>NC_092714.1:87762661-97762661 GCF_047496885.1 Scyliorhinus torazame | reverse complement strand
AACCACATTTGCAAAGCCAGAGGAAGAGCAGGCAGATATGAATCCAGTTAGGACGCACCAGAACCCCGCATGGGTAAATGATGGCAGGAACAGCCCACCGCAACCCAAATCCCAGGACTGTTACAACTGTGAACAATTAGGACACTATGCACGAGAGTGCAATGCGCCCCAAAAGCAGCAGAAACCCCAACAAACAGGCACCCTAAATAAGAATAGGGCAAAGCCAATCCATAGCGTTAGCGCCCGTTCAGAGAATGCAGACATGAACAGCACCGACTGACGGTGTTCGGGCTCCCAAACCTGGGTCGGCGACACCCTTTGGGACAAGTCTGGTAGAAGCAGGCAAAGTCCGGGGACACCCCGTAGAATTTCTTTGGGACACAGGAGGGTACCGCACCACACTCAATTCCTCCACGATGTTTCAGCGAGACACGTGGCCCACAACGGATACCATCACACTCAACGGTTTTACCGGTCTTTTACAACAAGGACACATCACAGCCCCTGCAGCGATACAAATAGGGAACATTACGACTAAACACCCTGTAGTTTTGGTCGATCTACCCCAGACAGCTGAACACATCCTAGGAATCGATTTTATGAGCTCCCACAACCTCTCTTTTTATCCGGTTAATAAATGTGTTTGGAAAATGGCAAAGGCAGCACGAGCCCCCCCAACCCTCACAGTTGGAGACTATGAAAACAGAATTAGCTCAGTAGGAGACTTCTGGTTCGACCCTCGAGCCATTAGTCAGGACAAACAGGTAAGGGAAGTCCTGAAGCAACACAAAGCAGCATTTGCACAGCACAAGCACGACTGTGGCAAAATAGCTGGCTTGGTGAACATTACAGGTCCCGAACCCAGACCCCAAAAGCAGTACGGTTTTCCCCAAGAAGTAGAGGGAGAAATCTCAAAGGTAATAGAGAGCCTGCTTGATCAAGGCGTACTCATATCAGTAGCCTCCACGAATAACGCACCAATTTGGCCCGTCAGGAAACCCGATGGGTCATGGTGACTGACCATTGATTACTGGGAACTGAACAAAGTAACCCCAGTAGCAGCCCCCACCATAGCCATGGGTCCCGAAACCATGCTCAGACAGGGACTCCAGTCAAATATTTGTTCGGTTTTGGACATTAGCAACGGCTTTTGGTCCATTCCATTGGATAAAGCGTGCCAGTACAAATTCGCTTTTACATTCCAGGGACAACAGTATACGTGGATATGCCTTCTACAACTCCCCCTCCATATTCCACCGACAGCTGGCAAATGGAGTAGCAAAATTTTCCTGACCCGATTGTCTGGTCCAGTATGTAGATGACTTGCTACTACAGACAGACACAAAGGGGGAGAGCACATTTCACTTCTCGCCGAAGTCCTAGGACTCCTGAAACAGATTGGATGTAACGTCAACCCCAAGAAGGCCCAGATTTTGCAGGAAAAAGTGGTTTACTAGGGTACAGTAATCACTCATGGTAAACCCGAGATCGAGCAAAAGAGAATTGACTTGATCGTCAAATTGCCCCTTCCCCATAATGTCTCAGCCCTCCGGTCATTTTTAGGACTGGTTGGCTACTGCCGAAACCATATCGATGGTTTTGCCACAAAAGCAGCGCCCCTATCCGACCTTCTCAAAAAACAGGCACCTTGGGAATGCCGTGGATGCTTTAAAGAGAGCTCTCAGCACGGCCCCCGCATTACAGGTCCCAGATCCACTTTCCCCATACGGAATCGAAGTAGCAAGCACTGACCGTACCCTTTCTGCCGTACTCCTCCAGGAACACCATGACCAATTACGCCCCATGGCATACGCCTCACGCGTGTTAGATCCTGTCGAGCAAGGATTTTCTGCCTGCGAAAGGCGCCTGCTCGCAGTTTTTTGGGCAGAACAGTACTTCGCCTACATTACAGGACTCAACCCCATCACCATTCTATTATTAGACGGTCGACTTAAAGATGGCACAGTCAGCCAAATCCGAGGGCGGGGAATTGGAAATTGCAGGAGGATGAATGGGCCATTGGGGGGGTGGCTAAGGAAGGGGAATCTGATTTGGCATATGACAAATTCAGCATCATGGGGTGTGAGAGGAATTAGATAAGGGGTAGCTGAGGGGATTGGAAATCATAGATTGGTTACAGGACACGAGGAGGCCATTTGGCTCTTCATGTTTCTGCCGGCTTTCCAGAAGAGGAACTCATTTAAGTGCCGCACCTCAGTCCTTTCTCCATAGCCCTGCATTTTTTTACCTTCAGATAATTATCCAATACTCTTTTGAAAGCCAGGTTTCAATCTGCCACTGCTACAGTCTCAGGCATTAATTTACCAGATCCTAACCCCTCGCTGCAAAAAGGTACTTCTTCATGTTGCCATTGATTCTTTTGCCATTCACCTTAAATTGTGTCCCCTCTGGTTCTCAATATTGCCTCACTCTTCTCCCTCTCTTCTAAGACCAGGGGCGTCATTCTCCGCCGGCGGGAGTCTCCGTTTTGCCGGCGCCTGGGGGTTTCCCGACGGCGTGGGGCTGCCCCACAATGGAAAACCCCATTGACCAGCCGGTGTAACGGAGCATCCCGCCGACGGGTCGGGGCAGAAATGTGGCGGGGCGGGATGGAGAATTTCGCTCCTGATTCTTCATGAACAGCTCTGTCAAATCTCTTTTCTTTTCAAGTGCAACAGGCCCAGCTACACCAATCCATCCACTGAACCAAAGCCTCTTGTCCCCAAAACTGCTCTCTTTTAAGTTTTTTCTGCATTGACCATGGGTGGGATACCTCGTCGGCTGACGCCGGAACCAGGACTCGTGATTTGGTCGAGAATGGAATCGGACGGTGAAATCGTGGCAGGCGCCGATTTCACGCCGAATTGCAATTCTCCGTTGCCTTGACAGCAGCGCCAATGCATTCCAAAATGCCCGAACAGTAAACACCATTGGCATATCTTTAGTGGGCTCGACCCGGTATTCTCCGGGGCCTCCGCGATTCTCCGCTTCCAACGGGTCGAATTCACGCCGGCGAGTTTCACTTGTGCTTTTAAAAACCGTGCAACTGGCATTGTGGCTGATGAGGGAGGGAGAGGAGTGAGGACACAGAGGCATAACCGTGGGTTGCCGGTCCTGACCAGGCTGGCTAAGGTGAGGCGTCCCGGCTGGGAGTGGGGGGGGGGGGAGGCCGGGGCGGTGACCAGTCGTGGACTGCCATGGCCTGCTAGCCATCTTGCTGCATTCACTACTGACCACCCACCTTGCCCTTGGTTCTGCAGAGCACCACCAGCCACATGGGTGCATCCACAACACCGCATCCCAACCTCCGCTATAGCCCCCACCCACCCAACTGCCATCCGCCTGTGGGGCATGAGGCGGCCCACCCAAGGACAACACCCATTGCAGCCCTCTATGGCAGGCGCCAGACGGAGGCCACGAAGTGTATTGCTGGCAAGGGCAGCGCCAGCAGACGGTAACCCTGGCAGCAGGGACAGGTGCCAGGGCCAGAGGCCCCCATGGTGCTGGCCACCAATTGGGCCCGGGAGAGAAAGGTGGAGTTAGAAGGGGACATGCAGGGGCAGGGTCCGCAGTGTCAGCAGGGACCACCATGTAGACCAGTGGACCGGGGTGGGCACGTGGGCACGCATCATGCTAACATGCCGGCCTTTCACCCCCAGCAGACAATGGATATTGGAATACAACCAGTAATGGTGGCCTTTCTACTAGTCACTGCAGGCCTGGGCAATGCCCTGCAACTGTACGAGCTGGAGCTGCTTAAGGTGGAGGAAGCTGCAGCAGCGTAGCAATGGGGGAGTACACCCGCTCCCGGCGGCCGTCAAGGTGACAGTGACCCTGAACCTTTACGTCACGTCCAGGCACCATGCCATGGGGGTGGGGGGGGATGGGAAGGATATGGAGCCCAGGCAAGCACGGGAATCCACATGGTGTGTGTGCCAGGGCCAATGGGATGCTGATACATCGCCAAATCGTCCCTAATGGCTCTACCGCAGACATCACCCGTGCGGTGTGGGCCTGGGTGGCACACATGGCCGGCACCATGTCCTGCAGCTGTAAGCGGTTGCACTCCTCCAACTGCATCTACATGAGGCGACCCCTCATGTAGTCCCTGGCATTGCAACTGCATCTCCACAATCGGTGGGACTGTCCGTTCTCGAAGTCTGAAACCCATCTGGATGGCAGCTAGTCCCTGGGGTTGGCCCGCCCTTCTAACTGTTCGTCCTCTCCATCTGATGTACTGGAGCAGCTGTGTGGTGAGCACCAGCGAGTGTCCCAGGAGCCTTTTCAATAAAGAGCCCAACCGAGGTGTGTGTCCCTGGGATGGTGAAGGGTGTTGGAGACAGCTGTGACAGGAAATCAGTGTCACCCTGGATTCACGTTCCAGGGTATCCTGGGTTTTGGGTCGATGGTTCCCGTCAGTGTCACCCTCGTCGCTGCGAGGCCCACAAGGGGAGCTCCGGCTGTGCATTGGCTGGGTGTGGGGCACTAGAAGGGCCTGGCCCATCACCAGCAGGTCCTGAAAGACAAGACCCATGATTAGACCGCAGGCCGGGGGGGGGGCGGGTGACAGACTTGACATGGGGAACTGCATCTAAATGGGGTCTCACTTCCCTTCACCCGGCGACTTAACCTTTCTTCTGGCCCACTGACCGCATCCAGGGCCCTCTGCTGAGCTCTGGCGAGAGGCCGCAGATTTGGTGGTCCCCTCCAGTTTTCTTACGCTCCCAGCGGTTATGGGCAGCCTTCTCCTGGGGAGGGGGGTGACAGTGGCGTGAGATGGGGGTTGGTGCCAGGGGCACAGTGATGCCTACTCACCCTGGCTGCCCTGAGGAGGATGTGTACAGGGTGGCTTGCCTCCCCTCCACCACATCCAGGAGAGTCTTGAGCTTGGCATCTGTGAGCCCTGGCGCTGCGCGTCTGACTGCCGTCTTGTTGGCAGGGATGGTGTGTATGCAGAGTGAAGTGTGTATATGCAGCTGCAGCTTGTCAGCCTTCTGAATGTCAATCGCTAAACCAGCGAATCTGGCACCTTTTCTCATTGGAATTGATTGTGTTCCACATCGCGCCGGTGCTAGCACCTGAATTGGGCCAGGTGCGGTGCAAGGTTTGCTGTCGTATGTCAATATATACACCAGTGTATCATGGTGCAGACACACACACACACTGATGGACACACAGCAAGACCAATCAACACACACAACACCGCAGCCAATCACCAGTTAGAGCACACGCACTATAAAGACAGGGGGCATCAGAGTTCCCGCTCATTCGGGATACAGCCTCTTAGAAAGACAGAGCTTACAGCTTACAGCACAGATCCTCAGCATGTGCTGAGTGCATTGACTGGTTCGGAAAGGCATAGGTCTTTAGTTCAATCTAACATCGTGTTAACCCACAGTGAAAGTATGTTCAACAGTTTCTAACTTAATAAAATAGTGTTGCACTGTTTTAAGTGTTGGTTCCTGTGTGTGTTCCACGGATCCAGAGCACCCAACACATCATCGTAGATGTCCATGAATCCTGCACCGGTATCAACACTAAAGCAACGGAGAATCCAGCTACATAACTTTCAAATTTTTCCAAAGTGCATTGTCTAGAATTATACACAATACTATGTTAGAAATTTATAAAGATTCACTTTAACCTCTTTGGTTTTGAGCTCTCTACCTTTTTATAAAACCTAGGATCCGTTCTGTCTTATTCACATCTTTCTTAACCTAGCCAACCACCTTCATAGATTTTTGCCATATACCCCCAGGTCTCCGTTATTGCACCCGCTTAGAATTGCACCCTTATTTTATATTGCCTCTCCTCATTCTTCATCCCAAAGTATATCAATCTCTGCATTCAACGAAATGTTCACCCAGTCCAACAGTCTGTCTGTGACCTCTTTAAGTTTACCGCTATCTGTCATAATATACACACGGGTATATGATGGTGCACAGACAGGCAGTGATTGGCACACAGGATGACCAGTGAACACACAGAACACAACAGCCAATCACCAGACAGGACACGACCACTATAAAGCCAGAGGGCACTAGTTTTCCCGCTCTCTTGGGATGCAGCCTCTGAGGCAGTCAGAGCCTGTAAGCAGCAACTAGAACATCCACCATGTGGTAGTAAGATAGTCTGGTCAGGTTAGCCTCAGGTCTCCAGTCAAGTCAGCATAGTGTCAACCCACAGTTAAAGTATGTATGATAGTTAAGAGTTCAATAAAATCGAGTTGCATTTCTTCAAGTGTTGGAAGCCTGTCTCTCTCACTGCTTCAGTAAACGCAGTCCTCGCAGACCCGGCATACCCAATACATCACTATCCACCTCATATTTTACAACTCTTTGAAGTTTTACATTATCCAACAAGTTTGGGAACTGGACATTCAAGTTGCGGTCATCAATTTAAATCATGGGCGGCATGGTGGCATAGTGGTTAGCACTGCTGCCTCACAGCACCGAGGACCTGGGTTTGATCCCGGCCCCAAGTCACTGTCCATGTGGAGTTTTCACATTCTCCCTGTGTCTGCGTGGGTCTCTCCCGCACAACCCAAAGATGTGCAGGGTAGGTGGATTGGCCACGCCAAATTGCCTCTGAATTGGAAAAAAAGGAATTGGGTACTCTTAAGTTTATTTTTTTTAAATTATATTAAGTCAAAAAGCAGTGATACTGGGACTGACCCTGGGGGACCCACTATATGCTTTCCTTCAGTCCAAAAACAAGCTTACCCTAGTATTCTCAATGGTTACCTTGAGTGCGATTTAATGGGGAAAAACAGCTACCCATTTTGGGCATGTTTGCTGGGTGTTTCCCAGCGCTAACCCCATTATTAAATGGGACTCTTTTTTTCCTCGCCGAGGCCACACTTACCTTAATTTCTGTACTGACAAGCCAATAAGAGTAGGGCACCCCTAGGATGGCTCTTCTATGATGCCCACGTGGCAGTGCCAAGTAGGAACTGCCATGCTGCCTGGGTGGCATCAGGGGTGCCTGGGTACCACCCTGCCTGGAGCCCGACCACCCAGGGGCCTCCAATCATCTGGGAGACACCCCCAGGTGCTGTTATGTCTGGTCCATGTTTGTATGGATGAGTGCTAAACGGTGCCATGGTAAGGTCTCCCAGGTGCGGGCATTTGATCCCAGGTGCCAGGAGGTTCAGGCGCAGACATATTTCAGGTGAGGCTAACTGCTCACTTAAAAGTGCAAATCTGGATCCCGCCCAGCGAGGGCAGGATCCAGATCATGTTAGATCTCAGGAGGCAGCCCAAGTGTCGCAAATCTCACAAGAGGTCTCTAGCAAGATTTAACGGCCTTGTCGCATCCCGAGTTGGTTGTAATGAGGCTGTTCGATCGGGCCCCCAAACCTTGTGTGTCACTACAGCCAGGTCCTTGGGGCCAGACTCTACATTGGCCCCCATGGTTACCTGTTCCTACTTCCTTCACAGAAAATGGCTAGAGATACTTTTGGCCCCCTGTGGTAAGGTGACGTCTCTCCTCCATGCCACTTGCCCAAGGCCTCTTGCACTGTATCAATGAATCTTGGAGCCCTCCTTGTAGTCTGGATTTCCAAGAGTACTCTTAATCCTTGTGAAAAATCACTTCCTGAGTCAGCCAGAATGCATCTCCCCTTTCAGGACCACAGAACAGCTTTAACTTGTACTAGCTGAACGCACCCGGGACCCCTGCAGATTGTACAGCCTGTCAGCAGCATGTTTAGCTTTGGGTTGTTCACCACAGTCATGGAGTTGAATAGACAGCACAAAGTTTGCATCCTGCCTGCACTACTTTGACCTGTAATCATACATCACAATGCCCACATCCACAAACTAGAATATTGCATTTTTAGCTCCATATTCCTCAAAACATTTGGGTAACAAAATCTATTGATCTCAGATTTAAAATTACGAATTGAGCTAACTTCTATGGCTTTTGGGGTAGGGGATCTTACACTTCCTCCACCCATTGCAAAAACAAATATTTCCTAACTTCTCTCCTGAATGTCCTGGATTGATTTTAAGGTTATGTTCCCTTGGCCTTGACCTTCTCACCAGCTGAAAACATTTCTCTCGGTCTGTGTTACCAATTCCTTTCAAAATTCTGAAAACCTCAATCAAATCACTCCTTAACCATTGTTATTCCAAACAAATAGCTCGCTTCTGTAATTATGTATTATCCCTCCCCATAATCTAACCCTTTGAGCCCTGGTAACACGATAGTCAATCTGCCTTCTCGGACCAATTATATGCTTTCCAAGGCATGGTGCTTGAACTGTTCACAGTGTTCCAGATAGGCTCTCGCCAGGGCTTTGTACAGCTGTAGCAAAACATCCTCCTCTGCATATTATAGTCTCTAGTCGTAAAGGCTTCCATTAGCATTTTTGATTTTTTTTTGCACCCACTTACTACCTTTTAGTATACTGTGTACATGAACCCCATAGATCTCTTTCAACCTCCAATATTCCTCATCTTTCAGAATTTAAATAATATTCAGATCTCTCCCTTTTTGGTCCAAAATCAAAGACCTGCATTGAAATCTATCTTCACATTTTTGCCCACTCACTGAATCTGTTAATGTCTCTGTAATTTTATGCTCCCATCTACAATACTTACCTTGTCACTAATCTTGTGTCATCAGCAAGCTTGGATAAATTGCTCCCTATTGCATTACCTAAGTCATCAATAATTATAGTGGGGTAGAGTTTCTGCTTGGATATATTGTTTTTTTCAGAGTAATTCTTCTGAAATTAGCATAACCAAAGCAAAAGATCGCAGAATTTTAAGCACAAATTATGTTCAGTGCAAATCAAGTTCCTGTGTCCTGTGTTTTTTTTTTAAAGAATGTATTTGGCCACTGGATGTGGTTGTCATGGCTGGGCCAGCCTTTTATTGTCCTCCTTACCTGCCCTTGACAGGCGATGGTGAGTTTTTGTGTCAGTTTAAATAGAAGCTGGCCCCATGCACAAAATTGACCATAATGACAGGATGAATTAAACACTAATTGCCTTTATATGCATATCTTCAAGACACATGTAAAAGTTAAGCTGGTTCTTTTGGTTGAGTGGACACCAGTAGAAATGTTTTACAGGCTTTAGGATGTTTTAGTTTGTTTTAATTTAGTAAGAAACTAACTACTGTACTCAAATGTATTGAGGAAATGGTTCTGTGTAATTTTTAAAAGTTATTTTCAGTCATTTAAAATTGGTTCCTCACAGGTGGTGGTTGACACTGATTAAAAATGCTTTTTTGGTGTTAATCTCATCTTTAACATCACTAATCAAACTGCCCAAGTTACCTCTCAAGTATTTCATGAAATATTGAAAACACACACTAAGCCATTGTGCAATGATGTTGGCCGATGGCAAATTTTGTGTTCAAAAATATGCAAATGCATTTAAGCAGAAACTCGACTCAGAAAATCACCTCAGAAACGGATGCAATTTTGCATGCAATTTGCAACCAGATAGCCAATTGCCTTTTAAGTGAAAACTGTTTGCCAGAGAATAATTGAGGCCCCAACATAAATGCTTATGGGATACCACTAGTCATTTCCATGCAGTTTATGAGCAGATACACCATCACTACTCAGTATTTTCTGCTGCCTTATCACTCTAACTGGAACTCAAACAATCTGCCTTCTGTTCCATTAGTTTCATTTTAACAAACAGCCTCTTATGTTGAACTTCTGGAAGTTCATATTAGCTACATCCCATATATATTCACCTGTCAATTACATTACAATAGTAACTACAAAACAAAAAGTACTTCATTGGCTATAAAGCTTTTTGAGATATCCTGATGAAAGGCACAAATAAATGCAAATATTACTATGAATAGTTACTTCCTCAAAAAATGAAATAGGTTTTTTATATAAGGCCTACCCTTTTCAAATCCACGTTGCTCTAATCAATTAGCGGGGTGGGTGTGTGGGGACGGGTGTGGGGGTGTGGGGGGGGCGTGGGGGAGGCTGGGGGTGTGTGTGTGGGGGGGGGTTCGGTTGGGGGTGGAGGGGTTGGGGAGGGGGTGTTGGGTTGGGGGTGAGGGGGGGGTTGTGGGTTTGGGGGGGTGAGGGGGGGTTGGGGGGGTGAGGGGCTGGTTGGGGTGGGGGGGGTGGGGGTCCTGCGACAAGGTCCCTTGAAACCAGATTGCTAGGATAAACGCTAGAATAGCTCTACATAAGTTAATTTATTGAGGACTGAAACTAACCACAGAAATATAACCAGTGAATGGTTTAATGGTTAACCATTATTACCAAGCAAACATGTGTTCTTGAAACAAAGCAGGAACAAGCATTTAAATCTTTAGTAATAGTAAAGGCCGGCAATGCATCGTGGCATTAAAGCTAACTAACTTGACCACATTCCTAAGAAAGACAGAAATAATGTAGTCAGCAGAGACACATCCAGAGGAAGCGGTTCTTATCACCAGCCCCAGACATCCCCTACACAGACAGTGGTACCATTAAGAACCAAACAGTGATATGGGTAACTAAGATATGAATAGTGAAGGACAGCAGGAAGGGAGTCCTGACAGACTACAGATGTTCAAGAATCAGGACATAACATACCCCATGAGCTGATCACGCAGTCACCGTGCTGCCTAAAGTAAAATTCATTGGTCAAGGTATAATCTACAGCTACAAGGATTGGATCGAGTCCAACTGGGGTGGCAACTGTTTTTTGGAAATTGTATAATCACTTGAGCTGAGAATGTTGTAACTTCAGAATAATTTGGAAACTGTCCCGAATCACTCTCCCTCGTACGTTGTCCAAGCTTGGAAAGTAAAGTTGTTTTAACCAGAGTTGCTGTCTCTGCGAGTTTTTATGTTAGCTGAACCACAATTAGGTGGAGAGATTCCCCATGGAAAAATCAGCACAATACCTTGACCAATGAATTTTACTTCAGGCAGCATGGTGACTGTCTCGGGTGCAGGCAGGAAAATCCAAGGGCGTCAGCAATGGGAGTTCTGCCAGATCCCAGGACGCAGATGAGTCCGAGTCAGATGCCAAGCCTCTGGAGAAGGTTATCCCAGAGCTGATGGGGGAAATGTATTAAGGGTTATACATAGAGTACTGTAGCTGTGTGGGGTATTTATGTTTGTAGTTGATAAAAATTCTTACTATGTGTGTTTTTAAAAATGTTAACTAAATTCGTAGAATAAATGTGGTTTTTGACCAAAAGTGCTTAAGGCCTTTGTTGAATAACAACTGAAAGGCAAGCCCTCGTGCACATCGTAACCAAAATAAATAAACAGTTGTCGGTCAGTTGAACTCCATGATATACATTGGAGTTTTCTAAACCCTGACCCATAACACTGTGATGACCATGGCTGAGGATCTCGACATCATGTCACTGATGGACATGTCCCATACACAGGTGCACATTGCTGCACACTGCAGAGCATGTTCCAGTCACCTGAGGGACATGTCCCAGATGCAGGTAGACATTGCCAGGGCATTGAGGAGCATCATTGAGAGCATCAACACCATGGTGCAGACAATGTGGAGCCACCAGGGCCGCCAAAACCAGATGACTCAGAGGCCTCTGCAGTTCACTCCAGCTGCCCCTCCATCACATGGAGACCCCCAGGACCTTTTGGCACCGTTGGGGAGGAGGAAGCATTGGAGGTCAACTCAGGGCCCGCCACCAAGGCAACAACGGCAGTCTCCTATCCTTCCGTGTCTTCCCCTCCTGACATCTGCACATCTCAAGGGCTGTGGGAAGAAGAGGATGGCACGGCAATGCCAGAGGGACCGGTAAATATAGACGACTGTGTGTCAAAGAAAGTAGTACATACGTACCCCAAAGTCAGATCAACCTTCTTGAAAGTGAACCCTCGGAAGGCGACAGGTCCGGACGGGGTCCTTGGTCGTGCATTCAAATCCCGTGCGGACCAGCTGGCAGTTGTGTTCGTGGACATCTTCAACCTCTCCCTATTCCGATACGAGGTCCCCACCAGCTTCAAGAAGACCACTATCGTACCGGTGCCAAAGAACAACCAGGCAACATGACACAATGACTATCATCTGGCGGCCTTGACAGATCGCAATGAAGTGCTTCGAGAGGTTGGTCATGAGGCACATCAACTCCATACTCCCAGAATGCTTAGATCCACTGCAATTTGCATACTGCCGCAACTGGTCCCCAGCAGATGCCAATTCCTTGGCTCGACACTCATCCCTGGAGCATCACGACAACAAGGACTCCTACATCAGACAACTATTTATTGACTTCAGCTCCGCCTTCAACACCATAATCCCAGCCAAGCTCATATCCAAAACCTAGGACTTGGCTCCTCACTCTGCAAATCTATCCTCGACTTTCTGACCCATAGACCACAATCAGTAAGATTAAACTACAATACCTCCTCCACGATAGTCCTCAATACCTGGGCCCCACAAAGCTGTGTACCTAACCCCCTACTATACTCTGCATACACACACGACTGTGTGGCAAACTTTGGGTTCCAATTCCATCTACAGGTTTGCTGACGACACGACCATAGTGGGTCGGATCTTGAACAACGATGATTCAGAATACAGGAGGGAAATAGAGAACTTAGTGGAGTGGTGTAACGACAACAATCTCTCCCTCAATGTCAGCAAAACTAAAGAGCTGGTCATTGACTTCAGGAATCAAAGAATCATACACACCCCTGTCGACCTCAACGGAGCTGAGGTGGAGATGGTTGACAGCTTCAAATTCCTAGGTGTGCACATCACCAATAATCTGTCCTGGTCCATCCACGTCGATGCCACGACCAAGAAAGCACAACAGGGCCTATACTTTCTCAGGAAATTAAGGAAATTTGGCATGTCCACATTGACTCTTACCAACTTTTACAGATGCACCATAGAAAGCATGATATCTGGCTGCATCACAGACTGGTATGGCAACTGCTCGACCCAAGATTGCAAGAAACTACAGAGTCGTGAACACCGCCCAGTCCATCACATGAACCCACCTCCCATCCATTGATACTGTCTACACCTCCCGTTGCCTTGGAAAAGCGGACAGCATAATCAAAGACCCCTCCCACCCAACTTACTCACTCTTCCAATTTCTTCCATCGGGCAGGAGATACAAAAGTGAGAACACACACTAACATATTCAAAAATAGATTCTTCCCCACTGTTACCAGACTCCTATACGACCCTCTTATGGACTTATCCGATCTATTCACACATCTTCTCTACCGAGTAGTGCTACACCTGATGCCTGTGTCTCTGTATTTACATTGTGTGTTTTATGTTTCTCCTATTACGTATTTTCTTTTCATGTACAGAATGATCTATCTGAGGTTCACGGAGAACAATACTTTTCACTGTACCTTGGTCCACGTGACGATAAACAAATCCAATCCAATTCAAGTTGGGTGGGGCCTTCCTGCTCCCAGCCCTCCAGAGGGCATCCACCTATGGCATCAAAGGCAACAGGGCATGGAAAGTAGCAGGTTACCTCTACCTCTGATATGCACCCTGCACACATAGACATAGCACTAGACCACGTAAAGATCAAGACCCTTCTTGAGAGTGGGAACTGGCCTGTCACATTAATGTTCACAGCAGGCCTACAGGCATTGGAACCACATTTTGAGCAGTCCGATGCACCACTCAATGACAGCACGGGTGGCAACACTGGCTTTGTTACATCGGGTCTCTTCCACTTGGTCTCCGGCGTCCGCACCAACGTCCTCAGCGGGAACCCATTAAACCCCAAGAGCCAAACCTGGGGTGGTCCTCAAAGACGCCGGGCATCTGAGTGTCCCAGGAGGTAGCTGGCATGCACACTCCCTGGGAAGCGTGCATACACATACATGATCTGGAGGCGGTGGTCGCACACAATTTGAACATTGAGGGAGTTGGACCCATTCCTGTTAATGAAGGGCACTCCCTGATGCCCCTGTGTGCACAAGGCGACATGCATGCTATCAATTACCCTCTGAACCTGGGACATTCCTGCGATGGTGGAGAATCCTGCAGCCTGGCCATCCTGATAGGCTTGGGCCAGATCAAAGTTAATATAGTCTGATGCACAGGCATACAGGGCATCTGTGACCTCACGGATGCACTTGTAGTCTGTAGCTTGTGATACGCCGCACAAGTCCCCGCTTGAGCCTTGGAATGAACCGGTTGCATAGAGGTTCAGGGCTGCAGCGACCTTCACAGCCACCAGGATCAGGTGTCCTCCTCCTCCACGGGTTTTCACGTCTGGAAGGACGTGGCTCAGGTGCCGCACTATCTCATTGTTGAGACAGAGCCTCCTGCAGCACATGCTGTCCATTATCTCCTTGAATGACCAACAATGCCTGTACACCTTGGGTCATCACGAGTGTCCCCTTTGGGTTCCTTCTCGGCCTGATGGGTGGAGGCCCCCTGCACATGGGGTGCTGCCTCCAGCCTGCACCATTGATGCTGCCACCTTTTCCGGCGTCTGGCCACCTCGGCTGCCACCAACACCACGAGGGCAGCCTCTGCAAGACCAACAACACCAGCCATATTGATTTATCTGTCAGGAATTGGAGAAGGAGAGAGACAGACGATCAGTTAGGGCTTCCACCCTGGGTGCCTAAAACCCCCCATGCCTCTCCTGTGCCCTGCTCTCTCTCTCAGAATACCATCCAGCGAACCAGTTGTGCTGGAGAGCCTCACTCTGTACACTCACCCCCAGCCACAGCAGGAGACCCTAAACCCCAGACCCCTGCTGGGAACATGAGAGAGATCGTATTCAAGTGCTCTCCCCTGATCCACAAACTTATCCTTTACTTGCGAGGATATCTCCAAAGCTAAATCCAGCTCTTAAGTGTTTGATTGTTGACTTGTGAATCTATGGTGCTGACACTTCTAGAGATCAGGCCAACTCTTCCAGCTTCATAGTTTGATTGAAATGCGTTGCATTTCTGAGACATGGCACGTGTACCCACGAGAAGACACTTAAGAATATTTTGTTTACTAAATGGTCAACGGCAACAAAAATTTGAAAATCAACTGGGTAATATTCCACATGTCACACTTACCATTAAACAACAAGGAAACGTCACCGTTTCATATTGGCACCAATACAAAGCTATATCAGCTCATTTACACAAATAAAATACAAACTTGGATATCACCCCTTGCAGTGCCCTGGAGCTGCATGCCAGAAAATGGAAATGGCTATTCCCCTCCTCAGTTACCCTCAGTAGCCACTGTGCATATTTCACATTTATAAAAAGGAGTACTAAACAACACCCGCCTGATTTCTTCTGGGGAGCCGATTAATTCCCGGGAGGCCGTAGCATTCGACTTCAATCTTTCTAATGAGATGGAAATTAATGCAAATGAGAGTTAATTATATGGTTATCATATCTGGATGTGAACCGGAACTCGCCATCAAGAGCGAGCCAGTTAGACAGCAAACTGATTGATGCCGGACGCATCTCGATTTTGGCCTTACCCACTATTTAACTGCCACACCCAGATCTGCGCCAGGTGAAACATGGTGGTTTATTTCTTATTTTTTGTGATAGCTGTTATCTTGCTGACAGTAACATTAGTCAGTTACAGTCTAGGAAGTATGCATGGCCCACTTAATGTTTAAACTAAGGTGTAACTAAGAATCTGCATTTAAGGTTTCTGCTAAACCTATATATAACCTGTGCAAAACATATGATATTGGTATTTAGAATTCTCATTTCTTTAGTTAAAAGGTATTCAACATATAAAATAAAATGTTGGAAAGATTATCTGCTGTAAGGTCAGAAAGTTATTCTGGTTTTTTTTCTTGTGGTTGTAAATGTAAATAGTATTGTGGTAACTTCATTGATCTACAAGATATACTGAGTTAGCGTGATGCTTTAATAAATATATACAATGATTGGTGTGGCCATGTTAAATAAGTTTAACTTGCTTCTCTCCTTTCTGTGGTAACCTGAAACCCTGTGCTACAACCAGTGGAAGAGATATTGTACCTTTTTAGCTGTGATATATAATACCAGACTTTGACATTACAGCACGAACATCATTTAACAGCCCTGCAGAGTGAGTACAGTTCTACCCTATTACGAATTGTGAGGCATCATGCGTTTGATGTATTGCTTGTGTGTGAGAATTTGTGGCTTTGACACTGGAGTCATTAACCAGGGCTTCAAACTGCAACCTCTGTCACATGTGAGAAAAGACACCATAAATACACAACATAATAATAGGGAACACAGCGCTTAAGAAAAGGTATTACTCATCAATGGCCAATGATGGAATTAAGCTCTATTGTTCAAATGTTCTGCATAGGGGTGATTGAGATTACAGAAAAGCTTTGTGAAAAAGGTTTGGAAATCGGCAGATATAATTACAGGGCATATGATCCATATTAAGTGCAGAAATTTCAAAGTCTATGCATCAGCAAAGCAATGTCTTCATGGATAGAACACAATAATAGAATGGTACAGGGCAGAAGGAGGCCATTCTACCATTGTGCCTGTGCTGGATTTCTAAAAGAGCTATCCAATTGATCCCACTTCCCTTCTCTTTCCCATAACCATGCAAATAGCTCAATTTTAAGTATTTGTACAATTCCTTGTTGGAAATTATTATGGAATCAGTCACAAGTGCCGAGTGGATGATCCATCTCGGTATCCTGCTGCAGTTTCCAGGGTCACAGGTGTCAGACTTCAGCCAATTGGATACCATCCATGCTATACCAAGGCAGATTAAAGGAACTGAATACAGCAAAGGGAATAGGCCCTGACAACATCCTGGCAGTAGTACTGAAGACTTGCGCTCCAGAACTAACCATGCCCTCAGCCAAGCTGTTCCAGTACAGCCACAGCACTGGCATCTATCCGGCAATGTGGAAAATTGCCCAGGTATGTTGTGTCCACAAAAATTCGTGCAAATTTAATATAGCCAATTACTGTTCCATTAGTCTATTCTTGATCATCGAATCAACGGAGGATGGAGAGGGTAGTGCTATCAAAGGGACTTAGAGAGCAATAACCTGCTCATCAATGCTCAGCTGGGTTCCATCAAGGTTACCAGGTTCCTTACCATATTACAGCCTTTGTTTAAACATGGGCAAAAGAGTTGAATTCAACAGGTGAGGTGAGAGTGACTGCCCTTGACACCAAGACATGAGGTAGAAGTCAGACATAAGAGACCCAGCAGCTACCAGAAATTCGGGTATCACTTAAAACACCAGGGCCTGGATCTCCTAGAGAGATAAGAAACAGAGGTTGAGAATCTTTCCAAATGCCATCCACCCCCAAAAGAGTGGTGATTTTCGCAGGGGTGTCCCCTTAATTGGCCTAGAGAAAGGCATACTGTCCAATTAAGGATGGATGGTGGGCTCTCCAAGCTGGAGGACCAATCTGAGTCCTCCCAGCTTAGAAGAAATGGTAATGGGAGGTAAAGGAAAGAGAATGCTTCAGAATGGAGGTGCCTATGCACCAACACATTTTTAATTAAAACTGGCTTTTATAGTGAAAAGATGCACTTTCACAGACTTCATTAGTGAACACAAAAGGTATTTATGAACAAAAATTGCATAGCACTCGCATAGCTGTAATTAGCTCCCAAAATGTCTCTGCCTAGGAGCCTCTCTCACTATGTGGTTATTCCACGCTCAGTCCCAATTGGTCATCCAGGCCAGGTGATTCTTAGTCTGCTGTGTTGCCCTTAAATGGACAATCACACTTGTAACCAGGCACCAGCGTGGGGGTCTGGGAGTGGAAGGAGGAGGACCCCAGTAACCCCTGCAGGGGGGACTCTAGAGGGCAGCCTGTGGCTACTCCTGAATTTGTTCTGGTGTCTCTGTCAATGGCTGTCCCCACGTCTGCAAATATTGTGGTGAGATGGAGCAGGGGACCCAAGGTGGGATGCTTAATCAGAGGGTGCGCTGCACTGTGTTGCTCTCTTTGGTTGGCTCTGAATATGGCGGTCAATATGGTCGCCTTCCTTAATCCAAATTATGTTTGCTCTAGAGTCGCCAGGTATCTTTCGATACCGCCACAAGGTTCAAACCCGAATACTGATCAAAAGAGCCAATACACCAGTTAGTTAGTTCAAAGACAATACTATTTATTTACACACACAATAATATCTACTCATGCACGAAATACTACAGACTAAACTATCACTACTGCTAAAGCTATCAAAGTGTATCATGGAGTTCACCTGACCCACAACTTTTAATAGATTGTGGTATGGGGAGCACACGGCCCACTCTACAGGTGTGGTACAGCAGAAATGGAAAAGTATTTTTTAAAGCAAAACAATGTTTATTCTATGAACACAAGTTCACCTTTTTAAAACATACAGTGAACATCTTAGCAACCATTAATTCAAATACAACCCCCAAAGACTACAACACTAAGTAATCCTTTAAGCTTTCCTTTTAACATCCATAAGACTTAAAAACACCTTTTTACAGAAAGACATCAGGCTTAACTTCACTACTGAGAACAGTTACCACGTTGTAATCAGCAAATGGACACTCATAAGTTTGCAGAGATTCACACACATCCTGCTGTGATTGCAACTTTTCCAAAACTAAAATGAAACCAAACCCACCCTGCAGCAAAAAAGCCTAAAGCGAAAGTAAAAAGCTGACAGACAGCCCAGCTCCACCCATTTTTTAAAGGTACTCTCACATGACAAGTTGCTGCAGTGCACCTTGTAGATGGTACACACTGCTCTCCGTGTTTGTCAGCGCTGGAGGAAGTGAACGTTTAAAGTGGTTGGTGGGGTGCCAATCAGTTGGATTGTTTTTTTCCTGGATGGTGTTGAGCTTCCTGAGTGTCGTTGGAGCTGCACTCACCAAAGTATGTGGAGAGTATTCCATCACACACCTGACTTGTACCTTGTAGATGGTGGGCAGGCTTTGGGGAGTCAGGAAATTACTCTCCACAGAAATCCGATCCTCTGACCTCCTAATGTAGTCACATTATTTATATGGCTCTCCCAAACTATTTCTGCAATTTCCATCAAAGGCACCCAAACAATTGGGTCAATATCAAACATTATGTATTTATTTTCTGTCTCCAGGATTTCCACCAAAGTTATGCAGAAATGATATTCTCCGATGTCGTGATCTAAAAGGTTTAAGAATTTCGATAATTTTCATTGCAATATTCGCAATTTTTTTTTATCAACTCATAAACTTTGAAGTGGTCACACAACCCTACACTGAGCTTCAGTGACAGCAACTTATATTACTGTCACATTTGTTTATCATTTAAATGAGTCATGGCAGATTGCTTACTTATGGAGAATGACAAACAATGTATCTCTGTGTAAAAAAAGAGCTATCAGCAAGTTCTAGCTTAACCAACATCATGGTGCCAAAATTTTGGCATTTACACCTATGTGAGAGAGATGACTTCTGAATGTTCGCAATTCACTAAAAGAAATCCTGCCCTGAGACTTCTAAAATAAATGATCCACATTTCATTATGTTTGCAATCAGTCATTAATTAAATATTTGGTCATTGTTGCAGCCAGAGCATGATAGTCAAGGGGTAAATTTTACACTTTAATATTCCACAGTCCCAGAGCTGTATATGCGTCGAGAAAATATATTTGCAATTCATGCGTGGGAGTCAGCCTGCCCAATTCACAACCTACGCAATTTTCTGTCCATTATACCCCAATTTTCAATATGTGCTCCCATCATATGAGGCAGCACACTGGGAGCACTAGGTCGTAACATTTATTCCATCTTAATAACCACCACTGTGTTTTCGCTACTTTCTATAGACTGAATTCCTGTACAATACAGCTTTTTTGTATGGTGGATGAAACAACTCTTATGGGCTGAACTGGCACACAGACACAAAAGTGATTGAATTCTTATATTCACTTTGTATGACAAACTGTTTTATAGGGATGATACAGCTTCCACCTTGAGAAGCTGTAACATTAGTTACATAAACTCATATTATGTCTAACAGTATTGGAGACAACAATCTTACAGAATGCAGAGCAATCACTGTTGGACAAAGACTCAAAAGCACTTCATTTAACATTCATGTTGCATTCTTTCAGCTCCACATCATCACTTCAATCTAATTCTTGAAATGTCAAAGAACATGACAGTAATGCTGCAAAATTCCTCCATTTAATGTTCTGTGCAGATTACAGTGTAGCAATTAAATAAAACTGTGCTCTTAAAGTTGCCTTGTCAAAAAAGTATGATGCACTTAAATATGTATTAACTGAACGAGGAAAGACACTTGCCTAGCATTCTAGGAAAATTGAATGTTTCATATAGACAGTTTTATGTTACAGACAAAACCCATTTGTTATCATAGATCTTTAGGCTATAATTCACTTATTATCACTGAATTGAACACAACAAAACTGTCTTTTATTCATTTTCAAATACTCTGTCTTGTTTTATAACTTAATAATAAAGTCTAATTCATGTTATGCCTATTCAGTACCGCAGTTAGTTATGACCTAATATGTAAAAATAACATAATTCCAGAATTATAGAAATTTCAATGAAATGTTCACAAGACAATGTTGAACTAATGTATTGCTTTCTTTATTCCATCCTGGATAGGTATGACTTTTTGTCAGTATCACCTGACATTATTTGACTGTCGAAAGAGAATTTCCAGTTGCATACTTTAGTTAGTGGAGGTTTTATAGAATTATTCAAATTACAATGTGGAAAAGGGTTATTCAGCCAGCTTGTGTTTATTGTCCACAAGCAGTTGTCCCGATCGAAGTCTTATTCTTTTAGTCCCATTTCCTTCAATAATTTTTCTGAGCTAGTGTTCAGTTTAACTGGGTGTCCCCACCCCTGTGTCAAGGTTGCTTGGCCACTCACTCCACAGCCATTTTGGAGCCAATAATTGGCTTGACAAAGCCTTCTGCCACCCCCCCCCCCCCCCCCATTCCCTCACCATGGGAGAAAGTCCAACCTCTGGGAAGTGCCAGCTAATGGTTGGCAGTTCTCTGGTCCCAGCATGGCCATGGGAGAAGTGGTCAATGCTGGAAGTACAGCTAGTCATGAAGAAGACATTCTGGAATGGAGTCCAGATTTTTTGGTACCTTCTGGTCTTGTCAAGGCCAGGCTGGCAGACCTGGTGATAGTGGAAATGGGGGTGGGGGGAGAGCTTGAATTGATAAGTCAAATGGCAGAAAAAATGTAGGGGGCAGAAGACTTTGGCAGAGGCCAGGTTGGGAGACTTGGTCCTGTAAAGGAGACTGCAGCTCCTTTTCACCCCTCAACCATCGGCTACCAGACAAACAAGTGAAACCTGCCAGTATTGTGCACTTGGCATGGGCCTTTCCCTCCATTGGTAAAGTCCCAGTGATTGTGCATTTAATTGGGCATTTAATTTTTACATTAATCCATTTGGGAGTTCTGAGCCATAAGGTTTCCTTAATTTTGTCTCCATGCTGTTGGTATGGTTCTTTAAATTTCTCTGGTGTAAAAATACATTATTGCATAGAAAGGGCTCGCTATGGACAAAATTGTCCCTCAATTTATAAACACACTGCACCTATAAGGATTCAAATATCCATTTACATCGAGGCTACTGGTGATTTGATGCATACCACCACAAAACATTGGCCATTGTGTTATTATAATGAGGTAATGCCTTGAGATAATTTACTGTACAAGACACAATGCACCAATCTCTCTCAAGGGATTCACCAAACACATTGTGGGTTAATTTATTAAGACAAGGCACATGAGCGCAGTTATGCATAGGTACAAGCCTGAGGACATCAAAGTTGTGTATGCTCTGCTCAAAACAAAAGTGAAACTAAACCGAGATCACATGATACACTTCCCTTCCAGTGATGCCATGCTGATATCATTTAAAAACATACTATAACAGCACCCTTTCTTTTTGAGGATACTTAGCCACCCCACCCCCACAAGAAGTACAAATATTTACAATACATATTCATATTTGGTTACCATTACTTAAGTGCACAGAACTAATGAAACTATGAATCTCTAAAACTTAAAGGTAATCTTCTGGCACACCCAGATCTTCTCATGGTAAATTTGTCTGGAGGTTGCTTTAATTGCTCATGTGCTCTGTTGGATTGTCATTCTTGGATATTATTCCTGGTAGCACTTCTCCAAGATGCAATAGGATTGTATGGTAGTTGAGGAGCTACAATGGATCTAATTTGTCCTTGGTCATGATCTACTGTTGAGCCTTTATGTGTAATAAATTCAAAGGACTTTGGGCCTGAAGAGGATTTCTAAACACTTTGACCTGTGAACAGTCTTAGTTCAGGCTGCTATGTTGACCTTTTTAAGCTTTTAGGATGACATCCTATCTCCCAAGTGCTCAAGAAATGACCAAGGGTGGGATTTTCCACGCAACCCGCCAGGTGTTTCTCAGAGGTGGCTTGCTATTGACTGGCCGCAGGATCTTCTTCTCGCTACCGGGCAACCCACGGCAGGGATGCACCACCGGCGAGTCCGGATGATCCCACAGGTGTAAATAGCCAGAAAGTTCTGGCCTAAGATATGACCCTCAGCAGATGGAAACAGAAAAGCTGATCTTGAGCAGTGTGATACACAATGGGGGTGCTAACCACTCTGATGTTTTGAATACCTATCTGGTGTTCATTTGTCAGAATAGCTTCAATTGGTGATTGATAATGGATAAGCTACACGCCCCTCAAAAAGTGTATTTCTGGAGATATCCTACTGAGGGATGGTTCCTGCTCAGTTTCTGGGACGGTAGCAGTGTTTGTTGGGCAGCTGCCTTCTTCAGAAGGGAGGTGGATCAGAGGAGGAGGGGGGAGGACGATCAGCAGAAGCAATCCCTAACACCACTGAGAGGAACATCCTCTATACCAACTGTCCATTTGTCCTCTGGGATCAGCAAACTACTCTCAACTGTTACAGGTCATTTACTTTTCAAGTTCAATTAGTTTCTGCATCATATCTAAACTGTTGTTTCTTACTAAACTTAATAAACCATTTTTAAATTACTTAAGAATAGTCTACCTATTTAGGAATAATGATCTTTATTAGTATCACAAGTAGACTTACATTAACACTGCAATGAAGTTACAGTGAAAAGCCCCTAGTCGCCCCACTATGGCACCTGTTTGGGTACACTGAGGGAGAATTCAGAATGTCCAATTCACCTAAGCACACCTTTCGGGAATTGTGGGAGGAAGCCGGAGCACCCATGGGAAACCTCCGCTGACACGGGGAGAATGTGCAGACTTCGCACAGACAGTGACCCAATCTGGGAATCGAACCCGTGTCCCTGGCACTGTGAAGCAACAGTGTTAAGCACTGTGCTATTATGCCGCCCATTTAGAAATTAGGAATCCGTGGCCCCTGAATTCTTCGATCTTACAGTGGATCCTGGATGCAAACTTTTCCCAACTCTAAACTTGGTAAAATCTGTACCTACATTTTCATTGTGCACATTCATCATCTTCCCTTGTAGTTTAAAAGTTTCTCTCTAGTTTCTGACAGGAGAAAATGGGTAAGAGTAGGTAAATTGGTGCACACCAGTCTGCCAACCATGAGCTCTGCCAGTGATGGAATAGGTGCACTTCGATGTAACATTGCAATGTGTAGATCTTTCCTGGCTACATTTGAGAATTAAGGATTTTGCTTTGTGAATCATTCATTTAACTAAGCTGTTAGATCCATGGTAATGAGAAGAAGAAGTAGTATGATTGATGTCCACTTCTCACACATACCCTGAAATGGCTTAGCAATAAATGGTGGACTATTATCAGCAATGATCTCTCTAGGCACATCCAAATAATCTGAAAATAGCACTGAGAGTGGTGTGACAATTATGCTTGATGCATTATGCAATTGTTGAATAATGGGGTACTTGGTAAAATAGTTGGTTGGTAAAGTAATGTTCAGATACGATTTTGGACCAAGGATAGATAGGAACTTCATGTGGGATCAACTGTGCTTGGTGCTGACTTGACATATGTGTTTGACGTGCCTTACACCTCTTGCTGATGTCTTCAATGTCATTGTTCATTCCCGGCCAATAGATCATCTCTCTTGTGAGTCTTCTCGTCCAGTCTACATCCATGTGTGAGTGATGAAGTTGCTGAAGAATATCAGACCGCAATGATGTCAGGATGATTACCTGCATGCATGCGTTCAAAAATGACTCCCTGGTAGATGCCTAGCTCATCCTTTTAGACCAACATTTTCATAGAAATGCTGAATTGATCAGACTTCACTTGTGGTTTTTCAGTTTCTGTAGTGTAGAATCTTTCAACATTTCTTCTTGTAGCTGTTGCCATTTGTGTTCTGCAAAATGTACCATGTCAGTAACTAAAACTTGTAGATTTAAGGATATATCTTTTGTTTTTGCTGATTAGGAATTACTTGTTGCATAGTGTCTGTTGAATCAGTACATGGCTCTTCGTAGCTGCATCGGCCTTTTCTCGAGTGCACTGCTGCTGCTGTCAATGGCCTTTCCTGCCACGTCCCTTGCAGAATTGATGGAAAACTAGCCATTTATTGGTGCATGCAGACGACCACATCTTCCACACATGTCTCTAAGTTTGGGTGTTCCAGCAAGCACTGCAACAATTGGTGCTGTACTTGGGACTTGTAAGCTTTGTTTACCTGTAAGGATTACTTTATACTTATGTCCATCCTTGATTAGCTCTTCATTTTGGGTTTATCTAGCAGAACTTACTGGAATGCTTTCTTGGAAGTAGATGTGAACACCAACTCAATAATTCGGTCTGCTAGCTCTGCATTGAAAAGTCACAGTATCTCTCCAGTGGTCTATGAATTTTCTTGGTTGTTGTCAAAATGGCATGAACTCCATCTAATGAATACAGAAGTTTAATCTGATTCCGAACTAGTCTTCCAATATAGTCCATGGTCAGAATTCCTAGCGCCCCCGCCAGCGAGTTTTTCAGCGGGGGTGGTGCATGAATCTGATGCAGCGGCTCGGAGAATCCCGCACAAGAAGTTTATTCATCACTTGGGAGCTGAACTCACTGGCCAGTCAGGCTCCTCCGAGATTGGCCACCATTTTGAAAGGGTGCCCCAATCTCTAAATGAGCTTGAGGGACCCCCACACTTCCCATCCACGGACAATGTCACCCCCACACACATGGGCAATAAACCCACCCCCCCCAACTGAGGACTACCCGCTATGGGGTCATTGATGCTCCCGCCTCAGGACCCCCTACCCTTAGTGACCCAACTTTTGGCAATGCCACCTGGCAACCCTGACGTTGCCAACCTAGCGCTCTGGCATTGCCTCTGACAGTCCCACCTGTGCACCCTGGCAGTGTCAGGCTGCCAAGGTGACTGGATGCCAGAGGGAGAGCCGGGACCCACCTTGTCCTGTCCCTCAACACCCAGGGGTCTCCAATGGCCTCGGAAACCCCTAAAGTGCCATTACAGCCGGTCCACATTTGTGTATACCGGTAATAAACGGCAATTAAGGCTTCGCTGGGGAGGCTGTTAGTTCCTGTGTGCTGGGAGAATCTGGCATAGACATATTTAAATGAGCCTAACAGCTCATTTAAATATGCTGATATAGGTCTCGCCCAGCGAGTGTGAGATACAGATCGCGATGTCTCGTGAGGTTCGGTTGAATCTCGCGAGAAGTCTCAAGCGTTGCGAATCTCGTGATAGGCCTCTCATGAGATTCAGCAGCCTCATTACGTCATAACATTTGGTGCGATGAGGCTGGTAAATTGTGCCCCATAGCTTTGCATTTAAACATTCCAAATTCGGATAGTAGATCAGCTGCATCCCAAATCAAAACTGGAGAATTTTGTGGATATTCTGTCATGATCCCTTTGATCTTCCTTCTTCTGCAGTACCTGGGATGAGTGTCACTATAATAACTGCTTTTGCATGTTGGTCTGAAGCTCCGCCCATGAAGATAAGTTGTTGCGGGAACGCACGCAGACTAATGACGTCTTTGCTTTTTACTGTTTAGCAACTCCAGAAGCCATCCATTATAATTGCAATCTTCTCTGGGCCGATTGTAATGGCTGTTTCTTTTTGTTTGACTCTCTCTCGTTCGTTATCGATCCTGCACACTCCTCTTTCCCAACTGAGCTAACTCAGTGCTGGGCTTCTCGACACATTGCACCACTCACTAAACTGACAATCTATGTTCTGAAATCACAGCACAAGAGCTCCATCTACTTCCCAGCTCTTTGCTTGAGCATTATCTCAAGCCTGTGTCTTCATAGCTTTTCTGTGCTCCCGTTGTG
This sequence comes from Scyliorhinus torazame, assembly GCF_047496885.1. Lineage (NCBI taxonomy): Eukaryota > Metazoa > Chordata > Chondrichthyes > Carcharhiniformes > Scyliorhinidae > Scyliorhinus > Scyliorhinus torazame. The sequence goes on along the minus strand of NC_092714.1, from coordinate 97,736,479 downwards.
CTCTCAATACTTTCCGCTGCTGCGACTTTGTTTCGGTCTCACCAAAACATTTAAGGTCATCCCATGCCATGTAGCACCATCTAGGGCTGTTAACCATGTATTTAACCTTGCTACTGTAGCCACCTGGGTTGGCCAACTCCCGACGTAAAATGGAGAACAGCAAAGGCTGCAGGGAAATTCAGCCAACAGAGGCAGAAACTACCAGGTGCAAGTTTACTGTGTATTAAACTCTGTAAAAGCCCAGACAGCATTTATACAAGCAGACATCTGCATAATAATGTAGCAGCCATCTACATACTAATGAGCGATCAAAACATTTGGGATAAACAAGGCCAAGCCAGACTCCTCGGCGCCAGCAGGAGCCAACACAAAAGAGGTTAACGGAAACCTCAAGACCGCCCATCGATCAGCGAACCGCTCCAGAGAAATCGAACCCAGCGATTTGAACAAAGTCCAATCACTTGGCACCAGGTACAGGGTCCGCCACGAAAGGCGGGAAGCCCCTGGGGACTATAAAGTTAAGCCCCCAAGTTCGAATCGTTCTTCTTGACCAGGTCACTCAGCAACGCGAACCAACCCTTGACAGTGACCGGTTCCGCTGCCGGCAAGATCCAGTAAGTCTTAAGTCAACGCTCGCTACGAGATAGGCGCTCCTAGCTACCAGTCCGTACCAACTTTGAATCCCGCAGACTCAGAACCCGAACAAAAGGCCATATGTTCCCCTGACCTGGTGGGCCAGTCTGAAGCTAAGTATAGGCCTGTTAGTTGTAGAAGTAGCTTTGAAGTAGAATTTATGCATGAGTAGCGATTACTGTGTATAATAAATGTGCTTTGATTTGAATCTTACTAATTGGTGTATTGAGTTGTTGATCATTACTTGAACTTGAACCTCGTGGCGGTATCATAAAGATATCTGGCGACTCGAGAGCAAAGGTTATAAAACAGAGCCAATTGAACCAACCAAAGGTTAGCAACATATTACTGGCGACTCCACCGGGACCCGAACTAGAAGTGGCTTAACCACTCCGGGAGAATCCGAAAATTTGAATTAGAGATCCAATTGGGAACAGAAAACCACAAGTGTTCAAGCAGTTCTGATCAATGCTCATAATTCGGAAGTGTGTTAAATGCATGCGTGACTAACAGGGCGATAAGGTAAACTGATAGATTTTTTTGTTGCGACAAAACTGTCGGGGGTTTGTATTTCGGAAAATAGCGAAAGCCGTACCTGTAATTACAGCACCGCCTTAATACCCCTCGTTCCAAATTTAAGAAACCATTCCAAGAGGAAAGATGGCAATGCAGGCAATGCAACGCCTCATGAACCCCGAGGAATTTGTGGTCGCAGCGACCAGCAGTAGTAGAGTATGACAGTGTCCCGTTTGGGAAGAAGAAATCAGGAAGCACCTCAAAGGGAAAGGATGGCCCCTTTGGAGCGAATTCTGTAACAATGAGGAAACCGGTCCCGGGAGTATAGGACATACTTGGTGGGAGAACCTGAGCGAGTTTCACAAGAAGAGCTTAGGAAACGCTCGCAAGCCGATGGCAATCGTGTCCTGCTTGGCACAATTGCGAGGCACAGAGGAGGTTGTTAGGATGCTCCGGAAAGCGATAGAAGGCATACATCGAATGAGCAAGGTCGATGTCAGTGAGGTAGAGAGAGAGAACGTAGAGTTAAGGAGGAAGTTGGCAGCAAAAGACAGAGAGGTGGATGATGGCAAGCGGGCACACCAGTCTTATCTGGCGCACTTAAGCAGCTTCCAGTCCCAATACGAAAAGGCCTATGAGGACACGCAACGTGCAGTTCTGGTACGAGAGGAAACCGAGAAGCAGGTAGAGGCATTGCAGAGGCAGTGTAGTGACCTGAAGGCAGCGTTAAGAGCACTCCATGCTGCCACCACGGAGCAAAGACAAAGCTTACTAGACCACGCAAAGTGCCGGAAGCAGATTGCAGAACTGCAATCTCTGCTTTCCGTTCAAAAAGGATTCCAGGAAATCTTTGGAGCAAAGTTAGATGAGGAAGACGGCCCTGGTTGGGAAGAATTGAGTGAGACAGTGCAGAGATATGTTCAGGGAACATGTGCGCAGGGAAAGCCCCAAAAGAGAAAAGCGCCCCAACCCCCCACCGAGCAGATAGTTCAGGCTCCAATGAACCCAGTAAACACCCACCGCACAGCCACATCGGACAATACTGAATTTCTGTACACCACCCCCTTAACAGTGACCCAATTATGGGACGTGTGCGAGAAAATCACACCGTTCCTCCCCACCTCAGACCCCCACCAGTTCTTTGCCAGAGTAAAGCAGCAGGTGACCATGTATGGCCTGGATGAGCGTGAGCACGTGAAGCTCACAGTTTTGAGTTTAGACCCTTTGGTCTTAGCAGCCCTCCCCGACCCACAGAATGTAGGAGGAGGCACCCTTGCAGAAATGCATACCGCAATCCTAGACGCGATCGGGTATAACCGAGGTGACCCCGTAGATGGCCTCAATAAGAGCAGGCAAAAGAAAACCGAACTCCCCACAGCGTTTGCTGGACACCTGTGGATCGATTTTGCAGCAGTTTTTGGAGACTTAGACCGCACCCATTTGTCCCCAGACAACATGGCCAAATGGACCCGCACCCTTATCTCCCATGCCACAGAAACAGGACAAAAAGCTTGTGCGAATTATGATCCCTCAGAGGAGGCTCATAATGAGAAATGGGTCGTAAAAAGATTGTCCCATGCCTGGGAGCAGTCTGTACAAAACAAACCCGCAGTTAAAATTCCCGAAGAAAAGCAGGCAGAAGCAGACATACACGCAGTTAAAACACACCAGAACCCCGCATGGGTAAATGAAGGCAAGAACAGCCCCCTATCAAAGTCACAGGAGTGTTACAACTGTGGACAGTCGGGACACTTTGCAAGAGAATGCAATGCCCCACGAAAGCCACAGAGAGCCCAGCAGGCAGGCACCCTGAGTAAGAATAAGACAGAGCCCATACATAGTGTTAGCGCCCCTTCAGATCAGACGGACCTGAACGGAACGGACTGACAGTGTTCGGGCTCCCCCAGTTGGGTCTGCGACAACCTTTGGGATAGGTCCGGACGACCGGTAGTTGCAGCAAAGATATGGGGCGAGCCCATCGAGTTTCTCTGGGACACAGGAGGGTCCCGCACCACAATAAATTCCTCCACCATGTTTGAAAAAGACAAGTGGCCCACTACAGCCACCATCACCCTCAGCGGCTTTACAGGCCACTCACAGCAGGGACACATCACAGCCCCTGTACCCATTCAAATCGGCAACATCACCACCAAGCACACCATAGTTTTAGTTGACCTGCCCCACACAGCAGAACACATTTTGGGCATCGACTTTATGAATTCCCACAATCTATCCTTTGATCCAGTCAACCAATATGTCTGGAAAATGGCAAAATCTGCAAGAGCCCCCGCAACGCTCACAATAGGGGAATACGCAAACAAGATTAGCGCAGTAGGCGAGTTTTGGTTTGACCTGACTACGATTAGCACGGACAAGCAGGTTAGGGTAGTTTTACAAAAGAACAGGACAGCATTCGCGACCCACAAACACTACTGTGGACGGATGACTGGTTCAGTACAAATCACAGGACCTGACCCTAGACCCCAAAAGTAATATGGATTTCCCCAGGAGGCAGAGGGAGAAATCGCAAAAGTAATCAACAGCGTATTAGAGCAGGGCGTACTTAGATCAGTAGCCTCCACTAATAATGCCCCTATTTGGCCAGTGAGAAAGCCCGATGGATCATGGTGACTGACCATCGATTACTGGGAACTCAACAAAATCACCCCCGGAGCAGCCCCCACGGTAGCCACAAGTCCCGAGACCATGCTCAAGCAGGGACTCAATTCCCGATACTTTACGGTTTTGGATATCAGTAATGGATTCTGGTCCATTCCATTGGCAAAGGCGTGCCAGTACAAATTTGCCTTCACCTTTAAAAATCAACAGTACACGTGGACATGCCTTCCACAAGGATTCCACAACTCCCCCTCCATTTTCCACCGACAGCTAGCAAATGGTTTAGCAAACTTTTCTCCCCCCGAATGCCTGGTCCAGTACGTAGACGACCTACTACGGCAGACAGACACCAAGGAAGAGCACATCGAGCTTCTGTCCGAACTCCTGGAACTCCTACAAGCAATTGGATGCAAAGTTAACCCCAAAAAGGCCCAGATTTTGGAACACAAGGTGATATATTTGGGTACAATTATCACGCACGGTAAACGCGAGATCGAGCATAAAAGGATTGACTCGATTGCTAAATTGCCCCTTCCCCAGAATGTTTCAGCCCTCCGGTCGTTTTTAGGACTGGTTGACTACTGCCGAAACCACATTGACGGTTTCGCCAGCAAGGCAGCGCCCCTCTCAGACCTCCTAAAGAAAGGAGCCCCCTGGGAATGGCTTCTGCAGCATACGGATGCTGTGGACTCGTTGAAACAAGCACTCCACACTACAAGTTCCAGACCCGCTTTCCCCCGATGCGATAGAGGTAGCAAGCACAGACCGCACCCTTTCGGCCGTGCTCCTTCAGGAACAGCACGAACAGTTAAGGCCCGTGGCTTATGCCTCCAGAGTTTTAGATGCTGTGGAGCAGGGATTTTCAGCCTGTGAAATGCACCTGCTCGCAGATTTTTGGACAGTACAGTATTTTTCTTACATTACCGGACTGAACCCCATCACAATCCCCACCCAACTTTTACTGGACGGACGACTCAAGGACGGTACAGTCAGTCAGATTAGAGCAGCTAGATGGACCCTTCTTTTGCAGGAACGGGACATCACTGTTAAAATGACAAAAACCCACACTTTTTTAGCAGATAACCTACAGTACCCCGGAACCCCCCATGAATGTGAAATTCTCTCTCCACACCACAACACAGGCCCCTTTATTGCTAAACCACCCCCCAGAAAGATAGGTAGTTCAACCCAGAGCCCCAAGCACACAGACACGTGCGAACCCATTAGGATATATGTGGATGGATCTTCCACAATATTAGAAGGGAAGCGCATAACAGGATGCGGCATTTACGTCGAGGACGCACAGGAACGCGCCCTAGAAGAAATAGCAATAAAACTTCCAGGACACTTAGGCGCGCAGGCGGCAGAACTTGCGGCCATCGCATACATAGTGGAACACCCAAATTCCTTCCACAGCCCAGCAGACATATATTTGGACAGCCTCTATGTCTGCAACAGCCTACCCCTGTGGAAAGCAAGAGGATTTGTTTCCGCAGACGGAAACCCCCTCCCCTCAGCCCCATTGCTCCGTCACATTTTAGAGCGAGCACAGAACAGGACTTTTGGAATAGTTTAAGTTCGAAGTCACCATCGGTCCTCCCCCCCTGGAAATGTGAAAGCCGACGCACTGGCTAAATCAGGTTCCAGACACGGATAATTGTGGACACTCCCCTGAAAGCGCACCAGTGAGTGCAGTTCAGGTCTCGCAGACTAATCTCGAGGATTTAGTGCAGGCCCAGAAGCAGGATGGCAATCTCAGGGAGATTTTAAAAGGAAGATTCCCAGCACCTTTTGATAGGTTTAAGAATACACTGACCACACATGATGGTGTGGTGTTAAAAGACACCCTTTATGTGGTTCCTGAACAGGACAGGAATCAGCTCAATTGTTTGTTCCATGACAGTCATGGACATCAGGGAATCGATCCCACTACAGCCCACCTCAGGCAGCTCTGTTGGTGGCCGAGTTTAAAAGACGATATAACTCACTACGTTGAGAATTGCCTTATCTGTGCCCAGAACAACCCGGACAGATACGCCAAAAAGTCTCAGCTCAGTCACACCTGACCCGTTAATGGCCCCTGGACTAACCTCCAGATTGACTTTATAGGATCATTGTCCCCTTGCAGGAATGGTGAAAAATATCGACTCGTGGTGATAGACACGTTTACAAAATGGGTGGAAGCATTCCCATCCAGAACGAACACGGCAAAGACCACAGCCAAGATTTTAACCCACCACATCTTTACGAGATGGGGACTCCCCCGCAGCATTGAATCCGACCAAGGTTCCCATTTTACGGGAAGTGTCATGAAGAACGTCCTCACGATATTTGGCATTACCCAAAAATTCCACATTGCATACCACCCCCAGTGGAGTGGTATCTTGGAGTCGGACCCTAAAATCAACCCTCAGAAAAATGGTCCAGCAAAACAACACCACTTGGGATTCAGTCCTCCCTTTTGCGCTGATGTTTCTGCGAAATACGGTTTCCACATCCACAGGTTGTACCCCACACACTCCCATGACCGGACGCCCATGAAAGGCACAGAATTTTTATTAGGATTAGATTTGACCAGCCCCGAAGTGACGGCCCTCACAAACGAGAAAGCAGTAGAACAATTAGTGGCGAATGTGAAAACGGCTCAGCTAGCAGCCGCAGTGAAATTGGGCACAAGAAAGAAACAGAGCAAGGCCTGTTTCGATAAGACAGTGCATGCGACTGAGTTCAGTGTAGGACAGCAATTCATGCTCTCCGTATACAACCCCAGCACATTCCTGTCACCTAAGTATTCGGGTCCGTACTCCATTGCGGACAAAGTAAGCCCTTCCGTCGACAAAAAAAAGTACCCCAATGGAAAGACTGCGTGGTTCCATAACAACCAGCTGAAGGCATATGGAATACAGTCTGACCACGCACACCACGTCATGCTCGACGCAGCAGACCATGGCCCGCCCACAGCCAACGTAACCCTACCCTCCCCCAACACATCCAGCCCAGTCACGGACTCAACCTCGACCCCACCCCCGAAATATACACTCCGCCCTGGAACGCCCACAGACAGCAGCAGCAGCGACAGCGACTGTGACTCGGACAATAGCCACAGCACGCCTCCCTACTATCCCCATGCAACAGGACCCACACCCAGCGAATCTGACCACGATTCGAGTGATCCCTTCATGATCACTTTCCTAAACAAACCCCACCACCGACCACCGACCTACAATGACAACCCCGATTCCGTCCCCACAGAACTAGACACCACCTTTTGGCACCGAGATAATTCATACAGACTCGTCCGGAATGATGAGAGCGATCCCAAATCACACCAGGCAGCCCTATCAGCCCTGATACACTCGAGAGTTTGGCATCCGGGAGAAGATGACGACTTTGAGTCTGACTCCCAAAACGAGAACCCCTTTGCAACCGATAACTGAGGTGTCCAGATGATGTTTTAAAAGGAACTGCTTGGGAGAAAACGGTGTCCTTTCTGATGGAACCTGCAGCATGTTTGATGTTGTTTGTACTTGTACTGTTAAATGTTGTATGTTAGACCGGAATTTTTTTTCCACGACACCACCCTTCTGACGCCCACTGGCAGTCAGAGAAATTAGTTTGGCCAGACACTAGTTCAGAGGAACTAGTTTGTCCACAGAGACTTGTTAATGTCCCAGACGCCAGTTCAGAGGAACTCGTCTGTCGACAGATACACAGAGCCCCATCTATAACTGCCCTTCTGGTTCGAAGGAAGAACCAATACGGCAACCCCCCATGATGACTACATTTCTTGCCCGTTCTTGTCGTTTGCTCAGGCAGTGGAGAAACGGCATTGGGACCCCCCCTGCCTGGGAACCCCCCCTCTGGTCAGCTACGCTCGGGTAGGGAACACACGACATTGGTCGCCGTCCTACCCGGGGACTCCATCCAAATCGTACCCGTCGCGGCCCATACGCACCTCATTTCGGAAACTTTGGTTCAAAAAGTTGTTTTGTTTCAGGTAACCCTTAGGTTGCCAACCCTCTGCTATTTAAATCCTCAAACATTTGGGTAGTAAATCGCACAGCCTGCGAGACGGCTCGCACTGGTTCAGTATTTGTAAGTATGTCTTGTCCTGAAATTCGGTTTATGGAGAAAAAAAAAATGAGGGAGTCACACATGGTGACCAATTATAAAGGGAGTAATTGTCACTAAAGGACAGACAGGCTATCATATGAGATACTAAACCAAGATAGTAACAGACACTATGCTTGATCCCACAGAACTCCAGAAGCTCCAGGACCAGAGAAGAGAAGAGAAATGAAAGAAGAAGAACCATGAGACCATCCTCCGCGTGGCTCATCACCCTAATGGACATTTGGTTGCGTGTGAACGCGAACCCCCTGACCTCAACTCCCCCAGCTGTTAATGATTCACTTCCCCACAGTACCCAGAGCCCAGTCACAAGCGACACCGCACCATCTTGGTGTGACAGGTTTATAACCTGGTACTCCCTATCCTACTTGATAGAATCCCTACTAGTATTGGCGATACTCTGCTGCATCGTGCAGACTATTCGTCTGAGAAAATGGAGAAGGAGAGCCTACCGCGCTCGCACCCCGGTATATAGGATAAGATCCCCTATTTTCGGATATGACCAGACCCCTGACCCCTGCGATCTATAATAAAGAGCATTCGTTTGCGTTTTTTGTTGTGAATAAAGAAATGTTTCATGAGCACTTGTACAATCCTGAGCTTGACTGCCAAGCCAGAAAAATGTGTATAATGCTGCTATGATTTTGTTTGTATTGCTTAGGAAGTTAGTGTGATGGAATGTTTGAGTGAGTGTAGTTTATTAAGGATAGCTAGAGGTTCCGATTTTCTTATTTTGTAATGCATGTCCCTGTTTGACATTTCGCCCCTCAGAATTGTCAGTTAAAAATGTTTTGCATAGTTATGGTCAGTGTAGAGGCCATAGAAGAGTGTTCGCCGGGTCAGGGAATGAAGAACAACGCAGTTATGTGATCCTTCACGCTTCGCGTTAGGATCACAAGGAGGGAGTATAGCCACCTGGGTTGGCCAACTCCCGACGTAAAATGGAGAACAGCAAAGGCTGCAGGGAAATTCAGCCAACAGAGGCAGAAACTACCAGGTGCAAGTTTACTGTGTATTAAACTCTGCAAAAGCCCAGACAGCATCGATACAAGCAGCCATCTGCATAATAATGTAGCAGCCATCTACATACTAATGAGCGATCCCCGGGAACAATCAAAACATTTGGGATAAACAAGGCCAAGCCAGACTCCTCGGCGCCAGCAGGAGCCAACACAGAAGAAGTTAACGGACACCTCAAGACCGCCCATCGATCAGGGAACCGCTCCAGTATTGGAGAAATTGAACCAAGCGATTTGAACGAAGTCCAATCACTTGGAACCAGGTACAGGGTCTGCCCCGAAAGGCGGGGAGCCCCTGGGGACTATAAAGTTAAGCCCCCAAGTTCGAATCGTTCTTCTTGACCACGTCACTCAGCAACGCGAACCAACCCTTGACAGTGACCGGTTCCGCTGCCGCCAAGATCCAGTAAGTCTTAAGTCAATGCTCGCTATGAGGTAGGCGCTCCTAGCTACCAGTCCGTACCAACTTTGAATCCCGCAGACTCAGAACCCGAACAAAAGGCCATTTGTTCCCCTGACCTGGTGGGCCAGTCTGAAGCTAAGTATAGGCCTGTTAGTTGAAGAAGTAGCTTAGAAGTAGAATTTATGCATGAGTAGCGATTACTGTGTATAATAAATGTGCTTTGATTTGAATCTTACTAATTGGTGTATTGAGTTATTGATCATTACCTGAACTTGAACCTCGTGGCGGTATCAGAAAGATACCTGGCGACTTGAGAGCAAAGGTTATAAAACAGAGCCAATTGAACCAACCAAAAGTTAGCAACACTACCAACCCCTTTTACCGCTGTTGAGCACCATGTTGTGTTGTCATAATTATATAATACCTTGGGCTTCTTTATTGTACAAGGCACCAACCATTCATGGGATTTGGTAAACACATTCTGGGTTCATTTATTAAGACCAGATACATGAGAACAGTTATACATAGGTGTAAAGCTTGAAGACATTGGAGCTGTGCTCTGTTCAAAGCAAAAGTGAAACTAAGACTGGATCATATAACACACTTCCCTTTGAGCGATGTCATCCTGATATGGATCCAAAGATGTGTAGGTTAGGTGGGTTGGCCATGATAAATTGCCCTTCGTGTCCAGGGAGATTAGTTGGGGTTACGGGGATAGGGTAGATACGTGAGCTTTAGCAGGGTGCTCTTTCTAAGAGCCGGTTCAGACTGGATGGGCCAAATGGCCTCCTGCTGCACTGTAAATTATATGATTCTATATGCCTCAAAAGCACATTGCAACATAAACCATCCTATTTGCACAGTCCCTTTCCTCAAAAGAGGAACAGGCAAATCAGATAGCAGATACAAAACCACCAAAAATAGATTGCAATCACCATTTGAAATGAACCAAAGTAACAACAAAAAATCCTTCGAAATATTTTTGACACCTTCTTGTTGCATTTAGACATTTCTATATTTTGAGTGCCACATAAGATGATTTTCCACATAATTAACACCATTATTTAAAAGTAGCTGACATATCCAATTTAAATTTGCCACAACTGCTCATACAGTATTGGCCTCATTCCGTTAGTTAGGGAGAGGAAATTTAGAAGGGATCCCACCAGGCTGTGTGCACGTGTGGACAATAGGTGAAGACATGAGTCATAGTCATAGAGCTTTACAGCATCGAAACAGGCTCTTTGGCCAAATTGTCCATGCCACCCAGTTTTTACCACAAAGCTAGTCCCAATTGCCCACATTTGGCCCATATCCCTCTATACCCATCTTATCCATATAACCGTCGAAAAGCTTTTTAAAAGACAACATTGTACCCACCTCTGTGACTGCCTCTGGCAGCTCATTCTAGACACTCACCACCCTCTGTGTGAAAGGATTGCCCCTCTGGACCCTTTTGTAGCTCTCCCCTCTCACCTTAAACTTATGCCCTCTAGTTTCAGGCTCCCCTACCTTTGGGAAAAGATGTTGACTATCCGATCTCTGCCCCTCATTATTTTATAGACCTCTATAAGCTCACCCCTCAGCCTCCGGTGTGCCAGGGAAAAAGGGCCCAGTCTATCCAGCCTCTCCTTATAACTCAAACCATCAAGTCCCAGGAGCAGCCTTGTAAATCTTTTTTTGCACTCTTTCTAGTTTAATAATATCCTTTTTATAATAGGGTAACCAGGACTGTACACAGTATTCCAAGTGTGGCCTTACTAATGCCCTGTACAACCTCAACAAGACATCCCAACTCCTGTATTCAGTGTTCTGACCAATGAAACCAAGCATGCCAAATGCCTTCTTTACCACCCTGTCCACCTGTGACTCCACTTTCAAGGAGCTATGAACCTGTACTCCTCGATCTCTTTGTTCTATAACTCTTCCAACTCCCTACCATTAACTGAGTAGGTCCTGCACCGATTTGATCACCTCACATTTATCTAAATCAAATTCCATCTGCCATTCATCAGACAACTGAGAAGGATTGGCAGTGATGCTTTGCAAGGTTGAGTAGCCTGCCGATACAGTCTGTTCTCCCAAATGAAGAATCGGCATTTGGGTGAGGTTGGCCTGGGATTGTCATTTGGCCTGGGACTGTGATGTGGCCTGGGATTGTGATTTGTATCATCAAATAATTCTGAAGAAAGAGTAATTGTGTTAAAAAATGTTTGGAAGGATGTCGTACAATTGAATACAGGCATAAGTTGGGCTTTGAGGAAAAATACTATTATCTTCAAAGGTTTGCACATACCAACAAATACAAAACCAGAGACAAAACGGGGTTAGTTTTAATGTTGGCTGTTGATAAAAATTCAAAGAAAACCAAAATAATCTTAATAACTAACACTTGCATATCATAAGATAAAGCAGGAAACAACAAACGCCCGGTTTAAAGTAACGATAACTATTCGGTTTGTAGCAATTTCCAGAAAATTGTTCAAAATCCAGATTTTCAGTGTTTAAAAAATATTTGAAGAAGTATTGATTCTTGGAAGCTTTCTTTTTCACTGGTTCTATGCCAGTTGCATGTTTCGTAAAACTGTAAATGGTTGCTCGCCCACCCCCTTTCCCCACAAAAAAATCAAGTGTTGCAGAAAGAACTTTAAAGGCTTTTCGAGATGATTTTACATTACCACAGAAAAATAAAATTAACTTTTCAATTTAACGGTTTGACGACAATGAACTGGATCTTTTTCTTGCAGCGATTTAAGCACTTGAAGTGAGTATTGAATAAAATATAGTTGGATTCTGATGAGGATCCATGGGCCGGAATTCTCCTGTCATCGGGATTCTCTTTTCCTGCTGTCAGCGCACCTCCACCCGTGGGTTTCCCGGCGGTGTGGGGTGGTTTCAATGGGAAATCACACTGCCAAGCGGGAGGAAGAGAGAATCCCGCCGACAGCAATACTGTATAAATGGCTGAGGTAGAATTCAAGGGACACATTTTATTAAATTATCTAGCTGTAGTGGGAATATAAATTTCCAGGGGCACCAGGTAGCAAGAAAATTCATTGATTTTCCGGTATGATTAATTAGGTCTCTCTGTTATTGTTATTCAGTAGTCAGAGAATCTGGATAAAGAGAATTGAAACTAACATAGAAAAGTATCTCAATTTCACCTATTCTGCCAATGTTGACCTCTCTTGCTGCACAAATAAAGCGATTCCAAAAAAAATAATTTGTGAACAGCTTACTCAGCAGGAGACACAAACTCTCAGATTGGCAAGACAGATGGATCTGTTTCTTCCACTTTCACAAGGATTCACTCTGAAAAGCTGGCTTGGACTAGCATCGTACCAAAAGTGAGGCTTGTCTCCAATCCCAAAAGAGAGGCCTGAGATTGGCTCTAAACTGAGGCACGGATCTCTCTTGATATTTCAAGCAAGCTGTGTGTACCTGGCACTCCTCTATTCGCAGTTATATCCTTCAGGAGGATTGAATTTCAGTCTATTGCTTTGTCGGTAGCGATCCTCAGGCAACTCTTGGGGGGAAAGGATTGGGTGAAGAAGGGGTTCTGTTTATGGCAGATCTTGAATGTTAGGTTGAAAACTAAGCCAAATAGGGAAGTTAAGCGAAGGAAAAATACTGATTTTAAAATTTTGCATCAAGTCTTCTGAAATGCCATTTTAGCAGCATGGAAGCCAACCCTGAACTTAGTGCCTTCAATATGTTAGTTTCCTAACATTAACAGTGATGTGAGATTGATTGAGGTCTCACTAAGAGGCCTGGAGGTTTATGTGTTTAATAAGGACACAGAAATGCTCATTGAGTAAAATAAAGAAACATACTTTTATCTACAGTACTATATGTACACCACCCGGTAGCTCCCTACTCCGGATTCCTGTTCCGGTCAGTGCCTTTTACTGGTCGAACTTTTACACAGTGGTTAATAGAGATCCCCCCCCCGCCCCGAGCGAGAGGGCTTGTAATCCTCAAGGACCATGGAGAAGATAATCATCCCCACCTTGGTAGGTCCCTTGCAGGCTATTACAGTGTGGTTGAAACCACATGCAACTATACACCACATCCACCTTCTGCACTGTAAATTCTATGATATAAATATCTCTAAGATGCAGCCTAACTATGTGTTGTTATCATGCAGACTTCTCTCTCGGAACCTTTCTGCACCACTTTGTCCTCCTGAAGACTGGCGTAATGCTACACTCGTTAATGGGAGCGGAGGCCCCGGCGGGTCCGCTGGAGGTGGAGGGAGCATACCGAGTGATGGCGCGAGGACCGAGAGCAGGAGAAATTCCTAGAGCCATAGTGGTGAGATTCCTCCGTTTTAAGGACAGAGAGATGGTCCTTAGATGGGCAAAGAAAACTCGGAGCAGTAAGTGGGAGAACGCGGTGATCCGCGTATACCAAGACTGGAGTGCGGAGGTGGCGAGAAGGAGGGCGAGCTTTAATCGGGCCAAGGCGGTGCGTCACAAAAAGAAGATAAAATTCAGAATGCTGCAACCGGCAAGACTGTGGGTCACATATCAAGGGAGGCACCACTACTTTGAGACGGCGGATGAGGCGTGGACTTTTATCGTGGAAGAAAAATTGGAATGAGCGGGTTATGAAAAAAAAAGAACGTTTGAAACAAAGTGGTGGGGCGAGTATGGGGGGCGAAGAAGGGGGGAAAGAGGAGTTTTATGTTATTAATCCTGTGATGTGGTAACTTTTCTCTCTTCCACAGGAGGTGGTGGGGGGAGGAAAGGAGGTGGAAGAGATGGGGCGTTGGCCATTGGGGGCGGGGCCAAGGGGGAAGCGCGGGCTCGGTTCCCGCGCTATGATAATCATGGCGGGAATAGGGAAGCAGGAAGGAGGGGGCATCGCACGGTGCGAGCCGAGGTCACGGGGGGAAGCCGAGGTCGGCCAGAGTTTGCTGACTTCTGGGAGCAACATGGGGGGTGTAACTACGCTAGTGGGGGATCTAGCGGGGGGGGTGGGAGGGGGGAATTATTGGGCTGCTGCTGCTGGGGAGAGGGGGGAGCTGGTATGGGGTGGGATGGGCGGGGGGGCACCGCCTGGGGGGGACACAGCTGCGTGGGAACCGGGTGAGGAGCTGGAAAAAGGGGATGGCTAATCGACAAGGGGGGGGGTAAAAAGCCCCCCAACCCGGCTGATCACGTGGAACGTGAGAGGGCTGAACGGGCCGATAAAGAGGGCACGGGTACTCGCACACCTTAAGAAACTTAAGGCAGACGTGGTTATGTTACAGGAAACGCACTTGAAACTGATAGACCAGGTGAGACTACGCAAAGGTTGGGTGGGGCAGGTGTTCCATTCGGGGCTAGATGCGAAAAACAGGGGGGTGGCTATATTAGTGGGGAAGCGGGTAATGTTTGAGGCAAAGACTATAGTGGCGGATAGCGGGGGCAGATACGTGATGGTGAGTGGCAAACTACAGGGGGAGATGGTGGTTTTGGTAAACGTATATGCCCCGAACTGGGATGATGCCAATTTTATGAGGCGTACGCTAGGACGCATCCCGGACCTAGAGGTGGGAAAGTTGGTAATGGGGGGAGATTTCAATACGGTGTTGGAACCAGGGCTGGACAGGTCGAGGTCCAGGACTGGAAGGAGGCCGGCAGCAGCCAAGGTGCTTAAAGATTTTATGGAGCAGATGGGAGGAGTAGACCCGTGGAGATTTAGCAGACCTAGGAGTAAGGAGTTTTTGTTTTTCTCCTATGTCCACAAAGTCTATTCGCGAATAGACTTTTTTGTTTTGGGAAGGGCGTTGATCCCGAAGGTGAGGGGAACGGAGTATACGGCTATAGCCATTTCGGATCACGCTCCACATTGGGTGGACTTAGAGATAGGGGAGGAAACAGAATGGCGCCCACCCTGGAGAATGGACATGGGACTAATGGCAGATGAGGGGGTGTGTCTAAGGGTGAGGGGGTGCATTGAAAAGTACTTGGAACTCAATGACAATGGGGAGGTCCAGGTGGGAGTGGTCTGGGAGGCGCTGAAGGCAGTGGTTAGAGGGGAACTGATATCAATAAGGGCACATAAAGGAAAGCAGGAGAGTAGGGAACGGGAGCGGTTGCTGCAAGAACTTCTGAGGGTGGACAGGCAATATGCGGAGGCACCGGAGGAGGGACTGTACAGGGAAAGGCAAAGGCTACACGTAGAATTTGACTTGCTGACAACGGGTACTGCAGAGGCACAGTGGAGGAAGGCACAGGGTGTACAGTACGAATATGGGGAGAAGGCGAGCAGGTTGCTGGCCCACCAATTGAGGAAAAGGGGAGCAGCGAGGGAAATAGGGGGAGTGAGGGATGAGGAAGGAGAGATGGAGCGGGGAGCGGAGAGAGTGAATGGAGTGTTCAAGGCATTTTATAAAAAATTATACGAAGCTCAACCCCCGGATGGGAGGGAGAGAATGATGGGCTTTCTGGACCGGCTAGAATTTCCCAAGGTGGAGGAGCAGGAAAGGGTGGGACTGGGAGCACAGATTGAAATAGAGGAAGTAGTGAATGGAATTAGGAGCATGCAGGCGGGGAAGGCTCCGGGACCGGATGGATTCCCAGTTGAATTTTACAGGAAATATGTGGACTTGCTCGCCCCGCTACTGATGAGGACCTTTAATGAGGCAAAGGAAAGGGGACAGCTGCCCCCGACTATGTCTGAGGCAACGATATCGCTTCTCCTAAAGAAGGAAAAGGACCCGCTGCAATGCGGGTCCTATAGACCTATTTCCCTCCTAAATGTAGACGCTAAGATTCTGGCCAAGGTAATGGCAATGAGGATAGAGGATTGTGTCCCGAGGGTGGTCCATGAGGACCAAACTGGGTTTGTGAAGGGGAGACAGCTGAATACGAATATACGGAGGTTGCTAGGGGTAATGATGATGCCCCCACCAGAGGGGGAAGCGGAGATAGTGGTGGTGATGGATGCCGAGAAAGCATTTGATAGAGTGGAGTGGGATTATTTGTGGGAGGTGCTGAGGAGATTTGGTTTTGGAGATGAGTATGTTGGATGGGTGCAGCTGTTGTATAGGGCCCCAGTGGCAAGTGTGGTCACGAATGGACGGGGATCTGCATACTTTCGGCTCCATAGAGGGACAAGGCAGGGATGCCCTCTGTCCCCATTGCTGTTTGCACTGGCGATTGAGCCCCTGGCAATAGCATTGAGGGGTTCCAAGAAGTGGAGGGGAGTACTTAGAGGAGGAGAAGAACACCGGGTATCTCTGTATGCGGATGATTTGTTGTTATATGTAGCGGACCCGGCGGAGGGGATGCCAGAGATAATGCGGACACTTCGGGAGTTTGGAGAATTCTCAGGATATAAACTGAACATGGGGAAAAGTGAGTTGTTTGTGGTGCATCCAGGGGAGCAGAGCAGAGAAATAGAGGACTTTCCGCTGAGGAAGGTAACAAGGGACTTTCGTTACTTGGGGATCCAGATAGGCAAGAATTGGGGTACATTGCATAGGTTAAATTTAACGCGATTGGTGGAACAAATGGAGGAGGACTTCAAGAGATGGGACATGGTATCCCTGTCATTGGCAGGGAGGGTGCAGGCAGTTAAAATGGTAGTCCTCCCGAGATTCCTCTTTGTGTTTCAGTGCCTCCCGGTGGTGATCACGAAGGCTTTTTTCAAAAGGATCGAAAAGAGTATCATGAGTTTTGTGTGGGCCGGGAAGACCCCGAGAGTGAGGAAGGGATTCTTACAGCGTAGTAGGGATAGGGGGGGACTGGCACTACCGAGCCTAAGTGAGTACTACTGGGCCGCCAATATCTCAATGGTGAGTAAGTGGATGGGGGAAGAGGAGGGAGCGGCGTGGAAGAGATTGGAGAGGGCGTCCTGTAGGGGGACTAGCCTACAAGCTATGGTGACGGCCCCATTGCCGTTCTCACCGAAGAAATACACCACAAGCCCGGTGGTGGTGGCGACTTTGAAAATTTGGGGACAGTGGAGACGGCATAGGGGAAAGACGGGAGCCTTGGTGGGGTCCCCGATAAGAAACAACCATAGGTTTGCCCCGGGGAGAATGGATGGGGGATTTGGAATATGGCAAAGAGCAGGAGTAACGCAACTGAAAGATCTGTTTGTGGATGGGAAGTTCGCAAGTCTGGGAGCGCTGACCGAGAAATATGGGTTGCCCCAAGGGAATGCATTCCGGTATATGCAACTGAGGGCTTTTGCGAGGCAGCAGGTGAGGGAATTCCCGCAGCTCCCGATGCATGAGGTGCAGGACAGAGTCATCTCAAAGACATGGGTGGGGGACGGTAAGGTGTCAGATATATATAGGGAAATAAGGGACGAGGGGAAGATTATGGTAGATGAGCTGAAAGGGAAATGGGAAGAAGAGCTGGGGGAGGAGATTGAGGAGGGGCTGTGGGCGGATGCCCTAAGTAGGGTAAACTCATCGTCCTCGTGTGCCAGGCTAAGCCTGATTCAATTTAAGGTGTTACACAGGGCGCATATGACTGGAGCACGGCTCAGTAAATTTTTGGGGGTAGAGGATAGGTGTGCGAGATGCTCGAGAAGCCCAGCGAATCACATCCACATGTTCTGGTCATGTCCGGCACTACAGGGGTTCTGGGTGGGGGTGACAAAGGTGCTTTCGAAAGTAGTGGGGGTCCGGGTCGAACCAAGCTGGGGGTTGGCTATATTTGGGGTTGCACAAGAGCCGGGAGTGCAGGAGGCGAGAGAGGCCGATGTTTTGGCCTTTGCGTCCCTAGTAGCCCGGCGCAGGATACTGTTGATGTGGAAGGAAGCCAAGCCCCCGGGGGTGGAGACCTGGATAAATGACATGGCAGGGTTTATAAAGCTGGAACGGATTAAGTTCGTCCTAAGGGGATCGGCTCAAGGGTTCACCAGGCGGTGGCAACCGTTCGTCGAATACCTCACAGAAAGATAGAGGGAATGGAAAAGAAGAAGGCAGCAGCAGCAGCCCAGGGGGGAGGGGGGGGGGGGGAGGAACCAGAAGGAGTCTCAGGGTTATTAATATATATGTATAATATGTATAGGTCGTTGCTATAAATAATTGTATATTGGATTGTTAAACCATGTTTTTGGAGAGTGTTTATCTGAGACAAGGCAGTTGCCATTTAGTTTTAGTTTTCGTTTTTGTTATATATTATTTATTCTTTGTTTATAAAACAGGTCATTGTTATTTATACTGTTATATTATTGTGTAAAGGATACACAATGTACTATGATGGTTGACCAAAAATTTTCAATAAAATATTCTTAAAAAAAAAAGAAGGGAATAAAGAATGTGTGGCATGGTGACTGAAGGCATCGCATTCTCCAATGTGCTGGAGAACCATTGGGGGGTCTTTCCGACCATTCTCACCAGTGGGATCTTCTGGTCCTGCTGACGGTAATCCACGCCGTGGGGCTCCCGGCGGTGGGATTGGATTCAATGGGAAACCCCATTGACAGCAGCAGGACAGGAAGATCCTGCTTCCAGCCAACGATGGACCACATCCCTCCGCCGGGAAACACGCTCGGGGGGGGGGGCATGGAAAATCCTTCACATTGAGTTTGGAGGAGGGGCTATTGCAGGACTGAATGGCAATATAGAGACGTGGGGCGTCATTCTCCGCCGGCGGGAGTCTCCGTTTTGCCGGCGCCCGGGGGTTTCCCGACGGCGTGGGGCTGCCCCACAATGGGAAACCCCATTGACCGGCCGGTATTACGGAGACTCCCGCCGGCCGGTCGGGGCAGAAATGTGGCGGGGCGGGTAGGAGAATTTCGCCCAGGGATTTAAACATGAGAATGGAAATCTTAAAATGGAGGAATTGGAGAACTGAGAGCCAATGCAGGCCAATCAGCAAGGCCTGGGTAATGGCTGAGCAGGATAATTAAACAGTTGATGCCAATACAGTAGAAGACACTGCACACTCCAAGTAGGCACATACCAAAACATCAGTAGCTTCAACACATATTGAATACTTTCCAGTAAAACTAGACATGAATATGGTATTGGTCTGAAAGAAGTAAGAGAATGAGTCACAGTTGAAGACTGTATTTATTTTAATTTAGAGTACCCAATTATTTTTTTTCCAATTAAGGGGCAATTACTGTGGCCAATCCACCTAACCTGCACATCTTTGGGCTGTGGGTGAAACACACACAGACACAGGGAGAATGTGTAAACTCCACACAGACAGTGTCCCGGGGCCGGGATCAAACTCGGGTCCTCAATGCCGTAGGCAGCAGTGCTAACCACTGTGCCACCATGCTGTCCTGACTGTATTCTACTTTGTTTCCATTTTATGATAAGCTGGTTGGGCCCTATCAGCACATTTCAAATTGTGACTAGAACTGTACCAGAACTATACCATTAAATTGAGCAGCGCACATTATCAACTCTCCATTTTCGACTTGGTGTAGAAGGATGATTTACATCTTAAGTGGTTGAAGAAAACTGACGAAACAAGGATGTTGAATATCCTTTAAATATAGTGTTAAGAGCAAGTTCAATTTGACATGAAAAATAACTTATATTAGGAATTGCTGTCGGGTGCATTTCTACTGTTACTAATTGATCTGGATAAATTGCTTCTAAGCCACATGCTTTTAAGTGAAGGAACCTATAAAACAGAGAAGGTTACTTTTCTGATAGAAAGACAAAATCAATTCCGTAGCAATTAGGCTTCTTACTCAGATGATCGCAAACTTACAGCATAAAAATTATTTCAGTCTTTCCAAAAGCCGAAGTGCTGTAAAATATATTTTCAGCCTTTCCAATGGTTACGTGGGGGAAAACAGATTGGCCAGGACAAATCAAAGGAAGGTAAAACCATCAAAATGAATGTGAAGGAAGGAAACAGTATGCAGGTAAGTAATGGACACCCATTTTCTAGCTATTGAAGTGGAGGTGCATGATGTGAATGTGAACAGAATGGCCAGTTTGGCCTGGGCAGTGCAGAATAGTGCAGCATGGCTGATACAGATAGAAATCAATGGGTTTGATCTAGCCCCAATATAGAGACGTGGTTGCAAAATGATCAATGTTGGGAGCTAAACATTCCATAACACTTAACTTTTAAAAATGATAAACAAAATGAAAAAGGAGAGGGGATCCCTGACAATAAAGGATGGGATAAAGGCAGCAGTGAAAATTGCTTAAATTCATGTTTTTACCAAGTTTGGGTGGAGTTAACATACACACAGGGCAGGAAACATTGGTGGGAGTTGTATATGGGTCATCCAACTGTAGTTGTAATGTAGTACAGAATATAAATATGTTAGTTAAAGGTGCATATAAAAAGGATAATACAGCAATCATGGGAATATTAATCTTCATATACACCGGGCAAACCAAATTTTTAGCAATGATGTCAAAGACGATTTCAATGGAATGTATATAACATAGTTTTTGAAATCAGTATGTCAAGGAAAGAACTAGGGGAAAGGTTATTCAGTTCTTCCCTCCCTGCATTAACACTCCCCCTGCCACATCAATCCCAGCAACCCACCTCCCTCGTCTTCCTTGCCAGCACTTACTTCACATCTGCTTCCATTGACTGTCACTGTTGGGGGCTGGATGCAGTCCCAGCAGTGGCTAATGCTCCTGGTGGCACTGCTGAGACGAGTGATGCCAGCTATTTGACTGACTGACAGTTCGGGGAGGCAGAGCTTCCTCCTAGATGAGAACGGAAGGCTTGCCTGAGCCAATTAATGGCCAATGGTGAGCTGACAAAGTGGGGAGGCCTGGCCCCTCCACCCATAAAATCCAGCCCCATAATATGATAGAATTTTATATTGGGTTTGAAAGTGATTTAATCGAGCCCAAAACCTGTGTCTTAAATCTAAACCAAGCAAATTACACTGATATGAGAAGTAAGTTGGCTAAGGTAGATTGGGGAACTACATGAAAAGATATGGGTGGGGAACTACATGAAAAGATATGGGTGACGATTTTGAACCCGTGTTAGCCGTCAGTGAGAACGCCGATGCGGAAGCAAAGTCCAGAGAGAATCAGAAAACTTGATTCTCTCTGGAAAGATTGCGATTTTCAATTTCACCTCACCAGTGATTCAACGGCAAATGAACCATGACAGGCTGGTAACCTCATTTTGATGCATCAGCATGTCATTAGCGAGGACTGACTGAGACTTTCCCCTTCACTGAATATTCAGCGGGTGCTGGTGTGATGTCAGGCTGACACCATTTACAACAGGTTTATGTGAATGTGAATCTGGTGGTCTCACCTCCGAGGGGGATTTTGGAGGTCAGCTCTCAGCCAGTTATCACCCTGCAGGGTGTGAAATGCTCCAGGCGCACTAAAGATGACATGGTTGGTAACTTCAATTTAGGGCTGGGGGTGGGGTTTGGTCTTAATCTCGCAGGGAGGGGTTACTCACAGCCCTTACCTTCCCTTCATGCCGGGGAGCCCCCTGCTTTCAGGAGGTAGGAGGCTGTCTTGTAGGCATCGCTTTCTATCTGTTCCTTGCTGGACCTGTGCCCAAATCACTGCTGAGGGAGTGCCTTTCCTTCATGGGAGCTGGAAAGTGGGTGGGAGAAGGTGAGTAGAGAGGGCCAAAACTAGGGGAGACAGTGAGGTACCTGTGTGGGGTTCCATTCGAGGCCAGGCTGTAAGAGCAGAATGAGGAACTCAGGAATGGGTTGCATCTCTGCCTCATAAGGGTTGAAGACCATCTTACTTGGGGGGAAAAACAGTCTGAGTTAAACCCTACACTCGGGCAGCAATGCAGGACAAAGGTGGGAAGCTGCATAGAAGTTCGAATCCACTTGTCAGGGATGTTTGAATATGTTGGGGTGGATGGTTGCAGTTGATGGAAGGCTTGTCAACTCTGTACCCTTGTGACCTGGGAGAATGAGGGTACACTTTAGTAATGTGTTGTATGCTAATTGCAGGCTTCACTTGAATCAGCTTTGCCTCTTTTGCCACAAGAGGTAGTTATTTGCCTGAAAAGCTACCTCACCCTTCCTTGACTAGTCAATTGTGCCAATGACACCTGTGGAACTAAACATCAGTACCATTTACTGGAGCCAAGTTCTTCACACTTTGGAAGCGTCAACCTGCCTACTGCCATACAAGTATGAAAATGCAATCCCTTCTGGTCCCAGAAGACAAGCACACTCAGGCCTGGTTAGTATTTGGATGGGAGACCACTTGGTAATACCAGGTGCAGTAGGCCTAGCCTACGGCCATATTAGTCTGAAAATGTCAGATCTCTGAAGCTAAGCACGGTAGCAAAGAACAAAGAAAGGTACAGCACAGGAACATGGCCTTCGGCCCTCCAAGCCCGTGCCGACCATGCTGCCCGACTAAACTACAATCTTCTACACTTCCTGGGTCCGTATCCCTCTATTCCCATCCTATTCATGTATTTGTCAAGATGCCCCTTAAATGTCACTATCGTCCCTGCTTCCACCACCTGCTCCGGTAGCGAGTTCCAGGCACCCACTACCCTCTGTGTAAAAAACTTGCCTCGTACATCTACTCTAAACCTTGCCCCTTGCACCTTAAACCTATGCCCCCTAGTAATTGACCCCTCTACCCTGGGGAAAAGCCTCTGACTATCCACTCTGTCTATGCCCCTCATAATTTTGTAGACCTCTATCAGGTCGCCCCTCAACCTCCTTCGTTCCAGTGAGAACAAACCGAGTTTATTCAACCGCTCCTCATAGCTAATGCCCCCCCATACCAGGCAACATTCTGGTAAATCTCTTCTGCACCCTCTCTAAAGCCTCCACATCCTTCTGGTAGTGTGGCAACCAGAATTGAACACGATACTCCAAGTGTGGCCTAACTAAGGTTCTATACAGCTGCAACAAGACTTGCCAATTCTTATACTCAATGTCCCGGCCAATGAAGGCAAGCATGCCATATGCCTTCTTGACTACCTTCTCCACCTGTGTTGCCCCTTTCAGTGACCTGTGGTGCCCCTTTCAGTGACCTGTGGACCTGTTCACCTAGATCTCTCTGACTTTCAATACTCTTGAGGGTTCTACCATTCACTGTATATTCCTTACCTGCAGTAGACCTTCCAAAATGCATTACCTCACATTTGTCCGGATTAAACTCCATCTGCCATCTCTCCGCCTAAGTCTCCAAACAATCTAAATCCTGCTGCATCCTCTGACAGTCCTCATCGCTATCCGCAATTCCACCAACCTTTGTGTCGTCTGCAAACTTACTAATCAGACCAGTTACATTTTCCTCCAAATCATTTATATGTACTACAAACAGAACAGGTCCCAGCAATGATCCCTGCGGAACACCACTAGTCACAGCCCTCCAATTGGAAAAGCATAATTCCATTGCTACTCTCTGCCTTCTATGACCTAGCCAGTTCTGTATCCACCTTGCCAGCTCACCTCTGATCCCGTGTGACTTCACCTTTTGTACTAGTCTACCATGAGGGACCTTGTCAAAGGCCTTACTGAAGTCCATATAGACAACATCCACTGCCCTACCTGCATCAATCATCTTTGTGACCTCTTCGAAAAACTAGATCAAGTTAGTGAGACACGACCTCCCCTTCACAAAACCATGCTGCCTCTCACTAATACGTCCATTTGCTTCCAAATGGGAGTAGATCCTGTCTCGAAGAATTCTCTCCAGTAATTTCCCTACCACTGACGTAAGGCTCACCGGCCTGTAGTTCCCTGGATTATCCTTGCTACCCTTCTTAAACAGAGGAACAACATTGGCTATTCTCCAGTCCTCCGGGACATCACCTGAAGACAGTGAGGATCCAAAGATTTCTGTCAAGGCCTCAGCAATTTCCTCTCTAGCCTCCTTCAGTATTCTGGGGTAGATCCCATCAGGCCCCAGGGACTTATCTGCCTTAATATTTTTCAAGACGCCCAACACCTCGTCTTTTTGGATCTTAATGTGACCTAGGCTATCTACACACTCTTCTCCAGACTCAATATCCACCAATTCCTTCTCTTTGGTGAATACTGATGCAAAGTATTCATTTAGTATCTCGCCCATTTCCTCTGGCTCCACACATAGATTCCCTTGCCTATCCTTCAGTGGGCCAACCCTTTCCCTGGCTACCCTCTTCCTTTTTACGTACGTGTAAAAAGCCTTGGGATTTTCCTTAACCCTATTTGCCAATGACTTTTCGTGGCCCATTCTAGCCCTCCTGACTCCTTGCTTAAGTTCCTTCCTACTTTCCTTATATTCCACACAGGCTTCGGCTGTTCCCAGCGTTTTAGCTCTGACAAATGCCTCCTTTTTCTTTTTGACGAGGCCTACAATATCTCTCGTTATCCAAGGTTCCCGAAAATTGCCGTATTTATCCTTCTTCCTCAGGAACATGCCGGTCCTGAATTCCTTTCAACTTGAAAGCCTCCCACATGTCTGATGTTGATTTACCCTCAAACATCCGCCCCCAATCTATGTTCTTCAGTTCCCGCCTAATATTGTTATAATTAGCCTTCCCCCAATTTAGCACATTCACCCTAGGACCACTCTTATCCTTGTCCACCAGCACTTTAAAACTTACTGAATGGTTAGCACTATGGCTTTACAGCGCCAGATCCCAGGTTCGATTCCCGGCTTGGGTCACTGTCTGTGCGGAGTCTGCACGTTCTCCCCGTGTCTGCGTGGGTTTCCTCCGGGTGCTCCGGTTTCCTCCCATAGTCCAAAGATGTGCAGGTTAGGTGGATTGGCCATGCTAAATTGCCCTTAGGTTAGATGGGGTTGCTGGGTTACGGGGATAGGGTGGAGGTGTGGGCTCAGGTACAGTGGTCTTACCAAGAGCTGGTGCAGACTCGATGGACCGAATGGCCTCCTTCTGCACTGTAAATTCTATGATTCTATGATTCTCTGTAGCGTAATTGGTCAGTGCTTTTGGCTGTGAACCAAAAGGTTGGTGATTCAAGGCTCTCCAGGAATGGAGCTTCCAAGTTTCTCTCCCCATTAGTGTTCATTGTCTCACAGTTCCGGGTTGTTAATGGGAAACAAGAAGAATCTCTCCCAAACATTACTGGCCCTGCTGTTTTTATCAAAATACTTGGAAGTATTGGCCTCAAGCATTGAATTCCAGAGTTCATATAAGCATTGTCATTACACAAATGACAGAGTTTTACCCCTGTGCAAAGCATGCCGGTGATGTCTATTATCATTCACCCCATTCAAGGTCATGACATGGGGGCATCTTTGAGGTTCCCCATGAGGATGCAGTGCTGGTCCCATGCATCTACTCAACTGCTCTTTTACCTAACTCCAGGCTGTCGTAAGGTGCCACCTGTCGTAAGGTGCCACCTCAGACCTTCGAAGTCCACATGCCTCATCAAGATGGAATTGAGAAGGACAACTGTGGGGAAATGGCTATAGTGTGAAAGGGGAGGGTGTGAGGCTCAATGGATAGGCACTTGGTAAGGGGAAGTGCATGTATGGATGTCCCAGAGATGTGGAGGACTGAAGGTCAGGGCTCTGTCAGGAATCCTCAATGACTACTTTGATCTCTTTATTCAGTGTATGATTCTGGAGAATCATGGAGCCAGCTGAGTTAACTATTTTACTCATAACTATTAAGCAACAGCACAGACATTGATGCACCACTGCATGTGGCCTGGACATGCTCCATGCAGGGGAGGAGGAAGCATGGCCTGTAGCTGTACTGGGATCAGCACCACAGATGGTGGAGCCCCGAAGGAGATACTACCGGCAAAGGATCTTCCAAAGTTGGACAACCTAACTGCAGATGTCGAAGCTTTAGTTTTGGGGGATGGTGGACCACCTTTTCCATGTCCTTCAAGAGCTGCATCACAAGAAATGGGAGGCCATCCACTGCCCATGGCTCTTAATGTTACTGCTGTTCTGAACTTCTATAACAAGCAGCTCATTTCAGGGCAGCACGGGTGACATGTGTGGCATTTTCCAGTCAGCCACACACAAATTCATAAGGGATGCCCTCCATGTGAGGGCACACAGGTATATAAACTTGGACTGTGACCAGGAGATCCAGGATGCCCAGATCATGGACTTTGCTCACAGCGGGCATGCTCCAGGTGCAGGGTGTGATAGACTGCATTCACATGGCCCTGCGGTCTCCATGACATCATGCGGCATCATTCATGAACCAAACATTGCCAGACGTGCATATTTTACTTTCTACCCTTTTTACTCTATCTGCCAGGTCCTCCTTACAATCTTTCACAGTCCACGTGCTCTCTTTCAACTTGTAGGAGATGCTCGAACACAACAATGTGCAGCAAGAATCAGCCATTAATTGAAGAGATCAGAATGAATATTGTGAGCAGGGAGCATAGCAGAAGCATTGTGAATGGTGAGGCTGAAGGACCCACTCCCCAGGGTTTTTGGCCATCTTATCTCTTCTCACTCAAATCCCTACTTATACACATTCTCTATGAAGAAGTTGTGCTACTGCAAACAGACACTCCTATATCTCTGTAAAAACAAACTGCTGAACATTAACTCTTTCTTCCTTCACCAGATCCAGCGAATAGAAGGCCCCAGTGATGCATGAGGAAGATCGGACACCTTTGAGAATGCACAATATTACTCAACCCCACTCTTGCCAGTTCAGGAACTGGCTCCCACTGAATGTAGAGAGGTCTACAATGGGAGACACAAGCACTATCATGCAGCAATGAGGGAAAGGGAATAGGATGGCCAGAAACCAGCTTAGCAAAAACTGAGACCACATCCTGACCTTGCACAGATGCTGACCAAGTGTCCAATATGTATAAGAAGACTGTTAGCTGCACAAAAAATTACTTAGTACACTGGACTACCTGCTCTCGAGGCAGCATACAATGTGGACAGCTTGGAGATGTCTAGCTCCAACTTGTGTGAGGTATTCCAGAGAGAAAATGTATGGAGACAATGTAGTCAATCATGGAGCATATGGTCAGTTTTATTAATTCAGTACAGGGGCTCACAGTAATGGAATGTCCGTGTGACATTCTGGTCAATCAATCTGGTGTCTGACAGCTTTGATGGAAATTAGACTGCGTCCATCTTTGCTCTGGATTCTAACATTCCCAAGGCTTGAAAGGAACCCTGTGGATGCTGAACATTGGAATCCAGAACTCATGGATACTCATCCGAAAAGAAGGATGTTTAGAGGACGAATTGGTGTTTTCAATTAAAAAAATAAACACTGGGATAGATTTCCGGTTGTGATCTCCCAGACAAATCTTCAGCTGCCATATTAATTCAGGTGACTTTTATCCATCCAGAGAAATCATCTGTACAGAATACTGTACTGAGAAAACATGGGACGGGATTCTCTGATCCTGAGGCGAAGTGTTGATGCCGTCGTAAACACCATTGCGATTTACAACGACGTCAACAGGCTCCGAGGAACTGCGATCCTGAGCCGTACAGGGGGCCAGAACGGCACTGGAGCGACTCACACACCTCCAGCTGCCAATACCGGCGTCAAACGGGCGCTGCAGGTCTGTGCATGCGCATTGGGACCGGCATGAACTCACACATGCGCACTGCGACCGGCGCAAACTCACGCATGCGCAGAAGGTTCCTTCTCTGCGCTGGCTCCGACGCAACATGGTGGAGAGCAACAGGGCCCGGCGCGGAGTAAAAGAGGCCCCAACCAGGAGAAGCTGGCCCGCCGATTGGTAGGCCCCGATCGCGGGCCAGGCCATGGTGGAGGCCACCCCCCACCCCCCGGGGTCGGGCCGCCCCCCGCAGGATGGACGCCGATGTCCCGCCGGGTAAGACCACATGTGAATAGCGCCGGCGAGACCCGGGCTATCTCGGCGGCTACTCGGCCCATCCCGTACGCAGCATCGCCGGAGGGGCGATTCTCGGCAGGTAGAGTGGCCCCCGACTGGCGCCGTGCCGACCGTGCCACCCTCGCCGGCGCCAATTTCGCCGATTCTCCGGTGACCGGAGAATCAGCAGACCGGCGTCAGTGCGGCGTCACGTGAATTGCGCCCGGCCCGCCGATTTTCCAACCCGGCCCCGGGGTCAGAGAATTTTTGGTTGTTGAGAGCGTTTCCCTAAGTTGAACTGTGGAAAGATAGTTGAGGGGAATGGAAAGTGAGAGCAGGTGAACATTGTCATAATATACACATCAGAGACACATGATGATGCAGAGACACATACTGACTGACACACTGCAAGACCAATCAACACACACAACACAGCAGCCAATCACCAGTTAGGGCACGGTCACTATAAAGGCACGGGTTTTCCTGCTGATTCGGGATGCAGCCTCTGAGACAGACAGAGCCCGCAGTCAGTAGCACAAACATCCACCATGTGCTAGCAGTATGGGCTGGTCAGGTTAGGCATTGGTCTTCAGTCAATCGAACAGAGTGTCGACCCACAGTGCAAGTATGTTTAACAGCTCTTAGTTAAATATAATAGAGTTGTACTATGACAAGTGCTGGTAGCCTGTCTATGTTACTGCTAAGGTAAATGCAGTCTCCACAGATCCAGAGTATCCAACACATCATGGTACCAGTATGTGATGTTAGAGTTTAATAGACCTACCTTCAAGTGATCTGCCTTCGACTAGCAATCAGCCATCCGGTAGTATGGACAGCGTCCACCCTCCCCCGTTGCTCCGCAACACCGGCAACCTAGGTGCGAACTGGAACATCTTTAAACAACGATTCTAGCTATACCTTGAAGCTACAGACCTGGAAGCTGCTTTTGACGCCAGGAAGATTGCTCTCTTCCTTTCCGCGGCCGGAGACCACGCCATCCATAACTTCAACTCTCTCACTTTCGCTGAAGGTGAAGACAAGTCCAAGTTCAAGACAGTCCTGCTCAAATTCGACAGTCACTGTGACATTGAGGTAAATGAAAGTTTTGAGTGCTATGTCTTTCAACAGCGTCTGCAGGATAAGGATGAACCTTTTCAATCTTTCCTCACCCACCTTCGCATCCTCGCACAGTCCTGCAATTACGGCTCCACCTCCGACTCGATGATCCGTGACCAGAACGTTTTTGGTGTGCAATTGGACCCCCTACGCCAGCAGCACCTCAAGGTTAAACAGCTCACCCTTGCGATAGCCATCGAGACCTGCGTTCTGCATGAACACGCCACTGATGTGTTGGGTGTTCTGGATGCACTCAGCACATGGTGAATGTCTGTGTTGCAGGCTGTGAGCTCTGTGCTCTGAGCTGGCTGCTACTAGTAGGCGCGGGAACTCTCCTATCCCCTGTCTTTACAGTGCGTGTGCTCTCACTGGTGATTGGCAGTGGTGTTGTGTATGCTGATTGGTCCCACTGCATGTCCATCAGTGTATGTGTGTGTGTCTGCACCATAATATACTGGTGTATATTATGACATCCCCCCTTTTATATAAAGAACATGTGCCTGCTTGACAATAAATATCGTAGTGAATGTACCTGACTATGTGTGTGCGTGTTATTTACATGACTATGTACATGAGGCTAATCCCCTTAAACGGGAAGGTGCCTGGTGCAGAGAAATAGGGGTGTCACACCAACAACGAAATGAACATTATATACAAACTACTGGAATGATGAAACAGGATAACAGAACAGATCAAAGAGTCCAACATTGTAAAACTCATAAGTCAAGTCTCTGAGGTGGGCAACGAATTCTGGTTGACCGTCAGGGTGGCACACCACTCATCGTCTGGATCAATGCTGTGCACTGACAGCGGCTGGTGGTTTTGATTCGGGGACAGCCTGTTCTTTGTTATAACAGCGACTCGAAAAGGCTCCCTTGGGTCCTCGGTGTCACTGGTCTGCGGGTAGTCGGAATCGGACTCGGTTTGGGTGTAGATAACTGCTTGTTGCAGGGTTCTTTGGAGGTTTATTTCATATCCCGGTTCAATTTGAGGCATTGTGCTGTCATTCCAGGTGGAGGAAGGTTGTTTTACAGCTTTAAAAGATTTTTTTAAAATTTGGGACGTTTCCCCTTTAAATGGGCGTGATCCTGGGCCTCTGACGTCATGACGTGCATGACGTCGCACGTAGGAGGCATTTGCACATGCGCAGATCGCGGTTCCTTTACTGATGGCCGTTTTCGTGATTGCGCATGCGCGGCGTCGCGCAACTGCGCAAGTGCAGTCCCTTTAGAAAGATGGCCGCCGACAAAAATCGTTCTCTGCTCTGGGATTTCGGTCTCTAGGTGAGTACTGGCGCTTCTCTTACCTTTCCTTGCTGGTTGGAGTGTGTTTTCCTCACAGTATTTGCTGCATTTGTCCAGGACTGCCTGGAAGTCGCTCCTGTTTTGCCCCTAGGAGAACTTGAATTTTTAAAAGATTTCTTCTGCTCTGGCACCGGCGATGGTGAGGAGAAGCTCTATTGTTTCAGGATCGGCCAGGTCTTCTAGTTTGGCTGCCAGCAGGAAGATTTCAAACTTTTGCCGGAATGCCCGCCAGTTTTTGCGGAGATCGCCGTGGCACTGGAGCTGCTGCGGAACCCGGATCTTGAACATCTTGCCTGGGTATCGTTGCTGGTTGTCACTGTACGCTGAGGTATGGCTATCTGGACTGAACCAGTTCACCCCTGGTATCATGATTTGTTGGCTGTTCTGGATCACAAACAGGTCACCAACACTTGAAGTGGTGCAACTCTATTTTATTATAAGGTTAACTATATTAACATACTTGAACTGTGGGTAAATGCAATACCAGCTTTAACTGTTTACCCTTGCCTAGTCCTAACCAGATGATGCACTCAGCACATGGTGAATGTCTGTGTTGCAGGCTGGGAGCTCTGTGCTCCGAGCTGGCTGCTACTAGAATGAGCGGGAACTCTCCTGTCCCCTGTCTTTATAGTACGTGTGCTCTCACTGGTGATTGGCTGGGGTGTTGTGTATGCTGATTGGTCCCACTGCATGTCCATCAGTGTGTGTGTGTGTGTGTGTCTGCACCATAATATACTGGTGTATATTATGACAGCCACTAACCGATCCTCGCACATTCAAGTGGCTGAAATGGCACGGCAAGGTCCCCACGAGGCAGAGCGGGTGCAAGCCATTAAACAACTCCAGGGCCTAAGTCTGGATGAGGGCGGCCTTTTCGCGGGCTCCCGCGCATGAGCGCACTGACCGAGGTGACGGCGAGGCCGAAGACCGCACTGCGCAGGCGCGCACTATGTATGACTGCACCGCGCATGCGCGGTGGCGACCGAACGTTCTGATGTCACGACGTGCGACAACTGTGGCTCCGCCCACTTAAAGCGGCAATGTCCTGCAAAATCCCGACGCTGTCTCCAATGTGGCAAGCTTGGCCACTATGCAGCCCTATGCAGGTCTGCTCAACCTGCTACCCCTCGTCGCTCCAACCAGCCACGCAGGGATGTTCGAACCATCCAGCCACCGGTCACCAATTCTGACTCCAACTTGATTCCGGACCTTGACACCGAGGAGTCTAAAGCACCATTTCGGGTGGGCACCATCACCAAACACAAGATGCTCCAGAAGACAAAAGCCAAGTCTCTCCCAATATTCGGCATTGATCCGGACGATGAGTGGTGTGCCACCCTCACGATCAACCGATCCCGCATCAGATTCCGCCTGGACACCGGCGCTTCAGCCAACCTCATTGCGCGGTCCGACCTCGAAAGCCTCCATGTCAAGCCTACCATCCTGCCATCCGCCTATAATGGTAGTGCCATTGCTGCCAGTGGCTCTTGCCAGCTTGAAGTGTCGCATCAGTCATTAAAGGCTAACCTGCCATTCGAAATAGTGGAATCCACTAAAGCCTCCCTGCTTGGTGCTTAGGCGTGCAAACATCTAAACCTTGTCCAAAGGGTTCACTCCCTGTCACCCACTGATGCTTCCGCATCTCAGGACGCTGACTTTCGGACACAGCTGAACGCCATCATCACCCGATACCACGGTGTATTCGAGGGCATGGGCTCACTCGCATACATTTATAAAATCTTGTTAAAACCGAATGCCACGCCTGTGGTGCACGCACCTCGCAGGGTACCAGCACCCCTCAAGGACCGCCTCAAGCAGCAGCTGGAGGACCTCCAAGACCAGGGTGTAATTTCGGAAGTTACAGAACCGACTGACTGGGTCAGCTCTATGGTGTGCGTAAAAAAAACACCTGGCGAATTACGCATATATATTGATTCCAAGGACCTCAACCGCAATATTATGAGAGAACACTATCCCATTCCAAAGCGCGAAGAACTCACCTGCGAGATGGCTCGTGCCAAATTTTTCACCAAGCTGGACGCATCCAAGGGGTTCTGGCAGATCCAACTCGACGCATCCAGTAGGAAGCTCTGCACCTTTAACACCCCATTTGGCCGATTTTGTTACAACCGGATGCCGTTTGGCATCATCTCTGCATCGGAAGTGTTCCACAGAATAATGGAGCAGATGATGGAAGGTATCGAAGGGGTTCGTGTATATGTGGACGACATCATCGTCTGGTCTACCACCCCGCAGGAGCACATTGATCGCCTCCAACACGTCTTCCGACGAATCCATGAGCATGGCCTCCGCCTCAACAGGGCCAAATGCTCCTTTGGTCAAACAGAACTTAAAGTCCTCAGAGACCACATTTCACAGTTTGGCGTGCAGCCGGATGCTGACAAGGTATCTGCCATTAAGGCCATGAAGACACCGGAGGACAAGAAGGCGGTCCTCCGCTTCCTGGGCATGGTCAATTTCCTGGGGAAATTCATCCCTAACCTCGCCTCCCACACCATGGCTTTCAGGAACCTGGCTAAGAAGACGACCGAGTTCCAATGGCTCCTTGCCCACGAACAAGAATGGCGGGAACTCAGGGCGAAGCTGACCAAGGACCCGGTGTTGGCATTTTTCGATCCGA
Source organism: Scyliorhinus torazame (assembly GCF_047496885.1). NCBI lineage: Eukaryota > Metazoa > Chordata > Chondrichthyes > Carcharhiniformes > Scyliorhinidae > Scyliorhinus > Scyliorhinus torazame. The sequence goes on along the minus strand of NC_092714.1, from coordinate 97,703,416 downwards.
CCAAAGAAACAAAGATCTCCACGGATGCCAGTCAGTCCGGCATTGGAGCAGTGCTCCTTCAACGTGACGACGCCTCCTCATGGGCTCCTGTCGCATACGCGTCACGTGCAATGACGCCCACCAAACAGCGCTATGCGCAAATTGAAAAAGAGTGCCTGGGCCTTCTTACCGGAGTCGTCAAATACCATGACTATGTCTATGGACTCCCAAAGTTCACAGTCGAGAAAGACCACAGGCCACTGGTCAATATCATTCAAAAAGACCTTAACGACATGACGCCGTGCCTGCAGCGCATTCTCCTTAAACTCAGGCGGTACGACTTCGAACTCGTCTACACCCCGGGTAAGGAGCTCATCGTCGCCGATGCACTCTCCCGATCTGTCACCGCACCCTGCGACCCAGCTGGCTTTGTGTGCCAAATTGATGCTCAGGTGGCATTTGCCGCATCCAATCTGCCGCCATGGACAAACGACTCATCCAGATTCATCGTGAGACAGCCAACGATCCCCTGCTCCAACGTGTCATACGCCACCTGACAGACGGGTGGCTCAAGGGCCAATGCCCTCAATTCTATAACATTAAAGATGACCTGGTGGTGGTAGATGGAATTCTACTAAAGTTGGACAGGATCGTCATTCCGCACAGCATGTGGAACCTCGTCCTTGAGCAGCTCCATGAGGGCCACCTGGGAGTGGAGAAATGCCGCTGACGGGCCCGTGAGGCAGTGTACTGGCCTGGAATCAACAAGGACATTGCCGACGCCGTTCTTAACTGCCCAACATGCCAGCGTTTCCAGCCTGCTCAGCCAAGGGAGACCTTGCAACCCCATGAGTTGGTCACGTCCCCCTGGACCAAAGTGGGCATCGACCTGTTCCATGCACTTGGCTGGGACTACGTCCTCATAGTGGACTATTTCTCAAACTACCCGGAGGTAGTTAGGCTATACGACCTCACCTCAACTGCGGTCATCCGTGCGTGCAAGGAAACCTTCGCTCGCCATGGCATCCCGCTCACGGTCATGTCCGACAATGGCCCGTGTTTTGCCAGTCAGGAGTGGTCCAATTTTACCAAACAATACAACTTCACACATGTCACGTCCAGTCCCCATTACCCCCAATCCAATGGCAAAGCTGAAAAGGGGGTGCACATTGTCAAACGACTCCTGTGCAAGGCGGCTGATGCAGGATCCGATTTTTACATCGCCCTGCTTGCTTACAGATCAGCTCCATTGTCCACCGGCCTGTCACCGGCTCAATTGTTGATGAATCGCACGCTGCGGGCGACGGTGCCAGCCATTCCTGTCCCGGACTTGGACAAGCTTCCAGTCCTTCGTCAAATGCAGTTGTCTCGGGCCAACACAAGCGTACGACGCCGGCGCCACGGATCTCCCTGCTCTGGCACCTGATGACGAGGTCCGTGTCCAACCTCCCGATGGTGGTTGGTCCGCCACCGCTGTGGTGCTCAGACAAGTGGCCCCCAGGACATTTTTGGTTCGTCTACAAGACGGCTCTCTTTTTCGCCGAAATAGGCGGGCATTACGACTCCTTCCTCGCTCGCCACCAGATCATCATGTCCTGCCTCGCCGTCACGGACTTTGCAGATCTCCATTTCGCTCTGCCACCCTCTGAGTCTGACACAGTCCCGCCCATTCCAGAACAGGCGGCCCTTATCCACCCTTGAGGCGGTCAACCAGAATTCGGCACCCACCTCAGAGACTGAATTTCTGAACTGCCTGAATTCATGGACTCTTTGAACTCATTGTTTCGTTACCCTGTTTGATTAACTCATTGGTTTGTACATACTGTTGTTCTAGTTATATTTTGTGTTACATACTGTCCATCTGCACTGGACACTTTCCAATGTAAATATCTTAGAGTTTCTGTACATAGTCCTGTAAATATGCTCGCATGTGCCACACATAGTTAGGAACATTTGCGCACTACATTATTTATTGCCACGAACACACATTTTTTTTTTAAAAGGGGAGATGTCATAATATACACATCAGTATTTGATGGTGCAGAGACACATACTAACTGACACACTGCAAGACCAATCAACACACACAACACGGCAGCCAATCACCAGTTAGGGCACGGTCACTATAAAGACAGAGGGCACTAGTTTTCCCGCTCATTCGGGATGCAGCCTCTGAGACAGACAGAGCCCGCAGTCAGTAGCACAAACATCCACCATGTGCTAGCAGTATAGGCTGGTCAGGTTAGGCATAGGTCTTCAGTCAATCGAACATAGTGCCGACCCACAGTGCAAGTATGTTTAACAGCTCTTAGTTAAATAAAATAGAGTTGTACTATGACAAGTGTTGGTAGCCTGTCTATGTTACTGCTAAGGTAAACGCAGTCTCCACAGATCCAGAGTACCCAACACATCAAACATGAGTAACCAATCCAAATTCTTCTCTTCCTGAGCGGGTGGGTTGGATTAAAATTGTTTCTGAATGAATGGCTGCCAATGGTGTAGAAGAGGAATCACAGAGTGAGGGAGATGCCTGCTGATACAGACATTATGATGTGCTTTCCTGTGACCAATATTTATGTTCACAACCTCGCTGATTCATGTGGCAAAATGGTCTAAAACCCTAAGCACAGTTACTGCATGATGTGTCAATGAGAGAGAATAGAAACTTGCAGAGATGTTTGGGAGAATGGGTTAAAAATAAGTATTCTCTATTGAAAATGATGCTTCATTCAAAACTCAACAAAAGATCTTTGGAATGGCGAATGTGTTTCTGTGATTATTTATATTGTTAGCTATCATTCCTTAGTTCTGGAAATGGGGAGGGAAGGTTCTGTTTTAAAGAACGACATTAGCAGCATCAATTGATTTGTCAAGGTTAAGATTTCAATGCAGCTGGAGAACACACTTGGCGCTCATCTCCCTGTGGTGATATGCATCACCGTATATTCACAAGGGGTTAATGTAAATACACTGCAACTAAGTAACCACTAGAGGGAGCACCAAAGATGTCATGGCATGCAGACAAACAGCCAATGGGTCGTTACAACAGGACACCACCAATGGGTAATCAGGACACCCAGAGGTGGCATTACCACAAGGGGGCACTTCACAACCCATATAAAAGGACAGGGCACACATGCTCTGCCTCGTTCCACAGACAGACATCCAGAGGGTACATTAGGGTTGGTCAACAGCATCACACCCAGCACGTGGCTTAGAGCAGGCTGGCAAAGATAGACTGAGTTACTACAGCGAGATTAGCAGAGAGTCGAACTCATTTAAGAACTGTGTTAATAGTTCAATAAACAAGTTGAACTCATTTCATAGTCTGGAGCTTCCTTTGTCAAAGCATACATCAAGGAAGCAGCTTATGCTACACGAAGAAGCATAACACAACACTCCCAACCATTAATAATCCGTACTTACTTGCACTTCAAAGGAAAATGTAAACCTCCCCTCCATCCCAAGGGGTGGATTCTCAGCCGTCCACCGCTGGTCGTGGGGTTCCCGATCTGGAGGAGAATCGAGCATAAGAGGTAAAAACGGGATCTGCGCCATTCCAAAGCTCCGGGCCTCCAACAGTGGCGGCAGCGAGTTGTACATCCTGGCCAGCAGGAGGACGCAAATGTGTCATTTACCCCAATTGCACCCAATGAACAGACTGGAAGACTGATTCTCCATGCCTGGATGCTGCTCCAGGCCCCTCAGCCCGGTTTCACGCGGGCATGGATTGGTGCAGGTATTTGCAAGCACTGTCCTGATGTGGTGGACCCTGCAGTAAGGGGGTAATTGTGTAATGTAGGTGCCTCACAAAGTCCATCAGCGGGCCCCCACAATGCAAATCCTGCCCCCCCCCCCCCAGCTCCACCCATCAGACCCCCAACAAAGACCCTGTCTGGAAGCTGAAGAGCAGCCGAGGCAGTAGGTTGAAAAATCACTGCCTTTCCTCCTACCCTTTTCTAACATCTGCTGCCTCAGACAAAAGCAGCAGCTGCTACAAGTATCAGATGGGGGTGCCTAATGAGCTGTCTGGGGGCGGAGGGGGTGATGCTCATGTATTTGTGTTGTTGGGGAGGGGGGAGGGCTGACCCCATTATTCCCTTTGTGATAGGGGGTGAATGCCCCTACCTGTCAGCAGAGGGGGCAGAATTTGTGTTGTCGGAGAGGGTGACCCGATACCAGGATTTTGACGGAATCCCACAAGCACCCTGCCATGCTTAAATGCGCACTGCAAATCAGAGGGTATCTCAGACCGGGCCCCACTCTTAGCGCCAGCAGAGATCTGGAGTAATTCTACTCTGGAGGTAGAACTTTGTCTTCCCGAACAGAGACTCCTGCCGAAAATCTAGTTCTGGCCCACCCATGTTCAGCTAAACACATCAGAGATCAGTGGATGTAGTCAACTGGCTTCAGTCTCTTGACAAGAAACATTTCAGTATTAAACGTTGTTCTGTGATTGGCATTTAACTTTAAAGTATAGTCATTGACAAATTGCAGTGACCAGCTGGGACTGAGCACATTGTACAATATTGCTCATTTGAGCATCTACCCTATTCTGTTTTCATTTTTATTATACTGTGAATCAGAAATACCGCAACACAATGGGTGGGATTCTCTGTCGGCCAATGACGGAATTGGGAAAAGCGATTGGTTGGAGAATTTGTTTTGATGCCAATATCGTGGTGGGTGCTGGTTTCACGCCAAATCACAATTCTTCACTACCTCGATACTGGCATCAATGCGTTCCAAACTGCAGTTACAGTAAACGGTGTTGGCATATCATTAGCAGGCCAGAACCAGTATTCTCCGGTACCTCCATGATTCTCCTTCTCCACTGGGGGGAATTCCCGATGGCAAAGTTCACTTGTGCTTTGCAAAATCGAGAAACAGGCGCTGTGGCTGATGAAGGAGAAAGAAGAGGTAGGACATGAAGAGGCGCGACCGTGAGCTGCCGATCCTGACATTGGCCGTGCTGGCTGGGGTAGGGGTGGCCCTGCCACGACTGGGGAGGGGGATGACATTAGGGGGGGTGCCATGGGGCCAGGGTGATCTCCCACGGAACTGGAGTGATGCTCAGCCACAGAGCTCCATTGCCGCAGCCTGCAAGGCAGCCATCTTGCTGCGCACCCCATTGTCCACCTACCTTGGCCCCTGGTTCTGCAGAGTGACACCGGCTGTATGGATGCTCCCACCCCACCAAACCCGGACCCAGACCCCATTCCCCCCACGACGCCACTCCCCCACGCCACCACTTCCACACCCCAGGTCACCCCACTACCCCATTCCACTCCCCCAATCGGCCGCCACCCACCAGCGGGGCATCACATCACCTGGGCTCTGGCTGTGGGTGGGGAACAACAGAAAGGCCTGCCGCATCACCAATAGGCAACACGTAAGATGCATGCTTAGACCACGGGCCAGGGTGGAGTCGGGGTGGTGAGGGTGTGTTGGGGAGAGGGGTGGTGGTGGTGGAGCGGGGGGCTGCGGGTGGAGTGGGTGTGAGGATGTGTGTGGGTGAGGGTGGTTTGGGGGTGAGGGTGTGTGGGGGTGAGGGAAGTGTGGGAGTGGTGATGGTGGGGGGGGGGGGGCGGACATCGTTGACACACATAGAACATAGAACATAGAAAATACAGCACAGAACAGGCCCTTCGGCCCACGATGTTGTGCCGAACCTTTGTCCTAGATTAATCATAGATTATCATTGAATTTACAGTGCAGAAGGAGGCCATTCGGCCCTTTGAGTCTGCACCAGCTCTTGGAAAGAGCACCCTACCCAAACTTAACACCTCCACCCAACACCAAGGGCAATTTGGACATTAAGGGCAATTTATCATTGGCCAATTCACCTAACCCGCACATCTTTGGACTGTGGGAGGAAACCGGAGCACCCGGAGGAAACCCACGCAGACACGGGGAGGACGTGCAGACTCCGCACAGACAATGACCCAATGGAATCGAACCTGGGACCATGGATCTGTGAAGCAATTGTGCTATCCACAATGCTACCATGCTGCCCTTAAGAACAAATAAATCTACACTATATCATTTTCCCGTAATCCATGTACCTATCCAACAGCTGCCTGAAGGTCCCTAATGTTTCCGACTCAACTACTTCCACAGGCAGTGCATTCCATGCCCCCACTACTCTCTGGGTAAAGAACCTACCTCTGATATCCCTCCTATATCTTCCACCTTTCACCTTAAATTTATGTCCCCTTGTAATGGTGTGTTCCACCTGGGGAAAAAGTCTCTGACTGTCTACTCTATCTATTCCCCTGATCATCTTATAAACCTCTATCAAGTCGCCCCTCATCCTTCTCCGCTCTAATGAGAAAAGGCCTAGCACCCTCAACCTTTCCTCGTAAGACCTACTCTCCATTCCAGGCAACATCCTGGTAAATCTTCTTTGCACCTTTTCCAGAGCTTCCACATCCTTCCTAAAATGAGGCGACCAGAACTGTACACAGTACTCCAAATGTGGCCTTACCAAAGTTTTGTACAGCTGCATCATTACCTCATGGCTCTTAAATTCAATCCCTCTGTTAATGAACGCGAGCACACCATAGGCCTTCTTCACAGCTCTATCCACTTGAGTGGCAACTTTCAAAGATGTATGAACATAGACCCCAAGGTCTCTCTGCTCCTCCACAATGACAAGAACTCTACCGTTAACCCTGTATTCCGCATTCATATTTGTCCTTCCAAAATGGACAACCTCACACTTTTCAGGGTTAAACTCCATCTGCCACTTCTCATCCCAGCTCTGCATCCTATCTATGTCTCTTTGCAGCCGACAACAGCCCTCCTTACTATCCACAACTCCACCAATCTTCGTATCGTCTGCAAATTTACTGACCCACCCTTCAACTCCCTCATCCAAGTCATTAATGAAAATCACAAACAGCAGAGGACCCAGAACTGATCCCTGCGGTACACCACTGGTAACTGGGATCCAGGCTGAATATTTGCCATCCACCACCACTCTCTGACTTCTATCGGTTAGCCAGTTCGTTATCCAACTGGCCAAATTTCCCACTATCCCATGCCTCCTTACTTTGTGCAGAAGCCTACCATGGGGAACTTTATCAAATGCCTTACTAAAATCCATGTACACTACATCCACTGCTTTACCTTCATCCACATGCTTGGTCACCTCCTCGAAGAATTCAATAAGATTTGTAAGGCAAGACCTACCCCTCACAAATCCGTGCTGACTATCCCTAATCAAGCAGTGTCTTTCCAGATGCTCAGAAATCCTATCCTTCAGTACCCTTTCCATTACTTTGCCTACCATCGAAGTAAGACTAACTGGCCTGTAATTCCCAGGGTTATCCCTAGTTCCTTTTTTGAACAGGGGCACGACATTCGCCACTCTCCAATCCCCTGGTACCACCCCTGTTGACAGTGAGGACGAAAAGATAATTGCCAACGGCTCTGCAATTTCATCTCTTGCTTCCCATAGAATCCTTGGATATATCCCATCAGGCCCGGGGGACTTGTCTATCCTCAAGTTTTTCAAAATGCCCAACACATCTTCCTTCCTAACAAGTATTTCCTCGAGCTTACCAATCTGTTTCACACTGTCCTCTCCAACAATATCGCCCCTCTCATTTGTAAATACAGAAGAAAAGTACTCATTCAAGACCTCTCCTATCTCTTCAGACTCAATACACAATCTCCCGCTACTGTCCTTGATCGGACCTACCCTCGCTTAAGTCATTCTCATATTTCTCACATATGTGTAAAAGGCCTTGGGGTTTTCCTTGATCCTACCCGCCAAAGATTGTTCATGCCCTCTCTTAGCTCTCCTAATCCCTTTCTTCAGTTCCCTCCTGGCTATCTTGTATCCCTCCAATGCCCTGTCTGAACCTTGTTTCCTCAGCCTTACATAAGTCACCTTTTTCCTCTTAACAAGACATTCAACCTCTCTTGTCAACCATGGTTCCCTCACTCGACCATCTCTTCCCTGCCTGACAGGGACATACATATCAAGGACACGTAGCACCTGTTCCTTGAACAAGTTCCACATTTCACTTGTGTCCTTCCCTGACAGCCTATGTTCCCAACTTATGCGCTTCAATTCTTGTCTGACAACATCGTATTTACCCTTCCCCCAATTGTAAACCTTGCCCTGTTGCACGTATCTATCCCTCTCCATCACTAAAGTGAAAGTCACAGAATTGTGGTCACTATCTCCAAAATGCTCCCCCACTAACAAATCTATCACTTGCCCTGGTTCATTACCCAGTACTAAATCCAATATTGCCCCTCCTCTGGTTGGACAATCTACATACTGTGTTAGAAAAGCTTCCTGGACACACTGCACAAACACCAACCCATCCAAACTATTTGATCTAAAGAGTTTCCACTCAATATTTGGGAAGTTAAAGTCGCCCATGACTACTACCCTATGACTTCTGCACCTTTCCAAAATCTGTTTCCCAATCTGTTCCTCCACATCTCTGCTACTATTGGGGGGCCTATAGAAAACTCCTAACAAGGTGACTGCTCCTTTCCTATTTCTGACTTCAACCCATACTACCTCAATAGGGTGATACTCCTCAAACTGCCTTTCTGCAGCTGTTATACTATCTCTAATTAATAATGCCACCCCCCCCACCTCTTTTACCACCCTCCCTAATCTTATTGAAACATCTATAACCAGGGACCTCCAACAACCATTTCTGCCCCTCTTCTATCCAAGTTTCCGTGATGGCCACCACATCGTAGTCCCAAGTACCGATCCATGCCTTAAGTTCACCCACCTTATTCCTGATGCTTCTTGCGTTGAAGTATACACACTTCAACCCATCTCCGTGCCTGCAAATACTCTCCTTTGTCAGTGTTCCCTTCCCCACTGCCTCATTACAAGCTTTGGCGTCCTGAATATCGGCTACCTTAGTTGCTGGACTACAAATCTGGTTCCCATTCCCCTGCCAAATTAGTTTAAAACACGGGTCACAGGGAACCGCAACTCAGCGGCATCTCACTTCCTCACCTGATGCCGACCACCACCCCGCCGATTGCCCTTTCCTCGGGCTTGCCGATCACGCCCAGGGCCCGCTGCTCTTCTGTGGTGAGGGCTGCAGGCCCAAAGGTCCCCCTCCAGTCTTTTCCCGCTCCCAGCATTTATGGGCGGCTTTCTTCTTGTGGGAGGGGGCTAATGATGTCTTCGTCCTGGAATACTCGATGGTTCCTGTCATCTTTGAGGTGCACCTCAGGTGAGGGGTTGGCTCTTGGGTGACAGGGGTTATATTGCTCTGGTCCTGACTGATCACACCTGTCCGGAGGCGCAGATCGACATGGAGAACCACGACCAGGGGCGTGAACAAACGATGCATCGGTATCCTGAAGATGCTGTTCAGGTGTAAGGATCGCTTTGGAGGTGGCCTCCAGTGCAGTGCTAAGAGGGTGTCCCACATTGTGGTGGCCTACTGTGTCCTCTCCCACATCACGCAGCAGAGGGGCGATGTGCTAGAGGAGGGGGTTAAACGCCAGGCCTCATCTGATGAGGAAGATATGCAGAGGATGGCCAGGACGGGCAGGGCAGGGCAGCACGTGGCACAGTGGTTAGCCCTGTTGCCTCATGGTGCCGAGTTCCCCGGTCCGGTCCCGGCTCTGCGTCACTGTCCGTGTGGAGTTTACACATTCTCCCCGTGTTTGCGTGGGTTTCGCCTCCACAACTTAAAGATGTGCAGGCTAGGTGGATTGGCCACACTAAATTGCCCCTTAATTGGAAGAAATGAACTGGGTACTCTAAATTTTAAAAAAAAGGATGGGCAGGACATAAGGGGCAGCACGGTAGCCTTGTGGGTAGCACAATTGCTTCACAGCTCCAGGGTCACAGGTTCGATTCCGGCTTGGGTCACTGTCTGTGCGGAGTCTGCACATCCTCCCCGTGTGTGCGTGGGTTTCCTCCGGGTGCTCCGGTTTCCTCCCACAGTCCAAAGATGTGCAGGTTAGGTGGATTGGCCATGATAAATTGCCCTTAGTGTTCAAAATTGCCCTTAGTGTTGGGTGGGGTTGCTGGGTTGTGGGAATAGGGTGGAGGTGTTGACCTTGGGTAGGGTGCTCTTTCCAAGAGCCGGTGCAAACTTGATGGGCCGAATGGCCTCCTTCTGCACTGTAAATTCTATGAAATTCTATGTGGCCCAGGCAAGTAGAGGAGGCCGCACAACATGTATGCCAGGGCCAACGAGTATGGGACACTCTAATTGCCTCCAGGTTCACTGTGTAGGGGGAGGACACACGCTCCCGGTGCCCGACAAGGTGACGGTCGCCCTGAACCTTTATGCCACGGGGTCCTTCCAGGTGCTGAGTGGGCCCATAACCTCATAGTTCCTCGAGCGCCATGATCCGGCAGATATGTCGCACTGTCTCCCTGCTCAGCCGGAGTCTTTGACGGCGTGCCCGATCCGACCGGTCCTCAAATGGCTGACACTGCCAGTAGACATGAGGCCTGATGCGGAGCCTTCTTTCCACCTCCTCCTCGGCATGTTGGGCAGGCGGCTGTCCATCCTCACTGCCTGCCTCCTGTTCCCTTAGGGCAGGCTCCGCCACTGCAGGGTCCTTCCCGAGCAGCTCCCCCGTGGCTGCGGCGGTTTGAATGAAGGCCGCCATTCCTGGTTGGATTACGAAGTCCATTGACTGCAGAGCATGAAAGGCAGACATGTTAGCATGGTGTGTATCCTGTGTCCAATTAGGTCCAATGAGCTACACGTGGCCCCGGCCTGCAATGCAACTCCTCCGCTCTCTCCCTCAGCAGCCACAGCGCCTGTTTCCCAATTTGATAAACTACAAGTGAACCTTGCCGTCAGTAATTCCTCCTGGCAGAGGCGGAGATTCGCGGAGGCCCTGGAGAATACCCATGAGGGCTCATTAATGATATACCAATGGTGTTTACTGACATGCGGTGTAGAATGCATTGACGCCGCTGTCGAGGCATCAATTTTTGGCTGATGTGCGATTCTCCGCCCAAACGCCGGTGTCACTGGACGGAGAATCCCGCCCATGGTTTTCCGACAGTTCATGAATTTAGTTACTTGTAGTCTTCTTACTGCAATGCCAAGTTTCTGTGCTGGTGAACTTGCAAAACAACAGGCTGGGAGATCAAGCAATGTTGCTGTCTCCAGTTTTAAATCAGGCATTTTGCTGCCTTTGTTGCCACTGCTTTTCTTTGTTTACTGTGTGGTTTGTAGACTGACTGGTTTCTCTCTTCTTCTTTGGTAATAAATTCATTATCTGAAGACAGTTTTGATCGATGCATCTATTGTTCATATAGAATGAATTGAAGTTCAAAGCCATTGCTACACGATGGAAGATGGATGGTGGCCATTCACACCTACTTACTGGCATGGACAGTATTTATGGATCTTCTTATTGTCTGTGATCAGTTTCTTTTGTATTTGAAAGGTGTGTGTTTTCCCATTTTACATAATTCCAGTTGCCAGATTTTATTGACTTTAATTCCCAGGATATTCAAAACATAACTTTACTCACTCAACTCATCTATCACTCACTTTCAACAGCGAAAGAAACACATGGCAACCCGGACACACCACCCACCTCTTCCTTCAACCACTGTCTGCCCTGCCTGTGATGAGACTGTGGGTCATACATTGGACTCCTCAGTCACCTGAGAACTCATTTTTAGTGTAGAAGAGAGCTATCTTTGGCCCCGAGGGACTGCCTAAGAAGCACACCGCTGCCTAAGAAGAAAAGAAGAGATCATCACCCACTCAAAGTTTATATACAAATGAGTAACAAAAGACAATTAAAATTATGATCATCCATTTTCTTTTGTAGCAGGCCTATAGTTTCTTAGATGAGTTTATGCTTTGGTTGAAGTGAAGTTTGTGTAAAGCAAAGGATTTTCTGTAAGCGGCAGTGTGTCTTGTGACTGAATCTTCAGGAAATTGCTCTCGGGTGAACTTGAATTTGGAACAGATTGGGGAGTGAGCTTCTGCCATGTTCAGGGTAGAGGTGTTTATTACCTTGGTTGCTTAGTTGATGGTGTAGCTGGTTTTATGGGAGTCTGATGGTTTTTGGTGGTATCTCTGTAGAAAGCTAGTTGCTGTTCAAAATAAGGCAGCAAACATGGCTGTCCCACCACATGACCTGTTACAAGTCCAAAGTTCTTCTCCAAATAAAGTGGGTAGCTAGGTCAAATATACAGCCAGTATCGGAATGACCCTTTTGAATTAGTTTCAGAAATTGGCATTGAGCCAACATCAGTCTGGAAATTCCTTTTGTTCGTTTTGAGACAGAGGAGTGCTTCAATCCGAAAGGGAAGTCAGGTGGTCCTTGGGCAACTACTTTTGTAGCCTTTTCTTATTGTTAAAAATATTGGGCTGGATTCTCCGTAATTAGCACTAAGTTCCCACGCCATCGGGAAAACTGTGGTCTTTTACTCCAGGAAAACTGGTGTCAAAAGGCCACCGATTCCCTGTTTTGCTGGGGACTAGCAGACATCTGTCACTCTAGCTGCCGATATGACCCCCGCACTTCTGGTTCAGAGGCCGTGCATGTGCACAGCGGTGACCTTCAGCGGCCGCACCGTGCTCCATGGTGGACTGAGCCCACGGACCTGGACCAGCAAAATAGTACCCCGCATGGGCCGCTCGAGCGCCCCGGACCGCCCGCACACATTGCCCCCAGCCCCGAATGAAGCCCCCCCTGTCCACCGATCGGCCCTCCCCCGACTGTGGCGGCCCTGGACTGAGTCCGCAGCTACCACGCGAGGATCACGGATGGTGGGACCATGAGAGGTCCACGCCGTCAAGAATTTGGTTGGTCGGAGACGGAGCATCATGGGGCTGGCCTCAGGCAATGGCCTGGGACGGTGGATACTCGGCGTAACATTTTCGGGGGGCAGAGAATTGAAGAACCGGCCGCGCTCCTTATTTCATGCGCCAAAATGGATTCTCTGCCCCGTCGCTGAATGCGTATTTGGCGTCGGGGTGCGGAGAATCCAGCCCTATGTGTATTGACTGAAATTCCATAATGTTCTGGAAAATGACATTAAGATTAACTGGCTTCAGCAATTCTCTTTCAAGCTCAGAGGCAATGGGTCTAGGAGACCTTTGATCTTGGGTTTTTGGGCAAGTCCACAAATGAAAGGAGGTGCAAATTCCACACGGGGGCGGGATTCTCTGATTCTGAGGCTAAATGTTGACGCCATCGGAGACGGCGTCGTGTTTTTCGATGGAGTCAACACGGCCTCAGGATCAGCAATTCTGGCCCCTAGAGGGGGCCAACACGGCACTAGCGCGACCCATGCCGCTCCAGTTGCTGATCCTGGCGTGAACTGAGTGCCGCGGGGTCCATGCATGCACAGTGGCACCGGTGCCAACGCACACATGCGCAGAGGCACCGGCGCCAACGCACGCAAGCGCAGAGGCACCAGCGCCAACGCACGCATGCGCAGAGGCACCGGCGCCAACGCACACATGCGCAGAGGCACCGGTGCCAACGCACGCATGTGCCGAGGCACCGGCGCCAACGCACGCATGCGCAGAGGCACCGGCGCCAACGCGCGCATGCGCAGTGGCTCCCTTCTCCGCGCCGGCCCTGATGCAACATGGCATAGGGCTAAAGGGGCCGGCGCGGAAGAAAGGAGGCCCCCAGACCGAGAGGCCGGCCCGCCGATCGGTGGGTCCCGATCGCGGGCCAGGCCACAACGGAGCCCCCCCCCCCCCCCCCCCCCGGGATCAATCCCCCCCTGCCCCCCACAGGCCGCCCCCAGAACCTTCCACGCCGAGGCCCCGCCGGCTGAGAGCAGGTGTGAACGGCGGCGGCAGGACTCGGGTTTTTTTGTTGTGGCCGCTCCGCCCATCCCAGGGCCGAGAATCAGCAGTGGGGCCCAAGCATCGATTATTAGCCTTCTTGGAGAGATTTGAGGAGAGGGCTAGAGAACAGACTGTAGGAAAGATAGTGGGCTGCATTCTCCTTCCCGCCACGCCGCATTTCTGTTTCACCCTGCCGGCGGGCTGCTCCGTTACACTGGCTGGTCAATGGGGTTTCCCATTGTGGGGCAGCCCCATGCTGTCGGGAAACCCCTGGGCTGCCGGCAAAATGGAGCATCCCGCCGGCGGAGAATCCAGCCCAGTGTGAGTTGTCGTGTTTGGTGTTCCGATACACAAACGAACCAACACAGTTGTAGATGGTACAACTCTGTTTTATAGTGCGTGTGCTCTCACTGGTGATTGGCTGTGATGTGTGTGTATATTAGTTGGTCCATCTACCTGTCCATCAGTGTGTGTGTGTGATTGCACCATGATATGTTAATGTGGATATCATGACATGAGTGAGAGCAGATGATATTTATTATATTTGTTTCGAGATTAGTGATAGATGAGTGTAGATGGTGTGATTGTTGTCAATTGTTTATTATATAGAAGTAAGAGTCTAATTCAATTAAATAGTGTAAATAAATCTTTAGCTTTGTTTAATATAAAAGCTAGTGTGATCTTTGTGAACACTACCATCCTAGGATCTGTCCAACACAAAGAACACCACATGAGATACTTCCGAATATATGCAAAAATTGCAAAAGTCACCTGATGCTTGACAGCCATCTTAGCAGCCTTTTAATGTCCATTTTAAAAAAAACACAGTTCCAGAACATTCTATGCTGAATACAGTCCCTGTTTAAAGTACAAAGAACAAAAGAACAAAGAAATGTACAGCACAGGAACAGGCCCTTCGGCCCTCCAAGCCCGTGCCGACCATGCTGCCCGACTAAACTACAATCTTCTACACTTCCTGGGTCCGTATCCTTCTATTCCCATCCTATTCATATATTTGTCAAGATGCCCCTTAAATGTCCCTATCGTCCCTGCCTCCACTACCTCCTCCGGTAGCGAGTTCCAGGCACCCACTACCCTCTGCGTAAAAAACTTGCCTCGTACATCTACTCTAAACTTTGCCCCTCTCACCTTAAACCTATGCCCCCTAGTAATTGACCCCTCTACCCTGGGGAAAAGCCTCTGACTATCCACTCTGTCTATGCCCCTCATAATTTTGTATACCTCTATCAGGTAATGAAATAAAAACAGAAAGTGCTGGAAAAAACCAGCAGGTCTGGTAGCTTCTATGGAGAGAGAAACTGAGTTAATGTTTTGAGTCCAATTTAACTTCTTCAGAGCAAGTTATGAATGTGACATGTCTTTACTCGGTTTATTTAACTCGTTCCGTTGCTATGGGCAGCACGGTGGCACAGCGGTTAACATTGTTGATTCATAGCGCCAGGGTCCCAGGTTCGATTACCGGCTTGGGTCACTGTCTGTGCGGAGTCTGCATGTTCTCACCGTGTCTGCGTGGGTTTCCTCCGGGTGCTCCGGTTTCCTCCCACAAGTCCCGAAAGACGCGCTGTTAGGTGAATTGGACATTCTGAATTCTCCCTCTGTGTACCCGAACAGGTGCCGGAATATGGCGAATATGGGATTTTCACAATAATTTCATTGCAGTGTTAATGTAAGCCTACTTGTGACAATAATAAAGATTATTCTAAATCTGAGATAGATAGGCTTTGGTTAAGCAAAGATATTAAGGGATTTGGGCCAAAGCCAGGTGTATGGAGTTAGGTCACAGATCAGCCATGATCGCATTGCATGATGTGACAGGCTCAAGGAGCTGAATGTCCTACTCCTGTTCCTATGTTTACTGGGCATTGACCCAGAGGAACAAGATACTGGGCATGACAGTTTCCATAATTTAAAATTGGGTTACTCACAGGTGGTGGAATGACCCACTGTGAGTAAAAATCCTTTTTTTGTGGTAAACCTATCTTCAACTTCATTAATCAGACTGCCCTGAATTGCCATCTTAAATATATCAAAGAATATTCATTGTGGTGATTTTAAAAAAAATGTAAGTATGCCTTAAAACACTGCTCGATTGCAGTGGTTATTGGCAGACTTTGAGTTTGATAATGCACAAATATATTGAAGCAGAAATCTGACAGAAAAAAGAATGCTTCTCAAAATATATTAAAATACACAATTGCACTGTGTGGTAGTATGCATTAGGGGTCATGTGGGACTGTGAAGCCATGATGTAATTGGCTGACAGATCCCGGGTCCTGGTTGGACGTTGACCTCTAGCTCCGCCCTGAAGGCGGAGTATAAGTACCTGGAGCCCTCCCCCGCAGGTAGTCTACTACTGAACTGCGGGGGAACAGACACGCTTAATAAAGCCTCATCGACTTCACTCTATTTGTCTCTCGGAGTCTTTGTGCGCTACAATTTATTAAGCGTGCCTAAAAAGGACTATGGAGCTCAGGATCATCCCGGAATGCCTGAGGATCAGCCCCCACGCAGTGAACGCGGCAGCAGCTTTCAAGCATTGGCAGACTTGTTTTGAGGCCTACCTCAGAACGGCCACCGGCCGGGTCACAGAAGACCAAAAACTACAGGTCCTGCACTCGAGGTTAAGCCCGGAGATTTTCTCTTTCATCGAAGACGCAGAGGATTTCCAGACGGCGTTCGCAGCACAGAAAAGTCTCTATGTCCGCCCAGTAAACCAGATCTACGCTCGCTATCAACTCGCGACGAGACGGCAAAGTCTCGGAGAATCGATAGATGAATTCTACGCCGCGCTACTAATTTTGGGACGAGCCTGCAGCTGCCCGTCGGTGAACGCAAATGAACACACGGACATGTTAATGCGCGATGCTTTTGTGGCAGGTATGAACTCCTCCCAAATCCGCCAAAGACTTCTAGAAAAAGAGTCGCTAGGACTCTCAGAGGCACAGGCCCTAGCAGCCTCCCTAGACGTGGCCGCGCGTAATACCCGCGCCTACGGCCCCGACCGCGCGGCAGCCCATTAGGCCCCATACGTACCCGTCGCGACAAGCCCACACCCCCCCCGGACACCCCACAGGCTTGCGCGGTCCAAACACCAAGTCGCACCGGGGGCGCCTGCTGCTATTTCTGCGGCCAGGCGAAACACCCCCGGCAGCGCTGCCCGGCCCGAGCAGCAATCTGCAAGAGCTGCGGGAAAAAGGGCCATTTCGCGGTTGTGTGCCGGTCCCGCGAGGTCGCCACTGTCCCGGGAGAACAGGGAGCCCTGCACGCCGCTTACGCTCCCCAACCCCCCCAGCGCCCCATGTACGACCCGCAGGCGCAGCCACTCTGGGTCCCGACCACCGCGGTCCCGGGTGAACAGGGAGCCCTGCACGCCGCTTACGCTCCCCAACCCCCCCCCCGCGCCCCATGTATGACCCGCCGGCGCTACCACTTTGGGTCCCGACCACCGCTCTCCCCCGGAGAAGAGGGAGTTCTGCGCGGCTCTAATGCCCCCCCAAACCCCCCCCCCCCCCCCGCGCCGCACGTATGACCCGCCGGCGCTATCAATTTGGGTCCCGACCACCGCTGTCCCCAGAGATGAGGGAGCCCCGCGCATTCCTAACGCTCCCCAACCCCCCCAGCGCCCCCCCAGTCGCCGCCATTTTGGGTCTCGGCCACCACGAGGGGAGGAAGGGCGCCACCATCTTGGACCACCCCAGACCTGTACGACGCATGGGGGCGGCCATTTTGTCCACCCCGCCGCCATCTTGTGACCCCCCAGCCATGTGCGATGCATGGGGGCAGCCATTTTGTTCATCCCCGACGCCATCTTGGACGGCAACAACGGACCCCAGTGTCGACGGCTCCACGGGGTTCGAAGAAGACGCTCCACTACTACAACCACGTCTCGCTTCAATAACGCTGGACCAAGCTCGGCCCCGGACACTCCAGATGACGACGACAACGGTGCTGATAAACGGGCACGAGACACCATGCCTGGTCGACTCCGGGAGCACGGAGAGCTTTATCCACCCCAACACGGTAAGACGCTGTTCCTTGACCACCTATCCCAGCGCACAAAAGATTTCCCTAGCTGCAGGATCCCACTCCGTACAGATCAAAGGTTTCTGCATAGTTACCCTAACGGTGCAGGGGAGGGAGTTCAAAAACTACAAACTACACGTCCTTCCCCAACTCTGCGCCCCCACATTACTGGGATTAGACGTCCAGTGCAATCTACAGAGCCTTACCTTCAAATTCGGCGTCCCAATACCCCCACTCACTATCTGCGGCCTCGCAACCCTCAAGGTGCAACCCCCGTCCTTGTTTGCGAACCTCACCCCGGATTGCAAACCCGTCGCCACTAGGAGCAGACGGTACAGCGCCCAGGACCGGACCTTCATTCGGTCCGAAGTCCAGCGGCTACTAAAGGAAGGCATAATCCAGGCCAGCAATAGTCCCTGGAGAGCACAGGTGGTAGTAGTGAAGACAGGGGAGAAGCAAAGGATGGTCATAGACTATAGCCAGACCATCAACAGGTACACACAACTAGACGCGTACCCTCTCCCCCGCATATCCGACATGGTCAATCGGATTGCCCAATATAAAGTCTTCTCCACCGTGGACCTCAAGTCCGCCTACCATCAGCTCCCCATCCGCCCAAGTGACCGCAAGTACACAGCCTTCGAGGCAGACGGGCGATTATACCATTTCCTAAGGGTCCCATTTGGCGTCACAAACGGGGTCTCGGTCTTCCAACGAGAGATGGACCGAATGGTTGATCAACACGGGTTGCGGGCCACGTTCCCGTATCTCGACAATGTAACCATCTGCGGCCACGACCAGCAGGACCACGACGCCAACCTCCAAAAATTCCTCCAGACCGCTAAAGCCTTGAACCTCACGTACAACGAGGACAAGTGCGTTTTTAGCACCAACCGGCTAGCCATCCTGGGCTACGTAGTGCGCAATGGGATAATAGGCCCCGATCCCAAACGTATGCGCGCCCTCATGGAATTTCCCCTCCCGCACTGCTCATAAGCCCTGAAACGCTGCCTGGAGTTCTTTTCATACTACGCCCAGTGGGTCCCCCAGTACGCAGACAAGGCCCGCCCTCTAATACAGACCACGACCTTCCCTCTGTCGACAGAGGCTTGCCAGGCCTTCAGCCGCATCAAAGCGGATATCGCAAAGGCCACGATGCGCGCCATCGACGTGTCCCTCCCCTTCCAGGTCGAGAGCGACGCCTCCGACGTAGCTCTAGCGGCCACCCTTAACCAAGCGGGCAGACCCGTGGCCTTTTTCTCCCGAACCCTCCACGCTTCAGAAATCCGCCACTCCTCAGTGGAAAAGGAAGCCCAAGCCATAGTGGAAGCTGTGCGACATTGGAGGCATTACCTGGCCGGCAGGAGATTCACTCTCCTCACCGACCAACGGTCGGTAGCCTTCATGTTCGATAATGCACAGCGGGGCAAAATCAAAAACGACAAGATCTTAAGGTGGAGGATCGAGCTCTCCACCTTCAACTACGAGATCTTGTATCGCCCCGGAAAGCTGAACGAGCCGTCCGATGCCCTATCCCGTGGCACATGTGCCAACGCACAAATTAACCGCCTCCAAACCCTCCACGAGGACCTCTGCCACCCGGGGGTCACTCAGATTTTCCACTTTATCAAGTCCCGCAACCTCCCATACTCCTTAGAGGAGGTCCGTACAGTCACAAGGAACTGCCACATCTGCGCAGAGTGCAAACCGCATTTCTTCAGGCCGGATGGTGCGCACCTGATTAAGGCTTCCCGCCCCTTTGAACGCCTTAGTCTGGACTTCAAAGGACCCCTCCCCTCCACCGACCGCAACATATACTTCCTTAATGTGGTGGACGAGTACTCCCGCTTCCCATTCGCCATCCCCTGTTCTGACATGACCGCGGCCACAGTCATTAAAGCCCTGAACACCATATTCACACTGTTCGGTTGCCCCGCACATGTCCACAGCGACAGGGGGTCCTCTTTCATGAGTGACGAGCTGCGCCAGTTCCTGCTCAGCAACGGGATAGCCTCGAGCAGGACGACCAGCTACAACCCCCGGGGGAACGGGCAAGTAGAGAGGGAGAATGGCACAGTCTGGAAGACCGTCCTACTGGCTCTACGGTCCAGGGACCTCCCAGTTTCCCGGTGGCAGGAGGTCCTTCCGGACGCCCTCCACTCCATCCGGTCACTACTGTGTACTAGCACTAATCAAACGCCTCATGAGCGCCTCCTTGTCTTCCCCAGGAAGTCCTCCTCTGGAACGTCGCTGCCGACCTGGCTGGCGGCCCCAGGACCCATCTTGCTCCGAAAGCATGTGCGGGCGCACAAGTCGGACCCGTTGGTCGAAAGGGTTCACCTCCTTCACGCGAACCCGCAGTACACCTACGTGGAGTACCCCGACGGCCGACAGGACACGGTCTCTCTGTGAGATCTGGCGCCCGCCGGCAACACACACACCACCCCGACACCAATCACCCAACCCCCCCCCTTCCTGCCACCGCCGCACCCCGCGACCGTCCCCTTCCCAGGAGGATCAGTCCTCCTCCCAGGCCCCACCAGGAATAAAGCCCAAGCTGAAACCGTAAGGCTCCCGGAGAAGACAACACCAGAACAAGCACCACCACCACCGGGGCCGAGGCGATCGACACGGACGACCAGACCGCCCGACCGACTCGTGGCGTCGATCTAACAGTACAATGTGGACTTTCAATGAGAACATTTTGTCTTTTCCTGACGATTGCTGTAAATAGTTGAAACAAAAAAAAAATTAAAACCTTGTACATACTGTTATATTGAAAGTTTTCCTCCCAGGACCAGCCTTGTAAACCCTTACCACCATGCGAAGCATCACCCCGCCGGGTTCATTTTTAACAAGGGGTGAATGTGGTAGTATGCATTAGGGGTCATGTGGGACTGTGAAGCCATGATGTCATTGGCTGACAGATCCCGGGTCCTGGTTGGACGTTGACCTCTACCTCCACCCTGAAGGCGGAGTATAAGTACCTGGAGCCCTCCCCCGCAGGTAGTCTATTACTGAACTGCGGGGGAAACAGTCACGCTTAATAAAGCCTCATCGACTTCACTCTATTTGTCTCTCGGAGTCTTTGTGCGCTACACACTGATCAGGACAAATTGTCCAAATGAGTTTGAGTGGAAACTGGAGAAAAAGAAACACCTGTCAAGATGGGCACAATTTCAATTGCAATGTGTATCCGAATCATTGATTGCTGTCAAAGCGGAAACTCGTGGCCTTTCATTTTTGTTTTGTGATCACTTTTCATTGTTACTTCAGCTCTAATAATGAGTGCGCCTCCTGTAGGAAAACAGCTATTACTGCATAGAGTACATGCCAGATGAAAAAAAATGACATTCAGCCAAAGTAACAATAACACTGGGTACACCTCACACCAGCAGCCCTCGGCTCGACTGGGAAAGATCAATATCAACTCCTGCACCGAGATTCCTGCTAGTAAGTGATGTCTATGCACATGAAGTGAGGATACACTGAGGTTGTGAGGCCTCCAAGATGGAATAGGCTGCCAAAACTCATTGGGCTCAAGTGCTGTAGCGATCGGGAATTGCCACAAGTTTCCCGGCGCTCGGGAAATGTGGTCAGTGGGAGGGATGGGTCATTCAATGTTAATTGGTCCACCTAACGAGACCTCACGGGCTTCCCACCCTGAATGCCGACTCTCCAGCTGATTCACTCGGGCCGCACTCACCAGCTCCCCCGTTAACAAGGTCGAGCAGCACTTAGGCTGTACTTTCTCGGCCAACCCCAGCCAACTCGCAACAATGGCGCCGAGGAGACCGACCCAAAGATTTGGGGACGCTGACCTGGGGAGGCTCCCGGACACGGTGGAGGCCAGGAGGGATGTCCTGTTCCCCAAGAATGCCGAAGAGTGAGCCACAAGGCAGCCAGTGCTGGGACAAGGTGGCGGCAGCTGTGAGCGCCGGGAGTGTGACCTGGAGGACTAACCTCCAGTGTCGGATGAAGGTCAGTGACTTACACCAGCAGCCAGAGTGAGTAGACACCAAGGTCCCACCCCCCCCAACCCCCCAAGGGAGCATCCCCCCAGGCGACCCCCAACCCCCCCTCCATCCCCTCCTTCTTCAGCACTCCGTCCACCCCAACTCTCCCTTCACACCAGCCCCCCCCCCCCCCCAACAATTGTGAGCTGTAGCTAATGATGCTCTCTCTGTGTCCCCACAAGAAAAGCTCTCCCATAATCGGCGGGGGAGGGCCCAGACTGGCGGTTAGGTGCCGGACTTGAGAATCCTCACCTCCCTCGAGGAGTGGGCCCTGGAGATGACTGGTGTGGCCGAGAACAGGGCGGTCACCAACGTGGAGGCTGGCGGTGCTATGGAGGTGAGGGGACCACCAGGCTCCACCCAGAGGACTTGTTAAACATGAGTGGTGATTGCCTTACTGACAGACCCATCCCTCCCACTGACCACATGTCCATTCTCCTGTAGGTCCAGCAGCCGACAGTGCCATCCCATCCTGGGTGGCGCCCTATCCTGACTCCGAGGAGAACACCTCGGAGGAGAGCTCCAAGGATGCAACTGTTATAGTCGCGGCACAGCTGTCATCCCCATCCTCCGCCAGCGCAGATACACACAGCTCGGTGGGAAATGTTATTGGTCAGGCTTCTGGGGCACAATCTGGTGAGCTCCACACTGCTGCCGATGTACATCTGCTGGAGACAGGAACCTCCAGGCAAGACAGCAGTGGGAGGTCTGCTGGACCACTGGACCCAGCTGGGTTGCAGCCTGATGTTGAGCCTGTGGAACAGAGATACTTGGAGCTGATTGAGACAATAGGGCGTGGCCGGGAGGTTCAGAGGGAGATGTCAGCATCACTTCAGCAGATCCATAGCCAATTGGAGGAGTCCCTGAAGCTACGGGTGCAGGAGATGACGTGGGAAATGAGTGGCACCGAGACCAACACTGCTAGGATGGCGACCGTAGTGGAGAGCCTGGTGTACCGTCGGCACCATGGGTGAAGGTGTCCAAGGTGTCGCGCAGTCGATGAAATCCTCCCCACCCCAAATGCTATCCAATTAGAGACTTGCCATGTCTCTGGCCTATCAATTTGAATTGGACTAAGGCTGCAAGTGCCATAAAAACGATGGCGAAACTTTCTCCAATCTGGTGGAGCTGGACTTCGACGCTGAGCCTCGAGGACTGCTGTGCTGCTTGGATCTCGCCTGGAATGAGTCAGAAGGTCAAGTGAGAAGTCATGGTAAGTGGGCATGGAGTAGTAATCTGATGCTAATTGCCACTCTGAGGAAGTCAACATGAAGGAGGAAGCCCGTTTGAAACATTTATTAGAGTTCTTTAAGGATGTCAGTAGTCGGGATTCAGTGGGCAGGATTCTCTCAGCCCAGGCCAGGCCAGAAAATCACCGGGCCGGGCGCGAATCGCGCGACGCCACCCCGATGCCGGTCCGATTCTCCGGAGAGCGGAGAATTGGTGCCGGCGCGGCGCTGGTCGCCTTGCGACTCACGGCCTGGGATGCCCGAAAAAAAAATCCAAATCCCGCCGGCGCCGGCCATTTTTGGTCTTACCCGGCGTGACCTCGGTGTGCATCTATCCGGGGAAGGAGGGGGTATCCGACCCCAGGGGGGGCCTCAGCTGTGGCCTGGCCCGCGGTCGGGGCCTACTGATCGGCGGGCCGGCCTCTCGGGTTGGGGGCCTCTTTTGCTCCGTGCCGGTCCCTGTAGCCCTACGCCATGTTGCGTCGGGGCCACCGCGGAAAAGGAAGCCACTGCGCGCGCAACCACGCTGCTCGCACTGCGCATGCACATATTGGCACCGGGCGCACTGCGCATGCGCAGACCTGCGGCGCCCATCTGACATCTGTCGGCTGCCAGAATGGCGTGGGTCGCCCGAGTGCCATGCTGGCCCCCTGTAGGGGTCAGAATCGCTGCTCCTGAGGGCATGTTGACGCCGTCATGAAACGCGACGGCGTTTACGACGGCGTCAACACTTAGCCTCAGGATCAGAGAATCCCGCCCAGTATATTTGTTAAACTTGGATTTCCAAAAAGAATTTGACATGGGGGCACACAAAAGGCTGATACATAATTGAGGACCCATGGAATTGGGGATGATGTATTATCATGGATAAAGGATGGGTTAATTGACAAGAAACAGAGAATAGGGATAAATGGGATAGTTTCAAGTTGGCAAGGGATGACTAGAAGTGTCAGAAGGATCACTGCTTGAGCCTCAGATATTTAGAATCTATATTAGTCATTGACAAGAAGAGATAGAGGATGGAATTTAATGCCCTCCCTTGTAGTTAGTTAGGTGGCATGGCAGCATTTAATCGGATGTTAGGATGGTTGGTGCGGCACTGCCACCTTCACAACATACCGTATTAGTCCAGGAGGGAAGTCTCATGGATGGCCTTCGCACACCACTGTCAACTGAAGCCCTTAAATGGGCAATTAATGCTCACTTATAGGTCCCAATATCGCACGTATTCACCTAGCGGCAGGCAGGGGATTCGCCTTGCGGGAAAAGTGAAACATAAACCGTCTCAATGTCGATTGCGAGCTGCCTGAGGGGGTTCCTGACATCATCTCCCCAAGCTGATAAACAAATTGGGTGGGATTCTCTGTCCCACCAGCCCCTTTTTCCGGCACGGTTTCCCCCTGGCAGTGGCATCCTCCGTCCCGGTAGCCGGCCAAAGGGGTTTCCCATCCCACGCTGTCAGGAAATCCGCAGGCATGGGTGCACTGCCGGTGAAGCGGAGGATCCCACCAATGGAGAATGCCACAAATTAATTTTCCAGGGATTGAAAGCACATTAACTCACCAGGAACTGTCCCCAGTCAAACCACAGTGCATTAGCCCAGACTGAAAAACACATCCCTTTGTCAATTTCACCTTCTGGCTGCTAAAAGCTCCCAGGACCTGCGAAACAGAAGATATATATTTTTTAAAACAGGACCACTGCAGTCAATCACACTCTAACCGCAGGCTTTTAACCCTTAAATTGCCCTTTTTGATTCTGCTTTTTAATTTGTTAGCTTGCCATTATCCCTCAGCAGAATCTCTATCCTTGTTCTACGTTTGTCACTGGTACCTACGTTGACCACGGCAACTGGATCGTTTCCCTCCCACTTCAAGTTCGTCTGCAGCCCAGATGAGATTTCCTGAACCCTGGCACCAGGTGGCAACACAACTTCGGCACTCTCGATCTGGTGATAGACAACAGTGTCTATGCTCCTAACTATACTATCCCTGATTATGGGTCCATTTCTCTTCCCTCCCCGACTTGAATGGCTCTCTGTACCACGGCAGGAATCTCAAACCTGTTGGACAAGGATAAGGGCTGGGGCTCCTGAAACCCTACCTCTTGGGTCCCTCTGCCTGCCTCACTTATAATCAGATGCTCCTGTCCCAGACCACTGCTCAAAATCAAGGTAGTTAATCTAAGCAGTGTGGCTTATAGTTTTTGATAATTGTTACAGAATGACTCAGCTGCTTAGTCTCACTGGGATTTCACTTGACTCCTCACACAGTTCCAAAAACAAAACTATATACACCCACAAATCAGTGTTCCAATTTGGGATACCTTCGCAGATAACATCAGCGTGACACATCATCATGCAGAATCTTTGCGACCTGATATTCAGCAACAACTTTATCACTCACATATTGCCATAGATCAAATGGGAAGACTCGCAATAGAGACAGTCTATTGTCCGGATATAAACAATGACAATGTAGTCATCATCAAGAAGTATGAGGCATGTCTGCGCAAAGAACCATTGATTTCACATGAAGCTCTTACCCATTTAAAATGGCATCTAACCTCTTTCATGTTCATAGCACTGATATAATCGTCAACATTTCCGACGATTGGGCAATATATCAAACATAACTGTCACCACAGTAAATGTTATTTTCAGTTTGTTTGGTGCTCTGAGAGAGGTCATTATGGATAACGGTCCACAATTTATTGGTAGCTATTTCAGGATATGTGTGAGAACTGTATTGCTTCTTAACCTCATTACCCTATATTTAACAACCTAACTAAACAAAACATTCGTACAAATAAACAAATTAGCAGCAGGAGTCGGCCATATAGCCCCTGGGCCTACTCCAACATTCAATAAGATCATGGCTGATCTGTTTATGTTGAGTTCCACATTCCCACCTATTCCCAATAACCTTTGATGCTCTTGCCTACCAAGAATTAATCTACCTCCACCTTAAAAATATTCAATGACCCAGAATGACCACCAGAAAGGGCAGACAGTCAGTGCAGGAATCCCCTGTGGTTGTCCCCCTCTCGAACAGGTATACCCCTTTGGATACTGTCGGGGGGGGATAGCCTATCAGGGGAAAACAGCAGCAGCCAGAGCAGTGGCACCACGGCTGGCTCTGATGTTCAGAAGGGAGGGTCCACAGAACCCTCCACAGAAGCACAGAAGAGCAATAGTAATAGGGGACTCTATAGTCAGGGGCACAGGTAGGCGCTTCTGTGGACGTGAAAGAGACTCCAGGATGGTATGTTGCCTCCCTGGTGCCAGGGTCCAGGATGTCTCCGAACGGGTAGAGGGCATCCTGAAGGGGGAGGGTAAACAGGCAGAGGTTGTTGTACATATTGGTACTAACGACATAGGCAGGAAGGGGCATGAGGTCCTGCAGCAGGAGTTCAGGGAGCTAGGCAGAAAGTTAAAAGACAGGACCTCGAGGGTTGTAATCTCGGGATTATTCCCTGTGCCACGTGCCAGTGAGGCTAGAAATAGGAAGATAGAGCAGCTAAACACGTGGCTAAACAGCTGGTGTAGGAGGGAGGGTTTCCGTTATCTGGACCACTGGGAGCTCTTCCGGGGCAGAAAGATGGGTTGCATCTAAACTGGAGAGGCATACATATCCTGGCCGCGAGGTTTGCTAGTGTCACACAGGAGGGTTTAAACTAGTATGGCAGGGGGGTGGGCACGGGAGCAATAGGTCAGAAGGTGAGAGCATTGAGGGAGAACTAGGGAATAGGGACAGTGGGGCTCTGAGGCAGAGCAGACAGGGAGATGTTGCTGAACACAGCGGGTCTGGTGGCCTGAAGTGCATATGTTTTAATGCAAGAAGTATTACAGGTAAGGCAGATGAACTTAGAGCTTGGATTAGTACTTGGAACTATGATGTTGTTGCCATTACAGAGACCTGGTTGAAGGAAGGGCAGGATTGGCAGCTAAACGTTCCAGGATTTAGATGTTTCAGGCGGGATAGAGGGGGATGTAAAAGGGGTGGCGGAGTGCGCTACTGGTTAGGGAGAATATCACAGCTGTACTGCGGGAGGACACCTCAGAGGGCAGTGAGGCTATATGGGTAGAGATCAGGAGTAAGAAGGGTGCAGTCACAATGTTGGGGGTTTACTACAGGCCTCCCAACAGCCAGCGGGAGATAGAGGAGCAGATAGGTAGACAGATTTTGGAAAAGAGTAAAAACAACAGGGTTGTGGTGATGGGAGACTTCAACTTCCCCAATATTGACTGGGACTCATTTAGTGCCAGGGACTTTGACGGGGCCGAATTTGTAAGGAGCATCCAGGAGGGCTTCTTAAAACAATATGGGGACAGTCCAACTAGGGAAGGGGCGGTACTGGACCTGGTATTGGGGAATGAGCCCGGCCAGGTGGTAGATGCTTCAGTCGGGGAGCATTTCGGGAACAGTGACCACAATTCAGTACGTTTTAAAGTGCTGGTGGACAAGGATAAGAGTGGTCCTAGGATGAATGTGCTAAATTGGAGGAAGGCTAATTATAACAATATTAGGCGGGAACTGAAGAACATAGATTGGGGGCGGATGTTTGAGGGCAAATCAACATCTGACATGTGGGAGGCTTTCATGTGTCAGTTGAAAGGAATTCAGGACCGGCATGTTCCTGTGAGGAAGAAGGATAAATACGGCAATTTTCGGGAACCTTGGATAACGAGAGATATTGTAGGCCTTGTCAAAAAGAAAAAGGAGGCATTTGTCAGGGCTAAAAGGCTGGGAACAGACGAATCCTGTGTGGAATATAAGGAAAGTAGGAAGGAACTTAAGCAAGGAGTCAGGAGGGCTAGAAGTGGTCACGAAAAGTCATTGGCAAATAGGGTTAAGGAAAATCCCAAGGATTTTTACACGTACATAAAAAGCAAGAGGGTAGCCAGGGAAAGGGTTGGCCCACTGAAGGATAGGCAAGGGAATCTATGTGTGGAGCCAGAGGAAATGGGCGAGGTACTAAATGAATACTTTGCATCAGTATTCACCAAAGAGAAGAAATTGGTAGATGTTGAGTCTGGAGAAGGGTGTGTAGATAGCCTGGGTCACATTGAGATCCAAAAAGACGAGGTGTTGGGTGTCTTAAAAAATATTAAGGTAGATAAGTCCCCAGGGCCTGATGGGATCTACCCCAGAATACTGAAGGAGGCTGGAGAGGAAATTGCTGAGGCCTTGACAGAAATCTTTGGATCCTCACTGTCTTCAGGTGATGTCCCAGAGGACTGGAGAATAGCCAATGTTGTTCCTCTGTTTAAGAAGGGTAACAAGGATAATCCAGGGAACTACAGGCCGGTGAGCCTTACTTCAGTGGTAGGGAAATTACTGGAGAGAATTCTTCAAGACAGGATCTACTCCCATTTGGAAGCAAATGGACGTATTAGTGAGAGGCAGCATGGTTTTGTGAAGGGGAGGTTGTGTCTCACTAACTTGATAGAGTTTTTCGAGGAGGTCACTAAGATGATTGATGCAGGTAGGGCAGTGGATGTTGTCTATATGGACTTCAGTAAGGCCTTTGACAAGGTCCCTCATGGTAGACTAGTACAAAAGGTGAAGTCACACGGGATCAGGGGTGAGCTGGCAAGGTGGATACAGAACTGGCTAGGTCATAGAAGGCAGAGAGTAGCAATGGAAGGATGCTTTTCTAATTGGAGGGCTGTGACCAGTGGTGTTCCACAGGGATCAGTGCTGGGACCTTTGCTGTTTGTAGTATATATAAATGATTTGGAGGAAAATGTAACTGGTCTGATTAGTAAGTTTGCAGACGACACACAGGTTGGTGGAATTGTGGATAGCGATGAGGACTGTCAGAGGATACAGCAGGATTTAGATTGTTTGGAGACTTGGGCGGAGAGATGGCAGATGGAGTTTAATCCGGTCAAATGTGAAGTAATGCATTTTGGAAGGTCTAATGCAGGTAGGGAATATACAGTGAATGGTAGAACCCTCAAGAGTATTGAAAGTCAAAGAGATCTAGGAGTACAGGTCCACAGGTCATTGAAAGGGGCAACACAGGTGGAGAAGGTAGTCAAGAAGGCATACGGCATGCTTGCCTTCATTGGCTGGGGCATTGAGTATAAGAATTGGCAAGTCATGTTGCAGCTGTATAGAACCTTAGTTAGGCCACACTTGGAGTCTTGTGTTCAATTCTGGTCGCCACACTACCAGAAAGATGTGGAGGCTTTAGAGATGGTGCAGAAGAGATTTACCAGAATGTTGCCTGGTATGGAGGGCATTAGCTATGAGGAGCGGTTAAATAAACTCGGTTAGTTCTCACTGGAACGAAGGAGGTTGAGGGGCGACGTGATAGAGGTCTACAAAATTATGAGGGGCATAGACAGAGTGGATAGTCAGAGGCTTTTCCCCGGGGTAGAGGGGTCAATTACTAGGGGGCATAGGTTTAAGGTGCAAGGGGCAAGGTTTAGAGTAGATGTACGAGGCAAGTTTTTTACGCAGAGGGTAGTGGGTGCCTGGAACTCGCTACCGGAGGAGGTGGTGGAAGCAGGGACGATAGTGACATTTAAGGGGCATCTTGACAAATGCATGAATAGGATGGGAATAGAGGGATACGGACCCAGGAAGTGTAGAAGATTGTAGTTTAGTCGGGCAGCATGGTCGGCACGGGCTTGGAGGGCCGAAGGGCCTGTTCCTGTGCTGTACATTTCTTTGTTCTTTGTTCTTTGACCCCGTCTCCACCGTCTTGTGATGCAGAGTTCCAAAGTTGCACACCCCTCTGAGAGAAACAATTATCCTGGGTTGCGATTCAGCGACCCCATTGTGCCCAACGTGAATCTGAGCACAGCACGTGAACCCCAAATATGCTCCATGCGGGCCAATCGCTAGTCATCCGACTCGCTCTGCCTGGCGCGATCTGAATTCCGCCCTCACTGGGCGAGATCCAGATATGAATATTTAAATGAGCCTAACGGCTCAGGCGTAACAGCACCTGGGGGCGGAACTCCAGGCTATTGGAGTCCCCGGGTGGTCCAGGAAAGGGAAGGTGGCCCCCTGGCACTCCATCTGGCACCTGGGCATCCTGACAGTGCCAGGGTGCCAGGCTGGCTGTGGTAGGGTGTCCAGGTGACAGGTTGGTGCTGCCAGAGGTCAGGCCCGGGGGGGGGGGGGGCTTGTCAAGTAGGGGCAGTTCCCGGGCGGGGGCCTCCCCAATGTTGGGGAGGTGAGGTGGGGTGGTCAAAAGAGCAGGAGGGGGCCTGAAAGGGAGGGGGGGAAGATCGGGACAGCCAGATAAAATGACGTCCTGCTTTGCGAGGAGCCTTTCCCTCTAAGTGCAGCCTTGGCGGGTAAGGAACTCTCCGAGGCCAAAAAAACCAGAAAAGTGCCTTTGGATAGCGGGATGGTTTTCGGTGCTGCAGCCACCAAGAACAAACCGCTAAATGTGCCGTTCAGCAGACTTTAAGTTCAGTCCGCTGAATCGAGCCACTCATCTCTCTCCTAAAAAGATAACTCCTAATTTTAAAACAGTGCTCCCTAGTTCTGGAGTCAACCAGAAGAATAAACATCCTTTCCACATCCACCTTGTCAAGATAGTTCAAGATCTTATATACTTCAATCAAGTCGACCCTCACTCTTTGAAATTCCTTTGGAAATTAGCCCAATCTGTCCAACCTTTCCTCATTAGAATACCGCTCATTCCAAGTATCAATCTAATAAATCTCCTGTGAACTGCCTTCTATACATTTACATCCTTGCTTAATTAGAGAAGAAAACTGCATATAATATTCAAGATGTAGTCTCACCAATGTCCTGTATAACTAAAGCATATTATCATTACTTTTATATTCAATTCCTCTTGTAATAAACGGCAGCATTCCATTAGCCTCCTCAATTAATTGCTCTACCTGCATACTAACATTTCATGATTCATATACTGGAACATCTAGATCCCTCTGCACCTTGGAATTCTGCAGTGGGTCTCCATTTAAATAATACTTTGCTTTTTTATTCTTCCTACCAAAGGGAACAACTTCTCATTTACCCACATTATACTCCATCTGCCAAATCTCTGCCCACTCACCCAACCTATTTATACCCGTTTGCAGCTTCCTTATGTCCTCTTAAAAATGAAAATCGCTTATTGTCACAAGTAGGCTTCAAATGAAGTTACTGTAAAAAGCCCCGAGTCACCACATTCCGGCACCTGTTCGGGGAGGCTGGTACAGGAATTGAACCCACGCTGTTGGCCTCCTTTGGTCTGCTTTAAAAGCCATCTCTTTAGCCCTGTGCTAAACCAGCCCCTAACATATTAAAACAGGGCCAGTTTTCATGCTGTAAACCTCTATGACTCTCTGACTCTATCTAGACTCTTCACAACATTCTTTCCTACCTACCTGTGTGGCATCTTTTCCCAAATGTAGAGGAGTTTAAAACTAGTTTAAGATAAGAGGGGAAAGATACAAAAGGGTCCAGAGGGGCAGTTTTTTCACACAGAGGGTGGCGTGCCTGGAACGAGCTGCCAGAAGCAGTAGTAGAGGCGGATACAATTTTGTCTTTTAAAAAGCGTTTAGATAGTTATATGGGAAAGCTGGGTATAGAGGGTTATCGGCCAAATGCAGGCTATTGGGACTAGCGTAGCGGTAAAAACTGGGCGACATGGACAAGATGGGCTGAAGGGCCTGTTTTCACGCTGTAAACCTCTATGACTCTATGACTCGATCTAGACTTTATAGCTACCATGCCTTCAGTCCACTCATCTGAGTTATTGATGTAAATTGTAAAAAGCTGAGGCCCCAGCAAAGATCCCTGCGGGATTTCACCTGCCAATCAGAAAAAGACCATTGATGCATACTCTCTGTTTTCATTCAGCCAGGCTATTTCTATTCATGCTAATATGTTACCCCCCACACCACAAACCCCTATTTTGCGCAATAACCTTTGATGTGCACCTTGTCAAATGCCTTTTGGAAATCCAAATAGTATGTCTACAGGCTCCCCTTTTTCAACAGTGCATGTCGCTCCTTCAAAAACCTCCAATAAATTGGTTAAACATGATTTCCCTTTCACAAGCCATGCTGACTTTCCGATTGCCATGAGTTTTTCCAAGCTATAACCTACTTAATGATCGCTTCTCACACCTTCGTGATGAAAGCCATCAAGCTAACTGGCCTATAGTTTCCTGTTTTCTGTTTCTCTTCCTTCTTGATTAGAGGGATTATATTTGCTACTTTCCAGTCTGATGGAACCTTTCTAGAATCAGCGAATTTTGGAAACTGAACATAAATGCAACTACTACCTTATTCGCCATTTCTTTTAAAACCCTAAGATAAAGTCCATCAGGGCCAGAGACATGTTAGCATGCAGCTCTATCGGTTTGCTCAGTACAGCTTCCCTAGTAATTGTAATTTCACTAAATTCCTCTCTGCGTTCCACCTCCTGATTTGCAGCTATTACTGGAATGTTATCTGTATCTTCTATAATGAAGACAAAAGCAATTTATTTCTTAATTTCACCCAACATTTCTTGATTATCCACTGTCAACTCCCTGTTACCACTCTCTCGAGGACCAACACTCATTTTATTTACTCTTTTCCTTTTTTAAAGCTGTAGCAACTCTTGCTATTTATTTTTAGATTTCGAGCTAACTTCCCCTCATGTTTTAATTTCTTTTCCTGATTTACTTTACAAACTGCATGTAAAATTCACTCATATTGTGGTTATTGCTACCTAGGGGTTCCTTTATTCTGAGGTCATTAGCTAATCCTGTCACATTAAAAAATACCAAGTTTAATATAACATACTCGTTGGCTGGTTTCAGAAAGTGCTGCTATAAGAAACTATCTGAAAGCATTCCGTGAACTCTTGATCCAGGCTATATGTAGATTAAAGTCATCCATGACTATTGCCAACCCTTTATCACAAGCACCCAATATTTCTTCCTGTATATTTGCTCCTAATTGTGGTAACTGTTAGCGGGCCTATAGTGCACTGCCACGAGTGGCTTCTTTCTCCTACTATTCCTCGTCTCCACCCAAACCTGTTCCACATCCTGATCTCCTGAACCAAGGTAATCTCTAACTATTGCACCAATATCATCCTTGATGCCTGCTGCTACCCTTCCATCTTTTCCTAGCCTCCTATTCTTCTTGGATGTCATATACCCTTCAGAATTCAGGACCCAATCCTTGTCGTCTCTGTAATGGCAATCAGATCATATTTATTTTGTCCGTCATGCGTTATCAATTAATTTACTTTGTTATGAATGCTACGTGCATTCAGATATAGAGCATTAAGTTTTATCTTTTTGTTACGTTTGTAACATCTAGTCTTGATTGTTGGTGCATTCTTAGGTTTTTCTCTCTGCACCTTCTCTGACCTTCATTTCAAATATTATTACTTTGCTCTCCTGACTTGACTCGGCCTCTTCATTTGCTACTGTGACCAAAGCTCGACCCCTCACCCCACCCCCCTATTTAGTTTAGAGCTCTCTCTGTTTCCCCAGTTATATGCTTTGCTAGAACACTGGTGCCAACCTGGTTCAGGTGTAGACCCTCTCAACGGTACAGCCCCCACTTTCGCCAGTACCAAAGCCAATGCCCCACAAACCAAATCCACTTCTTCCACACCAATCTTTGAATCTTGAGCACGATTCAGACACTGTGTTGCGCCCCACACAGGTGAATAGTCAGAGAGGGCAAAATTGAGATTCGTGCAGGGCGCAAACTATTTTGCAATTCACCGCTCCTGATGGTGAATTCTGGATCTCACCCAAAAGTGGCGAGAAGGTCATTCCGCCTAATTTGCATTCATTTCAATCTCATTAACAAGACTGAAGTCGAATGCAGCGGCCTCCCAGAAGCTACCCTCTAGCTTTACAGCTGAAGGCTATCTCAAAGGAGCGATTAGCCTTGTTAGCTGTGAGAGCATTTCACGCTCCTGAACTCTGAGGTGCCATGTCTGAGAGGATGATTTGTGGACTGGATGTCCTGCAATCTTTGATGCCTGGACAGCGTGTCTCTAATCAAGGACCATCAGTACTATA
This sequence comes from Scyliorhinus torazame, assembly GCF_047496885.1. Lineage (NCBI taxonomy): Eukaryota > Metazoa > Chordata > Chondrichthyes > Carcharhiniformes > Scyliorhinidae > Scyliorhinus > Scyliorhinus torazame. Next base: position 97,669,351 of record NC_092714.1, on the reverse strand, counting down.
GAGGCAGTTTCCATCAATAAAACACTAAAGAGTAGGGATTCTTCTCGCGGTCAAAGGCTGAGGTGTGGATGAGCAGAGAGAGGACAGCTGAGCACGACCTCCCTAATGCTGTTGACAGAGGTCTGGGTTCTATACGCTCCTGATGTGGCCGGAGGGTGGGGGATATGCAAAGCGAGTTAAACTAATTGCAATCATTTTAAGGGTGGATGGAGCAGGGGGATGCCTGGGGTGTTTGAGGGTCCCAGGATGGAAGCCCTAGCTGATTGTCGGTCTCCCTCCTTCTCCAATTCTTTCCAGATATAACAATATTTGCTGCAGTTGATTGTGCGGATGCTGTCCTCATGTTGCTTGTGGCAGCCGAGGAGGGCAGATGCTGTAGAAGGCAACAACGACAACGCAAGCTGGTGGTAGCATCACATGTACAGGGGACCACCTCATACACTCAAGACCCGGCCATCCATCATGCTGAGAAGGGGGCCAGAAGGGGAGGCCAGCAACAGGTCAAGGTGTACAGGCATCATTGGTCCTTCCATGAGCTGACGGACAGCATATGCCACGGAAGTCTCCATCTCAACATGGAAACAGTGCGACACCTGTGCCACATCCTTACAGACCTGGAGTTGGATTCTCTGCTGTCAGGATTCTCCATTGCGCCGGCAGCGTACTCATGCCTGGGGATTTTCCGACGGTGTGGGGCTGCTTACAATGGGAAAGCCCATTGGCCGGCTGGTGAGGCGGAGAATCCCACCACCGGCAAGGGGACGCGGCATCAGAAAACAGAGAATCCCGCCCAAGGTACCCCATGGAGGAGGAGGACACCCACCTCTGGTGGCCGTGAAGGACACTGCAGCTCTAAATTTCTAAGCCACTGGGTCATTCCTGGGCTCAAGCGGGGACCTGTGTGGCACCTTTCTGGTAGGTGACAAATGCTATGTATGACTGGGCATCAGACCTTCGACTTGGGCGAGGCCCACCAAGATGCCCGTGCTATCACCAGGATGCCCTAGGTCCAGGGACGATTGATGGCACATATGTCGAGTGCCCTATATTGACAAGAAGGGGTTCCACTCACTGAATATTTATATTGTGTGCGGCCATCACCTGAGGATTATGCACGTGTGTGCCCACTACCCTGGGAGCTTGCATGACATCTTCAAGTGATGTGTAGCATGACTTAAGGATGATGTGCCTATGTTCCCATTGTCAGCAGGTAACTCTACAATGCAGGAGAGGGATGGCCACTCACTGTGAGAATGCTGTGGTACTCCTCAGGATCTGCTAAAGCCTGACTCCTGTCTTTCTGCTGACAGCGCGTTCACACCCATCTTCTTATCGGAGTCTGCATTGAAGGCTTTTGATCTTTGACCACACTGCGGGGAGGGGGTGTGGGGTGTGGGTGGAGATAGAGGAGGGGGAACAGTACGTGGGCATGCAGGCAGGCCCCATGTGAAGATTTAAGTGGCAGAGGCTTTACATGTATCAGGTGTGAAATGTTTTAATGATGAACATTTTACTGTGACAGATTTCCATTCCCCCTAGCTACAGACAGTGATTTCACCAGTGCCCACTCAGTGCTCCTCACCCTGCTTGATCTCCCATGGGCTAGGGCTACGTCTAAGTGTCTCCAGGTTACATATCAGAAATAGAGGCTGCCTGCCTTCTGTGCCCTGTGGCCTTTGATACTCTTGGTGGTCATCCACTGGAGAGTCCCTGGCCAACTTACGATGTCACTTGTGTCACCGTGCCACCCTGTTCTGTCTTGAGATGCGCCGCGCTAGGAGGTAGGGGGAAGAGCTGGACACTGCCATAGTCTCCATGGTGGCAGGCCCTGGGTTGGGCTCCAGTGTGTAGTCCTCTCTGAGAGTGCCGGTAGGGCCCTAGGTGACTCCATGGGATGGAGGAGAAGCTGGAGTGAGCTCCAGCAGCCTCTGAATCATCTGGCTCTCCCAGTCCTGGAGCCTCCCCATTGTCTGCACCATGGTGTCAACACACTCAGCGATGCTCCTCAATGACTAGGCCATGCTCTGATGTGCCTCGGCAATGTCCACCTGCATCTGGGACATGTCCCTCATCGATTGGGACATGTCTCGGCCCTCAGCCATGGGCGTCACAGACTGAGCCATGCCTTGAACACCACCATTCAAGGTGCGGACATCGTGCTCCAGATTTTCCACTGCGGCTGCCACCCTAGTAGTGTTCAGCTGGGTGCCACACATTGCCTGCACTATCTCATGTACCTAAAGGCTTTGGGACTCCTCCAATCGGCTTTGCAGTTGCTGGAATGTTGCTGACATCCCCTCCTGAATCTCATGACTCTGGCCTATCATCTGAATCAGCTCGGAGAGAACCTTGTCCAGAGTCTCAACATCTGGCTGGTACCCATTAGATGATGATCTTGAAAGACAATGTACATGTGAGAAGTGAAAGGAAAGGATCATTTTGTGGGACATCAGAAACTCACTTGAGACAGGTAACTTGGATGAATGGGCAATGGATCCTCACCTCTCTGCCGCAAGTCAACCTCACTGTAGGTGATTGCTCTCTTCTCAGGCATCCCAACAATTTCCAGAAGGGTGAGGACACAGATCCATGGGACTCCACCCCCTCATCATTGCCCTTTCCTTCTTATTATGGGCTATCTTCTCCTGCAGGGACAAAGAGAGCTCAGTGTGCGGCACACGCTTGATAGTTCAGGGAGGTCTACAGCAGGTGGTATGTGTGGGCAACACACCTCGACATGAAGGGGTTGTGCTGGTGAGTGCCAGGGGGTTCTGAGGAACAAGCTTGGAGATTGGATGTTGGGAGGGTGCGGGGTCTCTTGGCTACACAGGACAGTCTCTTACCCCTTCACTATACTATCCCCGATTACTATTATTTTTCTTTTTGCTCCGCCCACTTGAATGGCTCCTGCACCACAATGCCATGGTCAGTTAGCTCATCCACCCTGCAGCCCTCAGTCTCAAGTAGAAAGAACTTCAAACCTGCTGGACAATTTCAGAGGCTGAGGCCTGTTCTCCTACTTCTCTGTGATCCTTTACCTGCCTTACTTGTGATTACACTCTCCTGTCCTTGACCACTAATTAAATGAGAAGATCCTACCCTAAGAGGTCTGGCCACGTCCTGTCACAAAGCATCCAGGTAACTGTCCTTCTCCCTGATTTGTTTCAGTGTCTGCACCTCAGCCGCCAGCTCATAAACTCTGAGACTAAGTTCCTGCAGTCACAGATACTTACCACAGGTGTGTTTCCCTAGACCACAATGTTATCCAGAAGCTCAAACATCCTGCAATTGCAGCACATCACCTGCCCTGACATCTTTCTTGTGTGATAATTAATTTATTGTGCCTTAATTAAGTTACAATTTATAAACCCTACTGCACTTAATAAGCTTTATTAATGGTAGTGACCTTCACTCATAATCATAAGACATTAAAATGAAAAAGGCATCATCTAAGTATTGAAAGGTAGATGAACAAAATAAAGACCAACAAATCCCTGACCTGTTTCCCTTGACACAATTTATATATTTTCCAGAATGCGGTCATCTCACAGACTGAGCTCCGACTAGCTGTTTAAGCTCTCGGATCTTAGTTCTCTCCAGTTATTTACCAGTTATTGATTCACCATTCCTTCTGTACACCAAAGCAGAAATCAAATGCTGCAGGCTGAAGAAGAGTAGAGGAAGGGAGCATCTCCTATCCCCTTCACCAAACTCCCAAGATGTTCTACTTCCTGCAATAAATCTTACCTCCAGCACCACTTTCCTCCTCTGCATTGAATTCCCATTTTAAATCAAATTTCTAAGTACTCACTCTGTCTCACTCAGACATAGGGGCCAGGATTCTCCCTTCTGGGACTAAGTCCCCACGCCGGCGGGAGAACCAGCGCCAAACACTCCGGCGTCAACAGCCCCTGAAAGTGCGAAATTCTCCGCATTTTCGGGGGCTAGGTGGACGGCGGAGGGGTTGGCACCGCTCCAGTCGGCGCTGAAGCGACAGCACGAGTTCGCGCATGCGGCAAAGGGCCGGCGTGATCTCGCACACCCGCGGAACCGCCAGCGTGGTTCCACGCATGCGCAGACCGGCCGGCATATTTTGGCGCATTCTCTTCTCTGCGCCGGCATGGCGGTGCCCTACAGGGGCCGGTGCAGAAGGAAGAAGTGCCGCCACGCAACAGGCCCGCCCGCAAATCGGTGGGCCCCGATCGCGGGCCAGGCAACCGTGGGGGTCCCCCCCAGGGTTAGATCCCCCCGCGCCCCCCCCGAGGACTGCTCCCGACGACTTACCTGCCAGGTCCCGCCGGTACGTGAGTTGAGTGATTCACGCCGGCAGGACTGGCCAAAAACGGACGGCTGCTCGGCCCATCAGGGTCCGGAGAATTGCCAGGGAGGCCGCTGCCAACGGCCCCCGACCGGCATGGCGTGAATCCCGCCCCCGCCCTAAAAACGGTGCCAGAGAATACGGCAGCAGGCGGCGGGGCGGGATTCGCGCCGCCCCCCCGGGGATTCTCCAACCTGGTGGGCGATCGGAGAATCCTGCCCAGGGCGTGATTCTCCAGAAAGATTTATGTGGTAGCGAGCCGGAACCTCAGAGCCCCACGGGCTTCTCACCACAAATGAAGGCTCTCCAGCCGATTCGCCGGGACTGCGATCGTCAGCCCCCCCTTGACAAGGTCAAGCAGCACTTAAGCAGCACTTGCTCAGCCAACCCCAGACAGCTCGCAACAATGTCGCCCAAGAGACCGGCCACAAGATTTGGGGATGCAGATCTCTGGAGGCTTCTAGATGCAGTGGAGATCAGGAGGGATGTCCTGTTCCCCCAAGGGTCCCGGAGGGCCAGTTACAGGGCAGTCAGGTGCCCGAGACCTTTCTGCCCTCACGTGAGCATCCAACCCCAAATCTGCCTTCAACGACCCCCCCCCCCCACATCTTTCCTTCACCCCCCACCCGTCCCACCACTGTGAACCACCCGTGTGGCTAATGATGCCCTCTCTGTGTCTCCTCAGGAAAAGCTCTCCCACAATTGGCGGGAGTGGGCCTAGACTGGCGGAGGGGTGTCAGACTTAAGGGGCGTCATTCTCCGCCGGCGGGAGTCTCCGTTTTGCCGGCGCCCGGGGGTTTCCCGACGGCGTGGGGCTGCCCCACAATGGGAAACCCCATTGACCGGCCGGTGTTACGGAGACTCCTGCCGGCGGTTCGGGGCAGAAATGTGGCAGGGCGGGTAGGAGAATTTCGCCCAAGAATCCTCACCTCTTTGCGGAACAGGCCCTAGAGGTGACTGGGGTGGTCGAGGACAGATCGGTCACCCATGGGAGGCTGTCAAATGCCGCAGAGGAGAGGAACCACCAAGCTCCACCCGGCGGACCTGTTCAACGTGATTGCCTTACTGACTGACCCATCCCTCCCACTGACCACATGTCCATTCTCCCCAGTCCCCCAGCTGACAAGGCCGGCACCCCCTCCAGCCTCCCACGAGACCACCTCAGAGGGGACCTCCGAGGAAGACACGATCGAAGCATCACAGCTGCCATCCCCACCCTGCACCAGAGCAGGTACACGCACCTCGGTGGGAATTGTCAGTGGTCAGGCTTCTGGGGCATAATCTGGGGAGCACCACACAGCTGCTGATGCCCATCAAATGGAGGCAGGGACCCCCAGATGAGACAGCAGTTGGAGGACTGCTGAATTCCAGGAACCAGCTGGGTCCCAGCCTGATGCTGAGCCTATGGGCCAGGCTATCCAGGAATTGATAGAGAAAATAGGGAGCGGTCAGGACATTCAGAGGGAGGTCATAGAACTAACAGAATCATAGAACTTACAGTGCAGAAGGAGGCCATTCAGCCCATTGAGTCTGCACCAGCCTTTGGAAAGAGAACCCTATCTAAGCCCACACCCCACCCATCCCCGTAACCCAGCAACCCCACCCTTTTTTGACACTAAGGGCAATTTATCATGGCCAATCTAGCTAACCTGCACATCTTTGGACTGTGGGAGGAAACCGGAGCACCCGGAGGAAACCCACACAGACACAGGGAGAAAGTGCAAACTCCGCACAGATAGTGACCCAAACCGGGAATCGAACCTGGGACCCTGGATCTGTGAAGCAACTGTGCTAACCACTGTGCTACCGTGTCCCAGCAACACTCCAGCAGATCCATAGGCAATTGGAGGAGTCCCAGAGGCTACGGGGCAGGAGATGTCACAGGCAATGCAGCACCGATGTCAACACTGCTAGGGTGGCGACCGCAGTGGACGGTGCAGAGGCTGGTGCACGGCGTCAGCACCATTAGTGAAAGTGTCCAAGGTGTCATGTAGTTGGTGACGGCCATGGCTGAGGGTCTCAACAGAATTTCTGCCTCAATGGGGGATGTTACCCAGTAGCAGGCTGACTTGATGAGGTTCTGCGGGACATGTCCCGCTCTCAGATGGGAATGACCGAGGCACTGCGGAGCTTGTCCCAGTCGCAGGTGAGCATTGTCAAGGCGCTGCAGAGCATGACCCAGTCACTGAGGAGCATCACTGAGGGCGTCGACACAGTGGTGCAGGAATAGGGGAGTTGTCATGGCTGGTAGAGCTTGAACCAGCTGCCCCTCCATCCCAAGGTGAACCCCAGGGCCCTATGGGTACCGCCTGGGAGGAGGGGGTGCTGAGTGCCAACACGGACCTGTCCCATCGGGCACCATTAGGAGAGTGGGATAATGTTAAACACAATAAACACCTTCATGCACAACCAGCATGCTGCCTCTGTCACTTTCTTCCGTAATGCGGGCTGAGCTCCAAAACCTTGGCCCACCTCTCCGGGCATGTCACCCCTCCTATCTCTCCCCAGGCACATCACATGCAGATGATGGATCTGAGCGAGCACTCAGCAGACAGGTAGGAGTCAGACTATGGCATAGATTGAGGAACACTGCCACTCAGCTCTCTGCAGGTTATCGTCACCCCCCTGCCCTTGATGGTGACCCGCTGACGGTGCTGATCTAGTCCCAGCACCCTGGAATGGTGGAATTGGTGCGGCGACAATAATCTCGCCCTCAATGTCAACAAAACGAAGGAGATTGGTATTGACTTCAGGAAGCGCAGAGGAAAACATGCCCATGTCTACATCAATGGGAACGAAGTAGAAAGGGGCGGGAGCTTCAAGTTTTTAGTTGTCCAGATCAGCAACAGCCTGTCCTGGTCCCGCCATGCCATCACTATAGTTAAGAATGCCCACCAATGACTCTACTGTTTCAGAAGACTAAGGAAATTTGGCATGTCAGCTATGACCTTCACCAACTTCTACAGATGCAGCATAGAAAGCATTGTTTCTGGTGGTATCACAGCTTGGTATGGAGCCTGCTCTGCCCAAGACTGCAGGAAACTACAAAAGGTCGTGAATGTAGCCCAGTTCATCACACAAAACAGCCTCCCATCCATTGACTCTATCTACAATTCCCGCTGCCTCAGAAAGGCAGCCAGCATAATTAAGGACCCCATGCACCCCGGACATACTCTCTTCCACCTTCTTCCGTCAGGAAAAAGATACAAAAGTTTGAGGTCACATACCAACCGACTCGAGAACAGCTTCTTCCCGGCTGCCATCAGACTTTTGAATGGACCTACCTCGTATTAAGTTGCTCTTTTCTCTACACCTTGCTGTAACTGTAACATGGTATTCTGCAGTCTCTCCTTCCTTCTCTATGTATGGTATGCATTGTTTGTACAGCATGCAAGAAACAATACTTTTCACTGTAAAGTCACTGTTAGTCAGGACTAAACAACATAACGGGCTACAAAGCGAAGCCGAACAGTATCTCTGGCAGCAGCGCACTCCTCCCCGATGAACTCAATGCATTGTATGCTCGGTTCGAGCAGGTAACCAACAATCCGCTGGCGAGTGCCCCAGCAGCCCAAAATTCACCCATACCCACCATCACAGCTTCCGAAGTCAGATTGGCCTTCCTGAAAGTGAACCCTCGGAAGGCGACGGGCCCAGACGGGATCCCTGGTCGTGCACTCAGAACCTGCGCAGACCAGCTGGCAGAGGTATTCACGGACATCTTTAACCTTTCCCTACTCCACTCTGAGGTCCCCACCTGCTTCAAGAAGACCACCATCACACCGGTACCAAAGAAGAACCAGGCAACGTGCCTCAATGACTACCGACCAGTGGCCCTGACTTCAGTCGTAATGAAGTGCTTCGAGAGGCTGATCATGAAGCGCATCACCTCCATACTCCTAGAACGCCTTGATCCACTGCAATTCGCATACCGCTGCAACCGATCCACATCAGACACCATTTCCCTGGCCCTACACTCATCCCTAGAGCATCTCGAAAACAAAGACTCCTACATTAGACTCCGATTTATTGACTACAGCTCCGCCTTCAACACCATAATCCCAGCCAAGCTCATATCAAAGCTCCAAAACCGAGGACTTGGCTCCCCACTCTGCAGCTGGATCCTCGATTTTCTGACCAACAGACCACAATCAGTAAGAATGAACAACAACACCTCCTCCACAATAGTCCTCAACACCGGCGCCCCGCAAGGCTGCGTACTTAGCCCCCTACTCTACTCCCTGTACGCACACGACTGCGTGGCAAAACTTGGTTCCAACTCCATCTACATGTTTGCTGACGATACGACGATAGTGGGCCGGATCTCGAATAACGATGAGTCCGAATACAGGAGAGAGATAGAGAACCTAGTGGAGTGGTGTAGCGACAACAATCTCTCCCTCAATGCCAGCAAAACTAAAGAGCTGGTAATTGACTTCAGGAAGCAAAGTACTGTACACACCCCTGTCAGCATCAACGGGGCCGAGGTGGAGATGGTTAGCAGTTTCAAATTCCTAGGGGTGCACATCACCAAAAACCTGTCCTGGTCCACCCACGTCGACGCTACCACCAAGAAAACACAACAGCGCCTATACTTCCTCAGGAAACTAAGGAAATTTGGCATGTCCACATTGACTCTTACCAACTTTTACAGATGCACCATAGAAAGCATCCTATCAGGCTGCATCACAGCCTGGTATGGCAACTGCTCGGCCCAGGACCGCAAGAAACTTCAGAGAGCCGTGAACACCGCCCAGTCCATCACACGAACCTGCCTCCCATCCATTGACTCCATCTACACCTCCCGCTGCCTGGGGAAAGCGGGCAGTATGATCAAAGATCCCTCCCACCCGGCTTACTCACTCTTCCAACTTCTTCCATCGGGCAGGAGATACAGAAGTCTGAGAACACGCACGAACAGACTCAAAAACAGCTTCTTCCCCACTGTCACCAGACTCCTAAATGACCCTCCTATGGACTGATTTCATGAACACTACACCCTGTATGCTTCATCCAATGCCAGTGCTTTTGTAGTTACATTGTATCTGTTGTGTTGCCCTATTATGTATTTTCTTTTATTCCCTTTTCTTTTCATGTACTTAATGATCTGTTGAGCTGCTCGCAGAAAAATACTTTTCACCGTACCTCAGTACACGTGACAATAAACAAATCCAATCCAATCCAATACTAATACATGTGACAATAATAAATCAAATCAAATCGAATCACATACCCTGGGAGGGTGGGAGATGGGGGTGGGGATTGGGTAAGGCAGCAATGATGGACCATGCCACGACCTAAGAGAATCGGGCGAGTATAAGGGCCTTCCTGGCTTTCCGACCCTCGCCGCTGCTGCCTGTTTTGCAGCCTCCAGTTGGTCCTCCAGTTCCTCCCTGAGCTCATCCTCCAACCCCTGCTTGTCCGGCACTGCCTCATCATCCTCGCCCTCCTCCTCCCCGGAGTTGGCCACATGTCCCTCATCGCCAACCTCCACCTTGTTGTCCCACTGCTGTGCCAGGTTGTGGAGCACACAGCAGACCACCACAAAGCTGGCGACCCTCCGGGCGGTGAACTGCGGGGCACTACCGGAGTGGTTGAGGCATCGGAACCGCATCTTGAGGAGTCTGATCACCACTCAATGACAGTTCGGGTGGCCACATAAGCCTTGTTGTACCGGATTTCCGCTTCAGTCTCCGGCCTCCACACTGGCATCATTAGCCAGATCCTCAGCGGTACCCCTTATCCCCCAAGAGCCAGCCGCCTATCCTGGGGTGGTCCGCAAAGAGGTGACTGATTGCCCCAGGATGTATCTGTCATGGACATGCCCTGGAAAGCGTGCACACACGTGCATTACCTTCATTTGGTGGTCGCACATGAGCTGTATGTTCAGGGAGTGGAACCCTTTTCTGTTAACGTAGGACACCCCAAGATGGCACTATGAGCGCAACATGCATGCCATCTATTGCCCCCTGGACCTGGGGCATCCCGGAGATAGCGGACAATCCTGCTGCCTGGGCATCTTGCTGAGCATGGACCATGTCAAAAATGATGTAGTCTTCTGTCCGGGCATTCAGGGCACGCGTGACTTGTCAGATGCACCTGTGGGCGGTGGCCTGTGAGATGCCACACAGGTCCCCACTGGAGCCCTGGAATGACCCTGAGGTGCAAATGTTCAGGGCTGCAGCGATCTTGACAGCCACTGGGAGCGGGTGTCCTCCTCCTCCACGTGGTGCTTGGTCTGCGAGGACATGATATAGGTGCCGCACTGTCTCCTTTTTGAGGCGGAGATTCCTGCAGCAAGCGCTGTCCTTCATCTGTTCAAATGGCCAGCCTGTACATCCTGGGCTGTCGCGGGCCTCCCCCTCTCGGTCTCTCACTGGTCTGATGGGCGGCCCGGTTCTCGGTGTGGGGCGGAGTCCAGCAAATGGTTCACCACCTCGAGCATCTGCAGTCGCTGCTGCTGCCGACGTCATCGACGTCTGGCTGCCCGGCCTAGCAGCAGCACCATGAGGGCAGGTTCTGCTTTAAAATCCCTGTCATAGCATTCAATATCTTTAAGGCATTTTGAGACGTTGTCAGACTGACAAACAGCAGTGGCTCGCACCTCGGGACCCTACAGTCTCCCGTTGATGCCCCCCTGCCCTCCCACACGGAACACCCTGCAGAAGCAGACCCAGTGCAGCGGGCTCCCTGACCGCACCGCAGACACTGCACCCCGGACATCCGCTCATAACGTCATCTGGACCAGGCGCTGGTACCCTCCCCATGGCACTCATCCACTCTGCAGCCGTGGACATGTCCCCTGGATCTGTGTATCATCCCCTAGGTGATTGGGTGTTGCCTCCCGCAGCATTCAGGCACACTGTCCAGGCATCGCGGTCTGATTGGGATGCTGGGAAATAACCCCCATATGCTACATGGCACGCCCACCAATGGAAATCCAGTTGTGTTGTACTCATTTAACAATGATTGCCAATTGCCTGTTAGCAATAGCCTTCAGCTGCACAGCCAGAGGCTTCGGCAATCGGTGAGGGTTATGGTTGGTCGGTGGAGCAGACGGGCAGGGACAACGTTTGCCCTCAGAATGGATACACATGATCCAGGGGGTCGGTATGCTGGTGTCTTACATGGTTGCCCCATGGTTGTCCCGGCAGCGCATCCCCCTCACCCTTCCATGGAGGCCCACCCCTGCGGAAGGTCCCACATCCCAGCCAAGGGTCCCCCACCTCCCATCGAGCACTTGGGTGGCAAGCCCAGCACCCCTGGGCTCTTTGCCTGTAAGCAAAGGTGGTACTCACCTCCTTGGCTCCCCACAGAAACCCTTCCACCAGGTTTTGATTTGATTTAATTTGATTTGATTTATTGTCACATGTACCGAAGTACAGTGAAAAGTATTTTTCTGCGGCTGAGGAACGTACACAGTACGTACGTAGTAGACACAAGAATAATCAACAGAGAACATTAACAAATGGTGCATCGACAAAACAGTGATTGGTTAGAGCGCGGAACAAGGAGCCAAACAAAGCAAACAAAGCAAATAAATGAGCTTTGGCGCCTGGTACGGTTCTCGTTTTCGGCCTCTCCTGCTATTCACCGGCCTCGTTTCACGAGAGAGAGAGAGAGGGAGAGAGAGAGAGAGAGTGCAATGAGACTGGAGAATCATGCCCCCTGTCTTTTTCCTGACTGACTATGCCCCCTACTCTTTTTGTGGTGAAATACCTAATTCTCGAATGTAGACATTGCAATGTTAGATCTGAGAGCAACACCTTTAACTGCAATTATTCCATCACTGGCGGACCTCTTGTTTGGCAGACCAGCACATACCAATTCACTTACTCATACCCATTCTACTCTCTTAGAAACTAGAGAGAAAATGAAAGAGAAGGTGACTAATGTGCACAATATAAGAGTTAGTACAGAATTTCTGAGTTTACAGTTGGGATAACATGTTTTCATTCAGGATCCCACAGAAAGTACGTGACAACCAGCTGAAGTGATAAGGATATTTTCGGAACCAAGATCCTATGAAGTCAGTACACATAAATGCACAATGGTGAAGGGTAACTGAGGACAGATTATATCCATTCCAGCTCCTCAATCACCATATTACATCCACGACAAGAACACAAATGAAACCAGGAAAAATAACGAAGATTGACAATCTCACAGATCACTGTGAACAATGAAAGACAACTCGAGACAAGGTTACCATTATGAGATCTGGGAATACCAGAAGATTCGTTTTACACCTTAGAGGCTTATAGATTCATCAGTTCTGTACACTCATGTAATGGTAACTAAACAAGAACATGTACTGCAAATAGTTATCCTTGGGAATGGGGAACGTGGATTGAGAAAGAAACAAGGTGCTGTAATATCTGATTGCAGCATGACATCACTAGGAAGGAAGTATGCTACGTGATCCAGTTTTAGTTTTGCTTTAGCTTTCAGCTGGGCATACAGCACAGACAGCTCTGCTGATGATGTTTTCAGGCTTTATTCCTCAGCATAAATGAGGTCGAGACTCAGTAAATTAACCCACAACGTCTCTTTCCAATCTCTTCTGACTGATTGGTGCCTTTATACCATTATAAAAACAAGACACTTGCAGGTGGTGGTGTTCCCGTGCATCTGATGCCCTTGTCCTAAGTGGTAGAGGTTGTGGTGTTTGGACAACAAAGGTAGTTTTAAGGAATTTATATTTGCATTGTAAACATGAGAAATAAGGTATAGTTTTAAGTCGGTTTACGAAGGGTAAAATTCCCGGAGAATCGCTCGAGGAATTCTACGGCGCGCTGCTAATTTTGGGACGAGGTTGCAGCTGCCCGCCGGTGAACGCGATCGAACACACGGACCTGCTAATTCGTGATGCATTCGTGGCAGGTATGAACTCTCCCCAAATCCGTCAAAGACTTTTAGAAAGAGAGTCGCTAGGACTCTCAGAGGCACGGGCCCTTGCAGCCTCCCTTGATGTGGCCTCCCAAAACGCCCGCGCCTACGGCCCCGACTGTGCGGCAGCCCCATGGGCTCCGTGGACCCCCGTCGCGACCAACTCCCCGGCACCCCCCCCCCCCCCCGCAAGCTTGCGCGGTTAAAGCGCCAGACCATCCCGGGGGGGCCCGCTGCTATTTTTGCGGACAAGTGAAACACCCCCGGCAGCGCTGCCTGGCCCGTGCAGCTACTTGTAAAAGCTGCGGCAAAAAGGGCCATTTCGCGGCAGTGTGCCGGTCCCGGGGGGTCGCCGCAATCCCCGGAGAAGGACGAGGACACCAGATCCCGAACACCCCCCAACCCCCCCCCCCCCCAGCGCCCCGTGTGCGACCCGCGGGCGCCGCCATTTTGGGTCCCGGGCACCACGAGGGGAGGATGGGCGCCGCCATCTTGTGACCCCCCCCCCAGCCACGTGCGATTCATGGGGGTGGCCATTTTGTCCACCCCCGACCACGTGCGATTCATGGACGCCACCATGTTGGTTGACAACAAAGGACCCCAGCATCGACGGCTCCACGGGGTCCGAAGAAGACGCCGCGACACTACTACCACGACTGGCTTCGGTGACACTGGTTCAGTCGTGGCCCCGGACGCTCCAGACGACGACAACAACGGTGCTGGTCAACGGATACGAGACGCCGTGCCTGATCGACTCCGGGAGCACTGAAAGTTTTATTCACCCAGACACGGTAAGACGCTGTTTTCTGACCATCCATCCAAGCACGCAAAAGATTTCCCTAGCTGCAGGATCCCACTCAGTGGAGATCAAAGGGTTCTGCATCGCAAACCTAACGGTGCAAGGGAGGGAGTTTAAGAACTGCAGGCTCTACGTCCTGCCCCAACTCTGCGCGCCCACATTACTGGGATTAGACTTCCAATGTAACCTTCAGAGCCTAACATTCCAATTCGGCGGCCCAATACCCCCACTCACTATCTGCGGCCTCGCAACTCTCAAGGTTGAACCGCCGTCCTTGTTTGCAAACCTCACCCCGGATTGCAAACTCGTCGTTACTAGGAGCAGACGGTACAGCACCCAGGAATGGACATTTATTCGGTCTGAAGTCCAGCGGTTGCTGAAGGAAGACATAATCCAGGCCAGCAATAGTCCCTGGAGAGCCCAGGTGGTAGTCGTAAAGACCGGGGAGAAGCAAAGGATGGTCATAGACTATAGTCAGACCATCAACAGGTACACGCAGCTAGATGCGTACCCTCTCCCCCGCATATCCGACATGGTCAATCGGATTGCTCAGTATTAGGTCTTTTCCACCGTGGACCTCAAGTCCGCCTACCACCAGCTCCCCATCCGCCCAGGTGACCGCAAGTACACCGCCTTCGAGGCAGACGGGCGGCTATACCACTTCCTAAGGGTCCCATTTGGCGTCACGAACGGGGTCTCGGTATTCCAACGGGAGATGGACCGAATGGTTGACCAGCACGGGTTGCAGGCCACGTTCCTGTATCTCGACAACGTAACCATCTGCGGCCACGATCAGCAGGACCATGACGCCAACCTCCAAAAGTTCCTCCAGACCGCTAATGCCCTGAACCTCACATACAACGAGGAAAAATGCGTTTTTAGCACAAACCGTTTGGCCATCCTGGGATATGTAGTGCGCAATGGAGTAATAGGCCCCGACCCCGAACGCATGCGCCCCCTTATGGAATTTCCCCTCCTCCACTGCTCCAAAGCCCTGAAACGTTGCCTGGGCTTCTTTTCATATTACGCCCAGTGGGTCCCCCAGTACGCAGACAAGGCCCGCCCGCTAATACAGACCACTACCTTCCCCCTGTCACCAGGCCTTCAGCCGCATCAAAGCGGATATCGCAAAGGCAACGATGCGCGCCATCGACGAGTCCCTCCCCTTCCAGGTCGAGAGCGACGCATCCGATGTAGCTCTGGCGGCCACCCTTAACCAAGTGGGCAGACCCGTGGCCTTTTTCTCCCGGACCCTCCACGCCTCAGAAATCCGCCACTCCTCAGTGGAAAAGGAAGCCCAAGCAATAGTGGAAGCTGTGCGACATTGGAGGCATTACCTGGCCGGCAGGAGATTCACTCTCCTTTATGTTCCTATAGCCTTTATGTTCGATAATGCACAGCGGGGCAAAATTAAGAATGACAAGATCTTAAGGCGGAGGATCGAACTCTCCACATACAATTATGAGATCTTGTATCGTCCCGAAAAGCTGAACGAGCCCTATCCTGCAGCACATGTGCCAATGCACAAATAGACCGCCTCCAAGCCCTCCACGAGGACCTCTGCCACCCGGGGGTCACTCGATTCTACCATTTCGTAAAGTCCCGCAACCTCCCCGACTCTGTGGAGGAGGTCCGTACAGTCACCAGGAACTGCCACACCTGCGCAGAGTGCAAACCGCACTTTTTCAGGCCGGATAGAGCGCACCTGATCAAGGCTCCCGCCCCTTTGGACGCCTCAGTTTGGATTTCAAAGGGCCCCTCCCCTCCACCGACCGCAACGCGTACTTCCTGAACGTGGTGGACGAGTACTCCCGTTTCCCCTTCGCCATCCCCTGCCCCAACATGACAGCGGCCACAGTCATTAAAGCCCTTGGCACCATATTCACACTGTTCGGTTTCCCCGCGTATATCCATAGCGACAGGGGGCCCTCCTTCATGAGTGACGAGCTGCGCCAGTTCCTGCTCAGCAAGGGCATAGCCTCGAGCAGGACGACCAGCTACAACCCCCGGGGGAACGGGCAAGTAGAGAGGGAGAACAGCACGGTCTGGAAGACCGCCCTACTGGCCCTACGGTCCAGGGATCTCCCAGTTTCCCGGTGGCAGGAGGTCCTCCCAGACGCTCTCCACTCCATCCGGTCGCTGCTGTGTACCACCACTAACCAAATGCCTCATGAGCGCCTCCTTGTCTTCCCCAGGAAGTCCTCCTCCGGAACTTCACTGCCGACCTGGCTGGCGGCCCCAGGACCCATCTTGCTCCGGAAACATGTGCGGGCGCACAAATCGGACCCGTTGGTCGAGAGGGTCCACCTTCTCCACGCGAACCCGCAGTCCGGTGGCGTACTCCGACGGCCGACAGGACACGGTCTCCCTGCGGGACCTGGCGCCCGCCGGCAACACACACACTCCCCCGACACCGATCACCTCCTCCCTGCCACCGGCGCACCCCGCGACCGCCCCCTTCCCGGGGGGATTGGTCCTCCTCCCGTGCCCGCCCAGGAGTAAAACAGGAACAAACAGCGAAACGCTCCCGGAGACGACAACGCTCGAGCAAGCACCTGCACCACCACCGGGGCTGAGGCAATCGACGAGAAAGACCAGACCGCCAGCTCGACTCGTGGAATCCGCATGACACCAAGAAAAGCAAGAATGTTGTTGCAACAAAATTTTTTTTGCTCGTATTGTAAATAGTTCTCACAAACTTGTACATAGCCCAGTGTAGGGCTAAAGCTGTATTAACACAGTCCGAAATCTGTTCCAGGGCCAGCGTTGTAAACCCTTACCACCATGCGAACCACCACCCCGCCGGGTTCTTTTTTAACAAGGGGTGAATGTGGTGGTATGTATTAGGGGTAATGTGGTACCTGTGAAGCCGAGAGGCTATTGGCTGACAGGTCCCGGGTCCTGGTTGGATCTGCCGACTTCTGGCTCCGCGCTTCTCCCCACAGCCTCATTCTGTTGCTGAACTGCTGGGGACAACTCTCGCTTAATAAAGCCTAGATCGACTTCATCGCTTCTCGTCTCGCGTAAGTCATTGTGTGCTACAAGGTGGAAGCAGCGGAGCGTGCCCAAAGGAACACGAGGCAACCGCTGAGGATGGAGAACCGTGCACCCAACAGGCCGAGGAGGAGCAGGAGGTGCAAAGGAGGCACCGCATGAGGCCTCGCATGAACGGGTTGCGCCTGTCATTTGAGGACCTGCTGGATCAGGCATGGCGTTGAAGACTCCGGCTGAGCAGGGAGACAGTGTGATATATCTACCTGATGATGGCACACCGGCTGGGGGACTGGCTCCTGGGTGACAGGGGATATCCACTGTAGTGGTGGATGATGATACCTATCCAGAGGCTATCGACCGATGCGGAGACCCGCTACAACGACACCCATACAGCGACCAGGAGCGTCATCGAGTAGTGCTGCGGCATCCTGAAGATGCTGTTCAGGTGCCTGGACTGCGCTGGAGGGGCCCTCCAGTATGGTGCTGGGAGGGCTGCCCGCATCGTGGCGACCTGCTGTATCCTGCACAACATTGCGCAGCAGAGGGGCAACACTCTGGAGGAGGAGGAGAAACGCCAGCCCTTGTCTGACGAAGAGCATGCGGGGGAGGGCAAGGGTGGGCAAGGACATGGGGTCCGAGCAGGCAAGGAAGGCTGCACAATGTGTGCACCAAGGCCAACATGCACGGGACGCTCTCATTGCCTCCAGGTTCACTGACAATGGGGGGGACTGGTCACGGGCTCCGCAACGCCCCCCCCGTCCCACCTGCAACTCCCTCCGGGATATAAAACCGCCGCACTGTGGGGTGCGGATCCTGGATTGGCAGTGACAGCGGGTCTGCTCCGTCGGATGGAGGATGATGACAACCGCTCTGCAATGAGCTCTGGTGCTCCGCATAGTTTGACAACGTCTGACCACGATAGCACTTTCCATCGCCCACCTGGGTGATCCCTGCATGCGAGCTGGCCATTCCATCACACGGTCCCATGGGAATCCTGCGGAGGTGGGGATGGTGGGGAGGAGGGTGCGGAGCCCCCTCTGTGGCCAGCCCAGACCAGCCCACCCATCACACCCAACTGACAGAGCACTGAGGCAGGGTTCAACAGCACAAACATGTGTTTAATGTGAACAAATATATACATATACGTGCCCTAGTCCCTATGGCTATACTGCGCCCTTTACCTGTGCCAGATTAACTGGTGTCGAACATCCTGGCCTTACGGACCCTAACGCTACATCTAGGTGGATCCCCAGATGGTACAGCAGGAGTGGAGGTGGCCTGCTGTGATTCCCGCCCTGCGACCTGGGTCCTCGTTGGAGGATGACCTCTGGGGCAATCAGGCCTGGATGGGCCCGTCTGCTGCTCGGGTGTCCCAAGTGGCATGGTGCCACCCTGTTCTGCCCGCTGCCCACCAGTTGCACCAGAGACAGGAGAGGGGGGAGTCTGAGGTGCTGAGGTGTCCCGGCACCTCCCCTGAGGGAGTCATCAGCATGGGCCCCATCACCTTCTCCTCCCTCGGGGTGCCTGATGCCCGCCCCCGGCTACACCATGGGACAGGGTGCAAGCAGAGTTATCCCCTGAGGCACCCCCGCCACCTGACGCTGCCAGGACTGGAGGGCCACTCTGGTCTCAGCCAAGGTCTGCATGCTCACGGACATGAGCACAGGGATTGGACCACCTCTGTCTGGGACTGTGCCACATCATGCTGTAACTATGCCACCACCTCTGGGTCTGTGCCACATCAGCCAGTGACTGTGCCATCTCCCTCTGGAACTGGGCCACCATCCTCTATGTCTGCGCCACGTTGGCCAGCACCTGGGCAATGCCGCTGACGCTCTCAGCCATGGCCCGCCGTGACTGGGCCACGCTCAGGAGTGCCGCTGCAATGTGCAGGTGGCTCTGTCATGGCTGTCAGTAAGAGGGCAGCCCTGTCCTGGGCGTAGGCCACCACCTGCACAGAGTGCCCCAGACTTGGACATGCTGATCCATAGCCAAAACCCTCACCCCCAAGGCCTCCACCATGGACGCCACCCGTGCTGTGTTGGCTTGGGTGGCACGCATGATTGGCACCACCTCCTTCTCCTGCAAGCTCTTAGACTCCTCCATCTGCACCTGCAAGTGCTGGATGCTCGCCGACAAACTCTCATGTAGTCCCTGCTCTGTGACTACATCTCCACACTAGATGGGACTGTCCGTTCCAGAAGCTCGAAAACCGTGTGGACGGCAGCTATTCCTGGGGACCGCCCGCCCTCCGACCATCTGCCTCCTTGCGAGTTTCTATCTCCAACTGATGTACCGGAGCAGTTGTGTGGTGAGCACCAGAGAGTGTCCTAGGAGCCTCTTCACTAAAG
This sequence comes from Scyliorhinus torazame, assembly GCF_047496885.1. Taxonomy (NCBI): domain Eukaryota; kingdom Metazoa; phylum Chordata; class Chondrichthyes; order Carcharhiniformes; family Scyliorhinidae; genus Scyliorhinus; species Scyliorhinus torazame. Next base: position 97,650,000 of record NC_092714.1, on the reverse strand, counting down.
TGCCCAACCGAGGTGAGTGGTCTCTGGGATGGTGGAGGGTGTTGGAGACAGCTGTGACAGGAAATCTGTGTCCACATTGGAAATCAGCTCGGGGTGTCCTGGGTTTCAGGCAAATGCGTCAATTCCATGTCAGTGTCGTCGTCGCTGCTCAGCACATGGGGCGGTCCTGGTTGTGGCACTGGCTGTGGCTGAGGCGGGGAACACCAAATGAACCCACCCATTACCAGCAGCTCCTGCGATACACAGGACAAATCACATGATGGGACCGAGGGCCAGGGGAAGGGGTGGGGCTGGTGGGGATGAGGGTAGTCTGGGGATGAGGGTGGTGTGGAGGTGAGGGTGGTGTGGAGGTGAGGGTGATGTGGAGTTGAGGGTGGTGTGGAGGTGGGGGTTAGGGTGGGGGGGAGGTGATGGTGGGGGTGAGGGTAGTGTGGAGGTGAGGGTGGTGTGGAGGTGAGGGCCGGGGGGGAGTGGGGTTGGTGGGGGTGAGGGTGGTGTGGAGGTGAGGGTGGGGTCGGGATGAGGGTGGTGTGGAGGTGACGGTGAGGGTGGCGTGGGGGTGTTGGTTGGGTGTTGGAAGGTGTTGGTTGACACACGTGGTACAAGGAACCGCAGCTAAGCTGGGTCTCACTTCCTCACCCACGGTCAATCTCCACCCCGGCGACTTAGAACATAGAACATACAGTGCAGAAGGAGGCCATTCAGCCCATCACGTCTGCACCGACCTCCTTGAGCCCTCACTTCCACTCTATCCCCGTAACCCAATAACCCCTCCTAACCTTTTTTGCTCACTAAGGGCAATTCATCATGGCTAATCCACCTAACTTGCACGTCTTTGGACTGTGGGAGGAAACCGGAGCATCCGGAGGAAACCCACGCAGACACGGGGAGAATGTGCAGACTCCGCACAGACAGTGACCCAGCAGGGAATCGAACCTGGGACCATGGCGCTGTGAAGCCTCAGTGCTATCCACTTGTATTACCGTGACTTCCCTTTCCTCAGGTCTGCCAGCGATGTCTGGGGCCCGCTGCTCTGCCGCAGTGAGGGGCTGCAGATCCGGCGGTCCCCCTCCAGTTTTCTCCCGCTCCCAGTGGTTATGGGCGGCATTCTCCTGTGCGGAGCGGGGGAGAGTGAAACAGAAAATACACCGTGTTAGACAGTCCACGCATGCAGTCCAGGTGGTGAGTAGCTGGGGGCTTCAGTCGCTAGGGCATCGGGCCATGGCGGCCGGTATGTGTGCCGGTCTGTGGTGGAGGGTGGGGACTTGGGTGTCTCTCCCTTGGGGGGCGTGGGGGGGTTCCGGGTGTGTGGGATGTGGGTTGGAACCAGGAGCACAGTGCTGCCTACTCACCCTGGCCACCCTGAGGAGGTCGTTCATCCTGCGCTGCTGGCCGGTCCGCACGGTGTTGTTCGTGGCAAATGCTGGTGGCTGGCACTCTCCTTCCTGGGCCAGGGTACAAGGTGGCCCGCCTCTTCTCTTCAGTGTCCAGGAGGGTCTTAAGTTTGGCATTCGTGAAGCGTGGGGCCGCACGTCTTGCTGTCATCTTGTTGGCTGGGATAGTGTGTGTGGGGCGTGAAGTGTGCCTACGTGGCTGCAGCTTGTCAACTTCCTTAGGGTCAATTGCGAATCTGGCGAATCCCGCAGCATTTCTCATGGGAATTGATTGTGGCGCCAGTGCTAGCCCCTTAAGAGCTGAATCGGACCAGGTACATCACCAGTTTTGCTGTCGTGGAAGTCCACGAATCCTGCCCCGGTATCAACACTTAGTCTCAGGAACGGCGAATCTAGCTGATGATCTTTTGAGTCAGGGTTCCATTTTGGGCTCTTCCTGTCTAATTATAAGATCAACTGTGATCATAACAGTAGGTTTGGAAGGTGCTGCAGAAGGCGCCGTGATGAATTGCTGCCATGAATCTTGTATACCATATACATTGCTGCTCCTGTGTGTCAGTGGTGGAAGGCGTAAATGTTTATGTAGGTTGATGGGGTGCCAATCAAGTGGACTGCTTGTCCTGGATGGTTGCAAGCTTCTTGATTTTCTGTTGGAGCTGTACTCAGCTAGGCAAATGGAGAGTAATCTGTCACACTCCTACTTGTGCCTCGTAGATGGTGGACAGGTTTTGGGGAGTCAGGGGTGAGTTAATCCCCAAGAGTTTCTAGCCTCTGACCTGCTCTTTTAGCCATAATACTTATATGGCTGGCCCAATTCAGTTTTTGATCAAATGGTTACTCCTGGGATATTGATATTTTATATTTCATTAATTTATTTTCCAATACTGTCCTAAACATTCAAAATTTATGTTTGCAGAATTTTTTAACAATAGAACTTGTCATTTCAATGCATCCTTCCATAATTTTTATATTATCTTTTCCATAGACAATTGATGGCAGCACTTTGGAAAATTAGTTTCCATAGCAACCAATTTTAAAATATCTCTTCTGAGATTAAAGTCTGCTTGATAAAGTTTGACTGTAATTCAATTGGAATCTTCGGGTTTGTACCTAAGATGAAGCATTATGAATGGCTATCATTGAAGCTAAATATCTTGCCACCATAGAATTACATTTATTTTATCAGTAAAATCTCTTTAGTGACAGTAAATAGGATAATTGAATTGATCAGGATCTATTCTCCTATGCTGTGTGTAACTATGAACCCAGGGAGTGTTTTAAATATGAGCTGCAGTTTATGTGAAGTAAATATAAATCAACAAAATGCCACACAAGCACAATACATTATTATGGTGCTAAATTCGAACTGCCTTTCAGATGTCCCAACCCTTTAAGGCCAGAAAGTTTATTTACTATGCATTTGAGAGCTCTCATGCCCTGAAAATGTAAGGGTGTTCAGGCAGATTCCTGCTTCAAGTCTCTTGGGAGCCACCCCATGACTCAGATACATTTGGTTCAGGCCTTGTGTGCAGGATTCCTATATAGCCTTGTCTGCCCTTACATGGAAAGGTCTGAAAGGGGGTCAGCCTCGGCACATAATGGTGGGTGGTTTCACTCTTCAGCAATTGGTTGAAGCCCATAATCCCATTGTCATGTGTACATTTGATCACCGATATTGCCTCTAATATGAGCATGCACACAGCTAAGCAGCAAGCTGGAATGAACTGCGCATTAAAATAAATTGGCTGAACAGCTGGTTCGTGATACAAAACGAGTCCAACAGCATGGGTTCAATTCCCGTATCAGCTGAGGTTATTCATGAAGGCCCCCCTTCTTAACCTTGCCCCTCATCTGAGATGCGGTGATCCTCAGGTTAAATCACCATCAGTCAGCTCTCCCCCTCAAAGGGGAAAGTAGCCTGTGGTCATCTGGGACTATGGGGACTTTACTTACTTACCTCTGTACCTGTATGGAGTTCAACCTCATTGTTGTTTTTAATAAACCTCTTTATTGTACAAGAGACCTCCTCAGTGATACTTCGCACTACTACATCGGCAACAAGAGTAAATCTGACAACAATCGCAATTCATGGGGGTAGGGATTGCATCGGAAATCCCCAAGAAACAGAAAAGTCGAAGTTGGCAGAAAAACAGTGGCTGAGAAATTATGGTTTAATAGAGAAACCCAATCTGTTCAATTAGGGGCCCAAAGACTGGAGCTAATATATCGAGAGGCTCCGGTAGTTCTTTACCACCAATGAGATCACGGGGCAAGATAAGCAAAAGGTCATTTTGTTAATGGTTTGTGGGCCTCAGACTTACAATTTAATATCCCTGGTGGCCCCAGACACTAAATCGTTTGACCAGCTAGTGGTACTGGTGAAAGAGCACTTCAATCGCAGACCCTCCATTATAGTGCAATGTTAGAAATTTAATTCGGCCATCAGGGACCCAGGAGGAACAATTTTGCCTTTTGTAGCCAGACTTGGCCAAGTGGCTGAACACTGTGAATTCAGCTCCGCATTAAGCGACATGCTGCAGGACCGCCTGATATATGATATCAACAATATCAATGTACAAAGAAAATTGGAGCCAAAATGAAAATTATCTTGGGCAAAGCGACAGAAATAGCTCAAGCCACTGAATGCACAGAGAAAGGTGCTTCTGAACTACAGTGTGCAGGAAGGGGAGGTAAATCAGCTTTGAAGTGGGATGGCTGTTAGGCGGGCACCCCGAGTGACAGGCACAGAGAAGGCTGACCTGAGATCCCAGGAGCAGGATACTGGTCAGACGCAATGAGAAAAAGTGAGCCGTCAGCCTAGGAATTTTGATGAGGGTTCCAGATGCGAGCGAGAGCACCCCCAAGAAATGTGGCATTGCACATTTCGAGTGTTTCAAGTGTAATAGGAAGAGCCACATTCAGGCATGCTGCCGCACCAGAGGGCACACCCATTAAAAAAAAACACAGTGACTCCACAGTAGAGAAAAAGACTGAAGAGGAATCCAAGATTTACAGGTTAATGTAAACAAGACTGCTCCCATAGAAATAGTCCTTATGGTCAATGGATGACCATTGAGCATGGACATCAACACGGGGCATCAGCCACGGTGGTGCGAGAAAAAACCTACAAGTACCTTCGAGGAGGGGCCCAACTCCTGAGTCTTAGCAGCATGACTGCAAAGTTGGCAATGTATACAGAGGACACCTTAAAGATTTTAGGTACCACGATGACACCCAGTTGACTCAATTACCTATGATTGTTGTGGAAGGACAAGGGCAGAATCTCATGGGGTGAGATTGGCTTCATGAAATAAAATTAAACTGGCTAGAAATGTTCTTAATGTCAGGTGGCATTTTCCAAAAACTCCTGTGCAGGTACGAAGACGTGTTTCAAAACAAGCTTGGCCAAATACAAGAGGTAAAGGCAAAAATGTACATGAAGCACGAATCCACACCAAAACTCTTCAGAGCTAAGCCCATCCCCATCGCTCTGCACCAGAAACTAGAGGCTGAATTTACACACTTGGAAGAACTAGGTGTCATAAAACTAGTACAATTCTTTGAATGTCATCCCTGTCTTAAAATCTGACCATTCTGTCAGAACCTGCAGTGACTATAAACTCACGATTAACCAAACGGCTCAACTCTACAAGTATCCAATCCTTCTGATAGAAGACCCCAATGCGAATGTGGCAGGGGGCTCACGTATACAAAACTTGACTTATGTCACGTTTATTTACAACTGTAGCTGGACAAGGATTTTAGGAAATTTGCGACCATCAATAGCACAAGGGGATTTTCATTTTGGGAGAGAATCTACTTGTGATATATTTCAAAGGATGATGGAAAACCTGCTGCAAGAAATCCCAAAAGTCGTGGTGCACTTTGACGATGTCTTAATGACGGGGACATCCTACGAAGAGCATCTGGTCATCTGGGCAGCTTGTAAAATGTCCTGAAAAGGTTCAAAAATGATGGCATCAGATTAAAAAGAGAAAAGTGCAAATTTCAGGTCAGTGAAGTCATGTATTTGGGCTTTAAGGTGAAGAATGGCACTGCCAGGCACACCGCCTTTGCTTCCAGAACACTCACAAGATGGAAGTCTGCACCAATTGATAAAGAAGGCCTAGCTGTAATATACGGCATTAAAAAATTCCATCACTACGTTTAGGATCACCGGTTCACCATTGTAACTGACAACAAGTCACTGCTAGGGTGACGTCGCAAGGACAAACCAATCCCACCGATAGAGGTACCAGGGTGCAACAGTGGGCCTTGCTATTGGCAGTCTCTTGCTATGGTTTTCAACATCAGGCAAGGCCTCAGATCTCCAATGCTAATGCCCTGAGCCGGCGCTCATTCCTCCAAAGTCTAGCTCTGCTGCCTTTGTCACAAGAGATTGTCCTGGCATTAAACTTTCCGGATACCCTGCCAGTCTCCTCGACCCACATCGGAAACTGGACCCAACGGGACCTCAAAGATCAAACAAATGGCTCTATGTGGATGGCACCATGACAAGTCAGATCAGCTCAGGCCCTATCAATTGAGGAAAGATTAACTCAGCTGTGAAGGCAGTGGAGGCTGCAATGGCCAGTATGAGGGAAGCAATGAACAATATTGTGCGGAAGTTAGAGGCCCAGGAGACGACAACTCGAAAAAGCCACCACAGACCAAGAGGAGCTGATCGCGGAACTCGAGACCGAGGTGGTGAGGCTAGTCAAGACCCAAACGGGGTTGAAGGAGAAAGGTGACAACCAAAAAAATGGTCACGGCGGCAAAACATGAGAACCGTGGGGCTGCTGGAGGGGAGAAACCCCACAAAATACATTATAGAGATGCTTGGGAAGCTGCTCGGCAAGGAGGGCTTCGTCAAGCCCCTGGAGATGGACCGTGCCCATGTGTCACTTCGGCAGGGACCCTGGGCTGGGGAACCACCGCGGGCGATAATCGCGAGGCTCCACAGGTACCAATCTAAGAGCAGATCCTGAGGTGTGTGAAGAGCGCAAAAGGGTGCAGGCGGGCAGGAAATTCCATCTGCTTGGACCAGGACATTGGGGCAGACCTGGCCAAGAGCCGGGCAGAATTCAATAGTGCCAAATCCGCACTGTACAAAAGTGGGGTGTGGTTGACATGCTCTACCCTGCAAAACTGTGGGTCACGTATCAGGGTAAAGAACACGACCATGATGCCCTGGAAGAGGCCAACAAGTTTGTCCACAAAAATGGACTGGGCAACCAACAATAGAGGGCAATAGCCAGAACGCGGGGGCTCTTGGCCAGGTCTGCCCCAATGTCCTGGTCCTAGACAAGCGAGGGTGACCACATGCAGAGGTGTGGGTGGAGAGAGAGGTAGATTGGGTTAAATTGAGGAATCCGACTGTTAGGGGAGCCACTACACTAGTGAACAGGCTGGTGTATGGAGCTGCAGCAAAGGAGAAGGCCATGGCGCATCTCATCTCCTGGGAGGGAGAGAGCGCTTGGCAGGAGGGAGGGGAAAAACAGAATTATGGGGGAGTTGAGATGGAGACAAAGCCAAGTGGGTAATGGGAGACCAGGAGGGGGAAGCACCAGAGTAGGGGGGTACAGCGGGAGAAACAGAGGGTGTTAAGGGGAGGAGGGAAGGGGGAAGGTGAGCGCTGGTTGCACGATGAGAAGGTGAAAACAAGGAAGTAGTCGGTGGCCATCTTGAGTGCCCGTTAGCAAGGGCAGGCCCAGACAAACAGGGCCAGTCCCACATGATGAGCATGGCTGACCCCACAGAAGGGAGGAGGGGCAGCACCCCCTCCTCCATTCGGATAGAAACATGGACCCTGAGAGGCCTCAACAAGCCGGTGAAAGGATCCTGAGCCCTTGCCAATCTCAAGAGTCTGAGGGCGTAGCCTTCCTACAGGAGACACACCTAAAGGAGAGGAATTGACTGGGGGCAAGAAATGGTTGGGTGGGACAAATGTTTCATGCACGTTTCAACACTAGGGCAAGAGGGGTGGCCATACCAGTCAACAGGACAGTCTCCTTCATGGCGAAGAGCACAGTGACGGATCCAGGGGGGTCAATTTGTTTTGGTCAGCGGGACACTGGAAGGGACCCTGGTAGTTTTGGTAAACATATTCTCCCCCAACTAGGACGACACAGAGTCTGTCAATAAAACAATGGCCAAGATCCCAAACTTAGATACCCACCAGCTTATCATGGGCGGGGGTCCCGACAATGGGCAGATCCAGCCCCAGGACAGGAACAGGGCAGGTATGGCACAGGAATTAAACACTTTTATGGAGTAGATAGGGGGTGGGAGTGGACCCGTGGAGGCCGAGGAACATTGAGAGTAAAGGAAATGAATGTAGATGATAGATTGGCGACCGTGGGGGAACTCTCAGAAAAGCCTCAGCTTCCAAAAGGGAAGAAGCTTAGATACCTGCAGCCTTTTCTGCAAGGAGCCAAAAACGTTCCCCAGAGAGCCTGACACACACTTTTGGAAGCAATAGTTGGGCTAGACTGGTTAGGGAACGACAAATGTGGTGACATTTATGGACAACTCAGAAAAGGTCAGGACCCCAGTGGACGAGACCAGACGGAAATGGGGGCAGGAGCTGGGCAAGGGGATAGACGGAAGACGCTGGATTGAGACACTGCACAGGATCATCAACTCCTGCGTCGGGCTAACCCTGAAGTAGCTCAAGGTGGTGCACAGAGCACACCTTAGTAAGACACGCATGGATGAGTTCTTCCTGGATGCCCTGGCCTTCGCCTCACTGATCGCTAGGCAGATACTTCTGCTAGGTTGGAAGTTAGCAGTGCCACCCAGGGCCGGTAGCACAATGGCTATCACAGTTGCTTCACAGCTCCAGGGATCCGGGTTCGATTCCTGGCTTGCATCACTGTCTGTGCAAAGTCTGCACGTTCTCCCCATGTGTGCGTGGGTTTCCTCCGGCTGCTCTGGTTTCCTCCCACAGTCCAAAGATATGCAGGTTATGTGGATTGGCCATGATAAATTACCCTAAGTGTTCAAAAAGGTTGGGTTGAGTTATGGGGATAGGGTGGAGGCGTGGGCTTAAGTAGAGTGCTCTTTCCAAGGGCCGGTACAGACTCGATGGGTCGAATAGCCTCCTTCTGCACTGTAAATTCTATGACTCTTTCAGACCTGGCCGAATTCCTGAGACTAGAGAAGATAAAATTGTCGATCAGAGGTCCGAGGAGAGATTCCACGTCACATGGAAGAAGTTCATAAACCTTTTGAGGACCTGTTGCAACTAGTAACTAACTAATAGGGGAGGGAAGCAGAGGGGAAGGGGGGACATATAGGAATGGGGAGACAGGGGAAGGGGAGGGGGGACGGATAGGAATGGGGTAACAGAGGAAGGGGGATAGGGAGGGCACAAAGTGGGGGGGAGGGGGTGCAGAGTGTACCGCCGGGACAAAAGGGAGCTCGCGTACAGCAGATGAGAGACGGGGAGGAAGGCCATTCACCAGAGGGGACGCAGACCCATCCAGTGGGGGAGGCGGACCATCCTAACCTTTCCCGAAAACTCAATCGGGGAACAAGACCCCCTTCCCCATCAAAATAACTGTTAACATAAATAAAGTAAAGAATTCTGAAATTGATTGTAAATATAAATGTAAAAAGGACAATGCGAGCGCGGGAACCTGGATCACAGGAAAAGTAACAACTTGCTGTACAGATGTTTATGATGTTTCCGCTGATTGGTTTCTGCTGAATTCAATGGCTCTGTCTCTTGTGTATAAATCTTGTCACTAAATGTTAAAAATCCTAATAAAAATATATATTTTTTAATGATTTATGAGAGTTTATATAGACACTTCACCTAGTAAAGGGATCCTAGTCCAGAATGTTTCAGCTTCTCAGAAGATTCAACACAGATTGGATTTGTCCTTGTGGTAGTGATTTAACTATGGACATGTTTTGACCACCAAGACAAGAAATTATTCCTGTTCCATGGCGGGAACCCAGGAGTTGATAACCGTTATATTTCTTTGTTGCGACAAAGCGAAAAGGTATGGAGGTGGCCACACTCAGGATTCTTGTAAACACGATGAGAGGTTTATTAAGGGTGTTGCTCAAAACAGTCAAGATGGTGATTTGCACGAAGTCCGCGCAAATACTCTGCTGACATCACTACACATTACGTGATGCAGAGCCAGCAGAATGTATTCCCAGATACATAACAATCATTTTATAGCTGCCTTTCTAGAAATGGGGGGGGTCCACAGAAACATCAACAGGCCACCAAATATCTGATGATGACAACCTTTGTCTGGTCCTGCAGACCCTGGTAGGGTCAGTGGCACATTCTGCAGGGGCCCCCCCAATCACCACCTCATCCACACATGTTTGCCTTGGTGCCTACCATGGCCTTAGTTTGACATGTTTGGTCAGGGAACTTGCAAGATTAAACTTTGCCTGTCACTTTCAAATTGCAGTTAAGCAGCCAGTATCTTCACAGAATCCATATAACCACTGCAGTGGCCGTTTGGCCCATCGAGTCTACACCGACCCTCCAAAACAGCACCCTACCTAGCTCTACTCCCCCACCCTATCCCTGTAACCCCACCTAATCTTTAGAAAATGTAAAATAAAATGTGATCTGATTAAAACATAAAATTCTTAAATATTTTAATAGGGTATCATAGAAAAGCTACAGCGCAAAAGAAGACCATTCAGTCCATCGAGTCTGTACTGACCATCTGACGCAACCCTAACCCCTAACCCTGCAACCCCAATTAACCTTTGCACACTAAGGGGCAATTTAACATGGCCAATCCACCTAACCTGCACATCTTTGTACTGTGGGAGGAAACCGTAGCACCCAAAGGAAACCTGGAGAGAAAGTGCAAACTCCACACAGACAGTTCAGGGGAGGCAGTGGCGTAGTGGTATTGTCACTGGACTAGTGAACCAGAGACAGAGAGTAATGGTCTGGGAACCCAAGTTCAAATCCCGCCACTGCAGATGGCGAAATTTGAATTCAGAACAAATCTGGAATTAAAAGTCTATTGATGACCATGAAACCATTGTCAATTGTCCTAAAGACCCGCCTGGTTCACTAATGTCCTTCACACTAATGTCCTTCAGGGAAGGAAATCTGCCATCCTTGCCTGCTCTGGCCGACATGTAACTCCAGACCCACAGCAATGTAGTTGACTCTTAACTGCCCTCTCGAGGGCAATTAGTGATGGACAATAAATGCTGGCACAGCCCGCGATGCCCATGTCCCATGAACGAATAAAAAAACAAGGTCAGAATTGAACCCGGGTCCATGGCGCTGTAAGGCAGCAGTGCTACCCCCTGTGCCACCCCAGTAACATTTGCCTCAGTAACAAAGTGCATCATCTGAATTCTCATCTGGAGCCTGATGTCTCTCATGCTGATGAACTGCTTTTAATATACCCGGAAAGATATATATTTGTTCGACCAATCAAGTAGTTAATATTACACATTTGAACTTGCTTAAATTACAAATCTAGTTTTGCTCACTGCCTCTTAAATAATTATTGGTGTTGTAATGAAATGTCTGAATCGTCGCACAATACTGGGTAACCAATCCCAACAAGAATTTCAATGGTCCTATTTCACTGAGCTTATCTGCTTCAATTTCCAAGTGATCCAACAAGTTTTGATATTTTCTATAAAACAGTGATATTGCATCCCATTAATACATTATTCCTGAGCATCTGATCATATCACAACCAGTCCTCAACCAGTTCCAGTTATCATGGCGGTGTGACAAGAATCATGGTCTGCTGCCTGATGTCTCACAGTTAGGTTTTCAAACAGTGAATAGTGCTGAGATTGAAAAGATGTTAAAATTTTTGCCTTCTTTTAAATCAGTTAAGTAACCACACTTGCCTCTTAACTCACAAGTGAAAGAAATAGCATTTGGAGACTAGACAGTTTAATAGGTCGCCCTGTGCAGTCATCAGCCATGGATCTTAATAGGTGAAAGGCAAATCACATAAAGAAAGAATGATTTGTATTTATAAGACACTTGGTAACCTCTCTCAGAAATGTCTCGCATACTTCATACACACTGAACTACTTTGAACTGGCAGCAGGCATTTGTACCCAGCAAGACCTCACCAACAGCAGTGAGATGAACGAGCGATTAACCTTTTATTGTTGGTCAGCCCTCTGGATGAACTTACTGTTGCTCTTCAATAATACTCTCAGTTCTTCACCTGAAACCCTGTAAGACAGATGGAGCTTTTTTGTTTAACTTTGTACCTGGAGGCTAGCACTTGTTGCTATATTTATTTGGTTATAAATATGGTGGTCAATATGGTCGCCTTTCTTAATCCTAATTATAAGTGCACTTTCAGAATCGCCAGGTATCTCTCGATACCGCCACAATGTTCAACCCGAATACCGGTCAAAGAGCCAATACACCAGTGTTATAACCTGCCTACTTACGATTGGCTGGGGACTAATGACTATCCCACAATCCTATGGGAGTATGAACTTCCCCAATGAGGGGGGTGGAGAAACTCCTAGTATAAATAAGCTGGCCAGTTCAGGAACCAGCAGGAAGGAGAAGGTAGCAAGGGAAGTTACTGCTACTGTTATGTATATATTGTTATAGTAAATAAACGTTATTATTTTGTATCCTTAAAACTCGTGCTGGATTCTTCGTGGCCCTTACAAAAACCAGTTAGTTAGTTCAAAGTCAATACTATTTATTCACACAGTAAGATCTACTCATGCACAACAGTACTACAAACTAAACTATCTCTAACGCTAACACCTATACTTAACTTCTGGCGCCCACTTAGTCAGAAGAACAATGGCCGTTGTTCGGATCTGAGGCTGTTGGGTTCGAAGAGGTAACAGGAGTACAACTAAGGTCGTCCGTCTGGTAGCGAGTGTTGGCCTTGAACTTACTTGCTTCTGGTGATGCTAGTGGATGGGTCTTTCCGCTTGAGAGCCGAATCCGAGAGCGAATCTCTCGTGGGGGTTCCTTCTTATACTTGGAGGGGCTTCGCGCACTTTTAGGTGGGCCTTAAACTTGGTCCCAATTAATTGGGCAGCTTCTCGATCATTGTTATCAATCTTAACCAATAAAGAGGCGGGTGCCCTGATGGCTGGGCGTGTCTTAGGTGGCCGTTGGCCTTGCTTTGTTTGTGTCTTTCGGTTGGGGACTGGCGCCAGGATGTCTGCGACAGTATCAATTACCTGAGTGTTAGTCCTTTGTTCCTCGGAGATGGGCCATCAATATGTTAATCGACCCAGAGTTTCGATTCCGTCTGGTAACTGCTTCCCAAATATACAGCAGGCTCTGTGCCTGCTTGTTGTCTAGTATTGTCCACATTCCCCTACATTCTCTGTGAGCGTCCATTTTGTGTTCTCGAAGTGGCCATCGCAGATGGCTACACCCCTCCTTGTGATCCTCAACGCGAAGCGTGAAGGATCATATTACTGAGTCTTCTTTGTTCTCTGCCTAAGTCGAGCACCCGCAATCAAGGACAGGCTCTACTCTACTCTGTCCTATGGATTGGAACTTTACCTAAATTGTTTTATATACACATATTATTATAAAATTCTACGGGCGCTATGACATTCAGGCATGCATTACAATTAAAACACGGGAACCTCTAACTATTCTTATCTAAACTATCCTTAGTCACTTAAAAGAATTTACAACAGTATAAACTATACAACAGCAGCAATACATGTCTCTGTATCTTGGCGGTCAAGTACAGAATTTTACATCTTTTATTCTAACAAACAAACAAGAAATAATTAGGCGATGCATTTTATTCACTTAAAGCGAATGGGGGGTTTGTTGAAGTCTGCAAATAGGGGGTCTGAGGGTGTAGATCGGAGTGCGGGTGGCTTTCCTTCGCCATTTCTTAAGTCTCAGTGTCTGGATGACACTGCAGAGTATCGATATGACTAACAGTGCTTCCACGATGTAGGACAGGGAATACCATGTGATAAATTTGTCACACCAGGTTGGTGTATCAGTGGCTGTCTCTGGGTGTGGGGTATGGCAGGATGGGAAACATTCACGACCTGTGGGGTAGGGGTCAGGGGGTCGCGTCCCGCGCAACTGGAGGGATCCCGCAAAGATCCAAATGTAGACCATGATGTCTGTCTTCATGTTCTCTTTTTCTTTCTTGGTCTCCCTTTGTATTCTGTTGTTCTGGATTTTCTGTGGACACAAGCATAATATCTGTTATTATCTTGTTAAGAACACGTATGTCTGTCTGTCTGTCCTTTTATTACCAATTGCCCATTATAATTGGTCACCACATGTGACTCCCTCATTTTTTTTTTAAACCAAATATTTTGGAGACAAGACATCCGAGAAGAAAATACTGTTACCGCGAGCAGTCTCGCAGCCTATGTGATCGATGCAGTGAGTGTACCATCCAAGTGTTTGAGGATGTAAATAGCATATGGGAGAGCAACCTAAGGGTCGCCAGAAAACAAACAAAGGAGTTTTGAACTAAAAGCTCCGAATTGGGTGCGTATGGGCCGTGGCGGGGCAAGAATGGGTGGAATCCTCGGGTAGGACAGTGACCAGTGCCGTAAGTGCACTACCTGAGTGTAGCTGACCAGATGGGGATCCTCAGGCAAGGCGGGGAACAGTACCGTTACTCCACTGCCTGAGCAACCGGACAAGAACGGAAAGAATTTGTGTTCGCCGTGGATGTTGCCTCTTGTGATTACCTTTGAATCAGAAGAGTAGCTATGATTGGTTGTCTACCGGCAAACTAGTTCCTTTAACTGCCAGTGGGCGTTAAAAGAGTGGTGGCATGGGGCCATGAATAAACTTTAGGTGAACAAACAACATTTAACATTTACAGTAACAAACATTTAAAGTGACAAACTAACACAACAAAATCGTACAGGCTCCATCAGAAGGACACCGTAAATCTCCATCGGTTCCTTTTTACCATAATATGGACACCTCATTGCTCTATAGGGAACAGAGTCGCAAAGGGGCTCGTCTGGTGGGAGTCAGACTCTGAGTCATCATCTTCTCCCGGTTTCCGTACTTGTGACTGGAGTAGCTGTGCCAAAGCTGCCTGGGGCGAAGTGGGTCCATCTCATCATTCCGGATGAGTCTTTAAGAATTGTCGCGGTGCCAATATTTTGTGTCGAGGTTGGAGGTGGTAGGGGGCAATCCATAGTCGGCGGGCGGTGGGTCCGGATCAGGGGTTTTTATGTACGTGGTCTCAAAGGGGTCTCAGGGATCTTGTTCGGAGTCGCTGGGGGTGGGGCCTGATGCAGGAGTGTAATCGTGTCGCGGTGCCATGGGGCTGTCGCTGTCCCTGTCGCTGTTGGTGCTGGTTGAATGAAGGGAGAGGCGGAGTCGTGTCTCTGGGGGTGGAGTCGCAGTAGTGTCTGAGAATGGTGGACTGGTTGGGGGAGGGTTGGAAAAGGTCGTCCGTGGGTGGGGCGTGGTCATCAGCTGCTGCAAGTGAGATGTGGTGTGAGTGATTGTTCTGTGTGCCATAAGCCTTAAGCTGGTTTGTGTGAAACCATCCAGACTTGCCATTGCGATAGGTGATCTTATATACGGAGAGGCTGACTTTATCAGATATGGAGTAGGGTCCTACAAATTTGGGGGAGAGGAATGAACTGGGGTTGTAAAGGGATGGCATGACCTGCTGCCCTACAACAAATTCTGTGGCGTGTACTGTCTTGTCAAAGCAAACTTTACTTTGCTTGTTTCGTGTCCCAAGACTAACAGCTGCGGCGAGCTGGGCTGCTTTTACATTATCAAAAATCTGCTGTATTGCTTTCTCATGGGTGAGGGCAGTGACTGGAGCTGGCCAAATCAAGCCCTAACAAGTATTCTGTCCCCGTCATGGGTCGTCCGGTCATGAGGATGTGGGGGGTGTATCCTGTCGACGTGGATACCGTGTTTCTTATGAACATTAGTGCAAAGGGGAGAACTGTGTCCCAGGTGCTATTGTGCTGTTACACCAGTTTCCTTAGGGTTGCCTTGAAAGTCCTATTCGTTCTCTCTACTATTCCGCTTGATTGGGGGTGATATGCAATGTGGAATTTTTGTCTGATTCTGAAAATTGTGAGGACATTTTTCATCACTCATCCTGTAAAATGTGAGCCTTGGTCTGACTCTCTGCTGCGTGGAAGTCCCCATCATGTAAAAGTGTGCTGCGTGAGGGTCTTGGCTGTCACTTTAGCTGTGTTCGTTCTGGTTGATAAGCTTCCACCCATTTTGTAAAGGCTTCGATGACCACCAACACATACTTAAAACCATTCTTGCAGGGGGGGGTAGGGGTCCTAAATAATCAATCTGCAAATTTGTCCAGGGGCCATTAACGGGGCGCGTGTGACTAAGTTGACCTTTCCTTGCATATCTGTCCGGATTGTTCTGGGCGCAGATTAAACAGTTTTCAATGTAGTGCATTACATTGGATTTCAAATCGGGCCACCAGCAGAGAGGTCCGAGGTGGGCGAGGGTTGCTTCTGTGCCTTGATGTCCATGGTTGCCATTGAAATGGCAGATAATTTGGTTCCTGTCCTGGGTGGGGACTACATAAATACTTTCTATTAAAATTATACCGTCATGTGTCGTCAAAGTGTTCTTGTATTTATCATAGGGGGCTGGGAAGTGACCTTTTAAAACTTCCCTGAGCTGTGAATCTTCCTTTTGGACCTGAGCTAAATCTTGAATGTTGGTCTGTGAGACCTGAACCGCGTGTACTGGGGCACTCTCGGGGGGATTCCAAAAGTGACCATGTCTGGAACCTGCCTTTGCTAGGGCGTCTGCCTTAACGTTACCCGAGGGGGGGGGGGGGGGGGGGGGGGACGATGGTGGCGACAAACTTTAATAATACCATATTTCCGATATTTAGCTGTCCTTAGAATATGCTGGAGTAATGGGGCTGAGGGTCGGGGTTTTCCATCTGTGGAAACAAAACCTCTAGATTCCCACAGGGGTAGGAATTCTGTTAAACTATTACAGACATATAGACTGTCGGAATATATGTCGGCTGGGGTCGGGACCGAGTCGGGGTGCTCTACAATATACGCTATGGCTGACAGTTCTGCTGCCTGTGAGCCTAGATGTCCAGACATTTTAAAAGATATCTCCTCTAACGCGCGCCCCTGCGCGTCCTCTACATATATGTACATATATGCCACAACCGGTAATCCTTTTACCGTTCAAAACTGTGGAGGAGCCATCCACATAAATCTTTAGGGGTGCGCCTATGTCTGTGGGCTAGGGTCTCTGGGGTGTAGTGCCTGGTTTCGGGTGAGTTAACTTTGGTACAAAGGGTCCTGTGTTGTGCCTGGTGGTGATTATTTCACACTCATGTGGGGTGCCTGCATAATGTAAATTATCTGCGGGGAAAGTGTGTGGTTTTGTTCTTTCAATTGTAATGTCCAGTCCTTGTAAGAGAAGGGTCCATCGGGTGGCGCAAATTTGGCTGA
Organism: Scyliorhinus torazame; assembly: GCF_047496885.1. Classification (NCBI taxonomy): domain Eukaryota; kingdom Metazoa; phylum Chordata; class Chondrichthyes; order Carcharhiniformes; family Scyliorhinidae; genus Scyliorhinus; species Scyliorhinus torazame. Next base: position 97,633,186 of record NC_092714.1, on the reverse strand, counting down.
CGGTGCCGTCCTTTAGTCTACCATCTAGTAGAAGTTGGGTTGGGGTGTGTCCTGTTAAAATAGTGACGGGGTTGAGTCCTGTTATGTAGGCAAAGTATTGAACAGCCCAAAAAACTACGAGCAGGTGCCTTTCGCAGGCAGAAAATCCTTGCTCAACTGGGTCGAGAACTCGTGAGGCGTATGCTACGGGGACTAAACGGTTGTGTCTTTCTTGGAGGAGCACGGCCGAAAGGGTTCAGTCGGTGGTTGCAACCTCAATTGCGTATGGGGAGAGTGGATCTGGGACCTGTAATGTGGGGGCTGTGCTGAGGGCTCATTTTAATGCATCCACGGCATCCATGTGCTGTGGAAGCCATTCCCAAGGTGCCTGCTTCTTTAGGTGTTCGGAAAGAGGGGCTGACTTTGTGGCAAAACCATCGATGTGATTCCTACATTCGCCAACCATTCCTAGAAATGACCGGAGGGCCATGACATTATGGGGCAGGGGCAATTTGACAATGGAGTCAATGCGTTTCTGCTCGATCTCGCATTTGCCATGGGTGATCATTGTGCCTAAGTAAATTACTTTTTCTTGTAGACTCTGGGCCTTTTGGGGGTTTACTTTACATCCAATTTCTTGAAGGAGTCCTAATAATTCGGTGTGAAGCGAAAAGTGCTCTCCCTTAGTGTCTGACTGTAGAAGCAAGTCGTCTACATACTGGACAAGGCAATCGGGTTGGGAAAATTTAGCTAACCCATTCGCCAGCTGTCGGTGGAAAATGGAGGGGGAGTTGTGGAAGCCTTGCAGTAGGCACGTCCACGTGTATTGCTGTCCCTGGAAGGTGAAAGCAAATTTCTATTGGCATGCTTTATCTAATGGAATGGACCAAAAGCCATTGCTAATGTCCAAAACCAAAAAACATTTTGACTGGAGTCCCTGTTTTAACATTGTCTCGGGAGTCGTGGCTACGGTGGGGGCTGCTCTGGGGTTACTTTGATTAGTTCCCGATAATCGATGGTCAGTTGCCATGATCCATCGGGTTTCCTGACAAGCCAAATTGGGGCATTGTTTGTTGAGGCTACTGAATGCAGTAAGCAAACTCTGGATAACCTTTGCGATTTCTCCCTCTGCTTCTTGGGGAAAACCGTACTGCTTTTGGGGTTTGGGGGTCAGGACCTATAATGTTTACTAAGCCAGCGATCTTGCCACAGTCGTGCTTGTGCTGGGCAAAAGAAGCTTTGTGTCGCTGCAAAACGTCTCTGACGTCTTTGTCCTGACTAATGGCTCGAGGGTCGAATCCGAAGTCTCCGACTGCGCTAATTCTGTGTGCGTAGTCTCCAACTGTGAGCATGGCGGGGGCTCGTGCTGCCTTTGCCATTCTCCACACACATTTGTTTACGGGGTCGAACGAAAGATTGTGGGAGTTCATAAAATCTATACCTAAAATGTGTTCGGCTGTCTGGGGTAGATCGACTAGAACTACGAGGTGTTTGGTTTTAATGTTCCCTATCTGAATCGCTACAGGGGCTGTGATGTGTCCCTACTGCAAGTGCCCTGTAAAACCGCTGAGAGTAATGGTATCTGTGGTGGGCCATGTGTCTTGTTGAAACATTGTGGAGGAGTTGAGCGTGGTACGGGACCCTCCTGTGTCCCAAAGAAATTCTACGGGGTGACCCCGGACTGTGCCGGTCTTCCGGACTTGTCCCAAAGGGTGTCGCAGACCCAAGCTGGGGAGTCCGAACACCGTCAATCGGTGCCCTTCATGTCTGCGTTCTCAGAACGGGCGCTACTACTATGAATTGGCTTGGCCCTATTCTTATTTAGGGTGTTTGCCTGCTGGTTTCGCTGCTGTTTCTGGGGCGCAGTGCACTCTCGTGCGTAATGTCCTAATTGTCCGCAATTGTAACATTCTTGGGATTTAGGCTGCTGTGGGCTGTTTCTTCCCTCATTTATCCATGCGGGGTTCTGATGTGTCCTGACTGGATGCATGTTAGCATCTGCCTGCTCTTCCTCTACTTTACCGTAGGCTGATTTTCCCTGAATGGACTGTTCCCAAGCTCGGGACAATCTCTTTAGTACCCATTTCTCATTGTGGGCCTCGTCTGAGGGGTCGTAATTTGTGCAAGCTCTCTGTCCTGCTTCAATCACGTGAGAGACTAGGATTCGAGTCCATTTGGCCATATTGTCTGGGGTCAAATGGGCGTGGGCTAACTCTCCAAATACTGCTGTGAAATGAATCCACATGCGTCCAGCAAACGCTTTGCTCGGTCTTTTTCTGCCTACATTTGTTCAGGCCTTCTACGGGGTCTCCCTTATTGTAGCTGATCACATCTAGGATCGCTGCATGCATTTCTTGGAGGGTGCCTCCTCCTACATTTTGTGGGTCGGGAAGGGCTGCCACACTTCCGAATCTTGGATGTTTGATCGATATTGGTCTTACGCTTGTGGTTTTTCTTTTTCCAACTGGGTTTCTAATTCAAATTTGGGTTCTCTCGGAGTGACAAAGCCACTTCTAGGTCGAGTCCCATCAGATGTCGCTAGTAATGTTGCTATATTTATTTGGTCAATATGATCTCCTTTCTTAATCCTAATTATGAGTGTTCTTTCAGAGTCGCCAGGTATCTCTCGATACCGCCACAAGGTTCAACCCGAATACCGATCAAAGAGCCAATATACCAGTTAGTTAGTTCAAAGTCAATACTATTTATTTACACACACAGTAAGATCTACTCATGCACAACAGTACAAACTAAACTATCTCTAACGCTAACACCTATACTTAACTTCGGGTGCCCACTTAGTCAGAGGAACAACGGCCATTGTTCGGATCTGAGGCTGCTGTGTTCGAAGAGGTAACAGGAGTACAGCTAAGGTCATCCGTCTGGTAGCGAGCGTTGACCTTGAACTTACTTGCTTCTGGTGATGCTGGTGGATGGGTCTCTCCGCTTGAGAGCCGAATCCGAGAGAGCGAATCTCTCGTGGGGGTTCCTTCTTATACTTGGAGGGGCTTTGCGCGCTTTTAGGCGGGCCTTAAACTTAGTCTCAATTAATTGGGCAGCTTCTCGATCATTGTTATCGATCTTAACCAATAAAGGGGTGGGTGCACTGATGGCTGGGCGTGTCTTAGGTGGCCGTTGGCCTTGCTTTGTTTGTGTCTTTCCGTTGGGATACTGGAGCCGGGATGTCTGCGACAGTATCAATAACCTGAGTGTTAGTCCTTTGTTCCTCGGAGATGGGCCATCAGTATGTTAATCAACCCAGAGTTTCGATTCCGTCTGGTAACTGCTTCCCAAATATCCATTCAGGCCCTGTGCCTGCTTGTTGTCTAGTATTGTCCACATTTCCCTACATTCTCTGTGAGCATCCATTTTCTGTTCTGGAAGTGGCCATTGCAGATGGCTGCACACTCTAACAATGCCAATTGTATGCAGGGTTGGACTGGAATGGCAGCCTAGACTTTGTCCTTGAACTTTGGAGAAGAGTTTGAGCGGTTTGCTGAAAAACTACCCAGGAATTGTGTCCCCTTTTCTTTTCGCCTTACATCTGTTCACAGAATAATATCAAACCTCTGTTTTACACCCTGTTGCTATGCTGTTTTTGCACACTTTGTGGTGTCTGACTCTTTAAGACAGTACAGCTGAAAAGGGTCACCTTGTTGATCTCCAAATTTCTTTCTCTGTCAGTCTGGCCTCAATAAAAGTTGAGACGGATTCGCACGTAAACAGAAGTTATTTATTTAGCTTGCAAGCTTAATCATCTTACAGAAATGTAAGAGACATCCAGCCTCTTTCATTCCAGAAAACGACTGAACTAAAAGACAAAGGGATCTCTGCAAAATCAGTTCAAATGGTATCAAGTTTCACATACTCGACGGACATAGGTCAGCCTATGTCCCTCCTGACCTGTTCGATCTATTCTGATTGGCTCACTTCCAATCCCTTTCTCTGGCCCCTATCAATGAAGCATCACCCTCATAGACACACCTCTTCCTGCTTTTTCCATGCGGTCTCAAATTCCTTTGTCCCTAACTGCAAGAATCAAAGTGGCTTATTTCTACATTACATTAACTAGTAACTCTAAAGTAACTATTTTATATCACATTCGTCATTCCCTCCTTTTATCATTCCATGATAACCGAACTATCCAATCTATAGCTACGGTTCCTCATCTAAAAAGATCCGTCGCTGCATTTCCAATTCCTGTCTTAGCCCCCCTTCATCTGCCTCACCCTCATGGATTTTAACAGTTAAATTTTTTTCTCGGTGATTGGGGCGGTGATCTGATCTAGTGCACCCCGCATTCTACCCATCACACATTTAAGGATGGCCAGGCCCACAAAGATGCAGCCGATAGCTACCACTAGATACATGGCCATATTTATCAACCAGTCCTTCCATCCTCCAGATCCCCAGTTACCCCAAGAGTCAGGATCCTGCATCCCGTCCAAGTGATCCCGTATGCGATCCATAAATTTAGTAATGTTAGCGGTCAAGTCCTGAACACCCATGATCCACTTGCCCTGTACTATGGCGCATACCCCACCCTCACGGGCCAGAAGATAGTCAAGAGCATACCGGTTCTGCATTGCAAACAACCGTAGCTGAGACAACTCCTTGGTTATTGCCCCGAGGGCTCTCAAGGTTTCATTTCCCAAGATGGTAAGGCCGCAAATAAAATAATTCCGATCACTAACAGCCAAGGAACCCCCCACACCTCCCAGTGTCAATACGCTCAGAATGCCCCACCCGGCTGAGTGGCCCCGGTTGGGTGCAAGAACCTGAGGTTTTTTCCAGTTCTCGCAAAATTCAGCAGAGACTGCCCGGCGTGCTAACTGATTATGCAGGTTCCACGCCGAAGGGCAGGGGACTGTGGTAGGGACTAGAGTCCCTATAGCAATTCGGCGGGGAAATGGGGTGACAAAACGTTGGTCGCCGTACCATTAAATAAAAAGTAGTATCCTTGTTCCGTGTGGAGACTAGCATCACAATCAGCATATCGGTTGCGTAAGGACCTCCCAGTAGCCCAGTTTATCCAATTTTGAAATGCCCATTCGGGCCGCCCAGCAATGCAGAAAGCCCTATTCCCAACAGTGATATGAGAGACATTCGCCCAGCCACAAAGGAGCTGGAGGCCAGCGTTCAATGGAACGCAAGTGATGTTGTAACAAACGCATTGGCCAGACGCCTGGGTGATATGGCACCTCCTGTCCGTACAGGTGGGAAACAGACATGTTATATTTGTGTCCACCTCTACCAGCAAACAGCCGTACCCTTCACTGCTGAAGCAATTCTCGTACGACCGGGAATCCCTATTGGGAGTGAAGTGGCTAGGTATGTACGCCCTCCACCGTCGCAGCCTATCGTACTGTGAATGGGGATTACCCCGAGGAAGGGGAAGGCAAATAGCCGGTGGTGCTGAATCCGGATCGTAAGGAAGAGTGACTTGCTCGGGCAATGGCTCGGAACGCTGACAATGAACCACCGTTTGGGGAGTGCCCCAAAGCGGTGAAACAGAAAATAACCTAGACACCGCTGCGGGGTTTGGGTAGCAGACAACCCATCCCTGGCCATACAGACGGTGGTAAATCTGGTAGAAGAGATTCATACTACCCGGGTTTTCCTCAGTTTGGCCTTTAATTAACTTAAGTGCATCTCCCGGTAACCTACGTTCTAGCTGTACTTCCCTTCTCACACGCCCCGTCCTCTCTCTAGTCCCTTTCTCTTTCTCATGGTCTCTTCCTACACTCTTCTGACAGCCTGATGTTACCTTTATTGTACCACTTTTAACACATCCAAAATCAAATTTACATGTATTCCAAAAACAAGGCAATGTCCATATAATGTTCCCTTCCCATCGCCGGGACCGGTGCAGCTGCTTCATGACTCCCGCATTCTCCTTAACTTTGATGACCTTCCATGAGTCGATACCATGTCCTCGTATATGGGGGCAGTGAAGAACATCACCTTTGCATAGGTGATGTATCCTTGTAGATTGGTTGGGGCTACACAGATACATAATATTCCCCTTTTCCATGTCCATCGCCAATAACACGCCAAGCGAAGTGAGGCCAAATATCAGACAGACGATGCGTAGCCACTCCATCATGCTCCACACCTGTAAAATAGCACTGGAGAAGGGAGGCAGGTTAGTATCCGACCTTTTACAGTAGTGGAGATGGACTCAATTTTTTTAGTTTTGAGGGTCTGATTGTGTCTCTCAACCACCCCGGCTGCCTGCGGTCTGTAAGCACAGTGTAACTGCTGGCGTATGCCCAACTGGGAGCAAAACTCCTTGTTAATTTGTCCAATAAAATGAGGCCCATTATCAGAACTTAACTGAGCTGGTATACCGTACCGGGGAATGATTTCCCTCATCAAGACTTTAACCACAGTAGCAGCTTTACTATAGATAGTCGGATACGCCTCGACCCATCTGCTGAACACATCCACAATGACCAAAACATATTTGTAACATTGACACCTTTCCAACTCAATGTAATCCATTTGGAGCGTCTCAAAGGGACCACTGGGCAACGGGGTTTGCCCCTTCCCACAAGGGATACCTTTTCCGGTGTTATATTGCTGACAAATCAAACACCGATTACTGATACTTTGGGCCAACCCCTGCATTTTAGGGTGCCACCAAGTGTCCAGCAACAAATCACTAGTCCCCCGAGCCCCACAATGAGTTGCAAAGTGTACACATTCGATGACCCATAAAGCCAGTACATCAGACATACAAGTCTGATGTGCAGGCGTGGTCCATAAAGAGGAAACAGAATCATATGTACAACCTAACCGTTTCCACATTTGTTTATCACTCTCAGGAGCGTCCTCCTGTAACCTTATGACGTCTGGCATTGGCTTGTCAGAAGCAGACACATTCATAGTAGATCGTTTAGTCTGACTTAACATTTTAGGCACCATCACTTGCTGAATTTGTGCGGCTGTGCGCGCTGCACAATCTGCTCGTTCATTACCAACGTCAACTGGGGTTGTACCATTCGTGTGGGCAGCGCATTTAATAACGGAAATCTGCGCTGGCAGAAGGAGGGCCTGCAGTAGGTCATTAACTAAACCCCGGTGGGATATTTGACCACACATAATCATGTCAGGTTGTTCTGACGAAATGTCACTCAAATCGCCCCTTATTGTGGTAGTTTCCTGAATCAAGGCTAAACAGTCGTGGCCAGGTGCGTCTTCATGGACAGGGGGACCACTAAGAAAACAGGCTGGATTGATAGTGGTACAGTGTTTAAATGTCAGACGTGGATTGTTCAAAAGGTATATCTCATACCTATTCTGACGAGCTGCGGTAAGATGCTGACCATTCGCCCCATATCCCTGGCATGGTACTGGTCATGGACCTGACGTGTAATATGAGGGCTTACCGAAGCTGACTGTGGCCATAAATGTGGTGATATTGTAACAAAATCGGCTGTACCTTCTTTTCCCGTGACTGTGGCTGTAACCTTGACTGGCCATTCGGTCTCAAGTAATGGCCGGTATTTGTCCTCCAACTCCCTGTTTCGTCCAGTTCTGTCATAGGCCAGGGTAACGTGATGCAGTGATAGTTGCTGTTCAATGTCTAACGTCCACCACTGGGGGGTGATAGAAATATAGCACTGTTGTCTCATCCTCCTCTTCGCTGATCCACCCACCCAAAGTCACTATATTGGAGCTCCTGCTGGTAAACTACCATTTCTGCCGCTTGTTGGGATCGCAGATCATCCTTTTTCATTACATACTCAGTCTTAACCTTTGTAACTGAGCCTCCTTCTTGGCCTACACCCTCCTTCCAGTAAAATCTGACTGCCCTTGCCATCTGGGAAGGGTCGTTCTCCGTCCAATTCATTTTATTACATTTCACAGCAGTAACCACAGAAGGTGGTAGGCAATGCATTAACATAGCACAGTATTGAGGGGAATTCTGACCATTTTGATACAGCAAATCGCCTGACTGCCCCCGGTAGATTTCATTAAAACGCCCCAGACATTCCTATGGCTCACCAATCTTCCCAGGTTTTAGGTCTAAGATAACAGAAAGATTCATGGGCCCCTGAAATGTGCTATTCAACGCATTCAAGATCTGTGTCCTTCTTTTCTCTATTTGCTCTCTTTTTTTTTTAAAACTTAAAAATGTTTGAAAATTCAAATTGAATTACTGCAACTTGCAAGCTTAGCTCTGATCTCAACTCAGAACTAAATTTACAATTTGCTTAACACAAACTTGTATAACATTTACAACTTAATTATTTCTTTATCTTAACAATTTTTTCTTTTAACAAGTTTTTTTTCTGTTACATACACATAAGTATTAGCAAAATCAACTATCATAAGTATTAGCAAAATCAATTATCATCTCCAGATTGACACTTTTTAAAATGGTGTCCATGATCTTCTTTAAGTTTCTATTAATCTCCAGATAAAATGAGATAAACCTTATTTCAAGTAAGTAAAATTTAAGATTCTGGCAATTTCAATCAATTGCTTTCGAAAATAATAACTTTTATCAAAGAGGTGGAGAAACCCACTGGTTTCCTTTAATTAATTCAAAACGTAACTTTGCTGGTGTTCACTGACTCAAAGGAAAGGTATCCGATTACACTATGGCTGCTGCTGTTCTCTCAAAGCCTGAGTGAGAAGCACTGTCTGTTTTCAACTCCGCCTGCTGCTGTTAACCCTTTGAGAGACTTCTGCTTCAACCTCACAATCTCAACTAGACCTCGGAACTTTACAGTCCAAGGAGACAATTTTAGCTTAATCAACTATATATTTAAAACACTCACACATAGAGTTGAACCATCTTCAGATTTAAAAACAGTTATACTGGACTGAACCCCCATCTATTGAAGTCCCATCAGCCCCTGAACCCATATAATAGACTGAACCTTTATTATTTAAAGTCCCATCAGCCTCTGAACCCTGATAATAGACTGAACCTTTATTATTTAAGTCACATCAGCCTCTGAACCCCGATAATAGACTGAACCTTTATTATTTAAGTCACATCAGCCTCTGAACCCTAATAATAGACTGAACCTTTATTATTTAAAGTCCCATCAGCCCAAAACCCTAACCCAAGCCGAAACAACAATATGAAATCCCATCAATTAAAGTGCTAATCCCCAGACTGACCTGTGATTTCGTCGAGGCGGTCTTTCTGTGCCAACCGCGAGTGACCAGACTAATCAGACGATAAGAAGAGGGGAACAATCAATGCTGGTCGTTTTCCATTTCTACATTGAGGGCCCTTTGTTCCCGTCCTCCTGTTCATAATCAGTCTAATTCTGATTTCGCAGTTGGAACAGGATCGCCCAGAGAAATCCCGGTTTTCGGCACCAAATGTTGATCTCCAAATTTCTTTCTCTGTCAGTCTGGCCTCAATAAAAGTTGAGACGGATTCGCACGTAAACAGAAGTTATTTATTTAGCTTGCAAGCTTGAATCATCTTACAGAAATGTAAGAGACATCCAGCCTCTTTCATTCCAGAAAACGACTGAACTAAAAGACAAAGGGATCTCTGCAAAATCAGTTCAAATGGTATCAAGTTTCACATACTCGACGGACATAGGTCAGCCTATGTCCCTCCTGACCTGTTCGATCTATTCTGATTGGCTCACTTCCAATCCCTTTCTCTGGCCCCTATCAATGAAGCATCACCCTCATAGACACACCTCTTCCTGCTTTTTCCATGCGGTCTCAAATTCCTTTGTCCCTAACTGCAAGAATCAAAGTGGCTTATTTCTACATTACATTAACTAGTAACTCTAAAGTAACTATTTTATATCACATTCGTCAACCTGACTTTAGGGACCAATGGGAACTGAGAGTGAGTGATCACCCCAGAGGGTGGAGTCCTTTCTTGGACAGAATACATTCAGTAGCCAGGTAGTCAGTATATAAAACTTGGGTTTCAAGGTAGTTTAGTGCTGCAAAACCTACTGTACCAAGTTACTCTTTATTATTAAATACCTCTGATGCGACTATCAATTCACACGAAACCAGGAGTAGAAGTAAACTGTGGCTTTAATCAACGAGAACAGTGATTGCCTGCGACTGATCTGTTAGTGGGAGCCGCCTACAGGGTGACTGCTCTTATACCTCCCCTCAAGGGGTGGAGCCAGGGGCAGAGCCCACACAGGCCCCAACATGCTACATCATAGGTAATACCTTACAATGGTCCATAGGTGGAGCCCACATGGGCAACAGCGTAATACAGATATGTACATGGTGAATTGTTACAGCAATACATTCACCACAACCTCCTTGTTCCTAACAAAGTCTGAAGTCTCTTGGCAACGCTAGAAGTGTGCTACAATACATTACAGTTTTAGCCATTTATTTTCACTTGTTTTAATTTCTGAATTTTCTGTTAGCCTGGTGGTATTTTATGTTCTATTTAAATTTCTATCTGTGGTAAGCTATAATTTTGTAAGTTCTGTTTCAACTTAGTCTAGCCAATCTGCTCTCAGCTGTCAGGCATTTAAGCATTTCTGAAAAACCTGGAGCTCTCCAGCAGTATAAACCTTACTTTAGAATGCTGAGTTATTTTTAATCCACATTCACAGGCACTTTGTTGTTCTGAGTTTCCTCCTACCTGCTTACTCTTATCTTGATATTTACGTTTCATTATATCTTCCATTTCACTATGGCCTCCTTTCCGGAATTCCGATTATGCTTTGTAGTCTTTGGATAGATTGTTTAATAAAGAAGACTAATTGTACAGAGTGGTGGGGGAGGGAGTTCTTTTGGGGAAAGGGTGAAATGTCTTGTGTACTTCATACACGCTGAACGACTTTGAACTGGCAGCAGACATTTGTACCCAGCAAGACTTCACCAACAGCAGTGAGATGAACGAGCGATTAACCTTTTATTGTTGGTCAGCAGGTGCTGTGCTAATATAATGCACGTGTGTTTAAATATCTAGGTTTAGCCCACAATCCTGGGCTAAGTGCTGTTTGCCGCAAGTTAAATCTGCTAAAATGGAGATCAGTATGCTTAGTGCTCTTGTACTGATTAGTCTCCCTCAGGGATGGTGGTTGATTTTCTTTCACTCTGGGCCTGAGATGGTTGTTAAGTCCAATGCGCGATCAACAGATTCTGCCACATGTGGCGCAGTTGGGCCTGGAGGGCAGCACGGAAGCATTGTGGATAGCACAATTGCTTCACCAGGTTCGATTCCGACTTGGGTCGCTGTCTGTGCGGAGTCTGCACATCCTCCCCGTGTGTGCGTGGGTTTCCTCCGGGTGCTCTGGTTTCCTCCCACAGTCCAAAGATGTGCAGGTTAGGTGGATTGGCCATGATAAATTGCCCTTAGTGTCCAAAATTGCCCTTAGTGTTGGGTGGGGTTACTGGGTTATGGGGATAGGGTGGAGGTGTTGACCTTGGGTAGGGTGCTCTTTCCAAGAGCCGGTGCAGACTCGATGGGCCGAATGGCCTCCTTCTGCACTGTAAATTCTATTCTATGATCTATAATATGTGTTGTTGGCAGGTTTGTGTACTCTCTGACACATCAACCTCGGCTCTGTATTCCCGACAAAGTCTGTCTTGTGTTTGGTGCCTCCCTAAAAGAAGCTTCTCCATTTCAATCAATCACAAGCCAGTCAGCAGATATGTTTGGCTATCCTTAGGAATGTTTTGAGGACATCTCTAAAGTATATCTACTATCCTCCTGGGTGTCTCCTGTTGAGTGGAGCAGCTACTTCAGGAGCTTGGTGTCAGACATAAGAATTACATGTCCCGCCCTGCAGAGCTAGTTTTGAGTGATTAACAGCCTGATGAATGGCACGTTGATTGGGAGAGGATGCTGCTATTACCTTTCTTGCCCCTGGATTTGGAGGATCCTGTGAAGACATTGCTGGTGGTACTTCTCCAGTGCTTTGAGGTACCTACTGTAGGTTGTCCTCTGAAGCATATAGGAGAGTGGGGATCACTGCTGCCTAGTAAATTACCATATCACCATCATGGCTCGGGAATTCAGATGCCTCAACATCAATGTTGCCAACTTAATTTAGACGCAACATACAGGAGAAGGCCAACTGAAGCAAAAAGACAGTGGATATGCCTTTTTCTGGAAAGATCTTCGAAAAGAAGAATAATGCCTCCACGTGGTGGCTTCACCATCAAAGATGAGCTTGCCTATTTCCTCAGTGACCCCCACTGTGGGATAATTGTGCACTGCATGACTGCCCAGCTCACCCTAATGAGGAATCAACAGAAACTGTCATCAGCGCCTGCAGTCCTACACTTCAGGAAACTGAAGAGATAAAGAAAGGATTCTATATTCAACTTGAGCAATCTTTAACCTGAGTCCCAGGCAGTAAACTGATCCTCTTCGGAGATTTCAATGTCACAGTCCGGAAGGACGCAAATCACTGGAAGGGCGTGATAGATTGATAGATGAGGAGGACATAGAGACAGCAAACTCCAATAGAGCCCTCCTCATGAAGAAATATCGATAACACGATCAACATCCTCTTCTGTTTATGAGACAAACACAAGACCCTATGGCAACATCCATGATCAAATACTGGCACTTTCAAGACTACATTATCATTCCAGCAAAGGACCCAACAGAGACATCCACATCACCTGCGCCATGACAGGTACTAATGACTGATGGACCAATTACTGCCTTATCGATTCTATCCAACGCCACAAGAAAACTAACTTTGAAGGACTCAAAGGTCCCACCAAAGATGCCCTTCTCAGTCAGCATCTCACTGCCAACCTCTCAATCTCCAGCCACCAGGAGCTACAGTGTGCCCATGGTGTACTCTCAAACCTAAAGTCCACTGATTACTGGCAATTTTCCTGGAGCGGTATTGAGAACGTCCAATGAATCCACTGAAGTGTGGATTGTACTGGCTGCCGAAGCAGCTGAAGGAGCAGCACGGTGACACTTCACAGGATGGTGTGGGGATTGAGGGAGAGCGCTCACAGGTTATCAGAGGCAGCACTGGAGATCCTGGTGCAGGAAATATATCAAGCGAGGAATGTCCATTTCCCACAGTGAGGACAGAGTCCACAGAGGCAGCTAGTTCAGCAGATATGATAGGAAATCAGTGAGGCGATCACTACCAGTAGCCCTACCCCCAGTACTGTGCAAAATTCATCTCACATACACACTGTTCAAAAACTGTATCAGCAAAACCTCAACACACAGCAACACACTCCATCTAGTCGTCCACTGAAATACACACAACCCACACATTTGCATCCTTTACAGGCGCTACTCACACCTCAGACACAGTTCACAACTCTTCAACCATGTGAGGAACCACATATAGAAATACACCTGCCAATATACTTATTCACGCTTCCTCGTTGAAACGTAAGGAAGGGGTTCATATAATGGCTATGAGTTGAGTGCAGTGTTCGTTATGTGGAAACTGGATGGGTGCGATATTTGCTAATTATATTGATATTTGTTAATTGCAATGATACAGCTGAATTGAATAGAACAATTTGAACTGAATAATCGCAGCAAACTGGTTGGAATCATAGAATCAAAGAATTTACAGTGCAGAAGGAGGCCATTCGGCCCATCGAGTCTGCACCAGCCCTTGTAAAGAGCTCCCCACTTAAGTCTACACCTCCACCCTATCTCTGTAACCCAGTAACCCTACCTAACCTTTTTGGACACTAAGGGTAATTTAGCATGGCCAATCCACCTAACCTGCACATCTCTGGACTGTGGGAGGAAACAGGACGGCACCCGGAGGAAACCCATGCAGACACCCGCAGAATGTCCAGACTCCGCACAGACAGTGACCAAAGCTGGAATCGAACCTGGGACCCTGGAGCTGTGAAGCAACTGTGCTAACCACTGTGCTACTGTGCTGCCCAGAGGTTGATTGAAACCTGACAGATACTGACAGTAATAAGTCCTCCTGTGGCTTAGACAACGGAAGGCAACTAAACTTATCAATCAACATCCAATCAAGCACCCAACCAAAAATTCCAAACCAAAAGAGGATTGTGCATAATTTCTTTGAAAAACTGTATATCCCTGAACAATTTCCACACAGGAACACTCGAGGAAGGAGACAGAAGATTTTGTTCATTCATGGGATGTGGGTGTCACTGGCTAGGCCAGTTTTTATTACCCATTGTTAGTTGCCCTTTGGAAGGTGGTGGTGAGTGGCCTTCTTGAACCTCTGCTGTCATTGAGGTGTAGGTACACTCACAATGTTGTTAGGGAACGAATTCCAGGGTTTTCATCCAGTGACAATGAAGGAACGGCAATATATTTTGAAGTCGGGGTGCTGAGTAACTGAGAGGGGAGCCCCCAGGTGGTGGGGTTCCCAATATCTGCTGCTCTTGTCTTTTTAGATGGTGGTAGTTGTGGGTTTGGAAGGTGCTTCCTCAGGAACCTTGGTGAGTTCCTGCAGTGCATCTTGTTGATGGTACACACGGCTGCCACTGTTCGTCGGTGGAAGGATTGAATGTTTGAGGAAGCGGTAGAAATCAAGCGGGCTGCTTTGGCCTGGATGCTATCAAGCATCTTGACTGTTGCTGAAGCTGCACTCATCCAGGCAAGTAAAGAGTATTCCATTACACTCCTGACTTGTGCCTTGTAGATTCTGGACAGGCTTTAGGGGGGTCAGGAGGTGAGTTACTTGCCACAGGATTCCTCGCCTTTAACCTGCTTTGGTAGCCACAGTATTTATATGGTAGTTCAGTTCAGTTTCTGATCAATGATGATCCATAGGATGTTGATAGTGAGGGATTCAGCAATAGTAATGCCATTGGGCAATGGTTAGATCTTCTTTTGTTCAAGATTGTCATTGCTTGGCACCTGCATGGCACGAATGTTACTCGCACTTATCAGCTCAAGCCTGGATATTGTCCAGGCCTTGATACATTTGAACATGAAAAGCTTCTGTTTCTGGTCAGTGGTAACCCCAGACTGTTTAAGTCATGTGACCAGATCACCATTTTCCAAATGTCTTCAATAAAATATCCTTGTTGCTTTTGGCAGACGAGGAGAAGACCATCACAAATGAAGCAGTAGCACTATCTCTCTCTCCCTTCTGTCCCAAGGTTGGAGTCCTATCTCTTTTACAGTTTTGAATCCGTCACAGAGATAGAGAACATCAATCAAAACGAACTCTGTCTATTTATATCATACTGGAGTAAATAGGCAGAGAAGTTTGGGGGACACTTCAAATGGCAGGGTGGCACAGTGGTTAGCACTGCTGCCTCACAGCACCAGGGATCCTGGTTCAATTCCGACTTTGGGTGACAGTCTGTGTTGAGTGTGTACCTTGTCCCAGAGTGGGTTTCCCTCGGGTGCCCTGGATTCCTATCACAGGCCAAAGCTGTGCAGGTTAGATGGATTGGCCATGCTTAATTGTCAAAAAAAAGGGCTAGTTGGAGTTGCAGAGATAGGCGGTGGCCTGGGCCTGGGTTGAATGCTTCTTCAGAGGGTCTGTGCAGACTCGATGGGCCAAATGACCTCCTTCTGCACTGTAGGATTCTATGATAAAAATCCCAAAGTAACATTTCCAGAGGGACAAAGGACCAGAGTTTTTTAAAAATGCCTCTGCCACGAACAATCGTGAAGTACTCAGAAACAATGAACCTTGCCTCTTATCATTGAATCTTAATTTTGCCAAAAGGTAACCTCCTCTGCTATATAACATGGAATTGTGCATGCTTGTGGGTATGTGCATGTGCTTTGAAGGTCAGGATATGTGTGTACCTTCTTAACCTGGGTGAATTTTTTGACACAATAAAAACTAACCTCCTTTGTGTTTATACACAAAAACTCTTGTCAAACTTAGTTCTTTGCAATCAACAAATAAATGTTTAAGTCCAGACACTGAATTGGTACTTTCATCCTGATAAATTATAGAAATCTTTATAACCTATCAATCAAGGTATAGGAAAGAAAGGTCAAGTTCTGATATCCATCCTCACCCGGTTGTAACAGGCTACACTTCTGCTTGAGAACCCCAAAGGTTTGCTCAGACCTATGGAAGAATGACTTTGTGTTGGGATGCTCGGTTCTGTGGGACAGATGACTGTCTCATGATTAAAGCACCATGTCAGGTCCTGGGGTGGCACGTATTCACCTGATGATCACACACGTTGCACACATTGAGCGAATGGAATCCCTTCTTGCTGTAACCCCAGCCAACCTTTTTAGACACTTAAGGGGAATTTAGTATGGCCAATCCACCTAACCTGCACATCTTTGGACTGTGGGAGGAAACCGGACCACCCGGAGGAAACCCACGCAGACACGGGGAGAACATGCAAACTCCACACTGACAGTCACCCGGGTCCCTGGAGCTGTGAAGTAGTAGTGCTAACCACTGGGCCACCATGCTGAATATAGGATTCATGCTTGCTGTAACGATTTTAAGATGTTTGGAAAATTGGATTCGAAGTGTAGGGAACAATTTAAGGGTTAAATGCCTTTGTTTTATAAGGAATTATCTTCTGCAGGGTCTGGGTGGTTTTCGCAGCCAGCAGGTGAAATTGACGAAGGAATGTGTTTTTCAGTCTGGGCAAATGCATAGTGGTTTGTCTGGGTGGAGCAACAAAGCAAGTATTACTCTATGCCCTGCATTGTAAGCTGGTTAAGAGTTGTGTGTTTATTTTCTCGTTACTTAATGGGGAGTTGTAAAGTTGTGTTAAGGGGTAATTGTAAACTGTTCTTTTCGGGTGTGAACCGAAAAGTTTAATATTGTATTCATAATAAAGTTTTGATTTAGAAATACCAAAGTCCTATTTTCTCATGCAGTCGCTCCTGGAGCGAATCATTCTTTCTGCACAGTCTTAAAATAAGCTAAAATATTAATTTTTTTGCCCAGTATCCAAGCCACTGTTGGGTTCTCATCTGGGATCTTAATAGCTGAAGCTCTGGGTTGTAGAGCTCCCTACTGAGAGCTCTCCCTGCCCTCCTGTCCCTCCTCTCCCTCTCTCCTATAGCAGCTCACACTTCCCTGCGTTGCCTCATCTCTTCCCAGTTTTCATTCAGATCAAGAGAGACCGAGCAAGAGCCCCATCACCATTCACTCCCTTTCTCCTGATGACTCGCATAAGGTCTCCAATAAGGTGCAATTGCAGTGCACTGAATCATTTTAGGTGAATTCCTCTGAGAATTTCTGGAAAAGAATTGTTGGCAGAGTATTGGTGAAGTCTTAACAAAGGGCATCATAAAGTCTCCCAATGAATACCAAATGTTCTCTTCAAACACAATGTCATTGGTCGATCTCAATCAACAATTGAACAGTGTAAGTTGAGTGTAGCTTTAAGTTGCATTGGGGATCCTCATTAATGACTGTTTCTGTTGCTGTTCAACTAGTTGTTGGTAGGGAAGGTCAATATTTGTAACACAAGCCAAACAAATGACATGCGGCCTCATTTTAATGAATGTTAAAGTCTATTTAATTGAGAACCAGAGGCTTTGCAACTGACCACAGCATTCTTCCTTTCTGGTCAATTTCTTCAGCCAAACCAACAATGTTTAATGAGGCTGCCTGCACGTTAAACAGTCTCTTCTTAATGTGGAGCCTGAAGAACAGGAACATTGAAACCGCGGGTCTCTGATTGTCTTGTCATTCATTTAATTTTTCATTAAAAGACAGTGGCGCTGCATCGTAGATTGACTTACAAGCTTACACCTGCCACACTAAGATATAACCTACAAAAATTAGAGGCAGACAACCAGTTAAGAACATTTATTTTACTGCCTTAGGCATGACTGAACAGCAGAGTACCTTTTAAACTCACAACTTCTGTAAGGGAACTGATTGTTATATTATCCCAGCTATGCTGATTCCTCAATGCATTTTTGTCGCTCTTGTAACTACTATTAGCCACAATTTCTATCATGATATCTTAAGTGTGAATTTCGCTCTCTGTCGGATGCCTCATCAGTTACGAATATGGATTGTGATTTGTGTGCCTGATTTATGGTGCTCCAAATAGCCAACATGAACTTTTTTTTTGAGGGCATGTTGCTTTTGTTTGAGAACCTGATTCCACCTGAAAATATCTTGCAAGTGCATGATAATCAGCCTCATGCAGAGCCTTGTGATCTGATAAAGGTTTCCTTTCCAGCGCTGTATGATTAAATACTCTAGTGACATCTTGTGGGATGTTTCTGAGCTTAAAAATCTGGTGTTGGAAATGTCTCCTTCAAAATTGCGTATTTATACTGTACGATACAGACAGTATAAAGTTCTTGTTTCCCCTGACAGTGATGGTCTTGCGATTGTTCTGATGAACACAAGATGAAAAGCTTCAACAAAATGTCTTTTTTCGGCAATACCCAAGTTCTATACTACCAAACGACTAATTAACATAGAGAAAAATTCAGTTGACAGACAGGATATTAACAAAATATAATGGAATTCAGAATTATACAATGATCGCAGAAGCAAATTCAAGGCATCCTTTCCAAAATATCTTTATTTAAAAGGGGCTCATTCAGTTATAGAGTAGCCGGTGGCCTGATTCCTCGATCAACCAGCGCAGTCCATTTTGAAGGTCAGGCCTCATTAATATAGAGACAATGAGCTGCAGTGGGCAGTGGACATCCCAATTATCGACTCATCAACATAAGGCTGCAACAGAGTCAAGTGGCCCAGGGATCGCTCAGCCAGTAGAAAGCTCTGCAAATGTATCCTCGACTTTCTGACCCAGAGACAATCAGTAAGAATAAACAACAACAACATCTCCACAATAGTCCTCAATGCCGGGGCCCAGGAAGACTGCAGACTTAGCCCCCTCTTGTACTCTCTGTACACATACAACTGCGCGGCAAAATTTGGTTCCAACTTCATCTACAAGTTTGCTGACGATACGATCATCGTGGGCTGCATCTCGAATAACGACGAGTCAGAATACAGGAGGGAGCTAGAGAACCTAGTGGAGTGGTGCAGCGACAACAATCTCTCCCTCAATGCCAGCAAAACTAAAGAGCTGGTCATTGACTTCAGGAAGCAAAGTATTGCACACACCCCTGATAGCATCAACGGGGCCGACGTGGAGATTGTTAGCAGTTTCAAATTCCTAGGGGTGCACATCTCCAAAAATCTGTCCTGGTCTACCCACGTCGACGCTACCACCAAGAAAGCACAACAGCGCCTATACTTCCTCACGAAACTAAGGAAATTCAGCATTTCACATTAACTCTTACCAACTTTTACAGATGCACCACAGAAAGCATCCTATCTGGCTGCATCACAGCCTGGTATGGCAACTGCTCGATCCAAGACCGCAAGAATCTTCAGTCATGAACACAGCCCAGTCCATCACACGAACCTGCCTCCCATCCATTGACTCCATCTATACCTCCCGCTGCCTGGGGAAAGCGGGCAGCATATTCAAAGACCCCTCCCACCTGGCTTATTCACTCTTCCAACTTCTTCCATCAGGCAGGAGATACAAAAGTCTGAGAACACGCACAAACAGATTCAAAAACAGCTTCTTCCCAGCTGCTACCAGACTCCTAAACGACCCTCTAATGGACTGACCTGATTAACACTACACCCTGTATGCTTCACCCGATGCCGGTGTTTATGTAGTTACATTGTATACCTTGTGTTGCCCTATTATGTATTTTCTTTTATTCCTTTTCTTTTCAAGTACTTAATGATCTGTTGAGCTGCTCACAGAAAAATACTTTTCACTGTACCTCGGTACACATGACGATAAACAAAATCTAAAATCCAAGGTGGGCCTGAGATAAGGGGAAAAGCCTGCAGTGGTAGTGGTCCACATTATTCTTGTGGAGCCAGTAGAATTTGAAAAATTTCATGAGATTGCTATGAAGAGTCTTGATGCCCATAAGGGTTCCATTTACAATGCCCTACATTTCAGGAAGCCCTGTTTCCCGCTGCATCCTGCATATCCTGTAATGTCTGTGCTCAAAAGAAGGAACGGCCGTATGGGTGGATGACCCCCCCCTCCCCAGCCAGCCCCGGCCACCCCACTCAAACAACGACAAAAATCAGGGGGCCATCCAGGGTCACACTGACGGCAGCCCCCAGTGAGGGCACTGCCATCAAACAGTGGCCCTGGCAGCAGAGACGGGCGCCAGGAATGGAGCTGGGGTGCAGTGATGGGGGACATGCGTGGCTGGGGTTGTGGTGACAACTGGGGCCACCATGCAGCCCATGGTACCTGGTTGTGCATGGGTGTATGCGCCATGATGACATGTTTTTCCCTCACCCCCTGCAGATATTTATGTTTGGTCACCAACCAGCGATGTTGGCTGCCGCGGCTGCTGCCCTGCGTGCAGCCTTGTGGCAGCGTCAGCCGGGATGGCTCAGAGAGGAGGCAGAGGCTACAGCAGAAGAGCACGCTGCAGAGGGGCAGGTGCCAACTGCTCAGGCTGGAGGGCCAGGGAGAAGGAGGATGTGGTGCCAAGGAGGTGCCGGATGAGGGCACGCGTACACTGCGACCGCATGTCCTTTGAGGAACTCCTGGACCGGGCATGCAGGAGGAGACTGTGGATGAGCCGGGAGACAGTCAGACACATCTGCCACATGTTGGCATACCTGGCACCACATGGGAATGGGGGAGGACACCCGCTCCCGGTGGCCATCAAGGTGGCTCTCCACATTTATGCAACGGGGTCTTTCCAGTCACCGAGTGGGGACCTGTCCGGGATTTCACAGGCAATGGTGCACAGGTGCATCCGCGCAGTTCCGGACGACCTGTATGCCCTTGCAGACCGGTACATACAGTACCCAGTGGACCACACCCACCAGGATGCCCGGGCAACGGGCTTCGCTGCCATCGTCGGGATGCCCCGGGTCCATGGGTTAGTCAATGGGGTGCATGTCGCCCTATGGCCACCGGCAGATAACAGGCCGCTGTTCACGAACAGGAAGAGGTACCACTCCATGAACATTCAGGTGGTCTGTGACCTTCAGATGAGGATCCTGCACGTCTGCGCCCGATACCCGGGCAGTGTGCATGAATCGCTCGTGTGGGCACAATCTGTGATCCCAGACATGTTCGAGGGACAACCTCCCCCATGGCTGCGGGGCTGGTTGCTGGGTGAAAGGGGTTACCCGTTGCCGTGGCTGTTGACGCCTATACGGAGGGCACAGAGCGACGCGGAGGCCTGCTACTCCGATGCCATTGTGCGACCAGGGGTGTGTGGAGAGGTGCTTCGGGTGCTGAAGATGCACTTCAGGTGCCTGGACTGCTCTGGAGGTGTCCTCCAGTACGAGGCCAGGAGGGTTGGCCACATCATGGTGGTCTGCTGCGTCTTCCACAATATAGCCCAGCAGAGGGACGATGTGCTGGAAGATGATGAGGAGGAAGGGCAAGCCTTGTCAGGTGAGGAGGTTGAGGGGGAGGAGGCAATGAGTGGGACATGGGGGGCTGGCCAGGCACGGGAAGCCGCACTACGCTATCAGCAGGGCAAGTGCCCACAGGACACATAGTCGACACATGTTTCATCAACTAGGAGGGAAGGGGTTGCTGGGCAGGGATATGGACACCACAATACCACACCCCTTCACCACCAAACACCCTCACCTCCCACACCACCGAACACCCTCACCTCCCAACTTCCTGGGTCGTGGTGTCCTGGGGTGTGGTGCCCTGGGTCGTGGTGCCCTGGGTTGTGGTCAACTGGGTCGTGGTGCCCTGGGTCGTGGTGTCCTGGGTCGTGGTGTGCTGGGTCATGGTGTGCTGGGTCGTGGTGTGCTGGGTCGTGGTGTCCTTGGGTGTGGTGCCCTGGGTTGTGGTCTCCTGGGTCGTGGTGTGCTGGGTCGTGGTGTGCTGGGTCGTGGTGTGCTGGGTCGTGGTGTGCTGGGCCGTGGTGTGCTGGGTCGTGGTCTCCGGGGTCGTGGTGTGCTGGGTCGTGGTCTCCTGGGTCGTGGTGTGCTGGGTCGTGGTGCCCTGGGTCGTGGTGTGCTGGTTCGTGGTGTGCTGGGTCGTGGTGTGCTGGGTCGTGGTGTGCTGGGCCGTGGTGTGCTGGGTCGTGGTCTCCGGGGTCGTGGTGTGCTGGGTCGTGGTCTCCTGGGTCGTGGTGTGCTGGGTCGTGGTGCCCTGGGTCGTGGTGTGCTGGGTCGTGGTGCCCTGGGTCGTGGTCTCCTGGGTCGTGGTGTCCTGGGGTGTGGTCTCCTGGGTCATGGTGCCCTGGGTTGTGGTGCCCTGTGTCGTGGTGTCTTGGGGTGTGGTGCCCTGTGTCATGGTGTCTTGGGGTGTGGTGCCCTGGGTCGTGGTGTCTTGGGGTGTGGTGCCCTGGGTCATGGTGTCCTGGGGTGTGGTGCCCTGGGTCGTGGTATCCTGGGGTGTGGTCTCCTGGGTCGTGGTGTCCTGGGGTGTGGTGCCCTGGATCTTGGTGTTTAGGGTTGTGGTCTTCTGGGGCGTGGTGTTCTGGGGTGTGGTGTCCTTTCATAGAATTTCATAGAATTTCATAGAATTTACAGTGCAGAAGGAGGCCATTCGGCCTATCGAGTCTTCACCGGCTCTTGGAAAGAGCACCCAAGGTCAACACCTCCACACTATCCCCATAACCCAGCAACCCCACCCAACCCTAAGGGCAATTTTGGACACTAAGGGCAATTTATCATGGCCAATCCACCTAACCTGCACATCTTTGGACTGTGGGAGGAAACCGGACCACCCGGAGGAAACCCACGCACACACGGGGAGGATGTGCAGACTCTGCACAGACAGTGACCCAAGCCAGAATTGAACCTGGGACCCCGGAGCTGTGAAGCAATTGTGCTATCCATAATGCTACTGTGCTGCCCTGTCCTGGGTCGGGGTCTCCTGGGTCGTGGTGCCCTGGTTCGTGAAGCCCTGGGTTGTAGTCTCCTGGGTCACGGTGTCTGTCATAATATACATCTATGTATATAATGGAGTGCAGATAGGCAGTGATTGACACACAGGATGACCAGTAAGCATACAGAACAGAGCAGCCAATCACCAGACAGGACACGACCACTATAAAGCCAGAGGGCACCAGTTTTCCCACTCTCTCGGGACCCAGCTTCTGAGACAGTCAGAGCACGTGAGCTAGCCAGTGTCTACACCATGTGGTAGCTAGGATAGTCTAGTTAGGTTAGTGTCAGGTCTCCAGTCAAATCAGCATAGTGTCAACCCACAGTTGAACATGTATAATAGTTTGGATGTTGAATAAAATCGTGTTGCATTTTATCAAGAGTTGGAGGTCTGTCTCTCGCTACACTGCATCAAGTGCAGTTCACCTCGAACTAGCCAACCCAACACATCATGGTACTAGCTGAGTGATGCTGAAAATTTGACAGACGTACTTTGAGTGAATCAGTGCTGACCAGCAAACAGCCATCCGGTGACATGGAAAACGTCCGCCCTCCCCCGCAGCTCCGCATCGCCGGCAACCTCGGTGCAAATTGGAGGATCTTCAAACAAAAGTTCCAACTCTATCTCGAAGCCACCGATCTTGAGGCCACATCGGACGCCAGGAAAATCGCACTATTCCTCTCCACAGCCGGGGACCACGCCATCCACATCTACAACTCCCTTACATTCGCTGAAGGCGAAGACAAGACAAAATTTAAAACAGTCCTACTGAAGTTCGACAGCCACTGCGACATTGAGGTGAATGAGAGCTTTCAATGGTACTTTTCCCAGCAGAGGCTTCAGGGTAAGGATGAACCTTTCCAATCCTTTCTGACCCATCTCCGCATCCTCGCGCAGTCATGTAACTATGACTCGACCACTGATTCCATGATCCGGGATCAGATCGTTTTTGGGGTCCACTCCGATTCCCTTTGCCAGCAGTTCCTGAAAGTCAAGCAGCTCACCCTCACCCTCACCATCGCCATCGAAACGTGCGTTCTCCACAAACATGTTAACAATCGGTACTCCCACATCAGGGCGGCAGCAACGGCAAAGCTAACCTCCCACGAGGCGGAACGGGGGCAGGCCATCGCACAAATGCAGGGCCTAAGTATCGGCGAGAGTGCCCATTCCGCGCGCTTTTCCCGGGCCCCTGCACATGCGCGCCACAACCGGGAGGACGGCGAAACCGACGATCAGACTGCGCAGGTGCGTACGTCGTTCAACCACACTGCGCATGCACGATGGCACACGGAACGCGCTGTCGTTGGCGTCATGACGTGTCCGAATTGTGGCTCCGCCCATTTAAAGTGGCAATGTCCGGCCAAATCACGACGGTGTCTACAGTGTGGCAAGCTTGGCCACTACGCAGCCCTTTGCAGATCTGCTCCACTGCTCAGCATCCAGCGATCCCAACCGCGGCGCAGGTTTGAACTGCCCGTTCAATACAGCAGGACATGCCAGACTCTGGTCCCGACAGCCCAACAGATCCTGATGCTGCGTGCCTCAAATCTCCATACCGGGTGGGCATCATTACGAAGCATGTGTGCCTTTCTCCAAGACAGCGAAGCACCTCCCGATCCTCAGCGTGGATCCCGAAGATGAGTGGTGTGCTGTCCTCACAGTCAACAAGGCTCGCATCCAGCGGGTCGGAGAATGTGCGTTTGCCACCGTGAATTCCGCCCCCGCCGCCTGCCGAAGTCTCCGAAGGGAGAAAAGTCGGCGGGGCGTCAATGGCGCCGCACACCTCGGAGAATGACACGGGTGGGCACAAGGCAATGGATTTTGGGGCTGCCGATATTCTCCCGTCGGGATGGGCCGAAGTCCCGCCGACGTGATGACGGGTCACGTCAGCGTAAATCAAACCACCTTTCAACCGGCGTCAACCAGTGCTCAAGGTTCACACCGACCAGCGTGGAGGTGGGTGACGGCCTGGGGGGTTGGCCACTGGAGAGGCGATGGCGTGGCCGCAGTCTGAATGTGTGGGGGAGAGGTGTGTGTAGGGTTTTGTGTGTGTGTGTGCGGCGGGGGGGGGGGGGGTGGTTAGAGTGGGCTGGGTTCCGGGGGAGTGACGGGAGGGGGGTTGAGTGCCGGGGAGGAGGATGGGGTCCGTGCCGGGAGGGGAATGGGGTCCGTGCTGGGGAGCAGGTTGGGGTCCGTGCCGGGGAGGGGGATGGGGTCCGTGCTGGGAGGAGGATGGGGTCCGTGCCGGGGAGGGGGATGGGGTCCGTGCCAGGGAGGAGGATGGGGTCCATGCCGGGGAGGAGGATGGGGTCCATGCCGGGGAGGAGGATGGGGTCCGTGCCAGGGAGGGGGATGGGGTCCGTGCCGGGGAGGAGGATGGGGTCCGTGCCGGGGAGGGGGATTGGGGGACAGGGTCCGTGCCGGGGAGGGACGTGGGGGGAGGGGGGGGGCAAGTGAGTTGGTCCACCTGGCCAGGTGCCAGCCTCCAACAGTCAGGCCCATGCGGTCCATGCCACCTGGCTGGGGAGAGGAGGGGGTATGGGCAATGATGACATGCCGTCGTTCCGCCGCCACCCCCCTCCCCCCCCACAGGCCGTCGTGTTTTCCGATCATCCAGCGATGTTGGCCGCTGTGGCGGCAGCCGCTAATGTCCATGTTGCCCTGGATGAGGAGGAGGAGCATGCCAGAGAGGCGGCGCAGGCTGCCGCAGAGGGGCAGGCAGCAGCCGCCCAGGCTGGAGGGACACTTGACCGACAGGACGAGGAGGGGGAGGAGGACGTTGCGGCCCCACGGCAATGGAGGCACCCGAGGGCACCCCGTGTGTACCGGCCCCGGCAGTCATACCAGGACCTCACGGACCGAGAATGCAGGAGGAGACTCCGGATGAGCCGGGACACCATGGCACACATCTGCCACCTGCTGGCACACCTGTCACCGCGTGGCACTGGCGAGGGACACCCTCTCCCTGTGTCCGTCAAGGTTACGGTGGCCCTGAACATTTATGCAACGGGGTCATTCCGGCACATCGCAGACATCGGTGCACCGGTGCATCCGGGCAGTGACAGGCGCCCTCTCTGCCATGGCGCACCGCTACATCCACTTTCCTCTGGACCGGGCCAGCCAAGCTGCCCGGGCCGTGGGCTTCTCTGCCGTGGCCAGGTTCCCCATGGTCCAGGGCGCGATTTATGGGATGCACGTCACCGTGCGGCCACCTGCAGATAACAGGGCCGTGTTCACCAATAGGAAGGGGACCTATTCGATGAACATACAGGTGGTCTGCGACCACCGCATGATGATCCTGCATGTCTGCGCCCGTTACCCGGGCAGTGTACACGACTCATACGTGTTGTCGCGGTCATCCATCACCGGCATGTACGAGGGACGCCATCCCCGGCTGAGGGGCTGGTTGCTGGGCGACAGGGGCTACCCATTGCGATCGTGGCTGATGACGCCTGTACGGAGGCCACGCAATGAGGCGGAGAACCGCTACAATGATGCCCATATAGCGACAAGGGGAGTGATAGAGAGGTGCTTTGGCGTGCTGAAGATGCGTTTCAGGTGCCTGGACCTCTCTGGGGGCGCCCTCCAGTATCGGTCAGATAGGGTCGGCCGCATCATTGTGGTGTGCTGCGTCCTGCACAACATCGCCCAGCAGAGGGGCGATGTGCCGCAGGCAGAGGAGGGCGGAGTGGAGGAGCAGCAGGAAGAGGCGCAGTCCTCCCCAGATGAGGGGGATGGGGGCAATGGTCAGGGTAGACGGGCTAGACACGGGCGGGTGGCTGTCCACCGTTACTGGCTGGGCCAGCGGGCAGGGGACAGGCTGATAGCCGCCCGCTTCACTGACTAGATGGGCGTGGGAATCGGGTAGTATGGCCACAGACCGCACACCATGGCAACAGCCGACCACCCACTCCCCCCACCCATCCACCCACCCAGCACCCTCACCACCCTCCCCAACGCCACCCACCCCACCCACATGCACACCACCCCCCCATTGCCGTTCCACCTGCGGCACAACGGCCGGGCTCACACAGTTGCGGGTGGACGCGTGTCTATTGCAGGCCATGGAGGATGATGACAACCCGCCCTGCGGTGAGCTCCTGGCTCCACATCGTTGGACTATGTCTGACCCATGGCCACAGTACCACCATCCACCCGGACCATCCCTGCATGCGGCTGTGACACTGCAGCGCACGGTCCCATCCTCTGCCCGGGGGGATGTTGATGGCGGCCCAGATGGAAGGGGGCAGACTCACCTGGGGCTGAAGTAAGACCACCCCTCACACACACACTTGCGCTCAACGTACATGACACCCCCGCACGCTTTGGACAGAGCACAAAGGCAGCTTCTGTAGGTGTAACATTGACTTTAATAACCAAAGGAGTTCATGCACGTGCCCTAGCCCCTAAAACTCATCTGTGCCCTGCACCCGTGCCAACTTACTCAGTGTCTAATTGTTTGGCCTTACGGACCCTATGACTACGTCTACGTGGTTCCCCAGACGGTACAGCAGAACTGGAGGTGGACTCCTGTGATTCCTGCCCTCTGACACGGGATCCCTTTGGCGGCCATTTCCTGGGGCGTCCTGGCCTAGATGTGCCAGGCTGCGGCCCGGGCGACTGGGATGGCGAGCTGCCAGCCTGTCCTGCCCGTTGCCCACCCGATGCACCTGGGACGGAAGGGGGGGGAGTCCGAGGTTTCGCGGTGTTCCGGGACCTCCCCTACAGGGGGACCCGGGACGGACCACAGCACCTCCTCCTCCCTCGGGGTGCCCGATGACCCCCAGACTTCTACATGGGTGGGGGATGT
This sequence comes from Scyliorhinus torazame, assembly GCF_047496885.1. Classification (NCBI taxonomy): domain Eukaryota; kingdom Metazoa; phylum Chordata; class Chondrichthyes; order Carcharhiniformes; family Scyliorhinidae; genus Scyliorhinus; species Scyliorhinus torazame. The sequence continues at coordinate 97,605,624 of NC_092714.1, read as the reverse complement.
GAACGGACTGGCCATCCGACGCCCCCCCCGACATCTGGCGCTGCCAGTCCTGGAGGCCCGTGCTGGTATCGACAGGGGTCTGCAGGTTTGCAGCCATGGAGCTCAGGGGATTGGCAAACCCTGTCTGTGACTGTGCGACGCCGGCTCGTACATGGCCAATGGCGCCGATGCCCTCAGCGATGGCCTGCAGAGACTGGGCCATGGCCTGCTGAGACTGGACCATGGCCTGCTGAGACTGGGCTATGGACTGCAGAGACAGGGCTATGGACTGTTGAGACTGGGCCATGGCGTTGAGCGCCTCTGCCATCTGCCGCTGGCGCTGGCTCATGGCCTCCTGTGAGAGGGCAGCCATGTCCTGGGCCACAGACGCCGCCTGCACGGAAAGCCCCAGGCCTCGCAAACCGTTCCCCATGTCTGACACCGTCGCACCCATTGCCTCCACCGCGGACGCCACCCGTGCGGTGTCAGCCTGGATGGCACGCATGACCGGCACCACTCCCAGCTCCTGGACGCGGGTGGACTCCTCCACCTGCGACTGCAGCCGCCGCAAGCCGGCCGTCACCCTCTTCACTCATCTCTGGTTCGGTGGTTGCATCGGACCTATGGGTGGGTGTGGTAACTCTAGGAACCCGGGATCCATCTGGGCGGCAGATGTTCGCTTGGGCTGGGCTGCCCTCCGACTGCCCGGCTACCTCTGCTGCTCCTACCTCCACCTGCTGTACCGGGACGGCTGTGTTGTGCGCACCAGTGAGTGTACCAGACGCCTCATCACTAAAGTGCCCAACCGAGGTGAACGTCTCTGCGATGGTGGAAGGTGTTGGTGACAGCAGTGGCGTTGTGTCGTGCTCTTCGTCCCACTCTGAGTCCATGGTACTTTGGGGTGGCAGTTCGTCTCCGCCCATCCAATCTGTGTCACTGTCCTGTATTTCAGTTTCCTGGGTAGTGGTGTCCTGGTTAGGGGTGTCCTGGGTAGTGGTGTCCTGGGTAGTGGTGTCCTGGGTAGTGGTTTTGTGGCTCGGCTGTGACGGGGGCCTGTGGCTGCCCCTCCCGTCGCTGGGTGGCACACGCCTGCATCGTCGCATCCGCACGAGATGGGGGCGTCGTCTCCCTGTTGCTCCAGGTCTCTCCACCTCCAGTGGTCTCCAAGGGACATCGTGCGGGCGTCGCATGCCAGAGGGTCCGGGTCTCTCCATCTCCAGCGGTCTCCAAGGGGCATCCTGCGGGCATTGCATGCCAGAGGGTCCGGGTCTCTCCATCTCCAGTGGTCTCCGAGGGGCATCCTGCGGGCGTCGCATGCCAGAGGGTCCGGGTCTCTCCGTCCCCCGTGGTCTCTGAGGGGCATCCTGCGGGCATCGCATGCCAGAGGGTCCGTGTCTCTCCATCCCCCGTGGTCTCCGAGGGGCATCCTGCGGGCATCGCATGCCAGAGGGTCCGGGTCTCTCCGTCCCCCGTGGTCTCCGAGGGGCATCATGCGGGAGGTCTGCATCTGCGGGGATGGGTGCCTCGACGTTTGCTCCTGCGATACACAAGGAAGCATGCATGGTTAGACACGCAGGCAGTGATCAGGTGATATGGGGGAGGGGGATATAGGGGAGGGGGGATATGGGGGAGGGGGATATGGGGGAGGGGGGATATGGGGACGGGCTGTCGGTGGCTCACTTGCTGGTGGGCCCCCGACCTCTGCATCAGCAACCTCCCGGTCCTCAGGTCCGCCAGCCAGTTCCAGGGCCCTTCCCTCATGTTCGGTCAGTGGCCTCTCATCAGCGGGGCCTCCTCCAGTCCTCACATGCTCTCTGGTGTTGTGTGCGCGTTTCTCCTGTGGGGGGGGGCGGGGGCGGTGGTGGCATGGGTAAAAGGCAACAGTGTTAGACAGCCATTGGTTGCGCGTGTATTGCAGAGGTTAAGGTTAGGGCTGGATTCACTTGGGGAAATGCGGGAAGGCGGATATGGGAGAGGGGGGATATGGGGGATGGGGTTAATTGTGGGTATGGGAGAGGGGGGATATGGGGATATGGGGAGGGGGATATGGGGGATATGGGGGAAGAGGGATATGGGGGAGGGGGGATATGGGGAGGGGGGATATGGGGGAGGGGGGTTATGGGGGAGGGGGGATATGGGGGATGGGGGAGGGGGATATGGGGGATATGGGGGAGGGGGGATATGGGGATATGGGGAGGGGGATATGGGGATATGGGGGAGGGGGTTATGGGGAGGGGGGATATGGGGGAGGGGGGATATTGGGGATATGGGGGAGGGGGGATATGGGGAGGGGGATATGGGGGGTATGGGGAGGGGGGATATGGGGGATATGGATATCGGGCAGGGGGGGGTGGCTCACCCTGGCTGCTCTGACCAGGTCGTTCACCTTCTTGTGGCACTGGGTGCCTGTCCGTGGTGTCAGGGCCACAGCGGTGACAGCCTCTGCCACCTCCCTCCACAGACGCCGGCTGCGGTGTGGGGCAACTCTGCGGCCGTGCCCGGGATACAGGACCTCCCTCCTCTGCTCCACTGCGTCCAGGAGCGACTCAATGTCACGAGACTGGAACCTCGGGGCTGAGCGGCGGGCAGCCATCCGGTCGGGTGTTCTGGTCGGGTGGGAGGGAGCAGCGCGTCCTTAATGAGCCGTTACGCCGTGCGGCGTGCACGACGCTGCACGGCGTGAACCAGGTGAGCCAGCGCGGATAGCGTCACGTCGCCGCTAGCCCATTCCGGGCTGGAGATTTTGCGACGTTTGTGGCGGCGTGATGCAGGTGGGATTTGCGCCGGTTTTGCCGCCGGTCGGCGGACTTTGCGCCGGTAACGGAGAATTTCGCCCCTCATCTCCAAATCCGATCTCGACACCATCCGCGTCAGATCAAGCATTCTTCCACCGGCCTGCCAGCTCCTTGACTACAATGGCAATGCCATAGCTGCCAGTGGCTCTTGCCAACTCGGAGTTTCCAATAAGTCATTTAAAGCGACACTGCGATTTGAGATCATGGGACCTGACAGAGCAGCCCTGCTTGGTGCTCAAGCCTGCAAACTCCTGAACTTGGTTCAGCGAGTCCACACCATGTCATCCTCACAGGCGATGGCCGCACCTGATGAGAACTTCCAAGCTGAAATTGATGACATCATCACGCAGTACCACAACGTGTTCAACGGAATGGGCACACTCCCATACCGATACAAAATCCTGCTCAAACCGAACGCCACCCCTGTGACCCACGCACCACGTTGGGTGCCGGCACCCCTCAAGGACCGCCTCAAGCAGCAGTTACAGGACCTCCAGGACCAGGGCATCATATCAAAGGTCACAGAACCCACGGACTGGATCGGCTCCATGGTCTGCGTCAAGAAGACGTCAGGGGAGCTTCAAATCTGCATCGCCCCAAGGATTTAAACCACGACATCATGGGGGAACATTACCCAAAACCAAAACGAAAGGAGTTGACGAGCAACATGGCTCATGCCAAACTCTTTACGAAGCTGGACGCCTCAAAGGGGTTCTGGCAAATACAGCTGGATGCATCCAGTCGCAAGCTGTGCACATTCAATACCCCGTTCGGTCGCTACTGCTACAACTGGATGCCTTTTGGCATCATCTCTGCCTCAGAGGTATTTCACTGCATCATGGAACAGATGATAGGGGGTGCGCGTGTATGTTGACAATGTCATAATCTGGTCCACAACTCCTCAAGAACACATCGATCGCCTCAAGCAGGTATTCCACAGAATCCATGAGCATGGCCTCCGACTCAACAGAGCCAAGTGCTCGTTCGGTCAATCAGAAATCAAATTCCTTGGTGACCACATCTCGCAGCAAGGCGCGCGGCCAGATGCTGACAAGGTCTCACCGATCAACGCCATGAAGACCCCAGAGGACAAGAAGGCGGTCCTCCGCTTGCTAGGGATGGTCAACTTCCTCGGGAAGTTCATTCAAAACATGGCGGCACACACCACAGCCCTCCGCCACCTCGTCAAAAAGTCGACGGAATTCCAGTGGCTGCCTGCTCATGAGAACGAATGGCGTGAGCTGAGGGCAAAACTCACCACAGCCCCGGTTCTGGCGTTCATCAAGCCTACAAAGAGACCAAAATATCCACTGACGTGAGCCAGGACGGTATTGGGGCGGTGCTCCGCCAACAGGATGACTCCTCATGGGCCCCAGTTGCGTATGCCTCCAGAGCCATGACACCCACTGAGCAACGGTACGCTCAGATCGAGAAAGAATGCCTGGGCCTCCTAACGGGAATCAACAAATTTCACGACTATGTGTATGGCCTCCCAGAACTCACGGTTGAGACGGACCACAGGCCACTAGTCCACATAATCCAGAAGGATTTGAATGACATGACGCCTCGGTTACAACGAATCCTTCTCAAGCTACGCCGCTATGATTTTGAACTTGTCTACGCGCCAGGCAAAGAACTCATTGTTGCAGATGCCCTTTCCAGGTCTATCACCACACCATGTGAACAAACTGACTTTGTCTGCCAAATCGATGCACAGGTGAAATTGTGCGCCTCCAACCTTCCGGCCACTGATGAGAAGGTCATCCAAATTCGTAAGGAAATGGCCAAGTATCCTCTACTACAGTGTGTGATGCAGCACCTCACAAATGACTGGCAGAAGGGATAGTGTCCCCAGTTTTACAACGTCAAGGACGACCTGACGGTTGTGGTTGGCATCCTCATGAAGCTCGATAGATTGTGATTCCGCAGAGCATGCGAGCTATGGTGCTCGGCCAACTCCATGAGGGTCACCTGGGGGTCGGGAAATGTCGATGCAGAGCTCGAGAGGCAGTCTATTGGCTGGGCATCAGCCAGGATGTTACCAACATAGTCCTCAACTGCCCCACATGTCATAAATTTCAGCCAGCTCAACCCAAAGAAACCCTGCAGCAACATGAGCATGGTCCATGGTCCAAAGTTGGTGTCGACCTTTTCCACGCCAAGGGGCGTGACTATGTCCTCCTGGTCGATTACTTCTCCAATTACCCTGAAGTGGTGAAACTGTCCGACCTCACGTCGAAAGCGGTGATTAAAGCATGCAAAGAAACGTTTGCCAGGCATGGGATACCGCTCACGGTGATGAGTGACAACGGTCACTGTTTTTACAGCCAGGAATGGTCTGATTTTGCCCGCCTATACAACTTTCGTCACGTAACCTCCAGCCCCCACTACCCGCAAACGGGAAGGCTGAAAAAGGGGTCCATATCGTCAAGAGATTACTATGCAAGGCTGCAGACTCAGGCTCCAACTTCAACCTGGCGCTGCTGGCATACAGAGCATCCCCGCTGTCCACTGGATTGTCTCCCGCGCAGATGCTCATGAACCGCACTCTGCGAACCACGGTTCCAGCCATCCATGTTCCAGACCTTGTCCACCTTACGGTCATACAAAACATGCAGTAGTCTCGGCCCCAACAGAAATCAGCATACGACGCTCATGCCATGGATCTCCCCGAGCTGGTCCCAAATGATCGTGTTCGTATGCAGTTGCCTGACGGCGGTTGGTCCGCCACAGCTGTAGTTGTCAAGCAAGTGGCCCCGAGATCGTTCCTCATCCGCATGGCTGATGGTTCCTTCCTACAAGCAACAGACGGGCGCTGCGCAGAGTTCCACGCCCACCACCTAACCATGATGTCCCGCCTCACACAATGCTTCCTCCGGACGTGCCCTACCACGAGGCCACCGATCTACCAGCAATCCTGTCGACCTCTGCTACCATCGCATTGGCGGCGGTCCCGCCTATCCAAGCCCCTGATCCACCCTTGAGGCGGCCAACCAGAATTTGTTGCCCACCGCAGCGACTAAACTTATAGACTGAACTTTTGCACAACTGTGCTACCTTATCGTTTTGACCTCTGTATATATCGTTGTTACCGTTTCATCTGCCCTATATCTGCACTAGCGACACCTTCCTGTGTACATAAGGTCATTTTAGCACATTCTGTATACAGTCACGCACATATAAACATCCACACGCACATGCACCTTAATATTTATTATCTCAACACACACAATATAGAAGAAAAAAGTGGGGGGGAGATGTCATAATATACATCTATGTATACAATGGAGTGCAGACAGGCAGTGATTGACACACAGGATAACCAGTAAGCATACAGAACAGAACAGCCAATCACCAGACAGGACACGACCACTATAAAGCCAGAGGGAACCAGTTCTCCCGTTCTCTCGGGACCCAGCCTCTGAGACAGTCAGAGCTCGTGAGCTAGCCAGTGCCTACACCATGTGGTAGCTAGGTTAGTCTGGTCAGGCTAGTGTCAGGTCTCCAGTCAAGTCAGCATAGTGTCAACCCACAGTTGAACATGTATAATAGTTTGGATGTTGAATAAAATCGTGTTGCATTTTATCAAGTGTTGGAGGTCTGTCACTCGCTACACTGCATCAAGTGCAGTTCACCTCGACCCAGCCTACCCAACACATCAGTATCCTGGGCCATGGTGTCCTGGATCGGGGTCTCCTGGGTCGTGGTGTCCTGGATCGTGGTGTCCTGGGTCGTCTCGGGCAGAGGGCTGGTGTTCCGGCTGCTCTCCCCATCTGTGCTCGGATTTCGGGGGGGGCACTGGCTCTGGCACTCACTGGGGCGGGGGCCCCAGGATGTGCCTGGACCATTCCCGGCTGGTCTTGTAAGACACAAGATGGCATGTATGGAATTAAATATGTGCAGCCGCGGTGGGGCATTAATCACGGAAGGGCGAATTGGCTGCTGGTCCTTTAACATCTTGATGAGTTACCCGATACACCTGTGCTAGCCCCTTGGGAGCGGTTGAATCGCTGCAGCTGCGGACCTGATCACGCCGCCATGAAACTCCACCGTTTTCACAACGGCGTCAACACTTAGTCTCATGAGCGGAGAATCGAGCCCGCAGACTTTGGTTGAAGACTATATAATGCCGCAGTGTGCCAAAGGGTGGATTGGAAAGCTAAGAACACATAAAATATTTATGCTGTGGTGACCTTCATTTTTAAGGGTTGAGCCAGTCACTGTTTCAGATTTTCTTGCTGCAGATGCTAAAACATTGTGGCAGTCAAAGTTGCAACACAAAGATGGTGGAGGTAATGCTTCTCTAACATATCCAGATAGATATAGAAGAATTTAAAGCACAAGATGGGGCCATAATAAATGCTTCATAGATTGTTGAACCTCAACAACTCCTCCTCCACAACATCCTGCAGGACATTTGGAACCAGTGTATGAATATCCATCCTCACCACTTTGTACAGTCAAAGTTTAAACAGTGACAGCATCATATAATGAAGCATAAGCTGACAAAATTACCCAAAATGCCGGGTGAACTTCTGATGGAAACTAACTATTGCCCAAAGAGAAATGTGTCAAAATTGAGATTTAACATTTTTTTTAAACTTAGAGCAACAAAACTTTTATCAACCACTATTCTTGTGCGGCACGGTAGTACAGTGGGTAGCACTGTTTCTTCACAACTCCAGGGTCCCATGTTCAATTCCCAGCTTGGGTCACAGTCTGAGCGGAGCCTGCACGTTCTCCCTGTGTCTGTATGGGTTTCCTCCAGGTGCTCCCACAATCTAAAGATGTACAGGTTAGGTGGATTGGCTATGCTAAATTTCCCCTTAGTGTCCAAAATAAAAGGTTAGGTGGGGTCACAGAAATATGGTGGAGGTGTGGGCTTAAGTAGGGTGCTCTTTCCAAGGACGGTGCAGACCCGATGGTCCGAATGGCCTCCTCCCGCCCTGTAGATTCTATGATCTATGGTGGTCAACTCTTTAAAGAAATCCAATTGAACAGACCAAGGGTCAGATCTCCAACATATTGTCTATGTATAAGCACTGTGGCAGACGAGTGACCAGAGTTGGAATATTCAGCGTGGAATTTTTAATCCTGCATATTAATATTGAAATTAGCCCACTTTCGATCCAGAAATTATCCCCCAGCAAAACAGATTAAAGGTTCATTCAGATTCTCCATGCCATTGTTCACAAGAGTGCTGGTTAATAATTGTGTCCTCAGTTATTCCAGCAGCAGATATATATGTTTGAAGGTGAAGTAACAGTCCTCCATGCTCACTATTCTTACCCTGACATCAGCTTTCTATCACTGTGCTAAAACGCTCAGGATTGGGGCTTGACTTGCTTGACTGGTTCACAGGAATAAAATGCAAATCAAGAAGTAACACTACCATGGATGGGTTTTTATCTACCAGTTAAGATCCAGCTGACCTGTACAAGCTAAATCTCGTTACTGTTTGAGAAGGAGTGCAGATTGAATGATAGCATTGCCTAATTAGAGTAAATTATGTCAAACAAAAAAAAGGCACTGGAACCACAGTGATCGAATACTCCTGAATAACAGGAGCACACATTTCATTTGTAGTCAAAGTGTGTCTCTAAACCTTATACTCAACCTCTTTAATAAGATTTGAATTTAAGTGAGTCATTAGTACTAGGGTGGAAAAAGGTCACTGCAGACAATGAATAGTTCTCCATTTTTGATATGATATTATTCTAAATATACACTGTGCCTGATGCACAAAGCAATGCAGAACCTTAAAGAAGGAGTCACACCATCAATGCTCCCTTTCAAGAATACTGCCTTTTAAATCATTTTATTTTGATGTTTTTTTAGAGAGTTAACACTGATACCATTGTGAGGAAGGATGTATTGAACTTGATACTGTGAGGGAGGTGTATTAATATCAATGGAGATATTGGTGTTTCAGATGTTTGCATCTTAATGAGAACTTATTGTCAGGAGAAAAATAATAACTTAATGTCAGATCACAGTATCTGATATTAGTTTAAATCAGCAATAAACACAGACTGTTAATGGACTAACAACTTAAATCTATTATTATTGATGGATTGCATTAATTTAAGTCACTCCAGTTGTTATATTCTAATATTTCAAATCCCTATGTAACCATAGACCTGAAACATTTGGTTGTGGGAGGTATTAGAAAAATCATTTCTTCTACACTGAAACCCTTCTCTGGTATTTGGTGTTTTTTTGAACTCTTTTACAGGATATGGGCGTCGGCATTTATTGCCCATCCCTAGTTGCCCTTCAGAAGGTGGTGATGAGTTGCCTTCTTGAACTTCTGCAGTCCCAGAGTGTAGGTACACCCACAGTGCTGTTAGGGAGAGGGTTCCAGGATTTTGACCCAGCAACAGTGAAGGAGTGACGATATATTTCCAAGTCAAGGGCTGGTTTAGCACCGTGGCCTAAATCGCTGGCTTGTAATACAGAACAATGCCAGCAGCACGGGGTCAATTCCCGTACCAGCCGCCCTGAACAGGCGCCGGAATGTGGCGACTAGGGGCTTTTCACAGTAACTTCATTGAAGCCTACCCGTGCCAATAAGCAATTATTATTATTATGGGTGGCTTCAAAGCGAACTTCCAGGTGGTGGGGTTCCCAGTGACCCAGGGCCAGGATCGAACGTGGAACCTCGGCGCCATGAGGCAGAAGTGCTACTCCATCACCATTCATGGCTGGATGTGGCAGGACTACAGAACATAGATCTGACGTGTTTGTTGTGGAATCACTTCGTTCTGTCTATTACTTACTGCTTATGCTGTTTGGCACACAAGTAGTCCTGTGTTGTAGTTTCACTAGGTCGGCACCTCATTTTTAGGATTGCCTGGTGTTGTTCCTGGCATGCCCTCCTGCACTATTCATTGAACCAGGGTTGATCCTCTGGCTTGGTGGTAATGGTAAAGCGGGGAATATGCCTGGCTACGAGGTTGCAGATTGTGGTTGAATATAATTCTGCTGTTGCTGATGGCCCAATGTGCTTCACGTATGCCCAGTCTTGAGTTGCTAGATCTGTTCAAAGCCTATCCTATTTAGCATGGAGGTAGTGCCACACAACACGATGGAGGGTATCCTCAATGTAAAGACAGGACTTTTTCTCCACAAGATCTCTGCGGTGGTCACTTCTACTGATACTGTCATGACCTGCACCTGCAGCAGACAGGGTGGTGAGGATGAGTTCAAGTATGTTTTTCTCTCATGTTGGTTGCCTCACCACCTGCTGCATCCCAATCTAGCAGCTATGTCCTTTAGGATCTGGCCAGCTCGGTTTGTCGTGGTACTACCAAGCCACTCTTGGTGATGGGCATTGATGTCCCCCACCCAGAGCATATTTTGCGCCATTGCCTCCCCCCGTACTTCCTCCAAGTGATGTTCAACATGGAGGAGTACTGATTCATCAGCCAATGGTGGATGTTGTGTGGTAATCAGCATCCTTTCCCATGTTTAACCTGAAGCCATGAGACGTCATGGGGTCCAGAGTCAATGTTGAGGACTCCCAGGGCAACTGTATACCACCATGCTGTCGCCTTTGCTGGGTCTGTCTTGCCGGTGAGACAGGACATACCGAGGAATGGTGACAGTAGTGTCTGGGACATTAATGTAAGGTATGATTCTGTGAGTATGACTGTGTCAGGCTGTTGCTTGACTAATCTGTGAGACACCTCTTCCAACTTTGGCACAAGTCCCCAGATGTTAGCATGGATGACTTTGTAGGGTCGACAGGACTGCGTTTTCCATTTTCATTTCCAGTGCCTGGTTCAATGCCGGATCGCAGATTTACTTCCCTAAAGGGCATCAGTGAACCAGATGATTGTTTTATGACAATCAATAATTATGGTCATCATTACACTTTTAATTTCAAATATTTTATTGAGTTTAAATTCCACCACCCGCCGTGGTGGGATTTGAACATGGGACCACATATCATTACCCTGGGTCTTTGGATTACAAGTCCATCGACAATACCACTGTACCACTGCCTCCTTTTGTTCTTTTCTTGGAAAGCATTTTAGTTACAGAGATTCGCTCAGCTAAAAGCAAATTACCTTGGATGCTGGATTCTGAAACAAAAACAGAAAATTCTGGACAATTTCAGCAGGACTGACAGCATCTGTGGGGAGAGAATGGAGCTAATGTTTTGAGACTCTATAGTAAGGAGCGCAGATAGGCACTTCTGTGGGCAGAAAAGAGACAACAGGATGGTATGTTGCCTCCCTGGTGCCAGGGTCAATGATGTCTCTGAATGAACACAGGACATCCTGAAGGGGGAGGGTGACCAGCCAGAGGTCATAGTACATAGAGGTACTAATGACATAGGCAGGAAGAGTGATGAGGTCTTGCAGAAGGAGTTCAGGGAGTTAGGCAGTAAGCTAAAAAGCAGGACCTCTAGGGTTGTAGTCTCAGGATTACTCCCTGTGCCACGTGCCAGTGAAGCTAGAAATCGGAGGATAGTGCAGCGAAGTACGTGGCTAAACTGGTGGTGTATGTTAAGTAATGGGTTAAGAGACATTCCAATTTGTTGTCTCATTTATGTTAAGTATTTGTTCAGTAATTGACACTGATATGTAAAGGGGCTTCAGGTGGCCTTTGTGTCAGGTGATGTGATGTTAGAGTTTTGTGCAGAGTCTGTTGAAGCAAATTAAAGGTGTTTGTGGAAAAGGAGCGGAAACTTTGACTCTTTATACAACAGCAGCTGAACGTCTAACAGTGTGAGAGGGAGGGTTTCAGATTTCTGGACCACTGGGATCTTTTCTGGGGCAGATGTGACCTGAACAAGAAGGATGGGTTGCATCAAAACTGGAAGGCCACCAATATCCTGGTTGGGAGGTTTGCTAGAGCTACTCGGGAGGATTTAAACTAGTATGGCTGGGGGGTGGGAACCAGCTAGCTTAGAAGGTGTAATAACTGAAGGGGAAATAGAGAACAAAAATAAGAGAACAACACCACCCCGACTGCTCAAACGCAATGGTTTGAAGTGTATTTGTTTCAACGCCAGAAGTACAGCGGGTAAGGCAGATGAACTTAAGAGCACTTATTAGTACTTGGAATTACAATGTTGTGACTACCATAGAAACAATGTTAAAGGAAGGGCAGGATTGGCAGTTGAACGTTGGAGGATATAGATGCTTCAGGAGAGATAGAGGGGGATGTAAAAGGGGTGGGGGAGTCGCATAACTGATTAAGGAGAATATTATAGCCGCATTGCAGGAGGACACCTTGGAGAGCTCACAATGAGGCAATCTGGGTAAAGCTCAGGGACAGGAAGGGGGCAATCACAATGTTGGGCGTTTATTACAGACCCCCAACTGCCAGCGAGAGATAGAGGAGCAGATAGATAGAGATTTTGGGTAGGTGCAAAAGCAACAGGGTTGTTGTGATAGGGGATTTTAATTTCCCCTATATTGTTTAGGACTCACTTAGTGCTCGGGATTTGGATGGGACAGAGTTTGTAAGGTGTATCCAGGAAGGTTTCTTGATGTAATATGTAGGTAGTCCAACTAGGGAAGGGGCAGTACTGGACCTGGTATTGGGGAATGAGCCTGGACAGGTGTTTGAGGTTTCAGTAGGGGAACATTTTGGGAGTAGTGACCACAATTCCGTAAGTTTTAGGGTACTTTTGGACAGGGATGAGGGTAACCCTCGCGTTAAGGTGCTAAACTGGGGAAAGGCAAATTACGATAACATTAGGCAGGAATTGAAGAATTTGAATTGGGTGCGGCTGTTGGATAATAAATCAAATCGGACATGTGGGAGTCTTTCAAGCGACAGTTGATTAGGATTCAGGAAAGTATTCACATGTAAAAAGCAAGAGGGCGCCAGAGAAAGGATTGGATCATTTGAGGACAGTGGGGGGAATCTATGTGCTGAGCCAGAGGAAATGGGCGAGGTACTAAATGAATACTTTGCATCTGTGTTCACCAAAGAAAGGGACTTTATGGAAGATGATTCTTGGGTAGGGTGTGTGGACAGCCTGGATCATGTTAACATCGGAAAGGAAAAGGTATTGGGTCTTTTATAAGATATTGAGGTAGATAAGTCTCCTGGGCCGGAAGGGATTTACCCCAGAATATTGAGGGAAGCAAGGGAGGAAATTGTTGGGACCTTGAATGACAGCTTTGTATCCTCATTGGCTACAGATGAGATCCCAGAGAACTGGAGAATAGCTAATGTGGTACCGCTGTTTAAGAAAGGTAGCAGGGATAATCCTGGAAACTATAGGCCGTTGAGCCTCGTGTCGGTAAATTATTGGAGAGAATACTCAGGAACATGATTTATACCCATTTGGAAACAAATTGAATCATAAGCGATAGACAGCATGGTTTTGTGAAGGGCAGGTTGTGCCTCACTAACTTAATTGAGTTTTTTGAGAAGGTGACAAACCTGATTGATGAGGCAAAGGCAGTGGATGTTGTTTACTTAGACTTCAGTAAAGCCTTTGACAAGATGCCTCATGGCAGACTGTACAAAAGGTGAAGTCACATGGGATCAGAGGTGAGATGATAAGATGGATACAGAACTGGCTCGGTCACAGAAGGCAAAGGGTAGCAGTAGAAGGGCGCTTTTCTGAATGGAAGGTTGCGACTAGTGGTGTTCCGCAAGGATCAGTGCTGGGGCCTCTGTTGTTTGTAGTATACATAAATGATTTGGAGGAAAATGTAGCCGGTCTGATTCGTTAGTTTGCGGATGACACCAAGGTTGGTGGAGTGGCAGATAGTGTTGAGGATTGTCAGAAGATACAGTAGAACATAGATATGTTGGAGACTTGAGCAGGTCAACAGCTCAAGTTCAATTCCCATACCAGCCTCCTCAAACAGGCGCCGGAATGTGGTGACTAGGAGCTTTTCACAGTAACTTCATTTGAAGTCTACTTGTGACAATAAGCGATTTTCATTTCATTTTCAGAGAAATGGCAAATGGGGTTTAATCCAGACAAATGTGAGGTAATACATTTTGGTCGGTCCAACATAAAGGGGAAATTTACCGTAAATGGCAGAATTCTAAGGAATGCAGAAAGTCAGAGAGATCTGGGCATGCATGTCCACAGTTCTTTGAAGGTGGCAACACGAGTTGACAAGGTTTTCAAGAAAGCATACGGAATGCTTGCCGTCATTGGTCGGGGCCTCGAGTATAAAAACTGGCAAGTCATGCTGCAGTTGTATAGGACCTTGGTATGGCCGCACTTGGAATAATGTGCACAATTCTGGTCACCATATTACCAGAAGGATGTGGAGGCTTTGGAGAGGGTGCAGAGGAGGTTTACCAGGATGTAGCCTGGTCTGAAGGTTGTTAGCTATGTGGAGAGGCTGAAGAGACTCGGACTGTTTTCATTAGAAAGATAGAGGTTGAGGGATGACCTGATAGATGTCTACAAGATTATGAGTGGCATGGATAGAGTGGATGGGCAGGCACTCTTTCCCAGGTTGGTGGGGTCAGTTATCAGCGGGCATAGGTTTAAGGTCCGTGGGGCAAAGTTTAGAGAAGATATGCGAGGCAAGATTTTTACGCAGAGGGTGGTGAGTGTCTGGAATGTATTGCCAGGGGAGGTTGTGGAAGCAGATACATTAAAGGCGTTCAAAATGCACCTTGACAAACATATGGGTAGGATGGGTATAGAGGGATGCGGCACAAGGAAGTGCTGAGTATTTTGGCAAAGGTTGGTATCATGACCGGCACAGGCTTGGAGGGCAGAAGGGCCTGTTCCTGTGCTGTATTGTTCTTTGTTCTTTGAGTCTGGATGACTCTTTGTCAAAGCTAGAGAGAACTGGATATAGGATGGGATTTATAATGTTTGGGGGGCATGGAGCAGTGGGAGTGAATTGAGTGCCAGCGGCGATAGATGGAGATTGACTAAAGATGCCATGGACAAAAAGACAGAGGCAATGTAAATGGTGGTGATAATGATGAAGAGGTGTGCTGATAGTGGCACATTAAGAGATCAGAATGTGCAATGGCAGAACAGACTCACTCAGCTATTTATCATAGATTATCATAGAATTTACAGTGCAGAAGGAGGCCATTCGGCCCATCGAGTCTGCACTGGCTCTTGGAAAGAGCACCCTACCCAAGGTCAACACCACCACCCTATCCCCATAAACCAGTAACCCCACCCAACACGAAGGGCAATTTTGGACACTAAGGGCAATTTATCATGGCCAATCCACCTAACCTGCACATCTTTGGACTGTGGGAGGAAACCGGAGCACCCGGAGGAAACCCACGCACACACTGGGAGGACGTACAGACTCCGCACAGACAGTGATCCAAGCAGGAATTTAGTATCTGAGGGCTGCACAGTGGGCTTCCCAATATAAATCCTACTATACATTATATACGAGCTGAAGGAAGAAGACCAGATGTGATGATTGAATAATCAGATCATGCCAAAAGAGAGTCGAGCCATTCCAGCACCATCCATTTAGCAACATTTATAATCTAAAGCACACTTTCCAACGGATAGCCCAGGTGTCTATTCCAAGACTCTTGAATCATGAAGTTTTACGTGAACCTTGTTCATTGCTGCAGTCAAATTTGCAACCCAGCAGAGAAAATAGCTTTAATTCTCAACTTGTGTGACATAGGCTCATTTCAGGGACCCACAAGGATTTTGTTTTTTGCCAGATCAGTCAATTTGCTGATGCACGACCAAAGGTGAGGTCATGCTACATCTTCAAAATCTGTATGCAAGCTTGACAGTGGTTCCAGTAATAACAACAGCCACTTTCTTCCAAATGACTCATGCTGCTACATGTCATTTTCCCTGGTGGCTCATATTAGGAAAATAAAGGTAGTTTTAAGAGATTTATATTTGTATTGGTAAACATTAGGAGTAAGGAATAGTTTTAAATGGGTTTAATTTAATGTTTCTGTGCCTGGAAAGATAAAACCTATAGTTAGATTCATGCTGTGTTTGTATGTTGGGAGTTAGTTTAGTTCCAACTGTGTCTCTATTTTGCTTAGAGAGGGCTACAGCCTGAAGAATAAATGGTAGAAGTAAGTTATTGCTAAGCAACAGGCTAACTTCCAGGGAAAAGAGCTTACCTTTGTTCTTAGTTTTAACTGGAATCCAGGGTAGTTGGAGACAAGACCTCAGGGAGTGAACATTTCTTAATTCTGCCAGAAGAAATATTGGACAGGACGGGAGCTGCAAAGGGTCAGACTTCCTGAAGTGCAAGTTACAGTCCAGATAACCAGGGAATTGGGACAGAAAGAATGTTTAAAACAACTGGAGTTAAGACAGAAACCAAGTGATTGTTCAGAAGAATTCAAGAAAGAGTAAACAAAGTATTCTGAGTTAAAAAGAGAGTTGCAGTAGCCAGATTTAAAGTGAGACAGCAGCCTTCAAAGGTAAAACAAACATTTAGGGCGTCATTCTCCGCCGGTGGGAGTCTCCGTTTTGCCGGCGCCAGGGGGTTTCCCGACAGCGTGGGGCTGCCCCACAATGGGAAACCCCATTGACCGGCCGGTGTTATGGATACTCCCGGCGGCCGGTCGGGGCAGAAATGTGGCGGGGCGGGTAGGAGAATTTCGCCCCTGATGTAATTTTAATACAGTCTGGGGATTGAGAGTTAAAGCAGTTGTAAGCAGTTTTCACATTGGTCAAGACAAAGATATCCTAAAGAGGTTGGTGTAAAATCCTGGACTAAATTCACCATTAAAAGTGGAACGGAAGCTTTCTTTAAAAATGTCATTTAGAAAACCTGGTCTTGATTTCAGAATGCAAACTGCTAAAGGAAAGCATTATAATGAGAGAAGATTGTAAAACATGTTTTTGGGAGTAGAGTTTTGAAACTCTCACAGGACAATCATGTGGAGGGATACAGAGGAGAAATTCACAGACACTATCTAAGTTCAGAATGGAGTGTGTATGTGACCACAGTCATCTTATGTGCTTAAAGGGACTTTGTGTTAATGAAACACTGAAGCTTAAAATGTACTTTGTAATCTGTGTTAATCCTAAAACCTGTATGTGATTGTTAAAGTAAAGAGGGAGTAATGGAGTATTGTGTTACAATCCAATATTTTCATGTTTAATAATTTATTTTTTCTTCTTGTTAAAACTAATTAGCAGTCCTGTGACTCTGTTCCTTCATGTTTTCTAAAGAAATAGGTTACGGGGCGGGATTCTCCGTCAACTGAAGTGGGAATCGCGAAACGGGATTGGACAGAGAATCGTTTTTGACGTTGAAATCGTACACCAAATCACAATTCTCCGGTGCCTTGACAGTAGCGTCAATGTATTCTACTCCACACGTTCGGTAAATGTCATTTGTATATCATTAGCGGACCTCACCTGTTATTCTCCCGGGCCTCCGTGATTCTCCGCCTCCACTGGGGCGAATTCCCTACGGCAAGGTTCACTTGTGCTTTCAAAAATCCTCAAACAGATGCCGTGGCTTCTGAGGGGGCGATATGGGGTACGGAAAGTGTCCAACATCGCCATAGTTTGCTGACAGTTGTGCCGCTGGCCGGGGGCTTCTGCCAGGGCTGGAGGAGTAGTGGGGGGTGGCCAGGATGTGGGCTGTGGGGCCGGGGTGGATGGGCATGGAATACTATTGCCGCATCCTGCAAGGCAGCCATGCAGTTGTGCACGCCGCTCACTGCCCACTGTGAACTTAGTGCCTCAGGTCATATGAGTGTCCCCCAGGCCACCCCCCTAGGTGCCCTCTGGCCCCAGCCAACCATCAACGCGATGGGTGCGCTCCATCGCAACTAGTGCCATCTTGTTGGCTGGGATGAGTGTGTGTGGGGAGTGCAGTGTATATATGCGGCTGTAGCTTGTCAGCCTCCTGAGTGTCACCTGACACCTGAACCTGGTGAATCAGGCACCATTTATGATTGGAATCCATTGTGTTCCACGTGGCAACGGTGCTAGCCCCTCAACGGTCAGTGAATTGTTCCAGGTGCGGCACCAGTTTCACTGTCATAGAACTCCACTAATCCTGCCCCAGCGTCAACACTTGGGGCTGGATTCTCCGATTTTGAGGCCATGTCCGGAGCATGTGTCAAGTCTTATGACCAAAAAGTTGGCGGCGCCCCCGCACCGATACTCCGCCCTGTGGGGGGCTAGCAGCCACGCCATGTAAAGCCCCAAGTTTCACCTGCAGATACGGATAGAGAATTGCTGGGCCCATGGTCACGCATGCGCATGGTGGAGACCTGCGGCAGCCGCGCCGTACAACATGGCGCCGGCTGCGCGCGGACCCAACCTGCCAGATAGTGCCCTCCTGTAATCCCCTCGCCAGCCCCAGACCACCCCCCACCACCTCCCCCAGCCCTCTCCGAAGCCCCCCCCCCCCGGCCAGCAGAACGGCTCCCCCCCCCCCTCCTCCGACTATGGCGGCCCTGGACACAGTGTGCAGCCACCACTCGAGGTCCCCGAAAATTGTGAACACACGTGATCGACACCATCGGGATGTCGGCCCATTGGGGGCGGAGTGTTGGGGAGGGCCTCAGGTGACGTCCTGTGGCCGTCCCAACGGCGTGCGGCAAACTCAGCGATTATGCTGTTTTTAAGGGGGCGGAGCATCCAAAAAACGGCACTATCCCCGATTTTGGTATAAAGGCGGATTCTCCGGCCAATCGCCGAACGCAATTTTGCCGTCGGCAATCGGAGAATCCAGCCCTTAGTCTCAGGGATGGAGAATCCCGCCAATGGTCTTTTGAGCCAGGGTTCCATACTGGGATCTTTGGGTTATATTTGGGATCTTCTTGGCCAGTTATAACAGGAACTAGGATCATAACACCCAACAATGCCACCTCTCTGTTTTTTTTCATTTTGGCCAGCAGCATTTCCACATCATCAGCAGGGAACTTAGGTGCTTGGCTTTTCCCTTTTGTTACAGCAGCCAATTCACTTAATCTTCCAAGAACTATAACTGTAAGAAGCCCTTTACAAAACATCAGGAAGGAATACTAATAACTTGAAGAACATTATTGGTTTGAAAGCACAATGAACCGATTTGCATAGTGTTATATTTCATTTCTGCAATTTGGTTTTGGAGTGACACTGGCACACAATTTCCAATTGCAACATTGTCGCATGGAAACAAATAACCAATTTTTCAAGTGGCAAAATTCAGGTCATCTTCTCCATGAACGTTCTAATGACAGCAGCAGCCAGAAGAGGAGCCAGAAGCTGACTGACCTGAAGCACTGAGGGCAGAAATGAAAATTCCAATCTGCATGAGAATTTAAGCAAGCAAGAAGATATTGCGAGAAACCAAACCATATGGTCAAAATATCAGATCAAGAGTACCATTATTACAGCTGGTCGGATGAATTATTCTTGTCTTTCCAACACATGCCGATTGTTCGTTTCAGTACACATATGTGCAAATAAAAATATAATAGTTTTAATTAATGCTATTGAGGTACTGTTGATGACTTGCGTAAATAACTCTGTAAAATTAATACAGTCGTGTTGGGTGCTCTGGTTCACAAACAAGCCAACAATGCTGGAAGTTGTGTAACGCTATTTATAAGCAATACCAGCTTAACTGTGGACCCTTTCCTATCACTAGCTATGGTGAGGCACTCAGCACATGGTGAATGTCTGTGATGCAGGCTGTGAGCTCTGTGCTCTGAGCTGGCTGCAGCTAGAATGAGCGGGAACTCCCCTGTCCCCCTGTCTTTATAATGCTTGTGCTCTCACTGGTGATTGGCTGCGGTGTTATGTATGCTGGTTGGTCCTACTGCATGTCCATCAGTGTGTGAATGTGATTGCACCATAATGTACTGATGTATATTATGACAAATACCAACTGTGGCTTAGTTGGTAGTATTGTCACCATGAAGTCAGAAGGTTGTGGGTTTAAGTCCCACCTCTGAGATGTGAGCACAAACGTCTGGCTGACACTTTTGTACAGTGCTGAGGGAATATTGCATGGTTGGAGGTGCCTTTTTTTAGGGGCTGGTTTAGCACAGGGCTAAATCGCTGGCTTTGAAAGCAGACCAAGACAGGCCAGCAGCACGGTTCAATTCCCGTACAAGCATCCCCGAAGGGCATGTGGGGACTAGGGGCTTTTCACAGTAACTTCATTTGAAGCCTACTTGTGACAATAAGCGATTTTCATTTCAGATGTTCAATCTGTTTGCTTTCTCAGGTGGATGATTGTAAAAGATACCAGGCAACTATTTCAAAAAGAGGAGGGAAGTTACCCCTGATGTTGTGGTGAATATTTATCCCTCACTCAAAAAACACAGATACATGGAGCGGGATTCTCCGTCCCACCACACCAGGTTTCTGGTGCAGCGCCCCCCCGGGATTCTCTGTCTCGCCAACCGGCCAATGGGGTTTCCCACTGTGGGCAGCCCCACGTTGTCGGGAAATCCCTGGACTGCTGGCGAAACGGAGAATCCCAACAGCGGAGAATCCAGCCCCTGATCTGAGCATTATTACATTGTTTGTTTATTGCTTGTAGGAATTTCCAATTCCAATTTTCTTTGCGCGCGTAGTGGTGCACTTTAGCAGATTTTCAACCATTTCCACAGTTGGTAATTCCCAAAACAGGTCGCTAGTCTGTCACCAGGAATTTATATCTTGAAGGGGCACCACACCACAAAAGCATGGTTGACCATTTTACCACCAGCCACTGGCGTGCTTGGAAGGATTTGCAGTTTGGCACTCAGCCTGTTTGACTGCATTATGCACATCCCTTCCTTGGCCACCACGTCCTGGGGTGGGACTCAAATCCTGAGATTCTAGTTTGGAGGTACGGATACTACCCACTGCGCCACAAGACTTTATGGGAGTCTGGTGTGCACAAATTAACTGTCATATTATTTACATTCTTTCTGGTTGTATCACAGCTTGGTATGGATCCTACTCTGCCCAAGACCGCAGGAAATTACAAAAGGTCGTGAATGTAGCCCAATCCATCATGCAGACCAGCCTTCCATCCATCGACTCTGTCTACAATTCCCGCTGCCTCGGAAAGACAGCCAGCATAATTAAGGACCCCACGCACCCAAGACATACTCTCTTCCACCTTCTTCCGTCAGGAAAAACATACCAATGTTTGAGGTCACGTACCAACCGACTCAAGAACAGCTTCTTCCCTACTGCCATCAGACTTTTGAATGGACCTACCTCGTATTAAGTTGATCTTTTCTCTACACCTTGCCATAACTGTCGCTGGCTTTGAAAGCAGACCAAGGCAGGCCAGCAGCATGATTCAATTCCCGTACCAGCCTCCCCGAACAGGCGCCGGATTGTGGCGACTAGGGGCTTTTCACAGTAACTTCATTTGAAGCCTACTTGTGACAATAAGCAATTTTCATTTCATTTCATTATATTCTGCAGTCTCTCCTTCCTTCCCTATGTATGGTATGCATTGCTTGTACAGCATGCAAGGAACAATACTTTTCATTGTATACCAATACATGTGACAATAATAAATCAAATCAAATCAAATTCCAAGAATGAAAACACCTCAAAAGTACTTCATTGGCTTTAAAGCACTTTGGGATGTTCTGAGGTCACATATGGGTATCCGTGTAAGTCTTTCCTTTTAAAATGACCAGAGAGAGTTGGCGGAGTAGCTTGGAAGATGCTAACTGAAAGTTAGCAGGACATTTTAAATAATTTTAGGGATAGATTCTCTGTTTTATTTGTTCATGGGATTTGAGTATTGTCGGCAAGACCAGCATTTATAACCCATCCTGAATTGCCTTTGTGAAGGTGGTTATTAACTTGACTATTGCCAATCAGGTCAGTTCACATCAACACAAACCAATGAGTCCACATTCGCAAAAATCAGCCAGTTGATGTGTAGAACACCACATCCTCACTCCTTCTTCCTTTCCAAATCCATTTCAGCCCGACAACACGACAGAAATCGGATTTGAGAAAATTTGAATGAGAAGTATGTTATGTGACGAAATATTTTAGAAATAGAAAATAAAGGGAAGTTAAGATGGCTGGTCTTGAGTATTGATTGTATTTCTTCAACTGCTGCAATGTTATACTTGCAACACTTTTCAGGTCAGTTGTCTTTTGTAGTTCTGTGTATTTTCATTAGCTCTGAACTGCCTGGTCTCCTACTTTGCCAGTGGAAATGTAGGGAGACCAGAATCCCAGATATCCATGGAGATAAACTCTGATCTCCTTCTGAATTCCCCAGTCAGCACCTATTAATGTTGGGCAGGAAATAACCTACCAGCAATGTCAATTATTTCCACCTCTGCAATATTAACTGACTCTACCCCTGCCTCAGCTGATCTGGTGCTGAAACCCTCATTCGTGCTTACCTTACCTGTGGATTTGGCTGTTCCAATTCACTCCTAGCTGTCCTCCCGTGCTCTCCCGTGCTCTATCTTCTGTAAACATAAGGTCATCCAAAACTCTGTGCTGCGCCCTAACTCACATTACATCCCATTCATTCCTCTAAATGCAGTCCTACATTGGCTCCAAGATAAATAGTGCCACAATTTAAACATTTTCATCCTTGCTTTTAAATCCCTCCAGAGACGCACTCCCCCTTGTCCACACCATTCCCACAACCATCCAAGGTATTTGTGCTCCTGTAGTTCTGGCCTCTTGAGCATCCCCAATGTTAACCTCCCCACCATTGGTGATGCCATCAGCTTCCCTAAGCTCTGTAATTCCCTCCCTAAGCCTCTCTACCTCACCATCTCACTTTCCTCCTTTAACGCTCCTTAAAACTTACCTCTATGTCCAGCTTTCTTGTTGCCCGCCCTCATGTGGCTCCATGTCAAATTGTTGGGTAACAATCCAGTGAAGCACTTTGGGTCATTTTAGAATGTTAAAGACCCTGTAGGATTACAAGCTGTTGTTTTGCTTCCTGGGAGTCCCAGAAAGCTTGGGTAGAGGGCAGAGTTCAAGGCCCAAAATCACTTTTAAAACAGAGCACTGTAAGGGCCATTGGGATGGCACCTGTAAAGATTGAGTGAAGAAGAGGGCCTCCTACCAAAAGCAGAACTTCACAATATTACCGTCATATTGAAGGCTTGATAGCTAAGAAATAAATTTGTATTTATCTAGTGCTTTACTACTCCCACAGCTCTTTGTAGACAATGATTTACTTGGAAATACATGCATTGTTGTCATCCAGACCATTACAACAGCCAATTTGCACAAATAACAAATGAGGTGAAGATTAATTACTTGCGTTTTTTATTTTGCGTGGTGCTACATAAAGGAGGAATGTAGCCAGCACAAAGAGAACTCTGGCTTTCTTCAAATGATATTTTGGGATCTTTACATCTATCTGAACAAGGCATGGATTGCATGCCACATCTGAACTATGGCAGATTTAATAATGTTGCACTCTTTCACGATTGCCTTGAACTGTTCGGGTTGCTGATGTGATGAAGATCCAGAGAGACTTGAACCAAAACCATCTGGCATTGAGCAACTATAACTTAGCCAAGCTGAAACCTTCACTGTTTTCAGTTTAAGAACACTGTTAAAAACTGAACTTCTTTGAAGTATATTCCAAATTGTTTTGCTCCCTTAAACCTATTACCATTCCTGGATACATAGTTGGATATTGGAAAACTGAGGATTGGCAGGAGATAAGCTGAACAGTTTCCACCTTCCCTATCTCGGATATATCCTCAGCATCTCTTGGCAGCACAAGGTCAGCAACTCAGGGAGCCTGGAGTGTGCCAATTCTATCAGCATACACCCATTGCTCAGCCAAAGATATCTCCACCAGCTTGGCCATGGTCATCAGATGAATGACAGCCATGTACCCAAAGAAGGTATACTCCTATACCTTCTATACGGTGAACTGGCGACTGAGTCATGACATCATGGGCATCCACACCTCCGCCGCAAATGAGATATGAAGAAGATGGACTGAGAGACTAACAACTTGGAGACAGTCACTGGCAATCGTCACGTCTTGAGGCTGACTGGAAAGGCATCAGAAGAGATGAGCAGAATGGAAAGCTCAGTTGGACGAGAAGAGGGTCCAGGAAAAACAGAGGCCAGCGAATCGGGCATTTTCTCAACCCATTATATTCCCCTGCAACAAATGTATCAGAGACTTCCATATCAGAGTGGGGCTCCTGAGCTACACCAATGTGTGCTTAACATAGAGTTGACCACCACAGCACAAACCATCATCTTATGAGACTGTAAGCTGCCACCAGAGGGATGCTTACTAAACAACATTTACGTTCAAATGTTCATGGTTTATAGCAGGCCTAGAGAGAATAAAAAAGGTTCATAATAATACGTAAAATGCTATGTCATATTCTCTATTCTGCTTTCCCTGGATGGCTCAGATGCGCAGTGTCGAATAAAGAACACAAAGCTTTGTTAACAAACAAAACTATAAATTTATTTACACTACTAACTAAGATTCATTCACATTCCTAAAGTGGAAGGTTATTGTATTAAACTATGCTATCTCTAACTTACAGAACTCTCAAGTATATAACTGCTCTCTCTCACACGTCACTGTCTAATTCTTTTACGATCTAATCTTCTTAATCTTCTCATCCCAGAATCCCCAAGTCACATGATATATATAATGACTGTTCTGTGGTTCCCTCGACTGGTATAAATCATTATCATTAATTTAACTCTTTACATCCCAGTCAATATACATATCATGACACACTGTACAGATTATCTGATGTAAAATATAATATTGACATCTCAATATTGGGGTCTGACCAGAGCCATATACAGCCTCAGCAGTACAACGCTGCTCTGGTCTTCTAGCCCTCTCGAAATGAATGCTAGCATTGCATTTGCCTTCTTAACTGCCAACTGAACCTGCATGTTAACCATGAGAGAATCCAGAGGGCAGCACGGTAGTGCACTGGATAGCACTGGAACTGTGGCGCTGAGGACCTGGGTTTGAATCCTGGCCCTGGGCCACTGTCCGTGTGGAGTTTGCACATTCTCCCCATGTCTGCGTGGGTTTCGCCCCCACAACCCAAAGATGTGCAGGGTAGGTGGATTGGCCATGCTAAATTGTCCCTTAATTGGAAAAAAATAATAATTGGAAAAAAATAATAATTGGGTACTCTAAATGTATTTTAAAAAACCATGAGAGAATCCTGAACTAGGACTCCTAAGTCCCTTTGTGCTTCAGATTTCAGAAGTCTTTCCCCATTTAGAAAATAGTCTATGCCTCTATTCTTCCTACCAAACTGCATAACCTCACACTTTTCTAATTTTATTCCACCTGTCATTTCTTTGCCCACTCTCCTGCCCTGTGCAAGTCCTTCTGCAGCCCCCCCTGCTTCCTCAATACTACCTGTCCCTCTACATATCATTATATTACATGCAAACTTAGCAACAATGTCCTCAGTTCCTTCTTCCAGATTGTTAATGTATATTATGAAAAGTTGTGGTCCTAACACTGACCCCTGCGGAACATCACCAGTCACCGGCTACCATCCTGAAAAGCTGCCCTTTATCTTTGCTCTCTGCCTTCTGCCAGTCAGCCAATCCACTATCCATGCCAGTACCTTGCCCCGAACACCATGGCTCTTTTCATATTTTGTATTCTCCTATACGACACCTTGTCAAAGGCCTTCTGGAAATCCAATTAGATCACTTCCACTGGCTCACCTTTCTCACATATGCACTCTCTCACACACACCCTCTCTTGCACACACACTCTCTTGCACACACACACACTCTCAGTCGCAATCTATTGCACTCCCTCACACACACACTCTCTCCCACACACCCATCCTCTCTCTCGCACACACACTGCCTCTTGCTTGGACACCCTCACTTTTGTCGCAATCTGTTGCACTTTCTCACACACACATGCACTCTCACGCATACACTCCCTCACACAAGCACACAAACACTCTCTCACACACACCCTCACACACATACACACACTCTCTCTCACACACACCTGCACTCTCTCTCACACACATACACTCTCACATACATGCACTCTCTCTCACAAAGATGCACTTTCTCCCACACACACACCCTCCCTCACACACACAAACACGCACTCTCTCTCTCACACACACGCACACTCTCACACACACACCACCTCTATCACACATACACTCTCTCTCTCACACAAACACAGGGCGGGATTCTCCGTTGGCTGATGCCGAAATCGCGAAATGCAATTGGCCGATGCCAAAGTCGGGACGACAATTTGACGCCAAATCACAATTTTCCGTCACCTCGACAGTGGCGTCAATGCGGTCCGGAATGCAAATACAATAAACAATGTTTTCCTATCATTACTGGGCCAGACCCGGTATTCTCTGTGGCCTCCGCGATTTTCCACCTCCGATGGGCCAAAATCCCGATAGTGCGGTTCACTTGTGCTTTTAAAAATCGCAAAACCAGTGTCGTAGCTGATGAGGAAGAGGGAGAGAAGGTAGGACACAGAGAGGCTTGACTGTGGGCTGCTGGGCCGGATACCTGCTGGGCTGGCTGGGGTGGGGGGTCCCTGCCAGGGCCAGAGGAGGGGGTGGTGTGACAGGGGAACAGGCCGTGTGGCTCCCAATGGGACTGGGGCGGTGTCTAAGCACGGACCGCTATTACCGCGGCCTGCACTTCCGGTTGTGGCTATGCTGAGCTAAGTCGCACGTTCGGCAGCTCCCGTCAGAAACTAACTTTTGGGCTCTTTTTAGGAGCCCCAGCGGCATTTGTTCGACGGTTCCCAGTGTGGGATGGCGACAGTACGATTCCCCCGGCACTGTATGGATTGGACCAGGAGGGGAGCGGCGAAAAAAGTGATTTTGGTGCAGCGAAAAGTGCGAGGGAGGAGAACCAAGATGGCGGCAGGTGGAGACCAGGCAGCGTGGGCGCAATGGTCGCAAGAGCAGCAGGAGTTCCTCAAGTGCTGTTTTGCTGACCTGAAGGCAAAGCTGCTGGAGCCGTTGAAGGCATCGATCGATAAGCTGGTCGAGACCCAGAAGACCCAAGGAGTGGCGATCCAGGAGGTGCAGCAAAAGGCCTCGGAGAACGAGGACGAGATCTTGGGCCTGGCGGTGAAGGTGGAGGCGCACGAGGCGCTGCACAAGAAGTGGTAAGAAAAGTTTAAAGACATGGAGAATCGGTCGAGGAGCAAGAACCTTCGGATTCTGGGTCTCCCGGAGGGAGTGGAGGGGTCGGATGCTGGAGCATATGTGGTCACGATGCTGAACACGCTGATGGGCGGGGGAGCTTTCCCGAGGCCCCTGGAGCTGGGTGGGGCTCACCGAGTCCTGGCGAGGAGGCCCAAGGCCAATCAGCTGCCGTGGCGGTAATGGTGCGGTTCCACCACTTTGTGGACAGGGAATGTGTCCTGAGATGGGCTAAAAAGGAGCGGAGCAGCAGGTGGAAGAACGCAGAGATCCGTATATATCAGGACTGGAGCACGGAGGTGGCCAAGAAGAGGGTTGGGTACAACCGGGCTAAGGCGGTTCTGCATCGGAAGGGGGTGAAATTCGGGATGCTGCAGCCGGCGCGATTGTGGGTCACGTTTAAGGACCGACACCATTACTTTGAGATGCCGGAGGAGGCGTGGACCTTTATCCAGGCCGAAAAGTTGGACACGGACTGAGGGTTTGTTGGGAGGGGGTGTCGAGGGGGGGTTATTGTCGCTATTGTGTTTTGGGGGATGTTCTGTTCTGTTTTCTTTGGTGCTGGGTGGGGTTGGCTAAATGGTTCAAAGTGGGGGTTGTGTGAGAGTGTGGGCGTCGGTGGTTGGAAGGACGGGGCCCCACCGGGGGAGGGGGAATGGGAGGCCCGAGGTGGGGGAGCTGAGATAAGGCCGCAAAAGGGAGCTGCGCCAGAGAGGGCGGGGCCGGCTGGGTGGAAAGCGCGGGCTTTTCCCGCGCTAGTGAGGGAAGGGGGCTGGGCCGGGGGGAAAGGCGGTGTTGGAGAGGAGTGCATGCTGACTGCCAGGAGGGGGAGGAGAGATTCTCACACTGGGGTGTCGATGGAGCGGCGGGAGAGGCCGGGGTCAGCAGGAGTCAGCTGACTTACGGGAGTGCCATGGGGGGGAGCAATACAGCTAGGGGGGGACCTAGCTCTGGGGGTGAGGGGAGGGTGGGGGGGAACTGGGTTGCTGCTGCATTGGCCAAAGGGGAAGGAATGGAGGGTGTGGGAGGCATGTGGCTGGCCTAGAAAGGGAGATGGCTAGTCGGCAGTGGAGGGTGGGAGGGAAGTCCCCTGATCTGGCTGATAACTTGGAATGTGAGAGGCCTGAACGGGTCAGTCAAGAGGGCCCGTGTGTTCGCGCACCTGAAGGGACTGAAGGCAGATGTGGTTATGCTCCAGGAGACGCATTTCAAGGGCGCAGATCAGGTTAGGCTGAGGAAGGGGTGGGTAAGGCAGGTTTTCCACTCGGGGTTGGACGCGAAGAATCGAGGGGTGGCGATCTTGGTGGGGAAGCAGTTGTCGTTTGAGGCGCTGAACATCATGGCAGATAATGGAGGTCGGTACGTGATGGTGAGTGGTAAGCTGCAGGGGGTGCGGGTGGTGCTGGTGAATGTATACGCCCCAAATTGGGATGATGCCGGATTCATGAGGCGCATGTTGGGTCGGATTCCGGACCTGGAGACAGGGAGCTTGATAATGGGGAGGGACTTCAACACGGTGTTGGACCCAGCACTGGACCGCTCCAGGTCCAGGACAAGTAAAAGGCCACCGGCGGCCAAGGTGCTTCGGGAGTTTAATGGATCAGATGGGGGGAGTGGACCCATGGAGGCTTGCCAAGCCGGGGGCCAGGGAATTTTCCTTTTTTTCCACGTCCATAAAGCCTACTCCCGGATAGATTTCTTCATTTTGAGTAGGGCACTAATCCCGAGAGTGGAGGGCACAAAATATTCGGCCATAGCTATCTCAGATCATGCCCCGTATTGGGTGGAGCTGGAGTTGGAGGAGGAGAGGGATCAGCGCCCGCTGTGGCACCTCGATGTGGGACTGTTGGCGGATGAGGAGATGAGCGGGCGGATCCGGGGGTGCATTGAAAAATATTTAGAGGCTAACGACAATGGGGAGATGCAAGTGGGGGTGGTCTGGGAGACGCTGAAAGCGGTGGTCAGTGGAGAGCTAATCTCTGCTCGGGCCCATAAGGAGAGGAAGGAGTGGAGAGAGAGGGAGAGATTGGTGGGGGAGATATTAAGGGTGGATAGGAGGTATGCAGTGGTCCCCGAGGAGGGATTACGCAAGGAGTGACGAAGCCTCCAGGCCGAATTCGACCTGTTGACTACCAGGAAGGCAGAGGTGCAGTGCAGGAAAGCGCAAGGGGCAGTGTACGAATATGGGGAGAAGGCGAGCCGGATATTGGCACATCAGCTTCGGAGGCGGGAGGCAGTGAGGGAGATTGGGGGAGTTAGGGATAGAGGGGGGAACACGGTGCGGAGTGCGGTGGAAATAAATGGGGTATTCAGGGACTTCTATGAGGAGCTGTATAGGTCTGAGCCCCCGACGGGGGAAGGGGGATGCACCAATTTTTGGATCGGCTGAGGTTTCCGAGGGTGGAGGAGGAGCAGGTGGTTGGGCTAGGGGCACCGATTGGGCTGGAGGAGCAGGTTAAGGGGTTGGGGAGCATGCAGGCAGGGAAGGCCCCGGGGCCGGATGGGTTCTCGGTGGAATTCTACCGGAAGAACATGGACCTGTTGGGCCCACTACTAGTGAGGACTTTCAATGAGGCGAGTGGGGGGGGGGGGGGCCTGCCCCCGACAATGTCCAGCGTGCTGATCTCGCTGATCCTGAAGCGGGACAAGGTCCCATTACAGTGTGGGTCGTACAGGCAGGTCTCGCTCCTCAACGTCGACGCGAAGTTGTTGGCGAAGGTGCTGGCTACCAGAATCGAGGACTGTGTCCCGGGGGTGATTCACAAAGACCAGATGGGATTTATGAAGGGTAAGCAGTTGAACACCAATGTGCGGAGGCTCCTCAACGTAATTATGATGCCTGCAGTGGAGGGGGAAGCGGAGGTAGTGGCGGCTATGGACGCGGAGAAGGCCTTCGATAGGGTGGAGTGGGAGTATCTTTGGTAAGTGCTGAGGAGGTTTGGGTTCGGGGAGGGGTTCATCAGTTGGATTCGGCTACTTTATGAAGCCCCGGTGGCGAGTGTGGCCACGAACCGGCGGAGGTCGGAATACTTTTGGCTGTACCGGGGGACGAAGCAGGGGCGTACCCTATCCCCCTTGTTGTTCGCATTGGCAATTGAGCCTTTGGCCATGGCACTGAGGGAGTCCAGGAACTGGAGGGGACTGGTTCGGGGGGGCCCATATGTTCTGGGCGTGTCCGGCGCTGGATGAGTTTTGGAGGGGCTTTGCGAGGACTGTGTCTAAGGTGGTGAACACCCGGGTCAAGCCGAGCTGGGGGTCAGCATTATTTGGGGTATCAGACGAGCCGTGAGTGCAGGAGGCGAAAGGACGGTATTCTGGCCTTTGCGTCCCTGGTCGCCCGGCGGAGGATTCTGCTACAGTGGAAGGATGCAAGGCCCCCGAGTGTGGAAGCCTGGATCAGCGACATGGCAGGGTTCATTAAATTGGAGAGGGTAAAGTTTGCCTTGAGAGGGTCTGTGCAAGGGTTCTTCAGGCGGTGACAACCGTTCCTAGACTTTCTAGCGGAACTTTAGGAGGTGGTCAGCAGCAGCAGCAGCCAGGGGAGGAAGCGGGGGGGTTTGGGGTAGGTGTTTATTATTGTTTCATAGGGGGGTTTGTACATTGGGGGAATTCGCAATATAAGTGTACAATGTTGATCTGTGTGTTTTATGTTTTTCTTTTTTCTGTAAGGGGGGGGGGGGGTTTGTTGAAAATTTGCGAAAATTGAATTAAAATATATATTTTTTAAATTACCGCGGCCTGCAAGGCAGCCAACTTTCTGCACACCCCACAGACCACCCACCTTGGCCCCTGGTTCAGTAGATTGACACTGGCCATATAGGTGCCCCCACATCCCCATCTCCGGACCACCCTCCACCTTACCCTACCGTCCAACCGGCCGCTACCCGCTGGTGGGGCATTAGGCAGCCCAACCAGGGCAACGCCCACTGTAGTCCCTACAGGGGACAGTGGGAAGGGGCCACGGAGTATACTGCTGTCAAGTGCCAACTGACGGTACCCCTGGCATCAGGGACAGGCGCCAGAGCCAGAGGCCTCCATGGTGCCGGCAACTGACGGGGCCTGCCATTTCAGGACCTGCCAGACCAGGCATTCCGTTAAAGACTCCAGCTGAGCAGAGAGACAGTGCGGCATATCTGCCAGATCATGGCACACTTGGCACCGCGGGGTTATGGGGTAGGACACCCGCTTCCGGTGGCCGTCAGGGTGGTGGTCGCCCTAACTTTTTCGCGACGGGGTCTTTCCAGCCGCCGGGTGGGGACATGTCCTGAATCTCACAGACCTCTGTGCACAGGTGCATCCATGCTGTCATGGAGGCCCTGTATATCCAGGTGGCTCAATGCATACATTTCAATGTGGATCGAGCCCACCAGGATGCCCGGGCAGCAGGTTCCCAGCCATCGACGGGGTGGCCCGGGCCTAGGGGGTGATCGATGAGATGCATGTCTCCCTACGAGTACCTGCAGGTGACAGTCCGCTATACAAAAACCGAAAGGGGTTCCACTCGATGAATGGGCAGCTGATATGTGACCATCAGCTGCGCATCATACATGTCTGCGCCGATACCCGGGCTGTGTGCATGACGCCTTCACCCTGGCACACTCGACGATTCCTGGCATGTTCAAGACGCCCCCTCGGCTAAGGGGTTTGCTCCTGGGTGACAGGGGTTATCCACTGCGGTCATGGCTGATGATGCCTACCCGGAGGCCACAGACCGATGCAGTGACCCGCTACACTGAAGGCCATACAGCGACCAGGGGCGTGATAGAGCGGTGCTTCGTCCTCCTGAAGATGCGGTTCAAGTGCCTGGACCCCTCTGGAGGGGCCCTCCAGTACGATGCTGAGAGGGTCGCCCGCATCATGGCGGCCGGCTGCGTCCTCCATAACATCGTGCAGCAGAGGGGCGATGTGCTGGAGAAGGAGGATGAAAGCCAGTCCTCGTCTGACGAGGAGGATGCGGGGGAGGGGGAGCATGGGCAGCACATGGAGCTCAGGTGGGCACGGGAGGCTGCACGACATGTGTGCTGGGGCTAACGTGCACGGGACGATCTGATTGCCAACCGGTTCACCAATTGGGGGGAGGGGGGACTGGTCAGGGGCATAGGCACTGCATCCCACCCCCAGGCACACACACCCCTCTCCCCCGCCAGCCACCCTCTCACCTGCAGCCCCCTGAGTGATACATACTTGCAGCACTATGGGGTGGGGGCCCTGGGTTGGCAGTTGGGATGATGACAACCCGCTCTGTGATAAGCTCTGGTGCTCCACATCATTTGGCAACATCTGACTCCTGCCCACGGTGGACCATCCACCTGGGTGATCCCTGCATCCAAGCTGGCCATTCCATCACACGGTCCCATCGAATTCCTGGGTGATGATGCTAGGGTGAGGGTGGGGGGGAGCTGCATGGAGAGAGGGGGGGGTTAAGGCCACCCACAACTTCCACCATTTCCCTCCCCCACTCCAACGTCCACCCATTCTCCCCTCCCCCGGTGAGCCCAGACCGTGGACGCCACCCGTACGGTGTTGTCCTGGGTAGCATGCATTGTTGGCAACACCCCCTGCTCCTGCATGCATCGGACTCCTCCAGCTGCGCCTGCAGGTGCTGGATGCTCACCGACAACCCCTCATGTAATCCCTGCCTCTGTGACTGCATCTCCACGGTCGATGGTATTGTCTGTTCCAGAACTCCGAAACGTGTCTGGATGGCAGCTAGTCCCTGGGGTCGGCCTGCCCTCTGACCATCCGCCCCCTCGGGTGTTCTGACCTCCACCTGCTGTACCGGATCTGCTGTGTGGTGCGCACCAGAGGGTGTCCCAGAAGCCACTTCACGAAAGTGCCCAACCAAGGTAAGTGTCCCTGGGATGGTGGAGGGTGTTGGAGACAGCTGTGACGGGAAATCTGTGTCATCTTCAGACTCGAGCTCTGGGGTGTCCTGCGTCTCGGGTGGAGAGCTGGCGTCCGAGCTGCTATCCTCTGGGTGGGCCTCTGGCTATGGCACTGGCTGGGGAGGGGGACACCAGATGGGACTACCTCTGAAAAGATCTACCACACATCCCCTGGCCAAACCTACCACACAACCACTGGCCAAACCTACCACACAACTCCTGGCCAGACCTGCCACACAACCTCTGACCAGACCTACCACACAGCCCCTGACCAGACCTACCACACAGCCCCTGACCAGACCTACCACACAATCCTTGGCCAGACCTACCACACAACTCCTAGCCAGACCTACCACACAACCCCTGACCAGACCTACCACACAACCCCTGGAAAGATCTACCACATATCCCCTGGCCAAACCTACCACACAACCCTAGGCCAGACCTACCACACAATCCTAGGCCAGACCTACCACATAACCCCTGGCCAGACCTACCAAACATCCCCTGGAAAGACCTACCACGCAACCCCTAGCCAAACTGACCATGCAACCCCTGGCCAGACATCCCCTGGCCAGACCTACCACGCAACCCCTGACTAGACTGACCATGCAATCCCTGGAAAGACTTACCACACATCCACTGGATGT
The DNA here is from genome assembly GCF_047496885.1 of Scyliorhinus torazame. Classification (NCBI taxonomy): domain Eukaryota; kingdom Metazoa; phylum Chordata; class Chondrichthyes; order Carcharhiniformes; family Scyliorhinidae; genus Scyliorhinus; species Scyliorhinus torazame. The sequence goes on along the minus strand of NC_092714.1, from coordinate 97,572,261 downwards.
CACCTACAGAACCCCAGGATTTCATGGAATGCAGTGATGCCCTTCACTGGTGTGATATCACAACTAGAACATTTGTTACGATCCCAGTTAATGTTACTACTGGAAGGTCCCAGAATGGAACCCAACCTCAAAAGACCGTAACGTTTACTTATTTGGAGAATGTGGATAAACAGTCACAGGCTTGCCAATTGGCTTTTGTCAGCAGAAAAACACATCTACTAAACATAACAAATTTGACTATAATACCATACTTCTTCCCTTCCACTTATTCACAAATGTACACAGACTTCAAGGATAACACAGGGTTACAAAATATATCTTAAAAGATCTTTCCGACTTAAAAGGTGGCCTCTAGTTTCTAAGCAACAGCTGAGTCTCTCTCGAAGCTAATGTTTACTTTTCACATCATGAACTCTTAAATCACAAGGCAGACACAGTTTGAAATTAACCCAAATCCCCCACACATGCAAACACTTTTGTTTAACATGTATCTAACTAGAGTTTTACCCCTTCCTTACACAGAAACACTAAATTAAATTCATTTAAATCTGCACCTTCTAATATCCAACAATACAAACTTAGATCACTTAAAACACCTAAAGCTTCCTGACACAATTTTTTCCTACAACTCATATATTTCACTTACAATGATATATTACAGCACCAAGAAATCTGTTTTCTGTTTTTCAAATTTAGAGTACCCAATTAATTTTCCAATTAAGGGGCAATTTAGCGGGGCCAATCCACCTAGCCTGCACATCTTTGGGTTGTAGGGGTGTAACCCACGCAAACACAGGGAGAATGTGCAAACTCCACACGGATAGTGACCCAGAGCCGGGATCGAACCTGGGACCTCGGCGTTGTGAGGCAACAGGGCTAACCCATTTCTCCACCATGCTGCTGCTTGCTGTTTTTCTTGTGTGCTTCTTCCAGTACTGATTGTTTCCCACAGCAGTAACACTTACCATATCAATTAAGTCAACTTTCTAAAAAGAATGAGTGATGAGTGGGAATCCATTAGCATCTTGTCAGCAATAAGTGCTTTCGTTCATTGTGTTCCAGTAAAAAGAAAATTAATCTGCCCTCTCAGTTTACTGTGGGTTCTTTCCAATTACTCATTTTGTATCGTAATTTGTTACACGGTAGCATTAGCACTGACCAGGCAAACGAGGATTCAGAAATAGAAATACTCAGCAGGCCAGGCAGCACCCCTGGAGAGAGGAACAGAATTGAGAGAGAGGACTTTGCACTTGGATTCTGACTACAACATTGGAGACAAATGTGAGCCCTGAACCCACATTAGGGGCGTCATTCTCCGACCCCCCAGCGGGTCGGAGAATGGCCGTTGGCCGCCGTGAATCCCGCCCCCGCCGGTTGCCGAAGTCTCCGGTACCAGAGATTGGGCGGGGGCGGGAATCGGGCCGCGCCGGTTGGCGGGCCCCCCCGCTCGATTCTCCGGCCCGGATGGGCCGAAGTCCCGCCGAGAAATTGGCTGTCCCGCCGGCGTAAATTAAAGTAGCTATTTACCGGCGGGACAAGGCGGCGTGGGCAGGCTCCGGGGTCCTGGGGGGGGCGCGGGGCGATTTGGCCCCGGGGGTGCCCCCACGGTGGCCTGGCCCGCGATCGGGGCCCACCGATCCGCGGGCGGGCCTGTGCCGTGGGGGCACTCTTTCCCTTCCGCCTCCGCAACAGTCTCCACCATGGCGGAGGCGGAAGAGCGACTCCCCACTGCGCATGCGCGGGAAACTGTCAGCGGCCGCTGACGCTCCCGCGCATGCGCCGCCCCGAATGTCATTTCCGTGCCAGCTGGCGGGGCAACAAACGCCGTTTCCGCCAGCTGGCGGGGCGGAAATCCCTCCGGCGTCGGCCTAGCCCCTCAATGTTGGGGCTCGGCCCCCAAAGATGCGGAGCATTCCGCACTTTTGGGGCGGCGCGATACCCATCTGATTGGCGCCGTTTTGGGCGCCAGTCGGCGGACATCGCGCCGTTGGGGGAGAATTTTGCCCCAGGTCAGGATCAGTCACCTGACATGGATTTCCCCTGCATTGACTCACTTGAGGCCACAGGGCAGGATCACCATTCAAGGTGTGGTCTCAAAGCTGAAGGGCCAATCGGAGACCATCTGGGCTGTCTGCATTCCTGTGGATACATTAGTCTGTGTCGAAGCCTCTCACTGTATCTGTTGATATATTAACATGTGATTCGGCTGCCATCCCCGGACCTACCAACTCTTGTGAATTGATTGCGAGACAGGAGGGGCGGGATTCTTAGTCCCACCCCACCAGATTTCTGGTTCAACACCCTGGTGGTATGCTCCATTTCGCCAACTGGTCAATGGGATTTCCCATTGTGGGGCAGCCCCACGCCGTCGGGAAACCCCCGGGCTGACGGCAAAATGGAGCATCCCGATGGCGGAGAAATCAGCCCAATTTCTCAGTCAAACCCAGACTCATTCATGATCTTGCAAGAGGGCTGTGAAACCTTTTTCCTGATCAGATTGCTGAATCTGGCAGCGGAGTGCTAGAGCTGTCTTTTTCTCCCAGCTCAGGTATTATAGAAGCCCTGGAGAGCTGAGTAAATCTTTGGCCTAAATTTAAAATTCATGCATGTTGGCTTTTCACTTCCTGCTTTATCCTTGTGGCTTTGGTCATGAGTTTAGCAGTGAGTTTACCCTTGAGTTTAGTGATTGATTTGAACAAAAAAAGAATCGAGCTGTCAGAAATCCAGTTATAGAGAATTTTGGCTGATACAGTGTTGGATAACACAAATTTCATTGCACTCAAAGGTGAAAACTTTAATGACATGCAGCTTCCTTCACATTTAGCTGATGTCAGAGGTTGTGTCTGCCCAGGAGGCTCCCTCCATCTTGAGGTGCCTTCTCAACAACTTTTTAAAAATTGAAATAGAAACTGGCCACAGCTGCTGGACCATCATCGTGGAGGGAGAACCTCTTCACAGTGCAACCTGGGGCCATAGCTATAACCAAATAGGTTGGGGGAGCCTCAAAATCCCAGTCTGGCCAAAGGGGCTAGCACCATATTCTCTGCACTCCCACTATTCTTTGGTTCCCTGGACCGGGAATCACATGAGCAGGAATTACTGCTGCCATTTTCCAGTGTGGCCCTGACATGGTGGACCTCGCAGTGGGGCCAAGTGGGCAACTCCCGTAAGGGGATCCGAAAGTCCATCTGAGGGACCCCCTCACAATGCCAGACCTGCCTACCTCACTCCCACCAGAACCCCCCACGGCTCCCCCAGAAACCCACTAAATAAAGACACACCTTAAATAGCGGCACCCCCACAGAGACCCTCTAGACAGGGAGACCTCTCGCAGACACCTGCTCCCTTAAGGGCAATTAAGGATGGGGTGGGCAATAACTACAATCGCAGCCTGAAATGCCCATGATCCAAAAAATAATTTTTAAAAACTTAAGCGGCTGAATCCATCAAATCCCCTCGAACTATGTCCTAGGGTTCTAAAAGGAAAAGCTGCGAAATAGGAGATGCATTGGCCATGATTTTCCAAAATTCCTCAGGTTCTGAAATGGTCCCAGTCGATTGGAAGTTAGCAAATATGACACTGCTGTTCAAGGAAGGAGGGGGAGAGAAAACCGAGAACTATTGGCCCGTTAACCTGGCATTATTAGTTAGGAAGTTCTTGAATACATTATTAAGGAAGTCTTAACAATGCACTTAGAAAATCACAGTATGATTAGAACAAAGTTGACTTGGGAATGCAGCAAGGAATTCCAATGCAAGTAACTCACCTCCTGCCTCCCCGAAGCCTGTTCACTGTCAACAAGGCACGAGTCAAGAGTGGAATGGAATACCCACCAGTTACTTGAATGACTGCAGATCCAACAATATTCAAGAGGTTTGACACAGTCCAGGGCAAATCAGCTCATTTGGGTGGCACACCATCCACAAACATTCACTCCCTCCACTACCGGTGCACAGTGGCAAGGGTGTACCATCTATCAGATGTACTGCATGAAATCACCAAGCCTCCTCAGACAGCACCTGCTAAACCCATGACCAATACCATCCAGAAGGAAAAGTACAGCCAGACACATGGGAACATCACCATCTGGACGCTCCCCTCGAAACTACCCAACATCCTGACTTGGAAATATATCACCGTTTCTTCACTGTTGCTGGGTCGAAATCCTGGAACTCCCTCCACAACAGCACGGTGGGTGCAGACGACAGCATGGACTGCGGACGTTCAAGAAGGCAACTCACCACCACCTTCTTAAGGGCAACTAGGGATTGGCAATTAATTTTGGCCTAGCCAGTGACCCCTGCATCTCAATAATATGTTTTTAAAAATCACATTTGACAAATTTATGAAACATGTTTGAGAATGTGACTTATCAGATAGATAAAGGGGAATTAGTAGATGTAGTATATCTGTATTTCATGAAGTATTTGATTACACTGCACACAAAAGTATAATAAGCAAGAATAAGGCTGTTGGAGTTGGGGTAATATATTAGCATGGATAGAGGTTAATAGTCAGGAAGCAAAGAGAAGGCATAATGGCCATTTTCAAATTTGCAGGAGTGCCATAAGGACACATTGGTGGGGTATCAGCTATTTACAATCCACATAAGTCAATCAGACAAAAGAAATCATACAATCATAGAAACTCTACAGTGCAGAAGCAGACCATTCGGCCCATCAAGTCTACACTGATGCTCTGAAAGAGTAATCTACCTAGCCCACTCCCTCGCAAACCCATAATTCCACCTAACCTTTGGACACTAAGGAGCAATTTAGTTTGGCCAATAACCCTCATCAGCATATCTTTGGTCTGTGGGAGGAAACCGGAGAACCTGGAGGAAACCCATGCAGACATGGGGGGGATTTGCAAACTCCACACAAACAGTCATCCAAGGCAAGAATTGGACGCAGGCTCCTGGCGCTGTGAGACAGCAGTGCTAACCACTGTACCACCTTGGCACCCTGGACAGAAAGTAATCTATCTATATTTCCTGACAGTACAAATATGAGTGGAAATATAAGTTGTTCATTATTTTAATTTTTTTCCAATTAAGGGGCAAATTAACTTGGCCAATCCACCTACCCTGCACATTTTTGGTTGTGGGGGTGAGACCCACGCAAACACGGGCAGAATGTGAAAACTCCACACAGACAGTCACCCGGGGATCGAACTCAGGTTCTTGGCACTGTGAGGCAGCAGTGCTAACCACTGCACCACCGTGCCGCCCTGGAAATATAAGTTATGAGGAGAGCAGAGAGCACAGGGAGCCTGCAAAGAGATTTGACATGTTAATAAATAGACAAGTGACTGATTCAGTATAATGTGGCAAGCGTGAGATCATTCACTTTAGTTGTAAGAATGGAAAAATAAAATATTGTTCTAATGGTGGGAAACGTGTAAATCGGCAACGTGATTGTACTCATAAAAGGTGCTCAGAACGTTTGCATAGATACAGCAAGTAATTAGGAATGCACATGTTACGATATGCAGACCAGACTCCAATTTATCATAGAATCCCTACAGTACCGAAGGAGGCCATTCAGCCCATCGAGTCTGCACCGACCGTTCAGATGAGCACCCTGCCTGGGCCCAATCCCCTGCCTCATCCCCATTACCCCACCCAACCCAACCTTTGGACACTAAGGGCAATTTATCACGGCCAATCCACCTAACCTGCACATCTTTGGACTGTGGGAGGAAACCAAAGCACCCAGAGGAAACCCACGCAGACACAGTGAGAAATTGCAAACTCCACAGAAACAGTGACCTGAGGTCGGAATCGAACCCGGGTCCCAGGCGCTGTGAGGCAGCAGTGCGAATGACTGTGCCACTGTGCTGCCCATATCAGGAAACCACATGAGACCCCAACAATTTTACAGATTTATGCACACAGTCCGTGGGAGAGAAGCTTTCAGAAGTCAATCTTAGAAACCACGGGCAGGATTCTGCATCAGCGGGATCCTCTGCTTCGCCGGCATTGCACTCACACCCGCGGATCTCCCGATGGCATGGGGGTGGCCACATTGGGAAACCCCATTTGCTGGGACAAGGATCCCGCTGCCGTAAGGGGCGCACCATGCCAGAAAACGGGTTTGGCGGGGTGGAGAATCCTGCCCCACGTCTTCTTTCTTCAGAATCCAGAGCAGGGCTCCAAAATGAAACTCAAAACAACAGACACAGGGCAGGGCTGAAAATGAAACTCAAAACCAGAACCAGCCCCTCCCATGGGTGACGAGGGATCCATTGGTACAGCAGTAGGGTGGTCTGGGGGGTAGGAAAGCGATAGGAAGATAGTTAGGGAGGATAACAATAGCCGGAAGGGTCCCATGGAATGTTGGGAGTGTAGTTAGAGGGTGGGGGTGTTGGGTGCAGGGTGGGTTCGAGTCGGGGCTTGGGAATAGTAATCGGGGTGGTAACATGAGGGTTCGGAAGGTAGTCAGGAGGGTGGCAAGATTTGGCAAGAGGTTGTAGGGGTAGGTGTGGAATCAGGTGGTAATTGGGGGCAGAGAGAGTAATCGGTGGGGTGAAGTGTAGTCAGGATCTGAGGGGTAGTTGCGGTTGGGAAGGGAAGTCAGGGTTGGGAGACAGTCGGAGGGTTGTGTGACTGTTGGGGGCTTGGAATGGTAAGTCAGGGGTTAGCTATGGAGTCCCATGGGGGCTTATAAAGGTAGTTAAGAAGGGGTGGAGGGTTGGTCAGGGGTTGGTTGGTTATTGGGGCATTAGGGAGTGGGCTGAGTGGTCAAGGGTAGTTTGGGGTAGGGCTAGTCAATGGCTGGGGTTAGTTAGAGGGTGGGATTGGGAGTAGGGGGATGGGAGGGAAGCCGGGAAGGTGGGGAGGGTTGTTGGGGAGTGGGGGATAGACAGGGGGGTTGGGAGAGTAGATGGGGGTGGGGAAAGTAGTCGGAATGTCCCGTGGGGAGTTGAGACAGTTTTCAGGGTGGGGGTGGGGGTACTATTTTCAGGTTGGGGAGGATATTCAGAGGGTTATTGTGGAGGGCTGGGAGGACCAGTAGGATGTCAGTTGTTCAGCAGTATGGTTACCCAGGAGTTAGGAGTAGTTTCAATTCTTCTAACTTTATCTGGAGAACTATTACTATAAATTGGAGGTTTAGTGCAGTGATTGACAGAATAATCGGTCAATCACACATTCAGATGTTTCGTGTAAGAAAACTGCCCAACAGAAGTTTAAACTTACTGAGCAATTACCGTGCATTCCTTTTATGGGGGTCTTCCAAGTTCCCCAGCCCATCTCTGAGGTGCCCCTGGGTATGACAGCCTGGGTGTCAGAAGTTATCTAGTGATCTGTTTGAAACCAGACTAATCAAGAGGAGGAGGGTTCAATAACTCCCCTTTATCATCTTCAATTTAAAAATAAACCTTAGCAGGGGCTAATAGCTAATGCAAGACAGTTGTAATTATGCTGCTACTTAAGAGTGTGCATTGCACAAATATTATAATATTGTTTATCAATAGAAATGCTTCACAGATCGACCATGAATGGAGGAACAGGCTTGAGAAGCTAAATAGCCCCTCCTCCTGTTCATATATTTTGCTGCGTTTCTGCCATGATTAGTAGCTATTTTTTAATCATTAAATTACAGACAAGACAGATGAAAAGTTTGAAGACGCACTCAGCATTTTCCAGTCCTGTTTTCATATTTTTGATCGAACGCACTGCTTCAGTAAACTAGATGGAACCAGAATGTGCTCCTGTTTCCTAAAAATATTTCAGTAGGCAAATACATCGTCCCAGAAAACGTCCATTATATCTGCTCTACTTCTGTGCTCTGTATAAGTTTAATATCCTTACTTCTGAAATAGTTTCTTCAACTGCAGTCACCACTGGCTAGAAATTCCTCTCGCAACTATAAACTGACAGATGTTAATATCTCCGTTGCAATAGCACAGGGTTGCCTTGCAAATTTATTCATTATTTATCCATTAAATTCACCAACATTAACTTGTTGCCCAGGAGCAGGTAAGAAAAGAAGGATGAAGGCGTAGACAAAGAGATTTACTGGAGTATACAGACAATCATTACCTGTTTGAAAATCCTCAGCCTGCAACCCTGGTAAGTTATGCTTGGCTCATACATGCTGGTGCCTCTCAATGCGGTGTTCACTGGAGCATTGGAGTATTTGGCTTCGGTGGATGGCACTTCATTTACAGGGGATGAGTGGATGAGTGCACATTCACCTGTGCATCTCAGCTGCCCAATGGCCTCACACTCTGGAACGCTCAATCCACTACAATCTGCACCAAACGATGGAGGTAAAATTCAAATTTGCATACATGTTATAAGTCCAGGCCAATTTCTATTCCAAAGCAGAAATTTACTTTAATGCATACAGCCAAGAGCCAAGTGAGCAAATGCTGTGTCTTTAAACTGTAAGGCTGAGACCTGGGGCGGGATTCTGCATGAGCCAACGCCAAAAACGGGAAAGGCGATTTTGCAGAGAATCGGGTCCGATGCCATAATCGCAGCAGGAGCCGATTTGCCGCCAAATCACAATGCTGCAGTACACCGACGGTGGCGTCAATGCATGCGGGAACGCACGTACAGTAGGCACCATTTTCAGGCGGGCCCAATCCGGTATTTCTCCGGGGCCTCCACAATTCTCCACCTCCGATGGGCCAAGTTCCCGATAGCGGGGTTCACTTGTGCTTTTAAAAATCGTGAAACTGGCGTGGCAGCTGCTGAGGGAGAGGGAGGGGGTACGGAAAGTGCCCAACATCGCCATAGTTTTCTGACAGTTGGGCCGCTGGCCACTGGGTTTCTGCTAGGCTGGGGATAGTAGCGGGGTGTGGCCAGAAGGTGGGCTGCGGGGTCGGGCTGGACGGGCAGAAGACACCGTGCAATGCACGTTGCAACACTAATAGCCAACTTTGAACTTAGTGCCACGGGTCGTTGAGGTGTCCCCCCAGGGTGCCCTTTGGCCCCAGCCGACCCATCAGCTGTATGGGCATGCTCCAGCACAACCATTGCCATCTTTTTGGCTGGGATAAATGTGTTTGGGGAGTGTAATGTGTATGTGCGACTGCAGCTTGTCAGCCCCCTGAGTATCAAAATTGGACCCGGCGAATCCCGCTCCATTTTTCATTGGAATCGATTGTTTTCCATGCGACACCAGTGCTAGCCCCTTCGTAGTAGTGGAATTGGTCCAGGTGTGGCGCCAGTTTTTCTGTTGTGATGGTCCGTGAATCCTGCCTTTAAAAATGGTGCCCCGATCACGAGTATTCTTCCTGCACTGGCAAGCTGAGCTCGTCAATGCAGGAAGTGATGTAAGTGCAGCCTCGCCGAGGCCGAAGAAACAGCAAAGTGCCGTTGAATAGCGGGACGTTTCTTGTCACTGCAACTGCCGAGGAACACCCTGCTAAACGTGCTCAAAAGCGGAGTCTGTATTTTTTTCCCGTTAAATCGCGCCCAAAGTCTCTGCTTTGGCTCAGCCAGAAAAAATAAGCAGTCAAGTGGAACATATTTCATCAGAGGCATTTACTTAGTTGTAGGAATATCAAATACACACAGCAATTCACTTCAAAAGCCATTATTCTGACATAGTTTGGCCAAAATATTAAGGCATACCACATTCTGCTCTAGGTAGTCCGAGCACCTAGACTGGAGAAACTGGAGGACACTCTCTCTGACAGGGTGACTCCCCTTATCATGTGGGTCGTGGGAGCCTTTCGGCTGTATTGGACAAGCCACCTTATAGAAGGATAATTTGCAGCAAGACCAGTCAAAATTAATTAGCCTGTGAATCCTTCTACTCCTTCATACTATTCTCCAAGGGAAGAATGGGAAACAGTGAGAACTGCAATCTGTGGCTTATCTAACCTATGGAATCTGTAGCTTCTAATAAGACCGTCTAATCACAGTCCGAGGCCACAAGAATTAAAAAGCTCTTTCCATGGAATTATCATTCCCTGAAAAGCAGCCTTTGTGGACCCACTGCAGATAATTCCCTTCTTTCAGCCACAATGCATTTGAGTAGGACACCGGATCATCTGCTTGTACACAAAGTGTGAAAATAATTAGCCTGTTGCAAAGAGCCATCTCATTGTAGTACATCCTTGAGTATTATTGATGGTGGGAAATGATTACCTGGAATTTATCAGTGCATTAAATTAGCTTATTCAGTCTTATGGCTGTACAAAAGTACACCTGACATTCTGGGTTGTGCTGGTCTAATAAAAGATTGATTTGCAAATTAGAGAAATGTCGTTTATTGGCATATTGAGATTCTTCATTGTAACTAACTGTGTTGGGAGTAAAGTCGGTAACTGTGCAGTCAGTCATAGCACACTGCAACAACGAAAATTAGCTGGGTTCTCCATCGGCGGGATCCTCCGTTTCGCCGGCAACGCACTCATGCCCACGGATTTCCCAACGGTGTGGGGCTGCCCACAATGGGAAACCCCACTGGCCGGCTGCCGGGACAGAGAATCCCACTGCCAGCGGGAGCATGCCACACCAGAAAACGGATGCGGCGGGAGGGAGGATCCCACCCAATATGTTTTAGTCAGGAAATAACAAATTTCCTGTCAGGTTACTTACTGCAGGGTATTCATTCACAATAAACATAGGAACATTGGAATAGGGCTATTGGGCAGGATTCTCCCCGAACTGGCGGGGCGGGCTGTACCGGCGCCGAGGAGTGGCGTGAACCACTCCAGCGTCGGGCCGCCCGGAAGGTGTGGAATCCTCCGCACCATCAGGGGCTTGGCCGGCAGCGGCGGGGTTGGCGCCGTGCCAGCCGGCGGCGAAGGGCTTTGCGGCGCGCCAACCCGCACCGAAGGGTCTCCGCTGGCCGGTGTGAGTCGGCGCATGCGCGGGAGTGCCAGCGTGTGCTGGCATCATCCCAGCGCATGCGCAGGGGGGTTCTTCTCCGCGCCGGTCATGGCGGACCGTTACACCAGCCAGCGCGGAGGGAAAGAGTGCCCCCACAGCACAGGCCTGCCCACGGATCGGTGGGCCCCGATCGCGGGCCAGGCCACCGTGAGGGCCCCCCAGCCCGGGGCCAGATCCCCCGCGCCCTCCCGATTACTCCGCAGGCCGCCCGCAGAGCCAGGTCCCGCCGGTACGGACCTGATGTACTTTACGCCGGCAGGGTCCGCCGAAAACGGGCGGCCCTCAGCCCATCGCAGGCCGGATAATCGTCCTACTGGCGCGGCGCAATTCCCGCCCCCGCCGAAAAACCGGCGCCAGAAAATATGGCAGCCGGCGTCGGGGCGGGATTCACGCCGCCCACCAGCGATTCTCCGGCCCGGCGGGGATCGGAGAATCCCGCCCATTGCATTTAGCCCCATAAACATGTTCCACAATTCAATGAGATATGGTACTTGTGTGACCTAACTCCCTATGCCTGCGTTGCTCATATTCTTTAACATTTTTGGTAAATAGAAATCTAGCCATAATCGATCAGGCATCAAGTGTCATGTGTGGAAGACAGTTCCAAACTTCTGCCATTCTTTGTGCATACAACTCCTGAAAGAGCTGGCTAATTGTTTGACCAGCGCCCCAAATCCTCGACTCCCCAACAACCAAAAATCATGGATGGGACTCTCCGTTAGCCAACGCCGAAATCGGGAAATGCGATTCGGCAGAGAATAGCTTTGATCGCCAAAATCGCGGCGCCAAATTGTGATTCTCCGTTACCTCGAAAATGGTGTCAATGTGTTTCTCTCCGCACGTACAGTAGACACCGTTTGCGTATCATGGCCGGGATTCTCCCCTACTCGGCGAGGCGGGGACTCCCGGCGGGATGGAGTGGCGGGAACCACTCCGGCATCGGGCCGCCTCAAAGATGCGGATTTCTCCGCACCTTTAGGGGCCAAGCCCTCACCTTGAGGGGCTAGGCCCGCGCCGGAGTGGTTGCCGTCCGCCGGCCGGCGGGAAAGGCCTTTGGCGCCACGCCAGCCAGGGCTGAAAGGACTTCGTCGGCTGGCAGAGGTCCGCGCATGCGTGGGAGCGTCGGCCATGGTGAAGGCTGTGGCCGAGGTGGAGGGAAAAGAGTGCCCCCACGGCACAGGCCCGCCCGCGGATCGGTGGGCAACGATCGCAGGCCAGGCCACCGTGGGGGAATCCCCCCGGGGCCAGATCGCCCCACGCTCCCCCCAGGACCCCGGAGCCTGCCCGCGCCGCTTAGTCCCGCTGGTAAGAGAGGTGGTTTGATTCTCGCCGGCGGGACAGGCATTCCAGCAGCGGGACTTGGGCCCATCGCAGGCCGGAGAATCGCCGGGGGTGGCCCGCCGACCGGCACGGTCCTATTCCCGCCCCCGCCGAATATCCGGTGTCGGAGAATTCGGCAACCGGCGGGGGAGGGATTCACGGCAGCCCCCGGCAATTCTCCGACCCGGCGGGGGGTCGGAGAATCCCGCCCCATTAGTGGGCCCGACCCGGTACTCTCCAGGCCGCCGCAATTCTCCGCCTCCAATGGCCTGAGTTCCCAACGGCGTGGTTCACTTCTGCTTTTAAAGATCGTGAAACCGGCGTTGTGGCTGCTGAGGGAGCGAGAGAGGGTACAGAAAGTGTATAACATCACCATAGTTTGCTGACAGTTGTGCCACTGGCCGGGGGGCTTCTGTCAGGGCTGGAGTGAGTAGTGGGGGTTGTCAGGAGGAGGGCTGTGGGGTCAGGGTGGACGGACACGGAACACCATTGCCACAGCCAGCAAGGCGGCCATGCAGCTGTGCACACCTCTAACAGCCCACTTTGAACCTGGTGCCACGGGTTATATAGGTATCCCCCCTAGGACACCCCCCTGGGTGCCCTCTGGCCCCAGCCGACCCATCAGCTGTATGGGCGCGTTCCAGCACAACCAGTGCCACCTTTTTGGCTGGGATAAGTGTGTGTAGGGAGTGTAATGTGTATGTGCGGCTGCAGCTTGTCAGCCTCCCAAGTGTCGATCACGGACCCAGCATATCCCGCACTTTTTTTCAGTGGAATCGAATGTGTTCCACGTGGCACCAGTGCTAGCCCTTCAACAGTAACGGAATCGGTCCAGGTGCAGCACAGTTTTTTCTGTTGTATTAGCACGGTTTCTCTATTGGAGTCAACACTTAGGGGGGATTCACCATGCCCCGATGCAGATTTCATAATCGGAAATCGGGCCGTGAATCCCTTCAGCCTCCCAAATCAATGGCAGCGCCGGTTTGACTCCGTTTTCTACCCTCCGCGTAATTGCGTCATGCGCCGCACGCCGTCACCTGAATACTCCTCCCCTGATACTCCGCCCCCAATGGGCCGAGTTCCTGACCGCGGGGGGGGGGCGGGGAAGTGTGGTTTCAGCGGTCGGAAACCCTGCGTGGCAGCTGCTGACTGTGGGAGGGGAGCCATTCGATGCGGTATATTTGGACTTTCAGAAGGCATTTTTCAAAATACCGCATAAGAGATTATTGTGCAAGATTAAAGCTCATGGGATTGGGGGAGTGTATTGAGGTGGATAGAGAACTGGTTGGCAAAGAGGAAACAAAGAGTAGGGCTTAATGGGTCCTTTTCAAATTGGCAGGCAGTAACCAGTGGGGTGCCACAGGCACCGGTACTGGGACCCCAGCTATTCACAATATATATTAATGATTTGGATGAGGGAACAAAATATAACATCACAAAGTTTGCAGATGGTGCCAAGGTGGGTGGGAGGGTGAATAGTGACGAGGATGCAGCGATCGTACAGGATGATGTGGACAGGTTGGGCAAGTGGGCAAATCAATGGCAGATGAAGTATAATTTGGATAAGTGTGAGGTTATTCACTTTGGAAGCAAAAATAGGAAGGCAGATTACTACCTGAACGGTTGTAAATTGGGAGAGGAGAGTGTGCAGTGGGACCTGGGTGTCCTTGTGCACCATTCGCTGAAGGTAAGCACGCAGGTGCAGCAGACAGTAAAGAAGGTTAATGGTATGTTGGCCTTCATTGTGAGAGGTTTCAAGTACAGGAGCAGGGATGTGTTGTTGCAATTATACAGGGCCTTGGTGAGGCCACACCTGGAGAATTGTGTGCAGTTTTTGTTCTCCTTTTCTGAGGAAGGACATTCTTGCTCTCGAGGGAGTGCAGCAAAGATTTACCAGCCTAATTCCAGGGATGTCAGGTCTGTCATATGAGGAGAGATTGACTAGGTTGGGATTGTCCTCTCTGGAGTTCAGAAGAACGAGGGGGGGGATTCTCAGAGAGACTTATAAAAATTCTAACAGGACTAAACAGGGTAGATGCAGGGAAGATGTTTCCGATGGTGGGTGTGTCCAGAACCAGGGGTCACAGCCTGAGGATTCAGGGTAAACCATTCGGACAGAGATGAGGAAACATTTCTTCACACAAAGAGTGGTGAGCCTGTGGAATTCATTACCACAGGAAGTAGTTGATGCTAAAACATTGAATATATTCAAGAGGTGGCTGGATGCACACTTGGGGCGAATGGGATCAAAGGTTATGGGGAGAAAGCAGGATTAGGTTATTGAATTGGATGATCAACCATGATCGTGATGAATGGCGGAGCAGACTCGAATAGCCAAAAGGCCCCCTCCTGCTCCTATCTTCTATATATCTGTGTATCTGTGTGGTGCCCAGAGCTGCTGATGGTACTTCATGGTCTGGCAAGGACTCTGTATAGCTGAAGCATGAATTAAATCCTTTTTATACCATATTCCTTTAGATTGAAAGACTATTCAATTAGCCTTTTTGATTAAATGACAGGGCTGACTGTAAGGTATCCAAGTTTGCTGATGATACAAAGTTCGGTGGGAAAGTAAGCAGTGAGGAGATGCAAGGAAGCTGAGAGAGAGATTTAACAAAAAAGAGTACCGTTGTGGATGGGTTTAATGGGGTGTTTCAACCCGCTATCGAACAGGACTCTGTTTTTCTTGAGCCTCAGCGGGGAACATCCCTCCGAGGCCTCACTTCTCCTCAATGCAGGAAGAGAGTGGGGCACCACTTTTAAATAGTACCGTGATCTCTTGATCCCCCAACCCGCCCCACAGATCTTCCCCAACGCACCTGTAGAGGGATCCTCAAGCCCACCACACCTCATAAGGGCAGGGTACCCCCAGGCCGATCTCCGGCATGGGCAAAATGTCACCTTGGCACAGCCAGCTTGGCAGAGGCACCTGGACTGGAACTGAACCTGGATGGCAGGCTGCCAGGGCAGCAGTGCCAAGTTGCCCAGGTAGCATCAGCAGTGCCAGCATGCAACCTGCCCAGAGGTCAAACACCCTGGAGCCTCTGATCGCCTGGGAGCCCATCCCAAGCGCTGTTCTGCCTCATCCCCATTCGCGCAGACCAGTGCTAACTGGTACCTGGCTCGGGTCGTCTCAGCGAGGGCATTCGATTCCGGGCGCAGGTTAGACCTGGGGAGTGCCTATTCAAGTGTGCCTGACTGCACACTTAAATATGCAAATTTAAATGCTGCCCATTGTGGGCTAGATCCAGATCGTGACGTCTTGCGAGATCCCGTTAGAACCTGCGAAGCGTAGCAAGCTGGGAAATCCAGTGAAAGGCCTCTCGCGTGATTTACCAGTCGTGTCGTGTCCTGAGTCAGGTGCGGCCATTAGATTTCGTCCAGGGACAGATTGGATGAGTGGGCAAGGACATAGTAGATGGAATACAATGTAGAGAAGTGTTAAGTTATCTACTTTGGTGGAATAAATAAAAACAAGATAGAATATGTTTTGCACAGTGAGCAGAGGAAGACATACGATGAAATACACTGGGCCTAGGCACAGGGCCCCAACCATTGGGGGGATGAGGGCTCATGCCAGCCAGTGTCTATGAGCACCAATCAGAGCCTGATGGCTCTGCATTTGCTGATCAGTTCATGAGCCTACCAGCAGGCAATGCAGAGCGACATCAAACTCTGATTGGTCAAGTCTCTTTGAGCAGGAAAACACAGGAGGACATTGAGCTGACTAGGGGGGAGAGAGACAGCAGTCAAGGTGAAGATCTCTTGCGTCTACTTTTGTAACCTTTTTGCAAATTGGTGATAAAAGCTACGAAGGAGAGAGGCGGTGAGCCAGCTTGTTTTTTTGGACTCTGAAGCAAGCCATCATCAAGGGGACCAGGGGCGACTCGACCCCCAGGCCAGAGCTGAGGAGCACTAGGCAGGTCATAGCTTGACAGTTGAAGCAGCAGCGCAACAATTGCCGAGATGAGATGCGAGGCACCGCCGGGGCCCAACGAATTGGCGAAAAAAGCCACAATGGAGATGGTGCGTGAGCCAGCCAGTCGGGACTCAGGGTAGGCATCATCAAGCAGCAAGTGGAGCAGGGTTGACCCAATGTCAGGGCTGAGAAGGCAAAAAACGTCTGCTCTTTCAATAAGTTTATATTCATTAAAAATTATCGAGAAAAAGCTAAATTGCCATGCCAGCAAGGGATGGAGCAAGAAAATTCCCCTTCCATATTCACTTGTTTAAATTCTGTTTTTCACAATGGGCCATTGCTGATCTGATATAATAGCTGCAGCTGGTCATATGTCCATAGTTCAAACCACCATCGCTCTCCAGACTGGCTTTCAGAAAGTCTCTTCCAGGACAAAGACCGGAATCCCGCAGACAGAGCCACTGATATTGGGCTTGGACTCATTGGGCACTCCATTCACGTGAATGTATGGCAATAACTTCTTCTATTTTGTGAGAGGAAGTAAGAAAATTAACTTTTGAAACTGAATGGAATTCTGAAATGTACTGAATGGCAGCAAATGCATCTTGTTGATTGGAGTATTTGCTCCTGCACTATACTGGCTCATTTTGCCCTGCACTGGCCTGTGCTGCAGTGATGCTGAGAGACTGGTAAATGTTTGCATTCACTGAGATCTGGGTTTTATGCACACGAATGACAGAAAGTTGATAAGTAGTTGCAGAAAGCATTTAGAAAGTAAAATGGCATGTTTGCTTTTATTGCAATGGGATTGGAGTGTAAGGGCAAATAATTCTTACTACAATTATGCAGGGCACTCTGAGGCCATACCTGGAGAACTCCTACAGTTTTGGTATTCTTACCCTAGGAAGGGCATATTTGTTCAAGAGAGAGAGCAACAAATGTTCACTTAATTCCTGGTATGAGGGGATTGCGTTATGAGGAGAGTTTGAGTAGGCTAGGCCAATATTCCAATAAATTATCTAATTGAAACTCAAAACGGGCGGGATTCTCCGACCCGGCGCGGGGACGGAGAATGCCGGGGGGGGCCGCGCGAATCGTGCCACGCCGCCCCGATGCAGAGCAGAGAATCGGCACCATTGGGGCCGGCGTGGTCGGCGCGGCGGCAGTCGGGGCCCGTTCTACGTGGCCCTCCCCACGATTCTCCGGCCCAAATGGGCCGGGTGGCCAGAAAAAAAAACCCGAAGTCCTGCCGGCGCCGTTCTAACATGCTTTGAGCCGGTGGGACCTCGGCATTGAAGGGTCTGTGCATGCGCGGAAATCGAGCTGGTGGGACTGCGCATGCGTGGGTTCGCGCCGGACCCACTGCACATGTACGCATCCCCCAGCGCCCATTCCAGCGCCCTGCTCCCCCTGTAGGGGCCAGAATTACTGATCCTGGGGCCGTGTTGATGCCGTCGAGAAAAGCGACGGTGTTTCAGACGGCGTCAACACTTAGCCTCAGGATCAGAGAATCCAGCCCAACATTCTTCAGGGGCTTGACAGGGGCTGAGAAAATGTTTCTCCTGGCTGGGAAATCAAGAACCCAGGGACATTGTGTCAGAAAAAGAAGTCATCCATTCAGGACTGAGATGAGAAGAGATTTCTTCACTGAATGGGGAGCGAATCTTCAGAATTCTCTACTCCAGAGAGCTGTGTTTGGTCAGAGGGTGAGTAAATTCTAGACAGAGGTGGGTATATTTTTGGAGCATAATGGAAATACCAGCTATGCGATTAATGCTGGAAGGTGGAACTGAGGGACAAGATCAACCATGATCTTGTTGAATGGCAGAATAGACGCAAACACCCAAATAGCCTCCTCCAACCCCTAGTTCCTATTATTTTTGTGCTGGCTCATGACATTTTAATGACCTCTGTCTTTTTAAAGCTCCACCATTAAGAAAGTGTTCTGTTCTATCAAAGTTGGTTGACTTCACATTTTTTGGCATGGATTGCCACAGTTTTGTCCATTCACAAATTAGTATCTCTGTATTTTTTCACTTCCAAGTACACTAATTACATTGCTGTCCACCTTTGTGCCATCAGTAAATTTGGATATGTGACGTTCTATCCCATCCTCTAAGTTGTTAATAAATATGGTGAGTAATTGAAACACATATCCTTGCAGGACATCACTGGTCACATCATGCCAATTCGTGCACCTGCCCATTCTCCTGATTCTCCTGCTGCTCAGCTAATCTCCTAACCAGATCAATAACTAACCTTCAATTCAATCAAGTTTCAACTTTAGTGAACCTTCCTGAATGAAATACTTTAGCAAATCCCTTCTGGAAGTCCATATCGATAACAGCTATGGACATTTCCCTGTCCGCCAGTTTATTTATTGTTTCAAATAAAATGATCAGATCTGTTTGATTTACAAATCCGTGTTTGCTCTCTCTGATCCGCTGAAAACATTCAAGGTGTTTATTCACCCTATCCTTAATGATAGGCGCTAAAAATTTCCCAATTACTTGGTCGGCCAATTCCCTCTTCTCAATTTCTTTTCATAGAGTCCATAGAATCCCTACGGTGCAGAAGGAGGTCATTTGGCCCATTGAGTCTGCACCAACCTGCTGAAAGATGAATACACTCAAGCCCATTCTCCTGCCCTATCCTAATAACCTCTTAACCTAACCTTCACATCTTTTTTTGGACAGTAAGGAGCAATATTACATGGCCAGTCCACCTAACCTGCACATCTTTGGACTGTGAGAGGAAACCCGCAGACACAGGGAGAATATGCAAATTCCACACAGACAGTGATCCAAGGCCAAAATTGAACCCGGGTCCTTGCTGCGGTGAGGCAACAGTGCTAACCACTGTTCAATCAGGTTTATGAAACAACTATTTGAAGCAACGGTTCCCAAATGGAGATAACTTTGGAAGATCTCAACATGCTCACCTTCAGCTATTTCCTTTAAAATTTGGGGATGGAAACCATCTGGGGGTTTGTCACTCTTTAGTGACATTTTTATCATTACTGTTACTTTACTGACATTAATTTTTGTCATTTTCTGTCCCTATTTAATATTGGTTTATTTGGGTGCTTGGCATATTGAGTTCTTTCTCTCCTGTAATTACTGATGCAAAGTAATTATTCAGAATGTTTGTCATTACCTTATCTTCATCAGATTTCAAAGAGCCCTCATTGTTCCTGGTCCCCC
Source organism: Scyliorhinus torazame (assembly GCF_047496885.1). Lineage (NCBI taxonomy): Eukaryota > Metazoa > Chordata > Chondrichthyes > Carcharhiniformes > Scyliorhinidae > Scyliorhinus > Scyliorhinus torazame. Next base: position 97,552,966 of record NC_092714.1, on the reverse strand, counting down.
TCTTTTTCTAAAAGTAATTATAAAAATTGCTTTGCATTCATTTAGATATATATTCCTTGTAAGTTTCTTTTTATACTCCCTTTCTGTAGTTCTTACTGTTTTGACACTCTTTGGGCAGGATTCTCCCCTACCTGGCGGGGCAGGCCGTACCGGTGCTGAGGAGCGGCGTGAACCACTACGGCGTCGGGCCACCTGGAAAGTGCGGAATCCTCCGCACCTTCAGGGGCTAGGCTGGTGCCGGTGGGGTTGGCGCCGCGCCAGCCAGCGCCGAAGGGCCTCAGCTGGCCGGCGCATGCACAAGAGCGCCAGCATGTGCTGGCGTCATCCGCGCATGCGCAGGGGAGTTCTTCTCCGCGTCGGTCATGGCGGAGGTTGACAGCAGCCGGCACAAAGGGAAGGAGTGCCCCCACGGCACAGGTTCGCCCTTGGATTGGTGGGCCCCAATCGCGGGCCAGGCCACAGTGGGGGCACCCCCCCAGGGCCAGATCCCCCCGCGCCCCCCCCCCTCCCCCCCAAGGACTCTGCAGGCCGCTCATAGAGCCAGGTCCCGCCAGTATAGACCTGGTTTGATTTACGGCAGCGGGACTGGCAGAAAACAGGCAGCCTCTCGGCCCATCGCAGGCCGGAGAATCGCCGAGGGGGGGAGCGTGCCAGCGGCCGCCGACCGGCGCGGCGCGGCGCGATTCCCGCCCCCGGCAAAACCCCAGCGCCGTAGAATTCGGCAGCCGGAGTCGGGGCGGCGGGGCGGGATTCACACCGCCCCCCGGCGATTCTCCGACCCGGCGGGGGCTCAGAGAATCCCGTCCCATATTGTTCGTTGTATTTTTCCCCAGTTGCCAGGATCTGAGCTTTTTTTGCATTTTTGTATTCTTTTTCATTTAGTTTTATGTTGTCGCTTACCTCTTTGTTGTCTGTTAGTGTCTTTTTTTGCAAGTAGAGCTCATGCCCCTCAGGAATATAAACTACACTGTATCGCATTAATTTATTTTTGAATACCTCGCACTGTTTCCTTACCTATTAACACATTTTCCTATTTGTCTGGATCGTCTCTGTTTCATCCCATTGAAGTTAGTCTTATCTAAATCTAGAATCTTTGTATTTGTTTCACATTTCTCCCTTTCAAACAATATGCTCAATTGAACCATATCACCATGAGATAAATGTTGTTGCACAACTGTTTCGTTTTTAACTAAGCCTATTTCAGTACTTACTATTAAATCTAGTGTGGTATGTCCCTTGTTAACTCTCGCTCCGATTCTTGCACTGCAGAAAACTATCCCGAGCACCCTGAAGAATTTCACTACCGTTCTGAAAGGAGCTACTCTGTTTATCAATATGTAAGTTTGAATCCCCATTGGAACCACTCTGCTTTTTCTACATGGTTGTAAAATCCCTGAGTTTATGCAATCCAGCACTTCACAACTACGACCCAGAGGTCTGTGCATCAATGGCATTGCAGCCTTCAATCTTTTTCTATTTCTTAAGCATAATTTATGAGAGGAATGTGTACACTGTTTCCACTGTCTGTTTATCTCTTATTATGGGTGGGATTCCCTGGTCCCTCAGCCGCATGTTTCTCGGCAGTGCACCATTCGCGGGCAGCGGGGATTCTATCTTGCCGCTGCTTATCAATAGGAATTCCCATTGAAACCACCCCACATAACCATGAATCCCAGTGGCCACTAGCTGGGATGGTCTGCCAATGGGAAAAGTTAATCCTGATGACTGAAAAATTCCAGTCTACATCATCTCTTATCAGTGAAACTACTTCATTCTTCGCCACCAAGGTTATTCCCCTTTATCATTTTATTTGTCTTTGCTGTGGACCTTATAACATTTAGGTATGGCTTTTCCAGTGGGAACCAGCACTTGTGACACTGGAAAATTTATACAGCAGTCATAGTTCTGCTGGTTTTGAATGGGAATTTCCGGTACTCCCCTTGGTTCCCAGCCTGAACGCCTTGGGCCGTGTCTCAGTGATGGCTACCACATCATACCCTCCATGTTGAATTTGCCACTGCAATCCAAACACCGTACACATAACTTCTGAGCTGTACTTGTGTTGTTAGCCCTTGAAGAAAATGCACATTTTGAAAAGTTGCTGTTGCTGTTGCTCAGTTGTCCTTTTTTTGTCCATCCAATCCACTTATGAAACTTATTTTCATAGAAGCTCCATACTGAGATGTGCTGCCACTGCTGTTTCTGTTACTGCCTTTCCTGCTACCTCCTACTGAGAAAGTTTCTTAAAACTACCAAAAAAACACACCATGACAATGGTTACCACAAAGCCCTTGCCAAATCGGTATCTTCTTACATGTTGTAACAATTTCATATCCCAGTTCATGAATAGTGTTGTATCTTTAGACAAACAGTACAAAAGAAATAGACTGCTGATGTGTGTGGGTTGTAAACAACAGAGGTTTATTAAATAGGTCTTCACTGTACAAAAGCTGGTAGGAGACTAAGGGCAAAAGCGAAGTAGCCAATGATGTCATGCCTGTCATGTGGTTCGGTCTCATATAAAAACAATGAATGGTGGAGCAGGCATGAAGGGCTGAATTGCCTACTTCTGCTCCTAACTCCTCTGTTCTTAAAGAGACATTTTACACAACTACAATAACCCGCATATATAACAAATAGTCCACTAACAAAGGAAGGTGTTTCAATGGGAAAGATCCTGGTTATCATATAAGTTAGATTTCACTCGAACCAAAAAGTTCTCTGGGATTAACATTTCAATTAATTGTGAAAGTACGTTCAGGTGCAGTGGTCCCATAAATCTCACTCACCTCTAGATATCGGCTGCGATTTAATGGGACAAAGATAGAGACCTGTTGTGGGTGCTTTTAGCAAGGTTTTTCTTGGCACTGCACGGCACCACTATTTAACGGGACTTTGCCGTTTGTTTTGGTCTTGGCGAGGAAAGCCCTGCTGAGGCCGCATTTACCTTCATTCCCTGCACTCATGAGTTCAGCCCGTCAGTGCAGAAAGTGTATTAATGGATTGGGAGGCCATTTTCAAATGCCGTCTTGATCTTTCAACCCTCCTCAGCCATGCCACCACAGCCTCTGGATTCCCCCACTTCACCTATCTTACCTCTTAGGAGGGTCTCGAACCCCCCTCACCCCACCTCCTAAGGGCAAGGCACCTCTGGTCCTGACCCCTGGCATGGGCATTCTGGCACCCTGGCAATGCCCTTCCATCTTGGCAGTGCCACGCAGACACCCTGACAAGGCCACCCTGGTGCATGGGTGGCACTGCCAAGGTGTCAGGATGACAATGCCGAGGTGCCCGGCTGTCAACAGGAGTGCGAGGGTTCCATCCTGCCCAGGGTTTGACCACTCAGGGATCTTTAATTGCCTCGGGGAACCCCCTCTCCCAGATTCCATTACACCTGGTCCATGTTTGTGTGGACCAGTGCTAAACGGCACCATGGCGAGGTCACCCAGATGAGGCCGTTAGTTCCCGGGAGAATATGGTGCGGACATATTTCAATGGCCTTAATGGCTCATTTAAATACGTATATCTGAATATCACCCAACGAGGCAACCAGGAGGTGAGACCCAGGTCAAGGAGCGATTATGAGGAATGGGGATTAACTGGTGATATGGCAATGTTAAGAAACGTAAGGTTATGTTGAGCACAGCAAAGGGAGGGAATAAGTTCAGCATTTGGTCTAAATATCGCTTCAAATAATGAGCACATGTACTGTCACTTGTATTCTCTGCTAGCATGGTTCATTAACTCAATAATATGTAGAGAATCTATGAAGGAACAATGAGAATCAACAAGTGATTAGTCTAACAATATGATCAGCATATATCAAATAGGCTAATTAAAAAGATTAAAGAGTTAAAAGGACTAATATTCTTCAGAACTACAAGTCCCTGAGCATCATCAACTCATCACCTTCGTATTAAATTACATTCAATAAAACTCCAGTTCATTAGAGATTGGAAGTAACAAATGACAATTATTGTACAGAGAACAGAGGAAAAATAAATTGATCCAATGTTGCAGTTTCTACAGATAAATTAATTTGACAACAGAACTTTTGGACACTTGAATTATGCGTGTGTGTGTGTGTGTTTTTAAAGAATGCGCATGTCCAAATACAAGTCCAAACACAAAGTTTGTTACATATCTGATTTATGAAGAATAATCTGATAGAGCACTACCTGCTGAATAACTGATGTACTAAATGCAAAATATATGCACAAAGACATTTCACAAGTGGTCTTTTTTTTTACAAATCACAGGGAACAATTCCTTTGCATGCACTTAGATTAATCATTGCTGCACCGGGAACACATTAACATCCTTCTTTCCGTGGGCTGGAGGTTGAAGGGTAAATTGTTCCTTCTACCTATCAGATCACAATGAATCATGTGAATATGTGACAAGGCAAATATACAGACTGCTTTGGATATCAGGAACACTGAAAGGAAATTAAAAGATCTTCTCATTTCCCCCAGAAAGGAAAAAGCAAGACAATGGGAATAAACACTGTGCAGAAACTATTTGTTATCTTAGGCTGCATGACACTGAAAACATAACTGATTATTAGACGGAAATATGTCAGCTACTGCTTCTGCCACATAGTTGGCTTCATCAATACAGGAGACTAAACCCCTATTCATAATAATGACAATGACAGAAAATGTCCTTTGCAAAATGGAGAAATTGTGCTATCAGAATACAGCCTCTCTGCGATGTAATGAGCAGATATGTGAATTGTTTTGAATTTTCCATTTCCATTTCCAAAAGCTTCAGGGATAACTACACTGCTGAAATGTTTGACCATTGTTCTTACAAAAGCCATAATTGTCTTCTCAGGTTTGGGATTAGTATATATATGGCTCAAGGTTTTAATAACTGTGCTTCTTGCAAATTAAACCACTTAATTTTGTGGATGATATTGAAGTAAAACACTGAGAATAACTGCCGTGGAAGCATGGGAAAGAACGTAGTCGATGGATGGGAGAGAGGGGAAAGGCCACAAATGGTGAAGGATTGCTTCTGCTCTCACAGCAGTAAAAACTACTTGTTGGATGAGTTTCAAACAAAAGCCACTTCTGGCATGTCGTGCAGCATCATCTTCTGCATGTTCAAATAAGAACAGTAGTACACAAGAGGGTGGAGTGGATTATCTGTGATGTGGAGATGCCGGCGTTGGACTGGGGTGAGCACAGTACGAAGTCTTACAACACCAGGTTAAAGTCCAACAGGTTTGTTTCGATGTCACTAGCTTTCGGAGCGCTGCTCCTTCCTCAGGTGAATGGAGAGGTCTGTTCCAGAAACACATATATAGACAAATTCAAAGATGCCAAACAATGCTAGGAATGCGAGCATTAGCAGGTGATTAAATCTTTACAGATCCAGAGATGGGGTAACCCCAGGTTAAAGAGGTGTGAATTGTCTCAAGCCAGGACAGTTGGTAGGATTTTGCAGGCCAGATGGTGGGGGATGAATGTAATGTGACATGAATCCCAGGTTCAATGAACGGACATCACGCAACAATCACCAGGCAGGAATGTTCCCTTCCAGTCGGGGAACACTTCAGCAGTCAAGGGCATTCAGCCTCTGATCTCCGGGTAAGCGTTCTCCAAGGCGGCCTTCAGGACCCGCGACAACGCAGAATCGCCGAGCAGAAACTTATAGCCAAGTTCCGCACACATGAGTGCGACCTCAACCGGGACCTGGGATTCATGTCACATTACATTCATCCCCCACCATCTGGCCTGCAAAATCCTACCAACTGTCCTGGCTTGAGACAATTCACACCTCTTTAACCTGGGGTTACCCCATCTCTGGATCTGTAAAGATTTAATCACCTGCTAATGCTCGCATTCCTAGCATTGTTTGGCATCTTTGAATTTGTCTATATATGTGTTTCTGGAACAGACCTCTTCATTCACCTGAGGAAGGAGCAGCGCTCCGAAAGCTAGTGACATCGAAACAAACCTGTTGGACTTTAACCTGGTGTTGTAAGACTTCGTACTGGATTATCTGTGACTGATTTGAAAATACATAAAAATATGATGCATCATAAATTTTGGGTGATGTAGGTGTATCAACAACAGCTCATGTTTATATTCTGCTATTAATGTCAAAAAGACTTGCAGATGTATTGCCTAAGGGTGGTCAAAGATCAGGCTCTATTTGAGGGATTATGAGGTTGAACAAAAGATAAAACTGCAAAGGAAGTAGAACAAAGGGAGAATTCTTTAGAATAGTATTCCAAGAGCTGAAGTCTGCAACATTGTGCAGTGGAGCCACAAGAGACCAGAGTCAGAGGATTGTAGATCATGAGAATGGATGTAAGGCTGGGGAAGCTTATAGAAGTAGAATGGGGTAAAGCTGTTCAGAGATTTATAGCTCAGGGTGAAGATTTTAAATTTGACGTGCCCTAGATAGGGAGTTGGTGTGGCTCAGTTAGATTGGGAATTGTTGGAAAGTTGAGCCTAAAGTGGGACTTTACATAATTTGGAGTGTATAGAGGGAGGAGGTTAGGAGGCACATCAGGAGAACATTGGAGAAGTATAGAGGTGACAAGTGAGTGGATAAGGCAAGGTAATGTGACATTGAAAAGAATTTGGATGTGCTGGGCAGGTTTGAAGCTTACCTCATCATTGAGCAGAATGCCAAGGGGATATACAGCCTGTGAACAATCTGAGCAAGCAAACAGCTAAGGGAGGTAGAATTAACATCAAAGGTACAGAGTTACTTGCATGCCGTCTCAAATCTAGGGTTTGGATGAATAATCATGCTTGAAAAATAACCAACCTTTTTTTTGGCACATATGGAAACCTGCTGTGAATATCAGCAATTTCTATGTGTGTTTATTTTATTTCAGATACTTACACAGCTTTTTTAAAGATATTATTCAACATGTCATAATTGCTTTACCCTCTTGTCTTTTCTATCTTGTCTCTTCCACATAGCAACAATTCTGTTGGGAGAATTTCCATTCTAATCTTAAGCCTTGATTGAGATTTTTGAGTTTACATTCATAGGGGTAGATTTATTTTTCATGCTGCTTGCGATGCTCAATATTCAGGTGCAACAAAGCAGGAATGGGGGCAGAGACCCATTGGGCTTGATTTTAACTCTCAGGCAGGAATATGACAAATTAAGTAGCATGCCATTATGATGAGACAGCAGGAAGGCTCAACCATTTTAATAACTGGACCTGGTCAGCATTTTGCCTTCAAATTTATTACAATGATGAGGTTTAGATGAGGCTTAGATTGAAGATGAAATGAAGGGGATTATGTGACCTGTTCTGAAGTCTGTCTGACAGCAAGCCTGGATGGTTTGATTGTTGGACATTAAAAGGGGTCCAGATTATTTTGCTGGGAGGAAGGTGCAATATGTCTACACTTGGAGATGATACCAGCAGCCTATTAAGAGTGGACAGGATAAGAGTCTCCAAAAGCTCAAAAAGGTGTTGAATTAAGAACAGTTGTGCTTTTAGACTGTCCATTTACTTCCAAGATAAAAGAAAGTTGTGGTCTCAAGGATAGCTAATCTGCATTTCTACGTGGATACAAGGCCCATGTGATTTATATGGAGATTGGCATTGAGAGATGAAGGGTTTCTGAAAACTGACAGAATAAGAGTGATCTGCCAGGGTCTGGGAGAAAGTGACCAGAAAGAGGCTGAAGGTCTCTAATGTTCACTACACAGGATTAAGGATGGGAGCTGGTGCCCAGATTGAAAAGATTGAATTCATGAGGAGGTAAAATGAGGCTGCAAGTTTCATTTAGCTTGGGCAATTGGGAAAATCTACAGGGAAAGAAAAAACTTCACTGTGAAACACAGTTTTGGGATTTCAAGTTTCCAGACTGAGAAAGGAAAAGAACAGAAGTAAACCCTCAGGAGCTATAAGTTCACCTTGGACTGGTTCTGGAAAAATTAATGTTTTCTTAAAGGTTAGGGTAATGTACACATGATATTGTTTTCTTTTCAGTCATTTTATAAGTTCTGTTCTGCAATTTAAATTATAAATTACTTACAAATATAATGTTTAGTCAATGTTGCTTTTGGTCTATTTGTTGCAGTAAAGATATTAAAATATGAAACCTTGTGTTTTTTTATTCTTGGTTGGGATATGGGGCAAGTTGTGAATGTTTGTGCTGGTGGAGGGTGTGGGTGACAACTGTGATGCCTCTTCAATGTTGGTCTTCGTGATGTGTCCCTCAGAGCTTCTTGGGGATGTAGTTGCCAGTGGCGCTAGGATGGTCCGAGCGGGTCGACTGATTAACCTGCAAGGGAAGTGAGATGGCAGACTGACGGGAAAAAGTTAACTCATGTGAGGCTTGCACTGTGACTGAATATGTTTAGGGTTTTCACTTTTGTCTCTTGCTCCCACCTCACCCTCTGCACAGATGCGATCTGCTGCTTGCCAGTCAGCTCAGGGGTTCCTTGCTCAAAGGGTGTTAGGGTTTTCAGCTCGGGCATCACTTGGCCAGGATGTGCCCGCTCATGCACACTGTGCTCAAGTTTGTCCTGCAGTGATACAGATGAGGAGATTGAATCCTGCCAGGTCAGATGGTGATGCGTCTGGCATGCATGGGAGGTGGGTGGGAACCGAGATGTGAGGAGCAAATTATCTACAGGGGGGACCATAGTGAGTGGGTTCAGGGCACCATGACAAATGTTGGGACCCCATGAGGTGGCTGGGAGAGAGATCACCGTGGAAGCGTGAGGGGTGTGTTGAGGGGTGCATTGGGAAACACAAGTAGGCAGACTTACCCTGGCTGCACTGATAACATCAATCATTTTCTTTCAACACTGGAGCTCCGTGCTCTTATAGAAAAAGCTGGCACTCACTATCAGAGCCACAGCCTCCCACTATCAGAGCCACAGCCTCCCAGGCGGTGCTGGTGACCTTGTTTGCTGGACATCTGCCCGATCACAGGTAGAGGATGTCACGCCTCTGCTTGACACCATCGAGATGTTTGGTGAGGCCTCCCTCAGTGCAACATGGTTCTGTCTTCCAGTCAATCATTCCCCTGACTGGACTGGGAGCAAGCTCTGGTGAGTACTGGGGAGGTGTTTAAAAAGAGTGCCGCACTGCTTACAGAGATTAAATTTCACCGGCGTGAGCGAATCAGAGGCAAGCTGACAGGAGCGCCGCGTGGAACATGGGGAAAATAATTTTTGTTAAAGCGGCTGAAATTACGGCAACGTTTCCTGCCGGTGGTACCAGCGGGATTCCCCCCGGGACAGACACTCTGAAAAAATATCCAAAAATTCCACCCCACGAGTTGTGCAGTTTTCACGATGTCATAGTTGTAAGTCTAAAAGAGATGTGTACATTTCCAAAGCCATGAAAACACTGCAATAAAATAGGCCAACTTTCTTTTGACGATTGCAATTTCACAGCATTTTCTCAAATGACACAAAATACATTTGATCTCCGTCCTTGCTGAATTTAGGCACTAAGTGAATAACCTTTGCCATTTCAAAACCAGGACTCAAATCTGAATCATCCGCAAGTGTTCCTGCCACCCTGTGTTTGTGTAATCAAAGGTGCTCTTTATTGAGTTCAAGTGTTCTTGTTTTTCCCTCTTTTTTTCAAATTCATTTCGAGTTTTTGCGTCCCCCTTCCATTTTCCTCTTTTCCCAATTCAAGCCTTTTTCACTTCTTTTTCTTGACTTCTCTGTCACTATCTAATTCAATCTGTTTCAATTGTTAATAAGTTCTACCTAACTCACCCTGAGTGCCTTCAGAATTTCCCTTTTCCTCCTCAAGGTTTAAGTGTTGAGCCAATTCTTCCATAATCTGCCTTTTTAGACCATACTCTAAAATGATTTGTTATTTCTCAGCCACAGCCATCAAATTAACTTTTGCTAATGCACTGTTTTCTGATCCCAAACCAGACCCCAACAGTGGCTAGGATACTGGAACGAAACCCCAATATTTTAGTTTATTTTGTAAGACTGTGTGGAAAGAATACTTTGCTCTAGGAGTGATTGCACAAAGAAATGGGGATTTGGTATGTTAAAAAACTTCATTACTAAAATACAATTAAACTCTTTAACATCACACTCGAAAATAGCTTACAATTACCTCTGAAACAATATTACTCAAATACAATACCCTTAATTATTATCTCTATTCCCAATAAAACAAAAAGAAAGGAAAAAAAATACAACTCTCAATCCATCCCAATGGCACAGAGCAGTACTTGTTTTATAAAACGGATTTGGCTCCTGTTCCAACCACTGCAGACTCTGGCTGGATGTCTTCAAAAGTTGTTTCAACTGGCTTGTTTCAGCTTCCCCCATGGAAATACATGGAAATGGGTCTCAATGACCCAATTGCATCTATTTATCAGGCCCAGCGACCTATGTTCCATCCTCCCGTGATTCGTTGGTCCCCGTGGCAGTGAATCGCGTGTGTGCGGATCACTTGTGGTTTTTACCAGCATAGCCCTGACATGGTCGACCTCGCGGTGGGCCAAAGGAGGAACCCTTGGCCCTCTGCAAGGTCCCCTATGCCAGGGCCACACTGGTATAGACCATCTAAACCCATCTGAGGGGTAACCCACCCCCACTGCCTGCCCACACCTCCTCTATCAGATTCCCTCCTCCACTCCCCTCCCCCACAGGGACCCCTGTAACAGGGAGACTCCCTACAGGGACCAATGTAATAGGGAGATGCCCCCAGGAACCCCTGTAGAAGACCCCCTGCCTAAAGGGACCCCTCCACAGAAACCCCCCACCCACAAACAGATCCCCACCAGAAAAGGGACACCTGTCTGGAAGCTAGAGTGAAGTCCAGACAGGAGCAGTGGGAAGCATCATAGCTGTATTACTTACCTTGCAGCTCCATGTGTCCATTCCTGGAAGGAGAGCAGCTGTGCCTGCCTCTGGTTCCCACAGAACCATTAGCTGCAAGCAATTCATAACTTTCTAGTAGTGACCTGTGATTGACAGCTTGTAAAAACCATCTGCAGCTTTGATCCATTCATATCCCTTCACCGTTCAGTGGCCTACATTTGTAAACATTGACCACACCAAAGAGAGCTAAGTGCATTCCAAGCACTAACTGCATTCCAATCATTCAAGCATGCAATTTCACTCCATTTACCTCTCTCTATGAATGGCTTGCAGGATCCATTGTCCCTTCACCCAGATGACCTGGCTCAACTGAGTTATTGATGTCAGACAAAACGATCCTTCCCTCTCACTGACCACATGTCAATTGTCTCGCAGGATCTCTATCTGATGAGGCCAGGCCATCCGGAGTCATTTCCCTCCCTCTCCGCAATCCAAGACACCACCTCGAAGGAGAGCTCTAAGACCATCATTGAGGCATCACAGCTATCACCCCGCCTTCCATCAGTGCAGAGGCACACACCTCAGTGGGAGACATTGGTGGACAGACCTCTTGGGCACAATCTGGTGAGCACCACATAGTTGCGGATGCACATCAGGTGGAGGCAGGAACATCTAAGAGAGGCAGCAGTCGGAGGCCTGCTGGTTCCAGGACCCAGCTAGGTTCCAGTCAGATGCTGTGCCTCTGGCCAAGGTTCTCCCAGAGCGGATGCAGGTGATAGGCCAGAGCCATGATATTCAAGAGCGGATGTCAGCGACATTCCAGTGACTGCATAGTAAATGAAGGAGCCCAAATGCTTTGTGCGCAGGAGATGGTGCTGATAATGCATGGTGCTGAGGCCAACACTGCCAGGGTGGTGACCTCAGTGCAAAGCCTGGAGCGCAACCTCCACATCTTGGTAGGTGGTGCCCAAGGCACGGCTCAGTCTGTGACACCATGGTTGAGAGCCTCAACACCATGTCCCAGCCACTGAGGGGCATGTCTCGGATGCAGGTGGATATTGCCAAGGCACTGCAGAGCATGGCCCAGTGACTGAGAATGGAGTTTCCCAGGGCTCTATGGGCACCATCTGGGAGGAGGAAGCACTGGGACCAACCCGGGGCTTGCCACCAAGGAGACGACGGTTGTCTCCAGTTTTTCCGAATCTCCCCCTCCTGACACCAGCGCACCTCAAGGGCAGCGGGAAGGACATGGTGGCATGGTGAAGCCTGTGACACTGGTAAGTCAGCCAGGGCTCACCAGCTACAGACCCTCTGGAGGATTCTGCCAAGGGCATCATAGGCCACAGAGTGCAGGAAGCAGCAGGCTGCCTCCACCTCCATGGGCACAGCTACACGTAGCACCAGACCATGGAAGATCAAGAAGAGAGAGGATCACTGAGTGGGCACTGCAGGCTTGGGGGAGGGGGAACTATTTGTCGCTAGGGGGAGTGGAAATGTTGAACGTTCACTATTAAAACATGTCATACCTGATACATGTGAAGCCTTTGTCATGTTAACCTTCACCCCTGGCCTGCCACACTCCAACCCACTGCCAGGAGAAAGACAGGAGTCAAACTTTTGCATAAACTGAAGAGCACCAGAGATTTCCTCACAGTGAGTTATCACACCCCTGCCTTGTACATTAACCTGCTGACAGGTCCATCACCCTGGGATGATGTTACACAGACCCTTGGAGGGTGGAACAGGATGGTCGGGGAGAAAGCAGTGTGAGGAGGGTGGTGGGGAATGGGGGGAGGGAGGGATTTGGGAGGAAATTGAGGGGAAGGAGGGAATTGCAGGGAGGGGGATGGGAGACTGGAGGGAGGGGGAAGGAGGGAAATATGGGATGGGAATTGGGTGCAAGGGCAGATTGGAGGATGGAGGGAAATAGGGGGAGGCTGAGCTGACGGACACAGCCTTGTCCTATGAGAATCTGGTGATAATAAGGGCCTCTGGGCATGTTGGACCCTTGCCTCCTCCTGTCCTTCATCCTCCAGCTCCTCCTCGGGCTCATTCTCCAGCCCCTCCTGGTCCACCTCCACTTCAGATGAGGCAGCATGTTCCTCCTCCAACATGTCTCTTCGCTGCTGTGCCAGGTTGCGGCAGGCACAGCAGATCACCACAAAGCAAGAGATCCTCTGGGTCTTCAGGGTGTGCGGCAGTCCCTTCACATGGGATGTAGCCTTCAGCTTGCATCGTCGCTGCTGCTTTCTCCGGCGTGAGGGCATCTGCTGCGGGATCAATGCCATTTGTGTATCTGTGTGGAATTGGAGGAGATAGACCGACAATTAGTCAGGTCTTCCATCCTGAGATCCTCAAATCCCACAAGCCTCTCCAGTCTTACATGTCCCGCCTTCTCTCAGAATGCCATCCAGAGTGCCAGTTGTGCTGGGAAACTTTGCTCTACACACTCAGCCCTGGCCACATAAGGAGCCCCTAGATCCAAGACTTCTGCCGGGAACACTAGGGAGGCCGTGCTCAGGTACCCGCCCCTGATCCACATACTTACCCTCTGGTCGCAAAAGGATCCTCAGTGTTGAAGTCCAGCTCTTTAGTGTTTGATCATTGGCAGCTGCCTCAATGGTGCTGGTGCTCCTAGAGTTCAGGCACAGTGTTTAAGCATAAAATTTTATTTGACATGCAGCGCACTAATCATCCTCTGAGACATGTCACGTGTGCTCTTAACGAGGCACTTGAGAGTTGAGGAATGTGAAATGCTATCACAACTAACAAAGCTAATTCCTCATTTGAAATAGCCTTCAGCTGTGAGGCTGGAGGCTACTCACGGTCAGAGGGCGTGAAATTGACTTTCATGGGAGATTAGCTGCAGCAGGGCTCTGTCATGGAAGAGTTTGGTAGGACAGACAGGCTGCAGCTGTGGTTGCCTCTGTTATGTGTCTCCACAATATTTAAAGATGGCTTTAAGGCCTCAAAGACGCAATGCCCAACAACCCCCCAGCCCATGCACAACCACCGACCTAGAACGCTTCAGTTCCCTGACCAAGACCAAGCACACTGAGGGCAAGTCAATAAAAGCAAAATTCTGCGGAAATCAGAGATCTAAAATAAAACAGAAAGTGCTAGGAAAACTCAACAGGTCTGGCAGCATCTATGGGGAAAGAGTTAACATTTTGAGTCCAATGTGACTCTTCTTTGGAATGGAGTGCGATACTGACTCTCCGAAAGAGAACATCAGTCACCACTTTGATGCGGTGATGTGTTACTGACTGGGAGAATCCACAAATGTATCCAGTGAGTCCATGGAATGAACCAGAAGGGCATGGTGACCTTCATTGGCACTGACACCAGGTGAGCATCAATAACTTTGGGGTTCAGCTAATCCATCATCATGACACCAAGATTCATGACAGCGTCTCGGGAAAGGCACAGTCTTCAACAACACTGCTTCTCAATATCAGGAGGTAACTCATCCTTAGTCTGCGTATCCTTGCTACAAAGTACCTCCTTCTCCATGTTGGCACATCCTCGTGCTCCTCTCTGCAACTTTCTTCCACTTCCGCATCCCTGCAAGTGCCCATGAGATTGCTGATATACAGATCCATGTGGCCTCCCTCCATCTGAGGTTTACCTTCTCCTGGGGACTCATTTCCTGAGTGGACAATACCCATGTCATGTGGGCATTGCCAGGTCTGAAGGATCACTCTGCACGTTTCACCCTCAACAGACTCTATAAACCCCCAGGGTTGATGGACCCAGAAGCCAGATGGAGGCTCATTCCCAAATCTTCCTCCCAATCAGGCCAAGCTGCTCCTCTTGCCAGTTGCAGCAATGATCCCAGCTGCCAACCCGCTGGGATCATTGATATACCCGTCGACGTTCTGATACCATCAGAGGTTCTGATGAAAGGCCACAGACCTGAAACATCAACTGTTTCCCTCTCCAGAGATGCTGACCTGCTGAGTATTTCCAACACCTTTGGTTCATATACATCAAATAAATTATGCTGAGTTGGTATAATGAACCAAGACATTCAAATCCAACACCAAAATCCGTTAAAGTTGGAAATTCATTCAAGTATGTTCTTTTCTTTATCTTTTCAGAGGATATTGGTATCGCTGGCAAGTCAGAATTTGTTGTCTGTTCTAATTGCCTTTTAATTAGTATGCTGGGCCGTTTCAGAGAGCAGTTAAGTGTCAACCACATTTTACTGGGTCTGGAGTCACATGTAGGTCAGACCAGGCATGGATGGCACATTTCCTCCCCTGAATGATATTTGTTAACCAGATGTTAACAATAATTGATGATTTATACATTGAATTAAATTCCACAAGCTGCCATGGTGGGATTTGAAATCATGTCCCTCTAACATTAGCCTGGCCCTCTGGATTACTAGTCCAGTGACATTACCACTGCACTATCATCGCTCCGTCTCTCGTGGAACTCTTTACTGTACAAATGACAATATCCACAAAATAGCCTGCAATACATCATTTGTTACCCTGTTTTATGCTATGAGCTTTATCTCCTTCAGTTTTGTTTATTGATGGCAGAGGTATTCCAGCAGACAGCAATCACGGTCAACTCCTCATCTTACATAGTGTTTGAGCAGGCTACAGGTGATAATGTGTATGTGATTATACTTCAGTGATATAATCAGTTTATATTTCACTGAATGATTCACAATGTTGTTACAGCTTCATTGCTTTATTTCTTTAAAACACCTGGGGTTCGCTGAATTTTGTTTTACACACTTTCATTAAATATTTCCATTAGGCATCATGACAATATCAATATTGCATACCTTTACAACCGATATTCAAAATAAATCTTGATATTATTGCGCCTAAATGTGCAATAACTAGCTCCACAGTAATGGTACATCTATGGCAAAAGTCATCACCATGGTTCGGTAAGAGGAAAGTCTGCCAGGAGTGGCCTTTGCCCTTACATAACACCACAGCGACTGAAATATTTGAGCTGCTCCACTCAGACTCTCGCTGAAAAAGTTAAACAACCAATAATTATAGTTTCCTCACCCAGCTTTAGCTTAATTGGTGTGATCAAGATGACTGCATTATTGCCACAACCACTTAGACCATTACAGAATGGTACTGGAGGGTTCTGAATCAATAAATTATTTAATCGTTCAGTCTGTTCTGGGAACTTAATTGAAATCTTAAACTTCAATGAAGTAGTAAAATCAATGTTTTGTCAGCTAGGCCAAAAAATTCAGTCCATTACTGCCCAGAATTTCTTTGTTTTTAAGAAAAATGCCTTACTCATAAAAAGTACTTTGCATTACATTTCAAATTTGACTTGATATAAAGTTCAGTACAGTTCAATTTCTTTCAATACAGTACGCTTGATGTAACTCACTATACTTACAGTTAGAGGTTTCTTGATGTTCTAACCATCAGGGGACTTATGGGCAGGGATGATTAACTATCCCATGGATCTTGTGGAATACAAACCCGCTGATAAGGGGGCGGGGTACTATTAGCAATCTCTGGTTATGAGTAAATAGAGTCGACCAGTAAGGTATCGACAAGCGAAGAGCCAGTAGGAATTACTGGAGCTGTATATTGTAGTTGTGTAAAATAAAGTAAATTTTTGTTTCAACAAACTCAGTGCAGATTCTTTGTAGCCCTTATAAAATTGGCAATGAGGATAAAAACTGGATAGCTATCACTGCTGAGCTACCTCCCAATCTATATTGGATACAGGTTGGACAATTTCTTTCATTATGCCTCTTTTTGGACGTTTGGATGCTGGACTGGAAGATTGGAATAAGTATGTACAGAGTATACGTTACTGTTTCCAGGCCAACAATATCGCAGTGAATGACCGCTAACTGCCTGTGGCGGGCATACGTTCATAGTGACACTTAGTCTTACATAACCAACTAAGACTTTCGATGAGCTAGCAGCTTTAGTGGGGCAGCATTTTAACACCACCCCTAGGGCATGCCCCCTCCCATCAAGGGCCCATCCCTGCACTGCTGCCTTACGCTGGACCGAATGCCGTAAAGGGCCGTCCCCTGGAGGCTGTAGACGGGGAGCCAGGTCGGTGTGTGGCATGTGGCCGCCAGCGCTGACATGAACGTAGGTGGCGAGTGAACCAGCGGTCCAGATGCCCCAGTAGAGTAAGGTGTCAGCCCCCGGCCCGTACTTTCCAACTGGGCGAACCAGATGAGGAATATGACAGCATGCAGTTGCATTGGATGGCAGCCCCTCGAGTGGCCCCCATTAACGTTGCAGTGCGGGTCAATGGGCACCTGCTCGATATGGACTTGGAGGCTTTGTGCAGCGGTCTCTGTGGTCAGACAGAGAACGTTTGACCACATTAAGCTGGGGATTCAGATCCAGGATTTGACGGATACCCAGGCCAGTTTGGCCAATTACATGGGTGAACCGTTGGATATCGCTGGTACTACTATGACCCTGGTGAATTATGTGTGCCAGTCGGTGCGTCTCCCGCTCATTGTGGTAAATTGCCATGGGCCCAGCTTGATGGGCCGTGACTGGTTACACCATCTGCAGCTGCATTGGCAGCACAGCCTCCAGATGAGATCCGGCGGACTGGGTGAGGTGCTGGGAAAATACCCCAAAGCATTTCAATCCAGATTGGAGACAATAAAAGTGGTTGCAGCGGTTGCGGCAGGTTGCACAGTGGTTAGCATTGCTGCCTACGGCGAATCCCGGCCCTGGGTCACTGTCTGTGTGGAGGTTGCACATTCTCCCCGTGTCTGCGTGGGTTTCACCCCCACAGCCCAAAGATGTGCAGGATAGGTGGATTGCCCACGCTAAATTGCCCCTTAATTAGAAAATAAAATAATTGGGTATTCCAAACTTATTAAAGAAAAGTGGCCGGGGCTTGCATGCAGGTCGACGCGAAAGCCCCGCCATGATATGTCCGAGCTCGCCCGGTTCCCTGCACCTTGCTGGAAAAGGTGGAAACGGAACTCAGTCATTTGTAGTCCTTGGGTATTATCAGGCCTGTCCGGTTCGCTAATTGGGAAGCGCCAGTGGTACCAGTCATAAAGCTGGACAATCATAGATTATCATAAAATTTACAGTGCAGAAGGAGGCCATTCGGCCCATCGAGTCTGCACCGGCTCTTGGAAAGAGCACCCTACCCAAGGTCAACACCTGCACCCTATCCCCATAACCCAATAACCCAACACAACACTAAGGGCAATTCTGGACACTAAGGGCAATTTATCATGGCCAATCCACCTAACCTGCACATCTTTGGACTGTGGGAGGAAACCGGAGCACCCGGAGGAAACCCACGCACACATGGGGAGGATGTGCAGACTCCGCACAGACAGTGACCCAAGCCGGAATCGATTACAAATTGACAGTAAACCTGGCTTCACAGTTGGGCCATGGCCCCATGCCCTGCATTGAGGATCTCTACGCGAAGCTTGTGGGTGGGCATTCATTCACGAAGCTCAATAAATAGCCACGCCTTTTTGCAACTGGTGCTGGATCTGGCCTCTAGTAAATATGTTACCATTAATGCGCACAGGGGCCTCCACTAGTATACATGGCTGCCTTTCGGAGTGTCCTCCGCCTGTGCTACTTTTCACACATAATGGAAAACATCCTGTGAGGTATGCCACGTGTGGCGGTTTATTTGGATGACGTGTTGGTCACAGGAGCCTCTGAAAAAGAACACTTGGACAACCTGGGGGCTGTATTAAAGAGATTCTCTGAGGCTGCTGTCCGCTTACAACGAACATAGTGCGTATTTCATACAAAGGAGGTGGTATACCTCGGCTATCGGGTGGATCGCGAAGGTCTCCACCCCTTCACGGAGAAGGTGCGTGTCATCCAGCAGGCCCCCACCCTGACGGACGCCTCGGAACTTCGCTTTTTCCTTGTGCTTGTTAACTATTACAGGAAGTTTCTCTCAACATTTGTGACCATGTTGGCTCCCTTACACCTTCTTCTGAAGAAGAATCATGTGTGGTCCTGGGACCAACTGCAGGAAACATCTTTTTGATGTGTAAAGAAGCAGTTGTTGACTCTCAGGTTATTGACCCATTACGATCCCACCAAAACTTTACTCGTCACATGCAACACTTCCCCCTGTGGTATTGGGGCCATTCCATCCTACCGGATTGAGAATGTAAGGGAGAGTCCAATTGCCTTTGCCTTCCATACGTTGGCTGCAGCAGAAAAAGATACACACAGATCAAGAAGCAAGGTCTGGTGGTGGTCTTCACGGTGATATGTTTTCACTGTCTACGACTACCACATGATTATTGTCACAGACTATAAACCTTTGCTTGGGCTTTTCAAGGAGGATAAAGCAATTCCACCAATTGCATCCATCCGGATCCAGAGCTGGGCCCTGTTATTAGCCGCCTACAAGTATTTCTTCAAACAGAGACCGGGGACTCAAATCGCGAATGCCAACGCAGTAAGCTGGTTACCTTTGTCGACTGGCCCTTTATTGACCCCCCAGGATGGTCAAGGTAGTCGCGGATCCGTAAGTGGATGCGGATGGACCCGATCCGATCTAAAGTTCGGCACATGGTCTTATACAGTGGACAGCATCGACAGCTTCCAGGCGGATTGAGGGCATTTTCCTCCAAGGAGTCTGAGTTCACTGGAGAGGATGGCTTTCTGCTTTGGGGTGCTCGCGTAGTCATCCCAGAGAAAAGGCAGGAGTTACTTTTGAAAGACCTCCACAATGGACATCTGGGCGTGTCCAAGAAGAAACTGCTGACACGTTGTTACGTATAGACTCAGGTGTTGAGAAGATGGCCCAACAATGCTCCATTTTCAAGTGCATCTGGGGCTTCTGCCGGCTGCGCCCCTACCCTGTGGATCATGCGGAATATGAGCTCCCCCAATTAGGGAATGGGGGACCGTTAGCAATGTCTGGTCATGTATAAATAGAGTCGGCCAGTACGGCACCAACAATGGAAGACCCAGTAGGCAATTACTAAAGCTGTACATAATGGTAATGTAAAATAAGTTATTGTTTCAAAAATCTCAATGTGGATTATTCGTGGCCCTCACAAAACTTTGCAATAAATTTCATACGAACATGTGGGTTAAGACCAGAAGATCATAAGACACAGGAGCAGAATTAGGTCATTCGGCCATCGGGTCTGCTCCACCATTGAATTATGGCTGATATGTTTCTCAACCCCATTCTGCTGCCTTCTCCCCATAATCCCTGATCCCCTTATTAATCAAGAACCTACCTATCTGTGTCTTAAAGACACTCAGTGACTTGGCCTCCATAGCCTTCTGCAGCAATGAGTTGCATAGATAGAAGGTAAGACTTCCCTGTTCTGGTTGTTAGTGACTTACTCACCAAATGGCCTGTGATATTTTCTGCAGAAGACCTTGTCGGCCAAGAGGGCTGTGTCCAATCTCCATGTGGCATTGGGCATGTCCTATCTCCAACCTCACATCCATGCAATGTGGAGCATGCTCAGAGATTACAATCGTGGAGTATTCTGCTCTTACTATTTCTGGATGCACCGTTTCCCCACTGCAAAGAAGTCGATACGGGTATAGACCTTGGGTGGGATTCACCGTCGGCCGACGCCGAAATCACGCAACTTGGTTGGGCGGAGAATAGCCTCCGACGCCAAAATCATGGAAGGCACCGGTTTTATGCCAAATCGGGATCCTTCGGCACTGGCGTAAATGCACGCCGTTTAAGCACCATTGGCATATCAAAAGCGGGCCTGACCCCCCTATTCGCGGCCTCCACGATTCACCGGCGTCAATGGGCCAAGTTCCCGACGGTGTGGTTTGCTTGTGGTCTCAGCGGTCGGGCAGCCAGCTTGGCGGCTGCGGACAGTGTCCAGCACTGCAATAGTCGGCCGGGAGCCGTGCTGCTGGCCGGGGAGGCTTCTGCAAGAGCTGGCCAGACTGGTGTGGGATGGCCAGGGAATGGCAAGGGGGGTTGTTTTTGACAGGTCGGGTCCACACAATGCCAGCGCCATGTTTTACGGCCTGACTGCTGCAGACTGTCGTTGTGCGCATGTGCGGCCATGGACCGGCCATTCTCCAGCTGTTTTTGTCGTGGGAGCCAAGAGTTTCACTCGGCGCAGCTTCCAGCCCCTCATCGGTCGCCTGATCAGTGAGAGTTCGACGCCACCGTTCCCATGCCAGCGTCAGCACTTAGCTTCCAAATCAGTGAATCCAACCCCTTGTGTATTGGTGAGAAAAGCGAGAATGCCTTCTTACCTGGGTGGATGCACCGCCATGCGTCCACTGCTCCCATCTGTTCCATAAACATTCCTTGTCCCCTAGCCATGCCTGCTGTTTTCTCTGTTCTGAGGTTTGATCTATCCGTCAGTGGGTACCGTATGCAGTTGAAATCCCCGCGCATAATCAGTCTGCATGTGCCTATGTCAGGGATTTCTGCCATGGTCCCAGTTGGGCATGTACATGTTCACCAAAACCGACTAGGACACTGCTGACCATGACATACCATCCTCCTTGGTCCCTAACTGTCCTTGTCACCGCAAACACGTGCTCTTACTTATCAGTATGGCTATCCACCTAACCCTCACCTCTATTAGCCTCCCCGAACAGGCGCCGGAATGTGGCGACTAGGGGCATTTCACAGTAACTTCATTTGAAGCCTACTTGTGACAATAAGTGATTTTCATTTTTTCATTTTCTGTAGCAGGAATGGTAGGTCTGTCTCACCCAGCCCTTCGCAGTCGGTCCTTCTCCCTCAGGTGTGACTCTTGGAGGAAGACTATGTCAGCTTTCATGTCTTTCAGGTGGGCAAAGACTCTGGATCTTTTCAGTGAGCCGTTAAATCCCCTGACATTCCAGGTGACTATCCTGATGTGGGTTTTTTGTTCCCCTCTCTCCTGCCATAAGTATCAACCATACTTACCTTGTGGATGTGACCCTGCACTCCGGTGTTTCCCTTTGTTAGGGGGCCATCCAAAATGGCCGCAGTCACCGTTCCCACCATGAGGCCGGGCCCCTGCGTTTCAGGGTTTCCCTTTGTCCAGGATCCACCCAACATGGCCACCAACTGTGTGTCGGCCATGTGGGTGAGCCCCTGCACTCCAGGGTCTCCCTTTGTTTTGGGATACTCCAAAGTGGCTGCTTGGGGTGCCATCTTGTTTCATGCTTCCGATATCGACCTGCTAAAGCCAGTGTAGAGTCCTTCTCCCCCTTATCCTTTTGTTTCCCCCATGGTTTTGATTCACCCTTTTGCCCCCCCCTTGCTGCCCCCACACCCGTACTCCCTCTCGTCTGTATATCTCCCCTGCCTCCCTCCCCCCATCACTGTACCTCCCCTCCCGCTAGACGCTCTCTCCCCAGTGGATGCGGCCCGGCCCCCTTCTTTCTCATACTTCCTGACACTAGCTTTCCTGATAGTGTGGTAGACCCCCACCCAAGGTCAATCTGACCCCCTCCTACACCCGCTCTGCTATTCTCCCTTCTATCTCCTGCTCACCCTCTCCTGTGCTCTGCTGCCCTCACCCCTTCCTTCCTATGAGCTGGTTCCCTGGCTCAAAGCGAGGTGATGCCGTCCCGTGCAAAATTGGCTATTTCTTCTGTTACGTTCTGGTGCTTGGCTGGTCGGAATCATGCACAAGAGAATGTCTAGTTCTTGACTAGTTGATTGTTTATTATTAACTAATTACATGGTTGGATAAACATGAGAAAAATATCAAAAACTACCAACTATTATATATTATTTAAGAGCTACTACAAATATGACAATCCACTACGACGACTATCTCCAGACTCTCTGAGGTGGCAGTGTCACGTGGTTGTTCTCCACTGCCACCTGCTGATTATCGTCTACATTGCTATTTACATGATTGCTTATGCATCTTTTTCTATGTGTCTTCCTCACTGCTGCCTCACTGCTACCTGTCCAGACCATTATTATAGACAAACTCGTCCACCTCTGCTGGGGCAGTAAAGTAATGTTCTTTGTCCTGGTATGTTACCCAGAGCCTGGCTGGGAATAACATCCCAAATGTGATAGGGCCGCCTTTGCATGGTTAAATTTGGCCCTGCGTTTTGCCAGGTCCGCCCCAATGTCCTGATATTTTATGTCCTTCCCAGTTGCAAGCCGTCGTCTGTTGAGCCCAGCAAAGGATCCTTTCTCGGTCCTGATATTTGTGCAGCTTGGCTATTATCGCTCTCGGCTGCTCCCCGGTCCTGGGCTTTGGTCGGAACGATCTGTGAGCCCTGTCAATTTAAACTGATATGATAGTTCTGGACGTAGAGGTAGGGTGGGTGGGTGTTGTTTGTGTTGTGATGCACACTGAGTCGCAATTGTGTGGGCCAGGCTGCACGTATTGAAAGGTCTTTCCTCCATCATTTTTGCATGTCCTCGTGTATCAACATCAAGAGTGGCATTATCACCAGTGCAGTAAAAGAAGAACTTGTCCGTGTATAGCATTTCTATAAAGCAATATTTCTTTTACAACGTGAATGCACTGTTTTCCAGTCACTATGCTTCATCAAACAGTCATAGCAATGGGTGCAGTCAGCATTGCAGTTTTGTTGAGATTTAACTAACAGTGGGGGCAGTGATGACATAGATGGAATAGGTAGTCTTTCTGCAGGCTTGTGAGGATGGTCATCATCCTAGAAGCCAGGAGCTGTCCATGGACAGTAACTCTGGGAGACAAAGCAAGTACTGTGTACAACTAGAAGATATATCATTCTGAAAATCAATAACAGCAGGACAAATGATAGTGATTCACTTGGCAGTTTTCTGTTCTGGGTTCAGATAATACTGCTCTTGTTTCTGCTGTGGTAATGCTTTGTCATTCAGATTAACAGAGAACAATGCCATTGCTAATTGTAATCCCTTTTTTTAGAAGATAGATGGAAATGGAATTGATAATGAAATGTTTCAAAGTTCTATACGTTGAAAAAAAAACATTTTTATCTGCTTTCTCTTTGGTTTTGGATGCAGTAGAAATGCCAAATCTATCTTTGCTGCTGTTGATGTTTGGAAATGTTGTTTATTTCTTCCTCTTCTTTAGTTTTTATACATCCTGCCAATCCTACACTGCAACATGTTTCCAGCCAGGCTGGATTGACGCTGTAAAATCCCGCACGGGAAATACGTCTGGAAATGATTCTTGCAGTGTACAGGTTCCCCCACTCGGGGCAGGGTAGCCCAATTACCCAGTGTATATAAGGTCGGCCAGTAAGGCACCGACCAGAGAGAGGAACCCGATAGGTGTCGACTTGGAAATGTGCGTACCTTGTTTGTTTATAAAAATTCACTCTTATTTTGATTCAATTTGGACTCCCGGTGTCCTTATTAAACTGGTGACGAGGGGTAAACTAGTTTGCTGTCAATGCTGCGACCTACTCAGCTGAGCCACCTCTCCGATATCCTGGGTTTCCTTGATTTGATGCCGGTGGTGAAGACTGGAACCAATACGCTGAACAAAGCGCTATTTATTCCGGGCCAACAATATAATGGAGAACGATCGGCAGACCGTCGTACTGTTGATAATTTGTGGATTGCATACGTTCGGGGTGATCCGGAGTCTCACATACGCGGCAGCGCTGGATATGAGTACATTCAACCAGCTCGTAACACTCATGGTGCAACATTTTAACCCAACTCCATCGATAATCAGTCAAAGATATCAGTTTAATATGGTGGAGAGGTGCAGCGGTGAGTCCGTCACCGAGTTTGTGTCTCGCCAATGGAAGATAGCTGAATTCCGCGAGTGTAGAATTATTTTGTCCGATATGCTCCGCGATCGCTTGGTCTGCGGCATTAATAACATGAAATCTCCCTAACTTTTCAGCAGGTGCTGCAGCTCTTCTTATTCCAAGAATGTGTGGAATACAGCATCCCGGAGATACAGGGAATGGAAGTGAACTTTCTGGTGCGTTACCTCTCATGTGGTATCCTCACAGCCCAGATCAAACACCGCTGCAACTCTGACTTCTGGGCAAAGAGCCGGCCGCCGAGTCATGGGCCTTCCCCGGACTTAGCTGAAGGCGATTCCGGCCCTTGCACTGCATGCGGATGCCAGTCTGGGCATGCCTGTCGACAGCAAGGCCTTGCATTTGGATGAGCCAGAAATTGCTGAGAATGAGGCTGAGATGCAGTGGAACTGTCTGGCAGTGCCCCATGTGGCCCCTAATCGCATTCCCGGACAGGGAAACAGCCATATGCTCTGAATAGAGCTGGATACAGGAGCAGCCGTGTCTGTGGCGGCACAGAGCACTTTCAATCTTATCAAAGAGGGGCCGCATACTTTGTCTTTGGCTGACAAGGCGGCTCAATTTGCCACTTTTAAAGGGGAACTTTTGAATATACTGGGATCCACCCTCTCTGCAGTGGTTTATGGGGGCCGGTCAGTGCGCCTTCCCCTCATTGTTGTGTAAGGAGATGGCCCTCAGCTGCTTTGCCATGATTAGCTGCACCGGCTGAAGTTAGATTGGCAACATATCCCCCAAGTGGGGCCTGGTGGTTTGTGTACAGTGCTGAGCAAATTCCCAGTTTTTCCAACCTGGTTTGGGTACCATCAAAGGGGCCATGGCAAACATCCATGTGGATCCGGAGGCCCAGCCCTGATATTTTCATGCCCGCCAGGTTCCCTGTGCTATAATGGAGACGGTTGAGACCGAACTTCAGCGTTTGGAAAGTTTGGGCATCATTCGGCCTGTGAGCTTCGCTGATTGAGCTGCGCCGGTGGTCCCTGTAATGCAGCTGGATAAGACAGTCTGCCTCTGCGGAGACTATAAGTTGACAGTGAACATGGCTTCGAGGTTGGACCGCTACCCCTCACCCCGCATTGAGGATTTATGTGCAACATTGGCTGTTGGCTGTATGTTCACAAAATTGGACATGAGCAACGCTTGTCAACAGCTGGTCCTTGATAGGTTTTCCCAGAAGCACATCATAATTAATATGCACAAGGGATTTTATGAGCATACCTGGCTTCTGGGAGCAGTCTTCCAGCGCTTCATGGAGAACATCCTGCGTGGATTGCGTGGGTTGTGATTTACTTAGATGACTCGTTAGTCACAGGGGCTATGAAGCAGGAACATTTGCAGAACCTCGAGGCAGTGTTGAAATGGCTTTCCAAATTACGTATTCCGCCTGCGCCGTACAAAGTGCATGTTTTACGCAAAGGAGGTGATATATTTTGGCTAGCGGCTGGGCCTGGACGGTCTACACCGGGTCGCCGAGAAGCTGCATGTCAAAATGATCCCATCCTGCTATACTCCACAGAACGTCACTCTTTCCTTGGATTTGTAAATTATTATGGGAGCTTCATTCCAAATTTGGCTACTATCCTCACCCCCCCCCCCCAACTTGCTTGTGAATAAGCACCAGCCATGGGTTTGGGGCATGGCCAGGATACAGCGTTTGACACGGTGAA
This sequence comes from Scyliorhinus torazame, assembly GCF_047496885.1. NCBI lineage: Eukaryota > Metazoa > Chordata > Chondrichthyes > Carcharhiniformes > Scyliorhinidae > Scyliorhinus > Scyliorhinus torazame. The sequence goes on along the minus strand of NC_092714.1, from coordinate 97,526,799 downwards.
GCAATGGTTGTGTTCTTCAGGGGTGTTGTCGGGTGTTGACTTCTCAAAGCCGCTGGATGTCACGTGCGATGCTTCATCATTTGGCATTAAGCACTTTTATTCTATCGAGTAGAAGATGGCCGTAACCGTCTGATCGATTTTGTCACCCAGATGCTGGCGGCGTCCGAGCAGAAATATACCCAGGTCGAAAAAGAAGGTCTGATGGCCATAATCGGGGTGAAACGGTTCCATTAGTGCATCTATAGTCACCACTTTTTCACATTCACTGATCAGAAGCCATTGCTAAGCCCCTTCCATGAAGATAAGACAATCCCACCAATTGTGTTTGAGTGGATTCAGTGTGGGCTCTGTTATTGGCTGCATATCATTACTCTTTCGGGCATCGCCGTCTTCCCCTGCAGGTTCAGCCGCGGGCCGTCCTACAGCAGACAAAGTGATTGCTGTCCTGAACTTCATGGACTCCTTGCCCGTCACTGCCTCGTGTGTTCGTGACTGACCGCAAATCGGCGACACTCCTACACCCTTGGATGTGGCCGGGGCTCCCTTGGGCCCGTGTGCACATCGATTCCATCGGTCCCTTCTTGGGTTCGATGATTCTCGCCCTGTGGATGCCCACTCAAAGTGGCTGGATGTCCACAAGATGACCGACCATCGAGCGGTTGTGTGTTTCTTTTACCACCCACGGAATTCGGGAGGTATTCGTGACCGATAACGAGCCTCTTTTGCGAGCGAAGAGTTTGCCACTTTTGATAAGAGCAACGGAATTCACCACGTCTGCACCGTCCTGTACCATCCGGCCTCGAATAGTTTAGCAGAGAGGGTCATGCAGACGGTTAAACGGGGGCTGATGTCCAGTTCGATGGACACTCGACTGGCAAGGTTTGTATTCTCATACAGGACCATGTCACACTCAGTAACCGGGTAGCCTGCAGAGATGTTAATGGTTGCTAAGCTTCAGTCTGATTCTGCCGGATATCGGCATTTGTGGTTCTAATCCTAGAATGGTTGGCATAGTGTTCACAAAAATCACAACTAGCTTTTATATTGAACAAAGCTAAAGATTTATTTACACTAATTAATTGGATTTGACACTTACTCCGATATAATAAACAATTGATAATAAACATACAATCTATACGCATCTACTACTGATCTCGACACTAATACAATAATTATGATCTGCTCTCACTCACCCTATCTTTCCTACAGTCTGCCTTCTAGCTTTCTCCTCAACCTCTCACCCACAAGGCTTAGCATCGATGCCTTATGTGGTTCTGCATCTAACTCCCTTTGGTACTAGGTTTGGATATAACATTAACTCTTACAGTTCTGCATATTTATAATAATATCACATTCCCCTTTCTTTAGAAAAAAGGTTGTAAACTCTGTTTGTATCATTTTTCTTAGAATATTTCATTAGCGAGCATGAATCATTATCTTGTCTTACATTCAGTTGCAAAAATAAATGTCATATCAAATTAGTGATTACAGATGAATAGTTATTAAAGTCATTGCAAATTCAGTCTGTTCAGTGGTTTCCTCATTCTCGTTGATCTTCTCAGTGGTCTTGTCGAAGTATGGAAGTTGTCTTCCAAATTGTCTTGTTGCATTGTTGATAATGAAGGATTTGGAAAGTCAGTGTTTTGGAAAATGGCATCCTGAGCAATAATGTTCAGAGTTTGAAATGGAACATAGTTCTTTATCTGCAATAATGCTCTTCTATTTCTTCTAAACATTGTGACATTTTCAGTTTGTACCAAATATGATCTTGGTGCAATTTGTCATACTACTTTAGTAACATGTGACCATCCACCATCAGAATTTTGTATTCGAACGTAATCTGCTTCTTTTAAAATCGACAAAGGTTTTGTGTGCTTGTTCATAGATTTTACAGTGCAGAAGGAGGCCATTCGGCCCATCGAGTCTGCACCAGCTCTTGGAAAGAGCACCCACTTAAGGCCACACCTCCACCCCATCCCCATAACCCAGTAACCCCACCTAAACTAAGGGCAATGTAGCATGGCCAATCCACCTAACCTGCACATCTTTGGACTGTGGGAGGAAACCGAACACCCGGAGGAAACCGACGCAGACATGGGGAGAATGTGCAGACTCCACACAGACAGTGACCCAAGCCAAAATCGAACCTGGGACCCTGGAGCTGTGAAGCGACTGTGCTAACCACTATGCTACTGTGCCATCTTGTTGTAGTGGTCTTTTTGTTTGCTTTTTTGTAGCCTCAGGCGGTCATGCGTTTCTTGGTCATCCATATTCTGTAGCGTGATTTCTGGTAACGTAGTATGAATTTTTCTTCCCATCAAGATCTGGAAGGCGACAAACCTGATGACAATGGACTGGCTCTGTATGTCAACAGTGCCAAAGATAAATCTTTGTTGTCATCTAGTGCTTTGCTGAATAGCTTAACTATTCCTACTCCTTTCTCAGCGTTCACCATTGGGTTTGGGGTACAATGGGCTTGATGTGATATGGTTAAAATTCTAATGTTCTGTAACTTGTGTCCACTCCCAGCTGGTGAAACAAGAGCCATTGTCAGAGGTAATGTGTATTGGAATTCCATGACAAGCAAAAACAGATTTTGCTGCTCGGATTACAGATCGAGTCGTTGAATCAGTAAGCGTAATAACCTCAGGATAGTTGGAATAGTAGTCAATAATGACTAAATAGTTATGACCTTTGAAGTAGAATAGATCCATTCCAACTTTCATCCATGCATTGGTGATTACTTCATTTTATTCCAAGCTTTCGTTGCATTGCGCAGACTGATGCACCTGACAAATGCTGCATCCCTGCACATGATTGTCTACATCCCTGTACATGATTGTCCACATCCTTGTTGATTCCAGGCCAGTACACAGATTGTCTTGTTCGTCTGCAACATTTTTAAATACCTTGGTGACTCTTGTGTATCTGTTCCAAAACACCTTGTCGGAGGCAGGCGGGAATAACTATCCTGTCTCCTTGAGTAAGAATCCGTTAATGACAGTGCAGTGATCTTTGATACTCCAAAGACTGGAGCAACATCCATTTGGCCAACCTTCTTCAGGTATTTGATTGCCCTTTGGAATGTCAAGTCCTTTTCTGTTTCTTCTCTTCTGATGTTTAGCTTGTTGTCAGACACTGGTAGCATTTCAGCAACAAATGAAGCTTGTGCTTCCAGAATGTGTACTATGTCTGAAACTGTGGTATCAATATTATTTGTAGCTCTTGATAAGGTATCAGCAACAATTATCTCTTGTCCTGGCTCTTTAAGCTTGACTTTCTTGGGTGAGTGTATCCATTCAATTAAGTTTAAATTATCACAGGAATCCACCCCAAGTAGTGATGATTTAACATTTTGCACTATTTCAAAGTCAATTCGCAGACTGATGTCGCCATTCCGAACAATGAGACAGCATGAACCTCTCGTGGCTATGGTATTTCCATTATAGTTAGACAATCGACAGGTTGATTTATTTATTTGCGGTGTGCTGTATGCTTGTCTAAAATCCTTTTCCCTTATAAAATTTGCGTGTGCTCCTGTATCTATCTTAAATGGAATATCAGGCTCATTTATATCAAGTAATATAGTCCACTCTTTAATCATTTTTGAAAGCTGTTGTACTGGTTTGTTATCACAGTCCAGTGCATTAATCTTAGTAATTGCATCAACCATGAAAGTATCCTTCATACATATTGGGAGGAATTATCATCATCAGTTAGGATGTTTTTTTATTTTCCTTCACTCTATCTACTTTGAATCTTCCCATAGACGTTGCATGATTTTTAAAATTCATTTGCTGTAAAAGCTGTTGCAAAACGCCACTGTGCTGCAAAGTGAATGAATTTGGAACAATTGGAACATTGTTTCCCTTTTGCCGGACAGTTTTTTACTGTTGGCGTGGCCACAGTGCGTGCATGTCACCATACACGTGACGTCACTCTCACCAGCCGTTGTACGCAGTTTTCTGTGCTGCGACACAGTATTAATAGCGTGGGCCACGTTTCCCGACTTTGCGCCTTTTCGCTTGCCCTGAACTCCACATATTCAGTGGATGCTTGTTCACTGGCTTTGCACATATTAATCACTTCATCTCGCGGCAAAATCAGTTGTCTCAGCACTTTTTCTCGCAAACGTTCATCATTAATCCTAAATGCAACTTGAAGCGAAGCATTGAATCAGCAACGGAGGCGAGATTACACAACCACGCTCTGAACTTGAAAGCATTAATAAAAGAATCTACTGACTACCCTTTCAGCTGCAGCCTTTTTCTGACATGTAGCGCTCAGAGGTCTCGTTCACTTGCTTTTTGCATTGAGCATCGAATTCCTGTAGCACTACGTTATACTTCGTTCTATCCTTATCTTCAGCAAATTCAAAGGAGTTATGCAACTCCTTGCATTCCAGCCAAATTAAGAAGAAACACTATTTTTCTCAGATCAGATGCATTTTCTAGTGCGGAGACAGATAGGAAAACCTCAAATTGCTGTTTGAAGAAGGCTTAGTTTTGACATAGTTTACCGTTTGTCCTGAAGTAGTCAGGTTTCATCAGACTCTCCTCCATCTGTGTAGATTTTTTGATCAGTGTAGTGGCGTGATTGTTTTCTTCAATCTTCTTAAAGCTATCCTGTCTAATCTAATTGCTTATTATTTTTAGAAATGTACCCCTGGTGCCATGTGGTGTTTTTTGTGGTTCTAATCCTAGGATGGTTTGCATAATGTTCACAAAAACCACAAATAGCTTTTATATTGAAAAAAGCTAATGATTTATTTACACTACTTAATTAGATTGACACTTACTCCTATATAATAAACAGTTGATAATAAACATACACTCTACACTCATCTACTACTAATCTCTACACGAATACAATAACTATGATCCTCTCTCATGCACACTCTCTTTCCTACAGTCTGTCTTCTAGCTTTCTCCTCAACCTCTCACCCACAAGGCACAGCATCGATGCCTTATATAGTTCTACATCTAGCTCCCTCTAGTGGTTTATTTGGACATAACATTAACACTTACAGTTCTGTACATTTATCATGATGTCACATACCCGACAACAACCAAGCTGTCTCTACCTCAACACAAGCACTACCCCAGTCCACCTTTAGTGTTTTATTTAATTAATAAACAGTTTTGTTCTCTGATTACTTCAACGACAAAGACCTCGCAATCCGTGCATACGGAGAACATTGCAAGTTACATACAGGTAAATGATCCAAGGTAAACTTGCTTAAAAAGTGCTTCATTTTTTGCAGTTTGTTCACCCTACGGCAGATTACAGGACATTATTTTCTTGATTCCTCAAGACCCAGCTGTAACAAAGGTTAAGAATTAAAGTAAATTATCATAGATTATCATAGAATTTACAGTGCAGAAGGAGGCCATTCGACCCATCGAGTCTGCACCGGCTCTTGGAAAGAGCACCCTACCCAAGGTCAACACTGCCACCCTATCCCCATAACCCAGTAACCCCACCCAACACTAAGGGCAATTTTGGACACTAAGGGCAATTTATCATGGCCAATCCACCTAACCTGCACATGTTTGGACTGTGGGAGGAAACCGGAGCATCCGGAGGAAACCCACACACACACGGGGAGGATGTACTGACTCCGCACAGACAGTGACCCAAGCTGGAATCGAACCTGGGACCCTGGAACTGTGAAGCAATTGTGCTATCCACAAGGCTACTGTGCTACTGTGCATTGGAATGGATGGAAAAAAAGAAAAAGCAAGAGATAAAGAAAAGAAAGCAAAATTTATTTATAGTGGGGGAATAAAGCCAAGGATACGTGAAAAGATTAAGCAAAATACAACATTGCAGGAATATACATATGCACAGGAATAAAAAATTCTAAAAAGGATGGCAACTTTTAAATTGTTTCCAATGTATTTTATATGTATTCTCACACACACACGCATACACACATATCACATAAAGGTGTAATATTCAGACTCTTGTGTATATAGTTGTATATTAATCAGAGGAATGCGTACAACAAATACTAGTATCATCGCTCCATCCCGGCCAGGATTCTCCCGGAATCAGCGGGGCGGCCCGTACCGGCGCCAAAGAGCTGCGTGAACCACTCCGGCGTCGGGCACAGGCCCGCACACAGATCGGTGGGCCCCGATCACGGGCCAGGCGCCGGATCCCCCCCGCACCCCCCGAGGTCTCCGCAAGCCGCCCTCCAAGCCAGGTCCCGCCGGGATGGACCATGTCCATTTCACGCTGGCGGGACTGGGCGAAAACGGGTGGCCGCTCGGCCCATCGGGAACCGGAGAATTGCCAAGGGGGGGGCTCTACCAACTGCCCCGACCGGCGCAGCGCGATCCCCGCCCGAAAACCGGCGCCGGAGAATTCGGCAACCGGCATTAGAACGGCGGAGCGGGATTCACCGCCCCCCCCCCCCCCCCCCCCCGGAGATTCTCCGACCCGGCGGGGAGTCAGAGAATCGAGATGTTTCAATTTTTTAAACGGAACAAAAACAGATTGCATTTGTAATGAAAGAAATACCTGCAATTGTATAATGTCGTATAACATCTCAGAACACTCAAGATGCTTTGCATACAATGAGTTTGAAATGCAGCAGCTTATTATTTAGGCAAATAACCCAGCGGTTTATGCACATTGGGCTGTGGGAGTGATTCCTTCCTTCAATTAGTGTCATGAGAACTTGAAATTAATTTGAACCCACTCCATGGTTAAGATAAACCAGTCACTCAGTGCAATGTAGAGCTAAAAGCACATTTTTCAACTTACCATTATCGCATGTGTATACATATGTGGGTAAAAGACAATGGCTTAGGATTGTTTGCAAATGCAAGTGATGCTGTTGTAATAGTTTTTTTTTAGATGTCACTTCCAATGTTTTCCCTGTAGTTAAAGCTCTATATTCGGATAAGCCAGGTGATGAGTCTGAGTCAAACTCCAGAACTTAAAATCAAACCTTGATGTCCCTTTTATTTTACTGAATTTGTTACTGATACAGGGTGGGATTTTCATTGATGTGCACTAAAGGTGGCAATGGGCACAACAATCAAGTCTTTCCCGCTGGCTGCAAAGGCGGGTTGTCATACCTCTGCCTGCCTCATTAATTTTACAGGCACGAGAAACATGCCGATTGGTGGTGGGCAGAGTCAGTTCGTCTGCCATGCTGTAACCTCAGCACCTTCTCACTCTGGCCGACATATTTAAACTGCACCCATGCACACCTACCTCAGTCTATGCAGCCCAGGACTGCTGCACATTGCAATGATAGCTCCCAAAGGCAAAGAGCACTGCTGCCCCCAGGTTTAGTGATAGAGACATAGGAATTAGGAGCAGAAATAGTCAATTTAGCCGTTCGAGCCTGCTCCGCCATTCAATCAGATAAATGCTGATCTCTTCCTGGTCTCTAATCCACTTCCCTACCTGTTCACCATATCCCTTCAACCCATTTTTAAAATCAGAAATATATCAATCTCCTTCTTGAAACTATTTAATGATTCGGACTCCACCACACTATAGGGCAGCGAGTTCCACAAATACAGCACCCTCTGTGAGAAGTAGTGCCTCCTCATCTGTTCTAAATCTACCGCCTCTCAACCTATATCTGTGACCTCTTGTTCTAGATTGCCCCACAAGGGAGAACATTTAATCTACATTTTCTTTATCAATCCCTTATAGTATTTTATACATCTCGATCAGATTCCCTCTCATCCTTCTAAACTCCAGCAAGTGTAAGCTCAAACATTTTAATCTCTCCTCATACATCCCCTTCATCCCCAGACTCAAACTGGTGAACCTCCTCTGAACTACTTCCAATGCCACCACATCCTTCCTCAAATAAGGAGACCAAAACTGGACACAATACTCTAGATGTGGTCTCACCAACACCCTATATAATTCTAACATTACTTCTCTACTTTTATACTCCAGTCCTTTTGCAATAAACGCTAGCACTTGCCATTCTCAATTATTTTTGTATGTGCATACAGGTTTTCTATGATTCATGAACAAAGACACCCAGATCCCTCTGCCCAGACTCATTTTGAATCTGCTTTCCATTTAGATAATAAGTTGCCTGACTATTATTTCAGCCAAAATGGATAACCTCACCTCCCTGAGCCGGCTGCTGGATGCAATGAAGGCCGTTGGTATGCCCTCTACCCCATCTCTGGTTACAGGAGGTTCAGCAAGGTGACCAATTCGGCTTAGAAGGCGGTAGCAGTGGTGGTCAGTGCAAACGCTGCACAGAAGAGGTTGGCCATTCAGTGCGGAAAGAGAATGATTGATCTCAACCGTGCCACCAGGGTAAGATAACCGTATCATCATTCTCAACTCACTCACTCACAAACCCATCACATATTCACTGACATCTCACTCACTGCAGGCTCAGAGGACATCACCACCCACTCCCCAACACACACACACCTTCATCTCTTCTGCAGATCGCATCCTCATCCCATCCAGACAATTGACAGACAACCTTCTCATTTGGCCTGGCATATGCCCTGCTCACACACGGTCCATCTGTCTTCATGCAGGACAAAATCGTGCACAGTGAAAGGGAGAGTTCCCAGACTGAGGGCAGAGTGCTGGACATGAAAGTCCTCATGGAATTTAAGCATTGCGCCATTGAGCGGGTCGGCAAAGACTTGTCCTGTGCCTGTGGCGGTGGTGAGGTCATCGGCAAAGTCCCACATGAGGATCCTACACCAGACCATCCATCAGTCAGGGCGATTGTGAGTGCACTGTTCTGTTTTGAACTCGGTGGCCATGCACCAAGTTATTTATCACGACCTTCTTTCATAGGCATCTCTGCCAAACACCCAATGCCCTACACCAGCCAGGCCCTCAGCCGAAGCCCTGAGATTTCCTCCGATGAGGAACCTGAAGACGGATCCCTTGAAGACTTATCATGACATTCATTCACACCCTCCACCAGTGCAGAGGTACACACATTGCTGGGACCTAGATGTAGAGTAGGCTGGGGTTAACAATCTGGTGAGCAAAGTACAAAAACAGGTGTAGATATGGTGGAGGTTGGGGTAGGGACATCCATGGTCGCCGGCACTCGGAGGACTTCTGAAGGCCACAATACTGCTGACTATGAGTCAATTGACGAGCTTCCAGCCTCGGTCCTAAATCAATTGCTAGAGCTGCAGCAACTGTCAAGGGATATCAGGAAGGGATGTCAGCGACAATCCTCAGATTCCAAGGAACAATGGAGGAATCTATCCACATTCCATTTGAGGTCATAGGCAATGTCATGCCAATGCACCAAGGTCAGGATGGAGGCCTCCATGGTAACCTTGGTCCAGGAAATCAGTCCTGAACTGCTAAAGGAGCATCTCTATCTCGTTGTAGCCATTGGTGACCTTGTTATGACATTGTGAGCTAGGGCGCGTTCAATTCCAGCCCACCTTGACCCGGAACAACACAATTGAATCAAGCAATAATTTGTTACAAAATACCCAAAGTCATTGGCCCTTGGCTGCCCAGTTATTACAGTCACCAGGTTTGTAAATTTAAACACAATTACTTTTTATTTATGACAAGAACTGGAATGAAATATGCCCCAAATTCAACTGGTTAACTATAAGATAATTCCTAATCCCCCACTTTAACTTGCTCCCGCGCTGTAGACACACATGATAAACTAACACAGAGGGGAAGAGAGAGGTGAAAATAATAAGTAAATGAATAAAGAGTCTTTGTTTCAGATGGGTGTCTTTAAGCACACTTTCCTTCAAACTAAGCTTTCAGGTCGAGGTCTCTGTTTTCAGTCTTTAATGGTTTTCACTGTAGAGTTTCATTCAGGTTCTCTGTACGTTCAAAAATACAGCAGCTTACAGCATTTCTGGAGAGAGAGAGAAAAGAGGAGAGCAGGGACTCTCAGCTCCTTTTTCTGAGTGTCTCGGACCCAACTCCGCTTTCCTTAGGTCTCTGGAAATCATCCCACTTGGGTAGGACCAAATCACCTCTTGGTACCGGGCAGAATACAAGCTTTTGGCAAAATCATTGGCTACCAGCCAACCAATACAACCGAGTCCCACACCATCTCTCGGTGTCAAAAGGTCTGAGTTCTGCTGCTCAAAAACTAGCATCATATACTATGTTGCAACTTTTTGAATTCCTCATTCTCTCGGATGCTTGACTTAAAGATGCATTTCCACTTAGCATCTATGGATCAAAATGACAACGGCAAAAAAATAAAGAAAGAAGTAAGATAATCATCAAGAAGGACCCTCACATGCCTCCCTCCCTAAAAGGAATGAAATGTCAGGGCACGGACGTCTCTATATGAGGTTTTCAAGGCATAAAGCACAAACACATATCCATCCATCCATCCCCATTATATAAGGTCCCTTCCTAGTCTCTGCATTGGTAACTAGCTTGTCCTTAAACCCGTGACAAAGAATCCTCAATCACATTATCCGTTCCAGGAATGTGTATAATTTTAATATTGAACTGTTGTGATAAAAACTCCAACGGAATAATCCTGCCTTCTTGGTTTTAAACTTGTCTATAAGCGCAAGTGGATTATGGTCTATATAAACTAAGCTTTGTTTCTTGCCATGTCGGAAACTTCCAAATGCTGAAGGACTGATAGCACTGCCCTTATCCTCAGGCCATTGGAATCGTTGGCCATTTGAAATGGTCTGAAAAGTCCAGGGCAGCTAGCACCGGTTCAGGCACTAACCTAGCCTTCAATCTCCCAAACTCGACTTGGTGTTCTGTGGACCACAGAGCTTTTGTTTGTTTCCGCAGCATATCCAACATGCACTGCATTTCAGTCACTAACTGAGCCAGTCTCCGTGGCTTTAGTTGAGATGGGTCGTACAGGAGTCTGGTAACAGCAGGGAAGAAGCTGTTTTTGAATCTGTTAGTGCTTTTATTGGTTTTATTGGTTCCGATTTTCCTATGTCTACATCATGACTGGTTCACGGAGTGCACCGTGGGGCGTCATTCTCCGACCCCCCGCCGGTTTGGAGAATCGCCGGGGGCTGCCACGAATCCCGCCCCCGCCGGTTGCCGAAGTCAACGGCACCGGATATTCGGCGGGGGCGGGAATCGGGCCGCGGCGGTTGGCGGGCCCCCCCACCCCCCGCTGGATTCTCCGGCCCGGAAGGGCCGAAGTCCTGCCAATAAATTGCCTGTCCCGCCGGCGTGGATTAAACCACCTTTTGAACAGCGGGACAAGGCGGCGTGGGTGGGCTCCGGGTTCTGGGGGGGGTGCGGGGCGATCTGGCCCTGGGGGGTGCCCCCACGGTGGCCTGGCCCACAATCGGGGCCCACCGATCCATGGGCGGGCCTGTGCCGTGGGGGCATTCTTTCCCTTCCTCCTCCGCCACGGTCTCCACCATGGAGGAGGCGGAAAAGACTCCCTCCACTGCGCATGTGTGGGAAACTGTCAGCGGCCGCTGACGCTCCCGCAAATGCGCCACCCCAAGATGTCATTTCCGCGCCAGCTGGCGGGGCAACAAAGGCCGTTTCCGCCAGCTGGCGGGGCGGAAATTCCTCCGGCGTCGGCCTAGCCCCTCAATGTTGGGGCTTGGCCCCCAAAGATGCGGAGCATTCCGCACTTTTGAGGCGGCGCGATGCCTGTCTGATTGGCGCCGTTTTGGGCGCCAGTCGGCGGACATCGCGCCGTTTCAGGAGAATTTCGCCCGTGGTGTTTCCCTACAACTCTGTCTATATTCTTTCAGTATCTTTATTAGATTTTCCCTTTGTTCTTCCTCTGCTGATAGGTTTGCATTTTTGGGTTTTGTACTCACTCCGATATCCTCAAACAGTGCCATGTTTTCACTCTCTTCATAAAGCAAAGACAATATGCTCCTCTTTGTCAGATTTCTGACTGTCCAATTTAGAGAGGACACCCTGAATGAGTTTCTTCTGCATTTCTATCTCTTTTGGTCTCTCATGTAATGTATCCTCTTTTCTGATCATCCAATGAATGTTCATCGAAATTTCGAGCGTCTTCTGCAACCAAACTGCAAACAGTATTGTCAATGCTGAGAGAAATATTTGTTTCATTTTTAATCAATAAACATTCTTCAAACTCTCCAGCTTTACATGCTCTCTTTTCCTTCACATGGTTAATTTCAGCGAGAAGTAAAGTTGAGCATTCAATCTTCACCGAGTCGGTTAGCTTTATATGCACCATTCTTTGTTTTCTGGCTTTTACCTCTTCATCAGAGTCTTCATAATCACTGCTCTTATCTCCACTTAAAAATCGGACTTATACAATTTTTGCTTTCCAGATGTTAACTTTTCTTCTCTACTTTCAGATATACCAAGGTGAAACCTGTGGCGAGGAGTGTCCATGGTGGATGTATTGAATTGAACCGACATTGTTCCGTTAAATGGTGGTGGCCTGCAACCACTTTCCACATCACGATCATAATCAGAGAATAGCACTTTGTTGGTTCCATGAACTTTCTGTTCTTTGTTATCAGGTGTGGTTACAGAATCACTGCATGGTTCTTCATCCACCTTCCTCTTCATTTTCAAAAAGAATTGATCATTGATTATTTCATCTCCTTTGCTATTTGCTTCTTTTACCTTGAAGAGGCACTGTGGGCCTTTAAAAGGATGTGGGTTAATCAGCTGTTGCTTGGTGTAATTCCACATTCATTGCCGTTCTCATCCTGAATAGCTGATGCCATGCTAGTGTGTATTTTTTCCTTCAAAACAGGAATGTTCTGGTCAATATTTATACTTAAAGTAGGTTTCAATGGTTTACTGCAAGAGGCTGTGACAAGTTATTTTTAGAAAAGCCTGATTCACTTTCTTCCTACAATTTGCTGTCTTCTTTCCAAGCTTTGGAAGAGTTACTTGCCACCTGTTCAAGATCAGTTAGTGATAGGTCTATTAAGGAGCAGTCGTTTATCATTACGTCATAATCAGAGCCCAACTGGATTCAGAATTCTCATCTGAATATTCATCACTGTTATTATTCTTAGATTCAGACTCCTCTTTCTTCGGGTCACCTTCAGTCTTGAAGTCTCAGGATCTGGTTTTCCACTAGATTTTATTTTTGACAAACCTCTGTGAGAAATCATTGCCCAAAAATAAGTCTACTCTGTCCACTGGTAACCACTCCGACAACTACTGGACCTGACAGTAAATTACACTTGAATTGTACTTTATACAATGGAACTGGAATATAATCTCCACCTATCCCCTTCACTAATATCTTAGTTTCCATTGAACTCTCTGGAGGGAAAACCAAATCCTCCAGGACAAGAGTTTGCATAACACCAGTGTCCCTTAAATTGCGTAATCTTCCCCTTAGACAAAAACCCTGCATATCTCTCATTTAACTCATTCATCATACCTGCTCCCAGAGCAGTGTTTACCTCAGGTCTCCTAAGTTCAGTTAGAGCTATAGTCTGACCTGTAGTATTCTCCACTCTTGTTCCCTTTTCAGAATCTTCCTTCAGAACAACTCCGATGAGCCTTCCTTGCAACTTCCAACATGCTAAATGAACATGTCCCACCTTATTACACTGGTAACACCTAGGCTTTCGAGTCTCACCTACATCCTCAGTACCTTCCTTCTTGAACTGAGGAGGAGATCTAGGACCATGCCCAGCTATCTATTCCTTACCTTGGCTACCTGCCTTCATTTCACCCTCCCATTTCCTACCCTTTTCAAGATTTTGGGGGTGATGGAACAAAGGTTTAAATTTAGGGATCAGCTCATAATCATCAGCCTTTTTTTGTTGCTTGTCTACCGGTCATCACCCTTTGATCTTCAACATAGATTTTTATCATAGAAGTTAGGGAATCCTTAAATTCCTCCAAAAAGACACGACTGTGTGGCAAAATTCGGCTCCAACTCCATCTACAAGTTTGCTGATGATACGACTGTAGTGGGCTGTATCTCAAACAATGATGAGTCAGAGTACAGGTAGGAGATAGACAACCTAGAGGCATGGCGTAACAACAACAATCCCTCCCTCAACGTCAGTAAACTAAGGAGCTGGTCATCAACTTCAGGAAGTGAAGTATCATATACACCCCTGTCTGCATCAATGGTGCCGAGGTGGAGGTGGTGCGAGGTGGAGATGGTTGACAGCTTCAAATTTCTAAGTGCGTACATCACCGACAATCTGTCCTGGGCCATCCACGTCGATGCTATGACCAAGAAAGCACAACAGCGCCTATACTTCTTCAGGAAACTAAGGAAATTTGGCATGTCCACATGAACTTTTACCAATTTTTACAGATCCACCATAGAAAGTATCCTATCTGGCTGCATCACAGCCTGGTATGGTAACTGCTCGGCCCAAGACCATAAGAAACTACAGAGAGTCGTGAACACAGTCCAATCCATCATGCGAACACGTGTCCCATCTGTCTACCCCTTCCGCTGCCTTGGGAAAAGGGGCAGTATATTCAAAGACTCCTCCCACCCGGGTTATTCTCTTTTCCCAAACTCTTCCACCAGGCAGAATATACAAAAGTCTGAGCAAGCACTAACAGATTCAAAACAGCTTCTTCCCTGCTGTTACCAGACTCCTGAACAACCGTCTTAAGGACATAACTGATCTCTCCACGCATCTTCTCTACTGAGTAGTACTACGCTCCATATGCTTCACCCGATGTCTATGAATATGTGTTTACTTTGTATATTTATTGTATGTCCTATGTTTGTCATGTATGGAACGATCTGTCTGGACAGTTCTCGGGCCTCAACTGTTCACAATTTATATGAATGATCTGCAAACAGAAACAGAGTGTAACATAGTAAAATTTGTGGATGATACTAAGATAGATGGGAAAGCAGACAGTAAAGAGGAGATAAAGATTTTACAGATGGATATAGATAGGCTCAATGACTGGACCAAAATTTGTCAGATAGAGTTTAATGTAGATAAGTGTGAGGTTATCCATGTTGGCTGAAAAAATAGAAAGGTAAATTATTATCTAAATGGAAAGCAGATTCAAAATGCATCTGGGCAGAGGGATCTGGGTGTCTTTGTTCATGAATTGCAGAAAGTCGATATGCAGGTCCAGCATGTAATTAAAAAGGCAAATGGAATGTCAGCGTATATTGCAAAAGGACTGGAGTATAAAAGTAGAGAAGTGTTGTTGCAATTGTATAGGGTGTTGGTGAGACCACATCTGGAGTATTGTGTCCAGATTTGGTCTCCTTATTTGAGGAAGGATGTGGTGGCATTGGAGGCAGTTCAGAGGAGATTCACCAGATTGATTCCACGGATGAAAGGGTTGACATATGAGGAGAGATTAAACAGTTTGGACTTGTACTTGCTGGGGGACGGGGGAGCGATTCCCGCAAACAGGGTTTAAATTGAGTCCTAACGTGCCACGGTGTGAAAAGCAACCCACCATTGATGGATGGAGCTGACAGTCGCAAACTGGTTCCACAACAATATAAAAACGATTTTGGCCGACTCCCGATATTTTCCACTCCAGGCTGCCAAGACACCGGCCACAAGTGGGGCCAGAAAATCCCGCTCACAAATGCATTGGGGACGGGCAGGGAGGCAGGAGGGTTGGTATAATGACAGCAAACGATATTGGGAAGGCATCCCAACAACTTCCTGCTGCCACCAGATACTCTCAGAGGCAGAACTTCAGCAGCACGGCTGCCCACCGGGTTGACAATTATGCTAATTAAGTGTCTAATTAGGGTCACTTCCCTCCCCCATCAACATTTTCCTGGCACTGGGAGGCATCGGCACCACAGGACTACCCAATAAACCCTGGTGGCCTCCCAATGGGTTCTTGGGGGGGTCTTCCTTTATGGCCACTCCACGGGTCAAGGTGCACCTCCCCCACCATGGCAATTGCTGTCCCCGTGACTATGGCACTGTCATTGCAAAGTGGACCCCCATCACAGTCCAATCACCTGTGCATTTGTGCCTGTCTGGCTCCTGCATGATAAGGGGAAAAAACTGTCTTCGAGGGTGCATCAACATGGAAGAGTCTTCAGCTTCTTTCATGTGCCCTGCATTAACAATAGCACTGTCGAGGCTGCAACACTACCAGCCTTCTGAGCCAGCAGCTTTTGAGAGGCATCTACCATCCTAATTATACGACAGTTTCAGAGGTGGCCTCTTAATTGGGCGCCACAGGTAAAATGCCACCGAGTGCCCCACCACTCGGCCACACTGGCTCGGTTCTCACCTTGGGACTCAATGACAGGACTACTTCTGTTAATTTAAAATTCTGGCCAATTACCATTTACAGACTTCAATTCTAATTAGATGATTGGAGAAGACGTATTTCAAAAATAATGCTCATTTCTTTTTATCTGAATAGAGGTGAGTAATTGCTTTCCTGAAGAGATTGCCAATCATCTCTAATGTCACAATTAGCAGGTGGTGTGAAAACAAGGGAAAGAAAGTTTGCCGTCAACAATGGGAAAACCAATTTGTTTAAATTGGCATCGTGCTGTCTTACGTTCAAAATATATTCCTGAGAGGAAGAGGAATGGTAAAAGGGAGAAAAACATTCCACGGTCAAAAAAGGAAGTCAAAGAGGACATAAAGGCAAAACTAGGGAATAGCATACTGCAAAAGCTAGCGGTAAGCTGGAGGATTGAGAGAACTTTAAGGTTCAGCAAAAGGCTACTAAAAATAAAATCAAAAGAGCTAATATGAACTATGAAAGGAAACAAGCTGAAAACATAAACATTGACATCAAAAACTTCTATAAGAAGATAAAGAGGAAGAGATTAGCTAAAGTAAATGTTGGTCCTTTAGAGGATGATACTGGTGAAGTAATAATGGGGAACACGGAGATAGCGGAGGCACTGCAACAATATTTTGCCTGTCTTCACGGTAGAGGATAATAAACATTTTCAGATAACTGCAGTTAATGCAAAGGAACTTTGTACAATAATCAACACAAGGGAGAAGATATTGAATAAACTAATGGGATTAAAGGCAGATAAGTTTCTGGGACCTGATGGTCTGCCCCCTAGGGCAGTCATTTTCAAAGTCAGAGTCGCGACCCGTGATTGGGTCGTGGGCGGGTGTCGGGAGGGTTGCGGCCTTTCCATTCGCGGGAAGAAGTGCCCAATGGCCGTGATCAGCTTTTAAAAATGCCGGCCACAACTGGCTTTCAGAATGCTGGCCGTCTACTCACGCGTGCCCTCTCAGCAGTGCACAGGCCCGGAGCCCAGCGAGGCAGACATCAACGCTCTGACCCAGGAGAAGATTCTTTAAAGGTCACATTACAGGTAACAGAAATGTTGGGTCGCGAGGTTTGGGCGGGGGAGACGGGGGGGGGCACTGGTCGCGTAGGTTGGGCGGCGTGGGTCGCAAAGGGTGGCCGGTTGGTAAAAATGAGCCTCTGACAAAAACGTTTGTAAAACACGGCCTTCTGGTTTAAAGGGGGTGACAGCAGAGATATTGGATGCATTGGTTATGATATTTTAAAATTCCCTGGATTCTGGAAATGTCCTGGTGGATTGGAAACACACTAATGTGATGCCCCTGTTAAAAAAAGGAGATAGGCAAAAAGCAGGAAACTATAGACCTGTTAGCTTGACCTCTATGGTGGGGAAGTCATTAAGGAGGACATGACAAAACATTTGGAAAGACCAAGCTCAATCCACCATTGTCAGCATGGTTTTATGAAGGGTAAGTCATGCTTGACAAACTTGATTGAGTTCTTTGAGGACATAACCAACAAGGTGAATAATGGGGAACCTGTGGATGAGGTATATCTGGACTTTCAGAAGGAATTTGACAAGGTGCAGCATTAAAGACTGATCCAGAAGGTGAGATCGCAGGGGATTGGGGGTAGAGTGCTAGATTGGATTAAGGATTGTCTGACTGACTGAAAGCAGAGGTCGGGTTAAATGCATCCGGTGAGCTGTAACTAGCGGGGTGCCACTGGGGTCAGCTCTCGGACCTCAACTATTTACAATCGATATAAATGATCTGCAAGCAGAAACAGAGTGCAGCACAGAAAAATTTGCAGATGATATTAAAATAGGTATGAAAGCGGGCACTGAAGAGGAGATAGAGATTTTACAGATGGATATAGATAGGCAAGGAGAATGGGCCAAAGTTTGGCAGATGGCGTTTCATGTAGATAAATGTGAGGTTATCCATTTTGGCAGAAAAAATAGAAATTCTAATTATTATCTAAATGGAAAGTAGATTCAACATGCGTCAGGTCAGAGGGATCTGGGTGTCTTTGTTCATGATTTGCAGAAAGTCGGTATATAGGTACAGCATGTAATTTAAAAAAGTAAATAGAATTTTAGCGTTTATTGCAAAAGGACTAGAGTATAAGAGTAGAAAAATGTTGTTGCAATTGTAGGCCACATCTGCAGTATTGTGTCCAGTTTTAGTCTCCTTATTTGAGGAAGGATGTGGTGGCATTGGAGGCAGTTCAGAGGAGGTTCACCAGATTGATTCTGAGGTTGAGGGGTTGACATATGATGAGAGATTAAACAGTTTGGGCTCATACTCGCTGGAGTTTAGAAGAATGATAAGTATTTAAAGACGTCTGATCAGGTATTTAAAATACGAAAGGGATTGATAAAGTAAACGTAGATCAAGTGTTCCCCCTTGTGGGGCAATCTAGAACAAGAGGTCACATATATACGGCAGGATTCTCCGACCCCCCGCGGGTCGGAGAATCGCCAGGGGGCGGCGTGAATCCCGCCTCGCCGCTCCAACGGCAGCTGCCGAATTCTCCGGCGTCAGTTTTTTGGCGGGGACGGGGATTACGCCGCGCTGGTCAGCGGCCATTGGCAGATGCCCCCCCCCCCCCCCAGCGATTCTCTGGCCCCTGATGGACCGAGTGGCCGCCTGTTTTTGGCCAGTCCCGCTGCCGCGAATTACACAAGGTCTGTACCGGCGGGACCTGGCTCTGAGGGCGGCCTGCGGAGTCCTCGGGGGGGGCGGTGGGATCCGGCCCCGTGGGGGGGCCCCCACGGTGGCCTGGCCCGTTATCTGGGCCCATCGATCTGCGGACGGGCCTGTACCGTGGGGGCACTCTTTCCTTCCACACCGGCCTGTGTAAAGCTCTGCCATGGCCGGCGCGGAGAAGAAACCCCCTGTGCATGCGTAGGAATCACGCCAGCGGTTTTGGGAACACGCTGGCACTCCTGCGCATGCGCCAACTCGCACTGGCCGGCGGAGGCCCTTCCGCGCCAGTTGGCGCGGCGCCAACCACTCCAGCGGACGCCCGCCCTGCCCCGCTGGGTATCGGAGAATCCCGGCCACAGTTTGAGAGGCGGTAGATTTAAAACTGAGATGAGGAGGAACTACTTCTCACAGACGATGGTGAATTTGTGGAACTCACTGCCCCATACATAGTGTGGTGAAGTCTGAATTATTAAATGGTTTCAAGAAGGAGATAGATATATTCCTGATAAAAGAAAACAAGTTAAAGGTATGGAGAACAGGTAGGAAGGTGGATTTGCAACCAGGAAGAGATCAACCAGGATCTAATTGAATGGCGGAGCAGGTCTAAGGGCTGAATTGCCTACTGCTGCTCCTAATTCCCATGTTCCTTCGGGAAAAAAAATCCTTCTCTTAGGAGTCATGCTGCTGGACCAGTGGGAGGACTAACGTAAGGGAATGGTATCTTCAAATTATCCAAATTTTCGTTGACAAAATACAACAGGAATTATTCGGTCAAATGTAAATTCTGAAGGGTGCATAAATTAAATAGATAAATAACTGTTACATATTAAGAACTAAACTATCCCACAAAAATACTTTGGCTCTGTTTAATCTTTCGAAAGAAAGATTATTACCTTGATGCAGCCCTTTGTTATGCTGCACATCCTCAACGTTGAGACAAAATTTCACTCAGCATCAGAGATGAAAAGATCTACAATTCTGTTGGCTTGCCAAATAGAAAGACATGATTTTAACTCCACTCTGAGTTACCCAGTATTGACCACAGTAAAATGCTCACTGTGCCACAATCTAAATGAACATTTCTCAATGCAGGGCCCTATAAAGCCATGACTTATCCAGCATCTTTCCCTATTTATACTGGCCATAAGTGTTGCTGTTAACCCTAGATCCACGGGGGAATTCTTTGCTCCTAGGCTTTCCAATCTATCAGTACCCATATCATGCTTCCGAGTCAAACGTCCACATGGATTAGTGCCACTCATCTGTCAGGAGCAGTTTTATTGTAATAACCTGATATGGTAATCAATTCTGATCTTGAAATTCTGTTGTGAAATTAATAGGTGATGAATGGTAAATGCATTTTAATGCTAACAGCATTTAGTAAAACAAAAATAGATTTTCTCTTTCTATTTTTGCCTCTCCTATTTTCTACTTCAGTTCACTTCGACCTGTGGTTTTGGATTCCAGTCTGAAACCATAACTGACTGTTATTCTGGGTTGTAAGTAGAATTACACAGAGCTGGATTTTATGGGGCACCATGGCCTCTGACCACCTGGCTAAAAAGCAGGTGCAAATCCCACCCTCTGTAGCTACGGCCGCTCCTCAGCAATTTAACACTGGGAACACCATTAATCGCCTTAAGGCAAGCACTCTGCCAACCTTGGACACAAGTCACACCTTAAAGAGCTGCCAGCCAATTGGACTGGCCGGCAGCTCTGTAGTCCCAGCATTGCTAGCAGATAGTGGCCACTCTTAGGACCACAGGCAGTCCAAAAGTAGGTAAATCTGAACTCAGAGGTAAATCCAGGGTATCTCTGGAGTTGGGTTGACGGGCCTAGCGAGGTGCAGGGGACCAGCTTTGAGACGCCACAGAGGAGTTGGGGATAGCATGTTCCCAATGGGCAGCGGGTGCCTGCAAAATAGGACCCCCCCTTTCCCTGGCACTAGCCAATGCAGGTAAAGCTGCTGGGCTTCCCGCAGAACCATCTCCTGCCTCATGTAAAATAGCAGCAGGTGATAGGATAGGGCATCAAATGTCCTGAAGCAAAGGCTCATATCTTGACGCAACACTGAGGAGAGAAGAGGGGGTTCTTGACACAACTCATACATAACATTCAAAAAATGTTCAATCAAGGTCCAATAATTTTGAGAATAAGCAATTGATGAAATACAAAATGCAAGGATGGTTTTACTTGTAATACCATCAATGTTATTTGTCAGAGTGGAGTTTAATAGTTCTGATGAAAGGCCATCAATCTCAAATATTTTTTCCATTTCTCTTCCCATGGATGTTGCCAGAACTGATGGGTATTTACAGCATTTTCTGCTTTTATATGGAAGCTAATAATTTTGCTTCAAATATGTTTTTCAGATATTGCCCAGCAGAGAGTATCAGAACAGAAGGCCCCACAGATCTATCCATTTGTTATGGGCCAGGGTTTAGAGCAAACAAAGAACAAAGAAATGTACAGTACAGGAACAGGCCCTTCGGCCCTCCAAGCCCGTGCCGACCATGCTGCCCGACTAAACTACAATCTTCTACACTTACTGGGTCTGTATCCCTCTATTCCCATCCTATTCATGTATTTGTCAAGATGCCCCTTAAATGTCACTATCGTCCCTGCTTCCACCACCTCCTCCGGTCGCGAGTTCCAGGCACCCACTACCCTCTGCGTAAAAAACTTGCCTCGTACATCTACTCTAAACCTTGCCCCTCTCACCGTAAACCTATGCCACCTAGTAATT
Organism: Scyliorhinus torazame; assembly: GCF_047496885.1. Classification (NCBI taxonomy): domain Eukaryota; kingdom Metazoa; phylum Chordata; class Chondrichthyes; order Carcharhiniformes; family Scyliorhinidae; genus Scyliorhinus; species Scyliorhinus torazame. Next base: position 97,505,199 of record NC_092714.1, on the reverse strand, counting down.
AGCCCTTCTACCCCGGGGAAAAGCCCCTGACTATCCACTCTGTCTATGCCCCTCATAATTTTGTAGACCTCTATCAGGTCGCCCCTCAACCTCCTTCGTTCCAGTGAGAACAAACCGAGTTTATTCAACCGCTCCTCATAGCTAATGCCCTCCATACCAGGCAACATTCCGGTAAATCTCCTCTGCACCCTCTCTAAAGCCTCCACATCCTTCTGGTAGTGTGGCGACCAGAATTGAACACTATACTCCAAGTGTAGCCTAACTAATGTTCTATACAGCTGCAACATGACTTGCCAATTCTTATACTCAATGCCCCGGCCAATGAAGGCAAGCATGCCGTATGCCTTCTTGACTACCTTCTCCACCTGTGTTGCCCCTTTCAGTGACCTGTGGGCCTGTACTCCTAGATCTCTTTGACTTTCAATACTCTTGAGGGTTCTACCACTCACTGTATATTCCCTACCTGCATTAGACATTCCAAAATGCATTACCTCACATTTGTCCGGATTAAACTCCATCTGCCATCTCTCCGCCCAAGTCTCCAAACAATCTAAATCCTGCTGTATCCTCTGACAGTCCTCATCGCTATCCGCAATTCCACCAACCTATGTGTCGTCTGCAAACTTACTAATCAGACCAGTTACATTTTCCTCCAAATCATTTATATATACTACAAACAGCAAAGGTCCCAGCACTGACCCCTGAGGAACACCACTGGTCACAGCCCTCCAATTAGAAAAGCATTCTTCCATTGCTACTCTGCCTTCTATGACCTAGCCAGTTCTGTATCCACCTTGCCAGCTCACCCCTGATCCCGTGTGACTTCACCTTTTGTACTAGTCTACCATGAGGGACCTTGTCAAAGGCCTTACTGAAGTCCATATAGACAACCTCCTCTGCCCTACCTGCATCAATCATCTTTGTGACCTCCTCGAAAAACTCTCTCAAGTTAGTGAGACACGACCTCCCCTTCACAAAACCATGCTGCCTCTCACTAATACGTCCATTTGCTTCCAAATGGGAGTAGATCCTGTCTCGAAGAATTCTCTCCAGTAATTTCCCTACCACTGAAGTAATGCTCACCGGCCTGTAGTTCCCTGGATTATCCTTGCTACCCTTCTGAAACAGAGGAAGAACATTGGCTATTCTCCAGTCCTCCGGGACATCACCTGAAGAGAGTGAGGATCCAAAGATTTCTGTCAAGGCCTCAGCAATTTCCTCTCCAGCCTCCTTCAGTATTCTGGGGTAGATCCCATCAGGCCCTGGGGACTTATCTACCTTAATATTTTTTAAGACACCCAACACCTCGTCTTTTTGGATCTCAATGTGACCCAGGCTATCTACACACCCTTCTCCAGACTCAACATCTACCAATTTCTTCTCTTTGGTGAATACTGATGCAAAGTATTCATTTAGTACCTCGTCCATTTCCTCTGGCTCCACACATAGATTCCCTTGCCTATCCTTCAGTGGGCCAACCCTTTCCCTGGCTACCCTCTTGCTTTTTATGTACGTGTAAAAAGCCTTGGGATTTTTCTTAACCCTATTTGCCAATGACTTTTCGTGACCGCTTCTAGCCCTCCTGACTCCTTGCTTCAGTTCCTTCCTACTTTACTTATATTCCACACAGGCTTCGTCTGTTCTCAGCCTTTTAGCCCTGACAAATGCCTCCTTTTTCTTTTTGATGAGGCCTACAATATCTCTCGTTATCCAAGGTTTCCAAAAATTGCCGTATTTATCCTTCTTCCTCACAGGAACATGCCGGTCATGAATTCCTTTCAACTGACACTTGAAAGCCTCACACATGTCAGATGTTGATTTGCCCTCAAACATCCGCCCCCAATCTATGTTCTTCAGTTCCCGACTAATATTGTTATAATTAGCCTTCCCCCAATTTAGCACATTCATCCTAGGACCACTCTTAGCCTTGTCCACCAGCACTTTAAAACTTACTGAATTGTGGTCACTGTTCCCGAAATGCTCCCCTACTGAAACATCTACCACCTGGCCGGGCTCATTCCCCAATACCAGGTCCAGTACCGCCCCTTCCCCAGTTGGACTGTCTACATATTGTTTTAAGAAGCCCTCCTGGATGCTCCTTCCAAACTCCGCCCCACCTAAGCCCCTGGCACTAAGTGAGTCCCAGTCAATATTGGGGAAGTTGAAGTCTCCCATCACCACAACCCTGTTGTTTTTACTCTTTTCCAAAATCTGTCTACCTATCTGCTCCTCTATCTCCCGCTGGCTGTTAGGAGGCCTGTAGTAAACCCCCAACATTGTGACTGCACCCTTCTTATTCCTGATCTCTACCCATATAGCCTCACTGCCCTCTGAGGTGTCCTCTCGCAGTACTGCTGTGATATTCTCCCTAACCAGTAGCGCAACTCCGCCACCCCTTTTACATCCCCCTCTATCCCGCCTGAAACATCTAAATCCTGGAACGTTTAGCTGCCAATCCTGCCCTTCCCTCCACCAGGTCTCTGTAATGGCAACAACACCATAGTTCTACGCATTAATCCAAGCTCTAAGATCATCTGCCTTACCCGTAATACTTCTTGCATTAAAACATATGCACTTCAGGCCACCAGACCCGCTGTGTTCAGCAACTTCTCCCTGTCTGCTCTGCCTCAGAACCCCACTGTCCCTATTCCCTAGTTCTCCCTCAATGCTCTCACTTTCTGACCTATTGCTCCCGTGCCCACCCCCCTGCCATACTAGTTTTAACCCTCCCGTGTGACACGAGCAAACCTCGCGGCCAGGATATTTATGCCTCTCCAGTTTAGATGCAACCCGTCCTTCTTATTTATATAGGTCACACCTGCCCCGGAAGAGCTCCCAGTGGTCCAGATAACGAAAACCCTCCCTCCTACACCAGCTGTTTAGCCACGTGTTTAGCTGCTCTATCTTCCCATTTCTAGCCTCACTGGCACGTGGCACAGGGAGTAATCCCGAGATTACAACCCTAGAGGTCCTGTCTTTTAACTTTCTGCCTATCTCCCTGAACTCCTGCTGCAGGACCTCATGCCCCTTCCTGCCTATGTCGTTAGTACCAATATGTACAACGACCTCTGCCTGTTTGCCCTCCCCCTTCAGGATGCCCTCTACCCGTTCGGAGACATCCTGGACCCTGACACCAGGGAGGCAACATACCATCCTGGAGTCTCTTTCACGTCCACATAAGCGCTTATCTGTGCCCCTGACTATAGAGTCCCCTATTACTATTGCTCTTCTGCGCTTTGACCCACCCTTCTGAACATCAGAGCCAGCCGTGGTGCCACTGCTCTGGCTGCTGCTGTTTTCCCCTGATAGGCTATCCCCCCCGACTGTATCCAAATGGGTATACCTGTTCGAGAGGGGGACAACCACAGGGGATTCCTGCACTGACTGCCTGCCCTTTCTGGTGGTCACCCATTCCAAGCCTGCACCTTGGGTGTGACCACATTTATATAACTGCGATCTATGACGCTTTCTGCCACCTGCATGCTCCTAAGTGCATCCAATTGCTGCTCCAACTGAACCATGCGGTCTGTGAGAAGCTCCAGTTGGGTGCACTTTCTGCAGATGAAGCCATCTGGGACGCTGGAAGCCTCCCGGACCTGCCACATCTCACAGCCAGAGCACTGCACCCCTCTAACTAACATTGCGTCAATTAATTAAAATTAAAAAAAAAAATTTAATATATTTTTATTTTTTTATTTTTTTTAAAGTTACTGTTAACTATCTGTTTCCTAGCACTAGATTTCTGATATAAATGCGAAAGCTAAATATAGTACTCTCCGATCTCTGGCTTAGACGCCCCTCTAAATTATAATTAAGTAATTATGTTTAATTAGTTACCACTGCTTAATTTTTTTAATATAGTGTAGATACGGGTAATTACCCTGGGAATTACAGGCCAGTTAGTCTTACTTCGGTGGTAGGCAAAGTAATGGAAAGGGTACTGAAGGATAGGATTTCTGAGCATCTGGAAAGACACTGCTTGATTAGGGATAGTCAGCATGGATTTGTGAGGGGTAGGTCTTGCCTTACAAATCTTATTGAATTCTTTGAGGAGGTGACCAAGCATGTGGATGAAGGTAAAGCAGTGGATGTAGTGTACATGGATTTTAGTAAGGCATTTGATAAAGTTCCCCATGGTAGGCTTCTGCACAAAGTAAGGAGGCATGGGATAGTGGGAAATTTGGCCAGTTGGATAACGAACTGGCTAACCGATAGAAGTCAGAGAGTGGTGGTGGATGGCAAATATTCAGCCTGGATCCCAGTTACCAGTGGTGTACCGCAGGGATCAGTTCTGGGTCCTCTGCTGTTTGTGATTTTCATTAATGACTTGGATGAGGGAGTTGAAGGGTGGGTCAGTAAATTTGCAGACGATACGAAGATTGCTGGAGTTGTGGATAGTAAGGAGGGCTGTTGTCGGCTGCAAAGAGACATAGATAGGATGCAGAGCTGGGCTGAGAAGTGGCAGATGGAGTTTAACCCTGAAAAGTGTGAGGTTGTCCATTTTGGAAGGACAAATATGAATGCGGAATACAGGGTTAACGGTAGAGTTCTTGGCATTGTGGAGGAGCAGAGAGACCTTGGGGTCTATGTTCATACATCTTTGAAAGTTGCCACTCAAGTGGATAGAGCTGTGAAGAAGGCCTATGGTGTGCTCGCGTTCATTAACAGAGGGATTGAATTTAAGAGCCGTGAGGTGATGATGCAGCTGTACAAAACTTTGGTAAGGCCACATTTGGAGTACTGTGTACAGTTCTGGTCGCCTCATTTTAGGAAGGATGTGGAAGCTCTGGAAAAGGTGCAAAGAAGATTTACCAGGATGTTGCCTGGAATGGAGAGTAGGTCTTACGAGGAAAGGTTGAGGGTGCTAGGCCTTTTCTCATTAGAGCGGAGAAGGATGAGGGGCGACTTGATAGAGGTTTATAAGATGATCAGGGGAATAGATAGAGTAGACAGTCAGAGACTTTTTCCCCAGGTGGAACACACCATTACAAGGGGACATAAATTTAAGGTGAAAGGTGGAAGATATAGGAGGGATATCAGAGGTAGGTTCTTTACCCAGAGAGTAGTGGGGGCATGGAATGCACTGCCTGTGGAAGTAGTTGTGTCGGAAACATTAGTGACCTTCAAGCAGCTGTTGGATAGGTACATGGATTACGGGAAAATGATACAGTGTAGATTTATTTGTTCTTAAGGGTAGCACGGTAGCATTGTGGATAGCACAATTGCTTCACAGATCCATGGTCACAGGTTCGATTTCGGCTTGGGTCATTGTCTGTGCGGAGTCTGCACGTCCTCCCCGTGTCTGCGTGGGTTTCCTCCGGATGCTCCGGTTTCCTCCCACAGTCCAAAGATGTGCGGGTTAGGTGAATTGGCCAATGATAAATTGCCCTTAATGTCCAAATTGCCCTTGGTGTTGGGTGGAGGTGTTGAGTTTGGGTAGGGTGCTCTTTCCAAGAGCTGGTGCAGACTCAGGGGGCCGAATGGCCTCCTTCTGCACTGTAGATTCAATGATAATCTATGATTAATCTAGGACAAAGGTTCGGCACAACATCGTGGGCCGAAGGGTCTGTTCTGTGCTGTATTTTCTATGTTCTATGTTATTCCCAACCAGCCACTCAGGTTACAGCTTTTCTGTTTCGCCCCGACACACACAATTTGAAAAAGGTATAAAAGTAAAAATGAGTAAAAATCACTTACTTACCTTCTTACCTTCTGAGTGTCTTAGATGTTCTCAGGTTCTCTCCCTGACAGAGACTGCTCCTCCTCCTCCAAACGAGAACCCCAAAGTGAATCATGGAGTTCACCTGACCCACAACTTTTAATAGATTGTGGTGTGGGGAGCAATTTATCATGGCCAATCCACCTAACCTGCACATCCTTGAACTGTGGGAGGAAACCGGAGCACCCAGAAGAAACAGCCCAAAACAAAAGTAAAAAGCTGACAGACAGCCCAGCTCCACCCACACACTGACATCACTACAGTAGTAAACACCCACTTCTTAAAGGTACTCTCACTGCAGATATTTATATACACACCCATTTGTAAACACTCATTTCTTAAAGGTGCTCTCACATGACACACCCCCCCCCAAGAAAAAAAAAACCATCAACTTCAAGATGGTTTCATTTTTCACCTTTTCACTATCCTTTAAGAAATGCACACAGTAAATATACTTTTTGTTTCAAAAACAACACACACAAACAGGTATAATAATATAGTCCATTTTTTTTTTCTTCTTCCTCCAACTGAAATTCTTCCTGATTGACAGTCTCTTTGAACAAAAGGTCTCTATACAATCCATCCATTTCTCTACGCCTCGGCATTTCTCTTTGATGTCAGGTACTTTAGTTCAATCTGATCGCAGAGTCCCTTGTAATTCTCCAACACAGGAGCATTTGTTATCACAGCTTTCAGGCTGTCAAATGCCTGTTGAAAGTCTGCTGTCCACTGAAATTTTCGACGTTTCTTCAGCAAGTCCATCAGTGGAGCAATCACGTTACAAAACCTTTGCACAAATGTTCGATCAAATCCACTCATGCCAAGAAATAGCATTATTTCCCTTTGTCTTGAGGGTATCGGAAACTCCTCAATAACTGTTGGTTTCACATCCCGTGTGACCATTTGGCCCTGTCCGATAGTATGGCCAAGGAAAGTGACTTGGGCTTTTCCAAATTCACTTTTGGCTAGGGTTACCACCAAACCCGGCTCCTGAAGTCGATCGAATAACTCCATCAGATGTTTCAAATGTTCTGTCCATGACTGGCTGAAAATTACCAGATCGTCGATGTATACCGCACAGTTGGGTAATCTTGAAACAAATTTGTTAGTTAACCGTTGAAATGTGGCTGGTGCGTTATTCATGCCAAATGGCATAACTTTGAGTTGGTATATACCATCTGGAGTCACAAAAGCTGAAATCTCCTTCGCCCTTTTGGATAAAGGTATCTGCCAGTAACCTTTCAGTAAATCCAGTTTGGAAATAAAAGCTGATTGTTCCACTTTCTGAATGCAATCCTCCAAACGTGGGATAGGATAAGAGTCCGTTCTTGTAACTGCATTCAGCTTTCTATAGTCCACACACAACCGTTGGGTACCGTCTGGTTTTGGAACCATCACTATGGGTGAGCTCCATTGGCTGCAACCCACTTCAATTCTGCCATTTTTAAGCAGACTCTCAATCTCTTTGTTAACCTGTGCCAATTTTAAAGGGTTAAGATGTTGTTTGATTGGAACAGCATTTCGCATATCTACATCATGTATAGCCATTTTAGTACTTCCCAATTTATCTCCACCAACTTGCCTATGTGATATCAATAACTCTTTCAGCTCAGTCCGTTTTTCCTCTGGAAGGTCACTCAACAATTTATCCCAATTTTTAAGAACATCCTCATTTTCCAATTTAATTTGACGTATGTCAAATTCACAGTCATCTGGATTTGGTTCGTCACTTTGAGTTGGAATCATTAAAACCTCCTCCTTTTTCTCTCCTTCCCTTTCAAAGTACCTTTTAAGCATATTGACATGACACACTCGGTGCGTTTTCCTTCTATCTGGTGTTTTTACCACATAATTCACCTCACTTAATTTCCTTTCAATCAAAAGGCCCACAAAACCTAGCTTTTAAAGGTTCACCTACCACTGGTAACAACACTAAAACTTTATCTCCACAGGCAAAACTACGAACTACGATTTCTTGTCCGCTACCCAATTCATCACATTTTGTGCAACTTTTAAATGCTATCTAGCCAATTCACCTGCTCTATTTAATTATTCCGTAAAATTTGACACGTAACCCAATCATGTAATTTCCGATTTCTCAGTCACCAATTTTTCCTTAATCAATTAAAGTGGTCCTCTTACCTCATGACCAAAAATTAGTTCAAAAGGACTGAATTTGGTTGACTCATTAGGTCCATCCCTAATTGCAAACAGTACGAATGGAATTCCTTTATCCCAATCCTCTGGATAATCTTGACAATAAGCCCTCAACATTGTCTTTAATGTCTGATGCCACCTTTCTAACGCTCCCTGCGATTCTGGATGGTACGCAGTTGATATATATTGTTTTATTCCTAAGCTATCCATAACTTCTTTGAATAACCTGGAGGTAAAATTTGATCCTTGATCCGATTGTATTTCTGTGGGTAGTCCATATCTAGTAAAGAATTGAAGTAACTCCTCCACAATCTTTTTAGCTGTAATATTACATACTGGAATGGCCTCTGGAAACCTGGTAGACACATCCACTATAGTCAAAAGATATTGATTCCCACTTTTTGCTTCAGGAAGCTGTCCTACGTAATCAATTAGGACCCTTGTAAAAGGTTCCTCAAATGCTGGAATGGGTATTGAGGGGACTGGTTTTATCACTGCTTGAGATTTCCCTATCACTTGACATGTGTGACATGATTGACAAAATTTAACTGCATCTTTATGTAGTCCACGCCAATAAAAATGTTTTTATATTTTAGCTTATGTTTTCCTTATTCCCAAATGACCTCCCACTGGTACCTCATGTGCAACTCGCAACATCTCCTTTCTATACCCTACCGCCAATACTACTTGATGAACTTCTGCCCACTTTTCCTCCGCCTGCATATGTAAAGGTCTCCATTTTCTCAGCAAGACATACTTTTACGGTAATAACACTCTGGTATACACGCAGATTCCTCTTCCATGTATGCTTTTTGATACATCCGTTTTATTTCTACATCTTTTTGTCGTAACTCTGCCAATTTTCCTGAACTAAAACTATCCGCCTCATCCTCCACCTGTTCTTGTTCTTTTTCAACCATCTGATCAAAAATCATTTCTGATAATTGCACTTCACCTTCATCTTCACTCTTTGATTTCTCCTCTTGTCTTAACCTGTGACTTTGCGACCTTGTTACGACACAATCTTGAAAAATCCCAGGGTATTCGTCCTTCAACACTTCAGTTGCCTGATTTTCCACTGGTTTATCAACCACAATAGGCATCACTCCCACCTGCGATCCAGCTGTATCATTACCCAAGATAAACTGTATTCCTGGACAAGATGGTTTCTCTATTACTCCTACTACCACTTCACCACTCTTCACTTGACTTTCCAATCTTATCTTATATAATTGAACACTACTCCTCTCACCCTGAATTCCACATATTACCACCTTTTCTGGCAACATTCTTCCCAAACTACATAACTCCTCATCTCTTACCATTAAAGATTGACTAGCTCCCGTATCTCTTAAAAATATGACTTATTTACCTGCTCCTCCTGATACACATGAGTAAACTTTACCCACACAAGTAAATTCTTTAAAGACATCTGGCACCTTCTTATCAATCACCTGTTGATCAGGCTGTGCAATCTTTTGCACCTCCTTCGCTTCACTTGGGCTTTCCTTTACCATTTAACAAACCTCACTGTCTTATCCTGTTTTACCACATCAGACTTCCCAGTGCTTTTCTTCAACCAGCAACACTGTGGGCGTAATTCCCCCATCGGGAGACTAAGTCCCGATGCCGGAGTGAAAACCGGAGTGTCAGAGGCCGCTCCCAGCCACCTGTTCTCCCGCCCCCGAGGGGCTAGGAACGGTGCAGCGTCATTTACGCATGCCGGGCCTTGGCGCTGCGTAAAAGCGGCGCCGCGTAAATGACGCAACCGGCATCATGTAAATTACATCACTCGTGCATGCACGGTTGCCGTCCTCCCCGCAAGAAGATGTCGGATGGATCTTGCGGGGCGGCGGAGGAAAGGAGGTCCTCCTTCAGAGAGGCCGGCCCGCCGATCGGCGGGCACCAATCGTGGGCCAGACCCCTTTTGAGGCCTCCCCATAGATGCAGGAACCCCCCCACCACCCCCACAGGCCACCCCCCCAGCATTCCCGCCCTGTTCCCGCTGGCCATCGACCAGGTGTGGATGGCGCCTGCGGGAACCTGTCATGTTGGGCAGGCCACTCGGCCCATCTGGGCCGGAGAATCTCCGCTCGCCCGTTAGCAACGGCAAGCGGCGATTCTCCCAGCTGCCAGCCGTGATTCTCGCCGCGCTGGTTTGGGGGGGGTGAGACAATCGCGTGCGGGTGACGGGGCAGCATGGCGGGACTCGCATGTCACCCGGGCGATTCTGCCACCCGGCGTGGCGGTGGAAGAATTTCGCCCAGGGACTTTATATGGCCTAGTTTATTACAGTGAAAATATTTGAAATTTTTCATTTCTTTTCCACCCTCCTGGATTTCTTTTTTAATCTGAGGTACACTCCCCTTATTATCTCCCATCAGATCATCTTTGCCTCTACTAGTTGATTATTTCTCATGTCCCTAGTTTCTATCCCACAGGCTGAAACTGATGTTGGAAACCAATCTTTGATTTATGAACTAATTCATAATCATCTGCCATTTCTGCTGCTAACCTCACAGTTTTAACCTCTGTTCTGCCACATGAGTTCTCATTACATCAGGAATTGAATTTTTAAACTCCTCCAAAAGTATAATTTCTCTGAGAGCTTCATAGGTTTGGTCTATTTTCAAAGTCCTTATCCACCTATCAAAATTACTCTGTTTGATCCTTTCAAACTCCATGTATGTTTGACCAAATTATTTCCTTACATTTCTAAACCTTTGTCTGTAGGCTTCAGGCACTAGTTCATATGCACCTAAGATGGATTTTTTCACCTTCTCATATGTTCCAGATACCTCCTCTGGTAGTGATGCAAACACCTCACTAGCCCTGCCTACCAGCTTTGTTTGAATCAGTAATACCCACATGTCCTGTGGCCATTTCATTTGTTTAGCCACCTTCTCAAATGAAATGAAAAAGGCTTCTACCTCCTTCTCATCAAACCTTGGCAATGCTTGGACCTATTTAAATAGATTCCCACCAAGCTTTCGACTTTGACGTTATTTCTCCTCATCACTATCATCCAACTGTATGTTTCCCTTTACGTCTGCCAATTTCAACTGACTGTCATGTTTCAAAGCCATTTTCTGAATTTCATATTTTCTCTCTTTACCTTTTTCCCTGATCTGTATCTCCCTTTCTCTTTCCTTTTGTTCTGCTAGGGCTATTCTTTCTTTTCTCCTTTCTTCTCTCTCCTTTTCTTTTTCCTCTCTCTCTTTCTTTCTTTTTCCTCTCTATCTCTTTCTCTCTCTTTCTTTTCCTTCTCTATCTCTTTTGTTTTCAAGCTGCTTTAATTTTTTCTCATGTTCCATTTCTTCAATTTGTAACTAAATTTTTGCCACTTCCAATGAGTCAAACAGCATCTCAGGCAACTTTAAATGCTGAGGCACCGCCATAATTACCTCATCTTTCGCATTTTGTCAGGTAATGTTAACTGCAATGTTTTTGTCAAATCTAACAGTCTGCTCTGAAAGAGCCATTGTTCTCAACACACTCCCTACTTAAACTAGAATACCACACCTGAAAAGCAACCACACTACGCTCACCCCTCACCGTCTTTAAGATCACTAACACAATCCAATAGATCGACTTTTATCCCCCTTGAGCCCCCAACTTGTTATGGGCCAAGGTTTAGAGAACCCCAAAGTGTATCATTGAGTTCACCTGACCCACAACTTTTAATAGATTTTGGTATGGGAAGCACACAGCCCACTCTACAGCTGTGGTACAGCAGAAATGGAAAAGTATTTTTTAAAGCAAAACAATGTTTATTCTATGAACTCAAGTTAACATTTTTAAAACATTGTCATGTGAGAGTGCCTTTAAGAAATGGATGTTTAAGCAATGTACCTTTAAGAAATGCAGTGATGTCAGAGTGTGGGTGGATCTGGGCTTTAGATCAGTCATTTTGATGTTTCAGTTTCAGTTTTGGGAGAGAGCAGCTGAAAAGTGCATGGCTGGTTTGCTGAGAGCAGCTGAAAAGTGCATGGCTGGTTTGCTGAGAGCAGCTGAAAAGTGCCTGGCTGTTTTGCTGTGAACTGTTTGGACGGAGAAAGCCAGTCCTGAGAAAGCAATTTGAGAAGTGCCTGTGTTGGCTGTGTGCTGCATGAAAACGTGCTGGGACTGCAGGCTGATATATTTTTCCCATCCAACAGAAAGTATATATTAGCTGTAACCTAGGGTTACTGTTTTTGTGAAGGTGAAGTTGTTTGGATGTGTACAGGAACAGTGTGCAGCATTGGGTAGTGTTGTATTATTTTCCGGGAAATCTTTGAAGTAAGGGGTGTTAAGAGATCCAATATTAATTTAAAAGGTTAATTTGAGTTCATGGAATAAACATTGTTTTGTTTAAAAACCCATGTGTCCATAATTGTAATACCACACCTGGGGAACAAGCCGTGTGCTTCAAAAGCAACAATCCATTAAAGGGAGAGGTTGGGTGAACTCCATGATACATTTTGTGGTTTTGAAAACACCTCGCCCATAACAATTGGGGGCTCGAGGGGGAAAAAAGTCTATCCATTGGATTGGCTTTTGTGAACTTAAAGACAGTGAAGGATTGTTGCCTTTCCGGGGAGGTATTTTTTAGTTTAAGTGGGGAGAGTGTTGTGAACAATGGCTCTTTCGGAGGCTCAGAAGTTTTTGGGGGTGGACACGGTGACACGTGATAGCTTATGGACAGAGACTAAAAACAGACTGTTAGGTTTGTCAAAGGCATTGCAGTTAACACTGCCTAGCAAAATACGAAAAGATGAGGTACTTAACGAGGTATCTGCGCATTTATGGCAAAGCTCCAGTTGCAGATTAAGCAATTTGAACACGAAAAAGAATTAAAGCAACTTGAACATGAAAAAGAATTAAAGCGGCTTGAATATGCAATGAAAGAAAAAGAAAGAGATAGAGATAGAGAAGAAAAAGAAAAGGAGAGAGAAGAAAGAAACAAAGAAAGAGATAGAGAGGAAAGGGAAAAAGAGAGAGAGTTTGAGCTTTGGAAAATGGCTCTGAAACATGAAAATCAGTTAAAATTGGCAGACGCGAAGGGATATGTCCAGTTGGAGGAGGTGGATGAGGATAATGAGACACAGCGTTATAGTCGAAGACGTGGTGGGGATCTATTTAAATATGTCCAAGCATTGCCAAGGTTTGACGAGAAGGAGGTAGAAGCCTTTTTCATTTCATTTGAAAAGGTAGCTAAACAAATGCAATGGCCATAGGACATGTGGGTATTACTGATTCAAACAAAGCTGGTAGGTAGGGCTATTGAAGTGTTTGCATCACTACCGGAGGAGGTATCTGGAACGTATGAAGAGGTGAAGAAATCCATCTTAAGTGCATGCAAGCGAGTGCCTGAAGCTTACAGACAAAGGTTTAGAAATTTAAGGAAAGAATTTGGTCAAACATACATGGAGTTTGAAAGGCTCAGAGTAATTTTGATAGGTGGATAATGGCTTTGAAAATAGACCAAACGTATGAAGCTCTCACAGGAATGATACTTTTGGAGGAGTTTAAAAATTCAATTCGTGATGTAGTAAGAACTCATGTGGAAGAACAGAGGGTTAAAACTGCAAGATTAGCAGCAGAAATGGCAGATTATTATGAATTAGTTCATAAATCCGACATCAGTTTCAGCTGGTGAGGGATAGAAACTGCGGTCATGAGAAATACTCAAATGCTAAAGGTAAAGGTGATCTGATGGGAGACAATAAAGATAGTGTTCCTCAGATTTAAAAAGAAATCCAGGAGGGTGGAAAAGAAATGAAAAGTTTCAAATGTTTTCACTGTAATAAACTAGGCCATGTAATGTCACAGTGTTGGTGGTTGAAGAAAAGCACTGGGAAGTCTGATGTGGTAAAATAGGATAAGACAGTGGGGTTTGTTAGAGTGGTAAAGGAAAGCACAAGGGAAGCAAAGGAGGTGCAAACGATTGTACAACCTGTTCAAGAATAATTGTTAAGAAGGTGCCAGATGTCTTTAAAGAATTTACTTGTGTGGGTAAAGTTTACTCAAGTGTATCAGGAGGAGCAGGTAAAGAAGTCACAATTTTTAGAGACACAGGGGCTAGTCAATCTTTAATGGTAAGAGATGAGGAATTATGTAGTTTGTGAAGAATGTTGCCAGAAAAGGTGGTGATATGTGGAATTCAGGGTGACAGGAGTAGCTTTCCATTATATAAGGTAAGGTTGGAAAGTCCAGTGAAGAGTGGTGAAGTGGTAGTAGGAGTAATAGAGAAACTATCTTGTCCAGGAACACAGTTTTTCTTGGGTAATGATATAGCTGGATCGCAGATGGGAATGATGCCTACTGTGGTTGATAAGCCAGTGGAAAATCAGACAACTGAAGGGTTGAAGGACAAATATCCTGGGATTTTTCCGGATTGTGTAGTGACAAGGTCGCAAAGTCACAGGTTAAGACAAGAGGAGAAATCAAAGAGTGAAGATGAAGTTGAAGTGCAATTATCAGAAACGATTTTTGATCAGATGGTTGAAAAAGAACAAGAACAGGTGGACGATGAGGCGGATATTTTTAGTTCAGGAAAATTGGCGGAGTTACAACAGAAAGATGTAGAAATAAAATGGATATATCATAAAGCATATATGGAAGAGGAATCTGAGAGTATACCAGAGTGTTATTACCGTAAAAGTGATGTCTTCATGAGAAAATGGAGACCTGTACAGATGCAGGCGGATGAAAAGTGGTCAGAAGTTCATCAAGTAGTATTGCCGGTCGGGTATAGAAAGGAGGTGTTGCGAGTTGCACATGAGGTACCAGTGGGAGGTCATTTGGAATAAGGAAAACTCAAGCTAAAACCCAGAAACATTTTTATTGGCCTGGACTACATAAAGATGTAATTAAATGTTGTCAATCTTGTCACACATGTCAAGTGATAGGGAAAACTCAAGCAGTGATAAAACCAGTGCCCTTAATACCCATTCCAGCATTTGAGGAACCTTTTACAAGTGTCCTAATTGATTGTGTAGGACCGCTTCCTAAAACAAAAAGTGGGAATCAATATCTTTTGACTATAATGGATGTGTCTACTAGGTTTCCAGAAGCCATTCCAGTACGTAATATTACAGCTAAAAGGATTGTGGAGGAGTTACTTCAATTCTTTACTCGATATGGACTACCCACAGAAATTCAATCGGCTCTAGGATCGAATTTTACTTCAAATTTATTCAAAGAGGTTATGGATAGCTTCGGAATAAAACAATTTAAATCAACTGCATGCCATCCAGAATCGCAGGGAGCGTTAGAAAGGTGGCATCCAACATTAAAGACAATATTGAGGGCGTATTGTCAAGATTATCCAGAGGATTGAGATAAAGGAATCCCATTCATATTGTTTGCAATTAGGGATTCACCTAATGAGTCTACCAAATGTAGTCCTTTTGAACTAATTTTTGGTCATGAGGTAAGAGGACCACTTAAATTGATTAAGGAAAAATTGGTGGGTAAGAAGTCGGAAATTACACTATTGGATTGTGTGTCAAATTTTACGGAATGATTAAATAGAGCAGGTGAATTGGCTAGACAACATTTGAAAGTTGCACAAAATGTGATGAAATGGGTAGCGGACAAGAAATCCAATATTCGTGGTTTTGCCAGTGGGAATAAAGTTTTAGTATTGTTACCAGTGGTAGGTGACCTTTAAAAGCTAGGTTTTGTGGACCGTATCAGATTGAAAAGAAATTAAGTGAGGTGAATTATGTGGTAAAAACACCAGATAGAAGGAAGACTCACCGAGTGTGTCATGTGAATATGCTTAAAAGGTACATTGAAAGGGAAGGAGAGAAAAAGGAGGTTTTAATGATTCTAACTCAGAGTGACAAACCAAATCCAGATGACTGTGAATTTGACATAACTGAAATTAAATTGGAAAATGAGGATGCTCTTAAAAATTGAGATGAATTGTTAAGTTACCTTCCAGAGTAAAAACAAACTGACCTGAAAGAGTTATTGATATCACATGGGCAAGTTTGTAGAGATAAATTGGGAAGTACTAAAATGGCTATACATGATGTAGATGTGGGAAATGCTGTTCCCATCAAACAACATCCATATAGACTTAACCCTTTAAAATTGGCACAGGTTAACAAAGAGATTGAGAGTATGCTTACAAATGGCTTAATTGAAGTGGGTTGCAGCCAATGGAGCTCATCCATAGTGATGGTACCTAAACCAGACAGTACCCGACGGTTGTGTGTGGACTATAGAAAGGTGAATGCAGTTATAAGAATGGACTAGGTCAAAGAGACACAGCCTGAGTGAGTAAGACACATCCAGAGTGGGAATTTGAAACTTGGTAATTTGGTGCAGTGAGGTAACCAGGAAAGGTAAGTGGTTAATCTAATTCTGCTGTTTTTCAGTTAAAAGTGCAGTGTAGATTAGTGTCTGATTGGCTGAAGCTGGCCCCACACTAATTGCTGAGAGGCAGTTATCTGGCAGTCACCTGAGGCCTGTTTAGGGGCACAAAGGTACACATTGTATTCTTCTCTTTGAAGTTTTAGTGTGAGTCATCCTGAACTCTGTATAAAAGACAGACAGAAAGCACACTCAGTAAGCGTTACGCAGGTCAAAGAGACACAGCCTGAGTGAGTGAGAGACATCCAGAGTGGGAATTTGAAACTTGGCAATTTGGTGCAGTGAGGTAATTCGGTGCAGAGTGGGAGAAGGTCCTTTTTCCCTACTGTTTTGTTCTCTCTCTTTCTTCTGGTCTGTAACCTTTAATCTGCAGGGAGAGAACCAGAGAGCATATGAGACCCTCAGAAGGTAAGTAAGTGAGTTTTACTCATTTTTACTTTTATTACCTTTTCAAATTGTGTGTGTGTGTGGAGGGTGGGGGGGGGGGAACTGAAGTGACATCACAGAAAAGCTGTGACCTGAGTGGCTGGTTGGGAATCTACACTAAATTTAAAAAATTAAGCATTGGTAAACTAATTAAACATAATTCCTTAATTATAATTTAGAGGGGTATCTAAGCCAGAGATCGGAGAGTACTGTATTTAGCCTTCACACTTATAGTAGAAATCTAGTGCTAGGGAACAGATAGTTAACAGTAACTTTTTAAAACATGTTTTTACTTTAAACTTTAATTTACTAATTAATTGACGCAATGTCAGTTAGAGGGGTGCAGTGCTCTGACTGTGAGATGTGGCAGGTCCGGGAGGCTTCCAGCGTCCTGGATGGCTTCATCTGCAGAAAGTGCACCCAACTGGAGCTCCTCACAGACCGCATGGTTCGGTTGGAGCAGCAATTGGATGCACTTAGGAGCATGCAGGTGGTGGAAAGCGTCATAGATAGCAGTTATATAAATGTGCACACACCCAAGGTGCAGGCAGAGAAATGGGTGACCACCAGAAAGGGCAGGCAGTCAGTGCAGGGATCCCCTGTGGTTGTCCCCCTCTCGAACAGGTATACCCTTTTGGATACTGTCGGGGGAGATAACCTATCAGGGGAAAACAGCAGCAGCCAGAGCAGTGGCACCACGGCTGGCTCTGATGTTCAGAAGGGAGGGTCAAAGCGCAGAAGAGCAATAGTCATAGGGGACTCTATAGACAGGGGCACAGATAGGCGCTTCTGTGGATGTGAAAGAGACTCCAGGATGGTATGTTGCCTCCCTTGTGCCAGGGTCCAGAATGTCTCCGAACGGGTAGAGGGCATCCTGAAGGGGAAGAGCAAACAGGCAGAGGTCGTTGTACATATTGGTACTAACGACATAGGCAGGAAGGGGCATGAGGTCCTGCAGCAGAAGTTCAGGGAGCTAGGCAGAAAGTTAAAAGACAGGACCCCTAGGGTTGTAATCTCGGGATTACTCCCTGTGCCACGTGCCAGTGAGGCTAGAAATAGGAAGATAGAGCAGCTAAACACGTGGCTAAACAGTTGGTGTAGGAAGGAGGGTTTCTGTTATCTGGACCACTGGGAGCTCTTCCGAGGCAGGTGTGACATATATAAGAAGGACGGGTTGCATCTAAACTGGAGAGGCATAAATATCCTGGCCGCGAGGTTTGCTAGTGTCACACGGGAGGGTTTAAACTATTATGGCAGGGGGGTGGGCACGGGAGCAATAGGTCAGAAGGTGAGAGCATTGAGGGAGAACTAGGGAATAGGGAATTAGTGCTAGGGAACAAATCTAATTGGAGGGTTTTTCTAATTGGAGGGCTGTAATTAGTGGTGTTCTGCAGGGATCAGTGCTGGGACCTTTGCTGTTTGTAGTATATATAAATGATTTGGAGGAAAATATAACTGGTCTGATTAGTAAGTTTGCAGACGACACAAAGGTTGGTGGAATTGCGGATAGCGATGAGGACTGTCAGAGGATACAGCAGGTTTTAGATTGCTGGAGACTTGGGCGGAGAGATGGCAGATGGAATTTACTCCAGACAAATGTGAGGTAATATATTTTGGAACGTCAAATGCAGGTCGGGAATATACAGTAAATGGTAGAACCCTCAAGAGTATTGAAAGTCAGAGAGATCTAGGTGTACAAGTCCACAGGTCACTGAAAGGGGCAACACAGGTGGAGAAGGTAGTCAAGAAGGCATACGGCATGCTTGCCTTCATTGGCCGGGGCATTGAGTATAAGAATTGGCAAGTCATGTTGCAGCTGTATAGAACCTTAGTTAGGCCACACTTGGAGTATAGTGTTCAATTCTGGTCGCCACACTACCAGAAGGATGTGGAGGCTTTAGAGAGGGTGCAGAAGAGATCCACCAGAATGTTGCCTGGTATGGAGGGCATTAGCTATGAGGAGTGGTTGAATAAACTCGGTTTGTTCTCACTGGAACGACGGAGGTTGAGGGGCGACCTGACAGAGGTCTACAAAATAATGAGGGGCATAGACAGAGTGGATAGTCAGAGGCTTTTCCCCAGGGTTCAGGGGTCAATTACTAGGGGGCATAGGTTTAAGGTGCGAGGGGCAAGGTTTAGAGTAGATGTACGAGGCAAGTTTTTTACACAGAGGGTAATGGGTGTCTGGAACTTGCTACCGGAGGAGGTGATGGAAGCAGGGACGATAATGACATTTAAGGGGCATCTTGACAAATACATGAATAGGATGGGAATAGAGGGATACGGACCCAGGAAGTGTAGAAGATTGTAGTTTAGTCGGGCAGCATGGTCGGCATGGGCTTGGAGGGCCGAAGGACGTGTTCCTGTGCTGTACCTTTCTTTGTTCTTTGTTTGTTGTTTATCCCACGTTTGGAGGATTGCATTGAGAAAGTGGGATAATCTGCTTTTATTTCCAACTTCCCGACATGGAAAGAACATTTTAAACATGGTATGGAGTTCTTCGATTGACTTCAGGTGGCGGGTTTGGTGATGAACCTAGCCGAAAGTGAATTTGGAGAAGCCCGAATCACTTTCCTTGCGGAGTTTCCGATACCCTCAAGACAAAGGGAAATAATGCAATCTCTTAGCATGAATAAATTTGATTGAACCTTTGTGCAAAAGGTTTGTAGTGTGGTTGCTCCACTGATAGACTTGCTAAAGAAACGTCAAAGATTTCAGTTGACAGCGGACTTTCAACAGGCATTTGACTGCCTGAAAGCTGTGGTAACCAATGTTCCTGTATTGACGAATTGCAAGGGACTCTGGTCAGATTGAACTAAAGTATCTGATCCTAAAGAGAAATGCCGAGGAGTAGAGGAATGGATGGATCGTGCAGAGACTTTGTTCAAAGAGACTGTCAATCGAGAAGGATTTCGGTTGGAGGAAGAAGAACAAAGAAAAATGGACTAATTTATTATACCTGTTTGCGTGTGTTGTTTTTTTTAAAAACGAAAAGGTATATTTACTGTGTACATTTCTTAGTGAATGGTGCAAAAGTGAAAAATGAAACCATCTTGAAGTTGATGGTTTATTTATTTTTTCTTGGGGGGAGGTGTCATGTGAGAGTGCCTTTAAGAAATGGATGTTTAAGCAATGTACCTTTAAGAAATGCAGTGATGTCAGAGTGTGGGTGGAGCTGGGCTTTAGATCAGCCATTTTGAAATTTCAGTTTCAGTTTTGGGAGAGAGCAGCTGAAAAGTGCCTGGCTGGTTTGCTGAGAGCAGCTGAAAAGTACCTTGCTGGTTTGCTGAGAGCAGCTGAAAAGGGCTTGGCTGGTTTGCTGAGAGCAGCTGAAAGGTGCCTGACTGTTTTGCTGAGAGCTGTTTGGAAGGAGAAAGCCAGTCCTGAGAAAGCATTTTGAGAAGTGCCTGTGTTGGCTGTGTGCTGCATGAAAACGTCTGGGACTGCAGGCTGATATATTTTTCCCATCCAACAGAACGTATATATTAACTGAAACCTGGGGTTACTGTTTTTGTGAAGGTGAAGTTGTTTGGATGTGTACAGGAACAGTGTGCAGCATTGGGTAGTGTTGTATTATTTTCAGGGTTATCTTTGAAGTAAGGGGTGTTAAGAGATCCAATGTTTATTTAAAAGGTTAATTTGAGTTCATGGAATAAACATTGTTTTGTTTAAAAACCCACGTGTCCATAATTGTAATACCTCCCCTGGATAACAAGCCGTGTGCTTCAAAAGCAACAATCCATTAAAGGGGAGGTTGGTTGAACTCCATGATACATTTTGGTGTTCTGAAAACATGTCTCCCATCACAACATACAGTGAACATCTTAGCAACCATTAATTCAAATACAACCCCCAAAGACTACAACACTAAGTAATCCTTTAAGCTTTCCTTTTAGCATCCATACGACTTAAAAACACCTTTTAACAGAAGCACATTAGGTTTACATTCACTACTGAGAACATTGATAATTCTGAATTCACCAAATGATCAAGAGATAGTCTTTTCCTGGCAGAGAGATCAACAGTACATCTGCTCTGTCTGACTTCAGCTCCAACACTGAAAACGAAACTAAAACACACCCTGCAGCAAACCACTTAAAATGAAAGTAAAAAGCTGACAGCCCAGCTCCACCCACACTCTGACATCACTGCAGTAATGAACACCCATTTCTTAAAGGTACTCTCACTACAGATATTTATACACACACCCATTTATAAACATCCATTTCTTAAAGGTACCCTCAATACAGATATTTATGTACACACCCATTTATAAAAACCCATTTCTTAAAGGTACTCTCGCATGATACATGTGTCACAGAAAGGGCCGTTTTTTTCGATTACTTTTATTTCATTGAAAGGAGTAAACACTGATCAAAGAATGGCAATTCCCAAAATATTCTGCCAACATTTGCAAGCAATCCAGAAAAAGTGAAATAACCAATCAAGAGGCACCTGGAATAATGGAGATACAGGAGACACATTCTCGCTACGATTTTTTTCATTTCGTAATTACAGTTTCAAGATATCAATTATTAGATTGTGGCAAATTATGGAGATGTTTCAATGCACAATCAAGTAAAGAGATAAGTTTAAAAGATTTGCTTCAATCGATTAACAAATTGCACACTAAGTTGCAACTAATCATAGTGTAAGGACCCTTCCTGCTGTTTCACTTAGTTCCACTGGTATCATTTTGATCCATGGATGCTGAATGGACATGTATCTTTATGTTGAGCTGGGGAAGAGAAAAATTAAAAGTTATAAAAGAGAAGGCTCTGCTAGCTTTCAGACAGCAAAGCTCAGACTTTTCAGCAACGGGTAGTGATTGAATCCTGCCTGAGAAGGATGATTTTCAGAGAGCCAGGGGAAAGACAGTTGGATGACCTGGGGCGGGATTCTCCGACCCCCCGCCAGTTGCCGAATTCTCTGGCACCGGATGTTCGGCAGGGGTGGGAATTGCGCCGTGCCGGTCGGCGGGCCCCCCCCCCGGTGATTCTCCGGCCCGCAATGGGCCGAAGTCCCGCTGCTGTCAGGCCAGTTCCGCTGGCGAGAAATCAAACCACCTCTCTTACTGGCGGGACTATGCGGCGCGGGTGGGCTCCAGGGTCCTGGGGGGGTGCGATCTAGCCCTGGGGGGTGCCGCCACGGTGGCCTAGCCCACGATCGGGGCCCACCGATCCGCAGGTGGGCCTGTGGCATTGGGATACTCTTTTCCCTCTGCCTCGGCCAGAGCCTTCACCATGGCCGACGCGTAAGATACACCCCCCCCACTGCGCATGCGCGGGGATGACGTCAGCAGCCGCTGACGCTCCCGTGCATGCATGGACTTCCGCCGGCTGGTGAAGTCCTTTTGGACCTGGCTGGCATGGCGCCAAATGCCTTTCCCGCCGGCTGGCGGCGCGCCAACCACTCCAGCGCTGGGCTAGCCCCTCAAGGTGAGGGCTTGGCCCGTAATGCTGCGGAGAAATCCACACCTTTGGGGCGGCCCGACACCGGAGTGGTTCCCCATGGTAGGCTTCTGCAGAAAGTAAGGAGGCATGGGATAGTGGGAAATTTGGCCAGTTGGATAACGAACTGGCTAACCGATAGAAGTCAGAGAGTGGTGGTGGATGGCAAATATTCAGCCTGGATCCCAGTTACCAGTGGCGTGCCGCAGGGATCAGTTCTGGGTCCTCTGCTGTTTGTGATTTTCATTAATGACTTGGATGAGAGAGTTGAAGGGTGGGTCAGTAAATTTGCAGATGATACGAAGATTGGTGGAGTTGTGGATAGTAAGGAGGGCTGTTGTCGGCTGCAAAGAGACATAGATAGGATGCAGAGCTGGGCTGAGAAGTGGCAGATGGAGTTTAACCCTGAAAAGTGTGAGGTTGTCCATTTTGGAAGGACAAATATGAATGCGGAATGCAGGGTTAACGGTAGAGTTCTTGGCAATGTGGAGGAGCAGAGAGATCTTGGGGTCTATGTTCATACATCTTTAAAAGTTGCCACTCAAGTGGATAGAGCTGTGAAGAAGGCCTTTGGTGTGCTCGCGTTCATTAACAGAGGGATTGAATTTAAGAGCCGTGAGGTGATGATGCAGCTGTACAAAACTTTGGTAAGGCCACATTTGGAGTACTGTGTACAGTTCTGGTCGCCTCATTTTAGGAAGGATGTGGAAGCTTTGGAAAACGTGCAAAGAAGATTTACCAGGATGTTGCCTGGAATGGAGAGTAGGTCTTACGAGGAAAGGTTGAGGGTGCTAGGCCTTTTCTCATTAGAACGGAGAAGGATGAGGGGCGACTTGATAGAGGTTTATAAGATGATCAGGGGAATAGATAGAGTAGACAGTCAGAGACTTTTTCCCGGGTGGAACAAACCATTACAAGGGGACATAAATTTAAGGTGAAAGGTGGAAGATATAGGAGGGATATCAGAGGTAGGTTCTTTACCCAGAGAGTAGTGGGGGCATGGAATGCACTGCCTGTGGAAGTAATTGAATCGGAAACATTAGGGACCTTCAAGTAGCTATTGGATAGGTACATGGATTACGGTA
Source organism: Scyliorhinus torazame (assembly GCF_047496885.1). Lineage (NCBI taxonomy): Eukaryota > Metazoa > Chordata > Chondrichthyes > Carcharhiniformes > Scyliorhinidae > Scyliorhinus > Scyliorhinus torazame. The sequence goes on along the minus strand of NC_092714.1, from coordinate 97,481,998 downwards.
AAATGATATAGTGTAGATTTATTTGTTCTTAAGGGCAGCACGGTACCATTGTGGATAGCACAACGCTTCACAGCTCCAGGGTCCCAGATTCGATTCCGGCTTGGGTCACTGTCTGTGCTGAGTCTGCACGTCCTCCCCGTGTCTGCGTGGGTGTCCTCCGGGTGCTCCGGTTTCCTCCCACAGTCCAAAGATGTGCAGGTTAGGTGGATTGGCCATGATAAATTGCCCTTAGTGTCCAAAATTGCCCTTGGTGTTGGGTGGAGGTGTTGAGTTTGGGTAGGGTGCCCTTTCCAAGAGCCGGTGCAGACTCAAAGGGCTGAATGGCCTCATTCTGCACTGTAAATTCAATGATAATCTATGATTAATCTAGGACAAAGGTTCGGCACAACATCGTGGGCCGAAGGGCCTGTTCTGTGCTGTATTTTCTATGTTATATGCTGTGGGTTCAACCTCAGAGGCAGGATTTGAATGCACACTGTCGGCTGACACTTTAATGTCGGCTGAAGGGAGCTCTGCATTGTTGAGCATGTTATCCTTCATGTGAGATCAAATTCTGTTCAGGTGGATGCCAGTTGTCCCATCCTACATTTTCATATGAAGAAAGAGCAGGAAGTTCCCCGACATGCTGCTCAACAATTCTCCCTCAAACACCACACTAGAATGCATCTCATTTGCTATTTGTACATATTGATAGGTATTTTCACGGATAAACACCAGTGACTAATTCCAAATATATTTCATTGGTTATAAAGGAACTTGAAGGCACTAAATAATGCAAGAGTGCCTTTGCTTTACAATTCAGTCTCAAGTAAGCAGAAAACCAACCACTTATAGAGGTTAACACAATTCAGGGTGCAGATGCACAGCATTAGCAATGAGGACAGTTGTAGAAAAAGCAATCAAATTTCACTCCACAGCATACTTTTTTGAACTACAATACTGAAAGACCAGTCCACAAATGCATTTCCTGAAACCCCAGTAGAAAAATCCTCAATACATTGTAATCTAAATTAAAATTTCAATGAAAATAAAGCTATTGAAACAGCCTTTTTTTCTGTGCATCTCAATAAAATATACACCCAGATGCAGTAGACAAACAAACAGTATTAAAAGTACCAGGCATATTTAATAAAAGCAACCTACTGTCCAAGAACATCAGTAATACATGTATTCACTTCTCTGTGAAGCTAGTTATAACTACACATTCACCAACACTGAGAAATAATTACACAACTACTGTACACATGCTTATATGTGTCTTAGATATGTGTAGGATTGCCAACAGTCTGGGTGCCACCATAAAATTCAGTTTTGCAAAAATATAAGTTGGGCATGAAAATTCTTGTTCATCAAATGTGCCATTTATCCAGGTAGAATGCTGTGCAATCATTAGTTTTTATTTTTTTTGGATGAATTGTCATCCACCCTCTGCCACCCCACCACCCACCACACTCTTGCCTTTCCACCACACATAACCACCCTGCTCCCACAACCTACCACACTTTTCCCTGCATGTAACCAGCCCCCAATTTGATTCTGAAATTAACAGAACGTGAAATAAATCAATCACAGATGCAACCTCAGAAGCTCAATATACAAAATAGGAAGCAGGATAAGAGGAAAGGCAAATGAAGGAAGCTATTCATATATGTTTCACAAAGAAACTGCAAAAAAAACAATTGAATGACTAACACTTGTTTACTGTAGATTGTCTAAGACACAGGAATATGCTCCAAAATAACTGAAAACACCACCTTTCAACTACAAAGAACAAATAGTCTCAAGCTACATCAAAGCTGGAAGGAAAATCTAAAATCTAGATTACAAGAATGAAGGAAGTTTGAATTTAAAGTAAAGATAAACCAACAGAAACATCAGACGAATGTAGATAAATGGCCTCTGTGCCATTTACACTTTCCGCCAGTCACAAGCTTATGAAGATGGAATAACGATCAGATAACACCTGCATTATCAATAGATGGAAGAAAACACACTGAGCCAGAAGAATGAAAATTCAAAATAGTATTCTTAAATAAGTTCTCTCCAGCCTGGCAATATGAATGCTCGGAATCTGGGGCTTGAAGAGGCAGTGACAGTCACTGCTGTGACCACGTCAGTCAACAATAGTGCTAAGTGCACAGTGCAGGCTCTTTTGTTTGTTGGCCTCTCATCACTTTTTTTATGATTGCTGTCTCCCTGAGATGTGCGAAAATGCAACAGCAAACGCTATTCTGAGCTCACAACTGCTTTTCAGCTATCTGCAATCTCAACTGTAGCTCATGGGTATAATACTAATTGCATGGTAGAAGAGGTGTCAGTCCCACTGTGAGTTAAAAATGTAAGCACGTCTGTATCAGCAGGCATGCAGGCTTATGAAAGATGTTGAATGTCCACCCACACATACTACATATTCAAAGACACTAGCTTTTCTCTCGCTTTATCTTTTGTTCATTAAAGATGAGGTTTGATAGTTCCAGATGAAATGGAATCTGAAGACAATGCAAAGCATTCCAGGATTGAGTTGGACTCTTGTCCAGTGCTACATCTGAAATATCATGCTATATAAGCTTGTATTGTTCTTGCCTCCATTTTCATAGGAGATAACTTTAAAAATATGCTACCTTCTATAAATTGTACAAATAACTGCAAATGCATAAACTTCAAAATAAAACTGAAAATATCAGTTGGGAAAACTGGGAAATAAGGACCCTTTAAAAAATGTAAAAATGGAGCAGTCCTGAAAATCTTCAGGCCAGTGATTCCAGAGAGTGATTAAATCACAATTGTGCCTGGCACAAATTCTACCACTGACCCCAGAGGGACTGGCTGTGATAAACCTGTTACAGTCTGCCTGTATCACTCTTGCAGTCACCACTAAAGCACCTATTCCCACCCATGGAAAACGAGCCGCATTGAAATTAGATTCTAATATTTGGCTCCTCTTTGGTATGTCAGTCTCGGTCAGAGTGCCAGAGGGGCCCACATTTGCCTTGGTCATACCTTGACCCCCATTCACTGGATCCCACTGCAGGCTCCAGGGCTGGGAGTTTTGGGATCCTCCAGACCGACTGACAAGGTTGAGGTGGCAGAGACTCTTCACTCCAACAGTCCAAAAAAGTAACAACTGAGGACAGACAGTCCTTATCTAGTAGCCATGCTGAATTAAGGGTGCATCTGAAGGTACAGTGGCAGTACCTCAAACAGCTGTCCTGTGTTGTTGCCAATGAAGTGATTAGGTTTTATTTAAACAAGGGACAGAGACTCCAAGTCTGAACTTAAACTTTCTATATTTTGAGAGTATCCTGGAGTTATTGTACTATTCAGAATTGTTTCCTTCCAAAACTGTTCAATAAATCTTACTAATATCTCGTTAAAAGTCACTTGGTATAATGAAGTAGTACACATGCAATTGCTCCTGTCTCTCCCGCATTCCCACTCATTTCCTTGCCATTTCTCTGACATCAGGTGTAAACAGATGGGAGCTCATGATTTTTCTTCATAATTCTCCAGGTGTTCATGTACACCCACACTGGATAAACAAAAGAATATCTTTGAGGCAATGTAGCAAGAGCTGAGAATGACACCACCAGGCAGCAGCACCTATCATTTGACTAAAAGAGTGATATCAGCTTATATGGAGTGCAACCCTAATTATATCTGAGCATTAATTGCTTTCACAAATTAACACAGAATGATAAGAATTCTAATGAATCATTTTTAAGTTAACCATATGCTTGGTGTGAAAATGCTTATGATACCATGCCAAAATCTTGATGTACATTGAATGCCATCTAGTGAAAGACATAGAAAAATGCAACAGGACATTTCCTTTCTTAAAGTAAGCTTTATTAGAATTCCTCCATAAATTCACAACTGAGGAACTGTTTGGGTGATTTACGAATAAATATCCTCAATTGCTATGCAGATGCATCATGTAATATTTATTAATTTAACAAACTCTCAATACATAGTGCGAACTGAAATTACTGGTCAAGCAGGCTGATAAAGCAATAGCTTGACATTGTTATACACTCATAACCATGGCTTTCAACCAACATCCCAGAATCATTTATCACTAGCAGGACAGACCCATCAGAGGTGGCAACACAGTGATATGGGTTGGCCCAAGGAGTTCTCAACATTGACTCCATGTCCCATGAAGTCCGCTGCAATCGTGCCAAACATGGACAAGGAAACTTCCTGCTGATTGTCACTCACAGCCTTCCTTCAGTTAGCGCTCCTCCATGTTGAACACCACTTGGAAGAAGCACTGAAAGTAGCAAGCGCATAAAATGGAGGATAGGTGGGGAACTTCAATATTCACCAAATGTTGCTCAGTAGCTCCACTACTGACTAAGCTGAGAAGGTCCTGAAGAACATAGATGCTACACTGAGCCTGTGGAAAATGGTGAAACTATGGACTGCCTTTTAAAAACACGAACCAGGCAAAGGGAACCCTCCGGGGTGCATTGTTAAGGTAGTCCCTCGGGGGGGGGGGGGGGGGGGGGGAGTGGGACATGTGTGGACAGTGCCCCAGCACTGCTTCCTGGGACTACCCCCTGGCACACTCTCACGATTGCTGGCAATGCACCCTGGCACCCTTGCACAGCCCCCTGTCATTGCCGCCTGGCTTTGCCAGGGGAGCCCTCTGAGCAGCTCCATTGTGGGTTTCACCTCATCGCTTGGGAAGGGTTCCCCTTTTGTGTGTTGGGGGTTGTTCCCCATGTTCTCGGATGTTCTCGGCCCCTGTCTAAGAAGACCTGCTCTTAAGCCACACGCAGGCAGAGATCTGAGTTGACTTTAAAATTTCTGCATGAGGAGCCACACCCGGGTTCCACAATTGAACCTTGACTGCAGTATAACAAGAGAAATCTGTAACAGCAAACATAAAAAACAGCAAATCTGTCCTTCTAAACTACCAGAGCTTTACTGCAGTGGATAAAAAGTGGATTAAAGGCCTGAATTGCTTCATGTCTTTAACCCAGGGCAAAAGCAAGCTGAACAAATAACTCTTAAATCATTAAACATAAATGCACACTACTTTTATAATCACAATCTATTCCTGAGTGTGTGTGTATCTGTGTGAATGTGTGTGGGGATGGTTCGGCATATTCGGGTGTTAAACAATAAACACATCATTCTTTTGAGACTTAGCATATGCTGTCACTTGCCTGTTCCTGACAATTAAAGCATTCAGGAGTTAAAACAGTTAGGGTGCAAATCTCCGTCCCTCCACACCCGTTTCTTTAGCAGGGAACGCAAATCAGGAAGCTATTCCATACCTCTTGCCATGCAAATTTATGCATGGCGAGGAATACGAGGGATTACGGAGGGAATCCTGCTATTGGTCTGCCATTTCCGCATGGGCCACTCCCTATACTGCAAATCAGCCCCGCATCACAAAGCAACCCCCACTCCCCAATTGCCTGGGTGTCCCCTTCGCCCAAGTTCGGGGGTGACCTGACTGCCTGTTGCTGACAATTAAAGCATTCAGGAGTTAAAACAGTTGGGGTGAGAATCTTCGTCCCTCCTCACCTGTTTTTCAGCTAGGGACCAACCTTCTGTTCCCACTTTACTACCTTCATGGATGAGTGACTGCAAGTGCTGATATCCCAATATTTACGAACATCAACCACATAAAAGAGAGGTAAGTGCATTCCAAGTACTCAAGCATGTGATTGCAGTGCATTTATAGCTCTTTGATGTGGTTGATATTTGTAAACACTTGATGTGGGTCTGTGGGGCGGTTGTCTGTGAGGGGAGTCTCTTTAGGCAGGGAATCCCTTTAGTTATGGGGTCTCTGTGGCGGTTCCTTTAGATAGGGGGTCTCTCTGCAGAGTTCCTTTGGTTCGGGGGTCTCTGTGGGGGGTGTTTTCTTTAGCTAAAGGTCTCTGTGAGGGAGTTCCTTTGGTTAGGGGGTCTCTGTGGGGGGTGTTTTCTTTCGCTAGAGGTCTCTGTGGGGGAGTTCCTTTGGTTAGGGGGTCTCTGTGGGGGGTGTTTTCTTTAGCTAGGGGTCTCTGTGGGGGGGTCCTTTGGCTAGGGGTCTCTGTGGGGGGTTTCTTTGGTTAAGGAGTCTCTGTCGGGGGTTCCTTTAGTTAGGGGGTCTCTGTGGTTTTTTTTTCTTTAGCTAGGGGTCTCTGTGGGGGATTCCTTTGGCTAGGGGTCTCTGTGGGGGGGGGTCCTTTGGTTAGCAGGTCTCTGTGCGGGGTTCCTTTGGTTAGGTGGCTCTGTGGGGGTTTCCTTCACCTAAGGGGCCTCTAATCATGGGATCCCTATTCATGGGGACCCTGAGGGCTACTTCCTATCAAGGGGGTCTCTGGGGGAGTCTGCAGAGGAGAGAAGAGCTAGTAGTACATTTTGGCCCTCAAATGGACTTTGGAGGCATCGCCCAGAGGGAGTTACCCCCTTGGCCGACCGCGAGGTCACCACATCAGGCTCATGTTTGGTGAGACCTGTAGTAATCCCCGCCCATGTGATTTCCGGCCCAGGTGACCAGAGTATCACAGAGGGCCGGAGAATAGGATTCCATGCCCACAGTGACACCCTCACTTGTGAGACCCACCCACAGGGACCCATTGCTAGAGGCACACCCTCAGGAGCCTGCATAATAGGGAGACCCCTCACAGGGAACCCCTAACTAGAGGGACCCCCCTCTCACTGATCCCCCAGAAAAATGACCCCTGCCTGGAAGCCAGAGAACAGACCAGACTGGGACAGTTACAGAAATTGCAGTAGTAACCACGTGTCCATTCCTGAAAAGAGGACAGTTGTGACCTGTGTCTAAATCCCTCAGATCCTGCAGCTGCAAGCCATTCATTCATATGAAGGTGTCCTGGGGGATCTCCCTATTATTGGTGTCTTGGGGGGGGTGGAACTATGGTGGGGGGGGGAGGGGGTTGACTGGTAGAGGAGGGGTGGGCAGGTAGTGCATTGTTGGGTGGTGAGGATGACCTTCGGATGGACTTTGGGGCAACTACTTTAAGGAGTTACCCCCTTGGCCCGCCACAAGGGCAATCACGCCTGGCTTATGGTTGGTGAGGCCTATTGTGATTCCTGCCCACATGAATCCTGGCCTAGAGAACCAGAGAATCACAGAGGGTTGGAGATTAGGGTGCCCGCTAAATGGATGCAAATGGGTCATTAAGATCCAATTGCATTCTTTAAATTCGTCCACTGGCACACGGACGCGAACCCCGATCCTGGTGCCAGGGGGGGGGGGGGGGGGCGCGGCTGGAGCACCACGGTCGGATCGGCACCCAATGATGCCCAACGCTTATCCGATTTTTTGATTCTCCGCGACCAGTGGTTGAGAATCCAGGCCACTGCCTTCAGTCAGTGGATATGTAGAAAAAGAATGAAACCATGCCTATCACCTCTCCCCTATCTGTAACAATGCATAAACATGAACATTACATTTTCATATATTACACATTGTACATGCATATATTATCACATAATTACAATCAGTCTTTAATTAATTAAATCTAGGAGGTAAAGGCAAGCAGGAATAGTAACATTAAAGGCTCCAATTTTTAAAATTTAAATTAACATCAGAGACATATAAATATTAAGAGTTAAGAAAAACCTTTAAGATAGCCTACCTATGTGACACCAGCTCAAGGAGAAGAGCTGATTGGTGAGTAACTGGAAGTCTTAATTAAAGTGTAAAGAAACTTAATTGAGTAATTAGTCGAACAATGAGATGTATGACAGGACATCTCAGTACTGTGGAATGTCTATCTTGTGCCCTGGACAACGAAAGGTGCAGGAAGTGTCATCCGTTGGAAGAACTTGAGCAGCAGCTGGCATCAGTGTGGTGGTATAGATGTTTGAATATTATGTTCCCGGATGTGATGAGCTCACGATTTAAGGGCGTGCAGGCAGAGAGGGAATGGGTGACAGGCCAAGTAGTCATGAATGATCAGCAGGTAGTACATTCTAACCAGATGAAGATTGGGAAAGCAATAATGACAGGGGATTCTCTAGTTAGAGAAGAAGGCAGATATATCTGTGGTGTCAGGGTCAAGGATGACACTGATTGGCAACCAAGCACTCGGAGGGTGAACAGGCAGAGGTTGTGTTTGGATTGGTGTCAACAAAATAGGTATAAAGAAGGATGAGGTTCTGCAGGCATGTTTTAGACAATTAAAAAGAGACTGACAAACACAACCTCAAAGTGAGTAATCTCGAGGTTATTTCTGGTGCCACAGGCCAGTGAGTAAAGAACTAGGATAGAGCAAGATGGTACAGGAGGAAGAGTTTTAGATTCCTGGGCACTGGGATCAGTTTGAGTGGAGGTGGAACCTTGCAAGAGCGATGAGTTGAACCTTAAAAGGACCAATGTCCTCACGGGGCAGTTTTCCAGTGCTACTGGGGAGGATTCAAACTATCTGGATAAGCAGGTGAGAACCAGGATGCATTATTAGGAAAGAGTAACTTTTAAAAATATATTTAAATTCCCAGTGACCAATTTCAATAAAGAGCATAAGATTTCAATTTTTCAGATATTTACTGTAACAAACAAACTAAAAGCATCAAGACTAAACATTATTTAGTAGGCAACTAACACTATAAACTACAGAAAAGATAAACCTCATCGGTGGTATCTCGTTCTTGAGATGAAGTGTTGACGCCACGCAGAATCGTCGAGCAGAAACTTACAGCCAAGTTCCACGCACATGAGTACGGCCTCAACCGGGACCTTGGATTCATGTCGCATTACATTCACCCCCACCATCAGGCCTGGGCTTGCAAAATCCTACCAACTGTCCTGGATTGAGACAATTCACACCTCCTTAACCTGTGATTATCCCTCTCTCCAGTTTCTCCATCTGGACCTGTAAAGACTTTCTTACCTGCAAAGACTCGCATTCAAAGTATCGTCTTGCATCATTGACTTTGTCTATATATATGTTTCTGGAACCCACCTCTTCATTCACTTGAGGAAGGAGCTGTGCTCCGAAAGCTAGTGATTCGAAACAAACCTGTTGGTCTTTAACCTGGTGTTGTAAGACTTCTTATTGTATGCCTTGTCATCGCAAGCACACATCTAAATACTTCTTAAATGTTATGAGGGGCTCTGCCTCCACTAGCTTTTCAGGCAGTGAGTTCCAGACTCACCTTTTGGGTGAAAAAGGTTTTTCCTCACATCTCCTCTAAACCTCCTTCCGCTTACCTTAAATCTATGCCCGCAGTCATTGATCCCTCCACCAAGGGATCTTGCCTACTCTGTCTATGCCCCTCGTAATTTTATACGTCTCAATCTTGTCCCCCTGAATCTCTCTGCTCCAAAGAAAAAAATCCCAGTCTATCCAATCTCTCTTCATAGCGAAAGACCTTCAGCCAGGCAACATCCTGGCAAAACCCCTCTGAACTCTTTCCAATGCGTTTACATTCCTCCTATAAAGTGGATTCTAGGATTGCGCACAATACTCTAGCTTTGGCCGAACAAACATTTTATGCAGCTCTAACATAACCTCTCTGCTCTTAAACATTATGCCTTGGCCAATAAAGGCAAGTATGCCATATGCTTTCTTAACCACTGTATCCATCTGTCCTGCTACCTTAAGGGACCGGTGTACACAAACACCAATGTCCCTCTGATCCTCAGTACTTTCCAGGATCCTGCCGATCATCATGCAACCCCTTGTCTTGTTTGTCCTGCCCGAGAACATTACCTCACACTCACCTGGATTTGCCACTGATAGGCCCATCTGACCAGCCCATCGTTATCCTCCTGTAATCCTCCTCATCTTTTACTACCACATCAATTTTCACATCATCTGCAAACTTACTGATCAACCCTCCTACATTCATGTCTAAATCATTTATATAAACCACAAACAGCAAGGGCCTCAACACTGATCCCTACGGGACCCCACTGGACACAGGCTTCCAGTCAGAAAAACACCCCTCGACCATCAACTTCTGCTTCCTGCCACTCAGCCAATTCTGGGTCCAATTTGCCAAATTTCCTTGGATAGTATAGGCTCTTAACTTGCTGTCAGTCTCTTATGTGGAACCTTATCAAATGCGTTGCTGAAGTCCAAGTAGACTACATCAAATGCATTTCCCTCATCACCTCTTTGAAATATTCAATCAAGTTGGCCAAGTGCTACTGACCACCCAAGCAGCTGTTAAAACCCAGGGGAAGAAAGCTTGGATTCACGCATGTCATGTTAAACGAGCACATTGTGAATGAATGTTAAAAGGACAATTCTTATTTGCCGATACGTTTAACCTCATTAGTTCAAGGCCTGATCTTATTCTTCTTTATCATTCTTATTCTTTATTGTGCTTTTCTGCTTATTAAGTGTTGCTGTAAACAATTAACTGAAAACCCTCCTAAGGTTATGTCTCTCAAGACTTCCCAACATTCCCTCTTGCCTAATAAGCGCAGTTCCTATATTTAAATGATTGTAAGTCTATCGGCTTGTCCCATTTCAGTGTTGAAGGTGTTCCTAAATAAAAGGACCATCAAAGGCATCTGTGAATGTGTCCCTTTGTGCTATTTTCCACTTGCTTGTTTTTAGTGATTCATTCTCTTTTAACTTTTAGATGAATCAAAGGGGGGCTGTAGGGAAATATTGAAACTGTGGGAAAATATTGAATCTTCAGAGTGGCACATCAGTTTTAAAGACACACCACAAATGTGGCAATGTAACAATGCAACTGGCAGTAAGTTACGTAAATGTCTGGTATAAAATGCAGACATAAAATACTGCTATGAAATGCAGAGATGGCTCGCCAATCAGGAGTCACAACTCAGGATTACTAAGCCAATGGGGAACAAAGGGTAGGTGTTACCCGAAATGTGCATGTTTAAGAAAGCTTGACCTTCAATGCGTAGTGGGGTTTTTTCCGTGTTCCTTTATTTCTTTTTTTAATATCTGAATTTGCACCAACTACGTTTTACAATAAACTCAACCTAAACCTACCACCGGACTTCAAATCTTATTAGAATATAAGAGATCCTACAATTATATTTGGAGACTGGCCAGTTTATGAATGGAGGTCATGTGAGAAACAAGCTAATCCTTTGGGTGGGATTTTCCATGCCCCAAGCTGCATGTTTTGCAGTGGTGGAGGTGACCCTCCATTGGCTGGTGGCAGAATCTTCTGGTCATGCCATTGCCAATGGGGTACACATTGAATGCACCCCCCGCTGCGAGGAAACCTGCGGCGTTTCACCATCAGTGGAAATGGCTGGAAAACTCTGGACTTTGTGTTTTAACACAACTGCTTTTCACAGTCAGTCAGTGTGCAGAGAGACTATGTGCTGCATAGAGAAGTGGGGGTTTGGGGGGGGGGGGTGAAATGGATAACCCTCCCCCCCCCCGAAGGAATGTCAGCTGGAAGCCAACTCCCCCCGTGCAAGCGCACACCACAGCCACAAAACATTGTGGGCGGGTTTGGCTAGCAACTCAAGTAGCCCCAGCAGTATCAATAACTCAACAGTTGGTTCCTGTGGTGCATTTGGATAGCACATTCAATAGAACATAGAACATTACAGCGCAGTTTAGGCCCTTCGGCCCTCGTTGTTGCGCCGACCTGTGAAACCACTCTAAAGCCCATCTACACTATTCCGTTATCATCCATATGTTTGTCCAATGACCATTTGAATGCCCTTAATGTTGGCGAGTCCGCTACTGTTGCAGGCAGGGCATTTCACGCCCCTACTACTCTCTGAGTAAAGAACCTACCTCTGACATCTATCCTATATCTATCTCCCCTCAATTTAAATCAATGTTCCCTCATGCTAGTGATCACCATCCGAGGAAAAAGGCTCTCACTGTCCACCTTATCTAATCCTCTGATCATCTTATGTGCCTCTATTAAATCACCTCTTAACCTTCTTCTCTCTAACGAAAACAGCCTCAGATCCCTCAGCCTTTCCTCATAAGATCTTGCCTCCATTCTTGCTGTTGACCGAAAGGTTGGTGGTTCGAGCCCTCCCCGGGATGAACACTCGTTTTTAGGGGAAGACAGTGGTGTGGTTTTATTGTCACTGGACTAGCAATCCAGAGACACAGGCTAATCCTCTGGGGCCTGGGTTTGAATCCCACAAGGGCAGTTGGTCGAATTTAAATTCAAAAAAATCTGGAATTAAAAGTCTAATGATGACCATGAAACCATTGCCGATTTCATAAAAACCCATCTGGTTCACTAATGTCCTTTAGGGAAGGAAATCTGCCATCCTCACCTGGTCTGGTCTACATGTGACTCCAGACCCACAGCAATGTGATTGGCTAATAAATGCCCTCAGAGATGGGCAATAAATACTGGCCCAGCCAACAATGCCCACATCCCATGAATAAATAAAGAAAAAAAAATTTGCCACTTACGGGACCGCAAGTATTCCCAAGGTGCAGGCACAATGGATCCTGGAGTGAAGTAAGTCTAGGGTATCGGATAGGGAGAGGTTGGCCATCTTAGGGAGCAGGGGAGAGGCTGGTGGGTTTTGAAAGGCAAACAGTTAGGAAGGAAGGGGGTTGCCATCTTAGTGGAGCTGATCCCCGATGTGCAAAGGGAACCCCAAAGATAGTACCCACCCTCATTTCATACCGCCCTTTTAAACATGTTTTTTAAAAATTGTCTGCCCTCTCCTGCCTGCCTGCCCACTTCAACCATATTATGGCATAGGCAGCATATTAAGGGAGTCAATTGGCTGTAAGCTCAATTTACCCTTAATTATTCATTTACAAATGGCGGGTGGGTTGCAGATTTTGGCACCTGCCCACCTACCATTTTATGGGGATGAGCTCAGGAATAGGTGGAAAGAAGGTGGGCCACCCACCTAATTTTATCTAACACTCTCCCATCAAAAGCCCGCCCCGTTGAGGTACAAAACATCCAACCCTATGTGTGGGTAGAAGACTCTTGGTCCCTTTCTCTTTCTCTCTAGCCACTTTGAGAATGTGCCCGCCCTGTGTTCTGGCCAGGCAAATACTGTATGCAATGTCTTTAACATGAACCAAGAAGCTGATGACTCCAGAAGAAGAGGCAGAAATTGTCCATCAACGTTTTAAATCATCTGGACATTGAATCCGGAAAGTTCATCAAACCCAGCCTGACACTGTTCACCCATCTACAGGATCCGCTCGGTGGCACAGTGGTTAGCACTGTTGCCTCATAGCTCCAGGGACCCAGGTTCAATTCCGGCCTCAGGTGACTGTCTGTGCGGAGTTTGCAATTTCTCCCTGTGTCTGCGTGTGTTTCCTCCAGGTGCTCCGGTTTCCACACACAGTCAAAGATGTGCAGGGTAGGTGGATTAGCCATGCTAAATTGTCCCTTCGTGCCCAAAAGATTAGGTGGGGTTACTAGGTTACGGGCGTAGGGTGAAGGCGTGGGCTTAAGTAGGGGGTGCTCTTTCTCAGGGCCGGTGCAGACTCGATTGGCCGAATAGCCTCCTTCTGCACTGTAAATTCTATGATTCTATATATGAATGACTTTCCCCTGGGATTCTTAAAACATTTGTGTGCCCTTCCTCTTTGAAACTTACCTCTATGTGTGTACATCTTTAATGTATTTGTGTTTTAGAGTGCTTTTTAATTATTTTTACATAACAGGTGTTAACTATGATAAATACTATTTTCTTTTCTGTTAAAACTTATATGAGAACCAGTCTGTGTGATTATTTTACAGTTGCAAGCACTTAAACAGTTAAGCACTCACTGAATTGGCAAACAAATTATTTCAGATCACAAATCAACCAAGGGGTGGAAAGAGAGGGGAACCATTCTATCACTTCATACCCAGCAGGAACAACTACCATCGGTGAGCTAGAAAGCAGAATTCAAAGCCAGTAATTAAAGAAAAACTCTGCAATTTTTGATATAATATCGCACAAATAAATACTATGCATTATATTTGAAATTCCCAAGTAGGTATTTGGGAGCTTAATCCATGGGGTGTTATATCCTCTTGTTGCCTGTTGCAGATTTATATAATTTCACTTAGTCAACTTTTTTGGCCATTGTTATACTAAAGTACATTTTGAACTTTCTGTCAAAATGAAACCACAAATACGGGCAACACGGTGGCACAGTGGTTAGCACTGCTGCCTCACAGTGCCGAGCACCTGAGTTCGATCCCAGCCCCGAGTCACTGTCCGTGTGGAGTTTGCACCTTCTCCCCACGTCTGTGTGGATCTCACCCCACAACCTAAAGATGTGCAGGCTAGGTAGATTTTTAAAATGTAATAACAATGGAAATATAGTAAAATAGTACAAAACTCTCTCTTCAGTTCCAGTAATTTAATTGGTAATTAAGTTCTGACAAAGCCTTGCAATGTTCAGTCATTTTACATCCAGTTTTTTAACTTGAAACAAAAATATTCTACTTTCCCTTTATTTCATGTCAAGCCAGTGGTGATTTATATACAGTAATCACCAATGCAGAAAAATCACATAGTGTTTGAAATTGTTTCAATTGTCAACCAACTATAGATAATGACATAAATATATTTTTAAATAACCTTTTGTAAAAAATATAGACGGCATGATTCTCCAATTTTGAGGCTCTGTCCGGAGGAGGTGTCTAGTTTTACGATGAAAAAACCGGCGAGGCCCCAGCTAACCCCAGACCGGTGAGGGGTTAGCAGCCACGCCACGTAAAACTCCCAGCCTTCACGAAACAAACGGCCAGAGAATTGCTGGGTCCGTGGTCGCGCATGCGCTGGCCGATGACCTGCAGCGGTCGCGCTTACAGCATGGTGCTGGCCGCGTGCAGCCCCCTCGCCGCTCCCGGGCCACCTCCCACCAGTCCTCCCAGCCCTCACCGAAGCCCCCCCCAGCCAGCAGCACGGCTCCCTCCGACTGTGGCGTCGCTGGACACAGTCCACACCATCACGCCAGGTTCCTGACCATGGCTGGATTCTCCGCACCCCAACGCCGAAATTGCGGCCGGCGTGGGGGCGGAGAATCCATTCTACCGCAAGGAATCGGGACCGGCGCCGGTTCCCCGATTCTGCAGGCCCCAAAAAGCGGGGTACTCGGGGCCATTGCCAGAGGCCCACTCCGCCATTCTCTGCCCCCGATGGGCCGAAGTCCCGACGGCGTGGATCTAATATGGTCCAGCCGGTCGGGATACTTGCGTGGCGGCTGTGGACTCAGTCCGCGACTGCCCTGGTCGGGGGCGGGCCAATCAGAGGGCAGGGGGGGGTTCTTATAGGCGGCCGGGGAATGTTTGTGCGGGCGTTGAGGGTCAGGCGTGCGGCTGATCGGGTGTTTCTTGTTTGGGTCCAGCTCCGCGGTCCGGGTCCACCATGGAGCACGGTGCGGCCGCTGGAGGCTGCTGGAGGCCGCCGTCATGCACATGCGCAACCTCCGACCCAGAGGTGCAGGGGCCCATATCTGCAGCAAAAGCTGCCAGATCTACGCCGGGTCCCTGCTAGCCCCCTGCAGGGCTTGGAATTCGCGTCCCTTTCATGCCACTTTTTCTGGCGTGAAACTCCATTTGACGCCGGCGTGGGGACATAGTCCCAACAATGAAGAATCCAGCCCCATGAGTCAATCGTGTGGTCGGGAACCCGGCCCACCAGGGGCAGAGCATTGGGGGAGGGCCTTCACGTAACGTCCTCAGGCCGTCCCAACGGCGTGCGACATACTCCTCAATGACGCTGTTTTGGAGGGGGCGGAGCGTCCAAAACAGGCGCCGCCCCCGATTCCATTGTAAAAAGGGATGGACCGTGATAAAATCGGCGTCAGTAAGCGGAGAATCCCGCCCAAAATATATTAAAAACACACTTTCAAAGCACTTAAATGTCATCACCAGTTGGTAGTAAACATTAACAAATTGATGAAAATTAACCTCTTGAGTTAGAATTTTCTATGCTGTATTACCCGCAATCAAACCAGACCGCATAGGAAAATCAAGGACAATCGGGCAGGGAGACCTATGGCCATTGTCCATCCCGACATACATTTTGCTCTTTTGCCCTGATATAGATTGCATCGATATGGTGATAAGGAATTGGGGCTTCGCAATGAGTCTGCTCATTGCTGCTTGCTGCAGCTGACACACCACCCTCGGGGATTATCAACACAAGAATGACAGTAGACCTGGGGCAGCAGCAACTGAAAGTCTACTGGTGCAACATTTTGAGAGAGAAAGACCCGAATACTTCCAACAGAAGAAGAGATAGTATTCGCAGTCTCTTCAAGGGGAAATGGAGCAGAAAGAGAACTGGAGCAGAGGGGGAACTCCTTTGGTTCACATTTAAATGCAGTGGAGCAGAATCCAGACAGGTGTTGAAGTTTAATGGCTCTACTTTTGAGAGAGATTTCTAGTACTTTCAGTGACTGGTGGATTCACTTGGAAGTAATTACCACTCCATTTTACTGAATTGAGTGTCCTAAAACTGCACAGAAATTGAGCTATGAAACCCATTAACAGGCACAAAGTCGTGACTTGCTTGGGATCAAGAATTCGGGTTAACATTCATTCCTATTCGTAAAGAAAGAATTTACATTTATTCAATACTTAAGTGATGGAAGAAAATGAAGCTTGAGGAACTAAGCAATTTCCTGGTGCTCACATTAACAATACTTGCAGAAGGGACAGCACGGTGGCGCAGTGGTAGCACTGCAGTCTCACGGCGCTGAGTTCCCAGGTTCGATCCCGGCTCTGGGTCACTGTCTGTGGAGTTTGCACATTCTCCCCGTGTTTGCGTGGGTTTCGCCCCCACAACCCAAAGATGTGCAAGGTAGGTGGATTGAACATGCTAAATTGCCCCTTAATTGGAAAAAATTAATTGGCTACTCTAAATTTTTGTTAAATAATGGTACCTCGGGGGCAGCACGGTAGCATAGTGGTTAGCACAACTGTTTCACAGCTCCAGGGTCCCAGGTTCGATTCCCGGCTTGGGTCACTGTCTGTGCGGAGTCTGCTCATCCTCCCCGTGTGTGCGTGGGTTTCCTCCGGGTGCTCCGGTTTCCTCTGTGCAGGTTAGGTGGATTGGCCCTGTTAAATTGCCCTTAATGTCCAAAATTGCCCTTAGTGTTGGTTGGGCTACTGGGTTATGGGGATAGGGTGGAGGTGTGGGCTTGGGAAGGGTGCTCTTTCCAAGAGCCGGTGCAGACTCGATGGGCCAAATGGCCTCCTTCTGCGCTGTAAATTCTATGAAATACCTGCAGAAAGATGGGTGGCCACAGGGAGCTATAGGAAATCCATTAAAGACACTTTTGGATGGCTCGTGGTAGACTCCTATCTCTATCTCTCCCTCTCTCTCTCATCATCCACTTTCCCGCGACTCAATCGGAAGTCTGTTAGAAATTATGGGGATCTTCAGAATGCTATTGCCCTCTTTAACATTTCCCCCTTTCTCTTCATCTCTTCAACACTGTAGCTACATTAGCCTCGCCAGGACATTTCATGAGCATCAACTCAGGTTGATGTGTTGGAGCAGTGGGCTGAACGCTTGAGAGGTAAAGCCACTGCAGAGGAAATATCCCATTTCCTTTCATTTCCCACCGATTTTGGGCAGTGGTCGAGATCGTCTTGCATTAAATGAACTTTTGCATTGGTCATAGGCATGAAAGGCTGCTCAGAGTACCATTAAATCAGAAAATAATCGGCGGCACAATGACGCAATGGTTAGCACTGCTGCCTCCGGGTGCCGTAGACCCAGGTTCCATCCTGGCCCCAGATCACTGACAGTGTGAAGTTTCCACATTCTCCCCCTGTTTGGGTGGGTCTCGCCCCCACAACCCAAAGATGTACAGGGTAGGTGAATTGGTAGGAGGAGGTTACCCTCTCCTGGTGGCCGTGAAGATCACTGCACCTTGAACTCCTATGCACCGTGTTCATTCCAGGGCTCGAGCGGGGACTTCTGCAGCATTTCCCAACCCACAGCCCACAAGTGCATCCATGAAATCAAGGATGCCCTGTTTGCCCGGGCAGCCAACAACATAAACTTTATTAGTCAAGAAAGAACTTACATTTATTCAATACTTAACTGATGGAAGGAAATGAGGCTTGAGGAACCAAGCAACTCCCTGGTGCTCACATTAATAATACCTGCAGAAAGATGGGTGGCCGCAGGGAGCTATCGGAAATCCATTAAAGACACTTTAATGCCTGGGTAGCAGAATTCTCTGCCATCGCCAGGATGCCCTAGGTCCAGGGGGTAACGCCCATCACCCTTCGCCCGGGGTACGCTTCATTATCAGGAAGGGGTTCCACTCCCTGAACTTCTGGCTAGTGCGTGACCACACCTCAAGATCACGCACGTGTGTACATATGTCTGCAGGCATGCCCGTGTGTGTGCACAACAGCTACATGCTGGGGCAGTCGGAGATCCCCGCCGTCTTTGAGGGACACCCCTGAATTGCGAGTTGGCTCTTGGGGGAATAAGGGCACCTGCTGAGGACCTGGCTACTGAAGCCAGCATGGAGGTCGGTGACGGATGCGGTGATCTGGTATAACAAGGCTCATGTGGCCACCTGGGCTGTCACTGAGCAGCGTATTGGACTGCTGAAGATACAGTTCTCCTGCCTCGACTGCTCTGGTGGTGCACTGCAGTATACTGCAGAGGATCGCCCACGTTGTAGTCGTCTGCTGTGCCCTGCACAACCTTGCACAGCAGCAGAGTGATGTGCTGGAGGTGGAGGAAGAGGAACATGCGGCCTCATTTCAGGAGAAGGACGAGGAGGGGCCGGAGCAAAATGAGTCAGGGGACAAGCCTGGGGATGACCCATGGGAGGAGACGGAGGATAGAGGAAAGGCGGCGGTGGTGAGGGTCCGGTATTCCCGGATGGCCCTCATCCTCACCTGCTTCTCATAGGACGTGGCCTCGTCTGTCATCGCACGCCTTCCCCACTCCCACCCATCCGTCCCTGCCTGACTCATCGTCCCCTCCCCCCTGACCCCCGCCACTCCTCTCCTTCCAACCAGTCCCCCACTCACCCATTCCCCCCACCACCCTGTTGCACACTTCCAGGGGCTGTGTTACATCACGCCAGGTGATGGGCCTGTGTCGGCACTGCCAGCGGGTCAATATACAAGGCAGTAGGGTGATGATAACCCGTTATAAATTAAGCTCTGGTACTCCATAATCTATGCCATTGTCTGACTCCTGTCTTTCTGCTAACAGCATACTCACACCCATCACCTGCATGTAGTATGTCCCAGATCTAGGTACACTGTACCCCGGGGCCTGGCTGGGGCAGTGTAAAGGGCACCAGGGGAGGTGGGGGGCATGGGCCTGCCCACAGTGCGAAATAACATGACAGAGACTGTACATGTCTCGGGGTGTAAAATGTTTTAATGGTGTACAATCATGATCCTAACTGTCCCTCGCTATCGAAGATGCCGACCCTCCTCCCCCCCAGTGCCCTCTTAGCGACCCTCAACCCGCCTAGGTTCCGTGCCCTGCCGTTACATCTAGGCATATCCTCAGAATGCACATTAGAGGTGGAGGCAGCCTGCTACTTCCTGCGCCCTGTGACCTTTGATGCCCCTAGCATGCACCCTCTGGAAGGCTTGGGGATGGAGGGCCCCAGCCATCTTTATGGTGGCACATGTCTCGCCGTGCCAGCCTGTTCTTCCCGCTGACCTCCAGATGCGCCGTTGTCAAGAGGGAGGGAGTTGGGAGAGCCACAAGGAGGCTTTGGGTTGGCCACCGACGCACCCCCCTCCCGTAGGGCCTGTGGGGTCACCTTGGAATGGAGGCAAGGCTGGAGTGAGTTCCACTGGCCCCTGCATCATCTGGCCCTTGTCTGCACCATGATGTCAGCGCACTCAACGATGCTCCTCTGTGACCGGGTCACAGTCTGGAGTGCCTCAGCAATGTCCGCCTGCGTCTGGGACATGTTCCTCAGTGACTGGTACATGCTCTGGACTGCTTCAACAATGTCCATCTGAGACTGGGTCATGCTCTGTTGTGCCTCAGTAATGTCCACATATGCCTGGGGCACGTTCCTCAGTGAGTGGGACATGCACTGGAGTGCTTTGGCAATGCCCACCTTAGACTGGGACATGCTCTGCAGCACCTCAACAATGCCTAATTGAGACTGAGCCCATCAGGATGCCTGGGCAACAGGGTTCACCTCCATCACTGGGATGCCCCAGGTCCAGGGGATGATCGACAGGTCACATGTCCCCCTATGAGCACCGGCACATGAGGGGCCGGTCTTCACAAACTGAAAGGGCTTCCACTTGATGAACATACAGCTGGGGTGTGGCCACGAGGTGCACATCATACACATCTGCACCTGATACCCAAGCAGCGTGCACGACACCTTCATCCTTTGAGGCGAGGGGTTGGTTCCTGGACGACGGGGGTAATCCACTGCGTTCGTGGCTGATGATGTCTATTTGGAAGCCCACAGACCAATGCAAGCGGGGTCTCACTTCCTCGCCCGCGGCTGAACTCCACCTCAGCAACCTCCCTTTCCTTCGGGTAGCCTAGCATATCCAGGGCCTTGTGTTGCATCACGGTTAGGGCCGTATGTCCGGCGGTCCCTCTCCTGTCTTCTCATGCTACCAATAGTTATGGCCGGCATTCTCCTGGGGGGTGGGGGGAAACAGAAAACGACAGTGTTAGACAGTCCGACATATGCAGCCCAGGGGTTGGGTGGCTGGTGGCCTCAGTGTCCAGGGCACCCGGCCATGGCGGCCGATATGGATGCCGGTTTATGGTGCAGGATGGGGTTCTGCCACCTTCGCGTGGGGGAGCTGTCGGGTTACTGGTGTATGGGATGCGGGTTTGTGCCAGTGCTGCCTACGCACCCAGGCCGCCCTGAGGAGGTCGTGCAGTGTTGCCCACAGCCCTGACCGCCTCTGCCCTCTCGCCCAGGCACAGCAAATGGCGGCGGCTGGAAGCCTCCTTCCCAGGCCGAGGTACAGGGTCAGCCTCCTCTCCTCCACTATGCCCAAGAGTATTTTCAGCTCAATGTCGGTGCATCTTGGGGTGCTCTCCTTGCTGCTATCTTGTTGGCTGGGATGGTGTGTGTTTGGAGGGAGGTGTGTATGTGCAGCTACAGCTTGTCAGCCTCCTGAGTGTGAATCTCGTAACCAGCGAACCCCGCCCCGTTTCTCATTGGAATCGATTGTGTTCCACGTGGCGCCGGTGCTGGCCCCGTAACTGTAGCGGAATTAGTCCAGGTGCGGTGCCAGTTTTGATATCGTGGAAGTCCACGAATACTGCGTTAGTGTTCACAGTAGTCTCAGAAACGGAGATTACCCCCTCCTCTCTGAAACAGAGAATCCGGCGCATTGTTTTTAGTGGGTATTTATTTACTTATCTTATTTATTCATAGGATGTGAGGATAGCTGCTAAGACCAGCAATCGATGTTCAGACCACATTCCCTTGGAACACCCTGCTTGAACCTCCATAGTCCTTGTGTGGAGGTCTATGATGGTAGAGAAGGAGTTCCAAGACTTTTACTCAGTCACAATGAAGGATTGGAGATTATAATTCCAAGTCAGGATGGCAAGTGACTTGGAAGTACTTGCCTATAGCTGTGTTCCCCTGTGTTTATTGCACTTGGGCTTCTTGGTGGTAAAGATGACGAGTGTGGGAAATTCGGTTGAGGAATTCTTGGCTGTGGCGCATCTTGTAAATGGAGCCATGATGTGTTAGTGGTGGACAAGTTAATGTTTAAGGTGGTGGATGGATTGCTGATCATCTCCTGGATGGTGTTGTGTGTCTTGAGTGTTGTTGGAGCAAGAGGAGAATGTTCCATCATTCCTGACTTAGGCTTTGGAGATGATGGAAAGGCTTTCACAAGTCAGGTGCTGAGGCACTGACTACAAAATACTCAGCTTCTTGTAATCTCGGTATTAGATGTGCCTGGTCCTGATTTACTCTGGATTTTAATGACACATTTGCTGCTATTTCAATTTTTGGAAGTCCCACCTCCATGAGTAGCCACAGTTTTAAAAATATTCAGCCTCTTGCAAGGCTTTTCCTAAACATGCTGTAATTCCAGTGCAGATAGACCTTTTGCAATTCAACCCTCATCATTCAGATTACAAGAACACAACAAATACACTTCACCGTAAAAGCACTGCATTGTGATCAGTAAGTAAGAAAAGCTGCCACAGTCCCAGATGACCATAGGCTGACTGGTGGTGATGTAACCTGAGCATTACCATGTGAGGGGTGAGGTTGAGACATTGGGCCTTCATGAATAATCTCAGCCTGTATGGGAATTGAACCTCTGCTGCTAGCCCTGTGCTGCATTACAAACCAGGGGCGGGATTCTCCGACCCCCCCGTCGGGTCGGAGAATCACCGGGGGCTGGCGTAAAGCCCGCCCCCACTGGTTGCCGAATTCTCCGGCACCGGAGATTCGGCGGGGGTGGGAATCGCGCCGCGCCGGTTGGCGGGCCCCCCCCCGGCGATTCTCCGGCCCGAATGGGCCGAAGTCCCGCTGCTGGAATGCCTGTCCCGCCGGCATGGATTAAACCACCTCTCTTACCGGCGGGACAAGGCGGTGGGGGCGGGCTCCGGGGTCCTGGGGGCGGGCGCGGGGCGATCTGGCCCCAGGGGGTGCCCCCACGGTTGCCTGGCCCGCGATCGGGGCCCACCGATTCGCGGGCGGGCCTGTGCCGTGGGGGCACTCTTTTCCTTCCGCCTTCGCCATGGTCTCCACCGTGGCGGAGGCGGAAGAGACCCCCTCCACTGCGCATGTGCGGGGATGCCGTGAGCGGCCGCTAACGCTCCCGCGCATGCGCCGCCCGGCAATGTCATTTCCGTGCCAGCTGGCGGGGCACCAAAGGCCTTTCCCGCCAGCTGGCGGGGCGGAAATCAGTCCGGCGCGGGCCTAGCCCCTCAAGGTTAGGGCTCGGCCGCTCAAGATGCGGAGGATTCCGCAGCTTTGGGGCGGCGCGATGCCGGACTGATTTGCGCCATTTTTGGCGCCGGTCAGCGGACATTGCGCCGATTACGGAGAATTCCACCCACGCTGTCTGGCCAAATGAGTTAAACTGGCCCCATTGTAACCAGCACTCATCTGAATGCAGGAACATAATCCTTCCACAAGACACTCACAAACACACACAAGAAAATGTAAGGATTTGTTGTTTCTGGTGATTGTTGTTTCAAAGTACAATCTGCTGTATTGGAATGACAGAAACTTGGTAATTTTTTCCCTTTTGTACCTACTCAACCTTAATCCAAATTTACCAGCAACACAGTACATGCACGGATGTGGGGCAAAATTCTCCGTTATCGGCGGAAAGTCCGCCGATCGGCGCAAAAAACGGCGCAAATCCGACTTGCGTCACGTCGGAAAAATGGGTCGATAGTCTCCGGCCCGAAATGGGCTAGCAGCGATGTAACGGGATCCGCGCTTGCGCAGTGGTTCACGCCGTGCAGCGTCATACGCGCTTCACAGCGTGACGGCTCATAAGGCCGCGCTGCTCCCCCCCACCCGACCGGAACACCCGACCGCAACACCCGATTGGATGGCTGGCCGTCGCTCAGCCCCGAGGTTCGAGTCACGCGATGTGGAGGCGCTCCTGGACGCGGTGGAGCAGAGGAGGGACGCCCTGTATCCGGGGCACGGCCGCAGAGTCGCCCCACGCCACAGCCGTCGTCTGTGGAGGGAAGTGGCAGAGGCCGTCACCGCTGTGGCACTGACACCATGGACAGGCACCCAGTGCCACAAGAAGGTGAACGACCTCGTCAGAGCAGGCAGGGTGAGCCTCCCCCATATCCCCCCTCCCCATATCCCCCCCTCCCCCATATCCCCCCTCCCCCATATCCCCCCTCCCCATATCCCCCCTCCCCCATATCCCCCCTCCCCCATATCCCCCATATCCCCCTCCCCCATATCCCCCCCTCCCCATATCCCCCCTCCCCCATATCCCCCATATCCCCCCTCCCCCATACCCCCCTCCCCCATATCCCCCCTCCCCATATCCCCCATATCCCCCCTCCCCCATATACCCCCCTCCCCCATATCCCCCCTCCCCCATATCCCCCATACCCCCCCTCCCCCATACCCCCCTCCCCCATATCCCCCCTCCCCATATCCCCCTCCCCATATCCCCCTCCCCATATCCCCCATATCCCCCATATCCCCATATCCCCCCTCCCCCATATCCCCCATATCCCCCCTCCCCCATATCCCCCCTCCCCCATATCCCCCCTCCCCCATATCCCCCATATCCCCCTCCCCCATATCCCCCATATCCCCCCTCCCCGATATCCCCCCTCCCCCATATCCCCTCTCCCCCATATCCCCCCTCCCCATTTCCCCCACATCCCCCTCCCCCATATCCCCCTTATCCCCCTCCCCCATATCCCCCATATCCCCCCTCCCCCATATTCCCCCCTCCCCCATATCCCCCCTCCCCCATATCCCCCTCCCCCATATCCCCCATATCCACCCTCCCCCATATCCCCCCTCCCCCATATCCCCCCTCCCCCATATCCCCCCTCCCCCATATCCCCCATATCCCCCCTCCCCCATATCCCCCATATCCCCCTCCCCCATATCCCCCCTCCCCCATATCCCCCATATCCCCAAGTGAATCCAGCCCTAACCTTAACCTCTGCAATACACGCGCAACCGATGGCGTGCATTCATATACCTGCCTAACACTGTTGCCTTTTACCCCTGCCCCCCCCCACAGGAGAAGCGCGCACACAACAATAGGGAGCATGTGAGGACTGGAGGAGGGCCCGCTGATGAGAGGCCACTGACCGTACACGAGGAAAGGGCCCTGGAACTGGCTGGCGGACCTGAGGACCGGGAGGTTGCTGATGCAGAGGTCGGGGGCGTACTAGCGAGTGAGCCACCGACAGTCCGTCCCCATATCCCCCCTCCCCTATATCCCCCTCCCCCGTATCACCTGATCACTGCCTGATGTCTAACCATGCATGCTTCATTGTGTATCGCAGGACCAAACGTCCAGGCACCCAGCCCCGCAGATGCAGACCGCCCGCAGGATGCCCCTCGGAGACCACAGGAGACGGAGAGACCCGCACCTTCCAGCATGCGACGCCCGCAGGATGCCCCTTGGAGACCACGGGAGACGGAGAGACCCGGACCCTCCAGCATGCGACGCCCGCAGGATGCCCCTCGCACACCACGGGAGACGGAGAGACCTGGAGCAACAGGGAGACGACACCCCCGTCACGTGCGGGAGCGACCACCCAGCGACGAGCGGGGCAGCCACAGGCCCCCGTCACATCCGAGCCAGGACACCACTACCCAGGACACCAGTACCCAGGACACCACTACCCAGGACACCACTACCCAGGACACCCCTACCCGGGACAGCACTACCCAGGAAGACGAAATACCGGACAGTGACTCAGAGTGGAAGGGTGGAGACGAACCCCCACCCCAAAGTGCCATGGACTCAGAGTGGGACGAAGGGCACGACACAATGCCACTGCTGTCACCAACACCCTCCACCATCGCAGAAACACTCACCACGGTTGGGCACTTTAGTGATGAGGCGTCTGGTACACTCACTGGTGCGCACAACACAGCCGTCCCAGTACAGCAGGTGGAGGTAGGAGCAGCAGAGGGACCGGGCGGTCGGAGGGCAGCCCAGCCCAAGCGAACATCTGCCGCCCAGATGGATCCCGGGTTCCTGCAGTTACCACACCCACACATAGATCCGATGCAACCACCGACCCGGAGACGAGCGAAGAGGGTGACGGGCGGCTTGCGGCGGCTGCGGTCGCAGGTGGAGGAGTCCACCCGCGTCCAGGAGCTGGGAGTGGTGCCGGTCATGCGTGCCACCCAGGCCGACACCGCACGGGTGGCGTCCGCGGTGGAGGCAATGGGTGCGACGGTGTCAGACATGGGGAACGGTTTGCGAGGCCTGGGGCCTTCCGTGCAGGCGGCGTCTGTGGCCCAGGAAATGGCTGCCCTCTCACAGGAGGCCATGAGCCAGTGCCAGCGCCTGATGGCAGAGGCGCTCAACGCCATAGCCCAGTCTCAGCAGGCCATGGCCCAGTCTCTGCAGGCCATGGCCCAGTCTCAGCAGGCCATGGCCCAGTCTCTGCAGGCCATCGCTGAGGGCATCGGCGCCAGTGGCCATGTGCGAGCCGGCGTCGCACTGTCACAGACAGGGTTTGCCAACCCCCTGGGCTCCATGGCTGCAAACCTGCAGACCCCTGTCGATACCAGCACGGGCCTCCAGGACTGGCAGCGCCAGATGTCGGGGGGGCGTCGGATGGCCAGTCCGTTCGCATCCCCCACCCATGTAGAGGCCTGGGGGCCATCGGGCACCCCGAGGGAGGAGGAGGTGGTGTGGTCCGTCCCGGCTCCCTCAGTAGGGGAGGTCCCGGTACACCGCGACACCTCGGACTCCCCCCCTTCCGTCCCAGGTGCATCGGGTGGGCAACGGGCAGGACAGGCTGGCAGCTCGCCATCCCAGTCGCCCGGGCCGCAGCCTGGCCCATCTAGGCCAGGACGCCCCAGGAAACGGCCGCCAAAGGGGTCCAGTGTCAGAGGGCAGGAATCACAGGAGTCCACCTCCAGTTCTGCTGTACCGTCTGGGGAACCACGTAGACGTAGTCAAAGGGCCCGTAAGGCCAAACAATTAGACACTGAGTAAGTTGGCACGGGTGCAGGGCACAGATGAGTTTTAGGGGCTAGGGCACGTGCATGTACTCCTTTGGTTATTAAAGTCAATGTTACACCTACAGAAGCTGCCTTTGTGCTCTGTCCAAAGCGTGCGGGGGTGTCATGTACGTTGAGCGCAAGTGTGTGTGTGAGGGGTGGTCTTGCCTCAGCCCCAGGTGAGTCTGCCCCCTTCCCCCTGGGCCGCCATCAACATCCCCCGGGCAGAGGACGGGACCGTGCGCTGCAGTGTCACAGCCGCATGCAGGGATGGTCCGGGTGGATGGTGGTACTGTGGCCATGGGTCAGACATAGTCCAACGATGTAGAGCCAGGAGCTCATCGCAGGGCGGGTTGTCATCATCCTCCATGGCCTGCGATAGACACGCGTCCACCCGCAACTGTGTGAGCCCGGCCCGTTGGGCCGCAGGTGGATCGGCAATGGTGGGGGGGGGGGGGGGGGGGGGGGGGTGTGCATGCAGGTGGGGTGGGTGGGGTTGGGGAGGGGGGTGAGGGTGCTGGGTGGGTGGATGGGTGGGGGGTGTGGGTGGTCGGCTGTTGCCATGGTGTGCGGTCTGTGGCCATACTACCCGATTCCCACGCCCATCTAGTCAGTGAAGCGGGCGTCTATCAGTCTGTCCCGTGCCCGCTGGGCCAGCCGGTAACGGTGGACAGCCACCCGCCTGTGTCTCCCCCGTCTGCCCTGACCATTGCCCCCATCCCCCTCATCTGGGAGGACTGGGCCTCTTCCTGCTGCTCCTCCACTCCGCCCTCCTCTGCCTGCGGCACATCGCCCCTCTGCTGGGCTATGTTGTGCAGGACGCAGCACACCACAATGATGCGGCCGACCCTATCTGACCGATACTGGAGGGCGCCCCCAGAGAGGTCCAGGCACCTGAAACGCATCTTCAGCACGCCAAAGCACCTCTCGATCACTCCCCTTGTCGCTACATGGGCATCATTGTAGCGGTTCTCCGCCTCATTGCGTGGCCTCCGTATAGGCGTCATCAGCCAAGATCGCAATGGGCAGCCCCTGTCGCCCAGCAACCAGCCCCTCAGCCGGGGATGGCGTCCCTCGTACATGCCGGGGATGGATGACCGCGACAACACGAATGAGTCGTGTACACTGCCTGGGTGACGGGCGCAGACGTGCAGGATCATCATGCGGTGGTCGCAGACCACCTGTACGTTCATCGAATAGGTCCCCTTCCTATTAGTGAACACGGCCCTGTTATCTGCAGGTGGCCACACGGAGACGTGCATCCCATCGATCGCGCCCTGGACCATGGGGAACCCGGCCACGGCAGAGAAGCCCATGGCCCGGGCATCTTGGCAGCCCCGGTCCACGGGGAAGCGGATGTAGCGGTGCGCCGTGGCATATAGGGCATCTGTCACTGCCCGGATGCACCGGTGCACCGATGTCTGCAATGTGCCGGACAGGTCCCCACTCGGTGCCTGGAATGACCCCGTTGCATAAAAGTTCAGGGCCACCGTAACCTTGACGGACACGGGAAGAAAGGTGTCCCCCGCCAGTGCCACGCGGTGACAGGTGTGCCAGCAGGTGGCAGATGTGTGCCACGGTTTCCCGGCTCATCCAGAGTCTCCTCCTGCATTCCCGGTCCGTGAGGTCCTGGTATGACTGCCGGGGCCGGTACACACGGGGCGCCCTCGGGTGCCTCCGTTGCCGTGGGGCCGCGACGTCCTCCTCCCCCTCCTCGTCCTGTCGGTCAGGTGTCCCTCCAGCCTGGGCGGCTGCCGCCTGCCCCTCTGCGGCAGCCTGCGCTGCCTCTCTGGCACGCTCCTCCTCCTCCTCCTCCTCCTCATCCAGGGCAACATAGACATGAGCGGCTGACACCACGGCGGCCAACATCGCTGGATGATCTAAAAACATGACGGCCTGGTGGGGGGGAGGGGAACGACGACATGTCATCATTGCCCATATCCCCTCCTCTCCCCAGCCAGGTGGCATGGACCGCATGGGTCCAACTGTTGGAGGCTGGCACCTGGCCAGGTGGACCAACTCACTTGCCCTCCCATGCCCCTCCTCGGCACGGACCCCACCCAACCTCCACCACAGCACGGACCCCCCCCCAACCTCCACCCCGGCACGGACCACACCCCCCAACCTCCACCCCAGCACGGACCCCCCCCAACCTCCACCCCGGCACGGACCCCCCCCCCAACCTCCATCCCGGCACGGCACGGACCACCCCCCAACCTCCACCCCGGCACGGCACGGACCCCCCCCCCCAACCTCCACCCCGGTACGAACCCCCCCCCCAACCTCCACGCCAGCATGGACGCCCCCCCCAACCTCCACCCCGGCACGGACCCCCCCCCCAACCTCCACCCCAGCACGGACCCCCCCCCAACCTCCACCCCGGCACGGACCCCCCCCCAGCCTCCACCCCGGCACGGCACGGACCCCCCCAACCTCCACCCCGGCACGGACCCCCCCCCAACCTTCACCCCGGCACGAACCCCCCCCAACCTCCACCCCAGCACGGACCCCCCCCAACCTCCACCCCAGCACGGACCCCTCCCAAGCCCCAACCTCCACCCCGGTACGGCACTGTCCCCCCCCAACCTCCACCCCAGCACGGACCCCCCACCAACCTCCACCCCGGCACGGACCCCCCCCCCAACCTCCACCCCAGCAAGGACCCCCCCCAACCTCCACCCCAGCATGGACCCCCCCCAACCCCCAACCTCTACCCCGGCACGGCACGGACCCCCCCCCCAACCTCCACCCCGGCACGGCACGGACCCCCCCCAACCTCCACCCCGGCACGGACCCCCCCCCCCAACCTCCACCCCAGCACGGACCCCCCCCAACCTCCACCCCGGCACGGTACGGACCCCGCCCGCAACCTCCACCCCGGCACGGGCCCCCCCCCCCAACCTCCACCCCAGCACGGACCCCCCCCAACCTCCACCCCGGCACGGACCCCCCCAACCTCACCCCGGCACGGGCCCCCCCCCCCCAACCTCCACCCCAGCACGGACCCCCCCCAACCTCCACCCCGGCACGGACCCCCCCCAACCTCCACCCCGGCACGGCATGGACCCCCCCCAACCTCCACCCCGGCACGGATCCTCCCCCCCCCCAACCTCCACCCCAGCATGGACCCCCCCCCAACCTCCACGCCGGCACGGCACGGACCCCCCCCCCCAACCTCCACCCCGGCACGGCACGGCTCCCCCCCCAACCTTCACCCCGGCACGGACCCCCCCCCCCCACAACCTCCACCCCAGCACGGACTCCCCCAACCTCCACCCCGGCATGGACCCCCCCCCCCCCAACCTCCACCCCAGCACGGACCCCCCCCAACCTCCACCCCGGCACGGACCCCCCCCAACCTCACCCCGGCACGGACCCCCCCCCCCAACCTCCACCCCAGCACGGACACCCCCCCAACCTCACCCCGGCACGGACCCCCCCCCAACCTCCACCCCAGCACGGACCCCCCCCCAACCTCACCCCGGCACGGACCCCCTCCCGGCACTCCCCCGGAGCCCAGCCTACTCTAACCACCCCCCCCCCCACCCCGCCAGACACACACACACACAACCCGAGACACACCTCTCCTCACGCATTCAGACTGCGGCCACGCCATTGCCTGCCCAGAGCCAACCCCCCAGGCCGGCACTCACCTCCACGCTGGTGGGTCACGCCGATGAAAAGGAGGTTTAATTTACGTCGACGTGAACGGTCATCACGTCGACGGGACTTCGGCCCATCCGGAAGGGAGAATATCAGCAGGCCGAAAATCGGCTGCCTTGCGCAGACCCGTGACATTCTCCGCGGCAGCGGCGACATTAATGCCCCGCCGACTTTTCTCCCTTCGGAGACTTCGGCAACCGGCGGGGGCGGGATTCACGGCGGCCAACGGCCATTCTCCGACCCGCTGGGCACCAGGTCCAAAAGAGGACGAACATATGGCAGACTCTCTTCTTATACTTGGGGGATTTCGTGCTCTTTCGGGCGGTCCTTCAGTTTGGACCCCACTAATTGGGTGATCCTTGATCACTCTGTTCGATTCCCAGCCAATAAATGGGCGAGGGCCTGGATTGCGGGGGGTGTTCCAAGCGGTCACTGACCCCGTTGTTTACATTGCCCCTGAAATGTCTGGGACTGTACCGGTCGCTCGAGTACCAGTCTTTTGTCTTGGTGAAGATGGGCCATCAAATGCTAATCGGCCCATCAAAATGTAATTGGTTGGAGTTTCGATACCGTCTGGACTTCCTGCTTGCAAATATGCATTTTAGGCCCTGAAGCTGCCTGAATCTTGCTTTGTCCATTTTACCCGCTAGGCTTTGCGAGTTTCTCTGTCCCTAGTAGTAAGTGGCCATACCAGATGGCTACAACTCCTTCCTGAGATCTCACTATGTGTCTTGTCTTTTGCCCTGCAGGATGACCTTCTGACATACCCAGCCCATCTGGGCTCCATCGCCTCTGATGCAAGCCCAGCACACCCCACAGTACCAGTCCGGGGATGACACTAACTCTTCATCACTGCATTCGCCTGGGCAGCACGGTAGCATAGTGGTTAGCACAGTTGTTTCACAGCTCCAGGGTCCCAGGTTCGATTCCCGGCTTGGGTCATTGTCTGTGCGGAGTCTGCTCATCTCCCTGTGTGTGCGTGGGTTTCCTCCGGGTGCTCCGGTTTCCTCCCACAGTCCAAAAATGTGCAGGTTAGGTGGATTGGCCATGCTAAATTGCCCTTAGTGTCCAAAAAGGTTGGGTGGGGTTACTGGGTTACGGGGATAGGATGAATGTGTGGGCTTGGGTAGGGTGCTCTTTCCACGACCTGGTGCAGATTTGATGGGCCGAATGGCCTCCTTCTACACTGTAAATTCTACGATTCCACCCTCCATCATCCCAGAGACTATCACCTCGATGAGTCATTTTAGTGAAGAGGTTCCTGGGACACTTTCTGGTGCGCACATCACACACATGCCACAGCACATCAGGTGGACGTAGGAACTCCCAAAGGGAGTCGCAGGGCTACCCTATCCCAGGAATCAACTGTAGTCCAGCCAGGTATCGCACTTCTGGAAAGCTTGATCCCATCAAAGGTACAGATGCAGATACAGAGTCAGGATCTACAGGAGGGGATGTCTGCGACTTTCCAGTGCCTGCAGTTGCAGTTGGAGGAACATGGCACAGTCCTTGTGCTCCATGGCTGAGGGCTTGAGATCCTGGTTGAGCCAAGAGCAGACCTCCAGGACTGACAGTATCAGGTGACAGTGGAGCACATTTTGGCCTCACTTCTATCCCATGGAGTAGCCCAGAAGCCACTGGGCACCCCGAGGGAGGAGGAAGTGATGGGGCCCATGCCGGTGTCTCATTCAGGGATGGTGCTGGAAGCGCTTCTGAATCCACCCCCCCTCCGCAACCTGACACCGGCGCATCTGATGGGCAGAGGGCAAAACAGGGTGGCACCTCATCACGTGTGACACCTGGAAAGAGGCTAGACACATCCAGGTCCAGGCCCTCCAGAGGACAGCTGCTAAAAGTACCTCAGGTCACAGGGCGAGATATGCACCGGGAGGCCTCCACATATGATGTGCTGTCTGGGGAAACACATAGAAGGAGCGATAGAGCACATAGGATTATAAAGTCAGACACCAGTTAATTGGCACAGCTGTAGCACATAGGTTTGAGTTAGGGGCCAGGGCACAATAATGTACACAGACACAACAAAACACATTTTCACCGAAATGATGACCTGCCTCAATCCTCTGTCCGAAAGGTGAGAGGGATGGGCTGGGCTGAATGTAGAGAGTGTGCTGGGCAGGGGGCGGGGTGCGGTGGGCTGCGGCTGTGTGTAAGAGATTGGGTGTTGGTGGATGGCACGGGGCAGGGCCCCCAGGACAATTGAGCGTTCCACTGGGGTCACTCTCAGAGGTAACAGGGAACGGGGCCAGAAATGTTGGGGGCGTCACGTTGGATGGCTTACCCAGTAAGTGACCCATTGCCACTCACCATCTCGTTAACTGCTTGCCCTTGCCAACCCCAGCCTCACCCCCACATCCCCAGAGGCTATATGGGCCCGTGAGATGGAATGGCCTTCACACATGCAGGGATGACCCCGGCGGGACAGTGGAATGTGATCCCGAAGGCAGGAGTCAGATTTTGTCAAACGATGAAGAGCACCAGGTCTCATCTCACAGCGAGTCATCATCATCTTCCATCCCACGGACAGGACTCGCTGAGAGTACAGCCGCAGGGCCAATACCCTGCAGTGATGCTGGTCGAACCCTCAGAGGGAGTGGGTGAGCTGAGGCGGGGGGGGTTGGAGTGAAGGGAGGAGGGACGGGGGGGAATGTGCATGGCTATCGGGGAAGGGCGGTACAGAGCATTGGGAAAGGTCGGCTAAGATGCCGGTGGACAGGCCCCTAGTTGGCGAACCTGGAGATGATTAGGTTATCCCATGTGCAGTGAACCTGGAGCATCCTGTGCCTGTTCGGGTCTCAGGCTATGGTTATCTGGCCATCCTCCTCATCCTCCTCGTCAGATGAGGTTTGGTGTTTTTCCTCCTCCTCCAGCATGCCCCACTCTGCTGCTCAATGTTGTACAGGATGCAGCAGGCCACCGCAATGTTCTAGACCCCCTGAGGCTATATTGGAGACCCCCACCAGTGCGGTCAAGGCATCTGAACTGTATCTTCAAGATGCCTATGCACCGCTCATTGATGCTCCTGGTTGCTGCATGGGAGTCGTTGCAGTGATTCTCCACCTCGGTCTGGGGCCTCCAAGTAGGCGTCATTAGCCAAGACTGCAGCAGGTAACCCTTGTCGCCGAGGAGCCACCTCCTCACCCTTGGGAGTGCCTCAAAGGCGACAAGTACTCCATGATGCATGCGTCATGCACGCTGCCTGGGAATCAGGTGCAGATGTCCATGAAGTGCAGCCGGTGGCCACACATGAACTGCACATTCAGGGAGTGGAAGCCCTTCCTATTGATGAAGGGCATCCCCCATAAGCGGGTTCCCAGAGGGGGTCATATGTCCCATGAATCACACCTGGACCTGGGGCATGCCAGCGATGGGTAATCTCGCTGCCCGTGCATCCTGGTGGGTTTGGTCCCGGTTGAAGGCGATGTAGTCCATTGCCTGAGCATATAGGGCATCCATAACAGCGTGGATGCATCTGTGTGCAGATGTCTGTGAGATCCCTGACAGGTGCTCACTCGGCGCCTGGAATGACCCCGAGGCAAAATAGTTCAGGACGACCGTCACCTTCACAGCTACCGGGAGCGGTCAGGTGTACAGCAAGCATTCCTGGCTGTACTCCGAAATTCATTTTCTGCAGGGGGCAGAAGAGAAAGCATGTTAGTAAGATGTTTGTTCCCTTGCCCATCCTATTTTAACAGGTTATACGACGACACTGAGTGGCACATCAGCTCCACCCCAACCCAACCCCACGCCATTCCATTCCTGATAGAATGCGCCCCTGACCCCACCGGTCAGTGTCACTCAGGGGTTACCGGTGGTGCCATAACCCATGTTAGCAATAGGCTCTGCGGCCCCTGTCCTGTTCCCTCCAGTGGGGAATACTGTGGGTGCCCTCACTGGGTGGACTGGGTGTTATCCCACCAGCAGGGTGGCACCTAGCTGTGCTGTGGAGGTGGAAGCAGTGTGCTATCAATCACCTCCATGCTTAGAGGATAGTGTGTGGGTAGGTCCTGCAGATGTGGGTAAGGCAGGGAAGTGTGCACCTGCTCGGAGCTTAACTACAGTGTGATGTGGGTCCTGGGTGTGACACACAGATTGTGACAACCTGACTGGGGGCAGGATGGGAGCAGGAGCACGGTGGGCAGGCAGGGCTTAGAGACAGCTGGTTGTCCTGTTGGGCTGGCTAATAGTGTGACTGTTGAGGCCTCTGCCCTGAGAGGCGCAGTGTGCCAAGGAAAGTGCCAAAGGTCACTGTGCATGTGTCCTTTGTTTGGGGTGAGCTCTGCTATTCTCCTGCTTCCCCTGCAGTGGGACAGTGCTTCTGTTGAGTGCACTGAGGAGTGGCAGCACCTGGTGAGTCACTGAATGAGCTTGGCCACGCCCATCCCATTGCTGGGTCAGCTGTGGTCTGAGGGTTCCAGTGGAGTGGCCTGGGTGGGCTCCCAAATAACCAGAGGCTATGTGGACTTTTACAGGACACAATGAACAGTCAGCATTGTGAGTCAGCCAGGGGTCCGCACCTTGCACAATGGTAGCTTTTTAAATAATTACTGCAGCAATGGCAGTCCATGTCCGGCCACCCAATCCCGAGGGGAACACCCCAAGTCCACGGCGCTGTCACCAAGTTGAACTCCACTTCTTCCCCCCCCCCCCCCACCCCCCCACCCCCCCCCCCCCCACCCCGACTGCCACCCATCAGCCAGCCTTACAATTTGTAACGATTTACAACGATTTTACAAACTTTCCTTACTTTCTCCCCCTCCCTCAGCAACCATGACGCCCAGTCCCCTTTTTTAAATACCCATTGTGAACCGCGCCTTTTTTTAAATACCTGGCAGGTCTGGCAGCATCTGTAGGGAGGGAAAAGAGCTAACATTTCGAGTCCAGATGACCCTTTGTGCACCTGATATGTGTATTGCCCTCTGCTCCTTTGAACCAGATTCAAATGAGATCCTGATGAAAAAGCAGGCTCCCTTTTTGCATTTAAAGGTAAGTGAACATGATGTGTGTCGCGAAGGTAGCTGTGTGTCAGGAAGGTCGGTCAGCGCGCGTCACGAAGGTTGGCCAGCATGGGTCACAAAGGTCGGCCGGTGTGGGCTCCGAAGATTGACCAGTTGCCAAAAGTGGGTCCTGGGAAAAAAAAGTTTGAAAAACACTGCTTTTGAGTATGGCTCCGTAAGATGCCCAGGAGGGCCTTCCCTCAGTGAAGAATTTCTGCTTACAATTATAAATCTGAGCATAGAAACGTACGATAAACATACAAAAATAAGGAGTGAATGTATGACTTTAAATTGGGGAGTGAATTAATATATGTATCAAATGCATTTTCACACTGATTCTTGAACACAAGTAACACAGATAAAAGTACACTCAAATATATGCTATAATTGAACCACCTATTTAAAAAGGTGAAAAAACAAGTTACTGCTCTGAAATGTATTTTTTTTTACTACTTCAACCATGTATTCATATAACACTTAGAAAAAAAAACATTCCTTTTAAGTGAAGCAACCTGATGGAGCAATGGCTTGCTTTTCTGGTCTGTCCGCACTGTCTATTGAATGACTGTGAACTGAAAAAAAACAATATAACATATTGTGCGCATCATTTGAAGTTCATGATGTATTACACTAGGGCTACAATAATTACTCAGATCATTAGTTTATATATGAAGTAATTGAGGGTCACCAGTGAATTGCTGGTTGCCTTTGGGCCAGTATGCGAGAAGTGACATAACTTACAATAGAATAATTCAGTCAAGAACAAACGAAGAACACTCAAATATACCTGTAATTCTTTTGTGCATCGGTTATTTTGTATTACACTTGGTTATTCCACTTTTATTTATCGTTTGTCATTAAAAATGGGCAATGTAGAATAAAGATGAGTTCACAATATCAATGAGAAGGTCAGTGAGAACGTTCTGCTATGGATGTCTGATGTCTAAGCTGTCATTTCACAATGGATAAGAGGTGTAAAATAATCAGTATGTTCAATCATCAGATGACAGTACAAGTGGATTGCACTGAAGGAAATCAGCAATAGTGAAAAAAAACAGTGATTTTATGATATACCAACACAAGGAACTAACGTCCATCTTGATAGCAGCAATGCAGAATATGGTACAGTAGCATAACGGTTAGGTTACTTGATTCAAAGTCCAGCCTAATGAACTGGAGGTATGAGTTCCAATCCCACCCTGGCAAGAGGTACCTGTAGTTGGCACTACCCCAGGCCAGCGATATGCTCTGTGACCCCTGCCTGCACTCTCCTGTGGAGTCTACTGGAGTGTCCTCCTTGGGTGGACCATGTGATACCCCGAAAGCAGGGTGGCACCTCGTTGTGGGTGGGGCCATTGTGTGCCACCAATCAGCCCATGCTTGGTGGCATGCGTGTGGGTTGGGGCCACGAATGGGGCCTGGTAGGATCGTACCTGTAGTGTGCCATGGGTTCTGTGTGAAGCAGTGGTTCTGCCTACCTGTCTGGGGACAGGATGGATGGCAGCAGGACCGCAGTGGGCAGGCAAGGCTTGGTCACTACCGGTGGTCCTGCAGAGTGGGCCAGCTGATAGTGTCACTGATGGGACATCTGCCCTGAGAGGGGCAGTGTGCCAGGGTGGGTGCCAAAGGCCAAGGTGCATGTATCCGCTGTTCAGGGTGTGCTCTGCTCTTCCCCACTCCCCACAGCGCCTCGGATATGTGCACTGAGGAGTGCCAACACTTGGTGGGCTACTGGCTCCACTGGACCATGCCCATTTATTGATAGGTCAATTGGGGTCTGAGGGTTTCTAGGGGGGGTGGCTTGGGGAGGGGGCAGCCATAAAGCTGGTGCTGCTCTGCACATTTACAGGATAAGTGGGCAATCGATGGAATGTGCAGCCAGATGGCTGCATTGCAGGCCTCGACAATGGCGGTCCATGCCCGGGCACCCTGGTCCCCAAACCCACAGTCCATCTCCTGCTCGGCCCTCAGTACCCGCCATCCCTCTGGCCCTGACAGATGCCCCCCAATCAGTGACCCACTGTTGCGCCTTTGGAAACTTCTCCTTACTCCACTCTCTCCCTCAGCAGCCATGGAGCCCAGCCCCTGTTTTTAATTACCACATGTCTGGCGGAGTTGGAGCATCACAGGAGGCCGGAGATTGCCGGGTTGGGCCCGTTAATGATATATTAACAAATGCGACTGTATGTTTTGCATGCCCATGCCGGCACGGGGTGCAGAGTGCGATCATGCCGGCATCGAGGCACCGGAGCGTGCTGCTCCATTGGAAGATCGGCGCCAACCGCTATTTTAGGCTGATGCCCGATTCTCTGGACAATTGTGATTCGCAATTCTGGCGTCGCTGGACGGAGATTCCCGCCCTGTGTTTTTCCTCCTGTTGCTTTTGCTCGCTTTACTAATTACCTTAAATTTGTTTCATTTTGTTCTCTATCTTTTCAGGAGTGGGAACTGTTTATCCCTATCTACTTTATCCAGATCCCTCATGATTTTTAACATCGCCATCAAAAGTACACCTAGCCTTCTCTTCTCCAAGGAAAACAGTGGAATTCTTTGCCGTTGAAGGTTGTGGAGGCCAAGTCACTGTGTGTCTTTAAGACAGAGGTAGATAGGTTCTTGATTAATAAGGGGATCTGGGGCGAAGGCAGGAGAATGGAGTAGAGAAACATATCAGCCATGATTGAATGGCGGACAGGCCCGATGGGCCGAAAGGCCTAATTCTGCTCCTATGTTTTATGGTCTAATGGACGGAAGTTGATGAAGGCTGGCGATATTCGGAGGATATCCCAACTCCAAAAGATGAAAATTAGACTTTGGAACGGGGAGTATGGCCATCGTTCCTTCCACAACCCTTTTATCTTCTCCAGCTTTGAAGCTCAGAGTTGGCATTTGGTTAGGTGTCTCTTCAGCTCTTCAGATATTTGTTACCCCACAACAGTACGCTCGATCTGCCAGTAGCATAGAGAGTGGAGGAAGCATGCTGGGACACATAAATAGAGAGCCTGAACGTGAAACGCTCACTCCCTGTGGAGATTGTGAAGGCAATGCTACCTCACATGGTTTGGGGGTGTCCTAGTCTGAGGAAATAGAGGACATGAGAGGAAGAAAAAAACATGATGCAGAAGGATCTGGAGTTACAGAGTTCAAATATTGGAGAAGAATTGCATTTTTAAAAACCTAGGATGAGAGAAATCTAACTACTTTCCCATGACATTCAATAACATCACCAAATTCCGCAATATCAACACCCTGGGGGTCTCCATTGAAACTTACTTGGATGAGCAATATAAATACAGTGGAAGAGCAGATCATAGGTTCAGGGGCCAGTTTAGCTCACTTGGCTAGTCAGCTGGTTCGAGATACAGAGCAAGGCCAGCAGCGCGGGTTCAATTCCCATACTGGCAGAGGTTATTCATGAAGGTTCGCCTTCTCAACCTTGCCCCTTGCCTAATGTATGGTGATCCTCAGATTAAATCACCGTCAATCTACTCTCCCCCTCAAAGGGGAAAGCAGTTTATGATCATCTGGGACTATGGTGACTTTACCTTACCTTACCAGGTCATAGGTTGATTATTCTGCCACCTACAAGGCACAAGTCAGGAGTGTGATGGAATTCTATCCACTTGTCTGGATGAGTGCAGCTCCAACACACTTATGAAGATCAACACTGTCCAGGACAAAGCAACCCACTTCACTGGCACCCCATCCATTACTTTGAGCGTTCTCTCCCTCCACTGTAGGCTGTATCCAAGATGCACTACAGCAACTAACCAAAGTTTCTTCAACAGCGCCTTCCAAACCCACAACCTCTACCACCTAGAAGGCCAAAGGCAGCATGTGGATGGAAACATCGCCACCTATTACATCTCCACCAAATCATGCACCATTCTGACCACAAATACATCACCATTCCTTTATCATTGCTGAGTCAAAATCCTGAAACGTCCTCATTAACAACACTGTGGGTGTACTTCCACAAAACAACAGGGGTTCAAAAGGGCAGCCCACAACCACCCTCTCAAGGCAGTTTGGGACAGGCAATAAATGCTGACATCGCCAACAATGCCTACATACCATGACCACATTTTTGAAAGGGTGAAAAATGCCACTCCTGGCATGATTGTGAACATTACATTTTACAGAATTTCCACAAAATTTACATAATAGTTAAGCATTTGATAATACAATGTAAACATTTCCGAGGACAGAAATGGTACGATGTGGTCTGGAAACCACTTGCACTGCAAGAAAAGCATAGGGTGACACTGGATGCCAACCAGTGAAGAATGGTCTAATTAACTAACTCATATTTCCTTGTATTTTTTTATTTTCGACAACCCCTTACCCTTAAGCAGGCACTATTTATTGAACTTCTAATTCTTGTTAGAATTCCATTAAAGAGCAGGCTGGCTCACTCAAGATATAGAGCCATGTTTTGCATAGGTCTTGAGCAGGGCACCAAATGTCATCAAACAATTGGAGATTATATTGTACTGCATGTGTATTGCATATTAATTGAATTAATAACTCACTATGATGATTGTTCCTAATTGAATGCATTTATTTTTTTAAAGATAATGATTGTATTTTTCCATTCGTATTATCCGAATCAATTATATTAGCACATTTTCACAAAGTTGTCTAACATTGTTATTTAATTTCCTTTATTTGACTACAAAATACTTAGTTATCAATAGCACTGACCCTGATGGCTATATCTTTGTGTTCTGAAAGGGCTTCAGCCTCGTTCACTGGGTTGCTGTCACAACGCACTCTGTGTCACTATTTGTATTTTATCCAAGTATTTTTCAATACACCTTTAATGAATAATAAGCAGTAACTGGTATGTGTTAACACTTAGTACAGTTCAAGTCCATGTTTAAGTAGGACCATTCCTAACAGTTTCTGAGTATTTTCTGTTTCTGTAATAAAAAGGCATGTACACTAACATTGCTCGATGAACACTTCATTATGTTTCCATAACTGTCTAATTCAAGAGTTAATGGTGAAAGGCTTACAACTGAGAAACCTGTCTTTTATTTTCCCCAATGTAATACATTCAAAACGTTTTTTAAAATTACACTGAATCTCAAATGAACCATGTGGAACCAGAAAATGTTTACAGTGCATGTACTTAACGATCAGACAGCCACTGAACAAATACGGAATTATCACTGACCTAACTTTCATTAAATATTTACTCTGTCTTGTGAAGTACAGCAAAACCCAGTGAATACTAAGGTTTTTTTTATGTCACAAGGCAAAGTACATTCACTTTTCTAAATGGGAGTTTGATGTGCAGCAAAAGAATCTGTTTAGCGGAGGCTATCAGGTATTAGAAGACAATTTTCCTCATACACAAAGGCAGACATACTGCTGTGTTTCTGACACAGACTGATTAGGTTTTAAAGGCTGCACAATGTTGCTTGCAATAAAAAAATCAAGAAGTGCCTCATGACTAGAACGAAAGCAGAATAAATGGCATTTGTGAATTGATGTAGAAACCGAATGCACAAAGCAGAGTCCATATCTTGGTTTCTTTATACTTTTAATATGCAATTGATATAATTTATCTCCACAGGCTAAGACAGTTCCAAATTGGATACTGACCGTTTCATTAATCAAATGTCAAACCAAAGAATTTGAGTGATTCCTCAAACTACTGTTTAAGTATCAGAGACAAATTTAAATCAGCAGCCATAGTGTGGTAGTATGTATTGGGGGTCATGTGGGACTGGAAGCCCTAATGTCATTGGCTGACAGATCCCGGGTCCTGGTTGGCCGTTAACCTCAAGCTCCGCCCTGAAGGCGGAGTATAAGAAGCCGGAGTCTTCCCCCGCAGGCCAGTTTACTATCGAGCTGCGGGGGAACAGACATGCTTAATAAAGCCTCATCGACTTCACTCTATTCGTCTCACGGAGTCTTTGTGCGCTACAATTTATTAAGCGTGCCTAAAAAAAAAAAAGGGACTATGGAGCTCAGGATCATTCCGGAATGCCTGAGGATCAGCCCCCACGCAGTGAACGCGGCAGCAGCCTTCAAGCACTGGCAGACTTGCTTCGAGGCCTACCTCAGAACGACCACCGGACGAGTCTCAGAAGACCAAAAACTGCAGGTCCTGCACTCGAGGGTGAGCACGGAGATCTTCTCCCTCATCGAAGACTCGGACGATTTCCAGACGGCGTTCGCAGCACTGAAAAGTCTCTATGTCCGCCCTGTTAACCAAATCTACGCTCGCTACCAGCTCGCGACAAGAAGGCAAGCTCCCGGAGAATCGATGGACGAGTTCTACGCTGCGCTGCTGATTTTGGGACGAGCCTGCAGCTGCCCGTCGGTGAACGCAAACGAACACACGGACATGTTAATGCGCGATGCTTTTGTGGCAGGTATGCAATCCTCCCAAATCCGCCAAAGACTTCTAGAAAAAGAGTCGCTAGGACTCTCAGAGGCACGGGCCCTAGCAGCCTCCCTAGACGTGGCCGCGCATAATACCCGCGCCTACGGCCCTGACCGCGCGGCAACCCATTGGGCCCCGTACGTACCCGTCACGGCAACCCCCCTACCCCCTCCATGACACCCCACAGGCTTGCGCGGTCCAAACGCCGAGTCGCACCGGGGGCGCCCGCTGTTATTTCTGCGGCCAGGCGAAACACCCCCGACAGCGCTGCCCGGCCCGCGCAGCTATCTGCAAAAGCTGCGGGAAAAAGGGCCATTATGCGGTTGTGTGCCGGTCCCGCGAGGTCGCCGCCGTCCCGGGAGCACAGGGAGCCCTGCAAGCAGTTTACGCGCCCCAACCCCCCCAGCACGCCATGTACGACCCGCAGGCTCAGCCGCTCTGGGTCCCGACCACCGCGGTCCCGGGAGAACTGGGAGCCCTGCACGCCGCCTACGCTCCCCAACCCCCCTCCCCACAGCCCATGTATGACCCGCCGCCGGCGCTACCGCTTTGGGTCCCGGCCAACACTCTCCACGGAGAGGAGGGAGTTTTCCGCGTCCCTAACGCCACCCTAACCCCCACCCCGCGTCCCACGCCTGACCTGCCGGCGCCACCTACTTGGGCCCCGACCACCGCTGTCCCCGGTGAGGGAGCTCCGCGCGGTCCTAGCGCTCGCGGTCCTAGCGCTCGCGGTCCTAGTGCTCCCCAGCCCCCCCAGCACACCAGGTGCGACCCGCAGACGCCGCCATTTTGGGTCCCGGCCACCACGAGGGGAGGAGGGGCGCCGATGTGCGACCCGCAGACGCCGCCATTTTGGGTCCCGGCCACCACGAGGGGAGGAGGGGCGCCGCCATCTTGGACCGCCCCAGACCTGTACGACGCATGGGGGCGGCCATTTTGTCCACCCCCGCCGCCATCTTGTGACCCCCCAGCCACGTGCGATGTATGGGGGCGGCCATTTTGTTCATCCCCGATGCCATCTTGGACGGCAGCAACCGACCCCACTCCACTACTACAACCACAGCTCGCTTCGATTACGCTCGATCAAGCTCGGCCCCGGACACTCCAGGCGACGACGACAACGGTACTAATAAACGGCCACGAGACGCCATGCCTAGTCTACTCCGGGAGCACGGAAAGCTTTATACACCCCGACACGGTAAGACGCTGTTCCTTGACCACCTATCCCAGCGCACAAAAGATTTGCCTAGCTGCAGGATCCCACTCCGTACAGGTCCAGGGATTCTGCATAGTTACACTAACGGTGCAGGGGAGGGAGTTCAAAAACTACAAACTAAACATCCTTCCCCAACTCTGTGCCCCCACCTTGCTGGGATTAGATTTCCAATGCAATCTACAGAGCCTTACGTTCAAATTCGGCGGCCCCATACCCCCACTCACTATCTGCGGCCTCGCAACCCTCAAGGTGCAATCCCCGTCCTTGTTTGCGAACCTCACCCCGGATTGCAAACCCGTCGCCACTAGGAGCAGACGGTACAGCGCCCAGGACCGGACCTTCATTCGGTCCGAAGTCCAGCGGCTACTAAAGGAGGGCATAATCCAGGCCAGCAATAGTCCCTGGAGAGCGCAGGTGGTAGTAGTGAAGACAGGGGAGAAACAAAGGATGGTCATTGACTATAGCCAGACCATCAACAGGTACACACAACTAGACGCGTACCCTCTCCCCCGCATATCCGACATGGTCAATCGGATTGCCCAATATAAAGTCTTCTCCACCGTGGACCTCAAGTCCACCTACCATCAGCTCCCCATCCGCCCAAGTGACCGCAAGTACACAGCCTTCGAGGCAGACGGGCGATTATACCATTTCCTACGGGTCCCTTTTAGCGTCACAAACGGGGTCTCGGTCTTCCAACGGGAGATGGACCGAATGGTTGATCAACATGGGTGCGG
Organism: Scyliorhinus torazame; assembly: GCF_047496885.1. Lineage (NCBI taxonomy): Eukaryota > Metazoa > Chordata > Chondrichthyes > Carcharhiniformes > Scyliorhinidae > Scyliorhinus > Scyliorhinus torazame. The sequence goes on along the minus strand of NC_092714.1, from coordinate 97,438,442 downwards.
GCCACGTTCCCGTATCTCGACAATGTAACCATCTGCGGCCACGATCAGCAGGACCAGGACGCCAACCTCCAGAAATTCCTCCAGACCGCCAAAGCCTTGAACCTCACGTACAACGAGGACAAATGCGTTTTTAGCACCGGCCGGCTAGCCATTCTGGGCTACGTAGTGCGCAATGGGATAATAGGCCCCGACCCCGAACGTATGCGCGCACTCATGGAATTTCCCCTCCCGCACTGCCCAAAAGCCCTGAAACGCTGCTTGGGGTTCTTTTCGTACTACGCCCAGTGGGTCCCCCAGTATGCAGACAAGGCCCGCCCCCTAATACAGACCACGACTTTCCCGCTGTCGACAGAGGCTTGCCAGGCCTTCAGCCGCATCAAAGCGGATATCGCAAAGGCCACGATGCGCGCCATCGACGAGTCCCTCCCCTTCCAGGTCGAGAGCGACGCCTCCGACGTAGCTCTAGCGGCCACCCTTAACCAAGCGGGCAGACCCGTGGCCTTTTTCTCCCGGACCCTCCACGCCTCAGAAATCCGCCACTCTTCAGTAGAAAAGGAAGCCCAAGCCATAGTGGAAGCTGTGCGACATTGGAGGCATTACCTGGCCGGCAGGAGATTCACTCTCCTCACGGACCAACGGTCGGTAGCCTTCATGTTCGATAGTGCACAGCGGGGCAAAATCAAAAACGACAAAATCTTAAGGTGGAGGATCGAGCTCTCCACCTTCAACTATGAGATTTTGTATCGTCCCGGAAAGCTGAACGAGCCATCCGATGCCCTATCCCGCGGCACATGTGCCAACGCACAAATTAACCGCCTCCAAACCCTCCACGAGGACCTCTGCCACCCGGGGGTCACTCGGTTTTACCACTTCATCAAGTCCCGCAATCTCTCATTCTCTTTAGAGGAGGTCCGTACAGTCACAAGGGACTGCCACATCTGCGCGGAATGCAAGCCGCATTTTTTCAGGCCAGATGGAGCGCACCTGATTAAGGCTTCCCGCCCCTTTGAACGCCTCAGTCTCGATTTCAAAGGGCCCCTCCCCGCCACCGACCGCAAAGCATATTTTCTTAATGTAGTGGACGAATACTCCCGCTTCCCTTTTGCCATTCCCTGTTCTGACATGACCGCGGCCACAGTCATTAAAGCCCTGAACAGCATCTTCACACTGTTCGGTTACCCCGCATACGTCCACAGCGACAGGGGGTCCTCTTTCATGAGTGACGAGCTGCGCCAGTTCCTGCTCAGCAAGGGCATAGCCTCGAGCAGGACGACCAGCTACAACCCCCGGGGGAACGGGCAAGTAGAAAGGGAGAATGGCACGGTCTGGAAGGCCGTCCTACTGGCCCTACGGTCCAGGGACCTCCCAGTTTCACGGTGGCAGGAGGTCCTCCCGGACGCTCTCCATTCCATCCGGTCGTTATTAAGTACGAGCACTAATCAAACGCCTCATGAGCGTCTCCTTATCTTCCCTAGGAGGTCCTCCTCTGGAACGTCGCTGCCGACCTGGCTGGCGGCCCCAGGACCCATCCTGCTCCGAAAGCATGTGCGGGCACATAAGGCGGACCCGTTGGTCGAAAGGGTTCACCTCCTCCACGCGAACCCCCAGTACGCCTACGTGGAGTACCCCGACGGCCGACAGGACACGGTCTCCCTGCGGGATCTGGCGCCCGCCGGCAACACGCACACCCCCCCGACACCATCAATCCAACCCCCCCCTTCCTGCCACCGCCGCACCCCGCGACCACCCCCTTCCCAGGAGGATCGGTTCCCCTCCCCTCAGCACCGACCAAGAATCAAGCCCGAGCTGAAACCGTACGGCTCCTGGAGGCGACAACACTGGTACAAGCACCACCACCACCGCCGGGGCCGAGGCGATCGACACAGACGACCAGACCGCCCGACCGACTCGTGGTGTCGATGTAAAACAAATATGGACTGTTCACAAGAACATTATGCTTTTCTTCCTATACCCTCTGTAAATAGTTGCAACAGGACGAAATTGTCCAATACTGTATTGCCATGTGAATGTTTTGTCCTCCCAGGACCAGCCCTGTAAACCCTTACCACCATACGAAGCATCACCCCGCCGGGTTCATTTTTGACAAGGGGTGAATGTGGTAGTATGTATTGGGGGTCATGTGGGACTGGAAGCCCTAATGTCATTGGCTGACAGATCCCGGGTCCTGGTTGGCCGTTGACCTCAAGCTCCGCCCTGAAGGCGGAGTATAAGAAGCCGGAGTCTTCCCCCGCAGGCCAGTTTACTATCGAGCTGCGGGGGAACAGACACGCTTAATAAAGCCTCATCGACTTCACTCTATTCGTCTCACGGAGTCTTTGTGCGCTACACATAGTGTATCATTCTCCTGCAAAATCTAACACAAGTAGCTTTAAGTTTTCGACTACCAATGGCATCCTGGGGAGGTCTCGTAATAATAAGACAAACCTACGTGAATATTGACTATGCCATGAGACAATAAACCAAGTCACATCTCACAGTCAGCAATTCATCATAAATAATAAACCAGGGGCGGCACGGTGGTGCAGTGGTTAGCACTACTGCCTCACGGCACCGAGGACCCGGGTTCGATCCCAGCCCTGGATCACTGTCCGTGTGAAGTTTGCGCATTTTTCCCGCGTCTGCGTGGGTCTCACCCCCACAACCCAAAGATGTGCAAGGTAGGTGGATTGGCCACACAAAATTGCCCGTCAATTTAAAAAACAAAAACAATTGGGTTCTCTAAATTTATAATTAATAAATAAATTTTTTAACTTCCGAGAGCAGATACAGAATGCAGTATAGATGACTGGCACAATCTGTGCAAAATGTTAACATCACAAAAATGTGGAAAAAAGGGCAGGATCAAGGAATACAGGGATAGTGTGAGACAATGGAGTTAAGGGAGAGGATCAGTCTGATCTAATTGAATGGGTAGAGCAGCCTTGAGAGGCTGAATGGCCTAACCCTACTTCTAGTTCCTATATTCCTCTTCCACTTCCTCACCCTCCAAGGAACTGTGGCAGTCCGGTTCTTCTCCTTCTTCCAGATCCATAGCTCTCTGGAAGACCATGTTACGGAGAGGGCAGCAGCTCATCAAAATGCACAAGACATTAGAAGAAATGTCCTGGAGGGCTCCACCTGACTGGTCAACACATTGGAACTGCATCTTCAGAAATACAATGGCCTTTTCAACGGTTGTCCTTGTGACTAGATGACACTGGGGACCACCTCTGTGCCTCCGCTGAAATATCAAGCAAAATTGTCAGAAGCCATCTCTTCAATGGATATTTCTTATCCCCAAGCAGCCATCCAAGTGTGCTTGCTAATGCCATGAAGAATTTCAACACTTATGATTGTCTGAGGATGAAGACATCATGGAAGCTACCAGGATAATCATCAGCAGCAGAGGTGGCTGTCCCCAATTCAAGGGTGCCGTCCACTCAAGGTTGCAACATTCTGCCCTGGACCATCATATGGCTGAAGAGGTCAACTTTTGACCCGCAGATCTTTGAGCAGTGGAGGAAGGGTGTGCTTCCTTTTTTTCCCATCTCTGCCACCATTCTGCCCCATCATTGAGACATAGGGCTGGATCTCCATTCTGGAGACGAAATGCTCCCGCCAGCGGAAACTCGCGACTGGTCTCCACTGACGCTAGGAGTGGCGCCCAGGTGAGATTCCTTCTCCTTTTCCATGCAAATTTATGCATGAAGGAGAATCCATCTTGAGATGCATTAGCAGGCTCATGTAGACCAGATGCTCAATGCCGCTGTTTCAAATGCAGCAAAAAAATAGAAAATGGCATTGCACGGTAGTGCAGTAGCTGATGGACAGTGAAAATATTAATTGCCATCAGTAAAGTACCTGACCTTATTGAAGTCATTGCTTTTGCACCACATATTGTATAAGCAAGTACTGATGATTTATGGCCCTGACTGGATGATTTACAGTCTGTATACGCCTTGAAAAGGTTTAGCAGATATAGCTTAGGTGAGAGTGCATGCTCGGTCTGTGAAGAAACTATAATTTAGAATCATAGAATAGAATCATCGAATCAACAGTGCAGAAAGAGGCCATTCGGCCCATCGAGTCTGCACCGGCTCTTGGAAAGAGCACCCTACCTAAGCCCACACCTCCACCTTATCCCCATAACACAGTAACCCCACCAAACACTAAGGGCAATTTTGGACACTAAGGGCAATTTATCTTGGCCAATCCACCTAACCTGCACACCTTCGGACTGTGGGAGGAAACCAGAGCACCTGGAGGAAACCCACACACGGGGAGAGCGTGCAGACTCCGCACGGACAGTGACCCAAGCCGGGAATCGAACCTGGGGCACAGACAGTGACCGAAGCCGGGAATCGAACCTGGGACCCTGGAGCTGTGAAGCAATTATGTTAACCATTATGCTATCGTGCTGCCCACGGTAGCTTGCTCAGTACAGGCCAAAATTAACTCATGAAGCATAGGCTGGATTCGCTGATCCTGCGGCTATGTCCACAATGTTTGACAACGTTTTATTCCTGCCCATGGTAGCATTTTCTACCGTTCACCTGGTGATCCCTGCATCCAAGCTGTCCTTTCCACCACACAGTCCCACCAAACTCTTGGGGTTGCGGGCATGGGGACTAGTGGTGAGGGAGTAAGAGAGAGATGGGGTAGGACACTGGAGTGGTGAGTGCTGGCTGTACTGGTGTCCCTGGCCCATGCCCACCCCCAAAGTCATGCCTCCCCCCTCGCCCACCCCGCCCCCCGCCCCCGCCCCCCCCAGCCCCTACTGCAACCAGCCCAGCCCGTCCCTCATTCCCTTCTCACAGAGCACCGAGGCAAATTGAAACTTTGTGAACGAGTGATAATTGTGCAACTGTGAACACATATGTACAGGTTTGTGCCCTGGCCCCTACCGTTTTCTTAGTGCTGCATCCGTACCAACTTAACTGGTGGCTACTTTTCTGGCCATATGGGCCCTAACGCTAAGCCTAGGTGGATCCCCAGATGGTACATCAGGAGTGGCGGCGGCCTGCTGTGATTCCCGCCCTGCGAAGCGTCCCCTTTGGCAGCCGTCGTCTGGGACGACCGGGCCTGGATGGTCCCAGCTGCTGTTCGGGTGTCCCAGGTGGCATGGTTACACCCTGTTCTTCCCGCTGCACATCATATGCGCCAGGGACATGGGGGGGACGGGGTTGGGGGGGGGGGGGTCTGAGGCACTGTGGTGTTCTGGTACCTCCGATTCAGGAGTCACTGGCACGGGCCCCATCGACTCCTCTCCTATCGGGGTGCCTAATGGCTCTCGGGCTACTCCATTGGATGGGGATGTGAGCGGAGCTAACTCTTGAGGCTCCCCCACCACCTGGCGCTGCCAATCCTGGAGGCCTGCAACCACCTTGACCAGGGTCTCAATGTTCACAGCCAGGGAGTGGACCACCTTCCTCTGGGACTGCACCACCACATTCTGGGTCTGTGACACATCAGCTAGTGACTGCCACCTCCCTCTGGGATTGTGCCACATCAGCCAATGCCTGGGCAATGCCGCTGACGCCCTCAGCCATGGCACGCTGTGACTGGGCCACGCTCTGGAGCACCGCTGCAATGTCCAAGTGGCCCTGGCACATGGCTGCCTGTGACAGGGCAGCTGGGTCCGGGACCTTGGCCACCACACGCAGAGTGTCCCAGGTCTTGGACATCTTGACCCATAGCCGAAGCCTTCGTCCCCAAGACCTCCACTGCAGACGCCACCCATGCAGTGTTGGCCTGGGTGTTATGCATGGTTGGACTCCTCCAACTGCACATCCAGGTGTTGGATGGTTGTTGGGGTGGTGGGGGTAGTGGTGGTGGAGGGTGGTCTGGGGGTGGTGGTGGGAGTAGTGGTGGTGGAGGGTGGGTCTGGGGGTGGTGATGGGGGTTTTGGTGGTGTAGGAGGAATGTGGGGGCTGTGGTGGCAGTGGCTGTGTTGTACGGGGGGTGTGGGGATGGTGATGGGGAACCACACCTCTGCATGATCTCACTGGCTCACCCGATGCCGACCTCCACCTTATGTGACTGCCCTCTCTCCGGGCCCACTGATCAGATCCAGTGCCTGCTGCTCTGCTGAGGTGAGCATCCACTCTGAGGAGGTTGTGCAGTTTTTTCCTGCACTGCTGGCCAGTCCTGGCAGTGTTGTCCACGGCACTCATGATCTCTCCCACCTAGTGAATGGAGGCATGTTGAAACCTCCTTCCCACCCCGGGCACAGGGTAGCCCACCTCTCCTCCGCGGCGTCCAGCAGGGTCTTGAGTTCAGCGTCAGTGAACTGGGGTACTGCTCTTTGTGCTGCTATCTTGTTGGCTGGGATGAGTGTATGTGGGGAATGGAGTGCACATATGCAGCTGCAGCTTGTCAGCCTCTCGAGTGTCAGTGCCAACCATGGCAAATCAGACACCGTTTTTCATTGGAATCGATCATGTTGCAAGTGGCGCACTGTGGTGCTAGCCCATTAACAGTTGATGAATTGCTCCCGGACCGGCGCCAATTTAGTTGTCGTAGATGTCTACCGATTCAGTCCTGGCACCAACACTTAGTTTCTGAAATACAGAATCACGCTCTATGTTCTCCCTCCGGAGCTGTATTGCACCTGATTTGTGTTCCAGCCCGATCTTCAGCCATGCAAGTTTTTGCATGGCGAGGATTGCGAGGGATTCCATCTGGAATCCGACTATCGGGCCGCCATCTTGAGCCGACGGTCTGATAGTGAGGGCCTGTGGCTAGCCACCTTCCCAGCCCTCCACCCTACCCTGGCATCACAATTCAGCGCCCCCCAGGATATTCTGCATCACACCCTCCCCCAAATACGGGGGTGACCTGACCCGCCCCCATCCAACAGAGACCCCCTAAATAAATGGGCGGTACAGTAGCACAGTGGATAGCACTGTTGCTTCACAGCTCTAGGGTCCCAGGTTCGATTCCCGGCTTGGGTCACTCTCTGTGCGGAGTCTGCACATTCTCCCTGTGTCTGCGTGGGTTTCCTCCGGGTGCTCCGGTTTCCTCCCACAAGTCCCAAAAGACGTGCTGTTAGGTAATTTGGGCATTCTGAATTCTCCCTCAGTGTATCTGTGAAAGTGTACAAACTCAGCAATAGCATGATGGGAAAAATAGCCAACTTATGTAACCATGTATAAGAAAGCTGTGTCAGCTATTGCCAAAACCAGACCCTGACAAACTAGACAAAGCTAAGAATCCACATAATCGTATCATACAAGGCCAGAAGAGGGAAAATAGTGCCTGACCTTAGTAAAACCTGATAACAAAGTCACGATCTAGGAATGTCCTAATAACACAACCTCCTCATGACCTAGGTCCATCTGCGTCAAGGCATCATGAGGGCAGAGGTAAAAGCAAAATAGGACCACGTCTTAAACCCTCTAAAGACAAAATACTGCAAATAAGCCGAGTCAGGGTCTTTCCATGACAACATGTTTGGTCAGAAGTTATGACTGTATTGATGTCCTTACTACTGATCTCTCACTACTGATTACATTTTTGAACAAGGTCTGTTTTTGTAAAATGATACAGCTTTTGTATAAATATTGAACGTTTTCTCCATGTCTTTGCGAGCTTGAGAAGGAATGAGCAGTTTTGCTTTAACTGCTCTCTCTCTCTTCAAACTGTAGCCATACTGCCTGCAGACTTTGGTCAATAAAGACAAAGTTATTTTTATCGAAACAGAGTTGTAAAGTTGTTTTCTTCACAGTCTCGAAGTAGGAAAGATTTTAAAGATGACATATCCGAACAGGTGCCGGATTGTGGGGACCAGGGGATTTTCATAGTAACTTCATTGCAGTGTTAATGTAAGCCTACTTGCGACAATAAAGATCATTTAAAAAAAGAGAGAACCTAAATAAAGAGACCTCCTAAATAAAGAGACCCCCACAGATATTCCATAAATAAGGAGAGACACCCCCAGAAGTGAGACCACTGTCAGGAAGCCCCCCAGGAGAGACACCCCTGTGGGGAACCCCCTTCCCCCAGAAGAGAGACCCCTGCCTGAAAGGTGAGGTGTAGTTCAGACAGAGGCAGTGGAAAAAATAATTGTTTGAACACTCAACCACACATCACACCTGTTGGCTAATGCAGATTCCTGGAAAGGAAAAAAACCAGCCATCTTAAACCCCTCAAATCTTTGATCTGCATTATCACTTGCACAATATGTTAAACTGAGGCTACATCTGCATGCCCTGGTGCTTTCAGTTAATATCACTGATTCCTTGTCATTAATCAAGGAGAAACATTGGCATAAATTCTCCACCTTGCACCTCACAAGTACTGTTCACCCATCTCCTCTGTGCTTAACAACTGACATTGGCTCTCAGTTAAGCACTGTCTCAATCTTAAGTCTCATCCTTGTATTCAAATCACCCTGTGGCCAAACCCCTCACTATCTCTATGATCTCTCCCGGCCACCACCCTCCAACCCTCCTGCCCTCCCCCAGGTTGTTTGCACTTGTCAATTCCGGTTTAGGAAGGAGGCGAAGGCTTTGAAAAGGGACAGAAGGAATTTATTAGATTGGTTCCAACGATGGGAGATTACAATTATGTGGATAGACTGGAGAGGCTGGGGCTGATCCCCTTGTAGCAAAGCATGAAGGTTTAAGATGGAGCAGAAAAAAATGCTTCCAATGGCTTCGGTTAATAATGAAAAGGAACAGATTAAGGGTGATTAGCAAAAAAAACCTAAAGGCAACAGAGGAAAAATGTTTTAATGCAACCGGTGCTTAGAGTTCAGAATGCATTGCCTGATAGGGTGGTGGATATAGATTCAATGGCAGCTTTTATGAGTGAATTGAAGGGGAAAAAGATTGCAGAGATATGGGGAAAGAGTGGGGGATGGGTGGAACTAACTGCATTGCTCTTCAAAGGAGCTGGCACAGACTCAATGGGTTGAATGGCCTCATTCGCATAGAATCATAGAGCTTTACAGTTAAAAAAGAGGCCATGCTAGTCTCCCATCGTTAACAAATAGCCATCCAGCCTAATCCTATTTATCAGCTCTTGGTCTATGCCCTTCTACCTTATAACACTTCAGGCAGTCAGTTCCAGGTCACCCTTTGGGCAAAGCAGGTTCCTTGTGAATGCTCACTAAATCTCCTACCTCTTTCCATAAAACCCTTGGGGAATTGGGCCTTCCGATCCATGTGTCTCTCAGAATTATATACACTTAATTAAGTTTCCCCTCTTCCACTTGGTACCAGAGAAAACAATTCCAGTCTATCCAATCTTTCCTCATAACTAAAATTGCCCTGTCCAGGGAACAGCTTCAAAAATCACCTCTGTGCCCTTCCTCGTGAAATTAAATCATTCCCACAGTGCAGTGACCAGAACAGCACAGAATAATCTAGTTATGGTCTAATTAGTGTTTTACAGATTTCCAGAAGACAGTTATTTTGTCTTATATTATTCTATGATCCTGAGATTGAGAAATGATTTTCTGAGAGAGGTGGTTGAAAGCAGTGAAGTAAATGTTGAAACGTTTTATGATTATCTTCTGGAAAATCTGAGCTGATTAGAAACAATAATACATTTGTTGCTTCGTCAATGAATTTAAAATGTTATATATTCTGTCTGCAAAACTTTACTGCTTTTGACTGTTCCTTGTTTTCACATGGCATTTTCACAAATGGTTTGGGATCTGGAGTTCAATTGTGATGTTTAACTGTTGATCGGGCTTGAAGTTTTTACACCATTGTTTTGGTGGGGATGTATACTAAATCAACAACACAGAACATAGAACATAGAACATTACAGCGCAGTCCAGGCCCTTCAACCCTCAATGTTGTGCCGACCTGTGAAACCACTCTAAAGCCCATCTACACTATTCCCTTATCGTCCATATGTCTATCCAATGACCATTTGAATGCCCTTAGTGTTGGCGAGTCCACTACTGTTGCAGGCAGGGCATTCCACGCCTTTAATACTCTCTGAGTAAAGAGCCTACCTCTGACGTCTGTCCTATATCTATCTCCCCTCAATTTACAGCTATCTCTCCTCCTGCTAGACATCACCATCTGAGGAAAAAGGCTCTCACTGTCCACCCTATCCAATCCTCTGATCATCTGTATGCTTCAATTAAGTCACCTCTTAACCTTCTTCTCTCTAACGAAAACAGCCTCAAGTCCCTCAGCCTTTCCTCATGAGATCTTCCCTCCATACCAGGCAACATTCTAGTAAATCTCCTCTGCACCCTTTCCAATGCTTCCACATCCTTCCTATAATGCGCGACCAGAATTGCATGCAAAACTCCAAATGCTCCGCACCAGAGTTTGGTACAGCTGCAACATGACCTCATGGCTCCGAAACTCAATCCCTCTACCAATTAAAGCTAACACACCGTCTGCCTGCTTCACAACCCTATCAACCTTGGTGGCAACTTTCAGGGATCTATGTACATGGACACCGAGATCTCTCTGCTCATCCACACTGCCAAAAATCTTACCATTAGCCCAGTATTCTGTCTTCCTGTTATTCCTTCCAAAATGAATCACCTCACACTTTTCTGCATTAAACTCCATTTGCCACCTCTCAGCCCAGCGCTGCAGCTTATCTATGTCCCTCTGTAACTTGTAACATCCTTCCGCACTGTTCACAACTCCACCGACTTTAGTGTCATCTGCAAATTTACTCACTTCTACACCCTCCTCCAGGTCATTTATAAAAATGACAAACAGCAGTGGCCCCAAAACAGAACCTTGTGGTACACCACTAGTAACTGGACTCCAGTCTGAACACTTCCCATCAACCACCACCCTTGGTCTTCTTCCAGCTAGCCAATTTCTGATCCAAACTGCTAAATCTCCCTGAATCCCATGCTTCCGTATTTTCTGCAGTAGCCTACCGTGGGGAACCTTATCAAACGCTTTACTGAAATCCATATACACCACATCAACTGCTTTACCCTCATCCACCTGTTTGGTCACCTTCTCAAAGAACTCAATAAGGTTTGTGAGGCACGACCTACCCTGCACGAAACTGTGTTGACTATCTCTAATCAAATTATTCCTTTCCAGATGATTATACATCCTATCTCTTATAAACATTTCCAAAATTTTGCCCACAACAGAAGTAAGGCTCACTGGTCTATAGTTACCGGGGTTGTCTCTACTCCCCTTCTTGAACAGGGGGACAACATTTGCTATCCTCCAGTCTTCTGGCACTATTCCTGTAGACAAAGATTACTTAAAGATCAAAGCCAAAGGCTCAGCAATCTCCTCCCTAGCTTCCCAGAGAATCCTAGGATAAATCCCATCCGGCCCAGGGGACTTAACTATTTTCACACTTTCCAGAATTGCTAACGCCTCCTCCTTATGAACCTCAAGCCCTTCTAGTCCAGTAGCCTGACTCTCAGTATTCTCCTCAACAACATTGTCTTTACGGACTCCAAGCACAACTTCCCACTACTGTCCTTGAGTGGCCCTACTCTAGTCATTTGTTTATTCCTGACGTATCTACAGAACATATTATGCCAATTAAACTTAAAATACAAATACATATTTATGTGGGCTTCACAATATAAAATGCCTTTAGCTTACATTGACAAGTAAACAAATGCATGTTCACTGCCGCAACCCAGAAAATTTAAATACTGAGGCCTCAGGAAAGAATATTTCTTCAATAAGCTTTTAGAACTGACCAGAGCGCTAATTCAAGTTGAATGTCATGCAGCAAATTTAGAAATGAACAAGTCTCTATTAACTGGATAAATGTCAACTGCAAACTACAACAGGCAAAGGTGAAAAATTACAATCAAAGTCTATGTGGAATTAATCCATTGGAAATCCTCCCCATACTGCCAAGCTCTAGCAAAGGGTAAAGAATATTGTGCACACTGGGAAAAAAATTACTTCACCCAAAGTTGCCAGTCATCCAACTGTAGAACTCCACAAAAATAACTGACAAAACCGGTAATCCAGTTGCATATCTAACAACACTATGACAGAATTCTTCTGGAACTTAAAGTAATTCATATTAGCAAAGAAAATACTGGAGAAATTAATGGGACTAAAGGCTGACAAATCCTCTGGACATGATGGCCTATGTCCTATGGTTGTTAAAATGCTGATTCCAGAGTAAGTGGGTAGTAAATGAATTAGTTTTGCTGTTCCAGAATTCCCTCGGTTCGAGAATGGTCCCCAAAGATTGGAAGGTAGCAAATATAATCCTAATAGTCAAGAAAAGAGGGAGAGACAAAACAGGCAATTGTGGGGCAGTTAGTTGAACAGGAAACTGTAGGCATTTGGCTGGATATCAGTAGAAGATAAAGTGCTAAAAGCTCTTATTAAGAGGCTGATAATATGGCAATTGGAAAATCAGAATATGATTAGGCAAAGTCAGCACATTTTAATGAATGGGAAACCATGGTTGAGAAATATATTGCTTTTTTGAGGGAGTACCAAGCAAGAAAGATAAGGGATAAGTAGTGGATGTAGTATATTTGAATTTTCAGAAGGCATTTAATCAGATGCCACAAAAATTGCGTACATGATTAGCATTCATCAAATTGGTGGGTCATATATTAACAATGATTGATGATTAGTTAATTGTCAAAAAAAGTTTTATTAAATGGACCATTTTTCGGGTTGCTAGGGTGTATCTAATGATGTGCCATGAGGATACTTGGTATTTTGCCTCAACTATTTCTTATCAGTATCCATGAATTCGGTGAGGGACCAAGTGTAATGGATCAAAGTTTGTTGCTGATACAAAGTTAGGTGGGAAAGTAAGATGTGTGAAGAACACACACAGATGGAGAGGTTCGGTGATGAGGCAAGAAGATGGCAGATGGCGTAATATGTGATAAAGTGTGAAATTATCCACTTTGGTTCAGAAGAATGGAAAAGCAAAATATTGGGGCTCATGGGTAATTGAGTGACTTTGTATACAAATCACAAAGATAACATGCAGGTACTGCATAAAGGCAAATGGTATGTTAGCCTTTATTGCAGCAGGTTTTCAGTGTGTGAATAAGGAAGGCTTCCCACAATTCTATAAGGCTTCCCACAATTCTATAGGATGAGACCACACTGTTGCCATTGTGCACCAGTGCTGGAGGGAGTGAATATCGAAGGTGGTGGTTGGGGTCCCAAATAAGTGCACTTGTCCTGGATGGTGCCTAGCTGCTGGAATGTTATTAAAACTGCACTCAGATGTTATGTCATTGAGTATTTTCAAGACTAAGATTGAGAAATGTTTGGGAACTAAAGGAATCAAGGTATATGGGTATATGAAAGTGGAGTTGCTGTAAAAGTGCAGTCATGGTCTTATTGAATGGCAAAGTAGGCTTGAGGTGCCAGATAATGAACGCATCTCCTATTTCTTCTGTGCTTATATTTTTGTGACAGTGTTAAGTAGTAGGACAGCAAATTGTAGTCTCATTAGAAGCTACCATAGTGGAAATCTGCAGACAGCTAAGGGAATGAATAATACGACATAACATTGGTTGATTTTAACTATCCCAAAGTAAACTGGAAGAATTGTGATGCACATTATCAAAGGGGATGTCACTTTTTAAAATGCATCCAGGACTATCTCCAAATGGCTTTTGCACCTCTTTTGAGTTAAATCACTGACCTCCAACACTGTACCATGTCCTGATTGAGCCAGAGAAGCAAGAACTCCGAGCACAGGAAGCCCACCCCCATTAACTCTGACTTCCATGTTATATAGAATTTACAGTGCAGAAGGAGGCCATTTGGCCCATCGAGTCTGCACCGGCTCTTGTAAAGAGCACCCTACCCAAGGTCAACACCTCCACCCTATCTCCACAACCCAGCAACCCCACCCAACACTAAGGGCAATTTTGGACACTAAGGGCAATTTATCATGGCCAATCCACCTAACCTGCACATCTTTGAACTGTGGGAGGAAACCGGAGCACCCGGAGGAAACCCATGCACACACGGGGAGGATGTGCAGATTCCGCACAGACAGTAAACCAAGCCGGAATCGAACCTGGGACCCTGGAGCTATGAAGCAATTGTGCTATCCACAATGCTACCATGCTGCCCTTGTGTTATGGTGGGCCAGGGTCTAGAAACTCCAAAGTCTATTATGGAGTTCACCTGTGTCATATGAGAGTACCTTTAAGAAATGGATGTTTAAGCAATGTACCTTTAAGAAATGGAGCTGATCATATTACTGATCAGTCCACTGATCATATTACTGAAGTGATGTCAGAGGATGGGGGGAGCTGAGCTCACTTCTGCATTTGGTTTCAGTTTGAGAAGGCAGCTGGGAGTGTCTGTGTGTTTTGCTGAGAACTGCAGGAAGAAACACAGAGCTGGTCTCTTGATGTCTGCAAATCCAAAGACTATAAATATATTGACTGTAACCTGATGTGTTCTTATTTTTGAAGGTTTGAAGTCTTTTGGATGTTTAAAGGAACAGTTTGAAGGATTATTTAGTGTTGTAGTCTTTTGGGGTTATCTTTGAAGTAATGGGTGTTAAGATATTCAATGTTTGTTTTTAAAAGGTTAACATGAGATCATAGACTTAACATTGTTTTGTTTTAAAAACCATTTATCCATAATTGCTCTATCACACCTGGAGAGTACGCCGTGTGCTTCCCATACCACAATCTATTAAAAGTTGTGTGTCGGTTGAACTCCATGAAACACTGTGGGGTTCTGTAAACCCGGACCCATAACAATTGGGGGCTCGAGGGGGATAAAAGTCTATCTATTGGATTGGCTTAGTGAACTTAAAGACAGTGAGCGGTGAGCATATTGTGGTTGCTTTTCAGGTGTGGTATTTAAGTTTAAGTGGGGAGTGTGTTGTGGACAATGGCTCTTTCAGAGGCTCAGAAGTTTTTGGGGGTGGAGACAGTCACATGCAGTACCTTATGAACAGAGACTAAAAGCAGACTGTTAGATTTGGCAAAATCATTGCAGTTAACATTACCTGACAAAATGCGAAAAGATTAGGTAATTATGGTGGTGGTTAAGCATTTAAAGTTGCCTGAGATACAGTTTGATTCATTGGAAATGGCAAAAATTCAGTTGCAAATTAAACAAATGGAACATGAGAAAGAATTAAAGCAGCTTGAATACGAAAGAGGTAGAGAGGAAAAAGAAAGAGAGAGGAAAAAGAAAAGAAGAGAGAAGAAATGAGAAAAAAAAGAATAGCCCTAGCAGAACAAAAAGAAAGAGAAAGGGAGATACAGATCAGGGAAAAAGATAAAGAGAGAGAGTTTGAACTTCAGAAAATGGCCATGAAACATGACAGTCAGTTAAAATTGGCAGATGGAAAGGGAAACGTACAGTTGGATGATAGTGATGAGGATAGTGAGAAAGAACGTCAAAGTCGAAGGCTTGGTGGAAATCTATTTAAATATGTCCAAGCATTGCCAAGGTTTGACGAGAAGGAAGTGGAAGCCTTTTCATTTCATTTGAGAAGGTAGCTAAACAAATGAAATGGCCACAGGACATGTGGGTATTACTGATTCAAACAAAGCTGGTAGGTAGAGCTAGTGAAGTGTTTGCATCACTACCGGAGGAGGTATCTGGGACGTATGAGGAGGTGAAAAAATCCATCTTGGGTGCAGATGAGCTAGTGCCTGAAGCCTATAGACAAAGGTTTAGAAATTTAAGGAAAGAATTTTGTCAACCATACATGGAGTTTGGAAGGCTCAAACAGAGTAATTTTGATAGGTTGATAAGGGCTTTGAAAATAGACCAAACGTATGAAGCTCGCAGAGGAATTATACTTTTGGAGGAATTTAAAAATTCCATTCCTGATGTAGTGAGAACTCATGTGGAAGAACAGAGGGTTAAAACTGCACGGTTAGCAGCAGAAATGGCAGATGATTATGAATTAGTTCATAAATCAGAGCTTGCTTTCCAACATCAGATTCAGCCTGTGAGGGATAGAAACTGGGGACATGAGAAATACTCAAGTGGTAAAGGTAAAGTTGATCTGATGGGATATAATAAAGAGAGTGTACCTCAGATTAAAAAATAAATCCAGGAGGGTGGAAGAGAAATGAAATGTTTCAAATGTTTTCACTGAAATAAACTAGGCCATGTAAAGTCACAGTGTTGGTGGTTGAAGAAAAGCACTGGGAAGGCTGATGTGGTAAAACAGGATAAGAGAGTGGGGTTTGTTAGAGTGGTAAAGAAAAGCCCAAGTGAGGCGAAGGAGGTGCAAAAGTTTGTACAGCCTGATCAAGAGGTGATTGATAAGAAAGTGCCAGATGTATTTAAAGAATTTACTTGTGTGGGTAAAGTTTACTCATGTGCATCAGGAGGAGCAGGTAAAGAAGTCACAATTTTAAGAGATACAGGAGCTAGTCAATCTTCAATGGTAAGAGATGAGGAATTATGTAGTTTGGGAAGAATGTTGCCAGAAAAGGTGGTAATATGTGGAATTCAGGGTGAGAGGAGTAGCGTTCCATTATATAAGGTAAAGAGTGAAGAGTGGTGAAGTGGTAGTAGGAGTAATAGAGAAACTATCTTGTCCAGCAATACAGTTTATCTTGGGTAATGATATAGCTGGATCGCAGGTGGGAGTGATGCCTACTGTGGTTGATAAGCCAGTGGAAAATCAGACAACTGAAGTGTTGAAGGACGAATATCCTGGGATTTTTCCGGATTGTGTAGTAACAAGGTCGCAAAGTTACAGGTTAAGACAAGAGGAGAAATCAAAGAGTGAAGATGAAGTTGAAGTGCAATTATCAGAAATGATTTTTGATCAGATGGTTGAAAAAGAACAAGAACAGGTAGAGGATGAGGTGGATATTTATGGTTCAGGAAAATTTGCGGAGTTACAACAAAAAGATGTAGAAATAAAACGGATATATCAGAAAGCTTATACGGAAGAGGAATCTGAGAGTATACCAGAGTGTTATTACCGTGAAAGTAATGTCTTGATGAGAAAATGGAGACCTGTACATAAGCAGGCGGATGAAAAGTGGGCAGAAGTTCATCAAATAGTATTGCCGGTAGGGTATAGAAAGGAGGTGTTGCAAGTGGCACATGAGGTACCAGTGGGAGGTCATTTGGGGATAAGGAAAACTCAAGCTAAAATCCAGAAACATTTTTATTGGCCTGGACTACATAAAGATGTAGTTAAATTTTGTCAATCATGTCACACATGTCAAGTGATAGATAAACCTCAAGCAGTGATAAAACCAGTGCCCTTAATACCCATTCCAACATTTGAGGAACCTTTTACAAGGGTCCTAATTGATTGTGTAGGACCGCTTCCTAAAACAAAAAGTGGGAATCAATATCTTTTGACTATAATGGACGTGTCTACTAGGTTTCCAGAGGCCATTCCAATACGTAATATTACAGCTAAAAAGATTGTGCAGGAGTTACTTAAATTCTTTACTAGATATGGACTACCCACAGAAATTCAATGGGATCAAGGATCAAATTTTACCTCAAAGTTATTCAAAGAAGTTATGGATAGTTTAGGAATCAAACAATTTAAATCAACTGCGTACCATCCAGAATCGCAGGGAGCGTTAGAAAGGTGGCATCAGACATTAAAGACAATGTTGTGGGCATATTGTCAAGATTATCAAGAGGATTGGGATAAAGGAATTCCATTCATACTGTTTGCAATTAGGGATGCACCTAATGAGTCAACCAAATTTAATCCTTTTGAACTAATTTTTGGTCATGAGGTAAGAGGACCACTTAAATTGATTAAGGAAAAATTGTTGGGTGACACTATTGGATTACGTGTCAAATTTTAGGGAACGATTAAATAGAGCAAGTGAATTGGCTGGACAACATTTGAAAGTTGCACAAAATGTGATGAAACGGGCAGCGGACACGAACCCCAAAGTTCGTAGTTTTGCCAGAGATAAAGTTTTAGTGTTGTTACCAATGGTAGGTGAACCTTTAAAAGCTAGGTTTTGTGGACCGTATCAGATTGGAAGGAAATGAAGTGAGGTGAATTATGTGGTAAAAACACCAGATAGAAGGAAGACTCACCGAGTGTGTCATGTGAATATGCTTAAAAGGTACTTTGAAAGGGAAGGAGAGAAAAAGGAGGAGGTTTTAATGATTCTAACTCAGTGATGAACCAAATCCAAATCCAAGACTGTGAATTTGACATACCTCAAATTAAATTGGAAAATGAGGATGTCCTTAAAAATTGGGTTAAATTGTTGAGTTATCTTCCAGAGGAAAAATGAACTGACCTGAAAGAGTTATTGATATCACATGGGCAAGTTTGTGGAGATAAATTGGGAAGTACTAAAATGGCTATACATAATGTAGGTATGGGAAATACTGTTCCCAGCAAACAACATCCATATAGACTTAATCCTTTAAAATTGGCACAGGTTAACAAAGAGATTGTGAGTATGCTTAAAAATGACATAATTGAAGTGGGTTGCAGCCAATGGAGCTCACCCATAGTGATGGTACCTAAGCCAGACGGTACCCAACAGTTGTGTGTGGACTTTAGAAAGGTGAATGCAGTTACAAGAATATCCCACATTTGGAGGATTGCATTGAGAAAGTGGGACAATCCGTTCTTATTTCTAAATTGGATTTACTTAAAGGTTAATGGCAGGTACATTTATCCGAAAGGGCGAAGGAGATTTCAGCTTTTGTGACTCCAGATGGTATATACCAATTCAAAGTTATACCATTTGGCATGAAAAACGACCCAAACACATTTCAATGGTTAACTAATACAGTTGTTTCAGGATTACCCAATTGTGCGGTATATATCGACGATCTGGTAGTTTTCAGCCAGACATGGAAAGAACATTTAAAACATCTTATGGAGTTATTCGATCGACTTAAGGAGGCAGGTTTGGTGATAAACCTAGCCAAAAGTGAATTTGGAAAAGCCCAAGTCACTTTCCTTGGCCATACAATCGGACAGGGTCGATTGGTCCCACGGGATGTGAAAACAAACGTTATTGGGGAGTTTCCGCTACCCTCAAGACGAAGGGAAATAATGCGATTTCTTGGCATGACTGGATTTGATCGAACATTTGTGCAAGAGTTTTGTAGCGTGATTGCTCCACTGATGGACTTGCTTAAGAAACATAAAAAATATCAATGGACAGCGGACTTTCAACAGGCGTTTGACTGCCTGAAAACTGTGGTAACCGATACTCCTGTATTGGAGAATTGCAAGGGACTCTGTGATCAGATTGAACTGAAGTATCCAACTTTAAAGAGACATGCCGAGGCGTAAAGGAATGGATGGATCGTGCAGAGATTTTCTTGTTCAAAGAGACTGTCAATCGAGAAGGATTTTGGCTGGAGGAAGAAGAACGGGGAAACAAATGGACCATATTATTATACCAGTTTGCATGTGTTGTTTTTTATGAACCGGTAAAGTGTTTTCACAGTGTGCAAATATGAAAAATGAAACCATCTTGAAGTTGATGGTTTATTTTTTTTTCTTGTGAGGAAGTGTCATGTGAGAGTACCTTTAAGAAATGGATGTTTAAGCAATGTATCTTTAAGAAATGGAGCTGATCATATTACTGAAGTGATGTCAGAGGGTGGGGGGAGAGCTGAGCTCACTTCTGCATTTGGTTTCAGTTTGAGAAGGCAGCTGGGAGTGTCTGTGTGTTTTGCTGAGAACTGCAGGAAGAAACACAGAGCTGGTCTCTTGATGTCTGCAAATCCAAAGACTATAAATATATTGACTGTAACCTGATGTGTTCTTATTTTTGAAGGTTTGAAGTCTTTTGGATGTTTAAAGGAACAGTTTGAAGGATTATTTAGTGCTGTAGTCTTTTGGGGTTATCTTTGAAGTAATGGGTGTTAAGATATTCAATGTTTGTTTTTAAAAGGTTAACATGAGATCATAGACTAAACATTGTTTTGTTTTAAAAACCATTTATCCATAATTGCTCTATCACACCTGGAGAGTACGCCGTGTGCTTCCCATACCACAATCTATTAAAAGTTGTGTGTCGGTTGAACTCCATGAAACACTGTGGGGTTCTGTAAACCCAGACCCATAACACCTGACCTATAACTTTTTATGTTGAATTTGGTTAGGGTGAGCACAAGAGCCTACGCTTCAGGTGTTATTCAACAGTCATCCCTAGACACTTGAATCAAAATAAGCTTTATTCTAAGAACTTAGTTAACATATAGCCAAACAACAAGAATTTCTATCAATTACAAACATAAAGACCCCACACAGCTACAGTAATCTATGTTTAACCCTTAACGAATTCCCCCTTAACTGTTCCAATTCAAAAACAAAATCCATAAACCAAGCCTTAATGAATTCTCCCATAACTGTTGCAGTTCAAAAACAGAATCCGATTAACCAAAAACCCCTTCGTAAGGGCATGGCTCAGCGCTCGGCACTCTCACTTGAATAAGACTGTTTTTTCCTATGATTTCCATCTCATCAGCAGGTTTAAACTCTTCCAGAAAGCAAACTATATCATTTAAGTTACCAAATCAGCAGGTAGCTACAATCAATGGGTTTATCCTTGGGACAATTCTTTAAAATGAAAATAGATAGACAAGCCAAAACACTTCTCTGTCTGAGTCCACAGCAGCCAACATGTGAAAGCGAAACCAAAAAAACTCACAGAGCGACAGTCCAGCTCCAACCACACAATGACATTACTGAAGCCATGTGATAAGACAAAAACCTTTCTTAAAGGGACACGCCCATGACACTTGCCGACCATGGTAGCCTTGTAAAGGTGAAATATAGATTGTTACAAGATGTGCCTGAAAGTCCTGTAAACAGTAGAGGTTGGACACAGCTGCATTTCAGATTTTTCAAAGTCCAACAGAATGCTTCCTGAATTTCATGATCTCTCTCGCATTAATGATCAACCAAATGTGCAGCAGCTTTCATATCAAGATAAGTTTTTTGTGGACACAGAATGATAGAAGTGTGGAAGTCAGACAATGTAGCTGTATTCCAGAATTCCGAATTCCAGTGTTTCGATGAACATTTTGGATTTCACCATCATCAGTCCCCATTGCAATGGCCTGCCACAAACTCTGAGGCTAAAAAGTCATCAGAACAATCGAGAAATGTGTAGAGAAACTCAATAAAACAGATTATCTTGGCAGCAACAATTTGGCGCATCCTTGTTTAACGAGCATCCACATTCCACTCCAACATTGGTGAAACACCTAAAACAGTATTGTTCCTTTTCAAATCCAGAATTACTGGGGCCCACCCTATTTCTAGAAAGCAAACGTGGTCAAAAATAATGACTAAACAGGAGAAGATAAAATTACACTGAATATGCAGCACAGGAAGAATCCATTCACCCAACTAGTCCATGCTGGCATTTATACTCCACATGGGGTGACACGGTGGCACATTGATGAACACTCTTGGCTCACAGTCACAGCGGGTTTGATTCTGGCTTGAGTGATGTGTAGATTGCACATTCTCCCCATGGCCGCTTGGGTTTCCTCCAGGTGCTCCGTTTTCCTCTCACACTCCAAAGATGCGCAGGTTAGATGGATTGTCCATGTTAAATGGTCCCTTAATGTCCAAAGATATGTAGGTTAGGTGGGGTTATGGGGATAAGATGGGGGAGTGGGCCTAGGCAGGGTGTTCTTTCAAGAGGGTCTGTGCAGACTCAATGGACTGAATGGCTTACTTCTGTACTGTAGGGATTCTATGGACTGCATATTTTCTCCCGTTCTTCCTCATCTCAGAATTATATAAGATGTTTCTATTCCATTTTTCTTACTCATCTTTGTAAAGCATCTAATTATTTGTCTCAAGCACTGCTTATGTGAGCGAGTTTCACATTCTAACCACTATGGGTAAAGAAATATCTCCTTCTTTCCCGAAAGGATTTGTTAATAATTATGTGGTATTCATGTCCTCTAGTTTTTGATTCTCCCATAAGAACTCACATCGGCCCATCCAACACAATCCAACAGGTCGCATCCAAATCTTTCCTTTTCTTAGGAATAAAGCCACAAGTAATTCAATATTTAGCTGAAATCTCTCAGCCCAGTATTTCTATGCCCTTTTATTTATTCATTCATCGGATGTGAGCATTGCTGACAAGATCAGCATTTGTTGCACATTTCTAATTACCGTTGAGAAGGTGGTGGTGGGCAGTTTCCTAGAACCAGTCCATATGGTATAGGTACATGTACTGCCAGTGGCAGTGAATAAGCAGCAATATGGCCCCAGGTCAGGATGGTGTTTGGGCTGGAAGGTATCTTGCAGATGGTAGCGTTTCCATGCGTCTGCTATCCTGCCCTTTGGATGGTAGATTTTGTACGTTTGCTGTCAAAGGAGGCTTGAAAGTTGCTAAACGTGCATCTTGTAAGATGGTACATACTGCCATGCATTGGCAGTGAAGGGAGTGAATGCTCATGGTGGTGGACGGGGGGTTGATCAATGGGCTGTCTTGTTCTGGATAGTATTGCACTTCTTGAGTGCAATTGGAGTTGAACTCGGCCAGGAGAGAATTCCATCATTCTAATAACTTTGTCCTATGGTGGACAGGCTTTCGAGAGTTAGAAGGTGAGTTATTCCCCCCAAAATTCCCGGCCTCTGATCTATTTGTCATAACCTGCTGCACGGGATTTACGGGATGGGAACGATTGTCTTCCCAGTATCCCTTGCGGAGTAAGGGCTCCCTCGTTAAGGGGACGGGGGACTCAATCTCTGTTGTATATAAAGTTGGGCAGTTCGGCACCTGTGTGGACTCTCCATGATGCTATAAAATATTGATCTAGCCACAGTATTTTTATGGCTGGTCCAGTAATGTTTAAGGCCAATGGTAACACCAGGAGATTATAATATGGAGAGTAAAATTGCATGTAATACTCTTAACTATAACATGAGCATCATCCCATGCAATTAGAACATTACTTCACTACTTTTGAATGCGAGAAATAAATACCCATGCTTAGTTACCAGCTTTGATTGTATGTTAACCTGTGAGACTGAATTCAGTGATTTGTTTACCTCTTCACCCCTTTTCAGTTTTTTATTTTCTAAGGTGTAGGTAATGTTACTATTTTTCACAAAAAAAGCACATTACCACACATTTATATAGTTTAAAGTACATACGGCACCTAACTGTCAAGTTGGCACATTTTCTAATGCCTTCTTGTATTATGTTTCATTCTTTCTCAAGTGCTAGATGTACCTCCAGCTTGGGGTACCACCTGAAAATTTGGATGTTGAGTTACTTGTTCCCAAGTCCAAATTATTAATGCAAATTATGAATGGCATTGGTCTTCGCACTGCTCCTTTTGAAACACTCTTTTTACTCTGCTCCAATCTGAATAATTCCTCTTCACCCTTAAATTTGTCTTTCTATATGTGGCCAATTTGCTATCCATTCAGCTGCGTGCCTCTGATTCCAAATGCCTTAATCCTTCATGAGCATACTGTATGATACATTATCAAAGGTATTTTGAAAATCCAAGTTCATGACATCCATTGCATTACCTTTGTCTACTCTTTCTTTTTAAATAGTAACATTAAATATCCAATGGAACTGTTCCGAGAAAAACACGAAATTCCCTTAGGTGTCTTAACAACCCTAAACACAAATTAACTGCTCATCTTTCGCATTGTTCTTTGTGCGGCTTGCTGGTGAAGAACATTTGTCACATTTGCCTATCCAACAATCCCTGAACTCCAAAAGCAATTCATTATGAGAAATACATCGAATTATTTGGGCAATATAATAAAGAATTTTAAAGATGTAAGTTTTATTTTCCAATTATAATGGTAACCACAGAGCTGTAGATCTCTGTTTGCATTTATTAATCCATTTGAATTTAGTGAAAAACTAATCAGGATCATCAATCAAACTCCTGTCGCCGTAAAACTAATACAAACATCGAAATAACCTTTGAATGGAAGGAGTTATGTTATCTACAACTGATTCTGATGATTCAGTTCACTCTCTTCTCACCAACTGCTACTTTGATTAAAGTCATAGTTTCCTCTAGTATTGACAGAAACAATTACTGACAAGGACATTTGAGTAAAAAGTGGAACCTATCTTGTATAAAAGGAAATTTGAGCTCCAAATGTTTTTCACTCAGGCATGAAACCGGTATCTGCCCTCCTGCTGGTGTAGGGCAGGGAAGTCAGTGTAGGAATGAGATTGGCTAATGACAGAACATATTAGGACCAAAGTGACAGGCACAGCTCCTTTCCCCTGGGTAGACCAACGGTTTTAAACCAATAGTGTCTCACAGTTAGAGATCAGGGATTGCTCGGACTTTTATATTCCAACGCCCCTGAATCATGAATGATTGTTAGCTTATGCTAAAACCTTTTTCAAAAGTTCATTGAGTGATTTTGTTTTTTGTATACAAATAGCAGATTTGTGCAGGCTATCAGTATTGCGCAAAATACACAATCAGTCCCACAATAGATTTAAAGATAAATTATACATCTGATTGTCTGGATAAGTACTTAATCTAAAATATTGCAACAGAAAGTTGTAAGACAAAACAAATTATTCCAATTTCTTTCCTCCCTAAAAGTAAATATATTATTCATTTGAACATTTAGTCTCTCAGCAGCAGAGCTCAAATATAATGCTATAATGATCTAATTGGGTGCCAGCCAACATATTATAGTGGGTTGTATAAGATTGAAAAAGTTTATTAATGAACGACATCCAGCGCTACACCATGTTAAAGTTAAAATATCCTAAAGTTACTGAAATTATTGATTGAAATTCCGGTCTGTTATAAAATGGGTAATGTTATATTATATGAAGCATAATGTTTAACATAATCGATGTGATGACAATAAGAAGTTGTTATATTTTACAGTTTTTTTTTGTAGCAATGTTAGAATGCATTAGGTTAGAATGCATACAAACAGTACGTCAGCTTGAGCTGTGATTAAAAATTAGATTATTAGTTATTTTTGCAGCTGGCAAAACAAATCAAGGCACATTGTGTAACAAGAGACAAAAGAATGCTGTGTGCATTGAGTTCAACTGGTGTAACTAATAGGAGGGACCAGGTGTGTCTGGGCAAGTTATTGCCTACAGGACTCAGAGCTGAGTAGAAGGTTTTCAGCTTAGTCCCCAAAAATTGGTTCTCTCTCCAAGGACTCTCTGTACTAAGAGAAGCAAATAAATCCTGGATGTCAACTTTCTACATAAGTGGTAGTTAAAATATATGGGTTCCTTCAGCGGAATGTAGAGGCATTTTTCAGGAAGCCAGTTAAGAGGTTGAACCTGTTAACTGTAAAGCTTTGTTGCTAATATGCTTAATTCTGTGTTCAAATTGGAGTTTGTTTTCATATAAAAGCTGCCTACTGATCAATTTAAACTGAAGTGAAAAGATTGATACAGAAGTAAGCATGCAGGTTCAGTTCACATTGAGCAAGCAGAAAGATTGCTTCAGAACAGAGCAGCTAGATACCAACTTCTCATCTTAGATTACACAGAAAGACTTCAGTCATTGCTCTCCCAATTGATCAAACATGTGCACATGTATCTTGAGTTTGATTTTTCCGTATAAATTGCTCCATCCAAGTTATTTCTTTGACACCAAATCAGAATTCTATTTTATCTGAGATAAAGGCAGTTTTATTTCTTAGGAACTGATGCTTATTAAGTGTGATGACCACTGTGCTTTGGGGAAAGTACGCATTTTCTTTTTGTGGGATGCCCCTTTTAAATCTGGGGTGAATTGGGACGTATTCTGATAGGGTTAGTTGGTTCCCTGATTATGACATAAGGCTCGAAGAAATGCCCATTTGACCAGGGGTTGCCATGTGATGAATAGCTAAGAAGCAAAGGGTAAATTGGAAGCTAATTGCTGGTTAGCCAATGTTTCCTGTTTGACAGTTCAGAATGCACTCAGAGGGTGTGTAAAGAAGAAACAGAGAAGGTTTTCTTTCAGTGTATTAGTTTTCTGCTTGGCAGTCTTCAAACAGATTTCTGTGTTGGAATAGGTCTTGGAGAATAGAGTGTGTTCTTTTTTTTGTACAGTTGGAAAGAGTAGAGAATTGAAGTGCAAGGAATTGATGGACCAAACAAGAGTCATTACTGTTTTTATACTGTCAAAGCACACCAGACAGCTTAAAGGTATTAGAGAAGGGAATTTCTGTGGATTCTGCGCTATCAGGACTGTCATGTCTTAAGTGAGTGAGAGAGAGCTCATAGACATTCAACTTGGTGGTGGTGACTGTGTCTGGGAGACTTCTGATAGAGTACAGCTGCTGATGAATGCAACTGAGTAGATGGCAGATCCTGGCAGGATTCTCTGTTTCTGAGATAAGTGTTGACCCCGGCGCAGAACTCGTGGAGTTCTTTGACAGCAAAACTGGCGCCGCTCCTGGACCGACTCTGCTACTGTGGAGGGGCTAGCACTGGTGCCATGTGGAACACAATCAATTCCAATGAGAAACGCTGCCAGATTTGTGATTGACACTCAGGAGGCTGACAAGCTGCAGCCACATATACACACTTCACTCCCCACACACCATCCCAGCCAACTAGATGGAAACAAGACGTGCAGCCCCACGTTTCCTGGATGCTGAGCTGGAGACGGTGCAAGAGAGGTGGATGACCCTGTACCCCGGCTTGGGAAGGAGGCTGCCGACATTGCGCACCATGGGCAACATGATCCGGACCGGCCAGCAGTGCTGGAAAAACTGCACAACCTCCTCAGGGTGGCCAGGGTGAATAGGCAGCACTGTACCCCTGGCATTAATCTCCGTCCCACACACCTGTAACCAAAACCCCCCCACCCTGGAGGGCAGCAGAACCCCACCCTGCACCGCATGCTGGCACCCATACCGGCCACCATGGCCGGGTGCCCTGGCCACTGAGGCCAACAGCTCCCCAACCCCTGGGCTGCATGCGTTGGACTGTCTAACACTGTTGTTTTCTGTTTGCCCCCCTCCCCAGGAGAAGGCTGCCCAAAACTGCCGGAGCTGAAGAAAACTGCAGGGGCACTGTCGGACCTCTGGCTCCTCACCATGGCAGAGCAGAGGGCCCTGGATGTGGTCAGCGTCCAGGAGGAAAGGGACATCGCCGGGGTGGAGTTTGGCCACGGACGAATAAGTGAGATCCTGCTAAGTTGCAGTTCCCTGTGACACGTGTGTCAACCACCTCTCCCAACACCACCCTCACCCTCGCACTCACCCTCACCCTCCACCACCCTCACCCCCACCTTCATTCCTGCACCGCCCTCACCCTCACAACACCCTCACCCCCACCAACTCCACTCCCTCCTGGCCCACAGTCTAATCATAAGAACATAAGAACATAAGAACTAGGAACAGGAGTAGGCCATCTGGCCCCTCGAGCCTGCTCCGCCATTTAATAAGATCATGGCTGATCTTTGTGGACTCAGCTCCACTCTCTGGCCCGTACACCATATCCCCGAATCCCTTTATTCTTTAGAAAGGTATCTATCTTTTTCTTAAAAACGTTTAAAGAAGGAGCCTCAACTGCTTCACTGGGCAAGGAATTCCAGAGATTCACAACCATTTGGATGAAGAAGTTCCTCCTACTCTCCGTCCTAAATCTACTTCCCCTTATTTTGAGGCTATGCCCCCTAGTTCTGCTTTCCCCGACCAGTGGAAACAACCTGTCCGCATCTATCCTATCTATTCCCTTCATAATTTTATATGTTTCAATCAGATCCCCCCGCATCCTTCTAAACTCCAATAAGTACAGTCCCAGTCTACTCAACCTCTCATCATAATCTAATCCCCTCAACTCTGGGATCAACCCAGTGAATCTCCTCTGCACTCCCTCCATTGCCAATATGTCCTTTCTCAGGTAAGGAGACCAAAACTGAACACAATACTCCAGATGCGGCCTCACCAACACCCTATACAATTGCAGCATAACCTCCCTAGTCTTGAACTCCATCCCTCTAGCAATGAAAGACAAAACTCGATTAGCCTTCTTAATCACCTGTTGCACCTGCACACCATCTTTTTGCGACTCGTGCACCAGCACACCCAGGTCCCTCTGCACAGCAGCATGTTTTAACATCTTACCGTTTAAATAATAATCCATTCTGCTGTTATTCCTCCCAAAATGGATAGCCTCACACTTGGCAACATTGAATTCCATCTGCCAGACCCTAGCCCATTCACCTAACCTATCCAAATCCTTCTGCAGACTTCCAGTATCCACTGCACTTTTTGCTTTACCACTCATCTTAGTGTCGTCTGCAAACTTTGACACATTGCACTTGGTCCCCAACTCCAAATCGTCTATGTAAATTGTGAACCACTGCGGGCCCAACACTGATCCTTGAGGGACCCCACTAGTTACAGGTTGCCAACCACAGAAACACCCATTTATCCCCACTCTCTGCTTTCTGTTAGTTAACCAATCCTCTACCCATGCTACCACTTTACCCTCAATGCCATGCATCTTTAGTTTATGCAGCAACCTTTTGTGTGGCACCTTGTCAAAAGCTTTCTGGAAATCCAGATATACCACATCCATTGGCTCCCCGTTATCTACTGCACGGGTAACATCCTCAAAAAATTCTACCAAATTAGTCAGACACGACCTACCCTTTGTGAACCCATGCTGCGTCTGCCCAATGGGACAATTTTCCTCCAGGTGCCCCGCTATTTCCTCCTTAATGATAGATTCCAACATTTTCCCTACAACCAAAGTTAAGCTTACCGGCCTATAATTACCCGCTTTCTGCCGACCTCCTCTTTTAAACAGTGGTGTCACGTTTGCTACTTTCCAATCCTCTGGGACCACCCCAGAGTCTAGTGAATTTTGATAAATTATCACTAGTGCGTTTACAATTTCCCTAGCCATCTCTTTTAACACTCTGGGTTGCATCCCATCAGGGCCAGGAGACTTGTCTACCTTTAGCCCCATTAGCTTGCCCAATACTGCCTCCTTAGTGATTACAATCATCTCAAGGTCCTCACCTATCATATCTTTATTTCCATCAGTCACTGGCATGTTATTTGTGTCCTCTACTGTGAAGACTGACCCAAAAAACCTGTTCAGCTCCTCAGCCATTTCCCCGTCTCCTATTATTAAATCTCCTTTCTCATCTTCCAAAGGACGAATATTTACCTTAGCCACTCTTTTTTGTCTTATATATTTGTAGAAGCTTTTACTATCTGCTTTTATGTTCTGAGCCAGTTTACTTTCATAGTCTACCTTACTCTTCTTTATAGCTTTTTTAGTAGCTTTCTGTTGTCTCCTAAAGACTTCCCAGTCCTCTAGTCTCCCACTAATTTTTGCCACTTTGTATGTTTTTTCCTTCAATTTGATACTCTCCCTCACCTCCTTAGATATCCACGGTCGATTTTTCCCCTTTCTACCGTCTTTCTTTTTTGTCGGTATGAACCTTTTCTGAACACTGTGAAAGATCGCTCGGAAGGTTCTCCACTGTTCCTCAACTGCTTCACCATGAAGTCTTTGCTCCCAGTCTACCTTAGCTAGTTCTTCTCTAATCCCATTGTAATCGCCTTTGTTTAAGCACAAAACACTAGTGTTTGATTTTACCTTGTCATCCTCCAACTGTATTTTAAATTCCACCATATTGTGGTCGCTCCTTCCAAGAGGATCCCGAACTATGAGATCATTAATCAATCCTGCCTCATTACACAGGACCAGATCTAGGACCGCTTATTCCCTTGTAGGTTCCATTACCTACTGTTCCAGGAAATTATCCCGGGCACATTCTATAAACTCCTCCTCAAGGCTGCCTTTACCAACCTGGTTAAACCAATCGATATGCAGATTAAAATCTCACATGATAACCGCTGTACCATTTCTACATGCATCCGTTATTTCTTTGTTTATTGCCTGCCCTACCATCCAGTTACTATTTGGTGGCCTATAGACTACTCCTATCAGTGACCTTTTCGCTTTACTATTCTTGATTTCCACCCAAATTGATTCAACCTTGTCCTCCATAGCACCAATATCATCCCTTACTATTTCCCGGATGCCATCCTTAAACAACAAAGCTACACCACTGCCCTTACCGTCCATTCTGTCCTTTCGTATAGTCTGATACCCTTGGATATTTAACTCCCAGTCGTGACCATCTTTTAACCATGTTTCAGTAATGGCCACTAAATCATAGTCATTCACGATGATTTGCACCATTTACCTTATTTCGTAGACGAGCATTCAGGTAAAGTACACTTATGCTGTTTTTTATGTCTTTGTTATGAATCCTAACACCTTGATCAGTAACTTTTCGCAAATTACCCTTTCTCCTAATTTTCCTTGTCTTTGAACCCATATCTGTACATAATACCCTGTCACGTAACCTGCTGCCTTGATCTCCATTAACCATTATACTGTCCATAGCTTTACACTTCCCTTCCCCCCAACTTGCTTGTTTAAAGTCCTTGTGACCAACCTATTTATCCTATTCGCTAGAACACTGGTCCCAGAATGGTTCAAGTGAAGACCGTCCCAACGGTACAGGTCCCTCCTGCCCCAGTACTGATGCCAATGCCCCATGAAATGGAATCCCTCTTTGACGCACCACTCCTTTAGCCACGTGTTAACTTCCCTAATTTTCTCAAGCCTATGCCAATTGGCACGTGGCTCGGGTAGTAATCCAGAGATTATAACACTGGAGGACCTGTTCTTTAATTTAGTCTCTAGTGTTTGATAATCCCCAAACAGGTCCTCTTTCCTAGTCTTACCTATGTTGTTAGTCCCAACGTGGACCACAACAACTGGATCCTCCCCCTCCCTCTCCAAAATCCTTTCAAGCCGATCAGAGATGTCCCTCACCCTGGCACCGGGCAGGCAACATACCATGCGGGACTCTCGATCTGGCTTACAAAGGATGCCATCAATCCCCCTAATTATAGAATCCCCTACAACTACCACTTGTCTTTTTGCTCTCCCCTCTTGAATGGCTTCCTGTACCACGGTGCAGTGGTCAGTCAACGCATCCTCCCTACAGCCCTCTTCCTCATCCACACAGGGAGCAAGTACCTCATACCTGTTGGACAAGGTCAAGGGCTGAGGCTCCTCGACTCCTAAACTCAGGATCCCCCTACCTGCCTCCCTTGCAGTCACACCACTCTGTCCCTGACCACTGTCCGAATTAACAGTACTTATTCTACCAGGTGTGACTGCCTCCTGAAACAAAGCGTCCAGGTAATTTTCCCCCTCCCTGATGTGCCGCAGTGTGTGCAGCTCGGTCTCCAGCTCATCAATTCTGAGCCGAAGTTCCTCGAGCAGCCAACACTTGCTGCAGATGCGGTCACTGATGGTCTCAATGGGATCCACCAGTTCCATCGTCATACAGCAACAGCAGCTGTAATCATGCATCTTGTCTCCTGTCTTGCAGGAACTGCTGGAGATGGGGCAGGCCCACCTGGTGCCCCCCCCCCGCCCCCAGACACTGCCACAGCCAGAGCCCCCCCCCGACCCTCCCCCCACGATGAGCTGAGCACCGGCGCTGAGAGAATCTCGGACATCAGCCCACCACCCGAGGCGCAGGACACCCCGGAGCTCAAGTCTGAAGAAGGAACTGACTTCCCGTCACAGTTGTCTCCAACATCCTCCACCAGACCAGAGACCTCACCTTGATTTACAATTTAGTGAAGAGGCTACTGGGACACTATCTGGTGCGCACCACACAGAAGATCCGGTACGGCAGGTGGAG
The DNA here is from genome assembly GCF_047496885.1 of Scyliorhinus torazame. Classification (NCBI taxonomy): domain Eukaryota; kingdom Metazoa; phylum Chordata; class Chondrichthyes; order Carcharhiniformes; family Scyliorhinidae; genus Scyliorhinus; species Scyliorhinus torazame. The sequence continues at coordinate 97,406,865 of NC_092714.1, read as the reverse complement.
GTAGGAACACCCAAGGACGGTTGGAGGGCGGCCCAACCCCACGGACTAGCTGCCATCCAGATGGGTCTCGGGTTTCTGGAACGGACAGTCCCATCGATTGTGGAGAAGCAGTCGCAGAGCCAGTGACTACATGAGGGGTTGTCAGCAAACATCCAGCACCTGCAGGTGCAGTTGGAGGAGTCCAACCCCTTGCATAGCAGGAGGTGGTGCCAACCATGCGTGCCACCCAGGCCAAAACCGCACAGGTGGCATCCGGAGTCCAGGCATTGGGGGTGGGGGTTTTGCCGATGGAGCAGCATGTCCAAGGTCAGGGGCATTCTGAGTAGGCGCTGGCCGAGGCCCAGGACAGGATTGCCGCCTCACAGGCAACCATGTGCCAGAGCCACCTGCAAATCGCAGCGGCGCTCCTGAGCATGGCCCCGTCACAGTAGGCCATGGCTGGGAATGTCAGCAGCATTGCCCAGGCGCAGCCGACACGGCGCAGACGCAGAGGGAGGTGGCCCAGTCCCAGAGGGAGATGGCACAGTCACTGACTGATGTGACACAAACCCAGAAGGTGATGGCACAGTCAATGGATGATGTGGTGCAGTCCCTGATGTGGATGGCCCACTCTCTGTGCTCCATGGCCGCCAGCATGCAGACCCTGGTCAAGAAGGTATTGGGCGCAGACGTGTATGATGCTTATCTGGTGGTCACATATCAGCTGCACGTTCATCGAGTGGAACCCCTTTGGTTTGTGTAGAGCGGCCTGTCATCTGCAGGTGCTCGTAGGGGGACGTGCATCCCGTCGATCACCCCCTGGATCCGGGGCATCCCGTCGATGGTAGCGAATCCTAGTTGGCTCGATGCACACTGAAATGGATGTATTGAGCCACCTGGGCGTATAGGGTTTCCGTGATGGCACAGATGCACCTATGCACCGTCTGTGAGATCCTGGATCGGTTCCCAATTGCTGCCTGGAAGGACCCCGTGGCATAAAAGTTCAGGGCGACCGTTACCTCGACGGCTACCGGGAGGGGGTTTCCTCCCCCATACCCCACAGTGCCAGGTGTGCCATGATCTGGCAGATGTCACACTGTCTCCCTGCTCTGCTGGAGTCTTTGATGGCATGCCCGGTCCGGCAGGTCCTCGAATGACAGGCACTGCCGGTACACACAAGGCCTCATGCGGCGCCTCCTAGGCACCTCCTCCTCCTCAGCCTGTTGGGCAGCTGGTCTCCATCCTGGGCGGCTGCCACCTGTTCCTCTGGGGCATGCACCGCTGCTGCATGCTCCACTGCTGCAGCTTCCTCTTCCTCAAGCAGCTCCAGCTCGTACAGCTGCAGGCCATGCCCCAGAGCTGCAGCGATTAGCAGGGAGGCCACCACTGCTGGTTGAAATCCAATTTCTATTGTCTGCAGGGGTGAATGACCAACATGTTAGCATGGTGCCTACCCCCTGTGCCAACGGGCTACATGGTGGCCCCGGTTGGCACTGCAGGCTTTGCCCCGACATGTCCCCCACACGATCTCCGCGCCCCTGGCCCCGTCGGTGCCCGGCACCGTGAGGGCCTCTGGCCTTGGCTCCTGTCCCTGATGCCAGGGGTACAGTCCTTGCCAGCAGTACACTCCGCTGCCCATGTCCGGTGCCCCCGTCGGTTCTACAAGGGGCGTTGCCCTGGGTGGGACGCCAATGGTTGGTGGCCGGGTGGGCCAGTATGATGGAGGGTTGGGTGTGGGGGGGCACCCATATGTCCGGAGTCATTCTGCAGAACCAGAGGCCAAGGTGGGTTGTCAGTGGTGTGTGCAGCATGATGGCTGCCTTACAAGCCGTGACAATGGTGGTCCATTACTGGACACTGCCCCAGTCCCATGTGCGGTCACCCGGTTCACTGGGCATGTTCCTCCGTCACCCCCCCCCCCCCTCCCCCAGCCCTGGCAGGGCCCACCCCACCCCAGATAGCTCCCAGCCCGGCAGCCCACGGTCGCGCCTCTCTGTGGCCTACCTCCTCTCTCTCCATCATCAGCCACGATGCCAGTTACACGATTTTTAAAAGCACAAGTGAACCGTGCCATCGGGAACTCGGCCCATCGGAGGCAATGAATCGGAGAGACCGCAGAGAATACCGGATCGCGCCTGCTAATGACATGCAAACAGTGTTTCCTGTGCATGCGTTCTGGAATGCATTTACGCCACTGTCGAGGTGACGGAGAATTGCAATTTGGCACCAAATCGGCACCCGCCACGAGTCAGAACCTATTCTCCACCCACTCGCGTTTTGCGATTTCGGCATCAGCCAGCGGAGAATCCTGCCCCTACATAGCAGAGTTGGAAAGACTGAAATTGCTATGGTCCCACATTTGTGTGGGAAATAATGCAAGTGCTTATACCTGCACAAGTTGTGTCTTTGTTGCATTGACTATCTAAAGTTAAATTTACCTTTTTATTTGAAATATCCTTTCCCTGTTAATTACTGTTTGAAGTATGTTGACTTTAGTTTGTCTGTTAGAATGAAAGTTTTAAAAAGTGACATTTTGTTCAGTATTTTTCTTTTTGTTGACATCATGGGAATTATTTCTTTTTAAAGAAGTTATCAGCCACTACATGGTCCGTAAGATGAGACAGGTGTCAAATTTTCAATACTTAATGCATCAAAAACATTCTGGTCATGAGAGTTAGTCAGGTATTCCCTTTGCTCACCTTAAAGTCTAACAGCAGGAGGCTTCATAACTAGGAATAAAGTGGCAAATTTGGAGGAATGCCACAATCACAGATGGTTGCAGGGCTGGGGGAGTTTGAACAGATAAGGAGCACGGCCATGATGGAATTTCACCACACAAATGGGTATTTTAAAATCAAGGTTTTGCTGACCTCGCGCCAATTTTAGTCAGCAAGAATGGGGATGATGTGTAAAAGGAACTTGGTGTGCTGAAGGATGTAAGCAGCAGTGTAATGGATGACCTCAAGCTTACTGGGGTTGAAGAGGGAGGCAGTGGCGTAGTGGTATTGTCACTGGACTGGTAATCAAGGTAAGACCGCTAGGTAATAGTCCAGGGATCCAGGTTCGAATCCCATGGCAGATGGTGAAATTTGCATTCAACAAACTGAAACCATTGTCGATTGTTGTAAAAAACCCTCTGGTTCACTAATACTGGTCCAGCCAGCGATGCCCACACCCCATAATGAATTCTTTAAAACATGGCAGTGTTGCAAATAGTCTGGTTCACCCTGAGGCAGTGGCCAGGGGGAAGAATTGAATTAATAGCAAGGGAACAGACTTTGTGGTGAGCAAGACACGAATGTCTTGATTCAGTTCCAATCTTTGAGTGGAAAAAATATTGATTCATAGCAGTTTGACAACACAGAGAGTTTGGAGGAGCCAAGAGAAGTAGCAATGGGGTAGAGCACGATGTCATTGGCATGCATGTAAAACCTGGCATTTTGTTTTCAGGTGATGTTGCCAAGGAACAGCATGAAATGAGAAATGGACGTAGGGCAGGGATAAATATTAATAAAATGATAATCTTTATTAGTGTCACAAATAGGCTTATATTAACACTACATTGAAGTTACTGTGACTCAAAAGTAATCATACATGACTGGAGGCAGGAAGGGACGCCATTGCAGGGGATGATCTGGCTACAATTAAATAGTGTAGAATGAGGGGAGGGTGTTTAATTCAGCTGGACAACAGAGGAGAGATACTGAAGAATATGCTGTGGTCAACCGTGTGAAAGGGAACAGACAGGTTTCGATGGTTGTGGAGCAGAAGTGTACACAGTGAGAGGTGTCACATAGGATGTATTTTGTGACTTTGCTTAGGACAACTTCAGTGCTGTAGCAAGAGAGGAGTCCTGATTCGAGAGTTTGAAAATGGAGTTGTGAGAAAGATGATGCATTCCAAACCTGGAGAGGAAAGAGAGGTAGGAGAAGGGGTGGTACGTTCAAGGAACAGAGACAACAAGAGTGTTTTTTAGGGGGGAGGGTTGTGACTGCAGATTTGATGGGGAGGGGAACAGTACCTGTTAATGAGTATGGGGGCCAGGAAGGGAAGTTGGGAGGCCAGCTGATTAAAGCTAACAGAAGAGGAGGTGGGCCCAATAGACAAGATGATTCCAGGAAGGTGAGAGACAAGATGGGGAGCAACTAGAGGAAATAAACAGCTGTGATGGTAGAAATCTTGGAACGTTTGATGTGCTGAACAAGTTTAAGAAGGAATGCAACATACCTGATCTCAAACTTCCTGCTGATGGTTTCCATGAACTCCTCACACTTGTTGGTAAAATGGATGGGGAAGAGGGTTCAGGAGATGGTTGATAGTGGATAAAGGAAACCAAGAATTATCTTGGACGTTTCTGTAATCGTGACCTGTTTGCAGTGATACAAGCAAAGCTGGTAATGAATTGCTAAACCTGAGAGAAAAGTTACCATACCTGCCTTGCTCAATGCTGCTTAATTCTGTAATAGAGATCTTTAACAAAAGTTAGGGGAAGCTGTGCTGCAGTGGTATTGTCACTTGACTAGCTGTTCAGAGACCAAGGGCGGGATTCTCTCAGCCCACACCGGGCCGGAGAATTGCAGGGCCGGGCGCGACTTGCACGATGTCGCCCCGACGCCGATCCACCGAATCTCCGGTGAGCGGAGAATCGGCGCCATTGGCACCAGCGCGGTTGGCGCAGCACGGTTGGGGCCACTCTACGCAGCACCCCCCCCCTGGCGATTCTCCGCCCGGGATGGGCCGAGTGGCCGCAAAAATAATCCGAGTCCCGCCGGCATTGTCCACGTGTGGTCTCGCCGTGCATCCTTTCGGGGGCGGCCTGGTGGGGGGGCCTCCGCTGTGGCCTGGCCCCCGACCGGGGCCTACCGATCGGCAGGCCGGCCTCTCAGGCTGGGGGCCTCCTTTACTCCGCGCCGGCCCCTGTAACCCTACGCCCTGTTGCGTCGGAGCCGACACAGAGAAGGAAGCCACCGCGCAAGCACGCAATCGCGCCGGTCGCAGTGTGCATTCGCGCCGAGCACAGCGCAGACCCGCGGCGCCCACCTGAGGCCGGTATCGGCAGCAGGAGCACTGTGGGTCGCTCCAGTGCCGTGCTGGCCTCCTGTAGGGCTCGGAATAGCTGCTCCTGGGGGCCTGTTGACGCCGTTGTAAAACGCGATGGCATCAACACTAAGCCTCATGATCAGAGAATCCCGCCCCAAAAGTAATGCTCTGGGGGCCTGGGTTCAAATCTCAAATGGTGGAATTTAACAATTCAATAAAATAATAAAATTGCAGAGGTGGCAGCGCAGTGGTATACATTCTGGAGGGAGTTGCCCTGGTTCTCCTCAACATCGAATCCAGACCCCATGAGGTTTCATTGCAGGTTAAGCATGGAAAGGAAACCTGCTGATTACCAAGAACTGTCCACCGACAGCTGATGAATCAGTACTCCTCCATGTTGAACACCACATGGAGGAAGCTTTGAGGGTGACAAGGGCAAAAAATGTGCTCTGGGTGGGGAACTTCAATGTCCATCATCAAGAGTTGCTCGATACTACCACCACAGACCAAGCTGGCCAGGTCCTAAAGGACATAGCTGCTAGACTGGGACTTCGGCAGATGGTGGGGGAACCAACAAGAGGAAAAAACATACTTGACGTCATCCTCACCAACCTGCCTGCCACAGATGCATCTGTCCATGACAGTGCCGGTAGGAGTGACCACCTCACAGTCCTCCTTAAAATTGCGTGGCACTGCCAACATGCTAAATGGGATAGACTTCGAACAAATCTAGCAACTCAAGACTGGGCATCCATGAGGTATCGTGGGCCATGAGGTATCGTGGGCCATCAGCAGCAGCAAAATTGTATTCAACACAATCTTTAATCTGTAACCTATCTGAGCCATATCCTCCAAGCTGCCACTACAAATAAGCCAGGGTATCAAACCTAGTTCAAAGAAGAGTTCAGGAGAGCATGCCAGGAGACAAATACCAAAAATGAGGTGTCAACCTGGTGAGGCGACAACATAGGATGGCTTGCATGCCAAACAGCATGAGCAGCAAATAATAGACAAGCTAAGCGATCCCACAACCAACGGATCAGCGCGAAAGTGGTCTTGTCCACAGGGTCTTGTTCACAAAGTGTATGGGGAGTAGCTTTGCAAAGAGTCAAACATCGTGGGCGGGATTCTCCGACCCCCCGCCAGGGGGCGGCGTGAAACCCGCCCCCGCCGGCTGCCGAATTCTCTAGCGCTGGGGTTTTGGCGGGGGTGGGAATCGCGCCGCACCGATCGGCGGCCGCTGGCCACCCGTTTTAGGCCGGTCCCGCCGGCTTAAATTAGACCAGGTACTTACCGGCGGGACCTGGCTCTGCCGGCGGCCTCCAGGGTCCTTGGAGGGGCGTTGGGGGATCTGGCCCTGGGGGGTGCCCCCATGGTGGCCTGGCCCGCGATGGGGGCCCACCGATCCGCGGGCAGGCCTGTGCCGTGGGGGCACTCTTTCCCTCCGCACCGGCTGCTGTGGACCTCCGCCATGGCCGGTGTGGAGACAAACCCCCCTGCGCATATGCTGGGATGACGCCAGCACACGCTGGCGCTCCCGCGCATGCACCAACTCGCGCCTGCCAACGGAGGCCCTTCGGTGCCGGTTGGCGTGGCGCCAAGCCCTTTGACGCCGGCTGGCACGGCACCAACCCCGCCAGCGCCAGCCTAGCCCCTGAGGATTCCGCACCTTCTGGACGGCCTGACGCAGGAGTGGTTCACGCCACTCCTCGGTGCCAGGACAGCCCGCCCGGCCAGGTAGGGGAGAATCCGGCCCCATATTGCTGATAATTTTGAATAATATCCCAACTTTTAATATACTTAACCTTCCAGAAGCACAGGGCAAAGTAATGGGTGTAGAAATTAGGAGCAGAAGTAGGACACGGTGCCCCTCGAGCCTGCTCTGCCATTCAATAAGGCCATGGATAATCTCAACCCCACAATCCCGCCTTCCCCCGAAAACTGTTTACCCTCTTGCGGATCAAGAATGTATCCAGTTCTACCTTAAAAATATTCAAATATTCTGCTTCCACTGCCTTTTGAGAAAGGGAGTTCCAGAAACTCACGATCCCCTGAGCGAAAATAATTCTCCTCATCTCTGTCCTAAATGAGCGGCCCCTTAGTTTTAAGCAGTGACCCCGAATTCTAGATGCTCCCACAGAAGAGGAAATATCCTCTTCACATCAACCTTGTCAATATCCCTCAGGATCCACAAGGTTTCAATTAAGTCGCCTCTTACTCTTACCCAACTGTACTCTAATGGATACAAACCTAACCTTACAAACATTTTCTCAGAAAACAACCCACCCAGAGTTGTACAGCAAGTTGTACAGCAAGTCAAAAATTGGCTAGTGCAGCACGGTGGCACAGTGGGTTAGCCCTGCTGCCTCATGGCGCCGAGGTCCCAGGTTCGATCCCAGCTCTGGGTCACTGTCTGTGTGGAGTTTGCACATTCTCCCCGTGTTTGCGTGGGTTTCGCCCCCACAACCCAAGATGTGAAAGGTAGGTGGATTGACCACACTAAATTGGCCCTTAATTGGAAAAAAAATTAATTGGGTACACAAATTAATAAAACAAATGTTTTATTTTTTTTTTCCAAATAGGGGGTAATTTAGTGTGGCCAATTCACCCAGGCTGCGCATTTTTGGGTCATGGGGGTGAGACCCACGCACACACGGGGAAATGTGCAAACTCTACACAGACAGTGACTGGGGCCGGGATTGAACCTGGATCCTCAGCGCCAGGAGGTAGCAGTGCTAACCACTTTGCCACGTACTGCCCGGGACTCTCATTTAACAAACTCGGTAAGAAGATGTAAGCCCCTTGTAGCCTTTTTCTCCAGACAGTCTAATTTCAATCCCACCATCCCAAGAATCAGTCTGGTAAACCTTCGCTGCACTCCCTCTGTTGCAACAATATCCTTTCTCAGATAAGGAGACTAAAACTGCACACAATATTCTAGGTGTGGCCTCACCAAGACCCTGCATAATAGCAGCAAGAAATACTCATTCCTCTACTTGAAACCTCTCTCGATGATGGTCAACATACTATTTGCCTACTTTACCGCCTGCTGTACCTGTATGCTTACTTTGATCGGCTGGTGTGCAAGGATGTTGCACATTCCCCTCTCTCAATCTATAGCTATTCATTTTATAGCCTGCCTTCCCATTTTTATGACCAAAGTGGATAACTTCACATTTATCCATATTATACTGCATCTGCCATGCATTTTCCCACTCACTCAAATTGTTCAAATCACACTGAAGCATTGCTACATCCTCCTCACAGCTCACCCTGCCACCCAGCTTTAGCCATCTGGAAATTTGGAGATATTTCATTTAGCTCCCTCATCTAAATCATTAATATATGTTGTGAATATCTGAGGTCCCAGCACCAATCCCTGCGATGCGCCACCAGTCACTGCCTGCCATTTGAAAAAAGAGCCATTTATTTCTACTCGTTGTTTCCTGTCTACCACCAGTCTTCTATCCATTTCAATACACTACCCCCAATCCAAAGCAAACTAATTTTACACGCTATTCTCTTAAATACAACTTTATCAAAAGCCTTCTGAAAGTCCAAATCAACCACTGGTTTTCGCCAGTGCTACTAGTTTCATTCTCCGAGAATTCCAGTGGGTTCATCAAGCATGATTTTCCTTTCGTAAATCCATGCTGACTCAGTCAGTCCGAACCACTGTTTTCCAAATGCTCTTTTATAAAATATGCGATAATGGATCTAGAATCGGCATCAGCCTGGCAGGTCTATAATTCCCTATTTTCTCTCTACCTCCATTCCTAAATAGTGGGGCTACATTAGCTATCCCAGACTCTGGAACAGTTCCTATCGATTCTTGTAAGCTGTCCACCAATGCATCCACTATTTCGAGGGCCACTTCCTTAAGTATTCTGGAATGTCGATTATCAGGCCCTGGGGATTTATGGACTACAATCCCAATCAATTTCCTCAATACCATTTCGCTACTAATACTGATTTCCTTCAATTCCTCCCTCTCACTAAACTCTGTGCTTCCCAACATTTCATTATTTGCGTCCTCCTTTGTGAAGACAGAACCAAAGTATGTATTTAGTAAGGCAGTCATTCCTTTGTTCCCCATAATACATTCCCCTGTTTCTCTCTGAAAGGGACCTATATTCACCAATCTTTTTCTCTTTACATACGTATAGCAACGTTAACAGTCAGCTTTTATGTTCTTGCAAGCTTACTCACGTATTCAATTTTCTCCTTCATAATCATTCCCTTTGTCCTCCTTTGCTGAATTCTGAACTGCTCCAAATTCTCACCTCTGCTGTTTTTCCTGGCCAATTTGTATGCTTCTTCCTTGGGTCTAATACAATTTCTGGTTTCCCTTGTAAGCCATGTTTGGTCACCTTTCACATTTTAATTTTGCACCAGACAGGAATAAGCAATTGCTGAAGTTGACCCATGCTCTTTGAATGTTTGCCATTGCCTATCCACCATCATCCGATGAAGTAACATTCCCCAATCCATTGTCGTCAACTTGCATCTCATACCATCATAGTTTCCTTTATTTAGATACAGGACCTGAGGGTGCGATTCAGCAGAAAAAAGTTAATGTCCACTCTCAGGCTTGTTTGGTAGGGATTTTCTTGGGAGCTGCAGCATCAAGAGTCAGCCTGCTATTGAACTATACTCTGCCACTTTTTTTGGCCTATCAAGGCCACACTTAGGTAGCCATCCTGCACTGGCGATCTGATTGCGCCAGCAGAAGTGGCTCCTTGCAGATCGGGGCGCTATTTTGCAAGGCTGTTCTGATCTCTAGACCCCCCTTTAAACCCCTTTGACTTTCAGACCCCCCCCCCCCCTTTCAACCCACTACCCAAACTTTTCTGCGGCCCAGGAACCCCACCCCCCCCCCCCCCCCCCCCCCCACCCCGCTCACTCCCTCTCTGATGGGCAAGGCCTCTCGGGCCCGATCCCTGGCACTATCAACCTGGCACCTGGGCACCTTAACATGGCCAGCCAGCTCCCTGGTAGTGCCAGGCTGGCACTGCCCGGATACCTGGGTGGCAATGCTAAGGTAGCCAGGTGCCAGGGGGAGTGTCAGGGGTACAAGCCTGCATTGTCTCCAACCACCTTGGGGTCTCTAATGGCCTGCAAAACCCCCCGAGGTGATGTCATGCCTGGTCCACGTTTGCAGGTAATGTCTCGCCGGCAGGGCCGTTGACTCCCAGGTGTTCGGTACAGCATGCAGGTATTCAAATGAGTCTAATGGTTCATTTAAATATGCAAATATGGATCTTGCCTAGTGAGGGCGAAATCCAGATCGCGCCGGTTGGAGTGAGTCGGGTTGCTTGCGATTGGCCTGGCACCTGGCGCTGAGCCCGATTTGGAGCTCTCGCGCGATTCACCCATTGTGCCTGGATCTGCACCGGGTGCAACATGGTTGCTGAATCACGCCCCTTGTGTCTGAATCAACGATGTCACTATCCATCTTGATGAGAAATTCTATCATATGGTCGATCAGCCCATGGAGCTAGATTACCAATTATTCCTTTCTTATTGCACAATACCCAGTTTAGGATTCTCAAGTTTGTTCCTCAATATGTTGGTCCAGAATGTATACATGCCAGGAAATCCTCGCTCGTATTGTTATTAATTGGATTTGCCCAATCTATATGTAGATTAAAGTCACCCATATTTACACATGTTCCTTGATCGCAAGCATCTCTAATTTCCTGTTTAATGCCATTTCCAATATCACCACAACAGTTTGGGGGTTTATATACAACCCCCACTAACCTTTATTGCCCCTTGGTGTTACTCAGCTCTACCCAGAGAGATTCAACATCGCTGGAGCTAATATCCTTCCTCACTATTGTGTTAATTTCCTCTTTAACCAACAATGCCACCCGACTGCCTTTTCCTTTTTGCATGTCCTTCCTAATTACTGAATACCCCTGGATGTTCAATTCCCATCCCTGGTCACCCTGCAGGAAGAAGGGTGTGTGAGGGGGGGGGCGGGGGGAGGGGGGGGGTGGCGCTGGGTGCCAACCTGGAGGAGTTCGGGAGGAGATCAGGAGCTCCAGGTTAGATTGGGTTGAATGGTCATGATTAGATCAGAGCGGGTGCTGGAGAGCAGATTAGGGGGGAAGACGTGAGCTGATGAATCCTAGCCTTCTCACACCCCTTCAGCTGTCAGGTTTCCAGAGCTCGAGAAAACTTGATTTTCAGATATTAAAAGCACAGGGTAACTCTGGTCAAAATTAAGGCAAGCCTCTCCATTAAAATAGCTTAATAATGGACCTTCCTCTGGAGAGAAGATTTCACCAGTTAGCAAATCATGTAAACGCATAAAAAGGCTCGTTACAAAGACTATTGAACAATAATTGTGCAAAATGTTTATTTAATGGTGTCCCAACACATTAGTGATCTTTATTCTTCACTTTCCCTTTTTGGACAAATTATTCCATTAACATTACAAATAAATAATATCCTAAGGCATTTTATTGATAGTTCGAAATGCTACGATCTAATTATATGGTCAGTACCAATTAGTGTTAAGATTTTACTCAAAACTCCTAGCTTTAGCATTTTAGTTTAGGTTTACCACAAATTCCAATTATTGGTAATTTTATGAGTTAAAATCCAAATGCATTTTCCAAAATGAAGCACATTGTGGGCTGAAGGGCCTGTACTGTGCTGTACTGTTCTATGTTCTACATTCTATGTTCTAAAATCAAGAAAGAGTTTATTGCTGAAAAGATTGTCCAGTAGGTGAAAACAGGATTACAAAACTAAATTAGGCCATTAAACGGAGTTATTACCGTGTAAACCCAGGCATTGGCATACCAAAACGACAATATATTTCATCCCTATAAGATCCCTACAGGCATCAGTGCACATTTCAATGTAACAGAGAAAAAAATGAAACCTTCATTTGTCGTATTCTTCAGATAGAATATAAATATGATAATGGGGATCAAAAAGGGTCATCAGAGTCAGTTATTGCCTCAAGGAAGCAAAACGACTTGTGTTGTAAAGTAGATTCTTGTCACAGCAGTGTCTAGGAAATGGCAAACACCTTTGGAAAGTATGGGCACGATTTAATGGAAAGGTTTCTATGTGTGGTTGCGAGCGAGAACTGTCACGAGCTTCCCGAAGCCCGACCCGGCGAGGCCATCACTGGTATCAAACGTTAATTGGTCTACTTAATGAGGCCCCGGTTTTCACGGCCTCCACCGGAACCAGGTGTAGGTTGGTACCAGACCCCTAACAACGGTCCCGATCGCCCTTCCACCACCACCACCTCCCCTCCCCCCACCGACCATGCACCTGGCACCGCCCCTGACCAGCACCATTCCATGCCCGGCCCACCCATATCCGTGATGAACAATGCATGCGGCTCAGGATGCCCTCCGCAGGAGAAGTTGGACCACAACAGAGGGCCCAGATGGGGTGCGGGGTGCCGGACATCTGAGTCCTCACCCTCAATGAGGAATGGCCCCTGCAGGTCGCGAGGGTGGCCGAGGGCAGATCAGTCACCGATGTAGAGGTTGGCACATGATGCAGAGGTGAGGATTCACTGGCCCCCACCTAGATGACCTGTGACAGGTGAGTTGTTAATGCCACACAGAATGATCCATCCCTCCCACTGACCAATTGTCCATTACCGCGCAAGATCTCCTTCTGACGGTGCCTGCCTATCCGGGATGGTCCCTCCTCCGCCTCCCAAGAGAACATATTGAAGAGGAGCTGCGAGAGGATATCTGAGGTACAGCTGTCATCCACACCCTCCAAAGGGCAGAGACACAAACCTTGGTATGCGACTGTAGTGATCAGGCTTCTGGGGCACATTCTGATGAGCAAAACCCAGTTGCTGATGCACATCAGGTGGAGGCAGGAATGCCCAGGCGAGTCAACAGTCAGAAGTCTGCTGGGTCTCAGGTCCCAGCTGGATCCCAGTCAGACGCTGAGCCTCTGGACCAGGTTTACCCAGAGCTGATGCAGTTGATATGGTGTGGTTGTGATATTCAGAGGGGAATGTCAGCGACAGTCCAACAGGTCCATAGCTGATTGGTGCAGTCCCGTAGACCACGGGTGCAGGAGGTAGCGTCAGCAATGCGTGGCCAATACTGCAAGGGTGGCGACTGCAGTGGAGAGCCTGATGCACGATTTCAGCAGCATGAGTGGAGGTGTCCAGGGCATGGCTCAATCAATGATTGTCATGGCTGAGGGCCTCGGCAAGAGGTCTGACTAACTGGGGGATGTGTCCCACGCTCAGGATGACCTTTCTAAGGCACTGCGGAGCTTGTCCCAGTCTAAGGTGGGCATTGACAAGGCACTCCAGAGCACGTACCCGCCCTTGGGGACATGTACTAGTCCCAGGTGAGCCTTTCTCAGGCGCTGCGGAGAACGTCCCAGTCACAGGTGGGCATTACAAGGATGCTCCAGAGCATGTCTCAGTCACTGAGGAGCATCGCCGAATGTGTTGACAGCATGGTGAAGACATTGGGGAGCTGCCGGGCTAAATCCAGCTGCCCCTTCATCCGGGGGTGATCCCCAGGGACCCACAGGCACCGACAGGGCGGAGGGGGGACTGGTGCCAACCCAGAGCCACCCTATGGAATGGCAGCGGTGGCCACCGACTTCCCTGAGCTCCTCCCCCTCTCCCCTGACAATGGCGCATCTCGGAGTCAGCCCTCGCAACAGGATGGCATGGAGAGGCATGTGCCACTGAGAAGTAGGCCCCAGAAACCCCAGGGGTGCAATGGCATACAAGGCCATGTCTACTGTGAAGCGAGAATGGATGAGGCCTCCCTGGCCATCCAGGCTTGCAGGACCCTTGCCGCTTCTGCCTATCTTCCATCCTCCGGTTGATCCTGCAGGCCCTCCCAGGCTCATCCTCAAGCCCCTCCTGCTCCACCTCCTCATTCTCCTCCTCGGAGATGGCCGCACATTCCTCCCCCTCTACCTCCAACATGTTGCCCTGCTGCTGTGCCAGGTTGTGGAGATGCACTCCTCAATGACATCTCGGGTGGCTGCGTGGACCTCATTGTATCAGACTCTGAATCGGTCACTGGCCTCTATACTGGCATCACTAGCCAAGCCCTCAGCGGGTACCCCTTATCCCCCAAGAGCCAATCGCCACCCTGGGGTGGTCATCGAACGTGCGCAAATGTGCATGATCTTCGTGTGGAGTTGAACGTTCAGGGAGTGGAAACCCTTCATGTTAACGTAGAGCACTCCCTGGCGCAAGATGACATGCGTGCCATCTCTTACCCCCTGGATCTGGGGCATCCCGGTGATAGCGGTGAATCCTGCTGCCCAGGCATGTCAAATGTCAAAGTTTTGTAGTTTACTGCCTCGGCAAACATGGCATCCGTGACCTCACGAATACACTTGTGGGCTGTAGCTTGTGAGATGCCACACAAGTCCCCACTCGAACCCTGGAATGATCCTGAGGCGTAGACGGTCAGGCCTGCGGTGACGTTAATGGCTACCAGAGTGTGTATCCTCCTCCTCCACATGGTGCTAAGAGCGCGAGGACATGCCACAGGGGTCGCACCACCCCCTTGCTGAGGTGGAGCCTCTTGCGGCACAAGCTGCCCATCATCTGTTCGAAAGACCAGCGATGCCTGTACACCTTGGGCCGTCACTGGCCTTCGCCTCTGGGTCTCTTCCTGACCTGATAGGCGGCCAGGTCCTCAGAATATGAGGCAGCGCCCTGCACATGGGCTGCCACCTCGAGCCTCTACCAATACTGCTACTGCCCCCTTCTCTGGCATCTGGCCTCTTGGCCTGCCATTAGCTCTGCACGGGTTCCTTCCGCGGAGCCCAAGATATCATCCATCTCGTGGAGAGGGTGAGAGACTGATAATCAGCGGTGTCTTCCACCCCGGGACCCTCCATTTCCCCATTGCTCTCCCACCCACCCTTTGCCATATTCTCTGCCATGCTTCTAGGTGCCATCAAAAACGTCCTGCCCACACACCACCAGCCACAGCGAGGGACCCAGTTCAACGCACCCCAAAACCTGTACCTCAGACACCCGCCTGTAACATTACCTGGACTGGGCACTGGTCTCCTCCCCAGTGCACACATCCATCCTCTGGTTGCGAAAATGTCTGTGGCCCAACCCCTGGGTGTTTGGATGTTGGTCGCTGTGTCCGTTGTGTTGCTTCCTTCAGTGTTCAGGCATAGTGTCCAGGCGTCACCGTCTGTTTGGGTTGCAAGGCAATATCACATGCTACATGGCACACCTACCCACGGGAATCTACTTGGAAGGTCTGAAGTGCTCACAAAGCTGCTATTTCAATTCTCTATGAGCAGTAGCCTTCAGTCGAGGCCTCCATGGTCAATAGGAGTTATGGGTGTTCGGTGGAAAAGACAGGCACCATCTGGGATTGCTCCTGTTATGGATACACACAATCAAGGGGGTGGCTGAGACATTCACACACCCCCCTCCCCAGCCCAGGGGCGTTTCCCTCACAGATGGCAGCCACCCTCCCCCCCCCCCCCCCCCACAACCGAGGCCATCTGCCACAAGGGGGCTCCCCCACCACCCCCAACACGCCCCCCCCAAGCGCTGGGCAGTACCCCCAGTGCCCCAGGCTCATTGCCTGGCAGCGAAGATGGCTACAGACCTCCTCGAACCCCCACTATCGCCATTCCACCAGCTTCGCATTTTTTAAAAAATGTACTAATCGCCGCCCGCGTGACCACTGGCTGGGGAGGCGGTTAGATCACGGGGGGGGGCCACGGGGGGGGGGGTCGTGGGGGGGGGGGCTGTTAGGTAGGGGATCGTTCCCATTAATTGTATGGAGATTCACCTTAAGTGGTGATTACTGGGTTTCTCGCTACACCACGGCGGAATCCTGACTTCGCAAATGGGAGCGGGCCGGTTAAATCGCAAACTGATCGGCGCCCAACGCAGTTCCTGATTTTGGCCTCATCCACAATCTAACGTCTGCGTTACAGCCTTGCTCAAGCGTGACACAGCCATTAAATTGTGCCCTATAAATCTTAATTGCATTGGAATCTTCAGCACTGAGGTGAATGCTATTGTTGGTGATAAGTTTTTTTAAATTAATTTGGGGTTTTTGTCTGCCACAGGCAGAATTTATTTCCAATAAGCTAATTACCTTGAGAAGGTGGTGCTGGGCTCCCTTCATATACCACTGTTGGCCATGGGCTGGCTTTGGGAAATACAGTTGTGAGTTACATGTTGCAGATGTCCCTAAAAATGCAGAGGAACAGGCAGTCTGTCAGGATATAGGAGAGAGGGACCAACTAGAGGCCAGCAGTCTCTATTGTTAGGATACCAGAGCAGACCCCAATTTATGTCAGAATACCAAATGACTAACCCCAAACAATTTGCAATTTGTAAAACATGTGAGGAAAGGATACTTCACCCCTGGAGTGATGACTCTAACCAAGAGGTATATTTTATGTTAAAACCAAATTTAATTTAAACATAGAATTAACAACATTAACATCAAAGATATTAGCTTTACAATTAACAGTTAAACAATTCTTAAACAAAAGGAAAAACTTTAACTTATGCCCTACAATTGCGTTATAAATATTCCAACCAAGCAACCCCAATGCATTTCAAATGCCACTTATAAATAAAGTTAACAAAACAGGTTGACTTGCTGTCCTCTGTGGACACATTTTAGAAAGACCCTTTCAAGAGCAGATCCAATAGACTGCTGTTTTGTCATGCCCTTCTGCTCAACCTAATAGCATTTGGCAAAACTGCAAACTATTGTCATGTGAGAGTACCGTTATGAAATGAGTGTTTATAAATGGGTGTGTATATAAGTATCTGTAGTGAGAGTACCTTTAAGAAATGAGTGTTTATTACTGCAGTGATGCCAGAGAATGGGTAGAGCTGGGCTGTCTGTCAGCTTTTTACTTTCGTTTTAGGCTGTTTGCTGCAGAGTGTGTTTTAGTTTTGTTTTCAGAACTGGATAGCTGCAGTCACAGCCAGAAGGTGTATTAGAGTCTCTCTCTGTAATCTAAAGAATGTAAATCGATCCTTTGGTGATTTAAAACTAATAACTGCTCTCAGTAGTGACTTTAACCTGATGTGCTTCTGTTAAAAGTTTTGTTGTAAGTCTTATGGGTGTTAAAAGGACAGCTTAAGGATTACTTAGTGTTGTATTCTTTGGGGGTTATTTTTGAATTGATGGTTGCTAAGATGATCACTGTCTGTTTTAAAAAGGTTAACTTGAGTTTATAGAATAAATATTGTTTTGCTTTCAAAAAATACTTTTCCATTTCTGCTGTACCACACCTGTAGAGTGGGCCGTGTGTACTCCATACCACAATCTAGTAAACGTTGTGGGTCAAGTGAACTCCATGATACACTTTGGGGTTCTCTAAAACCTAGCCCATAACAAATTCGGGGCTCAAGGGGGATAAAAGTCCATCTATTGGATTGGCTTAGTCAACTTAAAGACAGTGAGGGCTGAGCATATTGTGGTTGCTTTTCAGGTGTGGCACTTTAGTTTAAGTAGAGAGTGTGTTGTGGACAATGGCTCTTTCAGAGGCTCTGAAGTTTTTGGGGGTGGAGACGGTCGCACGCAGTACTTTACGGACAGAGGCTAAAAGCACACTGTTAGATTTGGCAAAAACATTGCAGTTAACATTACCTGACAAAATGTGAAAAGATGAGGTAATTATGGCAATAGCTAAGCATTTAAAGTTGCCTGAGATACAGATTGACTCACTGGAAATGGCAAAAATTCAGTTACAAATTAAACAAATGTAACATGAGAAAGAATTAAAGCAGCTTGAATACGAAAGAGAGAGAGATGAAAAAGAAAGAGAACGAGAGAGAGAGGAAAAAGAGAGAGAAGTAAGGAAAACAGAAAGGATAGCTCTAGCAGAACAAAAAGAAAGAGAAAGGGAGATACAGATCAGGGAAAAAGATAAAGAGAGTTTGAACTTCAGAAAATGGCCATGAAACATGACAGTCAGTTAAAACTGGCAGACGTAAAGGGAAACGTACAGTTGGTGGATAGTGATGAGGACAGTGAGAAAGAGCGTCATAGTCGAAGGCTGGGGGGGAATCTATTTAAATATGTCCAAGCATTGCCAAGGTTTGACGAGAAGGGGGTAGAAGTCTATTTCATTTCATTTGAGAAGGTGGCTAAACAAATGAAATGGCCACAGGACATGTGGGTATTATTGATTCATAGAGGTAGAGTTAGTGAAGTGTTTACATCACTACTGGAGGAGGCATCTGGGTCATATGAGGAGGTGAAAAAATCCATCTTAGGTGCATATTAATTAGTGCCTGAAGCCTACAGACAAAGGTTTAGAAATTTAAGGAAAGAACCTGGTCAAACATACATGGAGTTTGAAAGGATCAAACAGAGTAATTTTGATAGGTGGATAAGATCTTTGGAAATAGATCAAATGTATGAAGCTCTCAGAGAAATTATACTTTTGGAGGAAATTAAAAGGTCAATTCCTGATGTAGTGAGAACTCATGTGGAAGAGCAGAGGGTTAAAACTGAGAGATTAGCTGTAGAAATGGCAGATGATTATGAATTAGTTCATAAATCAAAGATTGGTTTCCAACATCAGTTTCAGCCTGTGAGGGATAGAAACTGGGGACATGAGAAATACTCAAGTGGTAAAGGTAAAGGTGATCTGATGGGAGATAATAAGGAGAGTGTCCCTCAGTTGAAAAAAGAAATCCAGGAGGGTGGAAAAGAAATGAAAAGTTTCAAATGTTTTCACTGTAATAAACTAGGCCACGTAAAGTCAGTGTTGGTGGTTGAAGAATAGCACTGGGAAGTCTGATGTGGTAAAACAGGATAAGACAGGGGGGTTTGTTAAAGTGGTAAAGGAAAGCCCAAGTGAAGCGAAGGAGGTGTTAAAGATTGTATCGCCTAATCAAGAGGTGATTGATAAGGTGCCAGATGTCTTTAAAGAATTTACTTGTGTGGGTAAAGTTTACTCATGTGTATCAGGAGGAGTAGGTAAAGAAGTCACAATTTTAAGAGATACAGGAGCTAGTCAATCTTTAATGGTAAGAGATGAGGAGTTGTAGTCTGGGAAGAATATTGCCAGAAAAGGTGATAATATGTGGAATTCAGGGTGAGAAGATTAGTGTTCCATTATATAAGGTAAGGTTGGAAAGTCCAGTGAAGAGTAGTGAAGTGGTAGTAGGAGTAATAGAGAAACTATGTTGTCCAGAAATACAGTTTATCGTGGGTACTGATATAGCTGGATCGCAGGTGGAAGTGATGCCTACTGTGGTTGATAAGCCAGTGGAAAATCAGACAACTGAAGTGTTGAAGGACGAATATCCTGGGATTTTTCCAGATTGTGCAGTAACAAGGTTGCAAAGTCACAGGTTAAGATAAGAGGAGAAATCAAAGAGTGAAGATGACGTTGAAGTGCAATTATCAGAAACGATTTTTGATCAGATGGTTGAAAAAGAACAAGAACAGGTGGAGGATGAGGCGGATATTTTTAGTTCAGGAAAACTGGCTGAGCTGCAATAAAAAGATGTAGAAATAAAACCAATGTATCAGAAAGCATACATGGAAGAGGAATCTGAATGTATACCAGAGTGTTATTACCGTAAAAGTGATATCTTCATGAGAAAATGGAGACCTGTACAGATGCAGGCGGATGAAAAGTGGGCAGACGTTCATCAAGTAGTATTGCCGGTAGGTTATAGAAAGGAGTTGTTGCGAGTTGCACATGAGGTACCAATGGAAGGTCATTTGGGAATAAGGAAAACTCAAGCTAAAATCAAAAAACATTTTTATTGGCCTGGGCTACATAAAGATGTAATTAAATTTGGTTGATCATGTCACACATGTCAAGTGATAGGGAAACCTCAAGCAGTGATAAAACCAACGCCCTTAATACCCATTCCAGCATTTGAGGAACCTTTTACAAGGGTCCTAATTGATTGCATAGGACCGGTTCCTAAAATGAAACGTGAGAATCAATATCTTTTGACTATACTGGATGTGTCTACTAGGTTTCCAGAGGCCATTCAAGTACGTAATATTACAGCTAAAAGGATTGTGGAGGGGATACTTAAATTCTTTACTAGATATGGACTACCCACAGAAATAGAAACAGATCAAGGAACAAATTTTATCTCAAGGTTATTCAAAGAGGTTATGGATAGCTTAGGAATAAAACAATTTAAATCAACTGCAGACCATCCAGAGTTGCAGGGAGCGTTCGAAAGGTGGCATCAGACATTAAAGACAATGTTAAGGGCTTATTGTCAAGATTATCCAGAAGATTGGGATACAGGAATTCCATTCGTACTGTTTCCAATTAGGAATGCATCAAATGAGTCAACCAAATTCAGTCCTTTTGAACTAATTTTTGGTCATGAGGTAAGAGGACCACTTTAATTGATTGAGGAAAAGTTGGTGAGTGAGAAATCGGAAATTACATTATTGGATTACGTGTCAAACTTTAGGGAACGATTAAATAGAGCAGGTGAATTGGCTAGACAACATTTAAAAGGAGCACAAAATGTGATGAAACGGGTAGCGGACAAGAAATCCAAAGTTCGTAGTTTTGCCTGTGGAGATAAAGTTTTAGTGTTGTTACCAGTGGTAGGTGAGCCTTTAAAAGCTAGGTTTTGTGGACCGTATCAGATTGGAAGGAAATTAAGTGAGGTGAATTATGTGGTAAAAACGCCAGATAGCTGGAATACTCACCTAGTGTGACATGTGAATATGCTTAAAAGGTTCTTTGAAAGGGAAGGAGAGAAAAAGGAGGAGGTTTTAATGATTCTAACTCAAAGTGACGAACCAAATCCAGATGACTGTGAATTTGACATACCTCAAATTAAATTGGTAAATGAGGATGTTCTTAAAAACTGTGATAAATTGTTGAGTTACCTTCCAGAGGAAAAACGGACTGACCTGAAAGAGTTATTGATATCACGTGGGCAAGTTTGTGGAGATAAATTGGGAAGTACTAAAATAGCTATACATGGTGTAGATGTGGGAAATGCTGTTCCAATGAAACAACATTCATACAGACTTAACCCTTTAAAATTGGCACAGGTTAGCAAAGAGATTAAGGGTATGCTTAAAAATGGCATAATTGAAGTGGGTTGCAGCCAATGGAGCTCACCCATAGTGATGGTACCTAAACCAGACAGTACCTAACGGTTGTGTGTGGACTATAGAAAGGTTAATGCAGTTACAAGAACGGACTCTTATCCTATCCCATGTTTGCAGGATTGCATTGCGAAAGTGGGACAATCAGCTTTTATTTCCAAACTGGATTTACTTAAAGGTTACTGGCAGGTACCTTTATCCGAAAGGGCAAAGGAGATTTCAGCTTTTGTGACTCCAGATGGTATATACCAATTCAAAGTTATGCCATTTGGCATGAAAAGTGCCCCAGCCATATTTCAACGGTTAACTAACAAAGTTGTTTCAGGATTACCCAATTGTGCGGTATACATCGACGATCTGGTAATTTTCATCCAGACATGGAAAGAACATTTAAAACATCTGATGGAGTTATTCGATCGACTTCAGGAGGCGGATTTGGTGATAAACCTAGCCAAAAGTGAATTTGGAAAAGCCCAAGTCACTTTCCTTGTCCATACAATTTGATAGGGTCGAATGGTCCCACGGGATGGGAAAACAAATGTTATTGGGGAGTTTCCGATACCCTCGACATGACGGGGAGTGGATTTTACCGGAAATTTCAGCAGTGTGTTCGCTCCACTGACGGACTTGCTCAAGAAGCGTAACAAATTCCAGTGGACAGCGGGGTGTCAACAGGCATTTGACGGCCTGAAGGCTGTGTTAACCACTGCTCCTGTGTTAGCCATCCCAAATTATACAAAACCATTCAAAGTGGCGGTTGACGCGAGTGATGTGGGTGTAGGTGTGGTGCTTCTACAAGACGACGACGAAGGGCTGGAGTGGCCTATTGGTTATTTTTCAAAGAAATTCAATTCTCACCAGAAAAAGTATTTAATGATTGAGAAGGAGACGTTGAGTTAGGTGCTAGCTTTGCAACATTTTCTCATTTATGTGACCAGCAATCCGTCTGACACCATTATATATACTGCTCATAATCCGTTGACAGTTTTGGAGCAATTCCGGGATAACAATGCAAGGCTGTTTCGCTGGATACTTTTGTTACTGCCATTTCATTTAAAAATAGTACATGTGGCAGGATGAGAAAACGTGATAGCCGATGCTTTGTCACGAATGTGAGGACCGGAAGAAATTTCAGTAGGAGGAAGAAAGAAAAATGGACCATATTATTATACCTGCTTGCGTGTGTTGTTTTTTGAAACGATAAAGTATATTTACTGTGTGCATTTCTTAAAGGATGGTGAAAAGGTGAAAAATGAAACCATCTTGAAGTTGATGGTTTATTTTTTTTTCTTGGGGGGAGCTGTCATGTGAGAGTACCTTTAAGAAATGGGTGTTTATAAATGGGTGTGTATGTAAATATCTGTAGTGAGAGTACCTATAATAAATGGGTGTTTATTACTGTAGTGATGTCAGAGAATGGGAGGAGCTGGGCAGTCTGTCAGCTTTTTACTTTTGTTTTAGGCTGTCTGCTGCAGGGTGTGTTTTAGTTTCATTTTCAGAGCTGGATAGCTGCAGTCACAGCCAGAAGGTGTATTAGAGTCTCTCTCTGTAATCTAAAGAATGTAAATCGATCCTTTGGTGATTTAAAACTAATAACTGCTCTCAGTAGTGACTTTAACCTGATGTGCCTCTGTTAAAAGTTTTGTTTTAAGTCTTATAGATGTTAAAAGGACAGCTTAAGGATTACTTAGTGTTGTATTCTTTGGGGGTTATATTTGCATTGATGGTTGCTAAGATGTTCACTGTCTGTTTTAAAAAGGTTAACTTGAGTTCAGAGAATAAACATTGTTTTGCTTTTTAAAAATATTTTTCCATTTCTACTGTACCACACCTGTAGAGTGGGCCGTGTGCTCCCCATACCACAATCTAGTAAAAGCTGTGGGTGAGGTGAACTTCATGATACACTTTGGAGTTCTCTAAACCCTGGTCCATAACACTACAGAAAGACCTGGCTCCTCCTATTTATTACATCATCTGTATCCCACCCTGATGTTCCATGACCTGCTTAGCTAGGACTAAGCACAATCCCTCAAATTATCTATACACCAGGAAACCATCCAAAATATAAACACTATTTTATTAGCCCTCTATCTGTAACCTAGTAAGTGGTTGGAATGAATTATTACCTCACTCTTACGACACATTAATTACAGCTTCAGCAGACACAAAGTCTGGTAACCTTAACCTAGGTTCTTTAATAATATTACTGCAGCAAATATATACCTTAATGCAGGCTTTAAATCATTCTTCCCCCACCCTTCGCCCACACTCTGTCTTCCCCCCACCCTTTGCATACACTCTCTCTTACCCTCACCCCTGACATGCACACTCTCTTCCCTCCACCCCTCACACACACTCTCTTGTCCCTTCCCACCCGCACACCATAGAACCGTAGAAACGTCTTGTCCATGCCAGCCCAAGGTCACCCAGGTGCTCTTTCCAATCCCACCTTCTGGCACCTGGTCCATAGCCCAGTAGTTTACAGCACCTAAGGTGCAGATCCAGATATTTTTAAAATGAGTTTAGGGTCTCTGACTTCACCACCAACTCAGGCAACACATTCCATAATCCCACTATGCTCTGTGTAAAAAGGTTCTTCCTCATGTCTTTCTCTTTTCCCACCCCTCGCACACATTCTCTCTTCCCCACTCCATGCACACACTCTCTTTTCCCCATCCCTCGCACACACTCCCTCTTCCCCCACCCCTCATGCACGCTTTCTCTTCCCCCTACCCCTCACACACGCTCTCTCTTCCCCCACCCCTCACACATGCTCTCTCTTCTAACACATTTTGTTTTCCTATGTATTAATCATTTCAGTCCCCAACCATCAGTAAAACTAATTTTTACGTGAAAAATATTAGTACCGGTTGACATTTTATTTCAAACCATGAATCATTGCATCATTAGTCTTTAGCACAGCTATAATTTGATTATAATATAGTTTAGTTATGTAATTCAAGTCTATTAAAACAAGAATCACAGAGCTTTACTGACAAGATATGGAACAAAATCATTTACGGTGAAATGATATAGTGTAGATTTATTTGTTCTTAAGGGCAGCACGGTAGCATTGTGGATAGCACAATTGCTTCACAGCTCCAGGGTCCCAAGTTCGATTCCGGCTTGGGTCACTGTCTGTGCAGAGTCTGCACGTCCTCCCCGTGTCTGCGTGGGTGTCCTCCGGGTGCTCCGGTTTCCTCCCACAGTCCAAAGATGTGCAGGGTAGGTGGATTGGCCATGATAAATTGCCCTTAGTGTCCAAAATTGCCCTTGGTGTTGGGTGGAGGTGTTGAGTTTGGGTGGGCTGCTCTTTCCAAGAGCCGGTGCAGACTCAGGGGGCCGAGTGGCCTCCTTCTGCACTGTAAATTCAATGATAATCTATGATTAATCTAGGACAAAGGTTCGGCACAACATCGTGGGCCGAAGGGCCTGTTCTGTGCTGTATTTTCTATGTTCTATGTTCTATGTTTAAAACTGGATAAATAGAATTAAGATACAGATCAACCACGGTGGCAGAACAAGCTCAAGGGGCTGAATGGCCCACTCATGTTCGTATGTTCCTATCCAGATATCAATGCATGGGGTTTGCCACATGTTTGCAAGTATTCATCATCAAGTTCTTTCTCCAGTCAATTCAAACAAGTCCAGATCACAAAGAACTATTCGACAGCTGAATTAATGCCTCACATTGTATCTCTCTCAATTTTCTACCGCATTTTAGATTAAATGTTATCAGGTCCAACAACCTGATCAATTTTCAGTGCCTTAAATCATGCTAAAACCATTTTATACATTTACACTCATGAAGTCAATATATAAAGAATTTGTACCTAGCACTGCATTATCTTCAATAGTGAAAATTAATACATATATACTTACATCTCAGCCATATCCTACTCCTCAATCCTAATTGCCATGCTAAATCAAAGGACCGATGTGACTTTTCTGGCCACTAACAGAACCTATGAAGATTTACCGTGGGAATGCCACCTAATCAGTTGGTTTTTTTCCCAATGCAATTTTGGCATTCAATTATGGCTTTAGATAATTTCTGCTGTATCTGATGCCTATTCATGCAATCCTGCCAATGTTTTATACTTGGTGTAATATTTATTTTTGAGGCTACTTTTCCTCTGTACCTTCATTAAGACATTTGTATTTCAGCCTAGCATATACTTTCCTATTTATGAAAAGGACAATAAAAGATGCTCTGACTATAAAATAAATTAACTTTATTTTTCTTGTCTAGAACTTATTTCCATCAGTCAGCTCACCCCAGTCTCTATTTTGAAACCTTTTTTATATCTGGAAACTGAACCCATTCTTATGGCAGGTAGCAAATTGTCTGCAGCAATAATTTTTGAAACCAAATGAAAAATCGAATGATACGAAGATTGCTGATATGAATTAAGGGGCTGTTATGACATGGAACGCTCCCACCAGAAACAGTGGCAGTAAAGTCCATCATATATTTCATATCAGAAATTTAAACAGTCAAGAAATGTGGGCAATAGGAGTACATGTGTACAATGCGTTCACTAGGTTAATCGCAGAGTTTGAGGGGGTTGGATTACGAGGAGAGGTCGAGTAGACTGGGACTGTACTCTTTGGAATTTAGAAGGATGCAGGGGGATCTTGTAGCAACAAATAAATTTATGAAGGGAATAGATAGGATAGATGCGGGGAGGTTGTTGCCACTGGCGGGTGAAAGCAGAACTAGAGGCCATGGTCCCAAAATAAGGGGAAGTAAAGGTCCTGCAAAAAACAAAATCCAGAGGGGGGGGGGGGCTAGCCCTCACAAACCTACAATTCTATCACTGGATGGCGACGGCCGAGCGAATAAGGGGATAGGTCAAGGAGTCAGAAGCCAAGTGGGTGCGCGCGGAAGAGGCCTCCTGCTTGGGGACCTCCCTCCAGGCCCTCGCACGGTGGCACTCCCATACCCACCCAAAAAACACTCCAGCAGCCCGGTGGTGATAGCCACCCTCCAGTCCTGGAACCAACTACGGCAGCAATTTGGCCTGACCAAAATAGCGGACAAAGCTCCCAACTGCAACAACAATAGGTTGACACCAGCGCTGACTGACGCCACCTTTAAAAAGTGGGGACAGGACAGAGGGACACTGACAGTCAGGGACCTATACAAGGACGGCAGGATCGCAACAATGGATGAACTGACAGAGAAATTCCAGCTAGCCAGGGGGAATGAGCTAAGGTAGCTGCAACTCAAAAACTTCCTACGAAAGGATACAAGGATGTACCCACAACCGCCACGACAGACACTACTGGAAGAGTTACTGGACGCAAGCATCCGAGATAAAGGAAACTGTAGCGACATGTATGACCGACTGGTAGAAAGGGCCGACACCGTACTGGATGCAACAAGAAAGAAAAGGGAGGAAGACCTGGATATTGAAATGGAGCGAAGCACTGCAGAGGGTCAACTGCACCTCCACTTATGCAAGGCTCAGCCTGACGCAACTAAAAGTGGTACATAGAGCCCACTCAACAAGAACCCGTATGAGTAGGTTCCCCCCCGAGGTGGAGGACAGATATGAACGGTGCCAAGGAGGCCCGGCCAACCACGAGCACATTTTCTGGTCTTGCCCCAGACTTGCGGGCTACTGGACAGCCTTCTTCGAGGCAATGTCCAAAGTGGTGGGGATGAGGGTGGAGCCATGCCCGAAAGTGGCGGTCTTTGGGACCAGCCAGATCTATTCCTGGGGAGGAGGGCGGATGCTCCTGCCTTTGCCTCCCTGGTCACCCGCCGTAGAATCCTGTTCGGCTGGCGGTCAGCAGCACCACCCAAAGCTGCAAACTGGCTGTCTGACCTATTAGAATCTCTCCAAATGGTGAAAATCAAATTCGCCATCCGAGGGTCAGACAACGGCTTCCACAGAAGTTGGGAGCCATTCACCCAATTGTTCGGGGACCTGTTTGTGGCCAACGAACAAGCAGAAGAATAGCCAGGTAGCCAAGAAACAGGGGAAAGTAGCTAAGGCATGAGAGGGAGGGATAGACCGGGAAGGGGGGGGGGGGTGGACAGCTAAAGCTAAGAGGAAAGAAAGGCGAACCACAGGAGAAGGGGAGGGGGTAAGGGGGCAGAAGGGGTGGGGGGGAAGAGTGAGGAGACAGGAAACAATAGAGGAGAACCAGAGAGGTGGGGGGGGAGACAGGGGAATGATAGCCGGTAGGAGGGCACGGGAAACGATAACAAACTTGGCATCTACAGGGACAGAGAGCAAGGAGACAAACGACTGAAGCGGAGGTGAACGTGAGACGACAACGGCAGCGAAATCCGTCCGGGAGAAGCAAGTGACAACACCAACGACAGACCTATTTGCGTATTGCTCTCTGTAATTATTTCTCCGACACCCAAATGTATATCTACCTCCCTAGTTTCCCCCCCCCCCACAAATAGATGCCTACTTATGTGTTAAAAATAATATTGCCAATTGTACAGAGTTGCTGCTGTTGAGCATAATACCCTACCAGTTATTTTATTTTATTTATATATCTATTTTTTTGGTATGTTTGAGCGTGCTCTTCTCTTCTATATATATATCTTATTCTGTGTACATAACGGTAAATATACTTTGTTCAAAAACCCCATAAAAAACATTTATAAAAAGAAAATAAGGGGAAGTAGATTTAAGACATAGCTTCGGAGGAACGTCTTCACCCAAAGGGTTGTGAATCTATGGAATTCCCTGCCAAGTGAAGAAGTTGAGTCAACTTCATTGAATGTTTTCAAGATAAAGATAGATAGTTTGTTGAAGAATAAAGGTATAAAGGGTTATGGTGTTCGGGCGGGAAAGTGGAGCTGAGTCCACAAAAGATCAGCCATGATCTCATTGAATGGCGGAGCAGGCTCGAAGGGCCAGATGGCCTACTCCTGCTCCGAGTTCTTATGTTCTTATGTGTAATTGTTTTTTCAGAGCTGTGCAATTAACCTGCTAGGCTGAGTAGGTTCCTTCTGTGCTGTGATATTTTACGATTCCCACATAGAAGTCGGATATCATCTCAGGAGTGCTGCTACTGATTAAATCCATTACTTCCCAACATGTTGAATAAGGAAGAAATTCTTGCCTGCACCGTTTTCTCTGCCATACTACAATTTGAATAAGGTAACACACCCTAACTTCTGACCAATTATCATTACGTATATTGCTAATTTTAGGTATTGTGGTTACGCTTCGAATAGGATTAACAACGTGACTGACAAAACTTCTGGGGCCGAAAGAAACCTCTACATTCCAAGAGAATTTGGCTTTACATGACCCAAGTCTTGATATTGTAAAATATTTATCCAGCTGGGCTGCCCTGCTGCTGAGATTCGATAAAAGCAGTCATTGCCTGATTCACTCCTGCTCACGATAACACAAAGGAAGAAACAAC
The DNA here is from genome assembly GCF_047496885.1 of Scyliorhinus torazame. Classification (NCBI taxonomy): domain Eukaryota; kingdom Metazoa; phylum Chordata; class Chondrichthyes; order Carcharhiniformes; family Scyliorhinidae; genus Scyliorhinus; species Scyliorhinus torazame. The sequence goes on along the minus strand of NC_092714.1, from coordinate 97,378,363 downwards.
ATTAATCGAAAAACTAAATATATTGTACTTTTGAAGGGTATATCGGCTTGAAATGGATTTATTGGCCTCCCCTCAGTGCTATGGTGAGGGATCACCTGCAGAATGTGTTTCATTCTCCCGGTGAGATGGTGGCACACTCCTCCATGCCACATCCAACTCCGATGACCACTGCCCCTTGAACACTTCCAGTTGCCAACTGCGTCAAAATACCAGGTGGTGGCTCTGGGTCACTGTCTGTGTGAAGTTTGCACAATCTCCCCGTGTTTGCATGGGTTTTGCCCCCACGACCCAAAAATATGCAACCTGGGTGGATTGGCCATGCTAAATTGCCCCTTAATTGGAAAAAAATAATTGGGTACTCTAAAATTTTTTAAAAAAAATACCAGGTGGTACCGCCCCGAGGGAATGCCACTGTCTGAATTGGATCACTCCTGAAGGAGCGAGTCCATTTCCTGGATACAAACGGGTATCTCCGTGGGATGGGGGTAAAGAAGGGGACATGGAGTAGAAGGGTTTAAATGGTGACCATCCTGGTTCCCACTACCCATGTCTGGAGTTTAAAGGCATGCACCTTCTATTCCAGTCCTGCCCACATGACAGCCTGTAGCCACTTAAAATGGCCAACTCCAGATTCAAAATGGCGAACGGCAAAGGCTGATGGGAAAGTCAGCCAACAAGACAAAAACCAGCAGCTGCAGGTTGGCTGTGTATTTACCTCTGGAAAGGCCAGACAATATCGATACCAGCAACCATCAGCATAACAAAACAATAGCCATCTGCATACTAATGAGCAATCCCCGGGAACAATAAGCAACATCTAGACACACAAAGCAAAACCAGACTCTTCGGCGCCAGCAGGAGCCTACACAATGGGAGGTGAACGACCACCTCAAGACCGCCCATCGATCAGGGAACCGCTCCAGCATTGGAGAAAATCGAACCAAGCGATTGGGACAAAGTCCAATCACTTGGGACCAGGTACAGGGTCCGCCCCGAAAGCCGGGAAGCACCTGGAGACTATAAGAATTGAGCCCCACGTTCAAATCGCTCTCTTCACTCTTCAGCAGCTCCTCTTCAGCTCTTCTGCCTGCCCGGGTCACCCAGCAACAACAAACCAACATTGACCGTGACCGGAGCAGTGAAGAGCGAAATCGTAAGTCTTAATTCAACGCTCGCTATGAGATAGGCGCTCCTAGCTACCAATCTGTACCAACTTCGAATCCCGCAGAATCAGAACCCGAACGAAAGGCCATTTGTTTCCCTGACCTGGTGGGCCAGTTCCAAGTTAAGTATAGGCCTGTTAGTTGTAGAAGTAGCTTAAACGTAGAATTTGTGCATGAGTAGTGATCACTGTGTATAATAAATGTGCTTTGATTTAAATCTTACTAATCGGTGTATTGGATTATTGATCATTACTCGGACTTGAACCACGTGGCGGTATAATAAAGATACCTGGCGACTCGAGAGCAAAGGTAATAAAACAGAGCAATTGAACTAAGGCAAAGTTAGCAACAAGCCACTCAGGCACTCGCTTTCTCAGATTTAAACTACAGAATGCTGGGCGCTAAGCACTGCTGGAGGCATCACAACTACAATTCCCATCAGAGACTACGGACTGGGTCTCTCCTGATTCCATTCTGCTATTCGTCACTGCATGCTTCGAGCTTATCCATGGTACACTCTTTCTAACTAGGATATCACCTTCCTTCGGAGAGATTCCCTATACTAGGTGCCGATTGGTCATTCAGACCACATGACTCTTACTCAGTGCAGCTGGTCTTAAAGTGGCATTTACCATATCCCTCCCCCTTTACCTCCTTTTTACAATCTTCATTTACCAAATTACTTTATGTTGTATATTCATCTTTGTTCCTCGTTGGAAGAAGGTCACTTTAAGAGTACAATCACATGACGTATTGATGACCTTATTCGCTGTTTGCACAGGAAAACTATCAGACTATCCTAACAGCCGGTGGTGTAAACACCTTTCCAGTAAAGCTCTTGTTTGTTTGTGCCTTTGAGGTCTGCAAGCCTTTCCTTTAAAAATACCGCACTTTATACAAGTGAATAGAAAACATTAGCAATATCTGAGAAATAATTACATTTGTACTTAGTCCTCATTCTTCGTATATACTATATACATAGGTTCAGTTTCTGTTTCTAATAAAGCGGTGTAATCCAAGCTTGAGATGTTTGAAAGTTAACTATAAGCGTAACAGGAACTTGTCCTCTTTGAAGGTACCTGTGGTAGCTCAAGGCAATACTAGGGAGACTTCCAATATAACTGAACAAGGGTTTATTGGTACAAGTAAAGGTAAACTGTACACAGTCACTCTCGGGCTCCCAGGTTCATTCTGCCCGGGACCCCGTGCTATTTCCCCATTAGTCGGGGTTCATGTCCTTCCATACATTAGGTCCTGGGCTGGTCATGTGGATCACAAGGACTCGCCCCTTCAAGGGCCTGTGCTGGAACATGCCTCCCCCTTAAGACTCTCAGTAACATATTTACAGAACAGGTTACGTACAGTAGTTATATACAATAAAAAGTTTGAGAAATACAAGGGGAGAGAGTCCTTAACAGTTCATCACAATGTCAATCTGCCTGGGAGTTTTCTGAGCTTCGTGGACCACCTTATTCCCCTAACTGGCTCCTCCAACTCTGAGGGAGCAGTGTTATCATCTTTGGGAGATTGTGTCTGAGATTCGGCACTGCAGCAAGGGTATTCCCTTTTCTAGCTCTCTCCTGGGTCATTGACGGGGTCTTCGCAGAACTCCTAGATTCCCTCTGTTCTGGCTCTGGCACAGCAGCACTGGTGCTGCCTGCTTGCTCCAACTGTTCCGAATTAGGGTTGTGGTCCCCAGGCTTCTTATGTGGTCAACCAGTTTCCGCAATGTCCTTCCTTTCAAATCCACCATGTACAAAACTAGGCCTGACTTTGATACAATTTTGCCTGGTAGCCAAAGCGGACCTGAGGCAAATTTCCTGATGAGGACCAAGTTGCCCACTTGAATTGACCCGTCTCCTTTTTGCGAAACATACTATTTCCTCTTGGAGGCCAGCAGTGCCTCCGTCCTCCCTGCCAAATTCAGGAAAATTAAGCCGAATCGGGTCTGAAGGCGAAGGCCCATGAGTAACTCTGTCGGCGAGACGCCATGGCGGCATGGTGGGCCGTGTTATACCATAGAAGAAAGTTGTCCAACACAAGGCACAATGGCCTGCTGGACTGTCTCTTCAAGGATCTTTCGAACGTCTGCCAGTGCTCAACACTGACCCATTTGAGGCAGGATGATAAGGGGCTGTTCTACTATGGCGAATGCCATTTGTTCAAAGTGCTGAAACGCTTCTCCAGTGAATGCATTGTTGTTGTCAGACACTGTTACTTTGGGGAGGCCGTGAGTAGCAAAACTCCATTGCAGGGTCTCTACTGTGGTCACCAAGGGTGTCGCCCCCAATTCCTTGGATATTCAACCACTTTGAGTGTGCGTCAACCTAGACACCAATATTTTTGTTATTTTTAAAGAGAGTCAGCTCAAACCCTAATATTAGCAAAATATATTAATTTTTCTTCACAGATTTGTATCTGACGGCAGAAATTATTTACCTAATAATAATAATCTTTATTATTGTCACAGGTAGACTTATATTAACACTGCAATGAAGTTACTGTGAAAAAACCCTAGTCCCCACACTCGGTGCCTGTTCGGGTCCACTGAGGGAGAATTCAGAAAGTCCAATTTACCAAACAAGCATGTCTTTTGGGACTTGTGAGAGGAAACTAGAGCACCTGGAGGAAACCCATGCAGACATGGGGAGAACGTGCAGACAGTGACCCAAGCTGGGAATCGGACCTGAGACCCCGGTGCTGTGAAGCAGTGCTAATCATTGTGTTGTGTGTGGTTCTGTTATTGTGGGAATGGTGCCTAAATTGACTTTTAATAATGGTGATCGTATCTTCGGAAACAATATCATGGGAGACCATGATACCTCAAGACATTTCCGCAAGATGTATTGAAATTTTGAAATTATTAAAGGTAAGGATCAGCAAGTACATTGGACTTGGAAAAACATATGCCTGTCTTTGAATCTATGAGATAAAACAGCAATTTAACTCAAGAGGTGCACAAAGAATCAACAGTTCAGACATCGGAGATTGAAAATACACTAAAATCTCAGATTTACAATGGAGAGTTGAAGACAAACTGACTCTGTCTGCATTAAACTGCCTGCAGATCCTAATCCACAGGCATCAAAGAAAAGCCGAGCTGCACTCCAAGCTAATGGGAAAACAGAGGGACATAGGAACATAGGAACACAGGAATTAGGAGCAGAAGTAGGCAATTCAGCCCTTCGAGCCTGATCCATCAATCAATCAGATCATGGCTGATCTGAAATACAGCTCCCACCTGATGCCCATTTTTAACCCATTTTTTAAAATCAAAAATTTATCTAATCTCTTTCTTGAAACCATTAAATGACTCAGGTTCCACTGTACTATGGGGCAGCAAGTTCCACAAATTCTTCTGCGAGACGTAATTCCTCCTCATCTCAGTTCTAAATCCACTGCCTCTCAACCTATATCCGTGACCTCTCATTCTAGATTTACCCATAAGGGTGAACATTTTGTCTACGTTTACTTTATCAATTCCATTTAGCATTTTGCACCTCGATCAGATCCCCTCTCACCCTTTTAAACTCCAGCGAGTATAAGCCCAAACTGTTTCACCTCTCCTTATGATTCAACCCTTTCATCCCCGGAATCAATCTGTTGAACCTCCTCTGAACTGCCTCCAATGCCACCACATCCTTCCTCAAATAAGGAGACCAAAACTGGACACAATATTCCAGATGTGGTCTCCCTAACTCCCTACACAATTTCAAAAACACTACTTTTATACTCCAATCCTTTTGCAATAAACGCTAACATTCAATTTGCCTTTTTAATTACATACTGTACCTGCATACCTACTTTCTGCGATTCATGAACATAGGTATCCATTTCCCTCTGCCCAGATGTATCTTGAATCTGATTGCCATTGAGATAATAATTTTCTTTCTATTTTTTCTGCCAAAATGGATAACCTCACACTTATCTACATTAAACTCCATCTGGCAAATTTTGGCCCAATCTCCTTGCCTATCTATACCTGCCTGTAAAGTCTTTATCACCTCTTCACTGCCTGCTTTCCTACCTATTTTAGCATCATCTGCAAATTTTGCAATATTACACTCTGTCCCTGCTTGCAGATCATTTATATAAATTGCAAACAGTTGAGGTCCAAGGACTGAACTCTTTGGCACCCTGCTAGTTACTGTTCTCCAGTGAAGGACCCATTTATCCCGACCCTCTGCTTTCTGTCAGTCAGCTAATCATCAATCCAATCTAGTACTCTGCTACCAATCCCCGGTGATCTCACCTTCTGGATCAGTCTTTTATACGGCAAATTATCAAATGCCTCCTGGAAGGCTAGATATACCACATCTACAGGTTCCCCATTGTCCACCTTGCTGGTTACATCCTCAAAGAACTCAAGCAATTTTGTCGAGCATGACATTTACTTTCGATATTCTCTTCACCTTTATATACTTAGAGAAGCTTTTGGCATCTGTATTTATGCTTTCTGCCAGTTTCCTTTCATCTTAGCTCTTTTGATTTTATTTTTAGTAGCCTTTTGCTGAACTTTAAAGTTCACCCAATCCTCCAGCTTACCATTGGCTTTTGCAGTATGCTATGCCCTAACTTTTGCCTTTATGCCTTCTTTGACTTCCTTGTTTCGACATGGAATGTTTCTCGCCCTTTCACAATTCCACTTCCTCTCAGGAATGTACTTTAATTGAGTGGTATTTAATATCTCCCTGAGCATCCACCATTGTTCCTCAACTGTCCTACCCTCAATTATCTGTCCCCAGTCTACTTGGGCCAACTCTTTCCTCAGGCCTGTATAATTACCTCTGTCCAATGCTAAAACTCTAGTGGCACTCTTGGCTTCGCTCGTTTAACCTGAATTTGAAATTCTAGCATGCTGTGATCACTCCTTCTAAGAGGATCCTTAATATCAAGAATATTTATCAAACCATCTTTGTTACAGAATACTAAATATTAAATAGCCTATTCGGTGGTTGGGCCCATAACATATTGCTCTAAGAAACAATCCCTCATACACTTTATGAAATCGCCCTCAAGGCTACCATTGCCAATTTGATTAATCCAGTCAATATGCATATTAAAACCACTGTGCCCTTCTCACAGGCCCTTATTATTTCTTGGTTTATACTATGCCCCACTTTGGAAGTATTGGTCAGGGGCCTGTAAATACCTCCAAAGGAGTTTTTTCCCTTGTCTTTTATTTCAACCCAGATCGATTCAATATTTTGGCCCTTAGTGCCAATATAATTTCTTAATACAGCCTTGATGTCATCTTTAACCTGTAAAGCAACTCCACCTCCTGTTCCTTCCTTGCTTTAAAATAAAAAGATTTGGCCCTGCCTAATGCCATTACTATGGAATCTTGGGAATGAATTTGAGTTCGAGAATACAAATTGAAACCTTAAAATAAAGAGATTGTGGCTCTTGCTCAGAAGGAACTGGACAGAGTGCAGAGTGGGAGGGCGAAAAACTGAAAGAATGTAAGAGAATTTGAGAGCCAACTAAAAATGAATGTATGTTTTAATTGAGGCAACAAGATAACCGTAACACAGTTCTTCAAGTGGTTAAAGAAGATCTAACCTGACAGAAGAACATAAGGAGGCCACCGGCTGCTCCTGGAAAGTAACACTAAGTTTAAATCTTGGGAATAAACTTAAAAAGAAAAGTACCCCTGAAAGTAAACTGGGGGACCACCATTGAGTTGTTTGTCTTGATCAAGCATTTTATATTGGCCTGGACCAGCCATGCCCAGGGATGGTGATGGAATATTCAGTGAGTGTGACGATCTCAGACTCCTGCTTGACTAGTCTGTGGGGCAGCTCTCCCAATTCTGGCATATTCCTGAAATGTTAGTAAGGAGGACTTTACAAGGTGAACTAGGCTGTGCCTTTGATGTTTCTGGTGCCTAGATTGATGCCAGGTAAAGGGGAAAAATCTGTACAGACTGTATATTCAGATTGGGAAATATGTTTCCCAGGGTGTTTATTCGCTGTAACCTGTTTTGATACATGTTTGTAATAAAATACATTTACATTGATGCCAGGTAGTGCATCCAGTTTTATACTAATTGAACTTTTTCATTGCAGTTCGATATAACTGAGTAGCTTGTTAAGTCATTTCATAGAATCACCTGGTGAGGGGGCGGGCCTTTCTGGTGTCCCCCGCCCCTGACCCCAAATGGATACCAGCGATGATGAGGCAACGGAGAGCGAGGGAGCCCTCAAACCGCAGCACGAGACACCCCAGAGCACCAGTCCGGGGTGACACTGACTTCCCATCACAGCTGTCTCCAACACCCTCCGCCATCCCAGAGACACTCACCTCGGTTGGGCACGTTAGTGGTTAGGGGCTCCTGGGGCATTTTCTGGTGCGCACCACACACATGCTTCGGTACATCAGGTGGATAGTGGATAGGAACCCCTGAGGGGTGGAGGGTTGGAGGACGGCCTGACCGCAGGGACTAGCTGCCAACTGGATGATTTTCGCTCGGCTTCTGGAAAGGGCAGTCCCATTGATAGTGGAAATGCAGACGCAGAGCCTGGGACTACATGGGAGGCTGTCAACGACCATCCAGCACCTGCAGGTGCAGTTGGAGGTGGTACTGAACATGCATGCCACCCAGGCCAATACAGCATGGGTGGCGTCTGTGCTGGAAGCCTTGGGGGGGCGAAGATATTGGCATTGGATCAGGATGTCCAAGACCTGGGGCACTCTGTGTGGTAGGTGGCTGATACACAGGACAGGGCTGTCCTGTCCCAGGCAGTCATGTACCAGAGCCACCCAGACATTGCAGCAGCGCTCCAGAGCTTGGCCCAGTCACAGTGGGTCATGGCTGAGGGCATCGGGGGCATTGCCTGGGCGCTAGCCAAGATGTGCCAATCACAGATGAAGATGGCACAGTCACCGGCTGATGTGGCACAATCCCAGAGGGAGGTGAGTGACTTGGAGGGTGACCTCCAAGTGACAGGGTTCCCAGGTATCTGCTGCTCTTTACTTTCTAGATGATAGTGGTGGTGGGCTTGGAAGATGCTTATGGAACCTTGGCGAGTTACTGCAATGCATCTTGTAGATGGTACACACGGCTGCCAATGTTCGTCGGTGGTGGAGGGTTTGAATGTTTATGGAAAGAAGAGTAATCAAGCGGCTGTGCCTTGTAGATGATGGGCAGGCTTTGTGGGTCCAGAGGTGAGTTACTCGCCATAGGATCCTAACCCTGGAATTGCCCTGGTAGCCACAATTTAATTGAGGCTGTCACCGCGATAAAACATTAATTGGTCCACTTAAGAAGGTTCCACGAGCTTCACGCCGCAAAACATGGTCCTGCCGGCTGATTTGTTGGGACCGCACTTGCCAGCCCTCCACTAAAAAGGGAGAGCAGCACTTAAACCGATCCTGCACAGCCAACCGCACACAGCTCGCAGCCATGACGGTGAGGTGACCAGCCCCACGATTCAGGGATATGGACCTGGGTAGACGACTGGAAGCGATAGAGGCCAGACGGGATGCCCTGTTCCCCCGAGGGTCTCGGAGGGTCAGTCACAGGGCAGCCTGGGAAGAAGTGGTAGCGGCAGTCAGCTTGGGGAGTGTGACCAGGAAGACCAACACCCAATGCCGCAAGAAGGTCAATGCCCGTCCCCCACTATACTCCTCCCCCCCTTATACCCTACCCGCACTATCCACCCCCCCATACTCCTCCTCCCCCCCCCCCCCCCCCCCCCCCCCCACAGATGACGGCCAAGCCTGACCCCCTGATGGCTCCCGCACCTCCTTCTGAGCACCGGAGGAGCAACTCCGGAGCGAAGATGGCTACTCGCCTCCTCGGGTCCCCGCAGCATATCTCCCGCCAGCTTTTACAAAAGAGTACTAATCAGCGCCCACTTGACCACTTGCTGTGGAGGCCATTTGTTCACGGGAGGCTGTTAGATAGGAGGTCACTCTTGTTAATTGTATGGAGATTGGGCTTAAGTGGTGATTACTGGTTTCTCGCCACGCTACAGTGGGATCTTGATTTCGCCAACGAGGGAGGGCCGATTATATCACAAACAGATCGATGCCTGGCACAACTCTCAATAGCTCTCACAAGCTAACCTGGACGAGTATGCAACCACCATCACAGACTTCATCAGGAATTGTGTCGAGGATTGGGTACCAAAGAAGACAATACGGGTATTCCCCAATCAGAAACCCTGGCTTAACCAAAGTGTCCCTGCTGAAGTCCCGCATCGAGGCGCTTAAGTCTGACGACCCTGATCTATATAATGAGACCAGCATTTTATTCCAGATTTATTAATTAACGGCTCCTATGGTGATAGTAACATACGTATTGGGTTCACGTATCCATTCATGTTCTGGACCAATGATGACATTAGGGTATACCTTAGAGGAATAAGTCATTCAAAAAGAAGGGCTCCAGATGCTGAAGGAGGCTTCAGAAGTTTATTTTTCCGTTTTCTTCTGAGATCCACCTGAGAGGGCAGGTAAGACCCCCAACTCACCATTAAAAACGGCACCATTAATGGTGCAGTTCCTCGCATCACTGTCAGCCTCAATCAATTCTCTGGAGTGGGACTGAAATGTGTGACTCTCTGACTCAGATGCAAGAGAGCTACCACTGGGCCACGGCTGGCACCAATTTCACACACAGGCAGCTTATTTTTCAACAGCTAAATGGAGCACCGAAGGAGCACCAGTCCAAGTACCCCTGTGTTCAGACCATAACTTCAACATTGACAGCAGTGTGATAAATGAGGTAGAAATCCTGCCTCTGGAGGGTCTGTCATCCAGCAAAAGAGATCGCTTGTCCAGGATATTCCAAATGTAATCATCACTGTTGGAAGAAAATGTCATATGGGTTGGATCATTAGAGAATAGAACAGCAAAATATTTTTCAGAGAATCAATACTTTCAACATAGAAAAGGCCATCATTAATCATATCTGTACCAGTGTTAATTCCCCATTAAGTTTTAATCCCATTTTCCCATAATTTTCCAGGTGTATTTTAATATTTTTAATTAACAGGGTGTTTGGCAGTTGGCCAGTCTGATACCTCCCGTTTTAAATCTCCGATAAGGTTGAAAGTTTTACTTGACTCTGGGGGCTCTGAGGGCGTGGAATGTACTTTCTATAAATGCAAGCTTGTTCTTTCACTCCCCCTGGCTAAGAACGTGGTCATTTTGTCTTCAGAGTTTTCCATTCATTATTAGCGATGGTATAACCGGCATAAATAAAATCTCATCCACATCTTAAAATAATTGTTATATTGTTCTGATTGTGGCTGCTGGATGAATTGTCTTGCAATATAAATAGTTGGCAGTGTTTAAATGAATCTGAATATTTAAGTGCCATAATTGTGCTTTTTTCTTTATGTTATGCTTATAACTCTGACCAAAAATGACAGTGATCCAAGTGTTCATTCATTCATTGTCATATTGATCACTGGCATGTATTGCACCTTGTGGGGACCCAATGCTAAAAGCTATGATGGGAGGCATAAATCAAGGGGTGCACATTTTTAAAAGAGGGGTAATAACCTACCTTTTAATAATAGTTAATCTAAATATGAGAACAAATCTGGTGTAGCTAATTTCATGTAAAAAATTAGCACTTTAAATAACGGTAAACAAGCCAGTCATGACAAATCCAGTAAAACGTCATTCACACTTCTCAAACAGTTAATGAGCCACTTAACCAGGATAAATGGCAAAACTTTCGAATTACCCTCCTTCAGATCAGTTCAAGGCCAACATTTATCTTATTGGTGTTTATCAGACATAGCTTGTGCAGGATGCCTCTCACAGTTGACTGCGTATACCCTTGGATTTCAAACATAATTAGCTATGTGAATCACTTTAAGACATTTCAAAGGGTTATCATCACCAAAATGCAAATATGAAGAATAAAAACACATTTTTTATAATTTTAAAGTTTACTTCGAAAATAAACTCTACCTGATTGAGAAATAAATTGCCGCTTTGACAATATCGCTCCAGTAGCTAATGATTTGTGTCATGGACATTGAAATCAAAGTCCTGTCTCTGGTAACTTCCAAATTATCATGGGTATTTTGGTGATTCTAACCATATTTGCCCAGTATTCGCTGAAATTTGTCAGATGCTCAACAAAGAAATTTCTCTCACATTTCCCCCGAGTTTGAAAAATTCTGTTTTCACATTATTGCCTGTCAATTACATTAAAATTACCTTTAGCTCATTACCAATAATTAGAATAAATCTATTTAATTGGGCAGGGGCTAGTTATTTGACTTACAGAATGTATCATTGAGTTTATCGATGTGACCGCAACACATTCTGGGCAGTGTCGTTAGCTAATGCAATTGTTTGCAGCCACCGGAAAGAAAGATAGCAGGCCGATTCAGCAGCTTCAAGTTAAAGTCCGCTGAACGGCGCGATTAGCAATATGTTTCTCGGTGCTATCCTGCTATCCAACGGCACTTTGCAGATTTTTCCGGTTTGGAGGAGTTTCTTCCACCCGAGGTCGCATTTAGAGGGTTATTCTGCTGGCGAGCTTCAGTCTGGATGGCACTGCGAGGGTGCCAGGATGCCAGGCTAGCAGTGCCAATGTGCTTGGGTGCCAGGGGAGTGTCTGGTTGCCATTCTGATTTGTCCCTGACAACCCGGAGATCTCCAATAGCCTGTGAGATTCCCCCCTGGGGCCATTATAACTAGCCATTTGTGTGGACCAATACTAAACGGAGCCCTGGTGAGGTCTCGCAGGCCTGACCAGTGAGTCTCGGTAAGGTTCATTTAAACATTCAGATCTGGATCTCGCCCAGCGGGGGTGAGATCCAGATTACACAGGGTGGATCGAGTCGGGTGACTTGCGATCAGCCCAGCCCTTGGCACGCAGCCTGATTTGGGGCTTACATGTGATTCCCTCTTTGCGTCCGGATCCGCACCTGGCACAACAGGGCCACTGAATCTTACCAATTTAGTCTTGCCTCCAGGATCCTCACACAAAATGCAGATTCCTGACTGTGATTGGCAGGGACTGGAGGGAAAATAATGAAGGTCAGTGCCATGTGCATACAAACCTGGTGTCAGGTGGATGTACCTTTAAGAAATGGGCATTTATCAAATAGCTGCAGTGATGTCAGTGTGTGGGTGGAGCTGGGCTGTCTGTCTTTCACTTTTGTTTTGAGCTGGGAGCTGCAGTGTGTTTTTGGTTTCGTTTTCAGAGTTGGAGAGCTGTATTCAAAGCAAGCAGATATATAAAATGATCTTTCTCTCTACAAGCTAGAGAATGTCTTCAGCTCATTGATGATTTCAGAGTGATTTCAAAGTAATACCTGTTTCTGCAGAGAATGTAAACCTGCTATCTTTATTTAAAAAGGGTTTAACTTCTGGATGTTGTTTGAGAAGTTATTAAGGGTATCTATCGAGTACTGTATCTTTTGGGGGGTGGTCAAGGTTGGTAGTTGATAAACTGTTTACTGTGCGTTTATAAAATGTTAACTGGATTCATTGAATAAGCATTGTTTTGTTTAAAAATACTTTTAGCTCTCTGTTGCATCACATCTGTAAAGTGGGCCCTTGTGCTCCCCATAACCAAAAGCTATTAAAAGTTGTTGGTCAGGTGAACTCCATGATATACCTTGGGGTTCTCTAAACCCTGGTAATACCTGGCCTTATTAACAATTGATTTCTACTGTAGAATTAAAAACCAATGTCATGATAAAGTGTTTTGTTTTCCCCGAAGAGGTCTTCTCAATTCCTAACTACACATGGACAAAATGTAATTAGGGGACATTACTACCTACACCTGAAATATGATTTGAATCATTTATTGCTTGCAGTCAGCGTATGTAATGAGAAAATTACCAATTATTTGAGTGCAAAAGACCAAATGACACTGGTGTGGTTCAAGTATAAATGAGGTTGTTTATTCATTATTGTTTGGCAGGTTATGTGCAATACAACTCAGATTATTAGCTGGCGCAGAATGCCGGCTATAAAAATTGGAAGGTGAACACATCTGTTCAAGACTCAGTATAATACAAGGGAAATGCAGGTAAGAGTTACTGCAGTATTTCTGTAACAACACCATGCCTGACTGACTGGTGACACGACACCAGAGAAGAATGATTTTTTGGGTTTCAAGAACTTTTAAGTCCCCCATGTTTTGCCCCACTGATTTTTATAGAATACTTACTGGAGCTGATGACAGGTAGTTGAAGACTCTATTTCATTCATTCAAATGGGAACATCACCTCTTTCCCTCCCCCTCATATCAACATATTCTCATTCCCACCTCGTTATTTGGTCTCGAAAGGAAATTTGTCATTTAAACCCAAGTGGCCAGCTGAGCATTCTGACAGGTTCACCGGTTCTTTGTTGATCCGAGTCAGGATCAGACCTTCAGTCACTAAAAAGAGGCGAACACTTTAATACCATAGCATTGCGTTCTGACAGAACTGTCTACTCTGCATCTGAAATGGCCTCTCAAGTGATATCAATACGGCAAACGTGAATCTTGGCATTTACACTGCTAAGCACCAGAAATAATTCTAAAAATCATTTCACTGCTGCTCTGAATTTAAATGTCACTTCACTTCACACTTTGCCCTTTTATAGGTGTACAGTACCGTAGTTTGCATTCCTTTCCCTCCACATGTGAGCTCATTCGTTCCTATTGCCGTAAGTCAGTTTAGTAAAGAACTTGTTCATTTTAGGAAAACAAAAACATAATAAATTCAAATGATGGGAATGAAAATTTTTGTGCCTTTAATTTTGTGAACTCGTTTTTAAACTCAGTCCCAGGTAGCCCATATTTCATTATTTCCAACCTAAATAATGGTTTCTGCATCATGTCCCAGAGTGATGTTTCATATTTCTTTTTAATATTGCTGAAAATAAGAGATGTACAAAATGGTAAAGAGCCAAAAGACTCATATCAATAAATTATTCTGCAATTAGTTAATATGGAATAAAATGACAATGCAGATTTTGAAAATCGTAAGAGCTGCATATAGCTTTCACGAAGTGTGTTGGTAAGCCAAATTCATTACTAAACACAACATGGCCCGAAGTTTTTAGAAACAATATGCATTTTTGTTTGGAAATATATAAATCGCTCAAAGTATGCTCAGCCCTATTTTCTTCAATGGGATTCTATTCTATGTCCTTCTTGCCAGTCACAAAGGTGTGCAGGTTAGATGGCTTGACCTTGATCAATGCGTGGAGTTATGGGGAAAGGGTGGGGGAATGGGCCTAGGTATAGTGTTCTTTTTGAGGGTCGGTGCGGACTCGCTGAACCAAATAGCCTTCTTTTGCACTGTAGGGATTCTATGGATTCTACGGAAATATCAATCCTAACATTTCACCACCATTGAAACACTGAATATGTGGCACATTAAAAATCCTTGTAACATGTTGTAAATACTGAAAAAGGCTGTGTTTCGCAGAAATTTACATCTAAAAGTATATATCAAATATTAAGTTCAGCTTATTGTCCCTGGTACAAGAATATACAAATTGGTAGATTTTAAGGCCTGGTATTATCAGGAAGAATATTTTGACTTTGAGGGAAATGCAAAGAAGGACAAGAAGGAAGCTCCAAAAATGTGAGAACACTGTTCTGTGCAGAGACCTAACTCCTCAGGAGACAGAATTTTAAGAGCGTATCTGGTCCAACTATTTAGATTATTAGGGGACCAAATTTACCCAGCTGTTCGAAAAGGCTCTCACTGTGACTACCAGGAGTTTGGTGAAAGACCCTGGGCGTCATTCTCCGCCGGCGGGAGTCTCCGTTTTGCCGGCACCGGGGGGTTTCCCGACAGCGTGGGGCTGCCCCACAATGGGAAACCCCATTGACCGGCCGGTATTACGGAGACTCCCGCCGGCGCAGAAATGTGGCGGGGCGGGTAGGAGAATTTCGCCCCATGAAACTCCCCCAGGTCACAGCTATTTAATGTCCCTATCCCTAAGGTACTGGTTTAGCTCACTGGGCTAGACAGCTGGTTTGTAATGCAGAACAAGGTCAGCAGCGCGGGTTCAATTGCCGTACCGGCTTACCCGAACAGGTGCCGAAATGTGACGACTAGGGGCTTTTCACAGTAATTTCATACTTGTGACAATTAAAGATTATTATTAATATTATTATTATTACCGTATACAAGAATTTCTGGCTGGTCTTGTTCAGGGTGGCGTCTTCACCCACATGGCACCTGGTGCAGGAAAGATGGGGCAAGGCCAGGAGGAGAATTCTAAATCTGACGTACCATGGGCGGGATTCTCCATCCAGCGATGCCGGAATCGCGAAGCACGATCGAGCGGAGAACAACATGTCAGCCGAAAATCAAGGCAGGCAGTGGGCACTGCACGGAATGCCATGCTCCAGTGCCTCGTCAGCGGCATGAACGCATTCCACGTCTGCAGGCATGCAAATTGTACAGTAAAACGCTGTTGACATAACATTAACGGGCCAGCTCCAGCATTCACCAGGTCTCCCTTAATGCTGTTGACGGAGGAACTATCGATGGCGAGGTTCACTTCTGGTATTCAAAATCGGAAAACAGGTGCCATGGCTGCTGAGGGAGAGAGAGGAGCTATCGCATGTTCCCAAAGGCACAGCCATGGGCTGCCAGTCCTGCTGCTAGCCGGGGTGGGGGGCATCCGCCAGAGCCAGGGAGAGTAGCAAGAGGCAGTCAGGGGATGGTCCGTGGGGTCGGTGTGACCCCCAGGACCGGGACGTCCAGGCTTGGACCGCCATTGCTGCTGCTTGCAAAGCAGCCATCTTGCAGTGCACCTCAGTGACCACCCACTGTGGGCCATAGTTGCGCAAAGTGCAACCGGCCGTATGGGTGCCTCCCAAAAGCCACCTCCTGAAGAACCCACAGACCCTGACTGCCCCCCTCCCCCAAACAACCAGGCACAATGCTGCTGGCGTTGCACCATGCGACCCACCCAAGGGGGATGCCCACAGTAGATCCCATCGGAGGGTGCAGGACAGAGGCCGCAGTGCGTACCGCTAGCATGGGTAGCACGAGCCACAGCTACCCCTGACGGCAGGGAGGGATTCCGGGGTCAGAGGCCTCCCCCCCAATGCCAGGTGCCAATGAGGCCAGGGGTGCGGTGGGCAGCATGTCCAGTAGAGTGGCTAGGGTGAGGATGGGAGGGGAGGGAGATATGCGGGGTCAGCGACTGCAGTGCAGGACAGGGCAACCAGAGCCTGTTGGACCTGGTTGGGTCAGGGATAACCGCCATGCTACCATGTCTGCCTTTTGGCCCCTACAGAGAATGGACTTCGGTATCCAACCAGGAGTTGCCATCTGCCTGGCCGCTGCTGCCCTGGCGGATGCACTGGGGCTGTCCGAGCAGGAGCTTGGGGAGGACCCTGCAGGAAAGGAGCCTGCTGCAGAGGAGCAGGGGCCAGCCAGCGTGGATAGAGAGCCAGCCATCCAACAGGCGAAAGAGGAGGTGGGCAGGTGGCACCGCTTCAGGCCTCATGTGTACCGGCAGCGCCCGTCATTCAAGGGCCTACCAGACCGAGAATGTCACCTAAGACTCCAGCTGAGCAGGGAGACAGTGCAACATATCTGCCGGATCGTAGCACACCTGGAACCATGGTATATGGGGGAAGACACCCGCTCCCAGTGGCTATCAAGGTGTCCTGAATCTCTACACGACGGGGTCCTTCCAGGCACCGAGTGGGCACTTGTCGGGGATTTTACAGACCTCGGTGCACAGGTGCATCCGTGACTTTACGGAGATCCTATATGCCCAGGCGGCGCAATACATCAAGCTGAATATGGACCAAGCCCACCAGGTTACCCGGGCAGCAAGATTTGCCATTGCCGGGATGCCCCAGGTCCAGGGACCGATGACGTTGGCCCCCACGAGCACAGCTACATGATAGGCCTGTCTTCACAAAACAAAAGGGATTCTATTCGATGAAAGAGCAGCTGGTATGTGACCACCAGCTGCTCACCTTGCACGTCTGGATATCCTGGAGGAGCCCTCCCCATACGTACTTCCTACCTGCCACACTACAGGGTGCAGACCGAGGTTGTCAGTATCAGCGGATCTGCTCCATGGGATGGAGGATGATGACGATCTACACTGCAATGAGCCCTGGTGCTGTGCATCATTGGAAACAGTCTGGCTCCTGCCATCAGCAGCACTCTCCAGTGTCCGCCTGGGTGATCCCAGCATGGTGCATGCTGGCCACTCTATCTCATAGTCCCATCTAACCTGGATGGGAAGGAGTGGGGTTGGGTCACGGGGCGGTGTGCGGTAGCCGCCTTCGGGCCCCCCGCCTGTGCCCACCTCCAAACCTGGGTCCCACACCAGCAAGTTCCCACCAACCCCCTCCCCGCCCCTGCTCCCAGCCCAGCCCATCCCTCACACCCTTCTGACAGAGCCCCAAGGCAGTTTGGAGTGTTGTTGAACAGATGTTTATAGTGCTATTTACAGGTATTGTACCCAGGCCAGATTGGCTATCGACACGGGAGAATCATTGGATATCACATATACTACGAAATTGGATATCACATATACTACGAAATGGTGGTTTATGTGCGCCTTCTGCTCATCGTGGTAAAAGGGCAGGGGCCCAGCTTGTTGGGCCATGACTGGCTGTATCACCTGTGGCAGTAGCGGCAGCACATTCTTCAGACAATTCCTGGTGGTTTGAGCGAGGTGTTGGGAAAATACCCCAAGGTGTTCCAAGCCGGGTTGGGGAAGAGAAAAGGGGCTGTAGCCCACATACACTTTGACCTGTGTGATGAATGATAACTGTATAACTGTATCTTTAATGTGATGATCCCTTTAAGACCGGGTTTGGAACCCTGGGGGACTCTGCCTCCGGCATCCCCCCCCCCCCCCCCCCACCCCAGGGAACTGTATATAAGGTAATGTTCAGTGGGCAGCGTGCAGTGAGCAAGCTTCTCGGCAGCTGTCTGGTTCTCTGCTAATTAAAGCCTTTGAATTATCAATCTTCTCTCTCGAGTCGTAATTGAGGGTATCTCAACCTGGAAGCCCGCCACGATATTTCCAGGCACGCCCAGTTCCCTATGCCTTGCTCAAAAAGCTGGAGACTGAACTTGGTCACTTGGAATCCTTGGGATCATTAAGCCCATCCGGTTTGCTGATTGGGCAGCACCGGTAGTGCTGGTCATGAAACCAGACAAAACGGTTTGTTTATGTGGGGACTATAAATTAACAGTACCCCTTACCCCGCAATGGGGATCTCTACACAAAGCTTTCGGAGGGAGGGGGGGGAGTCAGTCGTTCACGAAGCTCGATATGAGCCATGTCTATTTGCAGCTCAAGTTGGATCCTGGTATATCACCATCAACACGCACAGATGCTTATGCCAGTATACACAGCTACCCTTCTGAGGGTCCTCCCTCTGCCTGCCCTATTTTTCAGCAAGCGATGGAAAACATCCTGAGAGGGCTCCCATGACTAGCCGTTTATTCATATTACATGCTGGCCACGGGTGCCTGTGAACAAGGGCACTTGGATAATCAAGAGGCTGTGTTGAAGTGGTTTGCTGAAGCTGGTGTCCGCCTCTGGAGTGCCAAGTGCGTGCTTCATGCAAAGGAGCCAGCTACTGGGTGGATCGTGGAGGTCTCCACCCCGTCACGGAGAAGGTGTGCACGATCCAGCAGGCCCCCACCCCGAAGAATGCCTCGGAACTGCGATCTTTCCTCAGTCTCGTTAATTATTACGGGAATTTTCTTTCAAACCTGGCTACCACATTGGTTCCCTTACACTTCCTTCTGAAAAAGGATCACATGTGGGCTTGGGGCTGGCTGCAGGAAACAGCTTTTTGGCGGGTAAAAATAAAGTTGTCATTTTCCAGTTTACTGACCCACTACGATCCTGCCAAGCCCTTGCTCATCACATGTGACACTTCCCCCTTGTACTATAGGGACCATTCTGTCCCATTGAATGGGGGACGGAAGGGAAAGTCCGGTCGCTTTCACCTCCCGTACGTTGGCTGCAGCTGAAAATAAGTACACACAGATAGAAACGAAACAAATCGCTTATTGTCAGAAGTAGGCTTCAAATGAAGTTACTGTGAAAAGCCCCTAGTCTTCACATTCCGGCACCTGTTCGGGGAAGCTGTTACGGGAATTGAACCGTGCTGCTGGCCTGCCTTGGTCTGCTTTCAAAGCCAGCGATTTAGCCCTCTGCTAAACAGAAGGAAGCCCCGGCGGTGGTATTCACCGTGAAACACTTTCATCAATATGTCTACAGTCAAGGGACAGGGGTTCATCTTGAAAGTCCTCCACAATGGTCATCCAGGCATGTCAAAGATGAAAATGCTTGCATACAGTTATGCATGATGGCCGGGCCTCGACGCGGACATCAAGAAGATGGCCCAGGAATGTTCTGTTTTCCACGAGCAGCAGAAACTCCTGCCTGCAGCACCCCTGCATCATTGAGAATGGCCATGAGAGTGGTTGCGTGCCGCCTTTGCAGGTCCGTTCCAGGGTCCATTTTCCTATTAGCCATTGACACACATTCAAAGTTTGAGGTACACAAGATGGCGGGAAACATGTCCCAGGCAACCATTGAGAAGTTACGTTTATCATTTTGCACGCACGGCCTCACTGATAACAACTCTCCTTTCACAGGTGAGGAGTTCTCCGGATTTCAGAAAGGTATAGCATATTTACACCATCCGGTGTCAAATTGTTTAGCAGAGCAACAGTGAAAACTTATGAACGCAGCCTTAAGAAACAATTTTCGGGATTGACGGACACCAGGCTGGTTTGTAGCTACAGGACCACTCTGCACGCAGTAACTGGGATTGCCCTTTGTGGAATTACTGATGGGCCGGAGACTTCATATTCGCCTCAGAATGATTTTTCCAGACATAGGAGCGAAGGTGCGCCACAATCAGAAGCAGTAAGGGCATTGCTCCCCTCGACGTTGACCTTGCTGGCATTTTGTACCAGGGGACGTGGTGTTTGTTCTAAACTTCGTTGATGGCGCCCAGTGGATCTCCAGCATTATCCCTCACCAAATAGGGCCAGTCTCTTACCAGGTGCAAGCCCAGGATCGTATGATGAGAAAGCATCTTGACCATATTAGGTCCAGGAGACCACTTCTTCAGAAATGCCCTCGTCCTCGTTAACTTCTAAAACCGCACCTATTGCCTGGTCAAGCCACGGCAGAGCCTCATCTTCAGAAACCTCTTCTAGAACCGCATCTGAGGCCTGCTCGGGCCTCCACACGACACCTTTTCTTGCTTGAGCTTTTGTGAACTTGCAGTTCTGTATAATATGACACCTTCTGCCATTTTGAAGAGATTCAGGGCTACACAGGCTCAAAAAATAAAAAGACTGGTTATATGGATGGAGCACGTCAGTTCGAAGGTTTGTTTTCAGCCTTACTTTCGTGATTCCAGAACTATGACCAGAAGTCTTGTTCCCCTGGGCCCATAGAGTGGTGTGTCTGTTGTTTGCAGCCAAAGGTCTCTCAGCTGCAGTTCTTTGTCTGGCAGCATCGCAACACTGGCTCCAGTGGTCAACTTAAAGTTTGCGAGATGACCGCCAACTAAAATGTCCACATCCTAGGGCAGCACGCTGGTGCAGTGGTTAGCACTGCTGCCTCACGGCGCCGAGGTCCCAGGTTCGATCCTGGCTCTGGGTCACTGTCCGTGTGGGGTTTCCACATTCTCCCCATGTTTGCGTGGGTTTCGCCCCCACAAAGAAAAGATGCGCAGGGTAGGTGGATTGGCCACGCTAAATTACCCTTTAATTGGAAAAAATGAATTGGGTACTCTAAGTTTATTTTTAAAAAGAAAACGTCCACATCATAAACTGAAAATCCTGAATCTTTGACATCATCCAAAAAGCACGGCTGTGTGTCCTCCTGGTGTGCAATCTCAACATCAAGATTTCTGTTTGTTTATATGTATTGGCCTTGCTGTTGGCAAAAGTTTCCAATTCTGTTACATTGCAAGCATTGGGCTGGAACTGCAGGACTTTGATCTTGCCTAAGTGAGGGGGACACTTTTCTCCACAACACAGGAATGGTCGCTTTACTAGTCAATCAAGGTATTATTTCCCTTGGTCTGGAGGGTTCCTATTTCTGCATTGTTTAACAAACTGGACTGCGGGGTTTCCTTTGTACCACAGTTTAGTGTCTCCTCTGAAAATGGATCTCTGCTACACATGGGATTCAGACTGCCGAACAATCTGGATAGCTTTCTCGAGGGTCAGGCTTTTGTTGCTTCTTCCGTTAAAGTAAACATCAAATGATTTTAGTACGTCTTCAAATTCAGCAAATGATCGTCAATTCCTTCTCCAGGAGTAATGTGGTCTGCTTTATCTAGCTGACTAAATAAAGCAGAATGTTAACTTGATGAGTTCCTATCTTTCATCCAGACCTGAAGGAATCTTGGGCGACATCCTCCGACCCCCCGCTGGGTCGGAGAATCGCCGGGGGCTGGCGTGAATCCCGCCCCCGCTAGTTGCCGAAGTCTCGGGCACCGGATATTCGGCGGGGGCGGGAATCGCGCCGCGCCGGTTGGCGGGCCCCCCCGCTCGATTCTCCGGCCCGGATGGGCCGAAGTCCCGCCGATAAATTGCCTGTCCCACCGGCGTAAATTAAATCACCTACCTTACCGGCGGGACAAGGCGGCGTGGGCGGACTCCGGTGTCCTGGGGGGGGCGATCTGGCCCCGGGGGGTGCCCCCACGGTGGCCTGGCCCGCGATTGGGGCCCTCCGATCCGCGGGCGGGCCTGTGCCGTGGGGGAACTCTTTCCCTTCCGCCTCCGCCACGGTCTCCACCATGGCGGAGGTGGACGAGACTCCCTCCACTGCGCATGCGTGGGAAACTGTCAGCGGCCGCTGACGCTCCCGCGCATGCGCCGCCCGGAGATGTCATTTCCGCGCCAGCTGGCGGGGCAACAAAGGCCGTTTCTGCCGGCTGGCGGGGCGGAAATTCCTCCAGCGTCGGCCTAGCCCCTCAATGTTGGGGCTCGGCCCCCAAAGATGTGGAGCATTCCGCACCTTTGGGGCGGCGCGATGCCCGTCTGATTGTCGCCGTTTTGGGCGCCAGTCGGCGGACATCGCGCCGTTTCCGGAGAATTTCGCCCCATGTGTCTAAGGAATCTTTTTCTCTAATGTCTCCAATTATGTGATTGATCTGAGATTTTGATAAGTCCAAATTAATCTACAAGAGTTGATTTCTGATCCACCATTAAAAACATTTTGAAGTGTAGGTTCATCTTAAAGAGGTTGCTGAGATTCTTCATTTGAAGACATATGCTTGCTGGTTTTGGAGGGCTTCCGCTGTAATGGCAGTGCCGAAACTCAGACTTGAGAACATATTAAATAATGGCTGCTTTAGGGTTGCGAAAGTGCCAAATCCTGGACTCTGCTGGATTTCAAAGCTGATTCTATAATTGCAATTCTTCTGAATTTTTTTCTTTTCAAAGTGTGTTCAGGCACTGATTCAATTTCTCTTTTGGAGTTTTTAAGTGGCAATTTCTGACCAATGAATTACTTAATAGTTTCCCAGGACTTGCAATATTCAGGAATTTAAAAGTTTTATCTCAGCCCTGCTAGGTCTGCTGACTCTGCACTCCGGGAATTGAAGTTGGACTTCCAAGAAATCCTATGAAGTACTCTTCCACAGTTAGAAATTTTAATAATCTACCTTCAGCTTCCAAGCCTTTCTCTGGAGCTTTTCCCTGGTGATTTTCCTCTGCATGTCAGCTTCCTGGCCTTTTCTTCAGGTCAGAGTGTTTCTTCAAATGTTTCTTTAGTCCTGCAGGACTTCAGTTTTGCTCTGAGGTTTTTGTGAGGTTTTCTTTCAATTAGCTGCTACCATATCCAAGTTGGATACTGTTCGGTGGAGTCTTAATGAAGTCTTCATAGTCTTAAGTAGGTTAAACATATGTATTTAACTGCAAGAACTATATACATATATACAGTAAATGATTCAAGCTTAGTGCGGCCACCAAACTTCCTTGAGCACACGGCACTGTCCAACACTAGACTGATGGCTAAATGCAGGTCATGTATTTTCTTACATCACCAAGTGGGCAGTACTGTACTCAATCCCAACTTAATCCTCTACATACCAGACCTTTATACTACACCTTTTGTAACTAATTTGAAGAATGGGATAGAATGAATAATAAATTGAAAGATTAATGTGCAGTTCTTACTAAATCAATTTTTTCTTTTATTAGAAAAATAACGGCCGGGGATCTTTGAACCTCCGCGCTGCAATCGTGCCCGGCATGGGGGCAGAGAATGGGACGTTGGACCCGGTCGACGCGGCGCCAGTTGGGGGCCATTGAAAGAGGCCCCCGCGGCGATTCCCCGTGGATGACCGGCCGAGTTCCCGCCGGCGTGGTTCACATATGGTTCCACCCAGCGGGAGCTCGGAGTCACGGCTGCGGTGGCCGTCTTGGTGGGGGGGCGGGGGATCCGTCACCGGAGGGGCCTCCACAACGGCCAGGCCCACGATCGGGGGCCACCGATCGACGGGCACACGCGATCTGGGGGGGGCCTGTTTCTTCGGCGCCGGCCCGCTGTGTGGGTCCACCATGTCGCGCGGGGCCAGTGCCGCAGGTGGCCGCCACGCACATGCGCAGACCCGCGGCTGGAAGTGCAGGGCCCCGTATCGGCAGCCGGAGCTGTGTGGAGCACTCCAGGGCCCTGCAAGCCTCCTTAAAAATGGAGAATCACCCCAGACTTTCTGGAAAAAAGACCGGAATGATTTGCGCCCGTTTTCTCGCGGGCGTGGGGACATAGCCTCATTATTGGTTAAAATGCAATTATTTAATATTACTCATTTCATTGTTGGTTATTCTATCATTTCATTTGGATAAGATATGGAAACATGTCAATAATAAGGATATTTGGTATGAAAACAAATGCGTTGGGAGATTCTCTAATTGTAACTGATGATAGCAAGGGATGCTTTTGGGCAGAGCTCTCTTGGATGGTGTTCAAAAGAAGCAAGCTGATTTGTTGGCCAGATGTTTTGCCTGATGGCATCATTATGAATGTTTGGCTGAGCTCTATGAATGACTAATGCAACAAACTCTGTGGGTGTGGGGGAGGGGGGCATGAATACTTCCACAGTTGCAAAAGGGACTCACAGCTTTGTTTGATTTACAGTCTTTTATCTGTAACATGATCTTTCTTTGAAGTGGTTTTGCACTGCTCATGTGTTTATTTGGATTTGGATTTGATTTATTGTCACGTGTACTAAGGTACACTGAAAAGTATTTTTCTGCGTACAGACCTGACAGATCATTCCATATCTGAAAAAATATAGGAGATACATAAATACACAATGTAAATACATGGACACAGATATCAGGTGAATAAGCCAGTGGGAGGAATCTTTGATCATTCTGCCAGCTTTCTCAAGGCAGCGGGAAGTGTAGACTGTCAATGGATGGGAGGCAGGTTAATGTGATGGACTGGGCTCAGTTCACGACTCTCTGTAGTTCCTTGCATAGAACATTACAGCGCAGAACAGGCCCTTCGGCCCTCGATCGCCTTGGGACAAGCAGTTGCCATACCACGCTGTGATGCAGCCAGATAGGAAGCTTTCTCTGGTGCACCTGTAAAATTGGTAAGCTTCAATGTGGACATGCCAAATTTCCTTAGTTTCCTGAGGAAGTAGAGGCGCTGTTGTGTTTTCTTGGTCGTAGCGTTGACATGGGTGGACCAGGACAGATTGTTGGAGATGTACACACCTAGGAATTTGAAGCTGTCAATCATCTCCCCCTTGGCTATTGATGCAGACAGGGGTGTGTATGATTCTTTGTTTACTGAAGTCACTGGCCAGCTCCTTAGTTTTGCAGACTTTGAGGGAGAGATTGTTGCCGTTACACCACGCCAATAGGTTCTCTATCTGCCTCTTGTACTCTGACTCATTGTTGATTGAGATCCGACTCACTATGGTCGTGTTATCAGCAAACCTGTAGATGGAGTTGGAGCCACATTTTGCCACGCGGTCGGGTGTGTACAGGAAGTATAGTAGGGGGCTAAGTACCTTGCGGGGCCCCGGTATTGAGGACAATCGTGGTATTTAATCAGCATTAAAGGTTTCCTCAATTGGCCTTTCCTGGCTGTGTTTGACCTATAGTTTATAAAAAGATCAGAGAGGAAACTTTTCCAAAAGGAATGATGAATGCTTGTTTTTTTAATTTCTCAGGCATTTCAAAGACTTAACAGTGTGATTATATGACTCGGGATTTCAAGAACTGGTGGATACTATGCCATGGAGGTGAATGGGGGAAATGGAGAAGGCATAGGATATCTGAGAAGGCATGGAGGATGGGTAGGTGTGACGGAGTGAAGAGTAGATGACCTAACAAATGGTAATAAAAATGGGCCGAATGTTCCAATAAATGGAGCCCGGCCTTCTAACGTGCCAGCTTCACCGTCTACCAGCCTACATGGTTGCCTCCAGAGATGGCAGAAGTTCTATCTCCAGACCACACCTGATTCCCTGACAGGAAAATAAGGCAGAGGAGTTCCTGTTGGAAGAGGAGGGGACCCAATACTGATTGCTATGATGAAAATCCAGTCCCAGAAGTCATTTGTTTGCAAAAAGAACTGAAATTTCCCACTCCCACATTTGCCAAGTGGAGGGACCATGCAGGTTCTCTCAGTGAAAAACTGTGCTCCTTTTCCAATGAATTATTATACAGGTAGGAACTACAGTTATCACTAATAAAATATGTGTTACTCAGGATAAGTTAAAATAGCTGTGCTAACTATATACAGATAAGAATAATCAAACACATTGTTAAAGATTTTGGGATATTCCATTTGGTAACATTCGACAATCCAATAATTGATCTGAGCATTTCGTTTCATTTCATGTTCATTTTTATGCACCTATTAGCCGTTATTCAAATGATACAATGTAATAATTCTGTAAGCACATGCCTTTACATGTGGGCCGGGATTGTCCGAATTCGGCTGCCCCGGCGCCGAAAGCCGGCCCGCTACGGCCGGCGCGGGACCATGGCCGTCTCCGCGCGGCCCCCGGGCAGCATTGCGGAGCCCTACAGGGGCCCGGCGCAGAGGAACATAGGTGTGTCCCCCCCCCGCGGAAAGAGCACGCCCGCCGATCGGTTGCCCCCGATCGCGGGCATGGCGACAGCGTCGGTGCGATTGGTGGCGATTCTCCGGTCGCCGGAGAATCGGTGGCCCGACGTCGGAGCGGCGTGGCGGGATTCGCGGGCCCCCCCCGGCGATTCTGCGACCCGGCGCGGGCTCGGAGAATCCCACCCAGGCTTTTTCAATCTTTCTTAAAGTAGAATGATGCTTCTGTTTAGATACTAAATGAACATAAAAGAACCATATTTTTATAAATCCACTTATGACACCCAAACGTTCTTCTGTCAATCACAAATTGGTTAAAAGAATAATTAGCTATCTGCCTGTTCCTACCTCCTGGTTAAAACCTGGTAGCCAATATGTCCCTTTGTTCTTTTTCTCTGCATTCACAGCACATGAAAAGCTGTGGCATCAGCTTTCTCCACACTCAGTGCTTTGTCATTAAGCCTGTCAATAAAACCAGCTACATGTCCTCCACTGCTATTCTCAAAATAAATGAGTCATCCTAGATGGCCAATCACCTTGGAATGAGACAGTTGACCCTTGTTGCATTTGGTAGAAATAGACTATGAGCTGTGACATTCCATGAAGCTTGCTTCTCTGGTGACCTTGCAAAATCTGTGAATTTGCTTTGTTTTAAAAACACACTTAACTATAACTCAAATGAAAATAGGAATTTGCTGGAAATACCCAGAAGGCCTGCCAGCATCTGTGGAGAGAGGAACAGGATTATCTATTTTCCTTCTCTTGTTGGATCAGGTATCAACGGAAACTCGCTTTCATAATCACACCTCCATCTTTTATCAACCATCTCGGGCTCTGACTTATTCCATGTGGATTCCAAATGGAATTCCACCTTGTGTGATTGGACCCAGCCATGGTTAGCCATCTCTTAGCTGTTCAGCATTCCTCGAACCACAGTTCTTGTCACATTCTGAGGTCCAGACTCAAGTCCATGATGTTGGCAGGGGCTGGCATTCTGAGAGAAGGTTCTGTAGGGATAGATGCACAGCTGAAATTAGAGGAGACATCAAGTGAGTCAGGAAGGCAGAGAATGTCTAGACCAGTTAAGTCACAAGGGAGCTTGGCAAGATTGGATTGCATTTATTTTAATGCGAGGAGTCTAATGAACTAGGCAGATGAACTGAGGTCACAAATTAAAACATGGAGGTATGATGTCATTGCTGTCACTGAGACATGGCTGAGAGAGGAGCAGGTTTGGCAGATCAGTATTCCAGGATACAGGATCTTCAGATTAGATAGGGAAGGAGGTAAAAGAGGAGTGGGTGTCGCAATTTTGATCAAGGAATCAATTGCAGCTGTAAGGAGGGATGACAGCTTAGAAGGGTCTTCAACTGAAGCCATAAGGGTAGAACTTAAAAACTAAAATGGAGCAATCACATTGTTGGGAGTGTTCTATAGGCCCCTAACAGTCCGAGAGAAATAGATGAGCAGATTATGTAGGCAAATTTCAGAAAAGTGTAGAAGTAATAGGGTAGTGATAGTGGGGGATTTCAACTTTCTCAATATTAACTGGGATAGCCATAGTGTGAAAGATTTAGAGGGAGCGGAACTCTTAAAATGCATCCAGGAGAACTTTTACGCCAGTACTTAGAAGGACCTACAAGAGAGGAGGTGGTCCTGGACTTAAACTTTGGTAACGAAGCTGGGAAAGCGGTTGAAGTATCAGTGGCGGAGCATTTTGCAGACGGTGATCTTAACTAGAGGCGTATAGAATGTGCAACAGGGAACTTAAAAAGGAAATTAGGAAAGCATTAAGGGGACATGAAAGGATACTGGCAGGTAAAAGGATGGAAATCCTAAATTGTTTTACAAGTACATTAAGAGTAAAAGGATAACGAGGGAAAGAGTAGGGCCCATTAAGGACCACAGTGGTAATTTGTGTGTGGAACCAGAGGATGTAGGTAGGGTTCTAAATGAATCCTTTGTTTAGTATTCACTAGTGAGAGGGGTGGTGTGGGTATCAAAATCAGGGAGGACTGTAATAAATTAATGAGGTTAACATAGACAGGGAGAGGGTTCTGATTGGTCTGGCCGGCTTAAAAGTAGACAAGTCTCCAGGGCAAGATGAAATATATCCCAGGCTGCTGAGTGAGGCAAGGGAGGAATAGCAGGGGCGCTGGCAATAACTTCCAATTCCTCTCTGGCCACAGGAGAGGTACCAGAGGACTGGAGGATAACCAATGTGGTACCATTATTCAAGAGGGGTGGAAGGGATAAATCAGGAAACTATAGGCCAGTCAGTCAAACCTAAGTGATGGGGAAATTATTGGAGGCAATTCTGAGAGATAGAATTAATCTACATTTGGAGAGGCAGGGATTAATCAAGGACAGTCAGCATAGTTTTGTTAAGGGAGGTCAGGTCTGACCAACTTCTTTTAAAAATGTTTTTCATTGGGTTTTGTACATGTTATATACACAGGTATATACATCGCAACTCCAAAGCACATAGGATCCAGGAAATATAACAGAACAGAGGGGTCTTTCCTCCACTCTCTTCTATTCTCTCTTTCTTTTTACAGATCATCTAACTAGGGTGGAGGAGACGCCTGGGTGGTGCCCCCTATTGCTTTTTACATTCTCTTAACATTTATTTCTGCGGTTGCCTCGGCATCGGTTATTGCCCGTTTCTTCTTCCCGTTTGTCCTCGCGTTCTTTCACCGTGCTGTGGTTGCTGCCACTGTTGTCTTCCCCTGTGCTCTTCCACCCCGTTTTTGTTCTCTTGAACTAGTCCTCCCCTGGATTTTGTTTTTTGTAAGACCTTATTTATGAAGCTAGCATTCTTTCCCCCCCATACAAACGCCATGTTTAACTTGTCCAATTAGTAGGAAGAGGTACCTGGGCAGTACATTCATTTTGATCGTCTGTGCTCTCCCTGCCAGGGAGAGTGGGAGTGTGTCCCATCTCTGCAGGCCCCTTTTTCACTTCCTGTCAGACTGGTCAGTTTCCATTTGTGGATACCTCCCCAGTCATGAGCGATTTGGATCCCCAGGTAGCGGAATTTGTGTCGGGCCTGTTTAAATGGCATTCCGTCCAGCTCTGCCCCTCCCCCTTGCGGGTTCAATTTTGCCCATGTTGGGTTTGTAGCCCAAGAAGGCACCAAACTCTTTAAGGAACGTGATAATTCATTCCATGCTGCTTTGTGGGTCTGAAATGTAGAGAAGCACGTCACCCACGTAGAGTATGACTCCATGGTCTCTACCTCCTCTTTGGATCCCCCTCCAGTTCTTTGCTGTTCTCAGCGTGGTCGCTAATGGTTCGGTCGCTAGGGCGAACATCAACAGGGACAACGGGCATCCCTGCCTGGTGCCTCTGTGCAGCTGGAAGTACTGGGAACTGGTGTTGTTTGTCTGTACGCTCACCATAGGAGCATTGTACAGGAGCTGCACCCATGAGGTAAATCCTTTTCCGAGCCAGAACCGCTCCAGTACCTCTATGAGGTACTTCCACTCGATTCTGTCGAAGGCCTTTTCTGCATTCACAGAGACAATCACCTCAGTTGTTCTCTCCCCAGGTGGGGTCATGATCACGTTCAGCAGGTGCCTGATGTTCGATGTTAGCTGCCTGCCTTTGACAAAGCTCGTTTGATCCTCTGCGACCACCTCTGGTACGTAGTTCTCCAGCCTTTTGGCTAGGATCTTGGCCAATATTTTGGAGTCTACATTTAGTAGCAAGGTGGGTCTGTATGAACCACATTCAGTTAGGTCTTTGTCTTCCTTAGATATTAGCGAAATTGAGGCTTGTGCTAGCGTAGGTGTCAGTGTGCCCCTCGCCAGCGAGTCTGTGAATATGAGGAGCCAATTCTTTGTAGAAGTCTGCCAGGAGCCCGTCCGGTCCCGGTGCTTTCCCCGCCTGCATGGAGCTAATACTCTCCATGATCTCTCCCAGTTCTGGCGGTGCTTCCAGGCCCCATTTTCTGTCCTTCACCATGACTGGCATGTCCAGTCCATCGAGGAACTGTTTAATCCCCAAGTCCTCTGGTGGGGCTCTGAGGTGCACAGTCCCCGGTAAAAGGTCTCAAAGGTTTTGATGACCTTGTCTGGGTCTGTTTCTAGCATGCCTCTGTTATCCCTAATTTGCGCGATCTCTCTGCCAGCTGCCTGCTTTCTCAGTCGGTGTGCCAACAGGCTTTGTCCCCATGTTCGTATAGGGTCCCCTGTGCCTGACGGAGTTGGTGTACCACCTTCTTCATGGAAAGTATGTCAAACTCCATTTGTAGCTTTTTCTTCTCCACCAGGAGCTCTATGGTCTACCCCCAGTATGGAGTGTTTACGGTCTACCTCCAGTATGGAGTTGACCAGCTGCTGGCGAGCAGCTCTCTCTTCTCGCTTTAAAGACGAGAATTTTCCCTCTAACCACGGCCTTTAGCTCCTCCCAGAACGTGGAGGGTGAGACCTTCCCCTTCTGGTTGTTTTCAGTATACTCAGCTATGGCCTGTGATACCCTCTCGCTGAAAGACTTGTCGGCTAGTTGGCCGGTGTCCAACCTCCATGTGGGGTGTTGGGCACTGCCTGTCTCCAAACTCACATCCATATCATGTGGAACGTGGTCGGAGATTACGATTGCGGAGTATTCCGCCTTGACCAGCCCTGGGAGCACCAATTTCCCATCCACAAAGAAGTCAATCTTCGAGTATACATTGTGTACTGGGGAGAAAAAGGAGAACTCCTTATCCCCTGGGTGGGTGAACCTCCAAGGGTCCACCGCCCCCATCTGCTCCATAAAACAACCGAGTTCCTTCGCCATGTTCGAGGTCTTCCCTGTTTTGTGGTTCGACCTGTCTGTCCTTGGGTCCTGTACACAGTTAAAGTCCGCCCCCTCCAGCCCCCCCAACCCCATGATGAGTCGGTGCAATGCGATGCCGGGGATTTCTGCCATGGTCTTTTTAATGAATTTTGTGTTGTCCCAGTTGGGAGTGTACACATTAACAAGTACTACCGGTGCCCCATCTAGGGCACCACTGACCATGATGAACTGTTCCCCTGGGTCCGTTACCATCTTCATCATCTTAAACATCGTCCTCTTATTTATCAGATTCGCTACCCCCTGGCCCTCGTCCCGTAACAGGAATGTAGGTCTGTCCCACACAGCCCTTCCTTACCCGCTGTCGGTCCTGCTCTATCAGGTGTGTCTCTTGGAGGAAGATTCTGTCAGCTTTCATGTTTCTTAGGTGGGTGAAGA
Source organism: Scyliorhinus torazame (assembly GCF_047496885.1). Lineage (NCBI taxonomy): Eukaryota > Metazoa > Chordata > Chondrichthyes > Carcharhiniformes > Scyliorhinidae > Scyliorhinus > Scyliorhinus torazame. The sequence continues at coordinate 97,346,942 of NC_092714.1, read as the reverse complement.
CTCTGGATCTTTTCACTGGGCCATTAAGTCCCCTGACATTCCAGGTGACTATCCTGATGGGGGGTTTGTGTCCCCACCGCTCCTGTGGGATCAGCCATACTTACCTGGTGGATGCACCCCTGCAACTCCGGGATTTCCCTTTGTTAGGGAGCCATCCAAGATGGCCGCTGTCACTGCTTTCCCCATGCGGTCGGGCACCTGCGCTCCAAGGTTTCCGTTTGTCCAGGGGGCACCAAACATGGCTGCCAACTGTGCGTCTGCCATGTGGGTAGGCCCCTGCACTCCAGGATCTCCCTTCGCCCAGAGACCGTACTGGGTGGTTGTCGACAATGCTCCTTTGTTCCAGGCCCCTGGTTGCGGCCCTATGTAGCCATATTCCCTGTTTCGCTCTGCTCCTGTCCCTTTCTCTTTCCCCATGTCCCCCCACTTCCCAACCCCGTCTTCCCATCCCCTTTCCCCCCTTCCCTTGCCTGTCCTCCTCTGTCCCCCTTCCCCCAGCCCTTTTTCCCCTTTGCTTCCCCATCCCCACTGCTTGTTCCGCCTCCCCACCCGCCAGACTCTGTCCCTTCCCCCGTTGGATGTGCGCCGCGGCCTCTATCTGCTGCATGCTCCCGGCACTAGCTTTCCCGCTCGTGTGGTGACCCTCCTCCTGGGAGTTACTGTCCCGCTGCCCTCCCGCCCGCTCTCTGTGATGGTCTGTCTGGTCTTTCCCCATCTTACCCTACACTTGTCCCGCTTGTTACTCCGCTTTCCCTCAGCTGTTGCCCACGTCTGCCCGTATAGGGCCACCTTCTCCCACTTGCGCCGGTCTCTCGGTGGAGGCTCGTAGTTCATCTGTCGGGCTGTGCGTGTGTGGGGGGTGGGTGGGGAGAGGGGGGAGGTTTTTCCATACCCACCCACCCGCTTGTTAGGTTACTGCCGCACTGCCGTTCTTTGCCTGGGGCCCTTCACCGCCTCTCCTGCTGTCACTGGCCCAGCCCGCACTCTGCGATGAAATTGACTGCTTCAGCCGGGACCGTAAAAAAATGTTCTTTGCTCTGGTATGTGACCTAGAGCTTGGCTGGGTACAACATACCAAAGCATATGCCACTTCTGAACAGCGCGGCTTTCGCCCTGATGAATTCCGCCCTGCACTTGGCCAGGTCAGCCCCAATGTCCTGATACATTCGGAGTTTGTGTCCTTCCCAACTGCAGTTATTGGATTGCCTGGCCCAGCGCAGGATTCTTTCCCGGTCCTGGTACCGGTGTAGTTTGGCTCTGATGGCCCTTGGTTGTTCTCTTGCCTTAGGTTTCGGTCGTAACAATCGGTGGGCCCTGTCCATTTCTGGTGGGTTAGAGAAAGTCTCCATTCCCACCATGTTGCCCAGCATTTGGGCCGCATATTTCGTGAATCTCTGCCTTCTGGTAGGCCCATGATCCGCAGGTTCTGCCTCCTTGACCAATTTTCCTGCTCCTCGACCTTTCCCCTCAGCTTACCCTGCACCGCGTCCAGTCTCGCTGCCTCCTTTTCCAGTGCCACAATCCGATCACTTTGGGCGGTTGTGGCTCTTTCCAGGTCATTGGTGGTGGCTTCATGAGCCTCTAATTTCTTTTTGGCCCTGCTCAATGCGATCTCAATTCGCACCTGGGTTTCACACCGCATCTTTCACCGCGGCCTGTATGTCCGTTTGGATTTCCTGACGGTGCTCTTTCAGGGCCTCTGAGAGGGATGCCGTCCAGTTCCCTTCTGGTGAGGGATGGTTTTGTGCTTGGGTATTCTGTCCTTTTTGGTCCGGCGAGACTTGTTCTCTGCTGCTTTGTGTGTTGGTCCGTTCGTCCGATTGCCTCTTCTCCAGACCCCTTCCACTTCTGGGGCGTCATTCTCCGACCCCCCGCCGGGTCGGAGAATGGCCGTTGGCCGCCGTGAATCCCGCCCCCGCCCCCGCCGAAGTCTCCGCTCCCGGAGATTGGGCGGGGGCGGGAATCCAGCCGCGCCGGTTGGCGGGACCCCCCGCTGGATTCTCCGGCCCGGATGGGCCGAAGTCCCGCCCAGAAACTGCCTGTCCCGCCGACGTAAATCAAACCTGGTATTTACCGGCGGGACCAGGCAGCGTGGGCGGGCTCCGGGGTCCTGGGGGGGGGCGCGGGGCGATCTGACCCCGGGGGGTGCCCCCACGGTGGCCTGGCCCGCGATCGGGGCCCACCGATCTGTGGGCGGGCCTGTGCCGCGGGGGCACTCTTTCCCTTCCGCCTCCGCTACGGCCTCCACCATGGCGGAGGCGGAAGAGACTCTCCCCACTGCGCATGCGCGGGAAACTTTCGGCGGCCGCTGACGCTCCCGCGCATGCGCGGGGAAACTGACAGCGGCCGCTGACGCTCCCGCGCATGCGCCGCATTTCCGCGCCAGCTGGCGGGGCAACAAACGCCATTTCCGCCAGCTGGCGGGGCGGAAATCCCTCCGGCGTCGGCCTAGCCCCTCAATGTTGGGGCTAGGCCGCCAAAGATGCGGAGACTTCCGCACCTTTTTGCCGGCGCGATGCCCGTCTGATTTGCGCCGGCTTTGGCGCCAGTCGGCGGGCATCCCGCCGTTGGGGGAGAATTTCGCCCCTGGTCTCTATGCGGCCCCTGAACTGGCTTTTTCCCGTCATTTTCTTTCTCCTTCTTTTGTCCCCCATCCTCTTAATGGTCAGGAAACAAATTGGTGGGATTTTTGGCGAGTTTTATTGAAAAGTGGTTGTTTTACAGTCCCGCAGGAGGAGAGCCACAAAAGTGGCTCTCCTCCTAGAGCCACTCAAGGAGTGCTCATCTCAACGTCGTCACCGGAAGTCATGTCTGACCAACTTGATTGAATTTTTCGAAGAGGTGGCCACGTGTGTAGATGAGGGAAATGCATTTGATGTAGTCTACTTGGACTTCAACAAGGCTTTTGATAAGATCCACATCGGAGACTGATGGTAAAGCCCATGGGATGCAAGGAAATTTGGCAAATTGGATCCAAAATTGACTGAGTGGCAGGGTGATGATCGAGGGGTGTTTTTCTGACTGGAAGCCTGTGTCCAGTGCGGTCCCACTGCAATCAGTGTTGGGGCCCTTGCTGTTTGAGGTATATTTAAATGATTTAGGCAAGGCAACATGGTGGCGCAGTGGGTAGCACTGCTGTCTCACGGCGCCGAGGTCACAGGTTCGATCCCAGCTCTGCGTCACTGTCCGTGTGGAATTTGCACAGTCCCCCCATGTTTGCGTGGGTTTCGCCTCCACAACACAAAGATGTGGATTGGCCACACTAAATTGCCCCTTAATTGGAAAAAATTAATTGGGTATTCTAAATTTATATTTAAAAAAATAATTTAGGCATGAATGTCGGAGGATTGATCAGTAAGTTTGCGGATAATGCGAAAATTGGTGAGATGGAAAATAGTGAGGAGGATAGCCTTAGATTACAGGAGGATATAGACGGTCTAGTCAGATGGGCTGATCAGTGGCAAATGGAATTCAATCCAGATAAGTGTGAGGTGATGCACTTGGCAGGACAAACAAGGCAAAGGAATATATGATAAACGCCAGGACCCTGGGAAGCACTGAGGATCAGAGGGATATTGGTGTGTAAGTACACCGGTCCTTTGAGGTAGCAGGTGGATTCAGTGGCTAAGAAGGCATCTGGTATGCTTGGCTCTATTAGCCAAGTCATATAGTTAAAGAGCAGGGAGCTTATGCTGGAACTGTACAAAACGTTGGCTAGGTCACAGCTAGAGTATTGTGTGCTCGCCACTAAGGGAGACAAGATTGAGATGTATAAAATTGTGTGGGGCATAGATAGAGTTGACAAGAAGTTGAAGGGGCCAATGACCAGGGGCAAAGATTTAAGGTAAGGAGCAGGAGGTTTAGAGGGGATGTGAGGGAAAATGTTTTACCCAGAGGGTGGTGGGAGTTTGGAATTCGCTGTGTGAAAGGATGGTGGAGGCAGAAAACCTCATAACATAAGATGTGCAGCTGTGATGCCTAGGCATACAAGGCTATGGGCCAAGTGACGGACAATGAGATTCCAATAGTTCGGTGGTTGTTTTTATCTGGTGCAGTCAAGACGAGCTGAAGGGCCTTTGCTGTGCCGTCTGATGAAAGGTCAGGGACCTGAAATGTCCATTCATGGCAGGAATCTATGGGCCACACACCGACAGGAAAACAGATGGGCCTGCACACTCCACCGCAATTTTATTAGCAGTCGAGGTTGCACCCCACTCTGGTGTGGCCCAATGAGGCTTAGTGGGTAATCAATGTCCACTTAAGAGCCTTATCCCTGTTCAGATTTACCAGGCAGCAAGAAAGGTCTGCATCCAACATGCAGTCTGGTAGGTGTGACCCTGCAATCTGCTGGCCAGTGAATGGGAATATGCTTCCTTTTCGGGTCCCAGATGGAGTCCCCCACCCAACAGTTCCACCTATCCCCACTCCCCTGTCCAACGTACCCTCACCCCATGCACTCCTCTCGTCAGGGCTTTCCAGAGATCCCGGGAGGTCTGGGTCAATTGCTGAAGACCTCCTTGGCCTAGCTGCAGTACAAGCAGTGGCCACTGCTCCTGGCGGCACTGCTCATACAGCAAGGGTGAAATTCTCCGTTATCGGCGGAAAGCCGCCGATCGGCGCAAAAAACGGCGCAAATCCGACTTGCGTCACGTCGGAAAAATGGGTCGATAGTCTCCGGCCCGAAATGGGCTAGCAGCGACATAACGGGATCCGCGCTTGCGCAGTGGTTCACGCCGTGCAGCGTCATACGCGCTGCACGGCGTGACGGCTCATAAGGCCACGCTGGTCCCCCCCACCAGACCGGAAAACCCGACCGCAACACCCGACTGGATGGCTGGCTGTCGCTCAGCCCCGAGGTTCGAGTCACGCGATGTGGAGGCGCTCCTGGACGCGGTGGAGCAGAGGAGGGAAGCCCTGTATCCCGGGCACGGCCGCAGAGTTGCCCCACGCCACAGCCGACGTCTGTGGAGGGAAGTGGCAGAGGCCGTCACCACTGTGGCCCTGACACCACGGACAGGCACCCAGTGCCACAAGAAGGTGAACGACCTCGTCGGAGCAGGCAGGGTGAGCCTCCCCCATATCCCCCCTCCCCCATATCCCCCATATCCCCCCTCCCCCATATCCACCCTCCCCCATATCCCCCATATCCCCCTCCCCCATATCCCCCATATCCCCCATATCCCCCCTCCCCCATATCCCCCATATCCCCCCTCCCCCATATCCCCCATATCCCCAAGTGAATCCAGCCTTAACCTTAACCTCTGCAATGCACGCGCAACCGATGGCGTGCATTCATATACCTGCCTAACACTTTTGCCTTTTACCCCTGCCCCCCCCCCCCACAGGAGAAGCGCGCACACAACAATAGGGAGCATGTGAGGACTGGAGGAGGGCCCGCTGATGAGAGGCCACTGACCGTACACAAGGAAAGGGCCCTGGAACTGGCTGGCGGACCTGAGGACCATGAGATTGCTGATGCAGAGGTCGGGGGCGTACTAGCGAGTGAGCCACCGACAGCCCGTCCCCATATCCCCCCTCCCCTATATCCCCCTCCCCCGTATCACCTGATCACTGCCTGATGTCTAACCATGCATGCTTCATTGTGTATCGCAGGACCAAACGTCCAGGCACCCATCCCCGCAGATGCAGACCGCCCACAGGATGCCCCTCGGAGACCACAGGAGACGGAGAGACCCGCACCCTCCAGCATGCGACGCCCGCAGGATGCCCCTCGGAGACCACAGGAGACGGAGAGACCCGCACCTTCCAGCATGCGACGCCCGCAGGATGCCCCTCGGAGACCACGGGAGACGGAGAGACCCGCACCCTCCAGCATGCGACGCCCGCAGGATGCCCCTCGGAGACCACGGGAGACGGAGAGACCCGCACCCTCCAGCATGCGACGCCCGCAGGATGCCCCTCGGAGACCACGGGAGACGGAGAGACCCGGACCCTCCAGCATGCGACGCCCGCAGGATGCCCCTCGCACACCACGGGAGACGGAGAGACCTGGAGCAACAGGGAGACGACACCCCCGTCACGTGCGGGAGCGACCACCCAGCGATGAGGGGGGCAGCCACAGGCCCCCGTCACATCCGAGCCAGGACACCACTACCCAGGACACCACTACCCAGGACACCACGACCCAGGACACCCCTACCCGGGACAGCACTACCCAGGACACCCCTACCCAGGACAGCACTACCCAGGAAGACGAAATACCGGACAGTGAGTCAGAGTGGATGGGTGGAGACGAACCCCCACCCCAAAGTGCCATGGACTCAGAGTGGGACGAAGAGCACGACACAACGCCACTGCTGTCACCAACACCCTCCACCATCGCAGAAACACTCACCACGGTTGGGCACTTTAGTGATGAGGCGGCTGGTACACTCACTGGTGCGCACAACACAGCCGTCCCGGTACAGCAGGTGGAGGTAGGAGCAGCAGAGGGACCGGGCGGTCGGAGGGCAGCCCAGCCCAAGCGAACATCTGCCGCCCAGATGGATCCCGGGTTCCTGCAGTTACCACACCCACACATAGATCCGATGCAACCACCGACCCGGAGACGAGCGAAGAGGGTGACGGGCGGCTTGCGGCGGCTGCGGTCGCAGGTGGAGGAGTCCACCCGCGTCCAGGAGCTGGGAGTGGTGCCGGTCATGCGTGCCACCCAGGCTGACACCGCACGGGTGGCGTCCGCGGTGGAGGCAATGGGTGCGACGGTGTCAGACATGGGGAACGGTTTGCGAGGCCTGGGGCCTTCCGTGCAGGCGGCGTCTGTGGCCCAGGAAATGGCTGCCCTCTCACAGGAGGCCATGAGCCAGTGCCAGCGCCAGATGGCAGAGGCGCTCAACGCCATAGCCCAGTCTCTGCAGGCCATGGCCCAGTCTCAGCAGGCCATGGCCCAGTCTCTGCAGGCCATCGCTGAGGGCATCGGCGCCAGTGGCCATGTGCGAGCCGGCGTCGCACTGTCACAGACAGGCTTTGCCAACACCCTGGGCTCCATGGCTGCAAACCTGCAGACCCCTGTTGATACCAGCACGGGCCTCCAGGACTGGCAGCGCCAGATGTCGGGGGGGCGTCGGATGGCCAGTCCGTTCGCATCCCCCACCCATGTAGAGGCCTGGGGGCCATCGGGCATCCCGAGGGAGGAGGAGGTGGTGTGGTCCGTCCCGGCTCCCTCTGTAGGGGAGGTCCCGGTCAACCGCGACACCTCGGACTCCCCCCCTTCCGTCCCAGGTGCATCGGGTGGGCAACGGGCAGGACAGGCTGGCAGCTCGCCATCCCAGTCGCCCGGGCCGCAGCCTGGCCCATCTAGGCCAGGACGCCCCAGGAAACGGCCGCCAAAGGGATCCAGTGTCAGAGGGCAGGAATCACAGGAGTCCACCTCCAGTTCTGCTGTACCGTCTGGGGAACCACGTAGACGTAGTCAAAGGGCCCGTAAGGCCAAACAATTAGACACTGAGTAAGTTGGCACGGGTGCAGGGCACAGATGAGTTTTAGGGGCTAGGGCACGTGCATGAACTCCTTTGGTTATTAAAGTCAATGTTACACCTACAGAAGCTGCCTTTGTGCTCTGTCCAAAGTATGCGGGGGCGTCATGTACGTTGAGCGCAAGTGTGTGTGTGAGGGGTGGTCTTACCTCAGCCCCAGGTGAGTCTGCCCCCTTCCCCCTGGGCCGCCATCAACATCCCCCGGGCAGAGGACGGGACCGTGCGCTGCAGTGTCACAGCCGCATGCAGGGATGGTCCGGGTGGATGGTGGTATTGTGGCCATGGGTCAGACATAGTCCAACGATGTAGAGCCAGGAGCTCATCGCAGGGCGGGTTGTCATCATCCTCTATGGCCTGCGATAGACACGCGTCCACCCGCAACTGTGTGAGCCCGGCCCGTTGTGCCGCAGGTGGATCGGCAATGGGGGGGTGGGGGGGGGGGGGTGGTGTGCATGCGGGTGGGGTTGGGGAGGGGGGTGAGGGTGCTGGGTGGGTGGATGGGTGGGGGGTGTGGGTGGTCGGCTGTTGCCATGGTGTGCGGTCTGTGGCCATACTACCCGATTCCCACGCCCATCTAGTCAGTGAAGCGGGCGTCTATCAGTCTGTCCCGTGCCCGCTGGGCCAGCCGGTAACGGTGGACAGCCACCCGCGTGTGTCTACCCCGTCTGCCCTGACCATTGCCCCCATCCCCCTCATCTGGGGAGGACTGGGCCTCTTCCTGCTGCTCCTCCACTCCGCCCTCCTCTGCCTGCGGCACATCGCCCCTCTGCTGGGCTATGTTGTGCAGGACGCAGCACACCACAATGATGCGGCCGACCCTATCTGACCGATACTGGAGGGCGTCCCCAGAGAGGTCCAGGCACCTGAAACGCATCTTCAGCACGCCAAAGCACCTCTCGATCACTCCCCTTGTCGCTACATGGGCATCATTGTAGCGGTTCTCCGCCTCATTGCGTGGCCTCCGTATAGGCGTCATCAGCCACGATCGCAATGGGCAGCCCCTGTCGCCCAGCAACCAGCCCCTCAGCCGGGGATGGCGTCCCTCGTACATGCCGGGGATGGATGACCGCGACAACACGAATGAGTCGTGTACACTGCCTGGGTGACGGGCGCAGACGTGCAGGATCATCATGCGGTGGTCGCAGACCACCTGTACGTTCATCGAATAGGTCCCCTTCCTATTAGTGAACACGGCCCTGTTATCTGCAGGTGGCCGCACGGCGACGTGCATCCCATCGATCGCGCCCTGGACCATGGGGAACCCGGCAACGGCAGAGAAGCCCACGGCCTGGACATCTTGGCTGGCCCGGTCCACGGGGAAGCGGATGTAGCGGTGCGCCATGGCATATAGGGCATCTGTCACTGCCCGGATGCACCGATGCACCGATGTCTGCGATATGCCGGACAGGTACCCACTCGGTGCCTGGAATGACCCCGTTGCATAAAAGTTCAGGGCCACCGTAACCTTGACGGACACGGGGAGAGGGTGTCCCCCGCCAGTGCCACGCGGTGACAGGTGTGCCAGCAGATGGCAGATGTGTGCCACGGTTTCCCGGCTCATCCGGAGTCTCCTCCTGCATTCCCGGTCCGTGAGGTCCTGGTACGACCCCCCCCAACCTCCACCCCGGCACGGACACCCTCCCGGCACTCCCCCGGAGCCCAGCCTACTCTAACCACCCCCCCCCCCCCGCCGCACACACACACACACAACCCGAGACACACCTCTCCTCACGCAATCAGACTGCGGCCACGCCATTTCCTACCCAGAGCCAACCCCCCAGGCCGTCACTCACCTCCACGCTGGTCGGCGTGAGCCTGGAGCACCGGGTCACGCCGATGAAAAGGAGGTTTGATTCACGTCGACGTGAACGGTCATCACGTCGACGGGACTTCGGCCCATCCGGAAGGGAGAATATCGGCAGGCCGAAAATCGGCTGCCTTGCGCAGACCCGTGACATTCTCCGCGGCAGCAGCGCCATTAACGCCCCGCCGACTTTTCTCCCTTCGGAGACTTCGGCGGGGGCGGGATTCACGGCGGCCAACGGCCATTCTCCGACCCTCTGGGGGGGTGGAGAATGACGCCCCCGAGCTGCCAGCTCTGATTCTCCAACAATTCTCTGAGGCGGGACTCCCACCTTAAGAAAGGTGGAAATCTCGCCTCACAATAATTAAAGGCCTGTCAGCTGAAAAATTAAATCGGGGCAAGCGGAACAACAGGAAGTAGACTCACCCCCAACATTTATGATAGGATACGGGGTGCCCACCTTCAGCATGTAATCCAGCCTTCACTCTCCACAAATGCTGCTTTTTTCTCTCCAATATTTCTGTTTTTTTATTTCAGATTACAAGCATCTTGTAACTATAACTCAATCCCCATAGTGAGAAAATGATTAAAATCTTAGAGCTTGGCATATTCTAATAACCTGGATAATATAAACCTGTTAAATGATACTCAAATCCTCTAAATCTGTTTTCAGCAAACGCAAACAAGAGACTTGTTTACATGTAATTAAGTAAGCCTGGCTGCTTTTTCGATTGTATTGTAGAGAGCGGATTCACAGCAGTTTGTGAATTGGCCGAGTTCCTTGTTCAAACATGTAATAAAATCTTACACAATTCTATTTGTAAAATAGGAAGAGCCTTGAAAGAAAGATTGACTTATAAATTGCATTTATAATATTTTTATGATTTCTCCCATCAAGTTATATTATTATTCAAACTGTTGGCAGCCCTGGGATAGTTTCGTATCTCGTACTGCCTGTCTCAAAACCCATCATCAGAGCTTTGAAAAAGAAGAGAAGACAGATTGTCAATGATTAAGGGAATCATAGAAAGTCCACAGCAATGAATATCACGTTGGCTTCTTAGCTCTAATTGTACATTCTACTTCCTGGCTTATTCCCAAGTGCTTCCTAATTATGAAATGAGATAATTGACAGTTTACTCTTGAGAATAAGTTTGAACTGCCTTGCTGCCATTTTCTAATTGTTTTCTGCAAGAATGTTGCACACCTTCTCAGAACATGCTGTGACTAGAGTACATGATATAGTACAGATCACCTAATAGATCATGATATAGTATAGATCACCAGCAGGTACATGAACTGAGAGTCGGATAATTGTATTTCTACACATTACTGTGGGGGAATCTAAGTTGTTGCATTAGGTTTAGTCAGCAGCAGGTCCTTTTAGGAATTGAGCAGGATTCTGGAGCCTGTACCTTCAGCTGTGACTCCTTGCTCATGCTAGCTTTCTGTTTTGGAATAGATGGGTGGGTATATGTGGATGGCTAACCTCAAGGAGGATACAATTGCTCCAGCTGATAAAGTCAAAAGCAAGTTGTAAAATGGGCATCTGACCCAAACCAGTCCTTATATCCCAGGTGGATTTAATTAAAGTCAGGTCTATGGACACTGGCATCAACAAAACAAATGTGGATGTTCTTAAGGGCCCAAAAATGACAAATCTGTAGGATACCATGAGAGACCAGCTGACTAGCTTGTACAATACTGACAATCATCTTGGAGGAGTTCATTGAATGTTGGATAAGTATCACTGCATTGGAAACAAACCAATACAGTACCTATATTTGTTAAAACAATAAATCTAATTAGGATAAATACAGCCCATAATTCTTGCATTAATTATTGCTAATCCCATCAAAATAATTAACATTAGGGATCTGGTACAGTCGTGATTATTCCTGGGGTAGTAATACAGAGGCCTGGACTAATAATCGAGAGAAACTGGATGGCGATGGCAATTTGAGCAGTTGAATTCATATTTAAAAAATATAGAAATGCAAAGCTCGTATCGATAAAAGTGTTCATTAAGCTATCAGATTGCTGTAAAAACAGTGATTAATGTACTTTAGGTAAAGAAATACTCCTCTTGCCCATACTGTATGTGACTCTAATTCGCATCAACATGGGTGATTCGGAATTGGCCTCGAACAACTTCCATGGATCAAGAAGATGGCCCACCACCATATATTCCGGACAAGTAAAAATGGACAATAGTTGCTGACCTTGCCAGCAAAGCGCACATTTCAAATTTGAATAAAAACAAATCTCTCGGAACCTTGAGGATTTCCAATAAAAGAAGAATCTTGTAAATAAAGAATAGCTATAGAAAGAAGAAGGAATTCTAGCTCAAGGGCCTCCTGCAGCTTTTTGGGGAAGAGATGTTCCAAATGGACACAGAAAACAATCCAATGAACTGCACATTTTCAGGTTGCGCGATTTACTGACCACCCCGCAGCATATTTTTCGGCAGCCCGCCAGCGGGATCTACCGGTCCCACCATTGTCAACGGGATTTTCCAGTGACAGCACCCCTCATCACCGGGAAACCCGTGTGCCGGCATGGGACCAGAATTTCCTGCCGGCTTGAACAGCCGATAAATCACGCCCAAAGCCTCTGCTGAAGCTTTTCATAAAAAACACCACTGAAACTGAAAGCAGTGGGAATTCAAGGCAAGGAATAAGGAATTGATGTAGCCTGTACTTGTTAAGGGAGTAGCCCAGAGTGGGGACCGAGATCTTTGTAATAATGCTGAGTGACGAATTGATTTTAATGGCCTGTCTTCGGAAACACAATATGGATGATGTTAAAAAAAAGGAGGGATTATTAAATTAAACAATGCAGACAGAAACCTAGAGAATTATTGAAATCTAAACTGCAAATGCATAATTTAGTGGTAAATTGAATTTGCTATTGAAGAATAGAAAGTACAGTACTTTTAGAAGCCAAAATAGATGTTATTATTATCTTATAAAAGCTGTAGGAATAGCTAAAGATGAATAGCAAAATTTGGCATTTAGCATGTCACGTAAATATGGAGGAACAATAAATAAAGCAGAATGCTATGTTATATTCGAGCACTTGGATATAAAAATCTATGGTTGCCCTGTATAGGGCGTCAGTCAATTGCTCCATACTTTAGTGCATTGTTGATCGATTTACGTCACCTGAGGCCACCTGGAAACATTCATGGCACAAAATTTAGAATTGTTGCTCCCTTTACAGTCGCAGAAATGGTTTTGCTCCGGATAGAATGAACGTTTGGGTCTGGTGCTACCAGTGAGCATAACTCACTAACCACTCCTGAAAGAAACCATAGCTTTCACACACACACTGCCTTCGAGAAAAAGCCCATGCAAAATCTCCGGTGTTGGTATCTGCATTCCAGGTGGTTGCTACACACATGTTATTGGATTCTCAGGGTTTGGCTGGCCCCCTCCTCCCTGCTCTCATTATCAACCTGCATCTCAACTGGTGATTATACTTTAAAACTACTCCATTGGTTGGAAAGCATTATGAGACATTTTGAGGGAGGTTGTAAAAAGTGCTGTATATATTCAGATGATGCTTGTATGTGCATTCACTCAGAAACTGAGCTACAGGTCATTTTGGACAACTTTTCCAAGGCATATGAAAAAATGCACCTTGAACTAAGTAGCCAGAAAACTATGGTCCTCTTCCAACCATCTCCCACAGTGCAACATCTCCCTCCACTGAAATCAATGGTGAGTTTCTGGAAAAAGTTAACCCTTTTCCATATTTTAGGAGCCTCCTCTCGATGAAGGCAGACAGACCCGACTAAATTCAACATCACCTCCAATGCATCAGCGTAAACTTCAGCCAACTGATGAAAAGAGATTTTGGGTACCAGGATCTCAAACTCAAGATTATAGAATTGGTTTACCAGGCAGCAGTGTGCCTTGCACTACTATAGGTTTTGGAGACTTGTGTATTATTGTGTTGTTAGTTTGGAATAGTTTCAATAACTCTGCAAACACTAACTTTTTTTAACAGACTACAGTGATGAAAACACTGCCTTTACCCAGCTTCTTTCCATGCTCTTTCTGCTAGACTCTCCGATCACAGCTCACTTACTATAATGTCACATAAGAACATAAGAACTAGGAACAGGAGTAGGCCATCTGGCCCCTCGAGCCTGCTCTGCCATTTAATGAGATCATGGCTGATCTTTGTGGATTCAGCTCCACTCTCCGGCCCGTACACCATATCCCCGAATCCCTTTATTCTTTAGAAAGGCATCTATCTTTTTCTTAAAAACGTTTAAAGAAGGAGCCTCAACTGCTTCACTGGGCAAGGAATTCCAGAGATTCACAACCCTTTGGGTGAAGAAGTTCCTCCTACACTCCGTCCTAAATCTACCTCCCCTTATTTTGAGGCTATGCCCCCTAGTTCTGCTTTCCCCGGCCAGTGGAAACAACTTGCCCGCATCTATCCTATCTATTCCCTTCATAATTTTATATGTCTCAATAAGATCCCCCCGCATCCTTCTAAACTCCAATGAGTACAGTCCCAGTCTACTCAACCTCTCATCATAATCTAATCCCCTCAACTCTGGGATCAACCTAGTGAATCTCCTCTGCACTCCCTCCAGTGCCAATATGTCCTTTCTCAGGAAAGGAGACCAAAACTGAACACAATACTCCAGATGCAGCCTCACCAACACCCTATACAATTGCAGCATAACCTCACTAGTCTTGAACTCCATCCCTCTAGCAATGAAAGACAAAACTTGATTAGCCTTCTTAATCACCTGCTGCACCTGCACACCAACTTTTTGCGACTCGTGCACCAGCACACCCAGGTCCCTCTGCACAGCAGCATGTTTTAACATCTTACCGTTTAAATAATAATCCATTCTGCTGTTATTCCTCCCAAAATGGATAGCCTCACACTTGGCAATATTTAATTCCATCTGCCAGACCCTAGCCCATTCACCTAACCTATCCAAATCCTTCTGCAGACTTCCGGTATCCTCTGCACTTTTTGCTTTACCGCTCATCTTAGTGTCGTCTGCAAACTTTGACACATTGCACTTGGTCCCCAACTCCAAATCATTTATGTAAATTGTGAACAACTGCGGACCCAACACTGATCCTTGAGGGACCCCACTAGTTACAGGTTGCCAACCAGAGAAACACCCATTTATCCCCACTCTCTGCTTTCTGTTAGTTAACCAATCCTCTACCCATGCTACCACTTTACCCTCAATGCCATGCATCTTTAGTTTATGCAGCAACCTTTTGTGTGGCACCTTGTCAAAAGCTTTCTGGAAATCCAGATATACCACATCCATTGGCTCCCCGTTATCTACTGCACTGGTAATGTCCTCAAAAAGACTATTACAGTTAACCCTCTATAGGACATAGTCTAATATACTCCATTTGGCTCCCCAAAGTCTCTGTTCAAACTTTAATGTTCTCTGACATTCAGGGAAGCCCAATGCTTTAGTCTCCCTGTCATACTGAACATTTCAGTGTTTTAAAATCTCATGGGAAATGTCACCCCTTTTTGCTCTCTTATATAAATGTTGTTTCTCTTTCTTGTTCTATGTCCTCTTTATGTTCTCTCATCTCTCTCCTCCATGTTCTCTTTCATCGATTAGTATTGTGGTGTCCTGGCCAGTCTACTGCACTTCGCTTTCCTCTTGCTTATAGGGAATAAAGCATTTTCATTCTGTTGTTGGTCTCTGGATATTGTTAAACAGAATTCAAACTAGTAGATGAATCAAGATCACCTACTTCAGTGCCTTCTTACATTTGTGATGATTACAACCACACTGGTCTCTGTTGCTCACACTGTTGCTCAAATAAATCCATTCCTAGGAACACCCGTGGCTTTGTAGGAAAAGGTGACATTAGTGGTTCTTTTGATTTGAGTCTCTGAATGTGACTCATCTCGATATAATTTCTTCTAGTGACTTCGAGAGACCCATCCACCAAATTGAATACCATGCTCTGGCTCTGCACCTGGTAATGTCGAAATGACTTTGATGCAGCTGTTGTAGGTTTTTCAGTCTCAATGCCTTTGGGATTATTATTCTATAATCATATACCAGTAAATCATCAATCACTGTCAACTGTCCGATCTGCCATTGTTTAAGACATGGGCGGCATTTTACTGGCAGGGAACAGGTGCAGATGGCTATTCCTCCACATCCCCAAAAGGAAAATTGGTGGATGCTGACCCACTCTGTACAAACCTGCCCTGTTGCCGTAATACGCTGTGGGCAGGCTAAATTGGTAAACTGGGGGGCTTGCCCCACTCATTGGGGGAAATGCTGCTCTCAGGAACTGCCAGCCAATCAGATTGGCTCCAGCAGTCGCAGCAACACCAAGAATAAGTACTGGGCACTGTTAACTGCAACCAGTCCCATAAAGTCAGCCAAGTGGAACCAGGGTATTGGATGGGGAGAGATTGGCCAGCTGAGGGAGGGGGGCAGGTGTTGGGAATGGTAGGTTTTGATAGCAGGAGGTTAGGAAGGAAGCTTTGAAGGGAAGCATGGGCCTTCCAAAGGTAGTACCCCCCCCCCCTTGTTTCCCAGACTTTCAAAAATATTTCTTTTTCAAGCAACTTTCCCACTCCTGCACATCTGCCAAAGCAACTGTATTATGACTTGGGCAACGTACTATTGGGGTCAGGTGAAACGTTAACAAGCTCAATTGCCCCTCAATTATTATTTTTTTTTATAGGCTCAAGGATTCACCAGGCGGTGGCAACCGTTCGTCGAATACCTCACAGAAAGATAGAGGGAATGGAAAAGAAGAAGACAGCAGCAGCAGCCCGGGGGGGGGGGGGGGGGGGGGAACCAGAGGGATTCTCAGGGATGTTAATATATAAGTATAATATGCATAGGTTGTTGTTATAGATAATTGTATATTGGACTGTTAAAACATATTTTTGGAGAATATTTATCTGAGACAAGGCAGTTGCCATTTAGTTTTGTTTTTGTTTTTGTTTATATGTTATTTATTTCTTGTTTATAAAACTGGCCATTGTTATTTATATTGTTATATTACTGTGTAAAGGATACACAATGTACTGTGATGGTTGGCCAAAAATTTTCAATAAAAATATATATTTTTTTAAAAATTATTTTTTTATACATTGCGGACAGGCTGCCAATTCTGACACCCTCCCACATGCCGTGTTATGGGGCTGAGCTCAGGGGTGGATGGGAAGCCAGGCACCTACCTTATTTAACGTGCCCTCCTGTGAAAAAACAGTGGGGGCACACAAAATACAGCCCATGGCTTTAGGACTAGACAATTTGGTTTATAGATTGGTAATTCGCTGATGCAAAATTTTCTGATTTCCTTACATCCTTCATCTGTTTTTTAGCTTCTTTGATTTCACTCAATTTTTGATAGCTGCCAATAACATATGGACTGTCATTATAGCAAACATCTCAAATTCTTCCACAAATTCAACATTGCGGTTTTTCTGGATTCTGTGTTTAGATGTGTCTGTTGTGCTCTGTTGTTTCCCCTGAGCATATACTGTATGAGTAACAAAACTCATCAATCTTAATTTAAACCTTTGAACTCTTGATAGCATTGTTACGTGCTTTAATTTAGTCGTGGGACAAAAGATTTATGGTCTTTTCCATCATAATGTGAAGAGCTGAAATATAATCAGCAAATTTTTCACCTGCTAATGTGGCTGCTCATGTATCCTTTTCGTTTGCTCTGCATCATTTTTGTGTATCTATAATGAATATGATTAATTGCTGCGAAGAAGACATTCGACCGGGTGGAGTAGGCGTATTTGTTGGGGTTGGGTCAATTTGGGTCTGGCCAGGGGTTCGTGGACTGGGTTCAGCTGCTGTACATGACTCCAATGACGTGTTTTCGGACAGGACGAGTTTGGGGAACTTCAGGCTACATCGGGGGACAAGGCAGGCGTGTCTGCTCTCCCTGTTGCTTTTCACCTTGGCAATAGAGCGACTGGCAATGGAAATTTGGGCGTTGAGGGGTTGGAAAGGGATTGAGCGGGGAGAGGGGGTTGTGGGGCTGAGCTCAGAGACTCACTGTAAGCAGACGATCTGTTGCTATATATGTCGGACCAGGTGGGCAACTTTGAAAGGATCATGGAGATCTTGAGGGAATTTGACTGGTTTTCAGAGTACAAATTGAACATGGAGAAGAGAGATTAATGCTAGAGGGCAGGAAAGGAGGTTGTGTGGAGTTGCCATTCTGGGTGATGGGGGCGAGTTTTCGGTATTTAGGAATCCAGTTAGCGCAAATTACAAATTGATTGGTGAAGGGAATGAAGGCGGATTTCAAGAGGTGGGATGTGTTGCCGCTGTCACTGGTGGGGCACATGCAGACGGTTAAAATGCCGGTGCTGCCCAGGTTCTTGTTGCTGTTCCACAAACTCCCTATCTTTGTCCCCAAGTCCTTTTTCAGGATGGTGAACGGGATAACTTTGGGGTTTAACGTGCCCTCCTGTGAAAAAAACAGTGGGGGCACTTCGGATTACTTTGGGCAGGGAAGACCCCGCGGGTGAGGAGGGTGTTCTTGGAGAGGGGGGGAGGCGCTGACGTTGCCAAATTTGATGAATTATTATTGGGAGGTAAACATCGCAATGGTGAAGAAATGGGCTGTGGAGGAGGGATCGGTGTGGGGGCAGATGGATGGGGCGTCGTGTCGCAGGACGAGTTTGAGGGCACTGCTGTTGGCACCCCTGTTCTCGCTGGTCAGGTGCTCCGTGAGCCCAGTAGTGGTTTCGGCATTACGGGTGTCGAGCCACTGTCGGCAGCATTTCGGGTTGGAGGGAATGTTGCCTTGGATGCCGATATGTGACACTCAGGTTTCTGCCGGCGGGGCTGGATGCGAGGTTCCGGGGTGGCGGCAGTTAGGGATGGAGTATTTTATTGACTTGTTTATCGGGGGCAGGTTTACAGGTTTGGACGAGTTGGAGGAAACGTATGAACCGCCCAAAGGAAATGGTTTCAGACACCTGCAGGTGAGGGATTTTGTGAGGAGGGAGGTGCAGGCCTTCCTGCGGCTGCCACCTCCAATTTTGCAGGGCAAGTTGTTGTCGGAGGTTGATATTGGAGAGGGGGAAACAGGGGAGGAGAAACTGGAGGAAACACCAAGGAAGGGGCCAGAGAGAGACTGACACGGGGACCAGGGGAGCCAACACAAGGCGACATGAAAAATAACCTCCAAAAGGGCAAGCAGGCACATGAGGGAAGGGCGGAAAAGAAGGGAGGGGAGGCCAAGTGACAGGAAAAGGGAAGGGAGAAGGAGGGCATTGTCCATAGACAGACTGAACAACCACCCATGGTAAAATATAGGGCCTAGGATAAGACCCGGAAACAGCAGAAGAGAAGTGGGGAGGGGGAGCAAGGGGGGCATTGGGGAGGCGGGTGCCGAAAAGGAACAGCATGTAAACTGTAACCGTCTCACCTACCTTGACGCACAGTGTAAAAATGTAAACTTTAATAAAAATATATTTTTTTTAATAACGGGCGGAATTCTCCATTCCACAGCACGCCCCTGCCAGTAGTGGATTCTCCGTCCCACCAGCCAGCCAATGGGGTTTCCCCTTGTGGGCAGCCCCTCGTCGTTGGGAAATCCCCGGGCGTGGGTGCGCAGCTGGCGCAACAGAGAAACCCGCCAGTGGAGAATCCAGCACAACAGCTTTTATTTCAAGTTAGAGAATGAGAGCTAATCACCCAGCATGTGGCCGGCCGGCTCCCCAAACAAAGGAATACAGTGGAAATTGTACCTTTAGACTCAACTATAAGCAATTAACATGCACCAATCGAAATTATCTATGTCCATTCACAACTAATAATTAAGGTTACATGATGTATAACAAATGATGTACAGTCATCCAACTGCGATTTGGATACATTTATTTCATTATAATATCACCAAGCATGTATTTTTCATTGTTTTTCTGCTAACTTCCAGACATAGGTGTGATAAGAATATGTTGACTGGTGATCTATCAACCCCCTTGCTCATTGTCTCTTGTTTTAGTTAACACATATCAGCTGAAGCTGCATAATGATCAAATGCATATCATAAGCCTCCCTTAGAATTAAACACAGTAAGGAATACATGGTCCTTGAAAGTTATCTGTTAGCATCTTGAAGCTAAGACAGCTAGCACCTTTTCAAAGTTCTCTGGGCGGAATTCACCGGGTCGGAGAATCGGCACGGCGCCGGGATACAATTCTCCATAGCGCCATCGGCGCCGCCGTGGTCGGCGCGGTGACAGTCGGGCTATGCTCCGACTCTCCGACCCGTGCCTGTGCGCCGATTCTCCGGACCGAATGGGCCGAGCAGCCGTCACAAAAAATCCGAGTCCCACCGGCACCGTTCTAACATCCTCTGAGCCGGCGGGACCTCGGCGATGAAGGGTCCAGGAGCGGCCTGTGGGGTGGGAAAGGGGGTCCGACCCCGGGAGGGGCCTCCATATTGGCCTGGCTGGCAATCAGGGCCCATCAATCGGTGGACCGGCCTCTCTGGCTGGGAGCCTCCTTTCCTCCACGCCGGCTCCTGTAGACCTGCGCCATTTGGCGTCGGGGCCGGCGCAGGGAAGAAGCCCAGCTGCGCATGCGCGGACCCCGCGGCGCCGGGTTCACGGCAGAATGGGCAGCTGGAGTGGCATGGGCCGCTCCAGCGCCGTGCTAACCTCCTGTGGGCCGGAGAATGGGGTCCCAGAACGGGTGCCAACGGCAGAGTAAGACATTCCCGTTTTAATGCCGGGGCGACACTTAGCCGTCCTATTGGAGAATCCCGCCCCTCTATCTCTGCAGTCTGAGAATTCAGCAGTTATCAGTTTGTGTGATTCTGGGCGGGATTCTCCAAGCCTCCGCGCCAAAATCGCGCTTCCCGCGGGGGGTGGAGAATGGGGCGCCAGACCCGCGATCGGTTCCGACGCCTTCCCCCGATTCTCTGCGGACCAGAGAATCGCCGCCAGTCGCGCGCACTCGGTCGATGCGGCGCCGGTCGGTGGCCATTTAAAGAGGTCCCCGCGGCGATTCTCAGCCGGCAGCTGGCCGAGATCCCGCCAGTGTGGTTCACTCATGGTTCCATCCGGCGGGAGCTCGGACTGGCGGCTGCAGACCCAGTCCGCGGCCGCCCTGGTGGGGGTGGCGGGGGCATCCGTCAGCGCGGGGGGCCCTCCAGAATGGCCAGGCTCTTGATCGGGGGGCACCGATCGGCGGGCATGTGATCTGGGGGGGCATATTTGTTCGGTCTGGCTTGCTGTGTGGGTCCGCCATGTAGCGCGGGACTGCCGCCGCAGGCCGGAGGTGCAAGGCACCGTATAAGCAGCCAGAGCTGCGTGAACTACTCCGGGGCCCTGCAAGCCCCCTTCAAAACAGAGAATCGTGCTCGTTTTCTCGTGGGCATGGGGACATAGCCCCATTAACAGAGAATTCCACCCTCTGTCATTTCAAAGTGTAAGATAGCTAATATAAATTGTTTTATTCTTCTGACCGGGGCGGGATTCTCCGACCCCCGCGGGTCAGAGAATAGGCGGGGGGGGGGGGGGGGCAGTGTGAATCCCGCCCCCGCCAGCCGCCGGATTCTCCAGCACCGAAAATTCGGCAGGCACGGGAATCGTGCCGCGCCGGTCGGCGGGACCGCCCCCCCCCCCAGCGATTCTCCGGCCGGCGATGGGCCAAAGTGTAGTTGTATGCTCTTAGCAAGTGTCTTGAATCTCAAACTTTTTTTAAAAATGTATTCTTGGGGTGTGGGCGTCGCTGGCCGGGCCAGCATTTGTTGCCCATTCCTAATTACCCTTGAACTGAGTGGTTTGCTAGGCCTTTTCAGTTTGGGCAGTTAAGAGTCAACTGCATCGCTGTGTGGGTCTGGAGTCACATGGAGGCCAGACTGGGTAAAGACGGCAGGTTTCCTACCCTGAAATTGTCCATTACTGGATCATACCAAGAACTTGAGGGTCTGGGTCCAGGATCATAACACTTACTGTTGAGTGTCAATTCTGCCTCTTGTGTTCTTCAGGCTGGATAACTGAGTGAATCTCTTCCCACACTGAGAGCAGGGGAATGGCTTCTCCCCAGTGTGAACCCGTTGGTGTATCTTCAGGTGGGAAGCTGCAGCAGCTGAATGGCCCGGCCAATCCTCCTCCCTGAGTTGAGCCCGCAGGCAAGTGGTGGGTGCAATGCCGAGGACGCTGAGAGCAATAATAATCTTTATTGTGTTCTAATTTTAATAATAACAATCTTTATTAGTGTCACAAGTAGGCTTACATAAACACTGCAATGAAGTTACTGTGAAATTCCCCTCGTCGCCACATTTCGGCGCCTGTTTGGGTACACTGAGGGAGAATTCAGGATGTTCAATCCACCTAACTAGCACGGAAACCGGAGCGCCCGGAGGAAACCCACGCAGACATGGGGAGAAGGTGCAGACTCCACACAGACGATGACCCGAGCGGAATTGAACCCGGGTCCCTGGTGCTGTGAGGCAGCAGTGCTATCCTCTGTGCTACGGTGCTCATTGGCTCTTTTACAGATGAAATGACTACTTTCTGGGGGATAAAAGCATATGGGTTTCGCTTCTGGGCTTCTGGTGATACAATGTTTTAACTTTCTCAATCCTGTTAATAACTTCAGAAAGTCTACTTCACAGTCTCCTGATTTACATTACTTGTGCTATTTTGTGGATTAGATTCAATTCCATACATGCTTTTCTATTAAAAATGAACTCGACTCTTAAATTACATATAGAACTTCCATAGTTACTTTCTCTCTGTGCTTTAAAGTAACTGATAATTATACCAGAAATTTCAGCTGTGTTTCTCCTGATCCATGCAGCCTCCCAACAAACAGCAGCTGTCTGACATGAAGAATAATCTGCATTTCACACATTGGATTTATCAACTATCCCAGAACCTATCAAACAGGAATGGAAGCAAGTGATCCTCAATCCTAAGGGGCTGCCTAAGAAGAAGAGGAGATATAGAGGCAAGATTTTCTTTCTCTTTCCTCAGAGAAAAGTGCAGTATCAAGGACGAAATCCATTAATATGTTGCATGGTTATTCTGATTTTGATGACTGCATTTTTCATTTTGCAGTCCCAGACAATTGGGCAAACCTTTTGACCACTGCCCAAACCATCATGTTCTTGGCCAGTTTCCTCAAGCGATGATCAATATATATCCAAGGCAGGCTGACAGATAGCAATTGGGCGCACAATTGGGCCGGAGCGAATTCTAATGCTGTAACACCAGCAAACACAGGAAGCCCCTTTGAAAAGGCAGAAGACCTGAAGACATCAACCAATTTGTTAGCAAGGCCCCACACCCCAGAGAAGATGCTATAGGCAAGACTTTCCCATGCACGCACCCTCCCCGCAACGCGGCGCAAACTCCAAATATCGGTTCCACGCTGGTGTCAAGTGAAATCGTTCCCATGGACTCTAAGGGGCAACTTATCATAGTCAATCCACCCAACCTGCACATCTGTGGACTGTGCGAGGGAGCCGGAGTACCTGGAGGAAATCCACATAGACACGGTGAGAGCGTGCAAGCTCCACACAGACATCCAAGGCTGGAATTGAACCCGGGTCACTGGCGCTGTGAGTCAGCAGTGCTGACCACTGTGCCACCATGCTGCCAAAATGTCAAAGGTTAATAAACCACACCCCTCTACCTTCAAGTTCACCTTGCAAACAGGTCGAAGTTTTAGGAGGATAAGCAATAAAAAATTGGAGAAGCAATTTCTTTTAAAGTGGGGATCAGCAGAAGGTCTTCCTGCTTCCATTCTCTTGCCGTATCACCAGTTTGCTCAAATTTGGGCATGTTGGTGAATGAGAATGTGTCAGCTTGTGAACATTTGCACCAAAATATTCTTGTTTCAGTGTTTAGGAGAAACCCAAAGAAAATTCCCTGCAAATGTGTTTCGTAGAGGAAGGAAAGGGAAAAAAATGAAAAAGCAACTGTTTCTTAAATACAGAGCAACTGTTACATATATCGCACAAAGTGCAGCGATGAAAATTAACCATGTACAACAGCATTTACTAAATATTTGGCCACACAGCACTTCAACACAAACTCTTGAAATACTTTCATATTCGGCAGGAGAATTTTTCAGTTGATCTAGGTTATGGGTCTTAGTCATGCAAAAGGAGTCCTACACAGCTACTATCCATTAATAATTGATTTACTGATTCACTGCTTAGTGTCACCAGTTACACTTCTGTGGCTGAATGTTTTTGAAGATGGAGGGTAAGCTATTTCCAAAGCATTGGTGACATATTAATCTACAGAATATAAAATGTTGCTTTCAAACTTACAATTAGCCTGGGCAAAATACTAAATATGAGTTCAAGACTGGTTACATAAAACCTGCAGTGCTGATTAATTCATTGTCTGATTTCTTGTTCCAAAATGTTAATTCACTGATTAAGTTATCTTTAAATTATTTATGGAGAAGATGCTGATTCTGCTTCCTATAAATACTAGCATTCTTTGGAGATGAATTCAGTGCACTGTGGAAAAATAAATTGATTCCACTGGAAACCATAAAACACAAAACTTATTAACTTATCCCATGCGCTCGGTTATTATGCTGACACAATAAAGTAAAGCACAATGTGCTTGGAGAGCATTTTGCAAAGCAGTCAGGCCTATCAGCTGACTGCAGCTGTTGATGGTTAATAATGTAGTCAGTACCTACCGTCAGCAGCTGATAAAATGTGTCTGCAACATTATTTCTCCATTGAACTGCTACAAGCAGTTGATGCGAACCCTTGGAGATTTTGTTTTATTCCCTGTGATCACAAAGCATAGACGTGCTGTTTGAGACCAAAAGCACATCCTTTAAAACAACAATGGCATGGCTTGACTTAGTGAGTTTCAGGTCCCTTTGGTTCTCGATTACTGTTCCATTTGATCTTTCATTTTGCGATGGTATTCATAGACTCAATTCCACAAGTATTTGCCAACACAGTTGCTGATAGTTCTCTAATTTGCTTAAAACCCCAGAGGGAGAGAACAGCCTGTGGCCTGGAGTCAAGGCCCTTGCAGCCTCCAGAATGGAGAATTGAAGTGCCAGTACTGCTCTGCAATTCACCCAGTAGTGAAATGGGCAGCACGGTAGCATTGTGGATAGCACAATTGCTTCACAGCTCCAGGGTCCCAGGTTCGATTCCGGCTTGGATCACTGTCTGTGCGGAGTCTGCACATCCTCCCTGTGTGTGCGTGGGTTTCCTCCGGGTGCTCCGGTTTCCTCCCACAGTCCAAAGATGTGCAGGTTAGGTGGATTAGCCATGATAAATTGCCCTTCGTGTCCAAAATTGCCCTTAGTGTTGGGTGGGGTTACTGGGTTATGGGGATAGGGTGGAAGTGTTGACCTTGGGTAGGGTGCTCTTTCCAAGAGCCGGTGCAGACTCGATGGGCCGAATGGCCTCCTTCTGCACTGTAAATTCTATGAAAAGCTATGAAATCTATGAAATAACATGACCAACGTTCACCAACACAGCTTCATTTCTGACCTCTGGTGAACAGATTTTGTGAGTCAAACACCAGTTAGTTAGTTCAAGGTCAAGGGTACTTTATTTACAGACAATCAATCATGCAACATAAACACTACTAGTTAACTACACCTATTACTAAGACAACCTGTACTTAACTTCGGGCACCCGGTTTAGGTCAGACAACAGTGGCCTCTGTTCAATTCTGGATCTCTTGGGTTCGAAGGGGTAACTGCTGCGCAGCTGGGCTCATCCTTCTGGTAGCGGGTGTTGAACTCGAACTTGCTTCTGGTGTTGCTGCGATTGGCGATGACCGTGACGGGGTACCAAGGCCAAAAGAGAGCGAGCATATGGCGAACTCTTCCTTTATACTGGGGGGGGTTTCGCGCTCTTTTGGGCGGTCCTTCGATTTGGGCCTTACTAATTGGATGATCCCTGATCACTCCGTTCGATTCCTTAGCCAATAAGTGGGTGAGGATCTGGATGACTGGGCGTGTCTCAAGCGGTCATTGACCCTGTTGTTTGCATTTCCCTTGGACAGGGAGTGGCGCCAAAATGTCTGGGACTGTCCCGGTTGCTGGAGTACCAGTCCTTTGTGTTGGGGAAGATGGGCCATCGCAAGCTAATCGGCCTGTTTAACATGCTAATGGGATGGGGTTTCGATACCGTCTGGACATTGCTGGCAGTTATGCATTTCAGGCTCAGAACCTGCCTGACTCTTGGCTTGTCCATTTTACCCATCAGTCTTTGCGAGTTGCTCTGTGCTTAGTTGGAAGTGGCCATGTCAGATGGCTACACTCCGTCCTCTTGATCCACAATGCGAAGCGTGAAGGATCGCAATACTGGGTCTTCTTTGTTTTCTTGGGATGCCGGGTACCCTTAACCAAGGACAGGTTCTCCTCTACTCTGTCCAGGGGTCCAAAAACATTGACCTAATTTCCCTAAACAACACATGTCTAAGAATCTCTCGGGAGCCATTTAACATTCAGTGAAAGGGGAATCTCCAACTGCCTCTAACTAGACTACATTCATGCTGCTAGTTACAATCCAAAACTTACGTTACAATACAAAAAATATCCGATAGCAGCATCGCATTTCTTCCTATCACTGAGACTTACATACGCAGAAAAATAAACATTATTCACAAACAACAACCACGGAATTTATAAAAGAAAAGGTTCAGAAAGAGTGTGGGGTCTGTTGGAGTCCAAGGAAAGGGGCTCTGAATGTATATACCGGGGGGGCGGGAGGCTCTCCGTCTCCCGCAATCTTATTGTCTGAATGACGCTGTACAATATGGTTATTACTAGTAAGGCTTCCACTGTGTAGGACAGGGAATACCACCTGATGAGGTTTTCACACCATGTGGGGGTATCGGTGGCTGGGTGTGTGAGCAGTGTAGTGTCCGGGCTGGGGGTGATCATCAGGGTCGTCTTCATCTTATTCCAGTTTTCCTTCACCGTCGAGTGTCTTCGTATCTCTCTAAGGGAACAAGCATAGTGTCTGTTGTAATCGTGTTGTTTAATATCTTGTATATCCGTCTGTGTCTCCTTAACATCAATTCTCCCATTATAACCGTCACCATATGTGACTCTCTCTTTTTTTTTAAAACAACCATTTGCAGAGGCAAGACATCTCAAAAAGTTCTGTGTCACAGCGCGAGCACTCTAGCAGCCTGTGGTCGATGAACTGAGTGGGCGGATAATTTCTCCGTCCTCTGCAAACTTGTTTTTTTTTCTAACCAAGCGATTCTTACATGTAAATAGTAGGTGGGGGATAGCAACCTAAGGGTTGCCGGAAAGGGCAAAGGTTGTGGCGAAATGCATTCTTTAGTCCACAGGACTCGTAAAAAAACAGAAAAAGAGTTTTGAAACCAAGTAGTCAAATGGGGTGGTGCGTATAATCTGCGGCAGGGCAAGAATGGGTGGGATCCCCGGGTAGGGCAGTGATCAGTGCCGTCGCTCCACTACCCGAGCTTGGCTGACCAAATGTATCGGGGGACCCAGGCAGCGTGGGGATAAGTGCCATTACTCCACTGCCTGAGCGACCTTCCAAGAGCGGAACGAATTTGTAACTATATGGGTTGCCGACAAACTTGTTTCACTAACTGCCATGTGGCGTCAGAAGAGTAGTTATGACTGTATCAAGAACGGTGGTTTGAGACCGAAAGAAAAAACTGTATCAAGAAATTCAGTGAGATTGACACAAATAAACAAACATTCAACATTTAAAATAACAAATACATTTTTTTAAAACATGCAGGCTCCATCAGGGTACAGGACACTGTAAATCTCCATTGGTTCCTGACTCTCATCATCTGGACACCTCAAGATTCCATTTCAGAAAGATTTGCAAAGGGGTTACCATGGTAGGAATCAGACGCGTAGCTGTCTCCATCTCCCAGGTGCCAAACTCTTTCATGGAGTTTGCGTACTAACGCGGTGTGTGCCGATGTGGGGTGTAGCCACTTAAAATGGCTAACTCCCGATTTAAAATGGCGAACGGCAAAGGCTGATGGGAAAGTCAGCCAACAGGACAAAAATGAGCAGCTGCAGGTTGACTGCGTATTTACCTCTGGAAAGGCCAGACAAAATCGATACCAGCAACCATCAGCATAACAAAACACCAGCCATCTGCATACTAATGAGCAATCCCCGGGAACAATGAGCACCATTTAGACACACAAAGCAAAACCAGACTCTTCGGCGCTAGCAGAAGCCTACACAAAGGGAGGTGAACGACCACCTCAAGACCGCCCATCGATCAGGGAACCGCTCCAGCATTGAAGAAAATCAAACCAAGTGATTGGGACAAAGTCCAATCACTTGGGACCAGGTACAGGGTTGCCCCGAAAGGCGGGAAGCCCCTGGGGACTATAAGAATTGAGCCCCAAGTTCAAGGCGCGCTCTTCACTCTCTTCCACCTCTCCTCAACCGCTTGCAGCTTTCTTCACTCTTCAACAGCCGCTCAAAACTGTAAGTCTTACTTCAACGCTCGCTACGAGATAGACGCTCCTAGCTACCAATCTGTACCTACTTCGAATCCCGCAGGCTCAGAACCCGAGCGAAAGGCCATTCGTTTCCCTGACCTGGTGGCCAGTTCCAAGTTAAGTATTGGCCTGTTAGCTTTAGAAGTAGCTTAGACGTAGAATTTGTACATGAGTAGTGATTACTGTGTATAATAAATGTGCTTTGATTTAAATCTTACTAAGCAGTGTATTGGATTATTGATCATTACTCGGACTTGAACCACGTGGCGGCATCAGAAAGATACCTGGCGACTCAAGAGCAACGGTGATAAAACAGAGCAATTAAACTAAGGCATAAGTTAGCAACATTATTTGGCGACATCCTGACGGGACCCGATCTAGAAGTGGAAAACCGCTCCGGGAGAACCCAGAATTTGAATTAGAGATCCAATTGGAAACAGAAAACCACAAGTGTTCAAGCAGTTCTGATCAATACTCATAATTCGGAAGTGTGTGTATGCATGCGTAACTAACAGGGCGATAAGGGAAAACTGATAGATTTTTTGTTGCGTCAAAACTGTTGGAACTTTGCATATCGGAAAGTAGTGAAAGCCGTACCCGTATTTACAGCACTGCCTTAGCTCCTCTATTCCAAATTTAAAAGAAGCATTCGAATAGGAAAGATGGCAATGCAGCGCCTCATGAACCCTGAGGAATTTGCAGTCGCAGCGACCAGCAGCAGTAGAGTGGGACAATGTCCCATTTGGGAGGAAGAGATCAGGAAATATCTCAAAGGGAAAAGATGGCCCCTTTGGAATGAATTCTGTGACAACGAGGAATCAGGTCCCGAGAGTGTAGGACATACTTGGTGGGAGAACCTGAGCGAGATCCACAAAAAGAGCTTCGGGAAAGCTCGCAAGCCGATGGCAATCGTGTCCTGCTTGACACAATTGCGAGGCACAGAGGAGGTCGTTAGGACGCTCCGGAAAGAAGTTGAGGGCATACATCGAATGAGTAAGGTCGATGAAAGCGAGGTAGAAAAGTCGAATTTGGAATTGAGAAGGAAGTTGGCAGCAAAAGATGGAGAGGTGGAGGATGCCAAAAGGGCACACCAGTCTTGTCTGGCGCACTTAAGCAGCTTCCAGTCTCAATAAGAAAAGGCCTATCAGGCCACGCAACGTGCAGTCCTGGTATGTGAAGAAACAGAAAAGCAGGTAGAAGCGTTACAGAGACAGTGTAGCGATCTAAAGGCAGCATTAAGAGCACTCCATGCTGCCACCACAGAACAAAGACAAAGCACATTAGATCACGCAAAGTGCCGGAAGCAGATTGCAGAGCTGCAATCACTGCTTTCTGTCCAGAAAGGTTCCCAGGAAACCTTTGGAGAAAAATTAGACCAGGAAGACGGCCCTGATTGGGAAGAATTGAATGAAACAGCGCAGAGATATGTTCAGGGAACATGTGCGCAGGGAAAGCCACAAAAGAGGAAAGCGCCCCAACCCCCCACACAGCAGATAGTTCAAGCTCCGATGAACCCAGTAACCACCCACCGCACAGCCACATCGGACGATGCGGAATTTCTATACTCCACCCGCTTAACAGTGACCCAATTACGGGACGCGTGCAATAAGATCACACCGTTCAGGAATAAGCGAATGACTAGGGTAAGAGTAGGACCAGTCAAGGACAGGGATGCAAAGTTGTGTGTGGAGTCTGAAGAGATAGGCGAGATACTAAATGAATATTTTTCGTCAGTATTCACTCAGGAAAAAGATAATGTTGTGGAGGAGAATGCTGAGACCCAGGCTATTAGAATAGATGGCATTGAGGTACGTAGGGAAGAGGTGTTGGCAATTCTGAACAGGCTGAAAATAGATAAGTCCCCAGGGCCTGATGGGATTTATCCTAGGATTCTCTGGGAGGCCAGGAAAGAGATTGCTGGACCTTTGGCTTTGATTTTTATGTCATCATTGGCTACAGGAATAGTGCCAGAGGACTGGAGGATAGCAAATGTGGTCCCTTTGTTCAAAAAGGGGAGCAGAGACAACCCCGGCAACTATAGACCGGTGAGCCTCACGTCTGTAGTGGGTAAAGTCTTGGAGGGGATTATAAGAGACAAGATTTATAATCATCTAGATAGGAATAATATGATCAGGGATAGTCAGCATGGCTTTGTGAAGGGTAGGTCATGCCTCACAAACCTTATCGAGTTCTTTGAGAAGGTGACTGAACAGGTAGACGAGGGTAGAGCAGTTGATGTGGTGTATATGGATTTCAGTAAAGCGTTTGATAAGGTTCCCCACGATAGGCTATTGCAGAAAATACGGAGGCTGGGGATTGAGGGTGATTTAGAGATGTGAATCAGAAATTGGCTAGCTGAAAGAAGACAGAGGGTGGTGGTTGATGGGAAATGTTCAGAATGGAGTTCAGTTACAAGTGGCGTACCACAAGGATCTGTTCTGGGGCTGTTGCTGTTTGTCATTTTTATCAATGACCAAGAGGAAGGCGCAGAAGGGTGGGTGAGTAAATTTGCAGACGACACTAATGTCGGTGGTGTTGTCAACAGTGTGGAAGGATGTAGCAGGTTACAGAGGGACATAGATAAGCTGCAGAGCTGGGCTGAGAGGTGGCAAATGGAGTTTAATGTAGAGAAGTGTGAGGTGATTCACTTTGGAAGGAATAACAGGAATGCGGAATATTTGGCTAATGGTAAAGTTCTTGGAAGTGTAGAGGGATCTAGGTGTCCATGTACATAGATCCCTGAAAGTTGCCACCCAGGTTGATAGGGTGGTGAAGAAGGCCTATGGAGTGTTGGCCTTTATTGGTAGAGGGATTGAGTTCCGGAGTCAGGAGGTCATGTTGCAGCTGTACAAAACTCTGGTACGGCCGCATTTGGAGTATTGCGTACAGTTCTGGTCACCGCATTATAGGAAGGACGTGGAGGTTTTGGAGCGGGTGCAGAGGAGATTTACCAGGATGTTGCCTGGTATGGAGGGAAAATCTTATGAGGAAAGGCTGATGGACTTGAGGTTGTTTTCGTTGGAGAGAAGAAGGTTAAGAGGAGACTTAATAGAGGCATACAAAATGATCAGGGGGTTAGATAGGGTGGACAATGAGAGCCTTCTCCCGCGGATGGAAATGGCTGGCACGAGGGGACATAGCTTTAAACTGAGGGGTAATAGATATAGGACAGAGGTCAGAGGTAGGTTCTTTACGCAAAGAGTGGTGAGGCCGTGGAATGCCCTACCTGCAACAGTAGTGAACTTGCCAACATTGAGGGCATTTAAAAGTTTATTGGATAAGCATATGAATGATAATGGCATAGTGTAGGTTAGGTGGCTTTTGTTTCGGTGCAACATCGAGGGCAGAAGGGCCTGTACTGCGCTGTATCGTTCTATGTATCGTTCCTCCCACCTCAGACCCCCACCATTTCTTTGCCACAGTCAAGCATCAGGTGACCATGTACGGCCTGGATGAGCGAGAGCATGTAAAGCTCACCGTTTTAAGTTTAGATCCTTCAGTAGCAGCAGCCCTTCCCGACCCACAGAATGTAGGAGGAGGCACCCTTGCAGAAATGCATACCGCGATCCTGGATGCGATCGGGTATAACCGGGGTGACCCCGTAGATGGCCTCAACAAATATAGGCAAAAGAAATCCGAGCACCCCACAGCGTTTGCTGGATGCCTGTGGATTCACTTTGCAGCAGACTTTGGAGACTTAGACCGTGCCCATTTGTCCCCAGACAACATGGCCAAATGGACCCGCACCCTTATCTCCCATGCCACAGAAACAGGACAGAAAGCTTGCACGAGTTATGATCCCTCAGAGGAGGCCCATAACGAGAAGTGGGTAGTGAAAAGATTGTCCCGCGCTTGGGAGCAATCTGTTCAAAGTAAACCCGCAATTAAGAATGCCGAGGAAAAGCAGGCCGACGCAGATATGCAGGCAGTAAAGACAACACACCACGGCCCCGCATGGGTGAATGAGGGAAAGAACAGCCCCCCACCCAAGTCGCAGGAGTGTTACACACACGAGAAAGCAGTAGAGCAATTAGTGGAAAATGTTAAAACAGCTCAGCTAGCAGCCGCAGTAAAACTGGGCACCAGAAAGAAACAGAGCAAGGCTTGTTTCGACAAGACAGTGCATGCGACTGAGTATAGTATAGGATAGCAAGTTATGCTCTCTGTATATAACCCCAGCACATTCCTGTCACCAAAATACTTGGGTCTGTATTCCATTGCGGATAAAGTAAGCCCTTCCGTGTATAAAATAAAGTACCCCAATGGTAAGACTGCGTGGTTTCATATAAACCAGCTGAAAGCATATGGAACACAGTCGAACCGCGCACACCACGTCATGCTCGATGCAACCCACCACACCCCGCCCACAGCCAACGTAACCCTACCAACCAAAGGGCAGCACAGTAGCCTTGTGGATAGCACAATTGCTTCACAGCTCCAGGGTCCCAGGTTCGATTCCAGCTTGGGTCACTGTCTGTGCGGAGTCTGCACATCCTCCCCGTGTGTGCGTGTGTTTCCTCCGGGTGCTCCGGTTTCCTCCCACAGTCCAAAGATGTGCAGGTTAGGTGGATTGGCCATGATAAATTGCCCTTAGTGTCCAAAATTGCCCTTAGTGTTGGGTGGGGTTACTGGGTTATGGGGATAGGGTGGAGGTGTTGACCTTGGGTAGGGTGCTCTTTCCAAGAGCCGGTGCAGACTCGATGGGCCGAATGGCCTCCTTCTGCACTGTAAATTCTATGATCTATGATCTATGAACCCCCACCACGTCCAGCCCAGCCACGGACTCGACCTCGACTCCACCCCCGAAATATAGACTCCGCCCCGGAACGCCCACAGACTGCAGCAGCAGAGACAGCGACTGTGACTCGGACGATAGCCACAGCACGCCTCCCTACTATCCCCATGCAACAGGACCCACACCCAGCGATTCCGACTACGATCCAAGTGATCCCTTCCTGATCACTTTCCTAAACAAACCCCACCACCAACCACCGAACCACACTGATGACCCTGATTTTGTCCCCACACAGCGAGACACCAATTGCTGGCACTGAGATAACTCATTCAGACTCGCCCGCAACGACGAGAGCGACCCCACCTCACACCAAGCAGCCCTTTCAGCCCTGATACACTCAAGAGTTTGGCACCCGGGAGAAGATGATGACCTTGGGTCTGACTCCCATACCGAGAACCCCTTTGCGACCCTGTTCGCAACCGAGAACTGAGACGTCCAGATGATGTTTTAAAAGGGACCGCTTGGGAGAAGTGTTGTCCTTTCTGATGGAACCTGCAGAATGTTTAATATTGTTTGTAAGTTTGTTAAATGTTGTATGTCCGACAGGAGAATTTTATTCTCACTGCCCCACGCCTATTCGGCTGAAAGCTCTGAGGACTTGCCCTACGGAGACTCACCATTGCCAGTCACTAGTTCAGCAGAAACCTCTGAGAGCTTGTCTGCAAAGATTGGTTAAGGAACCAGACGCCCGCTCATAACTGCCCTTCTGGTTCGAAGGATAGAACCACTACGGCAGCCCCACCACGATGACTACATTTCTTGCCCGTCCATGTCGGTTGCTCAGGCAGTGGAGAAACTGCTTGGGACCCGCCCTGCCTGGGAACCCCCCCTCTGGTCAACGACGTTTGGGTAGGAGAGACACGGCATTGGTAGCCATCCTACCCGGGCACTCCATCCAATTCTTACCCGTCGTGGCCCATACACATCTCATTTTGGCACTTTCAGTTCAAAAAGTTTTGTTTTGTTTAGGTAACCTTTAGGTTGCCAACCACATGCTATTTACATCCTGAAACATTTGGATGGTAAATTGCACAGTCTGCGAGACGGTTCGCACTGGCTCATTATTGGGAAGTGTGTCTTGTCCTAAAATTCGGTTTAAAAAAAAAAATGAGGGAGTCACACTAGTGACCAATTAATAAAGGGAATAATTGGCACTACAGGACAGACACACTATCGTACAAGATATTAAACAAAGATAGTTACAGACACTATGCTTGTTTCCACAGAACTCCAGAAGCTCCAGGACCGGAGAAGAGAAGAAAGAAAAGGAAAGAGAAGAGCCATGAGGACTTCCTTCACATGGATCAGCATCATATTTATGGACATTTGGTTGCGCGTGAACGCGAACCCCCTGACTTCAAGCCCCCCCAGCCGTTAATGTTTCACTTCCCCGCAGTACCCAGAGCCCAGTCACCAGCGACACCACATCATCTTGGTGTGCCAGGTTTATAACCTGGTACTCTCTGTCCTATGTA
Source organism: Scyliorhinus torazame (assembly GCF_047496885.1). NCBI lineage: Eukaryota > Metazoa > Chordata > Chondrichthyes > Carcharhiniformes > Scyliorhinidae > Scyliorhinus > Scyliorhinus torazame. The sequence continues at coordinate 97,312,914 of NC_092714.1, read as the reverse complement.
ATCGAAACCTTACTGGTATTAGCGATACTCTGCTGCGTAGTGCAGACCATGCGTCTACGGAAATGGAGAAGGAGAGCCTACCACGCTCGAACCCCGGTATATAGAATCAGATCCCCTATTTTTGGATACGACCAGACCCCCAACTCCTGCGATCTATAATAAAGAGCATTCACTTGCGTTTATTGTAAATAAGGAAATGTTCAGAATGTTCATGAGCAAATTGTACGATCCTGAGCTTGACTGCCAAGCCAGGAAGACTGATGTATAAAATGCTATGACTTTGTTTGTATGGTTGAGGAAGTTAGGATGATGAAATTTTTAAGTGAGTGTAGTGTATTAAGAATGGTTAGAGGTTCCCAGTTTATTGTTTTGTAATGCATGTCCCTGTTTGACATAGCACCCTTAGATTTGTTAGTTAAAAAATTTTTGCATAGCTATGGTCAGTGCAGAGGCCATGAAGGAAGTGTCCCCCCCCCCCCCCAGGTCAGGGAATGGAAAGCAATATAGTTATGTGATCCTTCACGCTTCACGTTAGGATCACAAGGAGGGTGTGTAGCCACTTAAAATGGCTAACTCCCGATTTAAAATGGTGAACGGCAAAGGCTGATGGGAAAGTCAGCCAACAGGACAAAAATGAGCAACTGCAGGTTGACTGTGTATTTACCTCTGGAAAGGCCAGACAAAATCGATACCAGCAACCATCAGCATAACAAGACACCAGCCATCTGCATACTAATAAGCAATCCCCGGGAACAATGAGCAACATTTAGACACATAAAGCAAAACCAGACTCTTCGGCACCAGCAGAAGCCTACACAAAGGGAGGTGAACGACCACCTCAAGACCGCCCATCGATCAGGGAACCGCTCCAGCATTGAAGAAAATCAAACCAAGTGATTGGGACAAAGTCCAATCACTTGTAACCAGGTGCAGGGTCCACCCGGAAAGGCGGGAAGCCCCTGGGGACTATAAGAATTGAGCCCCAAGTTCAAGGCGCGCTCTTCACTCTCTTCCACCTCTCCTCAACCGCTTGCAGCTTTCTTCACTCTTCAACAGCCGCTCAAAATTGTAAGTCTTACTTTAATGCTCGCTACAAGATAGGTGCTCCTAGCTACCAATCTGTACCAACTTCGAATCCCGCAGGCTCAGAGCCCGAGCGAAAGGCCATTCGTTTCCGTGACCTGGTGGGCCAGTTCCAAGTTATGTATAGGCCTGTTAGCTGTAGAAGTAGCTTAGACGTAGAATTTGTACATGAGTAGTGATTACTGAGTATAATAAATGAGCTTTGATTTAAATCTTACTAAGCGGTGTATTGGATTATTGATCATTACTCGGACTTGAACCACGTGGCGGTATCATAAAGATTCCTGGCGACTCAAGAGCAACGGTGATAAAACAGAGCAATTAAACTAAGGCAAAAGTTAGCAACAGGGGTCCATTTCATCATTTCTTGTCAAGCGACGGGAATTGTCACAGTGCCAGTGCTTCATGGTCGGTAGGAAGGTTGTAAGGGGGCTGTCGCTATCGTCGGGTGGCGAGTCAGGTTCCGGATTGGGCAGATAAATTGGGTCACAGAGGCTGAGTGTACCGTGGTCGGGGTCTCTAGGCCTGTAGTGACTGGGGCCTGGTTCGAGGGATCTTTGTTCGGATCTCTCAGGGGCTTCGGTAGTCACTGTCGCTAGCAGCCGAATCAAGCGTCAGGGTGAAATTTGATTCTGGGGGCGTGGTTAAGGTCGTGTCTGGACGTGCTGCTGCTGCTGGGGGAGGGGGAACTTGGGTGGTCAGTGGGCGGGTCCTCATTGTCTGCCATCGCCAATGAGAGATGGTGCGAGTGGCTGCACTGCGTTACATAAACCTTAAGCTGGTTTACATGGAACCATTCTGATTTTCCGTTGGGAAACATGATTTGGTAAACCGAGGGGCTGGCCTTGTCTGAAATTGAATAGGGTCCTGCAAATTTCGGGGAGAGGAACGAACTAGGGTTGTACAAGGTGATCATTACTTGCTGTCCGACTGGATACTCCGTCGGGTGTACTGTTTTGTCAAAGCAGGCCTTACTCTGCTTTAGTTTAACACCTAGTCGAACAGCTGCAGCGAGCTGTGCTGCTTTAATATTGTCTACCATGTGCTGGACTGCTTTCTCATGGGTCAGAGTGGTGACTGCGGGGTTGGCCAAATCAAGTCCGAATAAGTATTCGGTACCCTTCATGGATCGTCCGGTCATGAGGTTATGGGGGGTATATCCTGTTGAGGTCGACACTGTGTTCCTAATAAACATCAGTGCGAATGGGAGCACTGTGTCCCATGTTGTATGGTGCTGCGGCACCATTTTCCTGAGGGTGGCCTTTAGCGTACGATTCATGCGCTCCACTATGCCACTGGACTGCGGGTGATAGGCAATGTGGAACTTTTGTTTGACTCCAAATATTGTCACAACATTTTTCATGACTCTTCCCGTAAAGTGGGAACCTTGGTCCGAACCAATAGAACGGGAAGTCCCCACCTTGTAAAAAACTGTTCTGTTAAGACCTTTGCGGTGGCCTTGGCTGTGTTTGTTCTCAATGGGAACGCTTCGACCCATTTCGTGAATGTGTCTATCACTACTAAGACATACATGTAACCATTCCTGCAGGGGGGAGAGGACCAATATAATCCAATTGGAGGTTTGTCCGCGGGCCATTTACAGGGCGGGTGTCTCGGAGCTGGGCTTTTTTCGCATACCGGTCAGGTTGTTTTGGGCGCAAATTAAACAATTCTCGACATAGTGGGACACGTCGGTTTTCAACTCGGGCCACCACTCGGGGGCAAGGGTGGATTCAATCCCTTGATGTCCATGTCCGTCATGGAACTTGCAAAATATTTTGTTTCTGTCCTGGGTGGGAATTACATAAACTCCATCTTTTAAAACGATTCCCTCATGGACAGTCAAAGAATTTCTAAACCTTTCATAGGGAGCTGGGAAGTTTCCTTTTAAAATTTCCCTCAATGTCTCGTCTTCCTTTTGTGCCTGGGCTAAGTCTTGGATATTGGTCTGTGAAGCCTGAACTGTGTGTACTGGGGCACTCTCGGGGGGTTGCCAAAAGTGGCCGTGTCATGAGCCTGCCTTCGCTAGGGCGTCAGCTTTCACGTTACCAGGTGGGGAGGAACGATGGTGGCTTCTTACTTTAATGATGCCATATTCTCTGCCTTTAGCTGTCTGAAGGATATGTTTGAGTAGTGGGGCTGAGGGTAGAGGTTGTCCGTGCGCGGAAATAAATCCTCTCGATTCCCACAGGGGTAGGAATTCTGTAAGGCTGTTGCAGATGTATAAACTGTCCGAATATATGTCTGCCGGGGTCGGGAATGAATCAGGGTGCTGAACAATGTAAGCAAGGGCTGCTAACTTGGCTGCCTGTGAACCTAAGTGTCCAGGCAACTTTACAGCTATCTCTTCTAAAGCACGTCCCTGCACGTCCTCGACATAAATGCCACAGCCTGTTATCCTTTTCCCTCAAGGGCTGTGGACGATCCGTCTACAAAAATTCTCAGGGCATTGTCTGTGGGATGGGGTCCGATACCTGTCTTCCTTGGGACCGACTTGGGAACAAAGGGGCCTGTGCTGTGCTTGGGGGCTATGATCTCGCACTCATGTGGGGTTGCTGCATAGTGCAAATTATCGGCCAGAAACATGTGCGTTTTTGTCTGTTTCACGGTAATGTCGCGTCCCTGTAGGAGTAGGGTCCATCCCGCTGCTCAAATTTGGGCAACTGTGCCATCTTTTAGTCTGCCGTCCAATAAAAGCTGAGTCGGGGTTTGCTCGGTCAAAATGGTTACTGGGTTGAGTCCGGTTATGTACGAGAAGTACTGTACCGCCCAGAAAACTGCTAACAGGTGCCTCGCGCTGGCTGAAAATCCTTGTTCGACTGGATCGAAGACTCGTGAGGCATAGGCCATGGGTCCCAGACGATCGTGCCTTTCTTTCAGGAGTACAGCCGAAAGGGTGCGATCTGTGGTCGCCACCTCTATCGCGTACGGGGAGTGGGGATCGGGGGCTTGCAAAGCGGGGGCTGTGCTCAGGGCGCATTTCAATGCATCCACGGCATCCGTGTGCTGTGGAAGCCATTTCCATGGTGCCTGTTTCTTTAGTAAATCGGAGAGTGGGGCTGCCTTTGTGGCGAATCCGTCGAATCAGGGGCTGTTTAGCACAGTGCTAAATCGCTGGCTTTGAAAGCAGACCAAGGCAGGCCAGCAGCACGGTTCAATTCCCGTAACAGCCTCCCCGAACAGGCGCCGGAATGTGGCGACTAGGGGCTTTTCACAGTAACTTCATTTGAAGCCTACTTGTGACAATAAGCGAATTTCGTTTCATTTCATTTCATTTCATTTCATTGATATGGTTCCGACAATAGCCAACCAGTCTTAAAAATGACCGGAGGGCTGTAACGTTCTGGGGCAAGGGCAAACTTACGATGGAATCAATCCGTTTGCGTTCTATTTCACGCTTCCCATGTGTGATGACTGTACCTAAATAAGTGACCTTTTCCTGAAGAATTTGGGCTTTCTTGGGGTTAATTTTGCATTCAATCGTTGTCAGGAGTTCCAATAATTCCAAAAGAAATGAGATGTGCTCTTCCTTGGTGTCAGTCTGTAGGAGCAAGTCGTCCACATACTGAACAAGGCATTCAGGGCGGGACAATTTAGATAATCTGTTTGCCAATTGTCTGTGAAAAATGGAGGGGGAGCTGTGGAAGCCTTGTGGAAGGCACTTCCACGTGTACTGCTGTCCCTGGAAGGTGAACGCAAATTTATACTGGCATGCTTTGTCCAGTGGTATGGACCAAAAGCCATTACTGATGTCGAGAACGGAAAAAAATTTTGACTGGAGTCTCTGTCTCAACATTGTCTCGGGACTCGTGGCAATGGTGGGCGCGTCTAGGGGGGTTACTTTGTTCAATTCTCTGTAGTCGATGGTCAGTCGCCATGATACATCGGGTTTTCTTACGGGCCAAATCGCGGCATTATTGGTCGATGCAACGGGTCGATTCACGCCTTACGTCAATAAGCTTTGAATTACCTTGGCTATCTCTCCCTCGGCTTGCTGGGAGAAGACGTACTGTTTCTGGGGCTTGGGATTGGGACCTGTAATGTTTACAATGCCTGGAATTCGTGCTTGTGCTGGGCAAATGCTGTCTTATGCTTTTCAAGACCTCTCTAACTGCTTTGTCTGTGATAATGGTTTGTAGCTCAAACCAGTAATCTCCTACTGAGCTGATTCTATGGGCATAATCTCCTACTGTGAGGGTGGCGGGGGCTCGTGCTGCTCTAGCCATTTTCCAGATGCATCGGTTAACTGGGTCGAATGAGAGGTTGTGTGTACTCATGAAATCGATACCTAGAATGTGTTCTGCTGCCTGGGGCAAGTCTACTAAAACATACGAGTGTTTTGTCTTGATATTACCGAGCTGTACGTCCACAGGGGCAGTGATGTGTCCCTGCTGGAGTTGGCCTGTAAAGCCACTAAGGGTAATGGTATCCGTAGTAGGCCATATCTCTTTCTTGAACATGATGGAGGAGTTTAACGTGGTTCGGGATCCTCCTGTGTCCCATAGGAACTCTACGGGGTGTCCCCGGACTGTGCCTGCAATGACCGGTCTTCCGGACTTATCCCAAATGGTATAGCAGACCCAAGTTGGGGAGCCTGAACACCGTCAATCAGTGCCATTCATGGCCGAATTACCTGGCCGGGCGCTAACGCTGTGAATGGGTCGGGTATTGTTTCTGGGGGGGGTGTTTGGGTGCTGATTCCTTTGCTGCTTCGGGGGGGGGCTTGACATTCTCGGGCGTAATGTCCTTTCTGTCCACAATTGTAGCATTCCTGTGTCTTGGGGTGTGGCGCTGTACCTCTGCCTTCATTTACCCATGCGGGGTCTTGGTGTGCCCTTACTGGATTCATGGTGGCGTCTACTCTCATGTTCTGTCCTTTTCAGTGCCGACTGTTCCCAAGCTTTGGACAATCGTTTCAGAACCCACACTTCATTGTGCGCTTGGTCTGAGGGGTCATAATTGGCGCAAGCCTTCTGTCCTGCCTCTGTGGCGTGGGGCACTAACGTACGGATCCATTTGGCCGTATTGTCTGCTGATAAGCGGGTGTGGGCTAACTCACCGAATACCGCAGTGAAATGGATCCAGAGGCGTCCCGCAAACGCTGTTGGATGCTCTCCCTTTTTCTACCTGCACCGGTTGAGTCCGTCTACCGGATCTCCTCTATTGAATCCTATGGTGTCTAAAATGGCCATTTTAATTTCTTGGAGGCTACCTCCTCCTACATTTTGTGGGTCGGGAAGGGCTGAACTAACGGACGAGTCTAAGCACATAACTATGACCTTAAACTGCTCCGGCTCGTCTAAACCGTACATCAGGGTCTGTTGTTTTACTAACTCGAAAAAGTGGTGTGGGTCTGATGTGGGGTGGAACGTATCTATCTTCTCACGAGCGTCTCTTAACTGGGTGATCGATAATGGGGTGGTGTGTACAAAATCGGGTTGGCCTTCCGTGGTAACCCTGCTCTGCGAGGTAATGGGGTTCTAAAAGCAGGTGGGGGAGGGGAGTCAATTCAGGACAGTTTAAAAAGAGCCACTTGTAAACTCACTCCCAGTGAGTTCTCCCAGTGAGAGAGAAGACAGAGCCAGGAGTGAGACACAGCTAAGAGTGAGTTTGGGAATTTGAATCGAGGTGGGAATTTGAAGCTGGGTGGGGAGGAAGTGCGTTTTATCCCTGGTAAGTGATTGGTAAGTAGTGTTTCTGTTTTTCTGTTTCTTTTCATTGGTATATTTATTTATTTTTTTCTTCATTGTTTATTTATTTATTTCAATTTGGGGGGGGGAATTGAAATTGTTGAAGTTAACCGAAGGTTTAAGACATGGCAGGAGATCTCAGACCCGTGTCATGCTCCTTGTGTGCGATGTGGGAGCTCAGGGACACGTCCACTGTCCCTGGCTCCTTCACGTGCAAGAAGTGTGTCCAGTTGCAGCTCCTGTTAGACTGCTTGACGGCTCTGGAGCTGCGGATGGACTCACTTTGGAGCGTCCGCGATGCTGAGGACGTCGTGGATAGCACGTTTAGCGAGTTGGTCACACCGCAGGTGAAAGGAACTGAGGGAGATAGTAAATGGGTGACCAAAAGACAGAGCAAGAGTAGGAAGGCAGTGCAGGTGTCCTCTGCGGTCATCTCCCTGCAAAACAGATATACCGCTTTGGATACTGTTGAGGAGATGGCTCACCAGGGGAAGGCAGCAGCAGCCAGGTTCATGGCACCGTAGCTGGCTCTGCTGCGCAGCTGGGCAGGAAGAAGAATGGCAGGGCTATAGTGATAGGGGACTCAATTGTAAGGGGAATAGACAGGCGGTTCTGCGGACGCAATCGAAACTCCAGGATGGTATGTTGCCTCCCTGGTGCAAGGGTCAAGGATGTCTCGGAGCGGCTGCAGGACATTCTGGGGGGGGAGGGTGAACAGCCAGCTGTCGTGGTGCACATAGGCACCAACGATATAGGTAAAAAACGGGATGAGGTCCTACAAGCTGAATTTAGGGAGCTAGGAGTTAAACTAAAACGTAGGACCTCAAAGGTAGTAATCTCAGGATTGCTACCAGTGCCACGAGGTAGTCAGAGTAGGAATGTCAGGATAGAGAGGATGAATACGTGGCTCGAGAGATGGTGCAAGAGGGAGGGATTCAAATTCCTGGGACATTGGAACCGATTCTGGGGGAGGTGGGACCAGTACAAACCGGACGGTCTGCACCTGGGCAGGACTGGAACCGATGTCCTAGGGGGGGTGTTTGCTAGAGCTGTTGGGGAGAGTTTAAACTAATGTGGCAGGGGGATGGGAACCGATGCAGGAAGTTGGAAGGTAGTAAAACAGGGACAGAAATAAAAGGCAGTAAGGGGGAAAGTGTAAGGCAGAGAAGCCATAGTCAAAAATCAAAAAGGGCGACAGTACAAGGTACAGTGACTGAGGGGAGCTCAGTGAATAGGACCAGGAATACTAAAAGAAATAAAACGGGAAGTGAAAACATTAATGGTAAGCGACGCGGCAGGTTGTTACAGGAAGATATGGGTTCGACGACAAGGAAAATTAGGAGAAAGGTTAAGAGGAAATATAACTTAGGAGAGGTTACTGATCGAGGTGTTAAGATTCAGAACAGAGGTAAAAAAGCCAATATAAGTGTACTTTACCTGAATGCTCGTGGTATTCGGAATAAGGTAAATGAGTTGATGGCGCAAATCATCGTGAATGACTATGATTTAGTGGCCATTACTGAAACATGGTTAAAGGATGGTCACGACTGGGAGTTAAATATCCGAGGGTATCAAACCTTCCTGGAAGGACAGAGTGGATGGTAAGGGAGGTGGTGTAGCTCTGTTATTTAAGGATGACATCCGGGCAACAGTAAGGGATGACATCGGTGCTATGGAGGATAAGGTTGAATCCATTTGGGTGGAAATCAGGAATAGTAAGGCGAAAAAGTCACTGAGAGGAGTAATCTATAGGCCACCAAATAGTAACATTATGGTGGGGCAGGCAATAAACAAAGAAATAACATATGCATGTAGAAATGGTACAGCAGTTATCATGGGGGATTTTAATCTACATGTCGATTGGTTTAACCAAGTCGGTCAAGGCAGCCTTAAGGAGGAGTTTATAGAATGTATCCGCGATAGTTTCCTCGAACAGTATGTAATGGAACCTACAAGGGAACAAGCGGTCCTAGATCTGGTCCTGTGTAATGAGACAGGATTGATTCAGGATCTCATAGTTAGGGATCCTCTCGGAAGGAGCGATCACAATATGGTGGAATTTAAAATACAGATGGAGGGTGAGAAGGTAAAATCAAGCACTAGAGTTTTGTGCTTCAACAAAGGAGATTACAATGGGATGAGAGAAGGACTAGCTAAGGTAGACTGGGAGCAAAGACTTTATAGTGAAACAGTTGAGAAACAGTGGAGAACCTTCCAAGAGATTTTTCACAGTGCTCAGCAAAGGTTCATACCAACAAAAAGGAAGGACGGTAAGAAGAGGGAAAATCGACCGTGGAAATCTAAGGAAATAAGGGAGTTTATCAAATTGAAGGAAAAAACATACAAAGTAGCAAAGATCAGTGGGAGACTAGAGGACTGGGAAATCTTTAGGGGGCAACAGAAAGCTACTAAAAAAGCTATAAAGAAGAGTAAGATAGATTATGAGAGTAAACTTGCTCAGAATATAAAAACAGATAGTAAAAGTTTCTGCAAATACAGAAAACAAAAAAGAGTGGCTAAGGTAAATATTGGTCCTTTAGAGGATGAGAAGGGAGATTTAGTAATGGGAGATGAGGAAATGGCTGAGGAACTGAACAGGTTTTTTGGGTCGGTCTTCACAGTGGAAGACACAAATAACATGCCAGTGACTGATGGAAATGAGGCTATGACAGGTGAGGACCTTGAGAGGATTGTTATCACCAAGGAGGTAGTGATGGGCAAGCTAATGGGGCTAAAGGTAGACAGGTCTCCTGGACCTGATGGAATGCATCCCAGAGTGCTAAAAGAGATGGCTAGGGAAATTGCAAATGCACTAGTGATAATTTACCAAAATTCACTAGACTCTGGGGTGGTCCCGGCGGATTGGAAATTAGCAAACGTGACACCACTGTTTAAAAAAGGAGGTAGGCAGAAAGAGGGGAATTATAGGCCAGTGAGCTTAACTTCGGTAGTAGGGAAGATGCTGGAATCTATCATCAAGGAAGAAATAGCGAGGCATCTGGATGGAAATTGTCCCATTGGACAGGCGCAGCATGGGTTCATAAAGGGCAGGTCGTGCCTAACTAATTTAGTGGAATTTTTTGAGGACATTAACAGTGCGGTAGATAACGGGGAGCCAATGGATGTGGTATATCTGGATTTCCAGAAAGCCTTTGACAAGGTGCCACACAAAGGTTGTTGCATAAGATAAAGATGCATGGCATTAAGGGGAAAGTAGTAGCATGGATAGAGGATTGGTTAATTAATAGAAAGCAAAGAGTGGGGATTAATGGGTGTTTCTCTGGTTGGCAATCAGTAGCTAGTGGTGTCCCTCGGGGATCAGTGTTGGGCCCACAACTGTTCACAATTTACATAGATGATTTGGAGTTGGGGACCAAGGGCAATGTGTCCACGTTTGCAGACGACACTAAGATAAGTGGTAAAGCAAAAAGTGCAGAGGATACTGGAAGTCTGCAGAGGGATTTGGATAGCCTAAGTGAATGGGCTAGGGTCTGGCAGATGGAATACAATGTTGACAAATGTGAGGTTATCCATTTTGGTAGGAATAACAGCAAAAGGGATTATTATTTAAATGATAAAATATTAAAACATGCTGCTGTGCAGAGAGACCTGGGTGTGCTAGTGCATGAGTCGCAAAAAGTTGGTTTTCAGGAGCAACAGGTGATTAAGAAGGCAAATGGAATTTTGTCCTTCATTGCTAGAGGGATGGAGTTTAAGACTAGGGAGGTTCTGCTGCAATTATATAAGGTGTTAGTGAGGCCACACCTGGAGTATTGTGTTCAGTTTTGGTCTCCTTACTTGAGAAAGGACGTACTGGCACTGGAGGGTGTGCAGAGGAGATTCACTAGGTTAATCCCAGAGCTGAAGGGGTTGGATTACGAGGAGAGGTTGAGTAAACTGACACTGTACTTGTTGGAATTTAGAAGGATGAGGGGGGATCTTATAGAAACATATAAGATTATGAAGGGAATAGATAGGATAGATGCGGGCAGGTTGTTTCCACTGGTGGGTGAAAGCAGAACTAGGAGGCATAGCCTCAAAATAAAGGGAAGTAGATTTAGGACTGAGTTTAGAAGAAACTTCTTCACCCAAAGGGTTGTGAATCTATGGAATTCCTTGCCCAGTGAAGCAGTAGAGGCTCCTTCATTAAATGTTTTTAAGATAAAGATAGATAGTTTTTTGAAGAATAAAGGGATTAAGGGTTATGGTGTTCGGGCCGGAAAGTGGAGCTGAGTCCACAAAAGATCAGCCATGATCTCATTGAATGGTGGAGCAGGCTCGAGGGGCCAGATGGCCTACTCCTGCTCCTAGTTCTTATGTTCTTATTGGGTTGGGTGCTGCCTGTGCAGTTGGTGGTGCGGGTGCTTTTCCTTTCGGGGCCTGGGGGGCTCTATTTTGATTCGCGGTCTCACTTACGTACCGTTGGGCTGTTTCACTGAGTTCCTGCCAATCGGCGCCATCTTCTTGGTCTAGCTGTGGGCCAAAGATGTCTCTAAACCCATTCTGAACTGATAGCAGGGATTGCAACCTTGCAATTTGCTGTCTGCATTTGGCATGATCCACCTTCTGCCTCTGTTCCGTGGTGGAACTGTGGAGTGCTCGGAGGACTGCTTTTAAATCATCGCATTTTTTCTTTAGGATCTGTACCTGATTCTCTGTCTCTTCTCTTATCAGTACAGCACGCTGTGTGTCCTGGTAGGCCTCATCATATTGGATTTGGAAGCTGCTAAGGAGGGCGAGACAGGATTGATGTGCCCTCTTGGCATCATCCATTTCCTTGTCCTTCGCTGCTAACTACTCCCGGAGCTGTACATTTAATCTCTCGCATTCACTTAAATCTCCCTCTCTACTTTTCTCCTTCTCCTCTAGCTGCTTATGGAGCATCGTCTCGACATCCTCTGTGCCTCGAAATTGTGTCAGACAGAACCTTAGCTAAACTCTTTTTATGGATCTCGGTCAGGCTGTCCCACCAAGTCTGTCCTATGCTGCCAGGACCTGTCTCTTCATTGGAGAAAAACTCCGACCATAGGGACCATCCTTTTCCCTTTAGGTATTTCCTAATCTCTTCTTCCCATATGGGGCACTGTTCTGATCTATTGGTCGCTGCGACCTCGGGCTCTTGTGGATGCATAAGGCGTTCCATTGCCTTCATGGCCATCCCTACAAATACTCTTCTGTCGCTTACCGGAAATTTGGAACAAGGGGGAATAAAGCGGTGGTGCAAACCCGGGTACGGCTCAAGCTATTTTCCGGTTTACGCAACTCCCGAAAGTTTCACGCAACAAAATCTGTCGAGTTTACCTTATATCCCTTTGTTAGTACGCATGCAATTTACACACTTCCGAATTCTGGATGTTTGATCGATACCAATTTCGCTTGTGGTTTCTTTTACTTTGCCAATTTGGATTTTAATTCAAATGCTTTTGTGGGTTCTCTCGGAGTGACACGGTCACTTCTGGGTCGGGTCCCAGCGGAGTCGCCAATAACTGTTGTGCAATTTCTCTTTACTATGCTCTTTACTCTGGCTCTGTTCCAATTAGGGCAATCAGTGAATTTACATTCTTTCTATATTGTCTCTGTCCAAATGCTTAGAGTCGCCAGGTATCGAATGATACCACCACAAGTTTCAACCGGCTATCGATCAAAGAGCCAAACACCAGTTAGTTAGTTCAAGGTCAAGGGTGCTTTATTTAAACTCACAATTATCATGCAACATAAACACGACTAGTTAACTACACCTATTACGAAGACAACCTGTACTTAACTTCGGGCACCCGGTTTAGGTCAGACAACAGTGGCCGCTGTTGAATTCTGGAACTCTTGGGTTCGAAGGGGTAACTGTTGCGCGGCTGGGCTTGTACTTCTGGTAGTGGGCGTTGAACTCAAACTTGCTTCTGGTGTTGCTGCGATTGGCGATGGCCATGACCGGGGTACCGAGGCCAAAAGAGAGTGAGCTTATGGCGAACTCTTCCTTTATACTTGGGGGCTTTCACGCTCTTTTGGGCGATCCTTCAATTTAGGCCTTACTAATTGGGTGATCTCTGATCACTCCGTTTGATTCCTTAGCCAATAAGTGGGCGGGGATCTGGATGACTGGGTGTGTCTCAAGCAGGCATTGACCCTCTTGTTTTTGTTTCCCTTGGACAGGGAGTGGCGCCGAAATGCCTGGGACTGTCCCGGTTGCTGGAGTGCCAGTCCTTTGTATTGAGGGAGATGGGCCATCACCTGCTAATCGGCCTGATTAACATGCAAATGGGACAGGGTTTCGATACCATCTGGACTTTGCTGGCATATCTGCATTTCAGGCTCAGAATCTGCCTGACTCTTGCTTTGTCCATTTTATCCATCAGTCTTTGCGAGTTGCTCTGTGCTTACTTGGAAGTGGCCACAAGAACATAAGAACCTGGAGCAGGAGTAGGCCGTCTGTCCCCTCGAGCCTGCTCCGCCATTTAATGAGATCATGGCTGATCTTTTGTGGACTCAGCTCCACTTTCCAGCCCGAACACCATGACCCTTAATCCCTTTATTCTTCAAAAAACTATCTATCTTTATCTTAAAAATATTTAATGAAGGCGCCTTTACTGCTTCACTGGTCAAGGAATTCCATTGATTCACAACCCTTTGGGTGAAGAAGTTCCTCCTAAACTCAGTCCTAAATCTACTTCCCCTTATTTTGAGGCTATGCCCCCTAGTTCTGCTTTCACCCGCCAGTGGAAACAACCTGCCCGCATCTATCCTATCTATTCCCTTCATAATCTTATATGTTTCTATCAGATCCCCCCTCATCCTTCTAAATTCCAATGAGCACAGTCTACTGAACCTCTCCTCGTAATCCAAACCCTTCAGCTCAGGGATTAACCTAGTGAATCTCCTCTGCACACCCTCCATTGCCAGTACGTCCTTTCTCAAGTAAGGAGACCAAAACTGAACACAATACTCCAGGTGTGGCCTCACTAACACCTTGTACAATTGCAGCATAACCTCCCTAGGCTTAAACTCCATCCCTCTAGCAATGAAGGACAAAATTCCATTTGCCTTCTTAATCACCTGTTGCACCTGTAAACCAACTTTTTGCAACTTATGCACTAGCACACCCAGGTCTCTCTGCACAGCAGCATGTTTTAATATTTTACCATTTAAATAATAATCCCTTTTGCTGTTATTCCTACCAAAATGGATAACCTCACATCTGTCAACATTGTATTCCATCTGCCAGACCCTAGCCCATTCACTTAACCTATCCAAATCCCTCCGCAGACTTCCAGTATCCTCTGCACTTTTTGCTTGACCACTCACCTTAGTGTCGTCTGCAAACTTGGACACATTACCCTTGGTCCCCAACTCCAAATCATCTATGTAAATTATGAATATGCATCTATGTAAATTTCCATCCAGAAGCCTCGCTATTTCTTCCTTGAGGATAGATTCCAGCATCTTCCCTACTACCGAAGTTAAGCTCACTGGCCTATAATTACCCGCTTTCTGCCTACCTCCTTTTTTAAACAGTGGTGCCATGTTTGCTAATTTCCAATCCGCCGGGATCACCCCAGAGTCTAGTGAATTTTGGTAAATTATCACTAGTGCATTTGCAATTTCCCTAGCCATCTCTTTTAGCACTCTGGGATGCATTCCATCAGGGCCAGGAGACTTGTCTACCTTTAGCCCCATTAGCTTGCCCATCACTACCTCCTTCATGATAACAATCCTCTCAAGGTCCTCACCTGTCATAGCCTCATTTCTATCATTCACTGGAATGCTATTTGTGTCTTCCACTGTGAAGACCGACCCAAAAAATTCAGCTTGTAGGACCTCGTCCCGTTTTTTTTTTTTCTCGTCCCGTTTTTTACCTATATCGTTGGTGCCTACGTGCACCATGCCAGCTGGCTATTCACCCTACTCCCCCCCCCCCCCCCCCAGAATGTCCGGCAGCCGCTCCGAGACATCCTTGACCCTTGCAACAGGGAGGCAACATACAATCCTGGAATCTCAATTGCGTCCGCAGAACCACCTGTCTAGTCCCCTTACGATTGCATCCCAGAGTGCTAAAAGAGATGGCTAGGGAAATTGCAAATGCACGAGTGATAATTTACCAAAATTCACTAGACTCTGGGGTGATCCCGGCGGATTGGAAATTAGCAAACGTGACACCACTGTTTAAAAAAGGAGGTAGGCAGAAAGCGGGTAATTATAGGCCAGTGAGCTTCGGTAGTAGAGAAGATGCTGTTACGATTGAGTCCCCTATCACTATAGCCCTGCCATTCTTCTTCCTACACTGCTGCACAGCAGAGCCAGCCACGGTGCCATTAACCTGGCTGTTGCTGCCTTCCCCTGGTGAGCCATCTCCCTCAACAGTATCCAAAGCGGTATATCTGTTTTGCAGGGAGATGACCGCAGGGGACACCTGCACTGCCTTCCTACTCTTGCTCTGTCTTTTGGTCACCCATTTTCTATCTCCCTTAGTAACTGTTACCTGCGGTGTGACCAACTCGTTAAACGTGCTATCCATGATGTCCTCAGCATCACGGAGCCCATCCGCAGCTCCAGAGCCATCAACCGGTCTAACAGGAGCTGCAACTGGACACACCTCTTGCACATGAAGGAACCAGGGACAGTAGATGTGTCCCTGAGCTCCCACATCGCACACGAGGAGCATGAGGAGTACGAGGAGTATTTCTACAAATACATAAAACAAAAAAGAGTGGCTAAGGTAAATATTGGTCCTTTAGAGGATGAGAAGGGAGATTTAATAATGGGAGATGAGGAAATGGCTGAGGAACTGAACAGGTTTTTTGGGTCGGTCTTCACAGTGGAAGACACAAATAACATGCCAGTGACTGATGGAGATGAGGCTATGACAGGTGAGGACCTTGAGAGGATTGATATCACCAAGGAGGTAGTGATAGGCAAGCTAATGGGGCTAAAGGTAGACAAGTCTCCTGGCCCTGATGGAATGCATCCCAGAGAGCTACAAGAGATGGCTAGGGAAATTGCAAATGCACTAGTGATAATTTACCAAAATTCACTAGACTCTGGGGTGGTCCCGGCGGATTGGAAATTAGCAAATGTGACACCACTGTTTAAAAAAGGAGGTAGGCAGAAAGTGGGTAATTATAGGCCAGTGAGCTTAACTTAGATAGTAGGGAAGATGCTGGAATCTATCATCAAGGAAGAAATAGCGAGGCATCTGGATGGAAATTGTCCCATTGGACAGGCGCAGCATGGGTTCATGAAGGGCAGGTCGTGCCCAACTAATTTAGTGGAATTTTTTGAGGACATTAACAGTGCGGTAGATAACGGGGAGCCAATGGATGTGGTATATCTGGATTTCCAGAAAGCCTTTGACAAGGTGCCACACAAAAGGTTGTTGCATAAGATAAAGATGCATGGCATTAAGGGGAAAGTAGGAGCATGGATAGAGGATTGGTTAATTAATAGAAAGCAAAGAGTGGGGATTAATGGGTGTTTCTCTGGTTGGCAATCAGTAGCTAGTGGTGTCCCTCAGGGATCAGTATTGGGCCCACAACTGTTCACAATTTACATAGATGATTTGGAGTTGGGGACCAAGGGCAATGTGTCCAAGTTTGCAGACGACACTAAGATAAGTGGTAAAGCAAAAAGTGCAGAGGATACTGGAAGTCTGCAGAGGGATTTGGACAGGCTAAGTGAATGGGCTAGGGTCTGGCAGATGGAATACAATGTTGACAAATGTGAGGTTATCCATTTTGGTAAGAATAACGGCAAAAGGGATTATTATTTAAATGATAAAATATTAAAACATGCTGCTGTGCAGAGAGATCTGGGTGTGCTGGTGCATGAGTCGCAGAAAGTTGGTTTTCAGGTGCAACAGGTGATTAAGAAGGCAAATGGAGTTTTGTCCTTCATTGCTAGAGGGATGGAGTTTAAGACCAGGGAGGTTATGCTGCAATTGTATAAGGTGTTAGTGAGGCCACACCTGGAGTATTGTTTTCAGTTTTGGTCTCCTTACTTGAGAAAGGACGTACTGGCACTGGAGGGTGATTCACTAGGTTAATCCCAGAGCTGAAGGGGTTGGATTACGAGGAGAGGTTGAGTAGACTGGGACTGTACTCGTTGGAATTTAGAAGGATGAGGGGGGATCTTATAGAAACATATAAGATTATGAAGGGAATAGATAGGATAGATGCGGGCAGGTTGTTTCCACTGGCGGGTGAAAGCAGAACTAGGGGGCATAGCCTCAAAATAAGGGGAAGTAGATTTAGGACTGAGTTTAGGAGGAACTTCTTCACCCAAAGGGTTGTGAATCTATGGAATTCCTTGCCCAGTGAAGCAGTAGAGGCTCCTGCATTAAATGTTTTTAAGATAAAGATAGATAGTTTTTTGAAGAATAAAGGGATTAAGGGTTATGGTGTTCGGGCCGGAAAGTGGAGCTGAGTCCACAAAAGATCAGCCATGATCTCATTGAATGGCGGAGCAGGCTCGAGGGGCCAGATGACCTACTCCTGCTCCTAGTTCTTATGTTCTTATGTTCTTATGACATGGGTCGGGGATCTCCTGCCATGTCTTAAGCCTTAGGCAAACATATACAACTACAATTCCCAAAAACGAAAGAAAAAATAAATAAATTAGACAATGAAAAGAAAAACTACTTACCAGTCACTTATCAGGGATAAAAAGTACCTCCACCCCCAAGCTTCGAATTCCCACCTAGCTTTAAATTCCCAAACTCACTCTTGGTTGTGCCTCACTCTGGCTGTGTCTTCTCTGGCTCACTGGGAGAACTCACCTCATGTCAGATGGCTACAGAGTGTCAGACATAAAATATGTCTTTCCTCATTTTGATTGAGTCTACAAGCCTTGGAATTTAGAAGAATGAGAGATGTTCGCATTTGAATTATTTCAAGGCAGGTGGGTGTCACTGGCAAGGCCACGATTATTGCCCATCCCAATTGCCCTTGAAAAGGTAGTTACATAGAACATAGAAAAATACAGCACAGAACAGGCCCTTCGGCCCACGATGTTGTGCCGAACCGTTGTCCTAGATTAATCATAGATTATCATTGAATTTACAGTGTAGAAGGAGGCCATTCGGCCCATTGAGTCTGCACCGGCTCCTGGAAAGAGCACCCCACCCAAAGTCAACACCTCCACCCAACACTAAGGGCAATTTTGGACACTAAGGGCAATTCATCATGGCCAATCCACCTAACCTGCACATCTTTGGACTGTGGGAGGAAACCGGAGTACCCGGAGGAAACCCACGCAGACACGGGGAGGACGGGCAGACTCCACACAGACAGTGACCCAAGCCGGAATCGAACCTGGGACCCTGGAGCTGTGAAGCAATTGTGCTATCCACAATGCTACCGTGCTGCCCTTAAGAACAAATAAATCTACACTATATCATTTTCCCGTAATCCATGTACCTATCCAATAGCTGCTTTAAGGTCCCTAATGTTTCCGACTCAACTACTTCCACAGGCAGTGCATTCCATGCCCCCACTACGCTCTGGGTAACGAACCTTCCTCTGACATCCCCCCTATATCTTCCACCATTCACCTTAAATTTATGTCCCCTGCTAATGGTTTGTTCCACCCGGGGAAAAAGTCTCTGACTGTCTACTCTATCTATTCCCCTGATCATCTTATAAACCTCTATCAAGTCGTCCCTCATCCTTCTCCGTTCTAATGAGAAAAGGCATCGCACCCTCAACCTTTCCTCGTAAGACCTACTCTCCATTCCAAGCAACATCCTGGCAAATCTCCTTTGCACCTTTTCCAAAGCTTCCACATCCTTCCTAAAATGAGGCGACCAGAACTGTACACAGTACTCCAAATGTGGCCTTACCAAAGTTTTGTACAGCTGCATCATCACCTCACGGCTCTTAAATTCAATCACTCTGTTAATGAACGCTAGCACACCATTGGCCTTCTTCACAGCTCTATCCACTTGAGTGTCAACTTTCAAAGATGTATGAACATAGACCCCAAGGTCTCTCTGCTCCTCCACATTGCCAAGAACTCTACCGTCAATCCTGTATTCCGCATTCATATTTGTCCTTCCAAAATGGACAACCTCACACTTTTCAGGGTTAAACTCCACCTGCCACTTCTCAGCCCAGCTCTGCATCCAATCTATGTCTCTTTGCAGCCGACAACAGCCCTCCTCACTATCCACAACTCCACCAATCTTCGTATCGTCTGCAAATTTACTGACCCACCCTTCAACTCCCTCATCCAAGTCATTAATGAAAATCACAAACAGCAGAGGACCCAGAACTGATCCCTGCAGTACGCCACTGGTAACTGGGATCCAGGCTGAATATTTGCCATCCACCACCACTCTCTGACTTCTATCGGTTAGCCAGTTCGTTATCCAACTGGCCAAATTTCCCACTATCCCATGCCTCCTTACTTTCTGCAGAAGCCTACCATGGGGAAACTTATTAAATGCCTTACTAAAATCCATGTACACTACATCCACTGCTTTACCTTCACCCACATGCTTGGTCACCTCCTCAAAGAATTCAATAAGACTTGTAAGGCAAGACATACCCCCCACAAATCCGTGCTGACTATCCCTAATCAAGCAGTGTCTTTCCAGATGCTCAGAAATCCTATCCTTCAGTACCCTTTCCATGACTTTGCCTACCACTGAAGTAAGACTAACTGGCCTGTAATTCCCAGGGTTATCCCTAGTCCCTTTTTTGAACAGGGGCACGACATTCGCCACTCTCCAACGCCCTGGTACCACCCCTGTTGACAGTGAGGACGAAAAGATCATTGCCAACGGCTCTGCAATTTCATCTCTTGCTTCCCATAGAATCCTTGGATATATCCCGTCAGGCCCGGGGGACTTGTCTATCCTCAAGTTTTTCAAAATGCCCAACACATCTTCCTTCCTAACAAGTATTTCCTCGAGCTTACCAGTCTGTTTCACACTGTCCTCTCCAACAATATGGCCCCTCTCATTTGTAAATACAGAAGAAAAGTACTCGTTCAAGACCTCTCCTATCTCTTCAGACTCAATACACAATCTCCCGCTAATGTCCTTGATCGGACCCACCCTCGCTCTAGTCATTCTCATATTTCTCACGTATGTGTAAAAGGCCTTGGGGTTTTCCTTGATCCTACCCGCCAAAGATTGTTCATGCCCTCTCTTAGCTCTCCTAATCCTTTTCTTCAGTTCCCTCCTAGCTATCTTGTATCCCTCCAACGCCCTGTCTGAACCTTCTTTCCTCAGCCTTACATAAGTCTCCTTTTTCCTCTTAACAAGACATTCAACCTCTCTTGTCAACCATGGTTCCCTCACTGGACCATCTCTTCCCTGCCTGACAGGGACATACATATCAAGGACACGTAGTACCTGTTCCTTGAACAAGTTCCACATTTCACTTGTGTCCTTCCCTGACAGCTTATGTTCCCAACTTATGCACTTCAATTCTTGTCTGTAGTTGTGAGGCATCTTCTTGAACCGCTGCAGTCCATGAGATGTAGGTATATCTGCACTCCTGGTCGGAAGGGAGTTCTTAGAGCACTTTGGAAAATTCTTAGAGGAGTAGGGTATATGCTGGGCGGCCATTGTCCTTTTGATGGAGAGTCCAAAACATCTTAATGTCAGGGTGTGGGTAAGCCATTTAGCATGGAAAAGAGGAAAAACGTATTCACAAAGAGGGTCATGAATCTTTCGAATTCTGGACCCTAGAGGGCAAAGGCTGCTCAGCTCAGCACATTCAAAACTGAGAAGGGTAGATTTATTGAGCACTTAGTGAATCAAGGGATATGGTGAAAAAGTGGAGATAATGTATAAGTTCATCCATGAACTTAGTGAAATGTCGTGTAGGATTGAGGGGCCACATGAACTACTCCTGATCCTATTTCTCATATTTTTTACATTCTTGTGTTCCAAAAATGATAAATCTCTTTTCCTAATCAGGAGCAATTGTGACTTGTGATTTTCGCTGAATTTAGGCTTTTGGGGCCTGTGTTTTCCACTTGTCAGATGCTTTCAACAACGCACTCTCCGGGGCTTTCAAGACATGGTTGGGACTGCTCGGTCTGCACAGACATCATCGACTAGCTCCTTTGAGCTCATGTCCGGCACCAGTGGTTTCAATGTGTGGACACGGATGTTGCTGACCCTCCAGAGTGGCACTGAGCTGAAGGTCTTTTTCAATGTCTACACGAAAGATGGACCAGGCCATCTTGTCAAGTGCTGCCATAAACTGATCCTTCTAGGCTCCAGGATGACTATCTCTGCCACCAACCTTTCATCCTAAGCACCATCAGGGTGCAAATTTCAGGAATAGGTGGCTTAGAAATGGTTGTAGATGGGGTGATTGGATTTAGAGCATCTTTTGGAGAAAAGTTTGGACTTGAGTTCAAATATTATTTATGTGCTTTGAGTTTGGAGTTCATTTCTATGTGTGCTTTCACCTCTTGGGCATCATGAGGATAGCAGGAGAAAGTAGACTTCAGGGGCAAAATTCTCCGTTATTGGCGCAAAGTCCGCCGACCGGCGGCAACAACGGCGCAAATCCCACCTGCATCACGCCGCCAAAAACATCGCACGTACAGGCACCCAGTGCCACAAGAAGGTGAACGACCTCGGCAGAGCAGCCAGGGTGAGCCCCCCCCCCGCCCGATATCCATATCCCCCATATCCCCCCTCCCCCCCATATCCCCCCTCCCCCATATCCCCCCTCCCCATATCCCTCCTCCCCCATATCCCCCATATCCCCTCTCCCCCATATCCACCCTCCCCCATATCCCCCATATCCCCCCTCCCCAATATCCCCCCTCCCCCATATCCCCCGTCCCCATATCCCCCTCTCCATATCCTCCATGTCCCCCCTCCCCCATATCCCCCTCCCCATATCCCCCATATCCCCCTCCCCATATCCCCCAGATCCCCCATATTCCCCCTCCCCATATCCCCTCTCCCCCATATCCCCCCTCCCCCATATCCCCCCTCCCCATATCCCCCATATCCCCCCTCCCCCATATCCCCCATATCCTGCCTCCCCCACCCCCATATCCCCCAAATCCCCCCTCCCCCATATCCCCATATCCCCCCTCCCCATATCCCCCCTCCCCATATCCCCTCCCCCATATCCCCCATATCCCCCTTCCCAAAATCCCCCCCCATCTCCCCCATATCCCCCTCCCCCATATCCCCCCTCCCCCATATCCCCCATATCCCCCCATCCTCCCTCCCCCATATCCCCCATATCCCCCCTCCCCCATATCCCCCATATCTCCCCTCCCCCATATCCGCCTTCCCCCATTTCCCCAAGTGAATCCAGCCCTAACCTTAACCTCTGCAATACACGCGCAACCGATGGCGTGCATTCATATACCTGTCTAACACTGTTGCCTTTTGCCCCTGCCACCACCCCCCCCCCCCCCCACAGGAGAAACGCACACACAACACCAGGGAGCATGTGAGGACTGGAGGAGGCACCGCTGATGAGAGGCCACTGACCGAACATGAGGGAAGGGCCCTGGAACTGGCTGGCGGACCTGAGGACCGGGAGGTTGCTGATGCAGAGGTCGGGGGCCCACCAGCAAGTGAGCCACCGACAACCCGTCCCCATATCCCCCCTCCCCCATATCACCTGATCACTGCCTGCGTGTCTAACCATGCATGCTTCATTGTGTATCGCAGGAGCAAACGTCGAGGCACCCATCCCCGCAGATGCAGACCGCCCGCAGGATGCCCCTCGGAGACCACTGGAGATGGAGAGACCCGGACCCTCTGGCATGCGACGCCCGCACGATGTCCTTGGAGACCACTGGAGATGGAGAGACCTGGAGCAACAGGGAGACGACGCCCCCGTCCCGTGCGGGTGCGACGACGCAGGCGTGTGCCACCCAGCGACGAGAGGGGCAGCCACAGGCCCCCGTCACAGCCGAGCCACGAAACCACTACCCAGGAAACTGAAATACAGGACAGTGACACAGATTGGATGGGCGGAGACGAACTGCCACCCGAAAGTGCCATGGACTCAGAGTGGGACGAAGAGCACGACACAACGCCACTGCTGTCACCAACACCCTCCACCATCGCAGAAACACTCACCTCTGTTGGGCACTTTAGTGATGAGGCGTCTGGTACACTCACTGGTGCGCACAACACAGCCGTCCCGGTACAGCAGGTGGAGGTAGGAGCAGCAGAGGGGCCGGGCGGTCGGAGGGCAGCCCAGCCCAAGCGAACATCTGCCGCCCAGATGGATCCCGGGTTCCTAGAGTTACCACACCCACACATAGATCCGATGCAACCACCGAACCTGGGACGAGCGAAGAGGGTGACGGCCGGCTTGCGGCGGCTGCAGTCGCAGGTGGAGGAGTCCACCCGCGTCCAGGAGCTGGGAGTGGTGCCGGTCATGCGTGCCACCCAGGCCGACACCGCACGGGTGGAGGCAATGGGTGCGACGGTGTCAGACATGGGGAACGGCTTGCGAGGCCTGGGGCTTTCCGTGCAGGCGGCGTCTGTGGCCCAGGACATGGCTGCCCTCTCACAGGATGCCATGAGCCAGCGCAACCGGCAGATGGCAGAGGCACTCAACGCCATAACCCAGTCTCAGCAGGCCATGGCCCAGTCTCTGCAGGCCATGGCCCAGTCTCAGTAGGTCATGGCCCAGTCTCAGCAGGCCATCGCTGAGAGCATCGGCGCCATTGCCCATGTGCGAGCCGGCGTCGCACAGTCACAGACAGGGTTTGCCAATCCCCTGAGTTCCATGGCTGCAAACCTGCAGACCCCTGTCGATACCAGCATGGGCCTCCAGGACTGGCAGCGCCAGATGTCGGGGGGGCGTCCGATGGCCAGTCCGTTCGCATCCCCCACCCATGTAGAGGCCACCTTAACCTTGACGGACACGGGGAGAGGGTGTCCCCCGCCAGTGCCACGCGGTGACAGGTGTGCCAGCAGGTGGCAGATGTGTGCCACGGTTTCCCGGCTCATCCGGAGTCTCCTCCTGCATTCTCGGTCCGTGAGGTCCTGGTATGACTGCCGGGGCCGGTACACAAGGGGGGTGCCCTCGGGTGCCTCCGTTGCCGTGGGGCCGCGACGTCCTCCTCCCCTTCCTCCCCCTGTCAGTCAGGTGTCCTTCGAGCCTGGTCGGCTGCCGCCTGCCCCTCTGCGGCAGCCTGCGCCGCCTCTCTGGCACGCTCCTCCTCCTCCTCCTCCTCATCCAGAGCAACATGGACATTAGCGGCTGCCGCCACGGCGGCCAACATCGCTGGATGATCGGAAAACATGACGGCCTGTGGTGGGGGGGAGGGGGGGAACGACGGCATGTCATCATTGCCCATACCCCCTCCTCCCCCCAGCCAGGTGGCATGGACCGCATGGGTCCGACTTTTGGAGGCTGGCACCTGGCCAGGTGGACCAACTCACTTGACCCACCCCCCCACCACCGTCCCTCCCCGGCACGGACCCTGTCCCCCCATCCCCCTCCCCGGCACGGACCCCATCCTCCTCCCCGGCACGGACCCCATCCTCCTCCCCGGCACGGCCCCCCCCCATCCTCCTCCCCGGCACGGATCCCATCCTCCTCCCTGGCACGGCCCCCCCCATCCCCCTCCCCGGCACGGACCCCATCCTCCTCCCCGGCACGGACCCCATCCTCCTCCCCGGCACGGCCCCCCCCCCATCCTCCTCCCCGGCACGGACCCCATCCTCCTCCCTGGCACGGCCCCCCCCATCCCCCTCCCCGGCACGGACCCCATCCTCCTCCCCGGCACGGACCCCATCCTCCTCCCCGGCATGGCCCCCCCCCCCCATCCTCCTCCCCGGCACGGACCCCATCCTCCTCCCTGGCACGGCCCCCCCCCCATCCCCCTCCCCGGCACGGACCCCATCCTCCTCCCCGGTATGCCCCCCCCCATCCCCCTCCCCGGCACGGACCCCATCCTCCTCCCCAGCACGGACCCCGCCCCCCCATCCCCCTCCCCGGCACAGACCCCATCCTCCTCCCCGGCACGGACCCCATCCTCCTCCCCGGCACGGCCCCCACCCTCCCCGGCACGGACCCCATCCTCCTCCCCGGCACGGCCCCCACCCTCCCCGGCACGGACCCCATCCTCCTCCCCGGCACGGACCCCGTCCCCCCATCCCCCGGCACGGACCCCCCCCCCCCATCCCCCTCCCCGGCACGGACCCCATCCCCCTCCCCGGCACGGACCCCCCCCATCCCCCTCCCCGGCACGGACCCCATCCTCCTCCCCGGCACGGCCCCCCCCCCCTCCCCGGCACGGACCCCATCCTCCTCCCCGGTACGGACCCCATCCTCCTCCCCGGTACGGCCCCCCCCCCCATACCCCTCCCTGGCACGGACCCCATCCTCCTCCCCGGCACGGACCCCGTCCCCCCATCCCCCTCCCCGGCACGGACCCCATCCTCCTCCCCGGCACGGACCCCCCCCCATCCCCCTCCCCGGCACGGACCCCATCCCCCTCCCCGGCACGGATCCCCCCCCATCCTCCTCCCCGGCACGGACCCCATCCTCCTCTCCGGCACGCCCCCCCCCCCACATTCCCCTCCCCGGCACGGACCCCATCCTCCTCCCCGGCACGGCCCCCCCCATCCCCCTCCCCGGCAGGGACCCCATCCCCCTCCCCGGCACGGACCCCATTCCCCTCCCCGGCACGGACCCCCCCCCCATCCTCCTCCCCGGCATGGACCCCATCCTCCTCCCCGGCATGGTCCCCCCCCCATCCCCCTCCCCGGCACGGTCCCCATCCTCCTCCCCGGCACAGACCCCCCCTCCCGGCAGTCCCCCGGAGCCCAGCCCACTCTAACCACCCCCCCTGCCGCACACACACACACACAAAACCCTACACACACCTCTCCCCCACACATTCAGACTGCGGCCACGCCATCGCCTCTCCAGCGTCCAACCCCCCAGGCCGTCACCCACATCCACGCTGGTTGGCGTAAACCTTGAGCACTGGTTGATGCCGGTTGAAAGGTGGTTTGATTTACGCTGACGTGATCCGTCATCACGTTGGCGGGACTTCGGCCCATCCGGACGGGAGGATATCGGCAGCCCCAAAATCCATTGCCTTGCGCCCACCCGTACCATTCTCCGGGGTGTGCGGCGCCATTGACGCCCCGCCGACTTTTCTCCCTTCGGAGACTTCAGCGGGCGGCGGGGGCAGAATTCACAGCGGCCAACGGCCATTCTCAGACCCGCTGGGGGGTCGGAGAATCTCGCCCCCTGTTTATGAAGGAAATTGGTTGAAGCCTTTGTCAGTGAGAGATTTCGATGTGGCTTTTGGCTTGAGGCAAAATACAGGACTGTGCAATGTTGGATTGGATTTGTTTATTGTCACGTGTACCGAGGTACAGTGAAAAGTATTTTTCTGCGAGCAGCTCAACAGATCATTAAGTACATGAGAAGAAAAGGGAATAAAAGAAAATACATAATAGGGCAACACAACATATACATAAGCACTGGCATCGGATGAAGCATACAGGGTGTAGTGTTAATGAAATCAGTCCATAAGAGGGTCATTTAGGAGTCTGGTGACAGTGGGGAAGAAGCTGTTTTTGAGTCTGTTTGTGCGTGTTCTCAGACTTCTGTATCTCCTCCCCGATGGAAGAAGTTGGAAGAGTGAGTAAGCCGGGTGGAAAGGATCTTTGATTATACTGCCCGCTTTCCCCAGGCAGCGGGAGGTGTAGATGGAGTCAATGGATGGGAAGCAGGTTCGTGTGATGGACTGGGCGGTGTTCACGACTCTCTGAAGTTTCTTGCGATCCTGGGCCGAGCAGTTGCCATACCAGGCTGTGATGCAGCCTGATAGGATGCTTTCTATGGTGCATCTGTAAAAGTTGGTAAGAGTCAATGTGGACATGCCGAATTTCCTTAGTTTCCTGAGGCAGTATGGGCGCTGTTGTGCTTTCTTGGTGGTAGCGTCGACGTGGGTGGACCAGGACAGATTTTTGGAGATGTGCACCCCTAGGAATTTGAAACTGCTAACAATCTCCACCTCGGCCCCGTTGATGCTGACAGGGGTGTGTACAGTACTTTGCTTCCTGAAGTCAATTACCAGCTCTTTAGTTTTGCTGGCATTGAGGGAGAGATTGTTGTCACTACACCACTCCACTAGGTTCTCTATCTCCCTCCTGTATTCGGACTCATCGTTATTCGAGATCTGGCCCACTATGGTCGTATCGTCAGCAAACTTGTAGATGGAGCTGGAACCAAGTTTTGCCACGCAGTCGTGTGTGTACAGGGAGTAGAGTAGGGGGCTAAGTACGTAGCCTTGCGGGGTCCCGGTGTTGAGGACTATTGTGGAGGAGGTGTTGTTCATTCTTACTGATTGTGGTATGTTGGTCAGAAAATCGAGGATCCAGTTGCAGAGTGGGGAGCCAAGTCCGAGGTTTTGGAGCTTTGATATGAGCTTGGCTGGGATTATGGTGTTGAAGGCGGAGCTGTAGTCAGTAAATAGAGGTCTAATGTAGGAGTCCTTGTTTTCGAGATGCTCTCGGGATGAGTGTAGGGCCAGGGAAATGGTGTCTGATGTGGACCGGTTGCAGCGGTATGCGAATTGCAGTGGAACAAGGCGCTCTGGGAGTATGGAGGTGATGCGCTTCATGATCAACCTCTCGAAGCACTTCATTACGACTGAAGTCAGGGCCACTGGTCGGTAGTCATGTGACTTTATTTGGTGCACTGAAAGCATTGGCCTATCTGTTCCTTTCTCTGTATTGGCTGCCTTATCCCTCTTCCGCTCCTTCCTGTGCAATCATCCTCATATTTGTAAGACTTCTGTCAGATTTCAGGATCTTTACCGCTCCGAAGCACACTGGGCACAGACTTTAAGTGATTTACGAAAATTAGTTCACTGAATTCCATGAATATGCACAAATTGATACCTAATAAACAGCACATCAGCAGCTTCTAGTTCTTGCTTCACAGAGCCACTGAGGCCTACGGAGGCCTGCGGCGGCCTGCGGTGGCCTGCGGTGGCCTGCGGTGGCCTACGGCGGCCTGCGGTGGCCTGCGGCGGCCTGCGGTGGCCTGCGGTGGCCTGCGGTGGCCTGCGGCGGCCTGCGGTGGCCGCCCTGTGCGACATGGCGGACTCACACCGCGGACCCTGATGCAGGACGTAGGTCCCCCAAGATCACGCGTGCCCGCGGATCGATGCCGCCCAATCGCTTGCCGGACCGTCCATGAGGCACCCCCCCCCCCAGGGTGGCCGCGGATTAAGTCCGCAGCCGCCGCCCGAAGTTCCCGACAGCCGATATGTGGTTAGAACCACGCCATCGGGAACTCGGCCAGTTACACTTGGAGAATTGCGGGGGGGGGGGGCCTCTGTCAATGGCCTCCTACCCGTGCCGCATCGACCGCGCACGCGTTATTTGCGGCGCCCGTTACGATTCCCGGGCGAACGCCCACGCTCCGCCCCTGCGCTGAACGCGATTTCAACGCAGAGTCTCGGAGAATCCTGCCCAATACCTTTACCATCACGTAACCTAATTGGTTCACATTGACCTCATCATTAGCCCAAAGTTCATCAGCAGTTCAGCAGGATCACCGAGCAGAAGTTTCCTGCTTTTCGTCTCAGTGACAAACTCAGAATCTGCATTTTCACCTGAGTTTATGCGTACATTGTGACAAGGTTTCACAACAAAGCATTACAGAAGGTCATGTCAGAAAGCTTAATTCATTGTATTTTAAGGGCTTGTTTCAGTAAATAATGAAGTAAAATTAGAAAGCACTTTTGCGAACTTAATGATTTCTGAAAGTTTATTCTGATACACCCTTCATGCTGTGAGCAGACCGATGCTTCCACCTCTCTTCATCATCATTGCCCTCAGCCTTGCTTCATTTTGATGTTCTGTTCTGGACACTCTCACTCAACTCTACTGCAGGACCCACCAGATTTGTCCGGTTATTTGAAACCAGACTTGAGAGTTTCTCTTATCTGTTTGATGAGGCTTTTGTTAATGGTGTGTCTTTCATCAAAACAACCAGGTGGTTATCAGAAAGGGTCATCAACCTAAAATATTGTGGGGCAGGTGGGGGTATTTTCCACCCCTGTTTTCAGCAGGCGGGAATGGCGCGGGGGCAGAGAATCGAGGGGAGTCCCAAAACGGCTTTCACTCCAATGGGGTTTCCCCACTCAATTGTCCCGTGACCCCCCAATGATGGAATGGGGTTCCTGCCATGAAATCTCGGGAACCCCATTTCCAGACATTGCCATATACTTAGCAGGTCTCCCCGTGTAGAGATTTCCAGTCCTCCCCCACCGGCATGACAGCAAGGATTTAGACGGTAAAATGGGGAACTTGTCGAATGGCTCCCTTAAATACAGCCCCCAAGGAGAGAGTGAAAGGGGTTCCACTCGATGAACGTGCAGTTGGTATGTGACCATGAGATGCACATCATGCACTTCTACACCTGATGCCAGGGCAGTGTGCGCAACGTCTTCATCCTGGTACACACTAGTTCATGACATCTTCGAGGTGCAGATCCGGCTGGGGGTTTAGCTCCCAGGGGTTATCTGCTGTGGTCGTGGCTGATGACTCCTATCCAGAGGCCACAGACCAATGCAGAGGCCCAATACAATGAAGCCCATGCAGCGACCAGGGGTGTGATCAAGCAGTGCATCGCCATCCTGAAGATGAAGTTCAGGAGTCTGGACCACACTGGAGGGGCCCTCCAGTAAAGTGCTGGGAGAGTCTTCCATAGCGTGGTGACCTACTGCGTCCTCCACAAAATCACGCAGCAGAAGGGCAACTTGGAGAAGGAGGATAAATGCCAGGTGTCGTCCGGTGAGGAAGACGCAGGAGAGGGCGATGATGGGCAGGACATGGGACCCATGCAGCCACAGGTGGCCTCACAACATGTGCGCCTGGGTCGGCGTGCACGGGACACTCTCATTACCTCCAGGTACACCGACTATGGGGCCTGGCCAGCAGCACAGACACCCCATCCCAACGCCACATGTTCCTCGGCCAACCGCCCCCACCCATGACCACCCTCCCTGTGCAACCCTTCCTCCCCCCTCCTTTACAACCCCCTCCATGATTCCTACCTGCCTCACTACAGGGTGGGGGCCCTGGGTTTGCAGTAACAGTGGGTCTGGTCAATGGGATGGAGGATGATGACAACCTGCTCTGCGGTGAACTCTGGTGCTCCGCATCGTCTGCCAATGTCTGACTCCTGGCCACGGTAGCACTTTCCACCGTCCACCTGGATGATCCCTGCATGCGAGCTGGCCATTCCATCACACGGTTCCATCGAACTCCTGGGGTGGTGGAGGTGGGCACAGTGAAGGTGAGAGGCTGGGGGATATGGAGTGGAGAGGGATGGGGGCGGGGCACCGGGGCAGTGAGCTCTGGCTGATCTGGGGTCTCTGACCCAATCCCTCCCCCACAGCACTCCCTCTGCTGCCAGCCCAGCCCAGGCCACCCCCAGGTGCTCTCACAGAGCACGGAGGCAGGTTGAAACATTGTGAACAGGTGTTTATTGTGAACCGATGAACATTTATGCCCAGGTTTGTGCTCTAGCCCCTATCGCTATACTGAGTTCTGCACCTGTGCCACCTTAACTGGTATCTACCTGTCTGGCCTTACGGGCCCTAACGCTGTGTCTCGGTGGATTCGCAGGCGGTACATCAGGAGTGGAGGCGGCCTGCTGCGGTTCCTGCCCTGTGACCTGGGTTCCCTTTTGGGGGCTGTCTTCTGGAGCGACCGGGCCTGGATGCCCGGGTGTTCTAGATGGTGTGGTGCCACCCTGCTCTGCGCACTGCCCATCAGATGCAGTAGGGACAGGAGAGTGGGTGTCCGAGGTGATGTGGTGTTCCAGTACCACCTCTGTGGGAGTCACCATCACCTCATCCCTCGGGGTGCCCGATAGCCCAGGGCTATTCCATTGGATGGGGGTGCGAGCAGAGCTAACCCCCTGAGGCTCACCCGATACCTGGCGCCGCCAGTTCTGGTGACCCGCTCCCGTCTTGACCAGGATATCAATGATCACGGCCATGGAGCACTGGGAGTGGACCACCTCCCTCTGGAACTGTGCCACATCAGCCATTGACTGTGACACCACCCTATGGGTACAGGGTTGCCTACCTCTCCTCCACGGCATCCAGCAAGGTCTCGAGCTCCGCGTCCACAAACCTTGGTGCCGCTCTCCATGCTGCCATCTTGTTTGTGGGATGAGTATGTGTGGGGAGTGGAATGCTGATATACCACTGCAGTTTGTCAGCCTCTCGAGTGTCAATCCTGACCCCGGTGAATCGGATACCATTTTTCATTGGAATTGCTCATGTTCCACGTGGTGCGGTGCTAGTCCATTAACAATTGTTGAATCGCTCCGGGACCGGTGCCAATTGTGCTGTTGTAGAAGTATACCGATTCTGTCCCGGTGTCAGCATTTAGTCGCTGATACGGAGAATCCGTCCCATGGTCTTTGATAACAGTTGTCCACAGACAAGAGCAAACCCTATATATTGACAGTCTCGTCTCAAATCCACTCAGAAAGTAAGTAAGAGATCTGGGCCGGGATTCTCCCCTACCCGGTGGGGCGGGGGGTCCCCCCGGCGGGATGGAACCACTCCGGCGTCGGGCCGCCCCAAAGGTGCTGATTTCTCCGCACCTTTAGGGGGCCAAGCCCTCACCTTGAGGGGCTAGCCCCGCGCCGGGGTGGTTGGCGCGCCGCCGGCTGGCGGGAAAGGCCTTTGGCACCACGCCAGCTGGGGCCGAAGGGACCTCGCCAGTCGGCGGAAGGCTGCGCATGCGCGGGAGCGTCGGCGGCTGCTGACGTCATCCCCGCACATGCGCAGGGGGGTGGGTCACTTCCGCATCGGCCATCGCGGAGGCAATGTCTGAGGCAGAAGGAAAAGAGTGCCCCCACGGCACAGGCCCGTCCGCGGATCGGTGGGCCCCGATCGCAGGCCAAGCCACCATGGGGGCCCCCCCCCCAGGACCCCGGAGTCCACCCGCACCGCCAGTCCCGCCGGGAAGGAAGGTGGTTTGATTCACGGCGGCGGGACTGGCATGACAGCAGCGGGACTTCGGCCCATCGCGGGCCGGAGAATCGCCGGAGGGGGGGCCCGCCGACCGGCGCGGATTCCCGCCCCCGCCGAATTTTCGGTGCTGGAGAATTCGGCGTCCGGCGGGCGCAGGATTCACGCCGCACCCCGGTGATTCTCCGACCCGCCAGGGGGGTCAGAGAATCCCGCCCCTTGAGTGCTTTTGCCCTTTGAGAAGCAAAGATAGGAGCACATAAGTAAAGCACTTGAAATCTGAATTTGAAAACCAAGAACTATAAATGGAAATTGTTAAGCATGTAACCAAAGAGATTTTTTTTAATGTATAACTGAACCTGAAAGTCCGACACTCGAGGTCTCTTTCAACATAAGTTATAAAGAATATTTTTTCTGTCTCTTTCATATCATCTCATCAAAATGACAAGTACCTATGCATAATGTTGTATCTGCCTGCATGCCATTGTAATGTAAAGTTGCTCAGCAGAGCATGGGTTAACATGGGACTAGAAAATAACACTGCCCAAGATATGATGTGAAATCTAAGAGAACATTCTAGAAGCAACCTGTATGAGAGAAGCAACACCATGCACAACCTTAATTGGAATCTGTCAACAGTTGGATTGGATTGGATTTGTTTATTGTCCCGTGTACCGAGGTACAGTGAAAAGTAGTTAAAGATGAAAAATAAATGGTTCATGTTTAAACATACAAGTCACAAAGTCCCATAATTGAGACATCAAACGAACCCATAATACAAGTACCTGTAAGCACTTCCTATCTTACCTAAGGTTGCATTAGCGATGATGATCTGGGGCAAAATTCTCCGACCCCCCGCCGGGTCGGAGAATCGCCGGGGGCTGGCGTGAATCCCGCCCCCGTCGGTTGCCGAAGTCTCCGGCACCGGATATTCGGCGGGGGCGGGAATCGCGCCGTGCCGGTTGGCGGGCCCCCCCGTTCGATTCTCCGGCCCGGATGGGCCGAAGTCCCGCCATTAAAATGCCTGTCCCACCGGCGTAAATTAAACCACCTACCTTACCGGCGGGACAAGGCGGCGCGGGCGGGCTCCGGGGTCCTGGGGGGGGCGCGGGGCGATCTGGCCCCGGGGGGTGCCCCCACGGTGGCCTGGCCCGCGATCGGGGCCCACCAATCCGCGGGCGGGCCTGTGCCTTGGGGGCACTCTTTCCCTTCCGTCTCCGCCACGGTCTCCACCATGGCGGAGGCAGAAGAGACTCCCTCCACTGCGCATGCGCAGGAATGCCATCAGCGGCCGCTGACGCTCCCACGCATGCGCCGCCCGGAGATGTCATTTCCGCGCCAGCTGGCGGGCACCAAAGGCCTTTTCCGCCAGCTGGCGGGGTGGAAATTCGTCCGGCGCCGACCTAGCCCCTCAATGTTGGGGCTCGGCCCCCAAAAATGCGGAGCATTCCGCACCTTTGGGGCGGCGCGATGCCCGTCTGATTTGCGCCGTTTTGGGCGCCAGTCAGCGGACATCGCGCCGTTTCCGGAGAATTTCGCCCCTGATTTATTGTGACATGTACCAAAGTACAGTGAAAAGTATTTTTCTGTGGCCAAGGTAGCATACACAGTATGTACATAGTAGACCAAAAAAGAATAATTGACAGAATACATTGACAAATGGTACATCGACAAACAGTGATTGGTTACAGAGCAGAACAAGGGGCCAAACAAAGCAAATACATGCGCAAGAACAGCATAGGGCGTCATGAATTGTGTTCTTATAGGGAACAGATCAATCTGAGGCAGAGTCGTTGAGGAGTCTAGCAGCTGTGGGGAAGAAGCTGTTCCTACGTCTGGATATGCGGGGCTTCAGATTTCTGTACCTTCTGCCTGATGGAAGGGTCTGGGTGGGAGGCGTCTCTGATAATGCTGTCTGCCTTCCTGAGGCAGTGGGTAGTGTATACAGAATCAGTATGAGGGTGGCTAGCGCGTGTGATGCGTTGGGCTGAGTTCCCCACACTCTGCAGTTTCTTGCGATCTTGGGCCGAGCAGTTGCCATACCAAGTTGTGATGCAGCCGGATAGGATGCTCTCTATGGCACATCTGTAGAAGTTTGTGAGAGTCGATGCAGACATGCCGTATTTCTTTCGCTTCCATAGGAAGTAGAGACGTTGTGGGGCTTTTTTCTTGACTTGCATCAACGTGAGTGGATCAGGACAGACTGTTGGTGATGGTGACCTCAAGGAATTTAAACTATCGACCATCTCCACTTCAGAGCCATTGATGCAGACAGTGGGGGTGCGGGGGGTTGTTGTGCTACGCTTCTTGAAGTCGATGATCAGTTCCTTGCTCTTTCCGACATTTAGTGAGAGGTTGTTTTCGGTACACATGCAATCAACTATCTCCCTTCTATAGTCTGATTCGCCGTTGTTTGAGATACGACCCACCACAGTCGTATCATCTGCAAACTTATAGATTGAGTTGGAGTTAAATCTTGCTACACAGGCGTGTGTGTATAGGGAGTACAGTAGAGGACTGAGCACACATCCTTGTGGGCCCCGGTGTTGAGGACTATTGTGGAGGATGTGCTGTTACCTATCCTGACAGACTGTGGTCTGTTGGTGAGGAAGTCGAGGATCCAGCTGCACAGGGAGGGGTCCAGTCTAAGATTGCAGAGTTTGGTTCTTAGTCTTGTCGGGATAATGGTGTTGAAGGCGGAGCTGTAGTCCATGAACAGCAGTCTTACGTGGGTGTCCTTGTTGTCGAGGTGTTCAAGTGTTGATTGTAGAGCCAGGGAGATAGCGTCTACTGTGGACTGGTTACGCTTATAGGTGAACTGCAATGGATCAAGACCGTCTGGGAGGCTGGCGTTGATCTGTCTCATGACTAGCCGCTCGAAACATTTCATAGTAACAGACGTCAGGGCCACAAGTCGGTAGTCGTTGAGGCAGGATACCTTGTTCTTCTTTGGTACTGGTATTATGGTGGTCTTCTTGAAGGAGGTGGGGACCGCAGAACGGAGGAGTGAGGTGTTGAAGATGTCTGCGAATACACTCGCCAGCTGGTCTGCGCAGGCTCTGAGTGCGCGCCCAGGGTCTCCATCGGGGCCCTTCGCTTTCCGCGGGTTCACTTTCAAGAAGGCAGCTCTTACCTCTGAGGCTGTAATAGTGGGTATGGGTGTGTCTAGGGTTGTTAGTTCACTATTAGATAGGTAATAACGTCACTCACCTGGAATTGGGAGATGCTTCAAATTACATTGATTAAAGTCACATTCATGGCACCTCAGCTTGATTGATTCAACCTCAAGAAACACTGAAATACTTGATGATTATGCACTCAGTCAGTTGCTTCACAGGCTTCATGATAAGAGTTACTGACAGGCCTTGGAAATGCATTCTTTCCCCCTTGTGCATGGGCTTTTATGTGTTTATAATAAAAATCGACTTTGACTTTTCACCATCATAAATAAGTTACTGTGTTCGTCCTGAAGTAAAGATCAAAAGGCAAATACAAAGTCGTGAAATCAATTTATTTCATATGTGCGTGTATCTATGTTAACGTGAGCAAAATAACTGATTAATTTAAAATTAAATCTCTGCTCTTTCTTGTTATATTTAATTATGATTGCCTTCCCTGTCATTTTACGTTGGCTTGATCTATGCTTTGCACAGTGTAGGTCACTGGAATACTGCACATGCCACTAAAGTTGAGGGTTTGGTTAAACCTGAGACATTGTAGCTAACTTAAATTATTTGCGGCATCTTCTAAATAAATGATTTTAAAAATACCAAGGGCATGATCTAACGGAAAGGTTTTGAAGTGTGGTGGCGAGCGGGAATTGCTGGGTGCTTCAAGATGGCCGATCCGGCGAGTCCACTCTCAGTGTCTAATGCTGATGACGCCCCACGGGCTTCACGTCGGAAATGACTGTCCTGCCAGCTGATTTACTGGGACCACGGCCGGCAGCTTCCCACTACTGATGGGGAGCAGCACTTAAACTGATGCCGCAGAGCAAACCCCAGACAGCAGGCAGCCATGCCACCGCGCAGACCAACTGCACAATTCGAAGATGCTGACCTGGCCAAACTGTTGGACACGGTGGAGTCCAGACGGGATACCCTGTTCTCCCGAGGGGGTTGGACGGTCAACCACGGGGCAGCCAGCTCCGCCTGCGAGGTAGTGGCAGTGCCAGCGGCTGTCAGCATGGGGAGTGTCATCAGGAGGGCCACCAGCAAGTGCCCCAAGAAGCTCAAAGGCCTCCAGCAGGCCGCAAAGATGAGTTGGCAGCAACACCCCGACGACCTTGCCGTTGGCACCATACCACCCCGCCTCCCACCGAAAATTACCATGCCTATGCCCCAGCACACTCTGGCACCCACTAGCATGCCACAGCCATCAGCAGCAGCGGTGCCCACGCCAGTCCCGGCCATAGTACCCCTCCCCCGCGATGCACGAAGCGTGCAACTCACGATGCTCTCTCCTTATCCTTGCAGGAGAAGTTGGCCAATTACAGATGGTAGAAGCCCGAGACGGGCTGCGGAGTGCAGGACAGCAGAGTCCTCACCCCCCCAACGAGGATCGAGGTTGCAGGGGTGGCTGAGAACAAAGCGGTCACCAATGTCAAGCTTGGCCTGCACCGCAGAGGTGAGTATCTATTGGCCCCACCCAGATGATCTGTCACACATGTGTTGTTCTTACCAGAATAATGATCCTCCCCTCCCACTGACCACATGCCCATTCTCCCACAGGATCTCCATCTGATGGTGCTGACCCATCCGGGATGCTCCCCCGTCTTCCAAGAGAACACCTCGGAGGAAAGCTCTGAGGATGCCACCATTGAGGCATCACAGCTGTCATCCCCACCCTCAAACAGTGCAGAGGCACAAACCTCGGTGGGCGAATGTAGCAAACAGGCTTCTGAGGCCCAATCTGATGAGCACCACACAGTTGCTGATGCACATCGCAGAGGCAGGAATGTCCAGGGGGGGACAGACCTTCGCCACCGCTTGTCCTCCATCCTCCTGCTGCTCCCCTGGGTCCTTCCTTTGGCTCGAGCTCCAGCTCCTCCTGGTCCTGCTCTTCCTCGTCCTCCTCTTCTGATGAAGCCACATGTTCCTTCTCCTCTACCACCAGCAAGCCACTGTGCAGCTTGTAGAGGGCACAGCTGAGCACCACAAACTGGGCGACCCTCTGGGGGGTGTACTGCAGGGCACCACCAGAGCAGTTGAGGCATCGGAACCACAATTTCAACTATCTGATGCACCGTTCAAAGACAGCCCAGGTGGCCACATGTGTCTCATTATATCGGGTCTCCTCATCGGTCTCATATTCGCATCATTAGCCAGGACCTCAGCAGGTACCCTTTATCCCCTAAGAGACAACCGGTTATCCTGGTGTCTCTTTGCTAGGGATCTTTGATTGCCCAGGATGTAGCTGTCATGGGCACTCCCTAGGAAGCGTGCACACAAGTGCATGGTCTTCATTGCAGACAGATTGAATGTTCAGGGAGTGGAACCCCTTCCTGGCCATCCGGTGCATGCAAGGTGATATGCATGCCATCTATTACCCCCTGGACCAAGGGCATCCGGCGATGTCCGAAAGTTCTGCTGCCCGGGCGTCCTGATGGGCCTGGTCCAGGTCAAAGTTTAGATTGTCAGCTGCCTGGGGAAACAGGGCATCCGTGACACCATGGATGCACTTGTGGGCTCTTGGTTGGGATATGCCACATTAGTCCCTGCTTGAGCCCTGGAATGAACCTGAGGTGTAAGTTCAGGGCTGCTTTGATGGCCACCAGGAGCAGGTATCCTCAACAAAACCTGTGCATAGACAGGGTATGGACCAAGGAAGAAGTGGTTAATTTTTGACAAAGGCATAGTTCCAGATCCAGATGCTGAAATAATGTAAAGAATCCATTAACATTGGGAGATAAGGCGAATTGATTTTTTTTTTTAAAGAATATTGTGTGGATAATTCCACTTAAATTCTTCATCCCAATACTGCTGGTATTTATCCAATGAGAGGTGAATGACTCATCTTGCAGGGGCCTGATTACAAATCCTGGCCTGCCTGCTTTCAGGCATCTTGGGGATGGGGTGTAGTGGCTGACTGAGGAACCTGCACTGGTAACGGCTTCTGCCATCCCCAACCCATTCATACTTACGCTGGGAATCCATTGCCGATCCCTTCTGTAGCCTGAGTGTCAGACCAGAAGTATCTGCTGCTCCAGGAGGTGCTGCTAGTATGGGAAGACATCCGGCCACTGATTGAGCAGCAGCTGTCAGGGTGGGATCTGTGCCTAACTGGAGACTGGATCTGACAAGGTATTAATCCAGGCAAGTGTCTGCCTTGAAATAACATCAGGCCTCCTGTGGAAAAGCATCACGGAATTCCTACCGTTCTCCAACTGAGTTGCAAGACCCCCTGTCACCTAAACTAAATTTCACTCAAATCTTCGACAAAGCCTTTGGTCATGACTCCCAATCTCTCCTTCCTCGATTTGCACATATTTTTCTCATGCTTGTGTGAACTACATGAAGGCTATTTTTGCATTGAACCACTATGTAAATGCGTGTTTCCATTGATAGTAAAATTAGCAAACTATGGAATTGAGATGTACGTGAAGGAGCATTGAACATCTATATTGTAGACATGAGTTGCTACATGAATTTTCTTTTTTTAGAATTTCTTTTGAGTTCCGAAGATACCGGCTCAAATTCTCCAGCCGTTCTCCAGGATTCTCCAGGATTCTTTTCCTGCCGGCAGCGCAACCCCGCTCCCGGTTTTCCCGGCGCCGTGGGATGGTTTCAATGGACAATCCCATTGACAAGAGGCAGAATGAGAGAATTCCGCTGCCATCAAATGGCGCATCACCAAGAAACGCGCAGCTGGGGTACCGGAGAATCCAGTCCACCAAATAATGTCTGCTCAGTCCAGTCCTGTCCTTGTCTCCCTGAACTGCTGTAGTGTGTCTCAGATGGGAAGTCAACCACCTGTATTTGATACTCTCATCAAATAAAAAGCATTTTGTTGTAGCCATAAAAGCCATTGTTGAAAATAGAGAGTAAAGCCAAGCCTGCCCCCCTGAGGCAGTCCTTGTCGAATATTCAGTTATCACATGTCGACAACCTCGAATACATATCCATACTGCACAACTAACAGATTTAATATTTTAATATCTATTTTACCTCTTGGCTTTTCCTAATTAGCAATGTAATTTAAATTTAGGCGAAGACTCTTTTGTGATGCTTTGCTTTGCTTTTTTTCCTTTACATTTGTTGTTTCCAGTAGTGCCTCCCAGGAAAACACCATCTTACATCTCAACCGAGGGCAGAACAGTAACACTATTATGGATGTGTGGGCTGGTGATTTAGAAGAAACAACCGATTGATTCTCAATCACAGATCAGGAAGGGGATGTATTTGCAATGTTTTCTCCATGATACTTCCCTGGCTGTCAATCTCAATCACTCTCTCACCTTTGCCGTCGAAGCCCTTGTCCCAGGCAAACCGCTACTGTCTCTGACCCTGGTCGTCTCCCCATTTCGGCTCCAATAATCGCTCTCAAATTTGAGTGATTCAGACCCAAGTACCACACAACCTCTAGCTGTCAATCACAAGATCTGGCTGGATCACTAATGGATCCTACTCTTTTCTTAAAAATCTGTTCACCATCCCAGATTCATTCAGGGATGCCCACTCTGACAGTGGGCAGCATGGTAGCACAAGTGGCTAGCACTGCAGCTTCACAGCGCCAGGGTCCCAGGTTTGATTCCCCGCTGGGTCACTGTGCAAAAGAGAAAGAACCACAAGTGCAAGTCCCATATCGACCAAATAACCAAATTTAGGATATGTGTGCTAACCCGCATGCGTACCTAACAGGAAGAGTAAGGTAAACTCATTAGAATTGTGTACGACTATCGAGGGATTGTGAGCCGGAAAATAGCTTAAGCCATACCCGCTGTTCAAATCGCCGCCTTATTCCCCTGTCCCAAATTAAAAGTAGTGAATGAGATATTAAAAGTAGAGCAAAAGAAAAGAGAAGTAATGGCCACTGAAGCAATGGAAACATAAGAACATAAGAACTAGGAGCAGGAGTAGGCCATTTGGCCCCTCGAGCCTGCTCCGCCATTCAATGAGATCATGGCTGATCTTTTGTGGACTCAGCTCTACTTTCCGGCCTGAACACCATAACCCTTAATCCCTTTATTCTTCAAAAAACTATCCATCTTTATCTTAAAAACATTTAATGAAGGAGCCTCAACTGCTTCACTGGACAAGGAATTCCATAGATTCACAACCCTTTGGGTGAAGAAGTTCCTCCTAAGCTCAGTCCTAAATCTACTTCCCCTTATTTTGAGGCTAAGCCCCCTAGTTCTGCTTTCACCCGCCAGTGGAAATAACCTGCCCCCATCTATCCTATCTATTCACTTGATAATTTTATATGTTTCTATAAGATCCCCCCTCATCCTTCTAAATTCCAATGAGTACAGTCCTCTCAACCTCTCCTCGTAATCCAACCCCTTCAGCTCTGGGTGATTGATGAATCCACAGGAACCCGAGGTCGCAGCGGCCAACAGAGCAGAGCAATGCCCCATATGGGAGGAAGAATTAAGGAAATACTTAAAGGGGAAAGGGTGGCCCCTTTGTCGAATTTTTGCGCTAATGATGAGTCAGGTCCAGGAAAGATAGGACAAACTTGGTGGGAGAACCTAAGCGAGGTCCACAAGAAAAATGTAGGGAAAGTCAGAAAGCCAATGGCAATGGTGTCCTGTTTGGCACAGTTGCGGGGCACAGAGGAGGTCGTGAAGACGCTCCGTAGGCAGTTAATTGAGAAGGAAGAAAAGAACGAGGGAAACAGCAACGAAAGCGAGAAGATAATTGAGCAACTCTGGGAAATGGCCGATGTAAAATGTGCACATCAATCTTTTCTATTTCACCTTTGTAGCTTCCAAACCAAGTACGCTAAAGCCTACCAAGATACACAACGCGCAATCCTGGTAAGAGAGCTAACTAGCAAATGCGCAGATCTAAAAGCAGCTTTGAGAGTGCTCCATGAAAGAACAGAGGCAGAGTACTGTTGACCATGCTAAATGCCAACAGAAGATAGAAAAGTTACAGTCGCTACTCTCAGTATAGAATGGCTTCAGGTACACTTTCGGGCAGGATTTAGATGAGGAAGATGCTCCCGATTGGCAAGAATTAAACTAAAGCGCCCAAAGATATTTAGAGGACACGGGAAATCAAAATCGAGACCCCAACACCCCAAAAAGAAAAGCACCCGCACCACCGACTGCACAGGCAGCACACAGCCCCACTCACAATTCGACCCCCATGAATCCGGTTACCACACAATGCAAGTCATCAGATCAGGATGAGCCTGATATCGTTTACACCACCCCACTATCCATAACCCAATTAAGACACGCTTGCACGAAAATTAGTCCATTCCAGCCCACCGCAGACCCGCACAGCTTCTTTGTGGAGGTGCGCCAACAAAACGTTATGTACGGCCTAGATGAGGGGGAGGAAATAAAGCTAATAGTTATGAGCCTTAGCCAGTCCGTAAGATCAGCTTTGCCCAAACCCCAAAATGTAGCAGGACGAACCCAACAGGAAATGAAAACAGCCATATTAGATGCCATCGGGTATAAAAAAAGAGATCCAGTTGAGGGTTTAAATCACTGCAGGCAAAAGAAGGGAGAACATCCGACTGCATTTGCTGGTCGCCTATGGATTAATGTCACGGCAGTATACAGACAATTGAACCGCGCACACCTAAATGAGGAGGACACCACTAAATGGACCCGCACCTTAGTCTCGCATGCCACAGACGCAGGTCAAAAGGCTTGAGTAAACTACGACCCCGCAGACCACACACACAATGAAGTTTGGGTATTGAAACGACTCTCTAGAGTTTGGGAACAAATCCTACACCGACAGACAGA
Source organism: Scyliorhinus torazame (assembly GCF_047496885.1). Classification (NCBI taxonomy): domain Eukaryota; kingdom Metazoa; phylum Chordata; class Chondrichthyes; order Carcharhiniformes; family Scyliorhinidae; genus Scyliorhinus; species Scyliorhinus torazame. Next base: position 97,271,259 of record NC_092714.1, on the reverse strand, counting down.
TCAGGACGAGATAGAAGCAAACATGCACCCAGTTAGGACTAGCCAGGACCCAGCATGGATAAACGAGGGTAGACACGAGGGACAGCACCCCAGAGCACGAGGTTGTTACAATTGTGGCCACATGGGACATTACGCCCCCGATTGCCGACAAAACCCCCCGAACCAGCACCAATACCAACAACCAAACCCCCCACCTAGGAACAATGTTAGGCCCATGCATAATGTTAGCGCCCGTTCAGACGATTTGGGGTTTAATTCCACAGATTGACGGTGTTCGGACTCCCCAACTTGGGTCTGTGACACACGCAGGGACAAATCAGGCAAACCAGTAGTTACAGACACAATCCGGGGACATACAGTCGATTTTCTTTGGGACACAGGAGGATCCCGCACCACTTTAAACTCCTCCACCATGTTTCAACGTTAGAAATGGCCCACCACAGACACCATCACCCTGAGTGGATTCACCGGCCACATACAGCAAGGATATATCACAGCTCCCGTACCCATTCAGATAGGGAACATTAGCACCAGATACCCCGTTGTTTTAGTTGACATACCCCAAATAGCAGAGCACATTTTAGGTATTGATTTTATGAGCTCCCATAACCTTTCATTTGACCCAGTAAACAAATGTGTATGGCGAATAGCGAAAACAGCTAGGGCTCCTGCTACGCTCACATTAGGGGATTATGAAAACAGGATTTGCTCGGTAGGGGACTATTGGTTTAATCCGCAAACAATTAGTGCAGACCAGATGATTAGAGAGGTCCTCAGAAAACACAAAGCTTCATTCACACAACACAAACACGATTGTGGGAAGATCCCAGGTACAGTAAAGATTTCAGGTCATGATCCAAAGCCGCAAAAGCAATATGGTTTCCCACAGCAAGCCGAGGGTGAGATTTCCAAGGTTATTAGCAGTTTGTTAGACCAAGGAGTTATTCGACCCGTAGCGTCCACAAATAATGCCCCAATTTGGCCCGTAACAAAGCCCGATGGCTCATGGCGACTAACGATCAACTACCGAGAACTTAATAAGGTAACCCCTTTAGCAGCCCCCACTGATGCAACGACTCCCGAGACCATGCTCAAACAGGGAGTACAGGCAAAATATTTCACAGTGCTGGACATCAGCAATGGCTTTTGGTCCATCCCGTTAGACAGGGCCTGCCAGGATAAGTTCCCATTTACGTTTCAAGGGCAGCAGTATACATGGACATGCCTCCCACAAGGATTCCATAACTCCCCCTCCATTTTCCACCGACAATTGGCCAATGGACTTTTGAAATTTTCCAGACCCGAATGCCTAATACAATATGTAGACGATCTGCTCCTGCAAACGGACACAAAAGAGGAACACGTAGAGCTGTTATCTGAATTACTAGGCCTACTGCAATCATCGGATGCAAGGTCAACCCGAGAAAGGCCCAGATTTTAAAGGAAAAAGTTATTTATTTAGGCACCATCATCACCCATGGGAAGAGAGAAATTGAGCAAAAACGGATTGAGTCCATCGTTAAATTGCCCCTGCCCCAAAATGTCACTGCACGCCGGTCATTCCTAGGTTTGGTAGGATATTGCAGAAATCATATAGATGGTTTTGCACTAAAGCAGCCCCACTCTCAGAGCTCCTATAAAAGAATGCCTCATGGGAATGGCTTCTGCAGCACACAGACGCCATTGATTATTTAAAACGCACCCTAGGCACAGCCCCCGCTTTACAAGTTCCAGACCCAGACTTGCCCAATGCCATCGAAGTAGCAACCACCGACCAAACCCTATCAGCAGTGCTCCTGCAAGAACAACACGATCACTTAGGACCCGTAGCCTATGCCTCAAGAGTATTAGACCCCGTAGAGCAACGATTCTCAGCCTGTGAACGGCACTTGCTTGCAGTCTTTTGGGCAGTACAGTACTTTGCGTACATCACTGGGCTCAACCCAGTCACGATCTTGACCGAGCACACCCCCACGCAACTATTACTAGACGGTAGATTAAAGGATGGTTCAGTCAACCAAATCAGAGCAGCTCGCTGGACACTACTGTTACAAGGCGGGGATATTATGGTAAAATGCACCACGACCCACACATTTCTGGCCGATAATCTCCAATATGCAGAGACCCCACATGAGTGCCAGATCATAGCAGCCCAACACCTCACAGGACCCGTTATCCCAAAGTCACTACACCCACGAGCAGGCAGTAAGACACAGGATTCCCAAACCACAGGGAATGCTTTAAAAATTTATGTAGACGGTTCCTCCACAATCGAAAATGGAGTTAGAATGACTGGTTGTGGAATTTACGTAGAAGACGTGCAGGGACACCCACTAGAAGAGATCTCTTTAAAATTGCCCGCCCACCTAGGTTCACAAGCAGCAGAACTTGCAGCCATAGCTGACGTAATTCAGCACCCCGACTCTTTTCCAACTCCCGCAGATATACACTCGGACAGCCTGTATGTGTGCATCAGCTTAACAGAATTCCTGCCCCTCTGGGAATCTCGAGGTTTTGTTTCAGCCGATGGAAAACCTCTACCCTCTGCCCCATTGTTAAAGCACATTCTCAAGACAGCCTCAGATCGCACATATGGTATTATTAAAGTAAGAAGCCATCATCGCTCGTCCCCAGCAGGTAATGTAAAGGCAGACGCCTTAGCCAAAGCAGGATCATGCCATGGTCACTTCTGGTAGCCACCCGAAAGCGAACCGATACACTCAGTCCAGGTTACACAGATTAATATTGAGGATCTATCTCAAGCCCAAAAAGCAGACGACACCCTCAAACAGGTTTTAGACGGCAACTTCCCAGCTCCCTATGATAAATGGAAGGACGCACTGACTGTACTGGACGGCATAGTTTTAAAAAACATAATTTATGTGGTCCCCACCCAGGACAGAAACCAGCTTATTTACCAATTTCATGACGGACATGGACATCAGGGGTTAGACAATACCATTACCCATTTAAGACCTTTGTGTTGGTGGCCCGATTTAAAAAGCGATGTAACCCATTATGCTGAGAATTGCCTTATCTGTGCTCAGAACAATCCTGAACATTACTCAAAGAAAGGACAACTACGTCACACCCGACCTGTGAAAGGCCCTTGGGCAAATTTGCAACTCGACTACTTTGACCCCTTCCCTCTTGCAGAAATGGTTTCAAGTGCGTGCTGGGTGTAATCGACACCTTTACTAAATGGCTAGAAGCATTTCCATCACGGACAAACACAGCAAAGGCCACCACTAAGATTTTGACCCAACAGATATTCACACGCTGGGGTTTACCCTGCAGCATTGAGTCAGACCAAGGTTCCCACTTCACCGGCAGAGTCATGCAAAATGTTTTAACAATTTTGTGGATCAGGCAGAAATTCCATATAGCACATCATCCCCAATCCAGTGGTATTGTCGAGAGAGTGAATCAAACTTTAAAAGCGACCATTAGGAAGATGGTGCAACAGAACAATACCACGTGGGACACAGTCCTCCCATTTGCTCTCATGTTTATTCGGAACACCGTTTCCAGTTCCACAGGTTCCACCCCCCACACTCTCATGACCGGACAGCCCATGAAGGGTATTGAATATTTATTAGGCCTCGATCTGGCAAGCCCCACAGTAACCGCCCTCACCCACGAAAAAGCAGTCCAACAGGTTACAGATAACATTAAAGCGGCACAACTCGCTGCAGCTGTCCGATTAGGCGCTAGAAAGAAGCAGAGTAAAGCCTGCTTTGGCAAAACCGTCCACCCCATAGAGTACACAGTCAGTCAGAAAGCAATGGTTTCACTTTACAACCCCAGTTCTTTCCTCTCCCCCAAATTTGCAGGACCCTACTCCATTTCCGACAAAGTGAGCCCCTCCGTGTACAAGATAACGTACCCCAAAGGTAAAACTGGTTGGTTCCACATCAACCAACTCAAAGTCTATGGATCCCAATGTAGTCACTCCCACCACATCTTTCTGGCAATAGGAGATGATCACGCCCCGCCCATCAACAACCCAGTCCGACCCCTACGCCAACCCTCCCCCAGCCATGCTGGCATTTATCCCTTGTCTACGCCCACAGACCCAAACTTGTCTCCACCCACAGGTACAGACTTTCACCTTGAACTTGACTCCGACGACAGCCTCCCGGATTTGATTACTATCCCTGAACACTGGCGCGATCTCTCTGCCACCAGTCACCCCAGCCCCTGGAACCACAACTAAGGTATCTTTGACGCCCTGTATGCCCTCCCCCAGCCACCGCCACAGCCACCGCCCAACCACAGTAACTTGCCTTCCACTCCCACCGCCCCTATGCCTCACGACAAACATGCCCCTCTTTGGTGCCGTGACAACTCTTGCAGATTAGTAAGGCACAACGATTCGGACCATCCGACGGCCCATGCGGCCAACGCACAGAAACAGCAGACACGAGTCTGGCAACCAAGAGATGGTGATGATTCAGATACTGACTCTCGTTTCGGTAATGCTTTTACAACACTGTTTGGTACAGAACCCTGAGGTGTCCAGATGCTGAGAAAGAGACACCGCTAAGTATTCAGGGGCGTCATTCTCCGCCGGCGGGAGTCTCCGTTTTGCCTGCGCCCGGGGGTTTCCCGACGGCGTGGGGCTGCCCCACAATGGGAAACCCCATTGACCGGCTGGTGTTACGGAGACTCCCGCCGGCCGGTCGGGGCAGAAATGTGGCGGGGCGGGTAGGAGAATTTCGCCCATGATGTCCAAATTCTGATGGAGCCTGCCTGCCTTTTTTCTTCTTCTTTTTTCTACTAAATAGTTTCAATTCATGTCACCCGCCACACAATTACTCTTCTGATTCGAGGGTACATTGCCCTATGACAGTTAAAGGCACAAGTTTGTCAGAAAACACAGTTCTCCCAGTCTTTGTGACAAGCTTCCACACGACTACAAACTCTTACCGTCCACCCGGAACTCTCACTACAGACTCTTTTGCTTTCAAACTAAATGGGCAGAATTCTTCCATTTTGAGGATAAGTGACATGCCAGGATAGGAACATGGAGTATTTCCCGCTGGAGAGGCTGACAGGAAAACACACCAAATTCTCCAGATAACGGCAGGCATTGTTCAGATGAGTCCCGACGTCGCACACTGTGTTGTCCCAAATGTGTTTCACAACAGTGTGTTTTCCCACCAGCATCATAGGAATTGTGGTGTGGGGAGAGGCGGGCCTTCATCTACATGCCATTAATGGGATGCAAACGAGGTTCACGCTAGCGGATTTGCCAACTCAGAAGATCCCACTGTAAATTCATGCCTACATGAAACCGATTTATGGGCCTCCCGCCATACTCTTCCCCCACACCCACCAACAAACCTGTGGCAGGGACTTGGGAGAATTCTGCCCAATAATTTCAATGGTCTACTTCCCATCCTCTAAACGTCACTCATCCAAAACTTCATCTGTATATTAACCTGCAAAAGGTTTTGCTTGCTCATCGCTCCTATGTTCATTGACCTACATTGGGAAACCAGAAGCCAATTTAACATTCCCATGCTCATGTTCAAATCCCTCCCCATTATCTCTACAATTTCCTCCACCCTTAAAATCCTCATGAGTTTCCCCAACTCTGCCTTTTTATATGTTCCCATCGTCTGCACACATTGAGTTGCTATATCTTCAATTCTTGAGAACTTGTGCTCTTGTTTTACCTGAAGGAAATAAATGTGCAGGGTTACGGTGAAAGAGAAGGGACTGGGGCTGACTGCATTGCTCTACAGAGAGTCTGAGCACATGTGATGGACCAAACAGTCTCCTTCTTTATTGCATGATTCCATGATCTCTCTCCTCTTTCCAATCTAACGTATTCATATATATATAAGCTCCCTTTATATATTCGCCTTTGACTGTGTCAATTATTGTCTGATTACATTTCTATGAGACTTTTGGGATGCATCTCCCATGTTAAAGATATTATATAAATGGAAGTTATTGTTTTCCTTTTATTAACAACATTATTACTCTTTAGAGCTTCATTTTTCCCTCTCTGAGCACTCCAAATGCTTTGGGGACAATTAAGTGTAATCTTTGCTTGCACTTTTAAACTACCTCCCCTGATGATCAGCTTCTGAAAAATCAGCAAAATACTGACTGGGAAATTAATCATAATGGTATGGAATTTAAACTTTTGTGTCTTGCCTATTGCCAACAGTGACTTGGCGTCAATAGAAACCCTGGAGAAACCATGTAAAAGAGCACTCACTTTTTTTTCTTGAGTGCCTACTGGGGTTACATTAAAATTATCATCTGGAATTTCCAAATGTCTGCCATAACTTTAACATTCACCACCCACCCCACCAGAGGCAAAACATTGCACAGGTAACAGGCCTGCACAGTGCTCTGTTGTCAAGGCACCTTAAGGCCAATCAGCCTGAGGTATTTGTGCACTGTCACAATGGTCTGCCCTCTTTGCATCATTGCCGAAAGGTACCAGTGCAAGGTTATTAACAGTAGAATAACCATAACTTATGAGATTAGGATTCCATACAGTCAAATGAATGGAAAGTGCTGAATGAATTTGCTGCGTTTATGTTGGTTACAAAGAAAATCACTCCATTTCTGAGCACAGAGATTGTAAACACCCACAAATTGAGTGGTTTGGTCTTATGCCAAGTTGGCAGCTCGACAGCTTGTGTTAACTGAGATGTCACAGCAGCTTCTGTTTGGAGATGAATATAGAATTGATGTGCGTTATATTCCCATCATCTCAGCAACTGTTAAATGAAAATATTCCTCATTTAAATTTGCTGCACTATCAGAATGGCAAGATAAATTAGTTACTGGTCTAAAAATATTCTACAGTGAACAAAAGCACTTGGTTCACAAAGATTGAAGGAATTATGTTTTCTTTTTCTCCAAGCTACTTGACTATTTGGACTTTCAGAAGGCTTGCGACACGGTCCCACAGAAGAGATTAGCATGTAAAATTAAAGTGCATGGATTGGGGTAGTGTACTGAGATGGAAAGAAAACTGGTTGGCAGACAGGAAACAAGGATTATGAATAAACCTATCTTTTTCCAAGTGGGGTATCGCGGGGATCAATGCCAGGACCCCTGCCTTTCAAAATGTGTAATAATGATCGAGGGAACTAAATGCAATATCTCCTAATTTGCAGATGACACAAAGCTGGGTGGGAGGAGAAGTTGTGAGGAGGATGCAGAGATGCTTCAGTGTGATTTGGACAAGTTGAGCGAGTGGGTAAATGCATGGCAGATGCAATACAATGTGGATAAATGCGAGGTTATCCACTTTCGTAGCAAAAACAGGATGGCAGAAAATTATCTGAATGGCTATAGATTGAGAGAGGGGAATGTGCAATGAGACCTGGGTGTCCTTGTACACCAGTCACTGAAAGTAAGCTTGGAAATGCAACAAGCAGTATAGAAGGCAAATGGTATGTTGGCCTTCATAGCAAGAGGATTCAAGTACAGGAGCAGGGATGTCTTCCTGCAATTATACAGGGCCTTGGTGAGGCCACACCTAGAATATTGTGTGCAGTTTTGGTCTCCATCTCTGAGGAAGGATATTCTTGCTATGGAGGGAGTGCAGCAAAGGCTTACCAGACTGATTCCTGAGATGGCTGGACTGACGTATGAGGACAGATTGAGTCGGTTAGGATTAGATTTGTTGGAGTTTAGAATAATGAGGGCTGGATCTCATTGGAACCTATTAAATTCTAACAGGACTAGAAAGGAGAACATGCAGCAACCACAACTTCCAACCTTTACAGATACAGCTCCCCCGACTCACACCAACTCTTAATTCTCCCCCAGTTTAAAGTCCCTTATAAAGTCATTCGCCTCTTCTGGCATTTCGAAATACTACTCCCGGCCTTCAAAAGTGACCCACAGATTCGCCGGGTATAACTCTCCATATTGGTTCTGCCTTTGATACAACACCGCCTTGGCCCTGTTGAATCCTGCACGCTTCTTCGTCAGTTCCGCACCAATAATTTCGGACACGATTCCCCTCCCATTCACAGTCTTGCTTCTCCCTGGCCCATCGTAAGATCTTTTCTGGCTCCACGAATTTGTGCATCCGCACAATCATGGTCCATAGCGGCTTGCCCGCTCTCGGCCTCTGCATTAAAGACCTGTGGGCTCTGTCCACCTCTGGGGCCTTGTCCAGCACTCCTTTCTCCACCAGCCCGACCAACATCCTTGACACATATTTTGAGGCGCTTGTTCCTTCCTCACCCTCTGGTGGCCCCACAATTCATAGGTTCTGCTGCCGCGACCTGTTTTCTTGCTCCTCCACCTTCACCCTCAGTGACTTACACAGCTCCACCAGGGCCCCCACCTCCACCTCCAAGAACACAATCCGATTACTCTGGTTGGACACCACAATCTCCATCGCTCATCTCTTTGCCCCTTGTGCTTCAAGGCACCTCTCTACTTGGTCCAGCGAACCTCGCAGAGGTGCTACTGCTCCCTCAATGGCTTTCGACCAGTCCCCATGCATCTCCTTCCTTTGCTATCAAAATTCATCTTTGATGAAAGCCATCAACTGTTCCATCTGGGGCTTTCCCACTGACGGCGACCCTTCCCCCTCTGCCATCTTCACAATTGTTGCTGCACCACACATCCCCTCCAAACCCTTAGCCAGATCTTTGATTGTTTTTTGCCAGGCCTGGTAGAGCCAGTAGACATGCCAATCCTGAGGAGAACCTCTCCCTCTACACCTTCTGCACCACTTTACTGCTGGAGCTACCCCACTAATGGGTATAAAGTGCCCACACCAATGCTTTCGAGCCGGACCTGCCCGATGTGTAACTCCATGGCTGACACCGGAAGTCCACAACGGCCAAGTTGGCGACATATATGAGGGAAATGCTGAAAATTGTGGGGCCAACCAGGATGCCAGTGTATACAAGCAACAGAATGCCCAGATACCTATGGTCATTGTTGAGGAACATCGACCAGGTCTTATGGGATGGAATTGGTTGCAGCAAATCAAGTTGAACCGGTTGGACATTTTCAAAATTTTGGATAGTGATTTCCAGGAAGCCTTGTGATGTATTCCAGGACAAGTTGGGTCGCATACAGGGAGTAGAGGCCAAGATTTACATCAACCCTAATCCTTCACCAAGATTTTTCAGGGGGAGACCAGTCCCTTACGCCTTCCACCAAAAATTGTAGGCTGAACTTAAACACCTGGAAGAATTGGGGATTATCAGACCTGTGCAGTTTTCTGAATGGGCAGCCCCCATTATCCCTGTGCCAAAACCAGACTGCTCAGTTAGAATTTGTGAGGATTACAAGTTACAATGAACCAGGCATCCCAATAGACAAAGAATTCCACAAATTTAAGACCTTTATGCAAAGTTGGAAGGGGGCCTCACGCACACCAAACTCGACCTCAGACATGCCTCTTTGCAGCTAAAACTGGATGACTACTCCTGAAGATTTGTGACAATTAATACACAAAAAGGCATGCTACAACACACCAGATTACCCTTTGGCACCTCCTTGGCATAAGCAATGTTCCAGCTCACAATGGAGAATCTGCTGTGAAGGATCTTGTGGTCTGCCTGGATGATGTACAAGTAACAGGAACATCACATAAAGAGCACCTACCAAGCCGAGAAGAGGTGTTAAGAAGATTTAGAGATGCTGGAATCCAACTGAAGCACAAGGAGCGCAGTTTTCAAACTAGTGAGGTCAATAGCCTAGAGTTCAAAGTGGACTCAAAAGGCCTGCACCCACTCGAAGATAAGGGGCGAGATTCTCCGACCCCCCGCCGGGTCGGAGAATCGCCGGGGGCTGGCGTGAATCCCGCCCCCTCCGGTTGCCGAATTCTCCACCACTGGATATTCGGCGGGGGCGGGAATCGCGCCGAGCCGGCTGGCGGGCCCCCCCGCTCGATTCTCCGGCCCGGATGGGCCGAAGTCCCGCCGCTAAAATGCCTGTCCCGCCGGCGTAAATTAAACCACCTACCTTACCGGCGGGACAAGGCGGCGCGGGCGGGCTCTGGGGTCCTGGGGGGGCGCGGGGCGATCTGGCCCCGGGGGGTGCCCCCACGGTGGCCTGTCCCGCGGTCGGGGCCCACCGATCCGTGGGCGGGCCTGTGCCGTGGGGGCACTCATTCCATTCCGCCTTCGCCACGGTCTCCACCATGGCGGAGGCGGAAGAGACTCGCTCCACTGCGCATGTGTGGGAATGCCGTGAGCGGCCACTGACGCTCCCGCGCATGCGCCGCCCGGAGATGTCATTTCCGCGCCAGCTGGCGGGGCACCAAAGGCCTTTTCCGCCAGCTGGCGGGGCGGAAATCAGTCCGGCGCAGGCCTAGCCCCTCAAGGTTGGGGCTCGGCCCCCAAAGATGCGGAGCATTCCGCACCTTTGGGGCGGCGCGATGCCCGACTGATTTGCGCCATTTTGGGCGCCAGTCGGCGGACATCGCGCCGATACCGGAGAATTTCGCCCAAGGTGAGAGCCATAAGAGAAGCACAGCACCAAAGAATGTGGCAGAATTAAAGTCCTTCCTCGGGATGATAAACTGCTTTATTCATTTTATCCCCAACCAAACAATTGCGCCACTACAATTGCTCTTAAGAAAACACCAGCTTTGCCAAAAGAAGGAATCACAGGAGCAGGCCTTCCAGCACGCTAAGCAGCTCTTATGGTCATCAAATCTATTGGTTCACTTTGACCCGGGTAAGCCAATCATCTTAAATGGAGATATGTTACCGTATAGAATGGGGCGGTCCTACCCCATAAAATGGAAGGTGGCTCAGAGAGACCAACTGCTTTCTCCTCCAGAACTCTTTCCGATGCTGAGCGGAAATATGCATAGATCGAGAATGAAGGATTCCGGAGTGGTTGTACCACTCCCAGCAAGAGAGCCATTGTTGCAAGAATTACACAGTGCCCATCCGGGCCAAACGGAAATGAAAATGCTAGCTAGGAGCCACATTTGGTGGCCCGGCATAGATAAGGATATCGAACTCAGGGTGCGCCATTGCGACCCCTGCTAGTGACAGCAGACATTGCCACCCACAGCCAGCCTGCACTCATGGGAATGGCCTGGTAATCCATGGACGAGGGTACAGTGGATGCCCATTCAGAACAGTTGGACGTCCAAGAGATGGGAACGAGAACCTCAACGGCCACATAGATGCCTTGGGGTGCATTTCTGCTACCCAGGCCTCTCCGGAGTAATATTGTCTGACAATGGCATTCTGCTTATTGGAGAAGAGTTTCAGCATCTTGTCCAAACAAATGGCATTGTCATGCGAGATCAGCACCCTGTCACCCTGCCTCAAACAGGTAAGCGGAGAGAGCTGTGCAAACATTTAAAAAAGCCACGAAGAAGCAGTCCAGCAGACCACTGCATCTTAGGTTGGCCAACTTTCTTCTCTATTATAACATGGCCCTCTCAGGCAACCATGGGCATCACACCATCGGAATTACTCATGGGCCCTTGCCTCTGGACCCGATTGGACTTTGTTTTCCTGAATTTGGCAGGGAAGGTGGAAACATGGCAGACCTCCCAGAGGAAAAACACGTTTCGCAAAAAGGAGACGGGTCATTTTACGTGGGAACCTGGTCCTCGCCAGGAACTTTGCCTCAGGTCCGCTTTTGCTACAAGGCAAAATTGTAACTAAGTCAGGTCCAGTTTCGTATACAGTGGATTTGAACAGCAGGACAGTGCGAAAACACGTTGACCACGTAAGAAGCCGGGGGACCACAACCCTAATCTCGGAACAGTTTGAATCAGCAGGAAGCATCAGTGCTCCTGTGGTGGAGCCAGAACAACGGGAATTTAGCAGTTCTGTGGAGTCCCGGTCAATGACCCAGGATAGAGCTGGAGAAGGGAATGCACCTGCTGTGGTGGTCGAACCTCAGAGAAAATCTTCCATGAACGACAACATTGCTATTTCGATTTTGGAGGAGCCAGTTGGGGGACTAAGGCAGTCTACGAGACCCAGAAAATCCCCCGACAAATCGACATAGTGATGAACTGTAATGGACTCTCTCCCCTTGTGTTTCTCAACCATTTTATTGTATATAGTTACTGTGCATAACCTGTTCTGTAAATATATAATTGAGAGTCTTAAGCCGGGAGGGATGTGTTGGCGTGGCCCCTTTAACGGATAAACCCTTGCGGTCCACATGGCTCGCTTGGTGCCGATTGCACGGGAGCACGCAAACCTTCATCAATGGGGCAAAATACGGGGGGCCCTGGAAGCGGGTTCCCGGGCAGAGTGAACCCTGGGGTCAGAGAGTGAAGACTCTCTGCCTGTGCATAGTTTGCCTTACTTGTTATGAATAAACCCTTGTTCCATTATACTGGAAACCTCCCTAGTATTGTCTCAAGCCACACAGCTTTCTAATGTCTTTCCAAATTGATTAGCCTGCCAAGACTCAGATAAACACGCACGTCCTGTGTGACTACTTGGCTAAGTAAATGGATGAGTGACTGCTTTTGCAAGAAGCTCAAGACAGGCAATAAAAAACCTGTATTCCTCATTATGGATTTTATAGAGCTGAATGGTCTTACCTGTTTTATGGCAAAAAAACTACTGCAGCAAGACCTGTCCAATAAGAATATATTGGATTATATGTTTCAGGTGGATTACTAACAAACATGGAACCTATCACAAAATCAGGCACTTCATTTGGTAGGCACGGCAGGCAGAGGAATTAGGACATATCACAATTTGTGAAGAGACCAACTCAAGAGGTCAGCAAACATTGGAGTAAACAGATCTGAGATTGACAATTTGCAGGGAACATAAAGACTGACACTAAGAGTTTCTCTAGATATGTGAAGAGAAATGTAGGTCCCCTAAAGACAGAAACAGGGGAATGCATAATAAGGGACAAAGAAATGGCTGAGCAATTGAATACATACTTTGGTTCTTTCTTCACAAAAGAGGACACAAATCAGATACCAGAAATGCTTCAAAATGAAAGGTTTATTGAGAGGGAAGAACTGAGGGAGATCAACATTAGTAGAGAAATGGTGCTGGGAAAATTGAAGGGATTGAAGGCGGATAAATCCCCAGGGCCTGAGAATCTGCATCCCAGAGTGCATAAGGAGGTGGCTCTGGAAACAGTGGACGCATTGGCCGGGTGCATATTCCGGGATTCTATAGACTCTGGAACTGTCCTTGCAGATTGGAGGGTAGCTCACATCACTCCGATATTCAAAAATGGAGGTCGAGAGAAAGCAGTCGGAGGTGAAGTGGAATAGAGGCAAAAGGTTTTGCAAAGGTGGAAAAAGGGAGTCTTTGCGGCAAGGATATAGAGTTTTAAGTTCAGCTCTGATCAAGTCATTGCTCAGTTTGAACAAGTTGCAAGCAGTGGGGAGGCCATCAGCTGCAGAGTTATAGGAGCAGCTAAATGGAATGACATTGGTGTTGGGTTGAAGAAGTCATTGATTATCCAGGACCTGATAGTGGATAAACATGGTAGTTGCTGGGGAAACAGGCGAGATGGCACAGAGGAAATGCTGCTGTCATGGGCATAGATGTGAAAGTTGGCCCCAGGTTTGTGAATGATGTTGCAGAAAGGCTGTACATGGACAAAGAATGATGAGACACCAGGCATGAATGGCTTGCAGCCAGGGAAGGAGGTTAGAGTCACGCAAGTACCAGTTCCCCAAAGAACAAGGTCACACATACGTTCTGCTGCAGTGGACTCAAGTTGAGGATCCAGAAAAGTGACTGGATATGCACAGTGAAAAGCCTGATGCATCAACTGATCTGCGAAAAAGACTGCTTTCAACTGTCAAGGAGTTTGGAGGAGTCCAGCACCAACTTGATACCAGGCTTTTCACACAACGTAAAAGACCAACCTTTTCAAAATGGAATTGCTGGCTAACTCCATGAAAACACTTGCGGATCCAAACATGATGCAGCTTCTGATGGCTTCCAGTGCAGCACGAGCAACAGATACCCGACTTCTGAATGCTGTAGTGGAAACTCAAACTAAAGTTATGAAAGCCCAGCAAGCTCAAATTGCTGCTTTCATGGTTAATGTTCAAAGAGATTGGCAGGGGTCTGATAGGAGTACGAGTGGTCTCATTCGAACATGTGGGACCTGCTGTTTGGGCCCATTAGGGCCAGTTTCTCAGTTCTATCCTGCCCCCTGCCCCCTCCGTAGGATAGCAGGGCTATCCACCCACATCTAGCATGTAGCCAGCACAGCGCGTTAAGAGCTTAGTAAGGGCAATTAAAGGTCAGAGCCTATGGAATAACACCTGATTCGACATAGAATGCTGTGAGTTCAGATGACAGCAACTAAATGAAATTATCATTAAGTGGTGCGATTGACTGACAAATCTTTCTGTAGAACTGAAATGTAAAGTAATTCCATTTTGTGAAAACAAAATTATTTGATTCTTGTTAATTTAATTGCATTTTCAGAATCGAGTATCAAACGTAAGATATTAATTTACTGACAAACCTCGCAAGTCAAACACAGTCTTTTCAGTTTCAGAATGCATTCATTACTCAGTGTTTTTTTTTTAAATCACAAAGAACAGCTTTGTTAATTTTTACAATGTGCTTAACATGCCGGTATTAATCACGGCTTGGGCAGCTTTTCTAGGAATTAGAGTGTTACAGATGAAGTGCGACTGCTTGAGCTTTCACTGTGTAATTAATGTGTTTAAATAAATATCTGATGACAATAAAATACTGTCATGCTTCATTCTAATGATGACATGGTAATTGCAGCTTCTGCTGGTCATCAACATACTTTTCTAAGACTAATGAGATGAATAAGGACTCCCAATTTCCTTTGATAAACTGTTTGTACTTCTCACAGTAACATAATTTGTGGATTAATTCACTGGATCTATAGTGATTTAATTCTGAACACTAAAATTGGCTTTCTTTAATACATTCCTACATAATTTGCAAAAACAGAACAGAATAACAAACTCCTGCGTGCAAGATAATTGCCAACATATCAGTAGCTGGAAAACTATTTAATGTTTCCTGAATGGCAATTAAACCCGAGAGGTGCAAAGTATTTAAAACATTTGTCGTTTTTTTTTTTAAATTTAAGCTCTAACAGCCTTCAATAATATCTAACAACTCCACTGCAGCAGATGGTTGAGGCTGTCAAAACACATTAGATTTAAGGCCTTTCATAGTCATCAGATAAATTGGAATTCATCTTATTATTGTCTTTCACCTGCAAGTCCAGGAGATGGCAGACATTTTTTACATAGAACTTACAGTGCAGAAGGAGGCCATTCGGCCCATCGAGTCTACACCGGCCCTTGGAAAGAGCACCCCAATTAAGTCCGCACCTCCACCCTATCCCTGTAACCCCATAACCCAGTAACCCCACCCAACCTTTATCGACACTAAGGGCAATTTATCACGGCCAATCCACATAACCTGCACATCTTTGGACTGTGGGAGGAAACCGGAGCACCCGGAGGAAACCCACACAGACAACATGCAGACTCCGTACAGAGAGTGACCCAAGCCGGGAATCAAACCTGGGACCCTGGAGCTGTGAAGCAACTGTCCTAACCACTGTGCTACCATCCTGTCCTGTTCTGATCTATTATTTTATTATGTATCCATATGGTCCTAAATATTGTTACAGATAACTAATATTCTTGCAATTGTTTCCATATGCATCAATAGAAATGATAAAACCTGCACTGCTCTCTCACGGCGCCGAGGACCCGGGTTCGATCCCAGCCCCTGGTAACTGTCCATGTAGAGTTTGCACATTCTCCCCGTGTCTGCGTGGGTCCCACCCCCACAACCCAAAGATGTGCAGGGTAGGTGGATTAGCCACGCCAAATTGCCCCTTGATTGAAACAAAATAATTGGATACACCAAATTTATTTTAAAAATGGAATGATAGAATCTTTTCTTTTTTCACGCAGTTCATCTTTGGAAGGTTAACATAGATCCATATAAAAATAGTTTATATCTATGCACACATCAAGCAGTCTAATATGTATAGGGCGAGAAAGGAAGTACAACCACAACTGAGGCTTGAAATTCTGCTTCTAATGAACAATACGTTAAAGGCAAAGAATCACATGATACAAATTGATGAAGAAGGCCATTTAACTCATCTTAATTTATCCATCTACTGCAGCACTACATGTCTGCATTGCTGTTTTTGGAATGATTCCAAGGAAGAAAAGCAAAGGGGGTAAGAGGGCCAATCCATGGCTTACAAAGGAAATTAGAAATAGTATCCAATCCAAGGAAGAAGCATATAGATTGGCCAAGAGAAATAATAATGTCTGAGGATTGGGAGCAGTTTAGAATTCATCAAAGAAGGACAAAGCCATTGATTAAGAAGGGGAAAGTACAATACGAAAGGAAACTTGCAGGGAACACAAAGACTGACACTAAGAGTTTCTCTAGATATGTGACGAGAAATGTAGGCCCCCTATAGACAGAAACAGGGGAATGCATAATAAGGGACAAAGAAATGGCTGAGCAATTGAATACATACTTTGGTTCTTTCTTCACAAAAGAGGACACAAATTAGATACCAGAAATGCTTCAAAATGAAAAGTTTATTGAGAGGGAAGAACTGAGGGAGATCAACATTAGTAGAGAAATGGTGCTGGGAAAATTGATGGGATTGAAGGCGGATAAATCCCCAGGGCCTGAGAATCTGCATCCCAGAGTGCATAAGGAGGTGGCTCTGGAAATAGTGGATGTATTGGTGGTCATCTTCCGGGATTCTATAGAATCTGGAACTGTCCTTGCAGATTGGAGGGTAGCTCACGTCACTCCGATATTCAAAAATGGAGGTAGAGAGAAAGCAGGGAATTATAAACCAGTACGCCTAACATCGGTAGTGGGGAAAATGTTTGAATCCATTATCAAGGACTTTATAGCGGAACATTTAGAAAGCAGTGGCAGGATCAGTCAGAGTCAGCATGGATTTATGAAGGGAAAATCATGCTTGACAAATCTGTTGGAATTCTTTGAAGATGTAACCAGCACAGTGAACAAGCGGGAGTCAGTCGATGCAATATATATGGGGCGGGATTCTCCGACCCCCCGGCGGGTCAGAGAATCGCCGGGGGGGGGGGGGGCGGCGTAAATCCTGCCCGGCCGCCCAACGATATTCACCGGCCCCCCCAAAATCCCATCGTCGTGAATCGCGGCGTGCGCCTCGGAGATTGTCGAGGACCAGCGCGACGCAACGGGCCCCGGGATCGCCCCAATTCTCCGGGCCGGATGGGCCAGATGGGCCGAAGTGACCACGAGTCACGCCGGCGTAAATCAAACCACCTATTTAACGGCGTCAACCAGACGTGATGGTAGTTGCCGGCCAGCGTGGAGGTAGGGGTCGGCATAGGGCGGCCGCCGGAGAAGTGATGGCACGGCCGCAGGTGGTGGCGGGGGTCGTAGGAGCCGCTGGAGTGTGCCTGCCCGGGGGCGTGGGGGGAAGGGGGGCGAAAGGAGGGGCTTGGGGGGAGGGAGGAGCAGGGGAGAGGGATGGGCTGGGGGAGGGAGGGGCTGGGAGAAGGGAGGGGCTGGGAGGAGGGAGGGGCTGGGGGAAGGGAGGGGCTTGAGGGGAGGGAGGAGCAGGGTGAGGGATGGGCTGGGGGAGGGAGGGGCTGGGAGGAGGGAGGGGCTGGGGGGAGGGAGGGGCTGGGCAGGGATGGCTGGGGGAGGGAAGGTCTGGGGGAAGGGAAAGGCTGTGGGAGGGGGGAGGGAAAGGCTGGGCAGAGGGGGTGGCTGGGGGGGGAGTGAGGGGCTTGGGGGGTTGGGGAGGATGCGTGCCAGGGAGGAGGGGGGGGTTTGGGGACGGTGCGTGCCAGGGAGAGGGGGGGGGGTCCATCTGGCCATGTGCCAGCTGGCAATAGTCGTAACCATGCAGTCACGGGGTGGGGGGGGGGGGGGGGGGGGTATGGGCAATGGTGAAATGTCATCTATCCCCCCCACCCCCACCCCCCACCCCCTGCAGGTGGTTATATTTGGTCATCACCCAGCGATGTTGGCTGCCGTGGCGGGAGCCGCACTTTTACATGCTCCCTGGGGGAGCTGGAGCAGGAGCGGGCCAGGGAGACAGGTGGCAGCCACCCAGGCTGGAGGGCCGCCCACACGACAGGATGAAGAGGAGGTGGTGGTGGTGCCACGGAACGCCCGATGAGGCCCCGTGAGTACCGGCCCCGCTCGTTGTACCAGGACCTCACGGACCAGGCATGCAGGAGGAGACTCTGGATGAGCCGGGAAACCATGGCACACATCTGCCACCTGATGGCACACCTGGCACCGCGTGGCCCCGGGGGAGGACACCCTCTCCCCGTGTCCGTCAAGGTTACGGTGGCCCTGAACATCTATGCCACGGGGTCATTCCAGGCGCCGAGTGGGGACCTGTCCGGCATCTCGCAGGCATCGGTGCACCGGTGCATCCGTGCAGTGACAGACGTCCTATATGCCATTGCGGACCGCTACATCCAGTTCCCTGTGGACCGGGCCAGCCAGGATGCCCGGGCAGCGGGCTTCGCTGCGGCGGCCAGGATGCCCATGGTCCAGGGGGCGATCGATGGGATGCACGCCGCCGTGCGGCCACCTGTTGATAACAGGGCCATGTTCACCAATAGGAAGGGGACCTATTCCATGAACATTCAGGTGGTCTGCGACCACCGCATGTTGACCCTGCACGTCTGCGCCCGGTACTTGGGCAGTGTACATGATTCATTCGTATTGGCGCAATCTTTCATCTCCACCATGTTCGAGTGACGCCCCCCCCCCCCCCCCCCCAGCTGAGGGGCTGGTTGCTGGGCGACAGGGGTTACCCGTTGCGGTCGTGGCTGATGGCGCCTATACGGAGGCCACAGACTGACGCGGAGAACAGCTACAATGATGCCCATGCAGCGACCAGGGGTGTGATGGAGAGGTGCTTTGGGCTGCTAAAGATGCGCTTCTGGTGCCTGGACCTCCCTGGAGGGGCCCACCAGTACCCGTCAGACAGGGTCGACTGCATCATTGTGGTCTGCTGCATCCTGCACAACATAGCCCAGCAGTGGGGCGATATGCTGCAGGCAGAGGAGGGGGAAGGGGAGGAGCAGCAAGACGAGGCGCAGACCTTCCCAGATGAGGAGGATGGGGGCAATGGTCAGGACAGACGGGCTGGACATGGACGGGAGGCTGCCCACCGTTACCGGCTGGGCCAGTGGGCACGGGACAGGCTGATAGCCGCCCGGTTCATGGACTAGAGGGGCGTGGGAATCGCCAAGTATGGGCACAGACTGCACACCGCGGCACCAGCCTACCACCCTCACCCCATCCACCCAACACCAACCACCCTCACCCCACCCACCCAACACCAACCACCCTCACACCACCCGCCCAACACCAACCACACTCACCCCACCCACCCAACACCAACCACCCGCATCCCACCCGCATGCACACCACCCCTCCATTGCACATCCACCTGCGGCACAACGGACCGGGCTCACACGGTCACCGGTGGAAGCGTGTCCATTGCAGGCCATGGAGGATGATGACAACCCGCCCTGCAATAAGCTCTGGGCTCTCCATCATTGGACAATGTCTGACCCATGGCCACAGTACCACCCTCCACCCAGACCATCCCTGCATGTGGCCTTGACACTGCAGCGCACGGTCCCGTCGTCTGCCCGGGGGGATGGCGAAGGCGACTCGGTGGGAGGGGGGGGGCACACTCACCTGAGGCCGACATTCTATCACCCCTCACACACCCACTGCCGCTCACCTCACCCCCCCCCCCCCCCCCCGCCCCCCCCGCACGCATCGGACAGAGCACAAAGGCAGCTTCTGTAGGTGTGAAAGTGATTTTAATATGAAACAGTTCATATATGTGCCCTAGCCCCAGAACTAATCTGTGCCCTGCACCCGTGCCAACTTACTCAGTGTCTAATTTTTTGGCCTTCCGGTCCCTATGACTACATCTAGGTGGTTCCTCAGACGGTGCAGCAGTACTGGAGGTGGACTCCTGTGATTACTGCCCTGTGACTAGGGACCCCTTTGGCGGCCGTTTCATGTGACAGCCCGGCCTAGATGGGCCAGGCTGTGGCTGGGGAGCCTGGATGGCGAGCTGCCAGCCTGTCCTGCCCGTTGCCCACCAGATGCACTTGGGACGGAAAGGGGGGGTGGAGTCTGAGGTGTTGCGGTGTACTGGGACCTCCCCGACAGGGGGGACCCGGAACGGGCCCCAGCACCTCGTCCTCCCTCGGGGTGCCCGATGGCCCCTGGGCCTCGACACGTGTCGGGGATGCAAACGGACCGAGCACCCGACACCCCCCCCGGCACCTGCCGCTACCAGTCCTGGAGGCCCGCCCTGGTATCAACAAGGGTCTGCAAGTTTGCAGCCATGGAGCTCAGGGAGTTGGCCATCCTTGTCTGTGTCTGGGCAACGCCGGCCAGCACCTGGGCAATGGCGCCGATGCCCTCAGCGATGGCCTACAGAGACTGGGCCATTGCCTGCTGAGACTGGGCCACGGCGTTGAGCGCCTCTGCGATCTGTTGCTAGCTCTGGCTCATGGCTGCCTGTGAGAGGGCAGCCATGTCCTGGGCCACGAAAGCCCCACACCTTGCCTACTACGACCCATGTCTGACACCGTCGCACCCATTGCCTCCATCGCGGATGCCACCCATGCGGTGTCTGCCTGGGTGGCACGCATGACCGGCACCACTACCTTCTCCTGCACGCGGGTGGACTCCTCCAGGTTCGCCTGCAGCTGCCACAAGCCAACCGTCACCCCCTTCGGTCGTCCCTTGGTCCGTGCCTGTATTGGGTCTATGTGTGGGTGTAGTAACTCCAGGAACCCAGGACCCGTCTGGGTGGCAGATGGTTGCCTGCGCCGGGCTGCCCTCCGACCGCCCGGCCCCTCGGCTGCTCCTGCCTCCACCTGCTGTACCAGGTCGGCTGTGTTGTGCGCACCAGTTAGTGTCCCAGATGCCTCATTGCTAAAGGTGAGTGTCTCTGCGATGGTGGAGGGTGTAGGAGATAGCAGTGGCGTAATGGCGTGCTCCTCATCCGACCCGTGGTCCCCAGGAGTGGTGATTCCTGTCCATCCGTCCCCTGTGTGTGGGAGTTGTGTGCGTCAGTGTCTTGGGCGTCGGTGTCCTCTGTGTCGGTGTCCTGTGTGTCAGAGTCCTGTGCATCAGTGTCCTGGGTGTCGGTGTCCTGTGTGTTAGAGTTCTGTGTGTCAGGGTCCTGAGTGTCGGTGTCCTGGGTGTCGGTGTCCTGTGTGTTAGGGTCCTGTGTGTTAGGGTTCGGTGTGTCAGGGTCCTGAGTGTCGGTGTCCTGGGTGTCGGTGTCCTGTGTGTTAGGGTCCTGTGTGTTAGGGTTCGGTGTGTCAGGGTCCTGAGTGTCGGTGTCCTGTGTGTCAGTGTCCTGCGCATCAGTGTCCTGCGCGTCAGTGTCCTGTGCGTCAGTGTCCTGCGCGTCAGTGTCCTGCGCGTCAGTGTCCTGGGTGTCGGTGTCCTGTGTGTCAGTGTCCTGAGTGTCGGTGTCCTGCACGGCAGTGTCCTGTGCGTCAGTGTCCTGGGTGTCAGTGTCCTGTGTGTCAGGGTCCTGTGTGTTAGGGTCCTGTGTGTTAGTGTCCTGTGCGTCAGTGTCCTGCGCATCAGTGTCCTGGGTGTCGGTGTCCTGTGTGTCAGGGTCCTGAGTGTCGGTGTCCTGTGCATCAGTGTCCTGTGTGTTAGGGTCCTGTGCGTCAGTGTCCTGTGCGTCAGTGTCCTGGGTGTCGGTGTCCTGTGTGTTCGGGTTCTGTGTGTTAGGGTCCTGTGTGTTAGTGTCCTGTGTGTCAGGGTCCTGTGTGTCGGTGTCCTGTGCATCAGTGTCCTGTGTGTTAGGGTCCTGTGTGTTAGTGTCCTGTGCGTCAGTGTCCTGCGCATCAGTGTCCTGGGTGTCGGTGTCCTGTGTGTTAGAGTCCTGTGTGTCAGTGTCCTGCGCGTCAGTGTCCTGTGTGTTAGGGTCCTGTGCGTCAGTGTCCTGTGCGTCAGTGTCCTGGGTGTCGGTGTCCTGTGTGTTCGGGTTCTGTGTGTTAGGGTCCTGTGTGTTAGTGTCCTGTGTGTCAGGGTCCTGCGCATCAGTGTCCTGGGTGTCGGTGTCCTGTGTGTTAGGGTCCTGTGTGTTAGGGTCCTGTGTGTCAGTGTCCTTTTCGTCAGTGTCCTGTGCGTCAGTGTCCTGGGTGTCGGTGTCCTGTGTGTTAGGGTCCTGTGTGTCACTGTCCTGTTCGTCAGCGTCCTGTGCGTCAGTGTCCTGGGTGTCGGTGTCCTGTGTGTTAGGGTCCTGTGTGTCAGTGTCCTGTTCGTCAGTGTCCTGTGCGTCAGTGTCCTGGGTGTCAGTGTCCTGTGCATCAGTGTCCTGTGTGTTAGGGTCCTGTGTGTTAGTGTCCTGTGCGTCAGTGTCCTGCGCATCAGTGTCCTGGGTGTCGGTGTCCTGTGTGTTAGGGTCCTGTGTGTCAGTGTCCTGTTCATCAGTGTCCTGTGCGTCAGTGTCCTGGGTGTCGGTGTCCTGTGTGTTAGGATCCTGTGTGTCAGTGTCCTGTTCGTCAGTGTCCTGTGCGTCAGTGTCCTGGGTGTCAGTGTCCTGTGCATCAGTGTCCTGCGCATCAGTGTCCTAGGTGTCGGTGTCCTGTGTGTTAGGGTCCTGTGTGTCAGTGTCCTGTTCGTCAGTGTCCTGTGCGTCAGTGTCCTGGGTGTCAGTGTCCTGTGCGTCAGTGTCCTGGGTGTCGGTGTCCTGTGTGTTAGGGTCCTGTGTGTCAGTGTCCTGTTCATCAGTGTCCTGTGCGTCAGTGTCCTGGGTGTCGGTGTCCTGTGTGTTAGGATCCTGTGTGTCAGTGTCCTGTTCGTCAGTGTCCTGTGCGTCAGTGTCCTGGGTGTCAGTGTCCTGTGCATCAGTGTCCTGCGCATCAGTGTCCTAGGTGTCGGTGTCCTGTGTGTTAGGGTCCTGTGTGTCAGTGTCCTGTTCGTCAGTGTCCTGTGCGTCAGTGTCCTGGGTGTCAGTGTCCTGTGCGTCAGTGTCCTGGGTGTCGGTGTCCTGTGTGTTCGGGTTCTGTGTGTTAGTGTCCTGTGTGTTAGGGTTCTGTGTCTCAGGGTCCTGAGTGTCGGTGTCCTGTGCGTCAGTGTCCTGTGTGTCAGGGTTCTGTGTGTTAGTGACCTGTGCGTCAGTGTCCTGTGCGTCAGTGTCCTGGGTGTCGGTGTCCTGTGTGTCAGGGTCCTGAGTGTCGGTGTGCTGTGCATCAGTGTCCTGTGTGTTAGGTGATGCACAATCAATTACTCGTGAGACAAGGAGAGTGATACTAATCGGCTTTAATCAGCTAGAACTGTACCCAGCAGCTTCGATACAGAAAGTGAAGGCTGCTGGGATGGCATTGGTTCTTATACCCCGCCTCTCAGGGCAGAGCTACGTATGTTGACCAATGGTAGACTCCTAGGTCTAGCCAATGGGCATCCACCTCTCAGGTACTGCAATACCTGGCATTACCACATTCACCCCCTGTTAAAAAGGAACCCAGCAGGGTGATGGCCAGCGTTACTGTCGCCTTTTGCATACCAGGGCCAGGTATTGAGGTACCATGATGTCGAGGGTAACAGAGATAGTTTTTAGTGTTTTAAGGTGCAGCCATCAGACGATCGGGTGGCTGGGTCGTCGTTCTGGAGCGCCTGGGCTTCGGTGATGATCCTGGTGGGGGCCCCGGCGGTTGTGGCTCTGGGAACGTGGTGTCTTCCTCCCTGGCAGCTTCGTCACCCCTAGGCGGCGCTGTTGGTGCGAAAAGTGGGAAGGGGGAGGGGCGCCTGTAGGGGATTCAGTGCTCGTTTGGCGCCAGGTAGGGGCGGCGGCAGTACTTGCCCTCCGGTCAGGTGCTGCGGGGGGGGTGGGGGCAATGGTGCGGGTGCGCGTGGGCCTCCGGCGGGCGCCAGGTCCCGAAGGGAGAACGTGTCTTGGCGGCCGTCGGGGAACGCCACGTAGGCATACTGTGGGTTGGCATGCAGCAGGTAGACCATCTCTACTAACGGGTCCGACTTGTGCGCCCTCACATGTTTTCGCATCAGGACGGGTCCGGGTGCCGCTAGCCAGGTTGGGAGCGAGGTCCCGGAGGAGGACTTCCTGGGGAAAACAAGGAGACATTCGTGAGGTGTCTGGTTTGTGGTAGTACAAAGCAGCGACCGAATGGAGTGAAGAGCCACTGGGAGGACTTCTTGCCAGCGGGAGACTGGGAGATTCCTCGACTGAAGGGCCAGCTGGACGGTCTTCCAGACCGTTCCGTTCTCCCTTTCTACCTGCCCATTTCCCCGGGGGTTGTAACTGGTCGTCCTGCTGGAGGCGATGCCTTTGCTGGGCAGGAATTGACGCAGTTCGTCGCTCATAAAGGAGGACCCCCTATCACTGTGAATGTATGCGGGGAAACCGTGGGGGCACTCTTTCCCTTCCGCCTTCCCCACGGTCCCTCCACTGCGCATGCACGGGAATGCCATCAGCGGCCGCTGACGCTCCCGCGCATGCGCCGCCCGGAGATGTCATTTCCGCGCCAGCTGGCGGGGCACCAAAGGCCTTTTCCGCCAGCTGGCGGGGCGGAAATTCGTCCGGCGCGGGCCTAGCCCCTTAAGGTTGGGGCTCGGCACCCAAAGATGCGGAGCATTCCGCACCTTTGGGGTGGCGCGATGCCCGACTGATTTGTGCCATTTTGGGCGCCTATCGGTGGGCATCGCGCCATTTCCGGAGAATTTCGCCCCAGGGGTCATAGTCAGAGGATTCAGGGTAAACCATTTCAGACAGATATGAGGAGACATTTCTTCACACAAAGAGTGGTGAGCCTGTGGAATTCATTACCACAGGAAGTAGTTGATGCTAAAACTTGGAGTATATTCAAGAGATGGTTAGATATAGCACTTGGGAAGAATGGGTTCAAAGGCTACGGGGAGAAAGCAGGATTAGGCTATTGAGTTGGATGATCAGCCATGATCGTGATGAATGGCGGAGCAGGCTCAAAGGGCCAAAAGGCCTCCTCCTGCTCCTATCTTCTATGTATCTATGTATCGATAAACCTCCCGATAACTGTCCTAAAGTAACTTTTTACTAGTTTGAATTTGTTGCTATTGGTCTACTCTCTCAGTTTATTTCAAAGTAGTATTCTTAATTAACTTTCTAATTTTTTATTGTTTACTTCACCTCCAAGTCCAAGGAGTCCAAGTCTTTCCTCATGCCCTTGAGCCCTGACATCAGCGATCAGCCGTGTCATAATATACACCAGTATATCATGGTGCAGACACACACTGATGGACAAACAGTGGACCAATCAACATACACAACACCGCAGCCAATCACCAGTGAGAGCACACGCACTATAAAGACAGGGGACATCAGAGTTCCAGCGCATTCGAGTAGCAGCTAGCTAGGAGCACAGAGCTCACAGCCTGCAACACAGACATTCACCATGTGCTGAGTGCACCAACTGGTTAGGACAAGGCAAAGGTCTTTAGTTAAAGCTGGTATCGTATTTCCCCACAGTTCAAGTATGTTTAAATAGTTAACCTTTTAATAAAATAGTGTTGCACTACTTCAAGTGTTGGTGACCTGTATGTGATCCAGAACACCCAACACATCAAACCGGATGGTTCTTCTCTACACTACCTCAACTGTTTTAATGCTTCCCTCATTTTGCGATGACCAAAGCTGGAAATAGTACTTGACATGTGATCTGACTACAACACTGAATAATTTGATCAAAATATCCTTTGAATTTATTGTATCCTATTATTTTGGATGTGTCGTTCAATATTCAACTGGCTGTTGACTAGCTTCTACACAATAATTTACCCTGCCTGGGATCTCTTTATCTCTTTGCCCTCCCCACGATTACTTAGTCTAAATGATTTAAAAATTGTTTCCTCTGTGTTCCTGTGTGATTACAGTGCAGTCTGTCTCTCCTGTGCCAGATCTTTTATTATTCCTCGCTATTTATGATGATAACACTGAGTGGAATTTTCCCATGCCCCTGCGGCACGATCAGCAGTGGGCAGGGGGAGAATTCATTGGGAGGCCCAAAACAAATAGGTTTCACCCCATGTGAAATTACAGCAGGATCTTCCAATGCTGCCTGCCACAGCAGACATGAATCCCACTGGAGGGCAGCCCAAAACGAATTTGTATCCCGTTGATGGGATGCTAATGAAGGCCCAACCAGAATTTTGCCCCCCCCCCCCCCCCAACCCCCCACCTCCCCTCCCAAGCCTGACTCCCTGCGACACCACGCGAGGTCCATCTTCCAGCCTCCAACTATTCCTGGGAATCCATTTTCTTTCTTTAATGATGGATCAGTGAAGTCGGGTGACCTTTAAAGATAGCACCCAGTTATGATGGTATGCCATTAAGCCCACCCCAAAAGATGGCGCAAAATCCTGGATGCGTAATTAATTACGGCAGGGATGGAAGATATGGCGTGATTTCCCAATACTCCCCATCCCCCTCCCGGCCCCCATCCCTGCCATGGGACGTAGTCCCAAATGGGAGAATTCCATCCATTGTTGTTTTGATAACAGGTCATTTCGCATTTATTTACCCTAAATTATTCATCATTTTCTGTCAAGGGCTGTCTTTTAGAAGGAAGGCATCACTAAAAAAATTGGCCGGTGAGCAAAATATGTGCAACTTCTTACAGCACAACTCCTCCGAGTAATATCAAGTTATTTTACAGCTGTCAATTTGCCAGATTGATTCCTAAGGCACGTTAGCGATTCACATTTCAAACTGCTTTGTCTTGATGTAAAATGGTATATGTCGCCTATGGGAACCAGGGGCGTCATTCTCCGCCGGCGGGAGTCTCCGTTTTGCCGGCGTCCGGGGGTTTCCCGACGGCGTGGGGCTGCCCCACAATGGGAAACCCCATTGACCGGCCGGCGTTACGGAGATTCCCGCCGGCCGGTCGGGGCAGAAATATGGCGGGGCGGGTAGGAGAATTTCGCCCCACATTCCCAAATTTTATACTGCACTGAAATATACTGGGCAGGATTCTCCATTGGCTGATGGTGAAATTAGGAAAGATGATTAGGCGGAAAATAGGTTCCAACACCAAATTTGCGGCGGGTGCCGGTTTGACACCAAATCGTGATTCTCTGTCATCTCAACAGCGGCGTCAATGCGGCCAGAAATGCACACACAGTAAACACCGTTTGCCCATCATTAGCATGCCCGACCCGGTATTCTCTGGGGCCTCCGTGATTCTCCGCCTCTGATGAGCCGAGTTCCCGATGTTCATTTGTGCTTTTAAAAATCGTGAAGCTGGCGTTGTGGCTGCTGAGGGAGAGAGCGGAGGTGGGACACGGAGAGGAGCGACTGCGGGCTGCCAGGCCAGACACTGGCCACGCTGGCTGGGATGGGGGCCCTGCCGGGGCCAGGGAGGGTGGGGAATGGGGGTACAGGCCGTGTGGCAGTGGTGACTCCCCATGGGACTGCGGCGGTGTCCAGGCATGGATCACCATTACTGCGGCCTGCAAGGCAGCTATCCTGCTGCGCACCCTACTAACTACCCACCCTAGCCCCTGGTTCTACAGAGTGACACCAATCGTATGGGCGCCGATCAGAGGTCCCCAGGTGGTCGGCATGGGGCAGGGTGGCACCCTGACACTGGTGCCACCTAGGCACCTTGGCACTGCCATCCTGCACCCTGGCATTGCCACCATGGTGCCAGCCTAGCATTGCCAAGGAGCCCAGCTGGAATTTTGCCCACACCAGGGATTGAGCCCAGGGGTGCCCTGAATTTGTGAGGTGGGATGCAGGATCTCCTTATAGATGAGTTGGGACATTGGAAAGGTTCGGGGATCGAGTCAGGTGAAGAGATCGGGAGCCATTTAGAAATGGCTGAGTGTGGCCTCAGGGAGGGGGGAGTTCGCTGCCAGTTCATGAAAAAAACAGAGTGTCAGGAACGACCCTGCTATTCCAACCCAGAATGAGTTAGATCACGTACTAAGTGTGTTCTGGATCGCACCAAAAAAGTGGCGAGGGTCACCTCACCAATCGAGCCCAAACTCACACTTTGGGATGAATTATGTTGCTCCACCCACCGCAAGATCACCACGGGTGGGACACGGACCATGTGAAGGTCCACTGACCTCGGGCGGGAATTTCCGGTCACCAGCGGACAGGGTCAGAGAATCCCCGAGAATTTTGGGGATGAATCACACCTGACATGTTAAACTGATGCCTCATCTGACCTCTCAGGTGGACCATGTGATACGTGTTGGTAGTTTTAAAAAATTTGTTCATGGTAAATGGGCATCATTGGCTGTTCCAGCATTTATTGCCCATCCCTAATTGCCCTTGAGGAGGCAGTTAAGATTCTGGAGTCACATGTAGACCAGAACCAGGTAAGAATGGCAGATTTCCTTCTGTAAAGTACATTAGTGAACCAGATGGGTTTTTCCAGCAATGGTCGTTATTAGACGTTTAGTTCCAGATTTTTATTAAATTCAAATGTCACCATCTACAGTGGTGGAACTTGAACCTGGGTCCCCAGAGCATTACTCTAGGTCTCTGGTTTACGAGTCCGGTGACAATACCACTATGCCACCGCCTTCCCTCAGTGCAGACGTTCTCCTCCAGCATGGAAAGACACATA
Source organism: Scyliorhinus torazame (assembly GCF_047496885.1). Classification (NCBI taxonomy): domain Eukaryota; kingdom Metazoa; phylum Chordata; class Chondrichthyes; order Carcharhiniformes; family Scyliorhinidae; genus Scyliorhinus; species Scyliorhinus torazame. The sequence continues at coordinate 97,242,671 of NC_092714.1, read as the reverse complement.
ATTTGTAAGAGCTGCTAAGATCTCAATATAAATGATTCAACCTGTTAGTTCTTTGTCATCATTTCACATACTACCCAGCAACTTGACAAACATCATTAAAGCAGATTATCTGGTCATTATCATATTGTTATCTGTGGGAATTTACTATGCATAAATTGGCTCCTGTATTTACAACAATGGTTTCACTTCAAAAGTATCTTGTTGGCTGCAAAGCGCTTTGAAGCATCCTCTGGGTGGGATATAAAAGATATATAAATACAGATATTTCTTTCTTATGTTAATCATAGAGGTCGACAGCACAGAAAAGGCCCTTCAGTCCATTAGGTCTGTGCTGGTCAAAAACAACCACCTAAGTATTAAAATCCCATTGGTACATGTGATGCCTTGACTTTGCAAGTGCACATCTAAATATTTCTTAAATGTTATGAGGGTCTATGCCTCCACCAGGCAGTGAATTCCAGACTCCCACCACACTCAGGGTGAAAATGGTTTTCCTCCAAACCTCCTATCCCTTACCGTAAATCTATGTCCCCTGCTCATTGATCCCTCCATCAAAGGAAAATGTTTCTTCCTGTCTACTCTATCTATGCCCCTCATAATTTTATACATCTCAATCATGTCGTCCCCCCCTGCCTCAGTCTCCTTTGCTCCAAGGAAAACAAACCCAGTCTATCCAATCTCTCATCATAGCTATAACTTTCCAGTGCAGCAACATCCTGGTAAATCTCCTCTGCACCCTTTCCAGTGCTATCACATCCCTCCCATCATGTAGATTCTAGAATTGCACAGAATACTCTAGCTGTGGCCTAACCAACATTTTATACAGTGCCAGTATAACCAGCAATGTGTATTAAACATTTGTCCAAATTTGAATGTGATATCAGAGACTCATCACAAAATCATTGACCTTTTACTGCAAGGATTAGCCTTCCAGCAGTCATTTTCCTCCAGAACTCAATGGCTGAACTCTGCATTCTGATTACTGAAGTGTGAAATGGCACAGCAGGTCTATCAACATATGAAGCTGGAATGTAAGTCAGCATTGTCGGTGTAACCTAAACCAAGGGCAACCAAAATATTAATTTACTCTCATTGGTTGTGTTAACATTCAAAATTTTGCAAGCTTTATTTCACTGTAGGATGCTGACCAAATTGTGATTTTCTATTTTTATTCATGATACCCAGCAGGCACAATTTTTCCTTTTTTGTCTTTCAAGTAGAAATTATCTTCCTGTTCAAGCTGCTTAAATGGGCAATCAATTTTTTGTATAATATAAGATGACTGTTTAGAAATAGCTCCCTTTGTAGCTCCATGGGCAGTTGAACCATTCAAATCAGGTAGGTTCCAAGTTGATTTAGCAGATATCTAATAAGCAGTAGAGTTATAAGGGTGCTTCAATTGGTTTCATGCCTCCAAAAAGGAATGGGAAAATGAGTTCGGTTTTCCACTCCTGATTGCTATCCAGTCATCCCTGTTCCAAGTCCTTATGTTCAGGCATCAGATAGAGTAGGTCTTGTTCCACAGTGGGTGGTATCCCTGCCTCTGAATCAGAAGCTCCAAGTTCAATTCCCACCCCAGAAGTTGATGGCCGAGGAGAGTGCATTCACTTCGCAGTCAAACAGATTGAGTATCAACCTTCAAATCATTCCAACATGTCAATGGCTGGCGGTAAGAGCGGGAGAGACTCCTGGTCAGCCATTTTTTATGTGGAGTGGTGCCCCTCAAGCTCTAGGCCCCTGGAGACAGACAAGTGACATTTCTGAGACTTACTAGCTATGGAAACAGACACAAGTCTACTATAGTGCACCACTAGATGTGGGAAGGGAATTGGAATCAGATGGTGAAAGAATGAAGCTCAGCTTTGGTGTTCCAATCCACACGTTGGTCAAATATACTACCAACACTTTCTGTTAAGACTAACAGATGAAAAATAGCTGCTTAGCAAATTTCTAGTGGGCAATTAGTACCTGAGGAAGCATATTCTGCAAAGACTAGTGTTTTTGAAAGTGAAGAGAGAAAATTGCCGTATTAAAAAATTCAGGGGATATTTTGCTTTAGGTTATGACCATACCCTTCCATGGAAATAATGAGACATCGGTTTATGTCAAAATTTATATTGCTGTGCCTAACATACCTGTGATATCCATCATGAGGATCACGGGGCATCACTAATTGATCTCCCTATGGGGCTCGTGGAGTATGAGTTGCCGTGGTAGCAGGGGCTGGCACTCATGAGTCAGTCCTGTAAATACAGTTCCCAGACCCAGGTGAAGAATTCCAAAAGTTCCGAGCTTGGACAATTGTGTTGTACGCTTCGGCAACAACTTTAGATTTTGAGTTAAAATAAACTTGTTTAGCTGCCTTCTTCGTTCTCCTGGATTACTACAATACCTCACTTTTTAAATACCCCCACACTCAAATTTAAGAACTCATATAACACTTGACCCCAACAAAGATATCAAGTCGAATTTCCCTAACTGTGTGGTGGGGGCTTGGAGGCGGAGATCAGGGAAAATAGGGGGAGATATGTAGGCTCCCCAACATATTCCTGCCACTAGGAAAAATTTCAAAAGCAGTCTGGGAATAGGCATCTGGCAGCCAATTAACATGGCTAAGGCTGCAATTAGGGGGGAGTTCACCGCCTTAACAGCATTTTGCCACGGATGGTGTTACATATGTGGGTTATTCTCATTGTGTGCAATGTTTCTTTAAGAGCCCAGTGACATGACATCATTGACAACTTTGTGGAATTTTGCCTATGATCTAGTACCAGTCTTTGAACAGTGAAGACATATTTAACAAATCTCTGTTAATATTGCTTTCAACTCATTTTCATCTGTAATCTATTTATTTTGTACTGTTGGTCTAAAGCTACAACAGTTAGCACCCTCCACCCCACCCCAACAAATGTGGAGGTCACCAGCTCTATGGAAGATGCCTACAATGGGGGCCAGAGCTGGGGCCAGGCCCCAATGATCCGGTTGCCGACAGAAAGGGCCGCACCAGTAACCCAAAATGTTCCACTGGAGGGTTATTCCTTCACACCAAGGGGCTGACCAGTTTCATACATCATCATTTTTGGATTTGATCCCTGTCTCCAAGAGCATCTCCATGTTTGGGTTTCCTTGTGTTTCCTAACATGTTTAGGCTCAAACCTGAGCATGCGGAGGTGAAGTTTGCCTGTTTCAGCCTGACAACCCAATGTACTCCCCCTATCTCCATGCCTAGTTCCTCCTCCCATTTTTTCCTTGTCTCATCCAGGGGTGAGCATACCTCCTCCAACAGTCTCCGCATAGTTCCCCCGCCCTAGGTTGCCCGTGTCCAGCAGTCTTTCTACAAATGAGTTTTCTGCTATCTGGGGGTGCATCAGTGTTTCTTTGTGGAGGAAGTTTTTGACCTGAATATATCTCAGGTTGTTTCCTCTTGGGAGCTGGCATTTTGTCGTGGGTTCCCCCAGGATCTCTACTCTCCCATCTGTGTACATGTCCCACCTGTCAAAGTCCCCCTCGTCCTGTCTCTGTGGTGTTCTTTGTGTTGCTAATATTAGGATAGTTGGCGTGGTGTTCACAAAGACCGCAAATAGCTTTTAAATTGAACAAAGCTATAGATTTATTAACACTACTTAATTGGATTCGACACTTACTCCTATATAATACACAGTTGATAATACATGTATAATCTACACTCATCTACTACTAATCTCTGCACTGTTACATGAACTATGATCTGCACTCGCTCACACTATCTTTCCTTCAGTCTGTACTCTAGTTTTCTCCTCAACCTCTCACCCCCAAGGCTTAGCAATGATGCGTTATATAGTTGTACATCGAGCTCCCTCTGATGGTTGATTTAGACATTACATTAACCCTTACAGTTCCTTACATTTATGATAATGTCACATCCCTCTTTCAAAAAATGTTATTTGTAACATTTTTTCTTTGAGCATTACATCAGTGAGCATGAATCATTAACTTGTGTTTGTTTACATTCAGTTGCAAAAATAAATGTTAAGTCACATTGGTGACAATAGATGAATAGTTATTACAATCATTACAAATTTATTCTGTTTGGTGGTTTCCTCGTTCTTGGTGATCTTCTCAGTGGTTTTGTCAAAGTATGCAAATTATCTTCCTAATTGTCTTGATGCATTGGTGATAATAAAGGATTAGGAAAGTCAATCTCTTTGAAGATGGCATGCTGAGCTATGATGTTCTGAGTTTGAGATAGAACATGGTTTTTTACTTGCAGTAATGCTCTTCTATTTCTTCTAAACATTGAACCTTGTTCAGTCTGAACCAAATCTGGTTGCAACCTCTCTTAAAACTTTAGCTATCTGTTGCCATCCACCATCAGAATTTTGTATACGAACATAGTCTCATTCTTTTAACATTGATAAAGGTTTTGTGTGCTTGTTGTAGTACTCTATTTGTTTTTGTTTTTGTAACCTTAGATGGTTATGTATTTCTTGATCATCCATGTTATGAACCATGATCTCTGGTAACGTGGTGCAAATTTCTCTTCCCATCAACATCTGGGCTGGCGACAAACCTGATGTCAATGGAGTAGCTCTGTATGTCAACAGTGCCAAAGATAAGTCTTTGTTGTCATCGAGTGCTTTACTGAATAGTTGTTTGACTATTCCTGTGCTTTTCTCTGCTTTGCCATTTGATTAAGGATATAATGGGCTTGATATGATGTGATTAAAATTATAACATTCTGCAAATTGTGTCCACTCCCAGCTGGTGAAGCAAGGACCATTGTCAGAGACAACGTGTAATGGAATTCCATGGCGAGCAAAAACAGATTTTGCTGCTCGTGTTACAGATCTCGTCGTTGAATCATTCAGCGTAATCACCTTGGGATAGCTGGAATAGTAGTCAATTATGACTAGATAGTCATGACCTTTAAAGTAGACTAGATCCATGCCAATCCATGGATTGGTGATGAGTTCATTTTCTTCCAAGCTTTCTTTGTAGTCCACAGATTGATGCATCTGACAAATGCTGCATCCCCATGTTTGTCCACATCCTTGTTGATTCCAGGCCAGGACACAGATTGTCTTGCTTCTCTACGTCATTTTTCAATACCTTGTTGACCCTCGTGTATCTGTTCCAAAATACCTTATCAGAGGCATGAAGGAACAACTATTCTGTCTCCTTTGAGTAAGAATCCGTTAATTACAGTGCGGCCACCTTTGATACTGTGAAAAGCGGAGCAACATCCATTGGGCCATCCTTCTTTGAGGTATTTGATTACGCTTTGGAGTGTCAAGTCCTTTTATGTTTCTTCTCTTATGATTCATAGCTTTCTGCCAGACACTGGTCGCATCTCAGCAACAAATGAAGCTTGTACTTCCACAATGTGTACTATATCTGAAATCGTGGTATCAATATTATTTGTAGCTCTTGATAGGATATCAGCAACAATAAGTGCTTTCCTGGCACTTGAAGCTGGTCATTCAAAGTCTTGGTTGTGTGTATCCTTTCAACTAGGTTTAATTTATTGCAAGCATCCACGCCAAGTAGCGGGGATTTATCATCTTCCACAATTTCAAAGTCGATTTGCCATTCCAAACAATGAGCCAGCAGGAACCTATCGTGGCTGTGGTATTTCCATTATATCGGTCAATCAACAGGTCAATTTCTGTATCTGTGGTGTACTGTATGCTTATCTTAAGTTCTGCTCAGTTATTAAATTTGTGTATGCTCCTGTATCTATCTTAAATAGAATTTCTGAGCCATTTATATCAAGTAGTACAGTCCACTCTTTAATAATCTTTGAGAGCTGTTGTGCTGGTTTGTTATTACAATCCAGTGCATTAATCCTAGTAATTGCATCAACCATGAAAGTATCCTTTAGTATGTAGAGTGAACAGAGAGGAATCATCATTATCAGTTAAGATAGCTTGTCTTTTTTCTTTACTTTGCACACTTTGGATCTTTCTGTAGCCATGGTAGGATTTTATAAATTTGTTTGCTGGAGAAGTTGTTGAGAAACGACACTGCTGTAAAGTGATTGAATTTGCAACAATTGGATCATTGCTTGCCTTTTGCCGCACAATTATTTTTACTTTGGGCGTGGCCACAGCGCGTGCACGTCATCACGCTCCTGACATCACGCTCAAAATGGCCACCAGACGTTGTACGCAGTTTTCTGTGCTGCGACACAGTATTAATGGCGCGGCCACATTTCCCGACTTTGCGCCTTTTCCGTTTGCCCTGAACTCCGCATATTCAGAGGATGCTTGGTCACTGGCTTTGCACATATTAATCGCCTCATCTAGCGGCAAAATCGGTCGTCTGAGAAATTTTTCTCGCAAACGTTCTTCATTAATCCCAAATACAACTTGATCACAAAGCATTTATTCAGCAACAGGGGAGAAGTTACATGACTCCACTCTTAACTTTAAAGCTGCAATGAATGAATATACCGATTCCCCTTTTACCTGCAGCCGTTTTCTGAACATGGAGCGATCATAGCTCTCGCTCACTTGCTTTTTGCAGTGAGCATTTCTGGAGCATTATATTATACTTCGGTTTATCCTAATCTTCAGGAATTTCAAAGGAGTTATAAAGCTTTATTCCTTGCGTCCAGCTAAATTAACAAGAAGCGCAATTTGTTTCTGATCAGAAGCATTTTCTAGCGTAGAGGCAGATAGGAAAACTTCAAACTGCTGTTTAAAGAATGCCCAGTTTTGACATAGTTTACCGTTTGTTCTGAAGTAGTCAGGCTTCTTTTATAATTTTTAATAATCTTTATTGTCACAAGTAGGTTTATATTAACACTGCAATGAAGTTACTGTGAAAAGCCCCGAATTGCCACATTCCAGAGCCTGTTCGGGACATGGAGGGAGAATTCAAAATGTCCAAATTACCTAACAGCACGTCTTTCGGGATTTGTGGGAGGAAACTGGAGCACCCGGAGGAAACTCACACAGACACAGGGAGAATGTGCAGATTCCGCACTGACAGTGACCCAAGTGGGAATCGAACCTGGGACCCTTGTGCTCTGAAGCAACAGTGCTAACCACTGTGCTACCGTGCTGCCCACAGTTCATCTTACGATTCTACTGTGTAGATTTTCTGATCAGTGTGGTGGTGTGACTGTTTTCTTCAATCTTCTTAAAATTAACCTGTCTAATCCAATTGCTTATTATTTATAGAAATAGACTCCTGGTACCATGTGGTGTTCTTTGTGTTGCTAATTTTAGGATGGTTGGCGTAGTGTTCACAAAGACCACAAATAGCTTTTAAATTGAACTAAACTATAGATTTATTAACACTACTTAATTGGATTCGACACTTACTCCTATATAATACACAGTTGATAATAAATATGTAATCTACACTCATCTACTACTAATCTCTGCACTATTACGTGAACTATGATCTGCACTCACTCACACCATCTTTCCTTCAGTCTGTACTCTAAGTTTTTCCTCAACTTTTCACCCCCAAGGCTTAGCATCAATGCCTTATATAATTGTACATCGAGCTCCCTCTAGTAGTTGATTTAGACATTACATTAACTCTTACTGTTTCTTACATTTATGATAATGTCACAGTCTCCACCTATTGAAGGGGGCTTCCATTGTTGCGGGAGTGAACCTGTATTGTTGTTGACGGGGGCCATGGTTAGACCAAAATTCTGCCTCATTTGATACCAAGTTTGGAGCCTGGCGACTACCACTGGGCTATTCAAGCATTTGGCCGAGGGCGAGGGGATAGGAGCGCAGTTGTGGCCAGCACTAGGAGGAACATTCCTACATAAGAACTCTCCTCCATCCTCACCAACTCCAATCCCAATTCCATTAACCATCCCCTTACTCTTTCTGCTGTGGCCGGCCAGTGGTAAACCTGTAGGTTTGGCAATGCCAGGCCTTCCACATTCCTCCTCCTTTGTAGGACTTGTTTTGTATCCGTGGGTTCTTCCCTCCACCGCCCACCATACACACACACACACACACACACACACACACACACACCATGATTAACCTGACGACTGCATTGAAAATGCCTTGGGGTTGTAAATCAGGAGGGATCTGAACAGGAAGAGCAACCTGGGTAGCAAGTTCATTTTGATCGTCTGTATTCTCCCTGCTAGGGAGAGTGGGAGTGATCCCCACCTCTGCAGGTCCTTTTTGATTTCCTCCACCACACCCGCAGGTTCCATTTGTGGATCCGTGTCTAGTTGTGGGCTATTTGGATCCCCAGTTGCGGAGTTTAGTCTAGGACCGTTTGAGAACGGCAGGTCCCCCCCAGACCTGTCCCTCCCCCCGATGGGTTCACAGGGAATTACTGCTTTAGGACTGTCACCAGTTTTTTTTAAACAGCCGCAGTCGCTGTTTCTCTGACTCTTTTCCCGCATTTTTGGAGCTTTGGTGGAAAACTGCTGCTCTTCCATTTTAGGAGCCTTTATGAACTGTTTAACCACTTTTTTTGCTGGTGCAAGGTTCCTCCATACATCGCGACAGTTTTTCCATTTTCTCTGGCTCGCGGAAAGTCTGTTTTTCTCTCCTTGTTCTAATATCAATCTTTTTGTTCGTTGCACTAGGAGATCAAGCATGTTCCATTTGGGGTCAAATTTTTAAAAACATTTTAACTTTGCTTTGTTTAAAACAGGTTGGGGGCTTCTCATCTCCCCAAGACTCCAGACCTTTTCTGCTGGAAGTCCCTCAGCGCAGGGATCTCCCTCCCTGGACTCCTTGCAGGCTTTGGTCTATTCGGGAGACCTGCAAAGCTCCCTGAGACATTTCTTCCCCTTTTTCTCTTTTCAGCTTCTGAACCTACTTAACTGCAGAAATTCTCTGCCTTCTATTTCTTCTTTTTAAATCAGGACCACAGCTCTTTTCCAGCCAGGTATATGTTATTTTTACATTAAACAATTCTGTCCTTTTTTTTTTAAGCTTCTCTTTAACTCGAGTTTTGCTTCTCTTTCTCCTGAAAGCCAATCTCTCTTCATTTTAATTTTCTGTATCTTTCCAAAACCCTCAACATGTGGGTCACACCGGGTTACTTGTGTCTGCCCCTCAGGGTCTGACATTACCTCAACAACTCCCTCTGAGTCTATTCACCCAAAGGCAGGCACTTGGATGAGTTATCCTTCTTTTCCAAACTTCAGTTAATTTGGGTACTCCCTGGTATGGTGTGCCATCCAATTGATCCCATCCTCGTCGCCAATATGTTATGAATTGTGGCACATTTCTGGTGTTGTCAAGAGACTTCAGACTTTGTTGGGAACAAGAGGATGTTTATTAATTAAGAGTAACTTGGTACAGGAGGTTTGGCAACACTAAGCTGCCTTGGAGTAGCAGCTCAAATTCCTTATATGCTGACGACATGACTGCTGATATATTCTGCCCAAGGGAGGACTCCACCTCTGGGGTGATCACTTACCGTCGGTTCCCATTGGTGCCTCAAGCCAAGTGACCCTTTTCTGCTGTACTGCCATAAAGAGACAGTCACACAAGCACAACAACATGTCACTGACTGAAGTGAGGGTTAGAAGATACAGGCTTCTGGATACCAAAGGCAGAAATCCCCCTGAGAGAATGCTGCAGGCTGTCTGGAAGATGGTGGCATAGGTAACCTGTGAAAACCACACAGCTCCATAGAGAAAAGGGTTCAATTACCTAACAAATGGGACAAAGGTAAGGCTACAAGACTACACAGTCATGACAAAACACAAACTTCATCATTAATTTAGCCTTCCTTAATGTCACTTGTGAAAATGGAAGCCTCTGCAAAGACTCAAGTGTCTCATTATTCAAAATTACAGTCAAAATGCATTGTCTACTATATAGGCTGTTGTTACACTCTTGAACTAAGGTGTCATTGAAGATTATTTCTTCAATGCATACCTCCGCATCATGGGATGTATGCACGCAAAAGGCGGGGTTGGGAGGGGGGAGGGAAACTATCACTTCACTTAAATGCAATTAACATTTCTTCACCCCACCCAAAGTACACTGCAACCAGCAGTGCAGAGGTAAAACCAGGAGAGGAGCAGCAATACTGAAAACCTTGTGTACATTTGTTGAGGAGTGTACATGTAAATCATGGGCTGGCAGGAAGGAGAACCTGTGCAAGAGACTGTGGTTGGAAGTGAGGTGGCAACAGAAGTTTGCTAAAAGTTTGCTAAAAGCTGGGAAATGCTCATGATACATCAGGCGCAATTCTCCCGAAAGGGAACAAAGTCCCCGAGCGAGCGCATTTAGCGTGTTTCCCGACACTCGCAGTGCCGACAAACACATGGCTATTCAACGCGAGTCACGTTGCATAAGGGGCCTGAATGGGGACTGTGGGCCGAGGCTGCACATAGCTCCATTGTGTACAGTGGGGAGCTCCACTCGCCAGAGCTCCCCAATGTAGTGAGAGATCGGGACGCCATTTAAAAATGAGAGCCGCCTCCCCACATCCCCCAAGACCCAGACCGGGCACCTCCGGCCTGATCACATGTGTGCAAAAAATGCCAACTTAGCATATGGGTGAATATCACGATGTTGACAAAGACTAGTTCCTTAATGTTGATCATCCTTTCCAATGTACCACTTGCATTCCCATCCCAACTTTTCTAATACCTATGCATACATATTCTCTCCCACACACCAGCTCTGGGACTTTCACAAAGAGCAATCTGGGCATGAGGGAACCAAAGGAGTAGGGTGTTTCAATGAATCTACAGCTGTTTCCCGAATGGAAACTGTGGCAATATAATCCCTCAGGTGAGGAGGCAGTGAGCTCGTGGGTTCGGCTGGAAGAAGAGGGATGATCGATTGAACCCATGTGGCAAAGGCACCGAGATCAATGACATTCTACCACAAAGTCTCTGGTCCTCACAGGGAAAAAGACAGGTCCTGATTATCACCCAATGATTTCTTCTGTAGGTTCAGGCACAGAATTTTACAGTATCCTGATGACAAGTGTGCAAATGATGGGGCCTGTAAAACTGTTTGTATATAGCTTCCACTGCCTACCTGCCCACCTCTGGCCTGCATGGCAATAATTTTATGGGAGGGCTATTGGGCAAGGCTCAGGACAGCTGTCCTCCCCGCAACTGAGGCCCTTAAGTGGGAAAAATATATCAAAAGTAATTTGACTAACTATATTAAATCAGATGGTCTGGTGATCATAATTACCTAGATGCTCACCCAAATAGAAATTGGGTAGCCTAGCAGGAGCTAATTCTACTAAATTATTCTCTTTCATATTATCCCTGGCAAATAAGCCGGATGTTTCAGCTGGCTTTGCCAAGCATCGTTACTTTATTGCCAGTGGTAACTCAAAATGTTTTACTACAGCTGTTAAAATAATGGTATTGGAAAATCTGTTTTTATCTCTAGACAATTTTCTGTAGTCGTGCTTAATTTAAAACCATGTAACACACACGCACACACACCATTTATATATATATTTCAATATGGCTAGCAGGTAAGTATATGGAGCAAAGCGCTTCATTCAAAGCTTGAAGAAGTGACAGTTTATTACAATTCCTAACACTAAAAAGCCAACTGAATTCTGAGTTGTATAAATAAGGGGATTGAATATAAGAGCAAGTAAGTATTTTTCATTTGCACATGACTTTGGTAGGCCAAAACTGAAGTACTATGTAAAATTCAGATAAAGCATTTCAAGTGTTTTGGAACAATGAAGATGATAAATTGAAGATACATGAGAATGATAACATGAATTAATTAGACAGGTATCTGAAAGAGAAGAACATAAAAGGTGGAAGAGCATGCGAATGGGATGAGAGATTTCATAGCTTCAGTTGAAGAGCTAAAAACGATGGACCATGGGACAGATTCTCCGATTCTGAGGCGAAGTGCGGAGGATCCGTGGCATTTTACGTGAAAGATCTTAGTTAGGCCTCATTTGGAATATTGTGTACAATTCTGGAGACCACATTACCAGAAGGATGTGGATGCTTTAGAGAGGGTACAGAAGCGGTTTACTAGGGTGTTGCCTGGTATGGATGGCATTAGCTATGAGGAGAGGTTAGATAAACTCTGTCTGTTCTCACTGGAACGACAGAGGTTGAGAGGCGACCTGATAGAGGTCGACAAGGTTATGAGTAGCATGGACAGAGTGGATAGTCAGTTGCTCCTTCCTAGGGTAGGAGAGTCAAGTACTAAGGGACATAGGTTTAAAGTGCGTGGGGAAAAGTTTAGAACAGATGTGCGAGGCAGGTTTTTTGCACAGACAGTGGTAAATATATGGAACGCGCTGCCTGGGGAAGTGATGGAAGCAGGTACGACAACGGCATTTAAGGGGCATCTAGACAAATATATGAATAGGGTGGGAATGGAAGGATACGGACTCCGTAAGTGCATATGGTTTTAGTTTAGGCAGGTTCTATGGTCGGCGCAGGCTTGGAGGGTCGTAGGGTCTGTTGCTGTGCTGTATTGTTCTTTGTTCTTTGGACACAGTCTGCAGTCGCCATGCCGGGTCCCCGCACGGCTGAGACCATGAGGAAGCCGTGCAGTCGTGAACTCGGCCCATCGGCGGTGGAGTATCGGGGGAGGGCCTTCAGGTCTTGTCCTGAGGCCATCCCAATGGCGTGCAGCGCGCGCTGCGATGATGCCGCTTCGGAGGGGGTGGAGCATGCAAAACCTGCCTCAAACAGGCACCCCCCCCCCTCCAATTTCATCGCAAAAAGGGATTCTCCGCCCAATCGCTGATTACAAAATTGGCGTCGGGGAACGGAAATTTCCACCCCAAGTTTTTTTTTAATGCATTTTTTGTGGAGCGAGATCACTCTCAACCTGAAGGAAATTTGTTTTATCAGCAGCCATAAAACCATTGTTGCATTTGTTTCCTAATAAATTATAGAAATGTAATATTTTTAAAACAGAGGGTTAATTTAAACCAATGTTTATGTTTGGGTTGGATGGGAAGTGAAATGATAAAAATCTGAAACAGTAACCCAACTTCCAGTTTTGTCAAAGGGGGGAAGCGGGGTGGGTGACAATTTACTTTCTGCAGATGGGTCATCCTTCAAACCTCGAAATATTAAAGAGGCTGCATGGCTTCATATTAACATATGGCTCCGCGATCCGTGTTCGCCATGGAGCACGGCGCGGCCGCTGGAGGTCGCCGCCATGCGCATGCGCGGCCTCTGACCCGGAATTCTCTGCGATGCTGGGCAGAAATCATGCTGGCGTGAAACATGTTCACACAACGCAATGTGCACATGGTGGGACTCACCCGAAAAGTGCCGAGGGTTGCCTCCGAAGGTCAGGGTGGAGACCGCCTGCAACCCTGGGCCATCAGATAAGTGTGTGCGGGGGGCATCTGCAAGTGGACCTCCCAGATTAGGCGTCCTTGGGGAAGGGGGCAGTCCATCTTTCAGCCTCAGAATGCTCCTGGAGATTCATGTTCGATCTCAGGAGGTTCTTCTTCCGGTCACAAGAGTGCTCCCGGAGATCTATCTTCATTTTCAGGAGATCCACCTTCTTTCTTCAACGGTGGGTCAGTGATGTTGGACCCCTGTTCAAAATGGCACTTGGACACAAAGGTGGACTTTAGCCAGTCAGACCTGCCCCGCCACTCAGTATGGCGTAAAATACCCAGGTGTAATTAATGAGGTGGGGCCCAAAGATTTGGCATGTTTTCCTATTGGCTGCCGCAGCGAGAAGCACTCCACATTCCTGACCCGCCCCCTCCCCCGCCTTAGGATTTTGTCTCAAAATGGGAGAATTCCACCTGATGTGTAAAAGCACAGCTCCCCCATCGCCAGTATATCATATCACATTTAGAATAACTGTTTTCTAGGAATATGGCTCATACATCGTACACCTGTGTCGCTGAATGCTTGTATTTCTATATATTCAGATCAAACTCTGAGGCAGAAATCTGTCTTGGGCAGCAGTATGAAATGGGTGTTATTGCATCAGCTTCCCAATATACTTGCTACCCACTGACTCGCACTACAGGATTACATAGAATGGGCCACACAGGACACTTAGCCCAACCAGACTATGCAAGCTCCATAGAAATATCATCTATCGTTCCTCATCTAAGTTGATCAGCATAACCCGCAATTCCCTTATCCATTGCATGTTTATCTGTCCACAAATGCACCAATGCCATTCACTTCAAATGCTCCCTGCGATAGCAAGCTCTCATCACGCTCTGGACAAGGCAGTTTCTTCTGAAATACCCTGGGCAGGATTCTTTGAGTCCGCGCAGGGTCGGAGAATCGCTGGGGGCGAGGGAAATTCCCGCCACGCCGCTCCGACGCCGGGACGCGATTCTCTGGTGACCGGAGAGTCGGTGCGAATCACACCCACGTGGTTGCCGCGCGCCGGTCGGGAGCCACTGAAATAGGCCCCCGCGGCGATTCTCCGCGGGCAACGGGCCGAACTCCCACCAAGCTCCGCCGAGTCCCACCGGCGTGGTTCCAACCTGGTACCACCCAGCGGAAGGTCGAACCCGCGGCCGCAGTGGATGTCCTGGTGGGGAGCGGGGGGGGATCTGACTCCGGGGGGGCCTCCACGGGGTCCAGGCTCGTGATCGGGAGCTTCTGATCGGCGGGCGGCCGCGATCTGCATGGGGCCTACCTCCTTCCGCACGGCCCGCTGTGAGTTCCCCGACATGTTGCTCCGTGCCAGCGCGGAGATGTCAACCACGTGCATGTGCCGGCACGGAGACGGCCATCGCGCGCATGCGTGGACCAGCCTTTCGCCGCTGGAGCAGCGAGTAGCACTCCGGTGCCGTGCTAGCCTCCAGAAGACCGATGAATTGCTGGGCCAGGAGACCCGTTGACATCGGCATACACCACTCCGGTGTTTACGCCGGCATCAAAACTTGGCTGGGATTTTGGAGAATCCCAGCCCCTATGTTATGCCCTTCCACACAAGTGGAAACATTTTGGGCGGGATTTTCCATTGGCTGACGGCAAAATCACAAAATACGATTGGGCGGATAATAGGATCTGACGCTAAGATCACAGCAGGCATCAATTTGACGGTGGGTCCCAGCCTGATGCTGAGCCTCTGACACAGAGGTTTCAGGAGCTGAGGGAGATGTTAGGGACATTCAAAGGTAGATATCAGCATCACTCCACCAGATCCATAGCTGATTGGAGGAGTCCCAGAAGCTACGGGCGCAGGAAATGGCGCTGGAAATGAGTGGCACAGAGATCCACTGGGGTGACGACCGCAGTGGAGAGCCTGGTGCATGACATTAGCACCACGAGTGAAGGTGTCCAAGGCCTTTCGCAGTCGGTGACGGCCCTGGGTGATGGACTCGGCAGTATGTCTTCCTCACTGGGAGATGTCACCCAGTACCAGGCCGGCCTTGATGGGTTTCTGTGGGACATGTCCCGGCCTCAGATGGGAATGGCCGAGGGGTTGCGGAGCTTGTCCCAGTCGCAAGTGGTCATGGCTGAGGCACTGCAGAGCATAGCCCGGTCACTGGAAGATGTGTCCCAGTCACTGAGGAGCATCGCCAAGGGCATCAACACAAATCTGCAGACCATGAGGAACCACACGGGCTGACAGAGCCAGATGATGCATTGGCAGCCAGGGCCCGAACCAACTGCTCCCCCATCACAAGGGAACCCTAGGACAGTGTTTTTCAAACTTTGTTTTCTGGGACCCATTTTTATCAACCAGCCAACCTTCGGGACCCAACCTGGCCGAACTTCGCAACCCACGCCGGCCGACCTACCCGACCCATGCCGGCCGACCTTCGCGACCCACACCAGCCGACCTTTGCGGCCCATGCCAGCCGACCTGCACGACCCAACATTTTCTCTTACCTTGTTTGTTGTGACAAAAATGGAGGAAATGGTTTTGGGTCCCTTTGTCCCCAATGGTCCCTTTGGCCCCCTGAACTTGGAAAAAAAAAGGCTATGACCATATTAAAAAAAAATGTGGCTGCACTGCGCATGCGTGCCTGATCATCGGTGCGCATGCGCAGTGCAGCCAAATTTTAAAAATCTGTTCCTGCCCATTTTGAAGGCCGCTCACAGCCGGCATTATTAAAAGCCGGCTGCTGCGGCTGTTGGGCGCGGATTTGCGCGATCGGGAACGCCGCGATGGACGGCTCCGCGACCCTCCCGACACCCGCCCGCGACCCACGGTTTGACAATGCCTGCCCTAGGACACCGACCGGGAGGAGGAGGTGCTGAGTTCCAATGGGGCTGTGACAGTGGCCAGCACTCCCGAATTCCACCCCTCTGATGAGGCCACCTTTCGGGGTCAGCCCACGGGACAAGGCGACATGGCTGTGCATGTGCTGCTGACAAGTGAACCTGGGCCCTCTGGCCCCAGAGCCCCCAGAAAACAAAGAACGAAGAGCAATACAGCACAGGAACAGGCCCTTCGGCCCTCCAAGTTTGTACCAGTCATGATACCACCCTTGGCCAAAACCCTCAGCACTTCCTAGTGCCGTATCCCTCTATACCCATCCGATCCATGTACTTGTCGCGATCCCTTTTGAACGCCATTAATGCATCTGCTTCCACAACCTCCCCTGGCAGCGCGTTCCAGGCACTCACCAACTTCTGTGTAAAACACCTGCCTCGCAAATCTCCTCTAAACTTTGTCCCACGGATCTTAAACTTATGCCCCTAGTGACTGACCCCTCCACCCTGGGAAAGAGTGCCTGCCCGTCCACTCTATCCATGACTCTCGTAATCTAGTGGGCCTCTATCAGGCTGCCCCTCAACCTCCGTCGTTCTAATGAAAACAGTCCAAGTCTATTCAGCCTCTCCGCACAGCTAACACTCTCCAGAGCAGGCAACATCCTGATAAACCTCCTCTGCACCCTCTCCAAAGCCTCCACAACCTTCTGGTAGTGGGCGACCAGAATTGTACACAATATTCCAAATGCGCCCTGATCAAGGTTCTATATAACTGTAGCATGGCTTGTCAGTTTTTATACTCAATGCCCTGTCCAATGAAGACAAGCATTCCATATGCTTTCTTGACTACCTTGTCCACTTGTGTTTCCACTTTCAAAGATCTGTGGACCTGCACGCCCAGATCTCTCTGAATTTCTATATTCCTAAGTTTTGCCATTTATTGTTATGTCCCCATTATGTTAGACCTACCAAAATGCATTACCTCATATTTGTCTGGATTAAACTCCGTTTGCCATTTCTCTGCCCAAGTCTCCAACCTATCTATGTCCTGCTGTATCCTCCGACAATCTTCAACACTATCCATCAACACTCCACCAACCTTGGTGTCATCCACGAACTTACTAATCAGACTGGCTACATTTTCCTCCAAATCATTTATGTATACTACAAATAACAAAGGCCCCAGACCCGATGCCTGTGCAACAGCATTAGTCACAACCTTCCATTCAGAAAAACACCCTTTTACTGTTACCCTCTGCCTTCTGTGACCGAGCCAGTTCTGTATCCATCTTGCCACCTCACCTCTGTCCCGTGGGAATTCACCTTTTGTACCAGTCTGCCATGAGGCGCCTTGTTAAGGCTTTACTGGAGTCCATGTAAACAACATCCACTGCCCTCCCCTCATCAATCATCTCCTCAAAAACCCGATCAAGTTAATGAGGCACGACCTGCCCTACACAAAACTGTGCCGTCTATCGCTAATGAGTCCATTTGTTTCCAAAGAATTCCCTGAGAATTCACTCCAATAATTTACCTACTACCGACGTGAGGCTCACCGGCCTATAGTTTCCTGGATTGTCCCTGCTACCTTTCTGAAACAGAGGTTCCACATTAGCTATTCTCCAGTCCTCTGGGATCTCACCTGTAGCCAATGAGGATACAAAGATGTCAGTCAAAGCCGCAGCAATTTCCTCTCTTGCTTCCCTCCGTATTCTGGGGTAAATCCCATCTGGCCCAGGAGACCTATCTACCTTAAAGTCTTTTAAAACAACCAATACCTCCTCCTTTTTGATGTCAACATGACCTAGACTATCCACACACCCTACTCAAGAATCATCTTCCACAAAGTCTTATTCATTGGTGAACACTGATGCAAAGTACTCATTTAGTACCTCAACCATTTTCTCTGGCTCAACACATAGATTCCCCTCATTGTCCTTAAGTGGTCCAATCCTTTCAATCCAGGGGGGTGGGCATGGGAGCAAGAGGTCAGAAGGTGAGAGCATTGAGGAAGAACTAGGGAATAGGGACAGTATGGCTCTGAGGCAGAGCAGACAGGGTGAAGTTGCTGAACACAGCGGGCCTGGTGGCCTGAAGTGCATATGTTTTAATGCAAGAAGTATTATGGGTAAGGCAGGTGAACTTAGAGCTTGGATTAGTACTTGGAACTATGATGTTGTTGCCATTACAGAGACCTGGTTGAGGGAAGGGCAGGATTGGCAGCTAAACGTTCCAGGATTTAGATGTTTCAGGCGGGTAAAAGGGGTGGCGGAGTTGCGCTACTGGTTAGGGAGGATATCACAGCTGTACTACGGGAGGACACCTCAGAGGGCAGTGAGGCTATATGGCTGGAGATCAGGAATAAGAAGGGCGCAGTCACAATGTTGGGAGTTTACTACAGGCCTCCCAACAGCCAGCGGGAAATAGAGGAGCAGACAGGTAGACAGATTTTGGAAAAGAGTAAAAACACCAGGGTTGTGGTGATGGGAGACTTCAACTTCCCCAATATTGACTGGGACTCACTTAGTGCCAGGGGCTTAGATGGGGCAGAGTTTGTAAGGAGCATCCAGGAGGGCTTCTTAAAACAATATGTAGACAGTCCAACTAGGGAAGGGGCTGTATTGGACCTGGTATTGGGGAATGAACCCGGCCAGGTGGTAGAAGTTTCAGTAGGGGAGCATTTCGGGAACGGTGACCACAATTCAGTAAGTTTTAAAGTGCTGGTGGACAAGGATAAGAGTGGTCCTAGGGTGAATGTGCTAAACTGGGGGAAGGCTAATTATATCAATATTAGGCGGGAACTGAAGAACCGAGATTGGGGGCGGATGTTTGAGCGTAAATCATCATCTGACATGTGGGAGGCTTTCAAGTGTCAGTTGAAAGGAATTCAGGACCGGCATGTTCCTGTGAGGAAGAAGGATAAATACGGCAATTTTCGGGAACCTTGGATAACGGGAGATATTGTAGGCCTCGTCAAAAAGAAAAAGGAGGCATTTGTCAGGGCTAAAAGGCTGGGAACAGACAAAGCCTGTGTGGAATATAAGGAAAGTAGGAAGGAACCTAAGCAAGACGTCAGGAGGGCTAGAAGGGGGTCACAAAAAGTTATTGGCAAATAGGGTTAAGGAAAATCCCAAGGCTTTTTACACGTACATAAAAAGCAAAAGGGTACCCAGGGAAAGGGTTGGCCCACTGAAGGATAGGCAAGGGAATCTATGTGTGGAGCCAGAGGAAATGAGCGAGGTACGAAATGAATACTGTGCATCAGTATTCACCAAAGAGAAGGAATTGATAGATGTTGAGTCTGGAGAAGGGTGTGTAGATAGCCTGGGTCACACTGAGATCCAAAAAGGTGAGGTGTTGGGCGTCTTGAAAAATATTACGGTAGATAAGTCCCCAGGGCCTGATGGGATCTACCCCAGAATACTGAAAGAGGCTAGAGAGGAACTTGCTGAGGACTTGACAGAAATCTTTGGATCATCACTGTCTTCAGGTGATGTCCCGGAGGACTGGAGAATAGCCAATGTTGTTCCTCTGTTTAAGAAGGGTAGCAAGGATAATCCAGGGAACTACAGGCCGGTGAGCCTTACATCAGTGGTAGGGAAATTACTGGAGAGAATTCTTTGAGACAGGATCTACTCCCATTTGGAAGCAAATGGACGTATTAGTGAGAGGCAGCATGGTTTTGTGAAGGGGAGGTCATGTCTCACTAACTTGATAGAGTTTTTCGAGAAGGTCACAAAGATGATTGATGCAGGTAGGGCAGTGGATGTTTTCTATATGGACCTCAGTAAGGCCTTTGACAAGGTCCCTCATGGTAGACTAGTACAAAAGGTGAAGTCACACGGAATCAGGGTTGAGCTGGCAAGGTGGATACAGAACTGGCTAGGTCATAGAAGGCAGAGAGTAACAATGGAAGGATGCTTTTTTAATTGGGGGGCTGTGACCAGTGGTGTTCCGCAGGGATCAGTGCTGGGACCTTTGATGTTTGTAGTATATATAAATGATTTGGAGGAAAATGTAACTGGTCTGATTAGTAAGTTTGCAGACGACACAAAGGTTGGTGGAATTGCGGATAGCGATGAGGACTGTCAGAGGATACATCAGGATTTAGATTGTTTCGAGACTTAGGCGGAGAGATGGCAGATGGAGTTTAATCCGGACAAATGTGAGGTAATGCATTTTGGAAGGTCTAATGCAGGTAGGGAATAAACAGTGAATGGTAAAACCCTCAAGAGTATTGAAAGTCAGAGAGATCTAGGTGAACAGGTCCACAGGTCACTGAAAGGGGCAACACAGGTGGCGAAGGTAGTCAAGAAGGCATACGGCATGCTTGCCTTCATTGGCCGGGGCATTGAGTATAAGAATTGGCAAGTCATGTTGCAGCTGTATAGAACCTTAGTTAGGCCACACTTGGGAATATAGTGTTCAATTCTGGTCGCCACACTACCAGAAGGATGTGGAGGCTTTAGAGAGGGTGCAGAAGAGATTTACCAGAATGTTGCCTGGTATGGAGGGCTATGAGGAGCGGTTGAATAAACTCGATTTGTTCTCACTGGAACGACGGAGGTTGAGGGGCGACCTGATAGAGGTATACAAAATTATGAGGGGCATAGACAGAGTGGATAGTCAGAGGCTTTTTCCCAGGGTAGAGAGGTCAATTACTAGAGGGCATAGGTTTAAGGTGCGAGGGGCAAGGTTTAGAGTAGATGTACGAGGCAAGTTTTTTTACACAGAGGGTAGTGGGTGCCTGGAACTCGCTACCGGAGGAGGTGGTGGAAGCAGGGATGATAGTGACATTTAAGGGGCATCTTGACAAATACATGAATAGGATGGGAATAGAGGGATACGGACCCAGGAAGTGTAAAAGATTGTAGTTTAGTCGGGCAGCATGGTCGGCACGGGCTTGGAGGGCCAAAGGGCCTGTTCCTGTGCTGTACTTTTCTTTGTTCTTTGTTCTTTGTTCTTTCCCTGGCCACCCTCCTGCTTTTTACATGTGAATAAAAAGCTTTGGGATTCACCTAAATCCTACTTGCCAAGAACGGTTCATGACCCCCCCAGCCCTCCTAATTTCCCGCTTATGTACCTTCCTACTTTCTTTCTCCTCCTCAAGGGTTTTGACTTTCCCCACCCTTCTAAACCATACAAAAACCTCCTTTTTCATTTTGACGAGATTCACAATATCCCTTGTTATCCAAGGCTCCATAAACTTCCCATACTTATCCTTTGTTCTCTCAGGAACGTGACTTTTCTGAATCCTAATCAACTGTCACGTGAAAGACTCCCACATGTCCGATGTTGATTTACCCTCCAACAGCCAAATCCAATCCAAATTCTTCAATTCCTGTCTAATGTTATTGTAATTTGCTTTTCCCCAGTTTAGCAACATACCCTCATCCCTCCCCAAAAATACCCTAAAACTTACGGAATTGTGGTCACTACTCCCAAAATGTTCCCCTACTGGAACCACAAACACCTGTCCAGGCTGACTCCCCAATGAGGTCCAGTGCTGCCCCATCCCTATTTTAACATAGAATTTACAGTGCAGAAGGAGGCCATTCGGCCCATCGAGACTGCACCGGCTCTTGGAAAGAGCACCCTACCCAAGGTCAACACCTCCACCCGATCCCCATAACCCAGTAACCCCACCCAACACTCAGGGCAATTTTGAACACTAAGGGCAATTTATCATGGCCAATCCACCTAACCTGCACATCTTTGGACTGTGGGAGGAAACCGGAGCACCCGGAGGAAACCCACGCACACACGGGGAGGATGTGCAGACTCCACACAGACAGTGACTCAAGCCGGAATCAAACCTGGGACCCTGGAGCTGTGAAGCAATTGTGCTATCCACAATACTACCGTGCTACCCCATGGACTGCCTACATATAACATCAAGAAGCCTTCCTGGATATCTCTTACAAACTCTGCCCCATCCAAGCCCCTAGCACTAAGTGAGTCCCAGTTAACATCGGGGAAGTTAGAATCCCCTAATACAACAACGCTGTTACTTTACACCTATCCACAACCTCTCTACTATCTGCTCCTCTATCTTTCGTTGGCAGTTTGGGGGCCTGTAATAAACCCCCAACATTGTGATTGCCCCCTTCCTGTTCCTGAGCTCCATCCAAATTGCCTCATTGTATGGCAGTATGGCTATAATATTTTCCTTAACTAGCAATGCTACTCCCCCACCCCTTTTACCATCCCCCTCTCTCTCTCTCCTGAAGCATCTATATCCTCCAATGTTCAGCTGGCAATCCTGCCCTTCCTTTAACGATGTTTCTGTGATAGCCACAACATCATAGTTCCAAGTACTAATCAATGTTCTACGTTAATCTGCCTTACCTGCTATACTTCTGGCCTTGAAACAAATACACTTCAGACCACTGCGTTTGAACAAGCAGGGTGATGTTGTTCTCTTATTTTTGTTCTCCATTTCCCCTTCAGTTATTACACCTTCTAAGCTGACGCTCTGGTTCCCACCCCCCTGCCATAGTAGTTTAAATACTCTTGAGTGACTCGAGCAAACGTCCCAGCCAGGATATTGGTGCCCTTCTAGTTGAGATGCAACCCGTCCTTCTTGTACAAGTTCCACCTGCCCCAAAAGAGATCCCAATGGCCCAGAAATCTGAAACCTTCCCCCCTACACTACTAGTTTGCCACGTATTTAACTGCACTATCCTCATATTTCTAGCCTCACTGGCTCGCGGCTTAGGGAGTAATCCTGAGATTACAATCCTAGAAGTCCTGCTTTTTAGCTTACTGCCTAACTCCCTGAACTCATTCTGCAGGACCTCATCGCTCTTCCTGCCGATGTCATTAGTATCTATGTGCACTACAGCCTCTGGGTGTTCATCCGCTCCCTTCAGAATGCTTTCTACCCATTCAGAGACATCCAGAACCCTGGTACCAGGGAGGTAACATACCATCCCGGAGTCGCTTTCATGTCCAGAGAAGCACCTATCTGCACCCTTAACCATAGAGTCCCCTGTAACTATTGCTCTAGTGCTCTTTGTCCCACCCTGCTTAACAACAGAGCCAGCCGTTGTGCCACTGCTCTGGCTACGGCTGCTGATATCTCCAGATAGGCCATCGCCTCCAACAGTATCCTAAATGGTATACTTGTTCGAGAGGGGACGATCACAGGGGATTCCTGCACTGACTGCTTGCCCCTTCTAGCAGTTGCTCACCGATCTACCTGCACCTTGGATGTTACCACATCACTAAAACCCCTGTCTATGACGCTTTTCGCCTCCTTCATGCTCCTCAGTGCATCCAGCTGCTGCTCCAACCTATCCATGTGGTCTGTGAGGAGCTGCAATTGTGTGCATTTCCTGCAGATGTAGTCGGTCGAGACGCTGGAAGCGTCACAGATCTCCCAGATCTCACAAGTGCAGCACTTAACCCCATTGATCGACATTTCTTTCACCAATTACATTTTTTAAAGAAAACGTTTTAAACTCTTACCTTCACTTAACCCTGCAGATACCCGAGGTAGGTCTTTATATCACTTACCTTCCCAAGATGCTCTCTGGATCTCTCCCCGCAGATTAACAGTCACAAAGCAAGAAGAAAGAAAACAAAACAAATAGGGAAAAAGTTCCTCCTCCCACTTTGCACCAAATTACCAACTTTCAATCCCCACTCTGGCTGCCTTGTGGAATCCATAATATCCTGCTCCTTAGCTAGGGGCATGGGGCAGTGTGGAAACCATAATATCCTGTTTCTCAGTGAATGACATGGGTCTGTGGAGACAGAATGATGAGGGTAGTCTCAATAAGAATGCGCTTTACAGTAAACTACCTTAACCTTCAAGGGCAGGAGGAGAGATAATTACGTAAAAGAAGGATTAGAAGTGCTCGCTTTTCTATTGGTCCATTTGCCCTGTTTTCTATTGGCTAGAATTACTGTCCTTTCATTGGCTTGAATTGAAAGTTTAACTGTGATATTATTGGTGTGTGACATGCAAATGAAGGATTAGACTGCAACTATGATTCTGTTGGTTAATAAAGCTATAAATGTTTCTGCTTCGCTGGACTCAGACAGAGCAATGCAGTGAACCCCACAGGGTTGCACTCCTTGTGCACTAGTCAATAAAGATTGATCAAAGAGTACTCCCATGTATGCTGTTATGGGCCAGAGTTTAGAGAACCCCAAAGTGTATCATGGAGTTCACCTGATCCACAACGTTTAATAGATTGTGGTATGGGGAGCACACGGCTCCCCATACCACAAGTTATTTTTTAAAAGCAAAATAATGTTTATTCTATGAACTCAAGTTAACCTTTTTAAAACAAACAGAATATCTTAGCAACCAGTAAATCAAATACACCCCGCAAAGAATGCAACACTAAGTAACCTGTATGCTGTCCTTTTACACCCAAAAGACTTAACAAACCTTTAAACAGAAGCACATCAGAGTTTACATTCAATACTGGAAACATTTATAATTCTGAATTCACCAAATGATTAAGAGATAGTCCTTCATGGCAGAGAGTTCAACAATACAGCTGCTTTGGCTGACTTCAGCTGCAACACACTGAAAAATGAAACCAAAAGAACAGAGACACACCCAAGCTTTCTCAAAGTGAAACTAAAAAGCAGAACCAGAGCTCAGCTTCACCCACACTCTGACATCACTGCTGTAACATGAGCAGCTAACCATTTCTTAAAGCAACATTCTCATGACAATATCTTGCAATAATTTCAACAGCCTCATCACAGATAACTGCCACTCACGTTTTTGGGTGGGGGCAGCTCCTTTTCACCAGCTAACTAGACCACTCAGTTTATTTTTTTTAAAACAGTAAAATTAGATTTATCACTTACCTTTTTAATTACCACACTGCTCCAAATTACCCACTTACAATCCCACTCTGGCTGCCTCACTCAGGCTGTCTCCAAGTTCACGTGCGCAAAGACAGGGGTATCAAAGGCCACGGGACGAGGTACACAGCTGCCTGTCCCCATCTCAGATGTGCATGTTGGGGAAACACCAAGACTTGGTGGTAGATTTAGGAAGGCCAGACATGTTGAGCATCACTGAGGGCACTGGCGCAGGGGGGAGAGGTCAGGTAGGGAGTCGGGAGGGGTGGCGTTAGGGGCCAGGGGAGTTGGGGGCTGCATTATTCAGAATGGGGTATTGTACAGAACATTGAACAATATTTTACACTGTCTCTGTCACTTTCTTCCACAAAGCGGAACCTTTTCCTGTCTCTCCAGGCAAACCCCCCTCCCCGGGCCACCCACCCACCCTCTGGCCATGGTTGTGTCCCAGAAGCTGTGTCCCATCCCCTGGGTGTTCGGATGTTGGCTGCTGCATGTATGGCGTTGATTCCCACAGTGTCCAGGCATCAGGATTTGATTGAAATGCTAGGCAATGACTCCCACATTCTACGTGGCCCGCCTACCCATCGGAACCCACTTGGCATGCGTCAAGTGCTCACTTAATCACAATTGCCAATTCCCCATTAGCGGTAGCCTTCGGCCGCTCAGCCAAAGGCCTCAGCAGTCGGTGGGGGTTATGGGTGATCATGGGGCAGACGGGCAGGGACAGAAGTTCAGCCCAGCATGGGGTTGGGATCCAAGGGTTGGCACGGTGGTGCCATGAGCAATTGCCCCCCACCAGTTGCTCCCCCAGCGCCTCCCCCCCCCCACCCTACCATAGTGACCCATCCCTGCGGAGGGTCCTATACCCCCCCCGTTGAGCACTGGGGTGAAAAGCCCAACGCCCCCGGTCTCTTTGCCTGTGAGCAAAGATGGCTACTCCCTTCCTCAGCTCCCCACCAAAGCCCTTCCATCAGGTTCACGTTTATAAAAAGGAGTCCCAATCAACGCCAGCGTAAGCACTGGCTGGGGAGTTCAGTAAATGACAGGAGGCTATTGGATGACAGGTGGCTCGCGATAGTTGTGTGGAAATGGGGCGTAAGTGGGGATCAATGCTTTCTTGCCACGCTACGGCGGGATTCCCAATTCGCCCACGGAGCAGGCCGGTTGCATCGCAAACTGTTTGGCGCCTGGCGCAGTTCCTACTTTTGGCCTCTCCCGCTGTTCACCAGCCTCGTTACGATTGAGCGCATGCAACGAGGCCAGAAGATTGCGCTCTCCTAGTCAGTAACCAACACAAGTGCTTTTTTTTTAAACTGTTTTATCTTGATTCTGCTCAATTACTGACATGCAAAAACGAACAAACCATTAAAGTATGAATCCTGAAGTGAAGTGTTCAGATACCAACCTCTGTAACAGCTGGATGGAAAGTATTTATTTTCTAAAGTATTTAAGGCAACAGTCAGTTAATTGTGTAGAAGTTGCAATATGGAATGGTCACATTTTACTGCTGATGACCGGCAAGATGCTGGAGCTGTTTTAACTCGTTACACTGAGAAGAATGATTACTGCTTCAAATATCAGTCTGTTTCATAGGATATAGCAAATTGACAAGGGCAAAGGAGCAAACCACTTCAGCAGAAAGAACAGCTGTTTCAAGTGGTTGCAAGAGAATAGAGAGTGGAATTTGTCCTGCTCTTGCCGTGCGTCCATCTGTTTGTCTTCAACTTCTCACTTCAACGGCAACTGCATCTACAAGAAAGGGAGAACCTCCATTCATTTAGCGTCTTTCATACCCTCAAGATGTCCCAAAACACTTTGTAGCTAATGAAATATTTTTGAGATATAATCATTGCTGTAACATGAAATGCAGCAGCCAAATTGTGTACAAACAATAATGAAATGAATCATCTGCTTTTAAGCATTGGTTAAGGGCTAAATATTGGTCAAGACACCAAAAGATCGTCTCTGTTCTTCTTCCAACAGTGCTGAAAGACCTTTCACGTACACGTGAGAGGCAGGTTTAATATCTCATCCAAACGACGGTGCCTCCAACACTGCAGCTCTCCTTCCAGAGTTGCTCTGAAGTGCTAGCCAACAATTATATGCTTCAACTTACAATATTCTGATTTGACATCCAAGTGTTTGGATTCCTGTTCTCAATTCAGTCATGACATTTCGGATTTGGTTTTATTTTACTGGTGCTGGTTTGTGGAAACAAGAGCAAATGATTATTGTAAAAAAAGAATATCAGTGGTCACTTGTTAGCAAGGTCTGCGAAAATACTAGGGTGCAAAAAAAAAAACTGTCCAGTTGCACTGTTCGCAACGTTTGTATGTGCTCTTGTGTGAAGATTTGACAGTGTCACTTAACTGATTGGAAGCAATTCTCCCAAGCAAATGAAGGGCGCGATCCAATGGCCACACGGTGCAGCAAGGCCGGTAAAAGCCGGGAGACCCCAATCCCGGGATCTACCCAGCTCGCAACGCCTCACGAGATCTAGTGCGATGTAAATCCCAGCCATTGTGGGTGGGATCACTTTTTGGCAAATCTGCATATTAGAGCGAGGCAGCTAGTCTCATTCTAATGTGCAGATTCCCAAGCGACCTGAGGCTTTGGGATTCATCCCCTTTATCTCAGAGAACTTGGGTAAGTGCCGTTCAGCACTGGTCCCCACAAACGCTTCTCGGCCTTTTGGCGAAGATCAAGTGTAGTCTCATTTGATCGAGGGAAGCTGAGGATTTCGATTTCGATGTCGATCGTGGATTGGAGAACTCGGAGGGATTGAAGTCGTCAAAGAGGAAACGTTTGGAGCCCGGCTGCTATTAGTGGATCTACATGCTGGCCTAAACCTCTGGTTTATGCCTAACGCCGATACAGTTCAGACCCAACGCACGAGCTATGGATGCAGCTGCATCCCGACCACCAGGCTGGGGAGTGCGAAACACTGTCCGAGTCACAGTGAAGAAAGCGGAAGGAGAGTCACCTGTGGACCGGAAACTCTTCGTGAAGCGGGTGCTGCTCGAGTGTTGTGGGTTTAAAGCAACAGATATCTTCTGCTTGCAAAACTTCCCCAACAATGGGTATTTTGATGTCACCTTCAAGAGCGTCGCAGCGTGCATCAAATTCTTGAACGTCTTCAAGGAAAAAGGTAACCAGAGTCCCCTGTCTATCCTGACTGTGGAGCCTCTGTTTACGCTACCGTTGCAGCAAAACCGGGTTGTTACACTGTACACGTACAACCCCCACGTCCCCGTGTCTGATGTGCTCACGTTCCTCGCCAGGTACGCTGAGCTGAAAAGCGACAGCGTGCAAGTGAAAGACACCTTCGGCATCTGGACAAGTGAGCACCATCAAGGTGACTCTGAGAACAGACGGCAACGGAACCATCCTGCATCCCCCCTCCAGTTTCGCCATTGGAGGAAATCATGGCTACCTCTACTACGTGGGACAGCCACGAGTATGCCACACCTGTGGCAAAACGGGGCATGTTGCCGCAAACTGAAATGTGACCTTCTGCAAAAACTGCAGGCAGGAGGGACACATGACTAAGGACTGCAAAGAAGACAAGTGCTGCAACCTGTGTGGGGAGGCCGGCCATCTTTACAGGGCCTGCCCGAAATGCGGGGCAACATATGCACAGATCATCAGCAGCGGAGTTAAAAAGGCGACCACAGAGGAGGTTCATACACCCTCCACTGAAAAAGACACCACGGCACAGAATGCGGAAAAGCAACAGAAGGGCCCCCTACAAAAAGAGGAGGCCCCAGCACTCCCTGACAACCAACCCCAGCCTCATCTGACGAGGAACACTCAATGGAAGAGGAAGAGGATGGGACAAAGAATAAAGAGCCCTGGGAAACAGTGAACAGGGACAAACGAAAGAGAAAACAAAAAAACAAACTGAAGAACCCCCCCGATGGGGAGTGGGAAAAAGCGACACCTTTCAGCCAGCGGACTTAGCGCCGACACCTCCTCCGATGAGGGAAAACAAGACAAGAATAGACCTCAAATAAAGAGACAAAGCACCAATGTGGAATGGGAGGCACAGCCCCCCCAGACCACAGACCGGGAAGAAAATAAAACACGCCGAGACAACCAACCTCTGGCTCATGGGAACAGCAATATGACCAACGGCCACCAAACGCCGGCCATCGAAAATAAGGTCACAGACCAACCCCCGAAAGTAACAAGCAGCAACAACCCAGACGAAGACCGGCCTGCAACCCCAACACCTACTGACTGCCACAACGAACGACAGGGCTACACCACCCCCCCTCCAATGCACCTGCATCAAGTTTATGGGCCCAGTGCGGACCAGGGCAGCTTTCTCAGCCCTGCAACTGTGCTAAAGTTTGCGAGCACCACCGGCATGCTGGGAAACATCCAACAGCTGGAACAGCCAACTGTATAGACTCTGGACTCTTGAGGCTGGTAAATCTACCTTTTTACAATGGGTTTAAAAATTGCATCCATAAATGTGCGAAGCATCAAAGATACTTCGCGGTGTGTAGCCACACTCAACTATTTAGCAAATGTGAAAGCTGACCTACTGTTCCTGCAGGAGTGCGGAATTCCGCACCTCAGCAACTACAGGCGCTGGTCGAGCTGGTGGTCCCACGGGCCATCCATCTGGTCAGGGGGAAATGACTGCCGCTCCTCCGGCCTGGGTATTCTGCTGCGGGGAGGCAACTTCACCATCTCCGACGTTAAGGAGGTGGTGGGCGGGCGCCTCCTAGTAGCAGACGTGAAATACAAAAACACCCCTCTCAGACTTATTAATGTATACGCCCCGGCTGTAAAAAGTGAGCGGCTGGCAGTCCTTCAGCAACTCCCACTGCTGTTGGCCACCTCCAAGCCGGTCATCCTGGATGGTGACTTCAACTGCATCATCGATGCGGCTGGACGATCCGGCAGAGCCGACAGCAAACTAGACGCTATGTCCAGACTCCTGATGGAAACGGTAAAAGACGCAGCAACCCTGCAGACGGAGCGCAGCGTAGATACACATGGTCACAGCCAGACGGGTCCGTCCGCTCCAGGATAGACTTCTTCTTTGTGTCCCGAGCTTTCACGGTCAGGTCCACCGACGTAAGGCCGGTGTTCTTCTCTGACCACTGCCTCCTACTGGCCGACTGCCACCTGCAGGAAGACCAGGGGGTAGGCAGGGGGACATGGAAGCTAAATGTAAAACTGCTGACCCCTGAGAACCTCGAGGAACTCAGGAGGGATTACAAGGGTTGGAGAACCGTGAAACCCCTCTTTGAGGCCCCACATCTCTGGTGGGAAGCAATCAAGGGGAATATCAAGAGGTTTTTCATCCTCAAGGGCGTTCAAAAGGTGAGAGAGAGACGAGGGGTCATGTCCAGGCTCCAGAAAAGTCTGCAGAATTTGCTCCAGCTGCAGTCGATGGGGGTGGATGTCAAGGAGGATCTCCAAGAGCTGAAGAGCCAGCAAGCCTCGCTCTACACCTCGGAGGCCTCCACGGTTATCTTCCGTTCCAGAGTCCGCACCGTGGAGCATGACGAAAAGTGCTCACGCTTCTTCTTCCAAAAGGTGCACAGAGAGACCTCTGTGATCAGCAGTCTGAAGGAAGAAAATGGCTCTGTAAAGTCATCGCAGTCTGACATCCTGAGGATCAGCCAATCCTTTTATGCCGGACTGTATGACCTGAAGCCAACAGATAGCACTGTTTCCCAGACCTTCCTGTCGACTATCACGGAGGTCATAGGCGACAGCGAGCTGGAAAACCTGGACAAACTACTAACTCTGGATGAGCTGACAAAGGCCGCCAGGTCCTTCGAGACGAGTAAAACTCCCGGAAGCGACGGCTTACCGGTTGAGTTGTATTCGGCTCTGTGGGACTGGATGGGCCCAGACCTGCTGGAAGTGTACGAGAGTATGCTTCTGGAAGGCAGCATGTCAGAGTCCATGAGGAAAGGCATCATCACCCTCATCTACAAGCAGAAGGGGGAAAGGGAAGAAATTCGAAATTGGCGACCCATTTCACTGTTGAATGTGGATTACAAAATTCTAGCCAAGGTCATCGCCAATCGGGTCAGGTCTGCTCTGGAGTCGGTGATCCACCCTGACCAGGCCTGTGCTGTACCCGGCAGGAAGATCTCTGATAGCCTCGCGCTACTCAGGGATACGTTCGCCTACGTGCAGGACAGGAGGGTGGACACTTGCCTCATCAGCCTTGACCAGGAGAAGGCTTTTGACAGAATATCGCACACCTACATGATGGATGTGCTCTCCAAAATGGGGTTTGGGGAGGGAATTCGCAATTGGATCAAACTGCTCTACACAAACATCTATAGCGCAGTCTCAATCAATGGGTGGGAATCAGAAAAGTTCCAGATCAAATCTGGAGTCAGGCAGGGCTGCCCTCTCTCCTCTGCTCTGTTTGTGTGCTGCATAGAACCTTTTGCCGAGTCCATCAGGAAGGATCCGGGTATAAGAGGAGTGACGATCCCAGGCAGTGGAGGCATGCAAGTCAAGGCCTCCCTGTACATGGACAACGTTGCCGTCTTCTGCTCGGATCCTGCCTCTGTACGCAGGCTCTTGACCACCTGCGACCAGTTTGAACTGGCCTCGGGAGCCAAGGTAAACCGTGGCAAGAGCGAGGCCATGTTCTTTGGGAACTGGGCCGACCGGTCCTTTGTCCCCTTCACTGTCAGGTCAGATTACCTGAAGGTGCTGGGGATATGGTTCGGAGCTGCTGGGGCGTGCACCAAAACCTGGGAGGAGCGCTTAGCAAAGGCAAGGCAGAAACTGGGCTGGTGGGAGCAACGCTCCCACTCCATTGCGGGCAAAACCCTGGTCATCAGGCGTGAGGTACTCTCGGTGCTACTGCACATGGCTAAGGTCTGGCCCATAACCCGACCCTACGCCGCAGCAGTCACCCGAGCCATCTTCAAATTCATCTGGAGATCCAAGATGGACCGTGTCAGAAGGGACACCATGTACAAACCTCTGGAGAAGGGAGAGCAGAACGTACCCAACGCCTCCCTCATCCTGTTGGCCACCTTTGTGTCCAGCTGCATCAAGCTGTGCGTGGACCCCCAGTATGCAAACACCAAGTGTCACTACATACTGAGGTTCTACCTGTCCCCGGTGTTACGAAGGATGGGCCTGGCCTCATTGCCGCGGAACGCTCCAAGTAGTTGGACCGTACCGTAACACCTGTCCTTCTTGGAAAAGTTTTTGAAGAAAAACACCTTTGACCACAAGGCAATGAAGCAGTGGTCAGCGCGTAATGTCCTCGAGGCCCTCAGGGAAAAGGAGACCGTGGAGGACGTTGGATGGTTCCCTGAGCAGACTGCCAGAGTCATCTGGCAGAACGCCTCATCACCAGGACTTTCAAACAAGCACCAAGACCTAGCTTGGCTGGTGGTGAGAAGGGCCCTCCCTGTCAGATTCTTCATGCACACCCGAAGGCTCTGCGCCAATGCACGCTGCCCTCGGAGTGGCTGTGGGGGAAATGAGACGGTCACACACCTCCTTGTGGAATGTGCCTTTGCAAAGAAGGTCTGGAGAGAGATGCAGTGGTATTTGTCAAGGTTTATCCCAAACAGATCTGTGACACAGGACTCTGTGCTCTACGGACTGTTTCCAGGGGGGGACACCGAGACAAATATCAACTGCTGCTGGAAGGTCATCAACTCGGTAAAAGACGCTCTTTGGTCTGCCCGAAACTTGCTGATCTTCCAGTGCAAAGAATTGTCCTCGACCAAGTGTTGCAGACTGGCACATTCCAAGGTCCAGGACTACGTGCTGAGGGACGCACTCAAGTTTGGGGCAGCTGCCGCCAAGGCGCAATGGGGAAAGACCACTGTGTAAGGTCTTTCCAGCAAATGTACACCGAGGGGCGGGTAACAGTGTAAACCCCCCTCGGTCTGGGTCATTAACACACCAATGTATAAAACAAACATGACAATGTAAATATTTAAGAAGAAATTGTAATGTAAAGAGTGATATGTGTATAATAATATCAAAATTGAATGGAAGAAAGTCAAGGCAATGTGTAGCTCTGACTGAAATGTACAGTCAAGACAATTCGAAATGCTCTGTAATGCTTATGATAAATTTTATGAATAAAGTATATTTTTTTGAATAAAAAAAAAACTGGTCCCCACAAATGGGGACCAGATGGAGCAGCATTTGTGGGGGTCTCCTAGAGGATTGGCTGCCCTCAGCTGCATGCCCTTTGGGCAGGGTGGTGCCCTGGCGCTGCTGGTGCCACATGGGCACCCTGGTAGTGCCAGCTTGGCACTTTGGCAGTACCAGCTTGGCACCCTGGCAATCACCTGGGTGCCAGCCTGGTACTGCCCAGATGGCATAGCCATCTGGCATGGGCACTGCAAGGTTGGTACTGCTGTGGGCCCTCCCATAGTGCAGTCTGGATTGGGAAGTTTCTGGAACGCCTTGAGGGCCTCAGAGACCGGGACAACATTTAAAAATGGGGCTATGTGTGGCCCCGGCTGCATGTTCTCCATTGAAATCCCTTGTACAGCGCGTGTCATGTTGTATAGCCATGTGTTTCTCAGCACTGTGAGCACCCGGAAACAAGCGGCTAAACATGCTTGCTATCGGACTTTGTTCCCATTTGGTTGAATCGAGCCCTAAGTGTTATTTTGAGCTGGTTTGACGAGGTGATTACTGCTGGGTCTTTGGCCGTGGTCCAGAACGGTATTCACCCCCACTTACTCATTTTTTTCCGGTTGGGGAGTTTCTTAGTGCTCGGGCTGAATAAGGTGCCTGAACAGGCCAGGCACAGCCAAGTCTGCACTTGGCCCGTATTTTACAATGGGGAGTTCCGCTCGCCGGACCTCCCCATTGTAGCGAGATATTGGGACGCCATTTTAAAATGTCGTCCCGATCTCCGGGGCCCATGCAACAATCCCCGGTCTCCCCGCCCCAGCCCGAATGCAATGTGGGAGGCCCAACCCAACACCCATGCTGGGCAACCCTAGCTCGATCATGCGCACGCAAAAATGCCAACCTGGCACCCTGGCACAGCCCATGCCATATGGCAGTGCAAGCTGGGCACCTTGGCAGTGTCACACTGTCACCCAGGTTGATGTGTTGGGTGTTCTGGATCACATACAGGTCACCAACACTTGAAATAGTGCAACACTATTTTATTGAATCATTAACTGTTTAAACATACTCAGACTGTGGGTGAATACGATACTAGCTTTAACTAAAGACCTTTGCCTTGTCCTCACCAGTCGATGCACTCAGCACATGGTGAATGTCTGTGTTGCAGGCTGAGAGCTCTGTCCTCCTAGCTAGCTGCAACTCGAATCAGCGGGAACTCTGATGCCCCCTGTCTTTATAGTGCGTGTGCTCTCACTGGTGATTGGCTGCGGTGTTGTGTGTGTTGTTTGGTCCCACTGTGTGTCCATCAGTGTGTGTCTGCACCATGGTATACTAGTGTATATTATGACACAGGTGGCACTTACAGGGTGCCCTAGTGACACTAGCAGTACCAGGGCACCATGCTGCTCAAAGGGCATGCAGCTGGGGGCCTTCAATTCCCTGGGAGACCCCCACAAGTGCTGTTCCATTTGGTCCCCGTTTGTGGGTACCAAATGGCGGGTACCAAATCTGCACATTAGAGTGAGGCTGCGCTGCAGTGAACTGGGTTTCCAAAGCAGTTTGGCCGTTGAATTGCACCCTTCAGGTACGATTTACCCGAAAAATGACTAAGGGGCCGATTGCATTGCACCCGCCGTGGATCCACGTGCGCTGGGTGAATCTCCTCGCCAGGCGCCAGGCTGATCGTGAGTCACATGACTGGGAGAGATCCAGATCTACATATTTAAATGAGCTACTGCAGACCCCCTGGCACCTGGACACCTTGATACTGCCAATCTGGAATGCTGGCAGTGCCACCTGACTGCCAGGTTGGCGTTGTCAGGGATCAGGCTGAGGGGGGTGGGATGGGGGGCTTGCCCATTGGAGGGGATTCCATGGCTGCCCTTCAAATGACAGCCCGATTTGCAAGGAGCCATTCCGGTTTTCCAGCTCGCCAGCAGGAAATCAACGAAAGTGTGTCATTGGCAGCGAGAAACTCCCCAAGGCCAAACAGAACGACAAAGGACTGGGGCTGGATTCTCCGTTCCTGAGACTCGTGTTGGCACCAAGGCAGGATTTGTGGATTTTCACGACAGCAAAACCTGGGCCGAGCCTGGACCGATTCAACAACTGTGGAGGGGCTAGCACTGGCGCCGTGTGGAACACAATCGATTCCAATGAAAAACGGTGTGAGATCCTTTGGGGCCGTGATTGACACTCGGGAGATTGACAAGTTGCAACCGCACATACACACTTCACTCCCCAAACACACTCATCCAAGCCAGCAAGATGGCACTGGTTGTGTTAGAGGGCACCCATACAGCTGATGGGTCGGCTGGGGCCAGAGGGCACCTGGGGGTGGCCTGGGGGGACACCCTTACGACCCGTGGCCCTAAGTTCACAGTGGGCTGTTAGCGGTGTGCACAGTTGCGTTGCTGTCTTTCCGGCTGCAGCAATAGTGTTCCATGCCCGTGCACCCCGACCACACAGCCCACCTCCTGGCCACTCTCCACTACTCCCCCTTGCTTTGGCAGCAGCTCCCCTGCCAGCGGTACAACTGTCAGCAAACTATGGAGATGTTGGGCACTTTTCGTACCCCCTCTCTCTCCCTCAGCAGTCACGATGCCGGTTTCCCGATTGTTAAAAGTACAAGTGAACTGCGCCATCGGGAACTCGAACCGTCGGCCGCGGAGGCCCCAGAGAATGCCGGGTCAGGCCCGCTAATAATATGCAAACGTGTTTACTGTACGTGCGCTGCGGACCGCATTCTGCTGTCGCGGTGACAGAGCATTGCGATTTCACGTCAAATCGGCGCCCGCCACGATTTTGGCGTTGGAACCTATTCTCCGCCCAATCGCGTTTCCCGATTTCATCGTCAGCTAACGGAGAATCCCGAACTGTTGTATAGCGGGGTGATTCTCGTTTGCAGAACCAGCAGTAGGGTTAGCAATGCTGCCTGGAAGGCAGTGTCAGCTGCTGAGTGCAGGCAGCATGACCAGGAGGCCCACTGTCCTATGTCGGAAGGCGATGAATGACCTCCGACGAGCTGCAAAAGGAAGTTACCACCTCTCTCCTGGCCACAGTCCGCCCTGGCACACTTCAATTTCCCAAGAATGTCTGCTGGATTCCAGTCAGATGCCAAGTCTCTGGACAAGGTTCTCCAAGAGCTGATGCAGGTGATGGGACACAGCTGTGACATTCAGCGGGGAGTGTCAGCGACATTCCAGCAACTGCAAGACCGATGGAGGAGTCCCAACACCTTCAAGCACTGGAGATGGTGCCAGAATTACATGGCTCCAAGGCCAACACTGCTTGGGTGGCGACCTCAGTGGAAATCCTGTAGCATGACGTCCACATCTTAAGTGGTATTGTCCAAGGCATGGCTCTCTCTGTGACGACCATGGCTGAGGGCCTCGCAATCATGTCCCAGTCACTGAGGAACATGTCCCAGATGTAGGTGGACATTGACAAGGCACTACAAAGCTTGGCCCAGTCACTGAGGACCACCAGTGAGGGCATTGATACCATGTTGCAGACAATGGGCAGCCTCCAGGATTGGCAGTGCCAGATGACTCAAAGGCCTCTGGAGCTCACTCCAGCGGCCCCTCCATCTCATGGAGTCACCTAAGGCGCTAGTGACACCCTCAGGGTTGAGGGAGCACTGGAGGCCAACCCGGGGCCTGCCACCAAGGAGACAACGGCAGTGGGGGTGGGTCTTCAGGGGGTTAGGGTTGTTCGCGGAGGTCTGGAGGGGTCCAGGTCAGGGTCCCCCCTGGGCCGGAGGGGTGAGGGGCTTTGCATCTGTGAGGCCCCCTTCTGCACGAGAGGGTTCTATGATTTCCCTTGGTAGCCATTGCACCAGGTTCCCGTTTTTGTGGAGGAGTACTAAACGACACCATGTGATTTCTCGCTGGGGAGTTGGGTGACTTCCGGGAGGCACTGCATTCGACTTCAATTCACTAATGAGATTGATATGAATGCAAATTAGCCTTAACGATCTTCTCGCCTTTTTGGGCACGATCAGGATCACGCCATTGGGAGCGGGGCGGGTGAATTGCAAAATGGTTTGCGGCTGGCGGGAATCTTGATTTGGGCCTCTCCTGCGATTCACCAGCCGTGCGCAAAACTACCTGAGAATTTTTTTCTGCAGTCGGGAACTAAAGACCCTGGCAAGACCAGCTCCTCAGAGATTGCGGAGCCATTTTCAAAGGGTTTCAAGGTGAGGTTGAGCGACCCGCACACACCCCACCAAAGAGACATCACAAACCCCCACAGACAAGGGCAACACCTCCAACCTTCAAATCCGGGTGCACAATCTTCACCGTCTCATCACTAAAAGGCCGCACGAACCCCCCACACCACCCAGGCATGAGGGTGACTTAGCCCCACACCAATCTATCCTCATCGACATGGGGCATTGTCCCCCACCCTCCCCCATAACGTGGGCATGCACCCCTATGGGGTAGCGAGGGCCTACCCCAGTTTAAGGCCATGCCCCTTTAAGGCCACCCACCTTTAAGACCCCATCCAACATGCTTCCCTTTTTCCCCCTTCACCTCCCCCACCCTTCATACCCTTCCTTCCATGGGCACGGTCTCCCTCAGGCCCCACCTCTTGGCCGTGCCAACCTGGCATGCAGACACTGACCCTAGCATCCCTGCAGTGCTAACCTGGCATCCCTGTGGTGCCAGGCTGGCAGTGCCAGAGTGCCGGGTCAGCGATGCAAGGGTGCCGAGTCAGCACCACAATGTCACTGCCCTACCCTGTCGCTGAGATCCCAGGTGCTCCAATTGCCTCCAAGCCCTCTGGCATGGCCAACACATATGGGCTCTGTTTTTGGAGGCGAGTACTAATTTGCACCGTCAGCCGGTGACTACCAGGAGCCATGACAACGCAGCCTCAAATGGGCTGCACATATTTAAATGAGCCTCATGAGCCCAGCGAAGGCATGATCCAAATCGCATAAGGTGTAGCGGGTCATGTGCATCACGCACAGCTCGGTGTCCGGCTGAAACCCATTTGTGGCCCCTCACGCTTTGCACACGGCATAACGGGATCAGTGCTGGGCACAACGTGGTAAGAAAATCACGCCCATTGTGTGCAAAGAGTGTACTATGTCAATATGTCGGCAGAGAATACAGGAATATGTTGCAAGTATGGCACAGACATTTCCCATTGGCATGGATTGTGGGAGAACCATGCTATAGTTAATAATATTCATGGAAAGGAATGTCTGTGCTGTACATGCATCAATCACTGAACGCGCATACATCCCAACCCTTCACTTCATGCTCCACAACCCCTAACAGCCTTATCTCTTAATCTTCTACTGTAGCTGAATGAGTGTCAAAAGAATGGTGTCCTTCACCTCTCAGGACTGTTCCATATTTTAGCACCAAAATTCATTGATCCCTAAAAGCTACTTGCATTCTCTGTACTCACCCATTCGCATCAAGGGTAATTAATGTGTGTTGATTATAACAGTGCTTCTGATATTAAATGCTAAACTGAAAGCATGGGCAGGATATTGCTGAAGTGGTGGAGGTGTAACAGTCGGGGTGCTTTTCAGCTGGCCGGCAGGACTTCCCCAGCGGTTATTGCCAGGAGGAAACAATTAATACCCAGCAGACGGGGTGAGGTACCCTCAATAATGATGCTTAGAGATTAAACGGTAAAGAAGGCTTTATTAGACTAATAAC
This sequence comes from Scyliorhinus torazame, assembly GCF_047496885.1. Lineage (NCBI taxonomy): Eukaryota > Metazoa > Chordata > Chondrichthyes > Carcharhiniformes > Scyliorhinidae > Scyliorhinus > Scyliorhinus torazame. The sequence goes on along the minus strand of NC_092714.1, from coordinate 97,203,971 downwards.
TATGCTACAGCTAGAGACAAGAGCTGACTGCTATACAGACCATGAGGCAGCCCTTTATGTATGGCTCCCAGATGGGCGGAGCCAGAGGCGGAGTCCCCAGGGTTCCAAGCCCGGTCTTAAAGGGGACATCACCTTACATGATGATAAGGCAGTAACCGTTCATCACATTCACCCCCTGTTTAAAAAGGAGTCCGGCGGGGGTGAAGTGTCATCATAGGTCCATCCGTCTCGGTGGCCGAATCGTCCTCCTCGACCTCCTCAATTCGGGCGGTGGTGCGGCGGGCACGGACGTCCCGGTTGAGGGCACATCCGGGAGCACAGCGGTCGGAGCTCAGTCCGGATTGGGCAGAGGAACTAGGCAGGGCCGGGGGTAGCAGAGCCGGCGCCGGCAGGGTGTGTAAAGGGGGGGCGCACGGTAGGAGCTCACCAACGGGTGGTAGGGCCGGAAGGGGGTGTGTTGTAGGGGGCGACGGGTCCTGCAGGGGAGCGGCGCGGGAAGGGGCGTCTGTGGTGGAGGATCCAGCGGGCGCCAGATCCCGGAGGGAAACCGTATCTTGCCTGCCGTCGGAGTACTCCACGTAGGCGTAACTGGGGTTGGCGTGGAGCAGTCGGACCTTTTCAACTAGGGGATCCGTTTTATGGCTCCTCGCGTGCCTCCGGAGAAGAACAGGTCCCGGAGCCATCAGCCAAGGTGGAAGCGAGACCCCAGAGGTAGACTTCCTGGGGAAGAGAAACAATCGGGTGTGAGGGGTCTCATTCGTGGCTGTGCAGAGGAGTGACCGAATGGAGTGTAGGGCACCGGGTAGGACCTCCTGCCAGCGGGTGGTTGGGAGATTTCTCGACCGCAGGGCCAGAAGGACAGCCTTCCACACGGTCGCATTCTCCCTCTCCACCTGCCCGTTTCCCCGTGGGTTATAACTGGTCGTTCTGCTCGAGGCGATGCCTTTGCTGAGCAGATACTGACGCAGTTCATCGCTCATGAACGATGTACCCCGGTCGCTGTGGATATAAGCAGGGAAACCGAACAGGGTGAAGATGCTGTGCAGTGCCTTAATCACCGTGGCTGAGGTCATGACGGTGCAGGGAATGGCGAATGGGAAACGGGAGAACTCATCGATAACAGTGAGGAAATAGGCATAACGGTTGGTGGATGGGAGGGGCCCCTTGAAGTCCACGCTCAGTCGCTCAAAGGGGCCCGAGGCCTTCACAAGCTGAACGTTGTCTGGCCGATAGAAGTGCGGTTTGCACTCCGCACAGACCTGGCAGGCCCTGACCATGGCCTTGACCTCCTTGGTTGAGTAAGGTAGGTTGCGGGACTTGATGAAATGGACGAGCCGGGTAACCCCCGGGTGGCAGAGATCATTGTGGATGGCTTGCAGGCGGTCCTCCTGCGCGTTGGCGCATGTGCCGCGGGACAGGGCATCTGGGGGCTCGTTGAGCTCCCCTGGACGATACTTGATATCGTACGAGTAGGTGGAGAGTTCGATCCTCCACCTCAAAATTTTATCGTTTTTTATTTTGCCCTGTTGCGTGTTATCGAACATATAGGCGACCGACCATTGGTCGGTGACGAGGGTAAACCTCCTACCGGCTAGGTAGTGTCTCCAGCGCCGCACAGCCTCCACAATGGCTTGTGCCTCCTTTTCGACTGCAGAGTGTCGAACCTCGGAGGCGGTGAGGGTTCGGGAGAAGAACGCTACTGGTCTGCCTCCTTGATTGAAGGTAGCAGCCAGGGCGATGTCTGATGCATCGCTCTCTACCTGGAAAGGGATGGTTTCGTCCACCGCGTGCATGGCGGCCTTGATTATGTCGGCCTTGATGCGGTTGAAGGCCAATTGAGCCTCAGCCGAGAGGGGAAAAGTGGTGGTCTTTAGGAGTGGGCGGGCTTTGTCTGCATACTTGGGGACCCACTGGGCGTAATAGGAGAAAAGCCCCAAGCACCGTTTGAGGGCCTTGAGGCTGCGGGGGAGAGGGAGTTCCTTAAGGGGGCGCATGCGGTCGGGGTCGGGACCTAGGACCCCGTCTTCCACGACATAGCCTAGGATGGCCAGCCGGGTGGTGTGGAAAACGCATTTGCCCCCGTTATAGGTCAGGTTAAGGGCTCGGGCGGTCTGGAGGAACTTTTTGAGGTTAGCGTCATGGTCCTGCTGATCATGGCCGCAGATGGTGACATTGTCCAAGTACGGGTATGCAGCCCGCAAACCGTACTGGTCCACCATTTGGTCCATCGCCCTTTGAAAGACAGAGACCCCATTTGTGACACCAAAGGGGACCCTGAGGAAGTGGAAGAGCCAGCCGGCTGCTTCGAAGGCGGTTTAGGGGCGGTCTTTTGGTCGGATGGGGAGCTGGTTGTAGGCAGATTTGAGGTCGACCGTGGAAAAGATTCGGTATTGGGCCATCCGATTTACCATTTCCGCGATGCGAGGAAGGGGGTACGCATCAAGCTGCGTGAATCGGTTTATGGTCTGGCTATAATCCACGACCATCCGTTTCTTCTCCCCGGACCGGACTACCACCACTTGCGCTCTCCAAGGGCTGTTGCTAGCCTCGATGACCCCCTCTCCCAGTAAACGCTGGACCTCTGACTTGATAAAAGCCATATCTTGGGCACTGTAGCGCCGGCTCCTGGTGGCGACGGGCTTACAGTCAGGAGTGAGGTTAGCGAATAGCGAGGGGGGTGCGACTTTCAGTGTCGCAAGGCAGCACACCGTGAGGGGGGGGCAAGGGTCCGCCGAACTTCAGTGTCAGGCTTCGGTGCCTGCACTGGAAATCCAGTCCAAGCAGCAGGGGGGCACAGAGGTGAGGGAGGATATAAAATTTGAAACGGGTGTATTTGGCACCCTGGATCGAGAGAGCCGCAATACAGTACCCCGTGATTTTTACCGAGTGGGACCCAGATGCGAGGGCTATGATTTGGGATGCGGGATGGGTGCGTAGGGAGCAGCGCCTTACCGTTTCAGGGTGGATAAAGCTCTCCGTGCTCCCGGAGTCAAAGAGGCATGCAGTGTCGTGCCCGTTGACCTGGACCTGCATCATGGAGTTCTGCAGGTGTTTTGGCCGAGTTTGATCGAGGGTGATCGCACCCAGTCGCGGGTAGTCGGAGGCGTCAGCCGAATCGGACTCGCAAAATGGCCGCTGCCGTCGGTCGCACGTGTCGGGTCGAGAAGACTGCCGCCGACAAGATGGCCGCTCCCATGATTCGCACGAGGCTGATGACACGTCAGAAGAGGGCGTGTCGGGTCGGTGCGCAGCCGCATTGCGAGCCTGCGGGCCTGAGAGCCTGATTTTCGGGCCGGCTGTTCTTTGTTTTTCTGGCCCCTGGGTCTGGCCAGGCAGACCCTCGCAAAGTGCCCTTTCTTCCCGCAGTCGCCGCAGATCGCGGAGCGGGCTAGGCAGCGTGGGCGTGGGTGCTGGCCCTGCCCGCAGAAGTAGCAAGGTGTGCCCCCATGGTGAGCGGGTCGCCGCGTGGCGCAGGCCTGTAATACGGGTGAGTCTGAGGAAGTCCGGGGGGGGGGGCTGGCAGAGTCCGCGGGGTACGTACCCAAGTTATGTCGGGCCACCTCCCGCGAGGAGGCGAGCGTTAGTGTCTCCTGGAGGTCTTTTGCCCCGTTTTCGAGCAGCCGCTGCTGGATGTAGGTCGAGCAGATTCCGGACACGAAAGCATCCCTGATGTGCAGGTTCATATGGACTTCCCCTGTCACATCCTGATGGTCACAGTCCCTGGCAAGCACGGTGAGTTTTTCAACAAACTCGCCGAGCGATTCCCCCGAGCGCTGCCGGCAGGTAGAGAGCAGATGCCGGGCATGCACCTCATTGGCGGGTTTGACAAACCGCTTGCGGAGCAACTCAATCGCCGCATCATAAGTCGTCGCCTTTTCGAGCGTGGCGGAGATTCTGTGACTCACCCGGGCGTGGAGTAGACGCAGCTTGCGTGGCCCCAGGATGGGAGTCTCTGCGGAGTCCAGGTAGGCCTCGAAGCACCGCAGCCAGTATTTTAAAATTTCCTTTGCCTCCGGCGTTCGTGCTTCCAGATTGAGCTTCTCTGGTTTTAGGCCTGCGTCCATCCTGAATCTAGTTTAGTCTAATAAATTGAGGTACCCTTAATAATGATGCTTAGAGATTAAACTGTAAAGAAGGCTTTATTAGACTAATAACTATGCTACAGCTAGAGACGAGAGCTGACTGCTATACAGACCATGAGGCAGCCCTTTATGTATGGCTCCCAGATGGGCGGAGCCAGAGGCGGAGTCCCCAGGGTTCCAAGCCCGGTCTTAAAGGGGACATCACCTTACATGATGATAAGGCAGTAACCGTTCATCACACGGGGAAGTGGTCAATTGCGGACAGCCGGCTAATAAGAGGACTGACAGCTCTGGAGCCTCAGCAGTGCCACTGAGTGAGGTGGCCATTGGTGAGGCAGTTAGAAAATGGAGGGTGCCTCCATTTTGAAGCACTCCGCAAAGTGTGAGAATTAAATAATTTTTTATTTGGGCCAAATAAGCAGGACCTGGAGAACGCAGAGTTCATCCCTCCAGTGGCATTGTTGGAGCTGTGGGCATGTCATTTGAGGTTGGTGACCCTCTCCCTATGCCAAAGAGCCTCCAATTCCAATTGCACCACCCCCTCCCTCGCCCCGCCCCACCCCGTGAAACTGCTGCGAGACTGTCTCCATATGGTTGACCTCCTCTCCACATAGTGGAGCATGAGAGCCACTCCACCAATGGCAAAATGCGAGCAGCCCAGGAAAACTGCTGCCCTTAAAGGAGCCATTAATCTTTCCAATTGTTTGCCTGTCTCTGTTCAACATGCAGCTGAGCTGTTGCCATTCCCACTGCTTGGAAACTTGCCAAGCAGCTGCATTGAACCAGAGCTCCACCAACAGTGTTCCTGGTAATTACTACTCTCCCACACCCCCTCACCAACACTTCCATTCCCACCACCCAGGGGGCAGTAAATTTCCACCCCATACATCTTGTTTGTTTTTAAAGAAAGATGCCCACAGCCATTGAAACAAATCATGCCCTAGGGTGTCATGATAAGATTAGGGTGCGATGACTCTGAAGTTGAAACAGAAGTTTAAGTTAAAAGATCACAGTCAAAGTGACTATCCGGACTGGAGAAATGAAAACATAGCTCCATTGTTTCGAAGGGGATCGAAGGAATTGTCAAACAATTAGGCCAGTTAGTCTTACTTGGCAGAATAGTGAATAGTGTAGAGGACAGCAATAATCTCCAAAACAATATAGATGGGTTGGTAGAGTGGGTGGTAAAGTGGGAGATGGATTTTAACGCAGAGACGTGTAAAGTAATGCATTTAGGGAGGTCAAATAGTTATAGAGAGTACACAATAAATGAGAATATACTAAGAAGTGTAGATGAAGTGAGAAATCTTGGCATGCAAGTACACAGATCCCTAAAGGCAGCATTTCAAATAGACAATGCTGTAAAGAAGGCATGTGGAATACTCTCCTTCAATCACAGAGGTATAGAATATAAAAGTAAGGACATAGGACACGATAGTACAGCCTCAGCGCTGCCAACCTGGTGACACAGCGAGGCTGGTAAATCGAGATTCACAATGCTCGGGACACCTCGCGAGATCTAACAAGATCTCATTGGGCATGATCCAGATTTGTATATTCAAGTGAGCAGGTACTCTCCCTTGAATATGTCTGCGCCGGAATATCCCGAGGCACGGAATTGAACGCCCATGCCTGGGAGACCACGCCATTTAGCACTGGATTCCACAAACATGGACCAGGCGTAACGGCACTTGGGGTTCTACCAGGTGTTCGGAGGTCCCCAGGTGATCGAGCTCTGGACAGGGCGGTACTCTAGCACCCCGATGCCGCCTGGGCACTATGGTAGTGCCACCCTGGCAGTGCCACCCTGACACCCAGACAATGTCACCCTGTGACTGCCACCCTGGTACTCCAGCACTTCCAAGGTGTCCAGGTGGCAGTGCCAGGGTGCCAGGCTGGCAGTGTCAAGGTGCCTGGATGCCCAGGCACCTTGACACAGGCTAGTTTGCCTGTGCTGGGGATTGAGCCCAAGGGTGTCCTGCCCACATGAGGTTTGGCTCAAGGACCCCCCCCCAATCAGCAAGTTGGGGTATTAGGTGGTGGATCTGGAGGCCATGTTCGGGAAGTCCAGAGGTCAGGGAGATTGGAGCGGCATTTAACAAATGGCACCCCGATCTCTTCCTGCACTGACAAACTGAGCTGAGTTTAGTGGGTGTTTCTTGGTGGCTGCAACGCTGAGAATGACTCACAATTAAAGGGGACTCTATTTCTTTTTCAGGCCTCGATGAGGAATGCCACTTTGAGGCCACATTTATCTTCAATGAAGATAAATGCGGCCTCAGCAAGGCTTTCCTAACCGAGGCACAAAAAAGTAATCACAGGGATGTTCTTGGCACTGCAGACGCCAAGAAACACCCCAAGAAAAGCACCCGAAAGGGGACTCTCATTTTTGTTTAATTGTGCTCATATTGTTGGATTTGTATAAAACACTGGTGAGGCCACAACTGGAGCATTGTGGGCATTTCTTGTCACCAAATTACAGGAACGCCGTAATTGCTCTGGATAGCATGCAGAGGAGGTTTACCAGAATGTTGCCAGGGCTAGAAATGTATAGCTACGTGGAGAGATTGGATCGGTTGGGGTTATTTTCCTTGGACCAAAGAAGGCTAAAGGGTGACTTGATTGAGGTGTACAAAATTATGAGGGGACGAGTTAGAGTGGACAGAATAAAATTGTTTTAAGTTCTAGAGTTCTAGAACCAGCGAGCATAGGCTCAAGATAAGTGGCAGAAGTTGTAGAGGGGACATGTGGAAGAACATTTTTTTACGCAGAAGATAGTGGAATTCTGGAATACGCTGCCCGAGCTGGTGGTGGAGGCAGTCACCCTAAACACTTTTAAAAAGTACCTGGATCTACACCTTAAGTGCTGTAAGCTACAGGGCTATGGGCCGGGTGCAGGAAGGTGGCATTAGAAAGCACACCCAGGTGTCCTCGGGCTGGCATGGACAAGATGGGCCGAATGGCCTCCTTCTGTGCTGAAACTTTTTAATGGTTCTGTATTTTTATGAAAACATAACACTTGCCACCCTTGCCAATCACTGCTGCTACAAAGGTGGTAGTGCCAAACCTATATTATGTCCACTTATATCAAAATTGCAGCAGAATAAGATTCCTCTTTTATTGCCATGTCTATATGAAAAGCTTGTAACTTAGCCTTGAAATTGTATTCTAATTAGCACAGTGGTTAGCATTGCTGCCTACGGCGCTGAGGACCCGGATTCAAATCCCGGCCCTGGGTCACTGTCTGTGTGGAGTTTGCACATTCTCCCCGTGTCTGCCACAACCCAAAGATGTGCAGGTTAGGTGGATTGGCCACGCTAAATTGCCCCTTAATTGGAAAATAAATAATTGGGTACTCTAAATTTATAGAAAAAAAAATTGTATTTTAACTTGGTTTTGATTTAACTTTATATCACATTTTGTGAAATTCAGGAACCCATTTAGTCGTGAACTGTCACCTGACCAGTTTGGGGTTCAAATCTAAAAAGGCTTCTGGATCTTTAGATAATAATATTCTATAATAATCACGTTCAAGTATGTTTTTCATGATGATGTCAATTGGGTGGTGATTCTATTTGGTCCTGTTAAAGAGCGTGGTATATGATCTCCTTCAGCCCATTGAGCCAGATCCATTATTTTGCTGACTAATGCAGTTCTACCTTTTTAATTAAATGTACCATCCTCGCTCCATATTCCTTAATTCCCCTACTTCCCAAGAAAACATAGATTCTGTTTTAAATATCAGTATTTATTGTACATCTGTGGCTTTCAGGCATTGTCCATGATCTTATAGCCTCACAATGTTGACCAACTACTTTTCATGAGAACAATGCCTCCTTAACATTTTGACAGCTGCCAACAATGCCATTCCTTTATTGCACTGCCCACTCTCTTGGGCTGCTGGTAGAGCAGCGTGTTTACAAAGGCAGAGTTAATACTGCTCACTCTGATGATGCAACCACATCAAACTCTAGTACATGATGTGTAAAGCAATCTGGTCATTGGGGCTACTTTTAACCAGATGGGACTGGGTTTAAAGGATGTGGGTCTCAATATCAAAGTGCAGGACAATGCAGAGAGAAAAAGAGACTTTTGTTTATAAAAAAAAGAAATAAGAATAACATTCATTTAAAAAATAAATAAGTTCTAAATGCAAATAATAAAAATAAAAGAAGGGCCTGGATAAACTCGATAGAAAGGGGGCGAGAGACAGAAATGACAGTGCAAAATAGATTTCATAAATATCGTTACTTTTTAAAAAAAGAATGTGGACATTTTAGTAGTTCACCATAATGTTACAATCATACAGCTCCTCCTGATGTCTGACTAGCATTACTGCTGTAATGTTAGGTACTTTTTCAACACAATTTACGAGTTCAGATCCTTAAAAAATGGTCAGCTTGTCAAGAATTCCTTGCTTTTGCCAGCAGGATAAGCGTTAATACAACAATATATTGTGCAGAGAAACAGAATGTTAACTCAAATAGTGTGTCAGCGTAGCACCTTATCTCAGAATGACATTCTTGCCTCGGAGTCAGAAGGCTGCAGGTTCACAGACCCACTCAGGGTACTTGAGCACATAATCTCAGCTGGGACTTCAGTGCAGTACTGACACTTCAGTACTGATGGGTTGCTGCGCTGTCTCCGATGCTATACTTTGGAAGAGATGCTAAAGCTAAGGACCCATCTGCTCTCTCGGATGAAAGGAAAAGTTCCCAGGATACTAATCAAACAAGAGCAGGGACGTTGTCCTCTGTGTCCTGGCCAATATTTACCCCCAAAAAGACAACTGACGTGACCTAATTATCTAATTTCCGCTTATGGAATCTTTCTGTGCGTCAATTGTCATTTGTGATTTCTACATTATAATGGTGACTTCAGCTCAAAGTACTTCATTGGTTGGAAAGCACTTTGCGTTGATTCTGCCAATATGGAAGGTACTATACAGATACAGGTTTTTCTGGCTTTCTATCGAAATGAAGAAATTGATAAATAATGTTATATTATTTGTTGCTCAGCTACTGATTCTCCCTTGCACTTAAAGGATGAAAGAGTTCCAGTCTGTTGAAAGGGATCAATTAATAAAATTCTGACTGGCATTTTTAAGGAAGGTTCTGAGTGCATTTACAATTTAATTTTAAGTCTTTTAACTTTTGCAGCGTCTCGATGGCATCACAATAATCTTCCTGCTGGAGAATTCTTGTTATAAAATTCGCCTGGGTTTTAACAGTGATGCTGTTCTATGGATCAAGTAGATCGCATCTCTGCTTAATAGCCTGACACTGCTGTAATTGTGGATCAGCTGGAATGTCACTTCCCTCGATAGCGAGATTTTTCTCTCTGTCTCACTGAGCAAAGCAGCTACAGTCAAAATGGCATACTCTCCCACGGGAGAAAGTAGCAGCACATCTTGTTAATGTTTCAGAGTTACCCTTTACATTCCTTCGGTGTTCAGTCTCATCAACTAAAAATTAGTGTATGTCAAAGGCGTTAAATATTGCTAATGATGTGATACAAACAACATTTATTACTTAAGAAATGTGTAAGAATTTGCTGCCCCAAACTGTCTTACTGCCTATAGAAGCTGGATAAATATTAGATTTTGGCCTATGCCAATTTCCAAATAGCATGCACTTGAAGCAAGGAGGCTGAAAGCTCGATGGAAATGGTTCCTCGGGTGTGATGGGAATGCTTCACATGTGCTGCCGCCACCTCTAGTCCACCTCTACAGGCAGCCGACTCAATGCCAGGATGCATGCCTGACGGACAGCGCACATTAAGTAAATCCCAGGAAGTGGGATTGGAGTGGTTTACGGAGAGGGCCCACTCACTACTCCTATCACAATACAGGAGCTCTCTGACTTTGCCTGACTCCACAGGATTGTTTATTTGCAAAACTGCTTTTTAAACCTACCTTTAGTTGGCAACTGTTGTGGCCACTGAAGAATCAATGACTGGCACAGACATCAGCAACTCATTTCTCAAAGGGGTTTTTCAAGAGGCATTGGGCCTGGCTCTTGTTTTAGTCATCGCCTGTGTTGCTCTTTTATCAAAACCACAAAACGCAAGTATGTTTCTTGTACTGGACAAATGACCACACAACCAGTATATTAGTTCAATTATTGTTCATTATTAAACACAGGCTTGGTTCTATGCATAATAATCTACACGTGACGACACTTTAAACTATACCTAACAGCTTAAATGACCTTTACTTAACTTTCAAGTGACCAGCTGTGTGCAGGTTAGACAAGGCCTTTGTCTAAATCCCCACGTGTGGTGGCTGGAAGTCGTCAGGTGTGTCTCGGCTACGGCTCGTCCTTCAGGGAGTGATCGTGGGTCCCTGAACTTGGCTGGTCGAGGTGCTGCAGTTGGTAGAGGCAGAGGCCGGTCCCAAAAGAGACAGACTATTGGTTGCGCAGTTCTTCTTATCCTCCGATCTTTTGCGCTCTTATGGGCGGTCCCAACTCAGGATCCAATGGATCGATAGGGTTTCGATCACCCTAATCGATCTGGCCAATTAGGGGCAGGTACCTGGATATCTGGGCGGGTCCCAGCTGCTATTGTCCAAGGCACGTATGCACTCCCAAATAAGGTAAATAGGCGCCCCCGAGTCTGTTACTGCTGCTATGTTTCAATCTGTGTCCCATTATCCTGGGGAAATCGGTGATTGACCTTTAACAGGTGTGAGTTTCTCTACAGGTCTGGTTTTCCTCTGCACAAGACACAGGGGCTGTGTATCGTCTGTGTCCCAACCTAACCACAATTTCCATTATCCTTTGCGGGCGGCCATTTTAGATGGCCACACCTGCTACAATTGAAATATCGACTGCACAAATTTAGCAGTGGAACTGATGCCTACACAGATTAGGATGCTTGCCATTCAAATATTAATTTGTTATGTTTACTCTTGTTCAACAATCGAAAAGGGACATGATGCATTCAAATCTCTATCCCAAAAAACACAAGGGGGCAAAATCTGCAATTTTCAGAAAATTCTAATTTAGTTATAATCAGTTTCAGATATCAATCATATGATAGCAAAGTCAGTATTTGATACGTGAAGCGCCTCCTGATCAAAACTGTAATTAGTCTTCTGTTTTAAGTTAAGGGAAGCAATGAAGAATATTCTTACTTGGTACAAAGGCAACCTCAGTTGGTGTTCGCATGAAACAAGCAGAATCTTTACTTCCGTTAGCAATGGAAAAATAAATGTTCATGTGTTGTGTAGGATATTTGTTCCAATATTGAGCTAGCAGTACAAGAAGAAAGCTGGTATCGTATTTGCACTTCACTCTGGTAAAAGTAAACGGCAAAGTGATGACCAAGAAATGTTGAATTTGCTGGTGCTCTTTTCAAGTTTTCTCTCCAGTCGGAGTAAAGGAGGCCTCACACAATCATTTTTATCCTCAAAGAGAATATAAACTTTAAATCGACAAGTGGCCTTGGCACTCCAGCTGAGAGCAGAGAGCAAAAGCTACCACCAAGGAAAGCAAAACGTAGCAATCAAATATGCAAATTAAACTCGGATACTGATTTTTCTTGCACAGCAGCAGCATTTTTGCAGTACATTATGCATGTTGTATCAGATTTAGCATTCGAAGTGACACCAACTTCAATGAAGTGGAAAATGCTGACCCACATTTCTTGTCCAAATAACTGAGGCTAATGGTGCTCACCATTGTGGGTGGCACGATAGCACAGTGGTTAGCACTGCTGTCTCACAACGCCAGGGACCCAGGTTAGATTCCGGCCTTGGGTGACTGTGTGGAGTTTGCACATTCTCCCTGTGGCTGCATGGATTTTGTCCAAGTGCTCCGGTTTCCTCCCACCTTCCAAAGATGTGCAGATTAGGTTGATTGGCCATGCTAAATTGCCCCTTAGTGCCTAAAGGCTATGTGGGGTGATGGGGATAGGGTAGGGAAGGGGTGATGCACGATCAATGACCACTAAAGCGAGGTTGTAGTCCAACTGAAGGCTTTAATAAGCTAGATGTTTCCCCAGCAGCTCAGGTACAGATTGAGGGCTGCTGGGGCGGCACGGATTCTTAGCTCCACCCTGATAGGCAGGGTATATCATACACTCTAACCAATAGAAAACATACAGTTTCCACCAATGGTGCTTTAGCCTATCAGGTACCGTAATACCTATAATACCACATTCACCCCCTGTAAAAAAAGAGTCCGGCGGGGGTGGTGGCCAGAAACTACAAAACATAGCAACATGGTATAACTAGTTATGGAAGTACCGTAATACCTCCATACAGTGTTTAGTAACTATTTACAATTCTGGTAGCTATGTACATTTAATGGTTTATTTTTACAGATTACAGTTAAAATGAAGCAATCAGTCGATCGGGGGCCCTGGTCGTCCTCTGTGATCGTCGGAGCTTCGGTGGTGACTCCAGTGGAGGCTCGGACGTCTGTGACTCCGGGGGCTTGGCTTCGATCTCCATGGGAGCTTCGTCACCCCTAGACGGCGCTGGTGGGAGAAACGGCTCACCTGGGAAGGGAGCGCCTGTGGGGGGCACCGGTGGGTGGAGGGGCCTAGACGGGGGCGGCGGAAGGACTGATCCTCCTGTAAGGTGCTGCGGTGGAGGGGAGGGTGGGACTGGTGGCTGGAATGTGCGTGGGGTTCCGGCGGGTGGCAGGTCCCGTAGGGAGACCGTATCTTGTCGGCCGTCGGGGTACGCCAAGTAGGCACACTGGGGGTTAGCATGGAGCAGATGGACCCTCTCGACCAACGGGTCCGACTTGTGCGCCTGCGCGTGTTTTCGGAGTAGGATGGGTCCGGGAGCTGCCAGCCAGGTCGGGAGCGAGGTCCCCGAGGAGGACTTCCTAGGGAAGACAAGGAGACGTTCGTGAGGTGTCTGATTCATGGTCGTACAAAGCAGTGACCGGATGGAGTGGAGGGCATCCGGGAGGCCATCTTGCCAGCGGGATACTGGGAGGTTCCTGGACCGTAGGGCCAGTAGGACGGTCTTCCAGACCGTTCCGTTCTTCCTCTCTACCTGCCCGTTATCCCGGGGGTTGTAACTTGTCGTCCTGCTCGAGGCGATGCCCTTGCTGAGCAGGAATTGACGCAGTTCGTCGCTCATAAAGGAGGACCCCCTATCACTGTGTATGTAAGCGGGGAACCCGAACAGTGCAAAGATGCTATGGAGGGCTTTGTTGACGGTGGTTGCAGTCATGTCGGGGCAGGAGATGGCGAATGGGAACCGGGAGTACTCGTCAATCACATTCAGGAAGTACGTGTTGTGGTCGGTGGAGGGGAGAGGGCCTTTGAAGTCCATGCTGAGGTGTTCAAAGGGACGGGAAGCCTTTATCAGGTGCGCTTTCTCTGGCCGGTAGAAGTGCGGTTTGCCCTCCGCGCAGATTTGGCAGTCCCTGGTGGCTGTCCTGGCCTCCTCGATGGAGTAGGGCAGGTTGCGGGTCTTGATGAAGTGGAAAAATCGAGTGACCCCCGGGTGGCAGAGGTCCTCGTGGAGGGCTCTGAGGCGGTCCACTTGTGCGGTGGCACATGTGCCGCGGGACAGGGCGTCATGAGGCTCGTTTAGCTTCCCAGGCCGATACAAGATCTCGTAGTTGGAGGTGGAGAGTTCGATCCTCCACCGCAAGATCTTGTCATTTTTTATCTTGCCCCGCTGTGCATTATCAAACATGAAAGCCACCGACCGTTGGTCAGTGAGGAGAGTGAATCTTCTGCCGGCCAGGTAATGCCTCCAATGTCGCACAGCTTCTACTATGGCCTGGGCCTCCTTTTCGACTGAGGAGTGGCGGATTTCAGAAGCATGGAGAGTACGGGAGAAGAAGGCCACGGGTCTGCCCGCTTGGTTAAGGGTGGCCGCCAGAGCTACGTCAGGCGCGTCGCTCTCGACCTGGAAGGGGAGGGACTCGTCGATGGCGTGCATCGTGGCCTTTGCAATGTCTGCTTTGATGCGGCTGAAGGCCTGGCGGGCCTCTATCGACAGGGGAAAAACTGTGGATTGGATCAGGGGACGGGCCTTGTCCGCGTAGTTGGGGACCCACTGAGCGTAGTAGCTAAAAAACCCTAGGCAGCGTTTCAGGGCCTTGGAGCAGTGAGGGAGGGGGAACTCCATAAGAGGGCGCATGCGTTCAGGGTCGGGGCCTATAACTCCATTTCGCACTACGTAGCCGAGGATGGCTAGACGGTCGGTGCTAAACACGCATTTATCCTTGTTGTATGTAAGGTTAAGGATTTTAGCGGTCTGGAGAAATTTTCGGAGGTTGGTGTCGTGGTCCTGCCGGTCGTGGCCGCAGATGGTGACATTATCGAGATATGGGAATGTTGCCCGTAAACTGTACCGGTCAACCATTCGGTCAATCTCGCACTGGAAGACCGAGACCCCGTTGGTGACACCGAAGGGAACCCTTAAGTGATAGAGCCGCCCATCTGCCTCGAAGGCAGTGTATTTGCAGTCACTAGTGCGGATGGGGAGCTGGTGGTAGGCGGATTTGAGATCCACCATGGAGAAGACCTTATAATGCGCGATCCTGTTTACCAGGTCGGATATGCGGGGGAGAGGGTACACGTCCAGCTGAGTAAACCTGTTGATGGTCTGACTGTAGTCAATGACCATCCTATGCTTCTCCCATGTCTTTACCTCCAGTATTTGAGCTCTCCAGGGGCTGTTGCTGGCTTCAATAACCCCTTCCCTCAATAGCATTTGGACCTCTGACCGAATAAAGATCCGGTCCTGGGAACTGTAGCGTCTGCTCCTGGTGGCGACGGGTTTGCAATCCGGGGTGAGGTTCGCAAACAGGGAAGGCGGGTCGACTTTAAGGGTCGCGAGGCCGCAGACAGTAAGGGGGGGTATAGGGCTGCCGAATTGGAAGGTCAGACTTTGAAGGTTACACTGGAAGTCTAAACCCAGGAGTGTAGCCGCGCAGAGGTGGGGAAGGACGTAGTGATGGAAGTTTTTGAACTCCCTTCCCTGGACTGTGAGGTTTGCTACACAAAACCCCTTTTATCTCCACTGAGTGTGAACCGGAGGCCAGGGAGATATTTTGATTAACGGGGTAGATGAGGAGAGAACAGCGCCTTACCGTGTCGGGGTGTATGATGCTCTCCGTGCTCCCAGAGTCGATTAGGCAGGACGTCTCGTGCCCGTTGATGAATACGGTCGTCGTAGCGGTTGAGAGCGTTCGAGGCCGAGACTGATCCAGAGTCACCGAGGCTAGTCGCAGCAGTTGAGAGTTCTGTTCGGGCAGTGTGTGGTCAGCCGAGCTGGGGTCCTGGGTGTTCATCCAAGATGGCGTCTCCCATTGGTCGCACATGGCTAGGGGTGCACAAAATGGCGGTGCGCATCCCTCCAACGTGGCATCTACGGAACAAGATGGTGTCACCCAGGGTCCTCACGGGGCC
Source organism: Scyliorhinus torazame (assembly GCF_047496885.1). Taxonomy (NCBI): domain Eukaryota; kingdom Metazoa; phylum Chordata; class Chondrichthyes; order Carcharhiniformes; family Scyliorhinidae; genus Scyliorhinus; species Scyliorhinus torazame. Next base: position 97,188,504 of record NC_092714.1, on the reverse strand, counting down.
CTGGGATATGGAGGTGGCGGCGACCGCTGGCCGCACGGGGCCCATAGAGAAGTTTGTGGTTGCGGTCCGCATTCGCCACTGGAGACCGCGGCAACCACCCGGGCCTGGCATCCCCCCACGAAATGGCCCTTTTTGCTGCATCCCTTGCAGGTGGATGTGCGGGCCGGGCAGCGCTGGCGGGGGTGCTTGGCCTGCCCGTAAAAGTAGCAGCGGGGCCCCTCGGGGTTGCCAAGCCATCTTGCAGCGCAGGCCTGTGGGGGAATGGGAGAAGTCTCGGTGTCGGCTGCGGAGGGATTCCACGCTGCCCAGGGGGCTGCCGCATGGTCGGGAACGTAAGCGCGGGCGTTCCTGGAGGCCACGTCCAGGGAGCCTGCAAGGGCCCGTGCCTCCCTAAGACCCAGGGTGTCTTTCTCTAACAGCCACTGGCGGATTTGTGACGATAGCATACCTGCCACAAAAGCTTCCCAGACTAAGACTTCCGTGTGTTCGCTCGCCGCAACTTGCGGGCAGCCGCAGCTTTTGCCCAACACCAGGAGTGCACGGTAGAATTCCTCCAGCAATTCCCCAGGGGTTTGTCGCCTTGTTGCAAGCAGGTGCCGGGCGTAGACCTGGTTTACCGGTCGAATATAGTGTCCTTTTAGCAGCTCTATTGCTGCATCGAAGTCCTCTGCTTCCTCGATGAGGGTGTAAATCTCCGGGCTCACCCTTGAGTGCAGGACGTGCAGTTTCTGCGCTCCCGTGGGTGTGTTTTCGGCCGTCTCGAGATACCCTTTAAAGCACGCCAGCCAGTGCTTAAAGATTGCCGCTGAGTTCGCCGCGTGGGGGCTAAGTTGCAGACACTCCGGCTTGATTCGGAGCTCCATCCTTTCTTCTTAAAAATCTAGCTTATTAAATTGATGCACGATCAATGACCACTAAAGCGAGGTTGTAGTCCAACTGAAGGCTTTAATAAGCTAGATGTTTCCCCCAGCAGCTCAGGTACAGAATGAGGTCTGCTGGGGCGGCACGGGTTCTTATACCCCGCCTATCAGGGCGGAGCTATCATACACTCCAACCAATAGAAAGCATACAGTTTCCACCAATGGTGCTTTAGCCTATCAGGTACCGTAATACCTATAATACCACAAGGGGGATTGGAACTAGGTTAGGGTGCTCTTTCGGAGGGTCAGTGCAGACTTTTTAAAAATAAATTTAGAGTACCCAATTCATTTTTTCCAATTAAGGGGCAATTTAGCGTTGCCAATCTACCGAGCCTGCACATGGGGAGAATGGGGAGAATGTGCAAACTCCACACGGACAGTGACCCAGAGCCGGGATCGAACCTGGGACTTCGGCGCCGTGAGGCAGCAGGGCTAATCCACGGCGCCACCATGCTGCCAGGTCAGTGCAGGCCTGATGGGCCAAATGGCCTCCTTCTGCTTTGTAGGGATTCTATGATTCTATGAATATTTGTGCACAATCAGCAAATCAATTTCAAGTCGTGGTTGAAGCACAGTTAAACACAAATATCCAAAAGCTACTGTCTGGAGTTGTGTCACTCTACTATTAACATTGCAAAAATCACACCTTACTGACTGGCATACCATTGAAATGTATTGAATGCCATGAAGTTGCTATGGGGGAAATTCTCTGGCTCGTGCACTGGTAGAGCAGTTCCTGATGAGCAGAAAACCCACCGGTTGTGAAGAAACAGCACTGATCCATTTCTGATACTCCGGCTCTCTGCTGCCATTGAGCCTTAAATGGGCCTTAATGACTTAACGGACCGTATTCTCCAGGCCCGCTTGATTCTCCGGGTATGGGCCGGGAATCATGTGGGTGAGAATCACAACAGGTCTTGCCAAGTGTGTCCCTGATGCAATGGACCTCACCATGGACCAAGGGGGTAACTCTTTAAGGGAGCTGACCTCAAAGTCCATCCAAGGGCCACCTCCCCCTCCCAAAATGCAAGACCTGCCCACCACCACTTAGAATCCACCCCCCATCATAGACTCCGTAAGTAAAGATTCCCCCACAGACACCCCTAAATCAGGAGACCCCCCACAACGACACACTAAATAAGGAGATCCCCCATAAGGGTTGGAGACCCCTCCTCCCCACTGCAATTGGAGCACTTCATATAAACATCAAGCTCTGATTAACAGCTCCTGGACAACTTCAAACAGCATTAAATGCTTTCTAATCACCTCCCCTCACTCTTGAGTGATTTTGAAGTGGTCAGCTGGAAATTGACAGCACCTAACTATATTTGAAGTGGTCCAGGAGCTGTCAATCAAAGCCTCATGTTTATAAACATTCTGATTAGAGCACTTCAGAGTTACTCAAGCGTGAAGGGAGATGACGGAACAATACAAGCAGCTGGGTGTGTGTGGAAGCTGTCAAGCACAGCCTGGTAAAATCAATAAAGAGAAATGGATAAATGGTTTGCAGCTCAAATATCTAAGGGGGTTTAAACACAGCTGACTGGTTTTATCTTTCCAGAATTGACAAGTGATTCTTCCTGTGTCTGAGCCAGCAGGTGTATAGCCAGGTGAGCATTAAAGCAGTAATCTTTTTCACTGCTCTGTCTGGACTGCTTTCTACCTTCTCGGTAGGGGTCTCTCTTCTGGGAGGGACTTCCCAACAGGGGTCTTTGCAGAGTCTGTGGGGGGTGGTCTCTTTATTTAGGGGGTCTCTGTGGGAGTATTTTTATTTTGGGCTCGCTGTGAGGGGGGGGGGCTGATTGGGTCACCCTTGTACTGGGGGAGAACAAAGAAAATCCGGGGATGTGGGGCTGAATTGCGCAGAACAGGGGAGGGGCTGATTTGCGATGCGGTGGGGGATGGGGGCAACCACAGAATCTTGCTATCAGGCCTCCCACCCAAAATGGCGGCTTGATAACAGGATTTGAATCCCTCACAATCCTCGCCATGCCTGAATATGTATGGCTAAGGATTGAGATCAGGAGCAATTCAGCTCCTGCGGGAGAACATAATTCTCCATTTTCCATTTGGGAGACGTTGCCCTATATTTGTGCAGTAAATATGAACTAAACTTACCACTGAGAGTTAAACCTTATTATTTCAAGCTTAAGCACTCTTTTAATGAAGTAATAACCATTAACTCCTGCCAAATAAACCTCCCTGGCACTGAAAACTTAACTATTGCAAATGTGGAAATTTAATTAGTTCAGGTTCTCCTAGATATTTGAAAATATATATTTTTTAAACTGATACTTTCCTTCTCTCTTAGTCCAATTTTTTACACCTCTTTCAATGCCTTATTTGAAATTAATAGCAACCATTTTAATTTACTCTTCCTCTTCAGTCTCTGTGCTGTTAATTTCACAACCCGTCAACCTAATATGTTAAGAGGAAACACAATTGCCTTCATTAGGATACCTGATTTCCCTCACTGTTGTTATCAGCTCACATTTTAAACAAAGCACCACACAAAAAATGGAGGAACCTAAAAACGCAAGGGCAAGTCAAAGTAACGGCAGACTATGCTAGCTGCCCTGCTGGAGCAAATTGTGGCTTATTATGAGCATTGATTCAGCATTGAGCATGAATCAAACTTCAGAGTTGGCTAATCTGTATGATTTAGCTACTTACTTGATAGATTTGTTTAACCAATGGGGAGGCAGTAGGGCCAAAAAGGATCTATTCAGGTTTGCATAGGAATAGGCAGAACCATCTTCCTGCAGAAGTACTGGTGGATATCCAGGATGAGCAACTACGTTCTGTGTTCAGAAACAATTGCATAGCTGAAGTTCAAAGCTCTAAAGAAGCTGCCTCTCAACCTATTGCTCGTTACAAAGAAAATGATGCCGATAATAGCAGTGATACATTCTTTGCAAAGATCAAAGTTCGCTCTTTGAAAGAACACTTTAGCTGTACTGTTCCCTTCTTCCCAAACTTCTTTTTACAGATCGTATATCATGTATAACGTAATGCACCTGACATCTGGGGACGAACCTAATCTCTGCTTGGTGCCAGTATATGAAGAATCGCTATGTAATGAAATGACTTTTAGTGTGTTAAATGGTACTTAAAACTTTGAGGCACTTCTTAATGCCTGCGTAAGGATGCCAAATGTACTGTGTTTTTTAGTAACCCAAGTGCATTGGGACATACTTTAAATAAACACATGACTGAGGATCCAGTTGGAAAGCACTTGCAAATAATAGTAAACTAGTTTAATAACCACTTAACCAGTATAAGTAGCACATTGTGGGCCAAAGTGACTGCAAAGTGTGCAATTTCTGAGAGAAATAATGGAAAGTGCAGAAGGCTTGGAACAAGATTTATAGATCGTGGTTTGTAAGTTATGGTAGAGTGAGAGCCTGGGAGAGTGCTCTCTAAATACTAGAGCAACAAGCCACAAATGTCTGAAGGGTGAATCAGGCTTGGGAAGCCATCAGAAAGGACGTCAATGCAGAATCATGTTACAGGACACATGGAAGAAAAGTGCCAGTGAGAAATGAAAGTAAGCAAAAGAAAATCTGTGGAGGTGGCGGTGTTGGTAGGTTCTCACTATTTACAATTTGGGTTAAAGAGATCAGTCAACTTTGCTTGACCACCTGACTATTATTAAGCTTCATTACTGGGATCAACCTTGGTTCAAAAAAGAGTGCAGGAGAGCATGCATGGAGCAACATCAGGCATACCAAAAAATGAGGTGTTGACCTGGTGAAGCGACAACACAGGAATACTTGTGTACCAAACAGCATAAGCTACAAGTAATAGACAGGGCTAAGCGATTCCACAATGAACGCATCAGATCTAAGTTCTGTTGTCCTGCCACATCCAGCTGTGAATGGTGGTGGACAATTAAACAACTCACTGGAGGAGGAGGCTCCACAAATATCCCCATCCTCAATGATGGAGGAGCCCAGCACAGGGGCTGGTTTAGCACAGTGGGCTATGCAGCTGGTTTGTAATGCAGAATAAGGCCAGCAGCGCGGGTTCAATTCCCGTACCGGCTTCCCTGAACAGGTGCCGGAATGAAGCGACTAGGGGCTTTTCACAGTAACTTCATTGAAGCCTACTTGTGACAATAAGTGATTATTATTATTATTATTTTATATGCAAAAGATAAGGATAAGGCATTTGCAACAATCTTCAGCTAGAAGTGCCGAGTGGATGATCCAATCTGTCTTCTCCAGAGGTTCCCAGCATCACAGTGGTCAGTCTTCAGTCAATATAATTCACGCCATGTGGTATCAAGAAACGGCTGAAGGCATTGGATACTGCAAAGGCAATGGGCTCTGACAATATCCCATCAATAGTACTGAAGACTTGTACTCCAGAGCTTGCTGCACTCCTAGCCAAACTGTTCCAGTACAGCTACAACACTGGCATCTATCCGGCAATGTGGAACATTGTGTCCATCACTGAATACCCCACAATCAACATCCTGGGAGTTATCATTGATCAGAAATTGAACTGGACTAGCCACATTAATACTATGGCTACCAGTGGGGGTCAAAGGCTAGGAATCCTATGGTGAGTAAGTCATCTCTTGACCCTCCCAAAGCCTGTCCACCATCTACAAGGCACAAGCCAGGAGTGTAATGGAATACTCTCCACTTGCCTGGATGAGTGCAGCTCCAAGAACACTCAAGAAACTCAACACCATCCAGGACAAAGCAGCCCACTTATAGAATTTACAGTGCAGAAGGAGGCCATTCGGCCCATCGAGTCTGCACCGGCTCTTGGAAAGAGCACCTACCCAAGGTCAACACCTCCACGCTATCCCCATAACCCAGTAACCCCACTAAGGGCAATTTTGGACACTAAGGGCAATTTATCATGGCCAATCCACCTAACCCGCACATCTTTGGACTGTGGGAGGAAACCGGAGCACCCGGAGGAAACCCACGCACACACGTGGAGGATGTGCAGACTCCGCACAGACAGTGACCCAAGCCGGGAATCGAACCTGGGACCCTGGAGCTGTGAAGCAATTGTGCTATCCACAATGCTACCGTGCTGCCACTTGATTGCTCCTCCTTCCACAAACATTCAAACCCTCCACCACCGACGAACAGTGGCAGCCAAGTGCACCATCTACAAGATGCATGCAGTAACTCACCAAGGTTCCTCAGACAACACCTTCAAATCCACAACCACTACCATCTAGAAGGACAAGAGCAGCAGATTCCTGGGACTCCCACCACCTGGAGGTGGCCCTCAAGTCACACACCACCCTGACTTGGAAATATATGGCCGCTCCTTCAGTCACTGGGGCAACATCCTGGAACTCCCTCCCAAACTGCACAGTGGGTTTACCTACACCTCAAGGACTGCAGCGGTCCCGAGGGAGTCCATAGGGAGGGTGTCAACATAGTTGGAACCAGCAGAGCACAATCAGTCAGGTGAACACTGAATGAGGGCTGGTCAGGAAATCATAGACCTGTAGACATTGATTTTCCATTCATTCAGTGACAATGGGCCCAAAACCTAGCCAGGGAGGTGGTGGTGTAATGGTAATGTCACTGGAACCCGTAATTCTGAGGTCCTAATAACCTCGTAACCATGACACTAGTAAATGTGGAATTAAAAGTTAGTCTGTGTTATAACCCGCACGGAGGTCAGGGGGTCTGGCCAGGTTCCCTCTTGCCTCATCTGAAAATGATTTTCCCTGATGAGGGGGCAGGGCAAACTCTGAACCGGGACACTCTGTGGCCATAAAACCCCCGATCCAAGTGTATGTTGGGTCGGGAGACCCTTCAGGGAGTGGTGAGTGTAACTTATTGTTTGTGTATTAAACCTTTTTGTTCCATATCTTTAAGTCCATGTGGATTCTCCACACAGTAAACCATTGGTGATTGTCCAAACCTGCACGGAGCTCCCCCACACCCCAACTCCCCTATGGGATTTTGCCACCCACTGGCCCAAATCTCATGCCGATACCGCAACCTGACCTGACCGCCACCGCAATCCCCGCCCCCCATCCCGTCAACTTGATCCTCACTACTCTGACCTATCTCCCAACCTCTGACCTGGCTGGACCACCCTTCTAGTGACCCAAACTCCGACCTGGCTGAGCAAATCCCCCACCCGAACCGACCAGAATCCATCCCTCCCTAAAATCCATCCCCAGGTCTCTCACCTGACATTTGATTGTCCCCCAATATCCAAACCTCTCTCACTCCCACCACTGTCTGACACCTCCCCTCTGTCCGACACCCCACCCCACCATGTGCCTGACTCCCCCCATGTCTGTCCGTCCACCTCCACCTCGATGTCCAACCCCACCACCGAACTCCAATACCCTGCCCTCCATCCCCTAATGCCCAACAGACCCCACACACCTCCAAGTCCATCTTCCCCCCTGCCCCCACCGCCCAAATACCATTCACTACCTTCTCCGTGGCCTGTCATTTTCATTGGGACCAGATAGTGCAATTAAAAAAGGGGGAGTGTCCTCCTTCATTCCGACTCTCTTAAACTTCAATGCTGGGCCCTGGCCCTGGATCTCACCCGACCTGAGTCAGAATATCGAGCAAGACGGGCAAAGAAGAAGTTTGGCACAGGTTAGTGTGTACGGAGTGGCAATCTAACGCTGACAGCCCCTCCAACAAAGTTACGACCACAAATGTTCACTGGAGTGGCTTCGTAAAGTCAAAACAGCGGTGTCAATTTAGAAACGTCGTAAATCCATTCATCCTAAGTCTACCGTTGTTAAATCAAGAACGGACTAGCTGCACAGCATTGGTCCAACGTGGACAAAAGAGCTAATTTCCAGAGCTGATGTGAGACTGACTGCCTTTGAGATCAAGGCAACATTTGACCAAATGTAGCATTCAAGGAGCCTTAGAAAAATTGGAGTCAATGAGAATCAGAGGGAAAACCTCCACTGGTTAGAGGCATTCTTAGTCCAAAGAAAGATGATGTGGTTATGAGAGGTCAATCATGTCAATCCCAGAACAACACTGTAGGAGTTCCTCAGGGTGGTGTCCTAGGCCCAAACTATCTTCAACTGCTTCATCAGTGTCCTTCCCTCAATCATAAGGTCAGAAGTGGGGATGTTCGCCGATTACTGCACAATGTTCCGCACCATTCATTACTCTTCAGATATTGAAGCAGCCTGTGCCCATATGCAACAAGACATGAACACTATTCAAATTTGGGATGATAAGTGGCAAGCAATATTTGTGCAACGGAAGTGCCAGGCAATGACCATCTCCAACAAGAGAATCAAACCACCACTCCTTAATATTCAATGGCATTACCATTGCTGAATTTCTATATTATCAATATCCTGGGATTACCTTTGACTACAAACTAAACAGGATTAGCCATATTAATACTGTGGCTACCAGGGCAGGTCAGAGACTAGGAATCCTACGGCGGATAACTCATCTCCTGACTCCCCAAAGCCTGTCCACCATCTACAAGGCACAAGTCAGGGGTGTGATGGAGTACATCCCACTTGCCTGGATGAGTGCAGTTCAACAACACTCAAGAAGCTCGATACCATCCAGGACAAAGCAGACAGCTTGATTTGCACCTCGTTCACCACCTTCAACATTCACTCCTTCCACCCAACATACAGTGGCAGCAGTGTGGACCATCTGCAAGGTGCACTGCAGCAACTCTCCAAGTTTCCTTTGACAACACCTTCCAAACTCGTGACCTGTTCAAGGGGAGCAGGGGCATGGGAAAACCACCATCTTCATGCTCCCCTCCAAGTCACACACCAACCTGACTTTGGGAACTATAATCACTCTTCCTTCATTGTTGCTGGGTCAAAATTCTAGAACTCCTTCCTAACAGCACTTTGTTTGTTCCTACAACACATGGACATCAAGAAGTCAGCACACCACCACCTTATTAAGGGAAATACATGTTGATCTAGCCAATGACACCCACATCTCATGAGCAAATAGATAAAACAAAATAATAGCAGTTACTACAAATGCTGCTCTATGCCAGATCAGACAATCGGCAATTTAACCCTCAAAGCCAAACATGTTTGTGTTAAAATCCTCTTTCCGATATTTTACCAGAGACATTATAATGTTGCTGCAGTAAAGTTTGTCATGCGATTGCGGTCTTCTCCAAAGAATGCTCTCTGTGGCAATCCACTGAGGTCCATAGTAATGACAAGTAACTCATGGATACTCATCCTTTTTCACATGTTCACTACTGGCCTGCTATTCTCCAAACAGTATCCTCTTCACCTACTCCTCCAGCCTCCAGATACACATAGCACCACCTAATAGGAAAATAATTAGGGTGTTTCATGTTATCGTTCAAGCTTCGTCATATAAATTTTATTATGTCCAACACACCATTTCCTGTGAACTCAAGCAAGGCCTTCATCCCCAGTTTAACAGGCAAATTTCAAATATAACATCTTCATTTATGGTCTGAAGATACAATTCCTCAGCATGTATAAGCTAATGCCTACATTAATGTGGAGTAATTTGGTATGTTGACATTACAGACAATTAGTGCACTGTTGCCCACTCTCCTGGCTTGCTGCTGTTGGAGATATTTCATTATTGTAACCATAAGGGGTGGCAAGGTGGCACAGTAGTTAGCACTTCTGCCTCACAGTGCCAGGAACCCAGGTTCAACTCTGGCCTCAGGTGACTGTCTGTGCGGAGTCTGCACGTTCTCCCAGTGTCTGCATGGGTTTCCTCCGGGTGCTCGGGTTTGCTCCCACAGTCCAAAGATGTGCGGTTAGGTAGATTGGCCATGCTAAATAGTCTCCAGAGGCAGTTTAGGTTTGGTGGGGTTATGGGGTTACAGGGGATGGGGTGCTCTTTCAGAGGGTCGGTGGAGACTCGATGGGCCGAATGGTCTCCTTCTGCACTGTAGGCATTCTATGATTCCATGATCCCAAAAGCAAAGACCAGGTGCGTCATTCTCCGACCCCCCGCCGGGTCGGAGAATGGCCGTTGGACGCCGTGAATCCCGCCCCCGCACCCGCCGAAGTCTCCGAAGGGAGAAAAGTCGGCGGGGCGTTAATGGCGCCGCTGCCGCGGAGAATGTCACGGGTCTGCGCAAGGCAGCCGATTTTCGGCCTGCCGATATTCTCCCTTCCGGATGGGCCGAATTCCCGTCGACGTGATGACCGTTCACGTCGACGTGAATTAAACCTCCTTTTCATCGGCGTGAGGTGAGTGACGGCCTGGGGGGTTGGCTCTGGGCAGGAAATGGCGTTGCCGCAGACTGATTGCGTGAGGAGAGGTGTGTCTCGGCTTGTGTGTGTGTGTGTGCGGCGGGGGGGGCGGTGAGTAGGCTGGGCTCCGGGGGAGTGCCGGGAGGGGGTCCGTGCTGGGGTGGAGGTTGGGGGGGGGGTCCGTGCTGGGGTGGAGGTTGGGGGGGGGGGTCCGTGCTGGGGTGGAGGTTGGGGGTTGGGGGGGGTCCGTGCTGGGGTGGAGGTTGGGGGGGGGGGTCCGTGCTGGGGTGGAGGTTGGGGGGGGGGTCCGTGCTGGGGTGGAGGTTGGGGGTGGGGTCCGTGACGGGGTGGAGGTTGGGGGGTGGAGGTTGGGGGTTGGAGGGGGTCCGTGCTGGGGTGGAGGCTGGGGGGGGGGGTCCATGCCGGGCTGGAGGTTGGGGGGGGGTCCGTGCTGGGGTGGAGGTTGGGGGGGGGGTCCGTGCTGGGGTGGAGGTTGGGGGTTGGGGGGGGGTCCGTGCTGGGGTGGAGGTTGGGGGTTGGGGAGGGGGTCCGTGCCGGGGTGGAGGTTGGGGGGTGGAGATTGGGGGGTGGGGTCCGTGCCGGGGTGGAGGTTGGGGGTTGGGGGGGGTCCGTGCTGGGGTGGAGGTTGGGGGTTGGGGAGGGGGTCCGTGCCGGGGTGGAGGTTGGGCGGTGGAGGTTGGGGGGTGGGGTCCGTGCCGGGGTGGAGGTTGGGGGGGGTCCGTGCTGGGGTGGAGGTTGGAGGTTGGGGGGGGTCCGTGCTGGGGTGGAGGTTGGGGGTTGGGGGGGTCCGTGCTGGGGTGGAGGTTGGGGGTTGGGGAGGGGGTCCGTGCCGGGGTGGAGGTTGGGGGGGGTCCGTGCTAGGGTGGAGGTTGGGGGGGGTCCGTGCTGGGGTGGAGGTTGGGGGTTGGGGTGGGGCTCCGTGCTGGGGTGGAGGTTGGGGGTTGGGGGGGGGTCCGTGCTGGGGTGGAGGTTGGGGGTTGGGGGGGGTCCGTGCTGGGGTGGTGGTTGGGGGTTGGGGAGGGGGTCCGTGCCGGGGTGGAGGTTGGGGGGTGGAGGTTGGGGGGTGGGGTCCGTGCCGGGGTGGAGGTTGGGGGTTGGGGGGGGTCCGTGCTGGGGTGGAGGTTGGGGGTTGGGGAGGGGGTCCGTGCCGGGGTGGAGGTTGGGGGGTGGAGGTTGGGGGGTGGGGTCCGTGCCGGGGTGGAGGTTGGGGGGGGTCCGTGCTGGGGTGGAGGTTGGGGGGGGTCCGTGCTGGGGTGGAGGTTGGGGGTTGGGGGGGTCCATGCCGGGGTGGAGGATGGGGGGGGGGGGGGTCCGTGCTGGGGTGGAGGTTGGGGGGGGTCCGTGCCGGGGTGGGTGATGGGAGGGCAAATGAGTTGGTCCACCTGGCCAGGTGCCAGCCTCCAACAGTTGGACCCATGCAGTCCATGCCACCTGGCTGGGGGGAGGAGGGGGTATGGGCAATGATGACATGTCGTCGTTTCCCTCCCCCCCCCCCACCAGGCCGTCATGTTTTCAGACCATGCAGCGATGTTGGCCACCGTGGTGGCAGCCGCTCATGTCTATGTTGCCCTGGATGAGGAGGAGGAGGAGCGTGCCAGAGAGGCGGCGCAGGCTGCCGCAGAGGGGCAGGCGGCAGCCGCCCAGGCTGGAGGGACACCTGACCGACAGGACGAGGAGGGGGAGGAGGACGTCGCGGCCCCACAGCAACGGAGGCACCCGAGGGCGCCCCGTGTGTACCGGCCCCGGCAGTCATACCAGGACCTCACGGACCGGGAATGCAGGAGGAGACTCCGGATGAGCCGGGAAACCGTGGCACACATCTGCCACCTGCTGGCACACCTGTCACCGCATGGCACTGGCGGGGGACACCCTCTCCCCGTGTCCGTCAAGGTTACGGTGGCCCTGAACTTTTATGCAACGGGGTCATTCCAGACACCGAGTGGGGACCTGTCCGGCATATCGCAGACATCGGTGCATCGGTGCATCCGGGCAGTGACAGATGCCCTTTATGCCATGGCGCACCACTACATCCGCTTCCCCGTGGACCGGGCCAGCCAAGATGCCCGGGCCGTGGGCTTCTCTGCCGTAGCCGGGTTCCCCATGGTCCAGGGCGCGATCGATGGGATGCACGTCGCGGTGCGGCCACCTGAAGAGAACAGGGCCGTGTTCACTAATAGGAAGGGGACCTATTCGATGAACGTACAAGTGGTCTGCGACCACCGCATGATGATCCTGCACGTCTGCGCCCGTCACCCAGGCAGTGTACACGACTCATTCGTGTTGTCGCGGTCATCCATCCCCGGCATGTACGAGGGACGCCATCCCCGGCTGAGGGGCTGGTTGCTGGGCGACAGGGGCTGCCCATTGCGATCGTGGCTGATGACGCCTATACGGAGGCCACGCAATGAGGCGGAGAACCGCTACAATGATGCCCATGTAGCGACAAGGGGAGTGATCGAGAGGTGCTTTGGCGTGCTGAAGATGCGTTTCAGGTGCCTGGACCTCTCTGGGGGCGCCCTCCAGTATCGGTCAGATAGGGTCGGCTGCATCATTGTGGTGTGCTGCGTCCTGCACAACATAGCCCAGCAGAGGGGCGATGTGCCGCAGGCAGAGAAGGGCGGAGTGGAGGAGCAGCAGGAAGAGGCGCAGTCCTCCCCAGATGAGAGGGATGGGGGCAATGATCAGGGCAGACGGGGTAGACACAGGCGGGTGGCTGTCCACCGTTACCGGCTGGCCCAGCGGGCACGGGACAGACTGATAGACGCCCGCTTCACTGACTAGATGGGCGTGGGAATCGGGTAGTATGGCCACAGACCGTACACATGGCAACAGCCGACCACCCACACCCGCCACCCATCCACCCACCCAGCACCCTCACCCCCCTCCCCAACCCCACACACCCCACCCGCATGCACACCACCCCCCCCCCCAATTGCCGATCCACCGGCGGCACAACGGGCCGGGCTCGCCCAGTTGCGGGTGGACGCGTGTCTATCGCAGGCCATGGAGGATGATGACAACCCGCCTCCGATGAGCTCCTGGCTCTACATCGTTGGACTATGTCTGACCCATGGCCACAGTACCACCATCCACCCGGACCATCCCTGCATGCGGCTGTGACACTGCAGCGCACGGTCCCGTCCTCTGCCCGGGGGATGTTGATGGCGGCCCAGGGGGAAGGGGGCAGACTCACCTGGGGCTGAGGTAAGACCACCCGTCACACACACACTTGCGCTCAACGTACATGACACGCCCGCACACTTTGGACAGAGCACAAAGGCAGCTTCTGTAGGTGTAACATTGACTTTAATAACCAAAGGAGTTCATGCACATGCCCTAGCCCCTAAAACCCATCTGTGCCCTGCAACCGTGCCAACTTACTCAGTGTCTAATTGTTTGGCCTTACGGCCCTTTGACTACGTCTACGTGGTTCCCCAGACGGTACAGCAGAACTGGAGGTGGACTCCTGTGATTCCTGCCCTCTGACACTGGATCCTTTTGGCGGCCGTTTCCTGGGGCGTCCTGGCCTAGATGGGCCAGGCTGCGGCCCAGGCGACTGGGATGGCGAGCTGCCAGCCTGTCCTACCCGTTGCCCACCCGATGCACCTGGGACGGAAGGGGGGGGGAGTCCGAGGCGTCGCGGTGTACCGGGACCTCCCCTACAGAGGGAGCCGGGACGGACCACACCACCTCCTCCTCCCTCGGGGTGCCCGATGGCCCCCAGGCCTCTACATGGGTGGGGGATGCGAACGGACTGGCCATCCGACGCGCCCCCGACATCTGGCGCTGCCAGTCCTGGAGGCCCGTGCTGGTATCGACAGGGGTCTGCAGGTTTGCAGCCATGGAGCCCAGGGGGTTGGCAAACCCTGTCTGTGACAGTGCGACGCCGGCTCGCACATGGCCACTGGCGCCGATGCCCTCAGCGATGGCCTGCAGAGACTGGGCCATGGCCTGCAGAGACTGGGCCATGGCCTGCAGAGACTGGGCTATGGCCTGCTGAGACTGGGCCATGGCCTTGAGCGCCTCTGCCATCTGGCGCTGGCACTGGCTCATGGCCTCCTGTGAGAGGGCAGCCATTTCCTGGGCCACAGACGCCGCCTGCACGGAAGGCCCCAGGCCTCGCAAACCGTTCCCCATGTCTGACACCGTCGCACCCATTGCCTCCACCGCGGACGCCACCCGTGCGGTGTCAGCCTGGGTGGCACGCATGACCGGGACCACTCCCAGCTCCTGGACGCGGGTGGACTCCTCCACCTGCGATCGCAGCCGCCGCAAGCCACCCGTCACCCTATTCGCTCGTCTCCGTGTCGGTGGTTGCATCGGATCTATGTATGGGTGTGGTAACTGCAGGAACTCGGGATCCATCTGGGCGGCAGATGTTCGCTTGGCCTGGGCTGCCCTCCGACCACCCAGTCCCTCTGCTGCTCCTACCTCCACCTGCTGTACCGGGACGGCTGTGTTGTGCGCACCAGTGAGTGTACCAGACGCCTCATCACTAAAGTGCCCAACCGTGGTGAGTGTTTCTTCGATGGTGGAGGGTGTTGGTGACAGCAGTGGCGTTGTGTCGTGCTCTTCGTCCCACTCTGACTCCATGGCACTTTGGGGTGGGGGTTCGTCTCCACCCATCCACTCTGAGTCACTGTCCGGTATTTCGTCTTCCCGGGTAGGGGTGTCCTGGGTAGTGCTGTCCCGGGTAGGGGTGTCCTGGGTAGGGGTGTCCCGGGTAGGGGTGTCCTGGGTAGTGGTGTCCCGGGTAGGGGTGTCCTGGATAGTGGTGTCCTGGGTAGTGGTGTCCTGGCTCGGATGTGACGGGGGCCTGTGGCTGCCCCCCTCATCGCTGGGTGGTCGCTCCCGCACGTGACGGGGGTGTCGTCTCCCTGTTGCTCCAGGTCGCTCCGTCTCCCGTGGTGTGCGAGGGGCATCCTGTGGGCGTCGCATGCTGGAGGGTGCGGGTCTCTCCGTCTCCTGTGGTCTCCGAGGGGCATCCTGCGGGCGTCGCATGCTGGAGGGTCCGGGTCTCTCCGTCTCCCGTGGTGTGCGAGGGACATCCTGCGGGCGTCGCATGCTGGAGGGTGCGGGTCTCTCCGTCTCCTGTGGTCTCCGAGGGGCATCCTGCGGGCGGTGTGCATCTGCGGGGATGGGTGCCTGGACGTTTGGTCCTGCGATACACAATGAAGCATGCATGGTTAGACATCAGGCAGTGATCAGGTGATACGGGGGAGGGGGATATAGGGGAGGGGGGATATGGGGACGAGCTGTTGATGGCTCACTTGCTCGTGGGCCCCCGACCTCTACATCAGCAACCTCCCGGTCCTCAGGTCCGCCAGCCAGTTCCAGGGCCCTTTCCTCGTGTACGGTCAGTTGCCTCTCATCAGCGGGCTCTCCTCCAGTCCTCACATGCTCCCTATTGTTGTGTGCGCGCTTCTCCTGTGGGGGGGGGGGTGGTGGCAGGGGTAAAAGGCAACAGTGTTAGGCAGGTATATGAATGCACGCCATCGGTTGCGCGTACATTGCAGAGGTTAAGGTTAGGGCTGGATTCACTTGGGGATATGGGGGATATGGGGGAGGGGGGGATATGGGGGAGGGGGGTTATGGGGGAGGGGGATATGGGGGGGATATGGGGAGGGGGATATGGGGGAGGGGGGATATGGGGGAGGGGGGATATGGGGTAGGGGGGATATGGGGGAGGGGGGATATGGGGGAGGGGGGGATATGGGGGAGGGGGGATATGGGGTAGGGGGGATATGGGGGAGGGGGGATATGGGGGAGGGGGGGATATGGGGGAGGGGGGATATGGGGGATGGGGGATATGGGGGAGGGGGATATGGGGGGATATGGGGGAGGGGGGATATGGGGGAGGGGGGATATGGGGGAGGGGGGATATGGGAGAGGGGGGATATGGGAGAGGGGGGATATGGGAGAGGGGGGATATGGGGGAGGGGGGGATATGGGGGAGGGGGGATATGGGAGAGGGGGGATATGGGAGAGGGGGGATATGGGGGAGGGGGGGATATGGGGGAGGGGGATATGGGGGAGGGGGGATATCGGGGAGGGGGGATATGGGGGAGGGGGATAGGTGGGATATGGGGGAGGGGGGATATGGGGGAGGGGGGATATGGGGGAGGGGGGATATGGGGGAGGGGGGATATGGGGAGGGTGTATATGGGGGAGGGTGGATATGGGGGGGATATGGGTGGGGATATGGGGGAGGGGGATATGGGGGAGGGGGGGATATGGGGAGGGGGATATGGGGGAGGGGGGATATGGGGGAGGGGGGATATGGGGGAGGGGGGATATGGGGGAGGGGGATATGGGGGAGGGGGGATATGGGGGGGGATATGGGGGGATATGGGGAGGGGGGATATGGGGGAGGGGGGATATGGGGAAGGGGGGATATGGGGAAGGGGGGATATGGGGAGGGGGGATATGGGGGAGGGGGGGATATGGGGGAGGGGGGGATATGGGGGAGGGGGGATATGGGGAGGGGGGGATATGGGGGAGGGGGGGATATGGGGGAGGGGGGATATGGGGAGGCTCACCCTGCCTGCTCTGACGAGGTTGTTCACCTTCTTTTGGCACTGGGTGCCTGTCCGTGGTGTCAGGGCCACAGCGGTGACGGCCTCTGCCACTTCCCTCCACAGACGCCGGCTGTGGCGTGGGGCAACTCTGTAGCCGTGCCCGGGATACATGGCGTCCCTCCTCTGCTCCACCGCGTCCAGGAGCGCCTCCACATCGCGTGACTCGAACCTCGGGGCTGAGCGACGGCCAGCCATCAAGTCGGGTGTTGCGGTCGGCTGTTCCGGTCGGGTGGGGGGGAGCTGCGCGGCCTTATGAGCCGTCACGCCGTGCAGCGCGTATGACGCTGCACGGCGTGAACCACTGCGCAAGCGCGGATCCCGTTACGTCGCTGCTAGCCCATTTCGGGCCGCAGACTATCGGCCCATTTTTATGACGTGACGCAAGTGGGATTTGCGCCGTTTTTTGCGCCGATCGACGGACTTTCCGCCGATAACGGAGAATTTCGCCCCAGCTGTGCAGTCAATGGTCACAATTAAGTAAGTTAAATAAAGTTACAGAAGTCAGTCCAATGTGTGGGATCTTTCTTTAGAAGAAAATAATTTCAGGCAAATAAATGTCATACCGAAACACATAAAAGAAATATTGAACTATTAATGCCTTTTATGATATGAAAGATAACCAATCTCCAATCTGTCATGCTGTTTATTCCTATAACCAGTAACAATGAGAGATGTATCAAAGTAGTTTCAACAGCTTTTATTGGACATCTGTTCAGTCTCTTCACCACTCTACATGAAGGAGATATATTTTCACATACATTTGTCCTGAAGCTTTTTTTCATTTTCACACATTAGAATATTTTCATGAACACACAATTGTGAATTTCCATTCTGAATTAGGTCACAAATATGTTGTTAAATTATTGGGCAATAAATCATTTTGACAATTAAACAGTCTTCCAGAATGTATCATTATATATAGTGCACATTGAAATCAGTAATATACTTACTCGTAAGTTCTTCTGTTCAATGTAAATGTCCCAATCATACAGCAGGGATTGGTGAAACAATAGTGAGGGTTCTTCATCTGAAGGTAAAACAATATACAATTAAGATTTGCCCTCAAAAGCTTTGACAAAGGGTCATTTGGACTCGAAGCGTGAGCTCTTTTAACTCCCTACAGATGCTGCCAGACCTGCTGAGATTTTCCAGCATTTTCTTTTTGGTTTCAGATTCCAGCAATCACAGTATTTGCTGCTATACAAGTAAGGTTACTGAAGAAGCAGATGCATCTGACCTCAGCTGCTAAATGCAAGTCATGGGACAAATACATCACATCCTGCCAAGGTGATAGTTGTTACGACCCCCTTGGGGGCCACAGATTATGCTCAATAAGATTGTTTGCGTTCACCTCAGTGTTTGAACTCCCCTGGTAATTGGGGGCGGGGTTTCCCCTTAACAAGGGAGAACCTCTCAGTATAAAACGTCGAATTGGGTGTAGGTTGTGAAGGGTGGCCTTACAGGGAGAGGAGTTGTTGCTCAATAATATTGTGTATACCTTAATAAACTTTAGTTCATTTCTATTCTACTGTGCTTTCCTGTGTCTCGACTGTTGGATTCTACACTGGCGATGAGGGTAAAGTAGAGCTGCCGCAGCCATCGTACATTATACCACCAGCCCACGTCGTCCAGGCCCAGAGAGGCCTCCACTCCGACCGGAGAGAAGCCGCACATCAGAAAACTTGAACATTCGATGCAGGTACCGATGACTGGATCCAGTACGTCGAGTGGGTACAGTATTTTTTTCGGTCTCAAGCTATTGTGGGGGATGAGTAACAAACCGTTGTATTACAGACCACAGTCGGGGGACCGACCTGTGCGCTAATCAAAAGCCTCATCCAACCAGATAGGCCGGACTCCAAGGGGGGGGATTCTCCAATAGCCAACGCCGGAATCGAGAAACGTCGAAATCGTGACAGGCGCCGGTTTCACGCCAAATCGCAATTCTCCGTTGACTCGACAGCGGTATTGATGCCTTGCAGAACGCAGGTACAGTGAACACCCTTGGTATATCATTAGCGGGCCCCACCCGTTATTCTCTGGGGCCTTCACGATTCTTCGTCTCCACTGGGGTGAATTCCTCATGGCAAGGTGCACTGGTGCTTTTAAAAATCATGAAATGGGTGGCGTGGCTGCTGAGGGAGAGAGAGGGGGTCCAAGATCGCCATAGTTTGCTGACAGTTGTGCCACTGGCCAGGGGGCTTCTGCCAGGGCTGGAGGAGTAGTGGGGGATGGCCAGGAGGTGGGCTGTGGGGTCGGGGTGGATGGGCACAGAACACCATTGCCACGGGCCTGCAAAGCAGCCATGCAGCTGCATGCGCCGATGACTGCCCACTGAACTTATGGCCACAGGTCATATGAACATAGAACATAGAACATACAGTGCAGAAGGAGGCCATTTGGCCCATTGAGTCTGCACAGAGCCACTTAAGCCCTCAATTCCACCCTATCCCCGTAACCCAATAACCCCTCCTAACCTTTTTTGTTGGTCGCTAAGGGCAATTTATCATGGCCAATCCACCTAACCTGCACATCTTTGGACTGTGGGAGGAAACCGGAGCACCCGGAGGAAACCCACGCAGACACGGGGAGAACGTGCAGAACCGACAGTGACCCAGCGGTGAATCGAACCTGGGACCCTGGCGCTGTGAAGCCACTTGTGCTACCGTATGGGTGTCCCCCAGGCCAACCATCTAGGTGGCCTCTGGCCCCAGCTGACCCATTAGCTGAATGGGCATGCTCCAGCACTACCAGTGATACCACTGCCATCTTGTTGGCAGGGATGAGTGTGTGTGGGGAGTGGCATGTGTATGCACGGCTGCAGCTTGTCATCCTCCGGTCAATCTCTGACCCGGCGAAACCCACGCCGTTTCTCATTGGAATCGATTGTGTTCCACGTGGCACTGGTGCTAGTCCCTCAACGGTCATTGAATTGGTCCAGGTGCAGCGCCAGTTTTGATGTGATGGAAGTCCACGAATCCTGCCTTGGCGTCAACACTTAGTCTCAGGAATGGAGAATTCCGCCACAAGTCTTTTGCCACATCTGTAGCCTGGTCAATGCACATCTGAACTCACAGCCCCCAATAATGATCCTGCAGGTTCCGTTTCCACACGACCTCACCCAAGGAGAATCCAGTGGCGGCTTTTTGGCGTGCTGCCTCTTGTAAGTTTGGGGTGCACTGTCCAAATCACTGATGGATGTTTCATCTGTGGACTTCCTACAGAGGCTCACTGACCCCTCTAACGGGCGGTGGGCAGTACCATTTCCTGGGAAAGTGCAGAGCTTGGGGAAGTCATAGCAGCTCTCTACTTTATGGACTCTTTGCCAATCATGGCTGCTCGCATCAAAGAGTGGACCCAGGCGGACCAACAGTTATTCCGGGTCCAGCACATGGTCCAGTACGGAGTCCGGCACAGAGCCCTGCCCGTCAACCTGCAGGCTGAAACAACTAGCGTGGAGAACAACGCCGGAACTAGTGTGGAGAACGCCGTTTTGTTGTGGGGGACTTGAGTCGTCGTCCCGGAATGTGGTCAGCAACCATTGCTGCAGGACCTCCGCAATGGACACCCAGGGGTATCCAAGATGAAGATGCTCACCCACAGCTACATTTGGTGGCCTGGGATTGACTCCAACATCGGGAAGGTGGCCAGCACTGTGGCTCTTGCCAGGAGAGCCAGAAGGCCCCACTTGTGGTTCCGATGCACCTGGGAGTGGTCTGGATAACTGTGGCCCAGCAGCTAAATAGACTTCGCCCGCCTATTCCAAAGGGCGACATTCCTCGTCATGGGGGAGGCCTACTCAAAGTGACTCGAGGTCCATAATGTACAGACCATGAGCACGAAGGTGACCATAGATCAGCTGACGCACACGTTCAGTACCCATGGCAGCCCCGAAGGATTGATGTCCGATAATGGCACAGCCTTAACCAGCAGGGAATTCAAGTTTTTTGTGGCATCTAATGGCCTCCAGCATGTGCAGACTGCCCTGTATCATCCAGCTTTGAACAGATTGGCCAAACAGACAGTCCAACCCTACAAACGGGCCATGAAGAAGTTGACCTTGGGATCCTGGGAGGCACGCCTGGCACAATTCCTTTTCAGTCACCGGACGACCCCTCATGTCACCATAGGAGTAGCATCGGCAGAGTTTATGATGGAACGTTGGCTCAGGACATGCTTCAGCCTCTTCATCACGGACATTGGTGCACGGATCCGCCAGTGACAGAACCGCTCCGAGACAAAACTGATCAGCGCACGCAGCTGCGCAACTTCAAGCCAGGGGACTGTGTCAACGACGTCTACATTTGGAATTTCAGTGCCAGCGCATCATGGACGCCAGGCGTGGTGCTCAGGGCAACTGGTCCGGTCTCCTATTCGTGCAGGGACATGAAACCAGCCACCACTTTGATCACATCCACCGCCACATGTTGGAACCTCCCAAGCTGGCTCAGAATGTTGGACTGGTCCAGGACTGCTGCAGTCCCCATCACCGCCGAGAGCGCTGCCCAGATCACCTGGTCTGGTCTCCTTTTCGGTCTAGGTACAGGGACATGAAGCCAGCCACCACTTGGACCACATCCGCCGCTGCACGCAGGAACCTCTGGATCTGGCTCAGGGTGTACCGGTCCAGGACCACCTGCGGTCCCCTTCAATGCCGAGAGCGGCACCCAGATCGCTGCCCAGATCGCTGTCACCTCCACCCATCAACGCCCAAGAGGCCATAATGCTCAACTTCTCCTTGGAGAATTCAGACACCTACTCCAATATGGACATTGGGCCATCCAATGTAGAACAGTACAGCACAGTACAGGCCCATGATGGTGTGCCGACCATTTATCCTAATCTAAGATCAACCAAACCTTTACCCCTTCAATTTACTGCTGTCCATGTGCCTGTCCAAGAGTCGCTTAAATGTCCCAAATGACTCTGACTCCACCACCTCTGCTGGCAGTGCATTCCACACACCCACCACTATCTGTGTAAAGAACCTACCTCTGACATCTCCCCTATACCTTCCTCCAATCACCTTAAAATTATGTTCTCTCATGACAGCCATTTCCGCCCTGGGGAAATGTCTCTGGCTATCCACTCTATCCATGCCTCTCATCATCTTGTACACCTCTATCACGCCACCAGTCTTCCTTCGCTCCAGTGAGAAAAGCCCTAGCTCCCTCAACCTTTCTTCATAAGACATGCCCTCCAGTCCAGGCCGCATCCTGGTAAATCTCCTCTGTACCCTCTCCAAAACTCCACATCCTTCCTATAATGAGGCGACTAGAACTGGATACAATATGCCAAGTGTGGTATAACCAGGGTTTTATAAATCTGCAGCAAAATCTCGCAGCTCTTAAACTCAATCCCCCTGTTAATGAAAGCCAACACACCATACTCCATCTTAACAACCCTATCAACCTGGATGTAGTCGTATAGTCACCGCCAATGGCAGTGCTCTTACCAGCTACACCATTCCCGGCCCGATATTCCGCACAAAAGCGGCAATCACTGGTGAGATACACGCCTTCCGGCCCAGCTCCATCGATGCCGGATGGCCGTCCGCTCCCCAGGCAGACAAAGACAAGATGGCCTCCACCGAGGCCAACAGACATGGACGTCTCTCTGGACTTTGGTGGTGGGGGGGGAGGGGAGTGTTACGATCTCCTTGAGGGCCACGGAATATGCTCAATAAGATTCCCGTGTTTACCTCAGAGTATGAACTCCTCGGTGAGACGGGGTTTCCCCTTAACACGGGAAAACCTCTCAGTATAAAAATTCCGACCTGGGTCCAGGTTGGGGAATTTGGCCTTTTGAGGAGAGGAGTTGTTGCTTAGTAATATTGTGGATACCTTAATAAACTGTAGTTCATTTCTATCCTACAATGCATTCTTGTGTCTCTTCTGTTGGATTCTACAGTAGTGATTGACAACAGTTGAAGAAACATTTTCCTTCAGGCACATGCCCCTCGCACCTCAACAACCCCCTTTTTCTGAACTAAATGTTTACCTTTAAAGAATCAAACTGGTTACATGCCAGCTAAATGAATTGTGTCTGAATGAATCATTATGCATAACGATTCATTTAAAAGCCTCTGAAACGTATCGGCAATTTGCTTATCCATCCAGACATAGCTACGAGGACCATTGCTGTAAGCTGCTGGCCGTTTTCAGAATGTTGGTTGGGGTGCTTTGTTTGTGTTGAATCTCAGAGATTGTTTGAGTCACAATAGGCCGGCTCAGCCTTTCAGGTTGTGGTTTTGTTCTGATTTGGCATCTGTTTGATCACATTCGCATGGTATTTAGTGTTCATACCTGATACGGTCTTCCTTCTGGGCATATGCTGACTATTTCTTCTGGATTCTCAGTGCATTCAGAGGGAGTTGTACTCAAACTTTCTTTCCAATGTTCAGGTCGGGTAATTCATTAACCACTTGCCGAACATGCATATCTTTCATCTGACGCTGTTTTGTGTGTAATGCGACGTGCCCACCTGGGAGTGTCGAAGAGTGATGAATGAGATGTATTGTCCACACTATCTGCCGAAGAGTAATTCTGCATTTGCTCCTCAGTAGGGTGAAGTCATAGAATCATAGAATTTACAGTGCAGAAGGAGGTCATTCGGCCCATCGAGTCTGCACCGCGGTGTTCTTGGAAAGAGCACCCTACCAAAGCCCACACCTCCACCCTATCCCCATAACACAGTTACCCCACACAACACTAAAGGCAATTTGGGGCACTAAGGACAATTTAGCATGGCCAATCCACCTAACCTGCACATCTTTGGACTGTGGGAGGAAACCGGATCACCCGGAGGAAACCCATACAGACACGGGGAGAGCGTGCAGACTCCGCACAGACAATGGCCCAAGCCGGGTATCGAACCTGGGACCCAGGAGCTGTGAAGCAATTGTGTTAACCACTATGCTACCTGTGTATATGTTCAGACTTGTTCCACATATTCTGTTCAATTGTGCCACTCAGCTTGTTGGTTGATGATCTGCGTGGCAGAGTTAGACGACCTTATCCCAGTGTAAGCATGGGTTTTGCAATGGCATTCTCTGTGGTCTGTATTCTTTGCCATCATCTTAATTATACCATGGATGGTTTCTGCACACTGGTAGGCCTGCAATCATTACACCCATGGTGCTCACAACATAGAATATGTGGGGTGACCAGAATATGTTGTGTAAGGTTTTCGGTAGAGGGTGCCATCTCTGCTACTCCACTACTGGGCCGATATCTGGGGTTTGAGTATCTGTGTGTGTCTCTCTCCAGCTGGCACTGAAACTTCAGAGGCCAGGGGATGCCGCACTGGGACACCTCCACGGGAGAGAGCACTGAATCAAGCCTGCCGTTTATCCCTAACCGGAAGCCTGAGGCTTATATCACACAGATATCCAGACCCCCACCAATGCCCAGGTGATTCTCTCTCTTGCCGGTGGTGCAACACCCACCCGGTTCCTACTTCGCTGGAGTAGCTTTCCCAAGAGAGAGAATAGGACACTGCTGTTTATTACCTAACCAGCAGCCTGTCCTGAGTGAATCGCTCAAGATGACCCTAGATTCTTGAACCCGGAATTAAGGTGAGGAATATTTTAACAATGACTTGGTCAGAGATCGCTGGTGAGAGATTGAAGAATTTAAACGACTCCAATTATCAGCAAATCAAGGTTTATTGCAAAACCCAGGTCAAAATCATCAAACAGAAGAAATTATAATAAAATCTTAAACTCTAACACAAACTAAGTCTATTCAGAAAGTACTATAACGGACACAACGAAAAATCTTATTGTTACACAGTTTTAGCAATGACACAGAACACAAATCAAGTCCCCTTCCCCAGAGCCTCAACCACTATCAAAGTCAAGGGAGTTTCGCAAGCTGCTGCAGGGTACTTACGGTCACAGGCTGCAGAGGTCAAGTCAAAGGTGGAGAGGTCGAGCCAAGAGACCCTCAATCGAAACACAGCCCCTTTTATATCCGTTTTACCAGGCTTTTTCCTGTGTTCGGCCAGCCCCTTTTGCATTGAATTGGTAAGGTTTAAAGTTCCCGCTGGTCCCGCCCCCTTTGAGCCGGTCAGAGCTGTCGACTTCCGGGTTTTCCTCCTCCTTTGCGTTGTATCAGTCCAAGTTTAAAGTTCCCGCTGGTCCCGCCCCCTTTGAGCCGGTCAGAGCTGTTCGCTTCCGGGTATTCCTCGCAGGTCCGCTCCTTCCAGCCAGGCAGACCTGCCGCGATTTGAATTTGGCGCCGACTCCGCCCCCTCCTCCCAGTGAGTTCCTGCCGGTGGCTTCTGTCAAGATTGGAGTACCTCCCCCAGGTCCGCCTCCAACTTGGTTTTTTCTACCGCTTATCTTCAAGGGGCTTTTCCAGCGCAATATACTGAGCCCAGACAGTCTGCTTTTTGGGATAACAAGGTTAAGCTCTCTTGTGAAGATTTTCAGTCTTCCAGCTGCTCCGGAGATGGCTGCTATTCTCACCTCGCTATGTTGATGGGGTGTTAATTGGATTCTGCTCTGGTGGAGGCCAGGTCATTTACATCTGCATGGGGCTATGACCATCCCATTGTCCTGCTTGCAGGCAGGCCCCCTGTGTATTCCCGTGCCCCTTTGTCTGTGTGTTAATCTTATCTCGTTGTCTGGCTCCTTCTTCCTTGTAGCTCCTAGGGGGGGGGTTTGTAAATACCTATGCCCCTACTCAGCTCAGCGGACCAAGCCTGCTGGGAAATCTGGTTACGTTCTCTTGGCTGAAAAGTCAGTTTACAGTCTCTGGGTTTTATTCTTGGGCAGTCCAAAAAGGGCCGAATTGCCCGAAAACCTTACAGTTGTTGCGACACCTGGGGCGAAATTCTCCGTTATCGGCGGAAAGTCCGCCGATCGGCGCAAAAAACGGCACAAATCCGACTTGCGTCACGTCGGAAAAATGGGTCGAAAGTCTCCGGCCCGAAATGGGCTAGCAGCGACATAACGGGATCCGCGCTTGCGCAGTGGTTCACGCCATGCAGCGTCATACGCGCCGCACGGCGTGACGGCTCATAAGGCCGCGCTGCTCCCCCCCACCCGACCGCAACACCCGACCGCAACACCCGACTGGATGGCTGGCCGCCGCTCAGCCCCGAGGTTCGAGTCACGTGGAGGCGCTCCTGGACGCGGTGGAGCAGAGGAGGGACGCCCTGTATCCCGGGCACGGCCGCAGAGTTGCCCCACGCCACAGCCGGCATCTGTGGAGGGAAGTGGCAGAGGCTGTCACCGCTGTGGCCCTGACACCACGGACAGGCACCCAGTGCCACAAGAAGGTGAACGACCTCGTCAGAGCAGGCAGGGTGAGCCTCCCCCATATCCCCCCCCTCCCCCATATCCCCCCCTCCCCCATATCCCCAAGTGAATCCAGCCCTAACCTTAACCTCTGCAATGCACGCGCAACCGATGGCGTGCATTCATATACCTGCCTAACAGTGTTGCCTTTTACCCCTGCCACCCCCCCCCCCCACAGGAGAAGCGCGCGCACAACAATAGGGAGCATGTGAGGACTGGAGGAGGCCCCGCTGATGAGAGGCCACTGACCGAACACCAGGAAAGGGCCCTGGAACTGGCTGGTGGACCTGAGGACCGGGAGGTTGCTGATGCAGAGGTCGGGGGCGTAGTAGCAAGTGAGCCACCGACAGCCCGTCCCCATATCCCCCCTCCCCTATATCCCCCTCCCCCATATCACCTGATCACTGCCTGATGTCTAACCATGCATGCTTCATTGTGTATCGCAGGACCAAACGTCCAGGCACCCATCCCCGCAGATGCAGACCGCCCGCAGGATGCCCCTCGGAGGCCACGGGAGACGGAGAGACCCGGACCCTCCGGCATGCGACGCCCGCAGGATGCCCCTCGGAGGCCATGGGAGACGGAGAGACCCGGACCCTCCGGCATGCGACGCCCGCAGGATGCCCCTCGGAGACCACGGGAGACGGAGAGACCCGGACCCTCCGGCATGCGACGCCCGCAGGATGCCCCTCGGAGACCACGGGAGACGGAGAGACCCGCACCCTCCAGCATGCGACGCCCGCAGGATGCCCCTCGCACACCACGGGAGACGGAGAGACCTGGAGCAACAGGGAGACGACACCCCCGTCACGTGCGGGAGCGACCACCCAGGGATGAGGGGGGCAGCCACAGGACACCACTACCCAGGACACCACTACCCGGGACACCACTACCCGGGACAGCAGTACCCGGGACAGCACTGCCCAGGAAGACGAAATACCGGACAGTGACTCAGAGTGGATGGGTGGAGACGAACCCCCACCCCAAAGTGCCATGGACTCAGAATGGGACGAAGAGCACGACACAACGCCACTGCTGTCACCAACACCCTCCACCATCGCAGAAACACTCACCTCGGTTGGGCACTTTAGTGATGAGACGTCTGGTACACTCACTGGTGCGCACAACACAGCCGTCCCGGTACAGCAGGTGGAGGTAGGAGCAGCAGAGGGGCCGGGCGGTCGGAGGGTAGCCCAGCCCAAGCGAACATCTGCCGCCCAGATGGATCCCGGGTTCCTGGAGTTACCACACCCACACATAGATCCGATGCAACCACCGACCCGGAAACAAGCGAAGAGGGTGACGGGCGGCTTGCGGCAGCTGCGGTCGCAGGTGGAGGAGTCCACCCGCGTCCAGGAGCTGGAAGTGGTGCCGGTCATGCGTGCCACCCAGGCCGACACCGCACGGGTGGCGTCCGCGGTGGAGGCAATGGGTGCGACGGTGTCAGACATGGGGAACGGTTTGCGAGGCCTGGGGCTTTCCGTGCAGGCGGCGTCTGTGGCCCAGGAAATGGCTGCCCTCTCACAGGAGGCCATGAGCCAGTGCCAGCGCCAGATGGCAGAGGCGCTCAACGCCATAGCCCAGTCTCTGCAGGCCATGGCCCAGTCTCAGCAGGCCATGGCCCAGTCTCTGCAGGCCATCGCTGAGGGCATCGGCGCCAGTGGCCAAGTGCGAGCCAGCGTCGCACTGTCACAGACAGGGTTTGCCAACCCCCTGGGCTCCATGGCTGCAAACCTGCAGACCCCTGTCGATACCAGCACGGGCCTCCAGGACTGGCAGCGCCAGATGTCGGGGGCGCGTCGGATGGCCAGTCCGTTCGCATCCCCCACCCATGTAGAGGCCTGGGGGCCATCGGGCACCCCGAGGGAGGAGGAGGTGGTGTGGTCCGTCCCGGCTCCCTCTGTAGGGGAGGTCCCGGTACACCGCGACACCTCGGACTCCCCCCCCCCCCCCCTTCCGTCCCAGGTGCATCGGGTGGGCAACGGGTAGGACAGGCTGGCAGCTCGCCATCCTAGTCTCCCGGGCCGCAGCCTGGCCCATCTAGGCCAGGACGCCCCAGGAAACGGCCGCCAAAGGGATCCAGTGTCAGACGGCAGGAATCACAGGAGTCCACCTCCAGTTCTGCTGTACCATCTGGGGGACCACGTAGACGTAGTCAAAGGGCCCGTAAGGCCAAACAATTAGACACTGAGTAAGTTGGCACGGTTGCAGGGCACAGATGAGTTTTTGGGGCTAGGGCACGTGCATGAACTCCTTTGGTTATTAAAGTCAATGTTACACCTACAGAAGCTGCCTTTGTGCTCTGTCCAAAGTGTGCGGGGGTGTCATGTACGTTGAGCGCAAGTGTGTGTGTGAGGGGTGGTCTTACTTCAGCCCCAGGTGAGTCTGCCCCCTTCCCCCTGGGCCGCCATCAACATCCCCCGGGCAGAGGACGGGACCGTGCGCTGCAGTGTCACAGCCGCATGCAGGGATGGTCCGGGTGGATGGTGGTACTGTGGCCATGGGTCAGACATAGTCCAACGATGTAGAGCCAGGAGCTCACCACAGGGCGGGTTGTCATCATCCTCCATGGCCTGCGATAGACACGCGTCCACCCGCAACTGTGTGAGCCCGGCCCGTTGTGCCGCAGGTGGATCGGCAATGGGGGGGGGGGTGTGCATGCGGGTGGGGTGGGTGGGGTTCGGGTGGGGTGGGTGGGGCTGGGGAGGGGGGTGAGGGTGCTGGGTGGGTGGATGGGTGGGGGGTGGGGGTGGTCGGCTGTTGCCATGGTGTGCGATCTGTGGCCATACTACCCGATTCCCACGCCCATCTAGTCAGTGAAGCGGGCGTCTATCAGTCTGTCCCGTGCCCACTGGGCCAGCCGGTAACGGTGGACAGCCACCCGCCTGTGTCTACCCCATCTGCCCTGACCATTACCCCCATCCCCCTCATCTGGGGAGGACTGCGCCTCTTCCTGCTGCTCCTCCACTCCGCCCTCCTCTGCCTGCGGCACATCGCCCCTCTGCTGGGCTATGTTGTGCAGGACGCAGCACACCACAATGATGCGGCCGACCCTATCTGACCGATACTGGAGGGCGCCCCCAGAGAGGTCCAGGCACCTGAAACGCATCTTCAGCACACCAAAGCACCTCTCTATCACTCCCCTTGTCGCTACATGGGCATCATTGTAGCGGTTCTCCACCTCATTGCGTGGCCTCCGTATAGGCGTCATCAGCCACGATCGCAATGGGTAGCCCCTGTCGCACAGCAACCAGCCCCTCAGCCGGGGATGGCGTCCCTCGTACATGCCGGGGATGGATGACCGCGACAACACAAATGAGTCGTGTACACTGCCTGGGTGACGGGCGCAGACGTGCAGGATCTGTACGTTCATCGAATAGGTCCCCTTCCTATTCGTGAACATGGCCCTGTTATCTGCAGGTGGCCGCACGGCGACGTGCATCCCATCGATCGCGCCCTGGACCATGGGGAACCCGGCCACGGCAGAGAAGCCCACGGCCCGGGCATCTTGGCTGGCCCGGTCCACGGGGAAGCGGATGTAGCGGTGCGCCATGGCATATAGGGCATCTGTCACTGCCCGGATGCACCGGTGCACCGATGTCTGCGATATGCCGGACAGGTCCCCACTCGGTGCCTGGAATGACCCCGTTGCATAAAAGTTCAGGGCCACCGTAACCTTGACGGACACTGGGAGAGGGTGTCCCCCGCCAGTGCCACGCGGTGACAGGTGTGCCAGCAGGTGGCAGATGTGTGCCACGGTTTCCCGGCTCATCCGGAGTCTCCTCCTGCATTCCCGGTCCGTGAGGTCCTGGTACGACTGCCTGGGCCGGTACACACAGGGCGCCCTCGGGTGCCTCCGTTGCCGTGGGGCCGCGACGTCCTCCTCCCCCTCCTCGTCCTGTCGGTCGGGTGTCCCTCCAGCCTGGTCGGCTGCCGCTTGCCCCTCTGCGGCAGCCTGCGCCGCCTCTCTGGCACGCTCCTCCTCCTCATCCAGGGCAACATAGACATGAGCGGCTGCCGCCACGGTGGCCAACATCGCTGGATGATCTGAAAACATGACGGCCTGGTGGGGGGAGGGGAACGACGACATGTCATTGCCCATATCCCCTCCTCCCCCCAGCCAGGTGGCATGGACCGCATGGGTCCAACTGTTGGAGGCTGGCACCTGGCCAGGTGGACCAACTCACTTGCCCTCCCATCCCCCTCCCCAGCAGGGACCCCCCCCCAACCTCCACCCCGGCACGGATCCCCCCCCCAACCTCCACCCCGGCACGGACCCCCCCCCCAACCTCCACCCCGGCACGGACACCCCCATCCCCCTCCCCAGCACGGACCACCCCATCCCCCTCTCCGGCACGGACCCCCCCCAACCTCCACACCGGCACGGTCACCCCCATCCCCCTCCCCGGCACGGACCCCCCCCCCAACCTCCACCCCGGCACGGACCCCCCCCCCAACCTCCACCCCGGCACGGACACCCCCATCCCCCTCCCCGGCACGGACCCCGCCCCCAACCTCCACCCCGGCACGGACCCCCCCCCCCAACCTCCACCCCGGCACGGACACACCCATCCCCCTCCCCGGCACGGACCCCCCCTCCCCAACCTCCACCCCGGCACGGACCCCCCCCCCCCCAACCTCCACCCCGGCACGGACACCGCCATCCCCCTCCCCGGCACGGACCCCCCCCCCCCCAACCTCCACCCCGGCACGGACCCCCCCCCCCAACCTCCACCCCGGCACGGACACCCCCACCTCCACCCCGGCACGGACCCCCCATCCCCCTCCCCGGCACGGACCCCCCCATCCCCCTCCCCGGCACGGACCCCCTCCCGGCACTCCCCCGGAGCCCAGCCTACTCTAACCACACCACCCCCCCCCCCCCCCCCCGCTGCACACACACACACACAAGCCGAGACACACCTCTCCTCGCGCATTCAGACTGCGGCCACGCCATCGCCTGCCCAGAGCCAACCCCCCAGGCCGTCACTCACCTCCACGCTGGTCGGCGTGAACCTGGAGCACAGGGTCACGCCGATGAAAAGGAGGTTTAATTTACGTCGACATGAACGGTCATCACGTCGACGGGACTTCGGCCCATCCGGAAGGGAGAATATCGGCAGGCCGAAAATCGGCTGCCTTGCGCAGACCCGTGACATTCTCCGCGGCAGCGGCGCCATTAACGCCCCGCCGACTTTTCTCCCTTCGGAGACTTCGGCAACCGGCGGGGGCGGGATTCACGGCGGCCAACGGCCATTCTCCGACCCTCTGGGGGGTCGGAGAATGACGCCCCTGATTGTAATTATCCCAGGGATGGAGTCTCCAAGCCCTTGCGTGGATTTGGTCTTTATGCTGTTTGGTATGCACTTTTGGTTGGTTAGAATGGTGTACCTGTCTGGCCTTTGTTTGTGGATTCTCATGATGTTGAACCACTTGTTTAGACCTTTGCATTTTACATTGCTGTTTCAAATGTTTCCACCATTTAAAGAGGGAGGTAGAGAGAAAACAGGGAATTATAGACCAGTAAGCCTGACTTTGGTAGTGGGGAAAATTCTTGAATCCGTAGAACATACAACATAGAACATAGAACATTACAGTGCAGTACAGGCCCTTCGGCCCTCGATGTTGTGCCGACCTGTGAAACCACTCTAAAGCCCATCTACACTATTCCCTTATCGTCTATATGTCTATCCAATGACCATTTGAATGCCCTTAGTATTGACGAATCCACTACTGTTTCAGGCAGGGCATTCCACACCCTTACTACTCTCTGAGTAAAGAACCTACCTCTGAAATCTGTCTTATATCTATCTCCCCTCAATTTAAAGCTGTGTCTCCTTGTGCTAGTCATCACCATCCGAGGAAGAAGGCTTTCACTGTCCACCCTATCCAATCCTCTGATCATCTTGTAAGCCTCAATTAAGTCACCTCTTAACCTTCTGCTCTCTAACGAAAACAGCCTCAAGTCCCTCAGCCTTTCCTCATAAGATCTTCCCTCCTTACCAGGCAACATTCTGGTAAATCTCCTCTGCACCCTTTCCAATGCTTCCACATCCTTCCTATAATGCGGCGACCAGAATTGCACGCAATACTCCAAATGCGGCTGCACCAGAGTTTTGTACAGCTGCAACATGATCTCATGGCTCCGAAACTCAATCCCTCTACCAATAAAAGCTAACACACCGTACGCCTTCTTAACAACCCTCTCAACCTGGGTGGCAATTTTCAGGGATCTATGTACATGGACACCAAGATCTCTCTGCTCATCCACACTGCCAAGAATCTTACCATTAGCCCAGTACTCTGTCTTCCTGTTATTCCTTCGAAAATGAATCACCTCACACTTTTCTGCATTAAACTCCATTTGCCACGTCTCAGTCCAGCTCTGCAGCTTATCTATGTCCCTCTGTAACTTGTAACATCCGTCCGCACTGTCCACAACTCCACCGACTTTAGTGTCATCTGCAAATTTACTCACCCATCCTTCTACGCCCTCCTCAAGGTCATTTATAAAAATGACAAACAGTAGTGGACCCAAAACAGATACTTGTGATACACCACTAGTAACTGGACTCCAGTCCGAACATTTCCCATCAACCACCACCCGTTGTCTTCTTCCAGCTAGCCAATTTCTGATCCAAACTGCTAAATCACCCTGAATCCCATGCCTCCGTATTTTCTGCAGTAGCCTACCGTGGGGAACCTTATCAAACGCTTTACTGAAATTCATATACACCACATCAACTGTTTTACCCTCATCCACCTGTTTGGTCACCTTCTCAAAGAACTCAATAAGGTTTGTGAGGCATGACCTACCCTTCACAAAACCGTGTTGACTCTCTCTCATCAAATTATTCCTTTCCAGATGATTATACATCCTATCTCTTATAAACCTTTCCAAGATTTTGCCCACAACAGAGGTAAGGCTCACTGGTCTATAGTTACCTGGGTTGTCTCTACTCCCCTTCTTGAACAAGGGGACAACATTTGCTATCCTCCAGTCTTCTGGCACTATTCCTGTAGACAAAGATGACTTCAAGATCAAAGCCAAAGGCTCAAAAGTCTCCTCCCTAGCTTCCCAGAGAATCCTAGGATAAATCCCATCCAGCCCAGGGGACTTATCTATTTTCACACTTTCCAGAATTGCTAACACCTCCTCCTTATGAACCTCAAGCCCTTCTAGTCTAGTAGCCTAAATCTCAGTATTCTCCTCAACAACATTGTCTTTTTCCTGTGTGAACACTGACGAAAAATATTCATTTAGCACCTCTCCTATCTCCTCGGACTCCAAGCACAACTTCCCACTACTGTCCTTGACTGGCCCTACTCTTACCCTAGTCATTCGTTTATTCCTGACATATCTATAGAAAGCTTTAGGGTTATCCTTGATCCTACTTGCCAAAGACTTCTCATGTCCCCGTCTGGCTCTTCTTAGCTCTCTCTTTAGGTCCTTCCTAGCTAACTTGTAACGCTCGAGCGCCCTAATTGAACCTTCATGTCTCATCTTTACATAAGCCTCCTTCTTCCTCTTGACAAGTGTTTCGACTGCTTTAGTAAACCATGGTTCCCTTGCTCGACCACTTTCTCCCTGCCTGACAGGTACATACTTATCAAGGACACGCAGTAGCTGTTCCTTGAACAAGTTCCACATTTCCATTGTGCCCATCCCCTGCAGTTTTCCTCCCCATCCAATGTATCCTAAGTCTTGCCTCATCGCATCATAATTGCCTTTCCCCCAGATATAACACTTGCCCTGCGGTATATACCTATCCCTTTCCATCACTAAAGTAAACGTAATTGAATTGTGGTCACTATCATCAAAGTGCTCACCTACCTCCAAGTCTAACACATGTCCTGGTTCATTACCCAGTACCAAATCCAAAATGGCCTCGCCTCTTGTTGGCCTATCTACATACTGTGTCAGGAAACCCTCCTGCACACATTGGACAAAAACGGACCCATCTAAAGTACTCAAACTATAGCGTTTCCAGTCAATATTTGGAAAGTTAAAGTCCCCCATAACAACTACCCTGTTGCTTTCATTCCTATCCAGAATCATCTTTGCAATCCTTTCCTCTACATCTCTGGAACTTTTCAGAGGCCTATAGAAAACCCCTAACAGGGTGACCTCTCCTTTCCTGTTTCTAACCTCAGCCCATACTACCTCAGTAGACGAGTCCTCATCAAACGTCCTTTCTGCCCCCGTAATATTGGCCTTGACTAACAATGCCAACCCCTCCCCCTCTTTTACCACCTTCCCTGAGCTTACTGAAATATCTAAACCCCAGCACCTGCAACAACCATTCCTGTCCCTGCTCTATCCATGTCTCCGAAATGGCCACAACATCGAAGTCCCAGGTACCAACCCATGCCGCAAGTTCACCCACCTTATTCCGGATGCTCCTGGCATTGAAGAAGACACACTTTAAACCACCTTCCTGCCTGCCGGTACACTCCTACAAGTTTGAAACCTTACTCATGACCTCACTACTCTCAACCTCCTGTATACTGGAGCTACAATTCAGGTTCCCAAGCCCCTGCTGAACTAGTTTAAACCCTCCCAAAGAGCATTAACAAATTTCCCCCCCAGGATATTGGTACCCCTCTGTCCAGATGTAGACCATCCCATTTGTAGAGGTCCCACCGACCCCAGAATGAGCCCCAATTATCCAGAAATCTGAAACCCTTCCTCCTGCACCATCCCTGTAGCCACGTGTTCAACTCCTCTCTCTCCCTATTCCTCGTCTCGCTATCACGTGGCATGGGTAACAACCCAGAGATAATGGGCGTCATTCTCCGACCCCCCGCCGGGTTGGAGAATGGCCATTGGCCACCGTGAATCCCGCCCCCGCCGAAGTCTCCGGTACCGGAGATTGGGCGGGGATGGGAATCGGGCCGCGCCGGATGGCGGGACCCCCCGCTCAATTCTCCGGCCCGGATGGGCCGAAGTCCCGCCCAGAAATTGCCTGTCCCGCCGGCGTAAATCAAAGCTGGTATTTACCTGCGGGACCAGGCGGCATGGGCGGGCTCCGGGGTCCTGGGGGGGGGCGCGGGGCGATCTGACCCCGGGGCGTGCCCCCACGGTGGCCTGGCCCGGGATCGGGGCCCACCGATCCGCGGGAGGGCCTGTGCCGTGGGGGCACTCTTTCCCTTCCGCCTCCGCCACGGCCTCCACTATGGCGGAGGCGGAAGAGAATCTCCCCACTGCGCATGCGCGGGAAACTGTCCCTTGTATATCTGCATGAAGGTGAGCATGCAGATAGAGCAGACGGTAAATGGTAAGCTGGCCTTCAATGCGAGAGGATTAGAGTACAGGAGCAGGGATGTCTTGCTGCACTTATACAGGGCCTTGGTGAGGCCACACCTGGAATATTGTGTGCAGTTTTGGTCTCGTTATCTGAGGAAGGATATTCTTGCTATTGAGGGAGTGCAGCAAAGGTTTACCAGACTGATACCTGGAATGGTGGGACTGGAGTGTGAGGAGAGATTGAGTCAGTTAGGATTGTATTCGCTGTAGCTCAGAAGAATGAGAGTGGATCTCATAGAAACCTATAAAATTCTAACAGTAATAGACAGGATAGATGCAAGAAGATTGTTCCCGATGGTGGGGGTGTCCAGAACCAGGGGTCACATTTGGAGGATACAGAGTAGACCATTTAGGACAGAGATGAGGAGAAATGTCTTCATCCAGAAAGTGATGAGCCCGTGGAATTCTTTACCAAAGGAAGTAGCTGAGGCCAAAACATTGTATGTTTTCAAGAAGCAGTTAGATATAGCACCTGGGGCAAAAGGGATCAAAGGATATGGGATTGGCGGGATTAGGCTATTGAATTAGATGATCAGCCATAAACATAATGAATGGCGGAGCAGACTTGAAGAGCCGAACGGCCTCCCCTTGCTCCTATTTTCTATGTTTCTATGTCCTCTGGTTCCACATTAAAAGCTGAACATTTTCTGGATGCATGTATGAAGTCGAATTGCTTATTAGGCTTGCTTATGTTGTCTATTGTGACAATGGTGGAAGAATTACACATAGCCTGTAGACTCTGTGTACTCATTAGTAAGACTTTCTACTTGTGTCATCTTTGTAATGGTGCTTCCACAGTGTAACACATCCATTGGGGTAGACACTATTACAAGCTCAAATATCCGTCAGCTAATTCTGAGACCATAAAGTCAGAATCAGAAATTGCCTCTGCATGTACTTATGAATTAGTGAATGGTCACTGTTGGTTGTTGCCTAAACGACATGAATTCCAGTCATGTATACTGAAGTCTAATCTAATCTAATCTAATAATCGCTTATTGTCACAAGTAGATTTCAATGAAGTTACTGTGAAAAGCCCCATTGAGATCCATTTGCAATGATCTTCAAGTGCTGACCATATTTTATCTGAATTTTTGAGATGGACATCAGACAGACCTGACATATTCATCCTGTGGAGGTCTTCATTGCTTCGAGCAATTCTAATTTTAATGGCTTGAATATCTTGTTTGGGAATGTTGAGTTCCAGAAAACACAGCTCACTGGTTATCAGAACAAAGTAAACTCAGATAGCAGATCACTAGCCTTCTAAGTGAGTTTTGGTGTTGTGTATCAGAGGCACCATTGGCTGGTGTAATGTCACGTGTTATGCAATGACATCATCAAAGCGGTTTGTGGGCTTTTGTGGAGTTCACTATTGTACCGTGTTTGAACAGCATCTTGTAAATAAACCCCTTACACTATGTTATACGAACTCGACGTGTGCCAACTCTCATTCTTTCTCTTTGCGGCTACCAATAAAGAGCATAACAGTTGGAAGTTTTGTGTTCATCTTTTAGCAGGGTTTTTAGGTCCTTATCTGAGACAGGACAACTATCCAGGTTTTTGTTTCCAATTCTGCTCAGATCAATTTTGTGCTAAGTTACTTTGATGGCCATTGCTTCAGCTGGTCATAGGTTATTGCTCGACCTAATGTTGGAGCTGTTGAGCTCTTTCTGATTTTTCCTGACTCAACTCTGGACTTTGCCCACAAAGTGGTGATTTAAACAGAAAAATGAACTGCAGACTTCAAAAGTTAAATAAAACAGTGAAAAACAGCTTTTTTTGCAAGCTTTGTCTGGCTGTTGGGAGCTGTTACTGGAAGGACTTTTACTTTCCAGCCCATTCTTCAGTGGTTTAACTTCCCAGACCTCCTGTCAGGACAGTAAGTAGCAGAAATGGGGTCTCTCCTATCTGTGAGTTCTGCTTAAAGGTAGACTTTCCAGGATTGGCTATTTAATTTATGTTCTTGCATGAATTTCATCGCAGGTTGACTAATGCTTATTAAGCGCGCACAACTTCATAAAATCTTGCTGAGACCCGATGCCTGCTGGCTGGAGCAAGGTACAATCCCAGAATTAAGAATTCACACAGAGTTGCAGAATCATTTACACATGGTCAAATCTTCAAAACCTATGCTGCCCCCACGTAATGTTTCTCTCTTGTAAATGTTCACTCATAAGACAGGGATTCATGAACTAATAATGTGGGTTCTTTATTTAAAGATAAGGCTAATATACAAGTAATGTTAAGTAAGATGCTAAGTATATGCATCTGCTTGTAGACCAAATACAAGTCATGATACTAACACATCACATCCTGTTGAGGTAGTCATGATTGACATTTATTTAAACGACACCCTCTTAAAGGTACATGTCTCTCATCGCGTAACACTTCCCCGGGTTCAATTCTGGCCTCGGAAGACTGTCTGTGTGGAGTTTGTACGTTCTCCCCATGTCTGCGTGGGTTTCCTCCGGGTACTCCGGTTTCCTCCCACAGTCCAAAGATGTGCGGGTTAGGTGGATTGGTCATGCCAAATTGCCCGTAGTATCCAAAGGTTAGGTGAGGTTATGGGGTTACAAGGATAGGCTGGGGGGAGTGGGACTAGTTAGGTTGCTCTTTCAAAGGGTCGGTATAGAACGGCCTCCTTCTGCACTGTAGGGATTCTATGATTCTATGGGGGCAACACCAGAGGAACATAATGCAAATTTGGAAGAAGACTTCATGAGATTTAAATAAGCCAGTATTGAGTTAAAGCGAAAGAAGTGCACGTTTGAGGCTGATTAAGTCACATATTTCAGTTACAGAGTTGATGTGAAGGAATTGCACCCACTCAAAGATAACATAAAGGCAATAAAAGGGGTACCTGAGCCAATGATTATGTCGGAATTGAAATATTTTTTAGGGATGGTCAATTATTATGGCCGCTTTTTACCCAATTTGTCTACCATTTTTCTTTTATATATAAATTTAGAATACCCAATTAATTTTTTCCAATTTAGCGTATTCAATCCACCTACCTTGCACATCTTTGGGTTGTGGGGGCGAAACCCACGCAAACACGGGGAGAATGTGCAAACTCCACACGGACAGTGACCCAGAGCCAGGATCAAACCTGGGACCTCAGCGCCATGAAACTGCTGTCCTACCACTGCGCTACCATGCTGCCACATCTGTCTACCATTTTGACACCCCTGCATCAACTGCTGGAAAAGCATCAATGTTGGAAGTGG
This sequence comes from Scyliorhinus torazame, assembly GCF_047496885.1. NCBI lineage: Eukaryota > Metazoa > Chordata > Chondrichthyes > Carcharhiniformes > Scyliorhinidae > Scyliorhinus > Scyliorhinus torazame. The sequence goes on along the minus strand of NC_092714.1, from coordinate 97,149,948 downwards.
GAAGATTCCCAGAGGAAGTTTTTTGATCCGGTTAGATCAGGCCCTGCAGTCATCAACCTTGCTGGTCCATTTCAACCTGGATAAGCCCATCATAGTCACGTGTGATGTATCACCATATGGCATCGGTGCGGTATTCTCGCACAATATGGAAGATGATGTGGAAAGGCCATTTGCTTTCGCATCAATAACACTGTCCGATGCTGAGGAAATATTCTCAGATCAGCAGAGAAAGTCTGGCAGTCCTTTATGCCGTAAAAAAAATTAATCAATATATTTATGTCCGGCAGGTCACCATCGTCTCCGGCCATAAACCATTACTTGGCATTTTTTGTGAAGATAAACCCATCCCCGCCAATAATACCAGCTGAGTGCAAAGATGGGCACTGCCTTTGTCCACTTATTCGTAAACTTTAAGCATAGACCGAGACCCCAGATATAAAATGCAGATACTTTGACTAGGCTTCCACTGCCATAAATAGTATCCAAGCCTCCCACTCTGCAGGTTATCATCCTGGCTCTAAATTTTCATGACACACTAATTATTTCCACATTAAGACATGGATCGCCAGAGACCCTGTGTTATCATGGGTTGAAAGGATGGTTTTCACGTGCTGGCTGAAAGAGCGGTCCAAATGTTCAAAGCGTCAATGAAAAAGCAAGCTAATCGGCCACTACTGCTTCATTTACCAGACTTCTTGCTCTTGCACAATTCAACCCCGCATACCACCACTGGGCTTAACTCCGCTGAGTTGTTAATGGGTAGGCGTCTCAAAACCCGCTCAACCTTATTTTGCCAAATTGGTCGGAAGGGTGGGGGCTAAGCGGGCCTCACAGAAAAGTCACCATGATACAACCAAGACGGACAGGTCGTTCCAAGCAGATAATTTAATGTACATGTTAATCTTTGGTAGAGAACCAGAATGGTTACCTGGAAGAGTTGTTAAAAGGACTGGGCCAGTATCCTATGTCATAGACCTACAGAGCCGTGAGGCTAGAAAGCATGGTGATCATTTGAGAAAGAGGGAAACTGTTGTCCCCACAACATGGTTTGTGGACCCAGTCCCAGTTACCAGTATAGCACTTACAATGTAAATGGTGTTAGACCCAGATCTACTCAAAGGGAACCATCCAGACCACAGAAGGAGTTGAAGCAGTGGTCAGTACTGCCCCTACTTTGAACTCTACCAATTTGCCTGCCCTTGCTGTAGACTCGGATGCCTCCAGACTGGAAAAGCCAGTTGCCATGTTGCGATGTTTAGGAAGAGTTTGGAAGTCAATTGATAAACTTATCTCATGAACATTATTTTGAGATCCCTTACTGTAACTCTCTTTGTCTGTAGATAACTGCAAATAAGAGTTTTTCTGCTTTGTATTTCAGGAACCTGTGAGGGAACTGAAGGGAGGAGGAATGTCGTAGCATGACCCCTTTAAAGGGGTGATACTTCGTGGGCCACATGACAGGCCCAGAGCCTATGGGGCCACAGCATTGAAAGTTAGCCAATGAGGTGTTTGCACGTGGTCCTGGCTGTTGAGGTTCAGTCAGAATTAACTTGGGAGTCAAGGGAACAAGACCTGTGTAGCAGTTATACTTTTCTACATATAAAGTTCTTCTTAGTTAAATGTGATTTAGCACTGCTCATTGTTTGCCTAGCAATACAACACCCTGAATGTTCAATCCCATCCCTGGTCACCCTGCAGCCATGTCTTCGTAATTCCAACTATATCATACCCATTTATATCTATTTGCACAATTAATATATCCACTTTATTGCGACTGCTCTGCTCATTAAGGCACAACGTTTAAGGCTTGTCTTTTTAACATCTCTTGCCATGTTCCCATTATTTTTCACTGTGGCCCTGTTTGATACTGGCCCTTACTTTCTCTGCCTATCACTTTTCTTATTCCCCCTTTTGTCTTTTGTCCTTGTCCATTTTTCCCCCTCCTCTGACTCCTTGCATAGGTTCCCATCTCCCTGCCATTTTAGTTTAAACCCTCCCAACCACTCTAGCAAATACTACCCCTAGGACATTGGTCCGGTCCTGCCCAGGTGTAACCTATCCAGTTTGTATAGGTCCCACCGCTCCGAGAACCGGTCCCAGTGTCCCAGGAACCTGAAATCGTCCCCTTTGCACCATCTCTTCTGACACAAATTCATCTGATATATCCTGTTATTTCTGCTCTGACTAGCATGTGGCACTGATAGGAATCTTGATATCACTACCTTTGAGGTCCTACTTTTCAGCTTACTTCCTAACTCCCGGGACGGGATTCTCCACTCCCACGCCGAAGTGGCCACGCCGTCGTGAACGCCGTCGAGGTTCACGATGGCGCGGAACGGCCCCGGTCCCGACCGATTCAGGCCCTGACAATGGGCCAGTATCGGGGCCGTGTCATCTACCCGCGCCAGGCCTTGTCGCCCGCGTAAAAGCGGCGCCGAATAGATGACGCGGCCGGCGCCGCATAACGGACGTCATCTGCGCATGCGTGGTTGCCGTCCTGTCCAAATCCGCCCCGCAAGAAGATGGGGGACGGATCTTGCGGGGCCGCGGAAGGAAGGAGGTCCTCCTTCAGAGAGGACGGCCCGACGATCGGTGGGCACCGATCGTGGGCCACCCCACATTGCAGGTGAAGCCCGGTGCAGGATCCCCCCTCGCCCCCCCCACAGGCCGACCCCCCAGCGTTCACGCACCGCCCACGACTGCAGCGACCAGGTGTGGACGGCGCCGGGGGGAACCCGCCGTTTTGGCCTGGCCGCTCGGCCCATCCGGGCCTCAGAATCGCGGGGGTGCCGGAGAATCGCCATTTTTTGTGTCTCCGGCGATTCTCCGGCCTGCGGCCCACGAAACTCGACCGGGCCGTTCCCGCCACTTGGGAGAATCGCGGGAGGGCGTCGGACCGGCATCCCCGGAAATTTTGGCGGCCCAGGCGATTCTCCCAACCGGCGTGGGAGTAGAGAATCGCGCCCCCTATATTCTGCTGTTAGGACCTCATCCCTTTTTTTCACCTATGTCATTTATACCAATGTGTACCAAAGCCACTGGCTGTTCACCCACACATTTTGCTCCTCCATTATGCTGCAGGGCCAATCCTGGTACAACAAATTTAGCTGTTGCTGCTTCTCTCTGAAAGGCCATTCCCTCAACAGTATCCAAAGCAGCATATCTGATTCTAGGGGAATGGCCTCAGAAGATTCCTGTGCTGCCTGCCTAATCTTCTTGCTCTGCCAGGTGGTAAACACATTCCCTTCCTGCCTGTGGAGTCTGAGCCTGCGGTGTGACCACCTCTGTATTCATGTTATGCATGATACTCTCCGCCTGGCGGATGCTCTACAGTGTCCCCGGCCGCTGCTCGAACTCTAAAATCTGGGCTTCCCGGAGCTGCAGCAGGAGACACTTCCTGCACACATGCTGGCTCAAGGCACTGGAAATGTTCCCGGCTGCCCACATAGAGCAGGAGGAGCACACCACCACTTTGATCTTTCCTGCCATCACTTACCCTTTAAATTAAACCGTTTGGAAGATACTTAAAATCAATTAACATCAATTACTCTAGAGCCCTTCTTCCCTGGTCGTCACTACTACAGAATATATTCCTTACAAACTATAGACCACAAAATATAGACCTTACGAATTATAGGTGATAAAACCAGTAAAAAAATTACATGACCCTACTCACTCAATCAGCTGCTTCCATATGCCCACCTTACTTTTGAATCCTGATGTCACCTCAGAAGCTCCAAACTCCAAGATTGCACTCTGATCTCACTCATTCTCGCGCTCTTTTATCTCCCCGCTCCGCTCTCAGACTTCTCTTCATTGTGCTCTTTTATCTCCCGGCTTCGCGCTCCATCTCGCTCTCTCTCGTGTACCTTTATCTCCAGGTTCCGCCCTCGATTTGCCTGTGCATCAGCCTCCACTATACTTCCACACTGTGAACCATCCCCCTGCCAAATTAGTTTAATCTTTTCCCCCCTCCCCACACCCCAAACAACATTGGCAAACATTCCCGCAAGGATGTTGGTCCCATTCCGGTTAAGGTGCAAACCTTCTGACTTGTACAGGTTTCATCTTCCCAGAAACCACCCAGAAAACTAAATCCCTCCTTTCTGCAACATCTGTTCAGCCACACATTCATCTACTCTATCCTCCTATTCCTACATTCATCCTCAAGTGGCTCCGCTAGTAATTCAGAGATTATCACATTTGAGGTCCTGCTTTTCAATCTGCTACTTAGATCCATAAATTCTTATTGCACGACCTCATCCCTCTTCCACTTTATTCCATTGGTACCAATGTGCACCACGCCTTCTGATTGTTCACCCTCCCCCTTCTGAATGTCCTGCAGCTATTCAGTGACATCCTTGACCCTGGCACCAGAGAGGGAACACACCATCCTGGAGTCACATCTACGGCTGCAGAAACACATGCCTGCATTCCTCACTATTGAGTCTCCCACCGCTATTGCTCTTTCCCCTCCTTCCTTCCGTAGCTGAGCCACCACAGTACCGTGAACTTGGCTCTGACTACACTCCCCAGAGGAACCGTCACTCTCACCATTTTCCAACGCTGTAAAATCGTTTTTGAGTGAGATGCACCCCTTCCACTGACTGGTGGTCACCCATTCCCTCCCTGACTACAATTCCTTAAGCTATGGTGTGACCATGTCTAAAGACGTGCTATCTGTGAACCTCTCAACCTTGCGGATATACAGCTGTGCCTCCAGCCGACGCTCAAGCTCAGTGGCACTTTCTGTAAATATGGTCATCAAGACTGCACAGAGCGTCTAGGAATTCCCACATACTGCAGGCCATGTAATACACTGGACTGAGCTGCCCAGTCACGCTTATAGCTTAAAAGCCTCTTACCTCAAATTCATGCCAATTAGAAATGATTTAAGTTATTTTTTTTTAAAGGTGGAACCCTTAATGTAGCTCTAAATTAAAGAGGAACAACTTACCAATTAGCTCTCTCCCTTGTATCCTCTACTCCTGCTTCAGGGCAAGACCGCGCTCTGAAGATTAAAAAGTTAGAAAGTATAAAAAGCAATAAGCAGCTCTTTCCCCTCTGCACCAAATTCTCACTGTGCTCCAAATTCCCAAATATACTCACTCACTCTGGCTGTGTCTCATATAGTGTGTGCTCTTCCCCAAACTCGTGTGCACAAATTTTACTGATCACGCACTTCCAACAGTCCCTTTCTCAAATATAGCTGAGGTGAGCTGTGATGAGTCACACACTGGTTAAACTTCAACTGTAATCAGCACCTATTGAGGCCCTATTCAGGCCTCAGATGATTGACAGTTAACTGTCACTTAGTCAGCTGAGTCAGCTATATTATTAACCTTTTAGCTAGACTACTAATCTTAAAAAACTTTAAAGAAAAGACTTGGCAGTTCAATTCCAACGGTGCTTCAAATTCCCAAATACAGACATTCTCTCTGGCTGTGTCTCATTCAGGACGTGCCCTCTGCCAACTGCTCATGTGTAAGTCCTACTGTTCAGTAATGTCACAGCCCTATTCTTGTTGTATATTTTAGTGAACTTATCCTTCTGTAGCTCCTGCCCCATCTCATGGCAAATTTGCCAAGAAAACCATGATACTAATAATTGGCCTCGACCCATCAGGATTGCTACTGAAAGGGCTCATCTACTCCATCAGGTACAGTTGCTGCTTTGCTCTCTTAGGCTGCTTGTGCACTTTGGGCTTTTTGTGGCTTTTTACTAAGTTCCAAAACTGAATTATGACTTCAAGGAGCAACATTTTATTGGTGGTGGCCTCACTTCTCTGCTTTGGAGTAATTATGATCCAGTCCTAAGTGGTCTGGTGAGTCAGGTTTTGTAGCTGGTGGAGAGTAAAGTAATGAGGAGAGAGCAGGCGCAGAAGATGAAGGAAGAGGGCCCTGCACAAGATACCATACTCACAGCATCTTCAGGGAGCTGTTGTTGAGGTCAACTTCAGTGAGGAGCAATATGTCAGGCAATTTTGCTTTATCAACGAGGCTGCCGGCTAATGTAGTCACAACCAGAGCCCCAAGCTACAACATGGACAGAGCTGCATTCAGTTGTCAATGTCACCATGGCCTTTAACCTTTATGTCACAGACTGGTTCCAGGTTGCAGTAGCTGACATCCCATTTTGCTGTAACCAGAGAGGTGACTGAGGACAAACACCTACATCAAATTAGTAGTGAACTAAACAAAGCAGGATTGAAGAACAATCCATGCATAACCAACATTGTAGGCATCCATAGGGTCCAAGGTGCCAGAGACCATACCAGCCAGGCATCTTTCTCAATAGAAAAGATTTCATTCTCTGAATGTGCAGCTTGTTTGTGACCACGCCCAGTACATTATGCAGGGTTCCACCTGGTTTCCTGAAAGCAATCATGATTATACAGAAGACACCTGTACCACCTATATTCTAACCAGGCCATCAGGTTACAGATAGACTACTAGTGGGAAGGGGTATTCTCTCCAGAAGTGACTCATAACGCTAGTCCACAACCCGAGCACAGCCACATTAACCTGATGACTATGTGGATATGTTGAATAAACTGGGTTGTTCTCCTTAAAGAGACGATTTGGAGCAGATCATAGTTCAAAATCATCAAGGGTCGAGACATAGTAGATTGAAAGTAACTGTTCCCATTGCAGAAGGCTCAAGAACCAAAGGACATCCAGGATTTAATGTGATTGGCATAAGAAACATCAATGATTTCTGGAATAACTTTTTTTTACACAATGTGGACATGGTGGATTCAGGAGTTTAGTGCCTTTACAGAAACTCTGAATCCATGGGCCTATGGACCTATCTGAGGAGTCTTCCCAATCATGTAGCAGTTTGTGTCTTCTACACCCCAATTTCCCTGCACTTCATTCGCACACACCCCATTGATCTCAATTCTTCCGGTTTACTAGAGACTAGGTGAACCCCCACCCCTCCATCCAACACCCCAATTCAGATAAACACTCCCAGTTAACTCCCACGCCTCTGGATAATGCCCGATCAACCCTCTTCCCCCTCCAACCAATGCCCCTCTCCAACTTGGTTGACACCTAATTCTGACCTGGGCCTACCTGCTGTAGTCATCAGTGACCAGTCCTCTACCTGATTGGAGGCCCAGATGCCAATCAGGTTGATATCTGATCTAATCACTGATACCATATATATCTTATGGAGGAAATTTCAACTTATTGGTTCCCCGAGCAGGTGGGGTCAGTAAAAATTCTGCTCACGATGACTAATCATCACTTAAGTGTGAAACTCACAGGTACCTGCCTTAGCAACTCCTTGCAGGTTCAAATTAGTGGTGGAAATTCACAGCCCCTCAACCAGCAGATCTTCCAGTTTCGGCGAGGTCAATAGACTTTTGAACAGCTCTCTGCATTTTCTGTCTCCGTCCCCATCCCAATGGGGCCATAAATTCTGCACATGGTAATCAGCAATTGGGGCAGAAAATTAGGGTGAAAACTAAACTCACAAACAGGCAGGATTTATAAACTTGGCATATATTTTGCACCTGCTTTTACCCTTTCACCAAAATGTCCCTTGCAGATTCAAGCCCAGGACAAACTTTGTGCATGTGATTTAGGCTAATACCATATTGCACTGCGGTGCAACAATGTTGGAAGTATTATTTTTGTATGGATGCAAGACTGCAGTTGTGTCGGCCCCAGGGTCCTTTTTGGAGACAAGGAGAGAGCTGTTTGGGGTAAAATTCGAACCTCAACCTATCATGATATGCAAACATGCAACCAATGAACACTCAGAATAGGACACAACCAATGGGCAGTCAGGACACTCAGTGGTGGCATCACCACAAGGTGGCATGACATAAACACTATAAAAGGGATGAGGCACTCACACCCTGCCTCTTTCCACAGACAGACATCTAGAGAGTTAGACAGGGTTGATCAGCAGCATCACACCCCAGCACATGGCTTAGAGCAAGCTGGTACAGTTAGACTGAGTTACTACAGTTAGATTAGCAGAGAGCCAAACTCATTTGAGAACTGTGTTAATAGTTCAATAAACACGTTGAACTCATTTCAGAGTCTGGAGCATCCTTTAGTTAAGACTGCGTCAAGTAGCAGCCTGTGTTATCCGAAGCAGCAAAACACAACACAATCAATAGCACCAAAACAGATTGGCCTTGCGCTACCAGTGTTTACATTCAACAACTTGACATACTTTCCCCATCAGTATTAAAAGGCAGAAATACAAAGTTGGCTGGACCATAAGTGCAAATCGCAGGCCATTAACTAACCTCACCCATGTCGTTTTCCATCTATAGGGCCTTGCTATGTGAAAATTGGTCGTGGGGTTTGCCGACACAACAATAAGAAGTGTATTGCATAAATAATTCAATAGCTGTGAAGCATAGTGACAGCCAAGAGTGTGCTGTATAAATGTAAGTTCCTTCTATTTGGATCTAACTAGGTACAGCATGAAATTTTTATGACCCTGTTGCTCATGCGTTATGCATGAGGTTGCCCTGTTCTGGATGTTATCAAATCAGTGGCTTTGGTGACCTAATTCCTTTTGCAAAAGAGTGAGAAATATGTAAAATAACAATAACCATTTAAATCCTTTAAAAACATGAATTGATGGATCTCAATTTCACAAATATAGCCAAGAGATTTTCTGGAAATTCAGTGTTAACTGTTGCAGCATAGAGAGAAAATATGTCTTTATTTTGCAATTTCTCTGTAAAGAGATCAAAAACGAAACTGTGTAAAAATGTAATAATAAAAAATATTACTATCGTTCTCAAACAGTATCTTCTTCAGCAGTGGTTAATGAATCAGCCATGCATTTTACTGAGCTGGCAATTCATCCTTGCTAGAGCAAAAGGGTTCAGTAGCATGAAACAGTCTTATCTAGTCTAAGCAATGCACAGTTCTGGAGTCAAGATAATATGGCCAAATGAATTAACATTCTTAAGTGTGCAGCCCAAGCAGTAGTAATTGCTAATGGAGGTTACATTAATGACAATTACCCTCTAGTGGAGCACAAACCAGAAAGGTCTTTTCTCTTTCTCTTTTATTTGTGTACTGACAACAGTAATAATTGAACAAAAATAATGGTTTTCTCAACCCCAAGGAGCAGAGCTGGAATTACCAAGTATATTGGATAGTTCTGGGAATCTTAATAATCTCAACAACAGAAGTACTATGGTTAACGTTATGAGATACTCATTATTAGTTCCCCAAGGCATGGCAGTGCCTTAGGAGTATTACCATGGACAGAAGAATATATGGTGCATAGCACAAGGTATGAAGATATTTTGGATAATTAACAGAAAACTACCCTGCTGAGAGAGTTCATCTGTCAATTATGCTAGAATTAATTCCACTGAGATGAACATCATCTTCCAAATCAGTCCTGTTTTATTCATGCCTCCCATTATGTCACTTGCATATTCTATGACAAATACATTATATATGATACATCACTTATAAATTTTACATAATCTGATATTCATATTTTCATATTAGCATTTTTACTGTTGTAGAATTATTGTAGCCTGCATGCATGAAACTTACTGTAGTACCATAGAGCAACTGCTTACAATGCAGTACCCTAGCCAAGGTTATTACAGTCTTTGAATAGCATATTATAAATTATTGCTGAAAAAAAGACATGCTGTCGAAGCTTTGCATCTTGCACTCATCAGGACATTTCACAAGAATACCAAATTGCAAAGGGAACAACAATTTATATTGCATGAAAAGCAAATGCTAATTGGTTGGCAAGAAGACCCTGATTGGTAGAGATGTTGTGATGGAGAATGCAATAATAACTGCCAGTTAACTGCCAAGATTCATTTAAATTCAAACCAGTCAAATTGACTCTGATTGCTCAAGGGGAATGAACCAGGGAATGACTGCCCCCGAAGATTTTGTTTAGTTGAAAAGGGCACAATATGCATACCTGTTCCTTTTGCCTACAAAGGACAGGGTCCTGTGTGTGAATATATGTCACTTTTAGCACACCTAACTGGGTCACACTTATTGTGAGCCACATGGCTTTTTGGCATTCTGCCTATCGCACAAATAAGTAATGTGGTATAAGAATTTCAGTGCCAGTGTGATGCCAGGTTTATAGTGCACATGTGCCACTGGCTGGCAGACATTATTCAATAGCATGTCCTTTTCGTTGTTCACAACAGACAAAGTACCAACTGCACCCAAGCAGCCCGTACTTGCAAAACTCAAAACATAGTGTCTAACATTTCATGTGGTTCTGCGACTGGACAATACTTGCTAAATAATAATGATTGTGTTATGAATTACACTAACAACCAGTTGGGTTTGCAGTGTGGCTCACTTACACTTGCTAGAAGCTCCATATATTCACACATATAACCATGCCCTGTGCAGACAAAAGGAGTATATCGACACATTGCATCCTTTTCAACTGAACAAAAGTTTAGGAGACAGCCATTCCCTGATTCATTCCCCAGGGCAATGCTGTTCCCAACCAGATTCAACCTGCCAAGTTTAAGTTTAAATTTAAACAAATCTTGGCAATTACTCTTCCGTTGCCAGGAGGAACAACGCTAGTACCGCTCCTGGAGCAATTCAGCAACCGTTAATGGGCTAGCACCGGCGCCACATGGAACACAAGCGACTCTAATGAAAAACGTTGGCGGATTCTCTGGAGTCGGGATTGACACTCGAGAGGTTGAACCGTTGCAGCCGCATATAAACATTCCACTCCCCACACACACTCATCCCAGCAAAAAAGATGGCAGTATGGAGAGTGGCACACCGGTTCATAGATTCAGTGCTCGAGACCCTGTTGACGGGGCAGCATGGTAGCATAGTAGTTAGCATGGCCGCTTCACAGCTACAGGATCCAAGGTTCGATTCCTGGCTTGGGTCACTGTCTGTGCAGAGTCTGCACGTTCTCCCCGTGCCTGCATGGGTTTCCGCCAGGTGCTCCAGTTTCCTCCCACAGTCCAAAGATGTGCAGGTTAATGGCCACGATAAATTGCCCTTAGTGTCCAAAAAGGTTAGGTGGGGTCACTGGGTTAGCATGGAAGCTTTGGTGGGGTGGTCTTTCCAAGGGCCAATGCAGACTCAATGGGCCAAATGGCGTTCCTCTACACTGTAAGTTCTGTTATTCTGTAATTCATGGAGAGGATGTGGACCACCCTGTACCCCGGGGTGGGAAGGAGGCTGGATGCAGGTGGCAGACACCATGAGCACCATGGGCCCCACTGCCAAGGCCGGACAGCAGTGCTGCAAAAAACCGCATGACCTCTTCAGGGCAGCCTGGGGTGAGTAGGCAGCACTGTGCCTCTGGGAGTAACCCCCGCCTCACACATTCATAACCCTGCCGGCCCCCCCAACCCGGAGGGCGGCCAAACCGCATCCGCCAGCGGTGTGCATGCGCCCCACCCTGCATCACATGCCAGCACCGACACCAGCCACCATGGTCGGGTGCCCTGGCCACGAAGGCCACCAGCTACCCACCCCCTGTGCTGCATACGACCGACCACCTAACACTGTTCACTCTTTGTTTCCGCCCTCCACTAATCTGGAGAAGGCGACCCACAACCGCCAGAGGAGGGAAAAGACTGGAAGGGGACTGCCAGACCTGCGGCCCCTCACTGCAGCTGAGCAGTGGGCATTTGATCTACTTGGTGGGCCCGGAGAGAGGGTGCAATCGCCAAGGCGGAGATCGGCATCGGGCGAGCAAATGAGATCCCACTGAGTTGCGGTTCCCCATGGCCCAGATGGCACAAGACCCGCCATCCTCCGACCCCCCCCACACCACCCCCACACCCCTCTCCACCGACACCCACCCCTCCTTCACCACCACAGCCCCCACATCACCCCCACACCCCTCTCCACCGACACCCACCCCTCCTTCACCACCACGACCCCCACATCACCCCCACACCCCTCTCCACCGACACCCACACCTCCTTCACCACCACAGCCCCCACATCACCCCCACACCCTCCTCCACCGACACCCACCCCTCCTTCACCACCACAACCCCCACACCACCCCCACACCCCTCTCCACCGACACCCACCCCTCCTTCACCACCACAGCCCCCACATCACCCCCACACCCCTCTCCACCGACACCCACCCCTCCTTCACCACCACAAACCCCAAACTACCCCCCTACCTGCTCTCCACCACCACTCACTACCCCAACCCATGATCCAACATGCGTCATGTCTTGTGTCTTGCAAGATCACATGGTGATGAGGCGGGCCCTTCTGGTGTCCCAAAACCCCAACCCATACCCCAAGTGGTTAGCAGTGAGGAAGAGAACACAGACAGCACCGAGAGCCCTCGAATGCAGCCTGAGGCACCCCAGAGCACCAGTCTTGGGACGACACTGACTTCCCGACACAGCTGTCTCCAACAATCTCCACCATCCCAGAAACACCTCATTTGGGCACCTTGGCGAAGAGGCTCCAGGGGCATTATCCGGCGCGCACCACAGATATCCTGCGGTATGTGGAGGTAGGAACCCCTGAGGCGGTGGACAGTTGGAGGATGGCCCAACCCCATTGTAGCGGGTCTCTGCATTGGTCTGTGGCCTCTGGATAGGTGTCATCATCCACAACCACAGCGGTTAATCCCTGTTGCCCAGGAGCCACCTCCTCAGCCAGGGGATGCGCCTCGAAGAGGTCAGGAACCGTCGAGTGTGCCAGGATGAAGGCGTCATACACACTGCCCGGGTATCGGGCGCAGACGTGCATGATGTGCATCTCATGATCACACACCAGCTGCACGGTCATCGAGTTCAACCCGTTTCGGTTTGTGAAGACCTGCCCCTCATGAGCCGGTGCTTGTAGGATGACATGTATCCTGTCAATTATCCCCTGGACCTGCGGCATCCCAGCGATGATGGTGAACCCCGCTGCCCTGCAGTCCACATTTAATTTGATATATTGTGCCAATTGGGCATATAGGGCCTCTGTGATGGTGCAGATGTACCAGAGCACTGAGGACTGCGAGATCCCAGACGGGTCCCCACTTGTCGCCTGAAAGGACCCCGTGTTTAAAAGTTCAGGGTGACCGTCACCTTGACGGCCACCGGGCGAAGGTGTCCTCCCACATACCCCCGCAGTGCCAGGTGTACCATGATCCAGTAGATATGTCGCACTGTCCCACTGTTGAGCTGGTATCTCCGATGGCACGCCCAGTCCGGCAGATCATCAAACGACAGGCGCTGCCGGTACACATGAGAGCTCATACGGTGCCATCTTCCCACCTCTTCCTCAGCCTTTTGGGTGGCAGGCTCTCAATCCTCACCAGTTGCCTCCTGTCCCTGTGGGGCTGCCTCCGCTGCTGCAGGGTGCTCTTCAAGCAGCTCCAGCCCGTACATCCTCAGTGCATCCCCCAAGGCTGTGGCGACCAGGATGAAGGCCAACATTCCTGGTTGGATTCCGATAGCCATTGGCTGCAGGGGGTGAAAGTCAGACATGTTAGCATGGTCCGTACCCCCATGCCCAACCAAGTCCTATGGGCAACACGGTGGCCCCGATCTGCACTGCTGAATCTTTCCCCGCATGTCACCCTCCCTCCTCTTCCCCTATCCCCATGCTCACTCTTGGCCGTTCCCCCTGGCACCGTACCCTCTGCACTCCTGGCCCTGTCGGAGCATGGCATTCTGTTAGGCACCTGGCGCTGACCACAAATTTGGCCACACGTCCAATTCTCCGCCCATCGCCTTCCCAATCCTCCACCCATTGGTGTTGGCCGACGGGGAACCCATTGTGTCCTTCATGCACTACACTATATGCATAAATGTTTCCAAGCATTTTGCCACAGTTGGTACAAAGAGTACGGAGCTGTAGTGTTCAGGAGTGTACATAAACTCTATATGGATAGGCATGAAATATGCAGCTTTCCATTATTTGAGATGACCCTATTGTGTCAGATGAAAGCTATGGACACTGATAACACAGATGTTCAGTGCGCACAGAGCTCCACTCAAGGAATCAGTGTCTGCTCAACCCATCTATTTCAACTTTCCACATCAATGTGTTGTCTACTTGAGAAGAAACCGCAAAGAAAACAATATTTAACGCAAGGCCAAAATAATGGACCAGTATTTCCAAAATCAATCTGATAGAAATTATAATGGTTGAAAGACACAAGCAATATATAAGCAGCAACAAACTGCTCTCTAAACCCCAATTTAGCCTTAGGATCATTGAACCGACCAGTGATCCTGTCAATCTCCTGAGTTGGAAATGAAGTAATTCTCCTGATACCCAGGACAAAAATTAGAGCAGTAGCTCTTGACATTTTAAAATCATTCAATGAGGTGTGACATCCTCATTGCATACACTTTCTCACAATCAGTGGGTATTCTCTTATCACAATGGGGGTGATTCTATGATTCACTGCTCCTAAATCGCATTCAAAGGGAGCATAGGTCAGAGATATTTCAATAGCTCCCTATGGTTCAATATGGAGTGTCGAAGGGATTACCTGGATCTGCATAAGGCAGACCTCAGAATGAATCTGCACAAGGCGACCTAAAGCTAAACACCAAAAGTTGTCAGTTATATATAGGGCTAAATACTCCGACAAAAGGTCATACCAAAGCTCCTCTTGCCCTATTCCATCCAACCAAGAATGGTGGTGAATGACAAGGTGAATTGTATGAGGAGCAACGGTGCATGCTTCTTTTTGATAAGTTAGAATTGAATATGCTTCCAATCTGCATTCAGGCAATATATTTCAGATCATAACAATTCTCTGTGTAAAATAATTTATTTCATTGCCTCTTTGTTCTTATAACAAATTACCTCAAATCTGTGCCCTCTGATTGCCAACCCTCCTGCCAGGAGGAACAGTTTCTCTTTATTTATTCTATAAAGTACTTTGTCATTTTGAACACCTCTACTATAACTCCCGTTAACTTTCTCTCCTATAAGGAGATCATTGACAGCTTATCTAATCTCTACACATAACTGAAATCCCCCATCCTTGCTATTGTTCCAGTAAAATCTCCTCTTCATGCTTGACATCCATGCAAATTCTCTGCCAGCATCTTCTTCATTCCATCGCAGAATAAAATACAAAGGCAGATAAACTTTGCAATACTTCACATCTGTTCTTTGGAGATACTATGCAAAACAGTTGTCTTGTGAAATGCTGTGGCTGAAAATTACATAACATCGTAATGATTAGCTTGTCAAGTGTACATTTGAGAAATCAGCTTTGTAGGAGGCCTAAATGTCACTTGGAATAAATCAGAATATAAAACAGAAAAACCAGTGCAGCTGAAATGTCTCTTGCTCAGCCTGGTAATATAATTACTTCAATTTATTTTTCTCTCTTACATTGTTGTTTGGAGAACAATTAATTCTTTCTGCCCTGCAGAAACTTGCCCAGGCTTTTTCCACAGTACCTTTCAGGACCTCCACCTAGAAGCATACGGCCACAGAGGCATGGGAACAACACTGCATCCAAGTCACACACTACACTTGAAAATATAGCACTGTTCCTTCACTGTTGCTGGGTCAAAATCCTGGAACTCCGTTGCCTATCGGCTTTGAGGGTTGGTACCTACATCGCGTGGACTGAGCAGTTCAAGAAGGCAGCTTACCATCACCAGAGGTTTCAACATGTGTAAGCGCCTATTGGATTTTGCAGTGCCACAGAATCTTGTAAGACAAGCAAAAGACTGGAAAAGAATAGGCTAGTTGATCAGAATGAATGATTAGAAGTATTTCTTTACTGCGTAAGCATGAACAATATCTGCAAGTGATAGCTGCAAGTCAATTTTTCTTTCCATTAGTTTAAAGGGAAAAGGCTCAGATTTGAAGGTACCAGTCTCAGCTGCGATTAAACTTATCACAGAACCGAAATGAAAAGGCAGACTAAAAAATTACCTGGTAATATTTTTGGGCATGGGGTGCCATGATTCTCAGCCTGCCCATGCTTGTTCTGTTTGCAGTGGGCAGCACATAAACGTAGTGCTCCTTCTTCATTGCCATTCTTGTAGTGAGAGGTCGAATGGGTTCCTCGGTGTTGGTTTTCTCTATACAGCAATCAGTTGCCTCTGCACTCATTGGGGATTCAAACAGGGTTCTACAAAATACGTGGTACAGCCAGCCTTCAGTTCCTAAAGAAAGCCCGTCCCTCTTAAAGGGAAGGTGCACTGAATAATATTATTGAAATTTAAAAGATGAGAAAGTAAACACCATGACATGGAGAGGGTTCCATGTATGACGATATGCCCCTAGAGGTGGGAACAGGAGAGATGTGGGTGGGATTCTCCCAATGGGCGGCTAAGTGCCGACGCCGGAGTAAAAACGGGAGTGTTTTACTCTGCTGTCGGCGCCCGTTCTGGGACCCCTTTCTGCAGCCCACAGGGGGCTAGGACTGTGCTGGAGCTGCCTACACCGCTCCAGCTGCCGATCCTGGCATGAATCCGGCGCCGCAGGTTCTGCGCATGCGCAGTTAGGCCGGCGCCCAACTAGCGCATGCGCAGTGGCCATTTTCCCCGCACCGCCCCGACGCCAAATGGCACAGGGCTACAGGAGCCGGCGCGGAGGAAAGGAGGCCGGGGACAGAGAGGCCGGCCCGCCGATTGGTGGGCCCCGATCGTGGGCCAGGCCACTATGGCCCCCCCCCCCCCCCCCCCCCCCCCCGGGGTCGGACCCCCCTCCCCCTCCACAGGCCACCCCCGGACCCTTCAACGCCGAGGTCCCGCCGGCTCAGATGATGTTAGAACGGCACCGGCGGGACTCGGTTTTTTGTTGACTGCCGCTCGGCCCATCAAGGCCGGAGAATCAGCGCGCCGGCCCGGGTCGGAGGGTGAGCGCATACCCCGACCGGCGCCACGCCAACCACGCAGGCACCGATGGCGCTAATTCTCCGCACTGCGGAGAATTGCGTCCCAGCGTCGGGGCGGCGTGGCGCGATTCATGCGACACCGCGCCGATTCTCCGACCCAGCGGGGGGTCGGAGAATTCCGCCCAGGTGGTGTTAGGAGGCCATCAAAGGCCACCTTCAAAAGGATGTGGGAGTGGGTACCAGGAAGATCAACTCCCAGAATCTGGCACCAGGTGCCTGGCAGCACCCTCAAGTACCTCCCAATTCTGCCAGCATACCCACCTCTGTCTACCTCCACATAACGTCAGCCCTTTAGCTCCAGCAGGCACATCACCCTAACATAGTGTTGTACAATCTTTCCTTTCTCTTGCAAGACAAGTTGATACGCGATCGAAGGGAACAGAACCAAACCAGCAGAGGACAAGGACACCTTCGTCTGCTGAGTCTTATAGAGGTGATGATTCTCTACATCATGAGTCCAGCTGCAGCAGGGCCCACAGCATCCAACACCACTAAGGACATCAAAGATGATGGTAAAGTAAAAGTAAAGTCACCATAGTCCAAGATGACCATAGGCTGCTTTCCCCTTTGAGGTGGGGAGCTGACTGGTGGTGATTTAACCCAAGGATCACAACACCTCAGGCGAGGGGCAAGGTGTAGAAGGCTGGACCTTCAGGACTAACCTCAGCCAGTACAGGAATTTAACTCACGCTGTTTAAATCTGCTGTTCAGCCAATTGAGCTAAACCAGCCCCTAAAGATGATAGTATGTTCCTGCCTTTTCTCAACTTCCAGCACACATTTGACCCACTATATGGTGTGATGAGCAAACCTCTGATGGGGTGACGACGGACCACTTCCTTCCCACTCCACTCCGTTCTGATTTTCTGCTTCCGAACACCCGGGAACTGCTGTCTGCCCAGCAACATAAGCCCTAGGAGGAGTACAGGTAAAGTCAGCATTGCACCAATGAAGAGCCCCAAACTCACAGAAAACAGCTCAGCAATTGGTACTGCATATACAACAGAGGCAACTGTGGGGTTGGGATCTGCACATGGAGACTTATCCAGGCATAAGTGAGCTGCAGCCAGGCCAGCGGGAGGAAATGATTTGTCTGCCAGCTCACCAGATGAGTCACAGATGAGTTCTATTGCCGAGGACCCTGATGAGAACATTGTCGAGATAGCTACAGGAGGTGCACTGTTAGCAATGCACACTGAGATTCTGGGTGCATCAACTGGCCTGCCACTGTCCAGGGCGTATCGGAATCCAGAGTCAAGTTGGCAGAAAGAATCACGCAGCATCTGCTATCTCCACAGCCTCGACTCCATTTCCCTGGGGCATTGTAATTTCTGCCGCTGTATATGTTGGAGCCTATATGTGGACAGGTCACCTCCTCCTCTGCTTTCTCTCGAAGGTGTAGCAACATTCTCTGGTAAATCCAGGAACTGGCTGCTACATCTCCAAAAGCACTCCAGAGTGCATCCAGACACGTTGCAACAGCAGATGTTCTTCAGTTTTGTCTCACCTGTCATTTTTGTGCCTGGCTCTTTAAGGAACACTAGTGCAGGGTCCATCTCATAGCTTTTGTGCTTATTGCTTGTACAGTGATCTGAGTTCACTGGGCCAACATAGTCCAAATTAGTTATCCTGGCATTTCATCAGTCAGTTGGCCTGTCTGACATCAGGGGCGTCATTCTCCGACCCCCCCCCGGGTCGGAGAATGGCCATTTGCCGCCGTGAATCCCGCCCCCGCCCCCGCCGAAGTCTCCGCTCCCGGAGATTGGGCGGGGGCGGGAATCTGGCCGCGCCGGTTGGCGGGACCCCCCGCTGGATTCTCCGGCCCGAATGGGCCGAAGTCCCGCCCAGGAATTGCCTGTCCCGCCGACGTAAATCAAACCTGGTATTTACCGGCGGGACCAGGCGGCGTGGGCGGGCTCCGGGGTCCTGGGGGGGGGGGGGGCGCGGGGCGATCTGACCCCGGGGGGTGCCCCCACGGTGGCCTGGCCCGCGATCGGGGCCCACCGATCCGCGGGCGGGCCTGTGCCGTGGGGGCACTCTTTCCCTTCCGCCTCCGCTACGGCCTCCACCATAGCGGAGGCGGAAGAGACTCTCCCCACTGCGCATGCGCGGGAAACTGACAGCGGCCGCTGACGCTCCCGCGCATGCGCTGGGAAACTGACAGCGGCCGCTGACGCTCCTGTGCATGCGCCGCATTTCCGCGCCAGCTGGCGGGGCAACAAACGCCATTTCCGCCAGCTGGCGGGGCGGAAATCCCTCCGGCGTCGGCCTAGCCCCTCAATGTTGGCGCTAGGCCGCCAAAGATGTGGAGCCTTCCGCACCTTTGGGCCGGCGCGATGCCCGTCTGATTGGTGCCGGCTTTGGCGCCAGTTGGCGGGCTTCCCGCCGTTGGGGGAGAATTTCGCCCCAGGATAGCACACATTCACAGCCTTACAGCGCATACTGGGTGCCCACATGGGCATTCTCCTCAAGGGGCCATTCCAGAATCAGCTGGCATGCAGAATGCCCAGGTAAAATGGCATTAGTTCTCTGTGACGTTGCTAGAGACAGTGCTATGGAGATTAAAGTCTTACCAATGGCTTCTGACTGGTTATGTACTATTTTACAAAAATATCTAATACAGGTGAGCCTGGAAGAGGAAGTAAAGAAGGGATTTCAACACAGGTGAAAGGTCACAATTTAATTTTGCCCAACCTGTAAAACCAATTGGATAAAATAGAACATGGGGGGAAAATAGCACTGGGAAACCTTCCAAAATGGCAAAGTGTGCCATGTGAAATGAGGTGGCACTGACACAATGCCAACTCAGTCACCTGCGCCATCATGAGGTAAATGGGAGCCAGATGAGAAGGAGAAGGAGCCATTACAGGGCCCTCTCCATCCACTGTGGAATCTCAAAATTGTTACTAATTACTTACAACTGGGTGGGCAGCACGGTAGCACAGTGGGTAGCACCGTTGCCTCACAACCTGGGTCCCAGGTTCGATTCCCGGCTTGAGTCACTGTCTGTGTGGAGTCTGCACGTTCTCCCTGTGTCTGCGTGGGTTTCCTCTGGGTGCTCCGGTTTCCTCCCACAAGTCCCGAAAGACGTGCTGTTAGGTGAATTGGGCATTCTAAAATCTCCCTCCGTGTACCCAAACAGGCACCGGGCGACTAGGGGCTTTTCACAGTAACTTCATTGCAGTATAAATGTAAGCCTACTTTTGACAATAAAGATAATTTTTTTTTTAAAGCATTATGCAGAGAATTCAAGCAGTGGTCTTCTCTAATTCTCTCCGCACTATTTAGAAATTTGTTTGGCCTCTCAGAATAAAAAATGTCTTTATAATCTTCTTATACCATTTGTAGAGTGGCCTCAAATAAATCAACTGCCTCAACTGGACTATTATATCCAGATCTGGGACCTACACTTTGGGAAGGATATGAACGCATTGGAGACAGTGCAGAAAAGTTTCATGAGAATGTTTCCAAGGCAAGGAGCTTCAGTTTGGTAGAAAGATTGGAGAAGTTGGGATTGTTCTCCTTGGAGAAAAGAAGGCTGATAGGAGATTTGATAGACATGTTTAAAATCATGAGAGAATCTGTACAGAGGTGATAGGGAGAAACTGTTCCCATCCAAGAAAGGATCAAGAACCAGAGGACACAGATTTATGTCACTTGGTATAAGAAGCAACAACACGATGAGGAGAAATCTCTTCTTGCAGCGAGTGTTAAACTGAGGCTTTCAAATGGGAATTGGATCATTATCTGAATAGGAAACGTTTGCAGGGCTACGGGGAAAGGGCAGGAGAATGGCACTAAGTAAATTGCTCCTTCAGAGGGTCAGCACAGACACAACAGGCTGAATGGCCTCCTGTGCTGTAACCATTTCGCTTCAATGATTCTATGATCTGTTGCCCACTAGTACCTTAAGATATTGACCGACAAATGCTCAACCGTTTATCTGAAATATCTCTGCTGTTTTAATAGAAGTGTTGGGCCCATTCTTTTAAACAGTTTGAATACTTTGATGTGAAATAGGAGAAACACATTTAGCATTATTCTTGCATCACCCTCCCTGCTTGTACTCTCATGGTATATCACACTTCTCTGACTTGTGCTGTAGTCCACTGTAGCCCATCTGCAACTGTTCTGTGATGTCCATCATTCAGCTACACTTGGGTTGATCCCATTTTCTGCTGCTCTTGTCCTCTTGCAGAGTTCTCTGTAGCTTTTCAGCTCTGATCAAATGGCCAAAAAACTAACATTTTCTTTTCTGGATGTCACCTTTTAGAGATCTTTTTGCTCTTGCAATTTCAAGCACCTCTTCATTTGTGTGATAGTCCCTGAATGGAATTATAAGCATATCCCTTAACATCCACATTTGAAAGGCCTCTATTTTCTTCCACAGATTTATTTATTTTCTTGGTTTTGGAGGCGGACAGGAAAATGGATTGAATGTAGCATCATATGAGTTCTCTTACAAGCTTGAGTTTTCTTGTTATTAACACATCCTTCACCTTCACAAAATTACTTCTGGCTATCTGTATCCTTCTTCGGAATTCAGCACCATCTTCTGTTATAATTTGTCCTCCATAGATAAATGTATTTACTTGCCCCAGTGAGACACCATCCACTTCAATACTCACTCTAGTTTCTTCTCATCTATTCCTTCTGATTATCAATGTTTTGTCTTGGAAGATGCAAACAGGTAAAGCACCAGGGCCGGATAGGTTCCCAGTGGAATTTTATAAGAGGTTTTTGGATAGGCTGTTGCCGTTTTTGGTGGAGTTGTTTGAAGATGCGGTGGCTGAAGGGGCGCTCCCGGAGTCGATAGGGCAGGCATCTATTTCGCTTTTGTTAAAAAAATAAGGGGCGAAATTCTCCGGTATCGGCGCGATGTCCGCCGACTGGTGCCCAAAATGGCGCAAATCAGTCGGGCATCGCGCCGCCCCAAAGGTGCGGAATGCTCCGCATCTTTGGGGGCCGAGCCCCAACCTTAAGGGGCTAGGCCCGCGCCGGACAAATTTCCGCCCCGCCAGCTGGCGGAAAAGGCCTTTGGTGCCCCGCCAGCTGGCGTGGAAATGACATCTCCGGGCGGCGCATGCGCGGGAGCGTCAGCGGCCGCTCACGGCATTCCCGCGCATGCGCAGTGGAGAGAGTCTCTTCCGCCTCCGCCATGGTGGAGATCGTGGCGAAGGCGGAAGGGAAAGAGTGCCCCCACGGCACAGGCCCGCCCGCGGATCGGTGGGCCCCGATCGCGGGCCAGACCACCGTGGGGGCACCCCCCGGGGGCCAGATCGCCCCGCGCCCCCCCCCCCCCTCCCCAGGACCCCGGAGCCCGCCTGCGCGCCTTGTCCTGCCGGCAAGGCAGGTGGTTTAATTTACGCCGGTGGGCCAGGCATTTTAGCGACGGGACTTCGGCCCATCTGGGCCGGAGAATCGCGGGGGGGGCCCCGCCAACTGGCGCAGTGCGATTCCCGCCCCCGCCGAATATCCGGTGGTGGAGAATTCGGCAACCAACGGGGGCGGGATTCACGCCAGCCCTCGGCGATTCTCCAACCCGGCGGGGGGTCGGAGAATCTCGCCCAAGGATCTGGTGGAGTGTGGGTCGCATCGGCCAATATCCCTGTTAAATGTGGATGCCAAGATTCTTGCCAAAGTGTTTCCGTTTAGGTTGGAGAAGTGCCTTCAAAGGTGATCGGAGAGGATCAGATAGGGTTCGTAAAGGGTAGGCAGTTGTCCTTGAATGTGCGGTGCATGTTAAATGTGGTGTTCTCCCCTTCAGAAGGGTGGGAGCTGGAGGTGGTGGTGACGTTGGATGCCTAGAAGATATTTGATCGAGTAGAGTGGAGTTATTTGTTTGCAGTCTTGGAGCGGTTTGCGATTGGTCCTAAGTTTATGATGTGGGTCAAATTGATATATAAGGAACCGAAGGCGTGTGTTCGTACAAATGAGGTGAACTCGGGATATGTTCAGCTGCATAAGGGAACGAGGCAGGAGTGTCCCATGTCCCCCCCTTTTGTTTGTGCTGGCGAACAAGCCCTTGGCCATTGCACTTAGCAGCTCGGATAGGTGGAGGGGGATAGTGAGGGGGGACTGGAGCATAAGATGTACCTGTATGCTGACGACCTTGTATGCTGATGACCATTCGTTGTATATTTCTATCCTGGGTCCCACAGTGGGGGATATAATGGGGATGCTCAGGCGATTTGGGGCTTCTTCGGGATATAAATTGAATTTGGAGAACAGCGAGTGCTTTTTGGTTTCCTCTCTGGGGGCGGGACCTAGCTTGGGGGGATTACCATTTTGTGTGGCTTCGACTCACTCCAAGTACCTGGGGCTGCAGGCGGCTCGAGACTGGGCCCAGCTGCATAAATTTAATTTTGGGTGCGTGGCGGATAGGGTCAAGGCAGATTTGTTGAGGTGGGACTGCCGCCCTCTATCATTGGCAGGCCAAGCGTAGGCAGTAAAGTTGAATATCTTGCCGTGATTTTAATTTTTATTTCAGTGCTTACCCGTCTTTTTGCCGAAGGCATTCTTTATAGGGGTGGAATGGTTGATTTCGACATTTGTATGGCCAGGTAAGGTGGCAAGGATTTGGAAGAAAGTGCTTCAGAGAGGGCGACAGTCAGGGGGTTTCGATCTTCTGAATCTGATGTATTACTATTGGGTGGCGAATGCCGAGAAGGTGCAATGCTGGGGTAGGGAGCCAGAGGTGATGTGGGTGAGGATGGATGCAGGCTCTTGTAGAGGACCTGGGTTGTGGTTGCTGACAACAGCGCTGCTCCTGTTTGCCCCAAATACTTGGGTAGTGGGGTATGGGTGGCCACGTTGAAGATCTGGAGGCAATTTCGGCAGCGTTTTAAGTTAGGGACCAGGTCGAAGCTGATGCCGGTTCAATCGCTGTTGACGCCTAAAATTCCCGCCACGCCGCCCCAAAGCCAGGACGCGATTATCCACCGACCGGAGAATCAGCGCCAGTCGCGCGCACTGTTGACGTGGTGCCGGTCGGGGGCCGTTGAAAGAGGCCCCCGCGGCCATTCTCTGCGATCCACCGGCCGCATTCCCGCCGAGTTCCACTGGCATGGTTCACATATGGTACCACTTGGCAGGGAGCTCGGACACGCGAACGCAGTGGCCGCCCTGGTGGGGGGGGCAGGGGGATCAGACTCCGGGGGGGGGGCCTCCACGACAGCCAGGCCCGCAATCTGGGCTTCCGATCGGCAGGCGCACGCGATCTGGGGGGGGGGGGCTACCTTCTTCCGCGCGGGCCCGCTGTGTCGCTACACCATGTTGCGCGGCACCAGCTCGGAAACAGCCACTACGCGCATGCGATGGCGCGGAAACGGCCAGTGTGAAACACTCCGGTGTCATCACTTAGCCGGGATTTTGGGGAAACCCCGCCGATGTGTTCGAGCCAGCAAGACTGGTTGCTAGGTTTCAGGATGCGAGGAGCTGTGGGTGATGGAAATGTAGGGTTTATTTTTGGAAGGGCAGTTTGCCAGTTTGGAAGAGTTGACGGAGGAGTTTGGAATTCCGTGGGGGAGGCCTTTAGATATGTGCAGGTGCGGGCTTTGCAAGGAAGGTTTTCCCGATATTTCTGGTGACACCTACTTTCTCATTGTTGGAGGGGGTGTTGTCGGTGATGGAGTTGGAAGGGGGGGGTCAGCTTGGCGATTTGGGAAGATTTTGGAGGAGGATATGGCGTCACTGGAGGGGGTTAAGGCCAAGTGGGAGGAGGAGCTGGGGGTGGCATTGGAGGAAGGATTGAGGTGTGACGTGTTGTGGAGGGCGAATGCGTCATGTGCAAATCTTGGGTTAATACAGCTAAAGGTGGTACATAGGGCGCACCTGATGAGGTCGAGGATGAGCCGGTGTGGGAGAGGTCCAGCCAACCATGTACATAGGTTCTGGTCCTGCCCGAAGCTGGAGAAATTTTGGGTGTCATTTTTAAACATCATGTCGGTGATCTTGAACTTGAACTTGGAGCCCAGTCCTCTGGGGGTCATATTTGGGGTGCTGGACTTGCCAGAGCTGCAGATGGGAGTGGGGGCAGACATTTTAGCCTTCGCCTCACTGATTGCTCACAGGCATGTCCTGTTGGGGTGGGGGTCAGCCTCGCCACCCAGTGCCTCAGTATGGCTTGGGGACCTGATGGAGTTCCTTGGCGGGATTCTCCCCTACCCGGCGGGGCGGGGGGGTTCCAGCGTAATGGAGTGGCGGGAACCACTCTGGCGTCGGGCCACCCCAAAGGTGCGGACGTCGCCACACCTTTTGGGGGCCAAGCAGTGACCTTGAGGGGCTAGGCCCGCGCCGGAGCGGTTTCCGCTCCACCGGCTGGCGGGAAAGGCTTTTGGCGCCACGCCAGCCAGCGTCGAAAGGTCTTCGCTGGGCGACGCGGGTCGGCGCATGCGCGGGAGCGTCAGCAGCTGCCCAAACTTGGGGCAGCCCGACGCCGGAGTGGTTCCCGCCACTCCATTACGCCGGAACCCCCCGCCCGCCAGGTAGGGGAGAATCCCGCCCCTGGCCTTCTCCAAAGACAAGCTGGGCGGGATTCTCCGACCCCCCGCCGTGTCGGAGAATCGCCGGGGGTTCGGGTGAATCCCGCCCCCGCCGTGTCCTGAAGTCTCCGCCACCAGAGATTTGGCAGGGGCGGGAATCACGCCGCGCCGGTCGGCGGGGGCGGGAATCGCACCGCGCCTGTCAGCGGGCCCACCCACGCCGATTCTCCGGCCCGCGATTTGGGGTCTCTTTATGCTTCATTTTAAAGAGTTGGTTACAAGCAACTGCTAGGGGGAGGGGTTGGGTTGGGGGGCGGATAGGGATGGAGGGGCTATTCTTTGCGTTATTGGGGTGTTGGTTGGTAGAGTGGGGGGCTTATTGTTCTTGTTGTTTTGCATTGTGTGGTATGTAGAAAATGGTAAAATGGTAAAAACAGAATAAAAATGTTTTTATTTAAATCATTGTTTTGTCTTTTTGCTGTTCATTTTCAATCCAGATTCTAAGCTTCTCGATTTTACTTGTTCTGTGATATCTTGTAGGACCTCCTAGATTTTGCAAGTTGGCTATATTTGTGCTTCCAATTTTTACCCCTGAAAGGACAGCTGACACTCTGAATACTTATTCTGTGTGCAATTGAATAATGTTGACAAAAGTACACAGCTTTGTGGCACACCTCTCTGCACTTTAAACATAACAGATCATCTTCTCGTCTGATGATAGAAAGGGGAAAAAATCACCCGAGTGTGATGAAATTGGAAAGGAAATCAAGTTGGAGGCTAAAGAGAAATGCTAAAACCAGATGTGTGCTGAAATATTGGAACTGAACAGAAATCACAATATGATTGCATCAGTAGCTGCAATCTTTGACATGTAGAATCATAGAATTTAGAGTGCCCATCGAGTCTGCACCAGCCCTTGGAAAGCGCACCTTACTCAATCCCACACTTCAACCCTATCCCCGTAACGCAGTAACCCCATCTAACCTTTTTGGACACTAAGGGTAATTTAGCATGGCCAATCCACCTAAACTGCACATCTTTGGACTGTGGGAGGAAACCGGTGCACCCAGAGGAAACCCACGCAGACAAGGGGAGAGCGTGCAGACTCCGCACAGACAGTGACCCAAGCCGGGAATCAAACCTGGGACCCTGGAGCCGCGAAGCAACGGTGCTAACCATGTGCTACCATGCCGCCCAAAGGAAAACAGATAGATGAAAGGAAAGGTGGCTAAAAGGATGCAGTACAAAAACGAAGGACAGGATAAAAAAAAGTGAATTGTGTGACGATCCAAATCATAGGATCCCTCAAGTTATGGAGGCAAACGGTAGAGCAAATGTGATGATATTGGAGGTCAAGAATGTTTAGCAATTGATGAGTATAGGAAAAGCTCTGGGCATAGATTAAGTAGCAACAAAACATTAAAAGCCCATGAAGAAACAGAATTTAAAAATAACAGAACTCTGTGATCAAATATATGCTAAAAGATATATTTCAAGTGACTTGAGATGTTTATTATTTGTTAAGACACTTAAGATATCTAAACAAATGGAGAGCAATTAATTTAGAACTGTAAGCTTAATGAGTCATCTCATTAAAGTGATCTTAAAAATCATAATAAAAATAAATAATAATACATTTGAAGCAGAAATTGGTGAAAAGTAGTGTATTTAGACCTGGATAGGAACAAGCGAGGGAATACTGAACCGAAGCACAGTCTTCAACTAAAGGTAAGGTAAAGTCGCCATGATCCCAGATGACCATGGGGATGGGACTGTGGTACATTGAGTACTGTGAGGGGAATGGGACTGTGGTACCTTTGAGGGGGGGCGATAACTGGTGGTGGTTTAACCTGAGGATCACCACACCTCATTTGAGGGGCGAGCCTTCATGAATGACCTCTAAGACGCAAACGAGAACAAATATAAAAGCTTCATAGAATATGAAAAAGTGTTTGATCATGTTTATCACCAAAAGCTAATAGCCATGCTCCTAAATGCAATATTGCCAATAAAGGTGTAAGATTTATCCACAAACTGTATTGAGATTAAACTGGCACAGCACAATTCCTGGCCCAGATTTCACTTGCTGATCATTGTTCAAAGATTTGGGGATGGATTCTCCGCGGAGAACCAACTTTCACGACGAAATCGGACCCGGGGCCGGTTGGGTGATTTTCTGGGATCCGAGAATCGGCGTGATCACGGAGTACGGCTGGGGGCCCATTGACAGAGGCCCACCCAGCATTCCTCCGCTCCCAACTGGCAGAGTTCCCGACGGCGTGGAACTAACCACCTATTGCCGGTCGGGATGCTGGCGTGACTGCGGACTCAGTCTGCGGCCGCCATGGTGGGGGGCAGGGGGATCGGTCCATGGGGAAGGGGGGCCTTATAGGCAGTCGGGGAGTGCTTGTGCACGGTTAGATGCTCGGGTGCGCAGCCAACCAGGGGGGGGGAGGGGGGGGGGGGCGGGGGGGGTCTAATTTTTGGTCTGGCTCCGCGGTCCAAGTCCACCATGGAGCTTGGCGCGGCCACTGGGGGCCACCGCCATGCGCATGCGCGGACTCAAAACTGAAAGTGCATGGGCCCGTATCCACAGCTAAAGCTGCGAGATTCATTCCAGGTCCCTGCTAGCCCACTGCAGGGCATTGAATTAGCTGTATTTTTTTCCAGGAATCTCTGGAGTAAAACTCCAGCGTTTCTACGCCGGCCTGGGGACATAGTCCCATTTTGGGAGAATCAGCTCTTGTTGTTTATTAGTTCCCAGACTTAATTATCATTTGCCATGAAATTTGATCATTTCTATTTTGTGGCATATTGAAAGTACATTTTCTCCACATCATGACTTAGTGAATCTACAGTTAGAGGGATAAATTGGAAAAGCTGAGGTATATAACATGAGTGCTTGATGCTGAATAGAGAGAAATTGTTTTCTTGGCAGAAGGATCAAGAACCAGAGGATCACAGGTTTAAGGTGAATGGCAAAAGAATCAATGGTGACATGAAAAGACACTTTTTTTACACAGCGAGTGCTTAGGATTCGAAACATACCTCCAGAGATTGTGCTTTCAGAAGCTAATTGGATAATCACCGAAAGAGAAAAAAATTGCATGGTTAAAGTAGGACTTGAGGACACTGGGGCCGGCAAGTAGAACATAGAACATAGAACATTACAGCACAGTACAGGCCCTTCGGCCCTCGATGTTGCGCCGACCTGTGAAACCACTCTCAAGCCCACATACACTATTCCCTTATCGTCCATATGTCTATCCAATGACCATTTGAATACCCTTAGTGTTGGCGAGTCCATTACTGTTGCAGGCAGGGCATTCCCCACCCTTACTACTCTCTGAGTAAAGAATCTACCTCTGACATCTGTCTTATATCTATCTCCCCTCAATTTATAGCTATGTCCCCTCGTGCTAGACATCACCATCTGAGGAAAAAGGCTCTCACTGTCCACCCTATCCAATCCTCTGATCATCTTGTATGCCTCAATTAAGTCACCTCTTAACCTTCTTCTCTCTAACGAAAACAGCCTCAAGTCCCTCAGCCTTTCCTCATAAGATCTTCCCTCCATACCAGGCAACATTCTGGTAAATCTCCTCTGCACCCTTTCCAATGCTTCCACATCCTTCCTATAATGCGGCAACCAGAATTGCACGCAATACTCCAAATGCGGCCGCACCAGAGTTTTGTACAGCTGCAACATGACCTCATGACTCCAAAACTCAATCCCTCTACCAAAAAAAAGCTAACACACCGTACGCCTTCTTAACAACCCTCTCAACCTGAGTGGCAACTTTCAGGGATCTGTGTACATGAACACCGAGATCTCTCTGCTCATCAACACTGCCAAGAATCTTACCATTAGCCCAGTACTCTGTCTTCCTGTTATTCCTTCCAAAATGAATCACCTCACACTTTTCTGCATTAAACTCCATTTTCCACCTCTCAACCCAGCGCTGCAGCTTATCTATGTCGCTCTGTAACTTGTAGCATCCTTCCGCACTGTCCACAACTCCACCGACTTTAGTGTCATCTGCAAATTTACTCACCCATCCTTCTACGCCCTCCTCCATGTCATTTATAAAAATGACAAACAGCAGTGGCCCCAAAACAGATCCTTGTAGTACACCACTAGTAACTGGACTCCAGTCTGAACACTTCCCATCAACCACCACCCTTTGTCTTCTTCCAGCTAGCCAATTTCTGATCCAAACTGCTAAATCACCCTGAATCCCATCCTCCGTATTTTCTGCAGTAGCCTACCGTGGGGAACCTTATCAAATGCTTTACTGAAATCCATATACACCACTTCAACTGCTTTATCCTCATCCACCTGTTTGGTCACCTTCTCAAAGAACTCAATAAGGTTTGTGAGGCACGACCTACCCTTCACAAAACCGTGTTGACTATGTCTAATCAAATTATTCCTTTCCAGGTGATTATACACCCTATCTCTTATAAACCTTTCCAAGATTTTGCCCACAACAGAAGTAAGGCTCACTGGTCTATAGTTACCGGGGTTGTCTCTACTCCCCTTCTTGAACAAGGGGACAACATTTGTTATCCTCCAGTCTTCTGGCACTATTCCTGTTGACAAAGATGACTTAAAGATCAAAGCCAAAGGCTTAGCAATCTCCTCCCTAGCTTCCCAGAGAATCCTAGGATAAATCCCATCCGGCCCAGGGGACTTATCTAATTTCACCCTTTCCAGAATTGTTAACACCTCCTCCTTATGAACCTCAAGCCCTTCTAGTCTAGTAGCCTGAATCTCAGTATTCTCCTCGACAACATTGTCTTTTTCCTGTGTGAATACTGACGAAAAATATTCATTTAGCATCTCTCCTATCTCCTCGGACTCCAAGCACAACTTCCTACTACTGTCCTTGACTGGCCCTACTCTTACCCTAGTCATTCTTTTATTCCTGACATATCTTTAGAAAGCTTTAGGGTTATCCTTGATCCTACCTGCCAAAGACTTCTCATGTCCCCTCCTGGCTATTCTTAGCTCTCTCTTTAGGTCCTTCCTAGCTAACTTGTAACTCTCGAGCGCCCTTACTGAACCTTCATGTCTCATCTTTACATAAGCCTCCTTCTTCCTCTTGACAAGTGTTTCGACTGCCTTAGTAAACCACAGTTCCCTTGCTCAACCACTTCCTCCCTGCCTGACAGGTATCCCTTTCCATCACTAAAGTAAACATAATTGAATTGTGGTCACTATCACCAAAGTGCTCACCTACCTCCAAGTCTAACACCTGTCCTGGTTCATTACCCAGTACCAAATCCAATACGGCCTCGCCTCTCGTTGGGCTATCTACATACTGTGTCAGGAAACCCTCCTGCACACATTGGACAAAAATGGACCCATCTAAAGTACTCGAACTATAGCATTTCCAGTCAATATTTGGAAAGTTAAAGTCCCCCATAACAACTACCTTGCTGCTTTCGCTCCTATCCAGAATCATCTTTGCAATCCTTTCCTCTACATCTCTGGAACTTTTCGGAGGCCTATACAAAACCCCTAACAGGGTGACCTCTCCTTTCCTGTTTCTAACCTCAGCTGATCATGCTGGAGACATGGTAGAAGTGGCAAGAGGAAAAGGGGCGAGATAAATTACTTTTCTGGACAGCAGGCATAGACATGATTTGATTTTATTTGATTTATTGTCACATATACCAAAGTACAGTGAAAATTATCTTTCTGCGGCCAAGGGAATGTACACAGTATGTACATAGTGGACAAAAAAGAATAATTGACAAAGTACATTAATAAATGGCCCATCAACAAACAGTGATTGGTTACAGTGCAGAACAAGGGGCCAAACAAAGCAAATACATGAGCAAGAGCAGCAGAGGGCGTCGTGAACAGTGTTCTTACAGGAACAGATCAGTCCGAGGGGGAGTCATTGAGGAGTCTAGTAGCTGTGGGGAAGGAGCTCTTCCTATGTCTGGATGTGTGGGTCTTAAGACTTCTGTACCATCTGCCTGATGGAAGGGTCTAGAAGAAGGCAATGCCTGGGTGGGAGGGATCTCTGATAATGCTGTCTGCCTTCCTGAGGCAGCGGGAGATGTATACAGAATCAATGTGGGGGTGGAAAGCTTGTGTGATGCATTGGGCTGAGTTCACCACACTCTGCAGTTTCTTGCGATCTTGGACTGAGCAGTTGCCATACCAGGCTGTGATGCAGCCGGATAGGATGCTCTCTATCGCACATCTGTAGATGTTTGTGAGAGTCGATGCAGACATGCTGAAATTCTTTAGCTTCTGTAGGAAGTAGAGACGTTGTTGGGCTTTCTTGACTGTTGCATTAACATTAGTGGACCAGGACAGACTGTGGTGATGGTGACCCCCAGGAACCTAAAGCTATCGACCATCTCCACTTCGGAGCCATTGAAGCAGATGGGTGCGTGTGTCGTGGTACGCTTCCTGAAGTCGATGATCAGTTCCTTGGTCTTTCCGACATTTAGAGAGAGGTTGTTTTCAGTACACCATGCAACCTATCTCCCTTGTGTAGTCTGATTCGTCGTTGTTTGAGATACGACCCCCCATAGTCGTATCATCCGCAAAATTACAGATTGAGTTGGAGTTAAATCTTGCCACACAGCCGTGTGTGTATAGGGAGTACAGTAGAGGACTGAGCACACATCCTTGCGGAGCCCTGGTGTTGAGGACTATTGTGGAGGAGGTGCTGTTGCCTATCCTGACAGATTGCGGTCTGTTGGTGAGGAAGTCAAGGATCCAGCTGCACAGGGAGGGGTCAAGTCCAAGATTGCAGAGTTTGGTTATAAGGCTTGATGGGATAATGGTGTTGAAGACGGAGCTGTAATCTAAGAACAGCAGTCTCACGTAGGTTTCCTTGTTGCCGAGGTGTTCGAGTGTTGATTGTAAAACCAGGGAGATAACGTCTGTTGTGGACCGGTTGCGGTGATAGATGAACTGCAATGGATCAAGACCATCTGGGAGGCTGGCATTGATCCGTCTCATGACTATCCGCTCAAAGCATTTTATTATAACAGACGTCAGGGCCACCGGTTGATAGTCGTTGAAGCAGGCTATCTTGTTCTTCTTTGGTACTGGTATTATGGTGGTCTTCTTGAAGGAGGTGGGGGCCCCAGAGCGGAGGAGTGAGGTGTTGAAGATGTTGACAGGTCAAATACTCTCCCTCTGTTGCAGTAACTATTCTATGATTCTACCTGAATTACATTTTAGGACTTTTTTTTCCATGGGGCAGCGCTGACCAGGCCAGCATTTATTACCTATCCCTAATTGCCCTTGAGAACACGCTGCTGAGCTTTCTGATAGTTCCAGTTCAGTCATGATAAACCCCAAGATGTTGCTAGTGGGGGATGGTAGTGCCAATGAATGTCAAGGGATGATGATTAGATTATCTCTTGATGGAGATGGTCATTGCCTGGCACTGTGTGGTGTGAATGTTACTTACCAGTGTCAGTCCAAGCCTGAATGTTGTCCAGGTCTTGCTGCATATGGGCACGGACTGTTTCAGTATTTGAGGTGTCGTGAATGGCACTGAACATTGTGCAATCATTAATGAGAATCCTCACTTCTGGCTTTATGATGAAGGGAAGGCCATTGATGAAGCAGCTAAAGATGGTCGGGCCTAGGACACTACCTTGAGGAACCCCTATAGTGATGTCCTGGGTCTGTGATGATTCACTTCCAACAAACACAACAATTTCATTTGTGTCAAATCACTCTCACCTCACCGCAGGCATTCAGCTCTTTTTTTCTTGTTTGGACCAAGGCTACAATTATGTCAGAAGTTGAGTGACCCTGGTGGAATCCGAACTGAGCCTCAGTGAGCAGGTTATTGCTGAGTGAGTTCTGCTTGACTGCACCGTTGATGACTCCTTCTATCAGTAGACTGATGGGGTGGTAATTGGCCAGGCTGGGTTTATCCTGCTTTCTGTGGACAGGCCATACCTGGGCAATTTTCCGTATTACTTTTGTAGTTGTACTGGAACAGCTTAGCTAGGGGCATGGCTAGTTTTGGAGCACAAGTCTCCAGTACTATTTCCAGAATATTGTCAGGGTTTAGCCTTTGGCATATCCAGTGCCTGGGAACTGATGCTGGGAATCTCAGGAGAAGACCAAGATTTATTATCCGCTCAGCACTTCTGAGAGGAGATGGCTGCAAATGTTTCTGCCTTGTCTTTTGCACTGATATACCGGGCTTCCCCATCATATTTGTGAAACCTTCCCGTCCAGTTAGTTGATTGTTGTTCCTTTCAGGGCATGTGGATATTGCTGGCTGGTCCAGTATTTATTGCTCATCCCTAATTTCCCTGAAGAAGGCAGTGGTGAGCCACCTTCTTGAATCTCTCAGTTCATGTGGTACCGATTCACCCACAGTGCTGTTCGGAAGAGATTTCCAGGATTTTGACCCAGTGACAGTGAAGGAGCCATAATGTATTTCCAAGTTAGGATGGTGAGTGGCTTGGGGGGAACGTGCAGGTGGCGGATTTCCCATGCCTCTGCTCCCCTTATTTTTTAGGTGCTAGAAGTTGCAGGTTTGGAAGGTGTCCAGCTCTGTTTATCGAATGCTGCTTCATCTGTTTGGCATCCGAGTAGTTCTGTTTGGCATTCACGTAGTTGTAGCTTCAGCAGGTTGGCACCTGATGTTTAGATGTGCCTAGAGTTGCTCTTGGCATGCCCTCCTTTGCATACTTCATTGAACAAGGTTTTATAGAAATGGTAGAGTGGGGGATATGTTAGAATCATGGGATCATAGATTCCCTACAATGCAGAAGGAGGCCATTCAGCCCATTAAGCTTGCACCCGCCCTTGGAAAGAGCACCCTACTTAAGCCCATGCCTCCAGCCTATCCACATAACCTAGTAACCCCACCTAGCTTTTGGACACTAAAGAGCAATAGATCATGGCCAATTCACCTAACCTGCACACCTTAGGATTGTGGGAGGAAACCGGAGCACTCGGAGGAAACCCACGCAGACACGGGGAGAATGTGCAAACTCCACACAGACAGTTACCCAAGGCCAGAATTGAACCCGGGTCCCTGGAGCTATGAAGCAACAGTGATAACAACTGTGCCACTGTGGCGTCCTCATGTTGGACCATGAGGATGCAGATTATGGTGCTGAAGGACCACAGAGTCTCATGGATGCTCAATTATGCATTGCTAGATCTGTTTGGTATGCATTTAGCACAATGGTACTTCTATACAACACAATGGAGGCTTTCCTCGATGTGAAAATGGGGCTTTGTCCCCACAACCACAATGTGGTGGTCAATCCTACCAATAATGTCATGGACAGATGCATCTGCGAGAGGTACATTGGTGAGGATGAGGTCAAGTAGGTTTTTCCTTCTTGTTGGTTCCCTCACCACCTGCCGCAGACCCAATCTGGCAACTATGACTTTAGGGCCTGGCCAGCTCGATCAAAAGCCCCCACCTAAAGTACATTCTTCATATTGGTTTTCAACATGGAGGAGTACTGATACATCAACTGATGGGGTGGGGGTGCATTTGGTGGTAACCAAAGCAGTAAACTTCCTTTCTCGTGTCTGACCTGAAGAGGACCTTTGGGACAACCCCCTCCTTCCGACTGTCTAGCAATATACCAAAATCTCTGTGATTTTTGTCCTGTCAGGAGGGCATGACACACCTAGGTGTCTGGGACATTGCCTGTAAGGTATGATTTTGTAAGTATGACTATGTCAGACTATTGAGTGACTAGTCAGTGGGACAGGTTCCCCTATTTTGGTACAATTCCCCATGTGTTAGTAGGGAGGACCTTTGCAGATCGAATAGCGCGATTAAAGCTATTTTCATTTCCGATGCCTAGATCGAAGTAGAGTCGTCCATCCAGTTTCATTCCCTTTAGACTTCATAGTGGCTTGCTGGGCCATTTAAGAGGGCAGTTAAGAGTCAACCACATTGCTGTGAGTCTGGAGTCACATGTAAAGCAAACAAGGGAAGGATGTCAGACTTCCTTCCTGAAAACACATCAGTGAACTAGATGGTTTTTCTGACAATCGCAATGGTTTCATTGCCGTTTTTACTGAGGCTAGCTTTTAATTCCAGATTTATTAATTTAAATTCTACTAACTGCCTTGGTGGGTTTTATACCCACGCACTCAGAGCATTAGCCTGTACCTCTCGATTGCAGTGATATTACCACTACACCACCAATCATGTATTGGATTACATAAGATTGCACTGAATTGCCATTTTAACAAGATATTCAAAAGCAACAATGATAAGAAGACATCTTGAGTGTTATAGAAAATTTGAGAAACGATCCAGTGCTCAAAGTGTTAAACTCTTTCATGCCTGTAATTTATAAAAGGAACCCTGTCCATATTTATGAATTTTTTTCAGGAATTGTAAATCTATTTTCCACTCTGCTAATGGACTGCTTAATGGTGAGCCCCTGCTGTGAGAAGGGGAACATAGGCTGAAGCAGATTTCTCTAGTGCTGCAAATGTACAGATGGTAACCTCACAGCAGAAGGTGGGTACTGTATCTGTATATACATCTGAGGATTCCATAGGTCACTGTGAAAATGTGCAAGAAGAAAGAGGCAATTTTCCATTCATTCCAGCAATGCACTAATCTCGTATGTGGGAATTCTGAACTTCCTTTTCAGCTGTCAGTGAGATAAATCCACATACACATTGTCAAATCATGTATTACAATATCACTGATTATTAAATCACACATTACAATATCACTGCTTGTCAAATCACATATTGCATTATCACTTCTTACTAAATCATGCATTACAATATTTGGTTGTCTAATCATATGATTTGATTGCAGGAGCCTACCATTTGTCACCATCCACCTTGATGATTCCACATGCATAACAGCAATAATGAATAGAAATCGTAAGAAATCATTACCCATTATATTGAATGATATAAATTTACATTCATTCCTAAGACCACTCTTAAAGTGTTTTGTTTTAATTTGTTCATAGGATGTGAGTCACTGGTAAAGCCAGCATTTGTTGCCCATCCCTAATTGTCCTCGAGAAGGTGGTTAGTGGGCCATCTTCTTGAATTACAATAGGCCGTGTGGTGTAGATACACTCACAGTGCTGTTAGAAAGGAAGTTTTAGGTCTTTGACAAGCGACCGTGAAAGAGAGGTGGCATGTGGAAATTTGCAGGCGGTAGTGTTCCCACATGTCTGCTGCCCTTGTCCTTCCATTTAGTAGAGGTTGTGTGTTTGGAAGGTGCTGCTGAAGGACTCTTAGTAAATTGCTGCAGTGCATCTTGTAGATTGCCATTTTGCACTGGTGGTGGAGGGAGTGAATATTTACGGTGGTTGCTGATCAAGTGGGCTGTTTTGACCTGGATATTGTTGAACTCCTTGAGTGTTTTTGGAGCTGCACTCATTGGTGGAATCGGCCTGATCCTGTTGAAACTGCATTGACAGCGGGACAGGGAGGAAGGTAGACTTGGAGAACATTAGGTGAGTGGACCAACATGGCCTCTGAGCCATCTTGCAGGGGGTGGGGAGGAAGTGGCATGGGCTAACCACCTGGCAGAGCAGGCAATGAATTTGAATATGTAAATATTCATTTGTGGGCACTTTGAGGATGCAGCCAGCATCTTTCTGGTGGTGGACACCACCAGCCCACACCACTCCCTGTTGAGCACAAAGGGTCCGCAATGCCTATAATAATTATGAACGGATAATTACCGCTCCAAGAGTTTGATAACAAGCAGCTAGGATGTGCAATGATAAAGCACAAGCCTCAACCAGTCATTCAGAGACACAGTGCCACCTTAATGGACATTTTTGAGGGATCAGGAAGGGTTGCATTATTGTCTCTGCATATTCTGCATAGTTGAAGCCTATGTAAAACAAGAAGACCTGGTGAGCTCAGTCCAGTTGCCTTGGAAAGAGAAGTCCATGCAATAGAGCATTCGGATGATAATTATTTAGCTAACTCCTCAGAAATGGTGCAAATGTCATCAGAACTTAATGATCAATTAAGTGTTTTCATCAGGAGGTTTCACAACTGTCGTTATTTCTTCTCCGCCCCCCCCCCATCCTCACCTTCAAACCTGTCTTAAAACATCATATCGAATCCTGAGACTTGCATCAACACGTCAGTCTAAATAATAGGAATAAATAATTGAGCAGACCGTAAGTGCACCTTTTCCTGTACGATACAATCGCCATAAATAACTGAGAAAAAACTAAGTGCAAATTCTCCTTCATTGAAGGAAATTTAAGAATAATCATAATTCATCCATCTCTTTCTTAATAGAAACCAGATAAATATTTACTTTTAGGTCGCATTTTTCATGACCTTCCGATGTCCCAAAGTGCTTCACAGACAATAAAGTACTTTTGATGTGCAGTCACTGTTGTAAGATAGGAAATGCAATAGCCAATTTGCACACAGCAAAATCACACATACAGCAATCTAATAAAGACTAGCACAACTGTTTTAGAGATGTTTGTTGTTGAGAGGTAAGTATTGACCAGGTGATCTCACCTGCTCTTCTGTGAATAGTGCCAAGGGATCTTGTCCACCCAGCTGAGAGGGCAGGACAGAGCCTTAGAGTAACATCCCATTAAAAAGACCAAACACCACACTTCCCCAGGGTAGTTAAACATGGCTTTCCCTCCACTATTCTACCGTTCCTCCAGAGCTCAGCCAGCCTTTCAGTGATACCTTATAATCACCAAAATACTTCCATCGCATTCCTTTATATCTGCCACAAACTCTCAAAATAGCTATCAAGGACAGCTAGCTGACAATCTTCTGGGGCGGCACGGTGGCGTAGTGGTTAGCATTGCTGCCTCATGGCGCCGAGGATCCGGGTTCGATCCCGGCCTTGGGTCACTGTCTGGGGGGAGTTTGCACATTCTCCCCGGGTCTGTGTGGGTCTTGCCCCCACAACCTATAGACAGGTAAATTGGCCATGCTAAATTGTCCCTGAATTGGAAAAAAAAATAATTGGGCACTTTAAATTTATTTTGAAAAACTGACAGTCTACTCAGAATTTCAAACTATTTAATACTTGGCATTGTGATCCCAGACCAGACCATAACAGTGACTCAGGTACTGGACCAAAACCCCAATAATTTAGTCAAATTGTAGACCTTTACTTGTGATCTAAAAACAAGGGTTGCCACATCAGACTTCACTTCCAAAAGCCTTTCTCCAAAATGCTGTCTCTCTGAGCTCCGCCCAGCACTGACATCATCTCCCCAAGCTGAAAAAACAAATCAACTTTCCAGGGACTGAAGGCACATTAACTCGCCAGGGACGTCCCAGGCAAACCACTATGCATTAACCCAGACTGAAAAACACAGCCAGCAATTTCACCTGCTGGCTGTCAAAACAGAGCTCTTTTTTTTAAAAAAAACATGACCATTGCTGTCAAACACATTCTAACCCCAGGCTTTTGATACTTAAATTGCCCAATACATTTATAATTCCATTTTCCTAAGATCGTCCAATCGTTACACTTGGTTGCTGCTGCACAAGCCTACACCTGAATATCTTCAGTCGTCCTGATATTTTACAGTCTGCAATTGCCAACATCCAACCTCCCAACATAGTACTTCTATGCTCAGCCAATGCCAATGTACATCAGGGTAAATAACTCGATGGACTATTGGAAGAGGCAACAGGCATTATCGCCAGGATTCCCCTCATGATGGAGAGGTTTGCCGTGATGACAAAAATCCCTGAAATAGCCAAGAATTCTAAGTCCCAGCCCGTCTTCCCGGGCGGCAGGACTAGAGTCAGGCCGGCGTACGCACAAGTGGGATTCACTGTGGCAGCTGACCATTCAAATCACCAGCTGCCTCTCCACTGAAGTGGGATTACGGAAGGATAGGAGTCTGGTATCCAGAGTGTGCAGATTAGAACAGGTAAGAGAAGGTCTGAACTTGGTGGATTTTTTTTGGATAGCTATTGGAGATGTAAGGTACCCCTTTAGATAGGATCCCAGGACACCTTTGGGAGAGATAAGGCACCCTTTGGGAGAGGTAAGACACCATTTAGGATTGTTAAAAGTAAATATAATTATGCATGTTTTACACATAAAATCATTGGAACTGTAAAGCTGTCGAGCTGTTAAAGGATTTCTAAAGAGTTGTCCAGCTTTCAAAGAACTGTCAAGAAATTGTCCGCCTGTCAGGGAAACACCGAGCTGTCATGGAACTGACGAGGAACTCCCTAGCTGTCAAGGAAATTTTAGAGAGCTGTCCAGTTGTCAAGGAACTATTAAAGAACTGACCAGCTGTCAAACCTGTCAAAGCTGCCCTGGAGGTGTCAAAGCTGTCAAATGTGTCAAAGTTATCCAGGAAGTGTCAAAGCTGTTAAACCTGCCAAAGCTTGTCAGGAAGTGTCAAGCCTGTCAAGGAACTCTCCAAGGATACCGGATGAGTTGGCATGAAGGGGGTAAGGGGAAAGAGTGGTGGTTGGGGGCCTAAGTTGGCATGAATTGGCAATAAGTTGGCATCGGGGCTTGGGGTAAAAGGGGCCTAACGGGAGCCAAGTTGGTATGGGAGCACGGGGCCACGGGGGGTGGGAGGCATGGGTTGGCATGTGTTGGCATGGACATGGCATCGGAAGGGTGTGGGGAGAGAGAGCATTGAGGAGTGGCGGTTGGAGGAATTTTTTAACTGTTTTATTACTATGTTTTTATTTATTTAAATATAGTGCCGATGACTGCCAGTTTTTCACTTCCTCATTCATTTGAATGAAACCAAGTGGGATCCAAGCACCTGAGGAGCATTGGCACCTCCCTTTGTTCTTCCATCTAATGGTCTCTACATTTCCACATCGTCATTGCTCAGTGTTCAACTCCTGTGCAATACTATGCTTGTTGGTAATGAAGTTAGCAGAAATGTATACACCATTTATGGTGCAAATTAGCACAATCCAATGAAAAAGAGAGTTTCAGACCTGGAAACTTATAGTGTGAGGTGAGAAAGGGTGAGGGAGCATGGAGCATGGCAGGGCATTAGTGCAGAGAAAGCAAGGAAAGGCGAGGGATGCAGAGGTCGAGAATTTAATAACATGGCCTTATTATAATTTTGGTCATATCTCCAGGTGCTGACAGGGGCGGAGTGTGGCAATCAACAGAGCCTGTCATAGTTTGGACGATCCCCAGCAATCGGGAGTGGAGAGGGAGCAGGAAATCAGCACCAAAGTGCTCCGTTCCTGAGATTAATTGTTGATGCTGGGGCAGGATTCGTGGACCTCTACGACCGCAAAACTGGTGCCGCAACTGGACTGATTCAGCGGCCATTGAGGAGCTAGCACCGGCACCACGTGGAACACAATTGATTCCAATGAGAAACGGTGCCATATTTGCCACAGTCACCTTGTGCCTTATTTAAATATCTTAATGAAATCATCGTGGCACATTAATATCAGGGCCGTAAACATACTGAGTAGCAACCTCACTTGTTAAATGTTTGAGAAGTGCTGAACAACTGAACAGGAGAGGGGCTGGTTTAGCACAGGGATAAATCGCTGGCTTTTAAAGCAGACCAAGGCAGGCCAGCAGCACGGTTCAATTCCTGTACCAGTCTCACCGAACAGACGCCGGAATGTGGCGACTAGGGGCTTTTCACAGTAACTTAATTTAAAGCCCACTTGTGACAATAAGCGATTTTCATTTATCATTATCAAAGAATAGCAATTTCTTCCATTGATATATTTGCATACAATGGATTAAAATTACAATATTATGTGGCTCAAAACCTTGTTAGATGTTTAAATGATTTAATTTGGCATTGCACTCATTGGGAGCTGGGCCAACAGACTCAGATTTGCAAGAGTGCACTGGTGTGCTTCCATAGTGCACAAATATTACAGCAGCCCTCGGGAAAGTTGTCTCTGAATTATGCAGCAGATATCCTAATAATCTTTATTGTCACATGTTGGCTTACATTAACACTGCAATGAAGTTACTGTGAAAATCCCTAGTCGCCACACTCCGGGGCCTGTTCGGGTACACAGAGGGAGAATTCAGAATGTCCTATTCACCTAACAGCACGAGCAAAATTCTCCTACCCGCCCCGCCACATTTCTGCCCCGACCGGCCGGCGGGAGTTTCCGTAACACCGGCCGGTCAATGGGGTTTCCCATTGTGGGGCAGCCCCACGCCGTCGGGAAACCCCCGGGCGCCGGCAAAACGGAGACTCCCGCCGGCGGAGAATGACGCCCCACGACTTTCAGGACTTGTGGGAGAAAACACGGAGGAAACTAACGCAGAGACAGGGAGAGCGTGCAGATTCCGCACAGACAGTGACCCAAGCTGGGAATCGAACCTGGGTGAAGCAACAGTGCTAACCACTTTGCACCCGTGCTGCCCCGAGTTTAATATTCCTGATGTGTTCCTGAAAGAAACAGCATGCTTAACAAAAATGTGCGGAACAAAATTCACTTTTCATAAGAAAACAACTAATAATGTGGGTTACATTCCTGACCTGTAATTTTTACATTAAATACCTATTGGCTGCCGGGAACCCAACTCACCAAAAACTCCACTTGATAACTTACTGCTGTTTCTCATTTCATTCAACTTGCTGCTTTCCAACTTGTATTCACTGCTTCCACCTCCCGACCCTCCCACTCACTGACCCTCTCCCAAATTTCCTTCTCTATGATCCGCTCCCGAACCTCCCCCTCACTGACCCTCTCCCAACACTCCCCCTCACTGACCCTCTCCCAACACTCCCCCTCACTGACCTTCTCCCAATCCTCTTCCTCTATGAACCTCTCCTAACCCTCCCCCTCACTGACCCTCTCCCAACCCTCCTCTGCTATGATTCGCTCCCGACCTTCCCACTCACTGACCCTCTCACGACCATCCCCTCACTGACCCTCTCCCAATTCTCCCCTTTACTGACCCTCTCCCACCGCTCTCCCTCATTGACCCTGTCCCAACCCTCTCCCTCACTGACACTCCACCAACCCTCCCCTTCACTGACCGGCTCCCAATCCTGCCCTTCACTGACCCTGTCCCAACTCTCCTCCTCTATGATCCGCTCCCGACCTTTCCACTCACTGACCCTCTCCCGACCATCCCCTCACTGACTCTCTCCCAATCCTCCCCTTCACTGACGCTGTCGCAATCCTTCTCCCAATCCAGGGCAGCACGGTAGCATAGTAATTAGCACAATTGCTTCACAGCTCCAGGGTCCCAGGTTCGATTCCCGGCTTGGGTCACTGTCTGTGCGGAGTCTGCACGTTCTCCCCGTGTGTGCGTGGGTTTCCTCTGGTTTAGTCCCACAGTCCAAAGATGCGCAGGTTAGGTGGGTTGACCATGCAAAATTGCCCTTCATGTCCAAAATTGCCCTTAGTGTTGGGTGGGGTAACTGGGTTATGGGGATAGGGTGGAGGTGTGTGGCTGGGAAGGGTGCTCTTTCCAAGAGCCGGTGCAGACTCGATGGGCCGAATGGCCTCCTTCTGCACTGCAAACTCTATATAAAAATTCATCTCTATATACTCTATATAATTCTCCTCTTTGATCCTTTCCCAACCCTCCCCCTCGCTGACCCTCTCCCCTCACTGACCCTCTTCTGACCCCCCTCCCTGACCCTCCCCCTCGCTGACCCTCTCCCAACCCACCCCCTCACTGACCCTCTTCCGACCCTCCCCCTCACTGACCCTCCCGACCCTCCCCCTCACTGACCCTCTCCTGACCCTCCCCCTCACTGACCCTCTCCCAACCCTCCCCTCACTGACCCTCTCCCTACCCTCCCCTCACTGACCCTCTCCCGACCCTCCCCCTCACTGACCCTCTCCTGACCCTCCCCTCACTGACCCTCTCCCGACCCTCCCCCTCACTGACCCTCTCCCTACCCTCCCCTCACTGACCCTCTCCCTACCCTCCCCTCACTGACCCTCTCCCGACCCTCCCCCTCACTGACCCTCTCCTGACCCTCCCCTCACTGACCCTCTCCCGACCCTCCCCCTCACTGACCCTCTCCCAACCCTCCCCTCACTGACCCTCTCCCAACCCTCCCCCTCACTGACCCTCTCCCAACCCGCCCCTCACTGACCCTCTCCCGACCCTCCCCTCACTGACCCTCTCCCGACCCTCCCCCCCACTGACCCTCTCCCGACCCTCCCCTCACTGACCCTCTCCCTACCCTCCCCCTCACTGACCCTCTCCCGACCCTCCCCCTCACTGACCCTCTCCCAACCCTCCCCTCACTGACCTTCTCCCAATCCTCCCCCTCACTGACCCTCACCCAACTCTTCCCCTCACCAACCCTGTCCCAATCCTGCACCTCACTGACCCTGTCACAACCCTCCCGTTCACCGACCCTGCCCCTCACCAAACCTCTTCCGATCCTCCCCCTCGCCAACCCTGTCCCAACCCTCCCCGCCACCCACCCTCTCCTGACCCTCCTACTCACTGACCCTCTCCCGACCCTCCCCCTCACTAACCCTTCACCCCTATTCACTAACCCTGAACTCGACCCTCCACCTCAGCCAACCTTTCCTGACCCTCCCACTCACTGACCCTCTCCCGACTGTCCACTTCACTAACCCTCTGCCCCTACTCACTGACCCTGACCCGACTCTCCACCTCATCCACCCTTTCCCCACCCTCCCACTCAGTGACCCTCCCACGACCTTCCATCTCACTGACCCTCTCCGGACACTTCCATTCACTGATCCTTTCCTGACTGTCCCCCTCACTAACTGTTTCCCACCACCCAACTCACCGACCCTCTCCCGACCCACTCCTCACCAAAAATTTCCTGACTCTCCCTCTCACCGACCCTGTCCCCACCCTCCACCACACCAAACCC
The DNA here is from genome assembly GCF_047496885.1 of Scyliorhinus torazame. Taxonomy (NCBI): domain Eukaryota; kingdom Metazoa; phylum Chordata; class Chondrichthyes; order Carcharhiniformes; family Scyliorhinidae; genus Scyliorhinus; species Scyliorhinus torazame. Next base: position 97,105,828 of record NC_092714.1, on the reverse strand, counting down.
GTCCTGACCCTCCCACTCACTGATTCTGTCTCGTCTCTCCAACACAGTGACCCTCGCCCAATCCTCCCCCTTACCGACCCTCTCCCAACTTTCCCTCTCACTGTCCCTCTCACGACCCTTCCGCACAACGATTCTCTCCTGTCTCTCCCGCACATTGATCTTCTCCCGACACACCCCTCACTGACTCTCTCCCTACCAGCCTCCTCACCGACCCTCCTCTTACCTGTCATAATATACACCAATATATCATGGTGCAGATACACACACACTGATGGACACACAGCAAGACCAATCAACACACACAACACCACAGCCAATCACCAGTTAGAGCACACTCACTATAAAAACAGGGGCATCAGAGTTCCCGCTCATTCGAGATGCAGCCTCCTAGTAGGACAGAGCTTACAGCTTACAGCACAGATCTTCAGCATGTGCTGAGTGCATTGACTGGTTCGGAAAGGCATAGGTCTTTAGTTTAATCTAACATCGTGTTAACCCACGGTGAAAGTATGTTCAACAGTTTCTAACTTAATAAAATAGTGTTGCACTATTTTAAGTGTTGGTAGCCTGTATGTGTTCCATGGATCCAGAGCACCCAACACATCACTACCCTCCTATACACTGATCCTCTCCTAACCCTCCCATTCACTGACCCTCTCCCGACCCACCTCTCACCAACCCTTTCCCGACCCTCCCTCTCATCGACCCTCTCCCGTCTCTCTCGCCCACTGACCTTCTCCCGATCCTCCCTCTCGCCGGCTCTCTCCCGACCCACCCCTCACCGACCCACCCCTCACCGACCCACCCCTCACCGATCCTCTCCCAACACACCCCTCACCGACCCTCTCCCAACCTTCCCTCTCACCGACCCTCTACCGACCCTCCCTCTCACCGGCCCTCTCCCAACACACCCCTCACCAACCCTCTCCTGACCCTCCCTCTCGCCGACCCTGGCCCAATCTCCCCTCTCCTGACTCTCTCGCAAACTGACCCTCTCTCGAGCCTCCCTCTCACCGACCCTCTCCTGACTCTCTCTCACACTGACCCCCTCCCAAACCTTCTGCTCACTGGCCCTCTCCCAACCCTCCCTCTCACCAACCCTCTCTCCACCCTTTCGCACCCTGACCCACTACCAACCCTTCCACTCATTGACCCTCTCCTAACTCTTCCACACACTGCTCCTCTCCCGATGCTCCGGCTCACTGATCCTCTCCCGACTCTCCCGCTTACACCCTCTCACTATCTTCTCACTCACTGCCGCCCCCAACTCTTCTACTGGTTGAACACCAGCCCTTCCACTTACCTCCCCTCCCAATAATCCCATTTGCTGACCCTCCCAAGCCTCCCTTCGTGACTCCTTCCACACACCAACTTTCGTCTCTTCCACTTGCCGATGCTCCAACCTTCCCTCCTACCTGCTTCTCATCATCCAGCCTCTGTCGCTCTCTTGTTCACTGTTTTACCTTTCATCACCCCTTTCCTGAGACCCTATGCACAGTGAGCACGGCTGCAAGTGGAAATCAGCAAGAGATTTGAGAGTGGGAAGCAGCGAGGGAGCAGCAAATGGGGTTATCATATATTGAAAGATTTGAGCATTTTGTTCAAGTGCCCTCTCTGCTGCCCTCTCTGTTGGATTAGTTCAATTATGGCTGTTATGGGCCAGGGTTTAGAGAACCCCAAAGTGTATCATGGAGTTCACCTGGCCTACGACTTTTACTAGATTGTGGTATGGGGAGCACACGGCCCACTCTACAGTTGTAGTGCAGCAGAAATTTAAAAGTAATTTTTAAAGCAAAACAATGTTTGTTCTATGAACTCAGTTTCCCTTTGTAAAACATACAGTGAACATCTTAGCACCTATCAATTCAAATATACCCCCCCAAAAAATACAACACTCTCAGTCACCCTTAAACTTTCCTTTTAACATCCATAAGACACAAAGAACCCTTTGTAGAGAAACACATCAGGTTTAAATTCTCTACTGAGAGCAGTTATCACTCTGAATTCACCAAATGATCTAGAGATAGTCTTTGGATTGCAGAGAGATCGAAATTACACCTTCGTTGGCTGGCTTCAGCCCCAACACTAAAACGAAACCAAAAAACACAGACACACCCAAGCTTTTCCTGAAAGCAAAACTAAAAAGCAGAGACAGAACTCAGCACCACCCACACTCTGACATCACTACAGCCACTTGAGCAGACAAACATTTTTAAAGCGACATTCCCATGACACCTCCCCCAGAAAATAAAATAAACCATCAACTTCAAGATGGTTTCACCTTTTCACTATCCTTTAAGAAATTCACACAGTAAATATACTTTTTCGTTTCAAAAACCAACACACGCAAACAGGTATAATAACTTAATCCACTTTAGTTCTTCTTCCTCCAACTGGAATCCTTCTCGATTGACAGTCTCTTTGAACAAGAAGGTCTCTGCACGATCCATCCATTGCTCTACACCCCGGCATTTCTCTTTAAAGTCAGATACCTTAGTTCAATCTGATCACAGTCTCTTGTAAATCTCCAACACAGGAGCATTGGTTATCACAGCTTTCAGGCAGTCAAATGCCTGTTGAAAGTCCGCTGTCCACTGAAATGTTTTATGTTTCTTCAGCACGTCCATCAGTGCAGCAACCACATTGCTAAAATTTGGCACAAATGTTCGATCAAATCCACTCATGCCAAGAAATCGCATTATTTCCTTTTATCTCGAGGGTATCGGAAACTCCTCAATAAATTTTGCTTTCACATCCCGTGTGACCATTCGACCCTGTCCGATTGTATGGCCAAGGAAAGTGATTTGGGCTTTTCCAAATTCACTTTTGGCTAGGTTAATCACCAAACCCACCTCCTGAAGTCGATTGAATAACTCCATCAAATGTTCTGTCTGGCTAAAAATTACCAGATTGTCGATGTAAACCACACAATTGGGTAATCCTGAAACGACTTTGTTAGTTAACCGTTGAAATGTGGCTGGGGCGTTTTTCATGCCAAATTGCATAACTTAGAATTGGTATATACCATCTGGAGTCACAAAAGCTGAAATCTCCTTCGCCCTTTTGGATAAAGGTACCTGCCAGTAACCTTTGAGTAAATCCAATTTGGAAATACAAGCTGATTGTCCCACTTTCTCAATGCAATCCCCAAAACGTGGGCTAGGATAAGAGTCCATTCTTGCAACTGCATTAACCTTTCTATAGTCCACATACAACCGTTGGGTACCATCCGATTTTAGTACCATCACTATGGGTGAGCTCCATTGGCTGCAACCCACTTCAATTATGCCATTTTTAAGCATACTTTCAATCTCTTTGTTAACCTGTGACAATTTTAAAGGGTTCAGTCTATATGGATGTTGTTTGATTGGAACAGCATTTCCCACATCTACATCATGTATAACCATTTTAGTGCTTCCCAGCTTATCTCCACAAACTTGCCCATGCGATATCAATAACTCTTTCAGGTCAGTCCGTTTTTCCTCTGGAAGGTAACTCAACAATTTATCCCAATTTTTAAGAACATCCTCGTTTTCCAATTTAATTTGAGGTATGTCAAATTCACAGTCATCTGGATTTGGTTCATCACTTTGAGTTAGAATCATTAAACCTTATTCTCTCGACTTCTGGTGGCGGCTATAAAGGAGTAAGTCGCACATTTGGTGGCTCCCGCTCTGGTCGGACTTTTGGACCTTTCTCCCGTTTTTCTACCGGACTTGAATTGTAAAACGGATGTTAGTGGCAATTGTTGACTGAATTCCCACTTTGATGCATTGAGAGAAGGACGAGAAGTGTTCGTAAGGGCAGAAACAAAAAGATAGAGAAGGCCAGGTCTGTAGCTGCAGCAGAAGACAGCATGGCGGAGGTTCGGACCTCTGGCTTGTCGACCCAGCAGTCTATGGAGCAGCTGATGCAAGTCATTCAGGAAGGCTTTGCTAGGCAGAAACGGGACTGCGTGGACCCGATAAAAGAGTTGATTGAGCGGTTGGAGCATAGATTGGATGCCCAGGATCGGGCGATCCAGGAGGTGGAGAAGGCGCTGGCTGAGCAGGAGGAACATCAGACTGCGGTGGAGCTGGAGGTGGGGATGCTGAGGGACCAGCTGAAGAAGCTCCTGGGGAAGGTGGAAGACCTAGAAAATAGGTCCCGCCGGCAGAACCTAAGAATCGTCGGGCTCCCAGAGGGGTCCAAAGGAACGGACGCTAGGGCATACATTGCAGACATGTTTATGAAGCTGCTGGGGGGGTGGGGCATTCTCCTGGCCCTTGGAAGTGGATAGGGCTCACAGAGCACTCGCGAGGAAGCCGCGAATGGGAGACCCCCCCCCGAGGGCAATGGTGGTGAGATTCTCGTTCTCAGATAAGGAGCGCATTGTACAGTGGGCCAAGAGGTCACGGAGCTGTAAATGGGACAATAGCATCCTGCAGTTTACCAGGACCTGAGCGTAGTGGTGGCCAGGAGGAGAGCAGGCTTCAACCAGATCAGGTCGCTCCTTTTTAAGAAAAAGGTGAAGTCTGGACTGTTATACCCACCCCGTCTCTGGGTCACGCATGAGGATCAGCACTTCTACTTTGAGTCGCCTGAGGATGCGTTGGACTTTGCAAAAAAAGAAAGGGCTGGTGATGGATTGAGAACTTTTGAACTTGGCTGCAACGTTCATGTTTTTGTTTTTTCTTTTTGCTTCTCTGTTTTTGTAAAAAGTTTCGCATTTTGCGTTTCATCAAAGATGTTTGTGATGCCGTTTGCATTGATTTGGAACCAGCGGTAGAGCTGAGTGAGTTAAGGTTTTCATTTGCACTGTTGGGGGATGGAGGTGTGCTTGTTTTTGATCTTGGTGTTTTACTGTTGGGCAATTGTGTGGGGATTGTTTGATGTTGAAGTTTATTTGGATGAGCGGGGGGGTAGGTGGGGAGGGGGGAGTGAACAATAGGTGGGAGACTATCTGGCGCCGGGGATGGGGGCCACCAAGCTAGCTGGGCGAGCTAGCTCTCGGAAGCGCAGTGGGATGTGTGCATATGTTTGGTTTAGTAAAGGGGTTGGGTTACAGGGTGTTGTTACTAGGGGGGGAGGGGGGTGAATGTTCTGCTGACGAGGGAGGGACTTGGGCTGAGGGACAGAGAGGAGGCTGGTGGCAGGGGCTGCCTGGGGATGGACCGGTGGAGGCGCAGAGCACGGGCTGTAGGTGGGCATAAAAAAGGGGATGGCTGATCGGCGGAGGGGGGGGGCCCCAACTAAGCTGATCACCTGGAATGTTCGAGGGCCGGTCAAAAGGGCACGTGTGTTCGCGCATCTTAGGCGGACGTGGTAATGTTGCAGGAGACGCAACTGAGAGTAACGGACAAGGTTAGACTGAGGAACGGCTGGGTGGAGTCAGGTCTTTCACTCGGGACTAGATTCAAAGACGAGAGGGGTCGTGATCCTGATCAATAGCGGCTTGTGTTTGACGTGGGTAGAATAGCCTCGGATTGGATTGGATTGGATTTGTTTATTGTCACGTGTACCGAGGTACAATGAAAAGTATTTTTCTGCGAGCAGCTCAACAGATCATTAAGTACATGAGAAGAAAAGGGAATAAAAGAAAATACACAATAGGGCAACACAACATATACAATGTAACTACATAAGCACTGGGAGGTCGGTACATTATGGTCAGTGGGAAACTGGAGGGGGTGCAGGTGGTATTAGTAAATGTGTATGCGCCAAATTGGGATGATATGGAGTTTATAAAGAGGATGCTGGGGAAGATACCGGACCTGGACTCGCAAAGGTTGGTCATGGGAGGGGACTTCAACACAGTTATGGACCCTGGCTTGGACCGGTCAAGCTCGAAAACAGGCAGAGTGCCAGCAATGGCAAAGGAACTAAGAGGGTTCATGGAGCTGATGGGGGGGGTGAATCCATGGAGATTTAGGCAGCCGAGGGTGAAGGAGTTCTCCTTCTACTCACACGTGTATTCCCGGATTGATTTCTTTATTTTGAGCAGGGCCTTGCTGGCTGGGATGGTGAACACGGGGTACTCGGCGATCACAATCTCAGGCCGTGCTCCGCACTGGGTTGACCTGCAGGTTGGTAAAGACAGGAGCCAGCGCCCGCACTGGAGGTTGGATGTGGGACTTTTGGCGGATGAAGGGGTGTGCAAGCGGCTGAAGAAATGTGTTCAGAGCTACCTGTAGGTCAATGACACGGGGGAAATTTCAGCAGCGGTGGTCTGTGAAGCACTGAAGGCGGTGGTCAGGGGGGAGCTGATTTTGATCCGAGCCCATAGGGAGAAGGTAGACAGGGCAGAGACGGACCGACTGGTTAAGGAGATACATCAGATTGATAGGAGGAATGCGGAGACCCCAGAGGCAGGGCTTTTAAAGGAACGGCGGAGGTTACAGGCGGAGTTTAGCTTGCTGACCACAGGGATGTGCGGTGGAGCACCTGAGAAAGGCGAGGGGGCGATATATGAACATGGAGAGAAGGCCAGCAGAATGCTTGTGCAGCAGCTTAGGAAGAGGGAGGCAGCTAGGGAGATAGGGTAAGTAAAGGACGGAGATGGGAACCTAGTTGGTGATTCAGTCGGGGTGAATAAGGCGTTTAGGGATTTCTACAGCAGGCTGTACAGGTCGGAACCCGCTACGGGCCCGGAGGTGTTGAGGCACTTCTTGGAGGGGCTGAATTTCCCAAAGGTGGACGGGGAGCAGGTGGAAGGGCTGGTGGCCCCAATCGGGCTGGAAGAGATAGTGGAGGGCTTGAAGGCAATGCAGGCGGGTAAGGCCCCAGGTCCGGACGGGTACCCAGTGGAGTTTTATAAAACGTTCTCGGGGATATTGGGGCCAGTGTTGTTGAGGATGTTCAATGACGCAAGGGAAAGAGGGGTGTTGCCCCTGATGATGTCACAGGCAACGATTTTGCTGATTTCTAAGCGGGTCAAGAACCCAGAGCTGTGTGGGTCCTACAGGCCAATCTCCCTGTTGAATGTAGATGCCAAGTTGCTGGCCAAAATCTTGTCCTCCAGGATCGAGGATTGTGTTCCGGACATTATTGGGAAGGACCAGACAGAGGTTGTTAAGGGCAGGCAGTTGGTGGCCAATGTCAGAAGGCTATTAAATGTGATCATGATGCTACCGGAAGGTAGGGAGGTGGAGGTAGTGATCGCAATGGATGCAGAAAAGGCTTTTGATCGGGTAGAATGGGACTATCTGTGGGAGGTACTGGGACGGTTCGGATTCAAGCGGGGCTTTATCGACTGGGTGAGGTTACTGTATCAGGCTCCTGTGGCAAGTGTACAGAAGAATAGGACTACATCGGACTACTTTAGACTGCACCGGGGGACGAGACAGGGATGCCCCCCTCCCCACTGTTGTTTGCGCTGGCTATAGAGCTGTTGGCAATTGCTCTGAGAGCCTTGAGGGACTGGTCCGGGGTGGGGGGAGCACAGGGTTTCACTCTATGCGGATGACCTGCTTCTGTACGTTTCGGACCCAATAGAGGGGATGGAAGAAATCATGAGGACTCTTGGGGAATTTGGCCGGTTTTCGGGGTATAAGCTTAATATGGGAAAGAGTGAAATGTTTGTGGTCCAGGCGAGGGGACAGGAGAAGCGACTGGGAGAGCTGCCGTTTAGTTTATTCGAGGGAAGCTTGAGGTACCTAGGCATCCGAGTGGCGCGGGAATGGGACCGGCTGCATAAATTGAATCTGGCCCGACTGGTGAACCAAATGAAGGACGATTTTCGGAGATGGGATGCGCTTCCGTTGTCTCTGGCTGGGAGGGTGCAAACGGTGAAGACGACGGTCCTCCTGAGATTCCTATTTGTATTTCAGTGTCTCCCCATCTTTATTCCGCGGTCCTTTTTTAAGCGGGTCACGGGCTTCGTCTGGGCGGGCAATACCCCGCGAGTAAGGAAAGTAATGCTTGAGCGGAGTCGGGGAGAGGGCGGGCTGACGCTACCAAATTTTAGCAACTATTACTGGGCGGCTAATATAGCCATGATCAGGCAGTGGGTGGTGGGGGAGGGGTCGACATTAGTGCATATGGAGGTGGCTTCCTGTAAGGGCACCAGTTTGGGCGCGTTGGTAACTGCTCCTCTGCCGTTCCCGCCGGCACGGTACTCCACCAGTCCAGTGGTGGTGGCGACCCTGATTGATTGGGGCCAGTGGAGGTGGCATGTGGGAGCAGTGGGAGCAACGGCCTGGGCCCCAATCTGTGATAATCACCGGTTTGCCCCGGGGAGTATAGATGGGGGGTTTCCGGTTATGGCGGAGAGCGGGGATTGGGAGGATGAGGGATATGTTCATAGACGGGAGCTTTCCGAGTATGAGAACATTGGAGGAAAAGTTTGGGTTGGGTGGGGGAAACAAATTCAGGTATCTGCAGGTGCGGGACTTCCTTTGTAAACAGGTGTCAACCTTCCCGCTCCTACAGCTAAGGGGGATTCAGGACAGGGTAGTTTTCAGAGGGTGGGTAGGAGAAGGGAGTATCTCGGACATTTATAAGGAGCTTATGGGGTCGGTAGAGACGCAGACTGAGGAGCTGAAGCGCAAGTGAGAGGAGGAGCTGGGAGGTGAGATAGAGGATGGTCTATGGGCGGACGCGTTGAGTAGAGTTAACACGTTTGCAACATGTGCCAGGCTCAGCCTGATACAATTTAAGGTAGTTCACCGGGCTCACATGACACTGGCACGGATGAGTAGATTCTTTGGGGTGGAGGATAGGTGCGCAAAATGTGCGGGAGGACCGGCGAACCATGTCCACATGTTTTGGACATGTCCAAAGCTTAGGGGATTTTGTCTGGGGTTTGCGGACGTCATGTCCACGGTGTTAAAAACAAGGGTGGCGCTGAGTCCAGAGGTGGCGATTTTCGGGGTGTCAGAAGACCCGGGAATCCATAAGGAGAAAGAGGCAGACTTTCTGGCCTTTGCTTCCCTGGTAGCCCGGAGATGGATACTATTAGCATGGAGGGACTCAAAGCCCCCGAAGTCAGAGACCTGGCTATCGGACATGGCTAGCTTTCTCTGTTTGGAGAAAATCAAGTTCGCCTTGAGAGGGTCACTGTTAGGGTTCACCCGGACGCGGCAACCGTTCGTCGACTTCTTTGCAGGAAATTAATCAGCAGCAGACGGGGGGGGGGGGGGGGGGGGGGGGGAGGGGGGGGGGGCAGGGGGAGTAGGTTAGATTAGAGTAGGGGCTCAATAAGGGTGGGACCTGTACGAAAGGTAAATGACTTTTGCACTATGTTCATGGTTTCATGTACATTGTTTATTTTGTTGTTGTTACCAAAAATACCTCAATAAAATGTTTTTCTCTCCTTCCCTTTCAAAGTACCTTTTAAGCATATTCACATGACCCACTCGATGAGTCTTCCTTCTATCTGGTGTTTTTACCACATAATTCACCTCACTTAATTTCCTTTCAATCTGATACGGTCCACAAAACCTAGCTTTTAAAGGCTCACCTACCACTGGTAACAACACTAAAACATTATCTCTACAGGCAATACTATGAACTTTGGATTTCTTGTTCGCTACCCGTTTCATCACATGTTGTGCAACTTTTAAATGTTGTCGAGCCAACTTCCCTGCTCTATTTAATCGTTCCCTAAAATTTGACACGTAATCCAATAATGTAAGTTCCAATTTCTCACTCACCAATTTTTCCTTAATCAATTTAAGTGGTCCTCTTACCTCATGACCTAAAATTAGTTCAAAAGGACTGAATTTGGTTGTCTCATTAGGTGCATCCCTAATTGCAAACAGTACGAATGGAATTCCTTTATCCCAATCCTCTGGATAATCTTGACAATAAGCCCTCAACATTGTCTTTAAATCCTGATGCCACCTTTTTAATGCTCCCTGCGATTCGGGATGATATACAGTTGATTTAAATTGTTTTATTCCAAAGCTATCCATAACTTCTTTGAAAATTTGATCCTTGATCCGATTGTATTTCTGTGGGTAGTCCATATCGGTAAAGAATTTTAAAAACTCCTCCACAATCTTTTTAGCTGTAATACTGCGTACTGGAATGGCCTCTGGGAACCTAGTCGACACATCCATTATAGTCAAAAGATATTGGGGGCGATTCTCTGATATTGAGGTCAAGTGCTTGTGCCGTCGTGAACGCCGTCGCATTTCACGACGACGCAAACAGGGCCCGGACACGACCTAGGAGGTAGGCCCGGGGAGGGAGAGGCCAGCCCGCCGATCGGTGGGCCCCGATCGCGGGCCAGAACCCATCGGAGGCCACCCTGGTGAAGGAGCCCCCCCCTACCAGAGGCCGCCCGCCCCCCCAGCGTTCCCGCAGAGTTCCCGCCGGCAGCGACTGGGGTGGACGGCGCCGGCGGGAACCTGTCATGTCGTAGCGGCTGCTCGGCCCATGCGGGCCGGAGAATCGCCGCTCGCCGGTTCTCCGAGCGGCCCAGTGCGAATCGCACGCCGCTGGTTTCCGGGGGGTGGGAGAATCATGTGCGGGGGTCGGGGCGGCATGGCGCAATTCGCGCGGCGCCCCGGCGATTCTCCCACCCGGCGTGGTGGGGGAGAATAGCGCCCATTGATTCCCACTTTTCGTTTTAGGAAGCGGTCCTACGCAATCAATTAAGACCCTTGTAAAAGGTTCCTCAAATGCTGGAATGGGGTATTAAGGGCGCTGGTTTTATCACTGCTTGAGGTTTCCCTATCACTTGACATGTGTGACATGATCGACAAAATTTAACTACATCTTTATGTAGTCCAGGCCAATATAAATGTTTCTGGATTTTAGCTTGAGTTTTTCTTACTCCCAAATGACCTCCCACTGCTACCTCATGTGCAACTCGCAACACCTCCTTTCTATACCCTACAGGCAATACCACTTGATGAACTTCTGCCCACTTTTCATCCGCCTGCATATGTAAAGGTCTCCATTTTCTCATCAAGACATCACTTTTACGGTAATAACACTCTGGTAGACACTCAGATTCCTCTTCCGTGTATGCTTTCTGATACATCCATTTTATTTCTACATCTTTCTTTTGTAACTCCGCCAATTTTCCTGAACTAAAAACATCTGCCTCATCTTGCATCTGTTCTTGTTCTTTTTCAACCATCTGATCAAAAATCGTTTCTGATAATTGCACTTCAACTTTATCTTCACTCTTTGATTTCTCTTCTTGTCTTAACATGTGACGTTGTGACCTTGTTGCTACACAATCCAGAAAAATCCCAGGATACTCGTCCTTCAACACTTCAGTTGTCTGATTTTCCACTGGCTTATCAACCACAGTAGGCATCACTCTCACCTGCGATCCAGCTATATCATTACCCAAGATAAACTGTATTTCTGGACAAGATAGTTTCTCTATTACTCCTACGACCACTTCACCACTCTTCACTGGACTTTCCAACCTTACCTTATATAATGGAACACTACTCTTCTCACCCTGCATTCCACATATTACCACCTTTTCTGGCAATATTCCTCCCAAGCTACATAACTCCTCATCTTTTACTATTAAAGATTGACCAGCTCCCGTATCTCTTAAAATTGTGACTTCTTTACCTGTTCCTCCTGATACACATGAGTAAACTTTACCCACACAAGTAAATACACAAGTACACGCTCCTTATTATCGCCCATCAGATCACCTTTGCCTCTACCACTTGAGTATTTCTCATGACCCCAGTTTCTATCCCTCACTGGCTGAAACTAATGTCGGAAACCAAGCATTGATTTATGAACTAATTCATAATCATCTGCCATTTCTGCTGATAATCTTGCAGCTTTAACCCTCTGCTCTTCCCCATGAATTCTCACTACATCAGAAATTGAATTTTTAAAATCCTACAAAAGTACAATTTCTCTGAGAGCTTCATACATTTGGTCTGTTTTCAAAGCCCTTATCCACCTATCAAAATTACTCTGTTTGATCCTTTCTAACTCCATGTATGTTTGACCAAATTCTTTCCCTAAATTTCAAAACCTTTGTCTGTCGGCTTCAGGCACTAGTTCATATGCACCAAAGATGGATTTTTTCACCTCCTCATATGTTTCAGATACCTCCTCTGATAGTGATGCAAACACTTCACTGGCTTTGTTTGAATCAGTAATATCCACATGTCCTGTGGCCATTTCATTTGTTTAGCTACCTTCTCTAAATGAAATGAAAAAGGCTTCTACCTCCTTCTCATCAAACCTTGGCACTGCGTGGACATATTTAAATAGATCCCCACCAAGCCTTCTACTATGATGCTCTTTCTCACTATCCTCATCACTATTCTCCAACTGTACGTTTCCCTTTACGTCCGCCAATTTTAACTGACTGTCATGTTTCATGGCCATTTTCTGAAGTTCAAACTCTCTCTCTTTATCTTTTTCCCTGATCTGTATCTCCCTTTCTCTTTCTTTTTGTTCTGCTAGGGCTATTCTTTCTGTTTTCCTTTCTTCTCTCTCTTTTTCTTTTTCCTCTCTATCTCTTTCTTTTTCCTCTCTCTCTCTTTCATATTCAAGCTGCTTTAATTCTTTCTCATGTTCCATTTGTTTAATTTGTAACTGAATATTTGCCATTTCCAATGAGTCAACCTATATCTCAGGCAATTTTAAATGCTTAGCCACCGCCATAATTACCTCACCTTTTCACATTTTGTCAGGTAACGTTAACTGCAATGTTTTTGCCAACTCTAAAAGTCTGTTTTTAGTCTCTGTCCGTAAGGTACTGCGTGTGACCGTCTCCACCCCCAAAAACATCAGAGCCTCTGAAAGAGCCATTGTCCACAACACACTTCCTACTTAAACTAGAATACCACACCTGAAAAGCAACCACAATATACTCACCCCTCACTGTCCTTAAGTTCACTAAGCCAATCCAATAGATAGATTTTTATCCCCCTTGAGCCCCCAATTTGTTATGGGCCAGGGTTTAGAGAACCCCAAAGTGTATCATGGAGTTCACCTGACCCACGACTTTTACTAGATTGTGGTATGGGGAGCACACGGCCCACTCTACAGGTGTGGTACAGCAGAAATGGAAAAGTAATTTTTAAAGCAAAACAATGTTTATTCTATGAACTCAGTTAACCTTTTTAAAACATACAGTGAACATCTTAGCACCCATCAATTCAAATACACCCCCCCAAAGAATATAACACTCTGAGTAACTCTTAAACTTTCCTTTTAAAATTCATAAGGCACAAAGAACCCTTTGTACAGAAACACATCAGGTTTAAATTCTCTACTGAGAGCAGTTATCACTCTGAATTCACCAAATGATCTAGAGATAGTCTTTAGATTGCAGAGAGATCGAAATTACACCTTCTTTGGCTGGCTTCAGCTCCAACATTAAAACAAAACAAAAAAAAACAGACACACCCAAGTTTTTCCTCAAAGCGAAACTAAAAAGCAGAGCCAGAGCCCAGCTCCACCCACACTCTGATATCACTGCAGCCACTTGAGCAGACAAACATTTCTTAAAGTTACATTCCCATGACATGGCTGCCTGCTATGAATCCACATGTTAATCTACTCAATGCAATACACAACAAAAAGATGAAGGTGAGGATAGAACAGAATTATTTTTTACACTTTATTTGAGAAGTTATGGACTGAAAACCATGTTAACATACTTTTCTTTTCCAAAAATATACTTTATTCATAAAATATATTTCATATTCATGAAAGAAACATTACAAAACATTTCAAATTGTTATAACAGTGAAGTGCAATGATATTCACATTTTCTCTCGAGATCAAGAAGTACTTTGAGGTGCTTCAGTTCAGTAATGAGAACATCACAAACATTTCAGTATTTTCATTACAGAGATTACAATTCTGTTCAAACTATATACATTGGTCATGTTGTGCTCTGAGGTGCTTCAATACAGTTACATACAGCTAGGCATAAGCACACAGGCAGAGGTTTTACATGGTTACTTGCCCCTCAACCTACATTGGCTGGGTGGCAGGGTGACGCATTGGTTAGCACTGCTACCTAACGGTGCTGAGGATCTGGGTTTGGCCATGGTCCCGGGTCACTGTCCATGTGGAGTTTGCACATTCTCCCCGTGTCTGCGTGGATCGCGCTCCGACAACTCAAAGATATGGATTGGCCATGCTAAATTGCCCCTTAATTGGAAAGATTTTCTTTTAAAAACTGTTTTAAAAACCTACATTGGCTGAAACGCCTAACACATTGGCCTTTTGTGACACACTCTTTGAAACTCCTAAAGTTGACTTTGAGGAAGTCTGAGGGATTTGAAAGTTTTCTCCCTGATTTTCACTTTGTATACATTGTAAAGTCAGCATGGTATGTAATTGAAAAAAATGGCATATTTCGGATCAATTCAACCCTATCAAAGAGGACTAATGATTACAATAAAATAGGGGATGAAAATAAAATGAATGTTTTCCTCATCATGTTGGGTCCTGATGTTTCTGAGATGATGCCTGAGAAATGTTGATGGCAAGACCTAATACTATGGGCTATGCCGAAATTAATGGGATTCTGAAATCATATGTAGGCATGATTAAGAATGAAATTACTCTGAGAATAACGTTCTGTCAAAAGGAAGCAGCCACCAAGTGAAAAGCTTGCGGAATATATTCTCGAATTAAAGAACCTCTCACCACAGTGGTATGGTACAAACTTAAAAAGCAACCTTAGAGGCAGGTCTGTCAGAGGACTTTAGGAAGCAATAAAATTCAGGCCAAGCTGTTGGTCAAAGGCAGTTAAAATGACATGAAAGGAGGCCTGAAATGAGGTCACAGCCAATGGAACGGCAGGAAGAGATAGTAGCAAATTGCAAAGGAATTATTTTCCTGAGCAGGTTGGGGAGGTCCACTGGATTTCAGTGAGCTCCAGGCCATAGCAGCAAAGTTCCCCATCTCAGAGCCAGCAATTTAGATGCCACTCCATTGTCATGGGAGCCACAATGCTTCAAATGCCACCTTTCCAGTCAATGTGCTATGCCTGTGGGAAAGTCAATCCTATCCAAGTAGCATGCAGAAGTTGAAAAAACAGTAATGCTCCAGGGCAGCACGGTGGCACAGTGGTTAGCACTGCTGCCTCATGACGCCGAGGTCCCAGGTTCGATCCCAGCCCTGGGTCACTGTCCGTGTGGAGTTTGCACATTCTCCCCGTGTTTTTGTGGGTTTGGCCCCCACAACCCTAAGATGTGCAGGGTAGGTGGATTGGCCATGCTAAATTCCCCCATAATTGAAAAAAATGAATTGGGTACTGTAAATTTATTTAAAGAAAGAAACAGTAATGCTCCAGCTGATAGTAAAGCTTCATGTCGCAGCCATGCACCAGATTAAGGTTGTGGCAGATCTAAAACTAGTTCAGGTGTCTGAACATCTTCAAATGCACATATGATAGATATGAAAATACATGTCGATGTTACTGAGCAGGTTGATCACGAGTTGTGCCGAGTCAGAGAGCAAGAAACAGCACAAGGAAGATTAGAGTAAGAGGGCTAAAGGTATACTTCCAGTACCCACAATAAAAATGAAATCCAAAGATGCACAACTTACTTTCATCATTGATACAGCTCCAGCAGTATCTGTATCTCAGAAGGAGAGTGCAAGAAATCATGAAGTCACATTCCTTTATGCAAAGCTGGTGTTGAACTGAATGGTTATTCCAATAACGGTATTCCAGTGTTAGGTCGAGTTCGTGTTAGAGCGATGATGCACCCTATTGCTTGCCATTGATAGAATTCGGAGGCAACAAAGTCTCCCTGAGGAGAAGAAATTGAGTGAAAAAGACAAGGTTGAACTCTGCTGAGTTACTTCTTGTAGGGATCAGGAAGAGTACGGTCTGTCATTGAGGAAGTCCTAAGAGAGCACAAAGTGGTCTTTGATCAAGGTGGACCAAATGATAAAATTCACCATCAGTACAACATTAAAGAACTTCCACTGTTGGCCATGGTGTGAGTGGTCGAACTCAGGGCAGCTCCTGCTTGAAGGCACAGAAAAGAGCTTTTTACCCGATATTGGGTGGAAGTTTGATGAAACGGTGTATATGAAGGTCGGAGTAGTTTCCCCCAGTAGTGGTATGTCTGCTGGTTACAAAACCCGGCAGAACACGTTGAGAGACCTGGCCAAAGAGTTAGAGGAAACCTGTGCTGCAGCAGCCAGTGTAAGGATGGCTGCGGAGGAAGAACTGCTGCAAGGTGAAAGGCTGCTACAAGGTGAAATGCCCCGGTTGGAACAGTTGATGACTTTTATTAAGGAGGAATTCCGCCAACAGAGGAAGGAAATGCGGGAGGATCGCTCAAAGGCCATCGAAGGCGCTGGGTCACCCCTGAAGAGTTCTCTGGAACGGGTGGAGAGGTGTTTGGAGGTGCAGGGGTCACAGATTCGGGAGAACGAAGGAGTGATCTCGGACCACAGCGATCGTGTGGTGTCTCTGGAGTCAGAGGTGGGGCTCCTCGGAGACCTTTGTAAAATGTTGAGGGCACAGGCAAAGGAGCAGGAAAATAGATCGAGACGGCAGAACCTGCGAGTAGTGGGCCTGCCTGAAGGAGTGGAAGGTGTGAGTGCCACGAGGTACGTCTCAAAGATGCTGGCGGGGCTGGTGGTGGAAGGGGTGCTCGATAAGGCCCCTGAAGTGGACCGAGCGCACAGGTCCCTGAGACAGAAGCCTAGAGCTGGGGAGCTGCCGCGGGCGGTGATCGTGAGACTCCTCAAATTTGTGGAGAAAGAGAAGATTTTGTGTTGGGCCAGGGTGAGGCATACCTGCGAATGGGAGGGAAATAACTCCCACATTTATCAGGCCATTGGAGCTGAGTTGGCGAAGCGGTGGGTAGGATTCAACAAGGCCAAGGCGGTGCTGTACCAGCAGCGGATCGGGTTCAGGGTGCTCTACTCCACGAAATTATGGGTGACGTTCCGAGGCCGGGAGTATTATTTTGAGACCCCAGAAGCGTCCGGAGTCTTCATTAAGGAGCATAAATTAGGGGAGAACTGAGTGGACAATGCTTGGCAACCGGGGTGCTGGCATTTCATAATGGTTGGGAGCATGTTTGAAGTGGGGGTGGGGATTGGGGGATTTTTGTCCCCTCCGGTCTGGAGACTGTCCTTTTTTGGGGGGGGTTTGCTGTTTACTGTTGGGATTGTAAGGGGTTGTAGGGGTGAAAGGTTTATGCGGGGATGGATGTCCCACCCCACCCTCCTGTTTCATGGCACTGTTTGTGTTCAACATTTGTTTGTTTGCTTTCAGAGGAGGGGGCCTGGAGTTCAAGAGAAGCCTTCATTTGTTTGGGGGAGGGTAAGGTCAACAGGGAGCCTTTTTCCTTGAGCTGAGGAGTGGGGGGAGGGGAAGGGAAGTCATTGGGAAGTGCCTTTGAGCAGGGGCTGCCGCACTAGCAAGTAATGCTGGTGAACGGAAGTGAGGTGGTGGGGAAGAAGGCCAAGAGGGGTGGCTGAAGGGGGAGATGGAAGGGGGAGAGGGGAGAGGTCGTTGCGACGTGGCAGGGGGTGAAGGATGACATAGTCAGGGGCGGAGAAGGGGGCCACCTGGGATGGGCGAGGTACAGGGTAGAATTAAGGGGGTGGGAGTGAAGTGGGGAAAATGACAAATGGTAGAGGAGATTGGAGGCGTAATCTCCGGCAAGGCTGGGAACGTGAAACATCGGGGACTGAATGGACCGGTTAAAAGGTCTCGGGTGTTCGCGCACCTCAGGATGTTGAAAGCCGGGGTGGTCTTTCTGCAGGAGACGCACCTGTGTGTGAAGGACCAGGTTAGGTTAAGGAAGGAGTGGGTCAGGCAGGTTTTCCACTCAGGGTTTCATTCAAAATCGAGGAGATTGGTGATTTTAATGAGCAAAAAAATGGGATTTGTGAGTGCGAAGGAGCTGAGGGATCCAGGTGGGAGATATGCGATTGTGAGTGGGTATTGGAAGGGATGCCGGTAGTGTTGGTGAATGTGTATGCACCAAATTGTGACGATGTGGGTTTTATGAGGGGGTTGTTGACAGCGATCCCAAATTTGGCCACGCACCAGTTGATCATGGGAGGAGATTTTAACTGAGTCCTAGAGCCAAGGATGGATTGCTCGACCCTCAGATCGATGGGTGGGGTACAAATGGCAAGGGAGCTGGGGGGTGGTGGTTATGGATAGGATGGGTATGGTGCATCCATGGCGCTTTCAGAACCCGGCGAGGGGAGTATTCCTTCTTTTCACACGTCTATAAGGTATATTTGAGGATTGATAATTTTGTAGTGAGTCGGGAGATTTTGGTTGGGGTGGAGGGGGCAGAGTATGTGGGGATAGTTATCTCGGACCATGCACCCCACTGGCTGGAGATTAGGTTTAGAATGGGGCGAGAGCAGAGGCCAGGGTGGAGTTTTGATTTAGGGTTGTTGGTGGATGTAGGTTTTTGTGATAAGGTGAGGGCGGCAATTAAGGAGTAAGTGGAGTTGAATCAGAATGGCGAGGTGTTGGCGGCCATTTTTTGGGAAGCACTGAAGTGGTTTTGGGGGGAAATTATTTAATTTAAGGCTCATGCGGGTAGGGAAAGGAGGGAGGAACATGACCGTCTAGTGAGCGAGATAATGGATAATGGAGGAGAACAGGGCGTATTCGAGGCTGCCCACTGCGGAGGGATTGGCGAGGCGGAAAAAGTTGCAGGGGCAGATTTACAGGCTGACAACGGGAGGGCAGTAGAACAACTGTGCATTGCAAGATGGGTGCAATATGAGTATGGGGAGAAGGCGAGCCACATGCTCGCGCACCATGTGTGGAAGCAGGCCGCATTCACGGAAATATTTCAGATACGGTCTGGGGCCAGGGATGTGGTGTTGGAGCCGGGGAAGATAAACGAGGCGCTTAGGGAGTACTACCAGGGACTTTAGGAGGCGGACCTGGGGGAGGTGAAGGGGTACATGGGGCGGTTTCAGGTTGAGCTGGAATTTCCCCAGGTGGAGGAAGCAAAGGCTTTGGAGGAGGCCCATGGGCTGAGGGAGGTGCTGGATAGTATCAGGGGTATGAAGTCGGGGAAGGCCCCTGAGCTGGATGGGTACCCGGTGGAATTTTATAAGGAATTTGCGATGGATCAGGCATCACATCTGTTGGGGGCGTTTAATGAAGCGCTGCAGAAGGGGGAGCTGCCGGAGACGATGATGCAGGCAATAATCACGTTAATCCCAAAAAAGGGGAAGGGCCCGGTGGAATGTGGGTCATATAGGCCCATATCACTATTGAATGCAGATGTGAAAATATTAGTTAACTTGTTGGCGGGTGAATGGAGGATTGTGTCCTGGGGGTGGCTGCAGAAGATCAAACAGGCTTCGTGAAGGGCAGGCAGCTCGCAAGTAATATAAGACGGCTGTTGAATGTAGTGATGAATCCATCGGGGGCTCTTGTACTGGAGGTGGTGGTGTCCATGGACGCGGAGAAGGCATTTGGTCGGGTGAAGTGGTTGTACTTGTTTGAGGTTTTGGGACGGTTTGGATTTGGGCCGAGATTTGTGGCAGGGGTGGCAGTTGCTGTGTTGCAGATATGGACTGGGGCTGGGAATGTGGTACCAAGGGCGAGTATGAGGACAAATAATATGAGTTTGCGAAGCTTTGGCTTACACAGGGGTATGAAGCAGTGTTGCTGATTTTCTCCTTGGTTCAATTGCTCTGTTTTATTACCTTTGCTCTCGAGTCGCCAGGTATCTTTATCATACCGCCACGAGGTTCACGTCCGAGTAATGATCAATAACCCAATACACCGATTAGTAAGATTTAAATCAAAGCACATTTATTATACACAGTAATCGCTACTCATGCACAAATTCTACGTCTAAGCTACTTCTACAACTAACAGGCCTATACTTAACTTTGGACTGGCCCACCAGGTCAGGGGAACAAATGGCCTTTCGTTCGGGTTCTGAGTCTGCGGGATTTGAAGTTGGTACGGATTGGTAGCTAGGAGTGCCTATCTCGTAGTGAGCGTTGAATTAAGACTTACGATTGTCGGTCTTCACTGCACCGGTCACGGTCAATGTTGGTTCGTGTTGCTGGGTGACCCGGGCAGGAAGAAGAGATGAAGATGAGCTGGTGAAGAGTGAAGAGTGAAGAGAGCGATTTGAACTTGGGGCTTAACTCTTATAGTCCCAAGGGGCTTCCCGCCTTTCGGGGCGGACTCTGTACCTGGTCCCAAGTGATTGGATTTTGTCCCAATCGCTTGGTTCGATTTTCTCCAATACTGGAGCAGTTCCCTGATCGATGGGCGGTCTTGAGGGGCTCGTTCACCTCCTTTGTGTTGGCTCCTGCTGGCGCCGAGGAGTCTGGCTTTGCTTTGTGTGTCCAAAATGGCAGAGAGTATCCAAGTGGTGAAAATTAATATTCTGACGAGGATCTTGTTTACTTTTCAGGCTCTCCCGATCTTTATACCAAAGGCCCTTTTTTGGAAAGTGGACACGATCATTTCTGACTTTGTATAGGTGGAGAAGGTGCCGAGGGTGGGGAGGACCCTGCTCTAGAGGCAGAGGCAGCAGGGGGGGTTGGCATTGCTGAACTTGCTTCATTATTATTGGGCGGCGAATGTGGATAAGGTGCTGCGATGGTGGGAAGGAGCAGGGGCAGAGTGGGTTAGGATGGAAGAGGAATCTTGCAAGGGGTCTAGTTTGAGGGCTATGGTGACGTCAGCATTGCCAATGGCTCTGAGTAGGTATTCACGGAGCCCGGTGGTGCAGTCCACGGTGAAGATATGGAATCAGTTGAGGAGGCATTTTAGGGTGAAAGGAATGTCTATGTTAACGCTTTTGTGCGGAAATCATGGGTTTGAACTGGGAGGGGGGATGGATAGTGTATACAGGAGGTGGAGGGAAGTGGGGCTGGTCAAGGTGAGGCATCTGCTCCACACCTATTTTATCCATCCCTTTTCTCATCTTATATCCTCAATTTTATATGTCCTCATTCTTCTAAATTTGAGAGAGTATTGGCCTAAACTGTACAATCGCTCTTCAAATGACAAACCCCTCATTTCTGGAATCAACCTTATTAACTTCCTCTGAACTGCCTCCAATGCCATGCCGTCTTTCCTCAAATAAGGGGACCAAAACTGTGCACAATACTCCAGGTGTGGTCTCACCTTCTTTCAATTGTTTTATGTGTTTGACAATTGGATGAAAGGAGCCTTGGCTGGATTATTAGTCATTCTGAGATATTCATAACTTCTCACCAACTCTCCAAAATCTCCATTTACTTTTGGATACCAAAAGAGCTTCTTGCTACTGCCTTCATATAGATTTGCCTATTGTTCTTTATGTGTTTCCTCTAACAGTCTCTCACTAAACCCTGATGGAATAATTACCCTTAAATCCCACTGGAGACAGCCTTGGTCTGCACTCGGTTTCTATGTGTGAAATACTCCTACAATTTCTCACTCATTAGGCTAGCCTAAAGACGTGACAGAATTGAACACTTTACTGAGCAACACACCTTTTGAGTTTCTTCACTAATTTCTCTGACAGATACTGGCATGCCACTGTGTATGTGAAGTAATTCACAGGTAACACAGTGGCTAAAAATGAATCATTCTTCACAAACAGGTCCCTGAACAGTCAGGTGAATGGCTCCCATGTTTTGAGGAAGCCATCCTCCGACCCTCGGATGGCGAATTTGATTTACTCCATTTGAAGAAATTCCGATAAGTCGGACAACCAGTCTGCAGCTTTAGGTGGTGTTGCTGACTGCCAGCCGAGCAGGATTCTATGTCGGGTGAGCAGGGAGGCAAAGGCAAGGGCATCCACCCTCCTACCCATGAAGAGATCTGGCTGATCTGATACCCCGAAGACCGCCACTTTCGGGCATTGCCTCAAAGAAGGCTGTCCAGTACCCAGCAAGTCTGGGGCAAGCCCAGAACTTGTGGCCGTGGTTGGCTGGGCCTCCTTGGCACCGTTCGCATCTGTCCTCCACCTCCGGGAAGAACATACTCATTGTTAAGTGGGCTCTATGTCCCACTTTTAGTAGGACCGCAAGAAAGTTCAGAGTCGTGAACACAACCCAGTCCATCACATGAACTTCCCTCCGATCCATTGACTCCATCTGCACCTCTCGCTGCCTGGGGAAAGCGGGCAGCATAATCAAAGATCCCTCCCACCTGGCCTACTCACTCTTCCAACTTTTCCCATCGGGCAGGAGATACAAATGTCAGAGAACATGCACGAACAGACTCAAAAACAACTTCTTCCCCACTGTTACCAGACTCCTAAACGACCCTCTTATGGACTGACATGATTAACACTACACCCCTGCACGCTTCACCCATTGCCAGTGTTATCCAGTTACATTGCGCACATTGTGTTGCCCTATTATGTATTTTCTTTTATTTCCTTGTGTAGTTACATTGTGTACCTTGTGTTGCCCTATTATGTATTCTCTTTTATTTCCTTTTCTTTTCATGCTACTCGCAGAAAAATACTTTTCACTGTACCTCGGTACACATGACAATAAACAAAATCCAAATCTAGTTGTGTTAGGTTGAATCTTGCACACGTGGTGGTGGAGTTGACCCTGTGCAGTGCTTCGCTCCAGAGTCCCCACCCTATTTCCTCCTCGTCACGTCCAGTACAGTGTCAGCCCTCTCTATCAGTCATTCGTACAGGTTGCTACAGTTCCCTCTACCTAAAATGTTTGCGTCCACTGGTTCTAGTAGCGCCCATAACGGTGCTCGCGGGTATATCCTTGTCTCCTTCCGTAGGAAGTTTTTAAGCTGCAGGCATCTGAGTTTGAAGCCCTTAAATAGCTAGAATCTCTCCGTCACTTCATCAAGTGTTGTGACCCTGCCGTCAGTGTATAGGTCCCTGACTGTCAGTGTCTCCCCCCGTCCTGTCTCCTCCTTTTAAAGGTGGCGTCAGTGAGTGCTGTCATGAACCTATGGTTGCTGCAAATGGGGGTTTTGTTGGACATTTCGGTCAG
This sequence comes from Scyliorhinus torazame, assembly GCF_047496885.1. Taxonomy (NCBI): domain Eukaryota; kingdom Metazoa; phylum Chordata; class Chondrichthyes; order Carcharhiniformes; family Scyliorhinidae; genus Scyliorhinus; species Scyliorhinus torazame. The sequence goes on along the minus strand of NC_092714.1, from coordinate 97,082,962 downwards.
TCCGAATTGCTGCTGTAATTGGTTCCAGGTCTGGAGGGTGGCTACCACCACTGGGCTGCTGGAGTGTATTTTGGGTGGGGATGGGAGTGCCACCATGGCGAGGGCCCGGAGCGAGGTCCCCCTATAGGAGGCCTCCTCCACATGCACCCACTCGGCATCTGGCCCCTCAGCCCATCCCATTACTCTTTCTGCTGTCGCTGCCCAGTGGTAGTACTGTAGGTTAAGGAGTGCTAACCACCCCCCATGGACTTTGTTTTCTGTAGTACCTTCTTTGGGATCGAGCATTCTTCCCCCCCCCCTCTTTGGGATCAAGGGGGATTTTGGATTCCCCCCCCCCCACCATACAAACGGCATGATTAACTTGTCCAATGAATTGAAAAAGCGCTTGGCGATACAGATCGGGATGGATCTAAGTAGGAAGAGGTACCTGGGCAGCACATTCATTTTGATCATCTGCACTCTCCCTGCGAGGGAGAATGGGCGTATGTTCCACTCTGCAGGTCCTTTTTTACTTCCTCTGTCAGACTTGTCAGTCTCCATTTGTGAACCCCCGTCCAGTAGGATTGTGGAGTTAAGGCAAGGATGAAATTAGCCATGATCAAATGGCAGAGCACACTCAATGGGCCAAATGGTCTAATTCTGCTCCAATATTATATGAACTTATGAACTTATGTTGATTTGTTTGAGGTGGAAGGGAAAGAGTACAGTAAAGTCCTGTCAGTTGCAGGGGTTACGTTCCCGGGAAAACTTGCAAATGATGAAATTGTGAACAATGAACATGTTTTTCTATGGGGCTCAATCGGATAGGTTCCAGCCATGTGAGCGCAGCATTGGTTTGTACAGTTACTGTCCTCCACGTTGGGGTATTGGGGTGCAGTACCTGTATCCAACAGATGGAGGAGCCTCTGAGCAATGCATGATGAAGATTTCAAAATGAACAAAGCCGTTTTTGCAGCCAGAATTGGACATTCTGGGTTCATTCCTTCGTTCAGGCTGCACCTCAGTTACAGGGCGGGATTCTCCGTCAGCTGATGCTGAAATCGGGAAAGGTGATTGGGCAGAGAATCGGTTCCGACGGCAAAATCGCGGCAGGTGCCAATTTGACGTCAAAACGCAATGCGGCAGCACCTCGACAGCAGCATCAATGCGTTCCAGAGCGCACGTACAGTAGACACCATTTGCATACCGTTATCGGGTCCAACCCGGTGTTCTCCGGGGCCTCCATGATTCTCCGCCTCCGATGGGCCGAGTTCCCAAAGCCATGGTTCACTTGTGCTTTTAAAAATCATGAAACCGCATGGCAGCTGCTGAGGGAGAGAGAAGGGGTCCACAGGTGTCCAACATTGCCATAGTTTGCTGACAGTTGTGCAGCTGACCGGGGGGCTTCTGCTGTGGCCGCTGGAAGTAGTGGGGAATGGCCAAGAAGTGGGCTTTGGGGTCTGGGTAGACGGGCAGGAAACACCATTGCCGCAGCCGGCGAGGCAGCCATGCAGCTGTGCACACCACTGTCGACTTAATGCCACAGGTCGTATAGTTGCCCCCCCCCAGGGCACCCCTTTGGGTGCCCTCTGGGCCCAGCCCACCCATCAGCTGTATGGGTGCGCTCCTGCACAACCAGTGCCATCTTGTTGGCTGTGATGAGTGTGTGTGGGGATTGTAATGTGCATGCGCGGCTGCAGCTTGTCAGCCTCCCGAGTGTCAATCACGGACCCGGTGAATCCCATGCCATTTTTCATTGGAATCAATTGTGCTCCATGTGGCACCTGTGCTAGCCCCTCGACAGTAGCGGAATCGGTCCAGGTGCAGCACCAGTTTTTCTGTCGTAAAAGTCCACTCATTCTGCATTGGCATCAACACTTAGGAATGGATTCTCCGATTTTGGGGCTATGTCCGGAGGATCCATGGCATTTTACCTGGGAAAAATCAGTGAGGCTCCAGCGCCGATCCTCCGACCAGAGAGGGGCAAGCAGCTGCGCCGTGTAAACCGCACGCCCTTCCTGATATAAACGGCTGGAGAATTGCCGGGTCCATGGCCACCGCATGGTGCCGGTCTGCAGCGGTTGCGTCGTACAACATGGCATCGGCCATGCGCGGACCCAACCTGCCAGACAGTGCCCCCCCCCCCCCCCCGCCCCCCGGACACCCCCCTCGGGGGGGGGGGTCTGCAGTGGAGATCAGGAACACCGTGTAGCCCAGTGGACCTGCTTGGAGAGGTGGGTATGCACCATTCTAACTTGTCTGACTCCCACCTCCTGCCTCCCACCTCGCTCAGTGAGACACAACACAACTTTTTAAACAGAAAGTATCCAGAAAGGGAGAAGAAGCACCTTCTTCTTTTCTTTATTTCTTGTTAAATTATTATATTTTTGTTAAGCACTTACAGGTAGTGTGATGGAAAAACATTTTTTTTACATGTAAAACACTCTGGAAATTGTGGTCATATAAATGGGGACATAGCAAAACAAGTATGCAACTTAACCTCCTAAATTTCAGATATTTTTGATATTGGTTTAGTTATACTGGGCGGGATTCTCTGCCTCACCGCACCCGTCTTCTAGTGTAGCGTGCCCCCGCTGGCAGTGGGATTCTCCGTCCCACCAGCCAATGGGGTTTCCCATTGTGGGCAGCCCCACGCCGTCGGGAAATCCCCGGGCGTGGGTGCGCTGTCGGCGCAATGGAGAAACCCACCAGCGGAGAATTCAGCACAACTGTATTCTTCAAAATTATGCATTTGTACCATTTACATTTTATGTCGAAGTTATTTTAAAACGGGGAGGGAGTGTAGTATATTTTAAGATCTGAGCATTTTGTTATATTGCCCTCTCTGCAGCCCTTTTTGTTCAGGAGGTATAAATAAAATCAATTCAAAAATGGCTACCTGCTCAGAGACCACGGGCTGGATCCTCTGTTTTTGGGACTATGTCCCCACCGCAGCTTCAAAACTGTGGACTTTCACACATATTCCTAACCCTGCAGAGGGCTAGCAGGGACCCGGCGTAAATCTCGCAGCTTTTGCTGGAGATACGGGTCGGAGGCTGTAACAGTACAACAATACAATACAGTGGTTTACCACAGGAAGAAGTTGTAGGCTCAGGACAGGACGAGGGGTCATCACACTAGTGGGGAAAACTAGTACTAGGAAGCATGAAAGCAAGGGGGGCCGCAACGTACCTGTCGGCAGGGAAGGAGCATCTGGCAAAATGCGGGGAGGAGGGATCACAGGGACCGACCGGGATGGGGAATGTAAGTGGGAAGATAAGGAGGGGGACACACAGGGTGTGTGTGTGGGGGGGGGGGGGGGTCTCTGGGCAAAGGGAAACCCCAGAGTGCAGGGGCTCACCCACATGGCATACACAGTGTTGGTGGCCATGTTGGGTTCTCCCTGGACAAAGGGAAACCCAGAACGCAGGGAGCCGGCCTCATGGTGAGAACAGTGACCGCAGCCATTTTGGACGGCCCCTGAACAAAGGGAAACACCGGAATGCAGGGGTGCATCCACCAGGTAAGTATGGTTGATCCCGCAGGCAGGGTGAGACAAACAACCCCCATCAGCATTATCACCTGGAATGGCAGGGGACTTAACGGCTCAGTGAAAAGATCCAGAGTCTGTTCCCATTTTAGAAGTTTGAAAGCCAAAATCGTCTTCCTCCAAGAGACACACCTGAGAGAGAAGAACCGACTGCGGGTAAGGAAGGGCTGGGTGGGACAGACAAACCACTCATGTTACAGGACGAGGGCTAAGAGTGTTGCTATCCTGATTAGAAAGAGAACAGTGTTTACGGTGACAAGGACGGTTATGAACCCAGGGGGTGGTACGTTATGGTCACTAGTGTCCTAGAGGGGGCACCGGTAGTCCTGGTAAGTGTGCACCCGCCCAACTGGGACAACATGGAATTGTAAAGAAGACCATGGCGGACATCCCCGACAACGAAACACGCCGACTGATCATGGGCTGGGTGGGGGGGGCTTTTAACTGTGTACAGGACCCATTGAAGGACGGATCAAACCCCCAAAACAGGGGGGAAAAAGGCATAACTAGGAAACTGAGAGCATTCATGGAGCAGGTGGGGGGGAGTGGACTCATGGTGGTTCTTTTCACTGGTGCACAAGTTATACACCCATATTGACTTCTTTGCAGTGGGGAAATAGGTGGTTCCAGACATAGTAAGAGAGGAATACTACGTGATAGTCTTCTCCGATCACGCTCCACATTACATGGATGTGAGACTGGAGATGGGCAGTACCCAATGCCCCGCATTGAGATTGGACACGGACCTTTTGGCCAACAAGGTCTTCTGATTGACTCCATCCTGGATGCCCACTGTCCCCGCTCCTGTTCGCCCTGGCAATTGAACCCGTGGCGATCGCTCTGCGAGATGTGAGAGGTTGGAAGGGCCTCCAAAGAGGAGGCAGAGAGCACAGAGTCTCACTCTATGCAGATTACCGGCTCCTCTATATCTCGAATCTGCAGGACGGCTTGAAGGAAATCATGAAGCTCCTGGAAGAGTTCGGGGACCATCTCGGACTACAAACTCAACCTGGGCTAAAGCGAGGTATTCCCGGTGAACCTGAATGGCAAGGGACATGGCTGGAGGGTCTACCATTCAAACTAGCCCAAAATAAATTCCGCTACCTGGGGATCTAAATAGCCCATGACTGGACACGGATCCACAAGTGGAATCTGGCCAGTCTGGTGGAGGAAGTCAAAAAGGGCCTACAGAGATGAGATGCACACCCGCTATCCCTGGAGGGGAGGGTGCAGAAGATCAAAATGAACCTGCTGCCAGGATCCTCTCCCTGTTTAGATCCATACCCCAAGGCCTTTTTTCAGGAATAGATAAAATGATAATGGCGTGTGAATGCCGGGGGGGAAAAGAATCCAAGAATCCCCAATACTACACTGCAGAGGAGAAGATACATGGGCGGCGTGGCCCTTCCGAACTTGTAATGCTACCACTGGGCAGCCACAGCCGAGAGAGTAAGTGGATGGGTAAGAAAGCCGAACAAGGAATGGGTAAAAATGGAGGAGTCCTCCTGGAGTGGAATGATCCTCCGAGCCCTCGCCATGACAGTGCTCCCACCTCCACCAGCAAAGCACACTCCAGTCCTGTGGTGGTAGCTACACTAAAAATTTGGAACCAGATGAGATAATACTTCGGCTTAACCGAGTGTCACCATGGCCCCCAACTGTGGTAACCACAAATTCCCACGAGCCATAATAGATGCCATTTTTAAGAACTGGGGACAGGACAGGGGGATGCTAGCGATCAGGGACTTTTACATGGGGGCAGACTCGCGACCCTAGACAAGCCGACGGAGAGACTGGAGCTACCGCACGGACACTTAGAAATCAAAAACTTTCTCCACAATGAGACACTGAGGTCCCCTAGGGCCCCGAGAGACACAGTACTGGAGGAACTGCTGGATGCGGACAGTATGGAGAAGGGGAACTGTGGAGACTTTTACAAACGACTTTTAGAAAGGGTACGAACACCACTAGACGGGCAACACAGTAGCACAGTGGTTAGCACTATGGCTGCACAGCACCAGGGTCCCAGGTTCAATTCCCGGCTTGGGTCACTGTCTGTGTGGAGTCTACACTTTCTCCCCGTATCTGCGTGGGTTTCCTCCGGGTGCTCCGGTTTCCTCCCACAAATCCGAAAGACGTGATTGTTAGGTAATTTGGACATTCTGAATTCTCCCTCTGTGTGCCTGAACAGGCACCGGAATGTGGCGACTGGGGGATTTTCACAGTAACTTCATTGCAGTGTTAATTAAGCCTGACAATAAAGATTATAAAGAAAAATATATATTTTTTAAAGAACAGAATTGAGAAGACGAACTAAGGATGGAAGTAGGGTTGGGACTCTGGAGAGAAGCACTATGTGGGCCAACTCCACCTCCTCCTGTGCAAGGCTAAACACCATGCAGTTTAAAGTGGCACACAGAGCGCACCTAACCAGAACCCCCAATCAGCAGATTCTTCCCGGAGGTTGAGGACATTTGTGAACGGTGGCAGGGAGGTCCAGCCAACTATGCCCTCATGTTCTGGGCCTGCTCCAGGCTTGTCAGGTTCTGGACAGTCTTCTTCGAGGCTGTGGGATGAGGGTGGAGCCGTGCCTGAAAGAGGCAGTCTTCGAGCTATCGGACCAGCCAAAACTACATATGGGGAAGAGGCCAATGCTCTTGCCTTTGCCTCCTTAATCGCACGCCGGAGAATCTTGGTCGACTGGCGATTAGCAGCGCCACCCACAGCTGCAGACATGGCAGAATTTCTCCACCTGGAGAAGATCAAACACACCATCTGAGGGTAGGACGAGGGCTTCCACAAAGCATGGGGGCCATTCATCAGCCTGTTCCAAGACCTGTTTGAGGCCAATAGTAGATAGGATGGGGGGGGGGGGTTGCAATGGGTGCAGACAGGACCACACAGAGCAAGGGCAGCACGGTGGCATAGTGATTAGCACCACTACCTCAAGGCGCCACGGTCCCAGATTCGATCCCAACTCTGGGTCACTGTCCATGTGGAGTTTGCACATTCTCCCCGTGTTTGCGTGGGGTTCGCCCCCACAACCCAAAGATGTGCGGGGTAGGTGGACTGGCCACGCTAAATTGCCCCTTAATTGGAAAAAATGAATTGGGTACTCTAAATTTATTTTTAAAATAGGACCACACAGAGCAGATATGAACAAAGGGGAGGGGGTAGCAAGGAAGAAACCCAGGGAAATATCAGGAGGGGCCACGAGAAAAGAACGAGGAGGGGGCCTGAGAGTGCCCCCCAACAAAGCCGTGGGGCAACAGTAACAAATACAAAATGAAAGATAGACTACAACATCTACGTTAGAAGAAAGGGCCCAAGGTGGAGCCTGATTAACAAAAAGGGGTCGAGGAGGGAAGGGGGGAAGGAGGAGCAAGGGAGTGTGTTGGGCCGATGGAAGGAAGCATGTAAATTGTACATCATAACCGTCTTGCCTACTGTATAGTGCACAGATGTAAAATTCAAAAAAATAATTTTTTTAAATGGCGGCAGCACCTTTCGGGTAAGTTCTATTAGGACGTTCTTCCAACATGGGGAATCTGGGGCGAAATTCTCCGTTATCGGCGGAAAGTCCGCCGATCGGCGCAAAAAACGGCGCAAATCCCACTTGCGTCACGTCATAAAAATGGGCCGATAGTCTCCGGCCCGAAATGGGCTAGCAGCGACGTGATGGGATCCGCGCTTGCGCAATGGTTCACGCAGTGCGGCGTCATACGCGCTGCACGGCGTGACGGCTCATAAGGCCGCGCAGCTCCCCCCCACCCGACCGGAACACCCGACCGCAACACCCGACTGGATGGCTAGCCGTCGCTCAGCCCCGAGGTTCGAGTCACGCGATGTGGAGGCGCTCCTGGACGCGGTGGAGCAGAGGAGGGACGCCCTGTATCCCGGGCACGGCCGCAGAGTTGCCCCACGCCACAGCCGGCGTCTGTGGAGGGAAGTGGCAGAGGCCGTCACCGCTGTGGCCCTAACACCACGGACAGGCACCCAGTGCCACAAGAAGGTGAACGACCTCGTCAGAGCAGGCAGGGTGAGCCTCCCCCATATCCCCCATATCCCCCCTCCCCATATCCCCCCTCCCCATATCCCCCATATCCCCCCTCCCCCATATCCCCCCACCCCCATATCCCCCATATCTCCCCCTCCCCCATATCCCCCCTCCCCCATATCCCCCATATCCCCCCTCCCCCATATCCCCCATATCCCCCCTCCCCCATATCCCCCCTCCCCCATATCCCCCCTCCCCATACCACCCTCCCCCATATCCCCCCTCCCCCATATCCCCCCCTCCCCCATACCCCCCTCCCCCATATCCCCCATATCCCCCTCCCCATATCCCCCCTCCGCCATATCCCCCCTCCCCCATACCCCCTCCCCCATATCCCCCCTCCCCCATATCCCCCCTCCCCCATATCCCCCATATGCCCCCTCCCCCATATCCCCGCTCCCCCATATCCCCCCTCCCCCATATCCCCCCCTCCCCCATATCCCCCCTCCCCCATATCCTCCCTCCCCATATCACCCCTCCCCATACCCCCCCTCCCCCATATCCCCCCTCCCCCATATCCCCCCTCCCCATATCCCCCCTCCCCCATATCCCCCATATCCCCCCTCCCCCATATCCCCCCTCCCCCATATCCCCCCTCCCCATACCCCCCCTCCCCCATATCCCCCCTCCCCCATATCCCCCCTCCCCCATATCCCCCATATCCCCCCTCCCCATATCCCCCCTCCCCCATATCCCCCCTCCCCCATACCCCCCCTCCCCCATATCCCCCCTCCCACATATCCCCCTCCCCCATATCCCCCATATCCCCCCTCCCCCATATCCCCCCTCCCCCATATCCCCCATATCCCCCCCTCCCCCATAACCCCCCTCCCCCATTTCCCCCCCTCCCCCATATCCCCCATATCCCCAAGTGAATCCAGCCCTAACCTTAACCTCTGCAATGCACGCGCAACCGATGGCGTGCATTTATATACCTGCCAGCACTGTTGCCTTTTACCCCTGCCACCACCCCCCACCCCCACCCCCACAGGAGAAGCGCGCACACAACAATAGGGAGCATGTGAGGACTGGAGGAGGGCCCGCTGATGAGAGGCCACTGACCGTACACGAGGAAAGGGCCCTGGAACTGGCTGGCGGACCTGAGGACCGGGAGGTTGCTGATGCAGAGGTCGGGGCCCCACGAGCAAGTGAGCCACCAACAGCCCGTCCCCATATCCCCCCTCCCCTATATCCCCCTCCCCCGTATCACCTGATCACTGCCTGATGTCTAACCATGCATGCTTCATTGTGTATCGCAGGACCAAACGTCCAGGCACCCATCCCCGCAGATGCACCCCGCCCGCAGGATGCCCCTCGGAGACCACAGGAGACGGAGAGACCCGGACCCTCCAGCATGCGACGCCCGCAGGATGCCCCTCGGAGACCACGGGAGACGGAGAGACCCGGACCCTCCAGCATGCGACGCCCGCAGGATGCCCCTCGGAGACCACGGGAGACGGAGAGACCCGGACCCTCCAGCATGCGACGCCCGCAGGATGCCCCTCGCACACCACGGGAGACGGAGAGACCCGGACCCTCCAGCATGCGACGCCCGCAGGATGCCCCTCGGAGACCACGGGAGACGGAGAGACCCGGACCCTCCAGCATGCGACGCCCGCAGGATGCCCCTCGCACACCATGGGAGACGGAGAGACCTGGAGCAACAGGGAGACGACACCCCCGTCACGTGCGGGAGCGACCACCCAGCGATGAGGGGGGCAGCCACAGGCCCCCGTCACATCCGAGCCAGGACACCACTACCCAGGACACCACTATCCAGGACACCCCTACCCGGGACACCACTACCCAGGACACCCCTACCCGGGACACCACTACCCAGGACACCCCTACCCGGGACAGCACTACCCGGGACAGCACTACCCGGGACAGCACTACCCGGGACAGCACTACCCAGGACACCCCTACCCGGGAAGACGAAATACCGGACAGTGACTCAGAGTGGATGGGTGGAGACGAACCCCCACCCCAAAGTGCCATGGACTCAGAGTGGGACGAAGAGCACAACACAACGCCACTGCTGTCACCAACACCCTCCACCATCGCAGAAACACTCACCACGGTTGGGCACTTTAGTGATGAGGCGTCTGGTACACTCACTGGTGCGCACAACACAGCCGTCCCGGTACAGCAGGTGGAGGTAGGAGCAGCAGAGGGACCGGGCGGTCGGAGGGCAGCCCAGGCCAAGCGAACATCTGCCGCCCAGATGGATCCCGGGTTCCTGCAGTTACCACACCCACACATAGATCCGATGCAACCACCGACACGGAGACGAGCGAATAGGGTGACGGGTGGCTTGCGGCGGCTGCGGTCGCAGGTGGAGGAGTCCACCCGCGTCCAGGAGCTGGGAGTGGTCCCGGTCATGCGTGCCACCCAGGCTGACACTGCACGGGTGGCGTCCGCGGTGGAGGCAATGGGTGCGACGGTGTCAGACATGGGGAACGGTTTGCGAGGCCTGGCGCCTTCCGTGCAGGCGGCGTCTGTGGCCCAGGAAATGGCTGCCCTCTCACAGGGGGCCATGAGCCAGTGCCAGCGCCAGATGGCAGAGGTGCTCAACGCCATAGCCCAGTCTCAGCAGGCCATGGCCCAGTCTCAGCAGGCCATGGCCCAGTCTCAGCAGGCCATAGCCCAGTCTCAGCAGGCCATAGCCCAGTCTCTGCAGGCCATGGCCCAGTCTCTGCAGGCCATGGCCCAGTCTCAGCAGGCCATCGCTGAGGGCATCGGCGCCAGTGGCCATGTGCGAGCCGGCGTCGCACTGTCACAGACAGGGTTCGACAACCCCCTGGGCTCCATGGCTGCAAACCTGCAGACCCCTGTCGATACCAGCACAGGCCTCCAGGACTGGCAGCGCCAGATGTCGGGGGCGCGTCGGATGGCCAGTCCGTTCACATCCCCCACCCATGTAGAGGCCTGGGGGCCATCGGGCACCCCGAGGGAGGAGGAGGTGGTGTGGTCCGTCCCGGCTCCCTCTGTAGGGGAGGTCCCGGTACACCGCGACACCTCGGACTCCCCCCCTTCCGTCCCAGGTGCATCGGGTGGGCAACGGGCAGGACAGGCTGGCAGCTCGCCATCCCAGTCGCCCGGGCCGCAGCCTGGCCCATCTAGGCCAGGACGCCCCAGGAAACGGCCGCCAAAGGGATCCAGTGTCAGAGGGCAGGAATCACAGGAGTCCACCTCCAGTTCCGCTGTACCGTCTGGGGAACCACGTAGACGTAGTCAAAGGGCTGTAAGGCCAAACAATTAGAAACTGAGTAAGTTGGCACGGGTGCAGGGCACAGATGAGTTTTAGGGGCTAGGGCACGTGCATGAACTCCTTTGGTTATTAAAGTCAATGTTACACCTACCGAAGCTGCCTTTGTGCTCTGTCCAAAGTGTGCGGGCGTGTCATGTACGTTGAGCGCAAGTGTGTGTGTGACGGGTGGTCTTACCTCAGCCCCAGGTGAGTCTGCCCCCTTCCTCCTGGGCCGCCATCAACATCCCCCGGGCAGAGGACGGGACCGTGCGCTGCAGTGTCACAGCCGCATGCAGGGATGGTCCGGGTGGATGGTGGTACTGTGGCCATGGGTCAGACATAGTCCAACGATGTAGAGCCAGGAGCTCATCGGAGGCGGGTTGTCATCATCCTCCATGGCCTGCGATAGACACGCGTCCACCCGCAACTGGGTGAGCCCGGCCCGTTGTGCCGCCGGTGGATCGGCAATTGGGGGGGGGGGGTGGTGTGCATGCGGGTGGGGTGTGTGGGGTTGGGGAGGGGGGTGAGGGTGCTGGGTGGGTGGATGGGTGGGGGGTGTGGGTGGTCGGCTGTTGTCATGGTGTGCGGTCTGTGGCCATACTACCCGATTCCCACGCCCATCTAGTCAGTGAAGCGGGCGTCTATCAGTCTGTCCCGTGCCCGCTGGGCCAGCCGGTAACGGTGGACAGCCACCCGCCTGTGTCTACCCCGTCTGCCTTGACCATTGCCCCCCATCCCCCTCATCTGGGGAGGACTGGGGAGGACTGGGCCTCTTCCTGCTGCTCCTCCACTCCGCCCTCCTCTGCCTGCGGCACATCGCCCCTCTGCTGGGCTATGTTGTGCAGGACGCAGCACACCACAATGATGCGGCCGACCCTATCTGACCGATACTGGAGGGCGCCCCCAGAGAGGTCCAGGCACCTGAAACGCATCTTCAGCACGCCAAAGCACCTCTCGATCACTCCCCTTGTCGCTACATGGGCATCATTGTAGCGGTTCTCCGCCTCATTGCGTGGCCTCCGTATAGGCGTCATCAGCCACGATCGCAATGGGTAGCCCCTGTCGCCCAGCAACCAGCCCCTCAGCCGGGGATGGCGTCCCTCGTACATGCCGGGGATGGATGACCGCGACAACACGAATGAGTCGTGTACACTGCCTGGGTGACGGGCGCAGACGTGCAGGATCATCATGCGGTGGTCGCAGACCACCTGTACGTTCATTGAATAGGTCCCCTTCCTATTAGTGAACACGGCCCTGTTCTCTGCAGGTGGCCGCACGGCGACGTGCATCCCATCGATCGCGCCCTGGACCATGGGGAACCCGGCAACGGCAGAGAAGCCCACGGCCCGGGCATCTTGGCTGGCCCGGTCCACGGGGAAGCAGATGTAGCGGTGCGCCATGGCATAAAGGGCATCTGTCACTGCCCGGATGCACCGATGCACCGATGTCTGCGATATGCCGGACAGGTCCCCACTCGGTGCCTGGAATGACCCCGTTGCATAAAAGTTCAGGGCCACCGTAACCTTGACGGACACGGGGAGAGGGTGTCCCCCGCCAGTGCCACGCGGTGACAGGTGTGCCAGCAGGTGGCAGATGTGTGCCACGGTTTCCCGGCTCATCCGGAGTCTCCTCCTGCATTCCCGGTCCGTGAGGTCCTGGTATGACTGCCGGGGCCGGTACACACGGGGCGCCCTCGGGTGCCTCCGTTGCCGTGGGGCCGCGACGTCCTCCTCCCCCTCCTCGTCCTGTCGGTCAGGTGTCCCTCCAGCCTGGGCGGCTGCCGCCTGCCCCTCTGCGGCAGCCTGCGCCGCCTCTCTGGCACGCTCCTCCTCCTCCTCCTCCTCCTCCTCCTCATCCAGGGCAACATAGACATGAGCGGCTGCCACCACGGCGGCCAACATCGCTGGATGGTCTGAAAACATGACGGCCTGGTGGGGGGGAGGGGAACGACGACATGTCATCATTGCCCATATCCCCTCCTCCCCCCAGCCAGATGGCATGGACCGCATGGGTCCAACTGTTGGAGGCTGGCACCTGGCCAGGTGGACCAACTCATTTGCCCTCCCATCACCCACCCCGGCACGGACCCCCTCCCCAACCTCCACCCCAGCACGGACCCCCCCCAACCCCCAACCTCCACCCCGGCACGGACCCCCCCCCCCAACCTCCACCCCGGCACGGACCCCCTCCCCAACCTCCACCCCAGCACGGACCCCCCAACCCCCAACCTCCACCCCAGCACGGACCCCCTCCCCAACCTCCACCCCAGCACGGACCCCCCCAACCCCCAACCTCCACCCCAGCACGGACCCCCCCCCCACCTCCCCCCCGGCACGGACCCCCTCCCCAACCCCCAACCTCCACCCCAGCACGGACCCCCCCCCCCCAACCTCCACCCCAGCACGGACCCCCTCCCCAACCTCCACCCCAGCACGGACCCCCTCCCCAACCCCCAACCTCCACCCCAGCACGGACCCCCCCCCCCAACCTCCACCCCGGCACGGATCCCCTCCCCAACCCCCAACCTCCACCCCAGCACGGACCCCCCCCAACCTCCACCCCAGCACGGACCCCTCCCCAACCTCCACCCCAGCACGGACCCCCTCCCCAACCTCCACCCCAGCACGGACCCCCTCCCCAACCCCCAACCACCACCCCGGCATGGACCCCCCCCAACCTCCACCCCAGCACGGACCCCCCCAACCCCCAACCTCCACCCCAGCATGGACCCCCTCCCCAACCTCCACCCCAGCACGGACCCCCCCCCAACCCCCAACCTCCACCACAGCACGGACCCCCCCCAACCTCCACCCCGGCACGGACCCCCTCCCCAACCCCCAACCTCCACCCCAGCATGGACCCCCTCCCCAACCTCCACCCCAGCACGGACCCCCCCCCAACCCCCAACCTCCACCCCGGCACGGACCCCCCCCCCAACCTCCACCCCAGCACGGACCCCCCCCAACCCCCAACCGCCACCCCAATATGGACCCCCCCCAACCTCCACCCCGGCACGGACCCCCTCCCCAACCCCCAACCTCCACCCCGGCACGGACCCCCCCCCCAACCTCCACCCCAGCACGGACCCCCCCCCAACCCCAACCTCCACCCCAGCACGGACCCCCTCCCCAACCTCCACCCCAGCACGGACCCCTCCCAACCCCCAACCTCCACCCCAGCACGGACCCCCCCCCCAACCTCCACCCCGGCACGGACCCCCTCCCCAACCCCCAACCTCCACCCCAGCACGGACCCCCTCCCCAACCTCCACCCCAGCACGGACCCCCTCCCCAACCTCCACCCCAGCACGGACCCCCCCCCAACCTCCACCCCGGCACGGACCCCCTCCCCAACCCCCAACCTCCACCCCAGCACGGACCCCCCCCCCAACCTCCACCCCGGCACGGACCCCCTCCCCAACCTCCACCCCAGCACGGACCCCCCCCAACCCCCAACCTCCACCCCAGCACGGACCCCCCCCCAACCTCCACCCCGGCACGGACCCCCTCCCCAACCCCCAACCTCCACCCCGGCACGGACCCCCCCCCCCAACCTCCACCCCAGCACGGACCCCCTCCCGGCACTCCCCCGGAGCCCAGCCTACTCTAACCACCCCCCCACCCCCGCCGCACACACACACACACAAGCCGAGACACATCTCTCCTCACGCAATCAGTCTGCGGCCACGCCATTTCCTGCCCAGAGCCAACCCCCCAGGCCGTCACTCACCTCCTCGCTGGTCGGCGTGAGCCTGGAGCACCGGGTCACGCCGATGAAAAGGAGGTTTGATTCACGTCGACGTGAACGGTCATCACGTCGACGGGACTTCGGCCCATCCGGAAGGGAGAATATCGGCAGGCCGAAAATCGGCTGCCTTGCGCAGACCCGTGACATTCTCCGCGGCAGCGGCGCCAATAACGCCCCGCCGACTTTTCTCCCTTCGGAGACTTCGGCGGGGGCGGGGGCGGGATTCACGGCGGCCAACGGCCTTTCTCCGACCCGGCGGGGGGTCGGAGAATGACGCCCCTGTACTCTGAGCCCAACTAACAGGCTGTCCCATTACCGTTGTCCTTCAGAACATTGTTATAATATTGTATTGCTTGCAATCAGATGGAACATTGAAGAATGAAAATTAGAATTCATGCATTGGGATTGTAGAGACTGGAATTAAAGAAAACTATGAGAAACCTATACAGAAATTAATCCAAGTGGGGAAGTTGTATGCGCTGTTGATTTCCAATTCAATCCCATTAAATAGAAATCGAATGGAGATTCAACTGAAATTTATATTCATGACACAACAATAACATTTGCAATGGAAAGTAACTGAAAGCAATGTGAATGTTATTTAAGTTCAGCTAAATGGAATACCTTCCATCAGAAGTATGATCACTGCCCAGAAGCATTTTCTCTACAAAAAGGGTTGGCCTTTCATTTTTATTACACTAATGTCTTTCATATTTTAATTCAGCTGCAGAGGTAAAAAAATTAAATGAAAATTGTTAATTTTTGACATGCAGCCTTCTTAATTGTCGGGGCATGCCGCTCTTCAGAAACCCAATTCCGCATGGTTTGGTTGCAGACAGTGATTATTAATCTTTCCAGGTGGTTGCTCACAGGTTCAGCTCAAGGTCAACTGTGCAATGAAGCTTCAAACTGATAGTCCTATTAGCCAGATGGAACAGTAGTGAAAGAGATAAACAACTATAATTGGACTGCATGGACAACCTTCATGTTCAAGGTACCCAGTACCTAAATATTGCTTGTCTTTCAGCACTTCAATCTTACCTCACATATAAGCCATGACTTGATGAGAAAAAACACTAGAAAGACAGTATGCATACATTAAAAAATATGTCAATCAATGAATTTATTTTTAAACAGCTGTTGTGTAATACAGCGGCATTGCAAAATTGTATTCCAACAACATGTTGTCAGCATTAGTGCCAGTGTAAGCTGTGCTGCAGAGTAGAAGGGTTCAGTCTACTTCCACATTCCCAGATGGTGAGCTTTCAGATCTCAGCTTTGTTATAAACAGATATGTCCAAGTGCTTTCTATTACGGAGTGAAGGGAAACTTCACTTCTCAAGACAATCTGAGAGGTCTGCTGATAGCCAGATAAACGACAGCATTGACAAAAACCTACGGGTACTCTGGCCACACACGTTCAGGCTACTTCTCAGTAATAGCTGAAGCTGCTTCATATTGGTCAGCATGAGGCACAGAGTTTGGACTGGATTTTTGTTTATTGTCACGTATACCAAGGTACAGTGAAAAGTTTTTTTCTGTGAGCCCAACAGATCATTAAGTACATGAAAAGAAAAGGAAATAAAAGAAAATACATAATAGGGCAACACAAGGTACACAATGTAACTACTGTCATGTGAGGGTACCTTTAAGACATGGATGTTTAAGCAATGTACCTTTAAGAAAACAGTGATGTCATTGACTGGGTGGAGCTCAGCTCAGGTCAGCCATTTTGCAGTTTAGTTTGGTTTGCAGTTTAAAAAGTGCCTGGCTGGTTTTGCTGAGAGCAGTTTAAAAGGAGAAAGCCAGTTAGAGACAACAGCTTGAGAAGTTCTGGTTTGCTGTGAGTTGCCTGAAGGGAGAAAGCCAGTTGGAAAAAGCAGTTTGTGTGTGTCTGTGTGTGTTTGGTGAAAAACCTAGCCAAAAGTGAATTTTGAAAAGCCCAAGTCACTTTCCTTGGCCATACAATCGGACTGGGTCGACTGGCCCCACGGGATGTGAAAACAAAAGTTATTGGGGAGTTTCCGATACCCTCGACACGACGGGAAATATTGCGATTTCTTGGTACGAGTGGATTTTACCGGAAATTTGTACCAAATTTTAGCAGTGTGGTCGCTCCACTGACGGATTTGCTCAAGAAGCGTAACAAATTCCAGTGGACAGTGGAGTGTCAACAGGCATTTGACGGCCTGAAGGCTGTGTTAACCACTGCTCCCTGTGTTAGTCATCCCAAATTATACCAAACCTTTCAAAGTGGCTGTTGATGCGAGTGATGTGGGCGTAGGTGCGGTGCTTCTACAAGACGACGACAAAGGGCTAGAGCGGCCTGTTGGGTATTTTTCAAAGAAATTGAATTCTCACCAGAAAAAGTATTCAACGATTGAGAAGGAGATTTTGAGTTTGGTGCTGGCTTTGCAATATTTTCACATTTATGTGACCAGCAATCCATCTGACACCATTATATATACGGATCATAATCCTTTGACATTTTTGGAGCGATTCCGGAATAACAATGCGAGGCTCTTTCGCTGGAGTTTATTGTTACAGCCATTTCATTTAAAAATAGTACATGTGGCAGGACGGGAAAATGTGACAGCCGATGCTTCGTCACAAATGTGATCAATCGAGAAGGATTTAGTTTGGAGGAAGAACAAAGAAAAATGGACTGTATTATTATACCTGTTTGCGTGTGTTGTTTTCGTTAAATGAAAATGTATATTTACTGTGTGCATTTCTTAGTGGATGGTGCAAAAGTGAACAATGAAACCATCTTGAAGTTGATGATTTATTTATTTTTCTTGGGGGGAGGTGTCATGTGAGGGTACCTTTAAGACATGGATGTTTAAGCAATGTACCTTTAAGAAAACAGTGATGTCATAGAGTGGGTGGAGCTCAGCTCAGGTCAGCCATTTTGCAGTTTAGTTTGGTTTGCAGTTTAAAAAGTGCCTGGCTGGTTTTGCTGAGAGCAATTTAAAAGGAGAAAGTCAGTTTGAGACAGCAGCTTGAAAGGTTCTGGTTTGCTGCGAGTTGCTTGAAGGGAGAAAGCCAGTTGGAAAAAGCAGTTTGTGTGTGCCTGTGTGTGTCCAGAGAGCTGCAAGGAGAAAGCAAGGTGCTGGAGCTGAAATCAACCAAGCTAATATATCTCTGCCATTCTACAGAAAATATATATATCCTTTAACCTGATGTGATTTTGTTTAAAGGTGTTAAGTCTCTTGGAAGTTTGAAGGAACATTTTAAGGAGTATTTACTGTTGTAATATTTTCTGAGTTATCTTTGAAGTAAGGGGTGTTAAGAGATCCAATGTTTATTTAAGATGTTGAGTTCATGGAATAAACAGTGTTTTGTGTTTAAAAACCCACGTGTCCATAATTGTAATCCCACACCTAGGGAAACGCCGTGTACTAGGAAAAGCAACAAATCCATTAAAGGGAGAGGTTGGTTGAACTCCATGATACATTTTGGGGTTCTGAAAACGCCTCGCCCATAACACTACATAAACACCGGCATTGGGTGAAGCATACAGGGGTGTAGTGTTGATGAGGTCAGTCCATAAGAGGGTCCTTTAGGAGTCTGGTAACAGCGGGGAAGAAGCTGTTTTTGAGTCTGTTTGTGCGTGTTCTCAGACTTTTGTATCTCCTGCCCGATGGAAGAAGTTGGAAGAGTGAGTAAGCCGGGTGGGAGGGGTCTTTGATTATGCTGCCAGCTTTCCCCAGGCAGCGGGAGGTATAGATGGAGTCAATGGATGGAAGGCAGGTTCATGTGATGGACTGGGCTGTGTTCACGACGCTCTGAAGTTTCTTGCGGTCTTGAGCCGAGCAGTTGCGATACCAGGCTGTGATCCAGCCAGACAGGCATTTCATTTCATTTTCTCTGGTGCATCTGTAAAAGTTGGTAAGAGTTAATGTGGACATGCCGAATTTCCTTAGTTTCCTGAGGAAGCATAGGCGTTGTTGTGGGTGGACCAGGCTAGATTTTTGGAGATGTGTACCCTTAGGAATTTGAAACTGCTAACAATCTCCACCTCGGCCCTGTTGATGCTGATAGGGGTGTGTACAATACTTTGCTTTCTGAAGTCAATGACCAGCTCTTTAGTTTTGCTGGCATTGAGGGAGAGATTGTTGTCGCTGCACCACTCTACTAGGTTCTCAATTTCCCTCCTGTATTCTGACTCATCATTATTTGAGATTAAGCATGCTATGGTCGTATCGTCAGCAAACCTGTAGATGGAGTTGGAACCAAATTTTGCCACGCAGTCGTGTGTGTACAGGGAGTATAGTAGGGGGCTAAGTACGCAGCCTTGCGGGGCCCCGGTATTGAGTACTATCGTGAAGGAGGTGTTGTTGTTCATTCTTACTGATTGTGGTCTGTGGGTTAGACAGTCGAGGATCCAGTTGCAGAGTGAGGAGCCAAGTCCTAGGTTTTGGAGCTTTGATATGAGCTTGGCTGGGATTATGGTGTTGAAGGCGGAGCTGTAGTCAATAAATAGGAGTCTGATGTAGGAGTCCTTGTTGTCGAGATGCTCTAGGGATGAGTGTAGGGCCAGGGAGATGGTGTCTGCTGTGGAACGGTTGCGTTCTGTACCACATTCCATGAAATTAGCCTTTGGCCTATCATTTGGTAAAGCTTTGCTTATCCCTCCAGCAGAAATAGGCATTCTAAATAAATAAGGAACTTACTCCACAAGGAGACCACTACTTTCAACCAGCTACCGGGACACTCCCTCATGGACAGACACTTAACCTCGAGTGAACAAGAGGACGGTAACTGCTGGACGAGACACGGGGAACGTGTGGACGACTGCTAGAGGAGGTACGGTCATCGCTGGACGAGACACGGGGAAGATGGGATGAAGAGCTAGGCATGGAGGAAGGGGGAGGACTCTGAATTGAAGCACTGCATAGGGCAAACTCCACCTCCTCATGTGCAGGGCTGAGCCCAACACAGCTAAAGGTGGTACACAGAGCGCACTTGACCAGAACATGCATGAGCGGGTTCTTCCCGGAGCTGGAGGGCAAACAGTGCCAGGGAGGCCCGGCCAACCACACTCATGTGTTGTGGTCCTGTCCAAGGCTTGTTGGGTATTGAGCTGCCTTTTTGAGATCATGTCCAAGGCTCTGGGGGTGAGGGTGGAGCCATGCCCAGTACTGGTAGTCTTCGGAGTACCAGAACAGCCAGAACTCTTTACGGGGAGAGCTGCAGGCGCCCTAGCCTTTACCTCCTTGATTGCATGGTGGAAGCGTTTGCATACAAAATAGGTGACTACTCTTGAAAGAAATTCATAATAAGTGAAGTACTTGGAGCTGTTTCTGAAATATGTAATTAGGCAATAAATGTATTATCTCACTTGCTGAAATTTCTTCTGTTTTAAGAAATGAACCAAAGAGTGAAGAATTACCGCTGGATTCTTTGTTATGGAGTCTAATTGTTGATGCCGGGATTAGATCGATGATGTTCTAAGATCCCGATAGCGGCGCCGGTCCCAGAGTAATCCAGGACATGCAAATGAGTCAATACCGGTGCCGGCATCAGATTCGCTGCTGTCGGGATTGGCACTAAAGATCCTGATTTCTGGAGCTGCATGTTAGCACTCCACTCCCCACACACTCTCAATCCAGCCAAGAGGATGGCACCATAAAGACCGGCCCCGAGGTTCGCCAATGCAAAGCTCGAGACATTGCTGGATGCTGTGGAGGAGAGGCGCGATACCCTGGGCCAAGGAGGAGGTTGCCAACCGTAAATGCCAATTGGACCTAGACGGAGGTGGCAGAGGCCTTGAGCGCTATGGGCCGCACCTCGAAGTGCCGACAGAAGCTGCGCGATCTCCTCAGGGTTGCCAGGAGGAATCACTGCCACCACCGTATCCCACCCCCGACCCCCACCCACAAACCCCAACCCACCTAAAATGCAGCCACCACCAGGAGGGCGGACCGGCAGCGATGGGTGAGGATGGACAGCCCCTTAGGTCAGACATGATACGCTATCACCCCCATGCCCCTGGCACCATCCTAGGGCCACACACCGTTTCCCCCCCCCCCCACCCCACGATCCACAGGATGACCAAACCTCACCCGCTGGCATCTCTTCACACCCCACCCTGCACCACATGCCAACACCCATACTGCTTGCCATGTCTGGGTGCCCCACACACACAGACCAGCAGCTGTGAACCCCCTGCCTGCCCGCGTCCAAGTGTCTCACACTGTGCATTATCTGTCCCCCCAGGAGGAGGTGGCCCACAACTGCCAGGTGTGAAAACAGACCAGAGGGGCCCATCGGATCTGCGGCCCCTCACCTGGTCGGTGGGGTAGCAGAGCAGGCAGTCATTAAGGCACAGGTCTGATAGGACAGCCAGATGAGCCTCCGATGCATTGCGTTGTCCCGATGGCATGTGATTCACCCCTCTCCCCCACACTACACCCACCCGGGGTCAACTATGTGTCTTGTATGGTGTCCCCTGCCCCCAGCCGCAAGCCCACAACTCCCCGGATAACGGGGCGGGACAGTCCAGAGTCCCTCGCCCCCAGCCGCAATCACGCGATACCCAGAAGGCATGTTCAGGGATGACAGCAACTTCACATCACTGCTGTCACCAGCACCCTCCAACATCCCAGAGACATTCCCCTCAGCTGGGCATTTTAGTGAACAGGCTCCTGGGGCACTATCTGGTGCGCACCACAAACATGCTGCGGAGGAACCCCCGAGGTGGTTGACGGTCGGAGGGTGGCCCGACTCCAGAGACCAGCTGCCGTCCAGACAGGTTTTGAGCTTCTGGAAAGGGCGGTCCCATCAATGCTGGAGATACAGACACAAAGCTGGAGACTACATGAAGGGGTGCAAGCAACCATCCAGTGCCTACAGGTGCAGTTGGAGGAGTCCAACCGCCTGCAAGGCCCACGAGGCGATGCCGATCATGCGTGCCACCCAGGCCAAAGCCAAATGGGTGGCATCCACGGTGGAGGCCTTAGTGCAAAGATATCGGCCATGGGTCAGAATGTCGAAGGTCTGGTGCACAGTGTGTTGACGGTGGCTGAGGCACAGGACAGGGCGGCCCTGTCACAGGCAACCATGTACCAGGGCCATGTGGACATTGCTGCGATGCTCCAGAGCTTGGCCGAGTCACAACGGGCCATGACGGCGAAAGCCGAGAGCAGAGGCCAAGCACTGGCTGACCTGAGCCAGTCACAGAGGGACCTGGCGCACTCACTGAGTGACCTGGCACAGTCCCAGAGGGCCGCGGCCCAGTCCCTGTGCTCCATGGTTGAGCGCATCGAGACCCTGGTCGACACAAGCGGGCCTCCAGGGCTGACAGAGCCTGGCGACGACGGTGCTCCCAGAGCTCACTCCGACCAGAACACCGTCCCAGGCAGTAATCCAGTGGCCATTGGGCACCACGCGGGAGGAGGAAGTGGTGGAGCCTGTGCCAGTGACACCCGCAGGGAAGGTACCGGAGCGCCGAGAACCTCTGAATCTCCCCACCTGTCCCTGGCGCATCCAATGGGTGGCAGGGAGAAAGGGTGGCATCACGCCACCTGTGACATCCGGAAGACTGCCGGGCCCATCCAGGTCCAGCCACACCATTGAACGGCTGTCAAAGATAGTGCAGGTCACAGGACGGGAAACGCAGCAGGCCACCTGCACCTCTGATGTACTGCCTGGGGGACCATCTAGAAGGGGCATCAGGGCACATAAGGTTAGAAAGTTAGTCACCAATTAAGTTGGCATGGGTCAGGCACATAGCGTAATGTTGGGGGCTCGAGCATGGTTATTGTACATATCACTGTCACTAATCAACACCTGTTCACTGACGTTCCATCCTACATCGACCCTCTGTCTGCAGGCTGCAGGATGTGAGGGATGGGAATGGCGCAGAGATTGTGACGGGTGGGTGTGGATAGAGGGAGTGGGGTGGGGACCTGGGGCAGGGGTGGTATTGGACGACCCAGGCCAGGACCCCTGGTGGCGGGGCCTACCCACTGGGTGATCCACCACTACACATCGCACCACCCCCCCCCCACCCCCACACTCCAAAGCCCAGCCCTACACCCGTTCCCTGGAAGGTCTGTGGGCCTGTGTGATGGGATGGCTAGCACTCGGACGAACATGGGAATGCGACACCGGGCAGAAGTCAGAAGGTGGCAGATGTTCTGGAGCACCAGAGCTCATCGCGGAGAAGGTCGTCATCATCCTCTGCCCCATGGGCCAGACCCTCTGGTCATGCCAACCCTGGGCCCGCACCATGTGGCACAGTAGGAGGGTAGGGCTGTCGGGGTGGGGTAAATGGGGTGCATTGTTAGGGGGGTATCCGTTGGGGGTGGGGGATGTTGAGGTGGGTCGGGACGGTTGAGCTACCTTCGGCCAGGCTCACTAATCGGTGACCACGGAGGCAGCCAGGTTGTCCCTTGCATGACGGCCCTGGCGCACACACTGAGCAGCCTCCTGTGCCAGCCCTGCCCCATGTCTTTGCTATCCTGGCCCTCCTGTGTGTCCTCTTTGTTGGACAAAGATGCTCCTCCTCCTTGTCGAGCATGTCGCCGCTCTGCTGAGCACTATTACGGAGGTTGCAGCAGGCCACCACGATGCGGAGACCCTCCCAGGGGTGTACTGGAGGACCCCTCCAGATGTCTAATCCAGTAGGTCCTCGAATGACAGGCGGTGCCAGTACACATGAGGCCTCATGCAGCACCTCCTCCTCTTCGGCCTGTTGGGCGGCTGGCCCTCCAGCCTCTGCGGCTGCCACCTGCCCCTCTGCAGCCCGTTCCTCTGCAGACCATCCCTCTGCAGCCCAGTCCTGCTGCTGCCTGCTCTGCTGCTGGCCGCTCAGCTCCTGCAGCTTCCTCCTCCTCTCCGAGTGGCTCCTGCTCACGCAGCCACAGAGCATCTCAAAAGAGCTGTGACCATCACCAGAACGGCCATCGTTGCTGATTGAACGGCAAACGCCATTGTCTGCAGGGGGTGAAAGGCCAACATGTTAGCATGGTGCATACTCCCGTGCCCAGCCAAGTTCCATAGGCCACACTGTGGCCCTGATTGGTGTGCAGGCTCCGCCCCCGCATGTCTCACCCCGTCACCCCTGCCACGTTAGTGTCCGGCACCATCGGTGCACCCGGTCCTGGCGCCGGTCCCTGCTGCCAGAGGTACCGTTGGCTGGCACAGCCTCACTGGGGGCTGCCTTGGGTGTGGCCCTGAGTGTTCCCCCGGTGAGTGGTGGCCGGTTGGGCGGGTGTTTGGGGCCGGGGGTGGGGGGGGGGATGCTGTGATGGGCGGGTGGGGTGCGGGGTTGGGTATCACTATGTAGAACCAGGGGCCAAGGTGGGTGATCAGTGGGTGCGCAGCAAGATGGCCACCGTAATGGGGCTGGTGCCTGGGCACCACCCCAGTGCTGTGGGGGGGGAGCACCCAGGCTCCTCGGCCTGTGCGCCCCTTCCCACGGCACTGGCAGGGGGTCCCCCATCCCAGCCAACATGGCCAGTGCCCAGGCCGGCAGCCCGCAGTCTCTCCACTCCGTGTCCTACCTCCTCGCTCTCTCGCTCAGCAGCCAGGTTCACGATTTTTGAGACCACAAATGAGCCACCTGTCGGGACCTTGGCCCATCAGAGGCGATGAATCTCGGAGGCCCCAGAGAATAGGGTGTCAAGTCCGCTAATGATATGCCTACTGTACTTAAACGGCGTGGGGTGAGCGACGTATTTATCCCATTTTCGGGGTGCCGGAGCATCCCGATTTGGCATCAAACTAGCACCTACCGCAATTCGGAGTCGGAAGCTATCCTCCGCCCAATCGCGTTTCGCTATTTCAGCGTTGGCAAATGGAGAATGCCGCCCCTTGTCTTTCTAAGTGGTAAAGTTCGTAGATTTGGAAAGTGCTGTCAAAGGAGCCTCGGTGATTTATTGTATTGCATCTTTTGATGCCATACACTGTTGCTATTATGCATTAGGAGAGAATTAATGTTTAAGGTGATGTTAGGGGTGCCAATCAAGTGGACTGATTTTTCCTGGCTGGTGGTAAGCTTCTTGGGTGTTGAACACTTAGGTGTTGAAGCTTACAGAAGAGTGATTAACTGATAGTAGCATTCACACAATCATGTTCAAGCCTGTCCTCACCTTTTGTAAATATCTCTGGACTTCTAGCAGCAGACACCAGCAATCAGTAATAAAAATGGTAACTGATTTTCACAGTTTCAGACACTAAGATCAATGGTAGCTCCTTTACCATCACTCACAGCTGTGGTTAAGTAACTCACAATAGACTGAAGTTAAAACCTTTAAATTTACAGGCTCAGTTACTCACTGAATAAACTAATTGTACTGTCAGAAGAGCATAAATATCAGGTACTGTCACAGGCAGGAGGTGGGTTAATTTCTCCTCTTACCGCTCATCTGTAAACAGAAAGGTGTCTTTGATTTGCTTCCCCCTTAATAAGGGGTGGCATGTTTTCCAAGCCCTCAGTTTTGGTGTGACCTAACTTCAGACTACTAACCCAACAGCAAACTCAAGATAGGATGAACTCAGAGGGTTAGTTTATTTGCACAAACTCAAATGCGGGAGGAGCGTAGGTACATTGCCCTCTTTTCAGACATACAGTAAAAAGGGATAGAGAAAGAAAGATTTATGGGGCAAAGACCTGATGTACGATCAATTGCACAAAGACTAAAGTTGGGTACAACTGTGGCTTTATTACAGTCAGATGCGTGGCCTCCTGCTGCAACTGGCGAAATGGCAGGGCACTGGAGGTCATGCATATTTATACAGTTCTCCATGGGTGGAGCCAGCCAGCAGGAGCTACCGGCGAACCTTTAGTGCAGGTCCTACTTTACATCTCCTATTACAGTGGTTCACCATATTCACCCCCTGTTAAAAATGAGTCCGGTGGGGGTGACGTGAAACTATATACAATTAGTGAAATTATGTACAGTGGTAGGGGAAGAAAAGTCCATGTTGACGGTCCGGAGTCCGTCAATGGTTCAGCCGGTCCGGTGCTTTGGTGCTTCGTTGGGAGCGGCGTAACGGTGGCGGCGAAGTCGGTGCTGGCGGTGGTGGAGGTGGCATCGATGGCGGCGGCGGTGGCGGTGCTGATGCTGGCCAGTCATCGGGGAACTCCGGGAGCGTGCCGAAGTCCTCTTCGTCCTCTTGTGCGGAAAAGGGGAGGAGGGGGTGGTCTGGTGGGGTCAATATTGGTGGCAAGGTGGGAGGTGGGTTGGGGGGGCGCATTGGTGGGGGGGGGGGTTGTTGGGGTGGAACCTGACGGTGCCAGGTCCCTGAGTGAGACAGTATCTTGGCGGCCGTCAGGGAACTCAACGTAGGCATATTGAGGGTTGGCGTGGAGCAGGTGAACCCTGTCCACCAAGGGGTCCGCCTTGTAGAGTCAGACGTGCCTACGGAGAAGGACCGGTCCTGTAGCAGCGAGCCAGGTCGGGAGCGACACCCCGGATGTGAACTTCCTGGGGAAGGTAAAAACACGTTCATGGGGCGTGTTATTAGTGGCGGTACACAATAGTGACCGGATGGAGTGTAGAGCGTCAGGGAGGACCTCCTGCCAGCGAGAGGCTGGGAGGTTCCTGGACCGTAGGGCTAGCTGGGCGGCCCTCCAAACAGTCCCATTCTCACGTTCTACTTGCCCGTTTCCCCGGGGGTTGAAGCTGGTCCTCCTGTATACCCCTGCTGAGCAGGAGCTGACGCAGCTCATCGCTCATGAATGAGGATTCCCTGTCACTGTGGATGTAAGCGGAGAAACTGAACAGAGCGAAGATGGTGCTGAGGGCCTTGATGACAGTGGCAGATGTCATATTGGGGCATGGGATGGCGAAGGGGAATCTGGAGTACTCATCGACCACAATGAGAGTGTACGTGTTACGGTCGGTGGAGGGGAGGGGCCCTTTGAAATCCACGCTGAGGCGTTCAAAGGGGCGGGAAGCCTTTGATGTGTTACCAACATTTATTTACAGTGGTAAACTGGTTACTGAGGTTCGATCATAATCCTAGAATCTGTGGACCTATTCCTAATACTATCTTGGAGTTGCACTCAGCACATGGTGGATGTCTGAGTGGCTTGTTGTGAGCTCTGTGCCCTGAGCTGTCTCCTGCTGGAATCCCCGGGAAGTGTCGTGTTCCCTGTTTTGTAGTGTGTATGCTCTTGCCTGTGATTGGCTGTGGTGTTGTATGTGTGTTGATTGGTCCGCTGATCTGTCCATCAGTATGTATGTATGTTTGTACCATGATGTTTACCTGAATATCATGACAGCCTTCACCTGGTTCGCACGGTCTGGCCGGTAGAAGTGCGGCTTGCACTCTGCACAGACCTGGCAGTCCCTGGTGACTGTCCTTATGTGGTCGGGGTCGGGCCCGAGAAGTCCATTTTGGACTATAGAGCCGAGAATGGCTAACCGGGTCGTGCTGAACACACACTTCTCTTTGTTGTACGTCAGGTTGAGAAGAGTGGCAGTGCGGAGGAATTTATCGAGGTTGGCATCGTGGTCCTGCTGGTCATGGCCGCAGATGGTGACACTATCTAAGTATGGAAAGGTGGCCTGCAAACCGTACTGGTCGACCATTCGGTCCATCTCTCTTTGGAAGACTGAGACCCCATTTGTGACACCGAAAGGGACCCTAAGGAAGTGGTAGAGGTGACCGTCCGCCTCGAAGGCAGAGTATGGCCGATCCGACTTCCGGATGGGGAGCTGGTGGTAGGCGGATTTCAGGTCAATTGTTGAGAAGACCCGGTAATGCGCAATCTGATTGACCATATCAGATATGCGTGGGAGGGGGTACGCATCGAGCTGCGTGTACCGATGGTCTGACTGTAGTCCATGACCATCCTGTGTTTCTCCCCAGTTTTAACCACTACCACTTGGGCTTTCCAGGGGCTTTTGCTGGCCTCGATAATACCCTCCTTAAGCAGCCACTGGACGTCTTGTCCTGGGTGCTGTACAGTCTGCTCCTAGTGGCAACGGGCTTGCAATCCGCAGTTAGATTGGCAAAAAGGGAGGGGGGATCGACCTTGAGGGCCGCGAGGCCGCAAATGGCAAGGGGGGGTAGGGGCATGCTGAATTTGAGGGTGAGGCTCTGTAGGTTGCACTGGAAGTCCAAGCCCAGCAGGAGTGCAGTGCAGAGATTAGGAAGGGCATAGAGGCGGAAGTTACTAAATTCTACACCCTGGACCGTGAGGGTGACTGAACAAAAGCCTCGGATCGGGACGGAGTGGGACAAGATGGCAGCTCCCATTGTGCGTCTGGTGTGGGGGAGGGGGCGATAGCGGGCGTGGTCGCAGCCACTGCGCGGGCCTGGCACACAGCCGCGAAGTGGCCCTGTTTACTGCAGGCTTTACAAACTGCAGTGCGGGCCGGGCAGTGTTGGCGGGGGTGCTTCTGCTGACCGCAGAAGTAGCAGCAGGGACCCCCGGGGTGCGTGGATCGGCGTGCGGCACAGGCGTATTGGGAAGGCAGGGCCCCGGCTGAGGAGGTCGTCGGCGGGGTCCAGGAAGGGTAGGAAGGAGTAGAAGGGTGGGCAGCGCAGCGGGAGGGGTACGATTGTACGTTGCGGAATGCGACCGTCATGGAGAGTGCCAAGGTTTTCATCTCCGCCAGTTCGAGCGTGGCCCCTTCCAGTAATCGTTCTCGGATGCGGTCCGACGCAATCCCCGTCACAAAGGCATCGCGCATGAGGAGATTTGCGTGTTGGGCGACCGTAACGGCCTGACAGTCACAGTCCTGGACAAGTGGAATTAGGGCCCGCCAGAAGTCTTCGATGGACTCACTAGGTAGTTGCGAGCGGGTGGCGAGTACATGCCTGGCGAAGAGCGTGTTCGCCTTCTGCCCGTAGTGTTCCTTAAGGAGTTCCATTGCTTTTGTGTAATTCGTGGTGTCTTGGATCAACGGAAACACGCTGGAGTTCAGTCTGGAGTACAGGACGTTTATCTTCTGAGCCCCCGTTGCCGCGGGGTCCGCCGCGTTGATGTAGGCCTCAAAACATGCTAGCCAGTGAGCAAAGTCTTTCCTGGCGTCGGGCGAGTGCGGATCCAGCTGCAGGCGATCGGGCTTAATTCTGATATCCATTCTGTGGAAAATCTGACTGTAATAAATTGTTGCACGATCAATTGCACAAAGACTAAAGTTGGGTCCAACTGTGGCTTTATTACAGTCAGGTGGCCTCCTGCTGCAGCTGGCGAAATGGCAGGGCACTGGAGGTCATGCATATTTATACAATTCTCCATGGGCGGAGCCAGCCGGCAGGAGTTACCGGCGAACCTGTAGTGCAGGTCCTACCTTACATCTCCTATTACAGTGGTTCACCACAAGACCACAGAGAAAATAATAATTATTTAATGTGAGCCCAGAGTCAAGAGTCAAAGTCCAGTGGTGTATTCCGTAACAGAGGTTGGCAGGCTGAATTGCTGCTGAATAATTTGCTTTTCCAGTGGAGTTGGCATTTGCAATGAGGTAGGCAGTTTTGGTACAAAAGGTCTAGTAGCAAAGGTGTAGATAGGGGCTGGTTTAGCACAGTGGGTTAAATAGCTGGCTTGTAATGCATAACAAGGCCTGTATCACGGATTCAATTCCTGTACCGGCCTCCCCGAACAGGCGCCAGAATGTGGCAACTAGGAGCTTTTCACAGTACCTTCATTGACGCCTACGTGTGACAATTAACGATTATTATATTATTATTATTATAGATAGGCCCACGTATTCAGCCTGGCTGAGCCCCTTTTCTCTGCAGCTGCAAGGCAGATAGAAACATGGCAAATTAAGGTTTCTTAGAGCAACAAGGCAATATTGCTAGTTCCACCAGCTATAGGTTTATATTACATGACTCCCACCTCTCCACTCTGGCTTTGGCAAAGGGAGTGTTACCCTTTTCTGAATCCCTGTGTTAGTTTAATGTTCTAACCATTAAGTTTTTATGCCACCTTGGGCAAGCGTGCGGTCAATTCCAACCCCACATACCCCGGAGTCACAACACAAGTGAATTAACCAATAATTCTTATAAAAATCCCTGAAACCTTTGCCCTTATCTTCCCAATAATTACAGTCACCAGGTTTGTAACCTGAAACACAGTTACTGTTTATTTATATGAAGGATAATGATGAAATATGCAGTAAATGCAACTGAATAGCAACAAGCAAACCAACTACCCCCTTTAACTGTCCCACAATCCACCGACACACACAAGACAGATAAACACAGGGAGGGGGGAAAGGGGTGAAATTAATAAGGGTGAAGGTCAATAGTTAAGAGCCTTTGCTTCAAATGGGGGTTCGCAGCATGTTTTCTTCATTGTATGCTTGTGGATTAAAGTCCTTGCGTTGCAGCCTGTAACAATCTTTTCTGTAAAATAGAAATGTATCACTCATAACGTTTGCTGGAGAGGCCCCTTGGCTTCACATCAGACTCTGCCTTCAGCTTGTGGTTTGACCTCAAGCCTTCTCAGTTCTAATAGAATAGCACCCAGACGTACTGGAGAGAGGGAGAGTCCTCACAGTGACCTTATGGAGAGAGTTTAGCTGGATCTTTTGGGAGAGAAATAGTTTGACTCCTCCACCCAAGCTGCAGAATCAAACGTTAAACTAAAATGGAACCTTGTGGCTCTGAGAACATTCCAGTCAGATCAGTTCCAATAGCCACCTGCTCCCGGGCAGAGCATAGCCTTTTGGGCCAATTCATTGGCCACCAGCCACATCAATCCAACTGAGTCATCAATGTGGCCAGCCAATCTCTAAACTCCAGTTTAAAACAGCACAACCGTCTGGACGGCTTGTGCAATTAAAGGCTGGTCACAGGCTGCTTTGCCTTAAAGTCACAGGTCCATTAAATATCCATGAATCACAAATGCAACAGAGAAAATAAAAGAAATGGAAAATAAGGGAACAAACAGGAACAAACAGGAAGAACCCTTACAAAATCTTAAAGAGGGGTTGTGGATTCCTAGCGGACAAATTGGCACTGGTTAGGCAGGCCTGGCTGATGAAATGTAGATAGCCTTTGAATGTTGTCTCTGCAGCCCATGGGATTAGAGTATTTTCAGAGATGACGAGGCACCAGATTCTGCAGAACTGCCATATTAGCTGGCATTATTCAAAGGTCACAGAGAGACATGGCTTCAACAACTTTACAAATGGCTTTGTCCAGTTTTTAAAATTTTAGAAATTTTCCCTGAGGATATATATGTATATACTTATGACAGTTTAGAAAGTGTCGCAAGTCAAAGATCAGCATTGTCCAAGATGTACTTTAGGAAGTTGCTATCAGTAATTAAATGAACTCTGCCAACTTGACTGCACTCTCATGTGAGATTAAACTATTCACCAATCAACCCGAATTTTAGTCTTTTCATCACAAGAAAGGAGGGAAACAGGACAATCAATGATGATTAAGGTTGCAATCGCACTGCTGTACCAAATATTGTCATATTGACCTGCACCCTACCTGTCAAAGAAACGTTTAGCATTATCTCAGTGCTGTTCCTCCTCATTCTCAGCTAATTTGAACAATTCTCCTAAAATACCAATTAATGTTGCAGCCAATATATAAATTACTGGAGGTTTTAATCAAGCCCCCCTTCCCACCCCATGGTTTCAGTTCAATAAAGTGATTTGGTTATGAATTATTTTCCATTTATTTTAATTTGAATAATTCTAAAGCAGTTTGACACTTTATCTTGCTGTATGTTTGTCATATTAAGAAATATGATAGACTTAACATATTTACATAAAATGTAGACAAGGTCAGATAACAATGAAGCCTTTAATTTAGCTGTAATCAACATCGATTTGCATAGTGGTATATAATTAGCAATGATTAGCAATAACGGTCTGATAATGGACAACCTGGATTTCATGAAAGTGTGACATTTTGATTAGAATTTAAAAATCCTAATAGCATAAAAGCTTTTTGATTTCCGTAGGTTAATTAGGCTTGATAATTCCCAACAACTATTAGAATATTACTCTATATGCCCTAATGTTCTCATCGCAATCATTACATAGTTTTATGTTCAGCCCATAGAAGCAGTAAAATGATCTATGTGATTGGCACACATCAGCCATCGACCATCCAAGAGAGGAGTCAGTTAATCAAGTACCTTTCCCAATAGCATGTCAAGTGTCACAGAACTAAATGAGATGGCTAAATTATGGCATAGTCTGCCTCACTTTTCAGCATTTTTATATTACAGTGCCACCAGAAAAAATGAACTTGCCTATTATATCACTGCAGTTTCTTCTCAACTCTCCTAGAAACACAGTTCTTTCACTTCCATATGTAGTACAATGTAATGAATACTGCTTCAGCACTGAAGCATCCTCAATAAACAGGTTTCAGCCACATACTTGTGGATGGTTTCTTCCATATGTCCAGACTAGATAAGGATTTTATTTGACAGTAAAACGAGTTAGACACCTAGAGGACTAGGCTCATTTACAAGACACCAGATTGGACAATTTAGTGAAGGAGCACTAGCGTTCTGATGTAACTTTAAATCACTAGCATTTCCTTTTCAAACCCAGCTGGCTATGTCCTCAGAAAGTGATAGCATGTGGTGGAAGGTTGCAAAGTAAATTTAGAAAAATCCTACTCCATCATATCAAGATTGGGAAGCATCTAGAGAACATATTCCAAAACAAAATGTGTTTGGTGACTCGCTTAAGCTGGAAAAGTGGAAATTCTCTCAGGTGTACACGTTGCCATGGAAGCAGTCTTTTCCCATGAAACAAAAGTGCTAGGGCAATCAAGCTAGGTTCTACACTCTTCCGAAAAAAAACTCTTCCTCGTGGTTAAGCTTTTGTGTCACCAATGGTATGGATAACAAGAGGAATCTAGGCCTAAATGAAAGGGCCCATTAAGAGAAAGTCACTGGGCGGGATTCTCCAACCCCGCCCCGGGTCAGAGAATCGCCGGGGGGGGCACAATTCATGCATCGGCGCCATTGGCGCAGGCGCAGTCGGCGCGGCACCAGTCGGGGGCCGCTCAACGCGGCCACCTCCGCTCAACGCGGCCACCTCCGCCAATTCCCCCCCGCCCAATGGGCCGAGTGCCCGCCGGGTTAGGCCAAGTCACGCCAGCGCCGTTCTCGTATGGCCCTACCCGGTTGGACCTTGAAGTTCATGTTGCGGGGGCTGGCCTAGTGGGGGGATCCGATGCCGGGGGGGTCTCCATGGTGGCCTGGCCCACGATCGGGGCCTACCGATCGGTGGGAGGGCTTATCCTGGTGGGGGCCTATGTTCCTCCACGCCGGGCCCCTGTAGCTCTCCGCCATGTTGCGTCGCGACCGGCGCGGAGAAGGTAGCCCACACGCATGTGCAAACTCGCGCCGGCCGTAGCGCGCATGCGCGGACCCATGGCGCCCGTTCTGACGCCCGTATCGGCAGCTGGAGCTGCGTGACACCCTCCAGCGCCGTGCTGGTCCCCTGTGCGGTGCAGGATCACTGATCCTGGGGGCCTGTTGACGCCATCGTAAAACGCTCCGGCATTTACGACGGCATCAACAGAACTAACACCCCAGGATCAGAGAATCCCGCCCACTGTGTTGACAGAGTTGGGATTATGATAGGCTGGCTCTTTCTGATTCAATAACTATTTCTCACTGTGACCCACCTACCTCACCAGATATAGCAAGGTATCAAAGCTGGTATTAATTAATTGGTAGAATCAGCAATGATATCTGATGTAGATGGACTAACATGAGAGTACTGTACAATAGTGTTGCGTATCCTAAATTTCAATAAGCTATTCAGAGGGGAATGGACTTTTGTGTAAGTAAATGGGGCTGAATTCTCCGTTTCTAGCCACCGGCAACGAGAATTGTGATCGGGTGGAGAATAGCTCGCAATAGAAATATCGCGATTCACCCCCGGCACTGATTCATTTGCATGGATTTAAACCTCATTAGCGGGTTGGACACCCCTCCGCGTTACTCCACCCTGCCAGGCAGAATTCACACGAGCACAAATTGGTGCAAGCATTTACAAGCGGTGCCTTGGCGCCGTGGCTGTTGGGGGAGAGTGAGTGGGTAAAAAAAACTCTAAAATTGCCGGGCTTGCTGTGAGGTGGTTGCCTGGGCTGGGGGGAGAATGAGTTGGTGCCAATTCTGTGGACCCAGGGTGTCCACTTCGGGATCGGCTGGCCTGGCTCAGACCGCCATTGCTGCAGTAGGTGATTTAAATGCACCCCTCTGGTGCAATTCAAGTCTCCTGGTTGTTCACACTGCTGACTGCTCACTGTGTCCTGTAAATGTTCAGAGAGCCTCTGGTGTTGTGAGGCTCTGGAAGCCCTCATACCCCAGCGGTATCATCAAGGGAATGGGCGTGACCATGCTCAATCACTGGCCCACCAGGTGTTGGCACTCCTCATTACACTGCTCAGAACCGCAGCCTGCCGACAGAGAAATCAGGGCATTAGCACAGCTCACTGCAACCAAAGGACGCCTGCACCATGGCCTTTGGAACCCTCCCAGGCACACTGCCTCACTCAGGGCAGGGGCCCACCCCTCAGGATCACGAGCTGTCTCCTCCTAGTGGGGCTGGCAGCATTGACTGCCTCTGCCACCTCCTTCCAAGCACTGTTCAGGAGAGAGGGTTTGAGTCTGCGGCCACCCTGGGGAAGAGGGTGTCCTTCCTCTCCTCATTGGCATCAAGCAATGGGTCCACTTCAGACTCCCAAAATCAGGAGACAAGTCTTCTCTGAGCCATCTTCGTGGCTGCAATGAGTGTGTGGTGAGTGGAGTGCTTATAATGGGTGACATGGTGGCACAGTGGTTACCACTGCTGCCTCACAGCGCCAGGGATCCAGGTTCAATTCCGGTATCAGGTGACTGTCTGTATGAAGTTTGCACGTTCTCCCCGTGTCTGCGTGGGTTTCATTCGGGTGCTCTGATGTCCTCCCACAGGTGAACTGGTCATACTATTATTGCCCAAAGGTTAGGTGGGGCTATGGGGATAGGGACGGGTGATTGAGTCTAGGTAGGGTGCTCTTTCGGAGCAAAGGATGGTGCAGCCTCAATGGGCCGAATGGCCTTTTTCTGCACTGCAGGGATTCTATGATTCTATGAAGCAGCTCCAGCTTGTCAGTCGCTTTAGTGCTAATTCTGGCCCCAGCA
Organism: Scyliorhinus torazame; assembly: GCF_047496885.1. Taxonomy (NCBI): domain Eukaryota; kingdom Metazoa; phylum Chordata; class Chondrichthyes; order Carcharhiniformes; family Scyliorhinidae; genus Scyliorhinus; species Scyliorhinus torazame. The sequence continues at coordinate 97,048,296 of NC_092714.1, read as the reverse complement.
GTTACACCCCTGCTGGGCTGTTAGTTCCTTTGAATTCACGCAGGCAGAGTGCTGGTGGTCCATTTGCATGTCCTGAATCACGGAACGAATAGCGTCCCCCACAGGAATGCGAATCGCACACTATTCAGTTGCGGCGGGAACATAGGGCGGGATTCTCCATCCAGCAAGGCTAGAATCATGAGCCAAAAATCGTGGCTGGCGACGGACGACCGATGGAATGCCATGTTCCAGTGCCTCGACATTGCTGCAGTAGGTGCATCAATGCATTCTATCCGCATGTACAGTGAACACTGTTGTCATATCATTAACAGGCCCGACCAGGTATTCCCCGGAGCTCCCGTGACGCTCCGTCTCCGCCAGGAGGAATTACCAATGACTGCGGTTCACTTGTGGTTTTAAAAATGAGGAAACATGCACTGTTGCTGTTGATGGAGAGAGAGGAGGTAGGACATGTTCCCAGAAACGCGATCATGGGCTGCCAGTCCCGCCGCTGGCAAGGCAGGCTGAGGGGTGGCATCTGCCAGGGCCGGGGCGAGAGTAGTGGGGGTTGACCAAAAGATCCGCCATTGGGGCACAGTGACCCCCCCTGGGACCAGGGTGTCCAAGCACGGACTGCATTCACTGCGCCCTGCAAGGCAGCCATCTTTCTGCACACCCCACTGACCACCCACTGCGGCCCGTGGTTGCGCAGAGTGACACCGGCCGTATGGGGGCCCCACCCCACTCTCCCAGCCCAACACCTCCCTCCACCCCACCAATGCAGTCCACCACACCTCCACCCCACCAACCACCCAAACCCCGAACGCCTCCGTCCCCCACCTCCACCCCCACCCCACCAACACCCAACCCCTCCAACACCCAACCCCTCCACCCCACCCCCACCCCACCAAACACCCTAACCCCCAACCCCTCCAGCCCACCTCCACCCCACCAACCACCCGAACCCCCACTCCCTCCACCCCACCCCCACCCCCACCCCACCAACCACCTAACCCCCAACCCCTCCACCACACCCCCACCCCACCAACCACCTAACCCCCAACCCCTCCACCACACCCCCACCCCACCAACCACCCTAACCCCCAACCCGTCCACCCCAGCCCCACCCCACAAACCAGCCTAACCCCCATCCCCTCCACCCCACCAACCAGCCTAACCCCATCCCCTCCACCCCACTCCCACCCCACCAACGTCCCTAACCCCCAACCCGTCCACCCCAGCCCACCAACCAGCCTAACCCCATCCCCTCCACCCCACTCCCACCCCACCAACGTCCCTAACCCCCAACCCGTCCACCCCAGCCCACCCCACCAACCAGCCTAACCCCCATCCCCTCCACCCCACCCTCACCCCACCAACCACCTTAACCCCCAACCCCTCCACCCCACCTCCACCCCACCAACCAGCCTAACCCCCATCCCCTCCACCCCACCCTCACCCCACCAACCACCTTAACCCCCAAACCCTCCACCCCACCTCCACCCCACCAACCACCCTAACCCCCAACCCCTCCACCCCACCTCCGCTTCACAAACCCCCACACCACAAACCTCCTATTCACTCCACCTCCACCCACCAATCCCCACACCATAAACCTCCCTCCACCCTACCTCCACCCCACTAACGCCCCCCCCCCCTCCATAACTGGTTGCCATCCACCAGCAGGGCATCACACGTTCCCCCCAAGGGGGATCCCCACAGTAGGGCCTGCAGGAGTGCGCTGAACAGGGTCTGCAGAGCGTACTGATGGCATGGGCAAGGCCACTCACCGGTACCCCTGCTGACAGAGACAGATGCCGGGGCCAGAGGCCACTTCTTTGCCAGGCACCAATGGCACCCCCTGACTGCTTGTGGTGCAGAGGGCAGACTGCCAGGGAAATCCCGGGGGTGGCAGTGGGGATGGGAGGGAGACATGCTAGGACTGCAGTGCAGGCCGGGAACACCGTGTAGCCCGGTGGACCTGGTTGGGTCCAACCAGTGTCCAACCAGGCCGCTGCAGCCCTGGTGGATACACTGAGGCTGTACGAGCAGGCGCTACTAGGCGAAGGTCCTGCAGCAGCGAATCCTGCTCCAGAGGAACAGAAACCAGCCAGTGAGGATGGAGAGCCGGTCACCCAACAGGCTGATGGGGAGTTTGGAAGGAGGCGCCACATCAGGCCTCCGGCAGCGCCTGTATACCGGCCGCACCTGTCCTTCGAGGACCTGCTGGACTGGGCATGCCATCGAAGACTCCGGCTGAGCAGGGAGACTCTGCGACATATCTGCTAGTTCATGGTGCACCTGGCATCATGGGGGATTGGGGGAGGACACCCGCTCCAAGTGGCTATTGTCATGTGAGAGTACCTTTAAGACATGGATGTTTAAGCAATGTAATACATTAAAGGGAGAGGTTGGTTGAACTCCATGATACATTTTGGGGTTCTGAAAACGCCTCGCCCTTAACAATTAGGGGCTCGAGGGGGATAAAAGTCTATCTATTGGATTGGCTTTTGTGAACTTAAAGACAGTGAAGGATTGTTGCTTTTCCAGTGTGGTATTTTAGTTTAAGTGGGGAGAGTGTTGTGAACAATGGCTCTTTCAGAGGCTCAGAAGTTTTTGGGGGTGGGGAATGTCACACGTAGTACCTTACGGACAGAAACGAAAAGCAGACTGTTAGATTTGGCAAGAACATTGCAGTTAACATTACCTGACAAAATGTGAAAAGATGAGGTAATTATGGTGGTGGTTAAGCATTTAAAGTTGCCTGAGATAGAGTTTGACTCATTGGAAATGGCAAAAATTCAGTTGCAAATTAAACAAATGGAACATGAGAAAGAATTAAAGCAGCTTGAATATGAGAGTGAGAGAGAGGGGAAAAAAGAGAAAGAGAGAGAGACGAAAAAGAAAAGGAGAGAGAAGAAAGGAGAAAAGAAAGAATAGCCCTAGCAGAACAAAAAGAAAAAGAAAGGGAGACACAGATCAGGGAAAAAGATAAAGAGAGAGTTTGAACTTCAGAAAATGGCCATGAAACATGACAATCAGTTAAAATTGGCAGACGTAAAGGGAAACGTACAGTTGGATGATAGTGATGAGGATAGTGAGAAAGAGCATCATAGTCGAAGGCTTGGTGGGAATCTATTTAAATATGTCCAAGCATTGCCAAGGTTTGACGAGAAGGAAGTGGAAGCCTTTTTCAATTCATTTGAGAAGGTAGCTAAACAAATGAAATGGCCACAGGACATGTGGGTGTTACTGATACAAACAAAGCTGGTAGGTAGAGCTAGTGAAGTGTTTGTATCACTACCGGAGGAGGTATCTGGAACGTATGAGGAGGTGAAGAAATCCATCTTTAAGGGCATATGAGCTAGTGCCTGAAGCTTACAGACAAAGGTTTAGAAATTTAAGGAAAGAATTTGGTCAAACGTACATGGAGTTTGAAAGGCTCAAACAGAGTAATTGTGATCGGTGGATAAGGGCTTTGAAAATAGACCAAACGTATGAAGCTCTCAGAGAAATTACACTTTTGGAGGAGTTTAAAAATTCAATTCCTGATGTAGTGAGAACTCATGTGGAAGAACAGGGGGTTAAAACTGCAAGATTAGCAGCGGAAATGGCAGATGATTATGAATTATATATAACTATATGAATTATATATAAATCAAAGATTGGTTTCCAACATCAGTTTCAGCCGGTGAGGGAGAGAAACTGGGGACATGAGAAATACTCAAGTGGTAAAAGTAAAGGTGATCTGATGGGAGACAATAAAGAGAGTGTACCTCATATTAAAAAGGAAATCCAGGAGGGTGGAAATGAAATTAAAGTTTCAGATGTTTTCACTGTAATAAACTAGGCCATGTAAAGTCACAGTGTTTTGAGAAAAGCACTGGGAAGGCTGATGTGGTAAAACAGGATAAGACAGTGGGATTCGTTAGAGTGGTAAAGGAAAGCCCAAGGGAAGCGAAGAAGGTGCAAACGATTGTACAGCCTGTTCAAGAAGTAATTGTTAAGAAGGTGTCAGATGTCTTTAAAGAATTTACTTGTGTGGGTAAAGTTTACTCATGTGTATCAGGAGAAGCAGGTAAAGAAGTCACAATTTTAAGAGATACAGTGGCTAGTCAATCTTCAATGGTAAGAGATGAGGAGTTATGTAGTTTGGGAGGAATATTGCCAGAAAAGGTGGTAATATGTGGAATGCAGGGTGAGAAGAGTAGTGTTCCATTATGTAAAGTAAGGTTGGAAAGTCCAGTGAAGGGTGGTGAAGTGGTAGTAGGAGTAATAGATAAACTATCTTGTCCAAGAATACAGTTTATCTTGGGTAATGATGTAGCTGGATCGCAGGTGGGAGTGATGCCTACTGTGGTTGATAAGCCAGTGGACAGTCAGTCAACTGAAGTGTTGAAGGACGAATATCCTGGGATTTTTCCGGATTGTGTAGTAACAAGGTTGCAAAGTCACAGGTTAAGACAAGAAGAGAAATCAAAGAGTGAAGATGAAGTTGAAGTGCAATTATCAGAAATGATTTTTGATCAGGTGATTGAAAAAGAACAAGAACAGATGCAAGAACAGGTGGAGGATGAGGCGGATATTTTTAGTTCAAGAAAACTGGCGGAGTTACAACAGAAAGATGTAGAAATAAAACGGATATATCAGAAAACATACACGGAAGAGGAATCTGCGAGTATACCAGAGTGTTATTACTGTAAAGATGATGTCTTGATGAGAAAATGGAGACCTGTATATATGCAGGCGGATGAAAAGGGGCAGAGGTTCATCAAGTAGTATTGCTGGTAGGGTATAGAAAGGAAGTGTTGCGAGTTGCACATGAGGTACCAGTGGGAGGTCATTTAGGAATAAGGAAAACTCAAGCTAAAATCCAGAAACATTTTTATTGGCCTGGACTACATAAAGATGTAGTTAAATTTTGTCGATCATGTCACACATGTCAAGTGATAGGGAAACCTCAAGCAGTGATAAAACCAGCGCCCTAATACCCATTCCAGCATTTGAGGAACCTTTTACGAGAGTCATAATTGATTGTGTAGGACCGCTTCCTGAAACAAAAAGTGGGAATCAATATCTTTTGACTGTAATGGGTGTGCCTACTAGGTTTCCAGAGGCCATTCCAGTACGTAATATTACAGCTAAAAGGATTGTGGAGGAGTTACTTAAATTCTTTACTAGATATGGACTACCCACAGCAATTCAATCGGATTAAGGAACAAACTTTACTTCAAAGTTATTCAAAGAAGTTATGGATAACTTAGGAATAAAACAATTTAAATCAACTGCGTACCATCCAGAATCGCAGGGAACATTAGAAAGGTGACATCAAACATTAAAGACAATGTTGAGGGTGTTTTGTCAAAATTATCCAGAGGATTGGGAGAAAGGAATCCCATTCGTGTTGTTTGCAATTAGGGATGCACCTAATGTGTCTACCAAATTTAGTCCTTTTGAACTAATGTTTGGTCATGAGGTAAGAGGACCACTTAAATTGATTGAGGAAAAATTGGTGGGTGAGAAATCAGAAATTACACTATTGGATTACGTGTCAAATTTTAGGGAACGATTAAATAGAGCAGGTGAATTGGCCAGACAACATTTGAAAGTTGCACAGAATGTGATGAAACGGGTCGCGGACAAGAAATCCAAAGTTCGTAGGTTTGTCAGTGTGGATAAAGTTTTAGTGTTGTTACCAGTGGTAGGGGAGCCTTTAAAAGCTAGGTTTTGTGGACCGTATCAGATTGAAAGGAAATTAAATGAGGTGAATTATGTGGTAAAAACACCAGATAGAAGGAAGACTCAACAAGTGTGTCATGTGAATATGCTTAAAAGGTACTTTGAAAGGGAAGGAGAGAAAAAGGAGGTTTTAATGATTCGAACTCAAAGTGAGAAACCAAATCCAGAGGACTGTGAATTTGACATATCTCAAATTAAATTGGAAAATGAGGATGTTCTTAAAAATTGGGATGAATTGTTAAGTTACCTTCCAGAGGAAAAACAAACTTACCTGAGAGTTATTGATATCACATGGGCAAGTTTGTAGAGATAAATTGGGAAGTACTAAAATGGCTATACATGATGTAGATGTGGGAAATGCTGTTCCTATCAAACAACATCCATATAGACTTAATCCTTTAAAATTGGCACAGGTTAACAAAGAGATTGAGAGTATGCTTAAAAATGGCATAATTGACGTGTGTTGCAGCCAATGGAGCTCACCATAGTGATGATACCTCGACCAGATGGTACTCAACGGTTGTGTGTGAACTATCAAAAGGTAAATGCAGTTACAAGAACGGGCTCTTATCCTATCCCACGTTTGGTGGATTGCATTGAGAAAGTGAGACAATCAGATTTTATTTTCAACTCCCAGACCTGGAAAGAACCTTTAACACCTCGTATAGAGTTCTTTGATCGACTTCAGGAGGCGGGTTTGGTGATGAACCTAGCCGAAAGTGAATTTGGAGAAGCCCAAATCACTTTCCTTGCGGAGTTTCCGATATCCTCAAGACAAAGGAAAATAATGTGATTTCTTAGCATGAGTGGATTTGATCGAACAGTTGTGCAAACGTTTTGTGGCGTGATTACTCCACTGATAGAATTGCTGAAGAAACATAAAAAAATTCAATGGACAGCTGACTTTCAACAGGCATTTGACTGCCTAAAAGCTGTGGTAACCAATGTTCATGTACTGGAGAATTGCAAGTGACTCTGTAGTCAGATTGAACTAAAGAATCTGATTCTAAAGAGAAATGCCGGGAGTAGAGGAATGGATGGATCGTGCAGAGACTTTGTTCAAAGAGACTGTCAATTGGGAAGGATTTCGGTTGGAGGAAGAAGAACAAAGACAAATGGACCATATTATTATACCTGTTTGCGTGTGTTTTTTTTTTAAACGAAAAGGTATATTTACTGTGTATATTTCTTAGTGGATGGTGCAAAAGTGAAAAATTAAACCATCTTGAAGTTGATGGGTTTTTTTTTCTTGGGGGGAGGTGTCATGTGAGAGTACCTTAAGACATGGATGTTTAAGCAATGTACCTTTAAGAAAATAGTGATGGCAGAGAGTGGGTGGAGCTGAGGTCAGGTCAGCCATTTTGCAGTTTAGTTTTGCAGTTTGAAAAGAGCTTGGGGAGTGTCTGTGTTTGCAGTGAGCTGGCTCTCTGTCATGAAAGACTATCTCTGGATCATTTGGGTGATTTAAACTCATAATAGTAAAGCCTTTAACCTGATGTGATTCTGTTTAAAGGTGTTAAGTCTCTTGGAAGTTTGAAGGAACATTTTGAGGAATTATTTACTGTTGCAATATTTTCTGAGTTATCTTTGAAGTAAGGTGTGTTAAGAGATCCAATGTTTATTTAAGATGTTAAGTTGAGTTCATGGAATAAACATTGTTTTGTGTTTAAAAACCCATGTGTCCATAATTGTAATCCTACCCCTAGGGAACAAGCCGCGTGCTAGGAAAAGCAACAAATACATTAAAGGGAGAGGTTGGTTGAACTCCATGATACCTTTTTGGGGTTCTGATAACGCCTCGCCCATAACACTATCAAAGTGACGGCAACCCTGAGCTTTTATGCCATGGGGCCCTTCCAGTCACCGAATAGGGTCCTGTCCGGAATTTCACACAGCTCAGTACACAGGTGCACCTGCGCCATCACGGAGGCCCAATATGCCCGGTTGGCACAATATATGAAATTCAATGTGGAGCTAGCCCACCAAGTTGCCCTGGTAGCAGGGTTCACCACCATCGCCGAGATGCCCCAGGCCCTTAAAAGCACCAGTGCAAGAGGGGCTGGTCTTCACAAACCGAAAGGGGTTTCACGCGATACTCATGCAGCTGATGTGTGACCATGAGCTGCGCATTATGCACGTCTGCGCCCAATACCCGGGCCGTGTGCATGACATCTTCATCCTGGCACATGCGATGGTTCCTTACACCTTTGAGGCGTATCCCTGGGTGAGGGGTATGGCTCCTGGGTGGCGCAGGTTATCCGCTGCAGTCGTGGTTGATGACACCTATCTGAACACCACAGACTGATGCGGAGACCCGCTACAACAACGCCCTTGCCGCGACCAGTGGCATGATCAAGCGGTGCATCAGCATCCTGAAGATGCAGTTCAGGTGACTCGCGATATGCGATGACTGACCTTGGAGCCCCAGCCCGTGCCCACGTCCGCCCAACTCCTCCCCCCGGCCCCCTCCCAACGTCCCCTCTGCAGCCAGTCCAGTCCATCCCTCACACCCTTCTGAAAGAGCACTGAGGCAGTGTGTAACTTTTGTGCACATGTGTTTATTTTGAATATAACGGATGAACATCTCTATAACGGTTTGTGCCCTAACCCCCAACGCTATCCTATGTCCTGCACCCATGCCAACTTAACTGGTGTACCTTTCTCGCCGAAGAGGCCAAACGCTATGTCGAGGTGGATGCCCAAGAGCTACATCAGGAATGGAGACGGCCTGCTGCAATTTGCGCAGGTCCCTTGGGTCCCCTTTGGCGGCTGTCCTCTGGAGCGACTGGGCCTGGATCAGCCCGGCTGCTGCTTGGGTGTCCCAGGTGGCGCGGTGCCAAACTGTTCTGCTCGCTGCCTGCCAGATGCGTCAGGGACTGAAGGGGCGGGAGTCCGAGCACTATTCTGTTCCGGCACCTCCCCTGTGGTAGTCACCGGCACGGGCCCTGGCAGTCGCATGGGTATCCCAGGTAGCATGGTCCCACCCTGTTCTGCTTGCTGCCCATCGGATGTGCCAGGGACATGAGAGGGGAAGTCCGAGGCATTGTGGTATTCCTGCACCTCCCCTGAGGGAGTCACCGGAGCGGGACCCATCACCTCCTTCTCCCTCAGGTTGCCCGATGGCCCTGGGTACTCATTGGGATCAGACTGTGACCAGAGCGAACTCCTGGGGCTTCCCCGTCACCTGGCTCTGCCAGTCCTGGTGGCCCGCTCCCGTCTCGATCAGGGTCTCCATGCTTACGACCATGGAGTGCAGGAACTGGTCCACCTCCCTCGGGACTGTGCCACATCACCCAGTGACTGTGCTATTGCCCTCTGGGACTGACTCATGTCAACTAATGCCTAGGCAATGCCGTTGACACCCTCAACCATAACCCATTGTGATGAGGCCAAGCTCTGGAGCTCCGCTGCAATGTCCAGGTGACCCTGGTACATAGCTGCCTGTGACCGGGAGCCCTGACCTGTGCCTCGGCCAATGCCCGCACAGAGTGCCCCAGGCCTTTGACGTCCAGACCCATGGCTGATATCTTTGCCCCAAGGCCTCCAACATGGACACCATCCGTGGGGTGTTGTCGGCACCTTCTCCAGCCCCTGTAGGCAATTGGACTCCTTCAACTGCACCTCCAGGTGCTGGATAGTTGCTGTCAGCCCCTCATGTAGACTCTGGCTCTGTGTTGGTATCTCCATTATCGATGGAACTGCCCTTTCCAGAAGCCCGAGACCTGGGGTCAGGTTGCCCTCTGACCGTGTTCTCCCTAGAGGGTTCCTACCTCCACCTGACATGTTGCTGCACATGTGTTGTGCTCACCAGATCGTGCCCCAGAAGTCACTTCAGTAAAGTGCCCAACAGAGGTGAGCGTCTCTGGGATGGTGGAGGGTGTTGGTAACAGCTGTGACGGAAAGTCAGTGTCATCCCTGAACTGGTGCTCCAGGGTTTCTCAGGCTGATGTTTGGAGGCTCACATCACTGTCTATTGCCTACTCCTCACTGGGATCAGTTTGGGGTTGGGGTTGGTGGTGTGGGATGCCAGAAGGGCTCCCCTCTGGGCCAGGTGATCCTGCATGACACAATACATGACGTATGATGTTTGAGTGGTGGATGTTATGGGGAGATTGGGTGGTGAGCGGATGGTATGAGGGTGGTGAGGGGATGGTTTGGGGGTGGTGAGAGTGTGGTGTGGGAGTAGTGCAGGGGGCTGAGGTGCCATGCTAGCCTGCTGGCACCATTTCAATGCCACCCTGGCACCTGGGCAGTGCCCCTGCAAGCTTGACAATGCCACCTGGGCATCTTAGCAGTACCAGGGTGGAAGTGCCAAAGTGCCAGCTGGGCAGTATCATGGTGCCCATGTTCCAGGGGGAGAACCAGGGAGCCACCCTGCCTTGCCCCTGACCATCCAGGGGTCTCTGATGAACCTGGAGACCCCCCGGGTGCCTGTCTGCCTGGACCAGATTTGTGTGGACAAGTATTGAACGGCGTCTGGCTGCATCCTCGCTGGGGAGACTGGTAGATCCTGTGAGGCCGGTAGATAGCAGGTGAACTCACGTAAGTAGGTTTAAACCCATTTTGGTCACTCCCCTTTTGGGCATGCATCAGATTCCGACCCCTCGCGGAACTTGGGAAGATCCCGCGAGGCGTGGAGGCTGCCGGGCATCCTGTGTTGTGCTCTCGCTCAAGCACAATGTGGCCACAAAATCGCACTCATAGTTTCTGAAAGAAACAATCTCGCCCACTGTGTCCCAAATGGAGAATTCAGCTCATGGTATTTGCATGACTGCTCCTTCTATTTTATTTTCATTTTGCTCTTTTGCTGAATTTGGTGAATCTGTATGAAACATTATTTGCACGATTATCTTTTATGACATGAAGGAATCTCAGCATATAAAATTGTGATATTCTGCATGACGTGAATGCTTTCTGACAATTTCGGGTGGAGAAAATTAACAATCTAAATTTTATTCTGTCTTCAAGATTTCAAACCAAAAAGACAACCTGGTCATAAAAGTAATTTTAAAATATATGAATTGGAATGGGGAAACCATTAACAGAGAGCACAAGAAGCAAACAATGAAGATCTTCAGATGTCTTTGCCAGTATAACATTGAGTCTGTTGCTGCACAAATCTCTTGGAAAGTACATTAAAAAGAAAGCACAGGAGAAAAGCAAAGATTTGCCAATTGATAGGACAATGACTTCTTCCAGGTGGGTGAGCGAAAATCTCATTTAATATATCAGATGTTGACACGTTTGAGATGAAGGGAGAATTATCATCCTCGACAGGAGGACATTATCCATATCTCTCTATTCTGATTCCACTCTGAGAAAGTAATTGCTACTTCTAATTATCTGTGTGTGGGAACTGTGATGACTGACTGAACATTCAAAATTTTTTACTGTTAATTTTAATATTTCATAGAATTTACAGTGCAGAAGGAGGCCATTCGGCCCATTGAGTCTGCAATGGCTCTTGGAAAGAGCACCCTACCCAAGGTCCACACCTCCACCCTATCCCCATAACCCAGTAACCCCACCCAACACTAAGGACAATTTTGGACACTAAGGGCAATTTAGCATGGCCAATCCACCTAAACCGCACATCTTTGGACTGTGGGAGGAAACCGGAGCACCCGGAGGAAACCCACGCACACACGGGGAGGATGTGCAGACTCCGCACAGACAGTGACCCAAGACGGGAATCGAACCTGGGACCCTGGAGCTGTGAAGCAATTATGCTAACCACTATGCTACAGTGCTGCCCGTAATTTGGATGGCCATACATCAAGATGAGGCAGCAGAAATCTATCTTCTCAAACCATGGAAGACGTTAATCACGCCGCAATTTCTTTTTTATTTTTCCAATTAAGGGGCAACCTAGGGTGGCCAATCCACCTACCCTGCACATCTTTGGGTTGTGGGGGTGATACCCATGAGAACACGGGGAGAATGTGCAAACTCCACACGGACAGTGACCCAGGGCCAGGATCGAGCCCGGGTCCCCAGTGCCGTGAGGCAGCTGTGCTAACCACTGCAACACCGTGCTACCTAAATCACACCTCCATTTTAAGGAATCTTATCTGGTTAATAAGGGATGCCATATATAAATCATATACTTCAGTTGACCATTATTACCTTAATGGTTTATATTTAAGCTTCAGTTTTGTAATAACATAATATAATGATTTTACCATTAACAAGAGGTAAACAATATTTTTTTAAAAGTTTTTAAAAGTAATATGGGATGAGTTGAAACAATATTTGTACATGTGTGATCATGGTGCTATCACTCACACCAAAAATATCATTGTGTTATAAAAATATTTTTAATGTTCATTGCTTATGACTTGAATAATATGAGGCGGAATTCTCATTTCTGAGTCTTTGCTGAAGCCGGGCAGGATTAGTGGAGTTCTAAGACAGCAAAACTGGCACTGCACCTGGACCAATTCAGCGAACGTTAAGGTGCTAGCACCGGCGCCACGTGGAACACGATCAATTCCAATTGGGGCAGCACGGTAGCATTGTGGATAGCACAATTGCTTCACAGCTCCAGGGTCCCAGGTTCGATTCCGGCTTGGGTCACTGTCTGTGCGGAGTCTGCACATCCTCCCCGTGTGTGCGTGGGTTTCCTCCGGGTGCTCCGGTTTCCTCCCACAGTCCAAAGATGTGCAGGTTAGGTGGATTGGCCATGATAAATTGTCCTTAGTGTCCAAAATTGCCCTTGGTGTTGGGTGGGGTTACTGGGTTATGGGGATGGGGTGGAGGTGTTGACCTTGGGTAGGGTGCTCTTTCCAAGAGCCGGTGCAGACTCGATGGGCCGAATGGCCTCCTTCTGCACTGTAAATTCTATGATAATCTATGAAACGGTGCCGGATTTGCCGGGCTCAGGATTGACATGCAGAAGGATGACAGGCTTCAGCTGCATATTCACGCTGCACTCCCCACACACTCATCCTAACCAACAAGATGGCATTGATTGTGCTGGTGTGCACCCATTCTGTTGATGGGTTGGCTGGGGCCAGAGGGCATCTAGGGGAGGTGGCCTGGGGGAACACCCATGGCACTAAGTTCACAGTGGGCAGTCAGCGGCGTTGGAGGCGGAGAATTGCAGAGGCCCACAAAGTTCTCTCATTCTTTTCCTTCCCAAACTAATCACAGTGTTCCTCTTAAAAAACAAAAGTCAATAAAGTTCTGATTGCCTAATTCCAAGGCAATGTGCAAATTATCCAGGGTGGATTGTGTAAACCGCTTTCCACTCCCACCCTCTACTGCCCAAATTCTTTGTACCCGATTTTACGCTGGTACACAACAGTCTGTCTGCAGTACCAGAAGAGAATGAAGAAATGGAACACCTGCAGACCAGATGCTAAATGGATACTTAGCTAAATGAATGCTTTAATTTTATTCACTAATGTACTGATCCTCTCGACTTCACATAAAAATTCTGATTTAAAAGAAAAACACAATGTAAGCTACAGGATGAAGGATAGTTGCCTTAATCAAGTTGATAATTGTTGAAATAATTCTAACCGCTGGGCTAATTTCAAACAGTCGCCCTGATTGGCTATTAACAGTGGCCGTATTCCAAAAATTAAATTGTTAGCATATCATTTTCACCAGAGGTCAGGGCACACATTAACAGTTGCCAACTTAATCCAGGTCCGGGTTCTGTTTAATCAAACTGAAAACGATTGACTATTCAAAATAAATGATTTTAAAAAGCTGATCATTTTAAGCAAGGTGGTCAGAGGCACAGGTTGAAATGCATACTTCCATCATTTGTCACAACAGTTTTATTCAATCATTTTAACATTAAATTCATAATATTTTATATAAGCAGTGTTTCTTCATGCCTCAACCTGAGGGGGAGCTTTTTCTGCTCATGCGCAACACTCAGTGTCAGAGCCTGTAATTATTTGAACTGAAAGGTGCTTTTAACTGCAGCTCTGCTTTCTCTCGCTGAATTATGCTTTTTTTTTGCAAGCTGGCGTCTTACACCTGTCTCCTTTACAACAAAAATATTTAACTGTCAAAAATCATCACCCAATGTGGAACTGAAAACCATGACCCCTGGATTAAGAACCCCGTTACCTAGCAACTGAACTGGTTGGGTTGTGTCGGAACTCACTGCACAACGCCTTTCCAACTTGTTCATTTCAACCAAGTTGTTCCAATAAATCAAAAGAAAAATATCATTTGGTGGTTTAAGTTGCCAGTCTTTTGTTCAATACTTTTATTTAAAACATTTTCATTTTCTATACAAAACACAAAATACAACAGGCTGTATTCAACCATCAAAAGTTGCCAGTCTTAAACTGGCAGGAGGGGCACCCACTGAATTGGTGGGAGAACCTGCACAAGCACTGGCAGCCACAGTGCGAACCGAATTTGCACGTGCAACTGTTCCCAACACCTTTCCAATTAACCGCAAGAGTTCGGGTGAATTCTATAGCATCAATCTAACAAAAAGGTTTCTAATTGTCTTTTGTGGTGGGTTTTGCTGGGAGTTCCACCTCGGCTCTGTCGACAAGTTTCGCACCGCTGTCGAACCACACTGAGTCACTTTTTTGGCACCTGGGGAGTTTAACCCCGATCAAGCCCACACTTTGAATTATTTTCATTACTGGGGAGCTATTTAACAAAGGTTGTAGAGATAAGCCAAGGAACTACAGACCAGTGACTCTCACGTCAGTGGCAGGGAAACTATTGGAGAAAATTGTGAAGGAGAAAATCTATCTCCAATTGGAGAGGCAAGGTTTCATCAGGAATAGTCAGCACGGCCTTGTCAGATGGAGGTCATGCCAAACAAATTGTATTGGATTTTTTTGAGCATGCGATCAGGTGTGTAGATGAGTACAGTGCAATTGATGTAGTTTATATGGATTTCAGCAAAGCCTTTGACAAGGTCCCATATGGGAGGCTTATAAAGAAGGCAAAATGCATATGGAATACAGGGTAATTTGATAAGGTGGATTCAAAGTTGGCTTAGCTGTAGGGGACAGAGGGTGGTGACAGACAAATGTTCTAGTGACTGGAAGCCAGTGTGCAGTGGCATACCAGAGGGATCTGTGCTGGGACCCCATTCTTTGTCATTTATAAAACTGACGTAGGTGACTATGTGGGGGTAGGATCAGTAAATTTGCGGGTAACACAAAGATTGGCTGGGTGGTTAGCAGTGAGGTTGAGTGTCTTGGGTTACAAGAAGATATAGACTGGATGGTCAAATGGGCAGTCTTATACCCCGCCTATCAGGGCGGAGCTACATACTATACAGCCAATGGTAAACCCCCAGGTTTAACCAATGGAACTTCAGCCTCTCGGGTACTGCAATATCTGATAATACCACATTCAACCCCTGTTAAAAAGAAGTCCGGCGGGGGTGGTGGCCAGCGGCTACAACTGTATTCAACATGGTATGATCAGATATGGAGGTACCATGATACCTCCGTACAGTGTTTAGAGGATATTTACAGTCATGGCAGATATATACAGTTAGTGTATATTATTTACAGTTACAGATCGGTTAAAATGAAGCAATCAGTCGGTCGGGTGCCCTGGTCATCCTCTGGGATCGTCTGAGCCTCGGTGGTGATCCTGGTGGGGGTCCAGGCGTATGCGATTCCGGGACCGTGGCTTCGGCCTCCATGGCAGCTTCGTCACCCCTAGACGGCGCTGGTGGGGAAAGCAGTTGACCTGGGAGGGGGGCGCCTGTAGGGGGCGTCGGTGGGTGGGAGGGCCCAGGCAGGGGCAGCAGGAGGACTGACCCTCCTGTGAGGTGCTGTGGAGGGGGGGGGGGGGGTGGGTTGGGGTGCGCATGGGGTTCCGGCGGGCGCCATGTCCCGTAGGGAGACCGTATCTTGTTGGCCGTCAGGGAACGCCACGTAGGCGTACTAGGGGTTAGCGTGCAGCAGATGGACCCTCTCGACCAACGGGTCCGACTTGTGCACCCGCACGTGTATTCGGAGCAGGATGGGTCCGGGTGTTGCTAGCCAGGTCGGGAGCAAGGTCCCGGAGGACGACTTCCTGGGGAAGACAAGGAGACGTTTGTGAGGTGTCTGATTGGTGGTCGTACAGAGCAGTGACCGGATGGAGTGGAGGGATTCCTGGAGGACTTCTTCATAAAGGAGGACCCCCTATCACTATGTATGTAGGCGGGGAACCTGAACAGTGCAAAGATGCTATGGAGGGCCTTGATGACGGTGGTTGCGGTCATGTCGGGGCAGGGGATGGCGAATGGGAACCGGGAGTACTCGTCAATCACGTTCAGGAAGTACGTGTTGGGGTCGGTGGAGGGGAGGGAGCCTTTGAAGTGCATGCTGAGGCGTTCAAAGGGACGGGAAGCCTTTATCAGGTGCGCCGTCTCTGGCCGGTAGAAGTGCGGTTTGCACTCCGCCCAGATTTGGCAGTCCCTGGTGGCTGTCCTGACCTCCTCGATGGAGTAGGGCAGGTTGCAGGTCTTAACAAAGTGGAAGAAGCGAGTGACCCCGGGGTGGCAGAGGTCCTCGTGGAGGGCTCGGAGGTGGTCCACTTGTGCGGTGGCACATGTGCCGCGGGACAGGGCATCAGGAGGCTCGTTTAGCTTCCCTGGACGATACAAGATCTCGTAGTTGTAGGTGGAGAGTTCTATCCTCCACCGCAAGATCTTGTCGTTTTTTATCTTGCCCCGCTGTGCATTAACGAACATGAACGCCACCGACCGTTGGTCAGTAAGGAGAGTGAATCTCCTGCCGGCCAGGTAATGCCTCCAGTGTCGCACAGCTTCTACTATGGCTTGGGCCTCCTTTTCGACTGAGGAGTGGTGGATTTCAGAAACATGGAGGGTACGGGAGAAGAAGGCCACGGATCTGCCCGCTTCGTTGAGGGTGCCCACCAGATCTACGTCGGACGCATCGCTCTCGACCTGGAAAGGGAGGGACTCGTCGATGGCGTGCATTGTGGCCTTTGTCTGCTTTGATGCGGCTGAAGGCCTGGCGGGCCTCCATTGACAGGGGGAAGGTTGTGGACTGGATCAGGGGACGGGCTTTGTCTGTGTAGTTAGGGACCCACTGGGCGTAGTAGCTAAAAAAACCCGAGGCAGCGCTTCAGGGCCTTGGGGCAGTGAGGGAGGGGGAACTCCATGAGGGGGCGCAAGCGTTCAGGGTCGGGGCCTATAACCCCATTTCGCACTACGTAGCCGAGAATGGCTAGATGGTCGGTGCTAAACAAGCATTTATCCTCATTGTACGTTAAGTTAAGGATTTTAGCGGTCTGGAGAAATTTTCGGAGATTTGTGTCGTGGTCCTGCTGGTCATGGCTGCAGATGGTGACGTTATCGAGATACAGAAACGTTGCGCGTAAGCCGTACTGGTCAACCATTCGGTCCATCTCGCATTGGAAGACCGAGACCCCGTTAGTGACTGTTGCTAGCTTCAATGACCCCTACCCTCAGTAGCCTTTGGACCTCTGACCTGATGAAGGTCCGGTCCTGGGCACTGTACCGTCTGCTCCTGGTGGCGATGGGTTTGCAATCCGGGGTGAGGTTCGCAAACAGGGAAGGCGGGTCAACCTTAAGGGTCGCAAGGCCGCAGACAGTAAGGGGGTGTATAGGGCCGCCGAATTGGAAGGTCGCACTTTGCAGGTTACATTGGAAGTCCAACCCCAGGAGTGTAGCCGCGCAGAGGTGCGGAAGGACATAAAGGTGGAAATTGTTGAATTTCCTTCCTTGGACTGTGAGGTTTGCTAGGCAGAACCCCTTTATCTCTGCTGTGTGGGAACCGGAGGCCAGGGAGATTCTTTGATTTGCAGGGTGGGTAAAAAGTGAACAGCGCCTTACCGTGTCGGGGTGTATAAAGCTCTCCATGCTCCCAGAGTCGATCAGGCAGGACGTCTCGTGGCCGTTGATGAAGACCGTCGTCTTTGCTGTTGAGAGTGTTCGATGTCGAGTTTGGTCCAGAGTCACCAAGGCCAGACGCAGTAGTTGTGAATTTTGATCGGGCAGTCTGTAGTCGGCCGGGCTGGGGTCTTGGGGCCCATCCAAGATGGCGTCTCCCATGGGTCGCACATGGTGGTCGGAGATGGACAAAATGGCGGCACCCATCCGTCCAGCGCGGTGTCCGGGGAACAAGATGGCGGCGCCCGTGGGCTGCACATGGCCCTAGGATACGGGGGTGGCGGTGACTGCTGGCCGCCTGGGGCCCGAGGAGACATTCGCTTGGCAGTCCGGAGTCGCCGCTGGAGACCGCGGCCACCGCTCGTGCCTGGCAGACCCCCACAAAATGGCCCTTCTTGCCGCACCCTTTGCAGGTGGATGTGCGGGCCGGGCAGCGCTGGCAGGGGTGCTTTTCCTGCCCGCAGAAGAAACAGCGGGGCCCATCGGAGTTGGCGGGCCGCCTTACATTGCAGGCCTGCGGGGACACAGGGAAGGTCTGTGGGGCTGCCGCTGCGGGATTCCACGCTGCCCAGGGGGCCGCCGCGCGGTCGGGCACGTAGGATTGTGCGTTCCTGGAGGCAACGTCCATGTACCCTGCCAGGGCCTGTGCCTCCCTAAGTCCCAGGGTGTCTTTCTCTAAAAGACGCTGGCGGATCTCTGAGGAGCTCATACCTGCTACGAAGGCATCCCGGATTAGGAGTTCCGTGTGGTCACTCGCCAAAACTTGCGGGCAGCCACAGCTTCTGCCCAGCACCAGTAGCACGCGTTAGAAATCCTCCAACGATTCCCCGGGGTTTTGTCGTCTCGTTGCAAGCAGGTGACGTGCGTAGACCTGATTTACTGGGCGGATATAATGTCCTTTTAAAAGTTTGATTGCTGCATCAAAGTCTTCCGCCTCCTCGATGAGGGTGTAGATCTTACCCTTGAGTGCAGGAGATGCAGTTTCTGCTCCCCCGAGGGTGTGCCTCCAGCCATCTCAAGGTAGTCTTTGAAACACGCCAGCCAGTGCTTGAAAATTGCCCCAGGGTTCGCCGCGTGGGGACTGAGTTGCAAACACTCCGGCTTGATTCGGAGGTCCATCCTTTCTACTTAAGTTTAGTCTATTAAATTGATGCACGATCAATAACTACTAAAACGAGGTTGTAGCACAACTGAAGTCTTTAATAGACAAGAACTGTTCCCCAGCAGCTCAGGTACAGAATGAGGGCTGCTGGGACGGCACTGACTCTTATACCCCGCCTATCAGGGCGGAGCTACATACTATACAGCCAATGGTAAACCTCCAGGTTTAACCAATGGAACTTCAGCTTCTCGGGTACTGCAAAACCTGATAATACCACAGGCAGAAAAGTGGCAAATGGAATTTAACCCTGTAAAGTGTGAGGTGATACACTTTGGAAGGAGTAATTTGACAAGGAGGTATTCAATGAATTGTCTGACACTGGGAAGTTCCGAGGAACAAAGGGACATTGGTGTTTGTCTATAGATCTCTGAAGGCAGAAGAGCAGGTTAATAGGGTGGTGAAAAAGGCATATGGGATACTTGCCTTTATCAATCAAGGCATAGATTACAAAAGTAGGGAGGTCATGTTGGAGTTGTATAGAACTTTGGTGAGGTCACAACTGGAGTACTGTGTGCAATTCCGGTCGCCACATTATAGGAAGGATATGATTGCACTGGAGGGAGTGCAGAGCTGATTCATCCCAGAGCCTGGGATGGAACATTTAAGTTATGAACAGAGGTTGGGTAGACTTGGGTTTTTTTTGCTGGTGCAGAGAATACCGAACAGCGTCCTGACCGAGGTGTACAAGATTATGAGGGGCATGGACAGGTTGGATAGGGAGCAGCTGTTCCCCTTAGTTGAGGGGTCAGTTACGAGGGGTCACAAGTTCAAGGTGAGGGGCAGGAAGTTTAAGGAGGATTTGAGGGGAAACCTTTTTACCCAGAGGGTGGTGATGGTCTGGGAGGGTGGTAGAGATATGTTGCCTCGCATCCTTTAAAACATACCTGTATGAGGACTTGGCATGTCATAACATTCAAAGCTATGGGCCAAGTGCTGGAAAATTGGGATTATAGTAATAATAATAATCTTTATTGTCACAAGTAGGCATACATTAACACTGCAATGAAGTTACTGTGAAAAGCCCCTAGTCGCCACATTCCGCCGCCTGTTCGGGCACACAGAGGGAGAATTCAGAATATCCAATTCACCTGACAGCATGTCTTTCGGCACTTGTGGGAGGAAACCGGAGCACCCGGAGGAAACCCACACAGACACGGGGAGTACGTGCAGACTCCACACAGACAGTGCTCCAAGCCGGGAATCGAACCTGGGACCCTGGAGCTGTGATACTACAGTGCTACCCACTGTGCTATCGTGCTGCGCACAGAGGTCAGGTCAGATTTCTTTCATGCGCTGGAACAGACTCGATGGATCGAAGGGCCTTTTCTGCACTATATTATTCTGTGATTCTGAGCTGAACTCGCTGGCCAAACCAGCTCCTCAGAAATCAGGCCACCATTTTGAACGGGTGCCCCAATCTCTAAGAGGGTCCACCACACCCCCCACCAATGGCCAATGTCACCCCCCGCCCCCACCTCACACACACACACATTAGCATTACCCCAGTCCCCCCAAAGTGATGACACCCCGCTGTGGGGTCGCTGAGGGCCCAACCTTTTCAGGTCCTTTGGCGCACATTTCAGGCCTCCTCCCCCTCCAGGAACCCCAGCTTTCACCCTCCCAATCTTCCAGAGGCTCCTTCATAACCGCCCTGCAACCCCATGCCCTTCATGCCCCCATCTGCCCTCATTTTATGGGCATGGTCCCTCTCTCAGGCCCTGACCCTTGGCAGTGCCACCCTGGCACCCTGCAGCGCTCCTGCCAACTTTGAAGTGCCACCTGGGCACTTTGGCAGTGCCAGCCTGGCAGTGCCAAGATGCCCGCATTCAAGGAGGGGGGCCAGAGGGCAAGCCTGTCGTCTCTGACCATCCAGGGGCCTCCACATGCCCAGGAGACACCCCCCCCCCCATCCCGGGTGCCATTCTGCCTGCTCCATGATTGTGTGAACTAGTACTGAACGGTGCCCAGCTGGGGACTCCCTGGGGAGGCTGGTAGATGCAGAGAGCCCGATAGATCACGAATCAGTAAGGCTAAATGGGTTCTACATAGGTGTGCAAGGTTTGGTCCCGCCCTTTGTGGGTGGGATTCTGATCGTGACACCTCGCAAGACCTGAGTAGATCTCATGAGGCATAGCCGCTGTTGGGAAGCCGTCAGGAAGCCTCTCCCAGCATCTACTGGTTGCTTTGCGCTCCCATTCGGGTGCAATGCGCCCAGTAGATCACGCCCTACATGTACAAATTGTTAGAATGGCCATTTTGACTTGTTCCCTCATCTCTTTCTCTGACTAAAAATTCATGTAGTGCCATCAACATTGCAGAGGAAAATACATAATATAAATTCAATGTTTTCTGCAGGCTGCTGAACCCCGACCTTTAATAATAGCATACACAACAACTGCCGATAGACTAGGTTATTCATGTTTGTCTGTGGATATCCAATTTATAGAAAATTGCTTGCTGTTACTGTACCCACAATGTTTTATTTTAGATCTAAGTATTCCTCTCACGACACATACTACCTTATATAAAATTACATTGCGATTAACTCTTTGAAGCTGCAATAGCCCAAATCAACAATGTAGCCCGATTAGACAGCTTGATCACTGCCGAAGAATTCATCGTTTCCAAACATTGTCTTTTTTTTTAATTTACAGAAAGATGATGAGCTTCTTTATTTTTCAAACTGTTAAATCAAACTTGGTCACGGATGATTTTTTTTGGTCAGAGAGAAATATTTTGAATCAGATGTAGAGCCGGCAAGAGCCCCCTGAAGCCCAGCTGAAGCGATAGGTGGAATTGGTTTATCCTCACTGAGTAACCCCAACAACGGCTTGTCATAGAGCCATAGAGGTCGACAGCACAGATAAAGCCCCTCGGCCCATCACATCTGCACCAGTCAAAAACAATCATCTAACTATTCTAATCTCATTTTCCAGCACATATAGTCTTGCACGCCTTGGCATTGCAAATGCATATCTAAATACTTATTAAATGTTTTGAGGATCTCTGCCTCCACCACCCATCAGGTAGTGAGTTCCAGACTCCCACCACCCTCTCGGTAAAAAATACTTTCCTCATATTCTCTCTAAAGCTCCTGCCCCTTACCTTAAATCTATCCATCCTGGCCATTGATCCCTCCACGAAGGGGAAATGTCCTGTCTACTCTATCGATGCCCCTCATAATGTTGCACATCTCAATTATGTCCCTCTTCATTCTCCTCTGTTCCAAGGAAAAAAATCCAAGTCTATCCAATCTCTCTTCATAATTAAAACTCTCCAGCCTCGGCAACATCTTGGTAAATCTCTTCTGCATCCTTTCCAGTGCTATCACATCCCTCCTACAATGTGGATTCCAGAACTGCACACAATGCTCTCACTGTGGCCTAACAAACGTTTTGTAAAGTTCCAGCCTAACCTCCCTGCTCTTAAACTCTATGCCTCGGCTAATAAAGGCAAGTATACCATATGCCTTCTTAACCTCTTTATCCACCTGCTCTGCTACCTTTTTAAAAAAAATCTTTTTATTGGCATTTTCAAAATTATGTACATTGTCGTTGGTTTTCATTTATTATAAAGGCCTTAGTAAAAAGGCTTTGTCTTACGTTTCTTTACTTACAGTTGCCATTAGTTCGGCGTGTCCTCCCCCCCCAGTCCCCCGCCAACCCCCATTTCCCAAACCCCTCCCCCTCTCCCCCGCCCACCCCCCTTCATGTCCTCTGTTTTAACCCGGCCTCAACTTACCAGTGTAGCGCATATGGGATGGGCCTAGCTCTGAAGAAGTTCAGTATGGACCTAGTTTTCGCATAAGGTTTGGCCTTTATTTGTCCTCTGCCATGGCCTTTTTCCAAGGGATAGACAAAACGACCATGGCTTTTGTGGAAGGGGAAAAGAAACCAAGGAACCTCAAGTCTACACTGCAAAGGAGGAAATATATGGTGGCCTGTCCCTACCGAACCTGCAATACCATCACTGGGTGTTATATTACTCTTTGGTAATATATCGTTATTCTTTGTTTCTTAATCCAGAATTTTCTGATGGTGTGATTCTGAAGAAACCACCAATCTTTAACTTAAAACGAAACTGATTTATTGAGTACCGATTGATTAATACTGAGTTTGCACACTCCGCAGAACTATAACTAGTAACCAAGCAATCTACATTAAAGTAATAACTAATTTAAACTACACGTGCTAAACTATGCTGTGATCTGTCTCTCTAACACTCCACTGTCTAGTCATTCCTGGTTGGAAGAGACACAAGATCCTTTGAGTTCTCATATTTATAGTGGGATCTAATGTTGCCCCCTCGTGGTTGTGTTACACTGAGGTCTAATAATTAACCCTTTACTTGACTATATATATATATATATACACATATATACATATCATTACACTGCGCAGCCACTGCGGAGAGAATGAGGCGATGGATACAAGAACCGAATACTGAATGGGTGAGTCTGGAGGAATCCTCCTGCAAAGGAATAACCATCCAAGCACTCGCCACGGCAGCGCTCCCATCCCACCAGTAAAATACACCTCCTGCCCAGTGGACATTGAGCACATGGAACCAAATGAGGCAGCATTAACTGGGATGCTCTTCATGGCCCCCATCTGCGGCAACCACAAATTCCCGCCAGCCAAGCTATATGCCACCGATAAAAAATGGAGACAGGACAAGGGGATGCTGGCGGTCAGGAACATTTAAGTGGGGGACAGACTCGTGACCCTAGATGAACTAATGAAAGAACTGGAGCTACTGACAGGACAGGAATCTGGCACCTTCAAACCAAACATTTTCTCTGCAAGGAGATGACAAGATATCCCAGGGTCACGAGAGACACTCTACTGGAGGAGCTAATAAACACGGACAGTAAGGAGAGAGGGAACTGTGGGGACATCTACGGATGATTTCTGGAAAGGGCAAGGACACAAGGAGCGAGGCAGAAATGGGAGGACAAAATCGGGACGGAAGTGGGTTGGGGACTCTGGAGCGAAGCACTATGTAGGGCCAACTCCACCTCCTTCTGCGCTAGGCTAAACCTCATGCAGTTTAGAGTGGTGCACAGAGCACACCTAACCAGAACCCAAATGAACAGGTTCTTCCCGGAGGTGGAGGATAAATGTGAACGGTGCCAGGGAGGCCCGGCCAACCATGTCCACATGTTCTGGGCCTGCCCCAGGCTTGTCGGTTCTGGACTGCCTTCTTCAAGGCGTTGTCCAAGGTTGTGGGGGTGAAGTTGGAGTGGTTCCTGAGAGTGGCAGTCTTCGGGGTTTTAGACCAGCCAGAACTACATATGGGGAATGTCATAATATACACCAGTATATCATGGTGCAGACACACACTGATGGACACACAGTGGGACCAATCAACACACACAACACCGCAGCCAATCACCAGTGAGAGCACACGCACTATAAAGACAGGGGGCATCAGAGTTCCCGCTCATTCGAGTAGCAGCTAGCTAGGAGCACAGAGCTCACAGCCTGCAACACAGATATTCACCATGTGCTGAGTGCATCGACTGGTTAGGACAAGGCAAAGGTCTTTAGTTAAAGCTAGTATCGTATTCACCCACAGTCTGAGTATGTTTAAACAGTTAATGATTCAATAAAATAGTGTTGCACTATTTCAAGTGTTGGTGACCTGTATGTGATCCAGAACACCCAACACACCTGGAGAAGATCAAGTACACCATCCGACACACTTGTCGGATGAGGTTGTCCACAAAGTGTGGGGGCCATCATCAGCCTGTTCCAAGGTCTGTTCAAATCCAATAGTGATTAGGAAGAAAGGAGGGAGGGGTGACAGAAGAGCAGACAAAAACGCACATAATGGAGAGGAGCAGAGGGAGGAGGGGAGGGGAGGTAAGGAGGGAACCCTGGGGAATCGCAGAGGGAGACATGGGGCAAAAAGGGAGGAGGGGGCAGGAAGCCCCTCCGCCACCGAACCCAGAACAACTACAACAGGAAGTACAGAAGAGAGGAGCAGAGCACAGCAATACGACACCCAGGGCGAAAGGTAGTGCCGGGAAGGAGCCAGACTACCAACGCAGGAGGATGGGGAGGGGGGTTCAGGGAGGACAGGCGGAGGGAATTTAGGCAAAATTTCTAAATAAGAAAGTAATTCCGTGTAAATAGCAGGTGCACTACATGTTAAACCGTTAGACTGTAAAAACTGGAATACTTTTTTTAAAATACCCGCACCTCCTCTCCAGCCTGAAATGTTCTGGCATGTTTGTCCGCACACATTTTCATTCTTGCTCCCAAAACCTTTAAATGTTCTTGGACTACCTGACAAATTCCTGAGAGTCTTTCCAAAACATGGACATGTATGTAATCCAACATCGAGGGTTTATCTTTTTGTTTTACAACCTTCTCTTTCACCAACTTTAATGGATCTCGTACTTCATGGCCATAGGCGAATTCAAATGGGCTAAACCCCATGAATCCCTTTGGGAAACCCCTGGTGGCAAATAGTAAAAATCTAATCCCTTGTCCCAATGTCTTGGACATGCATGGTAATAGGCTCTAATCATGGTTTTGAGAGTCATACCCTGGAAACATTTTGGAACCCTGGCCATATTGTATTTCTAAAGGTAGGCCATCACATGTGAAGAACTGTGTCAATTTTCACACTACTACCTTCGCTGTAATTGTTCTTAAAGGTACGGCTTCCAGAAATCCGGTGGGCATTACATGACCATAAGAATATACTGAGACCCTGCCTTTATTTTAGGCAATGGTCCTATGCCATCTACCAATACCCAACTAAATACCTCTTCATGAGGTATGGGTATCTGGTCTAATCACATGTTCTGGTTTACCTATTACCTGACAGGTTCCACAGAATTACACTACATCCTTATGCAGTCCTGGCCAGGAAAAATGCCTATTGACTGATGCTTGAGTTTTCCAAATTCCCACATATCCTGCCATTGGCATCTCATGTGCCACCTGCAGTATTTCCCTGTGATATTTGGGTGGTAACACTATGTTATGGACAACCGCCCAGTCCTCAACTTCAGGACTATAAGATGTCTCCACGTCCTCACCAGTACTCCGTTCTTAATTTAAGAGCACTCTGGAAACCCCTCAATCTCACCTCCTGTCCTGCCAAACACTTCCTCGGAAGTATCCTCACCCTCAAGGATAGTTTGGCTTTTCTACCACCCGATGGTGGTGTGACTTCAATCTCTGGCATGGACTTTGCTTAGCCATTGCCCTGCTCACCACACCTGATGGAAAAATATCTGGGAACTGATCCTGTAACTGTTCCATCTCCTTATCTTCCCTCGGACTCTCTGTAATCAGGCGTGAAACTAAATTCTTCACTCCTGCCAAATCGTTCTCCAAAAGTAAGTCTACTCCGTCTACTGGTAATTTCGGAACCACTCCGACAACTGCTGGACCTGATAATAAGTCACACTCCATGTACTTTATATAAGAGAACTGGGATATAATCTCCATTCATCCCAGTGGGAGAATGCAAATAGGTCAAACTGATCAATTTGCATCTTATTAACTGGCTGGGTACAGAATTGTCTATGATTCCGTGATTCTTGGCCCTCTGGGCCGGGATTTACTTGGGCGTGGTTTGGTGCAGGTACTTCCGGGGCATCAGTTTATATCACCCTCCAAACCCACCAAGATGCCTGGGTTGCAGGATTTTCTGCATTCCCAGATCCAGGGAGCGCTCAATGGCACACATGTTGCATTGCGAACCCCTGTGCATAAGCGAGTGCCCTATAGTAACAGGAAGAATTTCCTCTCCCTGAATGTTCAGATCATGTGTCACCACCACCTCAGAATCATGCATGTGTGTGCCCGCTACCCTGGGAGCGTGCATAACAGCTGCATCATGGGGCACTCGGAGATCCCTGGTGTCTTCGAGGACCACCCAAGGATGACAGGTTGGCTCATTGGGGACAAGGGATATCCGCTGAGTCCATGGCTGATGATGCCAGTGCAGAGGCCTGAGGCCGAGGTGGAGACCCAATCCAATGAGACCCACATTGCTACCCGTGCTGTCGTTGAATAGTGCATCGGGCTGCTCAAAATGCTGTTCCGATGCCTTGACCGCTCAGGTGGTGCCTTACAATACAGCCCCCCGCCAGAGGATCTCCCGCTATGTGATGGTCCGCTGTACCCTCCCTAATCTTTCACAGAAGCAAGGAAACATGTTGGAGGAGGAGGAGCAGGCAGAGGGACATGTGGACTCATCTGACGAAGAGGATGAGGTAGTCCGGGAGGGAGGGTGTCGGAGGATCAGCCTGAGGAGGACCCGG
The DNA here is from genome assembly GCF_047496885.1 of Scyliorhinus torazame. NCBI lineage: Eukaryota > Metazoa > Chordata > Chondrichthyes > Carcharhiniformes > Scyliorhinidae > Scyliorhinus > Scyliorhinus torazame. The sequence continues at coordinate 97,021,269 of NC_092714.1, read as the reverse complement.
AGGATGGAGGACAGGCAGCAGCGTGGGTCCGATATGCCTGGAGGACCAGGAAGGCCCTCATCATCTCCAGATTCTGCTAGGACGAGGCTGTGTCTGCTAGCTCAACTGCATGGTGCTCACCAAAATTTGTCCCAGATGCCTGTCCACTAATGTTGTCCGCCAAGATGTGTGTCTCTGCACTGGTGGAAGGTACAGGTGATAGCTGTGATGCCTCACTGGTTGTCTCCTTGGAGCTCTCCTCTAGGGTGGCAGGGGGGAATGACTCCAAATGGCCCGGCCTCATCAGATGGAGATCCTGCGAGACAATGGACATGTGGTCAGTGAGAGGGGATCACTTTGACCGACATGAACAACTCACTTGAGACAGGTCATCTGGGCGATGGGTGAGTGATCCTCAGCCCTCTGGTGCAGCCACCTCGCTATCGGTGATTGCTCTCTGCTTGGGCAACCCCATGATTTCCAGGGGGCAAGGACTCAAATCTCTGGGATTCCTCCCCCTGTCTTGGCCCTTTCCCGTTTATTATGGGCTAACGTTTCCTGCGGGGACAAAGAGAGGGCATTCTGATTCGCACGCTTGATGGGTCAGAGGGGTCTATAGCAGGTGCCAGGTCTGGGCACTGCTTCTGGGCATGAAGAGGTTGTGCTGGTGGGTTCCAAGGAGGTTCTGAGGAACAAACACAAAGATCGGATATGGAGAGGGTATGAGATGTCAGCCAGGTGATTGGGGGCGGGGGGGGACGGGGGGGGGGGATGGGGGGGGGGGGGGGGTTGGGAATTGGAGGAGTGGCAGGAGGAACTGCATTCTCAATGCATTCTATGCTCAGTTCGAGCAGGAAACTAACGATCCGCTGTCGAGTGCCCCAGCAGCCCATAACACACCCATACACAAATATGAATGCGGAATACAGGGTTAACGGTAGAGTTCTTGGCATTGTGGAGGAGCAGAGAGACCTTGGGATCTATGTTCATACATCTTTGAAAGTTGCCACTCAAGTGGATAGAGCTGTGAAGAAGGCCTATGGTGTGCTCGCGTTCATTAACAGAGGGATTGAATTTAAGAGCCGTGAGGTGATGATGCAGCTGTACAAAACTTTGGTAAGGCCACATTTGGAGTACTGTATACAGTTCTGGTCGCCTCATTTTAGGAAGGATGTGGAAGCTCTGAAAAAGGTGCAAAGAAGATTTACCAGGATGTTGCCTGGAATGGAGAGTAGGTCTTACGAGGAAAGGTTGAGGGTGCTAGGCCTTTTCTCATTAGAGCGGAGAAGGATGAGGGGCGACTTGATAGAGGTTTATAAGATGATCAGGGGAATAGATAGAGTAGACAGTCAGAGACTTTTTCCCCAGGTGGAACACACCATTACAAGGGGACATAAATTTAAGGTGAAAGGTGGAAGATATAGGAGGGATATTAGAGGTAGGTTCTTTACCCAGAGAGTAGTGGGGGCATGGAATGCACTGCCTGTGGAAGTAGTTGAGTCGGAAACATTAGGGACCTTCAAGCAGCTGTTGGATAGGTACATGGATTACGGGAAAATGATATAGTGTAGATTTATTTGTTCTTAAGGGCAGCACGGTAGCATTGTGGATAGCACAATTGCTTCACAGATCCATGGTCCCAGGTTCGATTCCGGCTTGGGTCATTGTCTGTGCGGAGTCTGCACGTCCTCCCCGTGTCTGCGTGGGTTTCCTCCGGGTGCTCCGGTTTCCTCCCACAGTCCAACGATGTGCGGGTTAGGTGAATTGGCCAATAATAAATTGCCCTTAATGTCCAAAGTGCCCTTGGTGTTGGGTGGAGGTGTTGAGTTTGGGTAGGGTGCTCTTTCCAAGAGCTGGTGCAGACTCAAAGGGCCGAATGGCCTCCTTCTGCACTGTAAATTCAATGATAATCTATGATTAATCTAGGACAAAGGTTCGGCACAACATCGTGGGCCGAAGGGCCTGTTCTGTGCTGTATTTTCTATGTTCTATGTTCTATACCCATCATCACAGATCCCGATGTCAGATCAGCTTTCCAAAAGTGAACCCTCGGTAGACGACGGGTCCAGACTGGATCCCTGGTCGTGCACTAAGAGCCTGTGCGGACCAGCTGGCAGAGGTATTCGCGGACATCTTTAACCTGTCCCTACTCCGCTACGAGGTCCCCACCTGCTTCAAGAGGACCACCATCATACCGGTGCCAAAAAAAACTAGGCAACGTGCCTTAATGACTACTCTCCAGTGGCCCTGACTTCAGTCATAATGAAGTGCTTCGAGAGGTTGGTCATGAAGCGCATCACTTCCATACTCCCAGAACGCCTTGATCCACTGCAATTCGCGTACCGCCGGAGACAGTCCACAGCAGACGCCATCTCCCTGGCCCTACACTCATTCCTAGAGCATCTTGACAACAAGGACTCTTACATCAGATTCCTATTTATTGACTGCAGCTCCGCCTTCAACACCATAATCCCAGCCAAGCTCATATCAAAGCTCCAAAACCGAGGACTTGGCTCCTCACTCTGCAACTGGATCCTCAACTTTCTGACCCACAGACCACAATCAATAAGAATAAACAACTACACGATAGTACTCAATACCGGGGCCCCACAAAGCTGCGTACGTAGCCCCCTGCTATACTCCCTGTACACACACGACTGCGTGGCAAAATTTGGTTCCAACTCCATCTACAAATTTGCTGACGATTGTGGGCCATAGATCCATAGTGGGCCAGATCTCGAATAACAACGAGTCAGAATACAGGAGGGAGATAGAGAACCTAGTGGAGTGGTGCAGCACCAACAATCTATCCCTCAATGCCAGCAAAACTAAAGAGCTGGTCATTGACTTCAGAAAGCAAAGTACTGTACACACCCCTGTCAGCATCAACGGGGCCGAGGTGGAGATGTTTAGCAGTTTCAAATTCCTCGGGGTACACATCTCCAAAAATCTGTCCTGGTCCACCCACACCAACGCTACCACAACAGGGCCTATACTTCCTCAGGAAACTAAGGAAATTTGGCATGTCCACATGAATGAAATGAATGAAAATTGCTTATTGTCACAAGTAGGCTTCAAATGAAGTTACTGTGAAAAGCCCCTAGTCGCCACATTCCAGCGCCTGTTCGGGCAGGCTGGTATGGGAATTGAACCGTGCTGCTGGCCTGCCTTGGTCTGCTTTAAAAGCCAACTCTTTAGCCCTGTGCTAAACCAGCCCCAGTGCTAAACCAGCCCCAGTAACATTAACTCTTACCAACTTTTACAGATGGACCATAGAAAGCACCTATCTGGCTGCATCACAGCCTGGTATGGCAACTGCTCGGCCCAAGACTGCAAGAAACTTCAGAGAGTCGTGAACACAGCCCAGTCCATCACACAAACCTGTCTCCCATCCATTGACTCCATCGATACCTCTCGCTGCCTGGGGAAAGTGGGCAACATAATCAAAGATCCCTCCCACCCGGCTTACTCACTCTTCTAACTTCTTCCATCGGGCAGGAGATACAAAAGTCTGAGAAAACGCACGAACAGACACAAAAATAGCTTCTTCCCCACTGTCACCAGACTCCTAAATGACCCTCTTATGGACTGACCTCATGAACACTACACCCCTGTATGCTTCACCCGATGCCATTGTTGTGTAGTTACATTGTGTACCTTTTGTTGCCCTATTATGTATTTTCTTTTATTTCTTTCCCTTTTCATGTACTTAATGATCTGTTGAGCTGCTCGCAGAAAAATACTTTTCACTGTACCTTGGCACGCGTGACAATAAACAAAATCCAAACCCAAACTGATGACAGGAGAGAGGTGGTAACATAGCCTTGCAGCTCGCTGAAGATCATTCGTCTTCTTCTGACATTGGATGGCAGTGCACCTTGTCATGCTGCCCACACAAACAGCTGCTGGCACTGCCTACCAGGCGGCATCACTGACCCTGCTGCTGGTCCACCTACCCCCGTGGGTGAACATAGTGCCCCACCTCTCATAGAATCATAGAATCATAGAATTTACAGTGCAGAAGGAGGCCATTCGGCCCATCGAGTCTGCACCGGCTCTTGGAAAGAGCACCCTACCCAAGACCAACACCACCACCCTATCCCCATAACCCAGTATCCCCAACAAACACTAAGGGCAATTTATCATGGCCAATCCACCTAACCTGCACATCTTTGGACTGTGGGAGGAAACCGGAGCACCCGGAGGAAACCCACGCACACACGGGGAGGATGTGCAGACTCCGCACAGACAGTGACCCAAGCTGGAATCGAACCTGGGACCCTGGAGCTGTGAAGCAATTGTGCTATCCACAAGGCTACCACGCTGCCGCTCTTATCCACAGTGTTGAGAAACTTTGTGAGGGTGGCATCCCCAAAGCAAGAATCAGGGGTGGGATTCTCCTCAATCGGCACGATGGCCGCCGACCGGCGCCAAAAATGGCGTGAATCAGTCCGGCATCGCGCCGCCCCAAAGGTGCGGAATTCTCCGCATCTTGAGAAGCCGAGCCCTCACCTTGAGGGGCTAGGCCCGCGCCGGCCTGATTTCCGCCCCGCAAGCTGGCGGGAAAGGCCTTTGGTGCCCCGCCGGCTGGCGCGGAAATGACTTTGCCGGGCGACGCATGCACGGAAGCGTCAGCGGCCGCTCACAGCATCCCCGCGCATGCACAGTGGAGGGGGTCTCTTCCGCCTCTGCCATAGTGGAGACCATGGCGAAGGCGGAAGGAAAAGAGTGCCCCCACGGCACAGGCCTGCCCGCGGATCGGTGGGCCCCGATCGCAGGCCAGGCCACCGTGGGGGCATCCCCCGGGGCCAGATCGCCCCGCACCCCCCCCCCCCCAGGACCCCGGAGCCCACCCGCACCGCCTTGTCCCGCCGGTAAGAGAGGTGGTTTGATTCTCGCCGGCGGGACAGGCATTCCAGCAGCAGGACTTCGGCCCATCGCGGGCCGGAGAATCGCCGGGGGGGAGCACGCCAACCGGCGCGGCGCGATTCCCACCCCCGCTGAATATCCGGTGCCGGAGAATTCAGCAACCGGCGGGGGCCGGATTCACACCAGCCCCCGGCGATTCTCCGACCCACGTCTGTGCTTTGTCATGCTTGTGTGTTAACTCGGAGAGAGTGCTGAGAGAGCATTTAAAAGCAGCTCCCCTTTGTTAGCAGTAAGCATCTGAGGCACGAGTCGGGCGAATCAGACGGCGAGGGAGCCAGTAATGTCGAGAACCTCATTGGGACTCATTTTTGGCACTAAGTACCGTTGAATACGGGCTGAAATCTCGTCATTGTGGCCGCCACAAAACTCCCTGCCAAACGCACCTAAACCCTGACTTTAATTTTGGTCCACTATAACGCGCCCAGCCTTTTGTTTCAAGGCACAACCCAATTATGGATCCATGAACCAAAATAATAAAATAAAATAAATGGGAACAAAGGAAATAACAGGAAGCACTCTTACAGGAGGTAGTTGAGAAACTTGTAAAAGGAGCAGAAAATGAGCTGAAAATGAATGTAGAGCTTGGAATGAACCAAGTCACATGTTAGAGATCCTCATAAACATATCAGTCACCTTGCCTGGAAACCAAAAGAAAAATAACGTGAAGTTGTTTTTTAGGTTATCAGTCTGTCCTAAAATATTGCTGATGTTTGGGGAGGTGTTTCAAATGATTGAAGGAATTGTTCGGCTAAGAGTAGATAGGGGGAATAACTTATGCAGGTTCGAGTCACCAGATCAAAGGGGCGTAATGTTTAAATCAGAGCGAGGCCATTCAGGAGTGATGGTAGGAGGTCATTCTTCACATGAAAGGTAGTGGAAATCGAGAACCTCTCCTGGAAAAAGACTTGAGAATGTCAAAACTGACATTGATACTTAATTGTTAGGCAAGTGTGTTAAGGATTATGGAGCCAAGACAAGTAGTTGGAACTGAGATACAGTTCTACCACAATCTAATTAAATACCTGAACAGGCTTGATCCCTCAACCATTGTTTCCTGTAAGCATAAATTCTCCCTGGTAACCGAATGGGAGAGCAACCCTATTTTTCAACACAAAAATCTAACTATAGAGATATATATTTATGTGTCTTCGACTGGTGAGGCAAGTATCAAAATTGACGATAGTGCAAGCCATAGATTTGAATCATTTAGGCAACTAAGCCAGCAGATGGCAGATGTAGTTCGATGAATGCGTATTCAATATTAAGTATGAAATAATTGATGCAGGTGCAAGAAAGTAAAAGATGATGTTTGCATTCAATGGAACAGGATTTGGAACAGTAGTATAGCAGAATAATCAGGAACGAGATCCTGGATTATATTTCTTCATTTGCTTCATTTAGTAAAAATGTAAACGTCAGTATATAGCAGCACGCACCACTTTACTTCACATCCATATAATTAGAAACAGAAAAATATGTGTTGTAGGGGTAATAACAGTTAATGTGTGAAATCCCCAAATTAATGGTCAGCTGTAACAAAAATGAAGAAATAAGGTTCTGGCTTACAACTGCACGGCAATGAAAGTAGAAAACAAAGGGGGATTGCTAGATAAAGCGTGTTTCAAACCTCACTTGGTTTATAGTCACTCATATGAATGTAAGAAGGACATTATTCCCTTTCAGAGGATAGAGAGTGAGCAAGCAAGATGATTCTGAAGATTTTAAGTTGAGGAAAGGTTCAGGAAGTTTTTCTTTAAGAACAAAAACATCAAGGAGGCCCAACTGAGGGTTTGAAATTTCTGAAGAGAATTGATAAAATTATGACGGGTGGCACAGTGGCACAGTGGTTCGTACTGCTGCCTCACAGCGCCAGGTATCCGGGTTCAATTTCGGCCTTGGGTGACTGTCTGTGAGGAGTTTGCACGTTCTCCCTGTACCTGCATGGGTTTCCTCCGGGTGCTCCGCTTTCCTCCCAATGATGTCCAATGATGTGCGGGTTAGGTGTATTAGCCATGCTAAATTACCCCTTACTGTCAAGGGATGTGCAGGTTGGGTCATGGGGTTACAGGATAGGGTGGGGTGGACATGGGTAGAGTGCTCATTCAAAGGATAGGTGCAGACTTGATGGGATGAATGGCCTTCTTCTGCAGCGTAGGGATTCCATGTTTTTTTTTATCTATTAATAATGAATATTTATTAACTTAACAGAAAAATGCACAATAAAAACAACTATTATGCACTGTTGTGTTCTGTAATATGGCCGTTGTAATGAGGTGCACAGAACATCTAGATGTTTAACTAGAAAGATGATTTATTAACAAACACGTGGAAAGATAACTAACAGATTACTATACAGACAATAACTACTAAATGAATTCAGTGAATTCTCCTGGAACTGCTTGAAGTGCGACTATCCTCTTGTACGTCCTATTACCAACTGGTGGGTACTTCAAGTCAAGCGAAGGATGTCTGACGCCACCAGCTGGTTGGAGATCACATTGCTAACTATCTACAAAACTGTGCACAGGCATATCACCACATACACAACAATAATACACTTAACTACAATGATGGTTGTACACATGCTGCACCTCATGAAGTTATCCCTTTGTTCCCAACAACCTGAATGCTGAGACACCCCCTTTCCCAAACCAACATCCAATATTATATTACTCTGTGGGTTATATCTACAGATAGTTACCATGCACCAGTTATTTGTAACGTGTAACAAATGTATCACAATGCCCAATGGTTCAAACACTGAAGGTACAAGTTAAAAAGAATTCTCATATAATTAATATTATGGTAGGGGGTGGGACAGTGTGCAAAGGGTGTAACAAAATCGCATCATTTCATAAGTTGTACATTTCTGCTTCAATACTGCAAATGTCTATCAAAAGCCTATATCGAGAATCTCTTTGAGAAGCACAGTTGGAAATCTGGAAAACCAAGCAGATGGAAAAGATTTTCTCAGGATGTCCTGTGATAAGAATACTACTTTTAAAAAATATAGGCATAAACATCACCTCTGGGGAAAATATTGAAGATTCAAATACTGTATTGATTTTGTTGACTATGTAAACATTGCATATGTTGCATTAAGAATCTGAATATCTGATCATTTCACAATGAGAACAAATTTGTGCATAAATTAATTTTACTCATTTGTGTATCTCCTTTTTTAACATCCTTTTTCACCCTTCAATTTGCATTTCTATCCTTAATGTCAGCAAGTTTTTCCCCTTGATATATTTTGATGCATTTAAAAAGCATGAGAGAGTGAAAACAATTTAAATGGCTGGAACAAACAGAAGATTCTGTTGAAGAAATCATGGACAAATGGGATTTTTAAAATCATTTTGATGTGACAAGCTACCAATCTTCAGGAAATTTATATTTTGACATAATATGTGTGGGGGGTTTATTATAAAAATGATAAAATCCACCATATTAGTGGAAGACAAGCCTTGAAAGTGTTCCTTGGTTCTACTATCCTTCCAATAAATAAAATTCCTGTCCTCTTTCAGTAATTTTACACAAGGTACATTATTCCTCCATCCTTGTCTTCTATCAGTTTTATATCAGGTTTCTGTAATAGCCTGTCAGACTTTCCTGATTGTAGTCCTGCCTTGAATAGTTCTGATATAAGTGTCACAATAGTAATTTAGCAAGCAAGCCAACATCATTTTCTTGGAATGAAACAAGGCCTTAGACTGTGATCTGTGGTTATATATTTAATTTTCCGGCTATATCTAGACCCATACAGCTACTAATTCTGGTGAAGTTACTTGTCTGACGAGACATGTAGCCTACTTGAAACAGTCACACAAAGCAGGCATAACACAGGGATATATTTTCTGACGTTTGCTCATTTTAGCAAAAAGTAAGCATAGATTTTGAAAATCTTTATGCCAGTGGCTAGGATCTCACACACTGGCTAGTGCGACCCAGATAATTAAAGATGTGCTGCCTATAGCTTTCTGTCCATTGATTTCAATGGTGGACAAGCACAGTCGGTGTGCCGACAATATTCCAATATGTGGAATTGATTGATGGGGATATATAGGTCCACACACCTGGAGGATGTCCCTATCCTTTTTCAAATAGGTGGCACATGGTCTCAGAAAATCTGCTTGCAATATATTAGTATACCCTTGCACTAAAATTAGTAGGTGGAGGATATTATAATCCATAATTATGAGCCTTTTTGTTTTGCAGTTTGATATTTTGGGTATATAATTATCTTTCTTGGCTATGCATTTCAAGAGTAAATTTTCAAATTTCTAAACATATTGACGATATTTTTGTTTACAATGTTAATGCTTTCGGGTCATAATGTTTGTTACCCTCCCAGTTCAGTATTAAATGGGTATTTCATTATTGAAAGTGTCATCCTTTAAATAAGGTTAAACCAAGGACTGGCCTATTGCGTTGGTTTAAATATTAAACATCATTTGAAACAAAGTAGGGAATTCTCCAGGTGCACTGGTCAATTTTCTTCCTTCAACCAATACCACCAACAGACAAAAACAGATTAATTAGTCATGCATCTCACTGTAATTTATTTTTTGATCAATCATCATTATTTTAATTAAATTGACTATCAACTTGCAAGTTAATGGTCATATTAGCTAGATTCATTGCTCTTAATGGGCCGTGGGTGGGTTTCTTTGCTGGATATGACTTTTTTTTTAAATTTGTTTTACAGAATATGGGCGTCGCTTGCTAGGCTGATATTTGTTGCCAATCCCTAATTTTGCTCAAGAAGGTGGTGGTGAGCTGCTTTCTTGAACCGCAGCAGTCTCTGAGGTGTTAGAAAGGCAATTCCAGGATTTGGGCCCAGCAACAGTGAAGGTATGGCAATATATTGTCAAGTCAAGGTGGTGAGTGACTTGGAGGGGAACTTCCAGGTGCTGGTGTTCCCAAGTATCTGCTGCTCTTGTCCTTCTAGAGGGCACTGTTCGTGGGTTTGCAAGGTGCTGTTTAAGGAGCCTAGAGAGTTACTGCAGTGCATCTTGTAGATGGTACACATGGCTGCTACTGTGAGTCGGTGGTGGAGGGAGTGAGTGCTGGTGTAAGGGGTGACAATCAAGCAGGCTGCTTTGTCCTGGTTGATGTTGAGCTTCTTGAGTGTTGAGTGTTGTTGGTGCTGCACTCATTCAGGAAAGTGGGGAATATTCCATCACACTCCTGACTTGTGTCTTGCCGATGGTGAACAGGCTTTGGGGGTTTAGGAGGTGAGTTACATGCCACAGGATTCCTAGCCTCTGACCTGCTCTTGTAACCAAAGTATTTATATGGTTAGTCCAGTTCAGTTTGTGGTCAATAGTAACCCTCAGGATGTTGATAGTGGGGATTCAGCAATGGTAATGCCATTAAACATCAAGGGGCGATGGTTTGATTCTCTCTTATTAGAGATGGTCATTGACTGGTACTTGTGTAGCACGAATGATACTTGCCACTTGTCAAGTTAGACCTGGATATTGTCCAGGTGTTGTTGCATTTGTATGTGGGCTGCTTCAGTGTCTGAGGAGTCGTGAATAGTGCTGAACATTGTGCAATCAATCAGCGAACATCCCCACATCTGACATTACGTTGGAAGGAAGGTCATTGATGAAGCTGTTGAAGGTGGTTGGGCCTCGGACACTACCTTGAGGAACACCTGCAATGATGTTCCAGGACTGAGATGGCTGACCTCCAACAACCACAACCATCTTCATTTGTGCCAGGTATAACTCCAACCAGTGAAGAGTTTAATGCCTGATTTCCATTGATTCCAGTTTTGCTAGGGCTCCTTGATGCCATACTCGATCAAGTGCTGCCTTGATGTCAAAGGCAGTCACTCTCACCTCACCTCTGGAGTTCAGCTCATCTGTCCAAGTTTGATCCAAGGCTGTAATGAGGTCAGGAGCTGAGTGACCCTGGCGGAACCCAAACTAAGCACCAGTGAGCAGGTCATTGCTAATTAAGTGCCACTTGATAGCACTGTTTTTTTTTAAAATTGGTTTTTATTCAAAATGTGTCCATAATTTTTACAAGCCACTACATTAAGAAAACAATAAAAAGAAAACATAGCAATAAAACAAAAAACAACTTAACCATTTAACAAATTAACAATTTAACAAAACAAGTTGGGGTATCTGCCCTCTACCAATGAAGTCAGTCCACCCCCCCCCCCAACTCCCCCTACCCCCACCCCTCTGGTTTGCTGCTCTGCTGACCTCCACAAAACGTTCTGCGAGAAAGTCAAGGAACGGTTGCCACTGCCTGGAGAACCCCTGCAAGGACCCTCACAACGCAAACTTTATCCTCTCCAACCTGAGAAACCCAGCCATGTCACTGACCCAAGCCTCTACATTAACAAGAGCCTTCTCCGGGCTACCAAGGAGGCAAAGGCCAGAACTCCGGCCTCTTTCGACACATTCAGGCCGCTCACGTTCCACGTGATCAGCCGGATCACACACCCCCACCCCCCCCCACCCCCTCCCCCCCCCCCCCACCCCCTCCCCCCTCCCCCCACCCCCACCCCCTCCCCCCCCACCCACCCACCCCCTCCCCCCTCCCCCCCCACCCACCCCCTCCCCCCCCTCCCCCCCCACCCCCCCCTCCCCCCCCACCCACCCCCTCCCCCCCCACCCCCCCCTCCCCCCCCCACCCACCCCCTCCCCCCCCCACCCACCCCCTCCCCCCCCCACCCACCCCCTCCCCCCCCCACCCACCCCCTCCCCCCCTCCCCCCCCCCACCCACCCCCTCCCCCCCCACCCACCCCCTCCCCCCCCCCACCCCCTCCCCCCCCCCCTCCCCCCCCACCCACCCCCTCCCCCCCCCCACCCCCTCCCCCCCCCCCCCACCCCCACCCCCTCCCCCCCCACCCACCCCCCACTCCCCCCCTCCCCCCACTCCCCACCCCCCCCCACCCCCTCCCCCCCCACCCACCCCCCACTCCCCCACTCCCCCCACTCCCCACCCCCCCCCACCCCCACCCCCCACCTCCCCCCACCCCCTCCCCCTCCCACCCACCCCCCACCCACCCCCTCCCCCCACCCCCACCCCCTCCCCCCCCACCCCCTCCCCCCCCACCCACCCCCTCCCCCCCCTCCCCCCTCCCCCCCCTCCCACCCCCTCCCCCCCACCCCCTCCCCCCCCCACCCACCCCCTCCCCCCCCCACCCACCCCCTCCCCCCCCACCCACCCCCTCCCCCCCCCCCACCCACCCCCTCCCCCCCCCCCCACCCCCCACCCCCTCCCCCCCCCCCCACCCCCTCCCCCCCCCCACCCCCCCCCCACCCCCTCCCCCCACCCCCCCACCCCCTCCCCCCCCCCCCCCCCACCCCCTCCCCCCCCCCCCCACCCCCTCCCCCCCCCCCCACCCCCTCCCCCCCCACCCCCTCCCCCCCCCCCCACCCCCTCCTGATTCTCTGAGTGTCTGATTCTCTGCTACGGGAATTAGAGCTGAGAAGCCTGATAAGCTGGGGCTGGGTATAAGCACCCTGCTCACTACACACACTCAGTCCAGCCACCAAGATGGCACAAAGGAGACCTGACCCCTGCTTTTGGAAAAGTGACGTGGATAGAATGCTGGATGCTGTGAAGGATAGGAGGGACACGCTGTTCCCCAGGGTGGGATTGTTAACAATGCCTGGGACAAGATGGCAGAGGCGGGAACTGCTACCAGCCTCACTTGAAGGACCAGAACCTAATGTCAAAAAAAGAGAAATGACCTCTTCAGGGCAGCTCGGGTGTCACCACCTCTGTGCCCCTGGCATCATTCCCATCCCTCACTTCACCACCCATCCCCCCCACCCCCCCCCCCCCCCCCAGTTCCCGAGAGGCCCAAAACATTCCACCTGCCTGCATCTCTCTTCCGACCCACCCAGCGGCAAAACCCAACACATGTAATGTCCAATTTGGCCAGGAACATTGCACCCACAAGCCACCAGCTATAGGCCACCCTGTAGAACTCGCCTCCCAGGGTCTCACTTTGTCTGTTCTGTGTCTCCTAGGATAAAGCAGCCCATAATAGGCGCAAGCACATAAAGACTGGAGGGGGCATACCTGAACTGCTGGTCCACATTCCAGCCGAGGAGACGGCAATGTAGCTAGCAGGCAAGGTCTGACGTGAATGTCATCATATGGCAAACAAGTGAGAGCCCAATGCAATACTGATGTCCCGATAGCAGGTGAGTCACTCCTCTCCCACAGAACCAGTCCATCCCATGGACATCTTGCCTTTTGTCTTGCAGGACAACCATCAGATGAGGCCAGGCCATCAGGGGTGGCTGTCCCCCCGCCACATCCCAGCACATCCTGGAGCACCACTCCAGGGAAGACACCAATGTCTCATCACTGCTGCCACCTGCACCCTCCACCATCGCAGAGACTATCACCCCAGAGGAGCATTTTAGTGATGAGGCTCCTGGATCACCTTCTGGTGCGCACTACACACATGCTACAGCACATCAAGTGGAGGCAGGGACTTCCAAGTGAATGGCCCTCCAGAGCTTGAGGCCATCAAGATCATTGGCTGGATGCTGAATGACCTTAGCCAGTTACAGAGGGGCATGTCACAGGCACAGAGGGACATGACCAAGGCAATGAGGGACATGACAGAGACAATGAAGGACATGTCTCACCCACTGAGGTATATGTCCCAGTCTCAGTACTCCTTGGCTGAGGGACCATGTACAAGGCACAAGTCAGGAATGTGATGAAACATTATCCACTTGCCTGGATGAATGCAGCCCCAACAACAGTCAAGAAGCTTGACACCATCCGGTACAAAGCAGACCACTTGATTGGCACCCGATCCAGAAACATTCACTCCCTCCACCAATATACTGTGGATCTAAACGAGATGGTATCGTTAGAACTAAGACACAGCAGCTTTCTTTGCTAAATTTATTGACTTAGTTCAGTCAACACTACTCCCACACACCAGTGCCCCAGCTATCCTTATTTATAGATGTACAAATGTACATCACCTGTTTGACAATGTAATTGTCATTAAACCTTAACAATGTAATTAATAAGACATTGACATGAACCAACGACAAGATGTACTGCAGCAACTCACCAGATAGCAGATACCTGGGAACACCATCACCTGAAAGTTCCCCTCCAAGCCTCACAACATCCTGGCTTGGAAATATATCGCTGTCCATCACTGTCACTTGGTCTAAATATTGGGATTCCCTCCTGAACAGCACTATAGTTGTTCCTGCACCACATGGACTACAGCTGTTCAAGAAGGTAATTAGGGGTGGAAAATAATTGTTGGTTTTGATATTTCTTTTTTAACCACAACTCTTATTTTGGCCTTACATTGTTCTTTCTTTGTTTCAAATTTTCATCTTTCTTCCCTATATATTTAAAACGAACTTGTATTTATGAAGCAACCTCTACAAGCAGAGAATGCCCCAAAGCATTTTAAACTCATGTAGTACTTCGAAAAATGCAGGGAAATGTGGCACCTGATTTTGACATAGCAAACTCCCATGACAGTCAGGAGATAATTTACAGAATAACTGAACGATTACAGCACAAAAGGAGGCCCTTTGGCCTATCGTGTCTGCACGGCTTTCCAAATGAGCAATTCATCTTGTGCCATTTCCCTGTCTTCTCGCTATAACCTTGCACGTTCTTCCTTTTCAGATGTCAATCTAATTCCCTTCTAAATGCCTTAACTGAAGCAGCCTCCACCACACTCTCAAGCAGAACATTCCAGACCTTAACCAGTCACTGCATTAACAAAGTTTTCCTCATCTCGCTTTTGCTTCTTTTCCCAATCACTTTAAATCCGTGCCCTCATGTTCTCGATCCTTTCACGAGTGGGAACATTTCCTCCCTATCTACTCTGTCTAGACCCGTCATGATTTTGAACATCTCTATCAAATCTCCTCTCAACCTCTTCTCCAAAGAAAACAGTCCAGACTTCCTAATCTATCTTCATAACTGAAGTTCCTCATCACTGGAATGCTTCTTGTGAACGTATTCTGCACACTCTCCAAAGTCGTGCAGCACGCAGAACTGAACACACTGGGCGGTAGTCTACCCCCCGCCACGCCGCCCCGACACCCGGACACGATTCTCTCACCACCCCCACCCCCCCCCCCCGAAACCAGCGCCGCGAGAATCTCGCCGGGCCGCTCAGAGAATTGCCGCAAACGGCGAGCGGCGATTCTCTGGCCCGGATGGGCTGAGCGGCCGGCGAAAAAAATGACAGCCCCGCTGGTGCCATTCATCCCTGGTCGCTGCCGGCGGAAACTGTGCAGGAACGCTGAGGGGGGGGGGGGGGCTGTGAGGGGGGAGAGGGGGGCTTCTTCACCGGGGGGGGCCTCCGATGGGGTCTAGCTCGCGACGGAGCTCACCAATCGGCGGGCCGGCCTATCCCCCCCCCCCCCCCCCGGTCTACCTCCTTCCGTGGCCCGCCCCAGAACCCCGCCGCCATGTTGGTGAGGGGGCGGCGCGCGTAAGAAGTTCCCCGCGCATGCGCAAGATGACGCGGCCCAACTGCGCATGTGCAGGAATTAACTGCCCCGACTGCGCATGCGCGGGTTGGCACAGCGCCCATTCGGCGCCGCGTAAGGAGGCTGGAGCAGCGTGAACCGCTCCAGCGCAGTGCTGGCCCAGTATGAAACGCGACGGCGTACACGATGGCGCGGGCACTTAGTCCCGGGAGCGGAGAATCCCGCCCACTATCTCAGCTGAGGCGTAACTAGTGTCTTACACAAGTTCAACATAACCTGCTTGCTCTTGTACTCTATGCCCCAGTTATTAAAGCCCAGAATACTTAATGCTATATCATTAACTGCTCTCTCAAACTGTCCTGCCACATTCAGTGACTTACACCCAAGTCCCTCCGCTCCTGCACGCCCACAACCCCACAAATTAAATTTTGAGACGAGCACATCCCATGACTGAAACAAACTTCAGCAAGTGCAAATCAGAGTCTAATGTTAGCAGTCGAAAGTCCATTGCGATGTTCAGGTACATATGGCTGCAGTTTGCACAGCAATTTGAACTATGTGGTGAGGGGTCTAACTAGAGGTTTTTAAAAGGATTGATTCAAACCGTTCCAAAATCACCACAGGGAATGTTTCATTCTTTTTGCTAGTGAGCCCAGGAGAAGCCAGCAACTCTCGTCCCCACAAAAGGTAAACTCTGGTGCTCATGCACTTGAGGCCCCACCCCGATTCCTAAAATGCCAAATCCTGAATGCAGTTAGCTCATCATGCTTGCCGTCCAATAATTGTACTGCAAACCTGAACATAGTTCAGACTGTGAAGCCCATTGATTCCCACAGCTACCTCAGGTACAGATCCTCAAATCCTGCTTCAAAGAACTATAAGAACTGTATCCCATTTTCCCAGTTTCTCTGCCTCCGTCACATAATTTCCAAAGATGCCACCTTTAAAAATGGCATTCCTGATATGTTTGCATTGTCCCTTAACCAAGGTTTCCCCTGACTATGATTGACAGGACACTCAACTGGGTTCGATCCACTCTGTACACCTCTGCTCTCACCCCTTCCATTCCCTCCCAGACCATTTTGTTTCCAATTAAGGGGCAATTTAGCATGGCCAATCCACCTACCCTGCACATCTTTGGGCTGTGGGGTGAGACCCACTCCATCCCAGACCATGATATGGTCCCATTTGCCCTCACTTTCCACCCCACCAGCCTCCACATTCAAAGGATCATTCGCCACCATTTCTACCAACTCCAGCATGATGCCACCACAAAGCACATCTTCCATTCAAACCACCTGTCAGCATTCCACAGGATACATTCCCTTTGTGACACTCCCGCTTGATCACGGAGGGAAACCGTGTCTTGCCTGCCGTCGGGGTGCGCGACGTAGGTGTATTGGGGGTTCGCATGTAGCAGTTGGACCCTCTCGACCAGGGGGTCCATTTTATGGCTCCTCGCGTGCCTCCAGAGAAGAACAAGTCCCAGAGTCGTCAGCCAAGGTGGAAGTGAGACCCCAGAGGTGGACTTCCTGGGGAAGAGAAACAAGCGGTTGTGAGGGGTCTCATTCGTGGCCGTGCAGAGGAGCGACCTAATGGAGTGGAGGGCATCGGGTAGGACCTCCTGCAAGCGGGTGGTTGGGAGACTTCTTGACCGTAGGGCCAGAAGGACAGCCTTCCAAACTGTCGCGTTCTCCCTCTCCACCTGCCCGTTTCCCTGCGGGTTATAACTGGTCGTTCTGCTCGAGGCGATGCCCTTGCTGAGCAGATACTGACGCAGCTCATCGCTCATGAATGATGTACCCCGGTCGCTGTGGATATAAGCGGGGAAACCAAACAGGGTGAAGATGCTGTGCAGTGCCTTTATCACAGTGGCCGAGGTTATGTCGGGACAGGGAACGGCGAATGGGAAGCGGGAGAACTCGCCGATGACGGTTAGGAAGTAGATATTGCGGTTGTGGACGGGAGGGGACATTTGAAGTCCACACTTAGTTGCTCAAAGGGCCCCAAGGCCTTTACAAGGCAATCCTTGTCTGGCCGGTAGAAGTGCGGTTTGCACTCCGCACAGACCTGGCAGGCCCTGTGTAGCGCACAAAGACTCACGAGAGACGAATAGAGATGAAGTCGATGAGGCTTTATTAAGCGTGACTTGTTCCCCGCAGTTCAGCAACAGACTGGCCTGCGGGGGCGAACTCCTGGTTCTTATACTCCGCCTTCAGGGCGGAGCTAGAGATCAACAGCCAACCGGGACCCGGGATCTGTCAGCCAATGACATCACGGCTTCACAGTCCCACATGACCCCTAATGCATATTACCACACCCTGGTCATGGCCTTGACCTCCTTGGTGGAGTAAGGTAGGTTGCAGGACTTGATAAAGTGGGCGAGCCGGGTAACCCCCGGGTGACAGAGGTCATTGTGGATGGCCTGCAGACGATCCTCCTGCGCATTGGCGCACGTGCTGTGGGACAGGGCATCTGGGGGCTCGTTGAGCTCCCCTGGGCAATACTTAATATCATACGCGTAGGTGGAGAGTTCGATCCTCCACCTCAAGATTTTATCATTTTTAATTTCGCCCCATTGTGCGCTATTAAACATGAAGGCTACCAACCGTTGGTTGGTGACGAGGGTGAACCTCCTACTGGCTAGGTAGTGCCTCCAGCGCCGCACAGCCTCCACAATGGCTTGTGCCTCCTTTTTGACTGCAGAGTGCCGAATCCCGGAGGCGGTGAGGGTCCGGGAGAAGAATGCTACTGGCCTGCCTGCCTGGTTGAGGGTAGCAGCCAGGGCGATGTCTGACGCATCGCTCTCAACCTGGAAAGGGATAGTTTCGTCCACCGCGCGCAGAGCGGCCTCGATGATGTCAGCCTTAATGCGACTGAAAGCCTACCTGGCCTCAGCCGTCAGGGGAAATGTTGTGGTCTTTATGAGTGGGCGGGCTTTGTCAGCATATCTGGGGACCCACTGAGTGTAATAGGAGAAATGCCCCAAGCAACGTTTGGAGGCCCTGAGGCTACCGGGAGGGGGAGTTCCTGAAGGGGGCGCATGCGGTCGGGGTCGGGACCTAGGACCCCGTTTTCCATGATGTAGCCGAGGATAGCTAGTCGGGCTGTGTGGAAAACTTATTTTTCCTTGTTGTACGTCAGGTTGAGGGCCCGGGTGGTCTGGAGGAACCTTTCAAGGTTCGCGTCATGGTCCTGCTGATCATGGTCGCAGATGGTGACATTGTCCAAGTACGGGTAAGTAGCCCGCAGGCCGCACTGGTCCACCATTTGGTCCATCATCCTTTGGAGGATGGAGACCCCATTTGTGACGCCGAAGGGGACCCTGAGGAAGTGGAAGAGTCGGCCGACTGCTTCGAAGGCTGTATAGAGGCGATCTTTCGGTCGGATAGGGTGCTGGTGGTAGATGGATTTTAGGTCGACAGTGGAGAATACACGGTATTGAACGAACCGATTGACCATCTCTGCTATGCGGTGAAGTGGGTACGCATCAAGCTGCGTGAAGCGGTTTATGGTCTGGCTGTAGTCCATGACCATCCGTTGCTTTTCCTCAGACCGTACTACCACCACTTGTGCTCTCCAGGGTCTGTTGCTAGCCTCGATGACCCCCTCTTCCAGTAAACGCCGGTCCTCTGACTTGATAAAAGTCATATCTTGGGCACTGTACCGCCGGCTCCTGGTGGCGACCGGCTTACAGTCGGGAGTGAGGTTCGCGAATAGTGAGGGGGGTGCAACTTTCAGTTTTGCAAGGCTGCATACCGTGAGGGGGGGCAAGGGTCCGCCGAACTTCAGGGTCAGGCTTTGGTGGCTGCATTGGAAATCCAGACCGAGCAGCAGGGGGGTGCAGAGGTGAGGGCGGATATAGAGCTTGAAACTAGTGTATTCGGCGCACGGGATTACGAGATTCGCAATACAATACCCCTTGATTTGGACCGAGTGGGACCCGGAGGCGAGGGCTATGGTTTGGGAAGCGGGATAGGTGCGCAAGGAGCAGCGCCTTACCGTTTCTAGGTGGACAAAGCTCTCCGTGCTCCCGGAGTCGAAGAGGCAGGGAGTGTCGCTCCCGTTGATCTGGACCTGCATCATGGAGTTCCGCAGGTGCTTTGGCCGCGATTGGTCGAGGGTGATCGCCCCCAGTTGCGGATAGTCCGAGTCTTCAGCCGAGTCGGATTCACAAAATGGCCGCCACCGTCGGTCGCACGTGTCGGGTCTAGAAGATGGCCGCCGCCACGATGGCCACCCCATGACTCGCACAAGGCCGATGATGCATCAGAAAGGGGCGTGTCCAGCCGCTGCACAGCCGCGTTGTGGGGCCTGCGGGCCTGTGAGCTCGATTTTCAGGCCTGGTGAGCTTATTGTTTCTGGGCCTTGGGCCTGGCCAGGCAAACCCTCGCGAAATGCCCCTTCTTTCCGCAGTCGCTGCAGATGGCGGAGCAGGCAGGGCAGCGTTGGCGTGGATGCTGGCCCTGCCAACAGAAATAGCACGGTGTGCCCTCTGTCTGGGTGGGTCGCCGTGCGGCGCTGGCCCGTAGCGTGGCCGAGTCTGGGGAAGTCCAAGGGGGGTTCGCAGGGTCCGCAGGTACGTGCCTAGGTTGTGCCTAGAGCGATTACCGTGTCCTGAAGGTCTTTAGCTCCATTTTCGAGGAGTCGCTGCCTGATATAGGTTGAACGGATGCCGGACACAAAGGCATCTCGGATGTGCAGGATCATGTGGCCTTCCGTCGTCACATCCTGATAGTTGCAGTTCCTGGCGAGCGCGGTGAGCTTTTCCACATACTCGTCCAGCGTTTCCCCTGAGCGCTGCTGGCAGGTAGAGAGCAGGTGTCGTGAATGTTCCTCATTTATGGGTTTGACGAAACGCTTTTGCAGGATCTCGATCGCCTCGTCGTAAGTGGTCGCCTTCTCGATCATGACGGAGATTCTATGGCTCACCCGGGCGTGGAGTAGGCGCAGCTTGCGAGGCCCTAAGACGGGAGCTTCCGAGGATTCCAGGTAGGCCTCGAAGCAGCGGAGCCAGTACTTAAAACTTTCTTTGGCCTCCGGTGTCCGTGCTTCCAGGTTGAGCTTTCCCGGCTATAGACCGGCGTCCTTCCTAACGTAGTCTGCTTATTAAATTGTAGTACCCTCAATAACGACACGGGAGTGTGGAATGGTAAATGAAGGCTTTAATAAGCAGAGAACTAGCCAGCTACAGAGACGTGTGCTTACTGAGTGTCGCCTACAGGGTGTCAACTTATATACGTCTCCCTGGTGGGCGGAGTCCCCCAGGGTTCCAAACCCGGTCTTAAAGGGGCATCACCTACATGGTGTTAAGGGTACAGTAACCATTCATCACACCCATGTTGGCCTTGGGTACGCAGAATGACTTGTCTGCTGACTTTGCATCCATTTCAGGCAAAAGTCCATTTTTGCCTTCATCCATGGATTCATTTAGCTGCAGTAAGGACAGCTACTATTCCTACTGGGCCAGCACTGCTAAACCTTTGGCCTCCTACTTGCCTATCAAGAAGGTGTTCTGCAGTGCTGTGTAATCATCCTTACTTACATGGTAGAGCAGTTGGACAGCACTGAAATAACAGCGAAAACACAAAATCTGCAATCACCTGTGCAGTTATTTTACCTTGCGGTTGACAAGTTTGTTGCTGGCTGCCTTGGGTTCACCAATCACTAAGCCATGACACACAAACCAGCGAGCAAGAGAAAAAAATATAATTCTTGGCCTGGCTAAACTGTTGATTCACAGCAACCTTAGTATCTGGAGGCTAAGCATATATTACTGTTGGTGCAGTGCTGGCTATGGAGGTGTCTGGAAAAATAAATGTCTTTCAATAATCTGTTTGGGGCGGGGGGACAGCCATCAACACTGCCCCGTGTGATTTGTGCATGCTGCCATTGAGGCCAGAGTTCACACCGGGCCACCCCTGGTAAAGGAATGGGGCAATAATTTGCATTCTGACTGGATGTTTACCTGATTCTGTGCATACAACTTATAGAACTTTCCATCCTGCTGGCAAAGATATGTGTTCCACCGCTAATCAAATATCATTAAATAACATTTTTGACAAAGTGTGTCGTTGTGGCATTAATAATTCATTTGATTTTGTTAATATACTTCTAATATTAAAAGGAGTAATTTAAATCCTCGCCACTGTTCTTAATGAATACAAGACTGAACAATGAGTGTAATTATCTAGTTCACACTTTTATTAATCTTCCTAACACATACATTTAATGACTGTTAATTACCATAGATTAACAGTGCCACTGGGAGATGCCTTGTGTTTTTTGCACGCTCATAACTTACAAAAGAAGGCTAATAAATTACAATTTTACTGTCTAGAATGTCTGAAATTATGTATTTAATTAAAGGTTACATTTTCATTTTATTGCTTTGACATCTAAAATGAAAAATATCAGCAAATTATTTTTCTACATTATATATACTATAATTTTGTGAGTGATTTCCTATGGCCTGATTATCCAAATGAATTTGGATAGAATTGGATCACTTGTCAAATTTTGAAGGTTTTTTTTTCATAAACTTATGTGAATCAATTCATGACATAAAGGTAAAATAGAAATAATAAATCAAACAGCAGGAATTATGGGTGAGATCAGCTTCATAATTCCAGATGTATTTCCCATCAAGCGCACTGAGTATATCTTCCAAAAACCCATGGAACCTTCAATCCTTTCAATCTATAAGGAAGGTTTATCCTGGTACCTGTTAGGATGAATTAATGCCTCCTAATGTTTTATCACTTGCTGGTTACTTTCTACTGTTTTAAATTCAGTGCTTTAAGTATATTTGGCAGCAGAGACAACTGAGAGACTGAATTCAGGAAAGAACCTATGCCACGTGGTCAGCCTGATTTCTGATTGCAGTATTCAGGCATTTTGAAAAGATTAAATGGAACACCAAGAGGGTATTGTTTATGAGTTGGCACTCCCAACAGCGAGCCTCCCTCCCAAGGAGCACTGTTCGTGGAAACTCAAACATGAACTCTCTTGACAGAAAGTCAGAAGGAGAGATTTTCCGCTCCTCCCCCATGGCGGGCGTCATGGCGGGTGTCATGGCGGACGGGAGCTGAAAATTGAGAGAGAGCAGAAAAGTCTGTTCCACAATATCATAAAACCAGTTTGCAATAGTGTCATAGGGACTCCAATGATGGACCATGCTTCCTGCTGCGCAATGTCAGGAATGTATTTAACATATTTTTGAACGTTATTAAAGGGCTCCTCGCCAAGATGCCCCTCCCCCACACAGGCTGAATCAAGAGGCCATGTCAGTTTGCAATCACACCGTCGTCTTCTACATGGTCACACCAAGCGCTGTGAACTTAGCGGACCACACTTCATTCAGGACTCGAGGTTTATCCATCTGCCTCACACAGTGCTCCCAGCACCGAGAGTTCTTCATCAAAATCAGCTGCCTGCGGCACTGCGCTCTCGGGCTGGTGGGGGTGAAGCAGTGGTAAGGCAGGGGTGGCTTCAAGTCGGCTGCAGGGTGAGACACCGACTCGGGGAATGGGCATTGGGGGATCGGGCTGTGGCAGCACAATGGGCTACAGGGTGAGACCTGCGATGGGGGGTGGGGTGGGGGGGGGGGGGGGGGGGGGAGGCTCACAATGACTGGGGTGATACGGTGGTGGAAGCAGGAGGGCTTCTCAATCATACCATGCCAGAAGTCAGAAGTTGGGGAGGTTCAAGCTCCACCAGGCGTAGGCATATTAGTGCTCACAATAGAGTCGAGGTTTTGAGTGTAAGGATTGTGGGATCATGGAGTGAGAGAAACCCCAACATCCGGCTCCACCAGGACTCTGGGAGGGATTTGTATACTCACACAGGGAGGACCGGCACTGAGACCTCAGCACCACCATCGTGCAACATGAAACGATTGGGCAGAAAACAATTTAAGTGAGCTTGAACTCAGCTGGTGAGCTCACTGAAAGCCTCTGGGACCATTGGCGCATTGCACTGGGGCACAGAGTAAAGGCCACCCAACAGATATGAGTATATTCAGTTGAGCTGAGATGCACAGCTGAGGTGGGTTATGAGCCCTTTGTTCACGATGCAGGAAATCAGGAAAGGTACCAATAAATGGCACTCAAGAGAGCTTAATATCAATAAACACAGGCCAGATGAGGCAGGCATGTAAGTGAAGCCCTCATAGCCAACAGATTTCATGAGGAGCAGGGTGAGCAGGATTATCTTCTTGGACAATGCACTCACAGTGTCGCTGTCTGTGAGATGAGCCAGTGCTCAATCCTCACTTGTGTATGTGTCACCCACTTCTTGATCACCATAAGCAAGGTCCATATCCTCATCAGCCAGCGTGATGGCCTGCTCCTTAAAGAGATTGAGGATTTCAGTTTTGGGAACACCTCCCTGGGTCTGGGATCTTTCCGTGTTGTTGTGTGCCAGCTTGTCCTGCATAAAGAGAGAGATGGAGAGAGTGTGAGCAGGCTGCATGCCAAGGCAAATGGTGAAAAGGCCTGGCTTGTGAGTGTGGTGAACGGACATGGACATGATGAAGAAGTGAGCTCGAGAGGACATGAGGCTGATGGAGATGTGACGGTGAATGTGAGAGTGAGTGGAGAAATCCCTTAACATGGTAGCGTTTGAGATCAATGTGAGTGTGTGACGGGCTAGTGAGTCTGTGAGGTAAGAGTCATGAAATGGTGTACTTACCCTGGCGACACGGATGAGATCATTCAACCTCTTTCTGTACGGGGTGGTTGAGCTCTGGTGTTGTGAGTTGGCACTGACTTCCAAGAATTGGTGGACCTGAGTCAGATTGGGGGTACAGGACATCATGGTGGACCTCAACCCCTTCTCACAAGTAGACCAGGAAGGCATCACTGAACATGGGGACAGCAGCCATTTTTAGTTTTGGGGCCATCTCCTTGCTGTGCATCAGTCCTGGTGTGTGCACTTGTATTTTAAATGTGGCGGGGTGAGGCAGTGGTGAATCAGAGGCCGCATGCCAGTGCTCCCCAGTGTGTTTCCTGTAGATGAAAATTTAATGATCTCTGCAGCAATATGGTGCAACAAAAACACTGTTGCAGCTGGCGGGAAAACCACCATTCTTCACGCTCACTGCAGCATTTAGTGCAAAAATTGGAAAATTCCGCCTGCAGAGAACAGGAATCCAAATGCTTAACATCTGCAGGGCTCGGAGTGGCAAAAGGGAAAAATGTATCAAGCTAACTCTCAAAAATCCATGGGCTGGATTCTCCGATTCTGGGGCTATGTCTCCAGGCCGGCGTGGGAACGGTGGCGTTTTACGGCAAAAGAACTGGCTCAAAATGGCCACCGATTCCCCGTTTTGCTGGGGGCTAGCAGGATGGCAGCATAGAGCACCCAGCTCTAGTTGCCGATATGCCTCAGAAAATTGTCGGGAAGTGGCCACGCATGTGCGCAGCAGCGGCCACGCCGTGCTACATGGCGGCGGCTGCTCGCGGACCAGGCCCATTAAATATTCCCCCCCTTCGGCTGTCTCGTGTGCCCCAGACCCGACGTCCCACCCTGCCTGCGGATCGGCCCTCCCCCGACTGTGGCCGCCGCGCCAAGTTCCCGACAGGTGAGACCCACGCCGTCGGGAACTTGGCCAGCCGGCGGGCAGCCTCTGGCAATGTCCGGAGACCGTCAATACTATGGAGGGGGGCGGAGCATTGTGAAAGCGGCGCCGCCCCCGATTTCGTCGGAAACTTGGATTCTCCGGCCAGTCACCGAAGCCGAGAATCCAGCCCCATACATTCCACTTAATTTCTGTGTCTTATGATTTGGAAACATTAGTCATAAAAACATCAAAGAATTCTTATTATCATCAACATCAAAAACAAAACCCAGAAACATGAGGGCTCAATTTTAACCCCACACTCCCTAACCCTCTCTCAAAGGACAGAATGGTGGAATGGGTGGTTATTAAAATATCAGGATCGATCAGGCATCCTGACACCATTCTCAACTCTTTGTATCTAAGAAAGTAGAATTCAGGCCAAGAATGAGGACATGAAGCTCCCACAAAGGAAGACAGAATCCTAATTAACATACAGAATTCACAACTAAACTCTGATGACAGCGTTGGCATCACAACTTAAATTTTTTTTAAAATATGTTTTATTCCATACACTTCACCACAGCACAAAATCAACGTAGTACATACAGTTGGGTTTTCCTCCTTTTAAACTCCAACTCCGCCATCCTCCACCGCACCACCGCCCCCCCCCCCCCCCCCCCCCCCACCCCGCTACAAACAATTCCTCAAACATGGACAGAAACAGCCTCCACCATACGTAAAGCCCTCCTCCAATCCCCTGAGGGCAAACTTTGTCTTCTCTAGCCTAAGGTACTCGTACAAATCCTCCAACCAAGCACTGCCGACCTCCAATTTAATGGTATCCATCACCAGGTAACCAGAGAGGTGAAGGCCACAACATCAGCCCCCATCCCCTCCTGCAGCCCTGCCGCTTCCGATACCCCAAAGTTTGTCACCATAAGATCCAGCGTCACCCTGACCCACGCAACCCTGACAAACTCACACACCACCCTCCTAAAGCTATTCAAATTTGCACCCCCCCAAAACATGTGAACGTAGTTTTCCGGCCCCCTCCCGCACTTCTCGCACACCTCTTTTTTTGAATAAATTTAGAGTACCCAATCATTTTTTTCCAATTCAGGGGCAATTTAGCGTGTCCAATCCACCCAGCCTACACATCTTTGCGTTATGGGAGTGAGATCCACGCAAACAAGGGGAGAATGTGCAAACTCTCTCGCATACATCTTTACTCCCAGGAAGAACTCATTCACTCGTATCCAAGCCAAATGGACCCTAGGTACCAACTTATATTCTATAAGGCTCATCCTCATGCTCGAGACGATTGAGTTGACTCGGTGCATCATTTCACTCCAAATTCCTCACTCCATCTACATCGCCAACTCTTCCTCCCACTTCCACTTGGGCCAAAGCCTTCTCTCCCAACCATCTATGAATATCCCCAATCCTCCCATCCCCCCTCTAATCCAGGACCAACAGCTTCTCCAACAGAGTATAGTCCAACAACAGAGGAATCAAGGGCAGCTCCTTCCGTGCAAAATCCCACACCTGTCAATATCTAAACTCACTCCCCCTTGGCAACTTAAACCTCTCTCGCACTTCCTTCAACCCCACAAATTCACCCTCAACAAACAGGTCTCTAACCTGCTCTATCCCTTCCTCCCGCCATCTCCCATGCATCCCATCCATCTCCCCCCCCCACCCCCCACCCCCTCACCCTCCCAGTGCAAACCTATGGTTCCCGCATAATGGGGTGCAAGCAGGATGAACGTAGCCTATTCGGGAACAAGACAGCATGTCAAATTAAATGATGTTGTTCTTGCAGTTAAATCTGTGACTTTAAGCATTGCTCAGCCAAAGATATAACAGTAAGTGACTCACCACCTCTTATGTAGCAGGAAAAACAGAATTGTTCCTCAAGAGTTCCTTCAGCCTCCGCAGGCCAGATTCACTGCTGCCTCACCCAGCCTTGACCTGCAGCCTCTCCTCGCCCTACCGCAAACCAGCCCTCTATATTTTGGACTCCACTGTGGTGATATGCATCACTGTAAATACACAAGGGGTTAATGTAGATACACTAGGACACTGTAAATACTCAAGGGGTTAATGTAAATACACTGGGACTAAATAAACACTAGAGGGAGCACCAGAGACATCATGACACACAGACATTCAACCAATAGGTCAGTAAGATAGGACATGACCAATGGGCAGTCAAGACACACCCAGAGGTGACACTACCATAAGGGGGCTACCCATATAAAAGGACAGGGCACACATGCTCTTTCTCTTTCCATAGGCGACACTCAGAGGCACAGGGGCAGTTCAGAGCATCACACCCACCGCATGGATTAGAGCAGACTGGTTAGTTAGATTGAGTTACTATAGTAAGATTAGCAGGAGAGTCGAACTCAAGTAGGAGAATTGTTAACTGTTCAATAAATGTGTTAAACCTATGTCCAAGTCTGAACCTTCCTTTGTCAGAGTATACATCAAGGAAGCAGCTTATGCTACATGAAGAAGCATAACACAACATCCACCTCCCAGCCTTCCCAATCACTAGACCTATTCCCTGACCTCCATCCTCCTATATGGCCATCCTATTTGGCCAGCTGTCAAGCAGGCCATAGACTAAGGCCTTACAGAATACAATTGAAGCCAATTGCCAATAAGATTAGAAGGGTCTCCACATCCCTGGCCTTGCCCAGCTACCTGGCCAACTTCAGCCCATGCCTGCCTCCCCACAAAAATCAAGATCGCAACAGAAATTAGCAGTGTTGCAGAGTCTGGAGTCTGAGTGGCTGAGCGCAGGGTGACTGAGGTAACAAACAGAATTGGAAACTGTTAAACTTTTTTTGGGGTGGAGGAGGGATTTGAGAAACAATTATTTGAAATTCCAGCCTGAGAAAGAAGAAAGAAACCAGGAGATAAATTTTCATCAGAGACAGGAGCCTGGACCTATGTTTCGGGTCACAATCCCACCTCCTGCGGTTGGGAGGGAAGCAGAAACTGCTTGAGATGATCAAGTGGGTAAACCCTTAAGTGACTGGGTAATAGGTTTCCAGTCCAATCAAGGACGGAAAATGGGCTCTCAAAGCTGGAGCAGCAATTAGAGGCCTTCATGCTTGAGAGGATCAGTAATTGAGAGGGTGCTTCAACAAGAAGGTGCTCTCTCAGCCACTTAATTAAATTAAAATAAAGAACAGAAAAAGTGGACAGGCCATCACTGTAGCAAGCAGAGCCCCTCTACAGGGTGGACTTGGACTGTACTCTCACCCAGACAGGCAGCAAGGACCTGTTGACGTGACAAGTGCCCCAGCCTATCTCAGCTGATCTGCCCCATCCTGTCAAAAAACTGCAGGCTGATTGGAAAATCTCAGTCTGTCTCCTAAACTCAACTCCGCCAAAATGTCTGCCGCTGAATCGCATCCTGCAGCTGACACGCCACCCAGTCACAGTGTTTTTTGGAGCCCGCCTGCCTCCGTTCCTGCCTTCAGGTGACCTGACAATTCAGCATCATGTGTAGTTCATGTTCATATCGGAGCTTCGAGGAATCAATAAAAGTCGGGTTTTAAATAGTCTCAAATCACTTGACAGATCGACTCGTTTGTATTTTAGAATATACCTTATATTGCTACCACACATTTTGTTGCTGTTTTGATGAGTAAAAGTGCAGTTTCATGCCAATCCATCACATTATTATTCCATAATGACACCAGTGTAATGCAAATGCCTGTGATTTTGATCCAAGGGACTATGAATAATTTTTAAAAATAAATTTAGAGTCCCCAATTCATTTTTCCAAATAAGGGGCAATTTAGCATGGCTGATCTACATACCCTGCACATCTTTTGGGTTGTGGGGGCGAAACCCACGCAACACGGAGCGAATGTGAAAACTCCACACAGTGACCCAGAGCCGGAATCGAACCTGGGACCTCGGTGCCTTGAGGCTGCAGTGCTAACCATTGCACCACCGTGCTGCCCTCGGGACTATGAATAATATTGTCATGTGTATGTACTCTACTCATTTACTAGGTCTTCTTTTAAGAACAGCACTTCAAGTTGAGTGCCTTAATATCAGATTAAAGTTCAGCTTCATCAACCATCTGTTGTGTTATGTACTCTGGGATAACTGGATGCAGCTTTAACCAAAAGATACTCCAGACCTTGAAGTTAGTTCAATCTGATTTATTGAACCAGTAGCACAGTTAGCACAGTTCTCTATGAGTTCGACTCTCTGCTAACCTAAGTGTGGTTACTCTGTCTGACTGAACCAGACTAGCTCTTATCCACGTGCTGGAGGTGTGATACTGTACTTACACCCTGACTCACTCTGTAGGTGTTCATCAGTGGAAAGAGGCGGAGTGTGAGTGCCTTGTGCCTTTTATAGTGAGATACCACCCCTGAGTGTCCTGCCTGCTCATTGGTCATGTCCTGTTCTCTGTGTTCATTAGCTGCCTGTCTGTGCCTGTCTGTATATCATTATCTGCATGTCTGCATATCATGACATCTCCCTTTTTTTTATGGTTTGTTTGCACATGGGAACGTACTTACATGTGGTGGCATATATTAACATATTTACAAGCGGTGGCATATGTGAACATATTTACATGTGAAGACAGCTGTTTAATGTGAGAAAACAGAACATAGCAAACAAAACAAATGTTCATAAATCTAGTCTCTGGGGCTTGCGTCTGATCCATGTCGACCGCCGGAGGGGTGGTGGTGGGGACGATGGCGCCTTGACAGGCGGGATGGAAGCCTGACTGGTGGCCTCGTAGTTCGAGGTATCAGGAGGTGACAAAACAACGGATGGAAATGGAGAAGAAAGCGGTTGCGGGCAGGCAACTTTGCGCAGTGCCCGTCTGTTTCGTTGCACAACAGAACCATCAGCCATACATACAACACACAAGCAGGGTGCAGCATGTCGAACAACGACAGCTGGAGCAGACCAGTCACCATCCGGTATCTTGATCCTGACAGTGTCTGCCGTGGATAACACGGGCAAATCGGTGGTATAAGCAACATAGCCCTGCTTTTGCTAGTTTCGGAGTGGCTGCACCTTCTGCAGCACCGGTAGGTGATCCAGGTTGGGCAAGTGTATGGCTGGAAGTGTCATCCGCAGGTCCCCGTTCATCAGGAGTTGAGCCGGCGACATACCAGTGGACAGTGGGGTCGCCCTGTACGCAAGCAGCGCGAGGTAGATGTCAGAAGGAGAATCCGCGGCCTTGCAGATGAGCTGTTTCACAATGTGCACCCCTTTTTCAACCTTCCCATTGGACTGCGGATAGTGTGGGCTGGAAGTGACATGTTTGAAATGGTATGACTTGGCAAACAGACCACTCGTGGCTGTTGAAGCACGGGCCATTGTCACTCATGACAGTGAGTGGGATACGATGCATGGAGAACATCTCCTTACAGGCCTTGATGACGGTCTGAGATGTGAGGTCTGAGAGCTTCACGACTTCAGGGTAATTGGAGAAATAGTCAATAATCAACACGTAGTCACGACCATTCGCACGAAAGAGGTCGATGCCAACCTTGGACCACGGGGAGGTCTCGATTTCATGCTGCTGGAGTGTCTCCTTGCTCTGCGCTCGATGGAAGCATTGATAGGTCGTACAGTTGAGGACCATGTTCGAGATGTCCTGGCTAATACCGTAGACAATTGAGGGCATTGCCCTTTCTGCCAGCCATTGGCGAGGTGGTGCATGACACGCTGCAAGAGGGGGTCTTTGGCTGTCTCCTCGGGGATACGAACCACCTTCTCATCAGACGCCGGGAGGATGCTGGCACACAGCTGCACCTGTGATTCAATCTGCCGGATGATTTTCAGCGGTTCACTAGGCACTGTGATGGAGCGGGACAGTGCATCAGCGATGATGAGCTCCTTGCCAGGTGTGTACACTAAGTCAAAGTCGTACCTTCTGAGTTTGAGGAGGATGCGCTGCAACCGAGGCGTCATGTCGTTCAGGTCCTTGTGGATAATGTGGACCAGAGGCCTATGATCCGTCTCGACATGTCGGCAGGCCGTAGACATAGTTGTGAAACTTGAGAATGCCAGTGAGAAGACCCAGGCATTCCTTCTCTTTTTGCGCATACCCTGTTTCGGTGGGCATCATGGCCCTCAATGCGTAGGCTACCGGTGCCCAGGATGAAGTATCATTGCGTTGAAGCAGCACCGCACAGATGCCATCCTCGCTCGCATCTGTCGAGATCTTCGTCTCCCTGTCTGGGTCAAAAAATGCCAAGACGGGTGCAGTGGTGAGCTTGGCTTTCAGCTCCAACCACTCTGCCTGATGTGCTGCCTTCCACTCAAAGGCAGTGGAATTTTTCACCAGGTTTCGTAGGGCCGTTGTGTGTGAGGCCAGGTTTGGGATGAACTTGCCCAGAAAATTGACCATGCCTAGGAAGCGCAACACCGCCTTCTTGTCTTCAGGGACCTTCATGGCTTTGATGTCCTTGACCTCGTCTGTGTCCGGGTGCACGCCCCGCTGAGAGATCTGGTCACCTAGGAACTTGAGTGTCGACATGCCAAAGCAACATTTGGACCTGTTCAGATTCAAGTCATTGGCATGGACAGGGCGGAATACCTGCTGGAGACGGGAAACATGCTCTTCAGGGGTCGTGGACCATACGATGATGTCGTCCACGTACACACGAACCCCTTCAATGCCCTCCATCATCTGCTCCATGATGCGATGGAAGATCTCCGATGCCGAGACAATGCCAAACGGCATGCGATTACAGCAGTATCTGCCAAACGGTGTGTTGAAGTTGCAGAGCCTTCTGCTGGGCTCATCCAGCTGGATTTGCCAAAATCCATGTGACGCATCTAACTTGGTGAAAAAACATGCGTGTGCCATCTCACTGGTGAGTTCCTCCCGCTTCGGGATGGGGTAGTGTTCACACATTATATTCTTATTGAGATCCTTGGGATCAATGCAGATGCACAGGTCCCCCAAAGGCTTTCTAACACATACCATCGAGCTGACCCAGTCAGTCAGTTCGGTTACCTTAGAAATTATGCCCTGTTACTGAAGATCCTTCAGCTGTGCCTTCAGGCGCTCCCTCAGCGGAGCCAGGACCCGGCGTGGTGCGTGGACCACTGGCTTGGCATCAAGTCGTAGCAGAATCTTGTATCGATATGGCAGCGTGCCCATCCCGTCGAACACATCCGGATACTGAGTGAGGATGTCGTCAATGCCGGCCTGAAGGATTGGAGGATGTTGTTGTGTAAACCCGCTGCACGAGATTCAGCTGCTTGCAGTCATACGCGCCAAGTGGTGCATGGCATGCTGCAAGAGGGGGTCTTTGGCTGTCAATTCTGACTTGACAATTTCAAAACGTAACCGTGCATGGGTGCTCCGGTTGGAGACGAGTAGATGGCAGGATCCCAGTGCCGTGATGGCACTTCTGTTGTAGTCCAGGAGCCTGCAGGCTGTTGGAAGGACCTTGGGGGGCTTTTTGATGCGTTTGAAATCTGCCTGTGAGAGGAGGTTGGCAGAAGCACCTGTGTCCAGCTTAAAATGGATGGAGCAGTGGTTGACCTGCATCACCCCACGCCATTTGTCCGCAGAATCCACAGCGAGGATGGATTGAATTTGTGATGAGTTGGATGTGGCATATTCACATTTGATAATGATGCCCACACAGTAGGTGGAGTCCAGGCATTCTTCCTCTGGATCCGTTGTGCTGCCAGGATCCGAATCCTGTAATCGTTGTTGCACACTCTGAAAGCACCGTCATCAGAATTGGGAGCGCTGGACCCTGACTGGTGGTGCAGACCTGCACAAGGCTGCATAGTGTCCAGGCTTCCCGCAATTTAAACATCGCCTGCCTCTTGCAGGGCAGTGTTTCTTTAAGTGGGCGTTGCCTCAGTTCGAGCACGCCATGACGTCAGCGCCCTGACGATCCGCGCGTCGTCGCACATGTGCAGTGCGGATGTCGGCCGCTTCATTATCCCGTTCGCATCACGCATGCGTGGGTCCCCGGGAAAAGCATGTGAAATGGCCGCTTTCATCAATGCTGAGGCGCTGCATCCGGGAGATGACCTGCACACTCTCTGCCTCGTGGGAGGCAAGTTCCCCATTTTCAGCCGATTTGTGCTAGGCATAGCGATTTTTGGCATGCTCATGAACCGTGCATGTTTCAATTGCGACTGACAGGGTCATATGCTTGATTTTCAGCAGCTGCTCTCTCAGAGGATCAGAGTGAACTCCAAAAACGATTTGGTCTCTGATCATAGAGTCAGCAATATCACCAAAGTTGCAGGACAGCACTAGCAGGCTAGGTTAATTAAGAAGGAGTTGAAAGATTTTCTTTACCTTGTAGACGCTGTTTGAATATGTAGCGCTCAAAGATTTCATTGGTGTCCACTTCACAGTGACCATCAAACTTGTCCAGGATGGTCTGAAACTTTGTCTTGTCCTGGCCTTCGGTGAAGTGGAAAGAGTTGAAGAGTTCGATGGCTTGATCACCCGCTGTTGAGGAGAAGCGCGATCTGTCTGTATATCATTATCTGCATGTCTGCATATCATGACACCATCAACATTAAGATCACATATTTCTGAGTTTTGGGCAGGGTTTGCAGTGAGTGGAGTGTTGGGAAATATAAGGCCCAAATGAAGTGATAAGAGTACATAGAATTACATAGATTAAGCAGCACAGAAGCCGGTCATTCGGCCCTGTCAGTCCATTCTGGCATTTATACTCTACTCAAACCTCCTCTCATCTTTCTTTATCTAAATCTACTATCGTAACCAATCATCCCCTTCTCCCCTTTCCCCTGAAATACAAATATGCCATTTGTTTATATCACTTCCTGGCGGTGAGTTCCACATTCTCACCACTCTTTGGGTAAAGAAGGTTATTCTGAATTCCCTGTTGTATATTGCTTGGTAACTATCTTATATTGGTGGCCTCTAGTTAAGCTCTTAACTTCATTGCAGTGTTAATGTAAGCCGACTTGTGACAATAATAAAGATTATAAAAAGTGGAAACATTCTCTCTGCATCCACTTTATCAAAATCTTTCAGTGTTTTAAAAACTTCTATTAGGTTGGCCCTCAGCTTTCTTTATTCAAGAGAAAAGAGACTCAGTCAGTCAATCCTTTCCTGATAAATGTGTACCCACACATTTCTGTGTCATCCTTGTAAATCTTCTCTGCTCACTCTCCAGCGCCTCAATATCTTTTTTATAACATGGTGACCAGAACAGCATGCAGAATTCTAAATGAGGTCTCATCAAGATCCAATACCGGTGGAGCATAACTTTCCTACTTTTCAATTCAATCTCTTGAGAAATAATGCCTTGTGCTTGGTTTGCTTTTTTTAATGATGGAACTTTTAGCGATTGATGTATTTGTACTCCAAGATCCAGTTGTTTCTCTACCCACCTCTCACTTTCCAAGTATTAAGTGCCTTTCCTATTCTTCCTACCAAAATTATCAACCTCACATTTATCCATGTTGAACTTCATTTTCCAACTAATTGCCCATTCTGCAAGTTAATTGAGGCCCTCCTAAAATTTGTTGCAGCTTTCCTCAGGATCGGTTATTCCCCCACCCACCACCCCCACCCCCAATTTAGTGTAATTCGCAAATTTAGAAATTGTGTTTTAGATTCCAAAGTCCAAGCCATGAAGATAAATTGTGAACAGCTGTAGTCTGAGAACTGATGCTTGTAGAACACTACTTCTCACCTTCTGCCACTCTGAATAATTATCCTTTATTCCCACCCACTGCTTTCTGCCTTGAAGCCAGCAATCCATTCTGCCATTTGTCCCCTGACTCGATATTTGCTATCCTTATTCAGAAAGCTGTTACGGGGAACTTTACCAAAGGCCTTTTGTAAATCCAGATAAATTACATCTATTACTTTACCCTTGTCTACTCTCCCTCCGCTACCTCTTCAAATAATTTAAGCATGATTTTGTCTACTGAAATCCATGTTGACTATTTGTCATATTTCTCATTTCCAGATGTTCTTCTATCCTCTTCATGAGTTTGATTCCAGTATTTTTCTTATCACCAATGTTAAGGTTGAAAATTCCTAAATGTGTTCTGTCCCCTTCCTTAAATATACAAATTACATTTGCTATCCCACCAGTCCTCTGACACGAGATTTGCAGCAATGTATCTGCAATCTCTTCCTTAGATTCCTTTAAAATACATGAATGTAATCCATCCAGACCAGGATCTTTATCCTCTTTGAGGTTGATTAGTTCATTCAATGCATCTTCTCTTTATTTTAAATAAATTTATCTCATTGGTCATCTCATAATTTAATGCCACATCTATTTGTTACATCTCCCTGGTAAACAGCGAAGCAAAGTAAATTTGTAAGGCGGGATTCTCCGACCCCCCCCCGCGGCCGGTCTGTGCATGCGCGGAACCACGGCGGTGGCTCTGCGCATGCGCTAACTCGCGCCAGCCCTTCGGCATCGGTTGGCGTGGCGCCAACCCCTCCGGCACCGGCCTAGCCCCTGGATATGCAGAGGATTCTGCAACTTATGGTCAGCCAGACGCCGGAGTGGTTCGTGCCGCTTTTTACTCCGGCGTCGGGCCATCGCGGGGATTCGGGAGAATGACGCCCGTAATGTTTCAACCACCTTTCTATCATTCCCTATGGTGTTATCCAGTCTATCCTTTAATGGTCCTATTCCCATTACAGCCTTCTTTTTTCATTGATGTGCCTATTAAATATTTTGCTATGTTGTTTTATGTTCCTTAATAATTTAAATTCATCATTCTCCTTTGCTTTCCTCTTTGGTTTTTTTTACTTTTCATAGAATTTACGGTTTAAACAAAAATCATTCAAGGGATGTGGGCTTCACTGTCTTGTTCTGCATTTGTTGCCCATCCCTAAATGCCGTTTGGAAGGCGGTGGTGAGCTGCCTTCTTGAACGCTGGCGTCCATGTGGTGTAGGTGCACCCACAGTGCTGTTGGGGAAGGTGTTCCAGGATTTCGACCCAATGACAGTGAACCAATGGCGATTTATTTCTAAGTCAGGATGAAAACCTCCAGGTGGTGGTATTCCCATGTCTCTGCTGCCCATGTCCCTCAAGATTGTAGTGGCTGCGGGTTTGGAAAGTGCTGTCTAATGAAGCTTTGTGAGTTCCTGCAATACTTCTTGTCGATGGTACACATTGTGCGTCGGTGGTGGAGGGAGTGAATGTGTGTAGATGGGTTGTCAATCAAGCAGGTTGCTTTGTTCTGGATGGTGTCAAGCTTCTTGAGTGTTGTTGGAGCTGCACTCATCCAAGCAGGGAAAGAGTATTCATCACACTCCTGACTTGTGCCTTGTAGATATTGGACGGGATTTGGGGAGTCAGGAGGTGACTTACGTGCTGCAGGATTCCACGCCTCGAACCTGCTCTTGTAGTCACAGTATTTATATGACTAGTCAGTTTCTGGTCAATGATGATCACCAGGATGTTGATGGTGGGAGATTCAGTGATAGTAATTACATTGAACATCAAGGGGCAATGATTAGATTATTTCTTGTTGGAGATGGTCATTGCCTGGCACTGTGTTGTGAAAATGTTACTTGTCATTGTCAGCCCAAGCCTAGATATTGTTCAGATCTTGTTGCATTTGGACATGGGCTGCTTCAGTATCTGAGGAGTCACGAATGATGCTGAACATTGAGCAGTCACCAAAGAACATCCCCACTTCAGACCTTATGATGGAAGGAAGGTCATTGATAAAGCAACTGGCTTAGGACACTACCCTGTGCACCTCCTGCAGTGTTGTCCTGGAGCTGAGATGATTTACCTTCAACAACCGCAAGCATCTTTCTGTGTGCTCGGTATGACTCCAACCAGTGGAGAGTTTTCCCCCTGATTCCCATTGGCTGCAGTTATTCTGCGGGCTTCTTGATGCCATATTCGGTCAAATGTTGGATTGATGTCAAGGGCAGTCGCTCTCACTTTAATCTCCCAAAATTAAAAACCACATCTAAACTACTAAAATGAATCACTATTAAACAAATGTCACAAGTCATTTACTGATTCCCTGGCTAACATACAATGTGTGAACTTGGCTTTCACTGTTCTTGTGTTCATTCTGCTTCCAACCTCTCAAGACAACTTTCTGCTGAGACAACCAGATGTTGCCTTGAGGGCTCAATTACCACCTCATTTTCAGCCTTGCCAATCTCCTGCAATATCACCTGGGTGATAATGCATCAAGCACATATTTCAATGATAAATCCTATGGAAATCCTCTTTTCCTCCACCTCCCAAAGACCAAGAGGAATTCAAAAGTAATGTTCATTTAAACAGCAGAACGTCACACTGAAACATCAATACTCAGTGGGTAGTAAAAATAAAAGCGACTAGAATGGAAAAAGACCAAAAGGTAACAGGTAGAAATTTGTCAGTGCCCGATTTCAGATAAGGATAAAGGTGATATAGTCCCGATATGCAATTGAACTGAAAGGCCAAAGGCTGCCCAAAAATTAGCCTCAGACCTCATTTTAAGTAATCTGGGCAAGCTGCTGATGTCTATCCTGCCCGCACAGGACTTATCTTACTTTGGGTGCCTTAACTCTCTGGAGTAGCCTTCAGGTAAGTGGTGGAGGGAAGAGAGCGGAAGAGGGCTAACTGCCTCTGACAGGAATACTGCGATACCTGCTCTACTCCTGGTATGACAAAATTATAACAGAAAATTAAAACATATGTGCTCAACTAGAAAGTCTTATTTTCCTTTTCTTGCTAAGTCGCCCTCCTGATCTGCCTCTATGCATTTTGTTACTGCTTTTTCTGGAAATTAATGTCGAGAGATTTCTGCAATGTGCAGTAATTTGGCAACACCACTTTTAGTTGAGTAAATTGAAAACGTACTCCTTTGTCGTAGTTTGCCAATCTTATTGTTTAGCGCCTCGACTGTATTTCTACCTGGCTGTCTATGGGCTGGATTCTCTGTTTCTGAGGCTAAGTTCCGGTGCCAATGGGGGAACTGTGGTTTTTCACGACAGGAAAATTGCTGCAAAACCCTCAGCGATTCTGGTACCAGTGAGGGGCTAGCACCGGCGCCGCATGAAACACACGCGGAACGCGTGGAAAATGGTCAGAGAATCTCCGGGTCCCAGGCCACACACGCGCAGGGCTGATAAGCTGCAGCAGCGCACGCCTACACCCGCCACGTATGCAACGGTCGTGCAGGAAAACATGGTACTGGCCGTGGTGGACCATGTACCCGCCCACCCCGACCCTACAGACCACCTCCTGGCCACCCCCCACCACTCTCCCAACCCTAGCAGAAGCCCCCTGGCCAGCGGCATGGATCTCGGCCGAGTGTGGCGGCACTAGACACTGTCCGCAGCCGGCATGCCAGGCTCCCGACCGCTGGGACCTCACATGGCCCACGCCGTTGGGAAGTCGGCCCATCGGAGGTGGAGCATCGCGGGTGGGCCGGCTGATGGCCCTCCGACAGGGTTGCGACTGCATGCGGCGCGCGTCCCAATGATGCCGATTTGGAGGGGGCAGAGCATCGTGAACCAGCGTCAAACCAGTGCCTGCCCCAATCTTGGAGCCGGGAGCCATTCTCTGCCCGATCGCCGTTGTCTACTTCGGCATCGGGCTACAGAGAACCCCGCCCTATATTTTATATCTCGGATCAATGCAGAGTTTTTACTTGTGTAACTGGTTTTATTGACAATGTTTGAAAATGTCAAGTCCATGCTTCAGATCTGGCTTCCAGCTCTTTCTATAGGTTCTTTACCTTTCCCTGAGTCCACAGCCAATTTTGCCAATTAAGCACAGTGAGCATGAAGAGTAAACAGACTTACAAAATCAAACACAGAACAATTGAATAATCAAATTCTCCTGGGCGGGTTCTCCGTTTGAGAAACTAAATGCTGACACAGATTCGCAAGAGTTCTACATTGATGAAAGCGGTGCCGGTCCCAGAGCGATTCAGTGCTAGCATCAGCGCCACGTGGGACTAGTGCAATTCCAACCAACACTATCATTTGATTCGCCAGGGTCAAGATTGTCACTGGAGAGCCTGACAGCTTGTATCCGTGTGTAAGCACCCCACACACACTCATTCCAACCAAGGTGATGCCAGTCCAAAGAGTGGCCCCGAGATTCACAGATGCGGAGTTGGAGACATTGTTAGATGACATAGAGGAGAGAGGGCACACCCTGTCCCCCGGGGTGGGGAGGAGACTGCCGTCCGTGGACATACACCAGGTCTGGGCACAGGTGGCAGAGGCTGTGACTGCCGTGGGCGCAACCGCCAGGAACGGACTACAGTGCAAGAAGCTGCAGAACCGCCTCAGGGCAGCCAGGGTGATTCACCACCTCCATGTCCCCGGCACTACCTCCACACCCACAAACCACCCCCCACCCAGCTCCACCAGGCAGTGCTGGATGATGGTGAGCAATCCCTCAGCACAGCCAGGGTGAGACACCTCCAACACCATGCCCCTGGCACCAACTGCCATCGCACACACCCGTAACCCCCCCCTGATTGAACCCCACCTGTCAGCAGTCCGGGTACTCCCCACCCTGCACCACATGCCAACACCCATACCGCCTGCCATGGTTGGGTGCCCTGCACAACCAGGCCATTAGCCATGCACCCCCTGTGCTGCCCACGTCCGAGTGTCTCACACTATGCATGGTCTGTTACCACCCCCCATCGAGGAGAAGGCGGCCCACCACCGCTGGGCGGGAGTGAAGATCAAAGGGGGCCCACCGGATCTGCAGCCCCTCACCGCTGCACAGTAGATGGCGTTGGACCAGGTCAGTGAGTCACCGAGGCAGAGATTGGCATCAGGGAAGCAAGTGAGCTCCCGATGGATTGCGGTGTCCCTACGGCATATGTGGCATGCTCTCTCCACCCCCTTCACCCTGCCCATCCCCATCACCAACCCAACCTTTCCCACCCTTCCAACACGCCCCCCCCCCCCCCAACACTCACCAGTGACCTAACCATGCGCCTTGCCTTTTGCAGGATCACCTGATGATGAGGCGAAGCCATCGGGCGTACCCGACCCACAACGCCAAGTCTCATCTGGTGACGAGGCAGGACCTGCTGGTGACTGGGCCCACAGCCGCAACCCAGCGACACCCCAGAGAACACACCCAGGGATGACACCGACCTCTTGGCACTGCTGGCTTCAGCGCCCTCCACCACCCCAGAGACATTCACCTCAAATGGGCACTTTAATGAAGAGGTGCCTGGACACTATGTGGTGTGCACCAC
This sequence comes from Scyliorhinus torazame, assembly GCF_047496885.1. Taxonomy (NCBI): domain Eukaryota; kingdom Metazoa; phylum Chordata; class Chondrichthyes; order Carcharhiniformes; family Scyliorhinidae; genus Scyliorhinus; species Scyliorhinus torazame. The sequence goes on along the minus strand of NC_092714.1, from coordinate 96,981,115 downwards.
ACGCTTGCAGCGGTACAGAAGGTGGAGGTAGGAAGCGCCGAGGGGGCGGAGGGCAACCCAACCCCAGGGACGAACTGCCATCCAAACAGGTCTCTGGCTTCTGGAAAGGGCGGTCTCAATGTTGGAGATGCAGGCACAGAGCCAAAGACTCCATGAGGGGTTGTCAGCAACTATCCAGCTCCTTCGGGTGCAGTTGGAGGTGTCCAACCACCTGCAGTAAACACCGTCCTCTTACTTATCATGTTTCCCGATTTTAAGTACCACAAGTGAACCTCACCATTGGTAATTCCTCCTGGCGGGGGATCGCTGGAATCCCGGAGAATACCGGGGTGGGGCCTTTAATGATATGCCAATGGCGTTTACTGTATGATTGCATGCTCATGCTGGATGCGGTATAGAACATACTCACGCCACTGTTGAGGCGCCAGAGCATGACATTCCGTGCGCAATTCTGGCATCACTGAACAGAGAATTCCGCCCTTCATCTTTTCCCCCTTTCAAAAGCTGAAGACCTTGGCTAGAATTCTCTGGTCATCGGGATTCTCTTTTCCTGCTGGGTGTTGGTTTCGCGCCAGCGTGGGCTGGTTTCAATGGGAAATCCTATTAATAAGCAGTGGGAGGGTAGAATCCCACCACCAGCGAACGGCGCGCGGACAAGAAACACTCGGCTGGGGGACCGGAGAATTAAACCAGTGACTTTCAAACTTTTTCCCCGGGACCAGCTCAGACCAACCGGCCAACGTTCGGGACCCACGCCAGGCAACCTTCGCAACCCACCATTTTCACTTACCTTTAATACGACAAGTGATCCTGCTTGGTCCTCACCATCGGGCAGCACAGTTAGTGATGGGTTGAAGCGCGGCAGCACAGTGGTTAGCACAGTTGCTTCACAGCTCCAGGGTCGCAGGTTCGATTCCCGGCTTGGGTCACTGTGGTGCGGAATATACACGTTCTACTCGTGTCTGCGTGGGTTTCCTCCAGGTGCTCCGGTTCCCTCCCACAGTCGAAAGATGTGCAGATTAGGTCGATTGGCTATGTTAAATTGCCCTTAATGTCCAAAGAAAGATTAGTTGGGGTGATGGGGATAGGGTGGAGGTGTCAGGAAAGGGTGGAGGTGTGCTCTTTCCAAGGACCAGTGCAGACTCAAGGGGCTGAATGGTCTCCTTCTGTACTGTAAATTCTATGATTCTATGATCTCATTTGCTTTGCTATTCAATGTTACATTTCTGCTAAGGACTTCAGCTGATGATTTAAGTTCTCGCTACATCCTTTGAAAAAATTTAAGAGGTTTGTCCTCAAACTCGCCTTTGAAGTTGAGCGGGTTTTAAACTTTCATTTGGCAGTACTTCCCTGCATATAACACACATGGGCTTTGCATCCTGATTTGTATTGGCACAATTAACAAAGCCATATCTCAAGAAATCACCTTTATGCTGCTTTGTTCCCGATTTCAGTTCCTTCTTAGTAGGTTGTTTACCAACAGCCCTGGAGTTCACACTAGCACTGCTTTGTCCTGCCATGGACTCTCCTGTGCAGCTCTCTCCAACCGATTCAGTTGTTAGATCCTGGCCTGTTTGTGTCTCTGTCTCTCTTCCATATAACAAAATGATCCATCAATTCTTCACAGTCCTGTTGCTTGCTTGCTCGCAGCTAGAAAATGGAGGAATCTCTCCTTCGTGATTTTGCACCCAAAGCGCAGACGTACAGGGTGCGTGACGTCAGTGTACGTGCCGCGCTCATTACCTGCACTCTGCTGCCACATCTGGTGGGAAGACTGCATCCTTCACATTTAAAACCCGGTCTCAGCTGGCATTCTCAACTTAAAAGCCAGTCACGGCCGTTGGGCGCTTCTCCTGTGATCGGAAATGCCACGACCAATCGCTCCACGACCCTTCCAACACCCACCTGCAAGCCGTGATCCACAGTTTGAAAAACCCTGAATTAAACCATCCTAAACAACAAGTGAAGTACATCCGGACATCCCTTAGAGCTCAGCTTGTCCATTTTCACGAAATACAGAAATAGCATTGAGATATGAAGGTCTGTGATGACGATGTTCAGAACAGTGAATTTGAGGTTGTGGTTCTGCATGATTAATTGATGAGGCACATAATCAACATCACAATTTGCTCATCGGAAAAATTAAATGTATTCTAATAATCCCTGTCCTCGAAATATCATAATCTGCTCACTGCCGAGCACTTCACATTCCACTTGGTGTTGCCGTCCAACAGAAAGGCACTGGCAGCAGGCAAGTGCTTGATCTGCTTTGGGCCTAATCGAGATGCTGCAGGTTGGTGTTCTCAGTTTAGCCATTTAATGAAACCCAACCTCCAACTTCAAATCATTGTTTCCTGCAGCTGTCCACTTGTTGAAGTATGCTCCTCCTTTAGCTCTGACATTCTCGTTGAATGGCAGTAATGGCTTAAGAATGGTAGTGGCATGCAAAGGTTACAACCTATCTTAAGCATGGCTGGTGTCTTTCCGGTCCAAGGATATGGGGTGGCTATGAATGGATTATTCAAATGTTTTCCCTTCCAACATACAAGCTCCAAGACTGACTTTTATCAGCCTGTTGAATCATTCATCATCAACATTTGATTGTGGGTTGGATCACACTGTCAGATGATGGCGAATCCCATAACTTGCTCAGAACTCTGAACGGACTGGAAACAAAATGTGGGGCAGGTTTCTCCAATAATGGGGCTAAGTGTTGACGCCGTCGTAAACGCCGGAGCGCTTTACGACGACGTCAACGGGCCCCACAGTCCACCGAATCAGCGGCCCACAAGGGGCCAGCACCGGCATTACGAGATGTACGGGGGAGTGATATGTGGGTCGCGTCACTGACGCAACACCGCGCGGCGCCTTAAAAGAACGCATCCCCACACGCGGCCGTCGGAAGATGGCCACCTGCCGCGCAGCGCCCAGGTTCCGTGATGGTGATCTCGACACGCTCCTGCCGTGGAGCAGATGAGGGGGGCACGGTATCCCGGACCTGGCAACACCATTCGGCGTTTGTGGCGGGAAGTGGGCGCTGCCGTCAGCGCCGTCGGGACAGTAGCCAGGACAGGCGACCAGTGCCATAAAAAGCTGCACGACCTCCTCAGGGCAGCAAGGGTGAGTACCCAGCACTGTGCCCTTGGCACCAACTGCTCTACCCCCCACACATGTGACATGCCCCCCCCCCTCCCCCCACCCCTCCCCGCCCTCAGGGGGACGGTGCACCTGGACTGCACCCCCTCACCGTCCACACGCAGAGGGCACTGGAGCTCGCTGGCGAACCCGAGGACCCAGATCGGAGGTGCGCCACCAAATGAGACCCCACCCCCTCCCCCCACTCCCTCACCCCCCCCCTCTCCCCACTCCCCTTACCCTCCTCTCACCCCACCCCTTCACCCCACCCCCCCCTCACCCGTGCTGGGGCCCGTGCCGGTGGCTCCTGCAGGGGAGGTCCCGGAACACTGCAGCACCTCAGACTCTCCACCCTACCGTCCCCGGTGCAGCTGGTGGACAGCGGGCAGGACAGGTCGGCAACACCCCAGCCAGGACGCCCGAGGTGCAGGCTGGCCCATCCAGGTCAGGCCGCCCCAGGAAACGAGTGCCAAAGGGGAGCCTAGTCGCAGGGCAGGAGTCTCAGCAGTCCGCCTCCACTTCTGTTGCACCGTCTGGGGAACCACAGAATCGTAGTGATAGGGCCCATAAGGCCAGAAAGTTAGACATCCAGTAAGTTGGCACAGGTGCAGGGCACAGCTTAGATATAGGGGCTAGGGCACATGTGTTTACCGTTTTTAATAGACACACTGTATCACCAATGAATGTTGTGTCTGTGCTCTGTCCGACGCGTGGGGCGGGAAATAAGTGCCACTGTGAGTGAGGGGTGATGGAACGTTGAGCCCCGGTGGGTGTGATGTGCGCACCCCCCCCCCCCCCCCCCACCCCCCCCCCCCCCCCCCCCCCGCCTCCCAGATGTCCCCATCGCCCCACCCCCAGTGAAACAACAGGGCCATGTGATGGAGCATCTAGCCCGCATACAGGGAGCACCCAGGTAGAGGGTATTACTATGGCCATGAGTCAGGCATTGTCTAACGATGTGGAGCTCATGGCAGAGTGGGCTGTCATCATCCCCTATGGCATGGACCAGACCCGCTGTCACAAGCAACCGTGTAAGCCCAGTCCATTGTGCCGCAGGTGGATGTGTCCTGGAGGGGTGGTGTGCATGCGGGTGATGCGTTGGTGTTGGAGGTAAGGTTGGTCAGTGCTGGGGGATGTAGGTCGCACTGGTGTTGTGGGAGGTGAGGGTGCCTTGTACTGCAGGGCCATTCCAGAGCGGTCCAGGCATCTGAAGCGCATCTTCAGCACCCCGAAGCATCTCTCGACCACACCCCTGGTCGCACAATGGACATCATTGTAGCGGGTCTCTGCTTTGATCTGTGGCCTCCATATAGGTGTCATCAGCCATGACTGCAATGGGTAACCCCTGTCGCCCAGCAACCAGCTCACTGCCAGGGGGGATGTCCCTTGAACATGTTGGGTATGAATGATTGTGCCAGGATAAACGAGTTATGTACACTGCCCTGGTACTGGGCGCAGACATGCAGTATCTTCATCTGGTGGTCACAGACTACCTGAACGTTCATGGAGTAGGAGCCCTTCCTGTTCATGAATATCGGCCTGTTATCACCATCCTGACAGACACCTGGGGTGGGACTCTCCATAGCCCAACGCCAAAATCGAGATCGGCGATTGGGCAGAGAATGGTTGGCGATGCTCCACCCTCCAAATCGGCATCATCGGGATGCGCGCCATGCACAGTCGCAACAATGGGCCGAGTTCCGCATGGCACGGGCCACGTGTGGTTCCAGCGGTCACGAACCTGGCGTGCCAGCTGCGGACAATGTCCAGCGCCGCCACACTCAGCTGCGATTCGTGCCGCTGGCCAGGTGGCTTCTGCTGGGGCTGGGGGAAGTGGTGGGGTGTGGGTAGGAGGTGGACTGTGCGGTCGGGGTGGATGGATACGCAATCCAGCACGGCCAGCGCCATGCTTTCTGGCGGGACCCGTGGGGGCATGGGTGTGCGCGGCTGCAGCTTGTCAGCCCTGCGCAATCCGTGGGTGCTCCACACGGTGCAGGTGCTAGCCCCTCACCGCTACCAGAATCGGTGAGGGATTCACGGCGATTTCCCCGTCATGGAGTAGCACGGATTCTCCGTTTAGCCGCGGAAATGGAGAATCCAGACCCATGTGATCCCTCGCCAAAGACAGCTGGTTATGAATGTAGCCATGGTGTGTGTCATGAGATGCACTCATGCACATAATGAGATACATATAAAAAATAATTTGTATTCAAATTTTCACAGAATATCAACAGCAAAATACAGAAAGAAAAGAACAAATACCCCACCCCCGTATACATCAATAATAAATTAACAGCCATCATCAACACAGAAGCAACTATACACGCCCACACGGGTTGCTGCTGCTGCTGACCATCTTCTAACGCTCTGCCAGGAAGTCGAGGAACGGTTGCCACCGCCTGAAGAACCCTTGCACCGATCCCCTTAAGGCAAATTTCACCCTCTCTAATTTAATAAACCCCGCCATATCGTTGATCCAGGACTCCACGATTGGGGGCCTCGCATCCTTTCACTGAAGGAGAATCCTTCGCCGGGCTACCAGGGATGCAAAGGCCAGAATACCGGCCTCTTTCACCTCCTGTGCCACCCCAAATATTGCGAGCCCCCATCCCGGCTTGACCCTGGAACCTACCACCCTCAACACCGTCCTCGCTACACCCTTTCAAAAGTCCTCCAGCGCTGGGCACGCCCAGAACATGTGGGTGTGGTTTGCTGGGCTCCCTGAGCACCTAACAGACCTGTCATCGCACCCAAATAACCGGCTTATCCTTGCCCCGATCATGTGAGCCCTATGCAGCACCTTAAATTGTATGGGACTGAGCCTCGCGCAAGAGGAGGAAGAGTTCACTCTCCCCAGGGCATCCGCCCACGTCCCCTCGTCAATCTCCTCACCCAACTCCTCCTCCCACTTACCCTTTAGCTCCTCCACCGAGGCTTCCTCCTCCTCCTGCATCATCTGATACTTTGCCGAGATCCTCCCCTCTCCAACCCACACCCCCGACAACACCCTGTCCTGGACCCCGTGTGGCGGCAGCCGTGGGAACTCCACCACCTGCCGCCGAACAAACGCCCTGACCTGCATATATCTGACGGTGTTCCCCGGGGGCAGCCCGAACTTCTCCTCCAGCTCACCCAGGCTTGCGAACTTCCCGTCTACAAACAGGTCCCCCATCCTTCTAATACCTGCCCTGTGCCAGCTCAGGAACCCTCCGTCCATCCTCCCCGGGACAAACCGGTGGTTCCCCCGAATTGGTACCCCCACCTCCCTGCTGTGACGTCTCCATTGCCCTCAAATTTTAAGGGTAGCCGCCACCACCGGGCTCGTGGTATACCTCGTTGGAGGAAGCGGCAGCGGCGCCATCACCAGCGCCTCCAGGCTCGTGCCCACACAGGACGCCATCTCCAGCCTCTTCCATGCCGTCCCATCCCCCTCCATCACCCACTTATGCACCATCGCCACGTTGGCGGCCCAATAATACCCACAGAGGTTAGGCAGCGCCAACCCCCCTCGATCCCTGCACCGCTCCAGGAACACCCCTCTCACCCTCGGGGTCTTCTGCGCCCACACAGACCACATAATGCTCCTATTAACCCGCCTGAAGAAGGCCTTATTGATCAGGATGGGGAGACACTGGAACAGGAACAAAAATCTCAGGAGCACCGTCATTTTAATTGACTGCACCCTACCCGCCAGGGAGAGTGGCAGCACGTCCCACCTCTTAAACGCCTCCTCCATTTGCTCCAGTCTCGTGAAGTTAAGCTTATGCAGGGCCCCCCAACTCCTAGCCACCTGGACCCCCAGGTACCTGAAACTCCTCTCCGCTCTTTTTAGCCGGAGCTCACCAATCCCCTCTCCTGGTCCCCTGGGCGAACAATGAACTACTCGCTCTTCCCCATATTGAGCTTATACCCGGAGAAATCCCCAAACTCCCTGAGAATCCTCATCACCTCCGGCATTCCCCCCACTTGGACCTCCCCATTATCATTAGCCTCCAGGTACCTCTCTATGCACCCTAGGACCTGCCCGCTCACCTCCTCGTCCGCCAGCAACCCCACCTCTAAGCGCCACAGCGGGCGCTGGTCCCTCTCCTCCCCCAGCTCGAGGTCTACCCGATGCGGAGCGTGATCGGAAATGGCTATCGCCGAGTACTCAGTATCTTCCACTCTCGGAATCAGCGCCCTGCTCATGACAAAGAAGTCAATCCGGGAATAGGCCTTGTGGACATGGGAGAAGAATGAGAATTCCCTGGCCTCGCAAACCTCCATGGGTCCGCCCCTCCCATCTGATCCATGAATCCCCTCAGCACCTTGGCCGCCGCCGGCCTCCTACCCTTCCTCGACCTGGAGCGATCTAGTGCCGGTTCCAGCACCGTATTGAAATCACCCCCATTATCAGGCCCCCTGCCTCCAGGTCCGGAATCTGGCCCAACATACGCCGCATGAACCCCGCATCGTCCCAATTCGGGGCGTATACATTGACCAACACCACCCGCTCCCCCTGCAGCTTGCCACTTACCATCACATACCTACCGCCATTGTCTGCCACGATGCTCGACGCCTCGAACGACACTCTCTTCCCCACCATGATCGCCACCCCCCGATTTTTTGCTTCCAACCCCGAATGAAACACCTGGCTTCCCCACCCCTTTCTCAACCTTACCTGATCCGCCAGCCTCAAGTGCGTCTCCTGAAGCATGGCCACACCTGCCTTCAGCCACTTCAGGTGCGCGAACACCCTGGCCCGTTTGACCGGCCCGTTCAGTCCCCTTACGTTCCAGGTTATCAGCCGGATCAGGAGGCTACCCCCCCCCGCCCCCCGCCGACTAGCCATATCCCCTTCTAGGCCAGTCACTTGCCCGTGCCCCCCGCACGGCCCGTTCCCCACAGCGGCAGACCCCCGCCCCAATCTCCTCTACCGACTCCAGCTCCCCCTTGTCCATTCCAGCAGCAACCCGGTCCCCCCCCCACCCCCCAGCTAGGTCCCCCCCTAGCTGCATTGCTCCCCCCCCCATTGCACTCCCGCAAGTCAGCCGACTCCTGCTGACCCCGGCCACTCCCGCCACTCCCTCGACCCCTCCCAGTGTGGAACTTCTCCTCCCCCCCCCCCCCCATTTCCCACCAGCAGGCTCTCCCCGTCCCCTTCCACTCCCAGCACGGGAAAAAGCCTGCGCTTCCCAGCTCTGGCCCCGCCCCCTTCAGCCCTTAGCGCGGGAAAAAGCCCGCGCTTTCCACTCGCCCGGCCCCGCCTCCTCTGGCGCAGCTCCCTTTTCAGGCCCGGTCCCTTTGCCCCTAACCCAGGCCTCACCACCCCCCCCCCCCACTCATGGGGCACCATCCCCCCTGCCGGCCATCAACCCCCCAAGCCATTTACCTGCTCCCCTCCACGAGCCCACCTGGCGGACCCAACCAAAATAGTGCCCAACCAACCCCCGAAAAACAAAGAACCAATGATAAACAAAGAACCCCCCCTCAAAATACAACACAACAATCCCCAACCATCCATTCACCGCGGCCCCCCACCCCGGACCCTCATTCCAAGTCCACTTTTTCGGCCTGGACAAAGGACCACGCCTCCTCCTGGGATTCAAAATAATGATGTCGGTCCTTATAGATGACCCACAGACACGCCGACTGCAGCATGCCGAACTTTACCCCCCTCCTGTGCAGCACCGCCTTCTCCCGATTGTACCCGGCCCTCTTCTTCGCCACCTCCGCGCTCCAATCTTGGTAGATCCGGACATCCGCGTTCTCCCACCTGCTGCTCCGCTCCTTCTTGGCTCACCTTAGCACGCACTCCCGATCAGCAAACCGATGGAACCGCACCAGCACCGCCCACGGCTGCTCGTTGGGCTTGGGCCTCCTCGCCAGCACTCGGTGGGCCCCCTCCAGCTCTAGGGGCCCCTGGAAGGACCCTGCTCCCATCAGCGAATTCAGCATGGTGACCACATAGGCCCCCACGTCCGACCCCTCCAATCCCTCTGGGAGGCCCAGGATCCGCAGATTCTTCCACCTCGACCGGTTCTCCATCTCCTCTCCTGCCATTTTTTATGGAGCACTTTGTGCGTCTCTACCTTCACCGCTAGGCCTTGGATCTCACCTTTGTTCTCAGAGACCTTTTGCCGGACCTCCCGAATCGCCGCCCCTTGGGCCGTCTGGGTCTCCAGCAGCTTATCGATTGACGCCTTCATCGGCTCCAACAGATCCGCTTTCAGCTCCCTAAAGCAGCGCTGAGGAAACTACTGCTGCTCCTGCGCCCACTGCATCCACGCTGCCTGGTCTCCACCCGCCGCCATCTTGGTCTTCCTCCCTCGCACCTTCTTGTGCTTCACTGCCACTTTTTTGATCGCCCCCCTCCTGGTCCAAGCCATACACTATTGGGGGAATGTTGCTATCTCCTTCCCACACCGGGAAACGTCAAGCAAGCGCCGTTACGGGCTCTAAAAAGAGCCCAAAAGTCAGTTTCTAGCAGGAGCTGCCGAACGTGCGACTTAGCTCTGCATAGCCGCAATCGGAAGTCCTATGATGAGATACAGACAGGCAGTGACAGACACCCAGGACAGCCAATCAACACACAGGACAGAACACAACCAATCACCAGGCAGAACACGAGAGGGTGGTCTCCCACTATAAAACACACGAGGCATCAGCACTCTGGCTCTTTCCACTGGTGACAACTGGAGTGACAGTCAGGGTGTATATATCAGTTAGCATCTTCTACATGTGGCTCAGAGCTAGTCTGGTCTAGTTAGTTATAGTAAGCACACTTAGATTAGTAGAGTGTCAAACACACAGCGAACTGTGTGCACTGCTTAAGAAGTTCAATAAAGCGTATTGAACCAACATCAAAGTTTGGTGTCTACTTTCAAGTACAACTGCATCCAGTTGCAGTCCGTGTTACCCCACGGGGAATAACACAACATGGTACCAATAGTCTACTTTCTCTAAGTGGTTTACCTCGAGTGATTCAGTGACGACCAGCAAGTGCCTTCCAGCGGCATGGAGAAGACCCAGGCCCCTCCACAGCTCCGGATCTCCGGCAATCTCGGCGCCAACTGGCAGGTCTTCAAGCAGAGGTTCCTTCTCTGCATTGAGGCCTCAGGCCTCGAGGATGCATCCGATGCCAGAAAAATCGCGATGCTCCTATCAACTGCGGGGGACCAAGCCATCCAGATTTTCAACTCGCTGAATTTTACCGACGGCCAGGACAAGACCAAATTCAAGACCATTTTAGAGAAGTTCGACAGTCACTGTGAAGTCAAAACAAACGAGAGCTTTGAGCGCTATATCTTCCATCAATGCCTTCAGGGTAGGGATGAACCTTTCCAATCCTTTCCAACTCATCTCCGTATATTAGCGCAGTCCTGCAATTATGGTACAACCGCTGATTCCATGATCAGGGATCAGATCGTGTTTGGGGTGCACTCCGATTCCTTGCGGAAGCAACTCCTCAAAATTAAGCACATGACCCTGCCAGTCGCAATCGAGACGTGTATAGTGCATGAGTATGCGAGAAATGGGTACTCCCGTCTCAAATCAGCAGAATACGAAAAACTTGCCTCCCACGAGGCAGAGAGTGTACAGGCCGTCACCCAGATGCAGCGCCTCAGTATCGATGAAAGTGGCCATTTCCCGCGCTTTTCCTGGGGCCCCACGCATGCGCAACACGAACGGGAGAACAAAACGGCCGAAAACCAGACTGCGCAGGTGCGAACGTCGGCTGACCGCACTGCGCATGTCCGATGACGCATGGAGCGTAACAACATCAATGTTATGACGAGCCCGAACTGCGGCACCACCCACTTAAAGCGGCAATGCCCTGCAAAAGGCAGGCGATATTTAAATTGCGGGAAGCCTGGACATTATGCAGCCTTGTGCAGGTCTGCACCACCAGTCAAGGGCCAGCGATCGCACTTCCAATGCAAACGCGTTCGATGTGTACAGCAAGGTTTATTGGATTCTACGGATCCAGAGGACGACTGCCTAGAGTCCCCATATCGTGTAGGCATCATCACTACATGTGAGCATGCTTCCTCAAATTCAGCAAGACGCCTATCTATCCTCAATGTGGATTCCGCGGACGAATGGCGTGCTGACATTCACGTAAATCAATGCAGCATCCAGTTCAAGCTGGACACTGGTGCTTCTGCCAATCTCATCTCTCAAGCTGATTTTGACCCCATTAAAAAGCAATCCAAAATTCTTCCGCCAGCCTGCCAGCCCCTCGATTATAATGGCAATGCCATAACTGCACTAGGATCTTGTCATCTATTCGTCTCCAACAAGACCATCAATGCCACACTGCGATTCAAAATCGTCAAGCCTGATAAGGCATCCCTGCTCGGTGCCCATGCATGCAAGCTACTCAACCTCGTACAGCGAGTCTATGCCGTGTCCTCTTCCAATGTGGATCTTCGGGCTGACATTGATGACATCCTTGCTCAATACCCGATATGTTTGATGGAATGGGTACTCTGCCATACTGCTATAAGATCCTACTCAGGCCTGATGCCACGCCTGTAATCCATGCACCACGCCAGGTGACGGCTCCTCTGAAGGAACGTTTAAAGGCACAGCTACAGGAGCTCCAAGACCAGGGCATCATCTTCAAAGTGACGGAACCGACTGACTGGGTCAGCTCAATGGTCTGTGTGAAGAAGCCCTCAGGAGAGTTGGGGATATGCATAGATCCCAAAGCTTTTAACCGGAACATAATGCGGGAACACCACCCGACCCCGAAGCGGGAGGAACTGACCAGTGAGATGGCACACGCCAAATTCTTCACGAAGCTAGATGCATTGCGTGGCTTTTGGCAGATACAACTGGATGAGTCCAGCAGGAAGCTCTGCACGTTCAACACACCATTTGGCAGGTACTGTTATAACTGTATGCCATTCGGCATTGTCTCAGCGCGGTGCTCCTCCAGAGGGATGACTCCTCGTCCTCGGCTCTAGTTGCTTATGCGTCAAGGGCCATGACTCATACTGAACAGAGGTATGCCCAGATAGAAAAAGAGTGCCTGGGCCTCCTAACTGGCATTGTAAAGTTCCATGACTACGTCTACGGTCTACCAACCTACACAGTGGAGACTGACCACAGACCCTTGGTCCATATCATTCATAAGGACTTGAATGACATGACACCCAGGCTTCAGCACGTTCTCCTTCGACTCCGAAGGTACAATTTTGAGTTAGTATACACACCAGGCAAGGAGCTGATAATTGCGGATGCCCTGCCCCTCCCTATCACGTCGCCCTGTGAACAGGTTGACTTCATCCGCCAGATTGAGGTACAGGTGTGTCAGCAACCTCCCGGACTCAGATGAAAGAGTGATCAGCATTCGTGAAGAGACTGCCAAAGACCCTCTTCTGCAGCGGGTAATGCACCACCTCGCAAATGGCTGGCAAAAAAGGCAAAGCCCTCAGTTCTTTAATGTGAAGGACGCCCTGACAGTCGTCGAGGGGATCTTCCTCAAGCTAGATCATATAGTTTGTCCTCACAGTCTGCAGGGCTTAGTGCTCAAACAAATCCACGAGGGACAACTAGGTGTCGAAAAGTGTAGGCGCAGGGCCCGGCAGGCTGTCTATTGGCCTGGAATCAGCCAGGATATATCCAACATGGTCCTCAATTGTGCGACCTGCCAGGGTTTCCAGCCTGCTCAAACAAAAGAAACACTCCAGCAACACGAGATCGTGACCTCTCCGTGGTCCAAGGTGAGAATCGACCTTTTTCATGCCAATGGGCGTGACTATGTGCTCATCATAGATTACTTTTCAAATTACCCGGACGTTGTGAAGCTGTCAGACCTCACATCAAGGACAGTCATCAAGGCCTGCAAGGAGACATTTGCCAGGCATGGTATTCCACTCACTATCATGAGTGACAACGGTCCCTGCTTCCACAGCCAAGAGTGGTCCAATTTCGCCAAGTCGTACCAATTCAAACACATTAGCTCAAGCCCACACTACCCGCAGTCCAACGGGATGGTTGAGAAAGGGGTCCCTATAGTGAAGCAACTGCTCTGCAAGGCTGCAGACTCTGCTTCTGACTTCAACCTTGCACTGTCGGCATACAGGGCAGCCCCTCTGTCCACCGGTATGTCTCCGGCTCAACTCCTCATGAATAGAGACCTGCGGACGACTGTTCCAGCCATACACTTACCAGACCTGGATCACCTCCCAGTGCTGCAAAAGGTGCAGCAACTCAGGAACCGACAAAAGCTGATGTACGGTGCTCATGCTACCGATTTTCCTGTGCTATCTCCGGGAGATGCTGTTCACATCAAGCTACCTGATAGAGGCTGGTCAGCTCCAGCTGTTGTTGTTCGACAGGCTGCTCCCAGATCGTTTGTAGTTCGTATGGCTGATGGCTCCATTGTCAGGCGCAACAGAAGGGCGCTGCGCAAAGTTGCCTGCCCACCACCAAATCTTACTTTTCAAGATGTTGTTATGCCTCCTTCGGACACCTCGCACCACGAGGCCACCAATCTGGCAGCAATCCCGCCTGCCAAGGCGCCGTCGTCCCCACCTCCACCTCTCAGGCGGTCGACAAGGATCAGACGCAAACCCCAAAGATTGGACTTGTAGACATTTATCTTGTAAATTTTGTTCTGTATCTGCACGCTAGACACCTCTCATGTATATATTCAGCCACTCATCATTTAATGTAAATAGTTATCCATGCAATAGTAATCCATGCAGCACGGTAGCATTGTGGATAGCACAATTGCTTCACAGTTCCAGGATCCCAGTTTCGATTCCCGGCTTGGGTCACTGTCTGTGCGGAGTCTGCACGTTCTCCCCGTGTGTGCGTGGGTTTCCTCCGGGTGCTCCGGTTTCCTCCCACAGTCCAAAAATGTGCAGGTTAGGTGGATTGGGCATGATAAATTGTCCTTAGTGTCCAAAATTGCCCTTAGTGTTGGGGGTGGGGTTACTGGGTTATGGGGATAGGGTGGAGGTGTTGACCTTGGGTAGGGTGCTCTTTCCAAGAGCTGGTGCAGACTCGATGGGCTGAATGGCCTCCTTCTGCACTGTAAATTCTATGATGTAAATACAGTCGCATATGCTCCAAGCAACCAACATTTTTTTTTAAAAGGGGGGGATATCATGATATGCACTCATGCACATAATGAGATACAGACTGGCAGTGACAGACACCCAGGACAGCCAATCAGCACACAGGACAGAACACAACCAATCACCAGGCAGAACACTAGAGGGTGGTCTCCAACTATAAAACGCACGAGGCATCAGCACTCTGGCCCTTTCCACTGGTGAAAACTGTAGTGACAGTCAGGGTGTATATATCAATTAGCACCTTTTACACGTGGCTCAGAGCTAGTCTGGTCTAGTTAGTTATAGTAAGCACACTTAGATTAGTAGAGTGTCAAACCCACAGCAAACTGTGTGCATTGCTTAAGAAGTTCAATAAAGTGTATTGAACTAACATCACAGTGTGGAGTCTACTTTCAAGTACAACTGCATCCAGTTACAGTCCGTGTTACCCCACGGTGAATAAGTCAACAGTCTGTTCCCATTTATAGCTGGTCCAATACCCAACACCTGTTTAACGATGCAATTGCCTTAACAATGTAATTGCCAGTAAAGCTTTACAATGTAATTGCCATTTACGAAAGTGATTGCCACTGGACCTTAACAATGTAATTGATAAAACATTGACAATAGTCACTCGTGTCATGATATGCAGACACACACATAATGATATACAGACAAGCAGCTAATGGACACAGAGAACAGGACATGACCACTAAGTAGGCAGGACACTCAGGGGTGTGGTCTGACTAACAAAGACATGAGCCACTCACACTCCGCCTCTTTCCACTGATGAACATTGAGAGAGTCAGTCAAGGGTGTTGTTACAATCTCACACCTCCACCACATGGCTAAGAGTTAGTCTGGTTCAGTCAGACAGAGTAACCACACTTAAGTTAGCAGAGAGTCGAACTCACAGAGAACTGTGTTAACTGTGCTATTAGTTCAATAAACCTGATTGAACTAACTTCAAGGTCTGGAGTATCTTTTGATCTAAGCTGCATCCAGTTGCAGCCAGTGTTACACCAGTGTACCTAGCACGACAACTCGCAAACTTCATTTTGTAAACAATGGGTGAGATTCTCTGACCCCCCGCCAGGTCGGAGAATCGCCGGGGGCTGGCGTGAATCCCGCCCCCGTCAGTTGCCGAATTCTCCGGCACCGGAGATTCGGCGGGGGTGGGAATCGCACAGCGCCGGTTGGCGGGCCCCCCCCCCCCACGATTCTCCGGCCCGGATGGGCCGACGTCCCGCTGCTAGGATGCCTGTCCCGCCGGCGTGGATTGAACCACCTACCTTACCGGCGGGTCAAGGCGGCGCGGGCGGGCTCTGGGGTCCTGGGGGGGGGCACGGGGCGATCTGGCCCCGGGGGATGCCCCCACGGTGGCCTGGCCCACGATCGGGGCCCACCGATCCACGGGCGGGCCTGTGCCGTGGGGGCACTCCTTTCCTTCCGCCTTCGCCACGGTCTCCACCATGGCGGAGGCGGAAGAGACTCCCTCCACAGCGCATGCGCGGGGATGCCGTGAGTGGCCCCTAACGCTCCCGCGCATGTGCCGCCTGGAGATGTCATTTCCGCGCCGGCTGGCGGGGCACCAAAGGCCTTTTCCGCCAGCTGGCGGGGCGGAAATTAGTCTGACGCGGGCCTAGCCCCTCAAGGTTGGAGGATTCCGCACCTTTGGGGCGGCGCGATGCCCGACTGATTCGCACCGTATTTGGCGCCGGTCGGCGGACATCGCGCCGGTCGGCGGACATCGCGCCGATACAGGAGAATTTCGCCCAATGTGTCTAGAATGTGAATGACTAAAGTGATGCTTATGGAACTTGTTGCAGGAATTTTTGACCATTTGCTATGTTGATCATAAACAACTAGCCAAAACACATTAATTCCTAGGGCTTCTTGCACTTCTCCAAAAATATCAACTTGGAGTTGTTGCCATGGTTTTGTTGGCCATGGGGTCAGCTGTAGAGGTTTAGGACACGGTTTAACAGATTTTTCACTCAGTGTAAAAGCAGGCTTAACCAATAAAGTACAGTGAATATCAATATGAAACAGACTGAGATAATCAAACACAGTACAATTGAACAATTGAACACCACACTACACAGCTTAAATCAGCCAGTCGCTTTAAAGGAAGACTCAGCAGTTGGCATACATGATCCATTCATTAAAAAATTGGCAGCCAGATCTCATTTTTCTTTTCACACATAAACATGGAACAGCAGTCAGTGAATGCTGATAGAACTTGCACATGCAATCATGTTGATGGTTTAATTCTTCCATATGGCATTAGGACAGCAAAATGTAAGGCATTTCCAACTTTAGAAAATTCTCATCCAATCTGCCATTGTACCAACATTTTAGCACTAATGTTAATCAGCTTGAGCTGTGAGCTGCACATCAACACAAGGGATGGCAGCATAACTCAGGAGGCAGGAGGTAATCTGATTCCTAAGTACATTATAACTTGGAAATGTGACACAAACTGCATTATGTAGGTCCATAGCGTTTGAACTACACATCAGTGTAATGTAGCAGGAACAGCTGTTAAATGCCAAATCCGGGAACTTTCCTCTACCCGGAGAGACTTTATTGACTGAAGAACTTTGACCAGAATGCCTTGACTGATCCAACATGAGCAGCATTTTTAAGCTGCAACACTATGACATTTTTCTGGATGTGCCAGACCATTTTAAATACAGTCTGTGTCAACTTCTTGGGCGCCAATTTAATTTTAGGTTACAAATAAAATGATGTCACAAGGTTTTGCAATCAGCCTGTTGAAAGTTTATTTCTAGAATAGGTTGGTAAATGCTAAACACCCTGCTTGCTCTCTGAACACAGAGGTGTGGTAAGTTGGTATTATAAGATCAGCAGACAGATGTAAGTCAAAATTCCCCACTTACTTAGTGTCATAGCCATGCCTGATTGAAAATGTGGAGGGAGAATGTTAAAGTTATTTAATTTAGCTGACTTCTCCAAATCTGATCACCCCTCACTAGCGCTGGAGGCCTGACACATGAGGTTTCATAGAATTACATAGAATTTACAGTACAGAAGGAGGCCATTCGGCCCATCGCGTCTGCACCGGCTCTTGGAAAGAGCACCCTACCCAAGTCCACACCTCCACCCTATCCCATAACCCAGTAACCCCACCCAGCACTAAGCAATTTTGGACACAAAGGGCAATTTAGCTTGGCCAATCCACCTAACCTGCACATCTTTGGACTGTGGGAGGAAACTGGAGCACCCGGAGGAAACCCACGCAGACACGGGGAGAACGTGCAGACTCCGCACAGACAGTGACCCAGCGGGGAATCAAACCTGGGACCCTGGAGATGTGAAGCAATTGTGCTAACCACCATGCTACCGTGCTGCCCTAACACAGTTTCAAACACTGATTGGACATAGTGTTCAAACAAAATATGTTTCAAAAAATGCACAAATTTGTTTTTTCTCCCGGGTTGTTCTTGGAGACTTCAAGGCAATTCTGATAGGGTTGGCAACCTTACAGGCAAACTTAGGACCATTTTAATTGCCATCACAAAATTGGCCTCCATGTGTTTCCCTGAAGGGATCTCTTGCCGGCCAATGCAGAAAGACTGTGAGAGAAGGGGAGAGCAGGAGTCCCGAGAAGGAAGAGATCAGGGATCCGTGAGAGCTTGCAGACAATCGGAGCATTGTTAGACAACAGGCACAGCAAAAAAGTTGGAGAAAGCGAGGGTGGGACAGTGCAATCGCTCTAACAGAATGAGGCAGAATGATAGCACAGAAAATATGGGAGAGCATCAGGCCAGCAGTCTGGAGGGAGGAAGGGTGAATGGAGCTAAGTGGAAGTCTAGAATGACCTATTCGAGATGGAACGACAGAGAAGTCTGGAGAGAAAGCAGGTGAAGGGTCTAAAGAACTATTGTATGCACTAGGACATATTGCATTGGTCAATTCATTTACATAGAGCATGAATTCGGCTGAATTAGAGTTGTATCTGCGAAAAACAGTGGAATTTAGTTTATTCATGGAGTAAAAATGTTCATGTTAACTAGAGAATAGCCATTGCTGGAAATAATAGTGCAAGGAAAAAACAGGGCAAAGAACCAGAAGGCAGTGAGGGTTGACAGGAGCAAACAGGGGAGAATGGGAGAGCACATTAGGGGGATTGTGAGGGTAGATTAGGGAGAGTTGGAGAGCAGATAAGGGAGAATGTGAGAGTAGATTAGGGAGAGTGTGAGGGTAGATTCGGGAGAGTGTGAGGGTAGATTCGAGAGAGTGTGAGAGCAGATTAGGAAGAGTGTGAGGGTAGATTCGGGAGAGTGTGAGGGTAGAATAGAAAGAGTGTGAGGGTAGATTCGGGAGAGTGTCAGGCTAGATTCGGGAGAGTGTGAGGCTAGATTCGGGAGAGTGTGAGGGTAGAATAGGGAGAGTGTGAGGGTAGATTAGGGAGAGTGGGAGGGTAGATTAGGGAGTGTGTGAGGGTAGATTCGAGAGAGTGTGAGGATAGATTCGGGAGAGTGTGAGGGTAGATTAGGGAGAGTGTGAGGGTAGATTCGGGAGAGTGTGAGGGTAGAATAGGGAGAGTGTGAGGGCAGATTCGGGAGAGTGTGAGGGTAGATTCGAGAGAGTGTGAGAGCAGATTAGAGAGAGTGTGAGGGTAGATTCGGGAGAGTGTGAGGGTAGAATAGGGAGAGTGTGAGGGTAGATTCGGGAGATGTGAGGGTAGATTCGGGAGAGTGTGAGGGTAGATTGGGGAGAGTGTGAGGGTAGATTCGAGAGAGTGTGAGGGTAGAATAGGGAGAGTGTGAGGGTAGATTCGGGAGAGTGTGAGAGCAGATTAGGGTGTGTGTGAGGGTAGATTCGGGAGAGTGTGAGGGTACATTCGGGAGAGTGTGAGGGTAGAATAGGGAGAGTGTGAGGGTAGATTCGGGAGAGTGTGAGGGTAGATTCGGGAGAGTGTGAGAGCAGATTAGGGAGAGTGGGAGGGTAGAATAGGGAGACTGAGAGAGCAGATTAGGGAGAGTGTGAGAGTAGATTAGGGAGAGTGTGAGGGTAGATTAGGGAGAGTTGGAGAGAAGATTAGGGAGAATGTGAGAGTAGATTAGGGAAAGTGTGAAAGCAGATTAGGGAGTGTGTGAGAGCAGATTGAGGAGAGTGAGAGAGCAGATTAGGGAGAGTGGGAGAACAGATTAAGGAAGTGTGAGAGCAGATAAGGGAGAGTGTGAGGGCAGATTAGGGCTGAGTGGGAGAGCAGATTAGGGAGAGTGTGAGGGTAGATTAGGGAGAGTGTGAGGGCAGAATAGGGCTGAGTGGGAGGTCAGATTAGGGAGAGTGTGAGGGTAAATTAGGGAGAGTGTGAGAGCAGATTAGGGAGAGTGTGAGGGTAGAGTCGGGAGACTGAGAGAGCAGATTAGGGAGAGTGTGAGGGTAGATTCGGAAGAGCGTGAGGGTAGATTCAGGACAGTGTGAGGGTAGATTAGGGAGAGTGTGAGAGCAGATTAGTGAGACTGGGAGGGTAGATTAGGGAGTGTGTGAGGGTAGATTCGGGAGAGTGTGAGAGCAGATTAGAGAGAGTGTGAGGGTCAATTCGGGAGAGTGTGAGGGTAGAATAGGGAGAGTGTGAGGGTAGATTCGGGAGAGTGTGAGGGTAGGATAGGGAGAGTCTGAGGGTAGATTAGGGAGAGTGTGAGGGTAGATTCGAGAGATTGTGAGAGCAGATTAGGGAGAGTGTGAGGGTAGATTAGGGAGAGTGTGAGGGTAGATTATGGCGAGTGTGAGGGTAGATTCGAGAGAGTGTGAGAGCAGATTAGAGAGAGTGTGAGGGTAGATTCGGGAGAGTGTGAGGGTAGAATAGGGAGAGTGTGAGGGTAGATTCGGGAGATGTGAGGGTAGATTCGGGACAGTGTGAGGGTAGATTCAGGAGAGTGTGAGGGTAGATTCGGGAGAGTGTGAGGGTAGAATAGCGAGAGTGTGAGGGTAGATCCGGGAGAGTGTGAGAGCAGATTAGGGCGAGTGTGAGGGTAGATTCGGGAAAGTGTGAGGGTAGATTCGGGAGAGTGTGAGGGTAGAATAGGGAGACTGAGAGAGCAGATTAGGGAGAGTGTGAGGGTAGATTCAGGAGAGTGTGAGAGCAGATTAGGGAGAGTGGGAGGGTAAAATAGGGAGACTGAGAGAGCAGATTAGGGAGAGTGTGAGGGTAGATTTGGGAGAGTTTGAGGGTAGATTCAAGAGACTGTGAGGGTACATTCGGGAGAGTGCGAGGGTAGATGCGGGAGGGTGTGATGGTAGATTCGGAAGAGTGTGAGGGTAGATTCGGGAGAGTGTGAGAGCAGATTGGGGCGAGTGTGAGGGTAGATTAGGGAGAGTGTGAGGGTAGAATAGGGAGAGTGTGAGGGTAGAATAGGGAGAGTGTGTGGGTAGATTCGGGAGAGTGTGAGAGCAGATTAGGGAGAGTGTGAGGGTAGATTCGGGAGAGTGTGAGAGCAGATTAGGGAGAGTGTGAGGGTCAATTCGGGAGAGTGTGAGGGTAGAATAGGGAGAGTGTGAGGGTAGATTCGGGAGAGTGTGAGGGTAGGATAGGGAGAGTCTGAGGGTAGATTAGGGAGAGTGTGAGGGTAGATTCGAGAGATTGTGAGAGCAGATTAGGGAGAGTGTGAGGGTAGATTAGGGAGAGTGTGAGGGTAGATTAGGGAGAGTGTGAGGGTAGATTCGAGGGATTATGAGAGCAGATTAGGGAGAGTGTGAGGGTAGATTAGGGAGAGTGTAAGGGTAGATTCGGGAGAGTGTGAGGGTAGATTCGAGAAAGTGTGAGGGTAGATTAGGGAGAGTGTGAGGGTAGATTCGAGAGATTGTGAGAGCAGATTAGGGAGAGTGTGAGGGTAGATTAGGGAGAGTGTGAGTGTAGATTCGGGAGAGTGTGAGGGCAGATTCGAGAGATTGTGAGAGCAGATTAGGGAGAGTGTGAGGGTAGATTCGGGAGAGTGTGAGAGTAGATTAGGGAGAGTGTGAGGGTAGATTTGGGAGAGTGTGAGGGTAGATTCGGGAGAGTGTGAGGGTAGATTAGGGAGAGTGTGAGGGTAGATTCGGGAGATTGTGAGAGCAGATTAGGGAAAGTGTGAGGGTAGATTCGGGAGAGTGTGAGAGTAGAATAGGGAGAGTGTGAGGGTAGATTCAGGAGAGTGGGAGGGTAGATTAGGGAGAGTGTGAGGGTAGATTCGGGAGAGTGTGAGAGCAGATTAGGGAGAGTGTGTGGGTAGATTCGGGAGAGTGTGAGGGTAGAATAGGGAGAGTGTGAGGGTAGATTCAGGTGAGTGTGAGGGTAGATTAGGAAGAGTGTTAGGGTAGATTCGGGACAGTGTGAGGGTAGATAAGGGAGAGGGCGAGGGTAGATTCGAGAGAGTGTGAGGGTAGATTCGAGAGAGTGTGAGGGTAGATTATGGCGAGTGTGAGGGTAGATTCGAGAGAGTGTGAGAGCAGATTAGAGAGAGTGTGACGGTAGATTCGGGAGAGTGTGAGGGTAGAATAGGGAGATTGTGAGGGTAGATTCGGGAGATGTGAGGGTAGATTCGGGAGAGTGTGAGGGTAGATTCGGGAGAGTGTGAGGGTAGATTCGGGAGAGTGTGAGGGTAGAATAGGGAGAGTGTGAGGGTAGAGCCGGGAGAGTGTGAGAGCAGATTAGGGCGAGTGTGAGGGTAGATTCGGGAAAGTGTGAGGGTAGATTCGGGAGAGTGTGAGGGTAGAATAGGGAGACTGAGAGAGCAGATTAGGGAGAGTGTGAGGGTAGATTCAGGAGAGTGTGAGAGCAGATTAGGGAGAGTGGGAGGGTAAAATAGGGAGACTGAGAGAGCAGATTAGGGAGAGTGTGAGGGTAGATTCGGGAGAGTTTGAGGGTAGATTCAAGAGACTGTGAGGGTAGATTCGGGAGAGTGCGAGGGTAGATGCGGGAGGGTGTGAGGGTAGATTCGGAAGAGTGTGAGGGTAGATTCGGGAGAGTGTGAGAGCAGATTGGGGCGAGTGTGAGGGTAGATTAGGGAGAGTGTGAGGGTAGAATAGGGAGAGTGTGAGAGCAGATGAGGGAGAGTGTGAGGGTAGATTCGGGAGAGTGTGAGAGCAGATTAGGGAGAGTGTGAGGGTCAATTCGGGAGAGTGTGAGGGTAGAATAGGGAGAGTGTGAGGGTAGATTCGGGAGAGTGTGAGGGTAGGATAGGGAGAGGCTGAGGGTAGATTCGGGAGAGTGTGTGAGCAGATTAGGGAGAGTGGGAGGGTAGATTCGGGAGAGTGTGAGGGTAGATTCGGGAGAGTGTGAGAGCAGATTAGAGAGAGTGTGAGGGTAGATTCGGGAGAGTGTGAGGGTAGATTCGGGAAAGTGTGAGGGCAGATTAGGGAGAGTGTGAGGGTAGATTCGAGAGAGTGTGAGGGTAGAATCTAGAGAGTGTGAGGGTAGATTAGGGCGAGTGTGAGGGTCGATTCGGGAGAGTGTGAGGGTAGAATAGGGAGAGTGTGAGGGTAGAATAGGGAGAGTGTGAGGGTAGATTCGGGAGAGTGTGAGGGTAGAATAGGGAGAGTGTGAGGGTAGAGCCGGGAGAGTGTGAGAGCAGATTAGGGCGAGTGTGAGGGTAGATTCGGGAAAGTGTGAGGGTAGATTCGGGAGAGTGTGAGGGTAGAATAGGGAGACTGAGAGAGCAGATTAGGGAGAGTGTGAGGGTAGATTCAGGAGAGTGTGAGAGCAGATTAGGGAGAGTGGGAGGGTAAAATAGGGAGACTGAGAGAGCAGATTAGGGAGAGTGTGAGGGTAGATTCGGGAGAGTTTGAGGGTAGATTCAAGAGACTGTGAGGGTACATTCGGGAGAGTGCGAGGGTAGATGCGGGAGGGTGTGATGGTAGATTCGGAAGAGTGTGAGGGTAGATTCGGGAGAGTGTGAGAGCCGATTGGGGCGAGTGTGAGGGTAGATTAGGGAGAGTGTGAGGGTAGAATAGGGAGAGTGTGAGGGTAGAATAGGGAGAGTGTGTGGGTAGATTCGGGAGAGTGTGAGAGCAGATTAGGGAGAGTGTGAGGGTAGATTCGGGAGAGTGTGAGAGCAGATTAGGGAGAGTGTGAGGGTCAATTCGGGAGAGTGTGAGGGTAGAATAGGGAGAGTGTGAGGGTAGATTCGGGAGAGTGTGAGGGTAGGATAGGGAGAGTCTGAGGGTAGATTAGGGAGAGTGTGAGGGTAGATTCGAGAGATTGTGAGAGCAGATTAGGGAGAGTGTGAGGGTAGATTAGGGAGAGTGTGAGGGTAGATTAGGGAGAGTGTGAGGGTAGATTCGAGGGATTATGAGAGCAGATTAGGGAGAGTGTGAGGGTAGATTAGGGAGAGTGTGAGGGTAGATTCGGGAGAGTGTGAGGGTAGATTCGAGAAAGTGTGAGGGTAGATTAGGGAGAGTGTGAGGGTAGATTCGAGAGATTGTGAGAGCAGATTAGGGAGAGTGTGAGGGTAGATTAGGGAGAGTGTGAGTGTAGATTCGGGAGAGTGTGAGGGCAGATTCGAGAGATTGTGAGAGCAGATTAGGGAGAGTGTGAGGGTAGATTCGGGAGAGTGTGAGAGTAGATTAGGGAGAGTGTGGGGGTAGATTTGGGAGAGTGTGAGGGTAGATTCGGGAGAGTGTGAGGGTAGATTAGGGAGAGTGTGAGGGTAGATTCGGGAGATTGTGAGAGCAGATTAGGGAAAGTGTGAGGGTAGATTCGGGAGAGTGTGAGAGTAGAATAGGGAGAGTGTGAGGGTAGATTCAGGAGAGTGGGAGGGTAGATTAGGGAGAGTGTGAGGGTAGATTCGGGAGAGTGTGAGAGCAGATTAGGGAGAGTGTGTGGGTAGATTCGGGAGAGTGTGAGGGTAGAATAGGGAGAGTGTGAGGGTAGATTCAGGAGAGTGTGAGGGTAGATTAGGAAGAGTGTTAGGGTAGATTCGGGAGAGTGTGAGGGTAGATAAGGGAGAGGGCGAGGGTAGATTCGAGAGAGTGTGAGGGTAGATTCGAGAGAGTGTGAGGGTAGATTATGGCGAGTGTGAGGGGAGATTCGAGAGAGTGTGAGAGCAGATTAGAGAGAGTGTGAGGGTAGATTCGGGAGAGTGTGAGGGTAGAATAGGGAGATTGTGAGGGTAGATTCGGGAGATGTGAGGGTAGATTCGGGAGAGTGTGAGGGTAGATTCGGGAGAGTGTGAGGGTAGATTCGGGAGAGTGTGAGGGTAGAATAGGGAGAGTGTGAGGGTAGAGCCGGGAGAGTGTGAGAGCAGATTAGGGCGAGTGTGAGGGTAGATTCGGGAAAGTGTGAGGGTAGATTCGGGAGAGTGTGAGGGTAGAATAGGGAGACTGAGAGAGCAGATTAGGGAGAGTGTGAGGGTAGATTCAGGAGAGTGTGAGAGCAGATTAGGGAGAGTGGGAGGGTAAAATAGGGAGACTGAGAGAGCAGATTAGGGAGAGTGTGAGGGTAGATTCGGGAGAGTTTGAGGGTAGATTCAAGAGACTGTGAGGGTAGATTCGGGAGAGTGCGAGGGTAGATGCGGGAGGGTGTGAGGGTAGATTCGGAAGAGTGTGAGGGTAGATTCGGGAGAGTGTGAGAGCAGATTGGGGCGAGTGTGAGGGTAGATTAGGGAGAGTGTGAGGGTAGAATAGGGAGAGTGTGAGAGCAGATTAGGGAGAGTGTGAGGGTAGATTCGGGAGAGTGTGAGAACAGATTAGGGAGAGTGTGAGGGTCAATTCGGGAGAGTGTGAGGGTAGAATAGGGAGAGTGTGAGGGTAGATTCGGGAGAGTGTGAGGGTAGGATAGGGAGAGGCTGAGGGTAGATTCGGGAGAGTGTGTGAGCAGATTAGGGAGAGTGGGAGGGTAGATTCGGGAGAGTGTGAGGGTAGATTCGGGAGAGTGTGAGAGCAGATTAGAGAGAGTGTGAGGGTAGATTCGGGAGAGTGTGAGGGTAGATTCGGGAATGTGTGAGGGCAGATTAGGGAGAGTGTGAGGGTAGATTCGAGAGAGTGTGAGGGTAGATTCTAGAGAGTGTGAGGGTAGATTAGGGCGAGTGTGAGGGTCGATTCGGGAGAGTGTGAGGGTAGAATAGGGAGAGTGTGAGGGTAGAATAGGGAGAGTGTGAGGGTAGATTCGGGAGAGTGTGAGGGTAGAATAGGGAGAGTGTGAGGGTAGAGCCGGGAGAGTGTGAGAGCAGATTAGGGCGAGTGTGAGGGTAGATTCGGGAAAGTGTGAGGGTAGGTTCGGGAGAGTGTGAGGGTAGAATAGGGAGACTGAGAGAGCAGATTAGGGAGAGTGTGAGGGTAGATTCAGGAGAGTGTGAGAGCAGATTAGGGAGAGTGGGAGGGTAAAATAGGGAGACTGAGAGAGCAGATTAGGGAGAGTGTGAGGGTAGATTCGGGAGAGTTTGAGGGTAGATTCAAGAGACTGTGAGGGTAGATTCGGGAGAGTGCGAGGGTAGATGCGGGAGGGTGTGATGGTAGATTCGGAAGAGTGTGAGGGTAGATTCGGGAGAGTGTGAGAGCAGATTGGGGCGAGTGTGAGGGTAGATTAGGGAGAGTGTGAGGGTAGAATAGGGAGAGTGTGAGGGTAGAATAGGGAGAGTGTGTGGGTAGATTCGGGAGAGTGTGAGAGCAGATTAGGGAGAGTGTGAGGGTAGATTCGGGAGAGTGTGAGAGCAGATTAGGGAGAGTGTGAGGGTCAATTCGGGAGAGTGTGAGGGTAGAATAGGGAGAGTGTGAGGGTAGATTCGGGAGAGTGTGAGGGTAGGATAGGGAGAGGCTGAGGGTAGATTCGGGAGAGTGTGTGAGCAGATTAGGGAGAGTGGGAGGGTAGATTCGGGAGAGTGTGAGGGTAGATTCGGGAGAGTGTGAGAGCAGATTAGAGAGAGTGTGAGGGTAGATTCGGGAGAGTGTGAGGGTAGATTCGGGAAAGTGTGAGGGCAGATTAGGGAGAGTGTGAGGGTAGATTCGAGAGAGTGTGAGGGTAGATTCTAGAGAGTGTGAGGGTAGATTAGGGCGAGTGTGAGGGTCGATTCGGGAGAGTGTGAGGGTAGAATAGGGAGAGTGTGAGGGTAGAATAGGGAGAGTGTGAGGGTAGATTCGGGAGAGTATGAGGGTAGAATGGGGAGGGTGTGAGGGCAGAATAGGTCTCAGTGGGAGGTCAGATTAGGGAGAGTGTGAGGGTAGATTAGGGAGAGTGTGAGAGCAGATTAGGGAGAGTGTGAGAGCAGATTAGGGAGAGTGTGAGGGTAGATTCGGGAGAGTGTGAGGGTAGATTCGGGAGAGTGGGAGGGTAGATTTGGATGACTGGGAGAGCAGATTAGGGAGAGTGTGAGGGTAGATTCGGGAGAGTGTGAGGGTAGATTCGAGAGAGTGTGAGGGTAGATTCGAGAGAATGTGAGAGTAGGTTAGGGAGAGTGGGAGGGTAGATTAGGGAGAGTGGGAGGGTAGATTCGGGAGAGTGTGAGGGTAGATTAGGGAGAGTGTGAGGTCAGATTCGAGAGAGTGTGAGAGCAGATTAGGGAGAGTGTGAGGGTAGATTAGGGAGAGTGTGAGGGTAGATTTGGGAGAGTGTGAGGGTAGATTCGAGAGAGTGTGAGAGCAGATTAGAGAGAGTGTGAGGGTAGATTCGGGAGAGTGTGAGGGTAGAATAGGGAGAGTGTGAGGGTAGATTCGGGAGATGTGAGGGTAGATTCGGGAGAGTGTGAGGGTAGATTCGGGAGAGTGTGAGGGTAGATTCGGGAGAGTGTGAGGGTAGAATAGCGAGAGTGTGAGGGTAGATCCGGGAGAGTGTGAGAGCAGATTAGGGCGAGTGTGAGGGTAGATTCGGGAAAGTGTGAGGGTAGATTCGGGAGAGTGTGAGGGTAGAATAGGGAGACTGAGAGAGCAGATTAGGGAGAGTGTGAGGGTAGATTCAGGAGAGTATGAGAGCAGATTAGGGAGAGTGGGAGGGTAAAATAGGGAGACTGAGAGAGCAGATTAGGGAGAGTGTGAGGGTAGATTTGGGAGAGTTTGAGGGTAGATTCAAGAGACTGTGAGGGTACATTCGGGAGAGTGCGAGGGTAGATGCGGGAGAGTGTCAGGGTAGATTCGGAAGAGTGTGAGAGCAGATTGGGGCAAGTGTGAGGGTAGATTAGGGAGAGTGTGAGGGTAGAATAGGGAGAGTGTGAGGGTAGAATAGGGAGAGTGTGTGGGTAGATTCGGGAGAGTGTGAGAGCAGATTAGGGAGAGTGTGAGGGTAGATTCGGGAGAGTGTGAGAGCAGATTAGGGAGAGTGTGAGGGTCAATTCGGGAGAGTGTGAGGGTAGAATAGGGAGAGTGTGAGGGTAGATTCGGGAGAGTGTGAGGGTAGGATAGGGAGAGTCTGAGGGTAGATTAGGGAGAGTGTGAGGGTAGATTCGAGAGATTGTGAGAGCAGATTAGGGAGAGTGTGAGGGTAGATTAGGGAGAGTGTGAGGGTAGATTCGGCAGAGTGTGAGGGTAGATTCGAGGGATTATGAGAGCAGATTAGGGAGAGTGTGAGGGTAGATTAGGGAGAGTGTGAGGGTAGATTCGGGAGAGTGTGAGGGTAGATTCGAGAGAGTGTGAGGGTAGATTAGGGAGAGTGTGTGGGTAGATTCGAGAGATTGTGAGAGCAGATTAGGGAGAGTGTTAGGGTAGATTAGGGAGAGTGTGAGTGTAGATTCGGGAGAGTGTGAGGGCAGATTCGAGAGATTGTGAGAGCAGATTAGGGAGAGTGTGAGGGTAGATTCGGGAGAGTGTGAGAGTAGATTAGGGAGAGTTTGAGGGTAGATTCAAGAGACTGTGAGGGTACATTCGGGAGAGTGCGAGGGTAGATGCGGGAGGGTGTGATGGTAGATTCGGAAGAGTGTGAGGGTAGATTCGGGAGAGTGTGAGAGCAGATTGGGGCGAGTGTGAGGGTAGATTAGGGAGAGTGTGAGGGTAGAATAGGGAGAGTGTGAGGGTAGAATAGGGAGAGTGTGTGGGTAGATTCGGGAGAGTGTGAGAGCAGATTAGGGAGAGTGTGAGGGTAGATTCGGGAGAGTGTGAGAGCAGATTAGGGAGAGTGTGAGGGTCAATTCGGGAGAGTGTGAGGGTAGAATAGGGAGAGTGTGAGGGTAGATTCGGGAGAGTGTGAGGGTAGGATAGGGAGAGTCTGAGGGTAGATTAGGGAGAGTGTGAGGGTAGATTCGAGAGATTGTGAGAGCAGATTAGGGAGAGTGTGAGGGTAGATTAGGGAGAGTGTGAGGGTAGATTAGGGAGAGTGTGAGGGTAGATTCGAGGGATTATGAGAGCAGATTAGGGAGAGTGTGAGGGTAGATTAGGGAGAGTGTAAGGGTAGATTCGGGAGAGTGTGAGGGTAGATTCGAGAAAGTGTGAGGGTAGATTAGGGAGAGTGTGAGGGTAGATTCGAGAGATTGTGAGAGCAGATTAGGGAGAGTGTGAGGGTAGATTAGGGAGAGTGTGAGTGTAGATTCGGGAGAGTGTGAGGGCAGATTCGAGAGATTGTGAGAGCAGATTAGGGAGAGTGTGAGGGTAGATTCGGGAGAGTGTGAGAGTAGATTAGGGAGAGTGTGAGGGTAGATTTGGGAGAGTGTGAGGGTAGATTCGGGAGAGTGTGAGGGTAGATTAGGGAGAGTGTGAGGGTAGATTCGGGAGATTGTGAGAGCAGATTAGGGAAAGTGTGAGGGTAGATTCGGGAGAGTGTGAGAGTAGAATAGGGAGAGTGTGAGGGTAGATTCAGGAGAGTGGGAGGGTAGATTAGGGAGAGTGTGAGGGTAGATTCGGGAGAGTGTGAGAGCAGATTAGGGAGAGTGTGTGGGTAGATTCGGGAGAGTGTGAGGGTAGAATAGGGAGAGTGTGAGGGTAGATTCAGGTGAGTGTGAGGGTAGATTAGGAAGAGTGTTAGGGTAGATTCGGGACAGTGTGAGGGTAGATAAGGGAGAGGGCGAGGGTAGATTCGAGAGAGTGTGAGGGTAGATTCGAGAGAGTGTGAGGGTAGATTATGGCGAGTGTGAGGGTAGATTCGAGAGAGTGTGAGAGCAGATTAGAGAGAGTGTGACGGTAGATTCGGGAGAGTGTGAGGGTAGAATAGGGAGATTGTGAGGGTAGATTCGGGAGATGTGAGGGTAGATTCGGGAGAGTGTGAGGGTAGATTCGGGAGAGTGTGAGGGTAGATTCGGGAGAGTGTGAGGGTAGAATAGGGAGAGTGTGAGGGTAGAGCCGGGAGAGTGTGAGAGCAGATTAGGGCGAGTGTGAGGGTAGATTCGGGAAAGTGTGAGGGTAGATTCGGGAGAGTGTGAGGGTAGAATAGGGAGACTGAGAGAGCAGATTAGGGAGAGTGTGAGGGTAGATTCAGGAGAGTGTGAGAGCAGATTAGGGAGAGTGGGAGGGTAAAATAGGGAGACTGAGAGAGCAGATTAGGGAGAGTGTGAGGGTAGATTCGGGAGAGTTTGAGGGTAGATTCAAGAGACTGTGAGGGTAGATTCGGGAGAGTGCGAGGGTAGATGCGGGAGGGTGTGAGGGTAGATTCGGAAGAGTGTGAGGGTAGATTCGGGAGAGTGTGAGAGCAGATTGGGGCGAGTGTGAGGGTAGATTAGGGAGAGTGTGAGGGTAGAATAGGGAGAGTGTGAGAGCAGATGAGGGAGAGTGTGAGGGTAGATTCGGGAGAGTGTGAGAGCAGATTAGGGAGAGTGTGAGGGTCAATTCGGGAGAGTGTGAGGGTAGAATAGGGAGAGTGTGAGGGTAGATTCGGGAGAGTGTGAGGGTAGGATAGGGAGAGGCTGAGGGTAGATTCGGGAGAGTGTGTGAGCAGATTAGGGAGAGTGGGAGGGTAGATTCGGGAGAGTGTGAGGGTAGATTCGGGAGAGTGTGAGAGCAGATTAGAGAGAGTGTGAGGGTAGATTCGGGAGAGTGTGAGGGTAGATTCGGGAAAGTGTGAGGGCAGATTAGGGAGAGTGTGAGGGTAGATTCGAGAGAGTGTGAGGGTAGAATCTAGAGAGTGTGAGGGTAGATTAGGGCGAGTGTGAGGGTCGATTCGGGAGAGTGTGAGGGTAGAATAGGGAGAGTGTGAGGGTAGAATAGGGAGAGTGTGAGGGTAGATTCGGGAGAGTGTGAGGGTAGAATAGGGAGAGTGTGAGGGTAGAGCCGGGAGAGTGTGAGAGCAGATTAGGGCGAGTGTGAGGGTAGATTCGGGAAAGTGTGAGGGTAGATTCGGGAGAGTGTGAGGGTAGAATAGGGAGACTGAGAGAGCAGATTAGGGAGAGTGTGAGGGTAGATTCAGGAGAGTGTGAGAGCAGATTAGGGAGAGTGGGAGGGTAAAATAGGGAGACTGAGAGAGCAGATTAGGGAGAGTGTGAGGGTAGATTCGGGAGAGTTTGAGGGTAGATTCAAGAGACTGTGAGGGTACATTCGGGAGAGTGCGAGGGTAGATGCGGGAGGGTGTGATGGTAGATTCGGAAGAGTGTGAGGGTAGATTCGGGAGAGTGTGAGAGCCGATTGGGGCGAGTGTGAGGGTAGATTAGGGAGAGTGTGAGGGTAGAATAGGGAGAGTGTGAGGGTAGAATAGGGAGAGTGTGTGGGTAGATTCGGGAGAGTGTGAGAGCAGATTAGGGAGAGTGTGAGGGTAGATTCGGGAGAGTGTGAGAGCAGATTAGGGAGAGTGTGAGGGTCAATTCGGGAGAGTGTGAGGGTAGAATAGGGAGAGTGTGAGGGTAGATTCGGGAGAGTGTGAGGGTAGGATAGGGAGAGTCTGAGGGTAGATTAGGGAGAGTGTGAGGGTAGATTCGAGAGATTGTGAGAGCAGATTAGGGAGAGTGTGAGGGTAGATTAGGGAGAGTGTGAGGGTAGATTAGGGAGAGTGTGAGGGTAGATTCGAGGGATTATGAGAGCAGATTAGGGAGAGTGTGAGGGTAGATTAGGGAGAGTGTGAGGGTAGATTCGGGAGAGTGTGAGGGTAGATTCGAGAAAGTGTGAGGGTAGATTAGGGAGAGTGTGAGGGTAGATTCGAGAGATTGTGAGAGCAGATTAGGGAGAGTGTGAGGGTAGATTAGGGAGAGTGTGAGTGTAGATTCGGGAGAGTGTGAGGGCAGATTCGAGAGATTGTGAGAGCAGATTAGGGAGAGTGTGAGGGTAGATTCGGGAGAGTGTGAGAGTAGATTAGGGAGAGTGTGGGGGTAGATTTGGGAGAGTGTGAGGGTAGATTCGGGAGAGTGTGAGGGTAGATTAGGGAGAGTGTGAGGGTAGATTCGGGAGATTGTGAGAGCAGATTAGGGAAAGTGTGAGGGTAGATTCGGGAGAGTGTGAGAGTAGAATAGGGAGAGTGTGAGGGTAGATTCAGGAGAGTGGGAGGGTAGATTAGGGAGAGTGTGAGGGTAGATTCGGGAGAGTGTGAGAGCAGATTAGGGAGAGTGTGTGGGTAGATTCGGGAGAGTGTGAGGGTAGAATAGGGAGAGTGTGAGGGTAGATTCAGGAGAGTGGGAGGGTAGATTAGGGAGAGTGTGAGGGTAGATTCGGGAGAGTGTGAGAGCAGATTAGGGAGAGTGTGTGGGTAGATTAGGGAGAGTGTGAGGGTAGATTTGGGAGAGTGTGAGGGTAGATTCGAGAGAGTGTGAGAGCAGATTAGAGAGAGTGTGAGGGTAGATTCGGGAGAGTGTGAGGGTAGAATAGGGAGAGTGTGAGGGTAGATTCGGGAGATGTGAGGGTAGATTCGGGAGAGTGTGAGGGTAGATTCGGGAGAGTGTGAGGGTAGATTCGGGAGAGTGTGAGGGTAGAATAGCGAGAGTGTGAGGGTAGATCCGGGAGAGTGTGAGAGCAGATTAGGGCGAGTGTGAGGGTAGATTCGGGAAAGTGTGAGGGTAGATTCGGGAGAGTGTGAGGGTAGAATAGGGAGACTGAGAGAGCAGATTAGGGAGAGTGTGAGGGTAGATTCAGGAGAGTATGAGAGCAGATTAGGGAGAGTGGGAGGGTAAAATAGGGAGACTGAGAGAGCAGATTAGGGAGAGTGTGAGGGTAGATTTGGGAGAGTTTGAGGGTAGATTCAAGAGACTGTGAGGGTACATTCGGGAGAGTGCGAGGGTAGATGCGGGAGAGTGTCAGGGTAGATTCGGAAGAGTGTGAGAGCAGATTGGGGCAAGTGTGAGGGTAGATTAGGGAGAGTGTGAGGGTAGAATAGGGAGAGTGTGAGGGTAGAATAGGGAGAGTGTGTGGGTAGATTCGGGAGAGTGTGAGAGCAGATTAGGGAGAGTGTGAGGGTAGATTCGGGAGAGTGTGAGAGCAGATTAGGGAGAGTGTGAGGGTCAATTCGGGAGAGTGTGAGGGTAGAATAGGGAGAGTGTGAGGGTAGATTCGGGAGAGTGTGAGGGTAGGATAGGGAGAGTCTGAGGGTAGATTAGGGAGAGTGTGAGGGTAGATTCGAGAGATTGTGAGAGCAGATTAGGGAGAGTGTGAGGGTAGATTAGGGAGAGTGTGAGGGTAGATTCGGCAGAGTGTGAGGGTAGATTCGAGGGATTATGAGAGCAGATTAGGGAGAGTGTGAGGGTAGATTAGGGAGAGTGTGAGGGTAGATTCGGGAGAGTGTGAGGGTAGATTCGAGAGAGTGTGAGGGTAGATTAGGGAGAGTGTGTGGGTAGATTCGAGAGATTGTGAGAGCAGATTAGGGAGAGTGTTAGGGTAGATTAGGGAGAGTGTGAGTGTAGATTCGGGAGAGTGTGAGGGCAGATTCGAGAGATTGTGAGAGCAGATTAGGGAGAGTGTGAGGGTAGATTCGGGAGAGTGTGAGAGTAGATTAGGGAGAGTTTGAGGGTAGATTCAAGAGACTGTGAGGGTACATTCGGGAGAGTGCGAGGGTAGATGCGGGAGGGTGTGATGGTAGATTCGGAAGAGTGTGAGGGTAGATTCGGGAGAGTGTGAGAGCAGATTGGGGCGAGTGTGAGGGTAGATTAGGGAGAGTGTGAGGGTAGAATAGGGAGAGTGTGAGGGTAGAATAGGGAGAGTGTGTGGGTAGATTCGGGAGAGTGTGAGAGCAGATTAGGGAGAGTGTGAGGGTAGATTCGGGAGAGTGTGAGAGCAGATTAGGGAGAGTGTGAGGGTCAATTCGGGAGAGTGTGAGGGTAGAATAGGGAGAGTGTGAGGGTAGATTCGGGAGAGTGTGAGGGTAGGATAGGGAGAGTCTGAGGGTAGATTAGGGAGAGTGTGAGGGTAGATTCGAGAGATTGTGAGAGCAGATTAGGGAGAGTGTGAGGGTAGATTAGGGAGAGTGTGAGGGTAGATTAGGGAGAGTGTGAGGGTAGATTCGAGGGATTATGAGAGCAGATTAGGGAGAGTGTGAGGGTAGATTAGGGAGAGTGTAAGGGTAGATTCGGGAGAGTGTGAGGGTAGATTCGAGAAAGTGTGAGGGTAGATTAGGGAGAGTGTGAGGGTAGATTCGAGAGATTGTGAGAGCAGATTAGGGAGAGTGTGAGGGTAGATTAGGGAGAGTGTGAGTGTAGATTCGGGAGAGTGTGAGGGCAGATTCGAGAGATTGTGAGAGCAGATTAGGGAGAGTGTGAGGGTAGATTCGGGAGAGTGTGAGAGTAGATTAGGGAGAGTGTGAGGGTAGATTTGGGAGAGTGTGAGGGTAGATTCGGGAGAGTGTGAGGGTAGATTAGGGAGAGTGTGAGGGTAGATTCGGGAGATTGTGAGAGCAGATTAGGGAAAGTGTGAGGGTAGATTCGGGAGAGTGTGAGAGTAGAATAGGGAGAGTGTGAGGGTAGATTCAGGAGAGTGGGAGGGTAGATTAGGGAGAGTGTGAGGGTAGATTCGGGAGAGTGTGAGAGCAGATTAGGGAGAGTGTGTGGGTAGATTCGGGAGAGTGTGAGGGTAGAATAGGGAGAGTGTGAGGGTAGATTCAGGTGAGTGTGAGGGTAGATTAGGAAGAGTGTTAGGGTAGATTCGGGACAGTGTGAGGGTAGATAAGGGAGAGGGCGAGGGTAGATTCGAGAGAGTGTGAGGGTAGATTCGAGAGAGTGTGAGGGTAGATTATGGCGAGTGTGAGGGTAGATTCGAGAGAGTGTGAGAGCAGATTAGAGAGAGTGTGACGGTAGATTCGGGAGAGTGTGAGGGTAGAATAGGGAGATTGTGAGGGTAGATTCGGGAGATGTGAGGGTAGATTCGGGAGAGTGTGAGGGTAGATTCGGGAGAGTGTGAGGGTAGATTCGGGAGAGTGTGAGGGTAGAATAGGGAGAGTGTGAGGGTAGAGCCGGGAGAGTGTGAGAGCAGATTAGGGCGAGTGTGAGGGTAGATTCGGGAAAGTGTGAGGGTAGATTCGGGAGAGTGTGAGGGTAGAATAGGGAGACTGAGAGAGCAGATTAGGGAGAGTGTGAGGGTAGATTCAGGAGAGTGTGAGAGCAGATTAGGGAGAGTGGGAGGGTAAAATAGGGAGACTGAGAGAGCAGATTAGGGAGAGTGTGAGGGTAGATTCGGGAGAGTTTGAGGGTAGATTCAAGAGACTGTGAGGGTAGATTCGGGAGAGTGCGAGGGTAGATGCGGGAGGGTGTGAGGGTAGATTCGGAAGAGTGTGAGGGTAGATTCGGGAGAGTGTGAGAGCAGATTGGGGCGAGTGTGAGGGTAGATTAGGGAGAGTGTGAGGGTAGAATAGGGAGAGTGTGAGAGCAGATGAGGGAGAGTGTGAGGGTAGATTCGGGAGAGTGTGAGAGCAGATTAGGGAGAGTGTGAGGGTCAATTCGGGAGAGTGTGAGGGTAGAATAGGGAGAGTGTGAGGGTAGATTCGGGAGAGTGTGAGGGTAGGATAGGGAGAGGCTGAGGGTAGATTCGGGAGAGTGTGTGAGCAGATTAGGGAGAGTGGGAGGGTAGATTCGGGAGAGTGTGAGGGTAGATTCGGGAGAGTGTGAGAGCAGATTAGAGAGAGTGTGAGGGTAGATTCGGGAGAGTGTGAGGGTAGATTCGGGAAAGTGTGAGGGCAGATTAGGGAGAGTGTGAGGGTAGATTCGAGAGAGTGTGAGGGTAGAATCTAGAGAGTGTGAGGGTAGATTAGGGCGAGTGTGAGGGTCGATTCGGGAGAGTGTGAGGGTAGAATAGGGAGAGTGTGAGGGTAGAATAGGGAGAGTGTGAGGGTAGATTCGGGAGAGTGTGAGGGTAGAATAGGGAGAGTGTGAGGGTAGAGCCGGGAGAGTGTGAGAGCAGATTAGGGCGAGTGTGAGGGTAGATTCGGGAAAGTGTGAGGGTAGATTCGGGAGAGTGTGAGGGTAGAATAGGGAGACTGAGAGAGCAGATTAGGGAGAGTGTGAGGGTAGATTCAGGAGAGTGTGAGAGCAGATTAGGGAGAGTGGGAGGGTAAAATAGGGAGACTGAGAGAGCAGATTAGGGAGAGTGTGAGGGTAGATTCGGGAGAGTTTGAGGGTAGATTCAAGAGACTGTGAGGGTACATTCGGGAGAGTGCGAGGGTAGATGCGGGAGGGTGTGATGGTAGATTCGGAAGAGTGTGAGGGTAGATTCGGGAGAGTGTGAGAGCCGATTGGGGCGAGTGTGAGGGTAGATTAGGGAGAGTGTGAGGGTAGAATAGGGAGAGTGTGAGGGTAGAATAGGGAGAGTGTGTGGGTAGATTCGGGAGAGTGTGAGAGCAGATTAGGGAGAGTGTGAGGGTAGATTCGGGAGAGTGTGAGAGCAGATTAGGGAGAGTGTGAGGGTCAATTCGGGAGAGTGTGAGGGTAGAATAGGGAGAGTGTGAGGGTAGATTCGGGAGAGTGTGAGGGTAGGATAGGGAGAGTCTGAGGGTAGATTAGGGAGAGTGTGAGGGTAGATTCGAGAGATTGTGAGAGCAGATTAGGGAGAGTGTGAGGGTAGATTAGGGAGAGTGTGAGGGTAGATTAGGGAGAGTGTGAGGGTAGATTCGAGGGATTATGAGAGCAGATTAGGGAGAGTGTGAGGGTAGATTAGGGAGAGTGTGAGGGTAGATTCGGGAGAGTGTGAGGGTAGATTCGAGAAAGTGTGAGGGTAGATTAGGGAGAGTGTGAGGGTAGATTCGAGAGATTGTGAGAGCAGATTAGGGAGAGTGTGAGGGTAGATTAGGGAGAGTGTGAGTGTAGATTCGGGAGAGTGTGAGGGCAGATTCGAGAGATTGTGAGAGCAGATTAGGGAGAGTGTGAGGGTAGATTCGGGAGAGTGTGAGAGTAGATTAGGGAGAGTGTGGGGGTAGATTTGGGAGAGTGTGAGGGTAGATTCGGGAGAGTGTGAGGGTAGATTAGGGAGAGTGTGAGGGTAGATTCGGGAGATTGTGAGAGCAGATTAGGGAAAGTGTGAGGGTAGATTCGGGAGAGTGTGAGAGTAGAATAGGGAGAGTGTGAGGGTAGATTCAGGAGAGTGGGAGGGTAGATTAGGGAGAGTGTGAGGGTAGATTCGGGAGAGTGTGAGAGCAGATTAGGGAGAGTGTGTGGGTAGATTCGGGAGAGTGTGAGGGTAGAATAGGGAGAGTGTGAGGGTAGATTCAGGAGAGTGTGAGGGTAGATTAGGAAGAGTGTTAGGGTAGATTCGGGAGAGTGTGAGGGTAGATAAGGGAGAGGGCGAGGGTAGATTCGAGAGAGTGTGAGGGTAGATTCGAGAGAGTGT
This sequence comes from Scyliorhinus torazame, assembly GCF_047496885.1. Classification (NCBI taxonomy): domain Eukaryota; kingdom Metazoa; phylum Chordata; class Chondrichthyes; order Carcharhiniformes; family Scyliorhinidae; genus Scyliorhinus; species Scyliorhinus torazame. Next base: position 96,944,342 of record NC_092714.1, on the reverse strand, counting down.
GAGGGTAGATTATGGCGAGTGTGAGGGGAGATTCGAGAGAGTGTGAGAGCAGATTAGAGAGAGTGTGAGGGTAGATTCGGGAGAGTGTGAGGGTAGAATAGGGAGATTGTGAGGGTAGATTCGGGAGATGTGAGGGTAGATTCGGGAGAGTGTGAGGGTAGATTCGGGAGAGTGTGAGGGTAGATTCGGGAGAGTGTGAGGGTAGAATAGGGAGAGTGTGAGGGTAGAGCCGGGAGAGTGTGAGAGCAGATTAGGGCGAGTGTGAGGGTAGATTCGGGAAAGTGTGAGGGTAGATTCGGGAGAGTGTGAGGGTAGAATAGGGAGACTGAGAGAGCAGATTAGGGAGAGTGTGAGGGTAGATTCAGGAGAGTGTGAGAGCAGATTAGGGAGAGTGGGAGGGTAAAATAGGGAGACTGAGAGAGCAGATTAGGGAGAGTGTGAGGGTAGATTCGGGAGAGTTTGAGGGTAGATTCAAGAGACTGTGAGGGTAGATTCGGGAGAGTGCGAGGGTAGATGCGGGAGGGTGTGAGGGTAGATTCGGAAGAGTGTGAGGGTAGATTCGGGAGAGTGTGAGAGCAGATTGGGGCGAGTGTGAGGGTAGATTAGGGAGAGTGTGAGGGTAGAATAGGGAGAGTGTGAGAGCAGATTAGGGAGAGTGTGAGGGTAGATTCGGGAGAGTGTGAGAACAGATTAGGGAGAGTGTGAGGGTCAATTCGGGAGAGTGTGAGGGTAGAATAGGGAGAGTGTGAGGGTAGATTCGGGAGAGTGTGAGGGTAGGATAGGGAGAGGCTGAGGGTAGATTCGGGAGAGTGTGTGAGCAGATTAGGGAGAGTGGGAGGGTAGATTCGGGAGAGTGTGAGGGTAGATTCGGGAGAGTGTGAGAGCAGATTAGAGAGAGTGTGAGGGTAGATTCGGGAGAGTGTGAGGGTAGATTCGGGAATGTGTGAGGGCAGATTAGGGAGAGTGTGAGGGTAGATTCGAGAGAGTGTGAGGGTAGATTCTAGAGAGTGTGAGGGTAGATTAGGGCGAGTGTGAGGGTCGATTCGGGAGAGTGTGAGGGTAGAATAGGGAGAGTGTGAGGGTAGAATAGGGAGAGTGTGAGGGTAGATTCGGGAGAGTGTGAGGGTAGAATAGGGAGAGTGTGAGGGTAGAGCCGGGAGAGTGTGAGAGCAGATTAGGGCGAGTGTGAGGGTAGATTCGGGAAAGTGTGAGGGTAGGTTCGGGAGAGTGTGAGGGTAGAATAGGGAGACTGAGAGAGCAGATTAGGGAGAGTGTGAGGGTAGATTCAGGAGAGTGTGAGAGCAGATTAGGGAGAGTGGGAGGGTAAAATAGGGAGACTGAGAGAGCAGATTAGGGAGAGTGTGAGGGTAGATTCGGGAGAGTTTGAGGGTAGATTCAAGAGACTGTGAGGGTAGATTCGGGAGAGTGCGAGGGTAGATGCGGGAGGGTGTGATGGTAGATTCGGAAGAGTGTGAGGGTAGATTCGGGAGAGTGTGAGAGCAGATTGGGGCGAGTGTGAGGGTAGATTAGGGAGAGTGTGAGGGTAGAATAGGGAGAGTGTGAGGGTAGAATAGGGAGAGTGTGTGGGTAGATTCGGGAGAGTGTGAGAGCAGATTAGGGAGAGTGTGAGGGTAGATTCGGGAGAGTGTGAGAGCAGATTAGGGAGAGTGTGAGGGTCAATTCGGGAGAGTGTGAGGGTAGAATAGGGAGAGTGTGAGGGTAGATTCGGGAGAGTGTGAGGGTAGGATAGGGAGAGGCTGAGGGTAGATTCGGGAGAGTGTGTGAGCAGATTAGGGAGAGTGGGAGGGTAGATTCGGGAGAGTGTGAGGGTAGATTCGGGAGAGTGTGAGAGCAGATTAGAGAGAGTGTGAGGGTAGATTCGGGAGAGTGTGAGGGTAGATTCGGGAAAGTGTGAGGGCAGATTAGGGAGAGTGTGAGGGTAGATTCGAGAGAGTGTGAGGGTAGATTCTAGAGAGTGTGAGGGTAGATTAGGGCGAGTGTGAGGGTCGATTCGGGAGAGTGTGAGGGTAGAATAGGGAGAGTGTGAGGGTAGAATAGGGAGAGTGTGAGGGTAGATTCGGGAGAGTATGAGGGTAGAATGGGGAGGGTGTGAGGGCAGAATAGGTCTCAGTGGGAGGTCAGATTAGGGAGAGTGTGAGGGTAGATTAGGGAGAGTGTGAGAGCAGATTAGGGAGAGTGTGAGAGCAGATTAGGGAGAGTGTGAGGGTAGATTCGGGAGAGTGTGAGGGTAGATTCGGGAGAGTGGGAGGGTAGATTTGGATGACTGGGAGAGCAGATTAGGGAGAGTGTGAGGGTAGATTCGGGAGAGTGTGAGGGTAGATTCGAGAGAGTGTGAGGGTAGATTCGAGAGAATGTGAGAGTAGGTTAGGGAGAGTGGGAGGGTAGATTAGGGAGAGTGGGAGGGTAGATTCGGGAGAGTGTGAGGGTAGATTAGGGAGAGTGTGAGGTCAGATTCGAGAGAGTGTGAGAGCAGATTAGGGAGAGTGTGAGGGTAGATTAGGGAGAGTGTGAGGGTAGATTTGGGAGAGTGTGAGGGTAGATTCGAGAGAGTGTGAGAGCAGATTAGAGAGAGTGTGAGGGTAGATTCGGGAGAGTGTGAGGGTAGAATAGGGAGAGTGTGAGGGTAGATTCGGGAGATGTGAGGGTAGATTCGGGAGAGTGTGAGGGTAGATTCGGGAGAGTGTGAGGGTAGATTCGGGAGAGTGTGAGGGTAGAATAGCGAGAGTGTGAGGGTAGATCCGGGAGAGTGTGAGAGCAGATTAGGGCGAGTGTGAGGGTAGATTCGGGAAAGTGTGAGGGTAGATTCGGGAGAGTGTGAGGGTAGAATAGGGAGACTGAGAGAGCAGATTAGGGAGAGTGTGAGGGTAGATTCAGGAGAGTATGAGAGCAGATTAGGGAGAGTGGGAGGGTAAAATAGGGAGACTGAGAGAGCAGATTAGGGAGAGTGTGAGGGTAGATTTGGGAGAGTTTGAGGGTAGATTCAAGAGACTGTGAGGGTACATTCGGGAGAGTGCGAGGGTAGATGCGGGAGAGTGTCAGGGTAGATTCGGAAGAGTGTGAGAGCAGATTGGGGCAAGTGTGAGGGTAGATTAGGGAGAGTGTGAGGGTAGAATAGGGAGAGTGTGAGGGTAGAATAGGGAGAGTGTGTGGGTAGATTCGGGAGAGTGTGAGAGCAGATTAGGGAGAGTGTGAGGGTAGATTCGGGAGAGTGTGAGAGCAGATTAGGGAGAGTGTGAGGGTCAATTCGGGAGAGTGTGAGGGTAGAATAGGGAGAGTGTGAGGGTAGATTCGGGAGAGTGTGAGGGTAGGATAGGGAGAGTCTGAGGGTAGATTAGGGAGAGTGTGAGGGTAGATTCGAGAGATTGTGAGAGCAGATTAGGGAGAGTGTGAGGGTAGATTAGGGAGAGTGTGAGGGTAGATTCGGCAGAGTGTGAGGGTAGATTCGAGGGATTATGAGAGCAGATTAGGGAGAGTGTGAGGGTAGATTAGGGAGAGTGTGAGGGTAGATTCGGGAGAGTGTGAGGGTAGATTCGAGAGAGTGTGAGGGTAGATTAGGGAGAGTGTGTGGGTAGATTCGAGAGATTGTGAGAGCAGATTAGGGAGAGTGTTAGGGTAGATTAGGGAGAGTGTGAGTGTAGATTCGGGAGAGTGTGAGGGCAGATTCGAGAGATTGTGAGAGCAGATTAGGGAGAGTGTGAGGGTAGATTCGGGAGAGTGTGAGAGTAGATTAGGGAGAGTGTGAGGGTAGATTTGGGAGAGTGTGAGGGTAGATTCGGGAGAGTGTGAGGGTAGATTAGGGAGAGTGTGAGGGTAGATTCGGGAGATTGTGAGAGCAGATTAGGGAAAGTGTGAGGGTAGATTCGGGAGAGTGTGAGAGTAGAATAGGGAGAGTGTGAGGGTAGATTCGGGAGAGTGGGAGGGTAGATTAGGGAGAGTGTGAGGGTAGATTCGGGAGAGTGTGAGAGCAGATTAGGGAGAGTGTGTGGGTAGATTCGGGAGAGTGTGAGGGTAGAATAGGGAGAGTGTGAGGGTAGATTCAGGAGAGTGTGAGGGTAGATTAGGAAGAGTGTTAGGGTAGATTCGGGAGAGTGTGAGGGTAGATAAGGGAGAGGGCGAGGGTAGATTCGAGAGAGTGTGAGGGTAGATTCGGGAGAGTGTGAGGGTAGAATAGGGAGAGTGTGAGGGTAGATTCGGGAGATGTGAGGGTAGATTCGGGAGAGTGTGAGGGTAGATTCGGGAGAGTGTGAGGGTAGATTCGGAAGAGTGTGAGGGTAGAATAGGGAGAGTGTGAGGGTAGATCCGGGAGAGTGTGAGAGCAGATTAGGGCGAGTGTGAGGGTAGATTCGGGAAAGTGTGAGGGTAGATTCGGGTGAGTGTGAGGGTAGAATAGGGAGACTGAGAGAGCAGATTAGGGAGAGTGTGAGGGTAGATTCAGGAGATTGTGAGAGCAGATTAGGGAGAGTGGGAGGGTAAAATAGGGAGACTGAGAGAGCAGATTAGGGAGAGTGTGAGGGAAGATTCGGGAGAGTTTGAGGGTAGATTCAAGAGACTGTGAGGGTAGATTCGGGGGAGTGCGAGGGTAGATGCGGGAGGGTGTGAGGGTAGATTCGGAAGAGTGTGAGGGTAGATTCGGGAGAGTGTGAGAGCAGATTGGGGCGAGTGTGAGGGTAGATTAGGGAGAGTGTGAGTGTAGAATAGGGAGAGTGTGAGGGTAGAATAGGGAGAGTGTGTGGGTAGATTCGGGAGAGTGTGAGAGCAGATTAGGGAGAGTGTGAGGGTAGATTCGGGAGAGTGTGAGAGCAGATTAGGGAGAGTGTGAGGGTCAATTCGGGAGAGTGTGAGGGTAGAATAGGGAGAGTGTGAGGGTAGATTCGGGAGAGTGTGAGGGTAGGATAGGGAGAGGCTGAGGGTAGATTCGGGAGAGTGTGTGAGCAGATTAGGGAGAGTGGGAGGGTAGATTCGGGAGAGTGTGAGGGTAGATTCGGGAGAGTGTGAGAGCAGATTAGAGAGAGTGTGGGGGTAGATTCGGGAGAGTGTGAGGGTAGATTCGGGAAAGTGTGAGGGCAGATTAGGGAGAGTGTGAGGGTAGATTCGAGAGAGTGTGAGTGTAGATTCTAGAGAGTGTGAGGGTAGATTAGGGCGAGTGTGAGGGTCGATTCGGGAGAGTGTGAGGGTAGAATAGGGAGAGTGTGAGGGTAGAATAGGGAGAGTGTGAGGGTAGATTCGGGAGAGTATGAGGGTAGAATGGGGAGAGTGTGAGGGCAGAATAGGTCTCAGAGGGAGGTCAGATTAGGGAGAGTGTGAGGGTAGATTAGGGAGAGTGTGAGAGCAGATTAGGGAGAGTGTGAGAGCAGATTAGGGAGAGTGTGAGGGTAGATTCGGGAGAGTGTGAGGGTAGATTAGGGAGAGTGGGAGGGTAGATTTGGATGACTGGGAGAGCAGATTAGGGAGAGTGTGAGGGTAGATTCGGGAGAGTGTGAGGGTAGATTCGAGAGAGTGTGAGGGTAGATTCGAGAGAATGTGAGAGTAGGTTAGGGAGAGTGGGAGGGTAGATTAGAGAGAGTGGGAGGGTAGATTCGGGAGAGTGTGAGGGTAGATTAGGGAGAGTGTGAGGGCAGATTCGAGAGAGTGTGAGAGCAGATTAGGGAGAGTGTGAGGGTAGATTAGGGAGAGTGTGAGGGTAGATTTGGGAGAGTGTGAGGGTAGATTCGAGAGAGTGTGAGGGTAGAATTGGGAGCGTGTGAGGGTAGAGTCGAGAGATTGTGAGGGTAGATTAGGGAGAGTGTGAGGGTAGATTCGGCAGAGTGTGAGAGCAGATTAGGGAGAGTGTGAGGGTAGATTCGAGAGAGTGTGAGAGTAGAATAGGGAGAGTGTGAGGGTAGATTCGGGAGAGTGTGAGGGTAGATTAGGGAGAGTGTGAGGGTAGATTCGGGAGAGTGTGAGGGTAGATTAGGGAGAGTGTGAGGGTAGATTCGAGAGAGTGTGAGGGTAGATTAGGGCGAGTGTGAGGATGGATTCGGGAGAGTGTGAGGGTAGAATAGGGAGAGTGTGAGGGTAGAATAGGGAGAGTGTGAGGGTAGATTCGGGAGAGTGTGAGGGTAGAATAGGGAGAGTGTGAGGGCAGAATAGGGCTGAGTGGGAGGTCAGATTAGGGAGAGTGCGAGGGTAGATTAGGGAGAGTGTGAGAGCAGATTAGGGAGAGTGTGAGATCAGATTAGGGAGAGTGTGAGGGTAGATTCGGGAGAGTTTGAGGGTAGATTTGGGAGAGTGTGAGGGTAGATTCAGGAGATTGTGAGGGTAGATTAGGGAGAGTGTGAGAGCAGATGAGGGAGAGTGTGAGGGTAGAATAGGGAGAGTGTGAGGGTAGATTCGGGAGAGTGTGAGGGTAGATTCGAGAGAGTGTGAGGGTAGATTCGAGAGAGTGTGAGAGTAGATTAGGGAGAGTGGGGGGGTAGATTAGTGAGAGTGGGAGGGTAGATTAGGGAGAGTGTGAGGGTAGATTTGGGAGAGTGTGAGAGCAGATTGGGGCGAGTGTGAGGGTAGATTCGGGAGAGTGTGAGGGTAGATTCGAGAGAATGTGAGAGTAGATGAGGGAGAGTGGGAGGGTAGATTAGGGAGAGTGGGAGGGTAGATTCGGGAGAGTGTGAGGGTAGATTAGGGAGAGTGTGAGGGTAGATTCGAGAGTGTGTGAGAGCAGATTAGGGAGAGTGTGAGGGTAGATTAGGGAGAGTGTGAGGGTAGATTCGAGAGAGTGTGAGGGTAGATTAGGGAGAGTGTGAGGGTAGATTCGAGGGATCATGAGAGCAGATTAGGGAGAGTGTGAGGGTAGATTCGGGACAGTGTGAGGGTAGATTCGAGAGAGTGTGAGGGTAGATTAGGGAGAGTGTGAGGGTAGATTCGAGAGATTGTGAGAGCAGATTAGGGAGAGTGTGAGGGTAGATTCGGGAGAGTGTGAGGGCAGATTCGAGAGATTGTGAGAGCAGATTAGGGAGAGTGTGAGGGTAGATTCGGGAGAGTGTGAGAGTAGATTAGGGAGAGTGTGAGGGCAGATTTGGGAGAGTGTGAGGGTAGATTCGGGAGAGTGTGAGGGTCGATTAGGGACAGTGTGAGGGTAGATTCGGGAGAGTGTGAGAGCAGATTAGGGAGAGTGTGAGGGTAGATTCGGGAGAGTGTGAGAGTAGAATAGGGAGAGTGTGAGGGCAGATTCGGGAGAGTGTGAGGGTAGATTAGGGAGAGTGTGAGGGTAGATTCGGGAGAATGTGAGGGTAGATTAGGGAGAGTGTGAGGGTAGATTCGAGAGAGTGTGAGGGTAGATTCGAGAGAGTGTGAGGGTAGATTAGGGCGAGTGTGAGGATGGATTCGGGAGAATATGAGGGTAGAATAGGGAGAGTGTGAGGGTAGAATAGGGAGAGTGTGAGGGGAGATTCGGGAGAGTGTGAGGGTAGAATAGGGAGAGTGTGAGGGCAGAATAGGGCTGAGTGGGAGGCTAGATTAGGGAGAGTGTGAGGGTAGATTAGGGAGAGTGTGAGAGGAGATTAGTGAGAGTGTGAGAGCAGATTAGGGAGAGTGTGAGGGTAGATTCGGGAGAGTGTGAGGGTAGATTTGGGAGGGTGTGAGGGTAGATTCAGGAGAGTGTGAGGGTAGATTAGGGAGAGTGTGAGAGCAGATGACGGAGAGTGTGAGGGTAGAATAGGGAGAGTGTGAGGGTAGATCCGGGAGTGTGTGAGGGTAGATTCGAGAGAGTGTGAGGGTAGATTCGAGAGAGTGTGAGAGTAGATTAGGGAGAGTGGGGGGCTAGATTAGTGAGAGTGGGAGGGTAGATTAGGGAGAGTGTGAGGGTATATTTGGGAGAGTGTGAGAGCAGATTGGGGCGAGTGTGAGGGTAGATTCGGGAGAGTGTGAGGGTAGATTAGGGAGAGTGTGAGGGTAGATTCGAGAGAGTGTGAGAGCAGATTAGGGAGAGTGTGAGGGTAGATTAGGGAGAGTGTGAGGGTAGATTCGAGAGAGTGTGAGGGTATATTAGGGAGAGTGTGAGGGTAGATTCGAGAGATTGTGAGAGCAGATTAGGGAGAGTGTGAGGGTAGATTAGGGAGAGTGTGAGGGTAGATTCGGGAGAGTGTGAGGGTAGATTCGAGATATTGTGAGAGCAGATTAGGGAGAGTGTGAGGGTAGATTCGGGAGAGTGTGAGGGTAGATTAGGGAGAGTGTGAGGGTAGATTTGGGAGAGTGTGAGGGTAGATTTGAGAGATTGTGAGAGCAGATTAGGGAGAGTGGGAGGGTAGATTAGGGAGAGTGTGAGGGTGGATTCGAGAGAGTGTGAGAGCACATTAGGGAGATTGGGAGGGTAGATTAGGGAGAGTGTGAGGGTAGGATCGAGAGAGTGTGAGGGTAGATTCGAGAGATTGTGAGAGCAGATTAGGGAGAGTGTGAGGGTAGATTCGAGGGATTGTGAGAGCAGATTAGGGAGAGTGTGATTCTAGATTAGGGAGAGTGTGAGGGTAGATTCGGGAGAGTGTGAGGCTAGATTCGAGAGATTGTGAGAGCAGATTAGGGGGAGTGGGAGGGTAGATTAGGGAGTGTGTGAGTGTAGATTCGAGAGATGTGTGAGAGCAGATTAGGGAGAGTGGGAGGGTAGATTAGGGAGAGTGTGAGGGTAGATTAGGGAGAGTGTGAGGCTAGATTCGAGAGATTGTGAGAGCAGATTAGGGGGAGTGGGAGGGTAGATTAGGGAGTGTGTGAGGGTAGATTCGAGAGATGTGTGAGAGCAGATTAGGGAGAGTGGGAGGGTAGATTAGGGAGAGTGTGAGGGTAGATTCGAGAGATTGTGAAAGCAGATTAGGGAGAGTGGGAGGGTAGATTAGGGTGAGTGTGAGGGTAGATTAGGGAGAGTGTGAGGGTAGATTAGGGAGAGTGTGAGAGCAGATTAGGGAGAGTGTGAGGGTAGATTCGGGAGAGTGTGAGGGTAGATTCGAGAGAGTGTGAGGGTAGATTAGGGAGAATGTGAGGGTAGAATAGGGAGAGTGTGAGGGTAGATTCGGGAGAGTGTGAGGGTAGATTTGGGAGAGTGTGAGAGCAGATTGGGGCGAGTGTGAGGGTAGATTTGGGAGAGTGTGAGGGTAGATTAGGGAGAGTGTGAGGGTAGATTCGAGAGAGTGTGAGAGCAGATTAGGGAGAGTGTGAGGGTAGATTAGGAAGAGTGTGAGGGTAGATTCGAGAGAGTGTGAGGGTAGATTAGGGAGAGTGTGAGGGTAGATTCGAGAGAATGTGAGAGCAGATTAGGGAGAGTGTGAGGGTAGATTAGGGAGAGTGTGAGGGTAGATTCGGGAGAGTGTGAGGGTAGATTCGAGAGATTGTGAGAGCAGATTAGGGAGAGTGTGAGGGTAGATTCAGGAGAGTGTGAGGGTAGATTAGGGAGAGTGTGAGGGTAGATTTGGGAGAGTGTGAGGGTAGATTTGAGAGATTGTGAGAGCAGATTAGGGGGAGTGGGAGGGTAGATTAGGGAGAGTGTGAGGGTAGATTCGAGAGAGTGTGAGGGCAGATTAGGGAGAGTGTGAGAGCAGATTAGGGAGAGTGTGAGGGTAGAATAGGGAGAGTGTGAGGGTAGATTAGGGAGTGTGTGAGGGTAGATTAGGGAAGGTGTGAGGGTAGATTCGGGAGAGTGTAAGGGTAGATTCGAGAGAGTGTGAGGGTAGATGAGGGAGAATGTGAGGGTAGAATAGGGAGAGTGTGAGGGTAGATTCGGGAGAGTGTGAGGGTAGATTCGGGAGAGTGTGTGGGTAGCTTCGAGAGAGTGTGAGGGTAGATTAGGGAGAGTGTGAGGGTAGATTAGGGAGAGTGTGAGGGTAGATTAGGGAGAGTGTGAGAGCAGATTAGGGAGAGTGTGAGGGTAGAATAGGGAGAGTGTGAGGGTAGATTAGAGAGTGTGTGAGGGTAGATTAGGGAGGGTGTGAGGGTAGATTCGGGAGAGTGTGAGGGTAGATTCGAGAGAGTGTGAGGGTAGATTAGGGAGAATGTGAGGGTAGAATAGGGAGAGTGTGAGGGTAGATTCGGGAGAGTGTGAGGGTAGATTCGGGAGAGTGTGTGGGTAGCTTCGAGAGAGTGTGAGGGTAGATTAGGGAGTGTGTGAGGGTAGATTAGGGAGGGTGTGAGGGTAGATTCGGGGGAGTGTGAGGGTAGATTAGGGAGAATGTGAGGGTAGATTCGGGAGAGTGTGAGGGTAGATTCGGGAGAGTGTGAGAGCAGATTAGGGAGAATGTGAGGGTAGATTCGGGAGAGTGTGAGGGTAGAATAGGGAGAGTGGGAGAGTAGATTCGGGAGAGTGTGAGGGTAGATTCGGGAGAGTGTGAGGTTAGATTAGGGAGAGTGTGAAGGTAGATTCGGGAGAGTGTGAGGGTAGATTCAGGAGAGTGTGAGGGTAGATTAGGGAGAGTGACTTCCGGGTGCGGCGATGACCAGCTGAGTCGCACGTTTCGGCAGCTCCCGGTGAAACGGACTTTTGGGCTCTTGATAGGAGCCCCAACGGCAATTTTGACGGCTAAAAACACTGTGCGGTAAACCCGAAGGTAATCCCCCCTGGATACGGATGAAAAAAGGAGGAGAAAGTGGCCGGATTGCAGTGGATCCTTTAGAACAGCGCAAGGAAGGCAAGCAAAAACCAAGATGGCGTCGGAAGGTGGCAGTTTAACATGAGGCCCTGAACAACAAGAGTTCTTGAAATGCTCTGTGGAAGAGCTCAAAAAGGAAATGAAGAAAGAGCTGTTGGCCCCGATACTACAGGCGATCGAAGGGCTAAAGCAGGAACAAAAGACCCAGGAGCGGGAGCTTCGGGTCGTGAAGGCAAAGGCAGCCGAGAATGAGGACGACATACAGGGCCTGGTAGTGAGGACGGAGATGCATGAGGCACATCAGAAACGATGTGTGGAAAGGTTGGAGGCACTGGAGAACAATGCAAGGAGGAACAACCTGAGGATTCTTGGTCTTCCTGAAGGTGCGGAGGGAGCGGACGTCGGGGCATATATGAGCACGATGCTGCACTCGTTAATGGGAGCGGAGGCCCCGGCGGGTCCGTTGGAGGTGGAGGGAGCATACCGAGTGATGGCGTGAGGACCGAGAGCAGGAGAAATTCCCAGAGCCATAGTGGTGAGATTCCTCCGTTTTAAGGATAGAGAAATGGTCCTTAGATGGGCGAAGAAAACTCGGAGCAGTAAATGGGAGAACACGGTGATCCGCGTTTATCAAGACTGGAGTGCGGAGGTGGCGAGAAGGAGGGCGAGCTTTAATCGGGCCAAGGCGGTGCTTCATAAAAAGAAGATAAAATTTGGAATGCTGCAACCGGCAAGACTGTGGGTCACATATCGAGGAAGGCACCACTCCTTTGAGACGGCGGATGAAGCGTGGACTTTTATTGTGGAAGAAAAACTGGAATGAGCAGGTTATTAAAAAGAACGTTTGAACAAAGTGGTGGGGCAAATGTGGGGGGCGAAGAGGGGGGTTAAAAAGGGGGGAAAGAGGAGTTTTATGTCCTAATCCTGCGATGTGGTAACTTTTCTCTCTTCCACAGGTGGTGATGGGGGGAGGAGGGGAGGTGGAGGAGATGGGGCGTTGGCCATTGGGGTCGGGGCCAAGGGAGAAGCGCGGGCTTGGTTCCCGCGCTATGATAATCATGGCGGGAATAGAGAAGCAGGAAGGAGGGGGCGTCGCACGGTGCGAGCCGAGGTCACGGGGGGAAGCCGAGGTCGGCCAGAGTTTGCTGACTTCTGGGAGCAACATGGGGGGAGTAATTACGCTAGCGGGGGATCTAGCGGGGGGGGGGGGGGTGGGAGGGGGGAATTACTGGGTTGCTGCTGCTGGGGAGAGGGGGGAGCTGGTATGGGAGGGGATGGGCGGGGGGGCACCGCCTGGGGGAGATACAGCTGCGTGGGAACCGGGTGAGGAGCTGGAAAAAGGGGATGGCTAATCGACAAGGGTGGGGGGGGGGGGTGGGGGTAGGAAGCCCCCCAACCCGGCTGATCACGTGGAACGTGAGAGGGCTGCACGGGCCGATAAAGAGGGCACGGGTACTCGCACACCTAAAGAAACTTAAGGCAGATGTGGTTATGTTACAGGAAACGCACCTGAAACTGATAGACCAGGTTAGGCTACGCAAAGGATGGGTGGGGCAGGTGTTCCATTCGGGTCTTGATGTGAAAAACAGGGGGGTGGCTATATTAGTGGGGAAGCGGGTAATGTTCGAGGCAAAGACTATAGTGGCGGATAACGGGGGCAGATACGTGATGGTGAGTGGCAAACTACAGGGGGAGACGGTGGTTTTGGTAAACGTATATGCCCCGAACTGGGATGATGCCAATTTTATGAGGCGGATGCTAGGACGCATTCCGGACCTAGAGATGGGAAAGCTGATAATGGGGGGAGATTTTAATACGGTGTTGGAACCAGGGCTGGATAGGTCGAAGTCCAGGACTGGAAGGAGGCCGGCAGCAGCCAAGGTACTTAAAGATTTTATGGAGCAGATGGGAGGTGTAGACCCGTGGAGATTTAGCAGACCTAGGAGTAAGGAGTTCTCGTTTTTCTCCTATGTCCATAAAGTCTACTCGCGAATAGACTTTTTTGTGCTGGGAAGGGCGTTGATCCCGAAGGTGAGGGGAACGGAGTATACGGCTATAGCCATTTCGGATCACGCTCCACACTGGGTAGACTTGGAGATAGGGGAGGAAACAGGAGGGCGCCCACCCTGGAGAATGGACATGGGACTAATGGCAGATGAGGGGGTGTGTCTAAGGGTGAGGGGTTGCATTGAAAAGTACTTGGAACTCAATGATAAGGGGGAGGTCCAGGTGGGAGTGGTCTGGGAGGCGCTGAAGGCGGTGGTTAGAGGGGAGCTGATATCAATAAGGGCACATAAAGGGAAGCAGGAGAGTAAGGAATGGGAGCGGTTGCTGCAAGAACTTTTGAGGGTGGACAGACAATATGCGGAAGCACCGGAGGAGGGACTGTACAGGGAAAGGCAAAGGCTACATGTAGAATTTGACTTGCTGACTACGGGCACTGCAGAGGCACAATGGAGGAAGGCACAGGGTGTACAGTACGAATATGGGGAGAAGGCGAGCAGGTTGCTGGCACACCAATTGAGGAAAAGGGGAGCAGCGAGGGAAATAGGGGGAGTGAGGGATGAGGAAGGAGAGATGGAGCGGGGAGCGGAGAGAGTGAATTGAGTGTTCAAGACATTTTATAAAAAATTATATGAAGCTCAACCCCCGGATGGGAGGGAGAGAATGATGGGCTTTTTGGATCGGCTGGAATTTCCCAAGGTGGAAGAGCAGGAAAGGGTGGGACTGGGAGCACAGATTGAGGTCGAAGAAGTGGTGAAAGGAATTAGGAGCATGCAGGCGGGAAAGGCCCCGGGACCGGATGGATTCCCAGTCGAATTCTATAGAAAATATGTGGACTTGCTCGCCCCGGTATTGACGAGGGCCTTTAATAAGGCAAAGGAAAGGGGACAACTGCCCCCGACTATGTCTGAAGCAACGATATCGCTTCTCTTAAAGAAGGAAAAGGACCCGCTACAATGCGGGTCCTATAGACCTATTTCTCTCCTAAATGTAGATGCCAAGATCCTGGCCAAGGTAATGGCAATGAGAATAGAGGAATATGTCCCGGGGGTGGTCCACGAGGACCAAACTGGGTTTGTGAAGGGGAGACAGCTGAACACGAATATACGGAGGCTGTTAGGGGTAATGATGATGCCCCCACCAGAGGGGGAAACGGAGATAGTAGTGGCGATGGATGCCGAGAAAGCATTTGATAGAGTGGAGTGGGATTATTTGTGGGAGGTGTTGAGGAGATTTGGTTTTGGAGAGGGGTATGTTAGATGGGTGCAGCTGTTGTATAGGGCCCCGATGGCGAGCGTGGTCACGAATGGACGGGGATCTGCATATTTTCGGCTCCATAGAGGGACAAGGCAGGGATGCCCTCTGTCCCCATTATTGTTTGCACTGGCGATTGAGCCCCTGGCGATAGCGTTGAGGGGTTCCAAGAAGTGGAGGGGAGTACTTAGAGGAGGAGAAGAACACCGGGTATCTTTGTATGCGGACGATTTGTTACTATATGTGGCAGACCCGTAGGAGGGGATGCCAGAAATAATGCGGATACTTGGGGAGTTTGGGGATTTTTCAGGGTATAAATTGAACATGGGGAAAAGTGAGTTGTTTGTGGTGCATCCAGGGGAGCAGAGTAGAGAAATAGAGGACCTACCGTTGAGGAAGGTAACAAGGGACTTTCGTTACCTGGGGATCCAGATAGCCAAGAATTGGGGCACATTGCATCGGTTAAATTTAACGCGGTTGGTGGAACAAATGGAGGAGGATTTCAAGAGATGGGATATGGTATCCCTGTCACTGGCAGGGAGGGTGCAGGTGGTTAAGATGGTGGTCCTCCCGAGATTCCTCTTTGTGTTTCAGTGCCTCCCGGTGGTGATCACGAAGGCTTTTTTTAAAAGGATCGAAAAGAGCATCATGGGTTTTGTGTGGGCCGGGAAGACCCCGAGAGTGAGGAAGGGATTCTTACAGCGTAGCAGGGATAGGGGGGGCTGGCACTACCGAGCCTAAGTGAGTATTATTGGGCCGCTAATATTTCAATGGTGAGTAAGTGGATGGGAGAGGAGGAGGGAGCAGCGTGGAAGAGATTAGAGAGGGCGTCCTGTAGGGGGACTAGCCTACAGGCTATGGTGACAGCCCCATTGCCGTTCTCACCGAGGAACTACACCACAAGCCCGGTGGTGGTGGCTACACTGAAGATTTGGGGACAGTGGAGACGGCATAGGGGAAAGACTGGAGCCTTGGGGGGGTCCCCGATAAGAAACAACCATAGGTTTGCCCCGGGGGGAATGGATGGGGGATATGGAATGTGGCAAAGAGCAGGAATAACGCAACTGAAAGATCTGTTTGTGGATGGGAAGTTCGCGAGTCTGGGAGCGCTGACCGAGAAATATGGGTTGCCCCAAGGGAATGCATTCAGGTATATGCAACTGAGGGCTTTTGCGAGGCAACAGGTGAGGGAATTCCCGCAGCTCCCGACACAAGAGGTGCAGGACAGAGTGATCTCAAAGACATGGGTGGGGGATGGTAAGCTGTCAGATATATATAGGGAAATGAGGGACGAAGGGGAGACTATGGTAGATGAACTAAAAGGGAAATGGGAAGAAAAGCTGGGGGAGGAGATCGAGGAGGGGCTGTGGGCAGATGCCCTAAGCAGGGTAAACTCGTCGTCCTCGTGTGCCAGGCTAAGCCTGATTCAGTTTAAGGTATTACACAGGGCGCATATGACTGGAGCACGGCTCAGTAAATCTTTTGGGGTGGAGGATAGGTGTGCGAGGTGCTTGAGAAGCCCAGCGAATCATACCCATATGTTTTGGTCATGCCCGGCACTACAGGGGTTTTGGATGGGGGTGACAAAGGTGCCTTCAAAAGTAGTGGGGGTCCGGGTCGAACCAAGCTGGGGGTTGGCTATATTTGGGGTTGCACAAGAGCCGGGAGTGCAGGAGGCGAGAGAGGCCGATGTTTTGGCCTTTGCGTCCCTAGTAGCCCGGCGTAGGATATTGCTCATGTGGAAAGAAGCCAAGCCCCCAGGGGTGGAGACCTGGATAAATGACATGGCAGGGTTTATAAAACTAGAGCGGATTAAGTTCGTCCTAAGGGGGTCGGCTCAAGGGTTCACCAGGCGGTGGCAACCGTTCGTCGAATACCTCGCAGAAAGATAGATGGAATGGAAAAAAGAAGGCAGCAGCAGCAGCCCAGGATCGGGGGGGGGGGGGGGGGGAGGAACCAGAAGGACTCTCAGGGTTGTTAATATATACTGTATAATATGTATAGGTCGTTGCTAAAGACAATTATATATTGGACTGTTAAATTATATTTTTGGAGAGTGTTACTTGTGATAAGGCATTTGCCAATTAGGGTTAGTTTTCATTTTTGTTATTTATTATTTATTCATTTTCTGTTTATAAAATAGGTCATTGTTATTTGTGTTGTTATAATATTGAGTAAAGGATGCACAATGTACTGTGTTGGTTGACCAAAAATTTCAATAAAATATTTTTTTTAAAAAAAGATTAGGGAGAGTGTGAGGGTAGATTTGGGAGAGTGTGAGGATAGATTCGGGAGAGTGTGAGGGTAGATTCGGGAGAGTGTGAGGGTAGAATAGGGAGAGTGTGAGGGTAGATTCGGGAGAGTGTGAGGGTTGATTAGGGAGAGTGTGAGGGTAGATTCGGGAGAGTGTGAGAGTAGATTAGGGAGAGTGTGAGGGTAGATTTGGGAGAGTGTGAGGGTAGATTCGGGAGAGTGTGAGGGTCGATTAGGGACAGTGTGAGGGTAGATTCGGGAGAGTGTGAGAGCAGATTAGGGAGAGTGTGAGGGTAGATTCGGGAGAGTGTGAGAGTAGAATAGGGAGAGTGTGAGGGTAGATTCGGGAGAGTGTGAGGGTAGATTAGGGAGAGTGTGAGGGTAGATTCGGGAGAATGTGAGGGTAGATTAGGGAGAGTGTGAGGGTAGATTCGAGAGAGTGTGAGGGTAGATTCGACAGAGTGTGAGGGTAGATTAGGGCGAGTGTGAGGATGGATTCGGGAGAATGTGAGGGTAGAATAGGGAGAGTGTGAGGGTAGAATAGGGAGAGTGTGAGGGGAGATTCGGGAGAGTGTGAGGGTAGAATAGGGAGAGTGTGAGGGCAGAATAGGGCTGAGTGGGAGGCCAGATTAGGGAGAGTGTGAGGGTAGATTTGGGAGAGTGTGAGAGGAGATTAGTGAGAGTGTGAGAGCAGATTAGGGAGAGTGTGAGGGTAGATTCGGGAGAGTGTGAGGGTAGATTTGGGAGAGTGTGAGGGTAGATTCAGGAGAGTGTGAGGGTAGATTAGGGAGAGTGTGAGAGCAGATGAGGGAGAGTGTGAGGGTAGAATAGGGAGAGTGTGAGGGTAGATCCGGGAGAGTGTGAGGGTAGATTCGAGAGAGTGTGAGGGTAGATTCGAGAGAGTGTGAGAGTAGATTAGGGAGAGTGGGGGGGTAGATTAGGGAGAGTGTGAGGGTAGATTCGGGAGAATGTGAGGGTAGATTAGGGAGAGTGTGAGGGTAGATTCGAGAGAGTGTGAGGGTAGATTCGAGAGAGTGTGAGGGTAGATTAGGGCGAGTGTGAGGATGGATTCGGGAGAATGTGAGGGTAGAATAGGGAGAGTGTGAGGGTAGAATAGGGAGAGTGTGAGGGGAGATTCGGGAGAGTGTGAGGGTAGAATAGGGAGAGTGTGAGGGCAGAATAGGGCTGAGTGGGAGGCCAGATTAGGGAGAGTGTGAGGGTAGATTAGGGAGAGTGTGAGAGGAGATTAGTGAGAGTGTGAGAGCAGATTAGGGAGAGTGTGAGGGTAGATTCGGGAGAGTGTGAGGGAAGATTTGGGAGAGTGTGAGGGTAGATTCTGGAGAGTGTGAGGGTAGATTAGGGAGAGTGTGAGAGCAGATGAGGGAGAGTGTGAGGGTAGAATAGGGAGAGTGTGAGGGTAGATCCGGGAGAGTGTGAGGGTAGATTCGAGAGAGTGTGAGGGTAGATTCGAGAGAGTGTGAGAGTAGATTAGGGAGAGTGGGGGGCTAGATTAGTGAGAGTGGGAGGGTAGATTAGGGAGAGTGTGAGGGTATATTTGGGAGAGTGTGAGAGCAGATTGGGGCGAGTGTGAGGGTAGATTCGGGAGAGTGTGAGGGTAGATTAGGGAGAGTGTGAGGGTAGATTCGAGAGAGTGTGAGAGCAGATTAGGGAGAGTGTGAGGGTAGATTAGGGAGAGTGTGAGGGTAGATTCGAGAGAGTGTGAGGGTATATTAGGGAGAGTGTGAGGGTAGATTCGAGAGATTGTGAGAGCAGATTAGGGAGAGTGTGAGGGTAGATTAGGGAGAGTGTGAGGGTAGATTCGGGAGAGTGTGAGGGTAGATTCGAGAGATTGTGAGAGCAGATTAGGGAGAGTGTGAGGGTAGATTCGGGAGAGTGTGAGGGTAGATTAGGGAGAGTGTGAGGGTAGATTTGGGAGAGTGTGAGGGTAGATTTGAGAGATTGTGAGAGCAGATTAGGGAGAGTGGGAGGGTAGATTAGGGAGAGTGTGAGGGTGGATTCGAGAGAGTGTGAGAGCAGATTAGGGAGATTGGGAGGGTAGATTAGGGAGAGTGTGAGGGTAGGATCGAGAGAGTGTGAGGGTAGATTCGAGAGATTGTGAGAGCAGATTAGGGAGAGTGTGAGGGTAGATTCGAGGGATTGTGAGAGCAGATTAGGGAGAGTGTGATTCTAGATTAGGGAGAGTGTGAGGGTAGATTCGGGAGAGTGTGAGGCTAGATTCGAGAGATTGTGAGAGCAGATTAGGGGGTGTGGGAGGGTAGATTAGGGAGTGTGTGAGGGTAGATTCGAGAGATGTGTGAGAGCAGATTAGGGAGAGTGGGAGGGTAGATTAGGGAGAGTGTGAGGGTAGATTAGGGAGAGTGTGAGCCTAGATTCGAGAGATTGTGAGAGCAGATCAGGGGGAGTGGGAGGGTAGATTAGGGAGTGTGTGAGGGTAGATTCGAGAGATGTGTGAGAGCAGATTAGGGAGAGTGGGAGGGTAGATTAGGGAGAGTGTGAGGGTAGATTCGAGAGATTGTGAAAGCAGATTAGGGAGAGTGGGAGGGTAGATTAGGGTGAGTGTGAGGGTAGATTAGGGAGAGTGTGAGGGTAGATTAGGGAGAGTGTGAGAGCAGATTAGGGAGAGTGTGAGGTTAGATTCGGGAGAGTGTGAGGGTAGATTCGAGAGAGTGTGAGGGTAGATTAGGGAGAATGTGAGGGTAGAATAGGGAGAGTGTGAGGGTAGATTCGGGAGACTGTGAGGGTAGATTTGGGAGAGTGTGAGAGCAGATTGGGGCGAGTGTGAGGGTAGATTTGGGAGAGTGTGAGGGTAGATTAGGGAGAGTGTGAGGGTAGATTCGAGAGAGTGTGAGAGCAGATTAGGGAGAGTATGAGGGTAGATTAGGAAGAGTGTGAGGGTAGATTCGAGAGAGTGTGAGGGTAGATTAGGGAGAGTGTGAGGGTAGATTCGAGAGAATGTGAGAGCAGATTAGGGAGAGTGTGAGGGTAGATTAGGGAGAGTGTGAGGGTAGATTCGGGAGAGTGTGAGGGTAGATTCGAGAGATTGTGAGAGCAGATTAGGGAGAGTGTGAGGGTAGATTCAGGAGAGTGTGAGGGTAGATTAGGGAGAGTGTGAGGGTAGATTTGGGAGAGTTTGAGGGTAGATTTGAGAGATTGTGAGAGCAGATTAGGGGGAGTGGGAGGGTAGATTAGGGAGAGTGTGAGGGTAGATTCGAGAGAGTGTGAGGGCAGATTAGGGAGAGTGGGAGGGTCGATTAGGGAGAGTGTGAGGGTAGATTCGAGAGATTGTGAAAGCAGATTAGGGAGAGTGGGAGGGTAGATTAAGGTGAGTGTGAGGGTAGATTAGGGAGAGTGTGAGGGTAGATTAGGGAGAGTGTGAGAGCAGATTAGGGAGAGTGTGAGGGTAGAATAGGGAGAGTGTGAGGGTAGATTAGGGAGTGTGTGAGGGTAGATTAGGGAAGGTGTGAGGGAAGATTCGGGAGAGCGTGAGGGTAGATTCGAGAGAGTGTGAGGGTAGATTAGGGAGAATGTGAGGGTAGAATAGGGAGAGTGTGAGGGTAGATTCGGGAGAGTGTGAGGGTAGATTCGGGAGAGTGTGTGGGTAGCTTCGAGAGAGTGTGAGGGTAGATTAGGGAGAGTGTGAGGGTAGATTAGGGAGTGTGTGAGGGTAGATTAGGGAAGGTGTGAGGGAAGATTCGGGAGAGTGTGAGGCTAGATTCGAGAGAGTGTGAGGGTAGATTAGGGAGAATGTGAGGGTAGAATAGGGAGAGTGGGGGGGTAGATTAGGGAGAGTGTGAGGGTAGATTCGGGAGAATGTGAGGGTAGATTAGGGAGAGTGTGAGGGTAGATTCGAGAGAGTGTGAGGGTAGATTCGAGAGAGTGTGAGGGTAGATTAGGGCGAGTGTGAGGATGGATTCGGGAGAATGTGAGGGTAGAATAGGGAGAGTGTGAGGGTAGAATAGGGAGAGTGTGAGGGGAGATTCGGGAGAGTGTGAGGGTAGAATAGGGAGAGTGTGAGGGCAGAATAGGGCTGAGTGGGAGGCCAGATTAGGGAGAGTGTGAGGGTAGATTAGGGAGAGTGTGAGAGGAGATTAGTGAGAGTGTGAGAGCAGATTAGGGAGAGTGTGAGGGTAGATTCGGGAGAGTGTGAGGGAAGATTTGGGAGAGTGTGAGGGTAGATTCTGGAGAGTGTGAGGGTAGATTAGGGAGAGTGTGAGAGCAGATGAGGGAGAGTGTGAGGGTAGAATAGGGAGAGTGTGAGGGTAGATCCGGGAGAGTGTGAGGGTAGATTCGAGAGAGTGTGAGGGTAGATTCGAGAGAGTGTGAGAGTAGATTAGGGAGAGTGGGGGGCTAGATTAGTGAGAGTGGGAGGGTAGATTAGGGAGAGTGTGAGGGTATATTTGGGAGAGTGTGAGAGCAGATTGGGGCGAGTGTGAGGGTAGATTCGGGAGAGTGTGAGGGTAGATTAGGGAGAGTGTGAGGGTAGATTCGAGAGAGTGTGAGAGCAGATTAGGGAGAGTGTGAGGGTAGATTAGGGAGAGTGTGAGGGTAGATTCGAGAGAGTGTGAGGGTATATTAGGGAGAGTGTGAGGGTAGATTCGAGAGATTGTGAGAGCAGATTAGGGAGAGTGTGAGGGTAGATTAGGGAGAGTGTGAGGGTAGATTCGGGAGAGTGTGAGGGTAGATTCGAGAGATTGTGAGAGCAGATTAGGGAGAGTGTGAGGGTAGATTCGGGAGAGTGTGAGGGTAGATTAGGGAGAGTGTGAGGGTAGATTTGGGAGAGTGTGAGGGTAGATTTGAGAGATTGTGAGAGCAGATTAGGGAGAGTGGGAGGGTAGATTAGGGAGAGTGTGAGGGTGGATTCGAGAGAGTGTGAGAGCAGATTAGGGAGATTGGGAGGGTAGATTAGGGAGAGTGTGAGGGTAGGATCGAGAGAGTGTGAGGGTAGATTCGAGAGATTGTGAGAGCAGATTAGGGAGAGTGTGAGGGTAGATTCGAGGGATTGTGAGAGCAGATTAGGGAGAGTGTGATTCTAGATTAGGGAGAGTGTGAGGGTAGATTCGGGAGAGTGTGAGGCTAGATTCGAGAGATTGTGAGAGCAGATTAGGGGGTGTGGGAGGGTAGATTAGGGAGTGTGTGAGGGTAGATTCGAGAGATGTGTGAGAGCAGATTAGGGAGAGTGGGAGGGTAGATTAGGGAGAGTGTGAGGGTAGATTAGGGAGAGTGTGAGCCTAGATTCGAGAGATTGTGAGAGCAGATCAGGGGGAGTGGGAGGGTAGATTAGGGAGTGTGTGAGGGTAGATTCGAGAGATCTGTGAGAGCAGATTAGGGAGAGTGGGAGGGTAGATTAGGGAGAGTGTGAGGGTAGATTCGAGAGATTGTGAAAGCAGATTAGGGAGAGTGGGAGGGTAGATTAGGGTGAGTGTGAGGGTAGATTAGGGAGAGTGTGAGGGTAGATTAGGGAGAGTGTGAGAGCAGATTAGGGAGAGTGTGAGGGTAGATTCGGGAGAGTGTGAGGGTAGATTCGAGAGAGTGTGAGGGTAGATTAGGGAGAATGTGAGGGTAGAATAGGGAGAGTGTGAGGGTAGATTCGGGAGACTGTGAGG
Organism: Scyliorhinus torazame; assembly: GCF_047496885.1. NCBI lineage: Eukaryota > Metazoa > Chordata > Chondrichthyes > Carcharhiniformes > Scyliorhinidae > Scyliorhinus > Scyliorhinus torazame. The sequence goes on along the minus strand of NC_092714.1, from coordinate 96,922,582 downwards.
GTAGATTTGGGAGAGTGTGAGAGCAGATTGGGGCGAGTGTGAGGGTAGATTTGGGAGAGTGTGAGGGTAGATTAGGGAGAGTGTGAGGGTAGATTCGAGAGAGTGTGAGAGCAGATTAGGGAGAGTATGAGGGTAGATTAGGAAGAGTGTGAGGGTAGATTCGAGAGAGTGTGAGGGTAGATTAGGGAGAGTGTGAGGGTAGATTCGAGAGAATGTGAGAGCAGATTAGGGAGAGTGTGAGGGTAGATTAGGGAGAGTGTGAGGGTAGATTCGGGAGAGTGTGAGGGTAGATTCGAGAGATTGTGAGAGCAGATTAGGGAGAGTGTGAGGGTAGATTCAGGAGAGTGTGAGGGTAGATTAGGGAGAGTGTGAGGGTCGATTTGGGAGAGTTTGAGGGTAGATTTGAGAGATTGTGAGAGCAGATTAGGGGGAGTGGGAGGGTAGATTAGGGAGAGTGTGAGGGTAGATTCGAGAGAGTGTGAGGGCAGATTAGGGAGAGTGGGAGGGTCGATTAGGGAGAGTGTGAGGGTAGATTCGAGAGATTGTGAAAGCAGATTAGGGAGAGTGGGAGGGTAGATTAAGGTGAGTGTGAGGGTAGATTAGGGAGAGTGTGAGGGTAGATTAGGGAGAGTGTGAGAGCAGATTAGGGAGAGTGTGAGGGTAGAATAGGGAGAGTGTGAGGGTAGATTAGGGAGTGTGTGAGGGTAGATTAGGGAAGGTGTGAGGGAAGATTCGGGAGAGTGTGAGGGTAGATTCGAGAGAGTGTGAGGGTAGATTAGGGAGAATGTGAGGGTACAATAGGGAGAGTGTGAGGGTAGATTCGGGAGAGTGTGAGGGTAGATTCGGGAGAGTGTGTGGGTAGCTTCGAGAGAGTGTGAGGGTAGATTAGGGAGAGTGTGAGGGTAGATTAGGGAGAGTGTGAGGGTAGATTAGGGAGAGTGTGAGAGCAGATTAGGGAGAGTGTGAGGGTAGAATAGGGAGAGTGTGAGGGTAGATTAGAGAGTGTGTGAGGGTAGATTAGGGAGGGTGTGAGGGTAGATTCGGGAGAGTGTGAGGGTAGATTCGAGAGAGTGTGAGGGTAGATTAGGGAGAATGTGAGGGTAGAATAGGGAGAGTGTGAGGGTAGATTCGGGAGAGTGTGAGGGTAGATTCGGGAGAGTGTGTGGGTAGCTTCGAGAGAGTGTGAGGGTAGATTAGGGAGTGTGTGAGGGTAGATTAGGGAGGGTGTGAGGGTAGATTCGGGGGAGTGTGAGGGTAGATTAGGGAGAATGTGAGGGTAGATTCGGGAGAGTGTGAGGGTAGATTCGGGAGAGTGTGAGAGCAGATTAGGGAGAATGTGAGGGTAGATTCGGGAGAGTGTGAGGGTAGAATAGGGAGAGTGGGAGAGTAGATTCGGGAGAGTGTGAGGGTAGATTCGGGAGAGTGTGAGGTTAGATTAGGGAGAGTGTGAAGGTAGATTCGGGAGAGTGCGAGGGTAGATTCAGGAGAGTGTGAGGGTAGATTAGGGAGAGTGACTTCCGGGTGCGGCGATGACCAGCTGAGTCGCACGTTTCGGCAGCTCCCGGTGAAACGGACTTTTGGGCTCTTGATAGGAGCCCCAACGGCAATTTTGACGGCTAAAAACACTGTGCGGTAAACCCGAAGGTAATCCCCCCTGGATACGGATGAAAAAAGGAGGAGAAAGTGGCCGGATTGCAGTGGATCCTTTAGAACAGCGGCAAGGAAGGCAAGCAAAAACCAAGATGGCGTCGGAAGGTGGCAGTTTAATATGGGGCCCTGAACAACAAGAGTTCTTGAAATGCTCTGTGGAAGAGCTCAAAAAGGAAATGAAGAAAGAGCTGTTGGCCCCGATACTACAGGCGATCGAAGGGCTAAAGCAGGAACAAAAGACCCAGGAGCGGGAGCTTCGGGTCGTGAAGGCAAAGGCAGCCGAGAATGAGGACGACATACAGGGCCTGGTGGTGAAGACGGAGATGCATGAGGCACATCAGAAACGATGTGTGGAAAGGTTGGAGGCACTGGAGAACAATGCAAGGAGGAACAACCTGAGGATTCTTGGTCTTCCTGAAGGTGCGGAGGGAGCGGACGTCGGGGCATATATGAGCACGATGCTGCACTCGTTAATGGGAGCGGAGGCCCCGGCGGGTCCGTTGGAGGTGGAGGGAGCATACCGAGTGATGGCGTGAGGACCGAGAGCAGGAGAAATTCCCAGAGCCATCGTGGTGAGATTCCTCCGTTTTAAGGATAGAGAAATGGTCCTTAGATGGGCGAAGAAAATTCGGAGCAGTAAATGGGAGAACGCGGTGATCCGCGTTTATCAAGACTGGAGTGCGGAGGTGGCGAGAAGGAGGGCGAGCTTTAATCGGGCCAAGGCGGTGCTTCATAAAAAGAAGATAAAATTTGGAATGCTGCAACCGGCAAGACAGTGGGTCACATATCGAGGAAGGCACCACTCCTTTGAGACGGCGGATGAAGCGTGGACTTTTATTGTGGAAGAAAAACTGGAATGAGCAGGTTATTAAAAAGAACGTTTGAACAAAGTGGTGGGGCAAATGTGGGGGGCGAAGAGGGGGTTTAAAAAGGGGGGAAAGAGGAGTTTTATGTCCTAATCCTGCGATGTGGTAACTTTTCTCTCTTCCACAGGTGGTGATGGGGGGAGGAGGGGAGGTGGAGGAGATGGGGCGTTGGCCATTGGGGGCGGGGCCAAGGGAGAAGCGCGGGCTTGGTTCCCGCGCTATGATAATCATGGCGGGAATAGAGAAGCAGGAAGAAGGGGGCGTCGCACGGTGCGAGCCGAGGTCACGGGGGGAAGCCGAGGTCGGCCAGAGTTTGCTGACTTCTGGGAGCAACATGGGGGGAGTAATTACGCTAGCGGGGGGGGGGGGGTGGGAGGGGGGAATTACTGGGTTGCTGCTGCTGGGGAGAGGGGGGAGCTGGTATGGGAGGGGATGGGCGGGGGGGCACCGCCTGGGGGAGATACAGCTGCGTGGGAACCGGGTGAGGAGCTGGAAAAAGGGGATGGCTAATCGACAAGGGGGAGGGGGGGGGTAGGAAGCCCCCCAACCCGGCTGATCACATGGAACGTGAGAGGGCTGCACGGGCCGATAAAGAGGGCACGGGTACTCGCACACCTTAAGAAACTTAAGGCAGATGTGGTTATGTTACAGGAAACGCACCTGAAACTGATAGACCAGGTTAGGCTACGCAAAGGATGGGTGGGGCAGGTGTTCCATTCGGGTCTAGATGTGAAAAACAGGGGGGTGGCTATATTAGTGGGGAAGCGGGTAATGTTCGAGGCAAAGACTATAGTGGCGGATAACGGGGGCAGATACGTGATGGTGAGTGGCAAACTACAGGGGGAGACGGTGGTTTTGGTAAACGTATATGCCCCGAACTGGGATGATGCCAATTTTATGAGGCGGATGCTAGGACGCATTCCGGACCTAGAGATGGGAAAGCTGATAATGGGGGGAGATTTTAATACGGTGTTGGAACCAGGGCTGGATAGGTCGAAGTCCAGGACTGGAAGGAGGCCGGCAGCAGCCAAGGTACTTAAAGATTTTATGGAGCAGATGGGAGGTGTAGACCCGTGGAGATTTAGCAGACCTAGGAGTAAGGAGTTCTCGTTTTTCTCCTATGTCCATAAAGTCTACTCGCGAATAGACTTTTTTGTGCTGGGAAGGGCGTTGATCCCGAAGGTGAGGGGAACGGAGTATACGGCTATAGCCATTTCGGATCACGCTCCACACTGGGTAGACTTGGAGATAGGGGAGGAAACAGGAGGGCGCCCACCCTGGAGAATGGACATGGGACTAATGGCAGATGAGGGGGTGTGTCTAAGGGTGAGGGGTTGCATTGAAAAGTACTTGGAACTCAATGATAAGGGGGAGGTCCAGGTGGGAGTGGTCTGGGAGGCGTTGAAGGCGGTGGTTAGAGGGGAGCTGATATCAATAAGGGCACATAAAGGGAAGCAGGAGAGTAAGGAACGGGAGCGGTTGCTGCAAGAACTTTTGAGGGTGGACAGACAATATGCGGAAGCACCGGAGGAGGGACTGTACAGGGAAAGGCAAAGGCTACATGTAGAATTTGACTTGCTGACTACGGGCACTGCAGAGGCACAATGGAGGAAGGCACAGGGTGTACAGTACGAATATGGGGAGAAGGCGAGCAGGTTGCTGGCACACCAATTGAGGAAAAGGGGAGCAGCGAGGGAAATAGGGGGAGTGAGGGATGAGGAAGGAGAGATGGAGCGGGGAGCGGAGAGAGTGAATTGAGTGTTCAAGACATTTTATAAAAAATTATATGAAGCTCAACCCCCGGATGGGAGGGAGAGAATGATGGGCTTTTTGGATCGGCTGGAATTTCCCAAGGTGGAAGAGCAGGAAAGGGTGGGACTGGGAGCACAGATCGAGGTAGAAGAAGTGGTGAAAGGAATTAGGAGCATGCAGGCGGGAAAGGCCCCGGGACCGGATGGATTCCCAGTCGAATTCTATAGAAAATATGTGGACTTGCTCGCCCCGGTATTGAAGAGGGCCTTTAATAAGGCAAAGGAAAGGGGACAACTGCCCCCGACTATGTCTGAAGCAACGATATCGCTTCTCTTAAAGAAGGAAAAGGACCCGCTACAATGCGGGTCCTATAGACCTATTTCCCTCCTAAATGTAGATGCCAAGATCCTGGCCAAGGTAATGGCAATGAGAATAGAGGAATATGTCCCGGGGGTGGTCCACGAGGACCAAACTGGGTTTGTGAAGGGGAGACAGCTGAACACGAATATACGGAGGCTGTTAGGGGTAATGATGATGCCCCCACCAGAGGGGGAAACGGAGATAGTAGTGGCGATGGATGCCGAGAAAGCATTTGATAGAGTGGAGTGGGATTATTTGTGGGAGGTGTTGAGGAGATTTGGTTTTGGAGAGGGGTATGTTAGATGGGTGCAGCTGTTGTATAGGGCCCCGATGGCGAGCGTGGTCACGAATGGACGGGGATCTGCATATTTTCGGCTCCATAGAGGGACAAGGCAGGGATGCCCTCTGTCCCCATTATTGTTTGCACTGGCGATTGAGCCCCTGGCGATAGCGTTGAGGGGTTCCAAGAAGTGGAGGGGAGTACTTAGAGGAGGAGAAGAACACCGGGTATCTTTGTATGCGGACGATTTGTTACTATATGTGGCAGACCCATAGGAGGGGATGCCAGAAATAATGCGGATACTTGGGGAGTTTGGGGATTTTTCAGGGTATAAATTGAACATGGGGAAAAGTGAGTTGTTTGTGGTGCATCCAGGGGAGCAGAGTAGAGAAATAGAGGACCTACCGTTGAGGAAGGTAACAAGGGACTTTCGTTACCTGGGGATCCAGATAGCCAAGAATTGGGGCACATTGCATAGGTTAAATTTAACGCGGTTGGTGGAACAAATGGAGGAGGATTTCAAGAGATGGGATATGGTATCCCTGTCACTGGCAGGGAGGGTGCAGGCGGTTAAGATGGTGGTCCTCCCGAGATTCCTCTTTGTGTTTCAGTGCCTCCCGGTGGTGATCACGAAGGCTTTTTTTAAAAGGATCGAAAAGAGCATCATGGGTTTTGTGTGGGCCGGGAAGACCCCGAGAGTGAGGAAGGGATTCTTACAGCGTAGCAGGGATAGGGGGCGCTGGCACTACCGAGCCTAAGTGAGTATTATTGGGCCGCTAATATTTCAATGGTGAGTAAGTGGATGGGAGAGGAGGAGGGAGCAGCGTGGAAGAGATTAGAGAGGGCGTCCTGTAGGGGGACTAGCCTACAGGCTATGGTGACAGCCCCATTGCCGTTCTCACCGAGGAACTACACCACAAGCCCGGTGGTGGTGGCTACACTGAAGATTTGGGGACAGTGGAGACGGCATAGGGGAAAGACTGGAGCCTTGGGGGGGTCCCCGATAAGAAACAACCATAGGTTTGCCCCGGGGGGAATGGATGGGGGATATGGAATGTGGCAAAGAGCAGGAATAACGCAACTGAAAGATCTGTTTGTGGATGGGAAGTTCGCGAGTCTGGGAGCGCTGACCGAGAAATATGGGTTGCCCCAAGGGAATGCATTCAGGTATATGCAACTGAGGGCTTTTGCGAGGCAACAGGTGAGGGAATTCCCGCAGCTCCCGACACAAGAGGTGCAGGACAGAGTGATCTCAAAGACATGGGTGGGGGATGGTAAGCTGTCAGATATATATAGGGAAATGAGGGACGAAGGGGAGACTATGGTAGATGAACTAAAAGGGAAATGGGAAGAAAAGCTGGGGGAGGAGATCGAGGAGGGGCTGTGGGCAGATGCCCTAAGCAGGGTAAACTCGTCGTCCTCGTGTGCCAGGCTATGCCCGATTCAGTTTAAGGTATTACACAGGGCGCATATGACTGGAGCACGGCTCAGTAAATCTTTTGGGGTGGAGGATAGGTGTGCGAGGTGCTCGAGAAGCCCAGCGAATCATACCCATATGTTTTGGTCATGCCCGGCACTACAGGGGTTTTGGATGGGGGTGACAAAGGTGCTTTCAAAAGTAGTGGGGATCCGGGTCGAACCAAGCTGGGGGTTGGCTATATTTGGGGTTGCACAAGAGCCGGGAGTGCAGGAGGCGAGAGAGGCCGATGTTTTGGCCTTTGCGTCCCTAGTAGCCCGGCGTAGGATATTGCTAATGTGGAAAGAAGCCAAGCCCCCAGGGGTGGAGACCTGGATAAATGACATGGCAGGGTTTATAAAACTAGAGCGGATTAAGTTCGTCCTAAGGGGGTCGGCTCAAGGGTTCACCAGGCGGTGGCAACCGTTCGTCGAATACCTCGCAGAAAGATAGATGGAATGGAAAAAAGAAGGCAGCAGCAGCAGCCCAGGATCGGGGGGGAGGGGAGGGGGGGGGGGGGGAGGAACCAGAAGGACTCTCAGGGTTGTTAATATATACTGTATAATATGTATAGGTCGTTGCTACAGATAATTATATATTGGACTGTTAAATTATATTTTTGGAGAGTGTTACTTGTGATAAGGCATTTGCCAATTAGGGTTAGTTTTCATTTTTGTTATTTATTATTTATTCATTTTCTGTTTATAAAATAGGTCATTGTTATTTGTGTTGTTATAATATTGAGTAAAGGATGCACAATGTACTGTGTTGGTTGACCAAAAATTTTCAATAAAATATTTTTTTAAAAAAAAGATTAGGGAGAGTGTGAGGGGAGATTTGGGAGAGTGTGAGAGCAGATTAGGGTGAGTGTGAGGGTAGATTCGGGAGAGTGTGAGGATAGATTCGGGAGAGTGTGAGGGTAGATTCGGGACAGTGTGAGGGTAGATTCAGGAGAGTGTGAGGGTAGATTCGGGAGAGTGTGAGGGTAGAATAGGGAGAGTGTGAGAGCAGATTAGGGAGAGTGTGAGGGTTGATTAGGGAGAGTGTGAGAGCAGATTAGGGCGAGTGTGAGGGTAGATTCGGGAGAGTGTGAGGGTTGATTCGAGAGAGTGTGAGAGCAGATTAGGGAGAGTGTGAGGGTAGATTCGGGAGAGTGTGAGGGTAGATTCGGGCGAGTGTGAGGGTAGATTCGGGAGAGTGTGAGGTTAGATTCGGGAGAGTGTGAGGGTAGATTCGGGAGAGTGTGAGAGCAGATTAGGGAGAGTGTGAGGGTTGATTAGGGAGAGTGTGAGAGCAGATTAGGGCGAGTGTGAGGGTAGATTCGGGAGAGTGTGAGGGTTGATTCGAGAGAGTGTGAGAGCAGATTAGGGAGAGTGTGAGGCTAGATTCGGGAGAGTGTGAGAGCAGATTGGGGCGGGTGTGAGGGTAGATTAGGGAGAGTGTGAGGGTAGATTCGGGAGAATGTGACGGTAGATTCGGGAGAGTGTGAGAGCAGATTAGGGAGAGTGTGAGGGTAGATTCAGGAGAGTGTGAGGGTAGATTAGGGAGAGTGTGAGGGTAGATTCGGGAGACTGAGAAAGCAGATTAGGGAGAGTGTGAGGGTAGATTCGGGAGAGCGTGAGGGTAGATTCGGGAGACTGAGAGAGCAGATTAGGGAGAGGGTGAGAGCAGATTAGGGAGAGTGGGAGGGTAGATTAGGGAGAGTGTGAGGGTAGATTAGGGAGAGCGTGAGGGTAGATTCGGGAGAGTGTGAGAGCAGATTAGGGAGAGTGGGAGGGTAGATTCGAGAGAGTGTGAGAGCAGATTAGGGAGAGTTTGAGGGTAGATTAGGGAGAGCGTGAGGGTAGATTAGGGAGAGCGTGAGGGTAGATTCGGGAGAGTGTGAGAGCAGATTAGGGAGAGTGTGAGGGTAGATTCGAGAGAGTGTGAGAGCAGATTAGGGAGAGTTTGAGGGTAGATTCAGGAGAGTGTGAGAGCAGATTAGGGCGAGTGTGAGGGTAGATTCGGGAGAGTGTGAGAGCAGATTAGGGAGAGTGGGAGGGTAGATTAGGGAGAGCGTGAGGGTAGATTCGAGAGAGTGTGAGAGCAGATTAGGGAGAGTGGGAGGGGAGATTAGGGAGAGTGTGAGGGTAGATTCGGGAGAGTGTGAGAGCAGATTGGGGCGAGCGTGAGGGTAAATTCAGGAGAGTGTGAGGGTAGAATAGGGAGAGTGTGAGAGCTGGGGCGGGATTCTTCAAAACCGCACCGGGTCGAAGAATCGCCGGGGGCTGGCCTGAATCCCGCCCCCGCCTGTTGCCGAATTCTCCAGCACCGGAGATTCGGCGGGGGCTGGAATCGCGCCGCGCCGGTTGGCGGGCCCCCCACCCGACGATTCTCCGTCGCGGATGGGCCAAAGTCCCGCTGCTGGAATGCCTGTCCCACCGGCGTGGATTAAACCACCTCTCTTACCGGCGGGACAAAGCGGCGCGGGCGGGATCCGTGTCCGGGGGGGGCGCGGGGCAACCTGGCCCCGGGGGGTGCCCCCACGGTGGCCTGGCCCGCGATCGGGGCCCACCGATTCGTGGGCGGGCCTGTGCCGTGGGGGCACTCTTTTCCTTCTGCCTTCGCCATGGTCTCCACCATGGCGGAGGCAGAAGAGGCCCCCTCCACTGCGCATGCACGGGGTAGTCGTGAGCGGCCGCTGACACTCCCGCACATGCGCCACCCGGCAATGTCATTTCCGCGCCAGCTGGCGGGGCACCAAAGGCCTTTCCCGCCAGCTGGCGGGGGGGAAATCAGTCCGGCCGGGCCTAGCCCCTCAAGGTGAGGGCTCGGCCCGTCAAGATGTGGAGGACTCCGCACCACTGGGGCGGCGCAATGACGTACTGATTTGTGCCGCTTTTGGCGCCGGTCGGCGGACATCGCGCCAATTACGGAGAATTTCGCCCCAGATTAGGGAGAGTGTGAGGGTAGATTAGGGAGACTGTGAGAGCAGATTAGGGAGAGTGGGAGGGTAGATTAGGGAGAGTGGGAGAGCAGATTGGGGAGAGTGGGAGGGCAGAATGGAGAGAGTGTGAGAACAGAATGGGGAGAGTGTGTGAGCGGAATGGGGAGAGTGTGAGACAGATTGGGAAGAATAGGAGAGCAGAATGGGGAGAATACATGATGACAGAAGCAGACTAGGGAAAATTAATCTAAAAACCTTGAAACGTTGGAAATTCTCTCCTCGAATTCACATAAAGATTAAAATTTGAAACAGCTTGCAGGTCTGACAACTCAAATGATCTGTGCAAATTGTTCATCTCCTGAGGCAAGAAGACGGTTTATTGGAAAAATAAGACTCGCAGCTAATTTGGAGAGGTGAATTCCATTTAATTTTTTTATTGACTTTAGCTTTGTGAACTAAGCCAGACACCCGGGCGGGATTCTCCGATCCTGGGGATAGGTGTTGACACCGTCGTAAACGCCGGATCGTTTTACGACAGCGTCATCTGGCCCCTAGGATCAGCGATCCTGCGCTGGACAGGGGGCCAGCATGGCACTGGAGAGCCTCCTGTTGCTCCAGCTGCAGATACGGGCATCAGCACGGGCGGGGTCGCGGACGCGCGCCACGGTCGGCGTGAGTTCGCGCATGCGTGTGGTCTGCTGTCTCTGTGCCGGCCCCGACACAACATGGCGGAGACCTACAGGGGCCCGCCGCGCAGGAAGATAGGCCCCCACCGGGATAAGCCCGCCCGCCGATCGGCAGGCCTCGATCGCGGGCCAGGCCACCGTGGAGGCCCCCCCTCGGAGTCGGAGCCCCCATCCTCTCCACCAGGCCGCCCCCGCAGCATGAATGCCGAGGTCCCGCCGGGTAGGACCACACAAGAACGACGCCGGCGGAACTCAGCCTAACTCGGTTGGCACTCGGCCCATCGCACGGGGAGAATCGTCGGGGGGGGTCCTCGTTGAGCGGCCCCAGTCCGGCGGAGCACCGGTGCCAATGGCACCAATTCTCTGCTCTCGGGAGAATCATTGGACCGGCGCCGGAGCAGCGTCGCGTGATTCGCGCCCCCCCCACCGCCGATTCTCCGACCGGCGCTGGTTGGAGAATCCCGCCCCTGGCTATTGCAACTTGAACTGAGTTCAGCTTGGATACACTCAACTAACAGTCTCTAGTTTGAGGTGTAATGTTTAGTACAGCACTGATAAAATATGAGACCTATAAGTTTTTTTTAAAATATATTTTATTCAAGATTTTTGGCCAAACATAACAGTACGTAGTGTTTCTTTTACACAACAATAAAGCAATATAAATAATAGTGGCCAGTTTTAAACAAATAAATAAATAATATATGAAGAAAAACAAGAACAAAACTGAATGGCAACTGCCCTGTCCAAAATAAATACTCTCCAAAAATACAATCCAACAATCCAATATACAATTACCTATAACAAATACCTATACATATTATACATATACAATAACATCTCCGAGAGTCCGTCCGATTCCTCCTCCCCCCTTCCCCCCCCCTCCCCCCCCCTCCCCCCCCTCCCCCCTGGGTTGCTGCTGTTGTCTACTTCTTTTCCATTCCCTCTATCTTTCTGTGAGGTATTCGACGAACGATTGCCACCGCCTGGTGAACCCCTGAGCCGAACCCCTTAACACGAACTTAATCCGTTCTAACTTTATAAACCCTGCCATGCCGTTTATCCAGGTCTCCACACCCGGGGGTTTGGCTTCCTTCCACATTAACAATATCCTGCGCCGGGCTACTAGGGACGCAAAGGCCAACACGTCAGCTTCTCTCGCCTCCTGCACTCCCGGCTCTTCTGCAACCCCAAATATAGCCAACCCCCAGCTTGGTTCGACCCGGACCCCCACCACCTTCGAAAGCACCTTTGCCACCCACCCCCCCAGAACCCCTGTAGTGCCGGGCATGACCAGAACATGTGGGTGTGATTCGCTGGGCCTCTCGAGCATCTCGCACACCTATCCTCTACCCCAAAAAATTTACTGAGCTGTGCTCCAGTCATATGTGCCCTGTGTAACACCTTAAATTGTATCAGGCTTAGCCTGGCACACGAGGACGATGAGTTTACCCTACGTAGGGCATCAGCCCACAGCCCCTCCTCAATCTCCTCCCCCAGTTCTTCTTCCCATTTCCCTTTCAGCTAATCTACCATGATCTCCCCCTCGTCCCTCATTTCCCTGTATATGTCCGACACCTTACCATCCCCCACCCATGTCTCTGAGATCACTCTATCCTGCACCTCCTGCGTCGGGAGCTGCGGGAATTCCCTCACCTGTTGCCTCGCAAAAGCCCTCAATTGCATGTACCGAAATGCATTCCCTTGGGGCAACCCATATTTTTCAGTCAGCGCTCCCAGACTCGCAAACATCTCATCTACAAACAGATCTCTCAGTTGTACTACCCCAGCTCTTTGCCATGCTCCAAATCCCCCATCCATTCTCCCCGGAACGAACCTATGATTGTTTCTTATCGGGGACCGCACCGAAGCTCCCGTCCTTCCCCTATGCCGTCTCCACTGCCCCCAAATTTTCAATGTAGCCACCACCACCGGGCTTGTGGTGTATTTCTTTGGTGAGAACGGCAACGGCGCCGTCACCATTGCTTGTAGGCTAGTCCGCCTGCAGGACGCCCTCTCCAATCTCTTCCACGCCGCTCCCTCCCCTTCTCCCATCCACTTACACACCATTGAAACATTGGCGGCCCAGTAGTACTCACTTAGGCTCGGTAGTGCCAGCACCCCCCTGTCCCTACTACGCTGCAAGAATCCCCTCCTCACTCTCGGGGTCTTCCCAGCCCACACAAAACTCATAATACTCTTCTCGATTCTTTTGAAAAAAGCCTTCGTGATCACCACCGGGAGGCACTGAAACACAAAAAGGAATCTCGGGAGGACCACCATTTTAACTGCCTGCACCCTACCTGCCAATGACAGGGACACCATGTCCCATCTCTTAAAGTCCTCCTCCATCTGTTCCACCAACCGCGTTAAATTAAGCCTGTGTAATGTACCCCAATTCTTGGCTATCTGGATCCCCAAGTACCGGAAGTCCCTTGTTACCTTCCTCAACGGTAAATCCTCTATCTCTCTGCTCTGCTCCCCTGGATGCACCACAAACAACTCACTTTTCCCCATGTTCAGTTTATACCCTGAAAAATCCCCAAACTCCCCAAGTATCCGCATTATCTCTGGCATCCCCTCCGCCGGGTCCGCCACATATAGCAACAAATCATCCGCATACAGAGATACCCGGTGTTCTTCTCCCCCCCTGAGTACTTCCCTCCACTTCCTGGAACCCCTCAATGCTATGGCCAGGGGTTCAATCGACAGTGCAAACAATAACGGGGACAGAGGACATCCCTGCCTCGTCCCTCTATGGAGCCGAAAATAGTCAGACCCCCGTCCATTCGTGACCACACTCGCCATCGGGGCCCTATACAGCAACTGTACCCACCTGATATACCCATCCCCAAAACCAAATCTCCTCAGCACCTCCCACAAATAATCCCACTCCACTCTATCAAATGCTTTCTCGGCATCCATCGCCACCACTATCTCCGCTTCCCCCTCTGGTGGGGGCATCAAGGCATCAGGGCCTCCCAGACCACTCCCACCTGTACCTCCCCATTATCATTGAGTTCCAAGTACCTTTCAATACACCCCCTCACCCTTAAACACACCCCCTCATCTGCCAATAATCCCATGTCCATTCTCCAGGGTGGACGCTGTTGTTTTTCTTCCCCTATCTCTAGGTCCACCCAATGTGGAGCATGATCCGAAATGGCTATAGCCATGTACTCCGTCCCCGTCACCTTTGGGATCAGTGCCCTTCCCAAAACAAAAAAATCTATCCGTGAATAAACTTTGTGGACATAGGAGAAAAACGAAAACTCCTTACTCCTAGGTCTACTAAATCTCCAGGGGTCTACTCCTGCCATCTGTTCCATAAAGTCCTTAAGCACCCTAGCTGCAGCCGGCCTCCTTCCGGTCCTGGACCTCGATCTGTCCAGCCCTGGGTCCAGCACCGTATTAAAATCTCCACCCATTACCAACTTCCCCACTTCTAGGTCCGGGATTCGTCCTAACATATGCCTCATAAAGTTGGCATCATCCCAGTTCGGGGCATACACGTTCACTAATACCACCGCCTCCCCTTGCAATTTGCCACTCACCATCACGTATCTGCCCCCACTATCCTCCACTATAGTCTTTGCCTCAAACATTACCCGCATCCCCACTAGTATGGCCACCCCCCTGTTTTTTGCATCTAGCCCTGAAGGAAACACCTGCCCCACCCATCCTTTGCGTAGTCTGACCTGGTCTATCAGCTTCAGATGCATCTCCTGAAGCATAACCACATCTGCCTTAAGTTTCTTTAGGTGTGCGAGTACCCGTGCTCTCTTAATCGGCCCGTTCAGCCCTCTCACATTCCACGTGATCAACCGGGTTGGGGGGCTCTTTACCCCCCCCTTGACGACTAGCCATCTCCTTTTTCAATCCAGCTCCTCACCCGGTTCCCACATAGCCGTATCTCCCCCAAGCGGCGCCCCCCCCCCCGCCCCGACCACCCCCCCCATACCAGCTCCCCCTTCTCCCCAGCAGCAGCAACCCAGTTAACCCCCCCCCCCCCGCTAAAAACCAAACTAGCGTAATTGCACCCCCCATGTTGCTCCCAGAAGTCAGCAAACTCTGGCCGACCTCGGCTTCCCCCCGTGACCTCGGCTCACACCGTGCGAGGCCCCGTCCTTCCTGCTTCCCTGTTCGCGCCGTAATTACCATAGCGCGGGAACAAAGCCCGTGCTTCCCTTTTGGCCCCGCCCCCAATGGCCGGCGCCCTCAGCTCCTCATCCTCCCTCGCCCCCTCCCCCACGACATGGGGAAGAGAGAAAAGTTACAGGGTCGCAGGATTAACAACTTGGGAAGTCATCTCTTCCCTCTTTTCCTCCCCTTCATCCCACATATTCACCCCCCCACTTTGTCTCAAACGTTCTTTTTATGGCCCGCTCACTCCAGTTTCTCCTCGACAATAAATGTCCACGCCTCATCTGCCGTTTCGAAGTAGTGGTGTTTCCCTTGATGTGTGACCCACAGTCTTGCCGGTTGCAGCATTCCAAATTTAATCTTCCGTTTGTGCAGCACCGCCTTGGCCCGATTAAAGCTTGCCCTCCTTCTCGCCACCTCCGCACTCCAATCTTGATATACGCGGATCACCGCGTTCTCCCACCTACTGCTCCGAACTTTCTTTGCCCATCTGAGGACCATCTCTCTGTCCTTATATCGGAGAAATTTTACCACTATGGCTCGAGGAATTTCTTCAGCCCTCGGTCTTCGCGCCGTAACTCGATAGGCTCCCTCCACCTCCAGCGGACCCGTCGGGGCCTCCGATCCCATTAACGAGTGCAGCATCGTGCTCACATATGCCCCGACGTCCGCCCCTTCTATACCTTTGGGAAGACCAAGAATCCTTAAATTCTTCCTCCTCGCATTATTCTCCAGCACCTCCAGCCTTTCCACACACCTTTTGTGTTGTGCCTCGTGCATCTCCGTCTTCACCACCAGGCCCTGTATATCGTCCTCGTTCTCGGCAGCCTTTGCCTTCACAACCCGAAGCTCCTGTTCCTGGGTCTTTTGCTCCTCCTTTAGCCCCTCAATCGCTTGTAATATCGGGGCCAACAGCTCCTTCTTCATCTCCTTTTTGAGTTCTTCCACGCAACGCCGCAGGAACTCTTGTTGGTCAGGGCCCCATATTAAACTGCCTCCTTCCGACGCCATCTAGCTTTGTGCCTGCCTTCCTGGCCGCTGCTCTAGAGGATCCACCACAATCCGGCCACTTTCCTCTCTTTTTTCCATCCGTGCCCAGGGGGGATTCCCTTCTGGATTACCGCACAGTGTTTTTTGCCATTAAAATTGCCGTTGGGGCTCCTATCAAGAGCCCAAAAGTCCGTTCCACTGGGAGCTGCCGAAACGTGCGACCTAGCTGGTCATCGCCGCACCCGGAAGTGAGACCCATAAGTTTGATAACACAGTCTTGCTATCACCTTGGTTTGACCTTGTAACTTTTATCTGAATGGGAGCCTATCCAGGAGGCCCAGAATGATACTATTTTAAAACACAACCTTGTCATGTCAATCACAAACACCTTGCTGGAGAACAGACATTTCAGACTGCTGAAAAAATTGATGTTCTATGCAAATCAGCCAATTTTCTCATACCGAGCAGATGAATTTGCTGAACTGGTCTCAGAAAAATCATTCCACCTTTTTTGCAAAAACAAAGTGCCATGGCTTAACAAGGCTGCTTGTTTCGGGATATTCTGAGATCTAAAGCTTTTCCATCCAACCATCAAGCATACATGTTGGTGCTGGATGCCAAAAGCTACAGAGAGTGTGCTAAACCTTAGATAATGGACCCACTGAAACGCAGATTGCAGGAAGGGGCAGCAGAAGACACCATTTTGGCAAAGAAACAGGTTATGTATTACTGTTAACATCCAGACCTTTAACAGTGGGATATTTGCCACATTTACGAAATACTCGCAATGAAATACGCAGTGATGTGGAATCAGATACAGATGAAAGGAATCAATGGTCCATTCACTATCTGATTCTTCCTTCCTTTAACCAAGAGTTGCCGAATGTGAATGCAATTCGCCATGCCCAGCAGACCACTTGATGACAATCACACAACAAAAGCTAATTTTGATAATTCACCTAACTGTAAGGGTCCTTCCTGTTTATTCCCTTATTTCCCCTTTTGTTTTATTTTGCCATAGTCATTTTTGATCCAAGCCTGATTAATTGACATGTGTCTAAGTCAAGCAGCAGAGAGGAGTGAGGCACTCAGAATTTACAGGAGAGAACACTCTTTTAGTTTGAACAGGAGTGATGCACGATCAATTGCACAAAGACGAGAGTTGAATACAACTGAGGCTTTATTGCTCTAAGATGTGTGGCCTCCCACAGCATCTGGCGAAATGGCTGCTGCACGGAGGACACACATATTTAAACTCCACCTACCGGGTGGAGCCAGCAGGCAGGGACTACCGTCGTACCTGTAGTACAGGTCCTACCGTACATCACCTAATATAGGTGCAACAGTGGTTTACCACAAGGAGACCTCAGACCTTTCAGCACCAGAGGGAGAGAGATGGGGGTGGGAAAAAATCACCATCTGAAACAAAGACTCTTTTTATCCTTTTACTTATGTTTTCCTCCCTCTCCTCCCCTCTGTGTTTGTCTGTCTTGTGTGTGTGCATAGAGGGCGGGGGCTTGTTAAAGTGGGGAATTAGGAATTAGATAATAGTTATTGTTATAAAGAAAAAAAAATTGTGTTTACATTTACAACCCTGGTGGCTTAAATTATTGGACAGCCAAGGGCCTAAGACTTCAGGTATTTTCCTGAAAATTATTGGTTAATTCACTCATGTTGCGACTCCGGATCAAGTGGGGCTGAGATTGACCGTGCCCTAGCCCAGGGTGTCGTAACATAACCTAAACAAGCCACAGGATCCTGGCTGGGTTTTCAGATAATGCTGAACTCCCCTACTGACAAAGATATTTATTTTTCAATTATCACTGGATAGATTAGTTATATAATAGCTTGTATATCATGCCGTCTGGGGTCTCTCTGTTTGTCTTCTGAATCTGTGACTGACGGGTCAGCTACAGCCCAGCGCCATCTACTGGCCTTAGTCTCAGAATTCCTGTTCATTTCTATTTCAGTGAATTTCAAACAATTCATGTAGATACTTTACTTGATACCGTCTGTAGAAGGAGAAGTTCCTTCTACACTGTCTTATGAACAATTCGATATGACAGTTTCAAGCATAGATTGATCACGTTGATTTTTTTTCCATGAATGATGTGCTAATACATTTTGAATCGACCACAGTTAAGACAAAACTTTTTTCCATATTTTGCAAATTTGAACTTTTGGGGAATTTGTAGTTAGCCGTCAGTTTCATTGAACCTTGGTTCTTTGCTGTGTAGCAAGTATGTTATTAAGATTCTTGTCATGATATTCAGGTAAACATCATAGCACAAACATACATACATACTGATGGACAGATCAACAGACCAATCAACACACACACAACACCACAGCCAATCACAGGCAAGAGCATACACAGTACAAAACAGGGAACACGACACTTCCTGAGAATTCCAGCAGGAGACAGCTCAGGGCACAGAGCTCATAGCAAGCCATTCAGACATCCACCATGTGCAGAGTGCCACTACAAGATAGTATTAGGAATAGGTCCACAGATTCTAGGGTTATGATCGAATCTCAGTAACCAGTTTACCACTGTAAATAAATGTTAGTAATAAAACTGAGTTGTATCATTCGCAACCGTGTTGGTTCGTCTGTGTAGCAGAATACCCAACACATCAATTCTGAATCTCAAGTCCCAAATTATTTAATTCTTATTGAATCGATGGAGAAATTTTAGCCCAGGGCACGTTTCAAGGTGCCTTTGACAAAAACCTGCTGCCAACTTCGGATGCAAGCTGCAGCAGACACCTTTTGGTGAGGGCATTCACGTAAAGTAAGTAAATAAAGTCACCATAGTCCCAGATGACCATTTCCCCTTTGAGGGGGAGAGATGACTGGTGGTGATCACCATACCTCAGGCAAGGGACAAGGTTGAGAAGGTAGAGCTCCTCCTGCAAGGAAACGACCGTCTGGGCCCTGGCTACAGCAGCACGCCCATCCCCCTCGACAAAATACACAGCAAGCCCAGTGGTAGCGGCCACGCTGTAAACGTGAGCCCAACTGAGACAGCACTTCGGGCTAACTAGGATGTCCCACATGGCTCCCATCTGTGGCTATCACAGATTCCCCCAGCCATGCTAGACACTACCTTTAGGAAATGGAGACGGGGCCGGGGCACACTGGCAGTTAAGGACCTTTACGTAGGGCACAGACTGACAACACTGGACAAACTGATGGAGAATTGGGAACTGCCGACAGGAAATGAGACACCTGCAAATAAAGCACTTTGTCCGCAAAGAGACAGGAGGGTTCCCCGGGGCCCCAGAAACCACACTATTAGAGGATCTGATAAGCACAGACAGTAAAGAAGGGGGACTATGTGGGAAAATGTATGGTCAGCTACTGGACTGAGCCCGAACACCACTGGACGAGACCAGATGAAAATGGGTGGACGAACTGAGGACAGAAGTGGGGTGGGGACTCTGGAGCGAAACACTGAGCAGGGCTAACTCCGCCTCCTCCTGTGCAAGGCTCAGCCTCATGCAGTTTAAAGCGGTGCACAGAGTGCACCTGACCAGAACCCGAATGAGCAGGTTCTTCCATGAGGTGGAGGACTAATGTGGACGGTGCCAGAGGGACCTGACCAACCACACCCACATGTTCTGGGCTTGCCCCAAGCTTGCTGGGTTCTGGACCACCTTCTCCGAGGCAATGTCCAAGGTTGTGTGGGTGCGGGTGAAGCCATGCCCAATCGTGGCAATTTTCAGGGAATTGGAGCAGCCAGAACTATACGTGGGGAAGAGGGCCGACGCCCTAGCTTTCGCTTCCCTAATTGCACGCCGGAGAATCCTGCTCAGATATCAATGAGCAGCATCACCCACAGCTGCAGACTGGCTCGCTGACCTTTCGGAAGTTCTCCACCTGGAGAAGATTAAGTATGCCATCCGAGGGTCGGAGGAAGGCTTCCTGAACACATGGGGCAGTTCAATGGCCTCTTCCGACACCTGTTCGAGGCCAGCAACAATGAATAAGATGGGGAAACGGAAGAGATAGGAAGAAAAAGAGGAAGGACAAGGGGGAAATAACAATAGGGGTGGAACCATAGGAATGCGCAACCTGGGGAGGGGGAGGGGGGAAGAAGAAAAAAGGCTGGAAAGACACAAAAGGGAACAATGTGGGGAGTTTGCCCCCCCCCCCCAATCGCAGGGGAAACACAGCCAAAATTGACAGGGGAAGAAAAGAGAGGGGGGGGGAGAGAAAGGGGGGGAGGGGGTGCAGAGAGTGGCGGGATGGGGAGGCGGGAGGGACCACAAGCAAAATGTACATAGGGTAAATTAATTATTCATTCCTTGAAGGAGAGCAGCTGCGCCTACCTCTGTTCCCACAGATCCATTAGCGGAAAGTCATTCATAGCTTTCAAGTAATGGTCTGTGATTGACAGCTTGTAAAAAACATCTGCAGCTTTGATCCATTCATATTCCTTCAGGCTTTAGTGGCCTTAGTGGTGAAACTCCAATGTTTGTAAATATGGACCACATCAAAGAGAGATAAGTGCAGTGAAATCACACACTTGAGTAAGGGCAAGGGAAAGGGGGTGGGTGTGTGGGCAGGCCGTTTGTGAAAATTAAAATGACAGCGGCTTTGAATGTTTCAGGTGTGAAATGTTTTACTGGTGAACATTTTAATGTGACAGATTTCCATTTGCCTGGCTATGAATAGTGACCTCACCAGTGCCCATTCACTGCTCCTCACTCTCCTCACACAGGGATGGACATAAGAGGTGGAGGCAGCTGCTGCTTTCTGCGCCCTGTGGCTTTTGATACCCTTGACAGTAGACCTTTCGAAAGCCTGCAGCCAGAGGGCCTCGGCCGACTTTCCGCTGTCAGTGGTGCCAGTGTCAGGAGGAGTGTTTCAGAAGAACTGGAGATTGCCGTAATCTCCATGGTGGAAGGCCCCACAATGGACTCCAGCTTCCTCCTCCCTGAGGGTGCCCGTGGGGCCCGGGGTGACTCTGTGGGGTGGAGCGGGAGTGAGCTCCAGAAGCCTCTAAGTCATCTGGCACTGCCAGTATTGGAGGCCCCCATTACCTTTACCATGACCCTCAAGCATGGTCATCACAGGCTGAGCCATGCCTTGGACACCGCCTCTCATGGCCCAGACGTCATGACCTAGGTGCCACACACTACCAGTACATCTCCTTCTCCTGAAGCCTTTGGGACTCTTCCAGTCAGCCTTGCAGTCACTGGAATGTGGGTGACACTGCATTCTGAATCTGACGGCTGTGGCCTACCATCTGCAGGAACTCTGGGAGAACATTGCCCAGAGGTTCTTCGCCCCATCCCACTTATTATGGGCTACCTTCTCCTGCAAGGATAAAGAGAGGACATTGTGAGCCACACACTTGATGGGTCAGGGGTTCTATAGCTGGTGGCATGTGTGGGCATCAAACCTAGACATGAATGGGTTGTGACAGTGAGTGTCAGGGGGTTCTGAGGAACAAGCTTGGAGGTTGGATGTTTGGATGGTGCAAGGTGCCAGCCAGTAGATTGGTGTGGGGGGGGGGGGGGGGGGGGGGGGGTGAGGGGGTTGGGAAATTGAAGGGTGGCAGGCAGGACTAATAATAGAATCCCTCCAGTGCAGAAGGAGGTCATTTGGCCCATCGGGTCTACACCAACCCTTGGAAAGAGCAACCTACCTTAGCCATTACCCTACCATAAACAAAGGGTCATCTGGACTCGAAACGTTCGCTCTTTTCTGTCCCTACAGATGCTGCCAGACCTACTGAGATTTTACAGCATTTTCTTTTTCGTTTTTTTGCAATTGTATGTCAACAGCTTCCATATCGGAGGAATCATTAATGGTGCTGAACATTGTGCAGTCATTAGTGATCATCCCCACATTTGACCTTATGATGGAAGGAAGGTAATTGATGAAGCAGTTGAAGATGGTTAGACCTAGGACACTATCCTCAGGAACTCATGCAGCGATGTCCTGGAACTGAGATGATTGACCTCCAACCACCGCATCCTCTTCCTTTGTGCCAGATATGACAGAATGGTACACTCTAATTTTGCAATGCATCAATAGTGGAGGGAGTGAATGCTTGAGGTGTTGGATGGTATGCTGACCAAGTGAGCTGCTTCGTTCTGAGTGGTATCAAGCTTCTGGAATGTTTTTGGAGCAGCGCTCATCCATGCAAGTGGAAAATATTCCATTGCTCTCCTGACTTGTGCCTTGTGGATGGTGGCCAGGCTTTGAAGAGAACGGAGGTGAATAACTTGCCACAAAATTTCCAGCCTTTTACCTGCTCGTGTCGTTTCAGTATTTAGCAGGTTGGTCCAGTTAAGTTTCTGGTCAATGGTAATCCCCAGGATGTTGTGATGGGGGATTCAGTGATAGTAATGACCTTGAAAATCAAGGGGAGGTAGATATATTCTCTCTTGAGACAATCGTTTTCTGGCACATGTCTGCTATAAATGTTACTTGCCATATAACAGCCTAAGCCTCAATATTGTCAGATCTTCCTGCATGTGAACACGGACTGCTTCAGTATCTGAAGAGTCATAAATGGTGCTGAACACTGTGAAAACATCAGCAAACATCCCCTCTTCTGATCTTATGATGCAGGACAGGTCATTGGTAAAACAGCTATCAGTATGTACACACTGTGAGTTGTGAGTGTGACATTTCCCCAGTGCTAAGTGTGTGAATGTGAGGTAAAGCTATGAATGTTAGGTATAGGCCATGGTTGAATTAGCATTTGGAAGGTCAGTGATGTCACTATGTTGCATTGAGCAGTTTGTGCGGATAATAACAATTGGTGAGGTTTGGCGTTTGAAGATATATTCATTGTGCTTCGCTATTTGTATGAAGTCATTAAACTCCTTGCAGAAATGCATCTAGATCCTCGGGGCTGGATGCCTGGCATTGAGCACCCAAGCTAGCTGATCCCACTGCCTTCTGTAAATTTGTCTGGAGAGCCTCCTGGCCTCCGTGGATAGAGGACCTTCTCCTCCTGTTCACGTTCTCCACCAACCCAACATCAGGGAGTCTTGTAACCTCGGGCTGGATTCTCCGCCACGCCACTTTTCAGCCCCGACTGGCCGGCGAGATTCTCCGTTACGCCATCCGGTCAATGGGGTTTCCCATTGTGGGGCAGCCCGCCGTCGGGAAACCCCCGGGCGCCGGCTAAACGGAGAATCACGCCGGTGGAGAATCCCGCCCCTGTTCTCTGCACAGATTAGGCTCCAGTTCTATTCTTCATTCTCTGGCTATCTAAAGTAAAATATGGTAGCAAAGGATGGTTACCTAAAGGTGAAGCACAGAACCTGAGCCTAATCTTTACAGACTCAAAAGCTTTCATTTACAGAGACAAGCATTACAAACATGCACCTCTTAATCCAACAACCACCGTTTTGTCTTTTGAGGCAGAAGATCGGTCATGGTTTAGTTGAACGGCAGAGTTGGCTCAAGGCGCCAAATGGTCGACTCCTGCTCAAATTTCCTGCTCCTGTGCCTCTGTATTCCTTTTATAATAGGAGTCCAGAAATGCTTGCAGTGCTCCAAGGGCTGAATTTTCGAGCCCTTCTTGCTGGTCCTGCCAAGGGTAACCCCCGACAGCAGGTACTCCGGCAGCAGAACGGGCAAGCAACCGCAAAATGCAGTCGGACCAGAAGATCCGACTGGCGGCTAATAGCGAGCTACCACCACCACTGGAAAACACACCACGGGGAGGGAGCAGTAAATTGCCACTTCAAGTGTTGTTTAGCCAAAGTTCTGTATAAATTTAACATAACTTCTCTGCTTTTCAATTCTATCCCGACCGATAGCGACTGCAACATTTGTGGAGTGGTCAAAATGCAGTATGGAACTATTTTTTGTAAAGAAGGTTCTCAAAGATGGGGAGACGTATTAAGATGAAGACATTTAGGAAGGGAATTCTAGGCTGTGAGGGGAAATGATTGAACAGTCTCACTGATGACAAGAGCTAAGGGAAATTCATAATAACACAAAACACCAGAGCTGGAACAGCAAAGAATGTCTGTAATCACTAAGGCTTCATTAGTCTCCAAGACACAAAAGAGCAAGGCCGTGGATATATTTTTAATTTAGTGTAGTGGGATGGGGAGCCAGAGGATTCAGATGGTGTGAAAGGAGTGCCAGAGTTTACAGCTGGTGGATCTTGGGATATCAGGGAGGAAGGTATTCAAAAATAGATGACATGAAAAGATATGCATGAGAGTTTCAGCAAAATTGGAAATTAGATGGGAGTGAACATAAAATGAATCCCCAGTTAATGTCCACCCTATGAAACAACTAAATATTCTCTTAATATACAATTAACACTCTGCCATGTTGTGCCATAATTCAGTCTTCATCTTTATCACAGTCTCTTCCGCAACCAGTTTGAGTCCTTGACCCAGGAGCCAGCAAGGTTGCCTCTCCCCTTTAAGAGGCGCAGGCTGGATTTACATTGTGCTAGTTTTGCACAAAATTGGATCCCTCAGCAGCACATTTAATGCTGGCTACATGCAACTAACAAACAAATCAGCAGGCAGCACAATGTTTGCATGGTTGCTCATCAGAAGCAACATTGGTGCCTGTCTCTGAACCCTGCCAAATTTCAACGTCAATGCGCCTTACAAATATCTCTTCAACTTCCTCCTATTCCAAGTCCATATGAAACGAATTATTGTTGCTCTTTTGGCCACAGTTCACATGGTCTTCTGCGATGCGGAGACTATGTCAGCCTCTCATATGACGCAATGGACAAATCTCAGTTATTCAACCATTTTAATTTTAAAAATCTTCAATGACTTCCAGTGGCGTCCATGAGCTGAACAGTCTCACAAAAGGTGGCCCCTGCTTGGAAACTCTTTTTTGGACCTTTTGGACCCGTTGAACAAGCACCAAACCCCAGAAAAACCACAAATCTGTCCCCCATCAATAACTCGACCAATCTGGGATGCCGGTGAGCCAGCAGTCAGGACGCAAAGAGAGCAAAATGTAGGCAGAATAAAACCTCAGGTTTGGAGCCATTGGAACTGCTTGACAACACAAACCTAAATCATGGCCACCCCACGGAGTTGCCACTGCCATCCCAGTCTTCAACAGAGAAGCTGCTGGAGTTCATCTCGACAGAACCCCAGAATCATAAGCAGACAGTAAAAGAGGGCTTAATGTCAGCGATGGAGATGGCAATCAAGGCTGTGTTCGCCCCCATACATGGATCGATGGACAGGGTACAGCAATGGCTGGAGGCCGAAGGAGCGACGATCCAGGATGTGGGAAAGGCGGTCACTGAACAAGATGATTCAATCGCCCACTGGAGGCCGAAATAAAGTTGCTGGCGGTGACCAAAAAGTTCTAAAGGCCGGAATGGATGAGCAAGAGAACAGGTCTCGGGGCAAGAACCTCCAGATCATCAGGCTACCAGGCAGCACAGAAGGTAGGAGCCTAACCGAGTGCACGGCAAAAATGCTCGGAGGCTGGTCGGGGAGTGGGGCTTCAAATAACCCCAGAGGTAGACCAGCCCAGAGATCAATCCACCAGAAGCCACGACCCGGGGAACCACCACGAGCAGTCATCATAAGACTACACAAATACCAGAACAAGGAAAGTATCCTGAATTGGGCAAAGACCACAAGGACTTGTAACTGGGAAGGACGAGCCATCCACATCTACGAAGATATTGGAGCCAACCTGGCTAAAAACCGGGGGGAATTCAACAAGATAAAGGTGGCATTTTTCAAAAGCAAAGAGAGATTCGGCATGCTGAACCCGGCGAAACTCTTGGTCATGTACAAAGACAGGGAACACGTTTTTAACACACCGGAGGAGGCAAACAAATTAGTTCAAAGGAACGGACGGGTCAAAAACTGAGTAAGATGGTGTGAGGTCATGGACATGTATGAATGGTGGGGAGGTATGCATTGCTTGTGTCGGTGTTAATTTCAGGGCCTGGTTTAGCACACTGTGCTAAACAGCTGGCTTGTAATGCAGAATAAGGCAGCGATGCAGGTTCAGTTCCCGTACCGGCCTCCCCAAACAGGCGCTGGAATGTGGCGACTAGGGGCTTTTCACAGTAACTTCATTTAAGCCTACTTGTGACAATAAGCGATTATTTCTACCTTGTCAGTTCTCGTTCTCCCTAACGGTCCCTTGTGGTTTTTGCCCCGGGTAACGGTTATTCTGACTATGTCTCAGTCTGTGGAGGCCTGATGGGGAACAATCACATGTACTTCCATTGCAAAGTATTGCAGGGTGCTTGTGGGTTACAGTGGGCTATGGTTACAGGGCGGACCCTACACGTAGCGGGGCCATGCCATCGGGGTGAGGAGGGGTCTAGCACTCCTCCTTGGGCGTCAAGGCTGATTCCCCATCAGCCTCAACAGGGCAAAACTACATGGGGAAAGTCAGGACTTTGGGCGGTGGGGGATCAGACGGGTCAGGGACAATGGGCCTCTTTTCTGTGGGGGGGGGGCCTGCCATACTAGCGAATATGCTGGTAAACAGGAGCAAAGCAAAGGGGGGTACGGTGGCAGGTCTCCCGAGAGGGAGGAGATGTCTGGAGGGTAAGGTAGAGGGCGGGGGTTTGGCTCCGAGAGGTACCGGGGAGGAGAAGGGGGCAGAAGAAGAGGGGGCAGATCGCTCCATCGGAGGGGATTGGGGGAACTGGGTAGTTCAAGGGGGGAGGGGAGGGTGGAGGACAGAATGCTGGTCACGTAAATTGCACAAGGGTATGGGTGGAAGCAGGAAGGTGGCAGCAGCCATCTTGGACGGACCAAAGACAAAGGCAGATCTGGGCGTGCAGGACCATGTCCACATGGTGAACATGGCTGACCCCACGGAAGAAATCCCCCATCAGGATAGTCACTTGGAAGGTGAGGGGGCTCAATGGACCAGTAAAAAGATCCTGAGACTTTGCCCACCTGAAAAACCTGAGGGTTGACATGATCTTTCTGCAGGAGATATACCTGAGAGCCAAAGAACAGATGAGGGTAAAAAGGAGTTGGGTGGGACAAGCATAATAAGTGAGCTTTGACACGAGGGCAAGGGGGGTGGCAATTCTATTTTGTAAAAGTGTAACCTTCACGGCGACCAACATGGTGACGACCCGGAGGGACGGCACATAATGGAAGTGGGGTTCTGGAAGTGGCCTCGGTGGCAGTGGTAAATGTGTATGCCCCTAACTGGGACAACGCCGAATTCGTCAAGAAGACATTGGCAGAGATCCCCGACCTCGACTCCCACCAACTGATCATGGAAGGGGACTTTAAATGTGTCATGGAACCAAAGGTGGACAAGTCAAGCTCCAGAACATGTGCAAAACTGGAAATGGCAAAGGAACTGACCACCTTCATGGATCAGATTCATAGCTCCTTGAAGGTGGAGTCGCAGGTGGACAGGGTGGTGAAGAAGGCATTCAGCATGCTAGGTTTTATTGGTCAGAATGTTGAATAGAGGAGTTGGGACATATTGTTGAAGTTGTACAAGACTTTGGTAAAACCACACATGGAATACCGTGTTCAGTTCTGGTCACCCTATTATAGGAAGGATATTGTTAAACTAGAAAGTGTGCAGAAGAGATTTACAAGGATGCTACCAGGACTTAATGGTCTGAGTTATAAGGAGAGGCTGGATAGGCTGGGACTTTTTTCCCTGGAGCGTAGGAGGCTTAGGGGTGATCTTATAGAGATCGATAAAATAATGAGGAGCATCGATAAGGTAGATAGTCGACATCTTTTCCCAAAGATAGAAGAGTCTATAACTAGAGGGCATAGGTTTAAAGTGATAGGAGAGAGATACAAAAGAGACCAGAGGGGAAATTTCTTCACACAGAGGGTGGTGAGCTTCTGGGACAGGCTGCCAGAGGCAGTGGTAGAGGTGGGTACAATTTTGTCCATTAAAAAGCAGTTGGACAATTTCATGGGCAGGGTGGGTATAGAAGGATATGGGCCAAATGCAGGCAAGTGAGACTAGCTTAGTGATAGAAACTGGGTGGCATGGACCAGATGGGCTGATGGGCCTGTTTCCTTGCTGTAAGCATCTATGACTCTCTCTATGCCTCTATGAACATCTAGGTGGACCCTTGGAGATTCAACCACCCAGGGGAGAAGGTGTTCTCCTTTGTCTCCCACATGCACAAGGCCAACTCCTGAATAGACTTCTTTGTGGTGGGGAAATCGGTGCTTCGAGGAGTCATAGGGGCAGAATACTGTGCAATAGTCATCTCGGGCCCATAGAGGTTAGACATGGCCCTCTTCACCGACAAGGCCTTTTGTGAAAGGGTAGCACTTCCCATTGGTAAATACGTGAGCTGTAACCAGAACGGGTAGGTCTCTCCCTCCACATTGTAGGAGACACTGAAGGCAGTGGTCAGGAGGGAGATAATAGCATACAGGGTACATAGGGATAGAGGGGAGAGGGCATCCAGACAGTGGTTGATCGACTCCACACTGGAGGTTAATTGGCAGTGCCCCACAGTCCCGACCATGGAGCTGCTAATGGAGGGGAAAAAAATTACAAATGGAGATCGAGCTGACCTCAACCAGGAAGACAGTGAGCCAGCTCCATCGGACATGGGTCCTTCTACAAATATGGTGACAAAGCCAGCCACCTGCTGGCCCACCAGTTGAGGAAGCAGGTGGCCGCACGAGAGAGCGCATAGATCAGAGATGAGAGGGGGCGGGTGGTTATGGATCCAGAGGAGATCAATGGAGCCTTTGCAAACTTCTACCATGGACTGTACAGTTCTGAACTCCTGGAGGGGGACTCGAAGATGAGACAATTTCTGCCGGGCTGGTCTTCCCAGGGGGAGGAAAAGGGCAGGGACTGGGAGCACCATTGGACCTAGAGGAGATCATAGAGTGCATCAGCTCCATGCAATCTGGGAAGGTGCTGGAAACTGATAGGTTCCTCGTGGACATCTATAAGACATTCGTGGCAGTACTGGCCCCGCACCTACTGGGGATGTTCAACGACTCGCTGTCCTGTCGCCAACACTGGCACAGGCCTCAATCTCACCAATCCCCAAAAAGACAAAGGCCTGGTGGAGTGTGTGTCATATACACCTATCTCACTCCTGAACACTGATACAGTTTCTAGCGAACATTCTGACGAGTTGACTGGAGAGTTGCTTGCCAGCAGTGAATGCAGAAGATCAAACTGGGTTTGTGACAGGCAGATAGCTGATGGTGAATGCTTGCTGCACATGGTCATGACCCCATCCAGTGAGGAGATACCAGAGTTGATCATTTCTCTGGATGCAGAGAAGGCCTTTGGGGGTAGCACAGTGGTGCAGTAGTTAGCATTGCTGCCTCATGGCGCTGAGGTCTCAGGTTCGATCCCAGCTCTGGGTCACTGTCTGTGTGGAGTTTGCACATTCTCCTGTGTTTGCCTGTGTTTCACCCCCAAACCCAAAAAAGATGTGCAGGGTAGGTGGATTGGCCACGCTAAATTGCCCCTTAATTGGAAAAATGAATTGTGTACACTAAATTTATTTTTTTAAATGTAAAAAAAGAGAAAGCCTTTGACTGGGTGGAGTGGAAGTACCTCTTCGAGGCACTGGAACGGTTTGGGTTTGGGCCAGTGTTCACCTCATGGGTGCAGCTGCTGTACAGCAATGTTTTTCAAACTTTATTGCCCAGGACCCATTTTTACCAATTTGCTATCCTTCGGGACCCATGCCGCTGACCTTCGGGACCCACGCCGCTGACCTTCGGGACCCACGCCGCTGACCTTCGGGACCCACGCCGCTGACCTTCGGGACCCACGCCGCTGACCTTCGGGACCCACGCCGCTGACCTTCGGGACCCACGCCGCTGACCTTCGGGACCCACGCCGCTGACCTTCGCGACCCACGCCGCTCACCTTCGCGACTCACGCTGGCTGACTTCCGGCATCTTTAAAGACCTGTTTGTGAGTAGCAACTGGGAGCGGAGGGTGGGGAGGGGGGACGGAGTGGATGGAGGTGGGGGGTGGTGCAGAGCTGAATGGTGCTTATTTGTTCTGCTACATTTTGAATAAAAATATATATTTTTTTTAATCTTCAATGTTTATTCTTCTATTTGTTGGGCTGGATTCTATATTCATGTTTCTCAATGGCACACAATTCACTGGCGGCTGGATTCTACAATCCCGCCACTTGTCAATGGTATTTTCCTTTGAAACCGCCCCACACTGTTGGGAAGCCCACGGGTGGGGCTACGCTACCAGTGGGAAAAGTGAATCACAACAGGCGGGGAATTCCAGGCAATCTTTTGTCCTTTAAAACACAAACTTCTTCAAATTCTATAAGCAATTCCTTTACTTCAGGTAAGACAACAAAAAAAAATCTGTGAAAACATCCAGGCCACAACGTTGTGGATTACTATGTCTTTATTAGCAAAACTAAGAATGTGTACTAATACCAATTTGAAACAAGTAGTTGCAACATTGGTTCCAGTAAAACATTACCTGTCCCTGGGCTAAAACAATTTTTCTTTATAAATTTAGAGCACCCAATTATTTTTTTCCAATTAAGGGCCAATTTAGTATGACCAATCCACCTACCTGCACATCTTTGGGTTGTGGAGGTGAGACCCACGCAGACACGGGGAGAATGTTCAAACTCTGCACAGACAGTGATCCGGGGTCGGGATCGAACCTAGGTCCTCAGCGCCATAGGCAGCAGTGATAACCACTGCGCCACCTTGCCATCCTTCCCTGGACTGAAATATAATTGTTCATTGAACACGACGATGTCCAGGTTCTTTAAATATTCAAATTGATTCTGGGC
Source organism: Scyliorhinus torazame (assembly GCF_047496885.1). Lineage (NCBI taxonomy): Eukaryota > Metazoa > Chordata > Chondrichthyes > Carcharhiniformes > Scyliorhinidae > Scyliorhinus > Scyliorhinus torazame. Next base: position 96,892,736 of record NC_092714.1, on the reverse strand, counting down.
AAGTTAACGAAGTGCTCAGGAAGTCCAAGTCCCGTTCATTTTTTTCAAAACTGGTTTGATGCTAACTGAGCTACACTCCGCACAATGTATAACCCAACATGGCTGTGTCAGCCAGGGGGGTCTTATAATGCTTCCCTCTAGATCAGGTCATTAGGTCAGAGACCTCCTCCAGAGGAATCCTGCTACTGTAGTATCACTGAGAAGTACACCAATTGGAATACACACCAGCCTTACTGATGGCCTTTGTGCCACCTTGGTGCCACTTGGACTGAGATCAGTGAATGCAGAAGATCAAACTGGGTTTGTGACGGGCAGACAGCTGATGGTGAATGCCTGCTGAAAATGGTCATGACCCCATCCAGTGAGGAGATACCAGAGTTGATCATCTCTCTGGACGCAGAGAAGGCCTTTGGGGGTAGCACGGTGGTGCAGTGGTTAGCATTGCTGCCTCACGGCGCTGAGGTCTCAGGTTCGATCCCAGCCCTGGGTCACTGTCCGTGTGGAGTTTGCACATTCTCCCCGTGTCAGCAGATGCTGCCAGACTTGCTGAGATTTTCCAGCATTTTCTCTTTCGTTTCAGATTCCAGCATCCGCAGTAATTTGCTTTTATGGACTGAGATCTACTTGTTTTGTTGTGGACCAAACCACTGCCTTTATCAGTGAATTCCTCTTAACTGCCTTGTTACAGCAATAAATACAATTAACAGGGGATAGCAAAGGTGAGCCAGGGAGAAAAATGTGCTCTTTTGGTGGTAAGTTGATCGTCAAAGTATAACAGTCATTCTACTCAGAAAGAAAAGAATTACAGCAAAAGGAAATAATTTGCGCATGTATAATGAATCTTTTTTCTGCGGAGATGGAGTATCATTGTTAGTTGCCACAAAAAGAAATTAAACTTTAGAGTAAATGTTATGTATCAGAGTATCACCATTGGCCGGTGTACATGTTGCACAATGACATTCATTGAGACTTGAGGACTACAACTGCTGAGATTATGGAACTTGTTACGATGGAATCATCCACACAACCAGAGACAGTTCCTGAGTTGGTTTCGCCAGATGTAAAACCGACCAGAGTTCAAGAAGCCACTCCCAGTACCCCTAAAAGCCAAGCTCCTGAACGTCGTGTTCTGCCAAAACAAGACGTCCACCCAAGAGTCTGGGCATATGTATCCGTAATATAACAATGTTAGTTATAGCATAATGTGTTAGATCCGTGTTAAAGTGTTTGATTAAGTAAAAATGCCGGGGACATTAAGGAAGTAAAGAGGGAGGAGTGTTAAGTATCAGAATAATACCATTGGCTGGTAATGTCAGGTTTTACCCAATTACATCATTGGAGTGTTTTGCGGGCTTTTGTGGAGTTCATCATTGTACCCTGTTTGAGCAACATCTTGTAAATAAACCCCTTGCACTATATTATACCAACTTTTTTTTTAAATTTAGGGTACCCAATTATTTTTTCCAATCAAGGGGCAATTTAGCGTGGCCAATCCACCTAACTTCTACATCTTTGGGTTGTGGGGGTGAAAACCACGCAGACATGGGGAGAATGTGCAAACTACACACAGATAGTGACCCAGGACCTGGATCGAACCCGGGTCCTCAACGCCATAGACAGCAGTGCTAACCACTGCTCCACCGTGCCGTCCGATATTATACTAACTCGTGGTGTACCACCTCTGATTACTTTTTTTTTTGCGGCTACAACAAAGAACAATATAATAAATAATAATATGGCCTTGAATTATGCGTGACATCAAATTAAAAATTATTAATACAATCATAGAAAACTGCAATTTATTTTAAATTGGCTCATACTATGTTGTATTAACAAAGGAATTTCAGCCATGCACATTAATCCATATTCCAGTATTCCATAGGGTAATGTCATATCTATTTTTACAACCTCTTTCTCTTCTCATATGGTGATAACGTATAAGTTTAAAAATTGAAAATGTTTTGCAAATTCAAAATCTTTCACTGTCTCATTTATTTATTGACTGGAGCTCTTCAGTTAGAACCAGTTCTATTCTCTCGAACAGGTAGAATATTTTATCAGGCCAATTCATAATTTTCCATGTTTTATACACAATCTACTTAAAAATTCTATTTGGGACTTCCGGTTGCGGCGATGCAGAGCTAAGCCGCACATTTCGGCAGCTCCCGCTAGATCGGAATTTTGGGCTCTCCGGAGGAGCCCCAATGGAAATTTTTTGACCAATTCCCGTGTGGGAAGGTGAAGCAAGGTCCCCCTTCCATCGTGTATGGAGGGGACTAGAAGTGGAGCGGCGGAAAAAGAGGCTTTGGAGCAGCGGCAGAAACGAGGGGGAAAAAACAAGATGGCTGAGGGCGGAGATCGAGCAGCGTGGGGGCCGGACCAGCAGGAGTTTCTCAGGCGCTGCGTGGAGGAGCATAAAAAGGAGGTGCTGGCGCCAATGCTGATGGTGATCGAGGGGCTGAAGGAGACCCAGAAGCCCAGGCGGTAGAGCTCCAAGAGGTGAAGGACAAAACTAACGAGAACGAGGACGAGATCTTGGGCCTGGCGGTGAAGATGGAGGTGCACGAGGCGCTGCACAAGAGGTGGGCCAAGAGATTCAAGGTCCTGGAGAACAGGTCGAGGAGGAAGAATCTCCGGATTCTGGGTCTCCCCGAAGGAGTGGAGGAGGCTGATGCTGGGGCGTATGTGAGCATGATGCTCCATTCGCTGATGGGTGCGGAGGCCTCTCCGAGCCCCCTGGAGCTGGAAGGGGCTCACCGGGTCCTGGTGAGGAGACCCAAGGCTGGCGAGCCGCCAAGGGCGATAGTGGCGAGGTTCCATCGTTTCGCGGACAGAGAGAGTGTCCTGAGATGGGCCAAGAAGGAGCGGAGCAGTAGATGGGAGAATGTGGTGATCTGAGTCTACCAGGACTGGAGCGCGGAGGTGGCAAAGAAGAGAGCTGGCTTCAACCGGGCCAAGGCGGTGCTGCATAAAAAAAGGGTGAGATTCGGAATGCTGCAGCCAGCGCGACTGTGGGTCACGTATCAGGACCGACACCACTATTTCAAAATGCCAGAAGAGGCTTGGACATTTATCCAAATGGAAAAATTGGACTCGAACTGAGGGACTGTGGTTGTGGGGGAGATGTTGACTGTATACAGGGCTGTAAATATGGGTAAAGAATGTTTCACGGGTGGGACGATGGATGGGGATGGGGGAAGAGTTTTTGATGGGGAGACAGTGAGGAATGTGGGCGTCGGTGCTGGAGGGAGGTGAGACTCGGGGATGGGGGAATTGGGATAAGGCTGCAACAGGAGCTGCGCCACAGGGGGCAGGGCTGGCTCAGGAAAGCGCGGGCTTTTTCCCGCGTGAGGGAGGGGGGGTGGAGGAGCGCAAGGAGGAGGAGGGATTTCCACACGGGGGGTGGTCAACGGGAAGGCGGAGGAAGCCGGGGTCAGCAGGAGTCAGCTTACTTACGGAAGTATTATGGGGGGAGCAAAAGAGCTAGATTTGGATCTAGCGGGGAGGGGGGAGTGGAGGGGGGGAGAGGAGGGGACAATAGGGTTGCTGCTGCATTGGCCGAGGGGGAACTGAAAATGGAAGAGGTGGTCGGGGCGGGGGTTCCCCGCCTGGGGGACTGGAGGGTGCGGGAGACGCGGGCACGGGACTGGCCTAAAATAGGAGATGGCTAGTCGGCAGCAAATGGGGGGGGGGGGGGGGGGTAGCCCCCCAATCCGGCTGATCACGTGGAATGTGAGAGGCCTAAATGGGCCGGTTAAGAGGGCCCGGGTGTTCGCGCACTTAAAGGGACTGAAGGGAGACATGGTCACGCTTCAGGAGACACATCTGAAGGTGGCAGATCAGGTCAGGTTAAGGAAGGGATGGGTAGGACAGGTGTTCCATTCGGGGCTGGATGCGAAGAATAGAGGGGTGGCAATACTGGTGGGGAAGCGGGTGTCGTTTGAGGCCAAGAACATAGTAGCGGACAATGGAGGCCGATACGTGATGGTGAGCGGTAGGTTGCAGGGGACGGGGGTGGTATTGGTAAATGTATACGCCCCGAATTGGGCCGATGCTGGGTTCATGAAACGTATGTTGGGGCGTATTCCGGACTTGGAGATAGGAAGCTTGATAATGGGTGGGGATTTCAACACTGTGTTGGACCCAGCACTGGATCGCTGCAGATCTAGAACCGGAAAGAGGCCGGCTGCGGCCAAGGTGCTGAGGGGGTTTATGGATCAGATGGGGGGAGTAGATCCGTGGAGATTTGCCAGGCTTTTGGCCAGAGAATTTTCTTTTTTCTCCCATGTACACAAGGCCTACTCCCGGATAGATTTTTTTGTTCTGGGCAGGGCATTGATCCTGAAAGTGGAGGGAATGGAGTATTCGGCCATAGCCATTTCAGACCACGCCCCGCACTGGATGGAACTAGAGCTGGGGGAGGAGAGGGACCAACGCCCGCTGTGGCGGATGGATGTGGGACTGCTGACAGACGAGGAAGTGTGCGGCAGGGTGCGGGGGTGCATCAAAAGGTATCTGGAGGCCAACGACAATGGGGAGGTGCAGGTGAGAGTAGTATGGGAGGTGCTGAAGGCGGTGGTCAGGGGAGAGTTAATCTCCATCAGGGCTCATAGGGAGAAGAGAGAGGGCAGGGAAAGGGAGAGGTTAGTGGGGAAGATTTTAAGAGTGGACAGGAGATATGCAGAGGCCCCTGATGAGGGACTACTCAGGGAGAGGCGAAGTCTCCAGACGGAGTTCGACCTGTTGACCACAGGGAAGGCAGAGGCACAGTGGAGGAAGGCACAGGGGGCGATGTATAAGTATGGGGAGAAGGCGAGCCAGATGCTGGCACATCAGCTCCGTAAGAAGATGGCAGAGAGGGAAATAGGTGGAGTCGAGGATGGAAGGGGAACTACGGTGCGGTGTGTGGTGCAAGTGAATGAGGCATTCAAGGCCTTCTACGAGGAGCTGCATACGTCCCAGTCCCCAGGGGGAAAAGAGGGGATGCGACGATTCTTGGACCAACTGAGGTTCCCGAGGGTGGAGGAGCAGGAGGTGGCTGGTTTGGGGGCGCCAATTGGGGTGGAGGAGCTGGTTGGAGGACTGGGGAGCATGCGGGCGGGGAGGACCCTGGGACCGGATGGGTTCCCGGTGGAGTTCTATAGGAAGTATGTAGACCTGTTGGCCACGTTGCTGGTGGGGACTTTCGGTGAGGCGGGGGGACAATGTCGGAGGCGACGATCTCTTTGATCCTGAGGCGGGATAAGGACACACTGCAATGCGGGTCGGATGGGCCGATCTCGCTGCTCAACATGGGTGCTGGGTTGCTGGCGGGGGTGTTGGCTGCGAGGGTTGGGGGCTGTGTCCCGGAGGTGGTTCACGAGGACCGGACGGGATTTGTAGAGGGCGGGCGGCTGGATACCGGTGTGCGGAGGCTCCTAGATGTGATTATGGTGCCGTCGGTGGAGGGAGGGGCGGGGATGGTGGCAGCTATGGACGCGGAGAGGGCCTTTGACCGAGTAGAGTGGGAGTATCTCTGGGAAGTGTTGCGGAGATTTGGGTTCGGGGGAGGGTTTATTAGTTGGGTTGGGCTCCTATGTAGAGCCCCGGTGGCGAGTGTGGTTGCGAATCGGCAGAGGTCGGAGTACTTCCGGCTGTATCGAGGGACGAGGCAGGGGTGCCCCCTGTCACCCTGCTGTTTGCATTAGCAATTGAACCTTTGGCCATGGCGTTAAGGGAGTCCGGGAAATGGAGGGGGGTGATCCGAGGGGGAGAGGAGCATCGAGTGTCGCTGTGTGCAGACGACCTGTTGCTGTATGTGGCAGATCCAGTGGAGGGGATGGTTGAGTTCATGCAGATCCTAAGGGAGTTTGGGGACTTTTTGGGCTACAAGCTCAATGTAGGGAAGAGTGAGCTCTTTGTGGTGCATCCGGGGGATCAGGGAAGAGGGATAGATGACCTACCATTGAGGAGGGCGGAAAGGAGCTTTCGATACTTGGGGGTCCGGGTAGCTAGGAGCTGGGGGGCGCTGCACAAACTTAATTTGGCTCGGCTGGTGGGGCAGATGGAGGAGGACTTTAAAAGGTGGGGCATGTTGCCGCTCTCGCTAGCGGGCAGAGTACAGTCGGTTAAAATGGTGGTCCTCCCGAGGTTTCTTTTTGTATTCCAATGCCTTCCAATTGTGATCACCAAGGCCTTTTTTAAGAGGGTAGGCAGGAGCATTATGGGATTTGTGTGGGCGAGCAAGACCCCGAGGGTAAGGAGGGGGTTCCTGGAGCGTAGTAGAGATAGAGGAGGGCTGGCGTTGCCGAATCTGGGTGGCTACTACTGGGCAGCCAACGTGGCGATGATCCGTAAGTGGGTGATGGAGGGAGAGGGGGCAGCATGGAAGAGGTTGGAGATGGCCTCCTGCAAAGGAAGAGCCTGGGGGCGCTGGTGACGGCACTGCCGCCGCTCTCGCCAACAAGGTACACCACGGGTCTGGTGGTGGCGGCAACACTAAAGATCTGGGGGCAGTGAAGGCGACATAGGGGTGCGATGGGCGCCTCGGTGTGGTCCCCGATCAGAGATGGCCGTTGGTTTGTCCAGGGAGGGATGGACGGGGGGTTTCGGAGCTGGCATCAGGCGGGAATTGGAAGAATGGGGGACCTGTTCATCGATGGGACGTTTGCGGGCTTGGGGGCACTGGAGGAGAGGTTTGGACTGCCCCCGGGAAACGCTTTCAGGTGCATGCGGGTGGGGGCGTTTGTGGGGCGGCAGGTGGGGGAGTTTCCGCTGCTCCAGGCACAGGCGATTCAAGACAGGGTGATTTCGGGCATGTGGGTCGGAGAGGGCAGGGTGTCGGCGATGTACCAGGAGATGGAAGAAGAGGGGGGGACTTTGGTGGAGGAGCTGAAGGGTAAATGGGAAGAGGAGCTGGGGGAGGAGATTGAGGAGGGTCTGTGGGTTGATGCCCTAAGTAGGGTTAATTCCTCTTCCTCGTGTGCCAGGCTTAGCCTGATACAATTTAAGGTTGTTTACAGAGCGCATATGACGGGGGCGAGGCTGAGTAGGTTCTTTGGGGTGGAGGACAGATGTGGGAGGTGCTCAGGAAGTCCGGTGAACCATGCCCATATGTTTTGGTCATGCCCGGCACTGGAGGGATTCTGGAGGGGAGTTGCGAGAACAGTATCTAAGGTGGTGAAAGTCCAGGTCAAGCCAAGTTGGGGGCTACCATTATTTGGAGTAGCGGAGGAGCCGGGAGTGCAGGAGGCGAAAGAGGCCGGCATTCTGGCCTTTGCGTCCCTGGTAGCCCGGCGAAGGATCTTGTTAGTGTGGAAAGATGCGAAGCCCCCCAGTGTGGGAGCCTGGATAAATGATATGGCAGGGTTTATCAAGTTGGAAAGGATAAAGTTTGCCTTGAGAGGGTCTGTGCAGGGGTTCTCCAGGCGGTGGCAACCGTTCCTAGACTATCTCGCGGAGCGTTAGATGAAGCTCGGTCGACAGCAGCAGCAATCCAGGGGGGGGAGGGCGGGGGGGGAGAGGAGGGGGGGACATCTCTTTTTTTTTGGGGGGGGGGAAAGGAGGGAGGGGGAAGGGGGGTCTTCTGGGGGGCATTTGAGCAAGAAAATACATAAATGATCAGGAAAAACTGATATGTACAGGAGGAATCCAATATACAATGTTCTGTATCATATTGATTTGCCATGTTTATGTCTTGCTATGCGAGTTTTCTTTTCTTTTTGTTACGGGGGGGGGTTTCTTTGTATGGTTGAAAATTTTGTTTAAAAATTCTTAATAAACATATATTTTTTTTAAAATTCTAATTGGAAAAGCAAATGCATTAAAATCCATTGTTTAAAGAAAGAGCAGTCTGCATTACTCCAGTTAATTCTCAAATTCTTTCCCTGTCTCTTTAGTAGATTTTTCTTTCACTTAACACAATTCTCGTCAAGGGATTCTGGAACTTTGATGGATGAGCCAAAGGAAAAGTTCCCAACCTCATTTTTCAGTGACTTATTTCTATCAACCATTAAACGGGAGAGTGGAACCATCTGATCTCCCCAACGGCTGCAAGTTTGTCACAGAAAATGATGCCAATGTCAAGTGATTTGAGGTCTCTGAGTAGTTGGAACTTGGCAAATGTCTCCTTTTGATGCCTCGGGAGGATTTTGTTCTTGTCTGCAACACAATTTATGCATATTAATTATGTCTGATCTCTGCAGTGGCCCAAAAATTTTACTCCTTTTGGTTGCAAAGGCAAAGGCTGCTTTTATTGTGTTTAGGAATTTGAGAGTCTCTGGGAGTTTCCAGTCCTCGTGTTTCTATTCTTTGACATGTTTAATGAAAAATCATCACTTTTTGTGCACAGAGAAAGGATTTCATTGGCAAAGCCGTGTGGAGGAACTGCCAGACACTCACATGCCAGAACAAGCAGCCTTGCATAATACATTTTTCAGAACATCAAAAGGCCACCCAATGCAACAATTGCAGGAGTGCAGAAGTATTACTTGAACTTAGATCAGTTGGTAAGGATCATGTGCTGAAACAAAAATTAGTACCCGCTCCTGGCCAGAAATGCAGTTTTCTACATGTGTCATGAGGTTGAGAACTGAGATTAAATTGGACAGATTCTTGTCCAGCTGCACTTGTACCATCCCTTGAATATACAGTGCATAGAATGCCAAATCATTCGTCCCTGTTTAACGTCTATTGGTAATTCGCCTGATGAAGCAAGACTTTAAAAGATTTAAAATTTGGTTCCGAAGAAGAGTTATGTTCGACTCAGAACATTAGTTTCTCTCTTCACAGATGCTGCCATACCTGCTGAGTTTTTTCAGCATTTTTATTTTGAATTGCCAGCAACCGCAGTATTTTGCTTTTATTTAAAGAGGCACGTTATAGCTTCTACCGATCTTGCAGCTTGTGGTTGATCAAAAGGCAACTAGTCTAATAATTCCTTTTTAAATAATGAACAGACGCATATGATTCCTCTCAGCCATAATGGTTGTGCCCACTCCAATTTTTTTTTGCAGCTGAGCAAATTGTTCAATAGATATTACACTGGCGACCCACAAAGAGCCAGTGACCTGCAATCTCCACACAATCTTTTCATATTATAGGCTGTAGACTGCAACCTATTGGCCCTTACTTTGTTCTAGCATACTGCAGATAAGAATTGAATCATGTGATGCACTCATTGATCTGTTTGTGCTTGTGAAATCCGAACCCGTTTTTGTACTCGATTCAGCCCAAAGGTGAAAATGAAAATGCCACCTCATTGAATCAATAATCTTGCTAATTGTTGCAGGCTAAGTGTTTCCCTCACTGTCAGTTGTAGAGTCTATCTATGTGGCCATTGCCATGTTACTCACATTAACAGGCACCATACAAGAGATATCAAGGGATCTTGCTGCAACAATGTCCTAGAGGCACTTTACAATGTCAGCTGTGATATGTCTTTCTCACATAAAATAGTCCAAGACACCTGTTGTCAGAAATGCATAATGACATTTCACTCAGGTATGCAGGCATAGTCACAGATGACCACGGGTCCATTGTCAATAGCACATCAGCATGCATTCTGAGTTTACCCATCATTTTACTTTTAGCAGTGTTATGACATTGTCGTGGGGGATTTTTTTCCACTTGTGATTCAGAGGCAGCAGGCTACAAATGACTCTGTAAAACCTGTCTTTCAATTATTCAAACAGGACACAATAAGTTGTACCTTTGGGGGTGACATCCTCTGGCCAATGTTTATAGAAGGAGTTGAGCAGAATGACATATTGACTTGCTCTGAATTTGGACATAGTTTTGAAGACTGAATGAATGAGATCATAAATTAGCATCTGACACTACGGTAATTCTGCACTTATTGCATCTAAAATTCACCGAGCACATTTATCAAGATCGAAAACTCCTGCTGTCTAACTGTCCTCATTTGTAAAATATTTTTTCTCATTTTATTCCTCATCATTTCTGACCGATATTTCACTTCATTTGACACATCTTGGCTTATCTACGTATCTGCAGTTATGCACACATGGCAAGTTATTAATTTATTTCCCATCAGACTTTTCTAATTTGTGATGTGCAATTGTTGTGAGCCAGTTTATAAACTGGCAAAAAATGACTGAAGTACCGCCAAGACTACTTATCATTCTGATGCACAATGCAAGATTTTATCCACACTGAAACTGAACAGGCAATAAACATGGGGCAGGATTCTCCGACCCCCTGCCGAGTTGGAGAATCCCCGGGGGGGTGGCGTGAATACCGCCCCACCACTCCGACGCCGGCTGCTGTATTCTCCAGCACCGGTTTGCGGGCGGGGGCGGGGTTTATGCCACGCCGGTTGGGAGCCGTTGGCAGCAGCCCCCCCGGCAATTCTCCGGGCCCTGGTGGGCCGAGCGGCCGTCGTTTCCTGGCCAGTCCCGCCGGTGTGAAATGGACATGGTCCACCACGGCGAAACCTGGCTTGTCGGCCGTCTAGCGGGGTCCTCGGGGGGCGCGGGGGGGGGGGGGGGTCCGGCCCCGAGGGGGGGAGGGCCCACGGTGGTCTGGCCCGCGATTGGGTCCCACAGATCTGCGGGCGGGCCTGTGCTGTGGTGCCACTCTTTCCATCCGCGCCGACCTCTGTAGGGCTCCGCCATGAGCGGCACGGAGAAGAACCCCCCTGCGCATGCACAGGAAACACGGTGGCGGTTCTGCACATACGCCAGAACACACCGGCGGTTCTGCGCCTGCGCGGGACCATGGCGGCACTTCGGCATCAGTTGGCGCGGCACCAGCCCCTCCGGCACCGGCCTAGCCCCCGGAAGTGCGGAGGATTCCGCAACTTCCAGGTGGCCCGACGCCGGAATGGTTCGCGCCGTTCTTGGAGCCGGTGTCGGGCCATCGCCCATGGTGTCATAGCAGCATGGTGTATTTAAGTGAAGCTGTCTGATGCATGATCAATGACCACTAAAGCGAGGTTGTAGTCCAACTGAAGGCTTTAATAAGCTAGATGTTTCCCCCAGCAGCTCAGGTACAGAAAGAAGGCTGCTGGGGCGGCACGGGCTCTTATACCCCGCCTTGCAGGGCGGAGCTACCATACAGCTTGACCAATAGGAAACATACAATATCTACCTATGGTGTTCCAGCATTACCAGGTACCGTAATACCGCTACACAGACTACCACAATGTCCACATGTGAACACTTAATCACACCATTGAGCTTTGCATTACTTAAAGTTGTTTTTTTATACATTTAAAGTACCCAATTCATTTTTTCTAATTAAGGGCAATTTAGCATGGCCAATCCACCTACCCTGCACAACTTTGGTTGTGGGGGCGAAACCCACGCAAACACGGGGAGAACGTGCAAACTCCACACGGACAGTGACCCAGAGCCGGGACCGAACCTGTTACTATGGCGCCATTAGGCAACAGGGCTAACCACTGCACCACCATGCTGCCCAGCATTACTTAAAGTTAGCTAGCTCCATGGCCTCTTTGGCTCCTTTGGCGAAAGTACTTTCAAGTGAACAAACTTCAAAGTGCAAATTAATTGGGGAAAGTCAACTCGGATTTTGTCAAGGTAAATTATGTTTCACTAGCTTTATAGGGCAGTTTTCTGGCCCACTCATTTAGCATCCCTACCTCTGAGACAGAAGCTCTGGGCTCAAGTCCAAAGGCAGGGCCTGTTGGGTCACTTCCCCACTGATTAAATAAATGTGTGTGTTTGTGTGTGAAGATACGCTAAACAAAAACTAACTTCATTGAATTCTTGAAGTAACAGAGAAGGTTGATTAGGGTAATGTGGTTGATGTGTGTATAGATTTCCAAAAGACACTTGATAGAGTGTCACATAATAAACTGGCCAACAAGGTTAAAGGCAATGGAATAACAGAGGCATTGGCTGAGACAAGGAACAAAGGTTGTATTTTGGACTGGGAGAATGTATACAGTGCAATTTCGCCAGGGATCAGCACTAGACCTCATTACTTTTCTCGACGTCAATTTGGGCGTGCAAGGCACAATTTCAAAATTTGCCAATGGCACAAAGCGTGGAGTATTCTGAACTGTTATGAGGATAATGATAAACTTCAAGAGGATGTCGGCAAGCTAATGGAATGAGCGGATAGTTGGCATATGAAATTCATTGTGGAGAAGTGTGACGTAGTGCACAAAGATACCCGGAGATCTCCGTAGCAAAGCATTCTGCAGCATTTCTCCATTTAGATAGTATTATGCTTTTCCATTCTTCCCACCAAAGTGAATAACCACACATTTTCCAACATTCTACTCCATCTGCCTAATTTTTGCCCACTCATTTAGCCTTACTGCATCCTTTTGCAGACTCTTCACATTCTCCTTACAACTTACTTTACTAATTTATTTTGTGTGATGAACTAAGACCTCATACAGTATATATTTTATAACTGAATGAGCTGAGTAACTCAGTCTGCTCTTTAACATCTGACTAGCAGCCACACAGAAAGGAGCTCTGCCCAAGATGAATACTTTGTTCTATTTGCACTGCTTCTATTGGATATTCTGTACCATCAGCTAATTAATTTCTGCGTGCAATCTCATCTTGTGAAGTCGACGTCACCAAAAAAGTTAAATTACCCAGCATCGGTTTACAGACCTCATTGACTTTGATTCTGGGAACTTGAACACACATGAACAAATATTTATTTTTGCTGTGGTCTCTGTACTGCAAAACCTTCTTTTCTCTGTCCTGTCTGAGTGTGGAGGTTATGTTGCAAACCTGCTGATGCACGATCACTAACTCCCGAAGTGAGATTGTAGGACAATTGAAGGCTTTATTGAACTAGATGTTTCCCCCAGCAGCGCAGGTACAGAATGCAGCAGCTAGGGTAACACAGACTCTTAAAGTCCGTCTTTCTGGGTAGAACCAGCAGGCAGGTGTCATGATGTTCAAACACACACATCATGATAGATAGACCAACAGACCAATTAGCACACATAACACGACAGCCAATCACAGACAAGAGCAGACACAGTATAAGACAAGAAACACGACACCTGGTGGCCAGTCCATCTGGAGACAAGGACAAGGACAGGACCTGATTAACAAGACACTCACACAGTCACCACGTGCTGAGTACCAAGACAGATCTGTAAATAACAAGCTGGAATAAAACTGCGTTGTACCAATCGCAACCGTGTTGGTTCATCTGTACCTCAGAGCACCCAACACCACATGATACCAGTGAGTGGATCGATACTTACCGGCAAATCTGCCATCCTGAGCCATGGACACCCACAACAAACCGCAGCCGTTGCAAGTCGCTGGGAACCTGGGCACCAATTGGAAGCTCTTCAAGCAGCGATTCGAACTGTTCATGCGAGCCAACGAAAAACAGGGTTCCCGGACGAAACAAAGATTACCATGCTCCTCACTACCGCAGGTCAGCACGCCATCGATGTATACAACTCCTTGGTGTTCACGGAAGACGAGAACAAATCTAAATATGACACGGTCCTCCTCAAGCTTGACCAGCACTTCAACGTTGAGGTCAATGAAAGCTTTGAGAGGTATATCTTTCAGCAACGCCTGCAAGGTAAGGATCAGGGGCGAGATTCTCCGACCCCCCGCCGGGTCGGAGAATCGCCGGGGGCTGGCGTGAATCCCGTCCCTGCCGGTTGCCGAAGTCTCCGGCACCAGAGAATCGGCGGGGGTGGGAATCGCGCCGGTTGGCGGGCCCCCCTGCGCGATTCTCCGGCCCGGATGGGCCGAAGTCCCGCCGCTAAAATGCCTGTCCCGCCGGCATAAATTAAACCACCTACCTTACCGGCGGCACAAGGCGGCGCGGGCGGGCACCGGGGTCCTGGGGGGGGCGCGGGGCGATCTGGCACCGGGGGGTGCCCCCACGGTGGCCTGGCCCGCGATCGGGGCCCACCGATCCGCGGGCGGGCCTGTGCCGTGGGGGCACTCTTTCCCTTCCGCCTCCGCCACGGTCTCCACCATGGCGGAGGTGGAAGAGACTCCCTCCACTGTGCATGCGTGGGAAGCTGTCAGCGGCCGCTGACGCTCCCGCGCATGCGCCGCCCGGAGATGTCATTTCCGCGCCAGCTGGCGGGGCACCAAAGGCCTTTTCCGCCAGCTGGCGGGGCGGAAATTCGTCCAGCGCCGACCTAGCCCCTTAATGTTGGGGCTCGGCCCCCAAAGACGCGGAGCATTCCGCATCTTTGGGGCGGCGCGATGCCCGTCTGATTTGCGCCGTTTTGGGCGCCAGTCGGCGGACATCGCGCCGTTGCCGTAGAATTTCGCCCAAGCTCTTTCAACCCTTCCTGACGCACCTCCGCATACTCGCGCAGTCCTGCGGTTACGGCACCACCTCAGAGTCTATGATCCGGGACCAGATCGTTTTTGGCGTTGCCTCCAGTGGCCTACGCCAGCAGCTTCTCAAAATTAAAGGCCTGACCTTAGCATCTGCAGTGGAAGCCTGTGTCCTGCATGAAAATGCGACCAGCCGCTTTGCCCAATTTCAGGCAACCGAATCGGCACGGAGGGGGTCCCAAGCGATCGAATCGGCAAGCCAGGCCGCCCACGAGGCCGAACGCATCCAGGCAATCGAGTTTCTCCCGGCCCGCGGCCCGGACGACGGCGGCCGTTTCCCATGCTTTTTGAGGTCTCCCGTGTTTGAGCGCGCCAAAAACAACGGCAACATCGAGGGACGCACTGCGCAGGCGCGCCCGACTCAAGACCGAACTGCGCATGCGCAGTGGCGTAACGAACGCCATGACGTCATGACGTGCGGCAACTGTGGAGCTGCACATTTAAAAGGGCAATGTCCTGCAAAAACCCGACAATGCCTACGCTGTGGCAGGATGGGCCACTACGCTGCCTACTGTCGAGCGGTTCAACCGATGGATCCTACACATCTCCGACAACCTCGCAGACACATGCGGACCGTCCAGCCCACACATCAGGACATCCAACCCAACGACACAGATGACCAAGATGCCTTCCGTATTGCAGTCATTGATGTGAACCGGGTCAACACCATCAATCCGGCTGATGAATGGAGTGCCACCCTGACGGTTAACCAATCGCCGATCACTTTCCGCCTGGACACTGGCGCAGCCGCCAACCTCATAGCATGGTCAGCATTCTATGCCATGAAGGTCAGACCACCAATCCAGCCATCCCGGTGCAAGATGGTCGACTACAACGGGAACGTTATCCCGGCCATGGGATCCTGCCAGCTCCAGGTGACACACAGAACACACATGGCCACACTCTCGTTCGAAATAGTTGGCTCATCGAAGGACTCCCTGCTGGGCGCACAGGCATGTAAGGCTCTCCACCTTGTACAGCGAATTCTGTCTCTCTCTCCAGACGGCACATCTGACTTCCCGGATGCTGAGTTCAACGCACAGCTCCAATCGCTCCTCGCCCACATCCAGAAAGCATTCGAAGGCATGGGAGCACTGCCATACACATACCGAATTCGCCTCAAACCGGACGCCATCCCGGTCATTCACGCACCTCACAAGGTTCCTGCGCCACTTAAAGACCGCCTCCAGCTGCAGGATCTCCAGGACCAAGGGGTCCTAACCAGGGTCACAGAGCCCACGCCATGGGTCAGCTCCATGGTGTGTGTCAAGAAGCCCTCTGGCGAGCTCCGCATCTGTATAGACCCCAAAGACCTCAATAATAACATTATGCGGGAACATTATCCCATACCTAAACGGGAGGAGATCACCAGTGAAATGGCCCAAGCGAAGCTATTCACGAAACTGGATGCTTCGGGTTTTGGCAGATCCAACTGGACCCGTCCAGCCGAAAGCTATGCACCTTCAACACCCCTTTCGGCAGATTCTGCTACAACCGGATGCCATTTGGCATCATCTCGGCATCCGAGGTCTTCCACAGAATCATGGAGCAGATGATGGAAGGCATCGAAGGGGTGCGCGTAAATGTGCACGATGTCATCATCTGGTCCACCACATCGCAGGAGCACATACATCATCTCCAACGCGTTTTTGCCCGCATACGGGAAAACAGCCTGCGCCTCAACCGAGCCAAGTGCGCCTTTGGCCAGACCGAATTGAAGTTCCTGGGGGACCACATCTCCCGGTCAGGGGTCCGTCCGGATGCAGTCAAGGTGAGCGCCATCACAGCCATGCTGCAGCCGGCCGACAAGAAGGCTGTCCTACGCTTCCTTGGCATGGTCAACTTCCTAGGGAAATTCATTCCCAACCTTGCCTCCCACACAACGACTCTGCGCCATCTCGTAAAAAAATCTACGGAGTTCCAGTGGCAACATACGCACCAGCTGGAATGGGAGAAGCTCAAACACAAACTGGCCACGGCACCAGTGTTGGCGTTCTTCGACGCGTCTCGTCCCACCAAAATCTCAACTGATGCCAGCCAATCCGGCATTGGAGCAGTGCTCCTGCAGAGGGATGACACGTCGTCATGGGCCCCGGTTGCCTATGCATCATGGGCTATGACCCCCACAGAGCGGCGCTACGCTCAAATCGAAAAAGAATGCCTGGGCTTGCTAACCGGTTTGGACAAGTTCCACGATTATGTCTATGGTCTTCCACGATTCACGGTCGAAACTGACCACCGCCCCCTGGTCAGCATAATAAACAAGGACCTGAACGACATGACCCCTCGCCTCCAGCGCATCCTACTTAAACTCAGGAGGTATGACTTCCAACTGGTCAACACTCCAGGGAAGGACCTCATCGTGGCGGATGCCCTATCCCGAGCAGTGAGTACGCCACCAGATGCGGAGGGGTTCGTATGTCAGGTCAAGGCACAGGTGGCCTTGACAGCGGCAAATCTGCCGGCTGACGACTCCAGTCTGGCCCGCATACGCTGCGAGACAGCGGCTGACCCCCTTTTACAGCGAGTGATGCGCCACATGACGGGAGGATGGTTCAAAGGGCAGTGCCCGCAGTTCTATAATGTACGAGACGACCTAGCCATCATTGATGGGATCCTTCTGAAGCTGGACCGGATTGTGATTCCGCACAGCATGCGCCAGCTGGTTCTCGATCAAATACACAAAGGCCACTTGGGTGTCGAGAAGTGCAGACGGAGGGCCCGAGAGGCGGTATACTGGCCGGGCATCAGTGACGAAATTGCCAACATGGTGATCAACTGTACAACCTGCCAAAGGTTTCAGCCGGCGCAACCTCCTGAGACGCTTCTGCCCCATGAGCTGGTGACGTCCCCCTGGGCGAAGGTGGGTGTCGACCTATTTCACACGCTTGGCATGGACTATGTTATCATCATGGACTACTTCTTCAATTACCCAGAAGTCATACGCCTACACGATCTGATGTCGTCTGCTGTCATCAGGACCTGCAAAGACACCTTTGCTCGCCACGGCATTCCGATGACTGTCATGTCGGACAATGGGCCTTGTTTTGCCAGCCATGAATGGTCGTCCTTTGCCGCCTCGTATGGCTTTACACACGTGACGTCCAGCCCTCTGCATCCCCAGTCCAATGGAAAGGCGGAGAAGGGCGTTCACATTGCCAAGCGGCTCCTCTGCAAGGCTGCTGCTGCTGAATCGGACTTTCACCTCGCCCTGCTGGCCTATCGCTCGACCCTGCTAGCCACGGGTCTCTCGCCAGCACAGCTGCTGATGGGTCACACCCTCAGGACCACTGTGCCTTCCATCCTGGCACCAACAACAGACCATGCTCCGGTACTGCATAGGATGCAACTGCAGCGTGATCGCCAGAAGAGATCGTACGACACAAGGGCAACTGATCTTCCCCCCCTGGCCCCTGGAGACAACGTCCGCATTCATCTACCAGACGGTGGCTGGTCCGCACCTGCCGAAGTTCTCCAACGTGTGGCTCCCCGCTCGTTCCTGGTACGCATGCCGGATGGATCCGTGCGTAGGCGCAATCAGCGAGCCCTTCGCCTACTTCCACGCTCACAACGGAACCATACACAGACGCCGTGTCCTCCACTGGTTCGTGGAGCTGCCATATACCATGCCCCTGCTGTCGCCACCCGTGGCCAGGCTCGCACCTCAGCCGGTGGTTCTCCACCCACCCTTGAGGCGGTCAACCCGAATTCGTCGCCCACCTACTCGACTGGACTTATGAGACTGTTCACACGTCAAGTCTTAGCAACTACTGTATTGTAACATGTTACTGTTTTATCGTTCCAGATCTCGTTTGACCGGACCACACTTCAAAGTTTTTCTTCTTTTGTTATGGTACAACCTCGTTAGCATGCCACACCTGACATCGCCCCATGTATATAGTTACGCCACATGTACATGCTGTAAATATCACGCACACACACCTTTAGCTGCACTCAGGACACATTCATATTTATAACCACGTAGGCACATAATCTTGTAAAAAAGGGGGATGTCATGATATTCAAACACACACATCATGATAGATAGACCAACAGACCAATTAGCACACATAACACGACAGCCAATCACAGACAAGAGCAGACACAGTATAAGACAAGAAACACGACACCTGGTGGCCAGTCCATCTGGAGACAAGGACAAGGACAGGACCTGATTAACAAGACACTCACACAGTTACCACGTGCTGAGTACCAAGACAGATCTGTAAATACCAAGTTGGAATAAAACTGCGTTGTACCAATCGGAACCGTGTTGGTTCATCTGTACCTCAGAGCACCCAACACCACAGCAGGCTCCACCAATGATCTTACAGTATTAGGTACCTCCAACACCAATGATCTTACAGTATTAGGTACCTCCAACCTAGGTACCATAATACCCCTAATACAGACTACCACATTCACTTCCCTGTTAAAAAAGAGTCCGGCGGGGGTGGTGGTCTTGCATTGTACAGTGGTGGAGGTTATGGTGGTACCTGTCGGTGGTACAGTGTTTTGCCTTTTTACATGTCACACAAATTATTTACAGGTATTTATTTACCGATACAATTCAGAATGAAGCTATTAATCGATCAGGGGCCCTGATCGTCCTCTGTGATCGCCGCAGTCTCGGCGATGATGCAGGCGCCGGCTCGGGCACCCGTGACTCCGGGAGCTTGGTGTCTTCAGCTTCATCGCCCCTAGGTGGGACCAGTGGAAGGACCAATCCCCCTGGGAAAGGGGCAGCAGTGGGGTGCGCTGGTGGGAGGGTGGGTGGGGTTGGTGAGGGGAGTGTGGGTAGGGATCAAGCGGGCGCCAGGTCCTGGAGGGAGACCGTATCCTGTCGGCCATCGGGGTACGCCACATAGGCGTACTGAGGGTTAGCATGAAGCAGGTGTAGCCTCTCGACCAATGGGTCTGACTTGTGTGCCCGCACGTGTTTGCGGAGCAGAATGGGTCCAGGAGCTGCCAGCCAGGTTGGGAGTGAGGTCCCGGAGGAGGACTTCCTAGGGAAGACAAGGGGACGTTCATGAGGTGTTTCGTTGGTCGTGGTACACAGTAGTGATCGAATGGAGTGAAGTGCATCGGGGAGGACCTCCTGCCAGCGGGAGACTGGGAGGTTCTTGGACTGTAGGGCCAGTAGGACGGTCTTCCACACCGTTCCGTTCTCCCTCTCCACCTGCCCATTTCCCCAGGGGTTGTAGCTGGTCGTCCTGCTTGAAGCAATGCCCTTGCTGAGCAGGAATTGATGCAGCTCGTCGCTCATGAAGGAGGACCCCGTATCGCTGCGTATGTAGGCGGGGAAACCGAACAGGGTAAAGATGCTGTGGAGGGCTTTAATGATGGTGGCAGCGGTCATGTCGGGACAGGGGATGGCGAACGGGAACCGGGAGTACTCATCAATCATGTTCAAGAAGTACGTGTTATGGTCGGTGGAGGGGAGGGATACTTTGAAGTCCATGCTGAGGCGCTCAAAGGGGCGAGAAGCCTTCACCAGGTGCGCTTTCTCTGGCCGGTAGAAGTGCGGCTTGCACTCCGCTCAGATTTGGCAGTTCCTGGTGACGGTCCTGACCTCCAAGATGGAGTAGGGCAGGTTGCGGGTTTTGATAAAATGAAAGAAACGAGTGACCCCCGTGTGGCAGAGGTCATTGTGAAGGGTCCGGAGTCGGTCCACTTGTGCGTTGGCACATGTGCCGCGGGATAGGTTATCAGGAGGCTTGTTGAGCTTCCCGGGACAATACACATTCTCGTAGTTGTAGGTGGAGAGCTCGATCCTCCACCGTAAGATCTTATTGTTCTTTATCTTGCCCCACTGTGCATTATCGAACATGAAAGCTACCGACCCGTTGGTCAGTGAGGAGCGTGAATCTCCTGCTGGCCAGGTAGTGCCTCCAATGCCGCACAGCTTCTACTATGGCTTGGGCATCCTTTTCAACGGCGGAATGACGGATTTCGGAGGCATGGAGGGTGCATGAGAAGAAGGCCACGGGCCTGCCCGCCTGGTTTAGGGTGGCCGCCAGAGCTACGTCAGATGCGTCGCTCTCGACCTGGAAGGGAAGGGACTCATCGATTGCGTGCATCGTGGCCTTTGCGATGTCTGCCTTTATGCGACTGAAGGCCTGGCGGGCCTCTGCTGACAGGGGGAAAGCCGTGGATTGGATTAGTGAGCGGGCCTTGTCTGCATAATGGGGACCCACTGGGCGTAATATGAGAAAAACCCCAGGCAACGTTTCATTCAGGGCCTTGGAGCAGTGGGGGAGGGGAAACTCCATGAGGGGGCGCGTGCATTCAGGATCAGTGGCCTATGACTCCATCGTGCACTACGTAGCCAAGGATGGATAGACGATCGGTGCTGAATACGCATTTCTCCTTGTTATAGGTCAGGTTAAGGAGACTGGCGGTATGGAGGAATTTGCGGAGGTTGGTGTCGTGGTCCTGCTGGTAGTGGCCGCAGATGGTGGCGTTGTCGAGGTACAGAAACGTGGCCCACAAACCGTACCGGTCAACCATTCGGTCCATCTCCCGTTGGAAGACCGAGACCCCATTTGTGACACCGAAGGGAACCCTTAGGAAGTGGTAGAGCCGCCCATCTGCTTCGAATGCAATGTACTTGCGGTCGTCCGGGCAAATGGGGAGCTGGTGATAGGTGGATTTGAGGTCCACTGTGGAAAAGACCTCGTATTGTGCAATCTGATTGACCAAATCAGATATGCGGGGGGAGAGGGTACGCGTCGAGCTGCGTAAACCTGTTGATGGTCTGGCTGTAATCGATGACCATCCTGTGCTTCTCCCCGGTCTTTACAACTACCACTTGAGCTCTCCAGGGGCTGTTGCTAGCCTCGATAATACCTTCCTTCTGTAACCGCTAGACTTCCGACCTGATGAAGGTCCGGTCCTGGGCACTGTACCGTCTGCTCCTGGTGGCAACAGGTTTGCAATCGGGGGTGAGGTTTGCAAACCGGGAAGCCGGGTCGGCCTTGAGGGTCGCGAGGCTGCAGACAGTGAGAGGGGGTATAGGGCCGTCGGATTTAAAAGTTAAGCTCTGGAGGTTTCATTGGAAGTCCAATCCCAGGAGTGTGGCAGCGCAGAGGTGAGGGAGGACGTAGAGTCGGAAATTGTTAAACTCTCTTCCCTGGACTGTGAGGTTAGCTATGTAGTACCTCTTGATCTCCACAGAGTAAGACCCGGAGGCCAGGGAGATTTTCTGGTTAACTGGGTGTAAAGTGAGGGAGCAGCGCCTTACCGTATTGGGGTGGATAAAGCTCTCCATGCTCCCGGAGTCGATCACGTAGGCTGTCTTATGTCCGTTGATGAGTACTGTCATCATAGCGGTTGAAAGACTTCGGGGTCGAGACTGGTCCAATGTCACCGAGGCGAATCGTGGCAGAAGCTGGTGGATCTCCTCGGGCGGTGTGCGGTCATCCGAATTGGGGTCTTGAGACTCCAGACAAGATGGCGGCACCCACGGGTCGCACATGGCCGTGGGTGGGCAAGATGGCGGTGCCTTTGAATTGCATGTGGCCTCTGGGGAACAAGATGGCGGTTCCACACGTGGCTTGCGGGACCAGAGATAGCGGTGCCCACAGGCCGCACGTGGCCTGCGAGGAGGGGAATGGCGGCGGCCCCGGATCGCCTGCAGATACAGCGGCGACCGACCGGGACTGGCATACCGCCACGAAATGCCCCTTCTTCCCACAGCCCTTGCAAGTTGCAGAACGGGCCGGGCAGCGTTGCCGGGGGTGCTTGGCTTGACTGCAAAAATAGCATCGGGCCCCCAGGGGTTGCCTGGCAGTCGCGCGGCACAAGCTTGTGGGGGATTGGGGGATGCGTCGGGATCGGCTGCGGGTGGGGTCCACGCTGCCCATGGGGATACCGGTACGCTCGGGCGTTGCGGAAGGCTATATCTAAGGAACTTACGAGTGCCCATGCCTCCTTGAGACCCAGCGTCTCCTTTTCCAGCAGCCGCTGGTGGATCTGCGAGGACTGCATACCTGCAACAAAGGCGTCCCAGATTAAAAGTTTGGTGTGGTCGTTGGCTGAAACTTGCGGACAGTCACAGTTCCTACCTAGTACAAGCAATGCACGGTAGAATTCATCTAGCGATTGTTGCTAACTTGCTGTTGTCTCTTCATTTGGCTCTGTTTAATCACGTTTGCCCAAAAGTCGCCAGGTATGTTTCAACACCGCCACAATGTTCAAAACCGAATACTGATCAAAGACTCGATACACCAGTTAGAAAGTTCTAAAGCAATGCTCATTTATTTAAACACAGTCAAATCTATTCATGCAAAAAACTCTACACCCTAAACTATCACTATTTTTAAAAGCCTTTACCTAGATTCGGGTGCCCACTCAGTCAGAGGAACAATGGCCGTTGCTCGATTCTGAGGCTGCTGGGTTGAGCTGTTTACAGGATAGCAACTAGGAGCGTCCATCTCGTAGCGTGCGTTGACTTGGAACTTACTTGGTCTGGCGTAGCTGCTCTGCTGGTCTCTCTTCGTTGAAAGCCAAGGCCAAAGAAGAAAGATACCCTCTTGAGGAATACTTTTTATACCCAAAAGGGCTTTGCGCCCTTTTGGGCGGATCTTGAACTTGGCCTCAATTAATTGGGCGTTTCCCAATCATTCTTATCAATCTTCCTCCAATTAGAGGGCTGGGTTCCCTGGTTGCTGGGCGTGTCCTAGGTGGCCGTTGGTTTGCTCTGTTTGAGTCTCCTCTGGCGCCAGGGTGTCTGCCTCAACAGTGTTTATCTAAATGTTTCCCTTTTGTCCCCGGAGTTGGCTCATTAGTATGTAGATGGCTTAGCAGTACCGGTCCTGTCTGAGAGCCACTGCTCTAATCAACAGACAGACCTTGCACCTGCTTGCTTTTCAGTATTGTCCAATTTCCCTGCATTCTTTGCAAGTATCCATTTTGTAATCGGGACGTGGCCATCCCGGATGGCTACACTCCCTCCTTGTGATCCTCAACGCGAAGCGTGAAGGATCACATTACTATGTCATCTTAATCCTCTGACCAAACGGTGCACCCATAATCAGGCTCTACTCTGTCCTACCCTATGAAACACAATTTTACCTAAATCATTTTAAATACATACATTATTATAAAACTCTACGGGGCGCTATGACATTAATACATGCATTACAGAAAAGTAAAAAAAACTGGAACCTCTAACTATTCTCAATAAACTATCCTCATTCAAACAATTCCAAAAATCTACAACATCTTAAACTGTACAAAATAGCAGCACACAAATTTCTCTGCCCTGGCAGTCAGACACAGAGGTTTACATTTCTTTATTTAACCGAATACATAAAGAAAAATGGATGCACTTTAATCCGTCCCAAGGGGTTCGGGGGTCTGGTGAAATCCGAAAATGGGGGACCTAAATCTGTATACTGGGGTGCGAGAGCGATATGCTCTCTTTCGCAATTTCCTAAATCTAAATGTTTGCACGACACTGCAAAGTATCGCCAGCACTAAGAGTGCTTTTACTGCATGTGAGAGTGAGTACCAGGTGATAAACTTATCACACCAGGTCGGGGTATTGCTAGCTGTCGCGGGGTTCCGTGTATTACAGGGGTGAGAATAATTTACGGTTTGTGTGGTAGGGGTCAGGGGGGTAGCGTCCGCGCGCAACTAAAGGGATCCCGCTAAGATCCATGTGAACACGAAGGCTGTCTTCATCTTTGTCGGTCTCCTTCTTTGTCTTCCTCTGGGGTTCCTGAGGTTCCGGAGTTCTGTGAACACAAGCATAATTTCTGTTATTATTTTGCTTAAGATCTCATATCTCTGTCTGTCTGTCCTTTATTGCCAATTTCCCTTTATAATTGGTCACCATCTGTGACTCCCTCTTTTTTTTTTTAAACCAAATATTTGGGACAAGACATCCGAGAAATTACTGACATACTGCGAGCCGTCTCGCAGCCTGTGTGATTTACCATCCCAGTGTTTGAGGATGTAAATAGCATACGGAAGCAACCTAAGGGTTGCCAAAACCAAACAAAAGAATTTTGAATGTAACAAGTCAAAATGGGGTGCGTATGGGCCACGGCGGGTGAGAAATGGGTGGAGTCCCCGGGTAGAACGGTGATCAATGCCGTATGTGCTCTACCCGAGCATAGCTGACCAGAGGGGGGTCCTCAGGCAGGGCGGGGACCAATGCCGTTTCTCCACTGCCTGAGCAACCGGCAAGAATGGGTAAGAATGTGGTCATCGTGGGGGCTTCCTCTCGAATCAGGAGAGTAGCTATGAGTCGTGGCTGCCGACAAACTAGTTCCTTTGAACGGTTGTCTGGTGACAAACTTGTACCTTTAAACTGGTTTCTGTTGACAAACTAGTTCCTCTGAACTATTGTCTGGGGACAAACTTGTTCCATTAACAGGCATTGGGCATCAAAAGAGTGGTGACGTGGGGCCATGAAAACTTTCGCGTTTACGAACAACACTTAACATTAGCACTAATGAACAAACATACAACAAACATGGTGCAGGTTCCATCAGAAAGGACACCGTATCTCTCCATCGGTTCCTTTTTTCTCCATCATCTGGACACCTCACTGCTCAATAGCGAACAGGGTCGCAAAGGGATTCGTTTGGTGGGAGTCAGACTCTATGTCATCATCTTCTCCCGGCTGCCAAACCCTTGACTGTAGTAACCGTGCTAAAGATGCTTTGGGCGAATTGGGGGTCCATCTCATCATTGCGGATGAGCCTGAACAAATTGTCTCGGTGCCAGAATCGTGTGTCGAGGTTGGAGCTACTAGTTTTCAATCCATAATTGTCGGGCGGTGGGTCTGGGTCAGGGGCTTTGATATACGTAATCTCAAAAGGATCAGTGGAATCATGCTCGGATTTGCTGGGTGTGGGGCCTGGTACAGGGGTATAATCATAACGTGGTGTGCTGTGGCTATTGTCATCGTGATCGCTGTCGCTGCTGGTTGAAGCAAGGGCGAGGCGGAGTCGTGCCTCTGGGGGTGGAGTTGAAGTCGTGTCTGCAGACGGGCTGGACTGGGTGGGGGAGGGTAAGAATACGCCATCTGTGGGCGGGGCGTGCTCGTCTGCTGCTGCGAGCAGGATGTGGTGTGTGTGGCTATTCTGCGAGCCGTAAGCCTTGAGCTGGTTTATGTGAAACCACGCAGACTTACCATTGGGATATGTAATCTTGTATATGGAGGGGCTGACTTTGTCTGAAATGGAGTACGGTCCGGAAAATTTAGGGGAAAGGAATGAACTGGGGTTGATAGGGAAAGCATGACTTGCTGCCCAACTGTAAACTCAGTGGCGTGTACTATTCTGTCAAAACAAGCCTTGCTCTGTTTCTTCATGTCCCAAGTCTCACAGCTGCTGCGAGTTGGGCTTCCTTTATGTTCTCTAACAATTGTTGAACCGCATTTTCATGTGTGAGAGCTGTGACTGCGCGGCTGGCCAAATCCAGTCCTAATAAATACTCAGTGCCTTTCATGGGGCGTACGGTCATGAGAGTGTGGGGGGTGTATCCTGTGGACGTGGATACCGCGTTTCTTATAAACATTAAAGCAAATGGGAGAACTGAATCCCAGGTGCTGTTATTCTCCTGTACCATCTTCCTGAGGCTGGCTTCTAATGTCCTATTCATCCGCTCTACAATACCACTTGACTGGGGGTGGTATGCAATGTGAAACTTTTGTCGAATGCCGAAAATCATGAGGACGTTTTTCATTACACATACTGTGAAATGGGAGCCTTGATCGGACTCTATACTGCGGGGGAGTCCCCATCTTGTAAAGATGTGATGTGTTAATATTTTAGCCGTTGTCTTGGCCGTATTAGTTCGCGATGGAAATGCTTCCACCCATTTTGTAAAGGTGTCGATGACCACCAACACATACTTGTAACCATTTCTGCAAGGGGGTAGGGGTCCTATATAATCTATCTGGAGATTTGTCCAGGGTCCATTAATGGGGCGGGTATGACTAAGTTGGGCCTTTTTCGCATATCTGTCCGGATTGTTCTGGGCACAGATTAAGCAATTCTCTATATAGTGCGTTACATCGGTTTTTAAATCAGGCCACCAGCAGAGCGGTCTGAGGTGGGCTAGGGTGGGTTCAATTTCTTGGTGTCCATGATTGTCATGGAACTGACAAATGATCTGGTTCCTGTCCTGGCTGGGGACTATACAAATAGAACATAGAACATTACAGCACAGTACAGGCCCTTCGGCCCTCGATGTTGCGCTGACCTGTGAAACCACTCTAAAGCCCATCTAGACTATTCCCTTATCATCCATATGTCTATCCAATTACCATTTGAATGCCCTTAGTGTTGGCGAGTCCACTACTGTTGCAGGCAGGTCATTCCACACCCTTACTACTCTCTGAGTAAAGAACCTACCTCTGACATTCTCTCCTATATCTATCTTCCATCAATTTAAAGCTATGTCCCCTCGTGCTAGGCATCACCATCCGAGGAAAAAGGCTCTCACTGTCCACCCTATCTAATCCTCTGATCATCTTGTATGCCTCAATTAAGTCACCTCTTAACCTTCTTCACTCTAACGAAAACAGCCTCAAGTCCCTCAGCCTGCCCTCATAAGATCTTCCCTCCATACCAGACAACATTCTGGTAAATCTCCTCTGCACCCTTTCCAATGCTTCCACATCCTTCCTATAATGTGGCGACCAGAATTGCACGCAATACTCCAAATGCGGCCGCACCAGAGCTTTGTACAGCTGCAACATGATCTCATGGCTCCGAAACTCAATCCCTCTACCAATAAAAGCTAACACACCGTACGCTTTCTTAACAACACTCTCAACCTGGGTGGCAACTTTCAGGGATCTATGTACATGGACACCGAGATCTCTCGGCTCATCCACACTATCACGAATCTTACCATTAGCCCAGTACTCTGTCTTCCTGTTATTCCTTCCAAAAAGAATCACCTCACACTTTTCTGCATTAAACTCCATTTGCAACCTCTCAGCCCAGCGCTGCAGCTTATCTATGTCCCTCTGTAACTTGTAACATCCTTCCGCACTGTCCACAACTCCACCGACTTTAGTGTCATCTGTAAATTTACTCACCCATCCTTCTACGCCCTCCTCCAGGTCATTTATAAAAATGACAAACAGCAGTGGCCCCAAAACAGATCCTTGTGATACACCACTAGTAACTGGACTCCAGTCTGAACACTTCCCATCAACCACCACCCTTTGTCTTCTTCCAGCTAGCCAATTTCTGATCCAAACTGCTAAATCTCCCTGAATCCCATGCTTCCGGGTTTTCTGCAGTAGTCTACCGTGGGGAACCTTATCAAAAGTTTTACTGAAATCCATATACACCACATCAACTGCTTTACCCTCATCCACCTGTTTGGTCACCTTCTCAAAGAACTCAATAAGGTTTGTGAGGCACGACCTACCCTTCACAAAACCGTGTTGACTATGTCTATTCAAATTATTCCTTTCCAGATGATTATACACCCTATCTCTTATAAACCTTTCCAAGATTTTGCCCACAACAGAAGAAAGGCTCACTGGTCTATAGTTACCGGGGTTGTCTCTACTTCTTTTCTTGAACAAGGGGACAACATTTGCTATCCTCCAGTCTTCTGGCACTATTCCTGTAGACAAAGATGACTTAAACATCAAAGCCAAAGGCTCAGCAATCTCCTCCCTAGCTTCCCAGAGAATCCTAGGATAAATCCCATCCGGCCCAGGGGACTTATCTATTTTCACACTTTCCAGAATTGTTAACACCTGCTCCTTATGAACCTCAAGCCCTTCTAGTCTAGTAGCCTGAATCTCAGTATTCTCCTCGACAACATTGTCTTTTTCCTGTGTGAATACTGACAAAAAATATTCATTTAGCACCTCTCCTATTTCCTCGGACTCCAAGCACAACTTCCCACTACTGTCCTTGACTGGCCCTACTCTTACCCTAGTCATTATTTTATTCCTGACATATCTATAGAAAGCTTTAGGGTTATCCTTGATCCTACCTGCCAAAGACTTCTCATGTCCCCTCCTGGCTCTTCTTAGCTCTCTCTTTAGGTCCTTCCTAGCTAACTTGTAACTCTCGAGCGCCCTAAATTAACCTTCATGTCTCATCTTTACATAAGTCTCCTTCTTCCTCTTGACAAGTGTTTCGACTGCCTTAGTAAACCACGGTCTCCTTGCTCGACCACTTCCTCCCTGCCTGACAGGTACATACTTATCAAGGACATGCAGTAGCTGTTCTTTAAACAAGCTCCACATTTTCATTGTGCCCATTCCCTGCAGTTTTCTTCTCCATCCGATGCATCCTAAGTCTTGCCTCATTGCGTCATAATTGCCTTTCCCCCAGATATAACTCTTGCCCTGTGGTATATACCTATCCCTTTCCATCACTAAAGTAAACGTAATCGAATTGTGGTCACTATCACCAAAGTGCTCACCTACCTCCAAATCTAACACCTGCCCTGGTTCATTACCCAGTACCAAATCCAATATGGCCTTGCCTCTCGTTGGCCTATCTACATACTGTGTCAGGAAACCCTCCTGCACACATTGGACAAAAACGGACCCATCTAAAGTACTTGAACTATAGCGTTTCCAGTCAATATTTGGAAAGTTAAAGTCCCCCATAACAACTACCCTGTTGCTTTCGCTCCTATCCAGAATCATCTTTGCAATCCTTTCCTCTACATCTCTGGAACTTTTCAGAGGCCTATAGAAAACCCCTAACAGGGTGACCTCTCCTTTCCTGTTTCTAACCTCAGCCCATACTACCTCAGTAGACGAGTCCTCATCAAACGTCCTTTCTACCATCGTAATACTGTCCTTGACTAACAATGCCTCCCCTCCCCCTCTTTTACCACCTTCCCTGAGCTTACTGAAATATCTAAACCCCGACACCTGCAACAACCATTCCTGTCCCTGCTCTATCCATGACTCCGAAATGGCCACAACATCGAAGTCCCAGGTACCAGTCCATGCCGCAAATTCACCCACCTTATTCCGGATGCTCCTGGAAGACACATTTTAAACCACCTTCCTGCCTGCCGGTACACTCCTGCAACTTTGAAAACTTACTCATGACCTCACTACTCTCAACCTCCTGTATACTGGAGCTACAATTCAGGTTCCCAAGTCCCTGCTGAACTAATTTAAACCCTCCCGAAGAGCATTAGCAAATTTCCCTCCCCCCCCCCGGATATTGGTACCCCTCTGGTCCAGGTGTAGACCATCCCGTTTGTAGAGGTCCCACCAACCCCAGAATGAGCCCCAATTATCCAGAAATCTGAAAACCTCCCTCCTGCACCATCCCAGTAGCCACGTGTTCAATTCCTCTCTTTCCCTATTCCCCGTCTCGCTATCACGTGGCACAGGTAACAACTCAGAGATAATAACTCTGTTTGTCCTAGGTCTACGTTTCCACCCTAGCTCCCTGAATTCCTGCCTTACATCCCTATCCCTTTTCCTACCTATGTCGTTGGTACCTATGTGGACCACGACTTGGGGCTGCTCCCCCTCCCCCTTAAGGATCCCGAAAACATAATCCGAGACATCACGCACCCTGGCACCTGGGAGGCAACACACCAACCGCGAGTCTCTCTCGTTCCCACAGAATCTCCTATCTATCCCCCGAAATATGGAGTCTCCAATGACTAATGCTCTACTCCTCTCCCCCCTTCCCTTCTGAGCAACAGGGACAGACTCTGTGCCAGAGGCCTACACCCCATGGCTTACCCCTCGTAAGTCGTCCCCCCCAACAGTATCCAAAGCGGTATACTTGTTACTAAGGGGAATGACCACAGGGGATTCCTGTACTGACTGCTTCCTCCCAGCCCCTCTCACCGTCACCCATCTATCTTTATTCTTCAGAGTAACTACATCCCTGAAGCTTCTATCTCTGACCACCTCTGCCTCCCGAATGATCCAAAATTCATCCAGCTCCAGCTCCAGTTCCCTAACGCAGTTTCTGAGGAGCTGGAGATGGGTGCACTTCCCACAGATGAAATCAGCAGTGACACTGACGGCGTCCCTCACCTCAAACATTCTGCAGGAGGAACATTGCACTACCTTCCCATGCCATCCTTTAAAATCACACCGTCGTGTGTGGTGATTGCGTTCTTGTATTTATCATACGGGGCTGGGAAGGTACCTTTTAAAACGTCCCTGAGTTTCTCGTCCTCTTTCTGTGCCTTTGCTAAATCCTGACTATTGGTCTGTGAGACCTGAGCTGCGTGTACTGGGTTGCTTTCGGGGGGGGGGGGTTCCAAAAATAACCATGCCTGGAGCCTGCCTTCGCTAGGGCGTCTGCTTTAACGTTACCAAGGGGGAAGAACGGTGATGACTGCAAACCTTAATTATTCCGTATTTCCTATACTTCGCTGTCTCTAAGATATGGCGGAGTAATGGGGCTGAGGGTAGGGGTTTACCTCCGCGGAAACAAATCCTCTCGTTTCCCACAGGGGTAGGAATTCCGTCAAACTATTGCAGACATACAAGCTGTCCTAATAGATGTCTGCTGGGGTCGGGAACGAGTCGGGGTGGAGTACAATATAAGCGATTGCTGCCAGCTCTGCTGCCTGCGAGCCTAAGTGTCCTGGAAACTTTAATGCAATCTCATCTAGGGCGCGTCCCTGCGCATCCTCTACGTAAATACCGCAACCGGTAATTCTCTCTCCATTTAACACTGTGGAGGAGCCATCCACATAAATCTTCAGGCATGTGCACGTGTCTATGGGCTGGGGTCTCTGGGGTGTACTACCTGTTTTCCTGGGAGGTGTTTTAGGAATAAATGGGCCTATGTTCTGTTTCATGGTGATGATCTCACACTCATGAGGGGTGCCTGCATACTGCAAATTATCGGCAAGGAAGGTGTGGGTCTTGGTTCTTTTCACTGTGATGTCCCGTCCCTATAAAAAAAGGGTCCAACGGGCTGCACGGATTTAGCTGTCTGTACCATCCTTAAGTCGGCCGTCTCACAATAGCTGTGTTGGGGTGTGTTCTGTGAGGATGGTGATGGGGTTGAGTCCTGTAATGTAGGCAAAGTATTGTACTGCCCAAAAAACTGCGAGCAGGTGCCTTTCACAGCAGAAAATCCTTGCTCTACGGGGTCTAACACGCATGAGGCGTATGCTACGAGGCGTGATTGGTCATGGCATTCCTGGAGGAGTACGGCCGAAAGGGTTCGGTCGGTGCTTGCAACTTCGATTGCGTGCGGGGAAAGTGGATCTGGGACCTGTAATGCGGGGGCTGTGCTGTGTGCTCTTTTTAAAGCATCCACGGCATCCGTGTGCTGTGGCAGCCATTCCCAAGGTGCCTGCTTCTTGAGAAGTTCAGAGAGGGGCGCTGCTTTAGTGGCGAAACCATCAATAGGGTTTCGGCAGTAGCCAACCAGTCCTAAAAATGACCGGCGGGCTGAGACATTGTGGGGAAGGGGCAATTTGACGATCGAGTCAATCCTCGTTTGCTCGATCTCGCGTTTACCATGACTGATCACTGTTCCCAAGAAAATCACTTTCTCTTTGAAAATCTGGGCCTTCTTGGGGTTGACTTTAGAACCAATTTCTTTTATGAGTGCTAGGAGTTCGGCGAGAAGCGAAATGTGCTCTCCCTTTGTGTCTGTTTGTAGTAACAAGTCGTCTACATACTGGACCAGACAATCGGGGCGGGAAAATTTTGCTAATCCATTTGCCAGCTGTCGGTGGAAATTGGAGGGGGAGTTGTGGAAGCCTTGTGGAAGGCACGTCCACGGACACTGTTGCCCTTAGAATGTAAAGGCGAATTTATACTGGGACGCTTTAGCCAATAGAATGGACCAAAAGCCGTTACTAATGTCCAAAACCGAAAAGAATTTTGACTGGAATCCCTGTTTGAGCATGGTCTCGGGACTCGTGGCTACGGTGGGGGCTGATGCTGTGGCTACTTTGTTCAATTCCCGGTAATCAATGGTCAGTCGCCATGATCCATCGGATTTCCTGATGGGCCAAATTGGTGCATTGTTTGTGGAGGCTGCTGATCTGAGTACGCTTTGATCCAAAAAACTCTCTATTACTTTTGAGATTTCTCCCTCTGCTTCCTGGGGAAATCCGTACTGCTTCTGGGGTTTGGGGTCGGGACCTGTAATGTTCACAAAGCCAGAAAATTTGCCACTGTCGTGCTTGTGCTGTGCAAATGCTGCTTTATGTTCCTGCAGGACTGCCCTAACCTGTTTGTCTGCACTAATGGTTCGAGGGTCGAACCAGAAGTCTCCTACTGAGCTAATCCTGTTTACATATTCTCCTCCTGTGAGCATGGCAGGGGCTCATGCTGCCTTTGCCATTTTCAAAACACACTTGTTAACTGGGTCAAAAGAAAGGTTATGGGAGGTCATGAAATCGATCCCAAAGATATGTTCTGCTGTCTGGGGCAGATCAACCAAAACTACGGGGTGCTTAGTTGTGATGTTCCCTATCTGTATCGCTACAGGGGCTGTGATGTGTCCCTGTTGTGAATGGCCTGTAAAACGTTGAGTGTGATGGTGTCTGTTGTGGGCCACGTGTCTCGCTGGAACATCGTGGAGGAATTGAGTGTGGTGCGGGACCCTCCTGTGTCCCAAAGAAATTCTATGGGGTGTCCCCGAACTTTGCCTGCTACTACCGGTCTACCGGACTTGTCCCAAAGGGTGTCGCAGACCCGTGTTGGGGAGCCCGAACACCGTCAGTCAGTGCCGTTCATGTCTGCATTCTCTGAACGGGCGCTAACGCTATGGATCGGCTTTGCCCTATTCCTGTTTCGGGTGCCTCTCTGTAGGCTTCACTGCTGCTTTTGGGGCGCGTTACACTCTCGTGCAAAGTGTCCTAACTGTCCACAGTTGTAATATTCCTGAGCTTTGGGCTGGGGTGGGCTGTTCCTGCCCTCATTTACCCATGCGGGGTTCTGGTATTCTTTAACTGAGTTCATCGCTGCATGCTCTTCATCGGGTGTTATAAATGCGGTTTTGCCTGCAATTGATTGCTCCCAAGTGCGGGACAATCCCTTCAAAACCCATTTTTCATTGTGGGCCTCATCTGAGGGGTCATAATTTGCGCAAGCTATTCGTCCTGCATCTGTGGAGTGGGAGACTAGAATTTGAGTCCATTTGGCCATATTATCTGGGGACAAATGGTCGCGTGCTAACTCTCCAAAAACTGCGGTGAAGTGTATCCACAAGCGTCCAGCAAACGCTGTGTGGTGCTCTGTCTTCTTTTGCCTACACTTCTACGGGGTCTCCTCTGTTAAAGCCGATCGCATCAAGGATCACTGTGTGCATCTCTTGGAGTGTGCCTCCTCCTACATTCTGTGAGTCAGGAAAGGCTGCCACAACTGAAGGGTCGAGGCTTAAAACTGTGAGCTTCACTTGCTCCTTTTCGTCCAGGCCGTGCATGGTAACCTGCTGTTTGACTCTCGCGAAAAATTGCTGGGGGTCTGATGTGGGAAGGAACGGTGTAATTTTTCCACACACGTCCCGTAATTGGGTAATGTTTAACGTGGTTGTATATAGGAAATCTGCGTTGCCTTCTGCTGTGGCCCTGCGGTGTGTGGTTACAGGGTTCATGGGGGTGTGTTCTGCCTGTTCGGTTGGGGGTTGGGGCGTTTTCCTTTTCTGGAGTTTTTCCTGTGTACATGTCCCATGTACGTATCTATGGGCAGTTACATTCAATTCCTGCCAGTCGGGGCCGTTTTCCTGATCTAATTGTGGTCCAAATGTGCTTTGAAACCCATTTTGAACGGAAAGCAGAGATTGCAATTCTGCAATTTGCTTCAGGCACTTTGTGTGGTCTCCGTAGCTCTGCCTTTGTTCCGTCGTGGAAGTATGGAGTGCTCGTAGGGCTGCTTTCAGATCATTGCACTGTTCCTGCAATTTTTCCACTTGTTGCTCGGTCTCTTGTCTTACCAAGACCGCACGTTGCGTGTTATGGTAGGCCTTATCATATTGCGTCTGAAAACTGTTCAAATGCGCGAGACAAGACTTATGTGCCCACTTGGCATCATCCACCTCTCTGTCCCTTGCTGCTAACTGCTCTTTTAAATTTCTATTCTCCTTCTCAACCTCGCTCACGTCTACCTCACTACTTCTGTCTCTCTCCTCTATCTCTCTACGGAGTGTCCTACCGACCTCCTCAGTGCCTCGCAATTGTGCCAAACAGGACATGATTGCCATCGGCTTGCGAGCTTTCGCTAAGCTCGTCTTGTGTATCTCTGACAGATTCTCCCACCAAGTATGTCCTATACTCCCGGGACCTGTTTCCTCATTATCGCAGAATTCACTCCAAAGGGGCCATCCTTTCCCTTTGAGATATTTCCTGATCTCATCTTCCCAAACGGGACACTGTCCTACTCTACTGGTCGCTGCGACCTCAAATTCCTGAGGGTTCATAAGGCGGTCCATTGCCTTCATTGCCATTTTCTCTATCTGGGTTGTCTACTGAATTTGGAACAGGGGGTGATAAAGTGGTGATGTAAACATGGGTACGGCTTACGCTAATTTCCGGCCTACAAAACTCCCGACAGTTTTAAGCCACAAAATCTCTCAGGTTTACCTTATATCCCTGTTAGTACGCATGCATTAACACACTTCCGAATCTCGGAGGCTTGATCAGTACTATTCTTACACTTGTGGTTTTTCTGTTTCCAATTGGATTCTCAATTCAAATTTGGGTTCTCTCGGAGTGGTTAGGCCACTTCTAAGTCGAGTCCCGTCAGATGTCGCCAGTAAATGTTGCTAACTTGCTGTTGTCTCTTAATTTGGTTCTGTTTAATCACGTTTGCTCAAGAGTCACCAGGTATCTTTCGACACCGCCACAAGGTTCAAAACCGAATATTGATCAAAGACTCGATACACCAGTTAGTAAGTTCAAAAGCAATGCTCATTTATTTACACACAGTCAAATCTACTCATACATAGAACTCTACAACCTAAACTATCACTATTACTAAAAGCCTATACTTAGCTTCGGGTGCCACTCAGTCAGAGGAACAATGGCCGTTGCTCGGTTCTGAGGCTGCTGGGTTGAGCTGTTTACAGGATAGCAACTAGGAGCGTCTAACTCGTAGCGTGCGTTGACTTGGAACTTACTTGGTCTGGCGTAGCTTCTCGGCTCGTCTCTCTTCGCTGAGAGCCAAGGCCAAAGAAGAAAGATTCTCTCTTGGGGAATACATTTTATACCCGAAAGGGCTTTGTGCGCTTTTGGGCGGTCCTTGAACTTGGCCTCAATTAATTGGGCCTTTCCCAATTATTCTTATCGAACTACCTCCAATAGAGGGCTGGGTTCCCTGGTTGCTGGGCGTGTCCTAGGTGGCCGTTGGTTTGCTTTGTTTGAGTCTCCTCTGGCGCCGGGATGTCTGCCTTAACATTGTTTATCTAAATGTTTCCCTTTTGTCCCCGGAGATGGCTCATTAGTATGTAGATGGCTTAGCAGTACCGGTCCTGTCTGAGAGCCACTGCTCTAATCAACAGACAGACCTTGCACCTGCTTGCTTTTCAGTATTGTCCAATTTTCCTTGCATTCTTTGCAAGTGTCCATTTTGTAATCGGGACATGGGCATCCCGGATGGCTACACGATTCCCCCGGAATTTGTCGTCTGGTAGCTAGGAGATGTCGGGCGTAAACTTGATTTACTGGGCGAATGTAGTGCCCTTTTAACAGGTTCATCGCGGCCTCGAAACCGTCCGTGGCCTCGATGAGCATGTAGATTTCTGGGCTCACCCTTGAGTGGAGAACTTGCAGTTTCTGGTCCTCCGTGGATGTAGTCGTGGCCGTCCTGATGTATCCATTGAAACACGCCAGCCAGTGTTTAAAGGTCGCTGCTGAGTTTGCCGAGTGGGTGCTAAGTTGTAGACACTCTGGCTTGATGCGGAGCTCCATTCTTCAAATCTAGTCCAATAAATTGATGCACGATCAATAACTCCCGAAGCGAGATTGTAGGATAATTGAAGGCTTTATTGAACTAGATGTTTCCCCCAGCAGCGCAGGTACAGAATGCAGCAGCAAGGGAAATACAGACTCTTATACTCCGCTTTTCTGGGCGGATCCAGCAGGCAGACTCCACCAATGATCTTACAGTATCAGGTACCTCCAACACCAATGATCTTACAGTATCAGGTACCTCCAACCTAGGTACCGTAATACCCCTATTACAGCCTACCACACCTGCCTTCCTGCATTTCGAGTGTGTGCAAATAAACTAATCTTTTGAGTTCATCCTATCTTGTGCTTGCTGTGGGCTTATTAATAGGAACTTGGATCACACAAAAACCAAGGGGTTGGGGAAATATGTCACCACCTATAAAGAGGAAAACAAATCAAAACATCTTTCTCATATGGACGGGTGGTGAGAGGTGAAATCAGCGCTGTTTAAATTAACACCCCTCCTGTCTGTAACACTTTGTATCATCAGAAAATTTGGCTACAATACATTCAGTCCTTTCATCCAAGTGATTAATATAGATTGTAAATAGTTGAGGATCCAACACTGATCCCACCAGTTATGGTCTAAATGCGGTGCAGGAACACAGAGATCTGAGGTATATGTACGGAAGTCATTGAAGGTGGCAGCGCAGGATAAGAAAGTTGTTAAAAAGGTAAACAGGTTCCTGAGTTTTATGAATAGGATGTTGCAATACAGAGTTTATAAGATTGTTATGTCTTAATTCGGACTTTCTCCTGAACTTAAGGTAAAATGGAGGAATGAAGGGGGCCATGTGTTCTGGCCTGAATTCTGCCTGACAACAAGTCTGGGTGGCTTGGCTGCTATTGGAAAAAGAAGTGCCCAAGCCAAGAGACCTGCTGAGGAGGTGCAAGCGGTTCACACCTGTGAATGGCCAGAGATCGTTAGTCTGCAAGTCTCACAGGGAGGTAGTAGGAATGTCAGGTTTTATAAACAGTTATCATTTAAAATGTCTATTTAATTCCAAGTTAGAATAGAGTTGGGGATAGATAATTGGCATTTCTACTCAGCGTCAAGGCCCATGCTTAACACTGCCATGGAGATGGGATTTGATATGTGAAGGCTCCAAGAAAGTCATTGTGGTAGAGTTACAGGTTTCTAAGATAATCACTGAATGTGACAGAAACAAAGTCTGCAAGGAATTGAGAGAGAGAGGGAGAGATAGACAGACAGACAAAGCAGAGAGATTGTGGTAGCCACTCTGCACTGAAGCAGAGAAAATGCCGCCTCTATTGTTCACCACATAGAATGCGTGAATGCTCAGATTGAAAAGATGATTTCCTCATTCCAGAGAGAGGAATCTCCTGGGTAACCTTCACAGTGAAAGTCAATTTTGAGATGAGAAGATACCAGGCTGGAAAGAGTAAGCATCCACTGGGAGTGGAGAAACATTGGACTGGTTCCAGAAGAATAAGAGTCCACTTCAGTGACACCATGAATTATAACCATGGAGGGTGATTTCTGTTTGTGTTAAAAGTCATAGGGGAAATGTTTCTATGATTTAAAGTATAAGTTGCCCACAAAATAGTGGTTAGTCAATTGTGCTTTTTATTTCAAAGCAAATTACTGCAGATACTGGAAATCTGAAATAAAAACAGAAAATATTGGACAATCTCACCAGGTCTTATAACTTCTGTGGAGAGAGAAGGGAGCTAACGCTTCGAGCATTGTGTCCAATTTTGTCACCACTCTTCAGGAAGGATATAAAATCTTCAAAGAAGGTGCGGAGAAGATTTGCAAGAATGGTTCCAGGTATGAGGGACTATACTTATGTGGTTAGATTGGAGAATCTGGGGTTGTTCGCCTTGGGGAAAAGAAAATTGAGAGACTTGATAGAAGTATTCAAAATCTTGAGGGAGTTAGATAGAATAGAAAAGGAGATAAATTGTCCCCATTGGCAGAAGGGTCGGGAACCAGAGGACAACAAGTTAAGGTGATTGAAAGAACCAACAGGGGCAGGAGGAAATCTTTACCATGCAAGTATGTTGTTCGGATTTGGAATGCATTAGCTGCCTGAGAATATGGTAGAGGCAGATACAGTCAGGACATTCAAAAGGGAATTGGAAAAGCACCTGGAGAGAAAACATTTGCAGTGAAGGGCGAAGGGAGTGGGACTAGCTGAATTCCTTTTGCAGGGAGGTGGCATAGACATGACTGGCCAAATGTCCTCCTCCTGCGCTTTAACCATTCTTTGATTCTGATTCTAACACAAAGGCAAGAGTCAGGCAGACTGAGTGGCCAGCAAACTGTCCTCTGACCTTATTTGCATAGAACTAGTTCAAAAGGTGGCAGCTAGCTGGCAGGTGGAAACGCAGTGGCAGGCAACAGTTTCCTGCCACCATTGACCGTAAAACAGTTCCTGGCACTCAGGCAAGCCATATGGCAGGATGGTTCATGACCGTAAAAAGCAGAAACTTTCTTTGTGAGGCTCAGAGAAGAGCATCTGCATCTTCGCCCCACAAGGAGAATTTTCTTTGAAGTAAAATAGCTCACCTGCTTGCTAGGTTGGCATGACAAAAACTTTACAACTTTTCACCCAGGGGTCTGGTCAAAATACGAGTTGGTCCCATAAGGCCATAAGACATAGGAGCAGAATTAGGCCACTCGGCCCTTCGAGTCTGCTCCGCCATTCAGCCATGGCTGATATTTTTCTCACTCCCATTCTCCTGCCTTCTCCCCATAACCGCTGATCCCCTTATTAATCAAGAACCTATCTGTCTCTGTCTTAAAGACACTCAGTGATTTGGCCTGCACAGCCTTCTGTGGCAAAGAGTTCCTAGATTCACCACTCTCTGGCTGAAGAAATTCCTCCTCGTCTGTTTTAAAGGCACCTAGCACGGTTCTCAATTTTGGCCTCTCTTGCAATGTAATGGCCATTTAATCATGTCCCAGATTAAACGCAAGTTAAGTAGGGGAATAGAATCTGGAAGCTTCCTCCCCCACTCACCTATATGATAAAACTAGTTCATTAAACCTCTCTGGCCCGAATTAGTACAATCGCAAACATTTCATAATTTCAAAACATTTTAATAAAATTATTACAGGATGCTTATATAAGTTCTGATTTTATTTTTTAGTTCAGGACAAACTACTGCTTTATTGTGGAATGATTTTCCAAAGAATTGTGGTGGAATCATGCAGCCTCACGGCGCCGAGGTTCCAGGTTCGATCCCGGCTCTGGGTCACTGTCCGTGTGGAGTTTGCACATTCTCCCCGTGTTTGCGGGGGTTTCGCCCCCACAACCCAAAAGATGTACAGGATAGGTGGATTGGCACGCTAAATTGCCCCTTAATTGGAAAAAAATGAATTGGGTATTCTAAATTTATCCAAAAAAAATGTTTGATTCTGAAAGTAAAATTGCAAAGGCTTGACTAGACATGACAAATTGTTATCAATCATGATATTGAATCCACGTAACATTTATGAGAATTATGATGGTAAGCTTTCCCCTTTATCAATATCTAGCTATTAATGATTTTATTTCTTTATGGTTAAAGGTTATTGTACTTTAGACCTCCGACTGCCCGCTCCCTGGGATGTTTGACCTGATGTGTATCAGAAGCAGTGTGGTGTTCACCAGATAGTGATCCAGAAGTCTGTTTGCTAAATCCGCTCACCGAGGTGATTGTCTCTGCGATGGCGGATGGTGCGGGTGCTAACCGAGGCACCTCTTCAGTGTCTTCCTTGGAGGTTTCCTCTGAAGTGCTGTCCAAGATTACGTGGGGGCTCTGCTCATTGATGGCCTGGCCTCATCAGATGGTGTTGCTGCAAGACAAGGAACGTGGTTTTAGTAAATGGCATGGACAAGGATTTAGGCACTTAACAACTCACTTGAGACATGTCATCTGGATGATGGTGCAGTGGATCTTCACTTCTCTGGTGCAGGCCAACCTAACTATCGGTGATGGCACATCCTGGCCCTCTGCAGTGAGGTCCAATGCCCTATCCTCAAAGGGATTGAGAATTTGGAGCTCAGGCATTCACGTCTTCTCCCTTTCCCTTCTGTGGTGGGCTATCTTCTCCTGTGGGAACACAAAGGGGACATTGTGAGCCAAATGCCTGGCGGGTCGGGGGTTGAAGACAACTGGCATTCAACCGCGCCTAAAAAGGGGCTGTAATGAAGAGTGCCAGGGGGATTTGAGGATGATGCAGGGAGGTCAGGTATTGGGAGGCTCCGAAGTAGCAGCAAGTGGGCTAATGGTGACATTTTGGGGATGAGGGAAGGGACAAATGGCAGGAGGAGACAGGTGGTAACTCACACTTGCAGCAGGTAGCAGGTCATTCATCTTTTATCGGCATTGTACCACCTTCCTCCTGGTCATGCTGTTTGTATGCACAACTGCTGCCACCATCTCCCAGGCAGGATTGGTGACATTGCTGGAGAGTTCCTGCCAGCATGTGAGTATATTGTAGCCCCCTCTCCTCCACAACATTGAGAAATCTGGTTTGCACCACCGCCCCTGAGAACCTAGGCCAGGGTTCTTTGCTGCCACTCTCCTGACTTCACTGAGAGTGAGTGCTGAGGATCCGTTTCTATGTAATGCACCCTTGATTGCTCAGCTGTCCCCTGGAACAGGGAAATCAGACTCAGGCGCGACGTGTTTCATCTGGGGGAAGACATTTTACTAAGTGACTCAAGATTGCAATCCGGATCGTGTCGACACAGTGATTTTCTCACCTGAAATTATATTTCGTAAATTTTTGGGAAGGTTGTGCCCAAGGAAATCTAAAATATATATTTTTTAAATGCCCTTAGAGACCTGATGATATATATTTTTTAACTTTGAGAACCCAATTCTTTTTTTTCCAATTAAGGGGTAATTTAGGATGGCCAATCCACCTCCCTGCACATCTTTTTGGGTTGTGGGGGTGAGACCCATGCAGACATGGGGAGAATGTGCATTCTCCATACGGGCATTGACTCAGGGCCAGGATCAAACCCAGGCCCTCGGCGCCATAAGGCAGCAGTGCCAACCACTATGCCACCATGCTACCGACCAGTTGATAAATAATTCAGAACAATTTCGCTGTAATTTCACTCTAGTCACTGTGCGTCAGTGGTGGAGGAAATTAATAATTAAGGTGGTGGTTGAAGTGCCAATCAAGCAGGCTGCTTCCTGGATGGTGTCAAGTTTCTTGAGTGTTGTTGGAGCTGCATTCATCCACACAAATAGACTACAGGCTTTGGGAGTCAGGAGGTGAGTTAATTGCCACAGGATTCCTAGTCTTTGACCTCTCTGGTACCTACAGTATTTATATGGCGAGCCCAATTCAGTTCCTGATCGATTGTAACCCCAGGATGTTGATTGTGGAGTGTTCTGCAATGGTAATGCCATTGAATGTCAAGGGCAGATGGTTTGATTCTCTCTTGTTGGAGATGGTCATTGCCTGGAACTTGTGTGGCATAGATGTTACTTTCTAGTTATCAACCCAAATCTGAATGTTGTCCAGGTCTTGCTGCATTTTGACATGGATTGCTTCAGTAACTGAGTCACGTGCTGAATATTGTGAATCATCAGTGAACATCTTCACTTCTGTCCTTATGATGGACAGAAGGTAATTGATAAAGCAGATTCAGATGGTTGGGGTTAGGATATTATCCTGAGGAACTCCTGTTGCAATATCCTGGGACCAAGGTGATTGACCTCCAACAACCACAACCATCTTCCTTTGTGCTAGTTATGACTCCAAACAGTGAAGACTATTTTCCTGATTCCCATTGGCATCAGTTTTACTAGGATTACTTGATGCCACACTCAATCAAATGCGACCTTGATGTAGAGAGCAATCACTCTCACCTCATATATTTATTTCAGTTCTTTTGTCCATGATGTGGTCAGGAGCTGAGTGACCCTGGCACAACCCAAACTGAGAGTCAGTGAGTAGGTTATTGCTGAGTAATGTTCTGCTTGATCCCTTCCATCAAAATGATGAACATCGAGAGGAGACTGATGAGAAGGTAATTGGCTGGGTTGCATTTGTCCTACTTTTTGTGGACAGGTCATACCTGCCAGTGTTGTCGCTGTATTGGAGACCTACAGTGTTTATAGCGAGAGCCCCAACTTACAAACAAGGGCATTGTTCGAAAATTATTGGAAATGTTCCCATTGATTAAAAAGTGTTTTATCTGATCCTCATTTCAGAAATTGTACCCCAGATAAGACAAAAGATATTTTTCTTGTTCAGAAAGCAAGCAAGCAAAATTATTGAATGGATCTTTAAAATATGATGACATTAAGCTGTTCGACACTTATAACGCAATTTTATTCAGCTGTCCTCCCAGCTGATCCAGAGCTAAAGTACATTTGGATTTTGCAAATTATTTAAAGCTGTGTTGTTTACGAGTCTCCCTGATGTAATGTTCATCTTTACAAGCTGCAGTGATTACTTCAGTGTTTAATGCCTCAGTTGATATATGCAAGCCTCCTGTAAGTTACCGTGAACTATCTCTCTGACAGGTATTGCAATGAATCGATCACCCACCCTTAAGAAGGCACTGCCAAAGGACAACCCAAAATGGTGTCAGAGGAGATGTGTGCAAAGTGCTTCAGCAGCTGCTGCTTTCTGACATTGAGACTGTCAATTAACAATTGTTAAATCCCGTCCCTTCCCCCCCCCCCCCCTCCCTCTCTCCCTCTTCCCTCCCTCCCCTTTACAAATAGATGGGACTGTTGTGTTTAAGTGAGAAAATGTATTTTATTGCAAGAAATTTGTAAAGGCTGAGGCAGTTTTATGTCATTGTTCAGCTGATGAAGTTAAATGTTAAGTTAAATGTTAACTGGTTTCAAAGTTTTGTATTAATAAAATTATTTTTGTTAATTTATTAAATTAATTTGTTAATTAGTTCTAGAAATGGCTGTTCGAGGGGTAAAATGCTTCACTTGTGAGATGTAGGAGGGCCGTGAAGCTTCCAGCATTCTGGAAAACTACAGCTGCAGGATGTGCACCCAATTGCAGCTCCTCACAGACTGCATGGATCAGTTGGAGTAACAGTTGGGTGCACTTAGGTGCATAAAGGTGGTTGAACATGTCATAGACAGGAATTTTAGAGATGTGGTTACACCCAAGATGCAGGA
The DNA here is from genome assembly GCF_047496885.1 of Scyliorhinus torazame. Lineage (NCBI taxonomy): Eukaryota > Metazoa > Chordata > Chondrichthyes > Carcharhiniformes > Scyliorhinidae > Scyliorhinus > Scyliorhinus torazame. Next base: position 96,849,411 of record NC_092714.1, on the reverse strand, counting down.
CGATAGATGGGTGAGCGCTAGAAGAGGCAGGCAGTCAATGCAGGAATCCCCTGTGACTAACCCCTTTCTAACAAGTATACCATTTTGGATACTGTTGGGGGGGATGGCATCTCAGGGGGAAACAAGAAAGCAGCAGCCAGAGCAGTGGCACCACGGCTGGCTCTGTTGTTAAGCAGTGAGGGACAAAGCGCAGAAGAGCAATAGTTATAGTCAGAGGCTCTTCTGTGGTCTTGAAAGAGACTCCAGGATGGTATGGTGCCTGGTGCTAAGGTCCAGGATGTCCAGCCTGGGACATTCTGAAAGGGGACGGTGAACAGCCAGAGGTCATGGTACATATTGGGACTAACCACATAGGCAGGAAGAGTGATGAGGTCCTGCAGCAGGAGTTTGTGGAGTCAGGTAGAAAGTTAAAAAAAAGGACCTTGAGGGTTGTATTCTCGCAATTACTCCTTGTGCCATGTGCTAGTAAGACTAGAAATAAGAAGACAGTACAGCTAAGCATGTGGCTAAACAGCTGGTAGAGGAGGAAGGGTTTCAGATATCTGGACCATTGGGATCTCTTCCGGGGCAGGTGGGACCTGTACAAGAAGGACAGGTTGCATCTAAACTGGAGGTGCAGCAATATCCTGGCCGTGAGATTTGCTAGTGTCACACAGGAGGGTTTAAACTAGTGTGGCAGGGGAGTGGGAACCGGAGCAATAGTTCAGAAGGGAAAATAACTGAGGGGGAGCTGGAGAATGGGGCTGGTAAAACTCAGAAGAAGAGCAGGCAGCGAGATGTTGCTGAACACAACGATATTGGCGGTCCAAAGTGCATTTGTTTCAATGCGAGAAGTGTAACAGGTAAGGAAGATGAACTTAGAGCTTGGATTAGTACTTGGAACTATGATGTTGTTGCCATTACAGAGACTTGGTTGAGGGAGGGACAGGGTTGGCAGATAAACGTTCCAGGATTTAAATGTTTCAGGCGGGACAGAGGGGTATGTAAAAGGGGTGGGGGAGTTACACTACTAGTTAAGGAGAATTTCACTACTGTACTGTGGGAGGACACCTCAGAGGGTTCATGCAGCGTGGCAATATGGGTAGACCTCAGGAATAGGAAGGGTGTAGTCACAATGTTGGGGGTTTACTACAGGCCCCCCAACAGCCAGCAGGAGATAATGGAACAGATACGTAGGCATATTTTGGAAAGGTGTAAAAGCAACAGGGTTGTTGTGGTGGGTGATTTTAACTTCCCCTATATTGACTGGAACTCAGTGCTAAGAGCTTGGATGGGGCATCCAGGAGGGCTTCTTGAAATAATATATAGATAGTCCAACTAGGGAAGGGGCCATACTGGATCTTATATTGGGGAGTGAGCCCGGCCAGGTGGTCGAAGTTTCAGTAGGGGAGCAGTGACCATAATTCATTAAGTTTTAAGGTACTGTTTGATAAAGATAAGAGTAGTCCTCGGATGAAGGTGCTAAATTGGGGGAAGGCTACTTATACAATATTAGGCAGGAACTGAAGAAACTAGATTTGGGATGAATGTTTGAAGGTAAATCAACATCTGGCATGTGGGAGGCTTTCAAATGTCAGTTGATAGGAATTCATGCCCTGCATGTTCCTGTGAGGAAGAAGGATAAGTATGGCAAATTTCGGGAACATTGGATAACGAGGGTTATTGTGAGCCGAGTCCAAAAGAAAAATGAAGCATTTGTGAGGGCTAGAAGGCTGAGAACAGACAAAGCTTGTGAAGAATATAAGGAAAGTAAGAAGGAACTTAAGCATGGAGTCAGGAGAGCAAAAAGGGTCACGAAAAGTCATTGGAAAACAGTATTATGAAATTCCCATGTCTTTTTATACGTTTATAAAGGGCACAAGAGTAGCCAGGGAAAGGGTTGGCCCACTCAAGGGCAGGGGAGGGAATGTATGTGTGGAGCAGGAGGAAATGGGTGAGGTACTGAATGAGTACTTTGCATCAGTATTCACCAAAGAGAAGGACTTGGTGGAGGATGAGTCTGAGGAAGTGTGTGTAGGTAGTCTGGGTCACATTTAGATCAAAAAGGAGGTGTTGGGTGTTTGAAAAACATTACGGGAGATAAGTCCCCAGGGCCTGATGGGATCCACCTCAGAAACTGAGGGAGGCAAGGGAGGAAATTGCTGGTGCTTTGAGAGAAATCTTTGTACCTCACTGGATACAGGGGAGGTCTCAGAGGACTGGAGAATATCTAATGTTGTTCCTTTGTTTAAGAAGGGTAGCCAGGATACTCCAGGAAATTACAGGCCGGAGAGCCTTAAAAAAGTGGGAGGAAAATTATTGGAGAGGATTCTTTGAACAAAGATTTACTCCCATTTGGAAGCAAGTGGACGTATTAGCGAGAGGCAGCATGGTTTTGAGAAGGGGAGGTTGTGTCTCACTAACTTGATCGGATTTTTCGAGAAAGTGACAAAGATGATTGATGAAGGTAGGGCAGTGGATGTTGTTTACATGGACTTCAGTAAGGCATTTGACAAGGTCCCTCATGGCAGACTGGTACAGAAGTAAAGTCACATGGGTTCAGAAATGAGCTGGTAAGATGGATATAGAACTGGCTAGGCCATTGAAGGCAGAGAGTAGCAGTGGATGGGTGCTTTTATGAATGGAGGACTGTGACTAGTGGTGTTCCGCAGGGATCAGTGCTGGGACTGTTGTTGTTTGTAATATATATAAATTATTTGGAGGAAAATGTAACAGGTCTGATTAGTAAGTTTGCAGATGACACAAAGGTTGTTGGAAATGCGGATAGCGATGAGGACAGCCAGAGGATACAGCAGGATATAGATCAGTTGGAGACTTGGGCGGAGAGATGACAGATGGTGTTTAATCCGGACAAATGTGAGGAAATGCATTTTGGAAGGTCTAATGCAGGTGGGAAATGTACAGTAAATGGCAGAACCCTTAAGAGTGTTGACAGGCAGAGGGGTCTGGGTGTACAGGTCCACAGGTCACTGAAAATGGCAATGCAGGTGGAGAAGGTAATCAAGAAGGCATTTGGCATGGTTGCCTTCATCGGCCGGGGCATTTAGTATGAAAGTTGGCAAGTCATGCCGCAGCTGTATAGAACCTTAGTTAGGCCACATCTGGAATATAGTGTTCAATTCTGGTCGCCACACTACCAAGATGATGTGGAGGCTTTGGAGAGGGTGCAGAAGAGGTTTACCAGGTTGTTGTTTTTTTAAATTTTCATTGAAGTTTTTTTACATATTGTACACTATAAAAACAGTAAGGGTAACTGTGCCATTACAATGTAAATTTCAATTTCCTTTGTGTCGGTCCCCCCTCCCCACTTTGGTTCCCCTCCCCCCACCCTCTCTCCTCCCTTCACTCATTGTTTCAGGCTCCTTTCCTGGGTCCTTCACTGTACAATGGGTGGTTATCCATTATTTACAAGTGGGTGGTCCCCTCCTTTCACCATCCCCATTTTTATCTCTCACCTCTGGGAAGAACCTGCTCTTTCGGGATCTTGTCAGGTGAGCTCTGTGCACCACTTTCAGCTGCATAAGGTACATGAGGAGGTGGAGTTGACCTTGCGCAGTGCTTTGCTCCAGAGTCCCACCCTATTTCCATTCCTAGCTGTTCCTCCCATTTTCCCCGAGTTTCGTCCAGTGACAAGGGCATCCTTTATAAAAGTCGTCCATACAGGTCCGCAAATTTTCCCCTCCCCAGACTGTCTGCATCCAGTAACTCCTCTAGCATTGTGCTTTTCGGGGTTCGTGGGTTTGTAGTTGTATCCTTGCGGAGAACATCTTTAACCTGTAGATGTCGGAGATCGTTCCCATTTGGTAGGTCCTTTCTCTCCATCAGCTCCTCTAAGGTCGCTAGTCTGTCACCCATGTAAAAGTGCATAACCGTCAGCGTCCACCCCAGTCCTGTCTCCACCTTTAGAAGGTGGCATCAAGCATGGCTGGTGCTGCCGTGGTGAGGGCCCGGATGGTCATCCCTGTACTGGAGGACTCCTCTAGCCTAACCCATTCCGTGTCTTGGTCCTTTACGCATCCCCTCACTCTTTCCGCTGCGGCTGCCTAGTGGTAGTATTGTAAGTTTGGGAGGGCCAGCCTCCCATGTTTCTTCTTCTTCAATTCTTCAATCATCTTGTCTATTGAATGGAAAAAGGCCTTGGGATGTAGATCGGTATGGATCTAAACAGGAAGGGGAACCCAGACAGTATGTTCACCTTGATCGTCTGCACCCTGCCCGGAGGGAAAGCGGGAGTGCATCCCATCTCTTTAGGTCTTTTTTAACTTCCCCCGCCAGACTGGTCAGCTTCTACTTGTGAATCTGTGTCCAGTCATGGGCAATCTGGATCGCCAGGTAGCGGAATTTGTTTTGGGCTATTTTAAGTGGTAGACCCTCCAGCTCTACCCCTTCCCCTCTTGGGTTCATTGGGAAAACTTTGCTTTTGCCCAGGTACAGTTTGTGGCCCGAGAAAGCTCCGAACTGTCCCAGGAGCTTCATGATTTATTTCATGCCACTTTGCGGATCCAAGATGTAGGGGAGCAGGTCATCCACCTGGAGTGAGACGCTGTGCTCTCTGGCCCCCCTTCAGATTCCTTTCCAGCCTCTTGCCTCTCTCAGGGCGATCGCCGGCGGTTCAATGGCCAGGATGAACAGGAGTGGGGACAGTGGGCAACCCTGCCTTATGCCTCTGTGCAGCTGGAAGTATTCAGAACTGGTGACGTTGGTCCATACGCTCACCTTGGGGTGTTGTATAGGAGTTTCACCCATTAGGCGAACCCTGTCCCTAGTCCAAACCACTCTAGTACCTCAATACGGTATTTCAACTCGACTATGTCGAATGCCTTTTCTGCATCCAGGGAGATGATCCTTCTGATGATCTCTCCCCGGATGGGGATTTATCACGTTCAGCAGGCGCCGGATGCTCGCAGTTAGCTGTCTACCCTTAACAAAGCTCGTCTGGTCTTCTGCAACCACCTCTGGTCTTCTGCAACCACCTCTGGTCTTCTGCAACCACCTCTGGTACGCAATTCTCCAGCCGCTTGGCCAACACCTTTGCAAGTATTTTCGCGTCCACATTGAGCAGCAAAATGTGTCTGTATGATCTGCACTTCATTGGGTCTTTGTCCATTTTGGTATCAGCGATATGATGGCCTGTGTTAGCATTGGAAGCAGGGTGCCCCTTGCTAGCAAGTCTGCAAATATTTCCCACAAGCGCGGGGCCAGTGCCGTTGCAGATTCTTTGTAGAAGTCCACCGGAAACCCATCGGGTCCCAGAGCCTTCCCTGCCTGCATGGAGTTAATGCTCTCCATGACCTCTCCCAGTCCTAGTGGTGCTTCCAGCTCCCTCTGTCTGTCGTCTCCCATGACTGGTATGTCCAGCCCATCGAGGAACCACTTCATCCCTGAGCCCCCGTCAGGGGGTTCGGAGGTGTACAGTCCCCGGTAGAAGGCCTCAAATGCTTCTTTGACCTTTTTTGGTTTGGCTACCAGTCTGCCTCTGCTATTTCTTTACCTGGGCTATTTCCCTCGTGGCTGCCTGCTTCCTCAGCTTATGAGCCAACAGGCGGCTTCTTGGCTCCATGTTCGTAAAAGGTTCCACCATGTCTGATGGAGTTGGTTCACTGCTTTCCTGCTGGAAAGCAGGTTAAAGTCCTTCTGTAGCGCTTTCCTCTCCGCCAGAAGCTCTACGGTCGGGGCCTCGGGGTACTTTCTGTCAATCTCCAGAATGGAGTCGATCAGTTATTGCCTAGCTGCTCTCTCTTCTCTGTCTCTGCGAACCTTATAGGCAATCATTTCTCTCATAATCACAGTCTTCAGTGCCTCCCAGAACATGAAAGGTGAGACTTCCCCATTCCAGTTGTTTGTAACTCGCCTATGGCCTGTGATATTTTCTGGGTGAAGATCTTGTCGGCCAAGAGGGTCGTGTCCAAACTCCATGTGCTGTGGTGGACATGGCCCGTCTCCAACCTCACATCTGTGTAATATGGAGAGTGGTCAGAGATTACAATCCTGGAGTATTCCGCTCTTACTATTTCTGGAAGCATCTATTTCCCCACTACAAAGAAGTCGATGCGGGTGTATACCTTGTGTACTGCTGAGAAAAACAAGAATTCCTCTCATCCGGGTGCATGAACCACCATGGGTCCACTACACCCATCTACTCCATAAAGGTTCCCAGTTCTATAGCCCTGCCTGCCATTTCCCTCGTTCTGGGATTTGCCCTGTCCATCAGTGGGTCCTGTACATAATTGAAGACACCCCCATGATCAGTCGGTGCGTGTCAATGTCGGGGATTTCTGCCATGCTCTTTTTTATAAACTCTGTGTCATCCCAGTTGGAAGCATACACGTCCACCAGGGCTATCGGTGCCCCATCCAGGACACTGCTGACCATGATGTACCATCCCCCTGTGTCCGTAACCATCCTCGTCACAGTGAAAACTGTCCACTTACTTATCAGAATAGCTACCTCCCTAGCCCTCGTCCCATAACAGGAATGGTAGATCTGTCCCACGCAGCCCGTCCTTACCCACAGTCGGTCCTGCTCTCTCAGGTGTGTCCCTTGGAGGAGACTACGGAAGAATCTGGGGTCGGGATTTTCCAGTCCGCCACCCGCGTTTTCCGGTGTGTTTCCCCAACGGCAGCGGGATTTCTGTTCCCGCAGCCGGCAAATGGGATTTCCCATTGCGGCCACCTCACACCATCGGGAAACCTCCCGGTGTGGCTACGCTGCCGGCAGATCAGAGGATCCCGCCGAGGGAGAATTCCACTGTGGATCTTTTCACTGGGCCATTAAGTCCCCTGACGTTCCAGGTGGCTATTCTGATGAGGGGTTTTGTCCCCCTGCTCGTGCGGATCCGCTATACTTACCTTGTGGATGCGCCCCTGGAGTTTCCCTTTGTTAGGAGCCATCCAAAATGGCCACGGTCACCGTTCTCACCATGAGGAAGGGCCCTCCTGCACTCCGGGGTTTCCCCTTGTTTAGCACAGGGCTGTTTAGCACAGGGCTAATTTGCTGGCTTTGAAAGCAGACCAAGGCAGGCCAGCAGCATGGTTCAATTCCCGTATCAGCCTCCCCGAACAGGCGCCGGAATGTGGCGACTAGGGGATTTTCACAGTAACTTCATTTGAAGCCTACTTGTGACAATAAGCGATTTTCATTTCATTTCATTTCATTGTCCAGGGGCCATCCACCATGGCCTCCAACTGTGTGTACGCCATGTGGATGAGCCTCTAGACTCCAGGGTTTCCCTTAGTTGAGGAACCCTCAAAGTGGCTGCTTGCTGTGCCATCTTGTTCCAGGTTTCTGATATCGACCTGCTGAAACCAGTCTGAAGCCATTCCCCCCTCTCCCCTTACTGTTTTGTTCCCCCCGTGGTTTTGGTTCCTCCTTCTGCCCCCCTCACTGCCCCCCGGTACCCCTCTCTTCTGTCTACACCCCTGCCTTGCCCCCCCAATCACTATGTCCCACCCCCGCTAGATGCTCTCTCCCCAGACGGAGATGCTCCACGGTCCCACTCTCTCCCATACCTCCTGGCGCTAGCTTTCCCGCTAGTGTGGTGGCCCCCCTCTCTCGGTTTATCTGACCCCCTCCTACGCCTGCTCTGCTAGTGTCCCTATTATCTCCACCTCATCCCTTCCCGCGCTTTGCTGCCCTCGACCTTTCCTTCCTATGAGCTGGTTCCCTGGCTCAAAGCGAGGCGATGCAGTCCCGCACAAAATTGTTCATTTCTTCCTTTCGCTTTCTCCATGTCTTCCTCACCGCTGCTTCTCTTGCTACCTGTCCAGACCATTATTATGGACAAACTCGTCCAACTCTGCCGGGGCAATAAAATAATGTTCATGCCCTGGTAAGTTACCTAGAGCCTGGCTGGGAATAACATCCCAAATCTGACCTTGCTCTTGTACAGGGCCGGCTTGCCATGGTTAAATTTGGCCCTTTGCCAGGTCTGTCCCAGTGTTCTTGTGCACTCTTATTTTATGTCCCTTCCAGTTGCAAGCATTTGCCTGTTGAGCCCAGCGAAAGATCCTTTTGAAGTCCTGATATTTGTGCAGCTTGGCTATTATCGCCCTCGGCTGCTCCTCGGTCCTGGGCTTTGGTCAGAACGAACTTTGAGCCCTGATAATCTCCGGCGGTTTGGGGAAGCTGTCCCTTCAAACCACGTTGCCCAGCATTTGGGCCATATAGTCGGTTTGGTCCCTGCCCTTGATCGCCTCTGGCAGATCCATGATCCGAATGTTCTGCCTCCTCAACCGATTCTCCTGGCCCTCGACCTTCCCTTTCAGGCTCCCCTGGGTCGCCACCAACCTTTTGGTCTCGGCCTCCAGGGCGACGATTCGGTCACCCTGCTCCTTCAATGCCTTCTCCTGCCAAGATGACGCCTAGTATGAAGGGCATTAGCTATGAGGAGCGGTCGGATGAACACGGTTTGTTCTCACTGGAACGACGGAGGTTGAAGGGAGACCTGATAGAAGTCTACAAAATTGTGAGGGGGATGGACAGAGTGGATAGTCAGAAGCTTTTTCCCAGCGTAGAGGGGTCAATTACTAGGGGGCATAGGTTTAAGGTGCAAGGGGCATGGTTTAGAGGAGATGTGCGAGAAAGGTTTTTTACCCAGAGGGTGGTGGATGCCTGGAACTCACTGCCAGAGGAGGTGGTGGAAACAGGTACGATTGCGACATTTAAGGGGTGCCTTGACAAATTGATGAATAGGATGGAAATAGAGGGATATGGATCCCGGAAGTGTAGAAGGTTTTAGCTTAGATGGGCAGCATGGTTGCCCCAGGATTGCAGGGCCGAAGGGTCTGTTCCTGTGCTGTACTTTTCTTTGTTCTTTGTCAATAAATGTTTTACATTACAAGCTTTTACAAATGTCTTACTGAAGCATCAGAACACAACATTTAATTGAGATAATTATAAATGAATAAGATAATTGAAGTAAACAAGTCAGAAACATATTTAACATGGTAGCACACCAGTTAGAACTGCTACCACACAACATCAGGGACTCGTGTTTAACTCAGACCTTGGGTGACTGTGTGGTGTTTGTACATTCTCCCCGTGTCTGCATGGGTTTCCTAGAACCATGGAATAGCACCATAGAATTCCCACAGTGCAGAAGAAGGCCATTCAACCCTCTAAAAGAGTACCTTACTTGTGTCCACTCCCCTACCCTATCCCCAAAACACAGAACAAAGAAAAGTACAGGACAAGAACAGGCCCTTCGGCCCTCCAAGCCTGTGCCGACCATGCTGCCCTCCCTACCAGGCAACATTCTGGTAAACTTCTTCTGTACCATCTCCAAAGGCTCCTCATCCTTCTGGTATGAGACAATGAGAACCAAACACTCTATTCCAAGAGCACCCGGGGGAAACCCATGCACACATGGGATAACATACAAAGTGCTGTCATGGGAGTGTCCCTTTAAGAAAGGTTTTTGTCTTATCTCATGGCTTCAGTGATGTCATTTTGTGGGTTGTGCTCAGCTGTGGCTGTGAAGTTTGTTTTACTTTCGTATTCAGTTCTGCTCGGGCTATTCGTTCTTTTTCCCTTTCCTCTCGCTCCTTTTCTTTTTGTTCTGCTTCAGCTATTCTTTCTTTTTCCCTCATTTCGAATTCAAGCTGCTTTAATTCTTTTACATGCTCCAGGTGCTTTATCTGTAATTTAATTCTTGCCATTTCCAGTGATTCTGGCTGTGTCTCAGGCAATTTTAAATGCTCAGCTACCGCCCCTACTTTCCGTACTTTGTCAGGCAATGTTAACTGTAATGTTGTTGCCAAATCTAAAAGCCTTTTTTTCCTGTTTGTACGGTATTGCGCGTGGCCTTCTCCACCCCCAAAATTTCTGAGCCTCTGAAAGAGCCATTATCCACAGCACACTCCCTATTTAAACTTGAATACAACACGGGAAAAGCGAACACAAATATGCTCACCCCTTACTGTCTATCAGTTCACTAAGCAAACCCCAATCACGAAAGATAGACTTTTATCCCAGACGAGCCCCCATTTTGTTATGGGCCAGGGTTTAGAAACTCCAAAGTATATTATGAAGTCCACCTGTTCTACAACCTTTATGTTGAATTTGGCTAGGATGAGCACAAGAGCCTCCCCTTCAGGTGTGATTCAATAGTCTTCCTAGACACTTTAATCAAAATATGCTTTATTCTAAGAACTTAGTTAACATTTATATAAACACACGGCAAGAATTTTTATCAATTACAAACATAAAGATACCCACAGCTACAGTAATCTATGTATGGGGCTGGTTTAGCACACTGGGCTAAATCACTGGTTTTTAAAGCAGGCCAGCAGCACGGTTCAATTCCCATACCAGCCTCCCCGAACAGGCGCCGGAATGTGGCAATGAGGGGCTTTTCACAGTAACTTCATTGAGGCCTACTTGTGACAATAAGCGATTTTCATTTCATTTCGTAACATTTAATGAATTCTCCCTTAACTGTTCCAATTCAAAAACAACATCCCATAAACCAAAAACCTCTTTTCAAGGGTGTGGCTCAGCACTCTGCATTCTTACTTGAATAAGACTGGCTTTCCCTGAGATTCGGACCCCAGGACTGTGCCATACAACCTGAAGGCTTCTCAATTCACCGGACGGACTGCACTGCGTCATCAGGCAAAGCAAAGGGTGGAGGGGTTTGCCTCCTCATCAACTCCTCCTGGTGCTCGGATGTGGCAACCCTGGCAACCTACTGCTCCCTGGACCTCGAATACTTCACCGTGAAATGCAGCCCGTACTACCTTCTACGTGGGTTCACTTCAGCCATTATCACAGCGGTCTACATCCCATCCCAGGCTATAGTGAAAAAGGCGCTGGACGAACTGTACACTGTTATGAACAATAATGAAACAGAACACCCGAAGGCCTTGTTCACCAGGGCCTGGAACATCAACAAGACCAACCTCAAGAGTGTGCTGCCAAAATTCCACCAACACATCACCTGTCCCACCAGGGGCAACAACACTCTCGACGACTGTTACCCAAAAATCGAGAGCGCCTTCGTTCCTTCCCCCGACTGAACTTTGGAAAATCAGACCATAACACGGTGCTCCTTTTCCTGGCATACAAACAGAAGCTTAAATGGGAGAACCCAGTTAAAAGGTCTTGCAGTGCTGGTCCAAGGTACCAGAAGAGCTCCTACGTGATTGCTTTGAGTCAGTGGAATGGTCCATATTTAAGAACTCAATGACCAACTTAAATGAGTATGCCACCACCGTCACAGACCTCATCAGCAAATGTGTGGATGACTGCGTGCCAAAGAAAGCAGTGCGTACGTTCCCCAACCAGAAACCATGGCTCAATCGCGAGATTGACTCCCCACTGAAGGACAGATCTGAGGCGTTCAAGTCAGGCAACCCTGACCTATACAAGAAACCCAGGTACGACCTCCGCAAAGCCATCCGGGATGCCAAGAGAGAATATCAGACCAAGCTAGAGTCACAGACTAGTGTTACAGACTCTCGGCGGTTGTGGCAAGGCTGAAACAACCTAGTGGGCTACAAAGCGAAGCCAAGCAGTATCTCCAGCAGCAGCGCACCCCTCCCTGATGAACTCAATGCATTATATGCTCGGTTCGAGCAGGAAACCATCAAACCACTGTTGACTGCCCCAGCAGCCCTGACACACCAGTACCCACCATCACAGCTTCCAAAGTCAGATCGGCCTTCCTGAAAGTGAACCCTCAGAAGGCGACGGGCCCAGACGTTGTCCCTGGTCATGCACTCAGATCCTTCATGAACCAGCTGGGAGATGTGTTCACGGACACTTCAAACTCTCCCGACTCCATTCCAAGGTCCCCACCTGCTTTACGAAGACCACTATCATACCAGTGCCAGGCAACATGCCTCAATAACTACCGTCAGATGGCCTCGACATTGATCGTGGTGAAGTGCTTCGAGCAGTTGGTCATGATGCACATCAACTCCATCTTCCCAGAATACCTAGATCCACTGCAATTCGCATACCGCAATAACCAGTCTAAAGCAAGCGCCATCTCCTTGGCACTACACTTATCCCTGGAACATCTCAACAACAAGGACCCCTACATCAGACTCCTATTCATTGACTACAGCTCCGCCTTCAAAACCATAATCCCAGCCAAGCTCATATCAAAGCTCCAAAACCTAGGACTTGGCTCCTCACTCTGCAACTGGATCCTCGACTTTCTGACCCACAGACCACAATCAGTAAGAATAAACAACAACCACTTCAGGTGACGGTGATGTGCTGAGCGGACGCATATCAGGTGGCTCTCCTCCCAACTAGAACCAAAAAGGTTAATTTTTGGCTACGTACTTAGTCCCCTACTATACTCCCTAGAGGCACAGCTCCTTCCTCACCTGCGCTCTGAAAGCTAGTGATTCCAAATAAACCTGTTGGACTTTAACCTGGTGTTGTAAGACTTCTTACTATACTCCCTACATGCACAAGGCTGCATGGCAAAATTTGGTTCCAACTCCATCCACGCGTTTGTTGACAACACGACCATTGTGGGTCGGATCTCGAACAATGACGAGTCGGAATATAGGGAGGAGATACAGAACCTAGTGGAGTGGCGTAACAACAATAATCTCTCCCTCAATTCCGGCAAAACTAAAGAGCTGGTCATTGACTCCAGGAAGCAAAGTATCGTACACACCCCTGTCTGCATCAATGGGTCCGAGTTGGAGATGGTTGACAGCTTCAAATTCCTCGGTGTGCACATCACCAAAAATCTGTCCTGGTCCACCCATGTCGACCTTGCGACCAAAAAGCATAACGGCACCTGTACTTCCTCAGGAAACTAAGGAAATTCGGCATGTCCACATTAACTCTTACCAACCTTTACAGGTGCACCACAGAAAGCATCCTATCTGGTTGCATCACAGCCTGGTATGGCAACTGCTCAGCCCAAGACCGCAAGAAACTTCAGAGAGTCGTGAACACCACCCTGTCCATCACACAAACCCGCCTCCCATCCATTGACTCTATCTACACCTCCCACTGCCTTGGGAAAGCGGGCAGCATGATCAAAGACCCCTCCCATCTGGCTTGCTCACTCTTCCAACTTCTTCCATCGGGCAGGAAATACAAAAGTCTGAGAACACGCACAAACAGATTCAAAAACAGCTTCTTCTCCGCTGTTACCAGACTCCTAAATGACCCTCTTATGGACTGATCTGATTAATACTACAGTCCTGAATGCTTCACCCGATGCCGGTGTCTATGAATTTACGTTGTGTACCTTGTGTTGCCCTGTTACGTATTTTCTTTTCATGTACTAAATGATCTGTTTGAGCTGCATACAGAAAAATACTTTTCACTGTATCTCGGTACACATGACAATAAACAATCCAAATCCAAATGAGGAGAAAAGGAAACTTAGAACTTTCTGGATAACTAACAAAATAGAGATTAAAATGAAACAGAAAATGGAGGCTTATCACAATTGTAAGGTTCATAATATAGGAGGAAACCAAGCTGAATACAAATAGTACAGAAGGGTTCTAACAAAAGGGAATAACAGGTGCGAAAGGGGAATGGATTAGTGATTAACATGAAAGGGAATTCGAAAGTCTTTTCTCAACATATAAATAAGGGCGGCACGGTGGCGCCGTGATTAGCACTGCTGTCTACGAAGCCGAGGATCCGGGTTCGATCCTGTTTCACGGTCACTGTCTGTGTGGAGTTTGCACATTCTCCACGGGTCTGAATGGGTCTCACCCCCACAACACAAAGAAGTTCAGGTTAGGTGGATTAACCACTCTAAATTGCCCCTTAATTCGAAAAAAATAATAGATAATCTAAATTTTTTTTAAAAATAAATGAACATCTAAATAGCAAAGAGGGCTCAAATGAATGGTGGAGTCACTCGGAAACAAAAAAGATGATTCAGTGAAGCCAAAGGGTATGATTGTGGTATTAAATGAACATTTTGCATCTGTCTTTACTGGAGTTGAGCATGCTGCTAATATCATAGTAAAGGAGTAGCAATATGGAATAGGATCAAAATAGATAAAGAAGAGGTTGGCCGTATTCAAAGTAGAAAATTTGCCTGGCCCAGATAAGATACATCTTCTGTTACTGAAAGAAGTAAGAGTGCAAATTTCAGTGGCCCTAATCTTCCTATCATCCTTAGATGTGGCAGTGGTGGCTGAGGATTGCAGGATTACAAATGTTACATCACTTATTATAAAGGGAAAGAGATAAACCCAGCAACTACAGGCCAGTCAACATAATCTCAGTGAGGACAGCACGGTGGCGCAGTGGTTAGCACTGGGACTACGGCGCTGAGGACCTGGTTTCGAATCCCGGCCCTGGGTCACTGTCCGTGTGGAGTTTGCACATTCTCCCCGTGTCTGCGTAGGTTTCACCCCCACAATTCAAAGATGTGCTGGTTAGGTGGATTGGCCATGCTAAATTGCCCCTTAATTGGAAAAAAAAATAATTGGGTACTCTAAATTTATGTTAAAAAAAACATAACCTCAGTGGTAGAGTCAATGTTCCAGGACAAAATTATTGGCACTAGGAAAAGGCTAAGAACTAAAAGTCAGCATGGATTTGTTAAAGGAAAATTGTGTTTGACTAACGTAATTGAGATTTTTAATGAATTAACAGAGCGGATTGATGAAGTTAGTGAGGTTGATCGTCTTTTATTTAATAAGTTTCATAAAATAAACTTCCATAGAATCCCTACAGTGGAAAAGGAGACCATTCAGCACATTGAGTATGCACCTACCCTCCGAAAGAGCACTTTACCCATTCCCGTAACCCTGTGCATTGCTGATGGCCAATCCAACTAACCTGCACATCTTTGGACTGTGGGAAGAAACCGGAGAACCGAAAGGAACTCCACGCAGACACGAGGAGAACGTGCAAACACCACACAAGCAGTCATCCAAGGCTGGACTCGAACCAGGGTCCTTGGCACTGTGAGGCTGCAGCGCTAACCACTGTGCCACCGTGCTGCCCTTGTTAACAAAATTAAACACCATGTGATAGGTAAAAAGCGGGATGAGGTCCTACAAGCTGAATTCAGGGAGTTAGTAGTTAAACTAAAACGTAGGACCTCAAAGGTAGTAATCTCAGGATTGCTACCAGCGCCACTACCTAGTCAGAGTAGGAATGTCAGGATAGATAGGATGAATGCGTGGCTCGAGAGATGGTGCACGAGGGAGGGATTCAAATTCCTGGGACATTGGAACCAGTTCTGGGGGAGGTGGGACCAGTACAAACAGGATGGTCTGCACCTGGACAGGACTGGAACCGATGTCCTCGGGGGGGTGTTTGCTAGAGCTGTTGGGGAGGGTTTAAACTAATGTGGCAGGGGGATGGGATCCGATGTAGGAAGTCGGAAGGAAGTAAAACGGGGCCAGAAACAAAAAGCAGTAAGGAGGGAAGTCTAAGGCAGAGAAGCCATAGTCAAAAATCAAAAAGAGCCATAGTACAGAGTACAATGACTGAGGAGAGTGTGAAAAGGGAGGTGGCCAATGCAGGGTTGAGGGTGTTGTACCTAAATGCGCGCAGTATACGGAACAAGGTAAATGAGCTTGTTGCGCACATTGAAATTGGCCGGTACAATGTTGTGGGCATCACAGAGACGTAGCTGCAAAGGAATCAGGGCTGGGATTTAAATATCCAAGGATATATATCCTATCGAAAGGGCAGGCAGTTGGGCAAAGGGGGTGGGGTTGCATTGTTAGTAAGGAATGAAGTTAAATCGATAGCAAGGAGCGATATAGGATGAGAAGGCATAGAATCTCTGTGGGTAGAATTGAGGAATCACAAAGGTAAAAAGACCCTGATGGGAGTTATGTACAAGCTCCCTAGCAGTAGTCAGGATGTGGGACAGAAAATAAATCAGGAGATAGTAAAGGCATGTAAAAAAGGCAATATTACAATAATCATGGGGGACTTCAATATGCAGGTGGACTGGGAAAATCAGGTTGGTAGTGGATCCTAATAAATGGAATTTGTGGAATGTTTAAGAGATTGTTTTTTTTGGAGCAGCTTGTGACAGAGCCTACTAGGGAACAGGCAATTCTGGATTTGGTGATGTGTAATGAGGCAGACTTGATTAGGGAACTTAAGGTGAAGGAACCCTTAGGTAGCAGTGACCACAATATGATAGAATTTACCCTGCAGCTTGAGAGGGAGAAGCTGCAATCAGATGTAACGGTATTACAATTAAATAAGGGTAACTACAAAGACATGAGGGAGGAGCTGGCCAGAGTTGATTGGAGAAGGAGCCTAGCAGGGAAGACAGTGGAACAGCAATGGCAGGAGTTTTGGGGGGTTAATAGGGAGGCACAACAGAAATTCATCCCAAGGAGGAGGAAACATGCTGAGGGGAGGACAAGGCATCCATGGCTGACGAAGGATGTCAAGGACAGCATAAAGGCTAAAGAAAAAGCATACAAAGTGGCGAGAATTATTGGGAAACCAGAGGATTGGGAAGCCTTTAAAAGCAAGCAGAGGACAACTAAAAAAGCAATAAGGGGGGAGAAGATGAAGTACGAGTGCAAGCTAGCTAGTAATATAAAGAAAGATAGGAAGAGATTTTTTTCAATATATAAAAGGTAAGAGAGAGGCAAAAATAGACATTGGACCACTAGAAAATGTGGCTGGAGAAGTAATAATAGGAAACAAAGAAATGGCAGACGAACTGAATAGTTATTTTGCATCAATCTTCACGGTGGAAGACACCAGTGGGATGCCCGAGCTCCAGGAGAACCAGGGGGCAGAGGTGAGTGCAGTGACCATTACTAAGGAGAAGGTTCTGGGGAAACTGAAAGGTCTGAAGGTGGATAAGTCACCTGAACTGGATGGACTACACCCCAGGGCTCTAAAAGTGATAGCTGAGGAATTGTGGAGGCATTAGTGATGATCTTTCAGGAATCACTGGAGGCAGGAAGGGTCCCAGAGGACTGGAAGGTGGCTAATATACACCACTGTTTAAGAAGGGAGGGAGGCAGAAGACGGGAAATTATAAGCCGGTTAGCCCGACTTCGGTCATTGGTGAGATTTTAGAGTCTGTTATTAAAGATGAGATCGCGAAGCACTTGGAAGTGCATGGTAAAATAGGACTGAGTCAGCACGGCTTTGTCAAAGGGAGGTCGTGTCTGAGAAATCTGTTAGAGTTCTTTGAGGAGGTAACAAGCAAGTTAGACAAAGGAGAACCAATGGACGTGATTTATTTAGATTTCCAGAAGGCCTTTGACCTTCCGCACAGGAGACTGTTAAATAAGTTAAGAGCTCATGGTGTTTGGGTAAGATCCTGGCATGGATAGAAGATTGGCTGACTGGCAAAAGGCAAAGAGTGGGGATAAAGGGGTCTTTTTCAGGATGGCAGCCGGTGACTAGTGGTGTGCCTCAGGGGTCTGTGTTGGATCACAACTTTTTACAATATACATTAATGATCTGGAAGAAGGTACTGAAGACACTGTTGCTAAGTTTGCAGATGATACAAAGATCTATAGAGGGACAGGTAGTATTGAGGAAGCAAGGGGGCTGCAGAAGGACTTGGTCAGGCTAGGAGAGTGGGCAATGAAGTGGCAAATGAAATACAATGTGGAAAAGTGTGAGGTTATGCACTTTGGAAGGAGGAATCTAGGCAAAGACTATTTTCTAAATGGGGAAATGCTTCAGAAAGCAGAAGCACAAAGGGACTTGGGAGTCCTTGTTCACGATTATCTTAAGGTTAATGTGCAGGTTCAGTCGGCAGTTCAGAAGGCAAATGCAATGTTAGCATTTATGTCAAGAGGGCTAGAATACAAGACCAGGGATGTACTTCTGAGGCTGTATAAGGCTCTGGTCAGACCCCATTTGGAGTATTGTGAACAGTTTTGGGCCCCATATCTAAGGAAGGATGTGTTGGCCTTGGAAAGGGTCCAGAGGAGGTTCACAAGAATGATCCCTGGAATGAAGAACTTGTTGTATGAGGAACGTTTGAGGACTCTGGATCTGTACTTGTTGGAGTTTAGAAGGATGAGAGGGGATCTTATTGAAACGTACAAGATACTGCGAGGCCTGGATAGAGTGGATGTGGAGAGGATGTTTCCACTTGTAGGAAAAACTAGAACCAGAAGACACCATCTCAGATTAAAGAGATGATCCTTTAAAACAGAGGTGAAGAGGAATTTCTTCAGCCAGAGGGTGTGAATCTGTGGAACTTTCTGCCGCAGAAGGCTATGGAGGCCAATTCACTGAGTGTCTTTAAGACAGAGAAAGATAGGCTCTTGATTAATAAGGGGATCAGGGGTTATGGGGAGAAGGCAGGAGAATGGGGATGAGAAAATATCAGCCATGATTGAATGGCGGAGCAGACTCGATGGGCCAAGTGGCCTAATTCTGCTCCTATGTCTTATGGTCTTATGGTCTTATTATAGGGACAGTGGCAGTATGGCTACAAGATTAGTTAAGAATCAGTAATCGGAGAGTAATGGTGAACGATTGTTTTTCAAAGAAAGAAGTATACATTGGTGTTCGGCAGGGACTGGTATTAGCACACTATATATTAATGATCTGGACTTGGGTATACAAGGTATAATTTCAAAGTTTGAAAATGAGACAAAACAGAATGGAAAATAGTAATAGACTTCATGGGTACAGATTGTTGAGACAAACCTAAAGCAAATGAAGTTTAAAAAAACAAAAATGAGCAATTATGCATTTTGTTAGAAAGGGTGAGGAGAGAGAATGTAGATTGCATGGTACAATTTTAAAGGGGGTACAAGAACAGAGAGAGATGAAAGTCCATGCACATACATGTTTGAAGTTGTCAGGACAATTTAAGAAGGCTATAAATAAGCATACAGCATCCATAGCTTTATAAATAAAGCCATAACGAACAAAAGCATGGAGGTTATACTGAGTCTTTACAAAACACTGGCTAATTCTCAGCTGAAGCATTTTGTGTTCAATTTTGGACACTACATTTTGGGAAGAGAGGGTGCAGAAGAGATTTGCTGGAATTTTTCTATGGATTGGAACCTGAGTTCGATTCAGACCGAGGTGTCTGCGTGGGGTTTTCTCCGGGTGCTCCGATTTCCTCCCAAGATGTGCAGGTTAAGTGGATTGGCCATGCTAAATTGCCCCTGAGTATCCAACGGTTAGGTGGGAGTACAGGGATAGGGCAGGGATGCGGGCCTAGGTAAGGTTGCCCTTAATGTCCAAACATGTGCAGATTAGGTGGGATTATGAGGATAGTGTTGGGGAAGTGGGACTAGCTAAGGTGCTCTTTCAAAAGGTCAGTGCAGACTCGATGGGCCGAATGGCCTCCTTCTGTACTGTAGAGATTCAATGATTCTATGATATGGTGAGCCTGGAGACGCTGGACTTGTTATCCTGGAAGCAGACTGGGAAAGTTAAGAGAAGATCTTAAGATAGAGGTGTTCAAAAACATTAACAGTTTGATAGAGTAAATAAGGACAAACTATTCCAATGATGGAAGAGTGAGTAACCAGCAGACACAGATTTAATGTTAAAGGCAACATTAGGAAACATTATTTTACACACTGTGATCTGGAATGCATTGCCTATAAGGGTGCAAGAAGCAGATTCAAAAGTAACTTTCAAAAGAGAAATAGATAAATGATTGAATGGGAAACATTTGCAGGGCTGTGGAAAAGAGTGGGACTAATTAGATAGCTCTAGCAAGGCATGATGGGCTGAATTACCACCTTCTGTGCCATATCGTTCTATGCTTCTGTGATACATACTTCAGAAATTACAATTACCAGTATTGATTAATGAATATTAAAGCATTTATTTGACAATTTTCTCTTGCTATTTTAACAAAGGAGGTAATCAAGTAAATTAAACAGTTTTGTATCCCATCAAAATAGCAGAGAAAACTGTCATATGGAAATGTTAATTATTTCTCCACAAATATTGTAAATAATTTCTAATCTTCTGAAAGAAAAATCCCTAATCCATTAAATATGTGCAAATTATTACTTTAAAGTTTCATGAATGCAGCTGAAAACATTTTAACTCTTGTTCTCTTATTTTAAACAAATCAAGCTAAAAATAGATTTTTGAACCAATAAAACTTTTATTTCAAAGCCAGCCCAACTGAAATCAGCTCACTCAGCACAAACAAAGGATCACAACAACAGCAACTTGCATTGTACAACTGTTGCATGTTTCGGTGGCACAGTGGTCATTGTCCGTAGGGATTTTCCACATTCTCCGCGTGTCTGCGTGGGTCTCAACCCCACAATCCAAAGATGGGTGGCACGGTGGCACAGTGGTTAGCACAGTTGCTTCACAGCTCCAGGCCCCAGGTTCGATTCCCGGCTTGGGTCACTGTCTGTGCGCAATCTGCACGTCCTCCCCATGTCTGCGTCGGTTTCCTCCGGGTGCTCCGGAGTTTCCTCCCACAGTCCAAAGATGTGCGGGTTAGGTGGATTGGCCATGCTAAATTGCCTTTAGTGTCCAAAAGGTTATGTGGGGTTACTGGGTTATGGGGATAGGGTGGAGGCATGGGCTTGAGTAGGGTGCTCTTTCCAAGGGCCGGTGTAGACTTGATGGGCTGAATGGCCTCCTTCTGCACTGTAAATTCTATGTGCAGGGTAGGGAGATTGGCCATGCTAAATTGCCCCTTAATTAGATTTTTTTTTAATGTCTCAAGTTGCTTCACATGAGCAATTTTGGACAAAATTTGACACAAATCACAGAAAGAAATATTAGGACAGGTGACGAAAACCTTGGTCAAAGAGCCAGGTCTAAAGAAACAACTTTACGAAGAAGGGAGAGGTTGTGAGATTGAAAGATTTAGGGAGGGAATTCCAAAGCTTATGGCCTAGGTTGTTGAAGGCATAGTCTTCGATTGTGCAGCACTAAAAATCAGTTAATGCGTAAGAGGCCAGTATTGGAAGAGTGTAGGGATTTTGGAGGGTAATAGGGCTGAAAGAGGTAACAGAGATAGGAGGTTATGTAGGGATTTGGAAACAAAGATGAGAATTTCCAAACTGTCATGTTGCTGAACCAGTACCACATGTGGTTACAAACCTTATCATTCATTCCCAAACCTCAATACTTATATTCACATGAGGGATTTATTCAAATATAAATGTTCTTCAGCAACATGGGGCAACACCTTCTGATATCAATAGTGACGAATGTTGAACCGTCTGCCGCGGTTTCTCTTTAGGACCCATTAGAAGTCATAATGCATGCCTGAACTACTCACCACCACAAATCAAATGCACAAATGCTCCAATCCCCAACATAATAATCTACCCACCAATCCAGGTGTCCAAACTCCCCACTCCGATCCACCCATCCCCATCCCAATCACCCAACCCCAGTACCCAACTACCACCCCCCACCAACCTGACCAATCCCCTTTCCTGGCCAATTCCCTTAGCCAGACTACCCAGCTCTCCAAACTCCCACTGACTCGATTTACCCCACCAACCCGGCTACAAACCTCCAATGATCCAACTGCACATCCCCAGACCCAACTATCAATTGCAACCTCGCGATGATGTTACCAGCCCCCTGACCCGGCTACCACCCCATAACCTGACCTAGCCCCCCAATCTGACAGTTCTCACTTCTGGACCAACTACCCAAACCCTGGGGCCCCAACCCATTTATGCACCTCAAACCCAACTGACCACTCCATCAACTACCCCCACTGACTCACTCTATCACCCACCCACCCACTCTTGACCCCTCACCCATCTACTCAACCACTCACCCACTCAATCAGTTCACTGACCCACCATTCACGCACCCACTCACGCACCCACTCACTCACCCACTCACTCCCCCATTTACTCACCCACTCACATCTACCCACTCACATCCACCCACTCACTCACCCACTCAGTCCTCCACTCACTCACTCACCCACTCACTCCCCCATTTACTCACCAACTCACATCCACTCACTCACCCACTCACTCACCCACTCAAGCCCCCATTCACTCACCAACTCACACCCACGAACTCATCCATTCAATCACCCACTCAAACAGCCACTTCCCCACTCCTCCACCCACTCATCCATTGACTCACACATCCATTCACACACCCATTCACATACCCACCAACCAACATATCTGTTCCTGCAGCTACGCCACCACTCACTCACTCGCCCACCCACCTGCCCCACTCAAACTCCCACTCATTGACTGACCCACTGAAAACCTTTGAGATCTTTAAACATTGAATAGGACAGCAGATGTGGTAAAAAGGGAGTTTGTCTTTTCTGCTGCTCCTCATGCTATTCTTCTCTGTGGGTGGCTGCACTGAAGCATCACTGCTGCAGCTGGGACAGGGAGGTAAGGCTGGAAAATAATCTTTGCAATCAGAGTTGATCACCACAGCATTGCTGCTGACTGGAAAATCTGAGACGTGGACTTTTGTCAGAAATGATATGCTGGCAGCATAGTTTGTAATTCAGGAAGTCGGTTGTACTCCTCTATTTCTCCACAATGTCCAGAAGGGGGTGTTGTTGTTACTTACAATGGGTGAAAAATACAATCTTCAATTCAAAGTGTAAGTTAAAATGAGAAATTAATGACAAACAGCGTTCCAATTAAATTTCAGACAATCGATGCATTTTATTCTTCAAACAAGGACGATCATTTTCGTGTTTGTTAGAAAGGTGTTCACAAGTCGAAACCCAGCAAACATAATAAGGAAGGAAGAAATGAGCAAGCTATCTTCCTATGTGTCACAAATGTATCAAGCATACTGAAGAAATTAAACAGCTTTTTCAAAAGATATTTCCTCTGTATGAAAATATACTTACTGTAACAAGATAATATGTCTAGCCTACTCAATTCAATTTCATTTGAATTCACTCAAGGTGAACTATGTTAATACAAGATATTAACACTTTTTAAAATTCATTTTACGGATGTGGATGTCGCTGGTTAGGCCAGCATCTATTGCCCATCCCTAGTTGCCCTTCAGAAGGTGGGTAAGTAGAGCTGAATCCACAAAAATATCAGCCATGATCTTATTGAATGGCGGAGCAGGCTCAAAGGGTCACACTTAACTCGCACTTAAACACAGTCACACAACATATGGAATTAGACACGCAGAAATACACAACACATGAGTACATGTATACCATGAAACCCACACACATAACATGCATACCAGGTCACCAACACATACAAACAGAAATTAGATGATTGTACCTTCAACTGTCATTATGGTTGGATTGGAGCATATCTAGCATTATCATTTGGCATTGGGTTCATTATCCCAAAGTGACAAGTGTCCCTTCTTTTAGACAGTTTTGCTTTCAAGGTCATAATATTTGTGAAAACATAACAATGTATATAATATAGATTGCGGCACCCAAAATCCTATCACACGTTGACATCTAATGCCTAATATTATCTGGCATCAAGCCCAATTCCATATCTGCCGCATTGAGCACTGTGGTGGGTACCAACCAGGATGCAAGGATCATGAAAGTTTCCAAACTGCACGAGGGCACAGTGGTTAGCACTGCTGCCTCACAGCGCCAGGGACCCAAGTTCAATTCCGGCATTGGGTGACTTACTGTGTGGAGTTTGCACTTTCTCCCCATGTCTGCGTGAGTTTCCTCTGGGTGCTCCGGTTTCCTCGCCCAGTCCAAAGATGTGGATTGACCATAATACAAATTGTCACTTGGTATCCAGGGTGTGCAGGTTAGGTGGGGTTATGAGGATCCAGTGGGAGAGTGGACATATCTAGGGTGCTCTTTCAGAGGGACGGTGCAGACACGATGGGCCGAATGGCCTCCATCTGCACTGTAGGGAGTCTATGATTCTATGAAAGGTTAATGCTCTAATCACTCAGTGTTGTTTTGCAATGGACACTTCAGGGAAGCCTCGTAAGACAAATGTAAATTTCCCGCTCTCTGATGGGATCAGCCCTAATTCATGTCCACCTTGGTCTCCAAATACATTCCAAATGAATGGTGGCACTAGATGGGTAGCAAGCAACCTATCCATTGTTACTGATAATTAACATTCAAGCCTCCCACGCCTGTGGTATTTTCAGCACAAACTGTGCTCATTGCCAAAAGCATTTCTGCAATATTATCCTCTGAGGTCTGGTCGTTCCTATTGGCGCATTCTGCACTTTATTCACAAAATCCTAGGGCTGCGGAGCCTGAACTGCATTATCAATTCCAGTATCTAATTGTTCACTTGAGGACCTGGAATCCAATCCAGCCCAGAATATGCACGTGGAAATATTCTATTTTATCTGACAGTGAGAATCCAACCTGGAATAAGTTTGTGCAGTCTCAACCAAACCTTGGCAGGGTAGGGATTATCACAGAAAACGTTCCACAATTTTTACAGTCTCATTGACGAGGCAATTAGGATGCCTGGAGTGACTCTAACAGAACAGATTTTGATTGACGTTGTTCTTCTTGCGTACTCAGGCACAATGCGGTGGAGACTTTACACGAAACTTTTATTTGAGATGGTACAATGGACCCCAACTTTTCCTTGTCACTACAAGTCATTTTCTTCAACTTATTTCCCTTCACCTTCTCCTCCAACAAGTGCTAGGAATTCAAGCAGATCTTTGTCACTAAGGTTTAGGCCAACTATTCAGTTGCTTTCTTCCCTTCCCCTAATGCACCAGACCCTCTCTAAATTCATCCTGTCTGTAAAACCCATCTCCACCTCCCACAACTCTATTCCTATCAACAACTGACCAGCCAACATCCCTTCCTAGTCCCCATGTTAACTGATATTGGCTCTTTCCACTCAGGTGCTGTCTTCCTCCCCTTCAAAGCCACAATCTTCACCCCCTTACCAAA
The DNA here is from genome assembly GCF_047496885.1 of Scyliorhinus torazame. Classification (NCBI taxonomy): domain Eukaryota; kingdom Metazoa; phylum Chordata; class Chondrichthyes; order Carcharhiniformes; family Scyliorhinidae; genus Scyliorhinus; species Scyliorhinus torazame. Next base: position 96,824,651 of record NC_092714.1, on the reverse strand, counting down.
AATATGCACCATTGACATTCTGTTCTTTCAAACTACCACCTGATCTCCAAACTACCATTCCTCTTCAAACTCCTCAATTGGTTTGTTGCCTCCCAAATCCAGGCCCATTTTTCCTGGAACTCCATGTTTGAATCCCTACCATTAGTTTCCTGGCACTGCCAAAGTACTGGGACATCACAAATAATAATCTTTTTTTAATAATCTTTATTAGTGTCATAGGTAGGCGTGAATTAACATTGCAATGCAGTCAGTTACTGTGAAAATCACCTAGTTGCCACACACGGTGCCTGTTTGGGTTCGCAGAGGGAGAATTCAGAATGTCCAATTCACCTAACAAGCAGGTCTTTCGGGACTTGTGGGAGGAAACCGACACAGACATGGGGAGAACGTGCAGACTCCGCACAGTGACCCAAGCCGGGAATCAAACCCGGGTCCTTGGCGCTGTAAAGCAACAATGCTAACCACTGTGCTACCGTGCAGCCCATTTTGTGACTGTGTGACTGTGACCATGATAAATGATCCCTGCTGACCTTTCTCGACCTACCTGTAGTCTTTGAAATGGTTAACTACGCTATCCTATTCCAGTGTCTCCTCCTTGTGTCCCACTGAGTGAGATGGTACCTGCCTGGTCCCATTCTTAACTAGCTAGTTGAAACCAGAATGTGGCCTGCAATGGCTTCTTTTCCCACCCCCGCACAATGACCTCAGGCGTCCGCGCCCCCCCCCCCCCCCCCCCGCTCCGAATCGACGATTGCCTGCCGCCCTGCTATTTCTAATTTGCATGTCACCCCTAAGCAATATCATCCAAAAACACAACCTCAGCTTCCCCATCTGCAATGATGATACCAAGTTCTAAGTAAGGAGCAGACATTTTCTTCAATTGAATGTTAGGAAGACTAAACCATTGCTTTTGCACCCACCACAAACTCCACGTCCCAAACCTCTGCGCCTCTTGATCGATGTATCTCTTTTCCTGAAAGCTACCTCTTTGACCAAGCTTTTGATCATCTGTCCTACGAGATCTGTATGACCTTGGTGTCAAACTGTTTGATAACCATCCTGTGAGGTGCCTTGGGGTATTTTAGGAACCCGGAATTCTATAAACACGAGCTATATGCAAGTTGTTTGCAAACCTTTCTTGAAATTTTTATCAGTAAAAATATTTGAAACTCCCTGAAGTAATTGAAAATCACTACCGGGGCCCAGCATTGTTCAGATGACACAACAAGATGTAATACAACCAACCATAGTGGTTTCACTTCAATCTATTAATGATTTTTTAAATGATAGAATTACACTCTGCGTGCCTGTCAGTATAGATAGTGGCCCACCGCATACAACTTCATGGCTTTTTTTTTTACGGACCTGCATCGTATTTCCAGCATTTTCCCTTTTCAGTATAAATGTATGTCCAGCATTTGGGGTCTCTTTTTAATCCGACCATTGCGGTTGTTGCCACCAGATGGAGCCATCCCATTGAAAAAGGCTCCTGGTCCCCTGGAAATCCTATTCCCTCATCACTTTCTTTTCCATGTTGCGTCTTCGCAAGCGAGAAACAAAATTCCTTTTTTTCCCCCAGACCCTCGTTCAGACGATGTCTCAGAGATATTCTGTGGTCAGTGGCAGGCTTTGAGCATTCCCAAAGGTCCCAAGTAAATTGAAAATGTGCTTCTTAACTGATGACAAATTTCTAGTGTATTTTTTCATTTGGTAAGAAAATGCAATTATTTTCTATTTCTGGTTTCCTATGACATACAAAATACACATTCAACAACACAATACCATAGATTGGCGGGAGGAGAATAGGTGATTGTTGGTGTAAATGTCTCTCCTTTTAGTATCCTCTTTTCCCTCTTAAATCGTTTATGGTGTAAGTTAAAATGTGATTAGCAAGTTTCGTCATTTTAACTTTTTTTTGTACCAATTTTTGCCAGCGTTGTGAGCAATGCTTGTGTGAATACACGCTGGTAGCCCACCCTGCCAGCAATATTTTCAACATGTCAGGGTAGTTTCAGCTGAGCATTACACTGAGTACCGACAGCGAACACAATCTGGGGTGGGGCGCAATGTTGCCGTTTTCTCCTGGGCTATTGGCTTGAACGTAAATCATCATTAGGAACCTACATTTATTTACAACTGTTGCGAAGGAATCTGCTGCATCTTTCTGTTCACTGATTTCAGTGTTTGCTTGATGCCTGTGGGGGTGAGCAGTGGTGCAGGGTTATTTCCGCCTCCAATGTATGATCAATCACTACGTTGAGTGATGCTCAAATCTCAGCGCACATTTCCGTGACTCGGAAGTTTGGGAAGCTGCCCTCAGCCTCTGTCAGTATCAGTTTGGGGATTTCAGCTGATCATCTGTAAACCTTGGTGTTGAGTTGGTCCAGCACGTTTTAGTGGAGTCGCTCGGAGTTAGTTAGACCTTTTATGAAAAGTCCGTACGAAATTCACTTTTTTTCTGACGGGCGAAGTGGCATCCTTCATTTTTTTTTAAATAATACAATTGTTAGCTGTCTCAATGCCAAAAGGTAGAGGCAGGGGATGAAGATAGTGGAAATATAATTTAACTTGGAACAATCAAAGCACTGAAAGTCGACATAATCGCCTCCACTCAATGGCAATGGACAGTAACTATCCATTCCTGTACTTTTCGTTCATGTCACGCTAACGTCCCTGAGCTCCTGTGCTCGACAATAGTAGAGTTTTATAAATGGGCGCGGACACGTGTTTTAGAGTGAGCATTGACCTTGGCAGATGAGGGGGAAATATTTCAAATTTGAGGCAGTGATGATAAATAAGTGTTAGCTGAAGGCAGGGGACAAATCAAAGAACAAAGAACAAAGAAATGTACAGCACAGGAACAGGCCCTTCGGCCCTCCAAGCCCGTGCCGACCATGCTGCCCAACTAAACTACAATCTTCTACACTTCCTGGGTCCGTATCCTTCTATTCCCATCCTATTCATATATTTGTCAAGATGCCCCTTATATGTCCCTATCGTCCCTGCTTCCACTACCTCCTCCAGTAGCGAGTTCCAGGCACCCACTACCCTCTGCGTAAAAAACTTGCCTCGTACATCTACTCTAAACCTTGCCCCTCTCACCTTAAACCTATGCCCCCTAATAATTGACCCCTCTACCCTGGGGAAAAGCCTCTGACTATCCACTCTGTCTATGCCCCTCATAATTTTATATACCTCTATCAGGTCTCCCCTCAACCTCCTTTGTTCCAGTGAGAACAAACCGAGTTTATTCAATCGCTCCTCATAGCTAATGCCCTCCATACCAGGCAACATTCTGGTAAATCTCTTCTGCACCCTCTCTAAAGCCTCCACATCCTTCTGGTAGTGTGGCGACCAGAATTGAACACTATACTCCAAGTGTGGCCTAACTAAGGTTCTATACAGCTGCAACATGACTTGCCAATTCTTATACTCAATGCCCCGGCCAATGAAGGCAAGCATGCCGTATGCCTTCTTGACTACCTTCTCCACCTGTGTTGCCCCTTTCAATGACCTGTGGACCTGTACTCCGAGATCTCTTTGACTTTCAATACTCTTGAGGGTTCTACCATTCACTGTATAAATCAATGGTTTACACTGCTCCTGTTCACCCTAAACACAGGGAACATTTAGAAATGTCACTTTCCCAAATCCTGTGTACCTGCCTGCATCCACATTTTCGATTGTTTGCTTAAACGGGTAGTCTCTCATATAAATGCACTCACAATTGATGTATCGATTATAGATGCATAACAAGGCGTTTGAAAGACAGACCACAAACGGCGACGTAAATAAACCCCTAGGTTTCTGCTGGGTTCTTTTTTTTACATATTTTAGTTCAGAGCAGATCCTAATCACACAATTGGCGCAAAGATGAAACGAGATTGACGGAAATCCGTCAGTTTCTCCTCCAAGGTATTAGTGATGCCGCCATCGATAAATTAAACAACCCGGTTTGTGGGTTAGGGAAGTCAACCGCCCCTGTATTATTAATAATGATTTTGGTTCATGTTAGTGAGAACTCCGCTGCTTTGCCAGGTCTCCGCTTTCTAAATGTATTAATTGTCCTTAACCTACTCTCTTTTATTGTTTAACTCCTGACCGTCTAAACCTATGTTTCATATTTACCTCCCCGAGTTTAATGATCAAAACGAAATAAGCAAATTCATGCCATTTGTCCCATGTGATCGAATGCACCATTGTCCAGTTTGCAATAAATGTTACATGCTCACACCCCGCTGTTCTTCCGTTAACTCACTTCCAATTCATACAAGGGATCAGAGAGAGAAACATTTCGGATCGTCACTTTGGGGTTGCAGTGAAATTGGGGGAAATGTGTTGGGAAAGAGGCGTTTGGAGAGCATGGGGATGTGACCAAAGTCGGGTTCGGTGCTCCCCCCACCCCGTTCCCAGTGTAGATTTGAGCCGGCTGGCTAGCTGTATCCAAACGCCGCAAACACCAATACACTACTCAACATATAGCTAAGTAGAGGTGGCAAAGAACTGTTGACTAAATATCCCAGCAGCAATGGTTCTCAGCCGCCAACATATGTTCCTCGCACTTATCCTCGGAGGAATTTAGCTCTTTAAAAATATTTTCGAGATGGGATAATAATCAAACAATCAGCACCCATTGGTTGCGGCGTCATTAGCTTGTAGCTGCCTTTTACTTGTGTCGTGTAAGACTGACACATTCGATTACGAGCGAGGAGTTAATTATGAGTGTTAATAACCGCGCTTTGTATTAACAGAGCTGGCACTTTTCATCGCCGAGTCGGTGCATTTGCGTCAATTTTATTCGTTTACATAAAGGAGCAATCAGAGCTGAGAGATTAGCTCAAACCCCAGCAACCTGTCCCCACTTCTTTCTCGGGCATGTTCAGCTCCCCCCCCCCCCCCCCCCCCACCCTGCACTATTTTCATAGTGCTGTACTAATTAGAATAGGGCTTGTTACTGGGCACTGTGCACTCGGGTGACACCCAGGCCGCTTCAGTGTATGGGGTTAACACACAATTCCTCTCGTGTCCTGTCTCTCTCCCTCTAATCTACAGGCAACCACCTCCAGCAAACAGATTGGGGGAATCAGTTCATACACTAAAGTCTTGTTTGGGGTAGTGGTAGATACGTCCTTGCTTCCTCCGTGCCAGCTAATCTATATTTCCACCCCCCACAGATAAAAGTGAACGCGGTTCTGTTGTGTACATCATGTCGTGTCCCCCAAAAGCATCCTTTTGGTCAAAAGCAGTTTATCTTGCATTGCGAAGCTGTGGATGATCAAATAGCAGAATATCTCCACGGCCATTTGTGTTCTAAAGAAGTTGTTAAAATAGGTGAATAAATATGATTCTATATGTCTAATCCTTTTTTGAGGGGAAAAAAGTAACGTTTTACTGATATTTATATTTACCTCTATTACCTGACTTTCCTTTCTGTTCTTTTTCGAGATCTAGCTCGTACGAGCGTTGAAAAATGTGTAGATGTTAAGCGAACGGGCTCTACAAGACGGCTGTATTTTCTGGGTTGCAGTCTTTCCTCACCCCACTGCTCTCACTGGGCTTTTCGGGTTGGCTGTCTGCTCCATAAGAATGTGCGGGAGAGAGGGAGAGAGACAGATACCTTTCCACGGTGGAGCTCCCCTCTCTCGCCCACTGATGACTCTATCATTCCCCACCTCACTTCTGATCAGCTTCCCTCACACTGCAACTGCCCAGGATCTAGTCGAGCGGGGGAATATTGATTTGCAGCTAAGCTAGTTTCAAAAGGTTACATGTATTCTCTTTTGGGGGGGAACTGACGGCATTTTAAAGGAACCCCCCCCCCCCCCCCGAATGAAAAGGGGAATGAAAATGAAGCGCCTGCTGTTTGGGACTAGCATGTTGATGTGTGTAGTTGAGATGTTTGTTTCCGGCTGTGTAATTACATTTAGATCTGCGCTAGAAAAAACAAACGTTTCAGGTTTTTCTTTGCCCCCAGGAAGTCGCGCAATGCGCCGTTTCAGTCCTGAAGTCACATTATCCAGACAATATTAAGTTCTCCGCCGCAAAATATCTGCAATACGCCATTTATACGGAGCACTCGATGGGGATAAACGCCAGTTAGTCAAGTGAATGTTCCACATCCAACTAGCCCACTGGACTGGAGTTCTCGGCACCAAGCAAGTTGCCTGCTCACTATAACTTATTATTTCTCGTAGAGACATTTTACAGGATCGGTTTATGAAATGATTCCCCAGTCCCAACATTGATCAACTGTGTTCTTCCCATCACATCCCTGACAAGGATACATCACCGCCACTGACAAGATCCACATCTTAGACAAATCACGACAATCTGGTGTTATTGTAAAACACATTTAGGCACGAATACGGTCGTTTAATATATCACATTACAAGTTAATCTATCCTTTAATTTGATGGGTGAAGACGAGGAGGGGGTAGTTCCAAAATCCTGTTGCGGATTTTTTGGCATGGCCTTTGGGGGATTACAGATTGAAATTATTTAAAATGGGACAATTAAAATCGCCCGGGGATTCTGTCTGACAACAAGTGTGTTTGTGTGTGTGTGTGTGGGGGGGGGGGGGGGGGGGCGGTAATATCACTTCATACCGACAGGATATAATCTTTCACCAGTCGGTGAATCGGTGACCCAAATTACAGTTCATTCATTCGCAATATTTCACTGATGGAGCACGATTGGCGTTTGAGTTACGATTCGTTCGTTCAAGATTAGATCCAGAAAAACATCACTTTTATCCAATTGGTGCGAGATCTCTCCGAGAGACAAATAACCCCAGCACCTTCCTTCAAGTTACAATTCATAAATATTAAGATGCAGAAAGTTGAACGGATTGTTAGAATATATATATATATATGTGAGAACCTACCCTGACCTACAAGATCTTAATCTAATTGATGTTTCCAGAGTATAATTCCTAACGATGGGAATCAAAGATACACGCCACAACTTTTCAAAAGGCACGTATTGAAAAGCCGACGAGCACTGCGTGGCCCTGCACCCCATCATCTGTCCAGCTTCACCGCCTGGGAGCTGGAACAAGCCGCTTTATGGAACCTCTACCATGAACAGCCTCTTGAGCGAGGTTCGTTCCTTCAAACTCCAGCTCGCGTTTTCCTCTTCGCCCAAACTTCGTGTTGGTGAAATGTGAAAGAGAGAGAGGGAGAGAGAGGCTCCCCAGACCTCCCTGAGCCAATCACAGGGGTTTCAGCACGTGTATTGGAGAATCGAGAGGAAAGCAATTACAGCCCAATACAAATGTCATTAGTGGCTCGATCAGAGCAAGAGCGATTGCTGTACAAGTGGGGGGATCGCAGCCTCCGGCAAGCCAGAACTCAGGCTCCAACCATGACAACTCAATACAAGGAGGAGATTTGCGAGAGATCCGAGTGCAAAAGTAAATCTCCAACTTTGCTCTCCTCCTACTGCATCGACAGTATTTTGGGCAGGAGGAGCCCCTGTAAGATCCGATGTATTGGAGCCCAAGCATTGCCGCTTCTCACAGCCAGGAATGAGCCGGACACAGCCAGTGAAGGTAAGGAGTGTGTTTTCCCCCCAGACGCAGGTTGGAAAACTTCACTGGGTGTTGGGCCGAAGATCCAATGCACTTTTAAGCAAAACAAAACAAACAAATGTTCTTACTTTTCCACCAAGAGTTGGCCCCACAACCCCAGTGTACACAGCATCGGTGTCTGGTTACCAACTCTGACCAGTGTTGTTGAAAATGTGTCTCTAAACACTTAGGTAATTTTGCATCTGTGGCAATACTTTCCAGGAATACTCAACCCGCGCAGTAAATGTCGAATATGTTATCAATTCCGGCAGAACAATCGTTTGGTATTATTTCATTGTAAATGATTGATAAAGATGGCGTGTTTGCGATTGGTTACTTTGCAAATATGTTGTCGATAAACACACCGATAAACACACCAATGGCGCCTTTCGCCTGAAATGAGCTGGGGGGAAGAGGAAGCAAGCTGCGATTGTAAATTTCAGCTCTGCTCTCTCCACATGCTAACTGATGCGCATTCTGAATTTCAGTGCAGAAGGACTTGCAAGAAACATTTCAGAGATCTGTGGGATTCTTTAAAAACGAACACATTTGCTTTCAAATAAAACAAACGGTTGATTGATTCCGCGAAAACAAGTGTTTTTTTCAGAAAATAGATTAAAGTTGAGAAGTGTTTTTGACAGAATACAAATGGTGAAGGGCGGCGAATTTATAATCCCCTTTATCAACAGTTACAAACCAAAAGGACATAATGGAAATAACTTTCTCAATGGGTTTCATATTAGCTACAAATGGGAATAAATGGTTTAAAATCTGCAAACATCAGGGGTGTTGGCAATTTGAAATGAGAATGTTGCACCGTAACTTGTTTTTCGAATTGGTAGGTGGGGAGAGGTGCTGGTTGGGGCTGTCTGCAGAGTTGGTGTGAGTTACCCCTGCCTAACATCATGCAGACTATTTAAATTTTAATTACCGCTTGAACCAAGTGATCCTTCCAAACCAGCACAGGGCAATCTCCCAAAATGAACTGACCATTTCTTTCAGGGAGTGTTATTATCCTGCAGAGTGTAGACAGAATAGAAACTTTGCCCTGTTGGCCCACTGCTCGCGGCCTGCTCTGGGGAACTCAATGAAGACAGCGTCGGGTGGTTGATAAGGAGAGGACTGGGGGGTGGGTGCAGATTGCATTAATTTTATACATACTTGCTATCTCCAGAGCAAGAAACGACAGCCAGGTGCAACACTTGCTAAAGTCTCTATCCCAAAATTCCGCTCTTGTTTTATGACTTTTCCTGGCGAATATCCCAGCGGGAGGCACAATGTTCCCCACTGGTACCTGTACAGTATGGAATTGCATCAAGTGTAAGTGCAACTAATGAGTATTTCATCTTTGTGACAGGGTTTCTTTAAATGTTTTTATAATTCCCTCCGAATGGCTGACTGATGAATTCTTGTATGTGTGTTTGTTATCCACAGGGTCACCCAAGGAAAACATGTCTTTTGACTCTGAGCTCCATCTCCCCCCGAAATTCCGAAGACTGTACGGTCTGGGAGGTAAAATCTTGGACGCCCGGGGATTTAACGAGATTGGTAACGAGAAACTGGAAAGAGACAGATCCTCCGAGGCGTTCCGAAACACCGACCTGAAGATCAGTCAGGCCCCGCAAGTCAGCATCAGCCGCAGTAAATCCTACAAGGAAAACTTCAGCATGGCCAATGGGCAAGGAGACAGCGCGCCGAACTTGTCCCAGTCTCCAGAATTAGGTTCGGCGGAGCCCATCGACAAGTCGTTCGAGGGAGAGGCCAAAGAGGAGGCGGCTGAAGATGACTTATCCTCGAAACTTGTCGAGGAGACCCAGACGGACGTGGATGTGAAAGATGGGGAGGACAGCCTGTGTTTATCAGCCGGCAGTGACTCAGAAGAGGGCATGCTAAAGAGAAAACAGCGGCGATATAGGACTACATTCACCAGCTACCAGTTGGAGGAACTGGAGAGAGCTTTTCAGAAAACACACTACCCAGATGTCTTCACCAGGTATGTATCAACATTAAAACAACTCCCACCCCAAAAAAATAACACTCCCAAAACAAAACTCCAGACAGAAAATGTCACTGGTATAACACCTAGTCTGTAACTGTCTCCAGCTGGATTTCGATTTTAGACGTTGTCCACAACCATTTCAAAATGGACAAATGACAGGGGCATGAAGCACACGGTCTATCGGGAGATTTGATAACTTCCTCCAGTTCTCCACTCGTCAGCGTCCCCGCTATCAAAGCAATGACCGCCCACATGAGCGCTCGGCGCTGCTCGCCACGCCGTCTAGTTTTTACCCAGTGCTTTACCCCAAACATTTCAAAACATTAGCCCTTCGATCTTTCCCATTTCGAGAGAATGCGGCGCGTGAAACTCCCACCGCCCTCAAAGTCCGTGTGCACCTCAGACATCTTTCTAATTCTGCTGCCACACATTCCGTTTAGCGACTTGTGAGTAAACGGGTGTGCCACTCGTTTTCAAAGCCACTCTAGGACACGGTACAAGTGGAACAGCGTGGCGTTATTTTTTTTTTAACTGCATTTTATTTTATCAGGTGAGTTTTGGACGAGTGTGTGTGTGTTTGTGGGAGGGGGGTGGGCACAATCATTAGCATTTGTAATGGTTTTGGCCCACTTTGCGTGAATTTACAATGCAGGAAATGGTCCACATTTAAAATTCGTTTCCTTTTAATATTGAAAATTATTTTTTCCTAAATCAAATAATGATATATTCTGGTGGTTTTCGCAGTTCTTATATTTTCGACAATCTCTACTTGTCTGATGTTTGTCTAGCTTCTTCTATGGTCCATGTAAACAGGAAAGATTGAAGAGCGCCCGTAGACAGCTGCATGGGTTAGTTAGGTCGAATCCTCGTGTAGAACGCTTCAGATTTCCTACTGCTGATATCAATATTAGCTTTCCCAAAAAAAGCTACTGGGAACCATGGTACACTGTGAACTGCTTTTTCACTTGTTTCTGTGTTTTGTGCAGGGAGGAACTAGCGATGCGGCTAGATTTAACAGAAGCACGGGTACAAGTAAGTTGCAACTATTTGTGCGCGGATAGATGAGTTTCCAAGCTAGTCCTTCCATCAAAGGTTACATGTACTAACTTGAATATTTCCGTATCAAGTTGTAGGGTTCTATTTTTTCTCTTTATATTCATTAGTACCGACCCCCATAATAATAATAGGGAAGTGTGCGGGTAGACAGTCCCTCACCCTGTCTGATTGTGCCAGGTACAATATATTGATCTATGTCAGACTTTCTACAGATGTGACTGCGCAAATATGAATAATGGAAATGCTTTCGCACCACGGCAACCGAAAGCATTAAAACAATAACATATGATTGAATTTCCTTCGCTCTCAGAGAATGTAATGTAAGGGTGCAGAAGTGGAGTGCTGTTAAAGTTGATAGGGCCCACATCACAGTGCATTTTCTCTCGAAGCCCTCATAACCAAAGCGACGATAAACATTATGATTGGTGCCTTATTGCGAGCACAGGGAACATAAAACATATGTTGGGAAGTAAAGGCCGAGTAAATCACTTTACAGTTACAATCGAGCGCTGATAAGACCTAATAAATTCCATATGGCTCATTTAATACACAACAGCTTCTTGCATTAAAGGAGCTAATGATGAGATTCTCCCTGGTTCTGTTGACACATTGTTCTATTGTCAAATACCCAATGTGACAGGCAGCCAGGAATGATTATTTCCCGCTCAGGCAGTCGTGGGAAAGTTAAATAACTTTCTCTCTCCCCTCCACTGCTTTACAAAAGCTCGTTCGGACTCAATAAAACTTAGGAGACATTCTAGTAAAATTAATTGTAACGCGTTATTTTCATTGTTGACTTCACTTCTCTTTGTGTAGTCTATGAAGTACACTCAATGTATTCATTAAGGCCAATTTAATAACGATGACATTAATTGTGAGGAACAAAATCGGTTACCCTTTTTTTAAAAGTCCGATTACTCCAATCAGCCATCGCATGTTGTCCATGATCTCAGAATTCGCCAGGGATGTTAGATATTTTCATATTTCACCCCCCAATCCAATATGTGACCGCGTCACTATTTGTATCCATAATATACTCGATATTTCTGTGGGATAAGTCAGGAATCTGTACAGCTGATGTGGGGTGACGCTTGAATCAGAAAGAGTATTTTATATTTGCGTAAAGTGAATCTGTGCCTCACGCTACTTGGAAATGTTTCAAATTCTTCCAGAATGTTAACATATTTGTTTTGTTACATTTCGATGTGGGGGGGGGGGGGGAGGGTCGCGAGTTTTAATCGAGGGGACGGTTTTAGTCTATTTCGTTCAAACAATTGCTGGATTTCAATGTTACAAATATCTTGCGCGCCTTTGCGTTGTTGGATGTAACATTAAAGTGATTTCATATTTCCAGCACACTCTTTTTCTCTGTACTTTATTTTCAGTTGTTTGAAATTGTTGAACTTAATCTGATTGCTTTTCCTTTGCAGGTTTGGTTCCAGAACCGCAGAGCCAAGTGGCGAAAGCGAGAGAAAGCCGGAGCTCAGAGCCACCCGGGCGGCCTGCCCTTCGCCAGTCCCTTGGGAGCGGCCCACCCGCTGGGACATTACCTGGACGGCAGCCCCTTCGGACACCACCCGAGCCTCGAGTCCGCCTGGTCAGCCGCCGCCGCCGCCGCCGCAGCCGCAGCTGCCGCCTTCCCCGGGCTGCCGCCCCCACCAGGCAGCGCTGCTCTCTCCCCCAGCGGGGCCCCGTTAGGCCTCGGCACCTTCCTGGGAGCGGCCATGTTCAGACATCCCTTCATCACTCCGCACTTCGGCAGGTAAGATCCTTCAAGCAGAGCCCCCCCCCCCCCCCCCCCGACCGCCCACCTCCCCCCCCCCCCCCCCCGCTAAATCCTCCTCCAGGAACAGCAAACAGCAGCCGCCAGAACAAGAAGTACAAGTCAACCAGAACCATTCAGTCAGCCGGCACTGTGAACAAGGACACAAACAAACAAAACACAATTCCTTCTGAATCAGCAGCCAAAACTCAATGTGGGAAAGAACAAGCTACAATAAACAGAATCGGCTCATCTCATAATGAGTCAACGGCAAACTTCTTATTTTGAGAATACCCCAAAATGTTAAAAGTCAGGAAGATAATAGGAAAAACATATCAATCAGTGTCATCTCGCATGAAATGCAACACATCCAGCGATAGTCTTCGAAATCCGCTGCATACAACCAGATTTAAATGCAACAAGTCCAGTGCTCAAAAGAGCGTATTAAACACTCGCTTCATCAATCAGGGTAGAAATATTTTATAACAAACCGTTAAAATATCCAAACAACTGTGAGCAGTGTGTGTGTGTGCGTGTGCGAGAGAGAGAAGTCAAGCCCATTTCAAATATCCGAGGTACACAGTCACTAAGACTTCCCAATGATTCTAGGGCAAGAGCTCCGGCGAGGAAGCCAGAGTTATTGGGAGGCCCAGACCTACCTTTGCGAGGGAATGCGTGTACAACTCCAGATGGGTCCCTGGCACAAAGAATGCTCATGTCTCTGGAGATATTGCTCAAGTGGAATAGACCGGACCGGACCACATTTTCATTGCAAACTACAGTTGCTGTGCAGCTTCTGTGTTAGTTGGTTAGTTAGTTCGTTAGTTAGTTAGTTAACACGGTTAAGGAAACGTTCGGCATTTGCAGAAATATTCTCTTTCCTCGCATATTAGCTTTTAAAATATTAGAATGTCGTTTTTTCCCTCATTGTCAGTGCGAGGTAGTATTTAGATTGTGGCTTTGGTCACCCAACTTTTTGGGCGTTGTACTTGGCTTTCGAATGAGTTGTTCGCTTAGATCAGATTTAGGAAAAGGCAAAAATCTGGGATGTTTATTCGTTGTTAGTTTCTGTGAAGTGAAACTGAAAGTGACAACAGGCCTTGACCGGGGTGGGAAACGAAGCGAGGCGATTGAATAACTCCATCATTCCAACTGCGTACGCTTTTATCTTTAAAGATTTATCATTTGGTCGTTTAACCTGACGTGAAAATTATTTGGCAAGGTCACTTGAAACCTGTGTGTTTGTAAAGTGTGGCATAATGTAGTATCAGCCCGATCATTTGGAAATCCACACAACTCCGCTGTGGCCTGTCTGGGACAGGGGGTTGGGGGGCTGGGAGAGGGACGTGATTGCAAAGCTATCGCGAATCCACGCTTCCGAATATCCCACTACTTACATAACAGGACATATAAGTCATGTTTGAACTGTTTGTTCTTACAAAGGTTCTAGTGCGCAATCTACCCTGCGCCGTACTCCCGTGCCCAACTGCGCAGGTACAGCACTATCCCACACCGCGTCATTTGGTAGTCCCAAATGTCACTTTTTTGGTCAACTAGGCCTCTGACACGCGTAGAAGCCCATCGCCGTGTTTAAGCATTTCAAACCTAATCTGGAGTGTGCATTCTCTCCACTTCAGGTCCCTCCTTTCACTTAAAACCAAATCATTTCGGAAAGGTTGACCTCGGTAATCCCGGAGGTCGGTTAGAGTTTAGTACGAAATCTACATTTCTTACAAGTATCCCAGTGGAACCAATCCCAATCCAGTATGACAGGTCAACTGCTGAGGATTCTCTTAATGTGCAAGTTCGGCTGTGGGATCATTAACAGTTAACAATGGACAACTGTGGACCTGGCTGGCCTGAATGTTGGATTGTCAATTGCCACAGAGGAGTGACTGGGTTCTAATTTCCCCCTCCACCCCTGCGCTCATACAGTCAGCACAACTTCAGTGAGGCTGTACCAATCCCTTTCCACCCCCACCTCACAGAGTTGGCCAAACCTTTGTCTAAGCTTCGATTAGTGCACAGCAGCTCGTCTCCAGCAGGTATGATGAGCAGCACATGTCTTCGGAAAATGAACGAAATCGTCCTGAATCACCCTGCTTGGACTGGAGCATTGAGACACACCATAACCCCATTGGGCTCCAGCAGCAACATGGCCGACCTCAAATCAAATCTACACGTGTCATTGTGCTTACAATCCTGTCTTATAGCACACCCCATTCCAAACCTTGTGGTTCCACTTCGCACACGTGCCCTTTGCCATGTTAGGAGATCTGTGATATGCGAAATACTTCGTTATTTTAGCCATCCAAGTCCAATGCGTGACACTAGTTGAAGGAAGTCATAAGAAACACAAGTTTCAAGGGAAGGGGCCGAAGGTGGTCAATCTACAGTGTGCGATGACCGAAATAACGTTACAAATTCTGAAGCTTATCCTTGTTTCTGTTCTGTTTTAAAGGTCATTTTATACTAGTCATTCTGCAAGTAACTGATCTGGTTTTAATAAATAATTTAGATATGAAATCTAAATACGGATTATTTCAGTCAAGGTGGAAGAATATGAACTGTGATATCTATCACGTGGCCTGGACAAGGCAAAATGATTGATTGGTCGGTGCGCTTTCAGGAGGAACGCACATAAAGTGTATTTTTTACCACTCACACATACGAGAAAACAATGTCAGTATATTTACATTGGCAAAACATAGACCTATTTCACAGTGTATTGCCCCCTCCGTAACGCTCCTGGATGAGAAATTTGTAATCAGTTAAGAAAAGTGTGTGGTCCCAAGGTTTGTGATCCGTCAGCCAGCTCACCAATATGAAAAGGGTCAGAGCCTTCGCATTGTGTTCTGGGACACTAGTACTCAGTCCCGACCGAGTATCATTGAAGGTGGACTCTCCTGGAAGAGAAGTAACAGTGAATTAAACTCTAATACACAGGAAAATACTGCGGGTGCTGGAAATATGAAATCCCCCCCCCCCCCCCACTGAAATGCTCAGCAGGTCCGGCAGCGTCTGTGGAGAGAGAAGCAAGGGTGGAGATGTTTCTATCTAGTCAATGATCAGAATCATTGAATTCTGTCGCCGGAATGGGCCGTTGTTACGGCAGCAATTGCACTGGAGCCCAAAGTTATTACAACCTAGCAGAAGATTTAAAACTAGCTGGGACTATGACCGATTATCAGCCTTGACTACCGGAATGCAGACTACACAAAAATATAGTTGGCCAAGTCATTTCCCGTATCAGCCTCTCTGAACAGGCGCCGGAATGTGGCGACTAGGGGCTTTTCACAGTAACTTCATTTGAAGCCTACTTGTGACAATAAGCGATTTTCATTTCATTTTTCATTTCATTTTGCTGTGCAGTTGTGATTCAATATCCCTGCAGTTTTAATCCTAGCATATAGTCCAACTTCATTACACACTTAGTTTACACATGGGCGGAATAGGCGGATGCTGGTGATAAACGGATACTTTTAAGGCAAAGTCTTTACCACATTCATAACCAATCCTGCTTTCTCCTACATCATAATTAGTGATCCAGTCAGACCCGTAATGTGCAAGTCTGATGAGATGTGAGTTATGTGCTACTTGACAAATTGCGCAGGCCAACAGTCCCCTGAAATAACGCAGACTGTTCTATTCAGCAGTATTCCACCCGTCACCCAAGCAGCTGATCGGTCTTGATTTAAAACGCTTTCCCGTATTATAATGTGGAAAATCCTTGTCTGTTGCAGGCTCTTCTCGACAGTAGCTCCGCTGACAGGCGCCTCTGGCCCTGCGCTGCTGAGACAGTCGGCCCCGGGAGTAGAAGGGGGTGTGCAAGCCGGCGCCCTCTCAGACCCCGTGGTAGCAGCAGCAGACAGACGGGCGTCTAGTATCGCAGCGCTCAGACTCAAAGCCAAGGAGCATGCCGCCCAACTCACACAACTCAACATCCTCCCTGCACCCTCCACCGGCAAGGAAGTGTGCTGAATACACAGCAAGGAGCTCCACACACGTTGCTGAACAAGACCAAATTCAGAAAGAGGACCAGTTACTCCGCGTGGATTGGGTTCTCAGGCAGACTGTGCATGCCCGTAGAGTCAGTATCCCTTCCATCAATCACATCAGCAGGCCACACTTAGAAAAGAGAACAATGGCATTGTCTACATGTAGGAATTGTGATGTTGCTACCATTCATATTTCTGGGAGAGGGTGGAGGGGGGGGGGGGGGACAGTAGTACTAGAGCCTGATTAAGAATATACCTGACGTGACCACTGAGAGAAACTAGGGTTGGATCTAATCAGGGCAGCTCTGGAAAAAAAGTATGAAATGTATTCCAAACACACAGAGATGTAGATATGATAGTTTCCTAATTCGAGTCTTGGTGGCCGGATATAAGGGATACTGTTTCTGAAATGAGTTAGACTTTCTGCGGCGGACCGGTTGTATAGCACACACATGGGCATAATACACGTTGCTTACGTCTGGATTTTTATATGTACATATATAAATATACATCAGTGTGGCCAACCAGTGGTTCGCTACTAAACCAAAGGGACAAAATACTGCCAATCCGAGTGGACTGCTTATGTCACTAAACTGTGATTGATTTCTGTACATAATGCTCGTTCTTCAGAATTTCGGAGGAAAATAATTGTACATTTTCTTTTTTAAAAAAATGAAAATTTGCACTCAGCGTGTTGTGAAAGTTTATTCTCTAGAATTACCAGACAGTTCTTATAGTGTTGTGGATGTATTAGGTTCGTAGAATAATTATTTATGGAGAAACATTTTATTTAACTTATTAACTATAGAGGTTTCGAAAACCTTATTAAAAAAAAGGCAACTTGCTATATTACGTATACTGTTGTAACTTCTTGATATGGGCTAGAAGAGTGACGACACTCTGAAATAAAATGTGATGCTTAACAAGCTAATCGGAGAAAGCGCTTCTTCTAAATCCCGAGTGCTTAGAATATTATTGAACATTTACCCACCGCAGACAAACTCACGATTTACCTAATGCAGGGCTGCCTACGCAAATTCACAACTTGAAGTAACTCGTCGCCGAGTGACAATGTTGTTTCCGCCCAGTATAGGCGTAATCAGATGAGGAGGAATTTTTGAGCAGTCCGATTTACTGTGTCTGGCCGGACTGTGGTACGTTTGCGTGTGTGGGGGGAATGGTGACACACTGACTCTACAACAGCAAGGCGTTTCCAGCCAGTCATTCCGTTTCAAGGCTAGTTCGTTTCACTCATTCACAAATCACGCTGTATGTGCTGGCTAATTTCAAAGTGTGATAGTTAATAAGCACAACATTGCCACGCAATTAAAATACCTCTCTTGTTAATTTAAGAGGGGGAAATCAGCACAGCACAACATTATAAAATAGAGCACAGTATTCTCTGGACCCAGATGCCGATTTGGGGCAATTGAGGGGAGACTGGCACTTTCACCACGCTTGGCAAGTAATCACTACACGGGGTTAGCATTACTTAACCACTTTCAGCGCAATACTCCAGCATTATTGTTTTAATGAGCATTGCCAGAATGCTGCCAATAATATCCAGTCTCTTACGCTGTTGTTGACACGACCAATAAAGATGCTTTCCCATAAACCGCATGAACCTTACACAGCGGGACTGGGTGTAAGTGAAAAGGAGGAGTTCTACTTTCATATCAATATCTGAATGCGCCTTTAATATATCATGTTAAACGGTTTATCAGAAATTATAACATTACCGTCCCCCCTACCTTCTTCATTTGCTGGCGCCTTGCAAGGGTTGCTTCTATATCTTTCTGCCTGTGTGATAACAAGTCACCTTGGTTACTTGATGGTTAACGATTAAACCACGGTGCCTTGGTTACTACACCTGCCCTCTACCGCCTTCCGGGCTGGTTGGCGATCGGCGCCGAATTGTCCAAGTTACAGTCAACCCAGGCGGATTTAATGCGAGCTACCCCGAGGGTTCACTGTTGTGGGTGATTCCAGGGGTTCCGGCTGCACGGTAACCAACCTCCTGGCAAGAGAATGTCGCCACGCCAATTCAGATAATGTTCGAAATGGTATCCAGCAAAGTACAAACAACGCAGATATTTTAAAACACGCCAGCATCGGATTCACACAATACCATTTGGTTCAAGTTAATGCAAGTGTAAAATCCACTCGGAAAGTGGATCTTGAGTGTGTGAGGCTGAAAGACTAGAGCATAATGTTTGGACATAAATAACCGCTGGATTTCGCCACTGTAATGGCCAGAATGAGGGCGCGTGAACTCGTGATGTTGACACAAAGAATCATACCAGATGACAGTTTTTATAAAAGTAGATCGAACAATTTAATAATGAGGTTAGACTGGCAATATTCAGATTCTGAATTTTGTGCCAATCCCCCACCCAGCACCCGCTTAGCTTTTAACTGTAAACTTTCAACCAAAGCATTCACTTGATGGTGGCGCTAAACTAAATCCCCTCTGGTTCAATCAGTTCCTGGAGTTTCTTCAATAAAGGGGCTAAAAACGACCCACGCAATATTGTTTCATTGTTTGGGATATAAACAGGACGCTGAACAGACCAGACGCCGTGTGTATCTCAAAAAGGGAAATGAAATAGTTTATAAAGTTTGCAATGCGAGCAAAGTTTGTGATGGAGGTAGTGCAGCTCTTGGAAATTCTTTCTGTTTCCGATTCCAACCATCGCCATTACCTCAAGTACTGACCTATAGGAGGACAATGGGACTGACTTATTCTCGCTCCGTTGTAGTGGCAGCCTTCCGCCTCCTAAGACTTAATTTGCACCGTGGTGGTCAACTCTCCGCTAGGATACATTTAGTTCATTAACAGTTTTTGACCAGGTACCCCTGTTACCAACGCCAACCCCCAATGACACACAGTCTGGTAAAGTGGTTGATATCATACCAGGACCCCATGCCATTATTTCACTTAACGAACGCTTTTTAAAGTCAGTTTTTCCTCGTCTGACTCCATCCTATAGTACTAAATCAAATTGCGTGAAATTACCTGGTGGATTAAAGTTCTTCTGGCCGAATGAAAGCATCACCCTCTCACTCGCTTCTACTAATCCCACCTCACAGTGCTGGTGCAAACATGTAGATCTCACACTATTCTTTCATGTTTCACAGCTGGGAAAGCAGCCATTCTTCGCTAAATATTCACCATAAATATCACATGTTAACGGCCGATGACTCCCATCAAGTCTATATTAAACATTTGACATGTCACGCATGATAAACTCTGAGTGTCTTTGAAAAAAAAAGGCATTAGCAAAGAAACCAATTTCTGCTCATCTAAACCTCCCCAAGTGTTGAATGATTTCGTTTGAAAGAAGCAGTGAGGCGTATTTCGAGGGTTTTATGAGATTTTCCAGAATGATTTAATCTTATTGTGAACATTATTAATGAATAGCTACCCAATTTGGCCCTAATATCTGGGAATTCTTGCTACAAAACACGGCGACTGTGACCCCCAACCTTAAGCAAACCTCCCCGGCGTTTTTGTGCTGTCTTCAGCCTCCAGTAACTCTTTAACACACTATTGCACGGGAGCCAGTTTTCAGAACGATCACACAGATTCAACTCTCCCCCCATTCACTGCCAAGCTTTCCACCATCTGTTCCCCAAAAAGCAGCTTTCACGTTTGGAGATATTTCAAGGAGCGTGACAAGTCGTCTATATAAACATGTGTACATTTGCATGTATGTATATAGGTAGAAATACTGTTGTATATATGTAAACATGTAGAAATTGTATTGGTTAATGTGGAAAGGAATATATGATTCAGATACAAGTTAATTTTATATGCGCAGATCTCCTAAAAAAACATATTAAAGTTTAACATAATATATTGTATGGATTAATGGAATCATGTATGAATAATGTACCTTTAGCGAAAACGCATTTAAGTGTTGTCTTGTTTTGCATCTTTCTATATTTACCATTAGACGAAACACAATAAATATATTTGAAACCTCGGGTTAATTTTGGAGTATAGTCTATCAGAATGCCAAATATCAAGTATGCGAGTTCCATTTAACCCAGGGCTGGTTACCGAGCAGAATTCTATACAAAACACACAATCTTTTAGAGGGGTTGGGTGGTGTGTGGGGGGGAGGTTCTGCCGCCTTTGGAGCTGTACAAGTTGTGAAAGAAAGACGGAAGAAAGCTGCATTGGAAACTGGTAGCACGATCTCCTTTGGATCCACTAATTCCCATCTCTTTGCTCTCATCCAATTAGTGCGGTGTATTAAGCGGTTTATCATCTCATACTCAGCTGTACAAAGAAACAAGCCGAACACTTTGCAATAGACTCTGTTCTCCTTTTACACCCTCAGGTACTTACATATTCTAGTGTGCTATGAATAATAGGGGAATAATAGAGCACTAATTCCCTCATCAAAGAATGCCTTGTCTGCGCTTTGCTGAAAACACTATTCCGATAAAAGAAAGCAATAAAGCTTAGCATAACAAAACCAAACCTACTTATTAGCTTAGTAGTAAATTAATGCAAAACCACTGGTATTCAACTAGGTTTGAAAACAGCCTCCCGCAACTTTATAATGCTTTATTGCTGAAGGAATTCAAACTTGAAATTTGAATCGGAGAGATGAGTTAATCTGGTAAATTCCAATAAACGTGTTTTCAAACGGCTGTTGTGATTTAAAGCTATTTATCCCACATGAAATGGGATAAATGACACAAAGCGATTTCCTACGGCAGCTAGTCGTGGAAATACACTGCAAGTTCGACATAATTCAGAAATTTCCGACTGATTCGGCGAGCATTTTATGTGGGATTTTGGAGCGTAAACCCATCATTACGAATTGTGCCCCCGCCATTCAATTCCACAGATTGTGAATTAGTGATGCTAATCTTTTCCATGTAAAATAATATAAATAGAGAATGTTGGAAATATAGAGAGCGAGAGAAGGCAGATTAACACATGGAAAATCATTAACCCATCTTCTCACTTTACAGATGCTGCTGTATATCACCTAGATTTGCTGTTTCATTTCAGATTTTCAGCTTGAGCAGTTTCTTTTCACTTTTAGGCTTATTAGGTACAATGCAGAACGCATACACAATCAGTGAATCCAGGCGAGGGCCGCGCAACCAAACTGCTTTCAAGAACAACGCATCTTGTCTATGAATGTCTAAGATTGGGCTCACTGCAGAGATGCTTTTAGGAGCCTAATTGGATGCATGGTCTTATATTCTGCCTAAAAGTTGCAGTTGTTCAATGTTATAGTACATCCAATTAGGGCCCAGAGGTACATATTTCACTCATCATTACTGTCAACGTGAAGTGAGTTCACAGACAATAGTAAAACAGAGGATATTGCAGATGAAGCTGCTATATAGTCATTCCTCAGTTGTGTATAGTGCGTAATAGATGCGGGACGGGGGTGATAGATATATGGTTTCCTTCAGAACGGCACTAAAGACCCTGTGCTTGGAATTCGCAGCTAGCATTCTTATTTAATGTAGCAACGGTATTCTAATTTATTGAAGCGGCACGGTTCTGTTATGCCGTTCCGATTAAAGCATTGACTGGTGGTCGAGACTGGTCTGGTCTGGCGGTCTTTTTCTGGGCGCCGAGGCAGACAGTGAAGGATTGGCCTTCAATGCCGAGAAGAGAGGAGGGGATTGGTTCACCGGCGAAGTTTACGCAGAAAAAGTGCCCGGGTGCCCCTCGTTCGACTATGAGTGGGCAGATTTGTTTTACTTGATGTTAGTTAGGTACCATTTTCTCGATGCTCGACAGGGAATTCTTCAACTCCGAGCCACATGGTCCCACATATTTAAGACAAGACCTGAAAATTCTGGAAATGCTCAGCGGGCCTGACAGCATTGGTGGAGGGAGAAGCATTTGAGGCCTGTGACTTCTCACCAGAATGCCAGATGCAGTGGTGTCCGTTACTGGAAAGGAGCCACTATAATTGCAGAAGTGTTCTTCGTTCGTTTAAACCCAGAGTTCATGCTTTATTTAATACGTGGCACAGCCAATACTGGGAAATCGCTCTGGTGGGGATATTATGTCACATATCGGAATAATATACTTTATATATGGGAGAGATGAGCACTTGTCCTAGTAAGTTAAGCATCGTTCACGTTATGTAAATAAACGTGTGTTTGTGGAAAAAAAAAGATGGAGGAGCCAGGCTCAGGTAAAAATCTTACAAAACGTGCGAACAATTAACAACCCATCAATGTGTCAGTCGGATACTCTTTCAGGCCCAGGCGCCTGAAGTCGCGACATAATATGTAACTGGGTGGTAATAGACTTTATATTGTGAATTAAGCAAAAACGAGTTGAATCTGAAGGTTAAGGATATGGACCCAGTCCTCCAATTCGCTACTATTTAAGCATGGTGCAGTCAAAGTAATATTTCATCATTATGCCCTCAGTACATAATCTCAAAATTGAAGGGGTACAAAAGTAGCCAAACTGTTGAGACTAGGCTATTAATCAGCGAATTCATTACGAACCTGAGAATATTTTGACGGAAACAATATGTAACATAGTGCTTTTACCTGCAAAAACGTCCTTTGCCACTCTGTAATAATGTGTCTCCCTAACCAAGCTCACCAATTTTTTTTAAACTTGTCAGCTTGA
This sequence comes from Scyliorhinus torazame, assembly GCF_047496885.1. Taxonomy (NCBI): domain Eukaryota; kingdom Metazoa; phylum Chordata; class Chondrichthyes; order Carcharhiniformes; family Scyliorhinidae; genus Scyliorhinus; species Scyliorhinus torazame. The sequence continues at coordinate 96,801,641 of NC_092714.1, read as the reverse complement.
AGATTTCACCCTGACTTCAAATTTATTTCAAAGCACTTTGCAGTAAGTTTTAAAACATACTAGAATCATAGAATCAACAGTGCAGCAGAAGGCCATTCGGCCCATCGAGTCTGCACCGGCTCTTGGAAAGAGCACCCTACTAAAGCCCACACCTCCACCCTATCCCCATAACCCAGTAACCCCACCCAACATTAAGGGCACTTTTGGTCACTAAGGGGCAATTTAGCATGGCCAATCCACCTAACCTGCACATCTTTGGACTGTGGGAGGAAACCGGAGCACCCGGAGGAAACCCACGCACACACAGGGAGAACGTGCAGACTCCGCACAGACAGTGGCCCAAGCCAGGAATCGAACCTGGGATCCTGGAACTGTGAAGCAATTATGCTAACCACTATGCTACCGTGCTTCCCCCTAGTAACAAATTATGCCAGATTAACAGTTTTAACTCCGATTCCTTTCAATAAAGTAAAATATATTCTGAAAGTCATCTCAAGGTTTAAGTTTTAAATACATTTCAAAATGCTCAGAAACCTTTGCTTCTGCTGATTGTCACTATATGTGGCATGGTGGTTAGCATTGCTGCCTCACAGCAGCAGACACCCAGGTTTAATTCACACCTTGGGTGTCTGTGTGGAGTTTATATGTTCTCCCTGTGTCCGTATGGGTTTCCTCCGGGTGCTCCGATTTCCTCCCACAGTCCAAAGATGTACAGGTTAGGTGGGTTGGCCGTAATCAGTGTGCACAGTTACAGGGATAGGAAAGAGGAGGGGGCCTAGATAGGGAGCTTTTTCGGAGAGTTGGTGCAGACCAGATGGCCTGAATGGCCTCCTTCTGCACTGTAGGATTCTATGGAAGTGTTTTGTATTGAAATGTGCTTATGCATGCATGTCAGATCTGGTTCCAATTCCCATTAAGAACTGTGCAGAACTACCTTCAACACATGAAAAGGATAGCGAAGAAATACAATGACCATGTGATTTTAACGTAGAATGTCAGGGAAGGGAATGTCAGAGCAGCTGCCCTGAAGGCCTTGAAGGGAAGAAATTATGAAGGAAGATCCGTTTAATTATTGTAACTAATTGAAGTCAACTTTGTTCTGCATATTTTAGTCAGTCTTAAAGGCATTATCAATTGGGCACCAGGAACATATACCAACTGTTGCTGATTCTGCTTCAGGTCGCCCAGTGCTGGTTGTTACTGAGATGCTTCCAAGACATCTTTTCTGCATGTGCAGTGATTAAAGTAATGTTGCCATCGTCCCAGATGAATGTAGGCTACTTTCCCCTTTGAGAAGAAGAGCTGACTGAAGGTGGTGATTTAACCTGGAGATCACCACACCTCAGGGGAGGGGCAAGGGCGAGAGGGCAGGGCCTTCATGAATAACCTCAGCCAGTATGGGAATTTAACCTGCACTGTTGGCCTCACTCTGCATCAGGAACCAGCTGTCCAGCCAACTGAGCTGAACCCATCATATCAGCATTGCAACCTTTTATTATTTTCACAGATGGTGCACTGTTGGGCTGGCCTGGGTGCAGAACTGGAGGGGTTGGTAAAAAATCTGTATCACTACTACTGTTTCGTAAGAGACCCACTCCTTGGGGCAGCATGGTGGTACCGTGGGTAACACTACTGCCTCACGGCGCCGACAACCCGGGCTCGATCCCGACCCTGGGTCAGTGTGCATGTGGGGTTTGTACGTTCTCCCCGTGCCTGCATGGTTCTCACCCCCACAACCCAAAGATGTGCAGGGTAGGTGGATTGGCCACGCTAAATTGCCCCTTAATTAGAAAAACAAACATCCACTCCAAAATTCTTGTTCTTGTTGATAAATCACTATCTCATCCCTCCTTACTTTAGCAATCTCTTCCTGTCTTATATCACTGCGTTCAATGCAGCTCTAAGTTCTTAATGTTGTGATTGGTGGAATAATGTTTGACAGATCTCAGAAACTGTCCCACTGGGCAATGGTGCTTCTAATGAACATTAGTTTGCATCATTACCGGCTAATTTGAAAGCAATCTGAGATGAATCTCATAAGTATTTCAGGAAATGCTGCTGCATTGCGAGCTGCAAGAATCAACATGTATATTACATAGCCCCTTGAGTGTAAATACCATCCCGTGGAAAACAGGAAGAGTAAGATATGGACCAAAATTTGAAGAAATAGGATTTAAGCAGACAATTAAAGGAGGAAAGAGACATGGCATGGGAGCAAAGGTTTGGAGAGGGAATTCTAAGCCAGTAAGACTCAAAAGGCTTTGTTGGGGTGAATGGATGAAAGGTAAGTCAGTAAGAGGAACAAAGTAAAAACAGAACATGCTGGAAATAGTCAGCAGGTCCAGCAACATTTGTGGAGAAAGAAATGAAGTTAACATTTCTGGTTGATAATATTTCAGTTCTGATGAAAAGTCATTGGCTTGAGAAGTTAATTGTTTCTTTCTCCCGAGATGCTGCCAGACATGATGCGTATTTGCAGCATTTCCTGTTTTTATTCCAGAGTACAGTGGGCACATCTTGTCTGTAGCTTCACCTAATCTGTGTAATTCCTACATTTCTTAGAAACAGAGAGTCAGTCACCTTTAAATGGATTCCTGGGAGAAGAAAGTTAGGTTTCATGCCACGTAAAGTTGTCATTTTTAACTGGCATTGGGAACATTTTTCATTGTTCAAATGGGGAAGTCCATCGTATTGGGTCCCACACTCCTTTTCTGCTCCTAAACATTTATGCAGTTTTAATTCTTGGCCAGTGCTTCTGTGGAGTTATTAGAACATAGAACATAGAAAAATACAGCACAGAACAGGCCCTTCGGCCCACGATGTTGTGACAAACTTTTGTCCTAGATTAAGAATAAATTAATCTACACCCCATCACCCTACCGTAATCCATGTACCTATCCAATAGCCGCTTGAAGGTCCCTAATGTTTCCGACTCAACTACTTCCACAGGCAGTGCATTCCATGCCCCCACTACTCTCTGGGTAAAGAACCTACCTCTGACATCCCCCCTATATCTTCCACCATTCACCTTAAATTTATGTCCCCTTGTAATGGTTTGTTCTACCCAGGGAAAAAGTCTCTGACTGTTTACTCTATCTATTCCCCTGATCATCTTATAAACCTCTATCAAGTTGCCCCTCATCATTCTCCGTTCTAATGAGAAAAGGCCTAGCACCCTCAACCTTTCCTCGTAAGACCTACACTCCATTCCAGGCAACATCCTGGTAAATCTCCTTTGCACCTTTCCCAAAGCTTCCACATCCTTCCTAAAATGAGGCGACCAGAATTGCACACAGTTCTCCAAATGTGGCCTTACCAATGTTTTGTACAGCTGCATCATCACCGCACGGCTCTTAAATTCAATCCCTCTGCTAATGAATGCTAACACACCATAGGCCTTCTTCACAGCTCTATCCACTTGAATGGCAGCTTTCAAAGATCTATGAACATAGCCCCCAGTATCTCTCTGCTCCTCCACATTGCCAAGAACCCTATCGTTAACCCTGTGTTCCGCATTCATATTTGTCCTTCCAAAATGGAAAACCTCACACTTTTCAGGGTTAAACTCCATCTGCCACTTCTCAGCCCAGCTCTGCATCCTATCTATGTCTCCTTGCAGCCGACAACAGCCCTCCTCACTATCCACAATCCACCAATCTTCGTATCGTCTGTAAATTTACTGACCCACCCTTCAACTCCCTCATCCAAGTCATTAATGAAAATCACAAACAGCAGAGGACACAGAACTGATCCCTGCGGTATGCCACTGGTAACTGGGATCCAGGCTGAATATTTGCCATCCACCACCACTCTCTGACTTCTATCAGTTAGCCAGTTCGTTATCCAACTGGCCAAATTTCCCACTATCCCATGCCTCCTTACTTTCTGCATAAGCCTACCATGGGGAACCATATCAAATGCCTTACTAAAATCCATGTACACTACATTCACTGCTTTACCTTCATCCACGTGCTGGGTCACTTCCTCAAAGAATTCAATAAGACTTGTGAGGCAAGACCTACCCCTCACTAATCTGTGCTAACTATCCCTAATCAAGCAGTGTCTTTCCAAATGCTCAGAAATCCTATCCCTCAGTACCCTTTCCATTACTTTGCCTATCACCGAAGTAAGACTAACTGGCTAACCCTAACCCTGTAATTCCCAGGGTTATCCCTATTTCCTTTTTTGAACAGGGGCACGACATTCACCACTCTCCAATCCCCTGGTACCACCCCTATTGACAGTGAGGACAAAAAGATCATTGCCAACGGCTCTGCAATTTCATCTCTTGCTTCCCATAGAATCCTTGGGTATATCCCGTCAGGCCAGGGGGACTTGTCTATCCTCAAGTTTTTCAAAATGCCCAACACATCTTCCTTCCTAACAAGTATCTCCTCGAGCTTACCAGTCTGTTTCACACAGTCCTCTCCAACAATATGGCCCCTCTCATTCGTAAATACTGAAGAAAAGTACTCGTTCAAGACCTATCTGTTCAAACTCAATACACAATCTCCCGCTACTGTCCTTGATCGGACCTACCCTCGCTCTAGTCATTCTCATATTTCTCACATATGTGTAAAAGGCCTTGGGGTTTTCCTTGATCCTACCCGCCAAAGATTTTTCATGCCCTCTCTTAGCTCTCCTAATCCCTTTCTTCAGTTCCCTCCTGGCTATCTTGTATCCCTCCAACGCCCTGTCTGAACCTTGTTTCCTCAGCCTTACATAAGTATCCTTCTTCCTCTTAAGACATTCAACCTCTCTTGTCAACTATGGTTCCCTCACTCGACCATCTCTTCCCTGCCTGACAGGGACATACATATCAAGGACATGTAATATCTGTTCCCTGAACAAGTTCCACATTTCAATTATGTCCTTCCCTGACAGCCTATGTTCCCAACTTATGCACTTCAGTTCTTGTCTGACAGCATCGTATTTACACTTCCACCAATTGTAAACCTTGCCCTGTTGCACGCACCTATCCCTCTCCATTACTAAAGTGAAAGTCACAGAATTGTGGTCACTATCTCCAAAATGCTCCCCCACTAACAAATCTATCACTTGCCCTGGTTCATTACCAAGTACCAAATGCAATATGGCCTCCCCTCTGGTCGGACAATCTACATACTGTGTTAGAAAAGCTTCCTGGACACACTGCACAAACACCACCCCATCCAAACTATTTGATCTAAAGAGATTCCACTCTATATTTGGGAAGTTGAAGTCACCCATGACAACTACCCTGTGACTTCTGCACCTTTCCAAAATCTGTTTCCCAATCTGTTCCTCCACATCTCTGCTGCTATTGGGGGGCCTATAGAAAACTCCCAACAAGGTGACTGCTCCTTTCCTCATGTTTCTTCTTTTAAAAAAGAAAAATTCAGAGTACCCAATTAATTTTTTCCAATTAAGGGAAAATTTAGCATGGCAATTGACCTATCCTGCACATCCTTGGGTTGTGGGGGCGAAACCCACTCAAACGTGAGGAGAATGTGCAACACCACACGGACAGTGACCCAGAGCCGGGATCGAACCTGAGACTTCGGCGCCGTGAGGCAGCAGTGCTAACCACCGTGCAATTGAGCTGCCTCCTCACGTTTCTTCTTTAGAAGCTTGAGTGAGTAATTATTTTAGTTTGCACAAGGCTATGAATGATACATTGATAGACAAAAATCAGAAACATCTTAAGAGACTAAATTTCCTTTTAACACTTCTTTCTCCATCCCCCCTTTACTTTTCTCTTTCCTTTAGTGAAGGCACTAACATTTTGGGATGCATTGGGATCCATTGTTGCCTGCAGTCAATGTGTTCAATTTGTGACACAGAATCCAGTCAGGAGAGTAACCAGGAGTATGAATCCTGACTGATTTGACTCCTCTCTAACCCCAGGGTTTCATCAGTCAATTGTAGCACACCAAAAGAGCCCAGTTAGCCTAGCGACCAAGGATAGAACTCGGAGCCTTCAGATTTATATAATTTATCAATCCACAGAGATGTTGAGGGAATAACAATCTGGCCCTATGAAATGAAAATCGCTTATTGTCACAAGTAGGCTTCAAGTGAAATTACTGTGAAAAGCCCCTAGTCACCACATTCCGGCGCCTGTTCGGGGAGGCTTGTACGGGAATTGAACCGTGCTGCTGGCCTGCCTTGGTCTGCTTTCAAAGCCTGCGATTTAGCCCTGTGCTAAAGCAGCCCTTGATCCCTAATCCCACATTATTTGGAAGATGCATCCATTCAAAAACTGAAGATCACTATATCGGTAGGTGGTGATGCTGCTTGTTCACATTCATATTTGTGACACAAAGACAGATATTTAGCAGTTATTTGGAAAGCTACAGGTACCATTGCCTTTACTGGGTGAGTCACCTCCTAGTATTTTGTACCTAGTTACATTCATATATTGTTTCAAGATAACTTCCTACAGAAGAACTCTCTCAACAATCTAAATTACTAGCATTTCACAACTTGGGATTATCATTGTGACTTATTTAACAAGAATAGAAGAATGTACATGCACCAAGTCCCCAGTGAGTCATTTTGTTTATTCTATGGGAATGATTCATCTATTAAAATGAAAAAAGGCCTTTTATATTCCAGGGTGCTACACCAACCTCAACTATTTAAGGATTGGTTCATGAAATAAATATATTTTTATTTTTTGTATGTAAGGGCAGTAATCATATTACCTACCTTAATATAATAGATTTCAAAAATAAATACATTTAAATTAATCTAACAGGTTCACGTGGCATAAAGACCTGCATGTAGCCTGTTACTGTGCTGTGAATCCCACAACAATGGTGCTTTGTGTCTTGGGAGGGGGAAGAAATTAAAATGAAAAACTCTTTCACACAGAAAGGGAATGAAAATCAGATTCATCACTTGCTATTACAGAAGAAATCAGCAAAGAGTTCAGAGTGGGTAAGCGCTTAGTTAAGAGTTTAGTGCATATGTAGAAAGCAAATAAGTCAAAATAAGCAATAAACACACAAAAGGTCAATCAGGTATGCCTATTTTAATGTAATGGCCTATTTTAATGTAATTTGGAGTGAAGTGCAAAGTGCTCACCAGTGAGAAACCTAGGTGAGCTTTCATGATTTGAGGGGTCTCTGGTGAAAACACAACAAAAAATAAATTGTTAGTTATAATCATCATTTTAAAAAATATGCTTATTGAAAACGTTTATAGACAAAATAATATGAAACAATTAACCCAAGTTACAATCTCAATGAACACGAGAAACAATCAAAAGCACAAATTAACTTAACCCCCCCCCCCCCAAACATTAAACTAAACCCTAAACCCCCAAACAACTATCGGTGACTAGCTCCTTAAAAAAGGAAATGGTTGCCGTCTTAGGTAGAACCCTTGTACTGACCCCCTAATGGTGTATGTAACCGTCTCCAAATCCGAGAATGACATGAGGTAACCAACCAAGCCGAGGCACTGGGTGGAGTAGACCTCCACCCAGGCAGAACTCATCTCCGGGCTATTAATGAGGCAATAGCGAGGACCCCCGTCTGCAGCACCAGCGACTCTGATACTCCAAAAAAGGCCACCAGTGGACATGGCCCCAGATTGATATTAAGAATCACTGAAATGGCATTGAAGAAAGAAGCCCAAAAGCTTATTAACTTGGGACAAGACCAGAACATTTGAGTGTGGTTAGCCGCCCCCAGAGAACATTGCTCACACCCGCCCTCCACCCCAAAAAATAATCCACTCATCCTCACCTTGATCAGATGAGCTCTGTGCATCACCTTGAATTGGATAAGGATAAGCCGAGCATATGAAGGCAAGGATTTGACCCTGTGAAGACCTCAACATCTAGAATGGGACCCAATTCACCCTCCCATTTCACCTTCACCTCACTCAACAGAGCTGACTCCACTGTTAGCATCTGGCCGTATATGCACAAAATAGTCCCCCCAACTGACCCGGTCAAAGACACAATCCTCTCCAACAGGGAGGAGGATGGTGCCAAGGGGAAAGAGGGTTGGTTCAGTGATCCGGGTTCCATATGGGGATAGATGGAAGTTCTAGCCTTGGCGCATTAGTAACTGCATCGGTTCCGTTCTCTCCGGCAAGACTTTCCTCTAATATGGTAGTGCCGTCCACCCGGAGAATGTGGAAAAGGGGAAAAAGCCTTACTCAAAAAATTGTGAAGGGAAAAGGGTCTGAATAGATTGGAACCAGGGAGTTGAAATTTCTCTGACAGCTCCTTAAAACTGGCAAACCTTCCCTCCATGAACAGGTTCCAAACCTCTCCAAACCCTTCCCCACCCATGACCTAAACGTTGGGTCCAAACCCACTGGCAACAAGTGATGACTATTGCTGGCCCCTGAGTTTCAGATACTGTCTGAACTGCTTCCAGATTCTCAGGGTGGACGCTATTATGATATCAGAGGAAAGTCTTGCCGGAGAGAATGGCAGCGATGCAGTTACTAATGCACCAAGACTAGAACCACTATCTGCCCCCATATTGAACCCGGATCACTGAACTAACCCAGTACCTTCTGAATGTTGGCTGCCTAATAGTAAAATAATAAATCGGGTAAAACCAAGCCTCCTGATTGATTAACTCTCTGGAGGAATGCCCTACGATCCTTGGGGTCTTCTCCACCCAAATAACTGAGGACACAAACTTATTAATTTTGACAAAGAAGGGCTTGGAGAGAAAAGTGGGGAGACATTGAAAAATAAATAACAATCTCGAGAGCACATTCATCTTAATGGTCTGAACCCTGCCCGCCAATGATAGAGGGAGGTTATCCAACTTCTGTAAGTCATATTTGACACCATTACCCAGACTAGTATAATTTAATTTAAGAAGCGAGGCCCAATTATGGGCCACCCAGATTTCCAGATAACGATAGCTAGATCTGGCAAGGCAAAAAGATAACATCCCCAGATAGGCTCCCCTTGCCAGAGGGTTAATTGGGAAATATTCACTCTTATCCAAATGCAACTTATACCCTGAGAAGCAGCCAAAGCTCCCAAGCCACTTCAATATCTCATCACAGCAGATACCGGGTCCATAATATAAAGAAGCAAGAAATCCACGTACAAAGACATCCTATGATCTGCCATGCCTGCTTTATCCCCCTCCACTTACTGGATGATTTCAGTGCTATAGCAAGAGGTTCTATTGCCAGAGCAAGCAGGAGCAGAGACAATAGACATCCCTGCCTTGTGCCTCTATTTAGTGGAAAGTAGCCAGAATTCAAAGCATTCGTGAAAACACTAGCAGTGGGGGCCCAATACAATAAACAAATCCAGGATATCCCAAGAATCTCAAAGAGATATCCCCACTCCACCCTATCAAACATCTTTTCAGCGCCGGGGGAAACAATCACCTCCGGTTCGGGCACCGAGGAGGGGAAGAGGACAACATTAAATAGACAACGTATATTGACTGACAATTGCCAACCCTGAATGAGCCTGTCTGGTCTCTGAGATCACATCTGGGAGGCAATGCTCCAACCGCAGTGCCAGCATGTTTGCAAGTAACTTAGCATCCGCATTTAAAAGTGAAATAGGTCGATATGACCAGGCTCTGTATGGTACTCGTCTTTCTTAAAGATCAAGGAAATAGAGTCTTGCACGAGTTCTAAAACTCAATGGGGAAGTCATCAGGACCAGGAGCTTTACCCACCTGCATCAGCCCAATGCATTTCATAATTCCCTAAGGGCCCAACGGGGATTCCATCTCCTCAAGCCTCTCCCTCTCCACAACTGGGATGGATAATCCATCCAAAAAATCAGTCATGGCCGAACAGTCCACTAAGGGCACCGAGGTGAAAGATCCCAATAAACCGACTCAAAAGCTGCATTGACGGGGCAGCACGGTGGTGCAGCAGTTAGCACGGCACTGAGGACCCGGGTTCGATCCTGGCTCCGGGTGTGGAGTTTAGCAAATTCTCCCCGTGTTTGCATGGGTCTCACCCCCACAACCCAAAGATGTACAGGGTAGGTGGATTGACCATGCTAAATTGCACCTTAATTGGAAAAAAATTGGGTACTTTAAATTTTAAAAAAACTGCGTTGACCTGACGAAAACCTGGCTGCCACTCGAGTGCTGTGTCTGCAGTTTCCCGGGAAGCCGCCTGCCATTTCAGCTGGTGAGCTAAGAGTCGACTGGCCTTCTCCCCATGTTCATAAAACATATCTCTTGAAAGTCACAACTGGCCCACTGCCCTATCTGCTGATAATAATTCAACTGTGTTTGCAGCTTTTTCCAACTTGCCAACAACTCCGGATTGGGGCAAGTGAGTACTGGTGGTCCACCTCTAAATGGAGTTCGCCAGCCTCTACTGCTCTGCCCTTGCGGTTTTTTCCATGTGCACTTTGTAGGAAATTATCTCCCCCCTGATGACCTCCTTAAGGGTTTCCCACAGTTTACAAAATGAGATAGACACACTTTTATTAAATTTAATATATTCCCCAATGGAGGAGGACATGCGTTCACAAAAGTTCGTGTCCACTAATAATGCCGTATCCAATCGCTAATGCGGACTTCAAGAGGGACCTGATTCTAGTGCCAAATCAAAAAAATGTGATGCATGGTCTGAACTCACAATCGTCGAGTAACCTCCACCTCCACAAAAGGGAGGAGAGACCTGTCCATCACAAAAAAGTCAATACAGAAGTATACCTGGTGCACACGGGAGAAAAAAATAAAAACTTTTTATCACTTGCGTGCAAAAAGCGCCACACATCAGCCTCCCCCCACCCCAAAATCTGTTCCATGAAATCCACAAAGCTCTGGCCACCCTGGTGGAGTCAGAGATTTGGACCTGGACCGATCCAGCCTGGGGTCCAGAACACAGTTTAAGGCACCAACCAAAATGATCTCAAATCGGCGATGGAGGCCAGCAACTTATTAGTAAAATCAGTTTCGTCCCAGTTTGGAGCACAGACGTTAATCAGCACTACTGAGGCCCCTGCCAAAGATCCACAGGCAACAACATGTCTACCATTGCGGTCAGCCAAGACCTTAGTGGCAGAAAACTCTACACTTTTATTGATTAATATTGCTGCACCCCGGGCCCTGCCGTCAAAGCCCAAATGAAAAACTTGTCCCACATACCCCTCCTGCAACCTTGTCTGCTCTCTGACCCGCAAGTGTGTGCCTTGCAGAAACACCACGTTGGCATTCAAACATTTAAGGTGAGCAAATACCCTCGACCTTTACTCTGAGCCATTCAACCCCTGACATTCCAGGTGACCAGACAAATTGGGGCCTCCCACCACCAACGCCGCGCCCCCCCCCCCCAACCCGGAGTCAGCCATTTCCACCAAGAGGGATTATCCAACATAGAAAGCACAGCAACCAGGCCCACCCAAGATGACCACCAAACAAATTAACAAGATTACATTTAAAAAAAAATCTTGTCACCGTCAGCAACCTACCCCCAATGCACCCCCCCACATCACTCGTTCTCAGAAATTACTACACCCAAATACTCAGCAAGACGAACATAAACAGCTAAAACTTACTCCTAGTAAACCTTACCCCAAACAGAACAAAAACCACAAAGTTCATTATCTAAAACAGGACTACTACAATGCGCTGTGGTCAACCCATCGGCACCACTCCTGTTAGCTAACTTTTGGCTAGCAGGGCGGCTCCCACCCAGCGTGAAGAAAATATGCTTACAGAACAAAATACTAAGTATAGAAACTCCTTAAAACATAGTACTCCAACAGGGAGCTATATATTTTCACAACAGTTTGAACAAAAACCCACATAAAACCCAGACCCAAGCCCAACTTGTAAAACATTCAATCCCAACAAGAACAGCAAAAACGCAAACATGAACAAGGAACCCTAACAATTCCACATATCAACATGCTCATCCCCAATATCCAAAAGATTTGGTACAGCATAGTGGCACAGCCTCACAGCAACAGCGACCCAGGTTCAATTCCGGCCTTGGATGACTGTCTATGTGGAGTTAGCACATTCTCCCCATGTCTGGGTTTCCACCGGGTCTCCGGTTTTCTCCCACAATGTACTCGTTGGAATTTAGAAGGAAGCAGGGGGATCTTATAGAAACATATAAAATTATGAATAGATAGGATAGATGTGGGCAGGTTGTTTCCACTGGCGTGTGAAGGCAGAACTAGAAGGCATAGCCTCAAAATAAGAGGAAGTAGATTTAGGACTGAGTTTAAGAGGAACTTCTTCACCCAAAGGGTTGTGAATCTATGGAACTCCCTGCCCAGTGAAGCAGTTGAGGGTCCTTCATTAAATGTTTTCAAGATAAAGATAGATAGTTTTTTGAAGAATAAAGGAATAAACGGTTATGGTGTTCAGGCGGGAAAGTGGAATGGAGTCCACAAAAGATCAGCCATGATCTCATTGAATGGCGGAGCAGGCTCGAAGGGCCCGATGACCTACTCCTGCTCTTAGTTCTTATAATCCAAAGATGTTCAGGTTAGGTGGATTGGCCATGCTAAAAATGATCACTTAGTTTCCAGAGATGTGCTGGTTAGGTGGGGTGATGGGGATGGGGCAGGGGAGTTGGCCTGGGTAGGTTGCTCTTCCCGAGGGTCAGTGCAGTCTTGAATGGCCGAATGGCCTCCTTCTGCACTGTAGGGGATCTATGATTCTATGATCCCATGCCGAGCCCATGCTTCTTTACAAAGGAATCTGTGCCCCCGGTGCATCAAAAAAAAGTATTTTCCCTCAAAAGTCACTCTTAGTTGTGTCGGGTACACCACCCCAAACCGGACTCTGCTTTTTGTACAGGACGGCCTTGGCCTTGTTGAATGCTGCCCGTGTCTTTACCAGCTATACTCCCACATCCTGGTAAACCTGATGGTGTGGCCTTCCCAGTTGTAGTAGCGATTCTCCCTTGTCCATCTCAGGACCCGCTCTTTTTCTTTGAAGGTGTGAAACTTCACAATTACTGCTCGCGGTGGTTGGTAGGGACGGGGCTTCTGTCGGTGTATCCAGTGGGCTCGGTCCAGCTTGGGGGGGTCATGATCCACCCTCACCCTCCATCTTCCCAAACATCTCCACAAAATATTTTGTGGGAATTGGGCCTTCCCCTCTGGCAGCTCCACTGTTCAGATGTTTTGCGTCCTGGACTGATTCTTCAAATCATTCACCTTGGCCTTCAGCGCTTTGTTTGCATCGGCCACCAGAGACATCTCTGCTTCTAGAGGCGTAAACTGGTCAATATGCCTCAAAAGGGCTACCTCCATGCCCTGTATCGTGGTTCTTTGTGTCTTTACCGTTTCATTGGTCCTCTCCAATGCTAAATGAATGGGTGTCCAGGCCTCTTCCATCGATTAGCAGAGGTCCCCTGACATAACCTGCCAATATTTGTCAAATTCTGTCGCCAAGGTGCTCATAAGCATCTTGGTTATTAGTGGAGTGGCTGGTGTCCCAGAAGCTCTCCGCCATGTTTTCCATCGATGACCCCCAAGAGGCCTCTAACTCTGCCAACGAACCTCTACTTTCAGCTTTTTCCCCCCGGGATTTCTAGGCATCTCACTTATGTAGGTACCTAATCCCGTTAAATACGTGGGCTTTTAAACAAAAATACCCCCCGGAATTAAGCAGAAAGAGCTATAAGTGAAGTAATCTAGGGGGAGCCGCCTCATGCATGTCTTCCCCTACATAATGCCACTGTAAGTCCCGTAACCATCATTGTAATGAAAAATCATACTCTAAATAACATGAATAACGTAGGATATAATAGTTCTTTTGATCCACCAGTACATTCTCCAGACCCAGAAAATACTGGATTATAAATGTAACCTTGTGCAATCTGAAAAGCATCTTAGTTGTAAAGAATCTAGAAACAAGTTACCTGGAAACAATATAAAAAAGTAACCAGATTCAAAATACCAGTAGGTGACTCACTCAGTAGGTGTAATATTATAGCAGCTGCTAAATATGTCTTTGTGTTGCAGATATGAATCTGAACAAACAGCATTAATACATAACTTCTTACATGCATGAGAAGACATTTGTAGAATTTATTCAGATCAAGATTGGTTTCCTCCCACAGTCAAAAGATGTGCAGGTTAGGTGGATTGGTCATGTTAAGTTGCCCAAAAAGTTAGATGGGATTACTGGGTTACAAGCATAGGGTGGGGGCGTGGGCCTCGAAAGGGTGCTCTTTCCAAGGGTCAGTGCAGACCCGATGAGCCGAACGGCCTACTACTGCACCGTAGGGACTCTATGATCCTAAGATCAAGACCAGCAGTGGTTAGCACTGCAGCCTCACGGCGCTGAGGTCCCAGGTTCGATCCCGGGTCACTGTCCGTGTGGAGTTTGCACGTTCTTCCCGTGTTTGTGTGGGTTTCGCCCCCACAACCCAAAGACGTGCAGGGTAGGTGGACTGGCCATGCTAAATTGCCCCTTAATTGGAAAAATGAATTGGGTACTCAAAATTTAAAAAGGAACAAAACAAAAAAAAAGACCAACCTAGTCTACATCAGAGATCATTACTGGTCCTAGATCTTTAATTATTATTTAATTAATTGAATTGAAATTTCCCACCCCAAGTGGTGGCGGGGTAAGAACTGTATTTTGGGTTTTCTCTTGGTCATCGGGATCAATTTTCCAACCAACAAAATTTGCATCAACTGCGAAGGTGAAAGAGAGCTTTAAGACACACTCCCATAGCAAAATTATAGTTTGACTTATTCATCAGCTTCAAGCATTTGGAGAAGCTGGATTTATGTTTATAGCTACAAGAGAGAACACTGTAAAGATTAGTCAGTAGATTGAATTGTCAAGTCTTCAGAAATGGCTTGTGCTAATAGTGCATATTTGATACATTCCATCAGTCTGGAAGATCTAAGCAATTATAGTTGGGTGCACTTCCATGTCTGTTATGCTCTTCGGTCCAATACTTGGAAGAAATGGCAACTGAATTGCATATTTGAGCTTGGGTAAAGTTCACCTTTACAGTTATGAAAAGGTGGATCAATTTTTATTTACATTTTTAAAATGTCACTCAGAGTTGGAAATAGCCAGCATTTATTGTCCATTCCGAATTGCCATTGACGTAACACAGTGACTTGTTGTCAGTCTGGAATCACATAGGTCAGACTAGTTGGTAGATTTCTTTCCCTTAAAGACATTAATGAATCAGATGGGTATGTTACGACAAACTGGTAATTCCATTACTGACACTAGATCTAAAAATTATGTGACTGGATTTAAATTTCCCAGCTGAAGTGGTCAAAGGTGGGGGGAGTGGAAATCTGAACTCATGGGCTGTATATTTTCTGGCCCCTTCTGGTGTATTTGAAGATGGGAGGTTTGTGAAATAAGAGGTGGTCTTCCCACTCATTCCCTCCCAGCCTGTCATAATATGGGAGACAGGTTGGGTATCAGGCAGCCTCCCACCCGTAGGCCTATTGGGCCATGGCCACTTAAGGGTCTCATTCCACTTCTGTCACTATTTACAGGTGGCAAAGGAAGGCAGGTAACCCAGCAACTTTCACTGCCTGGGCTGCTGATGGGCAGCAAGTGGGGGTACATCCTTTACTTAAATTGCCTATGCCCATCAAGCACTCCCCCTCAAAAGATCCCATTTCCCTTTAACCTTTCCCCTTAGGCCTATTAAATCCAGCTCGCCTTTCCCACTCACTGGGATTTGCCAGCCAGGCCCCTGTCCAAAATCCATTGAAATCCGGACTCTATCAGTCTTTTTTCTCAGACTGCCTTTTGCTCCAGGATTGGCAACCACTCGATCCTGAAGCTGCTGGACTACAGAGCTGCTGGCAATCTGATTGACCAACAACTCTCTAGGGCAGAAGTCCCACTGAAACAATTAAAGCTGCTCCCCAGGTAATACTGCTCTGGGGCAGCCAGGTTTTGGTTGTGTGTGGGGGCATGAGGAATATGGCACCTTGCTCAGTCCAGCCGCAAGTGTCCAGTTTAATAAGCCAGGTTTCTGGATTGTAGTCAGTAACTTAACTACCTGAATGGCATATTCAAAAATGGATGCACTAGTGCCTTTGAAAGCCCAACAGTGCAAAGTTCTGTAGAGATTTAATTAATAACACCACATCTGCTGGACACAGCTTCGAATGGGAACAGAAAGTTCCTTCCTGCAGAATATCATCTTCAGGAAAATATTTAGACCTCCTTTTTGATGACTGAGGTTGCCTGTCTGGGAGATGCTATGAAAGCAAGCGCAAGTTGTTGCAATTTATTTTGCCCACATTGCAGCTAGTGTACAAGTGGCACAAAGTTCATCATATTGCAGGGGCAATGATAGAGTAGATTACTCTGTTCTGGATATGGTTGTAGCAGCATGCAAGCAGGTAAGTGATTTTTAAAATTAATTTACAATATGGGGGCTCTGCTGGCTAGGCCAGTATTTATTTCACATCCCTAGTTGTCCTTCAGAAGTATTCTATCAGAGTCTATGACTTGAACCTTGAAGATGGCTTGAGATTGCCAAAGGTTATAACATTACAGATTATACCATCTGCCCTGCGCTGGTTATATGGCTGGACCAATTAAGCTTCTAGCCAATGATGACTCACAGAATATTATTGCTTGGTGGGGGGGGGGGGGGGGTATAGCAGTAGTGGTTCCAGTGGAGTCAGTAGTTAGTCATGTTACATAGATGCTATCAACCACTTGTTAACCCAGGCTTAGATGTTGTCCAGGTCTTACTGGCTGGCTAGAATGGGATACTTCTTTTTTATTTGTTCACGTAATGTGAATGGAACTGCAACCAGAATTTATTGCCCTCACCATGTTGTCCTTGAAAAGGTGGTGGTGAGCCACCTTCCTGAACTGCTGCAGCCCATGTGGTTGGAGGAGTGGGGTACGTGATGAGACCCAATGATGTTGAAGGAACAGTGGTACAGTTCCAAGTCAGGATATTGTGCGACTTGGAGGGCAGTTTGAAGGTGGTGGTGTTTCCGTGCATTTGCTGCCCTTGTCTTTCTAGCTGGTAGAGGTTGCGGGATTTGAAGAAGCCTTGGTGAGTTTATACATCCTGTATGTCTTGTGCACTGCTACTACTGTACACTAATGATGAAAGGTATGAATGTTTAGATGCTGGATGAGGTGTTGAGTGTTATGGGAGCTGCACTCATCCAGGTAAGTGGAGAGTTTTCCATCACACTCCCCGACTTGATCCTTGTAGATGGTGGATAGACTTTGAAGAGTCAGAAGGTGTGTTATTTGCTGCAGAACTCCAAGCCTCTGATCTGCTCTTGAGCCACAGTATTTATATGGCCGATCCAGTTAAATGCTTGGTCAATGGACAGCATGGTGGCGCACTGGTTAGCACTGCTGCCTCACAGCGCCAAGGACCCGGGTTCGACCCCGACCCTGGGTCACTATCTGTGTAGTTTGCACATTCTCTCCTTGCTTGCGTGGGTCTCACGCCCACAACCCAAAATGCTGCGCAGGGTAGGTGAATTGGCCACACTAAATTGTCCCTTAATTGGAAAAAAAGAATTGGGTACTCTAAATTTATTTTTAAAGAAGTGTTTGGTTAATGGTGACCCATAGGATGTTGATGAAGGGTAATTCAATGATGGTAATATGCTTAAAGGTCAAAGGGGGATGGTTAGATTCTCTTGTTGGAGATGGTTTTTGTAGGCACTTGTGTGGCATAATATTACTTGACAATTATGCTCAAGCTAGAATGTTATCCAGGTCTTGCTGCATGTAGGGATATTCTGCTTCAGTAGCTGAGAAGTTGTGAATGGTACTGAACAATCATTTGCAAACACGTTCAATGCTCATGTTTTGGTGGAGGCAAGCTCATTCATAATGAAGAAGCTTAAGGTGGTTGGGCTTAGGACACTGCTGTTGGAGCATAATCTTCAGTTGTACAGCTAGAATGTTGTCAGGGCTAATGTCCTTTTGCTGTACCCAATTTCTTCAGGGTAATGTTGTGGTGTGAGAATTTGGTCTCCATTACTCCAAACGCATTCCCTTGTGCTTAGTATGACTCTACCAGTGAAGTGAAGAGTGGAAATAAAGAAATGAAGAGTCCCCCCATCCCCCCAAATTGCCAGGGCTCCTTTGTGCCATACTCAGTATATGCTGCCTTGATGTCAAGGGCAGTTACTTTCACCTCACCTCTTGAATTCAGCCCTTTTGTCCATGTTTGGACCAGGCTGTAATGAGATTAGGAATTGAGTGGCCACGTCGGAACCCAATGTAAGCGATGATGAGCAGCTTATTGCCATTTGCTAGCAATGCCAATGAACCTTCCATCAATTTGTTGATGATTGAGAGTAGACTGATGGGGTAATGTTATGGGCCAGGGTTTAGAGAACCCCAAAGTGTATCATGGAGTTCACCTGACCCACATCTTTTACGTGATTGTAGTATGGGGAGCCCACTCTACAGGTGTAGTACAGCAGAAATGGAAAAGTATTTTTTAAAGCAAAACAATGTTTATTTTATGAATTCAAGTTAACCTTTTTAAAACATACAGTGAACACCTTAGCAACCATTAATTCAAATACAACCCCCAAAGACTACAACACTAAGCAAACCTTTATGCTTTCCTTTTTAACATCCATACGACTTAAAAACAAAACCTTTATCAGAAGCACATCAGGTTAAAGTCACTACTGAAAACATTTATAATTCTGAATTCACCAAATGATCAAGGGATAGTCTTTTGATGGCAGAGAGAACAGCAGTACACCTGCTTGGTCTGGCTTCAGCTCCAACACTGAAAACGAAACTAAATCACACCTTGCAGTCTGCTCAAAAACAAAAGTAAAAAGCTGACAGGCAGCCCAGCTCCACCCACTCTCTGACATCACTGCAGTAGTAAACACCCATTTCTTAAAGGTACTCCCACTACAGATATTTATATACACACCCATTTATAAACACCCATTTCTTAAAGGTACTCTCACAGTAATAATTGGCTGGATTTGACATATCCTACTTGTGGACAGGAAATACTTGGGCAATATTCCATATTGTTGGCTGGATGGCAGTCATGTAGCTGTACTGGAACAGTTTGGCTAGGGCTGTTGCTAATTATTCAGTGCTACAGCTGGGATTTTGTCAGAGCCCATATCCTCTGCTGGACCCAATGTATTTACATTACTTGATACCAAGAAATGGCTACGGTGAATTGAATTGGCCAAAACCGCTCATCCGTAATCCTGGGGATGTTTGTAGGAGGCTGAGATAGATCATCTTCTGGATGAAGATTGTTGTAAAATCTCGAGCCTCACCTTTTGCACTGAGGTGTTGGGCTCTGGCTGCACGGAGGATGGGGATGTTTGTTGAGCCTCCTCCTTCTCCATTAGTTGTTTAATTGTCCACCACCATTTATGATTGGATGTGGCTGGACTGTAGAGCTTTTATATTATCCTTCAGTTGTCAGACCACTTGGCCTGATGGCAATAGTAGAGAGAGGGATATACCAGGCCATAAGATTGCAGATTGTCATTAAATACCAGCAGTCCATGGGATGCTCAGTTTTGAGCAGTTAGATCTGTGCCTGTCCCATTTAGTACAGTGATGGTGCCGCACACCATGATGGAGGAGGCTCTGACTTTGTGTCCACAAGGATTGCACGGTGGTCACTCCTACCAATTCAGTCATGAACTGATATACCTGTGACAGGTTGACTGCTGAGAATAAAGTCAAGTATTTTCCCCACTTGTTGGCTCTTTCACCACCGATCACAGTCCCAGTCTAGCAGGTTTGTCCTTCAAGACTCAGCCAGTTCAGTCAGCAATGGTTCTACCTTGATAATGGACAGCGAGGTCCCCACCCAAGTACATTCTCTGCCATTGTTATGCTCAATGCTTCTTTTGAGTGGTGTTGAACACCGAGGAGCACTGATTCATCAGGTGAGGAAAGGTGGTAGCTGGTAATCAGCAGGTACATGTTTGATCTGGTGTCATGGGATTTTATGCTATCTGGAGTCAATGTTGAGCACTCTCAGGTCCACTCCCTCCTGGCTGTATACCACTGGGCTACCACCTATGGGGTGCCTGTCCTGATGGAGGAGTCTGGGACATTGACTGTAAGGTATGATTTGGTGAGTATGATTACATCACGCTGTGGCTTGACTTGTCTGTGGGACAGTTATCCCTAATTTGGCAGAAGTCCTGCAAGGTGATGGTGAGAAGGACTTTGCAGGGATGACTGGGCACGATGTACCTTTGTCGTTTCCAGTGGCGATGTTGACACCGGGTGGTCAGTCCGGTTGTATTTTTGTTGTCTTGATTACCAGAGCAACCGTGAAGAATGCTCAACATTGTAAATCATTGTGAAATAGTCATTGCTCTGACCTCAATCAAGTACAATGAAGTTCACAGAGCTGAAGATGGTTGAATCACAAGATACTGCGTCCTGAGGAACTCCTGTAGCGCTACCTCCCAGTATTTATTGAGAACTCGTAATTGCTCAACTAAAACAAAGCTATCAATTTATTTTGGGTTATAGTTCGACAGGGATACAGGGAAAGAGTTGGGGAGTGAGACTAGCTGATTTGCTTTTGCAGAGATGGAAATGACATAAGTGGCCTTCTGTAACCATTCTATGATTCCATGAGATAAAAAACAATTGATGAAAACTAACATTTTACATTGCTTGCTTGTGCAATGCTACTGCTGAGACTTGGAGATGTCGTTATCTAACGGGCAAGACTAACCAATGCAAATTATCGAGCAAATAAACAAAACCCTTAAGAGAGGTAACATATCCCTTCCATATGGAGATTGCATGAAAGGATATCCTCAAATAGTTAAGAAATTAAATGGTTTATGATTTAGAGGAAAAAATCTACTAATTCTGATTGGGGGATCTGCAAACCAAATTTAGGATTGATTATGGCAATCGTTTCTTCGAATTATAACACTTGCAACTAGGTACCAGAAAAGTCATCTCTGAACAAGATTACCACATCCTGTACCAATCTGCAATAAACCTCTCATTAGGCTACTAATAGAAAATCTGTTGCTTCCAATAAATTTCATAGTCTACAGTAAAATCAATGTTTAGTCAACATGACAAGCTGTTATATGAACAGCTCTTTTAGACCTCAAACTCGCAATGATGACCCACAATTCCTTCTGAAGTCACAATGACATTTTTTTATTTTGTAAAAGGCAACGTCCAACCTTTCAGATTTTAATTCATGCTTTATATGGTAACAAAAAAAAATCAAAACTGGAATAACCTATTGATTGACAACGTACTCACAGCTAAGATCCATGATGACGAAAGGGACTCAAAGGCTGCACTACAGTCACTGTTAAAATTGTTCATCATTTTCCTTCAACCGCTTAATAAAACAACAAGTTTGCAGATAACATTGTTTAATTACAGTCTATTAGTGAGGTCTTTTACAGCAATATCACTGATTTCAACTTCTGACTTTCAAGCATATGTTCATTGTGTGTTAATTCTACCACTATGCAAATTTCAAATATATTTGGATTGATTTTCCAAATGTGGGCGAGGCTCCCTGCTGGTAACATGCATTTGTTAAATTGGTACCTTTGCATGTAATACCATGAGTCACTTAAATCCACACAGAAAACTAACACAATTACTGTGACTACTACAAATTATTTGGTTTTTTTTCAGGCAATCCCCACCATCACATAGTGGCCAGCAGCTTGTCCATAGTCATAAAATGTTGGAGCACATAGCACAATAACTGTATGGACAGGAGTGAGTACTGCAGAGTCTTCATGTAGACAATATATATTCACACTCAGGACACTGTCCTTCATGTTGTGTGGCACTACCCCCTAAATGGGATAGATTTAGAACAGATATAGCAGCTCCAAACTGGACCTCCACAAAAGACAATAGGCCATCAGGAGCAATAGAAATGCAGTGCACCATAATTTGAAACATCATAGTTTGGCTTATCTCTGGCTCTATCATAAATAACCTTTTTTCTATTGCCACAAGTAGGCTTACATTAACACTGCAATGACGTTACTGTGAAAATCCCTTAGTCGCAACATTCTGGCGCCTATTCGGGTACACAGAGGGAGAATTCAGAATTCTCAGCTGGTACGGAAATTTAACCCATGCTGCTGGCCTTGTTCTGCATCACAAATCAGCTGTCCAGCCCACTGAGCTAAACCAGCCCAATCAAACAGCTAGGGGATCATCCCTGGCTCAATGAGGTGCATTGAAGAGCATGCTGAAAGCAGCACCAGGTGTGCCGAAAACTAAGATGCCAACCTGGTGAAGCTACAATACAGGGCTATATGCATGCTAAACAGTAGAGGCAGCATGTGATGGACTGCAAATTGATCCCACGACCAACGGACCAGAGCAAAACACTAGAGTTGTGAAACATCCAGCCAAGAATGGTGGAGGGCAAATAAAAAAATAATGAGAAGGGTAGTCTCCATGAACACACACACACTCAATAATGGTGGAGACTAGCATGGGAGCTCAAAACACATGGTTGAAGGGTTTGCGACCATCTTCAGCCAAAAGTACCATATGAATCTCTCCCTCTCCCTAAGTTTCCACTATCACAGAAGCCAGTCTTCAGACAAGTTGATTCACTCCATGTGATATCAAGAAACTCCTGAGTGAACAGGATAACAGGAAAGACTCGGGTCCCTGACAATATCCGGGTGCAGTGATGAAAACGTTGCATTCCAGAACAGCCACGGCTTGAGACAAACTATTTCAGCAATTACAGCACAGACATCTACTTGACAAGGTGGGGCAATCACTCAGTATATTCCTTCTCCATCAGGTAAGATAATTCCAAATCGCCCCCAAACTACCCTCAATTATCAGCAGAGTGATGGAAGGTGTCATTAATATTGTTATCGAGTGGCACTTACTCATCAATAACCAGCTCAGTCTGAATTCCGCCAGGGCCACCCGGCTTCAAACCTCATTATTGCTTCGGCCCAAACGTGGAGCTGAATTCAGGGTTTGGATGGCAATGAGCGACCTTAAACATGAAAGCAGAATTTGACCGAATCTGGCATCTGGAAGCCCTAGTAAACAAAGCCAGTGTGAATCAGGAGAAACTCTCTACTGGCAGGAGTTATGTCCGTCACAAAGGAATATGGCTATGATTATTGGGGCCAATCATCTCAGTCCCTGTAGGAGTTCCTCTGGATAGTGCTCTAGGCCTAACAATCTTCAACAGCCTCTCCTTCATCATAAGGCCAGAGAAGGGATGATTAGAACTCTTTGGATATTGAACGATCAGTGTCTGCATGCAGGAAGGCCTAGTCAACATTCAGGCTTATACTCATGAGTTGCAAGTAACATTCATACCACAGAGGTACCAGGCAATGACATCTCCAAGAAGAAAAAGTCTAACCGCCTACTCTTGTAATTCAATGACATTATCAATTGCATTCCCCACCATCAATACCCAAGTTCACCAGTGACCAACATTTAACTGCAGAAGCTCCATAAATACTGTAGCTACAAGAGCAGGTCAAGAGGCTGGGAGATGAGGCAAGTAACACACCTCCTGACTCCGCAAAGCCTTTTCACCATCTACAGAGAGACAGGAATGTGATGGAATATTCCCCACTTGTCAGGATGAGTGAAACTCCAACAACACTCAAGAAGTTTATGCTATCCTGGACAAAGCACCTTCTTTGTTTGGCACACAATCCATCACTATATCACCATGGCTGCAGTATGTACTATCTACAGGAAACAGTGCGGCAACTCGCAAAGATGTATTCAACACAACCTCACGTCTAGCAGCTGGGAGGATAATGGCAGCGTGGAAACTACTACCTCCAAGAACACATGATCCTGAATTAGGAATGTATTGCCATTCTTTCAACGTCGCTCGGTCAAAACCCTGGAACTCTTTAAAACCACAGTGGGAACACCTTCACTACACAAAATGCAGTGGTTCAAGGCAGTAATTCACCACCAACTTAAGGGCAATTAATATTGGCCTGCCAGTGATGCTCATATCCCATGAATGAAAAGAAAATGACATTTGGAACTAGTCTCTTTTGTTTTCTTTCTTCCACACGAGCTTAGTCAAATCCCACTTTACTGCTTGCTCTCGTACCTTTTTAATATTCTCCCCCAGTGGACTCCATGTCAATAATGGTTTGTGGCAGAGACTTCCAGTTTCTGACCATCCTCACTGGAAGGAAAGCTTTCTCTTTGTAACATTCATATTAATAATCTTACAGGTAATAAGAATCTGTGTGATCAGACAAAAGGAATTGTGCAAACTCAGAAGGAGAACCAACAATGTTGCTGCCATTTATGAATGCAGGAAAAATATACAAATTTACAAATGGAAAAACTTTAAATAAATTAGACTGGAATATTTTTAAACAAGAGATTATGGTCATTTATTTAAACATTAATCATATGACACAAACAGTTTCAGAAGCAAGGTAGAATCAATTTTATTCAAAACATGCTTGCAATGTATGTGCAAAAAGCTCTCTTATATAAAAACTATGGATGTCATCTTTTTAAAAAAAAAGATACCAAGAATCTATAGAAATCTTGGAGAGCACTGAAGTTTGAAGTGACTTGGCCAGACATTGCTGTACTTGCTTCATTTATCGTCAGCTGCCTATTTAAAAAAACGGTTGTGTTTGTCTGTTAGTTCTCCAATCCAACGTACTTAAGTCACTTCAATAGATTGTTCAGATTTTGGTAAATGAGACCCATTGTTCCACTCTCCAGTAAGTGTACTCCACAGTGATCCCAACTATTCTCATTTCCTAGTCCGCTGGCTCCACAGATCACTCTTTAAAAAAAACTACCATCAATCCTAACACTCCCTCCCCAGCCAGCTTTTAATAAACTGCTTTCATCTCTTTTATAGGTTTAATTGATGTTTTGATAGAAAAGTAGATGACAACAAAAACATTAACAAGTCCACGTAATAACAGCGTGAGCCCTTTTCTGATATGTTTGTTCTTCTAACTTCCTCCACCAAGAAGCCTGGGTCAAATCCCAAGACTATTCACATCTTTGTGCATCAGATTTAAAGAGCGATCTCGGTACAGACAGATTCACAAATCCCAAAACAAATCCCCAAAAGAATTAATTACAACAATTTTGCTCCTGCTCTGCCACCCACAATATAGGCCATCTAGCCTAACAAAAATAGATGACAGTGTCTCCTTCATTTGTTGATTGCACTGAATGCCTGGAAGAGTTTGCAGAGGTTCACCTCGGAGTAGCTGCTGGAAGCCAGGGTGTCATCTACAACTCCCTTTAGGCTCTTAAACACAACACCGTGATCTTCAGCACCAAAGCGTTTCTTCACAAACCCTAGAAAAAGGAGAGAGAGAAATTACATCCAGGAATACATTTTAATAAAATACTGTTTTCAGATTTCAAATTCTATTTAATTCCATATTTACTGAAGAGTTCTCAATGCCCACTATCCACCTATAAAAAAAGGTTACCTCCCATAAGACAGCAAAACAAATGCTGGTCCAATGCAAAGAAACATGCAACAATGGAATAAGATGTCTGAAAACATTCTGGATCCATCATAACTAAATTATAAATTTCCACAAGCATTGGTCAGATCCACATTTCTCGTTAGCTAACCGTGCCAAGGATATTATTCACTTTGCTAGGATATAGAACTGAGCAAAGGTATTTTTAGGTGTCAGAAATTAGTTGAGCAAGGGGTTTAGGCTGAACATTGGTAAAGATTCTGTTTCAGGAACCAGGAGATCAAAGTTTATTTCATTATGAAGGGACCCAATTATTCAACAAATTGTAAAAGGGTTCCAATGGGAAGTTAATTCTTAGAAAGTTAGATGGGAAGGGGGGAGATTTTTATCCTCTGAAACGATAAGAAAGAGTTGCCTAATAAATGGCCAAATAATTAAACCATGCAAATGGATATAATGGATAATTGGGAGTTTGTGTTCTGAGTAGGACTGAAAGCTTCACGAAGGACATGATAAGTGGGATGGTTAAAAAGTTGGCTAAAATTATTAATTTATGGAAAGAAAAAGCATGGACAGACTGGTTTGAGTGTAGTGTCCTTCCTTACATCCATCTACATGGAATTGAAATGGTTAAAATGATTTCAGATATATTTCTGAATTTATACATTCAAAGATTAGCCTACTTGGCATTTAAAATGCTTGCGTGTATTTTTTTTTGTCAGAACATGAAAAGTGCAAATTTGAATGTTAAATGTGTGCGCTCTGCATTTCCAATTACAGCACACCCACAATCTAAAACAGAAAATTGACAGGCCTGTATATTCAACATTTGCTCTTGTAACACCACAAAAAGATTTCTTCTGGCTAAGTTCCTCTAAACTGCAAAAGTACAATTTCAACTCCGCAAAACACGATATATGACAGACTTGTACCTACTATAGCACTAATGGAACATTCTGCACTCTGCTTTATCAATTTATACACACACTTAGTTCTATTGCAGTATAAACTGTGAGATTTGTAGCTCTCATAAGAAATGATTTAATAGTTTTCTTTCTTCAACATAGAAAATGTTACAATGGACTCATCAAATCTCAGTAGGAGAATAAAGTTCATTTAAAACTGGAGACAGCAGAAATCATTTGAGAAAATACAAAATGAAACCAGGTGGAATGAGTTCCCCTGTGGTGTTTACCTGCCCTTTTGATGGGATATTGACTTTTCCCACCAGGCTAGTTGCGTAACGGAGTATTGCTGACGACTAGCTGTCACTTTTCCTTGTGAGATTATTTTAATCCAATAGACAATACATTACACAAACATTAGTATTAGAGCATTGGAAATATCTTGGTGCCTTTTATAAAGATTTAGGGTCTCATATGAAAAATGGGTTACTGCAGCTTACAGCAGAAAAGTTAGTGCAGGATCAGCAAGGTGGAGTGGGGGAATGGCAGGGAAGGGATTCAAAAGATTCAAATTGAGAACATTTGAATGTACTAGATGCTAAATCCTCTAAATAGTTTAAATCAACAAAAGTAGGATTTGTGGAAGAGTGCTGGACATTCTATCCGCCAATAATCCACTTAAAAAAATAAATTGGTAAAATCCCCAGTCATGACCAATGTTCCAAGTCATGTCTCTTGTCTTACATTGGAACTGTTGCATAATCTAGTTGATTTACATTGCAGTTTTCAGGTTACTGGAACGAGTGACGCATTGTAACCTATAACGTTAAACATGAATAAAAAATTGTGGCTCTAAGAATTGCAAAATAAGTAATAAATCCATCTAGTGTGAAGTACTATATTGAAGAATTAATTTGATGAAATATCTTGCTCACGCCAAGAGTTCTCAATAATCACAGACTTGTAAGCCGTGACTCTCTGGCATCTCAAATATCTTTGAGCTTCCCTCATACATAACTATTGGTAATTAATTAAAAACGTTATTTTTGGTGTTTTTAATTTCTGAGAGTTTTAAAAATATATCTATCATAAAATATATCCCAGCCACTTGGATGGCAGGTTTACATTTCTACTCTCAGTTATTTTGGCTAGAGGTGCAGGCATCAGAGGTGATATGAAAAGCAGCAAGACTAAACTAAATCTATCAGAACAAGGAGGACAGGTCAAACTCCAGTTAGCTGGGTTTCACATATCTGTGAGCCAACTCAAATAATGAATACCAAACTGCACAGCAATGAAGGGTTCATTTTCCAAGCACACTATCAATCCTCACTGTTAATATTAATGGAAGACATCAGTTTCAGTTCAATATAATTGAGAACCAGGTCATGATAGAAGTTCAAGGAGATGATAAATTGAATTTTTCTTGTTATTAATTCTTAAACCATTAGCACAATCTTACTGATATTAAACACTGAGTAAAATAGCACGATGAGTGAATGGAATATCACATTGCAGGTCTCATCCTTGAATCGAGACAGCTCCTTTCTGTTGAAGCAAGCCTCAAAATGTGATTATGAAGCCAGCTTTCGCCGGCCCATCCTTTGTGGTGTCCAGAATTGCAGACCTGCCTGGTTCAGGTGTCCAAACATAATCAAAGTCTACAATCGAAGGTCAATTGGTTTTGAGATTCCTGTGTCAAAGATGCCACGTTGCAGGCACCTCAAATCCAAAGACCCTGCCTCACCTCCTCTTTCACCACCCATCCTCTTGCAGGACAATAGAAAACTGCCATGTATGATACCAAACGCCAAAGAACAAATGTACCCAAACTGTGTTGAGTTCAGTATCTCAGTCTGGGTAACTACAATTGACCCTAGTGCCCCAAAGTTAAGGAAGGGAAAAAATAGCTCGTGCTCATTCTCATCTTGCCTTCAGAGAGAGTTGGGGGGGGGGGGGGGGCAAAAAGCTTAATGATTGGTCCAGCACAGTATTATAATTACTTCCACCTCCATAATGTCATCCGCGTCAATACTTGCCTCAGCTCACCTGCTGCGGAAGCCATCATCCTAATTTTTGCTACCTCCAGACTTGATTATTGCAATGGCCTTCTGGCACGTCTTTCACCTTCCAGAAACGTGAGCTCATCCAAAACTCTGTTGCCCCTATTCCAATTTGCGCTAACTTCACTTCAGCTATCATCATGTAGCCAACCTATATTGGCTCTGAGTCTGGCAATGCCTCAATTTTAAATCTCTCATCTTGTTTTCCAGACATGTCCATGGCTTCACATTTCCCAACTTTGTAACCTCCTTCAGCCCTGCAACAACAATAGCTGTGCTCCTCCAAATATGAACCCTTTGAAGGGTGTAACCTGGGTGACTGTGTCTTCAGCTGCCTAGGCCCTAGGTTCCAGAATTTCCTCCTTAAACCTCCAACCCTCTCCATCTTTAATTCACTCAATACAGTTACCTCTCTGGCCAGGCTTTCCCTCACACATGTCCTCATAACGCCTTATGTGGCCAGTTTCAAATTTTGTTTCATTATGCTCCTGTGACGTACCTTGGGGTGTTTTTACCACACCAAAGATGCTGTATAAATGCAAGTAGCTGCTGTTGATGAAGAAATGCCTTTATTAATGTTTTTTGGAGCACTGAATATTTTGCCACAATAATAGAAAGGAACAATTGGAAAACATTTGAAGCAGAGAAAGATACAGGTTTCCAAGGAGAAAACAGGGTGGGGGTGTTTGATTTGGATTGTTCTAATGAAGAATCAGCAGACAGATTGGCCAATGGCTTCCTTCTGTGTCGCAAACCTCTTTGATTTGATGGATCGTCCTCTAATTTATAGCATTAGGAACATGGCACTTTCAGATGGCATGGTGGCACAGCGGTTAGCACACAGCGCCAGAGGCCCGAGTTCAATTCCAGCCTTGGGTGACTGTGTGGAGTTTACACTTTCTCCTCGTGTCTGCATGGGTTTCCTCCGGGTGCTCCGGTTTCCTCCCACAGTCCAAAGATGTGCAGGCAAGGTGGATTGGCCATGCTAAACTGCCCCTTAGTGTCCAGGAATGTGCGGGTTAAGTGGGGTCATGGGGTTGCAGGGATAGGGCGGGAACCTGGTTAGGGTGCTCATCCAGAGAGTCGGTGCAGATTCGATGGGCCAAATGTCCTCCTTTTGCACTGTAGGGATTCTATGATTCTGTGAGACTGAAACAGAGGCTCTCAGGGGAAATGAAATATCTCACCGCATTATTCGAAAGAGCAGTTGGGTTGTCCCCAATGCCCTCAGTTTGTTGGGATACATTTGCATGGCAATGTCAGGATGCCACAATGCATGTGCAAAAGAATTATATTTCAATTCCTTTCAAAATTTGCATCATTGGTTGTCCATCAAGGAGAAAATAAACGAGTAACAATTTCAGGTTTGATTAACTTTTTTTTATCCTGAACCCTGCTCAACATTAGCATTTGGGTCCTTAGTTGCCAAATGCCATGTCCACATTAATGACTGGGATTGCGTTTTGGGTCTCAAACTATAGCCTCAAGGGGTTTTATTTTGGGACAACAAATGTTCATTGTTAAAGCTGGTACATAAATAGAATCAATGTGGCAAACCCAAGGCCTCCTTCAGTACAATGCTGGAAAAAAAGCAGTTTAATGGACTGGGCAGATCAGTGGCAGTTCCAAATCAATGCAGAGTAATGGTCGTATATTTCGGGGAAGAGCAGTGAATGGAAGAGTACCATAAGCAGTAAAATTCTTAAACGTGGAGGAATAGAGAAATCTAGGGAGATACAGTGCAGGTAGAAAATTGCAGCTGGATGCATGTAGAAAGGGTAATTAAAATCGACAATTGAAGTTCTAGATTTCATCTTCAAGTATGTTGAGTTTATACAAACCACGGGTGAGGCAACAGCCGGAATATTTTCTGCAGTTCTCAGCATCTCATTGCTGGAAACATTTTAGAACAATGGGTAGGGTGTTAAAGCTGATACAGGGAATCAGAGGTTACAATGATCAATAAGCTTCAAGTGGGGACCTAATAGTGGTTTTCTAAATTATAGAACATACATTGCAGAAGGAGGCCATTCGGCACATCGAGTCTGCACCAATCCACTTAAGCCCTCACTTCCACCCTATCCCTGTAACCCAATAACCCCTCATAACCTTTTTGGTCACTAAGGGCAATTTATCATGGCCAATCCACCTAACCTGCACCTCTTTGAACCGTGGGAGGAAACCGGAGCACCCGGAGGAAACCCACGCAGACACGGGGAGAACGTGCAGACTCCGCACAGACAGTGACCCAGCGGGGAATCGAACCTGGGACCCTGCCGCTGTGAAGCAACAGTGCTAGTGTTATGGGCCAGGGTTTAGAGAACCCCAAAGTGTATCATGGCGTTCACTTGACCCACAACTTTTAATAGATTGTGGTATGGGGAGCACACGGCCCACTCTACAGGTGTGGTACAGCAGAAATGGAAAAGTATTTTTTAAAAGCAAAACAATGTTTATTCTATGAACTCAAGTTAACCTTTTTAAAACATACAGTGAACATCTTAGCAACCATCAATTCAAATACAACCCACAAAGAATACAACACTAAGAAATCCTTAATAACTTCCCAAACAACATCTAGAAGACAAAAGAAACACCTTTTAACAGAAGCACATTAGGTTTACATTCACTACTGAAAATATTTATAATTCTTAATTCACCAAATGATCAAGAGATAGTCTTTTCATGGCAGAGAGAACAGCAGTGCACTTGCTTTGTCTGGCTTCAGCTCCAACTCTGAAAACTAAACTAAAACACACCCTGCAGCAAACAGCCTATAACAAAAGTAAAAAGCTGACAGACAGCCCAGCTCCACCCACACTCTGACATCATTGACAAACACCCATTTCTTAAAGGTACATTTCTTAAACACCCATTTCTTAAAGGTACTCTCACATGACACTAGCCACTTGTGCTACCGTGCTGCCCAAAAGTTATGAAAAGTATTCAAAGCATAAATAATGAGAGACTGTTTGCTCTGTTGTTAAATTGGTAACAAGAGTACAATGATGGAGGATTATCAGTAAAAGAACAAAAAGTGTAAATTAGAAGACCTTTTCCAGACACGGGTTTATGCTTTACGACAAGTGGTTTATTGAAGCAGAGACGACAACATAATTTAAGAGGATTAGATACACTCTTTGAAAAGGAGGAGCATTATTAAAGTAAAAAGGGCAGGGTAGTAAGACTGGAAGATGGCTCCAGTTCCAGAAACAGTATAGCAGCAATGGGCATCTTCTGCACATTCCACGGCCTGCGATGATTTGGAAAATGAGTTAAACCGATAATATCCTGTAGGTGGTGCTATTGTGGCCATCAGCACAGGTATATTGGCTCAAGAGGCAACTGTGATTGTATATTCTGGCTCATGGTATTGTATTATTGGACTTTTCAGATCAATTTTTTTCGAAAGAAAATCAAAACACTTTTTATTTGGCCTGTAAGCTATAATTTTCCACTTGTTCATCAGCAAGTATTACAATCATATAAGATTGTAAGCACATCAGTATACCCAGTATCCCAGGAAAGTGATTCCAATGTTGCTGCCATGAAAGATTTTTTTTAAAAGCTAAAGCTCTCAGTCAATAGAAACACATATCTACCACATGGTAGATTCTAGTCACTGAACATCACAACTGCAGCTTGCATGTAGTTATTAGACTGTGCACCAGTTACTCTGCATAGCTGTCTCATTCTGATATTTTTAATGATCTTGTACTAAAAAGAAATATCACTGCAGGTAATGTAATGAACGCTTCAATCACTAGTCAAGTAATAGTCCTATTGAGTTAGCAGGATAAAGAAAATGCAAAACGTTGAGTGCATATTTTGCAAAGCAACTTGAACTTCCTAAAATTGTTCTTCCATCTATTGTAAACAGATGTCAGTTAATAACTTATCTACCAAAATGCTGCTGAACACTGAGTACAGAACTGGAAACCCTGTTTGTACTATAATCTACTTGTCAATAACAGGGTAAAATATGCAAAAGATTGAAGTGAATGAAGGATAGTCTACCTTCCTTTCAATAAATAACACAATGAAAGCCTGTACCATTTCTAGAAAGCTTTCCAAAGTTATCTGATTGCTAAGCCTTATACTTATTCCTAAGAATTAATAAATTAAAGAGAAAAAAAAAAGGAGCCAAATTATTAAAGTACTTTTGGATTGTCAAGATCACTGAAGCACTACCATTTTGACAATCTGATTCTGACAGACGCTCATTCTGAACGTGAAAATCTGAATTTTATTGTGGAGGAACTGCATTCTTTACATTGGTAAACTTCCCCAATTTCCATCCATGTTGAGATCAGAAAATAAATGTATTGCGATGTGGGAGGGGAGTGGCTAGCTGCGGGTCCTCACTTTCAGGCCACCTGCTCAAAATGGCTGCCCAATAGCGGGATTCCCTAGAGAATCCCTTGTATACCTCACCATGCAAATTTAAGGATTGAGAATCGTTTCTTGCACAATTACCCATTACCTTTATTGTAATGGCCAATACCAAGTGCTAAAATTAAAGCAAAATACCATGGATGCTGGAGATGGGGAAGAAGAATAAGAACAAGATCTATTTCAAAGAAGAATTCATATTGGACTGGAAACATGAACTCAGTTTCTCTCCCCACAGATGCCACCAGACCTGCTGAGTTTTTCCAGCACTTTGTGTTTTTATGAAAACTCAAGTGCAATGGATGAAAATATTTAACACTTAATATCAATCATGCAGCAACTCAAAGAGTCCTCATGGAAAAACCTTCATTTTTTAAAATCTACATGCATCTGTAACAACTTGAGTGCACAAACAAGGCTGTCACTATAGAAGTGCTCAGAAGTGCTGCACTGTCAAAGATATTGGGTGAAATTCTCTATGTTCTCCTGCCCGAGCTGAATTGTATATGATCAAGAAGCGATTCTCAATCCTTCACCATGCAAATTTAGACATGGTGAGGATTGTGAGGGATACTCTAGGGAATCTTGCTATCGGGCCGCCATTTTGAGTGAGTGGTTTGATAGAGAGGTCCAGCAGCTGGCCACCCCTCATTCCCTACATAACAATTCAAACCCCCCTCCCACCCCGCAATTATAAAGATCATCTTTGATCGATAGGTTTTGGCATCAAAAAGAATTAAGTGCTTTCCAATCACCTCCCTTAATACTCGAGTGATTTTGAAGATGTCAGCTGGAAACTGACAGCACTTAGCTCTGTTTGAAGTGGTTTATGTTTATAAACATTGCGGTTAGAGCACTTCAGATTTACTCAACTGTGAAGGAAGATGAATGAATCAAAGATGACAGCTGTGTGTATGTGGAAGCTGTCAATCACAGCCTAGTAAAGGAAATGAATGAATGGCTTGCAGCTCAAGGATCTGAGGAAACACAGCTGACTGGTATTCTCTTTCCTGGATTTGACAGCTGCTGTTTCTTATATCTGAGCCAGCAGGTGTATTGCCCAGGTGAGTGTTACAAGAGTAATTCTTTTCACTGCCTCTATCTGGACTGCTCTCTGGCTTCCAGACATGGGTCTTTTTTCTGGGGGTCTCTTTATTTAGGGGGTCTCTGGAGGATCTCCTTACTTTGTGGGTCGTCGGGGGGGTTCTCCTTACTTTGTGGGTCTCTGGGGGGATCTCCTTACTTTGTGGGTCTCTGGGGGGATCTCCTTATTTAGGGCGTCTCGGTGGGTTCTGGTGGGATGGGCAGGCCTTGCATTGTGGGTTGGGAGGAAAGGGTGGCCCTCGGATGGACTTTGGGGCAACTCCCTTAAGGAATTACCCCGTTGGCCCACTGCAAGGTCCATCACGTAAGGACCACGCTTGTTCATACCTGCAGTGATTCCTGGCCCAGAGGACTGGAGAATCATGTGGGCCTGCAGAATATGGTGCCCGGCCCATTTAAAAAAAATAAATTTAAAACGCCCAATTTTTTTTTCCAATTAAGGGGATATTTTTGTGGCCAGTCCGCCTACCTTGCACATCTTTGGGTTGTGGGGGCGAGACCCACGCATACACAGGGAGAATCTGCAAACTCCACATGGACAGTGACCTGTGGCCAGAATCAAACCCGGGTCCTCGGTGCCTTGAGGCAGCAGTGCTAACCACTGCAACACTTCTGCCCCCAGATGCAAATAGGTCTTAATGAGCCATATGCATCCTCCCAATGGCACATTGGCACAAATCTCGATCCTGCCATCAGCGAGGGGCCGGAGCATCGGAAACAGAATGGATTTCCCCCCCCACGCTGGATTCTCCGTCGCACCAGGAACTCTGCTACCTGTGGCACGAGGTAGAGAATTTTGCCCATTGTCTTTTGGCCTAGACATTAAACTGAGGGTTCATTTGCTTCAATGTGGTGGAACTTTACATCTCGCCTAGTGTCCTGACCAACATTCTGTCCTTAACCTATAAAACAAAACACCTGGACCTCATTCTTTCAGCTGTTCATTGTAAGACTGGGGGCATGTCTGGGGCTACATCTCTCTATATAACTGCATGGTGAAATGCTTCAGAAGTACTGAACAAGTGAAGGGTACAACACTGGGTGGTAAGGCTGGTAGATGCCGGGAAATCCCACTTCCGGGATGCACCCGGCTCACCACCTTGCGAGATCTAATTCAATCTCACGAGATGTCGCGATGTGAATCCCACCCATTATGGGCGGGATCACTTTCTGGCAAATCTACTAGTCTCACTATAATATGCATTCCTGAGATCTAACCCCCTTGCCTTGCCTCGGGTGAGCGCCATTCAGTACTGGTCTCCGCAAATAGGGACCAGGCGGATAGGCACTCGTGGGGTCTACTGGGGGGGGGGGGGGGGGGGGGTGGCGGTCTCCAGGTGCATGCCTTCTGGGCAGAGTGACACCCTGGCACTACTGGTGCCACCTGGGCACCCTGACGCTGCCAGCCTGGCACTGCCAACCGGCATTACTAGGGTGCCAGGCTGACAATGGCAAAGTGCCAAGCTGGCAATTTTCACACGGCAGGTATCGGGCCAGGGCGTGCCCTGTGCAGGAGGCTGCAGGCCATGGCGTCCCGATCTCTCGCTCCATTGAGGAGTTCTGGTGTGCCGAGCTCCTCAGTGGAACGAATGGGGCTAGGTGCGGCCTCGGCCGCACGTTCCCCGCTGATGCCGCTGATCTACTCGGATGGGCATTAGATAGCGGGGTGTTTCCCGGCGCTCTGAGCTCCAAGAAACCCCCAGCTAATCGCGCTGTGAGACTCTGTCCCCATTGGGGTAGGTGGTGCCCAATAAATATAAGTTAATTGATCGGTGGCCTGATGCAGTGGTTTGCGGCATTTGCAACCCCCTCGTAATAGATGGGACCTTAATTCAACCACAGAGGAGCTCAATTAGGATGCTGAGTTTGATACTGAATTTATTCAGGTTGCTTGTGAGGTGTGTACGAATTCTGTTATATTAAATAAACAGGAATAGGACATTCAGCCCCATGAGCCTGAAGAAATCATTCAATTAATTAGATCATGGTTTATGTGCATCTCAACTCCATCTACCTGCCTTAGTTCCATAACCATAAGACCATAAGACATAGGAGCAGAATTAGGCCACCCAATCATGGCTGATATTTTTCTCATCCCCATAACCCCATATCCCTTTATTAATTAAGAACCTATCTATCTCTGTCTTAATGATACTCTGTGATTTGGTCTCCACAGCCTTCTGTGGCAAAGAGTTCCACAGATTCACCACCCTTTGGCAGAAGAAATTCCTCCTCATCTCTGTTTTAAAGGATCGCCCCTTCAGTTTGAAGCAGTGCCCTCTGGTTCTAGTTTTTCCTACTAGTGGAAACATCCTCTCGATGTCCACTCTATCCAGGCCTCGCAGTAACATTTAAGTTTCAATCAGATCTCCCATCATCATTCTAAACTCCAACAAGTGCAGTACCAGAGTCCTCATCCACTCCTCATACGACAAGCTCTTCATTCTAGGGACCATTCTTGTGAACCTCCTCTGGACCCTTTCCAAGGCCAGCAATCCTTCCTTAGATACAGGGCCCCAAACTGCTCACAATACTCCAAATGGCGTCTGATCAGAGCCTTATACAGCCTTAGAAGTACACCCCTGCTCTTGTATTCTAGCCATCTTGACATGAGTGCTAACATTGCCTTTGCCTTCCCACCTGTCGACTGAATCTGCACGTTAACTAGGACTCCCAAGTCCCTTTGTGCTTCTGACTTCCTAAGTCTTTTTCCATTTAGAAAGTAGTCTATGCCTCAATTCTTCCTACCAAAGTGCATAACCTCACACTTTTCCACATTGTATTCCATCTGCCACTTCTTTGTCCACTCTCCTAGCCTGTCTAAGTCCTTCTGCAGCCCCCCTGCTTCCTGAATACTACCTGTCCCTCTGCATATCTTTGTATCATCTGCAAACTTAGCAACCGTGCCTTCAGTTCCTACTTCCAGATCGTTAATGTATATTGTGAAAAGTTGTGGTCCCAATACCAACCAGAGGTACACCACTAATCACCAGCTGCCATCCTGAAAAAGACCCCTTCATCCCCACTCATTGCCTTTTGCCAGTCAGCCAATCCTCTATCCATGCCAGGATCTTACCCTAAACACCATGAGCTCTTAACTTATTTAACAGTCTCCTATGCGGCACCTTGTCAAAGGCCTTCTGGAAATCTAAATAAATCACATCCACTGGTTCTCCTTTGTCTAACTTCCTTGTTACGTCACAGAATTCTAACAGGTTTGTCAGACATGACCAATAGAAGATTGATCAAAGGTTCAATTTGGACCACATCTATAGCCACCGTATCCCTTTGAATAATATCTTTGGAAGCATTTAAACACAAAACAGTACAATTTTCCTTGCAGCCAACAAAAGTTACAATAAATAACTTTGTTCGCATTCAAAACCAATGGATTCAGGTTGTAACCATAGCAATTGTGTCCATTGAATGGAATCATAACTAAAGTACACTTGCACTTCAAAGCTATCGTGATGTAATCAGCACCTAAAACCCAGACTTTCAGTATCTTCTTGCTTGTCGTGACACTACTTACAAGCATTTAAGCTGAAGAACGTGTCCCCAACATATTGAACAAAACTTTCAGTGCAGAGTACTGAAGTTTTTTAGAATTAACTCATGACTATTTTCATGAACAAATACATTGGTCTGCATTTTGCAGTCAATGGCTAACGAATAGCACTTTCGTTTATGAAGCTTCAGCAGCTCAGAGCTTCCGGGGACTTCTCACACAGCAGCTGACAATTTCCATTAGCTTGGGAATCTAGAATACCGGGTCAGTGTCAGAATAAGGGTCAGCTACTCTAGACTGAGATGAGGGGAAATTTCTTCACTCAAATGATTGTGGATATTTGGAGTTTTCTACCCCAGAGAGCTGTGCATGCTCAGTTGATGAGCATATTGAAGCCAGCGATAGATAATTTTTTTGGGTGTGAAGGGAATTGGGATTAAGGGAATAGTGCAGGAAGGTGGGGTTGAGAGAGATCAGCCATGATCTTGTTGAATCGCACAGCAGGCATGAAGGATGAAATGGCCAACTTGAGCTCCTATTTAATTTTTAATTAGGAAACTATACAAGTGTGGTGCCCTTTCCACGGCATCTGGCACTGGTGTGAGTAGGGCAAGAAACAGTGTGCCTCTTCAGTCAATCGGACTGAGGAATCCTTATTGAGGCACGCAAAGTCAAAATCAGTAAATGCAGGTTAAAATATTTAATTCAATGTAAAATCATGCACAGAAGGCAAAATAAAGAGAGGGAAAGAAAGGCATTAATAAACGTGCAGAATGGGCATAGAATTATCAAATTTATTTCTTTTTAAAAAAAAATCCAATTAAGGGACAATTTAACATGACCAATCCACCTACCCTGCACATCTTTGGGTTTGTAGGGGTGAGACCCACGCAGACAAGGAAAGAATGTGCAAACTCCACACGGACAGTGACCTGGGACTGAACCCAGGTCCTCAGCGTCGTGAGGCAACAATGCTAACCACTGCTCCACCGTGCCGTCTAGGAAATGAATTTCAACAGATTTATATCTATACATCATTTTGGTGAAGAAGAAATAAGCAGGTCATATTACTTTGAAAATAGCAATCTAAAAGGGATTGAGAAGGAAAGTGGTCTGGAAATCAAATAGACAAATCACTGATAAGCAATAAAGTAGGTCAATAAGGTAATGAAGGGCAGCATGTGGCACAGTGGTTAGCACTGGGACTGCGGTGCTGAGGACCCGGGTTCGAATCACGGCCCTGGGTCACTGTCCATGTGGAGTTTGCACATTCTCCCCGTGTCTGCGTGGGTTTCACCCCACAACCCAAAGATGTGCAGGTTAGGTGGATTGGCCACGCTAAATTACCCTTAATTGGAAAAATATATATAATTGGTTACTCTGAATTAAAGAAAAAAATAAGGTAATGAAAAAGGCAAACGAAGCATTGGGGCTTATTCTTCAGGTAACAGAATTGACAAGGAGAGAAAATTATGCTAAAGTCTTTTTGAACCTTGGTTACACAATATTTGGAGTAATTTGCCCAGCTTTGGTCACGATATTATAAAAATGATATAGAGCACCAGAAACATCAAGTTATACTGTGACGACTTTAAGAAAATTAGATTATAAATGTATTGGGCAATTTAAGGATTAAAAGCCTGGGATTAGAATGTGTTTGACTGCAATGGTCATGTTTTTTTTAAAAAGGAGTTCTGTTCTGCAGGACCTGGATGATTTTAGCAGCCAGCAGGTGAAATTGACCAAGGAATATGTTTTTCAGTATGGGCGAATGCATAGTGGTTTGCCTGTGGAATCCCTGGTGAGCTATTGTGTTTTCAGTCCCTAAAAAGTTAATTGTTTTTTTAGCTTGGGGAGATGATGTCAGTGTTGGGTAGAGCAAAGAGAGATAGAGTTTAGGAGACAGGCTTTTGAAAGTGAAGTCTTTCTCTATTGTAGGGTAGCTTAAAAAAAAGTAATAATATTTTAAAAGCAGAGCAGTCTTGCCTGAAGACAAGGAAGAGGCTGCAGCAACCCAGTTGAAGCAGCTATTTGAAGATATTCAGCCAGAGTCTGAATGGGTTCCAACAAGAGCCAGAATCTTTTCTGTAAAGCAAGTATTACTCAATGCCCCGCTGATTTTTAAGGTGGATTGAAAGCTGTATGTTTCTTTTCTTGTTGTTTAATGGGAAATTGAGTAGTAGTGTTAAGGGGTAATTGTAAGATGTTCATTTTTGGGTGTGAAGTAAACAAACTTAATATTGTATTTGTTTTAGAAATACCAAATTCCTATTTTTTCATGCAATCACTCCTGGAGCGAATGATTCTTTTCGCACAACCGTACAAATGAACTAAAATATTAGGTTTTGGTCCAGTATCCGAGCCACTGTTTGGGTCTGGTCTGCTTTCGTAATAAAATCCATCAGGAAAGGGTGAGAAATGTGGAAAGTTCCCCTTGAAAAGAGAAGGCTGAGGGGTGATTTATTAGATCTAATCATTTAAATTATGAAAGATTTTGATACAATTGGCACAGACAGTGTCATATATCCAATCATAGAGAAGAGCAAAACTAGAGGCCATTCATATAAAATAATCACCAATAAATCAAATGGAATTCAAAAGACCCTTCAATACTCAGTGGCGAGAATGTGGTACTTGCAACCACCAGAATGGCAGAATAGCTATTAAGGGATAACTGGAAAAGCATATGAGAGAGCAGGGAAAGGGTTACGCTAACTGTGACAGATGAGGAAGGGTAGAATGGTTGGACTAAACACCAGACTCCTGAATGGCCCTCTTATGGACTGAACTGATCTTTCTACTCATCTTCTCAACAGTTGTAGCACATTACTCTGTACTGCAGCTGATTTCCACATTTATGTATTTAACTTGTGTACATCATGGATTTATCTATATTCTATGTTTTCATGCAATCACGTATGGAGCAATGTGCCTGGACTGTACGCAAAACAATACTTTTCATTGTACCTCGGTACACGTGACAATAAATCTAAATCTAATTTCTGAGTTGTATATTCTTTGGGATTCAGAAAGAAGAAGTAATTTGAAGTAATTTTTTTTCAATCATCTCTAATAATTCAAATCTGAGAGGATGAGTCGCCAAAAATAAAAGTAAATTTTCAGTGCCAGATTACATTTAGAATTAATGATTCACTACGACGTTTTTCTCACCCGTAGCCAATTTTGCATCCCTGCAGCCAGAGCCCTTTAATCTTATGGGCTCCAATTTTACAACATGTTTGTTATTTGATAATTTATCAAACGCCTTGTGACTCTGTCCTTTCAACTCCCGCCTGGCCCAATAGGATTAAAGTCTCCTCGGATTGTGAAGGGCCCAATATAAAAGTGAGATTAGGCTGTCTAAATACAGTTTTGGAGGGCTTTGGCCTACAGCACAAATGGCCTCCTAATTTGGCTTTAGTTGATAATGTCATTCAGAGGGACCTAAAGGCTGTTGGTATGGAGAAATTAAAATAAATGTCACTGGTTTAGCACAGTGGACTAAACAGCTGGCTTGTAATGCAGAACAAGACCAGCAACGCGGGTTCAATTCCCAAACTGCCTCCCCGAACAGGTGCTGGAATGTGGCGACTAGGGGCTTTTCACAGTAACTTCATTGAAGCCTACTTGTGAGAATAAGCGATTCTCTCGTTGACTTGGGATAAAAATTAGACATCACACTGGTGATATTTTCCCATTACTCCCAGACCATGTGTGGCAGAAATAGGATTGAAAGGGTTTCTCATGAATGCTGGTCTCAACATAGCTACTGATCTAATATTTCACAGCTGCAACACAATCTGGCTGCATGTTACAGTAACTTGTTTGACGAACAAATACAGAAAATTAAAGTTTAATTGATTTTTCGCTTTGATTTGGTGGAATTTATTAAAAGTTTTCAAAATTGGTTAACACTCATACATTCTTTGCCTCTCCAGCAATCCCATGGTGCAGCCAGATTATAAACCTAATCCAATGCATACTTTTTGCAGTGTAGTTTGAATTTTTTAAAAAATGGCCTGCATGCTAGCTGGCGATACAAGCCGCTGTAATGGCTTTGAACAATCACACTGTGAAAAGGAAACACATGGCGACACCAGTCGAGCAGATATGACAGGAAGGTGATCTGCGGCACAGTGATCTGAAGGAAATCTTGTAAACTGTAATCCAAACTCCAGGTTACTCAGTATGGCGACAGCATC
Organism: Scyliorhinus torazame; assembly: GCF_047496885.1. Classification (NCBI taxonomy): domain Eukaryota; kingdom Metazoa; phylum Chordata; class Chondrichthyes; order Carcharhiniformes; family Scyliorhinidae; genus Scyliorhinus; species Scyliorhinus torazame. The sequence goes on along the minus strand of NC_092714.1, from coordinate 96,760,095 downwards.
ACTGTACTGCAGAAAATACATAGGTACTGTAACACATTGAAATCCTGACCCAAGGTCCTTCACCAAGGGTAAACACCGCAATTCCAATTTTGGCACAGTCCAAATCTCCAGAAGATCCACAGAAATCCAATTCTCCTGACAATGCAGGGGTAACAGTACACCGCAGCTATGTGACCTCCCAGGTCACCCTGCATAATATTTATCAGTCAAGCTATCAGTCAAGGATTTTGTCTCTTATGAAATGAAACTTCAACACTCCACACTGATCGCCATTGACAGAATACAAATTCGGTTCACTGAACATTTTAATCCTGCAAGTCTGCAGCCCCTGTTCCAATTGACTCACCTGCCGGATATCTTTACGCAGGTCTGACTGATATTTAAACAGCAGGTATACAAAACATGGAGAGATTTTCTGAAATACAACTCCACAGCTTTACGAAAACTCAGTTGGGTCATCATTAGAAAACCTGAAAATTGTAAATATCCCAGATGTGAAAAGTCATAAACATTTTTGGAATGCTGGAAAATGTAGAAAGCTACTTCTTGTTAAGCTGTTGCTTTCTCAAAGCGCAATAGTTACTTTCAGCTAGTATTGATAGAGGGAGTAGTTACTGAAAATGTTTTACACTGAACCAAAAAAAAAAACCCCAAATGCTAACAGACATCCAAAAAGTCACAACAAATCAAGTAACTGGATTATTCCATCCACAGGACAGGCCAGGTAAGGTTAAAGCAATGCCCTTTAACAAGCATTTATACAACGTGCACAGGCTAGGTTTATAAATGAAAAGTGACTATTTGGATAATAGGAAAGGCAAAACTGGATTTCAGCTGGGATTCAACTTCTTCAGGAAATATTAGACAACTTACAATGAAGGGAGAAGGTACATATTTAAATTAGATTCAAATGCAGCTTGTAGACAGTCAGTAAAGTTACTGATGTGTGTGTCAAGTGAAAATACCGGCCTCTGAAATAAATAGTATCTTAAGCACTTTTTTGTTTTCTGTCAAAGAAACACGAACCAATTTCTTCCAGGGAAAACATTTTTTGTATATACCTCGCTCATGAAAACCCATCAAAACCTTAACATATTTAAAAAGTACAATTGTGGGCGGTAGGGTGTTGCAGTGGTTAGCACTGCTGCCTCACGGTAGCGAGGTCCCAGGTTCGAACCCGGCCCCAGGTCACAGTCCATTTGGAGTTCGCACATTCTCCCCATGGGTCTCACCCCCACAACCCAAAAATGTGCAGGGTAGGTGGATTGGCCATGCTAAATTGCCGCTTAATTGGAAAAGAAAAAATTGGGTACTCTAAATTTATTTTTAAAATGTACAATTGTAGAACATAGGTCCATGTCACCTGTATCTAGGTAAAATAAAGTCGCTGAGGTCCCAGATGACCATAGGCTGCTTCGCCTTTGAGGGGGTGCTGACTGGTGGTGGTTTAACCCGAGGATCATCGCACCTCCGGATAGGGGCAAGGCTGAGAAGGCGGAGCATTCATGACTATTTAGGCTGTATTGTACTGATGCAAGACTCCCTCTGTACCCACAAAATTGACCAAACTGACAGATTGCACTGATTTAGTCTTTCATAATCAGCAGTGCCAACAATCACATTACTTTTCGGATGGCACAAATGAAGTTAACCTGAAATCTAAAAGAACATTAAAGACTTAGGGAACTTGATGAAATTAAGTACGTTTATGTTTCCTGCCCATCTAATCCATATTTTCAGCAGGTTATGCTTTTAAAAAAAATATATAAAAATCAAGTAGCAAGTAAAAGTTCTGTTCTTCATACATTTGACCCCGGTTTCATTCAGTTTTCTGAACTGCGTTGTGTGATAAACAACGTCTCCCTCCCAACATTCTTCCAAAACTCAAGACATGTTGTCATTTCAATCTAAGATGACTCCATCATTTTGTAATGATCTTGTCCAGCTGTTATATTTTAATTACTGTGGGCGCCGATCAACTATTGGCTCAAAAGGTTGTTTGCTCACCTCAACACGAACCCCCACCAATTAACGAGTATATAGAGACTAATGATTTGTTCAACTATCCCCATGTTATAGTTGTATTATATTTTCCCTTCACCATCATCCAGCACCACATCAAAAGAAACGGGACAAGACCACCCAGACAAGAAAACTACTGAAAATCTGTAACACAATCAGCCCTTTCGGAGATTAAAGGAGCATTGCCATAATATAGCGTCTACAGCCGCAATTTTGTTTATTTTGCATGAAAGATTTTACATGAAAATGTGGATGAAAAAATCAAAACAAAAAAATGACCAAAAACATCACCACTGAACCATCAGAAAGAAGGTGCTTTACAGGTCGAACTCTTAAAATAGAAATCCATTGAAGTTACAACATGGTTAGCAGGCTGCAGACTGTATCAAAGTCCCCCTCAGCAGAAAATAATATCATTTACCCACCTTGTATTGCCAATTTAATCTTGAATAATTACATCGTTTCTCCTTCAACCACTTGTCCTGATAACAAATTCCACAGAATCACAGTTCTGTATGAAGAAGTTGCCCTGACCTCAGTTGTAAACGTTAAAAATTATTTAATCTTATTTTTATGGCCCTTGATCTTGACCAGCTACCAGAAACCGTGCTTTTATCTGCCCTTTCATCTCATTTTTAATACAGGCCATCATTAAGGTGCGAACTATAGAGTGACCTGGGTAGAGTAAAAAATAAGAGATGGAAAAAGAAGCCTTGTGGAGGAAATAGTAGACAATAAGTGTGAACTCATTCCATCTCAAATCCATTTTCCATGTTCTCTGACCATTTACTGTGCTTGCCTAACCAATGGGGTCTCCGATGGGGTCTGGCCCACGATCGGGGCCCACCGATCAGCAGGCCGGCCTCCCCCTCCCCCCGGGCCTACTTTGTTGCGCGTCCGGCCCCAGAACCCCCACGGCATGTTGCATCGGGGCCGGCGCGTTCCGTAAAGCCACCCGCGCATGCGCAGGTTGGCGCCGCCCCCAGTGCGTGCCAGGAAGTGAGGCTGGAGCAGCATGAACTGCCCCAGCGCCGTGCTGGCCCTCGCCCGTTTCACGCTGTCGTGAAATGCGACGGCGTTCATGACGTCGCGGACACTCTGTCCCACCATCGGAGAATCGCGCTAGTTATTGCTTGAATTCTAACATGGGGAACTCACAAAGTTAAAAGCAGCACACTCTTGACGATAGTGTTTGGAAGTTATCCAAAAATGTTATAGTTATAAGTGAACTATAAATTATATAGATTCTTGAGTAACAGTATGAACGGTATCAGAGATTGCGGTATAAGACAGAGATGGCAGGGTTGTAACCAATTTTGGATTCTCAATCTTTTTGGCGTCTCATCTGAACAGCACAATGAGAAGTCTGGTATTGTGAACATGTATTAACTTAGTTGTGAATTAAGTTGGGTAAGAGTAATTATATCCAAGCTCTCCTCCAATCAACTGTTTGCTTCTATGTGGCTATCCATTGGTCAGGAGGTCAGCATCCAATTACTTCCACTTTCGAACATTGACCCTCTCTTCCCTCTTCCTCAGCAATGAGAAACCAACATAGTAATCTTGTGAAATGACTAAAGTCCTGAATTGTTCTACTATGCATTTCAGTTCATTTACCATTCTTTAAATAAATACTCAACGACTGCTGTATGACAATAACAAATTAATATCTTTTCAATATCAATTGGACATGTATGTACTTCATACACAAGAAAAGAGCTTATTTTGGTCAGAAGTAGATTAAATACGGACAGCTACTTTGAATTACTCAATATAACAATGGTCATCACAAACACATTTCACAAAGAACAATTTAAATACAAAAGCACACCATTATTAAGTAGGTGTTTTCTAAATAAAGTTACGAGAGAAAACAGAAAATCTAGCTGAGGTTAAATACTGGCAGACAGGTTCAAAAAATGAATTCCATGAAAAAGCAGGGGATAATTCTGAGAACCTATTACTACAGACAATTTACTTCAGAAAAAAAATAAAACCAGAATGGTAAATGATTACCAAAAGCAATCATGTCATCACTGAAAGATGGAATAAAAAAATCTTTTTTTGTGAAGTGGCTGAATGAGAGCAACTTAAAAGCCACCAAGCCTGTCAGAGGCACATTATTTCTTTTACACCCCGTCTCCCAATTCATCTCAGCTCCGCTGACTAACCCCAGCTCCCAGCAGGTGGAGCATTTAAAATAAATAGCATTTCCCACAAAATGCTCTCACTGCCCTATGACAGACGCTTCCGATTCCTGGCCAGTCACTGTATCAGCTTCAGTAGTATCTAACAAGGTGTAAATACAATAACAAGCATGTAATTAAGTGAGCATGATGAAGTTAATGGAGATAATTCATTCCATTTTGGGCTTATGAATATTCTATTAGATGTTATCAGGCAGCTGGAATAGCTGTTAATTTAATCATCATTCAGTCCAGCAAAATGTTCTTTGTGCTAGCATAATTGCAGAGAATGAATAATTGATTTGACAATTGTACCAGTGGATTTCAAACAGTTATGTGCACTCTAAGAGCAGGAAGGGAGGAGAATTGGAATACTCTAAGCAGTGAAGAGGTAGCAGAGCAGCCCGCAAATTGAACATTATGAAGATGCACATAAAAAGACATTTTTTCAAAGCTCGCCAATGTGAGTATAGCATACCAGTAGTAATTCTGAACTAAACAGGGAAACCAGGTTGTAAATTCTATATTATATATGGTTGAGGGATAATTGAACGAAAGTGATAATTAAATAATGACTGCTTAAAACAAAACTGTTAAGCAAAGCAGCCAGAACTCTTCTCGGAGGAATAAGGACCTGTAATTGAGAGTATGTACCACACCAAAGCGAAATGTTCACTCCCTCTTCTCCCACCCTACAAACTCACCTTCAGCAGGATTGAATTGGGTCATCCAATTTACCCCAAGGCTGCAAATAAATGGTACTCTAGTCTGGACTATAAATGCAAGGCCTTTAGGAGTATCTCCTTACCCTACTCACATGCTTATCAAAGTGTGTGCCTTGCTACTGTAAGATACCCCATCCAGCTATATAATTTAACTTAAAACTATCCAAATCTTCTCACTAAAAACTTACTCAATAACATTCATTGACCTACACAAATAGTAAAGAATCGTCAAAGTAGGACAACAGAATGAGCTCCCCCACTGGCAAGTCATCTCTGGTCATGATTCACCTGCAACCGCTGTCTCAGGTTAAACCAGACTGTTTGCAAACTTGACATCGTGTTTGACCTTAAGCTGTATTTCACACTATATCCACACCAGTCCAAAGAATGCTTACACCACTTCTGTAGTATTGTTTGCCTCCCGCCCCAACTCTTTTTTATTTAAGAAGTATTTTTATTCAAATTTTTACATATTTTCAACCCTTACAGAAAAAAGAAAAACAAAGAACAAATAAATAAACATCTTACAACCACATCACAAATTCCCCCAATATGTAAACCCCCCATTAAGCAATAATAAACACAGTAGAAAACACAAAATACCCCCCCCCCCTCTCCTCCTTCCCCCCCTCTGGGTTGCTGCTGCTGCTGACCACCTCCTAACGCTCCGCTAGAAAGTCTAGGAACGGTTGCCACCGCCTGAAGAACCCTTGCACAGACCCTCTCCAATTTAATGAACTCTGCCATGTCGCTGATCCAGGCTTCCACGCTCGGGGGCCTCGCATCCTTCCACTGTAGCAGAATCCTCCGCCGGGCTACCAGGGACGCAAAGGCCAGAATACCGGCCTCTTTCACCTCCTGCACTCCCGGCTCATCCGATACCCCAAATAGTACTAACCCCCAGCTCGGCTTAACCCGGGTGTTCACCATCTTAGACACCGTCCTCACAATACCCCTCCAAAACTCATCCAGCGCCGGGCACGCCCAGACCATATGGGTATGATTTGCTGGGCTCCCCGAGCACCTCACACATCTGTTTTTCACCCCAAAGAACCTGCTCAGCCTCGCCCCTGTCATATGCGCTCTGTGAAGAACCTTAAATTGTATCAGGCTAAGCCTGGCACAAGAGGAGGAAGAATTAACCCTTCCCAGGGCGTCCGCCCACGTACCCTCCCATCTATCTCCTCCCCAAGCTCCTTCTCCCATTTACCCTTTAGCTCCTCCACCGAGGTTTCCTCCTCCTCCTGCATCTCCTGGTAGATCGCCGAGACCCTGCCCTCTCCAGCCCACCCCCCCGAGAGCACCCTATCCTGGATCCTGAGTGCTGGAAGCAGCGGGAACTCCCTCCCCTGCCGTCTTACAAACGCCCTTACCTGCATGTACCTGAAGGCATTTCCAGGGCGAATTCCACATTTTTCCTCCAGCGCCCCAAGGCTTGCAAACGTCCCATCTAAAAACAGGTCCCCTATCCTTCTAATTCCTGCCCTGTGCCAGCTCAGGAACCTTCCATCCATTCTTCCCGGGACGAACCGATGGTTTTCCTGGATCGGGGACCAAACCAAAGCCTCTACCTCACCCCTGTGGCGTCTCCACTGCCCCCAAATTTTCAAAGTTGCCGCCACCACCGGACTCGTGGTGTACCTTGTCGGTGGGGGCGGCAGCGGTGCTGTCACCAGCGCTCCCAGACTCGTGCTCACACAGGACGACATCTCCAGCCTCTTCCACACCGCCCCCTCCCCCTCCATTACCCACTTGCGTATCATCGCCATATTGGCAGTCCAGTAATACCTACACAGATTAGGTAACGCTAACCCTCCTCTGTCCCTACTCCGCTCCAGAAACACCCTTCTCACCCTCGGGATCTTTTTCGCCCACACGAATCCCATGATGCTCCTACTGACCCGTTTAAAAAAGGCCTTAGGGATCAGGATGGGGAGGCACTGGAATATAAAAAGGAACCTCGGGAGCACCGTCATCTTCACCGACTGTACCCTACCTGCCAAGGAAAGTAACAGCATATCCCACCTTTTAAACTCCTCCTCCATCTGCTCCACCAGCCTCGTCAAGTTGAGCTTGTGTAGGCCCCCCCCCCCCCAGCTCCTGGCCACCTGGATCCCCAGGTACTGAAAACTCCTTTCCGTCCTCTTCAGTGGAAGCTCGTCTATCCCCCTTCCCTGGTCCCCTGGGTGTTCAGGCCTCTCACATTCCAAGTTATCAGGTGGATCAGGGGGCTTCCCGCCCCCCCTGCCGATTAGCCATCCCCTTTTCTAAGCCAGCCACGTGTCCGCGCCTCCCCCACTCTTCATTCCCCCCAGCAGCAGACCCCCGCCCCGACTCTCTCTCCGAGCTCCAGCTCACCTTTGGCCAATGCAGCAGCAACCCATTCCTCCCCCCCCTCCCAGCTAGGTACCCCCTAGCTGCGTTGTCCCCCCCCATAGCACTCCCTTAAGCCAAGCTGACTCCTGCTGACACCGGCAACTCCATCGACACCCCAGTGTGGTAGTCTCCCCCCCTCCTGTCCACCAGTGGGCGCTCCTCTCCAACACCGCCCTTCCCCCCTGGCCCTGCCCCCTTCCTTCCCTAGCGCGGGAAAAAGCCCGCGTTTTCCATCAGACCGGCCCCACCCTCTCTGGCGCAGTTCCCTTTTGCGGCCTAATCCCAGCTCCCCCACCTCAGGCCTCCCATCTCCCCTCCCCCCGACGAGGCCCCGTGCTTCCAACCACCGACGTCCACACTCTCACAAAACCCCCACTTCGAACCATTTCACCCTACCCCACCCAGCACCCAAGGAAACAATACAGAACAGAATAGAATAGAACATCCCCCAAAGCACAGTAACCACAGTAGCCCCCCTCGATCTCCCCTCACAACCGACCCTCAGTCCGTGTCCAACGTTTCGGCTTGAATAAAGGTCCACGCCTCCTCCGGCGTCTCAAAGTAATGGTGCCGGTCCTTAAACGCGACCCACAGTCGCGCCGGCTGCAGCATCCCGAATTTCACCCCCTTCCGACGCAGAACCGTCTTAGCCCGATTGTACCCGGCCCTCTTCTTGGCCACCTCCGCGCTCCAGTCCTGGTATATATAGACCTCTGCATTCTCTCACCTGCTGCTCCGCTCCTTTTTTGCCCGTCTTAGGACACACTCCCTGTCCACCAAGTGGTGGAACCGCACCAATACCGCCCGCGGCGGCTCGTTAGACTTGGGCCTCCTCGCCAGGACTCGGTGGGCCCCATCCAGCTCCAGGGGCCTCGGGAAGGCACCCGCGCCCATCAACGTTTTCAGCATCGTGACCACATATGCTCCAGCATCCGACCCCTCCACTCCCTCCGGGATACCCAGAATCCGCAGATTCTTCCTCCTCGACCGATTCTCCATGTCCTCGAACTTCTCCTGCCATTTCTTATGCAGCGCCTCGTGCACCTCCACCTTCACCGCCAGGCCCAATATCTCATCCTCATTCTCCGAGGCCTTATGCTGCACCTCCCGGATCGCCGCCCCTTGGGCCTTCTGGGACTCGACCAGCTTGTCGATCGAAGCCTTCATCGGCTCCAGCAGCTCTGCTTTCAATTCCGTGAAGCAGCGCTTGAGAAACTCCTGCTGCTCTTGCGCCCACGCTGCCTAGTCTCCACCCGCCGCCACCTTGGCTTTCCTCCCTCGCACTTTTCGCTGCACCAGGATTACTTTTTTCACCGCTCCACTCCTGGTCCAATCCATACAGTGCCGGGGAAATCGTACTGTCACCTTCCCACATTGGGAACCGTCGAACAAATGCCGCTAGGGCCCCTCAAAAGAGCCTAAAAGTCAGTTTCTGGCGGGAGCTGCCGAACGTACGACTTAGCTCAGCATAGCCGCAACCGGAAGTCCTCCGCCTCCCGCCCCAACTCAACCAACATCCCCGAGTCCTCAAGTCACCATCGCAGTATAAACATGAACTATTCCACTTGCATGATACGCCATCAGGGTCCCTTCTCATGGTATATAGTCATCGGAGTGTGGTAAGGTGCCCCCTATTTCTCCTGAGATCTCAACCTACTGCTCACTCCCTGAAGGTGAAGATCCTATGCGGATTTCTTGAAACGTATTCAGGAGAGCTTATGATGTCAATTTGTAGAAGGTCCAACAAGGGATGGCGCAGTGCTCGGTCTAATTCTGGAGAACAAAGAGGAACAGGTGTGTTTGAGGTGGCAGTGGGGGAGCATTTTCCTGATAGCGACCACAACACAATACAATTCAAGTTTGTTATGGAAAAGGAAAAAGATGGTCTACAAAAAACGATTTGGGATTGGGGGAAGGCAGGTTTTATTAAAATAAGGCAGGATCTGGCCAAAAGAGATGAGGAATAGCTTATTGCGGGAAAATCTACAGCAGAACAATGGGAGGGGTTCAAAATAGGAAATGGGGAGAGTACAATCCCAACACAGTCTCTTTAGGCTGAAATGTAGGAGCAACAAACCCAGAAAACCCAGCTTGTCTAGGAATATTCAGGAATGGATAGAAAGGAGAGGCTTTAGCAGGTACAAAGGGAGCAAATTAGGAGAGGCTTTAATGAAGTACAAAGTGCAGGGGGGAGCTGAAGAAAATAATTCGGAGAACAAAGAGGGGGCATGAAAATACATGGCAGGTAAGATCAGGGAGAATCAAAGGTATTCTATAAGTATAGTAAGGAGAAAGAGAGTAACCAGGGAAAGAGTAGGGCCCATTCTGTACATGGAGCCGGAGGACTTTGGTAGGGTTTAAAACAAGCACTTTATCTGTCTTCACTCGGGAGGAGTAGGATGTAGATACAGAATTCAGGAAGAGGGGCTGTGAGGTTCCTGAACAGTTTGACACAGGTAGTGAAGGTATTGGATGGTTGAAATGTGGACAAATCCCCAGGTCTGGGTGAGTTGCATCCCAGGCAAGGGAGGAAATACAGGGACACTGACCCAAGTTTATAATTCCTCTCTGGCCATAGGGGAGGTGCCAATCGATTGGAGGACGGCTAATATGGTTCCACTTTTCAAGGGTGGTAGAGATAAACCAGGGAATTACAGACCAGTGGGTCTCACATAAGTGCAAGGGAAACTACTGGAGAAAATTCTGACGGAGAGAATTAATATCCACTTGGCGAGGCAAGGTTTTATCAGGGATAGTCAGCCTAGTTTTGTCAGAGGAAGGTCATGCCTAACAAATTTGATTGAATTTTTTGAGGCGGTAATCAGGTATGTAGATGAGGGAAGTGCAGTTGATGTAGCTTAGATGGATTTCAGCAAAGTCTTTGACAAGGTCCCACATGGGAGACTGATAAAGAAGGTAAAGCATATGGGATCCAGGGTAAGTTGGCAAGTTGGATCCAAAACTGGCTTAGTGATAGGTGACAGAAGGTGGTGGTACAATGCTGTTTGCGTGACTGGAGGCTGGTGTCCAGTGGCATGCCACAGGATTCAGTGCTGGGTTCCTCATTGTTTGTGATATATATATCATGTAAAAACAATATAGATGTGAATGTAGGGAGGGATGATAAGTAAGTTAGCAGATGACATGAAGATTGGCAGGGCGATTAATAGTGAGGAAGAAGGTCTTCGGTTGCAGGAAAATATAGACAGGTTGGTCAGATAGGCAGATGAGTGGCAGTTGGAAATTAACCCTGAGAAGTGTGAGGCGATGATCTTTGGAAGGAGTAACAAAACAAGTGAGTACTCAATGAGTGGCAGGACTCTAGGAAGCTTAGAGGAACAGAGAGACCTTGGGATGCTTGTCCCCCGATCCCTGAAGTCAGCAGGACAGGTTAACAGGGTAGTTAAGAAGGGATATGGGACACTTTCTTTCATCAGTCCTGGCATAGATTTGGAACTGTACAGAACTTTAGTTAAGCCACATTTGAGTACTGTGTGCATTTCTGGTCGCTTCACTATAGAAATATTGTGATTGCACTTGAGGGGCAGAGGGGATTTCCCAGGATGTTGCCTGGAATGGAGCATTTGAGCAATGAAGAGAGGCTGGTTAGGCTCAGGTTGTTTTCTCTAGAGCAAAGAAGGGTGAGGGGGACACCTGATTGAGGTGTATCTGATTATGAGGGGCATGGACAAGCTAGATAGAAAACAAGGGGACCTAATTTTAAGGTGAGAGGCAGGAGGTTTAATGGGGATTTGAAGAAAGTGTTTTCACCCAGAAGATGGTGGGAAAGGGCATCACGGTGGCGCAGTGGTTAGCATTGCTGCCTCACGGCACGGGGTCCCAGGTTCGATCCCGGCTCTGGGTCACTGTCTGTGTGGAGAACAAAGAAAAGTACAGCACAGGAACAGGCCCTTTGGCCCTCCAAGCCTGTGCCGACCATACTGCCCGTCTAAACTAAAATCTTCTACACTTCCTGAGTCCATATCCCTCTATTCCCATCCTATTCAAGTATTTGTCAAGATGCCCCTTAAATGTCACTATCGTCCCTGCTTCCACCACCTCCTCCGGTAGCGAGTTTCAGGCACCCACTACCCTCTGTGTAAAAAAACTTGCCTCGTACATCTCCTCTAAATCTATGCCCCCTAGTAATTGACCCCTCTACCCTGGGAAAACGCCTCTGACTATCCACTCTGTCTATGCCCCTCATAATTTTGTAGACCTCTATCAGGTCACCCCTCAACCTCCGTCGTTCCAGTGAGAACAAACCGAGTTTGTTCAACTGCGTCTCATAGCTAATGCCCTCCATACAAGGCAACATCCTTGTAAATCTCTTCTGCACCCTCTCTAAAGCCTCCACATTCTTCTGGTAGTGTGGCGACCAGATTTGAACACTATACTCCAAGTGTGGCCTAACTAAGGTTCTATACAGCTGCAACATGACTTGCCAATTCATATACTCAATGCCCCAGCCAATGAAGACAAGCATGCCGTATGCCTCCTTGACTACCTTCTCCACCTGTGTTGCCCCTTTCAGTGACCTGTGGACCTGTACACCGAGATCTCTCTGACTCTCTATACTCTTGAGGGTTCTACCATTCACTGTATATTCCCTACCTGCATTAGACCTTCCAAAATGCATTACCTCACATTTGTCTGGATTAAACTCCATCTGCCATCTCTCCGCCCAAGTCTCCAAACAATCTAAATCCTGCTGTATCCTCTGACAGTCCTCATCGCTATCCGTAATTCCACCAACCTTTGTGTTGTCTGCAAACTTACTAATCAGACCAGTTACATTTTCCTCCAAATCATTTATACATACTACGAACAGCAAAGGTCCCAGCAATGATCACTGCGGAACACCACTAGTCACAGCCCTCCAATCAGAAAAGCACCCTTTCATTGCTACTCTCTGCCTTCTATGACCTAGCCAGTTCTGTATCCATCTTGCGAGATCACCCCTGATCCCGTGTGTCTTCACCTTTTGTACCAGTCTGCCATGAGGGACCTTGTCAAAGACCTCACTGAAGTCCATATAGACAACATCCACTGCCCTACCTGCATCAATCATCTTTGTGACCTCTTCAAAAAATTCTATCAAGTTAGTGAGACACGATCTCCCCTTCACAAAACCATGCTGCCTCTCGCTAATACGTCCATTTGCTTCCAAATGGGAGTAGATCCTGTCTCAAAGAATTCTCTCCAGTAATTTCCCTACCACTAACGTAAGGCTCACCGGCCTGTAGTTCCCTGGATTATCCTTGCTACCCTTCTTAAACAAAGGAACAACATTGGCTATTCTCCAGTCCTCCGGGACATCACCTGAAGACAGTGAGGATCCAATGATTTCTGCCAAGGCCTCAACAATTTCCTCTCTAGCCTCCTTCAGTATTCTGGGGTAGATCCCATCAGGCCCTGAGGACTTATCTACTGTAATATTTTTCAAGACGCCCAACACCTCGTCTTTTTGGATCTCAATGTGACCCAGGCTATCTACACACCCTTCTCCAGACTCAACATCCACCAATTCCTTCTCTTTGGTGAATACTGATGCAAAAGTATTCATTTCGTACCTCGTCCATTTCCTCTGGCTCCACACATAGATTCCCTTGCCTGTCCTTCAGTGGGCCAACCCATCCCTGGCTACCCTCTTGATGTACGTGTAAAAAGCCTTGGGATTTTCCATAACCCTATTTGCCAATGACTTTTCGTGACCCCTTTTAGCCCTTCTGACTCCTTGCTTAAGCTCCTTCCTATTTTCCTTATATTCCACACAGGCTTTGTCTGTTCCCAGCCTTCTAGCACTGGCAAATGCCTCCTTTTTCTTTTTGACGAGGCCTACAATATCTCTCGTTATCCAAGGTTCCCGAAATTTGCCATATTTATCCTTCTTCCGCACAGGAACATGCCGGTCCTGAATTCCTTTCAACTGACATTTGAAAGCCTCCCACATGTCAGATGTTGATTTACCCTCAAACATCCGCCCCCAATCTAGGTTCTTCAGTACCCTCCTAATATTGTTATAATTAGCCTTCCCCCAATTTAGCACATTCACCCTAGGACCACTCTTATCCTTGTCCACCAGCACTTTAAAACTTACTGAATTGTGGTCACTGTTCCCGAAATGCTCCCCTACTGAAACTTCGACCACCTGGCCGGGCTCACTCTCGAATACCAGGTCCAGTACAGCCCCTTCCCTTGTTGGACTATCTACATATTGTTTTAAGAATTCCTCCTGGATGCTCCTTACAAACTCAGCCCCGTCCAAGCCCCTAGCACTAACTGAGTCCCAGTCAATATTGGGGAAGTTGAAGTCTCCCATCACAACAATGCTGTTGCTTTTACTCCTTTCCAAAATCTGTCTACCTATCTGCTCCTCTTATCTCCCGCTGGCTGTTGGGAGGCCTGTCGTAAACCCCAACATTGTGTCTGCACCCTTCTTATTCCTGATCTCTACCCATATAGCCTCGCTGCCCTCCCGTAGTACAGCTGTGATATTCGCCCTAACCAGTAGCGCAACTCCGCCACCCCTTTTACATCCCCCTCTATCTCGCCTGAAACATCTAAATCCTGGAAAGTTTAGCTGCCAATCCTGTCCTTCCCTCAACCTTGCCCTCCCCCTTCAGGACGCCCGCTACCCATTCTGAGACATCCTGGACCCTGGCACCAGGGAGGCAACATACCATCCTGCAGTCTCTTTCATGTCCACAGAAGCGCCTATCTGTGCCCCTGACTATAGAGTCCCCTATGACTATTGCTCTTCTGCGTTTTGACCCTCCCTGCTGAACATCAGAGCCAGCCGTGGTGCCACTGCCCTGGCTGCTTCTGTTTTCCCCTGATAGGCTATTCCCCCCAACAGTATCCAAAGCGGTATACCTGTTCGAGAGGGGGACAACCACAAGGGATTCCTGCACTGACTGCCTGCCCCTTCTGGTGGTCACCTATCTCTCTGCCTGCACCCTGGGTGTGACGTCTCTATAACTCCTATCTGTGACGCTTTCCGCCACCTGCATGCTCCTAAGTGCATCCAATTGCTGCCCCAACCGAACCCACATGGTCTGTGAGGAGTTGCCATTGGATACACTTGCGGCAGATGTAGTCGACTGGAACGCTGGAAGCGTCACAGATCTGCCACATCTCTCAGTTGGAGCAGTGCATCCCACTGAGTGACATTTAAGCACTAATTAATTAATTTAAAATAAACACTTGAATTATTGTTAGATTGAGTTACAATTAACTATATGGCTCTGACGCTAGATGATTTTTACTGTAAAATTAAATGCTAAATACCGATCACTGCCCTCAGGTTTAGTTACTCCACTATCTAGTTAATCAATTAGATTTGTTTTGCAATATTATTATTGTTTTCAAATTTAACAGATTCCCAACCAGCCAATCAGGTCACAGCTTTACTGTGATGTCACTTCAGTTTCCCCCCCCACACAACTTGAAAAGATAATAAAAAAAATCACTTACCTTCCCAGGATGCTCTTTGGTTCTCTCCCTGCAGATTAAAAGTTACAGGCCAGAAGAAAGAGAACAAAACGGTAGGGAAAAAGCACCTTCTCCCACTCTGCATTGAATTACCTCACTGCACCAAGTTCCAATTCCCACTCTGGATGTGTCTCACTCACTCAGGATGTGTGCACAGTTTGCACATTCTCCCCGTGATTGCGTGGGTTTCGCCCCCACAACCCAAAGATGTGCAGGGTAGGTGGATTGGCCAAGCTAAATTGCCCCTTAATTGGGAAAAACGAATTGGGTGCTCTAAATTTGTATTAAAAAAAAGAAGATGGTGGTAATCTGGAATGCACTGCCTGGGAGGATAGTAGAGGCAGGAAACCTCACAACCTTTAAAAAATACGTGGATTAGCATTTGAAATGTCATAACAGTCAAGGCAATGGGCCAAGTGGTGGAAAGTGGGATTAATGTAAATTTAACATAGTTTTGTCAGTAGACTCGATGGGCCAAAGGGCCTCTTCTGTACTGTATGACTCTCTGTGCTTCATCATGCTACGCATCACTTGGGGAAAGCAGAGGGATAAAGAAGGGTAAAAGAGCATGCTATGAATCTACCACCAAGAGTATCATCACAGCTTCAGTGTAATTTTGATGTGATACTCAATGGTCTTAATCAAAAACATGCAATTCAGGGAGCAGAATGAAAATGCTGAAAACAAACAGAACTGACCATCATGATTCCTTTAGATATTGTGTCAATTTCACATTGTCTAGCATTGCTGCCTCACGGTGCCGTGGACCCGGGTTCGATCCCGGCCCCGGGTCACTGTCCGTATAGTTTGCACATTGTCCCAGTGTCTGCGTGGGTCTCAACCCCACAACTCAAAAGATGTGCAGGGTAGGTGGATTGGCCACGCTAAATTGCCCCTTAATTGGAATTTAAAAAAAAAACATTGTTCATCATCTTTGTCTTGACAATGAAATAAGTGTTTTCATCCTGGTAGAGGAAGTCTTGTTTTTTAAATAAATTTAGAGTACCCAAATATTTTTTTTTCCATTTAAGGGGCAGTTTAGCGTGGCCAATCCACCTACCCTGCACATCTTTTTGGGTTGTGGGGGTGAGACCCATGCAGACACGGGGAGAATGCGAGAGGAAGTCTTGCTAAGCAAAATTCTGAAGCTCTCGACAATTTCGATGCAAAGTTTTAAGGTTTCAAAATTAAGGAATTGACATAATGTCACTTGGCTTCAGAGGACCTTGCAAGTAAATATCCTCACTAGCAGGGCGGTCCAAGTAGTTTTAGCTGTTTCAATTTTAGCAGTAATTCTGTGCGCACATGGGGAGACCTAAACCCTGGTCCTAAGATTTCTTGGTTTCTCCTTACAGGAAGTGTGCAAACAACAATTTTACAGCTGTAGGTTTGTCAGTGACATGGTTCAAAGCTTTTTAAGCATTTCAGCCAAATGTTGCTTTAAAACTGAAGGAATATATAAAAGTACAAGGAATGCTTACAACTGACCCTTGGATAATTACCAGATAATCAGTTTAATTTTAAAAATAATCTGTTGCACAAATAACTTTGTTGACACCGTTTCTTAAGAATGCTGGACTCTCCATTTTAAGTGCTGGGCTCACAAAGGTCAAAGGTAACATTTTCTCTGGCGTCTGCTTCTTATGCCCAAGACAAAAAATAATTTGTTCATATTCAGAACGTAGATTCTTATCTATCTGCAAGGCAGTGCGTGACTTTAAGTTATTATCTCTTCTAATTGCAAAATTGATATCAAACCCACCCGGTAAAGAACTACAAATTATTTGAAACTCGTGTCCAAGAATTAAACAGGTAATGTTCCAATTCAATGTGCTACCTAGTCCTCTGGCGGTGGAATTTTTAGATCAAAATGTTTAAAGCTCTGTTGAATTGCATTTCAAGGACTAATAATTCAGCTTCAGGTTTTTCCAGTGACGTCTAAAGTTTTTAGTTGAAATATATTTATCAATTATTGCAATTATTATTATTATTTTTTTTACAAACCTCTGGCAGAAACACCCCAAAACGATGATCTTTCTGTCTCCTTTCGAGTATTTGACGAGTAAATGCTTTGGATAAGAAATCCTCCCTCCTCACCCTCCATTAGACAGCACTATTCAAACTGAGAAGGCAGAATGCTCTGAAGGAAAATTGACAATGTTGCGCCATACTGTGGATTAAATAGGTTTTTGAACAATATTTCTGTCCAGTGAGATGGAAAATTTACGCTACGTTAATGCGTTCCCTCTAGCAGGTGGGCCGGGGCTCGGCAAATCTTTCCTGTTGGAAAAGACCCATCGACTCTTTGCCCCCCACGCCTCCCCAAACAAAATATGCCTCGCTTAAAAAAAAGTAACAATTAGTAGAAACATCTACTACTGAAATGAAATGTTCTAACGTAGTATTTTCAAATGCACCATAACATAGTTTTTACAGCACAAAAAACGGCCATTCTGCTCGACAGGTCCACGTCTGTGTTTATGCTTCACTCTGTAAGTAGGGCCATATCAGTCCCTGAAATGCAATTCAACAGAGCTTCAAACAGAGGACACTCTTTTCTAGCAGGGTCAGCTCAGCAATGAGCCACTCAACACAGCACCGGTGATCCAACATTTCGAAGACACTTTCCCGAACTTTTATAGCATTTCAACTTTTCTTGTCGACACATTTTTCCAACAGGGGAATGAAGATGATAAATAAAGTGTAGGTGAAGGACTGTAGTGAGAAGTGGTTAGTCATGCTAATAGAAAAGGCCATCTATCGTCCCTGTACTGACCTCTGACAAACCGCTTTCAGAGTAATTTTACTGCTACTCTGGATTTAACTTTACTAACTGGTAGCAATTCAGCACATCTTTTCGTACCAGCAGTTATCTAAAATGCTACAATAATGACATCAAGAGTAGAATGGTGCAAGATTGGTTTTCTATTGTGCTGCTCAACTGGCATAATGCCCACTTTGAAAGCAATTCACAGCTCATCACTGAAATCCTGGCAGATACGACACTAAATGCCTCAACAGCTTTGCAAGAGGACCACACCATCCATGAACCAAAGCAGATAAGGGTGCTAAATTTGTCTGGAGGAGAGAAGAAAATTGCAAATAAAAGTTCTATTGCAAAGACTTCCCAGTAGATATTCTGAACATGTTTGAAGAAGATTTCATCCTTATAATGACATGAAAAATGACCACCTATGTCTATGGTTTAGACCAACAATTTAAATCCCACTGAACTCACTCTAATCATTTGTCAATCAAACTAAACTGAATAAATGTTCAGAAAGATAAGGGCTTTGTAATCCACCTGTCTATTTTTTCACTACTATTACTGACATATTAATATGTAGGTTTTAAGGGGAAAAAAACTTTTCTTTTGCCTTTACTAGTTTGATGGCATTTACCCAATACCACTTTATTCACAATACAAAATAAATTATTCAGTTATGACTGCAGTGATTCACCCTTGTCAAACTTTGGCCATTTTAAAACCTCAGGCTCTGCATTACATGTCAGTCAAGACAGAACAGTGCTGAGTTGTAAAGGTTCTGGAGGACTATAGATACCTTTTACATGTCTCTCAATGTGAGAATGTAATGTCGCCCATATTTACACGTGTGTGTGCACACAGCCGTCGGAACACGTTAACATTTTGGTCACTTTCGTTTCACAGTTCTGCTTTTGGGAAACCGGGAATAAACAAAGTGACAAGAAAGAAAGATCAGATTGAATTTTCTTGAAATACAGAGAAAACTGCACATACTGCAGCTCACCAATATGCCTGTCTGTGCGCCTGTAATCAATACGGATAACAGCTGTAATATCGGACCTACAGACATGGAATTTTGCCAAGTGTTAGATGAATACAAATAAAACTCAAAGTCCTAATGTTAAAAAAAACTGCTTAGCAAATAGTCAAAATAAAATTAGGCAGGATCAAAACGATATTCAGCTCATTATGAGACCAGCTGTAACATTGTAAACTCAAATGGGGAGGTTTTGTGACATCATGAGATTAGCAATGAGGAAAAGCCCATTTGCTTTATTGTGGCTACAATCTTAGTAACAGGAAAATAGCCAATTACAACATGAGTTCTCAGTTAGCAACCAGTACTCAGACTTACTTATTGTAGATGATAAGCTACTAAATTACCAGGAATTTTGAAATCTGCTGATTCTATTCACCTCATAGAATTCAATAAGGTGTCTCAAGCAATATCTAATTAGACTTAAATCCTTTCATATAATAGAATTTAAAATGATTGGAATAATTAACTTCCTCTTCTCAGCATAGAAGATATTTGCTGTAACAATACATTTGGCAGAAGTACTAGGTTATCAAACACGTCCAACCAGAGATTAATTATGACTAAACCTCCCAAAGAACCTGCTCCGATAACTAACCGTAAACTCTCACATTAAATGCACTTGAGATAATTAGCCACCATTGCAGACTGTTCTTTTTTGCTTTTGAAATAATCGTTTTAACACTTATTTTTCATTCACTCCAGATATATCTGGTGGATCTTGGTTTCTTTGCTAACATATGGAGGTGGGGAGTGGGGGTGGAGGGTTTGGCCATTTTAACCACAAAGGACATGTTGGGGTGGGGGTGGGTGGAAAGTAAAACATTCTGTAATATCAAACCAACACACAAATTTGTCAAAAGTGGGCAGGCAATCTTTGATGGCAGTTCATTCAGTAAAAGATTTGAAAGGAAGCCGCAAGCCTTTTATTTTAGCAGATTTAAATTTTAACCCATTAAGGCCAGATTGCCCAGTGTTCCTGGGCAGGCAAAAGGAGGCAGACGATGAGCTAGGTGTACTTACAGCACCGCTTTGGGATGTGTGGAGTAGGCGTATCCCCATAGGCTCAACAAGCTTACCCCTTTCCAGACCTGGTGATCTCCGAATCCCCCCTTTCCTCCCCCTGCTGATCTCGGGGTGTTCACGCTCCCTAACTTCAGTCACCCCGCCCCACCACCCCCTCCATGGTTGACTACCTCCTGCAATCTCCTGCTCTTCCCTCATCTTGAATCCACTCCTTGGCTGTTTTCCTGCCTGACTGAAAGCCTGGCGGTCAATCAGACAGGCTATTGTGCGGGAAACATACTTATAAAACATTTTAAAGATATCCTGCTGTTAATTTCACGGCTGAAGACTTGGCTACTAATGCACAGGCAAAGTACAAGAGCAGTCAGAATTGAAGGAAAGCAGAATTCCCAGAAAGTTGTAGGGCTGGAAGAGGTTACAGAAACGGGGAGGAAAATCGTGGACACATTTGAACACAAGGATAAGAACGTTAAATTTGAGGTGTTGGTCAGCAGCAAGCCAATGCTAGTCAGCATACACTGGGCAATGAGACAATGTGTGAGTTAGAACATGGGGGACAGAGTTCTGAGAGGGCAAGATGCTTAAAAAGGGTGGAAAATTGTAAGCTGATCAGGAGAGATCTGGGGCAGGATTCTCCGACCCCCCATCGGGTCGGAGAATCGCCAGGGGCTGGCCTGAATCCCGCCCCCGCCGGTTGCCGAATTCTCCGGCACCGGATATTTGGCGGGGGCGGGAATCGCGCCCCCCCCCCCCCCCCCCCGGCGATTCTTCGGCCCGCGATGGGCCGAAGTCCCACTGCTGGAATGCCTGTCCCGCCGGCGAGGGTCAAACCACCTCTCTTCCCGGCGGGACTAGGCGGCGCGGGTGGGCTCTGGGGTCCTGGGCGCGGGGCGATCTGGCCCCGGGGGGTGCTCCCATGGTGGCCTGGCCCACGATCGGGGCCCACCAATCCGCGGGCGGGCCTGTGCCGTGGGGGCACTCTTTTCCCTCCGCCTCGGTCACAGTCTTCACCATGGCCGACGCGGAAGGGACATCCCCCTGCGCATGCTCGGGGATGACGTCAGCAGCCGCTGACGCTCCCTCGCATGCCCGGACTTCCGCCGCCCAGCGAAGTCCTTTCGGCCCCGGCTGGCGTGGCGCCAAAGGCCTTTCCCGCCGGCTGGCGGCGCGCCAACCACGGGGCTAGATCCTCAAGGTGAGGGCTTGTTCCTTAAAGGTGTGGAGAAATCCGCACCTTTGGGGCGGCCCGATGCCGGAGTGGTTCACGCCACTCCATCCCGCCGGGACCCCCCGCCCCGCCGGGTAGGGGAGAATCCCGCCCCTGGATACTTATGCTATTAGGTGTCAATTTTTTAAAAAAAATTCTTTCATGGGATGTGGGCATCACTGGCAAGGCCAGCATTTGTTGCCCATCTCTGGTTGCCCTTGAATCGAGTGGCTTGCTTGGTCACTTCGGAGAGCAGTTAAGAGTCAACCACATTGCAGTGGGTCTGGAGTCACAAGTAGGCCAGCCCAGTAAGAAAGGCAGATTTATTTCCCTGAAGGAAATTAGTGAACCAGATGGGCTTTTATGACAATGGTTCCATGTTCACTATTAATGAGACTCGCTTTTTATTCCATCTGCTGCCATGGTTGGATTTGAACCCGTGTCCCCAGAACATTAACCTGGGTCTCTGGATAACTAGTCCAGTGACGTTACCAGTATACCGCCACCTCCCCCAAATATATAGACACAATTAACTTAAAAGGTTTTTAAAAAAGATAGGTGACATTCAGATTCAACTTCAAATATATTGAACTTTTTATATCAAATTGATTTTAATTTTCTGCAGTGCCCCTGGAATTTGTGATTTGTTTTCAAACTCACTGGAATGCTCTAAACAATCAATTAACTACTAATTTAGGAGTATCCAATTGATGCATCATTAAAAATTGGTCCTTCCATTTATGCCCACTGTTGTACATGCTATAGAGAATAAAATACAAAGGACAGTGTAATTCTCGAAGCTTGAACAAGTAATGGGTTCAACAACACAAGAAATATCAGAACCCTTTCGATACGTTAAAATTCCCATATATATTCACATTCCCATGCAAAAACACACAGACCACTCTCCAGTCTTCATATCAACTCATATCAGACACCCATCAATTCATCTGTAAATGTCTAGGCTCTCCATCATTGTTCAACCCTAAATCATTAACTATCAAAAAGAGGCTGGCACTCTGTTTTGTCTATTTAAAGAAAATTTCCAATGTCCTCTTCCATCACAAACCTCAACACAGGAAAGGCAGACCTAATCCCAGACATCCACAATGTTCCTCCACAGCTGATGCTATTAGAGATGGAAGAGTACTTTTTAAAAATACATGAAGATTACAAATAGGGAAGGTCACTCAGTCCATCCTAACTGATCATGCAAGTCACTTATAACAGCATCCAACTGTTTAAACTATTCCAACAATTTAGCCTTACTTCTCCATCTGGGAGTTCATCCCATGTGCTTATCAGTCAGTGTGAAGAATTTCTCGACACTAATCCAAAATTTACCTTTTTACTAGTTTGAACCTATGACCTTTCATTTTTGTCATTTAGGTTAAAAAAATATTCTATACACCTTAGGCCCCCCTCGACTTCTTCATCTGCTCATTGTCCCTTGGTGAAATCATTCAAGACATCGGGTCAGGTTCGACACCTGGCTCTACCTCGCCACCATTTCTCAACAACAGAGGGGCAGTGAAAGGGATTAGATTGTTTACTTGAGATTTTGTCCTGGACGAACCACTATATCCTCCAGTTTGAAGAGTGAAGTCATCATATTTGCCCTCCATTACAAAGTTTGTAACCTTGCCAATGATTCCATCTCCCAGCCATGTCTTAGGTTTAACCTCATCGATCGTAATCTTGTCACAGCCCCATGTCCTCTTTATCATAGAGACTGCCTCCCTCCAGCTCTATTATATCACCGGTCTATGCCCTGCCACAACCCATCTGCTACTGAAACCCTCATCCATACCTATCGTTAAAAAAATGTAGAATTTCATTCATGTCAGCAATTAACTCATGCTCTCAGTTATTGTACATTATACTGGCAGCCTGGTGTGCTGTTGTAGTCCAAACATTTCCAAATTTACTCAAATTGAAATGACTCAGTTTGCTGAGGCCTTTCATCTTGCAGACATCAGGATGAAGAGAAGAATGCCAAATTTCAAGCAATCAGAACAATGAATACTACAGGGTAAAAAGTGTTGCAGATTGGTTGGCAAATTGGCTGAGATTGGCCAATGACAATGCCATGGAGAAAGTAATAGTGAACTATAGGCTCCCTTACTTCGAGAAAAATCAAAATAACGTGCACGGCATGAAGATAGGATTTCTTTTAACTGGTTTCAACTTGCGGGTTAGGGAGGGCAAAGTCATGTAACTTTTCGATTGAGGATCGCTCTTTGAAGATCCATGTCCACGGGTGTAAATATTGGACAAATGCAATATCAGGCTCTGCTGGGATGCCCCCATTATAAGGCAATGGACACGCACTGTCAAGGTGATTGAAAGAATATTGGCCACCTGGCTGGGGTAGAGGATGCTGAGCCTCCATGGAACTATACCTGAATAAGGAGTCAATCTCTTCAGGCAAATAGAGGTGAAAGGTAGCAAGAAAAAAACAAAACACAATCTGCCACTCCAATTCAAAAATAAGGTACTTTAGGGAACTTTTACAAAAGATTTGACTGTCAATCCATCAGGCCATAGTTTGATTCTTTATCTGTTCATGGGATTTGAAAGTCGCTGACAAGGACATCATTTATTACCCATTCATAATTGCCACCGAGAAGCTGGTGATGAGCTGCCTTCTTGAACCGCTGCAGGTCCATGTGACACAGGTATGCTCACAGCAGTTAGGAAGTAAATTCCAGGATTTTGATCCAGCAACAGTGAAGGAAGAATGATACAAGTTCCAAGCCAGGATGAAGTGTGTTTCAGAGAGGAACTTGCAGATGGTGGTGTTCTCATGTGTCCGCTAACCTTGTCCTTTCTAGGCAGTAGAGGTCGTAGGTTTGGAAGGTCCTATCAAAGGAACCTAGGCAAGTTGCTGCATTGCTCCTTCGAGATGGGGTGGAGAAAGTGAACATTTAAGATGGTGGATGGGATACCAATAATTGTAATTTGCTGTGCCCTGGATGATGCAGAGCTTTGTCAGTGTTGTTGGAGCAGCACACATCCAAATAAGTGGAGAGCATGCCATCACACCTCTGTCTTATGCCTTGCAAATGGTTGAAAGGCCTTGGGGAGTTGGGAGGTGAATTTCTTGCTGCAGTATATTTGGCCTCTGATCTGTTTTTTAAGCTTCAATATGTATGTGGTTAGTTCTGTTAGGTTTCTGGTAAATGGTAACCTTCAGGGTGCTGATGATGGAGGAAATGGCAATAGCAATGCCACTAAATGTCAAGCGGAGATGGTTAGATTCTTGGGTTACACTCAGGGTATTTATTAGCCAACTCAAGCACCAAGCACACTTTATTTTTTTGTGTGTTTAATTATTTTCCTGCAAGATTCTGTCAATTAAAAACCTAGGATTGCAAATTCAGTTTAACTCTTCGGATAATTAAACTAATCCTCTATTTTAAGTAATTGAAGGAAATGGAATCATACCCCACCCTTTTAAAAAGTCAACAGTGGCAGGTATCATTTATTAAAATCTTTAAAAATCTGCCACATTTCTGCATCTTTGATGAAAAAAAATCCAGAAGAGTCCTTTGTGAATAAAAATTCTAATTCATGATTATAGAGTAGTGTGACAACACCAATATTTATAATTTTACTGTCAGCTTGCTAATGCCATTTCAGGAAACCTTCAAGCAGAAAGTAATAGGAATGTGTTTGCATCATGCAAGTGTGTGACACTGGGCGTTCAACAGTACTGAACCTGCTTGGGCTCCATTTCAAACATAATGCGCAATAAAAAAGAAATCTCAAGAAAGATACAAAAAAGGATACGGATTTCTGCAGGGAGGAGCTGGACTTGTGCAAACAACAGGACAATTTTGAAACAAAATAGACCCAGTAGACAGGATGAATCAGCTCTGAATATAAAATGAAGTTCCTCAAATTCAATAGCTGGCCTAGATAGTCCAAGCACTACTTCAGCATCAACAACGCGCATGTAAATAGCATCTTCAACTTAGGAACACACCCCAAGGCTTTTCTTGGGCTGTTATCCAAAATTAATTGACACCCAGTCACATAATAAGATTAGGTCAACTGACCAAAAGCTTGATCAAAGATGGGGTGGGACTTTCCGGTCACACCAACCCTGGGCCCGGAACCTCCCGCCCGGAGATCAACGGATTTCTTATTCATCTAGAACATAGAACATAGAACGATACAGCGCAGTACAGGTCCTTCGGCCCACGATGTTGCACCGAAACAAAAGCCATCTAACCTACACTATGCCATTATCATCCATATGCTTATCCAATAAACTTTTAAATGCCCTCAATATTGGCGAGTTCACTACTGTTGCAGGTAGGGCATTCCACGGCCTCACCACTCTTTGCGTAAAGAACCTACCTCTGACCTCTGTCCTATATCTATTACTCCTCAGTTTAAAGCTATGTCCCCTCGTGCCAGCCATTTCCATCCACGGGAGAAGGCTCTCACTGTCCACCCTATCTAACCCCCTGATCATTTTGTATGCCTCTATTAAGTCTCCTCTTAACCTTCTTCTCTCCAACGAAAACAACCTTAAGTCCATCAGCCTTTCCTCATAAGATTTTCCCTCCATACCAGGCAACATCCTGGTAAATCTCATCTGCACCCTCTCCAAAGCCTTCTAGTCTTTCCGATAATGCGGTGACCAGAACTGTACGCAATACTCCAAATGAGCCCGTACCAGAGTTTTGTACAGCTGCAACATGACCTCATGACTCCGGAACTCAATCCCTCTACCAATAAAGGCCAACACTCCATAGGCCTTCTTCACAACCCTATCAACCTGGGTGGCAGCTTTCAGGGATCTATGTACATGGACACCTAGATCCCTCTGCTCATCCACACTTCCAAGAACTTTACCATTAGCCAAATATTCCGCATTCCTGTTATTCCTTCCAAAGTGAATCACCTCACACTTCTCTACATTAAACTCCATTTGCCACCTCTCAGCCCAGCTCTGCAGCTTATCTATGTCCCTCTGTAACCTGCTACTTCCTTCCACACTGTCGACAACACCACCGACTTTAGTGTCGTCTGCAAATTTACTCACCCACCCTTCTGCGCCCTCCTCTAGGTCATTGATAAAAATGACAAACAGCAACGGCCCCAGAACAGATCCTTGTGGTACGCCACTTGTAACTGAACTCCATTCTGAACATTTCCCATCAACCACCACCCTCTGTCTTCTTTCAGGTAGCCAATTTCTGATCCACATCTCTAAATCACCCTCAATCACCAGCCTCCGTATTTTCTGCAATAGCCTACTGTGGGGAAACTTATCAAACGCTTTACTGAAATCCATATACACCACATCAACTGCTCTACCCTCGTCTACCTGTTCAGTCACCTTCTCAAAGAACTCGATAAGGTTTGTGAGGCATGACCTACCCTTCACAAAGCCATGCTGACTATCCCTGATCATATTATTCCTATCTAGATGATTATAAATCTTGTCTCTTATAATCCCCTCCAAGACTTTACCCACTACAGACATGAGGCTCACCGGTCTATAGTTGCCGGGGTTGTCTCTACTCCCCTTTTTGAACAACGGGACCACATTTGCTATCCTCCAGTCCTCTGGCACTATTCCTGTAGCCAATGATGACATAAAAATCAAAGCCAAAGGCCCAGCAATCTCTTCCCTAGCCTCCCAGAGAATCCTAGGATAAATCCCATCAGGCCCCGGGGACTTATCTATTTTCAGCCTGTCCAGAATTGCCAACACCTCTTCCCTACGTACCTCAATGCCATCTATTCTAATAGCCTGGGTCTCAGCATTCTCCTCTACAACATTATCTTTTTCCTGAGTGAATACTGACGAAAAATATTCATTTAGTATCTCGCCTATCTCTTCAGACTCCACACACAACTTCCCATCCCTGTCCTTGACTGGCCCTACTCTTACCCTAGTCATTCGCTTATTCCTGACATACCTATAGAAAGCTTTTGGGTTTTCCTTGATCCTACCTGTCAAATACTTCTCATGTCCCCTCCTTGCTCGTCTTAGCTCTCTCTTTAGATCCTTTCTCGCTACCTTGTAACTTCACACCTCATCTTCACATAGGCCTCCTTCTTCCTCTTAACAAGAGATTCCACTTCTTTGGTAAACCACGGTTCCCTTGCTCTACGCCTTCCTCCCTGCCTGACCGGTACGTACTTATCAAGAACACGCAGTAGCTGTTCCTTGAACAAGCTCCACTTATCCAGTGTGCCCAACATTTGCAGCCTACTTCTCCAACCTATCCCCCCCAAGTCACGTCTAATGGCATCATAATTGCCCTTCCCCCAGCTATAACTCTTGCCCTGCGGTGTATACTTATCCCTTTCCATCACTAACGTAAACGTCACCGAATTGTGGTCACTGTCCCCAAAGTGCTCTCCTACCTCCAAATCTAACACCTGGCCTGGTTCATTACCCAAAACCAAATCCAACGTTGCCTCGCCTCTTGTTGGCCTGTCAACATATTGTGTCAGGAAACCCTCCTGCACACATTTTACAAAAAACGACCCATCTAATGTACTCGAACTATATCTTTTCCAGTCAATATTTGGAAAGTTAAAGTCTCCCATAATAACTACCCTGTTACTTTCGTTCTTATCCAGGATCATCCTCGCCATCCTTTCCTCTACATCCCTTGAACTATTTGGAGGCCTATAGAAAACTCCCAACAGGGTGACCTCTCCTTTCCTGTTTCTAACCTCAGCCCATACTACCTCGGAAGATGAGTCCCCATCTAGCATCCTCTCCGCCACCGTAATACTGCTCTTGATTAGCAGCGCCACACCTCCCCCTCTTTTGCCTCCTTCTCTGAGCTTACTAAAACACCTAAACCCCGGAACCTGCAACATCCATTCCTGTCCCTGCTCTATCCATGTCTCCGAAATGGCCACAACATCGAAGTCCCAGGTACCAACCCATGCTGCCAGTTCCCCTACCTTATTTCGTATACTCCTGGCATTGAAGTAGACACACTTCAAACCACCTACCTGAACACTGGCCCCCTCCTGCGACGTCAAATCTGTGCTCCTGACCTCTATACTCTCTTTCTCTCGTACCCTAAAACTACAATCAAGGTTCCCATGCCCCTGCTGCATTAGTTTAAACCCCCCAAAGAGCACTAACAAATCTCCCCTCCAGGATATTTGTGCCCCTCAGGTTCAGATGTAGACCATCCTGTCTGTAGAGGTCCCACTTTCCCCGCCTCTGACGATTCCCACAGGAAGCGGGGCTGGAAGATTTCCACTGTCGGCTTTACAAAGTATTTTAAAGGAGAGACGCGAGGTAATGAGGTGGAAAAACATAGGGACGGAGCTCCAGAGTTTGGGCCTTGGCAGCTGAAGGTATCCTTGCAAACGCTGGAGCCCAGAAAATCAGGGCTGTTCATTAGCTGATACAAGTATAAATCCAAGGCAATGAGCAGCACGGTGGCGCAGTGGTTAGCACTGCTGCCTCATGGCGCCGAAGACCCAGGTTCAATCCAGCGCCGGGTCACTGTCCATGTGGACTTTGCACATTCTCCCCGTGTCTGTGTGGATCTCACCCCTCACAAGCCAAAGATGACTAGCCACGCTAAACTGCCCTTAATTGGAAAACAAAAATAACATTTAAAAAATAATAAATCCAAGGCAATTTTCTAATAAGAGGAAATTGGAACTGTGGCCTCTCAGGTTATGGAGACTTTATTTTAAGTCAGTTTCTAATAACTGTTTTATCTCCCTTTACAATTTTTAGGCATCTCTATAAAGTGCGCATGGAAGACATGTTTTAACATGACCCTGTTACCCGAGCTTGCAAGGCAGACAGAACAGCTTCGCAGCCCTGATGCCAGACCATCTAGTACTTTCCAATCACATCAAGAGTGTGTCTTTTAAAAAAATCTCATGTTTAGATGCTGTGTATATTTGCTCCTTGCTTCTCCAATACGGAGGACTTCAGCCCCAACGAGATGGAT
Organism: Scyliorhinus torazame; assembly: GCF_047496885.1. Taxonomy (NCBI): domain Eukaryota; kingdom Metazoa; phylum Chordata; class Chondrichthyes; order Carcharhiniformes; family Scyliorhinidae; genus Scyliorhinus; species Scyliorhinus torazame. Next base: position 96,731,298 of record NC_092714.1, on the reverse strand, counting down.
TGAATGCACTGGCCAAAATCAATGTTCTTTCTTCCTCTTAACCATAATGAAGTGTCAAAGATTGATAACAGACTATTGGTTATTTTGGTGAACTACTTGGATTAGCTGGGAAGTTGGACCCGCCGTGTCTAAACTATAATGCAGACGATCCTGCAGTTGAAATCAATTCTACTTGTGCTGTCGCTCAAGACTCCAATTTTTTGAAAAAGGCTGTTTTTGACACTGCTGTTTTATTCATGAATCAACTCTGAATAAAAAGGCATAGATCCACTAGTGTCCACATCTCGAGTTAAAGAAAATGAATGAGAACATTAACAAACATTATTTGTGGTCAGTGAAGTGCCATGATATTGAAGCATAAGATCAGGGAAACACAAAAACCAGCACTTTGGTCAAAGAAACACACACCATGCACAGTGACAGAACATTCATTTAAAAGAAAAATGAAAATTAGATATTGGAAATGAAAGGCATTACATAATGATAGAATATGAATTGCAACATGTTTTCTGGTAAAAGAAAAAGCATATCTCTTGAACCAGACTGAATTTTTTTTGAGGAGATATCCTGAGTTGAGTAGGTGAAGACAGCCTCATCAACACTCTATATTTGGACTTACTAAAAAAGCATTTACCAAAATATCATTTAAGTTACTTTTATCAGATAGCATCTTGTGAGGTGGGAGAACTAATCCTGGATTTGATTGAGAAACTACTGTGTTTGTGCAGCCAAGTGTTCATCATTAATGGAAGAAATTCCTTGCGGAGTTTTAGTACACGGGGATTCCTGGAGAGATCTCTTCACGATCTACTTTAATACAGTAGGTACATTTTTGCAAAATCATGGATAACATGAAGAAATGCGCAAGTGTTTGGACCCTTGATGAGAAAAAAAGAGGTTACAATTTGATCCCGAGGTGATAAAGGAATAGACTTGTAACTGACAATCTCTGCTCAATGAGCAGAAAAGTGATGGAAGTTGACAGTGCTATCATGCAGCTCCTAATCTTCAACAACCTGACCATCGATGTTCAGTTTGGGTTCCACCAGGACCACTCAACTCCTGACCTTAACGCAGCCTTGGACAAAATAGCTAAACTCAAGAGGTGAGATGACTGCCCTTGACATCAAGGCAGAATTTGATCACACCTGGCACCAAGGAGCCCTAATAAAACTGAAGTTAATGTGAATGGGGGGGGGGGGGGGGGGAAGATACCTTTCCGCTTGTCGAAGTCAAACCTAGCACAAAGGAAGATGATCATGGTTGTCAGGAGCCAATCATCGCAGCACCAGGGTATTGTAGCAGGAATTCCTCAGGGTAGCTGCTCCACAAATGATTTAAATTTCATCATAAGGTCAGAAGTGAGGATGCTTGCTGATGATTGCAAGTTGTTCAGTTCTATTCATAATTCTTCAGGTAATGGAAGTAGATTGAGAAAGCATGCAGCAAGGCCGTGATAATATTCCCATTTGGTGTGATAAGTGGCAAATACATTTGTGCCATACAAATACCAGGCAATGACCATCTTCAACAAGAGGTCATCTCCTTTTGATATTCACTTGCCATTGTTAAATTCCCCCCCCGCCCAAACAAAAATCTTGGGATCACCATTTACCAGAAACTAAACTAAAATAAGTTCAACAATTTGTCAATATTATGATGCAAGACCAGACCCCAACAGTGGCTAGGATACTGGGACGAAACCCCAATATTTTAGTTTATGTTGTAAGACTGTGCGGAAAGAATGATTCGCTCCAGGAGTGATTGCACAAAGAAATAAGGATTTGATATTTTATGAACAAACTTTATTATTAACAGAATATTAAACTCTTTGACATCACACCTGAAAATAGCTTACAATTAGCCTTAAACAATACCACTCATTACAGTAAATATAACTCCCTTAATTACTATCTCTATTACCAATTAAACAACAAGGAAACAACCATACAGCTCTCAATCCATCCTGGCACAGAGTAATACTTACTTTCCAGAACAGATTTGGCTCCTGTTTGAACCCTTGCAGATTCTAGCTGGATGACTTCAAAGAGCTGTTTTAACAGGTTTGTTTCAGCTCCCACCTTGTCCTCAGACAAGACTGTGCTGCTTTAAATACTATTCATTCAAACAAAAAATACTATTCATTTTAAAAAAAACTATCCTACCGTGAGCGCAAAAGATCTTATTTGTGGTCTAAAGGGTTAGTCAGATCCGATCAGATCATCATGCGGCTGGTTTAGCACAGTGGCCTAAACAGCTGGCTTGTAATGCAGAACAATGCCAGCAGCGCGGGTTCAATTCCCATACTGGCTTCCCCGAACAGGCGACGAAATGTGGCGACTAGCGGCTTTTCACAGTAACTTCACTGAAGCCTACTTGTGACAATAAGCGATTATTATCTCAACTCTAAAGCTTTCTCACAATGACTGAATATCTTAGTACCACCCAGCAATGACATAATCTCTTCAAACTGAAATCATATCAACTCCCCAGCCAAAAAACACATAACTCCCCAGCCTAAAAACACATAACTCCCCAGCCTAAAAACACATCAACTCCCCAGCCTAAAAACACCTCAACTCCCCAGGCTGAAAACACACCAACTCCCCAGGCTGAAAACACACCAACTCCCCAGCCTAAAAACACATCAACTCCCCAGCCTAAAAACACCTCAACTCCCCAGGCTGAAAACACACCAACTCCCCAGGCTGAAAACACACCAACTCCCCAGGCTGAAAACACTAACTCCCCAGGCTGGAAACACACCAACTCCCCAGGCTGAAAACACCAACTCCCCAGGCTGGAAACACCAACTCCCCAGGCTGGAAACACCAACTCCCCAGGCTGAAAACACCAACTCCCCAGGCTGAAAACACCAACTCCCCAGGCTGAAAACACATCAACTCCCCAGGCTGAAAACACATCAACTCCCCAGGCTGGAAACACCAACTCCCCAGGCTGAAAACACCAACTCCCCAGGCTGAAAACACCAACTCCCCAGGCTGAAAACACCAACTCCCCAGGCTGGAAACACCAACTCCCCAGGCTGGAAACACCAACTCCCCAGGCTGGAAACACCAACTCCCCAAGCTGAAAACACCAACTCCCCAGGCTGAAAACACCAACTCCCCAGGCTGAAAACACATCAACTCCCCAGGCTGGAAACACCAACTCCCCAGGCTGGAAACACCAACTCCCCAGGCTGAAAACACCAACTCCCCAGGCTGAAAACACCAACTCCCCAGGCTGAAAACACATCAACTCCCCAGGCTGAAAACACCAACTCCCCAGGCTGAAAACACATCAACTCCCCAGGCTGAAAACACATCAACTCCCCAGGCTGGAAACACCAACTCCCCAGGCTGGAAACACCAACTCCCCAGGCTGGAAACACCAACTCCCCAGGCTGAAAACACCAACTCCCCAGGCTGAAAACATCAACTCCCCAGGCTGAAAACACCAACTCCCCAGGCTGAAAACACCAACTCCCCAGGCTGAAAACACACCAACTCCCCAGGCTGAAAACACCAACTCCCCAGGCTGAAAACACCAACTCCCCAGGCTGGAAACACCAACTCCCCAGGCTGAAAACACCAACTCCCCAGGCTGGAAACACCAACTCCCCAGGCTGGAAACACCAACTCCCCAGGCTGGAAACACCAACTCCCCAGGCTGAAAACACCAACTCCCCAGGCTGAAAACACCAACTCCCCAGGCTGAAAACACATCAACTCCCCAGGCTGAAAACACCAACTCCCCAGGCTGAAAACACATCAACTCCCCAGGCTGGAAACACCAACTCCCCAGGCTGGAAACACCAACTCCCCAGGCTGAAAACACCAACTCCCCAGGCTGAAAACACCAACTCCCCAGGCTGAAAACACATCAACTCCCCAGGCTGAAAACACCAACTCCCCAGGCTGAAAACACACCAACTCCCCAGGCTGGAAACACCAACTCCCCAGGCTGAAAACACCAACTCCCCAGGCTGAAAACACCAACTCCCCAGGCTGAAAACGCCTCAACTCCCCAGGCTGAAAACACCAACTCCCCAGGCTGAAAACACCAACTCCCCAGGCTGAAAACACACCAACTCCCCAGGCTGAAAACACACCAACTCCCCAGGCTGAAAACACACCAACTCCCCAGGCTGAAAACACCAACTCCCCAGGCTGAAAACACCAACTCCCCAGGCTGAAAACACACCAACTCCCCAGGCTGAAAACACCAACTCCCCAGGCTGAAAACACCAACTCCCCAGGCTGAAAACACCAACTCCCCAGGCTGAAAACACCAACTCCCCAGGCTGAAAACACATCAATCCCCAGGCTGAAAACACCAACTCCCCAGGCTGAAAACACCAACTCCCCAGGCTGAAAACACCAACTCCCCAGGCTGAAAACACCAACTCCCCAGGCTGGAAACACATCAACTCCCCAGGCTGGAAACACATCAATTCCCCAGGCTGGAAACACCAACTCCCCAGGCTGAAAACACATCAACTCCCCAGGCTGAAAACACATCAACTCCCCAGGCTGAAAACACCAACTCCCCAGGCTGAAAACACCAATTCCCCCTGCAGGACTCCCTCAAACAACAGTGCATTAGGCCAGGCTTTTACGATAGTCAATTTCTTTTTTTTAATATAAATGCTTTTATTAAGGATTATTAAGTTGTACAAAACAAAGGCATACATTGAAAACAACAGAAAAGAAAAAGAATTAAAAAAGACAAATTATGTATACATTAGTTGTTTTCTGCTAGTTACATTGGTTGCAGCTTCTTGTTTTGCATTTCCAGTGGGTCCCCAACATTCCTCCCCCCACCTCTCTTCGCAACCTCCCTTCTCTTCTAATCGCCTCTTTCCTCGACAGCTCCTATATCTTGTTCCTGTAAGATTGGCCAGACGCTATGTATTTTGTTATTTGTTGAGCCTGGTTGGGCTCCATATTTCTTTGTTCTGTTCCCCCCCACCCCCCCGGCCTTTTCAACGGCATTCGTTGTGACTCACAGCTCCCTCTGGTTTATTGGCTGTTGGCTGCAAGCAGGTTTTGGAAGAACTGGGTGAATGGGTCCCACGATTTGCGGAAGCCTTCTTCCGACCCTCGGATGGCGAATTTGATTTTCTCCATCTGGAGAAATTCCTACAGGTCGGACAGCCAGTCTGCAGCTTTGGGTGGTGATGCTGATCGCCAGCCGAGCAGGATTCTCCAGCAGGCGATTAGGGAGGCAAAGGCAAGGGCATCGGCCCACGATAGTCAATTTGACCTCTGGCTCCTGAAGCTTTCTGGCCTTGCAAAACAAGATTCTTTTAAAAGCATGATGACTGCAGTTAAATACACTCTAACCCAGGCTTGCCAAATGTGTATAATCCAATATATCTAAAATCCTGCATTGGTCACAGTCAAGCCTCCTTCAACAGCACCTTTCAAACCCATGACCTCAACCACCTATTACAACTAGGGAAGCATGGGAAATCCATGGCCCACAATTTCCCTCCAACCAACTATATTCCTTCATTGAAGTGGAGTCAAAATCCTGGAACTCCTTTCCTAATAGCACTGTGGGGGTAACTACCCCGCATGGACTGCTGTGGTTAAAATACCTTCTTCAGAAAAGCAAATGGGGATGGGAAACAAATGCTAGTGGTGCCTGTCATGATATGCAAACATGCAGCTAATGAACACATAGAATAGGACACGCCCAATGAGCAGTCAGGACACTCAGGGGTGGTATCTCACGATAAAAGGGATGAGGCACTCACACCCCGCCTCTTTCCACAGACCAACATCTACAGAGTGAGACAGGGTGTATCCTCAGCATCACACCCCAGCACGTGGCTTCGAGCAAGGCTGGTTCAGTTAGACTGAGTTACTACATTTAGATTAGCAGAGAGTCAAACTCATTGAGAACTGTGCTAATAGTTCAATAAAACACATTGAACTCACTTCAAAGTCTGGAGCATCTTTTACTCAAAACTGCATCATGTGACAGCTGGTGTTATTCCAAATTACATAACACAACATGATACCAGGAGTCTGTTCAATCTAGTTAGTTCAACTCAGCAAGGTCCGTGACGACCAGCGAATGTATACCGGCACAATAGAAAAGATTCACGCTCCTCACCCGCTCCGGACCGCCGGCAATCTCAGTGCCAACTGGCGGACATTCAAGCAGAAATTTCAGCTTTACGTCGATGCGTCAGACCTCAATGGTGCGTCTGATGCACGGAAGATAGCTCTTCTCCTCACCACAGCGGGTGATCACGCCTTGGAAATATTCAACTCCTTTCACTTCGCCGAAGACCAGGACAAGACAAAGTTTCAGACCATCCTGGACAAGTTTGACAGCCATTGTGAGGTGGACACCAACAGAATCTTCAAGCGCTACATATTCAAGCAGTGATTGCAAGGTAAAGACGAATCCTTCACCTCATATTTAACTAACCTTAGAGTGCTAGTGCAATCCTGCAACTTTGGTGATATCACTGACTCCATGATCAGAGACCAAATCGTTTTTGGAGTTCACTCTGATCCTCTGAGAGAGCAGTTACTGAAGATCAAGCATATGACCCTGCCGGTTGCGATTGAAACTTGCACAGTGCATGAGCATGCTAAAAATCGCTATTCCCAGTACAAAACGGCAGAAAATGATAGACTAGCCGCCCACGAGGCAGAGAGTGTGCAGGCCATCTCCCGGTTGCAGCGCCTCAACATTGACGAAAGCAGCCATTTTGCGCGCTATTCCCAGGGCCTGACGCACGTGCAATGAGAATGGGATAACGAAGCGGCCGAAACCCGCACTGCGCATGTGCAACGATGCACGGACTGTCAGGACGCCGACGTCATGACATGTTCGAACTGTGGCGCCACCCATTTAAAGAAACACTGCCCTGCAAGAGGCAGACGCTGTTTAAACTGCGGGAAGCCAGGCCACTATTCAGCCCTGTGCAGACCTGCACCACCAGTCAGGAGCCAGCACTCCCAATTCCGACGACGGCACATCCGGAATGTGCAGCAACGCCTACAGGATTCTGATCCCGGCAGTGCAACGGATCCAGGTGATGAATGCCTGGACAGTGCCTACTGTGTGGGCATTATTACAACATGTGAATATGCCACACCAGACACATCGCAAGTCCAGTCAATCCTAGCTGTGGATTCCGTGGACGAATGGCGAGCAGTGATGAAGGTCAACCACTGCTTCATCCAGTTCAAGCTGGACACAGGTGCCTCTGCCAACCTCCTCTCATAGGCAGACTTCAGACACATTAAGAAGCCCCCCGTGGTCCTTCCAGCTGCCTGCAAGCTCCTGGATTACAATGGGAATGCCATCACGGCACTGGAATCCTGCCATCTGCACATATCCAATCGACACACACAAGCACGATTTTGCTTTGAAATTGTTAAGCCGGACAGGGCATCCCTACTAGGTGCGCACACTTGCAAGCAGCTGAACCTCATTCAAAGGGTTTACACCACAACATCCTCCCATGTGGATCTTCAGGCCGGCATCGACAACATCCTCGCCCAGTATCCAGATGTGTTTAACGGGATGGGCACGCTGCCGTATTGATACAAGATTCTGCTATGACCTGATGCCAAGCCAGTGGTCCACGCACCACGATGAGTCCCTGCTCCACTGAGAGCGCCTGAAGGCACAGCTCAAGGATCTTCAGCAAAAAGGCATCATATCCAAGGTCACCGAACTGACTGACTGGGTCAGCTCGATGGTGTGCGTAAAGAAGCCTTCGGGAAACCTGCGCATCTGCATTGATCCCAAGGATCTCAATAAGAATATCATGCGGGAACACTACCCCAGCCCTAAGCGGGAGGAACTCACGGGTGAGATGGCACACGTGCGCTTCTTCACCAAATTGGATGCATCACAGGGATTTTGGCAAATCCAGCTGGAATAGTCCAGAAGGCTCTGCACCTTCAACACACCTTTTGGCCGATACTGCTACAATTGCATTCCATTTGGCATCATCTCGGCAACGGAGATCTTCCATCGCATCATGGAGCAGATGATGGAAGGCATTGAATGGGTTCATGTGTACGTGGACGACATCATCATATGGTCCACGACCACTGAAGAACATGTGCCCTGTCTCCAGAAGGTATTCCGCCGTATACATACCAACGGCCTAAAGTTAAACAGGTCCAAATGTTGTTTTGGCACATCGACGCTCAAGTTTCTAGGCGACCAGATCTCACAGCATGGTGTGCGCCTGGACATAGACAAAATAAGGCATCGAGGCGATGAAGATCCCCGAGGACAAAAAGCCGGTGCTGCGCTTCTTGGGTATGGTCAATTTTCTGGGCAAGTTCATTCCAAACATGGCCACACACACCACGGCCCTACGCAACCTGGTGAAAAAGTCAACTGCTCTTGAGTGGAAGGCGGCACACCAGACAGAGTGGCTGGAGCTGAAAGCCAAGCTCACCACTGCACCGGTCCTGGCATTCTTCGACCTGGACCGGGAGACAAAGATATCCACAGATGCGAGTCAGGATGGCATCGGTGCGGTGTTGCTTCAACGAGATGACACATCATCCTGGGCACCAGTAGCCTACGCATTAAGGGCGATGACGGCCACTGAAACCAGATGTGCACAGGTTGAGAAGGAGTGCTTGGGTCTTCTCACCGGCATCCTCAAATTTCATGATTATGTCTACGGCCTGCCGACATTCACTGTTGAGACAGATCATAGGCCTCTGGTCCACATCATCCACAAGGACCTGAACAGCATGATGCCTCGGTTACAGAGAATCCTGCTTAAACTTAGGAGGTATGACTTAAACTTGGTGTACACACCTGGCAAGGAGCTCATCATCGCTGATACATTGTCCTGCTCCGTCACCTTGCCCAGTGAGCCGCTGGAGATCATCCAGCACATCGAATCGCAGGTGCAGCTGTGTGCTAGCACTCTCCCGGCGACAGATGAGAAGGTAGTTCTCATCCGTGATGAGACAGCCAAAGACCCCCTCCCTCTTCCAAATTACATAACACAACAGTGCCCATTAAATAATTTTAAAACAGTGGTTACAAGAGCAGGTCAGCAGCTGCATCATCGATGCAACAATGTATACCATCAACAAGATGGACCGCAGTGGGGCTTTTTTAATAGCAGCTCTTAAATCTGCGCTCCCTGCCACTTAGAAGGACAAAGCCAGCAGGGGCACAGGAAACCACCATCTCCAGGTTAAACTCCAGCCTGACTGACTTGCTGTTCCTTAATCGCTGTTAGGTCAAAATTCTGAAACTCCCTCCCTGACAGCACTTGCTCACCACCACATTCTCTTTTTTCTCTATAAATTTAGAGTACCCAATTCTTTTTTCCCCCAATTACAGGGCAATTTACGTGGCCAATTCACCTACCCTGCACATCTTTGGGTTATGGGGGTGACCCACGCAGACACGGGAAGAGTGTGCAAACTCCACACGGACATTGACCCGGGGTTGGGATTGAACCTGGGTCCTTGGCGCCGTGAGGCAGCAGTGCTAACCACTGCACCACCATTCCGCCCGCCAGCAATTTCGCAAGTACAGTTAGGGACGGGATATATCTGTTGGCCTGACCACCCCACACTCATTCTCATGCATAGGTTAATAAATACATTTGTTAAAGCCTTTAATTAACATGATAGACTTAAGAGAACAGGGTCAGTTTACTCTTGGAAAACACAAAACATCAGCCTATTTAATGGATGCATTTATATTGATGAATGGAATAGACTGCGTTTGTGTTTGCATTTGATAGATTAGGGAGAACAAGAGGACATGCATTGAAGTAACAGAAAGATGAAGCGCAATAACGGAAGAGAAATGAGCAGAATAAATGGCTCATCAATCTTGCTCCGTCATTCACTGTCATCACGGCTGATCTTGAGCTTCAACTCCACTTACCCATCTGCTCCCTGTCACTTATTCCGAGACACCAAACATCTACCTATCCCAGCCTTAAATATATTCAACGATGGAGCTTTCATGACCTTCCAGGGTAGTGAATTCCAAAGATTCACAACCTTTTGAGTGAAAATATTTCTCCTCATCTCAGTCCTGAATGATTGGTCCTTTGTGTTGAGACTCTATCCCATGTTTTAGATTCCCCAATCAGTGGAAAAAAAACTTTCAATGTCTACCCAATCAAGCCCCTTCAGAATATTCTATGTTTCAATCAGATCACCCTTCATTCTCTTAAACTCAAGAGAATATATGTCCAATTTACTCAGTCTTCCATCATAGGGCAACCATGGACAACTCTAGCAAACCTTTGCTGCACTGTCTCCAATGTTCATATTCTCCCTCAAGTATGGGGACCAGACTGCACACAGCATTCCAGATAGGGTTTCACCAAAGGACTATACAATTTATTTTTGTATCCAAACCTTTTGCAATAAGGGCGAAGAACTAGGTTAAAATATTGGGAAGCAGTTAGGAACGTATATAATTGGCAGTTCAGCTAAGCTGTACATTGAAAAAATTGTAATTGAGACACTCCATCCCCCCACTTACCACCCAAGCAATCCTGTGTAACATTAAGTTTCAACATAACCTGCATGAAAACTGTTGTATATGAAGAACATAGACCTGTTGGATCAAATGGCCGGTTTCTGCACTATAAATGTTGCATTGCACACATTAATGTACTTAACTATTAGAGTGGTAGCTGAGTTAATTCAGTACTTTTGTTTATGTTGCTCCACAAATTCACTGCAATACATAATGTTACAGCGTATTGCTTATTAAGATGGCAAGATTCCACTGTACACAAGCCACTAAGATACAAATCCTGCTGATAGCAATCATTACGGCTAAACTTTTTTCTTCCAGACTGTGCCATTATACTTGAAAGTAAATTTGATTTTTTTTAAATGAAAACAATTGAGTTTGAAGAAATTCAGGCACGTCAAAGAATGTTACATTGACTTCACCTTTCACAGTTTTATAGAAAACAATTATCTATTTATTTTAATTTTCTTTGGGGCGGTGGGGTCTGGTGGTGGTTTGCTAGTGCTAGGCATGTATTGCCATTCCCAAACACTCCTATGTTAGGTAGGCTATGTTAGGCAGCATAACCAATTGCAGGGCAAACTTTAGCTGCATGTCTTCCAACAATATGCCTGAAATTTAATCTCAAAAGGGCACTTCATGCATCAGTGACATTTCTATTTCAGACGCAAGTTGTTTCTGGCATCTTTTTGACTGAAACTGCCAGTTACTTTGAAAATAATAGCAATACTATATTGAGATGCTGGGCCCAGTTGGATCCAGGTTGGCCAAAAGCTTTTTACACGCGAGGCCCTTTGCAGCTGGCAAATGGGGGAACGTTCACCTACCCTGTTTGTCATGACAGCAGAGTATGCTAACAGCAGACGCCAGTAACAACTCGTTATAGTCTACCGAAGTGCATTCTTGAAAAGGTTCGCAAAATCTAATACTCATTTAACAAATTTAATATACGATGTTCACCCCGAGGAATTGCAAAACTGACCAACAGCTCAAACCTAATAAATAAAACACACGGGCATTTAAAAAAAAAAAAATCACCTCATCAGGACATGATGGAACATGACAGACATAAACTAACCCAAAGAAAACCACTTATACCCACCACCGACATCCAACAAGCGACTGAGAAACTTGTGCCAAAAGGTTTCACTCCCCCCCCCCCCCCCCCCCACCCCCCAATACAAATTTGGATTATATGGATCATTTTTAACCTGCCAACAATTGCAAAAGCTTTTGTGACTGTGCACGAATCTCTGAGCCAATTGTAAAACACAATACAAAGAGCCGTTTTCTGCTATGTAGTTTATATTAAAGTTCAAGGCACTTCAGTGAAATTGAAGTAAATAAAGCAATCTTTTTTCCAGTTCCTCAACTAGGTAAACTGCTCGAGGCTTGAAATGTAAAAAATCACTTGGGAGCTTTTTTTTGAAGATGTTTACAATTTTTATACCACAGATATGAAACAACAACGTCAAAGTTCATATTCACAGGCACTTTGACAGCATTGATAACACAGGTCAACTACAGCACCAGAGATCCTCAACGTTTCCCTTACAACCTAGCCTAAAGCACACGCACAGCCCTGCACGGTACCAGGCAGGATTTTATCACTGAAAAATAAAATGAGAAGCGGCGGCAGATATAAATCAACATACTATAATCGGACAATACACATTTTCATAAATGTTCTTTTGATGCACTATATAAAAAAAAGTGATGAAAATGAAAACATACGCTGCACACCGTCCTTCAAACCTAATAGACTCTTGCAACACCAGATTTTGCTTTACAAAAATCAAACAATTCGTTAGTCACTTTGACCCCAATTTTTTGACACAAGGTTTCTAATTGAAGGGTAATAAGAAAAAGTACTACAGGAAAGGTATTCAACACTTCCCTTAAATGTGACAGTAAATGTGTGAGAAAGATTAGTTCTGTACTTTAGAAGAAATTGAGCTTTTTAAGTAGCGGTTGCTTATATAAAAGAAAATGTCCATATAATCTTAAAAAGATATCACTTGTATACTAAAGCATTTTATAATAAACACAGGCTGTCAAACCTTTCGAGTGATAAGTTATCAGCCATGTGTCAGAATGATCCTCAGAGGTTTGAAAAGCATGTGTTTACCATAACTGCTGTACATTAGTCTAACAGAAGTTATCAACCGCATACTTTCTGCAAAGTAAATTTAGTGTGAACAGTCAAATATACATTCTCATTGCTAGGCCACTGTGCAGGGTAAATGTGTGCTGCATGAGTATTTACTGTGAATAAGACATTTCACGACCAAAATTTAACTTGTGCAGAGCTCGGTTTATAGAAGCTGGGTACGCCGACTCTGAACCACCACCTCTGTATCAAGACAAGGGCTGGTGTCAGCCAGACTACCACCTGTAGCTAAATAGCCCGAGGATCCGTTTAGTACCTAAGCACTGAGAGCGCATTGGCAGCAATGTAGCACTTAAATTCTGTGGGCAACTCTCTCTCTTCACTTCACCCCCCCTCCATAATGCATTGTTACATCTAACATAAATTACTAAAATTTATGCACCCATCAATAGAACGAATTTCAATAATCACTCATGCAAGGGGAGGGGACGGAATCTGCAAAAAAGCATTTATGACACATCATTTTGAAGAGAAACCATATGAACCTGTTAGATTTCTCAATGTCCTGCTGGTCCATAAACACTGAATAGTCAGTCAGCCAGCAGTAAGGGAAAATTATGTAAATGTTGCTGCAAATGGAGTGCAAGTGAAAATGGGTTAAAGTCATTAAAATGTGACCCAAGAAAAAGCCCAATGAACAATCAAATACTATAAAAGTTTAAAATTAATCGTGTAAAACTTGTGCTCTTGGAGACCTTGGCAACAGGAATTTTTTAAAAATGGTTTAGATTTTCCTTCCAGACATGGGGACTTGCAGCAGCCATAAAAACTGTGACGTTTAACCATTACAGCAACAACAATGCATATGTAGCATTTTTAACGTAATAAGAAATCCCATGCCACTTCATAGAAGCATTGAACAAAATTACACACCAAGACACACGGAGTTATTAGGTCAGGTGACCAAATGCTTGGGCAAAGAGGGCTGGGTTTTGCGAAGCAACTAAAAGGAGAGAAGAGTGGAAATAAAGCAGAGGGATAGAGGGAGAGAATTCCAGAGTTTAGAGCCCAAGCAGTGAAGCCAAGGCTGCTAATGGTGGACTGATTCAAGTAAGGAATAGGGAGGGCCAACACCATGAAGTGACTCAAAAACAAGGATGAGAATTGGAAAATGGTTCCCTAACTTGCCCAATGAGGGGATTGCGGAAAAATAAGAATAGAGGGACCCAAGGTTGGATCTTTGCGCATGCTCATAGTAGCAGAATGGGGCAGGGAAGAACAGCGATTATTAGAGATGCTGTAGCTCCAAATGGATAGGAACCAAGCAAGAGCATCCACAGGACTTACAGAGCTGGACAATAGAGAGATGGTGGAGGAAGATGTGATCATGTCAAAGGCTGCAGCTGGATATGTTAAGAAACGTGTTAAGTTCAAAGCAAAATTATCATCTGCTGCTCTCTCCTGGTGTCAATAAACACGAAGTAAAAATATTGAAATTCAGCTGTAGAAAGGAAAAATACATTTTGCCAACAATTTTCTACAATTTGTCTGGGGAAAATACTGCTTAATCTAATTAAAAAAACACACACACAAAACACCGAAATAAAGGCATACATCAAAAAAAATTAATTCTTGTAATATTCAAAACTCAGTAAAGCAGAGGGAGCTTGACTCCAATGCTAAGGATTTTCATTGTCACTCAAAAGTAGGTGACACTATGTGTCTATTTAGATTTAAAAAAAGATTATTCAGTATATCATTTGCAATAGGACCCGTGCTTCAGTGTCACCATATTACTGCAGTATTAAAAACTGTCACATCGCCGATCAATAACCCAGAATGTTGAAAAGAATTCCAGATCGCCCTTGTTAAATGAGTTACTATCACTGAAATATATGATCCATTTCGATTACCTAAGCATCATCATGCTCATCTTTCATCCCAATTACAACCTCTATCATTTCCTCAATCTAGAAGCTGTTTTCAATCAACATGTTCACTTATTACAGTGGGTTATGGTAGTTACCACCTCTTCTTGTATTGAATTCTTGATTGGACAAGCCCTTTGAATTTAACATGCACCATGATTGCATGTATCAAAAACAGGGTGCCAATCACAATCTTTTAAAAGGCTATTCGCGTTATACTTCATCATGGAAATGAGTACCAAAGTGAATTCAAAATACAGGGCCGGCATGTAAAACCAGGGTACCTCACGCCAGAGGATGAATCTCATTATAGCAACCTTGTCATGAGTTACTGCAGAAAATGCCAGATAAATTGATTTTATTTGTTTCTCCACACTTTGTGTGTTCCATTCTTTCATAATTGCTTGCTTTAATCGTTCCCATTACCAATTACAGGCTCTCAGTTTCTATACATTATTCCCATTGCTCCTTTTGCTCACTAGCTGTTTTCTTCTTTCTTGTTCTTGCTCTATTGAAGCTGTTCACTGGAGGACAATACCATACTCTGAACAAGCAAGTATAATAGGATTCAATTTTTGGACAATTACTTAAATTCATCGGCTCAATTCCCTGCAATAATGCTTGCAAAAGATTTGGAAAATCCTTCAATATAGCTGGTATATAGACATGCAAATGACACTATTTTAAACAAAAAGGTTTTAATTTTCATCAATTAAGTACATTTGTCTTGGTTCAGTTTCTTCAATTCATCTGTCTCCATTTTACTTGAGCTCTGAGCATTTAGTGACAGCAGAAGTCTAGATCCTTCATCAGGGATTGTAGCTCAAATTATGGAAAGTTTAAAAAAAAAAAAAGTGTACACTGGAAATTATTATTCTGGATATAAATCATTTAGTATCCCTGCAGCCAGAGAAGAGAGGCTAATCTTTGGCTGAATTCAAACCCAGATCCCAGGGATGAAAGATCGGTGGTCAAAGCACATAGTTTTTTTTTCTAGCAACTGTGATCACAAAACAACATTCACCGGGGGACATTTCAACAGACTGGAGATCCCCAAATACAAACATACGCAAGATTTCAATGAAAGATAAGTTTTTGATTTTATTTCTTGAAGATGCTCCCAGGACTATTGCACAGTTCAACATTTGCACATCTTCAAATGGAAGGTTGTATTTAACAAAGAACGGATGTGAACCAGAAATACTTCTTTTTCTCATTACCTCTGGCAATTTAGCATTCACAGCTTGAAGCAACTAAAATAATTTCCCTATCCTATATGGCAGGTCAGAATCTGGAACATTGTAAACAAATAAGCAGAAAATCCAGAAGTCATTTAAAGTTATAATGCCACAATTGTACCATATGGACACAGTACCTGATGCATACTTCCACGTTTCAGTTGAACAGCCTTAGTTAAATCTAGCAAAGGAAAATAGGTTGTGGTGTTTGGAGGTCACAGCCCTCCAAATGTTTCTCAGGGTAGTGTCCGAGGCCCAAACATCTTCAGTTGCTTCATCAACGTCTTCCCTCCACCATAAGGTCAGAAGTGGGGATGCTTGCTGATAATTGCACAATGTTCAACACCATTCGTCACTACTCAGATACTGAAGCAGTCTGTGTCCATTTGCAGCAAGACCTGGGCAACATTCAAGCTTACTTAAGTAGCAAGTAACATTTGTGCTACACAAGTGCCAGGCAATGGCGATCTCCATCGAGAGAGAATCTAACCATCTCCCCAGGACATTTAGTGGCATTACCATTGCTGGACACCCCCACTATCAACATTCATGGGGTTACCATTGACCAGAAACTGAACTGGGTTAGACATATAAATTCTGTGGGAGTACGTCACCTTCTGACTCCCCAAATGCCTGACCACCATCTATTTACAAGGCACAAGACAGGAGTGTGATGGAATACTCTCCACTTGGTCCAACAACATTCAAGAAGCTCAACGCCATCCAGGACAAAGCAGCTCCCTTGATTGGCATTGCATCTACAAATATTCACTCCTACCACCAAAGCACAATGGCGGCGGTGCGTACCATCTCCCAAGTATTTTTCAAACGTTTTTCCTGGGACCCACTTTTATCAACTGGCCAACCTTCAGGACCCACGCTGACTGACCTTCGCGAGTCATGCCACCCACGCTTCGCAACACACCATCTGTGCTTACCTTTAATGCCACAGGTGAGCCTGCTTGGTCCTCATGATCTCACTTGCTTTCTCATTCAATGTTATACTTCTGCTAAGGACCTCAGTTGGTGATTTAAGTTCTCATTGCATCCTTTGAAAAGAATCAAGAGATTTGTCCTCAAACTCATCATGCTTGGTCTCCAAATCCTTTTGAAGTTTTGAGGGCTTTAAACTTTCATTGCCAGCACTTCCTGGCACATAACACATGGGTTTTGTATCTTGATTTACATTGGCACGATAATAAAGCCATACCTCAAGAAATCATCTTTATCCTGCTTTGTTCCCAATTTCAGCTTCTTCTTAATGGGTTGTTAATCTCCCGAGAGGCTCTCTCCAGCAGAATCAGTTGTGAGATCCTGGCCTGTTTGTGTCTCTGGCCCTCTCTTCCTTATTATAAAATGATCCACCTTCAGTTCTTCACACAGTCCTGTTGCTTGCTTGCTGGCAGCTACAAAATGGAGGAATCTCTTCTCTGTGATTTCGCACCCAAAGCACGGATCGCGTGAGGTCAGTGTGACCTGCTCCCTGCAGCCGCTTCCGGTGGGAAGACTCTGCCGTTTTAACAATTGAATTTGGTTCTGGGACAGTGCACTGACATCAGAAGGAGAACGTACTGGGCCAAACTGCTGATGTCAGGATAAGGCAGTTTGCCCTGCTAAGCTCCGGGCCTGCACACTGCCAGATCCGCCTGAGGGGACACGCATGCTTGGGGAGGCCGAATTTCTCAACCCAAAAGCCGGTCGCGGCCAGCATTTTAAAAAGCCAATCGCTCCACGACCCTCCCGACGCCCATTCACTGGTCGCGACCCTGAGTTTGAAAAGTTTGATCTACAAGATGCAGTGCAGCAACTCACCAAAGGTCCTTAGGCAGCACCTTCCAAACCCTGTCCTTAAGCACTTCGAAGGCCAAGGGCGGCAGATGCATGGGAACACCGCCATCTACAAGGTCCCCTCCTAGTCACGCACCATTTTAACTTAGAACGATATCGCCGTTCCTTCACTGTCACTGGGTCAAAATCCTGGAACTCCCTTCCTAACGGCACTGTGGGTGTTCTTGCACCTCATGGACTGCAGTGGTTCAAGGCAGCGGCTCCTCATCACTTCATCAAGGGAAATTAGGGGTGGGAAATAAATGTTGGCATCACCAACGATGCCAACGTCCTGCGAAAGAATATTTTTTCTTAAAAGTTTTGTGTACATAACACAAAGTGACCTGTGTATATGAAGACTTCCTGTGTTATCCCTCACCACCACCATGACATCACAACAACAAAGTCAGTATTTTCAAATAATTCCAAAATATCAGCAGATCCTTGAACAAAACAAGAGGAAGAGAAAGATAGGGGAAAAAGGAAATGAAATAAAAGGTGCACAGAATCCAGAATTACAAATGTACCAAATCTGGGCACCCATTCACTTGATCCTGCACTAGCTCAAGGATGAGGCCCAACTGTGAGACCAAGTCAGTGCCTCTGGCACCAAAATAACTTTTGAAACTCTGGTCTGAAGTATAATGTGGTTCATAGTTACTCATGTTCTGTCTTTTTGGGTCACATGTAGTAACATGTGTCAAGCAAATTATCCAGAGAATTCTGCATTCAACTGATTTATTTTTAAAAATTGTTCCTGTAGAATCATAGAATTTACAGTGCTGAAGGAGGCTATTCTGCCCACCGAGTCTGTGCCGGCCCTTGGAAAGAGCATCCAACTTAAGCCCACGCCTCCACCCTAACCCCGAAACCCCACCTAACCTTTTTGGATACGGAGGGCAATTTTGCATGGCCAATCCACCTAACCGGCACATCTTTCGACTGTGGGAAGAAACCGGAGCATCCGGAAGAAACCCAAAGGGAGAACATGCAGACTCCGCATAGACAGTGACCCAAGCCGGGAATCAAACCTGGGATCCTGGAGCTGTGAAGGAACAGCGCTAACCACTGTGCAGCCATGTCGCGCAAATTCATTAAAAAATGGTTTCTGCAATTATATCACTGCTGACATGGTCATTAATCAGCTGGGAAAGGACTCTCAAAATATCTATTTGTTGCATTGTTCCTCAATCAACTCAGTGAATTGTAACCTCCAGTGTAAGTGTATAAAAGTCACCCAAAGGAGAGGAAAACATATAATTGCGCTCGTCCCCAGGGAGATACTCAGGGAGTCCGGTAATAATAGCTTCATTGAAAATTTGGAGGCAGTTTCGACAGCACTTCGGGTTGGGGGCAGGGTCAAGGGAAATGCCGATTCGGGTGAAGCATAGATTTGAGCCAGGGAGGTGGGATGGAAATTTTCGGAGAAGGGAGGAGGAACGAATTAGGATATTAAAAGATATATTTCTTGGGGTCGTTTTGCGGGATTGAAGGAGCTGGGAGCGAAGTATGGGCTGGAGCAGGGGGAAATATTTAAATACATGCAGGTTCGAGACTTTGCCAGAACGGAGATACAGAGAATAGAGCCAGCTTCCACATTGCTGGAGGAGGTGCTGACGACAGGGGGACTGGAGAAGGTGGTAGTATCGGCTGTTTACGGGGCTATTTTGGAGGAGGAAAAGGCGCCGCTGGAAGGGATCAAGGCAAAGTGGGAGGAAGAGTTGGGAGACGGTATGGAGGAGGGTTTCTGGTGTGAGGTGCTCCGGAGGGCGAATGCCTCCACCTCGTGTGCGAGGTTGGGGCTGATACAGCTGAAGGTGGTGTACAGAGCGCACCTTACAAGGGCGAGGATGAGCCGGCTCTTTGAGGGGGTAGAAGATGTGTGTGAACGTTGCGTGGGAGACCCCGCAAACCACGTTCATATTTTTTGGTCCTTTCCAAAGCTGGAGGATTATTGGAAGGAGGTGTTTCGGGTAATCTCTAAAGTGGTGCACGTGAAACTGGACCTGAGCCCTCAGGAGGCTATATTCAGTGTGTCGGACCAGCCGGGTTGGAAACTGGCGCAGAGGCAGATGTTGTAGCCTTCGCCTCGTTGATCGCCCGAAGGCGGATCCTGTTAGGGTGGAGATCAACCTCTCCACCCTGTGCCCTGGCGTGGCGGGGGGGACCTGTTGGAACTCTTAATGCTTGAAAAGGTCAAATTTGAACTGAGGGGAAGGATGGAGGGGGTTCTAAAATTTATGGGCGTTATTCATTATGCACTTTCGAGAATTGGATCACATCGAACATTTAGGGGTGCTGGGGGCTGGGAGGGTTGGGGGGAGGGGGACTGTTTGTGTTAATGGTGACTATGGGTGATTCCTGATTCCTTGTCATTTGTTTATGTGGGCCAATGTCTGGGGTTTGGTGGGAGGATGGGATCGTTGTTATTGATATGGGGATTGGCATTACATTAGTTACTGATTATTGTTTATTGTTGGGTGTAAATTTGGGAGAAAATGTGAAAAAGGAGAATAAAAAAATATTTTAAAAAATAATTGAGCTCGCTGACACTTCTAAATTCTCATTTGGAAAACTTGCTAAAAGGGGCGGCACGCTGGCACAGCGTTTAGAATGCCTCACAGCGCCAGGGTCCCGGGTTCGATTCCAGCCTCGGGTGACTGTGTGGAGTTTGCACTTTCTCCTGAGTCCAAAGGCGTGCAGGTTAGGTGGATTGGCCATGATCAAAGTGGGGGGTGGGTAGGGCAGGCGTTATGAGGATAGGTTGGGGAGTGGGCCAAGGTAGGGTGCTCTTTCGGAGAGTCGGTGTGAGGTCAATGGGCCAAATGGCCTCTTTTCTGCGCTGTAGGGATTCTATAGATTCAAATAGAAGATCTCATTATTGTTTGAAGAAAAGACTGATAATGATCTGGTTGATGGCATAAGACAAGAACATATGAACATGAGAACTAGGAGCAGTAGTCCAACTGGCCTCTCGAGCCTGCTGTACCATTTAATAAGATCATAGCTGATCTTTTTGTGGACCCAGCTCCACTTACCCGCTCGCTTACACTTACCCTCACTTCCTTTACTTTTCAAAAATCTATCTATCTTTGCCTTAAAAACATTTAACAAGGTAGCCTCAACTGTTTCACCGGGCAGGGAATTCCACAGGTTCACAACCATTTGGGTGAAGAAGTTTCTCCTCAACTCCGTCCTAAATCTGCTCCCCCTTGTTTTGAGGCTATGCCCCCTAAGTTCTAGTTTCATCCGCCAGTGGAAATAACCTCCTGCTTCTATCTTAACAATTCTCTTCATAATTTTGTATGTTTCTGTAAGATCCCCCTCATTCTTCTAAATTCCAATGAGTATAGTCCCAGTCTATTCAGTCTCTCCTCATAAGCCAATCTTCTCAACTCCGGAATCAACCTAGTGAATCTCCTCTACACCCCCTCCAGTACATCCTTTCTCAAATAAGAAGACTAAAACTGTACAGTACTCTAGATGTTGCCTCATCAGCACCCTGTACTGCTGCAAGATAACCTCCCTGCTTTTAAACTCCATCCCTCTAGCAATGAAGAAACGTAAACAAAAATGGGACATCAGCTTGCGCCCATCTAGGATCACCAACAGGAACTCATTATTCAGTCCAAACATGAAGTGTAAAAGCAAATTACTGCAAGTGCTGTTTGAAACAAAAACAGAAAATGCTGGACAATCTCAGCAGGTCTGACAGCATCTGTGGAGAGAGACGGAGCTAATGTTTTGAGTCTGGGTGACTCTTTGTAAAAGCTGTTCAGCACTCGCTCTCGGGTCCAATCCTAACTTTGACAAAGATCCAACCAGAGTTGAAACGTTAGCTCCGTCTCTTTCCACAGATGCTGTCAGACCTGCAGAGATTGTCCAGCATTTTGTTTTTGTTGCAAAAATTAAGTGTGTCTTAAGTTGGCATTCCAGGAGCAATATTGCGGACATCTGCCCTTTACTGGATCTTGGCCATGAGATGAGTTGCTAGCAAAGCCCACAGAAACTTCCCTCACTTGGAGAGTTCCAAATCATAGAACCAGGCAGCCCAGGAGGTAGTCGCTCAGTCGATCTCACCGGAGTTGGCTTGTTGAAAAGGCCACCAATTCTCCCAGTTCCACCATAACTTTATACATTTATCCTTTGTAAGTACACATCCAACTTCCTTTTGAAATCCCTTAAAAGATCAAACCTTGACAATAACAAAAACTCAAATTTCTTCTATTGTTTGATAATACCACTTGCTGCATATTGTTTGAAATTGGTTAATTCCTGAATTCTGAAGGACCAAATATCTCCTTGACCCACTTGCATTCATCGCTTGTTGACCCATCGAGGTGCAAAATTGTCTATAATTATAAACTAACAAGCCCACGCTATTTGTTTACCCATAGCTAAAAGGAAGCTCCGTTATAACAAGAGACTGCTATGGAGATATGGACAAAGAGAAGCAAGGAACCAAAACAATTTTTTGACCCGAACGGAAATAGCCACAAAGCAGGTTGACAAAACAAATGCAATACATACTTAGGGTTCATGTGCACTTGGGACTATGAGGAACCCATGTGCATGCACAGTTATGATGCTATGCCAAACTCAGGAAGCCTTCTTCTAGAAGCTTTCAGTTGTTTGGATAATTGCCTATTGGTATATACAGGAAGAATGAAAAGAGCTCTGATGAAATGTTTTAACATCCAGCAATCCTACACAATTTTCCTTTTTGAATTTAGAGTACCCAATTCATTTTTCTAATTAAATGGCAATTTTGCTTGGCCAATCCGCCAACCCTGCACATTGTTGGGTTGTGGGGGCGAAACCCACGCAAACACGGGGAGAATGTGCAAACTCCACATGGACAGTGACTCAGAACCGGGATCAAACTGGGACCTCGACGCCGTGAGGCAGCAGCGCTAACCATTGCGCCACCGTGCTGCCCTCACATCTGAATTTGTTAAAGAGTAGATTACACAAAGTTTCCGTAATTTTTTTTGGAAAGTAATTTTATTTAACAAATTTTCAACAGTTTTACAATACAAAATGACCCCACAAAAATCCCCAGCACCCCCCACCCCAACAGTAAACGGTAACCAAATCTGAAAATGCATGACAAACAAACCACAACAACGTAGAACCCATCACTCGCCCCCCCCTTCAAAACAAACTTCACCTTTTCCAGGGTCAGAAACTCCAGCAGGACCGCCGCCAGGCTGAGGCACAGGGTGGAGAAGCTGACCTGCACCTCAACAAGACACCCCAACGTGCTAACAGCAAGGCGAAGGCTAAAATATCTGCCCCCGCACCCGCCTGCAGCTCCGGTCGATCCAACACCCCAAATATGGCTTCTAGGAGACTGGGCTCCATGTCCACACGTAAACCCCCCGAAATGGTGCCAAACACCGCCCTGCAAATTCTGTCCAGCTTCGGGCAGGACCAAAACATAGGTACTTGATTGCCGGGCCCCTCCCACACCGCTCGCAGACATTCCCCACCCCCTCGAATAGTCGGCTCATCCTAGACTTTGTAAGGTACATTACATTCAGCCCTATCAGCCTCATGCACCAAGTCAAGGCATTTACCCTCTGCAGCAGCTCGCACCACCACAGGCCCTCCTCCAGCACCACCCCCAGCTCCCCGCCCACTTCACCACGACCCCCCCATGGGCACTCCATCCTCCTTATAGATTACCGAGACCCCAATCCCCCACTGATAGCACCGCCTCCAACAATGAGGAGGCAGGCGCTATCGGGAAGGTTGGAAAGATCTTCCTCGCAAAGTCCCGCACCTGCACCTACCTAAAGCTTTCGCCCCGCACCAGCCCAAACTTCTCGCCCAACTCATCCAGACTCGCAAATCGCCCTCCCAGAAACAAATCCTTCAGTTCCTTAATCCCCCTCTCTTCCCATCCCCAAAACCTTCCATCCATCCTCCCCGGCTCGAACCCATGATTCTCCCTGATGGGCACTCTCCTTGCCCCTGCTCCCAACCTAAAATGCTGTATAAACTGCTTCCAGGTGTTCAATGTTGCCACCACCACCGGACTCACCGTATACTTCCCTGCAGGCCATTGGGAGTGGCGCCGTTGTCAGCACCTGCAGCCCCGACCCCCTGCAAGAGCCCACCTCCACCCTCACCCACAACGCCTCCCGCACCTTGCTCCAGCCCCGAACCTTTACTGCATTTGCCGCCCAATAATAACATAACAAATTTGGGAGGCCGAACCACCCCTGCCTGCCAACCCCTCTGCAGTATAATCTTCCTAATCGTGGCCACCTTCCCCGCCCAAACAAACAAGCACAGTAAGAAGCCTTACACCACCAGGTTAAAGTCCAACAGGTTTGTTTCAAATCACTAGCTTTCGGAGCGCTGCCCCTTCCTCAGGTGAATGAAAAGGTAGGTTCCAGAAACATGTATATAGACAAAGTCAAAGATGCAAGAAGATACTTTGAATGCATAATTAAGTCTTTACAGATCCAGAGTGGGGTAATCCCAGGTTAAAGAGGTGTGAATTGTCTCAAGCCAGGACAATTGGTAGGATTTCGCAAGCCCAGGCCAGATGGTGGGGGGTGAATGTAATGCGACGTGAATCCCAGGTTCCGGTTGAGGCCGCACTCATGTGTGCGGAACTTGGCTATAAATTTCTGCTCAGCGATTCTGCGTTGTCGCGCATACTGAAGGCTGCCTTGGAGAACGCTTACCCGGAGATCAGAGGCTGAATGCCCTCGACTGCTGAAGTGTTCCCCGACTGGAAGGGAACATTCCTGCCTAGTGATTGCCGTGCGATGTCCTTTCATCCGTTGTCGAAGCTTCTGCATTGTCTCGCCAACGTATCACGCTTCGGGACATCCTTTCCTGCAGCGTATGAGGTAGACAACGTTGGCCGAGTTGCACGAGTGTGTACCACTTACCTGGTGGGTGGTGTTCTCACGTGTAATGGTGGTATCCATGTCGATGATCTGGCACGTCTTGCAGAGATTGCCATGGCAGGGTTGTGTGGTGTTGTGGTCACTGTTCTGAAGACTGGGTAGTTTGCTGCAAACAATGGTTTGTTTGAGGTTGCGCGGTTGTTTGAAGGCAAGTAGTGGGGGTGTGGGGATGACCTTGACAAGATGTTCATCTTCATCGATGACGTGTTGAAGGCTGTGAAGAAGATGTCGCAGTTTATCCGCTCCGGGAAAGTACTGGACGACAAAGGGTATTCTGTCGGTTGTGTCCCGTGTTTGTCTTCTGAGGAGGTGGTTGCGGTTTTTTTGCTGTGGCGCGATGGATCTGTCGATCGATGAGTCGAGCACCATATCCCGTTCATACAACAGCATCTTTCAGCATCTGTAGATGTCTTTCACGCTCCTCCTCGTTTGATCAGATCCTGTGTATACAAACAAGATCAGCCTATCCACCCCCTTAAAAAATGCCGTGGCAAAAAGACTGGCAAGAATTGAAACAAAAGGTTTCTGGTGACGGTGATGTGCTGAGCAGATGCACATCAGGTGACTCTCCTCCCAACTAGAACCAAAAAAGTGAATTTCAGAAGAATTTGGCCTGAAAAGCCAACGGAAAAGAATCCCAAAAGAAAAGGAGATACAGGGGAGAAGATGATGCCGGTGAACGGAAGCTTGAGGGGCCGACGAGAGGGCAGAAGCGGTGGAAAAAGACATGAACAGTGGGTGGACAAGGTGGTGGACCCCCGAGGCGAGGTGGAATCCCTGGTCCCCAAGAGCGGGGAAGACCGGCACCCCGAGCACTGGCGCCGACATCAGCCACACCCTCCCCCTCCCCACCAGGGGATGGGCGGAGGATCTTCCTAAAAAAGGAGCTGGCCGCCATGAAGGAGGCAATAACCAAGATCCAGGTAGCGGTGAAGGTGGTGCTGATGGAGGCTCTGGTCTCCCTCCAGCGTACGACCCATGGTCTGGGGAAGAAAGTGGAGGCGCAGGAAAAAACCAATCCAGAACCTTGAAAGCCTTGACGGACCAGAGCGACAGGGTTGTTGCTCTGGACACAGAGGTGGAAAGGTTGGTGACGACCAAGGGGAGTTTGAAGGAAAAGGTTGAGGACCAGGAGAACATTCGAATTGTGGGCCTGCCGGAAGGCATCGAAGACATAGACATGACAGACTATATCGGCCAGATGTTGGGCAACCGAATTGGGAGAGACAGTTTCACCAAAGCCCCAACATCCAATAGGGCACATGGGTCGCTCTGGCTGAACCCCAAAGCAGGGGATCAGCTGAGAGCCATTCCAGTAAAGTTGCACTAAAACCAGGCTCGGGAAAGGATCCTGAGGTGGGCCGGGGGGGGGGGGGGTGCGGTTTGGTATGTTATCCCCTGCCAGACTCTGGTACTCTTTACCAGAGTAAAGAAAAACCAGCAGAGGGCAGTAGAGCGGAGCTGCTGATTGGCTGTTGCAAGGGAAATATGCATACCTCCGTTGTGGTCACCCGAACTTGATGGTGTACCTGAGCTAGATACCCTAGCTGTTCAAGTGAAGACAAGCCTCCAGCAGAGGGCAGTAGAGCGGAGCTGCTGATTGGCTGTTGCAAGGGAAATTTGCATACCTCCGTTGTGGTCACCCGAACTTGAAGGTGGTTTGTGGACGAGCTGTTGTAAAGTGACACTTAAACCCGAAACACTTCTTCAGTGTTTCCCTCCCTATCCCCTCCTCTAACCAAAAAAAAAACCGCTGTAAAGATCAAGAGGCAGGCTCGAGGGCAGGTAGAAGTAGAAAGAAGTTGAACCGTGACATCACAGCCTGCAGGTAAGGGATTGGCTGGTGACTGGTAAGTAGTTTTTCTTTTATTTTCCCTCAGTTGTTATCGTGCAGGGCACAGAGGTTGCTGCGTGAGTGCTTGCTGAGCAGGGGAGTGAATAACAGGTAAGCTCTTTCTTTCTTTTATCTAGAGGGGATGGCAGGAAAGGTAGTGCAATGTTCCTCCTGCAGAATGTTTGAGGTGAGGGACGCAGTCAGTGTCCCTGCTGATTTCATCTGTGGGAAGTGCACCAATCTCCAGCTCCTCAGAAACCGCGTTAGGGAACTGGAGCTGGATGAACTTCGGATCATTCGGGAGGCAGAGGTGGTCATAGATAGAAGCTTCAGAGATGTAGTTACTCCGAAGAATAAAGCTAGATGGGTGACGGTGAGAGGGGCTGGGAGGAAGCAGTCAGTACAGGGATCTCCTGTGGTCGTTCCCCTTAGTAACAAGTATACCGCTTTGGATACTGTTGGGGGGGGGGGTGCTTACCAGCGGTAAGCCATGGGGTGCAGGTCTCTGGCACAGAGTCTGTCCCTGTTGCTCAAAAGGGAAGGGGGGAGAGGAGTACAGCATTAGTCATTGGAGGCTCCATAGTTAGGGAGATAGATAGGAGATTCTGTGGGAACGAGAGAGACTCGCGGTTGATGTGTTGCCTCCCAGGTGCCAGGGTGCGTGATGTCTCGGATCATGTTTTCGGGATCCTTAAGGGGGAGGGGGAGCAGCCCCAAGTCGTGGTCCACATTGGTACCAACGACATAGGTAGGAAAAGGGATAGGGATGTATGGCAGGAATTCAGGGAGCTAGGGTGGAAACTTAGATCTAGGACAAACAGAGTTATTATCTCTGGGTTGTTACCCGTGCCATGTGATAGCGAGACGAGGAATAGGGAAAGAGAGGATTTGAACATGTGGCTACAGGGATGGTGCAGGAGGGAGGGTTTCAGATTTCTGGATAATTGGGGCTCATTCTGCGGTCGGTGGGACCCCTACAAACGGGATGGTCTACACCTGGACCAGAAGGGTACCAATATCCTGGGGGGGAAATTTGCTAATGCTCTTCGGGAGGGTTTAAACTAGTTCAGCAGGGGCTTGGGAACCGGAATTGTAGCTCCAGTATACAGGAGGTTGAGAGTAGTGAGGTCATGAGTAAGGTTTCAAAGTTGCAGGAGTGTACCGGCAGGCAGGAAGGTGGTTTAAAGTGTGTCTTCTTCAATGCCAGGAGCATCCGGAATAAGGTGGGTGAAATTGTGGCATGGGTTGGTACCTGGGACTTCGATGGTGTGGCCATTTTGGAGACATGGATAGAGCAGGGACAGGAATGGTTGTTGCAGGTGCCGGGGTTTAGATATTTCAGTAAGCTCAGGGAAGGTGGTAAAAGAGGGGGAGTGGTGGCATTGTTAGTCAAGGACAGTATTACGATGGTAGAAAGGACGTTTGATGAGGACTCGTCTACTGAGGTAGTTGGGGCTCATCCTGTTAGGGGTTTTCTATAGGCCTCTGAAAAGTTCCAGAGATGTGGAGGAAAGGATTGCAAAGATGATTCTGGATAGGAGCGAAATCAAAAGGGTAGCTGTTATGGGTGACTTTAACTTTCCAAATATTGACTGGAAACGCTAGTTCGAGTACTTTAGATGGGTCCGTTTTTGTCCAATGTGTGCAGGAGGGTTTCCTGACACAGTATGTAGATAGGCCAACGAGAGGTGAGGCCATATTGGATTTGGTACTGGGTAATGAACCAGGACAGGTGTTAGATTTGGAGGTAGGTGAGCACTTTGGTGATAGTGACCACAATTCGATTACGTTTACTTTAGTGATGGAAAGGGATAGGTATATACCGCAGGGCAAGAGTTATATCTGGGGGAAAGGCAATTATGATGCGATGAGGCAAGACTTAGGATGCATCGGATGGAGAGGAAAACTGCAGGGTATGGGCACAATGGAAATCTGGAGCATGTTCAAGGAACAGCTACTGCGTTTCCTTGATAAGTATGTACCTGTCAGGCAGGGAGGAAGTGGTCGAGCAAGGGAATCGGGGTTTACTAAGGCAGTCAAAACACGTGTCAAGAGGAAGAAGGAGGCTGATGTAAAGATGAGACATGAACGTTCAGTTAGGGCACTCGAGAGTTACAAGTTAGCTAGGAAGGACCTAAAGAGAGAGGTAAGAAGAGCCAGGAGGGGACATGAGAAGTCTTTGGCAGGTAGGATCAAGGATAACCCTAAAGCTTTCTATAGATATGTCAGGAATAAACGAATGACTAGGGTAAGAGTAGGGCCAGTCAGGGACTGAAGTGGGAAGTTATGTTTGGAGTCCGAGGAGATAGGAGGGATGCCAAATGAATATTTTTCGTCAGTATTCACACAGGAAAAAGACAATGTTGTCGAGGAGAATACTGAGATTCAGGCTACTAGACTAGCAGGGCTTGAGGTTTATAAGGAGGAGGTGTTAACAATTCTGGAAAGTATGAAAATAGATAAGTCCCCTGGGCCGGATGGGATTTATCCTAGGATTCTCTGGGAAGCTAAGGAGGAGATTGCTGAGCCTTTGGCTTTTATCTTGAAGTCATTTTTGTCTACAGGAATAGTGCCAGAAGACTGGAGGATAGCAAATGTTGTCCCCTTGTTCAAGAAGGGGAGTAGAGACAACCCCGGTAACTATAGACCTGTGAGCCTTACTTCTGTTGTGGGCAAAATCTTGGAAAGGTTTATAAGAGATAGGATGTATAATCATCTGGAAAGGAATAATTTGATTAGAGATAGTCAACACGGTTTTGTGAAGGGTAGGTCGTGCCTCAGAAACCTTATTGAGTTCTTTGAGAAGGTGACCAAACAGGTGGATGAGGGTAAAACAGTTGATGTGGTATATATGGATTTCAGTAAAGCGTTTGATAAGGTTCCCCACGGTAGGCTACTGCAGAAAATACAGAGGCATGGGATTCAGGGTGATATAGCAGTTTGGATCAGAAATTGGCTAGCTGGAAGAAGACAAAGGGTGGTGGTTGATGGGAAATGTTCAGACTGGAGTCCAGTTACTAGTGGTGTACCACAAGGATCTGTTTTGGGGCCACTGCTGTTTGTCATTTTTATAAATGACCTGGAGGAGGGCATAGAAGGATGGGTGAGTAAATTTGCAGATGACACAAAAGTCGGTGGAGTTGTGGACAGTGCGGAAGGATGTTACAAGTTACAGAGGGACATCGATAAGCTGCAGCATTGGGCTGAGAGGTGGCAAATGGAGTTTAATGCAGAAAAGTGTGAGGTGATTCATTTTGGAAGGAATAACAGGAAGACAGAGTACTGGGCTAATGGTAAGATTCTTGGCAGTGTAGATGAGCAGAGAGATCTCGGTGTCCATGTACATAGATCCCTGAAAGTTGCCACCCAGGTTGAGAGGGTTGTTAAGAAGGCGTACGGTGTGTTAGCTTTTATTGGTAGAGGGATTGAGTTTCGGAGACATGAGGTCATGTTGCAGCTGTACAAAACTCTGGTGCGGCCGCATTTGGAGTATTGCGTGCAATTCTGGTCGCCGCATTATAGGAAGGATGTGGAAGCATTGGAAAGGGTGCAGAGGAGATTTACCAGAATGTTGCCTGGTATGGAGGGAAGATCTTGTGAGGAAAGACTGAGGGACTTGAGGCTGTTTTCGTTAGAGAGAAGAAGGTTAAGAGGTGACTTAATTGAGGCATACAAGATGATCAGAGGATTGGATAGGGTGGACAGTGAGAGTCTTTTTCCTCGGATGGTGATGTCTAGCACGAGGGGACATAGCTTTAAATTGAGGGGAGTTAGATATTAGACAGATGTCAGAGGTAGGTTCTTTACTCAGAGAGTAGTACGGGCGTGGAATGCCCTGCCTGCAACAGTAGCGGACTCGCCAATACTAAGGGCATTCAAATGGTCATTGGATAGACATATGGACGATAAGGGAATAGTGTAGATGGGCTTTAGATTGGTTTCACAGGTCGGCGCAACATAGAGGGCCGAAGGGCCTGTACTGCGCTGTAATGTTCTATGTTAAAGAACATTATTTCAACACCCCGACCGAGGCAAACAATTTTTTTTGTAATAAAAATAAATTTAGAGTACCCAATTAATTTTGTTGCCAATTAAGTTATATAAATATGGTCACACCCAAGGTGCAGGCAGAGAAATGGGTGACCACCAGAAAGGGCAGGCAGTCAGTCCAGGAATCCCCTGTGGTTGTCCCCCTCTTGAACAGGTATACCCCTTTGGATACTGTCGGGGGGGATAGCCTATCAGGGGAAAACAGCAGCAGCCAGAGCAGTGGCATCACGGCTGGCTCTGATGTTCAGAAGGGAGGGTCAAAGCGCAGAAGAGCAATAGTCATAGGGGACTCTATAGTCAGGGGCACAGATAGGCGCTTCTGTGATGTGAAAGAGACTCCAGGATGGTATGCTGCCTCCCTGGTGCCAGGGTCCAGGATGTCTCCAAACTGGTAGAGGGCATCCTGAAGGGGGAGGGCAAACAGGCAGAGGTTGTTGTACATATTGGTACTAGTGACATAGGCAGGAAGGGGCATGAGGTCCTGCAGCAGGAGTTCAGGGATCTAGGCAGAAAGTTAAAAGACAGGACCTCTAGGGTTGTAATCTCGGGATTACTCCCTGTGCCACATGCCAGTGAGGCTAGAAATAGGAAGACAGAGCAGCTAAACACGTGGCTAAACAGCTGGTGTAGGAGGGAGGGTTTCCATTATCTGGACCATTGGGAGCTCTTCCGGGGCAGGTGTGACCTATACAAGGACGGGTTGCATCTAAACTGGAGAGGCATAAATATCCTGGCCGCGAGGTTTGCTAGTGTCACAAGGGAGGGTTTAAACTAGTATGGAAGGGGGGTGGGCACGGGAGCAATAGGTCAGAAGGTGAGAGCATTGAGAGAGAACGAGTGAATAGGGACAGTATGGCTCTGAGGCAGCGCAGACAGGGTGAAGTTGCTGAACACAGCGGGTCTGGTGGCCTGAAGTGCATATGTTTTAATGCAAGAAATATTACGGGTAAGGCAGATGAACTTAGAATTTGGATTAGTACTTGGAACTATGATGTTGTTGCCATTACAGAGACCTGGTTGAGGGAAGGGCAGGATTGGCAGCTAAACGTTCCAGGATTGAGATGTTTCAGGCAGGATAGAGGGGGATGTAAAAGGGGTGGCGGAGTGCGCTACTGGTTAGGGAGGATATCACAGCTGTACTACGAGAGGACACCTCAGAGGGCAGTGAGGCTATATGGGTAGAGATCAGGAAAAGAAGGGTGCAGTCACAATGTTGGGGATTTACTACAGGCCTCCCAACAGCCAGCGGGAGATAGAGGAGCAGATAGGTAGACTGGTTGTGGAAAAGAGTAAAAACAGCAGAATTGTGGTGATGGGAGACTTCAACTTCCCCAATATTGACTGGGACTCACTTAGTGCCAGGGGCTTAGACGGGGCAGAGTTTGGAAGGAGCATCCAGGAGGGCTTCTTAAAACAATATGTGGACAGTCCAACTAGGAAAGGGGTGGTACTGAACCTGGTATTGGGGAATGAGCCCGGCCAGGTGGTAGAAGTTTCAGTAGGGGAGCATTTCGGGAACAGTGACCACAATTCAGTAAGTTTTAAAGTGCTGGTGGACAAGGATAAGAGTGGTCCTAGGGTGAATGTGCTAAATTGGGGGAAGGCTAATTATAACAATATTAGGCGGGAACTGAAGAACCTAAATTGGGGGC
The DNA here is from genome assembly GCF_047496885.1 of Scyliorhinus torazame. Lineage (NCBI taxonomy): Eukaryota > Metazoa > Chordata > Chondrichthyes > Carcharhiniformes > Scyliorhinidae > Scyliorhinus > Scyliorhinus torazame. Next base: position 96,699,218 of record NC_092714.1, on the reverse strand, counting down.
GGATGTTTGAGGATAAATCAACATCGGACATGTGGGAGGCTTTCAAGTGTCAGTTGAAAGGAATTCAGGACCGGCATGTTCCTGTGAGGAAGAAGGATAAATACGGCAATTTTCAGAAGCTTGGAAAACGAGAGATATTGTCGGCCTCGTCAAAAAGAAAAAGGAGGCATTTGTCAGTGCTAGAAGGCTGGGAACAGACGAAGCCTGTGTGGAATATAAGGAAAGTAGGAAGGAACTTAAGCAAGGAGCCAGGAGGGCTAGAAGGGGTCACGAAAGGTCATTGGCAAATAGGGTTAAGGATATTCCCAAGGCTTTTTACACGTACATAAAAAGCAAGAGGGTAGCCAGGGAAAGGGTTGGCCCACTGAAGGATAGGCAAGGGAATCTATGTGTGGAGCCAGAGGAAATGGGCGAGGTACTAAATGAATACTTTGCATCAGTATTCACCAAAGAGAAGGAATTGATAGATGTTGAGTCTGGAGAAGGGTGTGTAGAAAGCCTGGGTCACATTGAGATCCAAAAAGACGAGGTGCTGGGCGTTTTGAAAAATATTACGGTAGATAAGTCCCCAGGGCCTGATGGGATCTACCCCAGACTACTGAAGGAGGCTAGAGAGGAAATTGCTGAGGCCTTGACAGAAATCTTTGGATCCTCACTGTCTTCAGGTGATGTCCCGGAGGACTGGAGAATAGCCAATGTTGTTCCTCTGTTTAAGAAGGGTAGCAAGAATAATCCAGGGAACTACAGGCCGGTGAGCCTTACATCAGTGGTAGGGAAATTACTGGAGAGAATTCTTAGAGACAGGATCTACTCCCATTTGGAAGCAAATGGACGTATTAGTGAGAGGCAGCATGGTTTTGTGAAGGGGAGGTCGTGTCTCACTAACTTGATAGAGTTTTTTGAGGAGGTCACAAAGATGATTGATGCAGGTAGGGCAGTGGATGTTGTCTATATGGACTTCAGTAAGGCCTTTGACAAGGCCCCTCATGGTAGACTAGTACAAAAGGTGAAGTCACACGGGATCAGGGGTGAGCTGGCAAGGTGGATACAGAACTGGCTAGGTCATAGAAGGCAGAGAGTAGCAATGGAAGGATGCTTTTCTAATTGGGAGGCTGTGACCAGTGGTGTTCCGCAGGGATCAGTGCTGGGACCTTTGCTGTTTGTCGTATATATAAATGATTTGGAGGAAAATGTAACTGGTCTGATTAGTAAGTTTGCAGACGACACAAAGGTTGGTGGAATTGCGGATAGCGATGAGGACTGTCAGAGGATACAGCAGGATTTAGATTGTTTGGAGACTTGGGCGGAGAGATGGCAGATGGTGTTTAATCCAGACAAATGAGAGGTAATGCATTTTGGAAGGTCTAATGCAGGTAGGGAATATACAGTGAATGGTAGAACCCTCAAGAGTATTGACAGTCAGAGAGATCTAGGTGTACAGGTCCACAGGTCACTGAAAGGGGCAACACAGGTGGAGAAGGTAGTCAAGGAGGCATACGGCATGCTGGTCTTCATTGGCCGGGGCATTGAGTATAAGAATTGGTAAGTCATGTTGCAGTTGTATAGAACCTTAGTTAGGCCACACTTGGAGTATAGTGTTCAATTCTGGTCGCCACACTACCAGAAGGATGTGGAGGCTTTAGAGAGGGTGCAGAAGAGATTTACCAGGATGTTGCCTGGGTTGGAGGGCATTAGCTATGAGGAGCAATTGAATAAACTCAGTTTGTTCTCACTGGAACGATGGAAGTTGAGGGGCAACCTGATAGAGGTCTACAAAATTATGAGGGGCATAGACAGAGTGGAAGTCAGAGGCTTTTCCCAAGTGTAGAGGGGTCAATTACTAGGGGCCATAGGTTTAAGGTGAGAGTGGCAAGGTTTAAAGTAGATGTGCGAGGCAAGTTTTTTTTACACAGAGGGTAGTGGGTGCCTGGAACTCGCTACCGGAGGAGGTGGTGGAAGCAGGGACGATAGTGACATTTAAGGGGCATCTTGACAAATACATGAATAGGATGGGAATAGAGGAATACGGACCCAGGAAGTGTAGAAGATTGTAGTTTAGTCGGGCAGCATAGTCGGCACGGGCTTGGAGGGCCGAAGGGCCTGTTCCTGTGCTGTACATTTCTTTGTTCTTGTTCTTTGTTCTAAGGGGCAATTTAGCGTGGCCAATCCACCTACCCTGCACATCTTTGGGTTGTGGGGGTGAAACCCACGCAGACATGGGGAGAATGAGCAAACTCCACACTGACAGTGACCCAGGGCTGGGATTCGAACCCGGGTCCTCAACGCCCCTGGCAGCAGTGCTAGCCACTGTGCTATATGCTGCCCTGGAGGCAAACAACTTTGTGCGGGCTAACGACCTGGACAGAGAATAAGCACAGCAGCGATGAAGAGGTGTCGGGGAGGTTCGCAGAATAAAGACGGAATCAGAGACTGTGGTCTGGACTATGTGTTTGTGCTGGACTGGACTGCCTCGTTCTGAACAGAAAGACCGGGTACAGGAGAGAGCGAGGTCAGGGAAAGCAGGTGAGGGGGCAGAGAGGTGAATACAGGCAGTCAGAGAACTGGCTAGATCAGCCCTGGGAGGAGAACCACCATACTAGCATGGGAAGGCAGGCAGCAAGGGGGGGCCGCGGCGCACCTCAGCGGAGAGGGACCGCCTGGCCGGGGGGGGGGGGGAAACACACAACAGCAGCAGGGAGTAGAAAAAAAGGGTGGGGACAGGGAGGTGTAGACGTAGGCCGGGGGTACGGAACAGACAAGGGACAAAACGGGGATAAAGAGTTGGCAACTGCATTAGCTTGGGCAGGCAGGGAGCCGGCCGAGGAAACAAGATGGCACCGTAATCAGATACTTTGGAGGCTCCCTAAACAAAGGGAGACCCCAGAGTGCAAGGGCACACCCACATGGCGTACACACAGTTGGCGGCCATGTTGGGTGCCCACTGACAAAGGGAAACCCTGGAGCATAGGGACCTGACTCATGGTGAGAACGGTGACCACAGCCATTTTGGACGGTCCCCTAACAAATGGAAACCCTGGAGAGCAGGCCCGCATCCACCAGGTAAGTATGGTTGATCCCGCAGGAACAGAGGATCAGAAACCCCCCACCAGGCTAGTTATCTGGAATGTAAGGGGATTGAACGGTCCGGTTAAAAGACCCAGAGTCTTTGCCCACTGACAGACTGCTGGTAAGAAAGGGCTGGGTGGGACAGACGTACCATTCATGTTATGGGACGAGGGTTAGGAGAGTAGCTATACTGATTAGTAAGAGGACGAGGTTTACGGAGACCAGGACAAATGCAGACCCAGGGGGATGGTACATCATGGCCAGCGGTGTCCTACATGGGGCACCGGTGGTACTGGTAAATGTGTAGGTGCCCAACTTGGACGACACGGACTTCATAAAAAGACCATGGCAGAAATCCCCAACATGGACACACACCGACTGATTATGGGGGGCGACTTTAACTGCGTACAGGACCCGTTGACCAACAATCAAATCCCAGAACGGGGAAAAAGACAGGCATGTCTAAGGAACTGGGAACATTCATGGAACAGATGGGGGCTGTGGACCCATGGAGGTTCCTGCACCCTGGCGAGAGGGAATTCTTGTTCTTCTCTTCGGTCCACAAGGTATACACCAGGATGAACATCTTTGCAGTGGGGAAATCGGTGCTTCCAGGAATAGTAAGAGCGGAATACTCCGCGATAGTTATCTCCGACCACGCTAACACTACGCGGATGTGAGGTTGGAGACGGACCTCCTGGCCGACAAGGCCTTCTGCCAGAAAATATCTCACGTCATAGGTGACTATGTGAGTAACAACAGGAATGGGGAAGTCTCACCTTCCATGTTCTGGGAGGCACTAAAGGCTGTGATCAAAGGGGAAATTATAGCCTACAAGGCACGCAGAGTCAGGGAAGAGAGGGTGGCCAGGCAACAGCTGATTGACTCCGTTCTGGAGGTCGACAGAAAATACTCCGAGGTCCCGACTGTAGAGCTGCTGGCGGAAAGGAAAAAACTAGAAATGGACTTTAACCTGCAGTCACTCAGGAAAGCAGTGTACCAACTCCATCAGAGACAGGGGACCTTTCACAAACACGGAGAAAAGCTGGCCACCTACTGGCTCATAGCTGAGAAAGCAGGCAGCCATGAGGGAAATAGCGCATGTAAAGAATGGCAGAGGCAGACTGGTAACGGAACAAAAGAGGTCAATTGGGCATTTGAGACCTTCTACCAAGGGCTATACACCTCCGAGCCCCCCCCCGGCGGGGATGAAACAGTTCCTCGACAGACTGGCCATGCCAGTTGTGGGGGAGGACAGGCGGGGGATGGAAGCACCAATAGACCTGGGAGAAATCACGGAGAGCATCAGCTCCACGCAGGTGGGGAAGGCACCGGGACTGGAGGTGATAGTCTCCCTGGATGCAGAAAAGGTCTTCGACAGAATCGAATGGAAATACCTCCGAGGTACTGGAGCTGTTTGGGCTTGGGCAGAATCTGCCTACAACGGCGACGGATTAAAAATTTTTTTTTTTTTTTTTTTTTTTTTTTTTGAGTATCCAATTAATTTTTTTTGAATTAAGGGACAATTTAGCGTGGCCAATCCACCTAACCTGCACATCTTTGGGTTTGTGGTGGTGAAACCCACGCAGACACAAGAAGAATGTGAAAACTCCACACGGACAGTGACCCAGGGCCGAGATTCGAACCCAGGTCCTCAGCGCCGTAGACTGCAGTGCTAACCACTCTGCCACGTGTCGCCCCTGGGTTCCTGGCGGACTTCTATAAAAAATTTGCGCCGGCCCTGGCCCCTCATTTAAAGTACACGTTCGCAGACTCGCTGTGAAGGGGCACCCTGCCTTCTACGCTAATACAAGCCACAATATCGCTGATACCCAAAAAAGTAAAGACCCGAAGGGATACTGCTCTTACAAGCCCATTTCACTGCTGAATGTGGACATGAAAATATTCGCGAAGGTCTTGGCAGGAGAGAACACCAGAAGTGATCGTCTCCCTGGATGCAGAAAAGGTCTTCGACAGAATCGAGTGGAAATACCTCCGAGGTACTGGAGCGGTTTGGGCAAGGAGCAGGATTCACCTCCTGGGTGAAACTCCTGTACAACACCCCCAAGGCGGGCGTTCGAACCAACACCACCAGCTTTGAATACTTCCAGCTTCACAGAGGCACGGATGCCCACTGTCCCCGCTCCTGTTTGCCCTAGCACTTGAACCCCTGGCGATTGCTCTGAGAGACGCGAAAAGCTGGAGGGGCATCCAAAGAGGAGGCAGAGAGCACAGAGTCTCACTCTGTGCGGATGATCTGCTCCTTTATGTCTCGGAACTGCAGAAAGGCCTGACAACAATCATGCAGCACCTGAAAGAGTACGGAACCTTCTCGGGTTATAAACATAACCTAGACAAGAGCGATGCATTCCTGGTGAACCCAAACGGGGGAGGGGCAGAACTGGAGGGACTCCCATTCAAACTGGCCCTAAACAATTCCGCTACCTGGGGATCTAAATATCTCGGGACTGGACACCGATCCATAACTGGAATCTGACCAGCCTGGCGGAGGAAGTCAAAAAGGACCTACAGAGATGGGACACGCTCCCACTCTCCCTGGCAAGGAGGGTGCAGACGATCAAAATGAATATACTGCCAAGGTTCCTCTTCAGATCGATACCAATCTTCATCCCCAAGGCCTTTTCCAAAACATAGACAAAATGTGTTTGTGTGCCGAGAGTCCCATATTTTTACTGCAAAGGAGAAAAGATAGGAGCGGCCTGGCACTATCAAACTTACAATATTACCACTGGGCAGCTACAGCTGCCGCCACGGCAGCACTCCCATTCCCCCCGACGAAACACACGTCCTGCCCAGTGGTGGTGGCCACACGGAGGACGTGGAATCAGGTGAAGTCTGACCGAGATTTCCCACATGGCCCCCATCTGCGGAAACCACAACTTCCCACCAGCCATGCTAGACACCAGCTTTAAAAAATGGAGACAGGACGGGCAGGACGCTGATAGTCAGGGATTTTTACTTGGGAACAGACTAGCAATACTGGGCGAACTGGTGGGAGGAGCTGGAACTACCGACAGGACTGGAACTTAGACCCATACAAAGCACTTTCTCCGCAAGGAGACAGTAGGATACCCCAGGGGCCCGGAGATCACATTACTAGAGGACCTGAGAAACACGGACAGTAAGGAAGGGGGAAACTGCGGGAAAATCAACGGAGAGCTACTGGTCAGGGCGAAGCCAGATGGAGATGAGGAGATGAACTGGGGACAGAAGTGGGATGGGGAGTTTGGAGCGAAGCACTGAGCAGGGCTAACTCCACCTCCACCTGCGCAAGGCTCAGCCTCATGCAGTTCGAGATGATGCACAGAGCGCACCTGACTAGAACCCAAAGGAACAGGTTCCTCCCGGAGGTGGAGGATAAATGTGAACGGTGCCAGAGGCCCGGCTAATCACACCCACAAGTTTTGGATCTGACCCAAACATGCAGAGTTTTGGACAGCCTTCTCCGAGGCAATATCCAAGGTTGAGCGAGAGAGAGAGAGAGAGAAAGGAAGAGAGGAGGGAACTCAGGGGAACTACAGGAATAAGCACGGGGCGGGGGACGGATGCCCCCCCCCCCCCAATTCACCTTTACTGCCTGCACCCGGCCTGCTAACGACAGAGGAAGATTATCCCACTTCAACAAATCAGCCTTCACCCTCCCCACCAAGCTAGCGAAGTTAAACTTCCAAAGCCCTGCACAAACCCGGGCCACCTGCACTCCCAAATACCTAAAATGAGATGCCGCCAGGCAAAATGGTAACATCCTCGCCCCCATTCCCAGAGGAGAGACCACAAAATACTCGCTTTTCCGAAATTCAATTTATACCCTGAAAACATCCCAAATCTCTGGAGCAATTCCATTATACCCCTCACCGAAGAGCTCGACTCTGAAATATGCAGCAAAAAATATCTGCATATAAGGACACGCTATGTCCCATCCCCTCCTCACTATCCCCTTCCACAACCCCGAGCTCCGCAGCGCAATAGCCAAGGGCTCTATAGCCAATGCAAACAGAAGGTGGGGGACATGTGGCATCCCTGCCTTGTACCCCGATGTATTGCAAAATACCCGGAGTTCAAACTATTGGCGTGCACGCTCACCATCGGCTCCTTATATAGCAGCTGCACTCACGCAACAAATTTTAGCCCAATCACAAATTTCTCTAATACCGCCATCAAATAACTCCACTCATCGAACGTCTTCTCTGCATTCAGCGCCACTACCACCTCAGTCTCCCTCTCCTCTGCCGGAGAAATAACCACATTCAACAACCTCCTCACATTCGAGGACAACGGTCTTCCCTTTACAAACTCCGCCTGGTTCTCCCCAATCACCTTTGGGAGGCACCCTTCCAACCTTAGCGCCAACACCTTGGCCAGTATCTTGGCATCTACATTCAGCAGAGATATGGGCCTGTGCGTCCCACACTCCACTGGGTCCTTGTCCTTCTTTAGCAAAAGCGAGATGGAAGCCTGCCCCATTGTTTAAGTTTCTGTAATCTTCAATGAGTGAATTTCTTTGACTATATATATTTATATATAAGTAGATTAAAGCAAGCCCCGACTACAACAACAACTTAACCTCGATGAAGGTTAATCAGAAGTTAAGGTTCAGATGAAGAGTCAAGTGGACTCGAAACGTTTAACTTTGTTTTCTCTCTCCCGACAGATGCTGCCAGACCTGTTGAGTTTTTCCAGCATTCTCTGTTTTTCTTTGCTTAACTTAAGGTAGATGTTTCCAGATTTTGTTGAGGAACAAAGGTTAAGGGAGCCGAGGACTATGGGGATATGGTGGGAAAGCGGAGCGGAGGTGGATCACTCACAATTTTACTGAATGCCGCAAAGAGGCTCGAGGAGCTGCTGGGTGCATCCTGCCCCTTATTTCTCCTGAACCCATTACTAGCCTATGTTGAATAGTATTTAAGAATTGTGAAGCAGATTTGGCCAGAGACATGCTGCTGCAAAGCATCCATAAACCGATTGGTGGAATTGAATAAAGTGCTGTCACCAGCAAGCATTCAAAACCCGCTTTCCTTAATCAGCAACAGGCATTAAATGAGGCTTGCAATGAAATCAGTGTGGTTGGCTGGTTAAACATACTTCAATTCCCAGTAAATCCAGAGTAGTAAATTTGATTCAACTGGTCAAAAATGTATACTCGTCAGTCCTGCCACAACTGTTTTTCTGCCTCGTGCTATGAAAATTAGCTTTTGTATTATTATCGGTCTTCTCTTTTTCTGTAGCCAGTACCTCGTCCTTATGAAGCTTCCTCGGGAGAGAGATGGGGGTAACACTTAAGATGTTCCTATCCAGTTTCTAAACATATTAGAGAAGGGAGCTTAGACAACCAGATAAGTGCATGAATTGGTCCATGTGTTTTTGGAAAACCTACCACTCTGGAAAAAGGGAAGCGCCTTCTCCTGCCGATGCTCCCTAGCATCAGAGAAACTTGCCAGCATAGCAGTCAATGGCTCATTCACCTGCTTTCTGCAGCGGTGCATTACGCATTAGCTGACCAGGCATATGTCACCTATTGCAGCCCAAAAGGAAATGGTGGGTTCGAAACTCAAGGCAGTTTTACTTTCACCATTATGGCAGTGCACTGTCTGACAGGAGAGTTCAGGAACAAAAAGCAAAACATGGCAAAGTTCCGCAGGTACCAACCTGTTTAAAAGGTATGACAGAGAATAAAGCTCCTCTGACAAATTGAGGAAACTATAGGACATTTCATACATGTGGCTCATTGAACATTTCATACATGTGGCTCATATGTGTGTTGATTCTTCATCTGGTTATCTTCCCTACAACCCATCCCCTTCACTGAAAAGAAAGCGGAATTCTCAGTGGAATTCCCATGTGTCAATACAGGGCATTGTCACCTGTTTCTGGAAAGTGAGCTTTCACGATAGGGGAGGGAATCACACTGAAGTTGTAAAGAGGCAAAAAAAATAAATTAAAAGATGCAATCAATTCAAAATAAGAAAACGAGTGCAAGTCAAAGAAGAAAGAGAAAAAAACAGGTTCCTTGAAATCACTTTGACGGATCCTGCAGGAAAACTTTAAGAGTAATTGTCTTGGCAGTGTGGTTACAGAAGTGGGTCTGCTCCAGTTTTTACAGTTGCGGTGATGCACTAGAATTTCCAGGGTTGTCAGGGCATACCTCCAAATAGTGGCCATAATGGGACATCGGCCATCGAGCAACATGAGCAGAACCGCTAGGACACACGCAAACTGGCCAACACCTGGATCCCAGTCTTCTGCTGCCAATGTGCAGGAGAGGATGTTCAGAAGCACCAGAAGAAGTTCTTTAAGTCCTGTATTCCCAACTATACTTATGACAGTTCATCTAATGTGTTGTTTATTTTACAATAAGATGCTGATAAATTCTGAATAATTAGAAATTTAAAAACATAAATTATCTAACTAAACAAATTTCAAGACTTATCGGACAATGATCTGCCCAATATGGAAAAGCTTCCCACTGTGCATGGGTAAGTGATTGAATTTGCCAAGGACATTTATCCAGTAAGTAGGAATGGTGTAGAAAATGGAGTTCCATCTTAGGGGTAAAAACAAAGCAATTTTATAAAGGTTTTCAGGGGCATAGTGCTCTGTAAACTTACACTCAAGATAGATTCAAAAAAGAAGCAGCCAAATGCTAGTTTTGTGAAATTAAAAGAGCAGAACGAATAGTTTGATCGGCACCTCAAAGACCAACATTTCAGGTCTGAAGAATTTCCTCTTCCAGTGCACAAAACGGGGACCCTTCCTCAAAATTGTGACGCAGATAGCCATGTGAGTCCCATTCGGGTATAACATTCTCCAATATTTTCTAGTTATTCCCGTGACCCAATGGCCATGGGACTTTTGAACATTTAAGCAACATTTTTGCAACTATTTTATCCCTGTGCTTCCAGTTACAGCAAAATCATGCTAATTATACAAGTTCCTGTTTATTCAGTAAGGCAAGGGTTAAAATTGCATACCTTCCCATTAAACATTCATTTGTTACATTAACTTGTCTAGTGCAGTCTCAATTAAGATCAAGTAACCTTTTATACTAAAGTGATAATGAGTATAACTGAAAAAAGTCACTAGATCATTATGAATGCAAGACTATCTTTCATCTTGACTTGCAATTACTACAGTTATTATACTAATGTAATTATTTTATGAGTTTTTGTTTTTTGAAGTTGCAATTACTGTAACCCAAAAGAAATCAGGTTAACCTCAGCTTATCAAATTTGGTATCCTTGTCTACAATTAAATTTATTGTTACTTATTAAACTACAACAAGTATACAATTAATATATGATATTGGTCAATAAGGAAAACGAGTACTTTCAAGAAAAACAATTTCAATAACCTGTAAATGGAACATCCAAACATGGCCAGTCTATTGTCTCAGCACTGAATGATCAACTTCAGGTTCACCTAATACTCTTAAATTATGATCTTGATGGAAAGTTTTCTTTTAACTTAAATGCAACAGCTTTAAACAAATGTTAGGATAAGTGCTTTAACTGAAGTCTTTAGTAGCTGAAACTAGAAGGAATAGTCGAAAAAGGCACAACTGTAGAAACTTAAGTGAATACTGTATAACCAAAGTGGACTTGTACTCCAGGGCAGAAGTAAGCAATATATTCAACAATTACTAAACTTCCTTTGGCATTTTAAATATGTTGCACATCAGTTGATCTGTTCTGAAACACGGAGTACAGAAATTAAATTCAAAACTTTGCATATAGCTTACAGGGTCAGGTTATGTAGACAAGTTGTATAAACTTGATTTGCATTCCCTTGAGTTTTAAAGGTTGAAGGGTAATCTAATAGAAGTTTTTTAATTAATTCAAATCTTGATTGATTGATTGATTGATTTGATTTATTGTCACACGTGCTGAAGTACAGTGAGAAGTATTTTTCTGCGGCCAAGGGAACATACACAGTACGTACATTGTAGACAAAAGAATAATCGACAGAGTACATTGACAAATGGTACATCAACAAATAGTGATTACAGTGCGGAACAAGGGTCAAACAAAGCAGGTAGGTAGATACGGCAAAACTATTTTCTCTTGTGGAGGAATCCAGGACAAAAGTGCACCATCTTAAAATTAGAGTTAGGACATTTACAACTGAAATTTGGCGGCACTGCTTCAGCACAAAGATCAGTGGAAATCTGGGCCTTGTCCCAAAAGCATTATGAATTCAGTTTCAATTGAAACTTGCATAGATAGATTTTTGATAAGTAATGTATCAAGGGATATGGACAAAAGACAGCTAAGTGCTGGGGTAAAGATCAACCATAACAGGCTAAGGGGTGGAAAAGTCTACTTCTTAGGTGTTCCAGTGACATTACCACAACAGTGCATCTTTTCTTCTTGAAATAAATAAATAATGTTTGCAGAAGTGACTTGAGCTAGAAACATTTTAGATAGTACATTCCTGTGTCAAAACCAATTGGGATAAACCCCACCCAAAATGTTAGTCTGCCTTTCTCAATAAAATGCTGGCTAATTTTCTGCATACTTCCAGCGTTTCTATTCTTTATTCCAGAATAGTATGTAATAGATATGTCCTAGTGGTGTGCTGGCGCACACATACCGAATGAAGCTCCTGGTATCAATTAAAGAAAATGTCAAGACACAATAAGATAGGGAAGGTAAAAGCTGCACAAGTAGATTGGGAATGTCACATCAAAACTGAACAAATTTCTTGTGTCAGACCATAGCACTCACAAGCTCATGTTCAACCAATTCTTTTCATGAATAAAGCCTATTGCCAAGCCCAGTATCTGTACATTTTCTTTCCATGAATATCATCATTAAACAATGGACATTGAACCCATTAGGAATTTTTATGCTGCTCTTACCTTTATCCTGTTCAGAAAGAACCTTTTCCAATGCATAATCCCAGTCAAATATGTAGCGGTAATAACATAGCTGGGTGTATAAGGCCTTATCAGGATACTGGAGGGGGAAGGGGGAAAAGAGAGAGAAAATGATACATTAATAGGACCATTGTAATTCTGAATTCCAAGTACACCTTTTAAAAAACCCTTTTACAATATAACTGCGCATTACTTATAACTGGATGGTATGAAATATCCACTTCCAATTTACTTTCCTATGCTTCCATTAGCATTGCCATCATACTTTTTAACTAATATTTAACCACACAACTAGGTTTAGATTGGGTTCTGCGACTAAAAGGAATGTGTTCTCAGCAAACTGCTCTTTTCACATCATCTGACAAATATGATAATCTGTACTATTTGTCAAAAATGTGATTACTTATTCATCTAAAAACCCAAGGATAGTGATTCAGTTATTTGTTTAGTTTTAGATTCAGCAGTAATTGACGGTACACATCTCCCTGACTGCACACATGCAGCTGGTTGAATAGAACAGTGAAATTGCCTCCTTCATAATAGTTTGTTTTGATAATGCATTGTGTGTCGAGATGATGAGAAACAGTTGCTGTCAATTTGATTAGCCATTATATTTTTATGTTAATTGCCATTATTGGGTCCATTCTGTTTAGTGTCACCATAGAAGCCATACAATGTTAGCATAAATAACAAATTTGAGTAAATTAGGAAGATATATTTTTGCCAATTCATTTTAATTGCCCCTCAGTCCTTCCGTTGGTTAACGCAGCTGTTGACCCATAATAAGCGCTAGGTCAATATGACTGCTTGTCAATTCAGAAATGCAAAGTGCTTTGTAGCTGGTAATGGATATACAACTACTCTTGCCAGCCAGCTGTAGCAGCCATTGACAATCTATATTGACAGCTATAGCAGAAATGGCAGCTACTTTCAATGCCCCTAATAAGAAATAAATTAGCCAACACCTATCCAGTGTCCTATAATGTAAAATAATGTCTAGGTTAAGAAGCATTTAAAAAAAATTTTTTTTTAATTTGTTCTGTTTGCAGGGTTAGCAATACTGAAAACTCAACGCATGCCTTTCCCTGTCAAGAAAGCCATTTGCAATTTGTACATGTTGCCATGCCTTTCTAAACCTGAATGGTGTCAAATCTTTTGCTGCTGAAATCTGCAGTCACGATCTAAAAGCAAACCCATAGACTGGACTATCATGACGATGCCAGCAACTTTGCTGTGCCATTCTCGGCTCCTATGAAGCATTTCTAGCTCAACTCCCACCCCCAAACAAATACTTCCACGAGAATAGATGAAAGCACCCAGTTCTATTTCACCAGTTGGTGGCAAATTAATTTGTAAAAAAGCAAGCAGATCAGGCCAATTAAAACATTTATACAGTAGCACAAACAATTCTCACATTTGTATTTCTTTCCCATGAGCGACTCTACTCAAGTCTGTTGTATATTTTCCATGGCTAATTAATTAACTTGTCTGGATCTATATATATCATTTAGTCAGTTCGGACAATTATAGATGGGATCCTATGATTCATTTTTCTCTGTTTAACTGTTTTTTTTTTTGAAAAAAGAAAAATTGGAGGACCAACCTTTTACCCTGAAGAGGAACTAAATTCAATCAAATAAAGCAAACCACTTTGAGGAAAACATACCAGCAGAAATAAACGGTGTCAATTATCTTTTGGTTGCTTAGAGATGACTTAACGAGTTCCTGAGAACGGGCCATTAGCTAACATTTGCTTTTGCTATTAAAGCTGGATACCATTTTCACCTCTCTCCATCTCCTGCAGTTAGCACCTGTCTTTGTTTGGGAGTGACATCTATTTCTCTTTTCACCAGGAATTCAGCACATTTTTAGGCTTGAGTGAGTAAGGAGCAAACCAGCTGTGAAATTGTTTCTTAAGAGACTCTCCTCTTCATAACATTTGCGCAAGACCTTAATAAAGGAAATGACCTGTTGCCCTCCCCTGGCCAGTCAATTGCACATATGAAATATATTTCAGTAACACCATTTTTTTTTTTTTGGTTATTGAAACAATTGGTGATCTAGTTCTAAAAGACAGTATGATTACATCAAAATTACTTTCAAGACCTATGTATTTACAATAGATACAGTCATTTTCACCATGTCCTCAAATCCCAGTTTGGGTGAATACCCTGAATAAAGCTAACCACTTCTTACAGCTGCAGTTTAAAAGAAAAAAATAATCAGTTCTCATGAAGCTAAAAATGTTCTTATTTTAGTTACTGTTAATGGTCTCAAATAAAGAAGGGAGGCTATCTGCATCTCAGGGTTGCGTGATGAGTCAATATCTGCAGAAAATATGTAAATCTTTACAAGGCAAACACAGTTGGAAACAAAGACATTTAGCTGATGCAGTATTTGATGTCTCCACTTTTTGTGCGCATAATTTCTTCCCATTGAAAGCTATAATTGCCTGCCATTTGACGATATTCATGCTCAATTTTTGAAATTAATTTCAACTGGGAAAATGTAGAAATGTCATCTCCATTGAAAGGGATTTGATTTCAATTATCCTTGCTCAAAGGACTGTGATTTCCAAATACACTTAAGCAAAATTATGACAAGAATTTTTGTTCCAGAAATTTACTGTTTAAAGACCGATTAGGCGATAAATGGACTCGCTTTGAATTGAAGTGAATGCACCAGTTTCCATCTGAAAGGCACTCAATTATCTTTGATTGCTCCTGTTACAATATATCAAATAGAGATACCTGCTATTGCTGTAATTTGTGTGAAAATTAACATGCTGCAATTTCCACAGGAAAAAAGGAAGCCCTAATGGGCATTTAAACGTACGTCAATAAAAGGCAACGGGAAAAAAAAATTTAATTTACTGAAAATATTACGAAATGCACCTGTACATAACTTTGACCAATTACAATTCAATCAAGCAGGGGTAACATTACTCTCTCATCTAATCTGGACACAATAATAGTCAATCTTTCGCCTTGCGATAAAAGTGGGTTGCCAACCATTTTCTGTCAATAAAACTGTGAAGCTCGAATTGAGTCAGGACAAGGGCTGGGTGAGGAAGTTAATGTTTTATTCAGCATACAGCTTAAGGTGCCACTTCAGAAAGACACATTAGCAAGTACTGATGATGGCAACCATCCGACTGGCTGCATTTGTCCATGGTAGATGAGGAACCAAGGGCAAAACACAAAACGGCACTCCCACTCTTCCCCCTTCCCAAAATAAGCAAACAAAAAGGAAGATCAGTCACGTTGAGATGTCATAATGTACATATTTTTAAAAAATCTGGTCATTCTCCTCATGTGCAAGCTAAGAAAAATAATGAAGAAAAATATATACCAAAGTAAAACTATCCAGTTTGGAGGTTTTCATCAATAGCCATAAGGTTTATATATAATACGCATGCACGCACATGTCACAATGGTATTCTTAACACAGACACAATGTACTGGCTACCTTACCCATTTATACCTGCTCACCTGGAGTGTCCTTGGGAATCCAGTTGTACTAATCTATTAGTTGATGATGCTAAATAACATGTACACAATGTTTGGTACATTTCCTCAATAATATATTCCAAAGATATAAGCCAACAGAAATCCCAACATGGCAACTCCATTTATTCATAAAACTGTAATCCTGGGAGCCCAATTCAATAACCAAATATCACCAAGGAAAGAGGGAGACAACATGGTAACTTATGACAAAGAAGATAAGCTGAGGAAGTGAAAAACAAACCCCACCATGCAAGAATTTCTACTCTGTTCATTTCCTTGCAAAATATTGCCCTACGAAATTGAGAAATTACCAGTGTAGGACCAAAGGAGAATAGAGCAATTCTATCTGAATACACACCTTTCTTCATAGCCAGATCTAAATTGGTGCTCCCCGCTGTATCGAGGTCTCACAACATGTTGTAACAAGACCTTGCATTCATATAGCCAGCTTTAATGTAATAACACCTTGCAAATCATTTCACAGGTAGTCAGAAAGCAAATTGTGACACCAAACAACCTATTAAGACTGGTCAAGGAGATAGATTTTAAAGTGTGTCTCAAGAGGAGGAAAGACAGTTAGAGAAGTGCAATGGTTTAGAAGGGGGAATTTCAGACCTTAGGGCCTTGGCAGTGAAAAGAATGGCCACCCATAATGGAGCAATTTAAATCATGGATATTGAAAAGGCCAGAATTAGAGGAGTGGAGATATCTCGGGAAGTTGAAGGACTGGAGGGCTGTGGAGATTACAAATATAGGGAGGGGTGACACCATGAATAGATTTGAAAACAAGATGCGAATGTTAAAATCAAGGCATTGATGTTTCAGCAGATGAGCTGAGGCACAGAGGTACAATTAGGTGGGGTTTAGAGGCAGCTCAAATGGGCTTTCAGAAGCTTATCCTGGAGTCAGATATGATACCAAGGCTGCGTACCATCTGGTTGAGCCTCAGACAGTCACCAAGGAATGGGGTGGAGTTGATGGCTAGGGAATGGAGTTTGGGCTGAGGACCAAAGACAATGTTCGTCCAGATCCAGTACAGGAAAGTACATCCAGTACAAGTGAGCAGTCTGACAATTCAGAGATGGTGGAGGGGTCAAGAGAGGTGATGAGGTAGAGCTGGTGCTATCGGCATAAATATGAAAACAAACTGGGCTTTCAGATGTCGTTAGGGTGGGGCAGCATGCAGGTGAAAATTAGAGGTGGGCCAAGGATAGATTTTTGGAGGACAGCAATAGCAACTGTACTTGAGCAGGGAGAGAAACTGTTGCAGGCAATTCGCTGCTTATGATTAAGAATGGAAACAGGCGAGTTCAGTCCCATCCAACTGGACATTGTTGGAGAGTCACTGGAGGAGGATGGGTGCTATCAACTGTGTTAAAGAATGCAAGCAGGTCAAGTCGGGTGAGGAGGGATAGTTTAACAGCACAAAATAAGGCCATTTGGCTACCAAGTCCATTATTGCTCGCTGTAGAACAATCCAGTCAGTTCACCACTTCATCCCTATAACACTGCAAGTTTATTTTGCACAACTGCCCACCCATTTTCCTCTTGAAATCATGGATCATCTCCACTTCAACCATCCTCGAAGGGGAGAGAGGAAGCGAGAGATAAGAAGAGAGAGAGCAAGAGAAAAGAGAGCAAGAGAAAAGAGAGCGAGAGAAAAGAGAGCGAGAGAAAAGAGAGCGCGAGAGAGAGAGAGCGAGAGGAGAGAGAGAGTGAGAGAGAGAGACCGGTGGTTTTTCTCATGGATCTCTCTGAAAAAGTCCACTATACTGGAACCAATAACTCTCTGTTGACGGGCAGAATACTGTCCCTGTCCAATCCATTGGCCACCGGCCAACAAATGAACAAACCCCTCCAATCTCATGGGTGCCATAAAGTCTGGGTTCTTCTCCCCAAAATACAAAACTTTATAATAGTGTACTATTTTGACAGTTCCTTACTGTTTCTGCTCAACTTAAAGATATGTCTCCATTAACGATCCACGGACCAAAAACAGTATAGACAAAATAAAAGAAACGTGAACTAAAGGAATCAATAGAGAGGGCCCTTCCACCTAGTCCTTGTATTACCAGCTCATTGGAACAGCTATCTATCTAAACCAGTCATAATGTTGTACATACACTTCCATCAGATTCCCCCTCAACCTTCTAAGAGCTTCTCCAACCCAAAATGTATCTAAATTTCCTCAGCCCTCGAACCCTTCTGGTAAATCTCCTCTGCAGCCCCTCAAGCACCTTCACATCCTTCCTAAAGTGTGGTGTCCAGATGTAAACACAATACTCTGGTTGCGGTCTATTCAAAGGTTGATAAAGGTTCAAATAATGTGGTTGATGGGGTGTTGCAAGTTAGTTGCTTTATCCTGGATGATGTCAAGTTTCTTGTGCACTGTTACAACTGCACTCATCCAGGCTACAGTAGTATTCCATCACACTCCTGACTTGTGCCTTGATGATGACAGACAGGCATTAGCAAGTCAGGTGAGATTCTCGCCACAGAAATAATATTTTTATGACTGGACCAGGTAAACTTTTTTTTTTTCCTTTATAAATTTAAGAGTACCCAATTCTTTTTTCCAATTAAGGGGCAATTTAGCGTGACCAATCTTCCTACCTTGCACATCTTTGGGTTTGGGGAGTGAGTTCCACGCAGATACTGAGAGAAAGTGCAAACTCCACATGGACAGTCACCCGGGGCCAGCATTGAATCCGGGTCCTTGGCGCTGTGAGGCAGCAGTTTTAACCACTGCGCCACCGTTCCGCCCCTGCCCAGTTCAACTTATCGTCAATGGTAACCCCCAAAACGGTGATAGTGGGACAATGGTAACCCCCAAGATGGTGATAGTGGGGTTACAGTGGATAATTCTGTTAAATTTCAAGTGGAAGTGATTAGATTCTACTTGTTGGCGATTGTTTGACGCCTAATACGTGGGTGGTGCAAGTGTCACTGGCACTCATCAATCCACACCTGAACATTATCCAAGTCCTACTGCAAGTGGGCATGGACTGCTTCCGTATCTGAGGAGTTGCGAATGACACTGAACCGTACGCAATAATAATAATCTTTATTGTCACAAGTAGGCTTACATTAACACTGCAATGAAGTTACTGTGAAAACCCCCTAGTCGCCACACTGCGGCATCTATTCAGGAACACAGAGAGAATTCAGAATGTCCAATTCACCTAACAAGCACATCTTTCGAGACTTGTGGGAGGAAACCGGAGCACCCGGAGGAAACCCACATGCAGACTCCAATTATCAGAGAACATCCTCAATTGTGATCTTGTGATAGAGGGAAGGTTGCTGAAAATAGTTGGGTTCAGGACACTAACCCTAGGAACTCCAGCAGTGATGTCCTGGGACTGAGACGATTGGTCTCCATCAACCGCACCATTTTCCTTTTTGCGAGGTGTGACTCCAACCAGTGGAGAGTTTTCCCCCATTCCCATCAACTTCAATTTTGCTCGGGCTCCTTGATGGCACACTGTTAACTGCAGCATATGTGCATGTCAACTTTCAACTCACCTCTTTCGCCCATGTTGTAATAAAGTCAGGAGCTGAATGGCCCTAGTAGAGCCCAAAATGACCCTCAGTGAGGTTATTGCAGTGTAAGTGCCACTTTATACTGGGACCTTTGCTCTTTGTAGTATATATAAATGATTTGGAGGAAAATGTAACTGGGTAACTGGTCTGATTAGTAAGTTTGCAGACGACACAAAGGTTGGTGGAATTGCGGATAGCGATGAGGACTGTCGGAGGATACAGCAGGATTTAGATTGTCTGGAGACTTGGGCGGAGAGATGGCAGATGGAGTTTAATCCGGACAAATGTGAGGTAATGCATTTTGGAAGGTCTAATGCAGGTAGGGAATATACAGTGAATGGTAGAACCCTCAAGAGTATTGAAAGTCAAAGAGATCTAGGAGTACAGGTCCACAGGTCATTGAAAGGGGCAACACAGGTGGAGAAGGTAGTCAAGAAGGCATACGGCATGCTTGCCTTCATTGGCCGGGGCATTGAGTATAAGAATTGGCAAGTCATGTTGCAGCTGTATAGAACCTTAGTTAGGCCACACTTGGAGTATAGTGTTCAATTCTGGTCGCCACACTACCAGAAGGATGTGGAGGCTTTAGAGAGGGTGCAGAAGAGATTTACCAGAATGTTGCCTGGTATGGAGGGCATTAGCTATGAGGAGCGGTTGAATAAACTCGGTTTGTTCTCACTGGAACGAAGGAGGTTGAGGGGAGACCTGATAGAGGTATACAAAATTATGAGGGGCATAGACAGAGTGGATAGTCAGAGGCTTTTCCCCAGGGTAGAGGGGTCAATTACTAGGGGGCATAGGTTTAAGGTGAGAGGGGCAAGGTTTAGAGTAGATGTACGAGGCAAGTTTTTTACGCAGAGGGTAGTGGGTGCCTGGAACTCGC
Source organism: Scyliorhinus torazame (assembly GCF_047496885.1). Classification (NCBI taxonomy): domain Eukaryota; kingdom Metazoa; phylum Chordata; class Chondrichthyes; order Carcharhiniformes; family Scyliorhinidae; genus Scyliorhinus; species Scyliorhinus torazame. The sequence continues at coordinate 96,679,324 of NC_092714.1, read as the reverse complement.
TACCGGAGGAGGTGGTGGAAGCAGGGACGATAGGGACATTTAAGGGGCATCTTGACAAATATATGAATAGGATGGGAATAGAAGGATACGGACCCAGGAAGTGTAGAAGATTGTAGTTTAGTCGGGCAGCATGGTCGGCACGGGCTTGGAGGGCCGAAGGGCCTGTTCCTGTGCTGTACATTTCTTTGTTCTTTGTTATAGCATTGCCGATGGCACTTTGATGATGGTTGAGTGTAGACTGATGGGAAGTAATTGGGTAGATTGCATTTGTTCAACTTCTGGTGGATCTGACACCTGGGCAATTTTCCACATTGTTGCATAGATGCCAATGTTCCAGGTGTACTGGAACAGTTTGACTAGGCAAGCTGCTAGCTCTGGAGCACAGGACTTCAGTATTACAACTGGGATGGTGTTGTGTCCATAGCTTTTGCTGCATCGAGTGCCTTCAGTCATTTCTTGATGTTACGTGGAATGAATCAAATTGGTTAAAGGCCAGCATCTGTAATGCTGGGATGTCAGAAGCATGAACAGCTGAGAAAACCTGTTCGTAAAGATTGTAAAATGACATTCTGAGATGCAAAATAATCTTTTCCATATGCCGTAATGTCTTTAAAGTCGAACATTTCCTGAATCCACGTTTGTGGACCCTGCTAAATGTACAAGATCCCTACAGAAACAGCCCAATGCTTGCTCCTCTATCATATGAAGGACACCGTTTGCGTGACACTGATATGAACTGATCCCAGAATATAAACAATACTGTTCTGTAACAGAAACATTTCCAGAAATGAAGTGATACAATTCCCCCGCCCCCCCAATAGATTGAATTGCAGACACCATACAAAGGAATGGTTCCTGCAGAGCTCTTACCCTGCCTCATTGTTTGGTCAAGGAGGAAGGGGAAATAAAAATGACAGACATGGGTGTGCATGTTTTAAAATGAGCATGCACCAGAACTTCTAATAATTAGAAAGTTTCAAGAGAACGTCTAAAATTTCTTCAACTGAGACAAAATGGGAGAATAAAAATTTAATGTGTTGGATCCAAACAGGCCGTACACGATGAGTAACCCAGACTTGAAACGCTAGCTCTGTTCTCTCCCCATTTATACCTACTCTCTGCTGTTTCAAAGAATGGGGTGCGGTCACTGGTGTCCTGGCTAATATTTATAATTCAGACAGCATCGATTTTTAAACAAGATTATCTGATCTTTGTTACATTGCTATTTGAGAGAGCTTGCTGTGTTCAAATTAGTTACAATACAACAAATTTCCTGCATTACAACAGTGACCTTGAACCAATATTCATCATATCCATACAACACATCATCTAGTTTCTTTTCTGTCCAACTTTCCCTCATTTGTTAGAATCATAGAATCTACAGCGCAGAAGAAGGCCATTCGGCCCATCGAGTCTGCACCGGCCCTTGGAAAGAGCGCCCCACCTAAGACCACACCTCCACCCTAATCCCATAACCCAGTAATCCCACCTAATCTTTCTGGACACTAGGCAATTTTATAATGGCCAATCCACCCAACCTGCACATCTTTAGACTGTGGGAGGAAACCGGAGCACCCAGAGGAAACCCACGCAGACATGGGGAGAACGTGCAGACTCCACACAGACAGTGACCCAAGCCGGGAATTGAGCCTGGAACCCTGGAGCTGTGAAGCAACTGTGCTAACCACTGGGCTTGGAGCAAAACTTACAAATGTACAAACCAATTTCAAACTTGCACAATGTTACAAACGGGCATGGTGAATTTGCTGCTGATTGCACAGCTAAAATTAGAGCAAGCCATGGTAGCGAAAAAGGGCACGCTGATTTGAGTTCCAGCGGCCCACTCTGAAGGTAGCATCATTTTTGCTTCTCTTGAAAAGAAACCCCACCACGCTCGATCGAGAGACTACTGGAAAACTAAGATTTAGGAAAGAGTGAGAACATTTTAATTTTTGCAGCCCACTAGTTCTTCTTGAAATGGCTTTACCTCAATCTGAATTCCATAAAGTCAAATTATCCAGCAGGTCTTTTCAGATTTCAAACACCCTGGGGAGGTAAGTGTTTCATGTTTGCTTTACAGCTCTTGCAACATTCCTTCAACTGAAAGCCCTTAACGTTTGGTCAGACCACAACGGTGTTGCAGTGTCGGAGAGTATGGAGAACGCAGCATAGTGACTGCTCAAAGGTTTTGAAGACAAAATGAAAAGATGGTGCTCAAACAAAGAGCTGGCAAAGCAGACGGATCTTTTGTTATGAAATTGCAGCGCATTGTCTGCCAGTGCAGTGAGTGGAACAGCACGTTGAGAGGATCAACACCGGGCTAGCTCAGTTGGGAAAGGGCAGTGTGTGGGCCGGATAGTGAGTGAGGGGGAATCAAGCAAAAGAAAAACAGTAAAAGTCATAAAAATTGGACCAGAGAAGGTTGTGATTGTAATGAATGGAGCTTTGGAAATGCACATTAAAGCGGCAATAGCGACGCTCTTCCCAGGTACTATGGAACAAGGACGGTTGAAGGGATACAAAATTCCACAATTTGAATTGGGATCCAGAATGACCTACTATCTGAATTCAATATATTCCAACAACGTACGCTGTGGTTTCTTGAGTCTGAACTAGACTTTTAAGCCATATAAATTTACCTAGCAATTGGGAATGAAGGTCTACACAGGTTGAAGATGTCAGGATTAACAGAAGAAGAGCTAAGGAACCCCAAAAGATTGAAAGACTGGTTCAGAATGAGATTTAAACTTCCATATTCATCAACTTGAGTTCATGTCATTTTGACAATAGTCAACAGAATCCGTAGAGCACTTCATTAGCAGATGCACAGCAAAAGGGTTCATACTGTAAGTTTTCAGATGCAAGAGTTAGCAGACAAAATTGTTGAGTTGGTGATCACATCCACTGCTACGGAAGCATCCCAGCAAGATTTGCTAGACTAGCCCAAAACACCTAGCATTGAAGAGCTACTCAAGGATGGACGCAAGTACGAAGCGATCCTCTTAGGTCCCAAGTGCAACTCTGATTGTTAGAGCACTTACTGGAACACCCAAACCTAGTAGGACACGTGGCAGAAAGGGGCATTGACAGTACACTAGAGCAAAGGCTGATGCAGCCACAAAGAGCGGTGCACTGATCCAAACAGACTGTACACGATTGGCACCTTCAAGCAATAAGAATGACCATGTGGTATTCAGTCAAAAAGCATATAGAGACAAACCAGAAAATGTTGACGATATCCACAGCGAGCCGACAACATGTTTCACACTCTCAACCTTGTGGAATACTGAGGTTCTATCACACCATCCCAAAGGTTTTAACCAAGATTTAAAAGATCTATCCTAAGTTGTCAACAATTTGTTATGGCCAAAATTGACACAGGATCAGTGCCAACATCTGACCTATTTTGAATTCTAAAAGACATCCATCCACATGCGTGCAAAGCCATGGAGAAATATAATATTACTGAACCTTCAGCATATAACAGTTCACTAATTCCATGTGCAGGACCAATGTCTGGAGTGCAAAACCAATCTACCCTCCTGGATGTCACAGATGTTCTACATTGCGAAGATTAATGGTCCAGCAATTATAGGTCTACTGACATGCCATGACATCACACGAGTAGCAATCCCTGAAATCAGTCAGATATCACCAGGCAAATCAACCTCAGAAACTACTCCCAAAACCTCAGCAAAAGGCTTGCACTGAAATGTCCAGAATGTTTTGAAAGATTGGCAGTTTCAAGGGAGCTGCAACATTACACTTACAGGAGAATGCAAGACTGTTAATTGATCAACCACACAAGTGCGGTATCCATTTACAAGATAAACTACAGGTCGAATGAGACCAAGTTGCGAAAGATGGTGAATGCAATTTAACATTTCTAAGTATCATTTTGGGTGCGATTGTGGCCTGTATTTAATGGCACTTAAGTGCTGAAAATGAGCCCCCACAAGCTTCTTGTTATTACTGGCTGTCTTATCATCTGATTCGCCAGAATCGGCTTCGGTGCTAAAAAGGGGGAACTGCTTTTAAACTCTTCCTCGCCACTCACTCTCAGTGAACACAGAAGCAAGGCAACGGGCAGACCTGCTCCTCGCTTTGGGGATGCTGACTTGGGACAGGTTTCTCAAATGTGTGAATGAGAGACGAGGCATCCTGTTCCAATGAGGGACTCGGAGGGCCAGCACCAGGGCCACCAATACTGTCTGGGAGGCAGTGGCAGTGGCTATCAGTGCAGGCAGAAGGGCCAGTGTCCAATGTCGGAAGAAGACCAACAACCTCCAGTCAGATATCACAAGGCAAATCAACGCATGTGGGTGCATGTCTTTTAGAATTCAAAATAGGTCAGATGTTGGCACTGATCCTGTGTCAATTTTGGCCATAACAAATTGTTGGCAACTTAGGATAGATCTGCAAGGGTAAGTTACAAACTCTTTCCTGGCATCAATTCCATCTGCCACCTCTCAAATTCCCAATCCTGCCAAACAAATCACTGATCAACACCTCACACACTCTCCACTTCCGATCTTCGTGCTTATTCCTCAGCACCCCGTGGCATCTACCAGCACAACCCCTTCAGACCCAGTTGCAGTGCCCACACATGCTACCTGCTACAGACCCCCCTGATCCATCAAGCGCGTGGCTCACAAAGCCCTCTCTTGGTCCCCGGAGGAGAAGATAGCCCATAACAAGCGGAAAAAGGCCAAGATGGGGGACAGAGTGCCAGAGATCCAAGTCTTCACCCCCTGTGAGGAACGGATCCTGGAGATCGGAGGGTTGATCGTGGAGAGAGCAGACAGCGAGATTGGCCTGCACCGCAGAGGTGAGGATCCACTGCCCTTCACCCAGGTCACCTGTCTGAAGTGAGTAGTTCATGTCAGACAAAATTATCCCTTCTCCTCACTGACCACATAATAATAATAAGCTTTATTATTGTCACAAGTAGGCTTACATTAACACTGCAATGAAGTTACTGTGAAAATCCCCTAGTCGCCACATTCCGGCGCCTGTTCAGATACACTCAGGGAGAATTCAGAATGTCCAAATGTCCTAACAGTATGTCTTTCAGGACTTGTGGGAGGAAACCGGAGCACCCGGAGAAAACCCAGGCAGACATGGAGACTCCGCACAGTGGCCCAAGCCGTATTCGAACCCGAGTCCCTGACGCTGTGAAGCCCAGGCGCCGTAGTGTGGCAACTCGGGGATTTTCACAGTACGTTCATGCACTGTTGAGGTAAGTGCTAACCACTGTCCTACCGTGCCGGTGGGGTTACTGGGTTAGAGGATAGGGTGGAAGTGTGGGCTTGGGTTGGGTGCTCCTTCCGGGGGCCTGTGAGGACTCGATGTGCCAAACGGCCTCCTGCACAATAAATTCTATGATTCTATGATGAGGTGAAGCAACAGTACTAACCATTGTGCTACAGTGCCGCCCATGTACATTCTCTCACAGAATCTCCATCTAATGGGGCCAGGCCATCCCGGGTCTTTCCCCTATCGCCCCCCACCGGGCCACCCAAGAGACCACCTTGGAGGAGAGCACAGAGGAGACCACCATAAATGCGTCACAGTCATCATCCCCACCTTCTACCAGTGCAGAGGCACACACTTTGGTGGGCAACATTAGTGGACAGACTTCTTGGGCATAATCTGTTGAGCACCGCACAGTTGCTGATGCACATCAGGTGGAGGCAGGCACATCAAAGGGAGTCAGCAATTGCAGGTCTGCTGGATGCCAGGACTCAGCTGAGTCCCAGTCAGATGCCGATCCTCTGGACAAGGTTATCCCAGAGCTGATGCAGATGCTAGGACACAGCCGTGAGATTCAGGAGCGGATGTTAGCGACATTCCGGAAAGTGCATAGCCGTTTGAAGGAGTCCCAAAGGATAGGGGACTTTCAGGAAGATGATGCCGACAATGCGTGGCACCGAGGCCAACACTTCTATGGTGGAGACCACAGAGGGAAGCCTGGAGCAAAACAACCGTGTCTTGCGTGGTGGTGCCTGAGGCATGGCTCAGTCTGTGATGACCATGGCGGAGAGCTTCAACATCATGTCCCAGTCGCTGAGGGGTATGTCTCATACACAGGTGGACAATGCCAGGGCACTGCAGAGTATGTCCCAGTCGCAGAGGGAAGCATCCCAGATGCAAATGGACGTTGTCAGGGCACTGCAGAGTGTGGTCCAGTCATTGAGGAGCATCGCTGAGAGTGTCAAGACCATGATTCAGACAACAGAGAGGTGCTAGAGCTGGCAGAGCCAGGTGACGCAGAGGCCTCTGGAGCTCACGCCAGCTGCTCCTCTGTCTCATGGAGGCCTCCTGGGCCCTACAAGCACCGCCAGGGAGGAGGAAGTGCTGGAAGTCAACCCGGGGCCATCCACCAAGTAGATGAAGGCTGTCTCCAGTTCTTCAAATCCCCCCCACCTCCTGACACCGGCGCGTTCTCAAGGGCAGAAGAAGACCAGGGTGGCATGGCGAAGCCAGTGACACCGATACGTCGGCCGGGTCCTCCACCACGTTCTCCAGAGGATGTCCGCCGAGAACAACAAAGGCCACACGGCAGGAAAGCAGCAGGGTGCCTCCACCTCTGATGTGCACCATGGCAGCAAATCTAGAAAAAGCAGTAGACCACATAAGATCAAGAAGAGTGAGGAGTGCTGGGGGGGGGGGGGGGTCACGGTCTGTAGCTAGGGGAAATGGCAATGTCCAATGTTATACATGTGAAGTCTCGGTCACGTTAATCTTCACAGCGGGCTTGCCTTCACCTCCATCCACTGTTGTCCTCCGCTGTCCCAACCCCCGGGCACAGTGGTCCAAGATCAAATGGCTCGATGAAAACCCATTCAGTGGTCAGCAGAAAGACAGGAGTCGGACTTTGGCACAAACCGAGAAGCACCATAGCTTACCTCACATTACGTATTAGCTCGCGGATAGTGCCAACACAGGCCCATCACCTGGGGTGATGTTACAATGGGAGGGTGGAACAGGATCGTCGGGTAGGATGGAGGGGGGTTGAATGTGAGGAGGAGAATGGGAGGGGGGGGGGGCGGGGGGGTTGATGGGTGAGCTGACGGACAAAGCCTCGTCCTAAGAGAATCGGGTGAGGACAAGGGTCTTTTTGGTCCTCCGTGGATGTCAGATCCTTGCCACTGTCTGTCCTCCATACTCCGGCTCCTCCCTTCGGCTCATCCACCATTCCCTCATGGTCCGCCTTCTCCTCAAACGAGGCTGCATGTCCCTCCTCCTCCTCCAACACGTTACCCCGCAGCTGTGCCCGGTTGTGGAGGGCACAGCAGACTACCACAAAATGGGAGACTTTCTCGAGGGGGGGGGCCTACACCACCACCTACACCACCAGAGCGAGCCTGGCATCGGAACAGCATTTTGAGTAGTCCGATGCACCACTCAATGACAGCACAAGTGGCAGGGAGGGCCTCATTGTATGAGGTCTCCGCCACAGTCTCCGGCCTCCGCACTGGCATCATCAGCCAGAACCTCAGCGGGTATTCCTTATCACCTTAGATCAACCCGTCATCCTGGGGTAATCCTCGAAGGCGCCACGGTTCTCAGAGTGTCCCAGGATGGAGCTGTCATGCACGTTCCCTGGGAAGCATACACAGACGCATGATCTGGTGACGGTGGTTACAAATGAGTTGAACGTTCAGGGAGTAGTACCCCTTCCTGTTAATGAAGGGAACTTCTTGATGCCCAGGTGTATGTAAGGTGACATGTGTGCCATAAATTAACCCCCTGGACCTGGGAATCCCAGCGATGGTGGAGAATACTGCAGCCTGGCATCTTGGTGGTCTTGGTCGAGCTCAAAGATGATATAGTCAACTGCCTGGGCATACAGGACATTCATAACCTCACGGATGCACTTGTGAGCTGTCGCTTGGGAAATATCGCACAAGTTCCCGCTTGAGCCTTGGAATGAACCAGTGGCATAGAGGTTCAGGGCTGCGGTGAACTTCACGGCCACCGGGAGCGGGTGTCGTCCTCCTCCTCTGCAAGTTGCCAAGTCCGGGATAGCATGGCACCGGTGCTGCACTGTCACTTTCTCCGCCGCATGCTGTCTGTCATCTCCTCAAAAGACCAATGGCGACTGTACATCATGGGCCATCGACAACAGCCATAATATTATATCTGTAAGGAATTGAGAAGGAGGGAGACCGACAGTCAGTTAGGGCTTCCAGAAGGTGGGAGACTGACAGTCAGTTCGAGCTTCCGTCCCAAGACTCTCAAAGCCTCCCCCACCCTTGTGTGTCCGGCCTTCTCTAGAGAGCCATCCAGCGAGCCAGTTGTCCTGGAGAATCTCGCTCTGCACACTCACCCCCAGCTACATCAGGAGCGCTGGACTCCTGCCGGGAACATGAGGGAGACAGTGCTGAGGTGTACTCCCCTGATCAACACATTCACCCTTTGGCTGCGAGGATATCCCCAGTGCTGAAGCTCAATTCAGACAGTGACAGTGTCTAAAGAAAGCTGTGAGAGTGTTAGAAAAACAAAATGGAGACCAAAAATTCAGATTTACTGGACTAATTTGTCTGTTGATATAACAAATAGAATGCATTTTTGGATTTACCTGGTTTATATTCAGAAAGTTCAGCAAAATGGTAGAAACTAAAATGACGTAAATATTTAACACAAACATAATTAACAGAGAGATGATAACATATTGAAATAATGCCTCTTATCATTCTAGGTTTCAATAACGTTCATGTCAATGGCAAATCTCTCCTCTGGTATAGCAACCCGCATTGAGAAAGTAATGTATTGTTCTCTTTGGGCAAACAAGGCGTCCATCACCTGCATTATGGTCATCATGAAAACCAACTGAATGTTGCTGCTGATGTCACATGTTGCAGGCTGACATGAGCCTTTGCATAGAAATTGAGGGTCACTAGCCTTCATAGCCACAGCATTGTGCGTGCCCAGGTCCAGCATTGACTCCAGTTCTTGCTGCAACATGTCTTGCCTGCCTGATAAAATGCAGCCTCATCATACACTGCTGTATGGTTCCCCATCGCAAAAGGCAGACTTTATTTGAGCCTGCAACAATCTGTGCAGCCATGCTTGTTGTTGCTGTGACAACCTCAACAGTAATTCCAGCATTCCCATCTTTCCCAGTTATCCTTCAGCTAATAAAAGTAACAGAGTAGGGCTGCAGCCAACTGTCAGTGTTCCGGCAGCCAATTTCCAAACTCGGCCAAAAGACTTTCCAGAAAACATGCCTTCATGGAAGTGAGTATCCCATGAAAAACCAGTACATCAAACTGCTTCCTAAGTATTCACTCCATGCTTTTGTGGGGAGGGTTGGATGGGGGTGGGGGGAGAATAAGTTGGAACAAATACAAATGCCGCCAGGGACCAATTTCCCTGGAGGATTCCAGTACATGTGCAAAGCCCCTATTTTAATAAGCCACGGGTTTATTTTAAGGGGCTGCCCTGACACAAGCATATATCCACCCTATTATGTACTGCACTATGAGTGGTTAATTAGTACGCTGTCAATGCTCAAGTGCTTTAGATAAAGAGACTCAGATCTGTGCATCTTTTCAATGGAACGAGTTAAGGGATTGGATATGGTGGTCTAATTGTGAAGGGTTTAAAAGGTAAACGGGGAAAAACATTTGATCGGTCAGTGGGTCAGTTAATTTACAATCACCAAAGGAACGAAGAGAACACATTGAAATCGATTTATTTAAAGAGAATGGGGTGGCCACACCACAGGTTAGAAGCAGGCAGTCAGAGATGGAATGGTGACTGCTGGGCCATCCAAGAGAACCAGGCAGAGGGGGCAGGAGAGAGACTCCAGAGCCAATCTTGCTTCCAATCGGTTTTCCATTTTGGATCCTTGTGAGGCGATGGTTCCTCAGGAGAGTGCAGTAAGAGCCAAGTCAGTGACACCAGGACTGGCTCAGCTGCACAGGACTGGAGAAAGAAGAGCAATAGTGATGGGAGTTTTGCTAGTTAAGGGAACAGACAGGCATTTCTGTGGCCATAGACGTGACTCCAGGATGGTTTGTTACCTCACTGTTGCTAAGGTCAAGGATCTCACATAGCGGGGTGGCACACTGGTTAGCACTGCTGCCTCACAGCGCCGAGGACCCGGGTTTGATCCCAGCCCCAGGTCACTGTACATGTGGAGTTCGCACATTCCCCCCCTTGGGGACTCACCCCCATAATCTAAAGATGTTCAGGGTAGGTAGGTAGATTGGCCATATCTTTCTATTAAAACAGTAAAAACATATATATACAAGGCCAAACGGTACAAACACTAATTTTGTGTTGGAGAAACAGGGTACCCTCCCCTTAGTACCAATGTACGGGGAGGGGGAGGTGGATACTCTGATTATTAAACCAGTTCACAACACGTTTCTACATAAAACAATGGTACAACACTAAACTTTGCATTGGAGAGACCAGATACTCTCGCCTCTGTACCAACAGAAGGGAAAGGAAGGGGGGTGGTGGGGAGAGAGGGGAAAGGAGGGTGGTGGGGAGGGAGGGAGTCGGAGTGTTGGTGAAGGGGGGGGGCAATAGGGCACTGCCTGAACTATCTACAGAGGCAGAAAAACAAAAGAACCTTCAATTATGATGTGCCAGATTCTGAGAGTTCCCCAGAGGGGTGAGGGGTGACATAGTGTCAGGCACGAGTGAGACCCGCACCCCGCTACAGAGTGTCTCATGCACCCTGCGCTTCTGACACTGGGCGGCTGACAGCCTTCGGACAGTCGCCCTCCGGGCCCGAATCCTCCACTGCACTGAGTGCGGCGGGCGACACAGGCCCACCAACCAACTCAGGGGCTGCCTTGATCCTGCCTCCAGGATCATCGACAGGCGGGATCTCCTCAGGCTCCTCCCCGGGGGTCCGGGCCAGCGGGAAGTAGTGGTGCAGATGCTAACTTGCCCCTTAATTGGAAGTTTTATTTTAAAAAAAGGATGTCACACAGCAACTTCAGGACATTCTTCTGGGGGAGGGTAAATAGCCGGACGACACAGTCCACATTATTACCAACGCTTTGACAGAGCTTTGACAAAGAGTCATCCAGGCTCGAAATGTTAGCTCCCTTCTCTCTCCACAGCTGCTGTTCGACCTGCTGAGATTGTCCAGTATTTTCTGTTTTTATTATCAACGCCATAGGTAGGAAGAGGCAGGAGGACCCAAAAGGAGATTTTAGGGAGTTAGGAAATAAATTCAAAAGCAGGCCCTATAAAGCAGTAATCTCAGGATTAATCCTGCTCCCAGTGCTCGTAAACATAGGGATAGTAGGAATAGGCCATGGCAAGATAATTGGTGTAGGAGAGAGGCTATCAGATTTCTGAGGCATTGGGATTGGTTCTGAGACAGATGGGACCTGCACAAGATGGATGGTTTGTACCATAGCAGGATTGGGACAAACCTCCTCACAGGGCGATTTGCTTGTGCTGTTGGGGAGGGTTTAAACTAGATTGGCACTGGGATAGGAACCTCAGAGGGAGCTCAGATTGGAGGAAAGCACAACTGGCCAGAGGAAGTAGAAAGCAAAGGCAGATGAAGCAAAGGCAAGCATCAAGTCGGATCAGATTGCAGAATGTGAAAAAAGACAGAGCTAAGGGCACTCAATCTGAATTCACACAGCATTCGCAATAAGGTTGATGATTTGTGAAGGCACTAATCGAGGTAAATGGGTATGATTTAATTGCCATTACGGAGTCATGGTTACATGGTGACCGTGGCTGCCAACTGAATATTCAAGGACATTCGTGATTTAGGAACAATAGGCAAAAAGGAAAAGGAGGTGGTGTAACGCTGTTAATAAGGGACAAGGTCAGTATATTAGTGAAAGAGGGTCTTAGATGAAAGATGAAAGGATGTAGAATCAGTTTGGTTGGAGCTGGGAAACAGCAAAGAGCAGCAAAAAATGGTGTGGGTTGTTTGTAGGTCCCCAAACTGTAGTGGTAATGTTGGGCACAGTAAATTCGAGCTGCATGTAACAGGAGAAACACAGCAATAATGGGTGACTTCAATTTACATATAGACTGAGTAAACCTAATTAGCGCTAATGCTGTGGAAGGTGATTTCCTGGAGTGTGCACGAGATAGGCTTCTGGAGCAGCACGCTGAAGAATCGGGCTATTTTACATGTAGTATTCTGGAATGGGAAACCATAAGACATAGGGGCAGAATTAGGCCACTCGGCCCATCGCGTCTGCTCCGCCATTCAATCATGGCTGATATTTTCTCATCTACTGCCTTCTCCCCATAACCACTGATCCCCTCATTAATCAAAATAAATAAGTAATAATCTCATTGTACAGGCACCACAAGGAAATAGTGGCCATAACATGTTAGAATTTTACATTTAAGTTTGAAAGTGAAAAGAAACATAGAAAATAGGAGCAGGAGGCAACCATTTGGCCTTTCGAACCTACTCCGCCATTCACTATGACAGGAACATAAGAACGTTGGAATTAGGAGCAGAAGTGGGCAATTCAGCTCTTTGAGCCTGCTCCACCATTCAATCAGATCATGGCTGATCACTTCCTGGTCTCAAATCCAGCTCCCCACCTGTTGCCCATATCCCTTTAACCCGTTTTTAAAAAATCAGAAATATATCCATCTCCTTCTTGAAACCATTTAATGACTCAGACTCCACTGCACTATGGAGCTCCACTATGAGTTCCACAAATTCACCCCCCTCTGCGAGAAATAGATCCTCCTCATCCCAGTTCTAAATCAACCCCCTCTCAACCTATATCGGTGACCTCTCGTTCCAGATTGCCCCACAAGGGGGAACATTTGGTCTACGTTTACATTATCAATCACTTTTCGTATTTTATACATCTCGATCAGATTCAGAATGGGCAGCACGGTAGCATTGTGGATAGCACAATTGCTTCACAGCTCCAGGGTCCCAGGTTCGATTCCGGCTTGGGTCACTGTCTGTGTGGAGTCTGCACATCCTCCCCGTGTGTGCGTGGGTTTCCTCCGGGTGCTCCGGTTTCCTCCCACAGTCCAAAGATGTGCAGGTTAGGTGGATTGGCCATGCTAAATTGCCCTTAGTGTCCAAAATTGCCCATAGTGTTGGGTAGGGTTGCTGGGTTGTGGGGATAGGGTGGAGGTGTGGACCTTGGGTAGGTTGCTCTTTCCAAGAGCCGGCGCAGACTCGATGGGCCAAATGGCCTCCTTCTGCACTGTAAATTCTATGACATCTATGAGATTCCCGATCATCCTGCTAAACCCCTCGGGCAGCATGTGGCGCAGTGGATAGCACTGGGACTGCGGCGCTGAGGACCCGGGTTCGAATCCCGGCCCTGAGCCCCTGTCCACGTCCACATTCTCCCCATGTCTGCGTGGGTTTCACCCCCACAACCCAAAGATGTGCACGTTAGGTGGATTGGCCACGCTAAATTGCCCTTAATTGGAAAAAAAATAATTGGGTACTCTAAATTTAAAAATAAAAAATCCTTCTAAACTCCAGCGAGTAGAAGCCCAAACTGTTTAATCTCTCCTCATATGTCAAGTACTTCATCCCCAGAATCAATCTGGTGAATCTCCTCTGAACTGCCTCCAATGCCACCACATCCTTCCTCAAATAAGGAGACCAAAACTGGACACAATACTCTAGATGTGGTCTCACCAATACTACTTTTATACTTCAGTCCTTTTGCAATAAATGCTGACATTCCATTTGTCTTTTATAACAAAACAATAACATAAACATCAACACGGTAAACTAGACATTTCCCACCCAACCCCTTCTGTACATACCTTAACCATATTGCACCTACCCGCCCCCTCCCCCCCTTCAGAATGCTGCTTCTGCTGACATTTTAATTTTCCCCGAGAAAGTCGACGAACGGCTGCCACTTCCCAGAGAACCCCAGCATTGACCCCCTCAAGGCAAACTTTATTTTCTCCAGCTTGAGAAACCCAGCCATGTCACTGACCCAGTATCCACACTCGGGGGCTTTGGGTCTCTCCATATTAAAAGGATCCGTCTCCGGGCTACCAGGGAGGCAAAGGCCAAAACGTCGGCCTCTTTCACTCCCTGAACTCCCGGGTCTTCTGACAATCCAAAGATTGCCATCTCTGGACTTGGCACCACCCGCGTACCTAGCCACCTTGATTCCGGGGATGAAGTGGTTTTATTCGCCCATACAAAGCCCAAAATAATCTTGTTTACCCACTTGAAAAAGGCCTTTGGGATGAAGATGGGGAGGCACTGGAAGACCAATAAAAATCTGGGGAACACCGTCATTTTCACAGTCTGCACCCTCCCTGCAGCGATAGCGGGTGCATATTCCATCTTTTAAAGTCCCCCTCCATTTGCTCCACCAGCCGGGTTAGGTTGAGCCTGTGTAATGCCTCCCATTTCCGAGCCATCTGTATTCCCAGGTAGCGAAAGCTCCTAACTACCATCCTGAGTGGCAGCTCCTTCTGTCGCCTCTCCTGCCCCCTTGCCTGGATCACAAACAATTCGCTTTTTCCCCATGTTCAATTTGTACCCCGAGAACCTGCCAAATTCCCTCAAGATCTGCATAACCTCCCCCAACCCCTCCTCCGGCTCCGAGATGTATAAGAGCAGATCGTCCGTGTACAGCGAAACCCGGTGCTCCCCCCTCGCCCCCCCCCCCCCCCCCCCCCCGGAACCAGCCCCTGCCACTTCCTTGACGCTCTCAGCGCCATGGCCAATGGCTCTATAGCCAGAGCGAACAGCAACGGGGAGAGGGGGCACCCCTGCCTCGTCCCTTGGTGTAGCTTAAAGTACTCCGACCTCAGCCGGTTCGTGCACACACTCGGTACCGGCGCCTGGTAGAGCAATCACATCCAGTCGATGAAGCCCACACCAAACCCAAACCTTCCCAGCGTCTCCCAAAGATACTCCCACTCCACCCGATCAAAAGCCTTCTCCGCGTCCATCGCAACCACCACCTCCACCTCCTCTCCTTCTGAGGGCATCATAATTACATTCAAAAGCCTCCGAACGTTAGCATTGAGCTGTCTATCCTTAACAAATCCGGTTTGGTCCTCCCCTATCACCCCCGGGATACAGTCTTCTAACCTATTGGCCAAAATCTTAGCCAGCAGCTTGGCATCTACATTCAAAAGCGAGATCGGCCTATATGACCCACATTGCTCCGGGTCTTTTTCTCATTTAAGGATGAGCGAAATCGAGGCCTGCGGCATCGCTGGGGGGAGGATTCCCCTCTCTTTAGCCTCATTAAAGGTCCTCATCAGCAGTGGGCACAACACCTTTGAGAACTTCTTATAGAATTCATCCGGCCCCGGAGTCTTGCACGTCTGCATGCCCTCCAGTCCTTTAACAATTTCCTCTGCTTCAATCGGGGCCCCCAGCCCCTCGACCAGGTCCTCCTCCACCCTCGGAAACCTCAACTGATCCAGGAACTGCCTCATCCCTTCTACACCAGGCTGGGGTTCCGACTCATATAGTTTGCCATGAAATTATTTAAAAACGTCGTTCACCCCCCCCCCCGGGTCCAAGACCATGTTACCCTCCCTATTCCTTACTCCCCCAATCTCCCTGGCCGCCTCTCTCTTCCTAAGCTGGTGCGCCAACATCCTGCTCACCTTTTCCCTATATTCATAGGCCGCCCCCTTTGCCCTCCTCAACTGCTCCACAACAACTCAAACTTTGCGTGTAGTTTCCGACGCTCCCTCAAGAGCCCCGCGTCCGGGGTCTCCGCATATCTCCTGTCCACTCGAAGAATCTCCTCCACTAATCTCTCCCTCTCCAATCATTCCACCTTTTCTCTGTGGGACCGAATCGAAATTAGTTCCCCTCTTACAACTGCTTTCAGAGCCTCCCAAACCACCGCTGCTGATACCTCACCCGTATCGTTTGTATCCAGGTAATTCTGAATGGACTTATTCACCCGCCCGCAGACCGCTTTGTCTGCTAACAACCCCACATCCAGCCTCCACAGTGGGCGCTGCCCTCTCTCAACCGCAAATCCACCCAATGCGGGGCATGATCAGAGACTGCAATCGCCGAATATTCCATCCCCGCCACCGTCGGAATTAGCACCCTGCTTAGAACAAAAAAATCAATGCGAGAGTAAACATTATGGACATGAGGAAAAAAATGAAAACTCCTTCGCCCTCGTCCGATCGAATCTCCACGGGTCTACCCCCCCATCTGCTCCATGAAACCCCTAAACTCCTTCGCCCTCGTCCAATCGAATCTCCACGGGTCTACCCCCCCATCTGCTCCATGAAACCCCTCAATTCCTTCGCCGAGGCAGGCCTCCTACCAGTCCTGGATTTTGACCGGTCCAGATCGGGATCAATGACCGTGTTAAAGTCTCCCCCCATAATCAAGCCATGAGACTCTAGGTTCGGGATCTTGCCGAACACCTCATAAATCCCACATCGTCCCAGTTCGGAGCATATACGTTTACAAGCACCACCCATACACCCTCCAACTTCCCACTCACCATAATATATCTACCCCCTTATCTGCCACAACTCTTCCAGCCTCAAACGTCACCCGCTTGCTGATCAATATCGCTACCCCCCTGGGTCTTTGAGTCCAGCCCAGAGTGAAACACCTGACCAACACCCCTTTCTCAATCTCGTCTGATCAATAATCTTTAGATGTGTCTCCTGAAGCAATGCTACGTCTGCCTTCAGCCCCTTTAAATGCGCGAAAAAGCAAGCCCTTTTGACCGGTCCATTCAAACCCCTCACATTCCACGTAATCAGCCTGGACGGGGGCTGCCAACCGCCAAACCCCCCCCACCCCCCCAATTAGCCATAACCTTTTTTTGGCCAGCCCAGAGCCCGCGCCCCCCGAGCGGCAACCACAAGCAGCAACCACCCTCGACCTCCTTTTGTTCCCCGATAATAGTTCCTCCTCTGTCAGCGAAGCAGCCTCCCCCATAAGGGGGGGGCCCCATAACAGCCCCCGAAACCTAATCCCCCAGGTCAAGCACCATCTTAGCACATGTTCACCCCCCCCACCATGCTTCCGAGAGTCAGCTGACCCATGCTGACCCCGACAGCCCCCGCCCTTGGTGCCAAACAGTCTGGCTCCCTATTGTTCGAACCCCTCTCCCGACATGCATAAATCATTCAAAACATCGCAGTCCCCAGTAAGTAAACATAAACCAATGCAGAAACAATCGCTTGAACCAGACCCAACCTCCCACAGAATAGCACCAACTTCGGGGGGCCCCTCCCCCCCTCCGCATCCAATCTCTGCAAAAACAAAGTACCCTCAAACCACCACTCCAACCCAATACTTAATCCCGAACCACATACAGTCTTATTTGAACCGATACAAGAATTACAAAAATTACAAACCGCCGCCACATAACTCCCACAAGACTGAAGTGTGCTTTAAGACGCTTCCAACTTCTTTTCTTTGATAAAAGACCATACGTCATCCAGTGCCTCAAAGGAAAATTAATGGTCTTCGTGCGTAATCCACAACCGCGCTGGATACAGCATCCCGAATTTCACCCCCTTTTTGAAGAGGATCGTCTTCACTCGGTTAACTCAGCACGTCTCTTGGCCAGGTCTGCTCCCAGGTCCTGGTAGATATACACCTCGCTGTTCTCCCATCTGCTGCTCCGCTCCTTCTTGGCCCACCGCAAGACAAGTTCTTTGTCCGAAAAACGGTGGAAACACACTACCATGGCCCTCAGCGGGTCATTCGCCTTAGGCTTCCTTGCGAGGGCTCGATGCGCTCCGTCCACTTCCAGGGGCCGAAAAAACGCCCCGGGCCCCCAACAGCGGCTCCAGCATGCTCGCCACATATGCTCCCGCATTTGACCTCTCAGTACCTTTGGGGAGGCCAACGATCCTTAGGTTCTGCCTCGTGGACCTGTTCTCCAGGTCCTCCAACTCCTCCTGCATTCTCTTGTGGCGCTCATCCAACACCTCCACTTATGCTCCAGCACAGTTAGATAGTCCTCCTGGCTGGACAACTTCAGCTCAATTTCTTGTATCGCTTTCCCTTGGGCCGCCTGATTCAAAACCACTTGATCGATCGCAGCCTTGATCGGGTCCAGCGTTTCCTTTTTCAGCTCAGTGAAACAGTCCTTAAAGAACTTCATCTGCTGCTCCTTAGACCACTGAGCCACTGCTCCCTGGTCCTGACCCTCCACCATGCTGTGCCGCGGTGCCAGCTCCGACTGCTTCACTCTATCCAGGCTGAGCCTTTTCACACGGCCACTTCTAGTCCAATTAGCTATACATCAGAGGGGGAAT
This sequence comes from Scyliorhinus torazame, assembly GCF_047496885.1. Taxonomy (NCBI): domain Eukaryota; kingdom Metazoa; phylum Chordata; class Chondrichthyes; order Carcharhiniformes; family Scyliorhinidae; genus Scyliorhinus; species Scyliorhinus torazame. The sequence continues at coordinate 96,661,105 of NC_092714.1, read as the reverse complement.
CCTTCTTAATATCATCCACTACACCGATCTATCCCCTAATGTCCGAGAAAAGTCAGGAAAAAAGATCCGAAAGTCCGTTTCAGGCAGGAGCTATCGAATGTGCGACCTACTCCTCCATGGTTGCCACCGGAAGTCTCCATTTGTTTTTTTAATTACATGTGGTACCTGCATACCGACTTTCTGCGATTCATGAACAATAACACCCAGATCCGTCTGCCCAGACTCATTTTGAATCTGCTTTCAATTTAGATAATAATTTGCCTTTCTATTTTTTCGGCCAAACTGCATCACCTCACACTTATCTGCACGATACTCCATCTGCCAAATTTTGGCCCAATCTCCTAGCCCAGGCTTTTCAAACTGGGGGTCACAACCCACGGGTGTGAAACGGGTTGCGGCACACTCTGAAATTAACATAGGTATCCCAACTACTTGGTAAGAGCAGCAGAATGGCAAACAGAAAAAAGTGCCATGAAAATGGCTTTTGTGAGGGGAGATACGAGAGAATGCATGGCTCAGGAGTGAGAAACAGAGTGGTTTAGCAGGCTGACAGACATCCCAACAGCAAGCCAGACGGTTAGCTGTAATTTGGAACAATCACACAGACAAGACTGATGCCGAGTAACGGGACGCCGGCCCTTCACCAATCAATCCGACTCTTCACTAAACTGAAGTCTTTCAATCAACTAAACTTAAATTGAGTAGCTTTTTAGGTTCACCCACCAAGAGATTTAGTTCCCATTTCTGTAGGGAAGCGGGCAGAGACTGTAGCCACCTAAATTGGCCAACTCCCGATTTAAAATGGCGAACGGCAAAGGCTGATGGGAAAGTCAGCCAACAAGACAGAAACCAGCAGCTGCAGGTTTGCTGTGTATTTACCTCTGCAAAGGCCAGACAACATCGATACCAGTGGCCATCAGCATAACAAAGTAGCAACCACCTGCATACTGATGAGCAATCCCTGGGAACAATAAGTAACATTTTGGACACACAAAGCAAAGCTAAACTCCTCGGCGCCAGCAGGAGCCAACACAAAGGAGGTGAACGAGCACCTCGAGACCGCCCATCGATCAGGGAACCTCTCCAGTATTGGAGAAAATCGAACCAAACGATTGGGACAAAGTCCAATCACTTGGGACCTGGTACAGGGTCCGCCTCGAAAGGCGGGAAGCCCCTGGGGACTATAAGAGATGAGCCCCAAGTTCAAATTGCTCTCTCTTCTTCCTGCCCGGGTCACCCAGCAACACGAACCAACATTGACCGTGACCGGTGCAGTGATCGTCAACTGACGTAAGTCTTAATTCAACGCTCGCTACGAGATAGGCGCTCCTAGCTACCAATCCGTACCAACTTCGAATCCCGTAGACTCAGAATCCAAACAAAAGGCCATTTGTTCCCCTGACCTGGTGCGCCAGTCCGAAGTTAAGTATAGGCCTGTTAGTTGTAGAAGTAGCTTAGACGTAGAATTTGTGCATGAGTAGCGATTACTGTGTATAATAAATGTGCTTTGATTTAAATCTTACTAATCGGTGTATTGGGTTATTGATCATTACTCGGACTTGAACCTCGTGGCGGTATCATAAAGATACCTGCCGACGCGAGAGAAAAGGTAATAAAACAGAGCAATTGAACCAAGGAGAAAATCAGCAACAAGACTCCCACCTTGTAAGCCCTCCACTTACACATTCACTTTCTCTCTATCTGTCCTCTCGTTGGAAGGAGCTTTTGGGAAGCCAAACACCAGGTTGGAGAGTTTACGCATCCATTCAAAATGTGTGAGGGACAATGGGGTTTATGAAAACTGGTCTTCTTTCTTTCTGCGTTTGGGTGTCGATCCTCACCCACAGCAAAACTCACTGCATTTACCAGATTAAACCTGGCACAGAACTATCACACTCGGACTCTTTCACAACAGCTACCGAAGGAAAATCATCAGAATTTTATGGAAGCTCGTTGTCTTTTTCAGCAATCTGCTCCACCCCACCTCATCACCAAAATCATCATCATCTTGCATTGTAAGTGAAAAAAATATTGCTATCTATCCCAAACGCAGCTTTTAACCTGCATCCCTTTGATTTACTCTCACAGTTTAATTTACAGTAATGTTCTGGATTCATCTTCCCCAACCATTTATTAACATATTGCATCTTCTGCAAGATTATCTTTAAGATTAAGGGCTACTAAGCCTAAATTTCTGCAGTCTTTCCTGTTAGTCGTGGCTCAGTGCGTAATGCTCTTGTCACTACATCAGACGGTTAAGGGTTCACTTCCACATCTCAACTAAGTGTAGTACTGCAGGGATGCTGCCCTGCTAGAAATGCAATTTTCCAGTTGCCATGTTACATGGAGGCTCTGCCTCTCATGTGGATGTAAACGATTCCATGGGACTACATTGATTAAGAGCAGGGGATATTCCCTGATCTTCTAACTAACATTTATCCCTCAATCAACATCACAAAAACAGATGAGCTGGTCTTTTTCACATGGTTATTTGTGGGATCTTGCTATGCATACATTGGCAATACAGCAGTGACTGTACTTCATTGGTTGCAAACTACTTTATACTCATGTAGTTGTGAAGTTGCTAGAAAAATGCAAATCTGCTTTCTTTTCATAATTCAAAATTGACATCAATTTTGTGGCTCTCCTCGGTACTTTGAATATATCTCTACTTTCATACAGTCATATAGATTTACAACATAGAAAGAGGCCCTTCACCCATCATGTCCATGCCTGCCACTAAGTGGGTCCTGAAGGTCAGCCAATTGGTAAAAGTGGGTCCTGGGGGGAAAAAGTTTGAAAAACACTGTCCTAGCCTATCTATATCCGCCTGATCTTTATGTCCTTTTCACTGCCTGCTTTCCCATTGCCTATTTCATTTTCATCTAAAAATGTTGCTGTGTTATACTCTGTCCCTGCTTGCAGAAATTGTTCACTCTAAGAAGTGAACCCTGCAGCACACGGCTAGATACAGTTCGCCAGCCTGGCCCTCTGCTTTCTGTCAGTCAGCCACTCCTCAATCCAATCTAGTATTCTACCTCCAATCCCTGTGATCTCATCTTCTGGATCAGTCTTTTATGCAGCATCTTATCAAACGCCTTCTTGAAATCTAGATATATCACATCCACAGGTTTCCCATTACCCATCTTGCTAGTTACGATCTCAAAGAACTCAAGCAAGTTTGCCAAGCATGACTTATCCTTCATAAATCCATGCTGACAATGGTGGATTGAGCTTAGTCTTTCTGCGACTATGACCATGGCTGATCATCCAACTCAATAGCCTAATCCCACTTTTCCCCCATATCCTTTGATTCCCTCCACCCAAAGAGCTATATATAACTGCTTCTTGAAAACATACAATGTTTTGGCCTCAACTACTTCCTGTGGTAATGAATTCCACAGGCTCACCACTCTCTGTGTGAAGAAATTTCTTCTCATCTCTATCCTAAATGGTCTACTCCATATCCTCAGACTGTGACAGCAGGTTCTGGACATCCCGACTATCAGGAACATCCTTCCTGCATCTACCCTGTTTAGTCATAGAATCATAGAGTTTACAGTGCAGAGGGAAACCATTCGGCACATCGATTCCATAAAGGCCCCACAAAAGAGCACCCCACCCAAGCCCACGCCTCCACCCTATCGCCGCAACCCAGTAACCCCACCTAATCGTTTTGGACACTAAGGAGCAATTTAGATGGCCAATCCACCTAACCTGCAAATCTTTGGATGTGGGAGGAACCCCGAGCACCCAGAGGAAATCCATACAGACACGGGGAGAAAGTGCAAACTCCACACAGACAGTCACCCGAGGCGGGAATTGAACCCGGGTCCCTGGAGCTATGAGGCAACAATGCTAACCACTGTGCCACCATGCTGTGCTGTTCGAATTTTATAGGTTTCTATGAGATCCCCTCATTCTTCAGAACCCCAGAGAATACAATCCTAACCGATTCAATCTCTCCTCACACCTTAGTATGGTAAACCTTTGCTGCACTCCCTCTAGAGCAAGAACATCATTCCTCAGATAAAGAGACAAAATCTGCACACAATATTTCAAGTATGGTTTCACCAAGGCCCTGTATAATTTTAGCAATTTAAGATCCCTGCTCCTGTACTCAAATCCTCTTGCAAAGAAGGCCAGCATATCATTCGCCTTCTTTACCACCTGCTGTACCTGCATGCTTACCTTCAGTGACTGGTGTACAAGGTCAACCAGGCCTCGAGCTATATAGTTTATCCTGAAACTTAAACCTGAACAAAGGAAACTAGAAAGTTATTAAGGGCAAGTTGGCTATAGTGAATTGGGAAAATACACAAAGATTTAATAGAGAGCTAGTATTTAAAGAAGTACTACATGGCCTACAACAAATATACATTCCTCAAAGACAAAAATACCCAAGAGGAAAAGTGAATCAACCGTGGCTAACGAAAGAAGTTCAAGACTGCATTACATCGAAGGGAGTGGCTTATAAGGATGCCAGAAAAAGCTGTAAACAGGAGGATTGAGAGTATTTTAGAATCCAAAAAAGGAGTACCAAAAACTGACAAAACAAAAAAAGAACATGACTTCCACAAGGCATACTGTAAAAACTTCTTTAGATGTGTGAAAAGGAAAGGATTAGCAAGAATATGTGGTTCCACGACAGCGAAAGACAGGAGAAATTTTAATGGAGAATAGGGAAGTGGTTGAGAAACTAAAGAACTATGTTGTGTCTGTCTTCATGGAGGAATACACAGAAAACCACCCAGAAATACTAGGGAACCAAGAGCCTGCGAAGATAAAGAACCAAAAGGAATTAGTATCAATAAAAGAGGTAGTACTCGGAAAAAAGAATTGGATTGAAGGTTAATAAATCTCTTGGACCGGATTAGCTCCAGCCCAGAGTGTTGAAGAAGGTGGCTGTGGACATATAGTGATAGTAGATGCATAGATGGCTATCTATCAAAATTCAATAGATTTTGGAAAAGTTCTTGCAAACTGGAAAGTAGAAAATGAAACCTCACAATCTAAGGGAAGAGGCACTGCCGAAAGAGGAAAAGGATGTAAATTGTGAATAATAACCATTTCAATCATCTCCTGTATAGTGTACAAATGTAAAAGTCAATAAAAATATCTGTTAAAAAAAAAAAGGATGTGACAACTGGACCGTGGAAAATAATGATATGATGAGGCAGAGACAACATGGATTCATGCAAGGGAAATTGGCCAACCAGTTGAGAGTTTTTTGAGGATGTTACTTGTAGCATAGATAAAGGAGAACCAGTGGATGTGGTACATTTGGATTTTCAGAGGGCTTTTGATAAGGTCCCACGTATCAAATTAGAGCGCAATGGGATTTGGGGCAATATACTGGTATGGATTGGGAATAGTTTTACAGACAGAAAACAGAGTAAGAATAAGCGGGTCATTCGAAGGATGGCAGACTGTTCCTAGTGGGTACTGAAAGAATCAGTGCTAGGAGCACAGCCGTTTCCAATATAAACAAATGATTTGGATGTTGGGACCAAGTGTAATATTTCCAAATTTGCCGATGACACAAAACTAGGTGGGAATGTAAGTTGTGAGGAGAATGCAAGGAGGCTTCAAAGGGATTTGGACAGGTTAAGTGAATAGGCAAGAATATGACAGATGGAATATAATGTGAATAAGTATGAAGTTACTCATTTTTGTAAAAAAAAAACAGAAAGGCATAATATTTCATAAATAGTAAAAGTTTGGGAAGTGTTAATTAACATAGAATTTACAGTGCAGAAGGAGGCCCTTCGGCCCATCGAGTCTGCACCGGCTCTTGGAAAGAGCACCCTACCCAAGGTCAACACCTCCACCCGATCCCCATAACCCAGTAACCCCACCCAACACTAAGGGCAATTTTGGACACTAAGGGCAATTTATCATGGCCAATCCACCTAACCTGCACATCTTTGGACTGTGGGAGGAAACCCACGCACACACGGGGAGGATGTGCAGACTCCGCACAGACAGTGACCCAAGTCGGAGTCGGAATCGAACTTGGGACCCTGGAGCTGTGATGCAATTGTGCTATCCACAATGCTACCGTGCTGCCCCTAATGTCCAAAGGGTCTCGCATATCCTTGTTCATGAGTCACCAAAAGCTACCATGCATGCACAGTAAGCAATTAGGAAAATAAATGATATGTCGGCCTTCATCGCAAGGGGATTTGAGTACGGGAGTAAAGCTACAGCTGTATAGAGCCTTGGTAAGAACTGGAGTATCGTGTACAGTTTTGCTTTCCTGATCTAAGGAATGATATACTTAACAGAGGGAGTGCAACAAAGATTCACCACAGTATTTCCTGGGATGAGGAGATTGGGGCTGTATTCCCTAGAGTTTCGAAGAATGAGAGGTGATCTCACTGAAACTAGCAAATTCTTACATTGTGTGATAGGGCAGATGTAGAGAGGATGTTTCCCTGGCTGGTTAGTCCCAGAACCAGGGACACAGTCTCAGAGTAAGGGACAGATCATTTAAGACTGAGAGGAGGAGGAATTTCTTCACTGGCAAATGAGGTGGTGAATCTTTGGAATTCTCTATCCCAGAAGGCTGCGGTAGCTCAATCATTGAGCATGTTCAAGACAGAAATCGATTCATTTCGGAATACTAATGGCATCAAGGGGTATGGGGATAGCGCAGGTGGCACTGAGGTAGATGCTCAACCATGATCTAATTGAATGGCGGAGCAGGCTTTAATGACCAAATGGCCTACTCCAGTGTTACTATTTCATAGAATTTACAGTGCAGAAGGAGGCCATTCGGCTCATCGAGTCTGCGCCGGCTCTTGGAAAGAGCATCCCTACCCAAGCCCACACCTCCACCCTATCCCCATAACCCAGTAACCCCACCCAACACTAAGGATTACTAGATCTGTTAAGACATGGAATTCCTTTCCAGTATTAATATTAGTAGTAGCACTGGTAATAGTTTCTGAAAGGGAAATATTTGAAAAGATGTAAATGGGTTATAGAGAAAGGGCCAGGGAATAGGCTAGATGAATAGCTCGTTTCGAATTGGCTTGGCTAACATTTCACAAATTTCCTCTTTGGGTACTATAAAATTCTGCATTCCAGTCATCGAATACAAACATTTTATGAAGACAGGATGTTAATGCTGCCTGCCAGAGCATTTAAATCACTCATTGGTTTTCCTAAAATGTGAAACATTGGTCAAGGTTTATGGCATCACGCTTAAAGTTAACTGGTCAATAGTAACGATGAAAAAGTTATTACCTCTTGCTTTAGTGTAGCCTTTGTACAAGCCTGGCATACTGGGCCACTTCGAGAGAAATTCAGTGGAAGGTGACGAATGCGATTCTGGCAAGTCTGTTCTTCGCAAATGAGCCATCCCTGTAAATTGAGGGTAAAGTGAAAAGCATGAATAGGATAAAGTTCTTTTTGCAAATGCATAATACTCAAATATTAATTGTTAAATTTCAGACTTTATTCCAACACTTTTGTCTTCATAAGATGAATCTGATTGAAAATTTGCCCCTTATTCATCATGTATGAAAACCATTCCCAGGATCATCAATTGTTCCCTAACTGTCAGGCAGCACGGTGGCACAGTGGTTAGAATTGCTGCCTCACTGCGCTGAGGACCCGGGCTGGATCCCGGCCCTGGGTCGCTGTACGTGTGGAGTTTGCACATTCGCCTCTTGTTTGCGTGGATTTCACCCCCAAAACCCAAAGATGTGCAGGGTTGGTGGATTGGTCATGTTAAATTGCCCGTTAATTGGAAAAAAACAATTGGGTACTCTAAATTTATTTACTTTTTTAAATTGCTCACTATCTGAGCTAACGGTTGACCTGGACGGCTGGTTCATGATGTGGAGAGTGCCAGCAGTACAGGTTCAATTCCCGTACTGACTGAGGTTATTCATGAAGGCTCTGCCTTCTCAACCCTGCCCCTCGCCTGAGGTGTGGTGGCCTTCAGTTTAAATCACGATCAGTCAACGCTTTCTCAAAAAGGGAGGGGGCCTATGGTCCTCGGGGATTATGGCGACTTACATTTTCAGTGTGATGCAAAGTCCTGATTTACTCAGAGTTCAGGACCTCTCAGAAAAGTCTCTTAAGTCAAATTTGTTAATTGTCCCGGATTAATGGCACAATACTAGAGGACGCGCATAATCCTAATATGTGATCATTTGCATATTATCCATATCTCCTACACTTGCTAATATTCTGGTTGGATACAATTTAATTAGGACCTAAAACTTACACGGGGCTGGATTTTCGGCAGTCCCGCGCCAAAATTGAGTTTGGCACGGGGGCAGCGAATCCAATTTCACACCGAAATCGGGCCCGGCAATTCTTCAGGCCCCGAAAATCGCGTGTTCGCGGAGTACTCAGCGCCGCTGGGGGCCCATTGCCAGAGGCTCGCCTAGCGATCCTCCGCTCCCGACTGGCCGAGTTCCCGATGGCGTGGTTCTAACAACCTATTGCCGGTCGGGACTCTCTTGTGGCGGCTGAGAACTCAGTCCGCGGTCGCCCTGGTGGGGGGCGCGGGGGAATCGGACACCGGGGGAGGCCTTATGGGCGGCCGGGAGGTGCGTGGGCACGGTCGGATGCAAGGGCGCGCGCAGACCTGGAGGGGGCTACATTTTTCAGTTGCCTCCACGGCCCGAGTCTGCCATGGTGCTCGGTGCGGCCGCTGGAGACCGCCGCCGAGCGCATGCGCGGACTCCAAACCGGAAGTGCGGGGGCCTGTATCCGCAGTTAAAGCTGCGTGAATCACTCTGGGACCCTGCTAGCCCCCTGCATGTGAGTGAATCGACTGATCTTTTTTATTGGAAACACGGGAGTGCAACGCCAGCTTTTCTACGCCGGCGTGGGGGACATAATCCCATTTTGGGAGAATCCAGCCAAGAGTCTCTTATCCAATTCATATATCAATATATACATCGGTGGTCCTCAAACAAAAATTTTACCTGGGACTTCTCCAGGTTTTTCTGATCGCCTGCCGAAACTCCAGCAGACTTAAGGTGGAAACAGTTAAGAAACAAGGTCAATGACCATTTATGCAGCGTTTCCCCACAGCTTCGTCAGAGGTTATGGTGGAACCCTGGAAATTTATACCAGTTGAAACTATTTCACACAACCTCTGAAGAAATCCCCTGGAGTTCATCAAGGAATTCAATTCCAGCACATCGCATTTCCAAACTGAAGTCCGGGTTTGGCCCAGCCGTGCAAAGCAAAAAAGACTAAGCAGTCAGCAGCAGAAATTGCCCATTTGGATTTCTAATGAAAGAGAAATAAGGCGAAATACTGAGAAAACAAAAACAACATCCTAACACTGCATCTGGACCGATAAGAAAGAAATATTCTTACAAGAGAAAACATCAACTCTCATCCCCCTCCGAGGAAGTGCGGGGGTGGAGGGAAGAAAGAGAAAAAAGGGGGAAGGCAGCAAATTAAGGGACAAACGGCCTTTATATTTGACAGGTTTTCACAATGAATGTCAACCAATTTGCTGGATTTTGCAGCAGTTTTTCCAAATAGACTCAATTGGCCATTTGACTTATTGATCTGCCCATTTCTGTAATCATCAAGCTCTGTCACAAGAACATTGAAAGGATAATAATATGGAGCATCATGCTCTTACAGCAGAATTTGTTAAAAGCAAAGAGACTCTAATTTACACAAATTTTATAATAAATGGATTACTAAAGGTTCACATTATTTCTTCTGCGAGTGTCCCATATTGTTCAAGTGAATATAAAAGTGCCACGAGTGAACCACGTATTACAATTGAACAGCGGCATATTATTTTTTTCCCTTTCTCCTACACAAACAAAAATAATTGCCTCTGCATATTCTTCCTTCAAATTAGTCGCAAAAGATGAAACAGCAGCAGCTAACTTGCCCATGGTCCCGGTGATGCCATCCGGCAATTACAATGTAGAAAGGAAATTCTGACCTCCCATTACTTTCCCTTCCTCCTACTGAATGAACACCCCACACGTTTGCAAATTTTAGAAACATTGGAATTGCTGGATGAAAAAAAGACCAAAGTTTGCCCTCTACCATTCGGCTAGTTGTTTGATACAATGAAAGCGGAGACTGTGACCAATCAGAGCAATCAAATGCTATTGATTTGTCAACAACATGCCGGAGGTCACACAAGGAAACCTCAGTGGCAAAGAACTTTGCAAGCTACAGATCCAAAGTCACCATAACCCCCCTCCTCCCACCAATTGTCATGTCGAAAAGCAGCCATGTACAGAATCCCAAAACGATTTCCCCCACCCCGCCGAAAAAGACATCCACCTAGTCATAATTTGGACTGGACGTTTGCCTCGTGGAGTTGGACGAATAAAAAGTCAGCAGCCAACGGGTCTGAACCCGAGTCTCATTGACAAACGCAATTCAACTGTCACCTACAGTAGCTGATCAGAAAAACAGCATTCCTCTTCACCAGTGCATGCACCTCATCCACCATCGTCCACTGAAGCACATGAAGCTCCAACCTGAAGGGTAACAATACAAATAACATGGTCCCCCATCAATGTTTTGAGATCTTTTGACTGGCAACAGGAGTATGGCAGGAGCAGTATCGCTGGCAGAATCACTTTCCTCCTTTCAAAATCATTTCAAAGAATTTATTCACTACACAGGAACAGTGGTAGGACATTCAGTCCCCAAGCCTGTTCCATCATTCATTTAGATTGTTTTTCTGAATGGATTTCAATACAAGCAAAAATGGTGCTATTCTAGCTATTGAATAAAGACACTAATGAGGATAATTTCACACTCACTTGGGTATTTAATTTCCTCGGCACTGGAAACATGAAAAAGACCAGTTATTTATGGAAATCTGAAGGCAGCAGTTACTTTTGCCAGTTTGCAATGAATTATCTTTGGTTTTGCACTCAAACACCTACAGCTTAATAGTTTGGAAAAAGGACCTGCTGAAAAATGATACACAAAGGAACTAACTTAGGGCAATGTCATGAAGGAGAATTAAAACAATGCAGTTATCACAGGCTTGCAGTATTCTATTATAAAGCACATTGACAGGGTCTATTCATTTCTCTCTTCTCAGGTGTCAGAGTTAACGGGATATGCTGCAGTCACCGACAGTGACAAATTACATTTCCACACGGCCCGTACAGAAAATGCATAAGAACATAAGACAATCAGTGCAGAGGTAGGCCATTTTGCCCCTCAAGCAAGCTCCGCCATTATAAGAAATCATGACTGAATGGATGTTGACCTCATCTCAACTGCCTATCTATTCCCAGTTATCCCCAACTTCCCTATTATTCAAAATGCTCTCCAACTCAACTCTTGAATACATTTAATGGCTAAGCTGTGGAAGGTCTCTGGGGTAAAGGATTCTGAAGATTAATGATTCTGAGAGAAGCAATTCCACTTCATCTCCGTCTTAAATAGGCGACCTGAACCGGTGGCATGGGTGGCGCAGTGGTAAGCACTGCCACTTCACAGCGCTGAGGACCTGGGTTCGATCCTGGCCCTGGATCACTGTCCATGTGGAGTTTTCATTCTCCCCGTGTTTGCGTGGGTCTCACCCGTTATGCTCTATTGCGTCGCAATGATTGAGTCAGTGCACCAAAGAACGTCTAGTTCGTGACTAGTTAAGATTTATTAAATTACAATAAGTGGGTGGAAAACAATACTAATACTACTAACAAACTGTAAACTGTTAACCACCAGAATACGAGAGCTAATACAAAACATGACTATCTACAACGACTCCTCCCCCAGACTCCAAGGTTGAAGTGTCACATGTAGTTCTACTGCCACCTGCTGATTGGAGGTCTAACATATTAACATACAGAATTGCTTATGCATATCATTAAACCCCCAACACATAGATGTGCATGGTAGGCGAGTTGGCCATGCTAAACTGCCCTTTAATTGGGAAAAAAAAAATTGGATACTTTAAATTTATTTTTTAAAAAGGCGATCTGCTATTCTGAAACTATGCCCGCAGTTATAGATTCTCCCATAAGGAAAAACATCCCCTCGGCATCTATCCTGTATCTTTGCTGAGACATTTCTCACCCCTTATTCTTCTAAATTCCAGTGAGAATAGGTCCAACGGGCTTAACCTTTCTTTACAAGGCAACCTCTTCATTCCAGGAAACAACCCAGAGAATCTTCACTGAACTGATTCCAACTGGAATATATCTCACTGTTGCTAGGTCAAATATTCTGGAACTTCCTCTGTAACAGCACTGTGGGTGCACGTATACCACACGGAACATAGCAGTTCAAGAAGGTTGCTCACCACCACCTTCTCAAGGGCATCGAGGGATGGGCAATGAATGCCGGCCCAGCCAGCGAATTCCACATCCCATGAATGGATAGAAAAAAGAAATGTAAGGAGACCAAAATTGCACACAGTACTCCAAGTGTGGTTTCACCAATTCCTGTGTAGTTATAGTTCTCGCAAAGCTTCCTTACTTCTATCTGTCATCCTCCTTGCAATGAAGGCCAACAGTCTATTTTCCTTCCCAATGACATGCTAATCTTTTGGGTTTCATGTATACCGATATCCAAATCCCACTGTCCTGCTGCATTCTGCAGCCTCTCTCCCGTTAAGATTTATTTTTCTTTTTTATTCTTCCTGCCAAAGTGGATAACCTCACTTTTTCCTACATTATACTCCATACACCATATATTTACCCAGACATCTAAGCCCAGAGGTATATGTTTTATACAACTGAACTGTGGATACCAAGCATGAAGCAAAAGGAGAGGGATATTGAAGTGGAGGCTATAAAGTTAGTATACAGGTGCAGCATGCAATTAAGAAGGATAAAGGAATGCCAATAATAATGATCGCTTATTGTCACAAGTAGGCTTCAATGAAGTTACTGTGAAAGCCCCGAGTCGCCACATTGCGGCGCCTGTTCGGGGAGGCCGATACGGGAATTAACCCCGCACTGCTGGCATTGTTCTGCATTATAAGTCAGCTGTTCAACCCACTGTGCTAAACCAGACCCTTTATAAATGCTACCCTTTATAAATGAGAAGAATTGAACAAAAGTAAGGATGTTATGCTTCAGTTATACATTGGTGAGGCTGCAGCACGAATACTGTGTGCAGTCTTTGTCTCCTTATTTAAGGAAAGTTGTAAATGTATAGGAGGTGGTTCACAGAAGGTTTAGAACATAGAACATAGAACAGTACAGCACAGTACAGGCCCTTCAGCCCACAATGTTGTGCCAACCATTTATCCTAATCTAAGATCAACCTAACCGACACCCCTTCAATTTACTGCTGTCCATGTGCCTGTCTAAGAGTCACTTAAATGTCCCTAATGATTATGACTCCACCACCTCTGCTGGCAGTGCATTCCACACACCTACCACTCTCTATGTAAATAATTTACCTCTGACATCTCCCCTCTACCTTCCTCCAATCACCTTAAAATTATGTCCTCTCGTGACAGCCATTTCCACCCTGGGGAAGAGTGTCTGGCTATCCACTCTATCCATGCCTCTCATCGCCTTGTACACCTCTATCAAGTCACCTCTCTTCCTTCTTCGCCGCAGTGAGAAAAGCCCTAGCTCCCTCAACCTTTCTTCATAAGACATGCCCTCCAGTCCAGGCAGCATGCTGGTAAACCTCCTCTGTACCCTCTCCAAAGCATCCACCTCCTTCCTATAATGAGGGGCCCAGAACTGGACACAATATTCCAAGTGTGGTCTAACTAGAGTTTTATAAAGCTGCAGCAAAACCTTGCGGCTCTTAAACTCAATCCCCCAGTTAATGAAAGCCAACACACCATATGCCTTCTTAACAACCCTATCAACCTGGGTGGCAACTTTAAGGGATCTATGTACGTGGACCCCAAGATCCCTCTGTTCCTCCACACTTCCAAGAATCCTGCCTTTAACTCTGTATTCAGCATTCAAATTCGACCTTCCAAAATGAATCACTTCACATTGATCAAGGTTGAACTCCATCTGCCACTTCTCAGCCCAGCTCTGCATCCTGTCAATGTCCTGTTGTAACCTGCAACAACCCTCAACTTCACCAACCTTTGTGTCATCGGCAAACTTACTAACCCACCCTTCCACTTCCTCATCCAAGTCATTTATAAAAACCACAGAGAGCAGAGGTCCCAGAACAGATCCTTACGGGACACCACTGGTCACCAACCTCCAGGCGGAATACTTTTCATCCACTACCACTCGCTGTCTTCTTTCAGCCAGTCAATTCAGTATCCAGGCAGCCAAATTTCCCTGTATCCCATGCCCCCTGACTTTCTGAATGAGCCTACCATGGGGAACCTTATCAAATGCCTTACTGAAATCCATATACACCACATCCACTGCCCGACCTTCATCACTGTGTCTCATCACATCCTCAAAGAATTCAATGAGGCTTGTGAGGCATGACCTGCCCCTCACAAAGCCATGCTGACTATCTTTAATCAAACTATGTTTTTCTAAATAATCATAAATCCTATCTCTCAGAATCCTTTCAATATTTTGCTCACCACAGACGTAAGACTGATGGGTCTGTAATTCCCAGGGATTTCCCTATTCTCTTTCTTGAATAGGGGATACAACATTCGCCACCCTCCAATCATACTGGACTGATACTTGGAATGAGCAGATTTGTCTTATGAGGATAGGCTGGGCTGGTTTCCGTTGGAGTTTAGAGGAGTGAGGGGTAACTTGACTGACGTATATAAGATCCTGAATGGTCTTAACAAGACGGACATTGAAAATGTAATACATGGAGGATTTTAGGAATATTGCCGTCAAAATATTGGGATAATTTAAGGGTCAAAAACCTAGGGTTATAGGGTGTTTAGCTGCAGTGGTCATTTTTTTTTTTTTTAAAAAAGGAATTTGTTTTGTAAAGGCCTGGGAGTTTCTAGGAACCAGAAGGTGAAATTGACCAAAGGAATGTGGTTTGACTAGGGAAGTCCCTGGGGAGTTAATGTGCTTTGCAGCCTGCATAGATAATTTGTTTTTCTGCTTGGGGAGAAGAGTTAGTTGCTGGGTGGAGCCAAGTAATACAGAGAGGCAGTTAGTTTTTGAAGAAGGTTTTGGTAGAGACAAGAGGTCGATTCTGACCTTTCTGACATGGAGTCCACAATTCTCTCACAATAGGATAGTTATAAAAGAGTAAAATGTAAAGCAGAGCCGTCTTATCTGGGAACAAGGAAGAAGCTGAAACACGCCAGGTGAACCAGCTATTTGAACACATTCACCAGAGTCTGAAGGGGTTCTATCAGGAGCTTGATTTTAAGATAGATTGAAAGCTGTGTTTCTTTTCTTGTCGTTTCATGGGAAATTGAGTAGTAGTGTTTAAGAGGTAATTGTAAGCTGTTCTTTTCAGGTGTGAAGTTAAAAAGTTTAATATTGTATTCATAATAAAGTTTTGTTTTAGAAATACCAAAGCCCTAATTTGTCATGCAATCACTCCTGGAGTAAATCATTCTTCTTGCACATCTTACAAATAAACTAAGATATGGGGTCTTCAGTCCAGTATCCTAACCACTGTTGGTGTCTGGTCTGGGATCGTAAAAAAAGGATGTTCCTTCTTGTAGGCAAGTCCAGAACTAGGGGGCATTAAAAAAAAATTAGGGGTGGCCCTTTTAGGGCAGAGATGAGGAGAACCTTCTTCTCTCAGAGGGTTGAGTGACTTTGGAATTCTCCGTCTCAGAAGGCGGAAGAAGCAGAATCACTGAATATTTTAAAGGTAGAGGTAGATAGATTCTTGTTGGGTAAGGGAATCAAAGGTTATCGGGAGTAGATGGGAATGTGGAACTTAGCACAAACAGATCAGCCATGATCTTATTGAATGGTGGGGCAGGCTAGAAAGGCTGAATGGCTTACTTCAGCTCCTATTTCATATGTTCGTAAGGCACAAGTTAAGCCGCAGTTTTTAGAAGTCTTAGAGCAGGAAAAGTATAAAGAGAAGAGGCTCACATAATCGGTTCCAGAGGATTTGACAGAACAGCCACTTAAGGTTAAGCAGAGGGAGCAGAGGGAGGGGGAAGATGGAAAACAGGGAGTATGTCAGTACCAATCAACAAAAGGTTCTTTACACAGAGAGTGGTGGGTGTGTGGAATGCACTGCCAGCAGAGGTGGTGGAGTCAGGGTCATTATGGACATTTAAGCAACTCTTAGACAAGCACATGGACAGCAGTAAATCCAAGGGGTGTAGATTAGGTTGATCTTAGATTAGGATAAATGGGCGGCACAACATCGTGGGCTGAAGGGCCTGTACTGTTCTATGTTCTATGTATGTGTAAGCCCTTATGCTGGAGAAGATCTTTGAGCAAGATGGAGGATTTGAAAGCAAAAAATGTGGACCTTCTAGCCATTCAGTGGAACGTGGGAGAGTACATCGTGCAAATAGCAAACAATGCCATAACGTTGTTAATGATATGGTTCAGGATAGATCAGTGGCTACAGAGAAGAGAGAGACAAATGATACATGGTTTTGAAGGACGCTGGGGCAGCATCAGAGAATTGGCTGCAGAAGGGCAACTGGATTGTAAGGAAGTAAATAGCAGCGGGGGGGGGGATTTGAAAATGTTATCGCAAACTTTATCAACAAGGATGTTTGAGGGCAAATCAACATCTGACATGTGGGAGGCTTTCAAGTGGCAGTTGAAAGGAATTCAGGACCGGCATGTTCCTGTGAGGAAGAAGGATAAATACGGCAATTTTCGGGAACCTTGGATGACGAGAGATATTGTAGGCCTCGTCAAAAAGAAAAAGGAGGCATTTGTCAGGGCTAAAAGGGAACAGACGAAGCCTGCGTGGAATATAAGGAAAGTAAGAAGGAACTTAAGCAAGGAGTCAGGAGGGCTAGAAGGGGTCACGAAAGGTCATTGGCAAATAGGATTAAGGAAAATCCCAAGGCTTTTTACACGTACATAAAAAGCAAGAGGGTAGCCAGGGAAAGGGTTGGCCCACTGAAGGATAGGCAAGGGAATCTATGTGTGGAGCCAGAGGAAATGGGCGAGGTACTAAATGAATACTTTGCATCAGTATTCACCAAAGAGAAGAAATTGGTAGATGTTGAGTCTGGAGAAGGGTGTGTAGATAGCCTGGGTCACATTGAGATCCAAAAAGACAAGGTGTTGGGTGTCTTAAAAAATATTAAGGTAGATAAGTCCCCAGGGCCTGATGGGATCTACCCCAGAATACTGAAGGAGGCTGGAGAGGAAATTGCTGAGGCCTTGACAGAAATCTTTGGATCCTCGCTGTCTTCAGGGGATGTCCCGGAGGACTGGAGAATAGCCAATGTTGTTCCTCTGTTTAAGAAGGTTAGCAAGGATAATCCCGGGAACTACAGGAGCCTTACTTCAGTGGTAGGGAAATTACTGGAGAGAATTCTTCGAGACAGGATCAACTCCCATTTGGAAGCAAATGGACGTATTAGTGAGAGGCAGCATGGTTTTGTGAAGGGAAGGTCGTGTCTCACTAACTTGATAGAGTTTTTCGAGGAGGTCACTAAGATGATTGATGCAGGTAGGGCAGTGGATGTTGTCTATATGGACTTCAGTAAGGCCTTTGACAAGGTCCCTCATGGTAGACTAGTACAAAAGGTGAAGTCACACGGGATCAGGGGTGAGCTGGCAAGGTGGATACAGAACTGGCGAGGCCATAGAAGGCAGAGAGTAGCAATGGAAGGATGCTTTTCTAATTGGAGGGCTGTGACCAGTGGTGTTCCACAGGGATCAGTGCTGGGACCTTTGCTCTTTGTAGTATATATAAATGATTTGGAGGAAAATGTAACTGGTCTGATTAGTAAGTTTGCAGACGACACAAAGGTTGGTGGAATTGCAGATAGCGATGAGGACTGTCGGAGGATACAGCAGGATTTAGATTGTCTGGAGACTTGGGCGGAGAGATGGCAGATGGAGTTTAATCCGGACAAATGTGAGGTAATGCATTTTGGAAGGTCTAATGCAGGTAGGGAATATACAGTGAATGGTAGAACCCTCAAGAGTATTGAAAGTCAAAGAGATCTAAGAGTACAGGTCCACAGGTCATCGAAAGGGGCAACACAGGTGGAGAAGGTAGTCAAGAAGGCATACGGCATGCTTGCCTTCATTGGCCGGGGCATTGAGTATAAGAATTGGCATGTCATGTTGCAGCTGTATAGAACCTTAGTTGGGCCACACTTGGAGTATAGTGTTCAATTCTGGTCGCCACACTACCAGAAGGATATGGAGGCTTTAGAGAGGGTGCAGAAGAGATTTACCAGAATGTTGCCTGGTATGGAGGGCATTAGCTATGAGGAGCTGTTGAATAAACTCGGTTTGTTCTCACTGGAACGAAGGAGGTTGAGGGGAGACCTGATAGAGGTATACAAAATTATGAGGGGCATAGACAGAGTGGATAGTCAGAGGCTTTTCCCCAAGGTAGAGGGGTCAATTACTAGGGGGCATAGGTTTAAGGTGAGAGGGGCACGGTTTAGAGTAGATGTACGAGGCAAGTTTTTTACGCAGAGGGTAGTGGGTGCCTGGAACTCGCTACCGGAGGAGGTGGTGGAAGCAGGGACGATAGTGACATTTAAGGGGCGTCTGACAAATACATGAATAGGATGGGAATAGAGGGATACGGACCCAGGAAGTGTAGAAGATTGTAGTTTAGTCGGGCAGCATGGTCGGCACGGGCTTGGAGGGCCGAAGGGCCTGTTCCTGTGCTGTACATTTCTTTGTTCTTTGTGAGACAAGACCCGTCATACACATTTTTCTATTCCTCTGGACCAAATTTTCACCTTCTTTAAGCCGCTGAATCATGTGGTGGTATAGTTACTCAGGTATGATTACCATGACCAAGTGACTATTCATGTGCATACGGAGTATCAATAAGCTATGCCAATTCAGAAGGTTTTAACACTGGCCCAATGTCTTCTCAGCAGTAAGCATTGAATCAAGATCAGGTGTGGGGACCCACGTGGATTATCTCCCTCTCCCCTCCCCCAACAGGTGTTGACAGGTCAATTACAAATTGTGTGAATGAGCTGACTCAAGAGACCGAATCTTCCAGGTGCATATAGCTTTGCACAACACAGACAACTTCGCCTCTCAAGCTTCCCAAATCATATTTAGTTTGTGGCACTTCAGGTTTAACCATCATGGAAATCAAATTCAAGAGATTTTAAAGAAAACAGAATTCTCAATTTATTCACAGCTGTTACAGGCACCATGTCCATTCATTTGACAAAATTGGTAAGGTTAATTTGTATGGACATCCTACTAGTTATAACAACATTAAAGAGACTACAGTTTTTTATCACCTCTGTAATTAACACTTACAAGAGTATGTTTATACATACTATCTGTTAATCTCTCTTTACAAACTGCAACAATAGGTGTAACTGCTACTCATGAAAATTAAACATGCACGTCAATGTGTGGGGAGCTATTTTGAACAGTTAATAATAGAACAGTATATCTTTTTTGTTTTCCTTTGATAATTAGGTCTCCAGTGCAGATTAATTTCAATATCACAATTCTAAGGAAATATTTTTTCTAATTGAATTCAACATATGTGCTGTGTAGTAACAGCTAGATAATATTGTCACATATATAACTGCAATTAGTCTTGCTCTCATTTACTGTTTGATTTTGCTTTAGAATTGCAACACTATTTCAGGAAATACAATTTCTTATCTAAATGTATGATTTTGGGATGCAATATATTTAGTGACCTATTTTATAATAAATTCTATCCACATGGAACACTACTACCATGTTCAGCAAGGCCAAGAGTAGGATGTGAATCCAAGGCCTTCCGACTCAGAGGCAGGAGCACGATCAACTGTGCCACTCAAATATGTGTCGAACAGGTCGATGTGCCGAGAGTGTGGGTGAAGATAGTTAGCATGCTTCTTGCTTTTGCATGCTAATTTGCTTCTCATTTTCAACCTACACTGCTGGTAAGCAGAAATGTGGAAAAAAAGAGCCAAATGTGAAAGACTCTCCCCATCAGTACACAGCCTCGCCATTGACAAGTCCTCAGAAGTGCCTCCTCACGGTGACATACAGAAACTGAGTCCCTCGCAGCCTCAAGCTAAAGATCAGAGAAACCTGAAGGACGTATGGCCCCCAAGCATGCAGTGTGCAGGCCCACCAGCATGTGGACACCCCCCGACATTCATGAACCAAACTCCCAGCTTAGCTCCACTGACTTACGGATACCTTGGGAGGTGAAAGGTTAAGGGATTAAACTCTGACAAAAAAAATCCAGAGTGGAGCCAGAATGCGAACTGATGTCCAAATTTGTCATATGTTTGGTAACTCCTGCAATCAAACTAATGCCAAATGTAGTTCTTTGTATTCGTTTAGACTCAACCAGGAAGGCCGTGAAGGGAACCTTGATGTTTGGGCAGTCCAGGATCTCCTAGATTTTGACCAGGCTTGCACCCTGGAGAGGATACTCCAGTTTTGCAGCCAAGCATTAACACAACAGGGGAGACAGCAGTGATGAGCGATAAGTCCATTGGTGTACAGAAACAGATGCTCTAGGGATAGGTTGTCTCTGACAATGGGAGGGACCATCCTGTCCATTGGTCAGCCACCACACTCCAGTCTGAGCAGCCCCTGACAAGCAAGGTGCTGATCTGCCCAGGTTCATCTGCTTCAGTGAGTGTTTGGAGCTTACTGTCTCTGCTCAACAAGTGTGCAGAATCCTTCTCACCAGGCAAACAAACAAAACAAAAGCCAACTGTTTGATTGGCAACTGGAACCATCCCATGTGCACAGGATAGGCAAACTACTTGTAGCTACTTGATAAAGTATAAGACAGCTGTGATCGACATGGAACTCGATAGTCTGAACATTGACACAGCTTCCCTACAAGAGGCCAGACTTGCCAAGAGCCAATACACGAGTATCTGTCAGGGGAAAAGTTCAGAGAAAATGCGCGAGCAAGGTGTGCACTTCACTGTAGGAAGCTGTCAGAATCTCCTACATCCCCACAAATGACTCAGAACATGTTCTCCCCATCTATCTCTCCATTCAGATTCAGCCAGTTAATCTCATAGATACGTATATTCCGACACTAAGCTCCACTACAAAAGACCATGGACTGCAGCGCTGAGGACCCGGGTTCAAATCCCGGCCTTCGGTCACTGTCCGTGTGGAGTTGCACATTCTCCCCATGTCTGCGTGGGTCTCATGCCCACAATCCAAAGATGTGCAGGTTAGGTGGATTGGCCACACTAAATTGCCCTTTAATTGGAAAACAAAAATAATTGGGTACTCGAAATATTAAAAAAAGTGTACTTCAAGTCCCTGTGGGCTGATTCTATCCTTTTAACTAGTATGTTCTCAGTATCTTGTTGCTGACTTTACTAGTTGGTCAAGAAATTTGGTAGGAATAGACATGTATTTTGTTGGACTGCACTCTAATCTTTACCCTCTGAGTACATGGGCATCCCATGTGTTCATGAGTAATTGCTAATCCAAGGCATGCTATCTCGCACACTGCATGTACACGGTTTCAGTACATACAACTCTGGTTCAGAATATGGAAAACACCTTTATGCTGTGACAAAAGGGAGAAGTACATGCGTGTAATAACAATATATCTTATGATATGAAAGTCAGGAATTAAACATTTTCTGACCATATGTTTTAGTTGTGCAGCATTGCCTACATGGTCAAGAATGCTGCAATTTGCTACATTCACATTTTAAGCTGCATTCCTGACCTGTCTTTTCAGTTCACTGAAGCCATTTGACTTGTTTACAAATAGGCGACAACCAGTGATTACACACTAATTTTACTTTTATCCTCTTCTGTGCCTAGAGTTTTCAAAGACTTCCATTAAAATGAATAAAGGAAAGCCAAAATTAAGCATGCAATAATCAACCCCTGCCATTACTCATCAAAACTTTAAAATGTTATCTCCTCTTATGAAAAGGTAGGTTTCATTACCCTCCAGCTAATGTCAGCAGGCATGTCAAATACAATGAGTGACACCCATCAAGTAGTATCGGTGAAAATCATTCTCCTTAAATGTCACTACATCCTGGGAAAAAGTAATCAATCAGTTAATGCCACACTAATAATAATAATCTTTATTAGTGTCACAAGTAGGCTTACATCAACGCTGCAATGAAGTTACTGTGAAAATCTCCTGGTCACCACACTGCGGTGCCTGTTTGGGTACACAGAGGGAGAATTCAGAATGTCCAATTCACCTAACAAGCACATCTTTCAGGACTTGTGGGAGGAAGCCAGAGCAGCCAGAGGAAAACCACAGAGACGGGGAAAATGTGCAGATTACGCACAGACAGTGACACAAGCTGGGAATCAAACCCAGGTCCCTGGCGCTGTGAAGCAACAGTGCTACCCACTGTGCTACCATTATGACAGTACAAGACCATTTTGAAGTCATGCTGCATGATATTAAGAGCATGTTGATTGTATTATTAAAAGTTAAGGTTATGCATGTGGAGGGCATTGATTGAGTATTTGACCACATATAAAGAGAGAATTTTGGGACACTGGATGCTGGTTAGGAAGGACGCAAAAATTTACAATTATACATTCTGTAAATAAATCAGTAAAGTTAAGCAAAAGATTGGCACGGGTTTCCTACTTTGCCAGCTGGCCTTTAGAATGAATTAATATGACAGCAAAGAGAGTTGCCCTAAAGGTTGAAGATTGGAAACAAAGTCTGTGATCTGAGGTACTTTTGTGAAGAATGGCAAACCTGTAAATTGTCAAGGTATGATTACCCACCGATGTTCCCCAAATCTAAATCTTATACCTTATGACCAGTGGAAAAATGAAGTGAATATGTGGGCACGGATAACCTCCTTACCGAAGAGGGGAAACACAGGTATGGCTTGGCAGCTTGCAGAAATTCAAATTGGAGGTTCTTTACTCTCTCTTGTATTTAAATTGCTGGATTGTGCCAAGCTGTCACATATGGATAATCTCTTGGTCTTAAATTAATTTCAGTTCTCAGAAAATGACACCCTTTTGGATCAAATGTCTGATACTTAAAAAAATGAATTCCTTGGGAAGCAGTCATATCCAGCAGCATTGACACCACAATGGGACATCCTAAAATAGCAGAAAAGAAGGAGAACTCAATATTTGTGGAGGCTGTTCAGATACAGGGCTCTGGCAACAGTACAACAGAAGAGTTATGGACAGAAGAAATGACGATGAAGGCTTTTTTAGTAGGTCTGGATATCACAACACACAACAGGATCGGAGTAGGAATAAT
Organism: Scyliorhinus torazame; assembly: GCF_047496885.1. NCBI lineage: Eukaryota > Metazoa > Chordata > Chondrichthyes > Carcharhiniformes > Scyliorhinidae > Scyliorhinus > Scyliorhinus torazame. The sequence continues at coordinate 96,637,891 of NC_092714.1, read as the reverse complement.
AGATGCAGGAACCCCAGCAATGCCTGGGGAACAGTTAACTGGTGCTTCAGGTGTGACTGAAAATGTCTTCATGCAATGAGCTGCCTAAAGCAGTACAGCAGGTTTTTTTGAAGTGGCGAATGACACCGAGAATTTGAAAGTTGAAGATTATGATAATGATCAGTGAATTATCAAAAGAAGCTTTAGACCAGTGATGAGTGTATTAATTACAAACTTGTTCAATAGTGCCGTATTAGATAGTGGTTGCACTTTGACAGTTTGTGGAACAGATTGGTTAAAATGTTATTTGGATTCACTCAGTACAAAGGATTGAAGGTCAGGAAGTATGAAAGTGCTACCCGGTTCAGGGATGACAATACAATGAAGACATTGAAAAGAGTGGTGATTACATGCAAATAGCTAGAGTAAGCCACTATTTGTACAGTTGTAATTTCTAGTGAGATATACCCTTGCTGCTGAGCAAGCATTCCATGAAGAATGGCACAACAAAACTGTACATGGAACTTTATAAGCAATCGTTTTTGGCAAGTCAGTGTATCTGCACATCAGGGCATAACCGCATCCCTTTAACAAAACCTGCGATTTCTAATCCGAATGTTAAAGAAGTGTTCATGTCATCAGGTGATAAGAATCAAAGAGAAAGAAAGCAAATTGTCTTCAGGTTACACAGACAATTTGCTCACCCTCCTGGTTAGATTAAAAATCATACGAAAGGATGTTTGATGATGAGCATACAAGGTTCATCGAAGAGATTAGTGAAAAATGCAACAAATGCAAAAGGTATCATCGGAGGACGTCACTACATCTATTGGCACAAGACTTTAATGAAGAAGTGTAGCCATGGATTTAAAGGTGTGGAACAAAGGCAGAAGCATTTTTATTGTACATTTTATAGATATGGCAACCAAGGTTCAGTCCTTCGGCAGTAATAAATGATAAGGACAAAAGGATGATTGTTGATAAGCCATGGAAAGGAGGATAGGGACTGGACTTGAAGCATCAGCTAAACACATAACTAACAATGGAGAGAAAATAGCTAATGATGAGTTTAGAGACCCGAGTAAAATATGAACATTATGGTCATGAACAGCGCAGCTGAAAGTCCTTTCAACAATGAAATAGATCATGTGGTGATTGCGGCGATGCTACAAGATCTTAGCTGATCAGGCAAACTAACGACTGCCCAGGTATAGATGGTCCATTCAAAGAATTAGCTTAGGCAGTTGTCAAGGGGAAAATAGTCCTCATCAATTGATCTGAGGGAGGATTCCAAAATTACCTTCTGTACTGTGACAGTATCTTGTAGAGAAGGAAACTACAATTAGTTCCACTTGCTTTGCATACTTGAATGTTCCACATGCAAGGAGAAAGGACATTCATCAAGACTTGAAGTCTCTGAGAAATTCAGAGAGCTCTGACGTATTGTATAAAATCGTCCAAAGATAAACCTTAATCCTGAGGATTTAGTAGACTATTCAAAATAAAGAGAGGGTCATTAGGGTGGAAATGTCTGGGTACGGTGATCGGGTGTAACGGGAAGGCAGTGATTCTCCAACATGGTCGTCAAAATATTCAAATTCATTCATGATAGTTAATTAGGATTGATTGCAACTCTAGAATCTGCACAGTTAACAGGTGATGAGGTACCCTGGACCTCACTTACTCATGTGTTTGGCAGTTATGAAGAACAGATTATGGTGGATCAGGGGGTCAGATGGTGACAGGCAGAATGATACTGATACACAGGACAGGAATTTTGTATCTAAGAGGACAACTACCTAAAGGGGGTACTCAGGTGACATACATGCCGGAAGGGTCCAGTTGACATGGGGGTATGACTATTGTAAGGAGAGCAGGGAGTCACTGGCAAGTTCATTCATTGGCTAAACGTCAGAGATGACTGACAGGAAGCATGGCAGAGTGGGCTGAAAGAGTGGAAAGTAAGAAAATAGTTTCTTGCACCTAGGAAACAATCATGCACTGGCAATAGAACCTCGGATCATGGCAAGAGAACCTCGGATCATGGGAGGGTGAAATACTGCAGTAGTCCATAAAGGCACTCAGCACAAGTAGAGGCCATATTTTGACTGGATTGTGAAATAGAACAAAGGGTACAGCTCACTGGGCTAAATCGCTGGCTTTTAAAGCAGACCAAGGCAAGCCAGCAGCACGGTTCAATTCCCGTACCAGCCTCTCCGAACAGGCGCCGGAATGTGGCGACTAGGGGCTTTTCACAGTAACTTCATTGAAGCCTACTCGTGACAATAAGCAATTTTCATTTTTCATTTCATTTTTTCAAATGGGAAATGCGGCGAGATGTAGAATCTCTTATAACTGGGAGGTTTTGGTGGCTGACAACAAATAAGATAAATGAATAATGGAGACAAAACAAATGGATGGTTGGAAGGAATTGGGTGTCTACTCTGAGGTGCCAGATAGGGGGCAGCCGGCCTTATCACACAGATGGATATGCAAGGAAAACGTCCTCCCAGATGGAACATAAGGCTGCAGTTTAAACAACGGACTTAGAGATCAAAATGTTAAGAGTGGAAAAGTACTCAGAAAAATTCCTTGGCTCTGTTGGTCATCCTGGTAACGTAGGTAACGTAGGTTGAACAATATAAAACATTTCAGCGAGAAGTGTTTTTGAAACTGCCAAAGAAGCGATCGTTGTAGAAGGGAAGTGGTAGAAATTTTAAAATGTGATTATGGATTGAATGATTTAAGGGCATAGTACTTGGTCAGCTCTGCCTTGCTGAAAGCAGGGTGTATTCAATTGAAAGCAGATCTGGCAATGAGTTCTACTGGCACCACAAAGGGAAACTCTCATAAGTTGATAAGATATAGGAGCAGAATTAGGCTATTTGGCACATCGCGTCTGCTCCGCAATTTGATCACGGCTGAACTCATCCTGGCCTTAACTCCACCATCCTGCCCATTCTCCATAACCCTTCAACCCATTACCAACTAAAAATCCGACTAACTCCTCCTTCAATTTATTCACTGTCCCAGCATCCACCGCACTCTGGGGTAGCAAATTCCACAGATTCACAACCCTTTGGAAGTAGTTTTTCCTCAACTCTTGTTTTACATTTGCTATCTCTTATCCTAAGATTATAACCTCTCGTTCTAGAATGCCCCACAAGAGGAAGCATCTGCTCCACATCTACGTTATCCATACTGTGGTGGTGTGCCTGTAAGCAATATCATATAGATGGTGTACGACCTCCAACCAGTAGGTGGCAGTGTAGACCCACCATGCGATCTCAAGACTGTGATCATGTGACCAGGGACTCCCATATGAGTGGAGACACATCCGGCCATCAGCAGATGGTTGTAGGAGATGGTCGTAAGACATATAGGTGAACAGTTGTGCTAGGTGTTGTTCCAGAGGAGTACAAAGAAACTCCATGATAACTTGCTCTGGAAAGATTGCTATCTTACCATGTGTGATTCAATAAAGATCTTGGTTTGGACAAGTCTAGGTGTTTGGTGGACTCCTTTACAAGGCATAGAAGACCAAACACAACACATACCTTTTAGCATCTTGGATACCTCAATTGATCTCTCCTCATTCTTCTAAACTCGAGAGAGTATAGACTTAAACTGGTCAAACGCTCTTCATACGACATGAACTGCCTCCAATGCCACGACATTTTTCCTCAAATAAGGGGACCAAAACGGTGCACAATACTCCAGGTGGAGTCCTACCAATGCCTTGTATAGTTGCAAAACATTGTTACCTTTATACTCTATTCCTTTAGCTGTAAGTGGCAACATCCTGGTGCTCTCTTTGGTTGGCTCTGAATATGCCGGTCAATATGGTCGCCTTCCTTAATTCTAATTACGTTTGCTCTAGAGTCGCCAGGTATCTTTCGATACCGCCACAAGGTTCAAATTTGAATACTGATCAAAGACTCGGTACACCAGTTAGTTAGTTCAAAGTCAATGCTTATTTATTTACACACACAGTTAATATCTACTCGTGCACGAAACGCTACAGACTAAACTATCACTACTGCTAAAGCCTATACTTAGCTTCGGGTGCCCACTCAGTCAGAGGAACAATCTCCTTTGTTTGGATCTGAGGCTGCTGCGGTCGAAGTGGTGAAGCGGAACAGCTAAGGTCGTCCGTCTGGTAGCGAGCGTTGACCTTGGACTTACTTGCTTCTGGTGCAGCTGGTGGACAGGTCTCTCCTTGGTGAGAGCCAAGTCAAAGAGAGCGATTCTCTCGTGGGGGCGCCTTCTTATACCCAAAGGGGCTTCGCGCTCTTTTGGGCGGGCCTTGAACTTGGCCCCAATCAATTGGGCCGTTTCTTGATCATTCCTATCGATTTCATCGAATAAAGGGGTGGGTGCCCTGATGGCTGGGGTGTCCTAGGTGGCCGTTGGCCTGCTTTGTTTCGGTCTCCTCTGGCGCCGGGGTGTCTGCCTTAGTATCGGTTACTCAAATGTTACTCTTTTGTTCCCGGAGATGGGCCATTAGTCTGCTAATGGGCCTACAGTTTTGGTCTTGTCTGGGAGCTGCGGCTCCAATATGCAGACAAGCTCTGAACCTGCTTGTTTTCTCAGTATTGTCCATTTTCCCTGCAATCTTTGCAAAGTGTCCATTTTGTAATCGGGAAGTGGCCATCGCAGATGGCTACAATCCCATTCGCTTTTTAAAAAATTATCTGCTGAACGAGGATCCCCAGAGCCCTCTGCAACGGAGCATCTGGAAGTCTCTCCCCATTTATCCAACCAAAATGCGTGATCTCGGACTTATCCACATTAAACTCCACCTGCAACATTTTGGTCCACTCTCCTAATCTATCTATATCCATTTGTAAGGTTATTTCCTCATCGCAACTTACAGTCCCACCTATTTTTATGTTGCCTGCAAATTTGGCTATAGAATCTTCTATCCCTGTATCCAAGTTGTTTACATAGATTGTAAACAGCTGGGGCCCAAGCACCGAACACTGTGGCACCCCACTAGTTGCATCTTGCTAGCTGGCAAAAGACCCTTTTATCCTGACTCTGTCTTCTGTCCGTCAGCCAGTCTTCTAGCCAAGCTAATAAATTATCCCTAATCCCATGTGATCTAACCTTGTGAATTAACCTTCTGTGCAGCACCTTATCAAATGTCTTCCAGAAGTCCAGATATACTACATCTACAGGATCCCCATTATCCACTTTGCTTGTTACATCTTCGAAGAACTCTAGCAAATTAGTCAAACAAGATTTGCCCTTCATAAAACCTTGCTGACTCTGATGGATTGCGTTTTGCCTTTCCATATGTCCTGATATTGCTTCCTTGATAACTGATTTTAACAATTTCCCATCAATAGATGTTAAACTAGCTGGTCTGTAATATCCCACATTCTGCCTCCCTCCCTTTTTGAACAATAATAATAATAAGAATTTATGATGCTTGGTGATTATTTACTATGGGGAAGTTGTCTGGAATGAGAAATTTGTTACAGATAACACCAAAGTGAAATCAAAGTGGAATTTTGGAAGTCAGGCTTCAGGTTTTCAAACTTATGGACTTGGATATTAATCACAATAGATCCAGAGTAACCTTGAGTAAACAATCTTCGTGTGAAAGTGTTTCCCGTATCCTGATAAGTTGTGCCAAGTTATCATAGACATGTGATGTTACACCAAAAGAGGAAACAAGGCAGTTAAGAAACATAATTGGGGCAGGAACTGACTATAAATTCAGACAAGATCCGGCATTGGTGTTGATGTATTTGAACTAAGTACTATGAGGAAACATGCCTTGTTAGGTGAGTTGGGAGTAAGGTGAGGAGGGAGTAAGGTGAGGAGTTAGGTGAGGAGGGAGTAAGGTGCTCCTTTCATTTTGTTTCCGACATTTCCGCAAAGAGTGAGAAGAGAGCCAGGAGTTTACAGAAAGTGTAGCTGACTGGGAGCAGAGTCGGAGGGCGGAGATCTAGTTAGTCCACAGGGCAGCTATATTCTGTCAGGTAAGAGGGGATGGAGGTGAGGCCAGTTGCATGCTCCTCCTGTAGGATGTGGGTGGTGAGGGATACCACCGGTGTCCCCGCAGACTATACCTGCGGGAAGTGCACCCAACTTCAGCTCCTCAAAGACCGTGTTGGGGAACTGGAGCTGAAGATGGATGAATTTCGGATCATCCGGGAGGCAGAGGGGGTGATTGAGAAGAGTTACAGGGAGGTAACCACACCCAAGGCACAGGACAAGAATAGCTGGGTTACAGTCAGGGGGAAAAAAACAAACAGGCAGACAGTGCAGGGATCCCTCGTGGCCGTTCCCCTTCAAAACAAGTATACCGTTTTGGATGCTGTTGGGGGGGATGACCTACCGGGGGGGAAGGCCCTAGCGGCCAGGTCTCTGGCACTGAGTCTGGCTCTGGGGCTCAGAAGGGAAGGGGAGAGAATAGAAAAGCAATAGTTGTAGGAGATTCAATGGTTAGGGGAATAGATAGGAGATTCTGTGGTCGCGAGTGAGACTCCCGGGAGGTATGTTGCCTCCTGGGTGCCAGGGTCAGGGATGTCTCGGATCGTGTCTTCAGGATCCTTAAGGGGGAGGGGGAGCAGCCAGAAGCCGTGGTGCACATTGGTACCAACAACATAGGTAGGAAAAGGGGTGTGGAGGTAATAAACAAGTTTAGGGAGTTAGGCTGGAAGTTAAAAGCCAGGACAGACAGAGTTGTCATCTCTGGTTTGTTGCCGGTGCCACGTGATAGCGAGGCTAGGAATAGGGAGACAGTGCAGTTGAACACGTGGCTGCAGGAATGGTGTAGGAGGGCTTCAGGTATTTGGATAATTGGAGCGCATTCTGGGGAAGGTGGGACCTGTACATGCAGGACGGGTTGCATCTGAACCAGCGGGGCACCAATATCCTGAGAGGGAGGTTTTCTAGTACTCTTCGGGAGGGTTTAAACTAATTTGGCAGGGGAATGGGAACCGGATTTGTAGTCCAGCAACTAAGGTAGCCGATATTCAGGACGCCAAAGCGTGTAATGAGGCAGTGGGGAAGGGAACACTGACAAAGGAGAGTACTTGCAGGCACGGAGATGGGTTGACGTGTGTATACTTCAACGCAAGAAGCATCAGGAATACGGTGGGTGAACTTAAGGCATGGATCGGTACTTAGGACTACGATGTGGTGGCCATCACGGAAACTTGGATAGAAGAGGGGCAGAAATGGTTGTTGGAGGTCCCTGGTTATAGATGTTTCAATAAGATTAGGGAGGGTGGTAAAAGAGGTGGGGCGTGGCATTGTTAATTAGAGATAGTATAACAGCTGCAGAAAGGCAGTTCGAGGAGTATAACCCTAATGAGGTAGTATGGGTTGAAGTCAGAAATAGGAAAGGAGCAGTCACCTTGTTAGGAGTTTTCTATAGGCCCCCCAATAGTAGCAGAGATGTGGAGGAACAGATTGGGAAACAGATTTTGGAAAGGTGCAGAAGTCACAGGGTAGTAGTCATGGGTGACTTTAACTTCCCAAATATTGAGTGGAAACTCTTTAGATCAAATAGTTTAGATGGGGTGGTGTTTGTGCAGTGTGTCCAGGAAGCTTTTCTAACACAGTATGTAGATTGTCCGACCAGAGGAGGGGCAATATTGGATTTAGTACTTGGTAATGAACCAGGGCAAGTGATAGATTTGTTAGTGGGGGAGCATTTTGGAGATAGTGACCACAATTCTGTGACTTTCACTTTAGTAATGGAGAGGGATAGGTGCGTGCAACAGGGCAAGGTTTACAATTGGGGGAAGGGTAAATACAATGTTGTCAGACAAGAATTGAAGTGCATAAGTTGGGAACATAGGCTGTCAGGGAAGGACACAAGTGAAATGTGGAACTTGTTCAAGGAACAGGTACTACATGTCCTTGATATGTATGTCCCTGTCAGACAGGGAAGAGATGGTCGAGTGAGGGAACCATGGTTGACAAGAGAGGTTCAATGTCTTGTTAAGAGGAAAAAGGAGACTTATGTAAGGCTGAGGAAACAAGCTTCAGACAGGGCATTGGAGGGATACAAGATAGCCAGGAGGGAACTGAAGAAAGGGATTAGGAGAGCTAAGAGAGGGCATGAACAATCTTTGGCGGGTAGGATCAAGGAAAACCCCAAGGCCTTTTACATATATGTGAGAAATAAGAGAACGACTAGAGCGAGGGTAGGTCCGATCAAGGACAGTAGCGGGAGATTGTGTATTGAGTCTGAAGAGATAGGAGAGGTCTTGAACGAGTACTTTTCTTCTGTATTTACAAATGAGAGGGGCGATATTGTTGGAGAGGACAGTGTGAAACAGACTGGTAAGCTCGAGGAGATATTTGTTAGGAAGGAAGATGTGTTGGGCATTTTGAAAAACTTGAGGATAGACAAATCCCCCGGGCCTGACGGGATATATCCAAGGATTCTATGGGAAGCAAGAGATGAAATTGCAGAGCCGTTGGCAATGATCTTTTCGTCCTCACTGTCAACAGGGGTGGTACCAAGGGATTGGAGAGTGGCGAATGTCGTGCCCCTGTTCAAAAAAGGGACTAGGGATAACCCTGGGAATTACAGGCCAGTTAGTCTTACTTCGGTGGTAGGCAAAGTCATGGAAAGGGTACTGAAGGATAGGATTTCTGAGCATCTGGAAAGACACTGCTTGATTAGGGATAGTCAGCACGGATTTGTGAGGGGTAAGTCTTGCCTTATAAATCTTATTGAATTCTTTGAGGAGGTGACCAAGCATGTGGATGAAGGTAAAGCAGTGGATGTAGTGTACATGGATTTTAGTAAGGCATTTGATAAGGTTCCCCATGGTAGGCTTCTGCAGAAAGTAAGGAGGCATGGGATAGTGGGAAATTTGGCCAGTTGGATAACGAACTGGCTAACCGATAGAAGTCAGAGAGTGGTGGTGGATGGCAAATATTCAGCCTGGATCCCAGTTACCAGTGGCGTACCGCAGGGATCAGTTCTGGGTCCTCTGCTGTTTGTGATTTTCATTAATGACTTGGATGAGGGAGTTGAAGGGTGGGTCAGTAAATTTGCAGACGATACGAAGATTGGTGGAGTTGTGGATAGTAAGGAGGGCTGTTGTCGGCTGCAAAGAGACATAGGTAGGATGCAGAGCTGGGCTGAGAAGTGGCAGATGGAGTTTAACCCTGAAAAGTGTGAGGTTGTCCATTTTGGGAGGACAAATATGAATGCGGAATACAGGGTTAACGGTAGAGTTCTTGGCAATGTGGAGGAGCAGAGAGATCTTGGGGTCTATGTTCATACATCTTTGAAAGTTGCCACTCAAGTGGATAGAGCTGTGAAGAAAGCCTATGGTGTGCTCGCGTTCATTAACAGAGGGATTGAATTTAAGAGCCGTGAGGTGATGATGCAGCTGTACAAAACTTTGGTAAGGCCACATTTGGAGTACTGTGTACAGTTCTGGTCACCTCATTTTAGGAAGGATGTGGAAACTTTGGAAAAGGTGCAAAGAAGATTTACCAGGATGTTACCTGGAATGGAGAGTAGGTCTTACGAGGAAAGGTTGAGGGTGCTAGGCCTTTTCTCATTAGAATGGAGAAGGATGAGGGGCGACTTGATAGAGGTTTATAAGATGATCAAGGGAATAGATCGAGTAGACAGTCAGAGACTTCTTCCCCGGGTGGAACAAACCATTACAAGGGGACATAAATTTAAGGTGAAAGGTGGAAGATATAGGCGGGATATCAGAGGTAGGTTCTTTACCCAGAGAGTTGTGGGGGCATGGAATGCACTGCCTGTGGAAGTAGTTGAGTCGGAAACATTAGGGACCTTCAAGCAGCTATTGGATAGGTACATGGATTACGGTAAAATGATATAGTGTAGATTTATTTGTTCTTAAGGGCAGCACGGTAGCATTGTGGATAGCACAATTGCTTCACAGCTCCAGAATCCCAGGTTCGATTCCGGCTTGGGTCACTGTCTGTGCGGAGTCTGCACGTCCTCCCCGTGTCTGCGTGGGTTTCCTCCGGGTGCTCCGGTTTCCTCCCACAGTCCAAAGATGTGCAGGGTAGGTGGATTGGCCACGATAAATTGCCCTTAGTGTCCAAAATTGCCCTTGGCGTTGGGTGGAGGTGTTGAGTTTGGGTAGGGTGCTCTTTCCAAGAGCCGGTGCAGACTCAGGGGGCCGAATGGCCTCCTTCTGCACTGTAAATTCAATGATAATCTATGATTAATCTAGGACAAAGGTTCGGCACAACATCGTGGGCCGAAGGGCCTGTTCTGTGCTGTATTTTCTATGCTTTGGAAGGATATTTTTGAAGCAAATATTTTTTTTTTTAAAAACAAGAAATTCATATTCAAGTTTTCAGCCTTGGGGGACCCCAAAGGATATGAAATTAGTAATTTTTAGTTATGTTTCTCATGCCAATCATCTGCTTTGGTATTCAAGTGCAGCTGTTTTTATAATATTCTTAGTGGGTTTGGAACATGGAAATGCTGTCCTTTGACCTGGGAAGCTAGGAAAATAAAAAGGGTGATGAAATGTACCTTAGCTGTGGAAATACTGGCTCTTGTAGATGCAATAGTTGTGGGATTTTACTTGTCAAATATTTTACGGGAAATTCTATACAAGGTGCGTTCTCAAAATAGTTTTCCCAATTATTTTGTAGATGACTGTTCCCTGGGAGTTCACATACATTCAACTAAACGTATGACTGAAGAATGTGTTAAGGATTGTAAATTAAATGAAATGAAAATTGCTTATTGTCACAAGTAGGCTTCAATGACGTTACTGTGAAAAGCCCCTAGTCGCCACATTCCGGCGCCTGTTCGGGGAGGCTGGAACGGGAATTGAACCGTGCTGCTGGCCTGCTTTTTTAAAAGCCAGCGATTTAGCCCAGTGTGCTAAACCAGCCCCAAGGATTGACCTTGCTCATGTAATAGAAATGCTAGACAGAAAATAATTCTCCAAGATAAAATAGGTCGATGCAAGTCATCAATTGTCAGAGTGGTATACAAAAAGGAATGCTTGCTCAAATGAGAATTGAAGGTCTTGGAGAGGAACTCTTCTTATATTTATGGTTTAGTGCATTGAACATGGAAAATCATTGCCTTCCCTTATCTCTGATTTGTTTAAAATATTGTTTGTGTTACAAAATTTTCATTTTAGGGCGGCACAAACGCGCAGTGGTTAGCACTGCTGCCTCACGACGCCGAGGACTCGGATTCGATTCCGGCCTTGGGTCACTGTCCATGTGGAGTTTGCACATTCTCCCCATGTCTGCATGGGTCTCACCCCCACAAACCAAAGATGTGTAGGGTAGGTCGATTGGCCACGCGAAATTGCTCCTTAATTGGGAAAAAAAGAATTGGGTACTCTAAAGTAAAATAAAATCATTTTATTGCTGTTGGAGGGCATTCATTGATTAAGCACTTTGAGCAAATACAAAGAGTGACTATCAACCCTGTTATTTCAAATATATAGAGTGATTATTGCCCCTGTTATTTTTGTTTAATTTATTGAGTCTTGTTTTATTGAAAGAGCATAAAAAGACCGACTACACCTGGTGCGGGTGGGGCAGGGAGGAGGACCTCCTTGTCAGCCTGTTTCTGGGCCTGGTTTAGTGGACCATTAACAGGTCCAGGCAGTGAGGAGTCGAATAGAAAGCATAAAGAGTGTAATGAATAGCTCCAGGGAGTTGGTTAAGGAAGAAGCAGACATTTGTAATGTATTCTACTGTCCCTAAAAAGTAAAGGATTGGTGTCTGGCTTCCCAACTTTACCAAACGGCTTCAGAACGAATTAACAAATGACAATACAGGACAATTCTTGAAGTAATACTGAATGACAATACAAGACAATTCTTTTATAAAATGACAGAATTGAACATTTTGTGTGGTAAGTATTTGCTGAGAGAGTATTTTCATGCTTTTTCACAAATGGGCTGTCTGCCCCTCCTCGGCCTTTTCTCTCTTTATTTAGATGCAGACCTGAGCGTCAATATCACCTCCAAATCGCATCATCCTTTTTTAAAAAAATAATATTGATTTTATTTTTCCAATTAAGGAGGAATTTAGCCTGGTCAATCCACCCCCCTGCATATATTTTTGGATTGTGGGGATGAGAGCCACGCAGACACTGGGAGAATGTGCAAACTCCAAACGGGCAGTGACCCGGGGCTGGGATCGAACCTAGGTCCTCGGCGTCGTGAGGTAGTAATGCTAACCACTGCGCCACCCTGAAATCGTATCATCCTATCGTGGACACACGGCATCACTCCATCATCAGTAACACGTGCTGAGTCTGCACGTTCTGCCTGTGTGGGTTTCCTCCCACAAGTCCCAAAAGATGTGCTTGTTAGGTGAATTGGACATTCTTAATTCTCCCTCAGTGTACCCAAACAGGCGCCTGAGTATGGTGACTAGGGGCTTTGAACAGTAACTTCATTGCAGTGTTAATGTAAGCCTACTTGTGTCACTAATAAAGATTATTATTATAGTGTCCTGGAATTCTCTACCTAATTTCAATATTGCATGAGTAATGCCAGAGGGGTTGCAGAAGTCACCCAATCTTATTACGTAAGCTGGGGGACAAACGATAAATACAGCCAGCAGTGGCGACACATCTCCAGGAGAAAGCTACAGTAATTTGTTCTCATGTTGAAAAAGACAATTCTTAAGTCAACCAGACTTGACATTTCAGTATAATATTTAGATAATACATGAAGAAAGCATGAATTAATATACCATCAAAACTTCTCCTTCCATATATTGTATAGGGTTGAATTTCCTCAGAGCTTCTCCTTCATCACTGGGATATCTTTGATCGAAGCCCAAAGTATGGACCCTTGTGCTGAAGGATGGTAAATTCTACCCGCATTTAATCACTATCCAGTGGACAGTCTCTCCCACTCCCCCTTTTTGAAAAACACATGCAAAAAAAGTTCAGTGACATTAAACTCAATCGTGATGCCTCCCCAAACATACACACACACACAACACTTGCTATCTGGGCCAGGCAATTGGAATGGCTACATGAGGAAGACTTCATTGTCCTGTCCATTGTGCCTACTTCAGACTGTTCTTTGATAAGTGTTGAACACATCGATTTTCATTAAGTGGCTATTTAACAAACACTTGAGGGCCCGTGTGTTGTCCTATTTTCCAAATAAGCTTTCTTAAAAAATCATTTTTATTCTGAATGGTAATATTAATTGCTTATCAAGTCAGGTGCTTCAGCTGAATCTGTGGAGTTAAAATACCAACTTGAAAGATGGTCAGAGGAGGAGGACAAAAGAAATGTAATCTGCCTTAAAAAATAGAAATGCAACAGCCTCTAAACCACCAGTCTGTCATTGGACTTACTGATCTTAGTTTCTTTTTAAACCAGACTCCACAGTCAAGAGAGTGAAAAGATAATAAGCCTCTTCAAACTCTTACGGCAGGTTGGATACAAATGCCTGCTCTAATTCACACACATTCACCAGCATGTTAAAATGGCCAAACTCCAACCCCTTCTACTTAAGCAGCACAACTTGACATTCGATTTCCTTCTTTTCTAACTAGCAGTTGTGTCAATGATTACACGTTTCTATTCATCGAAAGTTGTTGAAACTATTACTAAATCAGTGACAGAACCGTTAGTGCTGAAGTTTTATTCCAAGGCTGATTTACAATTTCTTCTGTGTCCCTTACATTGAACAACAATGTGCAAATAAAAAAAGGAATCTTCAAGAACTAAATAAATACCAACGCATTAGGAGCACAAGGGATATTAATGCTGGTCTAGTTTTTTTAAATTTTAGAGTTTATTTCAATCTCAGCAAATTGATATCTGGAATTTGCAAACTTTCGACGACCACCTGTTCTTGGCCCACTCCAAGTGACAGGCATTCTGAGAATTATTTTTCGAGGTTAATAATTGGAATTCAGTAGCGGTCTAGATTTTGCCTACAGCAATTGGATATCATTTTTTCAAATAAATTTAAAGTACCAATGATTCTTTTCTCCAATTCAGGGCAATTTAGCGTGGCTAATCCACCTACCCTGTACATCTTTGGGTTGTGGGGGTGAAACCCACGCCAACACAGGGAGAATGTGCAAACCCCACATGCACAGTGACCAGGGGCCGGGATTGAACCCGGGTCCTTGGCACCGTGAGGCAGCAGTGCTAGCCACTGAGCCACCATGCCGCCCCAGCAATTGGATATCAATATCTCCATTCAATTAGTGGCTGATAGTAAGAAACTAACAAACCCCCAAATTTCCCCAAGCAAAGTGCAGGAATTGCCAGATCAAAAATAAAAGCACAATGTTAGACCCAAGACTGGATGGTGCAGTGGGCTTTGAAGAGGAACATTCCACTCTTGGAACTTGTGCTTGGATCCAGATGAGAATAAAGCTTTTCATGACTGTCAACTGTAGTCAGCCTAGAATTCATATTGGGGTGGGGCAGAGCAATGAAGTAAGCTCACTTCGCAATAAACCTTTATCTGCAGGGGCCAGTCCACTGCAGGCAAATGGAACATTAGCCAGGTTATGCACCTTTTTCTGAATTCAACAAAAGTGCGAAGGACAATAGTTTCCTGCTGCATTCTCCATGGCAATGTCTCGACAAATCAGAGTTGACTTGCTAACCCAATCAGCACCCTTCTTTTACGCAACATAAATTAGTGTTCTCTTTGAAGTTTAACATTCTTGTGTCTTACCCCGATGAGTGTAAGACAAGAAAGCTTCGACAACATGTCTCTTTTTTTCAGCAATACTTAAGTTCTGTATTACCAAACCACATTGACATCTCATTGACATCCACTAAGAACCTGACTAAATGCACTGCCAAATCAGAGAAAATTGGCTGGCAGGTAGTACTGCAAAACTCAATAAACCAAAACACAATAACGCATGGATTTGTTCAAGGGTTGTAAAGTGGTTGTTTTTGACTGGCGCAGACATGGGTCACTGGGCCTTTTCTGTGATGTAGACCTCGATGACTCCCCACAGAATTGCTAGTGAACAAACATGTTGCTACGTAACATTATATCAGTATAAATGTATGTACATTGCACACTGCATGTGCTAGAGACGATGACTGATTTCTGAGACCTCTTGGTAACCTGTATACTGGAAAAATCATTTTCAAATGGGGGATCTTTAAAGCCCAATGTTGCTTAAAACACAGACAGGTATATTCTTCACTCAATGCATTCTCCCTAAAATACACTTTACATTGCTGTCAATAATGTGTTTGTTCTGCTGTGCCCCCCCAAAATTTCACAAAAGTCCAGATAACAATGTGGCGAGGTCCAGACCTCAGATTTGAAAGGACAGCACAGGGCTGGACGCTGGAAGCCGCTTCCTGCTGGACATTCTCTGCAGAGTATTCCCCACGGTTACCGAGGAGTTCTGTCGGCCGGGCCTAGTTGGCGACGGTAGAGAGTGACATATCCGGAGGCCAAAGTCAGACACCCAGAGCGTGGGCTGACAAGGGACAGAGTCAGAATGTTCAAGCCTGGGCTGAGGGGGCGGAGTCCAAAGCCCTGAGCATAGGTTGAGGCGGGTGGAGCCACGAGCCCGGGCTGAAGAACCAGAAGCCATGAAGAGAAAGAGAAGAGACGATGCAGCAGGCAGAAGGAGCACAATTCCTTGAATAATGAGCTGCAGCATTGTAGGAGAAAGAGCCACAAAGAGAACGGCAGGAAGTCACGGTCAGTGTCTAAAAAAACAGGACGGAGAATTGGAGCAGGCTCAAAGCAGCGTGACACCAAGGACGACCTTCTGGAATGATGTGGAGATGCCTGCATTGGACTGGGGTGGGCACAGTAAGAAATCTTACAACACCAGGTTAAAGTCCAACAGGTTTATTTGGAATCACTAGCTTTCAGAGCGCAGCTCCTTCAGCAGGTGAGTCACCTGAAGGGCAGCACGGTGGCACAGTGATTAGCACTGCTGCATCACGCTGAGGTCACAGGTTCGATCCCGGCTCTGGGTCACTGTCCATGTGGAGTTTGTATATTCTCCCCGTGTTTGCGTGGGTTTCGCCCCCATAACCCAAAGCTGTGCAGGGTAGTTGGATTCCTGGCTTGGGTCACTGTCCGTGCGGAATCTGCACGTTCTCCCCGTGTTTGCGTGGGTTTCCTCCGGGTGCTCCGGTTACCTCCCACAGTCCAAAGACATGCAGGTTAGGTGGATTGGCCATGCTAAATTGCCCTTAGTGTCCAAAATTGCCCTTAGTGTTGGGTGGTGTTACTGGGTTATGGGGATAGGATGGAGGTGTGGACCTTGGGTGGGGTGCTCTTTCTTAGAGCCGGTGCAGGCTCGATGGGCCGAATGGCCTCCTTCTGCACTGTAAATTCTATGATTCTATGGTCTGGATTGAAAGGGTAATCATTGACTGGGTTCAGGGGAATCCACGAGCACGCCAGTTCTCTACCTTATTCCGTTGCTGGGATCGCTACCTGTCATTTCTGTTGAGGGAACGGCATTCCAGCTCCCACGTTTCTACAACCAGCAGTGCTACTCCGCTGATCCGAGGCCAGGAGTTGAACTCTCGATGGTGTTTCTTGTGTGTTTGGGGAGTCGGGCCCCGGCCATCCATTGTATAAAGTTTGCTTCTGCAAGTTAAACTATCTCATGAACATACTGAAAGGTTTAATGCTGGTGAAGTAAAGAATCACTGTGTTAGAACTTTGATCATTCCATTTGCTTAAACTCTGTTCTACAATAAGAGATGTAATTGTCCATACATTAAGTCTCACTATATCCAATGTGGTTTAGTTCTACCATAATCATCTATGACTATTGCAGAAAATTTGCAAGATGGTACTGAGTAAAGTAACAGAACTGAATAGCCAGTGAAAGGGCACAGAGGTCTGTGGTCGCTACCTTACAGGAAATAGGTCTCAGCCGTGGGCAAGCATACAGAATCGCAATGCACAACGCTAATTTTCACACAGCGGTGGAAGCAACTATAAAGAAAAACTAAATCAACTTGCTACCCACCAAATAGAACCTTTATGGTTCTGAGCAAAAACTGACAGTGAAATTAGAATTTCCAGGGAGGTCTATTAATCAGACTAAGCATAGACAGAAAATGCATGGCAGATTCCACCAGATGAATGCTAAGACCCATGGCACCAGTACAAATGTAACCAGCTGATGGAAGGGCCATAATGGCGGTACAGATTGGTACACCTTCCAAAATTTTTCAGCGAGAGAGCGCAATGTCTCTCCAGGTATACAGAAGTCCAAAAATAACTTTTTGCTGCAGGCCCTGACCACTTGTGAGTTTTAGCTCCACATCTCACAAAACTGTATCAATAAATATTGGAAACATACTCCTGGGAGCACACCTTAAGTGGTCAAAGCGACCTCAAAAAAGAATGGTTCTATTACCCCTGTTTTGTTAACACGGCTCTGTACTGGGGGTGGCCGCGCGGGAGAGAGAAAGCTGGCCTGTAAACACTGCTGAAGAATTATTCCTCAACATATCAACTTCATTTCAAAACTTAATTAGCCTCTCTTTCTTTCAAGAGCCACACAAATGGGGAAAAATTATTTTGATAACGAAAACAGCCCAGATGGTTAACAAACAGAAATTAAACAGGACCCTGAATGTGAAGCTTCTGTTGCTAGGCAATGAAGAATGAAAAGGCAAAGTTTTCCGTTTACCCAGCTTTCGCACCACATTCTCATAGTCTCTCCAAAACTCTAGCAGCAACTTTCAACACAGCTGCCAAAATGCAAGCATCCAATGCACTCTCAGCACTTTAATAAAGTCTGAAAAGACTAATTATAGTCCAAATTGTCTTTATTTCAATCAAGCTACAGCTAAGTCCACACCAATGCCACGGCACCAGTTTGCCTGAGCAACATCAGGTAATATTGCAATACAAGTCGATTGACATACTGAGAATTTTCGATATATTGCACCCTGGAAAGAACAGGGGAAGAAACGGGGGAAGCATCTATCCAGATTAAATGCAGCTGCTCTTTCAAATCTATCAAATGGGTAAATTTGACAAAAAGCCACCATTAGGCCAACATGAAAGGCTCAAGACAACATCCTTTCAGTTCTTTGTACTTCAGTAATCAACAGATGTACTTATTCACCCCTCCCCCTCCAACCAAACCTGATCAAGACCTCTTTCTGAATGGAAGAAAATAATTCCACTTTGTACATCTTCTAGTTAATCAAGACTTTCTATTCAGCAATTTGACCTTTTGTTCAAAACAGGATTATCAGTTTTTTTTCCCCCAGTTACCAAGGGCGACTCGCATGGTGAACATAATTGCAATAATTTGCAAAACACCATGGCAACCTACATTACAACTAGGTAAATACTGGTCTTTTGTGCTACATTGTTATTTTCCGAGATGCTGAAGTCAAAGAACGAATGACAAATGAACACAAAATTTATATTTGCTTTGTCTAACCAGAGCAGAAAATTGATACTGAGAATAGGGGAAGCAGCCACAGCTGTAATTTCTAACTTGATTAATTAGAATGGTAACAGTCCTTAACAGGATATTCAACAAACAGCCCTGACTCCGTCTCTCCACCTACCCCCACGCCCCCCCCCCCCAACCACATGAATATTTTTTTCGAGGAGAACAAACATCCACATTTGTTCTTTTCTTCAGCTCAATAGAATCTTTAATTACAGAACATTGTCTCTTTGCTCTTCACTTCAGTGAAGAGAGAACTAGCTGCTTCTGGGTAAGACTGAGTCGTGCAAAGTCACTCATACCCAACTCTATTGGGCAACAGAAGCTGAATGACTAATAACATTCTTTGGCACTAGCAGCTGTTCCATGGCTGGGACACTGACTTATAATTATATGGACTACAGCAAAGCTATTTCGGAGGGCTGACTGGTAGCTGAACCTTTATAGACACAGTACCTTATTTTATAGCAAGCACACACATTTTCTTGACATGAATAATGTTCGCCAACAATAAAACTTAAGCTAAAACTTTTTGTCTGACCCAGTACACCAACGGTATACACGAGGGATTTGTCTGGAATATCAGGAAGAAACTCACAAGAGGTACAGTGTGGTCAAGTATTCATCTTGAAAGCATTGTAACAAGTCCAAAGGTGAGTAAACAGTTTTGGACTTTGTGCTTTTTGACATCATGATTCGAATTGAAAACTCCAAAATAGGTGGAAGACTGAGACATAAAATCAACCCTTTCATTGCTTTTATCTGCATTGTTCAATTTTTGGGACATGAACCCTTGAGCAAAGGGTTTTACAGTAATGACTCCCAGTCATCTTCCCCAATTAATGGAAGTACTGTAATGTAAATGAAAATCATGGACAATAGATGGAACTTGGTAGCCATTTGAAATACTGGCAAAATTCTTGCACGCTATCTTAATTAATGTAATAATATGCCATTGGGATATTAAATGTTAAGGATCAACCTCATTGTCTAAATATCTCAAAACTTTGTAAGATTTTTATTTTGGGCCTTTTAATGTTGGGGGCGCTGTCATTAGGGGTGTGTGAAATTAGTTCAATTAAACTTTTCTCACCGGCGGTTAATTTTAAATCATACGTTATGTTGGACAATGGCTGCACATGAATAACTTGAGTAGAATGGAGGTCAAAGGACTGAATTATTTTAGATAGGGAAAAGGGAAATACAAAAATCTCAGTATAAACTACAGCATAGCAATTATAAATAAAAATAATGCTTTAATTTCTACTTTAATTGCAGTATTCCACATTCTTTTAGTATTTCTGCTCCCATTCAATGGGTCAAGCCAGCAAAACAAAGGCAGAAATTACAAGGGGTGCGAGATTGCTTGGCTTTGGACATTGGCTTGGATTAGGACATAACTTCCTGTGCCCAATGCAGGACATCCCTGCATAAAAATCTCCAGCTCTTTCCACTCAAGGAAAGAGAAGGTACTGAAGAGAAATGCTCGCATAATTCAGTCCTTATAATAAAATTAGGAATAATTACCAAATTAAAGTTAGAACAATTACATCTTTCATTGTTTAAAGCATAATGTCTTGATGCTCATTTATGTGCATGTGGTGCTAATGTAACGTAACAATACAATACCATAAAGAGTAGGACAAGGAAGTTATTCATGCAAGTCACACTACTGCTAAACTAGTGGTGGCAAACTGCAGCCTAGGGGCCACATGCGGGTTCTGAGTGCTGTCCACGAGACATTTTGTTGACAGTTGCCCATGCAACGTGAACAGTGAGTGTCAAGGGGGCTTCTTCTGTAATGGGATGAGGGTAAAGCAGGGGAGATAGGATACTGTTGAAGCAGAGATAGCAGTCACACTTGAACCAATGCTGATTTTGATGCTATCTTTCACATGAAGTAGAGTAATTTCTGAATTGTACATTTTTACTATTTTTGTTGCTCAGTGTCAAGCAGTAACCGATCATCGACATAGCTCCAATGAGAGTAAAACTTCCTTTATCCTGCCCTAGCAATATGGCTTCAGTCCAAAGTTCAAAACAAGTCCTGCTTATGTGTGAACGTTGCCCAAAGTTCAAAACAAGTCCTGCTTGAGTGTGAACGTTGCCCCTTCCCACATTGGGGTTGGCCCTGCAGCCTCAAACCAAGGTAACCAGTTTAGTAAGCATTTCTGGCAAAACACGCAAATCGGAAATGTTGGCTCCATTCGCAGTGGGAACAGAGTTGAAATATGTAAATATTTCTTTACCATTCAAGGGCTCATTTAGAGCAAGAAATGAAAGTGGTTTTCATCCTATCCTATCTGGGTTTCACAGGAAGTCAGGTCCCAGAGGTGGAAAGACAGTGTTCCGATCCTCTGTGCCCAAGAAAAAGTGAATAAAATAATTTCCAAGGCACAAATCACATGCCATGTGGTAGCCTTTTACTGTGACTCTGTCACTCAAGGCATAAGGAAGGAGTTTGCACGAGCAACTTGGCCACTGCAACTATGCCATACAAAAGTGCAAGATAATTTGAATGGTTTTGACAGTTGCTCAATAAATATCAAGATAAAAAAAGTGTATGCCAGAAATGTTCAACAGGACAATCAATACGAGCAAGAGTGAGTCTGTCAATTGTACCTCAGGGTTTTTCAAAGTGCTGGTCGCGACCGGTGGGTGGGTCGCGGGCGGGTGGTGGTGCGATTGATCGCGGCATTCCTGCGGTAGTCCTTATCGGGAAAGAAGTGCCCAACGACCGCTACCGGCATTTAAATTGAGAATGGTATTCACAGATGCCTTTTAAATAAGAATGAATGAGGCTGTGTGCAGTCTCCCGGCCATAAGTGGCAGCAGTGAGCAGGTCACACATTTGACATCACACACCTTGTAATTATGTGCTCTTGGCGCCAAATCACGGAGGAGAGCTACTTGCATTTTGGAACTGCTGACAAGGAAGGCAAGAGGACTTGGAAGATGAATTGTTTTGTTTCAAGAAAGAGCTGGCCAGAGACACAAATAGGCAGAGTTCCTACAGACCAGGATCTCACATCTGAATCTGCTGGAGAAAGCTTCTCAGGAGAATCCACAGCAGGGCATAGCAGTGCAAGTGTTAGCTCTGAGAGCTCCAGGGCTTCTGGTGAACAGCCTACAAAGCAGAAATTTAACTTGGGAACAAAGCAGTATAAAGATGATTTCTTGAGGTTTTGTCAATTATGCCAATGGAAATAAGGATGCAAAGCCCATGTATGTTATATGCAGGGAAGTACAAGCAAATAAGGGGAGAAATTTCACATTTGAAAGAGAAGTGATGGGTGAAAAATTTCTTTTGAGGTTGAGATCCCAGAGTCATTTATTAACTTACAGCTATCTCCAAATGAAAAGACTACGCAGCGGTACCTGACCAGTGACAGCACATTAAAAACATGCCAAAAGCCCATGAGGCTATCAGAATTCTGGAATAGCATCTCCCAGGTATCTCCAGTGCTGAATGAAACAAGCATTTAGCTACTTGGGCTGTTTAGCACAGGGCTAAATCGCTGGCCTTGAAAGCAGACCAAGGCAGGCCAGCAGCGCGGTTCAATTCCTATACCAGCCTCCCCGAGCAGGCGCCGGAATGTGGCGACTAGGGGCTTTTCACAGTAACTTCATTTGAAGCCTACTTGTGACAATAAGCGATTTTCATTTCATTTCATTTCTTGCCCTTCACGACGACCTACATGTGCAAAGTTGGATTTTCCATTCTCACAAAGTGATACGGCACAAAGGAACCGGCTGAAGTCTGCACTTGATATGCACATTGCCCTCTTCTCCTGTGAACCTGATTGGAGTGAGATCATGAGGACCAAGCTGGGTCCGCTTTCGCATAAACGATAAGCGAATGTGGTGTGTCGCAAAGGTCGGCCTGCATATGTCACAAAGGTCAGCCAGTTTGCAAAATTGGGTAGCGGAAAGAAAGTTTGAAAAACACGGCACTAGATTCTTATTATTTAATAGTCCATTGGAAGAGTGCTCTCCATGCTGGGGATGATTCAATAATCTGGAAATATTTAAAGTGAGACAGAATTAATTAATCAGGATTAAAGGGTATTCTTCCATACTACACATAACTCAAAATTATAAATAGAAGGTGCAATCAATATTATTGCTTGTATGCATAGAATAAACTAAACTAATCACAACTACTGCTCAATAGGAATTGACACAAATTGAATTCCCAAAATTTAAATCATTCATTTTTTAAAAAATCAGTATTAGTTGATGCTATGTTTCTGGTAATGGTTTTTGGAATTTTGAGCAGACTGCTTGTAAGAGTACATTCCCCCTTCATCACTATCAAAGGAGTTTAAATGTAACCTAGAAAAGTCATTGAATTCCCAACATTGATGGTTAAAAGTATTCTACTCAAGAGAAGGTTGGGCAATCTGTTTAGCTCCGAGGAGACCATGAGGGTTGAATTGAATTGGGTGGGAGCATGTAGACTCCTACATCAGACAACTATTTATTGACTCCAGCTTCACCTTCAACACCATAATCCCAGCCAAGCTCATATCAAAGCTCCAAAACCTAGGACTTGGCTCCTCTCTCTGCAACTGGATCCTCGACTTTCTGGCCCACAGACCACAATCAGTAAGAATAAGCAACAAAACCTCCCCCACAATAGTCCTCAATACCGGAGTCCCACAAAGCTGCGTACCTAGCCCCCTACTATACTCCCTAAACACACACGACTGCGTGGCAAAGTTTGGCTCCAACTCCATCTACAAGTTTGCCAACGACATGACCACAGTGGGTCGGATCTCGAACAACGACGAGTCAGAATACAGGGAGGAGATAGAGAACCTAGTGGAGTGGTGCAATGACAACAATCTATCCCTCAATGCCAGCAAAACTGGTCATTGACTTCAGGAAGCAATGTACTGCACACACCCCTGTCTGCTTCAGCCAAGGTAGAGATGGTTGACAGCTTCTAATATCTAGGTGTGCACATCACGAAAAATCTGTCCTGCTCCACCCACGTCAACGCTATGAACAAGAAAACACAACAGTGCCTATACTTCCTCAGAAAACTAAGGAAATTTGGCATGTCAACATTGACTCTTACCACTGTTTACAGGTGCACCACAGAAAGCATCCTATCTGGCTGCATCACAGCCTGGTATGGCAACTGCTCGGCACAAGACCGCAAGAAACTTCAGAGAGTCGTGAACACTGCCCAGTCCATCACACAAACCCGCTTCCCACCCACTGACTCTATCTACACCTCCCACTGCCTTGGGAAAGTGGGCAGCATAATCGAAAACCCCTCACACCAGGCTTACTCACTCTTCCAACTTCTTACATCAGGCAGGAGATACAAAAGTCAGAACACGCACAAAAAACAGCTTCTTTCCTGCTGTTATCAGACTCCTAAATGACCCTCTTATGGACTGATCTGATTAATACTACACTCCTGTATGCTTCACCTGATGTTGGTGTCTATGTATTTACATTGTGTACCTTGTATTGCCTTATTATGTATTTTCTTTTCATGTACTAAATGATCTGTTTCAGCTGCACACAGAAAAATACTTTTCACTGTACCTCGGTACATGTGACAATAAACAAATCCAATCCAATCCAATAGTGGATCAACATCCCATTCCCTATCCCACTCGACCTGTTTCATGGAATCATTACAGCACAGCCCATGTCAGCTCTCTGCAAAATTGCCCAACCCTTGTTCCATAGCCCTGCAAATGTTTTCCCATCCCCAATTCAATTCCCCTTGGAAACACACTAATGTGAACCCCCTATTCAAAAAGTGAGAGAAGCAAAAAGTGGGAAACTATAAACAGGTTAGCTTAACCTCTGTGGTAGTGAAGTTGCTGGAATCAATCATTAAGAAGGAGATGACTGAACATTTGGGAAGACAAAACTCAATCCACCATAATCAGCATGCTTGACAAATGTGCTTCAGTTCTTTGAGGTGCTATATAAAAGACTGATCCAGAAGGTAAGATCGCAGAGTATTGGGGGTAGAGTACTGGATTGGATTGAGGATTGACTGACTGACAGAAAGCAGAGGGTCAGGATAAATGGATCCTTCTCTGGCTGGCGAACTGTAACTAGTGGGGTACCACAGGGGTCAGTCCTCAGACCTCAACTGCTCACAATCTATATAAATGATCTGCAAGCAGAGACAGAGTGTAACATAGCAAAATTTGCAGATGATACTAAAATAGGTGGAAAAGTAGGCAGTAAAGAGGAGACAAAGATTTTACAGATGAATATAGATAGGCTGGGAGATTGGGGCAGAATTTGGCAGATGGAGTTTAATGTAGTTAAATGTAGATAAGTGTGAGGTTATCCATTTTGGCCAAAAAAATAGAAAGGCAAATTATTATCTAAATGGAAAGTAGATTCAACATGCGTCAGGTCAGAGGGATATGGGTGTCTTTGTTAATGATTTGCAGAAAGTGCGAATGCAGGTGATTAATTACAGCATATAATTAAAAAGGCAATTACAAGTTTAGCGTTTATTGCAAAAGGACTGGAGTATAAAAGTAGAGAAGTGTTGTTGCAATTGTATAGCGTGTTGGTGAGGCCAATCTGGAGTATTGTGTCATTTTGGTCTCCTTATTTGAGGAAGAATGTGGTGGCATTGGAAGCAGTTCAGAGGAGATTCACCAGATTGATCCCGGGGATGAAAGGGTTGACGTATGAGGAGAGATTAAACAGTTTGGGCTTATATTATTCGCTGGGGTTTAGAAGGATAAAGGGGATCTGATACAGGTATATAAGATAATAAAAAGGATTGGCAAAGTAAACGTGGACCAAATGTTCTCCCTTGTGGGCAAATCTAGAACTAGAGGTCATAGATATAGGTTGAGAGGCGGTAAATGAACTACTTCTCGCAGAGGGTGGTGTGAATTTGTGGAACTCGCTGCCCCATAGTGCAGTGGAATCGGAGTCATTAAATGATTTCAAGGAGCTAGTTATATTTCTGGAAACAAAACAGGTTAAAGGGATATGGGGAACAGGTAGGGAGGTGGATTTAAGACCAGGAAGAGATCAGCCATGATCTGATTGAATGGCGGAGTAGGCTCGAAGGACTGAATTGCCTACTTCAGTTGAATTCTTTTCCACCATACTCGCGGGAAATGCATTCCAGCTCCTAACCATTTGTATTAATAAAATCGCTCTTTGGTTGACTTTTGTTTTTGCCATTCACCTTAAACCTTCGATGAATTGGAACATTTTCTTCCCATCAACTCTGCCTGGACCTTTCAAGATTTTATACACTTCAATGAACTCCAATATATCCAGGTAATTTTTTAAAATGTATTCCTTCATGGGCTGTGGCTGTCACTGGCAAGGCCAGCTTTTGATGCCCATCCTTAATTGCCCTTGGAACTAAGTGATTTGTTAGACCATCTTAGAGGGCAATTTAGAGCCAACCACATTGCTGTGGGTCTGGAGTCACATGAGGCTAGACCATATAAGGAAGGGACACAGATTTCCTTCTTTAGGACATTAGTGAACCAGATGGGTTTTTACAATAATTGATGATGGTTTCATTACTGAGACTAGCTTTTAATTCCTGATTTTATTAATTACATTTAAATTCCACCAGCTGCCATGGTGACCCGTGAGCCCATACCCAGAGCATTAAGCTGGAGCCTCTGGATGATGAGTCCAGTAACAATCCCACCATCTCCCTCCTAAGGGAGACTGAAGTTCCTCGTCCCCAGAACCATTCCTGGAAATATCTTCTGCACCTTCGCTAAAGCCTTCACATTCTTCCTAACATGTGGTGTCCAGAATTGGGCACTAAAGAACCTCAATGGAAAATATGCTGGGATGGCCGATTAGCCGCCATCCTTCGCACCTTTGCCAAGGTTGGATGGGTGCGAAGCTTCCAACAAGCTGACAGTCTTACTCAGAAGGATCCTGCATGCCTGGTGGGCAAAGTGGAATTGGTGCAGCAAGGAGTGCTCTTGTCAGGATGGGTAACATTGCTGACATGAAGGCAAAGGAACTTTACTTTGCAACACTGACCCAGGCGTGTTTGATGATGGCATCGGAAGCCAAAATCCCTAAAATTATCAGGTACAGAAATTTACCAGCACAAGATTGGGAAGTGAATGGTCTTCCTCATATAAAAAACTGATTTAGCATCTACACTCAAATGAAAAGGCCATCACCAAAATGTGTGAGCATTGTAACGGGCAGCTGAGCGTGAAATAATTTAGTTCCATAAAGCTGTATCAAAGACAGTGAGCTGAAAACACCAAGTGTAACAAAAAGCAATAGGCATGAGGGAACTTCATTCCATCTCATGCCTTTGACTTACATTGCAAATAAACAAACTAAATGAAAGCAACATAATAATAGGAAGGGTGGAAATTAATTGGAAAGACAGTTAGTGTATGGAAGCATTGAGGTGCCTTTCGTCAAGAGCTGTCAAATCTAGATAGTTATCTCTCAAAGTGTGCAAATTCTACCATACAACAGATACTTTGCAGATAGCTGACTCTATGGTTAGCCATGTTTTATCGCAAAAATACCTTTTACATATTTACTGGTTTGAAAACATCGTCTGAGTTTTTAAAAACTGAAACAACATTCCAGTGACCATTTCCAGCAGTTTCTAAGATGGCTGAACATTTGCATCACTGTACCACTTTACAAACATCAAAGCCATTAAAAGGGAGTCAACCTGTCTGCAGGAACCCATCAAAGAGGAAAGTGAATAAGCCACATCACCGGACCCATTTGCAGAATATCCAAGTGGGGTATAAGACATTAGATGGCAACTCCAGACAAAGGGCTCTGGCTGAGAAAGGAATTCTTCAAGTTATAATCTGATCAAGACAAAATCATGCACCTAGAATCTACCAGCTATGACCATATTTATGTAACTGGGCAGTTGATGGAGATCATGCGTTGAGCCAGACAACCAGAACAGGACTGAACGAAAGAACCAGAGGAAAGGTCCCGGATTATTTCCCTCTCTCTCTCCACTCTACTTGCAAGTTTGATACATATCTGCTGATTGCCAGTGGCGGGTGGATGGTCAGTGATTTACAAATTTAACCCAGCAAATACTGATTCCATAAAGGATAAAACCTCTTAAATCATCTTGATGCGAGATCCAAAGGAACCTTTGAGCTTAGCCCAAAAGCATCCAAGTCATTAATCTATTAGACCTGCATACCTTTAACTTGTACTGGACTCCAGAAAGTTTAATTCATCCTTCCCACTTTGTAGTGTGTGTGTGGTGCATGTGTGCGCGGGAACTTGGTACGTGTGCAATAAAGTCAGAGCGCGTTTATTATTTTTATTTAAACCAGGTTTAAGTACCTTTTTCTTTCCAAAACTCAAGGACAGCTGTCTGCGTGTGTCTTTACAGTCATAGAGCATAAACAGTTAACGCTCACCGAATTGGCAAACGCATCCTTTAAAAAGCCCTGTCAAACGACAAGTGGGAAAAGAGGGGAGCCACCCTCCTCACTTTATCATAACACTATGGTTTGTATCTAGTGCAAGTAGCTACAATATAAACAAATTGCCTGTGAACTATTGACCAGCTTACTGATAACTTTGAGTGCTTCTTTTGAATAAAGTGTAACCAAGGCATAAACACATAATAACCTCATTCCACCGCATTCTTGTCACATTTTATATGCAAATACATTGAGAAAGATATATTCTAGTAAAGCAGGGGGAGTCCAGTTAGCTCAGTTGGCTCGATGTTGAGTATGTGGTTCAAAATGATGCCAACAGCGTGGGTTTGATTTCCATTCCAGCGGAGGTAGACTTGGCACCTGCCTCCTCGCCCTGCCCCTGAGAGTGGAAAACAATGGCAAACCACCACTGACAAAAATTGCCAAGAAAACAGTTCAGGATGACAATCAGCAGACAATGAGCCAAGAATCTGCCTTTGGGCAGAGCACATAAAACAGGACGTACCGAATGCGCCATATGCTGCTTGATGTTATGTTTCTTTATTTAAGTTAACAATTAAACTTTCTTGATTGGCACTCAATCTATGGTTAAGTCTCTCTAAAAACACAAGTCTGCATAAGTGCTAGTGATAATTTCTGCTCGGAAAGTAAGAATAATTACCATAATAATAATATCTTTGCTGATGTCACAAGTAGGCTTACATTAACACTGCAATGAAATTACTGTGAAAATCCCCTCGTCGGCACGCTCCTGCGCTTGTCCGGGAATTGAGCCCGGGACCCTGGCGCTGTGAAGCAACAGTGCTAATCACTGTGCTACCGTGCCGATCACGCAAGGGCAGTCGCATCCTCACACAAATTAGATACAGGTTGCAAATCAAAATAATTTACGAAATGCTCATTTGACTTTCCCCATCCTCATGCCAAAAGCATCCCCAGAGCTTGGATAGGAGTCCAAGCAAATGGTAGGAGAGAACATAAAGATCAAAAAGGTTAGATATGATTTTGTGACCAAAAACAAAAAAAGTAAATCCAAGGTTAGCATTACTGATTAAACACCAGACACCTTTCATCCATTCCCATCGAAGCTTTCCAATGGAATTTTCAACCCACTAGCAAGTGAGCTAGCACGCAGAAGTATGAGCAAGGGGAGGGCCACGGCACAACTCCCGATGTGGAGAGTGTGCCTGGCAGCAGGGGGGGGGGGGGGACGGGACTCTGGATGCCATTAAAATAGGGAGGAAAACATAGGGGAGACAGCTGGTGGGGGGAGGGAGGGGGAACGGGACGGGACGGGGGACAGGCCCAAATGGAAAGTCGAGGGGTGGGCAGGGGTAGAAGGCTGGCTACGATCACATACGGCGACAACGGAAACAACGGCATCGAAAACAGCCATTTGGGAGGCCCCCAAACAAAGGCCCCCAAAATGCAGGGACACATCCACGAGCTAAGTATGATAATAATAATCTTAATTATTGTCACAAATAGGCTTACATTAATGCTGCAATGAAGTTACTGTGAAAAGCCCCTAGTCGCCACACTTCGGCGCCTGTTCGGGTACACAGAAGGAGAATTCAGAATGTCCAAATTATGGTTGACCTCGCAGAGGGGGGCGGGGAAACCAAAAACCCCTCCACGGTCAGAATAGTCACCAGGTTCGATTCTCGGCTTAGGTCACTGTCTTTGCGGAGTCTGCACGTTCTCTCCGTGTCTGCGTGGGTTTCCTCCAGGTGCTCCGGTTTCTTCCCACATGTGCCGAAAGATGTGCTGTTAGGTAATTTGTAACCCGGGTCCTCGGCTGCGTGAGGCAGCAGGGCTAACCCACTGCACCACCGTGCTGCCCTCAATGATGAAGTATTCATAACCCACTTGGGTACAGAATTCCAAAGATTCACAACCCTTTGAATGAAGGAATTTCTCTTCACCTCAGTCCTAAATAATCTGGCCCTAGCCCGGAGATGGTGCCCCAGCCTTCTAGATTCCTCTGCCAGGAAAATCAATCCCAGTCACACCCATTCAGAATTCATGTGCTTCAATGAGATCATCTCTCATTCTTCTAAACGCCCGAGAATATAGGCCCAATTTACTCAGTCTCTCATCATTGGACAACCTCGTCATCCCAGGGATCAATCTAGAGAACATTTGCTGTACTTCCACCAACGCAACTACATATTTCTTTAAGTATGAGCAAAGCTGCACATAGTAAAGTGTGTGTCGCAATTGTAATCCCCAAGATGGGCATTGGCTTCAGGACTCAATAAATTTGTAGTCCGAATTCTGCATGTAGCCAAAGAAAAATGATTAACCTCAAGGATCTTGACGCAGTCTTGTGGCAGCCACTTACTTGGAGCTGAAGAAAGATCAAAGTTGAACCTGCTCCAACTTCAGTTAATTTTTTTCCGACATCAGATTGAAACAAATCCCCTTGGCTAAAACAGTCAAGATAAGGGAGGACATGAAGGCATTACAATCAGGTGAAGGTGTCACAAAAGAAAGGTATCACATCAAACATGGTATTACAATTAGGAAAATAGCAGAAGTGTGACTGTCTTAAAAATCAGTAGCTTGGCTCCGTTGGTCATTCTTTCATCGCATGATTTAGAATGCTGTGTTCACTCTCCATTCCGGAGATTAAACATAAACTAGCTTGATGTGCCAATTCAATTCAGAAGGGCCGCAGGATTGTCAGACGTACTGCCTTCAAAGACGTGCTAAACTAAGAAAAGGGGAAACAGTGGCGTTGTGGTATTGTCACTGGACTGGTGATCCAGAGGCCCAGGGCAATAACCCAGGGGACCTGGGTTCAAACTGAATCTAATAAATACCTGGAATTAAAAGTCTAATGATGACCGTGAAAGCATCGTCGGTTGTAGTCAAAACCAAGCTCCTTTAGGAAGGAAATCTGCCATCCTTACCTGGTCTGGCCGACATGTGACTCCACATCCACAGCAATGTGATTGACTCTTAAATGCCTTCTGCAAAATGGCCTCGCAAGCCATTCAGTTGTGGCAAACTCCAAAAGGTCCATAAAAAGAAACACAACCGGATGGACAACCTGGCATCGACCAAGGCACTAGAAATTACAATGGCATCACTGCCCTGTCGACCCCGCAAAGCCCGCCTTACTAACATTTTGGGGGCTTGTGCCAAAATTGGGAGAGCTGTCTCACAGACTAGTCAAGCAACAGCCTGACATAGCCATACTCATGGAATCATGCCTTACAGATAATGTCCCAGACAGCACTATCACCATTCCTGGATATGTTCTGTCCCATCGGCAGGACAGACCCAGCAGACGTGGCTGCACAGTGGTATACAGTTGGAGGGGTGTTGCCCTGGGAGTCCCCCACATCGACTCTGCACCCCATGAACTCTCAAGGCTTCAGGTCAAACATGGGCACGGTAATCTCCTGCTGATTATCACGTATAATCCACCCTCAGCTGATGAATCAGTACTCCATGTCGATTACCACTTGGGGAAAGCATGGAGGGTGGCAAGGGCACAGAATGTACTCTGGGTGGGGGACTTCAATGTTCATCACCAAAAGTAGCTCGGTGGCACCATTACAAGCATCCAACAGAGGGCAGTAGAGCGGAGCTACTGATTGGCTGTTGCGGGGGAAATTTGCATATGTCCGTGTGCTCACCCTAACTTGAAGGTGTACCTGAGCAAGAGACCCTAGCTGTTCAAGTGAAGACAAGCATCCAGCAGAGGGCAGTAGAGCGGAGCTGCTGATTGGCTGTTGCGGGGGAAATGTGAATACGTCCATGTGCTCACCCTAACTTGAAGGTGTACCTGAGCAAGAGACCCTAGCTGTTCAAGTGAAGACAAGCATCCAGCAGAGCGCAGTAGATCGGAGCTGCTGATTGGCTGTTGCAGGGGAAATTTGCATACGTCCATGTGCTCACCCTAACTTGAAGGTGTACCTGAGCAAGAGACCTTAGCTGTTCAAGTGAAGATAAGCATCCAGCAGAGGGCAGTAGAGCGGAGCTGCTGATTGTCTGTTGTGGGGGAAATTTGCATACGTCCGTGTGCTCACCCTAACTTGAAGGTGGTTTGTGGAGGAGCTGTTGTCAAGTGACACTTAAACCCGAAACAATTCTTCAGTGCTTCCCTCCCTACCCCCTCCTCTAACCAAAAAAAACCCAACCGCTGTAAATATCAAGAGGAAGGCTCGAGGGCAAGTAGAGGTAGAAAGGAGTTGAACCGTGACATCACAGCCTGCAGGTAAGGGATTGGCTGGTGACTGGCACAGTAGTTTTTCTTTTATTTTCCCTCAGGTGTTATCGTGCGGGACGCAGAGGTTGCTGAGTGAGTGCTTGCTGAGAAGGGGAGTGAATAACAGGTAAAATTTCTTTCTTTTTCTTTTTTTATCTCGAGGGATGGCAGGGAAGGTAGTGCAATGTTCCTCCTGCAGAATGTTTGAGGTGAGGGACGCCGTCAGTGTCCCTGCTGATTTCATTTGTGGGAAGTGCACCAATCTCCAGCTCCTCAGAAACCGCGTTAGGGAGCTGGAGCTGGATGAACTTCAGATCATTCGGGAGGCAGAGGTGGTCATAGATAGAAGCTTCAGGGATGTAGTTACTCCGAAGAATAAAGATAGAGAGGTCACGGTGAGAGGGGCTGGGAGGAAGCAGTCAGCACAGGGATCCTCTGTGGTCGTTCCCCTTAGGAACAAGTATACCGCTTTGGATACTGCTGGGGGGGGGACTTACCAGGGGTAAGCCATGGGGAACAAGTCTCTGGCACAGAGTCTGTCCCTGTTGCTCAGAAGGGACGGGGGGCGAGGAGTAGAGCATTAGTCATTGGAGACTCCATAGTTAAGGGGATAGATAGGAGATTTTGTGGGAACGAGAGAGACTCGCGGTTGGTGTGTTGCCTCCCAGGTGCCAAGGTGCGTGATGTCTCGGATCGTGTTTTCGGGATCCTTAAGGGGGAGGGGGAGCAGCCCCAAGTCGTGGTCCACATAGGTACCAACGACATAGGTAAGAAAAGGGATAGGTATGTAAGGCAGGAATTCAGGGAGCTAGGGTGGAAACTTAGATCTAGGACAGAGTTATTTTCTCTGGGTTGTTACCCGTGCCACGTGATAGCGAGACGAGGAATAGGGAGAGACAGGAGTTGAACACGTGGCTACAGGGATGGTGCAGGAGGTAGGGTTTCAGATTTCTGGATAATTGGGGCTCATTCTGGGGTCGGTGGGACCTCTACAGACGGGATGGTCTACACCTGGACCAGAGGGGTACCAATAACCTGGGGGGGAAATTTGCTAATGCTCTTTGGGAGGGTTTAAACTAGTTCAGCAGGGGCTTGGGAACCTGAATTGTAGCTCCAGTATACAGGAGGTTGAGAGTAGTGAGGTCATGAGTAAGGTTTCAAAGTTGCAGGAGTGTACCGGCAGGCAGGAAGGTGGTTTAAAGTGTGTCTTCTTCAATGCCAGGAGCATCCGGAATAAGGTGGGTGAACTTGCGGCATGGGTTGGTACCTGGGACTTCGATGTTGTGGCCATTTCGGAGACATGGATAGAGCAGGGACAGGAATGGTTGTTGCAGGTGCCGGGGTTTAGATATGTCAGTAAGCTCAGGGAAGGTGGTAAAAGAGGGGGAGGGGGCGGCATTGTTAGTCAAGGACAGTATTACGGTGGTAGAAAGGACGTTTGATGAGGACTCGTCTACTGAAGTAGTATGGGCTGAAGTTAGAAACAGGAAAGGAGAGGTCACCCTGTTAGGGGTTTTCTACAGGCCTCCGAAAAGTTCCAGAGATGTAGAGGAAAGGATTGCAAAGATGATTCTGGATAGGAGCGAAAGCAACAGGGTAGTTGTTATGGGGGACTTTAACTTTCCAAATATTGACTGGAAACGCTATAGTTAGAGTACTTTAGATGGGTCCGTTTTTGTCCAATGTGTGCAGGAGGGTTTCCTGACACAGTATGTAGATAAGCCAACAAAAGGCGAGGTCATATTGGATTTGGTACTGGGTAATGAACCAGGACAGGTGTTAGATTTGGAGGTAGGTGAGCACTTTGGTGATAGTGACCACAATTCGATTATGTTTACTTTAGTGATGGAAAGGGATAGGTATATACCGCAGGGCAAGAGTTATATCTGGGGGAAAGGCAATTATGATGCGATGAGGCATGACTTAGGATTCATCGGACGGAGAGGAAAACTGCAGGGGATGGGCACAATGGAAATGTGGAGCTTGTTCAAGGAACAGCTACTGCGTGTCCTTGATAAGTATGTACCTGTCAAGCAGGGAGGAAGTGGTCGAGGAAGGGAACCGTGGTTTACTAAAACAGTTGAAACACTTGTCAAGAGGAAGAAGGAGGCTTGTGTAAAG
This sequence comes from Scyliorhinus torazame, assembly GCF_047496885.1. Taxonomy (NCBI): domain Eukaryota; kingdom Metazoa; phylum Chordata; class Chondrichthyes; order Carcharhiniformes; family Scyliorhinidae; genus Scyliorhinus; species Scyliorhinus torazame. The sequence goes on along the minus strand of NC_092714.1, from coordinate 96,603,745 downwards.
ATGAGACATGGAGGTTCAGTTAGGGCGCTCGAGAGTTACAAGTTAACTAGGAAGGACCTAAAGAGAGAGCTAAGGAGAGCCAGGAGGGTCATGAGAAATCTTTGGCAGGTAGGATCAAGGATAACCCTAAAGCTTTCTATAGATATGTCAGGAATAAACGAATGACTAGGGTTCAGAGTAGGGCCAGTCAAGGACAGTAGTGGGAAGTTGTGCTTGGAGACCGAGGAGATAGGAGATGTGCTAAATGAATATTTTTCATCAGTATTCACACAGGAAAAAGACAATGTTGTCAAGGAGAATACTGAAATTCAGGCTACTAGACTAGAAGGGCTTGAGGTTCATAAGGAGGAGGTGTTAGCAATTCTGGAAACTGTGAAAATAGATAAGTCCCCTGGGCCGGATGGGATTTATCCTTGGATTCTCTGGGAAGCTAGGGAGGAGATTGCTGAGCCTTTGGCTTTGATCTTTAAGTCATCTTTGTCTACAGGAATAGTGCCAAAAGACAAAAAATAGTGCATTACAGGAAGGATGTAGAAGCATTGGAAAGGGTGCAGAGGAGATTTAGAATAATGTTGCCTGGTATGGAGGGAGGATCTTATGAGGAAAGGCTGAGGGACTTGAGGCTGTTTTCATTAGAGAGAAGAAGGTTAAGAGGTGACTTAATTGAGGCATACAAGATGATCAGAGGATTGGATATGGTGGACAGTGAGAGCCTTTTTCCTCGGATCGTGATGTCTAGCATGAGGGGACGTAGCTTTAAATTGAGGGGAGATAGATATAAGACAGATGTCAGAGGTAGGTTCTTTACTCAGAGAGTAGTAAGGGCGTGGAATGCTCTGCCTGCAACAGTAGTGGACTCGCCAACACGAAGGGCATTCAAATGGTCATTGGATAGACATATGGACGATAAGGGAATAGTGTAGATGGGCTTTAGAGTGGTTTCACACGTCGGCGCAACATCGAGGGCCGAAAGGCCTGTACTGCGCTGTAATGTTCTATGTTCTATGACTGCCGAGCTGGCCAACTCCTCAAGGACATAGCTGCTAAACTGGGTCTGCTACAGGTGGTGAGGAAACCAACCAAAGGGAAAAGCATACTAGATCTCATCCTCACCAACCAGTCTGCGGCACTGCATCTGTCCATGACAGTATCGGTAGGATAACGATTGCACAGTCCTGTCTTCACATTGAGGTTTCTGTCCATCCTGTTGTGTGGCACTGCCATAGTACTAAATGGGAGATTCAGAACAGATCTTGCAACTCAAGAATCACAGCATCATTACAGTGCAGAAGGAGGCCATTCGGCCCATCGAGTCTGCATCGGCCCTTGGAAAGAGCACCCTACTCAAGCCCACGCATCCCGATCTCCATAACCCAGTAACCCGACCTAACCTTTTTGGACACTTCCGGCAATTTATCATGTCCAATCCACCTGCACATCTTTGGATTGTGGGAGGAAACTGGAGCACCCGGAGGAAACCCACGCAGACACGGGGAGAACATGCAGACTCTGCACAGACAGTGACCCAAGCCGGGAATCGAACCTGGGACCCTGGAGCGGTGAAGCAGCTGTGCTAACTACTGTGCTACCGTGCTGGCATTAGTGAGGCGCTGTGAGCCATCAGCAGCAGAATTGTACTCAGCCACAATCTGTAACCTCGTGGCCCGGCATATCCCCTACTCTATCATTACCAAGTCAGGGGATCACCCCTGGTTCAATGAAGAGTGCAGGTCAGCATGCCAAGAACAGCACCAGGCACACTGAAAAATGAGGTATCAACCTGGTGAAGCGACAGCACAGGACTACTTGCATGCCAAACAATATAAGCAGCAAGTGATAGACAGAGTTAAGCGATCCCACAACCAGCAGATCAGATATAGGTTCTGCAATGCTGACACATCTAGTCGGGAATGGTGGTGAACAATTAAACAACTCATTGAAGTGGAGGCTCCACAAATATCCCTATCCTCAATAATGGAAGAGCCCAGCACAAGGCAGGCCAGCAGCACGGTTCAATTCCCGTACCAGCCTCCCCGAACAGGCGCCGGAATGTGGCGACTGGGGGCTTTTCACAGTCACTTAATTTGAAGCCTCCTTGTGACAATAAGCGATTTTCATTTCATTTTTTCATTTCATCTGTGCAGAAGACAAGGCCGAAGCATTCACAATTATCTTGAGCAAGAAGTGCCAAGTGGATGATCCATCTCAGTCTCCTCCAGAGGTCCCCAGTACAGTCTTTAGCCAATTTGATTCATCCCACGTGATATTAAGAAACGGCTGTAGGCACTGGAAAATGCAAAGGCTATGGGCCCTGACAATATTCCAGCAATAGTATGGAAGAGTTGTGCTCCAGAACTTGCCGCACACCTAGCCAAGCTGTTCCAGTACAACTACAATACTGGCAACTTCCTGGAAATGTGGAAAATTGTCCAGGTATGTCCTGTACACAAAATGCAGGACAAGTCCAACGTGGCCAATTACCTCCCTATCAGTCTACTCTCAATCATAAGTAAAGGGATGGAAGGAGTCATCAACAGTACTATCAAGCGGCATTTAGTTAGCAGTAACCTGCTCACTGACGCTCAGTTTGGGTTCTGCCAGGGTCACTCAGCTCCTGACCTTGGTTCAGGCATGGACAAAAGAGTTGAATTCCAGTGGTGAGGTGAGAGTGACTGCCTTTGACATCAAGGCAGCATTTGATAGAGTATGGCATCAAGGGACGCTTGCAAAACTGGAGTCAATGGGAATCAGGGGGAAAATTCTCCATTGGTTGGAGTCATACCTACCACAAAGGATGATGTCTGTGGTGGTTGGAGGTCAGTCATCTCAGTCCCGGGGCATCACTGCAGGAGTTCCTCAGGATAGATTCCTAGGACCAACCATCTTCAGCTGCTTCATCAATGACCTTCCTTCCAACAGAAGGTCAGATGTGGGGATGTTCGCTGATGATTGTACAATGTTCAGCACCATTCACGACTACTCAGATACCCAGAAGCAGTCCATGTCCAAACGCAGTAAGACCTGGACACGATCCAGGCGTGGGCGGAGGAGTGGCAACTAACATTCATGCCACACAAGTGACAGGCAATGACAATCTCCAATAAGTGAAAATCAAACAATTCAATGGCATTACTATCACTGAGTCCCCCACTATCAACATCCTGGGGGTTACCATTGACTAGAAACTAAACTGGACTAGCCATATAAACACTGTGGTTGCAAGAGCAGGTCATAGGCTGGGAACTCTGCCGAGAGTAACTCACCTCCTGACTCTCCAAAGCCTGTCCATCATCTACAAGGCACAAGTCAGGAGTGTGATGGAACACTCCCCACTTGCCTGGATGAGTGCAGCTCCAACAACACTCAAGAAGCTCGACACCATCCAGGACAAAGCAACCCGCTTGATTACTCCCCCTTCCACAAACATTCATGCCCTCCATCAACGATGCCCTGTCGCAGTCTGTACCATCTACACGATGCAATGCAGGAACTTACCAAGGCTCCTTAGGCAGCACCTTCCAAACCCAAGACCACCAGCATCTAGAAAGTGTTTTTTTCAAACTGTTTTTACCGATACTCATTTTTACCAACCGGCCGACCTTTGGGCCCCATGGAGGCCGAACTTCGCAACCACGCCAGCCGACCTTCAAGACCCACCATTGTTTCTTACCTTTAATGCGACAGGTGAGCCTGCTTGGTCCTCACGATCTCATTGCAATCAGGTTCACAGGAGGAGAGGGCAGTGGCATATTAGGTGAAGAATTCAGCGAGTTCCTTTGTGCTGTCTTCATCTTTGTGAGGACAGAAATTCCAACCTTGCATATGTAGGTCATTGTGAAGGGCAATTTGTTTTACTCAGTACTGGATACTCCTCGAAGATGCTACTCGAACATGCTGACAGCCTCATGGACTTTTGGCGTGTTTTTAATGTGCTGTCACAGGTGAGGTGCAGAAAAGTTCAGTCTCTTCATTTGGAGTCAGCTGTAAGTTAATAATTGACTCTAGGGTGTCAAACTGAAAAGGATGTTTCCCCCACCTCTTCTCTTTAAAATTTGAAATTTCTCTTCTGGAAAGTAGCAGTGGGTGGTGCAGTGATTAGCACTGTTGCCTCACAGCGTCAGCGACCCGGATTCAATGCTGACCTCGAGTGATTGTGTGGAGTTTGTACTTTCACCCCGTGCCTGCGTGGGTTTCCTCTGGGTGCTCTGGTTTCCTCCACAGTCTGAAGATGTGCAGGTTAGGTGGATTGGATATGCTAAATTGGCCAAGGTGGGGTTCCAGGGATAGGATGGGGGATTGGGCCTAGGTAGGGTTCTCTTTCAGAGGGTCGGTGCAGACCTGATAGGCCAAATGACCTCCGTCTGTACTGTAGGATTCTATGATTCGATGAAAACTGTTGGTCAACGCAGCCAGATGCGACTGAAGAAGGCTTGCCAGTCTATTGACAGTTCCCTTACTAATGCTGTTTTCTTCAATGTGTCAAAGCAGTGTTTCTTCGATGTGTTGTAGCATTGTGGGGAACTTGTAATAGTTTTGTCTTTGTACTCGCACTTGCCAAACTTTCAGTAACTTTTGTAAAGCATCTATTTCTTCACAGTGCCAAAAGCAATCACCATCCTACCCTTGCAATTTGAGGTTCAGTTTCTCTAGAATTGAAAAGTTGTCTGCAAGGTAATATACAGTTAGCATCCAACTCTAATTTGCCAATACTTCCCTGCATATAACACACATGGGCTTTGCATCCTGATTTTCTTTGGCACAATTAACAAAGCCATACCTCAATAAATCATCTTTATACTGCTTTGCTCCCGATTTCAGTTTCTTTTAATGAGTTGTTTACCAGAGGCCCTGAAGCACGGCGAACACCTCACACCAGCATGGTTTGTCCTGCTGTGGACTCTCCTGGCATCTCTCTCCAGCAGATTCAGTTCTGAGATCCTGGCCTGCTTCTCTTTCTGGACCCCTCTTCCCAATTATGAAATGACCCATCTTCAGCTCTTCATGGTCTTGTTGCTTGCATGCTGACAGCTCCATGATTTTGCACCCAAAACACGGACGTACAGGGCATGTGGCAGCAGTGTAAGTGCTGGCGCGGGACCTGCTCTCTGCCACCGCATCTGGCCAGCATTCACAACTTTAAAGCTGGTCACGGCTGTTGGATACTTCACCTGCGATCGGCAGGCGAAGCGTCCATCGAAAGGTGGTGGGTCTTTCACCACCTTCTCGAGGGCAATTAGGGATGGGCAACAAATGCTGACCTATCCAGCGAAGCCCACATCCCTTAGAAATTATTTATTTTAAAATCTGCTTGATCTTATGGATCCCATGGCTTCATCCAGCATCAAGGAGTTCTTAATCAGCATTTCTCCCTCAGAATTAAACTGATAAATCATTCATTTTGTTTCTGTTTGTGGCATCTGGCTGCGCATAAAATTTCTGCTTCATTACAGCATTCATTTTATTTGACAAACAAGCTAACTTTGCGAAGTTCCTGAGAGAAACAAGATAACATATTATATATTTTTTAAACTATTTTCATAAAAGGGAGACATGTAGGTAAACTTGTTTACAACAGGACTCAGGAAACTAATCACATTTTACAATGTTAAAGCCATCACGAAACTACTGCCATTTACCAACATGTTCGTCAACGGTAAAACATTGCTGCGTAAAACAAGTTAACTGCCCCCCAAAAAAGTTTTCTGAATCGGAGAGCTGGCTCAGTGAGTGGAAGCAGCGGTCTCAAATGGTTCAACTTGAAAAAGTTGAAAAAGATTAAAAAGTTCAGGATCCTATTTTTAAATACCGACACACATAGAACTCCTACAGTGCAGAAGGCGGCCATTCGGCCCATAGAGTCTGCACTGACCCTTCGAATGACCACTCCACCCAGGTCCACTCCCCCTCACCACATAACCTACACACAACTGGACACTAAGGGGCAGTTTATCATGGCAAATCCACCTAACCTGCACATCTTTGGACTGTGGGACAAAACAGGAGCAAAAGTACACATGGGGTATTAGGGTAATTACCATTAAGGAACAAATAGTAATTTGACACTAATACAAATATTAGCTGTTACATAAAGGAAGAAAAAGCGGCTGCCATTTTCAAACTCTTTCAAAGTGAGGAAAGTTTGGGTTGGGTTGTTCAGTTTAAGAAGCCAAGGTGGGATATCAAACCTATTAAAATTTGCTCAGGATTCCATCTCAAAGTACTAAAATTGTTTTTCAGTTTTGTTACCCTGAACATTTTTCCACCTCCAAAACAGAATTCCAGGGTACAAGTTTAGTACTCCCTTTTTAATACCTGCAGTGACAAAGATGTTTTCCTGCCTGGAATAATATAGAAATTAGCTGGAAGAGGAGGTAAATACAGTAGATACCCTAGAAATCAGGAACACACATATAAATCACTGCCTTTAACCAGTCATTCTTATTAAGTAAACCTTGTGCAATGAATAATTGCAGGCCTATGCAAGTGTGATGCCCCCTTTACACCAGTGCTCCAAATTAGTGCCTTACAACATGATTCCACTGAAACGGATACTGGTGAATGTGACATACTGAAATAAAAAGCCAGTTACACAAGTACTGCTTGCAGTCTGGTCCGAAAATATAAATCCTAAGCTGCCTTTCTGCTGCAGTTCTTTGCCTCAAAGTATTTACGGAAAAGTCCAAGACAGGCACTTCAATAAAAGGAAGCAACCAAACAAACTTCCCAACAACACTCGACAAGAGCTGCATCCATTCTCACTTTCTTCTACAATCACTGCACAGAATTTATAATTACCTGTTCTTTGCTTCTATTGTAAGTGTAATAGACTAAAGAGCTATCACAGCCACATTTATTTTAAAAGCACCAGCCCTGGAGTGTCTACTAGAGGGCCAAATGATTAACACAAACGCTTTGTCAGAATGAAGATGTAACAAGCACCGCCCAGCCAAAGGATGAATTGAATCAGTGGGTTATCTTTCAGATTAACCAGGGCATTTAGTAAGGAAAATTTCATGAAAGTGTAATTCTTAGCTTTCATGAATCCACGCAGCAGGCAGCCTGCCAACTGTCAAGCTGGTGAAATGTTCCTGCTTCAGAAAACATCCCCTATTCATTTCTTAGTTTAGATAAGCTAATGCCTCTCCTGCATAAGTTTATTTGCAATGTATACTCCCTTTTGCCAGCAGAATAAGGCATTGTCTATATAGATCAATTTTAACATTTTCCAAAAAACACCAAATATACTTTCTATGGAATTAAAACATTTTTCACCAGACCACTCCTTCATTTAATGTGAGCAGCATCATTCAAGATTTCTTAAGCACAACTGAAAATGATAGTTCAATTGAATTCACTTAAAAGTATCAGAAAAGCCATAGGATAGGTTTGAATCAGTGATCAATCGACAAGGTTCTGTTCTATAGTTCATAAGATATCTACAGATACTTACACTGTAGTATCTTTTGATATGTCGCCGGATGTCCAAAGTTAGCTTGTTACGCATCTGTACTTCATACTGAATAGGCAACGCTTCACAATCAATATTACTGCAGTGAAGCAAACTGGGTTGGATCTGCTGCCCCTGATACAAAATGGAAGAGACACACGTGTGAAATATATAATTATGATTCATAGCATTTTAGTGATGGGAGAGAACTTCATTCCTAAACAGTCAAGAACCAGTAAATGAGACTTCTGTACTCAAATTGATCTTTTTTCCATGTGCTACACTTGAAGGTGTAAGGGATCCTACAGTGATGCACTCTTTGAACAGCCAGCCCATCTGCAAGTTCTCAACGTCCACACAATTAACTCTCTATCTTGTTTACAGCTGTAATGAAGCAAAAGTCAAGGATTTTGCTCAGTACTATTGCTCTGTGCCAGGCCCTACTCCTTACGTTCCTTAAGTAACCGGATTGTTTTGACTGAAAAAATCCAAAACATCTGCTGCTCCGCTAGATCAACTTAAAATAATTACTTTTAATTTAGATAAGGACTTCTTTGCTTTCAGATCCAAAGTCTACAAAGGCGCCCAATCTCATAATTTACTGTGTGTTTAAAACCCTGGAAAATAAAGGATGATTACATATTTTTCTATGGTTTTAGGTTTAGATCCAAGGTCACAAAAATATCTGGCACCACTGTTTGATAGGAACGCATCCTCTTGCGATTGATGGCAGAGGAGGACAACATTCTAGAGAATGTCAAGAGCAGTTTTTTTTTTTTTTAAAAACAGGGGTAGGTCAGGGGGGCAATGAGGAATAAATTCTCTCAACATTAAAATGCAAGCGGTTGTACTTCCTTTTAAAAAACTAAAGAACATTTGCTGCCCCAGAGATGGTGCTTTTTGGGATCTCAACTTGCCTGTCTCAACACTCGCCAGCTACTCAGATGATATGTGGGGTTTGAACAGCATCATATTTTGAAACCATCAGTTAAAGAACTAAACCCCGAGGAATGAGAAGACTGGAACTTCCTCAGTCGCTGTTTCAAACTACAGACAAGGAACAGCAAGGGCTTGATATACAGTGACACTCAGTTACCAAGCACCAACGCAAAAAAAACACTTCCCCTTTTACGTTATTTGTGGCAATCCAAATGATTTCCCATGTTTGAAACTCAAATTTGTGAATGTAAATTTCAATGGAAGAAAAGTTTGGAATGCTGAGTTCATGCCAGACAGTGACATTCCAATAAGGTTTCAGCATATAGCAGTTAGTAACTTACAGTTAGAGAACAAAACACATGCCAGGAGTCCCGAATGTGGGGTGTTCTGAAATGGAGGGGTGCCCTATCACTTGCTTTATTGGGTTTTTACCCCCTCCCCGAAAAAGGGCTGTTTGGAGGTGGAAAGGAATGGTTATTTTTCTGAACAGCTTTTATAAATTTGCTATTAACTTCTATGTTTCCCTCATTGGATAGCAACCTGTGTTTTCTGCACGGGAGTGAGTCGCTCATTTGTTGCCACATGCAAACAGCAGCAGCAGAATTCTCCATCGGCAGGATCCTCCGGTCCACCGGCAGCGCATCCACGCCCGCTGGTTTCCCAACGGCGTGGGGTGGCCACAATGGGAATCGCCATTGGCCTGCTGCGGGAAGGGAGAATTCCGCTGCCGGCAGGGGCGCGCCGCGCAGCAAAGGACTGCTGAAGTTTGCTTCAAAAGTGGGAAGCAGTTACTCTCAGCCAGAGTGTTAAGTGGGGCAGTGATCACTGCTGTTGCGCAGAAGCATTCCGGAATGTGGGATTTATCCTTTTCCACAGAGGAATATTTTACAAAAGGGCGAGACGTTAATCATTTGTCCTTTCTTGATATCAATGTGGATTCAATTTTCACCTTGCCCAGATTCCTCACCATCCCAGACTGATTTTCATATTTTTACTTCACAGCATTCGGGCCAACTCTCACAACCTCTAACACTGGCCTGCCTTGAATTGGTAGGTTCAGTATACACCACAGGTAAAACATGGGACCTTCTTGAATCTGCATAGTTCAGCTACTCTTCGTGAACTATTCCTGCTGATATGCAGCTTTGCTATCAAATGTATAACTTCCAAAAGGACAATGGCACAGCTTTTCGCCACATTTATTATTGTACTTACACTTCCATCAAATACATTATCATAAATGTTTTCTGTTCCACATTTTGGACACACGAACTTGAACCTCTCTGAATCACGATATTTTTCTTCATCAGTAAGCTGTGTTGGGCCACCCAACAGAGCATCATTTTCTTCATCTTTAAGATATTGGTGATGAATTCGAAACTGGGATGGATCCAGACCTTTATGGAAGGAAGGAAGGGGGAGGAGATAAAACAAATCAGGAATCAAATACATCAAGCTTATTTCCCACACTTGTGACTTAAGCTCATCCAGGTGCAGTAATAAAGAATTAAAAGACCAGTGCAAAGTGTCTGATAAACTGATCATTGAGAACACGGTGAGGAACATATAGGTTCATTTTATTTATTCAAACCACGATTACATGTACCCAGGTTTGAACACGACTCTGAGACACAATTCACACTTCTGATGATGATCTGCAAATTCAGTGCGCACTGTAACAGAAGCCTACAAAATATTGCAAGTACTTCTGATATGACATCTCAATGCAGTATAGTCGGATGTGCCACCCAGCATTAAAGCTGTAAACAAGAGCCCCATATGTCTGTTCAATGCAATGTTAAAGGTCCGATGGAGTCATCTGAAGAGGGGCAGGGCGTTATTCCTGCAGCCTGACCAACATTCTGCCTTTCAGCAATTCCCCCAGATCGGACAAACTGGTCATTCAACTCACTCAAAGACCCGTTTTCTTAAACAGCAGTAACTGCACCATGTCATTTACATGAAGTGCTTTGAGATGCTTGACAGACATGATGTAAGGTGCTGTGTATTCCAATGCTATTTCTTCTACCTTTTAAATACTTGCATTTAAAAAGCACTCTCACAACCTCAGAATGCCAATGAAGTACGTTTTGACTGCAGCATTATTGGGAAATAGGGCAGTTTTCGCACAGCACGATCCCACAAGCAGCAGAGATAATGACCAGGCAACCTACTTGCCTCCGACCTTTCCATTCAGCAGGACAAGTACTACCACTGAATCAAAGCTGACACCACTTAACACTTTTCTTCTCTTAAAGAATCATGATTGGCATCTCAAATAAATAAGTTTGAAAAAAATGCTCTATTCTATAAAGCTATGCTGGATGCAGACAGTTTGATGTGTGGTGTGCTACTACATTCCCAGTCTGTAGCAGTTCACGTTCTGTGCTCTGTGCCTGAAGTTGAAGTCATAAGCCTGTTTGTGTCTCTGCGGCTCCTCACTTTTTCAACTCTCTCATCTTCATCAGAGGCAATATTAAGCTGTAGTTTCTGTTGCAGAGCTATAAGTTACGTTCTCCGTCTTCCCATTAATAAATCGGACAATGAGAACCCGTTTTGTAGCAGAGAGGTTCAGTAACCAAGAAGGGCTGAGTTACTATCCTCATCTTTTTCATCAATTTTTTGATTGTTCAAACTCCCCTTTCAGCGTCTCCATTTGCCTGAGCATATCTAGGTAAGCTAGTAACACGCAAATTCCTTCACAAAGTTGTGGAATAATTTGCTAGCAAACTGTGGACCATTGTCTGACACTACAATGTCCAGGGTGCCAAGTGTCACAAAGACTCTCTTCAGTGATTGAGTGTCTGTCTTCACCGTAATGCTGTGCAATCTCACTTCAATCCATCTGGAGTAATAATAAATGACAATGATAAATACTTGAATTCCATTCCCAGGCTCTCCCATGGTCTTGTGGGAAAGGTGGAGAGTAACAGTGCTTCGATCTTGTGTTAACTATTCACTGGACATGTAAAGTAATTTTAAAATTTGTTCTTCTATAGAAGTATTGGTCATCAGACTGACTGCTAGGCTCCTGTATATTTGCTTGCTATTCCCAAGCAACATAAATGATTCAAATTTTGAGAATCTCAAGTTGAAGTGTTTTAGGGATGACTTGTCCCTCATTAAAAACTAAGAAATCAATGATTATGAGATGCTTTCCCTATTCAAAGTGCTGGTGTAGTACTGGGCTGTTAGGAGTATAATCTGGCCATCTTTTCTGGCAGTATTCCATTATTTGGATACATTTGTCGCCCTGCTGTTCTGCTAGTGTAATTTCATGTAATAGCTGATGAGTAACGAATATAACACCACTTTCACAATGAAATTCAAATGTTCTATGTCGATTCCTTCCACCAGTATTTTCCACGTGCATTTGCTGTCGTCTAGTACTTCCCTTGGACGTACTCAGTTACTGAATCATACCTCATTGATCTAAATCTGAAACACTGAATTCCAGATGCCACCTTCGCAATCTCCTTTTGGTTAGGAAGCGAGGCCAAAGACTTCTGGTCAATTTCAATTTCAAACCACAATCCCATCACGTAATCTGAGAACTTCATGCACACCCATGTTGCTGCTAATTCCTCATTCTCAATTGTTGCACACCTTTTCTCGGTCTCTGTGAGTGATCTTGAGGCGTAATAAACTGGCTTCCATTTATCATCTTTTTGAACTTGAAACAAAACTGCATCCAGAACTGCCAACGATGCAGCTGCTGCTACTATGGACAGCAATTCTGGATTGAAGTCCACTGAAATTTCAGGAAAAATCTGATTATTTTTGATCTTGTCAAAAGCATCTTGCTGGTCCACATTCCAGCACCATTATTAACCTCGTCTCAACAACTCACTGATTTCTGCCAAATTTGGTAGAAACCTGCCTACTTGGTTGACCATCCCAAGGAACCTTTGCAGCTCTGTGATTCTCGAGTTGTGGAAAATCTCTAATCACCTTAGTTTTCCACGGGTCAGCTGTTATTCCTGAAGTTTGCACATTGTGCCCAAGGAATTTAATCATTGGCTTGCAAATTCACATTTGTTCAATGTTAAACCTGCTTCCTGTAGAACTTTGAGGACTGTTCTCACTCTACGACCATGTTCTTCCCTCAAGGAACCGTTTAAGATTATGTCATCCATATGGCACATTACTCCTTCTCGGGTCTGAAACATTTTTCTCTGAAATATTTCTGGAATAGGCACATTTCCAAACGGTAATCTATTAAAGCAAAATGACCAAATGGCACTATAAAAGTGATCAGTCATCTGGATCTTTTGTCTAGAGGCAACTGCCAAAATCTGCTGTTTGCATCTAATTTGGAGAATAGGGTAGTTTTTGCTAATTTGGCAAGACTTTAATCTACTGATGTCATTGGGTAGGACTGGTGCTCTGCTGATTGTTTAGTCGAGTCAAGTCCATGCAGATTCTAACTGAGCCATTAGGCTTCGGGAGCGTGACCATTCCCAATGCACCACTTTGTCTTTATGGTTACAGGAGAGACAACCACCTGCTGTAGCATGTGCTCAATTTCACTCTCGACTTTGTCCAGGAATGGTTGCAGGAACCTCCTCAGTGTAACGAGGTAAATTGGTTCAGCATCAGCTCTTGGGATACATGATATTCGGTCTTCAGCTTACATAAGTCCGGAAATATGTTCATTCCTGAATGGGTTAGTGTACTGCTAGTCATCAACTTCATAAATTATCTTCAATTCTAAGCATGCCTTCTTACTTAGTAACAATGATTCTTGGTTCTGCACAATGTACAGAGGTCCAATGATTTCTCTATCCTCATTTTTCTTGCCAGCCGGATTCGATCCCAGCCCCGGGTCACTATCCATGTGGAGTTTGCACATTTTCCCCAAGTCTGCGTGGGTCTCAGCCCCACAACCCAAAGATGGAGAGGAAAACTGCAGGGGATGGGCACAATGGAAATGTGGAGCTTGTTCAAGGAACAGCTACTGCGTGTCCTTGATAAGTATGTACCTGTCAGGCAGGGAGGAAGTGGTCGAGCAAGGGGACTGTGGTTTACTAAAGCAGTCAAAACACTTGTCAAGAGGAAGAAGGAGGCTTGTGTAAAGATGAGAAATGAAGATTCAGTTAGGGCGCTCGAGAGTTACAAGTTAGCTAGGAAGGACCTAAAGAGAGAGCTAAGAAGAGCCAGGAGGGGACATGAGAAGTATTTGGCAGGTAGGATCAAGGATAACCCTAAAGCTTTCTATGGATATGTCAGGGATAAAAGAATGACTAGGGTAAGAGTAGGGCCAGTCAAGGACAGTAGTGGGAAGTTGTGCTTGGAGTCCGAGGAGATAGGAGAGGTGCTAAATGAATATTTTTCGTCAGTATTCACACAGGAAAAAGACAATGTTGTCGAGGAGGATACTGAGATTCAGGCTACTAGACTGGAAGGGCTTGAGGTTCATAAGGAGGAGGTGTTAGCAATTCTGGAAAGGGTGAAAATAGATAAGTCCCCTGGGCCGGATGAGATTTATCCTAGGATTCTCTGGGAAGCTAGGGAGGAGATTGCTGAGCCTTTGGCTTTGATCTTTAAGTCATTTTTGTCTACAGGAATAGTGCCAGAAGACTGGAGGATAGCAAATGTTGCCCCCTTGTTCAAGAAGGGGAGTAGAGACAACCCTGGTAACTATAGACCAGTGAGCCTTACTTCTGTTGTGGGCAAAATCATGGAAAGGTTTATAAGAGATAGGATGTATAATCATCTGGAAAGGAATAATTTGATTAGAGATAGAAAAACACGGTTTTGTGAAGGGTAGGTCGTGCCTCACAAACCTTATTGAGTTCTTTGAGAAGGTGACCAAACAGGTGGATGAGGGTAAAACAGTTGATGTGGTGTATATGGATTTCAGTAGAGTGTTTGCTAAGGTTCCCCACGGTAGGCTACTGCAGAAAATACGGAGGCATGGGATTCAGGGTGATATAGCAGTTTGGATCAGAATTGGCGAGCTGGAAGAAGACAAAGGGTGGTGGTTGATGGGAAATGTTCAGCCTGGAGTTCAGTTACTAGTGGTGTACCACAAGGATCTGTTTTGGGGCCACTGCTGTTTGTCATTTTTATAAATGACCCGGAGGAGAGCGTAGAAGGATGGGTGAGTAAATTTGCAGATGACACTAAAGTCGGTGGAGTTGTGGACAGTGCGGAAGGATTTCCAGAAAGCCTTTGACAAGGTGCCACACAAGGTTGCTGCATAAGATAAAGATGCATGGCATTAAGGGGAAAGTAGTAGCATGGATAGAGGATTGGTTAATTAATAGAAAGCAAAGAGTGGGGATTAATGGGTGTTTCTCTGGTTGGCAATCAGTAGCTAGTGGTGTCCCTCAAGGATCAGTGTTGGGCCCACAACTGTTCACAATTTACATAGATGATTTGGAGTTGGGGACCAAGGGCAATGTGTCCAAGTTTGCAGACGACACTAAGATAAGTGGTAAAGCAAAAAGTGCAGAGGATACTGAAAGTCTGCAGAGGGATTTGGATAGGCTAAGTGAATGGGCTAGGGTCTGGCAGATGGAATACAATGTTGACAAATGTGAGGTTATCCATTTTGGTAGGAATAACAGCAAAAGGGATTATTATTTAAATGATAAAATATTAAAACATGCTGCTGTGCAGAGAGACCTGGGTGTGCTAGTGCATGAGCCGCAAAAAGTTGGTTTTCAGGTGCAACAGGTGATTAAGAAGGCAAATGGAATTTTGTCCTTCATTGCTAGAGGGATGGAGTTTAAGACTAGGGAGGTTCTGCTGCAATTGTATAAGGTGTTAGTGAGGCCACACCTGGAGTATGGTGTTCAGTTTTGGTCTCCTTACTTGAGAAAGGACGTACTGGCACTGGAGGGTGTGCAGAGGAGATTCACTAGGTTAATCCCAGAGCTGAAGGGGTTTTGGATTACGAGGAGAGGTTGAGTAGACTGGGACTGTATTTGTTGGAATTTAGAAGGATGAGGGGGGATCTTATAGAAACATATAAGATTATGAAGGGAATAGATAGCATAGATGCGGGCAGGTTGTTTCCACTGGCGGATGAAAGCAGAACTAGGGGGCATAGCCTCAAAATAAGGGGAAGTAGATTTAGGACTGAGTTTAGGAGGAACTTCTTCACCCAAAGGGTTGTGAATCTATGGAATTCCTTGCCCAGTGAAGCAGTAGAGGCTCATTCATTAAATGTTTTTAAGATAAAGATAGATAGTTTTTTGAAGAATAAAGGGATTAAGGGTTATGGTGTTCGGGCCGGAAAGTGGAGCTGAGTCCACAAAAGATCAGCCATGATCTCATTGAATGGTGGAGCAGGCTCGAGGGGCCAGGTGGCCTACTCCTGCTTCTAGTTCTTATGTTCTTATGTGGGAGGAAACCAGAGCACCCAAAGGAAACCCACGCAGACACGGGAAGAACGTGCTGACTCCGCACAGACAGTGACCCAGCCGGGAATCGAACCTGGGACCCTGGAGCTGTGAAGCAACTGTGCTAACCACTATGCTGCCATGCTGCCATTCAGTTCCCCATGGGAAGCTATTGTTTTTCCTGTGGTTCTGCAACTTCTTGTATCCAATTTGGCCTCATCTTTCCTTTCTTTTTGCTGTTTTAGATCAACATACAATTTTAAAATGTCCTAACAGTGTGGCACTCTGCTCCCCTTGCTGGGCACTCTCCCGAGTTGTGCAGGTTTTTCCCGCCACACCAAAGTGTATTTCAAGATGGCGATTGGCAAGCTTTTCCCCGATTGCACGGGCTTTTCCTTCAGTGCTCTTTCTTTTCACTGTCCAACATATTAAATAGCCCCACTCAGTCATTTCCAAGGAACATCACTTTTGTCACAAGCAACTGTCTATTTTTGCTTTCTCGGTTCAGACAGGCATGCAATTTGTACTGCCTTAATTAAAGTTCAACCTCCTCTCATATGCAAGATGTCTGGTTCATCGAGGACCTCACACGATGTGGTTACGAATCAATCGATTCCTCACTATTCCATCGTTGGAATATTCTGCCAGCCTGTCGAGGTAATTGATGAATAAATCCGTGCGTTTGCGGAGTTTTCGTTTTCTCTTCTTAAATTTTGCTCGCTCACTGATTAAATACTAAAAACTAATTTTGTAAATTGGTAACATACCACTTAACAAAAGTGATTGACACACATTTAATCTATATGAGAAGATATACCAAGAGTCATTTAAGTCGCAATTAATCTTTAACCAGTCGAAGAAAGTTAAAGCTTTTAAAGTTAAAGTGCAAGCATCATCTTCAGCACAATGGCAAAGAATTAGTTGCTTACTTCTGACTTTAAAAATTTTGCTTAAGTAGCCTTCTTTACATTCTGCATGTCTAATTGAAAAATATCTGAAAAAAATGCTTAGCTCTAAACTCCATTTGCTTTGTTGGTTATGCTTAAGCCAAATTTTCGATAATGCAAACTTTGTTTGCAAAACAAATTATGTAGTATTATCGGGACGCTTTGCCAGACTTATTGGAAAGCGATTATGAGAGCCGAATAAACATGATATGAGTTACACCCTTGTTCAGAGATAAGCTAACTACAGGCCAGTTAGTTTAACTCTGGTGATGGGGAAACCTATACGAATTTAGGAATAAGGAGTAGGCCAGTGGACCCCACGAGCCTGCTCCGCCACTGAATAAGGTCATGACTGATCCGATTGTATCTTCAACCCCATATTTCTGCCTACCCCTGATAACTGAAGCATAACCTCCCTACTTTTGTAATCAATTCCCCTCAGAATAAATGAAAACATATTAATAATCTTTATCAATGTTACAAGTTGGCTTACATTAACACTGCAATGACGTTACTGTGAAAATCCCCTAGTCGCCACGCTCCGCTTCAGTTACACCGAGGGAGAATTCAGAATGACCAATTCACCTAACAAGCACATCTTTCCGGACTTGTGGGAGGAAGCCGGAGCGCCCGGAGGAAACCCACGCAGACACAAGGAGAACGTGCAGACTCCAACTGCCTCGTTCCCAGGGCCTAGCCCCGCCGCTCCGACTGCCCCGTGCTCCGGACCCAGCCCCGCCGCTCCGACTGCCCCGTTACATTATACTCCATTTGCCAGATTTTTGCCCCCACATCTAACTTTTGTCCATTTGGAGCCTTCTTAGGTTCTCTTCACAATTTACTTTCCTACCTTTCTTTGTGTCATCAGCAAATTGAGCAACTATACCTTCAGTCCCTTCATCCAAGTCATTTATATAAACTATAAAAGGTTGAGGCCCCAGCACTGATCCCTGATCATCCTGTAGACCCATTTATGCCAACTCGGTTTCCTGTTAGCTAGTAAATCATCAATCCATGCCAATATGTTACCCCTTACACCATGAGCTTTCATTTTCCACATTAACCGTTGATGTGGCACCTTATCAAATGCCTTCTGGAAATCTAAGTGCAGTACATCCACGGTTCCCCTTTATCAACAGCACATATGACTCCCTCAAAGAACTCCTATCAATGGTTAAACATGATTTCTCTTTCACAAAACCATGTTGATTCTGCCCGATTGCCTTGAATTTGTCAATACTCTTCTATAACATCTTCAATAACAGCGTCTCCCAATTTCCCTGTGACAGAGGTTAGACTAACTAGCCTGTAGCTCCCTGCTTTCTGTTTCTTTCCCTTTTGAAATAAATTTGTTGAAACAATCATCCAGGAGATTAAAATTAATAGTCACAGGGAAAAGTGCAGGTTGATTAAGAAAAGCCAGCATGGTATTCTTAACCGAAAATCATAGTTAATGAAGTTGTTGGACTCTGTTGACCAGGTAGCAGAGAGGATTGGATTGGATTTGTTTATTGTCACGTGTACCGAGGTACAGTGAAAAGTATTTTTCTGCGAGCAGCTCAACAGATCATTAAGTATATGAGAAGAAAAGGAAATAAAATAAAATACATAATAGGGCAACACAACATATACAATGTAACTACATAAGCACTGGTATCGGATGAAGCATACAGGGTGTAGTGTTAATGAGGTCAGTCCATAAAAGGGTCATTTAGGAGTCTGGTGACAGTGGGGAAGAAGCTGTTTTTGAGTCTGTTCGTGCGTGTTCTCAGACTTCTGTATCTCCTGCCCGATGGAAGAAGTTGGAAGAGTGAGTAAGCCGGGTGGGAGGGATCTTTGATTATGCTGCCCGCTTTCCCCAGGCAGCGGGAGGTGTAGATGGAGTCAATGGATGGGAGGCAGGTGCGTGTGATGGACTGGGTGGTGTTCACGACTCTCTGAAGTTTCTTGTGGTCCTGGGCCAAGCAGTTGCCATACCAGGGTGTGATGCAGCCCGATAGGATGCTTTCTATGGATGCATCTGTAAAAGTTGGTAAGAGTCAATGTGGACATGCCGAATTTCCTTAGTTCCCTGAGGAAGTATAGGCGCTGTTGTGCTTTCTCATGTGGTACATGTGGGCAATGCTATGTGGTGATATGGACTTCCAAAAGACCTTGGGCTGGATTCTCTATTTTGGGAACTAAGTCCCCATGCTGTTCTCAAAACTGTGGTCTTTTACGCCAGGAAAACGGTGTCAAAAGGCTACCGATTCTCCATTTTTCTGGGGGCTAGCAGGGAGGCAGTGTAGAGCTCGCAGCTCTAGCTGGTGATATGGCCCCCAGCGCATCCGGTTCAGATGCCGCGCATGCGCACGGCAGCCCGCGCCCCCTATCGGCCGCTCGTGCGCCCCGGACTGCCCGGCCACAGTGCCCCCAGCCCCGAATGGAGCCCCACCCCCCCCCGCCCACCGATTGGCCCTCCCCCAACTGTGGCGGCCCCGGACTGAGTCCGCAGCCGCCTCACGAGCTTCCCGAACGGCTGGGACTATGAGAGTCCCACGCCGTCGGGAATTCGGCCGGTTGAGACGGAGCATCGCAGGGTAGGCTTCAGGCAATGGCCTGAGGCGGTGGATAATCGGCGCGGTGTACTCCTAGAGTATGCCGCTTTTCAGGGGGCGGAGAATTCAGAAACCGGCGCTGCTCCCAATTTTGGCGCCCAAATGGATTCTCCGCCCCGTCGCCGAACGCAATTTCGGCGTTGGGGAGCGGCGATTCCAGCCCCTTTAATACAGTGCCACACAACAGACTTATGAACTAAGTTATAGCTCATGGAATAAAAGGGACAATAGCAACATGGATACAAAATTGGCTTTGAGTGATAGGAAACAGAAGTGGATATTTAAAAAATATTTTTATTTTCCTCCTTTTTCACATTTTCATCTAAATTTACATTCACCAACAAACAATCAACGGTAACAAATACAATGTCAATCCCCTGACCAATAATCCCCAAACAACCCTCAACATTTTAAATACAAAGGTCAAAGAAAAGGATTCAGGAATCTACCATCCATCCATACATAGTCATCAACAACATACACAGTCCAACCCCCCCCACCCCAACCATCCCCCCCCTAATGTTCGATGTCATCCAATTTTGAACGTGCATAATGAACAAAGCCCGTGAATTGCATAACCCTTCCAATCCTTTCCCTCAATTCAATCGTCACCTTCTCGAGTGTTAAAAACTCCCAATAGATCCCCCGCCATGCCAAGGCACAGGGTGGAGAGACTGACCTCCACACCAACAGGATCCGCCTTCGGGTGATCAGCAAGACGATCTGCCTCCGCACCCGCTTCCAACCCCGGCCGACCCGATACCCCGAATATGGCCTCCAGAGGACCCGGCTCAAGCCTCACATGTACCACCTTCGAAATCATGGAATGTACAGTGCAGAAGCAGGCTGTTCGGCCCATCGGGTCTGCACCGGCTCTTGGAAAGAGCACCCTACTTAAGCTCACGCCTCCAGCCTATCCCCGTAACAGTAACCCCACCTAAACATTTTGGACACGAAGGGCAATTTATCATGGCCAATACACCTAACCTGCACATCTTTGGACTGTGGGAGGAAACCGGAGGAAATCCACGTAGTCACGAGGAGAACGTGCAGACTCCACACAGACACTCAAGCCGGGAAATGAACCTGGGACCCTGGAGCTATGAAGCAACTGTGCTAACCACTATGCTGCCCTCGAGAAATTACCCCGAACCTCCCCCCAATACTCCTCCAGTTTTGGACTGGACCAAAACTTATGAACGTGGTTTGCACCCCCCACCCCCCCCCCCCGGCAATGTTCACAAACATCATTTACCCCCCTCAAAGAGTCGGCTCATCCTCGCCTTTGTGAGGTGCGCCTTATATTCCACCTTCAAGCCCCAATCTTGCGCAAAAGTTGAGACATTCACCCTCCGGATCACCTCACACCCCAATCCCTCCTCCATGCCCTCTCCCAAGTCTTCCTCCCACTTTGTCTTAATCTCCTCCAGTGGTGCCTTCTCTTCTAGAATCGCTAATAAATCGCCGATACCACCCCTTTCTCCATTCCCCCTGTCGTCAGCACCTCCTCCAACAATTTCATTGTGGAGGCCGGCGCCACTGGAAATCTCTGTATCTCCTTCGCGAAATCTCAGACCTGCATATACCTAAAGATTTCCCCCTGCCCCAACCCATATTTTGCCCCCAGCTCCATCAATCCAGCAAACCGGGCCCCTAGAAACAAATCCTTTAATGCCCCGACTCCCTTCTTCTCCCATCTCCGAAAACTCCCATCCCACTTCCCTGGTCAAACCTGTGAATCCCCTGAATTGGTATTTCCCTTGACCCCGCCCCCAGCCTAAAATGCTGGTGCAACTGCCTCCAGATTTTCAACGTTGTTACTTCTACCGGACTCCGAGTATTTCCCCGTGGCCATCGGGAACGGCCCTATTGCCAATGCCCTCAGTCCCGACCCCCTACACAGACTCTCCTCCATCATGACCCACCGGGACTCCCCCCTTCTAACCCAGCTCACCTGACTGCCGTCCTCTCTGCAACAGCACCTTCCTGATGCTAATCACCTTCCCTCTCCACATAAACGAGGCAATCATCTTTTCAACCTCCTTTAAAAATGCCTTTGGCAGGAAGATCGACAGGCAAATAAACAAGAATCGTGGCAACACATTCATTTTAATTGCCTGTACCGGACCTGCCAGTGACAGATTGAGACCATCCCACCTTGCCAGATCCACTTTCACCCTCCCCATCAGACTAGTAATGTTATACCTATAGAGCCCCCCCGAATCCCGTGCCACCTGCACCCCTAGATATCTAAAGTGAGTTCCCGCCCTACACCCACACCCCTGGCTGAGACACCACAAAACATTCACTTTTATCTCAATTTAGTTTATATCCCAAAAAAGACCCAAACACTCGAAAGCAGCTCAAATATGCCCCCCATCGACATACGCAGTTCTGATACATACAGCAACAAGTCGTCCGCTCTATCCACTACTCCGCACTATCCATTTCCACACCTCCAAACTTCTCAACGCAATGGCCAACGGTTCAATCACAAGCACGAACAACATGGGGAACATAGGACATACCTTCCTGGTCCCACGTGCAGAGCAAAATATCCCAAATTCATATTATTCATGCGGACAATCGCCCTCTGTTCCCTGTGCAGCCTTACCCAATATACAAATCATGGCCCAATCCCAAACCGCTCCAGAACCGCCATCAAATACCCCCACTCAACTCGATCAAAATGCCTTCTCGGCGTCCAATGCCACAATTCCGCCATAGCCACGTTCAATCACCTCCTAATCACCCCCTTCACAAACCTCGTCTGATCTTCCCCATCACCTTCGGGAGGCACTCCTCCAACCTACCCGCCATATCTTCGTCAACACCTTTGCGTCCACATTCAAAAGTGATATGGGCCGATACGACCCAGATTCTGTTGGATCCTTATCCTTCTTGAGCAGCAGGGAGATCGATGCCTGCCCCAAGCTCTGTGGAAACACCCCCTTCCCTATCGCCTCCTCAAACATCCCCACCATCAGCGCCGCCAACGTATCATAAAATTTCTTGTAATACTCCACCGGAAACTCATCTGGCCCTGCTACCTTCCCCAACTGCATCCTCCCAATCGCATCTTTTATCTCCTGCTCCGTTATCGTCCCCTCCAATTTGGCCCTGTTGCCCTCCCCCAGCCTCGGGTATTCCAAATCATCCAGGAATTCCTGCATCTCCCGATCCTCGCCAGGTGGCTCCAACCTGTAGAATCTCTCGTAAAACTCCTCAAACATCCTATTAATCTGATCTGGAGCCACCACCAACTTCTCTGCCCGATACCGCACCTGAACAATTTCCCTCGCCGCTGCCTCCCTCCAAAGTTGATCTGCCAGCATGCATCCCGCCTTCTCTCCATACTCGTAGACCTCTCCCCTCGACTGTCTCAATTGGTGCACCACCTTCCTTGTGGACAGCCGGTCAAACTCGCCTGCAACGCCTTCCTCTTTTCCAAGTGTCGGATCCACATCCTCTGCATGCCCCTGTCCACTTCCAACATCGCATCTATTAACCTTTGCCAATCCACCCTCTCCTCCTTATCCACCTTTGCCTTAAACAATATCACTTCCCCCTCGCCACTGCCTTCAAAGCTTCCCAAACCACCGCCGTGAGACCTCACCCATACAATTAAACCGCATATTCCTCAATCACTTTTCCAATCTTATCACAAAACCTTTGGTCCCCCAACAGCCCCACATCCAATCTCCATCCCCGCCTCTGCACTATTCCCTTCTCCAACACCATATAAACCAAGTGTGGTGCATGGTCCAATATCGCAATTGTCGAATATTCTGACCCCTTGACCCTGGTTAACAGCAACTTCCCCACCACAAACAAATCTCTCTGCGAATAGGCCTTATGAACTGCAGAGAAGAAAGAATACTCCCGCTCCCCCGGGTGCAAGAACCTCCAAGGGTCCACTCCTCCCATTTCCACCATTAGCCCAGCCAATGCCTTCGCTCCCCTGACTGGGTAATCGATCGCATTCGTGACCTGCCCAATTTTGGCTCCTGCACCATATTCCAGTCTCCACCCACTATCAATTCATGTGAATCCAAGTCAGGGATGGCCCACAAACCCTGCATCATCCCAGTTGCGACCATACACGCTAACCAATGCCACCAACCTCCCCATCAATGCCCCTGTCACTATTATGTATCTACCTTCCTGATCTGCCACAACTTTCTCCATTTGGAACCTCACTCTTTTATTCACCATAAACGCCAGCCCCCACGCCCTACTGTCAAAATCAAAGTGAAACACCTGGCTAACCCTGCCCTTTCTAAGACTCCCCTGATCCTTCATCCTCAAGTGAGTCTCCTGCAGCATCGTCACATTTGCTTTCAAACTTTTAAAATGCGTAAGCACCCTCGACCTCCCAACCCTCTCACATTCTATGTAACTATCCAACCAGAGGGTCTCTCCCCCACCCCCACCCCCCCTACCCCACCCCCGTCACCCTCCCTGCTTATCCACCATTATCATAATTTTGGGCAATACCTACTGAGCCTGACCCTTCACTATCCATTGTTGACATCAAACCCCCACCCCCCTCTCAGAGTCCCCCCTACACTCCCTCTCGAAGAACCCCCACTCAGTGTCGATCCCTCCCCTGCCTTTTCTCACCTCCTAGGCCCATTGAAACCTGCTCACCAGGTTCCAATGCACAGGATAGTGGTTAATGGATATTTTCAGTGGGGAGGAAGATTTATAGTGGGGTTCCCATAATAGAAATACATATATACATATATTTTGGCAGATAGGGACAGATGAAGTTCAATTGGAGAACCATTTTGGTTGGAAGAACATAGAGAGACAATATAAAATAAAGGGTATATTCTAAAGGGGGTGCAGGAGCAGAGAGACATGGATGTATATGTGCACAAGTCATTGAAGGTGGCAGGACAGACAGAGAGATTGGTTAAAGCATACACTAACTTAGGCTTTATTAATAGGACATGAGTATAAGAGAAAGGAGGCTGTGTTGAACTTGTATATGACATCAATTCAGCCTCTGCGTGTCGCACTTTGGGAAGGATGTGAAGACATTGGAGAGAATGCAAAAAAGATTCACGAGAATGTTTCCAGGGATGAGGAACTTCAGTTATGAGGACAGATTGGAGAAGTTAGGACTCTTTCCTTTCCTTGATGAAAGAAAGGCCAAGAGGAGATTTGATAAGAGGTGTTTAAAATGTTCCCAATTGTGAAAGGATTGAGAACGAGAGGGCACAGATTTAAAATAATAGGTAAAAGAAGCAAAATGCACTGCCTGACAGTGTGGTGGAGGCAGGTTTAACTGAAGCATTCAGAAAGGAATTAGACTTGTTACCTGAAAAGGAAGAATGTGCAGGGTTTATGGGAAGAAGACAGCGGAATGACACTTAATGGAATTTCACATTTGGAGCCGGTGCTGACACGATGGGCTGACTGGACTGCTTTTGTGCTGAGAATATTTTGTGATTCTGAGTTCAGAATCGTTTTCATGAACACACGATTTTCACTTTTTTCATGAAGTGCCCTCACATTATTGGACCCCCAATACAGACTGTTCCTGTCAGCATACACCATTTCAACAAAGGTAAATTTATACTGAATAAAAGGGCACAAATACTTTTTTTCCTTTTCATCAAGGTAAAGACAGGAACAAGAGGATAGAACATTCGCGTTTGTGTGCCTGGTGTCAGCGTTCAGCATTGATAAGGGGCAGTACGGTTTATAGGAAGAGTAAAAGGTTCCTAGCCTAAGAATGGCACCCTGTTGCAAAAGTATTAACATTTCAATTTTATATGCAGCCATCCTTGAAGTCCAACTGAGATTTGCAATCTAATGAGCACTTTTTGGTTTTGCTGTGGAGCTATGGTTAGTTTCAGAATGTCCGAAAATCAATTCACATAGAAATCTTTCAGCAAACAAAGACATTCACCTGATTAAAGATCAACAGTAAAACGGCATTATGCTGTCTGTGCTGAATTACTCAATTCCCAGGTTTTAAAAAAAATTGTAATAGATAATAGATGGTAATGAAGGTATTATTTGCTCTTTTAAAAATAGCTCCAGTACTTTGAACTGAACAATTAAAAAAAAACAAGACCCAAAAATAAAAACAGTCTCCATTCAGCAACAAAATGACTCAGTCAACACTACTTCCGCTTTCTCTTTCAAACAAGTTAAAACCCACCACATGGGTAAAATGTGAATTACAGGCTTGGCAAATAACACCAGCGGATATACAAACCAATTCATTTGCCTTGACCAGAACCAGTCGTGTTGCTTTATGGCTGACACTTCCAACGATACCACATCAACGCACAAGTCAAACTCGGGACTGTTTTTGTAAAACAAATCATTATCCAAGAAGTGACTAATTTGTATTGCAAAATCTAGAAACTTCTTTGAACAACTGGTCGAAATAAAGGCTATGCGTCTTGTGATCAAACATCCAATAATTTCTAGGCTGCCCCAACTATTAGTGTAAGGAGCAAAGTGGACCTAATACAATTGTTTTCGATGTAATTAAAATCCTGTAGATTTATTCCAAGAACGTCTTTTACATATATACTTTCCCTTTCAACCTATGCTGCAAATTGCAGTGACCTGTAATGGTGAATCTTTCCCAACAACACAAAAAATGTATTTCCCCCAAGTGTTTTGCTTATGTGCAATGCATTCAAGTGTAAAATAGCTATCTTGAAAATTACACATTATGTAGGATTTCTTTGCACTGGAGAAGTAATTTCATCACTGATGTGTTAAGTAAGTTGGTTCAACGTTGACTGCAATTGGATGCAGTGAAACTAGAAACAGGCTTCTGACCCAGGAGATGGTCCAACATTGTTTTATTGAACTTCCTGATTGCTGTACATAGTCTGCTGTGAGTTGACACTCTATCAATCTAACTGATAACCTCCTACTGGCTTGACCATACTAACTCTCTACCTCATGGTGATAGTGCTCACTGGCTTGTGCACTCTTACTATCACAGTAACTGTGTCCTGTAGAGAGAGAGAGTCTTAATGTCCTATGTGCTTTATAGTGGTGGTGTCCTGTCTGGTGATTGGTTGTTCTGTGTCGTGTGTGTTCATTGGTTATCCTGTGTGTCAATCACTGCGTGTCTGCATCTCATTATATACATGAGTGGATATTATGACAATCACAACTGCGCTGAGACTATTACAATAGGTCTTACTTGCAACTTATCTGGACTGCCAGGGCCTAGGGAAAAATATGTTGACTTCAGATGCTGCCACCTAGAGACAAGTATTAAACTGAAAGCCAAACATTAATTGCATGGGATTGGGAAAACAAATTAAATGCATAGAATTACTTCCTGAACAAAAACCTTTCTTTTTTAAAAAGAAATTTTGAGTACCCAATTCATTTTTTCCAATTAAGGGGCAATTTACCGTGGCCAATCCGCCTATCCTGCACATCTTTGGGTTGTGGGGGCGAACCCCACGCAAACACGGGGAGAATGTGCAAACTCCACACGGACAGTGACCCAGAGCTGGGATCGAACCTGGGACCTCGGCGTCGTGAGGCAGCAGTGCTATCCACTGCGCCACCGTGCTGCCCAAACCTTTCCTTTTTAACAGGTTAGAAAACAGATTAATGTTTTTTTTTTTTAAATCTGTTCATCCGTGAAGTAAATCAATCTGTGCAACTCTACTATTAACTTTTTGAATCCAGGCAAGATGAATTTCAACTGTCTCTTCTTTCACCTCACGTGGGTGTCACAATGATTAGCACTGTTGCCTTACAGGGCCAGGGGTCCGGGCTCAATTCTGGCCTTAGGTCACTATCTGCGTGGAGTCTGTGTGTTCTCCCCGTGTCTGCATGGCTTTCCTCTGGGTGCTCCAGTTTCCTCCCACAGTCCAAAAATGTGCAGATTAGATGGATTGGCCATGCTAAATTGTCCCTTAATGATCAGGCATGTGCAGGTTAGGTTGGGGGATAGGGGCGGAGTGGACCTAGGCAGGGTGCTCTTTTGGAGGGTCAGCGCTGATCCGATGGGCCGAATGACCTCATTTTGCACAGACGGGATTCTATGATCTTACCACCATGACACTATCGACTTTGCATGGTCACTAATCGGTGGTAAAGAAAATCTAATGACCTCAATACCATCACGAAAAACGTGGTTGTGACAATTTTCAATCCCTGCCCAAAACACAGATGGATCTTCATCCTGCTTCCCCAGATCTTTATGTCAGCAGTACAAATATCGCTTAGGGCCTCAGCCACAGGGGCCATTGCTGCTGTCGCTGGTGCCACACACTCCTCCATTGTGAGTGCTGACCCGTTCTTCAAAGCGTTGCGCATCTTGCGAGTGGATTCCTTCAATCAAACCGCTTTCTGCGGCACTGTCAGATATTATTCCCAGTATCTGCACCAAGATTTAATGTACCGCCAGCATTGTTCTTTTAACTGCAGGACCTGCGAGAGTTTAGTACGAGAGGGGATTATGGTCCCTTCATGGCAGGTTAGGGCAGCCCTGTAATCCTGCCCTGGGCTCTCAGCTCGTCAGCAGTTTAAAGAGCACGCTTCCCTTCCATGCTAGTCACTGACTAATTACTCTCTAATTACTGAACCTACCATGGCGTTAATCACTGGAAGACAGGGAACAAAGTTGCATTTACCTTTCGGTGTAGTTTGCATGTTGATGTTCATCTCCTCTGCTGTCTGTTTGCCCTACTTGTTGTTCTTTTGGTCCTTCATTGATTCTGTGTCATATCTGGGTTGTGTTTATTTTTGTTTCCTTTTTGGGGTGTGAGGTGGTGCACACAATTAAGGGGATGGTAATGCTGAGGGGGGAGGCACCACATTTCAGGTGGTACTAATAAGCAGCGGGAAGAGGATAGCACTGGGAACATTCCAAGTGGCATTAAACAAAGCTGTATATTCAGGCTGTGTACATTGACACCTCCTATTAGGGGGCAGCACGGTAGAACAGTGGTTAGCATTTTGGCTTCACAGCGCCAGGGTCCCAGGTTCGATTCCCCGCTGGGCCACTGTCTGTGCGGAGTCTGCATGTTCCCTCTGTGTCTGCGTGGGTTTCCTCCGGGTGCTCCGGTTTCCTCCCACAGTCCAAAGACGTGCAGGTCAGGTGGATTGGCCATGCTAAATTGCCAATAGTGTCCAAAAAGGTTAGGAGGAGCTATTGGGTTACGGGGATAGGGTGGAAGTGAGGGCTTAAGTGGGTCGGTACAGACTCGATGGGCCGAATGGCCTCCTTCTGCACTGTATGTTCTATTTTAGCTTCCTTCCTCGCTGCCCTCATTGTTGCTGTTCTGCACTGCAATTCCATATAAGTTTGTAATGTTATGTTGTGTTGGTAATATGACATACTTCTCTCTTACCCTCCAAATGCAAGCAATAGTATACTGGTCAAAGCACACTAAACCGGAAGCAACAATGATAAACAGAGATGTGTGTTTATAGACATGGCTCAGAGGTTCCATTTGGGCGCAAACAGCTCAAAATTCAGCTCATTTTCAGAAGTTTTCTTTGTTCATTTCCGCTCAAATTCCTTTGCAAAACCCCAATTTCTATGAACCAGCACAAATTGGGCAGCATTTTCAAACGTTTTTTTAAAAAACTGCATTAAAACGTATTCTTGGTCACCCAGTCGTTTTATTAGGACAGATGCAGCATCCCTTATCCGAAATCCGAAAAGTCACGATGAGACGTCACGAGTGGGAAGTCCCAAAAGACCCTTGGAAGGTTTCCGGGAAATGCGCAGGACCCAACAGGCGGGAACAGGCCATTTCACCCCCTTGAAAATTATATCGTGAAATCCGACGCGCACTCGGTCCCAAGCATTTCGGATAAGGGGCGCTCAGCCTGTATCATGGAAAATAGGTTTCCCTGAAGAAAAAAGCATTTTTAATCAGTGTCTCGTCCAATCCTAATCAGTAGCATAATTTTAGATAACTGAAAATGATTTCAGAATATTTATAAAACTATTTACTGGTTATATCAGTATACAGTAGTTTGTTTTCTTAGTAAATTAAAAGAAAATTGAAAGCTTTTTGAAAAAAAAGTGCTTATTCGGGCTCTTGTGCCCTAAAGATGGTTAATTTTAACATCTACCATGACGATCCTCAAACGGGTGTAATTAACAGAAACTCGCCAGGGTGAAAACTTCGAACTAGTGATGAAGCCCATGTGTGGACAGGTTTGGTTTCTAGAGCAATGATTTTTAAACTATCCCCCTCCCAAAAAAAATCACAAAATCTCAACTTACACTGAAGTTAATTTGAGCTCAAAGTTTTTCAATCTTGAGAGCTGGATTTGGAAATACCAGTGTAACGTTGCAGAAACTCCAGGGCAATATATTCTAATGAGAGATAACTACTTCACATACAATTTTATGTCCATATTTATTCTGGAAGTGTGATGGCGAAGGGAGGTGGGCAGGAAATATAATGTTTAAAAATACACAGGATAAATGATCGTACAATGATTCAATTTTAAGATATAGCTTTACCGTACACAGTGTCATTTAAAGTCCAATAGTGTAACCACAAACATTTGTGTGTGTTTATTATTGCCACACAACTCTCGGACCTTGCAATGGACTAGTTTTATTCAAAAAACTCATACAAAGGTGCGATTTTACTTATTGGTTCTCCCAATTGGAAATCTAGGGGGCAATTATGACGTTGCTGGCGCACAAACTTGGAGGGGGCTCCGATGGGGCCTGGCCCACGATCGGGGCCCACCGATTGGCGGGCCGGCCTCTGTGGCTGGGGGCCTCCTTTCCTATGCGCCGGCCCCTGTAGCCCTGCGCCATTTTGCGTCGGGGCCGGCACGTTGAAGGAAGCCATTGCGCATGCACGTGTTGGCTCTGGCGCCACTGCGCATGTCCTCGTTGGCGCCGGCGCAACTGCGCATGCGTGGATTCCGGGCGCACAGTTCGCGCCGAGATCTGCAGCTGGAGCAGCGCGAACCACTCCAGTGCCATGCTGGCCCCCTGTAGGGGCCAGAATTAGACGTGGGAGCGGCCCGTTCACACCGTCGTAAAACGCGATGGCGTTTACGATGGCATAGACGCTCTGCTGCGGGATTGGGAATCCCGCCCCTCTGAATGTCAGGAGGCAGTGCCAGGTTGGTATTCCCAAGGGTTGGGGCAACTAGCAACCCCACAGTAGGCTGTCACTTACTGTCACTTAGAGATGGGGGTGCCATTTAACAATTGTGCCCCAATCTCTGCAAAGTCATGCTTGCTGGTTTGGTTAGGCCCTGCCCCGCCCCTCTAAATGGTAGTGCAAAACTCACCCCCCCCCCCCCCCCCCCCCCACCCCCCCAACCGCCAAAAAAAAAATTCTAAGTGTGGGTGGATTGCAGTTTGGATCACACCCAACCACCTAGCGGGAGTCGCACCTCGTTTCCCGCCGGAGGCCAGACTTTAGAAATTTGGGAGAATTCCGCCCGTAATTTGCCGGAAGCACCTGCTGGAATTCAGATGCGGACAATCAATACATTTCTATTTGGGAGAATGACCAAAAAGCAGTGGGTGCCTGCATTTCTAATTTGTGCACCCAGCTGGCAAAGCTCTTCACCTGGAGCAGTGGCTCATAAAACTGTCAGAATTAATGTAACAAAGGGAATTGTCATTGGAAAGTCTGGATAGTTAAACGCTACCATTGAACTTCAACAGAGTTCCTAGTGAAACAAAAATGCTGTAAACAATAACATTTAAGCAAACATGGTCCAATAGCCGGTCAAATACTTAACAGCAGCCATATTAATGGAATTTGGGCTGTCAGCCTAACACCATTTTCTAAAAAGCAATATATGGAGGTGCATCGTTAACGTAGTAAATAAGCCCGATGGTACTTCGCTTATCAGGTTAAATGTGATGTCAAGCCACATAAGGAGATATTTGGACATGGACCAAAAATATGGTTAAACAGCTAGGTTATGGATTAACTTTTTAAAAATAAATTTAGAGTACCCAATTAATTTTTTCCAATTAAGGGGCAATTTAACGTGGCCAGTCCACCTAGCCTGCACATCCTTGGGTTGTGGGGGCAAAACCCACGCAAATACAGGGAGAATGTGCAAACTCCACACGGACAGTGACCCAGAGCCGGGATCGAACCTGGGACTTCGGCGCCGTGAGGCAGCTGGGCTAACCCACTGCGCCACTATGCTGCCCTATGGATTAACTTAAAAAGAGTTAAATGAGTCATATGTTTAGAGAGAAAATGCCAATGATTCGGACCTAGGTAACCAACGGCATGGCTATCAGCGAGTGAGCAATAAAATCAGGGATGTGCTAGAGCATAGAATTGAAGGGTCACCGGGATCTTGGAGTTTGTAGATTTGCAACAGATCACTTGGGTCAGAAGAGGAAGACAATGGATGGATTCAAACACAGGGTGAGAATTTTAAAATTGAGGCAAGGCTGGACCAGGTGCCAGTTAGGTAGGTTGGCACATGGGTGATGGGTGAAGAGGACTAGGTAGGTGCGTTAGGATATGGGCAACCGAGCTTTTGGTGTGGGGAAAGGTGGGATGACATCTCGGAGAACACTGGAACTGTCGAGTCCGGAAGTAATAAATGCAGGAATGAGAGTTTTCAGCAACAGGTGACTGGAACCAGGGGCGGTGAAAGGTGATATTACAGAGGTGGAAACAGGCAATCTTTACGATGCAGATGGTGTGTGAACATAAGTTCAGCTCAGGGTTGAATAGGCCGTTGATGCCATGAACGGTTTGAGTAGTGCAGTGTAGGTTAACAAGGGCTGCCCCACCCACTCACATAACTGTTTGGCAGTTAAGTGTCAGTCACTTAAATTTCCCTTGATCTAAAAGCAGGTGGGGGAGGGGAGTCAATTCAGGACAGTTTAAAAAGAGCAACTTGTAAACTCACTCCCAGTGAATTCTCCCAGTGAGCCAGAGAAGGTGGGAATTGAATCAAATCAGTAAGGCAGCTCCTTTTAAATTTCAGGAGTTTAAATTGATTTAAGTTAAGCTAGAATTGTGCAGTGTAGGTTAACAAGGGCTGCCCCACCCACTCGCATAACCGGTTGGCAGTTATGTGTCAGTCACTGAAATTTCCCTTGATCTAAAAGCAGGGGAGTCAATTCAGGACAGTTTAAAAAGAGCAACTTGTAAACTCACTCCCAGTGAATTCTCCCAGTGAGCCAGAGAAGACACAGCCAGAGTGAGACAGAACCAAGAGTGAGTTTGGGAATTTGAATCTAGGTGGGAATCGAATCAAATCAGTAAGGCAGCTCCTTTTAAATTTCAGGAGTTTAAATTAATTTAAATTAAGCTAGAATTGTGCAGTATAGGTTAACAAGGGCTGCCCCACCCACTCGCATAACCGGTTGGCAGTTAAGTGTCAGTCACTTAAATTTCCCTTGATCTAAAAGCAGGTGGGTGAGGGGAGTCAATTCAGGACAGTTTAAAAAGAGCAACTTGTAAACTCACTCCCAGTGAGTTCTCCCAATGAGCCAGAGAAGACACAGCCAGAGTGAGACAGAACCAAGAGTGAGTTTGGGAATTTGAATCTAGGTGGGAATTCAAAGCTGGGTAGGGAGGAGGTGCTTTTTATCCCTGGTAAGTGACTGGTAAGTAGTGTTTCTGTTTTCTTTTTCTTTTCATTGGTATATATATATATATATATATTTTCTTTTTCGTTGTTTATTTATTTATTAAATTTTGTTTGGGAAATTGTAATAGTTGAAGTTAACCGAAGGTTTAAGACATGGCAGGAGATCTCGGACCCGTGCCATGCTCCTCGTGTGCGATGTAGGAGCTCAGGGACACGTCCACTGTCCCTGGCTCCTTCACGTGCAAGTGTGTCCAGTTGCAGCTCCTGTTAGACCGCTTGACGGCTCTGGAGCTACGGATGGACTCACTTTGGAGCATCCGCGTTGCTGAGGACGTCGTGGATAGCACATTTAGCGAGTTGGTCACACCGCAAGTGAAAGGTACTGAGGGAGATAGAAAATGGGTGACCAAAAGACAGAGCAAGAGTGGGAAGGCAGTGCAGGTGTCCTCTGCGGTCATCTCCCTGCAAAACAGATATACTGCTTTGGACACTGTTGAGGGAGATGGCTCATCAGGGGAAGGCAGCAGCTGCCAGGTTCATGGCACCATGGCTGGCTTTGCTGCGCAGCTGGGTAGGAAGAAGAATGGCAGGGCTATAGTGATAGGGGACTCAATTGTAAGGGGCATAGACAGGCGGTTCTGCGGACGCAATCGAGACTCCAGGATGGTATGTTGCATCCCTGGTGCAAGGGTCAAGGATGTCTCGGAGCGGCTGCAGGACATTCGGGGGGGGGGAGGAGAGGAGGGTGAACAGCCAGCTGTCGTGGTGCACATAGGCACCAACGATGTAGGTAAAATAGGGGATGAGGTCCTACAAGCTGAATTTAGGGAGTTAGGAGTTAAACTAAAAAGTAGGACCTCAAAGGTAGTAATCTCAGGATTGCTACCAGTGCCACGAGCTAATCAGAGTAGGAATGTCAGGATAGATAGGATGAATGCGTGGCTCGAGAGATGGTGCAAGAGGGAGGGATTCAAATTCCTGGGACATTGGAACCGGTTCTGGGGGAGGTGGGACCAGTACAAACCGGACGGTCTGCACCTGGGCAGGACTGGAACCGATGTCCTAGTTGGGGGGGGGGGGGGGGGGGGGGTTGCTAGAGCTGTTGGGGAGAGTTTAAACTAATGTGGCAGGGGGGTGGGAATCGATGCAGGAAGTTGGAAGGTAGTAAAACAGGGACAGAAATAAAAGGCAGTAAGGGGGAAAGTGTAAGGCAGAGAAGTCAGAGTCAAAAATCAAAAAGGGCAACAGTACAAGGTACAGTGCCTGAGGGGAGCTCAGTGAATAGGACCAGGAATACGAAAAGGAATAAAACGGGAAGTGAAAACATTAATGGTAAGTGACGCGGCAGGTTGTTACATGAAGATATGGGTTCAACGACAAGGAAAATTAGGAGAAAGGTTAAGAGGAAATATAACTTTGGAGAGGTTACTGATCGAGGTGTTAAGATTCAGAACAGAGGTAAAAAAGCCAACATAAGTGTACTTTACCTGAATGCTCGTGGTATTCGGAATAAGGTAAATGAGTTGATGGCGCAAATCATCGTGAATGACTATGATTTAATGGCCATTACTGAAACATGGTTAAAGGATGGTCACGACTGGGAGTTAAATATCCGAGGGTATCAAACTATTCGGAAGGACAGTGTGGATGGTAAGGGAGGTGGTGTAGCTCTGTTATTTAAGGATGACATCCGGGCAACAGTAAGGGATGACATCGGTGCTATGGAGGTTAAGGTTGAATCCATTTGGGTGGAAATCAGGAATAGTAAGGCGAAAAAGTCACTGATAGGAGTAGTCTACAGGCCACCAAATAGTAACATTATGGTGGGGCAGGCAAAAAAAAAAAAAATACTGATGCATGTAGAAATGGTACAGCAGTTATCATGGGGGATTTTAATCAACATGTCGATTGGTTTAACCAGGTCGGTCAAGGCAGCCTTGAGGAGGAGTTTATAGAATGTATCCGCGATAGTTTCCTCGAACAGTATGTAATGGAACCTACGAGGGAACAAGCGGTCCTAGATCTGGTCTTGTGTAATGAGACAGCGTTGATTCAGGATCTCATAGTTAGGGATCTTCTCGGAAGGAGCGATCACAATATGGTGGAATTTAAAATACAGATGGAGGGTGAGAAGGTAAAATCAAGTACTAGTGTTTTGTGCTTAAACAAAGGAGATTACAATGGGATGAGAGAAGAACTAGCTAAGGTAGACTGGGAGCAAAGACTTTATGGTGAGACAGTTGAGGACCAGTGGAGAACCTTCCAAGTGATTTTTCACAGTACTCCACAAAGGTTTATACCAACAAAATGGAAGAACGGTAAAAAGAGGGAAAATCGTTCGTGGATATCTAAGGAAATAAGGGAGAGTATCAAATTGAAGGAAAAAACATACAAAGTAGCCAAGATCAGTGGGAGACTAGAGGACTGGGAAATCTTTAGGGGGCAACAGAAAGCTACTAAAAAAGCTATAAAGAAGAGTAAGATAGATTATGAGAGTAAACTTGCTCAGAATATAAAAACAGATAGTAAAAGTTTCTACAAATATATAAAACAAAAAAGAGTGGCTAAGGTAAATATTGGTCCTTTAGAGAATGGGAAGGGAGATTTAATAATGGGAGATGAGGAAATGGCTGAGGAACTGAACAGGTTTTTTGGGTCAGTCTTCACAGTGGAAGACACAAATAACATGCCAGTGACTGATGGAAATAAGGCTATGACAGGTGAGGACCTTGAGAGGATTGTTATCACCAAGGAGGTAGTGATGGGCAAGCTAATGGGGCTAAAGGTAGACAAGTCTCCTGGACCTGATGGAATGCATCCCAGAGTGCTAAAAGAGATGGCTAGGGAAATTGCAAATGCACTAGTGATAATGTACCAAAATTCACTAGACTCTGGGTGGTCCCGGCAGATTGGAAATTAGCAAACGTGACACCACTGTTTAAAAAAGGAGGTAGGCAGAAAGCGGGTAATTATAGGTCAGTGAGCTTAACTTCGGTAGTAGGGAAGATGCTGGAATCTATCATCAAGGAAGAAATAGCGAGGCATCTGGATGGAAATTGTCCCATTGGGCAGACGCATCATGGGTTCATAAAGGCAGGTCGTGCCTAACTAATTTAGTGGAATTTTTTGAGGACATTAACAGTGCGGTAGATAACGGGGAGCCAATGGATGTGGTATATCTGGATTTCCAGAAAGCCTTTGACAAGGTGCCACACAAAAGGTTGCTGCATAAGATAAAGATGCATGGCATTAAGGGGAAAGTAGTAGCATGGATAGAGGATTGGTTAATTAATAGAAAGCAAAGAGTGGGGATTAATGGGTGTTTCTCTGGTTGGCAATCAGTAGCTAGTGGTGTCCCTCAAGGATCAGTGTTGGGCCCACAACTGTTCACAATTTACATAGATGATTTGGAGTTGGGGACCAAGGGCAATGTGTCCAAGTTTGCAGACGACACTAAGATAAGTGGTAAAGCAAAAAGTGCAGAGGATACTGAAAGTCTGCAGAGGGATTTGGATAGGCTAAGTGAATGGGCTAGGGTCTGGCAGATGGAATACAATGTTGACAAATGTGAGGTTATCCATTTTGGTAGGAATAACAGCAAAAGGGATTATTATTTTAAAAATAAAATATTAAAACATGCTGCTGTGCAGAGAGACCTGGGTGTGCTAGTGCATGAGTCGCAAAAAGTTGGTTTACAGGTGCAACAGGTGATTAAGAAGGCAAATGGAATTTTGTCCTTCATTGCTAGAGGGATGGAGTTTAAGACTAGGGAGGTTCTGCTGCAATTGTATAAGGTGTTAGTGAGGCCACACCTGGAGTATGGTGTTCAGTTTTGGTCTCCTTACTTGAGAAAGGACGTACTGGCACTGGAGGGTGTGCAGAGGAGATTCACGAGGTTAATCCCAGAGCTGAAGGGGTTGGATTACGAGGAGAGGTTGAGTAGACTGAGACTGTACTCGTTGGAATTTAGAAGGATGAGGGGGGATCTTATAGAAACATATAAGATTATGAAGGGAATAGATAGGATAGATGCGGGCAGGTTGTTTCCACTGGCGGGTGAAAGCAGAACTAGGGGGCATAGCCTCAAAATAAGGGGAAGTAGATTTAGGACTGAGTTTAGGAGGAACTTCTTCACCCAAAGGGTTGTGAATCTATGGAATTCCTTGCCCAGTGAAGCAGTAGAGGCTTCCTTCATTAAATGTTTTTAAGATAAAGATAGTTTTTTGAAGAATAAAGGGATTAAGGGTTATGGTGTTCGAGCTGAGTCCACAAAAGATCAGCCATGATCTCATTGAATGGTGGAACAGGCTCGAGGGGCCAGATGGCCTACTCCTGCTCCTAGTTCTTATGTTCTTATGATTCAGGCTCAGACAGTTGCCAGGGAGGGTGATGAAATCGGTGGCTAGGAAACAAAACTTCCAATCTGAACAGACAGAAAGTGCTATCTAAAGGAGTGACGCTAAATTCACGAACATTAAGTTCTGAATAAAGAGACCTATCACTCTGTCAGATTGCAAGACATTTTGCTTGGAATTTTATTTTGGAAGTTTGAGCAAGAACTCTTCAGAATGTGGTAAAATTGAATCTAGGTTAGTCAGTGCCAGGTCACACTTGATTTATTCTGCTTTTAGACTCTACAACTGACCTGGAATACTTTCAATGGGCCTTGAAATTCTTCATTGCATACATGTTTGTTCTTTCTCTCAAGTATTTGTACATGAAACATCCTCTTTAGTAGATAACACTATCAAAGTACAGATTTGTACTTTACTCATATGCAGGCTTCATTTTTTAATCACTTTTACTTCAAGGGGGCATAATATCAAATCAATGATTAAACATGGACTATCAGGTCACTTGGAAAAATCTCCTTTACAGTTTCCTAATAGTAACAAAACCTTTGGGGGCAGATTACTCCTAGAAATGACATGAGGCTTTGCATTCCACCCCGCCCTCACCCCCCAACCCTCCCACACACACATAACTGCGCCATCAATTCGTACTGAAGGGGAGCAGTACCACCGAAAAGGAGGAATAAAACAGCGAGACACAACTGGAACGAAACACAGCTCAATTTACAAATGAAAGCACATCAAAAAAATGAGCTAACCGAATTCATGATCAGATTGCTGCTGTATCCAAACTCTCCCTCAAGGGAAGATGATGAGCTCTTCTAAAACTAAGCAACAATCGCCACAGATGTGGGTATGGGGTGCAGGTTTGATCCCATGCCTCCAGTTGCCATTTGACGTCCGACAGCATTGAGTGATCCTGCCATCCTCCAAAATTTACACACATAAAAACATAGCAGCTAGCGAGTAATCCTCAGGAGTACAAATGAACCCTGATGGCTTTCACACTTCCTTCTCCTACCACACAAAGACCAATTGTCATGCCACTAACCGAGCCCCTCTGCTCAAATGAGCGAGTTTGGCAAAGATCAGGAACCAAACCGGGGTCTTGACTTGTCGGAGTAGTTCCAGCTGTGCATTTATCAGCAGGTTCCCCCCCCCCCCCCCCGCCCCCCCGCAATTCTGGATCAATTCTCCTTCTTCCCAAGAGGGTACTGACCTTCGGATTCCCAAAGGCTGCTGATTACAGACTGTCACTCAAGTGACCATTTGTAATAAACCAACACAGGCGGAGGAAAGTGGCACCACAGCCATCTTTAGTCAAGATCAAATGCAATTCTCACAGATCTGGATAGTGACTGGAAAAGGAAACCCTGGCCTTTTCTCCCTCTCCTCACCCAGGGACAGTGATGATTGTACTACTTTTAACAATAGCTACTTCACTAGAAACTGGAATATAACCATAGAATCTTAGAGCACAGGCAGAGCCATACTGCCATCATACCTGGGCTGACTCTTTGAAAGAGCAATCCACTCCTGTGCTCTTTCCCATAACCGTGTAAAATTTCATGTTCATATCCAATTCCCCTTTGAAAGTTACAATTGAATCTGCTTTTATAATCCTTTCAGGCAATGCATTCCAGATCACAACAACTGACTGACTAAATGAGTCTCATCTTATCTTGATTCTGGTTCTTTTGCAAATTGTATTAAATCCATATCCGCTCAATTCTTTGTTTGGCTCGTCTACTCAACGTATTAACCAGCCGAACCATCTTGGGAAAGCCCAACAGTGTTCTTACAGGAAAATAAAATATTGGTCGAGTTAAACCAACACCAATCAACTTGCAAGTTTTTAAATAGCCGAGATTAGATATGGCACCTTACAATTGAAAAAACAATAGCGGTAATTTCCTTACCCAACAAGGTAGCAATCAGTGCAGAGTCTATCCCATCGATGGGTTCACAGATTCGAGCCACGACAGGGTGCACTTGCTGGGAGAGGTAGTACTGTGTGTCGATAGTCAAGGTCTCCTGTTTTTGCAGCTGCTCTGGTGCATAGGCTCGCTGGCTGGCACTCAGGTTTGAGCCGTCCTACAGAAACACAAGGTTTTATCTTTGCCCTGAAATGTTAACTTGCTAATATTATCAGCCTAAGAGATGAGAGGTTAATTAAAGCCCTGGAAGTCTAAGAGGATACATTCATAAATATTCAATAAATCATCCATTTGTTAAAAGTCCCAACTTACGCACAAAGTCTTCAAAGGATACACACTAATTTGCATTTTAAGGTAAACTTTGTTTTCACATAATGTACAGTTGTGTGATTGCAAGTTGTCCTTCTCTTGCAATCTAAGCATGTCTTACATAACAGATTGAATTTAGCAAATTAATTAGCTTTATCAACATTCTTAAGTCAATTATTAAATATTTGTTTGATGTATTGCAACATAGACTAATGCTTCCTGGACTCCACCTCAGCTCCCAAGGATCAAGGTGGGGAATTTTCTTATGTATAAATCCTCCGGAGAGGGAGATAAATTTAGCCAGAGACCAGTTGCTCAACATTGGAACTTCAACCCGATAGATCTTTCAAAATTCAAACTGCAAGTCAATTGGCAGCCTGTCCATTCTGAAAAATGTTGTACGTCATCTTTTTCCCATCAGTTCTTACTTGACAAATGATGTAGGAGATTGTGTCCCCGGCTTTCATTTTCCGTCCACCTTGTGAATTTATCCACATGGCAACATGGACATGAGGCAAGCTTTTTTTATCTGGGTAATCTTGGGGATCCTTTGTCAAAGCCTACAAGTACAAGCACAATTCATGACTTTAGATTATTCTATCAATAATATGGGGGGAAAAGTGTAACCATAGAAACCAAATTACAAGTTTCAAAACTCACCATTTATACTTTGTTATCAATTCTCTCATCTGATATCAAATTATCAGTTTATCACAGCCCCAGACAAGACCAATGAGGCCTTCGCAAACTACTACCGGGGGCTGTACACCTCAGAACTCCTGGAGGGGGGATCGAAGGTGAAACAGTTCCTCAATGGACTGGATGTACCAGCCATGGGGGAAGAAAGAAAGCAGGGACTGAAAGCACCACGAGTACTGGGGGAGGTCATGGAGAGCATCCGCTCCATGCAATCGGGGAATGCACCGAGTCCGGACTGATTCCTAGTGGAATTTTATAAAAAACTTTGTTGCAGCACTGGCCCCCCAACCTGCGGATGTTCAGTGACTCACTATCGAGAGGGACCCTGCCACCCACGCTGGCACAGGCCTTGATATCACAGATCCCAAAAAAAGACAAAGACTCGGTGGGGTGTGGGTCATATAGACCAAGCTCACTCCTTTTTTTTTTCTTTTTTTTAAATTTAGAGTACCCAATTCATTTTTTCCAATTAAGGGGCAATTTAGTGTGGCCAATCCACCTAGTCTGCACATCTTTGGGGTTGTGGGGGCGTAACCCACGCAAACACGGGGAGAATGTGCAAACTCCACACGGACAGTGACCCAGAGCCGGGATCGAAACTGGGACCTCGGCGCCGTGAGGCTGCAGTGCTAACCCACTGCGCCACCGTGCTGCCCTCCATCTCACTCCTAAACACTGAAGCCAAAGTCCTGGCAAAGGCCCTGGCGAGGCAACTGGAGAGTTGCGTGCCGGAGGCAGTTGTAGAAGATCAGATGGGCTTTGTGAAGGGCAGGCAACACCGAACATCAGACAGCTGCTGAACGTGACCATAACCCCACCCGGGAGGAGACACCAGAAATGATCATCTCCCTTGACGAAGAGAAAGCCTTCGACAGAGTTGAGTGCAGGTACCTTACTGGAACGGTTTGTGTTTGGGACAAAATTCACCTCATGGGTGAAACTACCATACAGCGCTCCCATGGTGAGCATATGGACGACCGCCACCAGCCCTGGGTACGTTCGGCTACACCGAGGCACAAGGCAGGGATGCCCCTTACCCCCGCTGCTATTCGCCCTGGCAATCCAGCGACTAGTCATCACCCTCAGATCAGCGAAGGATGGAGAGACATCCAGAGGGGAGACAGTGAGCACATGTTCATTTGGATGTCCCACTCCTGTACGTTTCAAGGTCCCTGGCCAGCATGGGAGGAATAATGGATCTCCCAAGGGAGTTCGGAGACTTCTCGGCTCTGAGCACGAGCGACATATTCCCTGTGAACCCGTGTTTGTGTGTGTGTGTGTGGGTGGTGGTGGTGGTGGTGGGGCGGGTGGAGAGAAGAACCAGAGTTGGGAAAAACACCATTGAAGCTGGCCCAAAGCAGATTCGGAGACCTGGAGATCCAAATAGCCCATGACTGGACTCAGAACCACAAATGGAACTTGTTGAGTCTGATGCAGGAGGTAAAAAGGCACCTGCAGAAGTGGAACGCACCTTCGCTCTCCCTGGCGGGGCGGGGGGGTGTAGACGATCAAAATGAACGTACTGCCCAAATTCTTCTTCCTGTACAGATCCCTCCCCGATGTTCATCCACAAGGCTTCTTCTCAATCCTATACAAACCAATCATGACGTTTGTATGGGGGAAGAAAAAAACTCTAGGGTCCGCAAGAGCATCCTACAAAGAATGAGACGGAACGATGGGACGCTGATGGTGGGGGACTGAAACATAGAAGGCAGGACAACGATCCCGGGGGAACTGAAGAACAACTACAGCTTCCAAAAGGGAATGCGTTGCGATACACACAACTAAGGAAGTTCCTCCATAAAGAGACAGCAACGTTCCCCCAACAACCTAAGCACTCCCTACTGGACAGACTCCTAACCGCTGGCACACTAGGGGGCGGTAACATGTACGGACGACAACTGGAGGAGATCAGGTCACCACTGGACGAGACAAGGGACTAATTGGAGGAAGAATTAGGCAAGGAAATAGGGGAGCACTCTGGATCGAGGCACTGCACAGAGCAAACCTCGCCTCCTCATGCGCAGGGCTGAGTCTATTGCAGTTGAAGGTAATGCACAGGGCGCACTTGACCAGAACCAGCATGAGCAGGTTCTTCCCAGAGGTGGATGACAAATGCGAATGGTGCCAGGAAGGCCCGACCAACCACGCCCACCATGGTCTGGTCATGCCCCAGACTTGGGTACTGGGCCACCTTTTTCGAGGCAATGTCCAAAGTTGTGGGCCGGGGAGGGGGGGAGGGGGGGGGCGGAGCCGTGCCCCAAAACTGCCATTTTTTGAGGTATCAGAACAGCCCTAACTCTTTACGAGGAGAGGGACAGCGGCCCCAGCCTCTGCCTCCCTGATCGCCCACTGGATACTCCTGCTCGGCTGGAGATCAGCAACCCCACCTAAAGCCGTGCGTGGACTGGCTGTCTGACCTAGTCGAATTCCTCAAATTGGAAGAAATAAAATTCATCATCAGAGGATCAGAGGAGGGCTTCCACAATACATGGAAGCAATTCAACAACTTGTTTGAAGACCTGTTTGTAACCAGCAACCAATAAGAGGGAGGGTTGGGGGGTAAGAGGGGGGACCAAAACAGACAAAGAATGAAAGGAGGGTGGGATCAAAGGAGGAGGGGAAGACACAACCCAGAACACAGGGGAAACAGGGTAGATGGACCAAAATATCACCAAAGGGGGAAGGAAAGCCCAGGAAGGATGTCCAAAACACCAACAACGACACACCTGGGTGACCATAAGCAAGTCCCTGATATGTTTTAATACCAGGGAGCCACACAGAAATATTGGAACAGGGCGGCCGTGTACCCGATCATCGGGGGCTAAAACAAACAGGCCCCAACATGTACATATGCTCTCCAGTTATTTATAACCGATTATGTTAATTCTCAGTTTGAGTTATTTCTGGTTTCTGTTCTTTGTATGTTGTATGTTTAAACACTGATGTAACAATGTTGAAAGTTAAATGTAAAAAAAAAAATAATAAAAAACATTGTAAATTTTTTAAAAATCAGTTTATATTCGGTTGTCACTTTTTGCTTCGAACAATACCTACACGAGTAATGTTAAGTTAGGCTGCCAGCTCTACACTACTGAATCACGGAAGAAGAGTTCTCCACATTCATGTTCCACATTCATCTTTGTCATTGGCATTAGAACCCTAAATAAATTAAAATTAGCCAAAAGCTGACAGGACTGTCCCTTCCTCACTAATATGGCACGGTAGCACAGTGGTTAGCACTGTTGCTTCATAGCAGCAGGGACCCGGGTTAGTGCCCCGGCTTGGGTCACTATCTGTACAGAGTCTGCACCTTCTCCTGGTGTCTGCGTGGGTTTAATCCGGGCGCTCCAGTTTCCTCCTACAAGTCCCGAAAGACGTGCTGTTAGGTGAATTGGACATTCTAAATTCTCCCTCCGTGTACCCGAACAGGCAACGGAGTGTGGCGACTAGGGGCTTTTCACAGTAACTTCATTGCAGTGTTAATGTAAACTTACTTGTGAAATTAATAAAGATTATATTAAGCAGTTGAAAAAGTACATTTAGAAACTGCCAACTATGAGCTGTATGGGAACGTTAAAAAAAAAGAGCTTCACATTACGTAGCTCTGTTGCAGTTGATGGGAATCAAAGTGAAAGCCTCATAATAAAAATAAAAAATCAACTTAAACCACTTCCCAGAATTCAGTTTGCTTTTGTTTTGTGACTTGGATCTCCAACTATATATATATATATATATATATATATACACAGCATCAATGTAAACAATTCCCACCCACTGATAAGACAGAGGTTCGAGCAACAGCTTGTCTTCCCACCACTTCAGCAATTAAGTCTCTCAGGGATTTATTCACGAACACATTTTCTTCATTATCTCGATATTGCTGCTTCAGCAACTCCTGTGTGCTCTCCCATACATACCCCTTCTGCTGCTTGCATTTAAATCTCTAAATCCTCATCTCTGTAGCCTCCTCTGGCCCAACCAGAAATTATCCACCCAATCCAAACTCTCTGCTACACCGATCCTGGCCTTGGTCCTTCCCCATTCCTCCATCTCACTGATAGCCATCCAGGCTTTTAGATTCTACACAAGTGGATATCCTTTCCTACATAGAAATTAGTTTGCAATGTACTTGTTGCCAAGTTACTTTTTCTAAACATGGGAGCTGGAATCAAAAGGATGATGAGAAATAATACTGACAGGGTTCGTGAAAGGGTGCAATCAAAAAATCTTTGTGGGATCAAAAAGGACCACTGTACATCTATCAATTAAACGGTCACTACAAACTTGCTTTTTATTTTTACACCTACAAAATTAAAATCACCTGCGTGATATATCCGTTTCAAGTGCTAATTCTAATCTATCTTTCTTCCAATGCCTGTACATGTCTGTTTATTTTTTTAAGTTTGGGTTATATCACAAGTACTGAAGGTCCCTGAAGAGCAACATCTGTGTGAAGTCACTGTCAGTAAGCTGTAAAACACTAGCTTCAGGAGATTTTATACCAAAATCACAGCTGAAGCTATTTTATTAAAAACAAGCTGTATTTAACCTCCCTGCAGACACTATACAAGTGTTGCCCATTTCCCGATGAACTCTCCCCATCAGCTCAATAACTTAAAACCACAGCCTGTTAATCACACATTGCTACTGTGGACTTGTGCATCTGCAGACTTTCAGCAAACTAAAAGGTTAAAAGTGTTTTATTGGTTTAACCAAAC
Source organism: Scyliorhinus torazame (assembly GCF_047496885.1). Taxonomy (NCBI): domain Eukaryota; kingdom Metazoa; phylum Chordata; class Chondrichthyes; order Carcharhiniformes; family Scyliorhinidae; genus Scyliorhinus; species Scyliorhinus torazame. The sequence continues at coordinate 96,558,888 of NC_092714.1, read as the reverse complement.
TGCAAATTGTTTCCATCATACATTAGCGGCTATAATCACAGCTACATGCTGGCCTGGGAATACAATAATTTATTTAAACACACGTAAGAAAATTGAAAATATATAGGAAGTGAATTGACCATATTCTCTTTATTTGCTGCCTCACATTTCTTTTTCCAAAAACGCCAATAGCTTTTCATGGAATTCCAATTAACTTAGGATTCCCTCTTAATGAAGCAATCTGCTGACATGAGAATCACTTCTAACTTTCCCCGCAAAGGATTACATCTCAATAAAATCCCAACTGCAGCTTGCAGCAAAGCAAATATTGAAGTTTTGCCATTTGTTTTTGCTCAGCCGCTATGTGGGAAGGTCCTATTGATGAGCTTTATAAAATTGCAACTGATTTACTGTATGATTAGTCTGTAAGTTAAAAGCATGGAGCAGAGTATTGGTATTCTCAAACAGCTGTGACTCCTGTCAATCACACCAGCTCATTGTGCCCCTTAGAAAAGCCTCGTTCCTGTTAAAGCACTTCAGCGTGCTTTGCATTTCTTGCAGTATGATTGGAAAACCACTTTGTCAATAGCTGAAATCCCAACTGAAATGTGGACAGCGCAGTAAGAAATTATAAGTTTCAGTTCATATTTATGCTGAAGAATTTTTTTTATTCAAAGACTTTAAAAGTTTTATGGAAGAAACAGGCACTTATTCCCCATTTACAACATGATTATGATTCAAAATGTGCTTTACAATTATATCAATGGGATTGTTTTTCAAACTCGTATTTCTTTGTGCTTTTTACAATAGTGCATATTTTATACACCTTCATTTGATACCTTTTTTAAAAATTCATTTATGGGATGTGGGTGTCACTGGTGAGGCCAGCATTTATTGCCCATCCCTAGTTGCCCTTCAGAAGGTGGTGGTGAGCTGCCTTCTTGAACCGCTGTAGTCTCTGAGGCGTAGGTACACCCATTGTGTTAGGGAGGGAGTTCCGGGATATGTCTCCAGTGACAGTGAAGGAGCGGTGATATGTTTCCAAGTCAGGGTGGTGAGTGAGTTGGAGGGGAACCTCCAGGTGGTGGGGTTCCCAGGTATCTGTTGCTCTTGTCCTTCTAGATGGTCGCGGTCGTGGGTTTGGAAAGTGCTGTCTAAGGAACCTTGGCGAATTATTGCAGTGCATCTTATAGATGGTACACGTGGCTGCCACTGTTAGTTGGTGGTGGAGGGTTTGAATGTTTGTGGAGGGGGAAGCAATCAAGCAGGTTGCTTGGTCCTGGATGGTGTCAAGCTTTTTGATTGTTGTTGGAGCTGCACTCATGCAGGCAAGTGGCGAGTATTCCATTACACTCGTGACTTGTGCCTTTTAGATGTTGGACAGCTTTGGGGGAGGTGGTCAGAAGGTGAGTGACTCATTGTAGGATTCCTAGCCTTTGACCTGCCCTGGTAGCCACAGTATTTATATGGCTAGTCCAATTCAGCTTCTGATCAATGGCAACCCCAAGGATGTTGATTGTGGGGGATTCTGCGATGGTAATGCCATTGAATGTAAAGGGGCAATGGTTAGATCCTTTCTTGTAGGATATGGTCATTGCCTGGTACTTGTGGCGTGATTGTAACTTGTCATGTGTCAGCCCAAGCCTGGGTCTTGCTACATTTGGTCATCGACTGCTTCATTATCTGAGGAGTTACAAATGGTGCTGAAAATTGTGCAGTCACCTGCAAACATCTCCACTTTTGACCTTATTATGGAAGGGAGGTCTTTGATGAAGTAGCTGAAGATGGTTCGGACTAGGACACTACCCTGAGGAACTCCTGCAGTGATGTCCTGCAGCTGAGATGATTGACCTCCAACCACCACAACCATCTTCCTTTGTGCCAGGTATGAATGACTCCAACTAGTGGAGAATTTTCCCCCTGAATCACATTGACTCCAGTTTAGCTCGGGCTCCTTGATGCCATACTCGGTCAAATGCTGCCTTGATGTCAATCAGTCACTCTCACCTCACCTCTGGAGTTCAGCTCTTTTGTCCATGTTTGAACCAAGGCTGTAATGAGGTCAGGAGCTGAGTGACCCCGGCGGAACCCAAACTGAGCATCGATGAGCAGATTATTGCTGAACAAGTGCTGCTTAATAGCACTGTTGACGACTCCTTCCATCATTTTGCAGATGATGGAGAGTTTGCGGATAGGGTGGTAATTAGCTGGGTTGCATTTGTCCTGTTTCTTGTGTACAGGATACACCTGGGCAATTTTCCACATTGCCGGTCGATGCCAGTGTTGTAGCTGTACTGGAACAGCTTGGCTAGGGGTATGGCACGTTCTGGAGCACAAGTCTTCAGTACTATTGCCAGAATATTGTCAGGGCCCATAGCCTTTGCAGTTTCCAGTGCCTTTAGCCGTTTCTTGAGATTATGTGGAGTGAATCGTATTGGCCGAAGACTGACAACTGTGATGCTGAAGACCTCCGGAGTTGACCACGATGTATCATCCGCTTGGCACTTCTGGCTGAAGATTGTTGCGAATGCCTCAGCCTTGTCTTTTGCACACAACTGATAGCTCTTCCATCATTGAGGATGGGGATATTTGTGGAGCCTCCTCCTCCAGTGAGTTGTTTAATTGTCCACCACCATACTGCTGGATGTGGCAGGACTACAAAGCTTAGATCTGGTGTGTTTGTTGAAAAATAGTTGCCTGGATTGTGAAAAATTAAACATTCCATTGTCCGCATATTTTCTATATAGTTATCTGATGAATCATAGAATTCGTAGAGTGCAGAAGGAGGCCCATCGACCCACCGAGTCTGCATCGAACTTCTGAAAGAGCACCCGTCCTAGGCCCATTTCCTCGCCCTATCCCCGTAACCCCACCTAACCTGCACATCTTTTGGACCCGAAGGGGCAATTTAGCATGGCCAATTGAAATGAAATGAAATGAAAATCGCTTATTGTCACAAGTAGGCTTCAAATGAAGTTACTGTGAAAAGCCCCTAGTCGCCACATTCCGGCGCCTGTTAGGGGAGGCTGTTACGGGAATCGAACCGTGCTGCTGGCCTGCCTTGGTCTGCTTTCAAAGCCAGCGATTTAGCTCTGTGCTAAACACACCTAACCAGCTCATCTTTGTGATTGTGGGAGGAAACCGGAGCACCCGGAAGAAACCCACGCAGACACAGGGAGAAAGTGCAATCTAGAGTCACCAAAGGCTGGAATTGAACCCGGGTTCCTAGCGTTGAGACTGCAGTGCTAACCACTGTGCCATCATGCTGCTTGAGGAATTTTAAAATTGAAATGGAATAATTATTTTTACTGAAGATAACATCATGCCATTCTATGTCTTGTAGTAAACAGGAATCCAGAGCGTACGGTCCTACACAACATTGAGGCACTTGAATTTCTTGGGAACTTTATAAATGAAGGCTAGGTCTTCACAATATTTGGAGATGGCAGACTGCTCCCAACTCCAAACTGGATGGGGTTTCGGCTGTATGCAGAGTGTTCAGCGTATGCATCAACATGCACACACTGAACTTGACTCTGGCTCAGAGTTTGATATGGGACTATTTTATAATAATTCCCCCTCATTGCAAAAAAAAAAAGGCCACTTATAGCATTGCACACTTAATACTTATCAAATGAAACAAATCAACATCCAGTTCCAGCACTTCTCATTCAGAGAAATTCCTTTACTAATCCTTCAACATCAATATTATGGCTATTAACACATGCTGCAAACAACTAAATATCTGTCAATCACTGTAACCTCACACCCTGTAAGGGTGTTCTTGATGCTCTTTAATGTAACGTAGTTAGGTCACATTGCAGCACAAGTGAATTTTAAGGAGTGTACAATGCCCAGGAAGGGAGAGCGGAGATCACTCATTACTTAAATGAGACACAAGCTGGAAGAATTACGTATTACAGAAAGTAACAGAAAAAAGAAAGTAAAGGAAAAATAGAGTGGAGGAGGGATTTTGAAGATGGCTGCAGATTCAAGAACTTTGGAGAGCAAAGCAAGATTGAAGAAGAATGGTGGCTCCTCATTGAAAGTTTCTCCAAGAACCACAAGATAAAGCAGGAATTTCAAGTTCAAGAGGGTTTTCTATTGCCACATCATGCTATCGGTAGCAGTTCCCATTCTTAAATGAAAACATACTCAACATAAAATATTGAAAGAATTGGGACAATGTATCTTTAATTTCCACAATGTGGAATTTCCACATCAGAGCCCTGAATGGAAATACAAAGTCACTACATCCATGCCAGTACATTTCAACTCTTCTTCGTCATCAGGATATGAAGAAAAATGGACACTCCAGCCTTTGCTCGACGTTGTTCTTGATTTACAACCAAATACACAGAAAATGCTTTCTCCATCCAAAGTGGGCCCAATTGCAACAGACGACCAACAGAAACATTGGGGCATTGTTGGCTGTATATTTTACACTTCTCCAAGTGACTTTTCATAATTGCAGCCTTGAGTGCAACAGGGTTGTGTGACTCCTGAAGCTCACCAGAAATATGCACTAGGCTTTGCATTTCCAGTTTCCTCATTATCGGGATTCAATTTTGACTGCAGCAGAGGCAGCAAGAGGCACTTTAATAAGGATAATAGCACCTCAAAACCTGCATGTAACTTGTAGTATAACATCCCCAGACAAACTAGAAAATACGCTATAATCACACGGTCGGATCCTAATGACTCACCTATCCAGAAATGTTGCATAATGTTTTTACAATCCAAATTCATAAAATACAAAACCACCCAAGGTACTCTACCTTGTTAATTTCAAACTGGCTCTGAAGCACACTGCCATTCACAACACTCTGCTGGATCTCCGTTAGTTTATTTTGGATATTCTCCACTATTGTGTCCCGAGGTTGATCAGACAGAATCTGACTAATAACATAGCTACAAACAAAAAGAAATAAATTGTAAGTTAAACACAGGCATTCCACATTGCAAACCATACTTAAAGAGGTCGAGCCTTCCCGGAAAAGCTTATTTTCTCAGTGATAGATGAATAATAATCTTGCCGTTCGACATACCAAAGAGTTGCAAGGTTTTTGTCTCAGTGAGTTACTTTGAGCTGCTTTGGACAGAAAGAAGAAAATCTTGCATTTATATAGCACATTGCACAACTTCAGAATGTCCCAAAGTTTTTTTACAGCCAATGAAATACTTTAAAAATGTATATAAGAAACAAGACACCCACGTTTTGCACATAGCAAACTTCCATGAGCAGCCATGTGATCATGGCAAAATAATTAGGTTGTGGGATGGTGATCGATGGATGAATATTGGTTAGGGTACGAGGGATAACTCCACCACTCTAGTATCAGGTGATCATTTACGTCCACCGGAAAGATTAGACGGGGCCTCAGTTTAATGCCTCATTCAAGTATGATGTGGAGATGCCGACGTTGGACTGGGGTGAGCACAGTAAGAAGTCTTACAACACTAGGTTAAAGTCCAACAGGTTTGTTTCGATATCACTAGCTTTCGGAGCGCTGCTCCTTCCTCAGGTGTCATTCAAGTCTGACACATCCAACAGTGTGGTATTCCCTCAGTACTCTGGAGTGTGGCCTAAATGGTGAGAGCGCTACCCACTGAGCCAAATCTGACAACTCATATATATATATATATATATATATACTTGGCAAACAGAGCCAAATTAATACTCATGCACATTTGTTGGAGTTTGATTTATACACAGGTAATAGGAGACATATTTTAACAGGACAGAAAAAATGGTTGATTTAAATCAGTTACTTACTTTCCAATTTCCTTTGCTAGGCCACACCAATCTCGCCTAACAATATCCAGTCCCTTTAATTCCTGTTTGGTGACATAGCGTCCATCTGCAATTGGTTCTATGACGAGGGCAGCATACTTCTTCTTCTTCAGCAGCAGCAGCGACTTAAACACACCATCGATGTCTAGCTCGAGGAGTTTGTACTGCTTGTTTACTTCGCTCTTAACCTGCAAAATCAGGAGCAGATCAGCAAGTTTTCACTTCATCTGCTTCACTAAAACGCTGAACTGGAGAATTAATATGGTACAAGTCTATTTTAGTTACTCTCGGTGGTGATTTTCACACCGATGAAAGTTCCAAGGGAATAATCACTGCCTCCAACCTACAACAGAATTTGACAGCATTTTAATCCCAATTCAAACAAATCTAAAAACTGTATCACACCAGACGAGATGTGCATTCCCATTCTGTCACAAGCAGCTTACGATGTTCGAAATTTAGTGCAGAATGTCAAAACACACGTAACTAGTATCGTTTTGCTTTCAGAGCAAAGTGGTTCGCTAATTCACTTGATTTTAATATTCCCATAAATTGGAGAACTAAATGAGTATTTAATTTGACAATATTGCAATTCCCCCCCTCTATTGATCCAACTCTTAGTGGGATCCCATGTCAAAAGTATTAAAAGCCATTTAGCAGCTCACCGGTTTGTCAGGTGTGGCCATGAACAATGAGTGTAAGGCGGTCTTTGAAAACACCACAGCCGGGTCAATGGCCAAATGTTTAGAAATTCAGGCGTTCTGTTCACAATACTCACGGCTGTGAATCCTCTTCGTTCAGAGTCTCAGGATATTCTTCACTCTCCTAAACTACTGCTATGGCACAGATAAGCTATTCAGGAAAAAAAGATAGGAAGGAGACCAGAGTGCTCCTAGACAGGGGACCTATTTTTTTCCTGTTCACTATAATTATGAAGAAAGGCCAGAAGTTTTTTGTTCTATGCTGGGATGCCATTTCATGTTCAGTGTGTCCGCAATTGCCAGGTTGTAGCACCATTATTTGCGGCTTTGAACAGAATCCCACAATGCTGATTCCAGACTTAATCACAATTTTCCAACATGGTTAAAAGCTGCAGATTTTCCAACTTGGTTGGAAAGCACCTGCTTACTACACAGGTGTAAAAAAAAATCAGCAAGTTCTATGTGTATGACGCATTTAACAGAAAAAAATGTATAAAATCAGAAAAATTGAAATCAGCATTATGCAAAGTTTATAGATATTTAAGAGTTCCTCATAGGCCCACTCTCACAGAAGTTCCCATTTTAGGACGGCACGGAGACACAGCTTTTAGCACTGCTGCCTCACTGTGCATGGGATCCAGGTTCGATTCAGATCTAGCGGCTGTGTGGAGTTTTCCCATTCTTCCCGTGACTGCGTCTGTTTCCTCCGAGTGCTCCGGTTTTCTCCCACAGTCCAAAGATTATCATAGACCATAGAATTTACAGTGCAGAAGGGGGCCATTCGGCCCATCGAGTCTGCACCGGCTCTTGGAAAGAGCACCCTACCCAAGGTCAACACCTCCACCCTATCCCCATAACCCAGTAACCCCATCCAACACTACGGGCAATTGTGGACACTAAGGGCAATTTATCATGGCCAATCCACCTAACCTGCACATCTTTGTGGGGGGAAACCAGAGCATCCGGAGGAAACACACGCACACACGGGGAGGATGCGCAGACTCCGCACAGACAGTGGCCCAAGCCGGAGTAGATGTGCAGGTTAGGTGGATTGGCCATGCTAAATTGGCCCTTAGTGTCCAAAGGTTAGGTTGGATTTTGGATTTGAGGGAGAATGGGCTACGGGACGGTGCTCTTTCAGAGGGTCGATGCAGACTCGATGGGCCGAATGGCCTCCTTCTGCACAGCACAGACTATGATTCTAAATTGAAATGATTTTGAAAACCAAAAGTTGAGTTTGTAATTTTATCTCTCAATAAATATGATCAAAATATCATACAAACATGAATGAGATGGCTTTGAAGAAACAATGCTATGCATTACCAGTACTTTTTTTTGTGTACTTCAGATTTTCCATATTGCAATTTCTCTTTTCATCTTTATTAGCTGGACAGTGAATAACAATATTTTAATTCTTCGAACAGGGCAGCATTGCTGTGAGGAAGTGAGATTAAACAGACACTTCCATTATAATCAATTTATGTCCTGACAGTGGAGGAGTTGAAAGGAAGATTCAACCAAAGCAGAACCTAGTCGTAAAGCAAGGAGCTCAGGACTCAGCCCACATTCCTAAACAATTAACAAACTGCTTTTACAATAGAGCAAGAGTAGCATCTGTAGCAATGTGCCTCTGTGGAATCGGCTGAACAGTAAATTCTTTCTGGGAAGAAAGGATTATAGTATCTAAAATAAACACAAGCTACCTGCCTGCAACCAAGAGTTTTGACGATGATTAAAACAGTTACAGCTTAACCCTGGGCTGCACAGTGGCGCAGTTGTTAGCACTGCTGCTTCACAGCACCGAGGTCCCAGGTTCGATCCCGGCCCTGGGTCACTGTCCTTTTGGAGTTTGCACATTCTCCCGTGTTTGCGTGGTTGCACCCCAACAACCCAAAGATGTGCAGGGTAGGTGGATTGGTCACGCTAAATTACCCCTTTTAAATGGGGAAAAAAAAGAATTGGGTACTCTAAATTTATTTTTAAAAACAGTTAGTTAAATTTAAGCATTTGCAAATCTAAGTAAAATAAATCAGGTTGCATTTAAATGCAAAAATCAATGAAATCAAAGTGAATAACTCCCACGGTGGTCAAACCCTCACTAAACTAAAAATAAGTAGCCTATTGGTAGAACAATAGTTTTGTTTTTGTTGGTCAGATTAGCCACATCAATGCTTGAACTCTTCAATCTGTTACGTCACCTTGTTTCCTAGTTTGAAGACCTCCTCCAGGTTTATGCTGTTGGTATTTATCATTATGGAATCAGTGTCTCCGTAAATAACTTCAAGGTTCATCTAAAGAAAAAGTCAAGTGTAAAAACCAAGGAACTTTGCACACCAACGACAGTACAGGAGAGTCAATTTTTTGGCCTTTCTGGGAACATTATAGAGTCGTGCAAGCCACAAATTAGAGATTAAGTCAACTGTCTTTCAGATGAGATGTTAAATACAGCTCCATCTGCCAGTTCAGGTGGAATTAAAAGATCGCATTGCACTCTTGAAAGAGCAAGGGAAAACTGAATTTCTTAAGCAACATCATCAAAAACAGATTAACTCAATCTTTTCATTACCGTTTGTGAAATATTGCTGTGTGCAAATTAACTGCTGTGTTTTTCTACAAAACATCAATAACCATGCTGCAAAACAATTTATTGGCGGGAAATCACTCTGGGATGTCAACAATTACAACAACTCATATTTATCCAGCATCTTTAAAGTAGTAAAACATCCCAAGGCAACTCTCAGAAGCGACACCAAGCAAAATTAGATATCGAGCCACAAAGATGATATTAGGGTAAGTGACGTGGGAGTGTTGTAAAGGAAGAAAATGGAATAGAGAATTGGGAAGGTTTAGGGAGGAAAGCAGAAGACACAGCAACCAACGCTAGACCGTTTAGAATTGTGGAAATCCAGAAGGTCAGAACACATTGTCCCAGAGGAGATTCCAGAGATCGAGAATTGTGGGGTCATAGAAGGATTCAAAAAAACAAGGATGAGAATTTTAAATCAAAGCATTGCTAATCTTGGAGACAATGTAGGTAGGTGAGCAATCCCAGAAGTGATGGATAAAGAAGATGTTTTTAAAATAAATTTAGAGTACCCAATTATTTTGTTTTTCCAATGAAGGGGAAATTTAGTGTGGCCAATCCATCTAACCAGCACATTTTTGGGTTGCGGGGGTGAAACCCACACAGACACGAGGAGAATGTGCAAACTCCACACGGACAATGACCCAGGGCCGGGATTCGAACCCAGGTCCTCACGCCGTAGTCCCAGTGCTAACCATTCCGACAAAGGCCCCCGACCTTTTTTTCTTAATTCTTTCATTCGGATGTGGGTGTCATTGAAGAGGCCAGCATTTGCTGCCCACCCCAAATTACCCTCGAAATGTGTGGCTTGCTCGGCCATTGCAGAGGGTAGTTAAGATTCAACTACTTTACCAGCTTAACTCAGTTGGCTGGACAACTGGTTCGTGATGCGGCCCTCTCCTCTCAACCTTGCCCCTCACCTGAGGTGTAGTGATCCTCAGGTTAAATCACCACCAGTCAGCTCCCCACCTCAAAGGGAAAAGCAGCCATCTGGGACTATGGTGACTTTACATGTAAAATCACGTGACATGGCCATAGAAATTGTATTATTGCACACTTGATAACATTCATGAATCCCAGGAGTTTATCTTGTCCATCTGACAGCATGAAAATGTTCAGGTTACGCTTGGTATTTTACTGTCAGGGATTCTACACTACAGATCCCCAATGATTTACATAAAGAGAGAAACATGTTGTCCACTATGAGGATTTGTTACCCATCTCCCACAGGTCCAGCCACCATCAATCCAGTCATTCCTACAGACTTAGGACAAGCAGAATTGAGTTTTGGACCCCCCCCCCCACACACACACTTCTAAATCAAGACTTGCTTCTATTTCACTACAGCCAAGTCTGTCAATTGGGACCCTCAGTAGAATTAAATTGTGGTGGTTTATCAGATTGTCCAACGATATTAAGGAAATCCTGTCAGTGAAGATTTAGTGATGTTGATAGAAGGTTAATAAACGGGAAAACAGAAGATGAAAGGAAATGCTAAATATTGACAGGTCTGTCACGGTTCCCCCCTTTCATGACAATTTACATCACAGACAACTATACCTTTCCCTCTTAACAACAAGGGCCTGCACAAGTGATTCGATTCCTTCACAATTTTTCATCTTTTCATTTTGAGATGGAATAACCCAAACATCGTCCAAATCAAGCAAGTTTATCCCAGGGATCTTTTGTAATCCAATTGCATGTTCATTTTGGCTCAACAAAACCTTTAATAACCTACATCCTTAATTGTGAGCTTTCTTTACAATTTCATAACACAGTTGTCATTCTCAAAGAAGCCTGTGTGGCAAATCTTCTCTTTCAAGGACTATTGTGCAACAAATTTCAGTCCCCATATACATCCGCACGCATGCTCATTCACACACACAGATCTAATGCAATTTTCCCTTGTCCTTTGAAGAGTTCAATGCGGTATTTTACATCTACCCCAACTGGCAGATGGAGCTGTATTTAACATCTCGTCTGGAACTCAGTTGATTTGATCCGTCTTTGTGGCTTGCACAACTCTATAATGTACTCAGAAATTCACACACGCACAAGAGTGCACTGTTGTTTAGATAATGTGCGTGGAATTTTTAATACAATTAAGTTGCTTTGTATGGTCTTCAATAGGAGACCGTAACACGCACTAGTCATTTTAACAATTCCTATTAAATCATGTACCACCCGTTGCTTCTCCAAATAGATGACATGTCAATTTTACGAAACTCCCTTAAAATGGCGATTAAATATCACATTCACTAGGTGATGTAACTCAAGTGCCGCTATTAGAATGGGAGAGGCAATCTGAGCAAGATTTAATTTTTGGTTACTCAAAATAAACCAAAAATTAAAACCGTTGCAAATCTGCTGCTAATGGCATACAAAAGAAAAGTGGTAAACACAGCATTAGCACAAAGCACTCAAAGGAGGCAGCTCCTGAGGGAGAAGTGCTTCTAGTTACAAGGTTCACATATGTGGGGAACAACACAATTTATCACATCCAACATATGAAAAACATTTCTTTAATTAACACAAATCACTTATTCCTGATTAAACTCTTGAATATAAATGAGTTTTGTTGCTATTAGGGAGCAGTTTCTGGAGTCGAAGGCTCCTGTTGCCTGTGTTGCTGAGCACCTTTTCATGCACCAACAACAGCACCTTCCAATCCCAGAACCTCTACCACCTAGGACCAGGGCAGCAGATGCATGGGAACACCACCACCTCAGTCACTCACCATCCCGACTTAGAAACAGATTGCCGTTTTTTCACCGTTGCTGGGTCAAAACCCTGGAACTCCCTCCCTAATAGCACAGTGGGTATACTTACAGCGCACGGACTGCAGCAGTTCAAGAAGACGGCTCACCACCACCTTCTCAAGGGCAATTTTGGGTGGGCAGTAATTGCTGGCTTAGCCAATGAACAAATATATTTTTAAAATTACCTTCTGGACCATCTCCTTGGTGTGCATGAGAATCTGAAATAAAAGAAAATTGCATTTAATCAACTTCCAAGTATTTGCGAGTCACAACGAGGTACACGTTCCCTCTACATACAAACATGACAAGGTAAAGCTGGCAGTACCAGGACGCACTTTGCTTTCTTACCCCGAGTGGGAAGCCACACGTTCACATCTGAAATGAACTGCATTACTGAAAGCAACATTTCTAAAAGTGGAGCCCAGTGAAATTAAAAGAACTCAATTAAATGTAGGTCCACAGCAGTAATTGCCTGTAAGGAACTGTTATTACATTTGCTAAATCATCAGCATTAGTGAGTATAACAGTGTAACATAACATCCTTTCAGTCTGGACAGTGCAATACATCAACAGCTCATTTCCATGCTAGAGCTTTCAAGTTCTTATTCTCTTTTCAGCCAGATTCTGTCTTACAATTTCCACAAAGTAAACCATAAAACAGTTCCATAAAGCAAACCCATGACCAGTAGCTCAGTAGGTAAGTGACACGATACTGAGTAAAGCAGATAGGAAGAGCCACGGTTTAATCCATAGTCTGCACTGGAATAACCGATAACCGTGTAGCAATGACAACCCCAAAACTGACGTCAGACAGACAGACTTGGTGAGGGGACATGGAAAATGGGGGATAAAAATCAGGGCTCCACTTCCTGAACAACAGGGTGTTACACATATTGCACATATAGAGTTAATAGGCACAAAAAGGGTTGGTAATGCTTTTTTTAAAACGAAAAACAGAGTTTGCAATCACCATCTCACAGATTCTGGACTTAACTTATCCTTTTTCACATCATAATTAAATGGCAGAGTCTTGCACGGTGGGGCACGACTCACCTAAATGTCTCATTTTTTTAATAAATGGCTCTTCGAGCCCATTTTATGAAAAACCCATCAATACATGCCATGAAGAGCACTGGCACAAGCGTGAGAGCAGAATATCTTCCCCACCTTCTTGCCCACAGGAGGTGCAATGCCCTGGATAAGGGTAGTTTCAACAGAATCTATTTTGGGATGGTGGGGTAGAGTTGGGAGAAGAAATAGATGGCACGAGCTATTGAGAAGGAAAGTACATAAAAGGGATCTTATGATGTTAAGGACTTGCATGTGTTTTATTTAAAAAATCAGTGAGGCGTTTTATTTTGCTTCAAACTCCAATACATTAATGGAAGTCGTTTTTATCTCCAAAGAGCATTTTTTGATGGTTTGTTTTTCATGTGGCAGGTTTAACATGGAACTGCCCGTATTACCACATGTATACATTAACATACATTTTTCACCCTCTGAATGGCAGTGATGAGGAATAGATGTTGATAGGTACAGCAAAGAGGAAAAGGGATAAAAAGGTAGGTGAGGAATTAGATTGTTCAGACTGACTCAATAAACCATTTCCACAAATTGCCCTAAAAGTCAAACAATGATCTGTTGAAAAGGGTCGATTTCAGACAGGCTCCTGGTCCAACGAATCAAACCAATATCAAAGACAGAAATCTATTCCACATGCAATCCAATAGAGCTCTGCAGCATAAATTCCCTTTTATTTCGAAGAGAAACTCAGCCCCACAATGTAGAGGTCTTTTAAATACTCCCCAAAGACTTGGGCATAAAGAGAAAGGCCACTGACAAGAACATTCAGAAAATGACGGGCAACCCATTAATGTAGCACATCGTGACAGAGAAATCACTTCAAAGTGTCAAAAGCGAGCAAGCAGGACAGAGGTTCTAATTTAATTCTCATTAATTGCAGAGCCCATGGTGCTTAGATTAAACAACAACACCTGCACGTTTCATCAGCACCTTTCAACACCTTGTGAATATTTTAATGTTGCTATTTCACCACTCTACGCGGCTTGAAAAGCCCAAGAAAATCTTGTTACGGGAATAGAAACTGCCCCTGGATTTGTGAAGAACCAGTGTATTCGAAACAATATTTCCCCTTTAATGTCAAACGCATCAGGGAAGAGTTTAATAGGCAAATCTATGCAGCAATTCAACACTTATTACAAAATGCCAAAGTCATTTCCCTACAGACTAATTGACTGAGATGGAAGCATTATTGGACTATAACTGCTTAAAAGCAATAATGAACTCCTCAATCCAAGTGTTCTCTGATTAGGAAAGCCATAAATCAAGAGTCTTTTCTAAATAGATAATGTGGTTCGAGTGGGACTTGGGGGATTCCCAGCAATATATCTTTCAATTTCAAGTTTAAAACTGGTGCTGTATTTAAGTCTTTTGTTTGTTAGCTATGCATTTCTTAATTTGTCCTGAGCTCTGAAGAAGCCTTCCATGCATATTGGGAATAATTCAGCCTCACTGGTTCAAAATTACAACATTTAAACTGACAATGTGGATAAAAGCCGAAAACCAATAAAGCAAAACATACTGTCTCGCTTGCCTTTCCAAAACCATCTGTTACTTTACATAATACATTGAACACATCCTACTGTGTAATCTGATGGTTAAACTGCGATCCTGTGTTCATGCAACGAGAAAGCTGCACCCCCTGCCATAGGGCACAGGTAAGGGAATGTGCAGTTTGCATTTAACACCATGTGACATTTCAGAAAGAACTTTTATTTCATTACAGTCCAGAACGACATCAAAAACGTGAAATAAAGTGATTTTTTTTTTACGAATTACAGGTGTACAGCAAAAACAGACCACACACATGACCTCAAGAACTCATAGGAAAATGGCAGATTACCGAAATTGACTAATAGAGGCAGAAAACTATGTTGGAACGATTACCTTATGAAGCTATGAACAGTGGAAGCAAGTGGAAAGTTTAATGCAACCTTATCCCCATTGACTCACAGGAATGGTAGAAATGTGAAGACAGATAGAGTGGGAATTAAACACCTTTATATGGCACTCCTAAATTTTGAATTCCTCTCCCCTCCCTCTGAGGTGCATGCTACATCAGCTCTGAATTATATATTACAAATAGCTCGAATGCAGTGCATTACCCTTCTGATGCACTAGAGCAGACTTGCAATGCCTTTACTGAAATATTACCAGCCTCAGATTGCATGTTCCATTGGGATTATGTTATAC
Source organism: Scyliorhinus torazame (assembly GCF_047496885.1). Taxonomy (NCBI): domain Eukaryota; kingdom Metazoa; phylum Chordata; class Chondrichthyes; order Carcharhiniformes; family Scyliorhinidae; genus Scyliorhinus; species Scyliorhinus torazame. The sequence goes on along the minus strand of NC_092714.1, from coordinate 96,543,798 downwards.
GGTGTAGAAACAGGAAAAATGGAAATTATTTATATGGCTATTAATACAATAAATGAATCACATGCCTATCAAATCAGAAGTCTTTCGACAGTTTAAAAACAGATTTCAATCAGAGTTAACTACTGTATATACTAGAGTATTAGTCAATCTCATGTAAAAGTTGATCCCAATCTTTGGCCAAAAAGTTCTTTGTCATATACCTCGTGTACAAGTCCATCACAACTTTCCAAGGACACTCCGCTCCAACTTAGCACACTGCCTCACTCGGAGTTCAGCGGAACACAGCAGAACAGGAATTGTAGCAGGGGTTCCTGAACTACCTGCATCGGTGCGAGATCAGAGTTCAATTTGCCCATTGAGATATCATGGAACTTTGGAAAAGTTTTACATCTTACTGAAATGACGGAAGTAAGATTGGAACAAACTGCAGAGTCAGCGTGCACCAGCCCAAGAAGCATGTGTGTGTGGAGCCGGCAGTGTGAGCAATGAGGGCAGCAAGTTGAAAGTAAATCCCTCATAGGTTAGCCTCTCAAAAACAGCATGGTTCTCTACAGACTGCAAGAGCCGCAAGCTGCGTTAGTTGAAAATAAGCCCTCAAAAACATCACTCAGGTAAAAGCCAACCCCTTAACATTTTGCCTAAAAAAAAAAAATCAGAAAAAATATCAGGATTTTACTTGTGTATATATGGTACTGAGACAATGAATTAGGGAGCTTATTGTTGCATTTACCATCCTCTATCAGGTCACACCAATATACATTTTTCTTCCTCCGCATCCAATATTCTTTCTTTCCCTTTGATCTCCGTCCCCCTTTATTTGTCCCTCCTATGAAAAGCTATTATCACCGCTTGTGTTTGTTTACCACTTTTAGTTCAGGCCCTGGGATGGACACAGGAGAATCCAAGAAGATCTGTGGAATTACAGAAAACTATTAATTTTTGAGGTTTAAAGGCAGGAAATGGTATGAATGGGGGGGGTAGAGGGAACAAGAGTTTTTTCCGTAATCCGAGTATTGAAGAGCACAGACTAGAAGGTAGGTCTTAGAAGACCAAATCGGCACCAGAACCCATCACAGTTTTGATCCAAGATGGACGTAACAGCCGAATTCCAAACTGAGGCGAGAGTAACTGCCCTGAATATCAAGGCAACATTCATCTGAATGTGGCATTAAGAAGCCAAGTAAAACTGAAATCAATGAGAATAAAGAGAAAACTCCAGTGGCTGGAGTCAAACCTAGCACAAAAGAAGATGGTTGTGGTTGTTAAAAGACCAATCAACTCAGTCCCAGGACATCACTGCAGGTTTTCTCAAGGCAGTGGTTTAGGCATAACCAAAGAAGCACAGAGTTCTGCTGCACAGAGGCTGGCCATTCATAACATTATATCAGATCCTTGGTAAAGCTTTCCAATTAATCACCATTTTTTCCATACCTCCTCCAAAGCCAAGACATCCTTCCTCAAGTGTGGCACCAAGAACTGAACACATTACTACAGTTGATACCAAACCAGTTTTATCAGGGTTTACCAGAACTTGCTTGCATTTATACTTTATTCCTCTATTAGTAAAACCAGTGATCCTGTACACAGGCTTTTCAACTCATTTTCAGCTGCTTTTTCAAAGGCCTTCTCTTTGTTTTATTAATTCACCCATGGCATGTAGGCATTGCTGACAAGGTCAGTATTTTTCAATCCTTAATTGCCCTGCAGAAGGCAGTGATGAGCTATCTTCTTAAACTGCTGCAATCTTTGTGAGGAAGCTATCCCCATGGTGCTGTTTGATAGGGTGTTCACCAGATTTTGACCTAGCAATGACAAAGGATCAGAAATGTATTTCCAAGTCAGGATTGTGCATGAATGGGGGGCAAGTTGCAGGTGGTGGTGTGCCCATACGCCTTCTCTTGTCTTTCTAGGTGGTAGATGTTGCAGGTTTGAAAGCAGCTGTCAAAGAAGCCTGGCAAATTGCTCCAGAACATCTCATAGATGGCTGTTGTCACTGTGCATCGGTGGTGGAAGGAGTGAACATTTAACATGATTTACCTTTAATGCGAAAGGAGGGCCTGCTTGGTCCTCACTAGTTCACTCCGATCAGGGAAACAGGGGGAGAGCAATACGCATGTCAGATGCAGAGTTCAGCCAGTTCCTTTGTGCCGTCTTCACCATTGTGAGAACGGAAAATCCAATCTCGTACTTGTAGGTTGTCGTGAAGGGCAACAGGTTGTCGTGAAGGGCAACAGCAACAAAATGCTCATTTTACTCAGCACTGAATACTCCTGGGAGATGCTACTCCAGAATTCTGACAGCCTCACGGATGTTTGACGTGTCTTTAATATGCTGTCACAGGTCAGGTGCAGCAGCTTAGTCTTTTCACTTGGAATCAGCAGTACGTTAATAACGGACTCTGGGGTCTCAACCGCAAAAGGATTTTTCACCCACAACTTCACTTTCAAAATCTGAAACCTGTCCTCTCATTTTCTAGTATTTCCCTGCATATAACTCACATGGGCTTTGCATCTTTCTTCGCATTGGCACGATTGACAAAACCATGCCTCAATAAATCATCCTTATACTGCTTTGTTCCAGAGTAAGTTTCTTCTTTGTATGCAGTTCATCGGGGTCCTGGAGCACTGTACAGAGCTAACACGAGCACAGCTCTGTCCTGCCATGGACTCTCCTGAGTAAGCACCCTCTAGCAGATTCAGATGGGAGTTCATGGCCAGGAGGTACAGCCTATTTGTGTCAATGGCCATCTCTTCCTTGTAACAAAACAATCCATCCTCACAGTCCTCTTGTCTTGCTTGCTAGCAGCTAGAAAATGGAAGAGGTTCTCCTCCGTGATTTGGCCACCAAAAGCAAGTGTACGTGGGGCCTGCTCACTTCTGCTGCTCATGGTTGTTAGACTGAACAGAGCCTCATTTCATTCTTATTTGAAGCTGGTAGCAGTTGCCATCCCCAATTTAAATGTTGGTAGCGGTCGTTGGGTGCTTCTCCCACAATTGGGACCCATTGGAATGCCACAACCAAGTGCTCCATGACCACAGAATCACAGAATACTACGGTGCAGAAGAGGCCCTTCGGCCCATCAAGTCCGCACCGACGCATGAAAGGCCCTGACCTGCCCACCTAAATCCACTTGCCAGCACTTGGCCCTTAGCTTTGAATGTTATAGCGTGCCAAGTACTCGGTTTAGCATAGGGCTAAATCGCTGGCTTTGAAAGCAGACCAAAGCAGGCCAGTAGCACGGTTCAATTCCTGTAACAGCCTCCCCGAACAGGTGCCGGAATGTGGCGACTAGGGGCTTGTCACAGTAACTTCATTTGAAGCCTACTTGTGACAATAAGCGATTTTCATTTAATTTCATTTCATTTCATCCAGTTACTTTTTTAAAGGAGGTGAGGCAACCCACCTCTATCACCCTCCCAGGCAGTGCATTCCAGACCGTCATCTCTCTGGGTAAAATTTTTTTTCCTCAATTCCACCCTAAACCTCCCACCCCTCATATTGAACTTGTGGCCCCTCGTAATTGACCCTTCAACTAAGGGAAACAGCTGCTCCCTATCCATGCCTCTCAATCGTGTACACCTCGATACCTGCCTGCATCCCACCCATCATGACCCGCACTTCGGAGAAGCCCTGCTCTACACAATACCCTGCCTCCAATGTGGTCTTGCAGCCATGGTACTTGTGTGGCTTGAAAGTTTCTGTCCAATGGCAACACTCATGAGCTTGATGGAGGGGATTTGGCAATGATACTGTTGTTGAAAGCCAACAGGAAGTGTTTAAGCGCTTTCTTGTTGGAGATGGTCATTGCCTGGCACTTGTGAGACAGAAATGCTGGTGTCTTAGCAGCTCATGCCAGAATGTTGTCAAGGTCTTGCTGTGTGGAGGCAAAGCATTTAATTATCTGAGAGGTTGGGAATGGAATGACCATCATGCATTCAGGAAACATCCTCACTTCTGATCTTAAGATGAAGGTGGTCATTGATGAAGCAGCTGGAGATGGCTGGGCTTTGGCACTTCCCTGAGAAACTCCTGCATTGATGTCCTGGGACTGAGATGATTGGCCTCCAACAACAATCTTCCTTTGTGCATGGCTCCAGCCAGTGGATGTTTTTCTCCCCCATTCCCACCAATTTAAATTTTGCTAGTGCTCCCTGGCATCAAATACATTGTCAAGTGGCAGTCACTCTCATCTCACCTCTGCAATTCAACATTTTTCTCCATGAGTTTGTCAGTGATGGAATGAGGTCTGGAGTAAAGTCTTCCTGGCAAACCTTACACGAAAGACCTGGTTAATGGTGAGCAAATGCCACTATCAATGACACAATTCATTATTTTGCTGACGATTGGGAGTTGACCAATTAGGCAGTCATTAGTAGAGTTGGATTTTCGAGGACGGGACATACCTAAGCAATTTTCCACATTGCCGGGTAGATGTCAGCATTTTCTTTATACTGCTTGGCTGGAGCCGGGGCAAGTTCTGGAGTATAAGCTTTCAACACCATGGTCTGGATGTCCATTGGGGCTTATACTTTTGCTGTATCATGTACATTCAGCCGCTTCTTGATATCACAGGTGAACTGAGTCGGCTGAAGATTGATTTCCTTTATGGTGCAGAGCAGATCGAGACACACTTTGCACTTCTCACTGAAGATGGCTCAGTATTGACTTTTACACTCAAGTGCTGGCTTCTGCCATTGTTATAAATTGTGGGTCTTTTGGAATCTCTTCCACCTGCTCGTTGTTTCATTGTTCTCTAATCTGTACGGCTGGATGTTGCAGGACTCATTTTGATCTGATTTGTTGATTTTGAGAAAGCGGAGCTCTGCTTCTGCTGTTTAGCATGCATATGGTCCTATAGCTTCACCAGATTAGCACCTCATTTTTAGGTACGCCTGGTGCTGCCTGTGGCATGTCTTCTACACTCCTCAATGAGTGGGGCTTAATGGTAACAGTGGAGTGTAGATATACCACGCCTGCCATCAGAAGATCAGATGTTCACTGATGATTGCGCTGTGTTCCGTTCCACTCAAATACGGACGCAGTCATTGTCAATTATCTGCAACTGCGTAATAAGAGCATAAGATACAGGAGCAGAATTAGGCCATTCAGTCCATCGAGTCTACTCCACCATTCGATCATGGCTGATACGTTTCTCATCCCCATTCTCCGGTTTTCTCCCAGTAACCCTTCATCTCCTTTTTAATCCAAGAACCTATCTATCTCTGTCTTAAAGACACTCAGGGACTTGACCTCCACAGCCTTCTGTGGCAATGAATTCCACAGATTCACCACCCTCGAACTGTAGAAATTCCTCCTCATCTCAGTTTTCAAGGATCATCCTTTCAGTCTGAGCATCTTTTACATTTTTAAGCCAATTGCATTGCTAAAGACGGATATTCTCGTGCACGGTGGTGCAGTGGTTAGCACTGCTCCCTCACGGTGGCACAGTGGTTAGCACTGCTGCCTCACAGCACCGAGGACTCAGGTTTGATCCTGGCCCCGGATCACTGCCCGAGTGGAGTTTGCATGGGTCTCACCCCCATAACCCAAAGATGTGCAGGGTAGGTGGACTGGCCTCGCTAAATCTTCCCTTAATTGGAAATAAATAAATAGTCTGAGGGGTGAAACTCAACTGATAGCATTCAAATTGAATTATGGAAGAGATGGCAAGTTAAATCACTGTCAAGGATCTTCAAGGAGGGCGGCACGGGGCACAGTGTTTGGCACTGCTGCCTACGGCGCTGAGGACCCGGGTTCGAATCCCAACCCTGGGTCACTGTCCATGTGGAGTTTGACCATTCTCCCTGTGTCCGCGTGGGTTTCACTCCCACAACCCAAAGATGTGCAGGGTAGGTGGATTGGCCACGCTAAATTGCCCCTTAATTGCATTTTAATTGTCTCAATGATGGAGGTAAAATAAACTCATCATTTTATTTTGGAAGTTGCAGATTAGACAGAGAAGCAGGCTTTGGAAATTGAGGCCGATATCAACAGCGGGAGGAGGATTTAATCCATGAAAGAGATGCAGTATTGCTCGGGATAATCAAGGCAGATTTACTACACGTCTACGTATTACATACAATAGATTCTAGCTAGTGCGGCCAATACTAAAAACTAGGCTTTTGGGGAAATTTGAGTGGTAAACCAGATATTCATTGAACTGACTGTTTAACCCAAGTGAGACAGTGCTCAACACAGGGCAAGCTTGAAATTCCCCCTCTTTCCTTCCTCCCTTAATCCACACGAATAGTTCTTTCTTTCCTGGACATATAAATTTGTATCCAGGGGCAGCTGTACTTGTGTCACATGTCTTCTGGTGCCCCATGGAAGTAACAATGCTTCAGGTTTGAATGTCGGCAGACGGCTTGGCTAAGACCACAGCCAAGCCAGGTCTGTCCTCATGGAGCTGCTCAGGATGGTAAGCACCAAATGGGATTAGCTGAGTGGGATGACCAGGGATCAAACATGCTGCCTTGTTGGCCTCTGTAGCTCAGTTTCACACTGGGCAATATGCTCACCGAGTGAGCTTTTGGAAAACTCATTATTTGTGTACCTGAAAATGCTTGGCATGTTGATAGACAGACAGAAAAATCCCATCTCAGATCAACTAAAGAAATATAATTACTTCCCATGGCATTCAACCTTAATTAAAACACATCTCTATTTATTATGCTTTTAGTTACGCTGTTAAGCTGGTCTTAAGTGGACAGCTTCCATATGGCTTGAAATAGCAACCAAAATTAAGCTCTGGCTTCTCTGCTGCATTCAGTTCTTATTTCAGTCCCCTGAGTTGTCTTTCCTGTTGCAAGTGTTAAGCAGCAAAAAGGATAAGCACCTTTGTATCCTCATTGCCTTCTTATTTAATTGATGTGCTGGGGCAATTAACTACATGGGCATGGACATGACTGTCTTTGAGTTTCTTTTAAGTACAGGCTTCCCAATACAAGGACAAATGTCAGCACCAAACATAACCCAACTGTTACAGACAGCTGTGTCTGAGGCAATCGAAGACAAACGGGATAACTACAGGCTCAAAAAAACTCCTGGCCAATTTCAATTAAAAACATACATTTTACGAACATTACCTGCAAAATCACAACACACTTATTCACTTCCTAATTCATAATCTTTTTAAAACTTTGAAAATGTCCCAAAGGGGGACATTTGCATAGGGGGAGGAGGAAAACAGATAAAAAGAATAATTCAAGGAGTTGGCAATAGAGGAGAATGGACTCAACTGCCCAAGGTAATGTACAACTCATCACAGGGTTCCACTTTTATTTCGGGCTGAACAATCAGCCGTATCCAGTGAACAAGGACACAGGGAGAATGGCGATATTCATTCAAGGTCAACTTGTCAACAGCAAGAGAAACAATTAAGCATTTATTTCTTTATCCATCATGGTTTCTCAAACTGGATAGACATTTTCAGGAATTAACGAACAACACGACCAGAGTTTCGTACTACGTAACAAAGGTAGTTCACCATGTCTGAAACCGTCTGAGAATAGCATGAGCCAGTCAGCTCATTGAGCCCAATATGAGCTTTGAGTTCATACTTGATTGGATGCTGCATGTAGTTTTATTGCAAGCACTTTTTTGGAAATACTTTATTCTCCTCGCCTTTCGTTTGTAGTTCGATACATATAAAATAGTTTCTGTTTAAACATGGCCAGAGACGAGAGATAATAAGTGGCCAAACAAAAGGCAAAATATTATAAATATTTTAACGTGAAATTCCTCTAGACGCTTGACGGTCATGCAAAACAGTAGGCAACAAACTTAATACAAAGCAGTTAAAAGTCAGACGACATGGCACCAAGGAATGACCTTTAACAAGAAAGATTTTAACAGGTGGCTGGTGTCTAACATAAATAATTGCATTAACCTCTAACAGTAAAAACCAAAGCAATGAATGCACCATCTTTTCAACAGCAACTGCCTTATTTAGTCTGACTACCCACCCCCTCCTGTGTGGGGCTGAAATCCTAACCCACTTCACTTCAGAAATGACAAGGTACTAATAGTCTAAGCCACACGCCTGCTATTTTAAGATGTATAACAATCCTTCCTGGGTAGATGATTTCAAACTACCTCACACTACAAAAATGTTGTTCGCTGCACTGCAAGACATGCATGTATTTTCAACTAATTTTGGGGGCAACTGATTTTCAACAGCCTTGCTTTCCAGGTTTTTGTTACAAATGTTTACTTTCTTCAACTTATCACCTTCAGGTGTTCATGAATTGTTCAAACTCTTTGTAGCTCTAGAGGAAGACACGATCGCCTTTAATGACTAATTAAATTTCCTAATAACACCCTGTCATCTGGTTCTTAGTCACAGTTCTTGTTAACCTTTAACCTAAAAAGAAACCAATGTTTTGACAAAAGAGACAGCTGCTCCCAAGGTTGCAACCTTCCCCTGAAAGACAATCACTTTGACCATGGCCAAAAATGCAATGAAGTGGTACAGGATGACAGGGACCATGGTACCAAGCCATGTCACTAATACTTGCAAGGGAATGCCACAGCTCAAGTGTAACGTAAAGCAATTGCCTGCATCCCTGTCAAGCAGCGCACACGAATGTACTGTTGCAAATGACATTACCATCCACAAGGCCTGCTTCTGACACCCTACAAGGCAGACGAATAACAGATCAGTTTCCTGTCAGCTGTAAGTAGCTGACAGTTGAACTCAAGGGTCTCATTCTTCCCTTAGAACTCAGCGGGAATGGTTCAAGGACAAACAGTGGAAACTGGATGAATGCACACCTGATACAAGGTATAAAATTCTAACAGGCTGCACGATTTGCCCCTACTGTACTGAAGTATTAAATAGAGATAAATCATCAGGGCTAAGTCACATGGACTCTTGTGAAACAAAAGGAGGCTTCTTTCATAAAATTAAAATTCATGCTCTCTCATATACCATTTAAAGATGATGCCAAAAGTATAATTAAAACCAACAGAAACATTCATAATTGAATTTGCAAGGCATGACAAATATATTTGAGGAGAATGATTTCTCCACAGCTTGTACAAAATAGGATTGTGCACGCAAAATGAGGTTGGATACACATTTATTCTCACCGGGGTCATATCAACATTAAGCATGAAGTCGCTAAACAGTCAGTCCTTGTAAAATATGCAAACCAATACTTAAATGAATGTAGATCGAAAAATAAACTGCATGCCTAAATAGGGTGGCACTGAGAATTTCAAACCTACTGACCATGCTGTATTTTAACAAGGATTCACTTGCAGGAAAGGAAATATGCAAAGATCACTGCGGCTGCCTTGTGTTTGGTTAACACTGCTTTTCTCAGATGGCGTACACAGTCCTCGACTTTACAACGTTTGAGTTACAACGAACGACACTTGACACCCCATTTCAACTTTAAAAAAAATGTTTTTAAACATTTTTTTCATTGCCAATTCACCTACCTTATACATCTTTGGGTTGTGGGGATGAGACATGAGGAGAATGTGCAAACTCCACAAGGACAGTGACTCGGGGCCAGGATCGAACCTGGGTCCTCAGCGCCGTGAGACAGCAGTGCTAACCACTGTGCCACCATGCCGCCTCATCAACTTTACAACCACCACCACCAAACCCATCTTCCCCTCACTTACCCTGTCAGCATTCCACAGGCACCCTTCCTCTGCGATACTCTGGTCCACTCCTCCATCACCCCAATACCTCACCCTCTTCCCACAGCACCTTCCCGTACAATCACAGATAGGGTAAAACCTGCCTAAATACTCTTTTAAGGTGAGGCAGTGCTTCACTTGCACCGCCTTCAATCTGACCTACTACTTTGGAGAGACAGCGCAGACTGGATGACCACTTTGCAGAACACCTTTGGTCCGTCAGCAAGCAGGATCCAGACCTTCCTGTCGCTTGCCATTTCAACTCACCGTCCTGCTCTCATGTCCACATGTCTATCCTTGGCCTGTTGCAAAGTTCCAGGGAAGCCGAATGCAAACTGGAGGGACAGCACCTCATCTTCCAATTAGGCCTTCTGGACTTAACAGATGTCCAACAACTTCCAACTGTCAACTCTCTCCTCTACCTTCACCTCATTTTTTTTTATTTCTATCAATTCATTTTCATTTCTTCCATCCATCCATTTTTCTCTCACCAGTGTCACCACCAATACCCTCCCCTCCCCCCACCCCATCTCACATGAGCCACCTGTTCCCTAATCCAGAGTCCAGGTTGTCCTTTGACACACCACTCACCTTTGTTCCGCCACTAACACATTCTGATCTCTTTTCGTGCCACTGTCAGCACCCTTCTTGGCCTTGATCACCACCATTTACATTCCCTTTGACTTTCTGTCCACGACATCTTTGTCAATATCCACCTATTACTGGCGCTTTATCTAGCCCCAACGCTCCACACCCTCCCCCCCGCCGTAATAATAAATCTGACGTCAGGGGCTGGTTTAGCACACTGGGCTAAATCGCTGGCTTTTAAAGCAGACCAAGGCAGGCCAGCAGCACGGTTCAATTTCCCTACCAGCCTCCCTGAACAGGCACCGGAATGTGGCGACTAGGGGCTTTTCACAGTAACTTTATTTGAAGCCTACTTGTGACAATAAGCGATTTTCATTTTTTTTTCATTCATATCAAGTTCTCTCTAGCTTTGACAAAGGATCACCCAGACTCAAAACGTTAGCTCCCTTCTCGCTCCACAGATGTGGTCAGACCTACTGAGAATGTCCAGTATTTTCTGTTTCAACTTTACAATGTCGCTTTCAACTTTTCGATGCCACGGCAGTACGTTCAAATGTGTGCATTAACGTACTGGACCACCCATCTGTGTGACTGGACAGGTGGAACCATCTTCATTAGGTTGGAATCAAGTGTTTTATTCTGTTAAATGTTTTTGGCACAACAGTCATGATTTGAATACAAATATACGCTTATGCTGAATTTAATTTGCGCTCAGACTCGCGGAAGTTCAAATTAAACTGGCAACTGACTGATCGAATGGGTTCATTATATCACCCATACTACCTGAGGAACTTGTGCTAAGGCACATTGACATCAACAGTCGCCTCAGCGACTTGACAGGGCAAGAGCTGAGAGAGAGCTTGACACCACCGGGCACCCCATGAGTGATTTCTGGCCTTGATTCAGTAATCAATCACCAATTTATACCATTATTCCATGGAAAAATGGGCTCAGAATTATGATGTTTTGACTCCCAACGTGGTTTTTCAGGAGACAATTGCGTCGCATGTCTGAGGACTGCCTGTACTGGTTGCCACTTAAACTGTGGTGCCCTTTCCTTACAAAGAAAACTGCTTGATGGATTGTACACTTTTATTCTTTAAAGGTCTGCCAGTACCCGCAGCCAATCTGAAAGGATCCTGCAGGATGGGTGATTTTACCAAATCCATCCACAACAGGTGAAGTAAAACTGACTACCTTCCGGATACATGAGGATAATTAATTTGATAGGAAAAAAAAAAATGAAACTTTCATTGTGCGCAATCAGAAGAAAGTCTCGGGTAGAGTGGAAGCTGTATTGTTAAACACTGAAAGGAGAGCCAGATTGCATCCCTGCAGAGGGACTGTTTATTTACATTAAAAAACATAGAAGTCGGAGGTGAAGGCCATATTGCGCATTGAGCCTGCTCCATCATTCAATATGATCGTGGACCATCTTAGACTTCAAATCCACATTCTAGCTCATTCCCCATATCCCTCAATTCACAGAGACCAAAACTTGGTTTAGCTCAGCCTTAAATATTTTCAAAGATGGTGTATACCAGCTCGCTGAAGTGGAGAATTCCAAAGATTTACAATTCTTGAGTGAAGAAATTTTCCTCATCCCAGCCCTAAATTATCTATCCCTTATGCTGAGACTGTGTCCCCTTTGCTTTTCAGTATCTACTCTGTCAAGCCCCTTCACGACCATTACGATGTAGAAGGACAAGAGCAGCAGATACCTGGGAACCCCGCCACCTGGAAGTTACCCCCCTCGCCCCAAGTCACTCACCACCCTGACTTGGAAATATATCGCCATTCCTTCACTGTCGCTGGGGCAACATCCTGGAACAAACTCCCTAACAGCACAGTGGGTGTACCTACACCTTAAGGACTGCAGCAGTTCAAGAAGGCAACTCACTACCACCTTCTGAAAGGCAACTAGGGATGGACAATAAATGCTGGGCTAACCAGCGATGCCCACATCACGTAAATGAGTGAAAAAAATCTTAAATGTTTCAATGAGATCATCTCTCATTCTGAATAAGGCTCATTTTCATCTATTTATCATAGATTTATCATAGAATTTACAGTGCAGAAGGAGGCCATTTGGCCCAACGCGTCTGCACCAGCTCTTAGAAAGAGCACCCTACCCAAGGTCAACACCTCCACCCTATCCCCATAACCCAGTAACCCCACCCAACACCAAGGACAATTTTGGACACTAAGGGCAATTTATCATGGCCAATCCACCTAACCTGCACATCTTTGGACTGCGGGAGGAAACCGGAGCACCCGGAGGAAACCCACGCACACACGGGAAGGATGTGCAGACTCCGCACAGACAGTGACCCAAGCCAGAATCGAACCTGGGACCCTGGAGCTGTGAAGCAAATTGTGCTATCCACAATGCTACCGTGCTGCCCTTATTAAAACTTACAATGGGAAAGGAGGTGAAACTACGTCCGGAGGCTGTTTGCCGGTGTAACTACCTCCAGAGGTTGTTTGCCAACGTTATCTACGAATATGGAGCAATTTCAAATTGCAAATTTAGCTGTTTCTGCAATTAGGATTAATGCTCAAACCACCCAAAGAAGTTTGGGACTGAATTTCCCCATTTAGTTTCACAAATTGACAAAAATGGCATTCTCAATGATGATGCATGCATTTACACATCACTTTCCTGGACAATTGCAAGCACAATCCTCAGCAAATGTATGGAGTGTGTGCACTGCATGCATAAATGTGCATTACACTGCAGCACTTACAAAATAATACATCTTCAAAGGGGTCTGACCAACTAAGCAATCCTCTGGAGGTTAAAAACATTTTGCTGCTTCTACTCCAGTTATTATGAAGCATTTAGCAGAACACAGCCGAAAAGGATTAGTCATGTTACAGAAACTTTGGGAGCTTCCCCTACCCATCTTCCCAGCAACCAAATCCATACCACTTTAAATGTCATAATGTGCAAGATTAATACTGAAATTTTAATGTGCCCGAGACACACACTAAACATAACTACAACAGCAGGTGCCTATTTCCACACAATGCTCTGTTGTTGACAGATGCAAGACTAAAATTAAAAAGGGCATCCAGTTAAAGTATTTAATATTCAAAATAATCGACTCGGGTTTCATCGCAGAAAGACCTTGTACTTAACTGTTCTCCATGGATTAATTTAGCAATTAGCATGACAGAGTGGTGACCTGGAGTGGGGGCAGGGTGGTGGTGTGGTACTGCCTCAGTATTCTGTCCATTTACAACTAGAAAGCAATTTTGAGGATTAAAAACAATTATAAACCTATAACCCAACCAGTGTTCAGGATAGGACTGGGTTGAGGGCCACTGAAAATGTGCATAGAGCAGGGGTGGACCCACAGATGCAGATGGAGGTCAGGGGTCATGATGATTAGGCACCATTGGGGAGTTGGGTTGTATGTGGATACAGCAAAGATCTCAGCTAAGCCCTGCATTAAAAAATGGTTGGCATAGAAGAGCAGCTCTTGGAGCTTACAGTAGGGTGACTGTGTAAATGCCCTATTATGGATTTTCTTTTCTTTTCATGTACTTAATGATATGTTGAGCTGCTCGCAGAAAAATACTTTTCACTGTACCTCGGTACACGTGACAATAAACAAATCCAATCCAATGAACCTGTTTGGAAGCAGCCCCGTTAAATGGAGGATCAAGCATAGCTGTTGGGCATTACCGTCAATGTTATCAACGCCAATGAGAAGATGATACGATGGAGCAGCAACAAATGAAAATAACCTGCTGTAGTATAAAGATTTAACAGACTGGATATGCAAATGTATGATATAGATAATGATCTACTGACGGCAGTCAGTCACGTTAAGACTCTCTTCAGAGAGAGAGATATTGTGCCTACTGTGTAACCTGGTTAGATGTAGTACTAATAAACAAGTGTTAAGTAGATACAAAAGCATGTCTACTGTCTATCTACTAAGTTTCACGCCTGGAAATCACAGATAGAAGGACCATCTAAGAACAGCTGACATAGACACCAGGGACTGGGAGGGGTTGGTCTACCCTGCGTTTTGCAAAGGCCAAACTGGTCACAAAAATAGTGGAAAGGTGCAGATCAACAAGCAGCTGAAACAAATTCAAACTAATGTTTAAAAAAAAAATAGAACTGGAGCTTTGTTCAATTAACAACTGAAGACAGTTCTTCTTGTTGGTAATTCAGTCAACTCCCCAAAGATTATTTGAAAGCAAAGATCTTGAAATGTGAAACAGGAAAAGGTTAGGGAGAAAATTGCACAGTCCAGGAAGCAGGTATCACAGAAATCAAGGACATAAAAAGATTTTTTGTGTTTCATGGAAAAACTGGCGGCATTATTCAACTTCTTTCTTTTGATCTGCTCAGAATACAAAACAGCAATGCTATTTGTTTTCAAGCCCACCCTACAATTTACAACTATGAGGAACCAGAAATAAAAGCAACTTTACTGAACTCTTAATTTGAAAGGATCTAGATAATATATTGCATTAATCATTAAGGAGCATTGAAAAGAAATCCATATTGCATAAACATTTCAGGGAATTTTCAAGTAGCTAAGATTTATGGTGGAATTCTCCCAAGCTCCCACCAGCAGTATCAATGGCAGGTGGCATAGTGGGGGCTAACAATCAGTTTTACACCTTCATGAATTTCTCACGGGAGCCTCTGCTGGTGACCGGCATGGCGGATCGGGAAACCTGCTTTGCCACCCGCTAATGGGATGCAAGTACCAACCCCAATTCTTCACGATGCCAGCGAGAAAACACCCTGGTGCAAAATATGTCTGGAACAATGTGGTGTGCCGATGCCGGGACTCACTGAACAATACCTGGTACTGCCTCCGGAATTTAGGATGGAGGCTGCTGGCAACCCTGGATCCTGGAACATCACAGGTGTCCTGTAGGAGGTCCATTTTCCAGCCTCAGAATGTTCCTGGAGACCGAGCTTCTTGCTCAAGAGAACCATCTTCTAGCCTCAAGAGTGCTTCCGGAGATCCATCTTCATTTCCAGGAGGTCCATTTTTTCTACAATAGTTTGATCAGTGATGCTGGGCAACTTTTCAATATGGCATCCAGAGAGGGCAATGGAATGCATGCCATCAGGCCTGCCCCAACACAGAATACGACATAAAACATCCAGCTTCACCATTAACAAGGTCAGGGCTGGATGGCATGGCATGTTTTTCCACTGGTCAGTGCAGTGGAAACACTCCATGTTTCTGCCCTCACCACGGGACTTAGTCCCAGATGGGAGAATTCCGCCCTTTGTCTATCCTATATTCAAACACAATCACCCAAGGACTCAGCCAAGGTTTTTTCCAATAGCAATGTTTTTTCGTCATTACTATATTATTGCTGCAGTCCATATGGTGTATGTAAACCCACAGCATTCTTAGGGTGGTACTTCTAGCATTTTGATTCAGCAACAGTAAAGGAACAATGATCTGGTTCCAAGTCAGGCATGTGTGGCTTGGAGGGGGATCTTGCAGGTGGTGGTATTCCCATGTGTCGCCTGCCCTTGTCCTTCTAGATGGCAGCGGTCCAGGGTTTGGAAGATGCTATCAAAGAAGGTTTGGTGGGTTGTTGTGCATCTTCCATATGGTACACTACACGCTGCTGTCACTATATGCCAGTGGTGGAGGAAGTGAATGTTTAAAGTGGTGGATGTGGTGCCAATCAAACAGGCTGCTTGGTCATAGATGGTGTTGAACATCTCGAGTGATGTTGAAGCTGCACTCATCTATGCAAGTAGGGAGTATTCCATCACACTCCTAACCTGTGCCTTGGAGATGGTAGTCAGGCTTTGGGGAGTCAGAAAGTGATTTGCACGCTGCAGAATTCCCAACTCTTGTAGACAGTATTTATGTGGCCAGTCTGGTTAAATGTCTGGTCATTGAGCCCGGTGGTGGTGGCGACACTGAGGATCTGGGGGCAATGGAGACGGCACAGGGGTGAGTTGGGGGCCTCAATTTCGTCCCTAATACGGAATAATCATAGGTTTGCACCGAGCAGGATAGATGGCGGGACTCCTAAACTGGCATCGGGCAGGAATTAAAAAGATGGGGGACCTATTTATCGACGGGGCTTTCGCTAGCCTGGGGGCGCTGGTGGAGAAATTTGGGTTATCTCCCAGAAACGCTTTTAGGTAGATGCAGGTGAGGGCGTTTGTGAGAACGCAGGTAAGGGAACTTCCGCTGCTTCCCGCACGGAGGATTCAGGACAGGGTGACCTCGGGTGTATGGGTGGGAGAGAGCAAGGTCTCGGCGATCCATCAGGAGTTGCAGGAGGCTGAGGAAGCCTCGGTGGAGGAGCTGAAGGGCAAGTGGGAGGAGGAGCTGGATGAGGGCTTGTGGGCGGAGGTCCTGGGCAGGGTTAACTCCTCCTCGTCTTACGCCAGACTTAGCCTGATCCAGTTCAAAGTGGTTCACAGGGCACATATGACAGGGGCGAGGATGTGTAAGTTTTTTGGGGTGGAGAACAGATGCGTGAGGTGCTCGGGGAGCCCAGCAAATCACGCCCATATGTTCTGGGCGTGCACAGCGCTAGAGGCGTTCTGGAGGGGCTTCGCAAAGGCTATGTCCAAAGTCTTGGATACGCGGGTAAAACCGAGCTGGGGATAGCAATATTCGGGGTATCAGATGAGCCCGGAGTACAGGAGCCGAAAGAGACCGGAGTTCTGGCCTTTGCGTTCTTGGTAGCCGGGAGGAGGATCCTAATATGGAGTGATGCAAAACCCCCAAGCGTGGAGGCTTGGATTAATGACATTGCAGGGTTCATCAAGTTGGAGAGGATAAAATTTGCTTTGCGAGGGTCTGTGCAGGGGTTCTCTAGGCGGTGGCAACCGTTCCTAGACTTTCTCGCGGAACGTTAGGTGGAGGTCAAGAGCAGCAGCAACCCAGGGGGGAGAAGGGGGGGGCTTTTTGGCTTGTTTTTGTTATTGTAAGGGACGTTAGCCCCATTTTTGTTCTTAGTTTGTTAGATAGTTTAATGTTTAGTGGTTTAAGTTGTTGGAGGGGATGGCGTAAGGCCCCCCCTTTTTATTTTTCTTATGTATATTTTCTTTCCTTTTTGAAGTGTTTCGTAAAAATTTATTGAAAATCTTGAATAAACATTTTTTTTTTAAAATGTCTGGTCAATGGCTACCCCTAGGATGTTGATCATGAGGGATTCTGTGATTGTAATGATTTGAATGTCTGACGAGATGGTTAGATTCTCTCTTGTTGGAGGTGGTCACTGCCTGGTGCTTGCATAAATGTTACTTGCTACTTATCAGCCCAAGCCCGAATATTGTCCAGGTCTAGTTGTATGCAGCAAATTAGTATCTGCGGAATTGTGAATGACACTAATCATTGCACAATCTTCAGCCAATCATCCCCATTTCAGACATCATGTTGGGGGAGGGGCTCATTGATGAAGCAGCTGAAGATGGTTGGTTCTCAGTCACTACCTAAGGAACTCCAGGATGTCCTGGGGCGGAGTTGATGGTGTCAACAACCATAACCACTTTATTTTGTGTTTGATATGGCTCCAATCAGTGAAGGAGTTTACCTCCAGGTGCCCATTGACTTTAATTTAGGGTTCCTTGATGCCACTAGTCAAATTGTGTCTTCCAAAGACTGCCCTTGATATTGAACAGCTTGGCTAGGAGGCACGGTTAGTACTGAAGTATGTATCTTCAGTACTACAAACAGGAAGTCGATCGCATGTGGAGTGCAATAAGGAACATCATCCTGTAAAGAGAATATCTTTGCTCAATATACTGACAAAAACCATTTGGGAAATTTTTAGGATCACTTTTCTGCCAAGTTATTCAAAATTATACAGGACTGATATTCTGGGTCACTCTGCACAATGTCCATCAGATGTATGAGGCGTTAGAGTTCCAACTGGTCATTATTTTTCCATCACCTTCAATTCAAACTCAAGCACTTAACAGGTATCAGTTAGTGCAAAAGCGAGGCCAGATGCAAATCTAAATGGTCGAGACCATTTAAACTAAAAAGTAAGGAACATGTGTTACTTTCATGAACCATTTCCCAAGACAAATTTAGCAAAACCTTTTAGTGTTGAAAAAGCATCTTAAATATATCATGTGACGTTATGAAGAAAATGAAGTGCGTGCAGTCATTCTACTTTTGCTCTACCCCCATTTTGTCAACATATTTTCTTAGTGTCATTCTAAAGAAAAGCCATTAACGTGATCCTCATGGTTCTAAGAATACACACAGCTACACAGATCAGGTAGAAGAGATGGAATAGACCCCAAATTTAATTCCAAGCTTGCGCAGTCGACGTTGATTTCAGCTGTAAGGGCATTAGAATTGATTTCAGTGCCCCGGTCCAAGAAGGGTTTCCCTTGATCGTAATCCGGTGACATCTGATTAAATGGATAGGCATATTTGGGCCATCAGTAAGTACAGGACTGTACTTAGCCATAGGCCTTCCAACAAGAATGACTTGCATTTATATCGTGACTTTAACAGAATAAAATATCCCAAGGCATTGCACAGTAGTATTACCAAACAAAATCCAACATGGAGTCATGTACGGACAGAAGACCAAAAGCCAGAACCTTAAAGGAGGTGAAAGACGGAGTGAGGCAGAGGTTGTAGGCCTCGCAGAGATTAGAGAAATGGAAAGGGAAGGCCATGCAAGGATTTGAAAGCAAGGGTAAGAATTTCAAAATTGAGGAATTGAGTCAGTGAGCAGACAAATGATGGGAATTGGTTTGAGTTAGGATACAGTCAACATAGTCTTTATGAGCTTAAAATGTACTTAGGTTGGAAGATAGACCAATTGGGAGGGCATTGAAATTGTCACGTCAGAGAGGTAACAAAGGAATGGATGAGCATTTCAGCAATAGATGAGTTGATGAGAAGCAGAGTTGGGCGATTTGATGAAGCGAACGCATGATTGGAAACTCATCTCAGGGTCAAATATGACACCAAATGTGCCTGGTTCAGCTTCAGACAGTTACCAAAGAGAGGAATGGAACCAGTGGCTTGAGAACAGAATTGGTGTTGGAGAACAACGGTCATGGTTCCATTCTTCCCAATATTTAGTTGGAGGAAATTTCTGCTCATTCGGTACTGGTCATTGGACAAGCACTGTGACAAATCAGGTAAAGGTGGTGATGAGATAGTTGTGGATGCTGTCAACTTAAAATGTGCAACCGGATGTTTTTTTTAAAAAAAACATTTTATTAAGGTATTTATGATTGTACAACAACAAATACAAATGTAAACATAACTCAGTAAATAACCTCCCCCCAACCAACATGGCTTATACACACAATTCCCCAGTCCCACATCCTCCTCTCGCTGATCCCGCCTAAACTATCTCCCCCAACCGTGCTCTCTCTCCCTCCCCTCCCCCCCCCGCCCCCCCCCCCCCCCCCCCCCCCCCCCCCCATTGTATCTGCTAACAGTTCAGTTTTCCCCGAAGAAGTCGATAAATGCCTGCTGCCTCCGGACAAAACCTAACATCGATCCTCTTAGGGCGGACGTAATTTTCTCAAGCCTGAGAAACCCAGCCATGTCGCTAACCTGTACCCCCAATTTCAGGGGCTCCGAGTCCCTCCACACCAATAAGATCCGCTTCCGGGCTACCAAGGAGACAAAGGCCAAAACGTCAGCCTCTCTCGCCTCCTGGAGTCCCGGGTCTTCCGACACTCCAAATAATAGCCACCTCTGGACTCGGTGCCACTCTTGACTTTAATACCGTGGACATGACATCAGAAAATCCTTGCCAGGACCCCCTAAACTTGGGACATGCCCAGAACATGTGGACATGATTTGCAGGCACTCTCGCATACCTCCCACACCTGTCCTCCACCCCTTCAAAAAACCTGCTCATCCGAGCCACCGTCATGTGTGCCTGGTGAACCTGGATGTGTTTTTGAATTATGTCATTGAGCGGCAGCGCACAGCTGAGAAATAGAAAGGGGCCACAGGCAGATCCTCGAGTGACTTAGGAGGTAACATTGCAAGAGCAGGGAAGGAAGACATTGCGAGGAATTCTCTGGCTACAAATAGGCAAATAAGAAGGGAATGAACCAAGTGCAATCCTATCCTGTTGCACAATGGAGGAGAGGCTTTGGAGGAAGTGGATGAAATCAATCTGTCTAATGTTGCAGACAGATAAAGGAAATTGAGAGAAATAGTTTATCAAGCTCTCAGTCTTTTTCTGTGGCTTTGATCCATTTCAGTACTGGGGCAGGAGCAGAAGCCTAATTGGAGGGACACCAATGTGGAGTCGCAGGAAATTGGGCACAGAATTGGAGGGTGAAAATGTGAAAGGACTTTGAAGACAAAAGGGAAGTTGGAGACAGAGCGGTAGTTTTCAGTAGCTGGTAGGGAAGAGGAATTATAGGAGAGATTTTTTTTTTTTGAGGAGAGGGATGATGATGACAGGTTTGAAGGGAAGGGGGACAGTACCCAAGGAGAGGGGAAAGGGAACAGGCAACAGTATCAGTTTAACAGGGTGCCCAGATCGCAAAGCTGGGTGGTCAGCAGTTTGAGGGTGTAGAAGGTGGATCTCAAATTGATTGCCAATACTCAATGCATGCATGTAGGGTTCACATGATGAGCATTTACAGAACAGGCTAGAGACATGAATCAACATCGAAACAATACCCAATAACAGCAGGTTTCTTTAGGATGGAAAGAACAGCAATGAAATACCAAGCAAATTATAGTGTAGATGTTTTTCTGCTCACTCATAACCTAATTCAGTTAGGAGGCAGGTTGGTAATCCCAGAGACATAAATCAGTATCTCTTTTAAAACTTCACAAGTATCATGGCATCATGCCATGTTGCCATTAAAGTGCCAGCCTAGAACTACAGCAATTTGCAGTGGATGCGTGGCAGTTAATGTCAGGAATCCTTCCAAGACTTTCTGTCATTAAGTACTTAAGATTAGAATAAAATGAAATTTTAAGTCAAGTTCTAAACAATGTATTAGATCAAAGTAGCACCAGTTTTAGAAACATACATGGGCTAAAATGTCGGCTTTAAATAATTCCTCCCAAAACACTAGTTAAGATTAATATTAGCACAAAGGAAGTTTTAAATGTGCATTCCCAGAATGGCAGCTGTAAATCTATTGTCAACCCTGTATGCAGGGCACTGTGCACATGTCTTTGCACCTGACTAGAAGGAGGTCCAATTACACAATCAATCCCATCTATCACATGCTGGAGAAAGCTTGAACTCCACAAACATTCAGATATGCTACAAATAATGGGGCCCTCTAATTTAATCTCACTTTTATAAAAAAAGAATTCAAATCTAAGGTTGCAACATGAGGCGGCTTATTTACAATACTTTTTAAAGTATCACCCTTTTTTTTTTACAAGTTCTTGAAGCCTACATTCTGAAGCAGACTTGCAGCTCACTAGACTAGGCATTGCATCATGGGATCCTCTGCAAAGTAACCGAATGCATTTGTAAATCTAAAATTGAATAATTGATTCTAAAACCACTTGCATGGTTCAAAGTCAGTTTGAATGTACAATATCCTTGTGGAACTCATTGCCCCATAGTGCGGTGGAATCTGAATCATTAAACGGTTAAGAAGGAGATAGATCTCTTTCTGATAAAAAAAACGGGTTGAAGGGATATGGGGAACAGGTAGGGAGGTGATTTGAGACCAGGAAGAGAGGAGCCAAGATCTGATTGAATGGCGAGCAGGCTCAAAGGGCTGAATTCTACTACTGCTCCTAATTCCGATGTAAATCCTATGGAATCGAACTCTGGTCCCTGGCATTGTGAGGCACAAGTGCTAACCACTGTGCCGCCCACTTGGCAAACACTTGGAAATCTGGCATTGATTAAATTTTTGTTTCTCGTACTCAATGTACCACAGATAGCCCACTTTCTTTTTCATAAGAATTCTCACAAACATTTTTTTTTTTTTTAAAGAGGAGTTTACACTTCACGATAAACAAATTCTGCTTACTTTTGCTTTATTATTATTGAAGTCTTCATTCACTGAATTATTCTAGTTGATGCACCAGGATGAAGGGGCAGAGTTTATAAACAGCAAGCTGCGACATATTTAGTGAGTGGTCAGTCTTGCTGTGAGTCATATTTTTGCTAGATGTCCACACGGGTGTAGGCGAGGTGCTAAGTCTGCTGGTTTAACTGTTTTCAGTCACAAGTGTGTTTGAAACAAGAAAAAAGGGAACGACATACAAAAACTGCAGATTCCGGAAATCGGACATAAAACCCAGAAAAAAATGGAAATAACTAGCAGGTCAGGCAGCATTTGTGGAGGCCTCACGAAAAGTCAACAACCTGAATTATTAATCTGTTTTTCTGTCTAATAGTACTGTACAGTTTAGTTTAATCATTAACTTCAAATAGCTGTACTTTCTCCTATGTCAATTATACCACAAACCTTATCACAAGGAGTTTCAATCAACATGGAGAAGAACTCAAGAGTTGGTGAGCGAGAAAAGTTTCACTTTTTTTTTTAAAAACAAAAGCAATTAGTTATTACTATCTTATTTTTGATTCATAAATCAAACCTCATTTTTTTATTACTCCTGCTGCTCACTGGCATATTCTCTGCCAGTTCAGATGTGATTTGTTGCTGTTTTAAAGTTTGGAGAAACCATTTGCCAATATCAAACCAGCACAGAAAATTAGCATCCGGCAAAATTACTTCAAACTACATCTCCCTTGCATATTCTCTGGACATGGGCATCACCAGAAATGACAGCATTTGTTGCCCATATCCAGCAGTTCGGAGATGGACTTTCTTTGTTGACCTCTGAACTTTAGCAATCACTTCTGTGGCCGCATCAGAGTGTTTGGGGCGGGGGGGGGGGGGAGGATTAAGAGTCAAACTTAACGGGGGCAGCACGGTAGCACCAGTGAATAGCACTGTGGCTTCACAGCGCCAGGGTCCTAGGTGATACACCATCAATAATAGACGACGAGTGACAAAAGTAACTGAAGCTTTAATACACTAAACAGCAAGCCTCCTGCCTCTGGACCCGAACCGAGTCCGGAGGCAGAGACTTGCCACTTTTATACAGAAGCCCCGAGGGGAGGAGCCACAGGCGGAGCCAGCCTGGACAAGTCCAGGCATGTACAACACAGCACAGTGAATATAATACAATGAACACAATAATGTGGTTTACCACGCCAGGTTCGATTCCCCGCTGAGTCCCTGTCTGTGCGGAGTCTGCACGTTCTCCCGTGTCTGCGTGGGTTTCCTCCGCGTGCTCCTGTTTCCTCCCAGTCCAAAGACGTGCAGGTTAGGTGGATTGGCCATGATAAATTGCCCTTAGTGACCCAAAAAAAGGTTAGGAGGGGTTATTGGGTTACGGGGATAGGGTGGAAGTGAGGGCTTAAGTGGGTCAGTGCAGACTCGATGGGCCGAAAGGCCTCCTTCTGCACTGCATGTTCTATATTCAAACATGAGGGACTGGGAGTTACATGGAGGCCAGAGTGGGTCAGGACAGCACGTTTGACATCTCTGAAGAGCCTTCGCAAACCAGTTGTATTTTCACAACAATTCAACGGCTTCATGGTTAGCGGTTACTTGCACTATTTTTTTTGATGAAAGCGGAATCAAAAAACTGTCAAGGTGGGATTTGAAATCCTCTGAAATATTAGCCCATTTCTCTTTATTACTACAGCAGTAACACAGCCAATATGCTACAAGTTGGCTTTCCCAGACGCACTGGATAATTACACGATCTGCTATGGCAGTCAGCCATACTCACCAGATTTGTACTGAACTATCCATCATCAGTAGGGCAACATTGAAAACACAAGACAGCATTCATTCCTGCTCCAAAATGCCATCTGGCAAAACCTTTGCTGGAAAAACTTGTGTGAAAGTTGGTCAAGGACAGGGTCATGCTAGTGATGGCTACTTACAAATATCCACCTGGTAGTTATGGTAGCAGTCTCACGTACACAGAATAGGCACCCGTGTGGTGTGTGGGGGGGGGGGGGGGGGGGGGTGAGAGAGAGAGAGAGAAGAGACAATAGCAATTATTGCCTAGGAATCAAAAACCAGCACAAATTAACATAATTAGAAGAGTAGAGATCAAGGGTGGGGTATAAGTAGTAAAGAAAAGTGAATCAAAAAGAATCAAAAAAATGTCTGAACTGGTTAATTTTAGTTCTACATTTGTCAGTATTTTGGATCAAACCAGTGGTCTAACATATTTATATCAGCGTAACTCTCCAACAAGGTTATTAGCGTTCTATATTTCACTGTTTTGGGTATTATTCCAGCAAGTATTTAGAGATGACCTTTGTATTCTTAACAACTGGCAGATCATGTCTAGATATACAAACTGCTCTGTTTGCTCAGATCACATTTCACATACCAAAGCTACTGACTGTCAGGATTAAATTACGGCTGTTAACATAACCATCATTCTAACACAATGCCAATTTATTGACAAGATAATAATTTTAATTTTTCAGAGAAATCACTGTGCGTCAGCAACATAGCCAAAGATCTCAGATGGTGTAAATGAACACTCGTACAGGATTGAGTAATGTCTGCAACAGGACTATAGTTATAATTTTAAATCAATGAATAACAGATAGATATTTAAAGTTGTACTGTGCTAAACAGGCAACAATTTTGAAGAAAATAATTGAAAGAATAATACATGTGCTACACTGCATTTGGAGGGAAGGGAAGGAGGGTCACTCCATGCCACTCCATGAAAAGCCCGGTTTACTCTAACAATAAAAGCTTTCCACTGCAGCGTGGAAATGAGCCAAATGCTTCAAATTAAACCCAGGTCTTCGGTTCCAGCTGTCATTACGATTCGAAGGTAATGGCAATTTCAGGAAAGCAGCCTTTTACCACATGTTAATGCCAGCACTCTAAGATACATAAAATGAAATGGCCATCCCACATATTATCATTACCCATACACGCGACAAAAATAAATCGGTTATTTATTCATATACAAGGCTAAATCAAGGGAAAATGGACAGCTTTGATTGACTGCAGCCGCCCTGCACCCATCGATCTGCTTAATCTAATCACATAATCAAAACAAGCAATGGTATTAAGGCATTTCTTCTGCATCAGACAGACCTATTGGACAAGATCCATCGGCAGTGAGTTTCACACCAGTGGCAGGAAAAGCAGAATCTCACCCTGGAGGAAACTGTGGGCTGAGCACGAAGCAGTACTGGCAGCAAACCCATATACAGCTTTCTGTTAGTCTACTCGGGAAGGCTAGCCACAGATAAGCGATCTGCACGCATTCACTTTCTAGACTTAAGTTTCTCACCTTAGGGTGAGCTGCTTGGAGCCACCTCTGTAAGCATAAGTCAACCTGGCTCACTTAGAGAGGACAAGAGACAAATCATAAGCAATGGGGAAGATGAGGTTAGCTCTGGACAAATGTAGATACAGAACAGTGAGTGACAATGATTATAAATCTTACTGTGACATTCTTAATACTGCAACAAAGAGGACCGAGGTGAAGAGATTTATGAAAATGAAAGTCCACATTGTCTATTGTTTTGAATTTCCTAGTGCACGAGCATTCATTTTACTTCCTATTG
Source organism: Scyliorhinus torazame (assembly GCF_047496885.1). Classification (NCBI taxonomy): domain Eukaryota; kingdom Metazoa; phylum Chordata; class Chondrichthyes; order Carcharhiniformes; family Scyliorhinidae; genus Scyliorhinus; species Scyliorhinus torazame. Next base: position 96,518,001 of record NC_092714.1, on the reverse strand, counting down.
AGAGAATCCAGATTCACATTGAAGGGAGTGTTCTGATTTTATTGAAATAATTGAGGTGTATGGTTCAGTTGGTCGTATTCTTCCCTTCTGAGTTAGTAGGTTCTTGGTTTATGTCCCACTCGATGGCACAAGCATACATTTATATGGAACAGTTCATACCCTCAGCACATTTAGAGCCAATTAATAACTGTTAAGATGTGGTCACACCATTGTTTTGTAGACAGACGTACTGAGCACTCTGAGCCAACTTTAAGATCAGATGTTAAATCCGCCTGCTTAGTCACATGGAAGTAAAAGATCCCATGGCACCATTCAAAGAGCAAGAGCTTTTCTGGCCAATATTCTTCCCTCAAAGTAGATTAACTGGTAATTTTGTTCACTTGCGGTTTAAAATGGTACCTTGCAGTACGCAAAACTGGCTATGTCATGACAGTGACTTTGCTCCCAAACATTCGAAGTGCACCAAAACACCCAAAGACTTGAAAGGTGATGTATAGAAATGTGGATTGTTCTCTTTATTTCCAATGAATGGCTGTTTGTAAACTTGACTTAAATGTAGTGATTCAGTCTACTGATGATACAATGGGTTAGGTCATCTTTCTGTTGCTTTCCATGTCCACAGAGAAATTCAAGGTCAAAGACACACTATTTCTGGTATGGAATGACAGGCAGTTTACTTCAGAAGCAAACTGAAGGCCGAGATGCCTCAGACTCCACTTGTGCATCTCACAATTGCTAATTCAAAACTAAAAGAACAAGACGTCTTCAACAGTCAACTACCTCAGCGGGAATAGGACATTGTCCAGAACACCAAAATTGAGGAATATAGGAAATAGGAGCAGGAGTAGCCCATTTAGGCTCTCAAGCGTCCTCGCCATGCAACTAGAGCACAGCCCTTGATGCCTTTAACATCTAAGAGTCCGTCAATCTCGGTCTTGAACAGGCTCAATGACTGAGCCTTCACAGGCCTCTGAGGTGAAGAAATTCCTCCTCATCTCAGGCCTAAATGGCCTACCCTTTATTCTGAGACTGTGTCCCCTGTCGAGCCCCCAAAGAGTTTTGAATGTTAGAATGAACTCACATCCCGTTATTCTAAACTCTGCAGAATACAGACTCAGTTTCCTCAATCTCTCCACACAGACCATTCACCCGAGGAATCAGTCTGGTGAACCTTCACTGCACTCCCTCTATGATGAGGATACCCTTCCCTCGGGAACAAGATCAAAACTGCACACATTACTCCAGGTGCGGTCTCCCCAATGTTTTAAACAACTGCAGCAATCCATCTTTACTCCTGTGGGCGGCACGATAGCACAGTGGGTAGCACTGTTGCTTCACAGCTCTAGGGTCCCAGGTTCGATTCCCGGCTTGGGTCACTTTCTGTGTGGAGTCTGCACGTTCTCCCCGTGCCTGCGTGGGTTTCCTCCGGGTGATCTGGTTTCCTCCCACAGTCCAAAGATGTGCAGGTTAGGTGGATTGGCCATGCTAAATTGCCCTTGGGTTAGGTGGGGTTACTGGGCTACGGGGATGTGTGGGTGTGGTATTATAGGTATTACGGTACCTGATAGGCTAAAGCACCATTAAAGCACCATTAGTGGAAACTGTATGAATTCTATTGGTTAGAATGTATGATAGTTCCACCCTGCTAGGCGGGGTATAAGAACCAGTGCCGCCCCAGCAGCCTTCATTCTGTACCTGAGCTGCTGGGGGAAACATCTAGCTTATTAAAGCCTTCAGTTTGACTACAACCTCGCTTTAGTGGTCATTGATCGTGCATCAATTTAATAAGCTAGTTTTTTTAAGAAGAAAGGATGGAGCTCCGAATCAAGCCGGAGTGTCTGCAACTTAGCCCCCACGCAGCGAACTCAGCGGCAATCTTTAAGCACTGGCTGGCGTGCTTTAAAGAGTATCTCGGGATGGCAGAAAACGCACCCACGGGAGAGCAGAAACTGCACGTCCTGCACTCAAGGGTGAGCCTGGAGATTTACACCCTCATCGAGGAAGCGGAAGGCTTCGATGCAGCAATAGAGCTGCTAAAAGGACACTATATTCACCCGGTAAACCAGGTCTACGCCCGGCACCTGCTTGCAACAAGGCGACAAACCCCTGGGGAAATCGCTGGAGGAATTCTACCGTGCACTCCTGGTGTTGGGAAGAAGCTGCAGCTGCCCGCAAGTTTCGGCGAGCGAACACACGGAACCCTTAGTCCGGGACGCTTTCGTGGCAGGTATGCTATCTTCACAAATCCGCCAGCGTCTGTTAGAAAAGGACACCCTGGGTCTCAGGGAGGCACGAGCCCTTGCAGGCACCCTGGACGTGGCCTAGAGGAACGCCCGCGCTTAAGTTCCCGACCGCGCGGTAGCCCCCTGGACAGCGTGGAACCCCTCCGCGGCCGATCCCGAGACTTCCCCCATTCCCCCACCGATCCCGAGACTTCCCCCATTCCCCCACAGGCCTGCACTGCAAGGCAGCCTGGCAACCCCGAGGGGCCCCGCTGCTACTTTTGCGGGCAGGCCAAGCACCCCCGCCAGCGCTGCCTGGCCCGCGCATCCACCTGCAAGGGATGCGGCAAAAAGGGCCATTTTGTGGGGGTATGCCAGGCCCGTGCGGTTGCCGCGGTACCCAGCGGCGAATGCGGACCGCAACCACAAACTTCTCCACGGGCCCCGTGCGGCCAGCGGTCGCCGCCATCTTCATATTCCAGGGCCACGTGCGGACCCCGGGCGTCGCCATCTTGTTCCGCGGATGCCACGTTGGGGGGGGGGGGGGATGGGCGCCGCCATTTTGTGCACCCCCAGCCATGTGCTACCAATGGGAGCTGCCATCTTGGATGAACCCCCAGGACCCCAGCTCGGCTGACCACACACTGCCCGAAGAGAACTCTCAACTGCTGCGATTAACCTCGGTGACTCTGGATCAGTCTCAGCCTCGAACACTCTCAACTGCTACGACGGCCGTATTCATCAACGGGCACGAGACGTCCTGCCTAATCGACTCTGGGAGCATGGAGAGCTTCATACACCCTGACACGGTAAGGCGCTGTTCCCTCCTCATCCCCCCCATTAATCAAAAAATCTCCCTGGCTTCCGGTTCCCACTCAGTGGAGATAAAGGGGTTTTGTGTAGCAAACCTCACAGTCCAGGGAAGGGAGTTCAAAAATGTCCGTCTCTATGTCCTTCCCCACCTCTGCGCGGCTACACACCTGGGTTTAGACCGCCAGTGTAACCTTCAAAGTCTGACCTTCAAATTCGGCGGCCCTATACCCCCCCTTACTGTCTACAGCCTCGCGACCCTTAAGGTCGACCCGCCTTCCCTGTTTGCGAACCTCACCCCGGATTGCAAACTCTTCGCCACCAGGAGCAGACGCTACAGTGCCCAGGACCGGATCTTTATTAGGTCAGAGGTCCAAAGGCTACTGAGGGAATGGGTCACTGAAGCCAGTATCAGCCCCTGGAGAGCTCAAGTAGTGGTGGTAAAGACTACAGTCAGACCATCAACAGGTTTACGCAGCTGGACGCGTACCCTCTCCCCCGCATATCCGACCTGGTAAACAGGATCACGCATTACAAGGTCTTCTCCACGGTGGATCTCAAGTCCGCCTACCACCAGCTCCCCATCCGTACTAGTGACCACAAATACACTGCCTTCGAGGCAGATGGGCGGCTCTATCACTTCTTCAGGGTTCCCTTCGGTGTCACCAACGGGGTCTCGGTCTTCCAGCGCGAGATGGACCGAATGGTTGACCGGTACGGTTTACGGGCAACATTCCAGTGACTCGATAATGTCACCATCTGCGGCCATGGCCAGCAGGACCACGAGACCAACCTCCAAAAATTTCTCCAGACAGCTAAAATCCTTAACGTTACATACAACAAGGATAAATGCGTGTATAGCACTGACCGCCTAACCATCCTCGGCTACGTAGTGCGAAATGGAGTTATAGGCCCCGACCCTGAACGCATGCGCCCACTTATGGAGTTCCCCCTCCCTCACTGTTCCAAGGTCCTGAAACGTTGCCTCGGGTTTTTTAGCTACTACGCCCAGTGGGTCCCCAACTACGCGGACAAGGCCCGTCCCCAGATCCAATCCACAGCTGTTCCCCTGTCGATAGAGGGACGCCAGGCCTTCAGCCGCATCAAAGCAGACATTGCAAAGGCCACGATGCACGCCATCGACGAGTCCCTCCCCTTCCAGGTCGAGAGCGATGCGTCCGACGTAACTCTCGCGGCCACCCTCAACCAAGCGGGCAGAGCCGTGGCCTTCTTCTCTCGTACCCTCCATGCCGAAATCCACCACTCCTCAGTCGAAAAGGAGGCCCAGGCCATAGTAGAAGCTGTGCGACATTGGAGGCATTACCTGGCCGGCAGGAGATTCACTCTCCTCACTGACCAACGGTCGGTTGCTTTCATGTTTGATAATGCACAGCGGGGCAAGATAAAAAACGATAAGATCGTGCAGTGGAGGATAGAGATCTTGTATCGTCCCGGGAAACTAAACGAGCCTCCTGACGCCCTATCCCGCGGCACATGTGCCACCGCACAAGTGGACCGCCTCCGAGCCCTCCACGAGGACTTCTGCCACCCGGGGTTCACTCGCTTTTTCCATTTTGTCAAGACCCGCAACCTGCCCTACTCCATCGAGGAGGTCAGGACAGCCACCAGGGACTGCCAAAACTGAGCGGAGTGCAAACCGCACTTCTACCAACCAGGTGAGAAAACGCACCTGATAAAGGCTTCCCGTCCCTTTGAACGCCTCAGCATGGACATCAAAGGCCCCCTCCCCTCCACCGACCGCGACACGTACTTCCTGAACGTGATTGACGAGTACTCACGGTTCCCATTCGCCATCCCCTACCCCGACATGACCGCAACCATCATCATCAAGGCCCTCCATAGCATCTTTGCACTGTTCGGGTTCCCCGCTTACATACACAGTGATAGGGGGTCCACCTTTATGAGCGACGAACTGCGTCAATTCCTGCTCAGCAAGGGCATCACCTCGAGCAGGACGACCAGTTACAACCGCCGGGCTAACGGACAAGGTGAGAGGGAGAACGGAACGGTCTGGAAGACTGTCCTACTGGCCCTACGGTCCAGTCTCCCGCTGGCAAGAAGTCCTCCCGGATGCCCTATACTCCATCCGGTTACTGCTTTGTACGACCACCAATCAGACACCTCACGAACGTCTCCTGGTCTTCCCTAGGAAGTCCTCCTCTGGGACCTCGCTCCCGACCTGGCTGGCAGCACCCGGACCCATCCTGCTCCGAAAACACGTGCGGGCGCAGAAGTCGGACTCATTGGTCGAGAGGGTCCATCTACTCCATGCTAACCCCCAGTAAGCCTACGTGGCGTACCCCGACGGCCGACAAGATATGGTCTCCCTACAGGACCTGGCGCCTGCCGGAACTCCACGCACATCCCAGCCACCAGTCTCACCCTCCCCTCCACCGCAGCACCTTACATATCATAGAATTTACAGTGCAGAAGGAGGCCATTCGGCCCATCTGCACCGGCTCTTAGAAAGAGCATCCTACCCAAGGTGGTCAACACCTCCACCCAATCCCCATAACCCAGTAAACCCACCCAACACTAAGGGCAATTTTGGACACCAAGGGCAATTTATCATGGCCAATCCACCTAACCTGCAGATCTTTGGACTGTGGGAGGAAACCGGAGCACCCGGAGGAAACCCACGGACACACGGGGAGGATGTGCAGACTCTGCACAGACAGTGACCCAAGCCGGAATCGAACCTGGGACCCTGGAGCTGTGAAGCAATTGTGCTATCCACAATGCTACCGTGCTACCCAGGAGGATCGGTCCTTCCGCCGGCCCCGTCAAGGCCCCCCCACCCACCGTCGCCACCCGCAGGCGCTCCCTTCCCAGGTCAACCGATTTCCCCACCAGCGCCGTCTAGAGGTGGCGAAGCTGCCATGGAGGTCGAAGCCACGCTCCCGGAGTCACAGACGCCCGAGCCTCCACTGGAGTCACCACCGAAGCTCCGACGACCACAGAGGACGACCAGGGCCCCCGATCGACTGATTGCTTCATTTTTATTGTAAACTGTAAATATAAACCATCAAATGTACATAGCTATCAGAATTGTAAATAGTTACTAAACACTGTACAGAGGTATTACGGTACCTCCATAACTAATTATACCACGTTGCCATGTTTTGTAGTTTCAGGCCACCACCCCCGCCGGACTCTTTTTTAACAGGGGGTGGATGTGGTATTATAGGTATTACGGTACCTGATAGGCTAAAGCACCATTGGTGGAAACTGTATGCTTTCTATTGGTAAGAATGTATGATAGCTCCGCCCTGCTAGGCGGGGTATAAGAACCAGTGCTGCCCCAGCAGCCTTCATTCTGTACCTGAGCAGCTGGGGAAACATCTAGCTTATTAAAGCCTTCAGTTGGACTACAACCTCGCTTTACTGGTCATTGATCGTGCATCAGTGGGCTTAAGTGGGGTGCTCTTCCAGGAGCCGGTGCAGACTCGATGGTCCGAATGGCCTCCTTCTGCACTGTAAAATCTATGATTACTCAAATCCTCTTGCAATAAAGGCCAACACACCATGAAAAGAAAGAAAAATTGGGAAAGACAAACAGAGAGTTCTTTATTATTCAGCATCACGTTCAAAACATTCTGTATTTGATCGAATGCAAAGATCCTGGATAGTAAACTAAAATAATTATAATAATCTTTTATTAGTGTCATAAGTAGGCTTACATTTACACTGCAAAGACGAAAATTCCCTCGTCGCCACACTACGGTGCCTGGTCGGGTACACGGAGGGAGAATTCAGAATGCCCAAATTACCTAACACCACTTCTTTCGGGACTTGTGTCAGGAAACCGGAGCACCCGGAGGAAACCCACGCAGACACAGGGAGAGCGTGCAGACTCCGCACAGACAGTGACCCAAGCCAGGAATCAAACCCTGGAGCTGTGAAGCAACAGTGTTAACCACTGTGCTACCGTACAACAGCAGAACAGAAATGTAGGAGGTGGTGATTTAAAAGGTGAAGAAATCAAGGGGTGGGAGCGGTGCAAGAGGAAACATGGGAGGGCAGGAAGTACATTTTGTTGGAAGCCATTAGAACGTCTGCATGTAGATAATGTCAGTTATGGCTCAGTTGATGGCACTCTCACCTACAAGTCACAAGGTTGTAGCTTCAAGTCCCCCTAATTCAGGATCAGAGCACAGAAATCAAGCCTGCCATTCAAATGAAGTACTGGGGGTGTTCAGCCCGGTCAGAGGTGCCATTTTGCAGATACAATGTTAAACCAGTGGTGGATTAGTGGGGCTCTGTGCGCAGCTTCACTATGGGCGCATGGTGTGATCAATGAAGAGATGGGGCAAATCCCGACAACTCAACTGTCCTTTCAGAGAGCAGCACTGGCCCGCAGTGCCAAATGGCCTCCTCCAGTGTTCCATAACAATCCAAACGGTGTCCATGGGCTCTCGTTCTGGGCCCATTCATAGAAGACAAACCCAGACAAAGGCAAAAGAGCATGGGAATTTAAATGCTGGGGAAGCAACAACCACCGAAGGTTTTTTTTAAAAAAGGAGCCATTAGCGGACCACTAACGGCTGAATTCTAATTCACCTGTCAAAAGTGCCTGCCCCTTTTTCTACTTCAGCTGAGTGGCTGCTCGGTGTGCTGGTGGTCTTGGAGTTTTACCTCCAGATCCCATGTCAGTCAGGAGGGAAAGAAGGAAGGGGGGTCCCTGGACTTCGGGAGTGAGGGATCCTGGAGCCTAGAGAGGGAAGACGGTGGGGGTGAAACAGGACAGAATGTGGCAAAGTGTTATTGTGAAGCTGAGCAGTGGTTGGCGGCCATTTCCTGCTCGGCGAACACCCAATGTCTGCAGCGTTCATGCATCTTTTCACCCCATGACCTTGCTCCTCCTCCCCCACCCCTAGACCACGTGCTGCTCTCAAGGAGCTGACCCATGCGCGAGCACAAACACACACCTAAAAACTTGTTACAACACAAAAAGCAGCAATCTTAGACCATGCTCAATGCATTCTACTGTTTATCTTTGCAAAGGAAACCAGTAAGTGTCACCACGATTAAGGACACTACTACGGATTATGTAGCAGACAACAATGATTTTGCTTGTTTATTTGCAGGTTGCAATTCATTTGTCAGGTTGTCCTGCATGGTATGTTTCGCGATAAATCCACCACTGTTAAACTGAGGCTCTATCGGCCCTCTTGGGTGGACATATAAAACCCCAGGAGTCTACTTTGAAGAAGAGCAAAGGAATTATTCTCAGTGTCTTGGCCAATATTTTCTCTCAACCGAAGCATCACCAATTACCTGGTCACTATCACCATACTGCTCTTTATGGGAGCTTGCTGTGAACAAATTGGCTGTCATGTTTCCTACATTGTAAGTGACTACACTTTACAAAGTACTGCATTGGCTGTAAAGTGCATGGGATGTCCTGTGGTGCGATATAAATGCAATGGCTAGCACAATTGCTTCACAGCGCCAGGGACCCGGGTTTGATTCCCGGCTTGGATCACTGTCTGTGCGGAGTCTACACGTTTTCCACGTGTCTGCGTGGGTTTCCTCCAGGTGCTCTGGTTTCCTCCCACAAGTCCGAAAGACATGCTTGTTAGGTGAATTGGACATTCTGAATTCTCCCTCAGTGTACCCGAACAGGTACTGTAGTGTAGTGACTAGGGGATTTTCACAGTAACTTCATTGCAGTGTTAATGTATGCCTACTTGTGTCACTAATAAAGATTATTATAATTATCATCAAGTCTTCCCCCCCCCCCTTTTAAATGGACCACCTCAGGGTGCACAATATTTCACCCCATCATTTTCATTACTGGAGGGAAAATAAACCTGCCTGGAATGTTTTCTATGGAGGTCAAAATAAATGGTTTCAAATTTTAAAAAACAAATCATGACATTTTATGAAAATAATTGTAAACAATAAATGTTTTGAAAGCATCCATCCATCCATTTAAACTTATTCTTTCTTGTCAAACTTTGGGGTGCATATAATGGTCACCAGCAAGGGACAAAACCTGCTTGCTGAGTTTTATACCTTTTTTAAAATGGCAGGATGTGTATGCCACCTTTGCTGTGCAGCACATTAACTTTGAGGAGTCACAGACATGCCCAAAGTTAATTACAGACCGAGAACAGGAACTGCATTGTTAATTAAGGGAAGTATCTGCAACCTAAATTCAACTTTCCCAGAATACATTCTTTCCTTCACATGAAACCGTCAATACTCAATGACAAAAATGAGGATGAGTTACTCTCATAAACTCAGGCACTCGACACTTGCCATTCCAGCTGTCCATTTTGTAAAATACAGAATTAATTTGCACTTGTTATAGCAAGTTACCAATTAATGCAATTCAGAGAAAAATGCTGACTATTAATAACCTTTCAGATCAACAGATGCACATAAAATACAGCTTTGAAGTATGTCAACATAATAATGCTGGAGTTGTGTAAAGTGTCCAACAATACCAGATAATTGCGATAATCTGCTGCCATGCGTGTTCAACATGCCCCAGTGGCAACAGAAATTGTTGAGTTTAGCAAGGAAGTTTTTGCTGGCTTATGTGAGCAGTCAACATGAAATGTGCGTGGAAGACTGGAAGGGATAGAAGGATAACCCAACAATTTTAGGAATCTTGGCCAAATGATCCTTATAACCATTATTCTTCTCTGACAGAATTCTATCCTAGGACAGTGTGACAGCCTTTTCATTATGACCTTTTGCCAAGAGGAACAACTATATGTGAAACTAAGGAGGGAAAAGTGCAAACCTAATTACGGATTTCAGTAATGAAATGGAACCAGAACAGCTGCAAAGTCCAAAATGGTCACCCCTTTCCAGATCTCAATTAATTACTGATCTCGGTGCTTTAGATTTATTGTCAGGACCTTTTATATGAACTCAAATGATCAACTGGTAAGTCTGAATATGCTAAATATAATCAGGACTCAGCCTCAGTTCTACACATCTCAAAACACAAAAAGAAACTGCAGCAATTTCCCTTTGGGCATTTAGGCCTGACCCATGCATCGTGCTGTGAAACTGGGCCAACAATGATTTCCTTCACTGAATCCTCTAGCTTTGTGTTCGGCCCAATTGTTGCATCTCATTGGTGCACTACTTCCTCAGCAAGAACATTCTTTACGTTTCACCATTCCTGCAGACTATACACATCTCAGTTACCAAGTTTACTCAGGTCAGATTGTCAAGTTCCATTGAAGTGAAGGCTGGAGATTCCAATGGCAGCCCCGACACCATCATGTAAAATTCAGGCAAAGTCAACAGAATACCGCTAAAGTCTGTGGTTCTAATCACAGTGCAGAAGAGGCCCTTCGGCCCATCATGTCTGCACCAACACATGAAGAGCAACTGACCTGCCTACCTAATCCCATTTTTACATCACTTGGCCCATAGCCTTGAAAGTTATGACGTGCCAAGCGATCATCCAGGTACTTTTTAAAAGGATGGGAGGCAACCCGCCTCCACCACCCTCCCAGGCAGGGCATTCCAGACCGTCACCACCCTCTGCGTAAAAACAAATTTCCTCACATCACCCCCTGAACCTCCTGCACCTCACTTTGAACTTGTATCCTCTCCTAACTGACCCTTCAACTCAGGGGAACAGCTGCTCCCTATCTACCCTGTCTATGCCTCTCAATCTTGTACACCTAAATCAGGTCACCCCCCCAGTCTACTCTGCTGGAACGAAAATAATCCAAGCGTATCCAACCTCTCTTCATAACTTAATTTTCCATCCCAGGCAGCATCCTGGTGACTCACCTCTGCACTCCCTCCAGTGCAATCACATCCTTTCTATAATGTGGCGACCAGAATTGCACACAGTACTCCAGCTGTGGCCTCACCAACATGACCTCCCTGCTTTTGTAATCTATGCCTTGATTGATAACGGCAAGTGTCCCATGTGTCTTTTTCACCACCCTATTAACCTGCCCTCCCGCCTTCAGAGATCAATGAACAAACACTCCAAGGTCCCTTTTGTTCCACGGAACTTCCTAGGCCGTTCATCGAGTACCTTCCTTGTCAAAATTCTCCTTCCAAAGTGTACCAAGTCCATTTGCTACTTACCTGTCCATTTTACTATCCTGTCTAGCACTCAACCTCACTGTTAACCAACCACCCGGCTGATCTTTGGGTCATCCACAAACTTACTGACCCTACCCCCCCACATAGTCATCTACCTCACAGAGGCTGAGTGCCAACTCTCAGATACTTCCTCCTACCTCCCCCTGGACCATGACCAGACTACTAATCATCAAGCCATTATCTCCAACACCGTTAGCGACCTCATTTCCTTCGGATGCCTTCCCCCTACGGCTTCCAACCTCAGTCTCCCAACCCTGGACAGACCATTTTTACCTACTTCCCAAAAAGGACTGTCCCGGCAGGCCCATCATGTCAGCATGCTCCTGCCCACCAAACTTATCTCTTCTTACCGTGACTGCATCTTCACTCCTCTGGCCTATTGCCTCCCCACCTACATCCGGGATTCCTCTGATGCCCTGCGTCACACTGACAGCTTCCCGTTCGCCCTAACTGCCTCCTATTCACCATCTCTTTACACTTCCATCCCACACCAGGATGGCCTGAGAGCTCTTCGCTTCTTACTCGAAGAAGCCTGGACAATTCCCATCCACCACCACTCTCCTCCGCCTGGCTGAACTTGTTCTATCTCTCAACAACAGCTTTGACAAAGGGTCATCTAGACTTGTTACATTAGCTCTTTTCTCTCCCTACAGATGCTGCCAGACCTGCTGAGATTTTCCAGCATTTTCTCTTTGGTTTCATCTATGTCGTTTATATAAATGACAAACAAATTGGGGACCTAGCACAGATCCCTGTGGTACACCACTGGTCACTAAAGCAGCTGTCTGTCATCACCCTCTGTTTCCTATAACTAAGCCACTTTTGAATCCACCTTATCAAATTATCCTGTATTCGGTGAGCATTTACCCTCTTTATAAGTCTCCCATGTGGGAACTTGTCAAAGGCTTTGCTGAAATCCATATAAACTACAGCAACTAATTTGCAACCTTAGCTTGGGAATGAGGAACTGCATGGCTACCCACACAACTGCTGGACTTTAAAATACTCAGATAGATCTTTAAATGATAGATCTGCTCCAGCATCAATTTTATTTCTTTAAAGAGACGATATCAACATTCCCCAAAATTAGTCAATCCAAATAACTGACCCACAGGTGATCATAGATGAATATCTTGATGCCAATCAGATCGGGTATGTGGAGCAGAGGCACCCATTTCCAAATTGTGTAAAAAATACACAAAAAAGTGAAAAAAATACACATTCTTGAAATGGGTTAATAAAAATTCTGTAGTCCGCTATCTATAGTTATTTAGGCTTTGCCGCAATTTACAATAAAACAATCTGACTTAAATATAAATTAATTACACCTGTTACAACAGCTAAGTGTCTGTACAAATTATTTTTTACAATAGTAGTATGATGATTCTATTACCAGTCTCTATGCAACACCTCACAAACTTGTCTGAAGTAGGTAGTAATCTCAACCCAATTAGACCACATACTGCTTTCCATTGCAATCTGCTATGAGGTGAATAGTATTTAATAACTTTACAGTTTTCACCAAACCCCTTAACAAGAGACAATAGTTCCCAACCCATTCATGCTCAACTGTCCTGGGCTTTTGCGAAGTGAGGAGCATTTAAAAGCACCTAGCCAACAACCCCACCAAGAGAAATGCTGACCAGAGGTCAGAAAATAAAGTTCAACTTTAAAGCAGAACAGCAAAATCTGAACTGGAAATGGTACAAATGCTAATTCAAAACAGATGTATGGGCACATTTTAGAAACATGAACACTGCAAGATAATCTACCAACTACCAGCAACACGTGGCAACCAATACACTGTTAGGTTCTGACCTATAACATGCATGCAAATTTTCCATTTGTGCATCGGCTATTTTCTCTGATCAAGTTTCAACCTCAAGGCAACGTTTCAATTAACAGCACTCACAAAAAGTTTTCAAGTATGACAATCCAGTCATGTCAAATTGATCAAGATAGCCTCTCAGCTGCCTGTAAGGATTGCCTGTTTAGCCAATGCCAGCCTGGTGGGTAGGGACCAACAATTCCAATTGCCGTGGTACAGAAAGGTAGAATATTTGCTTACCTTGGACTCTCAACATGGCGAGCCCTGAGGCATAGTCAAGTCGAGCAGGGACAGTACAGATGAGCCCAATTGTCTCTTCAAAGCCAGGTAATAATAAGAAGCCAAACCATCTCACAATAGCCAGTAAGTTATTTACAGCATAGGAGAAAAGAGATGAACTATTAACAGTGGCAAGGAAAATATGAGAAATTGTTTAATATACAGAAAAAGATCATCAACCACTAGCCTTGCATCTCTTTTAGGTGGCCACCTGTTCTTCACAAAGTAGAAAGAATTAGTCATAATGCATTGGGCAACCTGGTCATAGTAACTTAAAACAGAGAACTATTTTTGTAAGCACTTACTCCCCACCCCCATTCTTAACCGGGAGCGGGAGCATTATTTCTAATTTTTTATCAGCCATGGCTCAGTTGATAACATCTTCCCGAAATCAAGTTCCACTCAAAACTTGAGTAAGAGTCTGATGGAGGGATGGATTTGTAGAGCTGAAAGTTTTTAGAGTAAATAGGCGCGAGGCCAGACAGTACCTTAAACAAGAGGATTGTAAAAAGAAAATCGATGCCTCAAGTGAACCAGGAATAAATAGAGGTCAGCAAGGAATGGAGTGATGGACAATGAGATATGAGCAGCAGAGTTTTGGATAAACTGAGTGAGCAGATCGTCAGATGCTGAGCAAGAGAAGACTGGAATAGTCCAGTCAGGAAATGACAAAGGCATGGCTGAGAGTTTCAGTAGTAAATGGCAGTGGCAGAGGTGAGCCATGAGAGATGTGGAGTAGGCGACCTTTGTCGCAAGCTCAGTCAGGGTCAGATTGGTCAGAGATTGCAAACAGTTTGGTTCAACCCAAGATGATTGTTTGGAAAGGGATGGAATTAAAAGCAAAGGGCAGAAGACGCCTACTTCCATATTCACAAATCTTAGCTAGAAGGAATAGATAGATTTCAGTCTGACAAACGGGGTAGTGAAGGGGATTAGAGAGCAAGAGTCAAGTGTGTCAGTGCACACATGGAAGTTGACACCGTGTCCATTGATGAAGAGGAATAGGCTAAGGTAGGTCTTGGTGCACTCCAAATAATAGAATAGGCACGAGGGGCGAAGCCATTGGTGGAAATGTTCAGTCTACCACTTGATGGGCAGGTGTGGAGTCAAGCGACAGCAATCTCAGGAGAGCAATCTCCTCCAAATGGGCAATGGGGAGAGGGTGGTGTGGTGTCATGGAAGGTGACGTCAGCTGAGCCGAATGTGTGACGTGTCAATGTGCGAAGTCATGCACCCTACTATCATCCCAGATGACCGCATTTGCAGGAAGTGCTTCCAAATGCAGAAACTTGAGCTTTGGCTTTTGCAGCTCGAGGGCCGGCTGAAGGCACTTGGGCACATCTGCAAGGCTGAGAGTTATGTGGATAGCACTTATAAAGAGGTGGTCACACCGCAGCTCAAGGGAATTGTGGAAAAAAAGGAAATGGGTGCCCACCAGGCAGTCAAAAAGAACAGGCAGGTAGTACAGGAGTTATTTGGAGTCCCGCTTGCAAATCGGTTTTACATTTTAGAAGCCGATGAGGACGCTGATTCCTCCAGGGAATGCAGACAGAGCCAAGCTTCCAGCACCACAAGGTACCTGACTGTACAGGAGGGGAGGAATAAAAAGCAGCAGCAATAGTGGTCGGAAATTCATTAGTTAGAGTTTTAGACAGGAGTTTCTCGGCTGCTGTGTTGTCTCCCTGATGCCAGGGTCAGGAATGTCACTTAGCAGTTGCAGGGAATCCTGAAGGGAAATGGTGGTAAGACAAAGGCCATGTTGGTGCCAACGATATAGGTAGAATGCGGCCGTGTCAAGAATTTAGGGAGCCAGGTAGTAGACAAAATAAATTACTTAAAGCTGGTAATCTCTGGTGCCACGTGCTAGCGAGTACAGAAATAGGAGAATAGGACAGATGAATGCGTGGCTCAAGAGTCGGTGCAGGAGGGAGAGGTTTATAGATTCCTGGATCACTGGGATACTTCTGGGTGGGACCTGTACAAATAGGACGGTCTGTACCTGAACCAGAATGGGACGAACATCCTTGCAGGTGGGTTTGGGACCCAGTCTGCTGAGTTTCAAGGCTAAATGGCCTTTACTTTAATGCTCGGAGTAGCATAGGTAAGGCAGATGAGTTAAGAGCATGTATTGACACGTAGAGTTGTAATTTTGTTTCCATCACAGAGTCGTGGTTGAGGGAGGAACAGGACTGGCAGCTCAACATTCTGGGGTTTAGGATCTTCAGGCAGGAAAGGGGAGGGGTTAAAAGAGGAGGTGGTGCTGAATTATCAATTAAGGAATCTGTCACAGCAGTAAGAGGAGACAATATATGGAGGGGCCTTCTAATGAGGCTTTGTGGGTAGAAAAAAGGGGGCAGTCACACTGCTATGAGTGTATTGTAGACCACTAAATAGTCATCAGGCAATAGAGGAGCAGATATGTAGACAATTCACTGAGATGTGTAAAAACAATAATATATATTAGGGGATTTCAAATTTCTTAACATTAATTGAGATAGTCACACTGTAAAGGATTTAGAGGGAACAGATTTCTTGAAATGTATTCAAGAGGTTTTTTTCGATCAACATGTCAAAGGTAGAACAAGGGAGGGCGCAGTGCTGGGGCTAGTTCTGGGGAATGAAGCCAGACAGGTGTCCGAGGTAGCAGTGGGGGAACAGTTTAGTGATAGTGGCCACAACACTGTACATTTAAATTGGTCATGGAAAAAGAAAAAGATGGTCTGCAAAAAAAGGGGTTTTGATTTGGGGAAGGCTGTTAAAATAAGGCAGGATCTGGCCTAAGTTGACTGAGAACAGTTACTTCTGGGTAAATCATAGGTCTAACATGCTTCCTTTAGGATGAAATGCAGGAACAAGAAGTCCAGAGGACCCTGGATGTCTAGGAATAATCAGGACCGGCTAGGAAGGAAAAGAGGGGCTTTTATCAGGTACAAAGGGAGCAAATCTACAGAGGCCCACGTGGAATACAGAACATTCAGGGGAAACTCAAAAAAGCAATTAGGAGAGGGGGGGCATGGAAAAGCACTGCTGGGTAATATTAGGAAAATCCCAAAACTTTCCATAAGTAAATCAAGGGGAAGAGGATTATCAGGAAAAGAGTAGGACCCATTATGGACCAAGAGGGTAATCTGTGCGCCGAGCTGGATGACATTGGTATGGTGTTAAACGAGTACTTCACATTGGTCTTCACTTTGGAGGAAGAGGATGTGGTTGCAAAATTCTGATACAGGGACTGTGAGGTTCTTGAGCAGTTTGACATCGGGAGCGGGGAGGTACTGAAGGTTTAGTTGGGCTTAAAACTGGACAAATCCCCAGGTCCAGATGGGTTGCATCCAACAGCGGCTCTGACTCAAAATACCTCTCTGGCCACAGGAGATGACCCAGAGGATTGGAAGACGGCCAATGTGATTCCACTTTTCAAGAAGGGTGGTAGAGATAAGCCAGGGAACTATAGTGAGTCCCACATCAGTGGCAGGAAAACAATTGGAGAAAGTTCTGAAGGACAGAATCAATCTGTACTTGGAGAGGCAAGGTTTGATCATGGACAATCATCATGGCTTTGTCAAAGGAAGATCATGCCTAACAAATTTGAAAGAATTTTTTGAGGAGGTGACCAGATGTATAGATGAGGGCAGTGCAATTGGAACATGGAAGCATAGAAAATAGGAGCAGGAGGAGGCCAATTGGCCCTTCGAGCCTGCTCCGCCATTCATTATGATCGGCTGATCATCCAACTCAATAGCCTAATCCCGCTTCCCCCTATATCCTTTGTTCCCCCTCGCCCCAAGTGTTATATCTACCGGCATCTTGAAAACTTGCAATGATTTGTCCTCAACTTTTTTTTATTTCCTGTGGTAATAAATTCCACAGGCCGACCACTCTCTGGATGAAGGAATTTCTCCTCATCTCTGTCCTTAAATATATTCAGTTGCTCAGCCATTTCTTTGTTCCCTATTGTACATTCCCGCTTCTGACTGTAAGGGAGCTACATTCTTCACCAATTCTTTTCTCTTCACGTACCTATAGAAACTTTACAGTCAGCTTTTATGTTCCCTGCAAGCTTACTCGCGTACTCTATTTCCCCCCTATTGATGTAGTTTATATGGATTTCAGCAAAGCCTTTGACAAGGTCCCACATGGGAGACTGATAAGTTAAAAGCATATGGGATCCAGGGTAACGTGGCAAGCTGGATCCAAAATTGGCTTAGTGATAGGAGACAGAGGGTGGCGGTAGAAGACTGTTTGTGTGACTGGAGGTCGGTGTCCAGTGTCGTACCACAGGAATCAGTTATTGTTTGCGATATATATATGTACGTAGAAGAAAATGTTGGGGGGCTGAAGGCAGTCGGACAGGTTAATAGGGTAGTTAAGAAAGCAGATGGGACACTTGCCTTTATCAATCGTGGCATAGATTAGAAGAGCACTAGGGAGGTTATGTTGGGGCTGTAAAGGACTTTGGTTAGGCCTCAGCTGTAATGTGTTCAGTCTGGTCACTGCACTATAGAATCCCGACAGTGCAGATGGAGGCCATTCAGCCCATCTAGTCTGCACTGACCCTCTGAAAGAGCACGCTATCGAGGCCAACTCCCCCGCCCTATCCCCATAATCGTATAACCCCACCTAACCTGCACGTCTTTAGAAACTAAGGTGCAACCTTTATCATGGCCAATCCACCTGCTGGAGCACCTGGAGGAAACCCATGCAGGCACGGGAAGAAGTGCAAAATCTACACAGGAAGGATGTGATTGCACTGGAGAGGGTGCAGAGGAAGTTCACCAGGATGATGTCCAGGATGGAGCACCTTAGCTACGAAGAGAGGCTGGATAAGGTTTGGGTTGCTTTCTTTGTAACAGAGAAGGCCGAGACAGGGGCGGGGGGGGGGGAACTGATTGGGGTATGCAAGATTATGAGGGGCATGTGGGCAGGGTGGATAGGAAGCAGCTATTGCCCCTAGCTGAAGAGTCAATAAGAAGGGGGCATAATTTTTAGGTGAAAGGCAGGAAGTTCAGAGGGGATTAGCGGGAAAACATTTTCCCCAGAGGGTGGTGGAAATCACTGCCTGTGAGGGTAGATGAGGCATGGGAACCTCACAATCTTTAAAAAGTACTTGGATGAGTAGTTGAAATGTCATAACATTCAAGGCTACGAGCCAAGTGGTGGGAAATGGGATTAGAGTAGATTAGAGTAGTTTTGTTTGGTTGATGCAGACTTGATGGGCTGACCTGCCTCTTCTCTACTGTATGATTCTACTATACTGAATGTTAGAAGTTGAAAAATTGTAGTGGAAATACTGACAACACACTTCTCAATCAAATCGGAACATCAACTTCTGAAGAAAGCTCGAAAATCGGTAGCTTCCAGTACGAGTGGCGTCACAATCGTACAAGTTCCGCTCGATGTGACAACTTAATCCAATTAGTTTGGATAAAGCCTAACCTTCATCTTTTAATACATTGAAGTAAATTAGAAACATTATCTCCTTAGAAACTGTAAAGTTCAATCACCCAGTGAAAAACAATGTGGCTATTCAAAAATTGAGTTAAGCATAATTCATTGCATAAAATGATCCACTGGATCAAAGTCCATGAGAAATGTAGCAATAGGTCCACAATTGTTCCCGTTTTCATTCAGCTCATGTCAACACTCACCCCAGTGCTCAGTGGATTTAAAGCAGTGCACCAGAGTCTCGAGCTGAACAAGATCTCAATTGCAATGCATGTCAGAATACAATAGCATTAGAAATAAGAAGAAAAAATGATGAAGAAAGACTTCGGTTATAGAGTTTTGCCCACCCACCTGATGTGCCAAGTACCTTACAGCCAATTAAGTTACTTTAAGTGTTGCGACTATGGTATCGTAGGAAACACAACAGCCAATTTGCCCACAGCCAAATCCCACAAACAACAACATGGTCACGACCAGGTAATCTGTTTTTGCGGTTGTGTTAAAGTCAAAATATTGGCCAGGACACCGCGAGTAACACCCCTACTCTTCTTAGAAATAGTGCCACAGGATCATTTACACCCAAGGAGGAGTAGGCAATTCAGCCCCTCGGGCCCACTCTGTCATTCAATACTATCATGGCTGATGTCCTTTCACCTCAACTCCGCTTTCCTGCCTGTTCTCGACAACCCTTCAACCCATTACTAATTAAAAATCTGTCTTTGCCCTCAAATTTACTCAATGTCCAGGCATCGACTTCACTCTGGGGTCGTGAATTCCACAGATCTACAACTTTTTGAGAAGTAATTCTCCTCATCTTGTTTTTAAATCTCCTACCCCTTATCCTAAAATTATGACCTCCTGTTCTAGATTGCCCCACAGAAGACGCATCCCACTCTACGTCTACTTTATTAATACCTTTTACCATCTTATATACCTCAATTAGCTCTCCGCTCATTCTTCTCAACTCGAGAGGCCCAAATTACTCAATCTCTCTTCATAAGACAAACCCCTCATCTCTGGAATCAATCTAGTGAGCCTCCTCTGAACTGCCTCTAACGCAACTACATCCCGTCCTCAAATAAGGGGACCAAAATTGCACACAGTACACCAGGTGCGGTCTCACCAAAGCCTTATATAGTTGCAGCTACACTTCCCTACTTTTATATCATTTTTTAAAACTATAAATACCAAAATTCCATTTGCCTTCCTTATTACCTGCTGTACCTGCATACTAGTTCTCTGCGATTCATGCACGAGGACCCTGGATCTCACTGCAACAAAGCACTTTCTGAAGTTTCTCTCCATTTCGATAATAAGTTGCCTTTTCATTTTTACGACCAAAACGGATGACCTCACACTTATCCACATTAAACTCCATCTGTCAAATTTTGGCCAACTCACCTAAATCCATTTGTAAATTACTTATTTCCTCATTGCAACTTACTATCCAAGCTATTTTAATGTAACCTGTAAATTTGGCTACAGTACCTTCTATACCTGCATCCATTAGTTGGGGCCAGAGGACCAAACTCCAATAGTTACATCTTGCCAACCAGTAAAAGATCCATTTATCTCGATTCTCTGTATTCTGTTGGTTAACCTGTCTTCTATCCAAGCTAATAAATTACCCCTAATCCCAGGTGACCTTAGCTTGTGAAGTAACCATTTGTATAGCATCTTATCAAATGCGTTTGGAAGTCCAAATATACATCTCCAGGATCCTCATTATTCACTTGGCTTGTTACATCTTCGAATAACTCTAGCAAATTAGTCAAAAACGATTTACCCTTCATAGTCAAGATTGTATCTTGACTTTCTAAATGTCCTGTTATTACTTCCTTAATAATGGAACCTAGCAATTTCCCAATGACAGATGTCATATTAACTGGTCTATAGTTTCCTATTCACTATCTCGCTTTTTAAGTATCAGCATTACTTTGGTACTTTTCCAAGTCCATTGGAACCTTTCCCGCATCTAGGGAATTTTGGCATATTGTAAACAATAGATCCATTATCTTGGCTGCCACTTCCTTTAAGACCCTAGGGAGAAGACCCATCAGGCCCTGGGGACTTCTCTGCCTTCAATCCCAATAGCTTGTTTAGTACTTTCCCCTATTGATGATGATTGTTCGAAGTTCCTTTCTTTCTATTACCTCTGCATCACCTGTTACTAATGGGATGGTACTCGTGTTCTCCACGTGAAAACTCAGACAAAATATCGATATAGCGCCTCTGCCATTTCTGTGCTCCCCACTATTAACTCCCCAGTTTGATCCTCCAAGAGATCAACATTCACTTTAACACTCTCTTCGCTTGTACATACTTTTCTTTTGTTATTCTTTTTATATTTTGCGCTAGTTTATTTTTCATGATTTACCATTGCTCTTTTTATCAATTTGATCTTTAAAAGTTTCCCAATCTTTCATCCTGCCACAGGCCTTTGCAATATGGAATGCCTTAGTTTTTGTCTTTGATATCTTTAACTTCCTTGTTTAGCCATGGATCTTTTTCCCCCTCTTGCAATCTTTCTTCCTCACTGGAATAAATTGTAGTTGGGATAAATTGAATATCTCCTTAAACTACTCAACTGTCCTGTCTTTTAGTCTTCTTGCCCAGTCCACTAGGGACAAATCCTCATGCCTACATAATTACCTTTATTTAACTCCAGAACATGAGTCTTGCCTTCAAAACTGAATTTGAAATTCTACCACGCTATGATCACTCTTCCCTAGAGGATCCTCAAGTAGGAGGTCATTAACTAATCCCTCCTCATTGCACAATACCAAATCCAGAATAGCCTGTTCCTTAACATATTTCTCCAAGAAACAATCTCTAATACATCTAATGAACTCTCCCTCGAGGCTATCCATACCAATTTCATTAATCCACTCTATATGTATATTAAAATCACCCATGATTATTGTCATATCTTTCTTCCAAGTCTCCAATATTTCCTTGTTTATACTGTGCCCCACTGCGCAACGACTGTTTAGGGGCCTATGGATTTCTCCCACCTTTACTATTTCTTATTTCTATGTCGATTGATTCCACATCTTGATCTCCAGTGCCTGTATCATTTCTCACTACAGCACTGATTCCTTCCTTTACTAGGAAAGCTACATCACCTCCTTTTCCTTTCTGTCTGTCCTTCCAAAATACGGAGTACCCTTGGACATTCAACTCCCAGACCCGGTCTCCTTGTAACCATGTCTCAGTAATCACCACCAAAAAGCTGACTCCTTCTTTTAAGAGGGGGTGGGGGCGTGTAGGAAGCTTTTACTAGATCACTGTTGGATCAGATAGAAATCGTCTAATGCAGAGCCTCAATAAGCAATTTTTCTCAGATGCTGTCAAATTTAACTTTTTTTTTAATGATTCTGCTGAACCATAAACCTTTGGCAGCTCATCTAAGGTGTTCAAATCATAGGTATTTATTTTTAAAGGTTGTAAATGCACCAGAATATTTTCTTTAACTTGGATAAAAAGATTTAACCTCCATTATGTGAACTCCAACTTGATTGAAAAGATTATGCTTTCAAAGTCGGTCGAGATTCCTAATTTGGTATCATAATGGAATATTTGACTTCTTACCTGTTCCCTCCTCATGTTTGTTGTTAATATCATTCATGGAAAGCCAATAATACTCACACAAGTGACTAGGATGCTTCATGGGTCACGGCAGTCAGTGAAATCGCCAAACATAACATTATTAACAGCCACCAAAGGTTCATAGTCCAAACAAAATCAGACTTTCATTATGTGAAATACAATAATATTTGACACCTGGCGATATATCAAACTGCTCAGAATGGGTTTGGTTCATTCTTCATCCATTTCAGAACCACAAATTAAAAAGCAAAAGCAAAAAAAAAAAGAAGTGCAATTTAATAGCATTTTGATGGAATTGGAATTAAATGTTCAGCACTAGAGCCATAATGAAGCAAGATTAAACTTGAGGTTTTATCACAGCCACTGAAGTAGCTCTATAAATAATAAAAAAAAGAAAAACAACTGAAAATGCTTCAAACTGAAGTGCAAAGTGTACTCCAGTGAAGTGCCAAATCTTTGTTAGATCTAAATTCACGACAATTTTGGACACGCCAATCAGACAGCTCAAGGGGCTGGTTTAGCACACTGGGCTAAATAGCTGGCTTTTAAAGCAGACCAAGGCAGGCCAGCAGCAAGGTTCAATTCCCGTACCAGCCTCCCTGAACAGGCGCCGGAATGTGGCGACATAGGGGCTTTTCCCAGTAGCTTCATTTGAAGGCTACTTGTGACAAAAAGCGATTTTCACTTTTTCATTTCAAGTGGTTATGGAAGCAGACAAGTATGGTGTCCAGAACTGATCGGAGTCACACAATAGCACAACTTTGTTCTATGTGAAAGATTCTATAGTGTGTGTCGCCATCTGGTGGAACCTCAGAACACAGATGCTACCAGCCCAGACAATGAGGTTCTCAAAACTGATAAATAAAAGCCATTTAAAATTATTGAAATTACGAAGTGCAAAATAAAAATTACATCTATTTATCCTCTGCTCCAAGCACCCAAAGCATCAGTCACTCAAGCGTAATCTCAGATCGCATCCAGATCAAATTGAGGCAGGTTCTCTCAACCTGCTCAGAATGATTTTTTAAAATTAATTTAAGGTATGTGGACGTCGCTGGCGAGGCCAGCATTTATTGCCCATCCCTAGTTGCCCTTCAGAAGGTAGTGGTGAGTTGCCTTCTTGAACCGCTGCAATTGTTGTGGTGTAGAAACGCCCACTGTGCTGTTAGGGAGGGAGTTCAGGATGTTGCCCCAGCTACAGTGAAGGAACGGTGATATATTTCCAAGTCAGGGTGGTGAGTGACTTGGAGAGGAACCTCCAGGTGGTGGGGTTTCCAGGTATCTGCTTCTCTTGGCCTTCTCGATAGTAGTGGTTGTGGGTTTGGAAGGTGTTGTATATGGAACCTTGGTGAGTTACTGCAGTGCATCTTGTAGATGGTATACAAGGCTGCCACTTGTTCATCGGTGGTGGAGAGTTTGAATGTTTGTGGAAGGGGGAGCAATCAAGCTGGCTGCTTTCTGCTGGATGGTGTGGAGCTTCTGGAGTGTTGTTGGAGCTCCAATCATCCAGGCAAGTGGAGAGTGTTCCATTACACTCCTGACTTGTGCCTTGTAGATGGTGGACAGGCTATAGGGGTCAGGAGGTGAGTTACTCACCGTAGGATTCCTAGTCTTTGACCTGCCCTGGTAACCACAGTATTAATGCGGCTAGTCCAGTTCAGTTTCTGATCAATGGTATCGCCCAGGATATTGATTGTGGGGGTTCAGTGATGATAATGCCATTGAATGTCAAGGGCACATCTAACTAAATCTCCAGGTACTGTACCACTAGAATACTGGTGTCAAAGATTGTAAATTTGTCTTTGTGTCGGAGTGCAGTGTGCTAAGTGTGTCACCATGCAGTAACCCAGAATGATAGCACTTGTTTGTACTCTGTATCTCACACATGACAAATTCCCAACCTGGAGAAAAGGTCAAGGAAACCAAGTTCCTCTCCCACAGAAAATTCATTAGGGAAATAATCGTGGTACTGCCTTCAGAATTCCTAGAAGATGATTCAAGATCAGCATTGTCAAAAGATCAGAGATGGTGGCCGGAAAAGAGTCAGGGGCACAGCATGACCTCAGTATGGTGAGTTGGTAAAGAGTGGTGTGTGTGTGTGTGTGATGTGTGGTGTGTGTGTGGGGGAGTGGGGGGTGGGGTGAAACATAGACTTTTCACACTCAGCTCTACAATCATGTCGATAAGGCCTGAAAGCAACTTCAACATTCAGAGCTTATGGAATTTTGGAATGCATTTAATTTGCATAGTTACCTTGGAATAAGGAAAGCATTATTCATACTTTGTTACCTTTAGTTTGACTTCGTAGGTCACTCTCACAAATTCCTACCCTCCACTCTACACAAATCTGACCCAAAATATTTCTGCCAAATGCTGTTCCATTTAAGGCTGCTTTATCCATTGCACATCTTTGCCAAACTCTACTGAGCCCTTGCCTTGCAATGTACCAATGTCATAAATTCTCCACGGTCCTGCATTATTCTACCTCTGCAATCAACGCCCCCACCCCCCCTACAATTTCCACCTCGGGGATTCCCTGCATCTTCCTCTTCATTACTAGCAGAACGATTTCCATGGCTTTTAAAATAATCCTAAGAATCATCCTTTTGATCATCTCTCAACTCTTCAACTACAGTTTAGTCTCACTTTGCCTCACGGAAACACCAAGATGTTTTCTGCATTAAAAAGGTACAATTAAAACCAGATTGCAGGAGCTTTTTTTTTAATATAAAGTAAAGGAAAAGATCAGAAAAAAGTAAACATGGGTCCCTCAGTGGCAGAGGCAAGACAAATTCAAAACAGAAAATACAGAAGAGGCAGAAACATTATATGACTATCTTGTGTTTGCCTTCACGGTAGGAGGCACAAAGAACAGGATGCACTTAGTAGAGTACAGCATGTATCAGTGCTTGGACCTGTACTATTTACAGTCTATTTAAATGACTGAGAGACAGGAGAACCAAGTGTAGCATATCCAGGTTTGCTGACGATACAAATCTAGATGGGAGAATAAGCTGCGAGGAGGGTGCAAAGGGATATAGGCAGGTTAAGTAATTGGGCAAGAGAAAGCAGATAGACTATAAAGTGTGGAAGTGTGATATTATTCACTTTGGAGAATGGAAAAGTGGAATGTTTTTAAAATGTTAGAGACTATCTGCAGAGGAGAGGGTGGTCTTATGAGGGCAAGTTCTGTGGAATGGACATACATTCTCTGGAGTTTAAACAAAAAAAAAAAAAGGGATTGCATTGAAACCTTGAAAATTCTGAGGGGGCTTGACAAAGCAGAGGCTGGGATATCTGAGATATCTAGAGCTCAGGGCTATAGACTTAGCGGGAGGGCTGGCTATCTAGGAATGAGAAGAGGAGACATTTCTGGTGAATCTTTGGAATTCTTAATAATAATCTTTTTAGTGTCACAAGTAGGCTTACATTAACACTGCAATGAAGTTACTGTGAAAAACCCCTAGTCGCCACAGTCCGCAGCCTGTTCAGGTACACTGAGGGAGAATTCAGAATGTCCAATTCACCTAACAAGCACGTCTTTCGGGACTTCTGGGAGGAAATCAGAGCACCCGGAGGAAACTCACGCAAGACACGGGAGAACGTGAAGACTCCGCACAGACAATGACCCAAGCCGGGAATCAAACCCGGGTCGCTGGCGCTATGAAGCAACAGTGCTAACCACTGTGCTGCCATGCCGCTCTGCCCCAGGTAGTTGCGGATACCCGGTCACAAATACAGAGTCAATAGATTTTTGGACTCAAAAGGATATGGGGACAGGATGAGAAGTAGAATTGAAGTTAACCATCAGTCATAATCGTATTAAATGGCAGATCGTCTTAGCTATTCCTTGGCACACCAGAATAATCCAGCTCCCCTTGGACCTTCCCTCTCTCTCTCTCGGGACGTACACCCAGAATAATCCAGCTCTACTCACTCCCAAAACACACAGGACAATCCAGCTGTGCCCATTTCCTCCTCTCCGCCCTTCTTCAGCAGGTACAGCCAGAGTAACTTAGATCAACTCACTCACACCTTCCAAAGCACACTCCAAATTAATCCAGCTGCACTCACCCTCTCCAGACGCCCCTTCCCTTCGAAGCACACCCAAGTGTAACCTTGTTATGGCAGCTAGTTCCAAAGTAAAGTTAAATATTTTCTGAAATGCTCAGCTGAGGATTGCAAGAGAAAAATTTACTAAGACTGCCTGTTGCTACTCCAGTGCAATACCTTCAAGTCTGTGTGTGTTCAGGAAGTGAGTCCCTCTTACTACAGCCCTCTCTGACAACAATTCTGCTAAAATGAGAATAAATTGCACGGTACAATAATATCCTCCAATACACAAATAGCAAATACTTAACTGTGACTTCAATCACTGGCGTGACGTCAGACAGAAGTTAAGACAATGTTGTATTCGTCACCCAGATTCTGAAATGAAAAGCTCCCCAAAATGGGTAACATGGAAGTTAACTGCCCGGATTTTAGGAAACACTTTTCAAAGGACTGAAAAGATGACTGCTCATATCACTGTCAGGACTGAACTTTGGTGACCTATCCTGTCCCAACAATAATTTGTATTTATGTAGCACTTTTAACATTGTAAAACCTCCCAAATGTTAATTGTAGATTAATCATATTTAATTATATGCAGGTGATGCAATTTAACTGGAGATTCACTTGTATCAAGATAAATACACAAACTGGAAGTATGGTTAAGAGGTGCATGTTTTTAATCACTCGCTTTCGTAGCACTGCTCCTTCCTCAAGTGATTTCACCTGAGGAAGGAGCAGTGCTCCGAAAGCTAGTGTTTGAAACAAACCTGTTGGACTTTAACCTGGTGTTGTAAGACTTCTTATTGTGCTCACCCCAGTCCAACGCCGGCATCTCCACATCATGTTTTTAATGTGCATATAAAAGTGTGTAAAGATTGGCTCCAGTGCTATCCTTCATTACCTAGAGTATTTGGAACATAATATAAAGATGTTTCAAAAGTGCATTATTAAACAAAATTGAACACCCCAAATATCAGGGGATATTAGGAAAAATATCCAAAAGCTCAGTCACAGGAGCATCTTAAAGGAGGAAAGTAAGAGAGGTGCCTTGAGGGTGGCGCAGTGGTTAACACTGCTGCTTGACAGTGCCAGGGACCCTGGTTCAATTCTGACCTCGGCTGACTGTCTTTGTGGAATTTACATATTCTTCCTGTGTGCATGGGTTTCCTCCGGGCCTCTGGTTTCCTTCCAGAATCCAAAGATAGGTTAGGTGCCGTTATGGGGATAGGGTGGGGGTTTGGACCCAGGTGGGGTGCTCTTTCAGAGGGTCGCTGTAGACATGATGTGTCGAATACTCTCCTTCTGCACTGTAGGGGTTCTATGGAGTGAGGAAATTCCAGAGTTTAAGGTGTGGCCGCAAAAAAGCAGCAATTAAAACTGGGGATGCTTAAGGGATTAAATTGAAGGAGCATAGATACCTCGAAAGAGTTGTGCGGCTGGAGGAGATAGAGACAGGAAAGAGTTGAGGCCATGGAGAAATTTGAAAATAAGGATGAATATTTTAGAATTGAAGCATGGCTTAACTGGGGGCCAGTATAGGGCAGTGAGGACAAGAGTGATGGGTGAATGGGACCTGGTACAAATAGATGTTCAAGAGTCAATAAAAGAGACATGGGTTGGGATAGAGATAATGGAAGGTGGATACAGACCGTCAAGCAGCGGGAGAGAGTCTAGAGAATGGGTATTAGGCGGACATAAAGAGTTTATGGAGGAAATATTTGAAACAATAAATGTTCTTGTCTTTATTGGTCCAGGTAATTGGATATTTGGAGACTGGAACAAAACCTTGTCTGACTTTCTTAAAATGGCAGCTGGAACTATACAAAACCATTGAATAAATGGCATTTAGAGTAAAGTATGTATTTCTGGAGAGCCCAAAGGAAAAGATATTAGAACACTGAAAGAATGCAGTTAAGTTTCACCAAGACAATATCAGAAATGAAGGGTTACATTTGGGAAGAAACTTAAAGAGATTGCAGGTTTCCAAAATTATGATGTGAACAGTGAAAGATCGGTTTCCAATGGGCAGTGAATTGATAACAAGGGCAGAGGAGACAGAGAATTGAAGTTATTTTATACACACGGGGGATATTGGAACATGTTGGCTTAGAAATTGGGATCATTGGTTCTTCCGGTGATGTTCGCGAGCGGAGCGGCTGCGTTAAGGAGAAGCTCCCGCCTGTCCACAATATCGCAGCCTTTTTCGGGGGGTTCTCCGCTGTTTTTTTTTTAAAATTAAACTTCTCCGGGGTCGACCCTGCCTCCCTCGCCCTGTTAAAGGGTCAAAGCTCCGTTTCACAGAGCCGGAGGGTTGGAAGGACTGGTCCCGGTAGGTTCGGCGGAGAGGCTGCACATGGAGGAGGAGCGGGTATCGCGACTTTGTTCCCTAAGAAACAACCTGAAAGCCGAAGGGCTCAAAGAGCACGGAGAGAATTTTTAAAAAATCTCTCTCTCCTGAAAATTTGAAAGGAGCAGCGGGAGCGGAACCAAATGGAGGCCGAGGCGGCAGGCCCGAAGCCAGGGCGCGATGTAGGTGAGATGTCCCACATCAGGTGGCTCCCGCCTAGAATGTGGTAAGAAGACTGAAGCCTGGTCCCAGGGAAATTCTGGAGGAATACAAAAAAGAAGGGAAAGAAGTTTTAAAGAAATTTGGTGAAAGTTTTTTTTCTTCCCCCTTTTTGTTGTGAAGGAATTATTTTTTAATTTTTTTTCTACTAAAAAAAAACTGAAGAAGGAATGAAGAAAAAAAGAAACAGGAAAAATAATAAGCCGTTAAAGGATGCGAAAAGCAGCGTCAATGAAGGGAGGAAACGCGGGCTCGCCGTTGAATGAGGACGAGCAAAAGTGCTAACAAGATGGCGGATGCCGGACTGCATGGTGGGGCTGGACTACCTACGGTGGAGAAGATGGCCGAGGTGATGGTGGTGGAGCTGGAAAAGCAGTTTGCGAGGCACATGGAGACTCTGAGGAAGGAGATGGCGGTTGCATTGAAGTCATTGGTGGAGGAGGCAATTGCCCCGGTGAGAGTAGCTGTGGCAAAGACATCTGCCGAGGTGGTAGAGCAGGGCGAGAAGATGAAGGAAGTGGAGGAGGTCGTGTCGCAGCACAGCAACCAGTTCACCTCGATGGGGGACGAGCTGCGGAGGGTGGTGGAGGTCAACGGAGGACTCCGAGCAAAGCTCGAGGACTGGAGAACCACACGAGGCGGCACAATCTGAGAATTGTGGGCTTGCCCGAAGGGACAGAGGGTCCAAGGCCAACAGAGTACTACGCTAAGAAGTTGGCGGAGCTGATGGGGGAGGGGGAGAACCCCTCCCGGTACAAGCTGGACTGAGCTCATCGGTCATTAAGGCCGAAGCCCAAAGTGAATGAGCTGCCAAGAGCAGTAATTATCTGCTTCCATAAGTACTGCACGAAGGAGAAGGTGTTAAGCTGGTGAAGCAGAAGCGCGAGGTGCAGTGGGATGGTGCTGGAATTCGGATCTACCAGGACTTGACGGTGGAGTTGGCAAAAAGACAAGCGGCGTTCGGGTGAGTGAAGGCGGCACTGTACAAAAAGGGGGGTGCGAGACTTCCGGTGGCGGCTATGGAGGAGTAAGTCGCACATTTGGTGGCTTTCGATCTGATCGGACTTTTGGACCTTTTCCCCCCGACTTTTTTGTACTTTTGAGTGCTAGTTCGGAAGGCATAGGCACTCAGGCACTGACTCCAGACACAGGTGTATGGAATTAAGAAGCAGAAAGAATCGCAAACAGTTGAAGAAGTGGGCAAACAAGGGCAGTGTAGAAGCTTCTGCTGACGGCAACATGGCCGATAGCCGGACCCCGAGGCAGACAGCCCAGCCAACAATGGAACATCTGTTGAAGGTCATCCAAGAGGGCTTTACAGCTTTGAAGCGGGATAGTTTAGTCCCGATTCAGAAGTCTGTCGAGCGCCTTGAGCATAGGTTGGATGCCCAGGATCGTACGATCCAGAAGCTGGAAAAGGCGCTGGAGGAGCAGGAGGATCACCAAACGGTGTTGGAGGCGGAGGTGGAGAGGCTGAAGGACCAGCATAAAAGGCTCCTGTAAAAGGTGGAGGACCTGGAAAATAGGTCTCGTCGGCAGAATTTGAGAATCGTTGGTCTCCCGGAGGGGGCTGAGGGAGAGGATGCCGCAGCGTATGTGGCGGGCATGTTCCAGAGGCTGTTGAGAGATGATGTCTTCCCGCGCCTGGTGGAGGTGGACAGGGTGCACAGGGTGCTGGCGAGGCAGCCAAGAGAGAAGGGCTGGTGCCGAACTGAGGACTTTTTGGACTAGGGTTAATAAGACACTGAGCGATGTTTGCACATTTTTCTGGTGTTATGTGTTTTTCTGTTTATTTTTTCCTGTTTCCCTCCTGTACTTGAGTTTTTGTTGGGCTAAAAGAGGGAGGTTAAGGTATGTGGTGCTGGGGGCTTTTGGTGTTCGGACCGGGTGGGGGTTGGAAGTGCCTATTACTTATTCTGTTTTATTTGATTTGCACTAGCGTTGGGCTTTTCTTTGTTTCTCATTTTGCTTGTTTCTTTTCAGAGCAATTGCTCGAGGACGGCTGGTTTGCGGAGGTGCTGTTGATGGGCGGGGGGATGGGTCAGAGGGAACAATAGGTGGGGGGGGGGGGGGAGATGTATTTAGTTAGTTTATGGCAGGGGTTAGGTTACAGGGTGTTGCTGCTGGGGGGGGAGGGGGGGTAGTTGTTCTGCTGACGAGGGAGGGACTTAGGTGCGGGAGCATGGAGGATGTCGGAGGTGGGGGCTGCCAGGAGGCGGGCCAGGGGAAGCGCGACACAGGGGCTGGGGGCAGCCCCAAGAAAGGGGATGGCTGATCGGCAGGGGGGGGCACGGTGCCCCTCAACCAGGCTGAACACCTGGAACGTTAGAGGGTTAAACGGGCCAGTAAAGAGGACACGGGTGTTCGCGCATCTGTGGGCGCTTAAAGCGGACGTGATAATGCTTCAGGAGACGTATCTGAAAGTAGCTGACCAGGTCAGATTGAGGAGGGGCTGGATTAGCCAGGTCATCCACTCGGGCTGGACAATAAAACCAGGGGGGTCGCGATTTTGGTCAACGAACGGGTGCAATTTGAGGCGGGCAGCACAATCTCGGATGGGGGAGGCAGATTTGTCATGGTGAGTGGCAAGCTCGAGGGGATGAGGGTAGTCTTGGTCAATATATATGCCCCAAATTGGGACGATGTGGACTTTATAAAGAGACTGCTGGGGAAGATACCTGGCCTGGACTCGCACTGGCTGATTATGGTATCTATCTATGATCTATGATATGGAGGGGATTTTAACAGTCATTGACCCCGGCCTAGACCGGTCGTGTTCAAGAACGGGTAAGATGCAGGCTATGGCGAAAGAACTTAGGTGGTTCATGGAGCAAATGAGGGAGGCTGACCCATGGGAGGGCTAGTCGGCCGACGGGGAGGGAGTTTTCGTTCTATTCACATGTCCATAAGGTGTATTCCCGAATTGATTTTTTCATCATGAGCAGGGATTTGTCAGAGGGGGTGACGGACGTAGAATATTCGGCGATCGCTGTTTCGGACCATGCCCCGCACTGGGTGGATCTGCAGGTTTGCAAGGAAAGTTTTCAGTGCCCTCAACGGAGGTTGGAGGTCAGTTTATTGGCGGACGAGGCGGGGTGTGAGAGGGTGAGGATATGTATGCAAAACTCCCTGCAGGTCAATGACTGGTGCGGTGCTCTGTGAGGCGCTGAAGGCAGTGGTGAGAGGGGAGCTGATTTCGATCAGAGCACATCGGGAAGGACGGACGGGGCAGAAATGGACCGACTGGGAAGGGAGATCATACAGACAGACAGGAGATACGCGGCGACCCCGAGGGCAGAGCTATTAAGGGAACGACGAAGGCTACAGACTGAGTTTGGGGTGTTGTCCACAGGTAAGGCTGTGGGGCAGCTTTGGAAGGCGAGGGGTGCAATTTACACAGGGAGAAAGCCAGTAGAATGCTGGCACAGCAACTGAGGAAGAGGGAAGCGGCCAGGGAAATAGGGAAGATAGTCGACAGGGGGGGAAACTTCGTCGGGGATCCGGCAGGGCTGAACAAGGTGTCCAGGGACTTATATAGCAAGCTTTACTCCTCGGAACCCCCCCCCCCCCCCCGGGGCAGAAGGGTATGAGACGCTTTCTTGATGAACTGACCATCCCAAAAGTGGGCATGGGATTGGTAGATGGGTTGGGGGCCCCGATCAGGACTGAAGAAATATTGGTGGGCTTGAGGGTCATGCAATCGGGTAAAGCCACAGGGCCGGATGGGTATCCGGTAGAGTTTTACAAAAAGTTCTCCGAGATAGTGGGGTCGGTGCTGGCTAGGGTTTTTAATGAGGCAAGAGACAGAGTGGTGTTACCCCCGACGATGTCACAGGCCACCATCCCCCTGATATCTGATATTGAAACGGGCAAAGACCTGGAGGCATGTGGGTCCTATAGGCCGATCTCTCTGCTCAACGTGGATGCTAAAATTCAGGCCAAGCTCTTGGCGGCTAGGATTGAGGACTGTATGCCAGACGTCATTATGGAAGATCAAACCGGGTCCGTTAAGGGCAGGTAGCTGGTGGCCAACGTAAGAAGGCTGCTAAATGTGATTATGATGGCCCCAGAGAGTAAGGAGGTAGAGGTAGTTGTGGCAATGGATGCTGAGAAGGCTTTCGACCAGGTTGAGTAGGACTATCTATGGGAGGTGCTGGGCCGATTTGGGTTCGGGGAGGGCTTTATCGACTGGGTCAGACCGTTGTACCAGGCTACAGAGGAGAGTGTGAGGACGAACAGGACGACATCTGACTATTTCAGACTGTACCGTGGGACAAAGCGGGGTGTCCCCTCTCCCCACTGCTGTTTGCGTTAGCAATAGAGCCGCTGGCAATTGCCCTGAGAGCTTCTAGGGGCTGGAACGGAGGGGGGGGTGGGGGTGGAACACAGAGTTTCATTGTACGCCGACGACCTGCTCTTATACATCACGGATCCAGTGGCTGGGATGGATGAAATCATGGGAATTCTGAAGGAATTCGGCCGATTCTCGGGGTACAAACTGAACATGGCAAAGAGTGAGTTGTTTGTAGTCCAGGCGAGGGGCGAGGTGGGTAGGTTGAGAGGGCTGCCGTTCAGGTTAGTGGGGGACAGTTTTAGATACATAGGGATACAGGTGGTGCGGGACTGGGGTCGCCTGCACAAGTTGAACTTGTCTCAGTTGGTGGAGCAAATGAGGGCTGAGTCCCGGAGGTGGGATGTGCTCCCACTGACACTAGGGGGGAAGAGCGCAGACGGTTAAAATGACGATCCTCCCGAGATTCCTATTCGTTTTCCAGTGTCTCCCCCTTTTCATTCCGCGGTCTTTTTTCAAGAAGGTTAGCAAAACGATTATGGGATTTGTGTGGGCGGGAAAGTCCCTGCGGGTGAAGAGGGTGATGCTCGAGAGGAACCGAGGGGAAGGGGGGCTGGCGCTGCCAAACTTCAGTAATGACTACTGGGCGGCCAACATAGCTATGGTAAGGAAGTGGATGGTGGGAGCGGGGTCGGTTTGGGGGCAGATGGAGGCAGCTTCGTGCACGGGGGCCAGTTTGGCAGCCCTGGTTACGGTGACCCTGCCGCTCCCGCCTGCCCGGTACTCCACCAGCCCCATAGTGGTGGCGACTTTGCGGATCTGGGGCCAATGGAGAAGGCACGTGGGGGGAATGGGAGCATCGGTTTGGTCCCCAGTTTGCGACAATCACCGGTTTGCCCCGGGGAATATGGACGGTGGGTTCAGAGCATAGCGGAGGGCTAGGATTGAGAGGATGGGGGATTTGTTCTTGGAAGGGAGCTTCCCAAACATGAGGACATTAGAGGAGAAATATGGGCTGGCGAGAGGAAATGAGTTCAGGTACCTGCAGGTGCGGGACTTTCTACGCAGACAGATTCCGTCCTTCCCACGCCTGCCACTCAGGAGGATCCAGGACAGGGTAGTGTCCAGTGGATGGGTGGGGGAGGGGAGGGTCTCAGATATATATAAAGAACTTATGGGAGCGGAGGAGTCACAGACCGAGGAGCTGAAGCTTAAGTGGGAAGAGGAGCTCGGAGGGGAGATTGAAGAGGGTTTATGGGCGGAGGCGTTGAGCAGGGTAAACGCGACCGCAGCATGCGCCAGGCTCAGCCTGATTCAATGTAAGGTCGTCCACCAGGCCCACATGACAGAGGCCTGGATAAGTAAATTTTTCGGATTGGAGGACAGGTGCGCCAGATGTTCAGGAGGACCTGTGAACCACGTCCACGTGTTTTGGGCATGTCCAAAACTCAGGGGGTACTGGCAGGGGCTCGCGGATGTTATGTCCCGGGTACTGAAAACAAGTGTGGTGATGAGTCCAGAGGCGGCAATTTTGTGGGTTTCGGAGGACCCGGGAGTCCAGGAGGAGAGAGAGGCTGACGTTTTGGCCTTTGCTTCCCTGGTAGCCCAGCGACAAATTCTGCTGTCATGGAGGGACTCAAAACCTCCAAAGTCAGAGGCCTGGCTATCAGACATGGCGAGCTTTCTCGGTCTGGAGAAGGTTAAGTTCGCTTTGAGAGGGTCACTGTATGGGTTCGCCCGGAGGTGGCAACCATTTATCGACTTCTTCACGGAAAATTAATCGTCAGCGTGGGGGGGGGTAGTGAGGCTGGTCCTTGTGGGAGGGGAGCTAGGTTTCTTGAACTATAACAATTGTTTTTTGCACACTGTTTTATATTATTGTTGTTCATTGTGCCAAGATGGGTTAATAAAATTGTTTATCAAAAAAAAAAAAGGGGGTGCAATTTGGTATGTATGATGCCAAAGACTTTTACTTCGAGACAGCGGAGGCGGTTGAGGCGTTCGTGAGGGCAGAAGGCTTGGGACAGACGTGAAGAGCGGAGCTGGAATTGAGACTGTGGACTGTGATTGGGGAGCTGGAAAATGTATAAATGGTATAACTTTCTTTTACTGACGTGTATTGTAATTTACTTCTCTTCACATTGTTACAGTGTTCAAGTTATTGGTTGGGTTGATTGGCATTCTGTGTTGCGACGGTTATATCTTAGTTTAGTGAATTGTATGGGGTGCTCCGGTTTCCTCCCACAGTCCAAAGATGTGCAGGTTAGGTGGATTGGCCATGCTAAATTGCCCTTAGTGTCCAAAATAGCCCTTCGTGTTGGGTGGGGTTGCTGGGTTGTGGGGATAGGGTGGAGGTGTTGACCTTGGGTAGGGTGCTCTTTCCGGGAGCCGGTGCAGACCCGATGGGCCGAATGGCCTCCTTCTGCACTATAAATTCTATGATTGGCGGGGGGAGCCACCCGCGCTAGCTAACTAAAGTCCGTTCGTGAACGGAGGTGAGGTGAGAGGAGGGCTGCGGACATTGGAATCTGGTTAGCAGGTTTTGATGGGCCTACGAGGTGAGCGAGGGGAATGGGAAGGGATTGATGCTGGGAGATGTTTGCTCGAGAGGAAATTTAGGGGGGGTTTTGGGAGGGGGGGGGGTTCGATGTTAATAATGGATAGGGGCGGGTCAGACTCATGGGACAGGGCCCGGTGGTATGATGATGGTAGATAAGAGGGGTGGGGGGGTTGAGAGACCCCCAGTTAGGATAGTCACGTGGAACGTGAGGAGGTTAGGAGGTCTGGTCAAGAGGTCAAGGGTGGTTGCGCATCTTAAAAGTTTGAAACCTGATGTAGCAATGCTGCAGGAGACTCACTTGAGGGTGAAGGACCAGATGAGACATAAAAAGGGCTGGATTAGTCAGGTGTTTCACTCTGGATTTGACGGAAGGTCTCGAAGGGTAGAGGTAATGGTCAGCAAAAGAGTACGTTTCCAGATGGAGAAGGTGGTGGCAAATCAGGGGGGTAGATATGTGATTGTGACAGGGGCACTGGAGGGGAGATTAGTGGCGCTGTTAAGTGTATACGGCCCCAATTGGGATGATGTGGGATTCGCAAAGGTGGTGTTTGGGGCCATCCCCGACTTGGACACATACGAACTGATAGTGGGGGGGGATTGGAACTTGGTGCAGGAGCCAAGGTTGGGCAGGTCACGGCCACGCTCACTGGTCCCATCAGGGGGGGGGCCAAGGCGTTGGCTGGGCTAATGGTGGAAACGGGAGGGGTGGACCCTTGGGGTTTCTGCACCCGAGGGATCGGGAGTACTCATTTTTCTCAGCAGTCCCCAAGGTATACTCGCGGATTGACTTTTTCGTGGTAGGGAAGGCTTTGCTGGCTGGGGTTAAGGGTCGGAATACTCGGCAATTGCAGTGTCTGATCATGCTCCGCATTGGGTGGATATGAGGAAAGGTTGAGGGAGCTAGGGCTTTTCTCTTGGGAGCAGAGGAGGATGAGAGGCGACTTAATAGAGGTTTATATGATAATGAGGGGGATAGATAGAGTGGACGTTCAGAGACTATTTCCTCGGGTGGATGTAGCTGTTACAAGGGGGCATAACTATAAGATTCAGGGTGGGAGGTATAGGAGGGATGTACGAGGTAGGTTCTTTACTCGGAGAGTGGTTAGGGTGTGGAATGGACTGCCTGCTGTGATAGTGGAGTCGGACACTTTAGGAACTTTCAAGCGGTTATTGGATCGGCACATGGAGCACACCAGACTGACAGGGGGTGGGATAGCTTGATCTTGGTTTCGGACAATGCTCGGCACAACATCAAGGGCCAAAAGGCCTGTTCTGTGCTGTACTGTTCTATGTTCTATGGTGCTGGAGAAGGGGGTAGCGCAGAGGCCGGGGTGGAAATTTGATGTGGGACGTTTGGGGGACCAAGTGTTCTGTGAGAAAATTGAACAGGTAATTAAGGAATATGTAGGTTTCAACTACGTACGGGTGAGGTGTCGAAGGCAGTTGGCTGGGAGGCTCTAAAGGCGGTGGTGAGGGGGGAGGTGATTTTGTTTAAGGCCAGGGTGGACAAAGAGGAGAGGTTGGAGCGACAGAGGGTAATAGATGAGATGTTGGAGGTAGATAGGAGTTATGCAGAAGTTGGGGACCCAGCGAAGCTGGAAAAGAGGAAGGAACTACAGGCAAGCTTTGACCGACTATCTACCGGGAAGGCGGTGCGCCAACTGAGACAAGCAAGGGGTGCAGTTTACGAACATGGAGATAAGGCATGTTAGCAGGTCAGCTCCGGAGGGAAGCAGCGGCAAGGGAAATTGTGCAGGTCAAGGGATAGGGCAGGGAAGTTGGTGGTGGCTCTGGATCTGATTAACAAGGTTTTTGAGGAATTTTATGAGAGGTTGTACAGGTCAGAGCCACCTGGGGGAGACCGTGAGATGCAGGAATTTCTAGATGGGTTTGTGTACCCGAGGTTAGGGGAGGGGGACAGGGCTACATTAGAAGGATTGATAGTGGAGCAGGAGATAAAGGATGCGATTGGGAGGATGCAGTCGGGGAAGGTGGCAAGGCCGGATGGGTTTCCGGTGGAATAGTATAGAAAATTCAAGGATAAGCTGCACTCCTGATGGTGGGGATGTTTGAAGAGGCGATAGGGAAGGTGGTGTTGCCACAAACTTTGGGGCAGGCATCAATTTCCCTGTTGCTGAATAAAATAAGGATCCGTAAGGAGTGTGGGTCGTATAGGCCCATATCGCTTCTGAATGTGGACGCACAAGTATTGGCGAAGGTACTGGCGGGTAGGCTGGAGGACTGCCTCCCGAAGGTGATAGGTGAAGATCAGACGGGGTTTGTGAGAGGGAGGCAGCTCATTTCAAACGTTAGAAGGGTATTGAACATCGTTACGGCACCAGCAGAGGGGAAGGAAACAGAGGTGGTAGTGGCATTGGACGCTGAGAAGGCGTTTCACCGGGTAGAATGGGGGTACTTGATGGCAGTTCTGGAGCCGTTTGGGATTGGACCAAGATTTGTGAACTGGGTAAAGCTGCTATATAAGGAGCCAAGGGCGAGTGGCCACACAAACAACATCAGCTCAAGATACTTTTCTCTCCACCGTGGGACTAGGCAGGGATGTCCTATGTCCCCCCTGCTGTTTGCACTCGCGATTGAGCCATTGGCCATCGCATTAAGATGTTGGAGGGTATGGAAAGGAATAGTGCGGGGGGAATAGAGCATATGGTATCCTTATATGCCGATGACTCGCTGTTATACGTGTCGGAACCGAGTGTGTCGACAGGGGGAATATTGGAGCTGCTTAGAGTGTTTGGGTCTTTCTCGGGGTACAAACTAAATCTAGACAAGAGTGAGTATTTTGTGGTGTCTCGGCCAGGGGTGGGGGCAGGGATTCACTTTAGGTACCTGGGGGTGCAGATTGCCCGGGAGCATTTTAAATTTGGTGAGGAGAGTGAAAGCTGATCTGGCAAGATGGGATGGTCTCCCTGTGTCACTGGCGGGACAGGTACAGGCGGTTAAAATGAACGTGTTGCCGCGATTTCGGTTTATTTTTCAATGCCTGCTGATTTTCCTGCCAAAGGCTTTTTTCAGAGAGATTGAGGGAAGGATTACTTTGTTCATATGGGGAGGGAAGGTGGCCAGTGTTAGAAAGGTGCTGCTACAGAGGGGAAGGCAGGGGGTTTGGGTCTTGCAAACTTGATGTATTAATACTGGGCGGCGAATGTGGAGAAGGTGCAGAGCTGGGTCAGAGGGGTTGATTCCCAGTGGGTCAGAATGGAGGAGAGTTTGTGCAGGAGGTCGGGATTGAAAGCACTAGCAACAGCGCACTCCCGATAGCTCTGGGGAAATACTCAGGGAGTCCGGTAATAATAACTTCATTGAGAATTTGGAGGCAGTTTCGCCAACACTTCGGGTTGGGGGCAGGGTCAAGGGAAATGCCGATCCTTGGGAACCACAGATTTGAGCCAGGGAGGTGGGATGGATTTTTTTGGAAATGGGAGGAGAAGGGGATTAAGACACTAAAAGATTTGTTTCTTAGGGGTCGGTTTGCCAGACTGAAGGAGCTGGAAGCGAAGTATCGGCTGGAGCAGGGGGAAATGTTTAGATAAATGCAGGTTTGAGATTTTGCCAGAAAGGAGATACAGGGTTTCCCGGTGGAGCCAGCCTCCACATTGCTAGAGGAGGTGCTGACGACAGGGGGACTGGAAAAGGGGGTAGTGTCAGCGGTTTACGGGGCTATTTT
This sequence comes from Scyliorhinus torazame, assembly GCF_047496885.1. Lineage (NCBI taxonomy): Eukaryota > Metazoa > Chordata > Chondrichthyes > Carcharhiniformes > Scyliorhinidae > Scyliorhinus > Scyliorhinus torazame. The sequence goes on along the minus strand of NC_092714.1, from coordinate 96,478,544 downwards.
GGAAGAGGAGCAGGCGGCACTGGAAGGGATCAACGCAAAGTGGGAGGAAGAGTTGGGAGAGGATATGGAGGAGGGGTTCTGATGTGAGGTGCTCTGGAGAGTGAATGTCTCCACCTCGTGTGCGAGGTTGGGGCTGATACAGCTGAAGGTGGTATACAGAGCATACCTCACGAGGGCGAGGATGAGCCGATTCTTCGAAGGAGTAGAAGATGTGTGTGAACGTTGCGGGTGGGGGCCCCGCTAATCACGTTCATATGTTTTGGTCCTATCCAAAGCTAGATGATTACTGGAAGGTTTTTAGGGTAATTTCTAAAGTGGTGCATGTGAAACTGGACCCGGACCCCCGGGATGCCATATTTGGGGTGTCGGACCAGCCAGGGTTGGAAACGGGTGCGGAGGCAGATGTTGTCGCCTTCGCCTCGTTGATCGCCCGAAGGCGGATCCTGATGGGTTGGAGAGCAACCTCTCCACCCTGTGCCCTGGCGTGGCGGGGGGACCTATTGGAATTCTTGACTCTTGAGAAGGTTACGTTTGAACTGAGGGGAAGGATGGAGGGGTTCTACAATTCATGGGCATTATTCATCATGCACTTTCAAGAACTGGATGACATCGAACATTAGTTTGGGGTGGGGGGTGTTAATGGTGACTATGAGTAATTCCTGATTCCTTTTTGTCATTTGTTTATGTGAACATGCGGGCTAATGTTTGGGGTTTGGCGGGAGGATGGGATCGTTGTTATTGATATGGGGATTGATATATTAGTTACTGATTATTGTTTATTGTTGGTGGGTGTAAATTTGGGAGAAAATGTGAAGGAGGAGAATAAAAAATATTTTTTTTAAAAAAGAAATTGGGATCATTAAGAGTCCATGGGCTGCATTTTATAGGCCTCTGCCAGTGGATTTGAAAATCATTTAATGGCATCATTCCGCCTCTTCTGCTATTTTACATGGGGCAGGGAACGATGGGGGCAAGGTGGGTATCCCAGGAGTTTTACTGGGCAGTCTGCTGTCAGGCAGGAAGAGGGGTTCTCTTTGAAGGATTCTCTGCGCCCATCGGAAGATCCCACCCCAAGATCCGAACCCCTCCTCACTCATTATCCCTACTGCCAAGCCCTGGCTTCTCAAAGACAGACCCCCCACCCCCTCACTGGAGACTTTTATCCAGGCTAATCCAGAATCCCAGGCTTGCCTTAAGTGTGGGTTCCATCAGTCTTTGCGGGTCTGCCTGTAGTCGCAGCAGAAAACCGCTCCAGCCTGGTGCCGCAGGTCAAGAGAGCAACTAGCCAATCTGACCGACAGCCCTAGGCTGGGACTTCCTCCCAGAAAGGGTTAGAGGTCCCTCTGCAAGGCTGCTCCCAGCATAATATTTGGGGTGGGCAGGCCGATGGCTGACCTTCCAGTTGGTGGCCAGGAACGTGACACCCCATAAAATCTAGCCGTACATATCCTCAGTGCTGCAAGTGCTCTGAGAGTTCTAAAACAATGTTTGCGAAGTGCACGCACACAATTGTGGGACAAATTGAGTTGGAGGACATATTGGAAAGGTTGTTACCACACATACGACCAGTGAATGTCTGTCCTTTGTAGGCAGAGCAAGCAGGCAATGAAATCAATTAGCACTGATTTGATGATAACGGATACTCCTTGGAGTTCAGCATGCTAACTAACACCCGCTCTTAACCTTGCATAATTGAAGACACATTCAACAGCAGGAGTGACCATCCACCAGAGCAATTTAAAGAAATTAACAACAATCAGGGGAGGCAGTGGGGTTGTGGTATTGTCGCTGGACTAGTAATCCAGAGACCCAGGGTAATGGTCTGGGGACCTGGCTTCAAATTCCACCAGGACAGATGGCGGAATCTGAATGCAATCTAAAAATAAAATCTGGAATTAAAAGTATAATGACAACCATGAAACCATTGTCAATTGTCGTAAAAACCCATCTGGTTCACTAATGTCTTTTAGGGAAGGAAGTCTGTCGTCCTGATCTGGTCTGGCCTACATGGGACTCCAAACCCACAGCAATGTGGTTGACTCCTAAATGTCCTCAGCAATGAGCAATAAATGCTGGGGCCCAACAAGCGACACCCACAAGATTTAAAAGATGAACAAATCTTTTTAAAATTACTTTCTGGTGAATTACTGGCTGATTTCTTCTGGCTGTTGTAATGGTTCCATAGGTGTCTGGTGCTTTCTATAGTTACATCAAATTGCAATGGCCACAGGGATTGATGTGGCAGGTGTTGAAGAACATGGTTATCTTCATGATTTCTACAAAAATCAGTTGCTCCCAGATGTTGATGCACAAGTATGCATTCCTTGGAAAATGAAGAGAGGTCACAGATAGTTGCATAAGCTGCTTGAAGAGGGAGGAGGGTGGTGGTAAAGGACTCTCAACGGGAGCCCAGGGAGTTCAAAGAACAATTCTCCTCACCAAACCTCTAAGGAACAGTATGCAAGACATTTACGCTTCAATAGGGACGTTCTCACTTAAATCTGCCACCTGTTGCACAACTGCAGTGTCAGGGACTGCATTATCAATGGCTGTGAAGGTGACCATAACCATGAATCTTCATCCATCTGGCTGCTACCAGGATGATGTTGGAAATGTTTGCAACATTTTGCAGTTTGTCACCAAATGTTAATCAGGGAGGGCACTGAGATTCTCCATTCACTGAGAATTAAGTACATTTTATTCCCTTGCTAGAGGCCGATAAGCAGAGCAAGTACATGGCTTCGTTCTGATTGCAGGCTTCCTCATAGTGCAGGGTGCACAGGCACCGCTTTGCAGACTTCACAAATCGTTTGGGGCTATGCATGGTACCATAGTTATGAGGCCTCCAGACTGCAGCATTACACTACATCATCTGCAGTTGAGCCATAATGGCAATCCTAAGGGTGGCAACTGTTGACAAGGGCCTACTACTAATGGCGCGGCTCATGACTCCAGTGGACAAGACAACATGTGGGCATGCATTCAATGAAAACCAGGCTGTCAGATCTATCAGAACAAGCAATTGAGGTACCAAACAATGCTTCCACTGTCTTAACTGTTCTAGATGAACCCTGCAGAACTCACTCGAACGGGTGTTATAGTTTATGTTGGTTGGCTGTATATTGTCTCAACCCACCATGATTACAGCACAGCCCTTGTCACCATCTCTACATCAAGCAGCTGATGAGAACAAAGAGGAGATGACAGCAACCTAGACAGACTCTTTCTGCCCGGGTTGTGTCAAGAACTCACGAAGTGAAAATCCCAACCCGAATTCCATGTTCTCCAAAGTTCCACACCATGACTTCCTTCTGTTAGTGACCATCACAACATTCGCTTTGTCACAATGGATAAATAAAAGCCATCACAAAAAAATTCCCAAAACCTTAATCCATACAAAAGTCACCCATATGCATTCCCTTAGTGTCTATCTTCCATTATACGTAGTGATAAGCAGTAATGCCAAACATTACCCAACACTATAGAATACCATAACCTTAAGAAGTGTGCTATATTCAGTTCCACTATTATGCGTGCTCGTTAACCTACACTGGCTCCCGGTAAAGCAGCATTTTGATTTTAAGATTCTCATCCTGGTTAAGATTTTCATCCTGTCTTGCCACATTCAGCCATGAATGGTGGTGGACAATTAAACAACACACTGGAGGAGGAGGCACCACAAATATCCCATCCTCAATGATGGAGGAGCCCAGCACATATGGGCAAAAGACAAGGCTGAGGCATTCACAACAATCTTCTTTGCTCCCTTTCCTTACTCAAAGCCATTAGAGGAGAACCTGCAGAATCACAGAAAATCAAACTGCTTGGATTCAGGAACACAGAAACATGTGTATGACAAGGCTGTGACAATGAAAATTTGCATTCATTTTTGCTTGCTAATTTTTGATGTGGAAGATCATCTTCACATTGGCACCGAGCATCCTGGCTTTAGTGACCTTCTGAGCTGAATAATGATGCCTCTTCTCTGGATATTCCAAAAGCAGATTGACAGAAATTATAACAAGTCTTGGGTTGGTGGGAGGAGCCCCTACAGCTGCTGTAAAACTAAAAGCTGGTACTTGTCATGAATCAGTTTGTTTTGTACAATTAAGAATACCATCTCAAAATAAAAGTACAAAATCAAGAGTAAAAGAACCAAAGAGAGGAGTGGTTAATGTCCTTCGTGCTAGAGACGTATAGCATGGCTGAGAAGTTCATAAGGTATAGGAGCAGAATTAGGCCATTTGGCCCATCGAGTCTGCTCCGCTATTCTATCATGGCTGATATGTTCCTCATCTGTTACCTACAATGATACAGACCAAGAGCTGGATTGCAAAATCAGCCAGAGCATCTCCTGCCTGGAACACATGACCTAGGAGCAAGAGTAGGCACTTTAGCCTCCCGAGCCCAAACAAACACCTTCAATGTGATCATAGCTGATCCCATCCTGGCCTCAACTCCACTGCCCTACCCGTTCTCCATAACCCTTCAACCCATTACCAATTAAAAATCTGTCTAACTCCTTCTTTAATTTACTCACTGTCCCAGCATCCACCGCACTCTGGGGTAGCAAATTCCACAGATTCACAACCATTTGATGAAGTAGGTTTCCTCAATTCTGTTTTAAATTTGCTACCTTTGATTCTAAGATTATGACCTCTCCTTTTAGAATGCCCCACAAGAAGCATCAGCTCCACCACTACTTTATCCATATCTTTTAGCATCCTGTATACATCAATTAGATCTCCCTTCATTCTTCTAAACTCTGGAGAGTATAGGCCTAAACTGTTCAATCTCTCCTCATACGACAAACCCCATATCTCTGGAATCAATCGAGTGAACAACTTCCAACTAAAAGCATAGCTGTGAGCCACTAGACTACAGGCCAAGTACATTATTTCGTCATTTGCAGAACTTGGGTTCAAATCCAGCTCAAATTCATGAGATGAAAGTTAGTTACAATTGTTAGTCACAAATTTTCACTGTAGATACTCAACAGGCTCATTGCAACTGCAGTCCACACAAAGATCGCACGAACAGCTAACAGACAGAACAAGGAAAATCTTTTCAATGTAATAACGTAATAGGTTTGGTTAGAAATACGAATTGAAGTGGTTTGATTTCAAGAGCCTGGCCTGTGTCTGATCAATACTGAATCACAATAAAGAACTGCATTGCTCAGTAACAAATCCATAACCTCCAGCCCAAAAAGAGAGTTAATTCTGGTGATTTTTGGTGTTGATATCTTATTAACATAAAATAGAAAGCATCACTAAGAACTGGCATGAGGGCTTCATTACTTCAGCAGGCTAATGTTTTATTAAAGTGCTCAATTCTTTTTTTCCAAATAAGGGAAAATTTAGAGTGGCCAATCCACCTACCCTGCACCGCCCCTCCCACGCAGACACGGGGAGAATGTGCAAACTCCACACGGACAGTGACCCAGAGCAGAGATCAAACCTGGGTCCTCAGCACCGTGAGGCAGCAGTGCTAACGACTGCGCCAGCGTGCCGCTCTTCTTCAGCAGATTAACTGACCAAGTAAATGACCCAAATATTTCAATTCGAGGTAGTCATGCGCAAATCAGAACAGAAATTATCTAGCTACTGTTTTAATTTACAGGGTTTATGTAGCGACTGGACATTTATCACAAAATCAAATCAATATTTTCACCACACGATTCTGCAATAGGAGTGACAATTCATGCTTATACAAATCTCCAACTCAGTTAAAAGCAACAAATTATTAAAATCGGCGCACAACATACCTCTCTTCCTTTGAGGGTGACCAAAGCAGCAAGTGGCTTCGCATAGAACCTGCTGTAGGAGAATCCCAGACAGCCATACATACTATTAGCTGTAAGCTTTAGAGCCTTTTGTCGGATATCATACTGCAATAGAAGACAAAGTCACATGTCATTAGGCTAGACCTCTCAAAAAATATTGAGTACTAATAAAATCTTAACTTCATTTAGTGGCAGACAAGGAGGATAATTTCCTGGTGTCAACATGCAGGATGTTCGTACCACAGCACCTGGAAACTGGCATTATTGAAATGCTAACCAGGGAAAGCCATAGTATCATTGTAAATGCCATAAGAAATTGCGATAATCAAACAAATTACCAGCCTACTACTATTGCCTAATTCAGCACTGGCTTCAAACTAAAGACATTCTATATTTCTCACTCGCAGACATCTCCAAGAGTGACAAGTGATGTTATAAATATTAAAATGTTTCAGTGTTTTTCTCCCCAAAGACAAATCATCTCAAAATGCTGCTGTGAAGAGATAAATCAGTAATATACCCAGAACTGTCATATTACTAAGGCAGTAATCGTACTAACGTGTTTCAGTATCATTACAGTCCCAGCCATGATACAGTTCAGCTTTTACAGTCTGCCCAAATTGCCAGGCAAGTGACAGATGAGAACAGCCCCTCCTGCCTCAGTGAAGCTCAGGATTTATTAAGGTGAATCCTTGTTGAAAATTACGAGGGGGGGGGGGGGGGGAAATAATAAAATGGGAGACAGAAATTTGAACAGGTTGATATCCCTTGCAAATATTGGGAAAGTTGGAGACTTCAACTGGTTGAAATCTCCATTTTCTACCCCACCCCCACACAAAGACAAGAGAAGTAGCCACTAAATGCATGAAGATTTTAAGGAAGTAAAAAGCCTGTAAGTGCTGGAACCATTGTGGGTAAGCCTTGCTTCCTATTGTTACCTACAATTTATATTTAAAATGGTGCAATTTTGTGCATTTTAAAGCAGGAAAAAAAAGCTTTTATATGGTAGACTTTAGACAGAAAAATAAAACCTTACAAGTCACCAACCCCCTGCCTCCCCAACAGAAAGGCATTTCAGACAAACCTATAAATATATATTTTAAAAATTGTTTCAAATAATCATGAATTTCTAAGTAAAATTCTGGTCCCTTTAGTCAGATAGCATCTGAGTTCATGCTTCAGGCCTCTTATGTATCAACTCCCTTCTTTAAAAAAATGCGAAAGACAAAGACCAGGCATCTTCTAGCAAATAGGGTGGAACAGACACAGTTCAGGCCCTCCAACCAGCATGGTAACACTTCGCTAGAGAATCATAGAATCCCTACAGTGAAGGCCATTCAGCCCATCAGATGGCACCAACCCTCTGAAAGAGCACCCTACCTGGGCCCATACTCCCTCCTTAACTCCACCTAACCTTTCGACACAAAAGGGCAACTTAGCATGGCCAATCCACCTAACTTGCACAACTTTGGACTGTGGGAGGAAACCGGAGCACCCGGAGGAAATCCACGCAGACACAGGTAGGGAGAACGTGCAAACCCCAGACAGTCACCCAAGGTCAGAATTGAACCTGGGTCCCTGGCACTGTGAGGCAGCAGTGCTAACCACTGCACGAAGAGGGGTATAAAGATCGACCAACAGGACTCTCCCCAGCGAAGATCGGCACAGAGGTATTCGAGAGGATCAGACAACCGACCAGAGACGGCAGGAAGAGTGTGTGGGAGACCTACCTTCGCGGACGAAGGCCTTGAGGAATCAGACACAGCGAACTGGACCCGCAGCTTGACTGAGTCCATCAACTCGGGGAGTATTAAGAATCTTGGGATCATTTAATATGTTTGGGATAATTTAAGAGGGATAACTGTTTTACTGTGTGATAAATAAATTTGGTTGAATCATATACTTGTATTTGTCCTTTGTTTATCTCGCCAAAACGGCAAAACATCTGAGTAATAAACTGGTCGAAGTGTTTGAGGCTTTACAGACAACATGTTGTTCCATCATACTTCTCCAAATCCTCCCATTTATTTTCTTGCACTATTTGTTCTCCCCAAATGCATTACCTCACACTCACCCAAACTTAATGTAATTTTCCATTTCACTGCCCAGACCACCAAATTCTTCATCCGTTTAAAACTACCCTCCTGACTGTCAACCCCATACTAATTTTTGTATCATTTGCAAACTTCATCATGCCCCTTCACCATACATCACAGGATGCCATTCAGCCCATTGTACCAATGCTGGCTCTTTGAAAGTGATACCCAATTAATCCCACTGCCCAGAGCCTTCCACATAGCTCAGTACATTTTGCCTTAATTGACCATAGCCACTGTCGTTTATAGGGTTCCAAGTCATTGTTTTAGCAATTATAATGATGGTTTCATAAATAATGTCTCAAAGCAAAATAAAACCTAGAGACCAAATCATGACAAAAATCACAGTTTTTCTAAGAACTATTATCTTAACAAAGACACCACTTCATTTGTCCAGCTAAACCAGAAAGGCATATTTCTTCTCTGCTTGGCAGTGTGATTCCTCAGTATAGCTTAGACAGTCTAGGACTTTCAGGAGGTAAAATGTTAAACCCCATATATTGTGTTACAATCTTTGAAGAGAATAATAACTTTTAAAAATAAATTTGAAGTTCCAGTTATTCGCCGAAAGGCTGATACAACAGAATTTCATGTTTTAAGACATTGGATGTAACAAAATACTAAAAGCACTATTAACTAAGCACCATGTGTGTAGACAACTTATACTTCAAACCACAAAAAGAACATTCCCCTTTTTCTTTGAGCACAATGGAAAACACACTTCACAGATATTCTTTACACTGGTCTTTAAGCAGGCAGTTAATTCTCCCGGAGTCAGTCCAGGGTGATTCTTAACTCCAGAGGTGTAAATTTGTTCTTTTCCTTCCTCAGCCTGGGAACTCCAAAACAATCTTTCACAATTTTCCCCAGTGATTCTTCCTCAAACACAAGCTAGGCAAATCTACCAGTCTCCAAACTTCTCACAAATTCTGTCTTTTCAAATTGAAAAAGAGCTCCCACCCAATTTCCTGCACGATGAACAACAAAGATTTTTGGCCTCTAACTGCTCTTCCTCGCCTGGATCCTGGCACTGCCCTTGTCTGATTTTTCTTCTTTCTTTTTGTAATAAAATGTATTTATTCAAAGTTTTTCAATAATTCTACAAAACACTCCAAAAAGGAAAATAATACAAAGAAAGAAGGGGAACATGCCAACAAAACAAAACAACTTAACCCTCGAAACGATAAACAGTTTAACAAACTAACCCCCAACTCAAAACTAAATGGGGCATGCACCCCTTACAAAAAGGAAAATAAATCAGCCCCCCGCCCCCCCCAGGTTGCTGCTGCTGTTGACCTCCACCTAGCGCTCTGCAAGAAAGTCAAGGAAAGGTTGCCACCACCTGGAGAACCCCTGCAAGGACCCTCGCAAGGCAAACCTTATCCTCTCCAACCTGAGAAACCCCGCCATGTCGTTGACCCAAGCCTCTACACTTGGGGGCTTCGCGTCCCTCCACATTAACAAGAGCCTTCTCCAGGCTACCAAGGGGGCAAAGGCCAGGACTCCGGCCTCTTTCGACTCCTGCACTCACGGATCATCCGATACCCCAAATATTGCTATCCCCCAGCTCGGTTTTACCCGAGTATCCAAGACCTTGGACATAGCCTTTGCAAAGCCCCTCCAAAACCCCACAAGCGCGGGACACGCCCAGAACATATAGGCGTGGTTCGCTGGGCTCCCCGAACACCTCACACATCTGTCCTCCACCCCAAAAAACTTACTCATCCTCGCCCCTATCATATGCGCCCTGTGTACCACTTTCCACTGGATCAGTCTGAGCCTGATGCAAGATGAGGAGGAATTGACCTTGCCCAGGGAGTCAGTCCACAGGCCCTCATCCAGCTCCTCACCCAGCTCATCCTCCCACTTGCACTTCAGCTCCTCCACCGAGGCTTCCTCCGCCTCCTGCAACTCCTGGTATATCTCCAGTATCTTACACTCTCCGACACCACCCTGTCCTGTATCCTCCGGGCAGGCAACAGCGGGAATTCCCCTACCTGCCTCCTCACAAACGCCCTAACCTGCATATACCTGAAGGCCTTTCCCGGGTGCAACCCAAATTTCTCCTCCAGCGCCCTCAGACTGGCAAAAGTCCCGTTGATGAATAAATCCCCCATCCTTCTAATTCCCGCCCGGTGCCAGCTTAGGAACCCACCATCTATCCTGCCCGGAGCAAACCTATAGTTGTTCCGTATCGGGGACCAGACTGAGGCCCCCACCTCTCCCCCGTGCTGTCTCCACTGCCCCCAAATCCTCAGTGTCGCCACCACCATCGGGCTCGTGGTATACCGCGTCGGCGGAAGCGGCAATGGTGCCGTCACCAGTGCCTCCAGGCTAGTACCTACACAGGACGCCGCCCCCTCTCCCTCCATTACCCATTTCCGATTCATCGACACGTTTGCTGCCCAGTAGTAGCTGCACAGGTTCGGCAGCGCCAGCCCCCCCCAACTGAGCTCCAAGACCAGTCTCTTAACCCTTGGGGTCTTATTTGCCCACACAAATCCCATAATGCTCTTGCTCACCCGCTTGGAAAAGGCCTCAGGGATGAGAATAGGCAGGCACTGAAGCACAAACAAGAACCTAGGGAGGACCATCATCTTAATGGACTGCACCCTGCCCGCCAGGGAGAGTGGCAGCATGTTCCACCTCCTGAAGTCCTCCTTCATCTGGTCCACCAACCGCGCCAGATTGAGCTTATGCAAGACCCCCCAACTCTTGGTCACCTGAATACCCAAATACCGAAAACTCCTCTCCTCCAACCTCTTTTCCTGGCCTCTCGCATGCACCACAAAGAGCTCGCTCGTCCCAACATTGAGCTTGTATCCCGAGAAGTCTCCAAACTCCCTAATGGTCTGCATGACCTCCCCATCCCCTCCACCGGATCCGCAATGTACAGAAGCAGGTCACCGCGTATAGTGAGACACAGTGCTCCTCCCCCCACCAAACCCTTCCAGCTTCTGGACTCCCTCAGCGCTATGGCCAGCGGCTCAATCGCCAGGGCAAACAGCAGGGGAGACAGGGGGCACCCCTGCCTCGTTCCACGGTACAGTCTCAAGTACTCTGACCTCAGCCGGTTCGTTGATACACTCGCCACCGGGGCCTGGTACAACAATTTAACCCACCCTATGAACCCCTCCCCGAATCCAAACCTGCCCAGCACCTCCCACAGGTACTCCCACTCCACCACCTGGTCAAAGGCCTTCTCCGCGTCCATTGCCGCCACCACTTCTGCCTCCGCCCCCCCCCCCTCCGAGGGCATCATAATCACATTCAGGAGCCTCCGCACATTTGCATTCAGCTGCCTGCCCTTCACAAACCCTGTCTGGTCCTCGTGTATCACTCCCGGGACACAATCCTCAATCCTAATGGCCAGGACCTTCGCCAACAACTTGGCATCCACATTGAGGAGCGAAATCGGCCGATACGAGCCACACTGCAGCGGGTCCTTGTCCCGCTTGAGGATAAGATCAGAGCCTGCAACATCGTCGGGGGAAGAATTCCTTTCTCTTTCGCCTCGTTAAAGGTTCTCAACAGCAACGGGCCCAACAGTTCCGAGAACTTCCTGTAGAACTCAACCGGAAACCCATCCGGTCCCAGGGCCTTCCCGCCTGCATGCTCCCCAACCCCTTAACCAGCTCCTCCATCCCGACCGGGGCCCCCAATCCTTCTACCTGCCCCTCCTCCACCCTCGGAAACCTCAATTGGTCCAGGAACCGCCGCATCCCCTCCCCCCCTCGGGGGGTTCTGACTTGTACAAGTTCCCATAGAAGTCCCTGAAGACCTCATTTATTTTGGCCGGACTCCGCACCGTGTCCCCCCCCCCCCCCGGTCCCTGATTCCCCCAATTTCCCTAGCCGCCTCCTTCCTTCGCAGCTGATGCGCCAGCATCCGACTCGCCCTCCCCCATACTCATACGCTGCACCCTGGAGCTTCCCCTCCACTGGGCCTCAGCCTTCCCCGTGGTCAGCAAGTCAAACTCCATTTGGAGGCTCCGGCGCTCCTTCAGCAGCCCCTCCTCGGGGGATTCCGCGTATCTCCTATCCACCCTCAGTATCTCCCCCACCGATCTCTCCCTCTCCGTCCTCTCCATCTTCTCCCTGTGAGCCCCGATTGAAATTAGCTCTCCCCGACCACTGCCTTCAGCGCCTCCCAAACCACATTCACCGGCACCTCCCCGTTGTCATTGGCCTCCATATACCGTTGAATGCACCCCCGGACCCGCCCACAGACCTCCTCATCCGCCAACAATCCCACGTCCATGCGCCACAGCGGGCGCTGGCCCCTCTCTTCCCCCAACTCAGCTCCACCCAGTGCGGGGCGTGATCCGAAATCGCAATGGCCAAATACTCCGTCCCCTCCACTCTCCGGATCAGCGCCCTGCTCACCACGAAAAAGTCTATCCGTGAGCAGGCCTTGTGCACGTGGGAGAAGAAGGAGAACTCCCTCGCCCTTGGCTTAACAAACCTCCACGGATCCACTCCCCCATCTGATCCATAAACCCCCTCAGGACCTTGGCCGCAGCGGGCCTCTTACCCGATCTCGACCTAGACCGATCCAGTGCCGGGTCCAGTACCGTGTTAAAGTCCCGCCCCCATTATCAGATTCCCTGCCTCCAGATCCGGGATCCGGCTTAACATCCGCTTCATGAACCCTGCATCGTCCCAATTTGGGGCATATACATTCACCAACACCACCGGGACTCCCTGCAGCCTACCACTCACCATCACATATCGGCCCCCCTTATCCGCCACAATACCCCCGCCTCAAAAGTCACCCTTTTGCTCACCAAGATTGCAACCCCCCTGTTCTTCGCACCCAGCCCAGAATGAAAGACCTGCCCCACCCATCCCTACCTCAGCCTGGTCTGATCCGCAACCTTCAGGTGCGTCTCCTGTAACATGGCTACGCCTGCCTTTAGTCCCTTTAAGTGCGCAAACACCCGGGCCCTCTTGACCAGGCCCATTCAAGCCACTCACGTTCCACGTGATCAGCCGGATCGGGGTACTACCCGCACCCCCCACCCCCCTGCCAACTAGCCATCTCCTCTTTTAGGCCAGCCACGTGCCCACGCCTCCCGCACTCCCCGCCCCAACTCTCCCTCTTACCTTCAGCTCCCCCTCACTCAGTACAGCAGCAATCCAGTTCTCCCCCCACAGCCCCCCCCGCCGCGCCCAACAGCCCCCCTCCCCCGGCCAAGCAATTGCTTAAACCCCCCTGCTCCCCACATTGCTCTCCCGTAAGTCAGCTGACTCCTGCTGACCCCGGCCGCTCCCGCCTCTGCCACCGATCCTCCTGTTGGATTCCCCCTCAAAGTCCCCCACCCTCCGCCCACCAAAGTGGGATGGCCCAAGCCCCCCCTCCACTCCCCCTACAAACCAATGTATACTCCAATCCAGTACCACCCCCCACCCACCCACCCCCGGCATCAGGCCCCGCCCCCTTTCCACGGGAAAAAGCCCGCCCTCCCTGCCTGGGCCGACCCCGCCCTCTATGGCGCAGCTCCTTTCTCCTGCAACCTCGCCCCATTCCCAAAAGGCCCAGGGCCTCTGGCCCACATTCCCCCCATCGAACGCGGGGAACAACCCCTCCCAAACCAGCACACATACAGAGAAAACACAAATATCGCCTCCTCCCACTCCCCAACATCCCCCATAGCGTGCTACAAACCACTAATTTGAATCCAGCTTCTCATTTTTGATAAAGGTCCACGCCTCGTCCGGCGTATCAAAGCAGTGGTGTCGGTCCTGATACGTGACCCACAGCCGCTGGCTGCAACAGCCCGAACTTCACCCCCTTTCCGTGGAGAACCGCCTTGGCCCGGTTGAATCCTGCCCTCTTCTTGGCCAGCTCTCAACTCCAGTCCTGGTAAATGCGAATTTCAGCGTTCTCCCACCTGCTGCTCTGCTCCTTCTTCGCCCATCTCAAGACACCCTCCCTGTCGGTGAAACGGTGAAACCTCACCACCACAGCCCTCAGTGGCTCATTCGCCCTCGGCCTCCTCGCCAGGACTCTGTGCGCCCCATCCAGCTCCAGGGGCCTCGGGAAGGCTCCCACGCCCATCAGCGTACCCAGCATCGTAGCCACATACGCCCCAGCATCCGACCCCTCCACACCTTCAGGGAGACCCAGAATCCGCAGATTCTTCCTCCTCGACCTGTTCTCCACATCCTCGAATTTCCTCTGCCATTTTTTATGCAGCGCCTCGTGCACCTCCACTTTCACCGCCAGGCCCAGGATCTCGTCCTCGTTATCAGAGGCCTTCTGCTGCACCTTCTTAATCGCTGTCCCCTGCATCCTCTGGGTCTCCACCAGCCTTTCAATCAACGCCTTCATAGGGGCCAACATCTCCGCCTTCAATTCCGCAAAGCAGCTTCTCAGAAACTCCTGCTGCTCCCACGACCACTGAGCCCACGCTGCCTGGTCTCCGCCCGCCGCCATCTTGCTTTTTCGTGCCCGTTCTCCTCTCTTCTCTAATGCCATTTTTGACCACTCCGCTCCTTGTCCACTCCATACAGTGCTGGGGGGACCTCACTGCTGCCTTCCCACACCGTGAATCGTCGTCCAAGTGCCGCTGGGGCACCTTAGAAGGGCCCAAAAGTCCGTTCACGGCGGGAGCTGCCAAACGTGCGACCTACCCAGGCATAACCGCAACCGGAAGTCGGTCTTGTCTGATTTTTCAGGAATATCATAGCCCCTCTTGCGAATGGCAATATGAATCACATGGGGCTTGTATCCAGGTAGAGCTGCCAATTAGTTATCTTCGAGACCCCAACTCTCTTATCTTGGAAGGAAATGGACAATTTATAGCATAACTGTTGACAACCTGACATTCTCAGCGCTTTTTTGGAACTTTGAAGCTCACAGGCTGCTGTCATTGTCTCCAACATCTTTCCCCTTCCTCCTATTAAACAATCTGGGCCACCTTTATTTTCTAACAACCAAACCACCCGGACTTATTATCAGGCTTCGTAACAAGTCACATGAACCCCTTCATTTTGCCTTAAATTAAATACAGAGCCCTAAAACAACAATCTTATACACCTCATTATTGTAACAATTGCCATGCACTAAAAAAACTTAGAGAGAGATATTGTTACACATTTGAGAAACAGTCATTCCATGTTTGAAAAACTACCTGTAAATGGAGATCAGGATTTAAGTCTGCTTGCTTCATCAGCTGTTTGACCTGGCGTCGCCTCTCCACCAGTTTCCGAATTTCCTTGGGCAAAATACCCATTTCCTGATCTTGATCTGGTACTTCAGGAATTTCTTCCATTTCGTTACCCTTGGCAAAAGAATAGAGAGAATAGAAACTAAAGTTAGATATTTTCACAATGGGGCAAAAACCAAGTTAATAAAGTTTTGGTTCTTATACTTTCTGCACAGAGTTGAACACTTAATTACACCAAAAATAAAAATGTCCTTCCGTCTCGAGTTACAAAATCAATGCGATTCTCAAGAGACATCAGTAAAGAACAAAATCTCAAGGACATACAATATATACGGTAACATCATCTTTATAATGATGCGCAATTGAAACCAAATGTAATATTAGTTATAAAAATCCACATTATTGAATTGAAGCGAAGTAGAAACAGGCAACCATGTAGAGATATACTCACTCTTTGCTATATTAATGCCTCAGCTATGCAAAGTATGAAAATTTCAAACCAACTTTACCGAGTTGGAAATTCAAATCAGGTATCAACACATTAGAATGTATTCTCATCTAAATAGATATTTGCTTGCCTATAGCTGGAGGCAAGAATGGATAAGAGACAAATTAACCAGGCTCAAACAAATTCAAGCAGCTCAGTGAGGAGTAACATAGATAGAGATTTGTGAAAGAAAATCAGTAAACAAACCGAATGCTTGAAAATCTGAAACAAATAGAAAACGTTGCAAGCGCTCAATGTCAAACAGGCAAGATGATAACAGTCATTTTGTCAAGTAAATAAGCATGTTGTGGTGAGGCCGAAAGAAACTAGTGGAATTCTTTTATAGAGGAATAGTCTCTCTCGAGCCAAACTCAAAAACATCAGACAGCACATGGAACGGAAAATGTGAAGTTCTCAAGTAAGGACCTCAAAATTACCATAGCTTTGACATCAGAAGAGCTCAGTGGCCTTCTTGGTATATGGTCATTCAGAGGAGGAAAAAAATCATTATTTACTTGTGAATCTGGCTTGAGGGGAACAGACTGTACTTGGAAGTTAATTTTTTCTAAAACTGTAAATCTAAGGTGAAATGCCCACCCCCACATGACATCACAAATGATCTGATGACTGGATAAACAGAAAAGCAACATCAAGTTTAAGATCTGAAGTAAATAGATTCAGTAGGCAACTCTTAGATAAAACAACTTCACTCAACACTCAGGTTTGTTATTCCTTATATTTGTGTCTCTCTGTTTCAGGAATAGAAGTCCTGTCAGAACAAAACATGGTAAAAACATCAAAATCAGAACCAATTTTGCAAGTGCCACTTTTACAATATTTAGAGCAATTGATAATAATGAGTGGATATTAACTAACATGAAGGCCCTTCCAGATACGGTGTCTAACTTTCTATTCGGTCAGTTACAATTCTCAATGTGCAAGCCACCTGAAAGATTGTTCTTACCCCCAGATGCTTTTGAGAATTTGCAGCGGTCCTCTCTACTGTAGTGAAACAGATATTGAATTCTTGAATGATTGAAGGATACAAGCTATTGAAGTCAAGCAGCAATATGAATTTATCATAGAAACCTGGGGAAAAAAAGTCACAGATCAATGATTATAAGAATCCAACTGAAGCAAATCAACTGTCATGCAATTGCAATGAATACTTTAGTCACAGAAAATAATTCATCTTCAAAGACCAAGAACATTCTGGAAGAATGTTTGTTTTAAAAGACACTGTCCCCGAAAAGGGTTAATGCAGGAACTGTTTGCTATTCCTGGGAAAGACATATTTCGACAAGAAAAGGCGAGTAAGCAGTTTTAAAGTAGCTGGAAACATCTTGACCCTGGTGGACTGTGTACAAAGGGAGTTACATGGTAGTTTACAGCTCTGGAAAACTGTTTTTAAAAGTTGGTTTTGCTTTCAGGAGGCCAACCACCAACTGCTTGCGAAAAGACTGCTTTTTGCAGTCCAGAGTGAATATAAGCTGCGCCCAAGTTGCTCCATGTGCTGGAATTACGTATCTGCAAGTGTTCCTCGGGTCTGCCTGCAAGAGTCGTTGACTGTTTTCTGGATTAAAAGAATAATTAATATACTCCCATATTTCAAACTGCGTGTTAATGAGCTTTGACTTTCTGTTCAACCACCAGACTGGTTTTATAATAAACTAATAAGTTTGTTGTTTATTGAAAATAAGCCTGGCTAAAGTCTCTTTTATTCTGGCTAACAGTAGCGAAGACAAATAATTGGGCATTTGGCGAGTGAATCAAACTTTTAAACCATTTAAACTAATGGTGTGGCCTGTGGAGTAGTGGGGCTAATCAAACAGCACGCTCTTCCCATATCATAGACTGAGGGCTTTTGCAGGATTTGAAACGCGAACAGCAGGTGATTGGACATGAAATAATAATTGGGAAAGGATAAAAGGACAGATACCAAGTTTGTTATACACCAAAATGGCTTTGGAAGTTGCGGTTCAACAAACAGAATTAGCGGATAGGTTGCAGCAAGAATTTATCTTAAGGGTGAGGAAAGCACATATAGTTGATATAATAGCACAGCATTTGAAATTAGACTCAGACATTAAAGGTAGAGACAATTATGAAGCTCTGTGGGAAATAGTGCTCCTGAAAAAGTTTAAAAATTAACTCTCTCCAGTAGTTAGAACCCATGTTGAAGATTTATGAGCTGGTGCCTTTTTTTATCATCACACAAACGTGAGGTAAAAGGAAGGCAAATAACCAGGAAAGGGAAGGGACAGCTGGGAAAATCCCCCAAATTCTGCCTCAGATCAGAAATGAAGGTGCCGAGGACGAAAGTGATATTTAAAGTCTCAAGGGTTTCCATTGTGACAAGGTGGGACACATTCGAGCAGATTGCTGCAAGTTGCGGGGGAAACCCATCAGACTTATTAGGGTACGTAAGGTCCTTTCAGGCGCTCTGACCGAGAATTTATTCATTTTTAATTCATTTACGGGATGTGGACGTCTCTGGTTAGACCAGCATTTATTGCCTATCCCTCTTTGTCCTTCAGAAGGTGGTGGGGAGTTCCCTTCTTGAACCGCTGCAGTCCTCGAGGTGTAGGTACACCCACTGTGCTGTTAGGGAGGGAGCTCCAGCGACAGTGAAGGAACGGCGATATATTTCCAAGTCAGGGTGATGAGTGACTTGGAGGGGAACCTTCAGGTGGAACACAACGGTTCAAGTCGCAGTGCTAACTGCAGCTACGAAACAGTATGAACACTACGGAGTTCAGGAGAGATGAACAAGATGCATGAGAGTTATGAAGAAATCGTGACAAAGAAAAAGTAACCATTTATCCCTCAAAAGAGACCGCTGTACCGATAATGATACGAAGCGAGATCAGAGCCACTCAAACACTTTTGCTGGAGAAAGGCTTAACTTTCCCCCCAGAAAACACACAAAGCAACTTTATATGACTCTGCTTTGGGTCTAATACGAGTCTTAATTTGTTTTGTTCACCATGGTTGCGCTGCTTTTCCAATTTGCTTTTGCACAAGAAAGGAATGTATACCCTTTGCAATGCAGACATTTGTTCCTTAAATATTAGCCAATGCCTATCTACTGTCATGCCTTTTAATGAAGTTCCCCAATCTATCTTAGCCAAGTAAGAAGTCTTACAACACCAAGTTAAAGTCCAACAGATTTGTTTCGAATCACAAGCTTTCGGAGCACTACTTCTTTCCTTTTGGAGCACTGCTCCTTCCTCGGGTGAATGAAGAGGTGGGTTCCAGAAACATTATATATATATATAATATATATATATATATATATATATAGCGAGAGAGAGAGAGTCAAAGATGCAGTACGATACTTTGAATGCGAGTCTTTGCAGGTAATTAAGTCTTTACAGATCCAGAGAGAGGGGTAATCACAGGTTAAAGAGGTGTGAATTGTCTCAAGCCAGGACGGTTGGTAGCCATCCCAGGCCAGATCGTAGGGGGATGAATGTAATGCAACATGAATCCAAGATCCCGGTTGAGGTCGTATTCATGTGTGCGGAACTTGGCTATAAGTTTCTGCTCGGCGATTCTGCGTTGTCGCGCGTCCTGAAGGCCGCCTTGGAGAACATTTACCCGAAGATCAGAGGCTGAATGCTCTTGACAGCTGACGTGTTCCCCGACTGGAAGGAACATTCCTGCCTGGCGATTGTCGCGCGATGTCCGTTCATCCATTGTCGACTAATCAACCCTTCTCATTGCACAATACCAAATCTAGGATAGCATGTATAGTTGGTCCCGGAACATACTAGTTTAAAAAGCCATCTCATACTCATTCCAAGGAATTCATCTGCCACAGTATTATTGCTAATTTGGTTTGTGTAGATTAAAGTCACCCATGATTATTGCAGCATCCTAGTTACGTGCAAAGCTAATTCCCTGTTTATTGTCATCTCCTACCTTACCACTAATGTTTGGAGGCCGACAGATAACTTCCACTAATGTTTTCCACTCTTTGTTGCTTCTTAGTTCCACCCAGACTGATTCTACATCTAGATTTTCTGAGCCCACACCTCTCCCTATTGTACTTATTTCATCCTTAACTAACTACGCCACTCCACCTCCCATCTCTTTTTGCCTGCCCTTCCTAATGCCTTGGTCGCCATCTCTCTGTAATCGCAATCATATCGTACCCGTGTACATCAATGTGCGCTGATATTTCATCTACATTATTGTAAATGCTCCGTCCATTCAGATAGAGTGCCTTTAAACTTTTTTAAAATAAATTTAGAGTACCCAATTCATTTTTTCCAATTCAGGGCCACTTTAGCGTGGCCAATCCACCTATCGTGCACATCTTTGGGTGTGGGGGCAAAACCCACGCAAACATGGAAGAATGTGCAAACTCCACACAGACAATGACCCAGAGCCGGGATCGAACCTGGGACCTCGGCGCCATGAGACAGCAGTGCTAACCACTGCATCACCGTGCTGCCTCAAGAGTGCTTTTAAACTTGTCTTTTTAACATTTTTACACACTTCTTGCACAAAATCTCTTTGCTGCGAGCCCTCGTTTCCTCTGCTTCCCACTTTGGATTTCTACTTATCTTTGTTTCCCTGTGTGTGTCTCCACGCTCAGGTTCCCCTCCCCTTGCCACTCTAGTTTAAACTCTCCCCCATAGTACTAGCAAATGCCCCTGCATAAATATTAGTCCCGGTCCTGCTGTGCACCCGTCCAGCTTTTGCAGGTTCCACCTTTCAGAGAATCGGTCCCAGGGCCTCAGGAATCTAAATCCCTTTCTCTTACACCATCTCTCTGGCCATGTATTAATCAGGTCCATTCGCCTCTACCGGATCTCGTTAGCATGTAGCACAGAGTAATCCCGAGATTATTACTCTTGAGGTCCTGCTTTTTAATTTAATTCCTGGCTCCCTATATTCTTCTTTCAGGACCTCATCCCACTTTTTACCTTTGTCGGTACCAATATGAACCACAATATCTGGCTCCCTTCACCTTCCCCCCCCTCAGAACATGCTGCTGCCGCAGAGTGACATCCTTAACCCTGGGACCAGCGAAGTCCCAGGCGTCACATGTCCAGCCTCATAAACGTTTATCTGTCCCCCTTACAATAGAATCCCCTCTCACGGTCGCTTCCACTGACAGACTTACTACAGAAGAAAGCCAAGGTATTGCGGATTAGGGAGTGCCAAGGATCTTTTGAAAGGCAAAAAGTTATTTTCATCAATGGAAATAGTGTTGAGTGCTCAAAATCTCACTACGCCTTTCAATGTATCAATTCATGGTCAGTGACCTGGGGGAGGCGCAGTTACATGATAATGCATTGGCATAGAAATGCCAGTTGGATACTTTTCCAAAAATCTGAATTAACACCAAAATAGATACCCCTGGGCTTGCTCTTAGCTCTTAAAAAGTGTGAGGTGAATGTCCGCCATGGATAGTGAGAGACACTGATCACAAACCCCTAGCTTTTGTGGAAACATTTAAAAAGCAGAATGCCAGACTATTCCAATGGAGATTATTATTTTTACATTATCACTTAACCCAATTGCAAATACATTGTTTTGAATTTAATTTTGCCTTAAATTTGTTAAAAGGCCAATAGGACACAGAGAATAACGGTCTTAGCTTTGTATAAAAAGTGACTGAATTGAGAGTGTGGGTACGTCTTAGTAGTTTTATGTTTTATTGCACTTTATAATGAAACACATATAAATTATAGCATTTAATTTCTCCAAGGCGGGAAGTGTCATGTACACTTTCGTCACGAAAAATGGTTGATCTTCAAGGACCAAGAACCTTCTGGAAGAATTTGTGCTTTAAAATACACTGTCCCTTAAAGGGTTAATACTGGAAAATACATCCTTCTCTAAGAAAAGGTAATTAAGCAGTTTTTTAAAAAAACATTTTTTTTTTAAAGTTTTCACAAAATATCAATAACAAAAATGTAAAAGGAACCCAACAGAATTAAATACAAAACAAAACAACCCAGTGCCCCGTCCCCCCATACATAAATAATATGGGCAGCACGGTAGCATTGTGGATAGCACAATTGCTTCACAGCTCCAGGGTTCCAGGTTCGATTCCCGGCTTGGGTCACTCTCTGTGCGGAGTCTGCACATCCTCCCCGTGTGTGCGTGGGTTTCCTCCGGGTGCTCCGTCCGGTTTCCTCCCACAGTCCAAAGATGTGCAGGTTAGGTGGATTGGCCATGATAAATTGCCCTTAGTGTACAAAATTGCCCTTAGTGTTGGGTGGGGTTACTGGGTTATGGGGATAGGGTGGAAGTGTGGACCTTGGGTAGGGTGCTCTTTCCAAGAGCCGGTGCAGACTCGATGGGCCGAATGGCCTCCTTCTGCACTGTAAATTCTATGATATTCTATGATATATTAACACCCGCCGAAACACATAGCAAATATATGCACCCCCTCAGATCCCCCAGTATAGACAAACAAAAATACAATAGAACCCCCACCCCCAGGTTGCTGCTGCTGCTGACCATTGTCTACCGTTCTGCCAGGAGGTCCAAGAACGGCTGCCACCGCCTGAAGAACCCTTGCACCGATCCCCTTAAGGCAAATTTCACCCTCTCCAATTTAATAAACCCCGCCATATCGTCGATCCAGGATTCCACGCTTGGGGGCCTCGCATCCTTCCACTGAAGAATGCGAGGGCTACCAGGGACGCAAAGGCCAGAATTCCGGCCTCTTTCGCCTCCTGCACTCCTGGCTCCTCTGCAACCCCAAATATTGCGAGCCCCCAGCCCGGTTTGACCCTGGATCCTACCACCCTCGACACCGTCCTCGCTACGCCCTTCCAAAATTCCTCCAGCGCTGGGCATGTCCAGAACATATGGGTGTGGTTTGCTGGGCTCCCTGAGCACCTAACACACCTGTCCTCACCCCCAAAAAACCGTCTCATCCTTGTCCCGGTCATGTGTGCCCTGTGCAGCACCTTAAACTGTATGAGGCTGAGCCTCGCGCACGAAGAGGGAGAGTTCACCCTCCCTTGGGCATCTGCCCACGTCCCTTCCTCGATCTCCTCCCCCAATTCCTCCTTCCACTTACCTTTCAACACCTCCATCGAGACCTCGTCCTCCTGCATCACCTGTTAAGTTGCCGAGATCTTCCCCTCTCCAACCCACGCCCCCGAGAGCACCCTGTCCTGGACCGTGCATGGCGGCGGCAGCAGGAATTCCACCACTTGCCGCTTGGCAAACGCCCTTACCTGTAGATACCTAAAGGCGTTCCTCGGGGGGGAGCCCGTACTTCTCCTCCAGCTCACCCAGGCTTGCGAACTTCCCATCCACAAACAGGTCCCCCAACCTTCTTATCCCTGTCCTATGCCACCCCGAAAACCCTCCATCTATTCTCCCTGGGAAATACCGGTGGTTCCCCCGTATCGGGGTCCACACTGAGGCCCCCACTTCCCCCCTGTGCCGCCTCCATTGCCACCAAATTTTGAGGGCAGCTGCCACCACCGGGCTCGTGGTATAACTCATTGGAGGGAGCGCCAGCGGCGCCGTTGCCAGCGCCTCCAGACTCGTACCCTCACAAGACGCCACCTCCAGCCTCTTCCATGCCGCCCCCTCCCCCTCCATCACCCACTTGCGCACCATCGTCGCATTGGCGCCCCAGTAGTACCCACAGAGGTTGGGCAGTGCCAGCGCCCCCCCCCCCATCCCTACTCGGCTCCAGGAACACCCTTCTCACCCTCGGAGTCCCTCGCGCCCACACAAACCCTATTATGCTCCTGTTGACCCGCCTAAAGAAGGCCTTCGGGATAAGAATGGGGAGGCACTGGAACAGGAACTAAAACCTTGGGAGCATCGTCATCTTGACTGACTGCACCCTACCCGCCAGGGACAGCGGCAATGCGTCCCACCTCTTGAATTCCTCCTCCAGCCTCGTGAAATTAAGTCTATGCAGGGCCCCCCAGCTCTTGGCCACCTGGACCCCCAAATGCCTGAAGCTCCTCTCCGCCCTTTTTAGTGGGATCTCGCCAATCCCCCTCTCCTGGTCCCCTGGTGAACCACAAACAACTCGCTCTTCCCCATGTTGAGCTTGCACCCTGAGAAACCCCCGAACTCCCTGAGGATCCTCATTACCTCCGGCATTCCCCCCACCGGGTCCGCCACATATAGCAGCAAGTCGTCCGCATAGAGCGACACCCTGTGCTCCTCCCCACCCCGCACCAACCCCCTCCAGTTCCTCGACTCCCTCAGTGCCATAGCCAGGGGTTCAATCGCCAACGCGAAGAGCAGGGGGGACAAGGGACACCCCTGCCTCGTCCCTCGATGCAACCAAAAGTACTCAGACCTCCTCTTGTTCGTGGCCACACTCACCATCGGGACCTCGTACAACAGCCTAACCCACCTGACGAACCCAAACCCGAACCTCTTCAGCACCTCCCACAAGTACCCCCACTCTACCCTATCGAAGGCCTTCTCAGCGTCCATCGCCGCCACTATCTCCGCCTCCCCCTCCCTCGCCGGCATCATAATAACGTTTAGGAGCCTCTGCACATTCGCGTTCAACTGCCTCCCCTTCACGAACCCAGTCTGGTCTTCGTGGATGACCTGCGGCACACAATCCTCAATTCTCGTGGCTAAGATCTTCGCCAGCACCTTGGCATCTACATTTAACAATGAAATCGGCCTGTAAGACCCACACTGCAGGGGATCCTTGTCCCGCTTCAGGACATCGTCGGGGGTAATGCCGCCCCCCCCCCCCCCCCGCCACCCCCCCCACCCCCCACCCCCCAGACATACACACACACCGCTCCCTTGCCTCATTGAAGGTCCTAACCAGCAACGGGCCCAACCGGTCCACATATTTTTTGTAAAATTCGACCGGGAAACCGTCCGGCCCCGGTGCCTACCCCGCCTGCATGCTCCCTATCCCTTTGGCCAGCTCCTCCAACCCGCCACCAGTCCCTCTTCCACCTTCGGGAACTTCAGTTGGTCCAGAAAGCAACCCATCCCTCCCTCCTCCAGTGGGGGCTCGGACCGATACAGTTCCTCATAAAAGTCCCTGAAGACCCCATTGATGCCAACCCCACTCCGCACCACACCCCCCACCCCCATCCTTAATTCCCCCAATCTCCCTAGCTGCATCCCGCTTCCGAAGTTGATGCGCCAGCATCCGACTTGCCTTTTCCCCATATTCATAAATCGCCCTCTGGGCCTTTCTCCACTGCGCCTCCGCCTTCCTGGTGGTCAAGAGGTCGAATTCGGCCTGGTGGCTATGCCTCTCCCTCAACAGTCCCTCCTCCGGCACCTCCGCATACCTCCCGTCTACACTCACCATCTCACCCACCAGCCTCTCCCTCTGTTCTCTCCTCTCCTTGTGGGCCCTAATGGAGATCAGCTCTCCCCTAACCACCGCCTTCAGCGCCTCCCAGACCATCCTCACTCGGACCTCCCCGTTATCGTTGGCCTCCAGGTATCCCTCTTTGCTTCTTCGGACAGGCTCGCTCACCTCCTTGTCCGCCAACAGCCCCACCTCCAAGCACCACAACGGGCGCTGAACCCACTCCTCCTCCAGCTCTAAGTCCACCCAATGCGGGGCGTGATCCGAAATGGCTATCGCCGAGTACTCCGTATCCTCGACTTTCGCAATCAGCGCCCTGCTCATAACAAAAAGTCGATGCGGGAATAGGCCTTATGAACGTGCGAGAAGAATGAAAATTCACTAGACCCCGGCCTTGCAAATCTCCAAGGGTCCACCCCTCCCATCTGGCCCATAAACCCCCTCAGCACTTTAGCTGCCGCCGGCCTCCTACCCGTCCTAGACCTGGAGCGATCCAGTGCCGGATCCAACACAGTGTTAAAGTCCCCCCCCCCCCCCCCCCCCCCCCCCATTATCAGGCCCCCCCACTTCCAAATCTGGGATCCGACCCAACATGCGCCGCATAAAACCTGCATCGTCCCAGTTCGGGGCGTACACGTTGATCAGCACCACCCTTTCCCCTTGCAGCTTACCACTTACCATTACGTACCTGCCGTCATTGTCTGTCACAATGCTCGGCGCCCCGAACGACACCCTCTTTCCCAGCAAGATCGCAACCCCCCCCGATTTTTGGCATCCAGCCCAGAATGAAACACCTGGCCTACCCACCCTTTCCTCAATCTTACCTGGTCTGCCACCTTCAAGTGTGTCTCCTGGTGCATGACCACATCCGCCTTCAGCCCCTTCAGGTGTACGAACACCCGGGCCCGCTTAACCGGCCCGTTCACCTCTCCTTAGACTCCTCCCAGTGTGGGACTTCCCCTCCCCCTCCATTACCCACCAGCAGGTTCTCCGCCTCCCCCTTCCATCCCAAAAGCGGGGAAAAACCCACGCTTCCCTGCCCCGGCCCCGTCCCCTCCAGCCTTCAGCGCGGGGAAAAGCCCGCGCTTTCCACCTGCCCGGCCCCGTCTCCTCTGTCGCAGCTCCTTTTACAGGCCCAGTCCCCTCACCCCCGACTCGGGCCTCGCCCTCCCCCACGGGACCCCATCCCCCCCCCCTACCGGCCATCCACCCCCTACTCCGTTTACTTGCCCCCCCTCCAAGAGCCCACCCGAAAGACCCAACCAAAACAGTGCCCAACCCACCCTAACCACCCACACCGAACCAAAACTGAACAAGAGCAAAGAACCCCCCCCCTCAAAATGTAACACAACAACAGCAATCCCCGACCATCCCCACGCCCGACCCCCCATCCCGACCCTCAGTTTGTGTCCAGCTTCTCGGCCTGAACAAAGGCCCATGCCTCCTCCGGGGACTCAAAATAATGCTGCCGGTCGTTGTAGGTGACCCACAGGCGCGCCGGCTGCAGCATGCCAAACTTCACCCCCTTCCTGTGCAGCACCGCCTTCGCCCGGTTGTACCCGGCCCTCTTCTTCGCCAACTCCGCGCTCCAGTCCTGATATACTCAAACCTCTGCATTCTCCCACCTGCTGTTCCTCTCTTTCTTGGCCCATCTGAGTACGCACTCCCGATCAGCGAACCGATGAAACCGCACCAACACCGCCTGCGGCAGCTCATTAGCCTTGGGCCTCCTCGCCAGCACTCTATGGGCCCCTTCCAGCTCCAGGGGCCCCTGGAAGGACCCCGCTCCCATCAGCGAGTTTAACATGGTGACAACATAGGCAACCACGTCCGACCCCTCCAGCCCCTCCGGGAGGCCCAGGATTCTTCCACCTCGACCGATACTCCTTCTCCTCGAACCGTTCCTGCCATTTCTTGTGGAGCGCCTCGATCGTCTCCATCTTTACCGCTAGGCCCAAGATCTCGTCCTCATTATCTGAAATCGTTTGTCGGACCTCGCGGATCGCCACCCCCTGGGCCGTCTGGGTCTCCAGCAGCTTATCAATAGAAGCCTTCATCGGCTCCAGCAGGTCCGCTTTGAGCTCCCTGAAGCAGCGCTGGATAACCTCCTGCTGCTTCTGCGCCCACTGCATCCATGCTGCCTGGTCTCCGCCCACCGCCATCTTGCTCTTCTTCCCTTGCACTTTCTTTGGCTTCACCACCACTTTTTTTTAGTCACTCCGCTCCTGGTCCAAGCCATACACTGTCGGGGGAATTTCCCTCACCGGGAAATGTCGAACAAATGCCGTTGGGGGCCCTGAAAAGAGCCCAAAAGTCCATTCTAAGCGGGAGCTGCCGAACGTGCGACTTAGCTTCGCATAGCTGCAACCGGAAGTCCTCCGTAATTAAGCAGTTTTAGAGCAACTGAAGGCATCTTGACCCGGGAGGACTGTTGGTAATTTATGGCTCTGGAAAACTGTGTTTGAAAGTTGGATTTTGATTTTGCTTTGAGGAGGAGGAGAACCAACTGCTTGTGAAACGATGACAGACGCCATTTTGCAGTCTAGAGTGATCAACTGTTGCGCGATCAGTGCTGCGAGACCTCATATATATATTTATATAACCCGGACACCATTTCAATGACTACACGGTCTTTCCTTTTCCCTTGAACAATCTGGCAGAATTTCTTTGTTTTAATTTTATTATTTTTATTTCAGTTTGCTTGACTTCTAATATTTCGAAAGAGTAATTAGCCTTTTTTCATATTTGATACTGTATGTTAATAAGCTTCGTCTTTCTATTCGAGCAGACTGGTTTTACAATCAACTAATACATTTGTTGCTTATTGAAAGATGCCTGGTCAAAGTCTCTTTTATTCTGGGTAACAATAGCAAAGGTAAATAACTGGTCATTTTGGTGAATAAATCAAACTTTCAAACTGATGGTATGACCTGTGGGGAAAGTAGGACTAATCAAACTGCGCACTCCTCCCATCTCAGTCGTAATGCAATGAGGTAAAGGAACAAATTATCCAGAAGAGATTGAACAACTTGTATTTCTGGTCGCAGGAAAGAGATGCCAAATTCAATTTTTGCATCTGTATAAGAGGCAGATTGCTTGACAAAAGTAAATCAGCTAAGGCAGGGGTAGGCTAAAATTTTAACCAATAGTTTATGGCTCGATCAGGGAGGTCTCAAACTTAACCGATCATTTGAGCCAATACAGACAATTTCAATATTGGTGACATTCCAACTGACCAAAAATTAATTCTGCTTCTTGTGGAAGTGCATTGGATGGAAGTTCATTGCAGGCAGGTATGTTTCTTGAAGTCAAATTATTTCAACATTACACTTACACACAAAGGATAGGACATTTCACAAGATATCTCAAATATGTTTGTTGCTCCTGAGTCTACAAATCAATGCAAAATAGTGCTTTCTGGAATTGAGGGGAAAAACACATGAGGGAAAAGGACACAAATGTGGCATGGATTTCATATCGCCAAGAATTCTTAAACTTACCAACTTTGGGTTCCAAGACTAAACCACCAGCATATGCTGCTTTTTTTCGACCTTTCTTAATTTTCCCTGTACTTCCAGCTCCTCCATTAACATATTCTTCGTCATCATCTACCTGAAGGGGCCAAAAAACAGGAGGTGTTTTCATGCAACAGCTCGTCAGCGTCAAAGCAGGGACATGCAGGGTTATCCTCTGGGCAATAGGCTAATCAGGTTATAAAATTCCTTTTTCATCTAAATTGGATGAACAAGAATCCAGGAAACATTTCAAAAAGGAAGTAACCTGAATATTTGGTACAGCTGGATCAGCACAGATTGTTAGCCGGTTTATTTTATAGTCTGAAAGCATCAAGTGACAATTCCAAATTCAGAAGAAATTACACAAAACAGCTTTAAAATTTAGTTACAAAATATTGCCAAAAAGAGACATACTGCCGAAGCTTTACCCCTTGCACTCAGATTTTCCCCAATGAATGAAAGACAAAAAGCTTCATCAACATGTCTCTGAAAATATTCACAAATGTAACCAATTATTTAAAAATAAAACATTCATATTCTCAAGATCAAAAAAAATGAATCGCCACACAAAAACAAAAATCTACTTTCGCCGCCGCATCAACGGTGACCCAATGGGTGACAGTCTGACCTGAGTCAGAAGGTCACAGGTTCAAGGCCTACTCCAGAACACACAGTCAAGGCTGATACCCCTGGTGTCCATACATCGTCAGTGCTGCACTTTTGGAAGTTACCTCCTTTCTGACAAGTGAATGTAAAAGAACCACAACACCATTCAAAGGCTAGCAAGGGACCTCCCACAATACCCATACCAATATTGATTCCTCATTCAACATCAGCAAAGAGGTGATCTTGTCGTCATCATCATATTTCTGTGTGTGGGAGACTGCAGCCGCTAATTAGCTGCCATTTTCCTTACAGTACAATATGGCTCCACTTCAAAAAGACTTGATTGGCTGTATAACGCTTTGGCATGCCAAGAGGTCACAAAAATTCTTTAAAGTCACCGATGTCACTTATATTTAGTCATCATTTCATGAGAATAATAATATATTATTATTATAAGTCACCGATGTCACTTATATTTTGTAAGCATTTCATGAAAGTGCCTTCAAAAAGTCAGTTTAAGTAAATAATGTCAAAACAGAATAGCCAATTTAAAGGAAAAACTCAAAACTAAGCGTCCATAAATTGAGGACAAAGGAGACTATTGAAAAAAATTAATGAGACACTTAGCAAGGCAAGCAAATCAGGCTTAGGGCTCCTTGTGGGACATTTTCCCAAGTTGTATCATAAAGGTTTCTAATCATTAAATGCTCAGTAGATTGCTAATGTTACAATTATTTTACGCAGCACTCTCAACTGTCTCAGTACATTCAGAATTTTACTTCAGCACTGTGATATCTGACTGCCTTCAATTGAGTGATCTGTCAATTGGAAATAGATTTCTTCTGCCAGATTTCTATATTTAAATGCTATTTCACTGGAAGTGCCGGACACAAGTGTGCTTTCAGACCCAGTGATGCATGTGCAAAGAGTCACATGCAAACAACACCCAGTGAACCCTCTCACATTAATAGCATTTTTAGCTATTTTCCCACAAATCATTTAATTCTACAATTGTAAGATTGTGGCAGCAAAAATGGACACATGCAATTATAGCATGTGCTCAGACTCAGCGAATTAAATCGAAAAATGAGTTCTTTTGGCCACATCTAGACAAAAAGAAACATGAAGATAAAGCAAACATAAAGCGTGCAGGAAATAAGGCACAGTACTGAAGTGCCGTGGTACTCACAGACTCCTGCACATGCTTCTTGAAAGAAGGTTTATCAGGTACAATGTAGTTTTTTTCATGGAAAGCATGCAGCAGTAAATATTCATTTCTCTCCGAACGTCCTCCCATTAGCGTTCGTGACTAGGAGAGATAACAAACAATCCATCAAGAATGATAAAAGTCTTGTGTACAGTGTGCATTCCCCACCAATACTACATTCACTTCCTTTAACCCCTTGTTGCTAACATTCCAATAGTTAGGAATCAACTTATCCTCTTGACTATCAATATTGTAGATTATTAGTTTGTTATATTTTTTTAAAGTATAACTGAAAGCTCATATTTTGTGTCACACCTGTTTCCTGTCAGTTTGGTAACATCGCTACTTTTATAAGACCATAAGACATAGGAGCAGAAGGCCATTCGGCCCATCGAGTCCACTCCACCATTCAATCATGGCTGATTTCAACTCCATTTACCCGCTCTCTCTCCATAGCCCTTAATTCCTCGAGAAATCAAGAATTTATCAACTTCTGTCTTAAAGACACTCAAAGCCTCCACCGCCCTCTGTGGCAATGAATTCCACAGACCCACCACTCTCTGGCTGAAGAAATTTCTCCTCATCTCAGTTCTAAAGTGACTCCCTTTTATTCTAAGGCTGTGCCCCCGGGTCCTAGTCTCCCCTGCTAATGGAAACAACTTCCCTACGTCCACCCTATCTAAGCCATTCATTATCTTGTAAGTTTCTATTAGATCCCCCTTCAACCTCCTAAACTCCAATGAATATAATCCCAGGATCCTCAGACGTTCATCGTACGTTAGGCCTACCATTCTTGGGATCATCCGTGTGAATCTCCGCTGGACCCGCTCCAGTGCCAATATGTCCTTCCTGAGATGTGGGGCCCAAAATTGCTCACAGTATTCTAAATGGGGCCTAACTAGTGCTTTATAAAGCTTCAGAAGTACATCCCTGCGTTTATATTCCAAGCCTCTTGAGATAAATGACAACATTGCATTTGCTTTCTTAATTACGGACTCAACCTGCAAATTTACCTTTAGAGAATCCTGGACCAGGACTCCCATGTCCCTTTGCATTTCAGCATTATGAATTTTGTCACCGTTTAGAAAATAGTCCATGCCTCTATTCTTTTTTCCAAAGTGCAAGTATCGCACTTGCCCACGTTGAATGTCATCAGCCATTTCTTGGACCACTCTCCTAAACTGTCTAAATCTTTCTGCAGCCTCCCCACCTCCTCAATACTACCTGCCCCTCCACCTATCTTTGTATCATCGGCAAACTTAGCCAGAATGCCCCCAGTCCCGTCATCTAGATCGTTAATATATAAACAGAACAGCTGTGGCCCAACACTGAACCCTGCGGGACACCACTCGTCACCGGTTGCCATTCCGAAAAAGAACCTTTTATCCCAACTCTCTGCCTTCTGCCCAACAGCCAATCGCCAATCCATGTTAGTACCTTGCCTCAAATACCATGGGCCCTTATTTTACTCAGCAGTCTCCCGTGAGGCACCTTATCAAAGGCCTTTTGGAAGTCAAGATAGATAACATCCATTGGCTCTCCTTGGTCTAACCTATTTGTTATCTCTTCAAAGAACTCTAACAGGTTTGTCAGGCACGACCTCCCCTTACTAAATCCATGCTGACTTGTCCTAATCCGACCCTGCACTTCCAAGAATTTAGAAATCTCATCCTGAACGATGGATTCTAGAATCTTGCCAACAACCGAGGTTAGGCTAATTGGACTATAATTTTCCATCTTTTTTCTTGTTCCCTTCTGGAACAGGTTACAACAGCGATTTTCCAATCCTCTGGGACTTTCCCTGACTCCAGTGACTTTTGAAAGATCATAACTAATGCCTCCACTATTTCTTCAGCTATCTCCTTTAGAACCCTAGGATGTAGCCCATCTGGGCCCGGAGATTTATCAATTTTTAGACCTCTTCGTTTCTCTAGCACTTTCTCCTTTGTGATGGCTACCATATTCAACTCTGCCCCCTGACTCTCCGGAATTGTTGGGATATTACTCATGTCTTCTACTGTGAAGACTGACGCAAAGTACTTATTTAGTTCCTCAGCTATTTCCTGGTCTCCCATCACTAGATTACCAGTGTCATTTTGGACCGGCCCAATGTCAACTTTTGCCTCCCGTTTGTTTTTAATGTATTTAAAGAAACTTTTACTATCATTCCTAATGTTACTGGCTAGCCTACCTTCATATTTGATCCTCTCTTTCCTTATTTCTCTCTTTGTTATCCTCTGTTTGTTTTTGTAGCCTTCCCAATCTTGACTTCCCACTACTCTTTGCCACATTATAGGCTTTCTCTTTTGCTTTGATGCATTCCCTGACTTCCTTTGTCAGCCATGGCTGCCTAATCCCCCCTCTGATAACCTTTCTTTTCTTTGGGATGAACCTCTGTACTGTGTCCTCAATTACTCCCAGAAACTCCTGCCATTGCTGTTCTACTGTCTTTCCCACTAGGCTCTGCTCCCAGTCGATTATCGTCAGTTCCTCCCTCGTGCTCCTGTAGTTACCTTTATTTAACTGTAACACCTTTACATCTGATTCTACCTTCTTTCTTTCAAATTGCAGACTGAATTCTACCATATTATGATCACTGCCTCCTAAGTGTTCCCTTACTTTAAGATCTTTAATCAAGTCTGGCTCATTACATAACACTAAGTCCAGAATGGCCTGTTCCCTCGTGGGCTCCGTCACAAGCTGTTCCAAAAAGCCCTCCTGTAAACATTCAATGAATTCCCTTTCTTTGGGTCCACTGGCAACATTATTTACCCAGTCCACCTGCATATTGAAGTCCCCCATGATCACTGTGACCTTGCCTTTCTGACATGCCACAGAGAGCATGTGCAAACTCCACAAAGGTTGTAATCAAACCCAGGTCCCTGGCGCTGTGATGCAGCAGTGGTAACCAACGTGCCGCCCCTTATTGTTCTTCTGCAGTGTCAGTGCATTCCCACAATCAATCATTCTCTCTGTTGGTCTGTCTATCCTTTATCCCCAGACTCTATGATGCCTTTATTACAACTCTTATCTTCTATGATCTACCTCTGTCTGCAAAATCACGGCTTCCATCTCCCCTGACGTCTCGACCTACTGATTGCTATCTCTACAAACTTCACTCTTCACCCCATCTTTCTGCTTACCCACCAATTTGTGTCTCTCATTCCCAGTATGTGCCTGGAGGTATAGTAGCCATTGTAGGTTTGCCATTGTAGCTATGGGAGAGATAAACTTGAGATGGGAGTAGGGGATAGAGTGGTACAACTGCCAATTGAATTGTAGATCATGGCCAAGAGTAGTGCCAATGTTCAAGTGATAGAACCAAAGAATTCCTACAGTGCAGAAGGAGACCATGCGGCACATTAAGTCTGCAGCAACCTTCTGAAAGAGCACCCTAATTAGGCCCACTCCCCGCCCTTTCCTCATGACTCCTTTGGATACAAAGGGGCAATTGATCATGGCCAATCCACCTAACCTGCACTTCTTTGGACTGTGGGAGAAAACCGGAGCACCCCGAGGAAATCCACGCAGAAACGGGGAGAAAGTGCAAACTCCACACAGTCACCCAAGGCCGGAATTGAACCCGGGTCCTGGCGCTAATCACTGTGTCACCATGCCGCCCCGACACGGCATGTATTTTTACAAACCAAACGCAAGGATGAAAAAAACTTAAATAATCCAGAACATCCAGCAAGAGGAAGTCGCGGTCCAATGACTCCAAGAGACTGACAGCACATCACTGGAAGGCAACAATGATAAAGCGAATTTCCAGATATGGAGTGTGGCAGAGGGTGGAGCAGCAAGAACCAGGCGTTTACTTCACAGTCATACCCAGAAGAACTTTTAATCTTTGGGGAAGCAGTTATTTGAAGAGGGGAATTGGAAGCAATATATGGCCAGTCACAAGCATTAGTTGGGGCATAGAGGATGTGGGAGATAGGGAGGAATGCAACAATACTGCCTAGCAGTAAGCAAACCTGCAACTGGATTGTGACAGGCAAATGTTGACACTGGATTTCGCCGTTAAAAATGATGCCTTAGAATTATTTTAAAATTACGAACCAAGATTGAGGGAACTGCACCCATTAAAAATGGTCAGAAATACATTCAGTAGGTTTTCACAAAGAGCAAACTATGCATTTATTTGGGACTTTTAAGTTAGGTGACATTATTTTAATGCAGATTCATATATAAAGTATTTGTAAAAACTCTTCAACATTATATTTGTCTGCTGGGTGAATGGAATTCTGGCGATAGACAATGGAGCTAATCAGCTACACAGAGTTTTGAAGTGTATTTTGGGATAAAAAAGGGGTTAAAATTGATATTCAAGTGAGGACAAGATTATGCAGTTTTAGTGGGCTTCACAATCAAATAGCATATGAAGAATTATTACTGCGTATGAAGAGCCAACAGTACCGCTTGAACCTTATCCCGAGAGGAACTAAATCATTCAACACTACATTTAAAACAACTGGAACACAAAAACAAAATCCAACCAAAACATCTGCACATTTGCAGGATAAGGGTCAGACACACATTTTACTCACATTAACTTCACTGGATTTGGTCCAGCCCCATAGATTTGAAAAAAGGCAAGTCAGCTTACCTTCAGCAAGTCATCATTATATAGTGTGAAAAATATGCCTCAAAGCAACTTACAAAAAAAATGTAAAGGCTGTATTGCCACCATATTTTAAACTTTTGATTCATATCTATACACCTTCAATTATAATCCCATTAACTTGGAACAACTAAAGGCTAGTGTTCAGAAGTTGAAAAAAATAAATTGCAAATGGTCATCCATTGGAGTGGAGGCAGAAATGATTTGAGTATAAATAATTTGGAAAAATTCCAACATTACCATGACATTTCCAGCAATGCTGGTTATTTGCAGTGCCAAAGGAAGAACATTCAATTCACACATGATCTGTAGAATAAATTTTGTATCCATCCATGTAGTCTCAAGTAGGTGCAGAAGATGAAGAGAGTTACTAGTGGAAAACAAAAATGTCAATAATATTTGCAACACAGTAAATACAACACTCAGTTTCCTCCAACTCCTCTGATCGCCCAAGTATTCAAGGTTTAACAAAAACATCCGATTTAACCCAAATGTATTTACAGTAACTGCGCAAATACCAAGTAATTAAGAGCACAAATATATGTGACTGCTTCCCTGTGATTAAGCCAGGCATTATAAAATGTATCAAGCTTCAGACTCCAATCGTAAACGAATCCCACGTTAAATATTCCCTTCCTGCATATTGCCAGGGAAGAATAAAACCCCAGCTATCACATTCCGAAGGGTGGCTGTTTTGGGAACTCCTTCCATCAGTTAGATGATTTCCACAATAATGTCATGCCACTATCAGGCATCCAACTTCGTCAAGTTACATTTTTGGTAAATCATCTGGATGACAATTGCTGGTCTTGAGAACTGGAATAATTTGCACTTCACGCACCTGGTCAATATCAGGTTCCCCAGTCAGATACAGCATGGTCAAATATAGAGTGAAGTTCCTTCCCTGTGCCTACAACACTGAAGGACATAAGAAATAGGTGCAGGAAGGAGCCTGGTCCACCATTCAATAAGATCATGGCTATTCCGATTGTAACATTGACCCCACTTTCCTGCCTGTCCCCAATAACCTGAATGACGTTTTTCATTTACCACCAACAGTGGTCCTATGGCCTCCGAGTGAGATGACCAATTTAGTACCAGCAGATGCAGGGGTCTTTCATTCAGCTGCCTGCCAATTGAAATTTGGTACCACACTGAAATGTGAAATGACAGAAAACTCTCCGCTGATTGGAGTCACATCCAACACACCAAAAGATGGAGGTCAGGCATCTCAGTTCCAGGACATCACTGCAGGAGTTCCTCAGGGTAATATTTTACACCCAACAGTCTTCAGCTGACTCATCAATGACCTCCCTTCCGCCATAAGGTCAGAAGTTGGGATGTTCACTGATGATTGCACAATGTTCAGCTTGACAACGTTACTGAAGCAGTCCACGTCCAAACGCAGCAAGACCTGGACAATAGTCAGGACAGCTTTGGCTGACAAGTGACAGGCAATGACCAACTCCTACAAGAGAGAATCTAACTATCGCCACTTGGCATTCAATGACATTACCATTGCTGAATACCTCGTCTATCAACATCCTGAGGGTTACCATTGACCAGAAAAAGAACTGGACTAGCCATATGTATACTGTGATTACAAGAGCAGGTCAGAGGTTAGGAATCCTGCAGCAATAGCTCACATAGAACCATAGAAAAGTTATGGCACAGAAAGAGGCCATTCAGTCCATCATGTCTGCACTGACCAAAAACAAACTAGCTGCTCACTTTAATCTCACTTTCTAGCAACTGGTCTGTACCCTTGCAGGTTACAGCACCTCAGGTGCAGATTCAGGTACCTCTTAAATGAATTGAGTGTTTCAGCCTCAACCACAAAGTTAGGCAGTGAATTCCAAACGCCCACTACCCACTGGGTGAATATTTTTCCTCATGTCCCCTGTAATCCTTCCACCAATTACCTGAAATCTATGCCCCTGGCAATTGACCCCTCAGCTAGTAGGAAACAGCTCCTTCCTGTAATGGCCCCTTATAATTTTGCTTACCTCAATTAGGTAATCCCTTAGCTTCTGTTCTAAGAAAAACAACCCTAGCCTATCCAATCTTTCTTCAAAGCTGCATTTTCCAAGCCCTTGCAACATTCTTGTAAATCTCCTCAGCACCCTCTCCAGAGTAATTCTGTCCTTCCTGTAATGTAGTGACCAGAACAATACACACAATCCCAGCTGTGGCCGAATCAGTGTTTTATATCGTTCCATCATTTTATCCTGCTGTTGTATTCAATATCTTGCCTAATATAGGAAAGCATTCCATATGCTTTCTTTATCACCTTATCCATCTATCCTGGCACCTTCAAGAACCTGTGGACATGCACTCCAAGATCCCTCACTTCCTCAACCCTCTCAATATTCTCCCCGTTTATGGAGTATTCCCTAACTTTGTTTGCCCTCCCTAAATACATTACCTCACACTTTTCTGGATAGAATTCCATTTGCCACTTTTCCGCCGATTCATCCAAACTATAAATATAATTCTGGGAACAACAACTATCCTCTTCACTATCAAGCACATGGACAATTTTTGTGTCATCGGTGTGATAAGTCCATGGAGGCAGAAGTCCCTTCACCAGAATTCTTTTTATTAACAAAACCAACAGCTGAACAACCATGACCATTCAGTCTGCTGTCTACACTGGGAGTGCAGAGGATCTGACGCTCCCTGTTATATACAGAGAAGAGCCGTTGGGCCACTAATCAGAGAGCTTGTATTCCAATTGGCCAATCTCAAATGCCTGGTCTAAGTCATTACAATCTGCAAACTTCCAAATTATGCCTCCCATATTTAAGTCTAAATCATTAATATATACAACAAACAGAAAGGGTCTCAACATTGAGCCCTGTGGAACACCACTGGGATCTGCTTTCCATCTGCAAAAGCACCCATCGATCACTACCCTTTGTTTCCTGTCACAGAGCCAAGTTTGGATCCCACTAGTTCAATTCCCCTTCCCCCCCCCCCATCCCTCTTTGGCCAATGCATTTTTTGGACCTTGTGGAATGTCTCACTAAAATCCATGTGGGCAACATCCACTGTATTCACCTCATCAATCCTCCTGGTTACTGCCTCAAAAAATGTCACTAAGTTAGTAAGACTCGATTTTCCCCAAACAAAACCAATCTGACTATCCTTGATCAACCTATCCCTTTCTAAGTACAGTTTATGATGTCTCTCAGAACTGATTCCAATAATTTTCCCACCACTGAAGTCAGACTGACGAGCCTATAATTATTTGGCCTCTTCCTTGCACCCTTCCTTGTGGGCGGCACAGGGCACAGTGGTTAGCACTCTTGCCTCACAGCACCAGGGAGCCGGGTTCAATTCCGACCTTGAACGGCTGTGTGGAATTTGCATGTTTTCTCAGTGACAGCATGCATTTCCTCGGGGTGCTCTGGTTTCCTAGATGTGCAGATTAGATGGATTGGCCATGCTAAATTGCTCCTTAGTATCCAAAAGTATCGGTCTGTAATGTTTACTGTGTAAATAAATGTAGGACTGAATACAGATTGGCTCTAGTAACATCCTTCACCGACTGGCTTTCCGGATTGGAACAGTGACCCCCCCCTCCACATCTGCCCTGGACTCAATTATATTAATTGATAATATCTCTTTAAAACGTCAATTTAAGAAAAAAAGTTGTCAAAATTCTCAACGTTACTCACTTATAAAGATTGCGAATGTTCTCAGCTGGAATGGTCACCCTCTCTGTTTTGAGAACCTGATGAACCAACTCAGTTAAATTGTAGCTCTTGCATCGGATCAACTCCTTGGCAGAAATTTCAATATCACAAATCAGCCTGCCACACGCTGCATTCTTTTCCACAAATCCACCACGACCCTTTCATGAGGAAACAATAGAAAGCTAAATCATCAAGAGGAATAACAGTTTCATAAATGGGAAGTCTGGGTGTCAAGAGCCAGTTAAGATGTAAGCCTGGAAGACCTATACCCCCAATTCTAAGCACTAAGCCAATTAAAAGGGAAAGAAAATTGAGCAACGAGCAAGGGCACTTTCAACATACAATAGTCTACTACACCATTTCTGAAATTCTGTCCGGTGGGTGATGCCCATGGTTTAGGCTTGGACAACACAAACGAGTGCTGCTACAACCTGAATTTTTCCAGTCGCATACAAATTCAAGAGATCTTTCTCCACAATCGCTTGCTAATGAGCCACTTTGCAAGTAGTATGAAGGATTTACAACAGACGACTTAACATTGTGGTTGCACGCTTGCAAATTGCGACTTTAAGTGAAACAATCTTT
The DNA here is from genome assembly GCF_047496885.1 of Scyliorhinus torazame. Classification (NCBI taxonomy): domain Eukaryota; kingdom Metazoa; phylum Chordata; class Chondrichthyes; order Carcharhiniformes; family Scyliorhinidae; genus Scyliorhinus; species Scyliorhinus torazame. Next base: position 96,439,478 of record NC_092714.1, on the reverse strand, counting down.
TTTGAAAGGTTTTTAATAAACATTTTATTGAGGTATTTTCGGTAGAGTAACAACAAAATAAACAATATACATGAAACCATAAACATAGTGCAAAAGCCATTTACCTCTCGTACAGGTCCCACCCTTATTACCCCCTTACTCTAATCTAAACTACTTTCTCCCCCCTCCCCCCGTCTGCTGACGATTAATTTCCCGCAAAGAAGTCGACGAACGGTTGCCACCTCCGGGTGAACTCTAACAGTGACCCTCTCAAGGCGAACTTGATTTTCCCAAACAGAGAAAGCTAGCCATGTCCGATAGCCAGGTCTCCGACTTCGGGGGCTTTGAGTCCCTCCATGCTAATAGTATCCGTCTCCGGGCTACCAGGGAAGCAAAGGCCAGAACGTCTGCCGCTTTCTCCTCCTGGGTTCCCGGGTCTTCTGACACCCCGAAAATCGCCACCTCTGGACTCAGCGCCACAATTGTTTTTAACACCGTGGACATGACGTCTGCAAACCCCTGCCAAAATCCCCTAATCTTTGGACATGTCCAAAACATGTGGACATGGTTCGCCGGTCCTCCCGCACATTTTGTGCACCGGTCCTCAACCTCAAAGAATCTGCTCATCCAGGCCACTGTCATGTGAGCCCGGTGAACCACCTTAAATTGTATCAGGCTGAGCCTGGCACAAGTTGCGGATGCGTTGACTCTACTCAACACGTCTGCCATAGACCATCCTCTACCTCACCTCACAGCTCCTCCTCCCACTTGCACTTCAGCTCCTCGGTCTGCGTCTCCTCAGACCCCATAAGTTCCTTGTAAATGTCCAAGATGCTCCCTTCTCCTACCCATCCTCTGGAAACAACCCTGTCCTGAATCCCCCTCAGCGGTAGGAGCGGGAAGGCTGACACCTGTTTACGTTGGAAGTCCCGCACATGCAGATACCTGAATTTGTTTCCCCTCGCCAACCCAAACTTTTCCTCCAACGCCCTCACACTCGCAAAGCTCCCCTCTATGAACATATCCCCCGTCCTCCCAATCCCCGCTCTCCGCCATAACCGGAACCCCCCGTCCATACTCCCCAGGGCAAACCGGTGATTATCACAGATTGGGGCCCAGACCGATGCTCCCACTGCTCCCACATGCCCCCTCTACTGGCCCCAAACTCTCAGGGCCGCCACCACCACTGGACTGGTGGAGTACCGTGCTGGCGGGGACGGCAGAGGCGCCGTTACCAACGCCCCCAAACTGGTGCCCTTACATAAAGCCGCCTCCATGCCGACGCTTCCCCCACCACCCACTTCCTGATCATGGCTATATTAGCCGCCCAGTAATAGTTGCTAAAATTTGGCAGCGCCAGCCCGTCCTCTCCCCAACTCCGCTCAAGCATTGCCTTCCTTACTCGGTGGGTCTTGCCCGCCCAGACAAACCCCATGATCACTCTGTTGACCCGCTTAAAAAAGGAACGCGGAATAAAAATGGGGAGACACTGAAATACAAATAGGAATCTCAGGAGGACCGCCGTCTTCACCATTTACACCCTCCCAGCCAGAGACAACGGAAGCGCGTCCCATCTCCGAAAATCGGCCTTCATTTGGTCCACCAGCCGTGCCAGATTCAATTTATGCAGCTGGTCCCATTCCCGCACCACTTGGATACCTAGGCACCTAAAGCTTCCCTTTACTAACCTAAACGGCATCTCTCCCAGTCGCCTCTCCTGTCCCCTCGCCTGGACCACAAACATCTCACACTTTCTCATATTAAGTTTATACCCTGAAAAGGGGCCAAATTCCCCTAAAGCCCTCATGATTTCTTCCATCCCCCCTATTGGGGCCTAACGTCCGAAACGTACAGAAGGTCATCTGCATAGAGCGAAACCCTGTGCTCCGCTCCACTGCCCCCCCCCCCCCCCCCCCCCCCCCCCGGACCAGCCCTCTCCAGCCCCTCGAGGCTCTCAGAGCAATTGCCAACGGCTCTATAGCCAGCGCAAACAACAGTGGGAAGAGGGGGCATCCTTGTCTCGTCCCCCGGTGCAGTCTAAAATAGCCCAATGTAGTCCTATTCATCCGTACACTTGCCACAGGAGCCTGATACTGCAACCTGGCCCAGTCGATAAAGCCCCGCCCGAATCCGAACCGTCCCAGTACCTCCCACAGATTGTCCCATTCTACCCGATCAAAAACCTTTTCTGCACCCATTGCAATCACTACCTCCACCTCCCTACCTTCCGGGGCCATCATGATCCCATTTAACAGCCTTCATACATTGGCCACCAACTGCGTGCCCTTAATAAACCCAGTCTGGTCCTCCCCAATAATGCCCGGAACACAATCCTCAATCCTGGAGGACAAGATTTTGGCCAGCAATTTGGCATCCACATTCAACAGGAAGATTGGCCTGTGGGACCCACACAGCTCTGGGTCTTGTCCCGCTTAAGAATCAGCAAAATCATTGCCCGTGACATCGTCGGGGACAGCACCCCTCTTTCCCTTGCCTCGTTGAACATCCTCATCAACACCAGCCCCAATATCCCAGAGAACTTCTTATAGAACTTCACTGGGTACCCATCCGGCCCCGGGGCTTTACCAGACTGCATTGCCTTCAGACCATCCGCTATCTCTTCCAACCCGATCAGGGCCCCCAGCCCTTCTACCAGCTCCCTGTCCACCTTTGGAAAATTCAGCCCCTCGAAGAAGTGCCTCATCCCCTCCAGCCCCGCAGGGGGTTCCGACCTGTACAGCCTGCTATAGAAATCCCTAAACGCCTTATTAACCCCTACTGAAACGCCAACCAGGTTCCCATCTCCGTCCTTTACTTTCCCTATCTCCCTGGCTGCCTCCCTCTTCCTAAGGTGCTGCTGCACAAGCATTCTGCTGGCCTTCTCTCCATGTTCATAGATCCCCCCCTCGCCTTTCTCAGCTGCTCCACCGCCCTCCCTGTGGTCAGCAAGCTAAACTCCACCTGTAACCTCCGCCGTTCCCTTAAAAACCCTGCCTCTGGGATCTCCGCATACCTCCTATCAATCTGTAGTAACTCCTTAACCAGTCGGTCCGTCTCTGCCCTGTCCACCTTCTCCCTATGGGCCTGGATCGCAATCAGTTCCCCTCTGACCACTGCCTTCAGTGCTTCCCACACCACCACTGCTGAAATTTCCCATGTCATTGACCTGCAGGTAGTTCTGAATACATTTCCTCAGCCGCTCGCACACCCCTTCGTCTGCCAAAAGTCCCACATCCAACCTCCAGTGCGGGCACTGGTTACTGTCTTTACCCACCTGCAGGTCAACCCAGCGCGGAGCATGGTCTGGGATTGTAATCGCCGAGTACCCAGTGTCCACCACCCCAGCCAGGCCCTGCTCAAAATAAAAAAATCAATCCGGGAATACACTTTATGCACGTGTGAGTAGAAGGAGAACTACTTTGCCCTCGGCTGCCCAAACCTCCATGGATCCATCCATCCACCCCCCCCCCCCCCCCCCCCCACAGCTCCATGAACTATCCTTTGCCATTGCTGGCACCCTACCCGTTTTCGAGCTTGACCGTTCCAAGCCAGAGTCCGTAACTGTGTTGAAGTCCGCTCCCATGACCAATCTGTGCGAGTCCAGGTCCAATATCTTGCCCAACATCCTCTTTATAAACTCCACATCATCCCAATTTGGCGCATATACATTTAGTAATACCACCTGCACCCCCTCTAGCTTCCCACTGACCATAATGTACCGACCTCCCACGTCCGAGACTATTCTACCTGCCTCAAACACCACCCGCTTATTGATCAGGATCGCGACCCCTCTAGTCTTTGAATCTAGTCCTGAGTGAAAGACCTGACTGACCCAGCCTTTCCTCAGTCTAACCTGGTTAGGCCCGCCTCCAGCCCGTGCTCCGCGCCTCCACTGGTCCATCCCCAGGCAGCCCCCGCCCCCAAACTCCTCTCAGTCCCTCAGCCCAAGTCCCTCCCTCACCAGTAGAACAGTCACCCCCTCACCAACACCCTGTAACCCAACCCCTTTACTAAACCAAACATATGCACACACCCCACTGCGCTTCTGAGAGCTAGCTCGCCCAACTAGCTTGGTGGCCCCCATCTCCGGCGCCTGATAGTCTCCCACCTATTGTTCCCTCCCTACCCCTCATACAAACAAACTCCAGCATCAAACAAATCCCCACACAATTGCCCAACAGAAAAAACACCAAGATCAAAAACAAGCACACATCCATCCCCCAACAGTGCAAATGAAAACCTTAACTCACTCAGCTCTACCGCTGGTTCCAAATCAATGCAAACGGCATCACAAACATCTTCCATAAAATGCAAAACGAGAAACATTTTACAAACACAGAGAAACAAAAACAAAAAAAACAAAACATGAACATTGCAGCCAAGATCAAAAGTTCTGTCCTTCGCCAGCCCTTTCTTTTTCGCAAAGTCCAACGCGTCCTCAGGCGACTCGAAGTAGAAGTGCTGATCCTCATGCGTGACCCAGAGACGGGCTGGGTATAACAGTCCAAACTTCACCTTTTTCTTAAAAAGGATCGACCTGATCTGGTTGAAGCCTGCTCTCCTCCTGGCCACCTCTACACTCAGGTCCTGGTAAACCCGCAGGATGCTATTGTCCCATTTACAGCTCCGTGACTGCTTGGCCCACTGTAGAATGTGCTCCTTATCCGAGAACCTGTGAAATCTCACCACTATTTCCCTCGGGGGGTCTCCCATTCACGGCTTCCTCGGGAGTGCTCTGAAGCCCTATCCACCTCCAAGGGCCAGGTGAATGCCCCATCCCCCAACAGCTTCACAAACATGTCTGCAATGTATGCCCCAGCATCCGTTCCTCCGGACCCCTCCGAGAGCCCAACGATTCTTAGGTTCTGCCGGCGGGACCTATTTTAAAAGCACTCCACCTTCTCCAGGAGTTTCTTCTGCTGGTCCCTCAGCATCCCCACCTCCAGCTCCACTTCAGTCTGATATTCCTCCTACTCACCTTCTGGATCGCCCGATCTTGGGCATCCAATTTATGCTCCACCTGCTCAATCGCCTCTTTTATCAGTTCCACGCAGTCCCGTTTCTGCGTAGCAAAGCCTTCCTGAATGACTTGCATCAGCTGCTCCATAGACTGCTGGGTCGACAAGCCCAAGGTCCTAACCTCCACCATGCTGTCTTCCGTTGCAGATACAGCCCAAGCTTTCTCTATTTTTTTGTTTCTGCCCTTACGTACACTTCTAGTCCTTCTCTCCATGCAACGAAGTGGGAATTCAATGCACAATTGCCTCGGTCTTCAGTTTTATAGTTCAAGTCCGGTAGAAAATTGGGGGAAAAGGTCCAAAAGTCCGACCCGAGCGAGAGCCACCAAATGTGCGACTTACTCCTTCATAGCCGCCACCGGAAGTCCCAAGTGAAACAATGTTAAGCAAATCATATTTCCCCATTACAACCAACGTAAAACCTGTAGTTAGGGTTCCAACAAGAAAAAAAAATTAAAACATCATACCTTGCAAGTTCAAATACAGCACATTGCTAAATTCCTATATTCGTAATAAATAGCATTTCAAACAAAATAAATTTAAAGATATAAAATATATATTTTTTTTAGTTGGGTCATACTCCGAGCAAGGGTGACAAGAGGCAGGAAGGGTCGCTTAAGAGTGAGAGCAACTTCAAGTTGCAGGGTCACGGACGCAAAGCCACAAGGTGGCTGGTTTAGCACACTGGGCTAAATAGCTGGCTTTTAAAGCAGACCAAGGCAGGCCAGCAGCATGGTTCAATTCCCATACCAGCCTCCCCGATCAGGCGCCGGAATGTGGCGACTATGGGCTTTTCACAGTAACTTCATTTGAAGCTTACTTGTGACAATAAGCGATTTTCATTTCATTTCAGGTGGACAGGAGGTGAGAGGGAGAGTCGGCCTGTGACTGGGAGGGTGGGAAAGTGTTAGAGGTCTGCTTCAAAAATGGCATCAATCAGGTCACAGGATCCTATTTTGCACCCGAGGATCTGCGTTCTAGCAGCCCACCAACTGTGACTGGAGTTGATGTTTCTCACTTCCCCGCTGCACTTCCAGCTGAGGCTTGCGGACAAAGAGTGGAGCCAGTTTAAAAACAAAGTGCGTGTAATCCTAAACATCGGTCAAACTTCTCAAACCCCATGTTCAGTCTTGTGGGGTCTGGCTAAGACAGAGGAATAATATAAGGAGCCATTAGAAAACTTGCAAACTGGGCACTTAAGCAGCAAGTGAATGTCACCATAGATAAATGTGAAGTCCTGCACTTCGGCAGGGAAAAACAGAAACAGCACCCAGAACTATCACTTCGAAAATAAGATCATAAATGGGGTAGAAAAGCAAAGCAATCTCGGTAGACTGGTAAACAACTCATTAAATACAGCACCACAGATCGGCAAAGCAATTAAAAAAAGTAATAAAACCTGGGGATTTATTTCCTAGCGTTCAGAATTCAAAGACTTTTATCAGGCCACCCTGTCCATAGCCCCAGTCTCGATACCATAAAAAGGACATGGAAGCGCTGGAGAAAGTGCAAAACAGATTTACAGGCATTATTCTAGAAATTAGAGTGTACAGCTATCAGGAAAGATTGAAGAGGTTGCAACTTCTCTCTCTTGAAATGAGGCCACCTACACTAGACTTGATATAGGTCCTTAAAGCGATGATGGGTTGGACATAGTAGATGTGGAAAGAATGTTTCTACTTGCGTCAGAATCCAAAACTCGGGGCCATAGGATATTTGTTTATGAATCCAACAGGGAAATAGGAGACATTTCTTTCGTCGAACAATGTTTAGAATGCGGAACTCACTACCACAGCAACTGTTTGAGGTAAATGGCTTAGATAGTTTCAAAAGGAAATTTGATGAGTGCATAGAAGAAAAGAGAATGTGGAAAGATATGCTGAAGTGCTGCGATGAGGTAGATGGAGAAGAGGTGTAAAATAAACGCCATCACAGACTAGATGGGTTGAATGGCCCGTTTATGTTCTCCACATTCTATGTAATACAGGATTAGCTTCCCGACGAATGGAGGAAACACAAATTATCTGGTCTCTGCTTGGGAAGATAAAGGAGGATGTTAAAATGCTCTCAGGTAGATTTTTTTTGAAAACATTACAATAATTAGGTCGGAGACTACTTGGTATTAAAATATTCCTCCTACAATTCCCTTCAGTATGGCTGCAGTTGCATAAGCAGAAGCATAGTTAGTTCCAACAGTAACTCCGTTCACTCACACCAGAATCTAATTCATCCAGTTGATAAACAGGTTAAAAAAATTCTTTGTAAAAGTCTGATTTTTAAGTGATATTATACTAGTGCTTTGACACCTTCTTTATTAAGCAGCAAATCGTCTAAAGTAATTGCAATTAACAAACAATACACGTCTAGTTTTTGTAACGCTTACTGCTGTAACACTGCAGTTCTTGTAACTGAACAATTCTTGTAACACTAAGTGCACTTATTCCTGCACCTTAATGTTAAGGGTGTCATTGTACAGACTACTAATTTTGTTTTTTTAATGTAGGTATGATGACAAGTGTTTTCCCCTTCACTTTGCATCTGAGATAATACTTAGCATTCCTAGGTCACATATTGTGTAGATTTCCTTTAGACTGATAATGGCATTCCATTATTTAGTCTGTTAGCATATATCAAATGCATAATGACACTAGGTTAAAAGCATTTTTACCAATATATGTGACAATCTACTTCCATTACTTGAGCTACATTGCTGTTTCAACATAACAGTAACTTTTATTTCTTTTATAATCATTCGCTGGCCGCTCGTGGGTTTCTAATTCCAAAGAAAAGAACCACGCCTTACCCCGAGTTTAGGCATAGCTGATCTCCTTAACCGACCAATCTTCGACCAGTGAGGAACTTTGCAGACATTAATTCGTTGCAGCAGAACATCGAGATCAAATCCATAAATATCATGGCCCTGTAAGTAATGGCAGACTGTAAATGGGTAGTACAATAAAGACGTGAGGAAATGAGTTACCAGATGCAGTGCAGCCATTGGGATGCTTCTGGAGCCCCATGGTCACACACTTGGTACATACTCTAACATGCTTTCTTTCACATGAAACAGGACTTTTTTTCTTTCAAATAAAAGCACATATATCCAATTCAAGTCATTTTGATCATCAAGATAGGCTCAAAAAGCTGACCGACTCCACTTGAGGAGTATAGAGTATAGGGGCTGGTTTAGCACAGTGGGCTAAACAGCTGGCTTGTAATACAGAACCAGGCCAGCAGCGCGGGTTCAATTCCCGTACAGGCCTCCCCGAACAGGCGTCGGAATGTGGCGACTATGGGCTTGTCACGGTAACTTCATTGAAGCCTACTTATGGGCAGCACGGTAGCATGGTGGTTAGCACAATTGCTTCACAGCTCCAGGGTCCCAGGTTCGATTCCCGGCTGGGGTCACTGCCTGTGCGGAGTCTGCACGTTCTCCCAGTGTGTGCGTGGGTTTCCCCTGGGTGCTCCGGTTTCCTCCCACAGTCCAAAGATGTGCAGGTTAGGTGGATTGGCCATGATAAATTGCCCTTAGTGTCCAAAATTGCCCTTAGTGTTGGGTGGGGTTACTGGGTTATGGGGATAGGGTGGAGGTGTAGGCTTGGGTAGGGTGCTCTTTCAAAGAGCCGGTGCAGACTCGATGGGCTGAATGGCCTCCTTCTGCACTGTAAATTCTATGAAAACTACTTGTGACAAATAAGCGATTATTATTATTAGACTGGAGGGTGATTTGATCAAGGTTTATAAAATGAAGTGGCTCAATCATGTTTGTATTGGGTTTGCTTCAACTGAACGGTTTTTATTTAAAAAAAAGTCATTCACAGGCATCACTGGCGGGGCCAGCAGTTACTGCCCATCACTAACTGCGTAACTGAGCGGATTGATAGGGCAGAGGGAATTTAAGAGTCAACCACATTGCAATGGGTCTGGAATCACATTATAGGAAGAAGGCAGATTTCATTATCTAAAGGGCATCAGTGAATCAAATGGGTTTTTAACGATGATCCAATAGTTTCATGGTCATAGCTACTGATACTAGCTTTGTACTCCAGATGTATTTAACCAAACTTAAATTACCCCAGCTTCCAGATCATAGGTGAGGTGGCAAGATGGAACAGAACTGTCTCGGTCACAGAAGGAAGAGAGTCGCAGTAGAAGGGTGTTTTTCTGAATGGAAGGTTGTGACTAGTGGTGTTCCACAGGATTGGTGCTGGGGCCTCTGTCGTTTGTAGTATACATAAATGATTTGGGGGAAAATGTAGCCAGTCTGATTAGTAAATTTGCAGATGACACCAAGGTTGGTGGAGTGGTAGATAGTGTTGATGATTGTCAAAAGATACAGCAGGATATAGATAGGTTGGAGACTTGGGCAGAGAAATGGCAAATGGAGTTTAATCCGGCCAAATGTGAGGTCATGTATTTTGGTAGGTCTAACATAGATGGGAAATATACCGTGAATGGCAAAACTCTGAGGAATATAGAAAGTCAGGGAGATCTGGGCGTGCATGTCCACAGATCTTTGAAGGTAGCAATACAAGTGGACAAGGTAGTCAAGAAAGCATACTGAATGCTTGCCTTCATTGGACGGGACATCGAGTATAAAAACTGGCAAGTCATGCTACAGTTGTATAGAACCTTGGTACGGCCGCACTTGGAATATTGAGCACAATTCTGGTCGCCACACTACCAGAAGGATGTGGAGACGTTGGAGAGAGTGCAGAGGAGGTTTATCAGGATGTTGTCTGGTCTGGAGGGTGTTAGCTATGTGGAGAGGCTGAATAGACTTGGACTGTTTTCATTAGAAAATCGGAGGTTGAGGGGTGATCTGATAAGAGGTCTACAAGATTATGAGGGGCATGGCTAGAGTGGATGGGCAGGCACTTTTTCCCAGGGTGGAGGGGTCAGTCACCAGGGGACATAGGTTTAACGTCTGTGGGGCAAAGTTTAGAGCCGATGTGCTAGGTAGGGTTTTACACAGAGGGTGGTGAGCGCCTGGAATGCTTTGCCAGGGAAGATTGTGAAAGCAGATACATTAACGGTGTTCAAAAGCCATCTTGACGACTTCCGGGTGCGGCGATGACCAGCTGAGTCGCACATTTCGGTAGCTCCCTGTGAAACGGACTTTTGGGCTCTTGATAGGAGCCCCAACGGCAATTTTGACGGCTAAAAACACTGTGCGGTAAACCAGAAGGGAATCCCCCCTGGATACGGATGGAAAAAGGAGAGGGAAGTGGCCAGATTGCAGTGGATCCTTTAGAACAGCGGCAAGGAAGGCAAGCAAAAACCAAGATGGCGTCGGAAGGTGGCAGTTTAACATGGGGCCCTGAACAACAAGAGTTCTTGAAATGCTGTGTGGAAGAGATCAAAAAGGAAATGAAGAAAGAGCTGTTGGCCCCGATACTACAGGCGATCGAAGGGCTAAAGGAGGAACAAAAGACCCAGGAGCGGGAGCTTCGGGTCGTGAAGGCAAAGGCAGCCGAGAATGAGGACGATATACAGGGCCTGGTGGTGAAGACGGAGACGCAGGAGGCACATCAGAAACGATGTGTAGAAAGGTTGGAGGCACTGGAAAACAACGCAAGGAGGAACAACCTGAGGATTCTTGGTCTTCCTGAAGGTGTGGAGGGAGCGGACGTCGGGGCATATGTGAGCACGATGCTGCACTCGTTAATGGGAGCGGAGGCCCCGGCAGGTCCGTTGGAGGTGGAGGGAGCATACCGAGTGATGGCGCGAGGACCGAGAGCAGGAGAAATTCCCAGAGCCATAGTGGTGAGATTCCTCCGTTTTAAGGATAGAGAAATGGTCCTTAGATGGGCGAAGAAAACTCGGAGTAGTAAATGGGAGAACGCAGTGATCCGCGTTTATCAAGACTGGAGTGCGGAGGTGGCGAGAAGGAGGGCGAGCTTTAATCGGGCCAAGGCGGTGCTTCATAAAAAGAAGATAAAATTTGGAATGCTGCAACCGGCAAGACTGTGGGTCACATATCGAGAGAGGCACCACTACTTTGAGACGGCGGATGAAGCGTGGACTTTTATTGTGGAAGAAAAACTGGAATGAGCGGGTTATTAAAAAGAACGTTCGAACAAAGTGGTGGGGCGAATGTGGGGGGCAAAGAGGGGTTTTATGTACTAATCCTGCGATGCGGTAACTTTTCTCTCTCCCACAGGTGGTGATGGGGGAGGAGGGGAGGTGGAGGAGATGGGGCGTTGGCCATTGGGGGCGGGGCCAAGGGAGAAGCGCGGGCTTGGTTCCCGCGCTATGATAATCATGGCGGGAATAGAGAAGCAGGAAGGAGGGGGCGTCGCACGGTGCGAGCCGAGGTCACGGGGGGAAGCCGAGGTCAGCCAGAGTTTGCTGACTTCTGGGAGCAACATGGGGGGAGTAATTACGCTAGCGGGGGATCTAGCGGGGGGGTGGGAGGGGGGAATTACTGGGTGCTGCTGCTGGGGAGAGGGGGGAGCTGGTATGGGAGAGGATGGGCGGGGGGGCACCGCCTGGGGGAGATACAGCTGCGTGGGAACCGGGTGAGGAGCTGGAAAAAGGTGATGGCTAATCGACAAGGGGGGGGGGGGGGTAGGAAGCCCCCCAACTCGGCTGATCACGTGGAACGTGAGAGGGCTGAACGGGCCGATAAAGAGGGCACGGGTACTCGCACACCTTAAGAAACTTAAGGCAGATGTGGTTATGTTACAGGAAACTCACCTGAAACTGATAGACCAGGTTAGGCTACGCAAAGGATGGGTGGGGCAGGTGTTCCATTCGGGGCTAGATGCGAAAAACAGGGGGGTGGCTATATTAGTGGGGAAGCGGGTAATGTTCGAGGCAAAGACTATAGTGGCGGATAACGGGGGCAGATACGTGATGGTGAGTGGCAAACTACAGGGGGAGACGGTGGTTTTGGTAAACGTATATGCCCCGAACTGGGATGATGCCAATTTTATGAGGCGGATGCTAGGACGCATTCCGGACCTAGAGATGGGAAAGCTGATAATGGGGGGAGATTTTAATACGGTGTTGGAACCAGGGCTGGATAGGTCGAAGTCCAGGACTGGAAGGAGGCCGGCAGCAGCCAAGGTACTTAAAGATTTTATGGAGCAGATGGGAGGTGTAGACCCGTGGAGATTTAGCAGACCTAGGAGTAAGGAGTTCTCGTTTTTCTCCTATGTCCATAAAGTCTACTCGCGAATAGACTTTTTTGTGCTGGGTAGGGCATTGATCCCGAAGGTGAGGGGAACGGAGTATACGGCTATAGCCATTTCGGATCACGCTCCACACTGGGTGGACTTGGAGATAGGGGAGGAAACAGGAGGGCGCCCACCCTGGAGAATGGACATGGGACTAATGGCAGATGAGGGGGTGTGTCTAAGGGTGAGGGGGTGCATTGAAAAGTACTTGGAACTCAATGATAATGGGGAGGTCCAGGTGGGAGTGGTCTGGGAGGCGTTGAAGGCGGTGGTTAGAGGGGAGCTGATATCAATAAGGGCACATAAAGGGAAGCAGGAGAGTAAGGAACGGGAGCGGTTGCTGCAAGAACATTTGAGGGTGGACAGACAATATGCGGAAGCACCGGAGGAGGGACTGTACAGGGAAAGGCAAAGGCTACATGTCGAATTTGACTTGCTGACTACAGGCACTGCAGAGGCACAATGGAGGAAGGCGTACAGTACGAATATGGGGAGAAGGCGAGCAGGTTGCTGGCACACCAATTGAGGAAAAGGGGAGCAGCGAGGGAAATAGGGGGAGTGAGGGATGAGGAAGGAGAGATGGAGCGGGGAGCGGAGAGAGTGAATGGAGTGTTCAAGACATTTTATAAAAAATTATATGAAGCTCAACCCCCGGATGGGAGGGAGAGAATGATGGGCTTCTTGGATCGGCTGGAATTTCCCAAGGTGGAAGAGCAGGAAAGGGTGGGACTGGGAGCACAGATCGAGGTAGAAGAAGTGGTGAAAGGAATTAGGAGCATGCAGGCGGGAAAGGCCCCGGGACCGGATGGATTCCCAGTCGAATTCTATAGAAAATATGTGGACTTGCTCGCCCCGGTACTGACGAGGACCTTTAATGAGGCAAAGGAAAGGGGACAACTGCCCCCGACTATGTCTGAAGCAACGATATCGCTTCTCTTAAAGAAGGAAAAGGACCCGCTACAATGCGGGTCATATAGACCTATTTCCCTCCTAAATGTAGATGCCAAGGTCCTGGCCAAGGTAATGGCAATGAGAATAGAGGAATGTGTCCCGGGGGTGGTCCACGAGGACCAAACTGGGTTTGTGAAGGGGAGACAGCTGAACACGAATATACGGAGGCTGTTAGGGGTAATGATGATGGCCCCGCCAGAGGGAGAAACGGAGATAGTAGTGGCGATGGATGCCGAGAAAGCATTTGATAGAGTGGAGTGGGATTATTTGTGGGAGGTGTTGAGGAGATTTGGTTTTGGAGAGGGGTATGTTAGATGGGTGCAGCTGTTGTATAGGGCCCCAGTGGCGAGCGTGGTCACGAATGGACGGGGATCTGCATATTTTCGGCTCCATAGAGGGACAAGGCAGGGATGCCCTCTGTCCCCATTATTGTTTGCACTGGCGATTGAGCCCCTGGCGATAGCGTTGAGGGGTTCCAAGAAGTGGAGGGGAGTACTTAGGGGAGGGGAAGAGCACCGGGTATCTTTGTATGCGGACGATTTGCTACTATACGTGGCGGACCCGGCGGAGGGGATGCCAGAAATAATGCGGATACTTGGGGAGTTTGGGGATTTTTCAGGGTATAAATTGAACATGGGGAAAAGTGAGTTGTTTGTGGTGCATCCAGGGGAGCAGAGTAGAGAAATAGAGGACCTACCGTTGAGGAAGGTAACAAGGGACTTTCGTTACCTGGGGATCCAGATAGCTAAGAATTGGGGCACATTGCATAGGTTAAATTTAACGCGGTTGGTGGAACAGATGGAGGAGGATTTCAAGAGATGGGATATGGTATCCCTGTCAATGGCAGGGAGGGTGCAGGCGGTTAAGATGGTGGTCCTCCCGAGATTCCTCTTTGTGTTTCAGTGCCTCCCGGTGGTGATTACGAAGGCTTTTTTTAAAAAGGATTGAAAAGAGCATCATGGGTTTTGTGTGGGCCGGGAAGACCCCGAGAGTGAGGAAGGGATTCTTACAGCGTAGCAGGGATAAGGGGGGGGCTGGCACTACCGAGCCTAAGTGAGTATTATTGGGCCGCCAATATTTCAATGGTGAGTAAGTGGATGGGAGAGGAGGAGGGAGCGGCGTGGAAGAGATTAGAGAGGGCGTCCTGTAGGGGGACTAGCCTACAGGCTATGGTGACAGCCCCATTGCCGTTCTCACCGAGGAACTACACCACAAGCCCGGTGGTGGTGGCTACACTGAAGATTTGGGGACAGTGGAGACGGCATAGGGGAAAGACTGGAGCCTTGGGGGGGGTCCCCGATAAGAAACAACCATAGGTTTGCCCCGGGGGGAATGGATGGGGGATATGGAATGTGGCAAAGAGCAGGAATAACGCAACTGAAAGATCTGTTTGTGGATGGGAAGTTCGCGAGTCTGGGAGCGCTGACCGAGAAATATGGGTTGCCCCAAGGGAATGCATTCAGGTATATGCAACTGAGGGCTTTTGCGAGGCAACAGGTGAGGGAATTCCCGCAGCTCCCGACACAAGAGGTGCAGGACAGAGTGATCTCAAAGACATGGGTGGGGGATGGTAAGGTGTCAGATATATATAGGGAAATGAGGGACGAAGGGGAGACTATGGTAGATGAACTAAAAGGGAAATGGGAAGAAGAGCTGGGGGAGGAGATCGAGGAGGGGCTGTGGGCAGATGCCCTAAGCAGGGTAAACTCGTCGTCCTCGTGTGCCAGGCTAAGCCTGATTCAGTTTAAGGTATTACACAGGGCACATATGACTGGAGCACGGCTCAGTAAATTTTTTGGAGTGGAGGATAGGTGTGCGAGGTGCTCGAGAAGCCCAGCGAATCATACCCATATGTTTTGGTCATGCCCGGCACTACAGGGGTTTTGGATGGGGGTGACAAAGGTGCTTTCAAAAGTAGTAGGAGTCCGGGTCGAACCAAGCTGGGGGTTGGCTATATTTGGGGTTGCACAAGAGCCGGGAGTGCAGGAGGCGAGAGAGGCCGATGTTTTGGCCTTTGCGTCCCTAGTAGCCCGGCGCAGGATATTGCTAATGTGGAAAGAAGCCAAGCCCCCGGGGGTGGAGACCTGGATAAATGACATGGCGGGGTTTATAAAGCTAGAGCGGATTAAGTTCGTCCTAAGGGGGTCGGCTCAAGGGTTCACCAGGCGGTGGCAACCGTTCGTCGAATACCTCGCAGAAAGATAGACGGAATGGGAAAAAGAAGGCAGCAGCAGCAGCCCAGGATCGGGGGGGGGGGGGGGGGAGGAACCAGAAGGACTCTCAGGGTTGTTAATATATACTGTATAGTATGTATAGGTCGTTGCTACAGATAATTATATATTGGACTGTTAAATTATATTTTTGGAGAGTATTACCTGTGACAAGGCAGTTGCCAATTAGGGCTAGTTTTTATTTTTGTTATTTATTATTTATTCATTTTTTGTTTATAAAATAGGTCATTGTTATTTGTGTTGTTATAATATTGTGTAAAGGATGCACAATGTACTGTGTTGGTTGACCAAAAATTTTCAATAAAATATTTAATTTAAAAAAAAAAGCCATCTTGACAAACACATGGATAGGATGGGTATAGAGGGATATGGCACTAGAAAGTGCTGAGGTTTTTGCAAGGTTGGTATCATGACCGGTACAGGCTTGGAGGGCCGTACACCACGAGCCCGGTGATGGCGGCAACGTTGAAGATCTGGGGGCAGTGGAGACGGCATTGGGGCGAGATGGGAGCCTCGGTTTGGTCCCCGATTAGGGAGAACCATCGGTTCGTCCCGGGAAAGATGGAGAGGGGGTTTCAGAGCTGGAATAGGGCAGGGATCAGAAGAATGGGGGACCCGTTTATAGACGGGACGTTTGTGAGCCTAGGGGCGCTGGAGTAGAAGTTTGGGCTACCCCCGGGAAATGCGTTCTGGTACATGCAAGTGAGGGCGTTTGTGAGGCGGCAGATGAGGGAATTCCCGTTGCTCCCGGCACAGAGGATTCAGGACAGGATGATTACGGGTGTATGGGTTGGAGAGGGGTGGGTCTCGACGATCAACAGGAGCTGAAAGAGGAGGAGGCCGCGGTAGAGGAGCTAAAGGGCAAGTGGGAGGAGATAGATGAGGGTCTGTGGGCTGATGCCCTGAGTTGGGTTAATTCTTCCTCCTCTTGCGCCAGGCTCAGCCTAATACAATTCAAGGTTGTTCACAGAGCGCATATGACAGGGGCAAGGATGAGTAGGTTCTTTGGGGTAGAGGACAGGTGTGAGAGGTGCTCGGGGAGTCCGGCAAATCACGTCCACATATTCTGGTCGTGCCCGGCACTGGAGGGGTTTTGGAGGGGTCTTGCGAGGACTATGTCCAAGGTGGTGAAAGTCCAGGTCAAGCCGAGTTGGGGGTTGGCATTATTTGGGGTAACGGATGAGCCGGGAGTGCAGGAGGCGAAAGAGGCCGGTATCCTGGCCTTTGCGTCCCTGGTAGCCCGACGGAGGATCTTGTTATTATGGAGGGACGCGAAGCCCCCCAGCATGGAAGCCTGGATAAATGACATGGCAGAGTTCATTAAATTGGAGAGGATAAAGTTTGCCTACGAGGATCTGTACAGGGGTTCTCCAGGTGGTGGCAACCGTTCCTAGACTATCTCGCGGAGCGTTGGGGGGGGGGGGGGGAGATGCCTCTTTCGGGGGGGTATTTGGGCGGGGGGGGGGGGTTGAATGTGGTGTTTGTGTTCTTTCTTCCTTTTGTTATGATGGGAGGGGTTTGTTTGTTATAAAAAATTGTTGGAAAAATTTGAATAAAAATATTTTTTTTATAAAAAGCTTGGAGGGCCGAAGGGCCTGTTCCTGTGCTGTATTGTTCTTTGTTCCATGATGGGATGTGAACTAATTTGTCTGGATCATTGGTCCAATAAGGTAATTACTATTCAACTGAACCAAAGAGGATCAGGAAGTACAATCTCAAATTATATAAAGGGCAAATCCAAGTTAGCTGTCAGGAGGTGGTTCCATTTCCGAAGGTGGATCTGTGGAACAGGCTACTGGTGAGAGCTGGGCCCTTGGTTGGATGCGGCAGGGACCAGCTCTTACAAAAAAATGTCAGTGCTCTGGAACATAAACCAGGACCAAACTGATCTCCTGGATTATCTGTGATTGTCCAATAGGCTTGCAGAAGAATTTACCAAATTTATTCCCCTTCATGGGGCTGGGATTTTGCATTTTCCATGAAATCACACAGCACAGGTGGGTGAGGTATGAATATATTAGACTTAAGATGAACAAGACATCACATTTACGGGGGATAGGTTTGATAGGCCAGCAAGTCTTCTCCCACCTCAGTTGTCATACACAAACAACAACAATACAACAACCACCCAATCCGCCAAACTCTCTCCTCCCTCCCCCACCATGAGGGAAAAGGAAAAATAGCCAAACCTTACCAAAATACAGAGACAACCGCTCCCTCCCTAACAGCTGAAGGTATACCACCAGCTCCCTGAAAAAGGAGATGAAAGGCTGCCACCTCGAATAGAACCTTTCCACCGACTTCCTCATGGTATACTTGACCTTCTCCAGGTGTGAAATTTCAATTGATCCCCCAGCCACGCCAGGGACTTAGGCCGCACCAGGGACCTCCACCCAAGAAGAATTCACCTCCAGGCTATTAGCGAGGCAAAGGCTAGCACATCTGCCCTTGTTTCTGTCTGCAGCACCGGTGAGTCCGAAACCCCTAAAATGGCCAAAGAGCACTGCTCCAGCTGAACGCCCAAAATCCCTGACATTGTATCAAAAAAGGAGACTCAGAAACTAACAAGCTTGGGGAAAGACCAAAACATCCCTGTGAATTGGTGGCCCCCTAGACAACTATCCTCCGCCCCCGAGAAGAACCCACTCCTACTCGCTGGTAAGGTGTGCCCGGTGTACCACCTTGAAATGGATCAGGCTTAACCTCCCACATGAGAGTGTGAAGTTGACCCTGTGAAGAGCCTCACTCCACACTCTCCTCTCAAAGACCAAACACAGCTCACCTTCCCACTTCCCCTTTACCTCCTCCAACAGCGCCTGCTCCTGCTCCGTCACCAACATCTGTCCATAGACCTCCGAAATCCTAGCCTCCCCTAACTCGGCCTTGGACAGGACCCTGTCCGTTAGCGAAGCTGATGGTACCAAGGGAAATGAAGGCAACTCCTTGCGTAAACAATCCCGTGCACCTGAAAGTACCTGAATATATTCCCTCTCGGGTATTGGAACTTCTCTAACAACTCGTCCAGGGTTGCGAATCTACCTTCCAGAAACAAGCCCCTAAATCTCTCTGCCCTTTCCCTCTCACGTGCCCTAAACGATGAATCTGAGCCAAACAGCATAAACCTATGGTTCCCGCAAATTGAGGCCAACAGTGACAGAGCCCAGTTTAAAATGCTGCCTAAACTGATTCCAAATTCTCAAAGTGGCTATCACCACCAGGCCCGAAGAGATTCTAGCAGGGGAAAACTGAATGGCGCGGTAACCTGCTCTCTCAGACTCGACGCCATGCAAAATACCTCTTCCATCTGCCCCTATATAGGAGTCCAGATCCTTGAACCACTCCTGCACCTCATCGATATTTGCCGCCCACTGGTAGAACAAGATTGGGTAATGCCAACCCCACCCCCACACCCCGACAGCCTAACCTTTGCAAAAACATTCTACGAACCCGAGAAGTCTTACCAGCTCAAACAAAAGTAGACATCAATTTATTAACCCTGTCAAAGAAAGCCTTGGGGAGAAAGACTGGGACACTGGAACAAAAAGAAAAACCTCAGGAGAATATTCATCTTCACCATCAGTACCCTTCCTACTAGGGTCAGAGGGAGGGCATCCCACCCCCTCCACCAGGCTAGCAAAGTTAATAGAATGTGGCCCAGTCATGGGTCATCTGAATTCCCAGATACCGAAAGAGAGTCCTGGCCAGATGAAATGGCAGCTTCTCCAGGTCAGCTCCCCTCCCCGGTTGGGTTCACCAGAAAATATTCACTCGCTCCCAGATTCAGCTTGTACCCAGAAAAGGAGCCAAAAGGAGCAACTCATTATTTCCCCCACATTGAAGAGTGGGTCCGTGACATATAGTAACAAATCGTCCTCACGCAAGAGCATGTGCTCCCTCCCGCCACGGTCTATCCCCCTCCATCCGGTAGACAATCTCAGAGGAATGGCCAGATGCTCGAATGAGGGGAATTTATTCCATCAAACTACACTAATTTCCTCCCAAACAAAATCACCCATAACCTGGGCAGAAAGGGCCCAAACGACGTGCCCTGCCGGGAGCCACTGCATTTGTGACTGCTCACCACATAGCCGCCACTGGAAGTCTCAGGAAAAGAAAGATTAGCTCGGCTTCCTGTTCCCGATTATTCCGTCTCATGTACAGAAAAGTGCTCGCGAGAGAATGTGGTGAAGGTGAGATTGAATTCACCCCTGATGTCAGTAAATTAGCACTGTGGAACTTTTCTCAAAGGGAGTGGTCACGCTGTGGTGGTGGTGGGGGGGAGACAATGCCTTTTGGAATTAAAAACAAAAAGAAAAATGCTGGAAAAACACAGCAAATCTGACTGCATCTGTGGAGATAGAAACGGAGTAGAGATTCTCTAGCAGGTCAAGTCTACAACTAACATTCCAAAAGGAAAAGATGTTTTTCTACCTTCTGCAAACTTGAAACTGCTTTTACTCTCAACTGTTGAGATGCACTAAACAGCACTTCCCAGGAAATAAACAAATCCATCATTAGTAACGTGCAATCAGTGTATAGATCTTTCAGTATATTGCTCACATATTAACCACAGCAGTGTCCCAATTTGGAAGTTTTTTTGTCGATTTATGATGTTAAAATTAAAATTGGCAAACAGGTCACCTTGTACTTGAATTCCTGCAATCATTTTGATGAATTACAAAGAAAATAAATAATAATGAATAAACACCACTGGTTGGCTGAGCAGTTTCCAAAACAGTCCAAATTTAATCCGATGTTAACATGAACTTCAACTCAGTCACAGGCAAATTCAACGGAGAATTAGAAACACAAAGATTTGCAAAAGGCAGCTGTTTCAAAAAAACTGGGGCTGGTTTGTCCCCTGTCCATTTGCAAACTGATGTGATAAAAGCCTCCATACTTTTCTAATTAAATGCTGACTGTGGCCTCTGCACTTTTCATTAGGATTGACTTCAGCAACCATAAACTTTCATATTCAATATTTCCTGGAACAGTCTTTGCCAATACTGCTTAAAGTTTCTACTCACCACAAGAACATCAGGGTCAATCTTGTGAATCTTTGCCAGGAAATAGCCTAAAAGGGTCCTTTCGGTAGCAGCAACCTCAACTTTTGCATTCTGAAACCATAAGGATAAATCATCTTCATAAACCCTTTCATAAATCTGTTTTGAAGGAAGGCTTGTGGCACAATGGGTAGCATCCCTACCTTTGAGCCAGAACCTCCAGGTTCAAGTCCCACTCCAGGACTTGGATGACCAAGGAAGATACATTCGGAATGCGCCCAGACAGGTTGAGTATCAGCTTATAAATCCTTCTAACACACGACAATGGTAGGTGGCATAGTGGCACAGTGGTTAACAGTGCTGCCTCACAGCGCCAGGGACCCGGGTTCAATTCCAGCCTTAAGTGAGTCCGTGTGGAGTTTGTGCTTTCTCCCCATGTCTGCGTGGGCTTGCTCCAGGTTTCATCCCACTACCCAAAGATGTGCAGGTTAGGTGGATTGGCCATGCTAAATTGCCCCTTATTGTCCAAAATGTGCAGACTCGATAGGCTGAATGGCTATCTTCTGCACTGTAGGGATTCTATGGCAAGAGTGGGAGAGACTCCTCGTCAGCCATGTTGATGAAAGAAACAGGAGCCTCTATCATCATTGTCCATCGCCCCAGGCCACAACCTGCATGTAAACGTGTATGCGGCCATAGCAACTGGGATTCTTTGGGAGGCTGGTTGAATCTGTTTGCTGTACGGCCAGTGTGGATCAGGTTGGTGCCAATAACACGTGGTTCAATCCCCAATCCAGCTGGGGTGGATTTGGAACCTGCCTCCTTGCCCCATCTGTGGTAGAGGTTGTGGTACTGGGAGTCAGACATGCCATTGGACAAAGAACCCAAGAAGAAGAAATCCGTGTTGACTCATGTTATGATTTTCTAAGAACTTTCTAATGGATTAGATATTACCATGTTCCCTACTAATGATGCACGGCTAACTGGAGTATAATTCCCAGTCTTCTTTCTCCCGCATTTCTCGATTAGCAAGTTTACACTTCCCACCTTCTAGCCCACGGGGAACATATTAGATTTTAAGGAATTCTCGAAGATCAAAACTAACGCATTTGCTATCTCACCAGCTACCTCTTTCAAAGCCCTAGGGTGTAGGACACTAGATTTGATGGCTTTTGATCCCATTAGTTTTTCTAGTATTTTTTCTTTACTAATACTCTTTCCTCACTTCCACCAGACTCCTGAGTTTTCTATCACTTCCAGCTTTCTAGTGTTTTCTACCATGAAGACAGATACAAATTATTCACTTAAAGCCTCTGCCATTTTCTCATCCCCCGGTACTCGTTCCCCGTCTCGGTCTCGAAGGGACCCACATTTACTCTGGCTAATCGTTTCCTTTTTACATACCTACTGAGAATTTCACAATCTGTTTATGTCAGTTAATTTCTTCTTTTAGACTATTTTCTCTTTATCAGTTTCTTTGTTATACTTTGTTGAATTTTAAAATTCACAGTCAAACCAATTTTCTCACGAGTGTTTTAAGGCCTTAAGGCATTGCAAATTATGAATTTGTTGCTTATATACCATAGTTTCCCATCTACCTTAGCTACCTCACCTCTAAATATCTACACAGTTCTCGGTGTTCCAGGTTTAAGACCGGGTACGTGTGTGTGTGTGGTGTGTGTGTGTGTGGTTCGGGGGGGGGGGGAATAAATACAATATTCTATCACTAGAAATGATGGGGGGAGCAGGTAGCAGAAAAGGGGGGCGATAGGACAGAGACGGGGGAATGGAGCAGAAACCAGGGGGGGGGGGGGGATGTCAGCACGGTGGCGCAGTGGTTAGCACTGCCGCCCCACGGTGCCGAGGTCACAGGTTCGATCCCAGACCCGGCTCATTGTCTGTGTGGAGTTTGCACATTCTACCCGTGTTTGCAGGGGTTTCAACCACACAATCCAAAGATGTGCAGTGTAGGTGGATTGGCCACGCTAAATTGCCCCGTAATTGGGAAAAAATGAATCGGGTACTCTAAATTTTATTTTAGAAAAAGAGATAGGGTGGGGTAGGTTAGAGCAGAATGGGGAGGGAGTTAGCACAGAGAGGGGGAGGGAGTTAGCACAGAGAGGGGGGGTTAGAGCAGAGGGGGGGTTAGAGCAGAGGGGGGGTTAGAGCAGAGGGGGGGTTAGAGCAGAGGGGGGGTTAGAGCAGAGGGGGGGTTAGAGCAGAGGGGGGGTTAGAGCAGAGGGGGGGTTAGAGCAGAGGGGGGGTTAGAGCAGAGGGGGGGTTAGAGCAGAGGAGGCGTTAGAGCAGAGGGGGGGTTAGAGCAGAGGGGGGGTTAGAGCAGAGGGGGGTTAGAGCAGAGGGGGGGTTAGAGCAGAGGGGGGGTTAGAGCAGAGGGGGGGTTAGAGCAGAGGGGGGGTTAGAGCAGAGGGGGGGGTTAGAGCAGAGGGGGGGTTAGAGCAGAGGGGGGGGGTTAGAGCAGAGGGGGGGGGTTAGAGCAGAGGGGGGGGTTAGAGCAGAGGGGGGGGTTAGAGCAGAGGGGGGGGTTAGAGCAGAGGGGGGGGTTAGAGCAGAGGGGGGGGTTAGAGCAGAGGGGGGGGTTAGAGCAGAGGGGGGGGTTAGAGCAGAGGGGAGGGTTAGAGCAGAGGGGAGGGTTAGAGCAGAGGGGGGGGGTTAGAGCAGAGGGGGGGGGTTAGAGCAGAGGGGGGGTTAGAGCAGAGGGGGGGTTAGAGCAGAGGGGGGGTTAGAGCAGAGGGGGGGTTAGAGCAGAGGGGGGGTTAGAGCAGAGGGGGGTTAGAGCAGAGGGGGGGTTAGAGCAGAGGGGGGGTTAGAGCAGAGGGGGGGTTAGAGCAGAGGGGGGGCTAGAGCAGAGGGGGGGTTAGAGCAGAGGGGGGGTTAGAGCAGAGGGGGGGTTAGAGCAGAGGGGGGGTTAGAGCAGAGGGGGGGTTAGAACAGAGGGGGGGTTAGAGCAGAGGGGGGGTTAGAGCAGAGGGGGGGTTAGAGCAGAGGGGGGGTTAGAGCAGAGGGGGGGTTAGAGCAGAGGGGGGGTTAGAGCAGAGGGGGGGTTAGAGCAGAGGGGGGGTTAGAGCAGAGGGGGGGTTAGAGCAGAGGGGGGGTTAGAGCAGAGGGGGGGTTAGAGCAGAGGGGGGGTTAGAGCAGAGGGGGGGTTAGAGCAGAGGGGGGGTTAGAGCAGAGGGGGGGTTAGAGCAGAGGGGGGGTTAGAGCAGAGGGGGGGTTAGAGCAGAGGGGGGGTTAGAGCAGAGGGGGGGTTAGAGCAGAGGGGGGTTAGAGCAGAGGGGGGGTTAGAGCAGAGGGGGGGTTAGAGCAGAGGGGGGGTTAGAGCAGAGGGGGGGTTAGAGCAGAGGGGGGGTTAGAGCAGAGGGGGGGTTAGAGCAGAGGGGGGGTTAGAGCAGAGGGGGGTTAGAGCAGAGGGGGGGTTAGAGCAGAGGGGGGGTTAGAGCAGAGGGGGGTTAGAGCAGAGGGGGGTTAGAGCAGAGGGGGGTTACAGCAGAGGGGGTTTAGAGCAGAGGGGGTTTAGAGCAGAGGGGGGTTAGAGCAGAGGGGGGTTAGAGCAGAGGGGGGTTAGAGCAGAGGGGGGTTAGAGCAGAGGGGGGTTAGAGCAGAGGGGGGTTAGAGCAGAGGGGGGTTAGAGCAGAGGGGGGTTAGAGCAGAGGGGGGTTAGAGCAGAGGGGGGTTAGAGCAGAGGGGGGTTAGAGCAGAGGGGGGTTAGAGCAGAGGGGGGTTAGAGCAGAGGGGGGTTAGAGCAGAGGGGGGTTAGAGCAGAGGGGGGTTAGAGCAGAGGGGGGTTAGAGCAGAGGGGGGTTAGAGCAGAGGGGGGTTAGAGCAGAGGGGGGTTAGAGCAGAGGGGGGTTAGAGCAGAGGGGGGTTAGAGCAGAGGGGGGTTAGAGCAGAGGGGGGTTAGAGCAGAGGGGGGTTAGAGCAGAGGGGGGTTAGAGCAGAGGGGGGTTAGAGCAGAGGGGGGTTAGAGCAGAGGGGGGTTAGAGCAGAGGGGGGTTAGAGCAGAGGGGGGTTAGAGCAGAGGGGGGTTAGAGCAGAGGGGGGTTAGAGCAGAGGGGGGTTAGAGCAGAGGGGGGTTAGAGCAGAGGGGGGTTAGAGCAGAGGGGGGTTAGAGCAGAGGGGGGTTAGAGCAGAGGGGGGTTAGAGCAGAGGGGGGTTCGAGCAGAGGGGGGTTAGAGCAGAGAGGGGGGTTAGAGCAGAGAGGGGGGTTAGAGCAGAGAGGGGGGGTTAGAGCAGAGAGGGGGGGTTAGAGCAGCGAGGGGGGTTAGAGCAGAGAGGGGGGGTTAGAGCAGAGAGGGGGGAGGAAATAAAGGGAGGAGAGAGCTGAACTGGATACCACATTGCGCTGCAAATATTTGATATATGTGCTTTTTTTTATAAAATGTGTTTTGTCAATTTATAAAATCACATCTTTTTATTCGCTGTCAACGTATTATGGGTTCCACGGCGGCACAGGTGTTAGCACTGCTGCCTCGCAGCTCACAGGACCTTGGTTCAATTCTGGCCACGGGTGACCGTCTATGTGAAGTTCTCCCCGTGTCTGCATGGGTTTCCTCCGAGTGCTCCGGATTCCTCCCACAGTCCAAAGATGTGCAGGTCAGGTGGATTGGTCGTGCTAAATTGCCCCTTAGTGTCCCAAGGTTTAGGTTGGGTCACTGGGTTTAAGGGGTGTTGCTAATTTTCTCCTTAGTTCAATTGCTCGGTTTTATTACCTTTGCTCTTGAGTCGCCAGGTAACTTTATGATACCGTCACAAGGTTCAAGTCAGAGTAATGATCAATAATCCAATATACCGATTAGTAAGGTTTAAATCAAAGCAGATTTATTATACACAGTGATCACTACTCATGCACAAATTCTACGTTTAAGCTACTTCTACAACTAACAGGCCTATACTTAGTTTGGAACTGGCCCACCAGGTCAGGGGAACAAATGGCCTTTCGTTCGGGTTCTGAGCCTGCGGGATTCGAAGTTGGTACAGATTGATAGCTAGGAGCGCCTATCTCGTAGCGAGCGTTGAATTAAGACTTACAGTTTCGACCAGCTGCTGAAGAGTGAAGAGCTGGAGAAGCGGTGGAGAAGAGAGCGACTTGAACTTGGGGCTCAATTCTTATAGTCCCCAGGGGCTTCCCGCCTTTCGGGGCGGACCCTGTACCTGGTCCCAAGTGATTGGACTTTGTCCCAATCGCTTGGCTCGATTTTCTTCAATGCTGGAGCGGTTCCCTGATCGATGGGCGGTCTTGAGGTGCTCGTTCACCTTTTGTGTAGGCTTCTACTGGCGCCGAAGAGTCTGGTTTTGCTGTGTGTCTAAATGTTGCTTTATTGTTCCTGGGGATTGCTCATTAGTATGCAGATGGCTGTTGTTTTGTTATGCTGATGGTTGCTGGTATCGATATTGTCTGGCCTTTCCAGAGGTAAATACACAGCCAACCTGCAGCTGCTGGTTTTTGTCTTGTTGGCTGACTTTCCCATCAGCCTTTGCCGTTCGCCATTTTGAATCGGGAGTTGGCCATTTTAAGTGGCTACAGGGGATAGAGTAGAGGTGTGGACTTAAGTCGGGTGCTCTTTCCCAGGGCCGATGTAGACTCGATGGGCCGAATGGCCTGTTCTGCACTGTAAATTCTAAGATTCTATATCACAAGAATATCCAGTAATGTCTCCTCCGCCATTTTGACCCAGGACCACAAAATGTGAAAACAAAGCTCAGTCCCTGCCAACATTGTCAAATGTTTCTGCATTTTTGAAAAACATATTTCCCCAATATGAACTGAAAACAAATGCGATTGAAAAGTGCATTTCAAACCATGGCCCAAACATGTAGCAATTCATTAAATGAAAGATTACATTTCTATCTACGTCGGTGTTATTGCACAGTGCAGTCACACACTACAAATTTTAACATCAGTGCAAAGGCACTTTGCAGCAATGCTAAACTTGGAATGTAAATCAGGCACTAAGGCCTGATCAGATTCCAAGGTGAAATAAAGTGAGACCTCCCATCTCCTCTCTGGAGACTCACACCACTTAGTTCCACTTTCAGACTGGCCCCTCCGACACCAATCATAATGTAAATGCACCATTCGTTTTTACGCCATTGCGGTGGGAGTTCCTCTGTAATTTAGACAATCACAGCCATTACACTCTTCCTGTGCTTACTTCTTTACATTACCAGAAAGGAGATTGGCTACTGGGAACATAATTCAGCGGTCAGATTATATTTCAGGATAGTATTCATCAGAGTCGATAACCAACATTCTCAATCAGCTTTGTGATTTGAGATCTGGCAGACATTGGATACAAATGACAATCCCGGCATTTGGAGGAGAGTTGCCTCAAAAAGGATTAATTCAGCTAAAATAATAAATTCACACACAATGAAATTAAGTGAGAAGTGATTGTTTTAATATCTTGACAATTCCCACATAAAAATACCACCACATCCATCAAAGTGAAAGCAATCATTTCTTAATTCACAAAGTATTTCACAAACATATCTACTGATTAATTGACCACCGTCCACTGGAGGCCACGTTATACGCGCAGTCGTGAAAAACATCCCTCCGTCTGCCAGGTTTGTCTCCTCTCCTGAAAGCATCGACTCACGCCTGACGTATTCTGTGGTCTGTCCCCTAGCACCAAAGTGGTGATCAGAATCAGCAGATTACAGAACCACAAGGAGCAGCACATCCAAGCTCAGTGCTTCCCTGATTCACACACATTTCCAGGGATCACTGGGTAATAAATGGAAGTAGGCAGGGCTCCTAGCTAGGTGAAATCAGGCCATTGCCTGTCCAGCTCATTCAGCATAGATGGTTAATGAGCCCAGTCGGCTTTGCTCAAATCCACGCAAGACAGATCAGGGAAGCCAAGTAAAACATGCAGTAGCAATTTTAAAAGAAATTGACAAATAATTGTCATTTCATGGGGACCCATCAATTTATTAAACAGAACTTATCTGGACCAGCTTAAAACTCCCATCAACGTATTCAAAGTGGAAATAACAAGAAATTAAAAAGCATAATTTCTGTACGAGTACATCAATTCCTTTCTTTATCCCCACATTAATAAATTTATACAAAATAAATAGCAGAGGCAAACAGACAGAAAAATAACTTACTTTTCTCGCCAGTACCTCCCGGAAATCGTAAGGAAAGATACAATCACTGGGCTTGCTGATGACTAGAAAAGGAGGCAGCATTAGTATTTTAACAATGTTCTCAACACAGATTTCTTTCAGGAGGACATGATTAGCAGATGAATAGGAAAATCAAGGAACCCAATTCTCTCCCACAGACACATATCCAGGCTCACCACTCCCAGAAATACTGTTCTACATATGCCATGATTTTTGAAGCGTCAAAGATCAGTTCCTGGTGTTGGGTTCAGCAAACAGTATCCAAAATAATTGAATAATGTGTGCTTTTGTGGAATACAAGGCATGACACTGGGAGGTCTATAACTAGATTCACACCTCAGGAAAGGTGGCAGAGGGGTTACAAATAACCCCTTACAAATTAACAAATGTCTTTTCCTACAAATATTAACGGTTTTGTTATTATTCTCCATTCACCTTGAGGTAAATTAAGGAAAGTACCAGATGTAATAATCAAGATTACAATTTTAGAAATAAAATGCACATGGAACTGTTTCGATTCCCAGGGAAGCTTTGGCCTTTTCACTTGCATACCAACAAACGTTTCTGCTATTTGCCTCAGAGGGCCAGGTAATCCTTTGACCCAAGGTCATATTCTGAATGCTTGGGGGCATCACGTGAACAGATCTTCCCAATCCCAAATCAATGAACAGTGACTGCTGCTGGGCATGAATATGGATGTCAGAGGAGGACAACATTAGGTTCAACAGTGATGTTCTACGCAGTTAATATGTGCGAATATTCACCTAGGTTTACTTGAGCTAATGGTGGCTAGTTCCGAGGGAACTGTACCCCAGCACGAGTCATCATCTTGAAAAACACCATTTTGAAAAGGGCAGAAGAAATTAGGGAAAAAGAACTTGTGCGGACTGGTTTTTATGATTTTTTTAAAAAGCGTTTTCCAATTAAGGGGCAATTAAGTGAGGCCAATCCACCTACTCTGCACATCTATTGTGAGGGCGAGACCCACGCAGACACAGGGAGAACGTGCAAACTCCACACGGACAGTGACCCGGGGCCAGGATCAAACCCAGGTCCTTGGCGCCGTGAAGCAGCAGTGCTATCCAGTGAGCCACCCTGCTGTCCCGACTGAATTTTATAATCATATTAAGGATGCTTGCATTGGGAACAAAATAAATTTCACTTTTACATCTAGTGTCAACATTAAGCATACGCTGCATGCAGAGAAAAACTGCATCACTGCCTCTACATCAGAACACCAGTGGCATTTTACACTTTCTACGCCAGTCTCGTTGAGACCTCTCTCAACAGCCGGCAATTAATGTTGAATGACAGGTAATGTTATGTTGATGAGCATCAGCCACTAGGAAGTGGATCGAGAGAAACAGAGCTCGTTTCTCTTCGGGATTTAGCACAAGAACACAAGGAAGCCTTCCCTCAAATTAAGCTCAGGCACTACTCAAGGTCCCAATTCAAACATGATGCAGCACTCAATCCAGCTCATCACCCCAAAGGTGCCAACTATTAAAACCGTTTGTGCTTCCAGTGGCACATTGTTCTTGCATATTACACACTTACACTTTCTGTAGAAGAAAATACCTACCGCAGAAATGGGCCTGGAATGGAGGCTGGGGAGCAGCTCTGTCCAGAGGGAATTTATGATGAACAAAAGCTGCCAAGACCAGAATCTGGAACAAAAGGAAATGGATAGATAGTTTCAATTGGAGTTTCACCTTTAAAGGGTCATTTTAAAATATGTGCAGTTATGATTTCAATCACAGCAAATATCCTATTGCACTGTACTATCCACATTTGCCTTTTTTCTGACGAGGGTTTTCTGATATTACTGAAGCCAGGGTTTGAGGCAGAATCTGACCGACAGAATTGAGTTAACTAAAGTAAGGCCTGGACATTAGCTCAGAAGTAAGATGGGAGCAGAGGGAGCCAGGGTCGGTTTGAGGTGGGCAAGCCTGGAAGGAAGGGCTTCTCTTGAGCCCTGTCTGATTTAAATCACTGAACCCAGTTAACATTCCTTGCTTCCATTTCCGGCCGCAGCCAGCAATGTCGGGAGGCTGGCTGTTGGATGGATGGGCCTTTGTCACCAGCCACAGAACAGACAGGAAAGTGGGAAACGTTGGTAAGGTTGGGGGCTGGCCAATCATGTGACAGTGAGTGAAGCAGGCTAACTGAAATCAGCAGCTACCCACTTAGAATCAGAAGAACTAGAAGCAGGGGTTGGCGATTCATCCCCTCCAGCCCGATCCGCGATTCAATATGATCATGGCTCATCTCCTCTCGGCCTCAACTCCACTTTCCTGCCCCTTCCCCATAACCCTTCAACCAATTACTAATTAAAAATGTTTCTACCTCCTCCTTTAATTTACTTAAAGCCACAGCACCCACTGCACTGAGGTATTGAATTACACTGATTCATGACCCTTTGAGAAAAGTAATTTCTCCTCATCTCGGTTTTAAATCTGCTACCCCTTATCCTAAAGCTATGTTCTCTTGTTCTAGAATGCCCCACAAGAGGAAGCATCCACTCTACGTCTACTTTGACAATACCTTTTATCATTACAGCCCAGGTGGCCATTCAGCCTATCTTGTCTGTGTTGCCTCTCTGCAATTCACCGAGTCCCAATACACCGACTTTCTCCAGTAGCCCTGCAAATTGTTCTTCTTCAGGTAATGATCCAATTCTCTTTCGAAAGCCACGATTGAACCTGCCTCAACCGTACAGATCCCGAGCACTCACTTTGCAAAAAACATTTTCCTCATGTCACCATTGCTTCTTTTCCCAATCAGCTTAAATCGGTGCCCTCTGGTCCTTGATCCTTCCATTACTGGAAAGTTTCTCCCTATATCCTGGGAAGATACTCCCTAGATACGGTGTTCGGACTTCTCATGATTTTGAACACCTCCATCAAATATTGTTTCGACCTTCTCTACACCAAGCAGAAGAGCTCAAGCTTCTCCAATATATTTACGCTGGAAACATTCTTGTGAATCTTTCCTGGACCCTCTCTAATATCTTTACATTTTTCCTGAAGCATGGAGCTCAGAAGTAGATGTAACACTGCAGTTGAAGCCGAACCAGTGTTTTATACAGTGTTTATCGTAACTTCCTTGCTTTTGTACTTTATGTCCCTATTTATAATGCACAGTATCCTGTATGCTTCATCACCATTCTCTCGATCTGCCCTGCAACTTCAATGACTACTGTGCAAATACCCTCAGGGTCCCTCTGCTCCCGCACCTCCTTTGGAATTGAACCCTCAATATTGCTTCTGCTCATTCTTCCTACCAAAATGAATTATTTCACACTTCTTCGCATTAAACTTCATTTGCCACTTGTCCGCCCATTCCACCAATACTGTCCTCTTCACAGTTAATAACACTTACAAGTTTTGTGGCATCTGCAAATTTTGAAATTGTGCCCACTACTTCAAGGTACATCCTGGATCAAGCAGCTCCCGCCTCCTTGAGCTGCCAGGTTTCCCCAAGGTCCAGGAAACCTGGTCAGCCAAGATTAAAAATTAAAATGGCAGTTGGTTCAGAGGTGGGTTTGCTGCCCTCCCCCATAGTCTCCAACCAGTCTTCGTCAAAACCAGAAGTGGGTAAACTGGAGGGGAGTTGGGATCTGGTACCAGATTTATAACATTTTAAATTCCACCCCCGCCATACTTCGCATCACCAATGCTGAATCACTTCAGCATAAAGTGTTTGTCAAATCAGTTGATTCACACTGTTGTATTCAGCATATTCCATTCAACAAGTAAACATGGTGAAGTCATTAGCACTTGCTGTTTGAACGGAAACAAAACATTAAATGAGGGTAAAGGGTTGATATTACCAAAAATTCATTTCAGTTAGGATCCAAACAAACAATCCAAGCAAAAAGCTTCAGGCGAAGAGACATAGTCCCACTTGCCACCATACACTCAGATATAAACAATAATTTGCAAAGATATCCAAAGATGTGCAGATTAGGTGGATTGGCCATGTGACATTGCCCCTTCGCACCCAAAGGTGAGCAGGGGTTACAGGGATAGGGCAGAGGATTGGGTCTAGATAGAGTGCTCATTCAGAGGATTGGTGTAGACTCGTTGAGCCGAAAGGCCCCCTTCTGCAGTCAAGGGGTTCTGTGAAAGTAAAGTGATGGCTACCAGAATGGTCACAATTGAGAGAGTCTTTGCTTGGGTATCAATAATGCTGCACACTGGAAAACATTAAAGTTACATTTCCTATAGATGTCAACTGTAAGAACACGGAGATACTGCACTCCAATATTTTCTGATGATAATCATTCTAACAAGATTTCAAAAACACTAGGCTCAATTTAAAGCCAGGCCCTTCATAAAACTGTTATGAGCACTTTCACCTGATGACCCGATCTCAAAAATATAATCTTATTGATGAGCCCGGTCAAGGGGCGGAACGGTGGCGCAGTAGTTAGCATTGCTGCCTCACAGCGCCCGGAACCCTGGTTCGATTCCCACCTTGGGTGACTGTGTGGAGTTTACATTTCCTCTCCTGTGTCCGCATGGGTTTCCTCTGGGTGTTCTGGTTTCCTGCCACAGTCCAAAGTTGTGCAGGACCAGGTAGATTGGACATGCTCAATTGCCCTTAGCGTGACGTTACAGGGTGGGGGATCGGGCCTAGGTAGGGTGGTCTTTCGAAGGGTCGGTGCAGACTCGATGGGCCAAATGGGCTCATTCTGTACTATGGGGATTCTATGATTGAATGCTAAAAGCATAAACCAAAAAAGGTCAATACAAGTCAATATCTGGGTGTCGGCAGAAGCAGGTGTTGATAAGCACCATCAATAACAGATTGAAAATTAGATTGTTTTTTAAAACTCATACCTCATTCTGATGAGTCTTGGAGTTCTGCACAGTCTTCATGCTGACTGATAAAATGACAAGAGGAGGAGGAGGAATATCTTTGACCACAGTCACATGGTCAAGTCTTAGTGCCACAGCCTCTACTTTGCACCAACTCATGGGTTTATTGGGAAGCTCTGAACAGAGAAACAGACAACCGATTAAGTTTGCATTACGCCGAAAACTGCCAAGATAAAACCTCACATCCGACCCTTTCTTTCGTCCCCCTTGGCTTCCACCCCATCCACCACCTGATACCATGTGAACCCCAGCTTACAAACAAATCAAATTCAAACTCGAAACTGCATTTGAGTCTTTCAAAACTAAAGCGGTAACCGAAAGAACTGAGATACTGTTTCTATTCATTCTCAGGATGTCGCTGGCAAGGATGGCATCTATTGCCCATTCCTAGTTACCCAGAGAAGGTGGTGGGGGGGATGGGGGAGGGGGGTTGAGAATTCCTTTTGAGCCACTGTTATGGTCATTTTAAAATCAAACTGCAGTCAAACCTGTAGCCCAGATCGAGCCAGACTTACTGTCACCGAGAGTATCTACTGTTGCCTTATATAGGAACAGGACATGTGCAGCCCACATCTGGGGAGGGCTCTGGTGGCCTGTCAGTCATCAACTATTGACGGCTGGGACCCACTCCCGACACCTCATTGGCCGGAAGCCAGAGAAGTTTCTGGAAAAGTGAGTGGAGGGGGATAAAAGTAGGTATCTCGAAGCAGAAGCAGCAGCAGAAGACTTCAGGCAAAAACCTGGTGTGTGAGGTGACTCTGACCAGACCAGAAGGAAGCAAGCAAGCAAGAATCACCTTTGCCAAGAGGAACCAGAGGGACTCAGGAATCGGATCTACAACTACAAGTGTGTTGCATTATATCCGTGTCCGCACTCTGTTCTACTCATAAATAAAGACATCTGGGTAAACTTTAATTAAGGAGCTGGGTGAAGTATCTGAATTGGACAGATATAACAGTGTAGAGATTTGATAGAAGTCAGTAGCTTGCTTGCTCACTTCAGAGATTGGTAAACAGTCAACAATGTTAATGTGGGGCTGGTGACTGGGAAAAGACAAACAGCCTGCTCCCTATTACTACAGCCCAAACATGTCATGGTAACTTGTACGAATGCCAGCTTTTTACTTCTAGATTTGAAAACAAAATGGAGTTTGAATTCTCCAACTGCCATGGTGGCACTTGAGATAACAAATATGTGGAATAGGCCATTCGGTCCCTCGAGCCTGCTGTGCCGCACATTTGATTATGATCTTAACTCCATTTTCTTCCCGCTCCCTGTAACCTTTTAACTACTTTCCAGATCAAAAATGTTCTAATTCATATATTCAATGGACCAGCCTCCACTGCTTCCAGGAGGAGAACTTGCAATCCCAAGATTGTCAGCTTAGCCTCTATGTTACCAGTCCAGTGATTTAACCATACCCCATTAATGTAGGAAGTACAAAACTGCATGAAGACCATGCAGGCCACCATCACTTTCAGTTAAATGGTGAACATCAGCATAATACATGAAAACAGGTAATGTACTATTACAGCAACTTCCATTTATGTAACACCTTTTACAAGGAAAAGCATACAAGGCACTTCACAGACCTCAAAGATGAACATCCAGCTATAGGAGATGATATTTGATGGGATGAATAAAAGTTTGATGAAAGCAAAGAATTTTAAAGAAGGATTCTGAAGGAAAAGAGGGAGGTAGAGTGGAGGAAGGGTTTGGGGGTCAAATTCCAATGAACTAGGCACCAATGGTAAGGCAAAAGAGGCCAGAGAAACCCAGAACCTGCAGGGTACATGGCATTGGTGGGGGTGGTTAATTATAGGGCTGGTGAAGGTTACACAGGGAAGCAATTTAAACGGAGGATGATAATTTGAAATTGCAGATGTTCGGGGACTTGGCGCAGGGTGTGGGGAGGGGGGAGGTAGAGACACAGTAAATGTAGGTCAGTGAGGACATCGTCTTCATTTGGGAGGGGTAAGGGCAGCACTTTAGGATGAGTAGAATTAGTGGGCAAACGTATCCGCCAATGTGAAACAAACCAGGTTCAATCTATGTTTGGTGCTGAGGCGATATAGGTCAGTCATAATAGCAATAATGGTGCTATAATCAGCCGCAATGCTTCCAGGTTAAAGCCACATGGCAAAGAAAATTATGCAAAGTGGGTTTTAGTGTGAATATATGAGATGAAGTGTGGACAATAACAGGCTAGTCTGTACCGTCCCTCTATGTCAAAAAGCCAACACACAAGTGCCTGTGTTCATACACGAAATGCTACTTGAGTCAAGTACGAAGGGTTGACTGCACCCATCATGAGTCAACATGTCCAGGAGCGAAACAGGAAGAAAGAAAGAGCATCAGGCACAAGTTTTGTGATAACTTCAGCTTCTTCACTATTTCACTGGCATCACACCATCACTTTGCTACAGTAAAAGACGGCACTGCTACTCTTATATAAATTGTAATGACATAAAACAGTATTCTCAACAGTGCTGTTGCAATTGGCTGCATGCATTTTCTGTAAGGCAAAAATAAGTAAAATTCAGGTGAATCTCCTGGAGGAGGAAAATCAGAAACAAAACAAAGGACAGAATTCTCCCATTTTGGGGTGAAGTTCCGTGGTGGGGAGATTCCCGCTGCAGAGACCGGCAGGAAAACACACCAAATCGTGTCCGATGTTGAAAAAGCGTCCAACATCACTGGCCCATTCTTGAAGAAAGATGGTGGACCTCCTGAGAATGATGATGGATCTCCAGGAGCATTCAGACACCAGAAAATAGACCCCTTCCAGGGCAGCATATCTGGAAGGTCCAGCTGCAATGCTTCCTGACCCACTGCTGTGTGTTCCACGTTCCAGGATCGTGGGCGGCCTCCATCCCGAACTCCCAGGGCAGCCCCACGCATTGTTCAGGCAAGTCCCGACATCTGCCCATTGCGTTGACCCAAACACGCTTTCCCATCGACATTGCAGAGAATCTGCCGGGAGGTGGGCAACATCAGGCCTTCACCTGCATCCCATTAACAGGTGGACAAAGATGGACAATAAATGCAGCTAGCGCAAACTGACCAGGCTTTACTGGACCTCAAAACATCAGACATGCTGATGATCAGCCTGTGCTCGCGTCAAGAGACAAAACATGGAATGAACCAACACACTCCAAATTATTGTTATTATAATTAATGTTATAATACCGTGCCACAAATGCTTATTGATGTTACTTAATAACATGAAGGATGGGAAAGGAAAACAAATCTTTCAGCCCCATGTCAAGTATATTAAAAAAATCAGCACCTTTGCAGAATGGTGATATTCCTCCAATAGTAGCCATACCACTTGGACATACAGATGCAGAGTAAATTCAGGGCAGTTTACCCAAAGAGATTGGGTTACATCCTTAATAATAGAGAACAGATGAATACAATGTAGAGTTGCTCACACATCAACCTCTCCTTTCCCAGCCCACAGATTACTAATCGTGCAAAGGAGGATGGGAATAGAGGTGCCTCTTCACCACCAAAAGACTAACAGCTTTAGAATGCAGTTTCAGGGTGCTTTAAGAGTTACAAAAACATACATTGGTTCGAAAAACAGAATAAATGACAAACAAAAAGGATTTTAGTTGGTATCAATTTAGATCCACTCGCAATATGCGTGTTCCCAGTGATGGTACAACAAAAGAACTACACTACAGAAAAATGCTAAACCTATATTTAAGTAATTATCTTGACAGAGCAATCAGAGACCATTTAGAGTATCATAATAGTACGAAAGACAAAATTAAATGAGCTATATGATGCTACAGCTGTATTTTCAAATGCATAAATAATTTGCCAAGAAATATTATGCTTGGATCAACTCTCTTGTATGAGAATTCACAAAACACGTAGAAAATGTTTTAATTAACTCTCCAATGAATCCGCAGGAATCAGAAGGTCCCAGGTTAAGCTTTTAGTCAGTACTGAAATTAGTTCATCTGAGCTGGACCAGCAGTTTGGGCTCTGCAAATAGTCCAAATGTCTGAGGCTAGGGATGGGAGTGAAAAAACAAAAATCACCCATGGTTCCCACCGCCAATATCTTTTGGGAGCGGCATCTTTTTAAAAAACATTTAAGGTGCCTACCAGCTTGAATTTGAACTGCTAATCAGAAATTATCCAAGAATTGTGCATTAAAATGAGGTAGCAATTGTACCAGACAAGGTGCAGCATTGGCCAAAGCAAATCAGAACAAGGCTTGTTTTACAGACAACAGGTTGGTATAATTCAGTATCCAGCTGATAATTTAAATGCAGAGACATTGTAGGGCATTGCTCTCAAAAGTTAAAAAAAAAATGATGGCAACTGTCACAGCTGTTTGTAAGACCGAAATACAGATTTACAAACCGTCTGCCAATATTACAGTGGAAACTGCATAAAGCTTCATGCAAGTTGCCACCTTCAACAATTTAGAATAGAGCATTAACAAAGTAACTCACAAGGTGGCACGGTGGCGCAGTGGTTAGCACTGCTGCCTCATGCCACCGCGGACCCGGTTTTGATCCTGGCCCCAGGTCACTGTCAGTGTGGAGTTTGCACGTTCTCCCAGTGTCTGCGTGGGTCTGACCCCCACAACCTAAAGATGTGCAGGGTAGGCGGATTGGCCACACCAAATTGCCCCTTAATTGGGAAACAATTAGGTGCCCTAAATGTATTTTAAAAAAACAAAGTAACTCAAAAATTAGTGCAAAACAGAAACGTTCATAGGATTAGTCAATGTCAAAAATCAATGGGCTGGTCACCGATCTGTGACAATCACCGGTTCGCTCCGGCGGGGGCTGGACGGGGGCTTTAGGATCTGGCAGAGGGTAGAGATTGAGAGATTTGGGGATCTCTTCATTGAGGAGGGTTTCCCGAGCCTGGAGGAGCTAGAGGAGTTGGAATCACCGGGTGGGAACGGTTTTGGTACCTGCAGGTATGGGACTTTGTCCGGAGGCAGGTTCCAAGCTTCCCTCGCTTCCCTCTAAAGGGACTGCAGGATACGGTGATGTCAAAAACAGGGGTTGGGAAGGGGGGTCTCGGAAATATATGGAATTGATGGAGTGGGAAGAGGTCCCAATCGGGGAGGTGAAAAGGAAGTGGGAGGACGAGTTGGGAGGGGAGTTGGAAGTTGCGCTATGGGAGAAGGCCCTGAAAAGAGTCGGGGGGGGGGGGGGGGGGGGGGGGGTGAGAGAAAGGCCAACGTTTTGGCCTTTGTCTCCCTGGTGGCCCGGAGATGGATTTTGAAGAGATGGAGGGACTCAGAGCCTCCAAAGTCAGGGGTGTGGGTCAGTGACATGGCAGAGTTTCTCAGGCTTAAGAAGATTAAATTTGCCTTAAGGGGTTCAATACAGGGGTTTGCTCGGAGGTGGCAGCCGTTCATCGACTTCTTTAAGGAAAACTGACCGTCAGCAGAAGGGGGCGGGGTGGGGGGCAGTGCAGTGAAGAATAGGGACGGGGAATCTCAGGTATGGGTAGCTAGGAGTTAGGGCTTGGGGGGGGGGGGGGGGGGGGAGGAGTTGGGTGTGTTACTGTTGTATGTGCTGGACCGCTCTGTTATTTAGAATGTTAATATGTTGAAATGTCAAAATTATAAATGCCTCAATAAAATGTTTTCTAAAAAAAAAATCAATGGCTAACTTAATTAAAAAATAATAGAATGTGGCAGCAGCTCTGTAATGTGGACACTGACGGCGTTCAATTTTAGAGTTAGAAAATTCCAGAAATCTTTATTTCACACAGGCATATTCTTTGAAGATCGAGGAGACGGAGGCGAAAGTGATCATCCTTTAAATATTCTAAAGCAGTATGTGGCCGTTAGAGGGAAAGCAAAAAGAGATTTAGACTGTGTTGCTAGGGCCATTAAAGCAGGGTTGTAAACCTTCAAACGTCCACACTTCAAATACAATGTCCAATTTGAATCTCTCTAAACACAAAGCCTGAGAGCACTTATTTGCGGGAAAGGCTCCGAGGGTTAGGGATGTTTATTTTACAGAATTACAAGATTCAAGGGTGGTGAATGTGGCCTTTTTAAATGCAGAGGGATTGGATGCCATCCAGTTGGATAAGCTTTTTTTTGAGACGGATAGGAATAATAGCATGACAATATGTGCAAACAGCTAGATTTCATGCCGGTAAATATTGCTTCTCACAACAAATCCATTGCCCTCTGAAACGGATTATCAATATGTGCTGTGGGTATGGATTTATGAATCTCACTAAAGAGAGTTTGTCAGATTCCAGAAGAAAGACACATATGATAAGTAAATTGATACTTACCTGGGATTATGAGAAGTTATTGGCTATTGTGGTCTCCTGTAGCTTTGCTTCATTGCCTTAAAGAATTGTGTATTATCGTTTGAGACTTTGTCCTCTTTCTTTTATGATGTTGGTATACAATTGTCTGGATGAGACGGGCTTTATCATCTTTTCAAAGTATCCTAATTTGTTGGCTGTAAGAAAGGGCTTTGAGGCATTTTGGCGATACTGTAAAGCCCAAAGTACTTCTGTTCTGTTTTGGGGTTGGTTTAGCACAGGGAAGAGCTGGCTTTTAAAGCAGACCACGGCAGGCCAGCAGCACAGTTCAATTCCCGTACCAGCCTCCCTGAACAGGCGCCGGAATGTGGCGACTGGGGCTTTTCACAGTAACTTCATTTGAAGTCTACTTGTGACAATAAGTGATTTTCATTTCATTTCATTTCTCAAATCGAAGTGTTTTTTACTTCACAAAGATGCAAACGGTTATGTTCTAACTCACGACACCATTCAAGAGAAACTATTTTAATAAAGTTACATATTTTGGTTACAATACATTAATCCTGAGTAACTGCTATAAACCATAGCTTGGGAAAAATTGCTCAGCTTTGACAGAAATATGACTCGTGGTTGGCAACAGCGCACTCATTTAACAAAGCCACTGCACCTGCTTACACTTTCCACCACCTTTACTGCCCAAACTGCTGGGGTGCCAGGGTGGGCCGCATCACACAACAAAAAAATAATCACACTTTGATTCTTCCCCAACTACTCGGGTGGCTTCTCTACCTTTCAGCACCTGGCCTTGTTCAATCTGGCAAATATCTCCTTTAAATTTTTCACTCCTTACTCACCTCTCCATCCCCATCTTGGGATTTTCACCAATGTGATCAACACTCCACCTCTAAACAGCAGTTCCTCATCCTCTCTGATTTCACTATTTCAATATTTTGCCCAAGTATCTCTTCCTTTAGCTATGCATCCATCTTTGACTGATAGTGCTTGTGAAGTGCCTTGAAGTGGTGGGGTGAGGAGGATATTCATGATATCCACCAGGTTTCTTTTCCCAGTCCACCTTTCACAACTGGCAGGGAACTGTTTCCATAGCACTTGAATTTGGTCAGTTTTATAGTTCTTTTGTAAGGCCCAGCCCAAAACAAGCAACTCCTGGACTTAGCATGGTACATTTTCTTTCCCTTTGTCTATCTAGGAATTTGCCGAGATTTGACAGTGTGCTTTCGGACAACATTATAAAATGCAATCAGTAAAATTGCAGGGGTGTTTAATAATTGATTTCTAACACGGGCCTCAAATTGCCTCATGGACAGCACAAGGGAAATGCAAAACACAAGGTCCTACATTTGAGTCCCAGTATGTGCCCAAGTAGCTAATCTGGAGAGAGTTGACCTTGGTGTACTTCAAATGAGGAGGAAAGAAAAGCATGTTCGCATTTAATGCTCCCCTGCAGTCAAATCAATTGCAGAGAAACTTGGTACTCAGGGCTCTTGAACAGTATAGTGACGGGCTGCTGGTCCACTGGAATCCATGCCCACCCAAAAAGGTAAGCTTGCTGTTGCAATTAAATGGGGTAAAAAAAAAACACATCTTTCAACTGAGACATTAAACCAAGGTCCCATTTGCCCTCTTAGATGGATCCAATGACACTATTCGAAGGGAAGCGGGTGCCCTGGTCAATTTATCCCTCAAACAAAGTCGGGGAGAGATTATCTGGTGACTTATCTCATTGCTGATTGTGGGAGTTCACAGTGCATAAATTTGCAATTTACAACATTACAACAGTGACTCCACTTAAAAGAGTGATGGTGCGATTGTGAAGCATTTTGGGATACACTGAAGTCATTGGCACTGTATAAAGGCAATCTTTCGCCCATCTAGATTTTTAAAAAAGGTTTACAATAAATAAATAAAATGCAGAATTCTTACGTGGAGCCTTGAGTTCCAACCAGCCTGGTCCCTTGATCTTCCTATTCAGGAGCAGAAGTTCGAGACTTGACGTATTGGTGCCAAACACATGAGAAAAGGTTTCCCCTTTCAAGTCAGAAGGAAGTTGAGGCAGGTCAGCCTGCATCAAACAGTAATGCCAATTACAAACAATCAATTAATTAAAATAGCAATACAAGGCTGGGTATTCATTGTGCAAGTTTATTGACAGTGGATAGATATGTTTTCACAAAGATTTTTTCATATTTGCTGATAAAATGCTGAAAACGTTCAGCTAAATACCATGACTATTATATTTATTCATTACATTGTATTTACAGTACAGCAACAGGCCCTTACAAGTCTTCATTCACTGTATTTACTTCATCTAACCCCAGCAACATAGCCTGGATTTTTTCCCCCTCATCTGGCTTCCCTTTATTCAATCCAAAATATAAAATTAGAGTGCAGTGACCTGCAAGAAATTAATTATACTCCTTCGTAGCTTGTATGTACACCAGACTCTGCAGTGCCATCATTTGGCAGACAACAATATGCTTTCCTGCAACAAAACTGCTATCAATACAAATCAAGAATAATCAATTCAGTTCACCTGAAGGCAAACCATAACACCCATGGTCTAAACATAAATTAGAATACATTCTTACAAGCGATATGGGTAATTGTCCTATACTCACCGCATATTTGATCTCCAGGTATTCACAGTGTGCAGGAATATCTGGAATTTCAAAAGCGTAATTCATCTGCACTTTCTGAAAAATTAAAACACAAGCTTGTCAGTGAAGTCCTAGGAAACCACCGAGGGCATGGATTGTGGGGAACACTACATCTTACCAACCTTTGATTTGAACTTCATTATTTTATATTTTTCAGAAATCGCCTCGCTGAATTCCTGATAAACATCCACTATTGCTACAGGTGTCTCTGTATCCTTGCCAGATTTCAGATTCATGCGCTGAAAAGAATTCACAATGAATAAACCCATTTTTATAATTTTCAAAATACCTCAAAATAATAAAAAACATTAAAGTTTAAACAGTCACGACATGTCTTAGTTGATAACATAATATTATACAATCTCAATTTAACATGGAATACTGAAAAGAGCAATGCAGCAAACATACTCGGTTTCACACAGCACCTAATTATGCCCTCAAGATCTCTCAAGCTATAGAATATTTCTGAGGTGCAGATTTGGCAGCCAATTTGCAAACTGATGAACAACCCGATAATCTTTTGGTCAAGTAAACATTTTGGCTTTCTGTTCCTTCTATTAGTGCTATGAAATCTTTGGTGGTTACTTGAGCAGGCAGGAAAGATCCTCAGCGTACATTTTCGCCCAAAAGATGGCAATCATACATCCAACACTCCTTCGGTATTGTGACTTTGGCAGTGTACATTAAGGGTTCCAAGTCCATAGTAGGGCTTGAACCTAATTTCCCAACGCAGAAAATACCATATAAAAAGTAATCAAAGGAGGCATTTTCACAGGACCAGGGTGAACACTGCAGAATATGAAAATTAGATTTAAAAACAGGATGAGTTGGTGATCAGATCTTACATTTCGAGTTAGCAAATAGTTAAAATTTAAATACATTAAAAAGAACTCTACTCTAAGTGTTATGTTCTTGTACAGGGACAATTACGGAGTCGGCGTACGAAAGAACATCTAGTTCAAGACTAGTTAATTTTATTATAGTGTGATAAATGTGGGTAGGAAATTAATGCTAACAAACTGGAACTAATACAAACCCGAATGACCACAATAGTTTCTCCTCAAGTCTCCCCCTAGGCTACAGTGTCATGTGCTACTACATGCCTGACACCTACTGGTCGGAGGCTATCCATATTTACACATTCACTTGTAAATGCAGATCACTACATCACCTTTCCTAGTGATTTCGAAGGAAACATAATACATTATTTCAGTAACTATTACATATGATGTGCATAACAATGTATTTTGTATAATGTACAGTTATATTGTCCATTCACAGATCCAACCATTCCAGTTTCTTTCTGCTTCTCGTTGATCGTCTCAACTTTGTTAAATCTGGTGAATCTGTGTGATAGTTCTGACCTTCTGTAAGTACATCTACTATGATTGGATCATTGTTCTGAACATCATTCTGTATATTGACATTTAACTCATTCACTGCTTGTGTCGGTTTCGATGAATGTAAACTTTCATATACATCCTTGCCTTGCTGTTCAGCAAAAGGTTGTTTCACTTTTAGGAGTGCTTGTCGATTCCCCCTTAAAACCTGTCCTTGCTCAGTTATCACTATATAGGACCTTGGATCTGTTTTCTGCAATACTTTAGCACATTTTGACCAGCCATCAGGATTCTCCACTCTCACCATGTAATTTGGTTTCAAAGGTTTCAGACTCCTGGTAGACTTGTTATAATATCCCTTTTGTTTCTTCTTCCGAAATCCCGGCGAAGTGTTGACGCCGGCGTAAACAAGTGTTTACGCCGGCGTCAACGGAATGCTGCGTGCTGCTCCGGCGCCGAAAGGCGGCACTGCACGGCTCCACGCCGGCGCACGCACGTGGTTGCCGTCTCCACGCCGGCACATGCGCGTGGTTGACACCTCTGCACCGGCGCATGTGCGTGGTTGCCGTCTCCGCACCGGCGCTGAGCAACATGTCGGGGACCTTCTAGCAGGCCGCGCAGAAGGAGGTAGACCCGCTCGCCAATCGGAAGCCTCCGATCGCGGGCCTTGACCCCGTGGAGCCCCCCCCCCCCCAAAGTCAGTTCCCACTGCCCCCCCCCCAACCAGGAAGTCCACCGCGGCCACGGGTCCGATCTCCTGCCGGGTGGTACTAGGTTGGAACCACGCCGGCAGGAGTTCGACCGCTCGCCCGCGGAGAATTGCCCCAAGAGCCTATTTCAGTGGCCCCCAACCGGCGCCGCGGCGACCGCGCTGGCGCGATCGCCGGCGTCGGAGAGGCGTGGCGGGAATTTCCCGCGCCCCATCGATTCTCTGAACCCACGCGGGCTCGGAGAATCCCGCCCCTTATCTTTTCGTTCAGCCTTTGCTTGGCCTGACAGCATTGTTCGTAGCTTCCGATTCATCAACATTGCTGTTGCCGATAAACCACAACTTAATGGAGATGTTCTATAACTTAGCAGTGCTAAATATGGATCAACTTAGCGTGGCCAATCCACTTAGCCTGCACATCTTTGAGTTGTGGGGACGAAACCCACATAAACACGGGGCGAATGTGCAAACTCCACACGGACAGTGACCCAGTGCCGGGATCGAACCTCGGCGCTGTGAGGCAACAGAGCTAACCCACTGCACCAGTGTGCTGCCCCTCAAATATGGATCATCTTTACTGTCCATAGCCTTCTTCAGTAACTGATTGACTATATTTTTCTGCTTTGCCATTTGATTGCGGGTATAATGGACTTGACGTTACATGCTTAAAGTCATACTGCCGTGCAAATTCCTGCCATTCTTTACTGTAGAAGCATGATCCATCATCACTCATTACTAACTCATGTCGTGCAAAGGTTGCTTTTGTGTGCATGATTACACAATTTGCTGATGAGCTAGATAATTGTGCAATCTCTGGATAATTTGAATAATAATCTACCACTACCAAATATTCTTTACCATCAAGGTAGAATAAGCCTATCCCATCCTTTTGCCAAGGAACTGACACAACTTCACCTATTTTCATCGGTTCCATTGCTTGTCAATATTGACAAGCTGGGGCAATATAGGGCTGGTTTAGCTCAGTGGGCTAAACAGCTGGATTGTAATGCAGAACAAGGCCAGCAGTACGGGTTCAATTCACATACCAGCTTACCCGAACAGGCACCGGAATGTGGCGACTAGGGGCTTTTCACAGTAACTTCATACTTGTGACAATAAAAGATGAATATGTCGTTGACAAGTGGTAGACTTTTCCACCATGTTCTGTATGTCTTTGTTTATTCCCGGCCAAGGTACAGTATCTCGCACTCTTCGCTTGCATTTCTTGATTCCAAGGTGACCCTCATGAATCTTTTGTAGCAACTCCTTGCGCAGACTATGGAATTACGATTCTCTCTTGCCTCAGTAACAAACCATTTGCTACACTTAACTCTGATTGTATGAGATGATAATTAGAACATGAACCTTTCGGCCATCCATTGTTCAGATTGTGTATCACCATTTGTAATACTTCATCCTTCTCGGTTTATTCAACAA
Organism: Scyliorhinus torazame; assembly: GCF_047496885.1. NCBI lineage: Eukaryota > Metazoa > Chordata > Chondrichthyes > Carcharhiniformes > Scyliorhinidae > Scyliorhinus > Scyliorhinus torazame. The sequence goes on along the minus strand of NC_092714.1, from coordinate 96,394,653 downwards.
CCAGTTTTGACTTTGCATCCGACACTGGCAGTGTTTCCGTAATCATATCTACAGTAACCTGAACAACCTCTCCAGTGGAGCTGTCAACTTGTGCTGTTGTAGCTCGAGCCAACTCATCCGCTACCACAATATGCTTGCCAAGGGTATAGATTAATTCAAAGTTATATCTCTGAAGTTTCATCATCAGACGTTGAATACGAGGAGACATCCCATTGGGATTCTTCTTCATTATTGCAACCAACGGTCTATGATCTGTTTGACAATGAACGTAGATAGACCATATATGTAGCTATGGAATTTCTTCAAACCAGTCACTAGCACTAAACACACGTTTCCTATTTGTGCATAATGACATTCAGATTGTCATCGACCTTGAAGCACAGTGGTTTTCAATCACTATCATTTTCTTGTTGCAGCAATACTGCACCTCGATCATCCTTCGATGCATCTGTTGAAATCTTGGGTATTTTTGTTGGATCGAAAAATGTTATTACGGGTGTGGTCGTTAGAGCTTTCCTTAGTCTTATCCATTTGTTTCATACTGTTCAGTCCAAGTGAAGTTGTTCACTTTCTTCAGGATTCCCAATGAAGTTGATCATGCCCAGTACTCTTAGTACTCCCTTTTTATCTGTAGGTCGAGGCATGTTTCTGATGGCTTATATCTTCATGTCATCAAGCTTTATTCCTTGAACTGGGAACGCTATTGCCATGACACCAAACTGACATTTGGCCTTATTGAGTCGTAGCCCATTTCATCTGATATTTTGTAATACCCTAATTAGCCTGTCATTGTGTTCCTCTTGGGTGGAACCCCAAATTATTTGAATCAACGTATCTCAAACACCCTTCGATAATATGTTTCATTGCTCTGTGGAACATTTCTGATGCTGAGAAGAAAGCAATATCTGCCAAACGGAGTATTGAACGTACAATACTTGGTACTTTCTTCATCTAGCTTGAGCTGCCAGAATCCTTGCGCAGCGTCAAGTTTGCTGAAATGTTTTGCACCAGACATCTCACTTGTGATCTCCTCTCTTTTAGGTATCGGATAGTGTTCCCTTTTTATATTCGCATTTAAATCTTTGAGATCCATATATATTCGAAATTCATTGCCTTTTTTAAAATACCATTGAATTGACCCAATATGTGGGCTCTTCAATCATTTTATAATGCCAAGATGTGTCATCCTGTCTGATTCAGCCTTGAGACGTTCACGTAATGATGCTGGAACTCTTCTCGGAGCATGTATCACCGGTTGAGCATTCTTTTTTAATTGAATCTTGTAAGTGAAAGGTAAAACACCAAAACCCTGGAATATTTTTGGAGAAGCCGACACAACGGACTCCACTGATCCACTGTGTGCTCAGTGCACATTCACATTCACTGCTATACACTCTTCTCACCAGCTCCAGTGCTTCACATGCTTCATCACCTAATAACGATACACGACCTTCAGCAACTATTGAGAATTTTAATTTGTGCACTTTATTTTTACTTGTACGTCAAATTCACAATTCCCAATGTGTCAATTTTCTGACTATTACTGTCCTTCAACAAGACTGGTTTATTCAATATTCTCAGTTTTAATTGCATAGTCTTGATATCACTGATGCATATGAGGTTTGCTCTTGCTCCTGTATCTAACTTCACAGAGCTAAACGATCGATTTATCATAGAATTTTGTAGAATTTACAGTGCAGGAGGCCGCCATTCGGCCCATCGAGTCTGCACCCGCTCTTGGATTGGATTTGTTTATAGTCATGTGTACCGAGGTAGAGTGAAAAGTATTTTTCTGCGAGCAGCTCTTGGAAAGAGCACCCTATCCAAGGTCAGCACCTCCACCCTATCCTCATAACCCAGTAACCCCACCCAACACTAAGGGCAATTTTGAACACTAAGGGCAATTTATCATGGCCAATCCATCTAACCTGCACGTCTTTGGACTGTGGGAGGAAACCGGAGAACCCGGAGGAAACCCACGCAGACGGGGAGGATGTGCAGACTCCGCACAGTGACCCAAGCCGGAATTGAACCTGGGACCCTGGAGCTGTGAAGCAATTGTGCTATCCACAATGCTACCGTGCTGCCCCTTTGTTGATTTATCAACAAAGAAACTGTCCATTTGTCCTTTGTCACTGTTCCAGTATCACTTTTATCATTTTTTGTTCTTTTAGGTGACATTTTATTCTTTTTGGCTGTTTTTGCCCTGTCTTCATCCGAGACTACATCAACAAAAATGTGCCTTCCAAATTAATGTCATCAATTGTATTAATTGACTTCCCTGCAAAGTTTTGCAAAATAATTTTTTTCCTTTTCATTTTGTGCAAACGTTGCCATAAGCTGGACATTGCCTCGGGAGGTGCCTGTTTCCACATCTTTTGTATGCAATGGCTGCTTCTGCCGAGCGTTTAAAATGGCTGCCACATTTTTGAGTGCATCACAACATTTATGGTGTCAGCATCACTCCCATTTTCCGTGCCAAAGCTTTTGTGCATTGAATGTGCTGATATGTTGTGCACCTAGTTCACTGGCATGGCAAATTTTAATCGCGTCTTCTAACTGAAGCTCATTCTCCCGTAAGAGACGTTCATGCACCTTATCATCATTTACTCCGAAGACAATTTGATCCTGAATCACTGAGGATTTTAAAGTCACAAAGTTACACGTCTGTGCTTTTAATTTGAGGTCGGTAAGAAAGCTATCAAAGGACTACGCCATCTTCTGCGTGCGCGTTCTAAATATAAATCTGAACAGTTTCATTCTTTTTCAACGTGCAATGCTCATCAAATATTTGTGTGACGGCATCAAAGCTTTTGCTGGCGTCCTCTTGTTCATGTATGAAGGTGTTGTAATTCTCAATCACCTGCGGGCCTGCTACCATTAACAACAACGCTATCTTTCTTTCATCAGGCTGCGTCTGCAATCCTAGAGCTGCTACATACAGTATAAACTGTTGTTTAATTGCACGGCAATTGCCATCAACATTATTGGTTACTCAAAGTTGTTCTGGAGTTTTTAAACTATCCATTTTCTTCTTGCACTGGTGTTGCGTTTACAGAGATTTTTTTTTTGACGAGATTGTTACTCCCTTCGATGTTCCACGTTTTTCTTGTAGCACCGTTTCACCAAATTTGAAGACTGTGCCCTTCAAATCTTCACACTTCTGATCTTTTAGTTTTTGACCACTCCTGGTAGGTTCTTGTACAGAGACAATTACTGAGTCGGCGTACTAAAGAACATCTAGTTGAAGACTAGTTAATTTTATTATAGTATAATAAACTGTGGGTAGGAAACTAATGCTAACAAACTGGAACTAATACAAACCCAACTGACCACGATGGTTTTTCCTTAAGACTCCCCCCAGGCTACAGTGTCACGTGCTACTACCTGCCTGACACCTACTGGTCGGAGGCTATTCTTATTTACACATACACTTGTTAATGCAGATCACTACACCAAGCAGTTGACAGATGATTGCACCATTCCAAAAGGAATAATCACCATTAAATCACCAGTGAAAATATCAGATAGTACATATTATGAACCTTACGTTGACTAGTTTAAAAAATTGAATTACAATGTTTCATTACAAACAACTTTATGGCAAGATCAAGGCGATTGCCTACCGTTTCCCGTGGCAACAGGTATACTGTGCGCTCAATGTTTCTCACAGACACGCAGCAGCTGACATGGGTCTTTGCTGATTCAATCCACACTTTGCCAAAGAGATATACGACTCCTGATTAAAAACTTAAAATGGTTAGTTATTGTCCTTCCAATCAAAAGCAAAAGATGCTACAATCCGGTCATTTCATTTGATCTCAACAACATTACAAGACCAGAAACAAATGTCATTTAGTTCCAGAGTACTCCTGGCCTGCTTTTTCAATTATTAGGTAGTATTTTTCTTTAAATTATGTACAGGTTTTTCCTTGAAATACAGATGAAGATCATCCATGGACAATCTTTAAACTGTGCTCTTGGCTAGACAGATAAGGCAGCAGTTGGATGCCACATTATGCCTCAGAAAGCCATTAGCTAAAGGCTGAGTGGCGGGTGGGGTGGAGGAGAGAGGGGGCAGGAGGTTGGTAGGGTGTGAGGGAGAGAAGCAGAAAAGGAGATCATCAACTGGCTCTCCTGTGGATATACATAATAGCATTACCAAGCCAGCACAGGACAGGGAGCTGGACATTCCTGTTTGGAAAATACTCCGGAGGGACAGAGCAGGAAAGCTGCGGCATTAGAAAGTGCCAGTCCGCAAGGATATGCTACAGATTTTAATTGCAACAGAACATTTATGGGAAACCTCCTCAAAGGCAATGAGGCATGACTAACAAATGCTGGCCTTGCTAGGGAAGCTCACATGCCACCAAAGAATTTTAAAAAGCATTAGGAATGGAAGCAGTACAATTCTCAAGAATTCTAGGCCACCAAAATAATGGGGATACGATATTGGGCATGACCCATATGTTATGTAAGAAGATGCCACTTTCCAGAGCGATTTTTAACTATCCAAAGACAGATGGAAATAACAAAAATCAAAATGGGGGATATTTTTTGGAATGCACCAGAGCTCCTTCTAAATTTGTATTTGTCTAACCCAACAATTCATGAAACATTACTTAATTTCTCTGTTCTAAGCCAAGCAGAGCAATTAACAAGGGCAAGGAGGGCAGGACAATAGGAAATTAGTAAGAATGGTCAATGAAAATACAGTAAAGGATAATGAAAAGTTAGAACAAAGAACTGCACAGGGACAGACCAAGCCTGCACTGACCATGTTACACGTCTAACCTAAAAAGAACCCGAAACAAAATGGCAGGTCAGTAAGAGATATGAGAGATATGCCTCATTTTAGGAAGGATGTGGAAGCTCTGGAAAAGGTGCAAAGAAGATTTACCAGGATGTTGCCTGGAATGGAGAGTAGGTCTTACGAGGAAAGGTTGAGGGTGCTAGGCCTTTTCTCATTAGAGCGGAGAAGGATGAGGGGCGACTTGATAGAGGTTTATAAGATGATCAGGGGAATAGATAGAGTAGACAGTCAGAGACTTTTTCCCCAGGTGGAACACACCATTACAAGGGGACATAAATTTAAGGTGAAAGGTGGAAGATATAGGAGGGATATCAGAGGTAGGTTCTTTACCCAGAGAGTAGTGGGGGCATGGAATGCACTGCCTGTGGAAGTAGTTGAGTCGGAAACATTAGGGACCTTCAAGCAGCTGTTGGATAGGTACATGGATTACGGGAAAATGATATAGTGTAGATTTATTTGTTCTTAAGGGCAGCACGGTAGCATTGTGGATAGCACAATTGCTTCACAGATCCATGGTCCCAGGTTCGATTCCGGCTTGGGTCATTGTCTGTGCGGAGTCTGCACGTCCTCCCCGTGTCTGCGTGGGTTTCCTCCGGGTGCTCCGGTTTCCTCCCACAGTCCAAAGATGCGCGGGTTAGGTGAATTGGCCAATGATAAATTGCCCTTAATGTCCAAATTGCCCTTGGTGTTGGGTGGAGGTGTTGAGTTTGGGTAGGGTGCTCTTTCCAAGAGCTGGTGCAGACTCAAAGGGCCGAATGGCCTCCTTCTGCACTGTAAATTCAATGATAATCTATGATTAATCTAGGACAAATGTTCGGCACAACATCGTGGGCCGAAGGGCCTGTTCTGTGCTGTATTTTCTATGTTCTATGTTCTATGAGGACAAATAACTTGGTGGAAAAGGCGGCGAACAGGACAATAGATCAGTGGTGGAGAAACTACAAACAGGAGATGTATAGAGCGCAAAATAGATTTATCTCTCTAAAGGAAAAAAGGATTCAAAGGATAGAATTCTGCATAGATCAAAACTATACAAATTAAAAAGGAATCCTTACAGTAAAACAAGTACTAACAATGTTAAACAAATTTACTGAAATATAGAAAAGGAGAGATGAAAAAAGGAAATCAAAAGGCATTTGAAAAAGGCGAGTAAATAATATAACAAATAGTAAAGTATTTAAAAGTAAAACAATACTTAAGCAGAAAGTAAGATCAATTGAAAAAGGAAATCTAGTTGCAGAGGGTGAAGGTTAAGTGGAACTATTACATATTGCAGCAATATTTATAAATAATGGTGCAAGTGAGAAGAGGGAGTAAACAATTGTTAAGAGGTAACCAGAAGTTAAATTGGTTGTGTAAGCACTGGCAGAAGTCAAAAGTAGGCAAGTAGCCAAGGTGCAATGCACTCTGGGTTATTGAAGAAATTAGTAACTGACCAAAGGTCTAAACTTGAGATTTTACTCAGATAAACAAATTCAGCCTATTTAACATGTCTGTTGTGGAAAGAAGAGATGACTAAATCAGGCAACTATAGACCAGCAGCAGACAGAGGCAAATTCAAAGAATCAGTAATTTGAGATAAATTTAGTGGAGCTTTAGGAGTTCCACGGGATAATCATGAAAAAAACAACAGGAAGCTGTTAAAACAAGCAGGCCTGGAAATTCGGCTCGATTGTACCCTGCATCTTGGCGCAATTCACCCAACAACCGTCAAAAGAATTTTATGCACAAATTACATTCAGTTCAAATTTTTGCAATCTTTGACAACTTCAAAACATTGCGCTAGAACAGTCCACCTACAAAACTGGCTACGAGTCCGAATCAATGCAATCGCCAGGGCAACTTTCTGCTAATTGAACTCGCTTGCAGGCCTGCGAGGGGGCTCTAAAATGGAAGCTTTTTTTAAACAAAAGGCACAAGGACACGAATAAATAATTTTTAAAGCTTTTGAGTTTTTAAATTTACTAAGAAACTGTCTACCAGTACAACCAGCAAATGGCTCCGTATGATTTTTTAAAAATAATAATTTACAGTTATTTAAAAATCGGGTGACTCACAGGAAGTGGACTAGACACTGATTATAGAGCCTTTTCGCGGCAAATCAATTTTCAACTGTATTACTCAAATTATGTCAAGTTACCAGTCACATTATGGTTTAAAATGCTACCCAATTGCATCGGTTCATTTTGCCATTTGGTGAAAATTGAAGTACGAGTTTGATCGGAAACTCAAACACTTCTTAAGAAAAACTAATACAATTTGGGCCTGGATCAATGATTTCAACCAAAAGTCGAAACTCCATCCCATAATGTTTGACAAATCTAATCCAGTTTTTTTGCGGGAAGAATTGACTGTTTGGATATATAAATGGGATGGAGATATATAAATGGGATGGAGCTGTAGTGTGCATGGATTTTCAGATTCGATAAAATGTCACAGGAAGATTGTTACAAAAATTCCAATACAGTGCAGGAGAAAATGCCACAGCACAGATTTTTTAAAAAGATTGACAGACAGACAGCAAAGGGGAGAGTGAGTGAATGTTGTCCAAACTGGAAAATGGTCAGTGGCGTGCTCCGGAGTAAGCTGTGCTGGCTCCCTTTCCATTCTAAATAAGGAAAATACGGACCTGGCCATAGTGTATTGAAGTTTGCTGATGACGATGCTGGTGGTAAAGCAAACAGCAAGAGTAATAGTAAAAGACTCCGAGAGGACAGACAGTTTCATACACTAGGCAGACACAACTTAATGCAGCAGATTGCCATGCAATTAGAAGTTTGAAGGAAAAACGAGCAATCAGGATACAAACTCAATGGAAAGAGGCTGAAGGCTGTAGAGCAACAGAGATAATCTCAGGATTTAAATTTCTAATTCACTGCAGAGGTGAGTGTAATGTACAATTGAAAATTTGCCTGCAATAATGGGCTGGGCCACATTTAAGAACAATGTGTGCAGCTTTGAGCAGTAGCACCAAAATGAGAGCATAGCCTCGATTCACAAGGATGATACCAGGGATGTAAACCTAGTCATTAGAAAGAGATGCATGATACTAGGTGTATTGCAACAGAGAATACTATAATGGATATTGGTACAGTTTTTTTCAAATTAAGAGAGCTTTTGTCCGGGTGATTAGAGAAAGACTATTCCTTCTGGTAGGGGAGTCAGAGACAAAGGGGGGGATCATCATTCTGGAGAGTGATGACAGTGGTCCAAATAAACTACATTTTACAGACCTGATTTGCCAAACAGTTGAGACAAATACTAAGTAATTATTTGAAACAGAGCTACAAATAATTCAATTTCTTGCTCAAGCCAATAGATATCTATGCACAAGAGGGAAATATTGCAGATGCTGGAAATCAGAACTGAAAACAAAAGTGCTGGAGAAACACAACGCATCTGGAAGTCTCTGTGCAAAGAGAAGTTGAAAATCCAATAGGATGCTTCTTTGCAGCAGGTATCTGTAAATTTTAAACTTACCAGCTAACTAATAAAGCATTTGTATTGGACGCTACTTAATTAGTAACTCAAAACACTTAACAATACCATCATAACCAGGAAGCAACTAACTTGCTGACAAGTATATTTTCAAAATAGACATTATTCAGTATTTCAGGTTTATAATTAAAACCTTTGAAAAATATTGCCATTACCTGGTTGATGATACTGGTCTTCATATGCATCCACCCAGTAGAATCTGAATACCTGCTCTCCTTCGGAACCAGTTACTAATGGCAAACGACCTGCCTCTACCTGCACCTCAAGCACCACAGAATTATTTTCACCTTGGTCCATATGATCCCAGCAAGAGGATTCAGTGCAGGTAGAGTTTCTAAACAAGAGGACAGAAATTTTAAAACATGCACAACTTCTTCCTTTTAAGATCAAAATGCAGATTGATGGGACGACAAGGCATCATTTGAGAGACTTTACTTGGACTACCTGGGTGAAAACGGAGGTGTCTATGAATGTTGTCAATGTGGACTTCCAGAAGGCATTTGACAAGGTTAGACACTATAAATTAGGAAGTGTGCTACTGATGTGGGGGAAGGAGTCAAATTGTGGGTAAAATAAATTCTGGCTGATTGGTGGGATGTGCTCCAGAGGTCTATACTCAGCTTAGGGTAGTTACTGAGGGATTACTACTTCTGTTAGGGGAATCTGGAACAAGAGGGCATAATATTAAAATTAGACAGTGAAGTTAGGAAACATTTCTTCCCCCACAGAAATCAGGAACATTACTTCAAAAGGCTGGGAATGCTGAGAAAACTGAAATTTCCAAAACTGAGCATGCTATCCAGACATAGGATGTCAAGTGATATAGAGCAACAGGGATTAATGAATTTAGGGTACTAACCGCTATGATCTCACTGAATGGACGCTTTTTTAAAAAACATTTAGAGTATCCAATTCTTTTTTTCCCAATTAAGGGGCAATTTAATGTGGCCAATTCATCTACCCTGCACATCTTTCTGAGTTGTGGGAGTGAGACCCACGCAGACATGGGGAGAATGTGCAAACTCCACACGGACAGTAACCCTGAGCCGGGATCGAACCCGGGTCCTCAGTGCCGTGAGGCAGCAGTGCTAACCACTGGGCCACCAAGCCGCCCACATTGAATGGACACTCCTGTCCCTATGATTAACTGTTACTTTTGCCTCTCCATGCATGAAACGGCAGCTTTGCACAAAATTAAGTGGCCAACAGCCTAAGAGGCTTCGGACACGACAGGGGGGCCTCAGGTTATGAATGAGGAAGGCTATACCTGTGTGGAACTTTTCTTCTTATTCATACATCCTGCAGGTGCGCTAATATGCCAAAGTATTTAAAACATAAAGATGCTGTTGAGGGTTGCCGCAAGTAGAGGGAATGAATTTATCCTCACCAGCATAGGGATATTAGTCTCTTCTCCAAGCTTTTGAATTAATTTTTTAATTCTTAGCTACCCTTCACAAAATTACAGGCCAGACTCCCAACAGCCAGAATTTCAGCCCAGCTGAACTCCGACCAAAGACTATATCCTAACCGATTACCAGATTCACGCTCCATTTATTTGCCCCATTAGCATTTCCGAGATTAACATGTGCAATTTTCAGTAACTTCTTTAGGCACGAAGGAACCTCCAGGGTTCAGTTTGGTTAAAGTTTTCATCTTGGCAACAACAACAAAAAAAAAATAAGAGTTGAAGCAGACCAAATGGCTGTCTGGAGTATCATGAAGGGATCAAATGCTGCATAAGTGACCTGCTACTGCTCATCAGTGAGGCAGCATGGTATTTTGCTGGATAACACTTCCATTTAATGACCACTCCAAACAGTGACCAGCAGGACAGGGAGAAACAAGTTGTTGCAGATGATTTTGAGCACTACGTAAAGGCATACTTCACCTTTTACAGCTCACTTGCTGCTGGAGGTCTGAAGAGGGCTTTGAAACACATCAGGAGAATTTGTCAAGATTTCACCAGCACTCTATCAATACTGAATCTGGAAAATCTCTTGAGAACTTCAGCTATAAAGAGTCGGTGCTGCGCTACTCTACTCTAACTAATCAGACAACTTACAGGCGCCTGCAGGGGAAAAGGAGGATTTGGTCATGAATATCTTGCTGGGGGGTGCGGGGCCTCCTTTGGTCCGCAGTATAAATGGGAGGAAGTCAAAAGGCCAGGCAGAGAAGCACAAGCTTCTGCCAAAGTTGGGGACAGGAGTGAGAAAGTGGATTCCTTATTCCTTCCCCCACAGTGGACTCAGGACCCCCCCCCCCCCCCCCCACCCCCTTTGAATCACCTCCAGTGCCACGTCGGAGAACCTATGTGCCATCTTCCTCCATCAAAGTCATCCTGAAACCTGCTGCTGTCAGGTACTCCACAAATTTAGTGAAAGAAAGTGCATGGAGCCTTCATGTACTGGGCAATGTTCCCTCCAATTTCTCTTTGCAGTGCAAAGACTGTTCATTGCATCACACGGACACTTTGAGATTTCTGCAAGGCCATACACAAGAGCATCTTAAAAGGGAGCTTTGCTTGTGAGCAGCCCATTTGTTCCCTGCAGTTATTCCCACTTTGCTGCACGCCCATGCCCCGCACACAGAGGGAATGTTGACACTGATCCACTAAAATACTTTCTCAAGTACCAACTTTGCAGGAGTCTGGTTCAGTGTCGCCAGGCAAAGCTGCAGGCAGAATACAGACTTTCAGGCACATCCACTTACCACAGCTTCCTTTTAGTGCCTGTTTCATCCTTTCATGAAAATACCTCCCATAACATACAACAGTAATTCCCAAAATGTTCTTTTCACCAATCATCTTACACAGATGGCTTGTCTTCCTCCTTGGGTTCTTCTACTTTGTTTTTTTTTTCAGGTTTCATTTCAATTTCTGCAGTGGAGGCAGATTCAGTTTCCATGGGCTCATCAAAGTCTCCCTCGTTGAACTCCATTGCACAGGGGTCATCTGCAAATCAAAGTTCACAACTTGAAACACACAGACAGGAGTTAGACAATGCTGATGTTTTTACTTAACCTATTCTCTGAAAAGATTCTGTTTCACTCTCTCCACAGATGCTGCCAGGTCTGCTGTGTATTTCCAGCATCAGGAATATTTTTTAAACACAAAACAGATCTACGGAGTTATAAAATATCTCCTTAAGTGTCAGCCACTGCTTAGCTTCAGTCTTAGCTTCAGTGCCTATACTTCCTCAGGAAACTAACAAAATTCGGCATGTCCACATTGATTCTTACCAATTTTTACAGATGCACCATAGAAAGTATCTATCTGGCCCAAGACTGTAAGAAACTACAGTCGTGAACACTGCCCAGTGCATCACACAAATCCGCCTCCCATCCATTGACTCGGTCTACACCTCCCACTGCCTTGCGAAAGCGGCCAGCATAATCAAAGACCCCTCCCACCCGGGTTATTTTCTCTTCCATTGGGCAGAAGATACAAAAGTCTGAGAACACGCACTAACAGATACAAAAACAGCTTCTTCCCCGCTGTTACCAGACTTTGACCCTCTAATGGACTGATCTGATCTTTCCGCGCATCTTCCCTACTGAGTAGCACTACACTTTGTCTGCTTCACTCGATGTCCATGTATTTACATTGTGTATTTAATTGTATGTCCTATGTCTATCGTGTATGGAACAATCTGCCTGATCTGTACACAAAACAATACTTTTCACTGTACCTCAGTACACATGACAATAAATCCAAATATAAATCTTACCTTTCACCTATTTTTCCAGCCTGTATCAGTCACAGAATCAAAGATTCGTTAAAACTCAGGAGGTGGTCGTTCGGCTCATCGTGTCTGACCAGCTCTCTGAATCAGCAATATCAGTGTACAGTGCCACAACCCTGCCTCCTCCCCATAACCCTGCTTGATGTGAATAGATCAAGAGGTTCGAGGCTCAATCCATGATCTGTGCCAATCCATCAGCTGAACTCAGCGAGGATGAACCAGGGGCACTAATAGGTCCGAATGTCTGTAAGTTGAGGATTGGTGGGGAGGAGGTAGGGGTGAGAAGCTAAAACCTGCCAGCACTGCAGAGCCGAACCAGTAATCAAGCTGGAAAGTGCGAATTGTATATTGCAAGTAGGTAACAGTGGGATTGATGTTACCCACTCCTCTCTTCCCCTGACCATGCTCCAAGATCCCGTATCACGAATGTAAAACAGGGTAGCACAGTAGCACAATGGTTAGCACTGCTGCCTCAAAGCACCAGGGACCCGGGTTCGATTCTGGCCTTGGGTGACTGCCTGTGTGGAGTTTTGATGTGGAGATGCCGGCGTTGGACTGGGGTGAACATAGTAAGAAGTCTTACAGCACCAGGTTAATTCCAACAGGTTTGTTTCAAATCACTAGCTTTCGGAGCACTGCTCGTTCCTCAGGTGAATGAAGAGGTATGTACCACTTCATTCACCTGAGGAAGGAGCAGTGCTCCGAAAGCTAGTGATATGAAACAAACCTGTTGGACTTCAACCTGGTGTTGTAAGACTTCTTACTGTGTGGAGTTTGCACTTCCTTCCTGTGTTTGTGTGGGTTGCCTCTGGGTGTTCCGGTTTCCCCCCACAGTCCAAAGAAGTACAGGTTTGATGGGGTTAAGAGGATTGGACGTGGGAGTGGGCCTAGGTAGGGTGCTCTTTCAGAGGGACTCGATGGGCCGAATATTCTTCTTCTGCACTATAGGAATTCAAATGCTGTCTGAGCTTGACTCACTACATTCAGGAAAGAAGAGAAGTTTGGTTGGTGATAGTCAAGAGGAGCGGACTGGAATTTTCATTTTTGAAGCATAGTGTCAATGAGAGCTTCATATTTTTATTGCTCCCCATGCTTTTAAGCATATATTGAAATTAAAATATGTAAGAATACTCATTTAGCCTGCACGGAGTAATTTCTTTTTTTTTTTTTATAAATATTTTATTGAAAATTTTTGGTCAACCAACAGTACATTGTGCATCCTTTACACAATATTATAACAACACAAATAACAATGACCTATTTTATAAACAAAAAATGAATAAATAATAAATAACAAAAATGTAACTAACCCTAATTGGCAACTGCCTTATCACAAGTAACACTCTCCAAAAATATAATTTAACAGTCCAATATATAATTATCTGTCGCAACGACCTATACATATTATACAGTATATATTAACAACCCTGAGAGTCCTTCTGGTTCCTCCTCCCCCCCCCCCCCCCCCCCCGATTCTGGGCTGCTGCTGCTGCCTTCTTTTTTCCATTCCATCTATCTTTCTGCGAGGTATTCGACGAACGGTTGCCACCGACTGGTGAACCCTTGAGCCGACCCCCTTAGGACGAACTTAATCCGCTCTAGCTTTATAAACCCCGCCATGTCATTTATCCAGGTCTCCACCCCCGGGGGCTTGGCTTCTTTCCACATCAGCAGTATCCTGCGCCGGGCTACTAGGGACGCAAAGGCCAAAACATCGGCCTCTCTCGCCTCCTGCACTCACGGCTCTTGTGCAACCCCAAATATAGCCAACCCCCAGCTTGGTTCGACCCGGACCCCGACTACTTTTGAAAGCACCTTTGTCACCCCTATCCAAAACCCCTATAGTGCCGGGCATGACCAAAACATATGGGTATGATTCGCTGGGCTTCTCGAGCACCTCGCACACCTATCCTCCACCCCAAAAAATTTACAGTACGAAGTCTTACAACACCAGGTTAAAGTCCAACAGGTTTGTTTCGATGTCACTAGCTTTCGGAGCGCTGCTCCTTCCTCAGGTGAATCTGAGAACCAGGTGAACCAAAAAATTTACTGAGCCGTGCTCCAGTCATATGCGCCCTGTGTAATACCTTAAACTGAATCAGGCCTAGCCTGGCACACGAGGACGACGAGTTTACCCTGCTTAGGGCATCTGCCCACAGCCCCTCCTCGATCTCCTCCCCCAGCTCTTCTTCCCATTTCCCTTTTAGTTCATCTACCATAGTCTCCCCTTCGTCCCTCATTTCCCTATATATATCTGACACCTTACCATCCCCCACCCATGTCTTTGAGATCACTCTGTCCTGCACCTCTTGTGTCGGGAGCTGCGGGAATTCCCTCACCTGTTGCCTCGCAAAAGCCCTCAGTTGCATATACCTGAATGCATTCCCTTGGGGCAACCCATATTTCTCGGTCAGCGCTCCCAGGCTCGCGAACTTCCCATCCACAAACAGATCTTTCAGTTGCGTTATTCCTGCTCTTTGCCACATTCCATATCCCCCATCCATTCATCCTGGGGCAAACCTATGGTTGTTTCTTATCGGGGACCCCCCCCCCCCCCCAAGGCTCCAGTCTTTCCCCTATGCCGTCTCCACTGTCCCCAAATCTTCAGTGTAGCCACCACCACCGGGCTTGTGGTGTAGTTCCTCGGTGAGAACGGCAATGGGGCTGTCACCATAGCCTGCAGGCTAGTCCCCCTACAGGACGCCCTCTCTAATCTCTTCCACGCCGCTCCCTCCTCCTCTCCCATCCACTTACTCACCATTGAAATATTAGCGGCCCAATAATACTCACTTAGGCTCGTAGTGCCAAGCCCCCCCTATCCCTGCTACGCTGTAAGAATCCCTTCCTCACTCTCGGGGTCTTCCCGGCCCACACAGAACCCATGATGCTCTTTTCAATCCTTTTAAAAAAAGCCTTCGTGATCACCACCGGGAGGCACTGAAACACAAAGAGGAATCTCAGGAGGACCACCATCTTAACCGCCTGCACCCTCCCTGCCAGTGACAGGGATACCATATCCCATCTCTGGAAATCCTCCTCCATTTGTTCCACCAACCGCGTTAAATTTAACCTATGCAATGTGCCCCAATTCTTGGCTATCTGGATCCCCAGGTAACGAAAGTCCCTTGTTACCTTCCTCAACGGTAGGTCCTCTATTTCTCTACTCTGCTCCCCTGGATGCACCACAAACAACTCACTTTTCCCCATGTTCAATTTATACCCTGAAAAATCCCCAAACTCCCCAAGTATCCGCATTATTTCTGGCATCCCCTCCGCCGGGTCTGCCACGTATAGTAGCAAATCGTCCGCATACAAAGATACCCGGTGTTCTTCTCCTCCTCTAAGTACTCCCCTCCACTTCTTGGAACCCCTCAACGCTATCGCCAGGGGCTCAATCGCCAGTGCAAACAATAATGGGGACAGAGGGCATCCCTGCCTTGTCCCTCTATGGAGCCGAAAATATGCAGATCCCCGTCCATTCGTGACCACGCTCGCCATCGGGGCCCTATACAACAGCTGCACCCATCTAACATACCCCTCTCCAAAACCAAATCTCCTCAACACCTCCCACAAATAATCCCACTCCACTCTATCAAATGCTTTCTCGGCATCCATCGCCACTACTATCTCCGTTTCCCCCTCTGGTGGGGGCATCATCATTACCCCTAACAGCCTCCGTATATTCGTGTCCAGCTGTCTCCCCTTCACAAACCCTGTTTGGTCCTCGTGGACCACCCCCGGGACACATTCCTCTATTCTCATTGCCATTACCTTGGCCAGGACCTTGGCATCTACATTTAGGAGGGAAATAGGTCTATAGGACCCGCATTGTAGCGGGTCCTTTTCCTTCTTTAAGAGAAGCGATATCGTTGCTTCAGACATAGTCGGGGGCAGTTGTCCCCTTTCCTTTGCCTCATTAAAGGTCCTCGTCAATACCGGGACGAGCAAGTCCACATATTTTCTATAGGATTCGACTGGGAATCCATCCGGTCCCGGGGCCTTTCCCGCCTGCATGCTCCTAATTCCTTTCACCACTTCTTCTACCTCGATCTGTGCTCCCAGTCCCACCCTTTCCTGCTCTTCCACCTTGCGAAATTCCAGCCGATCCAAGAAGCCCATCATTCTCTCCCTCCCATCCAGGGGTTGAGCTTCATATAATTTTTTATAAAATGCCTTGAACACTCCATTCACTCTCTCCGCTCCCCGCTCCATCTCTCCTTCCTCATCCCTCACTCCCCCTATTTCCCTCGCTGCTCCCCTTTTCCTCAATTGGTGTGCCAGCAACCTGCTCGCCTTCTCCCCATATTCGTACTGTACACCCTGTGCCTTCCTCCATTGTGCCTCTGCGGTGCCCGTAGTCAGCAAGTCAAATTCTACATGTAGCCTTTGCCTTTCCCTGTACAGTCCCTCCTCCGGTGCTTCCGCATATTGTCTGTCCACCCTCAAAAGTTCTTGCAGCAACCGCTCCCGTTCCTTACTCTCCTGCTTCCCTTTATGTGCCCTTATTGATATCAGCTCCCCTCTAACCACCGCCTTCAACGCCTCCCAGACCACTCCCACCTGGACCTCCCCATTATCATTGAGTTCCAAGTACTTTTCAATGCACCCTCTCACCCTTAGACACACCCCCTCATCTGCCATTAGTCCCATATCCATTCTCCAGGGTGGGCGCCCTCCTGTTTCCTCCCCCATCTCCAAGTCTACCCAGTGTGGAGCGTGATCCGAAATGGCTATAGCCGTATACTCCGTTCCCCTCACCTTCGGGATCAACGCCCTTCCCAGCACAAAAAAGTCTATTCGCGAGTAGACTTTATGGACATAGGAGAAAAACGATAACTCCTTACTCCTAGGTCTGCTAAATCTCCACGGGTCTCCACCTCCCATCTGCTCCATAAAATCTTTAAGTACCTTGGCTGCTGCCGGCCTCCTTCCAGTCCTGGACTTCGACCTATCCAGCCCTGGTTCCAACACCGTATTAAAATCTCCCCCCATTATCAGCTTTCCCATCTCTAGGTCCGGAATACGTCCTAGCATCCACCTCATAAAATTGGCATCATCCCAGTTCAGGACATATACGTTTACCAAAACCACCGTCTCCCCCTGTAGTTTGCCACTCACCATCACGTATCTGCCCCCGTTATCCGCCACTATAGTCTTTGCCTCGAACATTACCCGCTTCCCCACTAATATAGCCACCCCCCTGTTTTTCGCATCTCGCCACGAATGGAACACCTGCCCCACCCATCCTTTGCGTAGCCTAATCTGGTCTATCAGTTTCAGGTGCGTTTCCTGTAACATAACCACATCTGCCTTAAGTTTCTTAAGGTGTGCGAGTACCCGTGCCCTCTTTATCGGCCCGTTCAGCCCTCTCACGTTCCACGTGATGAGCCGGGTTGGGGGGCTTCCTACCCCCCCCCCCCCCCCCCCCCCCCCCCCTTTGTCGATTAGCCATCCCCTTTTTCCAGCTCCTCACCCGGTTCCCACGCAGCTGTATCTCCCCCAGGCGGTGCCCCCCCCCGCCCATCCCCTCCCATACCAGCTCCCCCCTCTCCCCAGCAGCAGCAACCCAGTAATTCCCCCCTCCCCCCCCCCCCGCTAGATCCCCCGCTAGCGTAATTACTCCCCCCATGTTGCTTCCAGAAGTCAGCAAACTCTGGCCGACCTCGACTTCCCCCCGTGACCTCGGCTTCCCCCCGTGACCTCGGCTCGCACCGTGCGACGCCCCCTCCTTCCTGCTTCTCTATTCCCGCCATGATTATCATAGCGCGGGAACCAAGCCCGCGCTTCTCCCTTGGCCCCGCCCCCAATGGCCAACGCCCCATCTCCTCCACCTCCCCCCATCACCACCTGTGGAAGAGAGAAAAGTTACCACATCGCAGGATTAGTACATAAAACTCCTCTTTCCCCCCTTTTTAACCCCCCTCTTCGCCCCCCACATTCGCCCCACCACCCTGTTCAAACGTTCTTTTTAATAACCCGCTCATTCCAGTTTTTCTTCCACAATAAAAGTCCACGCTTCATCCGCCGTCTCAAAGTAGTGGTGCCTCCCTCGATATGTGACCTACAATCTTGCCGGTTGCAGCATTCCAAATTTTATCTTCTTTTTATGAAGCACCGCCTTGGCCCGATTAAAGCTCGCCCTCCTTCTCGCCACCTCCGCACTCCAGTCTTGATAAACGCGGATCACCGCGTACTCCCATTTACTGCTCCGAGTTTTCTTTGCCCATCTAAGGACCATTTCTCTATCCTTAAAACGGAGGAATCTCACCACTATGGCTCTGGGAATTTCTCCTGCTCTCGGTCCTCGCGCCATCACTCGGTATGCTCCCTCCACCTCCAACGGACCCGCCGGGGCCTCCGCTCCCATTAACGAGTGCAGCATCGTGCTCACATATGCCCCGACGTCCGCTCCCTCCGCACCTTCAGGAAGACCAAGAATCCTCAGGTTGTTCCTCCTTGCGTTGTTCTCCAGTGCCTCCAACCTTTCCACACATCGTTTCTGATGTGCCTCGTGCGTCTCCGTCTTCACCACCAGGCCCTGTATGTCGTCCTCATTCTCGGCTGCCTTTGCCTTCACGACCCGAAGCTCCCGCTCCTGGGTCTTTTGTTCCTCCTTTAGCCCTTCGATCGCCTGTAGTATCGGGGCCAACAGCTCTTTCTTCATTTCCTTTTTGAGCTCTTCCACACAGCATTTCAAGAACTCTTGTTGTTCAGGGCCCCATGTTAAACTGCCACATTCCGACGCCATCTTGGTTTTTGCTTGCCTTCCTTGCCGCTGTTCTAAAGGATCCACTGCAATCCGGCCACTTTCTCCTTTTTTCATCCGTATCCAGGGGGGATTCCCTTCTGGTTTACCGCACAGTGTTTTTAGCCGTCAAAATTGCCGTTGGGGCTCCTATCAAGAGCCCAAAACTCCGTTTCACCGGGAGCTGCCGAAACGTGCGACTCAGCTGGTCATCGCCGCACCCGGAAGTCTGCACGGAGTAATTTCACTCCAACAATCATCAACCTATTAATCTCTCATAAGTACTTTTAAAATATTAATAGCTAACAAAGTAATTACAATGATACGTCTAGTGTGTGGATGAAGAAAACAGGGTTAGCATGCTTTCTGCTTTTGTGTGCCAGTTTCCTCATTTTCAGCCCACACCACAGGTTAGCAGCAATGCAAAAAAGGATAACTAAACATGAAAGTCTGGCCCGTCAGTACAGCGCCTCTCCCTCTTTGTGGCAATACAGGAAAACTGGGTCCCTCGCAGCTCCAGGCTAAAGCTTCAGGGAAACTCGAAGGAGGTTTGCACCCAGTTTGAGACACAGTTTCAGGTCCTCAAACTAAATGGGAAATTCTATCCTGTTATGATCACTCTTTCCAAGAAGATCCCTTATTATGAGATCATTAATTTTTTTTATTTAGAGTACCCAATTCATTTTTTCCCAATTAAGGGGAAATTTTGCATGGCCAATTCACCCACCCTGCAAATCTTTTTAGGTTGTGGGGGTGAGCTGCATGGCTCATTTAAATACATGTTCTGCAGATTCTCCCGGCGCCCAGCACTCAACGGCCGTGCCTGGGGGACTTGCCAGGGCACCGTTTAGTACTGGTCCACAAAAATGTGGTCCAGGCGTAATAGCTTCCAGGATATTGGAGATCCCCAGATGGTCAGGGACATGGAGGTGGCACCCCGGCATTCCTCCTGGCACCCAGGCACCTTGGCACTGCCAGGGTTCCAGGCTGCCCGGGCTCCAGAATAGCAATGCCAATGATTGGGTCCAGGGGGGCCTTACCAGGTAGAGGGGGGTGAGGGAGATTGGAGTGCTGCCACGGCAGGGAGACACTCCGAGGCCAAAAAAACCCCGGCAAAGTGCTGTTGAATAGCGAGATGTTCCTCAGCACTGTAACCACCGAGAAACATCCTGCGAAACGCGCCTGAAACCAGACATAGAAACTTTCCTGGTGAATCGCGGCCGATAAAACACAATACTCAGGTACAGAAGATATTTGTCCTGATTTTGCTGCAATATCGATGGTGGGACCTGCAGTGTTTGCGGCCATTACTCCTCTAAAACTGACAACACCTTCTGGAGTTTGTACATACTCAGTTAAACACAGAGATCCAGAAGCTGCGGTCAGTGGTTCAGTGCTTCTTCAGAAGGTGCACAGTTGAAATCTTTGCAGCCTGTAGGCATAGATTGGTTACAGTACAGGAGGCAGCCCTCCAGCCCATTCTGTCCATGCCGGTGCTCTGCTAGAGCAATTCAATTCACCCCATTCCCCGCCCTTTCCCTGTAACCCAGCTCTTCATCCAGTTCCCTTTTTAAAGCACAACTGAACCTGCCTCCACAACCCTCTCAGGTAGTGCTTTCCAGATCCTAACCTATCTTAAAGAAAAGGTTTTCCCCATGTCGCCACTGGTTATGTTGCTAATCATTGTATATCAATGTCCTCTGGTTCTCGACCTTTCAGTCAATGGGAAGAGACTCGTCTTGGACAAGCATCAAAATATCTGTCAAATCTTCTCTCATAATCCTCTTCTAGGTGTATGAGCCCAGCTTCTCCAATCTATTCACAGAACTAAAGTCGGTCATCCCTGGAACAACTCAAAATGTTTCTGCACCCTCTTCAGATCCTTCTGAGATTGTGGTGCCCAGAATTGGTCACAATACTCCAGTTGAGGGTGAACCAGTGTTTTATAAAAGGTCCGTCATAATTCCCTTATTTTTAAGGCCCATTTGCCCTTTTTAAACCACTTTCACAAACTGCCCTGCCACATTACATACTTGACATCCGCAAGTCTCTGTTCCTGCACCCCCTTTAAGTTATTTGGGGGGTCTGTGGCACAATGAGTAGTGTCTCTGCCTCGGAGCCAGAAGCTCCAGGTTTAATTCCCACTCCAGGACTTAATGGCCAAGGAAGGTGCATTCAAAACACAGCCAAGAGGTTGAGTATCAACTTGTAAATCCTTTCAACAATGTCAATAGTAGGCATTCAGAGTGAAAGAGATTCCTGGTCAGCCATGTGATGGCAAGAAATTGGAGCCTCGACCATTACTATACATAGCTCCAGGCTGCGAGATGCATCCAAGTGCATGTTGCCGCAGCAAACCTGGACCCCGGGTGTTGATTGGCTCAGGTATTCAGATGCGGATCAGATTAGTACCAACAGTATAGGGCTTGATCCTATGTCAACTAAGGGGAAGAGCTGCTCCCCATCCATGCCCCTCATAATCTTGTAGACCTCGATCAGTTCGCCCCCTCAGTCTTCCCTGCTCCAGCGAAAACAACCCAAGCATATCCAACCTCTTCAGAACTTATATGTTCCATCCCAGGCAACATCCAGGTGAATCGCCTCTGCACCCCCTCCAGTGCAATCACATCCTTCCTATAATGTGGTGGTCAGAATTGCACAGAGTGCTCCAGCTGTGGCTTCACCAAAGTTCGATACAGCTCCATCAAGACCTCCCTACTTTTGCAATCTATGCCTCGATTGATAAAGGTAAGTGTCCCATAAACCTTTTTTGCCATCCTATTAACTTGCCCTCTGCCATCAGAGATCTATGGACAAATACTCCAAGGTCTCTTTGTTCCTTGGACCTTCCCAGTGTCAGTCCATTAATTGAATACTTCCTGGTCACATTTTTCCTTCCAAAGTATATTACCTCACAGTTTTCAGGGTTAAATTCCATCTGCCACTTTTCTGCCCATTTGACCATCCCTTCTATATCTTCCTGCAACTCAAGACACTCAATCTCACTGTTAACTACCCGGCCAATCTTTGTGTCATCCGCTAACTTATTGATCCTACCGCCCACATAGTCATCTGTGCCATTTCTATAATGACAAGCAATAGGGGACCCAGCACAGATCCCTGTGGTATGACACTGCACACTGGCTTCCAGTCACTAGAGCAGCCGTCTGTCATCGCCCTCTGTTTCCTAGAACTAAGCCAATTTTGAATCCATCTCATCAACCTTATCAAGTTACCCTGTAACCCGTGTCTCATTAATCCTCAATCAATTAGAAATAACTGAACTGAGGGAACTTGTCCGATAAACTATTAGTCTCACAGCAAAACCCCTTCAAAAGATTATATTTTATTTAATGATGTGTAACTAGATTTTTAAAAAGTGTACTCTCTGCATAATTACTGCTGTAAAAACTCTGGCTTGGGGAAACTAATTTTATACATAAGGAATGTCAAATATTATGAAGAAAAACACATTTGACTCGTTTTTTAAAAAAAATCTATATTTCAGCTCCTATCTTAATCCCATATGGACAGATCTGTGATTGATTTCACTTCCTTTAAATGATACTAAAGAGTGATGGTTAACCAGGGCATTTTACATTCTGGTTTGCTGTCTGTGACAGTACTTCAATGTGATTGCTTGTTTGTTTACATGACATCGCTGTTGCCAGAAATCTGGAATTCCTTTGATTGGGCACCAGATTCAAAATAACTTTTGACAAAGGGGAAATGAAAATGGAATGAAAATCGCTTATTTTCACGAGTCGGCTTCAAATGAAGTTACTGTGAAAAGCCCCTAGTCGCCACATTCCGGCACCTGTTCGGGGAGGCTGGTACGGGAATTGAACCGTGCTGTTGGCCTGCCTTGGTCGGTTTTAAAAGCCAGCTATTTAGCCCAGTGTGCTAAACCAGCACAGAGATTGCTAAATTTTTATAGGTTATTTTATTAAAGATTATCGGGCAATGACGTCACCTACTTATTGAGCAAATATCCATTCCTTTTTATTGAAAGCTCTTCTGCAACATTATCACAGCAAATAGCGAATCAGTAGCAGTTAAGAACCTATGCATAAACCACAAAGCCACTGTCTGGTTCTGTCCCATATTAAATAAGCAGGGTAGAGACAGCTGTATAATAATTTGCGAATGATTGTGTTATGGGCCAGGGTTTAGAGAACCCCAAAGTATATCATGGAGGTGACCTGACCCAATAGATTGTGGTATGGGGAGCACACGGCCCACTCTACAGGTGTGGTACAGCAGAAATCAAAAAAGTATTTTTTAAAGCAAAACAATGTATTCTATGAACTCAAGTTAACCATTTTAAAACATAGTGAACATCTTAGCAACCATCAATTCAAATACAACCCCCAAAGAATACAACACTAAGTAATCCTTAATAACTTCCCAAATAACATCCAGAAAACAAAAGAAACACCTTTTAACAGAAGCACATTAGGTTTACATTCACTACTGAGAACATTTATAATTCTTAATTCACCAAATGATCAAGAGATAGTCTTTTCATGGCAGAGAAAACAACAGTACACCTGCTTTGTCTGGCTTCAGCTCCAACACTGAAAACGAAACCCCAAAAAAACACAGACACACCCAAGCTTTTCTCAAGTGAAACTAAAAGGTAGAGCCAGATCTCAGCTCCACCCACACTCTGACATCACTGCAGTGACATGAGCAGCCAAACATTTCTTTAAGCGACATTTAAATGACACCTTCGCATAAGAAGAAAAAAATAAACCATCAACTTCAAGCTGGTTTCATTATTCACCTTTTCACTATCCTTTAGAAATGCACACCATAAATATACTTTCTCGTTTCAAAAAACAACACACAACAAACAGTTATAATAATACAGTCTATTTTTTTTCTTCTTCCTCCAACTGGAATCCTTCTCGATTGACAGTCTCTTTGAACAATAAGGTCTCTGCACGATCCATCCATTTCTCTATGCTTCGGCATGTCTCATTAAAGTCAGATACTTTAGTTAAACCAGATCACAGAGTTCCTTGTAATTCTCCCACACAGGAGCATTGGTTATCACAGCTTTCAGGCAGTCAAACACCTGTTGAAAGTCCGCTGTCCACTGAACTTTGACGTTTTTTCATCAAGTCTATCAGTGGAGCAATCACGCTACAAAACCTCTGCACTAATGTTCGATCAAATCCACTCATGCCAAGAAATCACATTATTTCCCTTCGTCTTGAGGGTATTGAAAACTCCGCAATAACTTGGTTTCACATCCCGTGGGACCATTCGACACTGTCCAATTGTATGGCCAAGGAAAGTGACTTGGGCTTTTCCAAATTCACTTTTGGCTAGGTTAATCACCAAACCCGCCTCCTGAAGTTGATCGAATAACTTCATCAAATGTTCTGTCCACGCCTGGCTGAAAATTACCAGATCGTCGATGTATACCGCACAATTGGGTAATCCTGAAACGACTTTGTTAGTTAACCGTTGAAATGTGGCTGGGGGGATTTTCATGCCAAATGGCATAACTTTGAACTGGTATATACCATCTGGCGTCACAAAAGCTGAAATCTCCTTCACCCTTTCGGATAAAGGCACCTGCCAGTAACCTTTAAGTAAATCCAGTTTAGAAATAAAAGCTGATTGTCCCACTTTCTCAATGCAATCCTCCAAACGTGGGATAGGATAAGAGTCCATTCTTGTAACTGCATTAACCTTTCTATAGTCCAAACACAACCGTTGGGGACTGTCTGGTTTTGGTACTGTCACTATGGGTGAGCTCCATTGGCTGCAATGCACTTCAATTATGCCATTTTTAAACATGCTCTCAATCTCTTTGTTAACCTCTGCCAATTTTAACGGGTTAAGTCTATATGGATGTTGTTTGATTGGAACAGCATTTCCCACATCTACATCATGTATAGCCATTTTAGTACTTCCCAATTTATCTCTACAAACTTGCCCATGTTATATCAATAACTTTCAGGTCAGTTTGTTTTTCCTCTGGAAGGTAACTCAACAATTTATCCCAATTTTTAAGAACATCATCGTTTTCCAATTTAATTTGAGGTATGTCAAATTCACAGTCATCTGGATTTGGTTGGTCACTTCGAGTTAGAATAATTAAAACCGCCTCCTTTTTCTCTTCTTCCCTTTCAAAGTACCTTTTAAGCATATTCACATGACACACTCGGTGAGTCTTCCTTCTATCTGGTGTTTTTACCACATAATTCACCTCACTTAATTTCCTTTCAATCTGATAAGGTACACAAAACCTAGCTTTTAAAGGTTCACCTACCACTGGTAACAATACTAAAACTTAATCTCCACAGGCAAAACTACGAACTTTGGATTTCTTGTCCACTGTTTAGGGGCTGTTTAGCACAGGGCTAAATTGCTGGCTTTGAAAGCAGACCAAGGCAGGATAGCAGCACGGTTCAATTCCCGTAACAGCCTCCCCGAACAGGTGCCGGAATGTGTCGACTGTGAAGTTTTCACAGTAACTTCATTAAAGCCTACTTGTGACAATAAGCGATTTTAATTTCATTTTTTCATTTCACAACCCGTTTCATCACATTTTGTGCAACTTTTAAATGTTGTCTAGCCAATTCACCTGCTCTATTTAATCGGTCCCTAAAATTTGACACGTAATCCAATAATGTAAGTTCTGATTACTCACTCACCAATTTTTCCTTAATCAATTTAAGTGGTCCTCTTACCTCATGACCAAAAATTAATTCAAAAGGACTAAATTTGGTTGACTTATTAGGTGCATCCCTAATTGCAAACAGTACGAATGGAATTCCTTCATCCCAGTCCTCTGGATAATCTTGACAATAAGCCCTCAACATTGTCTTTAATGTCTGATGCCACCTTTCTAATGCTCCCTGCGATTCTGGATAGTACGCAGTTGACTTACATTGTTTTAATAACGAAGCTATCCATAACTTCTTTGAATAACCTAGAGGTAAAATTTGATCCTTGATCCAATTGTATTTCTGTGGGTAGTCCATATCTAGTAAAGAATTTAAGTAACTCCTCCACAATCTTTTTAGCTGTAATATTACGTACTGGAATGGCCTCTGGAAACCTAGTAGAGACATCCATTATCGTTAAAAGATATTGATTCCCACTTTTCGTTTTAGGAAGCGGTACTACGCAATCAATAAGGACGCTTGAAAAAGGTTGCTCAAATGCTGGAATGGGTATTAAGCGTGCTGGTTTTATCACTGCTTAAGGTTACCCTATCACTTGACATGTGTGACATGATTGACAAAATTTAATTACATCTTTATGTAGTCCAGGCCAATAAAATTGTTTCTGGATTTTAGCTTGAGTTTTCCTTATTCACAAATGACCTCCCACTGGTACCTCATGTACAACTCGCAACATCTCCTTTCGATACCCGACCGGCAATACTACTTGATGAACTTCTGCCCACTTTTCATCCGCCTGCATATGTAACGGTCTCCATTTTCTCATCAAGACATCACTTTTACGGTAATAACACTCAGATATACACTCAGATTCCTCTTCCATGTATGCTTTCTGATACATCTGTTTTATTTCTACATCTTTCTGTTGTAACTCCGCCAGTTTTCCTGAACTAAAAATATCCGCCTCATCCTCCACCTGTACTTTTCCTTTTTCAACCATCTGATCAAAAATAGTTTCTGATAATTGCACTTCAACTTCATCTTCACTCTTTGATTTCTCTTCTTGTCTTAACATGTGACGTTGTGACCTTGTTGCTACACAATCCAGAAAAATCCCAGGATACTCGTCCTTCAACACTTCAGTTGTCTGATTTTCCACTGGCTTATCAACCACAGTAGGCACCACACCCACCTGCGATCCAGCTATATCATGACCCAAGATAAACTGTAGTCCTGGACAAGGTAGTTTCTCTATTACTCCTACTACCACTTCACCACTCTTCACTGGACTTTCCAACCTTACCTTATATAATGGAACTACTCCTCTCATCCTGAATTCCACATATAATCACCTTTTCTGGCAACATTCTTCCCAAACTACATAACTCCTCGTCTCTTACCATTAAAGATTGACTAGCTCACGTATCTCTTAAAATTGTGACTTCTTTACCTGCTCCTCCTGATACACACGAGTAAACTTTACCCACACAAGTAAATTCTTTAAAGAGATATGGCACCTTCTTAACAATCACCTATACAATATTTTGCACCTCCTTCGCTTTACTTGGGCTTTCCTTTACCACTTTAACAAACCCCACGGTCTTATCCTGTTTTACCACATCAGCCTTCCTGTGCTTTTCTTCATCCACCAACACTATGGCTTTACATGGCCTAGTTTATTACAGTGAAAACATTTGAAACTTTTCATTTCTCTTCCACCCTCCTGGATTTCTTTTTTAATCTGAGGTACACTCTCCTTATTATCTCCCATCAGATCACCTTTACCTTTACCACTTGAGTATTTCTCATGTCCCCAGTTTCTATCCCTCACAGGCTGAAATTGATGTCGGAAACCAAGCTTTGATTTATGAACCAATTCATAATCATCTGCACATTCTCCCAGTGTGTGCGTGGGTTTCCTCCGGGTGCTCCGGTTTCCTCCCACAGTCCAAAGATGTGCAGGTTAGGTGGATTGGCCATGCTAAATTGCCCTTAGTGTTGGGTGGTGCGGGGATGGGGTGGAGGTGTGGACCTTGGGTAGGGTGCTCTTTCCAAGAGCCGGTGCGAACTCGTTGGGCCGAATGACGTCCTTCTGCACTGTAAATTCTATGATACTCTGATTTCTGCTGCTAACCTCGCAGTTTTAACCCTCTGTTCTTCCACACGAGTTCTCACTACATCAGGAACTGAATTTTAAACTCCTCCAAAAGTATACTTTCTCAAAGAGCTTCATACGTTTAGTCTATTTTCAAAGCCCTTATCCACCTATCAAAATTACTCTGTTTAAGCCTTTCAAACTCCATGTATGTTTGACCAAATTCTTTCCTTAAATTTCTAAACCTTTGTAGGCTTCAGGCACCAGTTTATATGCACCCAAGATGGATTTTTTTCACCTCCTCATACGTCCCAGATACCTCCTCCGAGTAGTGATGCAAACACTTCACTAGCCCTACCCATCAGCTTTGTTTGAATCAGTAATACCCACATGTCCTGTGGCCATTTCATTTGTTTAGCCACCTTCTCAAATGAAATGAAAAAGGCTTCTACTTCCTTCTCATCAAACCTTGGCAATGCGTGGACATATTTAAATAGATCCCCACCAAGCCTTCGACTTTGACGCTCTTTCTCACTTTCATCCAACTGTATGTTTCCCATTATGTCTGCCAATTTTAACTGACTGTCATGTTTCATGGCCATTTTCTGAAGTTCAAACTCACTTTATCTTTTTCCCTGATCTTTATCTCCCTTTCTCTTTGTTCTGCTAGGACTATCTTGCTTTTCTCCTTTCTTCTCTCACCTTTTCTTTTTCTTCTCTCTCTCTTTCCGCTCCCTCTCTTTCGTATTCAAGCTGCTTTAATTCTTTCTCATGTTCCATTTGTTTAATTTGTAACTGAATTTTTGCCATTTCCAATGAGTCAAACTGTATCTCAGGCAACTTTAAATGCTTAGCCACCGCCATAATTACCTCATTTTGTCAGGTAACATTAACTGCAATGTTTTTGCAAAATCTAACCGTCTGCTCTGTCCATAAGGTACTGCGTATGACCGTCTCCACCCCCAAAAACTTCAGAGTCTCTGAAAGAGCCATTGTCCACAACACACTCCCCAATTAAACTAGAATACCACACCTGGAAAGCAACCACAATATGCTCACCCCTCACTGTCTTTAAGTTCACTAAGACTTTTATCCCGGACAAGCCCCCAATTTGTTATGGGCCAGGGTTTAGAGAACCCCAAAGTGTATCATGGAGTTCACCTGACTCACAACTTTTAATAGATTGTGGTATGGGGAGCACACGACCCACTCTGCAGGTGTGGTACAGCAGAAATGGAAAAGTATTTTTTAAAAGCAAAACAATGTGTATTCTATGAACTCAAGTTAACCTTTTTAAAACATACAGTGAACATCTTCGCAACCATCAATTCAAATACAACCCCCAAAGAATACAACACTAAGTAATCCTTAATAACTTCCCAAACAACATCCAGAAGACAAAAGAAACACCTTTTAACAGAAGCACATCAGGTTTACATTCACTACTGAAAACATTTATAATTCTGAATTCACCAAATGATCAAGAGATAGTTTTTTCATGGCAGAGAGAACAGTACACCTGCTTTGTCTGGCTTCAGCTCCAACACTGAAAACGAAACCAAAAAAGACAGAGACACACCCAAGCTTTTCTCAAAGTGAAACTAAAAAGCAGAGCCAGAGCCACACCCACACTCTGACATCACTGCAGTAACATGAGCAGCTAACCTTTTCTTAAAGCGACATTCTCATGACAATTCCACCTTCAAAGTGATACTCTTCCCGGAGTTAATTTTTTCATCACAGAATCCCTACAGTGCAGAAGGAGGCCATCCAGCCCATCAAGTCTGCACCAAAAAGATCACCCCCACCCTATCCTTGGAACCCCGTTACCCTACCTACCCTGCACATCTTTGGACACCAAGGAGCAATTTAGCATGACCAATCCACCTAACCTGCTCATGTTTAGACTGTGGGAAGAAACCTTAACAATTATAAAACCCAGCTCCAAAGTGATTCAGTATTCACAGTACTATATTTGTGCGATGTGTCGTACAGAACGGGATACTGTTCAAATTAGTTCACATCAATATTTTTATCTAATTATATGCACAGGCCTTTTCTCAGGAAGCCATGTGTCGCAATCAAACAGCCTTCAGCACTGCAATCTCTAAGCTTTGTTCTACCACCACCTGGTGGACGCTGAATGAAAAACCACACACTGCGCAGGAGCCAAACTTTGCATTTCCCACTTCTCTGTCAACTGCTCAGATACACCGATATCCAGAACGACACTGAAAGTCAATGAATGATTTCCCCAATGTCCTCTGTATTCGGAGTCGATTGCAACTTCTCCCCCACCATTGCAGCACCCCCCACCAGCACTTCTCCATCAGTATTTTCATTTACTACTCAAATGTCATCACTACAGTGACACAGTTCGATGAACCACTGACATGTTGTAAAAGGCATTAGGCATAAGAGGCGACACAGGTCAAAATCTAATTTTAAAAAACATGCAACCTCGTATAACTCTTCTAACTTATGGACTGTCGAGGAATTAGAAACTTCAACCACAAATTTTAAAAGTGCCTCGTCTACAGTATTACACTCAAATCAGAAATTCAGCCAACAGATTCATCTCTATCAATCTTAGACCCAAGATTCAAAGCCAAAAAGTCAACTTGTTCTCCTAAACTCAAGATCTGTCTTCAGTCCAAAAGCTGAATCGCATTTCCCCCCTATCTTTTTAACCACTTCTTTCTCTTCAGCTTTTGGATTTTTGTTCTATCGCATCTTTTTGTGCCCCACTTTCCAGTCCTTTACACGGTTTTCCAATACTGTTCTCTGGGTTCTGTCATTCCACCACATTAGCAAAATGCGCCGTTAAATAACCTTGACTTGAAAGCTTAATTGAATACTGGTGTGACCAATTGTACTGTGTTGCCAATGTACAAAGATAGGGGTAGAATTAGATTGTGGTTAATTATATACTGATCATATTAAGTGCTCTGCCCATTTGAAGCTAAGATTAGGGAAGGTTTAAACTGGCTCCACCATGAACCATTTTAGGAGATGCTGTTTTTTGTCTCACACAGTAATAATCAAACCCAGTATATTACCTGCCATCGGGACTAGTGTGTGACGTGGACTAAAATCCTGTTTACAAGATATGCAATGAAATAATTGCAAGCGAGAATGGGTCAGCGCAGTAACTTAAAGTTACATTATACCGTTAACAGCAAGTTGAAAGCTCTCTCTCCAGGCACAGCCAACAATGCACTCATTTTTAAAAAATATATACCCTTAATTTGCTGATTTAGCTCACTGGGCTAAATCGCTGGCTTTTAAAGCAGACCAAGGCAGGCCAGCAGCACGGTTCAATTCCTGTACCAGCCTCCCTGAACAGGCGCCGAAATGTGGCGATTAGGGGCTTTTCACAGTAACTTCATTGAAGCCTACTCGTGACAATAAGCGATTTTCATTTCATTCATTAAATCAACCAACCACATTGAACAACAATTGCTTGGTGGCACAGAACATAGTACAGTGCAGAAGGGCATTCGGCCCTTAGAGTCTGCACCAACCCACTTAAGCCCTTACTTCCACCTATCCCCCTGACCCAATAACCCCTCCTAACCTTTTTGGACACCAAGGGCAATTTAGCATGGCCGATCCATCTAACATGCACGTCTTTGGACTGTGGGAGGAAACCGGAGCACCCGGAGGAAACCCACGCAGACACGGGGAGAACGTGCAGACTCCGCACAGACAGTGACCCAGCAGGGAGTCGAACCTGGGACCGTGGTGCTGTGAAGCCACAGTGCTAACCCTATGCTACCGTGCTGCCCTATCTGGCTAGCACTGCTGCCTCACAGCTCCAGGGACCCGGGTTCGATTCCGACTTTGGGTGGGGTTTGTACGTTCTCCCAGTGTCTGCGTGGGTTTCCTCTGGGACTCCACTTTCCTCCCACAGTCAAAAGATGTGTAGGCTAAGTGGGGTTGCGGGGGATGGGCCAAAAGGCCTCCTTCTGCACTGTAGAGATTCCAAGGCAAATAACCCAAGTCACAAGGAGCTGCAAAAGTGCTTAGTGGGCAATTCACTCAATCTAAACAGCCAACTTGGTTTACCTCAATGTTACCTCAAGTAGCACTGAACATAGTAGAGATAATGGATCGGAGAATACACATTGGCTGTAGAGCTGAAGACATGTCTACCAGAGTTAGCTGCTCCTCAGCCAAGCAGTTCCAGTCCAGCTATTATATTGGCACCCTCCAGCCAGTATGGGAGATTGCTGGGGTAGATTCTATGCACATAAATTGAATAAGTCCAGCTATTCTCTATAAACCAATTAAATTAAACCAAACGAACAAAAACGAATCACAAATGAAACTTGGGCCAATAAGGCAACCCGGTCTTTGTGATGCGCACCGAGCACAGAAGGCCTCGAGGGTGCCAGTGGGCACTGCATGCTCCATCCCCAGGATTCAGCCAGCCGTAAATGTAGCCACGGTCGAGGGGCAGGTAGTCGGGTCGAACAACCCCTTTGATCGTCCACGATCTGGACCAGTTGATGGTGAGTTTGGCCAGGCCCAGGAGCAGGTTCACAAGGAGGTCCTCCTCCTTTACCCCCCCCTTCGCACCAAGTGTGGAAAAGTCCAATTTGGTCAATTATCATCCAAATAGCTTCCTCTAAATCTTCAATGAAGTGATGGAAGGAGTAGACAGTGGTACTGACTCTGTTCAGGAAGCACCGAGCTGCAAACCTAATCATAATCTTCATTGAAACACGGGGCAAAAAAAACCAAGATTTGGCCACCTAAGCGGCATTGCGTGGTAATTATTAACTGGATTTGGCCTATACTTAAAATTGGATGATGCTTGGGAAAAGGGGTGTCTCAGTGAGTTCAGGGAATGTGGGAATTTTGGGAATAAGAGGTAACTTCAGATAAAACGGCATGTTTAGTTATTCATATAAAGTGTTCTAGAGTATCTTAGTTTTTTCTCGTGTTTGTTTTTCTTTTGCTTCAATAAATATTCTTTATTCATTGTTTACACAACAACTGGTCTGGTTCCTCACTTGTTGTACACAGGTCCTCACATTATTCCAAACAAAAGTACGCCACTAGGAACCAGTGTTTCAAGTTATGGGCTTTGAGACACTCTCTCAGGTAACATCAGCGGGATTCTTAACATAAGCCAAATAGAGAGAATAGGGAGAAATACACATAGGGAGAAATACACATAGATTATTAAGAGTGTACCAAAACAAAGCTACATACACATGGATAACAGGATCACAATATCCATTAGATTCTGACTAATTAAATACCTTTCGGTTTGGAATTACACACAAACAATTAGTCAGCTAGGTATTGCATTAGAGGGCTGCTCAAAACCCTTGGAACAAGACCACAGCATGACTCACTGCCCTCAAGAGACACAGGATAATAGATAAATAAAAGTTTTATACCTTCAGCCAGTTCCTCTTCTTTTACGATCACAGCCTCCAGACAGTCCCTTTTTTCTACCGATTCCACCCTCTTTCCTTCTTGCTTCACAGTCATCGGTTTAACGGAGGAACTCGCAGGAACAGGCTGGGCTGAATCCACAATGCTGGCCACTTCTTCAGCAACAACCGTTTTCCTCACAGAATTGCTCTGGTGATTAGAACGGAGGACTGGAGAAGCCTGGGGCTTCAAAAATAAAGTAAAACAAAGGAATGCAAACTTTAACTTTATTTGGGAAATAGTCGATAATTGAACTGAATTGAATTCAACAAATATTACCTGAAGAATTGTATTATTGAAACAATGCAGCATGATAGTCATATTAAAGATCAAAATATTGCAAGGTGGGTGGTCAGGGGTCATCAATTCCTTGCTTTCAACTGCTCTCCTCTCTAGTTCACTGCTGTACCCAGTGTTTGTTCACCCAAAAGTTCTCTCCTCATTCCTTTTAGAAGATTCAATTATTCCCTGTACCCCCACAAATCACCCTACAAAAGTGTGGATCTCCTTAGCTGTCGGTCTTCCCTCCTTCAAGCAATTATACAATATAAAACCCAGCGATGGTTAGCTAGGTGGCGAAGGGCAGGCGGATGGCCGGGGAGAGGTGGGGGGGATAAAATCACCTCATCGTTGTTTTTGGGTTTACCTACTTGCTTCAAATTTTGGTGGCATTGTGGTCACGTCCTGGTCATGTTTCATACTGGTATGAATTAATTCATAATGGTCACGTCCCTTCTCTGACTCTCATTGAGAACCCTAGAGCCAGAGATCATTATCAGACCAGCTGATATGAACCGGGACTGGTTTAGCACAGTGGGCTAAAGAGCTGGCTTGTAATACAGAACAAGACCAGCAGCGCGGGTTCAATTCCCGTACCGGCCTCCCCGAACAAGCGCCAGAATGTGGCGAGTAGGGTCTTTTCACAGTAACTTTATTGAAGCCTACTTGTGACAAGCGATTATTATTATGAAGACAGCTCATCATGTGACAGCGAAATGGCATGAAGCGCTGGGAAGTAATTTAACTGCACACTTTGCAAAACCTTTTGCTGAATCGACATTTCATATGAGCGACTTGTTAGAATCTTATGGACAGTGACCTCTTCTACAAGCATAATTACAATACCCTCAGTGGTGTACATTTTTGGTCTTCAAGACCATGCCCAAGCTGTTTGCAAGATGCATCACAACCTGATATTTGATTACAGCAGATACAGAAGCAGAATTAGAATATATATGCATTGCAAATTCTGCAATATATTTGCTGTAGTGCTGGCAGAGAAGGGCTCAAAACGACATTAGAAAATCTGTTCATTGATAAAGAGATATTTTAAATTGTGCACTTTTTAAAAATGCATATACATTAATCAGGACACAAAAAGAATAGCCAGGAACACATGTCCCAGGTTCCTTTCAACAATCAGAAGCAGTCAAATTAGACCACATCAGAAATGTTACTGTTCGCTTTCCAATTCAAGGCATAGAAATGATTTTAATTTGCAATTTGTCAATACCATTTACTGAGGTACCTTATGGGTGGGTGGTTTGACAGAAAATGGATTTGCTGCTACCCCAGCAGGCTTCCTCCTCTTTAAAACTACAGCAGGTGGTGGCGCAGGTTGTGAAGATGCCTGTTAAGTTCAAACACTTCATTACTTAAGAATACATAAACACAAATGCAATAGATGCAAACACAAAAAAAACAAAATAGGAAGAGGGAATAAGCAAGTCACAGCACGCAATGCAATTAACTGAAATAATTCAAACATGATTTGGTTCTTTACCTCTGCATGAAGATCCTGAAGTATGTCTCCCAGTAGATCATCCTTGGACAGATCAACATCTTTCTGCAAAAAGATTATAAAATTGAACAAAAGTCATTTACAACAGGATATATATATATATATATATAGATATATATAGATAGTGACATGGCCTTCTCCATGGCAAATCAGTACCCCGAGGACAGAAAAATGTCCCAAGACGTTGTCCTAACCCAGGAAATGGCTGGTGCACCATAGGAAGTATCCTATCTGGCTGTATCACAGCCTGGTAGTGCAACAGCTTGGCCCAAGACCGCAAGAAACTAGAGAGTCGTGAACACCACCCAGTCCATCACGCAAACCCGCCTGCTATCCATTGACTCTGTCTACACCACCCACTGCATTGGGAAAGCGGACAGCATAATCAAAAACCACTCCCACCCGGGGTATTCACTCTTCCAGCTTCTTCCATCGGGGAGGAGGTACAAAAGTCTGAGAACATGCACGAACAGGTTCAAGAACAGTTTCTTCCCCGCTACTACCAGACTCCTAAATGACCCTCTTCTGGACGCTCTGATTAATACTACACTCCTAGATGCTTCACCTGACGCCTGTGTCTATGTATTTACATTGTGTATCTTGTGTTGCCCTATTATGTATTTTCTTTTCATGTACTAAATGATTTGTTTGAGCTGCACGCAGAAAAATACTTTTCACTGTACCTCGGTACATGTCACAATAAACAAATCCAACCCAGTCCAATCAAGCCAAGATTGGTGGGGGTACCCAAAAGCTTGGCCAAAGAGGTAAATTTCGAGGACAACCCTAAAAGGGTTAGGTAGAAAGGCAGATGTTAAGGAAGGGAATTTCAGAGTATGGGTGAAGGGAGGAGGGAGATATACAGGTTGTCAGGGTCAGTCAGTGGAAGCAAGAGCTTGGCGGGATTGCATAGCAGGATAAAATAGCAGAGATCTCGAAAAAGCAATCTTCCAACATTGCCAATTTCTGCGATTTGGGAGGGGGAATGGAAGGTTGAAGATGGGCTGATCTGCAAGGATAAAATGATCAAATTAGTCGGAGAGGCTAGGGCAACAATGATAATTTGGAAAGAAAGGGGACTAAAGGAGATGCACAATTTGGAATGCCAGCGATAATGAAAGTTTGGGTGGCAAGTAATTGGCCAGAGGGAGAATTTCTGCTCCCGTTTCTGGGGCGGGGGTTTGTCTATTTTCAGTTCTTTGTATCGGAGTGCCCTGTTGGCGGGCAATTCTCCATGTACAAGAGTCATATTCCGCTCAAAATATTAATTCTGTTTCAGGCTCCTCAAATGCTGCCTGACCTGTTGAGTATTTCCAGCGTTATTTTCATTTCAGATTTTCAGAACCTGCAGTATTTTATTTATTGCACCATTAATGCTTTTCCACATTGACCCAAAAAATAAGCATGCCTCTGCAAAATCTAACAGGGAAGCTCCTGCCAAGTATTATAATCTAGAGGAGTCCACCAGAGAAACTAAGGTATTATTATAAACAAAAGCAATGAGTATCCAAGCAAAAAGATATTAATGCTATCTTATATAGATCTTTAGTTGGACCAATTAGATTACAGATGCCCAAATGTGGGCATCTTACTTTATGAAAGATGTCTGCACCTTCTGAACTGTAAATCCTATGATCTATGAAGAAGCAATGCAGGATAGAGAAAAGATTCCATGTCATATTAGGAAAAAGGATCACGAGAACCTGAGGGAATTTCAGCAAAGCAAAGAAGACGACGAGGAAATCCAAGAGAAATAGGCAACATTCTGCAAGGTTCTCATAAATAGAAGATTGCATCAAAAGAACACAGAGAGATTAGGAGAATTGTATTAACTTTGTGGCATAGGTACAACATGAGAAACAGTGGCAAATGCAAAATTCACAAGAACTTTTTTGAAAAAAGAGTAAGTGTGTAAGTATTAGAAAAATGAAGAATACATTAAAAGAGCTTGGGGAAAGGGACTAGGTGAATAATTTACAGAGAGCCTCCACAGGTGTGATGGGTTGATTGGCTCCCTGTGCAGTAAGGTTGTGTTTTAAACTTGGAATATAGGTGGACGATGGGAATCAAACTCAAGAGTCTGGTTCTCTACGGCTATAAAGAAAATTGATTTTCTATGCTGCCAAAGCTGACAGTCAAAAATCCAAATTGTTACAAAATCTGAAATAGATTTTGAAGGTACAGCAGGAATACTGCAATTCTGCGGGTGTTCAACTTTAAGATGCCCAATGCGAGTTGTGCTGATGCAGGATGTGGCATCAAAATGACATTTGGAAAGGATTCAAACAGATTTGTGGCTGGTAAGACTTTGATTGTGAAACTAGCTCCACACTTTGAGGCCAATAGTCAGATTGGGCTTTGTTGTCACCTTACTGCCCCGAATACCAAAACCTAACCAATCACTCCAGCAATGCTTTTGCGTCTTTAAATTGAGCAATAGCCCACTGCCTCAGGAAGTCCTCTCCTACCGTGAGGAAGGCAATCGTTCCTGGTCGACTTTGACACAAAATTTAACAGGAAGAAATTGCTCACAAAACTTGGAGATGTTTCTTATACTCGAGTACAAGTTAAATCCTTCCCCAAGCATATTACAGTGGGACACTGATGAAGTCCTGAAGTTATTATTAATTTTTTTTAAATGGACAGTCAGGGCACAATTAAGAAGTCAGACCTTTGACAACCCCAACACTTTCCTTATTTCCTTTTAACTGAAGTTCTCAGGACCCCAGAACGTGCAGCGCGAGTAGAAAATAAAGAAAAATGGCAAAGAACAATGGCAAGGAAAATATGTTTTTAAAATAAATTCAGAGTGCCCAATTCTTTTGTTTTTCCAGTAAAGGGACAATTTAGCTTGGCCAATTCGCCTACCCTGCACATCTTTTTGGGTTGTGGGGGGTGAGACCCACGCAGACACGGGGAGAATGTGCAAACTCCATATGGACGTGCCCCGGGGCCGGGATCGAACACAGGTCCTCGGTGCCGCGAGGCCGCAGTGCTAACCACTGTGCCACCATGTCACCCAAAATATATGTGTGATCTTACTGCACTCAGAAAATCAATAATTTAATGTATTTCCATATATAATGTCCGTTGCACACGAACAATATTGGTTTATAATAATCTTTATATGTAGGCTCACATTGTCACAAGTAGGCTCACATTCACACTGCAATGACGTTACTGTGAAAATCCCCTAGTCGCCACATTCCGGCGTACTCGGGTACACAGAGGAAGGGTTCAGACTGTACAATTCACCTAACAGCGTGTCTTTCGGGACTTGTGGAAGGAAACCGGAGGAAACCTTCAAAGCACACCAATATCAGATTTTTACAAATTGCATTTTGTTTCCAGGATCTTGCCAAGAAGGGAGCTTGCAATAAGGACAAGAGGTGGAGAGAAAAAAAGAAATTCCACAAGTTATGGGAAAATCAGGAAGCATGCACCTCATTTACAACAAAGAAATGATGCCACACCTCAGCTTTTTTCTTCATCGTGCTGGCCAAAAACATAGATTTGATGTTGTTGGGTTTTGAAACCATCATATTCCTCACATTTTTGTCTTTATTGGCATTGGACTTTTCTTTCCCTATAAAAAAAAACACGGAGTAGCAAACAGCAATGCAGGCATTTTAACAAAAAGACAATGTCTAAATAACGGAATATGACAGAAACATTCCAGTCAGACAGTATCTGTGGGGAGAGAACAGGGTTTCTGTTAGTTTCAGGTAAGAGCTCTGCTTCTGTACTTGTTGAAAAACTGTTACTAACTTCTTCAAGTTCTGAAGCAAGTTCACGGAGCGGAAGCATCAACTCAGTTTCTCAATCCATACATGCTGTCTGAGCTGCTGAGAATTTCCAGCATTCTCAGTTTTTATTGCTGAATGCTTACCTTTGTTTTTTGCATTAAAGACATCTTCCTCCAAATCATCATCAAAAATTTCACGACCATCTTCCACATAACCAATCCCATCTGGCAAACAGAAACACAATATTAACACGTTCTCCAGAATAACAGTAAACATATCTCATTTAGAGGCACAGGTACTTACACAGATGACTCCCGTCAAGTCTAAAGAAATTTGCCTTCGCAGGACTCACAGCTCCAATATAAAAAGAGGGCATTTAATGAAGTTTAGTACATACCATCGTCAACTATCCAGTCGTCATCCTGCCGTTCACATACAAGTTTGGAATACTGATCTTCATCAAGTTCCTCATAAACATTTGAGATCTTTTCAATCTGAAAGGCAGAAGATTCAACACCACGCTGTACCATGTGGAAAAAGAAGTGGACTTGACCGAACTGGAACACCGTCCTACCTTCACAAACTTCCCTGTTCCCAAAGGTAGTCCCAGTGTCTCAGGAATTTGAAACCCTCCTTCTACCCTAGCCTTTCAGCCATGTATGGAGAATCCTAATCTTTCTCTCCCTGTTCAGTCCAACTTGTGGCACAATGTAATTCCAGATTATTAGCCTGATGGTTTTACTGCTTCATCTAAAATATAGCTCCTTGAACTGTATTTGCAGATATCAAACCTAACCTATTTACGAAGCATGACCATGGACAACTCACTCGTCCATTTGAGGGGCCTTTGTACGTGTTCGGTGATGTCCTAAACCCTGGCAGCGACTGCAAAACAACATAACAGTCAGGACTCTAGATCACATCTCCAAAAGACACTGCCTACCACTTCATCTATAGAATCTTCAACAATCATTACAGATACAATTTTGCCCAATCAATTAATATTAATCACATTAATTTGGTTTTCTTATCAGCACAAGCACCAAATGGAGAATATGACCGGAAAATCAATTATCAGAATTTTTGAGTTAACATACATCTCCAGAAATACAATGTCCTCCCCTGCCAAATTGGCTTTTCAAAATTTCAAATGAACCAGTTTACCTCATATTTTATTTTCTCGCCAGCCTTGGCCTTCTTCAGGCGTTCCAGCGCTGCCACTCGTCCTCCTTTGTCTTTGCGATTACGTTTTGAGCGTGACGTTGCCAAGCTACAAGAGTCGGCACCATCTTGAGAAACTAAATTTGAAACAAGATCATACATTAATCAACACTGATACATTAATCTGAGTGGAACAAATTGAATTGCTAAGAGCTGACACAGAGTGGATGGGCTGAACAGCCTACTTCTCAACTATTCTATGATTCTGCGAGTTTCACTTCACACCACATGGGCTGCACTGGTTCAGGGCGACTGCTCACCACCACCTTCTCGGGGGCAATTAGGGATGGGCAATAAATGCTGGCCTAGCCAATAATGAATGAATTTTTGAACATTGTGTGGCATCCATAGCAAACTTCGCTCTAAAAGTGAATCATTTTTCAACCATTAGTTGCAGACACAGACCTCATCTGAAAATTTGGATTCATTCATGAGGAATTTAATTTTTTTTTAAATCTGGAATTAAAAGCTAGTCTCACTTACATTAGCCTTTAAACTAACACATTATAATAAAATCCCGTGAGACTCCCTTACATCCTTTGGGGAAGAAATCTGTCACCTCTACTTGGTCTGGTCGACACGAGACCCAGTGTGGTTGACTTGTAACCCAAGATCCTCTGCGAGTGTCTCACCGGCAGGTCAGACCCACCAGAGGTGGTGATACAGTGGTCTAGTCCCCCACCACCGACAAAATGACAGCAGCATCCACAAGAGACAAGATACGGTACAGCAACTCGCCAAGGCTCCTTCAACACCACCTTCCAAACCCCTGGCCGTTACCACCTGGAGCGACAAGGGCAGCAGATGCAAAAGAACACTACCGCCTGCAATCCCCCACTATCCCGAGTTGGAATTGTTCCTTAACCACCACTGGGTCAAAACCATGGAACTCCCTCCCAACAGCACTGTAGGTGTACCTACACCACATGGACTACAACTGTAGAAGAAGGCAGTTCACCACCACCTTCTGATCAATTAGCAATCGGCAATAAATAGTGGTCTAGCCTCCGATGCCCACATTCTGAGAAAGAATAAGAAAAGTACTCTGACTCGGGGACTTCAATGACCATCATCAAGGGTGCCTCAGTAGCACCATTAAATGAATTGGCCGAGTTCAGAAAACCAGCAAGGAAAAACCTACTTGACTTTGTCAATCTACATGTGCTGGTGCATCTGTGTTGTTAGTATTGGCTGGAGTGACAATCATGCAGTCCTTGTGGAAATGAAGTTCCATCTTCACATATTTTCAGCTCGCCATCATACCTTGTTGCACTGGCTTCATATTAAATGGAAGATTCAGAACTGATCTTGTCGTTCAAAACTACGCATCCTTGAGGAGCTATGAGTCATCAGCAGCAATAGAATTATACTCAACCACAATCTATAGCCTCAGTCCAGCATCCCCCTCAGTATCAATACTATCAAACCAGGAGACCAACTCAGCGCCAAACAGCAAACTGGGAGCAGCACCAGGCATACCCAAATATAAGGTGCCAACCTGGTGAAATGACAGCAGAGGACGACATGCATGCTGGACAGTGCAAGCAGCATGCAATTGACAAAACTATGTAATATCACAATCAACAGATCAGCTCCAAGTTCCGTAGTCCTGCCACATCCATCTTGAAAGATGGTCAACAACAAAACAACTAATATCAGGAGGAGGTTCTGCACACATCCCATCTTCAATGATGTCACAGTTCTTCATGCGAGTGTAAAAGACAAGGCTGAAGCATTTGAAACTAGCTTCAGCCAAAAGTGTCAAATGGGTGATGCATCTCAGCCTCCTCCTGAGGCCCCAACATCACAGAAGCCAGATTCAGCTAATGCACCCCAGCACATATAATCGGCAGAAGACACTGAACACGCTGGGCACCGACAGCATCCCAGTTGTAGCACTGAACTACAGAACTAACTATGCCC
Source organism: Scyliorhinus torazame (assembly GCF_047496885.1). Taxonomy (NCBI): domain Eukaryota; kingdom Metazoa; phylum Chordata; class Chondrichthyes; order Carcharhiniformes; family Scyliorhinidae; genus Scyliorhinus; species Scyliorhinus torazame. The sequence continues at coordinate 96,352,979 of NC_092714.1, read as the reverse complement.
TTAGCCAATCTTTTCCAGTACAGTTACAACATCCATGTGGAAAATTGTACAGGCACATCAGCCCATATAAAGCAGAATAAATCCAATCCATTCATTGTCCTCAGTCCACTCTCAATCAAAGTGACAGAAGGGTGTTGTTGACATTGCTATCAAGCAGCACTTATTCCGCAATAATCCACTCACTGCTCTGCTCCGTGTGGGTTCCGCCAGGGTCACGTGGCTCCAGGCCTCATTACAGCCTTGGACCAACATGTACAAAGGAATTGAATTGCAAAGGTGAGGTGGAAGTGACTGCCCATGACACAAGGCAGTATTTGACCGAGTAGAGCATCAAGGAGCCCAAGGAAAATAGAGGTCAATGTGAATCGGGGGATACTCCCTATTGGTTGGAATCTAGCACAAAAGAAGGTGGCCAGGGTGTTGGAAACCAGTCACCTCAGCAATGGCTATGCAAATGGTCTTTACCACTAACAGGATGCTGCTATCAGTCCAAAAAGATACGCTGCATCAGCCAGAGTCAACTTGCCAACCAATCAGCACCTTATTCTACTGTAGTAGACCTAATTGCTTGAAATTTGGTATTCTTGTGTTTGTTCTGATGAGTGGATGACAAAAAGCTTCGGTAATAAGGCACTCTTTTGGACAGTGTTAAAGAATTATATTGGCAAAAGTTAGTACAAAATACATGCAGATTAGATTTAAAATGACGAGAGTACAATGTTTACTGCAAGAGGATTGCCGCTGAAGAATCAGTCTCTTCAGTCACTGCTGACATTGCAGCTTGGCAAAATACCTAAACTGCTTTGTTGCTTGCACCATCATCCCGAGAGAAGGGCAACTGTTTATTGGTGGAGAAGCATTTACAGTAGATTGCTGTGAAATTCAAAGTCCTGCAAAGACTCCAAGTATAGAGTACGTTAAGAATGGCCAGGAGACTTCCAATGGCAGCCATGATCTGATCAGTCGCACACAAGGTGACTCCTGCTTGCAAGTGTTGGTTTTGGCCCTTTCGACCCAGTTAATGGCAGATTTTTGTGCAAAAAGGGAAGAGTGAGTGGATGGTGGTGCTTTTCCCCCCCCCCAGAGTGGAATGTCGGCAGGGTATCACACCCAGCAAAAATCGGTGAGAGCCTTAGCCCAGGAGTTGGAGGACACGCATGGCGCAGCACCAGTGGAAAAAACGTCGCAGGGGGCAGGGTCATCGTCATCTGCCACACTGTCTGTGGAGCAGGTGATGGACTTTATCAAGGGGGAGTTGTCAACAGCGAAAGAAGATGCAGAGGAACTGATCCCATGTGATTGAGGGAGCAGCAGCCCCTCTTCGTGGGACTTTGGATCAGGTGGAGAATCGCTTCGAGTCACAAGGTGCAACGATCCAAGAGCAAGAAAGGGAGTTTTAATAAGCGAATGGATCGTGTCGTTAGAGGCAGAGATGACGATGCTGGGGGAGGCCTGCAAGTTGCTTCGGGCGATAGTGGACGACCAGGAGAATTAGTCCAGGTGGCAGAATTTGCGAATCGTAGTTCTGTCGGAGGGAGGAGGAGGGAACAGGTGCCATGGGCTACGTTTCGAAGATGTTCAAAAAGTTGGTCAACGTAGGGGTCTTTGAGAAGGTCCCAGATGTGGATTGTGCTCATCGATCCTTAAAACATAAGTTGAGAGCTGGGGAGTCGCCACAGTGGTCGTTCCAGGACAAGCAGAAGATTCTGAGGTGGGCTAAGGCAACTCGAGACTGCAGTTGGAATGGAAATTGGATTCAGATTTATCAGGACATTGGTGCTGTCCTGACCAAATGGCAGGCAGTGTTCAGTAAGGCCAAGTCTTTTGGAGCAAGGTTCGGTTTGGGATGTTGTACCCTACCAAACTTTGGGTGACTTCTGAGGGCAGGGAACATTACTTTACGATGCCTGAGAAGGCGGATAATTTTATCAAGGGACATGGGTTGGGAATTTTTTGTTTTATGACTTGTTATGAACATGCTCATTTTGCAAATGATATGTTGTTGTTTCTTGTACATGCTGAGTTTCAGGATGGATTTTTTTGGAGTTATAGGTGTATGTAATATGGTGTGCGCATTCGGTTGTTCTTTGCACATGTTGGGTTTGTGTGGGATTGTGTTGATGAAGGAATGGTACGAAGTTTTGCTGGAGCAAGGTCGAGGAGAGGGTGTTCTGGTAAGGGGGCCTGGTGAGGGACAGGTTGAAAGAGCATGGCAGGAAGCAGACCAGGTGAAGGGTAGTTTGAGCGGTTTGGGTGTAGTCCTTTGCCTGGATCTCCAGGTGGGAGTTGTCATGCTGGTAGGGTATGCTGGTAAACGGAAGCAGTGTGCAGGTGTAGGCCACGGTAGTTGGCCAGGGAGGGTGGGGAGCCTGATGAGACATAATAATAATCTTTAAAGGGGGCGATTTTAATTGTGTGTTAGACCCAAGGGTGGATAGGTCTAGCCCCAAGTCAATGGTTAGGTCAGGAATGGCAAAGGAACTGGGATTATTTATGGACCAGTAGGGGGATGGATGCATGGAGGTACAGGCATCCAGAAGATAGGCAGTACTCCTTCTTTTCCCATGTACATCGGGTATACTCCCACATAGATTTCTTTGTGGAGGGGAAGGCGGTGCCGTCAGGGGTCATGGGGGTGGGGATAGGGATAGTAATCCCAGGGCAGGGATAGTAATCTCAGACCATGCGCCGCATTTTGTGGACGTGAGGTTCAAAACGGGACGGGTGCAGAGACAGGGGTGGAGGATTTGGCGTCCTGGCAGAGGAGAGAGAGAGAGGACGTGGATATGGGGAATTTTTGGGATTGGTTGGTGTTTCCGGAGGTGGAGAATGGAGACAGACAGAGATTGGAGGCGCCATTGGGGCTGCAGGAGATAATGGAGTGTGTGGGGTTGATGCAATCAGGGAAGGCACCGGGGCCGGATGACTTCCCGGTCAAATTTTATGAACAGTTTTTGACCGAGTTGGCGCCCATCTCCTGGAATGAATAATTGGCGAAGGGGGAGCTACATGCGCAGGTTTCTATTTTGTTGATCTCAAAAAAGGATAAAGACCCAGCAGAATGTGGGTCGTATAGGCCCACCTGCCTACTGAACACGGAATTGAAGGTATTGGCGAAGGTTTTATCAAAACGGTTGGAAGGGAGTGTACCAGAGGTGGTCTCGGAGGACCAGACGGAGTTTCTTAAGGGCAACAATTGTCGAGTAGAAACAGGAGGCTGTTGAATATGGTTATCACCCTCTCACAAGGTAGGGTGCCGGAAGTTATCTTATCAATGGATGCAGAGAAGGCCTTTGACCGGGGAATGGCAATAATTGTTTGAGGTCCTGAGGAGGTTTATGTTTGGACCGATATTTGTTTCATGGGTATGATTGTTGTGCGCATCCCCCATGGTGAGTGTGAGGATGAACGTGATCAATCAGGGATATTTTAGGTTATATAGGGGAACGAGGCAGGGATGCCCGATGACTCCCTTGTTGTTCCCATTGGCTGTCGAGCCCTTGGAAATTGTGCTGCAGGATTCAAGAGACTGGAAGGATATTGTGAGGGGAAGTAGGGAGCATAGGGTGTCATTGTATATGGACAATCTGTTGTTATATGTTTCAAAGCCGCTGGAGTGTATGGGGAAGATAATGAACCTATTGGAGAAATTTGGTGCATTTTCTGGGTACAAACTGAACGCGGCGAAAAGTGAGGTATTTCCAGTGAACGCCCAGGAGGGGAACCCTGCCATTCAAGGTGGCCGGGACACAGTTTCAGTATCTGGGTACGAAAGAGAAAATGCTGGAAAATCTCAGCAGATCTGACAGCATCTGTAGGGAGAGAAAAGAGCTAACGTTTCGAGTCCGATGACTCTTGGTCAAAGCTAACAGACAGAGAAAGTGGGAAATCTGTCTGTTAGCTTTGACAGAGTCGGACTTCCGGTTGCGGTGATGCGGAGCTAAGCCGCACGAGTCGGCAGCTCCCGCTATTACGGACTTTCGGGCTCTCCAGAGGAGCCCCAACGGGAATTTTTTGAAGACACTCCGTGTGGGAAGGGAAGAGTGAGGTCCCCCTTCATCGTTTATGGACCGGACCAGAAGCGAAACGGCCAAAAAAGCGGCATTGGAGCAGCGGGAGAAGCGAGGGAAGAAAGACAAAATGGCGGCGGCCGGGGATAAAGTGGAATGCGGGCCGGAGCTGCAAGAGTTCATCAAGCGCTGCTTCGAGGTGCTGCGGAAGGAGATGCTGGCGCCTATGCTGTCGGCGATTGAAGGACTAGGGATGACCCAGAAGGCCCACGAGGTAAAGATCCAGGAGGTGCAGAAAAAAGTCAATGAGAACGAAGACGAGACCTTGGGCCTGGCAGTGAGAGTGGAGGAGCACGAGGCGCTGCACAAAAGGTGGGCGGGAAGATTCGAAGACCTGGAGAACAGGTCGAGGAGAAAGAATCTTCGGATCCTGGGTCTCCCTGAAGGAGTGGAGGGGGCCGATGCCGGGGCATATGCGAGCACGATGCTCGAGTCGATGATGGGCGCGGAGGCCCCTTCGAGGCCTTTGGAGCTGGATGGGGCACACCGGGTGCTGGCGAGGAGGCCCAAGGCTAACGAGCCGCCAAGGGCGATTGTGGTGAGGTTTCACCGTTTCACGGACAGAGAGAGGGTCTTGAAATGGGCCAAGAAAGAGCGGAGCAGCAGGTGGGACAATGCGGAGATCCGAATATACCCAGACTGGAGCACGGAGGTTGCAAAGAGGAGAGCGGGTTTCAACCGGGCCAAGGCGGTGCTGCACCGGAAAGGAGTGAGGTTCGGAATGCTGCAGCCAGCGCGATTGTGGGTCACATACAAGGATCAGCACCATTATTTTGAAGCGTGGACCTTTATTCAAACCAAAAAGTTGGACTCAAACTGAGGGTTTGAGAGGGTGGGGGGGATGTTTGTTGTATATAGGGTGTTAATCACGTGCAGGAAATGTTACACAGGCTGGGGGGAGAGAGGGGGATGATGATGGGGGAAAAGAGACAAGGCCGCGACAGCTGCGCCAGAGGGGGTGGGGTAGGTTTAGGAAAGCGTGGGGTTTTTTCCCGTGCTAGGGAAGAAAGGTGGGAGGGGGAATGGAGGAACGCACACTGATTGGGAGATTCCCACACGGGGGGGTCAATGGGACGGCGGGGGAAGCCGGGGTCAGCAGGTGTCAGCTGATTTACGGGAGTGTTATGGGGGGAGCAAAAAAGCGAGACATGGGGGGGTTGCTGCTGCACTGGCCGAAGGGGAATGGGACACAGAAGAGGTCGGGGCGGGGGTCTCCCGTCTGGGGGACTGGAGGGTGAGGGCGGCGCGGGCACGGGACTGGCCTAGAAAAGTAGATGGCTAGTCAGCCCCGGGGGGGGCAATCCAGCTGATATTGTGGAATGTGAGGGGCCTGAGTGGGCCAGTAAAGAGGGTCCGAGTGTTCACGCACTTAAAGGGACTGAAGGCAGACATGGTCATGCTCCAGGAGACACACTTGAAGGTGGCGGATCAGGTCAGGTTGAGAAAGGGGTGGGTAGGACAGGTATTCCACTCGGGGCTGGACGTAAAGAACAGAGGGGTGGCAATATTGGTGGGGAAGCGGGTGTCGTTTGAGGCCAAGAATATCGTAGTGGACAACGGAGGGCGATATGTGATGGTGAGCGGTAAGTTGCAGGGGACGTGGGTGGTATTGGTAAATGTGTACGCCCCGAACTGGGATGATGCCGGATTCATGAAGCGCATAGTGGGGCGCATTCCGGACCTGGAGGTAGGAAGCTTGATAATGGGTGGGGATTTTAATACAGTGTTGGACCCAGCACTGGATCGCTCCAGGTCTAGGACCGGAAAGAGGCCGGCGGCGGCCAAGGTGCTTAGGGGGTTTATGGATCAGATGGGGGGAGTGGACCCACGGAGGCTCGCCAGGCCGCAGGCCAGGTAATTTTCTTTTTTCTCCCACGTGCACAAAGCCTACTCCCGATAGAGTTTTTTTGTTCTGAGCAGGGCGCTGATCCCGAAAGTGGAGGAAACGGAGTATTCGGCCATAGCCATTTCAGATCACGCCCCGCACTGGGTGGAACTGGAGTTGGGAGAGGAGAGGGACCAACGCCTGCTGTGGCAGTTGGATGTGGGAATGCTGGCAGATGAGGTGGTGTGTGGGAGGGTGAGGGGGTGTATCGAAAGGTTCTTGGAGGTCAACGACAACGGGGAGGTGCGGGTGGGGGTGGTACGGGAGGCGCTGAAGGCGGTGATCAGGGGAGAGCTAATCTCCATCAGGGCTCACAGGGAGAAGATAGAGGGTATAAAAAAGGGAGAGGCTAGTGGGGGAGATTTTAAGAGTGGACAGGAGATATGCAAAGGCCACTGAGGAGGGATTACTTAGGGAAAGGCGACATCTCCAGACGGAGTTTGACCTGTTGACCACAGGGAAGGCAGAGGCACAGTGGAGGAAAGCGCAGGGGGCGACCTACGAGTATGGGGAGAAGGCGAGTCGGATGCTGGCACACCAGCTCCGTAAGAGGATGGCAGCGAGGGAAATAGGTGGAGTTAAGGATGGAAGGGGAGCTACGGTGGGGAGTGCGACAAAAATAAATGAGGCATTCAAGGCCTTCTATGAGGAGCTGTACAGATCCCAGCCCCCAGCGGGGGAAGAGGGGATGAGACGATTCCTAGACCAACTGAGATTCCTGAGGGTGGAGGAGCAAGAGGTGGCTGGTTTGGGGGCACAAATTGGGTTGGAAGAGCTGAGCAAAGGTTTGGGGAATATGCAGGCAGGGAAGGCCTGGGACCGGACGGGTTCCCGGTGGAGTTCTACAGGAAGTACATAGACCTGTTGGCCCCACTGCTAGTGAGGACCTTTAACGAGGCAAGGGAGGGAGGGACCCTGCCCCCGACAATGTCGGAGGCGACGATTTCTTTGATCCTAAAGCGGGACAAGGACCCACTGCAATATGGATCGTACAGGCCGATCTCGCTCCTCAACGTGGATGCTAAGTTGCTGGCAAAAGTGCTGGCTACGAGGATCGAGGACTGTGTCACGGGGGTGATTCACGAGGACCAGACGGGATTTGTAAAGGGCAGGCAACTAAACACCAATGTGCGGCGGCTCTTAAACGTGATAATGATGCCATCGGTGGAGGGAGAGGCGGAGATAGTGGCAGCTATGGACGCGGAGAACGCCTTTGACCGAGTAGAGTGAGAGTACCTCTGGGAAGTGCTGCGTAGGTTTGGGTTCGGGGGAGGGTTTTATTAGCTGGGTTAAGCTCCTTTACAGAGCCCCGGTGGCAAGTGTGGTTACGAATCGGCGGAGGTCGGAGTATTTTCGTTTATACCGTGGGACGAGACAGGGGTGCCCCCTGTCGCCCCTGTTGTTTGCATTAGCAATTGAACCCTTGGCCATATCATTAAGGGAGTCTAGGAAATGGAGGGGGGTGGTCCGAGGGGGAGAGGAGCATCGAGTGTCGCTTTATGCAGATGACCTGTTACTGTATGTGGCGGATCCAGTGGAGGGGATGGTGGAAGTCATGCAGACTCTAAGGGAGTTTGGGGATTTTTCGGGCTATAAGCTTAATGGAGGGAAGAGTGAGCTTTTTGTAGTACAGGCAGGGGACCAAGAAAGGGGGATAGGCGATCTACCGCTGAGGAGGGCGGAGGGGAGCTTTCGGTACCTGGAGATCCAGATAGCCAGGAGCTGGGGGGGCCCTACATAAACTGAATCTGACGAGACTGGTGGAGCAGATGGAGGACTTCAAAAGATGGGACATGTTACCGCTCCCGTAGCGGGTAGAGTGCAGTCGGTCAAAATGGTGGTCCTTCCGAGGTTTATCTTTGTGTGTCAGTGCCTTCCCATCGTGATCACCAAGGCCTTTTTTAAGAGGGTAGGCAGGAGCATTATGGGGTTTGTGTGGGCGATTAAGACCCCGAGGGTAAGGAGAGGGTTTTTGGAGCGCAGTAGGGACCGAGGAGGGTTGGCGCTACCGAATTTGGGGAGCTGCTACTGGGCAGCAAATGTGGCGATGATCCGTAAGTGGGTGATGGAGGGAGAGGGGGCGGCATGGAAGAGGTTGGAGATGGCGTCCTGCAAAGGAACGAGTCTGGGGGCGTTGGTGACGGCACCGTTGCCGTTCTCGCCGTCAAGGTACACCACGAGTCCGGTGGTGGCGGCAACGCTAAAGACCTGGGGCCAGTGGAGACGGCACAGGGGTGCACCGGGAGCCTCGATGTGGTCCCTCTAACCACCGGTTTGTCCCGGGGAGGATGGACGGGGGTTTTCAGAGCTGGTATCGGGCGGGGATTAGGAGAATGGGGGACCTGGTCATTGATGGGACGTTTGCGAGCCTAGGGGCACTAGAGGAGAAGTTTGGGATACACCCGGGAAATGCTTTCAGATACATGCAGGTGAGGGCGTTTGTGAGGCGGCAGATGAGGGAATTCCTGTTGCTCCCGGCACAGGAAATTCAAGACAGGGTGATCTCGGGCGTATAGGTGGGAGAGGGCAAGGTGTCGGCAATATACCAGGAGATGAAAGAAGAGGGGGAGGCGTTGGTAGAGGAGCTGAAGGGTAAATGAGAGGAGGAGCTGGGGGAGGAGATTGAGGAGGGGCTATGGGCTGATGCCCTAGGGAGGGTTAATTCCTCCTCCTCCTCGTGTGCCAGGCTTAGCCTGATACAATTTAAGGTGGTTCACAGAGCGCACATGACGGGGGCGAGGCTGAGTAGGTTCTTTGGGGTAGAGGTCAGATGTGGGAGGTGCTCAGGAAGTCCGGCGAACCATGTCCATATATTTTGGTCATGCCGGGCACTGGAGGGGTTCTGGAGGGGAGTGGCGGGAACAATATCTAAGGTGGTGAAAGGCCGGGTCAAGCCAAGCTGGGGGCTAGCGATATTTGAAGCAGTGGATGAGCCGGGAGTGCAGGAGGCGAAAGAGGCCGGCATTCTGGCCTTTGCGTCCCTAGTAGCCCGGCGAAGGATCTTGCTAATGTGGAAGGAGGCGAAGCCCCCCAGCCTGGAGGCCTGGATAAATGATATGGCTGGGTTCATAAAGTTGGAGAGGATTAAGTTTGCCTTGAGAGGGTCTGCGCAGGGGTTCTACAGGCGGTGGCAACCGTTCCTAGACTATCTCGCGGAGCGTTAGATGAAGGTCGGTCAGCAGCAGCAGCAACCCAGGTGGGGGGTGAGGGGGGGGGATGTCTTGGGAAGGGGGGGGGGGGAAGGGGGGGTCTGCCTGGGGGGTATTTGAGCAGGAGAACACATGAAAGATCTGGAAAACTGGCATGGACGGGAGGAATTCAGTGTACAAAGCTCTGTAACATATCGTTTTACCATGTTTATATCTTGCTAAGTGCGTTTTCTTTCTATTTTGTTACGAGGGGGGGTGGGGTTTTTGTTTGTAAGGGTGAAAAATTGTGTTAAAAAACTTCAATAAATATATATATTTTTTTTAAAAAGCTTTGACAGAGTCATCGGACTCGAAACGTTAGCTCTTTTCTGTCCCTACAGATGCTGCCAGACTTGCTGAGATTTTACAGCATTTTCTCTTTCGTTTCAGATTCCAGCATCCGCGGTAATTTGCTTTTATTCAGTATCTGGGTATTCAGGTGGCCCATGCTTGGGCCACAGTGTATAAATGGAACCTGGCCAGGCTGGTAAAGGGGATTTTAAGAGGTGGGATGCCCTGCCGCTGTCTCTGGCGGGAATAGTACAAACCATGAAAGAGAATGCGTTGCTGAGGTTTTGATTTATTTTTCAGTCCCTTTCCATATTGCTTCCTGAGGCATTTTTCCGGAGGGTGGATAAGTTGATCTCAGAATTTGTTTGAGCATGCAAGACGCCTTGGATTTGGAGGACCCTTTTGCAGAGTGGGCAGTAGGTGGGGGAGGGGGCACTCCCAAACCTGTTGCAATACTTTTGGGCAGCAAATGTGGAGAAGGTGAGACAATGGTGGGGAGAGGGGGATGGGTGCAGATGGAGGAGGCCTCATGAGTGGGGACGAGCTCAAGGTGACGGCCCCGCTCCTATTTTCTCCAGGTAGGTACACTAGCAGTCCCGTTCTTGTATCATCTCTCAGAATTTGGAACCAACTGAGGTGCCACTTTTAATATAGGACGTATGTCAGTATTGGCCCCAATATTTGGGACCCACAGGTTCTTCCAGGAGGGATGGATGCAATGGACGGGAGTTGGTACAGAGAAGGGATAGAAGAGCAGCACAGTGGCGCAGTGGTTGGCACTGCTGCCTCACGGCGCCGACAACCCGGGGCCAGGCACAGCACATGTGCCTGGTAGGTGAATTGGCCACGCTAAATTTCCCCTCAATTGGAAAACAAAATTGGGTACTCTAAATTTACAAAAGAAAGAGAGACGTGATCAAGCGGGTTAGGAACCTCTTTGTTCGTGGGCTAGAGGAATTGCAGGAGAAGTTCAAAATGCCACGAGGGAGTGAATTTAAATATTTTCAGGTCTGGGGTTTTGCACAGAAGGGGCTGCCCTCGTTCCCTCAGCTTCCAAAGCACATACGTTGTTGACCCCAGATGAGCTGGGGTAGGGGCGGACTGGGGATATTTATCGGTGATTGGGGAGACGGGGGGGTCAGTGGAGGGGAAAAAGCAGAAATGGGGGGAGGAACTGGAGATTGAGCTTGGGTGGAGGGGCCTGGAGTGAAATAATGCACCAGATCAATTCAACCTCGTCCTGTGCTAGGATAAGCCTTATACTGCTGAAGGTGATGCGTAGGGCTGATATGACTTGGGCCTGTCGGAGTAGGTTTTTCCAGGCGCTGGAAGATGTATGCGAGATATGTGGGAGGGGGCCAGCGAACCACACTCATATAGTTTCTGGGGATGCACAAAGTTGAGGATTCCTGGGCTGCGGTTTTCAAGGCTCTTTAAGAAATAGTAGGGGTGAAGAAGTCGCCGTGCCCTTTGGTGGCAAATTTTGGGGTTTCGGATTTGCTATAGCGGCTGGAGGGGAAGGGGGCCGATGTCATGCCCTTCGCCTCTCCGATTGCCCGGCCGCGAATCTTACGGAGTTGGAGGTCGGTAGTGCCGCCGGGGATTTCGGTATGGTTGGGAGGTTTGTAAGAATTCTTAAGACTGGAGAAAATCAAGTTCGATCTTAGAGGGTCAGTAAAGGAGTTTTATGCACAGTGCAGTTTTTTCTGTCCATATTTGAAGATCATTTTGTGGCTGGTGGGGGGGGGGGGGGGTGGCAGGGATGTTGGGGTAGTTTAGGGTAGAAAAGGGAGAGATATTGACAAACTGTTCGAATCATGTTTATATTGGACTTTTGTATGTGTACGTTATCAATGGTGTTCGGAATAAAATATATCTACTTTTTAAAAAACATGAATCAGATTATATCTAATCCTTATACCAATCAGAATGGTGGCAGCTCACTCTACCAAAGCTGACAACTTGTCGAAGATTCCGTGGTTATCCTGAACTTAGCCACCATGTTTTCACTGCAGGTCTGTGGGAGGGTCGCTATAAAGAATGGTCATTAAAACACACAATCGCAAGAATACCGGTGTTACAAATTAAGAATACTATGTGTTAGAAATTCATCAGGTGCACAGAACTAAAGTAACCCCCTCAGATGTATGAAGATTGGGCAATCAGAGAGAAAAAAATAAAAACACACAGCAGTGACTTTTGGCAGCTGAGAGTTTCACTCTGTGATCACCAAACACAAGAGTCCGGGGGGGGGGGGGGGGAATGATATCATGTGATAACTCAAAACTTTCTGTGTTCGTGCGCTACACTTCGCAAAGTTGAATCGAGTTTTATGTCACCACCCCAGTGCGAGTGTCAACATTTTGTTTTTATAAAGCAGACACCTCCAGTACAGGGGCTGTGCATGCAGGTCGCAGGCAGCAGCCGGGTGGGTGACAGGCAGAAACTGGACCAACACCTGCAGCACAGGGAGCTGGTCCCAGCGCACCGCCCGTGTCTGCAACACTGCCCCGAGCAGCCTGGGTGCAAATACAAAGCCAATTGATCCAGAGAGTGCGGTCATCAGCTCCTGTACAATCACCGGCAGCAGTAACACTGCCTGCTGCACAAGTGTGTCTGTGCTGCCTGGTGCCTAGATACTGCCCCCTCCCAGCCCCCAGTAACCCCCTCCTTCGCCCAGTAACACCCACCTCCAACCTCCCCCCTTTACCCCATCCTTCTCCATTACCCTGCTGTTCAGGCTCGCCTCCAGCCTCCCTCTCCGGACCCATTCTCCCTCCTCTTCGGCCCGCTGTTGATTCGCAGCAAAATCTGGCGCCAAATCCTCCGGAACTAAAAAATGAATGAAATTGCTGGGTCGGAAGGACGTCACGCAGCAGCAGCAGCAACGCGCGCGAATGGGCTGGGCGCGGCCATATTTGATCAAGGCAGCCTGCAATTTCTGCCCATCTTTTATGAATGGGAGAGGAGAGGATAGAGGAACAACACTGTGGTAGTCACCACTAGTTGTATTACATGTATTAAGGCACTGCCCGATAATTGTAGAGGTACATGGGTAAATCCCTGCCTGCTGGCTCCGCCCAGTAGGCGGCGTATAAATGTGTGTTCAGCCATTCTGGTTCCAGCTCCAGGAGGCGCAACATCTTTGCTCAATAAAGCCTCGACTATTCCACTACTCTCGTCTTTGTGGTAATTGATAGTGCATCAATTTATTGAGCAAAGATTTTTTAAAATGATGGATATCCGCATCCAGCCTGATCGCCTGCGGCTGAGCTGCAGTGCTGGTCCAGGTCAACAGAAGAGCTCCTACGTGACTGCTTGGAGTCAGTGGACTGGTCCATATTCAAGAACTCAGCGACCAACCTAACCAAGTATGCCACCACCATCACAGACTTCATCAGCAAGTGTGTAAAATATTGCATGCCAAAGAAAGTAGGACATATGTTCCCCAACCGGAAACCATAGTTTAATCGGGAGATTCTCCCTACTGAAGGTCTGGGGAGTTCAAGACAGGTGGCCCTAACCTATACTGGAAATCTAGGTACGACCTCCGCAAAGCCATCAGGGTTGCCAAGAGACAATAACAGACTAAGCTAGAGTCACAGACTAATGACATGGGCTCTCGTCGGTTGTGGCAAGGATTAAACAACGTAATAGCTACAAAGCAAAGTCGAGTAGAACCTCTGGCAACTGCACACCCCTTCCCGATGAACTCAATGCATTCTAGCTAATTTCGAAAAGAAGCCAGCAAACCGTTGTCAACTGCCCCAGCGTCCTCGGACATACCCATACCTACCGTCATAGCTTCCGAAGTCAGATCGGGCTTCGTGAAAGTGAACCCTCGGAAAACAACGGGTCCTGACGGAGTCCCTGGTCATGCACTCAGTTTTTGGGTGGATCAACTGCCAGGTGTGTTTGCGGACATCTTCAACCTCTCCCTACTCCGTTCCGAGGTTCCCAACTGCTTCAAGAAGAGCACCATCATACCAGTGCCAAAGATGAACCAGGCAACGTGTCTCAATGGCTACCGTCCGATGGCCTTGACATCTATCACTATAGGAACATAGGAATTAGGAGCAGAAGTAAGCAATTCAGCCCTTTGAACCTGCTCTGCTATTCAATCAGATCATGGCTGATAGCTCCAATCCACCTCCCCACGTGTTGCCCATATCCCTTTCACCCGTTTTTTATCAAAAATATATCTATCTCTTTCTTGAAAACATTTAATGACTCAGATTCCACCGCACTATGGGGCAGCGAGTTCCACAAATTCATAATCTTCTGTAAGGAATAGTTCCTCCTCATCTCAATTCTAAATCTACCCCCTCTCAACCTACATCTGTGACCCCTCGTTCCAGATTTCCCCACAAGGAAGAACATTTGCTCTATGTTTACTTTATCAATCTCATTTAGTATTTTATACATCTTAATCAAATTCTTTCTCATCCCTCTAAACTCCAGCAATAATGAACTCAAACTGTTTAATCTCTCCTCATACGCCAACCCTTTCATCCCTGGAATCAATCTGGTGAACCTCCTCTGAACTGCCTCCAATGCCACCACATCCTTCCTCAAATAAGGAGGCCAAAATCAGACGCAGTACTCCAGATGTGGTCTCACCAAAACCCTATATAATTCCAACAACACTTCTCTACTTTTATACTCCAGTCCTTTTGCAATAAATGCTGACATTCCATTGGCCTTTTATATTACCTGCTGTACCTGCAAACCAACTTTCTGCGATTCATGAACAAAGACACCCAGATCCCTCTGCCCAGATGTATTTTGAATCTACTTTCCATTTAGATAATAATTTGCCTTTCTATTTTTTCGGCCAAAATGGATAACCTCACATTTACCTACATTAAACTCCATCTGCCAAATTTTGCCCCAATCCCCTATCTGATCTATATCCATCTGTAAAGTCTTTATCTCATTTTCACTTCCTGCTTTCCCACCTATTTTAAAATCATTCCTTAAATTTTGCTATGTTACACTCTAGCCCTGCTTGCAGATCATTTATATAGATTGTGAACAGTTGAGATCCGAGGACTGATCCCTGCGACACCCTGCTAGTTACTGTTCGCCAGCCAGAGAAGGAACCATTTATCCCGGCCTTCTGCTTTCTGTCAGTCAGCCAATTGTCTATCCAATCTGGTACTCTACCACCAATCCCCTGAGATCTCACCATCTGGATCAGTCTTTTATGCGGCACCTTATCAAATGCCTTCTGGAAGTCTAGATATACCACATTCTCAACATTTACTTTAGCTATTCTATTCCACTTTATATACTTATAGAAGTTTTTGTTATCAGTCTTTATGTTTTCTGCTAGTTTCCTTTCACAGTTCATCTTAGTTCTTTTGATTTTATTTTTAGTAGCCTTCTGCTGAACCTTAAAGTTCTCCCAATCCTCCAGCTTACCACTAGCTTTTGCAGTATGGTATGCCCTAGTTTTTGCCTTTATGCCTTCCTTGGCTTCCTTGTTTAGTCATGGAACGTTTTTCTCCCTTATACAATGCCTCTTCGTCTCAGGAATATACGTTAATTGATATATAATATCTCCCTGAATATCCGCCAATGTTCCTCAACTATCCTGCCCTCAATTTTCTGTCCTCAGTCTACTTGGGCGAACTACTTCCTCAGGCCTGTTTAATTACCTCTGCCCAACGGTAAAACTCTAGTATGGCACTCTGTCTTCTCTCGTTTAATCTGAATTTGAAATTCTAGCATGGAAGTGCATGGAACTCAGTTCTAGCATGGAAGTGCTTCAAGAGGTTGGTCATGAGACACATCAACTCCATAATCCCGGAATGCCTTGATCCACTGCAATTCACATACCCTCACAACTGGTTCACAGCAGACGCTAACTCCCTGGCCCTACACTCATCCCTGGAGCATCTCGACAACAAGGACTTCTACGTCAGACTCCTATTCATTGACTACAGCTCCACCTTCAACACCATAATCCAAGCACATGTCAAAACTCAAAAACCTAGGACTTGGCTCCTCCCTCTGCAACTGGATCCTCGTTCTCCTGACCCATAAACCACAATCAGTAAGGATAAATAACAACACCTCCTCCACGATAGTCCTCAACACCGGAGCCCCACAAGACTGCGTGCTTACCCCCCTACCATACTCCATATACCACACGACTGTGTGGAAGAATTTGGCTCCAACTCCTTCTACAAGTTTGCTGGTGACACAACCGTAGTGGTTCGGATCTCAAACAACGATGAGTCAGAGTACAGGAGGGAGATAAAGAACCTAGTGGCGTGGTATAACAACAACAATCTCTCCCTCAACGTCAGCAAAACTAAGGAGCTGGCCATTGACTTCAGGAAGTGAAGTATCGTAGACACGCTTGTCTGCATCAATGGTGCCGAGGTGGAGATAGTTGACAGCTTCAAATTACTAGTTGTGCACATCACCAACGATCTGTCCTGATCGACCCATGTTGATGCTACAACCAAGAAAGCACAACAGTGCCTATACTTCCTCAGGAAACTAAGGAAATTTGACATGTCCACATTGACTCTCACCAATTTTTACAGATGCACCATTGAAAGCATCCTATGTGGCTGCATCACAGCTTGGTATGGCAACTGCTTGGCCCAAGACTGTAAGAAACTACAGCGAGTCATGCACACAGCCCAGTCCATCACACAAACCAGCCTCCCATCCATTGCCTCTGACTACACGTCCCTCTGCCGTAGGAAAGTGGGCAGCATAATCAAAGACCACTTTCACCCGGCTTATTCTCTCTTCCAACCTCTTCCATTGGGCAGGAGATACAAAAGTCTGAGAACACGCACTTACAGATTCAAAAACAGCTTCTTCCCCACTGTTATCAGACTCCTGAATAACCCATGGACTGAACTGATCTCTCCATGCAGCTTCTCTACTGAGTAGTGCTACACTCCGTATGCTTCAACCAATGTCTGTGTCTATGTATTTACATCTATCGTATGTCCTATATTTTTTCATGTAGGGAATGATCTGTCTAGACTGTGCGGAGAACAATACTTTTCACTGTACCTCTGCACACCTGACAATAAACCCAAATCCAAATCCAGTTCCAGGACATCATTGCAGGAGTTCCTAGTGTCCTAGGCCCAACCATCTTCAGCTGCTTCAGCAATGACCTTCCTTCCAACAGAAGGTCAGATGTGGGGATGTCCGCTGCTAACTGCACAACGTTCCGCACCATTCGCGACTCCTCAGACACCGAAGCAGTCCACCTACAAATGCAGCAAGACCTGGACAATATCCAGGCTTGGCTTGACAAGTGGCAAGTTACATTCGCTCCACACAAGTGGAAGGCAATGACATTCAATGTCATTACCATAACTGAATCCCCCACTATCAACATCCTGGGAGTTACCATTGACCACAAACTGAACTGGACTAGCCATATAAATACTGTGGCTACAAGAGCAGGTCAGAGGCTAGGAATCCTACGGTGAATAACTCACCTCCTGACGCCACAAAGCCTGTCCACCATCTACAAGACACAAGTCACGAGTGTGATGGGATACTCCCCGCTTGTCTGGATGAGGGTAGCTCCAACAACACACAAGAAGCTCGACGCCATCCAGGACAAAGTAGCCCACATGATTGTTATACTTTCCACAAGCATTCACTCCCTCCACCACTGATGCACAGTAGCAGCAGTTTGCATCATCTACAAAATGCAGTGCACAAACTCACCAAGGCTCCTTAGGCAGCACCTTGACCACTACCATCTAGAAGGACAAAGATGGCAGATGC
Source organism: Scyliorhinus torazame (assembly GCF_047496885.1). Lineage (NCBI taxonomy): Eukaryota > Metazoa > Chordata > Chondrichthyes > Carcharhiniformes > Scyliorhinidae > Scyliorhinus > Scyliorhinus torazame. The sequence goes on along the minus strand of NC_092714.1, from coordinate 96,335,772 downwards.
ATGGGAACACCACCATTTGGAAGTTCCCCTCCAAGTCACTCACCATCCTGACTTGGAAATATATCGTCATTCCTTCGCTGTCGCTCGCTCAAGGTCCTGGAACTCCCTCCCTAATAGCACAGTAGGTACTTATACCTCAGGGACTGCAGCGGTTCAAGAAGGTAGTTCACCACCACCTTCTCAAGTGTAATTAGGGATGGGCAACAAATGCTGGCCTAGCCAGTGGAGCCCACATCCTGTAACAAATGAATTTTAAAAAGCTAACACCCACAATGGGAAGTCAAAATATAAATAGGCAAATGAAGGAAACATCCATTATTGTTGAGAACTGCAACAAGGCTCTAGTCGCTTTTACGTATGTTTAGAGGTCAAGAAGGAAAATATATATCGGCTGCCACAATCCCAGTTGATGTTTTAACTGGACAGGAAGATTCCAAAATGGAACCCTGGCTCAAAAGACCATAAATGTTGGGCGGAATTCTCTGATAATGGGGCTATGTTCCCACGCCTGCGTGAAAACAGGCACGAATCACTCTGGACTTTCCTGGAGAAAGTCCAGAGTGATTATCCGTTTTGAAGGGGGCTAGCAGGGCTCGGAGTAGTCCTTGCAGCTCCGGCTGCCGATGCGGGGCCCTGCACTTCCGGCCGTGGGTCCGCGCACGTGCGCGGTGGCGGCCTGCGGCAGCGGCCCTGCGCAACATGGCGGACCCACACAGCAGGCCGGCCCCGACAATATAGGTCCCCCCAGATCGCGCGCTCCCACTGATAGGTGGCCCCGGATCGCGAGCCTGGCCGTCCTAGAGGCCCCCCCGGTGACGGTTCCCCCCCCCCCACCCCCAACCAGGGCGGCCGCAATCGCCACTCTGAGTTCCCTCCGAGTGGAACCAAGAGTGAACCACGCCAGCGGGAACACGGCCAATTGTCGCGGGTCCTCTTTCAATGGCCCCCGACTGCGCCGCATTGCCCACACGGGTGCGGTTGGCGGCAATTGCAGGTCTGATGCCCCATTCACCGTCCCGTGCTGAGCACGATTGCGGCGTGGAGGCTCGGAGAATTCCGGCCGGTTACATTTTTTTAGACAGTGTGGAGGAACAGAGTCACAGGAATGCCAAGTAGCTTTTAACAACAATTTTTTTTTCTTGCTCATGAAAAGTTTAACTATAATACTCCTTCACACCCTTATCTTTACAAATGTACACAGATTTTAAGGATAACACAGGTAACACAAAGACCTTATGATATAATGATCTTAATAAACACACAGTCCCTGTGACCCAACAGGTTGACTGCAGTCAGACAGTACCCCACTCTGAAACCAAATGGCAGTTGCCACTCAATTGATCTGCTGTGGATTTCTCCTCAAGTTCCCCCCTAGATGATTATCGTATGTGCATTCACAAATTCTATTCTCAAAAAGTCATGCTTTAAAATCTTCTTTCAACCAATGCTTTCCATCAGCTGTTTTCATTAAGGATCTGCCTCCAGGTTTTCCCAACTCTCCTTTCAGTATTATTTCTCTTGAATTCTTTTATAAAACTCTGAGGTCCAGCCACTGATTGTTCCATCAATTACTTCCAACTGCTTCACAGGTTGTAGTAAGATATCGCAAAGCTTAGAATTACTTCAGATATGTTTCTTGCTTCCCATTCACCAACTCATTCTTAGCTCTGTCTGTAACTTAAATTAACAGTACTCTGTTCAATTCCAGTTTCCTTTGTTCTTTTAACTTGACTGTCACTGAGTGCGAACCACCCTGTAAAACCATCAGACACTTTTGAAGATACTTAATCAGGAGGTTGGAATTCATGACTCCCAACAGAGGGCAGTGAAGTCAGAATTTTAGCACCGAATAAACTTCCCCAGGCAGATGAATTTCAAATCTTCGCAAGTCACTCAAATCCCAGGACTAGATAAGGTCCTTGCAGACGCTTTTCCCAGGGTTTGAAACTCAAAAAATAAAATAAAATGCAGCAGGGAACTGCCATTTTTCCCATGAACTGTGCGTTGGGTGTGCCACCATGATAGCGAGAATGAGTGTTTACTTCTGCACTCCCTATGCTTTCTTCCCTAAGACCACATAAAACAAATGAAATGAAATGGAATTAATTTCATTTTCTCCAATGGGACATGTGTTCCCCCCCCCCCCCCCCCACTAGAAGACAGGGAGGAAAATGTAGGTATGTCAACCTAGCTACTCTGTAAAATTATTATTGTATTTTATTTAATAGACCAGTGTTTTATGCTAACTAGCCATGGCTCATACCTGAGTAATTTCTAACCTTCAAACAAACATCAGAGATTCATTGGGCTGGATTCTCCTGTCTCCGAGCCGTGTGTTTCTCAGCAGTGTGCTGTTTGCTGGCGGCGGGATTTTCTCTTCCTGCTGCTGGTCAATGGGATTTCCCATTGAAGCCACCCCACGCTGCCGGGAAACCCATGGGCGGGGTTGTGCTGACAGCAGGAGAATGTGCAAACTCCACACAGACAGTGATCTGGTGCGATCCACCCAGAGCCAGGATTGAACCTGGGACCTCGGCGCCCTGAGGCAGCAGGGCTAATCCACTGCACCATCGTGCTACCCTGGACCTGAAGTCTGTCAGTCACTGTTTGAACTCAGAAGTGAAAGCAGGACTCCAGGTCACCAATCTGTCTCTGCCTACCATTTTACCATTGAGCAGGTAGCAGGGGCAAGAAATCTGACCCTCATCTCCGCTTGGAACTACTGGGACATTGGAACTTACGTCTCCAAAAATTATTCAACTCTACAGGCTTGATTCTGTGCCTGCAGGATGAATTCAACTCCACGTGCCTTCTTCACTCGAGTCCTCACTTCTGGAAAGATGGATCACCCTGCAACAGCAACCTGCTACCCACTGAAGAAATATGCCATTGGTCCTTTCATTGTGGCCACTCGACTCCCATAAAACCAAAACTCTTATTTTTATTGTGGTCTTGCCCTGTACTACTTTCTTTCCCTTATTTCTGCAGAAGGGGTGCATGTTGTGAAACCCCTTTGCCGCGTTTGGTATAAAATAAACCAACCCTTCTATTTCATCTTATCTCGAGTTTTCTTCCGGGGTTATTCATAGAGGATTGGAACACTCCAAATTGAAGGGTTGAGGAAAATATTTATAAAAGGGGGAATTAAAAATTCAAAACACCTTTGTGTTTAAAGATGGGCAGTGAGAGGAGAAATCAGGGCTGTTTAACTTAATGTCCCCCCCCCCGTCCCCGTCGCCCCCGTCGCCTGTAACAATAGGCATTATATTAGATCAATAAACAATAATGTTCATACTGTACAATAAAGTTCAATATGCAGCAGTGATCTGGTTTTGATGACAATGATTAGAAGTGAATTGTCAGCTGGTCAACTGGAGAATGTCCAGCACTTTGACTTACCAGGGACAGGTAAACAGGCAGATGGTTTAATGCCCTCATCTGAAAGCCAACACCTCTGACTGTACAGCACTTCTTCAGTACCGCACTGCAGTGTCAACCCAGATTATGTGCCCAAATCTAGGAATGGTAGTTTAAACCGTACGGCTCCTTTAATCCCTCTGCAAAAAATTTGCTCATTTACAGGGAAGACGGTCCCATCTGCCTATATTGGGTCTGAATAAACACTACCTTGCCGTTTTTGATTCTTTATCTGCATGGAGGCTACTTGAGCCAGCTTCACATTTTATAACACTCCCCACTACAACCAACGTTGTGATGGCATGGTCCTCATCTCAGAATCCCACCTTGGCCTTCACCCTTTACCTCTCCCTCCTCTCCCACAATTGAATGCCTTACTCTTTAACATTTGTTTAATTTCTTTCAAGAAAGCACCTCAGTACAGTGATTTCAAACTCTATCAATTTAATAACCTTTACCCAACCAATACAAATGAAATTCAAATTAAATTTTTCTTCATACAGTTGTTCTCAACTAAATGTTTAAATTATAAGCTGATAATCATTTGATTGCCTTCTATAAAATAAGGGGCTGGCTGATTGGAATTGTTAGAAAAATGTGTGGAGGTCCATCGCACCAGATCTCTGATCCAATCCTACTGATTCCATTTCCTGGAGGAAGAGCATTGCATTCAATAAAGTGTTCAAATTAAAATTGAATGCAAAATAAGGCCAGGTGACGTAATCTTGGCCTGAGCCCTTCTGTGGCACGTCTACCTGGTGTAGGTGAGTTGTTGTCTGCTTCCATTGAAAATAGACGTTGAAGGCCTGAAGTACCATTGCAATTGACTGCTAATGAGGTGAATGTTGTTTTTCAAATGTATGCATTTTTTAAAAAAAAATCATTTTTTTTATTCTCCTCCATTTTCACATTTTCTCCCACATTTACATTCATCAACAATAAACAATAATCAGCAAGATATGTCAGTCCCCATAATAACAACAACGATCCCATCTACCCACCAACCCCCAAACCTCAACCCGCAGGTTTACATAAACAAATGACAAAAATAAATCAGGGATTACCCGTAGTCACCCTTAATCTTACACAGTTCCCATCCCCCCCCACCCCCCCCCCCCCCCCCCCCACCCCAGGCCTCCAGCTCCTCCCGTCCACTGCCTCTTGTAAAACTCCTCCCCCTACCCTCGGTTCCTTCCCCTCCAGCTTTCTACCTCGGCTAGACCACTCGGACCCTGTTCTGCCAGGCTCCGATGGCCGCAGCCCCTCCCCCCACCTCACTCCCGTTCACTGGCCGGCACACACCGGCCAGCGTGGAGGCCCCCGCCCGGGTCCCTTTCCCACTTGCCCGGCCCCAGGAAAGCCCAAAGATCCCCTTTTAGCACACAAACCCCGCCTATCCACCTACACCCCAAAGAACTCTCATTTCGAATGAAAGTCCCGTCCCTTCCCTCGTCCAAATATATACCACCTTGGCTCCTTTAATCTCTACACCTGCGCGCAGTGATACAGAAAAGAAGAAAATACAGCCATGAGGTTACATCGGCACATGGCCATTCCTCAGTTTGTCAGTTCTGCCACAGTCCTTCTGCTTTCGCAAACTCCTCTGCTGCTTCCGCCGTTCCAAAATAAAAGTCCCTGAGCTTGTAAGTCACCCTCAGCTTCGCTGGATTTACAATGCTGCACCGCACCTTGCTAATGTACAGTGCCCTCTTCACCCGGTTGAAGGCAGCCCGCCTCCTTGCCAGCTCCACCGTAAAGTCCTGGTATACACGTATACCAGCTCCAGCCCACTGCACCACCCGCTTCTGCTTGGCCCAGCTCAGGACCTTCTCCTTCACCCTGTGCTTACGGAAGCACAGAGTCACTGCCCTTGGCGGCTCACTCGCCTTTGGTACGGGCCTCCACGACCGATGAGCCCGATCCAGTTCATATCGGGAGGGGTCCTCCCCCTCCCCCAGTAGTTTTGCCAGCATCGCGGCAAAATACTCAGTCGGCTTCGGTCCTTCAACTCATTCGGGCAACCCCACAATCCTCAAGTTCTGTCGCCTGGATCTATTTTCCAGGTCTTCCATTTTTCCTCACAGATCCTTGTTAGTATCCATCACCTTCCGCATCTCTTTCCCCATCGAGGCAAGTTGATCACCGTGCTGCAATAACGTCTCCTTCACTTCCTTCAGCGCCTCCCCTTGCTATCGCACCTCCGCCACTGCGCTCGCCACCTCCGTCCTCACCGGGGAAACCGCCTCCTCCACCAGCACACTCAAAGCCTCCCTCATCTCCTTCCTCACCGTCTCCATGCATTTGGCAATCTGCGCCAACTGCTTTTCAAATTCCGCAGCCATCACCTTGGTTATTTCTTCAGCCGTAAGCAGTGCGGCCTTCCCTGGTGCTCCAGCCTCCATTTTTTCTGGTGACCCCGCGGTGACCTTTCCACACCCCGACGGACCTCCAGCTGGTTTCTTTTCGGCCATTTTTCTGCTCACCCTCGACATTTTTCTTTGTTCTTTTTTTTTTCCTCCTGTGCCTTCTCAGTGCCTGCTCCGCGCCTTCTCCCTTCTTCTGCCGCCTCCGCGGACCCTGGGACCGGGCTTAAAGCCCCGAAATTGCCGTTCCCGAGCGGGGGCTCTCCATTGTGCGGCCGCCTCCCGCCCGCCGACACCGGAAGTCCAAATGTATGCATTTTGAAGCAACAGATCAAATTTTGCTGTGATGGGTCTTCCTCTCCCCCTATTCATGGAGGTCAAGTTCTTGAATAGAATGATCCAATGTTCTGTATTTATGTTCTGAAGGAACAGACAGAGAGCAACATTTTAGATTCCAGGTTGGTGAAGCATCACTTGGATGAATAGAGTGTCTGTACACCTATATCCTCTAGGGAGAAGTTATAACACCAAGAGTTCCTTATATACATTTTGTGTGTATCAGGCACAGTGTGCTGCAAGTTTCCTTATAGCCTAGTGGATAAAGACATTGTTCAGTGATACACTAAGGTGGTCCCAGTTTTGATTCCCTGGACTTACTGGGTTACTTGATCTTAGCTGTAGTAGGAGTTGAGCCATAAGAATCTGTCTCAGTACCCATGGACAGGGAAAATAAAAAAATACTCAGAGTCCCCAAGCCTATTTCTTATCCAGTAACATCTACAGGTATGTGGAAATTGGAATGGTCCAACACATGAAAAATGACCATTTGATGAGAATTGGGGACAGGATGGGGATGTGACACCTGTGGAGTTACTTAGTTAGATACATTTCATCCCCCTGAAGGGGGTCAAAGCCCAGATCTAGGCGGATCCTTATGCTCCGCCCTGATACTTCAAGATGAGGCCTGTACCTTACGCTTTGTTGATGTAGGCTAATGCAGAGCTTCAGGTGCTTAAAGGATCTGGGGGTCATACACCTGGTGCAATTTGCAGAATGGGCTACTCCCACAGTGCCAGTAATGAAGCCGGAGAAGACTGTCCCCATTTGCGGAGATTTCAAACTCACTATGAACAGGCCTCGCTTCTGGACCAATACCCCCTGCCCCGAGTAGTGGCTTTATACGCCAGATTGGCTGAAGGATGTTCCTTCACAATGCTGGACATGAGCCATGCATATATGCAGGAGGAGCTGGACTTTAAAAAAATTTAATAAGTAATAATTTAGAGTACCCAATTATTTTGTTTTTCCAATGAAGGGGAAATTTAGTGTGGCCAATCCACCTAACCTGCACATTTTTGGGTTGGGGGGGGTGAAACCCACACAGACACCAGGAGAATGTGCAAACTCCATACGGACACTTACTCGGGCTGGGATCGAACCCGGGTCCTCAGCGCCACATCCCGGGTCCAGGACGTTTGCCATCATTAATGCTCATCGGGGTTGTTTGAGTACACCCGCCTCGCATTTGGGGTTTCATTAGCCTCAGCAATCCTTCCGTGGGTAATGGAGAACATTTTTCAGGGCCTCCCAAAGGTGGCTGTCTACTTGGACAACATACCTATTACAGGATCTACAGAAATGAGACATATGGATAACCTACAGGACGTGTTGTTGGATTTCCTATTTCGGTGGAAGTGGAGAAAGTGTGTGTTCTGTGCTAAAGTGGTGACCTATCTCAGGTACAGGGTGGACGGGAATGGTCTACACCCAGTGGAGGGTTCATTCAATAAAAGGGGACCTGACCCCGAAGAATGCCATACTGCTCTGGTCGTTTCTGAGCCTGATCAACTACTGCAGGAGGTTCATTGCAAATTTGGCCACTCTGTTGGCGCCGCTCCACGTGCTATTAAGGAAGGACCAGGAATGATGCTGCGGCACTTCAAAGGACAAAGCCTTTGATGCTGTTAAACGTTTGTCTTTTTGGCAGGTACTTACGCATTATGATCCGCCTAGGTCCCTGATGTTGACATGCGATGCTTCCCCCTACGGTATCGGGACGGTCTTGGCCCATGGCCCACAGGGGCAGGAAGCCCGGCTACAGGACCTTCACAGGGCCATCCGGGTGAAAATGTTGGCCCGCAGTTATGCCTGGTGGTTGGCATTGATGGAGCCATTAAGAGGGTCACATGCAGTTGCCCGAGGTGCCAGGAACGTCAGAAACGCCCGCTGATGGCTTCATTGCATCCATGGGAATAGTCGGGATATCCTTGAGTATGTCTACACGCAGATTGTGCAGGAAAGCATGGGTCCCATGTTCCTTGTGGTCATGGATGCCCACTCAAAGTGGCTGGAGGTGTGCAAGATGGCCTCCACTATGTTCCGGGTCACAATGGAGATGCGTCAGGGCATTTTTAGCACCCATGGGATGCCTTGTGTTCTGGTGATGGATAATGGGACGCCCTTCACAAGTGAGGAATTCTTCGGTTATATGAAGAGGAATGACATTCGGCATGTTCGTACCGCTACATAACATCCCTCCTCCAATGGTTTGTCGGAACGGGCAGACCAGATTTTCAAGAGGAGCTTAAATAAGCAATCCATGGGGTCTATGGACATGTGGCTGGCACGGTTCTTTTAAAATTATCGCACAACGCCCCATGTGATAACGGGAATTGCCCCTGCAGAGCTTTTGATGGGCCGTAGACTCAGAATCCGGCTGAGTCTAACGTTTCCGAGCCTCAGCAGCAAAGTAGAGGCACAACAGGAAACACAGGAACAACACCACAACTTGAAGGCACCAGGGTGAACGCTTCACTTTGGGGATGCTGTCAATGCCTGCAATTTTGGGGATGAACTTGTGGCTCCCAGGTGTTGTACTGGTCCACCACAAGCATTTGGATCACCTGATGAAGCTGGAACCCGTACGCCTTGACAAGCAACCAACAGCATCGGTGTCTCCGCCACATCAGGCTTCCCTCAGCCTGGGATCCCAGCCATCCAGGTCGCATCGCCCAATCCAGCAGGAGGAGATTGACTCCAAATCCAACATGGAGGCAGAGCGATCTATTACAGCAGACGACGGCGTGTCGCGGACCGAGGCCCCAACAGCAACCCTTCAGCGGTCGGCCAGGAAACGATGATCAGTGAACCACTACACTCCACGCAACCGAGAGCTGCCACAGGCAGCGGGCAAAGCGGTGCAGAAGACTCCCGCCATTGGTGGCTGAAGAGGGACTTTCGGACTTTGAGGGGGGAAGGGGTGATATAACCCCCACATGGACCACGGCGAAACCATCATTCATCTTCCCATTGGACTCGTGGAGTATGAGCATAGGGGATGGAGGCTACCTGCCTGGGGCTTGTTATGCACTGATATAAAAGCTGGTCCAAAGCAGGGCCTGGACAGGCCAGTCCTCAGGCTGGAACTATCCGCCGTTCACGTCACTGGCTCTTCCAGTCCTGCCGACAGCGCACCCCTGCAGCAGATTTCCCAGCATTCAACGGGAAACCCCATGGACAAAGGAGGGACCAGAAGATCCCGCCGCTGGCCAATGGTGGGCTGACTCGCACCGCCATGAAACCTGTGGCGGAATGCGGGGTAAATCCTGCCCAATAGGTAGCTTTACCCACACTTGTAAATTTGGGGTTTACTGTTTAATTTATTGTTTAAGTCAGTGGTCAAGTCAAATTCTGCCAGCTACATATTGATTCCAATGTAAGACATTTCCTGAAACACCCAACCTAATTGTTGGAAACAGAAATGAGATGAATCTTTTGTTCTTTCTCTTTACATTATTTCATGCCAGCCCAATGATTGGGACAGGAACTAAATATCTGTCAGCATGTACCTGCTGTACCTGTAGTAGGTAAGTTGCTAGAAGGTATTCTGAGAGACAGGATCTACAAGCATTTAGAGAGGCAAGGACTGATTCGGGGCAGTCAGCATGGCTTTGTGCGTGGAAAATCATGTCTCACAAATTTGATTGAGTTTTTTGAGGGGGTGACCAAGAAGGTAGATGAGGGCAGTGCAGTAGACGTTGTCTACATGGACTTTAGCAAAGCCTTTGACAAGGTACCGCATGGTAGGTTGTTGCAGAAGGTTAAAGCTCACGGGATCCAGGGTGAGGTTGCCAATTGGATTCAAAATTGGCTGGACGACAGAAGACAGAGGGTGGTTGTAGAGGGTTGTTTTTCAAACTGGAGGCCTGTGACCAGTGGTGTGCCTCAGGGATCGGTGCTGGGTCCACTGTTATTTGTGATTTATATTAATGATTTGGATGAGAATTTAGGAGGCATGGTTAGTAAGTTTGCAGATGACACCAAGATTGGTGGCACAGTGGATAGTGAAGAAGGTTATCTAGGATTGCAACGGGATCTTGATCAATTAGGCCAGTGGGCCGACGAATGGCAGATGGAGTTTAATTTAGGTAAATGTGAGGTGATGCATTTTGGCAGATCGAATCAGGCCAGGACCTACTCAGTTAATGGTATGGCGTTGGGGAGAGTTATAGAACAAAGAGATCTAGGAGTACAGGTTCATAGCTCCTTGAAGGTGGAGTCGCAGGTGGACAGGGTGGTGACGAAGGCATTCGGCATGCTTGGTTTCATTGGTCAGAACATTGAATCCAGGAGTTGGGACGTCTTGTTGAAGTTGTACAAGACATTGGTACGGCCACACTTGGAATACTGTGTGCAGTTCTGGTCACCCTATTATAGAAAGGATATTATTAAACTCGAAAGAGTGCAGAAAAGATTTACTAGGATGTCACCGGGACTTGATGGTTTGAGTTATAAGGAGAGGCTGGATAGACTGGGACTTTTTTCCCTGGAGCGTAGGAGGCTTAGGGGTGATCTTATAGAGGTCTATAAAATAATGAGGGGCATAGATAAGGTAGATAGTCAACATCTTTTCCCAAAGGTAGGGGAGTCTAAAACTAGAGGGCATAGGTTTAAGGTGAGAGGGGAGAGATTCAGAAGGGCCCAGAGGGGCAATTTCTTCACTCAGAGGGTAGTGAGTGTCTGGAATGTGCTGCCAGAGGTAGTGGTAGAGGCGGGTACAATTGTGTCTTTTAAAAAGCATTTAGATAGTTACATGGGTAAGATGGGTATAGAGGGTTATGGGCCAAGTGCGGGCAACTGGGACTAGCTTAATGGTAAAAACTGGGCGGCATGGACTGGTTGGGCCGAAGTGCCTGTTTCCATGCTGTAAACTTCTATGATTCTATGAGCTATATCGACCTAAACCTACATTGACTGAGTTACAACCATTTTGTCTCAATGACACTTGCTTTACAGACTTAAAAATAAGATTAGATTATCATAGAATTTACAGTGCAGAAGGAGGCCATTCAGCCCATCGAGACTGCACCGGCTCTTGGAAAGAGCACCCTACCCAATGTCAACACCTCCACCCTATCCCCATAACCCAGTAACCCCTCCCAACACTAAGGGCAATTTTGGACACTAAGGGCAATTTAGCATGGCCAATCCACCTAACCTGCACATCTTTGGACTGTGGGAGGAAACCGGAGCACCCGGAGGAAACCCACCCACACACAGGGAGGATGTGCAGACTCTGCACAGACAGTGACCCAAGCCGGAATCGAACCTGGGACCCTGGAGCTGTGAAGCAATTGTGCTAACCACTATGCTTCCGTGCTGCTAAGGGAAGTTTTTGTGCAGTGTAATCCCTCAATATCTGAGTGGAAGAATATAATCATAAAAATCCTGTCGTGTTGGGTGTTCCGATACACAAACGAACCAACACGGTTGTAGATGGTACAACTCTGTTTTATTATTCTGTACAAGAATAACTATTAACTTCTGGCTGTGGTTCGTTTTTCACCAGCTAACCTGTGGACCCAGCCTTAGCACTATCTTAGAGAGGCACTCAGCACATGGTGTATGTCTGAGTGGCACACTGTGAGCTCTGTGCTCTGAGCTATCTCCTGGTAGAATGAGCGGGAACTGCAGTGTTCCCTGTTTTATAGTGCGTGTGCTCTCACTGGTGATTGGCTGTGATGTTGTGTGTGTGTTGGTTGGTCCAACTACCTGTCCATCGGTGTGTGTGTGTGATTGCACCATGATATGTTAATATGGATATCATGACATCCCCCCTTTTCACAAGAATATGTGCCTACATGGTAATAAATATTGGTGTGTACTGAGTGCACCTGAGTATGTGTGTGCAATATTTACAACATGTACATGAGGCTAAACTATATACATAGGATGGTGTCAGGTGCAACAGAGCAACGAGGTTGTACCACAAACAAAACAAGTGCAAACAGCAAACATCGAAAGAGAACTCCTGGAACGACAATAAAGAAACACGTTAACAGTATTGCACAACAATTCGGTGAGTCCAATGTGCAAACAGGCTCATAAGTTCAGTCTATTAGGTGGGCAACGAATTTGGGTTGTCCGTTAGGGTGGCCATTCATCGCCCGGATTAATGCTGTGCACTGGCATCGGCTGGTGGGTCCAACTTGGGGACATCCGGTTCTTGTTTATTACCACAACGCGGAAGGGTTCCCGGTCGTCGGTATCACCGGTCAGCACGTCGTCAGGGTATGACTCGGTGTATGGAGGCTGAATGGCCCGCACGTCCCTGCGAGGCTGGCGGAATTGCGGAGAGTTGGCAGGTTGAGCTGCTCGACAGCAGGCAGTGTAATGGCCCATCCTGCCACAGCGGAGGCATTGTCGCGCTTTGGCCGGACATTGTCGCTTTAAGTATGCGGATCCACAGTTGCCGCACGTCGTGATGTCATGGCGTTCGCTGCGCCACCAGGCAAGCGCGGTGCGGTCTTGCATAGAGCGCGCCTGCGCGTCCCGTCACTCTGCGTTAACGTCCCCTCTTTTGGCACGTACAAGCGCGGGAGGCCTCGGAAAGCGCGCAAAATGGCCGCCCTCATCCGGGCTGCAGACCGGGAGGAACTCGATCGACTGGACCCGCTCGGCCTCGGAGGAACCCTGCCATGCCGATTCGGCCGCCTGGAATTGGGAGTACCGGCTGGTCGCGTTTTTGTGGAGGACGCAGGTCTCGATGGCGGTGGTTAGGGTGAGGCACTTTATTTTGAGAAGCTGCTGGCATAGGGTGTCCGAGGTGACCCCAAAAACTATCTTATCCCGAATCATGGAGTCGGAGGTGGCCTCATAGCCGCAGGAAAGTGCGAGGATATGGAGGTGTGTCAAATAAGATTGAAAAGACTCATCCTTACCCTGCAGGCGCTGCTGGAAGAAGTACCTCTCGAAGCTCTCATTAACTTCCACATTGAAGTGTTCCTCAAATTTTAGCAGGACCGTCTTGTACTTCGTCTTGTCCTCGCCTTCCGCGAATACCAGGGAGTTGTAGATGTGGATGGCATGTTGCCCCGCCGTGTAGAGGAGGAGGGCGATCTTCCTGGTGTCCGATGCATTCTCCCTGTCTGTGGCTAGTAGGAAGAGTTGGAAGCGCTGTTTAAACAGCTTCCAGTTGACGCCAAGATTTCCAGCGATTCGGAGCGGCTGTGGCGGCTGGCTGATGGTGTCCATGGGGCAGGATGGCGGGTTTCTGAAGAGGTGCAGGTAGGTCTCACAGTCGCTGGCAAGCTTCCAGCCCTGGTATCATGTTGTGTTGGGTGTTCCGATACACAAACGAACCAACACGGTTGTAGATGGTACAACTCTGTTTTATTATTCTGTACAATAATAACTATTAACCTCTGGCTGTGGTTCGAACTTCACCAGCTAACCTGTGGACCCAGCCCTATCACTATCTTGGTGAGGCATTCAGCACATGGTGTATGTCTGAGTGGCACGCTGTGAGCTCTGTGCTCTGAGCTATCTCCTGGTAGAATGAGCGGGAACGGTGGTGTTCCCTGTTTTATAGTGCGTGTGCTCTCACTGGTGATTGGCTGTGATGTTGTGTGTGTGTTGGTTGGTCCATCTACCTGTCCATCAGTGTGTGTGTGTGATTGCACCATGATATGCTGATGTGGATATCATGACATCCCCCCTTTTCACAAGATTATGTGCCTACATGGTAATAAATATTGGTGTGTACTGAGTGCACCTGAGTATGTGTGTGCAATATTTACAACATGTACATGAGGCTAAACTATATACATAGGATGGTGTCAGGTGCAACAGAGCAACGAGGTTGTACCACAAACAAAACAAGTGCAAACAGCAAACATCGAAAGAGAACTCCTGGAACGACAAGAAAGAAACACGTTAGCAGTATTGCAAAACAATTCGGTGAGTCCAATGTGCAAACAGGCTCATAAGTTCAGTCTATTAGGTGGGCAACGAATTTGGGTTGTCCTTTAGGGTGGCTATTCATCGCCCGGATTAATGCTGTGCACTGGCATCGGCTGGTGGGTCCAACTTGGGGACATTCGGTTCTTGTTTATTACCGCAACGCGGAAGGGTTCCCGGTCGTCGGTATCACCTGTCAGCACGTCGTCAGGGTATGACTCGGTGTATGGGGGCTGAATGGCCCGCACGTCCCTGCGAGGCTGGCGGAATTGCGGAGAGTTGGCAGGTTGAGCTGCTCGACAGCAGGCAGTGTAGTGGCCCATCCTGCCACAGCGGAGGCATTGTCGCGCTTTGGCCGGACATTGGCGCTTTAAGTATGCGGATCCACAGTTGCCGCACGTTGTGATGTCATGGCGTTCGCTGTGCCACCACGCATGAGTGGCACGCTGTGAGCTCTGTGCTCTGAGCTATCTCCTGGTAGAATGAATGGGAACTGTGGTGTTCCCTGTTTTATAGTGCGTGTGCTCTCACTGGTGATTGGCTGCGATGTTGTGTGTGTGTTGGTTGGTCTAACTACCTGTCCATCAGTATGGGTGTGTGATTGCACCATGATATGTTAATGTGGATATCATGACAAATCCCAGAATCAATAAAGAATAAATCAAATGTGTTGCCCCGCATAACAAATGTGTCTCTCTCCAGTAATGTCACTGAAGAATCAGTGATGGGTCTGGTTGACTCCCTCTTATTTTCATAGGGACTGAAGTGCAGAGATCCGTGATTGATTTGCTGTGTATTCAGCCAGTGGCATGTTTTCCAGGAGATGGACAGTGCCTGATCAGCTCCTACACTAACCTGAAACTGCCATCTCTGTTCATTGCTTTACCTGAGTGACTCAGAAGAGAAACTTAAAATGGAAGATCATCATCATGTCACCAAATTGGATTGGAGTTTTTGTAAAGGGAATTGCTACTTTTGTGATTCCGAGTGCACTGCATCTCCTGCCAACACAAGATGGCAGTCTGAGCATTCTCACTAGTCCACACGTGCATGAAAATCTAGTGATGTCACTCTGCTGTGCCCAGCCTGCCAGTATCACCCTGCACATGCACAATTGCCAAATTTTGAAATTTGTGCACCGTTCTCCTTATGACGTCACATTGCCCGTGCATCCCGATGCGGGAAGGCTTTAATTGCATATGAAGTGTCATTGACCCTTAACAGAATGGCATGAGAGGCAGAGGAGTGCAAATGCATGCTCTCTTTTATTGTGGCATGGGAATGAGAGTGCACGGTGGTCTCCAAGGGGACGATGGTGGACACTATGGAGACCCTGGTCCAGTAGAATGTGAAGTTACTGCTGGATATGTGCTCTGACCTACACCCTATCAGGCTGCTGGTGTTTTAATTAGCATGTATGACATGTACTATAAAGTCGGGAAAGGAGTCCACACCGAGCCGAAAAGGTTGAGTGATAGGAAAAAGGTTTAATGCAACAGAACAAGAATACAGAGCAGTTGCTCGACTACAGGAGCCAGCTCACAGTTCATGGGCCTCCGGTTTTATACAGGATGTAGAAGGGGACGTCCTGCCCCTGCCTTTGGGAATATCAATCCCCCAGTCTCATAAGTATCCCATGACTTATTTAAAGTTTCATTGATGCGGGTGGCACGGTGACGCAATGGTTTACACTGCTGCCTCACAGCGTTGAGAATCCGGGTTCGATCCCAACCCCATATGGAGTTTGCACATTCTCCCGTGTATGCATGGGTCTGACCCCCACAACCCAAATATATGCAGGGTAGTTGAATTGGCCATGCTAAATTGCCCATTAATTGGAGGAAAAAAAGAATTGGGTACTCTAAATTGAAAAAAAATGTTTCATTGGTGTCCCATGACCTGCTTAAACCCAGGTTATGACAACATACAATTTAGTTGCCGACGAACTTCTGTGGAAAGGCAACCCACCATTAATTGACATTGACAGTCAGAACTGCAAATTCACGGCATCATTTCTCAATGTTAGCAAAACAATTCTTTTCATCCCTGTATATTCTTCATCCCCGGTGTAATGATATGTATAATGTAAAGAATGTAAAGGGTTAACAAGATGATGTTCATGCATCTCAACACTAGATGGCACCACAGAGTAGCCATATAAAAGCCTGTGTCTCTTGGAGGTCTGGGAGAAAGTTAGTGAAAGATTGAGATAGAGTGTTAGTTATATTACAAAGATATTATAGATTTTTGTAGTATAGATTTAATACTGTTGTTTTATTAGCTGTTACTTAGTAAAGTGTGCAAACCATTTGAAGTAGTGTAAAATAAAGTAGCTTTGTTTCAAATATAGAGCTTAATGTTCTTTGTCAACACAATGACTTTAAGCCATCTTGGAGGATTACATAAAGAACATCACATGGTACCAGGTGTTTACTAAAGTAATTTATCTAGAATTAGTTAGAATCTAAAAAAAATGTGCTCAGACTTCGATGGCACGACTGCTTGCAAACCTGTTGCATCTGCTCATCCAGACAAGTCGAGACCTCATGGAGAAACTGAAGACTCTGAAACAGTTCCAGACTTCTGGTAATATAGATATTAATTGGAAAACTTTCAAAGCAGCACTTTCAACTTTACCTATCTGCCTCAGACCTAGACTCAGCTAGTGATCAGCGTAAAATTGCTTTATTTTTAACAATGGTTGGACTGCAGGCAATTGAGCTATATAATATCTTCCAGTTCTCCACTGATGATGATTTTTAAAAAATTAGTGTGGTGATTGAGAAATTTGACCTTTACTGCAAAGCTCAGATGAATGAGACCTACAAGAGATATGTCTTTAAAAAGAGGGTTCAAAAAGATGGAGAATCCATAGATGGTTTTATTACTTATCTGAGACTAAAGGCACAAACCTGCAACTTTTCAATCCTTTCAGATTCTATGTTAAGGGATCAAATAGTTTTGGGAATTATTTCAAAGATCACAGAACCTACAGATTGGGTAGGCTCGATGGTGTGCGTGAAAAAACCCAATGGTGACCTCAGGATTTGTATTGATCCAAAGGATCTGAATATAAACATCAGACACAAACACTATCCAAACTCGAAAAGCGAGGAAATAACTAGTGAAATGGCTAATGCCAAGATATTCTCCAAACTTGATGCTTCAAGAGGTTTCTGGCAAATGCAACTGGATGACACAAGCAAAAAATTGTGTACATTCAACATGTCGTATGGTTGTTACTGATTTAACAGGATGCCATTTGGTATAATCTCAGCATCTGAGATATTCCATCCTGCCATGGAACAGATGACAGAAGTCATAGATGGAGTTTGTGTATATGTTGATGACATCATAATATGCTCATCTACTCGTCAAGAACACAACACAAAACTCTTGTGGGTGTTACAAAGAATACACAAGTACGCATTGAAGCTTAATCTGGCCAAGTGTAACTTTGATATCTCAAATTTAAAATTTCTGGGTGACCAAATCTCTGAACATGGTGTGCAACCAGATGATGACAAGATTGCTGCTATCCAGAAAATGTCCATCCCAAAGGATAAAAACGCAGTACTGAGATTCCTTGGTGTAGTGAATTTCTTAGGAAAATTCATCCCCAACCTTGCTGCACGAACAGCTACTTTGCGACAACTCATAAGGAAAAACACTATCTTCTCATGGAATGCAAAGCATACAAAAGAATGGTCTGATCAAAAGTCAGCACTGACCACCACACCTGTCCTTTTCTTCTTTGTCCCTGGGCGAGAAACAAAACTTTCCACAGATGCGAGTCAAAATGGGATTGGGGCAGTTCTCCTTCAAAAGAATGATGAAGCTTTTTGGAGACCCATTGCATATAGATTCAGATCTATGACAACTACGGAACGTTACGCTCAAATTGCGAAAGAGTGTTTAGGCCTTCTTACGGGTATACAAAAATTCCATGACTACGAGTATGGACTCCCAATGTTCACGTTTGAAACAGATCACCGACCACCTGTTCATATAATCAAAAAAGACTTGAATGCCATGACTCCAAGACTGCAGAGAATCATTCTGAAACGAAGACAGTATGACTTTCAGCTGGTCTACACTCCAGGGAAAGATCTTGTGATTGCCAACGGATTATCTCGTGCTACTGAAAAAGATGACCAGCAGCCTGAGATAGTTCAACTTGTCGAAGTTCAAGCAGAAAAAAACTCTTCCTGTCTCCGATGAAAAGCTCCAGCTCATCAGAGCAGAAACTGAAAAAGATGCAGTGTTACAACGAGTAATCAGCCATATGAAGAATGGTTGGCCGAAAGGAAGTTGTTCAAATTTCAGAAATATTAGATCTGATCTCAGTGTAATAGATGGATTTCTACCTCGTCTTGATTTGTATAGTAATTCCTACAATGCTTCGACGCATGATCTTGCAAAAGGTTCATGAAGGTCATTTAGGTGTAGAAAAATGTAAATATCGAGCACGACAAGCAATTTATTGGCCTGGAATAAATGCTGACATAACCAACTTTGTGCTAGAACGTGACACATGCCAGCGTCATCAGTCAATACAGAGAAAAGAGAAACTCACATCTCACGATCTAGAGAAGATTCCGTGGTCGAAAGTTGGTATTCATCTTTTTCATTTTCATGGTCGTGATTATGTATTGATCATCGACTATTTTTCCAACTACCTGGAAGTTATGAAATTGTCTGATTCTACTTCCAAATCCATGATCAAATCGACTAAAGAAATATTTGCTCACCATGGGATAGCATGCAAAGTTATGACAGACAATGGACCTTGCTTTGATAGTAAACATGGGACAGAATTTGCTCAAAAGTAAAATTTTGCTCATATCACGTCTAGTCCTCTTTATCCACAATCTAATGGCAAGGTAGAAAAAGGAATTCGCATCTTGAAATAACCTTTCAAGAAAGCACTTGACTCTGGCTCAGATATGTTCTTAGTTTTATTGAACTATAGGGTCCTCTATCAACTGGTTTATCCCCTTCTCAGTTGTTAATGAATGGATCGTTGCGTACAACCGTTCCATGTTTACAACGAGCTGATCTTGATCTTCAGCAAGTCATAGAGAAAATGCAGTATCAAAGCATCTTCAGGAGAAATACTACAATGAACATGGAAAATCGCTGGAACCACTTGATCCACTTGATCTAGTGAGAATTCAGATTCCCACTGGAGGATGGTCTGACTGAGCCAAGCAGCACCTCACTCGTATATTGTTAAAGCAATAGATGGTTCTGTTATAAGAAGAAGCAGGCGTGCTCTTTTGAAAGTTAAGTCTTCTCAAACTTTATTTCCATACATTGAGTTTGATGGTAACTTATTGACTACTACTATGACAAACAAGGTGACTTCCAGAAGACATTGGAAACATCTGAAACTCAGTCGACTGGATTGAGGAGATCATCCAGAATCAGAAAGAAATCTGAAAGACTTAATTTGTAAAACCTTAACAAATTTTGACTCACTTATTAACTTTTTTGGTATACATATCAATGTACCATGTAATATCGTTCCTTATATTCTACTGTTTGTTACTGTACAAACATATAAAGTTTAATTTCAAAAATTGAATTTCAAATATTTAATTTAAAGGAATAAATCATGGCAGGATAGCTCCAAGGCGTGGTCTACTCCTCTTGCTCCATGTGGCAGGCTGGGGACAGTTCCAGTCCCCAGGGTCAGCATGTGTGCAGGAAGTGTCTCCAGTTGCAGCTCCTGGAAGCTCGGGTTTCAGAACTGGAACGGCGGCTGGAGACACTGTAGAGCATCCGCGAGTCGGAGAGCATCGTGGATAGCATGTATAGAGAGGTGGTCACACTGCAGCCTCAGACTCCGCAGACAGGAAGGGAATGGGTGACCACCAGAGAGAGCAAGAGAGCGAGGCAGGAAGTGCAGGAGTCTCCTGTGGCCATTCCCCTGCAGAACAGATATAACGCTTAGGATATTGTTGAGGGGAATGGCCTCTCAGGGGAAAACAGCAACAGCCAAACTTGTGGCACCATGGTTGGTTCTGCTGCAGAGGGGAGAGGTGCTAAGTGTGACAATGCAATAGTTATAGGGGATTCAATTGTAAGGGGAATAGACAAGCATTTCTGTGGCCGCAAACGAGACTCCAGGATGGTATGTTGCCTCACTGGTGCTAAGGTCAAGGATGTCTCGGAGCGGGTACAGGACATTCTGGAGGGGGAGGGTGAACAGCCAGTGGTCGTGGTACACATCGGTACAAACGACATAGGTAAAATAAAAAGGGATGAGGTCCTAAAAGCAGAATACAGGGAGCTAGGAAGGAAGTTAAGTAATCGGACCTCGAAGGTAGTGATCTCAGGATTACTACCGTTGCCACGTGTCAGTCAGAGTAGAAATGACAAGATATATAGGATGAATACGTGGCTGATGGGATGTTGTCAGGGGGGGGGTTTCAGATTCCTGGGGCAATGGGACTGGTTCTGGGGGGGTGGGACCTGTACAAACTGGATGAGTTACACCTGGGCAGGACTGCAACTGATGTCCTCGGGGGGCTATTTGCTACAGCGGTTGGGGAGTGTTTAAACTAATGTGGCAGGGGGATGGAAAATTATGCAGGAAGTCGGAAGGTAGTAAAACAAGGGCAGAAACAAAAGGCAGTAAGGGGGAAAGTGTAAGGCAGAGAAGCCATTGTCAAAAATCAAAAAGGACGACAGTACAAGGTACAGTGACTGAGGGGAGCTCAGTGAATAGGCCCAGTAATACTAAAAGGAATAAAACGGGAAGTAAAAACATAAATGAAAAGCGATGCAGCAGGTTGTTACATGAAAATATGAGTTCAACGACAAGGAAAATGAGGAGAAACGTTAAGAGGAAAAATAACTTAGGAGAGGTTACTGATCAAGGTGTTAAGATTCAAAACAGAGGTATAAAAGCCAACATAAGTGTACTTTACCTGAATGCTCGTAGTATTCAGAATAAGGTAAATGAGTTGATGGCACAAATCATCGTGAATGACTATGATTTAGTGGCTATTACTGAAACATGGTTAAAGGATGGTCACAATTGGGAGTTAAATATCCGAGGGTATCAAACTATTCGGAAGGACAGAGTGGATGGTAAGGGAGGTGGTGTAGCTCTGTTATTTAACGTTGACATCTGGGGAATAGTAAGGGATGACACCGGTGCTATGGAAGATAAGGTTGAATCCATTTGGGTGGAAATCAGGAATAGTAAGGCAAAAAAGTCACTGATAGGAGTAGTCTATAGGCCACCAAATAGTAACATTATGGTGGGGCAGGCAATAAACAAAGAAATAACTGATGCATGTAGAAATGGTACAGCAGTTATCATGGGGGATTTTAATCTACATGTCGATTGGTTTAACCAGGTCGGTCAAGGCAGCCTTGAGGAGGAGTTTTTAGAATGTATCCGCGATAGTTTCCTAGAACAGTATGTAATGGAACCTCCAAGGGGACAAGCAGTCCTAGATCTGGTCCTGTGTAATGAGACAGTATTGATTAATGATCTCATAGTTAGGGATCCTCTCGGAAGGAGCGATCATAATATGGTGGAATTTAAAGTACAGATGGAGGGTGAGAAGGTAAAATCAAACACTACTGTTTTGTGCTTAAACAAAGGAGATTACAATGGGATCAGAGAAGAGCTATCTAAGGAAGACTGGGAGCAAAGACTTTATGGTGAAACGGTTGAGGAACAGTGGAGAACCTTCCAAGCAAATTTTCACAGTGCTCAGCCAATCCAACTAACCTGCACGCCTTTGGACTGTGGGAGGAAACTGGAGCACTCGGAGAAAACCCACGCAGACACGGGGAGAACGTGCAGACTCCGCACAGATAGTGACCAGAGGCTATGACAGGTGAGGATCTTGAGATGATTGTTATCACTAAGGAAGTAGTGATGGGCAAGCTAATGGGGCTAAAGGTAGACAAGTCTCCTGGCCCTGATGGAATGCATCCCAGAGTGCTAAAAGAGATGGCTAGGGAAATTGCAAATACACTAGTGATAATATACCAAAATTCACCAGACTCTGGGGTGGGCCCGGCGGATTGGAAATTAGCAAACGTGACACCGCTGTTTAAAAAAGGAGATAGGCAGAAAACGGGTAATTATAGGCCAGTTAGCTTAACTTCGGTAGTAGGGAAGATGCTGGAATCTATCATCAAGGAAGAAATAGCGAGGCATCTGGGTGGAAATTGTCCCATTGGGCAGATGCAGCATGGGTTCATAAAGGGCAGGTCGTGCCTAACTAATTTAGTGGAATTTTTTGAGGACATTACCAGTGCGGTAGACAACAGGGAGCCAATGGATGTGATATATCTGGATTTCCAGAAAACTTTTGACAAGGTGCCACACAAAAGATTGCTGCATAAGATAAAGATGCATGGTATTAAGGGTAAAGTAGTAGCATGGATAGATTGGTTAATTAATAGAAAGCAAAGAGTGGGGATTAATGGGTGTTTCTCTGGTTGGCAATCAGTAGCTAGTGGAGTCCCTTAGGGATCAGTGTTGGGCCCACAATTGTTCACAATTTACATAGATGAGTTGGAGTTGGGGACCAAGTGCAATGTGTCCAAGTTTGCAGATGACACTAAGATGAGTGGTAAAGCAAAAAGTGCAGAGGATACCGAAAGTCTGTAGACGGACTTGGATATGTTATGTGAATGGGCTAGGGTCTGGCAGATGAATTACAATATTGACAAATGTGAGGTTATCCATTTTGGTAGGAATAAGAACAAAAGGGATTATTATTTAAATGATGAAATATTAAAACATACCGCTGTGCAGAGAGACCTGGGTATGCTAGTGCATGAATCGCAAAAAGTTGGTTTACAGGTGCAACAGGTGATTAAGAAGGCAAATGGAGTTTTGTCCTTCATTGCTAGAGGGATGGAGTTTAAGACTAGGGAGGTTATGCTGCAATTGTATAAGGTGTTAGTGAGGCCACACCTGGAGTATTGTATTCAGTATTGGCCTCCTTACCTGAGAAAGGACATACTGGTGCTGGAGGAGATGTGCAGAGGGGATTCACTAGGTTAATCCCAGATCTGAAAGGGTTGGATTACGAGGAGAGGTTGAGTAGACTGGGACTGGACTCGTTGGAATTTAGAAAGATGCGGGGGGGATCTTATAGAAACATATAAAATTATGAAGGGAATAGATAGAATAGATGCGTGCAAGTTGTTTCCACTGGCGGGTGAAAGCAGAACTAGGGGGCATAGCCTCAAAATAAGGGGAAGTAGATTTAGGACTGAGTTTAGGAGAAACTTCTTCACCCAAAGGGTTGTGAATCTATGGAATTCCTTGCCCAGTGAAGCAGTAGAGGCTCCTTCATTAAATGTTTTTAAGATAAAGATCGATAGTTTTTTGAAGCATAAAGGGATTAAGGGTTATGGTGTTCGGGCCGGAAAGTGGAGCTGAGTCCAAAAAAGATCAGCCATGATCTCATTGAATGGCGGAGCAGGCTCGAGGGGCCAGGTGGCCTACTCCTGCTCCTAGTTCTTATGTACTTATGTAAGAGGGGGATGTAATGGTATGAGGGGCTGGTTTAGCACAGTGGGCTAAACAGCTGGCTTGTAATGCAGAATAAGGCCAGCAGTGCGGGTTCAATGTCCGTTACGGCCTCCCCGAACAGACGCCGGAACGTGGCGACTAGAGGCTTTTCACAGTAACTTCATTGAAGCCTACTTGTGACAATAAGCAATTATTATTATTATTATGTATAATGTAAGGAGTGTAAAGGGTTAACAAGATGATGTTCATGTATCTCATCACTAGATGGCACCACAGAGTAGTCATATAAAAGCCTGTGTCACTTGGGAGTTCTGGGAGAAGGTTGTGAAGAAGGTTAGTGAAAGGTTGAGATAGAGTGTTAGCTGTATTAGCTATTACTTAGTAAAGTGTGCAAACCATTTGAAGTAATGTAAAATAAACTAGCTTTGTTTCAAATACATAGCTTGATGTTCTTTGTGAACACTACGACTTTTAGCCATCTTGGAGAACTATACAAGGAATATCACACACGGCTGCCATGAACCCTGCCACAGCCAGGAGGGGACAATTCCGTCTCTAGATTCTGACTCAGATTGGAAGTGTTGGGTCATTAATTCCCAGCATTCCTAGCTTAAAACTTGCGCAGCAGTCAGCATATACAAAATTATTTTTTAGCCTTAGGCATCGCTGGCTAAGGCAGCATTTATTGCCCATCCCTAATTGCCCTTGAGAAGGGGGTGATCTGTGGCCTTCTTGAACTGCTGTGGTCCATGTGTTGTAGGTACACTCACAGTGCTGATAGGGAGGAAGTTTCAGGATTTTGACCCAGTGTCAGTGAAGGAACGGCAAAATAATTCCACGTCAGGATGGTGCGTGGCTTGAAGAGGAACTGGTGGTGTTCACAAGCATCTGCTGCACTTGTCCTTCTAGATGGAAGAGGGCGAAGGTTTGTAAGATGCTGTCAAAGGAGTCTTGGTGAGTTGCTGCAAAACATCTTGTGGATGCTACACAGTTGCATCGGTGGTGGAGGGAGTGAATGTTGAAGGTGGTGGATGGGGTGCAAACTACTCCCACAAACTATTTCTGCATTGTCCCTTCCCAACTAGGATTTTCTCCAATATGAGCAAAGGCCGGTGGGAAAAGCAACGTTGAAACCACTGATTGAGACTTCCAGTGACAGCCATGGGGTGAGTGGGCGCACATTTGGGAGTTCCTGCTTGAGGCTGAATTGTTTCGTCCTTGATACCCGTTCACGGGAGTGATTGCTGGTACAAAGTACAGGAACAGACAGGTAAGGATTCTCCTTCGGGTGGGCATGTCCCAGCTCTATAAAACAAGGAGTGCAACTGTAAAGGGACAACAGTCAGACCAGGTGTCGCGAGGTGTGACAGAGGGAAAGATGGTGGATAGCTCTGTGGCATCGTAGCCCGCTCAGTGGTCCACGGACAGTTGGTGGAGTTTTTGATGGTCAAGTTCCAGCAACAAAGACAAGAGACCTCAGGGGATCTGGCTACGACCCGATTCAAGCAGCCATCAAGAGAGTGGAGCAGAGGTTGGAGGCACACAGTGCATCAGTCCAAAAGGTCGAAGAGTTGGTTAGGCACCATGAGGACCGGTTGGCCTCATTGGAGGCAGAGATTACACTGGTGGCGCTGGGCCAAAGGAAGTTGAGGAAGAAACTGGACAATTTGGAGAATCGGTCGAGGAGGCAGAATCTCTGGATTGTGGGGTTACCCAAAGGCATTGAGGGAACGCAGACCATGAAGTATGTAGCTAACATGCTTGGCAGGCCGGTCGGGGAGGGAGCCTTCAACTGACCAGACAGGAGGGGGTCCAGGATACCCCCGACCCGGCTGATTTCATGTAATGTTCGGGGATTTAAAGCATCAGTTAAGAGGTCACTCGTGTTTCCTCATTTGAGGAGTTTGAAGGCGGGCATTGTGTTTTTGCAAGAGACTCATTTGAAGGTGAGGCTGAGGAAGGGATGGGTGGGACAGGTGTTTCATTCAGGGCTGGATGATGCGAAGCTATTGGTGAAAGTGCTGGTGGCGCGGATAGAGAATTGTGTGCCGGGGTGATAGGGGAGGGCCAGATGGGGTTCATGAAGAGGTGGCAGCTATCGGCCAATGTTCAGCGGCTATTGAATGTGATAATGATGCCCTAGATGGGCCCGGAGGTGGAGGTACTTGTGTCTATGGACGTTGACAATACATTTGATCATGTGGAGTGGCCGTACTTATTCGAGGTGCTGGGGCGGTTCGGGTTTGGGCAGGGGTTTGTCAACTGGGTTATATTGCGAACTCGGTTGAGAGTTTTGACAGGATTTTGGGGATCTGGGGGAGTCTAATCTTTTTTCAGGGTATAAGCTCAATATGGGGAAAAGTGATGTATGCCCGATCAATGCGCGGGGACGGGGGCGGGAGTTTAAGGAGGTTGCCGTTTCAGTTGATAGGGGCAAGCTTTCGTTATCTTGAGATACACATGGCACAGAGCTGGGTCCAGCTCCAGAAGTTGAATCTGGCAAAACTAGTGGAGGGTGTCGAGTTAAGCACACTGAGATAACACGTGCTGAAATTGGATGCAGCTACAACTGAAATAGGCTCCAGACCTAGAAGTTAGTTCAATTTGATTTATTGAACCTGTCACACAGTTAGCACAGTTCTCTGTGAGTTTGACTCTCTGCTAACCTAAGTGTGGTTACTCTGTCTGACTGAACCAGACTAGCTCTTAGCCACGTGCTGGAGGTGTTACGTGATATATACACCAGACTCGCTCTGTAGATGTCCCTAATGGAAAGAGGCGGAGTGTGAGTGCCTCGTGCCTTTTATAGTGAGATACCACCCCCAAGTGTTCTGCCTGCTGATTGGTTATGTCCTGTTCTCTGTGTTCATTAGCTGCCTGTCTGTATCGCATTGTGTGCATGTCTGCATATCATGACAGAGGGAATGAAGGAGGACTTTAAGATGTGTTATCTTTGTCAATGGCTGGGAGGGTCTAGACTGTAACGCTTATGGTGCTCCTGAAGTTTCTGTTTGTGTTTCAGAATCTCCCGATTTTCACGCCCAAGTCTTTTCTTAGTAGAGTGAATAAGATGATACTGGGGTTCTTGTGGGTGGGTAATGGTCCCCAGACCAGAGGGTGTTTCTGGAAAAGGATAGGCAGAGTGGGCCTGTCGAGGAGAGGTTCATGTGGGGACAGTTGCAGGAGGTATTCTGTAAAGGGACCAATCTGAGGGCGCTATTGTTGCCACCTCCTCCCTTCTCGCCGGCCAGGTACTCCACCAGCCCGGTGGTGGTATCAGCGTTGAGAGTGTGGAACCAATGACGGCAGTACTGTAGGATGGAAGGCATGTCTCTGTGGGCACTGATTTGTGGTAACCACAGGTTTGTTCCAGCGGGGCTGGATGAGAGGTTTTGGGGGTAGGGGTGCTTGGGGACAGAGTATTTTGGGGACCTGTTTCTGAGGGGTAGGTTTGTGGAATTGGAACAGCTTGAGGAGATGTACTCACTGCTGAAGGGGAATGGGTTCAGGTTCCTGCAGGTGAGGGACTTCTTGAGGAAAGAGGTGGGTTCGCTCCTGCAGCTGCCACCTTCATTGCTACAGAACAAAGCTGCTGTCCATGGATGAGATAGGCGAGGGCAACGTGTTAGATATTTTTGGGGTGCTGATGAAGAGAGAGGGTGCCCCGGTGGAAGAGGTCCGGTGCAAGTGGGAGGAGGACTTTGGAGGGGTGATGCAAGCTGGGGTATGGAGTGAGGCTTTGTGGAGGATAACTTGTCCTCATTGTGTGCAAGCCTGAGTCTCATACAGTTTAACGTGGTGGACAGGGCTCATATTGCGGGGTCTAGGATGAGTCAGTTTTTTCCAGGGTTGGAAGATAGGTGTGGGCAGTGTGCAGGGAGTCCGGCGAACCCTGTCCATATGTTTTGGGCGTAACCAAGGTTGGAGGGGTTCTGGAAAGAGTTTGCGAACGTAATAATAATAATAGTAATAATAATAATCTTTTATTGTCACAAGTATGAAGTTACTGTGAAAAGCCCCTCGTCGCCACACTCTGGTACCTGTTCGGGTAAGCTACTGAGCTAAACCAACCCTTTTGTTGAAAATCTTGGGAGTGGAGGTGGCGTCGAGCACATGGGTGGCATATTTGGGGTGTCGGAGGATCCGGAAGTGCAGGAGAGAGAGGCTGCTGTGGTAACCTTTGCCTCCCTGATATCCCTGAGGCAGATCTTGTTGTGCTGGTGGGGCTCAGAGCCACCGAACGTGAGGGCATGGGTGAGCAACTTGGTAGAGTTCCTCCATCTAGAAAAAAATCGAGTTCGCCATAAGAGGGGTGGAGGAGGGGTTCTCCACAAGACGGAGGCTGTTCATTGACTTTTTTCCAGAGACTAATTTTTACCAACCGCCGACCTTCGCGACCCACACCGGTCGACCTTCACGACCCACGCCAGGCGACTTTCACAACCCACACCGGCCGATCTTCGTGACCCACCATTTTTGCTTACCTTTGATGCGACAGGTGAGCCTGCTTGGTACTTACAATCTGATTTGCTTTGTCATTCAACGTTACATTTTTATATGGGTTTTTCGTCAGAGATCCTGGAGCTCACACGAGCGCTGCTTTGTTCTGCATGGACTCTCCGGTGAAGCTCTCTCCAGCAGATTCAGTTGTGAGATCCTGGTATGTTTGTGTCTCTGGCCCTTTCTTCCTTTCTCCAAAAAGATCCATTTTCAGTTCTTCACACTGTCCTGTTGCTTGCTTGCTGGCAGCTACAAAATGGAAGAGGCTCTCCTCAATAGTTGAGCACCCGGAAAACGTGACATCAGTATACCGGGTGAGTGACTTGCTCTTTGCTGCTTCTTTCCGTGGGAAGACCAATCTATTTTTTCAAAAATCTGCTCCTGTAACAGCAGGCTGGCATACGGAGGCGGCAGTATGCCCTGCTGGGCTCCGGGCCTGTGCACTGCTACATCCGGCTCGGGGGGGGGGGGGGGGGGGGGGGGGGCGCATGCATGGGACAGCCAGCATTCTTGTACATCGGTTGTGGCTGGTATTTTAAAAAGCCGGTCGAGGCCATTGGGCACTTCTTGTGGGAATGCTGTGACTGATCGCTCTGTGACCCACCTGACACCCGCCCATGACCCACTCGTGGGTCACAACACTGCGTTTGAAAATAACTGCTTTAAAGGACATTAACACATCAGTAGGGTGGGTTCTTTATGTTTTGTTTGGGTGTGTAGGAGCTCGGGGTAAAAAGAGGGAGTGGAGGGGGGTGGTACGGGTAGCTCAGTGGGTAGCACTGTTGCTTCACAGCACCAGGGACCCAGGTTCGATTCCCAGCTTGGGTCACTGTCTGTGCGGAGTCTGCACGTTTCCCCCCGTGTCTGTGTGGGTTTCCTCTGGGAGCTCTGGTTTCCTCCCACAGGCCCCGAAAGACGTTCTTGTTAGGTGCATTGGACATTCTGAATTCTCCCTCTGTGTACCTGAACCGGAATGTGGCGACTAGGGGATTTTCACAGTAACTTCATTGCAGTGTTAATGTTATCCTACTTGTGACACTAATAAAGATTGTTATTGTTGTTGATTGCAATTTCTCCTTTGTGCTGAAGAAACCTGTTACACATCAGTCTTGGAATTGTCAATTTGAAAACAGCATCCTAAATTTATTGATATGATTCAAATACAGAAGCAATTACAAAATTATAACCATCAATTGATAGAATACCTTACACCATAGGTAGAAAATACATGGCTTTCAATCCTGAAGGGTTGCTTTCCAGATTTGGCAGCAACACCTCACCAAACTTGCTTAGCTACAGAGATATAGTCACACCTAAGGTACAGGAAGATAGATGGGTGACCGCCAGACAGGGTAGGTAGGCAGTGCAGGGGTCCTCTATGGCTGTCCCCCAATCTAACAAGGATGCCGTTTTGGATACAGATGAGGGGAAGGTTCATCAGGGGCCAGAGCGAAGGTACGGCTAGACCTGTTGCACAGACGAGGGGTACAAAGCATAGCAAAGCAATAGTGGTAGGAGATTCAATAGTCAGGGACACAGATGTGCGCTTCTGTGGCCGCAAAAGGGACTCCAGGATGGTAATTTGCCTCCCTGGTGCCAGGGTCCTGGATGTCTCTGAGCGGGTACAAATCATCCTAAAACGGGAGAGAAACGGGAGTCATTGTACAAATTGGCACGAATGACATAGGTAGAGTGAGTAGTGAGGTCCTCCAATGGCAATTTAGGGAGTTAGGTAACAGAGTAAAAAGCATGATCTCTAGGATAGTAATCTCAGGATTACTCCCTGTTCCACGTGCTGGTGAAGCTAGGAACAGGGAGATAGTGCAGCTGAACATGGGGCTAAAGAACTGGTGCAGGAAGGAGGGCTCCAGTTTTTTGGATAATTGGGATGTATTCCAGCGAGCCTGTACAAGGACGGGTTACACCTGAACTAGAGGGGCACCAACATCCTGGCTGGGATCGCCTGCAGCTCCACCCTCAAGCAGACAACGCCAAGTCGGCCTTCGCACATTGGCTAGCTTGCTTTGAAGCCTACATCGGATCTGAGACAGAACCACCCTCAGAGGCACAGAAGCTCCAGATCCTTTACACGCGGCTGAGCTCCGATATCTTTCCCCTCATCCAGGACGTACCAACCTACGCTGAGGCCATGGCGCTACTGAAGGAGAACGACACTCAACAGACCAACAAAATCTACGCCAGGCACCTCCTGTCCATGCGGCATCAACTCCCCGGTGAGTCTGTGGAAGATTTCTGGTTTGCCCTGCACGCCCTGGTGAGAGACTGCGATTGCCAGGCCGTTTCGGCCGTTGAACATTCCGAACTCCAAATTAGGGACGCTTTCGTTACGGGCATAGGGTTGGCGTACATCCGCCAGCGCCTCTCAGAAGGGGCTACCCTCGACCTCGCGGCGACCAAGAAACTCGCAATCTCACTAACGGCCGCCTCCGGTAATGTACAATCGTACGCCCCTGACCGCAAGGCGCCCCCCTCCTGGACATCGTGGACCCCACCAGCGACCGGCCCCAGCCAAACCCAAGCCTGCACCGCGCGGCAACCAGCCAACCCCGGGGGACCCAAGTGCTACTTCTGCGGACAGACAAAGCACCCCCGGCAGCGCTGCCCGGCATGGAGCGCACTTTGCAAGGCCTGCGGGAAGAAAGGACATTTCGCTGCTGTGTGCCAGGCCTGCTCGATCGGTGCTGTAACCAGGCCCACTGTTCTTGCACCCCCACGTGCGACCCGTGGGCTCCGCCATTTTCGCCCCACAACCTACGTGCGGCCCGTGGGCGCCGCCATCTTGCTTGCCTCAGGACTCGTGCGGCCCGTTTGTGCCACCATCTTCCCCCCATCAGGCCTTGTGCGGCCCATGGGCGCCACCATCTTTAACGCCGCCCGCCACTTGAGCCCCTTGGGCGCCGCCATCTTCCCCGCCTCAGGACCCCTGCTCGTCGGGCACCTCATCGCCTGCCAACCAGCCAGGGGCCTTCCAACACCAGCTACAGCTCGCCTCCATCACGATCGACCAGTCCCGGCCGCATAACCCCGCAACCGCATCGACGACGGTAAAGGTCGAAGGGCACAAGACATCATGTCTTCTTGACTCCGGGAGCACAGAGAGCTTCATCCACCCCGATACAGTAAGGCACTGTTCCCTCGCAGTACACCCCATTAACCAGAGAATCTCCCTGGCCTTTGGATCCCACTCCGTGGAGATCCGGGGGTACTGCACTGCCACCCTCACCATCCAGGGCATAGAGTTCAGCGACTTCCGGCTCTACGTCCTCCCCAACCTCTGTGCTGCCTTGCTACTCGGCCTGGACTTCCAGTGCAACCTCCAAAGTCTAACCCTGAATTTCGGCGGGCCCCTACCACCCCTTACTGTATGCGGTCCCACGACCCTTAAGGGTGACCCACCTTCTCTGTTTGCAAACCTCACCCCGGATTGCAAACCCGTCGCCACCAGGAGCAGACGGTACAGCGCCCAGGACCGGACCTTCATCAGGTCCGAGGTCTAGTGGCTGCTGCGGAAAGGCATTATCAAGGCCAGCAACAGCCCCTGGAGTGCCCAAGTGGTAGTTGTGAAAAATGGGAAGAAAAACAGGATGGTCGTTGACTACAGTCAGACCATCAATCGGTACACGCAGATCAATGCGTACCCCCTCCCACGCATATCTGATATGGTCAATCAGATTGCACAGTACTGGGTCCTCTCGACAGTGGACCTGAAATCTGCCTACCACCAGCTCCCCATTCACAAGACGGACCGCCCGTACACCGCGTTTGAAGCGGACGGCCGCCTTTACCACTTCCTTAGGGTTCCCTTCGGCGTCAATAATGGGGTTTTGGTCTTCCAACGGGAGATGGACCGAATGGTTGACCGGTACGGACTGCGGGCCACCTTCCCATACCTGGATAACGTCACCATCTGCGGCCACGACTAGCAGGACCTTTCCAAATTCCTCCACGCCGTCAAACTCCTCAACCTAACGTACACCAAGGAGAAGTGAGTGTTCAGCACCAACCGCTTAGCCACCCTCGGCTATGTGGTGCAAAATGGAGTTCTAGGGCCCGACCTCGATCGCATGCGCCCCCTCATGGAACTCCCCCTCCCCCACTGCCCCAAGGCCCTCAAACGATGCCTGGGGTTCTTCTCATACTACGCCCAGTGGGTCCCTAACTATGCAGATGTAGCGCACAAAGACTCCGAGAGACGAATAGAGTGAAGTCGATGAAGCTTTATTAAGCGTGACTGTTCCCCCGCAGTTCAGTAGTAGACTGCCTGCGGGGGAGGACTCCTGGTTCTTATACTCCGCCTTCAGGGCGGAGCTAGAGGTCAACGGCTAACCAGGACCCGGGATCTGTCAGCCAATGACATCACGGCTTCACAGTCCCACATGACCCCTAATGCATACTACCACATTCACCCCTTGTTAAAAATGAACCCGGCGGGGTGATGCTTCGCATGGTGGTAAGGGTTTACAAGGCTGGTCCTGGGAGGAAAACTTTCGCATGTTATTACAGTATGTACAAGGTTTTTTTTTTCGAACTATTTACAGTAATCGTCAGGAGAAAAAGACAAAATGTTCTCGTTAAAAGTCCACATATTGTAGGGTTAGATCGACGCCACGAGTCGGTCGGGCGGTCTGGTCGTCCGTGTCGATCGCCTCGGCCCCGGTGGTGGTGGTGGTGCTTATTCCGGTGTTGTCGTCTCCGGGAGCCTTACGGTTTCAGCTTGGGCTTCACTCCTGGTCGGGCCTGGGAGGAGGACCGATCCTCCTGGGAAGGGGGCGGTCGCGGGGTGCGGCGGTGGCAGGAAGGGGGTGATTGGTGTCGGGGGGGTGTGTGTGTTGCCGGCGGGCGCCAGATCTCGCAGGGAGACCGTGTCCTGTCGGCCGTCGGGGTACTCCACGTAAGCGTACTGCGGGTTCGCGTGAAGGAGGTGAATCCTTTCGACCAACGGGTCCGACTTGTGCGCCCGCACATGTTTTCGGAGCAAGATGGGTCCTGGGGCCGCCAGCCAGGTCGGCAGCGACGTTCCAGAGGAGGACTTCCTGGGGAAGACAAGGAGGCGCTCATGAGGCGCTTGGTTAGTGCTAGTACACAGAAGTGATCGGATGGAGTGGAGGGCGTCCGGGAGGACCTCCTGCCACCGTGAAACTGGGAGGTCCCTGGACCGTAGGGCCAGTAGGACGGTCTTCCAGACCGTGCCGTTCTCCCTCTCTACTTGCCCGTTCCCCCGGGGGTTGTAGCTGGTCGTCCTGCTCGAGGCTATACCGTTGCTGAGCAGGAACTGGTGCAGCTCGTCACTCATGAAGGAGGACCCCCTGTCGCTGTTGACGCATGCGGGGCAACCGAACAGTGTGAATATGGTGTTCAGGGCTTTAATGACTGTGGCCGCGGTCATGTCAGGGCAGGGGATGGCGAATGGGAAGCGGGAGTACTCGTCCACCACATTAAGGAAGTATGTGTTGCGGTTGGTGGAGGGGAGGGGTCCTTTGAAATCCAGACTAAGACGTTCAAAGGGGCGGGAAGCCTTAATCAGGTGCGCGCCATCCGGCCTGAAAAAATGCGGTTTGCACTCTGCGTAGATGTGGCAGTTCCTTGTGACTGTACGGACCTCCTCCAAAGAGTATGGGAGGTTGCGGGACTTAATAAAGTGGTAGAACCGAGTGACCCTCGGGTGGCAGAGGTCCTCGTGGAGGGTTTGGAGGCGGTTAATTTGTGCGTTGGCACATGTGCCGCGGGATAGGGCATCGGACGGCTCGTTCAGCTTTCCGGGACGATACAAGATCTCGTAGTTGGAGGTGGAGAGCTCGATCCTCCACCTTAAGATCTTGTCGTTTTTGATTTTGCCCCGCTGTGCATTATCGAACATGAAGGCTACTGACCGTTGGTCCGTGAGGAGAGTGAATCTCCTGCCGGCCAGGTAATGCCTCCAATGTCGCACCGCTTCCACTATGGCTTAGGCTTCCTTTTCCACTGAGGAGTGGCGGATTTCTGAAGCGTGGAGGGTTCGGGAGAAAAAGGCCACGGGTCTGCCCGCTTGGTTAAGGGTGGCCGCTAGAGCTACGTCGGAGGCGTCGCTCTCGACCTGGAAGGGGAGGGACTCGTCGATGGCGCGCATCGTGACCTTTGCGATATCCGCTTTGATGCAGCTGAAGGCCTGGCAAGCCTCTGTCGACAGAGGGAAGGTCGTGGTCTGTATTAGGGGGCGGGCCTTGTCTGCATACTGGGGGACCCACTGGGCGTAGTATGAAAAGAACCCCAGGCAGCGTTTTAGGGCTTTTGAGCAGTGCGGGAGGGGAAATTCCATGAGGGAGCACATACGTTCGGGGTCGGGGCCTATTATCCCATTGCGCACTACGTAGCCCAGGATGGCTAGCCGGTTGATGCTAAAAACAAACTTGTCCTCGTTGTACGTGAGGTTCAAGGCTTTAGCGGTCTGGAGGAATTTTTGGAGGTTGGCGTCGTGGTCCTGCTGATCGTGGCCGCAGATGGTTACATTGTCGAGATACGGGAACGTGGCCTGCAACCCGTGTTGATCAACCATTCGGTCCATCTCTCGTTGGAAGACCGAGACCCCGTTTTGGACGCCAAATGGGACCCTTAGGAAATGGTATAATCGCCCGTCTGCCTCGAAGGCTGTGTACTTGCGGTCACTTGGGCGGATGGGGAGCTGATGGTAGGCGGACTTGAGGTCCACGGTGGAGAAGACCTTTTCTTGGGCAATCCAATTGACCATGTCGGATATGCGGGGGAGAGGGTACGCGTCAAGTTGTGTGTACCTGTTGATGGTCTGGCTATAGTCTATGACCATCCTTTGCTTCTCCCCTGTCTTTACTACTACCACCTGTGCTCTCCAGGGACTATTGCTGGCCTGGATTATGCCTTCCTTCAGTAGCCGCTGGACTTCGGACCGAATGAAGGTCCGGTCCTGGGCGCTGCACCGTCTGCTCCTAGTGGCGACGGGTTTGCAATCTGGGGTGAGGTTTGCAAACAAGGATGGGGGCTGAACCTTGAGGGTTGCGAGGCCGCAGATAGTGAGTGGGGGTATTGGGCCGCCGAATTTGAAGGTTAGGCTCTGTAGATTGCACTGGAAGTCTAATCCCAGTAATGTGGGGGCGCAGAGTTGGGGAAGGACGTAGAGCCTGTAGTTTTTGAACTCCCTCCCTTGCACCGTTAGGGTAACTATGCAGAAGCCTTTGATCTGTACGGAGTGGGATCCTGCAGCTAGGGAAATCTTTTGTGCGCTGGGACGGATGGTCAAAGAACAGCGTCTTACCGTGTTGGGGTGGATAAAGCTCTCCGTGCTCCCGGAGTCGACCAGGCATGGTGTCTCGTGCCCGTTTATCAGCACCGTTGTCGTCGTCGTCTGGAGCGTCCGGGGCCGTGCTTGGTCCAGCGTCATTGAAGCCAGACGTGGTTGTAATGGTTGAGCGTCTTCTTCGAACCCCGTGGAGCCGTCGACACTGGGGTCCGTTGTTGCCGTCCAAGATGGCGTCGGGGGTGAACAAGATGGCCGCCCCCATGCATCGCACATGGCTGGGGGGTCACAAGATGGCGGCGGGGGTGGACAAAATGGCCACCCCCATGTGTCGTACAGTTCTGGGGTGGTCCAAGATGGCAGCGCCCCTCCTCCCCTCGTGGTGGCCGGGACCCAAAATGGCGGCGCCTGCGAGTCGCACATGGGGCGCTGGGGGGGTTGGGGAGCGTTAAGAACACGCAGGACTCCCTCTTCTCTGGGGACAGCGGTGGCCGGGACCCAAAGTGGTAGCGCCGGCGGGTCATACATGGGGCATGGGGGGGGGTTGGGGAGCGTAAAAGGCGTGCAGGGCTCCCTGTTCCCCGGGGAGAGCGGTGGTCGGGACCCAAGGTGGTTGCGCCTGCGGGTCGTACATGGGGCGCTGGGGGGGGTTGGGGAGCGTAAAAGGTGTGCAGGGCTCCCTGTTCTCCTGGGACCGCGGCGACTTCCCGGGACTGGCACACAGCCGCGAAATGGCCCTTTTTTCCGCAGCTCTTACAGATCGCTGCGCGGGCCGGGCAGCGCTGCCGGGGGTGTTTCGCCTGGCCGCAGAAATAGCAGCGGGCTCCCCCGGTGCGACTTGGCGTTTGAACCGCGCAAGCCTGTGGGGTGTCCGGGGGGGGGTGGGTGGGTTTGTCGCGACGGGTGCGTACGGAGCCCAATGGGCTGCCGCGCGGTCGGGGCCGTAGGTGCGGGTGTTTCGCGCGGCCACGTCTAGGGAGGCTGCTAGGGCCCGTGCCTCTGAGAGTCCTAGCGACTCTTTTTCTAAAAGTCTTTGGCGGATTTGGGAGGAGTTCATACCTGCCACAAAAGCATCACGCATTAACATGTCCCTGTGTTCATTTGCGTTCACCGGCGGGCAGCTGCAGGCCCGTCCCAAAATTAGTAGCGCGGCGTAGAATTCATCTATCGATTCTCCGGGACTTTGCCGTCTCGTTGCGAGTTGATAGCGAGCGTAGATCTGGTTTACTGGGCGAACATAGAGACTTTTTAGTGCTGCGAACGCCGTCTGGAAATCCTCTGCGTCTTCGATGAGAGAGAAAATCTCCGTGCTTAACCTCGAGTGCAGGACCTGTAGTTTTTGGTCTTCTGTGACCCGGCTGGGGGCCGTTCTGAGGTAGGCCTCGAAACAAGTCTGCCAGTGCTTGAAAGCTGCTGCTGCGTTCACTGCGTGGGGGCTGATTCTCAGGCATTCCGGGATGATCCTGAGCTCCATAGTCCTTCAGTCACGCTTAATAAATTGTAGCGCACAAAGACTCCGAGAGACGAATAGAGTGAAGTCGATGAGGCTTTATTAAGCGTGACTGTTCCCCCGCAGTTCAGTAGTAGACTGCCTGCGGGGGAGGACTCCTGGTTCTTATACTCCGCCTTCAGGGCGGAGCTAGAGGTCAACGGCTAACCAGGACCCGGGATCTGTCAGCCAATGACATCATGGCTTCACAGTCCCACATGACCCCTAATGCATACTACCACAGCGGACAAGGCCCTCCACTCATTCACTCCACCGTTTTCCCCCTGACGGCCGAGGCTCACCATGCCTTCAACCGTACCAAGGCCAACATTGCCAAGGCCGTGATGCATGCGGTCGACGAGACGCCTTCCTTCCAAGTCGAGAGCGATGCATCAGACGTCGCTCTGGCCACCACCCTCAACCAGGCAGGCAGACCCATGGCATTCTTTTCACACACCCTCCATGCCTCTGAAATTCGGCACTCCTCCGCCAAGAAGGAGACCCAAGCCATCGTAGAAGCTGTGCGGCACTGGAGGCATTAGCTGGCCAGCAGGAGATTCACTCTCCTCACTGACCAATGGTCGGTTGCCTTCATGTTCAATAACACACAGCGGGGCAAGATCAAAAATGATAAAATCTTGAAGTGGAGGATCGAGCTCGCCTCCTAAAATTACGAGATTTTGTATCGCCACGGTAAGCTCAACGAGCCCCCCGATGCCCTATCCCGAGGTACATGTGCCAGCGCACAAGTGGACCGACTCCGGACCCTACACGACGCTCTCTGTTACCCAGGGGTCACCCGGTTCCTTCACTTCATAAAGGCCTGCAATCTGTCCTACTCCATTGAGGAGGTCAGGGCTATCATCAGAGACTGCCAGGTCTGTGCGGAGTGCAAACCGTACTTCTACCAGCCAGACCACGCGCATCTAGTGAAGGCCTCCCGCCCTTTGAACGCCTCAGCGTGGATTCCAAAGGGCCCATCCCCTCCACCGACCGACACACGTACTTCCTTAACGTGGTCGATGAATACTCCAGAATCGCCTTCGCCATCCCATGCCCCGATATGACGTCTGCCACTGTCATCAAAGCACTCAACACCACCTTCACCCTGTTCGGTTTCCCCGCCTACATCCACAGCGACCGGGGATCCTCCTTTATGAGTGATGAGCTGCGTCAGTACCTGCTCAGCAAGGGCAACGCCTCGAGCAGGACGACCAGCTACAACCACCGGGGAAACAGGCAGTTGGAGCGGGAGAATGGGACTGTCTGGAAGGCCGTCCAGCTGGCCCTACAGTCCAAAAACCTCCTGGTCTCCCGCTGGCAGGAGGTCCTCCCTGACGCCTTTCACTCCATCCGATCGCTACTTTGCATGGCGACTAATGCAACCCCCCATGACCGTCTCCTTGTCTTCCCCAGGAAGTCCACCTCCGAGGTTTCACTCCCAACGTGGCTGGCAGCTCCAGGACCCGTTCTCCTCCGCAAGCACGTGCGGCTCCACAAGGCGGACCCGTCGGTCGAGAGGGTACAGCTACTCCATGCAAACCCGCAGTACGCCTAAGTGGCGTACCCCGACGGCCGCCAAGACACAGTCTCCCTCAGGGACCTGACACCAGCTGCGTCCCCGTCCCCCCTCTGCCCCAGCTCGTCATAATTGATAGTGCATCAGACCCCTTGGAAGAATCAAGTAACGAGACACTATGGGTAGAACTCAGAAACAGGAAGGGGGCAGTCACTATGATGGGGCTGTACTACAGGCCTCCCAACAGCCCACGGGAAATTGAAGAACAGATTTGTAAGTAGATTCTGGATAGGTGTAGAAATAATAGGATTTTTGTAGTGGGAGACTTTAAATTTCCTCATATTGACTGCAAATCCCTTAGGGCTAGGTGTCCGGATAGTGAGGAATTTGTTCCGTATGTCCAGGAAGGTTTTTTGGAACAATATGTGGATAGTCTAGCACAGGTCTAAATAGCTGGCTTATAAAGCAGACCAAGGCAGGCCATTAGCAAGGTTCAATTCCCGTACCAGCCTCCCCGAACGGGCGCCGGAATGTGGCAACTAGGGGCTTTTCACAGTAACTTCATTAGAAGCCTACTTGTGACAATAAGCGATTTTCATTTCATTTCAAGAGGTACTGGATATACTGGACCTAGTACTCAGGAACGAGCCCGGCCAGGTCATCAAAGCTGCAGTGGGGGAACTTGTGACGAACAGTGACCACAATTCCGTAAACTTTTGGATACTCGGCCGAGTGTTGTCCTCGGATTAAGGTGCTAAATTCGTGCTAATCTACAACAAGGTTAGGCAGGATTTGGAGGCTGTTGTTTGGGAGTCTGTTTGGGGTACATCCACACTTGACATTGGGGAGTCTTTTAAGGAGCAGTTGAGGGAGTGCAGGACAGGCATGTGCCGATGAAAAGGAAAGGCAGGATTCAGGAACCGTGAATGACCAGAGAAATTGCGAGTCTAATCAAAAAGAAAACGGATACATACATGAGGTCTAGGCAACTAAAAACAGATGAAGCACTTGAAGAATACAGGAAAGTAGAAAAGAACTCAAACAGGGAGTTAGGAGAGCAAAAGGGTGTCACGAAATGTCCTAGGCAGACAGGATTAAGGAGAATCCCAAGGCATTTTATACGTATATTAGGAACAAGAGGGTGATGCGACCATCAATTCACTGAGAGACACGCTGAGAAGTAAACCGTGGTTTTAATCAGCTTACAACTGAGCCTGCCTGTGATCGGTACAACAATGAGTGCGGCCCTGCAGGTCAGCTGCCTTTATACCTCCTGTAAGGGGTGGAGCCATGGGTGAGCCCATACATGCCCCGACATATCCCCCTGTGGGTGAAGCCGTACAATGGCCCATACGTGAAGCCCATAGGGTTAAACACATAACGTAACACGATACAGCAGGAACATGATATCACAGTGCACTGGTGAATTAACAGTAGTTCCATTCACCACATTCACCCCCTTTTTAAAAACTGAAGTCCGGCGGGGGTGACGGGTTTATAGATTCAGTCAGTCTGGTGCCCGGATTGTACATTGCTAACCGCCGAAGCACTGGTGTTACAGCCATTTCGGGTGGCTGTGGAGCTGGGCCCGGAGCAGGCACAGGCGTGGACTCCTGGAGCGGCTCTTCCGGAGCTTCATTCCTGTGGACCGGTGCGGCGGGTGGGAGGGAGCGCGAGAACCATATCAGGGTAGGGGCGCTAAACATGGGAGGTTGGACGGGACCTAGTGTGGGGCAGTAGTGGTCGTGGTGTTGGAGCCTGCAGGCACCAGGTCCCGGAGGGAGTCAGTATTCTGCCGGCCATCGGGATGTCTGATATACGCATAGTGTGGGTTGGAGTGCAGGAGCTGGACCCTCTCTACCAGTGGGTCGGTCTTATGGCTCCAAACATGTTTTTGGAGGAGGACTGAACCCGGTGTTATCAGCCAGGGCGGAAGCGAGGCCCCTGAGGTAGCTCCCCTAAGGAAAACAAACAAGTGGTCATGAGGGGTCTGGTTTGTTGCCGTGCAAAGGAGGGACCTAATAGAGTGGAGCGCATCAGGGAGGACCTCCTGCCAGTGAGAAACTGGGAGATTCCTGGACCGCAGGGTCAGTAGGATGGTCTTCCAGGCCGTCGCATTCTCCCTCTCCACCTGCCCGTTTCCCCTGGGGTTATAGCCCATAGTCCTGCTCAAGGCGATGCCCTTACTGAGCAGGTACTGACGCAGTTCGTCCCTCATGAACGACGAGCCCCTGTCGCTGTGGACATAGCTGGGGAAACCTAACAGGGTGAAGACAGTATGCAGGGCTTTGGTGACTGTGGGAGTGGTCATATCGGGGCAGGGAATGGCGAACGGAAAACAGGAGAATTCGTCTATGATGTTAAGGAAGTACGTGTTGTGATTATTGGAGGGGAGGGGCCCTTTGAAATCGATACTAAGGCGTTCAAAGGGCCGGGACGCCTTTACCAGGTGGGCCTTGTCTGGTCGATAGAAGTGCAGTTTACACTCCGCACAGATTTGGCAGTCTCTGGTTACAGCTTTGCCCTCCTCGATGGAGTAGGGCAGGTTGCGGTCCTTGATGTAGTGGGCGAGCCGGGTGACCCCCGGGTGGCAGAGGTCATCGTAGATAGCACGTAATCGGTCATCCTGCGCGCTGGCGCACGTGCCGCGGGACAGGGCATCTAGGGGCTCGTTGAGCTTCCCAGGATGATATACTATATTGTAGTTATAGGTGGAGAGTTCGATCCTCCACCTCAAGATCTTGTCATTCTTGATCTTGCCCCGCTGCGTATTGTCAAACATAAAGGCTACCGATCGTTGCTCGGTGACGAGGGTAAACCCCCTACCAGCGAGGTAGTGCCTCCAGTGCCACACGGCTTCCACGATGGCTTGGGCTTCTTTTTCGACCAAGGAGTGTCGAATTTCAGAGGTGGTGAGGGTGCGGGAAAAGAACACTACTGATCTGCCTGCTTGGTTGAGAGTGGCGGCGAGAGCGACCTCTGAGGCATCGCTCTCCACCTGGAAGGGGGCGGACTCGTCCACTGAACGCATTGCAGCTTTGGCGATGTCCGCCTTGATGCAGTTAAAGGCCTGGCGAGCCTCGGCTGCCAGTGGAAAAATAGTGGCCTGGCTTTGTCCGCATACTGGGGGACCCACTGGGCGGAATAGGAGAAAAATCCAAGGCACCTCTTCAGGGCCTTGGGGCAGTGAGGGAGAGGGAATTGGAGGAGGGGGCGCATACGGTCAGGGTCGGGCCCTAGGACCCCATTTTCCACGACATAGCCGAGGATGGCTAGCCTGATTGTGCGGAAAACGCATTTCTCCTTGTAGGTGAGGTTGAGTTTTTGGGCGGTTTGGAGAAAGCGGTGGAGGCTGGCGTCGTGGTCCTGCTGATCATGGCCGCAGATGGTTACATTGTCCAAGTACGGAAACGTGGCCCGCAGCCCGTACTGGTCCACCATTCGGTCCATTCCTCGTTGGAATACCGAAACCCCGTTTGTGACGCCAAAGGGGACCTGGAGGAAATGGAAAAGGCGGCCTTCTGCCTCAAACGCCGTGTAGTGGCGGTCCTCCAGGCGGATTGGGAGCTGGTGATATGCAGACTTCAGATCTACTGAAGAGAACATGTGGTAGTGCGCGATCTGATTTACTACGTCTGCAATCCGGGAAAGGGGGGTACGCATCGAGTTGCGTAAAGCGGTTGATGGTCTGGCTGTAATCAACCACCATCCGGAACTTTTCCCCGGTCTTGACAACCACCACCTGAGCTCTCCAGGGGCTATTGCTGGCTTCTATGACCCCTTCCCGCAAGAGACGCTGGACCTCGGACCTAATGAACGTCCTGTCCTGCATACTATACCGCCTGCTTCTGGTGGCTATTGGATTACAATCGGCGGTGAGGTTCGCAAAGAGGGGGGGGAAGGTCGATTTTTAGGGTCGCGAGGCTGCATATGGTGAGCGGGGGCAGGGCCCCCCGAATTTAAGAGTTAGGCTCCTGAGGTTGCACTGAAAATCGAGTCCCAAAAGGAGAGGAGCGCAGAGGTCTGGGAGCACATATAGTTTAAAGTTAGCATACTCAGCGCCCTGGATCGTTAGGGTTGCAGTAGTGCACCCTTGGATTTGCACCGAGTGCGACCCAGAGGCGAGGGAGATAGTTTGGCGTGTCGGGAATATTGGGAGCGAACAACGTCTTACCATGTCAGGGTGAATGAAGCTCTCTGTGCTCCCGGAGTCGAAAAGGCAAGGTGTCTCGTACCCGTTTACCCGGACGGCCATCATGGAGCTCCGCAGGTGCTTCGGTCGCGACAGGTCCAGGGTGACCGCGCTGAGCTGGGGGTAGCCGGCGGCGTGATCGGAGGTGCTGGGGCAGCCCCACGATGGCTGCTGTCCATGTCGTTCATACATCTCAGGTGGTGTAGCAGATGACGGCCAAGATGGCGGCCCCCGTTGGTCGAGCGTGGCAGGCGGTGAGGACGATGGCGTCCAAGATGGCAGCCCCCATGGATCGCGCATGCCGGCCGCATGGGGGAGGATGGCCAAGATGGCGGCCCCCATGAGTCGCACGTGTTGTGCGGAGGCTGAGTCGGCAGACACGCTGCCACTTTGCGGGGTCTGCGGGCCTGTGGGTCTGTGGATCGGGTCTGTGAGTTTGTGTTTTTAGACCTGGCCAGGCAGACCTTGGCGAAGTATCCTTTTCGCCCGCAGTTACTAGAGTTCGCATTGCGGGCCGGGCAGTGCTGTCGGGAGTGTTGGGACTGGCCGCAAAAATAGTAGGGCAGCCCCCCATGATGGGCGGGCGGCCGCGCAGCACAAGACTGGGGTAGTCTCTGGTCAGGGACCCACGAGGGGGTCGCGTGGTCGGCGGGGAACGCAGTAAGGCTCTGAAACGCGACCTCCAGAGAGATAGCTAGTGTTACCGTGTCCTCCAGCTCCTGGGCCGCTTTTTCGAGCAGGCACTGTCTTACATAGTTCGATTGGACCCCTGCCACGTAAACGTCTCGGATAGCGAGTTCCATATGCCGAGGGGCCGTAACGGCCTGGTAGTTACAGTTGCGCGCGAGGGTTTTGAGGTCGCGTAGGTAGTCATCTAGCGACTCCCCGGGTTGATGGCGGTGAGTGGTGAAGATGTGTCGTGCGTAGACCTCATTCACGGGCCGTACATATATGCGTTCGAGTAGTGCGAGGGCCTCTGTTTAGGGTGCGGCGCCGTCGAGCTGGACAGAAATACGATGTCTCACCCATGCGTGGAGAAGACTCAGTTTCTGTTCGTCCGTGACGGATGGCGTAGATGACGCGGCGAGATAGGCCTTGAAGCATCGAAGCGAGTGCGAAAAAATTTATCTCGCCTCCGCGGCCTGTGGATTGAGTTCCAGTCTATCAGGTTTGAGGGCTGATTCCATAGTAGTATTTTAAGCTGGTTAAATTGATGCAACCATCAATTCACTGAGAGACACGTTGAGAAGTAAACCATGGTTTTAGTCAGCTTACAACTGAGCCTGCCTGTGACCGGTACAACAATGAATGCGGCCCCGCAGGTCAGCTGCCTTTATACTTCCTGTAAGGGGTGGAGCCATGGACGAGCCCGTACATGCCCCGACATATCCCCCGTGGGTGAAGCTGTACAATGGCCCATAGGTGGAGCCCACAGGGTTAAACACATAACGTAACACGATACAGCAGTAACATGATATCACAGTGCACTGGTGAATTAACAGTAGTTCCATTCACTACAGAGGGTAGCTAGAGAAAGTTGGCCAACTCAAGGACAAAGGAGGGAAATTATGTGCAGAACCAAGGGAAGTGGATGAGATCTTTAAAGAGTATTTTGCATCGGTATTCACAAAGGAGAGGGACACGTTGATTGGTGGTGTCTCGGAGGGATGTGTAAACACTTTAGAACAAATCATTATTATGAGGGAGGACGTGTTAGGTGTATTAAAAAGCATTAATCCCCAGGGCCAGATGGCATCTATCCCAAGTTGCTGAGGGAGACAAGAGATGAAATCGCTGGGCCTCTAACAGAAATCTTTGGGGCTGGATTCTCCATTCTGGAGACTAAGTCCCCACGCCGGTGTGAAAACGATGGCGTTTAACGCCAGGAAAACTGCCGCAAAGCAGCCACCGATTCGCTGTTCTGGAAGGCGGGGCGAGCAGCCAGGCAGCATAGAGCACCCAGCTCTAGCTGCCGATACGGCCTGGAGTGTTGCCGGGTCCGTGGCCGCGCATGCGCAGGGTGGCGGCCTGCAGCGGCTGCGCCGTGCTTCATTGCGGACGCAGCCCGCCAAATATTCCCCCCTTCAGCCGGTTTGCGCATCCCGGACCGCCCCACCACAGTGCCCCCAGCCCCGAATATGTCCTCCCCCGCCCGTGAATCGGCCCTCTGGACTGGGTCCGTAGCTGCCACGCTGAGTTCCCGATGGGTGAGACCATGAGAGACCCACGCCATTGGGAACTCAGCTGGTTAGAGACGGAGCGTCGAGGGACAGGCCTCAGCCAACATTCAGAGGCCGTGGATACGGCGCGTAGCGTACTCCGAAAGCTTTTCAGGGGGCGGAGCATCGCAAAAGCGGCACTGCCCCCAATTTCGGCGTCATCGGCGATTCTCCACCCTGTTGCCTAAC
This sequence comes from Scyliorhinus torazame, assembly GCF_047496885.1. Taxonomy (NCBI): domain Eukaryota; kingdom Metazoa; phylum Chordata; class Chondrichthyes; order Carcharhiniformes; family Scyliorhinidae; genus Scyliorhinus; species Scyliorhinus torazame. Next base: position 96,290,865 of record NC_092714.1, on the reverse strand, counting down.
ACGATTTCACCGTTGGGGATCGGAGAATCCAGCCCTTGTTTCCTCGTTGGCCACAGGCGAGGTCCCAGAGGATTGTAGGATATCCAATGTTATCCTGTTATTTAAGAAGGGTAGCAAGGATAACCCGGGTAATTATAGGCCAGTGAACTTGACATCAGTGATAGTGAAATTGTTGGAGAAGATTCTCAGAAATAGGAGGCGGTCTTCTCCGTCCCGCCGCACCAGAAATCCGCATGCTGTTGGGATTCTCCGTTTCGCTGGCTGGTCAATGGGGTTTCTCACTGTGGGGCAGCCCCACGCCATCGGGAAGCCCCTGGGCTGCCGGCAAAATGCAGAATTCGACGGCGGAGAATTTAACCCAGGATTTATGCACATTTGGAAGTGAATGGTCTTATGAGCAACAGACAGCATGGTTTTGTACGAGGGAGGTCATGTCTCACTAATTTAATTGAGTTTTTTTGAGGAGTTGACAAAAAAGATTGACGAGGGAGGGGCTGTGGATGTTGTCGACATGGACGTTAGTAAAGCATTTGACAAAGTCCCTCATGGCAGGCTGGTGCAAAAGATTAAATCACACGGGGTCAGGAGTGAACTAGCTAGATGGATTCAGAACTGGCTTGACCTGGGCAGCACGGTGGTGCAGTGGTTAGCATTGCTGCCTCACGGGGCCGAGGTCCCAGGTTCGATCCCGGCTCTGTGTCACTCTCCGTGTGGAGTTTGCACATTCTCCTAGTGTTTGCGTGGGTTTCACCCCCACAATCCGAAGATGTGCAGGGTAGGTGGATTGGCCATGCTAAATTGCCCCTTAATTGGAAAAAATTAATTGGGAACTCTAAATTTATTTTGAAAAAAGAATTGGCTTGACCATAGAAGACAGGGGGTAGCAGTGGAAGGGTTTTTTTCCGAATGGAGGTCTGTAACTAGTGGTGTTCCGCTGGGATCAGTACTGGGACCTCTGCTGTGTGTAATATATATAAATGACTTTGAAGAAAATATAGCGGGTCTGATTAGCAAGTTTGCGGATGATACTAATATTGCTGGAGTTGCGGATAGTGATGAAGATTGTCAGAGAATCCAGCAGGATATAGATAGGCTGCACAATTGGGCGGAGAAATGGCAGATAGAATTTAACCCAGACAAATGCGAGGTGATGCATTTTGGTAGATCCGATTCAGGTGGGAGCTAAAACATAAATGGCAGCACCATCAGGAGCATAGAGACACAGAGAGATCTGGGTGTGCAGGTCCACAGATCCTTAAAAGTGGCAGCACAGGTGGAAATGGTGGTGAAGAATGTAGATGGCATGCTTGCCTTCATCAGACGGAGCATCGAGTATAAAAGTTTGCAAATTATGTTGCAGTTATATAGAACGTTGGTTAGGCCACATTTGGAGTACTGTGTCCAATTCTGGTCACCACACTACCAGAGGGACGTAGAGGCTTTGGAGAGAGTACAGAAAAGGTTTACCAGGATGCTGTCTGGTAAGGAGGGTATTAGCTATGAGGAGAGATTGAATAAACTGGGATTGTTCTCCCTAGAGAGACAGAGGCTGAGGGGCGACCTGATACAAGTTAGTAAAATTATTAGGAGTATAGATAGAATGAACAGTTGGAGGCTTTTTCTCAGGGTGAAAATGACAATTACAAGGGGCACAAGTTCAAGGTGAGGGAGGAAAGTTTCAGTGGGGATGTGCGGGGGAAGTTTTTTACACAGAGGGTGGTGGTGGCCTGGAATGCACTGCCAAGTGAGGTGGTTGAGGCAGATAATTTAGCGACCTTTAAGACTTATCTAGATAGACACATGAACAGACGGGGTAAAGAAGGATGTAGGTGTTTGGTCTAGATGGGACACGTGATCGGCGCAGGCTTGGAGGGCTGAAGGGCCTGTTCCTGTGCTGTACTGTTCTTTGTTCTTATTGTGTATGGTTTACTGTTGCTGTTCAGTATATAACTGAAAATACCTCCAATAAAATATTTTTCAAAATAAAAACCCACCAACGGCAATGTTGGCTTTCTCTGCCGAATCATGCGGCACTTAGAAAAAAAAACTTGAAGTCACGGATTCCACGATGTATCGCTGGCAGGCAGCCTCTGACTGGCCCGCTCGGCCGTCAAATCAGACACTCAAATATCCGGGTGCCATTTTTAAAGGTCATCTCTACGCACAGCTAGCACATCAGGAAACAGTCTTCACCTAGGTTCACCCCGTGTCCCCACCCCCCGCCCCAGCCCAAGAACCCCAACACCCACTCTGGTACCCCATGGCACTCCTGGCACTATATGGGCACAATCTGGGCACTACCCTCTCCCTCTTGAGTTCCCCTTGAAGTTCTGCTCCACAGGTGCAGATCAGCCGTTCTGCCATCATGCCACCGTGGTGGTGGTGGGGTGGGGGGGGGGTTGATTTCAGTGTCTGGGCTTGATAAGTATATGTTAATTTATTATAATGAGGTCCCCGCCATTCACCATCAGGAAGCACGGCCCATAGTGGGGAGGGCACGATAGCTTCCTGGTTTGACGACATTGTGACACGCAGCTTTGGCCCTCTCACTCCCATGGCCGAAACCTGACACGAACAGGAGCAGAAAATCACGGCCACTGCCTGTCAAGTTATCAACAAATAAAAAAAGCAATATTAATCTTTGTTATTTGGGGGCAGCACGGTAGCATTGTGGATAGCACAATTGCTTCATAGCTCCAGGGTCCCAGGTTCGATTCCGGCTTGGGTCACTGTCTGTGCGGAGTCGGCACAGCCTCCCCGTGTGTGCGTGGGTTTCCTCCGGGTGCTCCGGTTTCCTCCCACATTCCAAAGATGTGCAGGTTAGGTGGATTGGCCATGATAAATTGCCCTTAGTGTCCAAAATTGCCCTTAGTGTTGGGTGGGGTTACTGGGTTATGGGGATAGGGTGGAGGTGTTGACCTTGGGTAGGGTGCTCCTTCCAAGAGCCGGTGCAGGCTCGATGGGCCGAATGGCCTCCTTCTGCACTGTAAATTCTATGATTTTAATCTATTTGTGTTTCTATTCAATTCTTGTGTTTCCATCACACTATGCCAATACCTCCCTTTCAGTATAATCACATTCAGACAACAAGGAGTTGTTTTTTGTATTTTTGCCTCTTAACACCCAGTCACTCAAAAAGTTGCATTGGTAAGCATCCAATATTTGGCCAACTATTCCCACCATCACAGTCACAAAGGTTTACTGATGCTGAGAACAAACCAGTATCATGTGATGCTACAAGGAGATCGCAACCTGGAAAATAAATGCAGGGAATGAGGTATTAAACCTTATCGTCAGCTCAAAGCAAAGAGGAATGATCCTTTGCGTAACTCAGTTCATTTGCATGGTGCAAGGGAGAAACCTGGCATGAACTTTGTCCGATGAGTTGTCACCGAGGTATGTATAAGTGCTGTTGGCAGTGAGTACAGTAATCCAAACAATCCAACAGAGGACACTCCTTCAGCACCAGGATAGGAGCGATGTCTTGCAGAAAGCGCTCACACCAGGAAGATAAAACAGTGGGGGATACGCAATTCGTCAAGATTCTACGGAAGGTAGGAAAGGGTAATTTCTTATACACCTCTGGGCAAGGCATCCATTTGTTTTTTTTTAATTTAAAGTGCCCAATTCTTTTTTTCCCAATTAAGGGGCAATTTAGCGTGGCCAATCCATCTACCCTGCACATCTTTGGGTTGTGGGGCTGAGCCCACGCAGACAAGGGGAGAAAGTGCAAACTCCACACGGACAGTGACCCAGGGCCGGGATTGAACCTGGGTCCTCGGCGCCGTATGGCAGCGGTCCAACCACTGAAGGAATCCATGTGTGCAATTTAAAAATATATATTTTTATTCGACAAGTTTTCACCATACAAAAGAAAAGAAAAACAAACAACTCCAACAATACAAAGCAATCCCACCGAAACCCAGGGCACCCACCAACTCCCCCTACCCCCCACTACGACCTCCCCCCTCAACAATCAACGATAACCAACTCCCGAAAGTGCATGATGAACAAGCCCCAACAATTGTAGAACCCCTCCTTCGCTTCCCTCAGCTCAAACTTCACCTTCTCCAGGGTCAGAAACTCCAGCAGGTCCCGCACCACACAGAGGCACAGGGTGCAGAAGCTGACCTTCACACCAACAAGACCAACATACGAGCGATCAGCGAGGCGATCGCTAAAACGTCTGACCCGGCTCCCGCCTGCAACTCGGGCCGGTCCAATACCCCGAATATGGCTTCCAGCAGCCCAGGCTCCACATCCACATGCAGGATACCCAAGATTGTGCTGAACACCGTCCTCCAAAACCTTTCCAGCTTCGGGCTCCATGGACACCCTAATCTTCTCAATATTCGTCCCATAGATCGCCGAAATGACCCCCGTTCTCCAGCCCTCCCCGACAGCTCTGCCTCCAGCAATGAAGAATCCGGTGCTATCGGGAAGGTCAGGGCAACTTTTCTTGCAAAGTCCCAAATCTGCATATACCTAAATCCTTCCCCCTGTGGCAAACCATACTTCTTTCCCAACTCCTTGAGAATCACGAATTGCCCCGCAAGGATCAAATCTTTCATTTCCTTAATCCCCCCTCGTCCCATCCCCGAACCCTCGCATCCATCCTCCATGGCTGGAACCCACGTCTCCCCGTAATTGACACCCCCCCTGACCCGGCCCCCAGCTTAAAGTGCTGCCTAAACTGCCTCCAGATCTTTAATGTGGCCACCAACACCGGACTCAGCGAGAACTTTCCTGGGGCCATCGGGAGTGACGCCATTGCCAGCGCCCGCAACCCTGATCCTCCACATGAGCCCGCCTCCATATTTACCCACAGGGCTTCCACCTCCTTGCTCCAACCCCTCACTCCTCCGCATTCGCTGCCCAATAATAATACAGCAAGTTTGGGAGGCCTAACCCCCACGCCCCGGCCTGTTGTCCTCTCTGCAGAACCACTCTCCTAATCCTGGCCAACTTCCCTCCCCAAATGAATGAGGAGATCAACCTGTCCACCCCCCTGAAGAAGGACTTTGATAAAACGACCGGCAGACATTGAAATAAAAACAGAAACCATGGCCAAACATTTGTTTTAACTGTCTGCACCCAGCTCGCCAAGAACAGAGGGATATTGTCCCACCTCAACAAATCGGCCTTCACCCTCCCCACCAAACTAGTGAAATTATACTTTCAGAGCCCTCTCCAATCTCAGGCTGCCTGCACCCCAAGTACCTCAAGTGGGTTGCTGCCAAGTGGAATGACAGCCACCTAACCCCGCCCCTACTGCCAGCTTGGAGACCATAATATGCTCGCTCTTCCCTAAATTAAATTTATACCCCGAGAATGTCCCATATCTCGAAACCAGCTCCATTATGCTCTCCACCGACATGCTCGGTTCCAAGATATACTACAGCAGATCATCAGTGTACAGCGTACACCCCCCCCCCCCCCCCCACCTCACTATCACCTTCCATAGCCCCGAGCTCCTTAGCGCAATGGCCAAGGGCTCTGTAACCAATGCAAACAACAGGGGATACATAGGGCTTCCGTGTCTCGTACCCCAATGCCGTGCAAAGTACCCCGGGTTCATGTTGTTAATGCAAACACTCGCCATCAGTTCCTCATACAACAGCCGCACCCACGCCACAAACCTTGGCCCAATTCCAAATTTCTCCAAACCGCCATACAGTAACCCCACTCTATCCAACCGAATGCCTTCTCTGCATCCAGTGCGACCACCACCTCCACCTCCTTTCCCTCTGCCAGAGACAAGACCACATTTAACAACCTCCTCATATTCGAGAACAACTGCCTTCCCTTCACGAACCCTGCCTGACCCTCTCCAATCACCTTCAGGAAACATCCTTTCAACCTTGACGCCAACACCGTTGCCAATATCTTGGCATCTACATTCAGCAGAGATATGGGCCTGCTCCCACTCTCCACCGTGTCCTTATCCTTCTTTAGCAGTAACTAAATAGAAGCTTGTCACATCATTTGCGGCAAGACACCATAATCTATTGCATCCTCAAACATTCCCACCATCAAAGGTGCCAACTTGGAACCCATCGGGCTCCGTCGCCTTCCTGCCTGCATCCTCCCAATTGCCTCCTTCATCTCCTGCCCCCTCACTGGCCCCTCCAACCCTGCTCTATCCTACTCACCCAGCCTTGGATACTCCAACCCTTCCAAAAACTCCCTCATACCCCGGTGGCTCCAACCTATATAGATCCCTATAAAACTCTTGAATACTTCATTGATCTGCTCCGGGGCCACCACCAGCTTCCCCATCTTATCCCATACTAAAATATCTTCCTCGCTGCTGCCTCCCTCCAGAGCTGGCCAGGCAGCATATGCACTGCCTTCTCCCCGTGCTCGTAGACCGCCCCCCTCACCCTTCTCAACTGGAGTACCGCTTTCCCTGTGGACAACTGGTTGATCCTCGCCTGCAACTCTTTCCTCTTGGTCAAGAGACCCGGGGTCCAAATCCCCTGCATATCTCACATCCACCTCCAGAATCTCTTCGATCAGTTTTTGATGCTCCTCTCTCCCCTCCCTATCCACCTTAGCTTTGAACAAAATCACCTCCCCCCTCACTAATGCCTTCGGAGTCTCCCAAGCCACCGACTGTGAAACCTCCCCTGTACAATTAACCCCCACATATTCCTCGATCACCTTCCCAATCTTATCACAAAAGCTCCGGCCCGCTAACAGCCCCACGTCCATTCTCCACCCCGCCTTTCTGGGCTATCCCCATCTCCAAAACCACATCCAACCAATGGAGCATGGTCCAAAATCGCAATTGCCGAGTACTCCGACCCCCTAACTCCAGCCAATAGCGCCTACCCCACCATGAAAAAGTCTATCCTCGAGTACATCTTGTGTACTGGGGAGAAAAATGAATTGTCCCGTTCCCTCCATGGGTCCATTCCTCCCATCTCATGAGCCCAGCTAGCGCCTTTGACGCCCCCCGCCAGGTGGGCCAGCGAGTGCAGCTGAGATGCACCATATTGCAATCCCCCCCACTATCAACTCCAGATCCGGGAAATCACCCAGCACCCTCTTCACAAACCCCGTATCATCCTAGTTGGGGTCATATACACTCGCCCGTGCCACCAACCTACCCTCTAGGACCCCCATCACTATCACGTACCTGCCTACCTGGTCTGCCACCACCTTCTTCCATCTGAAACCTCACCCTCTTGCCCACCAGAACCATTACTCCTGACTCCTGCTATCGAACCCCAAGTGGAAAACCTGACTCACCCAACCATTCCTAAGCCTCACCTGATACTTCACCCTCAGATGGGTCTCCTGCAGCATCACCATGTCAGCCTTTAACCTCTTTAAGTGTGTAAAAACCCTCAATCACTTCACCTGCCCCTCAACCCCCTCATGTTCCACATGAACATCTACATTTACATTTTTTTTCAATCTCTTGTATTTGTAAATAGTTATTTGCATGTCATCATCAATTGTACAAATGGAATAACGGGAGAGCTAGTTTACCTCTGCTCCTAATTCCTATGTTACTAAACATTCCTAAATGTGCAGAGCTACTGGGAAAGAATAGGGGAGTGGCACTAACTGGATAGCTCTTTCCATGAGTCAGTACAGGCATGATGGGCCAAATAGCCTCCTGTGCTACAAGATTCCATGATTAATGCTATACACCTGGCCACAAAGTGGCTTCCATAGTGCGACTGGTGTCAGCTCTAAGAGAGCTCCGGAGGTGCTGAAAATGGCACCTGACCCGTATCTGGCAACATCCATGTGACATTGGAGGGGTGCTTGTGTGGGCGTGCTGTACATGTGCCAGAAGAGGACAGAATGGGTAGATTGTGACATCACTCTGTATCTAACATTGATTGGGTGCCTGACCTCACTGATCCTATTAATGGCCTCTCTTAAACACTCTCGGTGAGTGTGTTTCAAGCTATTTAGCTGATGTGCCTGTCATAGCCAAATAGCTGGGAGTATGTGGGAGCTATAAGACGTGGGAGTGAGGCTTGCTGCAGTGGTCAGTGTGTCCGGTGAGTAGGAGCCAATGAATGCTAGGCATAAGCCCTGACTACAAAACATTGCTGCTGGGTGAGTGATGGTGGTTGGTGAGGCTGGTGTACAGGACATGTATTCACTGGCACTGACAGCTTGTGTGAGGTCATTGAGCTTTCGACTGCACTCCAGCCAGGCCTTCGGGACCACACTGCTTCTATTGGCCTCAATGATACCTGGTCCAATTCCCTTTGTGCCTCCTGATCCCCTTCCAAATCATGACATCTCTCCTCCTTTCCACCTTCTGGACTCCAGTGCCACCTCAGAGAATCAGGGATGAATGTTCTTGCTTATCTAATTAGGTGTACAGCCTTACAGCAACCCGCAAGATACCACACAGCCCTTGATCTGTGATGAATAACCTGTGTGCTTGGCTGCGCAAAATATATATATATTTTTTAAGTTAAAGTACACAATTCTTTTCCCAACTAAGGGGGAATTTAATGTGGCCAATCCACCTATCCTGCACATCTTTGGGTTGTAGGGGTGAGACCCACGCAGACACGGGGAGAATGTGCAACTCCTCGGCAGAAATATTGTTTATTAATGAGGGGTACAGCAGTGTTCCAGCAGAACTGAGTGATATGCGAGACCATTTCAGAGGGCAGTTAAGAGTTAATCACATTACTATGGAATCTGGAGTTACACGTAGGGCTGACTGGGTAAGGTTGACAGGTTTCAAAGGGCATTGAACCACGTGGATTTTTACAATTATTGCGGGTAGTTGTCATAGTGAGCATTACTGAGATTAGCTTTATATTCCTGATTTAGTCATCAAATTAATGATAAGAAAATATTGGAGATTGAGGGGAAAAGGCTGTCTGACAGCCAAGAATTGTTTTTCGAATAACAAAGGGCACAATTCTCCCCAAAATTTCTTAGTTCATTTGTGGTGGGTTTTTCAGGAGTATCTCTCTGCCGGCAAGTTCCCCACCGCTATTCAATGACACTTAATAACTATTTTGGGCCCTGAGGAGTTTCTCACCAGTTTAGCCCTCACTTAGGCCAGGATTCACCGGCCGCGCCCGCCTGCCGATCGGGAATCCAGCACGGGTTCAATGGACTTATCCATTGTCTGTGTCTCGCCCATGGCGATCTTGCAGCGGGTGAGGTAAAAGAATCCAGCCCTTAGAATTTTTTTTTTGTACTGGGGAGCTGAACTCAGTGATCGGGCCGCCATTTTGAAAGGGTGCCCTGATCTCTAAGTGAGATTGTGGGTCCATCCCCACCCATGGGCAATGTCACCCCCCACACACATGGACACTACCCCACACCTCTCCAAGTGAGGACACCCCGCTATAGGGTTCCTGGGGGTCCCCCTCTTCAGGCCCCCCATGCCCACTTACAGGCCTCTGCCCTTTCAGGACCCCCACACACCATCCCCCAACCTCTCAGACGTCCCTACTTACTGCTCTGCACACCCCCACCTTTCAACCCCCCCTCTACTCACCTTTCATGAGCATGGCCCCCCCTCGGCCCCTGGCCCTTGGCAGTGCCACCCTAGCACGTGGGCACCCTTAGACTGCCATCCTGATGCCCAGGCAGTGCTCCTGCCAACTTGGCAGTGCCGTCCAGGCACATTGATAGTCCCAGGGTGGCAGTGCCAAGGTGCCCGCATTCCAGGGGGAGGGCCAGGGGGCTACCCTGCACTATCCCTGATCACCCATGGGTGTCTAACGGCCCGGGAGACACCCTCCCCGGTGCCGTTCTGCCTGGTCCACTGGCTCCGGTGCGTGCCGTTTGGTCACGCCCCTTGTGGCTGTGTTTCTGACTCAAACGCCTTGCGGCACTTGGGTGGATCCCACGAGATGTGAAGGCTGCCGGGAAGCCAGCGAGCGGTCTCTCCCAGCATTCACTGGCCGCACCGTGCTCGAGAGAGAGTGCAACGCGGCCAGTGGATCGCAGCCAAAAAGTCTGCACACTTTCCAATTGCATGGCCACTGATGCAAAGTTTGGTTGCAATCAGTTAATGTGAATTGTTTTGAACTTCTTTTCGTTAGCCAAATAAACAAAAGCAACAAAATTGTGGGATAAATTAAAAATGAAGTTCCTTAAAGGGATACTGCATCAAAGTAAACAGACACTCAAAGGAAACATAAAACATCAAAATAAAATGTGATTAAAGGGATCGATAATGCACTCCTGTCCCTGTGGGGCCCACCAGGCACAAATGGCCTTGATGCTGCCAGCAAACATTGCATTCTCCTTTTCCAGGGACACACAACAACAAACACAGCTGTGGAAGAGGGCAGACAGTCGGGATAGACGATCCCCTCGACTGCCCGTTTCCTCAACCTATTAATGGTCAGCTTGGATAGGCCCAAGAGCAGACCAACAAAGATCCTCCTCCTTCCCCACTCCGCTCTGCACCGGATGCCCCAAGATCAGGAGGGTAGGCCTGAAGTGCAGCCACAAAGAAAGTAACAGATTTCTTAGAAAACTAAAAAGGGGGTGCAGCCCAGGACAACCAACATGTACGCGGTCCATGGACTCCACATGGCTAGAAGAGACACCGGCATCTTGGGAGTCCATGAACCAATGCAACCTACGTTCCGTGTGGAACACCCTCCACCCCTGATCCCTGACGGTAAGGGCGAGGACAGGTAGAGAGCCCCTGGGTGTGTCGGGACAGTGCGAAGACAAGGAGGTGAAAGGTGTGCAGCAACAACCCATATAGTAAACCCCTCAGCACCATTCTAAAGGGCATGGAGTGCATTTCCAAGCGGCAACTCAGATTGTGGGGCACTGGCACCTGAGGGAGGGTTCGGGGCTTTGGGCCAATGTGAAATTCTGTCCTTGCATGAATTGTTTTGTGTGTGTGTTTAACTTGCAATTGACTCTGAAGCCTATTGTTTCACTGAATTGTGGAATCAGCACACTGTAGGCATCATCTAACATGTGGCCTTTCCTTGTAGACAATATACACATGGTTTACTTCAATTCTGCCCACAGACTAAACGTGATCCAATTCGCACAAATACATCATTGTTATTGAGCTTAGTCAGCCAATCTCAAATTTTTAACTAAAATATTCAGTTTGCAAATGTTAACCTGTTTGTCAATATTCTTTTAACAATTTTCTAATTTGATCTGAAATGATGCCATTTTGACCTTTAAATAAAATATTTTAGCAAAGAGTGCTATCACATTTTTGACAAAATCAATAAAATGCACATTTTCAGAAACTCACCTGCTACAAATGAATGATTTCAGATCAGACCATGTGTAAACCAACACCAAGCAATTTATTCTGTCATCAAATTACCAGAAATCGTCAGCAAAATCTCCATTTATTCATTTCTAGATATAACAGTCAGTGTCATAGCTTGGATGGACCAGCTGTTAGAAAATGAGGCCACAAACAAATTGTTGGAGAATCTGTAAATGATATCCTCGAGATGTCAGTGTAATGGCCCACATATTTTTTCAAAGTGTCAGGTTCAGACTGAAAACTGGCATCTAACTCTCCAGCTGCACAGACCAGTTTTCACCCCAGATCTTGAACCTCTTTAAAGAAAAGAAATGAGTGGGGGTGGTTTACGCTGTGACTCTGGCGGGATGGGTCCTGATAGAGCTGGCACTTGGCTCCACAGAGATCGGGCTGCCATCTTTAAAGGGCGCTCCAATCAGAACTGAAACTGAACAACCCACAGCCCCCACCATAGGGGTATCACGGGCATCCCTCCCTCTCTGCAATCATTGGACCCCCCCCCCCGCATTCCCAAGCAACGTGGAAGTATACCGGCATGCCCCCCCCCCCGCAAAAGCCCACTCTTCTCAGTACATAGAAACATAGGATTTAGGGGCAGAAGTAAGCCATTCGGCTCTGCAAGCCTGCTCCGCCATTCATTATGATCATGTCCGATCATCCAACTGAATAGCCTGTTCCCACCTTCCACCCCCATATTCTTTGATCCCTTTCACCCCAAGAACTATATCTAACTGCTTCTTGAAAACATACATTGCTTTGGTCTCAACTACTTTCTCTGATTCTCCTCATCTCCTCCTCTACTCAGCATCCTCAGACTGTGTCCCCAGGTTCTGGACTCCCCCATCATTGGGGGCATTCTTCTTGCATCTAGCCTGTCTAGTCCTGTTAGAGTTTTATAGGTTTCGATGCGATCCCCCCTCATTCTTCTAAACTCCAGCGAAAATAATCCTAACCAACTCAACCTCTTCTCATATGTTAGTCCTGCCATCCCAGGAATCCGTCTGGTTTCCAGGAATCAGTCTGGTACCGCAAGTTCCCCCACCAGACATAAATGGAGCCCCCCTCCGCGCCCATGGAGCTCCCACGAGGGTCCACCTCGCGCACTTCCGCCGACGCAGGTTGGCACTGCCAACCAGTCAGTGCCAACATGACAGTGCCAACTGGTGCCAGAGGGTACTACCAGGGGGCAGTGTCGGGCCTATCCTTCTCCCCCCTGGGGCTATACTCACCTTTGCACCTCAGAGGGATCCCCTTGACTGTTTCTTGCTTTTAAAAAGCTGCAATAAGTCTCGCTGACCTGATATCAGGTCGGCAAGGTATAAATATTTAGTGTGGGAGGATTCTGGCGCAGGGGGCTGGTTAATAATATTGAAATTTATTATAATGAATTTAAATTAGATTCCTGTCTTGGAGGGTGTGAACCTTGTGACGCCTTCGGCAAGGAGCAGGGAAAATCGGGAAACGTGATCTGTCGGGAGAGAATCACATTTTCAATTCCCTCCGGATTTTCCGCCCGCATTGCTGCTCTCTCTGACCGTGATCGTAGGCTGAAAATCGTCCCCAGTATCATGGAACATAAAAACAAAATGCTGGAAATGCACAGATCAGGCAGCATCTGTGGGGAGACAAATAGAGATAAAATTTCAACTTGATGGCCTTTCCAAGTCAGTGATGACTCAGTGTCATTTAGTGCTTATGCAGCGTGTAATTTACAGTGCTGTACTGCCTCGCAATACACACATTGCACCATGTAGGTCCAGGCCTTGTACTTTTGAATTACTGATCTCATTGCTGCTCTGGGTAGATGTTGAGATGTTAATCATGCTCTTTCCATGAGAATTGAGTCGAAAATCAAAGAAGGCTAGCCATTATTGTGTATTTTTCTTTGGCATTGACATAGAATCATCCAGACTCGAAACGTTAGCTCGGTTCTCTCTCCACAGAGGCTGTCAGACCTGCTGAGATTTGTTTTTGTTTCAGATTTCAGCATTTGCTTTTATATTATTGTGTATTTTCTGTTGGTCAATCCAAACAAACATTGTTCGGAGCTTTGGAACATGTCATCCACATGCTTGCAGATGGTCCAGTGTTAACATGTTATGAAAGATAACAGAGAAACCCGACACTCGCACTGAACTAAATTTTCAATATGTAATCGTTTTCCCAATAACAGAATTATAGCCCTGTTCGAAGTTGTGTCAAAAACAGCTACAAAGAATAACAAGAAAACACACACGTCACCCAGCTGCACCCTGAAACAGACCACAATGAAGGCACACACACTTGTTTTAACTAAAATCTGGGGACTGGTGCCAAGGCTGGGAGAATTGCCCCACAAAGTGGTCAGCCTGGCATAGTCAAACTCACAGAATCATATTTATCAGTCAACATCTCAGACTCCTCCATTACTATTCCTGTTGATATCTTGGGCGAAATTCTCCCGAAACGGTGCGTTGTCCGCCGACTGGCGCCCAAAACGGTGCCAATCAGACGGGCATCGCGCCGCCCCAAAGGTGCGGAATGCTCCGCATCTTTGGGGGCCGAGCCCCAACATTCGCCCCCGCCGAATATCCGGTACCGAGACTTCGGCAACCGGCGGGGGCGGGATTCACGGCGGCCAACGGCCATTCTCCGACCCGCTGGGGGGTCGGAGAATGACGCCCCATGTGCCTGCACAATTCAGGCCCACCAGAGGCAGGGCTACACTGATGTACAGTTGGGTGAGAGTGATCCTCCACATTGAATGCTCACAGTATCTGGACAAACATAGGCAAACAACTCCCATGGAGGTTCACCTACCGTCCTCTCTCAGCTGATTAAACAATACTACTCCTTGTTCAAGTAACCTTGGAGGAGCAGTGAGGATAGCAAGGGCACAGAATGTGCTCTGAGTAGGGGATTTTAATGTTTATCACCAAGAGTGGTCCAGTAATGCCACTGCCTGAGTTGGTCGAGTCCCAAAGGACACCGGTGCTGCACTGGGGGTGCAGTCAGTGGTAAGAGAAGATAACAGGTGAAGAAAACCTGCATGACCTAGTTTTCACAAATTTATCTGCTGCAGATTATATTTCTATAGGTGACAACCGCACAGTCCTTGTGGACACTGTGGTAAACACCACTGATCATACACTGCGTGTATTACGTTACTGCAATTGTACTCCAGTTGTTACGGTAAATTCCGGCCTGCTAGCTCCACCCAGCAGGCTCTGTATAAAAGTGTACGCTCTACTGCGCTGCCCCCATTCTGGTTCCAGCTGCAGGAGGCTTAACATCTAGCACAATAAAGCCACAATTGTTCACCATTCGTCTCGTAGTCATTGATGGTACATCAATTAATTGTGCTAGAATTTGAAGATGAATATCTTACTCAATCCGGATTGCCTGGAGCTGAACCCTCTCGCAGCCGACGCCACAGCCACTTTCGGCACTGGCTAGCCTGCTTTGAAGGATATCTCAGAGCATCCACAGAAGTCATCTCAGACCCACAGAAGCTCCAAATACTCTACGCACGGGTGAGCCCACAAGTTTTCGTCCTCATTCGGGACACTCCCACTTACACGGAAGTGATGGAACTGCTGAAAGGGCAGTACATCAAGACTGTTAATCAGGTGTTCGGCAGGCACCTCCTGGCCACGAGACGGCAACTCCCAGGGGAGTCCCAGGACAATTTCCTGCATGTTTTGCGGATACTTGGCAGAAACTGTAATTGCCATGCGGTGTCGGCAGTCCAACACACAGAACTGCTGATCAGAGACGCCGATGTCATGGGCATTAAGTCCAATTACGTCCGCCAGCGATTATTAGAGGGGGTACACTCGGCCTTACAGAGACTGTTCAGCTCGCTAACTCCTTCGAAGTGGCCTTTCGCAATCTGGAGTCCTACACCTCCGACCGCGCCGCACCATCGTGGGCGTCATGGGCCCCACCATCATCCGACCCGGGTGCACCGCAAGCCTGCGCCGCACGGCAGCCAGCTAACTCCAGAGGCCCCAAAGGCTACTTTTGTGGTCAGAACAACCACCCCAGACAACGCTGCCCAGCACGGAGCGCGACCTGCAACGGGTGTGGCAAGAAAGGCCACTTTGTCTCCATTTGTCAGGCCCGATCGGTCGCTGCCGTTTCCAGGCCCAGCATCGCTATGCCCCCCACGTGCGATCCAGGGGCGTCGCCATCTTCGCCACCGCCCGCCATGTGCGGCCCGTGGACGCCGCCATCTTCGGCGCCATCTTGGAACGCACCCCAGGACCCCTGCTCGCCTGGCAGTCTGCTGGCTGCCGATACCGATCGGCCCTACCACCAACTTCCGCAGCTCGCCTCCATCACCCTCAATCAGTCTCGGCCTCGCAAGCTCGCGACCGCTATAACGACCGTATGGATCAACGGGCAAGAGACGACCTGCCTCTTCGACTCTGGGAGCACGGAGAGTTTCATCCACCCAGCCACGGTAAGGCACTGTTCCCTCCTGGTTCTCCCCGTCACACAGAAAATCTCCCTGGCCTCTGGATCCCATTCCGTACAGATCCAGGGGTACTGTGTCGCGACCCTCTAGGTACAGGGCATAGAGTACAGCAACTTCAGACTCTACATCCTCCCCCACCTCTGTGCTGCCCTGTTACTGGGTCTCGATTTTCAGTGCCACCTCCAGAGCCTTACTCTGAATTTCGGCGGACCCCTGCCCCCGCTCACCGTCTGTGGCCTCACAAACCTTAAGGTCGATCCACCCTCACTTTTCACGAACCTCACCCCGGACTGTAAGCCCGTCGCCATGAGGAGCAGATGGTACAGTGCACAGGACAGGACCTTCATCAGGTCAGACGTCCAACGGTTTCTGCGGGAGGGGGTCACTGAGGCCAGTAACAGCCCCAGGAGAGCTCAAGTGGTGGTAGTTAAGACTGGGGAGAAACACCAGATGGTCATCGACTACAGTCAGACGATCGACCGGTACACGCAGCTCGACGTGTACCCCCTTCCACACATATCTGACATGGTCAACCAGATTGCGCAGTATCGAATCTTCTCCACAGTTGGCTTGAAATCTACATACCACCAGCTCCCCATCTGCCCGGAGCCCCACCAATACACTGTATTCAAAGCAGATGACCGTCTCTACCATTTCCTTAGGGTTCCCTTCGGCGTCACCAATGGGGTCTTGGTCTTCCAGCGAGAGATGGACCAAATGGTTGACCAGCACGGATTGCGGGCCACGTTCGCGTATCTGGATAACGTCACAATCTGCGGCTATGACCAGCAGGACCACAACGCGAATCTCCAGAAATTCCTCCACACCGCTAAACTCATTAACCTTTGCTATAACAAGGGGAAATGCGTTTTCCGCACAACCCGCTTAGCCATTCTTGGCTACATTGTGGAAAATGGAGTCCTCGGGCCCGAACCCGACCGCATGCGCCCCCTCCTGGAACTCCTTCTCCCTCACTGTCCCAAGGCTCTGAAGCGATGCCTGGGATTCTTCTCATATTATGCCCAGTGGGTCCCTAATTATGCGGACAAGGCCCGCCCACTCATCAAGTCACCATTTTTCCCCTGATGGCTGAGGCCCGCTGGGCCTTCAACCACATCAAGGCGGACATCGCCAAAGCCACGATTCACGCAGTCGACAAGTCCCTCCCCTTTCAGGTGGAGAGCGACACATCGGACGTGGCTCTGGCCGCCACCTTTAACCAGGCGGGCAGACCCGTGGCTTTCTTCTCCCGTACCCTCCATGCCTCCGAAATTCGGCACTCCTCTGTCGAAAAGGAGGCCCAAGCCATTGTGGAAGCTGTGCGACATTGGAGGCATTACCTGGCCGGCAGGAGATTCACTCTCCTCACTGACCAACGGTTGGTTGCCTTCATGTTTAGCAGGGCAAGATTAAGAACGACAAGATCTTGAGGTGGAGGATTGATCTCTTCACCTATAACTACGAGATCTTGTATTGCCCTGGGAAGCTCAATGAGCCCCAGGTGCCCTATCCCGCAGTACATGTGCCAGCGCACAAGTAGACCGGCTTCGGGTTCTCCGCAATGACCTCTGTCACCCGGGGGTTACCCGGTTCTTCCACTTTATTAAGGCCCGCAACCTGCCCTATTCCATCGAGGAGGTCAGGACTGTGACCAAGGACTGCCAGGTCTGCGCGGAGTACCGGCCGGACAGAGCACACCTGGTAAAGGCCTCCCGCCCTTTGAGCGCCTCAGCATCGACTTCAAAGGGCCCCTCCCCTCCACTGACCGCAATGTGTACTTTCTCAATATCATTGATGAGTACTCCCGTTTTCCCATACACCATCCCATGCCCTGACATGACTTCTGCCACTGTCATCAAGGCCCTGCACAGCATCTTCGCCTTGTTCGGTTTCCCCACCTACATCCATAGCGATCGGGGATCCTCCTTCATGAGCGATGAGCTGCGTCAGTTCCTGCTCAGCAAAGGCATCGCCTCGAGCAGGACGACCAGCTACAACCCCCAGGGAAACGGGCAGGTGGAGAGAGGGAACGCGACGGTCTGGAAGGCCGTCCTGCTGGCCCTTCGGTCTAAGAGTCTCCCGGTCTCCCGCTGGAAGGAGGTCCTCCCCGATGCGCTCCACTCCATCCAGTCACTCCTGTGCACTGCTGCCAATGAGACCCATCACGAACGTGTGTTTGCCTTCCCTAGGACGTCCACCTCTGGGGACTCGCTCCCAACCTGGCTGACAGTTCCTGGGCCCGTCCTCCTCCGGAAGCATGCGAGGAGCCATAAATCAGACCCTCTCGTCGAAAAAGTGGCACACCATGACGGGCGGCACCTGTTGGTTCCCCATCCACCATCACCACCACCCCTGACCTGGTACCGTCCCCTCCCCCTCCAGTTACCACCCCCGCCCCTGCGACATTCACCCCCCCCCCACCAGCGGCACCCACACCACAACCGGGACTGAGGCGATTGCGGTGGAGGGTCAAAGACCCCGACAGACTAGACCTGTAACGTTGCTTCACCCCCGCTGGACTCTTTTTGAAACAGTGGTGAATGTGGTAAACACCAGTGATCATACACTGCATGTATTACGGTGCTGCCATTGTACTCCAGTCATCACAGTAAATCCCGGCCTGCTGGCTCCACCCAGCAGGCTCTGCATAAAAGTGTACGCTCTACTGCGCTGCCCCCATTCTGGTCCCAGCTGCAGGAGGCTTAACATCTAGCACAATAAAGCCACAATTGTTCACCATTCGTCTCGTAGTCATTGATGGTACATCAGACACTAAGTTCCATCTTCACACTGAGGACACAGTCAAAAGATATGCAGGTTAGGTGGATTGGCCATGCTCAATTGCTCCTTGATATCCAGGGATGTGCGGGTTGGGTAGGGTTACCAGGTTATAGGGGTAGGGTGAAGTGCTCTTTCGGAGGGTCAGTGTCGACTTGATGGGCCGAATGACCTCCTTCTGCACTGTTCGGATTCTATGATTCTAAAACCACGACAAAGTCAACAAAAAGGAATGAAACCTAGGGCAGCACGGTGGCGCAGTGGTTAGCACTGGGCCTACGGTGCGGAGGACCCGGGTTCAAATCCCGGCCCTGGGTCACTGTCCGTGTGGAGTTTTATACATTCTCCCCGTGTCTGCATCGGTTTCACCCCCACAACCCAAAAAGATGTGCAGGTTAGGTGGATTGGCCATGCTAAATTGCCCCTTAATTGGAAAAAAAAATTGGGTCTCCAAATATAAAAAAAGATTTTTTTTTAAAGGAATGAAACCAAACATGTCACCTGGCACCGACTAAGGCACCGGAAATGACAACCGCAAACTCCGCCTTGTTGACCCTGCAAGGTCCTGCTTATGTAAATTCTGCACTGTAAATTCTCTGATCTATGATCTATTAACATCTGAGTGCTTGTGCCAAAATTGGGAGTGTTGTCTCACAGAGTAGTCAATCAACATCCTGACATAGTCATACTCACGGAATCATACCTGACATAATGTCCCAGATACCACCATCCCAGGGTCTGTCCTGTGGCGGGAGAGGTAGTGGCAGAGTGATACATAGATGGGAGGGAGTTGCTCTGGGATTGCTCAACATCAACTCTGGACCCCATTAGGTCAAACATGGGCAATTTTGCTGACTACCACCTACAGCTCCCCTCAGCTGAAAAATCAGTTCTCCCCCACATTTGGAGGAAACACAATATAGCAAAGACACAGAATGTACTCTGGCTAGAGGACTACAATGTCGTTCACCAAGGGTGGCTCAGCAGCATCACTACAGAGTGAGCTGGATGAGTCCTAAAGGGCACAACTGCTGGACTGGGTCTGCAGCAGGTGGCGAGGGAACCAACAAGAGCAAGAAATATATTTGGTCTTGGCCTTAACAATCCACCTGTTGCAGATGCAAGCTGCCCTTGACATTATCGGGAGGAGTAATGACTGCACAGTTCTTGTCGTGACAAAGTCCTGTTTTCCCATTGAGGATAACCTCCATCGTGTTGTGTTACACGACGACCATGCTAAATGGGATAGATCTAGCAACTCAAACCTGGGCATGCATGAGACACTGTGGGCCATCAGCAGCAGTAGACTTGTATAAAATCACAATCTGTAACCTTATGACCCGGCATATCCCCCCCCCCCCCCTCTCTACTATTACCATCAAGCCAGGGCTTAACCCTGGTTCAATGAAGAATGCAGGACGCCTGTGGTAAACTACTGTATTGTATTGTACTGTTGTACTGTTATATGCCTGGGCTTGTCCCTGCTGAGTCCAAACCACTGTAGTATATAATCTGTGTATTGTGGTAAACTGCCACTGTATTATATGTAATGTGGTAAACTACTGCCTGCTGGCTCCACCTCCCCCTGGGCTCGGTATAAAGGTGGCTAGTCGGACGCCTCCGGTTGCGGCTATGCGGAGTTAAGTCGCACGTTCGGCAGCTCCCGCTAAAAACTGACTTTTGGGCTCTTTTTAGGGCCCGTAACGGTGCTTGTTCGACGTTTCCCTGTGTGGGAAGGGGACAGCAACATTCCCCCAATAGTGTATGGATTGGACCAGGAGTGGGGCGATTAAAAAAGTGGCATTGAAGCAAAGAAAGGTGCGAGGGAGGAGGGCCAAGATGGCGGCGGGCGGAGACCAGGCAGCGTGGAGGCAGTGGGCGCAAGCGCAGCAGGAGCTTCTCCAGCGCTGTTTTAAGGAACTGAATGCAGAGCTGCTGGAGCCAAATGAAGGCTTCAATCGATAAGCTGCTGGAGACCCAGGCGGCCCAAGGGGCGGCGATCCGGGAGGTCCGGCAGAAGGTCTCGGAGAACGAGGACGAGATCCTGGGCCTGACGGTGAAGGTGGAGGCGCACAAGGCGCTCCGCAAGAAATGGCAGGCGAGGTTCGAGGAGATGGAGAACCGGTCGAGGCGGAAAAACCTGCGGATCCTGGGTCTCCCGGAGGGGCTGGAGGGATCGGACGTGGGGGCCTATGTGGTCACCATGCTGAATTCGCTGATGGGAGCGGAGTCCTATCAGGGGCCCTTGGAGCTGGTGGGGGCCCACCAAGCGCTGGCGAGGAGGCCCAAGCCCAGCGAGCCGCCGCGGGCGGTGCTGATGCGGTTCCACTGGTTTCCTGATCGAGAGTGTGTGATAAGGTGGGCCAAGAAGGAGCAGAGCAGCAGGTGGGAGAACGCGGATCTACCGGGATTGGAGCGCGGAGGTGGCGAAGAAGAGGGCCGGTTACAACCGGGCGAAGGCAGTGCTGCACAGGAAGGGGGTGAAGTTCGGTATGCTGCTGCTGGCGCGTCTGCGGGTCACCTATAAGGATCGACACCATTATTTTGAGTCCCGGAGGAGGCGTGGGCGTTTGTTCAGGCCGAAAAACTGGACTCAGACTAAGGGTCGGGGATGAGGGGTCGCGGTGGAGGGATGGTTGGGGATTGTTGGGTTGGGTTTCGAAGGGGGGTTCTTTGTTTTTTGGGGGTTGATTGGGCATTGTTTTGATTAGATCTGCCAGGTGGGCTCGTGGGGTGGGGTAGGTAAACTGCTTGGGGGATTGATGGTTGGTAGAGGAGATGGGGCCCCATGGGGCAGGGGGGGAGAGGGGGCCCCGCGGGGGGGGAGAGAGGTCTGAGTTGTGGGTAGTGGGACCGGGCCTGGAAAGGGAGCTGCGCCAGGGGAGGCGGGGCTGGGCGAGTGGAAAGCGCGGGCTTTTTCCCACGTTTAGGGCTGAAGGGGCGGGGCTGGAGCTGGGAAGCACGGGCTTTTTCTCCCGCGCTGGGAGTGGAATGGATGAGATCCTGCTGGTGGACAAGGGGAGGAAGGGGAAGCTCCACGCGGGGGGGAGTCGATGGAGCGGCGGGAGTGGCCGGGGTCAGCAGGAGTCAGCTGACTTACGGGAGTGCAATGGGGGGGAGCAATGCAGCTAGGGGGGGACCTAGCTCTGGGGGGTGGGGAGGATTGGGTTGCTGCTGGAATGGCCAAGGGGGAGCTGGAGTTGGTAGAGGAGGTTGGGGCAGGGCCTGCCGCTGTGGGGAACGGGTCGCGCAGGGGGCGCGGGCACGTGGCTGGCCTAGGAAGGGCTATGGCTAGTCGGCGGGGGAGGGGGGTGAGTAGCCCCCTGATCCGGCTGATAACCTGGAATGTAAGGGGACTGAATGGGCCGGTCAAGCGGGCCCGGGTGATCGCGCACCTGAAGGGGCTGAAAGCGGATGTGGCCATGCTTCAGGCGACGCACTTGAGGGTGGCGGATCAGGTAAGGTTGAGAAAGGGGTGGGTAGGGCAGGTGTTTCATTCGGGTTTGGATACAAAAAATCGGGGAGTGGCGATCTTGGTGGGGAAGAGAGTGTCGTTCGAGGCGTCGAGCATTGTGGCAGACAATGGCGGTAGGTATGTGATGGTAAGTGGCAAGCTGCAGGGGGAGCGGGTGGTGTTGGTCAATCTATATGTCCCGAATTGGTACAATGCGGGGTTCATGCGGCGTATGCTGGGCCGGATTCCGGACCTGGAGACAGGGGGCCTGATAATGGGGGGAGATTTCAACACGGTGCTGGACCCGGCATTGGATCACTCTAGGTCTAGGACGGGCAGGAGGGTGGCGGCGGCCAAGGTGCTGAGGGGATTCATGGACCAGATGGGAGGGGTGGATCCATGGAGGTTTGCGAGGCCAGGGGCAAGAGAATTTTCATTCTTCTCCCATGTCCACAAGGCCTACTCCCGGATTGACTTTTTTGTCATGAGCAGGGCGTTGATTCCAAGGGTGGAGGATATGGAGTACTCAACAATAGCCATTTCTGATCATGCTCTGCACTGGGTGGACCTGGAGTTGGGGGAGGAGAGGGACCAGCACCCGCTATGGCGCCTAGAGGTGGGGTTGCTGGCGGACGAGGAGGTGAGCGGGCGGGTCCGGAAGTGTATAGAGAGGTACCTGGAGGCTAATGACAATGGGGAGGTGCAAGTAGGGGTGGTCTGGGAGGCGCTGAAGGCGGTGGTCAGAGGAGAGCTGATCTCCATTAGGACACACAAGGAGAGGGGGGAGAGGAGAGAGAGGGAGAGGTTGGTGGGAGAGATGGTGAGGGTGGACAGGAGGTACGCGGAGGCCCCGGAGGAGGGATTGCTTAGGGAGCGGCATAGCCTCCAGGCTGAGTTCGATTTGTTGACCACCAGGAAGGCAGAGGCGCAGTGGAGGAAGGCGCAGGGGGCGGTATATGAATACGGGGAAAAAGTGAGCCGGATGCTGGCGCACCAGCTTCGGAAGTGAGAGGCAGCTAGGGAGATCAGGGGAGTTAGGGATGGAGGAGGGAGCATGGTGCGAAGTGCGGTGGGTATCAATAGGGTCTTCAGAGACTTCTACGAGAAACTGTACCGGACTGAGCCCCCACTGGAAGAGGGAGTGATGTGTCGCTTCCTGGACCGGTTGGGGTTTCCGAGGGTGGAGGAGGGGCAGGTGGCGGGGTTGGGGGCGCCGGCTGGGTTGGAGGAGTTGGTCAAAAGGATAGGGAACATGCAGGCGGGTAAGGCACCGGGGCCGGATGGGTTCCCGGTTGAATTTTACAAGAAGTATGCGGACCTGCTGGGCCCGCTGTTGGTAAGGACCTTCAACGAGGCAAGGGAAGGGGGGGGGGCTCTGCCCCCGACGATGTCTAGAGTGCTGATTTCCCTGATCCTGAAGCGGGACAAGGATCCCCTACAATGTGGGTCATACAGGCCGATCTCACTCCTAAATGTAGATGCAAAGTTGCTGGCAAAGATTTTGGCCATGAGGATAGAGGACTGTGTGCTGCAGGTCATACACGAGGATCAGACGGCGTTCGTGAAAGGGAAACAGCTGAATACTAATGTACGGAGGCACTTGAATGTTATAATGATGCCTGTGATGGAAGGGGAGGCGGAGATAGTGGCGGCGATGGATGCGGAGGCCTTTGATAGGGTAGAGTGGGGGTACCTGTGGGAGGTGTTGAAAAGGTTCGGGTTCGGGGAGGGGTTCGTCAGGTGGGTGAGGCTGCTGTGTGAGGCCCCGGTGGCGAGTGTGGCCACGAACAGAAGGAGGTCAGAGTATTTCCGGCTACACCGGGGGACGAGGCAGGGGTGTCCCCTGTCCCCCCTGCTCTTCGCACTGGCGGGATGGGGAGGAGCATCGGTTGTCGCTCTATGCGGATGATTTGCTGCTGCATGTGGCGGACCCGGTGGGGGGAATGCCGGAGGTGATGAGGATCCTTAGGGAGTTTGGAGATTTCTCTGGGTACAAGCTTAATATGGGGAAGAGCGAGTTGTTCGTAGTGCACCCAGGGGACCAGGAGAGGGGGATTGGTGAGCTCCCGCTAAAAAGGGCGGAGAGGAGTTTCAGGTACCTGGGGGTCCAGGTGGCTAGGAGCTGGGGGGCCCTACATAAGTTTAACTTCACGAGACTGGTGGAGCAGATGGAGGAGGAGACTAAGAGGTGAGACGTGCTGCCACTCTCCCTGGCGGGTCGGGTGCAGTCAGTTAAAATGACGGTACTCCCGAGGTTTTTGTTCCTGTTCTAATGCCTCCCCATCCTGATCCTGATTCTTCAGGCGGGTTAACAGGAGCATTATGGGGTTTGTGTGGGTGCAGAAGACGCCGAGGGTGAGAAGGGTGTTCCTGGAGCTGTGCAGGGATGGGGGAGTTGGCGCTGCCTAACCTCTGTGGGTATTATTGGGCCGCCAAAGTGGCTATGGTGCGTAAGTGGGTGATGGAGGGGGATGAGGAGGCATGGAAGAGGCTGGAGATGGTGTCCTATGTGGGCACGAGCCTGGATGCGCTGGTGACGGCGCCGCTGCCGCTTCCTCCAATGAGGTATACCATGAGCCCGGTGGTGGCGACTACCCTCAAAATCTGGGGGCAATGGAGACGTCACAGGGGGGAGGTTGGGGCCCCGGTGTGGTGCCCGATTCGGGGGAACCACCAGTTTGTTCTGGGGAGGATGGACGGAGAGTTTCTGAGCTGGCACAGGATAGGTATTAGAAGGATGGGGGACCTGTTTGTGGACAGGAAGTTCGCGAGCCTGGGTGAGCTGGAGGAGAGGTTCGGGCTCCCCCCGGGAACACCGTCAGATATATGCAGGTAAGGGCGTTTGTTCGGCGGCAGGTGGTGGAGTTCCCACGGCTGCCGCCACGCGGGGTCCAGGAATGGGAGCTGTCGGGGGTGTGGGTGGGAGAGGGGAGGAGAGGCAACGTATCATGTGATGCAGGAGGAGGAGGAGGCCTCAGTGGAGGAGCTTAAGGGTAAGTGGGAGGAGGAGTTGGGTGAGGAGATTGACGAGGGGACGTGGGCGGATGCCCTGGGGAGGGTGAACTCTTCCTCCTCTTGTGCGAGGCTCAGCCTCATACAATTTAAGGTGCTGCACAGGGCTCACATGACCGGGGCAAGGATAAGCCGGTTCTTTAGTTGCGAGGACAGGTGCTCAGGGAGCCCAGCAAACCACACCCACATGTTCTGGGCTTGCCCAGCGCTGGAGGACTTTTGGAAGGGTGTAGCGAGGACGGTGTCGAGGGTGGTAGGATCCAGGGTCAAGCCGGGCTGGGGGCTCGCAATATTCGTTTCTCTTGAGTGGGTGTGTATTTTTGCCTTTGTGTTGATGAAGGCTGTTAATTTATTATTTATGTATATGGGGGGGGGGGGGGGTTGTTCTTTTCTTTCTGTACTTTGTTGTTGATATTTTGTGAAAATCTGAATAAAAATTATTTTGGAAAAAAAAATGAAGGTGGCTAGTCTCCGCCACTGCCTCAGTTCGGGATCCGAGGCCAGGAGGCTTTCCGTTTAGTTTATTAAAGCCTCAGTTACGTTCACCACTCGTCGTGTGTTCATTGATGGCATATCAATTTAATAAACTCAGCATCTAAGATGAATTCATCACTCAAGCCTGATCGCCTGGAGCTGGACCCACAGGCAGCCGACGCCACTGCAACATTCGAGCACTGGCTAAGCTGCTTCTAAGCGTACCTCGGATCCTTCACCGAAGACCTCACCGACCTCTAAAAGAAGCAGATCCCCCACGCACGGGTGAGCCCGCAAGTCTTTCTTCTCATATGGGACGCCCCGTCGTATACGGAGGCGATAATGCTGCTGAAGGGACACTATGTAAAGTCTGTAAACAAAGTGTATGCTAGGCACTTCCTTGCCACGAGACGACAACGCCCTGGGGAATCACTAGCAGAATTTCTGCGTGCCTTGCGGGTACTCTGCCGGAACTGTGACTGCCAGGCGGTATCAGCTACCCAACACGCAGAGCTGTTGGTCAGGGACGCGTATGTCGCAGGCATGAAATCAAACTACATCCGCCAGCAATTGCTAGAGGGGGGTACACTCGGCCTCCCAGAGATAGTGCAGTTCTCAAACTCACTGGAGGTGGCCTTCCAGAACATGGAGGCCTACATGGACCTCGTGGACCTCATGGGCACCGCCATCGCCCGACTTGAGTCCGGTGCAAGACTGTGCCGCACAGTAGCCCGCCAACGCCGGAAGCCCAAAGTGCTACTTTTGCGGCTAGGGTAAGCATCCCAGATGGGGATGCGCTGCCCTGCACAGAACGCGACTTGCAACGTGTGTGGGAGGAAGGGCCACTTTGCGAAAGCCTGCCAGGCCCGATCTCTCCCGAAAACGCCTAGGCCCAGCAGCGCTGCCTGCTTGTTGGGGCCGCCCCGAGCTGCCGCGCCACCCGCCATGTGCGACCCGTGGGCGCTGCCATCTTCGCTGCCATCTTCGATTTTGCCCACCACGTGCGACCCATTGTGCCCACCAACTTTGACGCCATCTTGCACTCCACCCGCCACGCGCAATGCATGGGGGCCACCGTCTTGGGACCACTCCGCAGCCTTCCGGGAGCCCTGCTCACGCGGTCGTACTCTACCTCCGACCGGCCTACCCATCACCTTCCGAAGCTCGCCTCCATCACGCTCGACCAGTCTCGGCCTCATCACCTCACAAAATCCACGATGACCGTCCGGACCAACGAGCACGAGACGGCCTGCCTTTTCGACTCTGGGAGCACAGACAGCTTCATACACCCAGATATGGCTCTGCGCTGCTCCCTCCCAATTTTACCCGCGACCCAGAAAATCTCCCTGGCTTCCGGATCACATTCAGTAGCAATCCGGGGGTACTGTGCCGCGACCCTTACCGTACAAGGTGTAGAGCACACTAACTTTAAACTCTACGTTCTTCCCCATCTCTGCGCTGCTCTATTACTTGGGCTCGACTTCCAGTGCCATTTCCAAAGCCTTACTTTAAAGTTCGGTGGACCCCTGCCCCCCCTCACCGTCTATAGCCTCGCGACCCTTAAGGTCGCCCCATCCTCGCTCTTCGCTAACCTCACCCCGGACTGTAAGCCCATCGCTACTAGGAGCAGACGATACAATGCCTGGTACAGGGCCTTTATCAGGTCGGAGGTCCAGCGACTCCTACGAGAGGGGATCACTGAGGCTCGTACCAGCCCCTGGAGGGCCCAAGGGGTGGTCGTCAAGACGGGGGAGAAGCACCGGATGGTCATTGATTACAGTCAGACCATCAACCTGGTACACGCAGCTCGATGCGTACCCCCTCCCCCGCATATCTGACAAGGTCAATCAGATTGCGCAGTGTCGAGTCTTCTCCACAGTTGACTTGAAGTCCGTGTACCACCAGCTCCCTATCCGCCCGGAGGACCGCCAATACACACTGCCTTCGAGGCAGATGGCTGCCTCTACCACTTCCTCAGGGTTCCCTTCAGCGTCACCAATGGGTTCTCGATTTTCCAACCAGAGATGGACCGAATGATTGACCTGTCCGGGCTGTGGGCCACGTTCCCGTACTTAGATAATGTCACCATCTGCGGCCATGACCAGCAGGACCATGACAAAAACCTCCGGCAGTTCCTCCACACCGCTAAACCCCTGAACCTCATCTATAATAAGGTAAAATGCGTTTTCCGCACAAACCGCTTAGCCACCCTTGGCTACGTTGTGGAAAATGGAGTCCTAGGGCCCGACCACGACCGCATGCTCTCCCTCCTGGAACTCCCCCTCCCCCACAGCCCCAAGGCCTTGAAGAGAGGCCTGGGGTACTTCTCTTACTATGCCCAGTGGGTCCCCAATTATGCGGACAAGGCCCCTTCACTTATTAAATCCACCATTTTTCCCCTGACGGCTGAGGCCCGCCTGGCCTTCAACCGCATCAAGGCAGATATTGCCAAAGCGACGATGCACGCTGTGGACGAGTCCATTCCATTTCAGGTGGAGAGCGATGCGTCGGACTTTGCTCTGGCCGCTACCCTCAACCAGGCGGGCAGGCCTGTGGCTTTCTTCTCCCGTACCCTCCATGCCTCCGAAATGCGACACTCCTCCGTCGAAAAGGAAGCCCGAGCCATTGTAGAAGCTGTGCGACATGGGAGGCATTACCTGGCCGGCAGGCGATTCACTCTCCTCACTGACCAATGGTCGGTTGCCTTCATCTTTAACAATATACAGTGGGGCAAAATCAAGAATGACAAGATTCTGAGGTGGAGGATCGAGCTCTCCAACAAAACTACGACATCCTATATCGACCTGGGAAGCTCAATGAGCCCCGTTGCCCTATCCCGTGGTACATGTGCCAGCACACAAGTAGACCGACTTCGGGCCCTCCACAATGACCTCTGTCACCCGGGGGTCACCCGTTTTTTCACTTTATCAAGGTTCGCAACCTGCCTTACTTCACCGAGGAGATCAGGACCATGACCAGGGACTGCCAGGTCTGCGCGGACCACACTTCTATCGGCCAGACAGAGCGCACCTGGTAAAGCCCTCTCGCCCCTTTGAGCGCCTCAGCATCGATTTCAAAGGGCCCCTCCCCTCCACTGACCGTAACATGTACTTCCTCAACACTGTTGACGCATACTCAAGATTCCCCTTTGCTATCTCATGCCCTGACATGACCTCTGCCACCGTCATCAAGGCCCTGCACAGTCTTTTCACCTTGTTCGGGTTCCCCACCTACATCCATAGCGATCGGGATTCCTCCTTCATGAGCGACGAGTTGCGTCAGTTCCTGCTCAGCAAGGGCATCGTCTCCAGCAGGACGACCAGCTACAACCCCCGGGGCAACGGACAGGTGGAGAGGGAGAACGTGACGGTCTGGAAGGCCGTCCTCCTGGCCCTACGGTTTAGAGGTCTCCCAACCTCCCGCTGGCAGGAGGTCCTCTCCGATGCGCTCCACTCCATCCGGTCGCTCCTGTGCACTGCCACCAACGAGATCCCTCACGAGCGTATGTTTGCCTTCCCCAGGAAGTCCACCTCCGGGGTCTCGCTCCCGTCCTGGCTGACAGTCCCAGAGCCTATCCTCCTCCGGTAGCATGCGAGGAGCCATAAAGCAGATCCCCTCGTCGAGAAGGTCATGCTCCTCCATGCCAATCTACAATATGCTTATGTGGCACATCATGACGGGCGAAGGACACAGTCTCCCTCCGGGATTTGGCACCTGTTGGTTCCCCAGCGACCATCACCACCACCCCCTATCCTACACCGTCTCGCTCCACCACTACCCTGCTCATTCAAGGTCTGGCACCCGCAGGTCCACCAGCAACCATCACCACCACCCCAGCCCACACACCGCACCCCCTCCACCGACTCAACTACTGGGTGAAGAAGAGGACGACACGCTCCCGGACACGCAGGTCTCGACACCAATGCCCACACCACAGCCGGAACTGAGGCGATCACGGCGGAATTCAAGGCCCCCGACAGACTTGATCTTTAAGTCCACTTCACCCTCGCTGGACTCTTTTTTAACAGGGGGTGAATGTGGTAAATCACTGTATTGTATTGTATTGTTGTACTGTTACATGCCTGGGCTTGACGCTGCTGTTTCCAAACCACTGCAGTCTATAATCTGTGTATTGTGGTAAACTGCCACTGTATTATATGTAATGTGGTAAACTATTGCCTGCTGGCTCCACCTCCCCCTGGGCTCGGTATAAAGGTGGCTAGTCTCCGCCGCTGCCTCAGTTCAGGATCCGAGGCCAGGAGGCTTTCTGTTTAGTTTATTAAAGCCTCAGTAACGTTCACCACTCGTCGTGTGTTCATTGATGGCATATCAATGCCACGCGAGGAGCAGCACCAGGTATAACTAAATATGAGGTGTCACCCTGGTGAAGCCACAATACAGGACTACTTGCGTGTCAAACATCAGAAACAGCAAGCGATAGGCAGAACTAATCGATACAACAACCAACGGACTATATTTAAGCACTGCATTCCTGCCACATTAAGTTGTGAATGGTGGTGGACAATTAAACAACTAACAGGAGGAGGAGGCTCCACAAATATCCCCATCCTCAATAATGGGGCAGCCCAGCACATCAGTCCAAGAGATAAGGCTGAAGCATTTGCAACAACCTTCAGCCAGAAATGCCAAGTGAATGATCCATCGCAGCCCCCTCACAGATGCCACTCTTCTGCCAATTCGGTTCACTCCATGTAACATCACGATACGGCTGAAGGCACTGGAGACTGCAAATGCTATAGGCCCTGACAACATTCCAGCAATAGGAATGATGACTTATGCTCCAGAATTAACTGCACCCTTAGCTAAGCGGTTCTAGTACAGCCACAACACTGGCATCTACCCAGCGATGTGGAAAACTGCCCAGGTATGTTCTGTCCACAAAACGCAGAACAAATCCAACCTGGCCAATTATCATCCCATTGGTCTACGCTCGATCATCAGCAAAGTAATGGAAGGGGTCATTGGCAGTACAATCAAGCGGCAGTTACTCAGCAATAACCTACTGACTGATGCTCAGTTTGGGTTCTACCAGGGTCACTAAGCTCTTCACGTCATTACAGCTTTAGCCCAAAGATGGACAAAGAGCTGAACTCCAGACTTAAGGCAAAAGTGACTGTCCTTGACCTCAAGGCAGCATTTAAGTGAATGTGGCATTAAGGAGCTCTAGCAAAACTGAAAACAGTGGGCAAACTCTCCACTGGTTGAAGTTGTATCTCGCACAAAATAAGATGATTGAGGTTGTTGGAAGCCAATCATCTAAGTCCTCGAACATCACTGCAGGAGTCCCTCAGCATAGCATCCTGGGCCTAACTATCTTCAGCTGCTTATCATTTACCTTCCCTCCATCTTCAGGTCTGAATTGGAAATATCCCAATTCATTATTGCACAATGTTCAGCACCATTTGCGACTTCTTAGATACTGAAGCAATCCATGCTCATATTTAGCAATATTAAGGCTTGGGCTGATAAGTGGCAGGTAGCATTAATGCTGCACAAATGCCAGGCAATGGCCAAATCTAACAAGAGAGAATCCAACCATCTCCCCATGACATTCAATGGCATTACCATCACTGAATGTCCCACTATCAACATCCTGGGGTTACTATTGACCAGAAATTGAACTGGACCAGCCGCATAAACACTGTGGCTACAAGAGCATTTCGGAAGCTGGGAATTCACCGCCTGCCTCCCCAAACCCTGTCCACCATCTACAAAGAACAAGTCAGGAGTGTGATGGAATACACGCCCCTTGCCTGGATGAATACGGTTTCAACACTCCGGAGGTTCAACACCATCCAGGACAAAGCAGCCTGCATGATTAGCACCCTATCCATCACCAACATTCACTCACTCCACCACTGATGCACAGTGGCATTAGTGTGTACCATCTACAAGATGCACTGCAGCAACTCACTAAGGTTCCTTTGACAGCACCTTCCAAACCTTTGAATTCTGCCATCTAGAAGGACAAGGGCAGCAGCTGCATGAGAACACCACTACCTGAAAGTTCTCCTCCAAGCAACACACCATCCTGACTTGGAAATATCTTGTTATTTCTTCACTGCCATTGGGTCAAAATCCTAGAATTTCCTCCTTAACTATCGCAGTTCAATAAGATGACTCAACACCATCCTCTCAAGGGCAATTAGGGATGGACAACAACTGCTAGCCTTTCTAGCAATGCCCATATGCTTGAATGAATTAAAAAAACAACAACCTCCCATTCTCAATAATGGAAGAACTCAGCAGGTATGGGTAAATGACAAGATGAAAGTGTTCACAAATATCTTCAGCTAAAATCGCTAAGTGGGCATGGCTCTTGGAATCCTCATCATTACAATTTCATTCTTCAGCCAATTCGATTTACTCAACAAATAGCTACAGGCATTGATACAACAAACGCTATGGATCCCAACTGAAGAGTTGAAGACCTATACTTGCGAACTAGTCGTGCCTGTGATCCAGCTGTTCCATTATGGATATAAAACTAACTCCCACAAATATGTATTATTATCCAATTATTTCCTGTACATAAAAAACAAGAGAAACCCAAACTGGCCACTCACTGTGCTCTTAAACTACTCCCAGTCATCAGTAAGCTGTTAAGAAAACTCGTCAATAGTGCTATTAAGCAGCACAAAGCTCACCAATACCAGATTATTGATGCTTAATTTACATTCCTTCAGGAGCCCACCTCATTTTAGTCATGGTCCAGACATATCCACAAGGGCTTGAATTCCAAAGGTCACATAAGATGATTGCTCTTGGCGCCAGCACACATTTGAGTAAATGTGGCACCAGGGAACCGAGTGAAATTTTAGTCAATGGGATTAAGGAAAACTCTCCACTAAGTCAATTCATATTTAGTACGAGGAAAGACATTTGTGAGTTTTGGGGCCCAATCAATTCAACCGCAGGATCACTGCACATGTTCTTAAGCAATGTCTGAGACCCAACTATCTTCTGGTACGACATCATTAGCTTTTGGTCAAATGCAGATGTATTTCGGGATGATTGTTCTGTTTTCAGCTCTATTCGTTATGCCTCAGATAATGAAGTACTGCATTCCCCCATGTAGCAGGGGCTGATAAGTGCCAAGTTAGATTTGTATCACACAAGTGCCACAAGGGAGAGCCTAACCAACTCAGCTTGTCATTCAGCGGAATTTCCATCACCAGGTCCAATACTATCCCTGACATCTATAAGGCACAAGTCATGAGGGCGATAGAATGTCACTTTCCTGAATGGCTACAACTAAAATAAAATTCAAAAAGCTTTCAACCATCCAGAACAAAGCACCTCATCCACGAGCAAAAATGTCTTTGATGTT
Organism: Scyliorhinus torazame; assembly: GCF_047496885.1. Lineage (NCBI taxonomy): Eukaryota > Metazoa > Chordata > Chondrichthyes > Carcharhiniformes > Scyliorhinidae > Scyliorhinus > Scyliorhinus torazame. Next base: position 96,258,083 of record NC_092714.1, on the reverse strand, counting down.
ACAGCTATATGGTTAAGTGGAGCAGGTGCATGGATATACTATCAACTCCAGTTTTCCTCCAAGTGATCCACTATCCATCGCTATTCCTTCACTGTCACTGTGTCAAAATCTTGGAGCTCTCTAGCTAACAAAATTGATGGTCACCTTCACAGTGTTCAAGAAGAACGGTGATCACCAGCTTCTTAGGTGACTTGGGATGGGCGAGCATTTCAAAAAAGTATGTTTATTTTAAAAATTCATATTAAACAAAACCACCCAAAACAACTAATCAAAAATACACACTAGAAGAAAGAGACAAAAAAGCAAAAACAGGTGCATGGTAGGTTGTTGCATGAGATTAAATCTCATGGGATCCAGGGTGAGGTAGCCAGTTGGATACAAAATTGGCTTGACGACAGAAGATTAAGGGTGGTTGTAGAGGGTTGTTTTTCAAACTGGAGGCCTGTGACCAGCGGTGTGCCTCAGGGATCAGTGCTGGGTCCACTGTTATTTGTAATTTATATTAATGATTTGGATGAGAATTTAGGAGGCATGGTTAGTACATTTGCAGATGTACTAAGATTTGTGGCATAGTGGACAGTGAAGAAGGTTATCTAGGATTGCAACAGGATCAATTGGGCCAGTGGGCTGACGAATGGCAGATGGAGTTTAATTTGGATAAATGTTAGGTGTTGCATTTTGGTAGATCGAATTGGGGCAGGATCTACTCAGTTAATGGTAGGGAGTTGGGGAGAGTTACAGAACAAAGAGATCCATGGGTACAGGTTCATAGCTCCTTGAAGGTGGAGTTGCAGGTGGACAGGGTGGTGAAGAAGGCATTCGGCATGCTTGGTTTCATTGGTCAGAACATTGAATACAGGAGTTGGGACATCCTGTTGAAGTTGGGCCACACTTGGAATACTGTGTACAATTCTGTTCGCCCTATTATAGAAAGGTTATTATTAAACATGAAAGAGTGCAGAAAAGATTTACAAGGATGCTACCAGGACTTGATGGTTTGATTATAAGGAGAGGCTGGATAGACTGGGACTTTTATTCCTGGAGCGTAGGAGGCTGAGGGATGATCTTATAGAGGTCTATAAAATAATGAGGGGCATAGATATGGCAGATGTTCAAAATCTTTTCCCAAAGGTAGGAGAGTCTAAAACTAGAGGGCATAATTTTAAGGTGAAAGGGGAGAGATACAAAAAGGTCCAGAGGGGCAATTGTTTCACATAGAGGGTGGTGAGTGTCTGGAACAAGCTGGCAGAGGCAGTAGTAGAGGCGGGTACAATTTTGTCATTTAAAAAGCATTTAGACAGTTATATGGGAAAGCTGGGTAAAGAAGGTTATGGGCCAAATGCGGGCAATTGGGATAAGCTTATTGGTAGAAACTGAGCGGCATGGACAAGTTGGGCCGAAGGGCCTGTTTCCATGCTGTAAACCTCTATGATTCTATGACTCTGTGACGTATTAACTTTAACACAAAGCTAAATTAAACCCTAACAGCTGCCGGCGACTAACTCCTTAAAAAAGGAAATGAATGGCTGCCATCTTAGGTAGAACCCCTCTATCGACCCTCTAATGGTGTACTAAACCTTCTCCAAAATCTGGAAAAGGCATGAGGTCACCCAACCAAGCCGAGGCACTGGGCAGAGTAGGAGACCTCCACCCAAGCTGAACACTGGGCTATCAACGTGGCAAAGGCGAGGACACCCACCTTCATGTCCGACTGAAGCACTGGCGACTCTGACAACCCAAATATAGCCACCGGCGACATGGATCCAAATCTTCACGGAGTATCTCTGAAATGATGATAAAGAAAGAGGCCCAGAAGCTTACTAACTTGGGACAGGACCAGATCATCTGAATGTGGTCAGCTGGCTCCTGAGAGCAGTGCTCACACTTATCCTCTAGCCAGAAGAAGAATACGCTCATTCTCACTTTTGTCAGATGCGTCCTATGCAACATCTTGAATTGAATCAAACTTAGCCGAGCACATGAAGGCGTGGAGTTGACCCTGTGAAGGGCCTCACTCCACACCTCACCATCCAGAATGGTACCCAATTCACCCTCCCATTTCATCCTCACCTTGCTCAATGGAGCAGAATCCGTTGAAAGGATACCGCCATATATCTCTGAAATAGTGGGATGGGCAATAAATACAGCCTGGCTAGCAATGGCACATACTGAGAATTATGAACCAATGTGACAGTCTGGTATGGAAACATGAGTGTGAAATACAAAAAGTAAGCTGGCCAGAATTGTCAACACTTCAGGGAAAATCATCGGTGGAGGCAGACACAATGCACCACCTGATAGCACTGTTGATGACTGCTTCCATCACTTTACTGATGATTGAGACGAGACTGATAGGGCGGTAATTGGTCAGGTTGGATTTGTCCTGCTTTTTGAGTACAGGACATATTTTCCCCATTGCCAGGAAGTTGCCAGCATTGTAGCTGTACTGGAACAGCTTGGCTAGTGGCACAGCACTTCTGGAGCACACATTTTAGTACAATTCCCAAAATCTGTCAGGGCCCAAAGCCTTTGCAGTATCCAGTGCCTTCAGCCATTTCTTTATATCACGTGGGGTGAATAGAATTGGCTGAAGAATGGCATGTGTGATGCTGGGAACCTCTGGAGGAGACTGAGATGGATCATCCACTTGGCACTTCTGGCTGAAAGTTATTGTGAATACTTCAGTCTTGACTTTTGCACAGATGTGGTGGGCTCCTCCATCATTGAGGATGGGAATATTTATGGAGCCTCCTTCTCCAGTGGGTTGTTTATTTGTCTACCACCATTCATGGCTGAATGTGGTAGGACTGCAGAGCTTAGATCTTATCTGTTGGTTGTGAGATCGCTTAGCTCTGTCTATTACTTGCTGCTTATTTTGTTTAGCATGCAAGTAGTCCTGTGTTGTAGCTTCACCAGATTCACACCTAACTTTTTGATATGCTTGGTGTTGCTCCTGGTATGGCCTCCTGCATTCTTCATTGAATCAGGGTTGATCCTCTGGCTTGGTGGTAATGGTGGAGCAGGAGATATGCCAGGCCATGAGGTTGCAGATTGTGGTTGAGTGCAATTCTGCTGCTGCTGATGGTTCACAGCGCCTCATGTATGTCCAGTCTTGAGTTGCTAGATCTGTTTCAAATCTATCCTGTTTAGCATGATAGTAGTGCCACACAACATGATGGAGGATATCCTCGATGTGAAGACTGGACTTTGTCTCCACATGGACTGTGCGGTGGTCACTTCTACCGATACTGTCATGGACAGTTGCATTTGTGCAATCACTCCTGGAGTGAATCGATCTTTCCGCACAGTCTTAAGAATAAAAAAGAAGTTAGGGTTCTGGTCCAGTATTTTAGCCACTGTTGGGATCTGACCAGGCACCTGTAACAAATATATTCAAAGGCTGAGCCTTCACAACTCATTGGGGTAGAGAATTCAAGATTCCCCACGCTCTGAGTAAAGAAATTTTTCCTCATCTCAGTCCAAATGGTTTACCTCTTATTGTGAGTCTGTGTCCCTTGGTTTTAGACCAACTCCTCCCCTCAGCCAAGGGAAGATCCTTCCTACATTGTTTACCCTATCGAGCCCTATAAGAATAATTGCTTCAATGCAATCACCTCTCATTTTTCTAAATTCTAGAGAAGACAGGCCCAGTCTCTTGAATCTCTCCTCCTAGGACTATATCGTCATTCCAGGAATTAGTCTGGTGAACCTTTGTTGCACTCCCTCTATGGCAAATATATGCTTCCTTAGGTAAGGATACCTAAACTGTACACATTACTCCAGGTGCAGTCCCACCAAAGCTTTATACAAGTGCAGCAAAATATCTTTACTCCTGTACTCAGATCCTCTTGCAACAAAGGCCAATGTATTATTTACTGTCCTAATTGCTTGCTGTTCCTGCATGTTAACTTTCAATGACTGTGAATATGGACACCCAGCTCCCTTTGGACATTTCCCAATCTCTCGCCATTTAAGAAATACTCTGCATTTCTGTTTTTCTTACCAAAGTGGATAACTTTTCATTTTTACACATTATAATCCATCTGCCATGTTCTTGCCCACTCGTTTAGCCTGTCTGAAACACCTTGAAGCCTCATTGCATCCTCCTCACACTCACATTCCCACCTAGCTTTGTGTCATCTGCAAACTTGAAAAATGTTGTATTTGGTCCCCACATCCAAATCATTGATATAGGTTGTGAATAGCTGGGGCCCAAGCACTGGTCCTTGCTAGTCACAGCCTGCCAACCTGAGAATGACCTGTTTATTCCTACTCTGTTTCCTGTCCAAAAAACAATTTTCATTCCATGTGCTCTAACGTTTCCTGCTAATCTCTTGTGAGGGACCTTATCTGAAAATCCAATTGATTTGCATTGAAGCAATTATTCTTAAAGGGCTCGACAGGGTAAACGATGTAGGAAGGATATTTCCCTTGGCTGAGGGGAGGAATTGGTCTAAAACTGCGGGACACAGACTCACAATAAGAGGTAAACCATTTGGACTGAGATGAGGAGAAATTTCTTTACTCAGAGGGTGGTGAATCTTGAATTCTCGACCCCAATGAGTTATGAAGGCTCAGCCATTGAATATATTTGTGATAGGCGCCTGGTCAGATCCCAACATTGGCTAAAATACTGGACCAGAACCCTAACTTTTTTTTTATTCTTAAGACTGTGCGGAAAGATCGATTCACTCCAGGAGTGACTGTATAAAAAATAAGGCTTGGTTATTTTTACAAACAAGACGTTATTAAAACAAAAAAAGACAATATTTAAACTTATAAACTTCAAACCTAAAAAGAACAGTTTTTATGTTTACATGTATCTTGTAATCCCAACACACGATTTCCTATTAAACAGCACATAAAATGAACATACAGCTCTGAACTCTACTTGCACAGGCAGGCAAAAATGATACTTGCATTTACAGAACCAGGGCTGGATTCTCCGCCTCGCCCCGCCACATTTCTGCCCCGACCCGCCGGCGGGATTCTCCGTTATGCCGGCCGGTCAATGGGGTTTCCCATTTTGGGGAAACTGCACGCCGTCGGGAAAACCCCGGGCACCGGAAAAATGGGGAATCACGGCGGCGGAGAATCCCGCCCCATATTCCTGCTGTTAGTGCAGCTCCTTCAGACCCCTTTCTGAAAGTCTGGCTCTGTGATGGCTTTTCATGACTTCTTCCGGTGGCTTTCCAAATCCTTCCACCTCCATCTGTTCGAACAGGATTCTTTTCTTCAGCCCCTCAAACAATGGTTGTGTCCTGGGGTGTCCAGCCTTGAACTCATCATCGCCATCTAGGCTTTTGATTGCCCATTCCTGTTTACGCAAAAGAACAGGGCCAAGCTATGAATGTGTAATTAAATTCCAATTTACGGACAAAAGATACCATCAGACTTTGTAATGGGCTAATGGCTGGTCAGATCAGAGTGTCCTGGGGGACAATGGATCTTGAGTGAATTACCCCGGTTGAGCAGGGGTATCCTGTTTATTCCCATTAATAAGTTTAAGTCTGAATGGGACAATATAACTCAGGCTAGGTATGGGCGTGTACCTGTGACTCAGTGCTGGCACTTTTACCCTCAGTCTGTTAACCCCTAAATTGGCCACTACACCTTTGATCCAATTTCCTAACATTTCCCTGTCGTAACAACGTTCAAGATTGATAGATAGAGATTCCTAGATATTCAATGTATCAAGGGACATGGGGATGGTGAAAATGTTGTTGAGGCAAATTAGCAGCCATGACTTATTCTACTTGAATGATGGAGCAGGCTTGAGGGGCTCAATGGTCTACTACACCTATTTCCCATGTTCCTTAAATGTGTTACAATTTAATTATGCATGAAAGTGCAAAGCAAATGAAAAAATAATCTTAAAGTGCAGTGCACATAGTGAGTTTATTTGTATTATTTAGTGGAAACGGCTAATATTTGCATGTAACAGTGTCAGTGTAATTTGCAGCTCTGACCACTATTAAAGATGCAATTGTTGTTTAAGCAGATCCACTGTAGCATCCCTCAGCAATAGTGACACTAATGTGGTCGACAGGCTATTAACCCCCCCCCCCCCCCCCCCCCCATACTTTGCTTGCTGATCTCAGTTTTCAGATCTGGGGAAATAATTACGGGAAATCTAGAAATCTGTTTCCCTGCAACTGTATTTTGATCCCCCCCCCTACCCCCATCTGTCTCCCTTTGGCTCAGGCCAAAGTCGTCACTGTCTCTCGCTCAGCTCCAGAATTATGTTCCCTGCTTTTACTCTCATCTCACGGTGGAAACAGCCAACCAGTGCACATTATGTAAATGAATGTGCTTAGTGAGGTAGTAACAAACCGACTGAATGGTTGTTATAGCGACAGCTGAAGGCCCTGCCTTGTAGCTTATATGAGGGAATAATGTTCATGTTTCCCCGGGGGTGTGAGAACTAAAATTGAAATAGCACGGAGGTGGGGAAGGGTGGTGGCCGGAGGGGGGTGGGGTGGGGTGGGGGGAGAATTGACGGACAATAAAGTGATCGGTGGAGTTAGGTTGTGGAGACGGCAGCTTTTCCTCGGTCATGCCAGTTCTTAAATTTGATGCTGAGTCACTAGAAGGTATCCCAAAATCCTCCTGTTATAAGCTTCCATCAAAGACTATGGAGGAAATAGAACACACCTGCCCTCAGCCACGTACGGTGAGTCAAATAATGGATATCTGTGATGTATATATTTGGGAGTTAAGTACGGCGATGGCATTTAGCTTCATCAGGGGAAAGGGAACAGCACAACATGATCCTCTGAGTAGTTTTAAAACAATGCCTCAGTTAGCTGTGCCTCTTATTATGTGTTTACTGTGGCCAGTAAACTAGACAGCTTCATTGTTTTCATTCCCAATTATTCTGGGAGACAGGATTCACAGCCACTCCTACAGCTGTGAAGGAGAGAAACAAGGTGTGGTAGTATGTATTGGGGGTCATGTGGGACTGGAAGCCCTAAAATGTTTAGAGATTTAAAAATCCAAATGTCTGCGATTTATTGAAATGCTCCCTTACTCACTTTAGTAATTAATTCCCCTTTCATTACAAATTTCACTGGATATTTTATGGTGGTGCAAAACACAACAAATGTACAATAACAGTTCAATAATTCCTAGTATGCTCCTGCGAAATTGAAACTGTATCATATGGATTAAAAATGCTGCCATCAGGTTGAAAGTGTTAATAAAAATAAGCTACAATAGTTCAATGATCTATGCAAAACTGAAATCATTGGGAGGCCAACAGATCATGCACAGAATTAGTCATTTGCACATAAAATAGCAGTCACAGCAAATGGCAGGATTCATTTTGTGTCTTTAGCTTCTGCACAATGCTTTGAGCTTTGATGATTGAACAAGGCTATGGGAGTTAGCTAAAACAAGAAAAGAAGTATCTGTTGATTTAAGCGTAATAAACTGGTGTGATCGGTCACCTGGTAGCTGCAGCCAATTACAACTCAGAGGCCGCGAAATTTGATAATCCGCAGAAATGGGGGTTAGGATCATGATACACGTTTAACCTGTGCTCATTGTTTCTGATGCAGGCACAACTCAAACTTGCTTACTTAAATGATTATAGTGTGCACCCAGCACACCTGTGGCTGCACGCCTGAGCGGGGGTGGGGTAGGGGGTGCAATATCGTGAGAGGCTGGCACATCGAGTTAAAATTAGCCTCCGCTACTTAAAGGGGAGGTGCGCTGAGGCTGGGGCAGCTCTTGGAAATAATTCTACAACTGATACTGATCTGGAAAAGACACAAGAATGGTACATCATGGCACAGAGTGGGCTGCAAGATTTTCCAACACTGCGCTGCAGGCCTTGGTGAAGGACGCGGCGAGCAGGAGAGATGTGGTCAGAATGTCCCCAGACAAACATTGTGAAAGAAGTGTGACCAGATATCTGTGGAGACCAAAGCTAGGGGTCTAGCCAGGGCCTGGAGGCTGTGCCGCAAAATGTTTAATGACCTCACATGTGTGGTCAAGGTCAGTGAATGTATCTTCGAATGCCATATCCCACATACTGCACCATTGGCCTGACACACAGCATGATGCAGGATTGCTGAGGGACCAACCCAGAGGAATGGCAGTGGCCCCATGGAGCACAAACCCACTGTTCTCTCTCAGGATTCGTCCTCTCGCCTTTGTCAATCCACCAGTGCCCTTGCAGTTTCTGTGTTGAGTCCAAAACTTTCTAGACCCACGTCTGCTCGACGCCATCCTCCAACATCACCTGCAGTCTCCACCACTGAAAGTTGGCAGCCTCTGACCGGCCATGGTGCAGCCACTAGGCAAGTAGCGCGCACAGTTGAGCACTAGGAAAGGAAAAGGCAGCTGCAAGGCAGGCACTAAGGGATTGCACAATTGTGATGACATGGTTTGTTTTAGAAATTTGGATTGGAATGTTTATTATGTGTTTATTTTTGCATTGTGATCAAGCAAATACTGTGATGGTGAGTAACTAAGGGAATGGAAGGCACGGGACTGCAGATGAATGGGGAATTGGAGTTGTTTTTGTTGGTATTGCTGTTGGATGTATTGATCATGGATAACACTGCCAAAAAGGGGCTGTGTGTTTGCCTCCTTCCTCCTCCTTCTTGTCCTTTTCCTCAGATGGCCGCTGTATAGTTGGTGACAAAGACTGAACCCTCATGGTGAGGTTGTGCAGTGTTGCACCAGACCATCACGCATCATGACACCCATTCCACCTGCGTGGTCCAGGCAGCAGAAAGCTGTGGGCTGCTGGATCACATACATGCGCAGCACAACTTCTATTATATGCATGCTGCTCAAGTGTAAATGGGTTGCCCTGCAGAATCATGAGCCCTGTCTTCATAGAATCATCCCTATCATCTTGTGGCCATTTTTTGGTTTGTTTTGATGGCTCAAATGTAGAAGGCACAGTGGATTGACACATAATGAAGGCATCATGACTGCTACGAGGCATTGACCTGCATGATACGCGAACTAGCTGAAATCCCCTCTGGTGATGGTATATCCCAAGATGTGACAGGCAGCATCCACAGAACCATGTTGAGTACAGTCAATGTCACCTTATACTACAGGGAAGCCTCCCCGAACAGGCGCCGGAATGTGGCAACTAGGGGCTTTTCACAGTAACTTCATTGAAGCCTACTTGTGACAATAAGCGATGATTATACTATCATTATTATTATAACGCTCTCTGTTGTTTCTCTCTGGCAATATATTCAGTTATTTTAGAATGCAAATCTTCAATGATCTCAGTGATGCAAAATGGAGGGCAGACTTGAGATATTGCAAATATCTGCAATTGGCTCGGAAGCTAGGGAGCCAGAGGCTTAAAGGTTCATGATTATGGTCTCCTTGACAACCACAGGCGATGCCATCATGCCCTGCCCTGAGGTTGCAGTTGGAGCTGCAGCAGGTATCGGATTTCAGTAAGGATGTCCTGAGTGAAGCAGGGACATCTGACACACTGGGGTGGATTCTCCATTGCCCAAAGCGGGTAACGGGATTTCTGATCAAGCGGAGAATGGAGTGTCGAGGGATAAACGGGATTGATGCCAGGCGCTAAACCTGTTGCAATGGCGGCCTCAGCGCACTGCCCACCCCACATCGGCAGGAGGATGCAAATGCATCAATTTCCATTTGATCAACGGGCTGAAAGCCCAGATGTCGGTGCCGGTGCAGACTCGATGGGCCGAATGGGCTCCTTCTGCACTGTAAATTCTATGTCCAACCCCCTCCCCCCACCCGTTATGCATGACACCACAATGGGAAATCCTCCGGGCGGGCTTTGGTGCAAAATTGGCCAAGTGTGGCCCTGACGCGGTGGATCACAAAGTGAGTCAAGGGGGTCAGTGCATAATTGAGGTGCCCTCCAAAGTTGATCGGAAGGCCCCCACTACCTCTATAACACAAATATCCCCCCTCCCATTGACAAGTAGGGGCATCCTCCCCGACCACAGGAATAACAGCTCACCCCCCCACCCCCGCAGAACTCACACATGAGAGTGACCGGACCCCCCCATGATCCTCCATCAGATCCCCCAATCAGAGACCCCCATCAGAACCCCCAACACTCTCCTCCATGCCCCGTCTGAGACCCTCAACATTGGCAGCTCCTCATCACATCAAAAGGAGCTAAGTGCTTTCACATTCTCTTTTCCTCAGCAGAAAACACTAAGTTCCTTTGGATGTGGTAAGGAAGTGTCAATTATAACAAAAGTTTTGCTAGACATTGTGGTTAGCGTGAAATCAGGATAATTGGGATGCATTCAATTATGAAGGGAAAGATAAATTAACAAACCTCCTAAGCAGCTGTTTCTGGACCAATCACAGGCTAGTGCAATGCATTGCTATGTGAAATTGGATGGAAGATTTGCATTTCAAAGGCTGAAAAGGGATTTGAAGATCTTTGAAGTGTACTTGGCTTTCGAAGAAGCCTCTGACACCTATAACAGCTGCTGCTTTAAACACTTTAGGCTGAGGCAGCAGATGTTAGGAAAAGGTTAGTGAAATTGGTCTTCATTGGTTTGGTCTGCCTGGATTGGTCTTCAACTTGCAAACAGGAGTGACTGATGAGGGTCTGATAGAGGTCTCTGTGATGGGCATCTTAATGGGGGAATCTGATGGGGATCTCTGTGGAGTATCTCTGTTGGGGAGTCTGATGGGGATCCGATGGGGAGTTTAATCTGGGGGAAGCTGGGAGAGTTGGTGATCAGGGTCAGGTCACCCTCATGCATGCATGCTGTGGGGGTTGGGGGGAGAGGTTATCCTGCTAATTCTCTGGTGGGCGAATAGGATGCCCCTACTTGTCAGCAGGTTGGGGGCAGGAATTGCTATGTTAGGGGGCCTGCTGCTGGACCTTGGTATTGGGCCACCCATTCAAAATGGTGAGCTCTCCTCCATGCCTAAATTTGCATGGCAAAGGAGAGAGGCTTGCATACTAGGCCCCGTTCCAGGTTCAAGTGGAGGCCAGTAGTGATTCTCCTTTGACAGGAGCACTTAGTCACCAGGGCAGAGAATCCAGGCCACTGTTTCTACCTGGCATTTAGCTCTGCACTTCAGATGGGAATTGCTCTCTGAAAGGTCATCAGATTGAAACAGTGGGCTGAATTTTACCAGCCTTTTTGGGCCTGGCTGGAAGGCATGTTGATCAGTGTGGAAAGTTTCAGACAGCCCCCTGCCACCCACCCCCCATCCCCACCCCCCAGAGTGTAGTTGAGCTATTTAAGTGCTAATTTAGGGCCAGTTCACATTATCACTGACATTCTACCAATGGTGAGTGGGCCCTTAACTGCATGAAGATATGGTCAGGTAAAACGATTCACTGGCCTTGAGGAGGCCTCCTATGTGGGCACCTTTTGGCCTACGGAGTCCCCCGCCTCCCACCAAATCCTGCAGTGATAACGCCCCAGTATCAACGGTGCTATCTGCCATCACCAACAAACCCTTTCCTGCTTGACTGGCCTTGATGTCTCAGAGCCCACTTACTTGGTTGGGAGGACAATGTCATTCCATGGTGTCCTCCTGTTCCAGGTGCACACACTGCTTCCAGTGCCTCTGCTGGGAATGCTGACCTACCAACTCTCCAATTCTCTGGCAGCTCCTGAGCTTGGGTGGCCACCCTTAGTAGAGGTAGTAGCCCCGATATTTTGCTTTTGTATTGCTTCTTGATCACCATAGGTATATTGGGCCTCCTGCTGAGAACCCATTTTGTCCCATCTCTACCAGCAACTTGTCCTGCTCTTTGTTGCTTCTTCCCATTCTCCCTGCCATGCTGTAGTCCAAAGGTATACAAACTACTGCACCCATGTCTGCGAGCAAATGGTTCATGTCGAACCTTGCAGTTAGGACAAATTACTTCAGCTCATGCCATACTACTCCCTGTAAGATCTTTAAACAACTCTGGAATTTACTGGCATGGCGTAGGTACAGAATATGTCTGTTAAAGAAACCTTCATTGTCGTCTGTATGTTAACAGCAAGTTTTATTAACTATTTGAAATTATATATGTTCTGTGTATATATAGTGTGTATATATATATACAGTAACGGAGCTATCTCAATGTCTAGATCTTAACATGGCTCATCACTTCACCACACTGACTCTCGGTCTGGGTCATGTGTCTGACGTCACTGTGTGGGTGGTTCTATATTCAGTCCCATATAAATCCCTATATGTGCCAGACCCTTATACTGCATCCCCCCATGGAAATGGAGTTGCACTTGGTTACTTTATGTCTTATATTGTTATTAGTCTTTGCATTTACCTTATGATTACTGCCTATATGCTATTCCAGCATTCTCACTACCCAACCTCCCCTCTTCAAGTCTTTGAACTTGGAAGTTCAGATGGTCTGCAGGCCTTAAAACCCTTCCATGTCTTGTTTGTTGTTCTGTCAGAGTTGCGGATGGTTCTGTTGGTTCTGATCCTGGCTGTTTTTTTGGAGGTTAGGTATGCTTACATTCTTTTCTTCCATTGCTCCATGTTGAACCACTCCTAGTCAGTTTGACCGTTGTGTTGATCCATGGTTGCTGTTACTCCCGATCTTTTCTTGTGGGGTGGACCAACATGGTATTCCTCTCCCTGGCACAGCTTTAACTTTCTCTGTGTGAGCTGAATCAAAGCTCTGAGGCTGAGGAAAATCATTCCTGTGGTGAGGAAGTGAGAAGGTTTAGAGATATGTTGCAGATGGTGACGGTCTGGTACCAGGCTCCAGAATCTCTTGTAGCTGTGGCATGCTGGCTGGAAGTTGCAGTGTGTGCTCAATGGTTGCGGTGTTGACCAGCTGGTGCTATCATCATAGTTGAAGGTAGAGGCTTCTTAGACTGCTTATCATTCACTGGCCATGGCATGTGTGGTCGCACATTTGGTGTCTCCCGCTTGGGGCGTTTTTTTCTGACCTTTTCCCCGGTTAACGGGTGGATGTGAGGAGGCACAAAGTTGCAGGAGAGTTAGTAGAAGAGAGTGACCTATGGTGTATGGGGCTGAGGGCCAGAAACGGTCGCAAAAAAGGGGAACAGACTGCAAAAGTTGGCGCGGTGTCTGCGACGCACGTGCAGATGGCGGAGGATCAGGGAGCGGCCCTGACGACTCAGTGATCAACAGAACAGCTGGTGGGTTTTTTGAATGGGACGTTCACCCAACAACGCAAGGAGAATCTGAGGACCTGGTCCGGGCGGTGGATTTGATTAAGGCGGTGATCGACTGCATGGAGCCGAGACTGGAGGCCCAGGTGCAGACAATCCAGAAGGTAGAGGAGGTGGCAGGGGAACATGTGGAGCAGTTCGCCTCGATGGCAGCATAGATGGGGCTGATGTGGGATCAGCAGAGGCGGCATCGATCTCCCTCATTCTAAAGCGCGATAAAGATCCAGAACAATGTGGGTCATATACACCTATTTCCCTGCTAAATGTAGCTGCCAAACTATTGGCGAAGATCTTGGCCTCGAGGATTGAGGACTGTGTGCCAGGGGTAATAGAGGAGGACCAGACGGGGTTCGTGAGGAGCAGACATCTGGCAGCCAACATCAGGAGGTTACTTAATGTGATCATGATGCCTCCAGATGGACGCGAGGTAGGTGGTGGCCATGGACGCAGAGAAGGCCTTTGATTGAGTAGAGTGGGAATACCTATGGGAGGTCCTGGGGCAGTTTGGATTTGGGCAGGGATTTTTTGACTGGGACCGGTTATTGTATCAGGCACCGGTGGCGAGTGTGCGGATGAACCGGGTGAGATCAGATTATTTTAAGTTACACTGGGGGACGAGGCAGGAGTGCCCACTTTCCCCACTGCTATTTTCCCTGGCTATAGCGCCATTGGCAATGGCAGTGAGAACGTCGAGGGTCTGGCGGGGGATGTTACGGGTGGGGTGGAGCACAGGGTATCGCTTTACGCGAACAATTTACTTTTATACATAACAGGCCTGCTGGCGGGGATTGGAGGGATTATGGGATATTAGAGGAATTTGGCTGGCTCTCGGGGTATAAATTGGATATGGGCAAGAGGAAGGTCTTTGCGATTCAGGTGAGGGGGCAGGAGTAGAGATTGGGGCAGATGCCCTTTAAGGTGGGCAGGGGGGAGCTTTCGGTATTTGGGTATCCAGATGGCCCAGGAGTGGGAGCAGCTGCATAAGCTGAATCTGGGTCAGTTGGTAGAACAGATGAGGGGGGACTTTCGGAGGTGGGATGCACTTCCGTTGTCATCGGCAAGGTGGGTACAGGCAGTGAAAATGACGGTCCTCCCGAGGTTTTGTTCGTCTTTCAGAGCCTTCCGATTTTTATCCCCACGGCATTCTTTAAAAAGGCAAATGCGGTGATCTCGGGATTTGTTCGGGCGGGTAAAACCCTGTGGGTGAAGAAGGTGCTGCTGGAGCGGGCATGTGGGGATGGGGCTGGTTCTTATGGGCGGCGAATATTGCGATAGTCAGGAAGAGGGTAGTGGGGGAACGGTCAGTGTGTGAGCGGGCGGAGGCGGCCTCATGTAAAGACAAAAGTTTGGGGGCACTGTTAATGGACCTCTGCTGTTCTTGTCGGTCAGCTACACCACAAGCCCGGTAGTAGTGGCAGCCTACTGTCAGCCCTGAGGGTGTGGAGACAGTGGAGGCAACATATGGGGTTGGTGCCTGTGTGGGCACCAATATGTGGTAATCACCGGTTTGCTTCGGGGGGCTGTATTCTGGAGGTGGCAGCGGGCAGGGATCAAGAGATTTGGAGATCTTTTTATTGATGAGGGCTTCCCGAGCTTGGAGGAGATGGAGGAGGAGTTTGAGTTGCCAGGTGGGATCGGGTTCCGGTATCTGCAAGTGAGTCATTTTGTGCGGAGGCTGGTTTCGACCTTCCCGCACCTGCCGCCCCAGGGGCTACAGGATAAGGTGGTGTCGAGAACAAGGTAAGGAGAGGGGAAGGTTTCAGAGATTTACAAGGGATTGATGGAGTGGGAGGGAGCCCCAATAGGGGAGGTGAAGAGAAAGTAGGAAGAAGAGTTGGGTGGGGAGTTGGAGGCCTGATTATGAGAGGAGGCCCTGAGGCGGGTCAATGCATCCTCGTCATGTGCCAGGCTCAGCCTGATACAATCTAAGGTGGTCTACAGGGCGCACATGACCGTGGCCCGGATGAGCATGTTTTTCGAGGGGATAGAGAATAGGTGAGGGCCCTGCGAACCATGTCCATATGTTTTGGGCATGTTCGAGGCTGAGGAGTTTCTGCCAGGGGTTTGCTGACATCTTGTCAGAAGTTTTAAAGATGAGGGTCGTGGCGAGCCCAGAGGTGGCGATCTGTGGTGTGGCGGAAGACCCAGGAACCCGGGGGTGAGAGAGGCTGATGTCCTGGCCTTTGCCTCCCTGGTGGCCCGGAGGACAGATCTTACTAGGTTGGAGGGACTCAGAACCCCCGACGTCGGGGGTATGGGTTAGTGACATGGCACGGTTTCTCAGACGCGAGAAGATTAAATTTGCTTTGATGGGATCGCTGTAGGGTTTGCCCAGAGAGGCCGTTCATCGACTTCTTCGAGAAAAATTAAGCTGTCAGCGGGGGGGGGGGGAAAGAAAGCATGGTGGGGTGAGTAAGGGCAGGAGAACCTGTGGAGGAGGGCGGGAAAGGGTGGTCCTGTTTGTGTGGGTCATGTTGGCTGGGGTTTGTTGCTGGGGGAGGGGGGGGGGGTGGTGGAGGTGTTGGTTATATTATTTTGGTCTTGTTGAGGCCTGATGTTTGAAATTGTTAAAATTATAAATGCCTGAATAAAATATTTTCTAAAGCAAAAGTGGGGTGTGTTTTGTTGTGGTGTACCCGGCGAGGCCAAGAGTCACCCATAAATCAAAAGATCATTTTTTTCGAAACGGCAGAGGAAGCGGAGGCTTTTGTCAAGGAACAAGGACTTGGACTTAATTGAAAGGGTGTGAATGGGACTTTAATGGGTGTTAATGGGATGGGATTGTTTGGGGATTTTCATGTTTTTTGTATATATGTTTGGTTAACTGGGGGTTATAGTTCTGCATTGGAGTATATGGGCTGGATTCTCCTGCCCTGCCCGGCGCAAGATTGCCACGGGCGGAACGTGGCTCATTTAAAGGTCCATTGAGCTCGGGCAGGAATTTCCGTTCGCCGGGTGGATGCAGCTGGAGAATCCCGCTCTATACATTGTTGGGGAAGGGTTGGTGGGGCCAAAGTAGTCGGGGGTAATGGTTAAGGCAGTTTCAGTTGGGAGCTTCTTTCAGATTTGAATTTCCATTGGCAGTTTTCTTTTTCTTAGCTTTTCGGTGAGGTTTAGGGGGCGGGATTCTCCGTTGCCTGATGCCGATATCGTAATCGGCGATCAGGCGGGAACCCCTGTTTATGACCGAATCGGGGTTGGGGGGTGAGGGGGGGGGAGCGCCTGTTTTCAGTTGGTCCGCGCCCACCAAAATGGCGTCATCGAGGAATAGGCCGCACGCCGTTGGGACGGCCTCAGGACGTCACCTGAAGGCCCTCCCCCGATGCTGCGTCCCCGATGGGTGGAGTTCCCGTTGCGGGGGACGTTGGCTCTCAGTTTTCGGGAACCCGGAGTGGCAGCTGTGGACTGTGTCCAGTGCTGCCACAGTTGGGGGGAGTTGTGCTGCAGGTCGGGGGGGGGGGGGGGGGGGGGGGGGTTTCGGCGAGGGCTGGGAGGACTTGTGGGGGCTGGCGAGGGGGTAGCGAGGGGGTGTCCAGGGGGGCACTATGTGGCAGGTCGGATCCACGTGCGGCCGATGCCATGTTATACGGCACGACCCCTGCAGGTCATCGCCGTGCGCATGCGCGGCCACAGACCCGGCAATTCGCCAGCCGTTTATATCGGGAAGACCGTGCGTTTTACGTCTCCAGTCCGAGCACCGGGGCGGGGGTGGCACCAACGTTTTCGGTGGAAAACCAGACACACCCTCCAGACATAGCCTCAAAATCGGATTTTTGATCCTGAGATGCCACCATGTTGGGATGATGTTGGGTACAGAATGGGTCTGTTTAAGAAATCTTCATTGTCTCCTGTATGTTAACAGCAAGTCTTTATTAACTACTTGTAACAATATACATATCTACAGTTAAGGGTATAGACCAGGAGATATCTCGTTATCCAGGTCTTAACATGTCTCTGCTCAACACCGCACATTGCACACCTGCCTTCCAACCCAAAGAATCTGCTCATCCGAGCCATTGTCATGTGAGCCCGATGAACGACCTTGAATTGTATCAGGCTGAGCATGAAACATGTTGTGGACGCGTTGACTCTACTCAACGCGTCCGCCCATAGACCATCCTCTATCTCTCCTCCCAGCTCCTCCTCCCAATTGCGCTTCAGTTCCTCAGTCTGCGTCTCCTCTGACCCCATAAGTTCCTTGTAAATGTCAGAGATGCTCCCTTCTCCTACCCACCCTTTGGAAACTATCCTGTCCTGAATCCCCCTTGGCGGTAGGAGCGGGAAGGTTGAAACCTGCCTACGTCAGAAGTCCTGCACCTGCAGGTACCTGAATTAGTTTCCCCTCGCCAACCGTACTTCTCCTCCAGCGCCCTCATACTCGGAAAGCTCCCCTCTATAAACATATCCCCCATCCTCTCAATCCCTGTTTTCCGCCATATCCGGAACCCTCCATCCATATTTCCCAGGGCAAACCGGTGATTATTACAGATTGGGGACCAGACCAATGCTCCATTTGCTCCCACATGCCTCCTCCTTTGCCCCCAGACTCTCAGGGCTCACACCACCACGGGGCTGGTGGAGTACTGTGCCAGCGGGAACGGCAGAGGCGCAGTTGCCAACGCCCCCAAACTGGTGCCCTTGCATGAAGCCGCCTCCATACGCTCCCATGCCGACCCGCCCCCCACCACCCACTTCCTGATCATGGCTATATTCGCCGCCCAGTAATAGTTACTAAATTTTGGCAGCGCAAACCCGCTCTCTCCCTGACTCCGCTCAAGCATTACCGTCCTTACTCTCCCGTCCAAACAAAGCCAGTGGTCACTTTGTTGACCCGTTTAAAAAAGGACCGCGGAATAAAGATGGGGAGACACTGAAATACAAACAGGAATCTCGGGAGGACCGTCATCTTCACCGTCTGCACCCTCCCAGCTAGTGACAACGGAAGCACTTCCAATCTCCGAAAATCGTCCTTCATTTGGTCTACTAGTCGGGCCAGATTTAATTTATGCAGCCGGTCCCATTCCCGCACCACTTGGATGCCTAGATACCTAAAGCTTCCCCCTACTAATCTAAACGGCAGCTCCCCCAATCGCCTCTCCTGTCCCCTCGCCTGGACCGCAAACATCTCACTTTTCCCCATATTAAGCTTATACCCCGAAAACCGGCCAAATTCCCCCAGAATCCTCATGATTTCTTCCATCCCCTCTATTGGGTCCGATACATACAGAAGCAGGTCGTCTGCATAAAGCGAGACTCTGTGCTCCACCTCCCCCGCCCCCCCCGCCCATCTCCCCCCTTCCGGACGAGCCCCTTCCAGCCCCTTGAAGCTCTCAGATCAATTGCCAGCGGCAACCTGACCCAGTTAATAAAGCCCCGCCCAAATCCGAAGCGCCCCAGTACCTCCCACAGATATTCCCATTCTACTCGATCAAAGGCCTTCTCTGCGTCCATTGCAACTACTACCTCCACCTCCCTACCTTCCGGGGGCATCATGATCACGTTTAATAGCCTTCTTATATTGGCCACCAACTGCCTACCCTTAACAAACCCCGTCTGGTCCTCCCCAATAACGTCCGGAACACAATCCTCAATCCTGGAGGACAAAATTTTGGCCAGCAGTTTGGCGTCCACATTCAACAGGGATATCGGCCTGTAGGACCCACACAGCCCCGGGTTCTTGTCCCGCTTCAGAATCAGAGAAATCGTGGCCTGTGACTGTGGTAGACACCACTGATGTATATATTGTATATAGAGGATGTCGGTGTAGATGCTTTACGGTAAGGCCCTGTACTACAGGTACGGGGGTAGTTCCCTGCCTGCTGGCTCCGCCCAGTGGGCGGAGTATAAATATGTGTGCTCCTCATACAGCAGCCATTTCGCCAGCTGCTGTAGGAGGCCACACATCTTGGTGTAATAAAGCCTCGATTGCATCCAACTCTCGTCTTTGTGTAATTGATCGTGCATCAATTTATTACACTAAGTTTTCAGAAGATGGATTTTGCATCAAGCCGGATCGCCTGCAGCTGCATCCGCAATCAGACAACGCCAAAAAGGACTTTGAACATTGGCTAGCCTGTTTCGAAGCATACATCAGGTCTGCACCAGACCCAATTCCGGAAGCTCAGAAGATTCACATCCTTTACATGCGGCTGAGCTCCAACGTCTTTCCACTTATCCAGGACGCGCCGACCTATGCAGATGCCATGGCGCCACTGAAGTAAAACTACGCTCAGCGGACTAACACGCTCTGCGCTAGGCACCTCCTCTCCACTTGTCGTCAACTTCCTGGTGAGTCAGTGGAAGATTTCTGGCGTGCCCTGATTCCCCTACTTAGAGACTGTGACTGTCAGGCCGTCTTGGCCACGGAACACACAAACTTGCTCATGAGAGACGCTTTTGTTACGGGGATAGGGTCCGATTACATCCGCCAGCACCCCTTAGAAGGGGCCACGCTTGACCAAAAAGCTAGCGCTCTCGCTTACGGTCGCTTCGCGCAACATCCAGGCCCCCGACCGCGCGACCCACCCCTCCTGTGCATCGTGGACTCCGCAGACGGCCGCCCCATCGTGCACCCCACCAGCGACCGCCCTCAGCCAGCCCCACACCTGTGCCGCTCGGCAGCCAACCAACCCCGGGGGCCCCAAATGTTACTTCTGTGGGCAGTCCAAACACCCCCGACAGCGCTGCCCGGCCCGGAGCGCCCTTTGCAAGGCCTGTGGCAAGAAGGGGCACTTCGCTGCGGTGTGCCAGGCCCGCTCAGTTGCCGCTATTGTTCCAGCTCCCCCCACGTGCGGCCCGTGGGCGCCGCCATCTTGTTCGATCCCCACCACGTGCGGCCCATGGGCACCGCCATCTTGTTCTCCCCAGGATCATCAGGCGCCGCCATCTCGTTTTCCCCACGACACATGCGGCCCGTGGCCGCCGCCATCTTACCAGGACCCATGCCCCCCGGGCACCTCATCTGGCCGCCCGCAACCGCTTACGACCTGCCGCGTCTTGCCTCGGTCACGCTTGACCAGCCTCGCCCACACAACCTGGAAACAGCTTCTACCAACGTGAAGATCGATGGGCACGAGATCTCCTGTCTGCTGGACTCCGGGAGCACCGAGAGCTTAATTCACCCTTTACGGTAAGGCGCTGCTACCTCGCGGTATACCCCGCTAACCAGAGAATCTCCCTGGCCTCCGGGTCCCACTCCGTGGTGATCCGTGGGTACTGCATCGCCACTCTCACTGACCAGGGTGTGGAGTTCAGCGGCTTCCGCCTCTACATCCTCCCCAACCTTTGCGCTGCCTTGCTACTCAGCCTGGACTTCCAGTGCAACCTCCAGAGCCTAACCCTGAAATTCGGCGGGCCCCTACCACCCCTTACTGTATGTGGCCTCGCGACCCTAAAGGTCGACCCACCTTCTCTATTTGCTACTTAACCCCGGATTGCAAACCCGTCGCCACCAGGAGCAGACGGTACAGCGCCCAGGACAGGACCTTCATCAGGTAATGTGAGGTAATGCATTTTGGAAGGTCTAATGCAGGTAGGGAATATACAGTGAATGGTAGAACCCTCAAGAGTATTGAAAGTCAAAGAGATCTAGGAGTACAGGTCCACAGGTCATTGAAAGGGGCAACACAGGTGGAGAAGGTAGTCAAGAAGGCATACGGCATGCTTGCCTTCATTGGCCGGGGCATTGAGTATAAGAATTGGCAAGTCATGTTGCAGCTGTATAGAACCTTAGTTAGGCCACACTTGGAGTATAGTGTTCAATTCTGGTCGCCACACTACCAGAAGGATGTGGAGGCTTTTGAGAGGGCGCAGAAGAGATTTACCAGAATGTTGCCTGGTATGGAGGGCATAAGCTATGAGGAGCGGTTGAATAAACTCGGTTTGTTCTCACTGGAACGAAGGAGGTTGAGGGGCGACCTGATAGAGGTATACAAAATTATGAGGGGCATAGACAGAGTGGATAGTCAGAGGCTTTTCCCCAGGGTAGAGGGGTCAATTACTAGGGGGCATAGGTTTAAGGTGAGAGGGGCAAGATTTAGAGTAGATGTACGAGGCAAGTTTTTTACGCAGAGGGTAGTGGGTACCTGGAACTCGCTACCGGAGGAGGTAGTGGAAGCAGGGACGATAGGGACATTTAAGGGGCATCTTGACAAATATATGAATAGGATGGGAATAGAAGGATACGGACCCAGGAAGTGTAGAAGATTGTAGTTTAGTCGGGCAGTATGGTCGGCACGGGCTTGGAGGGCCGAAGGGCCTGTTCCTGTGCTGTACATTTCTTTGTTCTTTGTTCTTTGTAGGTCCGAGGTCCAGCGACTGCTTCGGGAAGGCATCATCGAGGCCAGCAAGAGCCCCTGGAGAGCTTAAGTGGTAGTTGTGAAAACTGGGGAGAAACACAGGATGGTTGTGGACTACAGCCAGACCATCAATAGGTACACGCTGCCCGACGCGTACCCCCTCCCACGCATATCTGATATGGTCAATTAGATTGCACAGTACCGGGTCTTCTCAACTGTGGACCTGAAATCCGCCTACCACCAGCTCCCCATCCGTGAGGCGGACCGCCCATACTCTGCCTTCGAGGCAGGTGGCCGCCTTTACCAGTTTCTTAGGGTTCCCTTTGGCGTCACCAACGGGGTCTCGGTTTTCCAACGGGAAATGAACCGAATCGTTGACCGGTACAGTCTGCGGGCCACTTTCCCGTACCTTGACAATGTCACCATCTGCGGCCACGATCAGCAGGACCATGACGCCAACCTTGCCAAATTTCTCCACACCGCCACTCTCCTCAGCCTAACCTACAACAAGGAGAAGTGCGTGTTCAACACGAACCGCTTAGCCATCCTCGGCTATGTGGTCCAGAATGGAGTTCTGGGGCCCGATCCTGTCCGCATGCGCCCCCTCATGGCACTCCCCCTCTCCCACTGCACCAAGGCCCTCAAACGATACCTGGGCTTCTTTTCTTATTATGCCCAGTGGATCCTAAACTATGCGGACAAGGCCCACCCACTCATTCAATCCACTCTTTTTCCCTTAACGGCCGAGGCTCACCTGGCCTTCAACCGTATCAAGGCGGACATCGCCAAGGCCACGATGCACACGGTCGACGAGAGGTTACCATTCCAAGTCGAGAGCGATGCATCAGACGTCGCTCTAGCCGCCACCCTCAATCAGGCAGGCAAACCCGTGGCGTTTCTTTCACGAACCTTACATGCCTCTGAAATTCAGCATTCCTCCGTCGAAAAAGAGGCCCAAGTCATCGTTGAAGCTGTGCGGCATTGGAGGCATTACCTGGCCGGCAGGAGATTCACTCTCCTCACTGACCAACGGTTGGTTGCCTTCATGTTTAACAACACACAGAGGGGCAAGATCAAAAACGCTAAAATCTTGAGGTGGAGGATCGAGCTCTCCACCTACAACAACGAGATTCTGTATCGCCCCGGTAAGCTCAATGAGCCCTCCCGATGCCCTGTACCGAGGTACATGTGCCAGTGCACAAGTAGACCGACTCCGGACTCTGCACGCCAATCTCTGTCACCCGGGGGTCACACGTTTTTACCATTTCATCAAGGCCCGCAATCTGCCCTACTCCATCGAGGAAGTCAGGGCTATCACCAGGGACTGCCAGGTCTGCGCAGAGTGCAAACCGCACTTCTACCGGCCAGACAGTGCACGCCTGGTGAAGGCCCCCCCACCCCTTTGAAAGCCTCAGCGTGGACTTCAAAGGTTCCCTCCCCTCCACCGACCGTAACACGTACTTTCTCAGTGTGGTCGATGAATATTCCAGAATCCCCTTCGCCATCCCATGCCCTGACATGACGTCTGCCACCATCATCAAAGCCCTCAACACCATCTTTGCTCTGTTCGGCTTCCCCGCCTACGTCCACAGTGACAGGGGATCCTCATTCATGAGCAATGAGCTGCGTCAGTTACTGCTCAACAGGGGTATTGCCTCGAGCAGGACAAACAGCTACAACCCCCGGGGAAACGGGCAGGTGGAGAGGGAGAATGGGACGGTCTGGAGGGCCGTCCAGCTGGCCCTCCAGTCCAGAAATCCCCCGGCCTCTCGCTGGCAGGAGGTCCTCCCCGACACCCTTCACTCCATTCAGTCGCTCCTGTGCACTGCGACTAATGAAACACCCCATGAACGTCTCTTTGCCTTCGCCAGGAAGTCCACCTCCGGGGTGTTGCTCCCGACTTGGCTTGCAGCTCCAGGACCCATACTCCTCCGTGAGCACGTACGACTCCACAAGGCGGACCCGTTGGTTGACAGGGTATAGCTACTCCATGCCAACCCACAGTACGCCTATGTAGCGTACCCTGACGGCCGCCAAGATACTGTCTCCCTCTGGTACCTGGCACCAGCTGGCTCCGCACACTCACACCCCCCCCGGCCTGGCGCCACCTTCCCCTCCCCCGGCGCACCCAGCCCCAACCCCCACCCCAGGACAATCCGTCCTCCTCCTGCCCACACCCGGAGATGAAGAGGACTTCGACACGCTCCCGGAGCCACCGAAGACCAGACCGACACCGGAATTGACGCCAGCACTGCGGCGCTCCCAACGGCAGATCAACTTTCCGGACCGACTAAATCTGTAACATGACCTGGACTTTTAAAACATCATCACTCTGTATATAATTTTCCCCTCCACCCCACTGGACTCAATTTTTTTTTCACTCTGTACTTTAAAACGTCTACCTGTATATGGTTCTCCACCACCCCCGCCGGACTCAATTTTAACAGGGGGTGAATG
This sequence comes from Scyliorhinus torazame, assembly GCF_047496885.1. Taxonomy (NCBI): domain Eukaryota; kingdom Metazoa; phylum Chordata; class Chondrichthyes; order Carcharhiniformes; family Scyliorhinidae; genus Scyliorhinus; species Scyliorhinus torazame. Next base: position 96,234,181 of record NC_092714.1, on the reverse strand, counting down.
TGGTAGTCACCACTGATGTATATATTGTATATAGAGGATGTCGGTGTAGGTGCTTTACGGTAAAGCCCTGTACTACAGGTACGGGGGTAGTTCCCTGCCTGCTGGCTCCACCCAGTAGGCTGTGTATAAATATGTGTGCTCCTCGTACAGCAGCCATTTCGCCAGCTGCTGTAGGAGGCCACACATCTTAGTGTAATAAAGCCTCGATTGCATCCAACTCTCGTCTTTGTGTAATTGATCGTGCATCAGTGACATCGTCGGGGGCAGCACCCCTCTTTCCCTTGCTTCATTGAACGTCCTCATCAACAACGGTCCCATAATCCCAGAGAACTATTTATAGAACTCCACTGGGTACCCATCTGGCCCCGGGGCTTTACCCAACTGCATGGCCTTCAGACTCTCCACTATCACTTCCAACCCGATCGGGGCTCCCAGCCCTTCCACCAGCTCCCCGTCCACCTTTGGGAAATTCAGCCCGCCTAAGAAGTGCCTCATCCCCTCCGGCCCCGTTGGGGGTTCCGACCCATACAGCCTGCTGTAAAAATCCTTAAATGCCTTATTCACCCCTGCTGAATCTCCAACCAGGTTCCCACTTCCATCATTTACTTTCCCAATTTCCCTGGCTGCCTCCCTCTTTCTAAGATGCTGTGCAAGCATTTTGCTGGCCTTCTCTCCATGCTCATAGATCGCCCTCCTCGCCTTTCTCAGCTGCTCCACCACCTTCCCTGTGGTTAGCAAGCCAAACTTCGCCTGTAGCCTCCGCCGTTCCCTTAAAAGCCCTGCCTCTGGGGTCTCCGCATACGTCCTATCGATCTGCAGTATCTCCTTTACCAGTCAGTCCGTCTCTGCCCTGTCCACCCTCTCCTTGTGGGCCGTATTGAGATCAGTTCCCCTCTGACCACCGCTGTCAGTGCTTCCCAGACCACCGCTGTTGAAATTTCCCCCGTGTCGTTGACCTGCAGGTAGCTCTGAATACGTTTCCTCAGCCGCTCGCACACCCCTTCGTCAGCCAAAAGTCTCACATCTAACCTCCAGTGCGGGCACTGGTTACTGTCTTTACTAACCTGCAGGTCAACCCAGTGCGGAGCATGGTCTAAGATTGTAATCGCCGAGTACCCCATGATCCAGTCACGTTTCTGTCCTGGGTCTGGATCACAACCCAGAGTCCAGAAAGCCTGAAATTGACCTGATCTCGGTGGACTTAGGAACCGCATGGAATGCCTTGGCACCTAAGGTGGTGAATGCAGAGCAGCAGTCAGCAGCAGCCCCAATCACACTAGACGTGCTTTCCGATGCGCCGTTCAAAGAATTCAGTAAGCAATTTAACTTGCATGTCAAGAAGCAGTGGAAGCTGATCTCCAGCAAAATATATAAGTCAATAGAGGAGGCACAGGGGCAGTCCAGGAGGAGCTCAACAAAGCTTTTGGAACGGGAGAAAAACATGGCGAGACGCTGAAAGGTATCGAGGAGGCGCTTACGAGACACAAGGACCAGATTGCGTCACTCAAGGCCGAGATTGCTGCGGTAGCTGATGACAATAAAAGGTTGAAAGTGGAGGGATTGCCGGAGGGAATGGAGGGCCAATACCCCACCGAGCATTTATCACGGAAGATCTGGAAGCTGGTGGGTGTTGTGGACTCTCCGCACGGCCACCCCCCCCAAGGATTAGGGCGGCATGATCGCAGTGGTTAGCACTGTTGTCTCATGGCGCCAGGGACCTGCGTTCAATTCTGACCTTGGGTGAATGTCTGTGTGGAGTTCACACTGCAATGAAGTTACTGTGATAATCCCCTAGTCGCCACACTCCGGCGCCTATCCGGGTACACTGAGGGAGAATTAAGAATGTTCAATTCACGGAACAAGCACGTCTTTCGGGACATGTGGGAGGAAACCGGAGCACCCGGAGGAAACCTACGCAGGCATGGGGAGGACATGCAGACGCCGCACAGACAGTGACCCAAGCTGGAATCGAATCTGGGACCCTGGCACTGTGAAGCAACATGCTCAAGATGTGGGTGCAGAGCTAGCGAGGAAGCGGCAGCCTTTAACAAGGTAAATGCAGTGCTCTGCGAGAAGGGCATTCATTTCAGAGTGGTGTACTCAGCGAGGCTGCGGGTCACACACGAGGCCAACCACTTTTCTTTGAGACACCTGAAGACATGGAGGACTTTATCAACGAAAACGGACTGGGGTCCAATTAAACGAGAGATGTTGGGCAGGATTCTCTCAGCTCCCGGGGCCAGGCTGGAGAATTCCCGCGACTGGCATGAATCGCGCCACACCGCCCCAACGCCAGGACGCGATTCTCTGCGGTGAATCCGCGCCACGGGCGCCGGCGTGGTTGGCGCGGCGCCGGAGATGGGCCGAGCGGCCGTCGTAAAAAACCCGAGTCCCACCGGCGCCGTTCACACCTGCTCGCAACCGGCTGGACCTCGGTGTTGATGGGTCTGGGGGCGGCCTGGGGGGGGGGGGGGGAGTCCGACCCAAGGGTGGGGGGCCTCCGATGTGGCCTGCCCACGATCGGGGCCCACCGATCGGTGGGCCGGCCTCTCTGGCTGGGGGCCTCCTTTCTTCTGCACCGGCCCCTGTAGCCCTGTGCCATGTTGCGTCGGGGCCGGTGCATTGAAGGGAGCTACTGCGCATGCGTGCATTGCCGCCGGTGCCACTGCGCATGCGCGGACCCCGTGGCGCCCAGTTCACGCCAGGATTAGCAGCTGGAGTGGCATGGGCCACTGGTCCGTGCTGGTCCCCTGTAGGGGCCAGAATTGCTGATCCTGAGGCCATGTTTAACATAGAATTTACAGTGCAGAAGGAGGCCATTCGGCCCATCGAGACTGCACCGGCTCTTGGAAAGAGCACCCTACCCAAGGTCAACACCTCCACCCGATCCCCATAACCCAGTAACCCCACCCAACACTAAGGGCAATTTTGGACACTAAGGGCAAATTATCATGGCCAATCCACCTAACCTGCACATCTTTGGACTGTGGGAGGAAACCGGAGCACCCGGAGGAAACCCATGCACACACGGGGAGGATGTGCAGACTCTGAACAGACAGTGACCCAAGCCGGAATCGAACTTGGGACCCTGGTGCTGTGAAGCAATTGTGCTATCCACAATGCTACAGTGCTGTTGACTCCGTCGAGAAACTCAACAGTGTTTCTGATGGCGTCAACACTTAGCCTCAGGATCACAGAATCCCGCCCGTTATGTGGGGGATTTCTTGATTTGCAGTTTCTTGTAAAAGTTGTGTGCTGAAGGGGTGGTGAGTCTTACTGTATATAGTTCTTGATGATCGGTTGTTGAAGTTTGTTTTTTTTCTAGTCGAAAGAATAATGTAGGAACTTATATGCTGCATGGTTGATGGATCTTTTCTCTTCTTAGAAATAGTTTATTCTCATGTTGGGCAATGAACGTGTCCTTTGATCAATACCTCTTTAAGGTTTATGTGCTTATCCCTGATGGTGGAAATGGCTTATTCCAGAAGGAGGGGGGTGGAAAACCCCTAATTTGATGGTCACCTGGAAGATAAGGGGAATGGGTGGCCCAGTAAAGAGATCTAGAGTATTTTCCCATCTAAAGAACTTAAACACTGATGTGGTGTTTCTGCAGGAGACCCATTTATGGGTGAGGGACCAGACCAGAATCTGGAAAGGGTGCTCTATTTGGGCTTCGATGGTAGAGCCTGAGGCGCAATGATTTTGATTAATATGCGTTGCCTTTTCAACCACGGGATTGTGGCTGACCCGAATGGTAGGTATGTGATAGTGAATGTGTCCTTGGCAGGTATTCTGGCAATTATGGTGAATGTATAAGCGCCTAATTGGGACAATTTAGCATTTATCAAAGGTTTGCTAGCCTGATTTAGACACACATCGAATAATCTTGGGTGGGGACTTTAACTGTGTGCTGGAACCCAAAATGGACCAATCAAGGCCTTAATCTCTGGCTCTCTCTCTCTCTCTCTCTCTCTCTCGAGGGATGGCGACAGTGCTTCTAACTTTCATGGAGCAGGTAGGAGGTGTGGGCCTAGGGAGAATCCTGCATCCACATGATTGTGAATTCTCACTTTTCTCACACAGTACATAAGGTCTACACAAGAATTAATTATTTTTTGTTTGATAAGGCTCTGCTCCTGGGAGTCAGAAAAGCGGGATATTCGGGGATAATGATCTCTGACCACGCTCCACATTTGGTAGACCTTGAGCTGGAGACAGATCCTATCCAGCGGGCTCCATGGAGATTAGTGTGGCAGTACTGGCTGAGAAGGGGTTCTGTGATCACATAGCTGTGGCCATAGAGGGGTCCATCAGGTTCAACAACAATGGATCGGTTTCTGCCTCAACATGATGGGAGGCTCTTAAGCCGGTGAAAAGAGGAGAGGTGATCTCTTATAATGCGCACTTAGCTAGGGCAGTGAGGGAGGAATGGCAGTGTTTAGTAGGATAGATCCAGGAAACAGACCACTGCTACTTGGAGGCTCCTCCCCTGGAGCTGTTTGCAACCAGGAAGCAGCTCCAATTGCAGTTTGACTTGGTATCCTCTGGAAGGGCAGCGAAGCAGCTTGGACGCATGAGGGGCATAGTCTATGAGCACAGGGAGAAGGCAGGTCGTCTGTTGGAGCACCAGCTGAGGCAGCAAGTAGCCTTGTGGGAGATAATGCAGGTCAAGAACTCGAAAGGTAATTTGGTGACAGCACACAGAGAAGTCAATGCAGCTTTTGAGGCATTCTACAGAGATCTTTTCAGGTCGGAGTGTTAGACATGACAGAGTTTCTGGATAGGTTGTCCTTCCCAAGAATAGAGGGGGTGAGTAAGGAGGAGCTAGGCTCGGATGAGGTGCTAAGGACAATTGGGTTGATGCAGATAAACAAAGGCCTGGGCCCTGATGGGTATCCGGTTGAATTTTACAAAAGATTCTCTGACCAGCTAGTACCAGTAATGGTAGATATGTTCAATGATGCTTTAGGTCGAGGTTACCTGCCTCATATGCTTATACAGTCCTCCTTCTCCCTTATTTTGAAGAAAGATAAGGACCCCACTGAATGTGGTTCTTTCAGGCCCACTTCGCTCCTAAATTTGAATACCAAGGTACTGGCTTTTCCAGTTAGAGCCATGTGTCCCAAATATAGTGGTAGAAGACCAGACGGGTTTTGTGAGGTGTAGGCAGCTGGCCTCTAATATACGGCGGGTTCTGAATGTTGTCCACTCGCCTTTTTCGGCCCCGAGCCGGAGGTGATTATATCTATAGATGCAGAGAAAGCATTCGACAGAGTGGAGTGGATCTACCTCATTGAGGTACTTGGAAGGTTTGGGTCGGCAGAAATTTATTTAATGGGTGCAGCTGCTGTACACGGACCCCATGGCTAGCGTTCACACCAATGCGACAAGATCGGGATACTTTCCTCTGAGCGGGAGAACAAGACCGGGATGCCCATTGTCGCCGCTCCTTTTCGTTTTGGCGGTAGAACCCCGGGCGATAGCACTGAGGGCTATCTACCTCAAAGGTTCCAGGCATGGAATAATCATGATCAAAATAAAATACAAGTTGGGGTTTTACATGTCCAAAGTCCAGAAGCAGAGGTCAACTGGAATGTTCCTTCCGAGAGGAGGTTGGCTGATTGTAGGATGTACCGTCTTTCCAGAGCGAAACTTCCATGAAGGAAGAAGGCACCTAGACTCAGGTAGTCTGGAGGCACGAATTCCGCCCCCCCCAAGTTAATAAGCAAGCCACCTGGAGGCACAGCAAAGATTGACCATTCGCCGGAGGGCTGTCGTGACCAGAAGACACACAAACCATCAACCAACTCACCAGCAGTAGGATCCCAACCAGGTTGGACCCCATACTTATCCCACCAGGCTACTGGAACTCTTCAGTTGCACCAGCTCCTGAACCGGGATCCCCGAAAGCAGCCAAAGGGCCTTTAAAAAGTCTAGTTCTCCTGACACTTTGCCTACCTCTATCTCGGGGTTCAAGCGGCTGACCCCCAGGATACCCAAGTGAACAGGCAGGTGCTAAGTGGGGCAAGAGCAGCTCAATCCTTTGCTCCCAGGGCCTGACACCCACAGGGTGAAATGTCCAGCATTTCCCTGTGGACTGTGCAGAGCTGCTCAACCCACCCCTCGACCTCCCAGACCCATTTGAAGATACAGGAGTGTAAAATGCCTGACCATCGCCCCCAGCACCAAAATGGGGTAGGAAAATCAGAATTTTTACACTAAATAGGTTTCCCCAGGCAGTCACTTTCAAATCTCCCCTAAATTACCTACATAGCTTGAAAGGACATTGTGCTTGTAGACACCCAGAGTCTAAACCTCAAAAAGAAAATGCAGCAGGGAACTGCCATTTCCCCTGCTAATTGCATGTTTGAGAATCTGGTGTGAATGAAAGAATGCCAGTATACTTCCAAGTGTCCCTATCTTCCTTCCTAAGACCACATTAGAAAAATAATTTGGGCGAGATTCTCTGGCCTCCCGCGCGGCGTGTTTCTTGGCGGCGGGAAGCTGTCCACTATTGGCTGGTAGCAGGATCTTCTGGTCCGGCCACTATCAATGGGATTTCCCATTGAATCCACCCTACAGCACTGGGGTGTGTTGTCGGCCGGACTAGAAGAACCCGCCAGTGTGAACTGCTGGAACACGTTGCCCTTCATTTCATTGTTACAAGGGGAAAGCGTGTCATAATTGAGACCTGAAGGAAAGTATATATATCTGTCAGCTGGACTACTTTATAAAGTCACTTCTTTACTTCTTTGTGCTTTTCAAAATGGACAATTGCTGAGCTGACAAGATAGCCCTTGTGCTGCCTTCCAGCAGTTTGAAAGTAACAAAGTCATCTGGAATGTAAACATTCCAACCCAGCCACCACAATGGCCATGAACACAATGGGCTTATTCCAGCCAACCTTGAACAAAGACAGCCTTCGCTATGTCTACTAATGCTGCTCATGGCCCAAGCACAACTGTTTTAACACAATGATTTCAACAAGAGAGCCTTGTTGAACAACCCAAGCCAGTGTCTCCTCGAAAAAAAGGAATCCTGGCTCAAAGTAAACACCTGAAGATTCCAGCCAAGGGAATTTACCTTTGTCTCACATTGAGGATCCGCTCCCATTCCCCCCTCCCCCACCCCGCTCTGGCAGTTACTGTTTGACCTCCAATGTGAACAGAACTCCAGGCAACACCCTGTGCTGTCTACCATCAAACCGGTGGCAGCAGAAAGACCTCTGGCCCATATCAAACCTGCCGTTTACTGGAACCTTGGAACTCGTGCCTCCAGACTACCTGAGTCTAGGTGCCTTCTTCCTTCATGGAAGTTTCGCTCTGGAAAGACGGTACATCCTACAATCAGCCAACCTCCTCTCGGAAGGAACAGTCCAGTTGACTTCTGGGGTGAAATTCTCCGGTATCGGCGCGATGTCCGCCGACTGGCGCCCAAAACGGCGCAAATCAGTCGGGCATCGCGCCACCCAAAGGTGCGGAATGCTCCGCATCTTGGGGGGCCGAGCCCCAACCTTAAGGGGCTAGGCCCGCGCCGGACTAATTTCCGCCCCGCCAGCTGGCGGAAAAGGCCTTTGGTGCCTCGCCAGCTGGCGCGGAAATGACATCACTGGGCGGCGCATGCGGGGGAGCGTTAGCGGCCGCTCACGGCATTCCCGCGCATGTGCAGTGGAGGGAGTCTCTTCCGCCTCCGCCATGGTGGAGACCGTGGCGAAGGCGGAAGGAAAAGAGTGCCCCCACGGCACAGGCCCGCCCGCAGATTGGTGGGCCCCGATCGCGGGCCAGGCCACCGTGGGGGCACCCCCCGGGGCCAGATCGCCCCGCGCCCCACCCAGGACCCCGGAGCCCGCCCGCGTTGCCTTGTCCTGCCGGTAAGGTAGGTGGTTTAATCTACGCCGGCAGGACAGGCATTTTAGCAGCGGGACTTCGGCCCATCCGGGCCGGAGAATCGCGGGGGGGGGGGGGGGGGGGTCCGCCAACCGGCGCGGCGCGATTCCCGCCAGCCCCCGGCGATTCTCCGACCCGGCGGGGGGTCGGAGAATCTCGCCCCACTGATTCTGGACTTTGGACATGTAACACCCCAACTTGTATTTTATTTTGATCGTGATTATTCCATGCCTGGTCCCTTTGAGGTAGATAGCATGCAAACCACATGCTGCCTGTTCATCTAGATTATTCCAACGTGCAGCCCGGCACGGAATGTGCTGCTGACTTGTTCTATGCTCAATGAAGGGCTCAGCATTTTGTAAGGCCAGCATATGCATAGCAAACCTGGACCATTTAAAGGCACCCTGTCCCCTCTTAAAGGGCAACTGCACTCAGACAGCAGGAACTCCAGTAACTATCTCTGGAACTCATAACTGGGAGAAAATATACAGCAAATGGTGCAACAAGCAAGGGAGAGGACTCCCAGGTTTTCTGATGTGGTACTTGAGATATTACTGACAGAGGTGAGTTCAAATCGAGCGGCCACAAATAGAAAATATTCGCTAATAAATGTAATAAGAAATTCAGGAGAAATGTCTTTTGGGGAGTGCTGAGAATGCGGAACTTGCTACCGCAGGCAATAGCAGAGGCATTGATGTATTTCAGCGAATGGGTGCATAAGGGAGAAAGGAATAGAAAATTATGTTGATATAGAGATGTGAAGGGAGGAGGCTCATGTAGAGCTAAACATCAACATTGACTTCTTGGGCTGAATGGTTTGTCCCATTCCCAATACAAATATTGGGCCAACCTCCTTGCTATCCAGCATCGGATTTGGGGAGCACCCCAATGATGCGCTGGAGAAACCCTCTCAGAGCTTTCCAGGAAGGATTTACCCAGCAATTGTCCAGAAGGGGTAACTTCTCCTGGACAATTGTGTTGCGCTGGGAACAATCTGATTAAGTGACGCCTGAAACCTCCCTGCTGATGTCCGAACCCCCCTCACTGATCTCCAATGTTCAAACCGCCAATCGCTGATGTACGAAGTCCAAACCCTCCCGCTGACTCTTATCTGTTGCAATCATGGCCCACCACCTGCCCTGCACTGCTGGTCAGACCTCATTAATTTATTTGATCACTTAATCAGTAGTGAAAGTTACAGTCTCTGAGCTTGGAGGTAAAAGAACTCTCACCAGCTACTTGAGGAAAACAAAAAAAAAAAGCAATACCTCCTTCTCAAATAATGAGGAAAAACGCCTTGACATTGTTTAAAGTGGATTATATTGAGTTGTCAGCCATCTTGTAGCTGCTACATGACATGAGGCTAGAGAAATGCACCCTTTACTCGGGCACTGCTGCTATCATAGATCCTAGAATTCCTACAGTGCAGAAGGAGGCCTTTCAGCCCATTGAGGCTGATGTGTTGGGTAAGCTGGGTCTGTGAGGACTGCAGAGAGAGAGACAGGCTTCCAACACTTAAAGAAATGCAACTCTATTTTATTAAACTCTTAGCTATTAAACATGCTTGAACTGTGGGTTGACACTATGCTGAGTTGACTGGCGACCTGAGGCTAACCTGACCAGACTATCTTACTACCACATGGTGGATGTTCTAGTTGCTGCTTACAGGCTCTGACTGTCTCAGAGGCTGCATCCCAAGAGAGCGGGAAAACTAGTGCCCCCTCGATATATAGTGGCCGTGTCCTGTCTGGTGATTGGCTGCTGTGTTCTGTCTGTTCATCCTTTGTGTTACTCACTGTCTGTCTGTGCACCATCATATACTTGTGTGTATATTATGACAGAGGCTGCACCGTCACCCAAGAATTGAATTCCACCTGGAATTGAACCCAGGTCCCTGACACTGTGAGGCAGCAGTGCTAACCACTGTGCCACCATGCCATCTGGCATTGCTGAGAGCTGGCATGCTGTTGTACTGTAGGGTGCAACACCGCCTTTCTTCCTGCAGTCTTTGAAGTCACACTGAAATGGAAGACACAAAAATATTGTCATTTTTCTGATCTTTCCACCAGCATTTAAAAGTGGGGGAGTAATGTAGTAGCTGGCTAACATCCGTACTAAGAGGGGAGAGGAAGATTCCAGGTAGGAGTGAGATTCCAGCAATAACCTTCCTTGACAAATCCCTCTTCATTTTCCTCCACTCTGCTGCCCGACCTTGAGCATTGCAGCAGAATTCAAACAATTGTAATATGAAAGCCAAAGATACAGCACCATTAGCCGTCCATGTGCATGCCATGCTTTTCGTTGATGGGAGTAGGTGTGAATTGTCAAAGTGGATTCACTTTTTCTTTCTGTAAACTTAGGTTTCTTTCTGCAATCAATACAACAAATAACACTTGCTGGAAACTACATGTAGTGCACAAAGACTCCGTGAGACGAATAGAGTGAAGTCGATGAGGCTTTATTAAGCGTGTCTGTTCCCCCGCAGCTCGATAGTAAACTGGCCTGCGGGGGAAGACTCCGGCTTCTTATACTCCGCCTTCAGGGCGGAGCTAGAGGTCGACGGCCAACCAGGACCCGGGATCTGTCAGCCAATGACATTAGGGCTTCCAGTTCCACATGACCCCCAATGCATACTACCACATTCACCCCTTGTCAAAAATGAACCCGGCGGGGTGATGCTTCGTATGGTGGTAAGGGTTTACAGGGCTGGTCCTGGGAGGAAAAAAAAACATTCACATGGCAATACAGTATTGTACAATTTTGTCCTGTTGCAACTATTTACAGAGGGTATAGGAAGAAAAGCAAAATGTTCTTGTGAAAAGTCCATATTTAGTTTTAGATCGACGCCACGAGTCGTTCGGGTGGTCTGGTCGTCCGTGTCGATCGCCTCGGCCCCGGTGGTGCTGGTGCTTGTACCGGTGTTGTCGCCTCCAGGAGCCTTACGGTTTCAGCTTGGGCTTTATTCTTTGTCGGTGCTGAGGGGAGGGGAACCGATCCTCCTGGGAAGGGGGCGGTCGCGGGGTGCGGCGGTGGCAGGAAGGGGGGGGGTTGGGTTGATGGTGTCGGGGGGGTGTGCGTGTTGCCGGCGGGCGCCAGATCCCGCAGCGAGACCGTGTCCTGTCGGCCGTCGGGGTACTCCACGTAGGCGTACTGGGGGTTCGTGTGGAGGAGGTGAACCCTTTCGACCAACGGGTCCGCCTTATGTGCCCGCACATGCTTTCGGAGCAGGTTGGGTCCTGGGGCCGCCAGCCAGGTCGGCAGCGACGTTCCAGAGGAGGACCTCCTAGGGAAAACAAGGAGACGCTCATGAGGCGTTTGATTAGTGCTCGTACATAATAACGACCGGATGGAATGGAGAGCGTCCGGGAGGACCTCCTGCCACCGTGAGACTGGGAGGTCCCTGGACCGTAGGGCCAGTAGGACGGCCTTCCAGACCGTGCCGTTCTCCCTTTCTACTTGCCCGTTCCCCCGGGGGTTGTAGCTGGTCGTCCTGCTTGAGGCTATGCCCTTGCTGAGCAGGAACTGGCGCAGCTCGTCGCTCATGAAAGAGGACCCCCTGTCGCTGTGGACGTATGCGGGGTAACCGAACAGTGTGAAGATGCTGTTCAGGGCTTTAATGACTGTGGCCGCGGTCATGTCAGAACAGGGAATGGCAAAAGGGAAGCGGGAGTATTCGTCCACTACATTAAGAAAATATGCGTTGCGGTCGGTGGAGGGGAGAGGCCCTTTGAAATCGAGACTGAGGCGTTCAAAGGGGTGGGAAGCCTTAATCAGGTGCGCTCCATCTGGCCTGAAAAAATGCGGCTTGCATTCCGCGCAGATGTGGCAGTCCCTTGTGACTGTACGGACCTCCTCTAAAGAGTATGGGAGATTGCGGGACTTGATGAAGTGGTAAAACCGAGTGACCCCCGGGTGGCAGAGGTCCACGTGGAGGGTTTGGAGGCGGTTAATTTGTGCGTTGGCACATGTGCCGCGGGATAGGGCATCGGACGGCTCGTTCAGCTTTCCGGGACGATACAAAATCTCATAGTTGAAGGTGGAGAGCTCGATCCTCCACCTTAAGATTTTGTCGTTTTTGATTTTGCCCCGCTGTGCACTATCGAACATGAAGGCTACCGACCGTTGGTCCGTGAGGAGAGTGAATCTCCTGCCGGCCAGGTAATGCCTCCAATGTCGCACAGCTTCCACTATGGCTTGGGCTTCCTTTTCTACTGAAGAGTGGCGGATTTCTGAGGCGTGGAGGGTCCGGGAGAAAAAGGCCACGGGTCTGCCCGCTTGGTTAAGGGTGGCCGTTAGAGCCACGTCGGAGGCGTCGCTCTCGACCTGGAAGGGGAGGGATTCGTCGATGGCGCGCATCGTGGCCTTTGCGATATCCGCTTTGATGCGGCTGAAGGCCTGGCAAGCCTCTGTCGACAGAGGGAAGGTCGTGGTCTGTATTAGGGGGCGGGCCTTGTCTGCGTACTGGGGGACCCACTGGGCGTAGTACAAAAAGAACCCCAAGCAGCGTTTCAGGGCTTTTGGGCAGTGCGGGAGGGGAAATTCCATGAGCGCGCGCATACGTTCGGGGTCGGGGCCTATTATCCCATTGCGCACTACGTAGCCCAGAATGGCTAGACGGTCGGTGCTAAAAACGCACTTGTCCTCGTTGTACGTGAGGTTCAAGGCTTTGGCCGTCTGGAGGAATTTTTGGAGGTTGGCGTCGTGGTCCTGCTGATCGTGGCCGCAGATGGTTACATTGTCGAGATACGGGAACGTGGCCCGCAACCCATGTTGATCAACCATTCGGTCCATCTCCCGTTGGAAGACCGAGACCCCGTTTGTGACGCCAAAAGGGACCCGTAGGAAATGGTATAATCGCCCGTCTGCCTCGAAGGCTGTGTACTTGCGGTCACTTGGGCGGATGGGGAGCTGATGGTAGGCGGACTTGAGGTCCACGGTGGAGAAGACCTTATATTGGGCAATCCGATTGACCATGTCGGATATGCGGGGGAGAGGGTACGCGTCTAGTTGTGTGTACCTGTTGATGGTCTGGCTATAGTCAATGACCATCCTTTGTTTCTCCCCTGTCTTCACTACTACCACCTGCGCTCTCCAGGGACTATTGCTGGCCTGGATTATGCCCTCCTTTAGTAGCTGCTGGACCTCGGACCGAATGAAGGTCCGGTCCTGGGCGCTGTACCGTCTGCTCCTAGTGGCGACGGGTTTGCAATCCGGGGTGAGGTTCGCAAACAAGGACGGGGGTTGCACCTTGTGGGTTGCGAGGCCGCAGATAGTGAGTGGGGGTATGGGGCCGCCGAATTTGAACGTAAGGCTCTGTAGATTGCATTGGAAATCTAATCCCAGCAAGGTGGGGGCACAGAGTTGGGGAAGGACGTTTAGTTTGTAGTTTTTGAACTCCCTCCCCTGCACCGTTAGGGTAACTATGCAGAATCCCTGGATCTGTACGGAGTGGGATCCTGCAGCTAGGCAAATCTTTTGTGCGCTGGGATAGGTGGTCAAGGAACAGCGTCTTACCGTGTCGGGGTGTATAAAGCTTTCCGTGCTCCCGGAGTCGACTAGGCATGGCGTCTCGTGGCCGTTTATTAGGACCGTTGTCGTCGTCGTCTGGAGTGTCCGGGGCCGAGCTTGATCAAGCGTAATCGAAGCGAGCCGTGGTTGTAGTAGTGGAGTGGGGTCCGTTGTTGCCGTCCAAGATGGCGTCGGGGATGAACAAAATGGCCGCCCCCATACATCGCACGTGGCTGGGGGGTCACAAGATGGCGGCAGAGGTGGACAAAATGGCCGCCCCCATGCGTCGTACAGTTCTGGGGCGGTCCAAGATGGCGGCGCCCCTCCTCCCCTCGTGGTGGCCGGGACCCAAAATGGCGGCGTCTGCGGGTCGCACATCGGCGCCCCTCCTCCCCTCGTGGTGGCCGGGACCCAAAATGGCGGCGTCTGCGGGTCGCACATGGTGTGCTGGGGAGCGCTAGGACCGCGAGCGCTAGGACCACGAGCGCTAGGACCGCACGGAGCTCCCTCACCAGGGACAGCGGTGGTCGGGGCCCAAGTCGGCGGCGCCGGCGGGTCAGGCGTGGGGCCGCGAGCGCTAGGACCGCGCGGAGCTCCCTCACCGGGGACAGCGGTGGTCGGGGCCCAAGTAGGTGGCGCCGGCGGGTCAGGCGTGGGGCGCGGGGTGGGGGTTAGGGTGGCGTTAGGGACGCGGAAAACTCCCTCCTCTCCGTGGAGAGTGTTGGCTGGGACCCAAAGCGGTAGTGCCGGCGGCGGGTCATACATGGGCTGCAGGGAGGGGGGTTGGGGAGTGTAGGCGGCGTGCAGAGCTCCCAGTTCTCCCGGGACCGCGGTGGTCGGGACCCAGAGCGGCTGCGCCTGCGGGTCGTACATGGCGTGCTGGGGGGGTTGGGGCGCGTAAACTGCTTGCAGGTCGACTGTGCTCCCGGGACGGCGGCGACCTCGCGGGACCGGCACACAACCGCATAATGGCCCTTTTTCCCGCAGCTTTTGCAGATTGCTGCGCGGGCGGGGCAGCACTGCCGGGGGTGTTTCGCCTGGCCGCAGAAATAGCAGCGGGCGCCCCCGGTGCGACTCGGCGTTTGGACTGCGCAAGCCTGTGGGGTGTCCGGGGGGGGAGTAGGGGGTTTGGGGGTTTGCCACGACGGGTACGTACGGGGCCCAATGGGCTGCCGCGCGGTCGGGGCCGTAGGCGCGGGTATTACGCGCGGCCACGTCTAGGGAGGCTGCTAGGGCCCGTGCCTCTGAGAGTCCTAGCGACTCTTTTTCTAGAAGTCTTTGGCGGATTTGGGAGGATTGCATACCTGCCACAAAAGCATCGCGCATTAACATGTCCGTGTGTTCATTTGCGTTCACCGACGGGCAGCTGCAGGCTCGTCCCAAAATCAGCAGCGCGGCGTATTCTCCGGGAGCTTGCCGTCTCGTCGCGAGCTGGTAGCGAGTGTAGATTTGGTTAACTGGGCGAATGTATAGACTTCTCAGTGCTGCGAACGCCGTCTGGAAATCGTCCGAGTCTTCGATGTGGGAGAAAATCTCCGTGCTCACCCTCGAGTGCAGGACCTGCAGTTTTTGGTCTTCTGAGATTCGGCCGGTGGTCGTTCTGAGGTAGGCCTCGAAGAGAGTCTGCCAGTGTTTGAAGGCTGCTGCCACGTTCACTGCATGGGGGCTGATCCTCAGGCATTCCGGAATGATCCTGAGCTCCATAGTCCTTTTTAGGTACGCATAATAAATTGTAGCGCACAAAGACTCCGTGAGACGAATAGAGTGAAGTCGATGAGGCTTTATTAAGCGTGTCTGTTCCCCCGCAGCTCGATAGTAAACTGGCCTGCGGGGGAAGACTCCGGCTTCTTATACTCCGCCTTCAGGGCGGAGCTAGAGGTCAACGGCCAACCAGGACCTGGGATCTGTCAGCCAATGACATTAGGGCTTCCAGTCCCACATGACCCCCAATACATACTACCACACTACACAGGTGCATTCTGCTGTGAATTACCATTCAGCTTTCTCTTCCTCCCGTCGGAGATGTACCCTGTGGACACTTAAGAGTATCTCAACAACACAGCCGGGTTTTGAGAGTAAATTTTACCACCATGTGGCAATCGAAGCTTACCATTCATTTTGCATGAGGGTGAAATAAGACTGGAGTTATATTTTGTTCGAGATGGTAGGCGCACTGATGGATAAATTGGTTTTTCATGATGATTGGTGAAACTTTGTAGAGGATAAGGAGAGGTTTGTGATGGAATCGTTTATTTTTTTAATCAGTGCGAGAGGTAAATGCCTTCTCAACCTTGTCCCTTGTCTGAGGTGTGGTGACCTTCAGGTTAAATCACCACCAGTCAGCTCTCTCTCTCAAAGGGGAAAGCAGCCTCTGGGACTATGGCCACTTTCATTCATTTCAAGAGGATAGAATAGTTGAGTGGACTGAAAACGCCTGCAGTCGTGTGTGATATCAATGGATCAGGACAGTGCTAAATAGTTTTTCTTTTTTCTTGTTTCTTCTTCTAAGTTAATTTGTGTTTATCACAGTGAGCAATGTTTATCTTTTGAAATTAAACAGTTCCACTCTTTGAATCCATTGTTTTTAAGTCAGAAGTCAAATGTAACATCAGTTTGAGCCCATATAATTTTTCAATGTTAATTGGGTGGCAGGGTGGCACAGTGGTTAGCACTGCTGTATCACAGTACCAGAGACCCGGGGCAATTCCAGCCTTGGGTCATTGTCTGTGTGTAGTCTGCACTTTCTCCCCGTGTCTGCGTGAGTTTCCTCCAGATGCTCCGGTTTTCTCCCACAGTCCAAAGATGTGCAGGTTAGGTGGATTGGCTATGATAAATTGCCCCTTAGTGTCCAGGGATGTGCAGGTTAGGTTATGGGGATAGGGCTGGGTGGACAGGGGAGTGGACATGGGCAGAGTGCTCATTTGAAGGTTCAAAGCAGGTTTGATGGGCCGAAAGGCTTCCTTCTGCACTATAGGGATTCTATGAAAGATATTTCCATACTACTCCTTGGCTACAATTGTGACATTAGCAGTGAACTGGATACAGTTTAGTGTTATTGATAATCATCTTCTCGTACCATAATCTTGACTGTTCAAAGCTATTTCTTATTGGACTTGAGGTATTTTTATCTTTCGGGATGATCATTGATTGCTGATCCACAATTTTGTTGCATATCATAACTCCCCAAAGTAGACAGACCAACTGCCACACAGCCAGTGGCAGTGTTAACATTTTTTATGTATTCTTCCATCACAGTAACAATCTCCTCCTCTACTAGGCATGCTGAACCAGTTCAGTGAATCAGTAGTCTTAGGCTATGATGCAAAATAATGTCATGATACAAACACACTGAAGCTTGGGAATCACTAACCAATAAATCTCAGGCATTCTATGTCCTATGCTTGGAGGTATTTCAAAGATGTAAAGAGCTTGAACGGTGTCTGGGTTAGCTATTCAGCAGTGGGGGGCAACACAACCATAAAACCATAGAAAATCATAGAATCATTGAATTTACAGTGCAGAAGGAGGCCATTCAGCCCATCGAGTCTGCACCGGCTCTTGGAAAGAGCACCCTACCCAAGCCCACACCACCCTATCGCCATAACCCAGTAACCCCACTCAACCAACACTAAGGGTAATTTTGGACATGAAGGGCAATTTAGCATGGCCAATCCACCTAACCTGCACATCTTTGGACTGTGGGAGGAAACCGGAGCACCCGGAGGAAACCCACGCACACAAAAGGAGAACATGCAGACTCCACACAGACAGTGACCCAGCCGGGAATCGAACCTGGGACCCTGGAGCTGTGAAGCAATTGTGCTAACCACTATGCCACCGTTCTGCCATTCAGCCCATCATGTCTACACCGGCCAACAAAGAAAAAAAATAAACTCGTTTTAAACCCACATTCCATCAATTGGACTGTAGCCTTTCAGGTTGCAGCACTTCAGGTGCAGATCCAGGCACCTTTTAAATGAGTTGGACATTTTGGCTTCAACCAACAACTTAAGCAGTGAATACAAGGAGCGGGATTCTCCCCTACCCGGCGGGGCGGGGGTCCCGGCGGGATGGAGTGGCGTGAATCCTCCGCACCTTTAGGGGGTAGGCCCGCCCCTTTAGGGGCTAGGCCCGCCCTGGAGTGGTTGGCACCCCGCCGGCTGGCGTGGAAGGCCTTTGGCGCCATGCCAGCCGGGGCCGAAGGGACTCCGCCGGCCGGCGCAAGTCCGCGCATGCGCGGGACGTCAACAGCTGCTGACGTCATCCCCGCGCATGCGCGCGGGGGGGGTCACCTACGCTTCGGCCATGGCGGAGGCTGATGGTCGGCGCGTAGGAAAAGAGTGCCGCCATGACACAGGCCCGCCCGCGGATCGGTGGGCCCCAATCGCGGGCCAGGCCACCGTGGGGGCACCCCCTGGGGCCAGATCGCCCTGTGCCCCCCCCCAGGACCTTGGAGCCCGCCCGCGCCGCCAGGTCCCGCTGGTAAGGGACCTAGTTCAATTTACGCCAGCGGGACTGGCATAGAACCAGCGGGACTTCGGTCCATCGCGGGCCGGAGAATCGCAGGGGAGGGGGGTCCCGCCGACTGGCGTGGCGCGATTCCCGCCCCCGCTGAATCTCTGGTGCCGGAGAATTCGGCGGCTGGCGGGGGCGGGATTCACGCCGTCCCCCGGCTATTCTCCGACCCGGCGGGGGGTCGGAGGATCCGCCCCAGACGTCCGCCACTCTCTGGGTGAAAACATTTTTCCTCATGTCCCCTCTATCCTTCTACCAATCACCTTAAATCTATGGTAATTGACCCCTCGGCTAGGGGAAACAGGTATTTCCTGTCTACTCTCCTCATAATTTTGTACACCTTAATTAGGTCATCCCTTAGCCTTCTCGGTTCTATTGCAAACAGCCCTAGCCTAGTTAATCTATCCTCATAGTGACAATTTTCAAACCCTGGCAACATTCTGGTAAATCTCCTCTGCATTCTCTCCAAAGCAATGATGTTCTTCCTGTAACATGGTACCAGAACAGTACACACAATTCCAGTGTTTTATCTAGTTTTTAAAATTCATTCATGGAATGTGGACGTTACTGGCTGGGCCAGCATTTGTTGCCATTCCCTAATTGTCTTTAAACTGAATGGCTTGTTTGGCTATTTCAGAAGGGCATTTAAGAATCAGTCACATGTAGGCTAGACCAGGTAAGAATAGCAGATTTCCTTCTCTAAAGGACACTAGTGAAACAGGTAGGTTTTTACAACAATCGACAATGGACATTAGACTTTTAATTCCAGATCTTTATTGAATTCAAATTTTACAATCTGCTGTGGTGGGATTCAAACCTGGGTTCCCAGAGCATTACCCTGAGCCTCTGCATTACTAGTCCAGCAAAAATACCACTGCACCAATGACTACCCAAATCTGCATACACTTACTCTGGGTATGGTTGCCTGGGACTGCAATGCACTCAACAAACACTTACATGGCCCACCACCTGCCCTACCCTGCTGGTCACACCTTATTAATTTATTTGATCACTTAATTAAATAGTTTAGTGACATTACCACTATGCCACCTCCCCTAAGTTCCATCATTGCATCCCTGCATTTGCATTTGCACCTGGGGGCAGCAAGGTAGCATAGTGGTTAGCACAGTTGCTTCACAGCTCCAGGGTCCCAGGTTCGATTCCTGGCTTGGGTCACTGTCTGTGCGGAGTCTGCACATTCTCCCCGTGTGTGCGTGGGTTTCCTCCGGCTGCTCCGGTTTCCTCCCACATGTCCAAAGATGTGCAGGTTAGGTGAATTGGCCATGCTAAATTGCCCTTAGTGTTCAAAAAGGTTGGGATAGGGTGGAGGTGTGGGCTTGGGTAGGGTGCTCTTTCCAAGGTCGGGAGCAGACTCGATAGGCTGAATGGCCTCCTACTGCATCGTAAATTCTATGATCTATGAACCAGTACCTCCTCAATAAAGGAAAACATTCCATATGCTTTCTTTTTTTTTTAAACGCATTTTATTACAAACTTGTACCAATGTAGGTTACAGCAAATAAACACCTCGGGAAACATACTTCCCAACAATCAGCTATACAGTTTGTACAGATTTTTCTACTTTTTCACCCCCCCTTCTCGCCACCCCCCCTCCCCCCGTGACGAACAGCTCCTCAAATACGGTCACAAACATCCCCCACCTTTTCTCAAACTCCCCTGCTGATCCCCTTAACTCATACTTTATCTTCTCTAACCGCAGGAAGTCATACAGGTCACCCAACCATGCTGCTACCCCAGGTCGCGATGCCGATCGCCACTCCAGCAAAATTCTTCGCTGTGCAATCAGAGAGGTGAAGGCCATGACATCGGCCTTCCTCCTCTCCATGAGCTCCGGCTTCTCTGAAACCCCAAAAATCGCCACCAAAACGTCCGGGTCCACCTCCTCCTCCACTATCCTGACTAAGACCGCAAACACTCCCACCAAGAATCTTCCCAATTTTTCGAAACCCCAAAACATGTGCGCGTGATTCGCTGGCTCCCGCCCACACCTCTCATACACATCTGCTACCCCCTGAAAGAACCCACTCATTCTCGCCCGAGTCATATGCACCCTGTGCACCACCTTAAACTGTATCAGGCTCATCCTTGCACAAGAGGAAGTCCCGTTTACCCTTCGCAGTGCCTCACTCCATACTCCCCAATTGATCTCCACTCCCAACTCCTCTTCCCATTTCTCCTTGAGCTTCACCACCCGCTCACCTCCCTGCTCCCCCAGTCACTTAGATATATCCCCAATCCTTCCCTCGCCTTCCACATCCGGAAGCAGCAGTCGCTCCAACAGGGTGTATCCCGACAATCTAGGGAACCCCTTCCAGACCTTTTGTGCAAAGTCCCGAACCTGTAGATACCTGAAGTCACTAACCCTCAGCAGCTCTACCCTCTCCCTGAGCTCCTCCAGACTGGCAAACCCTTCTCCATATGCTTTCTTAACCACCTGTCCTGCCACCTTCAAGGACCAGTGGACATGCACTCCAAGGTCTCTCACTTCCTCAGCCCCCCTTAATATTCTCCCATTTATTGAGCATTCTTTGCTTTGTTTGTCCTCTCCACATGCATTGCCTCACATTTTTCTGGATTGAATTCTATTTGCCACTTCTCTGGCCACTTAACCATTAATGTGATCCTGGGGTCCTCTTTTATCCTCTTCACAATCAACCACATGGCCAATTTTTGCATCATCTCCAAATTTCCCAATTATGTTTCCTGCATTCTGGCCAAAATCATTAATATGTGCAACAAACAGCAAGGCCCCCAAGACTGAGCCCTTGTGAACACCACTGGAGACCGTTTTCCATTCCTAAAACATCCACCGAACTGTACTCCTTGTTTTCTGTCACTGAGACAATTTTGAATCCAGTCTGCCACCTTCCCCTGTATCCCATGAGATCTCACTTATCTGACCACTCTGCCATATCATAGATTATCATAGAATTTACAGTGCAGAAGGAGGCCATTCGGCCCATCGAGTCTGCACCGGCTCTTGGAAAGAGCACCCCACCCAAGGTCAACACCTCCACCCTATCCCCATAACCCAGTAACCCCACCCGACACTAAGGGCAATTTTGGACACTAAGGGCAATTTATCATGGCCAATCCACCTAACCTGCACATCTTTGGACTGTGGGAGGAAACCGGAACACCTGGAGGAAACCCACGCACACACGGGGAGGATGTGCAGACTCCGCACAGACAGTGGCCCAAGCCGGAATCGAACCTGGGACCCTGGAGCTGTGAAGCAATTGTGCTATCCACAATGCTACCGTGCTGCCCTTATGGGACCTTGTCTAACATCTTCCTGAAATCTATTTGGATAACTCCACTGCACTACCCTCGTCAATCCTCCTTGTTACTTCCTCAAATCATTCTATGAAGTTAATAAGACACAGGGCTGGATTCTCCGATTTAAAGACTAAGTGCGGACGCAGGCGTGGGAACAGTGGCGTTTTACGCCTGAAAAAACGCACAAAATCTGCACTGATCCTCCGTCTGATGGGGGGCTCCCAGGCACACAGCGTAAAGCCCCCGGCCGGAGAATTGCCGGGTCCGCGGCCGTGCAACATGGCACCGGCCGCACATGGACCCGAGCTGCCAAAAGCTGCCCCCCCCAGTAATCAGCCTCGCCAACCCCGGAACACCCCCCACCAGTTCCCATCACCAGAGTTAAACTGACTGGGCTATCGGTTTCTGGCCTATCCTTCTCACCCTTTTTCAATAATGTTACAACATTTGCAGACCTCCAACCCTCTGGAACCTTGCCTGTATCAAGTGAGGATTGGAGAATGATCCTCAGAACATCTATTATTTCCTTCAACAGCCTGGGATAATAAACATCAGGCCCAGACAATTTATTCACCTTCAAGGATGCCAGTCCCTTCAGTACTTCCTCTCTCATTGTGCTTATTCTATCTAATATTTCACACACCTCCTCTTTAACGAGAATGTCTGCATCATCCCTCTCCTTAGTGAAGACAAAGTATTCATTGAGAACTTTGCCCACATCTTCTGAACCAAGCCACAAGTCACCATGTACATTCCTGATAGGCCCTGGGCGGGATTCTCCATTGGCCGACGCCAAAATCAGGAAAGGCGATTGGGCGGAGAATTGGTTCCAATGACAAAAACGCAGCGGGGGCCTATTAGACGCCAAATTGCAATTCTCCATCACCTCGACAGCGGCATCAATGCGTACCACGGTGATCGGCCATACAGTAGACACTTTTTGCATGTCATTAGCAGGCCTGACCCGGTATTCTCCGGGGCCTCCTCAGGTCCCCGCTTCCAATGGGCCGAGTTCCCGACGCGCGGTTCACTTGTGTTTTCAAAAATCGGGAAACCGGCGCCGTGGCTGATGAGGGAGAGAGAGGAGGTAGGGCCCAGAGAGGAGCGACTGAGGGTTACCAGCCCAGACACTGGCTGTGCTGGCTGGGGTTTGGGGGGGGGGGGGGTGGCGGGTAGACAGGGGGAACAGGCTGAGTGGCCAGGATGACCCCCCACGGGATTGGGGCGGTATCCAGGCATGGACAATCATTACGGCGGCCATCTTGCTGTGCACCCACTGAGCACCCACCTTAGCCCTTGGTTCTGCAGAGTGACACCGGCTGTATGGGTGCCCCACCCCCTCACCCACGCACCCCATTCTGCCGCCACATCACCCCCTCACCCGGCCGCCACCCACCGGCAGCCCACACAGGGCAACACCCACAGTAGCCCCTGACGAGGGCAGTGCCTGCCAATGGTAACCCTGGCATCAGGGATGGGCACCAGGGCCAGAGGTCCACAGGGTGCGGGCTCTGATGGGACCAGGGGTGTGGGGATGAGGGGGGGAAGGGACATGCGGCGGTAGAGCCTGTAATGCCACCATGTAGCCCATTGGACCTGGTTGGGGGTACACACCATGCTATCATGTCGACCTTTCACACCCTGCAGACAATGGATATTGGAATACAACGAGCAATGGTGGCCTTCTTGCTAGTCGCTGCAGCCCTGGGGGATGCCCTGCGGTGGTACGAGCGAGCGCTGCTCGAGGAGGAGGAAGCTGCAGCAGCGGAGCGTGCAGCAGAGGAACAGGGGGCAGCCACACAGGTTGGAGAACCGGCCGGCCAACAGGCCGAGGAGGAGGAGATGCCAAGGAGTCGCCGTATGAGGCCTCATGTGTACCGGCGCCGCCTGCCATACCGGACATGCCGTTGGAGACTCCGGTTGAGCTGAGAGACAGTGCGGCATATCTGCCAGATGAATGGCACACCTGGCACCTCGGGGATGTGGGGGAGGACACCCGTTCCCGGTGTCCGTCAACGAGCCGGACGCCTGATCTTCTACGCGACGGGGTCCTTCCAGGGGCCGAATGGGGACCTGTCCGGGATCTCACAGACCTCGGCGCACAGATGCATCCGCAGCTCAATGGGGGCCCTATATGCCGAGGTGGATCAATACATCCACTTCAATGTGGACCGAGCCCACCAGGATGCCCGGGCAGCGGGGTTCGCAGCCATCGATGGAATGCGCCGGGGTCTAGGAGGTGATCGACGGGATCTATGCCACGCACTGGCTGATGACAGGCCACTGTACACAGACCGAAAGGGGTATCACTCGATGAACGTGCAGCTGATATGTGACCATCAGCTGCGCATCATACACGTCTGCGCCCGATACCCGGGCAGTGTGCATGACGCCTTCATCCTGGCACACTCGAAGATTCCTGACATGTTTGAGACACCCCCCACTGGCTGAGGGGTTGGCTCCTGGGCCACAGGGGTTCTCCACTGCGGTCCTGGCTGAAGACACCAATCCGGAGGGCACAGACCGAGGCCGAGACCCGTTGCAACGATGCCCAGACAGCAACCAGTGGTGTGATCGAGCGGTGCTTTGGCCTCCCGAAGATGTGGTTTAGGTGCTTGCACCACTCTGGAGGGGCCCTCCAGAACAATGCCGAGAGGGTCACCAGCATCATGGTGGCCTGCTGCGTCCTCCACAACATCGCGCAGCAGAGAGGCGACGTGCTGGAGGAGGAGGAGAAACACCAGGCCTCATCCGACGAGGAGGATGCGGATGATGGCGAGGCTGGGCTGAACATAGGGACCAGACAGGCACCGGAGGCCGCATGATGTGTGTGCTAGGGACAATGCACACGGGACGCTCTGATCGCCTCCAGGTTCACCGATTATGAGGCGGGGTAGGGGGGGGGGGAACTGGTCAGGGGCACGGACACCGCATCCCAACCTCACACACCCCATCCCCTGCCAACCCCCACCTGCAAACCCCCCTCTCCCTGTGATACGTACCTGCAGCACTATGGGGTGGGGCCCTGGGTTGACAGTAACACCGGGTCTGGTCCATGGGATAGAGGATGATGACAACGCACTCTGCAATGAGCTCTGGTACTCCGCATCGTTTAACAACGTCTGAATCTTGCCCAAGGTAACACTTTCCACCGGCCACCTGGGAAATCCCTGCATATGAGCTGGCCATTTCATCACACGGTCCCATCGGACGTCTGGGGTGGCGGTGGTGGGGACTGTCGGGGTGTGTGGGGGAGGAGGGTGGGGAGCACGGCCCACCCACAGGGTCCGTCCATTCCCCCCCCACCCCCAGCATCCGCCAGTTGCCCCCCGCTGGCCAGCCCGGCCAAGACCAATCCATCCCTCACACCCATCAGGCAGAGCACCGAGGCAAACCAGAAGGTGGTGGCACAGTCGCAGGTTGTAACAGTGGTAACAGATGTTTATTGTGAACAAATATATACACGTTTGTGCCCTAGCCCCTATAACTAAACTGTGCCCTGCACCGGTGTCTACCTTTCTGGTCTTACGGGCCCTAACGCTATGTCCAGGTGGTACAGCAGGAATGCAGGCGGCCTGCTGTGATTTTTGCCCTGCGACATGCCCTGCCCTGAATGGGCCCGGTTGCTTCTCGGGTGTCCCAGGTGGCGTGATGCCAGCCTGTTCTGCCTGCTGCCCAGCAGATGCGCCAGGGACAGGAGGGAGGAGTCCGATGTGCTGCAGTGTTCCGTCACCTACCCTGCGGGAGTCATCGGCACAGGCCCCATCACCTCCTGCCTCGGGGTGCCCGATGGCCCCCGGGCTACCCCATGGGATGGGGAGCGGGGACGGGGGGTAAGCGGAGCTATCCACTGCCGCTTCCCGCCACCTGGCACTGTGGGTCCTGGAAATCTGCTCTGGTCTCGACCAGGGTCTGTTACGCTCGCTGCCATGGAGTACAGGGAGTGGACCATCTCCATCTGGGATTGCGCCACATCACGCTGCGACTGTGTCACCAACTTTTGGTCTGTGTCACATCAGCCAGTGACTGCACCATCTCCCTCTGAGACTGGGCGAGCTCCCACTTTGGCTGCGACATGTTGGCCAGTGCCTGGGCAATGCCGCCGCGTTCCCAGCCATGGCCTGCTGTGACTGGGCCACGCTCAGGAGCGCCGCTGCAATGTCCAGGTGGCTCTGGGATATGGGCCTTGGCCAGCACCTACACAGAGTCCCTCAGGCCTTGGACATGCTGATCCATAGCCAAAACCATCGCCACCAATGCCTCCACCATGGACACCACCCCTGCGGTGTTGACCTGGGTCCACGCATTGTCGGCATCACCTCCTGCTGCTGCACACGGTTGGACTCCTCCAACTGCACCTGCAGGTGCTGGATGCTCGCCGACAACCCCTCATGTAGTCCCTGGCTCTGTGACTGCATCTCCACAATTGGTAGGACTGTCTGTTCCTGAAGCCTGAGACATGTCTGGATGGCAACTAGTTCCTGGGTTTGGCCTGTCCTCCGACCGTCTGGCCCCGCGTGAGTTCCGACCTCCACCTGCTGTACCGGATCAGCTGTGTGGTGCGCACCAGATAGTGTCCCAGGAGCCTCTTCACTAAAGTGCTCAACTGAGGTGAGTGTCTCTGGGATGGTGGAGGGTGTTGGAGACAGCTATGACAGGAAATCACTGTCATCCACCGACCCGAGCTCCGGGGTGACTTGAGTCTCAGGTGGAGGGCTGGCGTCCGAGCTGCTGTCGTCATCAGTGCTCGGCTCGCGGCGGGGGGGTGCTCCGACTGTGGCACTGGCTGGGGCGGGGGACCCAGATGGATCTGCCCCATCTCCAGCAGGTCCTGCAAGACACAAGACAAGACGTATGATTAGACCGCGGGCCGGGAGACGTGGGGGTGGGTGTGAGGGTGGGGACTGGTGGTGTGGGGATGGTGTAGGGTGAGGGTGATGTTGGTGTGACAGTGGTGTGGGGGTGAGGGTGGCGTGGGGGTGAGGGTGGAGTGGGGGTGGTGTTGGGGGGGGGGGTGGTTGACAGACATGTCACAGGAAACCACAACTCACCGGGGTCTCACTTCCTCACCCGCGGCCGAGCTCCCCCTCAGCGACCTACCTTTCCTCCAGGCCGCCAACTTTGTCCAGGGCCCTCTGCTCTGCCACAGTGAGCGGCTGCAGGTCCGGCGGTTCCCTCCTGTCTCCTGCTGCTCCCGAAGGTTATGCGTGGCCTTCCCCTGGGTCGGGGGTGGTGGGGTGGGGGGGACACATAAAACAACAGTGTTAGACACAGTCCGACTCATGCAGCCCAGGGGGTGAGTAGGTGATGGTTCAGTGGCGAGGGGCACCTGGCCATGGCGGCCGGTATGGGTACCCGCATGTGGTGGCTCATGGCGCTCACAGCCTCTGCCACCTCCGCCCAGGCATGACGAATGGCGGCGGCTGGCAGCCTCCTTTCCGGGCCAGGATACAGGGTCATCCGTCTCTCCTGCACCACGTCCAAGAAGTTTTCCAGCTCGGCATCTGTGAATCTCGGATGGTGTGTGTGTGGGGAGAATAGTTTATATGCGGCTGCAGCTTGTCAGCCTTTGGGTGTCAATCGCGAAACCGGCAAATCCGGCAACGTTCCTCATTGGAATGGATTGTGTTCCATGTGGTTAGCCGGTTAGCCCCTTAACAGTAGCGGAATCGGTCCTGTTGCGGTGCCAGTTTTTCTGTCATGAAAGTCCACGAATTCTGCGTTGGCGTCAACACTTAGTTTCAGAAACGGAGAATCCCGCCCACAATCTTTTCTTTAGTTATTCGCTTGCTCTTAACGTATTGGTAAAAGATCTTAAGATTTTGTTTAATTTTGCTTGCCAAGATTCTTTAGTTTCTTCTCTTTGTTTTCCTAATTTCCATTTTTACTTCATCCCTGTACTTTCCATACTCCTCTAGGCTTTCTATTACATATTACAGTATTACATCTTTTGTGACTGACACAGGCTTTCTTTTTATGCTGAACATTGGCCTGTATGATTCTCGATAAACATGGGGCTCCAGCTTTGGCAGTGCCACCCTTTTTCTTTGTGGGGACATGTCTACACCGTGCCCATAGACAGCATCACAATTATACCACACATTCATCTGATCTGACACTTTTACATCATTAACAAGTCATTGTGTATGAATCAGTAACAGCAGCCCGAGCTGATTTCTACCCCATGGGCAATGAGGCCAGTTGGCTCCACTCCTACCTAGCTACGGCAAATTAACTCAGCACATATCTGGGGATAAGTTAGGATTTTCCAATTAAGGGGTAATTTGGCGTGGCCAATCCACCTACCCTGCACATCTTTGGGTTGTGGTGGTGAGACCCACGCAGACACGGGGAGAATGTGCAAACTCCACACGGACAGTGACCCAGAGCCGGGATCGAACCCAGGTCTTCAGCGCCGTGAGACAGCAGTGTTAACCGCTGTACCACGGTGCCACCCATACGTCCCCTTTAATAAGGACATGGCGAGCCCACACCGAGTAATTTTCATTTACTTACTATTATATGCGTTATATACAACTCCCAGTAGATCCCTACCAGCTCTCCCGCCTTACTGGTTGGTGCCTTACTGGCCGACCTTTTATACATGGCTGAATGGAGTTCTCCCGCCCCTCAGTGGAGGAGCTCGTACTCTGTGAGAACCACAGAGAGGATAATCATTCCCACCCCTTCAGTCCCATGCGGGATATGACGCTCCCGCCTTCACTGGCAAGTCTCCCCCCTTCACTGGAAAGCCCCATTCTTCACTGGCAAAACCCCCCCTTCGCTGGCATGTGCACCCCCCACCCTTCGCTGGCAAGTTGCCCCCCCTTCACTGGCAGGTTCCCCCCCCCCCCCCTTCACTGGCAAGTCTCCTCCTTTCAGTGGCAAGACCCCCCCCCCCCTTTCACTGGCAAAATCCCCCCCTTCACTGCAAGTTTCCCCCCCACCCAGTCACAGGCAACCCCCTCCCCGATCGCTGGCAAGTCCCCCCCCCACATTGCTGGCAAATCGCCACCCCTTCACTGGAAAGTACCCTATCCCCTTTACTGCAAGTCCATCCCTCCTTTACTGGCATGTCAGCCCCCACCCACAGTGGCAAGTCCTCACGTCCCTTCACTCGCATGTTCACCCCACGGCATCATTGGCAAGTCCCGTCCCCCCCCCCGTCCCCCCCTCCACCTTCACTGGCAAGTCCACTCGCCTTTACTGGCAAATCCCCCCCATTTCATTGGCAGGTCCCGTCCCCTTCACTGGCAAGTCCCTTCACTGGCATGTCCCGCCCCCACCACACCCCCTTCCGGATTAATTGGCAAGACCCCCCCCCCACACTTCACTGACAAGTCCCCATGCCCCTTCACTGGCATATGTCTCTCTCTCTCTCTCTCTCTGTCTCCCCCCTCCCCACCGGCTTCTTTGGTTCATTGGCAAGTCCTCTCCACATCACTGACAAGTCACCCCACCCCTTCACCGGCAAATTCCCCGCCATCCCGTATCACTGGCAAGACCCCCTTGAAAGGTACCCCCCACACCGCACATAATTGCAACCCCCCCTCCCAACAGAGCTCCCCAGAGGGCTTGGCCTTGGGCACAAGTTGGCACTGCCAGGTTGGCATTACCAGGTTGGCATTTCCAGGATGGCACTGCCAACCTGTGCTGGGGAAGTACCAACCTGCGCTGGAGCAGTGCCAACCTTTGCCAGGAACAGTGCCAATGGGCAGTGCCATGGCACTGCCCGGGCATGTCTTTTTCCCCCTGCTGCTATGCTTACCTTGGGGCCCCTGGCAGGATGCCCTCGACTGAACCCTATGGGGAATCATGTGGTGTGAGGCCTGTTAATAGTATTAAAATTAATTAAAATCCATTTAAATGAGGGTCCCGCCTTTTGTTGGATGGGAACCTCATTATGTCACTGGCGTTGGGCGGAGAAAATCGGAAAACAAGATCTCGCTGCCGCAAATCTCACTTCCTGACTCTCACGAGATTTTGCACCCGTATCGCTATTGGACGCAAAATCGCCCCTGATGTCAAGTATGAGAGAATATGAGGATGACAAGGGACTCAAGAGTATTTCCACTGGCACAATGAGATTTAAAAGGAAATTTAATTGAGGATTTTACAAGTATGAAGGAGTTTGATAGGGAGAACTTATTTTGTCTGGTTTGGGAATCGGAGATGGGAAAGGTTATCAATTTAAAATTGTGAGTGAACATTAGGAGATTTTTTTAACCATAGAGTTGCTACAGCATGATATTTTCTGTCACATTGAATGGGAGAGAAAAAACTTGCATCTTTTAAGAGAAGAGTAGATAAACATTTGAAGAGGATGATAGAAAGTTATGGAAAAAATGAGTGGGGTGATCATTTTCTTATTCCTTACATTACTAATCAATATTAAATATTAAGTCAACTTAAATTAAATCATTCATCTGCAAAGTATGCATGCTTGTAAATGTTTGTTTAAAAATAATAGTGCAATGACTTTGGAGATCCCTTCATTCCGCTAAATCTGATGCAGTTGAATGCAGCTCTCAGATTACAGCATAGGGGCCTAAGGATAAACTTGGTAAAGGTAATGTTGCCATAGTCCCAGATGACCACAGGCTACTTTCCCCTTTGAGGAGGAGAGCTTACTGGTGGTGATTTAACCTGAGGACCACCATGTCATAACATACACCAGTACATCATGGTGCAGACACACACTGATGGACACACAGTGGGACCAATCAACATACACAACACCGCAGCCAATCACCAGTGAGAGCACACGCACTATAGGGGACATCAGAGTTCCCGCTCATTCGAGTAGCAGCTAGCTAGGAGCACAGAGCTCACAACCTGCAACACAGACATTCACCATGTGCTGAGTGCATCAACTGGTTAGGACAAGGCAAAGGTCTTTAGTTAAAGCTGGTATCGTATTTACCCACAGTTCAAGTATGTTTAAATAACCTGTTAATAAAATAGTGTTGCACTACTTCAAGTGTTGGTGACCTGTATGTGATCCAGAACACGCAACACATCATGATACCAGGAGTGGTTGCATACTAGCACTTCTTAGACCTGCCTGCAAGTGATCTGCCTTCCGCCAGCATTCCTTCATTCTGCAACATGGACAACATCAGCCCGCCGCCGCCGCTCCGCATCGCCGGCAACCTCGGGGCCAACTGGAAGATTTTCAAACAGCGCTTCCAGCTCTACTTCGAAGCCACGGACAGGGAGGGCGCCTCGGACACCAGAAAGATTGCTCTTCCCCTCTCTACGGCCGGGGACCATGCCATCCATATTTTCAACTCTCTCACCTTTGCAGATGACGAAGACAAGACGAAGTTCAAGACGGTTATCCTCAAATTTGACACTCACTGCAGCGTAGAGGTGAATGAAAGTTTTGAACGCTACTTGTTCCAGCAATGTTTGCAGGGTAAGGATGAACCTTTCCAATCCTTTTTAACGCACCTCCGCATCCTTGCGCAATCTTGCAGCTACGGGCCCACCTCCGACTCCAAGATACGCGACCAGATCGTTTTCGGTGTTCAGTCGGACCCCCTACGTCAGCAGCTCCTCAAAGTAAAGCAACTCACCCTAGCGACCGCCATCGAGACCTGTGTCCTACATGAAAATGCCACCAATCGGTACTCCCATATACAAGCGGCTGAAACAGCGCGGCAAAGTCCCCACGAGGCAGAATGGGTCCAAGTGATTGAGCACCTCCAGGGCCTCAGCCTGGATAAAGGCGGCTCATGACCCTCGTGCAGCTGATCTCCCTACTCTGGCTCCAGATGACAACGTCCGCATCCATCTTCCGGATGGTGGCTGGTCTGCAACTGCTGTGGTTCTTTGGCAGATGGCTCCCCGCTCGTTCCTGGTTCGTCTACCGGATGGTTTCATTCTGCGCCGTAATCGGCGTGACCTTCGTCTCGTTCCGCGCTCGCTACGTGATCCTCCGCCAGTGCCACGCCCTCCTGTTGTCCCTGACCTGGACTATGCAGAGATTCCGGTTACTCTGCATCCTCCTCACTCTGATGCAGTCCAGCCCACTCCTCAGCTGGTGGCTCCTGACCCACCCTTGAGGCGGGCAACCAGAATTCGTCGCCCACCTCAGACTTGATTTGTGAACTTTGCACTAATGGACTCTCTGGTCTGTTCTGTTCTTCCGTTTAATCGTTCAAGTGGTTTGTATATAGTGTTCATCTCGTTATTTGTGTGACACACTGTTTTTTTCTGACCCAGGCACCTTCCCATGTAAATAGCTTAGTTTTATGTACATAGTCCTGTAAATATTTCACACACACGTAGTCAGGAACATTCACCACACACTATTTATTGTCACGCAGGCACATTTTTTTATATAAAAGGGGGATGTCATAATATACACCAGTATATCATGGTGCAGACACACACTGATGGACACACAGTGGGACCAATCAACATACACAACACCGCAGCCAATCACCAGTGAGAGCACACGCACTATAAAGACAGGGGACATCAGAATTCCCGCTCATTCGTGTAGCAGCCAGCTAGGAGCACAGAGCTCACAACCTGCAACACAGACATTCACCATGTGCTGAGTGCATCAACTGGTTAGGACAAAGCAAAGGTCTTTAGTTAAAGCTGGTATCGTATTTACCCACAGTTAAAGTATGTTTAAATAGTTAACCTTTTAATAAAATAGTGTTGCACTACTTCAAGTGTTGGTGACCTGTATGTGATCCAGAACACCCAACACATCACACCACATCCCAGGTGAGGGGCAAGGTTGAGAAGGTGGGCCCGGGGCAGCATGGTGGCGCAGTGGTTAGCACTGCTGCCTCACAGTGCCGAGGACCCGGGTTCGATCCCGGCTCTAGGTCATTGTCCGTGTGGAGTTTGCACATTCTCCCCGTGTCTGTGTGTGTCACGCCCCCACAACCCAAAGATGTGCAGGGTGGGCGGATTGGCCAGGCTAAATTGCCCCTTAATTAAATTTTAAAAAAAAAGAAAAAGCAGGGCCTTCATGAATAACTTCAGCTGTAACGGGAATGGAACCCATTCTGCTGGCCTCGCTTTGTATCACAAACCTATAAACTAAACATATACTGGAGCAGTTGTTGAGCTCAGACTTCTATTTGTAGAATGAACAACCTCATCAGCTTCAGGGGAAGAATCCTTGCAATTCTGAATCACAGGAGAACACACATTTGGCAATGGAACCAAGAAGGATTGTAATAGTCCTAATGGAGTCATGTGAGTCATAGTTAATGCTGTGATAACAACAACTTACATTTGTATAACTTCAGCACAGGAAAAGGTCTCAAAGCATCTGAAGCCCAGAAAGCATATTTTGTGAGAAATGTAACATTTGCCGAATGAAACATTTAAAAAATGTAATCCGTTCTTGGAACTTGAGTTCCAGTTATAAACTGCTGCAGTTGATGTCATTTGAACCCCTCAATTAGAGTAGTGTAGAGTAGAGTAGGGGGGTATTGAGGCAGGTCCATGCGTAAACAGAGCCGTGGTTTGCACTATGTTTAATTTGTGAATTGACTTTTTTTGTTCTGTACAATGTCACTTTTTCTATATGCCGAAAATACCTCAATAAAATTGTCTGTTAAAAAAAACAAAAAACAAGTGGGGGTTGCTGTATCATCTGCGTGTGTCTCCGATTGCTCGATGCTTCTGATGTTCCAAAGAGTTTTCAAATGGTACTACCCATCAGAAAGGATATATTTCCCTTGAAAAGGTTGCAAGACAGACGCACCAGAATGATACCAGGGCTTACAGAGATAAATTATGAGGACAGGTCACATAAACGTGGCTTGTATTCCCTCGGTTATAGGATTTTGAGGGTTGATCTGATTGAAGTGTGTAAAATTGTAAAAGAGTTTGTCGGGGTAGATACAGAAAAACCATTTCCTCCGCAACCGAGAACAAGATTGCATAACTTTAAAATTAGATCTAGGCCATTCAAGAGTGAAATTGGGAAGCACGGTGTTAAAAAGGATGTAAAAATTTGGAACTTTCTCTTCAAAAGATATTGGATGTACCATTGGAGCCCTCAAGACTGGGATGGATAGAATTTTCTTACGTAATAGTATCAAAGAATATGAAGCAAGGCAATAAAGAGATTAGAGCCAAGATCTAATTGAACAGCACAGCAGGCTCGAGGGGCTGAATAACTACCCCTGTAAAACACATGCTCTCACCTTTATCTTGATATTTACAATGTGACAAGGAGGGCCTTAATTGCAACCCAGTGTAAATTGCTGCAGTTAAAGATAAGCATTCGATAAAACCCAAGACCAGGTGCAATGCCTTTTCTTGTCAATTTGGATCTTGCATGTCTCTCTTTTGAGGAGATCATGAATTGGATTCAATTTGAATTTGAATTAGTTTTTGGAGCAAGCAATGAGATGGACCACGGGCTTGCTCTGTCCACGCTGTGCATTGGCTTTGTAACTTTAAGAAGGAATAGAAATTTTAAACAAAGGCTGCTGCAAAAGACCAGCTAAAACACACACCACCATTTTTATTGCAGCTATCTAGGGCATTGGTGAAGCCACGCGGGGAGTATTTTTAAAAAGATTTAGAGCATCCAATTATTATTTTCCAATTAAGGGGCAATTTTAATGTGACCAATCCACCTTACCTGCACAAACTCCACAGTCAGTGACCCAGGGCCGGGATTGAACCCGGGTCCTCAGCGACGTATGCAGCAGTGCTAACCACTGTGCCACCATGCCGCACTACACGTGGAGTATTATTGTGTGCAGTTTTGGTGTCCTTATCTGAGGAAGGGTGTTCTTGCTGTGGAGGGAGTGCAGCGAAGGTTTACCAGTGTAGCACAATCAGTTATTCACGAGGCGAGAAGAGATTAAGTCAATCGAAGGCTTTATTAAGCAGACTTGTTCCCCAGCAGCTCAGTTACAGATTGCGGCTGCTGGGAGAACCCGGGTTCTTATACTCCGCCTTACTGGGTGGAGGCAGCAGGCGGCCGATCCAATCAGGACCCAGTGTCTGTCTACCAATAGCTTCTCGGCATCACAAGTACCGTACTACCCCTAATACATACCACCCACAGTCACCCCTTGTTAAAAAAGAACCCGGCGGGGTGGTGGGTCGCATGGTGGCAGGGGTTTACAAAGCTGGTACTGGAATTATCTTAACACAGTGCTATGCATCGATTTCAACGGTGAACTATTTACACTGCCACTTTACTGGGCTATTGAATTATTTACAGGTTTTGCTTGGTCACACGGATTCCACGAGTCGAGTGGGTGCCCTGGTCATCCTTGTCGATCGTCTCAGCCCTGGTGGTGGTGCAGGTGCTGGCTCGGGCACTGTCGTCTCTGGGAGCGTCGCGCTGTTTGTCCCTGTTTCACTACTGGGCGGGCACGGGAGGAGGACCGATCCACCCGGGAAGGGAGCGGCCATGGGGTATGCCGGCGGGAGGGAGGGGGTGATTGGTGTTGGGGGAGACCGTGTCCTGTCAGCCGTCGGTGTATGCCACGTAGGCGTATTGGGGGTTTGCATGGAGAAGATGAACCCGCTCGACCAACGGGTCCGATTTGTGCGCCCGCACATGCTTTCGGAGCAAGATGGGTCCTGGGGCTGCCAGCCAGGTCGGAAGTGACGTTCCGGAGAAGGACTTCCTAGGGAAGACCAAGAGGCGCTCGTGAGGCGTTTGATTAGTTGTGGTACACAGCAGCGACCGGATGGAGTGGAGGGCATCCGGGAGGACTTCCTGCCAACGGGAATCTGGGAGACCTCTGGACCGTAGGGCCAGTAGGACGGTCTTCCAGACCGTACCGTTCTCCCTCTCTACCTGACCGTGGACGGTCTTCCAGACCGTACCGTTCTCCCTCTCTACCTGACCGTGTCCCCGGGGGTTGTAACTGGTCGTCCTGCTTGAGGCAATGCCCTTGCTGAGCAGGAATTGATGCAGTTCGTCGCATGAAGGAGGACCCCCTATCGCTATGGATGTATGCGGGGAAACCGAACAGTGTAAAGATGGTGAAGAGGGCTTTATTGACCGTGGCCGCGGTCATGTTGGGACGGGATGGCGAAAGGGTAACGGGAGTATTCGTCCACCATATTTAGGAAGTACGTGTTGCGGTCGGTGGAGGGGAGGGGGCCTTTGAAATCCAGACTGAGGCGCTCAAAGGGTCGGGAAGCCTTTATCAGGTGCGCCCTATCTGGCCTGAAAAAGTGGGGCTTGCACTCTGCCCAGATTTGGCAGTTCCTGGTGGCTGTTCGGACCTCCTCAACAGAGTAGGGGAGGTTGTGGGTCTTCACAAAGTGGTAGAACCGAGTGACCCCCGGGTGGCAGAGGTCCTCGTGGAGGGCTTGGAGGCGGTCTACTTGTGCGTTGGCACATGAATAGGGCATCGGACGGCTCGTTCAGCTTTCCGGGACGGTACAAGATCTCATAGTTATAGGTGGAGAGCTCGATCCTCCACCTCAAGATCTTGCCGTTCTTGATTTTGCCCCGCTGTGCATTATCAAACATAAAGGCTACCGACCGTTGGTCAGTGAGGAGAGTGAATCTCCTGCCGGCTAAGTAATGCCTCCAATGTCGCCCAGCTTCCACGATGGCTTGGGCTTCCTTTTCCACTGAGGAGTGGCGGATTTCTGAAGCGTGGTGGGTCCGGGAGAAAAAGGCCACGGGTCTGCCCGCTTGGTTGAGAGTGGCCGCCAGAGCTACGTTGGATGCGTCGCTCTCGACTTGGAAGGGGAGGGACTCGTCGATTGCGTGCATCGTGGCCTTTGCGATATCCCCTTTGATGCGGCTGAAGGCCTGGCGGGTCTCAGTCGACAGGGGAAATGTCCGCGTAATGGGGGTCCCACTGGGCGTAATAAGAGAAGAAGCCCAGGCAGCGTTTCAGGGCTTTGGAGCAGTGGGGGAGGGGGAACTCCATAAGGGGGCGCATGCGTTCAGGGTCGGTGCCTATCACTCCATTACGCACCACGTAGCCAAGGATGGCGAGACGGTCTGTGCTAAACACACATTTTTCCTCGTTATAGGTGAGGTTCAGTGCGTTAGCGGTCTGGAGGAATTTGCGGAGGTTGGCGTTGTGGTCCTGCTGGTCATGGCCGCAGATGGTTACATTGTCGAGGTATGGGAACGTGGCCCACAAACCGTGCTGGTCAACCATTCGGTCCATCTCCCGTTGGAAGACCGAGACTCCGTTAGTGACACCAAATGGGACCCTTAAAAAGTGGTAGAGCCGCCCGTCTGCCTCGAAGGCCGTGTACTTGCGGTCGCTCGGGCGGATGGGGAGCTGATGGTATGCGGACTTAAGGTCCACGGTGGAAAAGACCTTGTATTGTGCAATCCGATTGACCATGTTGGATATGCGGGGGAGAGGGTACGCATCTAGCTGTGTGTACCTATTGATGGTTTGACTATAGTCTACGGCCATCCTCTGCTTCTCCCCGGTCTTCACAACTACCACCTGTGCTCTCCAGGGACTATTGTTGGCCTGGATTATGCCTTCCTTCAGCAACCGCTGGACTTCAGACCGGATAAACGTTCGGTCCTGGGCACTGTACCGTCTGCTCCTAGTGGCGACAGGTTTGCAATCCAGGGTGAGGTTCGCAAACAAGGAAGGCGGTTCAACCTTGAGGGTCGCGAGGCTGCAGATAGTGAGTGGGGGTATAGGGCCGCCGAATTGGAACGTTAAGCTCTGGAGGTTACATTGGAAATCTAACCCTTGGAGAGTGGGAGCATAGAGTTGGGGGAGGACATAAAGCCGATAATTCTTAAACTCTCTCCCATGCACTGTTAGGTTCGCGATGCAGAACCCTTTGATTTCTACGGAATGGGATCCCTCTGCCAGGAAAATCTTTTGGGTACTCGGATGGATTGAAAGAAAACAGCGTCTTACCGTATCCGGATGGATAAAACTTTCCGTGCTCCCAGAGTCGATCAGGAATGGCGTTTCGTACCCGTTAACACCGTCGTTGTTGCCGTTTGGAGCGTCCGGGGCCGCGACTGGTCCAGGGTCACCGAAGCCAGTCGTGGTTGCTGCATCGGGGCGTTTTCTTCAGACCCCGTGGAGCCGTCGATGCTGGGGTCCTTGGCTATCAGCCAAGATGGCGGCGTCCATGGATCGCACGCGGTCGGGGGCAGACAAAATGGCCGCGCCCATGGATTGCTCGTGTCCGGAGGGTCACAAGATGGCCGCGCCCATCCTCCCCGCGTGGAGTCCGGGACCCAAAATGGCGGCGCCCGTTGGCCGCACATGGATCGTTGGGG
This sequence comes from Scyliorhinus torazame, assembly GCF_047496885.1. Classification (NCBI taxonomy): domain Eukaryota; kingdom Metazoa; phylum Chordata; class Chondrichthyes; order Carcharhiniformes; family Scyliorhinidae; genus Scyliorhinus; species Scyliorhinus torazame. The sequence goes on along the minus strand of NC_092714.1, from coordinate 96,196,738 downwards.
GGGGTTGAGTCTGCTGTCCCCGTTCTCCCCCGGAGATTGCGGCGACCCCCCGGGACTGGCACACCGCCGAATAGTGCCCCTTCTTGCCGCAACTTTTACAGATGGCCGAGAGGGCCGGGCAGCGCTGCCGGGGGTGTTTCGACTGCCCGCAAAAATAGCAGCGGTGCCCCCCCGGGTGGTCTGGTGCTCTGGCCGTGCAGGCTTGCAGGGGGATGGGGGGTGCCGGGGAGTCGGTCGCAGCGGGGGTCCACGGAGCCCAAGGGGCTGCCGCGCGGTCGGGGCCGTAAGCGCGGGCATTTTGTGAGGCCACATCGAGGGAGGCCGCAAGGGCCCGTGCCTCCGTGAGTCCTAGTGAGTCTCTCTCCAGCAGTCGCTGGCGGATTTGGGATGAGGTCATACCTGCCACAAAAGCATCCCTGATTAGGAGTTCCGTATGTTCGTTAGCCGTCACCGGTGGGAAGTTGCAGTTCCTTCCCAATATTAGCAGCGCGCTGTAGAACTCGTCCAGCGATTCTCCGGGGATTTGCCATCTCATCGCGAGTTGGTGGCGTGCGTAGACTTGGTTTACGGGCCGAATGTAGACTCCTTTCAGCATGGTGAGCGCCGTCGGGAAATCCTCCGCGTCTTCGATGAGCATGTAGATCTCTGGACTCACACTGGAATGCAGGACCTGCATTTTCTGGTCTTCTGTGATCCGGCCGGGGGCCGTTCGGAGGTATCCCTCGAAGCACGCTAGCCAGTGTTTAAATACGGCCGCTGAGTTTGCTGCATGGGGGCTGATTCGCAGACACTCCAGGGGCGATCCGGAGCTCCATAGTCTTTTTAAGTCTGCTTAATAAATTGTAGCACAATCAATTACTCATGAGGCGAGAAGAGATGAAGCCAATCGAAGGCTTTATTAAGCAGACTTGTTCCCCAGCAGCTCATTTACAGAATGCGGCTGCTGGGAGAACCCGGGTTCCTATACTCCGCCTTACTGGGTGGAGCCAACAGGCGGCCGATCCAATCAGGACCCAGTGTCTGTCCACCAATAGCCTCTCGGCATCACAGGTACCGTACTACCCCTAATACATACCACCACAACCAGGTTGATTCCTGGGATAGCGCGACTGTCATATGAGGGGAGACTAAATCAGTTAGGATTATATTCATTGGAGTTTAAAACACTGAGAGGGGATCTCATAGGAACTTTTAAAATTCTATCAGGATTAGGCAGGGTACATTCAGAAAGAATGTTCCAGATGGTGGGGGAGTTCAGAACTAGGGGTCATAGTTTGTGGATAAGGGGTAAACCTTTTAGGACTGACGTGAGGAGAAATTTATTCACCCAGAGAGTGGTGAATCTGCGGAATTTGCTACCACAGAAAGCAGTTGATGTCAAAACATTGTGTAATTTCAAGAAGGTATTAGGTACAGTTCTTGGGGCTAAAGGGATCAAGAGATATAGGGGGAAGGTGGTATCAGGGTATTGAACTCAGCCATGATCATAATGAATGGCTGAGCAGACTCGAAGGGCCGAATGGCCTCCTCCTGCTGATATTATCCATGTATATTAATGAAAAGAAAGTGGCAATTTACCTGTGATCCTTTGTTGTCATTAAAGGTATTTTATCTTTATATTATTGTAAAATATGCAGAGTTAAATAGGGTTTAAAATTCATCTTGATGTAGAATAGTATTGGATATATAAAGGAGATGTTTTTATGGATTTTAAGTGAGGTTATACAAAATGCCAAAGAGTCTCAAATAAATTGAATAATCACTTAGTAAAGTATTGTATAGCTTTTCTATAGCTGTCAGAAATAATTAATGCTGCAAACCATGCTAAAGCACTGCAGAGTATGCCCTGATCTCTATTTTTCCCTTGTTTTTCTCTTCAGACATTGACTGAACCTGCTGCATTTGCAGATGAAACAAGCTGCCAGTGCAAAGCCCCTCATGAAAGATTGACGATTGTTCAGGCCCGTTTTGGAACACCAAGTTAGTCTTTGATTTCTTAACATATAAATTGCTTCTTTTTATACTTGCAACATTTTCAAGGAGGATATGCCAATACAAATGAGCCTGAACAAATCCATGAAGTCCATGAAGTCCATAATCATTCTGAAGAGCAAGATGCCACCGGCTTCTTTTCTCCGCTTACCAACTAACTCCTTAAACCCTTCTTCCCACCAAATATTCACACTCGCTTCCAGCAACAGTGTGAGGACTTCATGCAGTCTTTTGCCTTACGATAGTGGGACCTCATTTTCTTCCCAAATGCCTAGGCCTGAAGGTCAACAGGAGGCCTGGACCTCATTAACAGTCAGGCATCAGGCCTCCCACCGGTCAGCTTCCCATTAGTTAAAATCTATCCCCATGTTTGAATCTCTCCAATCAGGGTTTGTGCACTCCCAAGGCACGGAAGGGGATCGAATAAAAGTCACAAATGATACTTTCTTTGACCGTGACCATGGTGCATTTTCTGATCTCTTCCTCCTTGACCACTCATTCACGTTGTTGACCGCACCATCATCCTCGAAAGCTCCTTCCCCACTGTCCAGCTCTGTGGGGCTGCTGTTAGTTGGTTTACACTTACCATCCAGCCACAGCTAGAACATTGGCAGCAATGACTTATCTTCCTCCTCCCACCCAAGCATTGTTAATTCTGGCGAATCTGAGAATCACTTTTCTCCTTTGACTACACGCTGCCTTTTGATGATATATGTCAGCATCCACGTGTACACTGATGACACCCAGCTCTCCCTCTCCACCACATGTTTTGCTGTTGTAGAACTTGCTCCATTTTCAACAGGATCATAACCAGGAGGTTCCACCATGGATAGGTGATCCAATCCACCAGGTTATTGACTGGGTGGTGAAAGGAGAAATTGCCCCAAAGCAGCTTTGTACAATGTTTCCTCATGGAGTAAAGCAAACTTCCAGCTGTCCGTTGTTGCAAGTAACACCAATTCCAATTATAGCAGAATTCATTATATCAAATTACCATATTGCTACACACAGTGAAAATGTAATAAAACAAGTTCTTCCAATGGCTCAATTGATATATGTATTTACCGGTATTCAACCAGACTCTGCAGACTAGAAATCCTAGGTTCTGTATTGAGTTAACCATGGGCAAGGTGTGAAAAGGTGCTGTGACTGGGTTTAGTATTTCTGGGCTAGGACAAGAAATGGTTTTGAAAAATCAAATATCCTTTATTGCTGACCAGTAATGCCAGTTGCGAAAGACTGGGTGACATCTTCTGTTCTTGCTGGTGGTGAGCTTGGAGGCACGAAGGGCAGGTAATTAGGTGGTACGGCAGAGCACCACAGTGAATCCCGCCACCTTCTAGCTCCCAGCAGAATTAAATTCTGGCTGGGAAGGTCCATGGCCAGCTGTTCCACTCCCATGCCAATTAATGATCACTTAAGGACCTCAACCCACCGCCATTGGTATTAATCCAGCTGGCGATGGGTCCATAGCCATGAGCTGCAGAGAAAATCGTCTGACCAGCCTGTCAAACTCCAGGGGGTGGGTGGGAGTTGGGGGGGGTGGGGGGTCCCTCCATCAAAGACATTCAGTGTTTGATTGTGGGACTTGACATTGGGAAGGGCGGAGCTTGATGTGTGCTATCTGCCCCTGCCCTTGCTCCCGATCCCCTTGCACCTATTTCCCCATGATCCCCCACCCCCGTAAAAACCCCCCTCCCAGCCCACCCAGATTACGTACCCGCGGCTTAGGTTGGTTTAGTGGTATAACGAAAGTATAACGAAAACGATTTATTGTTAAAGCAAACTATTTACAGGTCACAATCCAGGTCCCAGCCGGGACCTCTCTTCCTCGGCTCCTATCTTTTAAAATTTGTTCATGGGTGTAGGCATCGCCGGCTGTCCCAGCCCTTGAAGTGACAGTTAAGAGTCAACCACACATTGCTGTGGGTCTGGAGTCACATATAGGCCAGACCATGTAAGGCTGGCAGATTTCCTTCCCTAAAGGACATCTGCGTGGGTTTTCTCCGGGTGCTCCGGTTTCCTCCCACAGTCCAAAGACGTGCAGGTTAGGTGGATTGGCCATGCTAAATTGCCCTTAGTGACCAAAAAAGTTAAGTGGGGGTTACGGGGATAGGGTAGATATGTGGACTTGAGTATTGTGCTCTTTGTAAGGGCCGGTGCAGACTCGATGTGCCAAATGGCCTCACTGTAAATTCTATGTTCTAGTGAACCAAATGGGTTTTTACGACAATCGACAATGGTTTCATGGTCATCATTAGAGCTTTAATTCCAGGACTTCCCGTGGTAGCACTGGAGTGAGTGGTCGCTCACAGGGCAACTGTGGCTTGAAGGCATTGGTTTGAACTCTTTTTACCCAAAAGTGGGATAATTTCGACAGCGCAGTGTAGCTGAAGGTGTGGAGGAGAAGTTCCCCCCCCCATGAGTAGCATGTCTGCTGGTTATCAAACCCGGCAGAAAAAGGTTTAAGACCTGGCCAATGAACTGGAAGAGACCTGTGGCACAGTAGCAATTGGGAAGATTGTGAATGGGGAAGGGTTGTCGCAAGTTGGAAAACTCCAGATGGAGCAGTTGAATGCGTTCATTAGAGAGGGGTTCCGCCAGCAGCGAAACGAGATGCATGAGGATCGGTCGAAGACCATCGAGGCACCAGTTTAATCCCTGAAAGGATCGATGGAGAGAGTCGAGAAATGTCTGGAGGCACAGGGGTTGCAGATCTGGGAGATGGAGAAGATGGGGCGGGATTCTCCGACCCCCTGCCGGGTCGGAGAATCGCCGGGGGGGCGGTGTGAATCCCACTCCCGCCGGCTGCCGAATCCTCCGGCGCCGGGGTTTTGGCGGGGGCGGGGAATCGTGCCAGTCGGGGGCCGTTGGCAGCGGCCCCCCGGCGATTCTCCGGCCCACGATGGGCCGAGTGGCCGCCCGTTTTCGGCCGGTCCCCCCGGCGTAAATCACAACAGGTCCTTACCAGCGGAACCTGGCTCCACGGGCGGCCTGCAGAGTCCTGGGGGGGGCGCGGGGGGGGGGGGGGGGGGGGGGGGGGGGGGGGGGGATCTGGCCCTGGGGGGTGCCCCAACGGTGGCCTGGCCCGCGATCGGGGCCCACCGATCCGCGGGCAGGCCTGTGCCGTGGGGGCATTCTTTCTCTCCGCAACGGCCGCTGTCAACCTCCGCCATGGCCGGTGCGGAGAAGAACCCGCCTGCGCCTGCGCTGGGATGAGGCCAGCACATTCTGGTGCTCCCGTGCATGCGCCAACTCGCGCTGGCTGATGGAGGCCCTTCGGTGCCGGTTGGCGTGGCGCCAAGCCCCTTCCGTGCCGGCTGGCGCGGCGCCAAACACTCCGGTGCCGGCCTAGCCCCTGAAGGTGCGGAGGATTCCACACCTTCGGGGTGGACCGACGGCGGAGTGGTTCATGCCACTCCTCGGCGCCGGAGTGGCATGCTCCGCCGGTTCACGGAGAATCCCGCTCCTATCCGACCACAGTGATCGGGTGGTGGCGTTGGAGGCGGAGGTGGGCTCCTGGAGGATTTTTGCAAGTCACTCAGGGCAAAGGTAGAGGAGCAGGAGAACAGATCCAAAAGGCTCAACCTTTGTATCATTGCCTGAGGGTGTGGAAGGCACAAGTGCTACGAGATATGTCTCAAGGATGCTGGCAGGGCTGGTGGTGGAGGGTGTGCTGCACAAGGCCCCAGAGGTGGACAGGGCGCACAGGTTCCTGAGGCCAGAAGCCAAGAATGGAAGAGCCGCCATGGGCTGTGATTGTGAGGCTCCGTAAGTTTGTGGAGAAGGAGAAGATCCTGCTGTGGGCCAGGGAGAAGCGGAACTGCGAATGGGAGGGGAACTGGGTCCAAATCTGGGTCCAAATCTATCAGGACATAGGAGCAGAGCTGCCGAAAAGGCATGCCCGGTTCAACAAGGCCAAAGCAGTTCAATACGAAGGCAGATCCGGTTTGAGATACTGTACCCGGCACAACTATGGCTTACTTTTAAAGGCCAAGAATACTATTTTGAAACCCTAGAGGAGGTCAATGACTTCATCAGAGACTGTAAACTGGGGGAGATCTGAATGTTGATGGGAGACAGAGGAGTTGGAACAACAGAGATCAGAAGATGCGGGTAATGTGGGGGTTGGATGGGGTGATTTTTGGGGTGATTTGGTTTTTTGGGTGGGGTGATTTTGCCGTTGTGATTGTTCGTTAAGGGGCAACAAGTATGTAAGGCAGCCACCGATTTCACCCCCCCCCACCCCCCCCCCCCCCCCCCCCCCTGCCATTTCTGGTGTTTTCTTTTGGAGGGGTTGCAATTTGTGCTAGTTTGTCCCCCTTTTCACCCCCTCCCCCCGCTCCCCACTCTCAGAACCCACCCCCAACGATGAACAATTCCTCAAACATGGTCATGAACAGTCCTCACCACATCTCAAAGCCCTCTACTGATCCCTTGAATTCGAACTTGATCTTTTCCAGCCGGAGAAAGTTCTCCAGGTCCCCCAGCCAGGCTACCAGTCCCGGTGGCGTTGTCGACCACCATTCCAACAGATTCCTTCGCCGGGCAACAAGAGAGGCGAAGACCACAATTTCGGCCTTCCTCCCCTCCATCAGTTCCGGCAATGCCGATACCCCAAAAATCGCTACCATAGGGTCCGGCCTGGCCTCTAATCTCACAATCTTTGATAAGGTCCCAAACATCCCCTCCCAGTCTCTTCAACTTCTCACAGCCCCAGAACGTATGCACGTAATTTGCTGGTCCTCGCCCACACTCATCTGCCACACCCTGGAAGAACCCACTCATCCTTGCCCGAGTCATATGCACCCTGTGCACCATCTTAAAGTGAATCAAACTCATCCTCGTGCACGAGGTCGAATTCACCCTGCGCATCGCATCCTATCCCACACCTCGCCCCAGCTCCTCCTCCCATTTCATCTTAATCCTCACCACCTGCGCTCCCCCATGCTCCCCCAGCTGCTCATATATATCCTCAAACCCTACCCTCCCCTTCCACATCTGGGAGCAGCAACTGTTCCAACAGGGTATACTCCAGCAGCTTGGGAAACCCTCTCCTTTCCTTCTGCGCCAAGTCCCTCACTTGCATATACCTGAACTCGCTTCCCTTCAGCAGTTCCACCATCTCCCGCAACTCTTCCAGACTTGCAAACCTCTCCTCCAGATATAAATCCCTCACCCTCACCAGCTCCACCTCTCTCCACCTTCTATACATGCCATCCATCTCCCCTGCTTAGAATACATTAAAACAAAGATTTAATTTCAGATTTTTATTGAATTAAAATTTTGTCATCTGCCATGATGGGATTTGGACCTGGGTCCCCAGAGCTTTACCCTGGCCTCTGGGCCAGCTTTTATGTCCGTAATCAATTACCCCACTGAGGGGCCCCTGTCTCTCAGCGGGGAAGTTTGTATTCCACGAGGCTTACGGGGAGGCTAATCGGGCCCTCCCTGTAGGGCTCGTGCGGGTTGTAACAATCAGGGACTCCAGTGCCGTGTCTTTCTGGCAGCAGCATTGCCTCTTTAGAGGTACTACTGAGCACAAGAGGCCAGCTGCTCTCGGGAGGTGAGACCTCTGCCTCCAGGGTCTTGATTCCACGAGAAGGCCCACCATTGGCCTCACCCCTGATTGGCGTGTGGTGCAGTGGGTCTTTCCGAAGGAGACACTGTGGTCTTTCATCAGCCATATAGCCGGCAGGTGAGACACCTGATGTCTCAACAAGATTCTGCCCTGTATGTGTGGACCTTAGTTGAGGACAGATTTAGGTCTGTCTATGGTGAAATCTACAATTGGATAACTTTACCTCAGGAGGCAATAACAATGCAACAGTGGCAGACCGCCCGCGCCAACATCTCCTGAGCCCTTTGGAGGAGATGGCACTGCCTATGATCAAACTGGCAGTGACTGTGGTTGTTGCGACTGTCATCATCGAAAACATCCAGGGTGGTGGCATGATTCTGCCTTATGCTCCTTCTTAAATCTCATCCTGCTATCTGGCATGAAGCACAAGTTGCAGATGGCGTGATCATGGGCTTCTTACTTTCCACCCCACCCACCCACCCACCCCTTCCCTCACCTCAACACTTTTCTTCTGAGTTTCTGCTTTCACATAGCCAAGAGCTGCCAGCTGACCAGTCAGTGCAGCTTCACCATGGAGCAAAGGCAAACATCTGATGAAAAAACACCATCATGTGAACTGCCAGTTATAACCACCAGCTCAGATGCCTGACACAGCGGGTACCTTGAGAGATGTAGAGAGGTGGCATCTACATGTGGTGAGTCACAAGGCATTCTCTGCCAGCCCGGGGGAAAAGGAAAGATTTTGTGCCAGCTCTCCGGAGGTTGAGGCCGCACACAAATCCTGCTGCAGGGGACTCAGATGAGGACTTTGATGGGGCAGCATATTAGAGAAGACTGATGGGCATGCACACAGATATACTTGGTATACTGGCAGGCCAACAGAAAGCCCTTGTCATGGAGGAGTTTGGCTCTAACATGACTCAGGGTGTGGTGCAGAACTTGGAGCCCATCCTTTCCAGTGTGGAACTGATGGCCAAATCCATATCAGCACTTGTGGGCGCAGCCTGATGCTGCGTCCATTGCAGCACGAGTGGACCCTGCCCAGAGTCTGAGAGGCAGATTGTACTCATATGCAATATGACCTGGACAACATTCAGGCTCAGGCTGACAATTGGCAAGTTACATTTGCATCACCCAAGTGCCAGGCAATGACCATCTCCTACAAGAATCTTTCCATCTCCCCTTGACATTCAGTGGCATTACCATCACTGGAGTCCCCATGAACAACAAACTGGGGAGTTACCACTGACCAGAAACTGAACTGGACAAGCCATATAAATACTGTGGCTACCAGAGCAGGTCAGAGACTCAGAATCCTGCAGCGAGTAACCCGCCTCCCGACTCCCCAAAGTCTGCCCACCATCTACAAGGCACAAGTCAGGAGTGTTATTGAATACTCTCCACTTGCCTGAATGAGTGCAGCTCCGACAGCTGCACCATCCACAACAAATCAGCTCGCTTGATTAGCACCCCACCCACCACCTTCAACTGCCTCCACCACTGACACATAGTAGCAGCAGTATGCACTATTTACAAGATGCACTGCAGCAACTCACCAAGGCTCCTTAGGCAGCACCTTCCAAACTCGCAACATCTACCAGCCAGAAGGACAAGGGTAGCAGATACCCGGGCAACACTACCGCCTTCAGGTTTTCCTCCAAGTCACTCTCCGCCCTGACTTGGAAATATATCGCCGCTCTTTCACTGCCACTGGGTCAAAATCCTGGAACTCCCTCCCTAGCAGCACTGTGGGTGTACCTACACCACATGGACCGCAGCGATTCAAGAAGACAGCTCACCACTACCTTCTCAAGAGTAATAGGGGATGGGAAATAAATGCTGGCCTAGCCAGCAATGCCCACATCCCATGAAAGGCTGAAAGAAAATTGTCCTCCCATCATTGACACTCCACCAGTCACGTGCTGTTGCCTCAGTCAACAAGCGAGGACTACTGCCCCCATGCTGAGGTGGTGCAGATGAAGCTGAACACTCAAGCTCCAGAGTCAATTTAGGTTGCCCTGCAAGGCCATCTGCTGTCACCCCCACTAAAGGTCCACTAAACTCTTTGGAGTACCAGGCAAGGCAAAGGCCCCTGCAAGAGAGGCAGTAAAGGAATGCACAAAGTTTAACTTTGGGTGTGTTATTGGATGTGTTGTTGAATAAATCTATTGTGGATTATTTATTCTCATGTTTTTTATTTCAGGATTTTGCCTCAGATGAAGGTCTGTAGCAGAGGAATGGATAGGTGGAGAATTCAATACCCGCAGTAATGTAGGGATGGTTTTAGGGGCACTGAAGTCTGATTAACTGCTCACAGACTGTCCACTGAAGCAATGGGGCCTGGATGCTTTCTTCCTTCCTTCCTCCTCTGCCTCTTCCTCTCCCACCTTCTGACATGCTCGCTGAAGGCCAGGTGGCAAGGTCTTCACTCCCATGAAACACAGAATCCCAGCACAAACTTGGAGATAGACTCCAGGGAGTAGTGTGGATTTCTCCCTGACTGATTCAGCCAGTACCTAATGTTTTATAATGCCAATCATTTGCTCCATGACGATCGTGGTGGCACCATGGCTCTCATTGTATGACGCTGGCCACATGTGGTTGGGTAGTGGAGGAGAGTTATGAGCTATGTGGGTAGCCCATTGTCACCCAGCAGCCAGCGTCTGGTTGTCATAGTGGTGGAATGCAGCAGGAATGACTGACTGGTGCAGCATGAAAGCATTGTAGCTGCTGCCAGAATAGCAACATTTACCAACATGATGCTCTCCGTGTAGTCACATTCCAACTACACGTTAAGTGAGTGGAACCCTTTGCTGTCCCAGTACAGCTCCCCATTGATATCTGGCACCCAAGCAGCCACATGTGTGTAGTTGATGACTCCTTGCAGCATTGGGAATCCTTTCAATGCCCTGTGGCTACACCTCCTATTTCTCTCTGGTTAGAGGGGAAGACTAGGCTGTCCCCTGTCCTCTGTTACCCCCTTGATGCAGCATTGCACAGCTAATTGTGAGGTTTTGGCAATGTCTCCATTTCCAGCCGAGAAGGAAATTGAGGGTGATGGTGATTTCATAGCCACTGGCAGTAGAACTGAGTGATGAAGGTAACGCAGTTCAGTAAGCATCTCCTTGGTGAATCATGGCCATCTCAGACACTGTTCCTGGCTGAAGTAGAGGTAGAAGAAGTGCTCTATGATACTTTTGGCCTTCTCTTGAGAGTCTTCCTCCTCCTATACACAGTTTTCCCTCTCTGCAGTCAGTGCTCCATGTCCCTGTCATACTGCAGCCCAAGAGGGACTGTAACCATAATCCCCACGAGTGAAAGCAGGCCTTCTGCTGACAGGCCTGCAAACTCCTCTGAGCTTGGAAAAGCTCAGCGCCACTGCCTTTTGAATCAAACTTTTCAGGGTTTCTCTAACAGCAGAGTACACAGCACTTCCACTAACTCAGCAGCAGCAAATAAAACTCAAAAGCACCTCACCTGAAAGTCCCATGCTGAAGCCTTTTAACTCGCATTAGTGGGAGGGGTGGGGTGGCTCGGTCCATCAGACATTTGGGCTGGAAGTATTTAAGAGAGGGCATCAACAGGATCTGTAAGATACAAATGGCAGATCAGGAGTCAAATCATTTGAAAGCTGAATGACGTCACCATCTGTTTCTGGCACATACAAGGATGCACTCGCATCTTTACAGTGTGGGCTGTGCTGGAAGTGACTGGAAGTGGATTGGCCACAATTTCTGGGACGCTGGGCTCTTGTAGTGCCAACACCAGCGATTCTACATAGCCAAATTTTACAGCCTAATGTCTTAGGTGATGAGAATAGAGATAATATGGCAAAGCTTATGATTTCAGCTGAAACATTGCTGTGTTGTGTTTGAAGTTCACTTGTGCAATATGTTTAATGACTCCCAATTCGATGCTAACTTGTACTGGCTTATCCTTTTCCAGTTGACAGACCAGTGAGAGTTTACGCAGATGGAATTTTCGATCTATTTCACTCGGGTCACGCTCGGGCTCTAATGCAGGCCAAAAATCTTTTCCCAAATACCTACTTACTCGTCGGAGGTAAGAACTGAGGTACAGCCCAATTGAAGCAAAATGTGCAATGCCAACTGAAGCAATTAACTCTTGTGGGCGATGCAAAGAGATGTTTAGAAACTGCGAGGACTGCACATCAAGAAAGTGGGAATTACTTCAGTGTTTTTTTTTTGTACCCATTTCCCACATTGGACCAACAGCTCTGCCACTCACTGGAGCACATCTGTTGGGAGAAGAGCGCAGTCTGCTCCACAGACTATTCCCCATGGCTACTGCAGAGCATTGCTTATCCTTTCACTGGATGAAAGACTGCAGCCATGGCTCAACTGAGAGCTAATTCTGACTCAGTTGCTATTCCCAGGTGTCCATCAGTCACGGTGTGCTGATGGTGTTCCAAATGTGAATAGTACATCAGTTTGAAAATGCTAATAAATGTGCCTGTTTTACATATTAACTCCCATACATCTTTTATGTTGCTTTCTAGATGTTTCCATCACACACTCATGCTTGCCAAATGCCACTCAGTTTTAAGGTTTAAAAATATAACCACTCTTGATGATGTCACTCTGAAATATAAGCACAGCTTCAAATCCTTAAATGGATTTGCAATCTGTATCATTCTTGCTTTTCTGAAATGTCACTTCTATTATTCCCTCAGTGTTGACAGTTCTGCTCATATCCTCCTACAGATCCATTACTCAGTAATCAAAATGTTCTTGCAACAAGCAATTTTTTCTTTGAAGCAGGTATTAAGGAATATATTAGTGTTAATGACAAGATAAAGTACTGTCAGGTATATTAATAGTTTGATCATAAGATAAAGTTATAGATCTTTCATTGCAAGTGATGGTTAAATAACAGCACACACAATCAATCTTGTGCCCAACACATCTGACATGAAAGCAAAGTCATGAAGGAAGATACATGCAGATTATTTGCGACGCAACTAGTCTGTAAGACACGTACAGACAAACACAAATGACTTACTTTAAAACTGCAGTTCTTCAACAGAATAGTGTAAGTATTCATTTTGGTTTCCCTCTTCCTCAGTACCCTGACTACACCATGCCCCGTTCCAACACAGGTCTGACCTATTACGTACTGCTACTTCTTAACCCACAGCTAGAAGATGCCTGCGAGTGGGCCAAAGTGACTTCGCCTCTACTTTATTCCCACACGCTTGACATCTTTGCTTGCTATCCTCCCACAATGCTTTGGCTGGAAATGAGAATGGGAAATAATGGGTTCAAAGCAGTTACATGTTGCCCAGTCACACAGTGCTAATGTCAATATTAAATTGAAGGACTGTGAGTTGAATTATAAAATCTTCTACAAATTCATATACTTTTCTGAAATCATTTTTCTTGTTACTGTGTGTACAGATATCTGCAAAAATGTGAAATGGTGACAGTCATTAAAAATGGTGGTGGGGCCAGAATTTATGTCTATGTGGGATGCCTGTGAAATGGATTTCTTATCAGGATTGCTTGTGTATGTTTGGTCTCAGTGTGCAGCGATGATCTAACCCATGAGTACAAAGGTTTCACTGTCATGAATGAGATTGAGCGCTATGATGCCCTGAGACATTGCCGTTATGTTGATGAGGTTATCAGGGATGCACCGTGGACGCTATCTCCAGAATTTCTTGAAAAACATAAGGTATGTTTCTCAATGGTCCATTCCCCTTCTACCAAATGTTTGTGCGCTTTGAGGAAATGTATGATGGGTTAACGTTTACTTAGTGGTATATTACTCCATGTCCGGAAAATAGTGCAAGGGGACATTCTTTCCCAAGTAATACAGCATTTCAAAGCTCATTTTAACTTCCAGTAAAAGTAGAAAACACCCTCTACTGACAGATCACTGAAATGCAGTATGTGGTTCAAAACCAACTTTGGCTCAAGGTCCTGTCCATTAACCTTGCCTCCTATTATCACAATTGAACAATTAATTTCTGCGCCAAGTGAAAATTCCCTAAAATGGGAAAAGACATTAAAAATATGTAGATTCTCCAATAGCATGTAAAAACCTGGGGCTGGTTTCTCCGTTTCTGAAACTAAGTGTTGACGCCGTCGTGAAAACTGTGGAGTTTCACAACGGCAAAAACGGCACCACAGGTGAAGGTATTCAGACACTCCAAAGGGGCTAGCACGGGCGACATGCATAATGTCACACTCCGGAAGCAGAACAGCGGCAGATTCACCGGTTCCGTGATTGCTGCACAGCTGCAGCAGCACTTAAGGGATTCTCCCCCTCCCACACACAAGCGTCGCAGCCAACATGACCGCAAAGAGAGCAGCGCCGCGCTTCCACGATGCAGAACTGGAGACCCTCCTTGACTCCATGGAGGAGAGGCGGCTGGTGCTGTACCCTGGCCCGGGAGGGAGGTCCTCAGGCGCCAACGTTCGCCGTGCCTGGGCGGAAGTGGGAGCCGCCGTCAGCGCCGACAGCAAAGTCGCCCGGGCTTTCACCCTGTGCCGAAAAAAACTGCAAGACCTCCTCAGGGTGGCCAGGGTGAGTAGTCAACGCTGTGCCCCTGACACTAACCCCCTACCCCCCACACACATGTGACCCAAACCCCCTCCCTCCCCCAAGGGATGGCCGCACCCCCATCCTGCCCCACATGCCAGCACCCATGCCAGCCGCAATGGCCGTGTGCCCTGGCCACTGATGCCGTCAGCTACTCAACCCCTGGGCTGCATGCGCCGGACTGTCTAACAGTGTCGTTGTTTGTGATCTCCCCCCCCCCCCCCCCCGGACAAGCCTGCGCTCAACCGCCGGGAGCGGGAGAAGACTGGAGGGGGACCACCAGACCTGCGGCCCCTCACTGTGCCCGAGCAGGGGGCAGTGGACGTTGTCAGCGGTCCGGAGTTCGTCGACGCGGAGGTCGGCGCCCGCGTCTAAGTGAGACCCCTACCTAGTTGTGGATCCTCATGACACTAGTGAAGAGGCTCCTGGGACACAATCTGATGCGCACCACACAGTCGGTCTGGTAGAGCAGGTGGGGGTAGGAGTAGCCAAGCGGCCGGATGGTCGAAGGGCAGCCCGGCCCCAGGAACCAGCTGCCGCCCAGATGGGTCCCAGGCTCCTGGAACATCCAGTCCACCCACAGTGCAGGTGCAGTCAGAGACCCAGGGACCAGAGGAAGGGATGATGGCCAGCTTCCAACACTTGCATGGGCCAGTCATGCATGCCACCCAGGCCGAAACCGCACAGATGGCGTCTGCGGTGGAGGCAATGGGGACGACGGTGTCAGACATGGGTCAGCGTGTGCAAGGCCTGGAGTATCCTGTGCAGATGGGGGACGAGGCCCAGGGCACGGCTGCCCTCTCACAGGCAACCATGTGCCAGAGCCAGTTGGAGATTGCAGCGGCGCTCCTCAGCATCAGCAGGCCATTGCTGAGAGCTTCGGCGCAATGCCCAGGTGCAGGCCGGCATAGCGCAGGCACAGAGGGAGATGATCCAGTCCCAGAGGGACGCGGCCCACTCACTGGCTGCTGTGGCACAGACACCCAGGGTGGTGGCACAGTCGCAGAGTGATGTGTTGCAATCCCAGATGGAGATGGCCCACATCCTGTGCTCCACGGCCACTAACGTTCAGACCCTCGTCGATACCATGCAGGCCTCCAGGACTGGAAGCGGCAGGTGGCACGGGGGCCTCGGGGGATGGCTCCCCTCACACCCCTGTCCCATGGAGAGGCCCGGGGGCCATCGGGCACCCCGATGGAGGAGGAGGCGATGGGGCCCATGCCGGTGGCTCCCGCAGGGGAGGTGCCGGAACACTGCAGCACCTCGGACTCCCCCCATCCCCGACCGTGTCCCCCATCCCTGGTGAATCTGGTGGCACAGCGGGCAGAACAGGGCAGCACCATGCCACCCGGGACGCCCAAGGAGCAGCTGGGCCCATCCAGGCCGGGCCGCCCCAGGAGACGTGCACCAATGGGGACCCTCGTCGCAGGGCAGGAGTCAAAGCAGGCCGCCTCCATTCCTACTGTACCGACTGGGGAACCACCTAGGCGTAGTGTTAGGGCCTGTGAGGCCAGAAAGTTAGACACCAGTTAAGTTGGCACCGGTGCAGGTCAAAGTTTAGTTATAGGGGCTAGGGCACAGACTGTATATATTTGTTCAAAATAAACACATGTTCGCACCGTTCAAACCTGCCTCTGTGCTCCGATTGATGGGTGTGGGGGTGGGGCGGTCAGTGCTGGCCACTGGGAGTGGGGGGGGGGGGGGGGGGGGGGGAACGTGTGAGGCCCAGCTGGTGCACCGTGTAACACCCTCCCCCCGACTGTCCTCAGCACCCCCTCCCCAGCTATTCGACAGGGCCATGTGATGGACTGGCCAGCTCACATGCAGGGATCACCCAGGTGGAAGGTACTACTGTGGGCATGAGTCAGACATTGTCAAACGATGTGGAGCATGGAGCTCATCGCAGAGGGGGCTGTCATCATCCTCCATCCCATGGACCAGACCCGCTGTCACTGCCAACCCAGTGCCCCCAGCTCATAGTGCCGCATGTATGTATAATGGAGGGGGGTGTGCATGCGGGTGGTTTGGTGGTGTGGGGGTGAGGGTGTTCGGTGGTGTGGGAGGTGAGGGTGTTCGGTGGTGTGGGAGGTGAGGGTGTTCAGTGGTGTGGGAGGTGAGGGTGTTCAGTGGTGTGGGGGGTGAGGGTGTTCGGTGGTGTGGGAGGTGATGGTGTTCGGTGGTGTGGGAGGTGAGGGTGTTCGGTGGTGTGGGAGTGTGGTATGGTGGTGTCCGTGCCCCTGGCCAGCGACTCTCCTCCCCCCTAGTCTGTGAAACGTGTTTTGATGAGTGTGCCCCGTGTGCACTGACCCTGGCGATAGCGTTGTGCGGCCTCCCGTGCCTGGCCTGGCCCCATGTCCCGCTCATTGTCCCCCTCCCCATCATCCTCCTCGTCTGACGAGGCCTACCCTTCCTCCTCATCCTCCTCCAGCACATCACCCCTCTGCTGGGCTATATTGTGGAGGACGCAGCAGACCACAACGATACGGGCGACCCTCCCAGCCTCGTACTGGAGGACACCTCCAGAGCAGTCCAGGCACCTGAAGCGCATTTTCAGGACCCTGACGCAGCTCTCGAACACACCCCTGGTCGCACAATGGGAATTGGTTTGTGGCCTCCATATAGGCGTCATCAGCCATGACCACAACGGGTAACCCCTGTCGCAACCAGTCCCGCAGCCAGGGAGGGGTGTCCCTCAAACATGTCGGGAATCACCGAGTGCCCCAAGGTGAAGGAGTCATGCACACTGCCCGGGTATCGGGAGCAGACGTGCAGGATCTTCATCTGATCGGATGGTACCCCTTTCAGTTGGTGAACAGCAGCCTGTTATCCGCCGGTGGCCGTAGGGCGACATGCACCCCATCGATGACCCTCTGGACCCGGGGCATCCTGGCGATAGCAGCGAACCCTGCTGCACGGGCATCCTGGTGGGCATGGTCCACAGGGTACTGGATGTATCGATCTGCCAGGGCATACAGGGCGTCAGTGACTGCACAGATGCACCTGTGCGCCGATACCTGTGAGATGCCGGACATGTCCCCACTTGGCGACTGGAACGACCCGTCATATAAAGGTTCAGCGCCACCGTCATCTTGAGGGCCACCGGGAGCGGATGTCCTCCCCCATACCAATGCGATGCCAGGTGTACCATCATGTGGCAGATGTGTCGCACTGTCTCCCTGCTCATTCGCAGTCTCCATCTGCAAGCCCGGTCTGGAAGGTCCTCAAAGGACATGCGGTCGTGGTAAACACGTGGCCTCATCCGGCACCTCCTTGGCACCTCCTCCTCCCTCTTCTCCTCATCCTGTTGGGCCCTCCAGCCTGGGCAGCTGCGACCTGTCCCTCTGCAGCCCGTTCCTCTGCTGCAGCCTTCGCCTCCTCGCTGAGCCGCCTCCGCTCACGCTGGCACAGGGCTGCATGCAGGGCAGCGGCCGTCGCCACGGCGGCCAACGTCACAGGTTGATGCCCAAAAGCCATTATTCTTTGCAGGGGGTGAAAGGTAAACATGTAATCATGGCACATACACCCGTGCCCAACCAGGTGCCATGGACTGTACGGTGCCCCGGTTGTCACTGCGTGCCCCAAACACGCAAGCCCCCACTCCCGCAATCTGGCCCCGTCATTGCCCCCGGTCCTGGCGCCCATCCCTGCTGCCAGGGGCACCATTGGATGGCAGTGCCCTCACTGGGGGCTGCCGTCGGCGTGGCTCTGGGTGGTCCCCCGATGGGTGCTGCCGGTTGGGTGGGGGTGGGGCGGGGCATCCATACGGCCGTTGTCAATGTGTGCACACAGGGGCCAGGGTGGGCGGCCAGCAAGGTGGCTGCCATAATGGCGGCCTGTGCCTGGGTACTGCCCCTGTCCTGTGGGGGGTTCCCCGGCTGCTCGGCCTGCCCCCCACCCACGTACCCCTCCCCTTCCCCGGCCTTGGCAGGGTCCCTCCCCTTCCCCGGCCTTGGCAGGGTCCCCCCCCCCCCCCCCCCCCCTGCAGAACGCACGCCTGGACACCGAACCGGGAACCCCACAGCACCTCCTACCTCCTCTCGCAGCCGCTTCAGCCAGCATGCCAGGTTCACGTCGGGAATTCGGCCCATCCGAGGCGCTGAATCACTGAGGTCCCGGAGAATCGGTCGTCAGGGCCGCTAATCAGATGCATACTGTACTTTCGGGCTGTGCGGCAGGCGCCGCGATTTTGTCATTTTGGGGGGGCTGGAGAATGGCAAATCGGCATGAAACCTGCGGCAGGCTCGATTTCGGCATCGGAGCCGATTCTCCGGCCCACCGCGTTTCGCAATTTCGGCGTCACCTCATGGAGAATCCAGCCCCTGATGCCCTGATCCATTTTAATTGCAGCTTTCTCACCACTCGTTGTTTTCTGGTGAGATTTGTCCAACTTTATCCACTGCTTTGTTTGATTGAACCTGATTTTCAGACTTGCTGGTTACTCAAATTACTTTTTTTCCAATTAAGGGGCAATTTAGTGTGGCCAATCCACCTACCCTGCACATCTTTGGGTTGTGGGGGTGAGACCCACGCAGACATGGGGAGAACGTGCAAACTCCACACGGACAGTGACCCGGGGCCGGCATTGAACCCGGGTCCTCGGTGCCGTGAGGTGGCAGTGCCAACCACTGCCCCACCGTGCCGCCCTGGTTTCTCAAATTTATGAAATTTTAAATGTTATGTTGTTTAAATTTAAAACCTGTTGCACTACTTTCCCATCCACTGCTGGTCAGCCAAAGAGTAGCAGGACTCAGGAATGAACAAAAACTCCCATTCTAGGTGCCGCTGGATCTGACAACCAAATGCTTCTTGAAGCTTCCCACCACCCAGCCTTGCATTGCTCTGTGGAGGCCTACACCTCAAAGGTTCAATATATTCCCATTCTCAATGCTGCAGACTGAATCCTCAGTTGCGGCAGAACATCAGCAAACAGCTGCCACTATAACCGAACACCTATGAAAAGTGCCGAAACCCCAGTGTAGACTACCATTCACCTCCTCGCATCTTTTGCACTTCCTGTCACTACATCTTCCTATGGTCAACTCACCTGACTGGGTCCATACAGCAGCAACTATTTCTCACAGAACAATCTGGCCCAGCCCTGCATTTCACTATAGATTTGATCTGGAGCTCAGGCAGGATGCCACAAGCAAAAGGAGAGGATCCATCCAGCTAATGATAGGAGATGGACCAGGGTATAAATATATTATCTGTATACCTATTTAATATAGAATACAATCATAGAATTTACAGCACAGAAGGCCATTCGGCCTGTTGTGTCCATGCCAGCTCTGCGAAAAAGCAATTCAACTATGGCATGACATTAGTTTTCGAATGGACTACTTGCCATGCCTTCAGTCGGTGTGTTTCTCCACTCGAGAATTGACTTGTATACATCTTTGCTAGATTTTCTCGATTTGTCAATGAGTCCTTTGGCGATCTTCATTGCTGCCTCAGATTTTCTCAACCTGCTCTCCCACCTTCAACAATTTGTGCTCATATACCCCATTGTCATTTTTCTCCCGCCCCTCTTTTATATTTAAATATATTTATATACATCTTCACTGTCGAACACTCTTCAGTTCAAGTCTCATCCTGGAATCTTTTGCTGATCACAATTTATTGTAAAATAGTGGAGGTAATGTAGACTGTGGGTGATAGGGTAGCATAAGTAATATTGCTTCAACTGCTCCTTGTACATCTTTCTTTTGACTTTAAAAGAAATTAAAATTGGAAAGGATGTATGAGGGACATAGGAACTGGAGCAGGCCATTTAGCTCCTTGAGTACGCTCTGCCATTCACTAAGATCCTGGGTGATCTGTAACTTAACTCTGTATGTCCATCTTTGCCCCATATCCCTTAGTGCCCTTGGGAAACAAAAATCTCAGCTTTATAATTAACAATTGTGAGAGCACCAATTGGCTTTTGCAAACTTCTAGATACACTGACTTATGTACATATACACCATAGGCATCGACATATCTAGAAGAATGACTTATGTACATATACACCAGCTTGTGTACATATTCACCGTAGACATCTACATGTCTACATCCTTTTGATTTTCAAGACTATCCTCATCACAATTGACAATGTCTCCAACCTTTGTATCATCTTCAAATGTTGAAATCACACCCTGATCACCACAGTCTAAGTGATTAAACTATGTCAAGAAGAGCAAGCGTCCCAACACTAACCCCCGGGGAACTCCAATACAAACCTTCCTCCAATCTGAAAAACAACCATTTATCATTACTCCTGGATCCTGTCACTCAACCAATTGCTAATCCAAGTGCCTACTTTTCCTTTATTCTGTTAGCCTTTTAAATTATTTTTTGTACCTGTTCATGCCATTTTAATGATCTATGTAACTGGACCCTCAGGCTTTCTTGGTCCTCCCCGATTTCTAGCTTTTCACATTTGGAAAGAATCCAGTTCTATTCTGTATAAATCCAAGATGAATGAGCTCTCATTTGCCCACATTGAAATCCACAGTTTTGTCTCTTCACGTAATCTATCAAAATCTCTTTGTAATTTCATCTACACTCTTTACAATTTCACTTATCCAGATTTGTCAGTGACAGAGACATGTGGCTTTCTAATCCATCATCTGAGTTGTTAATAAATATGGTGAATTTTCAGGCTCCACCACTGATCCTCGCAAAACATCACTAGTCACAGCCTGCCAATTAGAGTACTTATCTATTATCCTTTCTCTCTGAGTCCTGTCACTCAGTCAATTTCCTGACCAGGTCAATAATTTTCCTTGAGTTCCATGAGCTTTAATGTCTTATGAAGGACTTTGTCAAATGCTTTCTATAAATAACATCCACAGACATTCCTTGAGATTTTTTTTTGAAAAACTCAATCAGATTCATTAGGCATGAACTACCCTTTACAAATCCATACTGGCTGTCTCTGACCAGATGAACATTTTGCTAAGGCATTATTCTTATTAATAAACTCCAGTAATTCTCTGACAACTGATATTAGGCCTACTGCTCTATAATTCCTCTCTAATCTTTCTTAAATAGCAGAATGACCTCCATTTTCCAATCTAAGTCAAGGAAACTCTGGAAAATAATTGGTAGGGCATCTGAAATGCTGTCATTCAATTTCCTTCAATCCCTGGGAATGAAAACCATATGCTGTTGGCAGTTTGTCACTCTTTTGTGGCATTATTTACTCCCTCACTTCATTTTGCTTACATTAATTTTGTTGAGATTCTGACCCTGATTCAGTACTATATTACGTGGGATACCTGGCATTCTGACCTTTTCTTCTGCTGTAAATATTGATGCAGAGTAATCAGTCAGCATATCCTGCATTTCAATATCTTCATTTACAATATCACTGTTGTCAGTTTTTAAGGGGTCCACACTATCTTGAATACTCTCTTTTGCTGAATGTATTTATACAAATGTTTTGTGTTGATTTGAAATCCTTTGCAAGTTGCTTTTCATATTCCCTTTTTACAGGTCTTATTATTCATCTTGTTACCTTTTGCTGTTTTCTGTATCTATCCCATTAACAGTTTTTCCCATTTTACTTTGAATAGTCTGTACCATTGAAGCCACTTAGACTTATTTGGACTTGATTCCTTCGGTCCCATCTAGAATAATGGGCAGCAAGACTCCGCCACCCGCCCTGGTCCATCACAATTTCTTTCACTCCAGCCCAGCTGGTGTCCTGGCCTTGAAAGTCATCCTTAAATGCACTTTGCCAGGTCTTCTATAATTGGCCCCGTTTTCCTTTACCATCTGTTGATGTCCATTTTATAGACACTCTGGAAAGGTGTACGTACAAAAGGTAAAATACATGACTAACTATAACTATAACCTTTGAAAGAATGATGTTTAATTCAGTTCCTACTTTCTGGTGTTCTACACCAGGAACTCTTGCCCACTCTTCCCAATGATGTAGGTCCCAATATAGATCATGTGGTGGTATGTATTAGGGGTATTAAGGTACCCTGTGATGCCGAGAGGCTATTGGTGGATAGACACTGGGTCCCGATTGAATCAGCCGCCTGCTGGCTCCACCCAGCAAGGCGGAGTATAAGAGCCCGGGTTCTCCCAGCATTCTGTAACTGTGCTGCTGGGGAACAAGTCTGCATAATAAAGCCATCGTTCGACTCCTTCTCGTCTCGTGAGTGATTGATTGTGCTACAGATCCCAACAGCTGAATCCTCATCCTTTCCCTTCAATACCCTTTCAAGCCAGTTTGAGATGCCTTTCACCCTGGCATCAGACAGGGGACTTATCACACGACACTCTCCACCCTGTTTGCAAAGGATGCTATCTGTCGCGTACCTATTGAATCCACTACAACTACCACATTATGCTTCTCCTCCTTCTCCTTCCTCTGGACAGCCTCTTGCTCCAGGGTGCCTTGGTTCACATTGAGGTTATCTTCCCAACAACCTTTATTCTTACAGGTAGCAGGAACATTGTGCAGGTTGGACAGGATCCTTTGCTGCCCTTGCTCTATCTTTATCTTCTCTGTCTTCCTTGTATTCTGTACAATATCACTCACACCAAACTCATTCTGAACCTGCATGAGGTGTGACCAAAGTGTGGAGTGAACTGTCCAGATACTCTTTCCCCTTACCTTATGTGCCAGGGGAGGCAGAGGTGCAGAGGTATTGTCACTGGACTAGTAATCCAGAAACCCAGGGTAAAACTCTGGGGTCCAGGGAACATGGCAGATGGTGAAATTTGAATTTGATTTTAAAAAAAGCCTGGAAACAAAAGTCGAATGGAACCATTGCTGATTGTCTTCGGCGCCGGGACCCCCCCGCCCTGCCGGGTAGGGGAGAATCCCGCTCCAGAGATGTGGACATCTACTGCAGATATATTCATTATGGATAGTCTCACTGTCCACAAACCCCTGCATACTGCAGTCTAGACACATAAACTTCTGTCATATGTTTATCTGACGATTTAAATTAACTATATCTACTTTTTAGTTTATTGCAATATTGTTGTTTTTTCTACACACCAACTTGCACAAGCACTAAAACACCAGACAAAACGTTGAAATATTTATTGCCTGAAACGTGTATGAAACGTGACAAGTACTGGAGGCAAAAAGCAACACCTCCTTCCCTCACTGCCAAATTTCCACTTCCACCAAATTCCCAACATTTGCATTCTGTCTATGATGCACTTTTGTCATGACTACTCTGGACGACCACCAGGGGCAGCAGAACTGATATCACCCAAAATCAAAGTTAATCACAGTGTATACTTTGGGCGGGATCCTCTGGCCGCACCCGCCCGGCGACCGGACATTCCCGCCCGAGGTCAATGGACCTTTACATGGTCCGCGTCCCGCCCATGGCGATCTTGCAGCGGGCGAGGCGGAAGACTCTAGCCTTTTGACTCACTATGATCAATACCAAAAGAAAATCTGCTAGTATATTATTAGAAGTATTGCATCTGGCATTCACTTCTTGTTCACATCAAGCTTGCTTCATGTGTCATGATTTTTGAGTAACACATTTTTGGCAGCATTAATAATGTGAAGATATTTTAACTCAACATATCAACATTCTAGAAAAGAAGAAAGAGATTGTCAGCATCTTATAATGGTAAAAATACTACTTCTCCTTCATACTGTTGGACTGGCATGGTGGCAAAGTGGTTAGCACTGCTGCCTCCCGTCACCGAGGACCCGGGTTCGATCCTGGCCCCGGGACATTGTCTGTGTGGAGTTTGCACATTCTCTTTGTGTCGGCCTGGGTCTCACCCCCACAATCTAAAGATGTGCAGGGTAGGTGGATTGGCCACGCTAAATTGCCCCTTAATTGGAAAATAAATTTCAAAAGTAAAAAGAAATCCTTCACACTGTTGTTTCAGGTCTTTCCACCACTAGAGGGCACTGTGGTGTGAATCATTTAGATTCCCGAACATTTTGTTTCACATCAAATTTTAGGATCGTTTTTCACCCAAGGCAAAGTTTTTTTTAAATGTTTATTTGTACTCTGCTTCTCCAAATAAATACTTAATTACCCTGTACTGCCAATTGTTTTTAAGCTTAGTCATTCTCCCTCTCAAGTTTATTGTAAAGTAAATGTCCATAAGTTTATTGTAAAGGTTTAGAACATAGAATAGTACAGCACAGTACAGGCCCTTCAGCCCACAATGTTGTGCCGACCATTAATCCTAATCTAAGATCAACCTAATCTACAACCCTTCAATTTACTGCTGTCCCTGTGCCTGTCTAAGAGTCGCTTAAATTTCCCTAATGACTCTGATTCCACCACCTCTGCTACTATTAAGTTGAAATTTCCCTCACTCTCCACTGAATGACTCTCCACTGAATGGAATGTGTATTCTGTCACCTGATTTAGTAAGCTCCAATAATGTTCGTATAATTAGCTCTGGGAATCACTGCCAGCGCGGCAGTTCCTTTACTATTTATTTATTTCATTTACTCTAGGATTCCTACCAGCCTGCAAAAGACTCATTTTAATCGCTTTGGCAAAATGCCACTATTGGAACCTTTTGTTGTTAATTATCTACTCAATGTTAATTAATCAGATCCTGAACATCAAAACCACTTTCTGCTTCCTGAAAGATCTTACTCTGTTCTGCCTCAATTTCCTCTATTTGCTTTAGCCCCACTATCAATCCAATCCTCCATTTCCATTCCTCTTGATTTCCAACTGATTATCTGCCTCTTTTCCAGACAATGCATTTATTTATCTATTTCTTGTCATTTTTGCCTATCTTCTCTCTATTCAATGGTTGCCTGTGTCTGTTTTGACTCCATGCTCACTGTATATCTCTATGACTTTCCTCTCTCTCTCACCCTCTATATTCATTCATCTATCTAGGGTGGCATGATGGCACAATGGTCAGCACTGTTGTCTCACAGCACCAGTGACCCAGGTTTAATTCCAGCCTTGGGTGGCTGCTTGTGTGGAGTTTGAACTTTCTCCACGTGTCTGGGTGCTCCAGTTTTCTCCCACAGTCCAAAGATGTGCAGGTTAAGTGGATTGGCCATGCTAAATTGCCCCTTAGAATTCAAAGATGTGCAGGTTAGATGGGGTTATGGGAATAGGGCGGGAAATGGATCCAGATAGGCTGCTCTTTCATTGGGTCAGTGCAGACTCAATGGGCCGAATGGCCTCCTTCTGCACTGTAGGAATTCTATGGTTCTATCCAGTTCCTTTTATTTATACTTGATTCAAATTGCTCCCCTTCAGCTACTCTCCCACAGTGATCCTGAACCAACTCCCTCGCTAAACATTACACCAATATCTACTCCCCTTCACTCATACTGAGCATGTCACTTGCAATTCTTTATACTTCCACAAACAAATTCCTAAGTATCAACCTTACTTTGTGACACTCTTGCCCCTGAGTCAGAAGACCATGGGTTAATGTCTACTTCAGAGCATTAGTACATAATCTAAGGTGACTCTTTAGTGCATCACTGACATTTTGCTGCATTGTTACAAGCGTTGTCTTTCAGAGGAGATGTTAAACCTTGGCTCCACACTGTTGCAACAAAATCAAACCACTGTGGATGCTGGAGATGTGAAATACAGAAAATACTGGAAATGGGGGTCAGGCAGGAGACAGTACCTCAGCTACCTATGTAGGTGGACTAAAAGATCCAAAATACTGTTTGAGGAGTAGGGGAATATTCCCAATGTTCTGGCCCTCAAGTAGCACCATCAAAAACTGGAATAACTCGCCATCTTGTTATGAGCGAGTCATTAGACTAACTGGTCAGGGGCTGCACAGTGGCACAGTGGTTAGCATTGCTGCCTCACGGTGCCGAGGTCCCAGGTTCAATCCCAGCTCTGGGACACTGTCCGTGTGGAGTTTGCACATTCTCCCTGTGTTTGCGTGGGTTTCGCCCCCACAAACTAAAGATGTGCAGGGTAGGTGGATTGGTCACACTAAATTGCCCCTTAATTGGAAAAAATGAATTGGGTACTGTAAATTTATTTTTAAAAGACTAACTGATCATTAGCCTGCTGCTGTCTGTGGCTTAGTTCTTGTTTCCTTTATCAGTGTAACAATTTGGGACTTCCTGAGGGGACACAGGGCAAAAGATACATCAGAAAATTTAGTTTGTTTTTCCTTTCACCATTGACACTGCTCGTCTTTTTTCTTCCCACATACTTGTGTTAATCACCCAGGGGTAACACGGACTGCAACTGGACTGCAACTGGATGCAGTTGTACTTGAAAGTAGACTCCAAACTTTGGTGTTGGTTTAATACGCTTTATTGAACTTGTTAAGCAGTGCACACAGTTCGCTGTGGGTTGACACCCTACTAATCTAAGCGTGCTTACTATAACTAACTAGACCAGACTAGCTCTCAGCCACGTGTAGAAGGTGCTAACTGATATATACACCCTGGCTGTCACTCCAGTTGTCACCAGTGGAAAGAGGCAGAGTGTTGATGCATCATGTGTTTTATAGTGGGGGACCACCTTCTAGTGTTCTGCCTGGCAATTGGTTGTGTTTTGTCCTGTGTGTTGATTGGCTGTACTGGGTGTCTGTCACTCCCTGTCTGTATCTCATTATGTGCATGAGTGCATATCATGACAATACTCATCACCCGCATTGCTTGGTATCCTCTCTATCCCTTCCCTGCTCACTACTCCACCTCAACAACTCTTTACCCCAAATTTTCAGCACTTTCCTCCCACATCAAAATAATCTCTCTCTAAAACGCTCACTACTCTCTCATACATCTGATAGCGGCGAGGAACTCAGTGATATTGGGCAGGAAACTCCCAGCAAAACCCACCACAAATGACATTTAGTGTGAAATTTAACTAACTGGGGACATAGGCCCATAGCGAGCATGTTTGGCCGCGTGTTTGCCGGCGCTCGCAGCACCAATAAACATAGGGTTATAAAACATGATTTGCATTTGATAAGGGACCTCAATGGGGAACGTGAGGCTGCACAGAGCCCTGTTTTCTACATCGAGGAGCTCTGCTCACCAGAGCTCCTCAGTGTAGCACAAGACTGGGATGCCATTTTTAAATGTCACCTGAGCACCTTGGCAGTGCAAGGCTGGCAGTGCCAGGGTGCCCAGGTGGCACCAGCAGTGCCAGGGTGCCACCCTGCCCAAAGGGCATGCATGGGTGGGCCTCCAATCACATGGGAGACCACCATGAGTGCTGTTCCGCCTGGTCCATTTGTGGAGACCAGTACTGAATGGCGCTTACCCAAGGTCTCAGAAGAGAGAGATTGATCCCATGCCTGGGTAACTCAGAAACCTGCACATTAAAGTGAGGCTAGCTGTCTCGCTTTAATATGCAGATTTGCTAAAAAGTCATCCCGTCCACAATGGGCGGGATTTACATCGCAGCATCTCGCGAGATCGTGTTGGATCTTACGAGGTGTTACGAGACGGGTAAATCCCGGGAATGGGGTCTCCTGGCTTTTATCAGCCACGTTGCGTGGCAGCAAACTGCTTTTTGGGCACACCGTGGCCATTACATCGCACCCTTCAAACATTTTCCATTAAATCGTGCCCATCATGTCCATTTCCTTTTTTGATTCCTTCTCGCAATGGGATCCCCTGTAATGAGGCACGCTGATACAAAATGCTACATCATAGAATCATATATAAATTACAGCACAGAAGGAGGTCATTCGGCCCATCTTGTCCATGCCAGCCCAAGGACACCCACCACCAACTCGCGCAGGGAATTCCATACTCCCACTACCCTCTGTGTAAAAAGATTCTTCCTTATTCCCTGTCTACACCTTTTGCCACTATCTTGAATCTATGTCCCGTGGTTCTAGAATTCTACAATTTTATCCTGTCCACTCTCTCTTCCCCATATCATGGGTGGGATTCACCACTCCCACGCCGAAGTGGCCGCGCCGTCGTGAACGTCGTTGAGGTTCACGACGGCGCGGAACGGTCCCAGTCCCGACCGATTCAGGCCCTGACAATGGGCCAGGATCGGGGCTGCGTCATCTACACGCGCCAGGCCTTGTCACCCGCGTAAAAGCGGCACCGCATAGATGACGCGGCCGGCGCCGCATAACGGATGTCATTTGCGCATGCGCGGGTTGGCCGGCTCCAACCCTCGCATGCGTGGTTGCCGTCCTCTCTAAGTCCGCCCCGCAAGAAGATGGGGGACGGATCTTGCGGGGCCGCGGAAGGAAGGAGGTCCTCCTTCAGAGAGGACGGCCCGCCGATCGGTGGGCACCGATCGTGGGCCACCCCACATTCCAGGTAAAGCCCGGTGCAGGATCCCCCCTCGCCCCCCCACAGACCGCCCCCCACAGCGTTCACACACCGCCCACGACTGCAGCGACCAGGTGTGGACGTCGCCGGGGGGAACCCGCCGTTTTGGCCTGGCCGCTCGGCCCATCCGGGCCTCAGAATAGCGGGGGTGCCGGAGAATCGCCATTTTCGGTGTCTCCGGCGATTCTCCGGCCTGCGGCCCGCGAAACCCGACCAGGCCGTTCCCGCCGCTTGGGAGAATCGTGGGAGGGCATCGGACCGGCGTCCCTGGAAATTTTGGCGGCCCAGGCAATTCTCCCAACCAGCGTGGGAGTGGAGAATCGCGCCCCATGTATTTAGCAATACAAGCAAATTGACACTGATCTCTCTCCCCTTGTACCTCCATAGGGCAGTACGGTAGCACAAGTAGATAGCACCATGGCTTCACAGCGCCAGGGTCCCAGGTTCGATTTCCCGCTGCGGAGTCTGCACATTCTCCCCGTGTCTGCGTGGGTTTCCTCCGGATGCTCCGGTTTCCTCCCACAGTCCAAAGATGTATGTGCTGGTTAGGTGGATTGGCCATGATAAATTGCCCTTAGTGACCAAAAAGGTTAGGAGGGGTTATTGGGTTATGGGGATAGGGTGGAAGTGACGGCTTAAGTGGGTCGGTGCAGACCCGATGGGCGGAATGGCCTCCTTCTGCATTGTATGTTCTATGTTTCATTACCACAAGTGCAGAAATTTAATGAGTTCTTGTTCGGGAGAGACCATGCATGAAAACCAAGCATATTCTCTGTCAATGGCAATAAAGCCAATGCGACAATGGTTCAGAAAAAAACTATTTTACAGCTTCATTGTGGGGGAACCGTCATCATGGACCAAGGTAGAGGAGGAACCACAACTTTAATTTATATTATAATTGTTTCCCGTTTCCCCTTTTCTATCCACCCAGATGCACTGTAATCCAACAATTGGTCTTTCTCAACAGAGACATACATGAAAACTGTCAGTGTTTTGCTACCCAAACTAAAATGCCCACCAAAGTAAATCAATGCATGCTGAGCCCTTTCGCCTTAGATCTCTTGTTCCTGCCCAGGTCCTGCCAATAATGGACTGGACTGAGTTACTCTCTCCTCAATGGATCTCCAATTGGGAAGATTCCATATGCATTCCTTGGTGAGAAATTTTGTGACAGCATTAAAAATATTGAGGCCAAAGTTCTTTCATTAAGCAGTGGGAAGGAACTGAGAGGCCCTTTTAATGCAAGCCCAAAAGTAAAAGCAGAAGTGAAGGGGGAACAAGACTTGCATTCTACAAACATCACCTTATCCTAAAGCACCAGTGCACAATCTGCCCTGCACTAAATCCTATTTGTTCATTAAAATCTCTGTCCTCATTTACAACTCCTTGCATGGTCTTCAACCTTCTCCAACCCATTACAACCAGGTGGTGCCTTTAGTCTACTAATTCTGGCCTCCTCTTCACCTCACAATCCACCATTGGTGGTAGAGCCTTCAGTCATCTCAGCCTTGCTGCAAAACTCATGACCTAAAACTCTCCACAATTCTGTTTTTCTTTGACCATGCATTTGATCTTCCAACTCTTCCATTGCTGCTTGACAGATACTTTCCCTTGGTGAAACATTTTGGTACATTTACTAAGTTCTAAATTTGATGTGAACGCAAATGGTTATGTTTCTTAGGAGTTGTGTCTTTAGGAATTGGACAGAATAGTTCTAATGGACTTGAAATATTGCATAAAAAGAGGAATAGGTGAATTAAGTTCTTCGAGCATTCAATTAGACATCGGCTGATCTATACCTCATCTCCATTTTTAAAAAAAATCATTTATGGCATGTATTCATCACTGGTTAGGTCAGCATGTGTTGCCTATCCCTGGTTGCCCTTCAGAAGGTGGTGGTGAGTTGCCTTCTTGAACCGCTGCAGTCCCTGAGGTGTAGGTGCATCCACCATGCTGTTAGAGAGGGAGTTCCAGGAGTTTGCCCCAGCTACAGCGAAGGAGCGGCTATATATTTCCAAGTCACGGTGGTGAGTAACTTGGAGAGTGGGGTTTCCAGCTATCTGCTGCTCTTGCCATTCTAGATGGTAGTGATTGTCTTTGCTCCATATTCCATATACCATTCCTCTAAAAAATCTACCAATCTCAGTCTTGATGAGTGATAACAATATATTTCAGACCTGGTGCACCATTCCATTTGGTTTTACTTTAGATTTCCAGCACAGTTAATTTAACCAGTAGTCCAGGGTGACATGATTTCCTCAGGTAGAAGCAGCAGACCAGTCCTACGTCTATCCTTCTGAAATCTCTTAGTATCATAAATATAAGAAAATGCTTGAAATTACTTGGTGGCTGGGCAGTAGCCTTGCTGAGTGGACTGACTAATGGTGGTAAAACACGGCCTTATTTTTGTCTCACTGATTTCTGTAAGGTGAAAATCAGGACGATTGCTCAATGAAGGATAGTCACTCAATCAAATTGCTGCTTTTGGTGACAGTGAGAACTATACCCACTGAATCTTTATAACACAGTGTTTTGAGACCCTTTGTATTCACATCTCTGGTAAGGCTGGGAAAAAAAACTAGCCATAACACAGAGGGCATTTCAATCTTACTGGAGTAAGTGATCAGTCTGAAATTGTTCATATTGCAAATTATTTATACTGACAATTTATTTTAGATTGATTTTGTGGCCCATGATGACATTCCGTACTCCTCTGCTGGATCCGATGATGTCTATAAACACATTAAGGAAGCGGGTAAGTTCTTGTCAACTTAAATTTGTTGTAACTGATAATGGATACAAAGCTGAAGATAAAGTTTATCTAAAATGTATGGATGGAGCCTTTACTCTTGAGTATTTGCCTTGCTCAGGCTGTTTAGCGTCTACAGCGCAGAAACATCAAATTGCATTTATATGCACCTTCAATGCAGAAAAATGTCTCAAAGCACTTCACAGAAACACAAAGAAATTGATTCTAATTCAAAATATAGATCAGAAAGGGCAACCAAAGATTTAGTCAGAGATGAGTTTTCAGGAGCACCTTAGGATGGGGAGGCAAATAGAGAGAGGACGGGAATTTCATGCACTTCCTGCTGGCGGGGTCTTGTGGTTCTACCGAAGGTGACCCCTCCGTGGTGGGTTCCCCAATGGCGGGAAATGTGAGCCATGCAAAATGCCACAGAAATGCCGGCGGCCATGGCGAGCCGCCTCTGCTGCCAGAAAACCTGCCACAGGGGATTGGAAAATCCCACCCAGAGGGATTTGAGGAAAAAATTGCACTGAAGGGAATGTTGGAGTAAAAGGGACACAAAAGAGACTAGAGTCATATTAATGGAGAGTTTGGTGGATTTGTAGGGCTAGAAGAGGTTATAATAACACTATGAGGACAGGTTGCACAGATTAGACCTGCACTCTCTTGGGTATAAAAGGACTGAGGGGCGAGGAGATTATAGAACTAGACAAGTGTGAGACCATGGAGGATTTTAAACATGAGGAAGCAAATTTTAAATATGAGGTATTGGGAATTGGAGTTGGCGCAGATAAGTGAAGGCGGGTTTGAGGGGCAAGAGAGAATTGATGCAGCTAAGGTGTGAGACATGGCACATAGCTCAGAATTAACATTGAGGCATGTATGTGTACGTGGCTCATGTTGGTGCACGCAGGACGCATGGGAATGAGTACTATGAAGCACAGAAGAGCATTGAAGAGCAACCTCTCTCCATGCAGTATATATCAGGCTAACATCAATTCACGTCACCATTGCAGACTAAAAGAGTGAAGATTGCTGTGGAGATAGCCCTGACTGGGGTGAGTCAGCCTTCCTGAGATACATACGTTCCGTGGAACAAATGAGTATGGAGATTGCCAGGGTCCCTGAGATGATAAAGGCAGTGTGAAATCACCTTAGCACATGGTGCAGTTCATGATGTCACATTGCTAAGCACAAAGGGCCATTGGCATGAGAGGGAGTGCAATGCTGAGGTTGCATTGTGCAGCCAGCATGAGTGTGGTTTCAGGCAATGTCCTGCATCATAACCCTAATGGAGTGCCTTTACAATGAGAAGGACCATACCAAAATAACTCCATTTGTTCTCACCCCCCCCCCCCCCCCCCCCACCCCGGATCATATCATTGCTTCAGCATCAAGAGAAGGAAGGGCTGTCCAAGGAGGCAGCATGAGATCTGACTAGCCCACACTTCACCAACTCAGATACCAGCAGTTTCAAGGGATGTAGTGCATGTACAGTCAGTGGCACAGGGTGAAAGTCATCACACGAGAATGCAGGAGGAGGAGTCAGAGACATCTGTGTGTAGCTCTTTTGGAGGAGAGAGTAAAGTCACAATGAAGCTCCAGTGGACAGGAACATGGAGCCTCATGAGTCATCTTTCGGGGCCCAGTATTTAGATTATCCACAGCAGAGTTGTGGCCATCAGGCAGAGTTCCCTGAGGCAGTGGAAGCTCTAGGACTGAGAATGGAGGAGTCATGAGCTCCACCTGGTCCCCGGGGCTCAACCGTATGAGCTTTGATCATGAGAAATTGGCCAGTCTCATGGAGAGACACACGCAGCAGCGCTCGGAGTGAATGCAAGAATAGCATCACAGCCCGAAAAGGATACAAGCCTCCATCAGTAGCCTGGAGCAGTCTGTTACGAGTATGAGTGCTGAAATCCATGGAATACATGAGGATCTTAGTTCCCTTAACAGAACAGTCGAACTGCTGGCACAGCTGCTGTTCAGCAGCAGCCAGCCTTGTCATCTCAGCTGAAGGCCAAACAGGGCTGAACAGGCCACTGAGGAAGGCTCCTCAGCACTCTCACCCTCTTCCAGTTTGTAGAGGGTGCCATCTCCGCTACTCCACTACTGGGCCGATATCTGGGGTTTGAATATCTGTGTGTGTCTCTCTCCAGCTGGCACTGAAACTTCAGAGGCCAGGGGATGTCGCACTGGGACACTTCCACTGAAGAGAGCACTGATTCAAGCCTGCCGTTTATTCCTAACCGACAGCCTGAGACTTATATCACACAGATCTCCAGACCCCTACCAATACCCAGGTGATTCTCTCTCTTGCCGGTGGTGCAACAGCCACCCGGTTCCTACTCCACTAGAGTAGCTTTCCCAAGAGAGAGAATAGGACACTGCTGTTTATTCCCTAACCAGCAGTCTGTCCTGAGTGAATCGCTCAAGATGACCCTCGATTCCTGAACCCGGAATTAAGGTGAGGAGTATTTTAACAATGACTTGGTCAGAGGTCGCTGGTGAAAGATTGAAGAATTTAAACGACTCCAATTGTCATCAAATCAAGGTTTATTGTAAAACCCAGGTCAAAATCATCAACAGAAGAAACACAATACAATCTTATGCTCTAATATACACTATGTCTATTCAAAAGTAATATAGCGGACACAACGAAAATTCTTATGCTTACACAGCTTTTAGCAATATCACAAGGCACAAAAACAAGTTCCCTTCCCCAAAGCCTCAACCACTATTAAAGTCAAGGGAGTTTCGTAAGCTGCTGCAGGGTACTTACGGTCACAGGCTGCAGAGGTCAAGTCAGGGGTGCAGAGGTCGAGCCAAGAACGAAGAGCCCCTACTCGAAAACACAGCCCCTTTTATATAGTTATACCTGGCTTTGTTCTGTGATCGGCCAGCCCCTTTTGCATTGAAAAGGTAAGTTTAAAGGTTCCCGCTGGTCCCGCCCCCTTTGAGCCGGTCAGAGCTGTATGTTTCTGGGTATTCCTTGCAGGTCCGCTTCTTCCAGCTAGGCAGACCTGCGCGATTTGAATTTGGCGCTGGCTCCGCCCCCTTCTTTCAGTGAGTTTCTGCCGGCAGCTTCTGTCAAGCTTGGAGTACCTCCCCCAGGTCCGCCTCCAACTTGGTTTTTTTCAGACCTCTGATTTTCTAGGGGCTTTTCCAGCGCAATATGCTGGACTCAGACAGTCTGATTTCTAGTTTAACGAGGTTAGGCTCTTCTGTGGAGAATTTCAGTGTCTTCCAGCTGCTCCGGAGATGGCTGCTATTCTCACCTCGCTATGTTGATGGGGTGTTAATTGGATTCTGCTCTGGTGGAGGCCAGGTCATTTACATTTGCATGGGGCTATGACCATCCCATTGTCCTGCTTGCATGCAAGCCTCCTGTGTATTCCCGTGCCCCTTTGTCTGTGTCTTGATGTTATCTTGTTGTCTGGCTCCTTCTTCCTTGTAGCTCCTAGGGGGGGTGTTTGTGAATATTCTCTCTCTATGTCCCTACTCAGCTCAGCGGGCCAAGCCTGCTGGGAAAACTGGTTCTGTTCCCTTGGCTGGAAAGTCGGTTTACAGTCTCTGAGTTTCTCCAAAAGGGCCGAATTGCCCGAAAACCTTACAGATGCCCCTTCGATACGTCCCTACATGCTTGGACCGTATCGACACAGGTGAAGGGCAATTATTTCCTTTTGTGTGGACCGTAGGCCCCCCCTCAACAACATGCGAAACTACAAGTCCCAAGACAGTTCCCTTAATCTAGGCTACCCCTGATTTCAATAAAAGGGAAAGACAAGACCATACTTAATTCAAGCAGACAGTAACATATACACATTTCATCGGAACCCCAAACGTAAGGGTCCCTGTACATATATCACACTCAAGTACACATTTCACCGGAACCCCAAACGTAAGGGTCCCTGTACATATATCACAGTCAAGTAACTGGGACCTGCGAATCCATACAACTATTTACAATTGCATCTGTTTTATTTCACCAAGGATCCTCCTTTCTTGGCTGCACTTCGCTTCTTCACGTTGAGGGCTCTTCATTTACTCTCCATCGTCGATACCTGCAGCTGAGAGGTTTAGTCCAACTGAGGCGACAGCACAATGTACCCCCTGTACAACATTTCCTTTGTGGGGCAAACACTAAACCATTCTCAGGCCCCCCCCGGTGGTGATCGGACAGGTGTGAGGGTCGATCGGTTGGGCTGTGGGCAGGGGTCGCTTTACCTGAACCAGCAGTTCGGTAGCTTCTACAGTCATCCCTTCCCTGGGCGTTACACATCCCTCCCCACTGCGGTCAATTTATCCCGTTCCCTGGGTTCTGCCACCACCTTACAAAAGTGATTAATGCCCCTTGTGGACATGCCTTGGTAGATCCCCATGAACACCAATAAATGCCCCGGTCAGAAGCCCACCCCTTATCCCCGCAAACGGTGATCCTACCCGGTGACCCCGTGATGGTCCGTTAGGTGTTGGTGTCCAGGCGTTCCCAGTCCGAGGACCGATCCCTCATGTCCAGCCTCAGCTTCCTGGGCCACCACCATCTCCCCAAAGGAACGTCCCCCTCACAGGTTGAACACACCCGCCTGCCCTCAGTCACCCTAACCCGGTCAGTCGAAGGACTCTTCTGTCTCGCCTCTGCGGAGTTCTCCCGGTCCCACCATCGCCAGGATCAGCAAACTCCACATCGTGGGGTGCCCCATCTGTAAGACAAACAAAACACATCCTTGCCTCCACAGCCCTACCTACCTTAAGGTGCATGGGTGCTATCCGGTGGCGGCAGCAGCTCCTGCTTTGAAGTTGCCGCAGCCTGTCTGGGGTTCTGTGTTTACAGCCCGGCTCCCCAGGGTCCTAGTGCCTGCCGCTATCCGGTGGCAGCAGCAGCTCCTGCTTTGAAGTTGCCGCAGCCTGTCTGGGGTTCTGTGTTTACAGCCCGGCTGCACCAGGGTCCTAGTGCCTGGTGCTTCATCATTTTACCCTTGCACCAGGCGCTTCTGTGTCCCCACGATCCCAAATACTTCACACACAACTACACACTAATTAGAACTAACAGGGGGGGAATGCTATATACAATGCCACCCGTCTCCGGGTGGCCAAATTAAAACTGGGCCCCGCTAAACTGGGGCAGTTCACCTGTTTGGTCCAACGGCTCGGGCCAGACCGTCCCCTCCCGGGGGTTCGGGCTGCCCCTTGCCTCTCCTTTCCCAACAGGGTTCGGTGATCCCTCATCGCTCCCTTCCCCTCTGGCCCCCTTACTGCGGGACCGGGTGACAGGGAGGTGTGATGGGGACCATCTTACCGGGGGCTTGGAGACTCGATTGCTTCCTCGTCCCCCGACTGGTTCCCAAGCCCAAGGTGATACCTCCACTTCCTCCGCCTCCTTAGCCTCTATACTAAGGCAGGCTACCTGACCCACAGGGAAGGGCTTGGGAATCATCACTGTCCCTGGGCTGGGTGCTTGCAGCACGGTCGGTTTCTTTGGGACTGCCCCTTCGGGACAGCACCTTGTCACCGGTTGTGTGACCGTGGAGTCAGGGACCTCCCCCACCGTCGTTAATTCTACGGGGGGTTTCTCCACTACCACCCCCCGTCTTCCCCCCACCTTGCTCTTTCTTGTCCTTATGGGGTGGAAAAATTTAAATTGGCTGATGTGGCGTTCGCATGGGTCCCACCTTAAGGGATTTAAACTGCAAATAGCCCCTGAGGCAGCCTCCAGAATGGGACCCTGCACCTGGACCGGACCAGGGTCTGGGGCTAGAACTACCCCTGCACTCCCTTTTTCCTGAGGCTGCTCCCTGGGTAGTCATACGGGTTCTTGTGGTGTGGGTGCGGGCAGGCCCTGGCCCGTTGCCATTGCCACCTGTCCTGAGCCTTGCAAAAGGGCTAAAATTTTACTTATTTCGATGGTTCCCGGGGCAGCTGCTCCTACCGCCGGGGTCTGACTCTCTACTGCGGGAGCCCTCTCCTGCTTGCTAGGGTTTCTACATTCCCTCTTGAAATGCCCGGCCTTCCCACACCCGTAGCATACCGGTTTCTCGTCGGAGGTCCGGGTGCCCACATGCTTCCACTCTCTCTTAGGGGCTGCTGGCGCGATTTCATGCACCCTACCCTTAAGGGGCTTGTCCTCACCCCTCTCCCCATTACGATATGCGAGGGTAAGTTTCCTAAGGACCTCTGCCTCATTAAGGTCCGGACTCTGCGGGTCGAACCAGTGTTCGGCCTTTGCCCTAACGTGAGGGAGACAGTTAGCTACGAGGGTCTTCAGCCAGTGGGCTGTTCTCTCATCTAAATTCTGCCTATCTGCGGGAGCCCCACACGCCTCCACATAGACAGTCCACAGTCTGTCTGCGAACATGGTGGGAGATTCCCCTGGTTGCTGCTTGGTTTCCCCCACCCTCATGAAAGGGCTCCCCAGATTCAAGCCCATTGCCTCCAGAACAGCAGTCTGTGCTGCCGCCCAGGTGTCAGGTCTTCCCCCATTCCCAGAGGTCACTGTCCTGCATAGCTGGGCATCTAGGGTTATCAGGAGCATCTTTATTTGCTCCCCTTCGTCGCAGTCATTGATGTTGGCTGCCTGTTCCACCTCCATAAAATGCAGCGACGGATCCCCCTTTAGAGTTAGTCTGGGAACGTGGGCCACCATCCCCCTGAGCGCGGATGCCCCATGAGGAACGATAATGTCGCCCTCAACCGGTCCCCTATTTGCCATCCCCGCCGGGGGACCATACCTCCTTTGCCTGACAGGGCACATCTGCCCCACCTGGGGTTCCTGCTCCTCCTCCCCACTGTCCAGCTCTCCTGCCTCGTTGGGTAGCCCCCCTGTCCCCGGGCTAACTACCCATATAGGAGACGCCGCTATCTGGGGATACACCACTGACCCCCCTTGGACCTGCCCCTGACCGGGCGGTCCAAACCCTACCTGCTGGCCCGGCCCCATCACCGGCATCCCAGGCAGCGGTCTGTCCCCATCCCATGGGGACCCACATACGAAACCAGGCGGACACGCCGCCAGCTGGGGGTACCCTGCCGACCCCCCTTGGACTTGCCCCTGAACGTGCAGTCCGATCCCCCCCTGCCGGCCCGGACACAATCCCGGTGCCTCAGGAGGCGGTCTATTCCCCTTGGCCTTTGGGGAATCATCCGCTGCGAGGAGCACCTTGCCCCTAGGGAACCCCCCTGGACCTACCAGGTGTATCTGTCCCCTGAACCTGGACAAGGCCTCCTCCAACTCCGTTATTCGTGCCTGGCACGGCCCATGGGCACAGTCCCCTACTTCCTCGCGAGCCACTCGGTATGCTGCCTGGATGTCCCGGAACTTCCCCTCCAGCTTCCTACACTGCTCTGTACTCCGAGCATAGAGTCCCTGGAGCCTCCGTTCCTTTTCTTTACCCTCCACTATCTGGCAGTGGAGATAGTCCTTCTCACATCTGTTAGACTCGCTTTCCTGTTTCATTTCTGCCACTTCCCCCCCCGCAGTCGTTCCGCTGCGCTAGCCTCCTGCTCTAACTCTTCGATCCTTTGCTCTGCGTTGACCACCTGCTGAGACAGGCAAACCAGCCAAACTGCCTTCTCTAAGTGCCTTTTGTGCGCCTTGCTTTCTGTCCATGCAGCCGCTGCCATTACCGGTTGCTCCGCATTGATTAATTCTGAAACCCAAGGTTTGGTGAGGTTGACCTTTTGCCACAAATACGAGGATATTCTCTCCTCCATTTTGCTTCGTTCCCTCACCCCCTCTGCCAAGTCACATACTCCAAACCACCGGGCTCCTGCCTGACTCGCCATTGTAGAGGGTGCCATCTCCGCTACTCCACTACTGGGCCGATATCTGGGGTTTGAATATCTGTGTGTGTCTCTCTCCAGCTGGCACTGAAACTTCAGAGGCCAGGGGATGTCGCACTGGGACACTTCCACTGAAGAGAGCACTGATTCAAGCCTGCCGTTTATTCCTAACCGACAGCCTGAGACTTATATCACACAGATCTCCAGACCCCTACCAATACCCAGGTGATTCTCTCTCTTGCCGGTGGTGCAACAGCCACCCGGTTCCTACTCCACTAGAGTAGCTTTCCCAAGAGAGAGAATAGGACACTGCTGTTTATTCCCTAACCAGCAGTCTGTCCTGAGTGAATCGCTCAAGATGACCCTCGATTCCTGAACCCGGAATTAAGGTGAGGAGTATTTTAACAATGACTTGGTCAGAGGTCGCTGGTGAAAGATTGAAGAATTTAAACGACTCCAATTGTCATCAAATCAAGGTTTATTGTAAAACCCAGGTCAAAATCATCAACAGAAGAAACACAATACAATCTTATGCTCTAATATACACTATGTCTATTCAAAAGTAATATAGCGGACACAACGAAAATTCTTATGCTTACACAGCTTTTAGCAATATCACAAGGCACAAAAACAAGTTCCCTTCCCCAAAGCCTCAACCACTATTAAAGTCAAGGGAGTTTCGTAAGCTGCTGCAGGGTACTTACGGTCACAGGCTGCAGAGGTCAAGTCAGGGGTGCAGAGGTCGAGCCAAGAACGAAGAGCCCCTACTCGAAAACACAGCCCCTTTTATATAGTTATACCTGGCTTTGTTCTGTGATCGGCCAGCCCCTTTTGCATTGAAAAGGTAAGTTTAAAGGTTCCCGCTGGTCCCGCCCCCTTTGAGCCGGTCAGAGCTGTATGTTTCTGGGTATTCCTTGCAGGTCCGCTTCTTCCAGCTAGGCAGACCTGCGCGATTTGAATTTGGCGCTGGCTCCGCCCCCTTCTTTCAGTGAGTTTCTGCCGGCAGCTTCTGTCAAGCTTGGAGTACCTCCCCCAGGTCCGCCTCCAACTTGGTTTTTTTCAGACCTCTGATTTTCTAGGGGCTTTTCCAGCGCAATATGCTGGACTCAGACAGTCTGATTTCTAGTTTAACGAGGTTAGGCTCTTCTGTGGAGAATTTCAGTGTCTTCCAGCTGCTCCGGAGATGGCTGCTATTCTCACCTCGCTATGTTGATGGGGTGTTAATTGGATTCTGCTCTGGTGGAGGCCAGGTCATTTACATTTGCATGGGGCTATGACCATCCCATTGTCCTGCTTGCATGCAAGCCTCCTGTGTATTCCCGTGCCCCTTTGTCTGTGTCTTGATGTTATCTTGTTGTCTGGCTCCTTCTTCCTTGTAGCTCCTAGGGGGGGTGTTTGTGAATATTCTCTCTCTATGTCCCTACTCAGCTCAGCGGGCCAAGCCTGCTGGGAAAACTGGTTCTGTTCCCTTGGCTGGAAAGTCGGTTTACAGTCTCTGAGTTTCTCCAAAAGGGCCGAATTGCCCGAAAACCTTACAAGTTCCCCAGTCTTTCTGCCAGTGCCTTCAGCTGCTCCACAAGTGTCAGTGACCACAGCTGCCCAGGCAGTATGAAATCACCTTGGCACATGGTGGTAATGATGCAGTTCATGATGTCACTTTGATATGCAGAGGCCCCAGTCTGAAGGAGGTTCCCAATGGGTGCCTGCAGAATGAGGCTGGTCGTTATGCTCATCATTGCCAGGTGCTTGTCTCCACCTCCTCCAAGGGCAACATGGGGTGGTGCATTTTGTAGGAGTGTGTGTGAGTGCCGGTTGTTGTCTTCCTAGAACACTAAATAACAATTGATATATAAATATTATATATATATATATATATTACATTTGAGCACTTCTTGAATATACTTACTTACACTTCTACATGACTTGGTGTGTGCACACTAGAAAGCTCAAAAAGAATGGTAAAATTATGAAGGTGGGTCTTACCAGTAAAACTACGGATTATATGCTGTGGTCCATCTCAATGTGCCGTCAACAGGATCAAGGTTGTCAACTGATTTGTGATGCGTTGAAGCGCTTCTTCCTTCTTTCCTGTATCACATTAAATTCCAGTGTTCAAACTGAAATGCTCCTTGCACATTTCATTGTCCATCCACGCTTGGCTTCAGGGGAGGCCATCACAGCTTGAGAAGCCATGTATGGTGCCGGTAATACTGGTCCTCTCCACAGTACTTTGGCTGTACTTGCATTCCAGATGCTTTGTGCAGTAAGCAGAAATATATGGAAGTCAGGAATATTGCATGTGGCTCCCACATCAGGAACAAGCCCAGTGGCCAGAATGGATGGTGCACAAGTTCTTTCAAACAGCTGTTGTTGCAGAGTTATGGTCTCATCATGCATGAGGTACCTTGGGCGGGATTCTCCAACCCTCCGTGCCGGAATCGCGCCCGGCGCAGGGGCGGAGAATAGCCGTCCACGCCGGAAATCCGGCGAGATGGCGCTTCCTCGATTCTCAGCGGACCCACCAGTCACGTGCGTGGGGTCAACGTGGTGCCAGTTGGGGGCCGTTAAAAGTGATCCCCGCGCCGATTCTCCGTGCTCGACGGGCCGAGTGCCCGCCAAGTTCCGTGTGGTTCACATGTGGTCCCACCTGGCGGGACCTCGACTCCGAGGGGGGCCTCCACGGTGGCCAGGCCCACGATCGGGGGCTACCAATCGGCGGGCGCGCTCATTCCAGGGCGGGCCTATGTTCGTCCTCGCCGGGGCCCTGTAGGGCTCCGCCATGTTGCGGACCCACGCCGGCCGTGCAGAGCCACCTCTCGGCGCCGGAGTAGCGCGCAGCTCTCCGGCGCCATGCTAGCCCTCTGAACAGCGTTGAATTGCTGGGCCAGGAGGTCTATTGACGCTGGTGTACACCATTCCGATGTTTACGCGCCGTCAACATATCCGGGCCCAGATCTATGTGTATGCTTCAGTATACAATCTTAGCAGCATGTCTTGGGTTTTAAGTCTCACATTGTGTCACTCTCAGCATTGTGGGCATGGCTTGATTATGGACAGTTTGGCGGCATGGCCCCTTCATTTACAGTCATTGAGATTCATGTGAGTGACCAAGACTTCACAATGTACATTTAAAAAAAAAAATTTAGAGTACCCTATTCATTTTTTTCAATTAAGGAGCAATTTAGCATGGCCAATCCACCTACCCGGCACATCTTTGGGTTGTGGGGGCGAAACCCACGCAAACACGAGGAGAATGTGCAAACTCCACACGGACAGTGACCCAGAGCCAGGATCGAACTTGGAGCCTTGAGGCAGCAGTGCTAACCACTGTGCCACCGTGCTGACCTCACACTGTACATTTTTATAAAATAAATATACTCATCTCTATTTCTAAGGTTTTAAAAACTGAATAGATTTTAAAATGCTTCAAATTGTGT
Source organism: Scyliorhinus torazame (assembly GCF_047496885.1). Lineage (NCBI taxonomy): Eukaryota > Metazoa > Chordata > Chondrichthyes > Carcharhiniformes > Scyliorhinidae > Scyliorhinus > Scyliorhinus torazame. Next base: position 96,154,403 of record NC_092714.1, on the reverse strand, counting down.
TGAAATTATGACCCCTGAACAAAAGAAGCCACTTAGCAGATTTAGGAAAACTCATACCTCGTTATCTCTGAGGAGCCACTAATGACCCTCTATGGCCTGTACAGTCCAACTTTAAAGAGAGTTATATAAAGGCTATCTGTATTTAATAACCCAGGCTAGCCGGAAGGAGATGGACCATCTGCTAAAACAAAGGCCCTGCAACCTTCCTTTAAATTTCCAATGGTTGAGATATTTAACAGTCATTGGAATCCAGATGATGAGTAAACCTATTTTGTCAAAGATGGTGGAGAGGTGGAAGTCATGCGACATGGCCTCTGGCTTGTTGTACGAGTAATATTGTCTTACTGAACTGAAAAGCTCAGTCTGTTGTTAAGCAAAATGCACCAAAGGAGATTTGGTCCAGGTTGGACACCTGCCATGCTTCTGCTGAAAGTCTGTACAATTTCCTAAAAGATTGATTCATCTCTGCATATCTATCTTATTGTGTGAAGTCAACAGCACCAGAAAATTGAATTATCCCGCATTATATTTTAGCGCACTGACCTCTGTGGAGGAATACCTCTGGACTCTGGAATCAACGTGAAACAATATTTTTTTCCTCTGTGGGTCACTGTAATGTAAATCTTTTTTTTCTCTATTCCTCTCTTTATTATCTGAATATGAGGGGGACGTTGTGAACCCTCTTTTCACATTTTGAATATGTGAAAATAAACTAACCCTTTGCGTTCATCCTATCTCAGTATCTCAGGTTTGCTGTGGGGTTATTAATTATAAATTTGATTGCTCCAAAACCAGGGGGGGGGGGGGGGGGGGGGTGACGGGGTTGGAAAATGCGTTGCTGCTTATAAAGAGGGAAACAAATCAAAACACATTTCTGTTCATGGATGGGTAGTGAGAGGGAAAAGTAGTGCTGTTTAAATTAACTTCGCCACCGCCTTCCCATTATGCGGGCAGCAGCCTCTTCTTCCTATCCTTCTGCCCTCCCTCTGACCTTTGGCTGCTCACAATGACTGACTTCTATGGCCTCTGTGTGCTAGAGTGCCATGTCCATCTTCTACCTTCCTTTGTATGGAGCGTTATGTGCCTTTTTTCAGTAAAATGTTCTTTCTGGCACGTGGATGCATGAGTCAATAGGAACAAAACAAAATTGCCCTGTGAGAGTGGCAGCCTCACCCTCCTACTCTCTTGGGTTGGGGGCAGACAGCTAGATTTGATGTCATGCCACTTCTGGACAGTTAACAAAAGTTTAAAGCAAATTCCACAGGGATACTGTACCACTCCAAAGGGGTACCTGACTATACGAACAACCTGCTCGTACCTGGTCGAGTTTACCCACTTCGGGGTTTCACATTCCCGGCCTACAAAAATCCGACTTGAGTGGAGGCAGCTAATTATTTAAATGGTCACAGCCGTCATAAAATGCACATGCACAAAACGCCCACACAATTCCCCATTCACACCCCATGAAATGGGAATTTCTGTGTTCCGGGGTTGAGATTTACGATTTTCAGCCACGTCTGACATTTTTACCACACAGAGAGGCCCCCCATTGTGGCGAGAATCTGGGCCCATGTTTGTGTATGATGTCTTCAAGGAGCCAAGTTTTTGATGAGGAAGAAATTTGGGGGTTGGTGAGGGGTGTGGTGTGGGAGGCGGTGTGGAACGGGGGCCGCAGAATGGGAAAGATGGATCCTTTGTGACACTTTGCAGGCCACAGTGCTGAAGATAAGAGGGGATGTCATTGGTAGAGATGCCATTACTGTGCTCAGATACGTAAGTGTACAACTAAGCAAGAACAGGTTCATCAAGCTGGACTGTGGAGGAGACATTTTGGAGGTGGATGGCATGGTCAATCATACTGAAAGTTACAGAGGTCAAGGAGGATGAGGAGAGTTAATGCACCACAGTCACAATAATCGAAAACATTATTTGTGTCTTTCATTAGGATTATCTTGGAGCTGCGTAAGGGCCATAAACCTGTTTAAATAGGTAGTTGAGGCAGCACCTTGCACATTTAATATAACCTTCCATTTTAACAATGTTATTTTTTTTGAGTTATTTGCATTTTGTTACTTGAATATTCCGGGGTACATTTTTAAAGGGTACATTTTTACAGGTATCTGGCCACAGGCCTTAAACCTTTGATTGATCTTAGTATCTGCCAGTGCAGCTCTGTGTTCAACCAGCAGCTGGCATACTGGCACCGTGTAAGAAGCCGAGGCTCTCGAGCGTTTTTAATGGGTGAGAAAACCGCCCTAAGGCACTACATTTGAGGAAAAAGCTGCCAAGTTCAACTACTTGACACCTCCACCAGAACTCAAACAGGCTTGACAGGTCCAACACTGTGAAATAAAAGGTTCACACACTGCATTGGCACAATTTTTATTTACCACAGTGTGAGGAAGGAAAAAGATGTTATTTAAAGAAATCTTGCTTTATAAATCTTCTCAATACATTAGAGTATCTAAAGCTCGTTATAACTGATAAAGTACTTTTGCAGTGCAGTCACTATTGTAATGAAACATCTCTCATTTTGCAGCTATTAAATAATATGTTTTGATAAATATTTCAATTACTTATTGCAACTATTTTTAAATTTTTAGGGATGTTTGTCCCCACTCAAAGAACAGAGGGCATCTCCACCTCTGAGCTTATCACCAGAATTGTACGGGATTATGATGTTTATGCCCGACGTAACCTCCAGAGAGGTTACACAGCCAAAGAGCTTAACGTTAGTTTCATAAATGTGAGTCTCCTATTATCTTGTGGCTTTTCCCGCTGCTAATATGTTATTGTGCAATGTCCAAACTAAATGCTAGCTTTGTTTAGTTCAGACTTGAAAGGATTGCTTACAATGCACATTTCTCTGCAGCAAAGATTCTGGGCTGCTAGGAAACAAAGTCCTTGTTCACAGTAACAAAAAGCTGCCCCTGCTGCTTCGAGTCGAACCCATGTACACTCTGCATGATTTTCATGCCACCCATTGCAGTTGTGTGAACAGAATAAAGTAATCTTAGTGTTGAAGAATTGTGCCATTTAATGCATGTTGATGAACAGACTGCAAGTTTGTTCAAATAGTTTCTTTCTCCCTGTTCTCTTTGGCAGTGCTGTCGCCACTTTTATTTTGTTCAGCTGGTCCTGAGTCACCCATTTCTTTGTGTGGTGTAACTACCAGTGCGGTTCCCGGTGCTGACCAGAGTTTTCAGCCAGCTTTTCTTTTTCTTTCCCTGTCCCTGGGGTTACTTTTTTCCCCAGATGCCCATCCAACTAAGAAGCAGTAAACCATGGTTGCGACAGGCAGGCACATTCATATCAGCAACTGTGATTTACTGTTGTCGCATTCAGAGATAGGAGGCCTAGACTCCTGGCAGTGGAAAGTCATGGTTTTTCTCAGTTATATCCATTTGAGAATGAAAGCAAAGGATCCAGTTGCACTTTCTGTCCTTTGTCACTGTAAGAAATTTCTAATATAATTAATCTTATTTTTCACTCAGGGTGTAATAGTGGGATTACATGCCAATAGTCAGCGCTTCAAGCTGACGGTCAACATTGTCATTGGTTTGTCAGCATTTTACAAGAAAGATTTGTTTTTCTCACTGGCATTGGTCAAACGGAAGGACTGAACGCTCTTAGACTATAAGACCATAAGACTTAATGCAGAACTAGGCCATTCGGGCCATCGCGTCTGCTCCGCCATTCAATCATGGCTGATATGTTTCTTATCCCCATTCTCCTGCCTTCTCTTCATAATCCCTGGTCCCCTTATTAATCAAGAACCTATCTATCTCTGTCTTAAAGACACTCAGTGACTTGGCCTCCACAGCCTTCTGCGGCAAAGAGTTCCACAGATTCACCAATCTCTGGCTGAAGAAATTCCTCCTCATCTCTATTTTAAAGGATCGTCCCTTCAATCTGAGGCCTCAGGTGCCTCGCTTTCCTTAGCAGCAAGAAAGCAATAATTCAACAGTTACTTTTCCCCATTGTCCGTTACACACAAACTTGAGTCAAATTATTTCAGATGAGCTAATGGTCTGAGGGGTATGAAAGTTACATGGCATTAAGCTGTTAAACTGAAGCCTTAAAAAAGTTAGTTTTCTGAAAGAAACCCTCTGGGACAAGCCCAAAATCGTATTATGTGATCGCTTATTTTCTTTGGCATTAATTAATGAAGTGTTTCTGAAGTTGTGAATAAATCAACTGGTTATGTTGGAACAGTCCTAGACACTACATGTGCAGAATTGAGGGACTGGGTTTGGTATAGTAAGGAGCTTTTTTTAATTTGAAGAACAGCACTTCGATAAACATATTTAGGATTTTATTGCTGTGTCCTACTAAGCTATAAGCTCTGGATAATTGTGGTGATGAGTAATATCAAACTAAAACATTGGCAAAATTTGGCCGAAAGCTTCAAAAAAAGCTAAAACATCATTTAAAAAAGTGACACACCAAAAACAGTCCAAAATATAGGTCTCATGCCAAGTGAATTCTGGGTTGTTAGAGAGACATACAAATGTGAGAGTGAATAGGCTGTATTTTATCCATGTAGATTCCACTACTTTTTAACATAAATTTAAAGTGCCCAATTCATTTTTTTCCAATTGAGGGGCAATTTAACATGGCCAGTCCACCTACCCTGCACATCTTTGGGTTGTGGGGGTGAGACCCACGCAGACACGGCGGGAGAATGTGCAAACTCCACACGGACAGTGACCCAGGACTGGGATCGAACCTGGGTCCTTGGTGCCGTGAGTAGATTCCACTATTGATTGGGATTACTGGAGACCTGCATTATAAAAGATTTCATAAATTAAGGTGATGTATCGGAGGTCTTGAAGCGACAAATAATATTCTATGAGACTATGACTTGAAATAAACTATTCCTGCTCAACATTCTCAACGTTTGATGAAGTTGTCCTCATTATTCTCATTCAATGCCTCTCCAACATCATCCATTCTTATCGAATCTAATCATAGCCAATGAAATCCTACAATTGTATCTCATCTGGTTTCTGCACCATTATCTCTGGTGACCACTCCCACACCCTAACCCAGGATCTATCCTTGGCCCCAACCTATTTCCTCTCTACATGCAGCCCCTTGGTGCAGTTTCCACGTGTACATTAAATTCTACCTCCACCACCTCACTTAACCCCTGCACTATCACTAAATTGTCAAACTGTTTGTTTTGTAACCAGTACTGGAGGCCTTCCGTGGATTGCTACCTTTCTGTGGTGGAGAGGCTTGAGCTTTCCATTGATCCCGAGAGCGATGCTGTTGGGAGTCTTAAACTCCAGGCAGTGTCATCCATGATGGTAAGGTTGGAGGGGAGGAGCCAGACAAAGCAAACTCAGCAGAAGATACTCGTATGATATTAATGGCTGTGAAGGCAGATGAAGGCTGCAGCAGTAGGGAGATCCGAAGTCGTTGAGGTTCCCTTGCCACTGGAACTAGGTTTACCTTCTGTCAATGACTGTTTGCCTGCTGATGTGCAATGTCATACCGACATTAAAAGATGTCCCGCACCGGGCATCTACCTAGAATGTGACACTGAGGGCTGGATTCTCCGTCCCAACTCGCCAGATTTCTGGTTCAGCACACTGGCGGGATGCTCTGTTTCGCCGGCTGGTCAATGGGGTTTCCCATTATGGGGCAGCCCCACGCCCTCGGGAAACCCCCGGGCTGCCGGAAAAATGGAGCATCCCGACGGCGGAGAGTCCAGCCCTGCGCTTCTCTGGTGAATAATCATACTCGTTAGCGAGTGATCGCCGAAGAAGACTAGATGAGCAGAAATTTCCTTCAACTACATATTGACACAAGCTCTGCCTCCTAGCCACCAATGCCATTCCTGTCCATGGCAATGTCTCAGGCTGAACCAGACTTTTTAAAAACTTGATGTAATATTTGACCCTTAGGTGACCTGGCCTATTTCCATCTCTATAACATTGCCTAACTACACCCCACCTCAACTCTTTGGGTGCTGAAATTCTTTGTAACCCACGGATGTGACCACTTCAGTGCACACCCTGGCTGGCTTCTCTATGTACCCACTGTAACATGGTATTTAAATTAAAAAAAAAAAAAAATTTAAAGTGCCCAATTCTTTTTTTATCCAATTAAGAGGCAATTTAGCATGGCCAATCCACCTACCCTGCACATCTTTGGGTTGTGGGGGTGAGACCCACGCAGACACGGGGAGAATGTGCAAAATCCACATGGACAGTGATCCGGGTCCAGGGTTGGAACCCAGGTCCTCGGCGGCGTGATGCAGCAGTGCTAACCACTGCGCCACCATGCCGCCCACCACTGTAAAATGATGTAATCCAAACTCTGCTACCCTTTTCCCAATTTGCACCAAACTAATCTCTATTGACTGTTATTTTCCAGAAAGCCAGTAGGCGAAGGATAGAAATAGAGTCAATCTTCACAAGCTTCTATGAAAATGTTTTCACAGTTACACATTACAAATATACACCTCCCAATTTCAGTCTGTGTCCTATAATAGGGGCACAACTAAGTCCCCCAGTTAATACCCACCTCCTGCGTACTATTAAACATAATTATAATTGGCTCTCAATACCTTGATTATAAAATTGTCCCTATTTTCAAATTTCTCTATGACCTTGCCTGCCTCTCTTTGTAACCTCCTCTGAGATATCTGCGCTTCCCCAATTTTGGCTTCTCGAGCAGTCCTGATTTTGATTGCTACACAATTGGTGGCTGTGCCTTCAGCTGCCAAGGCTCTAACCTCTGGAATTCTGTCCCTAAATCTCTTTGCCTCTGCATAATAATTTTTGCCTTTTCAGGCATTCCTTAAAACCTGGTTCTTTGGCTAAACTTTTAATCAGCAGCTTGACTATCTCTTTATGTGGCTCAGTGTCAAATTATGTTTTATAACACAAGTGCCTTGACAGGTTTTACTATGTGAAAGGTGCTATAGAAATACAAGTTGTTGTTGCCATCAGATTTACTGAGCCCTGCACAACTGTTTTTAAGTTCCAACAACTACATTTCTTTCCATGTTTGAAATATCCTGAACTTTTCCAGGAGAAACTCTTGGCTTGAAAAACAGAAATACGGTAGATGCAAAAATGACAAAATTGTGCATCAAATAAAATGTTCTCCAGGCATCTCCAAGTCCTCTCATGCTATCGGCCTCACACTTCCCTTTGGTAAGTGTAGAATATTGAGGATTCCTTAAATCACTGACATCAAGGACTTCCAACCAAGGTAGTTCATTCCTGAGCTCAACAGCTATATTTAACACCTGTGCTCTGCCAATGCTCCCGGGGTTAACTCCCACCATGTGACCTATTTTGCAGACGTGTCATCATGTTCTCACATGACCCTCGATCCACTCTGTACATTCCAAAATGTATCAATGCTGCTGACTGCACTTTTTTGTCCTTTGGATTTTAGGGATCAATAAAATCGATGTAATATAGGTAGACATGAAGGGGAGTCAGCCCCTTGCTTTGTCTGCCATTGTCCCTTTGAGACTTTCAACTCCCATATACACAACTTACTGTACCTCCTAACTGAGTTTTGTCTACAGACTTGGGGGAAAAGAATTTCTGATTACTGTATCAGATATTAATATATATGATGTAAAGCTAAGGCCCGAGTGCAGCACGGTGGCACAGTGGTTAGCATTGCTGCTACACAGCGCCAAGGTCCCAGATTCGATCACGGCTTTGGGTCACTGCCCATGTGGAGTTTGCACATTCTCCCCGTGTTTGCGTGGGTTTCGACCCCACAACCCAAACATGTGTAAGTTAGGTGGATTGGCCACGCTAAAGTTGCCCCTTAATTGGAAAAAATGAATTGGGTATTCTAAATTTATTCAAAAAAAAAGCTAAGGCCCCCTTTTCATTTGACATATGGCCTATCTTTTGGATTGTTTTGGTCTGTCCGTTTTTGTGGAGATGTTCTAGCTTTTTGGGACTGTTGCCACTTTTTGCTAATTTGGCGTTTATTGGTCAGATAGATTACTATCAGGTAGGCTCAGTCTCTGACAGTGAATTCTAGGTCTCAGCTGAGAAAAGTGCAGAGCTAAACATAAATAACTTCTAGGAGTGATCTGGGGAGCTAATAAACTGGATGGCACTGCTTTCTTCTTCATCCTTATGAGTAGCCTAGGATCAGCATTTGCAAAGGCCAGGAACAGGTTATCTACTTTCTTGATGAGGAACCATTTTTGTAGGATTGTGAAGGGAAGAGAACCTGAGAGCGAGAAAGTACTTTTTAAAAGGAAATAACTAGAATTAGATTGCAGTGTGTTTCATTTTCATATATTTATTTTCAGTCACTGAGCGAAACATTTAATTTCTTTCAGGAAAAGAAGTATCGCTTCCAAAATCAAGTTGACAAAATGAAAGAAAAAGTGAAGAATGTAGAAGAGAAATCAAAAGAATTTGTTTACAAAGTGGAGGAAAGAAGCCATGACCTTATACAAAAGTGGGAAGAGAAATCACGAGAATTTATTGGAAACTTTTTAGAACTGTTTGGCCCAGATGGAACTTGGGTGTGTATCTTAAATTAATTTCGAAGAAATTAGTGGAGAAGTTCTACCAGTGTGTCAGTTGTCTCCCAGACACTTTACAAAGTCCACAGTACCTACAGCTAAAGCTTAGACAGAACTAACTTCTTTTTTAAAAGTGTTTTTATTGGGTTGTCACATTTTGTATTTCACAACTCACATGTTACCTTCAATAACCCTGACGAAAAGAGGAATTAGAAAACGAGCAAGAAATAAAAGGCGATAAAAAGACAGGCAGAAGTCAGTCCAGATATTTATATACAATTGTTTTCTCTCCCGCTGTATCCGTGACCCCCCTTTGGTCTGTGTACCTTTGTTGCAATTTCTAGTTTGGCCCTGGCGCATATTTACAGATGTCTACTACAGTTTTGGTTATTAGTCCCTCTCGTTTTCCTTGCGTGTCCTCCTCCCCCGTACCTCCTCTTCCCACTCCCTCTCTCCCCTTTCCTTTTCATCTTTATCCTGTGACTCATTTGTGTCTCCCCCCACTCCTCACCTTACTCTACTGGCTGCTGGCTATGAACAGATCTTGGAAAATGCTGGTGAACAGCTTGGCTTCCATGTCCTGTGGAAGCCTCTGGGGCAGGCCCAGAACATGTGGGTGTGGTTGGCTGGTCATCCATGGTGGACATTTTGGTTAGGCCAAGGTGTTGCCTCATTTGGTACCATGTCCAGAGCGTAGCTACTACCACTGGGCTTGGCAAGGAGATGGGAAAGCGGTTGTGACTAAGGGTCAGAGGGATGTCATTTTGCAGGTACTCTCCTCCATCTTCACTCATTCTGCTCCCTGTTTCTTCACCCATCCCCTCAGTCTTTCTGCCATGGCCGCCCAGTGGTAGAACTGCAGCTTTGGGAGGACATGGCCTCCCATGTTTCTTCTTTTAAAAAATATTTAATGAACAAATTTTCACCATTTTCACCATATAAAAGAAAAAAAAGAAAAACCCTAACAATAGAAAAAACAATCCCACCCAAATCCAGGAAGCCCCCCACCGATTACCCCCCTCCGTCAACAGACAACGGTAACCAACTCCCGAAAGTGCATGATTAACCAACCCCAACAATTGTAGAACCCCTCTTTCACCCACCTCAGCTCGAACTTGGCCTTCTTCAGGGTCAAAACCTCCGCAGGTCTGCCTACCACGCCAAGGCACAGGGCGGAGAAGCTGACTTCCACCACAACAAGACTTGCCAACAAGTGATCAGTGAGGCGAAGGCTAAAACATCTGCCCCGCTCCTGCCTGCAACTCGAGCATGGTAGCACAATGGTTAACAAAGTTGCTTCACGGCTCTAAGGACCCAGGTTCGATTTTCGGCTTGCGTCACTGTCTGTGCGGAGTCTGCATGTTCTCTCCGCATCTGCGTGGGTTTCCTCCGGGTGCTCCGTTTTCCTCCAATAGTCCAAAGATGTGCAGGTTAGGTGGATTGGTCATGCTAAATTGACCTTGGCGTCCAAAATGGTTGGGTGGGGTTACTGGGTTACGGGGATAGGATGGAGCTGTGGGCTTGGGTAAGGTGCTCTTTCCAAGGGCCGGTGCAGACTCGATGGGCCGAATGGCCTCCTTCGGCACTGCAAATTCGAAGATTCTATGATGATTCTAAAATGGGTTGCCGCCAAGCTGAATGGCAGCCCCCCACCCCCGCTCCTACTCCTGGCGGGGAGACCATAAAATACTTGTTCTTTCCTATATTCAATTTATACCCCCAGAACGTCAAAATCTCTGACGCAGCTCCATTATACTCCCCACCAACGTGCTCAGTTTCGAGATATATAACAGTAGATCATCGGCATATAAGGACACCCTGGCTGGATTCTCCAAAAATTGGGCTATGTCCCCACGCCAGCGTAAGAACGCTGGCGTTTCACTCTAGACTTTCCTTAGATCATAGAATTTACAGTGCAGAAGGAGGCCATTCAGCCCATCGAGTCTGCACCGCCTCTTGGAAAGAGCACCCTACCCAAGGTCCACACCTCCACCCTATCCCCATAACCCAGTAACCCCACCCAACACTAAGGCCAATTTTGGACATTAAGGGCAATTTATCATGGCCAATCCACCTAACCTGCACATCTTTGGACTGTGGGAGGAAACCGGAGCCCCCGGAGGAAACCCACGCACACACGGGGAGGATGTGCAGACTCCGCACAGACAGTGACCCAAGCCGGAATCGAACCTGGGACCCTGGAGCTGTGAAGCAATTGTGCTATCCACAATCCTACCGTGCTTAGGAAAGTCCTGAGCAACTCTTCTACCTGCAGGGGACTGGCAGGGCCCCAGAGTACTTCTCGCAGCTCTGGCTGCGGATACAGGGCCCTGCACTTCTGGTCGGGAGTCCGTGCATGCCCACGCCGGCAGCCTGCAGCGGCCGTGCCGTGCGACATGGCGGACTCGCGGACCGTCATCAAAAATGTAGGACCCCCGCCCCCCCGAGATCACGCGCGCCCGCGGGTTCATGCCGCCCGATCGCTCCCCAGGCCGTCCAAGAGGCCTCCCCCTGGTGATCGATCCCTCCGCCCCCCCCACCATTGCGGCCGCGGACTGTCATCTTCCACCTCCGCGCCGAACACGATTTCGGCGCGGAGAATCCAGCCCATGTTTCATACCCCATCCTCACTATCCCTTCCACAAGCCAGAGCTCCTTGGCACAATGGCCAAGAACTCTATAGCCAATGTAAGCAACAGGGGGGACAAGGGCACCCCTGGCTCGTACTCCAGTGCAGTGCAAAGTATCCCAAGTTCATGTTGTTAGTGCAAACACTTGCCATTGGCTCCTTATACAACAGCTGCACCCCCTCCACAAACGTCTGCCCAATTCCAAATCTCTCCCATATTGCCATCAAGTAACCCCACTCTACCCGATCGAACTCATTCTCTGTGTCCAGTGCCACCAGCACCTCTGTCTCCTTTTCCTCTCCAGGAGACCGGACCACATTCAACAACCTCCTCACGTTCGAGAACAGCTGCTTTCCCTTCACGATTTACAGGTGCAACAGGTGATTGAGAAGGCAAATGGAGTTTTGTTCTTCATTGCTAGAGGGATGGAGTTTAAGACTAGGGAGGTTATGCTGCAATTGTATAAGGTGTTAGTGAGGCCACACCTCGAGTATTTTGTTCAGTTTTGGTCTCCTTACCTGAGAAAGGACGTACTGGCGGTGGAGGGTGTGCAAAGGAGATTCACTGGGTTAATCCCAGAGCTGAAGGTGTTGGATTACGAGGAGAGGTTGAGTAGACTAGGACTGTACTCGTTGGAATTTAGAAGGATGCGGGGGGGATCTTATAGAAACATATAAAATTATGAAGGGAATAGATAGGATAGATGTGGGAAGGTTGTTTCCACTGGCGGGTGAAAGCAGAACTAGGGGGCATAGTCTCAAAATAAGGGGAAGTAGATTTAGGACTGAGCTTAGGAGGAACTTCTTCACCGAAAGTGTTGTGTATCTATGGAATTCCTCCTTGCCCAGTGAAGCAGTTGAGGCCCTTCATTAAATGTTTTTAAGATAAAGATAGATAGTTTTTTGAAGAATAAAGAGATTAAGGGTTATGGTGTTCGGGCCGGAAAGTGGAGCTGAGTCCATGAAAAGATCAGCCATGATCTCATTGAATGGCGGAGCAGGCTCGAGGGGCCAGATGGCCTACTCCTGCTCCTAGTTCTTCTGTTCTTATGAACCCCGTTAGATCCTCTCCTCACCTTTGGGAGATATCCTTCCAACCTTGATGCCAACACCTTTGCCAATATCTTGGCATCAACATTCAGCAGAGATATGGGCCTATACGAACCACACTCCACCTGGCCCTTATCCTTCTTTAGCAGCAATGAAATAGAAGCTTGCCCCATTGTTTGCAGCAAGACACCCCTACCTAGCACATTATCAAAAATTCCCATCATCAGCGGTGCCAACTTGTCCTTAAATTTCTGATAAAATTCAACTGGGCACCCGGCAGGCCCCACCACCTTCCCTGCCTGCATCCTCACAATCGCCTCCTTCATCTCGTGCTCCCCACCGGCCCCTCCAACCTGCTCTATCCTCCTCACCCAGCCTCGGATACTGCCGTACCCGAACTATCTCTCTCGCTGCCACCCCCCATGCTCGTAGACCCCCCCCCCCCCCATCACCCTTCTCAACTGGTACACCGCTTTCCCTGTGGACAACTGGTTGAACCTCGCCTGCAACTCCTTCCTCTTGGCCAAGAGAACCGGGTCTGGGCCTACCGCTTACCAACCATCCACCTCCAGAATCTCCTTTATCAGTTCTTGGCACTCCTCTCTCTCCCCCCGTATCCACCTTAGCTTTGAACGAGACAACCCTCTTGCCACCAATACCGCTACTCCCCAAGTTCTGTTATCGAACCCCAAGTGGAAAATCTGACTCACCTAACTCTACCTAAACCTCACCCTCACCCTCACCCTCAGATGGGTCTCCTGCAGCATCACGTCGGTTTATAAGCTCTTCAAGTGTGTAAAAACTCTTAATCTCTTCACCGGCCTCCCTAATCCCCTCACGTTCTATGTTTCTATTCTGTCCTGGAGTCTCCCACCCCCCCCGCCCCTCATGTCCGCCATCATCATGACCTGCCCCGTCCCTATGTTACAGTCGAATCCCTCCGCCCTCCCAGAAAACCCCCATTCCACTTCCTCTTGCAAGCACCTCTCCCAGTCTCAATCCCATCCCCCCACCTTTCACACCTCCCAGGCCTATCAAAACCCACTCAGCAGGTTCTATTAACCGTGGCCCCTCCCCCTACCACAATCCCATTCAGTAGCCAACCTTCGCTGGCTAGTGTGGAGGCCCCTGCCCAGGCCCCCCTCCTCCCAATCCCCCCCCCCACGTGACCCAGTCTCTGAAAACAAAAATAAACAAGCAAAACCAGTGCAGTATCATGCCCCAGAAAACCGCCATAACCCCAGAGCCCAATATGATTGTAACCAGCTATAAACTTTCAACAAAGGTAAGCTACCCTCCCCCCATTCAACCAACCCAAAAACCCAGCTGTTCTCCCCACAAATACAGAACAAGAAACAACCAACAAGAGAGGCAAAGTCTAAGCACAGTCCCATCCCCTCAGTACAAGTCCCAATCTCAGTCCCACCTCTCATTTCAGTCCCAGTCCTTCGGCCTTCATGAACGCCTCTGCCACCTCCACCATGTGGAAGTGGAAGTCCCTTGAATTGTAGATCATCCTCAGCTTTGCCGGGTAGTCCACGCCAAGCCTCATTCCATTGCTATAGACTGCTGCCATCCGAAGGCCGCCCACCTTCTCATCAGTTCCACTGTCAAGTCTTGGTATATACGAATACCAACGCCTTCCCACTTCACCTTACGCCTTTTCTTCGCCCAACTCAGGATCTTCTCCTTAATGTGAAACTTATGGAAGCATATTATAACTGCCTTTGGTATTAAGCAGTATGGCCACCCACCAAGCCCTCGTCCTAAGCACGAAAGGTACGTCTGTCCCACTCAGCTCTTTCTTACCCGCAGTCGGTCCTTCTTCCTCAGGCGGGTCTCCTGGAGGAAGTCTCTGTTGTCTCTCAGATGTTTCAGGTGTGCGAAGACTCTGGATCTTTTCACTGGGCCATTAAGTCCCCTGATGTACCAGGTGACTATTCTTATTGGGGGGGATTTCTGTTCCCCACCCTTCAGCGGGATCAACCATAACTACCTTGTGGATGTGCCCTTGCACTCCGGTGTTTCCCTTTGTTATAATTATATTAATAATCTTTATTGTCACAAGTCGGCTTACAAACACTGCAATGAAGTTACTGTGAAAAGCCTCTAATTACCACATTCCAGCACCTGTTCGGGCACACAGAGGGAGAATTCAGAATGTCCACTTCACCTACTTGTGGGAGGAAACTGGAGCACCCAGAGGAAACCCATGTAGACACGGGGAGAATGTGCAGACTCCGCACAGACAGTGACCCAAGCCGGGAATCGAACCTGGGATCCTGACGCTGTGAAGCAACAGAGCTAACCACTGTGCTATTGTAGGGGGCCATCCAAGATGGTCGTGGTCACCATACTCACCATGTGGCTGTGCCCTATCCTCTGGGGTTTCCCTTTATCTAAGGGCGAACCAAGATGGCCACCATCATTGTGTGCGCCATGTGGATGTGCCTCTGCACTCCGGAGTTTCCCTTTGTTTGGGGGCCCTCCAAAGTGGTTGCTTGCAGTGCCTTTGTTTACCTTGCCACCACGTGTGGTCTGTCGTACCCACCCTATTACCCCTCCCCCCTCCATCCTTCGGCTTTCCCCTTGTGCCTGTCAACTCCCCCCTTCTCCCCCCTCATCCCTTTGAGATGCCCCCCCGTTTACACCCCCTATTTCCCCCCGCCCCCCCCCCCCCCCCCCCTCACCCAGCTCGGGATTTCTCTCCCCTTATCGCCAGGCATCCTCTCCTCGTTGAGAGATGTGCCACTGCCTCCCCTCGCTCGTACTTCCTTGTGCTAGCTCAACCACTAGTGTGGTGCCCCCCTCCCCCAGGTGTTGAACTATCACCCGACCGTTGCGTGTCTCTTCCCACCTTTCTTTCTCCCCACCCCCTCCTGCATCCTACTGCTTTCAGATCTCCTTTCTGAGACTCAGTGTAAGATTTGAAGACGAGGTGGTTCAGTCCCGTGCAATGGTTTTTTTTGTTGTTGACTGATACGTTTAAATGTCTGGTTCACTGCTGGTGTCATTGCCTTCCCAACCCATGCTGGTGCACAAATTCATCTGCTTATGCCGCTGTGGTGACATAGTACTCCCTGCCCTGGAAAGTCACCCAGAGCTTGGCAGGGTACAGCATCCCGAACTGCACATTCCTCTTCTAAAGGGCCGCCTTGGCATTGTTAAATTCTGCCCGTCCTTGGCCAGGTCTGCTCCAATATTCTGGTACACACAGATCCGGTGTCCCTCCCATTTACAGGACCATGTGTGTTTTGCCCAGTTCATGATCTTTTCCCGGTCTTGGTACCGGTACAGCTTCATGATGTTGGCTTGCAGCTGCTCCCCGGCCTTGGGCTTTGGCCGGAGTGACCTGTTGGCTCTGTCCATTTCTGGGGGTTTAGGGAAGCTATCCCCTCCAACCAGTTTGCCCAGCATCTGGGCCACATACTCCATAGGGTTCCTGCCCTCAGTGCCCTCCGGTAGGCCCACAATGTGGTGGTTTTAGTGGCACAATCGATTTTCTTGGTTCTCAACCTTCCCCCTTAGTATCCCTTGCGTCGCCACCAATATTGCTATCTCTGTCTCCAGTGAGGAATTCCAATCACTCTGGTCAGTCGGGGCCTTCTCCAGCTCACTGATCGTCGCCTTCTGTGTCTCTAGACGCCGCTCCATCTTTTCCAGCACTGCTTGCAGGGTGACCAGTGCCTCCACATCACCATTTTCACTGTTGCCATAATTTCAAGTTTGATGGCGTCCTTGAGCTCTTGGAGTTCCTGTGTTAGGAATTCCCTCCATTCATTCATCGGGAGGTAGCCTGGCACATGTTCTGGCGGTCCATCGTTTTTGGGTGTGGCCAGGACCTTGTTGCCCTGCATGTTCGCCATTGCCTCAGTCTTACACTCCAGGCTTCTGCTGTCTCCTTGGATCCTCAGGTTGTTGTTGCCTGGCATGTTTTGTTTCTTGTGGTGGTGTTAGAGGAGGGTGGTGTTTTTTCACTGGGTTTATCGGGCTGTTTTGGGTTAAAAGTGCCTAATTTTGAGTTTCCTGGAGGAGAGCCACCTTTTGTGTGTCCGGTCAGCACATTCCCGTCACCTGAAATCCCTGACAGAACTAATGTCTTTGCAATTCCTGATAATAAGTATCTCAAGATACTTAAGTTAATACATAAAACTGCAGAGGGAACAGTACTCGGATATCATTCAAGCATAATTTCCCACTTTTTAATTCAGTAGCACATTCTAAATTCGAGACGGGTAGGATAATGGGGTTGTATCTTCTGGCCGTTAGTAGGATCCAGAGAGAATTAGATCTTGTGCTCTGTCAGAGTTGTAGAATTGATCTTCTTTATTTTGTTGGGTGATAGTGGGGGTGGAGTACCAAGCTTCTGAAGCATTATAATCAATATAGAAGTATGTCTGAGAAACATGCGGCAAAGATCTACACATCTGCACAAACATAGAACACACCACAGATGCAGCTTGAGGTGCAAGGCAGGATTGCCACAATAACGCCAGATTGATGGCATTGCATTGTTACTGACTGTTCACCTGGCTCATTCCTGGAATGAACAGCTGATCTTATGAAGAAAGGTTGAACAGGTTGAGCTTTTACCCATTGGAGTTTAGAGGAATAAGAGTTGATCTTATTGAAAAATACAAGATCCTGAGAGGACTTGACAGGGTGGATACTGGGAGGACCTTGCGAGGAAGACTAAATCTAGGGGACACAGTTTAAGAAGAGGAACTCTCCCTTTTAAGACTGAAATTTATTTTTCTCTCTGAGGATTGTTAATATGTGTGGAATTCTTTTCCCCAGGAAGCAGTGGAGGCAAGGTCATTGAATTTATGAAAGGCAGAGTTAGACACTTTTCTTAGGTCAGAGAGTCAAGGGTAATGGTGGACGCAGACATGGAAATGGAGTTGAGACCACTACCAGTTCAGCCACAATCTTATTGAATGGCGAAGCTGGTTCGAAGGGCCGAATGGCCTAGTCCTGCTCCAAAGTTTGATGTTCCTATGAAGGGAAGGTTGCATGGTAGTAACTGCAGCAAAGTTCCTGTTCCTCTGCCAATGCTAAAGAGTGAAGATTGCTGGCCTCAGCACCAGATTCTTTCCTCCACACAAGACCGGCTGAGAATTGAATCACAGGCTTGCTGCAAAGGAGAGAAAGTTATTTTAAATAAATAGCTGCCATCAAAAAGGAAAATTGGATTCCTGTTTTCCACAAGATACAAAGCTAAACATACCTGGCAGTAATTTGTTGCATTTCTTAATAAATAATTGCTTTCCAACATCAACCAGAACGCAGCCAAGGCAATGCAGGTCATCTGTACATTGGGATGGGCTGGGTAGGGATTGGACCATAATGAGAGTAAGGAGCTTCTTTTGAATATTATATAAGAGGCCAGGAACATTCCAGGTTCAATTCCTAATTGATGTTGCAATAACAGATCTCAGTAACAGCAGCACAGGAGCTACTAGAGTTGGCCTCAGAGCTTCTGTTTAGATAAGGGGAAAACGGCCAGGCTTCCCACTCTTGATTATTATCCACTGATGGCAGGGCGGCGCAGTGACGCAGTGGTTAGCACTGCTGCCTCACAGCGCTGAAGGCTCGGGTTCGATCCTGCACCCGGGTCACTGTCTGTGTGGAGTTTGCACATTCTCCCCTGTGCAGGGTGGGTGGATTGGCCATGCTAAATTGCCCCTTAATTGGAAAAGGAAAAATAAATCTACTGATGCCTGCTGAAAATGGATACGTTTGATTGAGTGGGATGATGGTGGATGATGACAGGATCAGGCTTCGCTGCGGCGTCCCTCAAGTAACTTGTTAAAAGTTGTTGCTGAGGCTGAGATTTAAATAATGACCATCTTCCACTTGTGGAACCAGGAGTCATTGATGTGAGCAAAGCTGACGCATAAAAAGATAAATATGCATCTTAATTGAAAAATACGCAACGTAACCCAAATGCAATTTTGGTTGGCATCAATCAAATGTATATTTCCAATCAGATGCGATTTGATTTGAAAAATCACCAAAACAAGAGACAATTGCTTAATCCAGAACACTACATTTAAAGATAGAAGAGGTGTTGCAAAAAAAATTGAAAAGACTTTGATTGGCCTAATCTTTGTGCCTGGATAAGTTAGCTGTGTTCAGAAGTGAGTGGGTATTAATATCATTAGAGTTTGTAATCATACTTTATGTTGCTCGGTGTGGCATTTTGGAATTATTATCACGGTATTAGCTATGAGATTTGCTTCCATCGTAAATCCAGGAGGCTTTGGTCAGTGACTAAAGAATTCCACACATTAAGTTTAAAATCTCCATTGGAGAACTCTACTATTCACTAAATTAAAATGAATTTTTCATGAGCATTTATTAAATTCAGGTCATCTGGTCATTGCTTGAAGGTTTTCTCAGTTTTGTTTTGTTTCCATACCTTACAGAAACAGGTTTTTCAGGAGAGAGGGGGTCGGATGCTGCAAGCTCTGTCTCCAAGACAAAGCCCCTCAAGTAGCCCAACAAGAGAACGGTCCCAGTCCCCAACGTTCCAGTGGCCATTCACCAAAACCTCGCCCCCATCTTCCCCGAAAGCTGCTTCTGCCTCCATCAGTAGCATCAGTGATGGAGAGGAGGATGAGAAGTGAATGACTGGGAACCTGCAGCACGTGAGCAGACGAACAGGATCAGCAATGATATAATCTCAGGCAAACCTTAGCCTTTTATTTTTCCTCTCTGTCATTCTCAGGCACTTCGCAAAGTCTGACCAATTCCATTATCACCACATGTTTTTAGTGCTTACATCACAATAGCAGTTTCTAGATTGTCCCCATTACAAGAATTTGTGCGATATTTAATGTTGGCATAGCGATGTTAATTGCTCCCATGTTGACAGAATTGTCATCTGAGATGTCCAAAGGAATCTCGGAAGAAACTCTAATAGGAACGTGTAGTTAAAATGTTTCAGGCTGATACAATGAAAATGGGTTTAAAGTTTGCCAAATCAAGTATCATAACCTGGCATACTGCACAAAAAAAATGAAGGTAAATTTTAAAACTTCCTCCACCTGACTTGGATCATAACTAGAAGTTTCACAAGGTCACTTTTTTAAAAAGTAGCATTTTTCTCAAAATGTCTCGTAAAAACGATTTTAAAAAAACATTGGATAGATAAAACCACCAATTAGAATTTATCAATTAATGAACAGGGAGGAAAGGAATGGTTCTTAAAAAGAAAGTATTTTTCAAATGCAGAATTCACTTTAACATAATTGAACATCTCATTTTGAGTTCTTGCGTGATTATCATCACAGGAATAAGCTTTTAATTCCAGCTGTGGAAACAGAATTGGGCAGAATTTGCTGGGACGATAACGGTGAATTTAAAGTACACGCCATTATCAGCATAAATAACCCAGCGATCAGTGGCAAAGAAGAGATACCCTGTGAGTGGTGAATCACCACAAATTTTTCCCCCCATAAATTTAGCGTACCCAATTATTTATTTCCATTTAAGGGGCAATTTAGCGTGGCCAATCCACCTACCCCACACATCTTTGAGTTGTGGGCGTGAGACCCACGCAGACATGGGGAGAATGTGCAAACTCCACAGTGACCGGGGGATTGAAGGGCGGGGGGGGGGGGGGGAGTTGGGGGGGGGGGGGGGGGTTGTCAGCGATAATATCTCTTAAAATTAAATAGCTGGCATGCCACTAGAGTAGTTTTACATAAGTTACTTTATTAAAGATTGAGATGAATTATAGAGTGTACTGAGTAATCATTATTAACCATTAAACATGTATTTTTAGGACATAGCAGTAATAAGTAATCAAATGGGATTTAGGACAGCTAACTTGACCAAAAGAACGTCACTTCTGATATCTTGTCTTTGTGAAACAATCCAGGATGCGGGTTTTGCTGTCCTGCTTCTCACAGATAATGAATGCACTAGTAATTTGCTGTACATTCATTGTCTGTGAGAAGCAGGACAGCAAAACCCGCATCCTGGATTGTTTCACAAAGACAAGATATCAGAAGTGACGTCCTTTTGGTCAAGTTAGCTGTCCTAAATCCCATTTGATTACTTATTACTGCTATGTCCTACAAATACATGTTTAGTGGTTAATACTGATTACTCAGTACACTCCCTATAATTCATCTCAATCCTTCATAAAGTAACTTATGTAAAACTACTCTAGTGACATGCCAGCTATTCAGTTTTAAGAGATATCATCGCTGAACCCTCCTTCAGGGATCAAATCCAGGTCCTCAGCGCTGTGAGGCAGCAGTGCTAACCATTGCGCCAACGTGCCGCCCCGTGAATCACCACAAATTGCTGAAAGATTTGCCCTTCTGTGCCTCAGAAATACAGGTGTCTGCTGTTAACCTACCCATCAATTGTCAAGGAATTACTGCATTTGTGCTGTTAAAAAGAATCAAACTTGCCAGACAAAGTTAGGGCTGGTACCTAACAATGTAGAGACTCTTTTAATGATGATATTTATGTTCCTGCAAAGCTACCCCATGCCCCTGTGGCACAGAAAAGGAACATTTGAAACCTAAAAATTGAGGTTGTTAGTAATTAAATTTTTTTAAATCTTATTTATTCTTGCTGAATTTTCTCTCTTTTAACTCAATCTTTCTTTCTCTTTCTCTACCTAATTTGATCCTAATTCAGCCTATCGTTCCATTGTTTTTTTCTGTACCATTAGTTTCATTGGTTTTGGAGACATACTGTCGCTCCCATTGTTTACCACGGCCCCAGATGCCCCATTGATTTTGCCTCCGCGTTATTAAATCGCATTTCTAGCAATTTAACATGCAAATTTTTCAGTTGAAGGGTGAAGAAGCAAACTAATAGTGGGATATGTTGAAAAACGCCACACTCCAAACTCTGGGTCACTGTGACACAGGTGTGAGACCGGAATGACTTATGCCTGGCAATACTGCGTTTCCACCATGGGCTGTGCAATGCACTGAACTGCACTCCGACATAGCAAATTGTGAATGTTTTGAGACATGAATGCTCACTTTCTCAAAACGCTTTTCACACCCTTTGCTTCAATTTATAATAAAACATCTTTATGGCACTTTTTAAAATAGGTATAACATTATATGAAAGGGACACTCCATGCTGTTTCCAGCCCACGTCAGTCAGACAACCTCGATCAGGGGTTCTCATTGCCTCATCAGTCAAGGCAGGACCGAGTTGCAGAGTTGAACATTTTGGCAGCATGTAGAGTGGAAACTATTTCTCAGTGCTGGAGAAGCATCAATATAAATGCATCATCTGTCCTTTCTCTTCCAATTCATTGCTTTGCTGCTCAATTTATTTTAACATTATTCATTCAAAGGATGGGCTTCCCTGGCTATGTCAGCATTTATTGCCCAACCCTTCATTTGTGGGTGCACACAGGGGGCAGAATTTTATGGGCCCGTTGTGGCAAGAGTGGGGCCATAAAATGCAGCGAGCCATTCAAACATCCACTATCTTGGGCGGGACTGGCTAAACCCACCAGCGGGAGGCACCACAAAATTCCACCCGGGGAGTCAAGAGCAAGTATAATCTTTAGTTGCAACTGGATGAGAGGGGGAGAAATGATTGGACCAGTGTGCACAGATGCAACTCATCCTCTTATTCAAAATCAGATATTTGGTCCACATGTCAAATGATATGGTTATTTCAACATATTGTTAAATAGCATATTTTACAGTAATTTGAGAGATTGAGAAGCAGAGTTGGTTGGAGCATAGCAACTTTGTACAGAGGAGCTGGGAGAGTTGAAAATGAGTTGTTACAGCAGCATAATTATAATGTGAAAAGTTTACAGGGGTTCTCATTGCCTCATCAGTCAAGGCAAGACCGAGTTGCAGAGTTGAACATTTTGGCAGCATGTAGAGTGGAAACTATTTCTCAGTGCTGGAGAAGCATCAATATAAATGCATCATCTGTCCTATCTCTTCCAATTCATTGCTTTGCTGCTCAATTTATTTTAAAATTATTCATTCAAAGGATGGGCTTCCCTGGCTACGTCATTTCTCCCCCTCTAATCCAGTTTCAACCAAAGATTATACTTGCTCTTGACTCCCTGGGTGGAATTTCTCATGCAAACGTTAACAGGAAGTTGACCCAGATAATATGACTCTTGATATATTATCTATAGATGTTAAAAACTTAAAAGTTATTCAATTTCCTAAAGGCTCCTGGATTACGCATAGACAAATGCTGGATGCTCCATCTTTAGAAAGGAAGGTGGCACAATGGTCACCAAGTTAAAATCCACCTTTTTACTAGCACTGTTGTCTCTGAGACAACCAATGCCAAACACTATCTCTGCCTTCTCCATGGAAGAGAGGTTTAAATATATACAACAGCAATGGGCATTGAAAATGGGAGATCAATAAAAGAAAATTTCATAAGTTTGCATTCTATTATTCTCCAATTGCTGGGCATTGGAAATATGCTTTAGAATTGTAACCAGAATGCCCTTTGACAAGACCATTATTGTTACAATACAGTATAGAGTAGAAACAAGAATCGAAAGCAAATTACAGCCAATACTGAACTTCATCAGTGGTGAAGAGAGACTCATTCTTTGAACAGTGCCATTCCTGCAGGGGAAGACAGTAGCAAGAGAGTCTTTTTAATAAGTTTAAAGCCAGGCTCTATTTATTCCAACACACTATGTTAATTTCCACGCCAGTGTTGCCTTTCAGAAGGTTTATTTTTAGAGCAGTAGATATTGCTGTACTAATCCAATATCCTTTTTATAGTCAACAACAGGCCCACAGGAATCTATTGTTAAAATTAATTGATCCTTCAACAGCAGAGATCAGTGATTATTAGCATCTTCCGTGAAAGTCTCTGCTGGCATTAAAAGGACCCAAAACTAATAAAATCAACGGCTCCATGGACCGCTCTTTCTCTTTTCTTATTAGATGGCTCTAATCTCAAAGGTTCAGAGGATATTACAAACTTCTCATGCTTAATGATGTTACCAAAGCCTCAAGTGAACGTCTGTAAAATATGAGACTTTGAGAAGTATAATATTTAAGCATTAAAAGCTTAAGTTAAGTTACAGACAAGTTGAAACTTTTTCCACGGCTGGGATTTGGCCACCGATGGGGTCTTCCATTCCCGCAAAAGTCAATGGGCTGTTGCATGACTCGCCCACCCCACTGCCAGGGAACTTCGGGAGGACTGGAAGATCCCACTGGCGGGAAGGGCTGGAAAATCCCGGCCCATATGAGAATAACTGCTGTCAACAATGAAGGAAAGAACACATTTACTGTGACTCCCAATAAGACTTTGTATGTATAAATACATAGACACAGAGTTAGGAATGAGTAGTTGTCCTGATAGATGCATGGCATTAAAATCTAAAATTAATAGTACTCTGAGCTTATTACATTTATACAGCACCCAATGTCTTAAGGCACTTTACAGAAGCAGTATAAAACAAAATATGACTCCGAGCCACAAAATGAGTTATTAGGTCAGATGACCAGAAACTTGGTGAAACAGGTCAGTTTTAAGAGGAAAGTCAATTAGAGAGGGTATTCCAGAGGTAAAGGCCCAGGCAACTGATTGTAGCCACCAATGACGGAGCAATTAAAATTGGGGATGCTAAAGAGGCCAGTATTAGTTCAGCACAGATATGTCAGACAACCGTGGGGCTGGCGATTACAGAGATCAGGAGCAGTGAAGCCATGGAGGGACTTGAAAAAAGGATGAGAATTTTAAAATCAACCGGGAGCCAATGTAGGACAGTGAGCACAGGGGTGATAGGGGAATGGGGCCTGATGTGAGTTAAGACATAGGTAACACAGCTTTGTTTACATGTTTACAGAGAATAGAGAGGGAGAACAACCTGTAAAATAAAGTAGCCTAGAGGTAACAAGATCATGAAAGGAGATTTAAGCAGCCGGTGAGCTGAGACAGGGGCCAGGTAAGGTGATGTTATGGGTGTGGAAATAATCTTAGAGATGGCTTTAGTCATTCCAGTATTTAATTGGAGGAAATTTCTGTTCAAGCAGCATTGGGCATTGGATAAACAGGCTAATTTAGCAATTGTAGAGGAGCCAAGATGGTGATGGCATGGTGGAACTAGATGTTGTCAGTGTGCATGTGAAAGCTAATGCTGTGCTTTGGGATGATGTGGCTAAGGGGCAGCATTTACATGAGAAAAAGGAGAGGGGGGAAGGATACACCCTTGGGGACACCAGAGATAATGGTGTGCAAGCACCAAAATAAGCCATTCAATGTGATATTCTGGCTATGATGAGCTAGATAAAAATGGAACCACGTGAGAGCAAACCCACGCTGGAAGATAGTGTAGAAGCATTGGGCAGCATGGTAGCACAGTGGTTAGCTCTATTGCTTTACAGTGCCAGGGTCCCAGGTTCGATTCCTGGCTTGGGTCACTGTCTGTGTGGAGTCTGCACGTTCTCCCTGTGTCTGCGTGGGTTTCCTCCGAGTACTCCGGTTTCCTCCCACAAGTCTTGAAAGACGTGCTGTTAGGTAATTTGGACATTCTGAATTCTCCCTCCATGCACCCGAACGGGCGCCGGAATGTGGCGACTAGGGGCTTTTCACAGTAACTTCATTGCAGTGTTAATGTAAGCCTACTTGTGACAATAAAGATTATTATTAGTAGTAATAGTATGACATGGTCAAATGTATCAAAGTCTGCAGAGAGGGAGGCGGAGGGAAAGGTTATCTTTGTCGCAATCGCATAGGGTGTTATTTAAGACTTTGGTAAGAACCATTTTATGACAGGGGTGCCCGAGATGAAAGGAATATTTAATTGTATGTGGAAGTTGTCCAAATGGAGGAGAATTATGATTGAAGAGTTTGAGGTAGCAGTTATGTTGCAGCTCAAGTGAACAAATCCTCAAGTGAACAAATCCTATCCTATACCATTTGTAAACACACTTTACATTGTTTCTGCAGGCACCTAGATTGATTATTTTCTGTGTTGCTTTCTAAGCAGCTTGTCATGATGACCTGCAACTTGTGGCAGTTTTCTAAATTTTCCTTTGCAGCAGGAAGCTGTGCTACATTTATTATTTTACTGCAGAATTTTGTTTGGTAATACCAGAAATAAAAACCATCTTTGGGTGGTAATGGACCACAAATCTAGCTTAAAGCTTCAGCTCAGCTCAACTGGGTGCAAGCGCCTTATAATGAAGAAAATGGTGTAAAATAAGAAGTGCATTGATATCTACACTACTATTCAAGCATTCATCGTCAGCTACAAGCCATAGTACTGCTGGACAAAGGATGACTTATCTCCATTCTTTCTGATTTGTTCATTGGTTACAATGGGAACATGTTCCCAATTAATCAGAAAGGCTTCAAAAGCAGGAGACTCCCTCTACATTAGGGGATCTAGGGATCTGCTGCTGGAGACAGTTTGCACTTGTAGGTAAAACATGGCTACAAGCCATGCATAACTTGTGGAAGTCTCTGTCTGAAATAATTTCCATTGTAACTCCACATCAGTAAATTTCTTAATTACAAACTCCTAAGGAGGGTAGTCAGCTATAGAGTCATTCTAGATTTAAAGTTATCATCTCCTGTTGATAGAGCTTCCATAAGTACCAGATACTTATCATTAGGTTGAAGCAAATAAAAATCCAGTACAAGTAAAACAGAACATCTAGCCAGGCGTTTCTATCTTACAGCTATAGAACTAAAGTTCTTAAATGCTACAATTTTATTTCCATGATTTTCTGTCTATAGTTTGGGTGTTGCATGTGTGAAACGTAAAATGGATTCTGGAGGGATTCCATTGTTATGGAAGGTTGGTGAAATGCGATTTAAAGACATGTAAAAAACCCAAATTTACATTTTTTTCACCTAAACAGTTAGTCGAGCATTAACCAGAGGAAATTACTCCTACCAACGAACGATTTGCATCCCTTCTATAGACAAGTAATATGGTAAGTGGAGGGATGAGCTTCAATAGACTAAAAGGGCCAAGAGCAGCACAAAACTCAAAATGCAGGGAAACTTTGTAAATGGCAAAAGTGACTTTTTCTGGCTTTCAGATGACCAAAGTTGAAAACTGATGAATGGAAGCTGCCTATTCTAGTTTATATCTGGTTCTTGTCCCCCCCACAAGTTGACCAAAAAGGTGTTCTCCACTCTGACTTCTGAGGTGCTTTGAGCAGTCATACCGTGATATATGTTATTTGCGTTTTTTGTATTCTGTCCATGGATTCTGTACTCTGAAACGTTAATTCATTCTCCAGTTTATGAACATACCATCTCCACATGATGAACTGTATGTTGTTCCTGTGGCCATTCTTTTCAACTTCATTTTTTAAATGACATTATCAGTCACACACTTTAATGTAATTTTTATTTATTGAGATGTACTGATTAAGAAAAGAATAAAAATTGAGTTTAAAGCACGTGATCTCTAGTTAGTTACTGTGTTTGCCGAGTCACCTCCAACTGAAGCCGACTTCCTGCAATCACTACAAAGATTATAAAAGAAAAATACTGCCGATATTACCCCCAAAAATGCTGGAAACACTCAACAGGTCTGGCAACATCTGTGGAGAGAGTGAAGAAGCTTCAGTTCCAAAGAGTCATATTGGACTCAAAACACTCTGTTCCTCCCTCTACAGATGCTGCCAGATCTTCTGAGTTTTTCCAGCACTTTGTTTTGCGACAAAAATATTTCTACATGCCTTGTATTAGAGATTCAATCAACTCTAAAAGTGATTAAAGGGCGAGATGGAAAGAAACTTGTCCTCGAAGTTCGCCTAAGTAGTGCACCTTCTGCATGTCTGTGTCTCAGACATTTGTTAAATTAACTAAGGCAATGGCGAGTTTGTAGTGTCCATAGAGAGTTTCCTTAAATTTGAGGCACATAATAGGCGAACTAGGCGAACAATAGTGCGAAAGAGTGGGGATTTTTAGACGGCAAATTACACCATGCATAAATCTGGTTCTCATGACCTTCAATGCTGGCTTAAAAACATTTATCTTTATTCTATATTTAATTATTTTATCTAGTCTTTTAGATCATTAAAAATCATTTTGCCTGAAGCTAGCCCCATCTACAAAACTGATCACATGCCCAGATCAAAATTATGATGACAATATTCCACCAATTGCCCAGTTTGTGGCAGTTCGAGAACGTTAACTTGAGCATTTTTGGTGGCACCTGGACACTAATAATGTACCATGTTTTAAAATAATTTACATAGTTAAAATATTCACTTTACTAAGAACCTAACTAGTGCACACCAATAAAACTAGTGATTTAAGATCAGATTATTTGTGGGTGGAGGTCCTTACTAAAAACGCTTTTTCTTGTGATCAACAAAGTTACAAATGTATTAATTAAACTGTA
Source organism: Scyliorhinus torazame (assembly GCF_047496885.1). Classification (NCBI taxonomy): domain Eukaryota; kingdom Metazoa; phylum Chordata; class Chondrichthyes; order Carcharhiniformes; family Scyliorhinidae; genus Scyliorhinus; species Scyliorhinus torazame. The sequence goes on along the minus strand of NC_092714.1, from coordinate 96,126,854 downwards.
CTGGATTACTACTCCTAAATATATCAATGAATGCTTTTGAACTTCAGTGCAAAGAAAATAAACAAATTGTGTTCCATTTTTCCTTAGTTCTGATGAAGAGTAATTAATCTGAAAGGCTAACTTTATTTCAATCCACAGATGCAGCTTCACCGGCTGAATATTTCCAGCATTTTCAAATTGCCATCATCTGCAGTATTTTATTTTGACAAATTCCATTGCACTGTTCATGGACCTTTTAATATTTGTGCTTGTGGGGTGGAACAAGTGTGGGTGGAAACTTGAATGATTAGGCAGAACCTTTTCCTCGGGTTTCCAGTCAACCATTCCCAATTCTCAGGGGGAAAAAAAATAAAATTTGGCTGTAAAAATACAGGTGAACCAAAGAAGTTTTACCGTTACTACTTGCTTCTGCTCAGCAGCATCTAGGGAAAGCTTCAGCATTTGTTATGGAGTCCTTTCCCACTCGTATTCCCCAACTCTCCTTCGCCTTGTAGGTGATTTATTCAAAATCTCTACAGAAATATACCAAGGAGATTTTGCCACCTTGACCTATCAGTCGTAGTGTGAAGTGATTTGCCACTTTATTTTCTCTTAATAGTTTGGTAGTAGTTCAAGAAATCTTTCGAACAAATGTTGGAATTGTATACAACACCAGTGAGGCCACAACTGGAATATTATGTGCAGTTCTGGTCATATTACAGGATGGAGAGAATGCAGGGGAGGTTCACAAGAATGTTGCCAGGGCTAGAAAAGTGTAGCTACGAGGAGAATTTGGATAGGTTGGGGTTATTTTCCTTGATTTCGCTCTTCCCCAGGTTGAGTTTATAACCTGAGAAGGCACCAAACTCCCTAAGTCCTGTTATCTTTCCCATTCTGGCTGGGGGATTTGACACACAGAGGAGCAGGTCATCCACACAGAATGAGACTCTGTATTCTCTGCCCTCTCTTCAAATCCCGTCCACCACTCTGCTGATCTAAGGACGATGGCCAGTGGTTCGATTGCAAGTGCGAACAGGGCGGGGATAACGGACATCCCCGCCTCATTCCCCTGTGCAGCCAAAAGTATTCGGAGCTGGTGGTGTTCGTCCCTATGCTTGCCCAAGGAGCACTGTACAGAAGCTTCATCCAAGCTCCAAACCAAAACCGTTCAAGCACCTCCATGAGGTACCTCCATTCTACTAAATCGAAGGCTTTCTCAGCGTCCAGGGAGACGATCACCTCTGGCGTCAAAGAACAAGAACAAAGAACAAAGGAAAGTACAGCACAGGAACAGGCCCTTCGGCCCTCCAAGCCCGTGCCGACCATGCTGCCCGACTAAACTACAATCTTCTACACTTCCTGGGTCCGTATCCTTCTATTCCCATCCTATTCATGTATTTGTCAAGATGCCTCTTAAATGTCACTATCGTCCCTGCTTCCACCGCCTCCTCCGGCAGCGAGTTCCAGGCACCCACTACCCTCTGTGTAAAAAACGTGCCTCGTACATCTACTCTAAACCTTGCCCCTCGCACCTTAAACCTATGCCCCCTAGTAATTGACCCCTCTACCCTGGGGAAAAGCCTCTGACTATCCACTCTGTCTATGCCCCTCATAATTTTGTAGACCTCTATCAGGTCGCCCCTCAACCTTCGTCATTCCAGTGAGGACAAACCGAGTTTATTCAACCGCTCCTCATAGCTAATGCTCTCCATACCAGGCAACATTCTGGTAAATCTCTTCTGCACCGTCTCTAAAGCCTCCACATCCTACTGGTAGTGAGGCGACCAGAATTGAACACTATACTCCAAGTGTGGCCTAACCAAGGTTCTATACAGCTGCAACATGACTTGCCAATTCTTATACTCAATGCCCCGGCCAATGAAGGCAAGCATGACGTATACCTTCTTGACTACCTTCTCCACCTGTGTTGCCCCTTTCAGTGACCTGTGGACCTGTACACCTAGATCTCTCTGACTTTCAATACTCTTGAGGGTTCTACCATTCAATGTATATTCCCTACCTGGATTAGACCTTCCAAAATGCATTACCTCACGTTTGTCCGGATTAAACTCCATCTGCTATCTCTCCGCCCAAGTCTCCAAACAATCTAAATCCTGCTGTATCCTCTGACAGTCCTCATCGCTATCCGCAATTCCACCAACCTTTGTGTCGTCTGCAAACTTACTAATCAGACCAGTTACATTGTCCTCCAAATCATTTATATATACTACGAACAGCAAAGGTCCCAGCACTGATCCCTGCGAACACCACTAGTCACAGCCCTCCAATTAGAAAAGCATCCTTCCATTGCTACTCTCTGCCTTCTATGACCTAGCCAGTTCTGTATCCACCTTGCCAGCTCACTCCTGATCCCGTGTGACTTCACCTTTTGTACTAGTCTACCATGAGGGACCTTGTCAAAGGCCTTACTGAAGTCCATATAGACAACATCCACTGCCCTACCTGCATCAATCATCTTTGTGACCTCTTCGAAAAACTCTATCAAGTTAGTGAGACACGACCTCCCCTTCACAAAACCATGCTGCCTCTCACTAATACGTCCATTTGCTTCCAAATGGGAGTAGATCCTGTCTCGAAGCGTTCTTTCCAGTAATTTCCCTACCACTGATGTAAGGCTCACCGGCCTGTAGTTCCCTGGATTATCCTTGCTACCCTTCTTAAACAAAGGAACAACATTGGCTATTCTCCAGTCCTCCAGGACATCACCTGAAGACAGTGAGGATCCAAAGATTTCTGTCAAGGCCTCAGCAATTTCCTCTCTAGCCTCCTTCAGTATTCTGGAGTAGATCCCATCAGGCCCTGGGAACTTATCTACCGTAATATTTTTCAAGACGCCCAACACCTCGTCTTTTTGGATCTCAATGTGACCCAGGCTCTCTACACATCCTTCTCCAGACTCAACATCCACCAATTCCTTCTCTTTGGTGAATACCCGAAGGATACCTCCTCGAAGGAGATCATTATTACATTTCACAGGTGCCTGACGTGCGTTGTTGTTTTCTGCCCTTGACAAACCCGGTCTGATCTGCCGCGATCACCTCTAGCAAGCATCTATCCAGGCGCTTCGCCAGAGCTTTCGCTCGGACTTTTGCATCATTGTTTAAGAGAGATATGGGTCGGCAGGATCCACATTCTGTTGGGTCTTTGTCCTTTTTTGGGGATCAGTCAGGTCGAGGTCTGGGTCAACGTGGGCAACAGAGAGTCATTCAGCAGCTTGTGCAGGGCCAGTGCAAATGTTTTGTAAAGGTAACTGGGAACCCATTTGATCCCAGTGCTTTCCCTGACTGCTGTAGCAGTGCTTCCTCCCCTTTTTTTATGTCATTCCCCACCATCAGTATACCCAGTCTGGCAAAGAACTGATCCATCACCAAGTCCCCCTCCAGGGGTTGGAAGTTATATAGCCCTCGGTAAAAGTTTACAAAGGCCCCGGTAATCTCATTTGGGTCCGCTACCATCCTACCATTTCTGTCCCTGAATCTCTTTTGTGACTCTTTCTTAGCTGGTGTGTCAGCATGCATCTGGCCTCGTCTCCATGTTCGTAGAAAGCCCCCATGCCTGGCAGAGTTGGTGGACTGCCTTCCCTGTGGATAGCAGATACAATTCCATCTGCAGCTTTTTCCGCTCCGCCAGCAGTTCCATGATTGGGGCTGTGGAGTACCGCCGGTCCACCTCCAGTATGGAGATGATCAGCCACTGCTTCTTTCCTGTCCCCAAGGGCTCTGCAAGCTATGATTTCCCCCTGGTCATCGCCTTCAGTGCCTCCCAGAACATGGAGGGTGAGATTGCCCGTTCTGGTTGCAGTTACATAACTGTCGGTGGCTTGGAATATCTTTGCACAAAATTCCTTATCGGCAAGGAGAGCTGCATCCAGCCTCCATGGGGGAGAGGGGGTTGTTGGGCCTGGCCCTTCTCCAACCTCATGTCCATGTAATGTGGCGCATGGTCAGAGATTACAATCGCGAGTATTCCGCCTTTGTTACCCCTGGAAACACCCTTTCCCTGCCACAAAATGGTCTATACTCGAGTAGGCCTGGTGAACGTGGGAGAATATGTTTTCTCTTGGGTGGTTGAACCTACACAGGTCTACCCCACCTGCTCCATAAAGGCATTCAATTCTCATGCCATACTTGATACGGTTCCTGTCCTGGGATTTGAACTGTCCATTGTCAGGTCCTGTAGGCAGTTAAAGTCCCCCCCCCAATATGATAAGTTGGCGGGTGTCTAGGTCTGGGTTTTTGGCCTGCATTTTTTAAAAAGAATTCTGCGTGATCCCAGTTCGGGACATATATATTTACCAAGACTACCAGGGCCCCTTCCAGGCTCCTGCTGACCATAATGTATAAGAACCAACTTCACTGAAGACCCGGGTTCGATCCCGGCCACGGGTCACTGTCTGTGTGGAGTTTGCACATTCTCCCAGTGTCTGTGTGGGTCTCAACCCCACAACCCAAAGATGTGCAGGTTAGGTGGATTGGCCACGCTAAATTGCCCCCTAAATTGAAAAAAAATAATTAGGTATTCTAAATTTATTTAAAAAAAGAAAAGAATGGACTCATCCTAGAAACCTTTGGGCCCTGTGTAACATTTTAAATTGAATGAGACTTAGTCTTACACAAAACAAGGATGCATTAACCCTCCACAAAGCCTCACTCCAGCCCCCAGTGCGTGCCCCCCTCCACAGCTCCTCTTCCCACTTATGCCTAACTTCCTCAACCAGTGCACTCTCTCTCTTCAACAGCTCCCCATATATATCTGAGACCTTGCCCTCTTCTATTTCCTCCTCAGACAGAAGTTTATGTGGAGCACCAGGGATGGCTCCCTCGGAAATGAAGACACCTCCTTCCTCATAAAGTTGCTCGCCTGCAGATACCTGAACCCAATCCCTTCCGGCAACTGATATGTCCCCTCCAGCTCCTACAATTTTGCAAACTTCCCACCAACAAATAAGTCCCTAAAATACTCTATCCCTACCTGCCGCCACCCCTGGAACCTCGCATCTAACACCGCCGGAGCAAACAGATGGCTATCGCAGATCGGCGCCCACAAAGACATGCCTTCCATTCTAAAATGTAGCCCGGACTTGTTTCACACCCTCAACACTCATGCCACCATGGGGCTTATAGAGCACCTGGCCAATAAGAACAGAATGGAGTGCCAGCAATAGTGCCCTCAAACTGGTCCCTTTACATGAGGTTGCCTCCATCCGCCCCCACACATACTGCTCCTCCACCGCCTATTTCCTAACAATTGCAATGTTTGATGCCCAATAATAGTTTTGCAGCTTTGGTAATGCCAACGCGCCCCTCCTCCCCCACCCCAACGCCCCACGCACCGCTGATCCCTCTCCAAGAACACCCTTCAAGCCCGTGGAGCCTTACCCACCTACACAAACCTCAAATGGGCGACGCGTTGCACAGTAGTTAGCACTGTTGCTTCACAGCGCCAGGGTCCCGGGTTCAATTCCCAGCTTGGGTTACAGTCTTTGCAGAGTCTGCACATTCCCCCCGTGTCTGTGTGGGTTTCCTCCGGGTGCTCCAGTTTCCTTCCACAAGTCCCGAAAGACGTGCTTGTAAGGTGAATTGGACATTCTGAATTCTCCCTGAGTGTACACGAACAGCTGCCGGAGTGTGGCAACTAGGGGATTTTTACAGTAGTTTCATTGCAATGTTAATGTAAGCCTATTTGTGACACTAATAAAGATTACTAAATTGTTATTAAATCATCCCATTCACCTTCCTAAAAAAGGATTTGGGCAGAAAGATCGTTGGGTTCTGAAACACAAAAACATCAGCAACCCCGTCATCTTCACCATCTGGACCCGACCAGCCAACGGCAATGGCAGATCCCAGCTCTTAAAGTCTGCCTTCATTCCCTCCACCAATGCGCCAAGTTCAATTTATGCAGCTGGGCCCAACACCGCGCCATATGTATCCCATGATAAGGAAAACTTGCCCCTATCAGTCGAAGTGGCAACCCCACCCCCACCCCACCCCCAGACCCCTCTCCTGTCTCTGGGCATTAATTGGGACTATCTCACTTTTCTTCATGTTGAGCTTAGATCCCGAAAAGAGACCAAACTCCCCCAAAGTCCCCATGATCATATCAAAGCTCCCGAATGGGTCGGAAATATAGAGAAGGAGATTACCCGCACACAAAGAAACTCGGTGCTCCACCACCACCACCTCTCCCCTGCTCAATACCCCTTCACCCCCTCGAGGCCCTGAGCGTTATTGCCAAGGGCTCCCTCGCTAGGGCAAAGAGCAGTGGAGAGAGCGGACACCCCTGCCTCGTTCCCCGGTGCAATCCAAAATAATCCAAGCTGACCCTGTTAGTCTGAACACTCGCCTTGGGCACCTTGTGCAACAGCCGAACCCAGTCCACAAACCCCTTCCCAAACCATCCCAGCCCCTCTAAAACGTACGCCGACGCCATCCGATCAAAAGCTTTCTCCGCGTCCATAGCCAAAATCACCTCCCCTTCTCGGCCCACTGAGGGCATCATAATGAAATTCAATAATCTCCGGACATTCGTCAACAGCTGCCGCCCTTTAACAAAGCCTGTCTGGTCCTCATCTATCACCCTCGGCACATAATCCTCTATCTGCCTCACCAGCACCTTCGCCAATAACTTCACATCTACATTCAACATTGAAATCAGCCGTTATGATCGCACTGTTCCAGATCCTTGCCCTTCATTAAAATTAGCAGTATTGAAGCCTGAGACAATGTAGGGGGGAGCTCTCCCTTCACGATCGACTCATTATATATCTCGACGAATGGGGCCCAGCTCCGTCCCAGGAACTCAGCTGGGAACCCTTCCAGACCCAGGACTTTCCCCCTTTGTATCGACGCCACGCAATCCATCACCTCCCTCAGTCTAATGGGGGCCCTCAATCCCTGTATCTTCGCCTCTGCTACGCTCAGGAACTCCAGCTCATCCAAAAACGGCCCCACACACTCATCCCCCGCCGGAGACTCCTCTATACGATTTCTGGTGGAAAGCCTCAAATACCCCAGTCACCTCCTCCAGCTCCGTTACATAGAAACATACGAATTAGGAGGAGAAGTAGGGAATTCAGCCTTTCGAGCTTGCTCTGCCATTCAATCTATCATGGCTGACCTCTTCCTGGTCTCAAATCCATCTCCCTATCATGTTCCCTATGTGCCTTTAACCCTTTTTAAAATCAGTTACCACACTACCCCCGCCATCTCTCATCCTCCCAATTTCCTTCGCCGCCCCTTGCCTCCTCAACTGATGCGCAAGCATCCTGCTGGCTTTCTCCCCATACTCAGATCCCCAGGAAAGGCAGGGGGGGGGCAATAGAAGTCCAAATTCCATCTGGAGTTTCTGTCTCTCCTTCAACGGCACCTCCTCAGGCGCCGCCGAGTACTTCTGGTCAACCCTCAGAATGGCCTCCGTCAACCTGAACCTCTCAGCCCGCTCCACCCTCTCCTTATGTGCCCAAATCAAGATAAATTTCCCCTTAGCCCTCAGTGTGTCTCTTGTAGGAAGATTTTGTCCACCCCCAGACTCGAGATAGGCGAGGAGTCTGGATCTTTTCACTGGCACATTGAGGAGCCTCGCGTCTCTCAACCCCCCCCCCCCCAAACTTCTCTCCCCCCCCTCCTCACGTGGGGTCAACCATACTCACCCTGTGGACCTGGCCCTGTTCATCTGGACCTGTCCTTGGTCACGGGCCATTCAAGATGGCCGCTGACTACTTCCTTATTTTCGCCATCTCCACGTTATCTGCTGCAACCAACGTTCTACCCTACCCCCTCTCGTTTCTCCTCCTATACACCCTACCCTTGTGCTCCCCCCTCCTAGTACCCACCTTCCACTAGCCCCCTTCTGTTTCTCCCCCTGTATCCTCCCCTACACTTGTGCTCCTCCCTCCTAATCGCCCCCTCATGGCTTTACCCCTTTCTCTATCCTCCCACAACCCCCATTTACCCCCAAAAAAACTCCCCCTTTCACCCTTTGTTTCCCCTGAAGTTCTGTTTTTCCATTCCCCTCTGCCAGGCACTTCCTCGCTGTGGCCTCCTCCTTCACTGCTCAACCGTATACCAGCCTGTTCGCTAATGTAGCAACTCCCCTAACAGTCGGATTCTCCCATTTAACCCCTGTCTACCTCTCTTCCACCCTCCCCCCACACCTGTCGGATTCTTATAGCCCACGTTCTGGCCATTGCCCTCTATCGTTGGTTGCCCAGTGTATTTTTCTTGGCAAACTTGTTGGCCTCCTCCGGGGCGTCAAAGTCGTGTTCTTTGTCCTGATTCGTGACTCATAGTTTGGCAGGATAGAGCATGCCAAACCGCACCCCACTTTTGTCTAGTGTGGATTTGGCCCTGTTGTATTCTGCCCAGCGCGTGGCCAGGTCTGCCCCAATGTCCTGGTACAAGTGGATGGAATGTCCCTTCTACTTGCACCCTTTTGTGCTCTTCGCCCACCTCAGGATCCGCTCTTTGTCCTGGCACTTGTGCAGCCTCACGATTATTGCCCGCGATGGTTCTCCAGCCCGGGCCACTGCCGAAGTGATTGTGGGTGCGGTCTACCTTCGGGGGGCTTGGCGAAGTCCTCTTCGCTGACCAGCTTCCCAAGTATTGCTGCTATGTATTCTGTGGGGTTTCCCCCCCCTCCGTTCCCTCCGGCAGCCCCATGATTCTCAGATTTTGCCGACACGATCGGTCCTCTTGGTTGTCGACTTTATCCTTCAACCCCTTTTGGGTCTTGACCAGGCTCAACACCTTGGCCTCGATTGCTGCGATCTGGTCCCCTTGGACCGTGTCGGCTTTTCTCAGGTCCAGTGTTGTTGTTACCTGGACCTCCAGCCTCCGCTCCATATTGTACATTGCCTCCCTCATGGGGGCCGTTGCGGCCTCCACTGCTGCCAGGTCTGTTCTCATCTCCTCCCTATATCTCTGTAGCTCGGAGGTGATGAAGCACGTCAATTTGTCCATCAGTGCGTGGGTCTGCGCTGGGCACACTGTGGGATCGACCCTCATCGGTTCTGTGCCTCCACGTGTGGTTCCCTGCTCAGAGGGTGGGGTTCCCTCCCCTCGTCTTTACTGGCTTTCCAGCTGGATGGTTGATTCTTTCCCATCGTGCTTGGCAGCACGATCGATGGGGGGTTAGGCTGGGGGATCATGAGCAGTTTTGATGCCTGTTTGTTGGGGTTAAAAGCCTGAGTCGGTGTTCTTAGATGAGAGCCACCTTTTTGTGTGACCGCTCAGCTAATGGCTGTCACCGGAAGTCATTCTGGTCAGTGCTGATCCCTCAATCAACAACACTAAAAAACAAGAGATAAATTGCTCGTTCGTCTCATTAATTATGGGAACTTACTGAGCACAAATCATCTACCATGTTTGCTGACTAAACAACAATGACTACACTTCAAGCAATAATTTGTTGGCCCACCCCCGATGGGTCACTCATGGTATTTTTTTTCACGGACCCCGCTTGGCGGCTGCGCACAGAATCCAGCACCGCCACAGTCAGGGGGTGAGGGGGGGGAGGGGGCTGTGCCGCTGGCCAGGGGGTTACTGGGGGACATTATTTGGAAGGCCGGGTCCGTGCATGGCTCATTCGATGTCGGCCGCCACCGTGCGCATTCACGGCCACGGACTCAGCCATTTTTGGCGTGGGAGCCGGGAACTTTACCCGGCGAGGCTGCAAGCCCTCCAATGGTACCGGAATCTGTGCAGCTATTGCGCTGTTTTTCCTGCCGAATAAAGGCCACTGTTCCCACGCCGGCGTCGGAACTTAGTTTGGAAATCGGAGAATCCAGCCCAATATAAATACAAGGTTGTAATTTCCTTTTAATTGAACAGATACAAGAAATTTCTCGGGACGGTACGGCGGCGCAGTGGTTAGCACTACTGCCTCAGAGCGCCGAGGACCCAGTTCGATCCCGACCCCAGGTCACTGTGTGGGTTGAGTTTGCACATTCTCCCTGTGTCCACTTGGGTCTCACCCCCATAATCCACAAAGACGTGCAGGGTAGGTGAATTGGCCATGCTAAGTTGCCCCTTAATTGGGAAAAAATAACTGGATACTCTAAATTTATTTTTTAAAAGACATAAATAATTTCTTAATCAAATAATCTACCCCAGTGAGCTTTGCAAGAAGTAATTCTAATTTGAAAGGTATTTTGAAAATATCGGCTTCACCATCAGTTTGCCAACCTTGTAATTTTTCTGCATAAGACCACCACGGGAGACTATCACCTACAATCACAACTCACCCTATTGTTCCTCATCATTAAAATGATCCATTTCTAGCAGAATCATTATAAATCTCATCTGTATGCTCTGGGTTGCTGGCACATCCTTCCTCTAATGTGGTGACCAGACTGTATGGAGTTTCTGGAGAAGCGAGTCTTACATGAGCAAGTCAAACGCATAATGGAAGTGATGCGCAATCAATTACTCTCAAGACAAGTTAAGTCATAACTAATAGGCTTTAATTTGCTAGAACTATTCCCCAACAGCTTTGATACAGAAAGTGAAGGCTGCTGGGACGGCATTGGTTCTTATACTCCGCCTCTCAGGGCGGAGCTATGTATATTGGCCAATGGTAGACTCCTGGGTCTAGCCAATGGTCATCCACCTCTCAGGTACCGCAATACCTGGTATTACCACAGGAAGAAAATTTGAAGAATCAAAGTTTGAACGCTGTTCCAGATATGTCATGCAATGCTAGGGCCTGCCCTGCTCAGCTCACATTATGCAATATCGTTTCTGCAAGCAGAAGATTACCTTTAGGGCTAGTGCACGGATGAACTGACAGCTTAAATCTGTAATAATCCAGACACCTGATACTCTAGTCGAGGCAGCAGCAGGAGGACTGTATAGAATTCTGGTCACTGCAACATAAAGCCAGTGAGGCAGGACAAAAAGTAAGAGATTAGGATAAACAATGAGAAGCAAGTCAATATGCTAGAGATCATCCGTTTCAAAAATATTTCAGTGGAGTGTTAATTAAGGCATACAAGACAGCATGGAAAAAATAAACACAAATGCACACAAGGTAACTGGTTAAGTTGGGGTATTTTTTTAAATCCAAAGCTAGCTGGGAGTATATTTTCTTGGACAATGTGGGCGACACGTTGTTGGAAGAGATCGCCAGGAAAAATGAGATCACTCAGAGAGCTAAATGTTTAATAGAAACACAGAAACTTTAATGTGACTGTGCCAGCCAGATAAAAACTATCCAACCTAATGCCACTGTCCAACTCTTGGTTTGAGCCCTGTAAGGTTCACTACCTCTGAGTGCATGTCGAAGTATTTCTTAAAATAGGTTTCTGAAGTTTCTGCTTCAACACCCTTTTCTGCAAGTTTCAGGCCTCCACCACTCTCTGGGCGAAATAATTTCACAAATCCCTTCTAATAATAATAATAATCTTTATTAATGTCACAAGCAGGCTTACGTTAACACTGCAATTAAGTTACTGGGAAAATCCCCTGGTCACCACACTATGGCACCTGTTTGGGTACACTGAGGAAAATTCAGAATGTCCAATTCACCTAACAAGCACGTCTTTCGGTACTTGTAGGAGGAAACCGGAGCACCCGGAGGAAAATCACGCAGACACGGGGAGAACGTGCAGGCTCCACACAGACAGCGACCCAAGTCGGGAATCGAACCTGGGACCCTGGCTCTGTGAAGCAACAGTGCTAACCACTGTGCTACCTATACGCGGGGCGATCTGGCCTCGGGGAGTGCCCCCACGGTGGCCTGGCCCGCGATCGGGGCCCACCGATCGACGGGCGGGCCTGTGCCTTGGGGGCACTCTTTTCCCTCCGCCTCGGCTACAGTTTTTACCATGGCCGATGCGGAAGGGACACCCGTCTTGTGCATGCGCGGGGTTGACGTCAGCGACCGCTGACACTCCCGCGCATGCGCGGACTCCCACCGGCTGGCGAAGACCTTTCGGCCCCGGCTAGCGTGGCGCCAAAGGACTTTCCTGCCGGCCGGTGGAGCATCAACCACTCCGGCGCGGGCCTAGCCCCTCAAGGTGAGGGCTTGGCCCCTAATGGTGTGGACAAATTTGCACCTTTGGGGCGGCCTGACGCCGGAGTGGTTCCCGCCACTCCATCCCGCCGGTCCCCCCCACCCCGCCGGGTAGGATAAATCCCGCCCCTTAGGTTTTCCTCATGGCCACAATTTGCCTTTCTTGTAAACATCCTGGTAAATCTCTTTTGTACTCTCCAGTGTGATCAACGTCCATCCCGTAATGTGGTGACCAGAACTGCTCACAGTACTCCAGCAACCGTCTAATTAGCATCAAGATTTTTGAAGAAAATATAAAATTAAGAATGGATTTTTAAAAGTTTGAGGAATGGGATGAAAGAGGAATTGATTAGAAGTGCAGCTGTGTGACAGGATATGCGAATTAGCTTGGTAGCAGGGAATTTTCTTTTTTCTCCCAGGTTCATCGGGTGTACTCCCGAACAGACTATTTGTGGTTGGGGAGGAGTTTGCAAGCATAGCCGTTTCGGCCCATGTACCGCACTATGTCGATGTGGAGATTTGATTTGGGGTTACTCGCCGATAGAGTTTTGTGGAAAGGTGCGATTGGCCATAACGAATTATGTGGAACTTAAACCAGAATGCGGAGGTCTCTGTGGCCACGTTCTGGGAGGCATTTAAGCCGCTGGTCCGGGGAGAGGTGATTTCTTTCAAGACTCATAGGGATAAGGTGGAGAGGGTATTGTGTAGGTAGACTGCAGGATTTTGACAGCCCCGACCAAGGAACATTTGGCAAGAAATTGTAGGGGCAGTTTGACTGACTGACAACAGGAAAGGCGATGGGTCAGCTTCGCAGGGTTAGGGGTGGGCGGTATGAGTACGGTGAGAAGGCTCGTTGTCTACTCGCCCAAGAGCTGAGACGACAAGCGGCAGCGGGCACAGGAAATTGTGCATACAAGGGCGGCAGGGGGTTTGGTGGTGATGGCAGGAAAGCAAATTGATGAGGCATTTTGAGCCCTTTTATCGGGTGTTGCATAGCTCTGAGCACGGGTCGGGGAGGTGGGGGGGTGGGGGGGGGGAACAGGAGGCAGATGTGGGATGCTTTATGGATGGGTTGGAGTTCCAGAGGTGGGAGAGAAGCGGCATGCATTGGAGGAGCTACTGGGGTTGCAGGAGATAGTGGAGGGGGGTGGGGTTGATGCAGTTAGGGAAGGTGTCAGGACCAGATGGCATCCCAGTCGATTTTAATGAAACATTCTTGGGGAATTGGTCCCGCACATCCTGAGTAAGTTTAATGAGGCACTGGTGAGGGGTCAGGGGCGAGAGGTTGGGGGGGGGGGGATTGCCGGGTGCCTCTATTTCTTTGATTCCAAAGAAAGAAAAGGATCCGCTGACCTATTTCATTGCTAAATACTGCTGTGAAGATATTGGCAAGGCGCTTGGAGGGCCGTAGGCAGTATCAGAAGATCAGATGGGGTTCATTAAGGGGTGGAAGCTGTCAAACAATATTAGGAGGCTATTGAACATGGTCATGGCCCCGTTGGGTAGCAGGGTGCCGGAGGTGATAGTGTCAATAGTCGCGGAGAAGGCCTTTGACCAAGTTGAGTGACGGTATTTGGTTGAAGCTTTGAGGAGATTTGGGCCAACGTTTGTGGCACGGGTACGGTTACTCTAAGCATCCCCCACAGCAAGTGTGCGAAAGAACGGGATAGATTCTAAATACTTTAGGCTGCACAGGGGAACAAAGCAGGGTGCCCTTTGTCGCCACTATTGTTTGCATTGGCGATAGAGCCTTTGGTGATTGCGCTCCAGACATAGGGGGAGTGGTGGTGGGTTGTGAGGGGTGGGTAAGGAACAAGGGGTGTCGCTGAATGCTGACGACTTATGCTATATGTTATGGTCCCATTGGAAAGTATGGGAAAAATTATGAACTTGCTGGAGAAATTCGGGGCCTTCTCTGGGTACAAATTGACTATGGGAAAGAAATCTTCCCGGTGAATAATTTAGGGAGGAATACAAATCTCGGGGCTTTGTCATTTGGAATCATAGAGTTTTACAGCATGAAAACAGACCCCCTTTGGCCCAACTTATCCATGCCATCCAGTTTTTAACCACTAAGCTAATTCCAATTGCCCGCATTTGGCCGATAGAACGGTCTAAATGCTTTTTAAAAGACAAAATTGTACCCGTCTTTACTACTGCCTCTGACAGCTCATTCCAGACACTCACCACCCTGTGTGTGAAAGAATTGCCCTCTGGACCTTTTTGTATCTCTCTCCTCTCACCAATATCTGGGGATTCAGATGGCGCATGATTGGGTAAAGATGCACAGGTGGAACTGAACAGAGCTGGTGGAGGGGGTTGAGTGGGATCTGAGGAAATGGGACGCCTTGCCATTGTTGTTGGCAGGCTGTTAAGATGAACGTGTTGCTTAGGTTCCTGTTTATCTTCTAGTCCCTCCCACTTTTTCTCCCAAAGGCCTTTTTCCGAAGAATAATGGATTGATTTTGGAGTTTGTATGGGCAGGCAAGACATCGAGGGTCAGCAGGGCCCTTTTGCAGAGGAAAGGGCGAGTGGGGTGGGGTTAGCGCTTCCAAAGGTCCTGCACTATTATTGGGCAGCTAGCGTGGAGAAGGTGAGACAATGGTGGGAAGAAGGAAGGGTTCGAATGCAGGAGGACTCCTGTAGGGGTTTAAGAGCTATGGCAATGGCCCCACTCCCGTTTGCACCGGGGAAATACACCAATTGCCCGGTGGTGGTGTCATCGATAAAGATCTGGAATCAGTTTAAAAATATAAATAAATTTAGAGTACCCAATTCATTTTTTTTTCAATTAAGGAGCAATTTAGCGTGGCCAATCCACCAAGCCTGCACATCTTTGGGTTGTGGGGGCGAAACCCACGTAAACACAGGGAGAATGTGCAAACTCCACATGGACAGTGACCCAGAGCCGGGATCGAACCTGGGGCCTTGGCACCGTGAGGCAGCAGTGCGGACCACTGCGCCACCATGCTGCCCTGATCTGGAATCAGTTCCGGAAGCGTTTTATGTTGGGGCGGGGATTGGTACTGATCCTGTTGTGCAGGAATCAAACGTTTGCACCCGGATGGATGGACGCAACGTATGAGAGGTGGCAGAGGGCAGGGTGGGGTGTAACGGGTGAGGGAACTATTTTTAGGAAAATGGTGTGTAGATTTGGCAGAGCTTCAGGAGACGTTTTAGTTACCAAACGGGAGCAAGTTCAGATACTCAAAGGTTTGGGATCACGCGTGGAAGGAGCTGCCTACTTTCCCCCAAATATCGGAGTATACATTACTGGAAAAGCTGCTCGCTCCAGATGGGTGGGCGAGTCAAGGGGGCCGGAACATCGGTGATATTTATGGGTGGTTAGGGAAGAAAGAGACAACATTAGTGAAAAGATCAAGGGCAGGTGGGAAGAAGAGTTGGGGAAGAAGAATTGGAGACTGAGCTAGGGTGGGGGATATGGCGTGTGAAATTGCACCGGGTAAATGCGATGTCCTCATGTGCGAGGGTGTGTCTCATTCAATTAATGTGGTGCATAGGATAAATATAACGCAGACCAGGATGAGTGGGTTCTTCACTAGGGTGGAGGATCGCTGTGAGAAATGTGGACGGGGTCGGAGAATAAAGCCCATGTTCTGGGGGGGGGGGGTTGAGTAACTGAAGACCTTTTGAGAAGAAGTCAGAGATAGTGGGGTTCGAAGTAATGCCATGCCCTTTCCTGCGATTCCTGGAGTCTCGGAGCAGGAGGGGAAGGGGGCCGATGTGGTGGCCTTCGCCTCATGATTGCCCAGCAAAGGATTTCGCTGAACTGGCAGTTGGCAACACCACCGGGGATGGGGATCCTGCTCAACATTTAGAGCCTGGAGAAGGCCAATTTTACCCTGCGAGGGTGAGAGGAAGGGTTCTATGTGCAGTGGCGCCCGTTCCTATCCATGTTCAAGGATCTGTTATCTGTTAGGTTTAAAGGGAAAAATGTTACAAACTATATGTAATGATTGCGCTTGTGGGTGGTTTCTGTAACCCAATTTTGTTTGAGTTTGAAATAAAATACATTTTTAAAAAAATTCACGAGAGATATTCTCACCAAAGTCCAGAACAGGAATGAATTAAACAACTGTGGAATCCCAATGTTGAACATCTTTCGCTAGTACTACGGGCCAAATTACTGGCTAACATGTATTGTTTCCAAAGGTAGGGAAGATCATTTTATTTTTACATGAATCTAATTCTGTCTATGACTTGCTTCTCTGCCCGTGAAACAATTAAATTTAGGTATTGCTGTTTGTACAATAGCCTTCCATTAGATTGGAAGTGGAAATATGTGAAATATATTTTGGTTATTGAGTTTTGGAGCAGTTTCACACATCAGAATGTCACATCTTACCATCCTGGAGCAGGCCCAACAGTTGCAGGGCCGCACCAATTTTTCAACCGCCTCCCCACCCACCGACACCACACTGTGTCCTCCAGAACCTCCCCCCCCTGCCTCAACATACCTCTTACGGCGTCCTCAAGCCCCCCCCCCTCCCCCCAGCTCAAAAAGGCAGGGCAGCCCTGGGCCCGATCCCTGGTGTGGGTACACTGCCACCTGGGCACCTTGGCACTGCCAGGCCAGCACCATGGCAGTGCCCCTGCCAGTCTAGAAAAGGCAACAGCCAAGCTAACCTTGTCGACCCTGCATAGTCCTCCTTCCAACCATCTTGAGAATTATGCCAAAATTGGCAGATCTATCCCAGAGACTAGTCAAGCAACAGCCTGACACAGTCATACTCACGGAATCATACTGTTGTAACCTGCCTGGATCCTATTTGCTGGGGCCAATTGGTTACCCCCGGAATCTTGGGGAATATGAGCTCCCATGATAAGGGGGCATGGCAATCGGTAACCTTTCAGCTGTACAAATAGAGCTGGCCAGTATGGTACCAGCTAGAGAGAGAACCAATAGTGAATTCAATGTTCATCACCAAGAGTGGCTAGGTAACACTACTATTGACCGAGCTGGCTGGATCCTGAAGGACATAACTGCTAGACCAGGTCTGCGACAGGCAGTGAGGGAACCAATAAGAGGGGAAAAAATGCTAGACCTCATCCTCACCAATCTGCATGCCACAAGTGCATCTGTCTATGAAAGTTTTGGTAGGAGTGACCACTGCATAGTCCTTGTGGAGACAAAGTCACATCTTCACATTGAGAAGGATACCCTCCATCGTGTTGTGTGGCACTACCATTGTGCTGAATGGGATAGATTCAGAACAGATCTGGCAACCCAAAACTGGACATCCATGAAGTGCTGTGAACCATCAACAGCAGAATTGTACTCCGCCACAATCTGTAATCTTATGCCTGGCATATCCCCTACTCTACCATCACCGCCAAGCAAGGGGGTCAACCCTGGTTGAATAAAGTGTGCAGGAGGGCATGCTAGGATCAGCACCAGATATACAGAAAAATGGAGAGTCAACCTGGTGAAGCTACAACACAGGGCTGCTTAAATGCCAACAACATGAGCAGCACGTGATAAGCAGAGCTAAGCGATTCCACAACCAATGGATCAGATCGGAGCTCTGCAGTCCTGCCACATCTAGTCATGAATGCTGGTGGACAATTAAACAACTCCCTGGTGGAGGAGGCTGCTCCCCAAATATCCCCATTCCCAATGATGGAGGAGCACACCACATCAATATAAAGACAAGGCTGAAGCAGTCACAATAATCTTCAACCAGAAGTTGCCAAATGGACGATCCAGCTCAGTCTCCTCCAGAGGTCCCCAGCATTGCAGATGCAGTCTTCAGCCAATTTGATTCAGCCCACATGATATCAAGAAATGGTTGAAGGCACTGAATACTGCAAAGGCTATGGGTCCTGACAATATTATGGCAATAGTACTGAAGACTTGTGCTCCAGAACTTGCTGCGCCTCGAGCCAAGCTGTTCCAGTACAGCTGCAACACTGGCATCTACGCAGCAATGTGGAAAATTGCCCAGGCGTGTCCTCTACAGAAAAAGCAGGACAAACTCACTCAGCCAATTATCGCCCTGCCAAATACCCCCCTATCAGTCTACTCTCAATCACCAGTAAAATGATGGAAGGTCATAAACAGTGCTATTAAGTGGCACTTATTTAGCAATAACCTGCTCACTGACACTCAGTTTGGATTCCGCCCCAGGGTCACTGAGCTCCTGGCCTCATTACAGCCTTAGACCATAAGACATAGGAGCGGAAGTAAGGCCATTCGGCCCATCGAGTCCACTCCACCATTCAATCATGGCTGATTTCAACTCCATTTACCCGCTCTCTCACCATAGCCCTTAATTCCTCGAGAAATCAAGAATTTATCAACTTCTGTCTTAAAGACACTCAACATCCCGGCCTCCACCTCCCTCTGTGGCAATGAATTCCACAGACCCACCACTCTCTGGCTGAAGAAATTTCTCCTCATCTCTGTTCTAAAGTGACTCCCTTTTATTCCAAGGCTGTGCCCCCGGGTCCTAGTCTCCCCTGCTAATGGAAACAACTTCCCTACGTCCACCCTATCTAAGCCATTCATTATCTTGTAAGTTTCTATTAGATCTCCCCTCAACCTCCTAAACTCCAATGAATATAATCCCAGGATCCTCAGACGTTCATCGTATGTTAGGTCTACCATTCCTGGGATTCCTAGGCCTTGATTCAAACATGGACAAAAGAGCTGAACGCCAGAGGTGAGGTGAGAGTGACTGCCCTTGACATCAAAGCAGCAATGATCAAATATGGATGGCATCAAGGAGCCCTAGTGAAACTGGACTCATTGGGAACTTGGGGATAAACTGGAGTCATATCTGGCACAAAGGAAGATGATTGTGGTTGTTGGAGGTCAGTTATCTCAGTCCTGAGACATCACTGTAGGAGTTCCTCAGGGTAGTGTCATAGGCTCAACCATCTTCAGATGCTTCATCAATGACCAGCACCATTCTCGACTCCTCAGACACTGAAGCAGTCCACATCCAAATGCCGCAAGACCTGAACAATATCCAGGCTTAGGCTTATAAGTGGCAAGTAACATTCACACCACACAAGTGCCAGGCAATGACCATCCCCAATAAGAGAGAATCAAACATGGGCCCTTGGCACTCACACGCTATCAACATTTTGGGGGGTTACAAGCAACCAGAAACTGAACTGGACTGGACATATAAATACTGTGGCGAGTAACTGGGAATACTGTGGCGAGTAACTCATCTCCTGATTCCCCAAAGCCACCATCTACAAGATACAAGACAGGAATGTAATGGAATACACCCTACTTGCCTGGATGAGTGCAGCTCCAACAATACTCGAAGTTTGACACCGTGCAGGAAAAAGCAACTGCATGATTGGCATCCTCCCATTCCCTCCACCACCGATGCACAATAGCAGCCATGTATCCATCTGCAAGATGCACTGTAAGAACTCACAAAGGCTCCTTAGGCAGCACCTTCCAAACCCACAACAACTACCATCTAGAAGGGAAGGGACAGCAGATACCTGGGAACACCACAATCTGGAGGTTCCCCTCCAAGTCACTCTCCGCCCTGACTTGGAAATATATCGCTGGTCCTTCACTGCCTCTGGGTCAAAATACTGGAACTCCCTCTCTAGTAGCATAGTGGGTGTACCTACAGCACATGAACTGCAGTAGTTCAAAAAGGCAGCTCACCACCTCCTTCCCAAGAGCAATAAGGAATAGGCAACAAATGCTGGCCTAACCAGTGAAGCTCACATCTTGTAAAAATGCATTTAAAAAGACGGCCCCCGGGAGTTATCGACCTTCAAACCCATCAATTTACCTAACACCATTTCTCTACAAATACCGATTTCCTTCATTTCCCCACAAATACCGATTTCCTTCAGTTCCTCTCTCACTAAACCCCATGTTCCCCAACATTTCGATACATTATTGGTGTCCTCCTTTGTGAAAACAGAATCAAACTATGTATTTAGTTGGTCTGCCATTTCTTTGTTACCCATTATAAATTCCCCTGTTTCTTACTGTAAGGGACCTACATTTGTCTTCACCAATCTTTTTTTCTTCACATAACAATAGAAGCTTTCACAGTCAGTTTTTATGTTCCCTGCAAGCTTACTCTCGTACTCTATTTTCCCCTTCTTAAACAATCCCTTTGTCCTCTTTTGCTGAATTCCAAACTGTCCCCAATCTTCAGGTCTGCTGTTTTTTCTGGCCACTTCCTTGGATCTAATACGCTCTCATAGTTTACCACCTGTATCCTCCCTGCCCAAGTCAGGTGCAAGGTATGAAGTCCCCTTTTATCCCCTCTACCAGCCCAATTATGCGCCACCTGAATCCCCAAATACCGAAACCTAAGGCCACCCTAAACGGCAGGGCCACAGGTTTGCACCCTGCCCCAGAACATTCACAGGGAAAACCTCACTTTTACTAATATTCAATTTGTACCTGGTAAAGGCCTCAAATTTCCCAAAATGATCCATAATTCTCCTCATACTGTCCAGCAGATTTGCCACATACACCAGTAAGGCATTGGCATACAAAGACACCCTATGCTCCCTACCCTACACCCCCCACCCCCTCACGATCCCCGCTCCCTACCCTACACCCCCCCACCCCCTCACGATCCCCTGTCATGAAGCCTCGAGCGCAATCACCAAGGGCTCAATTGCTAGCACAGACAATGGTGACGGTGGGCATCCCAATCTTGTTCCCAAAATACCAAGTTTAACTCATTCGTTCTCACACTTGCCAGTGGGGGCACATACAGTAGCCGTACCCAGCCACAAACTTTGGCTCAAACCCATACCTTCCCAGGGTCTCTAGCGCCAGTCTACCTGGTCAAAGTCCTTTTCGTCATCCATCGATATCATCACCTCCAGGACTTGTCTCTCTGAAGGGTCATAAGTAATTTAGGATGCTATTAAATGTAGTTGAGAGTTGCTGCCCCTTCATGAACCCTGTCTGATCCTCTTCGGCATACAACCCTCCAACCATCTCGCCAACACCTTAACATTCATAATCAACAACAAGATTTGCCTGTAGGATCCACTCCATTGGATCCTTATCCTTTTTTGGAATCAGAGAAATAGCCACCTGTGCCAATGTAGCCGGCACTGCTTCATTAAACATATTCAAAAAATGAGGGACTAACTCCCCTGCGAACTTCTTAGAAAATTCCGCCGGAAAGCCATTCAGTCCCGACGCCTTACTCGACTGCATCATCCAAAAACATTCCACTATCTTCTGCAAACCCTTCCCTCTTCCAGCTCCGGGAATACCAACCCATCCAAGAACTGACCCATGTTTGCCTCTTCCCGCCCCAGGGCTCAGCCATGTACAACCTCCGATTAAAGGCCTCAAACACCGCATGTATTTCCCTGGCACCAAAGCCCCCCCTGCCCCCCCCTGCACAATTTCCTTCTACGCTGCCTGCTGTTGCAACTGATGGGCAAGCAAGTGGCTCGCCTTCTCCCCATACTCGTATTGCACCCCCCCATAAGCCGCCGTAGCTGACCCCCCGCCTTCCCCTTTGTCAGCCGATTGAACTGCCCCTGCAGTTTCTTCCTTGCCACCAGCAACTCCCTAGTTGGAGCCACTGAATACCTCCGATCCACCTCCATGATGTCCGCCAACAGTCTCTGCCACTTTCCCCCTACCTCTATGGGCCATAAACGAAATAATTTCACCCTGTACCACTCTCTTCAATGCCTTCCAGAGTGTGGCCGCAGAGACTTCCCCATTTTGATTAGATCAGCATAATTCTAATCACCGGTGACATCTCACCACTGAGTTTCTTGTCCACCAAGGAACTAATCTAGCCTCCACCCCAGTCTCTGCAACCTCCCCCGCCACTCCAGCCCAAGCCTAACATCCAAGTGTGGCTCGTGGTCCAAGATCACTATTCCCGCATATTCTGCTCCCATCACCCCCGTCAACACGACTTGACGCACAACAAAAAATCAATACGGGAGTACACCCAATGGATGTGTGAGAAAAGGAGTACTCCCTATCCCCTGCGTGTTGGAACCTCCATGGGTCCACCACCCCAAACTGATCCATAAACACTCCAAACTCCTTAGCCAACCCCAACCATACCAGAGGGTTAGATAGGGTGGACAGTGGGAGCCTTCTCCCGCGGATGGAAATGGCTAGCACGAGGGGACATAGCCTTAAACTGAGGGGTAATAGATATAGGACAGAGGTCAGGGGTAGGTTCTTTACGCAAAGAGTAGTGAGGCCGTGGAATGCCCTACCTGCTACAGTGGTGAACTCGCCAACATTGAGGGCATTTAAAAGTTTATTGGATAAACATATGGATGATAATGGTATAGTGTAGGTTAGATGGCTTTTGTTTCGGTGCAACATCGTGGGCCGAAGGGCCTGTACTGCGCTGTATTGTTCTATGTTCTATTAATTTAGGACTCGACCGGTCTGCCCTGGGCTCCAGTACACAATTGAAGTCCCCACCCATGATCTAGTCCCCACCCATGATCTATTGATGAGAATCAAAGTCCGGGATAGACCCTAACAGCTTCTTCATGAAGTCGACGTCATCCCAGTTGGGCGTGTACACATTCACCAGCGCCACCAGTGCCCCCGTTAACACCCCACTCACTATCACAAACCTACACCCCGGGTCCCGTACCTCCCTGGCCACCGCAGGGTCTTCTTCCTAATCTTAATCGTGACCCCCCTCGATTTCGAAGCGAACCCCTGAGTAAAACGTTTCTCCCAACCAGCCCTTCCTTAACCACATCCGATCTTTCACCAGCAAATGCGTCTCTTGCAGGAAACACACCCCTGCCTTCAAACACATTAGGTGTGGAAACACCTGGGACCACTTGTCTGGCCCATTTAACCCACGTACATTTCATATTATAATCCTCACCAGGGTTTCTGCCTTCCCTCTCAACGAAGATCCATCATCACCAAACTCGGACCCCCCAAAATGGATGCCCCCTCCATCCTCACTCAAACTCATCCACCATACCTACTGTGTTGCTAACACCCCCACCCCCAAACCTCTATCCCCCCTTCTGGATAACCAACACAGCCCCCACCCTGGTTCTGCTTCCATTCACTAGCATTCCCTGCTTGCATGGCAACACTCACCTAGAGACCCAAAGGGCCCCATCTACACATTCCAACTTACCGATCCCCTTACACCACCACCTCTCCAACCCACCTCCCCCCAAGGCCCGTACCCACAACAAAGAAAGGAACAACACACATCCTAAAGAACCCCCGACAATAAATTATCAATTAGCCCCAAGGACCCGCATAAACACATCCATAACCACCCAAAAGCAGAACCCTGTACAAAGGGTGCAAAAAGATACAAAAGGCACAAAGGGGCACATGAAATGCAAATGAGTAGTTTCTGCCTCAAGGACCTGTGGGCCTGTTCCACTTCTGGAACCTTGTGAAACATCCTCTCCCCAACCAACTTGGAGAACATCTTTGCGACATGGCCCGTGGCACTCATTCCCTCCCTCCATGCCCTCTGGCAGGCCCACAACGTGAAGATTCTGCCGCCGAGACAGAGTTTCTTGGTGATTCACCCTCACATGCAGCACCTTGCAGGCTCGCCATCTCCACCTCCAATGACATAATCTGGTCACTCTGGTCAGACACCACCTTTTCCACCTCTTGGATCGTCGCTCCTTGCGACTCCAGGCGCTTCTCCACCCGATTCAAGATCTTGCGATGAGGTAGTACTGCCCTCTCAATCGCACTCGACCAGTCCCCCTGCATCTCCTTTAGTTGTTGCTGAAATTCCTCCTGAATAAAGCTCATAATTACTCCATCGGCACTTTAACCGTCAACAACAACAACCCTTCTTCCTACACCACCTTCCCAGCTTGTGTTGCGCCACAAGTCTCCTTCAGCTCTTGGGCCAGGACTCTCACTGACGTGAACCAGGTTTGATACCCCATAGATATTCCAATCCAGTGAGAACTAATCACCCTCCACTCTCCTCACACTTTATCTGTCAACATCTCCCATTAATTGGGTGAAAGGACCAAAGCCAACGTCTAAGCAAGAGCCACCTAGTGTGCGACCAATCAGATCATGGCCGCCAGCGTAAGTCCCTAACCCAGGCTTTTAACCATTACTCCGCCAGCTACATATAATACAATATATATCAGAAATTTCACAGTCATCACACCCTGTCAGAATAAAGAACAATCTCTGGCTGTATTCTTCAGAAACTGCTTCTCAGCCTGCCTTCTAACCGAAAACTAAAACTGAAAACTCCACACCTCACTGCTTCAGCTCCTGGCTCCTCCCAGTTAGCTCTATTCCACTAACTCTGTTATGACCATCTGACTAAGGATAAACACAAAGTGTCTAATTATCTACTCCCCAGGTAATCTTCTTTCTATAGACAAAATTCCATTAGCCCTATTTTGGCAAACGATATAAATGGTTGGAATGAATGATCTTACTTTTATGATGCTTTTTTAAAAATCATCATCAGCCTGGCTGTCTTTCAGACCAGGATATTTAAAAACGTTACTGCAGCAGTCACATACTAACCCTCGCTTTTAACCATTCTTGCACCAGATGCATATAGTACAGACCTGAAATTCCTACAGAATTCAAGTAGTATTGATATTGGAAAAATGCATGGCTGTGAAATCAATATTTGATATCAACAGAATTATACTCAATTTTAAAATTAAAGCCAACGTCAAAAAAACACCAAAATAAATACAAGTCTTGTTCAATTACAGACAAGACTGTCTTTGTTAGGAGGAAACTAAACATTGTTCTGAACAATATTTGACAACTTGGATTTTCTTCCGCTGGTGCCCAGGAAGTTTCCCAGATTTCCTCCTCTCCACATGGCTGTAACCTAAGTGTCCCAGAGTTTCTTTCATTTCAAATAGGTGAAAAAGCAAGTTCAGGTGCTGACCTCTGGATCTAGGAGTGCACTTCTTGTGCACACTGCACTAATTGGTTCTAGACAGTACTGGAAGAGAATGATTCACCCTTGCATGCTACAGGATGGATGAGAAAATCATCGAAGGACCCAAATGTTCTTTTTAAATCCTTAAGACGAATATTAGAACCTAACTTTGCTGAGGAAGGAAGAATGAAGGATTGACAACTGAAATTGTAAATGAATGAACCAAATAAATCATTTACAAAATGATAAATATCATTATTATGTAATGGATAATTTATCAGATGAAAAAAATGTATTTTGTACTAAAAATTTAAAATTTAATTTAATATTCAGGATTTCAGATACATTTTTAATTATCTGCATTTTTGACCTCTATAGAATTTCGCTTTGAAACTCGAAGTCTGTCACAGCTCATAGAAAGATTATTCTTTTGGTCCTGGCTTGGTGTATAGAATACAATTTTTAAACAAGGCAACAACAAATATATTCCTTTATTTTTTGAGTTTTGAAGAAAACGATAGAGTAAATTCCATTGGTTTGCCTTCAAACTGTATGGTGATGAAGGGGTCACATGTTTAAGCAACGGAGTTTTTAAAAAGTTCGGAACTTTTTCTTTTGAAAATTCATACGCCTATATAAGTTAAGGAATAGCTCATTTTAATTTGAACAAACCATCAATATTTACAAACAAAATGTTCTTTGACATTATTAAATACGGAAAATCATGGAGTGATAATAGTATAAAAAGAATGAAATATTTGCAGAGTACCTGCAAAAATCAAAAATGTACACAAAGCACTTTTTACATAGGCAAGGTAATCATTTAATGTTCCTCATCAAGGTTCCACATAATTTATTTTCAAATTGAAACAAATGTTTACAATAATATTCCTGTAGTTTCTTCACAAATCAATCACACTTGAAAGAACATTCCAGCCTGAACACAAACACATACAAATGTTCATTTCAACCATCTTCAGAAAACCAGAGAATGACTTTTTGAAGGCTCTCAGTTATAGCAAAGTGAACAGAAATGCATAAAAATAATTACAAAAATAAACACCATCTATTTCCTGATACCATTTATAATTTGTTGGTAAATTTAAGTAATCACTTGAAGACTGTAGAATGTAATTTTTTCCTATTGTATTACCTTTGTTAAAAAATGCAAAATTTGAAATATGTTAGTGAATCCAAATGCAGTTAGTGGCTCACAATAGTATCTGATTCACAGGAAACATCTTGGGTTAATTATTTCAGCTTTTTAACCATTTATGCAGTTATTTTTTAAAATCACAGGTTACAATGCATTAGCTAGAGTTAATCCCTTCAATAATCAATGCAATTGGCTGATCAAGATGACCATGATCATCTGGCATAACCAGTTATGTATTCCACACTTTCAATGGAAGAAAACATTCAGGAAAATATAGGCTATCAATTACTACAGGGTTTGTCCAGTCACACAGACAACTTCTAATTTTGGAGGTGTGATAATATTTCAATGGCAGTGGCAAACTATCCTAAAGTTTGACTGCAACTGTCAGTGTTCACCATCATTATTCCAGTTAACTGTGGAAATCCAGAAGCTGCCGTCAGTGACATTTTACACCTTTCAGTCAGTCGGCACATTCTTTAGTATCTCCTCACTCCTCATTCCCAAAGAGTGCAATTAATCCAAAATCACTTAACAGATTAGGATTTCCACTCTTTGTGGAGGATATACCTGCAGTTCCAAGTCAGCAGCAAAAGTGAACGTTCACAGCCGTCCTCTCAATCACTAATTCCAAAACCATCCCTAGACCTCAGCCTTCCTCTCTATCACTGATCCCAGGAACATTAACTTCGGGATGTGGGGCTCGCTGGCTCGGCCAACATTTATTAGGCATGCCCAGTTGCCCTTCAGGTGGGGAGCTGCCTTCTTGAACTACTGCAATCCTTTGGATGTAGGTACACCTACAGTGCTGTTAGGGAGTGAATTCCAGGATTTTGACCCAAAGACAGTGAAGGAATAGTGATATATTTCCAAGTCGGGGTGGTCACTAGGAGGGGAACCTCCAGGTGGTGGTGTTCCCAGGTATCTGTTGCTCTTATCCTTCTAGATGGTAGTGGTCGTGGCTTTGGAAGGTGTTGCCAAAGTTCCTGGAGTAAAATCTTGCAGGTCGTACTTGCATGGCTGTCACTGTTCATCAGTGGTGGAGGGATTAAACGTCTGTGGACGGGGGAAGCTACCATTATAGTACAAGTGACATGAGTGGGAGAGAGTAGATGGGTTATCCAAGGAGGGTGAAAGGGGGGGGGGGGGGGGGGAATATTACCTATCAGAGCAATGCATACTGATGGTGGGGTTAGGTATCCATCCAGACAAAACTCTTTCTGCCCATCAGTCTGCAGGAGATAAAGACACCTAATGCCAAAGACGGTCGGAGGAGTGTCCAACATAAGGACACCCACACATGCAGGAGGGAGCAATTCAATTAGCCAAAGAGCAGGGAAATCGTATACTGTGGAGCAGGAGTACAGAAAGAAGGCAGAGAAGAGGCCTTGGTACCGACCTCTGGACAGAAAAGAAGTGCACATCAGAGAGGGATGGGAAGAAGTATTGTGAATAACATAAATCTAATTTGGTGTTCTCCAATGCAGGTCTTTGCATTCCAGAGGGAAACCCTGTTCCATCGTCTGGGACCCTGCAGTTGACTTGTGAGGAGGTGGACATGGAAGACTCAGAGGGGGCACATCTTTCCCCCACCAGCGGAAATACATTCATCTCAGTTGATATGCGATACGATCACAAGTAGAACCCGGTTCACATTCTGGTGAGCACATCACAGCAACTGATGGAAGTTGTGACAGCCTAGGAACCTGGCAGTCAGAGATCTATTGCGGGCCAGGCCCAGACCGAGCCCTGGCTGATGGCAGGTCCCTGGTCACAATCACCCAAAATATTCTTGAAATGCTGCGACAGGCAGAACAGCAATCTGGTGGAGCTACCAGAGGCATTGTGCAGATATGGGTGGATGATGGACGAGTCATGTCACAGGTGGGCAAGCACTTGGCTTCCTCCACGGAGACTTTACTGGGGTGCAAGTTCACCAGACTAGTCAATAGCTGCCAGTCATCAAGGTAGCCTCAGGCAATGAGTCATTGTACTCAGCAGCCTGCCTCCACCTCAGCTGCAGATGTCAGGGTTGCACATTATTATGGTGATGGTGTGCACAAATGTAAAAAGCTTGTCGTCCCACAAAGATGGCACAGATATTCCAAAATTAATTTCAGTTTATATTACAGTGCTCTTCGTGTGCGGTGCATGTTTTGTCTGTGAGACCTAATTAGCAGGGTGATCAATTGCATGGTCAGTGGCAATCATGTATGGGTAAAGGTGAAGTCCTGAAATCTCAAATTGGATTGGCAAGAATGCCTACGCTCATTGGTGATTTAATGCATGGTGGACATGCAGTGATCACATGGGTGTAAGGCCCAAGACTCTTTGGCTTTCAAATGTATCAGGGTTGCCGAAACCAGTTCCGAATGAGCGGCTCAAAGGTGTCCTTGTGCATCTCGCCAGTCTTGCATTTAATACTGAAACACCAACAGGCAGGCCATCCTGCTCAGATGAATCCTCCTCATCATCCTTGTCTGATGGGAAATATGGCTTCCCTCCTTATCATTTGTGCGAGGCTGTGAAATGTGCAGCAGACTACAATAATCCTCAAGACCCTTTGAGGCAGATATTGGAGATTGCCACTGTAACATTCAGGCAGAGGAACTTCACTGTTAATAGTCCAACGGTCTGCTCTATTGTAGCTCTTGTGGAACCATGGGGTATGTTGTAGGGTTCTTTGGCTGGTGATCGAGTATTTATGATTGGTGGCAATCAGATCTTGAATGGGCAGCCCTCAACAAGAATCCATCCCTGCAGACTAGCAGGGGCCTCGAATAGTTGTAGCACCTTGATGTTGTGAAGATATCTATCATGAGATCTCCCTGGGAACCAAGCACACATCTGGAAGATGCGTCTCCTGTGGTCCTGTGCATTGTTTATGAAGGTTGGTCCTAGGTCTGATCGCTACATGCATGCAGTCAATATCCCACTATGGCACCAATGCCCACTGATGTTGTAATCTGGCTCTTTAGGTTCCTACTGAAGTGCACAAATTCTCTGACACTTTAAAATAGCGCATTCGTGATCAGTCTTTGACGCAGTGATATGTGGCTACAGAAGGGGCTGCTGGCATGGAAGTTCAATGCTGCAGTGACTTCTACACCACTGGCATTTCCCCCCAGGTCAGTGACTGCCTTAGACAATACCAGCAATGGCTGCGGATGTCTCTCGGTCATCTGCACCTAGTAGAGGCAGGAGTGGTAGACTTTAGGACATGCGTGGCTCATTGTTGCATTGGCCTATGGTTGCCTCCAACCTTACCCTTGTTGGCCTTTGGCTACTGGTATACAGGAGCTAATGGCATCCCTCCAAGACACTGTTCCTCCTCTGCCAAGGTTTCAGGAGCACTGGGTGGATGAGGCCCCTTTTGCGTCCAGAAATTGAACTGAGGGCAGAACTAGGCAAAAGGTGCGTCCTTCACTGGTTGTCCTGGCTTTCAATCAAAGACTTGCACAAATATTTTTTGACTACATCCTGGTCTTGACCTGGCACTCTAAACATCATGTCCCTCAACCATCCCTTAAGTCATGCTTGACCTGCCCACAATGCTTCTGAGCTTCTAGTAAACTCCCTAATTGACAATCAACTGTTTAAATGGCTTACCTTCTCCTCTACCTCACATGCCCCATGCCAGCTTTACCTCATCTTCTCCTCTACCTCACATGCCCCATGCCAGCTTTAACTCGTCTTAAGAGTGAAGGCCCATATTTTCCATGTGTCTCCCATTTAGTAATAATAATAATAATAATAATAATCTTTGTCACAAGTAGGCTACATTAACACTGCAAAGAACTTATTGTGAAAAGCCCCAAGTCACCACATTCCGGCGCCTGTTCGGGTACACGGAGGGAGAATTCAGAATGTCCAATTCACCTAACAGCACGTCTTTTAGGACTTGTGGGAGGAAACCGGAGCACCCGGAAGAAACCCTGGCAGACACGAGAACGTGCAGACTCCGCACAAACAGTGACCGAAATGGGAATCGAACCTGGGACAGTGGCGCTGTCTATCGTGCCGCCTGAATTTAATTGCAAAGGTAGCATTTAATTGCAACATTTCTCAATGAGTATTCATTGCATACAAAGCCACAGCTGCCGCCTACAGTCAGCACTGCCCTTCTACTTCCAACTCACTGCTCATATCTAACATCAGGAAAGCTTGCCACCCTATTCAACACCCCTGCCTGCCTCTTTACAACTCCCTTGGCTTGCCATTAAATGTTGCCTTCCCTCAGCTTGCCATTAAATTTTACTTGTCACATATTTAAAAAATAAGTTATCATTGAATCACAGAATCCCTACAATGCAGAAGGAGGCCATTCGGCGCAGGCTTGGAGGGCCGAAGGGCCTGTTCTTGTGCTGTATTGTTCTTTGTTTTATCAAATCTACACCTACCCTCCATAAGAGCACTCTGCCCAGGTTCATTGCCCTATCCACCTGTCCCTATGCCTGTAACCTAACTGGTACATCCCTGGACAAGCTCCTACCTCAATCAAATTATAAGCAAAACACAATTATTTATTTTGCTCTGTGTGAAATTTGAAAATAAAAAGTGAAGGAATTTAATGGTTTATATTTCCTGGTTTGCTGCTGCTAAAATTACTTTGATGTGATCGGCTGCTTATCTTGCTTGATGCTACTATTGCTGAACGGCAGAAAATTCCTTGAATTAACATTGGAAACAACTGAGAAAGGGCAAGTCTGAGCCAAGAGGTCACTAGGTCATTATGGGTAGCTTGTTTCACCACTGACTGACACAATCTAGTCCAATATTGCCAGAATGCTCTGAACGTCCTCCATTGATTTCAAAGCATCAACTTTTATTAAATCCCAAGTGTTGAATATTAGGGAGTTGTTACTTAACACTATTAAGCAAACACATGGAAACACCATTGTCTGGAAGTCC
Source organism: Scyliorhinus torazame (assembly GCF_047496885.1). Taxonomy (NCBI): domain Eukaryota; kingdom Metazoa; phylum Chordata; class Chondrichthyes; order Carcharhiniformes; family Scyliorhinidae; genus Scyliorhinus; species Scyliorhinus torazame. Next base: position 96,095,894 of record NC_092714.1, on the reverse strand, counting down.
TCCTCCAAGCCAATCACAATTCTGACTTGGAAATATATCAGCGTTTTGTCACTATCGCTGGGACAAATTCCTGGAATCCCCCCCCTAACAGCCCTGTGGGTGTACCTACATCACATGAACTGCAGTGGTTCAAGGAGGCAGCTCACTACCACCTTCAGAGGATCATTGAGGGATAGGCGATAAATGCTGGCCTAACCAGCGACATCCACATCCCAATTTAAAAATGATTAGATCAGTGTGACATTTTCATAATTTCACACACAACAATCCTGAAGCTAAGGGTAGGGTTAGTAATCCATTTTTCCAAAACAATTCATTAAAAAAAATAGTAGTTAGTCATCCATAGCAATACCAAAAGGTCAAATGTGAAATTTAAGGTGGGCTAAGGGCAAACTAAGATTAATGAAGGGTCATCACGGACCTGAAATGTTAACTTTGTTTGTCTCCCCACAGATGCTGCTTGACCCGCTTATTTACAGCATTTTGTTTATTATTTAAGCTCAACAAAATTCTGTTATGTTTCTCTTCATATGTACAAATAAGACTTAAAATGTGAAACTGAAGAATATTACCCATCAGGAGCACATTATGAACATCTTTCAAATAATTAAAAGCTAACCTTGCAAAATCTAGTTGCACAAAATTAATGTTGTGAATGACAGTGCAGAAAATTACGTCGGTCCTGCGATAAATAGTCCCAAATTACAGTAATCAATGTTCATAAGATTCTATTAATTAAGAAATCATAGAAATGGTGAGTAAGCTGCTGATGCGTCAAGGAAAGCACATGACATTTCAGTTTAATGCGTGCCACTTTCATCTTGGACTCGAGTTGCAATTTAAATTCTTTGTGATAACACATTCACAACCCCGGACATTGTGAAACAAATTTAAAAAGTCTTTCAACATACTCAATGCTCCTGGGGTAAAACGCTTACATAAATAGGTATAGAATACTCTCCAAAAGATTTGAGTTTCCAAAGCTTGAATGTCAAACATCTGAAAGCTTTTATCTATGAAATAATGACTCCTTTTGACAATATACATGCAGCATAGTGGAATAGTGCAAATAAATATGGACTTCAAACATGCAAAATATAGGGACTCAATTATAAATTTTATTTGAAAGGTCCTTAAAAGCAGAATGTTGAGTTATATTTTAAAAATACCTGGAAGGAAAAAAACTATTTGCTAGAATTGTTTAACGTTTCCATTCCAAAAGCTCTTTTGCCCCTCTAGATGACCTTGAACGAAATAATGAACAGCATGTTTGTCACTTCTGCAATCGTCTGTGAACAGCCTGTTAAACTGGGTCAGGCTGCGTATGATGTTCAACTGAAGTCTGAAAACAGCATTTCTAACAAGCACCAGGAATGTCAATGAATTCATCTTCACTTCTCAAATTACAATGTCTTAATTGGAAGCTTGGTGTTGGTTGCAGAATTAAAACACTATTATAATTAATTTTTACCAGTTCTGGTAATTAACAAGTATAATTTTTTTTTAAAGCTCCAAGAGTTTGAATTCATCTGTAGCACATCATAGGCATTTTTTTTGCTATGCATCAGTTACTGGTTATCAGAACATCAAACTTTAAACATTCAAATAAAAGCTGACATTCCTTTACCAGGGGGGTCAATGTTTTTCTATTCAAGGAACAGAATTTGACTGCTAAATTACCATCCAGTTAAAATGGACACCAAGCTGTACATCTTGACTTTGCGTTATAGTGCAAGTGTGACAGCAAGTCGGCAGCATGTTTTTCACCATCATTCTGGAACAAATCAAGATCTACCCCATACAGGATTACAGACAGTAAGCTATTTTGTGACTTAGCCAGTTAGCAGAATTTTAAATCAAATAGTTCTCATTCCATATACTTTTCCCATACAACTTGTGATAATCAAGAGTTGTTGCCAAATCAAAATCAAATGTTGTTATTCTTCAGAATATGTCCTTTTCACCGAACATCCATTGAGGATGTTTCTGAAATGACTGTTTCAGAGGCACATAGGCAAACAATCATGGAGAACATAATGTGCATACTGTCACGTGATGTTGGTCTGGGTAGTAAATAAGTCATTTGTGAAATATAATACACATTATAGCCACTGTTTTAGTGTGAATAAATAAGTCACCATAACTAAATAATAAATAAGTCAAATTCTATTTTCATCATGAGATTTCAAGATTTCTTCAATCTTTTGTGGAGTACATTCTGTAATTCAACCCATATTTCTGTGAAAATCCGCAAATCATTTGCCTTGCATAGCTCTTAAAATGCAGATAATTTGCATATACAAGCAATACGCTTGGCATTGATAGAATTCAAATTTATCTGATGACTAGGCAACAAAATAAAAACAAAAAAAAGTGCTTTTTTTTAAAAAATAAATCGGAAGGTTCAGGGAAGTTCTATTCAGCAAAATATACAAAATAATTGGCTTGCAGTCAGTTTCATTGGCCAGCACAATTTGGCCAAGCTGTTTCAGGTGAATGCAGAGTTGCTGAAGGTTAAGTTTGCTTTCATCAACAATTGTACCCATGTACACAGGACATAAACCCACTGAAAGACCATGCCATTTTTAATAACTTAAAAATAGTGCAAAGATAATGTACTATAGATTTTTAAAAATCAGTACTTACAAATGGGATTTTATTTGTTTACTGACAGATTTTGTGATCCACCATACATATATGAACATAAAGGTATTTGTGAAGTGAAATAAATACTTTTACTAACTACAAAAGAGAATTCACCCCCCCCCCCCCCCCCAACCCCACCAACTGAGATTAACATCCGGTAGACATTTATTCTTTCAGCTGGTGAATACTATATAAATAAATCACTCAAAACAAAGCACTTGCGAGCATGCTGCTGACAGTCTAGCCTGTTACAACCCAGGTTATACTTACATAACAATTCATGTACCTTGTTCAAGCTACAGCTTCATCTACTTCTTCAGTTCTCTGCCCGAAGGCCAGATTTGCTGAACCAGAGCATCTCATCTGTTAAGCCAAATTAATGGCATCTTCTAAAAATAGCTGTTTCAGAATCTACTATTTTCAACTTTGGCAGAGGTGGGAAACCGATAGCATTGAACTGGCCACTGGCACATGTGTGCAAAAAAGTTGATGCAATGCAATAACTTCTCTAAGCTATCAAAGAATGACATTTAGTAATAACTGGGTATTTCAACTTCCCCGTGAGGCTGTAAATAACCAAGAGCGGCATGGTGGCGCAGTGGTTAGCACTGCTGCATCACAGCACTGAGGACTCTGGTTCGATCCCGGCCCTGGGTCACTGTCTGCATGGAGTTTGCACATTCTCCCAGTGTTTGCGTGGGTCTCACCCCCCCCCCCCAACTCAAAGATGTAGGTGAATAGGCCCCGCTAAATTGCCCCTGAATTGGAAATAAATAATTGGGTACTCTAAAATTTTTTTTAAAGTAAATAACCATCAAAATTTGAGCAGTTTTATCCTGTGAATCTGCACCTATTGGAAACTGTACTCTGAACAAGCACATCATAAAGTCCTTACAGCTTTCCGAGAGAAAACCTTCAAAACAGCAGTCAGCAGCCAGATGATTGTACTGGTTCAAAAGGTGAAACCTCACCCACCCGATTTACAATATTTTTGATTTTTCTATCTTAATGGTGCGAAATGGTATTAATACTCATCAATATTGTTCCACATACTTCATTTTTGCAAATTCATTATCAATTTCTCAAAGAAAAATATCAACAGTCAATTGTAATTGGATTTTAACAGGGCTAAATGTCAAGCAAAAGCCTTTGTTTAAGCAGCTTAAAAATAGTATGAAATTCGGTCACTTTTACTATTATTAAAAGAAATCATATGTTTCCACATACTTTTTCTAAATCTAATTACTTTTGACAAAATAATGTTGATCATTTAAAAAAGTTTTAATTTAAGCACTGCTCCATAGATTGTTATGTAGCTGCAAATGCTCCTTTTTCATCTTTCACTAGTCCAGAATAAATCTCCACAAAATATATTTACTATAGAATGATGGAGGCCAAAACATTCACATCACAATTCTTTCTTTAAAAAAAGACGAGTGCAGTCTGAAGTGCAAAACCGCATTTGAATTACAAGTCTTTTCCATTAACCTTGCAAGTGCTCCGAATCTCCAGGAAGAGTTTCAACAGTAATCGATAGAAGAACTATGAACTGGCCATCTGCTGTTGATGGATCCAAGGGAGGAAACACACAAAGCTTTGGTTTCTATGAAAGCAGAACACTAGTCATCAGGCGGAGGGTGGAAGAGGATTACCGGTTGGCCTTGTACTTGGAAGCATCCCGAGGTTCACTGCTAGGATTGCTCCAATCATCCGCTTCTGGAGTGATCTGGTAATGCCGCCAGGCTGATTTGTTAAAGACAGGAAGTCGCTCAAATGACTCACTTGACAGAGCCTGAGAAAACAGAATAATATTTAACATTTGAAAAGAAAAGACTTTAGTATATCACAGTGCAACTATTTTGTGAATAAAACATCACCAGTCTTAGGTCAGTGAGAGCACTCTCATCCGAGATAGGAGTTGGGAAATCATGTTGCAGCTACATGAAACCTTGCTTAGGCCGCATTTGAAATATTGCATGCAGTTCTGGTCACATTATCAGCAAGCTGCGGAAGCTTTGGAGAGAGTGCAAAGAAGGTTCACCAGGATGTTGCCTGGTCTCGAGGGTGTTGGCTAGGAGGAGATTGTTTTCACTAGAAAGGCGGAGGCTGAGGGGAAACCTGATAGAGGTCTACAAAATTATGAGAGGTAAGACAGGGTGGATAGTCAGAGGCTTTTTCCAAGGGTGGAAGAGTCAATTACAAGGGGGCACCAGCTTCAAGGTGAGGGGGAAAGTTTAAGGGAGATGTGCGGGGTAAGTTTTTCATGCAAAGAATGGGGAGTGCCTGGATCACACTGCTAGCGGATGTGGTGGAAGCAGGCACATTAGCAACATTTAAGAGGCATCTCGATGAGTACATGACTAAGGAGGAAATAGAGGGATGTGGACTGAGTACGGTGTGGTATTACGGTACCTGATAGGCTAAAGTACCATTGGTGGAAACTGTATGCTTTCTATTGGTTAGAATGTATGATAGCTCCGCCAATATAAGCGGGGTATAAGAACCCGTGCTGCCCCAGCAGCTCTCATTCTGCACCCGAGCTGCTGGGTGAAACATCTGGCTTATTAAAGCCTTCAGTTGGACTACAACCTCGCTTTAGTGGTCATTGATCGTGCATCAATTTAATAAGCTAGTTTTTTTAAGAAAGGATGGAGCTCCGAATCAAGCCGGAGTGTCTGCAACTTAGCCCCCACGCGGCGAACTCAGCGGCAATCTTTAAGCACTGGCTGGCGTGCTTTAAAGAGTATCTCGAGACGGCCGAAAACGCACCCACGGGAGAGCAGAAATTGCACGTCCTGAACTCAAGGGCGAGCCCGGAGATTTACACCCTCATCGAGGAAGTGGAACACTTAGATGCAGCAATAGAGCTGCTAAAAGGACAATATATTCGCCCGGTAAACCAGGTCTACGCCCGGCACCTGCTTGCATCAAGGCGACAAACCGCTGGAGAAAGCGCTGGAGGAATTCTACCGTGCACCCCTGGTGCTGGGCAGAAGCTGAGGCTGCCCGCAAGTTTCAGTGAACGAACACACGGAACTCTTAGTCCGGGACGCTTCTGTGGCAGGTATGCTATCATCACAAATCCGCCAGCGCCTATTAGAAAAGGACCCCCTGGGTCTCAGGGAGGCACAGGCCTTTGCAGGCTCCCTGGACGTGGCCTCCAGGAACGCCCGCGCTTACGTTCCCGACCACGCAGCAGCCCCCTGGGCAACAGGAACCCCTCCGCGGCCGACCCCGAGACTTCCCCCATTCCCCCACAGGCCAGCGCTGCAAGGCGGCCTGGCAACCCCGAGGGGCCCTGCTGCTACCTTTGCGGGCAGGCCAAGCACCCCCGCCAGCGCTGCCCTGCCCGCGCATCCACCTGCAAGGGATGCAGCAAAAAGGGCCATTTCGTGGGGGTATGCCAGGCCTGGGCGGTAGCCGCGGTCTCCAGCGGCGAATGTGGACCGCAACCACAAACTTCTCCATGTGCCCCGTGCAGCCACCGCTACCTCCATATCGCAGGGCCACGTGCGAACACCGGGCGCTGCCATCTTGTTCCGCGGACGCCACGTTGGAGGGATGGGCGCCGCCATTTTGTGCACCCCCAGCCATGTGCGACCAATGGGAGGCGCCATCTTGGATGAACCCCCAGGACCCCAGCTCGGCTGACCACACACTGCCCGAAGAGAACTCTCAACTGCTGCGATTAGCCTCGGTGACTCTGGATCAGTCTCGGCCTCGAACACTCTCAACCGGTACGACAACGGTATTCATCAACGGGCATTCATCAACGGGCACGAGACGTGCTGCCTAATCGACTCAGAGCACGGAGAGCGTCATACACCTTGACACAGTAAGGCGCTGCTCCCTCCTCATCCACCCCATTAATCAAAAAATCTCTCTGGCTTCCGGTTCACACTCAGTGGACATAAAGGGGTTTTGTGTAGCAAACCTCAGTCCAGGGAAGGGAGTTCAAAAATTTCCGTCTCTACGTCCTTCTCCACCTCTGCGCGGCTACACTCCTGGGTTTAGACTTCCAGTGTAACCTTCAAAGTCTGACCTTGCAATTCGGCGGCCCTATACCCCCCCTTACTGTCTGCGGCCTCGCGACCCTTAAGGTCGTCCCGCCTTCCCAGTTTGCGAACCTCACCCCGGATTGCAAACCCGTTGCCACAAGGAGCAGACGGCACAGTGCCCAGGACCGGATCTCTATTAGGTCAGAGGTCCAAAGGCTACTGAGGGAAGGGGTCATTGAAGCTAGCAACAGCCCCTTGAGAGCTCAAGTAGTGGCGATAAAGACCGGGGAAAAGCATAGGATGGTCATAGACTACAGTCAGACCACCAACAGGTTTACGCAGCTGGACGCGTACCCTCTCCCCCGCATATCCGACCTGGTAAACAGGATCGCGCATTAGAAGGTCTTCTCCACGGTGGATCTCAAGTCTGCCTACCACCAGCTCCCCATCTGTACTAGTGACCGCAAATACACTGCCTTCGAGGCAGATGGGCGGCTCTATCACTTCTTCAGGGTTCCCTTCGGTGTCACCAATGGGGTCTCGGTCTTCCAGCGCGAGATGGATCGAAAGGGTGACCGGTACGGTTTACGGGCAACATTCCCGTATCTCAATGTCACCATCTGCGGCCACGTCCAGCAGGACCACGACACCAACCTCCGAAAATTTCTCCAGCCCGCTAAAATCCTTAACCTTACATACACAAGGATAAATGAGTGTTTCGCACCGACCGTCTAGCCACTCGGCTATGTAGTGTGAAATGGAGTTATAGTCCCCGACCCTGAACGCATGTGCCCCCTTATGGAGTTCCCCGTCCCTCCCTGCTCCAAGGCCCTGAAACGCTGCCTAGGGTTTTTTAGCTACTACGCTCAATGGGTCCCCAACTACGCGGACAAGGCCCGTCCCCTGATCCAATCCAGTTTTTCCCCTGTCGATCGAGGCACGCCAGGCCTTCAGCCACATCAAAGCAGACATTGCAAAGGCCATGATGCACGCCATCGACGAGTCCCTCCCCTTCCAGGTCGAGAGCGATGCGTTCGACGTAGTCCTGGCAGCCACCCTCAACCAAGCGGGCAGACCCGAGGCCTTCTTCTCCCGTACCCTCCATGCTTCCGAAATCCGCCACTCCTCAGTTGAAAAGGAGGCCCAGGCCATAGTAGAAGCTGTGCGACATTGGAGGCATTACCTGGCCGGCAGGAGATTCACTCTCCTCACTGACCAACGGTCGATGGCTTTCATGTTTGCTAATGCACAACGGGGCAAGATAAAAAACGACAAGATCTTGCGGTGGAGGATCAAACTCTCCACCTACAACTACGAGATCTTGTATCGTCCCGGGAAGCCAAACGAGCCTCCTGACGCCCTATCCAGCGGCACATGTGCCACCGCACAAGTGGACCGCCTCCGAGCCCTCCACGAGGACCTCTGGCAGCCGGGGGTCACTCCTTTTTTCCATTTTGTCAAGACCCGCAACCTGCCCTACTCCATCGAGGAAGTCAGGACAGCCACCAGGGACTGCCAAATCTGCGCGGAGTGCAAACCGCACTTCTACCGACCAGAGAAAGCGCACCTGATAAAGGCTTCCCGTCCCTTTGAACGCCTCAGCATGGACTTCAAAGGCCCCCTCCCCTCCACCGACCGCAACAGTACTTCCTGAACGAGATTGACGAGCACTCCCGGTTCCCGTTCGCCATCCCCTGCCCTGACATGACCGCAACCACCGTCATGAAGGCCCTCCATAGCATCCTTGCACTGTTCGGGTTCCCCGCTTACATACACAGTGATAGGGGTCCTCCTTTATGAGCGACGAACTGCATCAATTCCTACTCAGCAAGGGCATCGCCTCGAGCAGGACAACCAGTTACAACCCCCGGGGTAACGGACAGGTAGAGAGGGAGAACGGAACTGTCTGGAAGACCGTCCTACTGGCCCTACGGTCTAGGAACCTTCCCAGTCTCCCGCTGGCAAGAAGTCCTCCCGAATGCCCTCCACTTCATCCGGTCACTGCTTTGTATGACCACCAATCAGACACCTCACGAACGTCTCCTTGTCTTCCCTAGAAAGTCCTCCTCTGGGACCTCGCTCCCAAACTGACTGGCAGCACCCGGACCCATCCTGCTCCAAAAACACGTGCAGGCGCACAAGTCGGACCTGTTGGTCGAGAGAGTCCATCTGCTCCATGCGAACTCCCAGTACACCTACGTGGCGTACCCCGACGGCTGACAAGATACGGTCTCCCTACGGGACCTGGTGCCCGCCGGAACCCCATGCACATTCCAGCCACCAGTCCAACCCTACCCTCCACCGCAGCACCTTACAGGAGGATCGGTCCTTCCGCCGGCCCCGTCTAGGCCCCCCACCCACCGACGCCCCCGCAAGCGCTCCCTTCCCAGGCCAGCCGTTTTCCCCACCAGCGCCGTCTCGGGGTGACGAAGCTGCCATGGAGATCGAAGCCACGCTCCCGGAGTCAGAGACACCCGAGCCTCCACCGGAGTCACCACCGAAGCTCCAACGATCACAGAGGACAACCAGGGCCCCCGATCGACTGATTGCTTCATTTTAACTGTAATCTGTAAATATAAACCATCAAATGTACATAGCTACCAGACTTGCAAATAGTTACTAAACTAAAGGTATTACGGTACCTCCATAACTAATTATACCATGTTGCTATGTTTTGTCGTTTCTGGCCACCACCCCCGCCGGACTTTTTTTAAACAGGGGGTGAACGTGGTATTATAGGTATTACGGTACCTGATAGGCTAAAGCACCATTGGTGGAAACTATGCTTTCTATTGGTTTGAATGTATGATAGCTCCGCCCTGATAGGTCGGGTATAAGAACCCGTGATGCCCCAGCAGCCCCCATTCTGTACCGGAGCTGCTGGGGGAAACATCTAGCTTATTAAAGCCTTCATTTGGACTACAATCTCGCTTTAGTGGTCATTGATTGTGCATCATACGGGCAGAAGGTTTTTTTTTTTAGTTAGGGCATCATGATCGGCATAGGCTTAGAGGGCCAAAGGGCTTGTTCCTTTGTGTTCCTATGGCTTCCAACCTCAGTCTCCCAACCACAGACTGCCCGCTTTTACCTACTTCCCAAAACACACAAAAAGGACTGTCCCGGCAGGCCCATTGTGTCAGCATGCTCCTGCCCCACCAAACTTATTTCCTCTTATCTTGACTCTATCCTCACTCCTCTGGTCCATTCCCTCCCCACCTACATCCGGGATTCCTCAGATGCCCTGCATCATAGTGACAGCTTCCAGTTCGCGGGCCCTAACCGCATTCTATTCACCATGGATGAGCAATCCCTCTACACCTCCATCCCACACCAGGAGAGCCTGTGAGCTCTTTGCTTCTTTCTCAAAAAGAGACACGGACAATTCCCATCCACCACCACTCTCCTCCACCTGGCTGAACTCGTTCTATCTCTCAACAACTTCTCCTTTAACTCATCTCATTTTCTCTAAATCAAAGGTGTAGCAATGGGTACCCACATGGGTCTTAGCTACGCTTGCCTTCTTATGGGGTATGTGGAACATTCCTTGTTCCAGGCCTATCCGGGCCCCCTGCCACAAGTCCTTTACCGATACATTAATGACTATTTTGGTGCCGCGTCATGCTCTCACCCGGACCTGGAAAAATTCACCAACTTCGCTTCCAGTTTCCACCCCTCCATCACTTTCACCTGGTCCATCTCAGACACTTGCCTTCCCTTCCTTGATCTTCCTGTCTCCATTTCCGGCAATAGACTATCCACTAATATCCACTACAAGCCCACTGACTCCCACAACTATCTAGACTCCAGCTCTTCGCACCCTCCACCCAGTCTCTCAACTCCTTTGCCTCCGTCGCATTTGTTCCGATGATGCCACTTTCCAAAATGGTGCTTCGAAAATGTGTTCCTTCTTCCTCAACCGTGATTTCCCACCTACAGTTGTGGGCAGGGCCCTCAACACTGTGCGGTCCATCTCCCGCGAACCTACCCTCGCCCCCTCCACTCCCTTCCAGAACAAGGATAGAGTCGCCCTCGTTCTCACATTTCATTCCACCAGCCTCCGTACGCAAAGCATAATCCTCCGCCATTTTCGCCAACTCCAGCGTGATGCCACCACCAAACACATCTTCCCTTCACTCCCTCTGTCAGCATTCCGCAGAGACCGTTCCCTCAGAGATAATCTAGTCCACTCCTCCACCATACCCAGCACCTCTCCCATCACACCTTCCCATGCAATTGCAGAAGGTGTAACACCTGCCCCTTTACCTCTTCCATGCTTAACATCCCAGGCCCAAAACACTCATTCCAGGTTAAGCAGTGTTTCACATGCATCTCTTCCAATTTGGCCTACTGCATTCGCTGCGTGGTCTCCTCTATATCGGAGAGACCAAACGCAGACTGGGTAATCGCTTTGCTGAGCATCTTCGGTCTGTGCGCATTCAGGGCCCTGACCTTCCTGTTGCTTGCCATTTTAACAAAAGACCCTGTTCCCATGCCCACATGTCTGTTCTTGGCCTGCTGCAATGTTCCAGTGAAGCGCAAAGCAAACTGGAAGAACAACATCTCATCTTCCTGTTAGGCACGTGTGGTAGTCACCACTAACTGTATTAGGTGTATATTGAATGTAGTACGGTAAGATGCCTGTACTAGAGGTACATGGGTAAATCCCTGCCTGCTGGGCCCACCCAGTAGGTGGCGTATAAATGAGTGTGCGCGCCGGCTACAAGAGGCCACACATCTTTGCTCAATAAAGCCTCGATTATTCACTACTCTCATCTTTGTAGTAATTGATAGTGCATCAATTTATTGAGTAAGTATTTTAAAACGATGGAACTTCGCATCAATCCTGATCGCCTACAGCTGAGCCCTCAAGCAGCCAACGCGACGTACGCTTTTGATCACTGGCTAGCCTGCTTCGAAAGCTACCTCCGAACATCCGCTGAAGAACCCTCAGACGCACAGAAGCTCCAGGTCCTTTACTCACGGGTGAGCCCTGACATTTTTCCTCTCGTCCGGGATGCTCCCACTTACGCTGAAGCAATGGAGCACCTGATAAGGACATTACCTTCGGCCGTTCAACAAAATATATGCCAGGCACCTCCTGTCCATGAGACAGCAACTCCCTGGTGAGTCCCTAGACGATTTCTGGCTTGCCCTGCACATCCTGGCGAGGAACTGTGACTGCCAGGCAGTTTCGGCAATTCAGCATACAGAATTTTTAATCAGAGACGCATTTGTTACGGGCATGGGGTCAGCGTGCATCCGCCAGTGCCTATGGGAGGGGGGTACGCTTGATCTTGCGGGAACCAGACAGCTCGCGAACTCGTTAACAGTGGCCTCCCGTAACATCCAGTTATACTTATACGCCCCCCCCCCCCCCCCGACCACACGGCACCCTCATGGGCATAGTGGGCCCCACCAGCTACCGACCCCAGCCCACCACAAGCCTGCGCCGCGTGGCAGCCAGCCAACCCCGGGGGCCACAAATGCTACTTCTGCGGGCAGAACAAACACCCCTGCCCGGCGCGGAGCGTAACCTGCAACTGCTGCGGAAAGAAGGGACATTTTGCTGCCGTGTGCCAGGCCCGGTCAGTCGCCGCTGTTTCTAGGCCCAGCGTTCCTACACCCCCCACGTGCGTCCCGTGGGTGCTGCCATCTTCTTCTCCGCAGGCCACGTGCAGCCAATGGGCGCCTCCATCGTCTTCTCCACATGCCACGTGCAGCCCGTGGGCGCCATCTTTAATGCCGCCCGCCATGTGCGCCCATGGGCACCGCCATCTTCGGCGCCATTTTAGACGGCGCCTCAGGATCCCTGCTCGTCGGGAAACTCGTCTGGCCGCTCATCGTCTGCCACCACCGCTGACCAGCCCGGGGCCTCCCAGCATCAGCCACAGCTCGCCTTGATCACCCTCGACCAGTCCCGGCCCCACAACCTCGCAACCGCAACAACAACGGTGAAAATCGATGGGCACAAGACTTCCTGCCTTTTTCACTCCGGGAGCACGGAAAGCTTCATCCACCCCACTACGGTAAGGCGCTGCTCCCTCGCAGTACCCCGTTAGCCAGAAAATCTCCCTGGCCTCCGGATCCTATTCCGTGGAAATCCGGGGGTACTGCATCGCGACCCTCATCGCCCAGGGTGTAGAATTTAGCAACTTCTGGCTCTATGTCCTCCCCCACCTCTGTGCTGCCCTGTTACTCGGCCTGGACTTCCAATGCCACCTCCAAAGCTTAACTTTAAAATTCGGCGGACTCCTAGCCCCCCTCAATGCGTATGCGGCCTCACGACCCTCAAGGTCGATCCACCTTCCTTATTTGCAAACCTCACCCCAGATTGCAAACCCATCGCCACCAGGAGCAGATGGTACAGTGCCCAGGACAGGACTTATCAGGTCGGAGGTCCAGCGGCTTCTGCGGGAATGCATCATTGAGGCCAGCAGCAGACCCTGGAGAGCCCAAGTGGTAGCAGTTTAGACTGGGGATAAACACAGGATAGTCATTGACTACAGTCAGACCATCAATCGGTACACGCAGCTCGACGCGTACCCCCTCCCACTCATATCTGATATGGTCAATCAGATTGCACAGTACCGGGTCTTTTCCAGTGCGGACCTGAAGCCAACTACCACCAGCTCCCCATCCGCTCGGAGGACCGCCAATACACTGCGTTCGAAGCAGATGGTCGCCTCTATCACTTCCTTAGGGTCCCCTTCGGCGTCACTAACGGGGTCTCGGTCTTCCAACGGGAGATGGACCGAATGGTTGACCGGGCCACCTTCCCGTACCTAGACAACGTCACTATCTGCGGCCACGATCAGCAGGACCACGGCGCTAACCTTCTCAAATTTCTCCACACCGCCAAACTCCTGAACCTCACGTATAACAAGGAGAACTGAGTGTTCAGCACCAACCGCTTAGCCATCCTTGGCTATGATGTTCTAGGGCCCGACCCCGGCAGCATGTGGCCCCACATGGAACTCCCCCTCCCCCACTGCCCCAAGGCCCTGAAACGATGCCTGGGCTCCTTCTCCTGTTAGGCCTAACTATGCGGACAAGGCCCGCCCACTCATTCAGTCCAGTCTTTCCCCTGACGGCTGAGGCCCGCCAGGCCTTTAACCGCAACAAGGCAGACATCGCTAGGCCACGATGCACGCGGTCGACGAGTCGCTCCCCTTTTAGGTCGAGAGCGATGCATCGGTCGTGCTCAGGCCGCCACCCTCAACCAGGCAGGCAGGCCCGTGGCATTCTTTTCCCGCACCTTCCATGCCTCTGAAATTCGGCACTCCTCTGTCGAAAAGGAGGCTCAGGCCATTATGGAAGCTGTACAGCATTGGAGGCATTACCTGGCTGGCAGGAGATTCACCCTCCTCACTGACCAATGGTCAGTTGCCTTCATGTTCAATAATACAGTGGGGCAAAATCAAAAACAACAAGATCTTGAGGTGGAGGATCGAGCTCTCCACCTATAATTACGAGATTTTGTATCGCCTCGGGAAGCTCAACGAGCCCCCCCCCCGATGCCCCATCCCGAACTACATGTGCCAGTGCACAAGTGGATTGACTCCGGGCTCCAGACGATGGCCTGTCACCCGGTTCTTCCACTTCATCAAGGCCCGCAACCTGCCCTACTCCATTGAGGTCAGGACTGTCACAGAGACTGCCAGGTCTGCACGGAGTGCAAACCACACATCTACCGGCCAGATCGAGCGCACCTAGTGAAGGCCTCCCGCCCCTTTGAGCGCGTCAGCATGGACTTCAAAGGGCCCCTTCCCTCCAACGACCGAAACACGTACTTTCTGAACGTGGTCGACGAGTACTCCAGTTTCCCTTCGCCATCCATGCCCGATATGACGTCTGCCGCGGTCATTAAAGCACTCCACAGCATCTTCGCACTGTTCGGTTTCCCCACTTACGTCCACAGCGATCGGGGATCCTCCTTTCTGAGCGATGAGCTGCGTCAGTTCCTGCTCAGCAAGGGCATTGCCTCGAGCAGGACGACCAGCTACAACGCCCGGGGAAAGGGGCAGGTGGAGAGGGAGAAAGGGACGGTCTGGAAGGCCGTGCTGCTGGCCCTACGGTCTAAGAATCTCCCGGTCTCCCGCTGGCAGGATGTCCGCCCCGGCGCGCTCCACTCCATCTGATCGCTCCTATGCGCTGCAACTAACGAAACCCCCCCATGAACGTCTCTTTGCCTTCCCCAAGAAGTCCACCTCCGGGGTCTTGCTCCCAACATGGCTGGCAGTTCCTGGACCCGTCCTCCTTCGCAAACACGTGCGGACCCATAAGTCAGACCTGTTGATCGAAAGAGTCCAACTACTGCACGCGAACCCGCAGTAAGGCCTACGTGGCGCACCCCAACGGGCGCCAGAACACAGCCTCCCTCCGGGATCTGGCACCCGCTGGATCCCCACCCATTGGTCATTGGATAGACATATGGACGATAAGGGAATAGTGTAAATGGGCTTTAGAGTGGTTTCACAGGGCGGCGTAATATCGAGGGCTGAAGGGCCTGTACTGCGCCGTAATGTTCTATGTTCACGGCCCACCACCCGACACCCCCCCCCCCCCTCCGGTTGCCCCTGCGCCACTCCCCCTCCCCCCAGCGCACATCACCACAGCCCCCGCCCCAGGAGGATCCGTCCTCCCACTGGTTCCATTTGGGGGCGATAAAGAAGAGGACAACATGCTCCCGGAGTCACAGGTAATCAAGTCGGCGCCCGCATCACCACCAGGACCGAGGCGATCACAGCGGAGGATCAAGGCCCCCGACAGACTGAACTTGTAAATTTTTCCACCACCCCTGCCGGACTCTTTTTTTTTTTTTTTTAAACAGGGGGTGAATGTGGTAGTCAGCACTAACTGTATTAGATGTAGTACGGTAAGAGTCCGATACTAGAGGTACATTGGTAATTCCCTGCCTGCTGGCTCCGCCGAGTAGGCGGCATATAAGTGTGCTCGCCGGTGCTGCTCCCATTCTGGTAGCAGCTACAGGAGGACACACACCTTTGCTCAATAAAGCCTTGATTATTCACTACTCTTGTCTTTGTAGTAATTGATAGTGCATCAGCACGCTACAGCCTTCCGGCCTGAACAACGAATTCAACAACTTCAGATGATCAGCTCTCCCCACCTCGACCCATTTGTTTTCATTTCATTTTAACTGTCTTTTATCATTTTTCTTTCTTTCTTAATATACATTTAATTCCCCCCCCCCCCAATCTTATCCATCTTTCCTTCACCTTGTCCTCTTTGCTTCTCCCTTCCCCTCCCTCCACACCTACAGTTCATCCTCTGATGTTAGTTTCCCTGCTGTTTGACCTTTCACATTAGGGCAGCACGGTAGCATTGTGGATAGCACAATTGCTTCACAGCTCCAGGGTCCCAGGTTCGATTCCGGCTTGGGTCACTGTCTGTGCGGAGTCTGCACGTTCTCACCGTGTCTGCGTGGGTTTCCTCCGGTTTCCTCCCACAGTCCAAAGATGTGCAGGTTAGGTGGACTGGCCATGATACACTGGCCCTCAGTGTCCAAAATTGCCCTTAGTGTTGGGTGGGGTTACTGGGTTATGGGGATAGGATGGAGGTGTTGACCTTGGGTGGGGTGCTCTTTTCAAGAGCCGGTGCAATCTTGATGGGCCGAATGGCCTCCTTCTGCACTGTAAATTCTACGATAATCTTTTGTTCTCTCTGGGCACTGCCATTAACACTCTTTCCCCTTGGTTTCTGTGGCCATTAGCACCCGGTTTCCCTGGGTTTCTGTGGCTATGACTCATCTTTCATTCTCACTCCACAGTATAAATATTTCCCACTTTCTCTGTCGGTTAGCTTTGACAAAGAGTCATCAGACTCGAAACGTTAGCTCTTTTCTCTCTCTACAGATGCTGCCAGACTTGCTGAGATTTTCCAGCATTTTCTCTTTCGTTTCGGGCTTGTTCCTGTGCTGTACTTTGCTTTGTTCTCAAGATAGAAAGTCAACATAGGGACAAACAAGCCATTTAGCCTCTTAAGTTTGTCCTACCATTCAACGAGAGTCATAGCCGATCTTTGCCCAATTCCATATGCTTAGCTTCGGCCATATTCCTCTACACCTTTGGATAACAAAGATTTCTCAATAGCAGATTAAAATTGACAATGGATTTCGTTTGCAAAGAGTTCCAAACTTGTAACAATAATCATTATTATTGTCACAAGTAGGTTTACAGTAATACTGCAATGAAGTTGCTGTGAAAATCTCCAGTCACCACAATCCGTACCACTATTTACATGAACAAGTGTTCCCTAACTTCACTCCTGAAAAGGTCTAGCTCAAGTTTTAGACTTTGTCACCTAGTTCCAGGCTCCTCAGCTAGGGCAACATTCCTATCTACCATAGTCATTTCCCTTAATATCTTGAAAATACCAATGAAACCATCTTTTAACCTTCTAAATTCCAGGGAGTATAACCTCACTCTGTAATTTAATAGATCGAGTCCTGATAACATTTTGGTAAATCTACACTGTACTCTTTCCTATGCTGTTGTGCCCCAAACTGCTCACAGTACACTAGGTATAGTTTAACCATGGCTTTGTACTGTTGTAATATAACTTTTACTCCCTTGTACTCTAGTCCTCTATTTACAAAGGTTATCATTCCATTAGTCTTTTTGATTATTTTCTGTCCCTGATCAAGACAATTTAATAGTTCACATAGAGCCCCAGGACTCTTTCCTCTTTGAATCATTAATGTTTCAAGCATTTTACCACTGAGAAAGCGCACTTAAGATCTAAAGTGGATGACCTCATTTGCCAATATTAAAATCCATTTTCCACAGTTTTGTCCATTCACTTCATCTATTAATGTGGAGATTGTGTGGCTCAATAGATAGCATCCATGCCTCTGCGCTAGAAGCTCTGGGTTCAGCGATTGTTTGACATGGAAGGTGTATTCATTACATAGTTCAGGCCGTGAATCATCTTGCTAATCCTGCCAACACTTCTGCACTATTACCCAAAGGGAAAATAGTTGGAAGATACAAACAAATATTTATTAATATCTTTGTAATTTTATGCATTCATCACAATGCTTAAAAGCTGCCTGCCATCGTGTCATCAGCAAATCTGGATATGTGACTTTCTAGTCTATTCCATGATCCAGGTTGTTAGGATACTCGATCAGACTCCAATATTGTTAAGATAACAGACAAGAAACCCCAAACAATTTGCAATTTAGAAGACTGAGGAAAGAATACTTCACCCCAGGAGTGATAAACTTTATTTAAACACAGAATAACTTTAGCTTTAAAATTGTTTTACAATTAATAAACAGTTCTTAAATAAAAGGAGAACCTTTAACTCACTATCTACACTTGCCACTGTATATATTCCAACAAAGCAACTCAATACAATTCAAAATCCACTCATAAATCAATTAGTAATCAGGGTTACGTGCCGTTCTCTGTGCAGACCTTTGGAGAGAGATCCTTTCAGGAACAACCTAAAAATCCTTGCCTTGTCAGACTCAAATCCAAAGCCACATTGCCAAAACCACAGATAGGCCTCGCTCTTCCCACTAATTACCTTCCCACTCATTACATCATCTGTATCCCACTAAGATGTCTCATGACCTTCTTAACTAGGACTAAACTGCATACTTATTCACATTATATTCCATTTGCCATGGGCTGTCCCAGCCCATTCACTTAGCCTGTCCAAGTCCTCTTCAAGCCTCCTTGCATCCTCCTCACAATTTACATTCCCACCTAGTTTTTTGCCATCAGCAAATTTGGAAATATTACAATTGGTCCACAGATCCAAATCATTTAAATAGATTGTGAATAGATGTAGACCTAACACTGATCGGTATCCCATTAGTAACAGTTCCATCCTGAGAATGATCAATTTATTCCTACTCTTTGCTTTCTTTCTGTTAACCAATTCTCAATCCATACAGTATATTAGCCCCAATATCATGCGCTCTAACTTTATTTACTAATCTCCTGTGTGGGAGCTTATCAAAAGTCTTCTGAAAATCAAAATACACCGCATCTACAGGTTCTCCTTTATCAATGCTACAAGTAATATTCACAAAACGTTCCAACAAGTTGACTCTGCCCAATTTTACCATTTCCCCCCCCCCCCAAATGCCCAATTATCTCATCCTTTATAATAGATTCTAACTTTTAATAATCTTTATTATTATTAGTTTCACAAGTAGGCTTACATTAACACTGCAATGAAGTTAGAGAAAATCCCCTAGTCACCTGTTCGCCGCCTATTCGCATACACAGAGGGAGAATTCAGAATATCCAATCCGCCTAACAAGCATGTCTTTCTGGACTTGTGGGCGGAAACCGGAGCGCCCGGAGGAAACCCACGCAGACACAGGGGAGAACGTGCCAACCCCGCACAGACGGTGACCAAGCCGGGAATCGAACGTGGTCCTTGGGCTGTGAAGCAACAGTGCTAACCACTATGCTATCATGCCACCAGTTTCCCTCCTACTGACATCAAACTAACAGGTCTAGAATTCTTGGTTTTCTCTTCCTCCTTTCTTGAATAATGGGGTTACATTTGCTACTTTCTAGTCCACAGGAACCTTTCCAGAATCGAAAGAATTTTGAAAGTTAACCAGCAATGCATCCACCATCTCTCTAACCACCTCCTTCAATGCCCTGGGATGAAGCTCATCTAGTCTCGGGGATTTAGCAGTTTTCAAATGAGTTAACTTTTCAAGTACTACCTCTTTACTATTACCACATCCTTCTGGTTCCTCCATTTCACAAGTCCTTTGATTGCTTAGTATTTCTGGGTGGACCCACATTGTTCCTGTCCATTATCAGTTTCCTATTATAATTATAAACAAATTGTTGATTTGATATTCCTTCCTAGTTTCTATTTATGTTCCCTTTTTCTGGCTCTTCCTAACTGTTTTGTCACCCATTGCTGTGTTGGGCATCTCTTCCATTTGCTATGATCTGTGATATGTTTATCATTTTGAATGGGCTTTTTCTTTTAGTTTAATGTTGTCTCTTGCCTCTTCAGCTGTACATTAGCTTTGTTTGGCAAGTAGAGTTCTTGTTCATTTGAGGTATAAACTGGCTCTGTATTTCATCAAATGTTTTTTTTGATCTATTAAATAATATCCTATGATGGTTGAACATTTAACTAAATTTGGCTCATTACTCATTATAAAATCAGAAACGGAATGAATGCCCCCTTATTGGTTCTGGGATGTATTGTTTCAGAAAACTATCGGAACACAACTCAGAATTCACGACTTATCTGACTAATGATCAGTGCTGGGACCTCAACTTTTTACAATTGACTTGGAGAAAGGAATGGTTGTCAAATTTGCTGATGGCACAAAGATAGGTAGGAAAGTAAGTTTGTATGAAGTTTCTGTTTCCCATAACCATTCTGGAGTGCAGTGACTGCACTTTGATGAAGGAGTCAACACATTCCGAAAGGAGAAAGAGCAACATTTGAAAGGAGGGAAGTTGGAGAGGGGAAATAAATTCTTCTTTGGTTACTGTATTTTCCATTAATCAAATCACACCCATTGCTGCAAAGCAGTTTTCCTGTCACTTTAACCAAATTTGATTTGCTATCAAGTCCCAAAATGAATTCATAACAACAATGAGAATTGTTGACAATTCTTAATGAGTTTCCAAAAGTTCCCAACCTTATAATAATAATCGCTTATTGTCACAAGTAGGCTTCAATGGAGTTACTGTGAAAAGCCCCTAGTCGCCACATTCCAGCGCCTGTACGGGGAGGCCAGTACGGGAATTGAACCCACGCTGCTGGCATTGTTCTGCACTGCAAGCCAGCTGTTTAGCCCATTGCGCTAAACCAGCCCCTACCTAAGTTCCCAACCTTGTCAACTATGGTTAGCTTGTGCTGCACATTTTTGAATAATATTATGTATGGTGCACAGATTTCCAAGTCATCTGATTATAACGGTCATTGGGTAAAATCTTGATTAAAATAGAATTTTTCTGATAGTTGTGGGATTTCGTACAGCTTCTGTATCAGAAGTGGAGCTTGACATTCAAATCAGCAGAGCTACATGCAAACTGGCACAGGGATAACCAGATAAGGAGTGATGGAGTAAACAGGGGTTCAATTTAATGAGAGAATAGCATGAGTAAGTACTGCAACAGGAAGAAACTGTTCCCTGTCCCTCTGGTACAGGCTGCGCCTGAACTGGGTTAGGGCTAGGATCCAAGTGGTCATGAACACTTTAATCTACTAAGTGGGTTGGAAAGTGTTCAGGTGGAAAAAGTAGTATAAGTGTGAATACAAATAAAACAGAAAAGACTGGAGGAAAAAATTGTGCTTTAGGTGCTACAGGTAAAGGGAAAACTAATATCTTGTGAAGTAATTAAACCAGGAGTGGTAGGATATTTAGGAAGGACAGGAAGCGAGGAAAAGGTGGAGGGGTGGCTCTGTTAGTTAATGATGGTATTAGCACAATAGAGATGGATGGAGCTCAGGCTGCATGACCTGCCTCTCTTGGCAGCTACATTCGCACTCGGGTGTTCCTGGAGAGGGAGCACGCAGTGCCCACTGTTACGTTAGCAGCCTTCCGTGACCAGTGAACTCCACAGAGATTGGAGTGCAGCATCAGTCCCAGGAATTATATTTTAATCTAATTTGAGAAGTTTCATACAAACATACATAGAAATGAGTAGGCCACTCGGCCCCTCAAGCCTGCTTCACCATTCAATAAGATCATGCCTGATCTAACTGTAACCTCAACTCCACCTTTCTGACTACTTCTGATAACCTTTCATCCTCTTTCTTATCAAAAATCTATTTTTAACTTTAAAATTATTCAAAGACTCTGCTTCTGTCACCATTTGAGGAAGAGATTTCCAAAGAGAAAAAGATTCTCCTCGCCTGTCTTAAATGGGAAGACCCTTATTTTTAAACAGTGACCCTCAGTTATTTTGTTTTTGATTTTTGCTACAGTGCCTGTTTAATGGGGCTGTCAACTTATTAATTTGGTGATTTATTGTTTGTTCAGAAGAGTATAAGAGATAATGGTCAAGGTGGCCACAAACAGGTCCCAGCAGCAGCTATTTGAGGATGTAATTTGACTTGACTGCCCCTCTTCCGCGGATACGTCTCTACCCAGCTGTTCCTGGAGAGGGCGTACGTAGTGTCCACTGGTACACTTGAGGCCTTCCTGGCCAGTGGGTGCCTCAGGTGCCGGAATGCATCATCTCCCCCTAAAATGCTATATTAATTTCCTTTGACGATTTGGTTTTTATTACAGCTCCCTATTAAGGGCTGGTTCTTTATACTCGAGTGAATCAAATAAACCAACTAACTAAAGTGTCATTGGTGGCCATAAACAGGTCCAGGGATCGGGCGGCTAAGAGTGATTCAACCCAACTGTCTGCCTCTCTTCTGTGGTTATGCCCAACCCCGAATGTTCCAATCCCGGAAAAGAAGCACATGCTTGAGGCCTCCTAGGACCAGTGGCCGCTGTAGGTGAGGTGCATCAGCAGCCCTGCTAATGATATTTTAACTCAATTCGTTTCTGTTGAAGTTTTTGCTTCAGTTACAGTATTTTTTTTTTAGTTACAGTACCCTTTTAAGGGTTTGCTCTTTAGTTAATTTGTTTATTTGATTACTGTTTGCTGATATAGTCACCAGTGGTGGCTTGCAGCATTAGGAGCTACACATTTGTAATGTTTCACTTTGTGAATAAATCTAAAACAAAGTAAAGATTGACTTCTGGTCTCCTTCACCAACTGTCCGTAAGAAGTTTAATACTTTGCTGATGTTGCAAGATACCTTAAGATAGATGACTGCATCCGTGCCCACACCTTCCATGGAATACAGTTTGAGATCCCCTTGAAAATATCGAGCATATAGGCGGGAGATTGGCAAGCCATATCCAAATCCAGCCTGCAGGCAGAAATAAAGTGAGCTACTTCACAGTACACACCATAACAATGTCAAACTTGGATTAGTCAAAGATTCAGAACAATCAGGGTAATTTGTGAATTAAAAATATATCCTTCTGACTGCAACTGAAACAAATGAAGTTTGAAAGGCTACAATAAAGAATATCCTGGTCAGTTCTTATACAATTGCATAGCTGGCCAAGTTACCTTAAATGGAGAAGCACATAATTTTTAACAGCTAATGCAATAAATGGAATAGTTTCATTAAAGGGAATTACTATCTAAAAGTAGGAACATTTTATCTAAAATGCCAAAGGTTTCACTACTATTCATGTAAAAATGAGTTTGAATCCATGTTGTATGAACTACACAATGTTGTCACATAAACTGGTGCTCTTTGGTATGTGGAAATGCCAGTTTTAGAATCTCTCGTATGAACAAGTATATTTCTTATTGGCCATTGCTATGCAGTTTATTACAAAAACCTCAGGATTTTCATATACAATGATATAAAATAAGATAGCAAACCATTTTAAGCAAATACCAGCTACATGAAAATATTATGGAAATGGATATGGAAAATCTCAAAAGTAACGCTGCAATACATCATACAAACAGACGAAATAGGAATAAAATTAGGCTTTTTGGTCCCTCAAGCTTGCTCTACTACGCAACAAGACCATGGCTGATCTGTTGAGTTCTGCATTTTCATCTACCCCTGATAACCTTTGTTTACCTAACAAGAATCATTTTACTGCTGCCTTCAAAAATATTCAGTGACCTCACTTTCAGCGCTTTCGGACGTGGAGAGCTCGAAAGTGCACAAACCTCAAAAATAATTTCTCCTCATCTCGGTCGGAGAAGATAGACTCCTAATTTTAAAACAGGGCCCCTAGTTCTGGACTCACCCAATAGAAGAAACATCCTTTCCACATCCACCTTGTCAAGACCATTCAGGATTTAATACACTTCAATCAAAACACCCCTCACTCTTCTAAACTCCAGTGGAGCAAGCCCAGCCAGTGCAACCTTTCCTCATGCCACTCATTCCAGCTATCAATCGAATAAACCTCCTCTGGACCATCTCCAAAGCATTTACATCCTTCCTAAAATAATGGGTGGGATGTTCTGGCCTATCTCACCGGCAGGATCTTCTGGTCTCACTGAAGGCACCCCCCCCCCCCCCTCCACCCACCCACCCGCCGTGGTGGGAAGGGTTCATTACGCAAAACGGCATAGACACCGGCGACCTGATGATTCGCCGACAGCTTACGGTGAGTCAGCTGCCTGAAAATCCCACCCAAAGAGACCAAAACCTCATCAGTAAAGTTGTTGTTTAAATATGGCTATCCACCAGAGTTCCAAGGAAATGAATTGATGAATTTGATTCCAAAAGGTTAAGCCTCTGGGTAAAATCTTACGATTTGACAGATCAATAATCATGAGGTTTATTGATCTCCTCTGGTTTGGATTATTGACCGTTGGGAGACAAGGGTTATTAATTGAGCTAACCTGTATAACTATAATTGATCTCAAGAACAAGTGGCATTCTAAGCTAAACAGGAAAAAATTGGGAAGCCTCAGCAAGGAAATTAGTGACTGGTCAGTGTACCACAAGTGTTTAAAGGTGGACAAAAAGTAAAATAGTGCAGATGCTGGAAATGTGAAAGCAGAAAATGCTCAGCAGTTGAGGCAGCATCTGTAGATAGAGAAATAAAGTTAGCGTTTTAGGCTGATGTCCTTTTGTCAGACCTGGAAAACGTTATTCATAAAGTTAAATTTTAAACAAAACATAATTTGGAGATGTAATGGGTTTTAAGCAAATACAAAGGCAGGGAAAGGGAACAGGTGTTGGAGGAGGAGAAATATCAAAAGGGGAAGGTCTATTGGGGTTGAAGGCAGGAAAGATTGAACAAAAAAAAAAAGAGAATGCAACATGGTAAAATGAGATGGTAATGGGACAAACTTCTCTCGGCCGACCCTTTATTTCTTTACTTGTCTTGTTACCATCTACTTTTGCCTTGCACCATCATCCTTTTTGTCATTTAATATATTTTATCTTTGGGCCTTTCACCGTTTGTTCTTTCTTCCTCCACTTTCATGCTTCAGTTACATTTAACAATTTTTCAGCTCTGAAGAAAAGATAATTAATTTGAAACATTAATTGCTTCTCTCGCCATAGATACTGCCCGACCCGAGTACTTCCTTCCACAGTATTTACTACTAATAGGGAAGAGGTATCGAAGCTGAGGCAGGAATGCAAACTTCAATCCAAGTTGGAGTTAAAATGTCTCAGAGCAAATGGTGATCATGATGAAGGCTGCTGAGGAACAGCAAAGTTATATGAACTTGAATAAAGCTTGCAGTTTGTGGAACAATCAAAGGAAGGACAGAATTCTCCATTGACTTTTCATAAGCAAGGCTCAATGGTTCAAGGAATAGGCCAAATTCAATAAGATGCTTGGCTGGGCTCTTGACAGAATAAGCAGGATCAGAGCAAGTTGCACTCAACTCCAATTTTAAAGGGGCAGGCTAAGTTGCTACCATGTTATGAAGAATGGGCTAATATCTGCTCCAAGAATTGCTATTTAATAGAAAAATGTGTTGTGAATGTCAAGAAAGTGGAAAGTGAACCAAGTTCAATGGACTGAGAACAGGTGCAAGAGGATAAAGAACAACATTGGGTCATAAAAACTAGCCATGAATGAATCAACTATATTGTACCAAATGGAGAAAGTAATAACCTGAAGCTGATTATTTTAAACAAATTCTGTACCACATGAAAAAAATTAAACATGATGACTGAACAACTAAAGACATGATAGCAGATGAATTGAAGACATCTCGTAACTTTTAGTACTTAAGGGGAGATATTTTTTAATCCCAACATGCGCTAGTTTTTAGGCATCTAGCCAAACTCAGAGGTTGGTTGACGAAAACTATCCAGCAAACACAAGACGCAACTAAGTTTCTGGCACTGTTACAGAAAGTGAGAAAGGATACTTTCTGTTTACACAATCTCCGATCACCATTAATAGAATGTTCCTAGTTTTTGCCTTACGTACACTATTTTGGGCCTAAGCACTCTTTCTGAGCTGCTCTTGTGATGTGTGTTACTGGGCAATCCATCAGATTTTGATGGAAATTAGCACTTTAGACTTGCCTGATAACAATCAGGAGCTATCCAAATCTCATTAATAAGAACATAAGAAACTAGGAGCAGGAGTAGGCCATCTGGCCCCTCGAGCCTGCTCCGCCATTCAATGAGATCATGGCTGATCTTTTGTGGACTCAGCTCCACTTTCCGGCCCGAACACCATAACCCTTAATCCCTTTATTCTTCAAAAAACTATCTATCTTTATCTTAAAAACATTTAATGAAGGAGCTTCTACTGCTTCACTGGGCAAGGAATTCCATAGATTCACAACCCTTTGGGTGAAGAAGTTCCTCCTAAACTCAGTCCTAAATCTACTTCCCCTTATTTTGAGGCTATGCCCCCTAGTTCTGCTTTCATCCGCCAGTGGAAACAACCTGCCCGCATCTATGCTATCTATTCCCTTCATAATCTTATATGTTTCTATAAGATCCCCCCTCATCCTTCTAAATTCCAACGAGTACAGTCCCAGTCTACTCAACCTCTCCTCGTAATCCAACCCCTTCAGCTCTGCGATTAACCTAGTGAATCTCCTCTGCACACCCTCCAGTGCCAGTACGTCCTTTCTCAAGTAAGGAGACCAAAACCGAACACAATACTCCAGGTGTGGCCTCACTAACACCTTATACAATTGCAGCATAACCTCCCTAGTCTTAAACTCCATCCTTCTAGCAATGAAGGACAAAATTCCATTTGCCTTCTTAATCACCTGTTGCACCTGAAAACCAACTTTCTGCGACTCATGCACTAGCACACCCAGATCTCTCTGCACAGCAGCATGTTTTAATTTTTTATCATTTAAATAATAATCCCTTTTGCCGTTATTCTTACCAAAATGGATAACCTCACATTTGTCAACATGGTATTCCATCTGCCAGACCCTAGCCCATTCACTTAGCCTGTCCAAATCCCTCTGCAGACTTCCAGTATCCTCTGCACTTTTTGCTTTACCACTTATCTTAGTGTCGTCTGCAAACTTGGACACATTGCCCTTGGTCCCCAACTCCAAATCATCTATGTAAATTGTGAACAGTTGTGGGCCCAACACTGATCCCCGAGGGACACCACTAGCTACTGATTGCCAACCAGAGAAACACCCATTAATCCCCACTCTTTGCTTTCTATTAATTAACCAATCTTCTATCCATGCTCCTACTTTCCCCTTAATGCCATGCATCTTTATCTTATGCAACAACCTTTTGTGTGGCACCTTGTCAAAGGCTTTCTGGAAATCCAGATATACCACATCCATTGGCTCCCCGTTATCTACCGCACTGTTAATGTCCTCAAAAAATTCCACTAAATTAGTTAGGCACGACCTGCCCTTTATGAACCCATGCTGCGTCTGTCCAATGGGACAATTTCCATCCAGATGCCTCGCTATTTCTTCCTTGATGATAGATTCCAGCATCTTCCCTACTACCGAAGTTAAGCTCGCTGGCCTATAATTACCCACTTTCTGCCTACCTCCTTTTTTAAACAGTGGTGTCACGTTTGCTAATTTCCAATCCGCCGGGACCACCCCAGAGTCTAGTGAATTTTGGTACATTATCACTAGTGCATTTGCAATTTCCCTAGCCATCTCTTTTAGCACTCTGGGATGCATTCCATCAGGGCCAGGAGACTTGTCTACCTTTAGCCCCATTAGCTTGCCCATCACTACCTCCTTGGTGATATCAATCCTCTCAAGGTCCTCACCTGTCATAGCCTCATTTCCATCAGTCACTGGCATGTTATTTGTGTCTTCCACTGTGAAGACCGACCCAAATAACCTGTTCAGTTCCTCAGCCATTTCCTCATCTCCCATTATTAAATCTCCCTTCTCATCCTCTAAAGGACCAATATTTACCTTAGCCACTCTTTTTTGTTTTATGTATTTGTAGAAACTTTTACTATCTGTTTTTATATTCTGAGCAAGTTTACTCTCATGATCTATCTTACTCTTCTTTATAGCTTTTTTAGTAGCTTTCTGTTGCCTCCTAAAGATTTCCCAGTCCTCTAGTCTCCCACTGATCTTTGCTACTTTGTATATTTTTTCCTTCAATTTGATACTCTCCCTTATTTCCTTAGATATCCACTAATGGAACCAATAGTTATTTTACCAAGGTCTGGGATCTCCTAGATGTAGGTCAGTCATCCCTTTAATTTGTATCACAGAGACACTTGGACAGATTACAGAAAAGATCCTCAAAGTGATGAATATGTAGAAAAAAGTGAAATGAGGGAGGAAGTGTTTGAGACAGAGAAGCTTCCAACTAAATTACTGTCAGGAAGCTTATAGACAACTGAAAATCTTGATGGATATACAGTTAGCTATGATGGCTTTTCTTCAAGAACACGAATGGGTAGCTAATGTTTAGAAGATTTACTATTAACAGCATAGGGTGATTAAGAAAGGGTTTCATTTGGAATGACGTTTTTTGGCTCAATCATTGGCCAGGGCTGCTGCCTGCCTGAACTGTTACTTTCTGTTCCCAAGTTCTTATTTGGAAGGCCATGAAGGTTTTGAACTGATCAAGAATTATCTCAAAGCATTTTGTGGGTGGCCTCGATTTTAAGCGCCCATGCCCACTGTTCAAAAGCAAGCAATTTAAGCCGTTCAAATTCCAGGTACGTCTGGTCAGGCATTTGCGGAAGGGAAGGAATTTCTGATGGTAAGCCTCCAGCACTAATAAAATTGCCCTTCCTGCTGCCTCATGGCTCGTTGCACAATCTTCAGGCAACAGAGAATTAGCTTACTTTGCAACAGCAATGATCAGTGTAGGACTGGCAGTGTAGGACTGGCCACTTGAACTGCTTGGCTGACCATTTGAAAGAGATGCAGAAGCCATCCACCTCTGCTTCATAAACCTTGGGAATTAAATGGGCAAACTTGATTACCTCAGCCCTAAAGACTAAGCTAGTGGTGGGTTCAAAGGACACAGTGGGAACCTCCATTCTCAGCTCAAGCTCATGTATTTGCTTTGTTTGGCCCCTTGTTCCGCTCTGTAACCAATCACTGTCGATGTACCATTTGTCAATGTTCTCTGTCGATTATTCTTTTTTTGTCTATGTACGTACTTGCCTACTTGGCCGCAGAAAAATGCTTTTCACTGTACTTTGGTACATGTGACAATAAATCAAATCAAGCTGTTTTACTTTAAACTCCTACTCCTGGAATACTCTTTCCTCCTTCTGCCCCTGCCCCTCTTTTGTCCTTTTCTCAAATTCTAATTGTTGCTGCTCCAATAATTTTTCTGCCACTAATTTATCTGTTTCAGTGTCCTGAATTTCCAACTCGTGTTTCGCCGCCCGCTATAAAATGTGTTATTCTGGCAGAATGTCACTTCTAAATGCCTAGCTACATCTTTTAATTCTTCCAAAGTCATTCCTTCTTTCCAGTTTCTCATCTTGCTCTATGAAAGCATTGACATTGAATCTGAACATTTTAGGATTTCAGTATTACAGACCCAAAGGAACCTTTTGCAGTTTTAAAATTGCTTTTGAAGGCACAATTTATTGTCCCCACTCCAATTCCTTTGTCGCTCTGTGGGAATAAATGCCAGATACGAGCCCCAAGTTTTGTTACGACCAGGTGAGGTGCAGTGCAGGTCTGTTCAACCTCCTTGGTTGGTCACAACAAATGTGTTAAGATTCTTTTTTCATGAGGATTTGACTTTTCCAAATGTGTAGAACTATTTATGCTGTAAGCAACAAGGAACAAATCAAAATAGGTTTCCTGGAGTCTGAGCAAGAAAGCAGATTTATTAACCATTAAACAGGGAAAAACAGAATATAAACAAACGCACCCACGAATATGGTGATTAGCTGGTGGGTGTGGTCAGGTGTAGAATACTATAATTATTACGAGGTCAGGTTGGATTCCTGAACGGGGTGGCACACGCCTTCTTCCAAACAAGGAAGAGGAAGTCCAGCTTTTCAGCGAATTTCCTCTGCTAAAAACTTTCCCTTGACACTCCGTGTCTCTTGAATCCCTTTGTTATACTTCAGCCACTGTGAATTTCCCAGGGGTTTGGGTGATTCTGTCGGTAGTAGCCATTGTTTCAATATCCAGCGCTTTGCAATTTAATATATCTCTTCCTTAGACAGTGATGACTTTTGATGGATCTTTCAATTATGTACCTCTTTTCACACTCCCCAAGGTGTCTTGTTTGTTTTTTCACTTACACCTTGGAAGATGGCCTTGCATTAATAGTTTGTTTGGTTTCATTTCAAATTGCAAAATTTCCAGTCAGTTGAAAGTTGAAAAAAAATCAGTTTTCAAAATTAAAGATGCATAGTATGATGATAAAGTTGGCATCCATGTTTCTGAGCATAAGTCAGTCATTCAGAATAGCACCTCCAAGGAAGGGTCAAAAAACAATTTTCCACAAAACTACTTATGTGCTATTAGAATGTAGAATAAATCCAAATTGTTAAAAGGCAGCAGACTGGTGCCTCAAAGCGAGAGGGACCAGTGTTCAATTCTAGCCTTGGGTAACTGGAGTTTGCACTATTTCCTCCAGGTGCTCCAGTTTAATCCCACATTCCAAAGGTGGGCATGTTAGGTGGTGATGGGGATAGGGTGGAAGGTGGGCCTCGGTAGGGTGCTTTTTCAGAGGGTCAGTGCAGACTCGACAGGCTGAATGGCCTCCTTTTGCACTGCAGGGATTCTATGGTAGTATATAGATGGGGCCAGTAAAAATAAATCCCACATGTTTTTCTCCATTTCTTTCTCTTTCCTTTTCAACATTCTGCATTGAGGATGTGGATATTTTTTGGTGTATGAAGGACAAGTGTACAGGTAAATCTCAGGAAAACAATAACGGACCTGACCACTGTTCTGCCAGTTCCATAACATTTTCTTTTTAAAAAATAAAATAAATTTAGAGTACCCAATTCATTTTTTCCAATTAAGGGGGCAATTTAGCGTGTTCAATCCACCTACCCTGCAAATCTTTGGGTTGTAGGGGGTGAGACCCATGCAGACATGGGGAGAATGTGCCAACTCCACATAGATCAGGCCGGGACCGAACCTGGGTCCTCAGCGCCGTGAGGTAGCAATGCTAACCGTTCTGCGCCACTGTGCCGCCCTTGGTTTAGTTTATAATCTTAAAAGTCGATACTTTCTTGTACACCACCTTGTAGCCAGAGGATAGTAGGCACTTACCAGAGGAGCAGCCTGTGATGATTGCAGGCTGGGACTGGGTGCCGTTGAATACATATAATTAAATAGACGATCAATCTTCCGCAGAGGAACACCACCCCCTTTATCAGATATCTGCAGAAGTAGAAAAATTAGTAAAGACAAAGCTGAAATTTAACTACCTTCCCCAGACTCGATGGATGTCATGAAATGTTGGTTGGAGAAAAAAAAACAAGGCAAATTTTAATGTATGATAAGACCATTATAGATAATCAAACCATTACTCAATCGTACTCCCACCCATGAAAGTTAAAAATAGTTTTTCCAGGAGAAGATTGTCTTTTGATGTGCACCCAAATGTGGATCGAAGAGAAATTTGCAAAATGGTGTATCCGCAATACAAAGGCAAGATATTGCAGGCGTTATAAATCTGACCGAAGAAAAGAAAATGCTAGAAATACTCAGCGGGTCAGTCAGCATCTGTGGAGAGAGAAACAGTTAATGTTTCAGGTCCGGACTCCATAAGACCATAAGACATAGGAGCAGAATTAGGCCACTCGGCCCATCGAGTCTGCTCCGCCATTCAATCATGGCTGATATTTTCTCATCCCCATTCTCCTGCCTTCTCCCCATAACCCCTGATCCCTTTATTAATCAAGAACTTATCCAACCCCGTCTTAAAGACACTCAGTGAATTGGCCTCCACAGCCTTCGGTGGCAAAGAGTTCCAGATTCACCACCCTCTGGCTGAAGAAATTCCTCCTCATCTCTGTTTGAAAGGATCGTCCCTTTAGTCTGAGATGGTGACCTCTGGTTCTAGTTTCTCTTACAAGTGGAAACATCCTCTCCAAATCCACACCTCGCAGTATCCTGTAAGTTTCAATAAGATCGCCCTACATCCTTCTAAGCTTCAACGAGTACAGACCCAGAGTCCTCAACCGTTCCTCATACGACAAGTTCTTCATTCCAGGAACCTCCTCTGGACCCTTTCCAAGGCCAACACATCCTTCCTTCGATCCTTCCAGCATGAGAACAATGTCACTGATGCGGATGTATCAGGGGTTAGCATCAAAATGCAGTCTCTGAGCATCTTATGTGCTTACACTTCACAAATTCATTATGGAATTCACTCATGCTACTCTTTTAGCTGGTGAACAATCCAAATCAGTGTTTTTCAAACTTTTTCCCCTGGGACCCACTTCGCGACTCACGCCGGCCGATCTTTGCGGCCCACCATTTTAATTTATCTTTCATGCAACAGGTGCGCCTGCTTGGTCCTCAATCTCACTTGCTTTGTCATTCACTTCCCCCCCCAGTAACAAAAAAAAGAAAGGAAGCTCGCGTGGCAAGACAGGAACATGGCAAGTCAATAAGATACAGAGCTTTGTACATTGGATTCTTCCCGTACATGTCAGTTTCCGGACCATTCATGTGTTTTCTTGCTCAAATGCCCCCCCAGAGAAACCCCCCCATGCCGCTCCCTCCCTCTCTCTCTCCCTCCCCCCCTCAACGAACGATGGCTCCCCCCTCCCCCCCTGGGTTGCTGTTGTCCGACCTTCATCTAAAGCTCCGCGAGATGGTCTAGGAACGGTTGCCACCGCCTGTAAAACCCCTGCGCAGACCCTCTCAAAGCAAACTTTATCCTTTCCAACTTGATAAACCCTGCCATATCATTTATCCAGGCCTCCACGCTGGGGGGCTTCGCCTCTTTCCACATTAACAAGATCCTTCGCCGGGCTACAAGGGACGCAAAGGCCAGAATGCCGGCCTCTCTCGCCTCCTGCACTCCCGGCTCGTCCACTACTCCAAATAGTGCTAGCCCCCAGCTTGGCTTGACCCGGACTTCCACCACCTTAGATACTGTTACTGCAACTCCCCTCCAGAACCCCTCCAGTGCCGGGCATGACCAAAACATATGGACACGGTTCGCCGGACTTCCTGAGCACCTCCCACATCTGTCCTCCATCCCAAAGAACCTACACTCAGCCTCGCCCCCATCATATGCGCTCTATGAACCACCTTAAATTGTATCAGGCTAAGCCTGGCACACGAGGAAGAGGAATTAACCCTACTTAGAGCATCAGCCCACAGCCCCTCCTCGATCTCCTCCCCCAACTCCTCTTCCCATTTACCCTTCAGCTCCTCTATCAGAGCCTCCCCCTCTTCTTTCATCTCCTGGTATATCGCCGACACCTTGCCCTCTCCAACCCATACGCCCAAAATCACGCTATCTTGAATCCCCGGTGCCGGGAGCAGCGGGAATTCCCTCACCTGCCGCCTCACAAACGCCCTCACTTGCTTGTACCTGAAAGCGTTTCCCGGGGGTAGCCCAAACTTCTCCTCCAGCACCCCTAAGCTCACAAACGTCCTGTCAATGAACAGGTTCCCCCATTCTTCTAATCCCTGCCCTATGCCAGCTCTGAAACCCCCCCCGTCCATCCTTCCTGGGACAAACCGATGGTTGTCTCTGATCGGGGACCACACCGAGGCTCCCGTCGCACCCCTGTGCCATCTCCACTGCCCCCAAATCTTTCGCGTTGCCGCCACCACCGGGCTCGTGGTGTACCTTGTCGGAGAGAGCGGCAGCGGCGCCATCACCAGCGCCCCCAGGCTTGTTCCTTTGCAGGACGCCATCTCCAACCTCTTCCACGCCGCCCCCCTCCCTCCATCACCAACTTACGGATCATCGCCACGTTGGCTGCCCAGTAGTAACCACCCAAATTCGGCAACGCCAACACTCCTCTATCTCTGCTACGCTCCAGGAACACCCTCCTTACCCTCGGGGTCTTGCTTGCCCCCACAAATCCCATAATGCTCCTGCTTACCCTCTTAAAGAAGGCCTTAGTAATCACAATTGGGAGGGATTGGAATACAAAAAGAAACCTCGGGAGGACCACCATTTTAATCGACTGTACCCTGCCCGCCAGCAAGAGTGTCAACATGTCCCACCTTCGGTGTTGGAACCAGGGCTGGATAGGTCGAAGTCCAGGACTGGAAGGAGGCCGGCAGCAGCCAAGGTACTTAAAGATTTTATGGAGCAGATGGGAGGTGTAGACCCGTGGAGATTTAGCAGACCTAGGAGTAAGGAGTTCTCGTTTTTCTCCAATGTCCATAAAGTCTACTCGCGAATAGACTTTTTTGTGCTGGGAAGGGAGTTGATCCCGAATGGGAGGGGAACGGAGTATATGGCTATAGCCATTTCGGATCACGCTCCACACTGGGTAGACTTGGAGATAGGGGAGGAAACAGGAGGGCGCCCACCCTGGAGAATGGACATGGGACTAATGGCAGATGAGGGGGTGTGTCTAAGGGTGAGGGGGTGCATTGAAAAGTACTTGGAACTCAATGATAATGGGGAGGTCCAGGTGGGAGTGGTCTGGGAGGAGCTGAAGGCGGTGGTTAGAGGGGAGCTGATATCAATAAGGGCACATAAAGGGAAGCAGGAGAGTAAGGAACGGGAGCGGTTGCTGCAAGAACTTTTGAGGGTGGACAGACAATATGCGGAAGCACCGGAGGAGGGACTGTACAGGGAAAGGCAAAGGCTACATGTAGAATTTGACTTGCTGACTACGGGCACTGCAGAGGCACAATGGAGGAAGGCACAGGGTGTACAGTACGAATATGGGGAGAAGGCGAGCAGGTTGCTGGCACACCAATTGAGGAAAAGGGGAGCAGCGAGGGAAATAGGGGGAGTGAGGGATGAGGAAGGAGAGATGGAGCGGGGAGCAGAGAGAGTGAATGGAGTGTTCAAGACATTTTATAAAAAATTATATGAAGCTCAACCCCCGGATGGGAGGGAGAGAATGATGAGCTTTTTGGATCGGCTGGAATTTCCCAAGGTGGAAGAGCAGGAAAGGGTGGGACTGGGAGCACAGATCGAGGTAGAAGAAGTGGTGAAAGGAATTAGGAGCATGCAGGCGGGAAAGGCCCCGGGACCGGATGGATTCCCAGTCGAATTCTATAGAAAATATGTGGACTTGCTCGCCCTGGTATTGACGAGGACCTTTAATGAGGCAAAGGAAAGGGGACAACTGCCCCCGACTATGTCTGAAGCAACGATATCGCTTCTCTTAAAGAAGGAAAAGGACCCGCTACAATGCAGGTCCTATAGACCTATTTCCCTCCTAAATGTAGATGCCAAGATCCTGGCCAAGGTAATGGCAATGAGAATAGAGGAATGTGTCCCGGGGGTGGTCCACGAGGACCAAACTGGGTTTGTGAAGGGGAGACAGCTGAACACGAATATACGGAGGCTGTTAGGGGTAATGATGATGCCCCCACCAGAGGGGGAAACGGAGATAGTAGTGGCGATGGATGCCGAGAAAGCATTTGATAGAGTGGAGTGGGATTATTTGTGGGAGGTGTTGAGGAGATTTGGTTTTGGAGAGGGGTATGTTAGATGGGTGCAGCTGTTGTATAGGGCCCCGATGGCGAGTGTGGTCACGAATGGACGGGGATCTGCATATTTTCGGCTCCATAGAGGGACAAGGCAGGGATGCCCTCTGTCCCCATTATTGTTTGCACTGGCGATTGAGCCCCTGGCGATAGGGTTGAGGGGTTCCAAGAAGTGGAGGGGAGTACTTAGAGGAGGAGAAGAACACCGGGTATCTTTGTATGCGGACGATTTGCTACTATACGTGGCAGACCCGGCGGAGGGGATGCCAGAAATAATGCGGATACTTGGGGAGTTTGGGGATTTTTCAGGGTATAAATTGAACATGGGGAAAAGTGAGTTGTTTGTGGTGCATCCAGGGGAGCAGAGTAGAGAAATAGAGGACCTACCGTTGAGGAAGGTAACAAGGGACTTTCGTTACCTGGGGATCCAGATAGCCAAGAATTGGGGCACATTGCATAGGTTAAATTTAACGCGGTTGGTGGAACAAATGGAGGAGGATTTCAAGAGATGGGATATGGTATCCCTGTCACTAGCAGGGAGGGTGCAGGCGGTTAAGATGGTGGTCCTCCCGAGATTCCTCTTTGTGTTTCAGTGCCTCCCGGTGGTGATCACGAAGGCTTTTTTTAAAAGGATTGAAAAGAGCATCATGGGTTTTGTGTGGGCCGGGAAGACCCCGAGAGTGAGGAAGGGATTCTTACAGCGTAGCAGGGATAGGGGGGGGGGCTGGCACTACCGAGCCTAAGTGAGTATTATTGGGCCGCTAATATTTCAATGGTGAGTAAGTGGATGGGAGAGGAGGAGGGAGCGGCGTGGAAGAGATTAGAGAGGGCGTCCTGTAGGGGGACTAGCCTACAGGCTATGGTGACAGCCCCATTGCCGTTCTCACCGAGGAACTACACCACAAGCCCGGTGGTGGTGGCTACACTGAAGATTTGGGGACAGTGGAGACGGCATAGGGGAAAGACTGGAGCCTTGGGGGGGTCCCCGATAAGAAACAACCATAGGTTTGCCCCGGGGGGAATGGATGGGGGATATGGAATGTGGCAAAGAGCAGGAATAACACAACTGAAAGATCTGTTTGTGGATGGGAAGTTCGCGAGTCTGGGAGCGCTGACCGAGAAATATGGGTTGCCCCAAGGGAATGCATTCAGGTATATGCAACTGAGGGCTTTTGCGAGGCAACAGGTGAGGGAATTCCCGCAGCTCCCAACACAAGAGGTGCAGGACAGAGTGATCTCAAAGACATGGGTGGGGGATGGTAAGGTGTCAGATATATATAGGGAAATGAGGGACGAAGGGGAGACTATGGTAGATGAACTAAAAGGGAAATGGGAAGAAGAGCTGGGGGAGGAGATCGAGGAGGGGCTGTGGGCAGATGCCCTAAGCAGGGTAAACTCGTCGTCCTCGTGTGCCAGGCTAAGCCTGATTCAGTTTAAGGTATTACACAGGGCGTATATGACTGGAGCACGGCTCAGTAAATTTTTTGGGGTGGAGGATAGGTGTGCGAGGTGCTCGAGAAGCCCAGCGAATCATACCCATATGTTTTGGTCATGCCCGGCACTACAGGGGTTTTGGAGGGGGGTGACAAAGGTGCTTTCAAAAGTAGTGGGGGTCCGGGTCGAACCAAGCTGGGGGTTGGCTATATTTGGGGTTGCACAAGAGCCAGGAGTGCAGGAGGCGAGAGAGGCCGATGTTTTGGCCTTTGCGTCCCTAGTAGCCCGGCGCAGGATATTGCTAATGTGGAAAGAAGCCAAGCCCCCGGGGGTGGAGACCTGGATAAATGACATGGCAGGGTTTATAAAGCTAGAGCGGATTAAGTTCGTTCTAAGGGGATCAGCTCAAGGGTTCACCAGGCGGTGGCAACCGTTCGTCGAATACCTCGCAGAAAGATAGATGGAATGGAAAAAGAAGGCAGCAGCAGCAGCAGCAGCCCAGGATCGGGGGGGGGGGGGGGGGGGGGGGACCAGAAGGACTCTCAGGGTTGTTAATATATACTGTATAATATGTATAGGTCGTTGCTACAGATAATTATATATTGGACTGTTAAATTATATTTTTGGAGAGTGTTACTTGTGATAAGGCAGTTGCCAATTAGGGTTAGTTTTCATTTTTGTTATTTATTATTTATTCATTTGCTGTTTATAAAATAGGTCATTGTTATTTGTGTTGTTATAATATTGTGTAAAGGATGCACAATATACTGTGTTGGTTGACCAAAAATTTTCAATAAAATATTTTAAAAAAAACAAAAAACATGTCCCACCTTTTAAAATCCTCCTCCATCTGTTCCACCAGCCACGTCAAATTAAGTTTGTGCAGTGCCCCCCAGCTCCTGGCTACCTGAATCCCCAAGTATCGAAAGCTCCTTTCTGCCCTCCTCAATGGTAGGTCGTCTATCCCTCTTCCCTGGTCCCCCGGATGTATCACAAAGAGCTCACTCTTTCCCACATTGAGCTTTTAGCCCGAAAAGTCTCCAAACTCCCTTAAGATCTGCATGACTTCAACCATCCCCTCCACTGGATCCACCACATACAGCAACAGGTCGTCTGCGTACAGCGACACTCGATGTTCCTCTCCCCCTCAAACCACCCCCTTCCATTTCCCCGACTCCTTTCACGCCATGGCCAAAGGTTCAATTGCTAATGCAAACAGCAGAGGGGACAGGGGGCACCCCTGCCTCGTCCCTCGATACAGCCGGTAATACTCCGACCTCCGCCAGTTCGTGACCACACTCGCCACTGGGGCTCTATACAGGAGCTTAACCCAACTGATAAACCCTCCCCCGAACCCAAACCTCCTCAACACTTCCCAGAGATACTCCCACTCTACCCGGTCAAAGGCCTTCTCCGCGTCCATGGCTGCCACTATCTCCACTTCTCCCTCCACCGATGGCATCATTATCACATTAGTATTTAACTGCCTACCCTTTACGAATCCAGTCTGGTCCTCGTGAATCACCCCCGGGACATAGTCCTCAATCCTCATAACCAACATTTTTGCCAGCAACTTAGCATCGACGTTAAGGTGCGAGATCGGTCTATACGACCCACATTGCAGTGGGTCCTTATCCCGCATCAAGATCAAAGAGATCGTAGCCTCCGACATTGTCGGGGGCAGGGTCCCCCCCCTTGCTTCATTGAAGGTCCTTACCAGCAACGGGGCTAACAGGTCTACATACTTCCTGTAAAACTCCACCGGGAACCCATCCGGCCCCGGGGCCTTCCTGCCTGCGTGCTCCCCAGTCCTTTAACCAGCTCCTCCACCCCAATTGGCACCCCCAAACCAGCCACCTCCTTCCTGCTCCTCCACCTTTGGGAACCTCAATTGGTCCAAAATTCGCCGCATCTCCTCTTTTCCCCCTGGGGGCTGGGACCTATACAGCTCCTTGTAAAAGGCCTTAAAAGCCTCATTCACTTTCCCCGCACTCCGCACCGTAGTTCCCCTGCCATCCTTGACTCCGTCTATTTCCCTCGCTGCCATCCTCTTACGGAGCTGATGTGCCAGCATCCGACTCGCCTTCTCCCCAATATGTCATTCACAATTACATTTCAGCTAAGGACTTCAGCTGATGATTTAAGTGTTTACTGCATCCTTTGAAATAAATTAAGAAGTCTGTCCTCATACCTGCCATGCTTAGTCTTCAAATGCCTTTGAAATTGAGGGTTTTAAACTTTCAGCTCTCGGTACTTCTCTGCATATAACACACATGGGCTTTGCATTCCGATTTGCATTGGTACAATTAACAAAGCCATTCCTCAAGAAATCGTCTTAATACTAATTTGTTCCCGATTTCAGTTTCTTCTTAATGGGCTATTCACCAGAGGCCCTGGAGCTCTGTATGTAGCCCATGCCAGCACTGCTTTGTCCTGCCGTGGACTCTCCCAAGAAGCTCTCTCCAGCAGATTTAGTTGAGAGATCCTGGTTTGTTTGTGTCTCTGCCCCTCTCTTCCTTATCACTAAACAAGCCATCTTCAGTTCTTCATAGTCATGTTGTTTGCTTGCTGGCAGCTATAAAATGGGGGAACTCACCTCCTCGATTTTGAGCCAAAGCACGGACGTACAATGCTTGTGACATCAATGCATGTGACGGGTGCGTGACCTGCTCTTTGCTGCCACTTCTGCCGGGAAGACTCCATCGCTGGTATTTAGAGGCTGGTCACGGCTGGCATTCTCAGCTTAAAAGCCGGTCGCGGCCAGCAAAGCCAGTTGCAGCCGTTGGGCGCATCTCCCGTGATCGAGAACCCCCCACTATCCTCCCAACACCCGCCTGCAACCTGCATTCTAAAAACCCTGATCCAAATAGCAACATTCATTCAAAAACAGCACTGAAAAATTCACAGCACAAAGGTAAATGCACAAGCAAAATATAACTATGTACATGGCTAGCAGTGTAAAATTAAGTAGAATTAATTCACTTTTGCTATACTCTGTAGTCTGTCGCATTTCATCATGAAGAAAACCATCAACAGCCAAAAGACAGACAAATGACCGACCATGGGGATGCTCCCTTTGGATTCCTGCAAGGCACTTGAAGCATTAGAGACTTATGTGCAGGTCTTCATGGATTCAGGTGACACACTTCAATTACCACTTTCCAGGCAATCCTAATCTCCGTGCTGCAATCACAATCCCTCCCCAAAATTGTTAACTTCAAATTTTTACTGCTCATTAACAGCAAGTCTGAATTGAACTGACTGTCAAGATCCAGAATGCTGTGAAACAAGTTCATCAGTGTGACCATAGCAATGCCTTAATATGCATATCTTGATAAAATAAACAAGAATTTACTCACTTTCTGTCAAGTTATTTTTGTACAAATCTTCAAAACAGTGCTGAATAAAGATACATAGTCCTTTAGTACCTAGTTTCCATCAACATGCTATCACTTATTTAAGCACAATTCATGGGTAGACCAAAGTTGATAAAATCTAAAAAGAAATTGTTCTACTAACCTTAACAGACAAATCTTCTTTCCCCAATGTTACCAAAGTTTTGATCGGAGGATAACCTTCTTTTCTCCCTTCATGAAGTTCCACGGTAGCTCTCATCGAGTTCTGTGTTAAATAGAAACCCCATACATGAAGATGGTTAACATGAAGGATCAATTTGTTGATCCTGCATTCCCAACACATCTAAATGGTGTGCAAATCACAGAGGACGACATAATTCTACAGGATTCTGTGATCAATTTACCAAAAGAAATACTTGAGGGCTAGATTCAGACAAGTTTAAAAATAGGCTGAAGGTGATTAAAATACAAATATGCAAAATAGTGATGCTATTTTCCCCCAAAAACTGTTAAATAATTTATTATTGTCTTAAAAACACCACCTATGGTGAGAAGTCCATGGTCGGTAATGTTTGACAGGATTGCATGGTACAGACCTTGTATTCAAGAATGAATATGGGTAGGCAAAAAGACCATGGCTAACTGAAAGGGAAAACATTTGTCAGTCTTAAATGAAGAATACTTTACAGTAGCGGAGATATTTTTAATTACCCTTAAACAAAAGTATGTATGAAATGTTGGCCATGCAGGTGACCCTTACACCCTTATAACTCATTTGAAATCAAGCCAATCACCACAATCAATGGTGTCAAGCGAGATGGACAACTTCAGGAAAGCATGAATTTATTACACAAGGACACGTTGTATGGGTTGAAGTAAATCCAATCATAAATGTTGCAATGTATGTTCACTTGCTTTGAAATAAGGCAACAGAATAATTCACATCTAGCTTGGTCTTGTCAGTGTCAAAGGTTTGCAAAAGCACAAAGAGCCACTTGCAAGAAAAACAAGCATCCAATTCAGAACATAAAGTGATGCACAATTATTTTACTGCTGGCTCATGCATTCGGACATGTAGATATTGAGCACTGTGTATCTACTCCAGCATACAAGTGAAATGGAATGCACTTATAGTTGCGACTGCTGTCAAAGAAGAAGGGAAAGTAATGTTTACAAGACCGTAGGTTGGTAACCGACACTTTTAGGACAGACGGTGGAAGAATTTAACTTCTGTGATGAACACACAGAACAGACGGTTTAGCCAGCAGTACCAGTCTGAGCAATATTACGATTAGTGGTTAATTGGTTAACCACATTGGCAGCTAAAAATGCACAGGCAGCAAGTCTAATATAATAAAAATTCCTGTGACATTTCACTTTATAAAACAAAATTTTGCACCGAGTCACAAAGATTTTAGGGCAAATGACCAAAATCTTGATCGGATGTTTTAAAGAGCATCTTAAAGGTGGAAAATGAAGTACAGAATTGGGAGATGTTTAGAGTGGAAATTCCAGATTCTCGGGACTAGGCAGCTTAAAGCACAGCCATCAATGGTGGCGCAATTAAAATTGGGGAAGCTCAAGAGGCCAGAATTAGACAGGTGCAGATATCACAGAGGAGATTACAGAGATGGTGGGGAGCGAGGCCAAGGAAGAATTTCATGGAATTTCTACAATGCAGGAGGCGGCAATTTGGCCCATCAAGTCTGCACCGGCCGTCTGAAAGAGTATCCTATTGAGGCCTATGCCCCCACCCAACCTTTTGGACACCAAGGAGCAATTTTGCATGGCCAACCAACCTAAGCTGCACATCTTTGGATGGTGGGAGGAAACCGGGGCACCTGGAGGAAACCCACACAGACACGGGGAGAACATACAAACTCCACAAAGACAGTCAGCCAAGGTTGGAATTGAACCCAGGTACCTGCCGCTGTGAGGCAGCAGTGCTAACCACTGTACCACCATGCCGCCCTTGAAAGCAAGGTTGAGAATTTTAAAATTGTGACATTGAAGCAGACAACGTAGATTAGCAAGCATAATTAAAACTTAGTTACTGTGGATAGTCGGTTTTATCAGTATTCAGTTTCTTTCGTTTTTAATGCTGCCACATATGTGCATCAATCATTGAGCAAGGCTTACATGGTATCTTCGAGGCTGCTGCCCAGGTGCGAAAACTCATAGCTTAGTGGAAACATTGGTGTACAGGACTTGGTACAAGTTGGGGCAAGGGCAGCAGAGTTTTGGATAATGTCAAATTTATAAAGATTTGAACATGGGAGACCAGTATGAAGAAGGGATGGAGTTGGGCGATGCTATGGAGGCAGAAATAGGCCACTTAAGTGATGGCATGGATGCGTGGTTGAGGCTGCTTGAAATCAGTCAGTTGGAGGAGCAGCACGGTGATGCAGTGGTTAGCACTGCTGCCTCACAGCACCAAGGAGACAGGTTCGATTCCGGCCTCAAGTCACTGTCCGTGTGGAGTTTGCACATTTTCCCCATGTCTGCATGGGTCTCACCCTTCACCCCTCCACAACCCAAAGATGTGCAGGGCAGGTTGATTGACCATATCTTTTTGTTAAAACAGTAAATAGGTGGATTGACCACACTAAATTGCCCCTTAATTAGTTAATAAAAATAAATCAGTCAATTGGTTGAATAGGTCACAGTCAAACCTATTCATTTCAGATGTAATGAAGTGAATGAAATTCCATGCTGCATTGAAGAGGAACATTTTCAATCTGATGGTGTGTGTTGTCCATTTGCACCTTGACATGCTTGTAATTGGGGCGTTGGGGCAATGGGTATGCACTCAAATAGAAGGACGCCACCAGTAATGTTCTGTAACCATCGCTGGTGGGGCCCTAACAATTCATTATTAACTAAAACAATAGCAAACACAGAGGGCCATATATACAAGTTTGCCGTGACACAAAGATTGGTCATAGTAAGTAGCGCTGTTAGGAGCATAAAGTTACAAAGAGGCATTGATCAATTAAGTGAGTGGGCAGAACTTAGATTTCAACCAAGAAACACTGATTGCTAGTTTGGAGTGTGCAGCTACTTTGTTTATGCATGTGGTCTCTTTAGGTTCTTTTATATGGTTGTGTGGTCTTAGTCGGAACACTGATTTCAATGCATATAAATAAGACATAATTCATTCTGGATCCAAAAAGATGAGACCAGAGTATTATGTGAAATGTGTGCTCACACCGCTGCAGCAGTCTGGAAGATACCGTGCAGATCCTTTTCAATGATGATTAATGCATGTGTGATGACAAAAAAAAATTCCGCACTAATAAAACCAACCATGCACAACAACCAAATTTAAATTGTGCTTACTGATCTATGCTGCCTGGAACTAGCTGGGAACAGTAAAGGGCCAAAGAGATTTAGGGGTCCACATACAGATATCACTAGAATATAGTCTGGTGCAAAAGAAAATCAAGAAGTCTTTATAACTAGAGGGCCAGAATATAGAAGGAAGGACATTTTGCCAGGAAAGAATATAGTGGGTTTTGGAAAGAGTGCAGCTTAGTTTAACCAGAATGTTCAAAGGCTCCAAGGAGCTTACTTGTATTTCCTGGAATAAAGAGGATTAAGGGGTGATTTGATTGAAGCTTTTAGGATTTTGAAAGGAATTGATAGAGTGGCTAGAGAAACCTCTGGTGCTGGTGTGGGAGTACAGAATAAGGAAACATAAAACTTTACAAACAAGCACAGGCCATTCAGGAGAGAAGTTAGGAAAAACAACGGAAATAGATAATAGACTTATTCAGGCACTTCACTGCCACCTTTTCACAGGCAATTGGAGACAAGGGGCGTCATTCTCCGACCCCCCGCCGGGTCGGAGAATGGCCGTTGGCCGCCGTGAATCCCGCCCCCGCCAAAGTCTCCGGTACCGGAGATTGGGTGGGGGCGGGAATCGGGCCACGCCGGTTGGCGGGACCCCCCGCTCAATTCTCCGGCCCGGATGGGCCGAAGTCCCGCCCAGAAATTGCCTGTCCCGCCGGCGTAAATCAAAGCTGGTATTCACCGGCGGGACCAGGCGGCGTGGGCGGGCTCCGAGGTGGGGCGCGGGGCGATCTGACCCCGGGGGGTGCCCCACGGTGGCCTGGCTTGCGATCGGGGCCGACCGATCCGCGGGCGGGCCTGTGCCGTGGGGGCACTCTTTCCCTTCCGCCTCCGCCACGGCCTCCACCATGGCGGAGGCGGAAGAGACTCTTCCCACTGCGCATGCGCGGGAAACTGTCAGCGGCCGCTGACGCTCCCGCGCCGCATTTCCGCGCCAGCTGGCGGGGCAACAAACTCCATTTCCACCAGCTGGCGGAGTGGAAATCCCTCCGGCGTCGGCCTAGCCCCTCAATGTTGGGGCTCGGCCCCCAAAGATGCGGAGCATTCCGCACCTTTGGGGCGGCGCGATGCCCGTCTGATTGGCGCCGATTTGGGCGCCAGTTGGCGGACATCGCGCCGTTGGGGGAGAATTTCGCCCAAGCTTAGTAACAAACGTGTGACAATGTCCACATTCCAGGAAAGAATTTTTTAAAAATATTTGTGTAGAAATATGGAGCTCCCCCTCACAAGAAGCAGTAATGCTAGCTCAATTAATAATTTTAATTGGAGATGGAATTTTGCTTACCAAGGAATATCACGCCAAGACGGCTAAATGGAGTTAGCACAGATGAGCTATGATTTTGTTGAATGATAGAACAGGTTTAAGGGCTGAAGGGTCTACCCTCCTTCTTACAGGTGGTGAGAAAGGTTAAGGAAACTCAGCACACATTTGTTACACTCTAAGCTTTCAGTACCTACATCTTATTGTTAACT
Organism: Scyliorhinus torazame; assembly: GCF_047496885.1. Lineage (NCBI taxonomy): Eukaryota > Metazoa > Chordata > Chondrichthyes > Carcharhiniformes > Scyliorhinidae > Scyliorhinus > Scyliorhinus torazame. Next base: position 96,051,071 of record NC_092714.1, on the reverse strand, counting down.
TTAAACACTAATGACATAGAATAAAATTTGCAGGTTGGTGCCCAGGAAGACAGGTAAATCACCACAATGGAAGCCCCTTAAGCTGCCACAAATGCAAGCACAAAAAAATATGTCTCTATCTTCCTAGTTATCATGCACGTGCAACAAAAATTGCCAACTTACTTTAAAAAGTTCGAACAACATGTGAAAGAGATGCGAGGGTACATACACCACTTGGATAGGTTTCACGGATGTTTTAGCTAAAATAAAGACACAAGTTCATTCATTGGTTATACTCTTCTTTTGCATGCTTGTCAGTGATATAATGCTCCAAACACATTTCTCCAATTCTGGAGACAACCATTTGTTCAAACTCAGTTGAGCCAATGAGCAAAGCATAATGTATTAGGATTTTCTGGGAATTAAGTCATTAAAAGCAAATCTTGTGAAAGAGCTCAGAAATTAAGTAATTTCAAAAAGTAAAGGAGGACTAACAAGCAACCCATATTTGGGGGAAATAAATTAAAGCTTGACCTGGAGATTAATCCAAAGCATCCAATTTCACAGGGTCAATGTGGTTGTGCTGAGCTGAGGAAAAATGATATTCCAGGCGTATCTGCTTAGTGCCTATTAATCAGGAATCCTATAGAATATCAGCTTAGGTAAACATATATGGCTGACAGTTGTTATCACTATGGCCACTATCGGTTAGCAAACAAAAGAATTGGCCAGCTAGCACTTTCAAGGATCAATCAACATATTTAAGTAGCCCAACAATCAGTTGACTGGCATTGTAGATAAGAGGTCAGCATTAGTCCACCTTAAAATGACATTTATGATGTGTTGGTGCAACTTCATATTAAGTAAATAATGTTGATGCAAGTTCACATAAGTAAATAATGTTGATATTGACTGACAATTTTTGTTTTTGCCATTGTGTCAGGCATTAAATAAGCAATACACTGAAACTTTATTATCACACTTGATTGTTTACAAATGAATTTTAGGCTAAAAAACTTGGAAGTTTTATTCACCATTAAATTCATCAATCTCCAGTTCTGGGGATCCCATGTAATACTGTTCACAGAGCATCTTTGCAGTCTCATATGCATCTGTGTAAAGAAAACGAAATCACAAAAATGCATACAGTACAAAACATGGATAAAATGCAAAGCAAGGGTTTCTAGAAGTAGAGTTTCAGCTGCGCAGAATGCAGCCAGAATATTGTATGATAATAATAACACGTCTATCAGTATTTAGTTATTAGTCTTTTAGTATTTAGCTTGATCATGTTACCACAACAAAAGCAATATCCTTAAGATGATGGAAATCTGAAATAACAGAAAATGCTGGAAATATTCAGCAGGCTGGACAACATTGTGATAGTCTCGTTATGCCCTTAAAAGAAAATTTGACCATGGTCTCCTCTTAAAAATGCAACATGGAATAATGGCCACTTACTACCACAAAGTTATTTCCAGAAAGTCAGGTGAAACCCAATGGGTGGACACTGGGACATATCGAAGTTGCCATCACATATCCAAACCTAGCATGATAGGGAGGGGTCAACACCTTGGGTGGAATTTTCCACTTATAAGACTATGCATAGTGGTGGGCAGCTCCTTTCTTGCTGGTCAGAAATGCAGGATCCCACACAAGAACCTGCACATTGAATCTCATCAATTATGCACAGGCGAGCTTCCCGCCGAGTCATCTGACGGGCTGATTTATCTGCCCGCCGTCACTGGCATATCCGAAGGTCCCAGTGCCATATTTAAATGCCAGTCCAGCACATACCTGTCACTCTCTCATGCCCAGCGTCTTCATTAAACCGTGCAGGATACCAGCAACACACAGGAAAAAGGTTAGAAGCCTCAAGAAGTCTGTACTCCCCAACCCCAGGCGCAGTACTGATCCAGGGCAGTTAGAAAGAAGGCTCACGGGTCCAGCAGCAAGCACAGTGCTGTCCGTGAAGACCAGCTCAGAGTGGAGATTGAGGGCAGAGACTGGTCTTCCGTGGGTGATAAAAATCACATCAGTCATGCGCAGCATTATGGTACAAAGGCTTTGCTGCTTTCGCCTCGAAGCCTCTTGCGAATGGAGGATGGCTGGTGCATGCCACTTTGGCAATCAGGGTTGAAACCAACATTATTTCACGCCGGTGCGATGCAAGATTGGAAGACCTGACAGGATAGCTGTTTTAATGAGCATTCAGGAGATGTAAATTGCATTCCTGCCACCAGTCAACAGGAAGGCAGACCCACCATATGGAGAACTGCAATGTGATTTTACACTGGCAGGTTTCCGGCTTTTTGGCACCCGCTAAATTCTCCACTCCCACCCACCACCACAGTGGGATGGGAGGATTCTGCCCCTTAATTACTCCACATGAGAACCAGCAAGGTCACCTAGGATCAGCAGCAGAGATCATTTCCCAGCAAAAAGAAAGGAACTCCATCTCAAACAGACAGCCACCTCATTCAGTGAAAAGAGGAGCTAATTTACTTTCAACTGCATTTTTTCTCCAGAGAAGCCACAATTTTGGGTGAAAATCTAAGAAAATTCCAACTGCTATTATTTTCAAAGAACCAGGAGAGAATCCTTAAGGCCTGCAACACTAGTAATCTTAAAGACATGGTTAAGAACACATGACACATTTCCTGTTACTCTGTTGCTAATCTAAGTGCATGTCCCATCTTGAAAACTTGTCATGGTCTCCCCCCAGTAGTTAATCTGCTCCTCACATTCCCGCTCTCACTCACGACCCATGCATGCCAGCCTTCATCATCATCTGACCTGACAAGACTCCCAACTACACTCTCCCCACATGTTTCATTGCAGGAGAAACCAGAGTGCAACTGGCATGATTGTGCACAGCCTGCCCGAGTCATGCCTGAGCCAAGAAACCAACACCCAATGAGGAGAGGGCTCTTGAGCTGGTGACGTATACCCTGCTGGCCTCTGGCTGTGGTTGAGTAGCCGCACTCCAGCTGGCCACTGCTGCCCAATTCCCTGAGGCACGATGCCTGTGCTTGCCCGGCCTTTTTCACACCTCCCCACTGGTCTGCTCTTGCTTGGGTGGCTGGACCTTGCCCCCCAAAGACCACGTGTGCTCTTGGTTGGCTGCCTGGCTGCTGCTGGCTATCTGGCCTGGTGGCCTTATTCTTTTTGGTTAATTGCCCATTCACCCCCCTCAGCCTTGGCCTGGAGTCACCTCGCTGCTCCCGCGACAGCCTTTGGCCAGCACCTCCGCCTCATCTCACTGACGGCTTTGCAGCAGAGGCGGACTTAGACTTACACTTTTGATGATATGAACAAACGTCATGACTAGCACTTATTCTGAATTTGTTATTAAGTATCTTACAAACATTTTGCACTTTATAACATTACTCACCTTTAACAACATCAGCAACATTGCAGTTTGGATCAATGCTTCCGATATGCTTAGGATGTGCTGGATTTGTATCACCTCCAAAGAGGAGAGCTGCAGTGAATAAATAAAAAAGGAACAATAAGATAGATCAGGAGCTCTTTATTTAATAAAGTTGACTAGAATAAGATAATCACACCAAGTATAAAGGTTATTAATATTCTGAGATAATATTTTCTTTGGTGACAGATCATGAATTTGGAAAGTTAGAATAACCCTGGTCTGCAAAATATTTGAGGGAGATAAGAATAATCCAGTGTTGCAAAATTGCGCACACACACACAGATATTTAGAAACAAAATTGCTCATTCTGATGCTTAACGTTATGGAAGTTCTTTCAGGCATTCAAAGTTGCTGCTTTATGTCTTACTCAGACACTGACTGGGGTTCAATGATATTACCTCTTTCAATTCTGCTTCAACATTCACTTTCTGTGAACCAAGGCATTCATTGCGATAAATAACCTTAATAAATGGTTTTGTTGTGATGCACTACAGGTCTTCATCCCAAGTGATAATGTGGGCATGATGAATGTACTGCTGCTATGCTATAAGGATTTTGTTCCAATATTCAAGAGTCACACAAAGTATTAGATGATTGCTAAAAGGCAATCAATGGCCATTGAACTGACTACCAGTAAGGAGTCAATGGAGAGTGAAAATCTGACAAAGGATGGTAAGAAAACAAAGCAAATTGTTTATTTCCAAGAGCGTAGGTAGATTTCAGTAAGAAAAATTTGTAAAATATACTAACTTGTAAAATAGATATTATGCACTTACACGAGTATAGAATGAGTGGATCACAAAGCAGTACTCCAACATCAGAGATCAAATAACATCAGTGCAGATTTAATAAAGCAATTTGACAGTACTATATGATTTATAATAACAAGGGACACAATGAATGAGTTAAGAGTTAGATCAGCACATGATAAATTAATTTAGACTCCATAAATTAATTTTTGAATAAATTAACATCTAAAAGTAGTTTTCCAAGGTATAATGTTTAATCAAATAGAAATACTCTGTCACAGCAAAACCATGTGTGTGTCATAATCACGAATGATCAGTCTTTGTTTTGTGTAGCAGCCTCAACATTTAGGTAGAAGATTGTGGATTTGCGTCCTATTCCAGAGACGCATAATCTACTCCAAGATCTGCACTGGCCGAGATGCTATCCTTAGGATAGGATGTTAAACGAAGGTCCAGTCTGCCTCTTCAGGTGAAAAATATTCCATGTCATTATTTAGAGAAGAACATTGGAATTCTCCCAGTGTGCTTGCTTATGTTATTCCTCAACCAATATCACTAACAGATTATTTGATAATTTCCGCCAATGTTGATAATGAGGCCATGTTTTATTAAACGGTCACTTTTTTTTCCAGATTTACAACAAAATGGCTACATTTCAAAAGTACTCAATTGACTGAAGTGCCTTGGTACATCTGGAGGTTGGAAAAGGTGCCATGTACTTGCAAGATCTATGACAAACTATTTAACTGGGAATATTTGATTTGTTAAATGAAGCCATTTCTTACAGATTCCCTGGTATGACGTAAACATAAACTATAAAGTTTAAAATCAACCAACCAGTACATCAGTGGTGGAGGTTTTTTTTGTTGGACAGAGAAAATGAGGCCCTTGTAGCGTTTAACATTCAAAATCCATAAATGCCTTGATGAGTGTTGATAAATATATATAAACTGATACAATTTTGTATGTGTTTGGGGTAGGGGGGAAATGGTAAGGATATGTAGGGGTAAGAAAAAGTTTAAATATTCAATGTGATGCAGCAAAGCGGAGATCAGGGGGTGGGAGTTGTAGAAACATGTAATTAAAAACAGGTATTCAAGTCAACAAAATGCATAAAATAGTTATATGAAAGCAAGGAGCATTGATGAATTTGCACAAGTGTTAGTTGAAACACTGCTGGATTGCAATATCCAGTTTTGTACTCATTTAAAAAGCATTTTGGGGCAGCACGGTGGTGGAGCGGTTTGCACTGCTGCATACGGCGCTGAAGAACCGGGTTCGATCCCGGCCCTGGGTCACTGTCTGTGATGGAGTTTGCACATTCTCCCCGTGTCTGCGTGGGTTTCACCCCCACAATCAAAAGATGTGCAGGTTAGGTGGATTGGCCACACTAAATTGGCCCATAATTGGAAAAAATATTGGATACTCTAAATTCATTTTTAAAAAGCATAATTTTGGAGCATTACAAGATATAACAGATTCAGCAGATGAAAGGGTTTAGTTAGGAGTTAAAAATACTTGGGATTATTCGAGACAGATTTTAATAGAAATATGAAAGGGTTCAAGAAAACAAATAAAGGATTATTTCAACTGGTTAGTGAATCATAAGGAGGAAGCACAGGTGTTCACAATTCGTACTAGTAATGGGAAAAGAGGCTGAAGTATTTTTTCATAAAACATTATTTGAATATGGAATGCATTGAAGGTTATTAAAACAGAGCCAGTGCCAAGATAAACACCAAGAAAAATAATAAAACTATACAGGGGAAAATGGGGGCTGACAAAACACAGGCAGATTTAACTAAAAGGCCTTCAGTTCTGAAATGTCTGTGACTTTATGTTCACAGCTGAATTCGAGAAAGCTAATTTTATTTTATTCAAAGTAGGCTGTCTGGATGGTGACAAGCTTCTTCGGTGTTGTTGGAGCTGTACTCATCCAGGCAAGTAGACAGCATTTCATCACATTCCTGACTTGTCATGTGCATGCTGCTGACAGGGGCAGCATTTTCTTTTATTCGTTCACAGGATGTGGGCATCACTGGTCAGCATTTACTGTCATCTGTAATTGCCAACGTAAAGGTGGTGCTGACTCGCCTTCTAGACAAACAAGTGACTTGCTAGGCTCTTTCAGACGGAGGTTTGGATTACAGTTACAGTTGGGCTGGCAAGGTCAGGACAGAAAATTTCCTTCCCTAAAAGGGCATAAGCTGGCCAGATCAGTTTTTGCAACATAATGGGAATTATAAGGGCAGCACGGTGGCGCAGTGGTCAGCACTGCTGTCTCATGGCGCCGAGGTCCCAGGTTCGATCCCGATTCTGGGTCACTGACCGTGTGGAGTTTGCACATTCTCCTCGTGTTTGCGTGGGTTTCACCCCCAGAACCCAAAGATGTGCAGGTTAGGTGGATTGGCCACGCTAAATTGCCCCTTAATTGGAAAAGAAATGAATTGGGCCCTCTAAATTTATTTTTAAAAATAGAAATTAAAAATAATGGTAATTATATGGTGACCATTACACGTACTAACTTCTTCGCCCATTTATTTAATTAACTGAGTTGAAATTCCCTAGCTGCTGTGGTGGATTTGAACTAAAATTTCCATATCACAATTCCAGGCCTTTGGATTACCGGTGCAATAACATAACCACTTTGCAGCTGTTCCAAATTATTCCTATCGTTGCATATGTTCAAAGAATATTCAAGTAAAATAAATAAGTACATATGCATGCCAACGCTTGTTCCTTGAAACAAAATTTCCAAAGTCGATGAGTACCAAATGAAACTATGACAAATACTTGGGCAAGCATCTACATATGTACCTACCAAATCTAGAAATTAATGAGGGCTCCATTGCTCCTGGTTTCGATTCTGAACCAGGATGCTCTGGGAAGATTTTTTACTTGCTTACAGAAACCTTCTCCATAAAGAAATTCATTCCAGGCTTAAAACCATAAATTTATTACCGGTTCACTGGTTTTACCAGGGATATTATTCTCCTGCTTTCAATTTCAAACAAGTTCCATTCAGCACCTTCCATATACAGCCAGCAGGCAAAAATCAATCGAAATTTAGCTACCTAGGATCCTCACTCCTTTCTACTCCAAACAGAAAAATTTCAGTCTAGAATGTGGATTCAAACTTGCTTAATGCAAAGAAAAAAACGGACACTTGAGAAATGGGGCAGCAGTGGCATTGTTACAGGTCATTTACTAAAACAAACTCGCTGGAAAAGCATCTCTCTTTCATAGCCGATATTTTAATAGGCTTTTAATTTTATTACAAACTTACTGTGTTGGTTGATAAGCATCCGAAATGAAATACGGCTGGTGTAGAAACGGTCCAGAAAATATTGAATGTTACTACTAATAAATGGATCGAAGCCGTATTTTTCCTTATATTCAATAACACCTTGCGCCATGGTTGGCACTACATCATTGTGCCGATTTCGGATTTTAATCAGAGATTCTAGAAAACTGAGGTAGAAAAATCAGTCATTTCAAGAAAGATAGGTGACTCAAGTTTAAATATTAGGTCAACAAAAGCTACGTAATGGAAGGACACGAAATTATACAACTTCAAAATTTCAGAAGGATAGCAAAAACATCTGCAGAACATTTGTTTTAACATTTTCCTTCACCCAGTTTCTTCCCCCGCCCGCCCCCCTCCCCAAATAAAATTCAGTTCACTGGTTCCAGTCCTCACTGTCCAATGCGTGGATGAACCAGGTTGCAACTTCAATCTTGAGCTGAGCTCTGACTCCATATCATGTCCATCACAAAAGTCACCTACTTCCATTTCCATAATACCGCCACATATGCCTTTGTGGAGGGCTTGTGGCACAGTGGGTAGTGTCCCTGGTACTGAGCTAGAAGCTCCTGCTTCAAGTCCCACCCAGTACTGTAATGGCCAAGAAAGGTGCATTCATAATATGGTCAAAAGGTTTGAGTTCAACTTGTAAATCCTTCCAACTCAGCGGCACAGTGGTGCAGTGGTTAGCACTGTTGCCTCATGACATCGAGGTCCCGGGTTCGACCCCGGCCCAATGTCCGTGTGGAGTTTGCACATTCTCCAGTGTTTGCGTGGGTCTTACCCCAGCAACCAAAAGACGTGCAGGCTAGGTGGATTGGCCACGCTAAATTGCCCCTTAATTGGAAAAAATAATTGGGTACTTTAACTCGATCAAAATAAGTAAATCCTTCCAACATATACAAATGACTGTCGGTAAGAGCGAGAGGAATTCTTGGTTAGCCATATGATGGAAAGAAATTGGAACTTCTACCACGACGATCCACAGCTCCAGGCTACAACATGCAGGTAAACGTATATGCTGCCACAGCAACTAGCTCTCCTTGAGGGACCAGTTAGTTAGTGTGGACCAAATTGGTGCTAACAGCATGGAGTTTGATCCCCATTCCGGCTGGGCTGGATTTGGGACCCACCTCCTTGCCATACCTGTGATGGAGGTAGTGACACAGTACAACAGACTGCCTTTAGGCAGAGAACTGCAAAAGAAGAATATACCCTGGTCTCAGCCTTTTCCCTGTTGGAACCTTATATATTCCTCAATACATTCTTCAAACTCAATAATTCCACGCATCCAAATCGGATTTTATTCTTAATTTATTTACAAAATGCGAACATTGCAGATAAATCCAACATTTTTCTGATCCCTAATTGCTCGAAGAAGATGGTGGTGAGCGGTCTTCTGAAGCCTTTGCAATCCTGTAGTGAAGGTACCCTGACAGTGCTGCTGGGTTGGAAGTTCCAGGATTTTGACCAAGCAATGATGAAGAATTGGCAACAATTTTCCAGGTCAGGATGGGGAATCACTTGGAGGGAAAGTTGCAGTTGGTGCTTCCATGCAACTGGCGTCATTGTAGAGGTTTGAGAGGCACTGCTGAAGAAGCTTTGGCACGTTTCTACAGTGCATTTTCCAGATGGCACACAATGCAGCTAGTGAGCCAGTGGTGGGAAAGAGTGGAGGCTGAAAGCGGTGGATAGGCAATCAAGCAGACTGCTGTTTCCTGGATGGTGTCAAGCATTTTGGAACTGCATTCACCCAGGCATGTGGAGAGTATTCCAATGACTGGTGCCCTGTAGATAGCTTTAGGGAGTCAAGAATGGAGTGTAACTCAATTGCAGAAAACACAGCTTCCAACCTGCTCTTATAACGGTATGTATGTGAATGGTCCAGTTAACTTTGTCAATGGTCATCCTCGGAACCTGGTTAGTGGGTCATTTGAAGACTATAATAACTCTCTCTTGTTGGAGATGGTCGACGCTTGGCAATTTGACACAATTATTACTAGCCACTTGAATATTAGCTAGGTTACATTCTCCCAGTGTCTGCGTGGGTCTCCCCCATTCAACCCAAAAAGATGTAAGGGAAAATGCTGGAAAATCTCAGCATGTCTGGCAGCATCTGTAGGGAGAGAAAAGAGCTAACTCTTTGACAAAGTCATCGGACTCGAAACGTTAGCTCTTTTCTCTCCCTGCGGATGCTGCCAGACGTGCTGAGATTTTCCAGCATTTTCGCTTTCATTTCAGATTCCAGTAATTTGCTTTTACCCAAAAAGATGTTAGGTAGGTGGATTGGCCATGCTAAAATTGCCCCTTAATTGGAAAAAAAAGGAATTGGGTAATCTAAATTTATAGAGAAAAAGATTAGCCAGGTTTTATTGCATACAGGCACGGTGACCGGGATTTTCCGGCCTCAACCGTGATGGGACCCACCACAGGGGATTCGACAACCCAGTCTTTGCTGTATACAAGCACAGACAGTGACCTGGATTTTCCAGCCCTGCTGAGTACAAGCACAGACAGTGACAGGGATGTTCCAGCCCCACCGCGATGGGACCCGCCACGGGCGATTTGGCCGTCCAGCTAAAAGGCCATTGACTTGACAGAACTGGACGATCCTGCCGCTGGATAGGTGGGACCAGAAAATCCTGCCCTGTTTAGTCATCAGAGTAGTTGCAAATGGAACTGAACAGCATGCAATCATTGGCAAATATCCCCACTTCTGCCCTTATAGTGGAGTGAATGTCATTGATGAATTATTTCCCTACCAGTTCATTCTAGATCATCAGCAAAGTGATGGGAAGCATCGTTGACAGTGCTATCATGGAGCACTTACTAAGTAATAACCTGATTGATGTTCTATTTTGGTTCCACCAGGGCTACATGGCTTCAGGTCTTATTCGTGTCTTGGCCCAAACCAGGGACAAAATAGATGATGGGCGAGGCGCGTGTGACTGCCCTCGACATCAAGGCAGCATTTGACCAGAATAGTATCTAATAGCCCTGGCAAAGTTGGGAATCAAGGGAAAAATTCTCCACTGGTTGGAGTCATACTAAACACAATGGTTGTGATTGTTGGAAGTCAATCCTCTCAGCACCAGGACCTCCTTAGGGTAGTGTTGAAAGACCAACTATTTTCAGCTGCTTCTCAAAATGGCCTTCCTGCCATCAGAAATAGCGACGTTCACGAGTGCACAATGCTCAGCAAGTCTCAAATAATGAAGCAGTATTTATTCTCCTGCCTGCTGACATCAGGAAAATCATGGAATCTTAAAATCAAATGTGAGTATATGGTATATTCAATAAACTGGAATACATGTATATTAACTGTAAGCCCCCTGCACAAATGCTACTGAATGAGAGAATGACACAGCACTCAAAGACGTTAGGCCCATCCTCGTCGCTGTGCCTGGCTCTTCAGTAAACCTATCAAATTAATTCCACTCCTCTGCTCTTTCCAGATAGCCCTGCAATATGCTTTTCCCTTTAGGCATTTATCCAATTGCACTTGGGAAGGTACTGTTGAATTGGCTTCAATCACCTTTTCAAACAGTGCATTCCAGATCACAACTCACTGTGTAAAAGAAGAAAAGTTCCCCCATGTTGCCTCTATTTTTGTTTTAACCAATCATCTTAAATCTGTGCCCTCTGGTTACTGACCCTTCTTATTTAGTCTACCAAAACACCACATGATCTTGGATACCAATGTAGCCATCTAAGATGGCCACCTGCAAAGGACCATGGGAATTATGGCCAACGCAGGACTCAGACAGATACACAGCCCATGTGTATCTAAAACACAGGTAACCAGACCTGACCGAAACCCCCGCTCGTTTACATTTCAATGGCCCATTTTCCCAGGACAATAGGACTCCAATCAAGCAACCGGTACAGCCACAGACTGATCGGCGCCACTCCCTTACTCAGAAAGCACAACTGCCAAGGTCAATGACCGCGAAGGACCCTCCCAGCTACCAAGGCACCCGCCCCTTTATTGGCCGAAATCAAAGAGAGTGATCAGAGCCCTGTCGAACTATTGGGTCCAAGGTTAAGGACCGTCCCAAAGAGCGCAAAATCCCAGAGGGATAAAAGAGGACACGGCCATGTGTTCTGTCTCTTTTGGATCTGGCCTGTGCCAACCCAATCGTAGCAGGAACAGCCAGCCAAGTTCAAGACCAACAATCGATACCTGACGGATGAGCCCAGCAGAGACAGGGCCACCTTCTTCGAACCAGCCAAGTGAAATCCAGATCAAGGCCTTATCCATTTGCACAGTGCCGGTCGCCCTGAAGTTAAGTATAGGTTACTGTAGCTGATAGGTGTAGTTTAACTCTTAGTAGATATTGTGTTTGCATGTCGAGATAACTCTTGTGTATGTAAATAAACCATCTTTTGAACTAACTAACTGGTTGTGTGGTCATTTGATCAAAATAAAGGAAGGCTCGTGGTTCACCAACATTATTGGCGAACTCTGATGGGACTCGATTAGATGTGACTTTGTCACTCTGAGAGAACCCACAAACTTTGAATCCAATTGCTAGAAAGAGAAAGATCCACAAATGCAAGTCCCATATCGACCAAATAACCGAATTTCGGAAGTGTGTACGAACCCGCATGCGTACCTAACAGGAAGAGTAAGGTAAACTCGTTAGAATGTGTACAACTATCGAGGGATTGTGAGCCGGAAAATAGCTGAAGCCATACCGCTGTTCAAATCGCCGCCTTATACCCCTGTGCCAAATTAAAAGTAGAGAAAGAGATAAGCGAAGTAATGGCCGCTAAATCAATGGAAAGATTGATGAATCCACAGGAACCCGAGGTCGCAGCGGCCAACAGAGCAGAGCAATGCCCCATATGGGAGGAAGAGTTAAGGAAATACTTAAAGGGGAAAGAATGGCCCCTTTGGTCGAATTTTTGTGCTAATGATGAGTCAGGTCCAGGAAAGATAGGGTAAACCTGGTGGGAGAACCTAAGCGAGGTCCACAAGAAAAATGTAGGGAAAGTCAGAAAGCCGATGGCAATGGTGTCCTGTTTGGCACAGTTGCGAGGCACAGAGGAGGTCGTGAAGATGCTCCGTAGGCAGTTAATTGAGAAGGAAAAGAACGAGGGAAACAGTCACGAAAACGAGAAGATAATTGAGCAACTCCGGGAACAGTTAGCAGCTAAGGAGAAGGAAATGGCCGATGTAAAACGCGCACATCAATCGTGTCTAGTTCACCTTAGTAGTTTCCAGACCCAGTACGATAAAGCCTACCAAGATACACAGCGTGCAGTCCTGGTAAGAGAAGAAACAGAACGGGTCGCCCAGCTAACTAGCAAATGCGCAAATTTAAAAGCAGCTTTGAGAGCGCTCCACTAAGGAACAGAGGCAGAGTACCGTTGACCATGCTAAATGCCGACAGAAGATAGAAAAGTTACAGTCGTTACTCTCAGTACAGAATGGCTTCATGTACACTTTCGGGCAGGATTTAGATGAGGAAGATGTTCCCGATTGGCACGAGTTAAACAAAAGCGCCCAAAGATACGTAGAGGACACGGTAAATCAAAATCGAACCCCTCACGCCCCAAAAAGAAAAGCACCCGCACCACCGACTGCACAGGCAGCACATACCCTCACTCACAATTCGACCCCCATGAATCCGGTCACCACACAACGCAAGTCATCGGATCAGGATGAGCCTGATATTGTTTACACCACCCCACGACCCAATTAAGAGAAGCTTGCTCGAAAATTAGTCCATTCCAGCCCACCGCAGACCTGCACAGCTTCTTTGAGGAGGTGCGCCAACATAAGGTTATGTACGGCCTAGATGAGAGAGAGTAAAGCAAATAGTTATGAGCCTTAGCCAATGCGTTAGGTCAGCTTTGCCAGTACCCCAAAATGTAGCAGGAGGAACCCTACAGGAAATGAAAACAGCCATATTAGATGCCTTCGGGTAAAACAAAGGAGATCCAGTCGAGGGTTTAAATCACTGCAGGCAAAAGGAGGGAGAACATCCGACCGCATTTGCTGGTCGTCTATGGATTCATTTCAGGGCAGTCTATGGACAATTGAACCGCGCACACCTAAATGAAGAGGACACCACTAAATGGACCCGCACCTTAGTCTCGCATGCCACAGGCGCAGGTCAAAAGGCTTGTGTAAATTACGACCCCGCAGACCACACACACAATGAGGTTTGGATATTGAAACAACTTTCTAGAGCTTGGGAACAAATCCTACACCGACAGACAGATCAGGACGAGATAGAAGCAAACATGCACCCAGTTAGGGCTAGCCAGGGACCCGCATGGATAAATGAGGGTAGAGGAGAAGTCCAATATCCCAGGGAACCATACCCAAGGGAGCAATACACCAGAGAGCCTGCTCCACCTTACGTGCCCCGGGGGTCATGTTACAACTGTGGACAGTCAGGACACTTCGCCCAAGATTGCAGGAGACCCCCCACCACCAGCTAGACTAGCCCCCAGATATGAAAGAGAACACCACGGGTGTTCTTCAAATGAAGTTACTGTGAAAAGCCCCTAATCGCCATATTCCAGCACCTGTTCGGGGAGGCTGGTACGGGAATTGAACCATGCTGCTGGCCTGCCTTGGTCTGCTTTAAAAGCCAGCTATTTAACCCAGTGTATAACGGGTAATTGGAGTAGAGAGAGAAAGACTAATAAAATGAGATATTAACCAAAGAAAATAACAGATACTATGCTTGCAGCTCCAGGATTACACGGAAAACAGAAGACACAGGATGAAGCAAGGACTGCTGACATGCATTTGGATCATCGCTGGACTTCTGCAACTGCGCATGCAACGGACTTTTGTAACAAACACTACACCAGCCTCGAACACTACCACACACCAGGCCACAACCAGCCCGGACACTACACCACACATAGACAGACATCGAAACCCCCACCTGGTGCGAAAACATTGCCACATGGAACCCCCTTTCATACATCGTAGAGACCCTTCTAGTAATTGCAATAATCTACAGTGTCATTCAGACACTTTGACTCCGTAAATGGCGATCAAAAGCCTCCCGCTCCCCGATATATACAGTCCGAGCCCCCTTCTTTGGAATTCAACAAAATTGAACTCATGTAACAATCGCTGCTAAAAATAAACCATGTACCTCTTTAACTTTATTAGGATTAAGTAGAAATGTGATGCTGCTGTTTTAAATTTTTTACTGTATACAAGTTCTTTGATATTCACCAGCGGCATGAGAGTAGCTTAGATAGCGTTAGCTAGAGATCAACTGTGCAGATAAATTCAATGTTTTATAGTAACGGTTAGAGATGAATTAATTTATGAATGTATTATGGAATATTAGGTGAATGTCCCAAATCATAAGATAGAGTAGTGTGGAACCTTGCCTTGACCAAGGGTGACCCATGCACCAAGGAGGAACAGGGATCAATAGTGTGATCCACCACGCTTTGTGTTCAGGATCAAGAGGACGGGATGTAGACATCTAAGATGGCCACCTGCAAAGGACCATGGGAATTATGGCCAGCCCAGGACTCAGACAGATACACAGCCTATGCGTATCTAAAACACAGGTAACCAGACCTGACCGAAACCCCCGCTCATTTACATTTCAATGGCCCATTTTCCCAGGACAATAGGACTCCAATCAAGCAACCAGTACAGCCACAGATTGATCGGCGCCACTCCCTTGCTCAGAAAGCACAGCTGCCAAGGTCAATGACCACTAAGGACCGGCCCAACTACCAAGGCACCCGCCCCTTTATTGGCCGAAATCGAAGAGAGTGATCAGAGTCCTGTCGAACAATTGGGTCCAAGGTTAAGGACCGCCCCAAAGAGCGTGAAATCCCAGAGCGATAAAAGAGGACACGGCCATGTGTTCTGTCTCTTTTGGATCCGGCCTGTGCCAACCCAATCTTGGCAGGAACAGCCAGCCAAGTTCAAGACCAACGATCGCTACCTGACGGATCAGCCCAGCAGAGACAGAGCCACCTTCTTCGAACCAGCCAAGTGAAATCCAGATAAAGGCCTTATCCATTTGCAAGTGCTAGTCGCCCTGAAGTTAAGTATAGGTTATTGTAGCTGGTAGGTGTAGTTTAACTCTTAGTAGATATTGTGTTTGCATATCGAGATAACTCTTGTGTATGTAAATAAACCATCTTTTGAACTAACTAACTGGTTGTGTGGTCATTTGATCGATATAAGGGAAGGCTTGTGGTTCACCAACATTATTGGCAACACCTCTATCAAATCTACTCTTGACCTTCTCTACTCTAAAGGGAACAGCCCCAGCTTCTCTCATTTCTGCACACAGTTGACATTCCTCATCCCTGGATTCATTCTAGTAATTCTCTTCTCCACCCAATTCTCTTCTCCACCTTCTAAGGCTTGGACACCATTCTTAAAATATGGTGTCCAGAATTGGACTTAAGACTCCAACTGCAGACTAAATTTGCTCAGGACATCAAAGTGGAGGTATAATTAACATTGAGTAATAGTGAAACATAATACAATTTGACAACTTGCAGACTGAACAGTTGAGTGGAAAACTAACATCAACATAAATAATTGTGAGATGATGCATTTTGGCAGCAGAAATAGGAACCTTAGAAAATAAAGAACTGACTCAGGTACAAAAGCAAAGGGAATTAGGGATGCAGGTAAACAAATCAATAAAAGCAGCATCACAGTTTAGCAACGTAATGAACACAGGGATTTATTTCTAGGAGTGTAGAATTCAAGAGTAGTGATGTTACACTTGCCTGGAACTTTGGTCAGGCTGTATAGCTCTCGTCATACTATAAAATGGGCATAGAAACAATGGGGAAAATGCAAAAAATATCTTCAAGAGTGGTCCCAAAATGGTTGGATTCCTGCTATCGGAATAGATTGAACAGATTGGGCTGTTGTAAAAGTTACAGGTTACCTGATAAAGGCCCTTAAAATCATTAATAGGTTCGACAGATGTGGAAAAAATGTTTCACTTGTGGGAGAATCCAAAATCAGAGCCTTTAAATACAAGATAGTAATAATAAATCTAATTGGGAAAAGGTGACATTTGTTTGCTCAGCGAAAGGTATAATATAGGACTCGTACACACCAGAAATGTTTGAGGCAAATAGCTTTGAAGCTTTCCAAGGGAAACAAGATGAGGAAGAGAAAAAGGAGTAGAAAGACATGCTGAAAGGCTGAAATGAAGTAAATGGACTAAGAGAAGACCCTTGCGGATTGTAAGTACCAAAAAGGTCTAGTTTGAACAAAATAGCAGCTGCTCTGCTGTATATGTACTCTGTACCTCTAGTAATAATGCCAAGAATACAATATATATATATTTTTTTTAAAGCAGCCTCGTCAACGTGTCCTCCTGCCTTCAAACATTTGTGTACATACACCTGTAGGTCTTTATCTTTGTATCATTACATTATATCGACTTTTCTCACTCTTCTGAACAAAACTGACCACTTCACATTTTCTGCAAACAAGCGCAGCTGAGGAACTGAGCACATATCTGAGAGTCTAGAATTGTTTCTTACTCTACTACAGGGAAACGAGCTAGCTATTTGGAGAGTATCTGGTAAGTGGTTAAGGTCTGTTCCAGTCAAATTTTCAAATAGTATCCAAACTGGTGGTAAAATGAAATTCTAAAAACGGAACTTAAATAAGTGAGTAATATAATTATGTAATTAATTAAAACACATTAAGGATGGCAGGACAGGTGGTTTGTCAAGAGTGCAGCATTTGGGAGCTACTTGATGCCGGTGTGATCCAGGACAAACATGTCTGCAGTGTAAATGTTTGTTACTCGAGGAGCTACGGCTCAGAATCATTGAGATGGAGGCTGAGCTGCAGACACGGACACATCAGGTGGAGGTGGTGGTGGTGGTGGTGGGTGGAAGAGAGAAAAGAGTTACCTGGACACTTTGTACTAGGACAGTCACTCCACTTTGGATAAGGTCTGCTGATTTGGTTAGTGGTCAGGGACTGGAGGGTGCGACTGCGAATGAGGCAGGTAAGGGGACCCAAAAGGCACGGGTGCACGAGTGTAAGCTTCTGCAATTGTCCAATAGGTTTCAGATTCTCTCAGCTTGTTTGGACGTGTGCGAACCAAAGGATGGATAAGCAAACTGACTATGGCACCATGTTACAGGAAACCATTCAAGTGGGGGGGGAGCAAACAGGATCATAGTGATAGCAGGGGACAGTATAGTAAGGAGGATTGATTCTGTTCTCTGCAATAAGCTGCATAACTGGTGAAGTAGAGAGGCTTTTAAACTAAATAGTGGGGGCAAGGGATCAAATTTTTGAAGATGTAATAAATCAAAGAGTAGAGAAAAGACAACCGAGAGAGGTATTAATGTAGAAGTGATAAACATACCATGACAGGAAGGGACAGAGACTGCAGGGATAACAAAAAGAGGTGGTAAGGCCAGAGGTTACAAAAATGTTCAAATGATGAATCGTTCAAATCAAAACGTAGAAACAGTTTGGGAAGAGATTATAAATGATAAAGTCGCTTGTGGGAGTGGTGTATTGGCCTCCTAGCAGTAATTATACAGTATGACAGTAGAAAGGAAGAAATAATGGGAGCTAAGCTTGTGAGAAAGGTACAGTGATATTCATGGGGGATTTTAATCTGCATATAGACTGCAAAAATCAAATAGACAAAGGTAACCTAGATGAGGAAGTCCTAGAATGTTTTCGGAATAGTTTCTTTGAACACCACATTTTGGTATCAGAAAGCAGGCTATATGAAACCTGGTATTGTGCAATGAAATAGGATTAGGGGCAGCACGGTAGCACAGTGGTTAGCACTGCGGCTTCACAGCACCAGGGTCCCAGGTTCAATTCCCGGCTTGGGTCACTGTCTGTGCAGAGTCTGCACGTTCTCCCAGTGTCTGCGTGGGTTTCCTCCGGGTGCTCCGGCTTCCTCCCACTAGTCCCGAAAGACGTGCTATAAGGTAATTTGGACATTCTGAATTCTCCCTCAGTGTACCCAAACAGGCGCTGGAACGTGGCGACTAGGGGCTTTTCACAGTAACTTCATTGCAGTGTTAATGTAAGCCTATTTGTGACAACAAAGATTATTAATTAATTACCTCATTGTGAAGACGTCCTTTGGTAGCTACAAATATGAAGACGGATGGTATGCATTTTATAGATATTTTTTAATGAGTTAACAAAGTGAGTGATGGTCATATAGAAAGTGAGTCTGGCGAATTAATAATGTAAGATAAGGAGATGGCAGATGAAGTAAACAGATATTGCATTGTTCTTCACTATAAAACGAACAAGTGACATCCCAGAAATAGCAGGGTGGGAGGAACTCAGGAAAATTACAATTACCAGGAAAGTGGTACTAAGCAAGCTGTTGCAGCTGCAAGCTGACAAGTCTGTATGCCCTGATGGACTTCATCCTATAGTCTTAAAAAGTGGCGAGTGAGATAGTTGATGCATTGGTGATAATTTTCCAAAATTCCCAAGATTTGTGGTAGGTTCCATTTGATTGAAAAAAGCAAATATAACTGGTTTATTCAAAAAGGGAGGGAGACATAAAGCAGGAAACTACAGGCCAGTTAGCTTAACAACTGCCATAGGGAAAATGTTAGAAGTTATGATTTAAGATGATATGGCAGGGCACTTAGAAAATGTTTACCCTCAACTGGGTATTCAGTGTTATCCAATGGCATTCTGGGTTTTTTGTTGGACCCGAGGGGGTGGGATATAATCTCGCCGACAGGTCTTGCTCCTGGAGGACACCCTGATCTCAGAATGCTGCTCTAGCCCCTCCACCAAGTTAGCTGCTATAGTCCTCCAAACCAAGTTAGCACCCCTCCCTATCATCCACGTCAGCACCCACTCCCTTCCCCCCCCCCGCCACAGATTTAACTTCAGTCACCGCCGTTGGCAGTGCCAAGCTGGCAGCTTGCACTCGAGGGATGGCAAGGGGGTGAGTACCATCCCTTACAATCGCCTCCTGAGTACCAAGAGGGTGCTTGGAGGCGCTCAGGTCGGCGGTCTTTCCTGGGATGGGGGACGTTTGGCTGGTCTTCCCATTTGCAGCTTTTAAACCCTTTCAACTGTGTTACTACGGCTTCCGGTGGCGACTATGAGGGTGGAGGTTGCACATGTGGTGGGTCCCGCTCTGGCTAGACATTCGGACCTTTCTCCCCCCCCCCCCCCCCCCCCCCCGACTTCTTTTGCGTTTTTGAGCGCTGGACTTGAAGAGACAGTGAACAAGTGTCTGTGGTACATATTGGTTTATGGAACAGAGAGCCCGAAGGGATCGAAAGGGAAGAAACAAAAAGACAGCTCGAGCTGGGTGTTGGCTGCAGCAGCGGACAAGATGGCCGGTGTCCAGACCCCTGGGGCCTTGGCCCAACCATCAACGGAGGAGCTGATGCAGGTCATCCAGGAAGACTTTGCCAGACCGAAACGGGAATGTTTGGACCCGATTAAGGATACGGTGGAGAGGATGGAGCGGAGGCTAGATGCCCAGGACCGGACGATCCAGAAACTGGAGAAGGCGCTAGCTGAACAGGAGGAACACCAGACAGCAGTGGAGATGGAGGTGGGGATACGGAGGGACAGGCAAAAAAGGCTGCTGGAACAGGTAGGGGATTTGGAGGACAGGTCCCGTAGGCAGAACCTAAGGATTGTTGGCCTCACGGAGGGGGCTGATTCCGGGAAGTTTGTGGCGAACATGCTCCAGAAGCTGCTGAGAGATGGGGCTTTTCCCTGACCGTTGGAGATGGATCGGGTGAATAGAGCACCGGCGAGGAAGCCGCGGCAGGGAGACCCCCCCTCGGGCGATGGTGGTCAGGTTCCACAGGTACCTGGATAAGGAGCACGTTCTCCAGTGGACCAAGCGCACGCGGAGCTGTAAGTGGGACAACAGCATTTTGCGGGTGTACCAAGATTTAAGCATGGAGGTGGCCAAGAGGAGGGCAGACTTTAATCAAGTCAAGTCGATCCTGTTCAAGAAGCAAGTTAAGTTCGGACTGTTGTATCCGGCGCGACTTTGGGTTACGCAAGAGGACCAATATCATTACTTTGAGTTGCCCGAGGACGCTATGGAGTTCGCCAGGAGGAAAGGACTGGTGCCAACCTGAGAACATTCTGCTCTAAGTTTGAGAAACTGTTTTTCCTGGTCGTTTTAAATGCGGTTTGCACTGATTTACTCGTTCTTTCGTTTTCGTTCTTGGCTTTTCTCTTCGATAATTGTGTTTTGTTTAAGAAGGGGAAAGTAGTTTAAAACATTATTCGATTTCGGTGGGTTTTCTGTGTTGTGAGGGGGATGGTGGTGGGGATTTTTGACTATGGAATATTTTGAGTAGTATTACTTTGATCTGTAATATGGCAAGAGTTTGGCTTTGTTTTTCTTTATACTGACTTTGGTTGGCGCCTGTTTCTTAAAGGGGGCGATTGTCGGGGCTGGGTTGATGAGGGCGATGGTTTCGATGGGCGGGGGAGGGCAGGTAGGCAACAATAGGTGGGAGACATGCTGGCGCCGGAGTCGTGGGCCACCAGGCTAGCTGGGTGAGCTAGTCTGCGGGAGCGCAGTGGGGGGGTGTATACAATCAGATTAGGGATGGGGTTAGGTTACAGAGCGTTGTTGGTTGGGGGAGGGTTGTTCGGCTGACGAGGGAGGGATTTGATTTTAGAAGCGGAGAAGAGGTCGGGGATGGGCGCTGCCAGGAGGCGGGGCTACAGAGGCACGGCAGGGGCAGGCCCAGGAAAGGGGGTGGCTGACCGGCAAGGGGGGGGGGGGGGGGGGGGGGGTGCACGGTGCCCCCCAACTAGGCTGGTCACGTGGAACGTTAGAGGGCTAAATGGGCCGGTGAAGAGGACAAAGGTGTTCGCGCATCTTAGGGCTCTAAAGGCGTACGTGATAATGTTGCAGGAGACGCACCTGAAGGTAGCGGACCAGATTAGGTTGAGGAAGAGCTGGTTTAGTCAGGTATTCCACTCAGGGCTAGATACCAAGACCAGGGGGGTTGCGATTCTGGTGAACAAGCGGGTGCAGTTTGAGGTGGGAAGTATTGTTTCGGACGGGGGAGGTCGCTACGTTGTGGTTAGCGGTAAGCTGGAAGGGAGGAAGCTGGTCCTGGTCAACATATACGCGCCAAACTGGGATGATGCGGATTTCATAAAGAGGGTGCTGCGGAAGATACCCGACCTGGATTCCCACTAGCTGGTTATGGGAGGGGACTTCAATACAGTTATTGATCCAGGCCTGGACCGGTCGAGCTCAAAAACAGGCAGAGTGTCAGCAATGGGAAGAGAGCTGAGGGAGTTCATGGAGCAGATGGGGGGGGGGGGTCGTTGATCCATGGAGGTTTGGAAGGCCGACAGGGAAGGAGTTCTCTTTTTTTTCCCCACACGTCCATATGGTCTACTCCCGGATCGATTTTTTTATACTAAGTAGGGATCTACTGACAGGGGTGGTGGATGCGCAGTATTCAGCAATCACTATTTCCGACCATGCCCCGCATTGGGTCGAGCTACAGGTGTGTGAAGAGAGCTTCCATCGCCCGCAGTGGAGGCTGGATGTGGGACTGCTGGCAGACGAAGGGGTGTGCGAGGGGGTGAGGAAGTGTATACAAAACTACCTTCAGGTCAACGATACGGGGGAAGTCTCAACACCAGTGGTGTGGGAGGCGCTCAAGGCAGTGGTGAGAGGGGAGCTGATTTCAATCCGGGCTCACAGAGACAAGACGGACAGGGCAGAAATGGACCGACTGTTAGTGGAAATCCTGCAGATTGACAGGAGGTATGCAGGGACCCCGAGTGCAGAGCTCTTGAGGGAACGGAGGAGGCTGCAGGCGGAGTTTGGGTTGGTGTCCACGGGTAAGGCAGTGGAGCAGCTCGGAAAGGCGAGGGGTGCGGTATATGAACATGGAGAGAGAGGCAGCTAGGGCAATAGGTAAAGTGGTGGATGGAGGCGGTAACTTGGTAGGGGATGCGGCGTGTGTGAACAGGGCTCTCAAGGACTTTTATAGCAGACTCTATAGCTCGGAGCCCCCCGCGGGCCGGACGGGATGAGACGCTTCTTAGACAGCCTGACATTCCCAAAAGTGGGTAGGGAGCTAGTAGAAGGGCTGGGCGCCCCGATCAGAGCGGAGGAGATATTTGAGGGCTTAAAGGCCATGCAGTCAGGTGAAGCCCTGGGGCCGGATGGGTACTCGGTAGAATTTTATAAAAAGTTCTCCGGGATATTGGGACCGCTGCTGGTCAAGGTTTTTAAATGAGGCAAGGGACAGAGGGGTGCTGCCCCAGACGATGTTGCAGGCTACCATCTCCTTGATGGTAGCCTGCAACCCAGAGTCGTGTGGGTCTTATAGGCCGATCTCCCTCCTTAACGTGGATGCTAAACTGCTGGCAAAGCTTTTGGCCACTAAGATTGAGGATTGTGTGCCGAGTGTTATTAGGGAGGTTCGTTAAAGGTAGGCAACTGGTGGCGAAGATTGCTCAGTGTCATCATGATGCCCCCAGAGGGAAAGGAGGTGGAGGTAGTGGTGGCTATGGACTCGGAGAAGACGTTTGACCGGGTCGAGTGGGACTACTTATGGGAGGTGCTGGGACGGTTTGGATTTGGGGTGGGTTTCATCGGCTGGGTCAGGCTGCTATATCAGGCCCTGGAGGCGAGGGTGAGGGGTTCAGAGGGTTGGATCTGGAGACAGTGGAGGAGGCACGTGGGAGCAACAGGAGCATCAGTCTGGCCCCTGATATGTGAAAACCATCGGTTTGCTCCGGGGAGGTTGGATGGGGGGGTTTCGGGTATGGCGGAGGGTGGGGATTGAGCGGATGGGAGATTTGTTTTTGGAAGGGAGCTTCCATGGCTTCAGGGCGCTAGAGGCCAAGTTTGGGTTGACGAGGGGGAGTGAATTCCGGTATATACAGGTGCGGGACTTTTTGCGCAGGCAGGTGACATCTTTTCCACTCTTGCCACTAAGGGGGATCCAAGATAGGGTAATGTCTAGAGGATTGGGGGGGGGGGGGGGGGGGGGAAAAGAGAGAGTGTCACAGATATTTACAAGGAGCTCATGGGGGCGGAGGAGATGCAGACCGAGAAGCTGAGGCATAAATGGGAGGAGGAGTTGGGAGGGGAAATTGAGGAAGGCCTGTGGGCAGACGCGCTGAGCAGGGTTAATGGGACGGCAACATGTGCCAGGCTTGGCCTGATTCAATTTAAGGTCATCCACCGGGCCCACATGACAGTGTCCTGGATGAGCAGATTCTTCGGCGTAGAGGACAGGTGTGTAAAGTGTCTGAGAGGACCGGCAGATCATGTCCACATGTTTTGGGCGTGTCCAAAACTTAGGAGATACTGGCAGGGGTTCGAGGACGTCATGTCTAGAGTATTGAACACGAGGGTGGCAATGAGTCCAGAGGTGGCGGTTTTTGGGGCTTCAGAGGCCCCGGAAGTCCAGGGGGAGAAAGAGGCCAACGTTTTGGCCTTTGCTTCCCTGGTAGCCCGGAGACGGATACTTCTAGCTTGGAAGGACTCAAAGCCCCCAAGTCGGAAGCCTGGCTGTCAGACATAGCGGGTTTCCTGGGCTTAGAGAAAATCAAGTTCGCCTTGAGAGGGTCGTAGTTAGGGTTCGCCTGGAGGTGGCGATCTTCCTTGCTGAAGTTGAGGTCCTTGTGGGTGGTGATCTCTTCAGAATGTGAGGTGTTGAAAACCATCAGCGAGTTTGGATCTTTTAAGGACTACCATCCATTAGAACCCCCAGACTCTAGGTCTTCCTCTGGGGAATTGCCTTCACACAGGAAATTTAGGTCTGTGCAATTCTATCATGTGACCACCAGATGGACTCAGTCTTCCTGAGATATTAATGGAGTTTTCAGCATATTTTACATCCACTCTGTATTTCAACTGCTTGTCTGATCTTTGTGCAGAGATGCTCGTTGTACCGTGAAGAGAGTCCTTACACTGGGCTTTTCCTCAACACCATTTAGACAAAGGATTAGACTGTTACAGACCTGGTGGGAGAACCTGCTTCCAGCCTTTCAAAGAGTAGTACCCTTCACAGGTCTGGCTACTGCCTGCAGTCTTTTATGTAGGAGTGCCTTCCTACCTGGCTGGGAGCCTCTTAAATTGCCTGGCAGAGAGAAAGCTGAGAGAGAGTGCCTTAAAGCTTCTTCATGCTTGGATCTTTCACAGAACTGACAAAATGGGGTTTGCTTCTCCTATTCCAGAGGTTTCTGAAAAGCTACACCAATTGCAAACGAGAATCGATCCAAGGCCCGAATTTCAAATGGGCTGATTGGCTGCTTGCCAAATCCATCAATATGACATCCCCGGCTATGCCACAGAGCATACTAAATGAGAGGGGATCTGCCGGATCAGTCCACATAGCAGCTTGCAGCAGGGGGGGGGGGGGGGGGGGGGGGGGGTTCCAGTTCAAAACCAAAAATCTGTGATTTTAAAACCAGCCAGGAGGACAGATATTAAAAGAGAAACACAAAGCAGACAAGGGTTTTAACAAGTTCCTTACAACTGTCTGTCAGCATGCCAAGTTCAAAATCTGTGAGACATAGGTAAAAGTATTCTCTTTAATGCGATGGGTACCATATTTAACCTCTCAACAACTTCCAGGTTTTGAGCACAGACAGCCTCTTTTGAAAATTCAGGTGTGTGAGAACCTGATTATATCTCATTCGGTGATCTCTCCAGCCAAAATCCCGTTATGACCCTTTCGCTAGAGTAGTGGCCATAACAGGATTTGCACCCACTGCGAAAGGGCCCAGAAATCCCCCCCCCCACCCCCACCTGTATCTTTTGTTTTGTTTCTACCATTTTGAAGCACTTCAGGGAACCTTCAGCAGTAATTCAATATATAGTTTATAAAATACAATCCATTTATAATTGAACTTACAAAGTTAGGGTTTCAACACAATCAGCAGGAAAAGGGTAGGAAGGAGTGGACCATTTCTGGTCGGTCAACTTGCAGATTTCAGAGTCATGTACAACCACCAAGTGGAATGACAGCATGGAAGCCAGTTAGTTTGTTAGACATGTCCTGCTTTGATCAAAATGGGAAACAAATCAGATTCTTACTTCTCCAAAACAGGAGGATCTTCAGGGCCTTTGTTCTGAAACTCGAGCAGTTCTAGAAAACTCTGCATATACCTGTGAAAGAAGTAAAGAAAAAGGTTGTAGTCAGTCACACCATAATCAACGATTTCACGATCAATGATGTCAATGTACCTGGCATAATATTTAACCAAAAACATTTTATGGGTAATGTTGATTAGGAAAATCCATGCAAAATGAACTTGTTCACTTAACCTCAAAAATAAGGCAAACACCATGGAACGATTAGTAGCATTTGTCCCCATGTAGGTCAAGATCAAAATTGAAACTCACCAAAACTGGCTACGGGGGTAATAGACAACGGGAGCGATGACAGGGCCAAGGGACACACACCACAAACAAGCCACCCAATTACATTAAAGTTTATTGAAATGATATTCCCAACTTTATTACATCTTTATCTTGTCCACCATCACTACTGTCATCACTTTTACTGTTACATTGGCAGCACCGTCTTCTCTAGTGAAGACAGGTGTAAAGTGCTCATTTAGTACGAAAGCAAAATACTACTGATGCAGAAATTCCGATGCAGGGTCATCAACCTGAAATACTAATTCTGTTTCTCTCCACAGATGCGGACTGAGCTGCTGATAATTTCCAGTGCTTTGTTCTTATTACTCATCTTGTACTTGAGCCATACTCTGCATCCACAGGTGATCATTTTTTTTGTCAATTGTCCCATTCTTCCTTTGACCACCTATCTTTAGTTTTAAAGTGCTTATGAAGTACTTTTGGTTTCCTTTTTTGTTAGCTGTTAAATCTATTCTCTCCCTTTTATTCTCTCTTTCAGATCTCCACTGTACTTTTATGTGTTCAGTTGCTTCATGTATTCAGTTTCATTTTAACCTCTATATCTTGTTATCCAAAGAGGTTTAACTTTGGATGCACTTACAATTCCCCTCATTGAAAGGTGTCTGCTCTGTACCTGAACCATCTACTCTTTGAAGGCTACAATCATAAGTGTATGATTTGCCACAATTATGATCCCAGACCAGGCCCCAACAGTGGCTAGGATACTGGAACAACACCCCAATATTTTGTTTTATTTTCCAAGACAGAATACTTCACTCCAGGAGTGATCGCACAAAGAAATAGTGATTTGGTATTTTAAAACAAAACGTTATTATTAACGCAATATTAAACTCTTTAACATCACACCCGAAAACAGCTTACAATTACCCCTTTAACAATACTACTCAAGTACAATGCCCTTAATTACTATTGCTATTCCAAATTAAACATGAAAAAAAGACATACGTCTCTTAATCCATTCTACATCCCAATCGCACAGAGTAATACTTGCTTTCCAGAACAGATATGGCTCCTGCTAGAACCCCTGCAGACCTCTGATTGGATGTCTTCAAAAAGCTGGTTCAACTGGTTTGTTTCAGCTTTCCCCTTATCCTCAGACAAATCTGCTCTGCTTTAAATACAATTACTGTGAGCAAAATACTTTACTTGTGGTCCAAACGGGTAGCCAGATTGGAACTCAACTCAAAAAGCTTTCTCAAAATGTCTGAATACCTTAGATCCACCCAGTCATGACATCATCACTCAAGCTGAAAACAAATTCTCTCTCCATGCTGTGCTGAAAACACATTAACTCCTTAGGGACTCCCCACTCCTTAAGGACTCCTCCTAGTCAAAAAAACATTCCATTGCCCAGGCTGAAAACATTGCTCGAATCAATTTCACCTCTGACTCCAAAAGTTTTCTGGTCTTGCAAAACAAGATTATTTTTTAAAAACGTGACTACTGCAGTCAAACACACACTAGCCCACAGCTTTAAACTCTTAAATTGCCAAATGTTTATAACCCAATATACCTAAATCCTGCATTTGTCACACCACCACAATGTTTGCCAACCTCCCTTGTCCTTTTGTTGGCAACTCAGCTACAGCAAGTGACCAATTTGGCTTCATTTGGTGACCAATTATTTGACATCCAGATGGAGGCTACAACTTAGCAGCTATGACAGCATATTTCATCCTGTGGCTTGGTTACTTTGGTTGTTTTTACAAGGGTTGCACACCTCCCATAATCATCCAAGATCCACCTCAAAAAAAAAAATTCAGAATATTAGCAGCACACTTTATTTCAATTTACTTCAATGTGCCCAACAGATTGGATTACCGCCACCTTCAAGTTGGTTACACTTCAACACCTTCTGCAAGAGTTATGGATTGATAGGATGTGCATTTTTATATCGCGATTCTAATTTGTGAGTAATTCACAAGCCACATAGGAACATAAGAACTATGAGTTGGAGTAGGCTATTCATAATTCAAATCTGCTCCATATTCAATGAGATGGTCGATATTCTACCTCAACTCAATCTTCCCGCACTATTCCCATAACTCCATGATTCACTAAATACTGTTGACCTGTATCTTAAATGTACTCACGAATGTGCACCTACAGCTCTCTGGCATAAAGATAAACGTGAAGCAATGTTTCACCTTTGACATGGCTGATCACTTATTCAGGAGGTGGTGACTCAATGTTCTAGGTTCTCCAGCTAAGGGAAACATCTTCTCAGCATCTACCTTGTAAAATGTTATATATGTACTTCGATCACCTCTCGTATTGTTTAAACTCCAGGGAACATAGGCCTAGTTGACAGTCACAGAAAAAAAACATCCTTCTGCACTTGAGCCTTCCGCTTCCCTACAAAATGTCCTTGAATCGCTTCTGTACAACCAAATCTGTTCTTTCTTTAACTATTTCCACATATAGAACTCTGTTACATAAGCAGTTCAGCAAGCAACAACAACACCGAGCAACTGGGTTTTGGTCAGACATGAGAAGTTGATCTTTTGTAAAATCCTGACCTAGAAATTTGACAGCTCAGTGCCTGGTTTTCAGAAACAAAAGACCCTTTAAACCTCCAACGTGGCAGAAGGAATTGCAGCTCATTAAGAAACAGAAGTTGCTAACTGCCATTTTAGTATCAGCAAAAAAAAAAAAAGGCATGCAGGGGCCATGCCTAAATTGGCATAAGCACTTTGCATATTGAAATAAATGGCCTGTTGCCTGCAATATTTGGTTGCACCCAACACCAGGTTGGTTGCATTCCTGAGACCAAGTTCAAAAGTGCCTCCTCGTTCCACATTCAAAACTTCAGACCACAGGGTAAGGGATCATTTTGCTGAAGCAGACAGTCTGTGCCCACATCTCTATCCTCAGTTTTTTATTGCGAGCAGGGAATCCCTTCCTGTGTTTAGCTGTTGGTTCTATTTTAATAATGTGACCTGCTTTTTCATTGGAGAAGGACCACCACAAAATTCATATAAACCTTTTGAAAAGTGTTATTTTAAAATGTCTGCTTACACTACCATCTCATTGGATTCGGAGTTCCCTTTTCCCACTAGCAGCACATCCCTGCCCATGGGTTTCTCAGTGGCATGGGGGGGGGGGTGGCTTCAATAGGAAATGACGCACCATCGAGAAACACGTGCTGGGGAACTGGAGAACCCGCCCATTAACTCCAAAAAACAAATTCAGAAGTAAAAGCCCACAAGCATTACACATAACCACAATGTAAAATCATACATTGCACATCTCTACCTCTCATGCAATGAAATGTCCCAGAGTATGAAAGATGCCAAGAATATTTTGGTTTTGCCAGTAAAAAATTAAAATGCCACTTTTGTTGAGAGCAGAGCAAATACCTGCAAAACCTCATCAGTAAGTCCTGTATGTTTCACTTCAAATTGTAAGATCAGCATAAAACAAACAGCACGCTTTCCATTGCCATTCTAAGACTAGGATTTGCTGTAAAAGGAATATCCCAGAGACTTTTTTGATAATTAGCCTAGTATCTGCCAGTTCCTAATGTGACAAAATAAGTTTGAAAAGGACCCGAGGAGCAGCAATTTAACTACTGCTTGTGAACCTCAACAATATTAGGCAATTTCATATGCAAAATTTGAAACTTGCATGCTATATTATGTCACCAAAAATAGATTACTTCTATACAGGGTAATATTGATCATAGAATCATGCCAAAAAATTACACAGGATAAATATAATATCAATTCTCAACAATGTTAATTTTAAAGTATAACTAGGTACATCAGTCATCTGCTGTTATTCATGAAAATAGCACACAATTGCTTCTAAATCATGAGAAACTGTATTAAAACTTGTACTGCAGGTGTATAATTTCACCATGACCACATTAATCTTAGTACAGCGAATATTAGATTTTTGAATAGAGTCCATGTACAGAAATTTCTCTGTATTGGTGTTGACTGTAGATTCTATGATTCTATGAAAACACAGTCCACTTCATTCCTCTGCTAATCTCTTACATATGGTATGTACTTACCAGCTCTGGACAAGTCTCACAGACGGCCTGCTAAGCAGGTTATCAGGTAACAAGTTCACTTCTCTCATTGTATTAGCCAATCGAACTGGTAGCTCCTTTCGCAAGAACATAAAAGATGTCTTTTCACATGCATTATCAAGGCCTGAGGGCAAAAAAAAAGGAATTAAACATTCTACATTACTGCAAAAATGTATTCAATAGCCACACAATTAGCGCAGGGTCTGGACAATCATATGGGCTCATACCCATTGCAAAGTGTTGAAATAAAATGCATTTGAGGAGTGTTCAGCCCCTTTGAATCCTGACTCCGTAATCAAAAACTGAGATCAAAAACAGTATGACTGGCTAGGCTGCCATCCTCAGCTTTTACGTAAAAACCAAATTACCCAATTCCTTTTTGTTAAGTGTCTAATGCCAATTACCTTAAGTGATGTTTATTTTAATTGGATCAATTCAATAACAAACAGTGAAAAATTAGCTTGCATTTATGTAACAGCTTTCATGCCCTCATGGCATCCACTGCAAAGCTAGTGAGAGAAAAAACAGCCATCCTGCACACAGCAAGATCCCACAAACAGCAATAAATTACCAGGTAATCTGCTAGAGTGGTGTAAATATAACAGCACTCAAACATTAGATTGTTATAAATACTTACAGCAGAAACATGAAGCACCATAGCACCATAGAAGATTTTACTTAAAATTGCGAAAATAACTGTTTCCCAATTTCAATACATTATACACACAAACATCTTGATTACATTTCATTTAGTTGTGATTTTAAGTTAAAAATTTGGAAATAATGTGAGGTTATTGTATAAAAGCAAAATGGTGTGGATGTTGAGATCTAAAATAATTAGAGAAAGAGTTAGTGTTCCTTCGGGACTCAAGTTCTCTGAACATTAACTCTGTTTCTCTCTCCACAGATGCTGCCAGGCCTCCTGAGTTTTTCCACCACTTTCTGATTTTATGTTTTGCAACTCTGAATCAGAAAGGTTGGCATTTTTTAAACTTTTAAAGGCTGTCATTGGAATTCAAAAAGGCTGCTCTAGTAACAAGCCAATCCAAATGACAATTCCACATTGAGGAAAATAATCGTTAATTTAACAGAAAGTATGAAGTATACACAAAAGCAAAGTTTAACCCTTTGGCCTAGAATTGTTCTGTGATCAGAGCCATTAGAAACCCCATCAAGTACTGTATAAGACCAATTTGATGCCAAACCTTTTTGAAAATTTCCCTGATTGAATGCATTAATGTAGCTACATCTTTCGTTCACAACAGTAATCCAGAATACATGTACATATTTCTGGAGAAGCAACATGACATTTGCAATCTGATCACACTATAAATATCCTTGTACTGAAGGTCAATGCTTTGCTGCAAGTTTGTTTACAGCAACTGAGGTACAATATATATAACAAACTAAGATCATATCCAGCAAGTGTTGTGCACTGTTTTTTGTTTTTTTTTTTAAAATCAGCTTTGTTAAAAAAATCAATTACAATAACCAAGTTATTGATTTGTAATAACTTTGTATAGTCTGTACGAGATAGTTACAATAAATGCTGAAAGGCATAGGGCGGGATTTCCAAACAAATAGCAACGTGTCAGGTTCTAACTGAAAACTGACGTGTTTCTCTCCAGAAACACAGCCAGGTTTTCTGTCCAGATCTTCTGACACTGTCATATACAAAATTGGGGGTGCGGTTTGCCCGTTACTCTGGCAGGGTGGGGCAGGTCCGAGAGCCAGCAAGCCGAGCTGCAGGCATCAGATGGTGCCCTGATCAGCAAGAAAGTCGAACTCTCTTGCCCACAGACATGGAGGACCCCCCCCCCCCCCCCCCCCCCCCCCACACACACACAATGGAAGTATCAGAGGCCAGAGGCCACTCTTTCTTCTCCACAACCCCTGCCACACGTTCGCCAGGGTGTACTGCCCAGCCTTGACCCTCGACCCCAGGCCCCTCTGGTGTGGTCATCACAACGGAGTCTTGTTTTCCGAAACCAGTAGTCATTCACACCAGTATGACATCATGCCGCCAGCAAGGAACATTACCCCAAACCTTCCTGCCCTGTGTAAAGCCGTTTAATGATACTTAAATCAATGTAACTTTGTGCAAATCTCAGGCCACGGTCTCGCCGATGAAAATGCCATTATAGCTCTCATCAGGTTTAGCGGCCATAATGGGATTCACACCCAAGGCAAAAAAGACACAAAGAAAACCTCACCCACAATATTTTAAATGAACTGTTGCCTTCCTCTACCATGTAAAAGTAATATTGTGTTGTATTGATCAATATTGTATCACAGAAATAAGTTACAATTTGTAATGAATTTCAATTTGTTATAATATTCCAGCAGGTTATATGCTAGAAGGGACATGTACAGCATTCATCTAAATTATTTTCCCATTTAGGTGTAACACAGATTATGTTAGAAGCTCTACCATAGACATGGCCTTCCCCACTGTTTGAAAGAAGTTTAATTTATAGTTACAAATTGGAAATTTCTTTCTCTAAAATTCTTGCAAATAGCATTCTACAACGACTACTAAATCAGAACAACAAATATTCTGGTTTTACAGCAAAACATTAAACTACAGATGGTATTGTGATCACTCGGGTTAATTTAGGTCAGCTCGAGCTGTTCAATTTTGGGTTCAAACTCTTCTAGCATTTGACCACAATCACATCAGGAAATGCTATATTATCGATCAATAGAACATCAAATCATGCAACATGAAAGATCTCATGGTATACCAAGTGTCCAGTCCAACATCCTTCCATCAACAAACCCCACTCTAACAATGCTTACTGACCATTGCCATGTGTCAATTGTTTAAAAAAAATTTTTAAGTATTTACCCACGTAACCCTGACTGCAAGTTAATCCATTAGGGGGCTGTTTAGCACAGGGCTAAATCGTTGGCTTTGAAAGCAGACCCAGGTAGGCCAGCAGCACGGTTCAATTCCCGTAATAGCCTCCCCGAACAGGCGCCGGAATGTGGCGACTAGGGGCTTTTCATAGTAACTTCATTTGAAGCCTACTTGTGACAATAAGCAATTTTAATTTCATTTCATTTTCATTAGCAAGTAGCACTTTTGAAATGTTCCAAGGACATGTGGTGCAATATGAATGGCAATTCCTTCTGTTCTGGCTTGGAATTTGTGGTAAGAATAATGTTGTTGACGTATACAATGAAAAGGTACAGTCAAGGATAAAAGGGGTTTGCAACAAAAGTAGGTGTTTAATCAATAGTGGGAAGGAAATAGAGTGGAGACTTGCTGCCAGGTTAGAGGCATTATTCTGGGAGACTTTAATTATCCACTTACTGACTCGGACAGAAAAAGGGAATCTAATTTCCAACATCTATGCTCCTTCTTCAAGTATTGTGTCATTGGGCCCACTGAGGCGGGGACTGATGAAGGTATTGCTAGATCCAATTATGAGTGTTTTGAGTAATGAATTGATTTGACAGATCAGCTAAATGTAGGTAAGCACCTTGGAAGAAATGACAATACTATGGTAAGATTAAAGATGCAAGATGAAAAGGAAATAGTCAGTCAGGAGCTAGAACACCAGAAAAGATTAGAGTAAATTTTAAAGTGAGCTTGGTGTGGTGGAAGGAAAACTTGGCACACAGGATTGATGCTTTTAAAGAGAGACTGCAAATGAATGTCACATCAAAAAGGAAACTGCTGGGATAAAGAGGTTAGCAACTACCCCTTTAATTTTTCATTAGTTCTTCATTTTTACAATAACCGATATTTGGACCTATCTTACAGTGAATTGCAGGTGCATAGTCTCATCCCAGCACCCTGGCATAATACACTTCAAATATTTGTAAAGAACCACTTACTCATTCAACTAAAGAACAAACATGAGTTAAATGAATAATTTTGTGATCAGAGTACATCCGTTAAAGCGATTTTAATATACAGGGTGCCACAATTACATTTGAAATCATTTTAAATTATATTTGTTGATAGCAACTTGAATTGTATCTTCCCAAAGTTTTGACCAATTACGAATTTAAAAGTCACTCAATCTACAGGGCTGTCGGGAATTTATGACTATTGGCCTGCAAATCCAAAGTACTGTCATCGGTTATTAATCGATCAGCTAAGAGTCTAGAAAGCAACAATTTGGATCACGAGATTTCCCGATAGCTTAGGGTGGGAAGGAGGATGGGCACGGTGAAAAGAATATTTATTTATAAGGAAAAATCATTTGTCATATAGGAAGTATACAGCAAATATCTCATCCGGACTAGAAATTGATGCTTTTGAATTTTAGAGCATAGAAACCAGCCGTTCAGCCCAACAGATTTATGCATATCTATGCTCCACACGAGCTTCCATCCAGCTCAATGCATCTCAGTATCAACATGCCCTTTTCTTTTTCATGCACTTACCTAGCTTCCCCTTATATGCATCTAAGATATCTGCCATAACTATTCCATGCAGTAGCAAGTTCCACATTGAGTAAAGGATTTTCTCAACTAAGTTATACGATCCCTAGATTAGGACTATTCCACAAGTGGAAACATTTCCTCAACATCAATACATCAACAGGGGCCTTTCAAGTGAAGTTAGGTTGGAGGGAGCTTGTATGAAACAAAGGCCAGTCAGGCCAAATAGCCTGTTTCTGTGTTGTAAGTTTTATGTCATAACTATAAAACACATTCATAATTTCAAACACCTTCATCAGGTCACCTCTCAGTCTTCTTGTTTCCAGAAGAGCCCCAGCCTATTCATCCTTTCATGACAGTAGAGCCTCTCAGTACAGTCGTCAGCCTTTTCAATCTATCTGCACTTTCCCCAATGCTCCCATCTTTTCTCTAATATGTATGGTACATATAGTACTCTAAAATATGGTAAAACCAAGGTCTAGACAAGATTATAATAAATTATATAATCGCTGCTCATCAATTCTAGATTTGAGGAAATGAACCCCAGTGCTTTGTTGAATGTTTTATCCCTCTGTTCAGCTGTGTTGATATTTTTCATATGTGAATCTGTATCCCTCGATCCCTTATCGGATTTAGCATTTGGGCTCACTTTCCAAGAAGTAGATGGTTTCCTTATTCCTATCATTATTTCAATATAGCCAAGTGAATTGATAATCATTTGCCATTTACAGGCCCACTGGATGTTTGGTAGTGAGCTTGATTGAGTCAGTCTTCCTCAGGTGTTAATGATATCCCCGAACCCTGGTTCGCCCAATTTGATGTGACCCACATTTTGAAATTGTACTTCTGATTCTTGGAAAGAAGTTCTGGAACATTTGTGAAATTGCCTTAACCAAAGATGCAAAAATTTGAAGTAACCGCAATTGGAAGAAAAGATGACATGACATGACACATCTGCCACTTATTCTCGAATATCCATTCTGCATAAAACTTGTTGATGAATAAAAAATTAAAACCAGCTTGCTTCTCCACATGCAATAGTTGTACAAAAAAGACACTGTACAACATGGTTCAGCGATAGCACTCTTGACCACAAGTCATGGGTTTAAGTCGCACTACTGAGCAGGTGCTGCACTGTCAGAGGCATACTGTTTGCCTTGTCAGGGACATGCCGTTTGCCCTCTTAGGTGGATGTAAAAGACCCAATGGCATAATTTGAAAAATAGATGGGGATTTCTCTTGGACTGCATGCAAACATCTCTTCCGCAATCAACACCAGTGGAACAGTTTAAGTGGCCATTTACTTAATTGCTGCTTGTGGGACCTTGCTGAGGGTAATTTGGTCACTACGTTTGCTTACTTCAACTGTAAAGTACATTGGAGCATTCCAAGATTGTGAAAGGCATTATTTAACTGTTAATGACTGCTTTTATCTTTAACAGTAAAGCCATTTTGTAACTACACTTCACCATTTTTTAATGCTCACCATTTTTTAATGCTTCATATAAAATGTAATTCAACAAGTATCAAAATCTCTGCATTTAGACGACATTGATCGGAATGTCTGAACCACTCAATTCAGTTGCAAGTTACAGACACTTATTATCTACATATGTTAACAATGGAATCGGTTTAGCAATTTTACAAACAAACCGCTGCCAAATGGTTCCTGCCAAATTACCAAATCATCCCTGGATGTTAAAAGACTGCTGTGATTTCAGCAGACATTTGAAAGATGATGGGCTGATTCTATGGAGCGCGATATTGCTGCTATGAGTTCTGAGAAAATTAACAATTGAGATTTATTACCATCTGTTGGGGAGCTACTTGTACTTTGGTGAAGCTTGTTGATTTCTATATTTTGGAACCCAGCAGGTCCAGGAAAAGATAAATGGCAAATTAATGTCCCTTTCGATGCCACAAAAATCATTTGGATTATGAACTTTTCTTCAGTGGCTGGCTATGCTATTTGCATAGAGCATAGATCATGAAATAAAACCTATAACTTTTGATTGACATTGCATGATGCAAGATCATTGCTTTTCAAATTACAAATTGCTGTAATGAAGCAAAACATTTCTTCCCCTTTCAAGAACTTCACCGGTGTATTAGGTATAACAGAAGCCATAGCACCTTTTCTCACCACAACATTGTTGGTCCCCTCCCTTTTAACTTACATCACCAATTTGGATTCAGATGCACAGTGGAAATGGGACTCTTTTGCCAGTGGACACTATTGAGACAGCAAAGGATATCATAAATTGCTAGATCAAATCTAAAAATGGCTGAGGCAGATAAAATTCAATACTAACAAGTGAAATGACACAGACTAAAACAAAAATGAAGCAAAACGAATGCTCTAAATGCAACTGAACTAAGGGTTAAATTAAAAGATTTTGAGTGTTTGCACCAGTTTGGACATTGCCTGTGACCAAGGAAAATAAAAATTACGCTTCAATCTTAACCAAATACCAATCAAATTAAAATTTTAAAGACACAATTTGCTTGTGCGCTAGTTTGCATTCTTCAAAATCTGCCTTGATATGATTTCATAAAATGAAGCATTCACTGTACCGTCGAGTTCAAAGAGCTACTGGGCACCGAACCAAACAACCCAACTTCACATTCCGCACGACAGAAACAAGCTTTCCTAGTGAAACACTAGCTAAAATCAATTTTCAAAATCTAATTTTATTTACTTTATAATACGATTCAAAGATGGAGCCTCAGGTCATGTCAAAAGTTATTAAATGGATACCATAATCGGAAAAACTACTTCAAGGTAGACCATAAAAGTAAGTCAGGAGTCACTGGTTTAAAGAGCTGAAAACTTATCTTAATGCACCTCCTTATACAAAGAATGATAA
This sequence comes from Scyliorhinus torazame, assembly GCF_047496885.1. Lineage (NCBI taxonomy): Eukaryota > Metazoa > Chordata > Chondrichthyes > Carcharhiniformes > Scyliorhinidae > Scyliorhinus > Scyliorhinus torazame. The sequence continues at coordinate 96,013,919 of NC_092714.1, read as the reverse complement.
ATGAGTGGAAAAGCCTTCTGACACCACTTAAGGCTGAATGTTGGGATGAATGGAAGAAAATGCAAAATATTTTCTGGATGGATAAGCAGAGGCATCAAAGGGCCTTCCTCATTCACATCCACCTTATGGTCTCAATTTCCTGATGTTTACTGCCTTCAACATGGTAGCCACCCCACTTCTTTCTGAACCTCCTCCCAAGAGGGGAAAACTCTCTTCCAAGTCATTACACCTAAACTTTCAATTTTTCAACTCTCCAGCTTTTCATTCTTCATTTCCCATGATGATTCCACAGATATGAGTTCCAAACACTCGCTGATCTCTACCTTTAATGCCCTCAGTCCCAGTAAAACCCTTATATTCACACAAAATGGTCATTACACCTGGTTTGGAGCTTTCTTTAATCCCTTCAATCCAAGGGATGTACTTGGGCACATCTGGCGCAGAGCTTTTTAGCCATCCAACAGCAGATGTGAGTTATACCAAGCACCATATAATCTCGGTCTCCTCTCCGAAAACTGCTCACAACCCCAGGATCATCCTGGAAAGCAAATGTAATCATCCTTTCTCCTAATTCCTCTCCTCTACCACCTCCAACAAGTGTGAGGAGTTCATGGACATTTTGACTGCAAGACTGAAAACAATTGTTCAGTTGCCTTCTGCAACTCTTCGCCTACCATGTTAAATCTCATGCACTGTCTACAGGCTGGATTCTCTGCTGGCGGGATTCTCCACTGCGCGGCAGCACACCCACCATGCCTGGGGATTTCCCGACGGAGTTGGGCTTCCCATAATGAGAAACCCCATTGGCCGGCTGGCGAGACCAAGAATCCCACTGCCAGCGGGTGCGCTGCAAACTGGTGCAGCGGGTGCGCTGCAAACTGGTGCGGCGGGACAGAGAATCCCGCCCATCTTTCACTAGTTTCTTTCCTGTTTCCACTCATTCTGCCCAAGATTACCTTTTTCATAAGAACTACAATCTGTTCCCTTGACCCTCATTCCTACTAAAATGTTGGCCATCCAACTTCCTTACCTGCCTCTTTTCACTTTAGCTGACAATGTAACTGATTCATCCTCTCCAAGCTATACCCCTTCCTACCTCCACCAGCTCACTCCTCCCCAAAAAAGGATTCTTGACTGTTCAGTCTTTGCAAACTACCACATTTCCAACTTCCTTTTCTTCTATAAAGTTCCTCAAAAATGTTGTCAGCTCCCAAATTTGGACACATCTTTCCCACAACTCCACGCCTGAATCTGTTCAATTAGGTTTTCATCTTGCCATGCACAGAAATGGTGCCAGTTACAGTCCCAATGGCATCCTCTACAGTGGCGGTGCACAATGCCTTCAGATCCTCTATGCTATCTTTGACATGCCCTTTTGAAAAAATGTCCAACTCAGGAATACTGCCCTCACTTGGCTTGACTGTTAGCCATCCATTTCTAGCCACAGCATCAGCAACAGTGGCTTCTCAGGTGGCACAGTAGGTAGCACTGATGCTTCACAGCTCCAGGGTCCCAGGTTCGATTCACAGCTTGGGGTCACTGTCTGTGTGGAGTCTGCACGTTCTCCCAGTGTCTGCGTGGGTTTCCTCCGGGTGCTCCGGTTTCCTCCCACAAGTCCCGAAAGATGTGCGGTTAGATAATTTGGACATTCTGAATTCTCCCTCTGTGTACCTGAAAATGCACAGGAATGAGGCTACTGGGGGCTTTTCACAGTAACTTTATTGCAGTGTTAATGTAAACCAACTTGTGACAATAAAAGATTATTAATTATTTAAAAAAATATTATTAAAAATGTTATTCTCTCTTTACCCACATGCGTTGGCCAAAATCTTCCGTCCTCATTCGTGGCTGTGATTTTCCAATGTCATTAAAGTGGCTGGAACGGCAAATATTCCATTCTCGCTCACAATGAGTGCCACCATGGACGAGACCAGAGAATCCCATCCATTATCTCTGGACTAAAGGTCTCCCTTGATACCTCCTCTTTCTCGAATATAGTGTTGCATTGCAACATCTTGCTACAGTTTGATGAGCAGCAACTTTCCTCAAGTTAAGCCATACTCTTTGGCCTGGTCTATAAACTCCCCTTGCATCAGATCTAATCTTCCTCTCAACCAGTCTCAGTTTGAAGTAGATTACTTGGAACCTTTGAGGCCTACGTGATTCTCGGCTCTTGCCCTAGCCATCAAAACAACCTACTTCAACCGGCATAACACTACCTGCCTCAGTTCCCGTCTCAGCCCATTTACTGCTAAAATAGGATCTGATTAGTTACAAATCAGATGATAGCAAAATTGAAAACAATTTTCATCCCACATTACACGGCTGAATCTTAATGTCCTCTGTAGGGGTCGCCCATCATATTTTCAAAGAAACTGGGCAAACATCATGAAAACAGGACACAAAACGAAATACTGCAGACGTTGGAAAGCTGAAATAAAATCAAATACTCAGCATGTCAGGCAGCATCTAATGAGAGAGAGAGCGAGAGAGAGAGAGAGAGCCAGTGTCTGCACTGGCAAACCATGTTTATCGACCTTTCCTGCTTGGAGGAGAATAAATTCAACTTCTGCAGTCAATCCACACAATTGTAATTCCTCATCACCAGAACCATTCTAGTAAATCTTTTCTTTGGGTAGCACATTGGTTAGCATTGTTGCTTCACAGCGCCAGGGACCCGGGTTTGATTCTGCACTTTCTTCCAATGCCTGCGTGGGTTTCCTCCGGGTGCTCCGGTTTCCTCCCACAAGTCCCAAAAGACATGCTTGTTAGGTGAATTGGACATTTTGAATTCTCCCTCAGTATACCCGAACAGGTGTGAGAGTGTGGCGACTAGGGGCTTTTCACAATAACCCCATTGCAGTATTAATATAAACCTAATGTGACAATAATAAAGATTATTATTATTCCTTAATTTTGTCACTCGGACAGGGTTCCCCACAAGTACTGTAAAAACCAGCTCAAAGTTCATTTTGCACAGACATTCTGAAAAGAATACCACACTTTGCAAACTGTGCAATACAGTTTGGGGTTAAGAGAAGCAGTTTTATTATCCATAAAGCACTTTACTATCTGTCCTAATACTGCTAATTCAACTTTTCCTAAGGATCATAAATACCTGAGCATAAAGTTTGGTTTGAAACACATGCTAACATCTATTATAAAGAAACTAGTATCCATTCCCCTATTCCAGACGTTTTATTGACGTAGTTAATTAGTTTCCTTATAAGGGGACTTGTGACACTCATGTCCCGAGGGTGCCCAGTCCAGTGGTACTTATAGAGGATGTTTTAGTTGTTACGCTGTATTGGATCTCCATTTAAAAAAACCTTTCAAACGTTACCTTTCTGATTAGCTTCCAGGGCACACATTTATTTCATCTGTTTCACCAACAGCTCCTTATGAGTACATCACTTGCCCGCTGCTGGGTGGCTTTTCCTTGGCTGAACTTTGAATCCAGCCAAGCCGGGGAGACCAGCTGCAGCCAAGACAAAGGTTAAAAGCAGAGAGGCGGCACGTCCCGCAGCCTCCAGACAATACACTACTCACTCGGTGATCGAGCTGCCTTGTCCATTACAGACACCAACAAACCGCCCAACACACTCGCCAAAGCCACCCGACACAGAACACTTTCCAACTCACCGAAATCCAAGAACTGCTTTATCGATAGAGGAGATGGGGAGAAGCGAGAGTAATATTCAACCTGCTTGGGAATGGGGTTCTTCATCAGAAAGCCGAATAGCCGCATGATGCTTCCCCCACGCTCTCCTCTCCGGACGGACCAGGTTTGCTGCTTTCCTGACCAGTATTGTATTTTCAGCGAGCCAGGCTTTCGGAGCCAGTTATTGAGGTGAGTGCTGTTGATGACCCGAAGCCGCTGCGCCGCCAAGCCGTGCGATGTACTTCGCGACCTACCGGCCTCTCCCTTCCCCTCTGTCTATCACCACCTTCTGCCGTCACACTCTCCTCTCTTTCGCGTCCGCATTGGCGGCTGGCCACGGCCCCGCCCACTCCCTCCCCGGCCCCGCCCACTCCCTCCCCCAGCCCCTCTCCCGGCCCCTCCCACTCCCTCCCTCGGCCACGCCCGCCCACCGCCTCCGGATGCGCGCGAGATGGGCTCGTTTTCTTTCCCCCAAAAACCCGTTGGCAGGTCGCGCGTGCACTTTCCGGGCACAGCTCACAGAACCTCGGCATCAGGGTGCCCGCCTGATGAAGGGCGTCCCCTGTCCCGCGGGTGCGGGTTTTCTCTTGACTTTAGTGGTGTGCGTTTAGTTTCCGGGTCATCTGCAGAAGGCGGACGTGATGGAGAGCATGTGAGTCTGGCAGCTCGGCGACGTTCACAACTGCACGTTGCCAGGAGGGAGGGCAGGGCCCACAGCAGGAAACATGAGTAAAGGGCTCTGCATAGCTATTTCTCCTCGCCTTTCATTAGTAGAACGACTACATGTCAAAAATAGTGTCATCAAGGGGCTCGTCCTCCTCTCGTTCGCCAATTAGCTGCTCACCCACCCACCCACAAACGCTTCTTGGCCCTGCCACAAGCTCTCTATCAAGATACAGCACTGAGGAGTCTCTGGGTTAAAAAAAAAACCTGAAGGTTAACAGAGCAAATAAAAATAACTCATCCTCGAATGACTGTGTCAGATCTGAAACAGGAACATTTGTCAATCATTGCAGCCCAGCCAGATCTAGGCATTCCACTGAGCTTCCTCTGTTCCCAGGCTGTTCACATTTGGCAAATAAATATACAAATAAATTATGCTACAGAGGGTGTTTTTACAGTCATTAAAGTATTAACTTTATACCACCCTGCCTGAACCAGTTAGAGATGTTTTCCCGGGCTTGATCGCCTCTGCTGTATTGTGTCAACAATTAACTGGATTTGACCTATAGAATTGCTAAAATTGAATGTTGCTTGGGAAAAGGATTGACTCAGTGTGTTTAGGGGACATAGGCTATTCCATTGGACCGGGTGTGAGAGCAGAGCCATGGCCTTAGGCCCGCCATCCGGCGCAGCCGGTCTTGAAGGCCTGCTCTGGTCTCGGCCAGGGTCTGCACGCTCGCAGCCATGGAGCATAGGGAGTGGACCATCTCTGTCTGGGACTGCACCACATCACGCTGTGACTGGGCCATCTCCCTCTGGGACTGGGCCACTCCGCCCAGTGTCTGCGCAACGCCGGCCAGCGCCTGGGCAATGCCACCAAAGTTCCCAACCATGGCCTACTGTGACTGGGCCATGCTGAGGAGTGCCGCTGTAATGTCCAGGTGACTCTGGCACATGGCTGCCTGTGAGAGGGCTGCCCTGTCCTGGGCCTTGGCCACCACCTGCACAGAATGCCCCAGGCGTTGGACACGCTGATCCATTGCCGAAACCATCGCCCCTAATGCCTCCATCGCGGACGCCGCCCATGCGGTATCGGCCTGGGTGGCACTCCTGACCGGCACCACCCCCTGCTCCCGCACATGGAAGGACTCCTGCGCCTGCAGGTGCTGCATGCTCGCCGTCATTCCCTCTTGTGGTCCCTTGATCTCTGACTGCATCTGCACTGTGGCTGGGACTGGATGCTCCAGAAGCCCAGGACCCATCTGGACGGCAGCTGGTTTCTGGGGCCATCCTGCCCTCCGACTGTCTGGCTCCCTGGCTGCTCCTACCTCCACCTGCTGTACCGGACGCAATTGTGTGGTGCGCACCAGATATTGTCCCAGGAGCCTCTTCACTCATGTGCCCAACCAAGGTGATAGTCTCTGGAATGGTGGAGGTTGTAGGAGACAGCTGTGACATCCTCCGACCCGAGCTCCGGGATGTGCTGAGTCTCGGGCAGAGGGCTGGTATTCGGGCTGCAAAAGAAAAATCATACAAAGTGGCAAGGATTAGTGGGAAGCCGGAGGATTGGGAAGCCTTTAAAAGAGAGCAGAGGTCAACTAAAACAATAAGGGGGGAGAAGATGAATAGTACAAGATAGCTAGTAATATAAAGGAAAATAGGAAGATTTTTTTTCAATATATCAAAGATAAGAGAGAGGCACAAATAGACTTTGGACCACTGGAAAATGGCTGGAGAAGTAATAATAGGAAACAAAGAAATGGCAGAGGAACTGAATAGTTACTTTACATCACTCTTCACAGTGGAAGACACTGGTGGGATGCCAGAGCTCCAGGAGAATCAGGGGGCAGAGGTGAGTGCAGTGACCATCACTAAGGAGAAGGTTCTGGGGAAACTGAATGATCTGAAGGTGGATGAATCACCTGGACTGGATGGACTACACCCCAGGGTTCTAAAAGAGATAGCTGAGGAGATTGTGGAGGCATTGGTGATGATCTTTTAGGAATCACTGGAGGCAGGAAAGGTCCCAGAGGACTGGACAGTGGCTAATGTAACACCGCTATTTAAGAAGTGAGGGAGGGGTAGCACGGTGGCGCAGTGGATTAACCCTGCTGTCTCACGGTGCCGAGGTCCCAGGTTCGATCCCAGCTCTGGGTCACTGTCCATGTGGAGTTTGCACATTCTCCCCGTGTTTGCGTGGGTTTCGCCCCCACAACCCAAAAAGATGTGCAGGGTAGGTGGATTGGCCACGCCAAATGCCCCTTAATTGAAAAAAAAATGAATTGGGTACTCTAAATTTATATTTAAAAAAAGAAGGGAGGGAGGCAGAAGACAGGAAATTATAGGCCGGTTAGCCTGACATGGGTCATTGGTAAGACTTTAGAGTCCATTATTAAAGATGAGATCGCAGAGTACTTGGAAGTGCATGGTAAAATAGGACTGTGTCAGAATGGCTTCGTCAAGGGGAGGTCATGTCTGATAAATCTGTTAGAGTTCTTTGAGGAAGCAACAAGGAAGTTAGACAAAGGAAAACCAGTGGACGAAGAGCCTGAGGTGTTAAGGGTAAGATCCTGGCATGGATAGAGGATTGGCTGACTGGCAGAAGGCAGAGAGTGGGGATAAAGGGGTCTTTTTCAGGATTGCAGCTGGTAACTAGTGGTGTGCCTTGCTGGGACCACAACCTTTCACAATATACATTAATGATCTGGAAGAAGGGACTGAAGGCATTGTTGCTAAGTTTGCAGATGATACAAAGATCTGGAGAGGGACAGGTAGTATTGAGGAAGCAGGCGAGCTGCAGAAGGACTAGGACAGGCTAGGGGAGTGGGCAAAGAAGTAGCAGATGGAATACAATGTGGAAAAGTGTGAGGATATGCACTTTGGAAGGAGAAATGGAGGCATAGACTATTTTCTAAATAGGGAAATGCTTAGGAAATCAGAAGCACAAATGGACTTGGGAGTCCTTGATCATGATTCTCTTAAGGTTAACGTGCAGATTCAGTCGGTAGTTAGGAAGGCAAATACAATGTTAGCATTCACGTCGGGAGGGCTAGAATACAAGACCAGGGATGTACTTCTGAGGCTGTATAAGGCTCTGGCCAGACCCCATTTGGAGTATTGTGAGCAGTTTTGGTCCCCGTATCTAAGGAAGGATGTGCAGGCCTTGGAAAGAGTCCAGAGGAGGTTCACAAGAATGATCCCGGAATGAATAGCTTCTCATATGAGGAATGGTTGAGGATTGTGGATCTGTACTCGGAGTTTGTAAGGATGAGAGGGGATCTTATTGAAACTTACAGGATACTGTGAGCCTGGATAGAGTGGATGTGGAGAGGATGTTTCCACTTGTAGGAAAAACTAGAAGCAGCGGACATCCTTTAAAACAGATATGAGGAGGATTTTCTTCAGCCAGAGGGTGGTGAATCTGGAACTCTTTGCCACAGAAGGCTGTGCGGGCCAAATCACTGAGTGTATTTAAGATAGAGATAGATAGGTTCTTGATGAATAAGGGGATCAGGGATTATGGGGAGAAGGCAGGAGAATGGGGATGAGAAAACTATCAGCCATGATTGAATAACAGAACAGACTCGATGGGCCGAGTGGCCTAATTCTGCTCCTATGTCTTATGGTCTTATTATGCTCTCCCCAACAGTGCTCAGTTGTCTGGGGGGCACCGGCTCTGGCACTGGCTGGGGGAAGGGGTCTCCGACTGGATCGGCACCATTTCCGGCAGGTCCTGTAAGACACAAGTCGACATGTATGATTAGACAGCGGGCCGGGAGCGGTGTGGGGGGTGGGGTGGGTCTGAGGGGGGTGTGGGGGAGGCGTTGTGGTGGGGGGGAGGGTTTCCACACAGGTGTCATAGTGATCCGCAACTAAGCCAGGTCTCACTTCCTCGCCCGCTGCCGAACTCCACTTTGGTGACCTCCCTTTTCTCGGGGTTGCAGACCACGTCCAGTGCCCTCTGCTCAGGCATGGTGAGGGGCCGCAGGTCTGGTGGTCCCTCCGCAGGGCAGTACAGTGGCACAGTGGTTAGCATTCCTGCCTCATGGCGCCGAGGTTGCCCAGGTTTGATCCCGACTCTGGGACACTGTGTGGAGTTTGCACATTTCCCCGTGTTTGCGTGGGTTTCGCCCCCACAGCCCAAAGATGTGCAGGGTAGGTGGATTGATCACGCTAAATTTCCCCTTAATTGGAAAAAAATGAATTGGGTACACTAAATTATTTTGGAAAAAGGTCTGATGGTCCCCGTCCGAACTTCACCCGCTTCCGGCGGTTGTGTGCAGCCTTCTTCTGGGGGGGCAAACACATACAACAACACCATTAGACGGTCCAACGCATGCAGCCCAGGGGTTGGGCGGATGGTGGTCTCAGTGGCTAGGGACCCAGCCATGGCGGATGGCATGGGTGCTGGCAAATGGGGCAGGGTTGGGATTTGGCCGTCCTCCGAGGGGGAGGGGCTAGGTTACGGGTGTGGGAGGGGCGGGGTTATTGCCAGAGGCACGGAGCGGCCGACTCACCCTGGCCACCCTGAGGAGGTTGTGGAGTTTCTTGCAGCACTGCATGCCAGTCCGGGCGATGTTGCCCACGTTGCTGGCCGCCTCTGCCACCTGCGCCCAGGCATGACGAACAGCGGTGCCTGCCGGCCTTCCTCCTGGGTCATCCTTCTCTCCTCCAAGGCGTCCAGGAGGGTGTCCAGCTCAGCGTCCGTGAACCATGGCGCTGCTCTCCTTCCAGCCATCTTGTTAGCTGGGACATTGTGTGCGTGCGGAAGGACTGTTTAAGGCTATGGAGTGTGAGCCTCATGGGCGCCTATCACGGATCTGGCGAATCCTGCACCGTTTCCATGGAATTGATTGCGTTCCACATGGCGAAGATGCTAGCCCGTTTAAAGTAACTGAATCTGTGTAGGTGTTGTGACTTTTCTTTCTGTTGTAAAACGCCACGGTTCCCATGCCGGCACTTATCCGCAAAATCGGGGATTCTATCCCTAAGTGTTGACACAGGGACTGAATCGGTGGACTTCTACGACAACGGAATTGCCGCAGGTCCTGGATCAATTCATGAACTATTATTGGGCTCGCACCAGCGCTACGTGGAACTTGAGCAATTGCATTTAAAAACTGTCCAATTTTCCAGGGTCGGGATTGACACTCGAGAGGCTGACAAGCTGCAGCCACATATTAGCACTCCACTCCCCACACACACTCACCCCAGCCAACAAGGTGGCAGCATGAAGAGCGGCACCCCGGTTTGCAGATGCTGAGCTGGAGACCCTGTTGGATGCCATGGAGGAGAGTCGGGCTACCCTGTATCCTGGGGTGGGAAGGAGGCTGTCCCCATCGGCGTACAGGGCTGCACCAGGCCTGGGCGCAGGTGGCAGAGGGCCCCACCACAAGGACCGGATAGACGTGCCGTAAAAAGCTGCATGACCTCCTTAGGGCGGCCAAACTGAGTAGGCATCACCGTGCTCCTGGCACTAACACCCGTTCTAAACCCCCCCCCCCCAAACCTGGATGGTGACCGCGTCCAATCCACCCTGCACCAAATGCCACCACCCATACTGGTCGCCATGGTCAGGTGCCCTGGCTACGGAGGCCACCAGCTGCCCACCCCCTGAGCTGCATGCCTCCGGCCACCAAATACCGTCCACTTTCTGTCTCCCCTTCTCTCCACCCCGCTCCCCCCCCCTCCCCCACAGAAGAAGACAACGCATAACCGCCGGGAGAGAGAGAAGACCGGAGGGAGATGGTCAGATCTGCAGCACCTCACCGCAGCAGAACAGGGGGTACTGAACCTAGTTTGTGAGCCCGGGGGAGAGGGCAGTCGCTGAGGTGGAGGTCGGCATCGGGTGAGCAAGTGGGCCCCTGGGAGTTGCGGTTCGCCATGGCACGTGTGAAACGGCCCCCACGCCAACCCCTCACCACTTCCACACCACCCCCTCATCATCCCACGCCACTATCCACCACTCCAATCATGCGTTACGTCTTGTGTGTTGCAGGATCACCTGGCAACAAAGTGGACCCTTCTGGTGTCCTCCGTTCCTGAACCCAACCCCAAGCGGATACCTGTGACGACGAAGCAGCGGACAGCGGCGAGAACCCCCAAACTGCAGCCCGAGACTCCCCCAAGATCCCGTCTGGGGACGACACTGGCTTCCTGTCACAGCTGTCCTCAACACCTGCCACCATCCCAGAGACTCTCACCTTGGTTGGACCCGTTAGTGAAGAGGCTCCTGGGGAACTATCTGGAACATACCGCACACATGCTGCAGTAAACCGGGTGAAGGTAGGACCGACGAGAGGTTGGACGGTTGGAGGGCGACCCAACCCCAGGGACTAGCTGCCGTATGGATGGGTTTCAGGCTTCTGGAAAGGTGGTCCCATCGACAGTGAAGATGCAAATGTAGAGCTGTGGGGCTGCCAGCCTGGGCGCCGGCCGACCTGAGCCAGTCACAGAGGGAGGTGACGCAATCACTGGGTGATGTGGCACAGTCCCAGAGGGAGTGGCACACTCTCTGTGCTCCATGGCCGTGAGCATTGAGATCCTAGTCGAGATGGGAGGGAGCCCCCAGAACTGGCAGTGCCAGGTGGCGAAGGAGCCTTAGGGGTTAGCTCCAGTCGCACCCCTGTCCCAAGGGGTAGCCCACTGAGCACCCCAAGGGAGGACGAAGTGATGGGCCCTGTGCCAGTGACTCCCACAGGGGAGGTGCTGGAACTGCACAGTGCCTCAGACGCCCTCCCCTAGATTCACCTAGATGTAGCATTAGGGCCGGTAAGGCCAGAAAGGTAGACACCAGTTAAGTTGACATGGGTGCAGCACACAATACAGCGTTGGGGGCTAGGGCAAAATCCTGTGCAGAAATGTTCACCACTTCACAATAAACGTTTGTTCACAATGTTGCAACCAGCCTTGGTGCTGTGTGAGAAGGGTATGGGCTGGGCTGGCCTGGCTGCTGGGGAGGTGCTGGGGGCAGGGGTGGGGAGATGGATGGACGTTGAGGGTAGGCCCGGGCCAGGGAACCCCGCTCCGGTACTCCATCCCACCCCCATCCCTCTCCAGCCCAAACCCTCCCTCACTATCGCCACCTCAGCCACCCCATGGATTCGATGAGACCGGGTGAAGGAATGGCCAGATTGCATAGAGGGGTCACCCAGGTGGACGGTGTAAAGTGCTACCGTGGGCAGGAGTGGGACGTTGCCAGATGATGTGGAGCAGCAGAGCTCACCCGAGAGCTGGCCATCATCATCATCCATCCCATGGACCAGACCTGCTGTTACTGCAAACCCAGGGCCCCCACCCTGTAGTGAGGCAGGTATGAATCACGGAGGAGTTTGCAAGGATGGGTGGGGGACAGGGAGAGGTGGCACAGGGAGAGTGGTCATGGGAGGGGGTGTCGGCCGCGACGGGGTGTGAGAAGGGATGGCCGTGCCACGGACCAATCCCCTAGCCGGTGAACCTGGAGGTGGTTAGGGCGCCACTTGCAAGCGGCCCAGGCACACCCGTTCTGCAGCCTCCTGTGGTTGCCTAGGCCCCATGTCCTGCCCATCCTCGTCGAGCGAGGCAACCTAGTTGCTCCCCGAGGTTCACTTTCAAGAAGGCCGATCTGACTTTGGAAGCTGTGACGATAGGTATGGATGTGTCCGAGGTTGCTGGGACAGTTGACAACTGTTTGTTGGTTTCCTGCTCAAAACTAGCATAGAATACATTGAGTTCATCAGGAAGGCGTGCACCGCTGCCGGAGATTCTACTTGGCTTTGCGTTGTAGCCCGTTATGTTGTTTAAGCCTTGCCACAACCTTGTCGCTGGCCTTTGACTCTAGCTTAGTCTTGTATTGTCTCCCTGATGGCTTTGCAGAGGTCGTACCTGGATTTATTTTGGTTTGTGAAGACAGGCCTGTCGTAGGCCAGTGCTCGTAGGGTGATATGCATCCCATCAATCACCCCCTGGACCTGGGGCATTCTGACGAGGATGACGAACCCCGCTGCCTGGGCATCCTGGTGGTCTCGATCCACATTGAATTTGATATTTTGTGCCAACTGAGCATACAGGGCCTCAGTGATGACGCAGATGCACCTGTGCACCAAGGTCTGTGAGATTCTGGACAGGTCCACACTCTGCACCTGGAAGGAAACCGTGGCGTAAAGGTTTAGTTCAACCGTCACCTTGACAGTCACCAGGAGAGGGTGTCCTCCTCCATACCCCCGCGGTGCCAGGTGCACCATGATCCTGCAGATATGCCGTATGGTCCCCCTGCTCAGCCGGAGTCTTTGACTGCATGCCCGGTCTGGGAGATCCTCGAAGCACAGGTACTCATGTGGCGCCTCCTTCCCTCCTCCTCCTCAGCCTGTTGGGCGGCCGGCTTTCCGTCTTCACTAACTGTCTCCTGTTCCTCAGGAGCAGGCTCCACCACTGCAGTGTCCTTCTCGAGCAGCTCCAGCTCGTACAGCCTCAGTCTACCCCCAGAGCTTGGTGGCCAGGATGAAGGCAACCATTCCTGATTGGATTCCAAGTGCCATTGCCTGCAGGGGGTGAAAGGCAGACATGATAGCAAGATGTGTACCCCCATGGCAACCAGGTCCAACAGGCTGCACAGTGGCCCGACCTGCACTGCAGCCCCTGCCCCACATGTCCCCCTCCCCCCACCCCCTTCCCCATGCTAACCTCCAGCCATTCACCTGTCACTCCGCACCACACACATGGCCCCAGCGGTGCCCGGCACCGCAGGGGCCTCCTGTCCCGGCGCCCATCCCTGCCTCAAGGGAAGGGATGGAAGGCCCTACCCACGCTAGCTGTACTCTCCGCGGCACTGTCCTGTAGGGGCTTCTGTGGGCATTGCCCTTGCGTGGGCCTCGTGATTCCCCGCTGGCGGGTGGCATCCGGTTGGTGGGGGGGGGTGTTGTTGGTGGGGTGGGGAGGGGGGGGGTGGTTGGGGTGGGGAGTGGAGTGCGGATATGGTGGGGTGGAGGGCGGGGGTGGTGGGGTGGAGGGTGGGGTGGAGGGTGGAGTTGAGGGTGGAGTTGGAGTGTGGATATGGTGGGGTGGGAGCATCCATACGGCTGGTGTTACTCTGCACAAGAATGGGCCACGGTGGGCGGCCATTGGGTGCGCAGCAAGATGGCTGCCTAGCAGGCCGTGAAAATGGCGGTCCGTGCCTGGGTATCCCAGTCCTGGGGGTGCTCACCCCGACCCCACGGTTCATCCCCTAGTCACCCTATGATACTCCCCCCCCCGCCCCCCCCCCCCCCCCCAACCAGCTCTAGCAGACGTCCACCCCCCAGCTAGCCCACAGGACCAGCAGCCCACAGTCACGCTTCTGGGAACATTTCCTACCTCCTCTCTTTCCCTCAGCAGCCACGGTGCCTGTTTCTCCAGTTTTAAAACCACAAGTGATGTTCGCTATCAGTAATTCCTCCTGGCGGAGAAGGAGCATTGCAGAGACCCCGGAGAATACTGATCAGACCCGTTAATGATATCCCACCGGCATGCACTGTACGTGTGGTGTAGAATGCTTTGATGCCGCTGTCGAGGCACTGGAGCATGGTGTTCTACTGGGTGCCCGGTGCCGGCCACGATTTTCACCTCGATTCTCCGCCCAAACACCTTTCGTGTTTCTAGCGTCGCTGGACAGAGAATCCCACCCACTATGTCCAAATGCACCAACAAAAAGGATCAACAAACATGTAGCTTTTAAGTTCTATAATCCAATTCCCCAAAGCTGATGGTTCTTTTTGAAACGATCTTCATTGGGGATTCCACATTCAGTATCTCAGATCCAAAGCAAACTGTGAAGTTAGGTTGCAGATAAATCAGAATATCTCTGAATGGCAGAACATGTCTGAACGGCTACAAGCAAAACGAGTGCCCCTCGAACCAGACTGATTTGAGTATAACCTCGACTCTACCCTCCTGCCTTCCTCAGATAACATTTCAACCCTTAATTATCAAGAATTTATCTGCCGCAGCCTTAAAAATATTCAGACTCTGCTTCCACCACATTTTGAGGAAGAGAGTTCCAAAGACTCAGTGCCCCCTGAGAGAAAACAATTCTCCTCCTACCTGTCCTAAATCGGTGACCCCTTGAATATTTTTATTGGCATTTTCAATTATACACACTAACACTTTACGTTCAATATTTACAGCACATGCGGTTCTTATATACATACAATCGCTCTTGATGTTTTCTCCCCCCCTTTCCCTACTCCTAGCCCCACCTCCATGGTCCCTCCTTGGCATCCCCCTCTTTTGTTCAGGGTGTTCTGTCCCCGAGCTCCTATTCTCCCCTTTCCTCCCCTGCCCCTTCCTTTTATGTTTTCTGTTGCCAGCCTTGTGGGTTCGGGGGGGGGCTTCTGCACCCATGCTTCTCCCTGTAGTTCCCCTGAGTTTCCTCCTCTCTTCCTCCCCTTAGAGTTGTGTGTCCCTGCCTGTTTTCTCCCATCTCTCGCTTTTTCCATACTCGCTGTTGGCTTCGAACTGGTCTTGGAACAGGCCGACGACCTGCCCCCATGCATGAGGAAGCCATCTTCCAACCCCCAACCCTTGGATGGTGTACTTGATCTTGTCCAAAGAAATTCCACCAGGTCTGCCAGCCAGTCTGCAGCTGTGGGTGGTGCTGCTGATCGCCAGCCGAGCAGGATTCTCTGGCCTGTGTTTAGGGAAGCGAAAGCTGAGTTACACATGGGGAAGGGGGCCAGCGCCCTCGCTTTCGCTTCCCTAATCGCGCGCTGGAGAATCCTGCTCGGCTGGCGATTGGCAGCACCACCCAAAGCTGCAGACTGGCTCGCTGACCTCTCGGAATTTCTCCATCTGAGGGTCAGAGGAAGGCTTCCTGGACACTTGGGGGCAGTTTGTCGGCCTGTTCCAAAACCTGTTTGAGGCCAGCAACGAAGAGTAAGCTCGGAACAAAAAGATAGATGAGGAACCAAAGGACTGCGCAACTCGGGGTGAGGGGGGGGGGGGGGGGGGAAGGAAGGGGGGGAAACCACAAGTGAAGGGGAAGGGTGCTAAAGCCAAGGGGGGGGGGATCATAGACCGATCCAGAGGGCAACGAAATGTACATAGAGTTAGTTAAATGAAGGACAAAATAATCCTCTCTGTAAAATGAAGGACAAAATAAACCTCTCTGTAAAATAAAGTAAATTAGCACGGGCAGAAAAATATAATGTGCATACACAATAACTGTTTATAAATATGAGAAAAGCCAATAAAAAGATTTTCAAAAAAAAAAGGGAAGCGAAAGCTAGGGTGCAGCCCTCTTCCCTATGTGTAGCTCTGACTGTTCTGATACCCCGAAATTGCCACACTCGGGCATGGCTCTGCCCTCACCCCCACAACCTTGGATATTGCCTCGAAGAAGGCTGTCCAGGACCCGACAGTAAGAAGTCTTACAACACCAGGTTAAAGTCCAATAGGTTTGTTTCAAACACTAGCTTTCGGAGCACTGCTCCTTCCTCAGGTGAATGAAGAGGTAGGTTCCAGAAACATATATAGAGACAAAGTCAAAGATGCCAGACAATGCTTGGAATGCGAGCATTTACAGGTAATTAAGTCTTTACAGATCCAGAGAGATGGGTAATCCCAGGTTAAAGAGGTGTGAATTGTCTCAAGGCAGGACAGTTGGTAGGATTTTGCAAGCCCAGGCCAGATGGTGGGGGGTGAATGTAACGCGACATGAATCCAAGGTACCTGTTGAGGCTGAACTCATGTGTACGGAACTTGGCTATAAGTTTCTGTTTGGCGATTCTGCGTTGTCGCACGTCCTGAAGGCCGCCTTGGAGAATGCTTACCCGAAGATCAGAGGCTGAATGCCCTTGACTGCTGAAGTGTTCCCCGACTGGAAGGGAACATTCCTGCCTGGTGATTGTCGCACGATGTCCGTTGATTCGTTGTCGCAGCGTCTGCATGGTCTCGCCAATGTACCACGCTTCGGGACAGCCTTTCCTGCAGCGTATGAGGTAGACAACGTTGGCCGAGTCGCACGAGTATGTACCGCGTACCTGGTGGGTGGTGTTCTCACGTGTAATGGTGGTATCCATGTCGATAATCTGGCACATCTTGCAGAGATTGCCATGGCAGGGTTGTGTGGTGTCGTGGTCGCTGTTCTAAAGACTGGGTAGCTTGCTGCAAACAATGGTTTGTTTGCGGTTGCGCGGTTGTTTAAAGCCAAGTTGTGGGGATGACCTTGGCAAGATGTTTGTCTTCATCGATGACGTGTTGAAGGCTACGAAGAAGATGTCGTAATTTCTCCACTCCGGGGAAATCTTGGACGACGAAGGATACTCTGTCGGTTGTGTCCCGTGTTTGTCTTCGGATGAGTTCGGTGCGGTTTTTTGCTGTGGTGCGTTGGAACTGTCGATCGATGAGTCGAGCGCCATATCCCATTCGTACGAGGGCATCTTTCAGCATCTGTAGATGCCTGTTACGTGCCTCCTCGTCTGAGGAGATCCTGTGTATATGGAGGGCTTGTCCATAGGGGATGGCTTCTTTAATGTGTTTAGGGTGGAAGCTGGGGAAGTGGAGCATCGTGAGGTTATCCGTGGGCTTGCGGTAAAGCGAAGTGCTGAGGTGACCGATTTTGGAGAGTAGTCCATGGTGAGTCTGATGGTGGGATGGAACTTATTGATGTCATCGTGTCGTCGTTTCAGTGATTCTTCGCCGTGGGTCCAAAGGAAAATAATGTCATCGATGTATCTGGTGTATAACGTCGGTTAAAGGTCCTGTGCGTTGAGGAGGTCTTGTTCAAACTTGTGAATGAAGATCTTGGCATATTGAGGTGCGAATTTGGTCCCCGTGGCTGTTCCGTGTGTCTGGATGAAGAACTTGTTGTCGAAGGTGAAGACAATGTGATCCAGAATGAAGCGGATGAGTTGCAGAATTGCGTCTGGAGATTGCCTGTTGTCGGTGTTGAGTACTAAAGCTGTTGCAGCAATGCCGTTGTCATGGGGGATGCTGGTGTAGAGTGCCGAGACATCCATTGTGACAAGGAATGCTCCTGGTTCAACTGGTCCATGGGTGCTGAGTTTCTGTAAGAAGTCCGTTGTATCGCGACAGAAGTTTGGGACAAGCCGAGAACATGTGGGTGTGGTTGACCGGGCCTCTCTGGCACCTTTCACATTTATTCTCCACCTCCGGGAAGAACCTGTTCATTCGAGTTCTGGTTAGGTGCGAACTGCATGTGGCTGAGCCTTGCGCAGGAGGAGGTGGAGTTAGCCCTTTTCAGTGCTTCGCTCCAGATACCCAGCCCACTTCTGTCCCCAGTTCGTCTCCCCATTTTCATCTGGCTTTGTGCAGTGGGTGTCTCGCCCTGTCCATTAGCTTTCTGTAGATGTTCCCTCAGTTCTCCCTTACTGTCCATGTTTATCAGATCTTCTATTAATGTGGTTCTCAGGGCCTTGGGGTATCCTACAGTCTCCTTGCGGAGAAAGTGCTTTACCCGGAGGTGTCTAAGTTCCTGTCCTGTCGGTAATTCCAGGTCTTCCGTCACTTCGCTCAGTGTCACTAGTCTGTCCCCCATGTAAAAGTCCCTGACTGTTAGTGTCACCCCGTCCTGTCTCCATTTTTTGAAAGTGGTACCGAGCATGTGAAACCTGAGGAAGGAGCAGTGCTCCCAAAGCTAGTGATTCGAAACAAATTTGTTGGACTTTAACCTGGTGTTGTGAGACTTCTTACCATCTTGAGGTAGGCTGAGAGTCGACCAATAATTGGTTATCATAGCTGTCTGTCATTTAAAGTCCGGGCTGACAAGTCATGTTATCCCTTTTTATTTTGTGCCCTGAGAAGTACGCAAGATTCCTATTCCCACAACATTTTAAGAGTCTGTATTAATAATCAAGTGTTAATAATATGTTCATAATTATAACTGATAGAAACTTTTGTGTTCCAAATTACATTTCCAGCCTTTCCGACATATCTTTAATGAATTATTTAAGGCTGACCCAGCGGTTAGTACTGCTGCCTCACAGCGCTGAGGACCCAGGTTCAATCCCAGCCCCAGGTCATTGTCCGTGTGGAGTTTGCACATTCTCCCATGCATGGATGCCCACTCCCACAACCCAAAGATTTTTTAATTTTTATTTAGAGTACCCAATTCATTTTTTTCCAATTAAGGGGCAATTTAGTGTGGCCAATCCACCTAGCTTGCACATTTTTGGGTTGTGGGGGCGAAACCCACGCAAACACGGGGAGAATGTGCAAACTCCCCACGGACAGTGACCCAGCTCCGGGATCGAACCTGGGACCTCAGTGCCGTGAGGCCGCAGTGCTAACCTACTGCGCCACCATGCTGCCCCCCACAACACAAAGATGTGCAGTGTAGGTGAATTGGCCACACTAAATTGCCCCTTAATTGGAAAAGAAAGAATTGGGTACTTAAAATTTTTTAAAATTGTTTATTCTTTAAGTGTCTCACAATTGAGGCTGTCTACTTAACTAATTTGGCTGGTTTCCAATAATACTGGTTTAGTTTTTATTAAGATGGCTTCCTTCAATTTTAGCACAAAATGTTTAAGAACATAATAATTCAAACTGCAAAAATGATAGTTGCACTATAACTAGTGATTTTGAAACTACCAACAGTCCCCGGGTTGAGGGTAAAATATATATTGTCAATATTGGATTGGATCGGATTTGTTTATTGTCACGTGTACCGAGGTACAGTGAAAAGTATTTTTCTGCGAGCAGCTTTACAAATCATTAAGTACATGGGAAGAAAAGGGAATAAAAGAAAATACATAATAGGGCAACACAAGGTATACAATGTAACTACATAAGCACCGGCATCGGATGAAGCATACAGGGTGTAGTGTTAATGAGGTCAGTCCATAAGAGGATCATTTCGGAGTCTGGTAACAGCGGGAAAGAAGCTGTTTTTGAGTCTGTTTGTGCGTGTTCTCAGACTTCGATATCTCCTGCCCAATGGAGAAGTTGGAAGAGTGAGTAAGCCGGGTGGGAGGGGTCTTTGATTATGCTGCCCGCTTTCCCCAGGCAGTGGGAGGTGTAGATGCAGTCAATGGATAGGAGGCATGTTTGTGTGATGGACTGGGCGGTGTTCACGACTCTCTGAAGTTTCTTGAGGTCCTGGGCCGAGCAGTTGCCATACCAGGCTGTGATGCAGCCAGATAGGATGCTGTCTATGGTGCATCTGTAAAGGTTGGTACGGGTTAATGTGGACTTGCCGAATTTCCTTAGTTTCCTGAGGCAGTATGGGCGCTGTTGTGCTTTCTTGGTGGTAGCGTCGACGTGGGTGGACCAGGACAGATTTTTGGAGATGTGCACCCCTAGGAATTTGAAACTGCTAACCATCTCCACCTCGGCCCTGTTGATGCTGACAGGGGTGTGTACAGTACTTTGCTTCCTGAAGTCAATGGGCAGCTCTTTAGTTTTGTTGGCACTGAGGGAGAGATTGTTGTCGCTGCACCACTCCACTAGGTTCTCTATCTCCCTCCTGTATTCTGACTCATCGTTATTCGGCCCACTATGGTCATGTCGTCAGCAAACGTGTAGATGGAGTTGGAATCAAATTTTACCATGCAGTCGTGTGCATACAGGGAGTAGAGTAGGAGGCTAAGTACGCAGGCTTGCGGGGCCCCGGTGTTGAGGGCTATTGTGGAGGAGGTATTGGTGTTCATTCTTACTGATTGTGGTCTGTTGGTCAGAAAATCGAGGATCCAGTTGCAAAGTGGGGAGCCAAGTCCTAGGTTTTGGAGTTTTGATATGAGCTTCGCTGGGATTATGGTGTTGAAGGCGGAGCTGTAGTCAATAAATAAGAGTCTGATGTAGGAGTCCTTGTTGTCGAGATGCACTAGGAATGAGTGTAGGGCCAGGGAAATGGCATCTGCTGTGGACCGGTTGCGACGGTATGCGAATTGCAGTGGATCAAGGCGTTCTGGGAGTATGGAGGTGATGCGCTTCATGATCAACCTCTCGAAGCACTTCATTACAACTGAAGTCAGGGCCACCGGACGGTAGTCATTGAAGCACGTTGCCTGGTTCTTCTTTGGCACCGGTATGATGGTGGTCTTCTTGAAGTAGTTGGGGAACTCGGAGTGGAGTAGGGACACGTTAAAGATGTCCGCGAACACCTCTGCCAGCTGATCCGCGCAGGCTCTGAGTACACGACCAGGGATCCCGTCCGGGCCCGTCGCCTTCCGAGGGTTCACTTTCAGGAAGGCCGATCTGACTTTGGAAGCTGTTATGGTGGGTATGGGTGTGTTATGGGCTGCTGGGGCACTCGACAGCGAATTGTTGGTTAACTGCTCGAACCGAGCATAGAATGCATTGTGTTCATCAGGGAGGAGTGCGCGGCTGACGGAGATACTGCTCGACTTCGCTTTGTAGCCCGTTATGTTGTTTAGTCCTTGCCACAATCGCCGAGAGTCTGTCTGTGACTCTAACTTGGATTGATATTCTCTCTTGGCATCTCGGATGGCTTTGCGGAGGTCGTACCTGGATTTCTTTTATAGGTCAGGGTCGTCTGACTTGAACGCCTCAGATCTGTCCTTCAGTAGGGAGTCAATCTCGCGATTGAGCTATGGTTTCTGGTTGGGGAACGTACGTACTGCTTTCTTTGGTATGCAGTCGTCCACACATTTGCGGATGAAGTCTGTGATGGTGGTGGCATACTCATTTAAGTTGGTCGCTGAGTTCTGAAATATGGACCAGCCCACTGTCTCGAAGCAGTCACATAAGAGCTCTTCTGTTTCCTCGGACCAGCACTGCATGACCTTCTTAGCTGGATTCTCCCGCTTGAGTTTCTGCTCTTTTTGCCGGGAGAAGGAGCACCGTCTTATGGTCTGATTTCCCAAAGTGCGGTCGGGGGATGGAACGGGAGGCACCCTTGATTTTTGAATAGCAGTGGTCAAGAGTGTTGTCGCCCCTGGTGGGACAGGAGATGTGCTGGTGGAATTTTGGCAGTACACTATTGAGGTTGGCCTTGTTGAAGTCTCCGGCCACGATGAACAAGGCCTCCGGGTGTTCTGTTTCGTAGTTGTTCATAACCGTGTACAGTTCGTCCAGTGCCTTCCTCACGTCTGCCTGGTGTGGGATGTAGACCGCTATGATAATGGCTGAAGTGAATACACGTGGAAGATAGTATTGGCGGCACTTCACGGTCAGGTATTCCAGGTCCGGGGAGCAGTAGGTCGCCAGGGTCGCCACATCCAAGCACCAGGAGGAGTTGATGAGGAGGCAAACCCCTCCACCCTTCGCTTTGCCTGATGACGTGGTGCGGTCTGCCCGGTGAATTGAGAAGCCTTCATGTTGTATGGCACAGTCCGGTGAGGCGGGGGTGAGCCATGTCTCTGTGAAACAGAGCACACAGCAGTCTCTTACTTCCCTCTGAGAGTTAAGTCTGGCGTTAAGTTCATTCAGCTTGTTTTTGATCGCTTGGACGTTTGCCAGGAGTATGCTGAGGAGAGGGGTCTTGAAACCGTGTTCCTTCAGTCTAACCTGCAGACCATCGCGTTTTCCTCACTTCCTCGGTCGGCGGCTGCGCCTGGATGATCCTGGGATCCGATGGGAGAAGTCTGACCTTGTGGAAGGTAGGTGTTTGCGTCTGGCGGGGTCCAGGGCGCTGACGGAGACCAGGGTGCTGTTACGTTTCCGGGGTCACGTCTGTATATGTCAATATATATTTATCCTTCACAATTCAATTTATCACATGGGTTTTCTTTGGCATCAGAATTGACTTCCAGCCTAAATCAACTGTACAATTTTAGCCTTGTGTTGAAGACTCTCAAATAACAAATAATGGTACTGAGATGGTACCAGTCAATGGTACCAGTCAATTCAGGACAATTTAAAAAGAGCAACTTGTAAACTCACTCCCAGTGAGCTCTCCCAGTGAGCCAGAGAAGACACAGCCAGAGTGAGACAGAACCAAGAGTGAGTTTGGGAATTTGAAACTAGGTGGGAATTGAATCAAATCAGTAAGGCAGCTCCTTTTAAATTTCAGGAGTTTAAATTAATTTAAATTAAGCTAGAATTGTGCAGTGTAGGTTAACAAGGGGTGCCCCACCCACTCACATAACTCGTTGGCAATTAAGTGTCAGTCACTTAAATCTACGTTGATCTAAAAGCAGGTGGGGGAGGGGAGTCAATTCAGGACAATTTAAAAAGAGCAACTTGTAAACTCACTCCCAATGAGTTCTCCCAGTGAGCCAGAGAAGACACAGCCAGAGTGAGACAGAACCAAGAGTGAGTTTGGGAATTTGAATCTAGGTGGGAATTCGAAGCTGGGTAGGGAGGAGGTGCTTTTTATCCTTGGTAAGTGACTGGTAAGTAGTGTTTCTGTTTTTCTGTTTCTTTTCATTGGTATATTTATTTATTTTCTTCTTCGTCGTTTATTTATTTATTTAATTTTGTGTGGGGGGATTGTAACTGTTGAAGTTAACCGAAGGTTTAAGACATGGCAGGGGATCTCAGACCCGTGTCATGCTCCTCATGTGCGATGTGGGAGCTCAGGGACACGTCCGCTGTCTGGCTCTTTCACGTGCAAGACGTGTGTCCAGTTGCAGCTCCTGTTAGACTGCTTGACGGCGCTGGAGCTGCGGATGGACTCACTTTGGAGAATCCGCGATGCTGAGGACGTCGTGGATAGCACGTTTAGCGAGTTGGTCTCACCGCAGGTGAACGGTACTGAGGGAGATAGAAAATGGGTGACCAAAAGACAGAGCAAGAGTAGGAAGACAGTGCAAGTGTCCCCTGCGGTCATCTCCCTGCAAAACAGATATACCGCTTTGGATACTGTTGAGGGAGATGGCTCACCAGGGGAAGGCAGCAACAGCCAGGTTCATGGCACCGTGGCTGGCTCTGCTGCGCAGCCGGGAAGGAAGAAGAATGGCAGGGCTATAGTGACAGGGGACTCAATTGTAAGGGGAATAGACAGTTGGTTCTGCGGACACAATCGAGACTCCAGGATGGTATGTTGCCTCCCTGGTGCAAGGGTCAAGGATGTCTCGGATCGGCTGCAGGACATTCCGGGGGGGTGGGGCGGGGGGGATTGGGGTGAACAGCCAGCTGTCGTGGTGCAAATAGGCACCAACGATATAGGTAAAAAAACGGGATGAGGTCCTACAAGCTGAATTTAGGGAGTTAGGAGTTATATTAAAAAGTAGGACCTCAAAGGTAGTAATCTGAGGATTGCTACCAGTGCCATGAGCTAGTCAGAGTAGGAATGTCAGGATAGAGAGGATGAATGCATGGCTCGAGAGATGGTGCAAGAGGGAGGGATTCAAATTCCTGGGACATTGGAACCGGTTCTGGGGGAGGTGGGACCAGTACAAACCGGACGGTCTGCACCTGGGCAGCACTGGAACCGATGTCCTAGTGTTTGTCCTAGGGAGAGCTTAAACTAATGTGGCAGGGGGATGGGAACCGATGCAGGAAGTTGGAAGGTAGTAAAACAGAGACAGAAACAAAAGGCAGTAAGGGGGAAAGTGTAAGGCAGAGAAGCCATAGTCAAAAATCAAAACGGGCAACAGTACAAGGTACAGTGACTGAGGGGAGCTCAGTGAATAGGACCAGGAATACTAAAAGGTATAAAACAGGAAGTGAAAACATTAATGGTAAGCGACGCGGCAGATTGTTACATGAAGATATGGGTTCAACGACAAGGAAAATTAGGAGAAAGGTTAAGAGGAAATATAACTTAGGAGAGGTTACTGATCGAGGTGTTAAGATTCAGAACAGAGGTAAAAAAAAGCCAACATAAGTGTACTTTACCTGAATGCTCGTAGCATTCGGAATAAGGTAAATGAGTTGATGGCTCAAATCATCGTGAATGACTATGATTTAGTGGCCATTACTGAAACATTGTTAAAGGATGGTCACGACTGGGAGTTAAATATCCGAGGGTATCAAACTATTCGGAAGGACAGAGTGGATGGTAAGTGAGGTGGTGTAGCTCTGTTATTTAAGGATGACATCTGGGCAATAGTAAGGGGTGACATCGGTGCTATGGAGGATAAGGTTGAATCCATTTGGGTGGAAATCAGGAATAGTAAGGCGAAAAAGTCACTGATAGGAGTAGTCTATAGGCCACCAAATAGTAACATTATGGTGGGGCAGGCAATAAACAAAGAAATAACTGATGCATGTAGAAATTGTACAGCAGTTATCATGGGGGATTTTAATCTACATGTCGATTGCTTTAACCAGGTAGGTCAAGGCAGCCTTGAGGAGGAGTTTATAGAATGTATACGCGATAGTTTCCTAGAACAGTATGTAATGGAACCTACGAGGGAACAAGCGGTCCTAGACCTGGTCCTGTGTAATGAGACAGGATTGATTCAGGATCACATAGTTAGGGATCCTCTCGGAAGGAGCGATCACAATATGATGGAATTTAAAATACAGATGGAGGGTGAGAAGGTAAAATCAAGCACTAGTGTTTTGTGCTTACACAAAGGAGATTACAATGGGATGAGAGAAGAACTAGCTAAAGTAGACTGGGAGCACAGACTTTATGGTGAAACAGTTGAGGAACAGTGGAGAACCTTCCAAGTGATTTTTCACAGTGCTCAGCAAAGGTTTATACCAACAAAAAGGAAGGACGGTAAAAAGAGGGAAAATCGACCGTGGATATCTAAGGAAATAAGGGAGAGTATCAAATTGAAGGAAAAAACATACTAAGTAGCAAAGATCAGTGGGAGACTAGAGGACTGGGAAATCTTTATGGGGCAACAGAAAGCTACTAAAAAAAGCTATAAAGAAGAGTAAGATAGATTATGAGAGTAAATGTGATTAAGAAGGCAAATGGAATTTTGTCCTTCATTGCTAGAGGGATGGAGTTTAAGACTAGGGAGGTTATGCTGCAATTGTATAAAGTGTGAGTGAGGCCACACCTGGAGTATTGTGAACACAATACTCCAGGTGTGGCCTCACTTACTTGAGAAAAGACGTACTGGCACTGGAGGGTGTGCAGAGGAGATTCACTAGGTTAATCCCAGAGCTGAAGGAGTTGGATTACGAGGAGAGGTTGAGTAGACTGGGACTGTACTCGTTGGAATTTAGAAGGATGAGGGGGGATCTTATAGAAACATATAAGATTATGTAGGGAATAGATAGGATAGATGCGGGCAGGTTGTTTCCACTGGCGGGTGAAAGCAGAACTAGGGGGCTTAGCCTCAAAATAAGGGGAAGTAGATTTAGGACTGAGTTTAGGAGGAACTTCTTCACCCAAAGGGTTGTGAATCTATGGAATTCCTTGCCCAGTGAAGCAGTAGAGGCTCCTTCATTAAATGTTTTTAAGATAAAGATAGATAGTTTTTTGAAGAATAGAGAGATTAAGGGTTATGGTGTTCGGTCCGGAAAGTGGAGCTGAGTCCACAAAAGATCAGCCATGATCTCATTGAATGGTGGAGCAGGCTCGAGGGGCCAGATGGCCTACTCCTGCTCCTAGTTCTTATGTTCTTATGAATGGTACATTCAGGAAGAAATCAGTGCAGTCACCACAACTTGGAAGGGGATTGAGGAGAAGGACCCTTGCACTCAACAGGAGGAATGACATTCGCCAGAGGGTAGTACTGAAAAACATTCTGGGAGAAATCAGTTCAGTCACCAAACTTGGAAGGGGATTGAGGAGGACCCACTGCCAAAGAATTGAATAGCTCCAAACATAAAGTTGCTGTAGTTTTTCCATCCCTCCTTTCTCCTCAAACCAAAAAAAAAGGGAGTGAGACAGTACTTTAGGTGAGCACCAGACCTGCGAGGGGCACTCTTCTGAGTCTGCATTCAAGAAGGCAGCTGATTGGTGAGTATGCCCTTGTGAGTGTTTTTATTTTATTAAAGTAATTGAATATTTAACAGAGGGTTAGACATGACAATTAGTGGGGCTTGCTGTTCTGCCTGCGACATGTGGTCAATCATGAATGCTGACGACATCCCTGACAATTACATCTGCGGGAAGTGTATCCAACTGCACTTGCTGAATGAATGAATGGATTGGTTTGAGCAGCAGCTGGGGGTACTGAGAAGCAACCAAATGGCGGAAATGTGTTATAGATAGAAGTTATAGAGACGTGGTCACTCCCAAGGTACAAGAAGAAAGATGGGTGACCGCTAGATGGGGCAAGCAGTCGGTACAGGAGTCCCTGTGGCTGTGCCCCTCTCTAACAAGTATGCCTTTTTGGATACTGATGAGGGGGATGGCCCATCAGGTGACAGCAGTAGCAGGAGCAGTGGCACCATTGCTGGCACTACTGTACAGCGTGTTAAGGGATAGGTTAAGAGACATTCCAATTAAATGTCTCATTTATGTTAAGTAAGGGCAGCACGGTAGCATAGTGGTTAGCACAATTGCTTCACAGCTCCAGGGTCCCAGGTTCGATTCCTGGCTTGGGTCACTGTCTGTGCGAAGTCTGCACGTTCTCCCCGTGTCTGCATGGGTTTCCTCCGGGTCTCCGGTTTCCTCCCACAGTCCGAAGATGTGCAGGTTAAGTGGATTGGCCAGGCTAAATTGCCCTTTGTGTTGGGTGGGGTTACTGGGTTATGGGGATAGGGTGGAGGTGTGAGCTTGGGTAGGTTGCTCTTTCCAAGAGCCGGTGCAGACCCGATGGGCCGAATGGCCTCCTTCTGCCCTGTAAATTCTATGAACATCTATGAACTATCCAACAATTGACACTAATATGTAAAGATGCATCAGGTGGCCTTTGGGACATGTGATGTGATGATAGAGTTTTGTATAGAGTTGTGTTAAAGGAAAATAAAAGTGTTTGTTTGAAGGAGCAGAACCTTTGACTTAATACAACAGTAGCTAAACGGCTAACAGTGGTAGCAGAGCAGATGTGAACGGTTGAAAGATACAACTTTTCCAGACTAACCAAGGAGTGAGTGAGAAAAAATAAGGATATATATGGCTGAACCTAGGATAAAGATAGCCGGATATGACTATTTTCTGAAAGGGGATAGTACGACCAATGGAGAAGTGCAGTTGTTATGTGGACTATGGTAACTGCCTTGGGAACGAGGAAACAAGGTATGGCATTGGCTCTTTCTCTACCTTATGA
This sequence comes from Scyliorhinus torazame, assembly GCF_047496885.1. Lineage (NCBI taxonomy): Eukaryota > Metazoa > Chordata > Chondrichthyes > Carcharhiniformes > Scyliorhinidae > Scyliorhinus > Scyliorhinus torazame. The sequence goes on along the minus strand of NC_092714.1, from coordinate 95,986,595 downwards.
GAGTAAAATCCAAAGCATAGTGTTTTCTGAGCTGGAATTGGAAGAATTAGATTAGAAGAAGGTCTGGAGACTATTATGTTATATGGATAAGATTTATCAAAAGGATGACTTGTTAAGTGTGTATGAAGCCTGGTCAGATTTTGATAGATTCTGGAAAACAGAGGACATCTCCATTAAAGACTACATAATGGAATTTAGCAGACTGTATAAAAGGCTGCAGAAACACAGCCTGGAATTTCCACAGTCTGTGTTGGCATTTAAATTACTGGACTGTGCTAGAGTGAGCAACATGGATAGTCTCCTGGTTTTGACAGGAGTTACCTTTGTGGATAAGGATACCTTATTTGATCAGATGACAGAAGTTGACAGATGACAAACCTTAAAAAGGTTTATGGGGGAACATTCGTTTCCTATGGCTCTGATTACCCAAATGGGTCACAGTACGAAGTCTTACTACACCAGGTTAAAGTCCAACAGGTTTGTTTCGATGTCACTAGCTTTCAGAGCGCTGCTCCGTCCTCACCTGAGGAAGGAGCAGCGCTCTGAAAGCTAGTGACATCGAAACAAACCTGTTGGACTTTAACCTGGTGTTGTAAGACTTCGTACTGTGTTCACCCCAGTCCAACGCCGGCATCTCCACACCAAATGGGTCAGTCAGCAATAAAGCAGACTATGGAAGATACACTACTGACAGGATGGCGAAATCATACAGCTACAAACAGATTGTAAGAGTATGGAAGGAGATCGGGACCCAGAAATTATGAGGACAGAAACCCATTTAGAACCGATAATAGGAGGAGGGACCTATAATAGGAGGAGGAGAATGGAAATAGGAAGATGGACCCCAGAAATGCCCGGGGTATGATAAATCGATGTTTCCGGTGTGACTCTCAATACCATTATGCTTTCAACTGTCCAACACGTTATAATAGAGTGTTTGAAGCGACACATGACATGGAAGAGTCAGAAGAGGAAAAAGATAGTGACCAGAAAGAAGGCATTGTCCTACTCACAAGCAGTTTTACTCCGGTAATGAGGGTGTTGGTTGCAGAATCCTTCAATTGTACTGTATTGGACAGTGGCTGCACATCTATTGTGTGTGGAATTGACTGGTTAAAATGTTACCTGGCCTCTTTGAATGCTGAAAATCATGACAAGGTTAAGGAATTTGAAAGTTCCACAAGTTTCAGGTTTGGGGATGATAATACTCTGAAGTCGCTGAAAAGAGTGGTGATCCCTTGCAATATTGCCAGAGTGAATCATTTCATTAGCACGGATGTTGTATCAAGTGACATACCTTTGTTTCTGAGCAGATAGTTGATGAAGAAAGCACACATGAAACTAGATATGGAACAGGATAAGGCAACAGTTTTTGGAAAGACGGTGGACTTACAATTTACACTGTCGGGACACTATTGTATTCCATTACTGACAAATAGTATTTCAGGTGCAGTTGTTGAGGATGTGTTAATGGCAGTGGGAATTGGGACTTTAGCTGATAAAATGCTTGTTGTATTAAAACTGCATAGGCAATTTGCACATCCGTCTCCTCGGAGGCTGAAAAAATTATTAAAGGATGCAGGGGTAAGGGATGAAGACTACTAAACTGATAGAACAGGTTAGTGACCGCTGTGAAGTTTGTAGGAAGTACAGAAGGACACCACGACCGATAGTAACCCTACCTTTGGTCAGGGATTTTAATGACATTGTGGCCATGGACCTTAAGATCTGGGATAAAGCTAACAATATATTTATTGTGCATTTTGTAGATTTAGCAACCAGATTTAGTCAATCACTTATTGTACGAAGTAAAGAAAAGAGAGTAATTCTGGATCAAATCGTAGAAAAATGGATAGAGACAGGAATGGCCCACAGTCCAAAGTTGTGCAGGTTAGTTGGATTGACCATGCTAAATTGCCCCTTGGTGTCCAAATGTTATGTGCGATTATAGGCTTACACGGATTGGGCCGGGGTGGGGGGCTCTTTTGGAGGATTGGTGCAGACTTGATGGGCTGAATGGCCTCCTTCTGCCCTGTGGGGATTCTATGTTCTAATTATTGCATTTGAGTGAGAAATGTTTGGGTGAAATATGACCCGAGGTCACTGTTTACCTGCAGTGATTGTCCCCAGCTACAGATTACCTCAATCAATAAAATTCCTTGCAAAAAGTATTACTAATTTGAAGTTACTTATATATCAGCATTCAGGTCTTAACTACCAAATCAAATTAAATTAACTTAAAAGATTCCCCAGCTCTCTCTTTAAAACTATATCCAATTTGTGGATATTTCTTACTCTGTATCATTATTTCCAACCTTTATTTGTCCTAATCCAAAATTCATTTAACTTTAATTGACTCCCTCAGCAAGCATCATAGTGTATAATACTGATTATTTCTGATTATTTTAAAGACAGTCCCTCTATGGAGTACATGTCAGTGCCTCAATAATTTAAGGAACGTTGCCTCACTCTAGTGACTACATTGATCATATCATGCCATTTGCCAAGTAGTTGCACTTGACTGAGACCTGTCTTTCAATGCATTCAACTAATCTTTGAACAAGTCCATTTTTAAACTGATTTCCCACATATTCTATTGGTTACTTCACACATAAGACATTATCACGCTTGTCTCAATATCACATTCTTGACTCTCAGGTGATCTTTTCAAAAGATCTTGAATCCTTTGTTCATTTCTCCGGGTGTAGTCTCAATGCTTCCGATTGGGCCAGACTATCAAATTCAGTCCCCTTGAAAAAAAGTTCCAAGACAAAGAAACAAATCTCCAAGAGGAATCTGTTAATTTAACTTGTCTCATCTACACTTTCCTTTCACTAGAATGTATATCAATACCAAATTGATATATTGGACTACAACCAATATGAATTATTCCACTTTAAGAGTCTGTATTAATAATCAAGTGGTAATAATATGTTCATAATTATAAAAGTTATAAACTTTTGTGTTCCAAATTACATTTCCTGCCTTTCGAACTTATCTATTAATGAATTACTCATTCTTTCATTGTCTCACAATTAAGGCTGTCTATTTAACTAATCTGGCTCGTTTCCAAGAATACTGATTTAGTTTTTATTAAAATGGTTTCCATCAATTTTAGCAGAAAATGCTTAAGAACACATTAATTCAAATTATAAAATGATAGTTAGATCATAAGACCATAAGACATAGGAGCAGAATTAGGCCACTCGGCCCATCGAGTCTGCTCTGCCATTCAATCATGGCTGATATTTTTCTCAACCCCAATCTTCTGCCTTCTCCCCATAACCCCTGATCCCCTTATTGAACAAGAACCTATCTATCTCTGTCTTAAAGACACTCAGTGATTTGAGCTCACAGCCTTCTGCAGCAAAGAGTTCCACAGATTCACCACCCTCTGGCTGAAGAAATTCCTCCTCATCACTGTTTTAAAGGATCGTCCCTTTAGTCTGAGATTGTGTCCTCTGCTTCTAGTTTTTCCTACAAGTGGAAACATCCTCTCCACGCCCACTCTATCCAGGCTCGCAGTATCCTGTAAGTTTCAATAAGATCCCCACTCATCCTTTTAAACTCCAACGAGTACAGACCCAGAGTCCGCAACCATTCCTCATATGAGAAGCTGTTCGTTCACGGGATCATTCTTGTGAACCTCCTCTGGACTCTTTCCAAGGCCAGCACATCCGTCCTTCGATACGGGGACCAAAACTGCTCACAATACTCCAAATGGGGTCTGACCAGAGCCTTATACAGCCTGAGAAGTACATCCCTGGTCTTGTATTCTAGCCTTCTCGACATGAATGCTAACATTGCATTTGCCTTCCCAACTATCGACTGAACCTGCACGTTAACCTTAAGAGAATCATGAACAAGGACTCCCAAGACCATTTGTGCTTCTGATTTCCTAAGCATCTCCCCATTTAGAAAATAGTCTATGCCTCCATTTCTCCTTCCAAAGTGCACAACCTCACACTTTTCCACATTGTATTCCATCTGCCACTTCTTTGCCCACTCCCCTAGCCTGTCCAAGTCCTTCTGCAGCTCGCCTGCTTCCTCAATACTACCTGTCCCTCTCCAGATCTTTGTATCATCTGCAAACTTAGCAACAGTGCCTTCAGTTCCTTCTTCCAGATCATTAATGTATATTGTGAAAAGTTGTGGTCCCAGCAAAGCACACCACCAGTCACCGGCTGCCATCCTGAAAAAGACCCCTTTGTCCCCTTTATCTCTGCCTTCTGCAAGTCAGCCAATCCTCTATCCATGCCAGGATCTTACCCTTAACACCATGGGCTCTTAACGTATTTAACAGTCTCCTATGTGGCACCTTGTCAAAGGACTTCTGGTAATCTAAATAAATCACGTCCACTGGTTCTCCTTTGTCTAACTTCCTTGTTACCTCCTCAAAGAACTCTAACAGATTTGTCAGACATGACCTCCCTTTGACAAAGCCATGCTGACTCAGTCCTATTTTATCATGCATCCCAAGTACTCCGAGATCTCATCTTTAATAATGGACTCTAAAATCGTACCAATGGCTGAAGTCAAACTAACTGACCTATAATTTCCCGTCTTCTGCCTCCCTCCCTTCTTAAACAGCGGTGTTACATTAGTCACCTTCTAGTCCTCTGGGACCCTTCCTGCCTCCAGTGATTCCTGAAAGATCACAACCAATGCATCCACAATCTCCTGAGCCATCTCTTTTAGAACCCTGGGGTGCAGTTGCACTAAAACTAGTGATTTTGATACTACGGACATTATGCTTTTTCTTAAAACCTGATACTATCTTTAATTTTGTTAGCTACCACGGATGGTGGGCCTACCCTTTGAATTTTTCTGGGAAGTACATATTCTCTGTATTCTGAAATATCCTCTTAAATGTCCACCACTGCATTTCTATTGACCTATCCCTTGACTTAATTTGCCAGTTCACTTTTGCAAGCTTTGCTTTCATGCCCCCATAATTGCCGTTATTTAAGTTAAAAGTACTACTGTTGGACCTACTCTTCTCTCCCTCAAAATTAGTTTAAATTTGAATCATATTATGCTACCCAGGGATGCCTTCGCAATGAGGTCATTAATTCACGCCACTCCCACAACTAACTTTGTTATTTCTGATCTCTACCTAAACTGTTTCTACATTCTGCTTTCCTGAAGTTAGGTCATCTCTCGCTCATGTTCTAACACCATATTTAATTAACAGGGCCACCGCTCCACCTTTTCCTGGCTTCTTGTTCTTCCAAGATCTCACATACCTTTCAATATTCAGGTGTTGATCTAAGTAATCCTGCAGTCGTGTCTCTGATTGCTATTAAATTGTATTTATTTCTATTTGTGCTCTCAGTTCATGGGCATGACCTAAAAGCTTCTAAGTGTGGTAGCAAGCGGCCAACCCAGCGAGTCCATCACTGGCATCTAATGTTAATTTGGGCACTTAATGATGCCCCACTGGCATCATGCCGGAAAAGACTGTCCCGCCAGCTGATTCGCCTGGACCGCGTTCGGCAACTCCCCGCTAACGAGGGGGAGCAGCTCTTAAACTGATCCCGCAGAGCAAGCCCGAGACAGCAAGCAGCCATGCCACTGCGCAGACCAGTCCCATGTCCCAGAGATGCCAAACTTGCCAGACTGCTGGACGTGGTGGAGTCAACGCAGGATACCCTGTTCCCCGGAGGGGGTCGGAAGGTCAGCCACAGGGCAACCAGTGCCTGAGACACAGTAGCAGTGGCTGTCAGCGCTGGGAGTATCACCAGGAGGACCACCACCCAGTGCTGTAAGAAGCTTAATGACCTCCACCGGGCTGCACCGGGTGATTTGGCATCGGCTCCCTGGCACCATTCCCACATGGCGCTTCCCCGATGCCACGATATTGAGACGGGGGATGTCAATGGCATTCCAACGGGTCCATAGCCGATTGGAGGAGTCCCAAAGGCTACAGGCTCAGGAGATGGTGCCAGCACTGCATGGCCAACACTGCTAGGGTGGCGACCGCAATGGAGAGCCTGGAGCATGACATAAGCACCATGAGTCATGGTGTCCAATGCATTGCTCACTCAGTGACAGCCATGGCTGCGGGCCTCAACTGCATGTCCCGGTTGCTGGGGGATGTTTCCCTGACGCAGGTGAACCATGCCAAGGCTGCGGAGCATGTCCCAGTCTCAGGTGGGCAATGCCGAGATGCTCCAGAGCATTTCCCAGGTCGCAGGGGGCCATGTCCCTGTCACAAATGGACCTTGCTGTGGTGCATGTCCCAGTCTCAGGTGGGCATTGCCGGGGCACTGCGGGGCATGATCCTTACATTGTGGGAGATCGGCGAGGCACTGCAGAGTGTCGCCCGGTCACAGAGGGACATCGCTGAGGCATCAACATCATGGTGCAGGGAGCCACCAGGACTGGCAGAACCAGGTGGCACATGGGCTTCTGGAGCTCACTCAGCTGCCCCTTCATCCCAAGGTGATCCCCAGGGCCCTACAGGCACCGACCTGGAGGAGGAAGCACTGGCGGATGATCCAGAGCTGCCCTACGGGGGGATGACAGCCTAGACGGCAAAGCACACAATGCCATCACTTCCACCATGCTGTCCTCCAGATGCCAAGGTGGTCGACAACCTAGGCCCCTTGCTCTGGGAATGACTTGACCCGTTCGGCCATCTCCAACTCCTCGTGGTCACCAACTCTCCTGAATCCTCCCCTCCTGACAAAGGCATGTCTTGGGGTCAGCAGGTGGAACAGGGTGGCACAGCGAGGCATGTGCCACTGCCAAGGTGACCGCGGCCCTCCGGTCTCAGGGCTTCCAGAAGACGCCTACCAGGGGCATCAAAGGCCGTAGGGCCTGATAAGCAGCAGGCTACCTCCACCCTTGATGTGCATCCTGTGGCCAAACCTAGACGGGTGGCAGAGCATGGAAGGCTAGGAAGGTTGAGGAGCACTGAGAGGCACGGGGGTTGGGGGAAGGAAGGCAGCACCATCAGCTGCCATGGACAGTTAGGGTCATGGTTGCACTCCATTAAAACACTTTACACCCGAGACATGATAATCCTCTGTCACGTTATTCCGCACTGCGGACTGGCAACCCCCACTCCCGTTCGCCCTCCTCCGACCCCACATCCTCGAAGAGGGACATGCGGAGCCCCTGGGGACAACAGGATAACAGTCGTAGCACCAGGCATAGCCTAGCCCAGCACTAACCAACACATAAAAAATCTATACCTCCAGCAAACACACCATCAAGCCTGTAACTTTCCAACCCCATCCAGAGCAACACACCATAAGAGAATGATTATTCCAGCCCCAACCAAGAGGGAGGAGCTCCTGCGTGAGAAGAAAAGGGACCATTAAGACACCCAATGATTAGGGTCTCTGGGAGAGAGGGCTGATTCCCTCATGCCTGGCACAAACACAGAAACTCCACCCCCAAACCAAGATAAGAACCAATACAATTCTCACTCGGGTGAAGAGAAGAAAAGGAGAAGAGAACCCCCAGAGAAGGGCACACGGCTGAGCTCCAAGCGGCCAGTTGCAGAAATTATATCCAGAGCAACCTACCTCCTTAATAACCCAACCACCGCAATAGCCCAGGGGAGGAACACGAAGAGAGACCCAAATAAAGGGAATAAAAACTCAACCCCAAGAAAGAGACAGAAGGAACCCAATCCTCAGGGTACAAACTCTACCTAGGCCAAAGGTGGATGAAGATACAGATTCTTAATTCAAAGAATATACAAATCCAAAAGAAAACCCCCAAATGGGTTAGCTCCAATTGTGAGAGAGGGTGGGGGCCAGGGGCTATCCTCAATCCCAATGAGGACTGAACTAACCCTAACAACCACCATACTCACCCCTCTTCACCCTGCCCCAGCTCCACTTGTCTTCTTTACAAACAAGGCAGGGGGTGGCAAAAAAACATTCGATTTCCCCAACCATAACGATTATAAGACACAGTGACCAAAAGGATTAAAATTATGCACAAATCCCACTTGACACAAAATGATCCTGCTAACACAGGATAACAGGATAAGCACAGACCATTCACATTCTGTACTCCCCTACAGAAAAAAGGCAGCAATAAAAGTCAACAACATGATCAACAGGGTGTTACGATCAGGATTAACAAAGAACTGCAGGGCAGATTGCAAGATTACGACGTCTTCCATGGCTCACGAGAAGGAATGGATAAGGCGCAATCAACAAGCACTCTCCAGGATCTCTCAAGCATTCCATTGAGCAAAGCACACAATGCCATCACTTCCACCATGCTGTCTTCCAGATGCCAAGGTGGTCGACAACCTAGGCCCCCTGCTGTGGGAATGACTTGACCCATTCGGCCATCTCCAACTCCTCGTGGTGAGCATCGAGAACAAGACAAAATATCGGCGTGCCCTACCGACCCCTGGCCTCACAGGCAGGATATGTTGTGCTCCATTGAATCAAATGCACCCAGCCTCCAAATCAAGATTACCAAAGCATGGCAGCCAAGTCTTTTTTAAAAATAAATTTAGAGTATCCAATTACTTTTCCAATCAAGGGGCAATTTAGCGTGGCCAATCCACCTACCCTGCACATCTTTCGGGTTGTGGGGGTGAGACCCATGCAGACACGGGGAGAATGTGCAAACTCCACACGGACAGTGACCCGAGGCCGGGATCGAACCTGGAACCTCGGCAGCATGACAGTCAATTCTTGAACTCAATCAGGAGTTCATCTCCCATCTCTCGCCAAAGACCGGGCCCAGGGGGACATCCCGCCTGGTCCTCATCTCCCGAACCCATCAGGATACCCAACACACCATTCAGCAGGATTAAGCGGCCTCTAACCAGGGACCGTGCTCTTTTGAGTGCAAGAATCCCCTCGTGCGCATTCACAGCTCGTCTAAATGTACCCTGCAATCCCTCACAGTGAGCAATAGTGACCTTCACCCCAGATCCAAAATTCTCATTCAAGGCAACATCTTCGAAGGCAACCATCATCCTTTGAGCACAGCACTGCCAAGGCGAGAGTCCACTCAGCAGTAACTCAGCCTCTACCAGCTGGGCCCCACCCCAGCTCACTCTGGCTGCCACAAACAAAGGAGGAGTTTAGCATATTAGCATTTTATCTCGGCTATTTCTCACAAAAAGACTGATCTGGGACTTCCAGGCGCAAGCCATGTAGTCCAAGAAATGTATGTAATGTGCATCAGGAAGAAACAACGGAGTAAAAGATGAGCAGAGCCGGAGCTTGCGAAAACGCAACTGCCCCCACGCTTACATCACAGGATACCCCCCCCCCAAGTTCTATGTTCTAACCATTTTCTGAACAAAGAAATTTCTCCTCATTTCCCGATTGGATTTGTTGTAACTATCTTGTATTTATTGGCCCTGGTTCTGGATGTTCCCACAAATAGAAACATTTTCTCCACATCTGTCGAATAACCTAGTCTTAATATTAAGGACTTTTATCAGGTCACCTCTAACTCTTTTCTAAAGATAAAAACCCAATCTGATCTTTCCCGGTAGCAGGAATCTCTCCGTTTTGGCACCATCCTTGTAGATATTTGTTGCATTTTCTCCATTGTTTCTATGCCCATTTTATGGTATGACGACCAGAACTATGCAGAGGACTCATTACAACCTGACCGGAGCCCTAGACAAATGTTCTAGACAAGTGTAACATCACTATTCTTGAATTCTATATTCCGAGAAATAAATCCCTGTGTTTATTACGTGCTAACCTGCGATGCTGCTTTTATTGATTTGTTTACCTGCATCCCTAAATCCCTTTGCCTTTGTACTTTATTCAGGTGCTTATTTTCGAAGGTTCCTATATCTGCTGCCAAAATGCACCACCTCACATTTATTTCTGTTGAAGTCTGTTTTCCATTTAACTGCCCAGTTTACAAGTTGTCAAATTGTATTATGTTACACTATTACTCAATGTTAATTATACATCCACTTTGGTGTCATGAGCATATTTTGACATTGAGTCAAAAGTCTAAGTCCATTGAGTCTAAGTCCAAATCATCAATGTAAATTATGAATAACAGTGATCCCAGCACTGATCCTTGTGACTTTCTAACTTCCTCCAGTCCGAGTATCCACACTTTGCGTCTATTCTCTGGTTACTTGCGCGGGGGGGGGGGGGGGGGGGGGGGGGTAAGCATTTTGCGATCAATCCAGTTATTTGTCCTCAGGCTCCAACTTCCCTAAACTCTGACAGGAACCCACCAATTAATACTCTACTAAAGAGCCAGGAACTAATGTTAAATATTTATACATCACAAGCTAGTCTGCAGTTGGAGTCCTGTGTCCAATTCTGGAAGCAAGAAAGGACATGAACTTGATGACCATGAATTTATATTGATTTTAATATCATTAAATGGTTTTAGGCCACAGTGTCCGGCCCCGTGGAAAATTCCACACCCCACCCCGGGTGTTGTGATGTCACGCTGTCACGCATCATTACTGGATTTTGAAAATGAAAACTAGTCGTGATGACCATGCCGGGGGCGCGGAGGTGCCTGGAGGGCTCAGGGGTGAGGGCTGAGGCTGTGCATTGCCTGCAGGCACCCAGACAGTGCTCCCTAGCTGTGGACACCATCGGAGGTAACCTCTCCATTGAGGGAGGGGGGATTCCCCTCTTGGGTGGGGGGGGGGGGTCGGGTGGAGAGTGCCCCCCAATACTTCCTTGGTTGGGGGGAGGTCGCCGTGAAGCATGTGCCGGAGGCGGGGCGTTGGGAGTTCATTTTTTCCACAGATCTCTGTGTAGCTGGGCTTGCCAGCTCCATCAGGCCCCACTCTACCAGAATGATGGCGCCCCTCCCCCACCCCCATTTTTCTTTTGACAGATTGTCAGAAGATCTGGTCAGGAAACCTAGCTGTGTTTCTGGAGAGAAATCGGTGGTTTCAGTCTGAACCTGACACTTGGCCGTTTTGGGGGGAAAATATCGCCCCATATTTTAGAAATGTTGTCAAAGCCTCAAGAGAAGATTGGTGAACAGAATTACTAGAATGAACCCAAGAGTGAGGGCGGCATGGTGGTGCAGTGGTTAGCACTGTTGTCTCACAGCGCCAGGGACCTGGGTTCAATTCTGACCTTGGGTGAATGTCTCTGTGGAGTTTCCACTTTCTCCCCGTGTCTGCATGGGTTTCCTCCGGGTGCTCCGATTAATAATAATCCTTATTAGTGTCACAAATAGCTTACATTAACACTGCAATGAAATTACTGTGAAAATCCCCTAGTGGTCACACTCCAGCGCCTGTTTGGGTACACTGAGGGAGAATTCAGAGCGTCCAATACACCTAACAAGCACGTCTTTCGGGACTGTGGGAGGAGACCAGAGCACCCGGAGGAAACCCACGCAGACACGGGGAGAACGTGCAGACTCACCACTGTGCTACCGTACCGCTCTAATACCTCACACAGTCTGAAGGTATACAGGTTAGTTGGATTGGCCAAGCTAAATTGCCCCTTAATGTCCAAAGGTTAATTGGAGTTGCAAGGTTATGGGGATAAGATGGGGGAATGGGCCTGGGTGGAGTGCTCTTTCAGAGGGTCGGTGCAGACCCGATGGGCCGAATTGCTTCTTTCTGTAGGTAGGAAGTCTTTGATTCTATGAGGAAATATCAGCTATTTGCAGAAACAAGAGAAGTTGGGATTGTTCTCCTTAGAGCAGAGAAGGTCAAAAGTAGATTTGATAGATGTATTCAAAATCATATGGGGTTTTAATAGACTAAATAAGGCAAAACTGTTTCCAGTGGAAGAAAGGTCAGTAACCAGACGGCACAGAATTTAAAATTTAATTTGGTTTTTCATAATTTTACAATAAAGGCAACAAAGTAACAAAAGAATATCAATGCAAAACAGGTACAGAACAGAACAAGAGTTATAGCAAACACAGGAACAAACAAGACAGGGTAAATTCAGAACAGTATGCTTAAAGAACGGGCACCTCTAGTTTGTATAACAGATTAATTCAACAACAGATTAACAAATTGAGTGTGGAAAAGTTCAGTTCCGTTCACGGCACATGCTTAAGGTATTGCGATATCAAGACTAACAAACTGAAATGAAATGAATTGACTCATGGAAGTCACAACAGGATTCTGTCAGCCAAGGTGGAGCCTGTGAATGTTCGATGGGGGTTCCAGACTTTACGAATGCATCGGATTTTGAAAGGATCACAGACGTTAGGAATTCCATAGGAATTCATTCCATGATTAGCCTATTTCAGTTTTGAATTGAAGGATATTTGACACTCATCCAAGAGCATAGGATATTCTTATGAGCTGCAATAGTCAGAATCTTGCACAGCCTCTTTTTATTAGAATCAATAATTCTCCCATCTGAATCAGGAACACAGGTTTTGAATCTAAGGCTCCATCAAAAATCCTCTCCAGCTCCTGACTACACCAGACCAATAGGATTGAATCCTAATGCAGGTCCATAAGCAATGTATATAATCATCCTCGACTACCAGGCACTTTAGGCACATGGGGATATAGCAGAATTAAACATGTATCTTAAACTCAGACGGTGTAGTATCTTGAACTGGGTCTCCTTCATTTTATTGCAAACTGAAATTTTACAGGCAGAGTCCCATATCTTCTTGTCAATATTGATTGCCAAATCCTTTACCCAAGACTGGAAAGCACCCAGCGTGATAACGCAGGATCTAGACTGAAGTGTCATAGAACTTACTAATTAATTGTTTATGCTCCACAGTATTTAGTATTCTTTCATCGGGGAACTTGAGGAGTTGTCTTATTCTGGATAAAATATCTAAGTTGTAAATACTTAAATAGGAGCATCTCAGGATGTCAAATTGCTGACATAGCTGCTTGAAGGATGACCAGGGAGCATCTCTGAACAAGTCTTCTGGTAGTCGAGGATAGCTGGTTTTCCAAGGATTGAATTCTAGCTTCCGCTGAGAAAACGACAAGTTCGATGTTCAGGATTCTCTCCTCTGCATCCTCAAGCCTTTTATAGGTATTATGCAACTCGGTCTCATGAGCAGATAGGCTTCGAGTCAGAACGGCAAGTCTCTGAGTAATAACACAGATTATGTTGACAGTCATCATTCTCACTGCTTCTGAGAGCCTTGGTGAGCGCCGGGTGGAGAGAACTCTCGGGAATCCGGCCGCCATATTGAAATCTGCCTGCGCCCCTTTATCGCCAGATTTCTTGATATTTTTCAGCATTTTCTTACCAATACTCATCCAGAAGTCTTCCAGGGACACAAAATCAATTATTACTTCAAGGATTAGGCAGATGAGAGCTGGGCAATCAGGATAAATGAGGGATGATAAGTGAGTAGCTCTAGAGTCCGCGGAAAAGAGGGCACAGATTTAAGATAATTGGTTAAAACAAAATCAGAGTCAACATAGGGAAACTCTTTCCTTTTACACAGTGAGTTGTGATCTTGAATGTACTGCTATGCAAGGTGATCAAAGCCAAATCAAAAGTATCTTTCCAAGGGCAATTGGATAAATTGCCAGCACAGCCATGAGTGCTGTGTCATTCTCTCATTCAGGGCAGGATCCTCCGGCCCCCAGCGGCGTGTTTCTCAGCAGTGCGCAGTTCGCTGGCGGTGGGATTCTATCTTCCCGCCACTTGTAATTGAATTTACCATTGAAACCATCCCACAACCCCGGGAAACCCACAGGCAGGTGACGCTGCTGATGGAAAAAGTGAATCCCGATGACCGGAGAATTCCGGCCTCAGTATCACTTGTGCAGGGGGCCGACAGTTAATTTTAATGTATTCCAGTTTACTGACTATACCATATACTCACATATGATTTTCCTGACTTCAATAGGCAGGTCAATAAACAGTGAATCGTACTGTTACCTAGGCTATTAACTCCGAGAAATATTTATTGAACATTAACCAAATAAATATGTATTAGGTACAAACAGTCACCTTACATTGACAACATACTTTATTGTTCTCTTTGGAATATAAATCAACAAAGGTGTTGCTCCTGGATGAACATTCAACAGAGAGCTGATGCTCGATACATAGAACTTACATTTTGTGTAGCTCTTCAGTGCTTTAAGATCTTTGGACCACCCTTTCACTGTAGATTTGGACCGCCCTATCACTGTAGATTTTATCTTTTGAAAATGAAGTCACTGCAAACATTGCCCTTCTATCAAATGAAGGTAGAAGCCTGTGTACATACTGCAGTATCACTAGCCATTCTTCCTCTTCTTCCAAGAAACAAAGATAGAGAGAAACTTTAAACAAACCACCTGTCATGGGAATGTCACTTTAAGAAATGTTTGTCTTTTCAAGTGGCTGCAGTGATGTCAGTGTGTGGGTAGCGCTGGGCTCTGGCTCTGCTTTTTACTTTCTTTTTGGGCTATAAGCTGTTTTTGGCTCTGAGTTTTAGTTTCGTTTTCAGTTGGAGAGCTGCATTCAAACCAAAGAGGTGCATTTTGGTCTCTGCATGCTAAAGAATGTCTCCAGATCACTTGATGATTTCAAAGTAATACCTGTTTCTGTAAGGAATGCAAACCTACTGTCTTTGTTAAAAAGGGTCTTTGGCTTATGGATGTTGTTAGGAAAGTTAATAAGGGTTAACTGGAGAGTACTGTATCTTTTTTTTTGGGGGGGGGGGTATCGGTGTTGGTAGTTGATAAGATGTTTACTGTGTGTTTATAAAATGTTAACTGGATTCATAGAATAAACATTGTTTTGTTTAAAAATACTTTAGATCTCTGTTGCATCACACCTGTAAAGTGGACCCTTGTGCTCCCCATAACCAAAATCTATTAAAAGTTGTGGGTCAGGTGAACTCCATGACACACTTTGGTGTTCTCTAAATCCTGGCCCATAATACACCAAATTTGCCTCTTTCTGAAAAAAGAGTGTAAAAGTTTTGTTTAATGTGTATTTTTATTTGATTTTTCAATTTTTTTTACAAATATCGCAACAAAAAATGAAAAGAAAGTAATAAGCAATGCAAAACAGGTACAGTACAGAAAAATAATTATTGCAAATATAGGAACAAACAAGACAGGATAAATTTAAAGCAGTATACTTAAGGGACTAGTGCCTCCAATTTTGATACTAGATCAATCTAATAACAGCTTAATCACAGATTATAGATAAGGGGGAAAGGAAGATAAAGCCATCTAAATATGAAAGGGTAACTGTTCAGGGCACACACCTTCATTTATTGCGAGATCAAGAAATACAATATACAAGAGGGCTCATGGAAACCCCAACAAGAGCAAGTCAGACAAGGTGGAGCCTATAAGTTTAAGATAAGAACTCCCATATCTTACTGAATTCATCAGACCTAGAACCGATCACAGATGTCAGGAACTACATAAAAATAGATTCCATAACTAATTTATGCCAGATTTGAATTGAAGGAAATTTCTCACTAATCCAGGAATATAGGATGTTCTTACGAGCTGCAAAAGTCAGGATATTGTATAACCTTTTTCATTAGTGTCAGTAATTCTATCTGGAAGACCCAGAATTTGGAACATAGGATTAAATTCTAAGGCTCTGTCAAAGATCAAACCTGTGTCTAAGATTAGGCGTGATATGTTAAAAATGCAGTATTTTAAATTGAGTCTCCTTCATTTTATTCTGAACAGAAACTTTACTGGCATAATCTCATGTACAACCCATGTATCCTCATCAATGTTAGTTGCCAAGTTTTTTTCCCAAGACTGCAGGGTACTCAATGTATTAACACAGGATCTGGAATGCAAGGTATCATAAAACTTGCTGATTTAACTGTTTAGGCTCCATGGTATTCAGGATTTTTTTCCACTGGGGAAATAAAGGAGTCAAAACGTAAGGATAAAGTCTCTTTTAGTTGTAATTACCTAAAAAAGGAGTATCTCAGGATGTCAAATTGTTGGCATAGCTGCTCAAAGGATGACAAGGGAGCATCTCTGAACATGTCTCCCAGCCTACTAATACCTCTATCCTCCATACCTGCCATCTCATCACCAGGCTGATCTGACTTATATCACTCAGCAGAGAAATCCCTAAAAACTCCATTACTCTCCTCTGCCTTTATTGGCCTCCTACCCCCGAATGTCGCACAGAGGGAGTAGCCCTAGAGTCCGCCTTCTTCTTAGTCAGGCAGGCCAAGTACTTACTCGGCTTATTCCCATACTCATACAGTTTCTGCCTTGCAAATCTTAAGCCACTTTCACCCTGCTGCATCAATAAGGAGTCCAGAGCCCCCCGAGCTGTGTTAATCTCCTTCAACAATTGCTTGTTAGGGATCTTCCTATACATCTGCTCAGCATCAGCCAAACAGACGTCCAACTTGTTATAATATACACCAGTATATCATGGTGCAGACACGCACACACACACACACACTAATGGATATGCAGTGGGACCAATCACCATACACAACACCGCAGCCAATCACCAGTGAGCACATGCACTATAAAGACAGGGGACGGGAGAGTTCCCGCTCTTTCTAGTATCAGCCAGCTCGGAGCACAGAGCTCACAGCCTACAGCACAGACATTCACTATGTGCTGAGTGCATCACCTGGTTAGGACTAGGCAAGGGTCAACAGTTAAAGCTGGTATTGCATTTACCCACAGTTCAAGTATGTTAATATAGTTAACCTTATAATAAAATAGAGTTGCACCACTTCCAGTGTTGGTGACCTGTTTGTGATCCAGAACACCCAACACATCACAACTGACGCTGGCTCCGCTGCATTCTATGCTTTTAGTCGGCTGTGTAAGAAATACACAGCCCTCTGGCACAGGCCTTGCAAGTCTCCCATAAAGTGGAAAGAGTGACATCAGAAATAGTTAACTGAATGTAAGAGCTCAAACTTTGCCTTAAAATATGTGGTATAAGACGGATCCCTAAGAAGGGGGGCATCAAGCCGCCATGATCTAGACTGGGTGGGCGAACCCTCAAGAACAGATTCCAGGAAACGGGAGCAACATCGGAAGTTACAATACTGCCTATAGAATAAGAAGAGACCAAATGTAGGATTATCCTAGGCACAAAAAAAGTCGATTCTAGTGTGACATTGCAGGAAGGCTGAGAAAAAAGTGAAATCTCTAACCCTCCACACCTCCAAATATCCCACCTCCTCACTCGCAGAGGCCAGTGCTCTAGCCTGTAGGGTGGGGGTTTTCCAGTGACTGGAAGAACATAGAACATAGAAAATACAGCACAGAACAGGCCCTTCGGCCCACAATGTTGTGCTGAACCTTTGTCCTAGATTAATCATAGATTATCATTGAATTTACAGTGCAGAAGGAGGCCATTCGGCCCTTTGAGTCTGCACCGGCTCCTGGAAAGAGCACCCTACCCAAACTCAACACCTCCACCCAACACCAAGGGCAATTTTGGACATTAAGGGCAATTTATCATTGGCCAATTCACCTAACCTGCACATCTTTGGACTGTGGGAGGAAACCGGAGCACCCGGAGGAAACCCACGCAGACACGGGGAGGACGTGCAGACTCCGCACAGACAGTGACCCAAGCCGGAATCGAACCTGGGACCCTGGAGCTGTGAAGCATTGTGCTATCCACAATGCTACCGTGCTGCCCTTAAGAACAAATAAATCTACACTATATCATTTTACCGTAATCCATGTACCTATCCAATAGCTGCTTGAAGGTCCCTAATGTTTCCGACTCAACTACTTCCACAGGCAGTGCATTCCATGCCCCCACTACTCTCTGGGTAAAGAACCTACCTCTGATATCCCTCCTATATCTTCCACCTTTCACCTTAAATTTATGTCCCCTTGTAATGGTTTGTTCCACCCGGGGAAAAAGTCTCTGACTGTCTACTCTATCTATTCCCCTGATCATCTTATAAACCTCTATCAAGTCGCCCCTCATCCTTCTCCGTTCTAATGAGTAAAGGCCTAGCACCCTCAACCTTTCCTCGTAAGACCTACTCTCCATTCCAGGCAACATCCTGGTAAATCTTCTTTGCACCTTTTCCAAAGCTTCCACATCCTTCCTAAAATGAGGCGACCAGAACTGTACACAGTACTCCAAATGTGGCCTTACCAAAGCTTTGTACAGCTGCATCATCACCTCACGGCTCTTAAATTCAATCCCTCTGTTAATGAACGCGAGCACACCATAGGCCTTCTTCACAGCTCTATCCACTTGAGTGGCAACTTTCAAAGATGTATGAACATAGACCCCAAGATCTCTCTGCTCCTCCACATTGCCAAGAACTCTACCGTTAACCCTGTATTCCGCATTCATATTTGTCCTTCCAAAATGGACAACCTCACACTTTTCAGGGTTAAACTCCATCTGCCACTTCTCAGCCCAGCTCTGCATCCTATCTATGTCTCTTTGCAGCCAAAAACAGCCCTCCTCACTATCCACAACTCCACCAATCTTCGTATCGTCTGCAAATTTACTGACCCACCCTTCAACTCCCTCATCCAAGTCATTAATGAAAAGCTTGTCCATCAACTAACTTAGATGACAATTGAAGTCACCATCCACAAACAAATTAGCTGAGGCCAATTCTGCAAGGTCCAGAAAAGCCTTAGTGATAAACACGAGTAATTCAGTGGGCCATACACATTTATCATTGCGACAGCTTCCCCGTATACTAGCCCTCTAACTATCATATACCTGCCACCCCTATCCTTAACACAGTTCTCTACCTTCAAGGGGACATTCTTGTTGATTAGGATTGCCACACCCCTGCTACTCATTGAAAAAGAGGCAACCAATCCCGCCTTGATTTTAAGTGCTTCCTGAAATCCAAGTGAATGTCCTGTAACAAGGCTTACGCCCACTTTCTCCTTCTTGAGAAAACAGAGAAACTTTTTCCTTTTATAGAATGATGAATTCGTCGTACATTCCACAAGTAAAGTTTAAAATTAGTTCCTGACATTGCATTGACCACCAGAAGAAAAGTAGGATAGGATTTTCACACCATATTCAGGCATGCAGTATGATACCCATTCCCCATCCCAATTTATATCAGAGGCACCAAAACATCTCCAACATATTCCTTTCATGGATTATACGACCTGTCTGTACCGATGCTGGATTTAGTCGACAGGATAGAGACCCCAATATAATAATAAAACAAAATAATCGCGACTGTAATAGTTCTGAGGGTACATTCCTCAACCAAACTGAGGACCTATAGGACTAACACTATGGTCATACTTAGAACATAGAACATACAGTGCAGAAGGAGGCCATTCGGCCTATCGAGTCTGCACTGACCCACTTAAGCTCTCACTTCCACCCCATCCCCGTAACCCAATAATCTCTCCTAACCTTTTTGGTCACTAAGGGCAATTTATCATGGCCAATCCACCTAACCTGCACATCTTTGAACTGTGGGAGGAAACCGGAGCACCTGAAGGAAACCTACGCTGACATGGGGAGAACATGCAGACTCTGCACAGACAGTGACCCAGCGGGGAATCGAACCTGGGATCCTGGCGCTGTGAAGCCACAGTGCTATCCACTTGTGCTACTGTGCTGCCCTATCACTACAAACAGAATAAAACCTCCTCAACAAGGGAATGTGTTTTGCAAAACTTTAATTAAAATATATATTTTTTTAAACAAGGGAATGGGAGTCAAATCTCCCTCCTGCACTTTAAGCCCACCTATGAAGACCTGTATCCATAACCCATCCTCCAGCAATGGCACCACTTGATTTTGCCATGATTAAGACAAAGATAAAAGGAAAAGATGACGGATAATGAGCATCTGGCACAGCTACCATGTATAAAGATACTAGGAGTCCCCATGTATAAAGATACTAAGAGTCCCCGAAATGCTCAAGGACAAGAATAAGACATTCGTTACAGTGCTCAATTATTAATGTCTCCCTTTAAGCAGGATAAATGACAATAAAATCAGACAAACAACACCATGATAGGGAGAAAGTCAGGATTTGAGCTTTTGCGGTTCCTGAACTGCAGATTATCAGTCCAATCCCATGTCCCTCATGGATTAAACAAAGGTCATGGCAGAAGTCGGATAATCAAAAGACTTAACAGAGTCATCAGATATCACTCTCAGGGTCGCAGGATAAGCTGCCTTAAGTTGCCTTCGAACTTCATCTAAGCCTCGATGCACCATTTCCAACATTCAGAATTTGTTCCCCCATTTCATCAAGCCTTTGATTGGTATTCCGCAACTCAGTCTCATGAGCACTTAAATTTTGTGTCAACAAGCTCATTCTCTGATCACTAACTCGGATAATGTTGGCAGTCATCATTTTAAGCACCTCTGAGAGCACCTCAGAGAGCGTCGGGTCAAGAGACCGCTCGAGGATCAAGTTGCCATATTGAAAAGCCAGCTCTGGCCCTGTTGAATCCAACTGCGCCCTTTTATCGCTGGAGTTCTTCATGTTTTTTGGCATATTCTCACCATTACTAATCCAGAAGTCCCTAGGGACATATCATCAGATGTTAGTTCATGGATTAGACAAACCTGTGCCGGACAATCAAGATAAATGAGGGATTATAAAGAGTGACACCAGAGTCCGCGGAATAGCTGCTATTCCCAAAGCTGTATCACGTGATTCCCCCGAGTAAAAAGGTTCTGGCAATTGCTGTAAAGGACCCACTAGTCCTTTTAAACATTATTTTACCTTCAACCTGGTGTTAACAAATCTGTCTGCCTGTTTTACAGTGGCAAAATCTTGGCTGAACACAAGTGAAACAGAAAATGGAATATATAACATTAGAACATCATTATCATCTTCGTTGCATTTGACTACCAAGAATGGTTCGGAGGTTCCAGAAATGATAAAGCAAAATTGGATGGGTGGGCAGGGGCCAATCACAATGAATCTGTCCCAAACTGTCTCAGCAATCTAGGCCTATGTTTTTGATCAAGCCTTTGGCTTGTTCTCCCAGTGAGCCAGAGAAGACACAGCCGGAGTGAGACAGCAAAGAGTGAGTTTGGGAATTTGAATCTAGGTGGGAATTGAATCCAATCAAATCGGTAAGGCAGCTCCTTTTAAATTTCAGGAGTTTAAATTAATTTAAATTAATCTAGAATTGTGCAGTGTAGGTTAACAATTATTATTATAGAATTTACAGTGCAGAAGGAGGCCATTCGGCCCATCGAGTCTGCACCGGCTCTTGGAAAGAGCACCCTACCCAAGGTCAACACCTCCACCCTATCCGCATAACCCAGTAACCCCACGCAACACTAAGGGCAATTTTGGATACTAAGGGCAATTTATCATGGCCTATCCACCTAACCTGCACATCTTTGGATTGTGGGAGGAAACCGGAGCACCCGGAGGAAACCCACGCACACACGGGGAGGATGTGCAGACTCCGCACAGACAGTGACCCAAGCCGGAATCGAACCTGGGACCCTGGAGCTGTGAAGCAATTGTGCTATCCACAATGCTACCATGCTGCTCTTAAACAAGGGCTGCAGTGTAGAATTGTGCAGTGTAGGTTAACAAAGGCTGCCCCACCCACTCACATAACTGGTTGGCAGTTAAGTGTCAGTCACTTTAATCTACTTTGATCTAAAAGCAGATGGGGAAGGGGAGTCAACTCAGGCCAATTTAAAAAGAGCAACTTGTAACTCACTCCCAGTGAGTTCTCCCAGTGAGCCAGAGAAGACACAGCCAGAGTCAGACAGCAAAGAGTGAGTTTGGGAATTTGAATCTAGGTGGGAATTCAAAGCTGGGTGGGGAGGAGGTGCTTTTTATCCCTGGTAAGTGACTGGTAAGTAGTTTTTATTTTCATTGTCTAATTTATTTATTTTTTCTTTCATTTTTTGGAATTGTAGTTGTATAAGTTAACCTAAGGTTTCAAACATGGCAGGAGACCTCAGACCCGTGTCATGCTCCTTGTGTGCGATGTGGGAGCTCAGGGACACGTCCACTGTCCTTGGCTCCTTCACGTGCAAGAAGTGTGTCCACTGTTAGATCCTGTTAGACCGCTTGATGGCTCTGGAGCTGCGGATGGACTCACTTTGGAGAATCCACGATGCTGAGGATGTCATGGATAGCATGTTTAGCGAGTTGGTCACACCGCAGGTGAAAGGTACTGAGGGAGATAGAAAATGGGTGACCAAAAGACAGAGCAAGAGTAGGAAGGCAGTGCAAGTGTCCCCTGCGGTCATCTCCCTGCAAAACAGATATACCGCTTTGGATACTGTTGAGGGAGATGGCTCACCAGGGGAAGGCAGCAGCAGCCAGGTTCGTGGCACCATGGCTGGCTCTGCTGCGCAGCTGGGCAGGAAGAAGAATGGCAGGGCTACAGTGATAGGGGACTCAATCGTAAGGGGAATAGACAGGTGGTTCTGTGGACGCAATCGAGACTCCAGGATGGTATGTTGCCTCCCTGGTGCAAGGGTCAAGGATGTCTTGGAGCGGCTGCAGGACATTCTGGGGGTGGGGGAGGGTGAACAGTCAGCTATCATGGTGCACATAGGCACCAACGATATAGGTAAAAAACGGGACGAGGTCCTACAAGATGAATTAAGGGAGTTAGGAGTTAAACTAAAAAGTAGGACCTCAAAGGTAGTAATCTCAGGATTGCTACCAGGGCCACGAGCTAGTCAGAGTAGGAATGTCAGGATAGATAGGATGAATGCATGGCTCGAGAGATGGTGCAAGAGGGAGGGATTCAAATTCCTGGGGCATTGGAACCGCTTCAGCTAGAGCTGTTGGGGAGGGTTTAAACTAATGTGGCAAGGGGATGGGAACCGATGCAGGAAGTTGGAAGGTAGTAAAACAGGGACAGAAACAAAAGGCAGTAAGGGGGAAAGTGTAAGGCAGAGACGCCATAGTCAAAAATCAAAAAGAGCAACAGTACAAGGTACAGTGACTGAGGGGAGCTCAGTGAATAGGACCAGTAATACCAAAAGGAATAAAACGGGAGCGACGCGGCGGGTTGTTAGATGAATATATGGGTTCAACGACAAGGAAAATTAGGAGAAAAGTTAAGAGGAAATATACCTTCGGAGAGGTTACTGATCGAGGTGTTAAGATTCAGAAGAGGTAAAAAAGCCAACATAAGTGTACTTTACCTGAATGCTCGTAGTATTCGGAATAAGGTAAATGAGTTGATGCGCAAATCATCGTGAATGACTATGATTTAGTGGCCATTACTGAAACATGGTTAAAGGATGGTCACGACTGGGAGTTAAATATCCAAGGGTATCAAACTATTCGGAAGGACAGAGTGGATGGTAAGGGAGGTGGTGTAGCTCTGTTATTTAAGGATGACATCTGGGCAATAGTAAGGGATGACATTGGTGCTATGGAGGATAAGGTTGAATCCATTTGGGTGGAAATCAGGAATAGTAAGGTGAAAAAGTCACTGATAGGAGTAGTCTATAGGCCACCAAATAGTAACATTATGGTGGGGCAGTAAATAAACAAAGAAATAACGGATGCATGTAGAAATGGTACTGCAGTTATCATGGGGGATTTTAATCAATATGTCGATTGGTTGAACCAGGTCGGTCAAGGCAGCCTTGAGGAGGAGTTTATAGAATGTATCCACAATAGTTTCCTAGAACAGTATGTAATGGAACCTACGAGGGAACAAGCGGTCCTAGATCTGATCCTGTGTAATGAGACAGGATTGATTCATGATCTCATAGTTAGGGATCCTCTTGGAAGGAGCGATCACAATATGGTGGAATTTAAAATACAGATGGAGGGTGAGAAGGTAAAATCAAGCACTAGTGTTTTGTGCTTAAACAAAGGAGATTAAACAGTGGAGAACCTTCCAAGCGATTTTTCACAGTGCTCAGCAAAGGTTTATACCAACAAAAAGGAAGGACGGTAGAAAGAGGGGAAATCGACCGTGGATATCTAAGGGAATAAGGGAGAGTATCAAATTGAAGGAAAAAGCATACAAAGTGGCAAAGATCAGTGGGAGACTAGAGGACTGGGAAATCTTTAGGGGCAACAGAAAGCTACTAAAAAAGCTATAAAGAGTAATTATGATTATGACAGTAAACTTGCTCAGAATATAAAAACAGATAGTAAAAGTTTCTACAAATATATAAAACAAAAAAGAGTGGCTAAGGTAAATATTGGTCCTTTAGAGGATGAGAAGGGAAATTTAATAATGGGAGATGAGGAAATGGCTGAGGAACTGAACAGGTTTTTTGGGTCGGTCTTCACAGTGGAAGACACAAATAACATGCCAGTGACTGATAGAAATGAGGCTATGACAGGTGAGGACCTTGAGAGGATTGCTATCACTAAGGAGGTAGTGATGGGCAAGCTAATGGGGCTAAAGGTAGACAAGTCTCCTGGCCCTGATGGAATGCATCCCAGAGTGCTAAAAGAGATGGCTAGAGAAATTGCAAATGCACTAGTGATAATTTACCAAAATTCACTAGACTCTGGGGTGGTCCCGGGTGATTGGAAATTAGCAAACATGACACCACTGTTTAAAAAAGGAGGTAGGCAGAAAGCGGGTAATTATAGGCCAGTGAGCTTAACTTCGGTAGTAGGGGAGATGCTGGAACCTATCATCAAGGAAGAAATAGCGAGGCATCTGGATGGAAATTGTCCCATTGGGCAGACGCAGCATGGGTTCATAAAGGGCAGGTTGTGCCTAACTAATTTAGTGGAATTTTGTGAGGACATTACCAGTGCGGTAGATAACGGGGAGCCAATGGATGTGGTATATCTGGATTTCTAGAAAGCCATTGACAAGGTGCCACACAAAAGGTTGCTGCATAAGATAAAGATGCATGGCATTAAGGGGAAAGTAGTAACATGGATAGAGGATTGGTTAATTAATAGAAAGCAAAGAGTGGGGATTAATGGGTGTTTCTCTGGTTGGCAATCAGTAGCTAGTGGTGTCCCTCAGGGATCAGTGTTGGGCCCACAACTGTTCACAATTTACATAGATGATTTGGAGTTGGGGACCAAGGGCAATGTGTCCAAGTTTGCAGACAACACTAAGATGAGTGGTAAAGCAAAAAGTGCAGAGGATACTGGAAGTCTGCAGAGGGATTTGGATAGTAAAGTGAATGGGCTAGGGTCTGGCAGATGGAATACAATGTTGACAAATGTGAGGTTATCCATTTTGGTAGCAATAACAGCAAAAGGGATTATTATTTAAATGATAAAATATTAAAACATGCTGCTGTGCAGAGAGACCTGGGTGTGCTAGTGCATGAGTCGCAAAAAGTTGGTTTACATGTGCAACAGGTGATTAAGAAGGCAAATGGAATTTTGTCCTTCATTGCTAAAGGGATGGAGGTTAAGACTAGGGACGTTATGCTGCAATTGTATAAGGTGTTAGTGACGCCACACCTGGAGTATTGTGTTCAGTTTTGGTCTCCTTACTTGAGGAAGGACATACTGGCACTGGAGGGTGTGCAGAGAAGATTCACTCGGTTAATCCCAGAGCTGAAGGGGTTGGATTACGAGGAGAAGTTGAGTAGACTGGGACTGTACTCGTTAGAATTTCGAAGGATGAGGGGGATCTTATAGAAACATATAAAATTATGAAGGGAATAGATAGGATAGATGCGGGCAGGTTGTTTCCACTGGCGGGTGAAAGCAGAACTAGGGGGCATAGCCTCAAAATAAGGGGAAGTAGATTTAGGACTGAGTTTAGGAGGAACTTCTTCCCCCAAAGGGTTGTGAATCTATGGAATTCCTTGCCCAGTGAAGCAGTTGAGGCTCCTTCATTAAATGTTTTTAAGATAAAGATAGATAGTTTTTTGAAGAATAAAGGGATTAAGGGTTATGGTGTTCGGGCCGGAAAGTGGAGCTGAGTCCACAAAAGATCAGCCATGATCTCATTGAATGGCGGAGCAGGCTCGAGGGGCCAGATGGCCTACTCCTGCTCCTAGTTCTTATTTGGGTAGCTATCTCGGTAAAAGCTGGCTTTAGTTAAAAGCACGGCTGATGATAAATGCTAGGTTATTCCAAATCCCAGAAACCTGAAAAACCTGACCTCAACTGTATTTTGCAAATTGATATAATGTGAGCAAAGATTTGAAAACCAGAGAATGATGTCCCAGACATATTTGTGATGATATAAAAAATGTTTTTTGAACAATGAAATAAATAGCAATAAAGTCAACTAGAAGTACAGTTAACTAGTTCAATGGCTATCCATAGAATCCCTCACTGTATCCAGTTCCAAACACCTTTATTTCCCTCACTTCAGAGCTATTTCTCCCCAAACAACATCTTATAGGTTATTTTTTTTAAATCCTAAACAAAATCCATGAACAGTTACCACACCAGACAGTTATATCTTTGAGGGTTGCTTCTGATGTAGGAGAAAGCAACTAGTTGTTCAAACAAAACCAGAAAATATTGGACAATCACAGCGGGTCTGAAAGCATCTGTGGAGACAGAAGGGAGCTAATGTTTCAAGTTTGAATGTCTCTTTGTCAAAACTTTGACAAAAAGTCATCCAGACTTGAAGCGTTAGCTTCCTCTTCTCCCCACAGATGCTGTCAGATCTTCTTAGGTTGTCCAGTATTTTCTGTTTTTGTTTCAGGTTTCAGCATCCACAGTAATTTCCTTGTATCTTATAATTGTTTAAGCAGGGTTTCTTCACAGACACTGGGAGTTGCTGGGATTTCAAGCATCTATTCCTGCTGTGTGCTTAGATCTCAAACCACCTCCCTTCCAAGAGCCGATGCAGACTTGATGGGCCGAATGGCCTCCTTTTGCACTGCAAATTCTATGATTCTATTCCATGGGTTGAATTGGTTCTTACTCAAAACTTTGGCGTTCTATTCCCCATTGTTACTAACTTGCCTTCAGTAAACATTTGTTTGCAGTGTTGCTAGGCTCATCACCATATTAAAAGCATTGGTTCCATTAACCTCACCAAACTGTCCCTGCTATTATACAGCTTCCATTTTTAAATAGTTTTCAAAAACTCGAGAACACATTCCAATTTACTGAATTTCCCTGAATTTTCATGTTATCATGATATTTCCTAATATTCAATGTCAATATTTGCCTGATAATGCTCTTGTGAAGCAAAGCGACTTGTGGTATTTTTATAATGTTAAAGCACTACATAAATGGAAGTTGTCCTGAAGAACTTTATAGGGGAATTATAAAACAAATGTGACACTAAGCCACCTAAGGTCCTATTAGGTCAGGTTTAATGTGTGTCTTAAAGAAGGAAACCAAGGGAGTGAGGAGGAGAGGTGTAGGGAGGATATTCCAGATCTTAGGCAGCAGTTAAAATTGGGGTGATGCTTTCAGTATTTTGTTTTTTATTTTTAGATAAACTTTAAGTTTACAATTTCAAAAAAATGTTATGCTTTGATCAGAAATTTCATGTAGCTGGAATAAATGGGAAATATTTTAGTTATGTTGGAATTTGATGTTTAGACCATTACGGTGCTTTAACCAGACACCTGTTTATTTGGTTTTCATGATTTGAAATTTAGCTAACATCATTCCTTGCGAATATAATCAGCTGCACTATTTGTTAGAAAATTGCTTCCACTGTCATTTAAATGACTTTTATTTAAATCACAGCGTATGGTTTATAACTTCTGTGGTGAATAGTTCCATACAACCTGTATAGAACCTATTTTATCTGCACAATAAAATACAAGTTTATACAATACATAGAGTCTACTGCATAGAGCTATTCAACCCAAGTAGTTCATGTTGGTGTTAGTGCTCCACATAAGCTGCCTCCCACCCTTCTTCATCACAATTCATCAACATATCTTTCCATTCCTTTCTCCCATTAGTGTTTACCTAGCTTTCCCTTCTGTATACCTGTGTTATATGCCTCAAATACTATTTGTACTAGCAGTATAAAGGTTTGAATGAAGGATTTATATTGTTAAAAAGTTGATGACAATCTGGGATACGATAAGAATTGCGGCTGTCGCCAGATAAGCCATTAATGGAACTTATCAAGAAAGCGACTAATAATCTCTCAGTGATTTGGGGCAGAAATTTATTTACAGAGGCAGAGTGTCGCAGCGGGAAATGTTGAAGCCACAGGCCCCAATCACGGCTTTCTTTGACGTATTGCTGGCAACTTAGGAAACAAAATGCCAAAGGGCAGGTCTCACAATGTCACGCTGGCAGTACAGGCTCTGACTGAACCTGCCCTACCAGCAACTTAGTTTTTTAAAGATTGGGATGCCATTTGTAAAGCCTACCCAAAAGTAAAAATGGAATCCCCCCACACCACTCTCACCTCTCCCTCACGCAATCCCCCTACTTGGCACTGGTCCCTGGCAATGCTCCCGGAACTGCTGCTGACACAGCCCTCTGGCACTGCCCGGGCATGACACTCTCCCCCTGGGCAATGCACTCGTGTGAGCTCCTCTGACAGTCTGCCCACCAGGTGCACACTATGACAGACCGGTCATAATGCCCTCATGCCAACATGAAAGGATAATCTAATGGGGGAAGTAAGAGGTTTATCAGGTATAGAGGCCTGGTAATAAGATTCAAATTTACCATGATAGGGTCAACATCAGGGTGTGATTCTCCGCCCCGCCGCACCGGCTTTCTGGTGCAGCGCGCCCCTGCCGTCAGCGGAATTCTCCGTCCCGCCAGTCAGCCAATGGGATTTTCCATTGTGGGCAACCCCACACCGTCGGGAAAGCCCCAGATGCTGATGCACCGCCGGCCGCAACGGAGAATCCAATCCCAGCAATCCGATTACATTAATGGCAGGAGGAGGGGGCAATCAGATCATGTCTTTAAGTCGACGTGAAACGCAATTTTGAATCTCACAGGACGCCATTCATGCCCAATGTGAACTGGAGCACAAACCCCTGGCCAATCTGTGGTAACTATGGGCAGGATTTTCCACCCTATAATTTTCTATGCAAACAAAATACTTGAATGTCAAAGCATACACTTCTTCAGTGTTTCCCTCCCTACCCCCTCAACAAAGAACAAAGAACAAAGAAGTGTACAGCACAGGAACAGGCCCTTCGGCCATCCAAGCCCGTGCCGACCATGCTGCCCGACTAAACAACAATCTTCTACACTTCCTGGGTCTGTATCCCTCTATTCCCATCCTATTCATGTATTTGACAAGATGCCCCTTAAATGTCACTATCGTCCCTGCTTCCAGCACCTCCTCCGGTAGCGAGTTCCAGGCACCCACTACCCTCTGCGTAAAAAACTTGCCTCGTACATCTACTCTAAACCTTGCCCCTCTCACCTTAAACCTATGCCCCCTAGTAATTGACCCCTCTACCCTGGGGAAAAGCCTCTGACTATCCAATCTGTCTATGCCCCTCATAATTTTGTAGACCTCTATCAGGTCTCCCCTCAACCTCCTTCGTTCCAGTGAGAACAAACCGAGTTTATTCAACCGCTCCTCATAGCTAATGCCCTCCATACCAGGCAACATTCTGGTAAATCTCTTCTGCACCCTCTCTAAAGCCTCCACATCCTTCTGGTAGTGTGGCGACCAGAATTGAACACTATACTCCAAGTGTGGCCTAACTAAGGTTCTATACAGCTGCAACATGACTTACACTCAATGCCCCGGCCAATGAAGGCAAGCATGCCGTATGCCTTCTTGACTACCTTCTCCACCTGTGTTGCCCCTTTCAATGACCTGTGGACCTGTACTCCTAGATCTCTTTGACTTTCAATACTCTTGAGGGTTCTACCATTCACTGTATATTCCCTACCTGCATTAGACCTTCCAAAATGCATTACCTCACATTTGTCCGGATTAAACTCCATCTGCCATCTCTCCGCCCAAGTCTCCAAACAATCTAAATCCTGCTATATCCTCTGACAGTCCTCATCGCTATACCCAATTCCACCAACCTTTGTGTCGTCTGCAAACTTACTAATCAGGCCAGTTACATTTTCCTCCAAATCATTTATATATACTACAAAGAGCAAAGGTCCCAGCACTGATCCCTGTGGAACACCACTGGTCAGAGCCCTCCAATTAGAAAAGCATCCTTCCATTGCTACTCTCTGCCTTCTATGACCTAGCCAGTTCTGTATCCACCTTGCCAGCTCACCCCTGATCCCATGTGACTTCACCTTTTGTACTAGTCTACCATGAGGGACCTTGTCAAAGGCCTTACTGAAGTCCATATAGACAACATCCACTGCCTTACCTGCATCAATCATCTTAGTGACCTCCTCGAAAAACTCTATCAAGTTAGTGAGACACGACCTCCCCTTCACAAAACCATGCTGCCTCTCACTAATACGTCCATTTGCTTCCAAATGGGAGTAGATCCTGTCTCGAAGATTTCTCTCCAGTAATTTCCCTACCACTGAAGTAAGGCTCACCGGCCTGTAGTTCCCTGGATTATCCTTGCTACCCTTCTTAAACAGAGGAACAACATTGGCTGTTCTCCAGTCCTCCGGGACATCCCCTGAAGACAGTGAGGATCCAAAGATTTCTGTCAAGGCCTCAGCAATTTCCTCTCCAGCCTCCTTCAGTATTCTGGGGTAGATCCCATCAGGCCCTGGGGACTTATCTACATTAATATTTTTTAAGACACCCAGCACCTCGTCTTTTTGGATCTCAATGTGACCTAGGCTATCTACACACCCTTCTCCAGACTCAACATCTACCAATTTCTTCTCTTTGGTGAATACTGATGCAAAGTATTCATTTAGTACCTCGCCCATTTCCTCTGGCTCCACACATAGATTCCCTTGCCTATCCTTCAGTGGGCCAACCCTTTCCCTGGCTACCCTCTTGCTTTTTATGTACGTGTAAAAAGCCTTGGGATTTTCCTTAAACCTATTTGCCAATGACTTTTTGTGACCCCTTCTAGCCCTCCTGACTCCTTGCTTAAGTTCCTTCCTACTTTCCTTATATTCCACGCAGGCTTCGTCTGTTCCCAGCCTTTTAGCCCTGACAAATGCCTCCTTTTTCTTTTTGACGAGGCCTACAATATCTCTCGTTATCCAAGGTTCCCGAAAATTGCCGTATTTATCCTTCTTCCTCACAGGAACATGCCGGTCCTGAATTCCTTTCAACTGACACTTGAAAGCCTCCCACATGTCAGATGTTGATTTGCCCTCAAACATCCGCCCCCAATCTATGTTCTTCAGTTCCCGCCTAATATTGTTATAATTAGCCTTCCCCCAATTTAGCACATTCATCCTAGGACCACTCTTATCCTTGTCCGCCAGTACTTTAAAACTTACTGAATTGTGGTCACTGTTACCGAAATGCTCCCCTACTGAAACATCTACCACCTGGCCGGGCTCATTCCTCAATACCAGGTCCAGTACCGCCCCTTCCCTAGTTGGACTGTCTACATATTGTTTTAAGAAGCCCCCCTGGATGCTCCTTACAAACTCCGCCCCGTCTAAGCCCCTGGCACTAAGTGAGTCCCAGTCAATATTGGGGAAGTTGAAGTCTCCCATCACCACAACCCTGTTGTTTTTACTCTTTTCCAAAATCTGTCTACCTATCTGCTCCTCTATCTCCCGCTGGCTGTTGGGAGGCCTGTAGTAAACCCCCAACATTGTGACTGCACCCTTCTTATTCCTGATCTCTACCCATATAGCCTCACTGCCCTCTGAGGTGTCATCCCGCAGTACAGCTGTGATATTCTCCCGAACCAGTAGCGCAACTCCGCCTCCCCTTTTACATCCCCCCTATCCCGCCTGAAACATCTAAATCCTGGAACGTTTAGCTGCCAATCCTGCCCTTCCCTCAACCAGGTCTCTGTAATGGCAACAACATCATAGTTCCAAGTACTAATCCAAGCTCTAAGTTCATCTGCCTTACCCGTAATACTTCTTGCATTACTACTTGTAACAATAAGCGATTTTCATTTTTTTCATTTCATACCGACACTGACAGATAAGACAAATTTCCAATGTGCACCAGTTGTATCAAATATTTTATTTCATAGAAATTACAGTGCAGAAGGAGGCCATTCAGCCCATCGAGTCTGCACCGGCTCTCGGAAAGGGCACCCTACCCAAGGTCAACACCTCCACCTTATCCCTATCCCATGCAATGAGCATGTTTGTAACCTGCAACCTGTGACTTTGAATTAAGTATTCATATGTATTTTCAGATCTTTTGTAACAACAACTTGTGTTCTATAGCACCATTAACCTAATTAGTAGTGTAAAAATGGTTTCAAGGGCTCTATAAAGTGAGATATGGCATTGAGCCACATAAGGATATTAGCATAGCCATAGGTGATTAAATGTTTGGTCAAAGTGGTAGGTTTCAAAGATTAGTGTAAAGGAGGAGAGCAAAACAGAGGGACAAAGAGGTCTAAGGAGGGAATTTCAAAGTTTAGCCCGTTGGCAGCTCAATGCATGGTCACCAATGCTGCAGCAATTAAAGTCGGGGATGTTCTAGAGGTCCGAATTACAGGACAAAAGATAACCTAGAGAGTTGGGGAGCTGGAGGAAATTACAGATATGGGGAGGGGTGAGGCCATGGATGATTGGAAACAGGGATGACAATGCAAGCATGCAGGGTGGTTGGTGAATGGGACATGATGTGAGATGGGAGACAGACCGCAAAGTTTTACGGTGGGTACAATGTGAGAGGATAGCCAGGAGTGCATTGGAATAGTCAAGTCTAGAGATAACACATCATGAATGAGGATTTCAGCAGCAGGTGAGCTGAGTGAGGGAACAGTTGGTTGATGTAACAGAAGTGGGTACAGGCAGTCTTAATGAGTGATGACTTAGATATGTGGTTGCTCATCTTGGGGTCAAATATGACTGCAAGGTTGCGAACAGTCTGATTCAGCTTCAGACAATCACCAGAGAAAGGATGAAGTCAATGGCTAGGGAACAAGAGTTTTTAGTTTAGTTATGACCACAAACTTGGGTCTTCCCAGTATTGGATGTCATACAAGCCTGTCAGTGGCTAGGTAATGATGTTGTGGCAGAGACAGAGATAATGGCTACAAGGCTAACAATAATAGAAACATCGAAAATAGGAGCAGGGGGAGGTCATTCGGCTCTTCGAGTCTGCTCTGCCATTAATTGCCGATCATCCAACTCAGTAACCTGGTCGTTTTCCCCCCATATCCTTTGATCCCCTTCGCCCCAAGTGCTATATCTAACTGCTACTTGAAAACATACAGGGCGGGATTTTCCATCCCGCTGCACCCGTTTTCTGGTGCGGCGCTCCCCCGTTGGCAGCAGGATTCTCCGTCCCGGCAGCCAGCCAATGGGGTTTCCCGTAGTGGGCACCCTCACACTGTTGGGAAATCCGCGGGCGTGAATGTGCTGCCGGCGAAACAGAGGATCCCGCCAATGTAGAATCCAGCTGATAATGCATTGGCTTCAACTACTTCCTGTGGTAGTGAATTCCATAGGCCAACCAACCACTCTGGGTGAAGAAATTTCTCCTCATCTCTGTCCTGAATGGTCTACCCCGTAAATACAAAGTTAATAATTAAACTTGATAATAATTTTTTTCTGTTGCATCTGTTCGAAAATATCTTTAAAACATTTTTGTTTAAAACCTAATTATTCATGTCATCAGTAGATACAATCATTTGGTTTAGGTTCCTTTGCCCAATTTCCCAATTAGTTACATGTCTGGTCGGGGTGTTGGAGACTCCTGTCTGGCTGCGAGATACCTTCCTAACACCAGCTGCATTTCCAATCCAGGGGTCATTTACATACATCATTCAGTAGTGGCTTCATGTTGCAGGAGAAAGTAACAGTGGGAGAAAGATATACCAGGAAAGACAGAGAAATGTTTTGTTTGGACAATGAGGCCTACGCGCAGACTGATACCCTGATCAGAAATTGACCTTGGATTCTATGTGACCAACTATAAATTGGGTTCACCAACTGAACCACCAGGAAAGTAGTCAAACTGGTGACTATCCTCATTTTGACCCAAGGTCTGTAAAACCTTGAAATAGTAACTCTTTCTCTCTCCACGGATGCTGCCGGACCTGGTACGTATTTCTAGAACTTCCAATTTTGATTTCCGACTTCCAGCATCCACAAAACTTTGTTCTAATTTTTGAGCACAAATACAGATTCTTAGGAAGTGATTTTAACATAACTCGCTCGGCAGGAAACTGGTGTGATCCGATTGGCTGCTAATTTTTCACACCACCCAAATTTACTTTCTATACAGGAAAATAAAATCAGATCCAATATAAAACCTAGGGCCATCTATCATGTTTCTTATCATTTTGGTAGTTGCATGATACATTTATAATAAAATTCTTCACCAATTATTGCAATCAGTCTCTATCAACTTTGTCATGATACTTGGAAAACCACAGTGGTGGAGATCTTTGAGAACCAAAGGTCCAAAATTATTTTCACTCCCAAGCATGCTACATTTACAGCATGTCATCTATTTGACTCTAGTGGGGGGGAGGGAGGAGGAATAATTTTAGCTAAGCTCAACACTGTCATCAGTCAATGTCCACAAAAACACCATTTCCTGTCAGCATCAGATCATTGCATTGTGATCAGCAGCAGGTTCAAATATTCTCCTCCGTAACTCAAGAGGTGTTATTACCAGCCTGTCTGAAGTCAGTTAACTCAATGTTAAGGCACGGCTGATGGTATATGCTGAGCTGCCAAGATCCCAAAGGGAAACTTGAAACAGCTGACAAAATGATTTTTGCAATTTGTATGTTATGAGGAATGGTTCTGAATTCGGGAAATTACTTATCTAACCATTTGTGATGCTTTTATATTAAAGTAAATGTTTATTTTTAAAAATAAAGGAAATAAAAAGTGCACTTAAACACAAGAATGGTTCCACACAGTAACGAGCGCTTTAAATTAGCTCCAAAAGATCTTGGGCTGGATTCTCCGTTTCTGTGACTAGGTGTTGACGCCAATGGAGAATCCATGGACTTTTACGACAGGAAAATTGGAGCTGCACCTGCACCGATTCCACTACCAGTGAGGTGCTAGCGCTGGTGCTGCATGGAACACCACCGGTTCCCATGAAAAATGGTGCGGGATTCGCCGGGTCCGTGATCGACACTCGCAGGGCTGACAAGCTGCAGCCGTGCTTAAACATACACTTCCCCCCACACAGATGGGGCAGGTTGCGCTGGAGCACCCAGACAGCTGATGGGTTGGCTGGGGCCAAAGGACACCCAGGGGGGTTATCGGGGGGGGGGGGGGGTCACCTATATGACCCAGGGCACCAGGTTTAAAGCGGGCTGTCAGCGGCATGTGCAGCCCCTTGGCTGTCTTGCCAGCTGCAGTAATGGTGTTGCGTACCTGTCCAACCCGACCCCACAGCCCACCTCCTGGCCACCCCCCACTACTCCTCCCAGTCCTGGAAGAAGCCCTCCTGCCAGTGACATGACTATCGGCGAAGTATTGCGGTGTTGGACACGTATGCCCTCTCTCTCTCAGCAGCCACCATGCCAGGTTCACGATTTTTGAGAGCACAAGTCGACCACGGCATCGGGAACTCGAAACATCGGAAGTGGAGAATCGCGGGTGGCCACACTAATGATATGTAAATGGTGTTTAAAGTAGGCGTGGCATGCATCGCATTGACACCATTTTCGAGGTGACAGAGCATCACGATTTGGCGTCAAACCGGTTCCTGCCGCGGTTTTGGCGTCAGAAGCTATTCGCCGCCCAATCGGCGTTGACGAACGGGGAATCCCACCCCTTAACGTAAACTATCCTCAGAGCTAACCTTCCCCTTTTCTGTTTAGTAACAATCCTTATAGATTTTAAATCTATAGAATTCCAGTAATTTTTGCCATATAGTGCCCTTTTTCCTCTTGAAGTGTCCTCTGAGGCTGACAGCAACCGATTCTCCAGGTCTGGCCTTCCGAAGGTTCTGACCAGCTATCCTGCTGTCTTCTGGGAGATCTAAACAGTTATCCCCTCACACAGACTTCAATATTTCCTTAAATGTGTTCCTTCCCTTTGATCTCCCTATTGTTTCATCCAGTCTCTTCAGAAATGCTTTCTTCCCAGAATTGATTCAACTCCTTTCTTTACTTTTGCTCTTATGTTTTAAAAAGTAAACATATCTTTACCTTGATTATCTATCTTTTACAACTTGTAAATATCCCTTTTGAATTAAGACAATCCAATTCAAAAGTATTGTTATTGCCTTATGTAAAATTCTTATTGAAGTTCCCCATGGTTCATTGAGATACCAAAACCACTTTATACCCTGTCTCTTACTCCAATTACCATACTCACAACCCCCTTCAGCCTGTCTTCCACTTGATAATAAATATGACAAGGGTATTACCAAAAGAAAAATATAACAATTTCTTGTTTTCTTGACATCAGCACAGACCAGAAATTGAAGTAGAACATATTAAGTCCCACAGCACCTGAGGAAATAGAAATGTAGGGTAACGTTCCAAATTGATAACCTGACCAGAAATTGATCTTGGATTCGATGTGACCAGCTATAAATTGGCTTCACCAACTTAATCACCAGAAAACAGATTCTGGCCCGAAAATTCTGTGAAGTCCTCCCAAGTTCTCACCTTACCTGCAGCAGGAGATTTGCAGAACTCCTAGTGAAACAGGATTCAAGGATGAAAATGGGTGTTCCTGCCATTACTCCAGGAGTCTGCCAATTATTTTGCCAAAGTTACAATGGGGGACCTGGAAAACACATATGGAATATCAGCACCTCACTTTCTCAATTTTATCTCTCATTTTATTGAATGGGTTATTTTGTTTTTTGTAAGGCGTTATTCTTTGTTTCCACTCTGTTTCTCCCACATCACAAATCAACACGTCACGAAGCTGCTCCAACCTTCCGCTTACTGCATTCGGTTGAATAAACTCGGTTTGTTCTCACTGGAACGACGGAGGTTGAGAGGCGACCTGATAGAGGTCTACAAAATTATGAGGGGCATAGACAGAGTGGATGGTCAGAGACTTTTTCCCAGGACAGAGGGGTCAATTACTAGGGGGCATAGGTTTAAAGTGCGAGGGGCAAGGTTTAGAGATGTACGAGGCACGTTTTTTACACAGAGGGTAGTGGGTGCCTGGAACTCGCTACCGGAGCAGGTGGTGGAAGCAGGGACGATAATGAATTTTAAAGGGCATCTTGACAAATACATGAATAGGATGGGAATAGAGGGATATGGACCCCGGAAGTGTAGAAGATTTTAGTTTAGACGGGCAGCATGGTCGGCACAGGCTTGGAGAGCTGAAGGGCCTGTTCCTGTGCTGTACTTTTCTTTGTTCTTTGTTCTTTGTAACCCTGATGGAGAATGTATACAAGCATTCTGCTCCAGCTCTCAAAGTACTATTACAACATTCCCTTACCTTAGATGGTTGCTTCTGACTGCAAACACAATACTAGAGGGATATTTGTTGTGCAAACATGGAACAACAATGTTGTTGGAACCAACTCAGTTGGAACAACTTTCACCATCTGTATCAGGAAGCAAACCAGTGTCAGTGGTGAGGTAAAGATAAGACACTGGCAGTAGTTGGTTTTAGCAAGTGCTTAGAAAGCAATGAAGATTCAATCAGTCCACAAGAATTTAATATATTTGCTTCAGAACGTTATTCTGGCACAGAATAATCTTTATGCCTTACGGGGAGAAAAACAGATTTATAAATTATAGGAAAAGTACTCAAATTAATTTTAGAAAATGCTCAAAATAACAAACTCTCAACCTTGTCACATTGAGGTGAATTTTAATGTGTGGGAGCTTTGAGGGTTTGGGAGTGCAGCGACATTAGTGGGGTTTGCATGGTGGCTCAGGGGGTGTGTGGTATTTAAAAGCACAGAAATTGACAGCACGTCAGGAAGCTACTCCAACCTTCCGATTACTGCAGTTAACTGCAGCACGTTAAGCTGCATGTGAGCAATGTAGTGATCTGTACATACATCTGCACATACACCAGGGACTGCAGATAGGTGTAACAGCCATAGCATCACTAGAGGGCATCAGTGACAGGTGTAAAGGGTCCAGCCCAAGGTAGGATCCACCTCTTTCAGAAGCACAGGGCTGGGAGCAACAGCACACAGAGACAGCTCAGCATATGCAGTTTACCTTAGCTTCACTGGTCATACCTCTTGACTGTATTATATCTAAGCTCTGGAAACAGAACAAACCCATTGAATAAAGTATTTGTGTTAACTGGAAGTCTACAATCTTTATTCAGACTTAGAGAATAACATAAACAACTCCCTTGGGAGATGTAAGTTGTCACTTTAATATTGTCATGATCCATGATAACAACATACAAAAGAACAGCAATTACCCAATGACCGTAATGAAAACTCGCTAAATCTAGATTTCGCCTTATTTGTATTTAATCGTAATTTAATATAATTCAAAGTCAATATGAATTAAACATTGCACAGTGGGTACAAAATGTTAGCACAGAAAATATTGATTTATTCCAAGGCTGCCTGCTAGTGGTGAACATTCTGTTGCAATTATGTCGACCGTGAGCTCACACGTTGGTTAAATCCCTTATATCCATCCCTCCCTCCTCCTGAAACCAAAACAGAAGGAAAAACACCAGTGAACAGGTGAGGATATTAAATTCTGATGGTTCAAAACTCTAAAGGCAAAATATGATAAACGCCGCCACTACAATTCCCCAGGCAAACTTGGGGATTTATAAATTTGAAGCACCAGGATAATCGAAACCAGCAGAGAGAATTTTTTAAAACTTGCAAGTTGGATGGAGAGAGGCAGAGAGTAAAGCTACCCTTTTATAGAATCCATAGAAGCCTAAATGCCAGAAGGATGCCATTCGGCCCATCGAGTGCGCAGCGGTGCTCCGAAAAATCATTCCACCCAGGCGGCCGCACTATCCCCGTAACCTCACCTATCCTTTTGGACACTAAGGGGCAATTTAGCATGGCCAATCCACTTAACCTGCATATCTTTGGACTGTGGGAGGAAACTGGAGCACCCGGAGGAAACCCAAGCAGACACGGGAGAATGTGCAAACTTCACACAGTCACCCAAAGTCAGAATAAAGTTCTGGTCTCTGGTGCTGTGAAGCAACTGTGCCACCGTGCCGCCCAAACAGGATTCATGAATAAAGATTTATGATTTTGTTCCTTTAGTGTCTCTGTTACTTGTCCCATTCTACAGAGAAAGCAGGTGCTTAAAACACACAGAAAGCTGACTTGTCACATGACTTTCTCTCTCCTATTGTTCTGTGATCCAAATAAGGCCATGGCTAGTGCATCCCTATTGTAAATTGATTAGATTATGACTGGGATGTCCTCTCTCAGCGAAGGTCCCATGGTCCAAGTGATTATGTCTATTGGTTTGTCTCCACCGAGTTGAGAACCCAAGTGATTGTCTAGATACTTTGCCAGTTAACATAGAACATAGAACATTACAGCGCAGTACAGGCCCTTCGGCCCTCAATGTTGCGCCGACCTGTGAAACCACTCTAAAACCCATCTACACTATTCCCTTATTGTCCATATGGCTATCCAATGACCATTTGAATGTCCTTAGTGTTGGCGAGTCCACTACTGTTGCAGGCAGGGCATTCCACGCCCTTACTACTCACTGAGCAAAGAACCTACCTCTGACATCTGTCTTATATCTATCTCCCCTCAATTTAAAGGTATGTCCCCTCGTGCTAGACATCACCATCCGAGGAAAATGTCACTGTCCACCTTATTCAATTCTCTGATCATCTTGTATGCCTCAATTAAGTCGCCTTTTGGATAAGAGATGGCCCGCATTCATCCTCATTCAATGCCAGTTCTTCTGATGTGGCTTTGCGGATCTCATTTCAATGGTTTTTGTAATGTAGAAGGTATAGTGATACAAATGTGCAGCCATCTTTGACTATGACTCCAGGTCATTAGAATGTGATTTTTAAAAATCAATTAGGGAGTTCCAGCCTCTAAAGTCAAATACCATTTTTTTGATACAAAGCACGGTTTCACAACAGTACACAAAAAGCAGGTATCCCAAACAAACTGACAGTTCCACTCACTCACAGATATTCTGATGACAAACACTTTTATTCAACGAAAAGGAAAATCTCCCGCATGGCCCCTGAGTATCATCAGGAAACCAACTGAACCATGAAGGCCCATCGCCTCGTTATCTTTTAAAAAATATATTGTAACATTTAGTGCAACATTAGAGTGACAGATTTTCAAGTTGTAAAGAGTTTTCATCCATCGGATTCAATGAGACAGGAGCAAGCTAGAAAGACTTCTATATACAACCAGAACATGTCTCTTCTAACCTCTAACCTATTGAATCTGAATTCCCGGCATTCATTTACATATTGACTACATACCTTTGCAGCATACTACCAATATAGACTTTTTTCACAA
This sequence comes from Scyliorhinus torazame, assembly GCF_047496885.1. Lineage (NCBI taxonomy): Eukaryota > Metazoa > Chordata > Chondrichthyes > Carcharhiniformes > Scyliorhinidae > Scyliorhinus > Scyliorhinus torazame. The sequence continues at coordinate 95,946,439 of NC_092714.1, read as the reverse complement.
TGTGTGAATCACTCAATTATAAGGATATTAACATAGCTTTTGGAATTTAACTGAGTGCATGTATTTCCAGGGACTCCTGGAACTCACCAGTAAAAGCAAGTCAAGAGCACAGTGACAGTTGAGGGGCTGAAGACATGAAAGACAGATGTGCCAGTAAGCACTGAAACCTCAAGGTGTTTTTTTTGTCTAATCTTGTTCACAGTCGATGCATTGGTTGTGATCTTCCAAAAATTCCCTAGGTTTTGGAAAGGTCACAGTGGATTGGAAAACTGGGAAGAAAACAGAAAGCAGGATACTATAGACCAGTTAGCCTAACATCTGTCTTCAGGATAATGCTTGAATCCATAAGGAAGTAATAGCAGGGCATATAGAAAATCATAATACAATCAAGAAGGTTCAACATGGTTTTGTGAAAGGGAAATTGTTTTTGACCAATTTATTAGAGTTCTTTGAAGAAGAAACGAGTAGGATGGACAGTAGAGAACAAGTAGACGTGGGGCTGGATTCTGCATTCTGGAGGCTAAGTGAGGGATTCTCCCACCCACCAATCTCATTTTCCGACGTGGCGCTCTCCCCGCCAGCAGTGGGATCCTCCGTTCCAGCAGCCGGCCAATGGGATTTCCCATTGTGGCCATCCCATGCCGTCAGGAAATTCACAGACGTGGGTGCGCTGCCAGCGAAGCAGAGGATCCCGCCAATGGAGAATCCGGCAGTAAATGTTTCTGCCAGTGGAGGCTCATGACTGGTCTCCACTGGCACTAGGAGTGGCACCCAGCTGAGATTCCCTCTCCTTTTCCATGTTAATTTATGCACGGAGGAGAACTTGCAGGATCCGTCAAAATCCTGGTATCGGCTGCTTATTCCAGTGGGCGGTCTGATACCGAATATCAGCGATGGGCCCCCTCCCACAACAGTAAGTGTTTTCACTTCCTCGTTTTCATAGCAGAAAGCACTTAACTGCTTTTGAAGTGGTGAGGAACTGTCAATAATAGCAAGACTGTTTATAAATATTGGAACATTGTGGTTAACATCAAAGCAGGGTAATGGAAACACACTCAAGAGTGAGGGAAAGTTAATCAACAGTCCACCAAGCAACTGTCTCTGGAGTAATAAAACTGTCAATCATTAGATAGTGCAATGTATTGCTGTATGAAATTGAATGGAAGATTTGCATTTCAAAGGCTGTCAGGGATTTGAAGGTCTTTGAAGTGTACATGGTTTCAAAGGAGCCTCTGACACTTGTAACTGCTGATGCTTCAAACACATTTGTCTGAGGCAGCAGATGTTAGGGAAGGGTAAGTGAAACTGTAGCGATTTTTCACTCTACTGCCTTGACTGCTCTTCAGCTTTTAGGCAGGGGTGACTGAGAGTGTCTGTAATTGGAGGTCTGATGGGGGTCTCTGTTGAGGGTCTCTGATGGGATTCTCTGTTGGGGGTCACTGCTGGGTACTCTGATGGCGGAGGCTGATGGTGGAGGTCTCATGGGGGGCCTGGGGGAGGTCGGGCAGGGGCAGGATTTGCATTGTCGGGGGAGAGGCATTTTTTGATGGAGTTTGAGTTATGCACTTGACCCACCGCGTGGTCCACTGCCTCAGGGCCAATCTTGGAAATATTTGCACCAAATCCCGCTGGGAGGATTTCTCAATGTGGGAATTGGTGAGTAACGGAGGGTGGAGACTCAGGCTTGCAGTCCATTAATCAAATGCAAATGGGTGCAAATGACTGATTTTTGGCCTCCCGCTGGTGCAGGGCATATAGATTGCTAGCATTGGAACAGGATCACTGCCTGGTGCCGATTCCGTTTTTTGGCCAACGGTCCATTCTCCGCCGGATGGGTAAACCCCCTGCTGGCGGCAGGCAATGGAAAATGCACCCTGTGGTCTATTTGGATTTCTAAAATGCATTTGATAAGGTACCACATAAAAGGTTACCACATAAGATAAGAGCTCATAGTGTTAGCGTAACATATTAACATGGACAGAGGATTGGTTAGCTAACAGGAGAGTGAGGGCAAATGTGTTGCCAAACTGTACCTGGCAGAGTGCCACAGGGATAAGTACTGGATTCTCACTATTTACAATCTATATCAACGATTTGGATGAAAGGACCAAGTGTATGGTAGCCAGACTTGCTGATGGTTCAAGGTAAATGGGAAAGCAAGTTCTGAAGAGGACACAATGAGTCACCAAAGGCATATGGATAGGTAAATGAATGTGCAAAAAATAGGCAGAGGGAGCATAATGTGGGAAAATATGAGCTTGTCAACTTTGGCCGGAAGAATAATACAGCAGAATATTTTTTAAATGGAGATAGACTGCAGAAATCTGTGGTACAGAGGTATCTGGATGGTCCTGGTACATGAATATCACAAGGTGAACATGCAAAAACTGCACGTAATTGGGAAGGTAAATGGAATGTTTGCTTTTATTACAAGGGGAATGAAGAACAAAAGTAGGAAACTGTTTCTACAGTTCTACAGTTGTGAGTATTATGAACAGTTTTGGTCTCCTGACACTGGCTGGGCTGGCTTGGTGGAGGGGAGGGCCCTGCGAGGGTTGGGGGGGGTAACGGGGGGTGACCAGGGTGATGTACCATCAATTACCACGAGGCGAGAATGGTGAAATAATCGAGGCTTTATTGCACAAGATGTTGTGCCTCCTGCAGCTGGAACCAGAATGGGAGCAGCGCAGGAGAGCACATATTTTTATATGCCGCCTGCTGGGCAGAGCCAGCAGGCTGGAATTTCCCGTGGTATCTGTAATACATGGGCAGTACCGTCATACATGCAATGTGTTACTAGTGGTGTTTACCACACAGGGGACGGGCCGTGGGGCGGGGGTGACCCCCCATTGGGACCGGAGTGTCATTTTGCTGCGCACCCCACTGACCACCCGCCTCGGCCCATGGTTCTGCATAGTGACACTAGCCGTATGGGTGCCCCTACACCACCATCCACCGCACCCCACCCTCTGCCATATCCCCCTCACAACTGGCTGCCACCTGCTGGCGGGGCATCACGAGGCCCACCCAAGAGCCACACCCTACAGGGGGCGCTGGATGGGGGCCACGGAGCATACTGCTCGCAAGGGCAGCGCCAGTCAATGGTCCCTGGCAGCATGGACGGGTGCCAGGGCCAGAAGCCCCCACAGTGCTGGGCACTGACAGGGCCCAGGGTGCAGATATGGGGAATGAGGGGGGGAGGGGTCATGCAGGGGCAGAGTCTGCATTCCCAACCAGTGCCACCATGCAGCCCATTTGACCTGGTTGGACACCGGGGTACGCACCATGCTAACATGTCTGACTTTCACCCCTGCAGACAATGGATATTGGAATTCAACTACTCCAGGACTTCAATGGGACCGTGTGATGGCAGGCATGGTTGGCACCACCTCCTGCTCCTGCACGCGGTTGGACTCCTCCAACTGCACTTGCAGGTGTTGGATTCTTGCTGACAACCCCTCATGCAGTCCCTGGCTCTGGGACTGCATCTCCACAATCGATGGGACCACCCATCCAAGAAGCCCGAAACCCACCTGGACGGCAGATAGTCCCTGGGTTTGGCTCGTCCTCCGACCGTCCGCCCTGTAGCTCTATTTATTTATCTCGGTGAACCACAAGCCTTTCCCTTATATCAATCAAATGACCACACAACCAGTTAGTGAGTTCAAAAGATGGTTTATTTACATGCACAAGAGTTATCTCAACATGCAAACACAATATCTACTACCAGCTAAAGTACACCTATCAGCTACAATAACCTATACTTAACTTCAGGGCAACCGGCACTGTGCAAATGGATGTGGCCTTTATCTGGATTTCACTTGGCTGGTTCAAAGAAAGTGGCTCTGTCTCTGCTGTGCTCACCCATCAGATAGCGATCGTTGGAACTTAGCTGGCTGTTCCTGCTGCAATTGGGTGGCACAGGCCGGATCCAAGAGAGACAGAACACATGGCTGCGCTCTCTTTTATCCCCCTGGGATTTTGCGCTCTTTGCAACGGTACTTAACCTTGGACCCTCTAGTTTGACAGGGCTCTGATCACTCTCTTCGATTTCGGCCAATAAAGGGGGCGGGTGCCTTGGTAGCTGGGTGGGTCCTTAGCGGTCATTGACCTTGGCAGTTGTGCTTTCTGAGTAAGGGAGTGGCACCGATCAGTCTGTGGCTGTACTGGTTGCTTGATTAGAGTTCTATTGTCCTGGGAAAATGGGCCATTGAAATGTAAACGAGTGGGGGTTTCGGTCAGGTCTGGTTACCTGTATTTTAGATACACATAGGCTGTGTATCTGTCTGAGTCCTGGGTTGGCCATAATTCCCATGGTCCTGTGCAGGTGGCCATCTTAGATGGCTACAGCCCCCTCAGGGGTTTCTACCTCCACTTGATGTACAGGAGCATGTGTATGGTGTGCCCCAGATAGTGTGCCAGGAGTCTCTTCGCTAAAGTGCCCATCCGAGGTGAGTGTCCCCGGGATGGTAGAGGGTGTTGGAGACAGCTGTGATGGAAAATCGGTGTCCTCCCCGGACTCGAGCTCTGGGGTATTACAAGATATGGGTCGATGGCTCCTGTCCAGTCGGTGTCATCGTCGTCGCTGGTCAACACCTGGGGTTGATAATCCAGCCCATTGTATTGAGAATTGCTGCAGCTGGATTCTCCGTTCCTGAGACTGTCTTGACGACGAGGCAGGATTCGTGGAGTTCCACGACAGCAAAACTGGACCGATTCAGCGCCTGTGGAGGGGCTAGCACCAGCCCCACGTAGAACACAATCGATTCCAATGATAAAGGGTGCGGGATTCGTCGGGACCGTGATTGACACTCGGGAGGCTGACAAGCTGCAGCCTCATATGCACATTATACTCCCCACACTCCCTCATCCCAGCCAACACGCTGGAACGTACCCATTGGCTGGGCCAGAGGACACCTAAGGAGGTGCCCTGGGGGGTCACCCATATGACCCATGGCTCTAAGCTCACAGTGGGCAGTCAGGGGCTTGCGCAGCTGCATGGCTACTTTGCAGACCACGGCAATGATGTTCTGTGCCTGTCCACCATGACCTCACAGTCCACCTCCTGGCCACCCCCCACTACTCCCTCGGCCCTGGCAGAAGGCCCCTGGGCAGTAGCACATATGTCAACAAACTATGGCGATGTTGGACACTTCCCATGCACCCTTTCTCTACCTCATCAGCCACAACGCGGTTCCACGATTTTTAAAAGCACAAGTGAACCTCACCATCAGGAATTCAGCCCATCGGAGGCAGAGAATCACGGAGGCCCTGGAGAATACTGGGTCGGGCCTGCTAATGATATGCAAACGGTGTTTACTGTACATGCGTTCTGGAATGCATTGACCTCGCTGTCGTGGCGATGGAGAATTGTGATTTTGCATGAAATCAGCATCAGAACCGATTCTCCACCCAATTGCATTTCGCGATTCCAGCGTCAGCAGACAGAGAACCCCGCCCCTGACAGTGCCAACCTGGCAATACCCATGCCAGCTGGCACTGCCACTTGGGCATGGCACTGCCAGGGTTTTTTTTTTCAAAAAAATATACTTTATTCATAAAAATTTATCATGAGCATTACAGAAACATTTCAAATTGTCTTGACTGTACATTTCCGGCAGGGTTACATGTTGCCTTGGCTTTCTTTCATTCAATTTTGATATTGTCATACACATATCACTCTTTACATTACAATTCCTTCTTAAATATTTACAGTGCCATGTTTGTTTTTGTACATTGGAGTGTTGGTTGCCCAGACCGAGGGGCTTTACACTGTTACCCGCCCCTCGGTGTACATTTGCTGGAAAGACTTTACACAGTGGTCTTTCCCCATTGCGCCTTGGCGGCAGCTGCCCCAAGCTTGAGTGCGTCCCTCAGCACGTAGTCCTGGACCTTGGAATGTGCCAGTCTGCAACACTCGGTCGAGGACAATTCTTTGCACTGGAAGATCAGCAAGTTTCGGGCAGACCAAAGAGCGTCTTTTACCGAGTTGATGACCTTCCAGCAGCAGTTGATATTTGTCTCGGTGTGTGTCCCTGGAAACAGTCCGTAGAGCACAGAGTCCTGTGTCACAGATCTGTTTGGGATAAACCTTGACAAATACCACTGCATCTCTCTCCAGACCTTCTTTGCAAAGGCACATTCCACAAGGAGGTGTGTGACCGTCTCATTTCCCCCACAGCCACTCCGAGGGCAGCGTGCATTGGTGCAGAGCCTTCGGGTGTGCATGAAGAATCTGACAGGGAGGGCCCTTCTCACCACCAGCCAAGCTAGGTCTTGGTGCTTGTTTGAAAGTTCTGGTGATGAGGCGTTTTGCCAGATGACTCTGGCAGTCTGCTCAGGGAACCATCCAACGTCCTCCACGGTCTCCTTTTCCCTGAGGGCCTCGAGGACATTACGTGCTGACCACTGCTTCATTGCCTTGTGGTCAAAGGTGTTTTTCTTCAAAAACTTTTCCACGAAGGACAGGTGGTACGGTACGGTCCAACTACTTGGAGCGTTCCGCGGCAATGAGGCCAGGCCCATCCTTCGTAACACCGGGGACAGGTAGAACCTCAGTATGTAGTGACACTTGGTGTTTGCATACTGGGGGTCCACGCACAGCTTGATGCAGCTGGACACAAAGGTGGCCAACAGGATGAGGGAGGCGTTGGGTACGTTCCGCCCTCCCTTCTCCAGAGGTTTGTACATGGTGTCCCTTCGGACACGGTCCATCTTGGATCGCCAGATAAATTTGAAGATGGCCCGGGTGACTGCTGTGGCGTAGGGTCGAGTTATGGGCCAGACCTGCGCCACGTACAGTAGCACCGAGAGTACCTCACACCTGATGACCAGGGTTTTGCCTGCAATGGAGAGGGAGCGTTGCTCCCACCAGCCCAGTTTCTGTCTTACCTTTCCTATGCGCTCCTCCCAGTTTTTGGTGCACGCCCCAGCAGCTCCGTACCATATCCCCAGCACCTTGAGGTAATCTGACCTGACAGTGAAGGGGACAAAGGACCGGTCGGCCCAGTTCCCAAAGAACATGGCCTCGCTCTTGCCACGGTTTACCTTGGCTCCCGAGGCCAGTTCAAACTGGTCGCAGGTGGTCAAGAGCCTGCGTACAGACGCAGGATCCGAGCAGAAGACGGCAACGTCGTCCATGTACAGGGAGGCCTTGACTTGCATGCCTCCACTGCCTGGGATCGTCACTCCTCTTATGCCCGGATCCCTCCTGATGGACTCGGCAAAAGGTTCTATGCAGCACACAAACAGGGCAGAGGAGAGAGGGCAGCCCTGCCTGACTCCAGATTTGATCTGGAACTTTTCTGATTCCCACCCATTGATTGAGACTGCGCTATAGATGTTTGTGTAGAGCAGTTTGATCCAATTGCGAATTCCCTCCCCAAACCCCATTTTGGAGAGCACATCCATCATGTAGGTGTGCGATATTCTGTCAAAAGCCTTCTCCTGGTCAAGGCTGATGAGGCAAGTGTCCACCCCCCTGTCCTGCACGTCGGCGATCGTATCCCTGAGTAGCGCGAGGCTATCAGAGATCTTCCTACCGGGTACAGCACAGGTCTGGTCAGGGTGGATCACCCACTCCAGAGCAGACCTGACCCGATTGGCGATGACCTTGGCTAGAATTTTGTAGTCCACATTCAACAGTGAAATGGGTCGCCAATTTTGAATTTCTTCCCTTTCCCCCTTCTGCTTGTAGATGAGGGTGATGATGCCTTTCCTCATGGACTCTGACATGCTGCCTTCCAGAAGCATACTCTCGTACACTTCCAGCAGGTCTGGGCCCATCCAGTCCCACAGAGCCGAATACAACTCAACCGGTAAGCCGTCGCTTCCGGGAGTTTTGCTCGTCTCGAAGGACTTGACGGCCTTTGTCAGCTCGTCCAGAGTTAGTGGTTTGTCCAGGTTTTCCAGCTCGCTGTCGCCTATGACCTCCGTGATAGTCGACAGGAAAGTCTGGGAAACAATGCTATCTGTTGGCTTCAGGTCATACAGTCTGGCATAAAAGGATTGGCTGATCCTCAGGATGTCAGACTGCGATGACTTTTCAGAGCCATCTTCTTCCTTCAGGCTGCTGATCACAGAGGTCTCTCTGTGCACCTTTTGGAAGAAGAAGCGTGAGCACTTTTCGTCCTGCTCCACGGTGCGGACTCTGGAACAGAAGATAACCGTGGAGGCCTCCGAGGTGTAGAGCGAGGCTTGCTGGCTCTTCACCTCTTGGAGATCCTCCTTGACATCCACCCCCATCGACTGCAGCTGGAGCAAATTTTGCATGCTTTTCTGGAGCCTGGACATGACCCCTCGTCTCTCTCTCACCTTTTGAACGCCCTTGAGGATGAAAAACCTCTTGATATTCCCCTTGATTGCTTCCCACCAGAGATGTGGGGCCTCAAAGAGGGGTTTCACGGTTCTCCAACCTTTGTAATCCCTCCTGAGTTCCTCGATGTTCTCAGGGGTCAGCAGTTTTACATTTAGCTTCCATGTCCCCCTGCCTACCCCCTGGTCTTCCTGCAGGTGGCAGTCGGCCAGTAGGAGGCAGTGGTCAGAGAAGAACACCGGCGTTACGTCGGTGGACCTGACCGTGAAAGCTCGGGACACAAAAAAGAAGTCTATCCTGGAGCGGACAGACCCGTCTGGCCGTGACCATGTGTATCTACGCTGCGCTCCGTCTGCAGGGTTGCTGCAGACGTCGAGCAGCTTGGCGTCTTTTACCGTTTCCATCAGGAGTCTGGACGTAGCGTCTAGTTTGCTGTCGGCTTTGCTGGATCGTCCAGCCGCATCGATGATGCAGTTGAAGTCACCACCCAGGATGACCGGCTTGGAGGTGGCCAACAGCAGTGGGAGTTGCTGAAGGACTGCCAGCCGCTCACTTTTTACGGCCGGGGCGTACACATTAATAAGTCTGAGAGGGGTGTTTTTGTATTTCACGTCTGCTACGAGGAGGCGCCCGCCCACCACCTCCTTAACGTCGGAGATGGTGAAGTTGCCTCCCCGCAGCAGAATACCCAGGCCGGAGGAGCGGCAGTCGTTTCCTCCTGACCAGATGGATGGCCCGTGGGACCACCAGCTCGACCAGCGCCTGTAGTTGCTGAGGTGCGGAATTCCGCACTCCTGCAGGAACAGTAGGTCAGCTTTTACATTTGCCAAATAGTTGAGTGTGGCTACACACCACAAAGTATCTTTGATGCTTCGCACATTTATGGATGCAATTTTTAAACCCATTATAAAAAGGTAGATTTACCAGTCTCAAGAGTCCAGAGTCTATACAGTTGGCTGTTCCAGCTGTTGCATGTTCCCCAGCATGCCGGTGGTGCTCGCAAACTTTAGCACAGTTGCAGGGCTGAGAAAGCTGTTCTGGTCCGTACTGGCCCCGTGATTTTGATGCAGATGCATTGGGGGGGGGTGTAGCCCTGGCGTTCGTCGTGGCAGTCAGTAGGTGTTGGGGTTGCAGGCCGGTCTTCACCTGGGTTGTTGCTGCTCGTTACTATCAGGGGTTGGTCTGTGACCTTGTTTTCTTCCCGGTCGGTGGTCTGGGGGGTCTGTGCCTCCCGTTCCACGTTGGTGCTTTGCCTCTTTATTTGAGGCCGATTCTTGTCCTGTTTTCCCTCATCGGATGAGGTGTTGGCGCCAAGTGCGCCGGCTGAAAGGTGTCGCTTTTTGCCACTACCCCTCGGGGGGTTCTTCAGTTTGTTTTTTTGTTTCCTCTTTCGTTTGTCCCTGTTCACTGTTTCCCAGGGCTCTTTATTCTCTGTCCCATCCTCTTCCTCTTCCATTGAGTGTTCCTCATCAGATGGGGCTGGGGCTGGGTTGTCAGGGAGTGCTGGGGCCTCCTCTTTTTGTTGGGGGCCCTTCTGTTGCTTTTCCTCATTCTGAGCCGTGGTGTCTTTTTCGGTGGAGGGTGTATGCACCTCCTCTCTGGTCGCCTTTTTAACTCCGCTGCTGATGATTTGAGCATATGTCGCCCCGCGTTTCGGGCAGGCCCTGTAAAGATGGCCGGCCTCCCCACACAGGTTGCAGCACTTGTCTTCCTTGCAGTCCTTAGTCATGTGTCCCTCCTGCCTGCAGTTTTTACAGAAGGTCACACTGCAGTTTGCGGCAACATGCCCCGTTTTGCCACAGGTGTGGCATACTCGTGGCTGTCCCACGTAGTAGAGGTAGCCACAATTTACTCCAATAGCGAAACTGGAGGGGGGATGCAGGATGGTTCCGTTGCTGTCCGTTCTTAGGGTCACCTTGACCTGGTGCTCACTTGTTCAGATGCCGAAGGTGTCTTTCACTTGCACGTTGTCACTTTTCAGCTCAGCGTACCTGGCGAGGAACGTGAGCACATCAGACACAGGGACGTGGGGGTTGTACGTGTGCAGTGTAACAACCCGATTTCGCTGCGCCGGTAGCGTAAACAGAGGCTCCGCAGTCAGGATCGACAGGGGACTCTGGTTACCTTTTTCCTTGAAGACGTTCAAGAATTTGATGCACGCTGCGACGCTCTTGAAGGTGACATCAAAGAACCCATTCTTGGGGAAGTTTTGCAAGCAGAAGATCTCTGTTGCTTTGAACCCACAACACTCGAGCAGCACCCTCTTCACGAAGTGATTCCGGTCCAAAGGTGACTCTCCCTCCGTTTTCTTCACTGTGACTCGGACAGTGTTTCGCACTCCCCAGCCTGGTGGTCGGGATGCAGCTGCATCCATAGCTCGTACGTTGGGTGTGAAACTGTATCGGCGTTAGGCCTAAACCAGAGGTTTAGGCCAGCATGTAGATCCACCAATAGCAGCCAAGCTCCAAACGTTTCCTCTTTGACGACTTCAATCCCTCCGAGTTCTCCAATCCACGATCGACATCGAAATCCTCAGCTTCTCTCGATTAATGAGACTACACTTGATCTTAGCCAAAAGGCCGAGAAGCGATCACGGAGGCCCTGGAGAATACTGGGTCGGGCCTGCTAATGATATGCAAACGGTGTTTACTGTACATGCGTTCTGGAATGCATTGACCTCGTTGTCGTGGCGATGGAGAATTGTGATTTTGCATGAAATCAGCATCAGAACCGATTCTCCACCCAATTGCATTTCGCGATTCCAGCGTCAGCAGACAGAGAAACAGAGAACCCCGCCCCTGACAGTGCCAACCTGGCAATGCCCATGCCAGCTGGCACTGCCACTTGGGCATGGCACTGCCAGGGTGCCCAAGTAGCACCAGCTCGCCCGAGGTCTCTGAGGCAATGGGGTTGAATCCTAAAGCCTCAGGTACCTCGAGAATCTGCACATCAGAGTAAGGCTTACTATTGCCCTTAGTGTCCAAAATTGTCCTTAGTGTTGGGTGGGATTACTGGGTTATGGGGAAAGGGTGGAGGTGTTGACCTTGGGTAGGGTGCTCTTTCCAAGAGCCGGTGCAGACTCGATGGGCTGAATGGCCTCCTTCTGCACTGTAAATTCTATGATAAATCTCTGATAACCTCGCTCTAATATGCAAATTTGCCAAAAGGTAATCCTGCCCCATTGTAGGCGGGACTTAACTCGCAACATCGTGGATGTCGGATACGTTTGCTGATGTCAGTTGAGACTTGGGTGGATTCCGCGAGGTGTTAAGTATGCCTGGAAGCCTGTCTTCTCCCGTCATTCACCGGCCACACCGCGCTCGAGCAAAAGTGCAAAACGGCAGGTGGATTGCGCCCATTGGGTTGGATTTTTCCGGCCCTTCCAGCAGGTAGGATCTTCCTGTCCCGCAAAAGGCGAACTCCTGTGGTGGGTTCCCTGGCCTGCGAGACAGGCAATCCACACAAAACACTGTAAATATCAGTGGGACCGGAAGATCCCGCTCTTAGCCAATGGTGAGCTGCCTCTGCTGCCGGAAAATCCTGCCCATAGCTTGTCAGACTGAAGGTCAATTAGAATTAAATCTTACCTTTGGAATATGTATTTTATTGTCAAGGACTAAATATACTTACCAGACAATAATTGACAGTAAGGTTTATAGTGATTACTAAGCCATTATTTATGACTCTTACAAATTCATTACCAACATTATACTATCATTTTCTTTGAGATAATGACATCAAAGTGGCCTTTTGATGGTGGTACTTTATGTTAGAGTTTAATAATGTTAACCCTGACATACTCAGGAGCCTGATATAATTTAGCTTTTAAACATTAATCAAATCACCAGACAAGTTAAACCATGATACAGTACAGTTAATTGCTCTTTAGACTGAAGCTCGTACTAAGGCAGTTCATGGGGTGTAACACTATCTATATTTATCTTCAGTGATTTAATTTTTAGACAAATTGGGCAATTGTCTTTTAGATGTCAAGCAATGTGTACTTTACTAATGAAAAACTTAAATTTAATAAGACAGTATCTTTTGTGTTAAATAAAACAACCTGTAATTTGAGGCAATGAGTGGAAAAAGTAATCCATTATGCACTTAACACATTTAGTTCAATTTCTTATAAATATAATTAGAGCGTGACACAGTAATTACATAGGATTGGTCATGGACTCATGCAACTGAATGCTCTTTCGATTAATTCCAGGACTACTGAGTAAATGGATGGAATAAACAAAAGGAGACAATTTGTTTTTATACAAAATAAATATCTGGCAGTCATTTTATCAAAGACGTTGAGCTGAGGTCACAGATCACAACTGTGAAGGGTGAACATTTTATTAATGTCATTAGCTCCTGAAATTGCTGCTTAACCTGGCAGGCTTGCTATAGTGTATAATATCTTATCCATTATTCAATTTTTTCAAAGTTCTTCTTTGCTGTTACACTTTGTCATTACTGAGCATGGAAAAAAATGCCGTGATGCATCTCAAAAATAATGGGTGGGATTCTCGGCGATTGGGCGGAGAATCCCTTTTTACGACCGAATCAGGGGCGGTGTCTGTTTTCGGATGCTCCACACCTTCCAAAACGGCGTAATCAAGGAGTTTGGGACGGCCTCAGGACGTTACCTGACTGTGTCCAGTGCCGCCACAGTCGGGAGAGAGCCGTGCTGCTGGCCGGAGTGGGGGAGGTCTTCGGCGAGGGCTGGGGGGACTGGTGGGGGATGGCCCAGCGGTGGTGAGGGGGTGTCCGGGGGGGGGGGGGGGGGGGCACTACCTGGAAGGTCGGGTCCACGGACGGCTGGTGCCAAGTTGTACGGCGCGACCGCTGCAGGTTGTCGCCGTGCGCATGCGCGGCCACAGACCCAGCAATTCTCAGGCCGTTTATATCGGGAAGTTTGTGCACTTTACATGGCGCAGCTGCTAGTCCCTCACCAGTCGGAGGATCGGTGCTGGGACCTCACCTATTTTTACCACGTAAAACACCATGAATCCTCCGGATATAGCCCCAAAATCGGAGAATCCATCCCTATGTTCTCCCACCGGAGCTGAATTGCAAAGGTTTTACGATCCCTTGGGGTTGTAAAGCGGGATATTATTCCGTATTCCACACCTTGCAAATATAGGCATAGCACGGTTCCCACAGGGTCCCGCAGTCGGCCACCAGCCACCACCCCCCCCCCCCCCCCCCCCCCCGCACCGTAAATTGGCCCCAACCTCCTCTCTACCGTATACCAGTGCCAACCCCTGGATTGCCTGGGTACCCCCCCTACACCCAAATACAGGGTGATCCAACCTGCCCCTCCCAGTGACCCCTGTAATAGGGGGACCCCCCCCCCCCCCAACAGGGACTCCTATAATAGGGAGACCCCATCCAGGATTCTCTTTCTAAAGGAACCCCCTCCACAGACCATCCCCCCACAAAGACTCCCCTCCCCCCTGTTGAAAAAGGGACCCCTGTCTAGAGGTTAGACAGCAGTCCAGGCAGGGTCATTGGGAAGCATTATAGCCGTAATACATACCTTGCAGCTCTCAGTGTCCATTCTTTGAAGGAGAATGGCTGTTCTTGCTTCTGGTTCCCACAGATACATTGCTGCAAACTAGTCATAGCTTTCAAGTAGTGGTCTGTGATTGACAGCTTGTAAAAACCGTCTGTAGCATTGATCCATTTATATCCTTTCACACTTCAGTGGCCTAAATGGTGGAACCCCATGTTTGTAAACATTGATCTCATCAAAGAGAGGTAAGTGCAGTGAAATGGCACACTTGAGTGATTGGAATGCACTTCCATAAGGCTATCATTCATTGCCAAGCTGCCAATCTTCCAGTCTTCAAATAAGCTTGGCACAGATGATTGCTATAAGATTCAAGCATTGTGATTCCTGTGTGGGATGTACCTTTTGTGTTATGATATAGAATCATTGGCTCTCTCCAGTGCAGAAGCAGGCTCTTCAGCCCATTGAGCTTGCACTGACCCTCTGAAAGAGCACCCTCCCCAGCCTATCCCAATAACCCCTTAAACTGACCTACACATTTTTGGACACTCTGGCAATTTTAACATGGCCAATCCACCTGACCTGAATTGAACTCCAGTCCCTGGCACTGTGAGGCAGCAATGCTCACCACTGTGTCGCCTTGGTGATATGGTGATCTTCAACACTGGCCAGCTTCAGAGAGAAAAAGTGGATGCCCGGGTGCCACAATATTGAGTTTAGTGATCCACGTGGACACATGGGTGCCATTAGTGACATTCTCGGGTTTGGGGGGACCGGCATTGAAACGGAGAAGTGTCAAGGTGCTATTAATATTCAGTGAGAAATCAGCTGTCCCAGATGAACAATTTGTTATTCACTTCCAGTGCCAGAAAAGTTCTAGTTCCTTTGAAGCGAGTTCCATTGTGATAGATGAACTCCGATTGCTATTGTTTGCTCTGAAGGTGGTGCTGTAACGACTTGTTCCATAATTGTTAATTCATCCGAAATGCTCCTAAAGCTGTATCTTTTTAACTCCAATTGACAGACGAGTGTTTTAGGACTGATCAAAATTTATCAACACGGCAGAGCTTGCACCTCACATGCTACGCCCAGTTAACCTAGGTCCTCATACCCTAATCAAGAGGCTAGAGGTCGCCATGAAAAAGTGAATATTGAAACATTTTTTCTGCAGCCATGGGGAGCAGGGCTGCTCATCCTCGCTGCACAACAGTCCACTGCGGCCCCAAGCTTACAGGAAGACTTTGACAGGTACTACTTACGGGCAGCACGGTAGCCTTGTGGATAGCACAATTGCTTCACAGCTCCAGGGTCCCAGGTTCGATTCCAGCTTGGGTCACTGTCTGTGCGGAGTCTGCACGTCCTCCCCGTGTGTGCGTGGGTTTCCTCCGGGTGCTCCGGTTTCCTCCCACAGTCCAAAGATGTGCAGGTTAGGTGGATTGGCCATGATAAATTGCCCTTAGTGTCCAAAATTGCCCTTAGCGTTGGGTGGGGTTACTGGATTATGGGGATAGGGTGGCGGTGTTGACCTTGGGTAGGGTGCTCTTTCCAAGAGCCAGTGCAGACTCGATGGGCCGAATGGCCTCCTTCTGCACTGTAAATTCTATGATAATCTATGATACACAGGACCGCATTGGAATTTTAAAAATGGTAACAAATTGAATTAAAAAGTGGTTAGAAGTGAGGAAATAGAGAGTAAGTGGATGGATGTGGGTAGGTGTGTACCTCAGAGATCTGGGGCTGGATGTCCTCACGGCGGCGTGGGTACAGTGGCGTTTTACTGGGGGCGAGCATCAAGGCAGCGTAGAGTACCCGGCTCATTTCATTTCATTTCATTTCCAGCTGCCGATATGGCCCGGAGAATTGCCGGATCCGTGGCCTGGCATGCGCACGGCGTTGGCCTGCAGCGGCTGCGCCGTGCAACATGGCGCTGGCTGCTCGCGGTCCCGGCCTGCAAAGTAGTCCCCCCCCGTTTGGCCAGCTCATGCACCCCTGACCACCCGCCAACAGTGCCACCAGCCTCTGGCAAAGACCCTCCTGCCCGCGGATAAGCCCTCCCGACTGTGTTCCTGACGGATGAGACCGCACACGACCGATGCCGTTGGAAATTTGGCTGGCGGAGCATCGAGGGGTGGTCCTCAGGCCATGTCCTGAGGCCATTGATACGGCACGCGGCGTACTCTCTGAGTACGCCGCTTTGGAGGGGGCAGAGCATCCGATTCGGTCATGAACGGGGATTCTCCGGCGATTGTCGAATGCGATTTCAGTGTCAGCGATTTGAGAATCCCGCCCCTGTTATGGGACCACTTCTGTTCACTGTGTACATGGATTAATTGCTTATACGCCGAGGGACTTCTATCCAAATGTGCAGATGCTACTGAAATAGCAGGAACAATTAATAATTATAAGAACCAAAGGAAACTGCAATCTGGATAAAATAGTGAAATGGGAAAAAATTTGGCAAATGTGAATACAAAGAAATGAGGCCGAGGAGATCAGTTCCATTGAAGAACGTGCACGGAAACCTCCGATAATTTTTGCAAGTATTGATTTCAGCGAGAAGACCAGAGAGAATCCCACCGACACCATTGTTAAGTCACTTAAAAAGGTTTTTTCACGAGTTTCATGCCTTGCCTGCGGCTGCATGCCTCTAATTCGTCCGTCCCCCCGACATTACTTGATCCCAACCATCAGGTGCTTGTACCTTTTAAACGCCTTCCCAGCACTTGTTCCAAGTCCGATTGGGGGGATGGTAGCCAGGAAAGCAGCCCCACAGTTCTCAGAGGAAGCCCTCATCAAGCTGTTGGATGAGGTGGAACGTCTGTACCTCAGATGGGTACAGAAAGGTCCAGAAAGGTCACCAACTTCGCAAGGGTGGTGATGGCAATGCTAGTGAGTGCCACTGCCAGGGTACCCAGGTGGCACCAGCAATGCCATGGCACCATCTTGCCCAAAGAGCATGCAGCTGGGTGCCTCCAATCACCTTGAAGACCCTCACAAGTGCTGTTCTGTCTGGACCCCGTTTGTGGGAACCAGTACCAAATGCCGCTCGTCAGAGGTCTCTGAGGCAAAGGGGGTGAATGCCAAAGTATGAATGTCAGGTCGCTTTGGAATCTGCAAATTAGAGTGAGGCTAGCTGTCTCGCTCTAATATGAAGATTTGCTAAAAGGTGAACATTGCAACGTCTTACGAGATCTTGCGAGGCGTTGCGAGCCGGGTAGATCCCGGGAGCCCACCAGGGTGGCCTGCTGCATCCACCACAACATCGCACAGCAGAGGGGGCAATGTGCTGGAGGAGGAGGATGAAGGCCAAGCCTCATCCAGTGAGGAGGATGGGGGAGATGGGGAGGATGGGCAGAACATTGAGCCCAGGCAGGCAAGGGAGGCTGCATGACGTGTGCACCAGGGCCAGCGCGCATTGGACTCTTTGATCGCGTTCAGGTTCACCAACTAGGAGGGGGGTAGAGGGAGGGGACTGACCGGGACACGGGCATCACATCCCAACCCCACACTCCCTCACTTCCCTCGGGGTCACCCCCCCCCCCCCCCCCTACACCCCCTCCGTGATACATACCTGCCGCACCACAGGTGGGACCCTGGGTTGGCAGTAACAGCGGGCCTGGTCCATGGGACGGAGGGTGATGACAACCCGCTCTGTGATGATCTCTAGTGCTCCGCATCGTATGACAATATCTGCCTCATGCCCATGGTAGCACTTTCCACCTGGATGATCCCTGCATGCGAGCTGGCCATTCTATCACACGGTCCCATTGAATTGCTGGGGAGTCACTGGTGGGGGGGGCAGAGCCTGCACCATTCCCCCCCCCCCACCCTCAGCCAGCCCAGATCAGCTCACCCCTTACACCTATCAAACAGAGCACTGGGACGGTTGTAACAGTGGTAACAGGTGTTTATTGTGAACAAATATATACAGTCTGTGCCCTAGCCCCTATAATTAAACTGTGCCTTGCACCCGTGCCAACTCAACTGATGTCTAACTCTGGCCTTACCAGCTCTAACACTACGTCTCGGTGATTCCCCAGACGGTACAGCTGGAGTGGAGGCAGCCTGCTGTGACTCCTGCTCTGCGTCAAGGGTTCCTGTTGGCAGGTGTCTTCTGGGGAAACCGGGCCCGGATGGGCCCGGCCGCTTCTAGTGTGTCCCAGGTGGCGTGGTGCCATTCTGTTCAGCCGTCTGCCCACCAGATGTACCAGGGACAGGGGGGTGGGGGGGAGTCCGAGGTACCGCGGTGTTCTGGCACCTCCCCTGCGGGAGTCACCGGCATGGGCCCCATCACCTCCTCCTCCCTTGGGGTGCTCGATGGCCCCCGGATACTCCATGGGACGGGGGGTAAAAGCACAACTGCCCCCTGAGTCTCCCCCGCCACCAGTCTTGGAGGCCTGCTTGTGGCCATGGAGCACAGGGAGTGGACCATCTCCATCTGGGACTGCGCCAAATCACACTGCAACTGTGCCACTACCTTCTGGGTCTATGTCACATCAGACAGTGTTGTGAAGATGCCGGTGTTGGACTAGGGTGGGCACAGTAAGAAATCTTACAACACCAGGTTAAAGTCCAACAGGTTTGTTTCGAATCGCGACCTTTCGGAGCGCAGATCCTCCCTCAGGTGAATGAAGAGATGGGTTCCAGAAACACATATATAGACAAAGTCAATGATGCAAGACGATACTTTGAATGCAAGTCTGTGCAGGTAATTAAGACAGGTAATTAGTCAGACAGTGACTACACCATCTGCCTCTGGGACTGGGCCATCTCCCTCTGCGTCTGCGCCACGTCGTCCGGCACTGGGGCAATGCTGCCAACGTTCCCAACCATGGCGTGCTGTGACGGGGCCATGCTGAGGAGCGCCGCTGCAATGTCCAGGTGGCTCTGGCACATGGTTGCCTGAGAGGTGGCAGCCTGTCCTGGGCCACGGCCAGCGTCTGTACAGAATGCCCCAGGTCTTGGACATGCTGATCCATGGCGGAAACCATTGCCCCAAATGCCCCACCGCCGACACCATCCATGCAGTGTTGGCCTGGGTGGCGCGCATGGTCGGCATTATCTCCTGCTCCTGCATGCAGTTAGACTTCTCCACCTACGCCTGCAGTTGCTGGATGCTCGCTGCCAACCCCTCATCTAGTCCCTGGCTCTGCGACTGCAACTCCACAATCGATGGGACTGTCCATTCCAGACACCCGGGACCCGTCCCTGGGTTCAGCCTGCCCTCCGACCATCCGCCCCCTCGGGCGCTCCTACCTCCACCTGCTGTACCGGATCGACACTGTGGTGCGCACCAGAGAGTGTCCCAGGAGACTCTTCACTAAAGTGCCCAACCAAGGTAAGTGTCTCTGGGATGGTGGAGGGTGTTGGAGACAGCTGTGATGGAAAATCACTATCATGCTCCGACCCGAGCTCCGGGGTCTCCTGAATTTCAGGCGGAGGGCTGGTGCCCGAGCTGCTTTCCATGTCGCTGCTCGGCTCACTGGGGAGCTCCGGCTGTGGCCCTTGCTGAGGGCGGGGGCCGTCAGATGGACCCACCCCATCTCCTGCAAGTCCTGCAAGACACAAGACGAAATGCATGATTAGACCGCGGGCTGGAGTGGGAGTGGGGGTGGGAGTGGGGGTGGGGGGTGGGGTGGGGATTGTTGGTGATGGAGGGTGAGGGTGGTGGGGGGTGCCGGTGGGGTGCGGTGAGGCAGGTGTAGGGTGAGGGTGGTGTGGTGGAGGGTGAGAGTGGTGGGGGGTGAGAGTGGTGGGTGGTGAAGGTGGGGTGGGGTGAGGGTGAGGGTGGTGTCGGGTGAGGTAGGTGTAGGGTGAGGGTGGTGTAGGGTGAGGGTGAGGGTGGTGTCGGGTCAAGGTGATGTAAGGTGAGGGTGGTGTAGGGTGACGGTGGTGTAGGGTGAGGGTGGTGTAGGGTGAGGGTGGTGTAGGGTGAGGGTGGTGTAGGGTGAGGGTGGTGTAGGGTGAGGGTGGCGTATCAACACATGTGTCATGGGGAACCAGAACTCAGCGGGGGGGGGGGAGGTTTACGCGTGTGTGGGGGGCAGGGTTAGTGCCAGGGGCATGGTGCTGCCTACTCACCCTGGCCACCCTGAAGAGGTTGTGAAGTATCTTCCACCACTGCATGCTGGTCCGGACGACGTTGCCCACGGCGCTGACCAACTCTGGCACCTGCGCCCAGGCACGACCAACGGCGGCGGCTGGCAGCCTCCTTCCCAGGCCAGGGTACATGATCATCCTCCTCTCCCCCATGGCGTCCAGGAGGGTCTCCAGTTCCACTTCGGGAAGTGTGGAGCTGCTCTCCTTACAGCCATCTTGTTGGCTGGGAAAAGTATGTGTGGGGAATGAAGCGTGTATATGCGGTTGCAGCTTGTCAGCCTCCTGAGTGTCAATCGCCCCGGCGAATCCGGCATCATTTTTCATGAGAATTGATTGGGTTCCACGTGGCGCCGGTGCCAGCCCTTTAATAATAGCGGAATCGGTGCAGGTATGGCACCAATTTTTTTGTTGTGACAGTCCACAAATTCTCCATTGCCGTCAACACTTAGGGCAAGATTCTCTAGGCAGGATTCTCCAATAATGAGGCCATGTCCCCACTCCAGCGTCAAATTGTGGGCGTTTCACTCTGGACTTTGCTGAAGAAAGTCCAGAGTGATTCTCCTACCTGAAGGGGGCTAGCAGGGCCCCGGAGTGCTCCGCGCAGCTCTGCCTGCCAATACGGGGCCCTGCACTTCCGATCGGCGGACTCACACCGTGGAGCGGCCGCAGAAATATAGCCCCCCCACCCCGAGATTGCGCGCACCCACGGATCGATGGCCCCCAATCGCAATCCTGGCCGTCCGTGAGGCCGCCAACGGTGAAGGATCCCCCATTCCCCACCAGGGAAGCCGCAGACTCACTCCGCAGCCGCCACCGGTCGTTCCCGACAGGCAAAACGTGGTTAGAACAACTGCGTCGGGAACTCGGCCAGTTTTCGCGGAGAATCGCCTCTGTCAATGGCCCCCTACCTGCGCCGTGTAGATCGTGTCCGGGCGATTAGCGACAATTCCCCAGTGACCGGAGAATCACGGGAATGGTGTCGCACTGGATTTCGGCGTCAACACCCATTCTCCACCCCGCGCTGATCGCGATTTCGGTGCGGAATTCTCGGCGAATTCCGCCCACTATTCCCCGATGTAGTTTTCAGAATCACCAATTGGGCGGAGAATCCCTTTTTACGACAAAACCAGGGGCGGCGCCTGTTTGATGCAGGTTTTGCATGCTCCGCCCCCTCCAAAACAGCAGCATCGCGGCGCGTGTCACATGTCGTTGGGACGGCCTCAACCCGTCACCCAAAGGCCCTCCCCGATGCTCTGCCCCCAATGGGCTGAGTTCACAAGGGTGCGGTTCACTTCTGGTCCCAGTCGTGCGGGAACTCGGCGTGGCGAATGCGAACCATGTCCAGCACTGCCACAGTCGGGCGGGAGCAGTGCTGCTGGCCAGGGGGGCTTCCGCGAGGGCTTGGGGGACTGGTGGGGAGTGTCCAACGGGTAGCGAGGGGGTGTCCAGGGGGGCACTATCTGGAAGGTCGGGCCCATGCACGGCCGGCGCCATGTTTTACAGCGCGACTGCTGCATGTCGTTGCTGTGCGCATGTGGGACCACGGACCCGGCCATTCTCCGGCTGTTTATTTTGTGGAAGCCGGGACTTTTATGTGGCACGGTTGCTAGCCCCTCACCGGTTGCAGCATCGGTGAGGGGCGCCGCCGATTTTTTCCATGCAAAACGCCACAGATCCCCCGCCCGATGTATTTTTCCTTCAACTATTAGGCCACAATTTAAAATAAATCACTTTGTTTTATTAGCAGGCACAAAACTGTCAAGTAAAGCAAAAATTATGGAAGGATTGTATTCAAATTGTTACCTTAATTTTACAGACTGAACTGACATGAAATGAAATTTGTTCGCTGACATTTTGTTCATACATTATGGCAGCAGACAGAAGGCAAACCGTCAGTATTATCTACTAGAATTTGACGTGTCTGTATTACGGAATCTAATTAAGCAAATGTATTGATTTTAATACCTAATTTTTTTGACTTCACTTTATTAGTTTCGGTATATAACTCCTATGAACACATAATACAATGAAAGAATATGTAATTAGTGCATCTGAATTCAACAATTTGTTTTGCAGAACTGCTGCTACACTGATATACCAAGCCCAGAAATAGATTTGGTAAAGTAGATTATTTGCTAATCAGAATTTGTTTTAGTGCTTCAGATTCACATTTTTCTTAATAAAAAATATTCTTCATGTGAGAAAAGATCAACTCGCCTTAATATACAAATAATCAGCCTCTCACAGTATGCTGTAATTTGCGCTTTGAGTAAAGAATACGCTTTCAAAATGAAACTCAATGACAACTATAGCATTTTCAGATAACTAAGTACGACCAGCATTTCTCAGAGTTTATTTCCTGCCACCTGCTATTTTACAGATTTTTAAAAGTTGTGTAATTCATTTATAAATGCTATTTTTGATGCATCCCTTATGGCTTAAAAGTAAAACCATCAGTTGGAACCTTGCCAAGGAACAACTCATGAATTAATTCCCCAAGTAATATCTTGAGAAAACATACTTAAAATGTGGACCTGGAGCAAAAGAGGGAAATGAATATCAGCCAATAAATTAGGATTTGGCAAATATTTTCTTTGAGGAGGACATTGCAAAGAATTAAAGCCTGGGAACTAGTCAAATTAATTTGGGCTTTTTAGTTATCAACAAACATACTGAATTAAATGGAGGAATTGCTGGTAATCTTAAGATTAATGTATGTTCTATATTGAATTTGATACTCAGTAAAGATAAACAATAATTTCACAACCCATTTTCAACTGTAAAGCTACCAGAGTGATTGTGATTCAGTTAGCTGCCTCAGATTTGATATGAATTCAGCCCTTATCTGGGGAGTTGTTGAGCTTTGAGTAGGATTGACTCCTTGAGTAAGTGGTCAATTTGAAAAATGGCATTCACCAGAAATGTTAATTGGGAAGACACAGGCTATATTTTCTCTCCATGAAAATGAATGGACATTCGGACTGTTCTCCAATGCTCCCTCTAAGCACTAGACCTTATTAGGAGTGCTCGAGACCTTATTAGGAGTGCTCGAATGGGATATTAGTCTTATTGTGCCTGGAAATACTCTCTGAATGGACCTATCGAAGAATGTAAAGGCTCTTTTTCATCCCAATGATGAAGATGTCAAAGCTATTATCATTGAAACATTGCTCGAGGTGTTTCAATGCTGCCCAAATCAATCATGATAGCAGCAGCAAATGGGCACCATTATGAGACAATGCTTACCACAAATTCAACCTGAACATCCCTTCCTTTGTCCATGCTAGTTCAGGCCACAACTTCAGATATCAATGGTGGAGCCATGGCTCAATTTTACACTTCCGTTCCTCTCCCTCACTATCCCTTTTCTCCCTGCTCATTGGTATCACCAAAGAGCTGCCAGAATGGCCTGAATTCCTCTAATGAGAGCCAGGGAAAGGCCTCCTATCCCGACCAGTTGATGATGTCTTTGGTCCCCAGTAGTCTCCCAAAGCTTTCTTTGTTCTTCCTCAAACTCGATCCCGTTCAGCACTGCCTGGTTCTTTCCAGGAGCTATGAGTCGGCCCTCGCTTCGTGCTTTTCCAGTCGGAGTTTGACATGAATATATGTATAATTCTTGACCCAAGAAACAATGGGCTTGATCCTCATGCTTTCTCCAAAAACATTCAGTGGAATACAGGTGTGACTGTCAGAGAATTATAGCACAATTCGAATAATTAAAAGTTTCCAGAAGTGGATGAATAGTCCATGAATCATAGAAACATAGAATTTACAGTGCAGAAGGAGGCCATACGACCCATCGAGTCTGCACCAGCCCTTGGAAAGATCACCCTACTTAAGCCCACGCCGCCACCCTATCCTCGTAACCCAGTAACCCCATCTAACCTTTTTTTTGGACACTCAGGACAATTTAACTTGGCCAATCCACCTAACCTGCACATCTTTGGACTGTGGGAGGAAACCGGAGCACCCGGAGGAAACCCACGCAGACACGGGGAGAACATGCAGACTCTGCACAGACAGTGACCCAAGTCAGGAATCAAACCTGGAACCCTGGAGCAACTGTGCTGAAATGTCAATGCATGGTAGAGTTGAGATTGCATTTATCTTTTGCAAGATGACTTGAATGATATCTTTATTTGAATATGTAAAGAAACGTTTCATATAACCATTTTTTAAGGAGAGCAGAACCATAAGTAAAGCCATAAAATGTTTGACACAGGTTGAGCATCTCAATTTATTCTGAAATTGGTGAAGAAATTAGAGTATACTTCAGAAAGGCAAGTCTGCACGTTCTCCCCATCTCTCCATGGGTTTCCTCCGCGTGCTCCGGTTTCCACCCACAAGTCCCGAAAGACGTGCTTGTTAGGTGAATTGGCCATTGTGAGTTCTCCTTCAATGTACCCGAACAGGCACTGGAGTGTGGCGACGAGGAGATTTTCACAGTAACTTCATTGCAGTGTTAATGTAAGCCTACATGTGACAATAATAAAGATAATTAGATTATTATTATTATATGCATCTGAAGTAGTCAGACAGGGTGCAGTGAAAACAGGTGTGGAAGTGAGGCTCTTCCTTATTGTCTGCCCTATTATCCAACTATTGATTTCAATTGGTAAAATATTGGGTGGATTCCGTAATGGAATCTCCACACGATTTTTCTATATTCACTGTGCCCAGGAGATCCAATACGCACAGCAACAGGAAAATCTGCCCCCAATGAAAGTTAATTTTTAAAACTGATGAACATCTAAACAAACCTCTTTGAGCTGTGTGGGAAGGCAGACTGGTGTTTGCAGAAGGACAAAGATAGTACTGAGAAACAGTCAATGATCTAATATGAATCCTTGTCATTAAAAGAGTGTTTTGCACTCTCACAATTTCACCTTTTATGGTATTCGAGAGGTACCATTTGAGAGGCTTTGAGCATCTTGTGTTTTTACTGTGGATTGCACTTCATCTATTTCTTCAAAATGGTATTTCCTCCTGTAGTAAATCCGCGATAACAAAGTGATGATAAACATCTCCATTATGAGAAGCTGCTGGTTCATATCTGGAAAAGATTGAATTGCAATTGGTTAAGTTAAATGACTAATTACAATAGGCCATTTGTGAAAAAATATATAGAATTCTTAGGGCACTTTTGTGTGGCTCTCTCTGGCAGCATGGAAGATTGCTAGCAATGAGCACAGGTTGGATGTTTAGGCTACAATGTTAGAGCTCTATTTCTGACCTGATGTTAAGGCTGGAGAGATCCTAGAGAGAGGAATGGACAGATAGTCTGAGAGAGAGTGTGTGTATGAGAGAGAGGATGGGCAGAAAGAGGGCATGTGAGGGAGAGGGGGTTAATGGGCAGAGTGAGAGAGAGAGAGAAATGAGCAGATTGTGTGTGAGAGTCAGAGGCAGCAAAAAAGCTCTCGAATGTCAAACAAGTCTCGGAGGAAAATATTGGGGTGGCCTCGGCCAGCTGTATTCCTCAGTCCAAGCCTGGTGGCAAGAGTTCAACGGTGGCTGTGTGAAGATTGGTGTGGTGGTGGGAATGAGGGCGGGAGGTGGAAGTGGGGTTGGGAACTGGGGGTGGGCACAGGGTGGTTGGCTCAGACGGAGCTGACAGGATCAGGTACACAGGCTCATAAAAGAATTTTTCCAGCACACCTGAATGGGAGGCAATGGGATCCAGGCCAGCATGAGGTTTGGGTGGTCCTGACTCCTGGCAAAGGTGGGTGGGAGCGGGAGCAGGGGATAGGGGTAGAATTAGAGAGATGTGTGAAATGTAGACTGCTCCGCCGGTCTGTCCAGCACCGTCACCTCCGCTCCTCTGGTGAAGTGTCCCTCACATTTTCACCAGAGTACATCACCCTGGCAGTCGCAGAGCAGAAGGAAATGGTGTCAGAGGAGGAGACAGAAGCAGTAGAGGAGGGTGGCAGCGACAGAGGTGTAGGCAGTGAAAATGGAGACTACAACCACAATTCATGGAAGAAGAACCTGAAAAAGGACAATGTAATTCATAAAGCACAGGTCCTTTCACTAGCAGGTGTGTCTTAATGAAAAAGCTGATAATTTGTGCTCTTGGCCATTGCAAATTATATGTCTATGAGCTTTTTTTCAGTTTCCTTTCTCTGTCTGCAGATTCCCACTAAGACATAGGGAGCAGATGGCATCACTGCATCTCCAAATCCCAAAGGTTTGGGATAATGCTGTTGCGATGACAGCAGTGCTGATGATGTTCCTCTCAAGCATTCAAGCAAAGAGTGCATTAGAAGACGTGACTGTGGCCAGTATACATTTTCTCCAACTGCAACTCATTGGGTGGAATTGTCATTTTTTTGCGAAGTGGTGTCTGAGGCAGGAACAGCAGGGGGCAGCTCGCAAGAGACCTAGCTGGTTTTACCCACCAAATCTTTAACATTCTGAAAAGAAAATGATGGAGGCTGATCCCAAGACGTCATACTGGAAGAATGGTAGGTGCCCCGATCTAAAAAAAAAATTAACAAGTGTGGCTGGATGACACTGCTGCCTCACAGCACCAGGGACCCAGGTTCAATTTTGGCTTTGGGTCACTGTCTGTGTGGAGTTTGTACATTCTCCCTGTGGCGCGTGGGTTTCCTCCAGGTGCTCCAATTTCCTCCCACAGTCCAAATATGCGCAGGTTAGGTAGATAGGCCATCCTAAATCGTCCCTTAGTGTTCAAGGATGTGCAGGTTAGGTTAGGGGATAGGATGGGCTGGACAGGGAAGTGGATATAGGTAGACTGCTTTTTCGGAGGGTTGGTGCAGGCATGATGGGCTGAATGGCCTCCTTCTGCATTGTCGGGATTCTATGATTCTGTGACTCTCCCAGAAGGACACAGGGCCCATCCCACAGACATGGGACCCCCGCCCCAGGAAACTTCACCCACAGACACAACTCCCTCAGGGAACCTCCCTGCAACCCCAAACCTCCCATAGTGGGACCCCCATTATGTCATTTAAGGGGCACGGGGACAATCTACTGAGGAAATCCATATGCATGAAAGGCATTTTGAGACTGGACTTTCCATCCCCACTGCCATTCCCGGCCATTGTCTTTCACCATGTTGGTTAATAGTGTATTCTCATAGATCTGCATGAACAATTAGGTGCCAAAAAGTAAATAGTGCATGAAAAGAAGGCAGCCCTGCAGCAGGAGCTGGAGGCAGACAAGGTGGTCCTCCAGCAGACAGTGGAGGCGGTTTCTGCAATTAATCAAGGCCTCAAGAGGTATTTGCGGGAGGTATCGTGCCTCAATTTCAGACTCCAGGGTCAATTTCTTACCACCTACATGCAGAGTAATATGGATCTTTATATAACTGCAACAGCTATCTTAGTGCTGATGACATTCTAAGGTGAATTATTTTCTTACTTTCTGTTGCAACATGAGGACCACAGCAGCCTCATGTGGAGACATTGCAGCCTGGACCATACCTTTCGTAGCGGGAACCCTACCCAGATTGAAGCCTGTCCCGTAATAATTTTCAGTCAGGAAGACAAGCACACGCATGGAGGAACTTTATATGGCAATGGCTGGAAAGATAATGCTCCAGGCAATATTATATATCATCTGCATTGATGCAGAGTTTATATATGTATAGTAATTTAGTCAATATTTACAGATTTTGCACGGAGGCTACTGATAAGTTCTCTTTTTTATTTTCAGGTTCAATTGCAGGGTGGCTCAGTGATCATTGAACAGTAATAAGAAAATATCACAGCCCAGAGGACGCATTATTGGTTAAGTCCATGGCCGCTGCTGTATGGGTGTTAGATATGTTCAGAGGCAACATTTATATGGTCACATATATCCTCGCTTCATAAACGCTGGCACACATGACACAGCAGAATCTCTGCTATCACCAAGGAAGATAAGCACGTTCAAAGGTCGCCCTCCACCAACACTATTTTCTTAGATTCCATTCAGTGTTGATAGACTATCACAGCTCTCCCTGCTGCCTCAATTGTGACCAGTTGTGACTTCAACTGTTTCAAGTAGTTGATGCTCATGGCCTGAATTTCCTCACTGGCAGGTTTTCAGGTGGGGGGAGGGGCATGAAATTGAAGGAACAGGATTGCCCCTGGTTCCCTGCCCCAAATTTTTAGGCTGGTTTTGGGAAGGCTGAAAATGAAAGGACTTAGGCCTCGGACGGGAAATGTGGTGTAGGGGAGGGCATCTCCATTTAAAGCCCCCCCCCTCACAAACTGGCCTCTGCCACACACCTCAATCGCCCAGTTTCCATCCCGCCAGGCCTTCACTGCCCCCTCTGCCCTGGGACCCCATAAACCTACTTTGCTGTCATGTCCTGGGTCTTAGGCTCAGGTTCCTCTTCAGTCTGCTGCATGTCTTGTTGCTTCAGGGATTAGAGAGCTTCCAGCCATACACATTGAATGACAGCTCTCGAAGCCGGGATTTTCTCTTGAGTAAGGTGCGAAGTCCCAACTACATCCAGTTGACGTCCATTTGAGCGTTCAATGGCAGAGGGGCAGTCAGTCGGCAGGGATGTGTTCCCTGCCGACTCTTTGGACCATGGCAAAGAAAACCCCACCATCCGAAATGTTCAGGCCCCTGTTTTCCCTCTTCCCTCCCATCATCAGCATCTTCAATCCATCGATTGAAGATGAAGGGGTTGAGTGAGGAGGAGATCTCAAAGGAGCTAAGCAGGCTGGACAATTACATCACAGGGAAGATCATGAACAGGAATTCAAAATCAGCCAAAATCAATCAGCCATCTGGTGTAATGTGCAGTTAATGTGTGTTTGCTCCCCTTTTTCCAGCAATAAAATTGGTGCAGATTTTACTAAAACCTTTATTCTGAGTTTTGTTTCTCTGGGGTCAATTCCGCAATTTAGCTGCGTATAGTTGCCATTTTTCTCAACACATTTTGCAGAGCTTTTAGACAAACTTTTATTCTGAATATTTGTTGGGGCATAACTCCAAATCTACAGAATCAGACTTAATAACCATAGAATCATAGAATCCCTACAGTGCAGATAGAGGCCATTTGGTCCATTGAGTCTGCACTGACCCTCTGAAAGAGCACCCTACCTAAGCCCGCTCCCCCGCCCTATCCCCATAACCCCACATAACTGTTAGACATTAAGGGGCAATTTAGCATGGCCAATCCACCTAACCTGCACATCTTTGGACTGTGGGAGGAAACCGGAGCACCCGGAGGAAACCCAGGCAGACACAAGGACAACATACAAACTCCACATAGTCACCCAAGTTTGGAATTGAACCCGGGTCCCTGCCGCTGTGAGGCAGCAGTGCTAACCACTGTGCCACAGTCTGCCCAATCCTGAGTACCTTCATCCACACAAATACATGTTGGAAGGCGACTGTGCACCTCCAGAATTTTACACCTGTTGATGCTCATTCGAGGTACACCAGCAATAAAAATCATCAAATAAACTGGAAAAGTAACCAGTTTGGACCAGCGCCGGTAATATCACCAGTATTACTGGCACTATCTACTGGAACAGCAGCCCTGAACGGTTCTTATTTACCCGTTCAGAACAGGATCTGGCTGATGCCAGTATCTCTGGAACTTCCTTCTGGGCTGCACCAGTGAGGGAAAAAAAACTTTGCTTGCACAGTGAATATTATAAAAAACGTTTACATACCCATTGTTAAGCAGAACTGTACCATAAGCAAAGTCAAATGACAATGTCTATCTGTAAATACATATGTACCTTTTATTCTAACCACACTGAACCACTTAGGGTTGCAGAAATGCACAGGACTAGTAAAAATCATTGTTGTACAATGGCGGGAGGGTGAGCTGTGAGGAGGATGCAGAGATGCTTCAGCAGGATTTGGGCAGGCTGAGTGAGTGGGCATATGCATGGCAGATGCAATATGTGTAGAAATGTGAGGTTTTCCGCTTCGGTAGCAAAAATAGGAAGGCAGATTATTATTTGAATGGGTTTAAATTGAGAGAGGTGGACTTTGGTGTCCTCATGCATTAGTCATTGAAAGTAAGCACGCCGATACAGCAGGCAGTAAAGAAGGCAAATGATATGTTAGCCTTCATAGCGAGGGAATTTGAGAATAGGAATAGGGATGTTTTACTGCAATTGTTTAGGGCATTGGTGAGGTCACACCTGGAGTATTATGTGAAGTTTTGGTACCCTTATCTGAGGAAGGATGTTCTTGCTGTGGAGGGGATGCAGCAAACGTTTACCAGGCTGATTCCTGGGATGGCAGGACTGTCAAATGAGAAGAGACTAAGTCGATTAGGATTATATTAATTGGAGTTTAGAAGAGTGAGAGGAGATCGCATAGAAATTTATAAAATTCCAACAGGATTAGACAGGGTAGATTCAGAAAGAATGTTCCTGATGACGGGGACGTCCAGAACTAGGGGTCATAGAACAAAGAACAAAGAGCAAAGAACAATACAGCACAAGAACAGGCCCTTCGGCCCGCCAAGCCTGTACCGGTCATGATACCAACCTTGGCCAAAGCCCTCAGCACTTCCTTGTGCTGTATCCCTCTCTCCCCATCCTATCCATGATTTGAGGAGAAGGAGTAAACCTTTTAGAGCTGAGGTGAGAAGAAATTTCTTCACCCAGAGAGTGGTCAATCTGTGGAATGCACTACCACAAAAAGTAGCTGAAGCCAAAACGTTGTGTAATTTCAAGAAGGAGTTCGATACAGCTCTTGGGGCGAAAGTGATATGAGGGGACGGCTGGATCAGGGTTTTGAACTTGATGATCAACCATGCTCGTAATGAATGGCGGAGCAGACTCAAAGGGCCGAATGGCCTCCTCCTGCTTCTATTTTCTATGTATGTTTCTATGTATCGATCTGATATCACCTAAGTAAGCTTGACAAGTAATAAGAAAGCTACATGCTGTTTCCTCAACCAGGTAGTAAGTGGTATGAAAGTGATGGATTTATGTTTAACTGTGTCAATGGTAACAGCAAAGTGGCAAGAAGGAAACCTTTGTTTTATGGTGTTACAGCACATTTCTCAAATTTAATTTAAAATGATATAATTTTGAGGGGCAAGTTATGGCGTACAATAGATTTAAGATAAAATCTTATCTAAGCAACGTACATCCTCCTCTGGCTGTGGGTGAAAATGGAGGTGCACAGGCAATGCCGCCTGACAATGCTGTTATGTTGATGATAGCAGCTTGCAGTTGAGTAAGAATGAATGAAATCTGTATAAAAAAAGCAGAAAATTAAAATGACCGAGAACAACATAAACCATGAGAATAGGGCCACATTGTAGGCTTTAACAGTTGGTAATTTCTTGAAGTTGTTAATTTGACTTTTCATGCTGATTAGTCAATTAATTAATGGATTAATAAAACTGACTCAGATGAGCACAGGGTGATTGTTACAAGTTCAGGTCTGCCTTAAATAGTCTCTTGGGTACAACAATGTTGGTCAATCATGCAAACAGATCGAGTGCCCAATCTAAACTTCAGCAATAGGACTGCCATGTGATTTATGTTGCATACTGTCTCCTTAACACGTACCCTCATTCATACTTCACCAGTCTTTTAAAACATTTGGTGGGACAAGGTCAGGTATCAATTGTTAGGCCACTTTAATTCACAGATGGAAAATGAACATTAAAAAATGATAGTCAAAGACAATTCCTGTTAACTTAGAATCATAGAATCATTACACAGGCCATTTAGCCCATTGACTCCATGCTTGCTCTCTGTAGAGCAGTCCTATTCCCCAGTTTTATTCCTATAGAAAGTTTATTTCCCTCAAGTGTCCACCCAATTTCCGTTTGAAATCATTGCTCATCTACATTTCCACAACTCTCATCGGCAGAAAGTTCCAAGTCATTACCACTCGCTGCACAAGAAGGTTCTTTCTCACATTTCCTTTGCATCTCTTGCCCAAAACCTTAAATCTGTGCCCCTTCATCCTTGTACCATCAGCCAATGGCTTTTCCTTTTCTTTGTCTCCCTTATCTAAACCTATCATAACCTTGTACACCCCTATCAAGCCCCCTCTAAATTCCCTTTGTTGCAAGGAGAACAGCACCTTCTTCAACCTAATCTTTTCACTAAAATTCCTCATCTGTGGAAACATTCTAGTTGATTCTCCTCTGCATCCTCTCAAGGACTCTGACATTGTTCTTGAAGCGTTGTGACCTATACTGGATGCAATTCTCCAGTTGTGTCCTAACCAGAGCTTCATAAAGGTTCCGCACAAATTCCTTTGTACATAGTGCCTCATTTATGAAACCTTAAATCCCATATGCTTTTCTAACTACTCTCTCAGTATATTCTGCCATTTACAAAGATCCATGCACATAAATCCCCTAGCCCCTCCGGCCCTGAACACTCTTTAGAACAGTGGCATAACTTTATCTCTTCAGCCAAAATGCACCAGCTCACATTTCTCTGTATTAAATTTCCTCTGCCATTTGTTCTTTGTTTCTGTGGTCCCAGCCAGGAAAAGGGTAGGCTTGCCAATTCTGGTTGAAGTTATCTCTGGCAGTTTGATCACTGACATTTGACCATGTTAACATCTGTTTATAAAGAAAGCATCCTTGGCCGTAAGTATTGAGTCTGCATTTGAAAGCCCAGGAGAGTTCAAGGCGTTTTGTTTTCCTTTTTGTCTCCAGTTCCCTGGATAGGACTGGGTATTTCCACATCAAGCAAATAAAAGAGGCTCTATGGACTTTTACATTATAAAGTTTCATAAAAGTCTCAGTTAAAGGAAGTGTTTCTTAAATAAATTTAGAGTACCCAATTAATTTTTTTCAATTAAGGGGCAATTTAGCGTGGCCAATGTACCTAGCCTGCACATCTTTTGGGTTGTGGTGCGAAACCCACGTAGAGAATGTGCAAACTCCACATGGACAGTGACCCAGAGCCGGTATTGAACTGGGACCTTGGCGCCGTGATGCAGCGGTGCTAATCCACTGTGCCACCATGCTGCCCTTGTTAAAGGAAGTTTAAGATTTTTGATTATTACTTTTGAACAACATAAGTAAATGCTTAATTAAGAATTGTAGAGATAGTAATGCAAATAATTCAATCTTGAAACACTAATATCTTAGTCCACCTGTGTGCTATTTTCCTTTAGTTGTACACAGTAAAACACAGTGAACAGCCTATATAACCCTGAGTAAAAATAATGAGGTTAATAGTAAATGTTATCCTATTTGGTTGGCAATCCCATTCATGTCCAATATGAGATGATTCATTTCCACTCATAGGAAACATGTGCCCGTAGATTCTGTCCCATGAGGTTCAAACGAGCCTGGTACCAAACATTCTTTTCAAAAGAGAATACGCAGTGGCGAGTAGCTGTAAAGTACTGAATCCAACCTTACCTGATAAAGAGTGAATTTAGGGATTATCTTCTGATTTTTAAGTTCACCTTTGACTTTGTTAAAAACAATCCCAATTGGCCACAGTGCAACTATTGTGGACACACCAAGGGAAGTGTTAATCCATATTGCAGGTCCACTTGGAGACAGCTGTCAAATAAGAAATCCTAAACAGTTATGTTCATTGAAAAAACATCTAACTATTGTCAACACTATACCACAAATTGTTTTTTTTGCAATTATCAATGGAGCGCGTCTCCCCCCACCCCGCCTCCACGTAGAGCACAACCCACCTCCCACTATTCCTAGAGATTAGACGAAGAGCCCCTAAAAGAGGTTCGCGACTGGCGCCAAATGGAGCACGATGCTCCCAGCCTGAGGCACCAGGTGCAATCTGATTCACTCCCTCACTGCGTGTGAACCAGACTGGCATATTTAAACTCATTTAGGCATGCATTTCCGGGTTTTAGCCGGGTTTCCCAGCTCCTGCGATTCACCACCCCCACTGGCGCAACGTGCGACCAGCGGGATTCATTACTGGTCTCCATCAATGGAGACCAGGCGTGATGACCACACTGGGGGATTCGGAGGTCATTGGAGCCCCCGAGAGGTCAGGTACAGGGCAGAGCAGTGCTCTTGCACCCTGGCAGTGCCACCCAGGAACTGTCAGGTTGGCACTGTCTGGGTGTCAGAAGGGCACGAGCAGGGTGCCAAGGGGCACTATCAGGGTGCTGGGGGACAGTCCAAGGTGTCATGGGGCACTGCCAAAGCGTGGGTCCTGATAGGGGGCCTAGCCAGGAAAGGGAGTAAATTGAGTGGGGGGACCTGAAGAAGGGGCATGAAGGGAGAATCTGAAGGAGAGGTGCATGGAGGAGGCGGGCCTGAAAAGGGGTGTGCTTAAAGGGGGTCCTTAAAGTAGGAGGTCTTTTTTTTTAAAAAATATTTTTATTCAATTTTAGCAAAATTTTCAACACAAACCCCCCCCTTACAGAAAAAAGAAAAGCATAAAACACACAGATCAACATCGTACACTTATATCGTGAATTCCCCCAATGTACAAACCCCCCCATGAAACAATAACAAACACCTACCCGAAACCACCCCCCCCCCCCTCCTCCCCTGGCTGCAGCTGCTGCTGACCACCTCCTAAAGTTCCGCTAGAAAGTCTAGGAACGGTTGCCACCGCCTGAAGAACCCTTGCACAGACCCTTGCAAGGCAAACTTTACCCTCTCCAATTTAATGAACCCTGCCATGTCATTGATCCAGGCTTCTACGCTTGGGGGCTTCGCGTCCTTCCCCTGTAGCAGAATCCTCCGCCGGGCTACCAGGGACGCAAAGGCCAGAATACCGGCCTCTTTCGCCTCCTGCACTCCCGGCTCGTCCGATACCCCAAATAATGCTAACCCTCAGCTTGGTTTGACCCAGGTGTTCACCACCTTAGACACAGTCCTTGCAAAGCCCACCAAAACTCATCCAGTGCTGGACACGCCCGGAACATATGGGCGTGGTTCGCTGGGCTCCCCGAGCACCTCACACACCTGTCCTCTACTCCAAAAAACCTACTCAACCTCGCCCCTGTCATATGCGCTCTATGAAGAACCTTAAATTGTATCAGGCTAAGCCTGACACAAGAGGCGGAAGAATTAACCCTACCCAGGGCATCAGCCCACAGACCCTCATCTATCTCCCCCCCAAGCTCCTCCCATTTACCCTTTAGATCCTCCACCGAGGTCTCCTCCTCTTCCTGCATCTTCTGATATACCGGCGAGACCTTGCCTTCTCCAACCCACACCCCCGAGAGCACCCTATCTTGAATCTTACGTACTGGAAGCAGCGGAAATTCCCTCACCTGCCGTCTCACGAACGCCCTCACCTGCATGTACCTGAAGGCGTTTCCGGGGGGCAGCCCAAATTTCTCCTCCAGTGCCCCAAGGCTCGCAAACGTCCCATCTATAAACAGGTCCCGCATTCTTTTAATTCATGCCCGATGCCAGCTCAGAAACCCCCCATCCATTCTCCTTAGGACGAACCGATGGTTCTCTCGGATCGGGGACCAAACCGAGGCCTCTACCTCACCCCTGTGGTACCTCCACTGCTCCCAAATTTTCAGAGTCGACACCACCACCGGACCCGCGGTGTACCTTGTCGGCGGGAGCGGGAGCTGTGCCGTTACCAGCGCTCTCAGACTCGTGCCCACACAGGACGCCATCTCCAGCCTCTTCCACGCCGCCCCCCCCCCCCTCCATTATCCACTTACGGATCATCGCCACATTGGCAGTCCAGTAGTACCCACATAGATTGGGCAACGCTAGCCCTCCTCTGTCCCTGCTACGCTCCAAAAACACCCTTCTCACCCTTGGGGCCTTATTCGCCCACACGAATCCCATGATGCTCCTGCTGACCCGTTTAAAAAAGGCCTTAGGGATCAGGATGGGAAGGCACTGGAACACAAAGAGGAACCTCGGAAGGATCGTCGTTTTCACCGACTGCACCCTACCCGCCGACAGTGGCAACATATCCCACCTTTTAAACTCCTCCTCCATCTGCTCCACCAGCCACGTCAAATTGAGCTTGTGCAGGGCCCCCCAACTCTTAGCCACATGGATCCCCAGGTACCGAAAGTTCCTTTCCGCCCTCTTCAGCGGAAGCTCGTCTTTCTCCCTACCCTGGTCCCATGGGTGTATCACAAAGAGCTCACTCTTCCCTACGTTAAGCTTATATCCGGAAAAGTCACCGATCTGCCTGAGGATCCGCATAACCTCCGCATAACCTCTGGCATCCCCTCCACTGGGTTCGCCACATACAATAACAGGTCATCGGCATGCAGCGACACCCGGTGTTCCTCTCCTCCCCGAACCAGTCCCCTCCAGTTCCTGGACTCCCTCAGTGCCATGGCCAAAGGCTCAATTGCCAATGCGAACAACAAGGGGGATAGGGGACACCCCTGCCTTGTCCCCCGGTACAGCCGAAAGTGTTCCGACCTCCTCCGGTTCGTGGCCACACTCGCCACCAGGGCTTCATAGAGTAGCCTAACTCACTGATGAACCCCCTCCCCAAACCCAAACCTCCTCAGCACTTACCAAAGATACTCCCACTCCACCCTATCGAAGGCCTTCTCCGTGTTCATAGCTGCCACTACCTCCGCTTCACCCTCCACTACAGGCATCATAATTACGTTGAGGAGCCTCCGCACATTGGTGTTCAACTGCCTACCCTTCACAAATCCCGTCTGGTCCTCGTAAATCACCCCCGGGACACAGTCTTCAATTCTGGTGGCCAGCACCTTCGCCAACAACTTCGCGTCGACGTTGAGGAGCGAGATCTGCCTGTACGACCCACACTGTAATGGGACCTTGTCCCGCTTCAGGATCAGCGAGATCAGCACCCTGGACATTGTCGGGGGCAGGCCCCCCCCCCCCACCCCTCCCTCGCCTCATTGAAAGTCCTCACTAGTAGTGGGCCCAACAGGTCCATGTACTTCCGGTAGAATTCCACCGAGAACCCATCCGGCCCCGGGGCCGTACCTGCCTGCATGCTAACCAACCACTTAACCAGCTCCTCCAGCCCAATCGGTGCCCCTAGCCCAACCACCTGCTCCTCCTCCACCCTCGGGAACCTCAGCCGATCCAAAAATCGGCGCAACCCCCCCTCCCCCGTCGGGGGCTCAGACCTGTACAGCTCCTCATAAAAGTCCCTGAATACCCCATTTATTCCCACCGCACTCCGCACCGTGTTCCCCCTCTATCCCTAACTCCCCCAATCGCCCTCGCTGCCTTCCGCTTCCGAAGCTGATATGCCAACATCCGGCTCGCCTTCTCCCCATATTCGTACACCGCCCCTTGCGCTTTCCTGCACTGCACCTCTGCCTTCCTGGTAGTCAACAGTTCGAATTCGGCCTGGAGGCTTCGTCGTTCCTTGAGTAATCCCTCTTCGGGGATCTTTGCATACCTCTTATCCACCCTTAATATCTCCCCCACCAATCTCTCCCTCTCTTTCCTCTTCTTCCTCTCCTTATTATCCCTAGTGGAGATTAGCTCTCCCCTGACCATCGCCTTCAGCGCCTCCCAGACCACCCCCACCTGCACCTCCCCATTGTCGTTAGCCTCTAAATGTCTTTCAATGCACCCCCGGATCGCCCGCTCACCTCCTCATCCGCCAACAGTCCCACATCGAGGTGCCACAGCGGGCGCTGATCCCTCTCCTCCCCCAACTCCAGCTCCACCAAATGCGGGGCATGATCTGAGATAGCTATGGCCGAATATTCCGTGCCCTCCACTCTCGGGATTAGTGCCCTACTCATAATGAAGAAGTCTATCCGGGAGTAGGCTTTATGGACGTGGGAAAAAAAAGGAAAATTCCCTGGCCCCCGGCCTGGCAAATCTCCATGGGTCCACTCCCCCCATCTGGTCCATAAACCCCCTAAGCACCTTGGCCGCCGGCGGCCTTTTACCTGTCCTGGATCTGGAGCGATCCAGTGCTGGGTCCAACACTGTGTTGAAGTCCCCCCCCGTTATCAAGCTCCCTGTCTCCAGGTCTGGAATCCAACCCAACATGAACCCGGCATCGTCCCAATTTGGGGCGTATACATTCACTAGTACCACCCGCACCCCCCTGCAGCTTACCACTCACCGTCACGTACCGACCTCCATTATCTGCGACGATGTTCAGCGCCTCAAACGACACCAAGATCGCCACCCCTCGATTCTTCGCGACCAACCCCGAGTGGAAAACCTGCCATACCCACCCCTTTCTCAGCCTAACCTGATCCTCCACCTTCAAATGCGTCTCTGGAGCATAACCACATCTGCCTTCAGTCCCTTCAGGTGCGCGAACACACGGGCCCTCTTGACCGGCCCGTTCAGGCCTCTCACATTCCAAGCTATCAGCCGGATCAGGGGGCTTCCCGCACCGCCCCCCCCCCCCCCCCCCCCCCCCGCCGCCTACTAGCCATCTCCCTTTCTAGGCCAGCCACATGCCCACACCCTCCATTCCTCCGGGAGGTGGACCCCCGCCCCGACTCCCTCTCCGACTCCAGCTCCCCTTTGGCCAATGCAGCAGCAACCCAGTCCCCCCACCACCCCCCCTCCCCCCCCTGCTACCCCCCCTCCCAGCTAGGTCCCCCCCTAGCTGTATTGCTCCCCACATGGCACCCCCGTAAATCAGCTGACTCCTGCTGACCCCGGCCTCTCCCGCCACTCCCTCGACCCCCCCAGTGTGAGAATCTCTCCTCCCCCTCCTGGCAGTCAGCGTGCACTCCTCTCCAACACCGCCCTTCCTCCCGCTCCCTTCCTTCCCTAGCGCAGGTTGACAGCAGCCGGCGCGGAGGGAAAGAGTGC
Source organism: Scyliorhinus torazame (assembly GCF_047496885.1). Classification (NCBI taxonomy): domain Eukaryota; kingdom Metazoa; phylum Chordata; class Chondrichthyes; order Carcharhiniformes; family Scyliorhinidae; genus Scyliorhinus; species Scyliorhinus torazame. The sequence continues at coordinate 95,907,862 of NC_092714.1, read as the reverse complement.
CCCCACGGCACAGGCCCAACTGCGGATTGGTGGGCCCCGACCGCGGGCCAGGCCACCATGGGGGCACCCCCCGGGCCAGATCCCCCGTGCCCCCCCGAGGACTCTGTAGGCCACCCGCAGAGCCAGGTCCCGCTGGTACGGACCTGTTTTGATTTATGCCGGTGGGACTAGGCCCATCGCGGAGCAGAGAATCGCCGGGGGGGGCGGGGGGGGCACTGCCAACGTTCCCCGACCGACGCGGCGCGATTCCCGCCCCCGCCAAAACCCCGGCGCCGGAGAATTCGGCAGCCGCCGTCGGGGCGGGATTCACGCCGCCCCCCCCCCCCTGTGTTTCTCCAACCCGGCGGGGGGGTCAAAGAATCCCGCCCCTGATTGAGTAATTTCTGAGCTCCAGTTGGCACTTAGCCATTGATGCTGGTGGAGATCAGTAACCTATCATGTAGTTTTTAAAAATTTGTTTGCAGGATGTGGGCGTCACTGGCTGTGCCAGCGTTTGTTGCCCAACTCTGACTGCCCTCCATTTCAGAGTACTTTTGAGAGTCAACCACACTGCTGTGGATCGGGAGTCACATGTTGGCCAGACCAGGTAAGGATGGCAGATTTCCTTCCACAAAGAGCATGGGTGAACAAAACAGGTTTTACAACAATTGACAATGGTTTCACAGTCATCATCCGACTTTTAATTGCAGATTTGTGTTGCACTCAAATTTCATCATCTACCATGATGGGATTTGAACCCAGTTCACCAGATCTTGCCCTGGGCTTCTGGATTACAATACCACTATGCCACTGGACATGGATATGGACAATAGTGTTGAACACACACTACTAATCATTGGATAGCGTTCAATGATGTGGCACTCTCAATGATGAGAGTCATTTAGAGTTCTAAGCCAGTGTTCTGGCAGCACAATCCTCTCTTCAGAACACTCCCTGCGGTCACTCTCTTTGAGAATCTTCATTGAACATTCCATTATAGAGGCACTGAGAACCATAGAATGAAAGAAAGGCTACAGTGCAGAAAGAAGCTATTCAGCCCATTATGTTTCAGCTGGGCAAAAAGGATAAAAAAGAAGCGAGCCGTTTATTTTAAACCCACTTTCCAACACCTGGGGCGGGATTCTCCGACCCCACGGCGGGTTGGAGAATCACCGGAGGACGGCGTGAATCCCGCCCCGCCGCTTCGACGCCGGCTGCCGAATTCTCCGGCGCCGGTTTTTTGGCAAGAGTGGGGATCGCGCCCCGCCGGTTGGGGGCCGTTGGCAGATTCTCCGGTCCCCGATGGGCCGAGCGGCCGCCCGTTTTCGGCCAGTCCCGCCGGCGTGAATTACACAAGGTCTGTACCGGCGGGACCTGGCTCTGAGTGCGGCCTGCGGAGTCCTCGGGGGGGGTGCGGGAGGATCCGGCCCCGGGAGGGGCCCCCACAGTGGCCTGGCCCGCGATCGGGGTCCACCGATCTGAGGGCGGGCCTATGCAATGGGGGCACTCGATCCCTCTGCGCCGGCCTGTGTAAAGCTCTGCCATGGCCGGTGCGGAGAAGAAACCCCCTGCGTATGCGCAGGAATCACGGCAGCGGTGTCTGGGAACGGTTCAATCCACTCTTTGCCCCGGTACGGCCCGCCCGCCGGATACTGGAGAATCCCGGCCCTGGTCTGTAGACTTGCCGGTTACAGCACGTAAGATGCAGAGGCAGGTACCGTTTAAATAAGTTGAGGGTTTCAACTTCAACCACCAACTTATGCAACAAATTCCAAATGCCCACCATACTCTGGGTGAAAAAACCTTTCCTCAGGACCCTCTAATCCTTCCACCAACCACCTTAAATCTATGCCCCTGGTAATTGAGCCCTCAGCTAGGGAAATCCAGTCTTTCTTGTCGACCCCATCTAGGCCCCCCTAATTTTGTACACCTTAATTAGATCACCCCTTAGCCTTCTTTGTTCTAAGGAAAGCAACCCTAGCTTATCCAATCTCTCCTTGTAGCCGCAATTTTCAAGTCCTGACAACATTCTTGTAAATCTCCTCCGCACTCTAGCCAGAGTGATTATGTCCTTACTGTAATGTGGTGATCAGAACTGTACACAAAATGCCAAACCAGCATTTTCTATAATTCCATCATTTTTTTTTTGTATTCAATACCTCGCCCAATAAAGGAAAGCATTCAGTCTGCTTTCGTGGCAACCTTGTCCACCTGTCCTGCCACCTTCAAGGACGTTTGTATGTGCACTCCAAGATCTCTCACTTCCTCAATCCCTCTCAATATCTTTCCATTTATTGCTCTGTTTACCATCTGTAAGTGCACTACTTCAATCCTACTTCTCTGGATAGAATTCCATTTGCCACTTCTCTGCCCACCCATTAATATAATTGTGGAGTCAACAGCTATCCTCTTCACGAACAAGTACCCAGCCAACTTTTATGTCATCTGCAAATTTCCCAACCTCCCATATTTAAGCCTAAATCATTAAATAATGATGTGATTATTTAAAGAGAGAATTACAGAATGACCCAGAATGAGCTTTGAAAAATGAACTGCTTAGACAGCAGCTCAGAAAAAGGGCAAGATTGACAATTTCCACCCTGGAATAAAACTTGCCAACTTATCACCAACATTTTTATTTATCCTACTCAACTATTGCATGTAGCTCAACAGGGAATAAAGAACGTACGTCATCCAGACTGAATGTCCCATTCACCCAAAGGACTAATGTGAAAATCATTAGGACTGGCCGCAAGATAGCTAGCTGAAATGTTCCCAATTTCAGCATGAACATCAGGCGCCTAAAAAGAAAGAGTCAGACATTAATATATTTGGGCAACAGTTTATAATGTCAAATATAGGTCTTCCATTCACTTTTAATATATTTAACGATCTTAACATTCTGTGGAAGGCCATGGGATGTATTTGTTGCTGCATTAAGTTTAGATGCTCAAATTCAAGTGCCAATCTAATTATTATATTTTTGCAAGCTAATGGCAGGATAAAGGGTAACCTTGGAAACATTGGGTGGGATTCCCAAAATGGGGCTATGTCCCCATGCCAGCGGGAAAACCGGCGCCAACCACTCCAGCGTCAACAGCCCCCGAAAGTGAGGAATTCTCCAATTTCTCGGGGGCTAGGTTGACGGCGGAGTGGTTGGCGCCACTCCAACCGGCAGTGAAGGGCCAGCAGGAGTTCACGCAAGCGCGGACCGGCCGGCGTGATCTCGCGCATGCGCAGATCGGCCGCCGTATTTCCCCGCATGCGCAGACCGGCTGGCGTATTTCCTCGGATGCGCGGGGGTTCCTTTCTGCACGCCGGCCCCCAGGCAATATGGCGGAGCCCTACAGGGGTCCGGCGTGGAGGAAAGAAGGCCCCCCATGGAACCAGCCCACCCACAGATTGGTAGGCCCCGATCACAGGCCAGGCCACCGTGGGAGCCCCCCCTGGGGTCAGATCCCCCCGTACCCCCTCCCCAGGACCGCCCCTGCACATCTACCTGCCAGGTCCCGCCGAGCGTGAGGTGAGTAATACACGCCGGGGGGACTAGCCAAACCTTTACGGCCATTCGGCCCATCGGGGCCCGGAGAATTGCCGGTGGGGCCGCTGTCAATGGCCCCCAACCCAATCTCTCCTCATGCAACAATTCTGCCATCCCAGGAATCAGCCTGGTGAACCTGAGCTGCACTCGCTCAGTAGTAAGTATACCCTTTCTCAAATAAGAAGACCAAAATGTCACAGAATACTCCAGGTGTGGTCACACCAAGACCCTGTATAGCTGCAGTAAGACATTCATGTTTTTGTTCTCAAATCCTCTTGCAATGAAGGCCTTCCTAACTGCATGCTCTACCTGCATGCTCTACCTGCATGCTTGCTTTTCCTGACTGGTGCATAAGGACAACTAGGTCCCTTTGTACGTCAACATTTCCCAATCTCTTATCATTAAAATAATACTCAGCTATTCTGTTTTTATGACTAAAGTGGATTGCTTCACACTTATACTGCATCTGCCATGTATTTGCCCACTCACTCAACTTGTCTAAAATGCCTTGAAGCCTCTTTACATCCTCCTCACCACTCACATTCCCACCCAGTTTTGTGTCATCTGCAAACTTGCAAATAGAACACTTGGTTCCTGTAGCGCACAAAGACTCCGAGAGACGAATAGAGTGAAGTCGATGAGGCTTTATTAAGCGTGACTGTTCCCCCGCAGTTCAGTAGTAGACTGCCTGCGGGGGAGGACTCCTGGTTCTTATACTCCGCCTTCAGGGCGGAGCTAGAGGTCAACAGCCAACCAGGACCCGGGATCTGTCAGCCAATGACATCACGGCTTCACAGTCCCACATGACCCCTAATGCATACTACCACATTCACTCCTTGTTAAAAATGAACCCGGCGGGGTGATGCTTCGCATGGTGGTAAGGGTTTACAAGGCTGGTCCTGGGAGGAAAACTTTCGCATGTTATTACAGTATGTACAAGGTTTTTTTTTGTTTCGAACTATTTACAGTAATCATCAGGAGAAAAAGACAAAATGTTCTCGTTAAAAGTCCACATATTGTAGTGTTAGATCGACGCCACGAGTCGGTCGGGTGGTCTGGTCGTCCATGTCGATCGCCTCGGCCCCGGTGGTGGTGGTGGTGCTTGTTCCGGTGTTGTCGTCTCCGGGAGCCTTACGGTTTCAGCTTGGGCTTCACTCCTGGTCGGGCCTGGGAGGAGGACCGATCCTCCTGGGAAGGGGGCGGTCGCGGGGTGCGGCGGTGGCAGGAAGGGGGTGATTGGAGTCGGGGGGGGTGTGTGTGTTGCCGGCGGGCACCAGATCTCGCAGGGAGACCGTGTCCTGTCGGCCGTCGGGGTACTCCACGTAAGCGTACTGCGGGTTCGCGTGAAGGAGGTGAACCCTTTCGACCAACGGGTCCGACTTGTGCGCCCGCACATGTTTTCGGAGCAAGATGGGTCCTGGGGCCGCCAGCCAGGTCGGCAGCGACGTTCCAGAGGAGGACTTCCTGGGGAAGACAAGGAGGCGCTCATGAGGCGTTTGGTTAGTGCTAGTACACAGTAGTGACCGGATGGAGTGGAGGGCGTCCGGGAGGACCTCCTGCCACCGTGAAACTGGGAGGTCCCTGGACCGTAGGGCCAGTAGGACGGTCTTCCAGACCGTGCCGTTCTCCCTCTCTACTTGCCCGTTCCCCCGGGGGTTGTAGCTGGTCGTCCTGCTATACCGTTGCTGAGCAGGAACTGGCGCAGCTCGTCACTCATGAAGGAGGACCCCCTGTCGCTGTGGACGTATGCGGGGCAACCGAACAGTGTGAATATGGTGTTCAGGGCTTTAATGACTGTGGCCGCGGTCATGTCAGGGCAGGGGATGGCGAATGGGAAGTGGGAGTACTAGTCCACCACATTAAGGAAGTATGTGTTGCGGTCGGTGGAGGGGAGGGGTCCTTTGAAATCCAGACTGAGGCGTTCAAAGGGGCGGGAAGCCTTAATCAGGTGCGCACCATCCGGCCTGAAAAAATGCGGTTTGCACTCTGCGCAGATGTGGCAGTTCCTTGTGACTGTACGGACCTCCTCCAAAGAGTATGGGAGGTTGCGGGACTTAATAAAGTGGTAGAACCGAGTGACCCCCGGGTGGCAGAGGTCCTCGTGGAGGGTTTGGAGGCGGTTAATTTGTGCGTTGGCACATGTGCCGCGGGATAGGGCATCGGACGGCTCGTTCAGCTTTCCGGGACGATACAAGATCTCGTAGTTGAAGGTGGAGAGCTCGATCCTCCACCTTAAGATCTTGTCGTTTTTGATTTTGCCCCGCTGTGCATTATCGAACATGAAGGCTACCGACCGTTGGTCCGTGAGGAGAGTGAATCTCCTGCCGGCCAGGTAATGCCTCCAATGTCGCACAGCTTCCACTATGGCTTGGGCTTCCTTTTCCACTGAGGAGTGGCGGATTTCTGAAGCGTGGAGGGTTCGGGAGAAAAAGGCCACGGGTCTGCCCGCTTGGTTAAGGGTGGCCGCTAGAGCTACGTCGGAGGCGTCGCTCTCGACCTGAAAGGGGAGGGACTCGTCGATGGCGCGCATCGTGGCCTTTGCGATATCCGCTTTGATGCAGCTGAAGGCCTGGCAAGCCTCTGTCGACAGAGGGAAGGTCGTGGTCTGTATTAGGGGGCGGGCCTTGTCTGCATACTGGGGGACCCACTGGGCGTACTATGAAAAGAACCCCAGGCAGCGTTTTAGGGCTTTTGAGCAGTGCGGGAGGGGAAATTCCATGAGGGCGCGCATACGTTCGGGGTCGGGGCCTATTATCCCATTGCGCACTACGTAGCCCAGGATGGCTAGCCGGTTTGTGCTAAAAACGCACTTGTCCTCGTTGTACGTGAGGTTCAAGGCGTTAGCGGTCTGGAGGAATTTTTGGAGGTTGGCGTCGTGGTCCTGCTGATCGTGGCCGCAGATGGTTACGTTGTCGAGATACGGGAACGTGGCCCATAACCCGTGTTGATCAACCATTCGGTCCATCTCTCGTTGGAAGACCGAGACCCCGTTTGTGACGCCAAATGGGACCCTTAGGAAATGGTATAATCGCCCGTCTGCCTCGAAGGCTGTGTACTTGCGGTCACTTGGGCGGATGGGGAGCTGATGGTAGGCGGACTTGAGGTCCACGGTGGAGAAGACCTTATATTGGGCAATCCGATTGACCATGTCGGATATGCGGGGGAGAGGGTACGCGTCTAGTTGTGTGTACCTGTTGATGGTCTGGCTATAGTCTATGACCATCCTTTGCTTCTCCCCTGTCTTTACTACTACCACCTGTGCTCTCCAGGGACTATTGCTGGCCTGGATTATGCCTTCCTTCAGTAGCCGCTGGACTTCGGACCGAATGAAGGTCCGGTCCTGGGCGCTGTACCGTCTGCTCCTAGTGGCGACGGGTTGGCAATCCGGGTGAGGTTTGCAAACAAGGATGGGGGTTGAACCTTGAGGGTTGCGAGGCCGCAGATAGTGAGTGGGGGTATTGGGCCGCCGAATTTGAAGGTTAGGCTCTGTAGATTGCACTGGCAGTCTAATCCCAGTAATGTGGGGGCGCAGAGTTGGGGAAGGACGTAGAGCCTGTAGTTTTTGAACTCCCTCCCTTGCACCGTTAGGGTAACTATGCAGAAGCCTTTGATCTGTACGGAGTGGGATCCTGCAGCTAGGGAAATCTTTTGTGCGCTGGGACGGATGGTCAAAGAACAGCGTCTTACCGTGTCGGGGTGGATAAAGCTCTCCGTGCTCCCGGAGTCGACCAGGCATGGTGTCTCGTGCCCGTTTATCAGCACCGTTGTCGTCGTCGTCTGGAACGTCCGGGGCCGTGCTTGGTCCAGCGTCATTGAAGCCAGATGTGGTTGTAATGGTTGAGCGTATTCTTCGAACCCCGTGGAGCCGTCGACACTGGGGTCCGTTGTTGCCGTCCAAGATGGCGTCGGGGGTGAACAAGATGGCTGCCCCCATGCATCGCACATGGCTAGGGGGTCACAAGATGGCGGCGGGGGTGGACAAAATGGCCGCCCCATGCGTCGCACAGGTCTGGGGTGGTCCAAGATGGCGGCGCCCCTCCTCCCCTCGTGGTGGCCGGGACCCAAAATGGCGGCGCCTGCGGGTCGCACATGGGGCGCTGGGGGGGGTTGGGGAGCGTTAGGAACACGCAGGACTCCCTCTTCTCTGGGGACAGCGGTGACCGGGACCCAAAGTGGTAGCGCCGGCGGGTCATACATGGGGCGCGGGGGGGGGGGGGGGGGCGTTGGGGAGCGTAAAAGGCGTGCAGGGCTCCCTGTTCTCCGGGGAGAGCGGTGGTCGGGACCCAAAGTGGTTGCGCCTGCGGGTCGTACATGGGGCGCTGGGGGTGTTGGGGAGCGTAAACGGCGTGCAGGGCTCCCTGTTCTCCTGGGACAGCGGCGACCTCCCGGGACCGGCACACAGCCGCGAAATGGCCCTTTTTCCCGCAGCTCTTACAGATCGCTGCGCGGGCCGGGCAGCGCTGCTGGGGGTGTTTCGCCTGGCCGCAGAAATAACAGCGGGCTCCCCCGGTGCGACTTGGCGTTTGAACCGCGCAAGCCTGTGGGGTGTCCGGGGGGGGGGTGTTTGTCGCGACGGGTGCGCGGTCGGGGCCGTAGGCGCGGGTGTTTCACGCGGCCACGTCTAGGGAGGCTGCTAGGGCCCGTGCCTCTGAGAGTCCTAGCGACTCTTTTTCTAAAAGTCTTTGACGGATTTGGGAGGAGTTCATACCTGCCACAAAAGCATCGCGCATTAACATGTCCGTGTGTTCATTTGCGTTCACCGGCGGGCAGCTGCAGGCCCGTCCCAAAATTAGTAGCGCGGCGTAGAATTCATCTATCGATTCTCCGGGACTTTGCCGTCTCGTTGCGAGTTGATAGCGAGCGTAGATCTGGTTTACTGGGCGAACATAGAGACTTTTTAGTGCTGCGAACGCTGTCTGGAAATCCTGTGCGTCATCGATGAGGGAGAAAATCTCCGTGCTTAACCTCGCGTGCAGGACCTGTAGTTTTTGGTCTTCTGTGACCCGGCCGGGGGCCGTTCTGAGGTAGGCCTCGAAACAAGTCTGCCAGTGCTTGAAAGCGGCTGCTGCGTTCACTGCGTGGGGACTGATCCTCAGGCATTCCGGGATGATCCTGAGCTCCATAGTCCTTTAGTCACGCTGAATAAATTGTAGCGCACAAAGACTCCGAGAGACGAATAGAGTGAAGTCGATGAGGCTTTATTAAGCGTGACTGTTCCCCCGCAGTTCAGTAGTAGACTGCCTGCGGGGGAGGACTCCTGGTTCTTATACTCTGCCTTCAGGGCGGAGCTAGAGGTCAACGGCCAACCAGGACCCGGGATCTGTCAGCCAATGACATCACGGCTTCACAGTCCCACATGACCCCGAATGCATACTACCACATTTCCCTCATTTAATTCAGATATATATTGTGAATAGCTGGGGCCCAAGCACTGATCCCTGTGATACCCCACTAGTCACTATCTACCACTTTGAAAAGACCTATTCATTTCTACTCACTGTTCCCTGTCTGCTAACCAATTCTCAATTTATGCCAATATATTACCCCCAATCCCATGTGCTTTAATATTGCACACTAACCACTTATCTGGGGCTTTATCAAAAGTTTCTGAAAATCAAATACACGGGCCGGGATTCTCCGAAATCCCGGCCAAGTGTTGACGCCGGTGTAAAACCAGCGTGAGCGACGCCGGCATCAATGGGCCTCCAGGCCCAGTCATTCTCCCCTTCCTCGGGGCCTAGAACAGCGCCGGAGTGCTGTGCGCTGTTCCGGCGCCCACGGTCCACGCATGCGCGCCACGGCCATCTCCGCGCCAGCCCTCGGGCAACATGCGGAGCTCTACAGGGGCCCGGCGCGGAGGAACATAGGCAGCCCCGGAATGAATGCGCTCGCCGATTGATTGGCCCCGATCACAGGCCAGGCCACCGTGGAGGCCCCCCCCCCCCCCGGAGTCGGCTCCCGACACCGCCCCCCCCACCAGGACGGCCCCGCAGCCAGAACGCCGAGGTCACGCCGGGTAGGACCATATGTAAACCACGTCGGCGGGCACTCAGCCCATCGAGCGTGGAGAATCGCCGTGGATGCCGGTTTCAACGGCCCCCGACCAAAGCCGCGGCGACCGACTCGGCGCGGGCTCGGAGAATCCCGGCCACCATATCCACTGGTTCTCCCTTATCTATGCTAATCGCTACATCCTCAGAAAACTGCAGTAGGCTTGTCAAGCATGATTTCCCTTTCATAAATCCATGTTAACTTTGTCTAATCGCATTGATATTTTCTAAGTGTCTTATTATCACATCCTTTATAATACATTCTAGCATGTTCCCTACTACAGGGCAGGATTGGCAGCTAAACGTTCCAGGATTTAGATGTTTTAGGCAGGATAGAGGGGGATGTAAAAGGGATGGCGGAGTTGCGCTACTGGTTAAGGAGAATATCACAGCTGTACTACGGGAGGACACCTCAGAGGGCAGTGAGGCTATATGGGTAGAGATCAGGAATAAGAAGGGTGCAGTCACAATGTTGGGGGTTTACTACATGCCTCCCAACAGCCAGCGGGAGATAGAGGAGCAGATAGGTAGACAGATTTTGGAAAAGAGTAAAAACAACAGGGTTGTGGTGATGGGAGACTTCAACTTCCCCAATATTGACTGGGACTCACTTAGTGCCAGGGGCTTAGACGGGGCAGAGTTTGCAAGGAGCATCCAGGAGGGCTTCTTAAAACAATATGTAGACAGTCCAACTAGGAAAGAGGCGGTACTGGACCTGGTATTGGGGAATGAGCCCGGCCAGGTGGTAGAAGTTTCAGTAGGGGAGCATTTCGGGAACAGTGACCACAATTCAGTAAGTTTTAAAGTGCTGGTGGACAAGGATAAGAGTGGTCCTAGGATGAATGTGCTAAATTGGGGGAAGGCTAATTATAACAATATTAGGCGGGAACTGAAGAACCTAGATTGGGGGCGGATGTTTGAGGGCAAATCAACATCTGACATGTGGGAGGCTTTCAAGTGTCAGTTGAAAGGAATTCAGGACCGGCATGTTCCTGTGAGGAAGAAGGATAAATACGGCAATTTTCGGGAACCTTGGATAACGAGAGATATTGTAGGCCTCGTCAAAAAGAGAAAGGAGGCATTTGTCTGGGCTAAAAGGCTGGGAACAGACGAAGCCTGTGTGGAATATAAGGAAAGTAGGAAGGAACTTAAGCAAGGAGTCAGGAGGGCTAGAAGGGGTCACGAAAAGTCATTGGCAAATAGGGTTAAGGAAAATCCCAAGGCTTTTTACACGTACATAAAATGCAAGAGGGTAGCCAGGGAAAGGGTTGGCCCACTGAAGGATAGGCAAGGGAATCTATGTGTGGAGCCAGAGGAAATGGGCGAGGTACTAAATGAATACTTTGCATCAGTATTCACCAAAGAGAAGGAATTGGTAGATGTTGAGTCTGGAGAAGGGTGTGTAGATAGCCTGGGTCACATTGAGATTCAAAAAGATAAGGTGTTGGGCGTCTTAAAAAATATTAATGTAGATAAGTCCCCAGGGCCTGATGGGATCTACCCAAGAATACTGAAGGAGGCTGGAGAGGAAATTGCTGAGGCCTTGACAGAAATCTTTGGATTCTCACTGTCTTCAGGGGATGTCCCGGAGGACTGGAGAATAGCCAATGTTGTTCCTCTGTTTAAGAAGGGTAGCAAGGATAATCCAGGGAACTACAGGCCGGTGAGCCTTACTTCAGTGGTAGGGAAATTACTGGAGAGAATTCTTCGAGACAGGATCTACTCCCATTTGGAAGCAAATGGACGTATTAGTGAGAGGCAGCATGGTTTTGTGAAGGGGAGGTCGTGTCTCACTAACTTGATAGAGTTTTTCAAGGAGGTCACTAAGATGATTGATGCAGGTAGGGCAGTGGATGTTGTCTATATGGACTTCAGTAAGGCCTTTGACAAGGTCCCTCATGGTAGACTAGTACAAAAGGTGAAGTCACACGGGATCAGGGGTGAGCTGGCAAAGTGGATACAGAACTGGCTAGGCCATAGAAGGCAGAGAGTAGCAATGGAAAGATGCTTTTCTAATTGGAGGGCTGTGACCAGTGGTGTTCCGCAGGGATCAGTGCTGGGACCTTTGCTGTTTGTAGTATATATAAATGATTTGGAGGAAAATGTAACTGGTCTGATTAGTAAGTTTGCAGACGACACAAAGGTTGGTGGAATTGCGGATAGCGATGAGGACTGTCAGAGGATACAGCAGGATTTAGATTGTTTGGAGACTTGGGCGGAGAGATGGCAGATAGAGTTTAATCCGGACAAATGTGAGGTAATGCATTTTGGAAGGTCTAATGCAGGTAGGGAATATACAGTGAATGGTAGAACCCTCAAGAGTATTGAAAGTCAAAGAGATCTAGGAGTGCAGGTCCACAGGTCACTGAAAGGGTCAACACAGGTGGAGAAGGTAGTCAAGACGGCATACGGCATGCTTGCCTTCATTGGCCGGGGCATTGAGTATAAGAATTGGCAAGTCATGTTGCAGCTGTATAGAACCTTAGTTAGACCACACTTGGAGTATAGTGATCAATTCTCGTCGCCACACTACCAGAAGGATGTGGAGGCTCTAGAGAGGGTGTAGAAGAGATTTACCAGAATGTTGCCTGGTATGGAGGGCATTAGCTATGAGGAGCGGTTGAATAAACTCGGTTTGTTCTCACTGGAACGACAGAGGTTGAGGGGCGACCTGATAGAGGTCTACAAAATTATGAGGGGCATAGACAGAGTGGATAGTCAGAGGCTTTTCCCCAGGGTAGAGGGGTCAATTACTAGGGGGCATAGGTTTAAGGTGAGAGGGGCAAGGTTTAGAGTAGATGTACGAGGCAAGTTTTTTACACAGAGGGTAGTGGGTGCCTGGAACTCGCTACCGGAGGAGGTGGTGGAAGCAGGGACGATAGTGACATTTAAGGGGCATCTTGACAAATACATGAATAGGATGGGAATAGAGGGATACGGACCCAGGAAGTGTAGAAGGTTGTAGTTTAGTCGGGCAGCATGGTCGGCACGGGCTTGGAGGGCTGAAGGGCCTGTTCCTGTGCTGTACATTTCTTTGTTCTTTGTTCTTTGTACTGATGTTAGGCTAACCAGCCTGTAATTTCTTCCTCACTCTACTTTTTTTAAGTAGTGGGGTTACATTTGCTATCCTCCAATCTGCTGGGATTGTTCCAGAATCTATCATAATTTGGAAGAGGACAACCAACACATCCACATTTCCTATGCCACCTCCTTCAGTACACTGAGATGCAGATTATCAGGCCCTGGGGATTTATTTCCTTCAATTCCTCCTTCTCACGAGACCGTTGGTTCGTTGCACTTCTGGAAAGTTATTTGTGTCAGCTTCCATTAAGACAGAAAAAAATATATACGTAGATTAAAGTCACCCATAATTACTGTAGCACCCTTGTTACATGCATCTCCGATTTGCTGTTTAATGTCTCAGGCTGCACAGCTGCCTTTTCTCGCCGTATTGAACAGCACTCTATGCATTTTAAAAGAGGAAGCGAGAATTAGACAGTCAGCTGGAGGGGCAGGGCCTAATGAAGATGATAAGGCCGGGAATTCCGAGACTTCATCAATATCGGGACCCCCCCCCCCCAAGCATTGGGACAATCCCCCCAACCTCACAGGCATCCCCGACACTCCTCAAAGGCACCTGGGCTCTCTTCCACCCCAATCACCCACACCCAAGTATCAGGGCCCTCCTCCATGCCACCCACATAAGGAGGATCCCCCAGCGGTGCATCCCAGAGGGCCAGCTCTCTGCACTGCCACCCTTGCACAGCTGGCCATGTCCTTCACCACCCAGCGGCTATACCTACCTGTGCATCCCCGGTGTGGTCATCATGACTGGTTTCCATTTTTGAAAACCAATAGTGATTCACGCCGGTGTGATGTCACGCCAACTGGTTGGGAAGATATGCTGTGGGCAGACGTTATGGCATCAAGCCTGATAAGTATATGTTAATGTATTGAAATTTATGGAAATCAGGTTCACGCCCAGATTGGGGAAGGTCTCAAAGTGACATCACTCTGGTGCAAATCCTGTTTTTGGCTTTGCGCCCGTGATCAACAGGGCTGCTAAATTCCAGCCTCAAATTTCTGAGCCCATCTCCTCTCTCACGATTACACTGATTTCATCCTTAACCAACACCACCAGCTCTCCAACTTTCCCTTTTTGCCTGTCCTTCCTAAACTTTGAATACCCTTGGATATTCAGTTCCCAGCTTTGGTCACCCTGCAGGCGTGTCTCCGTAATTGCAATCAAATTGTACCCATTTACAGTTATTTGCACTGTTAATTCAGCCACCTCTGTGAATTCAGATACAATGCCTTTAGACTTGTCTTTTTAACATTTTAACACATTTTTTGTATTATGGCCCTATTTGCTTCTAGCTCTTGTTTTCTCTGCCTTTCACTTTTGCTTTTTACTTTTCTATCTTTAATTTCCATCTATGTCAACCTCTCCTGTGTCTCCCCGCTCAGGTTCCCATCCCCCTGCCACTCTAGTTTAAACGCTCCCCCACAATTCCTCCAAATATTTATTAACTATTTATTTTTATAATCACATGTGCCCATTTACTAATTAAATATCAATGCCTACAAGTTTTTACATGTTTACTCCCTTCTGTTACTATTGATTATTTAATTTCCTTGGCCCCCTACATCATATCCTTTGAAATGAGAGTGCCAACCAGGTTAATGTGAAACTACTTGGGAAAGAAATAAAAAGCAGCTAGTGTGATGCCTACAAAATAGTAATCAGTTGATTGTCTCTTGGGAACCAATAATACACATAACTTGGCTAGTATCAGGAGTCCAGGAGGTGTGGTACTATGTCAGAAGAACCTATATTTACAACTTTATAGCATTGTATATCAGAACATCATGACTTACAGATATAATAAAATAGTATGTCTAGGAACTAAATTGTTCAAATTAGGCATTAACCTGCCTCACTAGCAAGCTGGTGGTATGTTTGTACAGTATCTGAACCAGATAATGGAATGGGGCACGGTAACACAAGTGGATAGCACTGTGGCTTCACAGCGCCAGGGTCCCAGGTTCAATTTCCCGCTGGGTCACTGTCTGTGCGGAGTCTGCCTGTTCTCCCCATGTCTGCGTGGGTTTCCTCCAGGTGCTCCAGTTTCCTGCCACAGTCCAAAGACGTGCAGGTTAGGTGGATTGGCCATGATAAATTGCCCTTCGTGACCAAAAAGGTTAGGAGGGGTTACTGGGTTACGGGGATAGGGTGGAAGTGAGGGCTGAAGTGGGTCGGAGCAGACTCAATGGGCCGAATGGCCTCCTTCTGCACTGTATGTTCTATGTTCTATAATGCAAAATTAAGGTAGGATTTTGACTCTGGATTGGCATTCAGTGTTTGCTTCTGGAAATATATAAATATTAGGTGTGCACAGGATCACATACTGCTGTGATTTCCTCCTTGCATACAGCACTAATACTCAATATCCACACTCATATGTGAGAAATTACCATTTTGGTAAGATGTTAACGGCCTCCAACCCTCTCAGAGGTGCATTTCAATATCAGCAACTACTTTCAAAACTGAGAACAGAAATAAAACTGAAGATTTTCTTAAAAAGAGAAATGTTACATTCAGAATATTTGCAGAATTACCAACGAGCTTTACATTGGTCTGCGTTCATCTATGTTTATTATCAATTTTATTGAATACATATATTTCCAATTGTGGGGGGGGAGGGTTGGTTTGCTCAGTTAGCTAGCATGTGGTTGTGAACATAGGTTCAGTTTGCATTCTAGCTGGAGTAGACTTGAGACAGGGGCAGCATGGTAGCACAAGTGGACAGCACTGTGGCTTCACAGCGCCAAGGTCCCAGGTACGATTCCCCGCTGGGTCACTGTCTGTGCGGAGTCTGCACGTTCTCCCCGTGTCTGCGTGGGTTTCCTCCGGTGTGATGGTATGTATTAGGGGTCATGTGGGACGGTGAAGCCGTGATGCTATTGGCTGACAGATCCCGGGTCCTGGTTGGCTGTTGACTCCTGGCTCCGCCCTGAAGGCGGAGTATAAGAACCCGAGCTTCTCCCCGCCGCTTCATTCTGTTGCTGAACTGCTGGGGACAAGTCTCGCTTAATAAAGCCTCATCGACTTCATCACTACTCGTCTCTTTCGTAAGTCATTGTGCGCTACAATTTATTAAGCGAGCTTAAAGGACTATGGAGCTCCGGATCGCCCCGGAATGCCTGCGGATCAGCCCCCACGCAGCGAACTCGGCAGCAGTTTTTAAACACTGGCAAGCTTGTTTTGAAGGCTACCTCCAAACGGCCCCCGGCCAGATCACAGAAGACCAGAAAATGCAGGTCCTGCATTCGAGGGTAAGCCCGGAAATTTACCCTCTCAGAGAAGACGCAGAGGATTTCCCGACGGCGCTCGCATTACTGAAGGGCATCTACATTCGGCCCGTTAACCAGGTCTACGCGCGCCACCAACTCGCAACGAGATGGCAAAGTCCCGGAGAATCGTTAGAGGAGTTCTATGCCGCGCTGCTAATTTTGGGACGGGACAGCAGCTGCCCGCCGGTGAACGCGATCGAACACACGGACATGCTAATTCGCAATGCATTTGTGGCAGGTATGAACTCTCCCCAAATCCGCCAAAGACTTTTAGAAAGAGAGTCGCTAGGACTCTCAGAGGCACGGGCCCTTGCAGCTTCCCTAGATGTGGCCTCGCGAAACGCCCGCGCCTACGGCCCCGACCGCGCGGCAGCCCCTTGGGCTCCGTGGACCCCCGTCGCGACACCCCCCCCCCTCCCTCACAGGCTTGCGCGGTTAAAGTGCCAGACCATCCCGGGGGGGCCCGCTGCTATTTCTGCGGGCAAGCGAAACACCCCCGGCAGTGCTGCCCGGCCCGCGCAGCTATTTGCAAAAGCTGCGGCAAGAAGGGCCATCACGCGGCAGTGTGCCGGTCCTGGGGGGTTGCCGCAATCCCCGGAGAAGAACGAGCCCAGCGCATCCCAAACGCTCCGCAACCCCCCCCCCCCCCCCCAGCGCCCCATGTGTGACCCGCGGGCGCCGCCATTATGGGTCCCGGGCACCACGAGGGGAGGATGGGCGCCGCCATCTTGTGACCCCCCAGCCACGTGCGATTCATGGGGGCGGCCATTTTGTCTACCCCCGACCACGTACGATCCATGGGGGTGGCCATTTTGTCCACCCCCGGCCGCGTGCGATTCATGGACACCGCCATCTTGGATGACAACAAAGGACCCCAGCATCGACAGCTCCACGGGGTCCGAAGAAGATGCCGAGACACTACGACCACGACTGGCTTCGGTGACGCTGGATCAATCACGGCCCCGGACGCTCCAGACGACAACAACAACGGTGCTGATCAACGGACACGAGACATCATGCCTGATCGACTCCGGGAGCACCGAAAGTCTCATTCACCCAGACACGGTAAGACGCTGTTTTCTGACCATCCATCCAAGTACGCAAAAGATTTCCCTAGCTGCAGGATCCCACTCCGTAGAGATCAAAGGATTCTGCATCGCGAACCTAACGGTGCAAGGGAGGGAGTTTAAAAACTACAGGCTCTACGTCCTTCCCCAACTCTGCGCGCCCACATTACTGGGATTAGATTTCCAGTGTAACCTGCAGAGCCTAACATTTCAATTCGGCAGCCCAATACCCCCATTCACTATCTGCGGCCTCGCAACTCTCAAGGTTGAACCGCCGTCCTTGTTTGCAAACCTCACCCCGGATTGCAAACCCGTCGCCACTAGGAGCAGACGGTACAGCGCCCAGGACCGGACCTTCATTCGGTCCGAAGTCCAGCGGCTACTGAAGGAAGGCATAATCCAGGCCAGCAATAGTCCCTGGAGAGCCCAGGTGGTAGTAGTAAAGACCGGGGAGAAGCAAAGGATGGTCATAGACTATAGCCAGACCATCAACAGGTACACACAGCTAGATGCGTACCCTCTCCCCCGCATATCCGACATGGTCAATCGGATTGCCCAGTATAAGGTTTTCTCCACCGTGGACCTCAAGTCCGCCTACCACCAGCTCCCCATCTGCCCAGGTGACCGCAAGTACACAGCCTTCGAGGCAGATGGGCGTCTATACCACTTCCTAAGGGTCCCATTTGGTGTCACGAACGGGGTCTCGGTCTTCCAACGGGAGATGGACCGAATGGTTGACCAGCACGGGTTGCAGGCCACGTTTCCGTATCTCGACAACGTAACCATCTGCGGCCACGATCAGCAGGACCACGACGCCAACCTCCAAAAATTCCTCCAGACCGCTAACGCCTTGAACCTCACATACAACGAGGAAAAGTGCGTTTTTAGCACAAACCGGCTGGCCATCCTGGGATACGTAGTGCGCAATGGGATAATAGGCCCCGACCCCGAACGCATGCGCCCCCTTATGGAATTTCCCCTCTCCCACTGCTCCAAAGCCCTGAAACGTTGCCTGGGGCTCTTTTCATATTACGCCCAGTGGGTCCCCCAGTATGCAGACAAGGCCCGCCCGCTAATACAGACCACTACCTTCCCCCTGTCGACAGAGGCTCGCCAGGCCTTCAGCCGCATCAAAGCGGATATCGCAAAGGCCACGATGCGCGCCATCGACGAGTCCCTCCCCTTCCAGGTCGAGAGCGACGCCTCCGATGTAGCTCTGGCGGCCACCCTTAACCAAGCGGGCAGACCCGTGGCCTTTTTCTCCCGAACCCTCCACGCCTCAGAAATCCGCCACTCCTCAGTGGAAAAGGAAGCCCAAGCCATAGTGGAAGCTGTGCGACATTGGAGGCATTACCTGGCCGGCAGGAGATTCACTCTCCTCACCAACCAACGGTCGGTAGCCTTCATGTTCGATAATGCACAGCGGGGCAAAATTAAAAATGACAAGATCTTAAGGTGGAGGATCGAGCTCTCCACCTTCAACTACGAGATCTTGTACCGTCCCAGAAAGCTGAACGAGCCGTCCGATGCCCTATCCCGCGGCACATGTGCCAACGCACAAATAGACTGTCTCCAAGCCCTCCACGAGGACCTCTGCCACCCGGGGGTCACTCGGTTCTACCATTTTATAAAGTCCCGCAACCTCCCCTACTCTGTGGAGGAGGTCCGTACAGTCACCAGGAACTGCCACATCTGCGCGGAGTGCAAACCGCACTTTTTCAGGCCGGATAGAGCGCACCTGATCAAGGCTTCCCGCCCCTTTGAACGCCTCAGTCTGGATTTCAAAGGGCCCCTCCCCTCCACCGACCGCAACACATACTTCCTGAACGTGGTGGACGAGTACTCCCGTTTCCCCTTCGCCATCCCCTGCCCCGACATGACAGCGGCCACAGTCATTAAAGCCCTTGGCACCATATTCACACTGTTCGGTTGCCCCGCATATATCCATAGCGACAGGGGGTCCTCCTTCATGAGTGACGAGCTGCGCCAGTTCCTGCTCAGCAAGGGCATAGCCTCGAGCAGGACGACCAGCTACAACCCCCGGGTGAACGGGCAAGTAGAGAGGGAGAACGGCACGGTCTGGAAGACCGTCCTACTGGCCCTACGGTCCAGGGATCTCCCAGTTTCCCGGTGGCAGGAGGTCCTCCCGGACGCTCTCCACTCCATCCGGTCGCTGCTGTGTACCACCACTAACCAAACGCCTCATGAGCGCCTCCTTGTCTTCCCCAGGAAGTCCTCCTCCGGAACGTCGCTGCCGACCTGGCTGGCGGCCCCAGGACCCATCCTCCTCCGGAAACTTGTGCGGGCGCACAAGTCGGACCCGTTGGTCGAGAGGGTTCACCTCCTCCACGCGAACCCGCAGTACGCCTACGGGCGTACCCCGATGGCCGACAGGACACGATCTCCCTGCGAGACCTGGCGCCCGCCAGCAACACACACACCCCCCCCGACACCGATCATCCCCTCCCTGCCACCGGCGCACCCCGCGGCCGCCCCCTTCCCGGGAGGATCGGTCCTCCTCCGTGCCCGCCCAGGAGTAAAACAGGAACAAACACCGAAACACTCCCGGAGACGACAACGCCGGAACAAGCACCTGCACCACCACCGGGGCTGAGGCGATCGACGAGGAAGACCAGACCACCTGCTCGACTCGTGGCATCCGCGTGACACCAAGAATGTTGTTGTATTGTCACAAAAAAAAAAAAATTTCTTGCTAATATTGTAAATAGTTTCACAAACTGGTACATAGCCCAGTGTAGGGCTAAAACTGTAGTAACATGTCCGAAATTTTCCTTGCAGGGCCAGCCTTGTAAACCCCTACCACCATGCGAACCACCACCCCGCCGGGTTCCTTTTTAACAAGGGGTGAATGTGGTGGTATGTATTAGGGGTCATGTGGGACTGTGAAGCCGTGATGCTATTGGCTGACATATCCCGGGTCCTGATTGGCTGCTGACTCCTGGCTCAGCCCTGAAGGCGGAGTATAAGAACCCGAGCTTCTCCCCGCCGCTTCATTCTGTTGCTGAACTGCTGGGGACAAGTCTCGCTTAATAAAGCCTGAATCGACTTCATCACTTCTTGTCTCTCTCGTAAGTCATTGTGCGCTACTGGGGGCCTAAAGGCCATGCAGTCGGGGAAAGCCCCGGGACCGGATGGATACCCAGTCGAGTTTTACAAGAAGTTCTCGGAGATAGTGGGACCGGTCCTGACAAAGGTTTTTAATGAGGCAAGGGACAGAGGGACCCTGCCACCGACGATGTCGCAAGCCACCATCTCGCTGATACTAAAGCGGGACAAGGACCCGGAGTCCTGCGGGTCATACAGGCCAATCTCCCTGATCAATGTGGATGCCAAGCTCCTGGCCAAGGTCCTGCCGATTAGATTGGAGGACTGCGTACCGGAGGTGACTGGGGACGATCAGACAGGGTTTGTGAAAGGCAGGCAGCTGACAGCTAACTTGAGAAGATTGCTAAATGTGATCATGATGCCACCAACGGGCAAGGAGGTGGACGTAGTAGTGGCAATGGACGCTGAGAAAGCCTTCGACAGGGTGGAGTGGGGCTATTTGTGGGAGGTTCTTGGACGATTTGGGTTCGGGGAGGACTGGTTAATTGGGTCAGACTATTGTACCAGGTTAGGACGAACAGGATAATGTCAGATTATTTCAGACTACATTGCGGGACCGAGCAGGGGTGCCCACTCTCCCTGTTGCTGTTCGCGCTGGCCATAGAGCCATTGGCGATGGCGTTGAGAGCTCTGAAGGGGTGGAAGGGAATGACTAGGGGTGGGGTGGAACATAGGGTCTCTCTCTCTATGCGGACGACCTACTCCTGTACATGTCGGACCCACTGGCCGGGATGGAAAATATACTGGAAACATTGAGGAAGTTTGGCCGGTTTTCAGGGTACAAATTAAATATGGCACAAGTCTCGCTTAATAAAGCCTCATCGACTTCATCACTACTTGTCTCTCTCGTAAGTCATTGTGCGCTACATCCGGGTGCTCCGGTTTCCTCTCACAGTCCAAAGACGTGCAGATTAGGTGGATTGGCCATGATAAATTGCCCTTAGTGACCAAAAAGGTTAGGAGGGTTATTGGGTTACGGGGATAGAGTGGAAGTGAGGGCTTAAGGGGGTCGGTGCAGACTCGATGGGCCGAATCGCCTCCTTCTGCACTGTATGTTCTATGTTCTATGACACCTGTCTCTTCACCCTGCACCTGAAAGTAGGAGGCAAACCACCACTGACAAAAACTGCCAAGAAAACAATTCAGGATGAAGCATCAGCATTCAGGCAGAGTGCTTGTGACATAACAAACGCTTGTGCACCTTTTACACTGTCAGCGTAATGTATTCCATTGTCAAATAAACTAGAGACGAGAAGAAGATTCCAATTCTAAAGCCCGAAAATGTCTTCACCGTCAAACATAATAACATCTCATTGCATTAGTGTGATGTTTCCATTTACAGACAGCAGTTATAATTTGTAGCTCATGCCAAAAATGGTGGTGAGACAAGGTCAATTGAGAATTGCAAAACTGAGTTTCATAGATTTTTGTCAGGTGAAGGTATTAAGGAAGATACGATCAAGATAGGTAAATGGAGTTGTGGTACATATTATCCATGATCTAACTAAATTGCAGAATAGGCTTAAAGGCCTGAATGATCTACACTTATTCCTTTTTTCAATTGTTGAAGTTAAAATTAAGTACTGATTTATCAAAAGTGTTTTTTGTGAACTTTCAGAGAACTGCGTTGATATCAAGAAGCCTCACGTCAGAACTGGAAGAGTTAACAAAGAGAGCACTGTCTCATCCCATCATTGTAGATTGGATTATGGTCCAGATTTCTAACTAAATTGATCAAACATTTGTCACTTAGCCACTTATATCCCTCATCAACTATAACTTCAATAACTTACAATATACAGTATCTGCGGAATTCAATGCACACTGTAGGGGAGGGGCGGTGTGGGGGAGGGGGGTGGTGCATGTGGTCCCCCTAATTCAAATGCACTCAATACTTGATCGAGAGACCCAGCATCAGGAGGGAGATAGGGGGGACAGCTGACAGCCACTCACTGCCTTTCCTGCCAACCCTGCCTGCCCCAACCGCCCACCCCCCGCCCTGTGACTCCCGCCTCATGATACCTTCTGCCATCACTCGCTCGTGGCCTGTTATTCAGAAAAGATAGTAGGCCTTGGTTGGGTGTTTCACTTAAGGCAACCACCTTTCGCTGGTGGCCCTGCCATTCAATCGAGTTGTGAGCCTCTGACTGGCCATCAGCTTTTGCCAGGCGGTACTTATGCTCCCAGGGTCCGTGATCCTGGGATAGTCCCACCAGTGCCCAATTAAGTGTCCGAGTCGCACTTAATATGATGAGTGTTCGATAAAAGAGGTGATTTAGGGTTCTCGCTGGCCCTCCAGAAGGTGGATAATACAACCTGTTGTCTCCATTCCCATTGTGTCAGTTTCAGGAATAACAGATTCCTCCGCAAACATCTTTTTCTCAATTAAGCCTATGCTCACCTTGAAATCTTTGAAAAAGGCAAACACAGGCAGCAGCAACAACAGGGCCCTGTACTAATTTTGACAGGAGTATTGTGAAAGCGTTCCAGGAAAGCCTCATCACCTCCAAATTCTTCTATCATCATTCGCTGAAATTTATGGATAACAATTGCGAAATACCTAGAGAAATAATAACAAATTAATCAAGATATTTACCCTACAACGTATAATTCACTTAAATGACTTTGCATTCTTCTTAGATGCATAATTCTGGACGTTTTAAAATGCCTTTCATTTACCATCACCATGAATTTCTTTGGACATGTACATCATTTCTCTGGGTTCTCCTGCTGAACAAAATGTCTAGTTGAAGGAAACTTGGTAATTAATAGTGAATTGTTAAGAACTCTCTGAATTTTTGTTCCACTTGGATTGGTGACGTCAATTGTGAGCTCTTTGGGAGGTTTCTCCCCTATCATTGTCACGGGTGTTACTAATATTAATTAAGGTAAGATATTAATTGAGACAAAAAATTTAATTACGCTCCATCGAAAGTGCAAATCTCACTTGTCAAGACGAGTCAGAGCTACTTTGTTAAAACAAAATAGGTAAAGTAGGCATAATGGTGCGTGTCCACGGTGTGATGGGGTGTGGATTTGCTGCTGTGATTTCTGAATACCATTGAATTGTCAATCTCATTAATTTTACTGTCAGGACATGCCAAGCCCAAACCAAATGTTATCCTCAGGTTCGAGGGGAAATTGGAATGACATTCATCAGGAACTTAGTATTATACATTTATTAGCAGCTGGGTCCACAGCAGCTGTAGCACATATCTGGGAAAAGGTTGTCTGCTTGATTGGCAGAGATCCAGGGAAAGAAAATGAATTGAATATGCATTTGCCATGAATGCTAGAATATTATGACCGTGTTGTTACTTGAGGGATAGTTGTGTGTTCTTGCATTTTTTCCCATGGTAATCCCCATGGTTAGCGGGATTAGAAAATTTACCCCTCACTCACAGAACAAGACTTGAATTACTTCAAAGATATGTCACCAACCTATTCCTGAATCTATCAACCATTATAATCTAATTCATGATGAAGAAATGATATAAATGACAATTGTACTCATCTGCATTCTCATTTCATCTTAGGTGTTGTAAAGTGAGACAGTTGTACATTTATTGATAACTATGGGCGTGACTTATTGGCCTTGCTGCTCCCGACTCGGGACACGACCAGGCCTTAAATCTCGTTAGAGAGGCCTCGTTAGATTTCGCAAGGCTTCACGATCACGATCCCACCCATTGAAGTCAGGATTCAAATTTACATTTTGAAGTGAGCAGTCACACTTGAATATGTCCAAACCGGATCTACCCAGCACCTCGGACCTAACACTTCACCTCAGAGAGCCTAAGCTAGTGCCGTTTAGACTGGTTTCCACAAACGTGGATCAGGTGTACTGACACTTGGGGTGGGGTGCCTCCCAAGTGTTCGGGGGGCCCTGGGCGGTTGGGATGTGGGTAGGGTGGTACCCTGGCACCCCCGATGTCAGCCGGGCACCGTGCGAATGCCATCTGGGATCCTGACAATGCCAACTGGGTGTCACCCTGGCAGTGCCAGGATGCCCAAGTGGAACTGCCAGGCTGACAGGGATACTGTCAGGGTACCTGGCATCTTGCCAGGGATCAGGCTCGGAGGTGACTCATCCCTTATGAGGTGGGGTGCAGAAGGCTTAATTACCCCCTTGTTGCGGGGGGGGGGGGTCTAGAGGCCACAGTTGGAGGGTCTAGAGATCGGGGTGAGCGGAGCTCGTTAGTGCAGGAAATGGAACAAAGTGCAGCCTTGGCAGGGCATTCCTCATCGTGGCCCAGAAATTAAACAAAGTCCCATTGCAGGGTTGTTCTCAGAACTGCCAGCGCTGGGAAACACCCGGCGAAACGTGCCCGACACGGAACACTAGTTCCTTTTCATTTCCGTTAAATCGTGCCCTCTGTCTTTTCTTCTGTTCTGTACTTTAAAACTGTCATCAGAGACAGGATGGAAATCGATGTTAAACAGTTCCATCTCCAGTGACCATGAAAATAATTTATTTTTGTCCAAAAATGAGGGCGGGATTCTCCTTCCAGCAACTCCAGGATCGGGAATCATGATCAGGCAGAGAATCGTGTGTCCGCCGAAAATTGAGGCTGGCGCCGGGCGCCCGACAGAATGCCATGCTCCGGTGCCTCGACAGCGGAATGAATGTGTTCCAAGCTGCTCGCCGGCATGGGCATGCTAATTGTATGGTAAACGCCATTGGCATTTCAGTAACGGTCCCAACCTGGCAATTTCCGGGCCCTCCACGATGCTTTGCCTCTGCCAGGAGAAATTACTGATGGCGTGGTTCACTTGTGGTATTTAGCATCGGTAAATAGGTGCAGTGGCTGCTGAGGGAGGGAGAGGGGGTGCGAAAAGCATCCAACATTGATACAGTATGTCAACAGTTGTGCCGCTGGCCAGGGGGCTTCTGCCAGGGTCGAGGGGCGAGTAACACAGGGCTGGGGGGGAGGGTAAACCAGGTGGTGGGCCGTGGGATCGGGCACGCACCACTATTTCCGCAGCCTGTAAGGCAGCCATGCGTCAACGCATTCCACTGACTGCCCACTATGAACTTAGCGCCACGGGTCATATGGTTGCCTCCTCAGACCACCCTAGCCCCGAGGTACCCTCTGGTCCCAGCCGAACTATCAACGGGTACTCCAGCGCATCCAGTACCATCTTCTTGGCTGGGATGAGGGAGTGTGGGGAGTGGAATGCTACATGCAGCTCCTGCTTGTCAGGCTCTCCAGTGCCGATCCCGACCAGGGCAAATCAAATGCCAGTGTTCATTGGAATTGCACCATTTCCTCATGGCGCCTGTGCTGGCCCATTAGGATGTCCTGAATCACTCCGGGCACCCTTTTGGAGCCGTAGAACCCAAGCGATTCAGTCCCAGCGTCAGCACTTAGTTTCTGAATCGGAAAATCCTGATATGTTTGATCGGCGAGCTCTTGATTCTTTTCTGTAGACTGCATATAATTTCAAGGCATTTCTACTTTAATATAGAAAATTAAAATTTAATACCAAGAGAAATAAAAACGCTAAAAGGAATACATACACTGCTGTTGTCAAATCTGTGATCATTGATGCCAGAGGGATCCACATCCCAACACAAGATGTAGACGCTATCACCTGAAGGAAATTTATTAAGCCATTGTTACTTTTAAACATTTTAAAACTTAACATTCTTAAATGTTGTAAAATTTTTCAAATGGCCTGTATGAAAATACAGTGATTTCCAGAATTAGTATTTGTGGGTGTGAAAATGTCTGATGCTGTCTAAGGCGCATTGATTTTGGCTGTTTTGTCAGATTTTAAATCTGTAGCTCACATATTTGCTTTAAAATATAGGGACTGCTTATTATTTTCCAAAACGTAATATATGGTGTTGAGCACTTATGTGAAGGACATGTCAGGAACTGACACCAAAGAATTGTAACACCTATACAAATGACACATTTTTTTCAAATTTCTCCATCGTTTGATTTAGTGCAGGTATTACCTGCTTATGTAAACGTGTTGATACTTTGCTAAAATGGGTGAGGAATTACAGACAAATTACATAAAATGCTGGTATTCCTCAGAAATTCTGCTGTCACGGTTCTGAATCAGAATTTCAAGTTACGTCAATATAATTTATGTTGGCAGGAGATTTTTCAATGTCAAAACCCCTGGGTGAAATTGAGGAGTCTAACAAGATAGAAAAGAGGATATGTTTGAAATCTCATGGAAAATTGAAGATAATATCTGAGGAACAGGAAGGGTATGAATTTCTCAGCTGCATATTGTAGGGTGTACTTACGGGTGCAGCCCCACTGACCCACAAAATAGTCGCTCTCCTGTTTGTGGCAGGGACCTTTCTTATCAGGTAGATAACTTCCTCAAAATACACAAGGTTTGCAATGACAGCCATTAGAGTGAGGACACTGTACAAGATGATAGCGGGCACACTTAAATCTGTGGAAAGAAACAATGTTAATTTCTTAATTGAGCTATTTCCATTGTCACTTTGACAAACAGTTTCCTAAGTGTATTGATAATATTTATTTGCATCTGTGCTCGGAAAGATACTACATCAAAGGGAAGGTAGGCTTGGAGTGAAGTGTTGAAAGGGAAGTAAATGAAGTGGGTTGGCCAGGTGGGAAATCAAGAGTTTTCCGGAGTGGTTCTGTAATGTATGACGGATGGAGGATTTTAGGAATATTGGCTTCTAAATATTCGGATAATTTAAAGGTTAAAAGCCTGGGGTTGTAGTGTGTTTGACTGCAGTGATCATGTTTTTTAAAAGAATTTTGTTTTGTAATGGCCTGGGAACTTGTAGAAAACAGCAGGTGAAATGCTGGAGTGATGTCATGCCGACGCCATTTACAACACGTGTTTTTCAAAAATATGTTTATGAAGGTTCGACATTTTGATAAATAATGCAACAAGACCACAAGAAGGATACACAGCAAGCAAATAAAAGGCTCAAAAAACATGGATAATGGAGGGGACAGGTGAAGAGCAGTATAACTAGTTTGATCCAATCATTAGACATAACTTGATGCCTCTATAAGTCCAACCAGAGAACAAGGGAGAACTAGGATAAGGCCATGAAAATGTGGTAAAATGGTGCACAACTTCCCACAGAGCGATTGCTCGGAGTTACCACGAGAGTTCAGGATAATTTTTCTGCACCATATTAGGGCGAACTCCCTCAACTCCAGCATTTGTATTTGTTTTATTGTCATGTGTACCGAGGTACATTGAAAAGTATTGTTCTGCGTACAGTCCAGACAGATCGTTCCATCATGAAAAGAAAATATAGGGCATACATAAATACACAAGGTAAATACATAGACACAGGCATCGAGTGAAGCATACGGAGTGTAGCACTACTCAGTAGAGAAGATGTGTGAAGAGATCAGATCAGTCCATAAGAGGGTCATTCAGGAATCTGGTAACAGTGGGGAAGAAGCTGTTTTTGAATCTGTTAGTGCGTGTTCTCAGGTTTTTGTATCTCCTGCCCAATGGAAGAAGTTGGAAGAGTGAATAAGCCGGGTGGAAAGGGTTTTTGAGTATGCTGCCACTTTTCCCAAGGAGCGAGAGGTGTAGACAGAATCAATGGATGGGATGTAGGTTCACGTGATGGACTGGGTCGTGTTCACGTCTCTCTGCAGTTTCTTATGGTCTTGGCCCGAGCAGTTGCCATACCAGGCTGTGATGCAGCCAGATAGGATCCACCACCAGAGAAACCAATGACACACAGCAGCCTCCCCTCCTCGGATGCCAGACCCACCTGCACCCACGCATGAGCCAATTACAGACTTTTTATACCCACCCTTAAATAAAAGGAAGGTGGGACCATGTGATGCGGGCGCGGGAAGTCGCTTTTCCACGGGCACGAACGCTGCTCACTTATAACCCGCCACTTATCCTGATTACCCAACACTCATCTGCCTAATCCTTGAATTGATATTATGTTCCGGGAAGACTTCTGGATGAACATTGGTAAGAATATGTTGAAAATATCAGGAAATTCAGTAATAAAGGGGAGCAGGCAGATTCACCGTGGATGGAACTGCCATTTCAATATGGCGGCTTGATCCCCGTGAAGTCTCTCAAATTGGCGCTCTCCGAGTCACTCTCAGCGGCGGTGAAACTGATGGCTGTCGACATTATCCGTGTTCTGATCAGAAGCTTGGCGTGCTGACTCAACACTTTGTGGGCCTGGCTCCACAAGGAAGCAAGGATTTCCTTATTTGAGGACTTTACTGTGGTGATACAAATAAAGCGTCGACGCTGCAAGGAAGTTCGAAGGCACCTTAAGGCTGCTGGAGTGGATGTTATATTTTATCCTGCGATCTTGAAAGTTATATCTGACGACTCCACAAAGTATTTTGATAATCCCACTGCTGACCTGACCTTCATTAAGACCATGAAGGACAATGATTTGGACTGATGGTCTACAACTCGGACAAACTCAAAGCTTTAACCTGAACTCTATCCATTTCATGATATCGTTTATTTGAATTTGTTGCCTCTTATCCTGTTTAATGGGAAATGCTAAGAATGGGCCATTAAATAAAATGACTTCTTCTCCTTGAATGTTTTTAAAAATAAATTTAGAGTACCCAATTCATTTTTTCCAATTAAGGGGCAATATTGCGCGGCCAATCCACCCACCCTGCACATCTTTGGGTTGTGGGGGCAAAACCCACGCAAACATGGGGAGAATGTGCAAACTCCACACGGACAGTGACCCAGAGCCGGGATCGAACCTGGGACCTCGGCGCCATGAGGCAGCAATGCTAACCACTGCGCCATCGTGTGCCCCTCTCCTTGAATGTTACAGGGACTCTTATTAGCTTCTTAGCTTAGTCATAGTAGATGTGCCGTGTGCTCAGTATCCTTTGTTTTTTCTTACTATCTGTATCTTAACCATGGCAGAAGCAAATTGTTCCATTGCTGGAGGGAGGGTGATGGATGCAGGTCTTTATGGGTCGTCTTAAAATGCAGGAGAGGCATTTGATTCCCATTCCTTTGTTGGCTTTCTTTCCCTTCTCCTGTGTCTGCATGGGTTTCCTCCAGGTGCTCCGGTTTCCTCCCACAAGTCCCGAAATTCTCCCTCTGTGTACCCGAACAGGCGCCGGAATGTGGCGACGAGGGGCTTTTCACAGTAACTTCATTGCAGTGTTAATGTAAACCTACTTGTGACAATAAAGATTATTATTATTTCTGCGGACAGAAGCCGATGGGACTCCTTCAGTCAGCCTTCCAGTCTGAGGAGAGATGCTGTCATCTCTTCCTGATGCTCACGACTCTGCCTTTGCAATTCCAGCAGCTCTGGGACGACTGGACCTAGGAGCACGTCATCAGCCAGGGGCTCAGCAGAGTCCTGGGTTCCCACATCCCTCCTGAGTGCTGGATCCCTTGGATGTCTCTGCCTCCACCTACTGTGGATCTTTGATTGTGAGGTGCTCACCAGTAAGTGACCCCAAAATCTGCCTACTGGGTAATCCCACCGAGGTGTGAGTATCTGCACTAGTGGAGGGTGCGGGTGACAGATGTGACGCCTCTTCAATGGTGGTATCCTAGACATTTCCCTCAGAGCTGCTTGTGTCCGTCATCTCTGAGGGGCTCGAGGATGGTCTAGGCTGGTCAACTGATTGCCCTGCAAGGGAAGGGAGATGGCATTCGTGCATCACGGGGACAACTGATGGGACAATGTTTACTCATGTGAGGTTTTAGGAATGACCGCATGTCTCAAGGGTTCTCATTTTTGTCTGCGGCCCCCACTTCGCCCTCTGCGCAAGCTCAGTCTTGCTCCTCTCCAGTCAACTCAAGGGCTCGCTCTTTGAAGAGGGTGAGGCATCTGAGCTCATGCATGACATCCCTCTGGCTGCTCCTTCTCCTGCCCATTATGCTCAAATTGAAATGAAATGAAATGAAATAAAATGAAAATCGCTTATTGTCACAAGTAGGCTTCAAATGAAGTTACTGTGAAAAGCCCCAGTTTGTCTGCAACAAGATAGACGGGGAGAGTGTAGGTGGGAGTCCTGCCAGTTCAGGTGGCATGCATGGAACTTGACTGGGAGCAGGGATTTGAGGAGCAGAGTAGATCCTGAGGGGGACCATGAGGGTTGGGAGAGGGGGGCCACATGATTGCTCTTGGCTACCTGCGAGGTGGCTGGGTGAGAGATCACCTCGGGGGTATGAAGATTGTGTGAAGGAGTGCAGACGGAGACTGGAGGAGGCACATTTCCCGTTGGAAGTGGTGCGATTCGCACCGGTTTTCTCACTGGAACTGAAACTTTGCCGAATTGTTTGACCTACCTCTTTGACCAAACTTTTGGTCATCTGACCAAGTATCCTCATGTGACTTGGTGTCGTTTTGTTTTAATAATTAATAATCTTTATTGTCACATGTAGGCTTATGTTAACACTGCAATGAAGTTACTGTGAAAAGCCCCTAGTCGCCACATTCCGATGCCTGTTCAGGTACACGGAGGGAGAATTCAGAATGTTCTAAACGGTGACAAAATTCATAATGCTAAAGTGCAAAGGGACTTGGGAGTCCTAGTCCAGGATTCTCTAAAGGTAAACTTGCAGGTTGAGTCCGTAATTAAGAAAGCAAATGCAATGTTGTCATTTATCTGAAGAGGCTTGGAATATAAAAGCAGGGATGTACTTCTGAAGCTTTATAAAGCACTAGTTAGGCCCCATTTAGAATACTGTGAGCAATTTTGGGCCCCACACCTCAGGAAGGACATACTGGCACTGGAGCGGGTCCAGCGGAGATTCACACGGATGATCCCAGGAATGGTAGGCCTAACATACGATGAACGCCTGAGGATCCTGGGATTATATTCATTGGAGTTTAGGAGGTTGAGGGGAGATCTAATAGAAACTTACAAGATAATGAATGGCTTAGATAGGGTGGACGTAGGGAAGTTGTTTCCATTAGCAGGGGAGACTAGGACCCGGGGGCACAGCCTTAGAATAAAAGGGAGTCACTTTAGAACAGAGATGAGGAGAAATCTTCAGCCAGAGAGTGGTGGGTCTGTGGAATTCATTGCCACAGAGGGCGGTGGAGGCCGGGACGTTGAGTGTCTTTAAGACAGAAGTTGATAAATTCTTGATTTCTCGAGGAATTAAGGGCTATGGAGAGAGAGCAGGTAAATGGAGTTGAAATCAGCCATGATTGAATGGTGGAGTGGACTCGATGGGTCGAATGGCCTTACTTCCGCTCCTATGTCTAATGGTCTTATGGTCCAATTCACCTCACATGCACGTCTTTCGTGACTTGTGGGAGGAAACCGGAGCACCCAGAGGAAACCCACACAGTCACAGGGAGAACGCGCAGACTCCACACCGACAATAACGCTCTTGTGAAGCTCCATTGGATGTTTTATTGACTTAAGGCACTGTACTAATGTAGGTTTTTATTGTTTGCTGCATATTTATTATTTTTGTGATTTTATTCTCAAATATTTAACAAACAATATATTTACGAAAACCTCACAGGATCAAAACAAACACCTCATATCAAAACCAAATGACAATTGTCGAACTGCACTCCAAAAGATAATTCATTGTATGAAGGTCAAATAAATATTACATAAGTGCAGGTCTAATTTTTTTATCCCTTCTTATTGAGAAAGATAGACTCCTTCTATGAATTTAAAGTTAATCGAAACCACATTTCCTGGTGATGCTGTGTAATCGCTGGCAATACTTGTGTTGACACTGCAATGCTATATTTGGGATGTGGATGAAATATTTTTAATGGATGAGTAGGCTGCCCAGGAGCCCACTCTGGCTTTATTTTACAGAGCAGCTGAAGCAGTGAGCTCACCAGTGACTGTATGTAGAACTCAGAAATGTGGAACTGTATGAAGAAGCAGATTGCAGATGTGCTGAAACGCTTATTGCCTATTAACTAATTCAACTCTCTATACTCTCGGTGTAATTTGCTTTGTTTGTTGTAAAGCAATATTTTCTTCCTGCAGTTCTTATGTTTCTCCTAGCCATTAAGAAAGCGAGTACATAAGTTGTCCCAAAGGCTTTAGCAATTTTGTTTGACAACCAGATGTTACAAATTTTGGGAATCATTGCTGGAAGCAATATTTCTTTTGAAAACTGTTACAGAAAAAGTATGTTTACTTCTAACCATTTTAAAAACTAATTCTAACTCATTTGCTGTGTACTCACAAAAACATTTGACGTTCCCCTCTCTGATGCTGAATGATCTGCGCTCCTGTTTTATCCTCTTATGTCCCCCATCTCGGCACAACATTGAATTCTTCTTCCATCACCTTTGCCTCTGTGTTCATTTTTTTCGGCAGGCGTCCTACCCCCCCACCAGAGCCTCCAGTGTTCTCCCTCCTTCTGAACCCCCTCTCTCGCTCCTTTCATTGAGAGCTGTCGGTGTGACATCTTAATTTCTCTGCTCCCCTCACCCACTCTAAGTTGTCTCCCTCTTAACTTGCTGAACTCTCTTCACTCAGGTCTAACCCTGACAATGTTCTCAAACCTGCTGACAAGGATGATGCTGTTATTGTCTGGTATAAGGCTGTAGCTGAGCACCAACTTTCAGACACTTAATTCCTGCCTCCCCTGGACCATGGTCCCACCACCAAACATTGTTTCCAGGACTGCCTTTGACCTCATCTCCTCTGGATAACTTTCCACCACAGCTTCCGACCTCATAGTGCCTGGATAGCCCGCTTCGGCCTCCTTCCCAAAATCCACAAACTGGACTACTCTGGTAGACCCATTGTGTCAGCCTGTCCCTGGCCCACTGAACTTGTTTCTTCCTGTCTTGACTCCCTATTTTATTCTCCCCTTGGCATCTGCATTTGTAATTCTTCTGATGCCCTTCCCCATTGGGGGCAGCACGGTAGCATTGTGGATAGCACAATTGCTTCACAGCTCCAGGGTCCCAAGTTCGATTCCGGCTTGGGTCACTGCACATCCTCCCCATGTGTGCGTGGGTTTCCTCCGGGTGCTCCGGTTTCCTCCCACAGTCCAAAGACGTGCAGGTTAGGTGGATTAGCCATGATAAATTGACCTCAGTGTCCAAAATTGCCCTTAGTGTTGGATGGGGTTACTGGGTTATGGGGATAGGGTGGAGGTGTTGACGTTGGGTTGGGTGCTCTTTCCAAGAGCTGATGCAGTCTCGATGGGCCGAATGGCCTCCTTCTGCACTGTAAATTCTATGTTATTTCAACAATTTCCAGTGTCCTGGTCTTAACCCCCTCCTCTTCACTATGGATTTCTGATCCCCCTACACCTCCATTCCCCACCAGGATGATCTGAGGACTCTCCTCTTCCTCCTTGAACAGAAATCCCATCCGCCACCACCCTCCCTGCTTGGCTGAGCTTGTTCTCTGAATTATCAATCTCTAATTTAACTTACCTTACTTCCTCAAAATAAATGGTGTGTCATGGGCTCCAGCTGTCTTTTGATAGGGTACGTGGAACATTCCTTATTCCAATCCTACTCTGGTTTGCTCCTACAATTCTTTTTCCGGTACATCAGTGACTGTATTGGTGCCAATTCCCACTCTTGCCCAGAACTGGAAAAATTCAGCAATTTTGCTTCCAATTCCCAACCTTCTCTGAGCTTCACAAAATCCAATTCCAACATTTCCCTTCGCTGACAACTGTGTCTCCATTTCTGGTGATAGACTATCTACTAATATTCACTATAAGCCCAGCTCCCACAGCTACCTCAACTACACCTCCTCACATTGTTTCCTGTTAGGACTACCTCCCCATCTTCCAGTTTGTCTGCCTCTATTCTGATAATGGTACCTTTCAAAATGGCGCTTCTGGCATGTCTTCCTTTTCCTGAGCCGAGGGATCCCCCCCCTCCCCCCCCCCCCCCCCCCCCCCCTCCAACCCCCACTATGGTTGACAGGTTCCTCAACTGTGTCCAACCCATTTCCCACACTTCTGCCTTCACTGGTCCCCCTCCTTCCTAGAATCATGATAGGGTCCTCCTTGTTCTCACTTTCCACCCAAAACCCAGCCTCCACATTCAAAAGATCATCCACCACTATTTCCACCAGCTTCCAGCATGATGCCACCCCCCCCCCACCCACCCACTCCCCCACCCACCCACTCCCCCACCTCCCCTGCCAGTAGTCTGAAGGCACCATTCCCTTTGTGATACCCTGGTCCGTTTCTTTATCACCCACACCACTTCATCTCATTGACAGGGCATCTCCCCATGCAATTGCAGGGGGTAGAACACCAGCCCCTTTACCTCCACCCTCCTCATGCTCCAAGGCCCCAAACAATCAATCTACGTAAAGCAGTGATTTACCTGTGCTTCTTTCAATTTGGTCTATTGCAGGCATTGTCAAACTCGGGGGTGCAATCCGCAGGTGGGTCGCGTGCAGGTGTCGGGAGGGTCGCGGAGCCGTTCCGTCGCGGCGTTCCCGATCGCGCAAATCTGTGCGCAACAGCCGCAGCAGCCAGCTGTTAATAACGCCGGCTGCAAGCGGCCTTCAAAATGGCCGTGAACATGTAAAAAAATGCGGTCACACTGCGCATGCGTGCCAGATCATCGGCGCGCATGCGCAAAACTATGCGCATGCCCGCCGATGATCGGGCACGCGTGCGCAATGCGGCCGCTTTTTTTTTAAACGGCCGCAACTTTTTGTTTTACAAGTTCGGGGCAGTTTTATTCATTTATCTTATTCATTTTTTTTTACAAGTTCGGGGGGGTTTATTTGATAAATGTTGATAGGGAAAAAATGCAGAACTTTGGACAGATCGAGAATCCATACTTTCCGACACCGGAAGGCTTCACCTTCATCCAACAGGTTCCATTGGAGGAGCGTGTACGAGGGACAAAGGGACCCAAAACTATTTCCTCCATTTTTGTCAGCAGCAAACAAGGTAAGAGAAAATGGTGGGTCGCGAAGGTCGGCCGGGTTGGGTCCCGAAGGTTGGCCAGTTGGTAAAAATGGGTCCCTGGAAAAAACGTTTGAAGAACACTGGTCTATTGTATTCGCTGTTCACAATGTGGTCTCCTCTACATTAGGAAGACCAAACACAGATTGTGTGACCACTTTGCAGAACACCCCAATTCAGTCCTCAAGAATGACTCCAACCAATAGGTGCTCTACTATTTTAGATCACCACCTTGTTCCATGCTCACATTGCTGCCCTCAGTCTGCTACTTCCATCACTTTTGCTGATGCCCAACTCAAGCATGAGGAATAGCATTTCATCTTCCAATTTGGCAGCTCACTGTGTTCTGGACTCAACATTGAAATCAAAAACTTCAGTGTTCCATTAACTCTGCCCTCCATTTTGATTAATTTTTGCCAGTCTGTACCTTGTTTTCATGTTTTCACACAAAGCTGTCCTTTATTCTGCCATTTATTCTTACTCTGGATCCTATATATCCTGTCATTTCTACTCAGAGTAGAAATGACAGGATATATAGGATGAATACGTGGCTGAAGGGATGGTGTCAGGGAGAGGGTTTCAGATTCCTGGGGCATTGAGACCGGTTCTGGGGGAGGTGGGACCTGTACAAACGGGACGGTTTACTCCTGGCCAGGACTTGAACTGATGTCCGAGAGGGGCTATTTGCTAGAGCAGTTGGGGAGGGTTTAAACTAATCTGCCAAGGGGGTGGGAACCTATGCAAGGAGTCAGAGAAAGAGGGTGCAAGGACAAAAACAAAAGGTAGAAAAGTGAATAAGAAAAGTGATAGGTGGAGAAACCAAGGGCAAAATTCAAACAGTGCAATAGAGAAAAGTATTAGGAGCAAGACAAACAATGTGAAGAAGACAAACTTAAAGGCTCTGTGCCTTAATGCACGGAGCATTTGCAATAAAGTGGATGAACTAACCACGCAGTTAGATATAAATGGGTATGATTTAATTGGGATTACAGAGTATTGGATGTAGGGTGACCAGAGATGGGAACTGAATGTCCCAGGGTTTTCAGTATTTAGGAAGGACAGGCATGAAAGAAAAGGTGGTGGCGTGGCACTGCTGGTTAAAGAGCAAATTAACACAGTGGTGAGAAAGGATATTAGCTTTGACAATGTGGAATCTGTATGAGTAGAATTGAGGAATACCAAGGGACAAAAAACATTAGTGGGTGTCATATATAGACCCCCAAACTGCAGTGGTGAGGTTGGGAATGGCATTAAACACAAAATTAGAGATGCATATAATAAGGGAATATCGGTGATCATGGGTGATTTTAATCTTCACATAGATTGGGCAAATCAAATTAGCCACAATGCTGTAGAGGAGGAATTTCTGGAGTTCATAGGGATGGTTTTCTTGACCAATATGTGGAGAAACCAACTAGAGAGCAGGCCATCTTAGACTGGGTACTGTGTAATGAGAAGGGAATCATTGCCAATCTGGCTGTACGAGACCCCTTGAGGATGAGCGACCATAACATGATTTTTATCAAGGTGGAGAGTGAAGTAGTTGATTCGGAGACTAGGGTGCTGAATCTTGATAAAGGGAACTATGAAGATATGAGGCATGAGTTGGCCTTGATAGATTGGGGAGAGTTACTTAAAGGGATGACAGTGGATAGACAATGACAAACATTCAAGGAACACATGGAGGAACTACAGCAACTGTTCATTCCTGTCTGGCAGAAAAGCAAGGGGGTAAGAGGGCCAATCGATGGCTTACAAAGGAAACTGGAAATAGTATCCGATCCAAAGAAGAAGCATACAGATTGGCCAAGAAAAATAATAGGTCTGAGGATTGGGAGCAGTTTAGAATTCATCAAAGAAGGACGAAGGACTTCTTCCATCGGGCAGGAGATACAAGAGTCTGAGAAAACGCACTCAAAAACAGCATCTTCACCACTGCTACCAGACTCCTAAGCGACCCCCATATGGACTGACCTCATTAACACTACACCCCTGTATGCTTTGCCCAAAGCCGGTGTTATGTAGTTACATTGTGTACCCTGTGTTGCCCTATTATGTATTTTCTTTTATTTCCTTTTCTTTTCATGTACTTAATGATCTGTTGAGCTGCTCGCAGAAAAATATGTTTCACTGTACCTTGGTACATGTGACAATAAACAAATCCAATCCAATCCAAGGGATTGATTAAGAAGGGGAAAGTACAGTACGAAAGGAAGCTTGCAAGGAACATAAAGACTGACACTAAGAGTTTCTATAGATATGTGAAGAGAAAGAGATTGGTAAAGAGAAATGTAGGCCACCTGCAGACAGAAACAGGGGAATGCATAATAAGGGACAAAGAAATGGCTGAGCTATTGAAAACATACTTTAGTTCTGTCTTCACAAAAGAGGACACAAATCAGATACCAGAAATGCTGGAGAATGAAAGGTTTAGTGAGAGGGAAGAACTGAGGTAGATCAACATTAGCAGAGAAATGGTGCTGGGAAAATTGATGGGATTGAAGGCGGATAAATCCCCAGGGCCTGAGAAACTGCATCCCAGAGTGCTTAAGGAGGTGGCTCTGGAAATAGTGGACGCATTGGTGGTCATCTTCCGGGATTCTATAGACTCTGGAACTGTCCCTGCAGATTGGAGGGTAGCTCATGTAACTCCAATATTCAAAAAGGGAGGAAGAGAGAAAGCAGGGAATTATAGACCAGTAATCCTAACATCAGTAGTGGGGAAAATGCTTGAATCCATTATCGAGGACTTTATAGCAGAACATTTAGAAAGCAGTGGCAGGATCAGTCAGAGTCAGCATGGATTTATGAAGGGAAAATCATGCTTGACAAATCTGTTGGAATTCTTTGAAGATCTAACCCGTACAGTTGACAAGAGGGAGCCACGCGATGTGGTATATTTGGATTTTCAGAAGGCGTTTGACAAAGTCCCACATAAGAGATTATTGTGCAAAATGAAAGCACATGGGATTGGGGGAAATGTATTGAGGTGGATAGAAAACTGGTTGGCAGAGAGGAAACAAAGATTAGGGATTAATGGGTCCTTTTCAAATTGGCAGGCGGTAACTAGTGGGGTACCACAGGGTTCGGTGATGGGACCCCAGCTATTCACAATATATATTAATGATTTGGATGAGGGAACAAAATGTAACATCTCAAAGTTTGCAGGGGAGACCAAGTTAGGTGGGAGGGTGAATTGTGATGAGGATGCAGGGACCCTACAGGATGATCTGGACAGGGCGAGTGGGCAAATCAATGGCAGATGCAATATAATTTGGATAAGTGTGAGGTTATTCACTTTGGAAGCAAAAACAGGAAGGCAGATTACTACCTGATTGATTGTAAATTGGGGGAGGGGAGTGTGCAGCGTGACCTGGGTGTCCTTGTGCACCAGTCGCTGAAGGTAAGCATGCAGGTGCAGCAGGCGGTAAAGAAGGCTGATGGCATGTTGGCCTTCATTGCGAGAGGTTTCGAGTATAGAAGCAGGGATGTGTTGCAGGGCAATTATACAGTGCCTTGGTGAGGCCACACCTGGAGTATTGTGTGCAGTTTTGGTCTCCTTCTCTGAGGAAGGATGTTCTTGCTCTCGAGAGAGTTCAGTGAAGGTTTACCATACTGATTCCAGGGATGGCAGGACTGTCATATGAGGAGAGATTGACTAGGTTGGGATTGTTCTCGCTGAAGTTCAGAAGAATGAGGGGGGGATCTCATAGAGATTTATAAAATTTTAACGGGACTAGACAAGGTAGACGCAGGGAAGATGTTACCAATGATGGGTGTGTCCAGAACCAGGGGTCACAGTCAGAGGATTCAGGGTAAACCATTTTGGACAGATATAAGGAGACATTTCTTCACACAAAGAGTGGTGAGCCTGTGGAATTCATTACCACAGGAAGTAGTTGATGCTAAAACTTTGATTGTATTCAAGAGGCCGCTGGATATAACACTTGGGAGAATGGAATCAAGGCTATTGAGTTGGATGATCAGACATGATCGTGATGGCAAAGCAGGCTCGAAGGGCCAAAAGTCCTCCTCCTGCTCCTATCTTCTATGCATCTATGTATGTTTTGTTTCTTTATTACAACCATTACCATCCCCTTGCCTTTTGTTCCAGGATATGTTTGTTATTTCACAGTGCCTCCTGCCAATACAATATGGCCCTGCAAGACGGCCAGTGCTACTCATCTGAGCATAATAATAATCTTAATAATCTTTATTAGTCTAAGAAGTAGGCGTACACTACATTGCAATGAAGTTACTGTGAAAATCCCCTAGTCGCCACACTCCCATACCTGTTCGAATACACTGAGGGAGAATTCAGAATGTCCAATTCACCTAACAGCACATCTTTCAGTACTTATGGGAGGAAACCGGAGCCCCCGGAGGAAACCCATGCTGGCACGGGGAGAACGTGCAAACTCCGCACGGACATTGACCCCAAGCCAGGAATCGAACCTGGGACCCTGGCGTTGTGAAGAAACAGTGCTAACCACTGTGCTACCGTGCAACACGCTGGTCAGCGCATGCACATAAATCCAATGATGTCACTCTGCTGCATCTAACCTGCCAGAAAGCTTCACTTGACAAGGGACAAAATCTTTCCGCCTTTGTTATAACCTGCCTACTGACGATTGGCTGGGGACTAATGACTATTCCACAATCCTATGGGAGTATGAACTTCCCCAATGAGGGGGGCGGAGAAACTCCTACTATAAATAAGCTGGCCAGTCCAGGACCCAGGAGGAAGGAGAGGGTAGCAAGGGAAGTTACTGCTACTGTTATGTATATATTGTTACAGTAAATAAACGTTATTATTTTGTATCCTTAAAACTCGTGCTGGATTCTTCGTGGCCCTTACAAAAGCCTTGTAAAAAATTGGCGAAATCAAAGCCCAAGTCCAAAGTGAGAGCACCAAAGACTAAGAAAGCAGGGCCAGGAGAGAAGTGAAACAACCCAAGTAAATTGCAAACCTCTCAACCCAAAGAGTCACCCATCTCACTCAGGAAAGAGTTAATCCCTGTCCAGCACATGGAGCAGATATCAGATAGAAATGTTTTTTTTTTCATAATTACAGATGATTTCTCTGCTTGGAGGAAATGACAATAAGCAGAATTTTTTGATTTTTTTTTGAAGCGTTGTCTCCGGCGGGAAAGGTGTAGCGCACCCCGTCGTTGACTTGCCGGGTTTTCCTGCTGTATTTTTAAACACCTAGGAAAAAGAAATGGAAGGGGCAGATCCCACAACACCATGCGGAGCGGGCCCCGCCAGCAACCTCGGCTCCTGACAGATCGGGACCCCCTTTTTAAAGGGCACCTGATCAAATAAATAAAGGAACATCACCCCCCCCCCCCCGCCCCCCCCAACCACACCCCCGCCAGGACATGGGATTTCCCACCCCCCCCCAGAAAACTCCCTCACAGACACAGGTTTCCCCCAGGGAACTCCCCCTTACCTCCTAGCCGTCCCCACAGACTTTTCATGGCGGGAACCCCATTACATCATTGGCGGTGAAGGGCAGCGACTATCTCAACGGAAAATCCCACTGGCGTAAATGCCGTTTTGGGACTCCTGTTAGATTCACTGCGTCCTCCGACCTTCCCGTTTGCTGAAAACGGGGCTGAAAATCCTGAGCTGGATTCTCCGTTTCACTGGTTAAGTGCCGGCTCGTATGGAGAACTCGCAGGAGGATTTCGGGACAGGTGAGGGGATGCAGCGGCACCAGGTGAAACACCCGACTCCAGTGCCAAAAACAGGTGGAGTATGGCCGGGTCCCAGGCCGCGCATGCGCACAGTTTCCGACCTGCAGCGACCTGCAACAAGGCGCCGGCCGTGCGCGGACCCAACCCACCATCCATGACCCCACAGGCTGCCCCCGGGCCAGTGGCACGGATCCCGGCCGAGTGTGGCAGCGTTGGACACAGTCCGCAACTACCATACCTGGTTCTGTGTAGTCGGGAACTCGGCCCATCAGAGGGAGCATATCAGGAGGGCCGGCCGATGCTATGTCAACGCCGCTGCAATGGCGCGCAACGCGCTTCGCGATTATGCCATTTCCGAGGGGACGGAGCATGGCTAACCAGCCTTAAACTGCCGCTGGCCCCGATTTGAGCATTGGAGGCAATTCCCCGTCCGATTGCTGATTACGATATCAATGTGAGGCAACAGAGAATCCCGCCCCCTGTATTTATTGCTGCCAGGTCTGAATTTTAAAAGACCTGCGTTTCTAACTATCATGAAGTATAATGGGCTGGATTCTCCATTTCAGCAGGGAAGTGCCGACTTGGATGGAGAATTTGCGGGAGGTCTACGATGAAGAAATCGGCGCCGACTCCTCACTGATTCCAGGACCGGTGAGGAGCTAGCAGCGCTGCCGGGTAGACCTCCTGGCTCCCGCGCCGAAAACGACTGGGAGAATAGTCGTGTCCCGAGCCGTGCATGTGCACGGCTGCCGACCTGCAACGGTCGTTCCGTGCAACATGACACCGGCTGTGCGCGGACCCCACCCACCATCTGCAACCACACAGGCCACCCCTGGCAACCCCCCACCAGTCTCCCCAGCCCTCACAGAAAACCCACCGGCCAGTGGCACCGGTCCCATCCGAGTAAGGTGGCGCTGGACACAGTCCGCAACCATCACGCCGGGTTCCCGACCGCTGAGACCACACGTGTCCCATGCGGTTGGGAACTCAGCCCATTGGGAGCAGAGCATCGTGGAAGGGCCGGCCAATGACGCACCAATGCCGTTGCAACAGCGTGCAGCACGTGACGCAATTACGCCATTTCCGAGGGAGCGGACCATGGCTGACTGGCATCAAACCGGCGCCGGCCCCGATTTGGGCATCGGAATCGATTCTCCGACCGATCGCCGATTATGATACCGGCGTCGGACAACGAAGATTCCCGCCCAATATTCCAGTTTGTTTGCAGTGCGCTATTCACTTCTGTTGTCCAGAGTTTGATTTGTTCTGTTTGTCTACTTTTTTGCTCTGAATGAGTGAAAGGCCAGGGGTGGGACCCTCCAGCC
Source organism: Scyliorhinus torazame (assembly GCF_047496885.1). Classification (NCBI taxonomy): domain Eukaryota; kingdom Metazoa; phylum Chordata; class Chondrichthyes; order Carcharhiniformes; family Scyliorhinidae; genus Scyliorhinus; species Scyliorhinus torazame. Next base: position 95,865,853 of record NC_092714.1, on the reverse strand, counting down.
TCCCAGTTGAGTGTTCCTCGGTGGTGGGAGGCAGCGCGCCGTTCACTGGCAGTGGTATTTTCTGTTCCTGCTGCTGTCAATGGGAATTACCATTGATATCACTCCACCATGTCGGAAAACCCGCTGGCAAGCATTCACTGCCGCTGGGACCAGGGAATCCCGCCTCCAGCAAAGTTGGCCACAAACACAGCTTTTTTTTAAAAAAAATCTTATTCTCCTCCTTTTTCACATTTTCTCCCAAATTTACACCCACCAACAATAAACAATAATCAGCAACGAATTCAATGTCAATCCACATATCAATAACAACAATCCCATTCTCCCACCAAACCCCTAAACAGCATCCTGCATGTTAACAGAAACAAATAACAAAAAGGAATCAGGAATCACCCATAGTCACCATTAACACAGTCAGGGCAGCACGGTGGCGCAGTGGGTTAGCCCTGCTGCCTCACGGCGCCGAGGTCCCAGGTTCGATCCCGGCTCTGGGTCACTGTCCATGTGGAGTTTGCACATTCTCCCCATGTTTTAGTGGGTTTCGTCCCCACAACCCAAAGATGTGCAGGCTAGGTGGATTTGCCACGCTAAATTACCCCTTAATTGGAAAAAATGAATTGGGTACTCTAAATTTATATTTAAAAAAACAAACACATACAGATCCCCTCCCCCCCAACCCTTCCAACCCCCCCCCCTCACTAATGTGTGATGTAATCTAATTCTCGAAAGTGCATAATGAATAACGGCCATGAACTGTAGAACCCCTCCATCCTTCCCCTCAGTTCAAACTTAACCTTCTCACGAGTCAAGAATTCCTGCAGGTCCCCCCGCCACGCCAGGGCACAGGGTGGAGAGGTTGATCTCCATCCCAACAGGATCCGTCTTCGGGCGATCAATGAAGTGAAGGCTATAACATCTGCCTCCGCACCTGTTTCCAACCCCAGCTGGTCTGACACCCCGAATACGGCCTCCCCAGGGCCCGGGTCCAGTTTCACATGCACAACTTTAGAGATTACCCCAAAAACCCCTTCCAGTAATCCTCCAGCTTTGGACAGGACCAAAACATATGAACGTGGTTTGCAGGCCCCTGCCCGCAATGTTCATACACATATTCTACCCCCTCAAAGAGCCGGCTCATCCTCGTCCTTCTGAGGTGCGCTCCCTGTACCACCTTCAGATGATTCAGCCCCAACCTCGCGCACGAGGTGGAGGCTTTCACCCTCCGGAGCACCTCACACCAGAACCCTTCCTCCATACTGTAGGAGCAATTTCAAGGCCTGTGTATTGAGTCGGCTTCCACGTGGGTTTTTCTCCTGTGGCTCAACTCAGTACAAAGAGCAACAGACAGATCAACAATCTGAAGACGGTTTAATTTTCTGCAAGCTTGCTTTCATGTACATGAGAGATAAGACCTGGAAAGCTGCGAAGGTCCTTCTACAGAGCAAAGACACAAACTCAGCACATATACAACATTCAAAAATCAATAGCCATCCCCAGTTGGATGTGATCCAATCCCTGAAGCTGCTATGTTTAAACTCACCCAATAGAATTGCATGCAATATTTAAACTTCACCCAATAGAATTGCAAGCAATGTTTAAACTTCACCCAATAGAATCGCAAGCAACCCATGATTGATGCCAGGATCCTTATCCTGACAGCTATGTATAATCGCAACATTCTGTGCTGTTTGTTTGTGAGAAACAGAACAACAGAACCAGCACCCTGGATTGTTTCACTATTGATTAATTATTACTGATATATTACTCGGTACTCTCCCTATAATTCATCTCAATCCTTAATAAAGTAACTTATGTAAAACTACTCTAGTGGCATGCTAACTAGTTATAGGAGGTATCATCGCTGAACCCCCCCTTCACATACCCTCTCCCAACTCTTCCTCCCACTTTGACTTGATCCCATCCAGCGGTGCCTTTTCCTCTTCCAAAATGGACCGCCGACACTACCCCCTTCTCCAGTCCCCCTGTCGTCAGCACTTCCTCCAGCAATGTGGAGGCCTGCTCTACAGGGAATCTCTCTATCCTTTCTGGCAAAGTCTCGTACCTGTATGTATCTAAATATTTCCCTCTGGTCCAGCCCATACTTCGCTCCCAGCTCCTTCAATCCTGCAAACCGACCCCCAAGAAACAAATCTTTTAGTGTCCTAATTCCTTTCTCCTCCCATCTCCGAAAATTTCCATACCACTCATATCTATGGTTCCCCCAAACCGGCATTTCCATTGACCCTGACCCCAACCAGAAGTGCTAGGGAAACTGCCTCCAAATTATCAACTAAGCTATTACTACCGGACTCCCTGAGTATTTCCCCGGGGCCGTCAGGAGTGGCGCTGTTGCTAGTGCCTTCAATCCCGACCCCCTACACAAACTCTCCTCCATTCTGACCCACTGGGAGTCAACCCCTCTGACCCAGCTCCGCACCTTCTCCACATTTGCCGCCCAGTAATAATACATCAGGTTCGAAAGACCAAACCCCCTGCCTGCCTTCCTCTCTGTAGTAGCACCTTTCTAATTCTGGCCATCTTCCCTCCCCATATGAATGAGGTAATCATCCCTTCAATCTCTCTAAAAAATGCCTTTGGCAGGAAAATCGGCAGGCATTGGAAAATAAACAGAAATCGCGGTAACATGTTCATTTTAACCTGTACCTTTTACATAGAATTTACATAGAATTTACAGTGCAGAAGGAGGCCATTCGGCTCATCGAGTCTGCACTGGCCCTTGGAAAAAGCACCCTACCCAATGTCAACACCTCCACCCTATCCCCATAACCCAGTAACCCCACCCAACACTAAGGGCAATATTGGACACTAAGGGCAATTTATCATGGCCAATCCACCTAACCTGCACATCTTTGGACTGTGGGAGGAAACCGGAGCACCCGGAGGAAACCCACACACACATGGTGAGGATGAGCAGACTCCGCACAGACAGTGACCCAAGCCGGAATCGAACCTGGGACCCTGGGGCTGTGAAGCAATTGTGCTATCCACAATGCTACCGTGCTGACCCGCCAGTGACAGAGGGAGACCAACAGCTTTGTTTTTGAACCTCTCCTGTCCGCTTACCAATTCATCCCTGACATTCTTTTTCGTTCTACTCAACCTTCCCCTCCGTTTTCAACAGTATAAAACCCATCACATTTCTACTCTCTTCAGCTCTAAATAAGTCATATTGGGCTCACAATATTAACTCTGTTTCTTTCACCACAAATGCTGACCAACCTGCTGAGTTTTTTCAGCACTTTATGTTTTTATTTCTATTTTTAACATGTTTTTCATGTTCATATCTAACTCTACCTTACAGTCGCAATCCGCCAGTTAGGCATCAAATTGTGAATTAGAAACATTCACCGCAGTTGTAAGCTCGGAGCAATAATTAGGTGTGAAGGCCCATACCGGCCCCAAAGTTTATTTTCTTCATGCACTTTTTACCCCCTTTGGGAAATGATTAAGAGACCAATTATTAGTCCATTTGAACCTTGTCTTGAACACTCCTTCCTCAGCTCACAAATGCTGGAGTGTGAATTGAAGCCAGAGGTTGTGGCTCAGAGATAGGCCACTGCCTATTGAGCCATAAGACCTCAGGTCCAAAGTGAAGCACTACCTCCTCCAGGTTGCAGTGTTTTGATCCAGTTCAGACAGACTGCATTTACACAACTGCAGCTAGGTGCCAGACAACACCACCTCATACAGACATTGCAATTGGAGATTGTGGTGAACCACTGTAATAGGAGATGTAAGGTAGGACCTGCACTACAGGTTCGCCGGTAGCTCCTGCCGGCTGGCTCCGCCCACGGAGAACTGTATAAATATGTATGACCTCCAGTGCCCTGCCATTTCGCCAGCTGCAGCAGGAGGCCACGCATCTGACTGTAATAAAGCCACAGTTGTACCCAACTTTAGTCTTTGTGCAATTGATCGTGCATCAGAGATGTTTATAGCACCTTTAAGTATTGTAAGTTACAATACTAACAACATAGAGAAGTTTAGTTAACCCATCCTTCACCTGCTGTATCAACTGGAATAGTCGGTAGCAAAAGCTGCAACAGACAGATTAAGGATTTGTTCACATTTAAAAATTCTTCAAACAACGGAAAAGAGTTGATCACTGAACTGTTCAAAACTGAAATAGTAACGGCTGTTGTTGCTAGGGGCTAAACGTTTTGTTGCTCGGGGATATATGTTGTTGTTACTAGAAGATAAACGCTGTTGTAGCTGAGGGATAAACGCTGTTATTACTGGGGGATAAACAATGTTGTTGCTGGGGGAATAAACGCTGTTGTTGCTGGGGGGGGGATAAACGCTATTGTTGCTGGGGGATAAATGCTGGTGTTACTGGGATATATATACTGTTGTTACTGGGGGATTAATGCTGTTGTTACTGGGAGATAAACGCTGTTGTTACTGGGGGATTAATGCTGTTGTTACTGGGAGATTAATGCTGTTGTTACATGGGGATTAATGCTGTTGGTACTGGGGTATTAATGCTATTGTTTTTGGGGGTTAGACACTCTTGTTAATGGGGATAAATGCTGTTGTTACTGGGGGCTAGACGCTGTTGTTACTGGGGGATTCTTGCTGTTGTTATTGGGGGATTAATGCTATTGTTACTGGGGGATTAATGCTGTAGTTGCTGGGCATTAGATGCTGATGTTACTGGAGGTTAAACGCTGTTGTTACTGGGAGATAAACGCTGTTGTTACGAGGGGATTAATGCTGTTGGTACTGGGGTATTAATGCTATTGTTTTTGGGGGTTAGACACTCTTGTTAATGGGGATAAATGCTGTTGTTACTGGGGGCTAGACGCTGTTGTTACTGGGGGATTCTTGCTGTTGTTATTGGGGGATTAATGCTATTGTTACTGGGGGATTAATGCTGTAGTTGCTGGGCATTAGATGCTGATGTTACTGGAGGTTAAACGCTGTTGTTACTGGGAGATAAACGCTGCTGTTACGAGGGGATAAATGCTGTTGTTGCAGGGGAATCAATGCTGTTGTTACTGGGGGATAAATGCTGTTGTTGCAGGGGGATCAATGCTGTTGTTACTGGGGATTAATGCTTTTGTTACTGGGGGATAAACGCTGTCGTTGCTGGGGGATAAACACTGTTGTTGCTGGGGGATAAACACTGTTGTTGCTGGGGGATCAATACTGTTGTTACTGGTAGATAAGTGCTGTCGTTACTGGGGGATTAATGCTGTTATTACTGTGGGACAAATGCTGTTGTTACTAGGGATTAATGCTTTTGTTACTGGGGGATGAACACTGTTGTTGCTGGGGGATAATCGCTGTTGTTACTGGGGGGTTAATGCTGTTGTTACTGGGGATAAACACTGTTGTTACTGGGGATAAACACTGTTGTTACTAGGGGATAAACGCTGTTGTTACTGGGGCATTAATACTGTTGCTACTGGGGTATAAATGCTGTTGTTACTGGGGGATTAATGCTGTTGTTACTGGGTATAAACACAGTTGTTGCTCCGGGTTAAACGCTGTTATTACTGGGGATTAATGCTGTTGATACTGGGGGGCAAACACTGTTGTTACTGGGGGATTAATGCTCTTGTTACTGGGAGTTAAACGCTGTTGTTGATGTGTTGGGTAGGCTGGGTCGATGTGGACTGCACTTGCTGCAGTGTAGCGAGAGACAGACCTCCAACACTTGATAAGATGCAACACAATTTTATTTAACATCTAAACTATTATACATGTTCAACTGTGGGTTGACACTATGCTGACTTGACTGGAGACCTGATACTAGCCTAACCAGACTTACTAGCTACTACATGGTGTTTGCACTGGCCAGCTCACTAACTCTGACTGTCTCAGAGGCTGGGTCCCGAGAGAGCGGGAAAACTGGTGCCCTCTGGCTTTATAGTGGTCGTGTCCTGTCTGGTGATTGGCTGCTCTGTCCTGTGTGCTTACTGGTCATCCTGTGTGTCAATCACTGCCTGTCTGCACTCCATTGTATACATAGATGTATATTATGACATCTCCCCCCCTTTTTGTTTGTTCTGTATTGTGTGTGTTGAGATCATAAATATTAAGGTGCATGTGCGTGTGGATGTTTATATGTGCGTGACTACATACAGAATGTGCTAAAATGACCTTACGTACACAGGAAGATGTCGCTAGTGCAGATATAGGGCAGATGAAACGGTAACAACGATATTTACAGAGGTCAAAACGATAAGGTAACACAGTTGTGCAAAAGTTCAGTCTATAAGTTTAGTATCTGCGGCGGGTGACGAATTCTGGTTGACCGCCTCAAGGGTGGATCAGGGGCCGCCTGCACTTGGATAGGCGGGATCGCTGCCAATGCAGTGGTCGCAGAGGTCGGCAGGATTGCTGGGAGATCGGTGGCCTCGTGGTAGGGCACGTCCGGAGGAAGCATTGTGTGAGGTGGGACATCATGGTTAGGTGGTGGGCGTGGAACTCTGCGCAGCGCCCGTCTGTTGCGTCGTAGGAAGGAGCCATCAGCCACACGGATGAGGAACAATCTCAGGGCCACTTGCTTGACCACCACAGCTGTGGCGGACCAGCCGCCGTCAGGCAACTGCACACGAACACGATCAGTTGGGACCAGCTCGGGGAGATCCGTGGCATGAGCATCGTATGGTGATTTCTGTTGGGCCCGAGACTGCTGCATCTTTTGTATGCCGTGAGGTGGTCAAGGTCTGCAACATGGATGGCTGGAACCGTGGTTCGCAGAGTACGATTCATGAGCATCTGCGCGGGAGACAATCCAGTGGACAGCGGGGATGCTCTGTATGCCAGCAGCGCCAGGTTGAAGTTGGAGCCTGAGTCTGCAGCCTTGCACAGTAATCTCTTGATGATATGGACCTCTTTTTCGGCTTTCCCGTTTGACTGTGGGTAGTGGGGGCTGGAGGTTACGTGACGAAAGTTGTATAGGCGGGCAAAATCAGATCATTCCTGGCTGTAAAAACAGGGACCGTTGTCACTCATCACCGTGAGCAGTATCCCATGCCTGGCAAATGTTTCTTTGCATGCTTTAATCACCGCTTTCGATGTGAGGTCGGACAGTTTCACCACTTCAGGGTAATTGGAGAGTAGTCGACCAGGAGGACATAGTCCGAAAAGGTCGACACCGACTTTGGACCATGGTCACTATCTCATGTTGCTACAGAGTTTCTTTGGGTTGAGCTGGCTGAAATTCCTGACATGTGGGGCAGTTGAGGACCATGTTGGCAACTTCCTGGCTGATGCCCAGCCAATAGACTGCCTCTCGAGCTCTGCGTCGACATTTCTCGACCCCCAGGTGACCCTCATGGAGTTGGCCGAGCATCATAGCTCGCATGCTCTGCGGAATCACAATCTATCGAGCTTCATGAGGATGCCGTCCACCATCGTCAGGTCGTCCTTGACACTGTCCCTTCTGCCAGCCATTCATGAGGTGCTGTATCACACGCTGTAGCAGAGGATCCTTGGCCGTTTCCTCATGAATTTGGATGACCCTCTCATCAGTGGCCGGAAGATTGGAGGTGCACAATTTCACCTGCACATCGATTTGGCAGACAAAGTCAGTTTGTTCACACGGTGTGGCGATAGACCTGGAAAACACATCTGCAATAATGAGTTCTTTGCCTGGTGTGTAGACAAGTTCAAAGTCATAGTGGCGTAGCTTGAGAAGGATTCATTGTAACCAAGGCGTCATGTCATTCAAATCCTTCTGGATTATGTGGACTAGTGGCCTGTGGTCCGTCTCAACCGTGAATTTTGGGAGGCCATACACATAGTCGTGAAATTTGTCGATTCCCATTAGGAGGCCCAGGCATTCCTTCTTGATCTGAGCATACCGTTGCTCAGTTGGCATCATGGCTCTGGAGGCATTCGCAACTGGGGCCCATGAGGAGGAGTCATCCCGTTGGAGGAGCACCGCCCCAATACCGTCCTGGCTCGCGTCAGTGAATATTTTGGTCTCTTTGGTAGGGTCGAAGAACGCCAGAACCGGGGCTGTGGTGAGTTTTGCCCTCAGCTCACGCCATTTGTTCTCATGAGCGGGCAGCCACTGGAATTCCATCCACTTTTTGACGAGATGGCGGAGGGCTGTGGTGTGTGCCGCCATGTTGGGAATGAAATGAACTTCCCGAGGAAGTTGACCACCCCTGGAAAGCGGAGGACCGCCTTCTTGTCCTCTGGGGTCTTCATGGCGTTGATCGGTGAGACCTTGTCAGCATCTGGCCTTGCTGCAAGATGTGGTCGCCAATGAATTTGATTGCTGATTGACCGAACGAGCACTTGGCTCTGTTGAGTCGGAGGCCATGCTCATGGATTCTGTGGAATACCTGCTTGAGGCAATCAATGTGTTCTTGAGAAGTTGTGGACCAGATTATGACATCGTCAACATACACGCGCAGCCCCTCGATACCCTCCATCATCTGTTCCATGATGCGGTTAAATACCTCTGAGGCAGAGATGATGCCAAAAGGCATCCGGTTGTAGCAGTAGCGACCGAACGGGGTATTGAATGAGCACAGCTTGCGACTAGATGCATCCAGCTGAATTTGCCAGAACTCCTTGGAGGCATCCAGCTTCGTAAAGAGTTTGGCATGAGCCATCTCGCATGAGCATCAACTCCTCTCCTTTTGGTATTGGGTAATGTTCCCTGATGATGTCGCGGTTTAAATCCTTGGGGCGATGCAGATTTGAAGCTCCCCTGACGTCTTCTTGAAGCAGACCATGGAGCTGACCCAGTCCGTGGGTTCTGTGACCTTTGATATGATGCCCTGGTCCTGGAGGTCCTGTAACTGCTGCTTGAGGCAGTCCTTGAGGGGTGCCGGCACCCGACGTGGTGCATGGATCACAGGGGTGGCGTTCGGTTTGAGCAGGATTTTGTATCGGTATGGGAGTGTGCCCATTCCGTCGAACACGCTGTGGTACTGCGTGATGATGTCATCAATTTCAGCCTGGAAGTTCTCATCAGGTGCGGCCATCGCCTGTGAGGATGACATGGTGTGGACTCGCTGAACCAAGTTCAGGAGTTTGCAGACCTGAGCACTGAGCAGCGTGCTCTGTCAGGTCCCACGATCTCAAATTGCAGTGTCGCTTTAAATGACTTATTGGAAACTCCGAGTTGGCATGAGCCACTGGCAGCTATGGCATTGCCATTGCAGTCAAGGAGCGAGCAGGCCGATGGAAGAATGCTTGGTCGACACGGAGGTTCGCCGATGCACCAGTGTCCAGTTTGAACCGGATGCGAGCCTTGTTGACTGTGAGGACAGCACACCACTCGTCATCGGAATCCACGCTGGGGATCGGGAGGTGCTTCGCTGTCTTGGAGAAAGGCACGCATGCTTCGTAATGATGCCCACCCGGTATGGAGATTTGAGGCACGCAGCATCAGGGTCTGTTGGGCTGTTGGGGTCGGAGTCTGGCATGGCCTGCTGTATTGAACGGATGCTTCTGCACCGTGGCTGGGATCGCTGGATGCTGGCCAGTGGAGCAGATCTGCAAAGGGCTATGTAGTGGCCAAGCTTGCCACATTGTAGACACCATCGTGGTTTTGCCGGACATTGCCGCTTTAAATGGGCGTAGCCACAATTCGGACATGTCATGACGCCAACATAAGCACATTCCTTGCACCATCGTTCATGCACAGTGCGGTCGAACAACGTACACACCTGTGCAGTCTGGTCGTCGGTCTCGCCATCCCTTCGGTCGTGGCGCGCATGCGTGAAATTGCCACTCTCGTGATACTTAGGCCCTGCATTTGTGCGATGGCCTGCCCCCGTTCCGCCTCGTGGGAGGTTAGCTTTGCCGTTGCTGCCGCCCTGATGTGGGAGTACCGATTGTTAGCATGTTCATGGAGAACGCACGTTTTGATGGCGATGGTGAGGGTGAGCTGCTTGACTTTCAGGAGCTGCTGGCGAAGGGAATCGGAGTGGACCCCGAAAACGATCTGATCCCGGATCATGGAATCAGTGGTCGAGTCATAGTTACATGACTGCGCGAGGATGCGGAGATGGGTCAGAAAGGATTGAAAAGGTTCATCCTTACCCTGAAGCCTCTGCTGGAAAACGTACCGTTCAAAGCTCTCATTCACCTCAATGTCGCAGTGGCTGTCGAACTTCAGTAGGACTGTTTTAAAGTTTGTCTTGTCTTCGCCTTCTGCGAATGTAAGGGAGTTGTAGATGTGGATGGCATGGTCCCCGGCTGTGGAGAGGAATAGTGCGATCGTCCTGGCGTCCGATGCAGCTTCGAGGTCGGTGGCTTCTAGATAGAGTTGGAACTTTTGTTTGAAGATCTTCCAATTTGCACCTAGGTTGCCGGCGATGCGGAGCTGCGGAGGAGGGCGGACGTTTTCCATGTCACCGGATGGCTGTTTGCTGGTCAGCACTGATTCACTAAATGTAGGTCCGTCTGTTTGCTGGTCAATGCTGATTCACTCAAGGTAGGTTCCTCAATTTTCAGCATCACTCACTGGTACCATGATGTGTTGGGTAGACTGGGTCGATGTGGACTGCACTTGATGCAGTGTAGCGAGAGAACGACCTCCAACACTTGATAAGATGCAACACGATTTTATTTAACATCTAAACTATTGTACATTTTCAACTGTGGGTTGACACTATGCTGACTTGACTGGAAACCTGATACTAGCCTAACCAGACTTACTAACTACCACATGGCATTTGCACTGGCCAGCTCACTAACTCTGACTGTCTCAGAGGCTGGGTCCCGAGAGAGTGGGAAAACTGGTGCCCTCTGGCTTTATAGTGGTCGTGTCCTGTCTGGTGATTGGCTGCTCTGTTCTGTGTGCTTACTGGTCATCCTGTGTGTCAATCACTGCCTGGCTGCACCCCATTGTATACATAGATGTATATTATGACAGTTGTTCCTGGGGGATAAATGGTGTTGTTGCTGGGGATAAACATTGTTGTTACTGGTGGATTAATGCATTTGGTACTGGGAGATAAGCGCTGTTGTTATTGGGGGATTAATGCTGTTGTTACAGAGGAATAAACGCTGTTGTTGCTGGGGGATAAACGCTGTTGTTACTGGGGGATTAATGCTGTTGTTGCTGGGGGTTAGACACTCTTGTTAATAGGGGGAAATGCTGTTGTTACTTGGGGATTAATGCTGTTGTTACTGGGGGATTAATGCTGTTGTTACTCACGGCTGGGTGGATTTACTTGCGCCAATCGGGCAAAGTTCAGCAGCTACATTCTGCTTTTATCCACATCAGTCACAAGAAGAGTTGAACTTAATTAGAGAATGGAGGGTGATTATTTCTGTGCAGAGAGCAGAAAGTTCGCTCAGACAGCCCGCGAGATTTCTCTAAATCCAGCCACAGAGTGTCCACCCCCACCCTCAGCCCTCATCACCCCCTCCCCTCCACCCTTCATTCATCCATCACCCTACCCACAAAAAAAAATGTATCTCCCTCCAGCCATCCACACCCCCCTCCCCTCTATCAGCACCCCCTCCTCCATCATTCACCCATTACCACCCCCATTCGTCCATCAACCCCCCACCCCCCACCCCGGACTTCAGCTCAGGACCCGCTCGCTGCTGTTCCGCTCACTTTGGGATCTGTGCGAGTTTCTGATCTGTTTTCCATGGACAGCTGCCCAGATTGGGGACTGGGAGAGGTCGCAGCATCTTCACTTTCTGTCCCAGTGGCTCATTCACAAACCCCAATTTTCCTGGGGTTATTGCCGGCCAGGATTGAATTAAACTCCATTAGTTTACTTACTGGTTAAAATCTCCACTGCTTTGGGCGGATCGGAGCCGCAGTAAAGGTCCAGGCTGTGGTTTGCCGCCTCGGTCATCTCTGCAACACTCCCACTGACTGTGAGGGGAAAGCAGAAAGCGGATTGAGCTCAACAAGCGCCGCTTCCCAGAGCAGCCGGACTGGAGCTGCAGTGAGGGAGCTGCTGCAGCTCTCCCAAACTTCAATCACTGTCGCCTCTCAGAGGTTCCTCGGATGATAATGAGTCAAAGCTGTAAAGCAATCTCCAGATTACAAACTGAAATGTCAACCCCGCCTTCCCATCAAATAAGAAATGTGAGTCAGCCAACACATCACCGGGAAAGCACAGATGATCCAGCTGAAACAGTCAGTATCTTCGATCCCCAAAACTAGCCCTGTCAGTGCCAACAGTTTGCCTCTTGATTTATGAAGCTAATTGTAACAACGACCACGACCCGGCAACCTGTTAACTTTTCAGGGGTGCGATTCTCCGACACCCCGCCGGGTCGGAGAATCGGCAGGAGCTGGCGTGAATCCTGCCCCCGCCGGTTGCCGAATTCTCCGGCACCGGATATTCGGCGGGGATTGGAATCGCGCCTTGCCAGTTGGCTGCCCACCCCCCCCCCCCCCCCCGGCGATTCTCCGGCCCCCGATGGGCCGAAGTCCCGCCGCTGTCATGCCTGTACCGCTGGCGAGAATTAAACCACTCTCTTACCGGCAGGACTAAGCAGTGCGGGCGATCTGGCCCCCGGGGGGGGGGGGGGGGGTGCCTCCACGGTGGCCTGGCCCACGATCGGGGCCCACCGATCCGCGGGCAGACCTGTGCCGTGGGGGCATTCTTTTCCCTCCGCCTCGGCCACAGCCTCCGCGATGGCCGACGCGTAAGAGACACCCCCTGCGCATGCACGGGGATGACGTCAGCAGCCGTTGACGCTCCCACGCATGCGCAGACTTCCGCTGCCCGCCGCAGTCCCTTTGGCCCCGGCTGGCGTGGCGCCAAAGGCCTTCCACGCCAGCCGGTGAAGCGGAAAACACTCCACCGCGGGCCGAGCCCGTCACGGTGAGTGCTTGGCCCCTAAAGGTGCGGAGAAATCCACACCTTTGGGGCGGCCCGATGCCGGAGTGGCTCACGCCACTCCATCCCGCCGGGACCCCCCGCCCCACCGGATAGGGGAGAATCCCGGGAGTGGGAAAAGATACAGTGAAGTAAGTGAAGGACGCGAATTAAGTGACCGAATAGGGCCTCGTTTTTCTTCGATAGCCCAATATGAGTGAAAATGGGTTGGCCTAGGGTTACCAACTAAATTTTCACAAGAGCCCCTTTTTGATTTTATTTTTAGATTTAGATTTATTGTCACGTGTACCGAGGTACAGTGAAAAGTATTGTTCTGTGAACAGTCCAGGCAGATCATTCCATACGTGAAAAACATAGGACATACAATAAATATGCAAAGTAAATACATAGACATTGGGTGAAGCTACAGAGTGCAGTGCTACACAGTAGAGAAGATGCGTGAAGAGATCAATTCAGTCCATAAGTGGGTCGTCCAGGAGCCTGGTATCAGCTGGAAAGAAGCTGTTTTTGAATCTGTTAGTGCGTGTTCTCAAACTTTTGTATCTTCTGCCCGATGCAAGAGGTTGGAAGAGAGAATAACCAGGGTGGGAGCATTATTGATCTAGGATGACCCAATCATATTTCCTAAAAATGCCAAACTAGGTATCCCGTGTCACCAAAGACAAAATGACAAGACAGTTTATCACCACTATTACAGTAGAGACAATAATGATCAATGTGCCAAACACTAACTACTCAACCTATGTGTTATAGAAGCAGAAATTAAGGGTTGAAGACCTTTACAAGCAGGGCGACAGGCCAACATCCAGGAACAATGCAGTGACATCAATTTTCATGTTAAAAATCATTGGACTGAAAAACAGCCTGTGAAATTCAATAGTCTCATGGACTCAAAGGTCGAACTTCATTTTCCACCGAATTCCCAAATCACCAAAGGCCACATATCTATCCCAGTAGATGCTAGTAAAAGCACAACACCTTCCGACAATGCATAACAGAGATTAATAAGTGGAAAAGGTTAGAAGGCACCAGGGATTCTCAACAAAAGCCCTCCCATTGGGGCAAACTTCAAAGCCCAAAATTCAATATAATTGTGCTTCATCCAAAAAGAGTGATGCAAAACTTAAATTTCAAACAGAAAAATGGCCGTTTCAGACAATGCCAGCAGTCATCAAATTGATATACGGAATGCCTGAATTGGTGTATGCAGAACATGTATTCATGATTTTCTTGCTTTAACCTGGAAACAATGTTAGGAAATCTAATCAAGCGTCCATTTACTTCATGCTGTGGAGGCATGTCATACCCAGCAAAGACATGTCATATTAATAGATTGGTAGCATAGAACTTGAGTATTGCTGCAAAAAGAGACAGGTTGCCAAAGTTTTTTGTCGCACACTCATCAGGACAATTTGCAAGATCAACAACTGTAAAGAGAACGCAATCTATACTTCATGAGAAGAGAATACTGATTGGTTGGCAAGTGGACTTCTTACCATTTAAATATGGTGCCGGAACCTTTAATAACATGAGATAATGGTGAGCTTTGCCGAGCTCCTCACAGAACCATAATTAGTGAACTGAACAGCAGTAGAGCACATGTGTTCAGCCATCGTGCCACCCTGCGGAAATTATGTCACCATTCCCACCCTACACTGAACTTCGACTCTTGGGAAGATTCTTCCCAATAAAGCAATATGTGGATAATCAATCAAAGAACACCACCAAATGTGGTAAATAAACCACAATTGTGAGAAATTACATAGTGGAGCAGCCATGTTTGCCTCTTTTAACCTTTAAATGCCATTTGCAGAAGGGGAGACACGGGACAAAGCATCTGCCTGAGAAAGATCCGAAAGCTACATCATAAACTGTTCAATAGTATACATTATTGGGTTGATCAAAACAATAAACTGACCTCCTGGTGACAAGACTACATGAAACTGGCATTGTGATCTGCAGAAAGTACAGCACTTCGAGCAACTCCTGCAAATAACTTTGACCTGTAACATTTAACTATAGAGGGATAGGAAGTGCTGAGGGTTTTGGCCAAGGGTGGTATCATGACCCGTACAGGCTTGGAGAGCCGAAGGGCCTGTTCCTGTGCTGTATTGTTCTTTGTTTTTTGTTTTTAAACTGCTCTGCAAGAGTGAAGAAGACTTTCCACTCAGGCCTATAAGGTACCTTCTCCAAAACAAGACAACCATGTGAATTACAAACTATTTTATTTTTTTAAAATAACTTGTAAAAGTGCACTATTCTCTTCCAATGTTGTTTCCTTGAATGTCTTTGTGCATGGGACTGTGCAAATGAGTGCAGAAGCATTAGATTTCAGGATGAATGCTTGAATACATAATTATCTTTGTTTAAACCTACAAGAATTTGCTACTGGTTATTCAAACCATTCACATTCTTGGGGTTAAAAAAATAACCCACATACATCTTCCTCTCTAAAGTTCACAAATTAGGGAAAGTTGGGAAGGAAACAGGTATTTCATCAGTTCTCTCTCACCCCATTTTTACACCTGGCTTTGATTGTAAGTTTATATCCTTTTGTCCTAGACACCCTCACCATTGTTAAAAAGTTTCCATCAATTCCTTTCAGAATCCTAAAACATCTCAATCAAATCAAATCGGCACTTAAGCTTCTATATTACGAGAAAGAGTTAGTTTTTGCAATCTCTACTCATAATCTAACCTTTGAAACCCTAGAAACATTCTAGTGAAACTGCGCCACACTCGTTTCAGGGCTAATAAATCATTCCTAAGGTGTGGTGCCCAAAATTGTACAAAGTGCTTCAGATGTAATTTAGTTGGGGCTTTGTATAGCTGCAGCAAAACCTCTACCAAGAAAAGCTAACATTTATTTAAACTGTTTACAAAATTCTGCTCAAGGCAGCAGATCGCTCCCAGCACAGTCCTTGTTTGGAGAACTAACCACCCCAGGCCCTGCTTTGGGCCAGCTTTTATCTGAGTTCATAACAAGACGCAGGTGGGTGGCCTCCGCAACCTATCTGGGAAGCTCGTACTCCACGAGTCCCACTGGGAGATCAATGATGGTTTTCCTTGGTCCTCGTGGGAATTATGACACCCCTCCCCCACAAAGCCCGAAAGTCCCCTTTCAGCCACCAATGATGGTGACTTTCTAGTGCCGCTTTACGCACTGTTGCGTTTCCGCCTGTTGCGGCTCTGGTATGGCGGAGTGTATCAGTTCACTGACTGCCGTTTCCTGGCCAACAGTTGAAGAGTCACTGCCTGACGTTGGTTCCAGACATGCCTCAGTTCACCGGTAAAGACTCTTCTGCATCCATCTCAGATTGGAGTCATTTGCATTTTGTTGGGCTGGGCGCTGTAACCTGGACGGCTGACTCCCCACCCTGCGGAGTGGTGCCAGGTGCGTTGGAGGTGTCACTATTGCCGATCGAGTGTCCTGAAGTACGGGTTCTCACTTCTTCAGATGATCCAAGTGCTTCCTGTGGACTTTCCCCTGAACCTGGACTTTAAATGAAACAGGACCCCTTTATTCCAGCGCTATTTCTGGGAGCCACAATGTTCCATCACCAAAATTTCAACATATACTGCATCCCCAGTGTGAATTGTCCATCCTGGTGTTCTTAAATCATGGTGCCTCTTCTGCATCGCCTGCTGCACCGCTATTTTCCTGCCAAGATATGAAATGTCTGACTCTGCCCATGTGGCATCGTGCAATAACTAAAAAGGAACCATGTCAGCCATGCGTCCATGGACCCCATGGACTGCTTCTTTAAACACCTTTTGAAGGTCTAGACCACTCTTTCCGCTAAACCATTGAAGGAGGGACGGTACGGGGCAGTCCGAATATGTTGCATACCATTCCTCGTCAAAAACAGGCCAAATTCCTCACTAGTGAATGGCGTCGCATTATCCATCACCAGGACCTCAGGGATCCCATGTGTGCTAAAAGAGTTCCGGAGTTTCTCTATCATGGCCCTGCATGTTGTGGAGGTCACTTTTCACACCTCTAGCCACTTCGAGCTGGCATCCAAGATCATGAGATACATGGACCCCATGAAGGATCCCGTAATATCTGCATGTAGGCGAAACCATGGGTGTCTTTGCTATTTCCAAGGATGGAGGGAGGCTGGCGGTGGGACTTTCTGATGCACTTGGCACGCTGGGCAGCTACATACAACCCTCTTTATGTCCCCGTCAATGCCGGACCACCAGACATAACTGCAGTGCAACATTTTCATTTTAGATGCTCCCGGATGGCCACTATGCAAATCCTGTATAAGGGTGTCCTGACCCTACGGTGGGCGGGATAACCATACGAGCTCGCCACAATATGATGCTGTCTTCTAGACTGAGCTCAGAGAACCTCTGGGTGAAGGGCCTCCTTTTTCCCGCTGCTTAACAACATGAGGTGGAGCCAATTCTGGGTTGCATTGTGTCCACACACCCACCTGAGCAGCCATCATCAGTAAGGTGTCCATTAAGTTGAGAGTCACAATTACCTCATCTGCCACTGGTGGGGACGGGGCACTCACAGGCATTGGCAGATGGCTGAGAGTGTCAACATGGGCAATGTGGGTACCGGTCGGTGCCCAAATGAGTATTCGTATGCAGCAAACAGGAGCGCCCAACTCTGGACCCTAGCCGATGTGATTGGTGGGATTCCCTTATCCTCCTCGGCGTGGTCGAGCAGCGGCTTATGGTCCATGATAATAAAAAAATGTTGCCCATAAACGTACTGAGGTAACCTCTTTATACCATAAATCACTGCCCTCTTTCTCTCTCTGAACGTTATGAGATTCTGCATTTGCCAGGGTCCTAGATGCAAAGGCAATTGGGCGCTCCATGCCACTGTCCCATGCATTGGCCAGCACTGCCCTGACGCGTTAGGGCGAAGCATTGCATATAAAAATTAGAGGCCTAGCCGGATCATAATGCATTAGAAGTGTGGAGGATAAGGGCTTCTGGTGGCGGCAATGAGTGAGTGAGCCGCACATTCGGGGGCTCTCACTCCGGCGGGATTTGAGGACCTGGTTCCCCGGCTTTACGGGACTGCGGAGCGCTGGAAAGACGGCCACGGAGGTGCTGAGGAACGAGCAGAGCTGTATGGAACTGCGGGAGAGCAGAAAGCAGCGCAAACGGGAGAGGAAGGGACAAAGATAAGGTGCAGGGGAAGCTGACCCGGGAGCAACGATGGCGGACCTGTGGATCTCGGACCCGGCGATCCAGCAGGCGCTGGAAAACATGCTGCAGGTGATAAAAAGCAGTTTTGAACCGTTGAAGCGGGATAACTTGGACCCACTTCAGAAGGCAGTGGATCAATTGAACCAGAGATTGGATGCCCAGGATGAAAAAGTGAAGGAGCTGGGGGAGGCAGTGGCGGCGGTGGAGGAGCAGGCGGACGCGCAGACGATTGCTGCGCTAGAGGTCGACGGGTTGAAGGAGAGACAGAGAAGACTGCTGGACAGAGTAGAGGAGCTGGAAAATAGAGCCCGTAGACAAAATCTGAGGATCATCGGCCTCCCGGAGGGGGCAGAGGGAGCTGATGCCACAGCGTTCGTGGCGGACCTGTTGATGCAGCTGATGGGGGCTGAAGCCTGTCCGCGACCGCCGGAGCTGGAGGGGGCACATAGAGTACAGGCGAGACAGGTGCGTCCGAGGGGGGCCCCCCGTCCGATGGTGATTAGGTTCCGCAGGTTTGTGGAGAAGGAGCGGGTGCTGCAGTGGGCAAAGAGCGCTAAGAGCAGCAGCAGCACGTGGAATAACAGTGTCCTTCACATTTACCAGGACCTAAGCCAGGAGGTGGCCAGGCGGCGAGCAGCCTTTAAATAAGTTAAGAAGGTGTTCAAAAAGCACGTGAAGTTTGGTTTGCTCTTCCCGGCCCGTCTTCGGGTTACGCATCAGGGCCAACACCACTCCTTCTCCGAACCCGAAGAAGCGATGGACTTTGTGAGGGATCAAGAGCTGGTCTCGAAAAAAGGTCCCACGGACGCAAGCTAGGGTCCGAGAATTACTGGTTGAAGGGACGCTTACTGTGCCTGGACTGCAGGTCGACTGTTTACTGCTTTAAAGGTGCCTTGTGTATTTTTTTGTGGGCAGTTTTTGCCTGTGGGGGATGTGAGGGGAGGGTATCTCCCCCCCCTCTCGAAATATCCCCCCCCCCTCTCGAATGGTCTTTTTCCTTGTATTGCGGTGTTATATATTTCTTTTTTTTTCTTTTTGGAGCTCAGAAAGGGATGTGGGTGAACACTTTTCTGTGTACACAGCTGGAACTGTGTTGTACCTGGAGCAGCCTCACGTTGCTGTTTGATGTTTACATCTTGTTTGATCTTTCCCATCTTAGTGAGACTGCTCCAGTGGGTCGGAGTGGGGGATCATGTGCTGGGGAGTGGGGAGATGAGGTCGGGGAAACAATGAGAGTGAGACAAGGGGGCGCCGGAGCGATGAATCACCGGGCTAGCAGATTGGCTAGTCAAGGGAGTCAGGTGGGGGGGGGGGAGAATACAACCAGTGAATGGCAGGGGTGGGGTTATCGGAGGATGTTGCTAGGGGGAGGGGAGTTACTTTGCTGACGTGGGGTGGATCTGAAGTAGGTAATGGAAAGGAGGTCGGGGGTGGAGGCAGCCAAGAGGCGAGCCAAGAATCGCATGGCGCATGGGCCGGGGGCGGGCCCAAGAAAGGTTATGGCTGACCGGCGGGGTGGGGGGGGGGGGGGGGGTGGGTTGTGCCCCCCAGCCAGGCTGATCACCTGGAATGTCAGGGGACTAAATGGGCCAGTTAAAAGGGCACGTGTGTTCGCGCATTTGCGGGCTCTGAAGGAAGACGTAATTATGTTGCAGGAGACACATCTGAAAGTGTCTGACCAGACTAGGCTAAGGAGGGGCTGGATCAGCCAGGTCTTCCACTCGGACTTGGATTCTAAGTCCAGGGGGGTAGCAATTATGATCAATAAGCGGGTTCAATTTGAGGCGGAGGGCGTAGTCGCAGACGGCGGGAGCAGATTCCTTATGGTAAGGGGCAAGCTGGAGAGGAGAAGAGTGGTGCTGGTGAACATATATGCGCCGAACTGGGACGACGTTGACTTTATCAAAAGAGTGCTGGGGAAGATCCCGGACCTAGACTCATGGAAGTTGATAATGGGGGGGGGAGACTTTAATATGGTCCTTGACCCGGGGCTGTACCGGTCATGTCCCAGAACGGGCAGACTCCCAGCAATGGCAAGGGAGCTGAAAGGGTTCATGGAGCAAATGGGGGCTGTGGACCCATGGAGAGCCAGACAGCCGACGGGAAGGGGCTACTCGTTTTATTCGGATGTTCATAAAGTATATTCTAGGATTGATTTTTTAATCTTGAGCAGGGACTGTGTAGGGGAGGTAAAGAATACGGAATACTCGGCAATTACTATCTCGGATCATGCCCCGCACTGGGTGGACCTGCAGGTCGGGGGGTGGAATTACCAACGCCCACAATGGAGGTTAGACGTAGGATTGTTGTCGGAGGAGGGGATATGTGAGAGACTTCGGAAGTGTATGCAAAATTACTTGCAGGTGAACGATACGGGGGAGGTTTCAGCAGCGACCCTGTGGGAGGCGCTGAAGGCAGTAGTGAGAGGGGAGCTGATCTCAATTCGGGCTCACAGGGTCAGGGCGGACAGAGCAGAAATGGACAGATTGGTTAGGGAAATTCACCGGATAGACGAGGAGCATGCAGGGTCCCCGGGGGAGGACCTACTCAGGGAGAGACAGAGATTGCAGGCGGAACTGGGGGTGCTATCCACGAGTAGGGCCGTGGAACAGCTTAGGAAGGCGAGGGGAGTGGTGTATGAGCATGGGGAGAAGGTCAGCAGATTGCTAGCGCAGCAACTCAGGAAGAGGGAGGCGGCCAGGGAAATAAGTAAAGTGGTTGATGGGGAGGGGAGCAGAGTGGAGGACCCAGCAGGACTGAATAAGGTATTTCGGGACTTCTATAGTAAGCTGTACACTTCAGAACCCCCGGAAGAGCCGGAGGAGATGAAAAGTTTCCTGGATGGTCTAACCTTCCCAAAAGTAGGCAGGGGACTAGTGGACGGGCTGGGGGCCCCGATTAGAGCGGAGGAGGTATTGGGGGGTGTGGTGGTATGTATTAGGGGCCATGTGGGACTGTGAAGCCGTGATGCTATTGGCTGACAGATCCCGGGTCCTGGTTGGCTGCTGACTCCTGGCTCCGCCCTGAAGGCGGAGTATAAGAACCCGAGCTTCTCCCCGCCGCTTCATTCTGTTGCTGAACTGCTGGGGACAAGTCTCGCTTAATAAAGCCTGAATCGACTTCATCACTTCTCGTCTCTCTCGTAAGTCATTGTGCGCTACAATTTATGAAGCGAGCTTAAAAGACTATGGAGCTCCGGATCGCCCCGGAATGCCAGTGGATCAGCCCTCACGCAGCAAACTCGGCAGCAGTATTTAAACACTGGCAAGCATGTTTTGAAGGCTACCTCCGAACGGCCCCCGGCCGGATCACAGAAGACCAGAAAATGCAGGTCCTGCATTCGAGGGTAAGCCCGGAAATTTACCCTCTCATAGAAGACGCAGAGGATTTCCCGACGGCGCTCGCATTACTGAAGGGCATCTATGTTCGGCCCGTTAACCAGGTCTACGCGCGCCACCAACTCGCAACGAGACGGCAAAGTCCCGGAGAATCGCGAGAAGAATTCTACGCAGCGCTGCTAATTTTGGGACGGGGCTGCAGCTGCCCGCCGGTGAACGCGATCGAACACACGGACATGCTAATTCGCGATGCTTTTGTGGCAGGTATGAACTCTCCCCAAATCCGCCAAAGACTTTTAGAAATAGAGTCGCTTGGACTCTCAGAGACACGGGCCCTTGCAGCTTCACTAGATGTGGCCCCGCAAAACGCCCGTGCCTACGGCCCCGACCGCGCGGCAGCCCCTTGGGCTCCGTGGACCCCCGTCACGACAAAACCCCCCCCCTCGCAGGCTTGCGCGGTTAAAGCGCCAGACCATCCCGGGGGGGCCCGCTGCTATTTCTGCGGGCAAGCGAAACACCCCCTGCAACGCTGCCCGGCCCGCGCAGCTATTTGTAAAAGCTGCGGCAAGAAGGGCCATTACGCGGCAGTGTGCCGGTCCCGGGGGGTCGCCGCAATCTCCGGAGAAGAATGAGCCCAGCATATCCCAAACGCTCCCCAACCCCCCCCCAGCGCCCCATGTGCGACCCGCAGGTGCAGCCATTTTGGGTCCCGGGCACCACGAGGGGAGGATGGGCGCCGCCATCTTGTGACCCCCCCAGCCACGTGTGATTCATGGGGCGGCCATTTTGTCCACCCCCGACCACGTGCGATCCATGGGGGTGGCCATTTTGTCCACCCCCGGCCGCATGCGATTCATGGACGCCACCATCTTGGTTGACAACAAAGGACCCCAGCATCGACGGCTCCACGGGGTCCGAAGAAGACGCCGTGACGCTACTACCACGACTGGCTTCGGTGACTCTGGATCAATCACGGCCCCGGACGCTCCAGACGATGACAACAACGGTGCTGATCAACGGACACGAGACACCATGCCTGATCGACTCCGGGAGCACTGAAAGTTTTATTCACCCAGACACGGTAAGACGCTGTTTTCTGACCATCCATCCAAGCACGCAAAAGATTTCCCTAGCTGCAGGATCCCACTCCGTAGAGATCAAAGGGTTCTGCATTGCGAACCTAACGGTGCAAGGGAGGGAGTTTAAGAACTACAGGCTCTACGTCCTTCCCCAACTCTGCGCGCCCACATTACTGGGATTAGATTTCCAGTGTAACCTGCAGAGCCTAACATTTCAATTCGGCGGCCCAATACCCCCACTCACTATCTGCGGCCTCGCAACTCTCAAGGTTGAACCGCCGTCCTTGTTTGCAAACCTCACCCCGGATTGCAAACCCGTCGCCACTAGGAGCAGACGCTACAGCGCCCAGGACCGGATATTTATTCGGTCTGAAGTCCAGCGGTTGCTGAAGGAAGGCATAATCCAGGCCAGCAATAGTCCCTGGAGAGCCCAGGTGGTAGTAGTAAAGACCGGGGAGAAGCAAAGGATGGTCGTAGACTATAGTCAGACGATCAACAGGTACACACAGCTAGATGCGTACCCTCTCTCCCGCATATCCGACATGGTAAATCGGATTGCCCAGTATAAGGTTTTCTCCACCGTGGACCTCAAGTCCGCCTACCACCAGCTCCCCATCCGCCCAGGTGACCGCAAGTACACAGCCTTCGAGGCAGACGGGCGTCTATACCACTTCCTAAGGGTCCCATTTGGTGTCACAAACGGGGTCTCGGTCTTCCAACGGGAGATGGACCGAATGGTTGACCAGCACGGGTTGCAGGCCACGTTCCCGTATCTCGACAACGTAACCATCTGCGGCCACGATCAGCAGGATCACGACGCCAACCTTCAAAAATTCCTCCAGACCGCTAACGCCCTGAACTCGCATACAACGAGGAAAAGTGCGTTTTTAGCACAAACCGGTTGGCCATCCT
Organism: Scyliorhinus torazame; assembly: GCF_047496885.1. NCBI lineage: Eukaryota > Metazoa > Chordata > Chondrichthyes > Carcharhiniformes > Scyliorhinidae > Scyliorhinus > Scyliorhinus torazame. The sequence goes on along the minus strand of NC_092714.1, from coordinate 95,842,546 downwards.
GGGATACGTAGTGCGCAATGGGATAATAGGCCCCGACCCCGAACGCATGCGCCCCCTTATGGAATTTCCCCTCCCCCACTGCTCCAAAGCCCTGAAACGTTGCCTGGGTTCCTTTTCATATTACGCCCAGTGGGTCCCCCAGTATGCAGACAAGGCCCGCCCGCTAATACAGTCCACTACCTTCCCCCTGTTGACAGAGGCTCGCCAGGCCTTCAGCCGCATCAAAGCGGATATCGCAAAGGCCACGATGCGCGCCATCGACGAGTCCCTCCCCTTCCAGGTCGAGAGCGACGCATCCGACGTAGCTCTGGCGGCCACCCTTAACCAAGCGGGCAGACCGGTGGCCTTTTTCTCCCGGACCCTCCACGCCTCAGAAATCTGCCACTCCTCAGTGGAAAAGGAAGCCCAAGCCATAGTGGAAGCTGTGCGACATTGGAGGCATTACCTGGCCGGCAGGAGATTCACTCTCCTCACCAACCAACGGTCGGTAGCCTGCATGTTCGATAATGCACAGCGGGGCAAAATTAAAAATGACAAGATCTTAAGGTGGAGGATCGAGCTCTCCACCTTCAACTATGAGATCTTGTACCGTCCCGGAAAGCTGAACGAGCCGTCCGATGCACTATCCCGCGGCACATGTGCCAACGCACAAATAGACCGCCTCCAAGCCCTCCACGAGGACCTCTGCCACCCGGGGGTCACTCGGTTCTACCATTTCGTAAAGTCCCGCAACCTCCCCTACTCTGTGGAGGAGGTCCGTACAGTCACCAGGAACTGCCACATCTGCGCAGAGTGCAAACCGCACTTTTTCAGGCCGGATAGAGCGCACCTGATCAAGGCTTCCCGCCCCTTTGAACGCCTCAGTTTGGATTTCAAAGGGCCCCTCCCCTCCACTGACCGCAACGCATACTTCCTGAACGTGGTGGACGAGTACTCTCGTTTCCCCTTCGCCATCCCCTGCCCCGACATGACAGCGGCCACAGTCATTAAAGCCCTTGGCACCATATTCACACTGTTCGGTTGCCCCGCGTATATCCATAGCAACAGGGGGTCCTCCTTCATGAGTGACGAGCTGCGCCAGTTCATGCTCAGCAAGGGCATAGCCCCGAGCAGGATGACCAGCTACAACACCCGGGGGAACGGGCAAGTAGAGAGGGAGAACAGCACGGTCTGGAAGACCGTCCTGCTGGCCCTACGGTCCAGGGATCTCCCAGTTTCCCGGTGGCAGGAGGTCCTCCCGGATGCTCTCCACTCCATCCGGTCGCTGCTGTGGACCACCACTAACCAAACACCTCATGAGCACCTCCTTGTCTTCCCCAGGAAGTCCTCCGCCGGAACGTCGCTGCCGACCTGGCTGGCGGCCCCAGGACCCATCTTGCTCCGGAAACATGTGCGGGCGCACAAATCGGACCCGTTGGTCGAGAGGGTTCACCTTCTCCACGCGAACCCGCAGTACGCCTACGTGGCGTACCCCGACGGCCGACAGGACACGGTCTCCCTGCGGGACCTGGCGCCCGCCGGCAACACACACAACCCCCCGACACCGATCATCCCCTCCCTGCCACCGGCACACCCCGCGACCGCCCCCTTCCCGGGGGGATCGGTCCTCCTCCCGTGCCCGCCCAGGAGTAAAACAGGAACAAACACTGAAACACTCCCGGAGACGACAACGCCTGAACAAGCACCTGCACCACCACCGGGGCTGAGGCAATCGACGAGGGAGACCAGACCGCCCGCTCGACTCGTGGCATCCGCGTGACACCAAGAATGTTGTTGTATTGTAACAAAAAAAAAAATTTTTTCTTGCTAATATTGTAAATAGTTTCACAGACTGGTACATAGCCCAGTGTAGGGCTAAAACTGTAGTAACATGTCCGAAATTTTCCTTCCAGGGCCAGCCTTGTAAACCCCTACCACCATGCGAACCACCACCCCGCCGGGTTCCTTTTTTACAAGGGGTGAATGTGGTGGTATGTATTAGGGGTCATGTGGGACTGTGAAGCCGTGATGCTGTTGGCTGACAGATCCCGGGTCCTGGTTGGCTGCTGACTCCTGGCTCCGCCCTGAAGGCGGAGTATAAAAACCCGAGCTTCTCCCCGCCGCTTCATTCTGTTGCTGAACTGCTGGGGACAAGTCTCGCTTAATAAAGCCTGAATCGACTTCATCACTTCTCTCTCGTAAGTCATTGTGCGCTACAGGGGGCCTAAAGGCCATGCAGTCGGGGAAAGCCCCGGGACCGGATGGATACCCAGTAGAGTTTTACAAGAAGTTCTCGGAGATAGTGGGACCGGTCCTGACAAAGGTTTTTAATGAGGCAAGGGACAAAGGGACCCTGCCACCGACGATGTCGCAAGCCACCATCTCGCTGATACTAAAGCGGGACAAGGACCCGGAATCCTGCGGGTCATAGAGGCCAATCTCCCTGATCAATGTGGATGCCAAGCTCTTGGCCAAGGTCCTGGCGATTAGAATGGAGGACTGTGTACCGGAGGTGACTGGGGATGATCAGACAGGGTTTGTGAAAGGCAGGCAGCTGACAGCTAACTTGAGAAGATTGCTTAATGTGATCATGATGCCCCCAACGGGCAAGGAGGTGGACGTAGTAGTGGCAATGGACGCTGAGAAAGCCTTCGACAGGGTGGAGTGGGGCTATTTGTGGGAGGTTCTTGGACGATTTGGGTTCGGGGAGGGACTGGTTAATTGGGTCAGACTATTGTACCAGGTTAGGACGAACAGGATAATGTCAGATTATTTCAGACTACATTGCGGGACCGAGCAGGGGTGCCCACTCTCCCTGTTGCTGTTCGCGCTGGCCATAGAGCCATTGGCGATGGCGTTGAGAGCTCCAAAAGGGTGGAAGGGAATGACTAGGGGTGGGGTGGAACATAGGGTCTCTCTCTCTATGCCGACGACCTACTCCTGTACATGTCGGACCCACTGGCCGGGATGGAAAATATACTGGAAACATTGAGGAAGTTTGGCCGGTTTTCAGGGTACAAATTAAATATGGCCAAGAGTGAGATGTTTGTGGTGCAGGCAAGGGGCCAGGAGAATAGACTGAAGGAGCTGCCATTTAGGCTGGTTGGGGAAAGTCTCCGTTACTTGGGGATACAGGTGGCATGAGACTGGGGCAGGTTGCATAAGTTAAATTTGACTAGGGTGGTGGAACAAATGAAGAGGGAGTTTCGGAGATGGGATGCACTCCCGCTGTCACTGGCTGGGAGGGTGCAGACTGTAAAGATGACAATCCTCCCTAGATTTCTGTTCATCCTCCAGTGCCTCACGATCTTTATCCCACGGTCCTTCTTCAAAAGGACTGGCAAAATCATCATGAGCTTAGCCTGGGCGGGAATATCCCCGCGGGTGAAGAAGGTGATGCTTGAAAGGAGCCGCAACGAGGGGGGACTGGCATTGCCGAGTCTGATCAACTACTACTGGGCAGCTAACATAGCCATGATAAGGAAGTGTATGGTGGGTACGGGGTCTATCTGGGAGCGGGTGGAGGCGGCTTTGTGCAGGGGCACCAGTTTGGCAGCCGTGGTCACGGCTCCCCTACCGCTGTCGCCGGCCAAGTACTCCACCAGCCCGGTAGTGGGGGCGGCCCTGCGGATATGGGGCCAGTGGAGGAGGGGGGGGTGAGTGCATCTGTTTGGGCTCCAATATGTGATAACCATCGATTCACCCCCGGGAACATGGATGGAGGGTTTCGAACATGGCGGTGGGCGGGGGTGGGGAGGGTGGGCGATATGTTCCTGGAGGGGAGCTTTGTGAGTTTGAGGGGCTTGGAGGAGAAATTTGGGCTGGTAAGGGGAAATGACTTTAGGTACTTACAGATGCGGGACGTTGTACGCAGACAGGTCCCATCCTTCCCACGCCTCCCGCCAATAGGGATCCAGGACAGAATAGTCTTTAGAGGTGAAGGAGGAGAGGGTAGAGTCTCGGACATCTACAAGGTACTCATGAAGGGGGAAGAGTCCCAGACGGAGGAACTGAAACTCAAAATGGGAGGAGGAGTTTGGCGGGGAGATGGAGGACAGGCTGTGGGCGGAAGCTCCGAGTAGGGTAAACTCAACCGCAACATGTGCCAGGCTCGGCCTGATTCAATTTAAGGTCGTTCACCGGGCCCACATGACGGTAGTTCGGATGAGCAAATTCTTTGGGGTAGAGGACAAGTGCGCTAGATGCGCGGGAGGACCAGCGAACCATGTTCACATGTTTTGGGCATGTCCTAAGCTTAGGGGGTACTGGGAGGGATTTGCGGGGGTCATGTCCCGGGTGCTGAAAACAAGGGTGGTGATGAGTCCAGAGGTGACAATTTTCAGGGTTTCGGAAGACCCGGGGGTCCAGGGGGAGAAAGAGGCAGATGTTCTGTCCTTTGCTTCCCTAATAGCCCGGCGGCAAATACTGCTGGCATGGAGGGACTCAAGATCTCCGAAGACCGAACTATGGCTTTCGGACATGTCAGCTTTTCTGGGAAAGGAAAAAATTAAGTTCGCCTTGAGGGGATCTGTACTGGGGTTCACCCGAAGGTGGCAACCATTCATCGACTTCTTCGCGGGAGAGTGAACGTCAGCAGGGGGGCGGGGAGAGGAAGAGGAGGGGAAGGGGGAGATCAGGGTAGAGTAGGAGGGATAAATAGGCGGATAGTGTCTAGGGGAGAGGAGCGGGCATGTGCAGTATGGTTTGATTGAAGTAGTGGTGTTATATTGATGTTTGCACATTTCTGTTAGCTGTAACTGTTTACAATGCCAAAAAAAACCTCAATAAATTTGTTTGTTAAAAAAAAAAGAAGTGTGGAGGACAGATGCTTCTTAACAGCAATAAATGCTTTGTCCTGTGATGTGCCCAGCAGTTTTCCTGGTCCTTCCTTAATAGCACATGCAGCTAACAGAGTGGCCAGGTTGGCAATAAACTTCCCATAGTAGTAGACCAAACCCAAAAATGACCGGAGTTTAGTGGCATTCTTCGGGGTTGGGTCTCCTTTTATCACGCAAACCTTATCCTCCATCAAGTGCTGGCCATCTCTGTCCACTCTGTAACTGAGATAGGTCCCTGCTCTAGCACAGAACACACACATGCTCCTCTTCAGCTGGGTGCCTGCATGGGAAGACCTCCGGAATACTTCCTGCAGGTATGCCATATGTTCCTTCTCTGCGGATCCTGTAATGAGCATGGCTCCAGATCCACGGCCACCTTTGGTAGATCCTGCAGATATTCTCCATCACCCGTTGAATAATCGCCGGGGACGACGAAACCCCGAATGGGAGGCTGCTTTACCCAAACAACCCACAATGAGAGTTGATGATTGTGAACTTCCTGGACTCCAGGTCAAGCTGCATGGCTCATGTCCAGCTTCGTGAAAGAGCATTCTCCAGCAAATCTGGTGTACAAATCTTCTACCCGGGTAACGGTCCAGAGGCAAAGCCCTGTTCACGGTGAGCTTGAAATCGCCGCAGAGGCAGACGGTCTTATCGGGCTTCATTACTGCCACCTCAGGCGTGGCCCATTCTGCAAACTGAACCGGGTGTATGACCCCCCCACCCCCAGATATTGCAGGTGCCGAAGCTCCAGATCAACCTTCGCAAGCAGCATGTACGGGACAGGCCTCGCCCCGAAATATTTGGGTTGAACAGCAGCATCCACGTCGATATGTGCTTTGGCTCCCTTTATCTGCCCAGACCCTCCTGGAACACTTTGGAGTATTTACCCAGCACATCTTATAGGTCGCTGGTGCCCATCCGAAAGATCAGTTGCTAGTTGAAACAGAGGACTCTTAGCCAGTCTCACCTCAACAGATTTGGTCCCTCCACCAAACAAAGGAACGTGAACCTTCTGCTGTCCGTACATTCCCGGAGTCACGGTGGTCCCTGAAATCTTCAAAGGCTCCACTGTGTAGGTCGTCAGTTGTGCTGTGATATCGGATAATGTCAGTGGCATGATCCCTGCACAAAGCCGCCGAAATGTGCGGAGGTTCATAATCGAGGACAGCACCAGTGTCCTTTTCCATTGTCACTGGATCACCATTTACCTCGGGAGAGTTATCCCATCGGTTAGCGGTAGCGCCCCAGATTTGAACTCCACTGCGGACTTACCTCTGGATCTGTCCTTTTGGACGACGCCTGGTCACATTGGCACCATCTCGTGATGCAGAGGGAGTTTAAAAGGAAGGGCGAACAAAACTATGGACACCACAGTCCATGGACCCCTGCAGCTCCTGCACCCCTTTTTCCGCGTGCTCTTGAGATAAGGAATGATCAATGGCCCATTTCAAATTAAGGGTGGTTTCCACGAACAGCTTCTTCTGTGTGGCGAATTGTTAATTCCACACAAGAGCCGGTTCCTCAACATCTTAGAGAGGGATGACCCGAATTCGCAGTATTCAACCAGGGGTCGCAGGCAGGTCAAGAGGTCTGTGACTGACTAGCAAGGGTTCCTCACCGCTGTATTAAAACGATACATTGCATAAGTACAGAGGGCTTGGGGTCATAATGTTCCAAAACCAAAGTGACCAGGTCATCAAAGGACCTGGAGCCCAGTGCAGCTGGGTATGTCAGACTCTTTATGATCCCAAAGGTCTGGATCCCACAGGTGGTCAAGAGGAGGACTTTCTTCCGATCTTCCCCCAAAATCCCATTTGCCTGGAAAAAATACCTCCTGCGCTGCGCATATTGGTTTGAGTCTTCCGGGCCTGCGTCATAGACTTCCAACTTTCCGAACAATGGCATCTTAAATTTTTACGATGTTATGTCCCGCACATCTAGCGACTAGGCGGATTTACAAGCGAGTCCGCAGTTTCCTTTAATCCTCGTTGCCAGTTGAGTAACTCAGAGGAAGCTGGCAGGAAATGAGCATAGATTTATTTAACTATTTACAAAGTTCGGTTCAGGGCAGCATATCGCTCAGAGTATAGTCCTTCCTGGGAGAAATAACCACATCAGGCCCAGCTTTGGGCCAACTTTTATCTTAGTTCTCAACAAGCCCCAGGCCTCCGCTCCATATCTGGGAAGCTCGTACTCCACGAGTCCCATGGGAAGTCAATGACGATTGTTGCTTGGTCCTCGTGGGAGTTATGACATTAACCATCCCTAATTGCCCTTGAAAAGGTAGTGAACTGACTTCTTGAACCGCTGGTTCATGTGGTGTAGGTACACCGAGTGTGCTATTAGGGAGGGAGTTCCAGGATTTTGATCCAGCGACAGTGAAGGAACAGCCATAGATTTCCAAGTCAGAATGGTGAATGGTTGGAGGGGAAATTTCAAGTGGTGGTGTTCCCCTGTATCTGCTACCCTTGTCCTTCTTGATGGTACTGATCATGGAGTTGGAATGTGCTGCCTAAGGAGCCTTGGTGAGATCCTGCTGTGCATCTTGTAGATGGCACACACTGCTGTTACTGTGCATCGGTGATGGAGGGAGTGAATGTTTACGGATGGGTGCCAATCAAGCGGGCTGCTTTGTCCTGGATGGTGTCAAGCTTCTTGAGTGTTGTTGGAGCTGCACTCATCCAGACAAGTTGGGAGTACTCCATCACACTCCTGACTTGCGCCTTGTAGATGGTAGACAGCCTTTGAGATGTCAGGATGTGAGTTACTCGCTGCAGGATTCCTAGCCTCTGACCTGCGTACAGCACTGTAGTCACAGTATTAACATGGCTAGTTCAGTTCAATTTCTGATCAATGGTATCCCCCCAGGATGTTGATAGTGGGGGATTCAGTGATCGTAATGCCATTGAATGCCAAGGGGCAATGGTTTGATTCTCTCTTGTTGGAGATGGTCATTGCCTGGAAAGTATGTGGCATGAATGTTACTTGCCACTTGTCAGCTCAAGCCTGGATATTGTCCAGGTCTTGCTGCATTTGAACTCTTTTGCAAGATGGCGCCGGAGCGTGACGACTCTGCAAGCTCTCTCACACAGATCCCAGTCCATCATGAGAATCCACCTCCCATCCATTGACCCTGTCTACACCCCCCGCTGCCTGGGGAAAATGAGCAGCATGATTAAAGACCCCTCCCACCCGGGTTATTCTTCCAATTTCTTCCATCGGGCAGGAGATACAAAAGTCTGAGAACACGCATGAACAGATTCAAAAACAGCTTCTTCCCCGCTGTTACCAGACGCCTGAATGACTTTTTTATGGACTGATCTGATCTCTTCACACATCTTCTCTATTGAGGAGTACTACATTCACGATGCTTCACCTGATGTCTGTGTCTATGTATTTACATTGTATTTATGTATGTCCTATGTTTTTCTTTCTCATGTATGGAATGATCTGACTGGACTGTACGCAGAACAATACTTTCCACTGTACCTCAGTACACATGACAATAAAATAAATTCACAAATCCATGAGGACTGCTTCAGTGTCTGAGGAGTCGCGAATGGTGCTGAACATTGTGCAATCATCAGCGAACATCCCCATATCTGACCTCATAGTGGAAGGAAGGTCATTGATGCAGCAGCTGAAGGTGGTTGGGCCTTGGTCACTACTCTGAGGAACTCCTGCAGTGTTGTCCCGGGACTGAGATGATTGGCCTCCAACCATCGCAACCATTTTCCTTCATGCCAGATATGACTCTAACCAGTGGAGAGTTTTCCCATTGATTGCCATTGATTCCAGTTTTGCTCGGGCTCCTTGTTGCCATACTCGGTCAAATGCTGCCTTGATGTCAAGGGCCCTTACACGCACCTCACCTCTGGAGTTCAGCTCTTTTGTCCATGTTTGAACCGAGGCTATAATGAGGTCAGGAGCTGAGTGACCCTGGCAGAACTCAAACTAAAATTATTTGTTTGGATAATTTGGCCCGAACGTCTGTGGAGTGGCCATCAGGGTGGGACTGCTACTCCAGTCCTAATTTCTTACTTGGAAATCCAGCCGTTCCTTCCTCATCCGGCATTCTGACTTAGACCGGTCGAGAGCTGTCTAGTGCAGCACCTTGCTGAGGTCTTGTGTCGAGGATTAGAGAGTCGGAGATAAGGAAACCACACCCCCTTTTTTTTTAACAGCGCTAGCTGTTGTTAAGCAGGTACGGTTAAATTCCAGCCACTTCCAAAAGCCAGGGGTAAAGTTAATTTGTAAGGTACGTGGGTAGGATTGGGACTGGGAGGGGTTCCATCAGAGGGTTGTACGTTGGTCGTGGGTGGGGGTGGGGGATTTGCTTGGGGAGTGGCCATTTGGGGTGGTGGTAATGTTGCTCTGCTTATCTGGTTATAAATATGGCAGTCAAAATGGTTGCCTTCCTTAATCCTAATTACGTTTGCTTTAGAGTCGCCAAGTATCTCTCGATACCGCCACAAGGTTCAAACCCGAATACTGATCAAAGCCAATACACCAGTTAGTTAGTTCAAAGTCAATACTATTTATTTACACACACAGGAATATCTACTCATGCACAAAGTACTACAAACTAAACTATCCCTAACGCTAACACCTATACTTAGCTTCGGGTGCCCACTCAGTCAGAGGAACAATGGCCGTTGTTCGGATCTGAGGCTGTTGGGTTCGAAGTGGTGAAGGGGAACAGCTAAGGTCGTCCGTCTGGTAGCGAGCGTTGACCTTGGACTTACTTGTTTCTGGTGCAGCTGGTGGACGGGTCTCTCCGCTTTGAGAGCCAAGTCCAAGAGAGTGATTATATCTCGGGGGTTTCTCTTTATACCCGAAGGGGCTTCGCGTGCTTTTGGGCGGGCCTTGAACTGGGCCCCAATTAACTGGGCCGTATCTTGATCACTGGTATTGATCTTGACCAATAAAGAGGTGGGTGCCCTGATGGCTAGGCATGTCTTCGGTGGCCGGTGGCCTTTCTTTGTTTATGCTTTCGGTTTGGGGAACTGGCGCCGCGATGTCTGGAGCCAGATCAGTTGCTTGAGTGTCTTTCCTTTGTCCCCGGAGATGGGCCATCAATATGTTAATTGACCTACAGTTTCAGTCCCGTCTGGGAGCTGCCTTTCCAATATGCATACAGGCTCTGTGCCTGCTTGCTTTCCTAACATTGTCCATAGTTCCCTACATTCATTGCGAGCATCCATTTTGTATTCCGGAAGTGGCCATTCCAGATGGCTACAATGGCAAGGTGGGGTGCTCTCAGGTGAATGAGAGGTGTCCTGCAGGGGCCTTTGGAGGGGGTGATTGTCATTAGAATAATGAGCCAGGAATTAAAAGTGGTTTTAATGCTTCAAACTTTTCCTGGGTAAGTATTCTGGGAAGACAGCCAGAACCACCTGAAGTTTATGATTTATATCACGCCATTGGATGGTTCTGATTGCAGAGCAATTGCCCAACAGAAATTTGAACCTATTGGGCAATTATCACACTGGTTCTTTGGGGAGAAAGGAGGAAGAGAAAGAGGATCATTTTTTTTCCATTTGCATGCTAGTAGCATATGAAACAAGTTTTTAGGTTTGGAAATAATACATGTTGAATAAAAACTACATATGCTATATTCAAAATAATGGACAAAAAAATAGTGCAAACCAAGAGTTGCCTTGGCATAGTAAGGTACGATTCTGGAAACTGCTGCTAGGTGCAATTTAGTGATTAGATGCTAATAACTGAAATTTTATGGGAAAGGAAGCTTTCACTTTGACTGGTTTTGCAATTGGGGTAATTTTGTTTGGAAACATTCAGAATGGCCAAGAACGGCCCCAATGTTGCTGAAGGTTTCTGGGCCATTTTGTTCAGTGAATTTGGGCTGACTGATTCCTTAAATGGGAAGCTTAGGCGTTAGCTAAATGTATGTTATAACCTGACCAGTGACCAAGGGATCTGCAACCTCAGTCTCTCTGGCCTCACCTAGTTGCCTGGGACTTTACATGTATCCTCAACAGTACTTAGGACACCTGTCTTGTTAGATGTTCTGATGTTTCAGGAGACATATCCTGGCTATTGCAGCCTGTTTAACATCTTTCATGGTTAAGTCTTTATTTGGCAAAGATATGGGGCGCGATTCTTCGCTCCCGCGACGAAGTGCCCACGCCGTCGTGAACGCTGTCGAGGTTCACGACGGCGCGAAACGGCCCCGATCCCGACCGATTCAGGGCCCGAAAATGGGCTAGGATCGGGGCCACGAGAAACTCGGGGGAGGGGGGGGCGTGTCGCGAAAGCGCGTCATCACCGCGCGACACCCGAATGATGCGGTGCTGCATCACAAATGGCGCGATCCGCGCACAGAGGACCCGGAGGAGAAAAGAGAGGAAGAGATGGCTGAGCCCCGACGAGTTGCACCGAGGTTCCGGGACACGGACCTGAACACCCTGCTGGATGAGGTCGAGCAGAGAAGGGACACCCTCTGCCCAAGACGTGGGCATCGCCAGCCATCCAGCGCGGTGAGGCGCGGTTGGCGTGAGGTGGGCACCGCTGTGAGTGCTGTGGGGCAGACCCCCGGACGGGGGAGCAGTGTCGGATGAAGCTACACGACCTCACTCGGGCTGCGAGGGTAAGTGCCATGAGGGTGCCCCCAGGCCCCCCCTGCCTCCCTCCCCGGCAGGAGGGGGGGAAGTGGGGTGGTGGGGGGTCAGGGGGGTTTGGGGGGTCAGAGGGGCGTTGGGGCATCAGGGGTGGTGGTGGGGGGTCAGGGGAGGTTGGGGCGGGTCAGAGGGGGATTGGGACATCAGGTGGGGTTGGGGCATCAGGGGGGGTTTGGGGGGGTCAGGGGGGGTTGAGGCATCAGGGGGGTTTGGAGGGGTCGGGGGGGTTGGGGCATCAGGGGGGTAAGGGGGGGTTGGGGCATCAGGTGGGCTTTGGGGGGTCAAGGGGGTGTTGGGGCATCAGGAGGGGTTTGGGGGGATCAGGGGGGGTTGAGGCATCAGGGGGGTTTGGAGGGGTTGGGGGGGTTGGGGCATCAGGGGGGTCAGGGGGTTGGGGCATCAGGTGGGGTTTGGGGGGTCAGGGGGGGCTGGGGCATCAGGTGGGGTTTGGGGGGTCAGGGGGGGTTGGGGCATCAGGAGGGGTTAGGGGGGGTTGGGGCATCAGGGGGGTCGGGGGGGTTGGGGCATCAGGTGGGGTTTGGGGGGTCAGGGGGGGTTGGGGTATCAGGTGGGGTTTGGGGGGTCAGGGGGGGTTGGGGCATCAGGAGGGGTTTGGGGGGGGTCAGGGTGCCCAACGGTTTACATTGACCCACATGAGCCCCAGGACCCCCCCCGGAGCGATGCCATGGCGTGCTGTCTCCTGAACCAGCAAAAATGTAGTCTATATCTGCATGCCCTGATGATACCCACCTAATTGTGATGCTTTATCCCTCACACATTGCCCTCACACTGCAGCCTCGCTCCCCTCCCCCCCTCACACTGTGCACCCACCACCACCATACACCCGGGCCACCGTGTCTAATGAACCCCGAATCTTTATGTTCCCCCGGGCCAGCCGCCGAACGTCCAGGGACGTCTCGGCCAAGACACAGCGGAACATCGCCAACCACAAGTGCACCCAGGGACGCACAGCAGAGGTTGGCAGTCGGTCGGACAGGAGGGCAAACCTCTCAGAATGGGATGCAGGACCGGGACACTCAGACCACCGAGAGAGACAATAGTGAGGGGCACAGGGCAGACATTGACGATGAATCGCACATCACGGCCACACACTCGGTGGAATCACCTGGAGGTCAGCACAACATGGCCAGCATGGAGCTTGCGCCGGGCCATGAGTGGGAGGAGAACAGACCAGAATTCCTAACGGACGATGACCTAGAGCGAGCGGCACTGCTGTCTCCCGCACCATCCACCATCACAGAGACACTCACCTCGGTTGGGCATATAAGTGATGAGGCTCCCGGGTCACGGTCTGGTACGCACCCCACAGTTGCGCCGGTACAGCAGGTGCAGTTTGGAGCAGCCGAGGGGCTGGACGGTCGGAGGGCAGCCCAGGCCCAGCAACCAACTGCCACCCAGATGGCTCCCGGGTTCCTGGATGTACTTGACCCACCCGGACAACCGATGCATGTGGACACCCAGGGACAGAATAACGGGATGAGGGCCATCTTCCAGGACCTGCACATGCAGTTGGAGGAGTCCATCTGCGTTCAGGAGCAGGGAGTGGTGCCGCTCATCGCAGCCACCCAGGCCGACACCGCACGGGTGGCGTCCGCGGTGGAGGCAATGGGTGAAAGGGTTTTGGCCATGGGTCAGGTTTTGCAAGGCGTTGGGCTTAATGTGCATGCGTCATCCATGGCCCAGGAGAGGGCTGCCCTCTCACAGGCAGCCATCTCACAGAGCCAACAGGACATTGCCGCCGCTCTCCGGGCCTTGGCCGAGTCTCACCATGCCATGGCCTGGTCCCAGCAGTCAGTCGCGGAGAGCATAGACCGCCTGGCGCACGTGATGGATGGTGTCGCGCACTCACAGGTCGAGATCGCACAGACCTTGGCAGGAATGTGGCACTCCCTGGGCTCCGTCTCGGCGAACATTCGGACCGTGGTCGATCCCGCTGCAGGCCTCCAGGACTGGCAGCGCCAGGTGTCGGTGGTGCGACGGGGCATGTCTCCGATCGCATCTCCATCCCACAGTGAGGAAGATGCTTCTTCCTGCTGCTTTTTTCACACCCATTCCTGGTTCTTTTTCAAAAGGAGGTGTCAGGGGCTAACAAGACTGGGGATGAACTTTCCGTCATAGTTCACCAATCCCCAAAAATACCTCAACTCTGTGGTGTTTTCAGGTGTAGGAGCTTGCTGAATTGCCCTTACATTTTCCATGACTGGGTGCAACACCTTGTGTCCACACGGTAATCTAGTTACACAACCTCCCTTGCGTGGAATACGCATTTTTCTCTCCATAGGCAAACACCGGTCTCTGAGAAATGACGGAGAACCTCATCCAAATTGCTTAAATGCTCCTGCTCAGTTTCTCCTGTGACTAATACGTCGTTCAGATACGCTGTCACGTAATGCAATGAATGGCCTTATCTGGGGCAGTGCAGGCAAGGGCAACAAAGAAAAGAGGGTCATTAACGACTGTTGTTGTAGCCTTTCTTATCCAGTGAAAAATACAGCTAAGGAAATGTTTACTCGGTCATGGAGGCCTGTACAAACAGATAGGACTATCATAGGGAATGACAATTGCTCAAGCTGTTGGATGCAAAAACGAGGAAGGAAATGGAGCAGCTGTGAACGTTTCTCACGGTGATACGGCTTGCTTCCTTATTCAGTTGCTCAAAGGCTGACAGGGTCAGTTGCTATCTTCGATCTAGTTTTCAGTAAGGATATATGTCTGGTAAATAAATTTGGAGAGCAGCCAGCTGCAGTAGAAAAAATATAAAGTAATGAGATAATGACCAGAGGGCAAACATCTCTTGGTTTAACAACTCACGTGAAAGAGGATTAGGAAAATTAGAAAGAAAGACAAATACAGATTTAAAACCTAAGAAAAAAAAGGCAAGATAAAAATGAGATGGAGGATTTCTGAGACAATAATTTTTATATATATGTGCGCATATATACACATACAGTAAACAAAGGTTGAGGGAAAGCATTATAGTTTTTTGTGGATCTTGACTTGAGCCAAGATGAGCCGTGAATCTCTTGAGCTTTTCAAGTCCTATGTGCACATATATTGTTTTAATGCTGCGCTTCAGTAACTTTAAGAAAACACTGAAAAACTTGGCTGGCAGTGAGTGTTTTTGTGCTCCTCTGGCTACTTGTAAATGTTACTTTGTGTATTCTTGCCATTTCTTTTGTTCGGAAATGGAATTAGGGGACTGGAACGGGCCCTAATATAATGATATACATATTCAGGAGGCCAACTTTATTTCCAAATTGAACAGTTTGCCCAAACTTGTTTGTTTCTGTTTCTTTTAGTTTTCTATTCTAGCCTCTTTCTCAAAAGGCTTCCCTACTTTTGTCTGGTTCATTTCCATGTTTCAAGAAAACAGCAAAGGAATACAAGGAAGGTTTTGAACAAACAGTCAAAGAATTGACTAAGTAACAAAGGATAGTCAGGCCTCTCATGTGCGAAAAGAGCATGAGGAAGAGAGCAGCACATTCAAAAGGTTATGATTAACAGCAATTGAAGAGGTGGGTGCACTGAGGTTACAGAAACTGATGGAATAAAAGTTACAGTCAGGAATGGCTATTGGCAGGGGGAAGGCCGTGACAAGACATAACCAAAGCAGAAAAATAAAGCAAAATAGATGAAAGCAGTGTGCTGTATTTTTGTCCAATTGTATTTCCCAAAAGGAAAGGAGATTTCTGCGATTGTGTAAATAATTAGTGGTTTTACTCAGCGGATTAAATGCTCCATGAATAGCAAGTGAATATGTTTAATTTGAGCACCACTGATACAAGGAATGTCAGATTTCTACTTATGCAGAAAAGTTTTGCAAAACTTGAAACAATGTAATTTGAGTCCCAACACAAACCATCACAAAGTCAAGATGAATATGTTATTGTTACATACTTTCTATCAGCATTGTGTGTAAGTTGAATAATGACTTGTATTTCAACAAAGATAAAAAGAGCAATGAAATTACCTCACAGATGGTAATCTGTATGTTCTCCAGAGCGATGAACTGTAAGTTCAATGGTAAGTCAATAGGCTAGAAATTTGATCACGCATGCCAAGTTTTTCAGTGCCTTATGTCCTACTAAGTCCCCAACTTGCTGGGCAGGAAGTGCATGCATCTTAGCAACCAGATGTATGCTGCCCACCAATTTGGATTGGACTTTTCCTTTGGCAAAAGGATAGAATGCATGCATCATAAGTATTTAAAAT
Source organism: Scyliorhinus torazame (assembly GCF_047496885.1). NCBI lineage: Eukaryota > Metazoa > Chordata > Chondrichthyes > Carcharhiniformes > Scyliorhinidae > Scyliorhinus > Scyliorhinus torazame. Next base: position 95,826,852 of record NC_092714.1, on the reverse strand, counting down.
AATGAATAACTGATTTAAATTAGGGCCCTGAGCTTCTTGAGTCCTTTCCAGTATTGGTGAGAACCAACTATTGGCAATTTGAAAAACTGTGAGGAAATGTTACTGCACCAAAGGAATGATCACATTGGCCCATAGGTATCTGTCATGTTAAAACAAACTTTAATTTAAACACAGAATTAACCACCTTAGAATCAACCACCTCAGCAACGAAGAAATAGCTTTACATTTAATAGTTACAACTGTTCTTAAATAAAAGAGAAAACCTTAACTTACTTCCTAAAACTGCCACTATATTCCAAATAAGCAATATATTTCAAATACCGCACATGAATAAAGATAACAACAAGGTTTCTTCTTGCTTTTATCGGTGCAGAATCTATGTAGCGGAAACCTTTCAGTACTCAACTGAAACATCCCTGTTCAGATGAGAGTTCTAGGACCAACTGACTTTTCAGATAGACCTGGGGCGACCCCCCGCCGGGTCGGAGAATCGCCGGGGGTGGCGTGAATCTCGCCCCCGCCGGTTGCCGAAGTCTCCGGCACCGGAGATTCGGCGGGGGCGGGAATCGCGCCGTGCCGGTTGGCGGGCCCCCCCCGCTCGATTCGCCGGCCCATATGGGCCGAAGTCCCGCCGATAAATTGCCTGTCCCGCCGGCGTAAATTGAACCACATACCTTACCGGCGGGACAAGGCGGCGTGGGCGGGCTCCGGGGTCCTGGGGGGGGGCGCGGGGCAATCTGGCCCCGGGGGTGCCCCCACGGTGGCCTGGCCTGCGATCGGGGCCCACCGATCCGCGGGCGGGCCTGTGCCGTGGGGGCACTCTTTCCCTTCCGCCTCCGCCACGGTCTCCACCATGGCGGAGGCAGAAGAGACTCCCTCCACTGCGCATGCATGGGAAACTGTCAGCGGCCGCTGACGCTCCCGCGTATGCGCCGCCCGGAGATGTCATTTCCGCGCCAGCTGGCGGGGCAACAAAGGCCGTTTCCGCCAGCTGGCGGGGCGGAAATTCCTCCGGCGCCGGCCTAGCCCCTCAATGTTGGGGCTCGGCCCCCAAAGATGTGGAGCATTCCGCACCTTTGGGGCGGCGCGATGCCCGTCTGATTGGCGCCGTTTTGGGCGCCAGTCGGCGGACATCGCGCCGTTTCGGGAGAATTTCGCCCCTGGTTCCTCCCATTAACTATGTCATCTGTACCAATGCAGACGGCATTCTTTTGTCCCTTTAATTGTTTAGTCAGGACCAAACACACTACCCCTCATATGTTGTTTTTAATGTTTCCAATTAAGGGGCAATTTAACGTGGCCAATCCACCTACCCCGCACATCTTTGGGTTGTGGGGGGTGAGACCCACGCAGACATGGGGAGAATGTGCAAAGTCCACATGGGCAGTGACCCGGGCCGGGATCAAACCCGTGTCCTTGGCGCCACAAGGTAGCTTACCCCTCATAAGTTATCTACACCCCGGGGGTCTTTCAAATGGAAACAACATTACATTAATTAGCTATCTGTAAACAAGTAAATGGTCCTCAAGGTCTATTAGCAGAACACATTGTCTGAAAATCAATGATTACCTCACTTTCATGACCCCTTGATCTAGCAGTCATACTGTTTGTATGCATCTCAATTCAGGTTTTAATAACATTACTGCAAAAAATATAAAATATGAAATTTATTACATTCATCACACCTAGCAACATGTGGTGCTAGCTAGCAGGAAGGACCACAAACCAGTGTTATTTTGGATGGTGAAAGGTTGGTGAGCTACCATTGAGAACACTTCAGTGGTCATGTCAAGGAGCCTTATTCAAGTTCATCTTTCTATGCACAGCCTGGACCAGGATGTCGAAAGCAGCAACCAACTTGGAGCATGAAAAGCAAATCTAGCAGCCACATGTTTTCCTCCAAGCAATTACCTTGAGTCTGCAACTGATGCAACCTTTTTTAAAGAGGTACCGGCTGACTTTAAATGGAATCAGAGATGCCCAATGTCCATCCACCCAAACAAACAGGCAGCCAATTAATAGAGTCTCCACCAAAGAATTTTTACATCATTTGCTTTCAACCGTGTTCATTTGTCAGTTGGAGAAGGAGACACTGAGTATTATATTTGGTGCACTGAAATTTCACCAATACCTGTATGGCTGTCACTTCACATTGCTGATGGACCACAGGCCTTTAACAATTATTTTTGGGCCACACAAAGGTATCCCTTCATTGGCTGTAAGTAGACTTCAACAACAGTCTTTAATAATATCTGCACATTCCTACAAGATCAAATACCTCAGTCTGAATATAATGCCAATGCCGATGCATTAACATGTCTGCCTTTACCAACTGGTCAGATACAATCTAGTCAGGATAATATTTTTTATCGTGCACAGATCAAGAATGTTCCAGTGACTGCACCTCAAGTCCAAAGACTTACCAGAAATGATACTGTGATGGGGAATGTACTGGAAATTATATTAAAGGGCAAGCTTTCATGCAAACATCCTGAATTAAAACCGAACATTTCCAGGAGACTCGAATTAACAGCACAGGGCGGATGTCTGTTTTGTGTATCGAAAGTAATTATTCCTTCAAAGTTGCAACAAAAAGTATTGAAAGAGTTACTGAAGGACACCCAGATATGGTCTGATTGAAGGAACGTGCAAAAATTAATTTTGATGGCCTGGAATTGATGCCTAGATAGAAGTAAAGGCAGGACTGTGCCAGACATGTGCACGGGTAAGGAACACACCTCCATTGTCCTCATTGAATCCATGGGAATGGCCTAAAATTCCATGGCAACGTCTGTATGTTGACTTTGCTGGTCCATTCGAGGGGCACATGTTTATGGGGTGGGATTCTCTGTTGGCTTACACCAAAATCAGGAAACGCGATTGGGTGGAGAATAGATTTTGACGCCAAATCGCAATTCTCCGGTTCAGTTTTGTCAAAGAAAAATCAGCCATTCTAAGTTTTGAATTGTATTACTGGCTTAAAAGGTGCATATGCTGTACCTAAACTTGTATTGTTAATAATACTGTAGGTTAGTTAAGTTTAAGTTTTCATTGATCTCACTTCTGATTACTGGGTAAAACCAAATAACTTGCTGATGGGAGAACTTCTCTTGTATTTTACACATTACAATAGTTATAGTCTAATTTTGGAGACCAGCAGTAATGGTAATTTGGGGATTCATGTTTTGGATTTTGATGGATAATTTTTAAGCATTGGGGAACATCAATGTTAGGCTCAGGAGATTAAATGAGTAGAGTTGAAATCTTGAAAGGATACACAGTATATGAACTACAGAAGAAGTGCATTTGAGGACTGGAGTACAAGAGTAGGGATGTATTTCTGAGGCTGTTTAAGGCTTTGGTCAGACCTCATTTGGAGTAGTGTGAGCAATTTTGAGGTCCGTATCTAAGGAAGGATGCACTGGCCTTGGAAAGGGTCCACAGGAGTTTCACAAGAATGATGCCTGGAATGAGGAGCGATTGAGGACTCTGGGTATATAGTTGTTGTAGTTTAGAAGGATGAGTGGTGATACTATTGAAACTTACAGGATACTGCAAGGCCGAGATAGAGCGGACATGGAGAGGAAGTTTCCACTAGTACGAAAAACTAGAACCAGAGGGCACAGCCTCAGAGTGAAGGGACGATCCTTTAAAACCGAGATGAGGAGGAATTTCTTCAGCCAGAGGGTGGTGAATCTGTGGAACTCTTTGCCGCAGAAGGCTGTGGAGGCCAAATCACTGAGTGTCTTTAAGACAGAGATAAATAGGTTCTTGATTAATAAGGGGATCAGGGGTTATGGGGAGGAGGCAGGAGAATGGGGATGAGAAAATACCAGCCACGATTGAATGGCGGAGCAGACTCGATGGGCTGAGTGGCCTCATTCTGCTTCTATGTCTCATGGTCTTATGCTGGATCAAATGGCCAGTCCTTGCTTCAAGCTCTGTTAATTCGCTGAGTGGACTGGATCAAGAAGAAAAAAGTTTATATAACATATAAGGGGCAATACGGGCGGCATGTAGCACAGTGGTTAGCACTGGGACTGAGGCGCTGAGGCCCTTTGTCACTGTCCATGTGGAGTTTGCACATTCTCCCCATGTCTGCGTGGGTTTCACCCTCACAACCCAAAGATGTGCAGCTTAGGTTATTGGCCACGCTAAATTTCCCCTTAATTGGAAAAAGAATAAAATAATTGGGTACTCTTAAAAAAAAAATTTAAATAAGGGACAATACTGAGGTTTGGGAACAATTTTCACATGGTGAAATAACGTCAAAAATGTACATAGGGAAAAAGGAAGAGAATAAAAAATATATATTTTAAAAATGTACATAGATTAGTCATTTAGTTATCAGTCACCAAAGCTAGGTATTCCTTGCTATTTCTATTTTGAACTTTTTTTATAAGCATGCGCAACTTTGATTGGCAAACATTAATAATAACTCTTCAAGAAATATCATTAGTTACAATAACTTTAAATTAAAATTGAATTAATTTTAACTAAATATGTTTGGAATCACAGGTTGAAAAGACAATGTAATCCCTGCTACTATCTAATTTTCCATCGTTAAATCACCAGCAAGAATCATTAAGAAATTCTTGATCACAAAGGAAGTCTGATATTTGAAATTCAATTGTTGGAAAAGCAAAGGCCTTTGCCAGAAAGGGATTAGTTTATAACGTAAGTCTGATGAAGCTGCAGAGATTTTATCCCAAGGCTGTTTCACGGTTTTGCATTTCCATGGATGAATACACAGAATCTCAGATGACAAGCCCTAAGGCAAGGGGTAAAATTCCTATATTCCCCTGAACTCAAAACAAAAATTGGCTTACTCAGTCACTTTAAACTTTTATAAAGGATTAGTTAAAGCAAGTGTCTATTTTACTATTTATCACAGGTAACCTTGTAATCCTGATTGCTCTCTGAAGATTACATTAGGCAATCTGTTTTTACTTGTTAAAGCCACGATTAACGGCTATTACAAAAGGGAATCTACAAGCCTTCAATGGGCGTACAAATAATAAAATAGTGGTAAAAGGAGGTGTGGAGCCAATTGGGAACCCAAAAGGAGATTTGCACATGGAGGAAAGGGTCATGTGGCTGAAGGCTCTCTCTCTTAGGCACCATGTCCTACGAGGGTGCTGGTAGCCATGGATCTCCATGGTACTCTTGCTATGGAGGTATGGATCATCTTCATTGTTGCTACTTTATCCAGTTTGTGAGGCTCTTTAGAAAGATTGTTCTTTGCCTACCTTGCTCTCTTTTACCATTGATCTTTCCCATCAGTAAATTGAGAGAGGTGGATACTCAGCGAGACCTTGTTGTCCTCATGCATCAGTCGCTAAAATATGTGTGCAGGTGCAGCAGGCAGTAAAGAAGGCAAATGGTATGTTGGCCTTCATAGCGAGAGGATTTGAGTATAGGAATAGAATTTCTTGCTGCAATTGTATAGGGCACCTGGAGTATTGTGTGCCATTTTGGTGTCCTTATCTGAGGAAAGGTGTTTTTGCCTGGAGGGAGTGCAGCAAAGGTTTACCAGGCTGATTCCTGGGATGGCAGGACTGTCATGGTGAGGAGAGACTGAGTCGGTTAGGGTTATATTCATTGGAGTTTAGAAGAGTGAGAGGGGATCTCACAGAAACTTACAAAATTCTAACAGGATTAGATAGGATAGATTCAGAAAGAATGTTCCTGATGTTGGGGGAGTCCAGAACTAGGGGGTCATAGTTTGAGGATAAGCGTAAACCTTTTAGGACTGAGGTGAGGAGAAATTTCTTCACCCAGAGAAATTCACTACCACAGAAAGTAGTTGAGGCCAAAACATTGTGTGATTTCAAGAAGGAATTAGATATCGCTCTTGGGACTAAAGGGATCAAGGGATATGGGGGGAAGGTGAGATCAGGATATTGAACTTGATGATCAGCCATGATCATAAGGAATGGCGGAGCAGGCTTGAAGGGCCGAATGGCCTCCTCATACTTCTATTTTCTATGTTTGTGTGTTTCTAAATCTTCATTTCTTATTACACAACCAAGAAATTCCAACTGTCGCTTCTTAATCTTGGTCGACAGAGTTCCTTTGGTCTCAGACTTTACTCACACCTCTTCATTGGCAGTGTGACTTGTCCAAGGTATCTTCGTTATTCGCCTCAAAAACCACAACTGTGCAGCACCAATTCTTCTCTGCTTTGCTACACTGAACATTCGACAGCACAGTAGGTGTACCTACACCTCGGGGACTGCAGCAATTCAAGGAGATAGCTCAAACCACCTTCTGAATGGCAACAAGAGGTGGGTAATAAATGCTGACCTAACCAGTGATCTCCACATACCAGAAATTATTATTTTTTTAAATGTCAAAATTGTTGTGATGTTGCAATCCAAGATTCTCAACTTTGTTTTCATTGCTAATTTTGAGTTGATCAAAATCTTATTCATTTTTTAAATGCATCTTTGATCATTTCAATCCTTTTTCTTATTGCTTGGTCACACTTTCCATCTGATGTTTACGTACTTCCTAGGTAACAAAATTTGCCTATCTGTGTGACCTTTTCACTTTTCACTATGATCTTACATTCTGGTTTGATTTGGAATTTGGACACTACTAGACATGACTTAAGTATAAAATGACTATTTTGCACCGGTCATTATGAAGGAACAAGATGCTGCACAGGCCATGGTGAACGAGCAGGTAATTCAGGCACCTAGAGTGTTCAAAGTAGCTAATGAAGAAGCATTGAATACTTTAGAGTCTGTACTTATAGCTGATAAGCCAACAGGACCTGATGCATCCAATGATACTGAGGGAAGTGAGAGTGGAAATTGCAGAGGCACTGGTCATGGTTTTCCAGTCTTTCTTAGACTCCGGGTGGTGTCAGAGGATTGGAGGATTGCAATTGTTACATCCTTTGTTCAAAAAAGGCTGAGTTATGTTAAAACAAACATAAGCCCAGCAACTACAGGCCACACAGTTGAGTCTTAATGTTGGGGAAGTTTCTAGAAACAATAATTTGGGGCCAAATCAATTGTCACTTGGGCAAATGTAAGTTTTTTAAAAATATATATTTATTCAAGTTTTTAAACACAATTTTTCTCCCTTACAAACAATAACCCCCCCCCCCCCGTAACAAAAGAAAAACGAGAAATCGCGCAGAGCAAGATATATACATGGCAAAATGATATATTTACACAGCTTTGTACACTGGCCCTCACCCGTACGTGCCAGTTTCCCCAACCCTTCATGTTATCTCTTGCTCAACCACCCTCCCAGGCAGTCCCCCCTTTCTCCCACCCCCTGCCCCCCCTCCCCCCCCCTCCCAGGACGTCCCCTCCACCCCCCCCCCCCCCCCAAGGTTGCTGCTGCTGCTGCTGACCGACCTTCCTCTAACGCTCTGCGAGATGGTCTAGGAACGGTTGCCACCGCCTGTAGAACCCCTGCGTAGACCCTCTGAAGGCGAACTTAATCCTCTCCAACTTTATGAACCCAGCCATATCATTTATCCAGGCCTCCAGGCTGGGGGGCGTCGCCTCCTTCCACATTATCAAGATCCTTCGCCGGGCTACTAGGGACGCAAAGGCCAGAATGCCGGCCTCTTTCGCCTCCTGCACTCCCGGTTCGTCCACTACTCCAAATATTGCTAGCCCCCAGCTTGGCTTGACCCGGACTTTCACCACCTGAGATATTACTCCCGCCACTCCCCTCCAGAACCCCTTCAGTGCCGGGCATGACCAAAACATATGGACATGGTTCGCCGGGCTCCCTGAGCACCTTCCACATCTGTCCTCTACCCCAAAGAACCTACTCAACCTCGCCGCCGTCAAGTGCGCTCTGTGGACCACCTTAAATTGTATCAGGCTGAGCCTGGCACACGAGGAGGAGGAATTAACCCTACCTAGGGCATCAGCCCACAGACCTTCCTCGATCTCCTCCCCCAACTCCTCCTCCCATTTACCCTTCAACTCTTCTACCAGCGCTTCCCCCTCTTCTTTCAACTCCTGGTGTATTTCCGACACCTTGCCCTCCCCGACCCATACACCCGAGATCACCCTATCTTGAACTTCTTGTGCAGGGAGCAACGGGAATTCCCTCACCTGTCACCTCACAAAAGCCCTCACCTGCATATATCTAAAGGCATTTCCCGGGGGTAACTCGAACTTCTCCTCCAGTGCCCCTAGGCTCGCAAACGTCCCGTCGATGAACAGGTCCACCATTCTTCCAATCCCCGCCCGATGCCAGCTCTGGAACCCCCCCGTCCATCTTCCCCGGGACAAACCGGTGGTTACTCCTGATCGGGGACCACACCGATGCTCCCATTGCACCCCGGTGCCGTCTCCACTGGCCCCAGATCCTTAGCATTGCCTCCACCACTGGGCTCGTGGTATACTTTGTCGGCGAGAGCGGCAGCGGTGCCGTCGCCAATGCCCCCAGGCTCGTTCCTTTACAGGACGCAATCTCCATCCTCTTCCATGCCGCCCCCTCTCCCTCCATAACCCACTTGCAGATCATCACCACATTTGCTGCCCAGTAGTAGCACCCCAGGTTTGGCAGCGCCAACCCTCCTCGGTCCCTACTGCGTTCCAAGAACCCCCTCCTTACTCTCGGGGTCTTATTCGCCCACACAAACCCCATAATACTCCTGCCTACTCTCTTAAAAAAGGCCTTAGTGATCACGATGGGGAGGCACTGAAACTCAAACAGAAATCTCGGAAGGACCACCATTTTGACCGACTGCACTCTACCCGCCAGCGAGAGCGGTAACATGTCCCATCTTTTGAAATCCTCCTCCATTTGCTCCACCAACCTCGTCAGATTCAGTTTATGTAGGGTCCCCAAACTCCTGGCTATCTGGATCCCCAGATACCGAAAGCTACCCTCCGCCCTCCTGAGCGGTAGGTCCCCTATCCCTCTTTCTTGGTTCCCCCGCCTGTAATACAAAGAGCTCACTCTTCCCTACGTTGAGCTTATAGCCCGAAAACTCCCCAAACTCCCTTAGAGTCTGCATGACCTCCACCATCCCCTCCATTGGATCCGCCACGTACAGCAACAGGTCATCCGCATATAGTGACACCCGATGCTCTTCTCCCCCTCGGACCACCCCCCTCCATTTATTAGACTCCCTCAATGACATGGCCAATGGTTCGATCGCCAATGTGAACAACAGGGGGGCAGGGGGCACCCCTGCCTCGTCCCTCGGTACAGTTGAAAGTACTCCGACCTCCGCCGGTTCGTCACTACACTCGCCATCGGGGCTCTGTAAAGGAGCTTAACCCAATTGATAAACCCTACCCCGAACCCAAACCTACGCAGCACCTCCCAGAGGTACTCCCACTCTACTCGGTCAAAGGCCTTCTCTGCGTCCATAGCTGCCACTATCTCCGCCTCTCCCTCCTCCGATGGCATCATTATCACGTTTAAGAGCCACCGCACATTGGTGTTTAGTTGCCTGCCCTTTACAAATCCCGTCTGGTCCTCGTGGATTACCCCCGGGACACAGTCCTTGATCCTCGTGGCCAGCACTTTTGCCAGCAACTTTGCATCCACATTGAGGAGCGAGATTGGCCTGTACAATCCACATTGCAGTGGGTTCTTGTCCCGCTTTAGGATCAAAGAAATTGTCGCTTCCGACATTGTCGGGGGCAGGGTCCCCTCCTCTCTTGCCTCATTAAAGATCCTCACCAGTAGCGGGGCCAACAGGTCTGCGTACTTCCTGTAGAACTCCACCGGGAATCCGTCCGGTCCCGGGGCCTTCCCCGCCTGCATGCTCCCCAAACACTTGCTCAGCTCCTCCAACCCAATTGGTGCCCCCAAACCAGCCACCTCTTGCTCCTCCACCCTCAGGAATCTCAGCTGATCTAGGAATCGTCTCATCCCCTCTTCCCCGCTGGGGGCTGGGATCTGTACAGCTCTTCATAAAAGGCCTTGAATACCTCGTTTATTTTCGTTGCACTCCGAACCGTGGCTCCCCTTTGACTCCCCCTATTTCCCTCGCTGCCATCCTCTTACGGAGCTGGTGTGCCAGCATCCGACTAGCCTTTTCCCCATACTCGTAGGTCGCCCCCTGCGCTTTCCTCCACTGTGCCTCCGCCTTCCCTGTGGTCAACAGGTCAAACTCCGTCTGGAGCCGTCGTCTTTCCCCAAGTAATCTTTCCTCCGGGGCCTCTGCGTATCTCCTGTCCACTCTCAAAATCTCCCCCACTAACCTCTCCCTTTCCATACCCTCTGTCTTCTCCCTATGAGCCCTAATGGAAATTAGCTCTCCCCTGATCACCGCCTTCAACGCCTCCCATACCACCCCCACCCGCACCACCCCGTTGTCGTTGGCCTCCAAGTACCTTTCGATACACCCCCTCACCTTCCCACACACCACCTCGTCCGCCAGCAGTCCCACATCCAGCCGCCACAACGGGCGTTGGTCCCTCTCCTCTCCCAGCCCCAGTTCCACCCAGTGTGGGGCATGGTCCGAAACGGCTATAGCCGAATACTCCATCCCCTCCACCCTCGGGATGAGCGCCCTACTCAGAACAAAGAAATCTATCCGGGAGTAGGCTTTGTGTACATGGGAGAAGAAAGAAAATTCCCTGGCCTGCGGCCTTGCAAATCGCCATGGGTCCACTCCCCCCATCTGATCCATAAACCCCCTGAGCACCTTGGCTGCCGCCGACCTCTTTCCAGTCCTTGATTTGGAGCGGTCCAGTGCTGGATCCAACACTGTATTGAAGTCCCCTCTCATTATCAGGCCTCCTATCTCCAGGTCCGGAATGCGCCCCAACATGCGCTTCATGAATCCTGCATCATCCCAGTTCGGGGCGTATACGTTTACCAACACCACCCACGTCCCTTGCAGCCTACCGCTCACCATAACATATCGCCCTCCATTGTCCGCTACAATAGTCTTGGCCTCAAATGACACCCGCTTTCCCACCAATATTGCCACCCCTCTATTCTTCGCGTCCAGTCCCGAGTGGAATACCTGTCCTACCCATCCCTTTCTTAACCTGACCTGGTCCGCCACCTTCAGATGTGTCTCTTGGAGCATGGCCACGTCCGCCTTCAGTCCCTTTAAGTGCGCGAACACTCCAGCCCTCTTCACCGGCCCATTCAGGCCCCTCACATTCCACGTTATCAGCCGGATTGGAGGGGCTCTCACCCCCCCCCCCCCCTCGCCCTGCCGACTAGCCATCTCCTTTTCTGGGCCAGTCCCGTGTCCACGCCTCCCTCACTCTCCAGTCCCCCAGAGGGGGGACCCCCGTCCCGACCACCTCTTCTGTGTCCCATTCCCTTTCGGCCAGTGCAGCAGCAACCCTTTCCCCCCCCCTTCCCCTCCTCCCCTCCCCCCCGCTAGACCCGTCTAGCTTTTGTGCTCCCCCCCATGTCACTCCCGTAAGTCAGCTGACGCCTGCTGACCCCGGCTTCCCCCGCCGTCCCATTGACCTCCCCGTGTGGGAGTCTCCCAATCCATATGCATTCCTTTGTTCCCCTTCCCGCCTTTCTTCCCGCGCGGGGGAAAAAACCCCGCGCTTTCTAAAGCCCACTCCGCCCCCTCTGGCGCAGCTCCTGTCGCGGCCTTGTCTCTCTCCCCCAGCCCATGTAACATTTCCTGCGCGTGATTGACCCCCTATGTACAACAACCATCACACATCAAAACCCAAAACATCCCCCCTACCCTCACAAACCCTCAGTTAGAGTCCAACTTTTCGGCTTGTACAAAGGTCCACGCCTCTTCAGGCGTTTCAAAGTAATCGTGTTGGCCCTTGTATGTGACCCACAGTCGCGCTGGCTGCAGCTTTCCGAATTTCACTTCTTTCCGGTACAACGCCGCTTTGGCCCGGTTGAAACTCGCTCTCCGCTTTGCAACCTCCGTGCTCCAGTCCGGGTATATTCGGATCTCTGCATTATCCCACTTACTGCTCCGCTCCTTCTTGGCCCATCTCAGGACCCACTCTCTGTCCGTGAACCGGTGGAACCTCACCACCATCGCCCTTGGCGGCTCATTTGCCTGGGGCTTCTTCGCCAGCACCCGATGTGCCCCGTCCAATTCCAGCGGCCTCGAAGGGGCCTTCGTGCCCATCATCACCTCGATCATCGTGCTCGCGTATGCCCCGGCATCAGCCCCCTCCACTCCCTCAGGGAGACCCAGGATTCGCAGATACTTTTTCCTCGACCTGTTCTCCAGGTCTTCGAGTCTTCCCGCCCACCTTTGTGTAGCGCCTCGTTCTGCTCCACTCTCACCGCCAGGCCCACGAGCTCGTCCTCGTTCTGACTGACTCTTTTCTGTACCTCCTGGATCTTAGCTTCGTGGGCCTTCTGCGTGATCCCGAGTCCTTCAATTGCCGAATGCATAGGCGCCAACATCTCTTTGCGCATCTCCTCGGCTGCTCCTCAAAGCAGCGCTTAATGAACTCCTGCAGCTCCCCTTTGTCACTGGCCGCCGCCATTTTGTTTTCTTTCCCTCGCTTCTCCCGTTGCTCCAGTGCCGCTCCTTTGGCCGTTACACTTCTGGTCCGTTTCATAGAAGTTGGCAGTGTTTGCTTCACCAGTCTGCCCCAAAAAGTCTATGGAATCTCCTGAAAAAGGTCTGAGAGTCGGCTCCAGACGGGAGCTGCCGAATGCGCAACCTACTCCTCCATGGCCGCCACCAGAAGCCTCGTCCCTGCTTCTTCAATGGCCCTGGTAGATCTTTACACAGTTGTTCCCTCTGCTGCTAGAATTCACCTTTGATAGAGTCAAGCCAGATTGCAGCTTTAATCTTGCCCTTCCCCCGCCTGCATGCTGGAAGAGGCCCTCGTCTACTGCTGCAGCACAAGCCAAATCTTTCACTGTTTCTGCTGGGTCTGGTAGCCAAAAGACACAACACTCCTGGGGGACACTGTCAGGGGAATGCTGCAGCCTTCTTCCCACACCGGGAAATGTCAAACAAATGCCGTGGGGGCCCTGTAAAAGAGCCCAAAAGTCCGTTCCAAGCGGGAGCTGCCGAATATGCGACCTAGCTCTGCATAGCCGCACCCGGAAGTCGGGCAAATGTAAGTTAATATGGAAAGCCAGCATGCAATTGAGAGAAATTAACCAACTTGCTAAAATGTTTTAAAGAGCTAACAGAGACTGTTAATGAGAGTAATGCTGTTGGTGTGATGTACATGGACATGTGCTGCACAACAGAACTGTGAACAACATTATAGCTAATGGACGCACGGCAGCAGAGCACAGGGCAGGACAAGCGGTGGCCAGGACCGAAGCGGCGGCTCAGATCGAAGCGGGGGCCGAACCTGCAGGGAAGAAGGAATGGAGGAGCGACCGACAACCGACAACTTCCCCCCTCCCCCCCCCCCAGCAGGAGAGCGCAGGGTGCGACGAGCGGTGGCCCGGACCAAGCAGTGGGGACAGCAGCGGGGAATGAAGCGGGGATCTCCGACCGCCCCCCCCCCCACCGGCGGCGACCACCACGAGGCAGGAACAAAGAGGGACTCCCGACCAGAAGCCTCCCTCTCTCTCGACCTGGGTGAGTGAGGGAAAAGGAAGGAAAAAAGAACTTTTGCAAAAACAAAACTCTGAAAAGAAAACTTTTAAACTTTTAAAAATTCTTTTGGCACTTTTTTTTTTCTCACCCAAAACAAGTTCACCTGAGAAGAATTTTATAAAAGGGGAAAAATAAAGTGGTACGCGAGAGAAGGGAGGCGAGAAGAAAAAGGGAAAAAGGGAAGAAACAGGGGAGAAAAAAAGGGCGGGAAAGACGGGGAGAAAAAAAAGGGGGGGAAAAGGGGGGAAAAAATGCTAGAAGGAAGCCAAAGCAGAGGGAGGAGGGGCACCAAAGGCAGACGGGGCAATGGGCGAGCCAGTTCAGACGAGCCAATCAGCGAACAAAGCGGCAGAACGGATGTATCGCCGCATCAAAAAGAGCTGGGCAGACAGGTGCAGCCTCCCCCGGGACCAGGGGGTAGCTGGAACTGGAAGGCAGCCTTTGCTGATGCACTGAGGAAACATCAGCAGGTAAACAAGGCAGAGGCTAGGGCAGACATAGAGGCCGCAGTGCAGGCAGCAATGGCCAAGGCCCTGGCGGAGGTGCAGCAGGCCCTGGGCAGAGCAGAGGAGAAATTGGACGCCCAAGGGGAGAAACTGGAAGCCCAAGAGGCGACCATTAAGGAGCTGGAGAAAGCAGCGACTGACATGAGCGACCGGAACACGGTACTGGAGAGGGAGGTGGCAAGACTGGGCACAACACAGGGGAGCCTGAAGCACAGAGTGGACGACCAGGAAAACTGCTCGAGGAGGCAAAATGTCAGGATAGTGGGCTTACCGGAGGGGATCGAGGGTAGAAACCCCACGACATACGTGGCCGAGATGCTGGGCAACTTAGTGGGGAGGAAAACCTTTCCCAACCCACCAGAAATGGACAGAGCACACCGGTCGCTGCGCCCGAAGCCCATAGCAGGGAAACACCAGAGAGCAGTTATAGCTAAACTGCACCGGTACCAAGATAGGGAAACAATCCTGCGCTGGGCCAGGAAAAACAGAACCTGCAAATGGGAAGGACACGCCATTAGAATTTACGAGGACATTGGGGCAGACCTAGCCAGGAGACGGGCCGAGTTCAATAGAGCGAAAGCAGCTCTTCACCAGAGCAAAGTGCGTTTTGGTGTGCTGTACCCAGCGAAACTCTGGGTCACATACCAAGAAAGGGAATATTTCTTTACAGCCCCTGCCGAAGCAAACAAGTTTGTCGAGGAACATGGGCTGGAAGACCACCAGCGAGGGTAGAAATGAGGGGCCGCAGCGTGCCCCCAACAGGGGGGAAGGCACCAGGCAGGGGGTGGGGAGGACCACTCAACAGAGACGGGAGAGCAAACTGGGATAGGAACAGGGGAAAGAGGGACAAAGGAGGGGTATGCGGGAGAGGGGAGAAAAGGGTGAGACCGGGAGAGGGGGGGGACACAGGGAGGAAGAGACTGGGGAGGGGAGACACAGGGAAGGAAGGACAAACAAGGCTGGAAAAGGAATAGGGCTACAAAGTGCCACAACCAAGGGCTCGAAACAAGGAATCGCTGCAAGCACCCACCCAGTACAGTCTCTGGGCGAAGGGAGACCCCAGAGTGCAGGGGACCAACCACGTGGCGGACGCACAGTGGGCGGCCATGTCGGGTGCCCCCGGGACAAAGGGAAATCCTGGAGCGCAGGGACCCGACCGCATGGAGAGAGCAGTGACAACGTCCATCCTGGACGGCCCCCTAACAAAGGGAAACAAACTTCCCGTTCCTGCTATGGAACAAGGGCCAGGGGGGTGGCGATATTGATCGGCAAGAGGACGTTGTTTAGGGCGACAAGGACGGTTACGGACCCAGGGGGACGGTACGTCATGGTCAGCGGGGCCCTATTTAACGTGTACGCACCCAACTGGGACGACACGAGCTTCATCAAGAAGACTATAGCAGAAATCCCTGACATAGCGACGCATCGACTAAACATGGGGGGAGACTTCAACTGTGTACAGGACCCATATACAGACAGATCAAACCCCAAAACGAGGAAAACCTCAAGCATGGCAAGGGAACTCAGTCATTTCATGGAGCAGATGGGAGCAGCAGATCCCTGGAGGTTCGCCCACCCGGGGGAGAAGGAATTCTCCTTCGCCCCAGTACACAACGTATACACCAGAATTGACTTCTTTGTGGCAGGGAAAACGGTGCTTCCAGGGATAGACAAGGTGGGATACTCTGCAATTGTGATATCAGACCATGCTCCACACTACATGGACGTGAGGCAGGAGGCGGGCAGGGCCCAACGCCCCACATGGAGGTTGGACGTCGCCCTACTAGCTGACAAGGCCTTCAATGAAAGGTTATCACGGGCCATTGCAGAGTACACAGAGAACAACCAGAATGGGGAGGTCTCACCCTCCATGTTCTGGGAAGCGCGAAAGGCCGCACTAAGAGGGGAAATCATCGCTTTCTAAGCGCGTAGAGATAGGGAGAAAAGGGCGGCTAGGCAGCAGCTGGTCGACTCCATACTGGAGGTAGGCCGTAAACACTCCGAGGCCCCGACCGTAGAGCTCCTGGCGGAGAGGAAAGAGCTACAAAGGAACTTTGACCTGCTCTCCACCAGGAAAGCAGTGCACCAACTCCACTAGGCACATGGGACCCTATACGAACACGGAGACGAAGCCAGCCGCCTGTTGGCACACCAGCTGAGAAAGCAGCCACCAGAGAAATTGCACAAATCAGGGATACCAGAGGCACGCTAGAAACAGAAACAGAAAAGATCAACAAAATCTTCAACGCCTTCAACCAAGGGCTGTACACCTCAGAGCCCCCAATGGGGGAGTCCGGGATGAAACGGTTCCTTGATGGACTGGACACTCCAGTCGTGGGGAGGGCAGAAAACGGGGCCTGGAAGCACCACTAGCACTGGGAGAGATCATGGACAGCATTAGCTCCATGCAGGCGGGGAAGGCACCGGGACCTGACGGGTTCCTGGCGGACTTCTACAAAAAATTTGCGACACCACTGGCCCCGCACCTGCGGGAGATGTTCACAGACTCGCTAGCTAGGGGCACACTGCCATCCACGCTTGCACAGGCCTCAATCTCGCTAATACCTAAGAAAGACAAAGACCCAATGGAATGTGGGTCAAACAGACCCATCTCACTGCTGAATGCAGACTCCAAAATACTGGCCAAAATCCTAGCCAATAGGCTAGAAGACTGTGTACCTGAGGTGGTCGCAGAGGACCAGACGGGCTTTGTCAAAGGCAGACAGCTTACCTCGAACATCAGGCGCCTGCTGAACGTGATAATGACCCCCTCCGGGGAGAGAACATCAGAGGTGATCGTCTCCCTAGATGCAGAAAAGGCCTTCGACAGAGTCGAATGGAAATACCTCATAGAGGTACTGGAGCGGTCCAGGCTTGGAACAGGGTTCACCTCCTGGGTAAAGCTCCTATATAACGCTCCCATGGCGAGCGTACGGACCAACAATACCAACTTCCGATACTTCCAGCTGCACAGGGGCACCAGACAAGGATGCCCACTGTCCCCACTGCTGTTCGCTCTAACGATCGAGCCATTAGCAATCGCGCTCAGAGCAGCAAAAAGCTGGAGGGGGATCCGAAGGGGAGGCAGAAAGCACAGAGTCTCACTCTATGCAGATGACCTGCTCCTCTACATCTCGGACCCACAAAACAGCATGGACAGAATCATCGCGCTCCTGAAAGAGTTTGGCGCCTTCTCGGGCTACAAACTCAACATGAGCAAAAGCGAGATCTTCCCGGTACACCCACAATAAGGGGGGGCAGCACTAATGGAACTGCCGCTTAAACAAGCCCGACACAAATTCCGCTACCTGGGGATCCAAATAGCCCATGACTGGAAAGGGATCCACAAATGGAACCTCACCAGTCTGACAGAGGAAGTAAAAAAGGACCTGCAAAGATGGAACACACTCCTACTCTCCCTCGCGGGGAGAGTCCAGACGATCAAAATGAACGTGCTGCCCAGGTACCTCTCCCTATTCAGATCCATCCCGATCGACATCCCCAAGGCCTTTTTTCAAAGCGCTGGACAAACTAATCATGGCGTTCATTTGGGGGGGGAGAAATGCTAGGATCCCAAAGAAGGTCCTACAAAAAACAATTCCAGGGGGTGGGGGGGCCAGCCCTCCCAAACCTACAATTCTACCGCTGGGTGGCAACGGCCGTGCGAATAAGGGGATGGATCAAGAAGCCAAACGTCGAGTGGGTGTGCGCGGAAGAGGCCTCCTGCATGGGGACCTTCCTCCGGGCCCTCGCCACGGCGGCACTCCCATCCCCACCCAAAAAACATTCCAGCAGCCCGGTGGTGATAGCCACCCTCCAATCCTGGAACCAACTACGGCAGCAATTTGGCCTGACGAAAATGTTGGACAAAGCTCCCATCTGCAATAACCATAGGTTCACACCAGCACTGACTGACGCCACCTTCAAAAGGTGGGGGCAGGACGGAGGGACACTGACAGTCAGGGACCTGTACACGGACGGCAGGATCGCAACACTGGACGAACTGACAGAGAAATTCCAGCTAGCCAGAGGGAACGAGCTAAGGTATCTACAGCTCAAAAACTTCCTACGAAAGGAGACAAGGACGTATCCACAACCGCCACGACAGACACTACTGGAAGAGTTACTGGACGCAAGCATACTAGATAAAGGAAACTGTAGTGACATGTATGACCGATTGATAGAAAGGGCCAACACTGTACTGGACGCAACAAGAAAGAAATGGGAGGAGGACCTGGGGATTGAGATAGGGTGGGGACTCTGGAGCGAAGCACTGCAGAGGGTCAACTCCACCTCCACGTACGCAAGGCTCAGCCTGACGCAACTAAAAGTGGTACATAGAGCCCACTTAATAAGAACCCGTCTGAGTAGGTTCTTCCCGGAGGTGGAGGACAGATGTGAATGGTGCCAAGGAGGCCCGGCCAACCACGCCCACATGTTCTGGTCTTGCCCCAGACTTGCAGGGTACTGGGCAGCCTTCTTTGAGGCAATGTCCAAAGTGGTGGGGATGAGGGTGGAGCCATGCCCAAAAGTGGCAACCTTCGGGGTTTCAGACCAGCCAGGTCTATTCCTGGGGAGGAGGGCGGACGCCCGTGCCTTTGCCTCCCTGATTGCCCGCCGTAACATCCTGTACGGCTGGCAGTCAGCAGCACCACCCAATGCTGCAGACTGGCTGTCCGACCTCTCGAAATCTCTCCAAATGGAGAAAATCAAATTCGCCATCCAAGGGTCAGACGACGGCTTACACAGAACGTGGGAGCTATTCACGCAATTGTCCCGGGACCTGTTTGTGGCCAACGAGCGAGAGGAAGAATAGCCAGGTAGCCAAGAATCAGGGGGGAGTAGCCAGGGCATGGGGGGGATGGACCGGGAGAGGGGGAGGCAGGGGGGGGGACAACAGCTAAGCCTACGAGGAAAGAAAGGTGAACCACGGGAGGGGGGGGGGGGGGGGGGGGGGGGAGGGAAAGGGAAGAGACAGGGAACAAGAGAGGAGAATCAGGGAGGTCAGGGGTGGCAGGAAAATGAGAGCCGGAAGGAAGGCACGGGATACAATAATGAACAGGGATCTGCAGGAGTAGGGAATGAGGAGAATAAAGATGAAAGACGGGAGGAACGGCAGAAGCGGCGGCGAGCGTGAGACGGCAGCGAGATCCGTCCGGGAGAAGCGACAACAACACCAAACCCATTCGAGTATTGCCCACTGTAATTGTCTCTCCGGCACCCGAATGTATATTTACCTCCCCGGTCTCCACTCCCCCCACCCCCCCCCCCCCCCCTCTCTCCCTCCCGCAAACAGTCGCCTACTTATGTGTTGTAAATAATTTTGCCAGTTGTACAGAGTTGCTGCTGTTGAGCTGGTGCACAATACTCTACCAGTTATCCTATTTTACTTTTTTTATTGTTTTTTTTTTACTATTTACTATTTTCTTCTCTTTGGTATGTTTGGGTGTGCCCTTCTCTTCTATATATGTGTGTATATATATATATATATGTTTCTTATCCTGTGTACATAGCGGTAGATGTATTTTGCTCAAAAACCCAATAAAAAACATTGATTAAAAAAAAACCATTATAGCTAATGGAATAAAAGGGATAGTAGCAACAGAGATATGAAATTGGCTGAGTGACTGGAGAGGGAGAATAGTTGTAAATGATTGTTTTTCAGACTGGAGGAAGGTTTGTATTGGAGTTCTCCAGGGATCAGTATTGGGCTCATCCTGATACCTATTAATGATCTAGATCTTGGTGTAGGGGACAAATTTGCAAATGGTACAGAACTTGGAAGCATTGTGAACCATGAGAAGTATTGTGTAGAACTTCAAAACACGTTAGGCAGATTGATGGAATAGGTGGAAAGTGGCAGACGAAGTTCAATGCTGAAAAATGTGAAGTGATTCATTCTGGTCGGAAGAACATGGAGAGACAATATAAAATAAAGGATACAATTCTAAAGGAAATGCAGGAGCAGATGGACATGGGGGAATATGTTCATAAGTCATTGAAGATAACAGGACAGGTTGAGAGAGTGGTTAATAAAGTAAACAGTATCCTAGGCAGCACAGAGCATAAAACTGAGTGATATCGAACTTGCATAGAACGCAGGGTCGGCCACAGCTGGAGTATGGCATCCAGTTTTGGGAACAAAACCTTTGGGAAAGATATGTAATAGAGATGCCTGAGAATGGCCCCAGTGGTAAGGGACTTCAGTTAAGGAGGTAGGTTGGAGAAGTTGGGACTGTTTTCCTCGAAGGAGAGAAGGTTGAGAGGAGACTTGATAGAGGTATTCAAAATCATGAGGGGTCTGGACAATGTTGATAAGGAATAAATGTTCCTATTGGAAGGATTAAGATCAAGAGGACACAGGTTTTAGACAATTGGCAAAAGAAGCAATGGCGACATGAGGAAGACCCTTTTCACACAGCGAGTGTTTATGATCTGGAATGTAATGTCCAAGTGTGTTGTGGAGGCAGGTTCAATCGAGGCATTCCAGAGGGAATTGGATTGATATCTGGTGTGGTGAATGTATAATTACTGATAATTCACCAGTGCACTGTGTTATGTTATTAACCCTGTGGGCTCTACCTATGGGCCATTGTGTGGCTTCACCCACAGGGGATATGTTGGGGCATGTACGGGCTCCGCCCATGGCTCCACCCCCTTTACAGGAAATATAAGAGCTACTGACCTGCGAGGCTGCCTTCAGTGTTGTACCGGTCACAGGCAGGCTCAGTTCTAAGCTGATTAAAAGCACGGTTTACTTCTCAACGTGTCTTCGAGTGAATTGATGGTCGCATCAATTTAATTAGCTTAAAATACTACTATGGAATCAGCCCTCAAACCTGACAGACTGGAACTCGATCCACAGGCCGCTGAGGTGAAAGAAATTTTTTCACATTGTCTTCGATGCTTCAAGGCCTATCTCGCCGCGTCGTCTACGCCATCCGTCGCTGACAAACAGAAGCTGAGCCTCCTTCACGCACGGGTGAGCCATTGCATTTCTGTCCAGCTCGACGAAGCCGCTTCCTATACAGAGGCCCTCGCACTACTCGAACGCCTCTATGTGCGGCCTGTGAACGAGGGATACGCGCGACACGTCTTCACCACTCGCCGCCAGCGCCCCGGGGAGTCGCTAGATGATTACCTGCGCGACCTCAAAGCCCTCGCACGCAACTGTAACTACCAGGCCGTTACGGCCACTCAGTACATGGAGCTCGCCGTCCGAGACGTTTACGTGGCGGGGGTCCGATCGAACTATGTGAGACAGCGCCTGCTCGAAAAAGGGGCCCAGGACCTGGATGACACGGTAAAACTGATTACTTCTCTGGAGGCCGCTTTTCAGAACCTTACTGCGTTCCTGGCCAATCATGCAACCCCCTCGTGGGCCCCCGACCCGAGACTACCCCAGGCCTGTGCTGCGTGGCTGCCCGCCCATCATGGGCGGCTACCCTGCTACTTTTGCGGCCAGTCCCAACACCCCGACTGCACTGCCCGGCCCGCAATGCGAACTGCAGCAGCTGCGGGCGAACAGGACACTTCGCCAAGGTCTGCCTGGCCAGGTCTAAGAACTCGAACTCACAGACCCGATCCACAGACTCACAGGCCTGTAGACCCCGCAAGGTGGCAGCGTGTCTGCCGCCTCCGCCTCCGCATAACATGTGTGACTCATGGGGGCCGCCATCTTGGCCATCCTCCCTCACACGGCCGGCCACGTGCGATCCATGGGGGCCGCCATCTTGGACGCCATCTTCCCCATGCTCGCCATGCTCAACCAACGGGGGCCGCCATCTTGGCTGCCATCTGCTACGCCACTCGACGCGTACGACCTACACAGACAGCCATCGTAGGGCCGCCCCAGCACCTCCGATCACGCCGCTGGCTACCCACACCTCAGCGCGGTCACCCTAGACCAGTCGCGACCTAAGCACCTTCCGGAGCTCCATGGTGGCCGTCCGGGTTAACGGGTACGAGACACCTTGCTTTTTCAACTCCGGGAGCACAGAGAGCTTCCTTCACCCAGACATGGTAAGACGCTGCTCGCTCCCAATATTCCCGACACAACAAACCCTATCCCTCGCCTCTGGGTCGCACTCGGTGCAAATCCAAGGGTGCACTACTGCAACCCTAGCGATACAGGGCGCTGAGTACGCTAATTTTCAACTATATGTGCTCCCAGACCTCTGCGCTCCTCTCCTTTTGGGACTCGGCTTCCAGTGCAACCTCAGGAGCCTAACTCTTAAGTTCGGGTGGCCCTTGCCCCCGCTCACCACATGCAGCCTCGCGACCCTAAAAATCGACACCCCCCACCCCCCCCCCCCCCACCCTTCGCAAACCTCACCGCCGATTGCAAGCCAGTAGCCACCGGAAGCAGGCAGTATAGCATGCAGGGCAGGACGTTCATTAGGTCCGAGGTCCAGCATCTCTTGCGGGAGGGGTCATAGAGGCCAGCAATAGCCCCTGGAGAGCTCAGGTGGTGGTTGTCAAGACCGGGGAATAGTTCCGGATGGTGGTTGATTACAGCCAGACCATTAATCGGTTTACGCAACTCAATGCGTACCCCCTTCCCCGGATTGCAGACATGGTAAATCAGATCGCACACTACCGCGTGTTCTCCACGGTGGATCTGATGTCTGCATACCACCAGCTCCCAATCCGCCCAGAGGACCGCCATTACATGGCCTTTGAGGCAGACGGCCGCCTTTTCCATTTCCTCCGGGTCCCCTTTGGCGTCACGAACGGGGTTTCGGTGTTCCAACGAGCGATGGACCGAATGGTGGACCAGCACGGGCTGCGGTCCACATTTCCGTACTTGGACAATGTCACCATCTGCGGCCATGATCAGCAGGACCACGACGCCAACCTCCACCGATTTCTCCAAACCGCCCAAAAACTCAACCTCACCTACAACAAGGAGAAATGCGTTTTCCGCACAACCAGGCTAGCCATCCTCGGCTACGTCATCGAAAACGGTGTCCTAGGGCCCGACCCTGACTGTATGCGCACCCTCCTACAACTCCCTCTCCCTCACTGTCCCAAGGCCCTTTAGAGGTGCCTTGGATTTTTCTTCTATTACGCCCAGTGGGTCCCCCAGTATGCGGACAAAGCCCACCCACTATTTAAGGCCACCCTCTTTCCACTGGCAGCCGAGGCCCGCCAGGCCTTCAACTTCATCAAGGCGGACATCGCCAAAGCTGCGATGCGCGCGGTGGACGGGTCCGTCCCCTTCCAGGTGGAGAGCGACGCCTCAGAGGTCGCTCTCGCCGCCACCCTCAACCAAGCAGGCAGACCGGTAGCGTTTTTTTCACGCACCCTCACCACCTCCGAAATTCGACATTCCTCGGTCGAAAAAGAAACCCAAGCCATCGTGGAAGCCGTGCGGCACTGGAGGCACTACCTCGCTGGTAGGAGGTTTACCCTCGTCACTGACCAACGATCGGTTGCCTTCATGTTTGACACGCAGCGGGGCAAGATCAAGAATGATAAGATCTAGAGGTGGAGAATCGAACTCTCCACCTATAACTACGATATAGTATATCGTCCTGGGAAGCTCAACGAGCCCCCAGATGCCCTGTCCCGCGTCACATGCGCCAGCGCGCAAGATGACCGACTACGGGCTATCCACGATGACCTCTGCCACCCGGGGGTCACCCGGCTCGCCCATTACATCAAGGCCCGCAACCTGCCCTACTCCACCGAGGAGGTCAGAGCTATAACCAGAAACTGCCAAATCTGTGCGGAGTGTAAACTGCACTTCTATCGACCGGATAGGCCCACCTGGTAAAGGCATCCCGGCCCTTTGAACGCCTCAGTATCGATTTCAAAGGGCCCCTCCCCTCCAATAACTGCAACACGTACTTCCTTAACATCATAGATGAGTTCTCCCGCTTCCCGTTTGCCATCCCCTGCCCTGATATGACCACCCCCACTGTCATTAAAGCCCTGCATAGTGTCTTCACCCTGTTTGGTTTCCCCAGTTATGTCCACAGCGACAGGGGCTCGTCGTTCATGAGCGACGAACTGCGTCAGTACCTGCTCAGTAAGGACATCGCCTCGAGCAGGACTACCAGTTATAACCCCAGGGGAAATGGGCAGGTGGAGCGGGAGAATGCGAAGGTCTGGAAGACTGTCCTACTGACACTGTGGTCCAGGAATCTCCCAGTTTCTCACTGGCAGGAGGTCCTCCCTGATGCGCTCCACTCTATTAGGTCCCTCCTTTGCAAGGCCACAAACCAGACTCCTCATGACCGTTTGTTTGTTTTCCCTAGGGGAGCTACCTCAGGGGCCTCGCTTCTGCCCTGGCTGATGACACTGGGTCCAGTCCTCCTTCAAAGACATGTTCGGAGCCATAAGACCGACCCCCTGGTAGAGAGGGTCCAGCTCCTGCACTCCAACCCACACTATGCGTACGTCGAACACCCCAATGGCCGGCAAGATACCGTCTCCCTCCGGGACCTGGCGCCCGCAGGCTCCAACACCACTCCCACTACTGCAACCCCCACACTATGTCCGTCCAACCTCCCATGTTCAGCGCCCCCACCCCTATATGGTTCCCGCGCTCCCACCCGCCGCACCGGTCCACAGGAATGAAGCTCCGGAAGAGCCGCTCCTGGAGTCCACGCCTGTGCCTACTCCGGACCCACTTCCACAGCCACCTGAAGCGGCTGCAACACCAGTGCTTCGGCGGTTGCAACATACGATCCGGGCACCAGACCGACTGAATCTATGAGCCCGTCACCCCCGCCGGACTTCATTTTTAAACAGGGGGTGAATGTATAATTACTGATAATTCACCAGTGCACTGTGTTATGTTATAAATCCTGTGGGCTCTACCTATGGGCCATTGTGTGGCTTCACCCACAGAGGATATGTTGGGGCATGTACGGGCTCCGCCCATGGCTCCACCCCCTTTACAGGAAGTATAAGAGCTGCTGACCTGCGGGGCCGCCTTCAGTGTTGTACCGGTCACAGGCAGGCTCAGTTCTAAGCTGATTAAAACCACGGTTTACTTCTCCACGTGTCTTCGAGTGAATTGATGGTCGCATCATCTGGATAAAAGGAATGTGCAGGGCTACAGGGAGAAGGCAGGGAGTGGTTCTAGATAGAGTGGCTCCATTGGAGTACACAGATGAAGAACAGAATTCTACTGTATACAATTCTGTGATTCTAAACTGCACCTTGCTGGTTTAAGTCGAAATAAGTCTGTAATCCCTGAGTTTTGTAGCATGTTAATCATTTATGTGGAATAACTTTTTGACTCTAACAGCCATAAATTCTTTCTGTGCAAACTCTTATCTGATTTTGAATAAAAGATTAATTGTGCATAAATAATGAAAGTGATAGAAGTTTTACTGCAGAACCTAC
The DNA here is from genome assembly GCF_047496885.1 of Scyliorhinus torazame. NCBI lineage: Eukaryota > Metazoa > Chordata > Chondrichthyes > Carcharhiniformes > Scyliorhinidae > Scyliorhinus > Scyliorhinus torazame. Next base: position 95,801,478 of record NC_092714.1, on the reverse strand, counting down.
ACAAGTCATGTTCAGAGTAAAACAATGCAGCTGTTATCAACTTTTTTGTCCTAACTAACTTAACATGTTTATACATAAAATGTAGTAGTTACATTTCAACTTGATATTCTCTTGCACAAATTCCTGCTTGCCAAATTTTCTACTTCAATTATGAGATTCCTACATCATAGATGAAAACTATTAATGCTTGGATAAATTTGAAATAGAAAAAAACAAGGGCATATTAAGTAGTTAGACAATTAACAGCCTTATCGGCAGTCACATTTCTCCTCCCCAGGTTGTTTGATGTGGTGCTGGAGGCTTTAATTCAGAAGGTTAAAAGGAGGAACAAGGTCGTGTTCCTAAGGGGGCCAAGCAGCCCACAAATCATACATTTCAATGGAAGAGGGAGCGGGCAGCTGGTGAGATGAATTCCAAGAGTCTGGCCAAAAGCATCTAGTTAGTGTTGTAAAAAGTTCAACATCCTCACACAAATGGTCAAGGTCGGTGAATGAATCTTCTGTTGACATCTTCAACCTACTATACAACCAATCTCTCATGCTGTTAAATGCACCCCAGCCCCATCACTCAGCAATCAAGACTCGTACATGCTACATCTCATCCTCACCAATGCTGCAAACCTCTGACCCACATCTTGCAGTTTCCATCGATTTAGCTGTAATGGGCACATCACCCAAACATAAAGCAACATGCTCATTAACACTCTCCCTCTTTTTTTGCATGACAATGTCAAACAAAGTGGAGGAAACAGTATGAAATTGACAGGGGACAGGCATCCCTGCCTCTCCTGAACCCCTTGGAGGAAATGTTACTCTGCATTACAGGTTCAACAGTGGCCATTCCATTTAGAATTGCCGAGAATATGCAAGATGACAGTATGGTCTTACTTTATGCCCCTTCTCCTCTTCCTCTTCCTCCACATCTTCTTCCTCTTCCTGTGCAGACTGGGAACACTCCTTCAAGATGCCCCCCCGCCTCTGTGCCTCCACTTCCCAATCTCCAAAACCCAAACCTTCATTTTGAAGCCAGCGGTGACCTTCCCCTGGGATCAAGACCCAGGGGACAGAAATCCTTCCTACCCAGACCTGCTAACCAATCAGGGACAGGTAGCTCTCGTGCTCAGCAGTGCCACAGGGATGGCCATGGATGCAGCAGGAAAAACACCTTCCAAAGCCCCAGAATCACAGAGCAACCCAGGCCACACGTAACTAATATGGGTTGTGGGGTTTTTGCAGAGTGGGGAGTCACAGGGAGAGTGGGTTGGCAGCAAGGGCAGGGCTAGCTCTCAATCCCACTTCCAATGTGAAGTTCCTTCATCAGGTACTGATATCAGAGGGCCTATCCTGGAGGCGACAAGCTGGCTGCATAGTTTTACTCACCGTGCATGCCACATGGCAATAGGGCCACCTACAGCTGGGTTAGTATCAGTGGCAGTGGGATGAGGCCCTTAAGAGGTCATTCATTGGCCATTTAAGGGCCTCAGTAGGCGACGGAGGAGGGTGGGAGGGAAGGTTTGCGATTGGCCTTCCTGCCCAGAATTTAATTCTGGCAGAGGTGGCAGGGTTCCATGATGCTGCCATCCCACTTAATTACATGCCCTCTCTGCCTCCAGGCTCACCACGAGCGAGGGCACATAATTTCACTCAATGTTTCTATATTTCCCTTTTACTCATTCGCCGCTTTTCTTAAATAGTGCTGTATGAGAGCTGGTTAGTGCTGTATGGGAGCTGGTTAGTGCTGTATGGGAGCTGGTTAGTGCTGTATGGGAGCTGGTTAGTGCTGAATGAGAGCTGGTTAGTGCTGTATGCAAATTGGTTAGTGCTGTATGGGAGCTGGTTAGTGCTGTATGGGAGCTGGTTAGTGCTGTTTGGGAGCTGGTTAGTGCTGTTTGGGAGCTGGTTAGTGCTGTATGCGAGTTGGTTAGTGTGTATGAGAGCTGGTTAGTTCTGCGTGAGAGCTGGTTAGTGCTGTATGGGAGCTGATTAGTGTATGAGAGTTGGTAAGTGCTATATGTGAGCTGGTTAGTGCTGTAAAAGCCGGTTAGTGCTGTATGAGAGCTGGTTAGTGCTGTATGCGAGCTGGTTAGTGCTGTATGAGAGCTGGTTAGTGCTGTATGCAAATTGGTTAGTGCTGTATGGGAGCTGGTTAGTGCTGTATGAGAGTTGGTAAGTGCTGAATGAGAGCTGGTTAGTGCTGTATGGGAGTTGTTTAGTGCTGTATGAGAGCTGGTTAGTGCTGTATGGGAACTGGTTGTGCTGTTTGGGAGCTGGTTAGTGCTGTTTGGGAGCTGGTTAGTGCTGTATGTGAGTTGGTTAGTGTGTATGAGAGCTGGTTAGTGCTGTATGTGAGTTGGTTAGTGTGTATGAGAGCTGGTTAGTGCTGCATGAGAGCTGGTTAGTGCTGTATGGGAGCTGATTAGTGTATGAGAGTTGGTAAGTGCTGTATGTGAGCTGGTTAGTGCTGTAAAAGCCGGTTAGTGCTGTATGAGAGCTGGTTAGTGCTGTATGGGAACTGGTCAGTGCTGTATGGGAGCAGGTTAGTGCTGTTTGGGAGCTGGGTAGTGCTGTATGGGAGCTGGTTAGAGCTGTTTGGGAGCTGGTTAGTGCTGTATGGGAGCTGGTTAGTGCTGTATGGGAGCTGGCTAGTGCTGTATGGGAGCTGGTTAGTGCTGAATGAGAGCTGGTTAGTGCTGTGCTGGAGCTGGTTAATGCTGTATTGGAGTTGGTTAGTGCTGGATGAGAGCTGATTAGTGCTGTATGGGAGCTGGTTAGTGCTGTATGAGAGCCGGTCAGTGCTGAATGAGAGCTGGTTAGTGCTGTACTGGAGCTGGTTAATGCTGTATGGGAGCGGGTTAGTGCTGTATGAGAGCCGGTCAGTGCTGTATGGGAGCTGGTTAGTGCTGTATGGGAGCTGGTTAGAGCTGTTTGGGAGCTGGTTAGTGCTGTATGGGAGCTGGTTAGTGCTGTATGGGAGCTGGCTATTGCTGTATGGGAGCTGGTTAGTGCTGAATGAGAGCTGGTTAGTGCTGTACTGGAGCTGGTTAATGCTGTATGGGAGTTGGTTAGTGCTGGATGAGAGCTGATTAGTGCTGTATGGGAGCTGGTTAGTGCTGTATGGGAGCCGGTCAGTGCTGTATGGGAGCTGGTTAGTGCTGTATGGGAGCTGGTTAGTGCTGTATGGGAGCTGGTTAGTGCTGAATGAGAGCTGGTTAGTGCTGTACTGGAGCTGGTTAGTGCTGTATGAGAGCTGGTTAGTGCTGTATGGGAGATGGTTAGTGCTATATGAGAGTTGGTAAGTACTGTATGAGAACTGGTTAGTGCTGTACGGGATCTGGTTAGTGCTGTATGAGAGCTGGTTAGTGCTGTATGCAAACTGGTTAGTGCTGTATGGGAGCTGGTTAGTGCTGTTTTGGATCTGTTTAGTGCTGTATGTGAGTTGGTTAGTGTGTATGAGAGCTGGTTAGTGCTGCATGAGAGCTGGTTAGTGCTGTACGGGAGCTGATTAGTGCTGTATGAGAGTTGGTAAGTGCTGTATGTGAGCTGGTTAGTGCTGTTGAAAGCTGGTTAGTGCTGTATGGGCTCTGGTTAGTGCTGTATGGGCTCTGGTTAGTGCTGTATGGGAGCTGGTTAGTGCTGTATGGAAGCTGGCAAGTGCTGTATGAGAGCTGGTTAGTGCTGTATGAGAGCTGGTTAGTGCTGTATGGGAGCTGGTTAGTGCTGTATAAGAGCTGGTTAGTGCTGTATGCGAGCTGGTTAGTGCTGTATGAGAGCTGGTTAGTGCTGTATGGTAGCTGGTTAGTGCTGTATGGGAGCCGGTCAGTGCTGAATGAGAGCTGGTTAGTGCTGTACTGGAGCTGGTTAATGCTGTATGAGAGCTGGTTAGTGCTGTATGAGAGCCGGCCAGTGCTGTATGGGAGCTGGTTAGTGCTGTATGGGAGCTGGTTAGAGCTGTTTGGGAGCTGGTTGGTGCTGTATGGGAGCTGGTTAGTGCTGTATGGGAGCTGGCTAGTGCTGTATGGGAGCTGGTTAGTGCTGAATGAGAGCTGGTTAGTGCTGTACTGGAGCTGGTTAATGCTGTATGGGAGTTGGTTAGTGCTGGATGAGAGCTGATTAGTGCTGTATGGGAGCTGGTTAGTGCTGTATGAGAGCCGGTCAGTGCTGTATGGGAGCTGGTTAGTGCTGTATGGGAGCTGGTTAGTGCTGAATGAGAGCTGGTTAGTGCTGTACTGGAGCTGGTTAGTGCTGTATGAGAGCTGGTTAGTGCTGTATGGGAGCTGGTTAGTGCTATATGAGAGTTGGTAAGTACTGTATGAGAACTGTTTAGTGCTGTACGGGATCTGGTTAGTGCTGTATGAGAGCTGGTTAGTGCTGTATGTGAACTGGTTAACTGGCTAGTGCTGTATGGGAGCTGGTTAGTGCTGTTTTGGAGCTGTTTAGTGCTGTATGTGAGTTGGTTAGTGTGTCTGAGAGCTGGTTAGTGCTGTATGAGAGCTGGTTAGTGCTGTACGGGAGCTGATTAGTGCTGTATGAGAGTTGGTAAGTGCTGTATGTGAGCTGGTTAGTGCTGTAAAAGCTGGTTAGTGCTGTTGAAAGCTGGTTAGTGCTGTATGGGAACTGGTTAATGCTGTATGGGAGCTGGTTAGTGCTGTATGGGAGCTGGTTTGTTCTGTATGAAACCTGGTTAGTGCTGTATGAGAGTTGGTTAGTCTTGTATGAGAGCTGGTTAGTGCTGTATGGAAGCTGGTTAGTCCTGTATGAGAGCTGGTTAGTGCTGTATGAGAGCTGGTTAGTGCTGTATGGGAGCTGGTTAGTGCTGTATGGGAGCTGGTTAGGCGAGGACCTTAACTTTCTGGCTGTTAAGTGAAAGACCATTTTCTCATTTGGAAAAGGAGTCAACAATGGCCTGGAGTACAGTTTCTGAGTGAGCATGCACGCAAGCATCATCTGTTAATTAAGATCAAAATCGAGAACCTGGAAACGCAAATCATTTTACAGTTCCTGGGAGTTTTCTTTCAATGAAGACACAGATGGACATTTGATGCCATGATCCTCGATCCAAGACTAAGATCATGGGGGAAAAATTTGTCTTGCAGAACACTGAATGTTACAGTTTTATTTTTGACATATCCACAGCCCCTTAGTATCAGAACCATGAAGGGAGCATATTGATTAATATTCTGTCTGAATGAAAAGCACTTTCCGCAGCCAGTGAGATTAGTGTAGCTTTACTTATAGCGCTAATTGTCTCTTTTCTAAATCAGCCACGTAGGTTGTCAGATTTCTGTCATTTCAGAGATCTGTTTATGCAGGATTTTGCTCCATATTACTGTTGAAAGTTTCTATCTTATTTTTCCATTAATACCATGAAAAGGAGTTCTACTGCAGTCTTTCTGTAGTTCTTGTTTGATAATGAAATCTCTTGCTCTGATGTGATTGTGCCCTCAGGTTTCAATTCAAATTTGGCAGAGGGAATCTAAGGAATCATGTAATGTACATCTTAATTTAAGATAGTTTTTAATATATGTTAATAGGGTATATGGACGCAATATTATTTTGATTTGTACATATGGGGCACGATTTAATGGAAAAAATTCTAAGTGTCATATCGGCACGATTTCCTGGGTGTTTCCCAACGGCCGACCTGCCGAGATCGCGGCCTGTGTTTAACGGCACTTAGTGCCAGAAATGATCCCCACGAGTGAACGCCGGCACTGGATGTCCCGCCAGCTGATTCATCAGATCCGTGCTCGGCAGTACCCCGCTAACAAGGGGGAGCAGCTTTTAAACGCTCCCTCTGAATTCACTCCCAGTCAGCACGCAAGCATGGCACCATGCAGACCTGCTCCATGCTTTGGGGATGCCGACCTGGCCAAGCTTCTGGGCACAATGGAGGTGAGACGGGACACCCTGTTTCCCAGAGGGAGTCGGAGGACCAGCAGCAGGGCTGCCAATGCCGCCTGGGAGGCAGTGGCTGTGGCTGTCAGTTCGGGAAGCGTGACCAGGAGGACGTCGTGCAATGCCAGAAGAAGGGCAATGACCTCCAGTGGGCCGCGCGGGTAAGTCAACACCGACCCCCTGGCATCAGTTCTGCCTGCCACCATGCTGACCTCGCCCCCACCCACCCAACAGGTCTGTGGCTGACACATCACACCCTTCCCACATACGATGATCGCACATCTGCCCCAGCACAACCTGCCACCAACCAGCACAACCTCGTTATGTCCAGTTGCGGTGCCCACACATGTCAGATGCCATAGACACCCCCCCTTCCGATGCACCAAGCGCATGGCTCACAATGCCCTCTCTCTGTCCCCGCAGGAGACGTTAGCTCATAATAGGTGGAAAGGGCCCAGAAGGGGTGTGGAGTTCAGGACACCAGGGCCGTGGAGATCACGGGTTGGCCGAGGAGAGAGCAGTCACTGGCAGCGAGGTTGACCTGCACCACAGAGGGGAGGATCCACTGCCCCTTCACCCAGATGTCTTGCCTCAAGTGTCAGACAAAATGATCCTTCCCTCCCGCTGACCACATGTCTTTTCTCCCGCAGGATCTGCATCTGATGGGACAAGGCTATCTGGGGTCACCTGCCCCCCACCCCCCGCCACCTGCCACCCAAGAGAACACCTCGAAGGAGAGCTCCAAGGATACCACCATAGAGGTGTCACAGCTGTCATCTCCACCCTCCAGCAGTGCAGGAAATAAAACCTCGGTGGGCGACAACCTCGGATCCGGGCGAAAAAATGTGTCCTGAACCCAAATGCTCGCAGAGTTCCAAGTAAATACCCGTGATCCACCCTGTCGAATGCCTTCTCCTTATCAAGGGACAGGACGGAGCTCGACAGACTAGCCCTCTGGGACTGGTGGATCAGTTCACGGACCAGATGAATATTATCATGAATGGTCTGGCCCGGGACTGTGTATGACTGATCAGGATGGATCATGTGGTCCAGCTATCCGGCTGCATTACAGCTTGATATGGCAACTGCCCAGCCCAAGATCACAAGAATCTGAAGAGTGTGGTGAACTCAGCCCAACACATCACACAAGCTTGCCACCTTCCCATTAAATCTGTCTACACCTCCCGCTGCCTCAGGATGGCAGACAGCATTGTCAGAGACCCCTCACACCCAGGCTTAGCCCTCTTCCAAACCCTTCCATTAGGCAGAAGATACAGAAGTCTGAAGACCAACACATCCAGACATAGGAACAGCTTCTTCCTCACAGCTACTAGACTCCTCAACGACTCTCCCTCGGACTGATCTGTTCCCTGTAAGAACACTATTCACGACGCCCTATGCGACTCTCCAATCACTATTTGTTGATGTACCATTTGTCAATGTACTCTGTCATTATTTTTTTATTTGTCCACTATGTACGTACTGTGTACGTACTGGCTGAAGAAAAATACGTACTTCGGTACACGTGACAATAAATATCAATCAATCAATCAATCAAAAAGCACGTTGCCAAGGCGCGAAAAACATTTTAGAATCTGTGGTGAGGAGGGAGACCAGTCACAAGTTCTTTTTTTTTAACATAAATTTAGGATACCCAATTCATTTTTCCCAATTAAGGGGCAATTTAGCCTGGCCAATCCACCTACCCTGCACATCTTTGGGTTGTGGGGGTGAAACCCACGCAAACACAGGGAGAATATGCAAACTCCACACGGACAGTGACCCAGAGCTGGGATCGAACCTGGGACCTCGGCGCCGAGCGGCAGCAGTGCTACTCACTGTGCCACCGTGCTGCCCGTCACCAGTTCTTAACCTCTTCTTGGGCAGATTTCGGGCTTCTGGAATGGACAGTCCCATCGATTGTATAGATGCAGTTGCAGAGCCAGGGACTACATGAGGGGTTGTTTGTGCGCACCCAGCACCTGCAGGTGCAGTTGGAAGAGTCCAAATCACGTGCAGGAGCAGGAGATGGTGCCGACAATGCGTGTCACTCAGGTGAATACCGCACAGGTGGTGTCCACAGTGGAGGCATTGGGGGTGATGGTTTTGGGTTTAGATCAGCATGTGCAAGGCCTGGGGTATTCTGGACAGGCGCTGCCCAAGGTACAGGGCAGGGTTGCCGCCTCACAGGCAACCATGTGCTGGAGCCTCTTGGACATTGCAGCGGCGCTTCTGAGAGTGGCCCAGTCACAGTGGGCCATGACTGAGAACTTCGGCAGTGTTGCCGAGGTACTGGCTGGCGTGGCGCAGACACGGAGGCAGGTGGCCCAGTCTCAGAGGGAGATGGTGCAATAACTGGCTGATGTGACGCAGACCCAGAAGGTGGTGGCACAGCCAATAGGTGATGTTGAGCAGGCCCAGATGGAGATGGTCCACTCCCTGTACCCTGTGGTCACGAGCATCCAGACCCTGGTCAAGAAAGAGCGGGCCTCTAGGTCTGGCAGCGCCAGGTGGTGGGGGAGCCTCAGGGGGTAGCTGTGCTTGCACCTCCTTCCCATGGAGTTGCCAGTTGGCCAACGGACACGCCGAGGGAGGAGGAGGTGATGGGGCCCGTGCCGGTGATTCCCGCAGGGGAGGTGCCGGAACACCGCGGCATCGCGGACTCCCCCCCTCCTGTCCCTGCCGCATCTGGCGGGCAGCACAGAGCAGCACTACGCCATCTAGGACACCCGAGCAACAGCCGGGACCATCCAGGCTCAGTCGTCCCAGAGGATGCCTGCCAACGGGGACCAGGTCACAGTGCGGGAATCAAAGCGGACATCTCCATTCCTGCTGTACCATCTGGGGATCCACCAAGGCCTAGCTTTAGGGCTCGTAATGCCAGAAAGTTAGACATCTGTGCTAGCATCAACACTTAGTCTCAGAAATGGAGAATCCAGCCCATTGTTCTTAACATGCGAGATTCCAAGGGCTCATAGCTGTTTTACATTTACTGTGTTTTAAGGAGTGATGGCTAGTGTCTTGAAAAATGGGGAGGCTGTCGGGAAGGTGGCGTTGATCAATTTTGTCCATGCAGGTTTGCTGACCAATCAGCACTCTCCTCTCATGCAGGATGAATTGTTGTTCCCTGTACAATTGGTATTATTGTGAACCTGTCGTGTTGAATTCAAGACGAAAAGCTTTGACAGCATGTCTCTTTTTTCAGCAATACTCAAGTTCTGTGCAACCAAATAGCTAATGCAATTTACTTATGTTATTAAATGAGTGTTCTTTGAACATGATGATCTGATTGCACTGATGCATTACCTGTGTGTGATGTAATGGTTTTGGTTTGGATGGAATAGAGGGTGTTAAGGAAGTTGTGTTCATGTAGGTGCCTTGGTGCAGCATTAATTGATGACTCTACATAGCCATTAGTAGATGGGGCTTCAGTGTTCATGAGAGGAAAAAGAAGATGGCAAGAGCCAAGGAGGTGTTGCTTTGCAGACACATTGCTAATGGAATCCTCTCATAATTGATTGATTGATTGATTTGATTTATTGTCACATGTACCGAAGTACAGTGAAAAGTATTTTTCTGCGGCCAGGTGAACGTACGCAGTACGTATATGGTAGACAAAAAAAAGAATAATCGACAGAGTACATTGACAAATGGTACAACGACAAACAGTGATTGGTTACAGTGTGAAACAAGGGGCCGAACAAAGCAAATACATGAGCAGGAGCAGCATAGGGCATCGTGAATAGTGTTCTTACAGGGAACAGATCGGTCCGAGGGGGAGTCGTTGAGAAGTCTTGTAGCTATGGGGAAGGACCTGTTCCTATGTCTGGATGTGCGGGGCTTCAGACTCCTGTATCTTCTGCCTGATGGAAGGGTCTGGAAGAAGACAAAGCCTGGGTGGGAGGGGTCTCTGATAATGCTGTCTGCCTTCCTGAGGCAGCGGGAAGTGTAGACAGTATCAATGTGAGGGTGGCACGCTTGTGTGATGCATTGGGCTGAGTTCACCACACTCTGCAGTTTCTTGCGATCTAGGACTGAGCAGTTGCCATACCAAGCTGTGATGCAGCCAATTGTGCATGCTCTGATTACAGCAAGCTGAGCATCTCTTGTCTCCCCTGCATTCAGGCCCTCTTGTGGACTGGCAGTCCACACCTACCTGGCAGAGATCACCGTCCTCTTCATGAGAGTCATCATCAGAGGTTAGGGCTCCCATGAAACTGTCCTCTACCAGGACTTCACCTCTCTGCAGGATCAGGCTGTGCAATACAAAGCCATACCACGACCATTGGTGACACTCTTCATGTGCCGATCGCAGAGCATCTGTGCCGATCGCAGAGCATCACCTGAGCGGCTCAGGCAACAGAATCGCATTTTGAGCAGACCAATTGTCAATTTATATCTCCTCTCAGCCTACGTCCATGCAGTACTGCTGAAACTTCTGGCATTGTTGTCAGTAAATAAAATAAATATTCAGGCATATGCCTGAACAGGTCATCAGTCATAGCTTTGATGCTGTGTTGCGCAGCCGACTGCGAGATCCCACACAGGTCTTCAGCTGAGGCCCAGAAGGATTCTGTTGTGGCAATATTAGGGTCACTGTCAGCTCAAGGCCACAGGCATCATGTTTCCACATACACAATTGGATGCCATGTTGGCAGCCAGAATGTCACAGATTGCTAAGGTACTCCAGTGGTCTTCTTAATGATATTTGTTGTTATATGAATATAATAATCTTTATTAATGTCACAAGTAGGCTTACATTAACACTGCAATGATGTCACTGTGAAAATCCTCTAGTCGCCACACTTCGGCACCTGTTGGGGTACACTGAGGGAGAATTCAGAATGTCCAATTCACGTAACAAGCATGTCTTTCGGGACTTGTGGGAGGAAACCGGAGCACCCGGAGGAAACCCACGCAGACACGGGGAGAATGTGCAGACCCCTCACAGCCAGTGACTCATGCCAGGCATCAAACCTGGTCCCTGGCTCTGTGAAGCAACAGTGGTAACCACTGCCAGATGGTTAGCCTTTGTTGCCCAATAGTTTCTCTAGTCTTCTTGATAGCAACACACCAGTCTGCCATAATAGGTATTCGAGTGGGGACCTTTGGTTTCTCTTGGTGGCTCAAATGCTGCAGAAGAAAGGCAACATGACTGTTTGGAAGTTACCTGCCATTGACTCACATGCTGCTTACCAGCTGGACACTGAGGGAACGGAATCCTTTGCATTTGCGGTACATCACTGAATTTGCATGTGCCACCTGCAAAGCAACATTTGTGCCATCAATGGTACTCTGCACCATCTGGAAGTCTGCGATGCTAGTGAAGAGTTACCTGCACATGCCGCCTGCTTTTACTTGGACGAGATACAGAGCATCAGTGACTTCCTTATTCAGTAGTGGTGAGTGAACTGCATGATGTGGAGATACCATCGATTCGAGCCTTGAAGGACCTTTGTGCAAAACGGTTGAAGGACATTATCACCATCCCAGCCATTGCCGATGCTACCCTTACTCTTCCCTGATGCTGCAGATCTGCCTGCAAGTGGTGGCAAATTTCAATGGGCACCTCCTTCGTGAAATGGAGACATCACACAAACTGTCACTGGCTTAGGTTGAAGTCCCTAATTGGTCCCAAAACATTATGGGCAATATAGCCTCCTGCTGACAACCCTTCAGACCCTGTCCTCCTCCATCTGCAAGCAGCTGGTCCTCCTCTATGTAGTCTCTGCTCTTTCCCTCTGCCATGCTGCAGATCAGGGATGACCTAAACATAGCATCCACGACTGGGAGCAAGTGCTCTGAGCAGTGCCTTTGAACTAAAGAACTAGAGTCTTGACCACATGCGACATCACTTCCTGCAGAATTAAACAGTACGGTACATTAACAGTAACAAACATTCAAGCACTTCCACTAACTCACCAACAATTTACATACATCAATCAGCAACTAGCCTGAGTGCATTTGCTGCTCCCTTTAACGAGAGCCTTTAACCTTTGAGGCCCCCTCCTGTCGCTGAATGCCTGATCAACTGCACAATGTCAAAAGTGGGCATTAGTTGGGTGTTGATGTTGAAAATATCACTGATGGCTTCAATTCAATGTTGACTGGCGTAACTCTGCATACCTTTGATGCACGCTCCTAGCGCCTATGCTCCCCATTTGCTTAAACTGGTGTCCGCCACAGTCAACACAAAAGGTGTGCATGTGCAGAAACTGTTTTGTAGCCGAATGGCACTGATGATGCTGAAAGTACAGACATTACACAATCAAACCTTCTGACCCATACCTGCTGAGATATTCTTCTACATTGCCAGCAGCATTCTGACACTTGGTCAAGTTGTAACTCATCAACTGAATTGCTGCATAATGAATAACGGCAGGTTACTCAGACTGCCTCGATGAAAACAAACCAAGGTCCAGTTTGTTTATTCCGGCCCTGCTGTGTTGAGTGCGGCTAGGCCTCTGCTGCATCTATGGATTGGACATTCTTCTATGATGTGGTGCATAGTTTGCTCTCTCCCACAGGCACATAGGGGGCTCGCATTAATGCCCCATCTGTGGAGAGCGGCCGAGCAGGGGCCGAGGCCTGTCCTCAACCTGGTTTGGGTGGACCACTGTTTCCCTGGAAGGTTGAAACCAGGCGCTGTTGCGTCCTCAATCAACATAACTAAAACAAATTATCTCGTTTTTATCACATTGCTGTTGGAGGGATTTTGCTCAGCACAATTTGGCTGGCAACTTTTCGACATTACAAAAATGACTATGGGCGGAATCTTACTAGAATTTAGCAAGTACTAGTCTCAAACTGAAAATGGGCATGGAACTCTCCAGTTGCACAGACCAATTTTCTCTCCAGATCTAGAGTCTCTGTTAAGAAAGAAAATGAGTCGGCATGATTTACGGAATCACTCTGTGCGGCTAGGCCTGATAGAGCCGGCAACTGACACGACAGCGATCAGGGCTCCGCCTTTAAAGGGCACCCCATTCAGCAATTAAGCCTAATGGCCCAGCCACCACAGAACTATCAGGGGCTTCTTCCCTCCACAATTATCACCAGCATTCCCACTCCATCCCCACCAACTCAACAATCACCACCAGCATTGCCCCCTCCCCACACTCCACAACCATTGCCAGCATATCATCTCCCTACCAAAATCATCAATGCCATCCCCCCTTCCCTCCCAGCATTCCACAATTATCATCAGCATTCCTCCCCAGTGCACAATTACCGCTGGCATTCCGCCCCCCCACTCCGCAATCATCGTGGCATTTCCCCTCCCCAACTCTGCAATCATCGCCGGCATTCCCCCTTCCGCTACTCCACAATCAGCGCCGGCTTTCTCCCCCCACTCCACAGTCATTGTGGCATTCACCCCCCCCCTTACTCCGCAATCATTGTGGCATTCACCCCCCCCTACTCCACAGTCATTGTGGCATTCACCCCCCTTACTCCACAATCATTGTGGCATTCAACCCCCCTACTCCACAGTCATTGTGGCATTCACCCCCCCTATCCACAATCATTGTGGCCTTCACCCACCCTACTCCACAGTCATTGTGGCATTCACCCCCCCTACTCCACAGTCATTGTGGCATTCACCCCCCCTACTCCACTTTCATTGTGGGATTCACCCCCCCCTACTCCACAGTCATTGTGGCATTCACTCCCCCTACTCCACAGTCATTGTGACATTCACCCCCCCTACTCCACAATCATTGTGGCATTCACCCCCCCTGCTCCACAATCATTGTGGCATTCACCCCCCCTACTCCACTTTCATTGTGGGATTCACCCCCCCTACTCCACAGTCACTGCGGCATTCACCCCCCCTACTCCACAGTCATTGTGACATTCACCCCCCCTACTCCACAATCATTGTGGCATTCACCCCCCCTACTCCACAATCATTGTGGCATTCACCCCCCCTACTCCACAATCATTGTGGCATTCACCCCCCCTACTCCACAATCATTGTGGCATTCACCCCCCCCCCACTCCACAGTCATTGTGGCATTCACCCCCCTACTCCACAGTCATTGTGGCATTCACCCCGCCTACTCCACAGTCATTGTGGCATTCACCCCCCCTACTCCACAGTCATTGTGGTATTCACCCCCCCCCTACTCCACAGTCATTGTGGCATTCACCCCCCCTACTCCACAGTCATTGTGGCATTCACCCCCCCTACTCCACAGTCATTGTGGCATTCACCCCTCCTACTCCACAGTCATTGTGGCATTCACCCCCCTTACTCCACAGTCATTGTGGCATTCACCCCCCCCCCCCTACTCCACAGTCATTGTGGCATTCACCCCTCCTATCCCACAGTCATTGTGGCATTCAACCCCCCTACTCCACAATCAGTGTGGCATTCACCCCCCCTACTCCACAGTCACTGTGGCATTCACCCCCCCTACTCCACAGTCATTGTGGCATTCACCCGCCCTACTCCACAGTCATTGTGGCATTCACCCCCCCTACTCCACAGTCATTGTGGCATTCACCCCCCCTACTCCACAATCATTGTGGCATTCACCCCCCCTACTCCACAGTCATTGTGGCATTCACCCCCCCTACTCCAAAATCATTGTGGCATTCACCCCCCCTACTCCACAGTCATTGTGGCATTCACCCCCCCTACTCCAAAATCATTGTGGCATTCACCCCCCCTACTCCACAATCATTGTGGCATTCACCCCCCCTACTCCATAGTCATTGTGGCATTCACTCCCCTACTCCACAGTCATTGTGGCATTCACCCCCCCCTACTCCACAGTCATTGTGGCATTCACCCCCCCTACTCCACAGTCATTGTGGCATTCACCCCCCCCCTCCTCCACAGTCATTGTGACATTCACCCCCGCTACTCCACAATCATTGTGGCATTCACCCCCCTACTCCACAATCATTGTGGCATTCACCCCCCTTACTCCACAGTAATTGTGGCATTCACCCCCTTACTCCAGTCATTGTGGCATTCACCCCCCCTACTCCACAATCATTTTGGCATTCACCCCCCTTACTCCACAGTCATTTTGGCATTCACCCCCCTACTCCACAGTCATTGTGGCATTCACCCCCCCCTACTCCACAGTCATTGTGGCATTCACCCCCCTACTCCACAGTCATTGTGGCATTCACCCCCCCCTACTCCACAGTCATTGTGGCATTCACCCCCCTTACTCCACAGTCATTTTGGCATTCACCCCCCTACTCCACAGTCATTGTGGCATTCACCCCCCCCTACTCCACAATCAGTGTGGCATTCACCCCCCCTACTCCACAGTCATTGTGGCATTCACCCCCCCTTACTCCACAATCATTGTGGCATTCACCCCCCCTACTCCACAGTCATTGTGGCATTCACCCCCCCTACTCCACAATCAGTGTGGCATTCACCCCCCCTACTCCACAATCATTGTGGCATTCACCCCCCCTTACTCCACAATCATTGTGGCATTCACCCCCCCTACTCCACAGTCATTGTGGCATTCACCCCCCCTACTCCACAGTCATTGTGGCATTCACCCCCCCCTACTCCACAATCATTGTGGCATTCACCCCCCTACTCCACAGTCATTGTGGCATTCACCCCCCCCTACTCCACAGTCATTGTGGCATTCACCCCCCCCACTCCACAGTCATTGTGGCATTCACCCCCCCTACTCCACAATCATTGTGACATTCACCCCCCCTACTCCACAGTCATTGTGGCATTCACCCCCCTACTCCACAGTCATTGTGGCATTCACCCCCCCTACTCCACAATCATTGTGGCATTCACCCCCCCCTACTCCACAGTCATTGTGGCATTCACCCCCCCTACTCCACAGTCATTGTGGCATTCACCCCCCCCTACTCCACAGTCATTGTGGCATTCACCCCCCCTACTCCACATTCATTGTGGCATTCACCCCCCCCTACTCCACAGTCATTGTGGCATTCACCCCCCCTACTCCACATTCATTGTGGCATTCACCCCCCCTTACTCCACAGTCATTGTGGCATTCACCCCCCCTACTCCACATTCATTGTGGCATTCACCCCCCCTACTCCACAGTCATTGTGGCATTCACCCCCCCTACTCCACAGTCATTGTGGCATTCACCCCCCCACTCCACAGTAATTGTGGCATTCACCCCCTTACTCCAGTCATTGTGGCATTCACCCCCCCTACTCCACAATCATTGTGGCATTCACCCCCCTTACTCCACAGTCATTTTGGCATTCACCCCCCCTACTCCACAATCATTGTGGCATTCACCCCCCCACTCCACAATCATTGTGACATTCACCCCCCCTACTCCACAATCATTGTGACATTCACCCTCCCTACTCCACAATCATTGTGGCATTCACCCCCCCCCCTACGCCACAGTCATTGTGACATTCACCCCCCCCTACGCCACAGTCATTGTGGCATTCACCCCCCCACTCCACAGTCATTGTGGCATTCACCTCCCTACTCCACAATCATTGTGACATTCACCCCCCCTACTCCACAATCATTGTGGCATTCACCCCCCCTACTCCACAATCATTGTGGCATTCACCCCCCCTACTCCACAGTCATTGTGGCATTCACCCCCCCCTACTCCATAGTCATTGTGGCATTCACCCCCCCTACTCCACAATCATTGTGGCATTCACCCCCCCCTACTCCACAGTCATTGTGACATTCACCCCTCCTACTCCACAGTCATTGTGACATTCACCCCCCCTACTCCACAGTCATTGTGGCATTCACCCCCCCTACTCCACAATCATTGTGGCATTCACCCCCCTACTCCACAGTCATTGTGGCATTCACCCCCCTACTCCACAATCATTGTGACATTCACCCCCCCCCCTACGCCACAGTCATTGTGGCATTCACCCCCCCCACTCCACAGTCATTGTGGCATTCACCCCCCCTACTCCACAGTCACTGTGGCATTCACCCCCCTACTCCACAGTCATTGTGGCATTCACCCCCCTACTCCACAATCATTGTGACATTCACCCCCCCTACTCCACAGTCATTGTGGCATTCACCCCCCTACTCCACAGTCATTGTGGCATTCACCCCCCCTACTCCACAGTCATTGTGGCATTCCCCCCCCCCCTACTCCACAATCATTGTGGCATTCACCCCCCTACTCCACAGTCATTGTGGCATTCACCCCCCCTACTCCACAGTCATTGTGGCATTCCCTCCCCCTACTCCACAATCATTGTGGCATTCACCCCCCTACTCCATAGTCATTGTGGCATTCACCCCCCTACTCCACAGTCATTGTGGCATTCACCCCCGCTACTCCACAATCATTGTGGCATTCACCCCCCTACTCCACAATCATTGTGGCATTCACCCCCGCTACTCCACAATCATTGTGGCATTCACCCCCCTACTCCACAATCATTGTGGCATTCACCCCCCCTTACTCCACAGTCATTGTGGCATTCACCCCCCCTACTCCACAGTCATTGTGGCATTCACCCCCCCTACTCCACAGTCATTGTGGCATTCACCCCCCCTACTCCACAATCATTGTGGCATTCACCCCCCCTACTCCACAATCATTGTGGCATTCACCCCCCCTACTCCACAGTCATTGTGGCATTCACCCCCCTTACTCCACAGTCATTGTGGCATTCAACCCCCCCCCCCTACTCCACAGTAATTGTGGCATTCACCCCCTTACTCCTGTCATTGTGGCATTCACCCCCCCTACTCCACAATCATTGTGGCATTCACCCCCCTTACTCCACAATCATTGTGGCATTCACCCCCCCTACTCCACAGTCATTGTGGCATTCACCCCCCTTACTCCACAGTCATTGTGGCATTCAACCCCCCCCCTACTCCACAGTCATTGTGGCATTCACCCCCTTACTCCTGTCATTGTGGCATTCACCCCCCCTACTCCACAATCATTGTGGCATTCACCCCCCTTACTCCACAATCATTGTGGCATTCACCCCCCCTACTCCAGTCATTGTGGCATTCACCCCCCTTACTCCACAGTCATTGTGGCATTCAACCCCCCCCCTACTCCACAGTAATTGTGGCATTCACCCCCTTACTCCTGTCATTGTGGCATTCACCCCCCCTACTCCACAATCATTTTGGCATTCACCCCCCTACTCCACAGTCATTGTGGCATTCACCCCCCTTACTCCACAGTCATTGTGGCATTCACCCCCCTACTCCACAGTAATTGTGGCATTCACCCCCTTACTCCTGTCATTGTGGCATTCACCTCCCCTACTCCACAGTCATTGTGGCATTCACCCCCCTTACTCCACAGTCATTGTGGCATTCACCCCCCCTACTCCACAGTCATTGTGGCATTCACCCCCCTACTCCACAGTCATTGTGGCATTCACCCCCCCTACTCCACAATCATTGTGGCATTCACCCCCCCTACTCCACAATCATTGTGGCATTCACCCCCCCTACTCCACAGTCACTGTGGCATTCACCCCCCGTACTCCAAAATCATTGTGGCATTCACCCCCCTTACTCCACAATCATTGTGGCATTCACCCCCCTTACTCCACAGTCATTGTGGCATTCACCCCCCTACTCCACAGTCATTGTGGCATTCACCCCCCTTACTCCACAGTCATTGTGGCATTCACCCCGCATACTCCACAATCATTGTGGCATTCACCCCCCCCCTACTCCACAATCATTGTGGCATTCACCCCCCCTTACTCCACAGTCACTGTGGATTTCACCCCCCCTACTCCACAATCATTGCTGGCATCCCGTTCCCCCCCCCCCATACTCCACAATCAGCGCCGGCTTTCTCCCCCCCACTCCACAATCATTGTGACATTCACCCCCCCTACTCCACAATCATTGTGACATTCACCCCCCCTACTCCACAATCATTGTGACATTCACCCCCCCTACTCCACAGTCATTGTGGCATTCACCCCCCCTACTCCACAGTCATTGTGGCATTCACCCCCCTACTCCACAGTCATTGTGGCATTCACCCCCCCTACTCCACAATCATTGTGACATTCACCCCCCCTACTCCACAGTCAATGTGGCATTCACCCCCCCTACTCCACAGTCATTGTGGCATTCACCCCCCTACTCCACAGTCATTGTGGCATTCACCCCCCCTACTCCACAATCATTGTGACATTCACCCCCCCTACTCCACAATCATTGTGACATTCACCCCCCCTACTCCACAATCATTGTGACATTCACCCCCCCTACTCCACAATCATTGTGACATTCACCCCCCTACTCCACAATCATTGTGGCATTCACCCCCCTACTCCACAATCATTGTGGCATTCACCCCCCTACTCCACAATCATTGTGACATTCACCCCCCCCCCTACGCCACAGTCATTGTGGCATTCACCCCCCCTACTCCACAATCATTGTGACATTCACCCCCCCTACTCCACAGTCATTGTGGCATTCACCCCCCCTACTCCACAGTCATTGTGGCATTCACCCCCCTACTCCACAGTCATTGTGGCATTCACCCCCCCTACTCCACAATCATTGTGACATTCACCCCCCCTACTCCACAGTCATTGTGGCATTCACCCCCCCTACTCCACAGTCATTGTGGCATTCACCCCCCTACTCCACAGTCATTGTGGCATTCACCCCCCCCTACTCCACAATCATTGTGACATTCACCCCCCCTACTCCACAATCATTGTGACATTCACCCCCCCTACTCCACAATCATTGTGACATTCACCCCCCCTACTCCACAATCATTGTGACATTCACCCCCCTACTCCACAATCATTGTGGCATTCACCCCCCTACTCCACAATCATTGTGGCATTCACCCCCCTACTCCACAATCATTGTGACATTCACCCCCCCCCCTACGCCACAGTCATTGTGGCATTCACCCCCCCTACTCCACAATCATTGTGACATTCACCCCCCCTACTCCACAGTCATTGTGGCATTCACCCCCCCTACTCCACAGTCATTGTGGCATTCACCCCCCTACTCCACAGTCATTGTGGCATTCACCCCCCCTACTCCACAGTCATTGTGGCATTCACCCCCCCTACTCCACAGTCATTGTGGCATTCACCCCCCCTACTCCACAATCATTGTGGCATTCACCCCCCTTACTCCACAGTCATTGTGGCATTCACCCCCCCTACTCCACAATCATTGTGACATTCACCCCCCTACTCCACAATCATTGTAACATTCACCCCCCTACTCCACAATCATTGTGGCATTCACCCCCCCTACTCCACAATCCTTGCCGGCATCCCGCATGAATATTTATTGAATGAATACTTAATGAGGGGAGACCATGTTGCAGGGTCCCATCAATAAAATTTAAATTCATCAAAATCTATTTAAATGAGGTTCCTGCCCTTTTTGGGTGTCAATCTTATGACGCCGCCAGCGAGGGGCGGAGACAATCGGGAAATGCAATGTCTCCGGCGAGAATCACGTTTCCCGCGTCTCTCTTGTAAAACATGCTCGGTGGGATTCTCCATTCCTGATGCCGGGGCAGGATTCGAGAACTTCCGCAACAGCAAAACTGGTGCTGCACCTGGATCGATTCAGCGACTGTTGAGGGGCTAGCACCGGTGGCACGTGGAACATAATCGATTCCAATGAGAAACGGTGCAGGATTTGCGGGGTCCGTGATTGACACTCAGGAGGCTGATAATCTGCAGCCGCATATACACACTTCACTCCCCACACACACTTTTCCCAGCCATCAAGATGGCACTTGTTGCGCTGGAGCACACTCAGCCTGCTGATGGGTTGGCTGGGGCCAGAAGGCACCTAGGGGGGTGCCTTGGGGGGACACTATACAACCTGTGGCCCACATTCACAGTAAGCAGTCAGCGATGTGCGTAGCTACATGGCTGCCTTGCAGGCCACAGCAGTGGTGCGGCAATGGTGCACCATGCCTGTCCACCTCGACCCCACAGCCCACTTCCTAGCCATAACCCACTACTCCCCCCAGCCCTGGCAGAAGCCCCCCGACCAGCGACACGACTGTCAGCAAACTATGGCGATGGTGGACACTTTCCGTACCCCCTCTCTCTCCCTCAGCAGCCATGGCACCTGTTTCACGATTTTTGAAAGCACAGAGAACCTTTACGTTGGGAATTCGCCCCAGTGAAGGCAAAGAATCTCGGAGGCTCTGGAAAATACTGGGCCAGGCCCACTAATGATATGCCAAGGGTGTTTACTGGACATGCGTTCCGGAACACATTGACGCCACTGTCGAGGCAACAGAAAATTGAAATTTGGCGTGAAACCGCCGCCCGCCATGATTTTGGCTTCGGTACAGGTTCTCCGCCCAGTTGCGTTTCCCGATTCCAGTGCCAGTCGACAGAGAATCCCACTCGCTATATATTCTCTCTTTTAAACAGTAGACCACCACACTTTAAAATAAATTATTTTGTTTTATTAACAGGCACAAAACTAACATTGTACAAAGTATAAGTTAAAAAGCATATGGGTAAGGAATGGGTACAAATAATAATATAAATATCATACAGTGGAACAGTTGATACTTCGTTCACATATTGTTTGCTTTAGTCCTTCATTTATAGCCACAGTGTTCCCATTTTAATTTGACATCTCGTTTTTGTATAGTACTGTTCTGTTGTACATATTTATTTTGCATTATCAGATCTCAATCATTTGTTCTGTAAATCTGCTGCTGATTTTGATGAAAGCAGATTGACCTAATAATTTCTGCTTATACTACTTGTCTTGATTAGGTAGTGACTGTAAAATTGACTAAATTAACATTCAACTTTTGTATGAAAAGATCCAATTTTTAACGAGTTTTAATATAAAAATGATCAGTCTTTAACAATATGCTGGAATTTACACATCAAATAAAGAATCTGTTTTCAAAATGCAACTTAATGACAATTATTGCATTGTCAGGTAGCTAAGTATGGCATTTCTTAGAATTGATTTCATCTTACATGATATTTTGCAGGTTTTTGAAATTTGTGTAATTAATTTATAAATGTTGCTCTTGCCGTCCCTTAGAAGTAAAATCCATCAGTTAGAACTTTTACAAAGGCTTGGATTTAACAGCCCAACTTAGTCCCCGCCTCCTCCGGTTAAAAGATCCGGGGGAATAGAGAGAGCAGAGTCCACACTATGATCCTGGTAGCAGCCCCACAGCCAATGAACACTGAGAGCGGCATTAAGTGGTTGGAAGCTGCCTGCTTTGTAGCCAGGGGGTGGGGGGGATGCGGGGGGCGGGGGGGGGGGCGGCACTGCTGGGACTACAGACAATTCACCAAGCTTAGGCACTGTTAGGTTCTGGAAATTGTTAAAGCTCTGGGATGAGGCCCTTGACTGGCTGTTAATTCTCAAGGGTAATTATGGGTCAACAATAAATGCTGGCATAGCCAGCAACACCTACATCCTACAAATGAATGGGCATCAATAAACACAAATGTGGGCAGGCTGGCTTCACGCCAAATTGCAATTTTCTGTTGCCTCGACAGTGGCGTCAATGTGTTCCAGAACGCATGTCCAGCATATCATTAGTGGGCCTGGCCCAGTATTTACCGGAGCCTCCGCGATTCTCTGCCTTGACTGGGGCGAATTCCCGACGTCGAGGTTCTCAGTGCTTCCCCATGCCCCATTTAATTGCAGTGGGGGGGGGGGGAGGTGCAGGCAGTGTGTATATGGCGGGCACAGCACCTGTTGGATTTTACTTGCCCTCCCGCTCCCCATCTTCAAACCTACTAGCGAGGGCAATGGATTAGTGATTCATAAATTCCACAAATAATATCTCAGAAAAAATACTCAAAAATGGTCCTCGAACAGAAGATAAAACAAATTCATGTGATTTTAGGAAGAAATTACATTTTGACAAATATTTCCTACCTTTGAGAAATTTGTCATAAATTAATTTAGACTCTCTTCAGCTAATTACCAAAGTTTGAGGAACATTCCAAACAATGAATTGGGTGAATGAACATGAATGGTAACTAAATTTAATGTATGTTTCATCTTGAGTTTGATACATAGCAAAGATACACAATAATTTCACAATCCATTTTCCAACTGTAAAACTACCACAGTGCATGAGATCCAGGTAGCTTCCTCAATTGGATATGAATTCAGCCCTTATCTGGGAATTGATTAGCCCTGGATTTACCTTTGGGTAGGGTTGACTCCCTGGTCTAGTTAAGAAATGCCATTCACAGGGAATGTTAATCAGGAAAAGACAGACCTGCAGCGCAAATTACACTGCAAAAATATCCAGGCAGCAGGCAGCAGACAATTTCTTGTCCAATGCACCGTATGAGCACTGAATCTTGCAAGGTTCAGCCAATTAGGGTATCAACCTCAATGCATCTGCAAATGCTCTCGGGGTGGAATTGTGAAGGAACTACCAGGCTCGCTTTCATTGCTTTTAGAAACATGTTGAATCCATACACCATCTGGCAAAAGTAGTGCAGATAGCTGCTTCTATCCTGCTAAAACCATTCATGATAGTGGCAGTAAAGGGGCACAATTACTAGAGGAGGCTTATCATCACCTCACTACCCCATATCCCTTCCCTAACCTTTACGAATCAAAAATGCTCCTGCAAATATCAATGGTCTGGCCACAGTTCGGAATCCTGGCCGATTTCCCTCCACTCCACCCCTATTCTCACTGTTCGATGGTATCATAGAAGCCCTAGGTAGCAACAATTAATGGCCTCAAGAAGTTGGTAATGGAGGGAAAGAGCTCAGTAGAGACATCTTGTGTAAGTGATAATATTGCTGAGAATCAAGCCAAATACATTTGAGCTACTGGGTTGACAGGCTGGCAGTTGGAAAAGGTCCAATCGATCACTGAGAAACCATTAATGACATAAACGGAACTCTTCCCTTGAAGAAGGTGGGCGCGATCTACCGGCCACGTCGCACCGAACGGGAGCGCAATGCTGGGAGAAGCCTTCCGTGGGCTTCCCGACAGCCTTTTGTAGTTTTTACCTCACCACTATTCTTAGAATTCCCCCTATACCAAAAAGGGCCGATTTATTCTAAATGGTGAGCAGGGATTCTCATTCCCCGACTCCTACGCAGACTTCGGCGGGTGCTATTCGGGTCAAACTAGTGTTTCAAGTTATCCCCCGGTATAACCCGTATCTTCGTAGAAGAATTTTATCTACTTACCACTTAGTAACTTACACACGGGTCCAGCTTGCTAAGTGAAGTAAAGTAAACTTTTTCAAGAAAATAATAATAACCACTCTTTCAGGTTATCAATTTGAACTTAACTTTATTTTCAAGTTAAAAGAGAATAACTACTTTTACAGAAAGGTAGAAAGATCTTTTCTTGTTCGGACCAGTTGCAGACTTTCAAGTCTCTCTTGACAATCAGTTTTCTTTAATTTTTGGTCTTCTGCTGAGTTCTCTGGGCTGCTCGGTCTCTCGATGTTGCTTGTCCCATTACCGAGGAAGATGCTCTTCTGATTATCTGCTCATTATCCCCAGTTTTTATAGCCATTTGGGGCCCCTTAACCTTTGCACCTGGCACCCTTCAGTCTGTCTGCATGACATTTGATATGCTAAATTTTAGCAGTTTTTAGAAGCGTGGTGCTACTTCTACAGCGATAGTGCAGTTTCATCCTCCCTAGCTTGCCATCTTTGACTGCATTTTTCTCGCTTTGCTTGACATGTCATAAATTTGTGTGCCTTAGTTCGCACTCTTGGTTTCATGTCTTTTCCAATGCACTTTTTCTCTGATTCGACTCGGGTCACCTTCAGGTTAAGCTAATGTCATGTTAGTGTTATCCTCTGTTTCTAACTTTATCTGCTTTGACCATTTTCAAAAGGTTTTAACTTCAAATGCGATGTACGTTATAATGTTACTTTGTCACTTTCTAGATTTATTAATCAGTTTCATTTAATACTAGTGTTAGCAACTTTTCACACTTTAAAAGTTGTTCCTTATCTTATACTTTAGATTCTGGCTGCTTTTCCTATTTGTTCAATTAAATAACTCCTTACTAAAGATTTGTGAGATACTGTTCCCTTTCATATAACTTCAAGAGTTTTTAAGTCAATCAAAAGTCTTTTCTAACTTGTGAATCAAAATGAAGCTCCTATCTGTTTTCATCCCTGTCTGTGAAGTTGTCTGCTTTTAAAACAGCTGCTGCTGTTAACCCCTTGTGGGACTTCTCCTTTTTATTTAAACGCCTCAGGTATTCTTAGTGTTATTTTCATGTTTCAAATGTCATATTCTTCCAAGTTTTCACAACACTTTGCGTTTCCCGAGATCTATCCAGATCTGGCCCCTCTTCCCCTCCCCCTGGAGCACAGACAACTTGGCACACCAGGCTGGTAACTTGGAACTGCCAAGGTGATCAGATGGCACTGTAAACTGACAGGAGCACTGAAAAGGTGCCAGGGTGGCAATGCCAGGGTGGTTGCGTGCCAAGGTGGCTCTGCCAATGGTGAGGGCTTGGGGGTGCCATGCCCATGAGTGGCGGGAGGAAGGGGGGTATGAAGGATGGGGGTGCAGGGCAGATATTAAGGGGCTTCTGGAAGGTTGAAGGGGTGAAGTGGGCCCCTCCGGAACCCTGTAGCAGGGTGTCATCACTTGGGGGAGTGTGGGGTAATGCCTATGTGTTTGAGGGGTGACATTGTCCCTGGCTATGGGCTGTGGGCGACCCACAAGCCCTCTTAGAAATCGGGGCTCCCTTTCAAAAGGGTGGCCCAGTCTCTGAGGAGCCGGACTGGCCAGCGACTTCAGCTCCCCAATGATGAAAATAATTCTAAGTGTGGACTTGACTGGGGAGAAACTCTCCAGGGCCCAAAAAAGTGACTACGGGTGCCGATTTAATGGAAAAGTTTGTGGTAGCGAGCAAGAACTGCCAAGAGCTTCTCAATGCTCGGCCTGGCAAGGCCAACGTCGCTATAAAACGTTAATTGGTTCGCTTATGGAGGCCCCATGGGCTTCACACTGCAAATGACTGTCCCGCAGGCTGACTCGCCGGGACCGTGCTCCCTAGCTCTCCCGCTAACAAGGGAGCATTTAAATCGCTTCTGCACAGCCTGCAACCCCACACAGCCTACGGCCATGCCACCGAGGAGACCAGCACAACGATTCGGGGATACCGACCTGGTCAGGTTATTGGACGCAATTGAAATTGGACGGGATGCCCTGTTCCTCCGAGGTTATCAGAGGGTCAGCCACAGGGCAGCCAGTGCCGCCTGGGACGAAGTGACTCGGGGAGCATTACCGGCTCGGGGAGCGTCACCAGGAGGACTGGAACCCTGTGCCGTACGAAGGTCAATGACCTCCACCGGGCTGCATGGGTGGTTTGGCACCGGCCCCCTGGCACCTGCCCTGCCTGCCACTCCCGACCTCCTCGCGAGCATGCACCTGGCACCGCCCCGCCCAGCACTGTTCCATGCCCCGGCCCACCCATGTCCAGCAGGGCTGCCTCCCTCCCCCAAACTCTCCATCTCTCATCCTATACTCCCCATTTCCCCCATATTCTTCATTCTCCCCTTCCCCGGAACAGGTCTTGGAGGTCTCGGATGTGGCCGAGGACAGATCTGTCACCAATGTAGAGGTTGACGTACGCCGCAGAGATGAGGATTCACCGGCTGCCACCCAGATACCCTGTCACTCGTGAGTTGTTAATGCCATACAGAATGATCAGTCCCTCTCACTGACCACATGTCCATTCACCCGAAGGATCCTCATCTGGAGGCGCCAACGACCCCCCCCCCCCCCCCCCCCGCCCCCCCACCTCCCATGAGAACACCTCAAAGGAGAGTTCTGACGATGTCACTATAATAGTCACATCACAGCTGTCAGCCCCACCCTCCACAAATGCGGAGACGCACACCTTAGTGAACAATGGTAGTGGACATATTCTGGTGAGCACCACATACCTGCTTATGCACATCAGGTGGAGGCAGGAACGCCCAGATGAGACAGCAGTTAGACATCTGCTGGATCCCAGGACTCAGCTGGGTCCCAGACAGATGCTGAGCCTCTGGGCCAGGTTTACCCGGACCTGATGCAGATGCTAGGGTGCACCATTGAGATTCCGAGGGGGATGTCAGCGACACTCCATCAGCTCCATAGCCTGACTCATGCCTGTCCATTGAGAGCTCGCTCACACCCATCGCTTACATATGGAGGAACCCCAGAGGCTACCGGCACTGGCAATGCGTGACACTGAGGCCAACACTGCTAGGGTGGCGACCGTAGTGGAGAGCCTGGTGCACAAAGTGGGTAACATGAGTGGAGGTGCCCAAGGCGTATCCAGTGAGCGACGGCCACGACTGAGTGCCTCAACAGCGTGTCCCAGTCACTGGGGGACGTGACCCAGTACCAGACAGACCTCGATGATGCACTGCTTGACATGTCCCAGTCACAGGTGGGCATTGCCGAGGTGCTGAGGAGCATTCCCAGTCACAGGTGGGCATTGCCGAGTCGCTCCAGAGTAGGTCCCAGTGACTGAGGAGCATCGCAGATGGCGTCAGCATAGTGTTGCAGACATTGGAGAGCCGCCAGGGCTGACAGAGCCAGATGACACAGGAGCAGCCATGGCCCTCGATCCATCCTGAGGTGAACCCTAGGGCCCTATGGGCACCGACTGGGAGGAGGGGACGCTGGGTGCCAACCCGCAGCCACGCTACGGCGTGACGACGGCAACCACCAGCTCCCCCAAAATCTACCCCACTGACAATGGCACGCCTCGGAGTCAGCACCAAGAACAGGGTGGCACAGTGGGGCAAGTGCCACTGGCAAGTGGGCCAGGGCCTTCCGTACCCAAAACGCAAGAGGACACCCACCAGGGGCATCAAAGGCCATGGGACACAGTAGGCAGCAGACTGCTTCCGCCTCTGATGTGCATCCTGGGAACACACCTAGAGCACGGAAGTCTAAGCAGGTCAAGGACCACTGAGAGGGCACTGGAGGGGGAGGGGTTGGGGAAGGGGGTAGGGTGCAATGTGGGGGGGGGGGAGGATTGGGAGAGGTAGGGAGGTGGGGCAGCATCATTGGGGGATTGGGGAAGTTGGGGACACATGTGTATAGGATTTTAAAAAGTTGCACTTCAGAAATATGACGTCTCTGACACTTTCTTCCGCAATGTGGGCCGAGCACCAATCCCCTGCCCCAACTTGCCAGGCATGGAGGCCCTGGATGCCTCTTCCCTCCAGCCCCTGGGTGTTCAGATGTTCGCTGCTGCAACCATAGTGTTGCCTCCCACAGTGTACAGGAACAGTGTCCAGGCATCACGGTCTGTTTGGGATGCTGGGCAATAACCCCCACATGCTACATGGCACGCCCACCCACGGGAATCCACTTGGAAGGTGTGAAGTGCTCACTTAGCTACGATTGCCAATTCCTAATGAGCAATCCTCTTTAGCCGCGTGGCCAAAGGCCTCTGCGGTCAATGGGAGTTATGGGTGGTTAGTGGGTCAGACAGGCTGGGAACACACGATCCAGGGGCTGGCATGGGGAACCCGCAAGCGCTAATACACCCATCTCCGAGCACTTGGGCCTCCACCCCAGTGCCCCTGGGCTCATTGCTCGGGAGCGAAGATGGTTACTCACCTCCTCGGATCCCCACAGCAGCTCTTCCGCCAGCTTCATGTTTTAACCAGGTGCACTAATCACCGGTGGGGTGACCACTTGCTGTGAAGGCAGTTCAATCACAGGAGGCCATTAGATAGAGGTGTCGCTCCCATTAATTGTATGGAGATTGGGCTTAAGTGGTGATTATTGATTGGGTTCTGATTTCGCCAACAGGTGCGGGCCGGTCTCTCCCGCGATCTAACGTCCTCGTCGCACTCTCGCTTAAGCGCAACACACCCATTAAATCATGCCCTAAGTGTGGTTAGATAACAGTGGGGAAGTCGTCGACAGAGCCAGGGAGAAAGCCCCAGCAAATGACACTTAGAAGCGTTTCCGTTAGATCGCGGCCGGTGTTTTACTGTTGCATTACACATTTGACCTTTCACCTTCAGTTATGCTGCCATTCAGGTGGTTTTGACCTTCATGTGTTTTTACAGTAGGTTGCTTTCCATCTATTTCTTTCGCATGGTATTTCCTTCTGTAGTAAATTTGTGATATCAAAGTGATGATAAACATCTCCATTATGAGAAGCTGCTGATTCATATCTGGAAAAGATTGAATTGTAATTCGTTAATTGAGTGGCTTAGCATTTAAGCAAAAGATTTCTATTAATTAGAATAGCGGTTGCCTCGGCAATTTGTGCAGTAGCCTCAATAATCTTCGAACAATTTTGTGAGGCTCTGCTGTCAGAATGGAGGATTGCTAGCGATGAACACGGGCTACAATGTTATAGCCTTATTTCTGACTTGGCATTAGCGCGAGAGAGGCCTTGCACTAATAAAATAAATTCTGTTTACACAATGAATATGTCAAAAAAAATTAATCCATCAATTTTCTAGCAGGGCTGCACCACGTCAAATTAGCCTAACTATTTGTCAGGTATGTGTGTTTTTATTCTAACTACACTGAACCAATCAGAAATGTACAGGACTAGTAAAGATCAATGCTGCACATCTGTCTGACATCACTTAAATTAATGCTTGCAAATAATAAGAAATCTACATGCTCTCTCATCAAGCAGAAATTTACGGAATATTATAGATTTAAAATATAACATACATATTCCTCTGGCTGTGGATGAAAATGGAGGTGCACAGGCTATACTGCCTGTCGATGCTGTTATATTGATAATTAAAGCTTGGAGTTGATTAAGAATGAATGAAATCTGCAGAAAAGATAATAGAGAATTAAAATTATTGAGTATACTATAAATCATGATAATTAAACCTGTATGATAGGCTTCAATAAATTGTACTTTCTCAAGTTAGTCAATTCTTTTTTAACAGGATTTCTAATACTGGTTCAGGCAAATGTAGGGTGGTTGTTATAAGTTTCAGGACTCCCTTACATATTCTCTGAGGTATATCAGTGACGGTCAATCATTGAAGAATCTACCTGGACTGCCCAAAATCTAATCATACCATCAGGATGCCCTGCAGTCTGAATTGAATTTTGTGGACTTAACAGTTGTCCTCAGATATTCTTCTCCTATCCTTCGAATGGGGGATTGAAATCTTTGGCAAGTCAAAGCCAGATATGAATTGTTTAGGTGCTTTATTCATGACTGGAACGTGAGCATGCAGAATGAAAGTTCCACTTCAACGAATCCTAATTCTTTTCTTGAAAAAATTGGCAGAAAAAAATCCTGTCCTTTCACCTTATTTTTCTTTTCAGATTACTTTGAATTGCAACAACTGGTCTCTAGCTCAGCATTCAGCTCTGGGCCCGATGTTTACACCAGATGTTTACTTGTTTTTAAAACTGCCAGTCTATGTGATCCTATAGAGACCCATTAGTTATTTCTTTCTGATGTGGAAGCTGGGGAAAGGGTAGACTTGTCGGCTCTGGCTGGCGGTAGTCCTGGAGGTTTGGTGATGTGACATTTGGCCATGTGAACATTTGCTTATGAAGATCTTTGACCTCACAAATCTAGTATAACTTTGACAATCCAGGAGGCTTTGTTTTCCCTTGTGTGTCCAATTCCTGGGGAGGTAGGAGTAGGTATTTCCACTGTCAAAGTAGCTAATTGGCTCCATAGACTTTTACCAGATAACATTTCACAATAAAGTCAGTTAAAGGAAATTTAAGATTTGGACTCATTATTTTTAACAGTTTAAGTTAATCAATAAAATAAATAAATAGTCATATTGATGGTCACGTAAAGAAACTCAGCAATTTGATTTAACAGTGTGCTATTTCCCACTTTTAGAAGTGCACAGTAGAACATGGTGGTAGCCTGGATAATTTCCAGTACAAAATCATGAAGTTTCCATTAACAGTTCCCTTTTAGATATACTAACCCTTTCCTGTTGCACAGAACATTATTCATTTCAGTTCATAGGAAACGGGACTCCACATATGAAAAATGTATTTTTACAATAAACAAGAGTAATAAGGAAACAATAATTTTATCATTCTTATTGTTTTATACACATGTTTATAAAGGTTGATATTGTATAACTTTGTTTATTTTCTCCAATTATACCAGCGAGGTGCAAGCCAGCCTGGTAGCTAACATTTGTACCTTTTAAATAAGAAATGTTTCTGAAGTAGCTGTAAGGTGCATAATCCAATCTACCTTAAATAGGATGAATTTGGGGATTATCTTCTGACTTTTAAGTTCACCTTTGACTTTGTTAAAAACAATCGAAACTGGCCACAGTGCAACTACTGTGGACACACCAAGGGAAGTGTTAATCCATATTGCAGGTCCACTCGGAGAAATCTGTAAAATAAGAAATCCTAAACTGATATGTTCATTGAAAATAGATCTAATTATTGTCAGTTCCATACCATAAGTTATTTGTTCTTATTTATTGCATTTAATCAGGTATGAAATAGGCTAGATAAGGTATGATAGAGTAATGGCTGAGCCATTAGTGCCATAGTGGAGAACAGTAGCCCATCATACAAGTATATGGACAACAGCTTTGAGCGCACACAGCTAAGCATTGAACAACATTCCATGCAGTGGCATGATGAAAATTAGAGTTCTAAGCCAGGAAAATGGCATCACAATCCTCTCTCAGAACACTCCCTACAGTCACTCTCTTTAATAATTTTCACTAAACATTAGACGACAGAGTCACTGGGAAATAAATAAAGAGAAAATTACAGCATTAACTCAGAAATGTGAACTTTGAAAAATGAACTGCTTAGTCAGCAGCTCAGGAAAAGATAGTCAATTTCTATCCTGTAGGGAAAAGTTGTCAATTTATCACCAACATTTTTATTTATTCTATTCATGTACTGGCATGTAGCTCAACAGGGGAAAAAAAACGTACATCATCCGGGTCGAATGTCCCATTCACCCAAAGGACTAATGTGAAGATCATTAGGACTGGCCGCAAGAAAGCTAGCTGAAATGTTCCCAATTTCAGCATGATCATCAGGCGCCTAAAAAGAAACAGACATTAACGCATTTAGTCAACAGTTTAAAATGGCAAATATAAGTCATTAGTTTAGGTCTTCCATTTATTCTTAACAAGAGACTTAACTCAGTCATTTTGTGAAGCACCTTGTGATCCTTTTTGTAAAGAAAAAGAAAGACTTGCATTTTTCGATTGCATTTCATGACCTCAGGTCATCTCAAAGCACTTTAAGCCAGTTAAACACTTTCAATGTGTCGTCACAGTTGTAATGTAGGAAACGTTACTTCCAACTTGTGCACATCAAGCTCCCACAAATTCAATATGGTATTATTTTGTAGTTGATTGAGATGTAAATATTGGGCAGGACACTGAGGATGACTTCCCTACTCTTTTTTCAAACTAGTACCATGGATTTATCCCCACTCAAGAGAGCAGGGAAGGCCTTGATTTACAACGCCTCAGCCAAAAGGTGGTATTATTTTTGATACTTCAGGCTGGAGTATCCAACATAATTATGGAATTATAATGTACCAACTGCCAAGGTAAAAGGAACCAACATATACATTTTATACACCACATAATTGTTTTGATCGCTTAAGCCAGTATTTACCAAATAATGCTGTTGTATTTGCTCCCTTCCATTTTTGTGGATTATTTTTTCTATTTACCCAAGCCCCGACATCATATTTGTTAAATCAACCCCAATAGTGACGTACAAACCTAGACACTCATACTCCTGAGACGGGATTTGGTGATGTTTTATCTTATTCACTTGGTTCTTGCATCTTTCCCTTCTTCGGGTATTGTTGTTTTATATGGCATTTTTAGTCAGCAAGGTGAAGGAACTGCTTGTTGTAGCATCTGAAAACTAGTGAGTGATTGGTGCGTCCACTGAGGCCTTCGCTGGCCGATCTTAACTGACAGGTGAATCCAGCCTGTGGTATCTAAATAGGGGGTTAAATAGAGTAATGCTGCATATCAACCATGATCTAACTGAACGGCATGAGGGGCTTACTCCTCTTCCTGTGTTCCATTACAGACATGGACATTTATCAGAATTTTATTTTCCCGAACCATCAAGAGAACTGGGTTGATATCAAGTAGCCTCACTTCAAACATAGAATCATAGAATTTACAGTGCAGAAGGAGGCCATTTGGCCCATCAGGTCTGCACCAGCCCTTGGAAAGAGCACCCCACACCTCCACCCCATCCCGTAACCCAGTAACCCCACCCAACCCTTTTGGACACTAAGGGTAATTTAGCATGGCCAATCCACCTAACCTGCACATCTTTGGACTGTGGGAGGAAACCCACGCAGACACGGAGAGAACGTGCAGACTATGCACAGACAGTGACCCAAGTCGGGAATCGAACCTGGGACCCGGGAGCTGTGAAGTGACAGTGCTAACCGCTATGCTACCGTGCCGGTATAAACAGAATCACAACCATTAACAAAGAGAGCACAGTCTCATTCCATCATTGTGCGTTGGATTGTGGCCCAGACCCTGAGCTAAACTGATGAAATGTTTATCACTCAGTCACCCAAACCCTTTATAAATTCTAAGCTCAATAACTCAGAATGCACGGTAAAATAAAGTTTCCATAGTCCCAGGTGATCATAGACTGCTTTCCCCTTGGAGGGGGACAGCTGACTGGTGGTGATTTAACCTGACGATCACCGCACCTCAGGTTGAGAAGGCAGGACCTTAATGAATATTCTCAGCCAGGATAGGAATTGAACCCATGCTGTTGGCCTATCACAAACCAGCTGTCCAGCCAACTGAGCTAAATTCAGAACGTACAATGTGTGTCAGTTATAAAAATAACAGGCCAGATCAACTTCCAGTGGCGAGGAAGTGCTGAGCGGTCACAGGAACAGTGGCTCTCATCTGGGAAACTTGGAAATCAACACTTTCAGCCTAAAATTGGACGCTAAGCCAACCAAAAAAACCCCACCCTTCTCTGAAACCATCACAGACGAGGAGAAATGCTCTCACATCCACAAAGGGGCCGAAAGGACAATAAGCTCAGCAAGAGCCAGGAGGGAAAGGTTGAGGTGGCAGACACACGGAGCGAGGCAGAAGAGGACATGGTGCAGCGAGCCAGATCACCGACAGTAACGCTGGCCCACCTGCCAATAGGCCAAAGGATGAAACTCTTAACACTGGGGCCCCTTAAACATAGAGACACCATAAAGAAGGAGATTATGGCAATAGTAAAATCGGCAGTTGCAGATGCCTTGGCCCCCTTCAAGGAAGCGTTGGAAAGGACCGAGCAGCAATTGGAGACACAGGAGACGAGGGTATAGGAGCTCGAGAAGGCGGCTCCCAACCAAGGTGAAGCAGAGGTGGTAAGCAGAGGTGGTAAGTTTGGTCGTGGCACAGGGAACACTCAGGGGGAAGGTGGAGGACCAAGAGAACCGGTCACGCTGTCAGAACCTCTGAATCGTGGGTCTACTGGAGGGCACCGAGGACAGAAACCCCACAGAATATGTGGCACAAATGCTGGGCAAGCTGGTTAGGGGCGAAAGCTTCCCCAAGCCCCCAGAATTGGCAGGGCACGCAGGTCATTCCAGCAGAGGCTATAAACAGGGGAACCACCGCAGGCCATCATCGCCAAGCTCCATGGTTCCAGGAAAAGGAGAATGTAATGACCTCCAATTGGCATTATTGGTTGGCCAAATGGAATATGAGCTCCCTCAATGATAGCTCATTGAGGGGGCCCATATAAGCACCTGTGTAGGCTTTGTGAGGCAGTCTTAAGTTGACTGGAATGCTAGCAGCATTGTTTGGAGCTGCTCTTGTATATAAGTTATTGCAAATAAATACTGGTGTAGTGACGGAACCCCTGCCTCCTGTGGATTATTACAGTGGCGACGAGGTAAACAAAGAACCTTGTGGAGACCAGCTGCCGCACTCGGAGGGTAAGCATTGCTCTTTCAAAAATGCCTCTTTTTGGGAAGTTGGATGCATTCGACCCGACTATTGAGAACTGGTCCCAGTATGTGGAGAGAATGTGTTACTTTTTCCAGGCCAATGAGATAACGGAGGACGGAAGGAAACGGGTTATACTGCTGTCGGCGTGCGGACCCTCAGCCTTCGCCATTATGCGTAGTCTAACTTATCCCGATACGCTGGACACGATACCTTTCCAAAAATTAACAAAATTGGTGGAAGAGCACTATGACCCAAAAACACCCCTCATTTTGCGTAGGTACAGATTCTACACAACGAAGCGGGAAGACAGAGAGTCAGTCACAAATTTCTTGACCCGCCTGAGAAGGCTGGCGGAAAAATGTGAGTTCGGCCTGACGCTAAATGAAATGCTTCGGGACTGGTTAGTGTGTGGCATAAATGACCTCCAAATACAGAAGCGCCTGTCGACGGAAACGCAGCTAGACTGCAGGTGGGAGTTACAGCTCGCACTGTCCCTAGAAAAGGCAGCAAGTGGGGTGCAGGAACTACAGGGCACGCCAATGGAGGTAGATACCTGGGAGAGGGACTACCACAATGGGTCCAGCTACCAGATAGCTGTCCTCAGGAAAAGCCTGAGGAACAGAGGGCCAAAGGAAAACCCCAGAACTGCCCCCAAGTCTGCTAGGACTAACTGGAGACAGAGGGAACTACCGGCTGAGGCTCCCCCCAACAGAAAAGGACTGTTTCTGGCACCAGACAGAGTGGGGTAACAGTGACAGAAACCCTAGAAGGAGGTGGCAAAAGAGGAATAGCAGATGGGGATGCAGGGAAGTACACCACCTAGATGCCCCATCCTCCTCCGAAGGGAAACAGTTATATAATATTTCGACGAAGAAAGCGGAACCTATTAAGATTACCCCACGGGTGAACGGTCAGCCGACAATAATGGAAATAGACACGGGTGCGGCCGTATCAGTAATGGGAGTGGCAGCATTTTTAAAAATCAAAGATGGACTCCAGCCACTAACCCTAACAAAAACATTGACAAAACTTAAAACCTACACGGGGGAACCCCTGGAAGTTCTAGGCACGGCTCATGTACCCGTGGAATATGACAAACAATTGCTCAGATTACCATTGACGATAGTAGAGTGCTCCGGACCGAACTTAATAGGATGGACCTGGCTGAAAGACCTAAACTTAGATTGGATGAAAATTTTCCAGAGTGGAAGCGGGCAGTTGAGTGGAGTACTCCAAAAATACCCGGAGGTCTTCCAAGAAGGTTTGGGGAAATTATAGGCGCCAAAGCAACTTTGCACGTGGACCCAGAAGCCCTTCCGAAATTTTGTAAGGCCAGGCCGGTACCTTTTGCATTAAGGAAGAAAGTAGATGTCGAAATAGAAAGGTTACGGCGCGACGGCATTATCAGATCAGTACAGTTCTCGGAATGAGCAGCGCCGGTGGTACCAATTTTGAAGCCAGACGGCTCGATACGTCTCTGTGGAGATTTCAAACAGACGGTAAACAAATACGCACTGCTGGACAAATACCCGATCCCGAAAATAGACGACCTATATGCCAAATTGGCAGGTGGGCTTTTGTTCACGAAACTGGACATGAGCCACGCCTACCTGCAGTTAAAACTGGACAAGGACTCCCAGAAGTTTGCTATGATCAACACCCTGAAGGGACTTTTTCGTTACACTAGGCTACCTTTCGGAGTGTCATCAGCCTGCGCTATATTCCAGCATATGATGGAAAATATTCTGCAGGGACTACCGCAGGTGGCGATTTATTTGGACGATGTCTTAATCACGAGTCGGACAAACAGGGAACACTTAAGGAACCTGGAGAAAGTGCTCAGGCATTTCGCAAAGGCAGGCGTACGGCTGAAAAGAGAAAAATGTATTTTTCTGGCCCCACAAGTGACGTACCTGGGATATAAAGTAGACGAGTTGGGCTTACATCCATTGGAAGACCGAGTAAGGGCAATAAAAGAAGCCCCAGCTCCCACCACGGTCCAGGGGCAACGATCATTTCTAGGATTGGTAACATATTATGGCAAATTTATTGAAAATAGAGCATCCATCCAAGAACCCCTCCACCAGCTACTAAAAAAGGGACAAGAATGGAAATGGTCCGCCCGTCAAAACCGAGCATTTAGGGACATTAAGGAACAGCTGTCAACCGAAAATGTCATAGAGCATTATGACCCAAGGAAGGAGTTGGTGGTCACGTGTGACACATCGCCTTACGGGGTAGGAGCCGTCTTAGCCCATAGAGGAAGGAATGGGGAAGAACGGCCAATAGCCTATGCTTCGAGGACCTTGGCGATGGCTGAGAGAAAGTACACCCAAATCGAGAAGGAAGGGCTGGCGGTGATATTTGCAGTAAAAAAAATTCACCAGTATCTGTACGGGCGGAAATTCACCATAGTGACGGACCATAAGCCGTTATTGGGGTTATTAAAAGAAGACAAGTCAATACCCCCGATTGCATCAGCTAGAATCCAACACTGGGCGTTGCTACTGGCGGCATATAGATACGTTCTGGAGCACAGACCGGGAACGCGAGTAGCAAATGCAGATGCTTTGAGTAGACTTCCCCTCCCAGACACCCCGCCGCTAATACCGAGAGTAGAGGAGACAGTAATGACTCTAAATTTTCTGGACACCCTACCAGTGGACGCACAACATATTTGGTTGTGGACGCAAAAAGACCCAGTTTTAGCCAAGGTGAAGCATTTACTGCTAACAGGGGAACTGGAGAGACCAGTGGAGCCCCAGATGCACCCATACTGGAGCAGAAGGGACCAAATAACCGTAGAAGACGGTATCCTATTATGGGGAGCCCGGGTAATAGTCCCAGCTCAGGGCTGTCGGGCAATCTTAACCGAGTTACATCACGGACACCCAGGGGTGTCTAAAATGAAGATGCTAGCTCGAAGCTACATTTGGTGGCCAGGATTGAACACAGACATAGCAGCCTTGGTACGTCGGTGCCAGGAGTGCCAACAGGGGCAAAGAGTGCCACCTGCTGTGCCATTGCACCTGTGGGAATGGCCAGGCAGGCCGTGGACCCGCCTGCATATTATATTGACCACGCCGGCCCTTTCATGGGCTCAATGTTTTTGGTGATAGTGGACGCCCACTCCAAATGGTTGGACGTCCACCGGGTAAACGCGGCAAGCACAGCATCGACAATTGAAAAGCTCAGGGCCTCGTTTGCAACACATGGACCTCCGGAGGTATTGGTGTCGGACAACGGAACGGCATTCACAAGTGGGGAATTTGGAAAATTCCGAAAGGGAAACAGAGTCCGCCACATCAAAACGGACTCTTACCATCCAGCGTCCAACGGCCTGGCAGAGAGAGGGGTCCAGACATTAAAAGCGAGACTCAAGAAGCAGCCGGCAGCGTCAATGGACACAAAGCTCTCCCGCTGGCTGTTTGATTACAGGACCACACCGCATTCCACAACGGGCATACCGCCAGCTGAACACTTAATGGGAAGGCGGCTGCGAACGAGGCTGAGTCTCCTTTTCCCAAATTTAACGGGGAAAGTGGAGAAACAACAGGAGGTGCAATGCAGGGGGCATGATAATAGTCGGCAGCAGAGACATTTCCAGGTGAGGGCACCGGTTTGGGTCAAGAATTATGGGAATGGGGCAGCACGGTGGCGCAGTGGGTTAGCCCTGCTGCCTCACGGCGCCGAGGTCTCAGGTTCGATCCCGGCTCTTGGTCACTGTCTGTGTGGAGTTTGCACATTCTCACCATGCCTGCGTGGGTTTCACCCCCACAACCCAAAGATGTGCAGGGTAGGTGGATTGGCCACGCTAAATTGCCCCTTAATTTATTTTATTTTATTTTAAAAATATAATTTAAAAAAAGAATTATGGGAATGGACCAACGTGGGTCAAAGGCACAGTAGAGTCCTAAACAGGGCCCATATGATATAAAGTTTCGATCGGAGGTAAGGTGCTGAAGAAAAACCTAGACCAAATAAGGGCAGAGGAACCACACCTGGAGGCAGTCGAAGCAGGACCGCCTCAAGCTGGGATAGACCAGACGGGAAAGATACCCACACCCCAGCCCCGAGCAATTTCTCCAGACCCCATCATCCAGTCGTCAGAGTCGGAGATGGATACATTCGACGAGGCCGCCGCGACACCTCTCCCCGAGGAGGAGGAAGTACAACTTCCAAGGAGATCATCAAGGAAAAGACGGGCACCTATAAGGTACACCCCACCCACGTCGGAGAACGACCCGGCGGATGACACCGAGGTGACAGACCCGGACAGGAGGAGCAGGATGAAGCTCAGAGGAATGCCAGTCTTAAGTTGACTGGAATGCTAGCAGCACTGTTTGGAGCTGCTCTTGTATATAAGTTATTGCAAATAAATACTGGTGTGGTGACGGAACCCCTGCCTCCTGTGGATTATTACAGAGAAGATCCTGAACTGGGCAAGATACACGCAGTCTTGCAAATGGGAAGGGTACACGATCCACGTGTATCAAGACATTGGGTAGACCTAGCCAAGTGCCGAGCTGAATTCCATGGAACCAAATTAGCCTTGTTTAAAAGCAAGGTACAGTTCTGGTTGCTGTACCCAGCCAAACCATGGATGAGCTACCTAAAGAGGGAACACTATTTTACCACACCGGGTGAAGCGGAGGGGTTTGTCAACAAGAACGGGCTGGTAAAGCAACAGCAACAACAAAAAGAGACACAAAAGAACAATTGCACTGGATGAAGTTGCTTTGCTTTCGCACAGATGCACGTCTCAGGAGTGGGGGGAGGGGCAGTGTGGGGGTGGGGGGGGGGGGGGGGGTGGGGTGGGGGGGGGGGGTCAGAAGGGTACCAAATTGAGAAAGGAGACGGGGTGGAGAGAGAATCACAACTGGCAGGGAATAAAGAGATCATCCCAAGGGGGGAGCCACCACACTAGAGAGCATTCTAGGAAGGGGAGAGAGGGGGCTGCAGCTTAGATCCTGACAGGGAGAGAGTGCCTAGCAGAAAGTGGGTGCAACAGCAGTTTGAGGGGTAGGATAAGGGATGATCGGGGGGAGAGATGGTGGGTGGGGAATCCCACATGGGCGGTGGTAGGGGAGAACAGGAGATATAGATGGGCTCAGGGGAGAGGATCGGCAGAGGGGGGGGAGGGTAGATCGCTGGTTGCAACAGGTTGCACATGCCGACAACAGGGAAAAAGGCATCATAGACGGCCATCTTGGATGGACCCCCAAACAATGGGAAACCCCAGAACCGGAGGGCACATCCACATGGCAAATATGGCAAAGGTGTCCATCTTGGGTGGCCCCTGGGCAAAGGGAAACCCTGCAATGCAGGGGCATGTTCACAAGGTGAGCATGGCTGATCCCACAGGAGTGGGGGGCTGGCGGGGGGGGGGGGGGGGGGGGGAGAGAGGAGAGAACAGAAGACATCCATCAGAATAGTTACCTGGAATATCTGGGGACTGAACAGCCAGTGGAAAGATCCAGAGCCTTTGCCCATCTGAAAAGCCTGAGGGCCGACTTAATCTTCCTCGAAGAGACTCACCTGAGAGAGATGAACCGATTGAGGGTAAGGAAGAGCTGGGTGGGTCAGACGTTCCAAGCCTGCTATGGAACAAATGCTAGGGGGGTGCTGTACTGCTCAATAAGAGGACAACATTCACAGCGAGAATGATGGTTATGGACCCCGGGGGTGTGGGGGGAGTGGTATTCATGGTTGGCAGTGTCCTGGAAGGGGCACCAGTGGTCCAGGTAAACATGTGCGCTACCAACCGGAACAATGCAGACATCATAAAGAAAACCATGGGAGAAATTCCCAACATAGATTCCCACTGACTCATCATGGGGCAGGGGGGGACTTCAACTGCGTACAAGACCCATGGACAGGCAAATCCATCCCCAAATCGGGGAAACAGTCGAACATGGCCAAAGAACCTCATGGAGCAGATGGGGGCAGTGGACCCATGGAGGGTCCATAGAGGTTCACACACGCATGGGAGAGGGTGTTCTCCCAGTTTACAGCGTATACACAAGGATCGACTTCTTTGTAGTGGGGAAATTAGTGCTTCCAAGTGTTGTACAGGCAGATACACTGAATTAGTAACCTCTGACCACACTCTATATTACGTGGTTGTGAGGTTGGAAACTGACCAGGCCTAACGCCACCTCATGGGGGCTGGACAGAGCCCTCCTCGCCGTAAAGGCGTTCTGTGAGAAGATATCACAAGCCGTCAACGGATATGTAACCTGCAACCAGAATGGGGTGGTCTCACTCTCCACATTCTGGGAGGCACTGAAGGTGATGATAAGGGGGGAAATTATAGCTTACAGGGCTCTCAAAGATCGGAAAGAGAGGGCGGCTAGGCAACAGTTGGCCGACTCCATACTGGAAGTGGAACAG
Source organism: Scyliorhinus torazame (assembly GCF_047496885.1). Classification (NCBI taxonomy): domain Eukaryota; kingdom Metazoa; phylum Chordata; class Chondrichthyes; order Carcharhiniformes; family Scyliorhinidae; genus Scyliorhinus; species Scyliorhinus torazame. Next base: position 95,760,298 of record NC_092714.1, on the reverse strand, counting down.
CGGTGCTCCAAGGTCCCCAACTCTAGAACTATTGGCAGAGAGGAAAAAACTACAAATGGAATTTGGCCTGCTTGCCATTGGGAGAGCAGTACACCAGATCCATCAGCTCCATCACAGGGACCATTTATAAGTTTGAAGACAAGACCAGCCACCTACTGACTCGCCAGCTGAGAAAGCAGGCAGTCACAAGGGAAATAGGTGAAGGACAGGAACGGAAAACTAGTCGCAGCGCCAGACGGGATTAATGAGACATTAGCAACATTCTACTGAGGGTTGTACACCTCCAAGCCCTGGAGGGGGACTCAAAGTTGAAGCAGTTCCTCGACAGACTGGCAATGCCAGTCATGGGGGAGGAAAAGAGACAGGGCCTGAAAGCACCACTAGAACTGGGGGAAGTCATGGAGAGTATTAACTCCATGCAGGCGGGGAGGGGCGCTGGGGTTGGATGGATTCCCGGCAGACTTCTACAAAACATTTGTGCCAGCAATAGCCCCGCACCTGCGGCAGATGTTCATTTATTCATTATCAAGGGGACCCCTGTCACCAACGTTGGCTCAGTCCTCAATATCACTGCTCCTTAAAAAGGACAAAGATCCAATGGAGTGTGGGTCATACAGATCCATCTCACCCCTAAATACTAACACCAAAATCCTGGCGAAGACCCTGGCGAGGCAGATGGAGGGCTGCGTACCAGAGGTAGTCGTGGAAGATCAGATGGGCTTTGTCCAGGGCAGACAGCTAACAACGAACATCAGGTGCTTGCTGATTGTGATCATGCCCCTACCCGGACAGAGGATGCCAGAGGTGATCAGCTCCCTGGACGCTGAGAAGGCCTTCGACAAAGTCGAGTGGAAGCACCGCATGGACGTGCTGGATTGGTTTGGGTTTGGGCCAGAGTTCTCCTCCTGTACTACTGTACAGCCCTCCCATCGCGAGCATATGGACAAACACCACCAGCTCTGGAAACATCTGGCTGCACAGAGACATGAGGCAGGGATGTCCTCTATCCTTGCTTCGATTTGCCCTGGCAATTGAGCCGCTGGCGATCACTCTCAGAGCAGCGAAGTGGCAGAGGGACATTCAGAGGGGAGCCAGGGAGCATAGAGTCTCACTCTATGAGGATGACTTGCTCCTCTACATCTCGAAGCCCCCAGACCAGCATGGAAGGGATAATGGAATTCCTGAAGGAGTTTGGAGCCTTCTCAGGTTACAAACATAACCTGAGCAAGAGCACAATCTTCCCTGTGAACTCACAGGGGGGCAGCAGATCTGGGGAAGTTGCCGTTTGTGGTAGTATGTATTAGGGGTCATGTGGGACTGTGAAGCCGTGATGCTATTGGCTGACAGATCCCGGGTCCTGGTTGGCTGTTGACTCCTGGCTCCGCCCTGAAGGCGGAGTATAAGAACCCGAGCTTCTCCCCGCCGCTCCATTCTGTTGCTGAACTGCTGGGGACAAGTCTCGCTCAATAAAGCCTCATCGACTTCATCTCTACTCGTCTCTCTCGTAAGTCATTGTGCGCTACAATTTATTGAGCGAGCTTAAATGACTATGGAGCTCCGGATCGCCCCGGAATGCCTGCGGATCAGCCCCCACGCAGCGAACTCGGCAGCAGTTTTTAAACACTGGCAAGCTTGTTTCGAAGGCTACCTCCGAACGGCCCCCGGTCGGATCACAGAAGACCAGAAAATGCTGGTCCTGCATTCGAGGGTAAGCCCGGAAATTTACCCTCTCATAGAAGACGCAGAGGATTTCCCGACGGCGCTCGCAGCACTGAAGAGCATTTACGTTCGCCCCGTGAACCAGGTCTACGCACGCTACCAACTCGCAACGAGACGGCAAAGTCCCGGAGAATCGTTAGAGGAATTCTACGCCGCGCTGCTAATTTTGGGACGGGGCTGCAGCTGCCCGCCGGTGAACGCGATTGAACACACGGCCGCGTGCGATTCATAGACGCCGCCATCTTGGATGACAACAGAGGACCCCAGCATCGACGGCTCCACGGGGTCCGAAGAAGACGCCGAGACACTACAACCACGACTGGCTTCGGTGACGCTGGATCAATCACGGCCCCGGACGCTCTAGACGACGACAACAACGGTGCTGATCAACGGACACGAGACATCATGCCTGATCGACTCTGGGAGCACCAAAAGTTTCATTCACCCCGACACGGTAAGACGCTGTTTTCTGACCATCCATCCAAGTACGCAAAAGATTTCCCTAGCTGCAGGATCCCACTCCGTAGAGATCAAAGGGTTCTGCACCACGAACCTAACGGTGCAAGGAAGGGAGTTTAAAAACTACAGGCTCTAAGTCCTTCCCCAACTCTGCGCACCCACATTACTGGGATTAGATTTCCAGTGTAACCTGCAGAGCCTAACATTTCAATTCGGCGGCCCAATACCCCCACTCACTATCTGTGGCCTCGCAACTCTCAAGGTTGAACCGCCGTCCTTGTTTGCAAACCTCACCCCGGATTGCAAACCCGTCGCCACTAGGAGCAGACGGTACAGCGCCCAGGACCGGATATTTATTCGGTCTGAAGTCCAGCGGTTGCTGAAGGAAGGCATAATCCAGGCCAGCAATAGTCCCTGGAGAGCCCAGGTGGTAGTAGTAAAGACCGGGGAGAAGCAAAGGATGGTCATAGACTATAGCCAGACCATCAACAGGTACACACAGCTAGATGCGTACCCTCTCCCCCGCATATCCGACATGGTAAATCGGATTGCCAGTATAAGGTTTTCTCCACCGTGGACCTCAAGTCCGCCTACCACCAGCTCCCCATCCGCCCAGGTGACCGCAAGTACACAGCCTTCGAGGCAGACGGGCGTCTATACCACTTCCTAAGGGTCCCATTTGGTGTCACGAACGGGGTCTCGGTCTTCCAACGGGAGATGGGCCGAATGGTTGACCAGCACGGGTTGCAGGCCACGTTCCCGTATCTCGAAAACGTAACCATCTGCGGCCACGATCAGCAGGACCACGACGCCAACCTCCAAAAATTCCTCCAGACCGCTAACTCCTTGAACCTCACATACAACGAGGAAAAGTGCGTCTTTAGCACAAACCGGTTGGCCATCCTGGGATACGTAGTGCGCAATGGGATAATAGGCCCCGACCCCGAACGCATGCGCGCCCTCATGGAATTTCCCCTCCCCCACTGCTCCAAAGCCCTGAAACGTTGCCTGGGGTTCTTTTCATATTACGCCCAGTGGGTCCCCCAGTATGCAGACAAGGCCCGCCCGCTAATACAGAGCACTACATTCCCCCTGTCGACAGAGGCTCGCGAGGCCTTCAGCCGCATCAAAGCGGATATCGCAAAGGCCACGATGCGCGCCATCGACGAGTCCCTCCCCTTCCAGGTCGAGAGCGACGCATCCGACGTAGCTCTGGCGGCCACCTTTAAACAAGCGGGCAGACCCGTGGCCTTTTTCTCCCGAACCCTCCACGCCTCAGAAATCCGCCACTCCTCAGTGGAAAAGGAAGCCCAAGCCATAGTGGAAGCTGTACGACATTGGAGGCATTACCTGGCCGGCAGGAGATTCACTCTCCTCACCGACCAACGGTCGGTAGCCTTCATGTTCGATAATGCACAGCGGGGCAAAATTAAAAATGACAAGATCTTAAGGTGGAGGATCGAGCTCTCCACCTTCAACTACGAGATCTTGTACCGTCCCGAAAAGCTGAACGAGCCGTCCGATGCCCTATCCCCCGGCACATGTGCCAACGCACAAATAGACCGTCTCCAAACCCTCCACGAGGACCTCTGCCACCCGGGGGTCACTCGGTTCTACCATTTTATAAAGTCCCGCAACCTCCCCTACTCTGTGGAGGAGGTCCGTACAGTCACCAGGAACTGCCACATCTGCGCGGAGTGCAAACCGCACTTTTTCAGGCCGGATAGAGCGCACCTGATCAAGGCTTCCCGCCCCTTTGAACGCCTCAGTCTGGATTTCAAAGGGCCCCTCCCCTCCACCGACCGCAACACATACTTCCTGAACGTGGTGGACGAGTACTCCCGTTTCCCCTTCGCCATCCCCTGCCCCGACATGACAGCGGCCACAGTCATTAAAGCCTTTGGCACCATATTCACACTGTTCGGTTGCCCCGGATATATCCATAGCGACAGGGGGTCCTCCTTCATGAGTGACGAGCTGCGCCAGTTCCTGCTCAGCAAGGGCATAGCCTCGAGCAGGACGACCAGCTACAACCCCCGGGGGAACGGGCAAGTAGAGAGGGAGAACGGCACGGTCTGGAAGACCGTCCTACTGGCCCTACGGTTCAGGGATCTCCCAGTTTCCCGGTGGCAGGAGGTCCTCCCGGACCCTCTCCGCTCCATCCGGTCGCTGCTGTGTACCACCACTAACCAAACGCCTCATGAGCGCCTCCTTGTCTTCCCCAGGAAGTCCTCCTCCGGAACGTCACTGCCGACCTGGCTGGCGGCCCCAGGACCCATCTTGCTCCGGAAACATGTGCGGGCGCACAAGTCGGACCCGTTGGTCGAGAGGGTTCACCTCCTCCACGCGAACCCGCAGTACGCCTACGTGGCGTACCCCGACGGCCGACAGGACACGGTCTCCCTGCGAGACCTGGCGCCCGACGGCAACACACACACCCCCCCCCCGACACCGATCATCCCCTCCCTGCCACCGGCGCACCCTGCGACCACCCCCTTCCCGGGAGGATTGGTCCTCCTCCCGTGTCCGTCCAGGAGTGAAACAGGAACAAACACCGAAACGCTCCCGGAGACGACAACGCCGGAACAAGCACCTGCACCACCACCGGGGCTGAGGCGATCGACGAGGAAGACCAGACCGCCCGCTCGACTCGTGGCATCGGCGTGACACCAAGAATGTTGTTGGACTGTAACAAAAAAAATTTTCTCTTACTAATATTTTAAACAGTTTCACAAACCTTGTACATAGCCCAGTGTAGGGCGAAAACTGTAATGACATGCCCGAAATTTTCCTCCCAGGACCAGCCTTGTAAACCCCTACCACCATGCGAACCACCACCCCGCCGGGTTCATTTTTAACAAGGGGTGAATGTGGTAGTATGTATTAGGGGTCATGTGGGACTGTGAAGCCGTGATGCTATTGGCTGACAGATCCCGGGTCCTGGTTGGCTGTTGACTCCTGGCTCCGCCCTGAAGGCGGAGTATAAGAACCCGAGCTTCTCCCCGCCGCTCCTTTCTGTTGCTGAACTGATGGGGACAAGTCTCACTCAATAAAGCCTCATCGACTTCATCTCTACTCGTCTCTCTCGTAAGTCATTGTGCGCTACACCGTTCAAGCTGGCCCAGACCAAATTCCAATGCCTGAGGATTCAAATAGCCCATGACTGGACACGGATCCACAAATGGAGCCTGATGAATCTGGTGGAAGAGGTAAAAAGGGACCTCGAGAGGTGGTACTCGCTCTTGCCCTCCCTGGCGGGGAGTGTGCAGATGATTAAGATGAACGTACTGCCCAGGTTCCTTTTCATGTTCAGATCCCCGCTGATCTTCATCCCAAGGCCTTCGTCACCAACGTTGATAAACTAATCATGGCATTTGTGTGTGTGAGGGTCGGCGGGGGGGGAAAGAGGATCAGGAAGAATGTTCTACAAAGAAAGAGGAATATAGGAGGTCTGCCCCCCCCCCTGCACCTCCAAATCTACCACTGGGTGGCTACCGCAGAAAGGATCACGGGGATGGGCCAAGGAACTGGGAGCAGAATGGGTCAGAATGGAGGAGAGTTACTGTATGGAGACATCCTCCGAGCACTGACCATGACAGCAATGCCATCCTCCCCATGCGGGTACTCAAAAAATCCAGTGGTAGCCCACACAGAGAACATGGAACCAACTGTAACATCACTTTGGTCTGTCCTGGGTGTCCAGCATGGCCCCCATCTGTAAAAAGCACAAATTCACCCCCGCAATACAGGACGCCTCCTTCAAAAGGTGGAGACAGGATGAAGGGACACTGAGAGTAGGAGACATGTACGTAGAAGACAGAATAGCGACCTTAGGGGAACTGACAGCCAAACTCCAGATCCCGAAAGGGAACGAGCTAAGATGCAATCAAATCAAGAACTTCCTCCGCAAGGAAACAACGACATTCCCCCAGACATTAAAACACTCACTCTTGGACAGACTACTGCCATGGGCGAACTAGGAGATGGAAACTGTGCGGACATGTATGGATGACAACTGGAGGAGGTACGCTCGCCCCTGGGCGTGACAAGAGGAAAAGTGGGAGGAAGAACGAGGCAGGAAAGTAGGGGGAGGACTCTGGATCGAGGCATTAAAAAAGGGCAAACCTCACCTCCACATGCTCAGGGCTTAGCCGAATGCAGTTAAAGGTGGTGCACAGGGTGTACCTGTGGTAGTCTGTGTTAGTAATGCTGGAATACCATTGGTGGAGAATGTACTTGTTCCCATTGGATAACCTTGCATGTTAGCTCCACCCTGCAAGGTGGGGTATAAGAGCCCGTGCCACCCCAGCAGCTTTCTTCTGTACCTGTGCTGCTGGGGGAAACATCTAGCGTATTAAAGCCTTCAATTGTCTCCAATCTCGTTTCTGAGGTTATTGAATGTGCATCAATTTAATACGCTAGAACGGAGCTCCGAATCAAGCCGGACTGTCTGCAACTCAGGCCCCACGCGGCAAACTCAGCGGCAACCTTCAAGCACTGGCTGACGTGTTTCAACGGTTATCTCGGAATGGCCGAAAACACACCCATGGGAGAACAGAAACTACAAGTCCTGCACTCGAGGGTGAGCCCAGAAATCTACACCCTCATCGAGGACGCAGACGGTTTTGATGCAGCAATGGAGCTGCTGAAAGGACATTATATTCGCCCTGTAAACCAGGTCTACGCCTGACATCTGCTAGCGATGAGGCGACAAATCCCTGGGGAATCGCTGGAAAAATTCTACCGTGCGCTTCTGGTGTTGGGGAGAAACTGCAGCTGTCCACAAGTTTTGGCGAGCGACCACACAGAACTTTTGATCCGGGACGCTTTTGTTGCAGGTATGCTGTCCTCCCAAATCCGCCAGCGATTGCTGGAGAAAGACACACTAGGCCTCAAGGAGGCACGGGCCCTTGCCGGCTCACTGGATGTGGCCTCCCGAAACGCTCGCGCTTACGTCCCCGACCGCGCGGCAGCCCCCTGGGCAGCGTGGAAACCCCCCCCCCAGCGGCCGACCCCGGGGCATCTCCCATCCCCCCACAAGCTTGTGCTACAAGACAGCCTGGCACGCCCGGGGGGCCCCGCTGCTATTTTTCCGGGCAAGCCAAGCACCCCCGACAGCGCTGTCCGGCATGTGCATCCACCTGCAAGGGATGCGGTAAAAGGGCCACTTCGTGGCAGTATGCCAGGCCCGGGCGGTCGCTGCGGTCTCCGGTGACGAATGCGGACTGCCACCACAATCCTTTCCAGGGTCCCTGTGTGGCTAGCGGGCGCCGCCATCTTCCTCCTCCAGGGCCACGTGCGGCCTCCGGGCGCCACATCTTGTCCCGCGGACGCCACGTGCGATGGATGGGCACCGCCATTTTGTGCACCCCCAGCCATGTGCAACCAATGGGCACCGCCATCTTGGATGGACTCCCAGGACCCCAGCTCGGCTGACCACACACCGCCCGAAGAAAACATTCAACTGCTGCCACGAGTAGCCTCGGTGAACCTGGACCAGCCTCGGCCCCGAACACTATCGACTGCTACGACGACGGTGCTTATCAATGGGCATGAAACGTCTTGCCTAATCAACTCTGGGAGCACGGAGAGCTTCATACACCCCGACACAGTAAGGCGCTGTTCTCTCCCCGTCCACCCTGTTAATCAAGAAATCTCCCTTGTCTCCGGATCTCACTCAGTAGAGATCAAGGGGTTTTGTGGACCTCACAGTCCAAGGAAGGGAGTTCAAAAACTACCGACTCTACGTCCTTCCCCACCTCTGCGCGGCCACACTCCTAGGGTTGGATTTTCAGTGAAATCTCCAAAGTCTAACTTTCAAATTTGGCAGCCCTTTCCCCCCCCTCACTGTCTGCAGCCTCGCGACCCTCAAGGTCGATCCGCCTTCCCTGTTTGCGAACCTCACCCTGGATTGCAAACCCGTCGCCACCAGGACCGGATCTTTATTAGGTCAGAGGTCAGTGCCCAGGACCGGATCTTTATTAGGTCAGAGGTCCAATGGTTACTGAAGGAAGGTGTCATTGAGGCTAGCAACAGCCCCTGGAGAGCTCAAGTAGTGGTTGTAAAGATCGGGGAGAAGCATAAGATGGTCATCAACTACAGTCAGACCATCAACAGGTTTATGCAGCTCGACGCGTACCGTCTCCCCCGCATATCTGAGCTGGTCAACAGGATCGCGCATTACAAGGTATTCTCCACGGTGGACCATAAGTCCGCCTACCACCAGCTCCCCATCCGCACTAGTGACCGCAAATACACTGCCTTCGAAGCAAATGGGCGGCTCTACCACTTCTTAAGGGTTCCCTTCGGTGTCACGAACGGGGTCTCGGTCTTGCAACGAGAGATCGACCGATGGTTGACTGGTACGGGCCACATTCCCGTATCTCGATAATGTCACCATTTCCGGCCACGACCAACAGGATCACGACACCAACCTTCGAAAATTCCTCCAAACCGCAAAAAGTCTTAACCTAACGTATAACAAGGATAAATGTGTGTTTAGCACCGACCGCCTAGCCATCCTCGGCTACATAGTGCGAAATGGAGTTATTGGCCCCGACCCTGAACGCATACGCCCCCTTATGGAGTTCCCCCTCCTGCACTGCTCCAAGGCCCTGAAGCGCTGCCTAGGGTTTTTTCCCCACTATGCCCAGTGGGTCCCCAACTATGCGGACAATGCCCGTCCACTGATCCAATCCACAGTTTTTCCCCTGTCGATAGAGGCCCACCAGCCTTCAGCCGCATCAAAGCAAACATTGCAAAGGCCACGATGCACGCCATCGACGAGTCCCTCCCCTTCCAGGTCGGGAGCGACGCGTCCGACGTATCTCTGGCGGCCACCCTCAACCAAGCGGGCAGAGCCGTAGCCTTCTTCTCACGCACTCTCTACACCTCCGAAATCCGCCATTCCTCAGTCGAAAAGGAGGCCCAGGCCATAGTAGAAGCTGTGCGACATTGGAGGCATTACCTGGCCGGCAAGAGATTCACTCTCCTCACTGACCAACGGTCGGTTGCTTTCATGTTCGATAATGCACAGCGGGGCAAGATAAAAAACGACAAGATCGAACTTCCACCTACAACTATGAGATCTTGTATCTTCCCAGGAAGCTAAACGAGCCTCCTAATGCCCTATCCCGCGGCACATGTCCCAACGCACAAGTAGACCGCCTCCAAGTCCTCCACGAGGACCTCTGCCACCCGGGGGTCACTCGATTTTTCCACTTCATCAAGACCCGCAACCTGCCCTACTCCATCGAGGTCAGGACAGCCACCAGGAATCGCCAAATCTGCGCGGAGTGCAAGCCGCACTTCTACAGGCCGGAGAAAGAGAACCTGATAAAGGCTTCCCGTCCCTTTGAACGCCTCAGTATGGATTTCAAAGGCCCCCTCCCATCCACCGACCACAACACGTACTTCCTGAACGTGATTGAGGAGTACTCCCGTTTCCCATTCGCCATCTCCTGCCCCGACATGACCGCAACCACCGTCATAAAAGCCCTCCATAGTATCTTTACGCTGTTTGGTTTCCCCGCCTACATACACAGTGATAGGGGGTCCTCCTTTATGAGCGACGAATTGCGTCAATTCCTGCTAGGCAAGGGCATTGCCTCGAGCAGGACGACCAGTTACAACCCCCGGGGAAACGGACAGATAGAGAGGGAGACCGGAACGGTCTGGAAGACCGTGCTACTGGCCCTGTGGTCCAGGAATCTCCCAGTCTCCCACTGGCAGGAAGTCCTCCCGGATGCCCTCCACTCCATCCGGTCACTGCTGTGTACCATGACCAACCAAACACCACACAAACGACTCCTTGTCTTCCCCAGGAAGTCCTCCTCTGGGACTTCGCTCCCGACCTGGCTGGCAGCTCCCGGACCCGTCCTGCTCCAAAAACACGTGCGGGCGCACAAATTGGACCCATTGGTCGAGAGGTTCCATCTCCTCCACGCTAACCCTCAGTACGCCTACGCGGCGTACCCCAACGGCCGACAGGATATGGTCCCCCTACGGGACCTGGCGCCCGCTGGATCCCCACACACACCCCCGCCACCAGTCCCTCCCTCCCACCGGCGCACCCCACAGCCGCCCCCTTCCCATGTGGATTGGTTCTTCTACCGGCCCCGTTTAGGCCCTGCCCACCGGCGTACCCCACAGCTGCCTCCTTCCCAGGTCAGTCGGCCCTTCCACCAGCCACGTCTAGGGGTGATGAAGCTGCCGCAGAAGCCGAAACCACGCTCCCGGAGTCACAGTTGCCCGAAGCACCACCGACATCACCGCCAAAGCTACGATGATCGCAGAGGACGACCAGGGCTCCCGATCAACTAATTGCTTCCTTTTGTAATGTACATTACTGTTGTAAATAGGTAAAAGTTGTAATGAGGCAAAACGCTGTACGGAGGCATTACAGTCCCTTCATAACTATAACTTGTAGCTCTTTTACCACGTTGTAATACGAAGCCACCACCCCCGCCGGACTCTTTTTTCACAGGGGGTGAATGTGGTAGTCTGTGTTAGGAGGATTACGGTACCTAGTAATGCTGGAATACCATTGGTGGAGAATGTACTTGTTCCCATTGGATAAGCTTGCATGTTAGCTCCGCCCCGCAAGGCGGGGAATAAGAGCCCGTGCCGCCCCAGCAGCTTTCTTCTGTACCTGCACTGCTGGGGGAATCATCTAGCTTATTAAAGCCTTCAATTGTCTCCAATCTCGTTTCTGAGGTTATTGATTGTGCATCAGTGCCTAACCAGAACCGGAGGATAAATGTATAAACGGTGCCAGGATGGCCCGGCTAACCACGCTCACATGTTCTGGTCTTGCCCCAGACTTGTTGGGTACTGGATGTCCTTCTTTGAGGCCATGTCCAGGTTTTCGGGATGAGGATGAAGTGATCATTGGTGGCGATTTTCGGGGTATCTAAACAGCCTGAGCTCTTCATGGGGCAGGGGGCAGACATTCTAGCCTTTGCCTGATTGGCCGCCGGTGACTGCTGTTCAGCTTCCGATCGGCAGCACCGCACAGAACTGCAGGCTGGCTGTCCGACTTGGCGTGTTCTCTAAAACTAGAGAAAATAAAATATGCCATTTCAGGATCAGAGGGAGGCTTCCAAAGCACGTGGAGGCTGTTCACCAGTATGTTCCAGGACCTGTTTGTAACCGGCAACCAATGAGCGTAGGTAGGGGCGGGGTCGGCCTCAGAATGGACCACAAAACAAGGAGAGGAAAGGGAGGGGGAGCAGGAAAGGTGGGGGGGGTGGGGGGGGGGGGGGGGGGGGGGGGGACAGGTGAAGGGGGAGGGGAGGTAGGGGGGCAGGAGGCGGGGGGGAAAGGACACATAATCTTTTTCGAATTGCACTTTCATTTCGGCCAAACAAGCTCACCCTGTAATATAAGTTTTACATGTGGGGATTGTACAATATGTGTATAATAACCACTGTTGGTGTTTTCATTTTTGATGCATGTGTTGGTTTTTGTCTTCTTCTGTAACTGTTGATATAAAATGTGAAAAGCTCATAGAAATATTTTAAAAATATTTAAAACAGGCTAGAGCTCCAAGAATATTTTTCTCAATCAAATCTACAACTCACCTTGACATCTTTGCAGCAGGTAAACATGGGCAACAGCAACAACAGGGCCCTGTACTAAATGTGACAAGAGTATTTTCAAAATGTTTCAGGAAAATCTCATCACCTCCAAATTCTTCTATTATCATCTCCTGGAACTTGTGCAAAGCAATTGCGATGTACCTGCAGAAATAATTTAAAAATTCAAAAAATCTATCCTGCAAAATAATTTACGAACATACGAATTAGGAGTGGCAGTAGGTCACTCTGCTCGGAATAATAATAATAATCTTTATTGTCGCAAGTAGGCTTACATTAACACTGCAATGAAGCTACTGTGAAAATCACCTCGTCGCCACCTTCCGGCACCTGTTTGGGTACACAGAGGGAGAATTCAGAATGTCCAATTCACCTAACAGCACGTCTTTCGGGACTTGTGGGAGCACCCAGAGGAAGCCCACGCAGATACAGGGAGAATGTGCAGACTCTGCACTGACTGTGGCCCAAGCTAGGAATCAAACCTGGGACACTGGCGCTGTGAAGCAACAGTGCTAACCACTGTGCCACTGTGTTGCCCACCATGTTTGAGCCTGCCCCACCGTTCAATAAGATCATGGCTGATGGGATTGTAACCTCAATCCCATATTCCTGCCTACCCCTGATAATCTTTCATCCTCTTATTCATCAAGTATCTATCCAGCACTGCCTTAAAAATATTCAAAGGCTCTGCTTCCATCGCCTTTAGAGGAAGAGAGTTCCAAAGTCTCAGAACCCTCTGAAATGAGCGACCCTTCATTTTAAACAGTGAACTTTGTTCTAGATTCTCCCACAAGAGGGAACATCCTTTCCACATCCACCACGCCAAGACCTCTCAGGATCTTAAAGGTTTCAATCAAGTCACCTCTTGCTCTTCTCATCTCCGGTGAATACAAGCCTAACCTGCCCAACCTTTCCTCATAAGATAACCCACCATTCCAGGTATTAGAAATATAGTTAACTTAAATTACTTTGTATTCGTCCTGGTTATTGCTTAATCCTGAATATGTTTAAACGTCTCTCAGTTGCCATGCCCATGTATTTCCTCCGGCACTTAATTCATTTCTCTGAGGGCTCCTGCTGTTCAATGTTTCATGCTGAAAGTATTTCAAGTCAAAGGAAACTTGGTAAAACTGTTAGTCAATAAAAGAGCTTCCCTGTTCCAGTCCATTCATGAATTATTACAATGGATTGTGAACTCTTTGGAACTTTCCTCCCCTATCATTGCTGCGCATGTTATTGGTCTAATATTAATTAAGAGTAGGAATTAATTGTACCCCATCAAGAGCACTAAATTCCATTGCCAAGAGATGTCAGGCTTACTGTGTCAAAAACAAAAGTTAAAGTTGGCATAATGGTGGAAGCCCACAAAACAACGGGATGTAAACCTGCACCTGTGATTTCTGAATACCATTGAATTGTCAGTCGCATGCATTTTATTGTCGAGATGGACAAGCAGAAACATAATGCTGTCCTTATTTTAAAGAGGAAATTGGAAAGACTAAATCTCTAACTTATTCTGGTGCACTTCTTAGCAGCATATGTCTGAAGGCAGGTTGGATGCTTGACTGGCTGTGATGAATGTAATAAATTGTTATATATTATATTTTATATTTTGTTATAGTTATGTTTTTAAAAACCCTGGTTTAAAAGACATACAGCCAGTATGACTGCTAAAGCTGTGAGTAAGGAGTCGTAAAGCTGAGGTAATCATTGATTTTACCTATTTACTTGTTTACAGAGAGATAGAATATTGTGAATGTTTTTGGAGGTTCCCTGGGTGTAAATAACTAATGATGGATGGTGTGTAGTCCAAGCTAAGCAGGTCATGGGAATCTTAGTGGGATACAAATTATGTCATTAGTGGGAGTAGCCAGGTCTGTCTGTGGTTTTGGCAGTTTGACTATAAGATTTGAGCCTGACAAGACAGAAAGGGTCTCTCTCCAAAGGTCTGTACCGAGAACAGCAAATAACCCTGATTGCTAACTTTATTTATGAGTGGGTTTTGAACTGTATTGGGTTGCTTTGTTGGAACATAAGCAATAGCAGGTGTAGATAATGAGTTAAAGTTTTTCCTTTTATTTAAAAATTGTTTAACTGATCATTGTACAGCTATTTCTTTGCTGTTAATGTGGTTAATTCTGCGCTTAAATTCATGTTTGTTTTAACATAGAAATAACCTTTTAGACAGAATCATCATTCCTGGGGTGAAGTATCCTTTCCTCACTGTTTTACAAATTGCAAATTGTTTGAGGTTTCTCGTCCTAACATAAATTGGGGTCTGGTCCAGTATCCTAACTTGGCAAAGACCCAGGAAGAGAGGAAACAGTGATTGAAGTAAGAACTTTGTTATGAACATTAGAAAATTATCCCAATTTTGGCACTTGGGGAGTAATTCTGTGATCCTGGACTCCAAGTGAGGATCTGCACTTGTTGGGATTATGGCTCAGAGGATCAGGTCTGCAGAGTAGTTACCCCATCTCCAATTCATCTACCCTGTGAGCACAGGTCCCACTTCAAAAAGGAAGCTCTGGAAATCACACCAAGGAATAGTAACATTGGCCTAAATCTTCTGGTTCCTCCTGGGCCCGCTGCAGGCATCATCACGGGTAGGATGGAGAATTCGGCAGACAAGCAAAAGGTCGATTGACCTGAGGCAGGCATGTTCAGTCCCAGGGTGGGCTGGACCAGAAAATCACCCAGTGAAACGTTTAGCACATTTGTTTGATTTTTAAAAATTTTAGCACAAGTCTTAACCAGTTTAAAATAGTAAAATCACCCAGTTCAGGTAAATAAGCTTTAAAGCTGTACATTACTAACCTTGGGTGGGATTCTCCCCTACCCGGCATGGCAGGGGGTCCCGGCGGGGCGGGGGGTCCCGGCGGGATGGAGTGGCATGAACCACTCCGACGTCGGGCCGCTGCGAAGGTGCGGATTGCTCCGCAACTTTAGGGGCCAAGCCCTCGCCTTTAGGGGCTAGGCCTGCGCCGGAGTGGTTCCGTCCCGCCGGCTGGCGTGGAAAGTCTTTGGTCTCTTACGCGTCGGCCATCGCGGAGGCTAGGGCCGACGTGGAGGGAAAAGAGTGCCCCCACGGCACAGGCCTGCCCGTGGATTGGTGGGCCCCGATCACGGGCCAGGCCACCATGGGGGCACCCCCCCCCCCCCCCCGGGGCCAGATCGCCCTGCCCGCCCTGCCCCCCCCAGGACGCCGGAGCCTGCCCGCGCCACCAGTCCCGCCGGGAAGGGAGGTGATTTGATTCACGTCGGCGGGACTGGCATTACAGCAGCGGGACTTCGACCCTACGCGGGCCGGAGAATTGCCGGCGGGGGGGGCGCCGACCGGCGCG
Source organism: Scyliorhinus torazame (assembly GCF_047496885.1). Classification (NCBI taxonomy): domain Eukaryota; kingdom Metazoa; phylum Chordata; class Chondrichthyes; order Carcharhiniformes; family Scyliorhinidae; genus Scyliorhinus; species Scyliorhinus torazame. Next base: position 95,745,180 of record NC_092714.1, on the reverse strand, counting down.
GCGCAATTCCCGCCCCCGCCAAATCTCAAGGGCAGAGAATCCTGCCCCTTGTTCCCAAATGAATTAGTTGTTACTGTACAGCCCGTAGTGAAGACATTAAGCAACTGTATTCACCTGCATCCTCACTTGACTTTTAACATTGTAAAGGGGGACAATTGCTCATTTATTGGTAGCCCTGTCTTCTTGTTGTTTTTGTTTAATATTGTACTTGAAAAGATCACATCAGAGGCACTGTGGAAACAAAGATCAGTCATAATAATAATAGCTTATTGTCACAAGTAGGCTTCAATGAAGTTACTGTGAAAAGCCCTGAGTTGCCACATTCCAGCACCTGTTCGGGGAGGCCGGTACAGGAATTGAACCTGCATTGCTGGCCTTATTCTGCATTACAAGCCAGCTGTTTAGCCCACTGTGCTAAACTAGCCCCTCATTCCACCCGCAGTGACCATGAACATGGTTTTGGGTTTTTTGGTATCAATCTGAGCAGTTTGATAGGAAGGTTTGTGATTCTTTGCTGTCGACAGTGTGTAATTTCAAGGCATTTCTACTCCCCAGAATTTAATGTGGACAATAAAAAATTTAATGTACAGTCAGAGTGATAGAAACACCAAAAGAAATACATACACTGCTGTTGTCAAATCTGTGATCATTGAAGCCAGAGGAACCCACATACCAACACAAGATGTAGACGCTATCACCTGAAGGAAAATTATAAAACCGCTGTTAGTTTTTAATCATTTAAAAGTGAACATTCCTAAATGTTGTAAAACAAGCTGCGATTTTCCACTCCCATTCACGTCGAGTGGGCTTGGCGACGGGAGTGGCAATTATTGCAAGAAGTCTAACCTGAAAGTCTGCCGTGATCATCCCTCCCCACATCAAGTGATGGGTCACGATTCCCTCTGTTCAAAATCAGGAGCATCATTATAATACATTTGCATCTCTTTATCAGGCCCACACGCCATAATCAAACTACCCATCAGTGAATCCATTCATGACGACGTGAGGTCAGAACGGTACGATTCACGACTGGCTTTAAAAAGCATGCACCTGGCATGCAAGCTCCCCTCTGAGTGGAGGTCACGGGGAATCGCCGGGGGGGGCGCCGACCGGGTGAGCACATGGCTCTCAGAGAGGCTCTGCATATTCAGTGTGTCGATTCAGGTGCATTGGCTCTGACTCCGGGAATTTCAGGCTCGACTCGGGGGCACTCGGGTTGACTCAAAGGGAGACCAGAGTAACACTCGAGGGAGACTGGGTAACACACAAGGGAGACTGGGGCAACACTCAAGGGAGGCCAGGGTAACATTCAAAAGGTACTGGGATAGCACTGGAAGGATACCGGGGGGGGTTTGACTGCAGGGTACTGGAGGGGAAGAATCGAGGGTAGTGGGGGTCTTGTTGGGGAAGTCTGGGTGTTGGACTCCAGGTTAGAGGGGGATTGACCTGAGGGTTAGCCAGGAATTGATTGTCGAGTGTGAAAAGTATTTTTCTGAGGATGCCTTCTGCTGCTGGGATGATGGCTTCTTCAAAGTGCCTCTCAGAGAGAAGGGCATGGGCCTCTTAGAAGGTCCTCACAGAGGGAAGGGCAGCTTGGGACAGTGGGGTGAGAGGAGGGTGGGTGTCATCACCAACTGATGGGTCCACTCAAATCTGGAGGGGGGTGGCTGACAAGGACAAGGCTAATATAAAAACATATCGGTGATCATTACTCCATTGCAAATGAAATCTACTGCACTCAAGTGGCACTCAGATTCCTAGGGCTTCCAGCAGTGAGCAATGTGAACTACAAGTGCTTCCACCCGCTGAATGTTCAGCTGGTCTGTGACCACACCAAATGTATCCTCCAGGTGTGTTCTCGATTCCCAGGGAGTGTGTATGATACCTACATTCTGAGCCACTCTTAGATCCCTGACATATTTCAAGGCCACAGAGGCTAGAGGACTTGTTCTTCGGAGGAGGTGGCTGATGACGCCTGTGTGGAGGTCACAGGGTGCAGCTGAGACAAGATGCAATGAGGCTCATGCTGTAACTCGCACTTTGCTGGATCAGGCCATAGAGATGCTGAAAATGAGGCTCTGATGCCTGTATTGGGCTAGTGGAGCCCTGTAATACAATCCACAGAGGGTGTCATGCATCATCATCGTCTGCCGCACCCCACAACCTGGCACTGCAACAAGGGCAGGAACTGCCTGAGGTGGAGATGGAGGAATAGTATGTCTTCTCCGATGAGGAGGATGTTGAAGAGGATGAGGCTGAATAGATCCTCGAGGGAAAGGATTTTGACCATGAGGCAATGGCGATGTTCAGACGAGGCAGATAAACTCGGGATGTGCTGGTCGCCGCTATATGCATGGAGGGTGATGAGAACATCCTGTGAGGACATCCCGTTATCTTCAGATTACTCTCCTGTCTGACAGATGATAGTGCACACTCGCTGTGATAAGGATCCTGTCATAGGGACCCAGCAGTTGTCCATAGTCCCTACTTTGCAGCAGGATGTTGACGACTTACAGTGGGGACAGTGCATAGCTCTTCACAGAGCTTCTAAGTGTCTGCCTCCTGTCTGGCTGAGGGAAGCTCACTTGATCTCAATGACTGGGGTCATACCATGGCAATGCGGAAAGTTTCACCTCAGCTACCCAGCATCCTTTGTGAGCTGCATTCTTGAGGTTGAGTGTCATCAGAGGGTGAGGTATATGGGATAGTGGGGGGCCAGCCACTCCTCAAAAAGTGTGGACAATGACTGGAATGAGTGACGTTAGCCCTATACATTGTGGGAGACATCCTCATTCCCTCTGAGAAGCAGGTCGGACTGATGTGTTCAGTCACTATGAGAGGATGCCACCAATGTGCTGGAAATCTGCACAAAGGGCGTGGAGGAAAGCCTGGACTGAGCACACTGCCTTTTTCCGTTGTAAGAATCAGATTTTCAGGTTGGGGCTACTGGAGCACAGCTCATCAGAACAAGGAGACAAAGAAAGGGTGCAATTATGAAGAGTTTATTTCCAGAGATGAATGTTATGTACACCTGTACCCATGTGGGGGGGCCCGGCCAGCTTTCAGGGTCCTGCTGTGTGGCAGTGCCACCTTCCTCGACTGGTGGAGCTGGAGCTGAAGCAGTCACAGGAAGTGGGGATTCGGATGAGCTGGACCCAGAGTCACCTGGGTGAATGGCCCTGGGCTATGCATCAGCTGAACCTCCTCCCTATGAATATCCAATGTCTCCTGGCTTCCTCCTTAGAATAGAGGGACCGTGGAGTTAGTTCAAGAAGCTCCGCCACCCTCTGGCATTACCACTGATGGATCCCAGCAAGTGCCTGCACCGTGGAGTGCATGTCCTGTAGCAGTGCAGGACAAAGGTCTTGCACCAAAGTCTCCATGGTGGCCACCATCTTGCTGTGTTGACCTTGGTGTGGTGCAATGTCGGCACAATCACCTCAGACATAAAGGGGAAGAACTCCTTCATGCAGCCTTTCAATGTAAGGAGTATACCAGACATCCCTTCCTGATTTTCCCGGGTTTGCCTTTGAAGTTCCAGAACTGAGGCAAGACCGAATTCAGAGGGAAGGGGAGCTTGGGACAGTGAGGTGAGAGGAGGGTGGGGGGTCATCACGGACTGATGGGTCCACTCAAATCTGGAGGGGGGGGGGGGTGCTTCTGGATGTGGGATGTTGACAAGGACAAGGCTAATATAAAAACATGTCAGTGATCATTACTCCATTGCAAATGAAATCTACTGCACTCAAGTGGCACTCAGATTTCCTGGCCTCCAGCAATCCTCTGAGTGCCAGCACCCTGGATATCCCTCTCAGCGCTGGATCAGAGAGAGGGATGTGCTCACCAGATTTTGAAGCTGTTTTGAACTCGGGCCCACCAAGGTGTGTGCCTCTGTGCTTGTGGAGGGTTGAGCCCTCGAAGTTTGGAAGGTTCATCCTCGAAGTCCTTGAGGACCTTGAGTACTGGTATCCCCCCACCCGTCTGGAATCTCTCCCTCTTGTTCTGTGCCAGCTTATCTTGCATGAAGACAGATGAAGAGAGTGTGAGTCGGACGTGTGCCAGGACAGATGGTAAGGATGCCTGGCATGTGTAGATAGTGAGTGGGACCAGTGAGGTGATGAGGACACGACCCACAGGGGTGATGAAGGCGCGTGTGGGAGAGCGAATGGTGCTGTCCGTTGATCTGGCACTGAGTAAGATTACTGTGGATGTGTGTGTGAGTTGAGAGTGATGAGAAGAGTGACATACCTCTGGCAGAATGGAGGAGATCATTCATCCTCTACCTGCATGGGACGGCTGTCTTCTTCTGCAGGACACTGACCACAACCTCTCATGCTGGGTTTATCACCTTGCTGCTAAGTATCCATACTGAGTGCGGGTAGATAGCATCATGTGAGGCCTCTACAGCGTCAAGCTGTCTCTGCACGGAGGCATCTGAAAGCTTGGGGGTGTATTTCTTGGTAGCCAGCAGTTCCCGGTTACCTGTAAAGTGTGGCTGCTGTGCACCAAGGCGGCCTCTAAATGTGGCTCCCTGATGATTGCAACGCTGAAGTGATGGCAGTCGAATCTGAGGCCATCCCGCCAGTGATACAGCATGAAACCCATGGATGAAAACTTTTGCCACTAAGTGCTACACTATAATGTGGGACAAGCCGCCATTGCCATCGCCGGGCTCAATGTCACTTTTCCCACCGCCACCGATTTCCGAGAAAATCTCGCCCAGTGTTGCCAAATATAAAAACAAGGTAATGTAGATTCTGGAGATCTGATATAAAAACAGAAAACGTAGAAACGTTCAGCAGATCAGGCAACATCTGTTGAGAGAGAAACAGAGTTATTGGGCAGGATTCTCCAGTCCCACCCATGGCAGGACCCAATGCGGGCGAGGGCAGAAAATCTGGCGTTCCAACCAAAACTCTATTAACGTTCAGCAATGCCGGAAAATCCCACTCACAAACAGGGACGGAAGATATCGGCTAATGGTTCAGGTCAATGACCTTTTATCAGTACTGAGTTCTGCTTAACCACTTCCTTACCTTGCAGGTCAGCTGTTCGGGAGAGAGAGGGAGCCAGGACCTTGGAAACAGCGCGGGAGTTTCAAAAAGCGCGGGAGCTGCGAGGCAGAGGGGACAGTTTAAAAGGGCGCGCTGTGGGTGAGGTAAGTACTGCATAACCACTTCCTTACCTTGCAGGTCAGCTGTTCGGGAGAGAGAGGGAGCCAGGACCTTGGAAACAGCACGGGAGTTTCAAAAAGCGCGGGAGCTGCGAGGCAGAGGGGACAGTTTAAAAGGGCGCGCTGTGGGTGAGGTAAGTACTGCTTAACCACTTCCTTACCTTGCAGGTCAGCTGTTCGGGAGAGAGAGGGAGCCAGGACCTTGGAAACAGCGCGGGAGTTTCAAAAAGCGCGGGAGCTGCGAGGCAGAGGGGACAGTTTAAAAGGGCGCGCTGTGGGTGAGGTAAGTACTGCTTAACCACTTCCTTACCTTGCAGGTCAGCTGTTCGGGAGAGAGAGGGAGCCAGGACCTTGGAAACAGCGCGGGAGTTTCAAAAAGCGCGGGAGCTGCGAGGCAGAGAGGACAGTTTAAAAGGGCGCGCTGTGGGTGAGGTAAGTACTGATTAACCACTTCCTTACCTTGCAGGTCAGCTGTTTGGGAGAGAGTTCAGTTTTGGGAGCAGGCCTATTGGCTGACTGTAAATCAGGAAGGATACAAAGGGTGTGGCTGAAGTGCCTATAGAAACAGAGTGCTGAAGGCAAACAGAGTGTATCTGAGTTTGGGTAAGGCTGAGTTCGGGTAAGAGGGGAGTGACAAAAAAAAAAAAAAAAAAAAAATCAAGTTAATTAAGTAAATTAATTAACTAGTTAAGGGAATTTGGTGCTCACCTGAAGGAGGTGCAGAGAAGCAGACCTGTGAGGGAGTCTCTGGAGCAATTGCATCACAGCCAGCAGGTAAGTGATTGGCTTGTAACTGGTAAGTGATTTCTCTCTCTTTGACTTTCTCTTAGCTGTGTAGTGTAGTTCAAATTTAACTTCAGGTTTAAGTCATGGCAGGAGAGCTCAGACCCGTGTCATGCTCCTCTTGTGAGATGTGGCAAGTCAGGGACCCTTCTGGTGTCCCTGACTCCTTCATCTGCAAGAAGTGTGTCCAACTGCAGCTCCTGTTAGACCGCTTGACGGCTCTGGAGCTGCGGATGGACTCACTTTGGAGCATCCGCGATGCTGAGGAAGTTGTGGAAAGCACATTCAGTGAGTTGGTCACACCGCAGATTAAAATTACTGAGGCAGATAGGGAAAGGGTGACCAACAGACAGAGGAAGAGTAGGAAGGCAGTGCAGGGATCCCCTGCGGTCATCTCCCTCCAAAACAGATTCACCGTTTTGGAAACTGTTGGGGGAGATGGCTCACCAGGGGAAGGTGGCAGCAGCCAGGTTCATGGCACCGTGGCTGGCTCTGCTGCACAGAAGGGCGGGAAAAAGAGTGGCAGAGCTATAGTGATAGGGGATTCAATTGTAAGGGGAATAGACAGGCGTTTCTGCGGACGCAAACGAGAATCCAGGTTGGTATGTTGCCTCCCTGGTGCAAGGGTCAAGGATGTCTCGGAGCGGCTGCAGGGCATTCTGGAGGGGGAGGGTGAACAGCCAGCTGTCGTGGTGCATATAGGCACCAACGATATAGGTAAAAAACGGGATGAGGTCCTACAAGCTGAATTTAGGGAGTTAGGAGTTAAACTAAAAAGTAGGACCTCAAAGGTAGTAATCTCAGGATTGCTACCAGTGCCACGTGATAGTCAGAGTAGGAATGACAGGATAGCTAGGATGAATACGTGGCTTGAGAGATGGTGCAAGAGGGAGGGTTTCAAATTCCTGGGACATTGGGACCGATTCTGGGGGAGGTGGGACCTGTACAAATCGGACGGTCTGCATCTGGGTGGGACCGGAACCAATGTTCTCGGGGGGGTGTTTGCTAGTGCAGTTGGGGAGGGTTTAAACTAATGTGCCAGGGGGATGGGAACCGATGTAGGAAGTCAGTGGGGACAGAAACAAAAGGCAGGAAGGGAGAGTGTGTAAAGCATGACCAGAGAAAGCAGGGCAGAGAGCAAGGAAGGTCTACATTAAACTGCATTTATTTCAATGCAAGGGGCCTGACGGGCAAAGCGGATGAACTCAGGGCATGGACGGGCACATGGGACTGGGATATTATAGCTATGACTGAAACATGGCTAAGGGAGGGGCAGGACTGGCAGCTCAATGTTCCGGGGTACAGATGCTATAGAAAGGATAGAACAGGAGGTAAGAGAGGAGGGGGAGTGGCGTTTTTGATTAGGGAGAACATCACGGCAGTACTTAGAGGGGATACATCCGAGGGTTCGCCCACTGAGTCTATATGGGTGGAACTGAAAAATAAGAAGGGAGAGATCACCTTGGTAGGACTGTACTACAGGCCCCCAAATAGCCAGCGGGAAATTGAGGAGCAAATATGTAAGGAGATTACAGATAGCTGCAAGAATAATAGGGTGGTAGTAGTAGGGGACTTTAACTTTCCCAACATTGACTGGGACAGCCATAACATTAGGGGCTTGGATGGAGGGAAATTTGTTGAGTGTATTCAGGAGGAATTTCTCATTCAGTATGTGGATGGACCGACTAGAGAGGGGGCAAAACTTGACCTCGTCTTGGGAAATAAGGAAGGGCAAGTGATAGAAGTGCTAGTGAGGGATCACTTTGGGACAAGTGACCATAATTCCATTAGTTTTAAGATAGCTATGGAGAATGATAGGTCTGGCCCAAGAGTTAAAATTCTTAATTGGGGCAAGGCCAATTTTGATGGTATCAGACAGGAACTTGCAGAGGTAGATTGGGGGAGACTATTGGCAGACAAAGGGACGGCTGGTAAATGGGAGGCTTTTAAAAATGTGTTAACCAGGGTGCAGGGTAAGCACATTCCCTTTAGAGTGAAGGGCAAGGCTGGTAGAAGTAGGGAACCCTGGATGACTCGAGATATTGAGACTCTGGTCAAAAAGAAGAAGGAGGCATATGACGTACATAAGCAACTGGGATCAAGTAGATCCCTTGAAGAGTATAGAGATTGTCGAAATAGAGTTAAGAGGGAAATCAGGAGGGCAAAAAGGGGACATGAAATTGCTTTGGCAAATAATACAAGGGAGAATCCAAAGAGATTCTACAGATACATAAAGGGGAAAAGAGTAACTAGGGACAGAGTAGGGCCTCTTAAGGATCAACAAGGGCATCTATGTGCAGAGCCACAAGAGTTGGGTGAGATCCTGAATGAATATTTCTCATCGGTATTCACGGTGGAGAAAGGCATGGATGTTAGGAAACTAAGGGAAATAAATAGTGATGTCTTGAGAAGTGTGCATATTACAGAGGAGGAGGTGCTGGAAGTCTTAAAGCGCATCAAGGTAGATAAATCCCCGGGACCTGATGAAATGTATCCCAGGATGTTGTGGGAGGCTAGGGAGGAAATTGCGGGTCCCCTAACCGAGATATTTGAATCATCGGCAGCCACAGGTGAGGTGCCTGAAGATTGGAGAGTGGCGAATGTTGTGCCCTTGTTTAAGAAGGGCAGCAGGGAAAAGCCTGGGAACTACAGACCGGTGAGCCTAACGTCTGTAGTAGGTAATTTGCTAGAAGGTATTCTGAGAGACAGGATCTACAAGCATTTAGAGAGGCAAGGACTGATTCGGGGCAGTCAGCATGGCTTTGTGCGTGGAAAATCATGTCTCACAAATTTGATTGAGTTTTTTGAGGGAGTGACCAAGAAGGTAGATGAGGGCAGTGCAGTAGACGTTGTCTACATGGACTTTAGCAAAGCCTTTGACAAGGTACCGCATGGTAGGTTGTTGCAGAAGGTTAAAGCTCACGGGATCCAGGGTGAGGTTGCCAATTGGATTCAAAATTGGCTGGACGACAGAAGACAGAGGGTGGTTGTAGAGGGTTGTTTTTCAAACTGGAGGCCTGTGACCAGTGGTGTGCCTCAGGGATCGGTGCTGGGTCCACTGTTATTTGTGATTTATATTAATGATTTGGATGAGAATTTAGGAGGCATGGTTAGTAAGTTTGCAGATGACACCAAGATTGGTGGCACAGTGGATAGTGAAGAAGGTTATCTAGGATTGCAACGGGATCTTGATCAATTAGGCCAGTGGGCCGACGAATGGAAGATGGAGTTTAATTTAGATAAATGTGAGGTGATGCATTTTGGCAGATCGAATCAGGCCAGGACCTACTCAGTTAATGGTATGGCGTTGGGGAGAGTTATAGAACAAAGAGATCTAGGAGTACAGGTTCATAGCTCCTTGAAGGTGGAGTCGCAGGTGGACAGGGTGGTGAAGAAGGCATTCGGCATGCTTGGTTTCATTGGTCAGAACATTGAATATAGGAGTTGGGACGTCTTGTTGAAGTTGTACAAGACATTGGTACGGCCACACTTGGAATACTGTGTGCAGTTCTGGTCACCCTATTATAGAAAGGATATTATTAAACTAGAAAGAGTGCAGAAAAGATTTACTAGGATGTTGCCGGGACTTGATGGTTTGAGTTATAAGGAGAGGCTGGATAGACTGGGACTTTTTTCCCTGGAGCGTAGGAGGCTTAGGGGTGATCTTATAGAGGTCTATAAAATAATGAGGGGCATAGATAAGGTAGATAGTCAACATCTTTTCCCAAAGGTAGGGGAGTCTAAAACTAGAGGGCATAGGTTTAAGGTGAGAGGGGAGAGATTCAGAAGGGCCCAGAGGGGCAATTTCTTCACTCAGAGGGTAGTGAGTGTCTGGAATGGGCTGCCAGAGGTAGTAGTAGAAGCGGGTACAATTGTGTCTTTCAAAAAGCATTTAGATGGTTACATGGGTAAGATGGGTATAGAGGGTTATGGGCCAAGTGCGGGCAACTGGGACTAGCTTAATGGTAAAAACTGGGCGGCATGGACTGGTTGGGCCGAAGGGCCTGTTTCCATGCTGTAAACTTCTATGATTCTATGATCAAAGGTCACAGACATTGGGCGGGATTCTCCGCCGGTAGGATGTTTCCGTTTTGCCGGCTGTCCGGGGGTTTCCCAACGGCGTGGGGCTGCTCCACAATGGGAAATCCCATTGACCTGCCGGCGTAATGGAGCATCCCGCCGGCGGGGTGAAGCATAAATGAGGCGCGGCGGAGAATCCCGCCCATTAACTTTAACTCTCTCCACAGATGCTACCTGATTTGCTGAGTATTTCCAGCATTTTCAAAGTTTTCGAATTGCACGTATAAAGATACAGTGATTTCCTGAATGGGTATTTGTGGATTGGAAAATGTTTAATGGTGTGTAAGGCACATTGATTTTGGCTGATTAATCACTTGTTAGATAGTTAACTCATATTTACTTTAAAATGTAATGACTTTGTTCTTCAGAATCTGCTCTTTTTATGATCTTTGTCAGTAGCTTCCACTTTATTTTAATTACGGGGCAATTTAGCATTGCCAATCCACCTAATCTGCACATCTTTGGGTTGTGGGGGCGAAACCCACGCAGGCACGGTGAGAATGTGCAAACTCCACACGGACAGTGACCCAGTGCCAGCATCGAACCTGGGGCCTCGGAGCCGTGAGGCAGCAGTGCTAACCATTGCGCCACTGTGGTGCCCACTGTAGCGTCCACTTGAATTCTTATTTAAAATATTACACGAAGCAATCATAAGGAATTTGCGACAGGATACCAAGTAACAACAACATATAAAAACTTAACAAATTTGTTTGAAATTTCCCTGTCCTTTACTTTAGTGCAGGTGTTAATCTGTTTAAAATAAATGTGTTCATATATTGAGAAAACGGATGAGGAGATTTTCGGGCAAACACATAAAACGTTCGTATTCCTCAATTATTTTAGTGTCACAGTTCTCAAACTCTAAGTTCTGCCCATATAATTTTTGTCATCAAATGACTTTTCAATTTTAAAACACTTCGGGGAAATCAAGCAATCTAGCAAAACAGAAAAGGGAGACTTTTGAAATTTAATGGAAAAGTGAAGATAATATGTGAAAATAGGAAGCATATGAATTTCTCAGCTACATATTGTAGAGTGTACTTACAGGTGAAAGTCCACTGACCCACATAATAGTCGCTCTTCTGTTTGTGGCAGGGACCTTTCTTATCAGGTAGATAACTTCCTCAAAATACACAAGATTTGCAATGACAGCCATTAGAGTGAGGACACTGTACAAGATGATAGTGGGCACACTTAAATCTGTGGAAAGAAACAAAACAAATTATTTAAATGAGCTACTTTCATTGTCATTTTGATAAACAATTTCATAAATACATTGATAATATTTATTTGTATTTGAATAAATGCTAGGTTTTGTTTGGAAATAACCAATTACTGTAAGTTTTATAAACAGGCTGTGGTGTTTTTTTTTTACAAGTACCCAATTCAGTATTTTTCAATTAAGAGGCAATTTAGTGTGGCCAATCCACCTACCCTGCACATGTTTGGATTGTGGGAGTGAGACCCACGCAGACATGGGGAGAATGTGCAAACTACACAAGGGCAGTGACCCGAGGGCAGGACTGAACCAGGATCCTCAGCGCCATGAAGCAGCAGTGCTAACCACTGCATCATCAAGCCAGCAGGGCCGTGGTGTTTTTAACCTTCTCTACGAAGTGGTACAATTGTATAAATGTATTTTGAATTTTCAACAGAAATTAAGCTGATCTTTTTTCAACGCTCTTTCCAAAATTCTGGATACTGGCCTAGAACCCTGCCCTTTCACAACCATATTCAGAATCTCACTTGCAAACCGGCCAGTCTCACTAAGATTGAAGCAGACGTTATCGCAGCTTCTTCATTAATAGCTTGCAGGCAGATTTTATTAACCTGGAAATCCCCCAAACCCCCCAGTGCTGTATCCTGGTTGGAAGACTTGATGTCCTTTTGATATGTGAAGAAAATTAAATATGTCAACAGGGGATCAACTGAGAAATGTTTTTGTAGGTGGCAACCATTTGTCTCATTCGTCATATAATTGATTGCTGTCGACTGCTAAGTTCACTGTTTTCCTTTTTTTAATCATTTTTATTGTTGTATACTTGGAGGGGGGTGGAGAGCTGAATTTGTTTCTATGTATTATTCTGTTTCCCTGCTCCCTTTCCCACTTGAAAACCAATAAAAAGACGTTTGAAAAAAATAAATTACATATATTACAGATGTATGCTGAGCAGATGCCAGATAATGCAAATATAGTTGGCTTCATCATACCTAGCCATATTATTACTTTTATAGTTGATGATTGTTGATTGGAAGCCCATGCATAAAAGATTTCTACCTACTGAAAGGATTATCGGTATTGAGTAAAACTTGGCTATAAATACTGCAATAATGGCAGGCACGACTTCTGCTGTGAAAGAACCAGAGGAATAAAATTTCTCACCCTAACATTATTCTGACAATTAACAGGAGAGATTTCAGCCCCAAGGCTCCTTCTGTACAGATCTCTTGAATGGAAAGCATGATTATTTTGTAACCGTAAGAACAGGCTGTCTACACAAACTGGAGATTTTTGAGCTCCCGGTATATTTGAGGATTTTTTAAGAAGTGAGATGCAATGGTAGTCCTCTGAATTTCCTACTTGTTGCTGATGTTCCATGCATCTTCAATTTGCATTAATTTTATAGCCAATTGGAAATCACCAGATGCCCAAATGGGTTCAGTCGTGTACAAAAATGCAGCATGTATCGAATCCTCCAGATTCCCGAGGGCAGGGGCTCTCAACAGTTTTGCTTCTGAGTGTTATAACAATTTCATGGACCTTCAATAAAAAATTAATTATACAATTAAACATATATATATATTTTACTTTTGTTTTACTTAATGAGGCGGCATGGAGGCACAGTGGTTAGCACTGCTGCCTCACAGCGCCAGACACCCGGGCTCAATACTGACCTCGTGCGACTGTCTATGTAGAGTTTGTACTTTCTCCCCATATCTACGTGGGTTTCCTCCGGGTGCTCCGGTTTCCTCCCACCGTCCAAGAATGTGCAGGTTAGGTGGATTGGTCATGATAAATTAGTGTCCAGGGATGTGCAGGTTAGGTTGCGGGGTAATATGGACAGAGCAGGATGGTCAAAGGAGTGGACTTAGGTAGAGTGGATCTTTCGGAGGGCCAGTGCAGACTCAATGGGCCGAACGGCCTCCTTCTGCACTGTAAGGATTCTATGCTGCTATGATTCTATGTTGAGGTATTTTTAACAAGCACACATGCATGTCCTGATCAATATTTGTTCTGGCTCAGCACTTAGTTTTCACTGATGTTGTTGCTGAAAACCAGGCTTGACAGAAGTAGACTGTTCTTGATGTGGGGGGAAAAGTGTTAATATAAGTAATGAGTTATAATCTGAGTAATGTGCAAGAAAGCTGCCTCTCCCACAATATATTTCCACCACAACCCTTGGCCTACACATCTGCGATTATGTTTCTATATGTGTATACAGATTATGTTATTGTAGCTGATAAGCAAGCATGAAATCTTTTTGTTTTCCTTATATTTTAGTTAGGTGGGGTCACTGGGTTATGGGGATAGGGTGGAGGTTTGGGCTTGGGTAGGGTGCTCTTTCCTAGGGCTGGCGCAGACTCGGTGGGCTGAATGGCTGTAAATTCTATGATTTTATACATTGCTACTAGCTTGCTTGTCCGTGAGAATATAATAGTACATCTTTACACTGGGACACATGAGGCAATGAGCAGACAAACCAAGCTAGAGCATGGGGCTAACTCAAACGGTGCTGTGTATAAATGTATGTCATGGGGGCGGCACGTGGCACAGTGGTTGGCACTGCTGCCTACGGCGCTGTGGACCGGGGTTCGAATCCCGGCCCTGAGTCACTGTCCGTGTGGAGTTTGCACATTCTCCCCGTGTCTGTGTGGGTTTCACTCCCACAACCCAAAGATGTGCAGGTTAGGTGGATTGGCCACGCTAAATTGCCCTTTAATTGGAAAAAAAAATAATTGGGTACACTAAATTTAGTTTTAAAATAAATAAATAAATGTATGTTATTGTAATTGTTATTTTGAGAGATTCTGCAGCTTGAATCTTTCAACTGCATGCCTGGAATAAAGAATACCTTTCTCTGACTGACTCTGGGGCGAGATTCTCCGACCCCCCGCCGGGTTGGAGAATCGCCGGGGGCTGGCGTGAATCCCGCCCCCGCTGGTTGCCGAATTCGCCACCACCGGATATTCGGAGGGGGCGGGAATCACGCCGCGCCGGTTGGCGGGCCCCCCCCCCACGATTCTCCGGCCCGAATGGGCCGAAGTCCCGCCGCTAAAATGCCTGTCCCGCCGGCGTAGATTAAAGCACCTACCTTACTGGCGGGACAAGGCGGCGCGAGCGGGCTCCGGGGTCCTGGGGGGGGGGGGGGCGCGGGGCGATCTGGCCCCCGGGGGTGCCCCCACGGTGGCCTGGCCCGCGATCGGGGCCCACTGATCCGTGGGCGGGCCTGTGCCGTGGGGGCAGTCTTTCCCTTCCGCCTTCGCCACGGTCTCCACCATGGCGGAGGCGGAAGAGACTCCCTCCATTGCACATGCGCGGGAATGCCGTCAGCGGCCGCTGACACTCCCGCGCATGCACCGCCCGGAGATGTCATTTCCGCGCCAGCTGGCAGGGCACTAAAGGCCTTTTCCGCCAGCTGGCGGGGTGTAAATCCGTCCTGCGCTGGCCTAGCCCCTTAAGGTTGGGGCTCGGCCTCCAAAGATGCGGAGCATTCCGCACCTTTGGGGCAGCGCGATGCCCAACTGATTTGCGCCGTTTTGGGCGCCAGTCGGCGGACATCGTGCCGTTTCCGGAGAATTTCGCCCCAGGACTCAGAGTGGCATTTATCCCACAACAGTACTAAATGGGGCCAACACTTTAAGTGTGCAAAACATAGGAATGTGGGAACAGGAGTAGACTATTAAGCTCATCGAGACTGCTCTGCCATTCAATTAGATCATGGCTGATCATCTATCTCAATGTCGCTTTCCCACACCATGGGCGAGATTCTCCGACCCCCCCGCCGGGTCGGAGAATCGCCCGGGGCTGGCGTGAATCCCGCCCCCGCTGGTTGCCGAATTCTCCACCACCGGATATTCGGCGGGGGCGGGAATCGCACTGCGCCAGTTGGCGGGCCCCCCCCAAACGATTCTCCGGCCCGGATGGGCCGAAGTCCCGCCGCTAAAATGCCTGTCCTGCCGGCGTAGATTAAACCACCTACCTTACTGGCGGGACAAGGCGGCGCGGGCGGGCTCCGGGGTCCTGGGGGGGCGCGACCGGGGGGTGCCCCCACAGTGGCCTGGCCCGCCATGGCGGAGGCGGAAGAGACTCCCTCCACTGCACATGCGCGGGAATGCCGTCAGCGGCCGCTGACGCTCCCGCCCATGCGCCGCCCGGAGATGTCATTTCCGCGCCAGCTGGCGGGGCACCAAAGGCCTTTTCCGCCAGCTAGCGGGGCGGAAATTCATCCGGCGCTGATCTAGCCCCTCAATGTTGGGGCTCGGCCCCCAAAGATGCGGATGCCTGACTGATTTGCGCCGTTTTGGGCGCCAGTCGGCGGACATCATGCCGTTTCCGGAGAATTTCGCGTGAATCCCGACCCCGCCGGTTGCCAAATTCTCCGGCACCGGAGATTCGGCGGGGGCGGGAATCGCACCACGCCGGTTGGTGCCCCCCCCCCCCCCCCCCCCCCCGCGATTCTCCGGCCCGGATGGGCCGAAGTCCCGCTGCATTGTCTAACAATGGTCACTAGATGGCATCAGGAGTGGGAATCGTGCCTATCCCTTTTACACTTCCAGCGAGTGTTAGCGTCACACCGATTGCTGTTCAACATAGGACTTCTCAAGCCAGGAGCTCCAATACGGCATCTGGTTCTGTTTGTGGTTACACCCTATCTTTACCTTCCCTGCATCTATTTTACATATAAACTTGACATATGAATTTTACGTTTAAAGGGGGAGTGTAGTGAGTGAGTGGCATTGTGTTAATGTAATTTGATGAGTTGGCTCAGGAAATCTGCCATCCTTATTTGGTCTGGCTATATGTGACTTCAGATCCCCAGCAATATCTTTAACTCTTAACTGTCCTCTGAAACAACCTAGTAAGCCATTCAGTTTGAGGGCAATGAGACGCAATAAATGCTGACTTTGCCAGTCATGCCCACAACCCAAGGATGAATAACAAAGGTAAACTGTATTTAATGGACACACCTTGGCCGGGATTCTGCAAAATCATGGCAAAATGTTGAGTCTGGCGTAAACACCGGAGTGTTTCACGCCGGCGTCAACGGGCCTCTTGGCGATCCTGCAACCCACAGGGGGCCAGCACGGAGCTTCACACAGCTCCGGCTGCTGATACGGGCCCCAGCACTTCTGACCGCAGGTCCGCGCATCGTGCGGCGGCTGGCCATGGGTCCGTGCATGCATCGGTTGGCTGTTTACGCAACATGACGGAGCCCTACAGTGGCCCTGCGCGGAAGAAGATAGGCCCATCCCGGAATGCGCGCGCCCGCCGACCGGTTGCCCCCGATCGCGGGCCAGGCCATTGTGGATGCCCTGGAGTCTGATCCCTCCCGCCCCCCCCACCAGGACGGCCCCCGCAGTCGCGACGCCAAGCTCCCACCGGGTGAAACCATACGGGAACCACGCCGGTGGGACTCAGCGGAACTTGGCGGGAACTCGTCTGGTTGACCGTGGAGAATCGCCGTGGGGGCCATTTTCAACAGCACGCGAGAATCGCGCCTCGCCATCGGACCCGATCGCAGGCATTCTCCGCCCCCGCGCCGATCGCGATTTTGGTGCGCAGGCTCGGAGAATCCTACCCCTTAATGCAAATACAAACTCAGCAGAAGCTGTTCACATTAATTACTCCTGTGGCACTGAAATTATAAACCTGATGAGGGAAAGAAAATGAAAAGGGAGATTATTTGTTCTGAGAAAAGAGCAAGTGACTGAAAAAAATGGAACCGGGCTGTAGGAAAATAAGAACTGAAGCCAATTAACTGCTAAAGACGGTTTGGTCCCTGTGTCAAGTTTTACCACAAAGGTAAATTAAAGCAATATTCAGTTTCTTGATACAAAAATAGGTCAGTGGCAATAAAATGATGAAACCTGTGGTGAAGCATCACTGAACATAGATTATAAGTGTGTGGAAGTTGTTCTTCTTTTAGGATTGGCATAGAGGGATATGGCACCAGGAAATGCTGAGGGTTTGTGCCAAGGATGGCATCATGACTGGTACAGGCTTGGATGGCCGAAGGGCCTGTTCCTGTGCTGTATTGTTCTTTGTTCTTCTTTGAAATGATTATCAGTGAACTGAGTGAATGAAGGAGAGGAAAGTGCACATTTGCCTCCTGAGAAAATGGTTGATTAAAAACTGGCAGGTGTTAAAAGCAAGCACTAGAGAGGATACAATTAATTCAACTTTATTTGTTCTTAAAGGCAGAAGTGAAGGTTTTCAGATAAAAACCGAGTGGTGGACAAGCTCAGCAGGTCTGACATCAGGGAGTTGGTTGCATATGTGTGTGTGTTGGTTTGGCGGGGGGGGGGGGGGGGGGGGGCGTGTTTGCGTATTGAAAACAATCAGAACAGTATTGCTGAGCATATTTCTGGCGACTGGAGTAAAACCACCAAGGGCAAAATAGCAGTTGGGTATAATCTTGGTAAAAACACTTCCTCCAGTCAGGGAGAGATCTGGTAAAGCAATCAATTACACATGGCCGTTTTATTACAGACTGTTGGCTCGTCTTAAAATGAAATCTGGCAAAAGATGTATTTTAGTTTTGTTCCACTGAAGCTCTCTCCTAGCTGTTCTATTTGCATTTTTAACTATAGGCTTCTATGCTGCATTCTATTTCTTGAAAGGGCACATGGCAATTCCGGTGGCGCCCATGAGGGAGTAGGTCGCGCATTTGGTGGCTCCCGCTCGTGATGGACGTTTTGGACCTTTTTTTGGGAATTTTGTTTGAGAGGTCGGTGGTGGATGAGACTGTGAGGAGGAATCCCACCCAGTATATGGAGGCACAGTACAGAAGTGGACGTAAGGGAAGGAAGAACCGAATCGAACAGGCACGTGTAGATTCTGCAGCAAAAGAAAGCATGGTGGATCTGCAGAGTACTGGCTCGGTGGCCCAGTGGACACCGGACCAGCTGGAGGAGTTTATTCAGGAGGCCTTTGCCAAGCAAAAAAAGGAATGCCTGCACATCTACGGAGATCTGGGTGCGGACTTGGCCAAGAGAAGAGCGGGATTCAACCGAGTGAAATCGACCCTTTTCAAGAGGAAGGTGAAGCTTGGTCTACTTTATCCAGCTTGTTTATGGGTCATCTATGAAGAGCAGCAATTTTATTTCGAGTCGCCGGATGAAGCAATGGACTTTGTGAAAAGCAAAGGTCTAGATAGAGACTGAGGTGACTGATTTTGCTGTAGGGACTCTGCTAAAATTGTCCTTACTCATGCACTGCATGAGAAATGCCTTTTGTATTGTTTTTTGGGCTGTTGCTAAGTTTTGTGAGGTAACTTTATACTAGTGGGGGAAGGGTGGGTGACTCGTTGATGTTTTTTCTTTGGGTGTGTTTGGGTGGAAATGTACCTTTTGAATAGGTATGTCCGAGCGGGGGAGGGAGAGGGAACAATAGGAGGTAAGATTTCTGGCGCCATGGCGGGGAGTCACCAAGCCAGCTGGGCGGGTTGGCTCACGGAAGTGCAGTGGGGGGTGAGCAGATGTTATGTTTGTTGATGGGGGTTGCATTTATCGTGCTGTTAACTGGGGGGGTGGGTGGAATTGCTCTGCTGACAGGGGAGGGACTGTTGCTTGGAGATAAATGGGAGGTTGGGGACAGAGACTACCTGAGGGCGGGCCGGAGGGAGCGCGGGGCACGAGCTGGAGGCTGGCCTAAGAAGGGGGATGGTTGATTGGCAGGGGGGGGGGTTAAAAGCCTCCCGACCAGGCTGATCACGTGGAATGTCAGAGGGCTGAATGGGCTGGTTAAGAGGGCTCGCGTGTTCGCATATTTGAGGGAATTGAAGGCGGACATAGCAATGCTGCAGGAGACACACCTGAGGGTAATTGATCCGACTAGACTGAGGAAGGGATGGGTCGGGCAGGTATTTCACTTGGGGCTAGATTCTAAGACTAGAGGGGTCACGATCCTGATTAATAAACGAGTGTCATTTGAGGCGGGGAGAATAGTAGCGGATGGGAGGGGTAGATATATCACAGTTAGTGGGAAGCTGGAAGGGTTGCCGGTAGTGCTTGTGAATGTCTACGCACCAAACTGGGATGATGTGGAGTTTGTAAGACAATGTTAGGGAAGATCCCGGATCTGGATTCACACAAGCTGATCATGGGGGGGATTCAATACGGTCATTGACCCAAGGCTGGACCGGTCGAGTTCAAGGACAGGCAGAGAGCCGGCAATGGCGAAGGAACTAAAGGGGTTCATGGAGTAGATGGGTGGGGCAGACCCATGGAGGTTTGGACGGCCAAGAACGAAAGAGTTCTCCTTCTTCTCACATGTACATAAAGTAATACTCCCGGATCAACCTTTTTATTTGGAACAGGGCTTTACTGGCAGGGGTGGTTGATGCCGAGTACTCGGCGATTGCTGTGTCGGACCATACCCCACATTGGGTGGACCTACAGGTGAGCAAGGAGGATGGTCAGCGCCCGCAATGGAGATTGTATGTAGGACTGTTAGCGGACGAGTGGGTGTGCGGGCGGGTGAGGGAATCCGTCCAGAACTACCTGGAAATTAATGATTCGGGAGAGGTCTCAGCAGCAATGGTTTGGGATGCACTGAAGGCAGTGGTCAGAGGGGAGCTGATTTCGATTCGGGCTCATAGGGAGAAGGAAGAGAGGGCAGAGACGGATAGGTTGATCGGGGAAATACTTCAGATAGACAGGAGGTATGCGGAGGCCCCGGAGGTAGGATTACTGAAGGAACGACGGAGGCTACAGGTGGAACTTGGCTTGTTATCTATGGGGAAGGCGGTGGAGCAGTTGAGGAAGGTGAGGGGGGGGGTGATATATGAGTATGGAGAGAAGGCTAGTAGAATGCTTGTGCACCAGCTCAGGAAAAGGGAGGCAGCAGGGGAGATAGAGAGTGTGAAGCACAGAGGAGGGAACACAATCTTGGACCCAGCAGGGGTCAACAGGATGTTTAAGGAGTTTTACAGCAGGCTATACAAGTCGGAACCCCCAGCTGGAGTAGAAGGAATGAGGCAATTTCTGGGAGGGCTGGAGTTCCCGAAGGTGGATGAAGGGTTGGTAGAAGGGCTGGAAGCCCCGATAGGGATTGAAGAAATAGCAGATTGACTGGAGGCCATGCAGTAAAGCAAGGCCCGGGACCAGATGGTTACCCAGTGGAGATTTATAAAAAGTTCTCTGAGATGCTGGGCCCACTGATGGTGAGGACGTTTATCGAGGCAAGGGAGCGCGGTGTTCTTCCCCCGGCAATGTCACAGGCCTCGATCTCACTGATCCTGAAGCGGGAGAAGGACCCCGAGCTATGCGGGTCCTACAGGTCGATCTCCCTGTTGAATGTTGATGCCAAACTGTTAGCTAAAATCTCGTCCTCAAGGATAGAAGACTGTGTCCCGGAGGTGATAGGGGAAGATCAGACCGGGTTCGTTAAGGGTAGGCAGCTAACGGCCAACGTTAGAAGGCTCTTGAATGTAATTATGATGCCCCAGAGGGAAAGGAGGTGGAGGTAGTGGTCGCAATGGACGCAGAGAAGACCTTTTAAAAAATAATTTAGAGTACCCAATTCATTTTTTCAAATAAGGGGCAATTTAGCGTGGCTAATCCACCTAACATGCACATCTTTGGGTTGTGGGGGCGAAACCCACGCAAACACGGGGAGAATGTGCAAACTCCACACAGACAGTGACCCAGAGCTGGGATTGAACCTGGGACCTCAGCGCCGTGAGGCAGGAGTGCTAACCACTGTGCCACCGTGCTGCCCTGCAGAGAAGACCTTTGACCAGGTGGAATGGAACTATCTGTGGGAGGTGTTGGGGCAGTTCGGGTTTGGTCGGGGTTTCATCGACTGGGTCAGGCTGCTGTACCATGCACCAGAGGCGAATGTTCGAATGAACCAACATCCGTCGGGCTATTTTAGACTGCACCGGGGGACTAGGCAGGGATGCCCCCTCTCTCCGTTCCTGTTCGCTCTGGCCATTGAGCCACTGGCTGTGGCGTTTAGAGCTTCCAGGGGCTGGAAGGGGCTGGTCCGGGGTGGATTGGAACACAGGGTCTCGCTATAAGCCGACGACCTGCTCCTGTATGTTTCCGACCCGTTAGAGGGGATGGGAGAGACCATGAGGATTTTAAGGGAATTTGGCCGGTTTTCGGGGTACAAATTGAACATGGGGAAAAGCTAGATGTTTGCGACCCAGGCAAGGAGGCAGGTGAGGAGACTCGGAGAGCTGCCGTTCAGAGGTGGCTTCCGTTATTTAGGGAACCAGGTGGCACGAGACTGGGGGCTGTTACGTAAACTAAACTTGACCCAGGTAGTGGAACAAATGAAAGAAGACTTCCGAAAGTGGGATATGGTCCTGTTATCACTGGCAGGGAGTGTACAGACAGTGAAAATGACGGTCATTCCAAGATTCCTGTTTGTTTTTCAGTGCCTCCCCATCTTTATCCCAAAGGCCTTTTTCAAGTGTGTAAATAAGGTGATCTCCGGTTTTGTGTGGGCGGGTGAAACCCTGCGAAGAAGGTGATGCTGGAGTGTGGCCGGCGGGAAGGTGGGCTGGCGCTGCCGAACTTGAGCAACTATGACTGGGCGGCAAAAAAGCCATGATTAGGAAGTGGGTAGTGGGGGAAGGGTTGGTGTGGGAGCGAGTAGAGGGAGCTTGTAAGAACACGAGTTTAGGGGTATTGGTCACGGCACATCTGTCGTTCACGTCGGCCCGGTACTTCACAAGCCCGGTGGTAGTGGCGGCCCTGAGAGTCTGGGGGCAGTGGAGGAAACATGTGAGAGCGGAGGCAGCATCGGTTTGGGCTCCAATCTGTAGCAACCATCAGTTTGCCCAGGGAGACTGGATGGAGGGTTTTGGGGAGGGCAGAGAGCAGGGATCAGGAGGGTGGGAGATTTGTTTATAGATGGGAGCTTCCCCGGTTTGAGGGAGTTAGAGGAGAAGTTTGAGTTGATGGGAGGGAATGGGTTTAGGTATCTGCAGATTCGGTACTTCTTGCGAAGGCAGGTTCCAACCTTCCCACTCCTACCACCAATGGGGGATACAAGATAGGGTAATTTCTAGAGTATGGGTGGGAGAGGGGAAGGTCTCAGATATCTATAAAGAACTCATGTAGTCAGACCAAACGCAGACAGAGGAACTAAAGCCCAAATGGGAGGATGAGTTAGGGGGAGAGATAGAGACAGGTCTCTGGGCGGATGCGCTAAGCAGGGTCAACACATCCACATCTTGCGCCAGGCTCAGCCTGATACAATTTAAGGTGGTTCACCGGGCACACATGACGGTGGCCTGGATGAGCAAGTTTTTTGGGACAGAAGACAGTTGTGCATGGTGTGCGGGAGGGCCAGTGAACCATGTTCACATGTTTTGGGCATGTTCGAAGCTTAAGGGATTTTGGCAGAGTTTTACAGAAGTCATGTCCACAGTGTTAAAAACAAGGGTGGCACCGAGTCTCGGAGGACCCGGGAGTCCAAGGGGCGAGAAAGGCCAATGTGTTGGCCTTTGCCTCCTTGGTAGCCCGGAGATGGATACTGTTAGGACGGAGGGACTCGAAGCCCCCAAAATCAGAGACCTGGATCAATGACATGGCTGGCTTCCTCAGACTTGAGAAAATCAAGTTCACTCTAAGAGGGTCAATGCTAGGTTCATCCGGAGGTGGCAGCCGTTTGTCGACTTCTTTACAGAAAATTAACTGTCAGCAGGTTAGTCTAGATTACTGTTCAAGGAAGGTGGGACCTGTGAGGGAGGTAGAAGGTCTTTGCACCATGTTTATAGTTGTTTGTCTATGGTTTACTGTTGTTGTTATAAAAGCACAAATGCCTTAATAAAATATTTTACAAAAAAAAAGAAAGGGCACATGGCCCAATACTTTATATTAATTCTTCCGATGTCAAAAGTGGTGATGGGCCAGGCGGCATGCTGGCGCAGTGGTTAGCAGTACTGCCTTTGCACATTCTCCCTGTGTCTGCGTGTGTTTCACCCCCATAACACAAAGATGTGCAGGGTAGGTGGATTGGCCACGGTAAATTGGCCCTTAATTGGAAAAAAAGAATTGGGTTCTAAATTTATTAACGAAAAGTGGTGATGGGCTGAATTTAATCTCCGTCACGATGCTTCCAGCTTCCATTGGTGCTACAAAGACCGGGTGCTGTTTTCTTGGGGCATGCCGTACCACCGGCAGCATCTAGCATGGTGCATCCTTGTTGAGATGGGCACAGCCACTAGCATCATTCTGTATTGGAAGGCTGTGATGGTAGCTATTCTTTTTTTATATATATATAAATTTAGAGTGTCCAAATCCTTTTTTTCCAATTAAGGGGCAATTTAGCGTGGCCAATCCACCTAGCCTGCACAGCTTTTGGGTTGTGGGGGCGAAACCCACGCAAACAAGGAGAGAATGTGCAAACTCCACACAGACAGTGACCCAGGGCCGGGATCGAACCTGGAACCTCGGCGCCATGAGGCAGCAGGGCTAACCCACTGCTCCACCGTGGTGCCCCTGGTAGCTATTCTGACAACGCATGGTCCAACCAATTGATATACGGCTGGATGCTTCCGTTCCCCCAGCCATGTGTTTCCTGGCACCACGCCATTCGCTAGCAGTGGGATTCTCTGTTCCCACTGCTGTCAATAGGTTCTCCCGTTAAAGACACCCCACGCCCCTGGGAAACCCACGGGTGGGGGTACGCTGCCAGCGGGAAAAGAGATCCCAACGGCTGGGGAATTCCAGCCAAAATATCAGGATGCCTAACATGGACCACAGATGCAATGTTAGCATACATGTCAAGAGGGCTGGAATACAAGACCAGGCATGTACTTCTGATGCTGTATAAGGCTCTGGTCAGACCCCATTGGAGTATTCTGAGCAGCTTTGGGCCCCAATTCTAAGGAAGGATGTGCTGGCCTTGGAAAGGGTCCAGAGGAGGTTCACAGAATGATCCCTGGAATGACGAGCTTGTCATATGAGGAGCGGGTGAGGACTCTGGGTCTGTGCTCGTTGGAGCTTAGAAGGATGAGGGGGGATCTTATTGAAACTTCCAGGATACTGAGAGGCCTGGATAGAGTGGACATGGAGAGGAAGTTTCCACAAATAGGAAAAACTAGAACCAGAGGCCACAGCCTCCGACTGAAGGGACAATCCTTTAAAACTGAGAGGAGGATGAATTTCTTCAGCCAGAGGGTGATGAATCTGTGGAACACTTTGCCGCAAAAGGCTGTGGAGGCCAAATCACTGAGTGTCTTTAAGACAAAGATAAATAGGTTCTTGATTAATAAGGGGATCAGGGCTAAGGGGGAATGCAGGAGAATGGGGATGAAAAACACATCAGCAATGATTGAATGGTGGAGCAGCCTTGATGGGCCGAATAACCTAATTTTGCTCCTATGTCTTATGGTCTTAAAAACAAGTACAAAGATTTTGGATTTTTGTTGCTGAAAGTTGGGAGTCAACTTATACACGAGGCACATGAAAAATGAACAGATCTTTGGCCAAAAGTAGGAGATAACCTTTACATGAGATTGACCATTACTCGAGTATATACGGTAATATATTAGCATGGCTTGAGATTGGTTATTAGACAGAAAACAGAGAGTAGGAATTATTGGAACATGTTCAAGTTGACAGGCTGTAATGAGTGGATTTGCTGAATTGGAGTCCAAACTGTAGACATTGAGGTGCATCAGCAAGTGGAGAATTATCTGGACACTTTGCTCAGGGAGGCAGTACTATTCCTTCGGTTAAGTAGAACTTTAGAATTGGCCAATGGTCAAAGACAGGAGGGTGTGACAGCAAGTCAGACAGATTAAGGGATCCAGCATGAAGCGATGGAGGAGTCTTATTGCAACTAAAAACAGATAAAGCACTTGGGGAATACAAGGAAAGTAGAAAAGAGCTCAAGCAGGGAGTTAGGAGGGCAAAAAGTGTCACAAAATATCCTTGGCAGATAGGATTAAGGAGAATCCCAAGGCATTTTATACAATTAGGAACAAGAGGGTAGCTAGAGAAAGAGTTGGCCCATTCAAGGACAAAGGAGAGAAATTATGTGTAGAACCAGAGGAAGTAGGTGAGGTCCTTAATGTGTATTTTGCATTGGTATTCACAAAGGAGAGGGACGTGTTGATTGGTGGTGTCTCAGAGGGATGGGTAAACACTTTAGGACAGGGCGTTATTATGAGGGAGGAAATGTTAAGTGTGTTGAAAAGCATTAATGTAGACAAATCCCCAGGGTCAGATAGCATCTATCCCAGATTACTGAGGGAAACAAAAGATGAAATCGCTAGGCCTCTGACAGAATTCTTTGTGTCCTCATTGGCCACAGGTGAGATCCCAAAGGAGTGGAGGATAGCCAATGTTGTACCGTTATTTAAGAGATGTTGCAAGGATGATCGGGTAGTTATAGGCCAGTGAGCTTGACGTCAGTGAAAGTTAAATTGTTGGAAAAGATTCTCAGAGATAGGATCAATGCACATTTGGAAGTGAATGGCCTTATTAACGACAGACAGTACGGTTTTGTATGAGGGAGGTCATGCCTCACTAATTTGATTGAATTCTTTGAGGAGGTGACAAAAATGAAGGGCTGTGGATGTTGTCTACATGGACTTTAATAAAGCATTTGATAAGGTCCCTCATGGCAGGCTGGTGCAAAAGGTTAGATCACATGAGGTCAGGGGTGAACTAGCTGGATGGATCCAGAACTGGGTTGGCCATAGAAGACAGAGGGTAGCAGTGGAAGGACGTTTTTCCGAATGGAGGTCTGTAACTAGTGGTATTCTGCAGGGATCAGTTCTGGGACTTCTGCTCTTTGTGATATATATAAATGACTTGGAAGAAAACGTAGCGGGTCTGATTAGCAAGTTTGCGGATGATACTAAGATTGCAGGAGTTGCGGATAGTGATGAAGATTGTCAGAAAATACAACAGGATATAGATAGGCTGCAAAATTGGGCAGAGAAATGGCAGGTGGAATTTAACCCGGACAAATGTGAGGTGATGCATTTTAGTAGATCTAATTAAGGTGGGAGCTATAACATAAATAGCAGAACCATCAGGCGCATTGAGACACAGAGAGATCTGGGCGTGCAGGTCCACAAACACCTAAAAAGTGGCAGCACAGGTGGAAATGGTGATAAAGAAAGCACATGGCATTCTTGCCTTCATAGGACAGGGTATCAAGTATAAAGGCTTGAACATTATGTTACAATTATACAGAACGTTGGTTAGGCCCCATTTGGAATACTGTGTCTAATTCTGGTCACCGCACTACAAGAAGGGCGTGGAGGCTTTGGAGAGAATACAAAAAAGGTTTACCAGTGTGGTAGTCACCACTGATGCATATATTAGGTGCTTTGTGGCAAGGTCCTGTACTACATGTACTGGGGTAGTTCCCTGCCTGCTGGCTCCGCCCAATATGCAGAGTATAAATATGTATGCTCCTTGTACAGCAGCCATTTTGCCAGCTGCTGTAGGAGGCCACACATCTTAGTGTAATAAAGCCTCGATTGCATCCAACTCTCGTCTTTGTGCAATTGATTGTGCATCAAGTTATTACACTAAAGTTTTCAGAAGATGGACCTCCGCATCAAGCCGGATCGCCTGCAGCTGGATCCGCAATCAGGCAACGCCAAAAAGGACTTTCAACATTGGCTAGCCTGTTTCGAAGCTTACATCAGGTCTGCACCAGACCCAATTTCGGAAGCTCAGAAGATTTAGATCCTCTACACGCGGCTGAGGTCCAACGCCTTTCCACCTATCCAGGAAACGCCGACCTACGAAGACACCATGGCACTACTGAAGGAAAACTACGCTCAGCGGACTAACACGCTCTACGCCAGACACATCCTCTCCACTCGTAGTCAACTTCCCGGTGAGTCAGTGGAAGATTTCTGGCGTGTTCTAATTCCCCTAGTCAGAGACTGTGACTGTCAGGCCATATAGGCCACGGAACACTCGAACTTGCTCATGAGACGCTTTTGTTACGGGGATAGGGTCGGATTATATCCGCCAGCACCACTTAGAAGGGGCCACGCTCGACCTCGCGGCAACCAAAAAGCAACGCTCTCGTTGATGGTCGCTTCGCGCAACATCCAGGCCTACACCCCCGGCCGCGCGGCCCACCCCTTCTACACATCGTGGACTCCGCAGATGGCCACCCCATCGGGGACCCCACTCAGCCAGCCTGTGCCGTGTGGCAGCCAACCAACCCCGGGGGCCCCAAATGTTACTTCTGTGGGCAGCCAAAACACCCCCGACAACGCTGCCCGGCCCGGAGCGCCCTTTGCAAGGCCTGCGGCAAGAAGGGACACTACGCTGTGGTGTGCCAGGCCCTCACAGTCACCGCTATTGTTCCGATTTCCCCCCCACATATGGCCAGTGGGCGCCGCCATCTTCCTCTCCCCAGACCATGTGCGGCCCGTGGGCGCCGCCATCTTGTTCGACCCACCACATGCGGCCAGGATCATCAGGCGCCACCATCTTGTTTCCCCCACGACACGTGCGGCCTGTGGGCGCCGCCATCGTACCAGGACCCATGCCCCCCGGGCACCCCATCGTCTGCCACCATCGAGACCAGCCGCGTCTCGCCTCGGTCACGATTGACCAGTCCCGCCCATGCAACCTAGCAACGGCCTCTACCAACGTGAAAATCGTTGACCTCTACCAAACGTGAGACCTCCTGCCTGCTGGATTCCGGGAGCACCGAGAGCTTTATCCATCCCGATACGGTAAGGTGCTGCTCCCTTGCGGTACACCCCACCAACCAGAGAATCTCCCTGGCCTCCGGGTCCCAATCTGTGGCGATCCGGGGGTACTGCATAGCCACTCTCACTGTCCAGGGCATGGAGTTCAGCGGCTTCCGCCTCTACGTCCTCCCCAACCTCTGCGCTGCCCTGCTACTCGGCCTGGACTTCCAGTGCAAACTCCAGAGCCTAACATTGAAATTCGGCGGGCCCCTACCACCCCTTACTGTGTGCGGCCTCGCGACCCTAAAGGTCAACCCACCTTCCCTATTTGCAAACTTAACCCCAGATTGCAAACCCGTTGCCACCAGGAGCAGACGGTACAGCACCCAGGACAGGACCTTCATCAGGTCCAAAGTCCAGCGACTGCTTCGGGAAGGCATCATCGAGGCCAGCAACAGAGCCTGGAGAGTCCAAGTGGTAGTTGTGAAAACTGGGGAGAAACACAGAATGGTCGTGGACTAGTCAGACCATCAATCGGTACTCGCAGCTCGACGCGTACCCCCACCCACGCATATCTGATATGGTCAATCAGATTGCACAGTACCGGGTCTTCTCAACTGTCGACCTAAAATCCACCTACCACCAGCTCCCCATCCGTAAGGCGGACCGCCCATACACTGCCTTCGAGGCAGATGGCCACCTTTACCACTTTCTTAGGGGTCCCTTTGGTGTCACCAACTGGGTCTCGGTTTTCCAACAGGGAATGGACCAAATGGTTGACGGGTACGGGCTGCGGGCCACTTTCCCGTACCTAGACAATGTCACCATCTGCTGCCACGATCAGCAGGACCATGATGCCAACCTTGCCAAATTTCTCCACACCGCCACTCTCCTCAACCTAACTTGTAACAAGAAGTGCGTGTCAGCACAAACCGCTTACCCATCCTCGGCTATGTGGTCCAGAACGGAGTTCTGGGGCGCGATCCCGACCGCATGCGCCCCCTCATGGAACTCCCCCTCCCCCACTGCCCCACGGGCCCCATTCTTTTTCCCCTAACGGCCGTGGCTCACCAGGCCTTCAACCGTATTAAGGCTGACATCGCCAAGGCCGCGATGCACGCAGTCGACGAGACATTACCATTTCAAGTCGAGAACGACGCATCAGACATCGCTCTAGCCGCCACCCTCAACCAGGCAGGCAGGCCCGTGGCATTCTTTTCACAAACCCTTCATGCCTCCGAAATTCAGCATTCCTCCGTCGAAAAAGAGGCCCAAGCCATCGTTGAAGCTGTGCGGCATTGGAGGCATTACCTGGCTGGCAGGAGATTCACTCTCCTCACTGACAAACGGTCGGTAGCCTTCATGTTTAACAACACACAGCGGGGCAAGATCAAGAACGATAAAATCTTGAGGTGGAGTATCGAGCTCTCCACCTACAACTACGAGATTTTGTGTTGCCCCGGTAAACTCAACGAGCCCCCTAATGCTCTATCCCTAGGTACATGTGCCAGCGCACAGGTGGACCGACTCCGGACCCTGCACGATAACCTTTGTCACCCGGGAGTCACACGTTTGTACCACTTCATCAAGGCCCGCAACCTGTCCTACTCCATCGAGGAAGTCAGGGCAATCACCAGAGACAGCCAGGTCTGCGCGGAGTGCAAACTGCGCTTCTACCAGCCAGACCGTGTGCGCCTGGTGAAGGCCTCCCGCCCCTTTGAACACCTCAGCGTGGACTTCAAAGGGCCCCTCCCCTCACCGACCATAACACGTACTTCCTCAGTGTAGTCGATGAATATTCCAGATTCCCCTTCGCCGTCCCATGCCCTGATATGACGTCTGCCACCGTCATCAAAGCCCTCAACACCATCTTCGCTCTGTTCGGCTTCCCCGCCTACGTCCACAGTGACAGGGGATCCTCATTCATGAGTGATGAGCTGCATCAGTTCCTGCTCAACAAGGGTATCGCCTCGAGCAGGACGTCCAGCTATAACCCCCGGGGAAACGGGCAGGTGGAGAGGGAGAATGGGACGGTCTGGAGGGCGGTCCAGCTGGCCCTACGGTCCAGAAATCTCCCTGCCTCCCGCTGGCAGGAAGTCCTCCCCGACGCACTGCACTCCATTTGATTGCTCCTATGCACTGTGACTAATGGCACACCCCATGAACGTCTCTTTGCCTTCCCCAGGAAGTCCAACTCCGGGTGTCGCTCCCGACTTGGCTCGCAGCTCCAGGACCCGTACTCCTCCGTGAGCACGTACGACTCCACAAGGCGGACCCGTTGGTTGAGAGGGTACAGCTACTCCACGCCAACCCAGAGAATGCCTACGCAGCGTACCCCAGCGGCTGCCAAGATACTGTCTCCCTCGGAGACCTGACACCAGCTGGTTGCACACACACACACACCCCTCCGGCCCGGCGCCACCCTCCCCTCCCCCGGCACACCCAGCCGCAACCCCCACCCCAGGACAATCAGTCCTCCCCCTGCCCACGCCCGAGGATGAAGAGGATTTTGGCATGCTCCCAGAGTCACCGAAGACCAGACCAACACCGGAATCGCTGCCACCACTGCGGAGCTCCCAACGGCAGATCAAGGCTCCGGACCGACTGAACCTGTAACTTGATCGGCACATTTAAAAAAAAATCATCCTTCTGTATAACTCTCCTCCACCCACGCTGGACTCAATTTTTTTTCTGTACTATAAAACATCTACTTGTATATAGTTCTCCACCACCCCCGCCGGACTCAATTTTAACAGGGGGTGAATGTGGTAGTCAACACTGATGTATATATTAGGTACTTTGTGGTAAGGCCCTGTACTACAGGTACGGGGGTAGTTCCCTGCCTGCTGGCTCCGCCCAGTAGGCGGAGTATAAATACGTGTGCTCCTCGTACAGCAGCCATTTCACCAGCTGCTGTAGGAGGCCACACATCTTAGTGTAATAAAGCCTCGATTGCATCCAACTCTCGTCTTTGTGTAACTGATCGTGCATCAACCAAATGGGCAGCACGGTGGCACAGTGGTTAGCCCTGCTGCCTCATGGCGCTGAGGTCCCAGGCTCGATCCCAGCTCTGGGTCACTTTCCGTGTGGAGTTTGCACATTCCCCCCGGGTTTGCGTGGGTTTCACCCCACAACCCGAAGATGTGCAGGCTCGGTGGATTGGCCACACTAAATTGCCCCCTTAATTGGAAAAAATGAATTGGGTACTCTAAATTTACAAAAGAAAAGGTTTGCCAGGATGTCGCCTGGTATGGAGGGTATTTGCTATGAGGGGAGATTGAATAAACTGGGATTGTTCTCCCTAGAGAGACGGAGGCTGACGTGTGACCTGATATAAGTTTCTAAAATTATTAGGGGTATAGATAGGGTGAACAGTTGGAGGCTTTTTGCCAGGCTGGAAATGACAATGACAAGGGGACACAAGTTCAAGGTGAGGGGGGAAAGGTTCAGTGGAGATGTGCGGGGGAAGTTTTTTACACCGAGGGCGTTGGTGGCCTGGAATGCACTGCCAAGTAAGGTGGTTGAGGCAGATACGTTAGCGACCTTAAGACTTATCTAGATCTGCACATGAACAGATGGGGTATAGAAGGATACAGGTGGTTGGTCTAGATAGGACACTTGATCGGCACAGGCTTGGAGGGCCGAAGGGCCAGTTCCTGTGCTGTATTGTTCTTTGTTCTTTGTTCTATCCTTGACCAACAGGTATTAGGTACTTCTTATCTTTGTGGATGAGAACAATGACTGCAGGGTGGGTGAGTAAACTATAGCACCATGTTGCAGTAATCCAGTCAAGCCTGGGAGAACCTGGTGGGAGTGAAAAGGTATGTGATAAGGACACGATAGTCAGGGGGTAGATGCTGTTTGCTGAAGCTAAGAGTGAAATTCCGAAAATTGCTTTGCCTTCCCGGTGCCAGAGTTATAGACATTTCTTCGAGTCTGGAGACAAACTTCGATTGAAAGGGGGGGATCCAGTTGTCATGGGCCACGAATGAGTCAACGAAGTTCCACTAGAATTTTTAAATTAGGTCCAAATTAAAACATAGAATCTGAAAGCAATAAGCACTGGGTTGTTACCTGAGCCATTTTACAATTCACATCGGGTCTAATAGATTAGAAAATTAAATGTGTCGCTAAAAGAGTGGCATGGGAAGAGTTTTGATTCATGGGACATTGGCACCAGTACTGGGAATAGACAGAGATGTTCTGCTGCGATGGGTTCCATTTAAACCAGCCTTGATCAGTGTCCTAGTGAATCATGTAACAAGGGCTGTGGATAGTCCTTTAAAGTAAAAGCATGGGGATGGTGACGGGTTGAGGGAATGGGTGAAGGAAGGTTTAAAAGCCTAAAGAGTAAAGTCGAAGCAATATAGGAATCTAGTGATTTGGGTACAGACAAGCACTGTGGGACAGGATGCGACAGAGACCTAAACTGGAACTGCAACACTGTATAGAATTTACAGTGCAGAAGGAGGCCATTCGGCCTGTCGAGTCTGCACAGGGTCTTGGAAAGAGCACCCTACCCAAGGTCAACACCTCCACCCTATCCCCATAACCCAGTAACCCCACCCAACACTAAGGGCAATTTTGGACACTAAGGGCAATTTATCATGGCCAATCCACCTAACCTGCACATCTTTGGACTGTGGGAGGAAACCGGAGCACCCGGAGGAAACCCACGCACACACGGGGAGGATGTGCAGACTCCGCACAGACAGTGACCCAAGCCGGAATCGAACCTGGGACCCTGGAGCTGTGACGCAATTGTGCTATCCACAATGCTACCGTGCTGCCCCACTATAAGGTCCATGTAAAGAATAAAGGGTAAAAGAAATATAATTGAAGACTCTTTCTTTAAATGTATGAAGCAGTCATAACAAGATAGAAAAACTAATGGCACAAATTGAAGTATATAGGTTTGATATAATCGCCGTGAAGGATACATGGTTGCAAGGTGATGGTTACGGACAGGAGAGAAATGGAGAAACTGTACCTCTTTCCCCTTACCATGCATCTGTAAGCAGGTGTTTTGAATTTGTTTTCAAAAATAGCCAGTGGCAATTTTCCCCACTCCCTTGGCTTTTACAATTCACTTTGCTAATAATCCACAGCAAACTCGAGTTAGGATTAACTCAGACGGTTAGTTTATTTTCACATTCAAAAACCTGGTGGCAGGAGTGTTTGCAATATCCCATTCCAAACATACGCAGTAAAGATGAGGGGAGGCGGGAAATGAGGAATTATTTCATGTTCAAACTAGAGTTCAGCTGGCTGAAGGCTGGAGTTGTAGCATTCGCTGTTGAGTTGGTGGTGACCGCAAGGTGAAGTAGGTACTGTAGTGAATTCCAACACTTACCCAAAGTTGAGTTCATGAGTCACAGTTCAGGAACTAGAGTTCTCAGTGGACCTTGAGCCTTTTGTGCATGTGCCAGTCGAGGAATATGCACTTTGTGCTTTTTTTCTTTTGCTAGGCTGGGAACCATCCCAGTGCACCTGTGCAGAAGAAAATAAGTGAAATAATGTGAAACTGCAAGTCAGGTGATCTGGAACCAGAGCGCCATTGTAGAGAAAGTGCCCCAAGTAGCAAGACATTGGGAGGGGGACAAGCAGAATGTCCCGAACCTAGAAGAAGGTCCGAACCAGAGACTGGGACAGAAAGAGGTCCCAGGAGAAGATCCCAAGTAGCAACAATGACAAGGATCAGAAACAGGACCCAGAAGACAATCCCTGATAGGGAGTCAAGGTCAGAGATCAGAAACAGATATTGCTAAGCAAGGCTGAAAAGAAAGAGCAAACAAATAGGCTCCAAATTAAAGAGGAAGCTGTGAGGAGCAGACTTTTAGTGGAGCGGACTTGTGAGATCTGAGAGGGCAGCCAAAGGTTGCTGATTCTGGACTGTCGGCCATTGGGGTGGAAGTACTCTTTTGAAGCAGTGGTGTTCTGTTTGTCAGCGACTGAAGATCTGAAAGTGTGCTTGAAAGGTGAAGTGTGAATGTTCGGAGAGCCAGGAGAAAGGCACCTTGGAAGACAAGATCAAAATCCTGGCCTTGGATCCTTGTTTCAGCTGATTGGGGAGACGTTTGGAGAAAATTCCAAGGCAGGATCTTCAGACGTGGAAATTGGAAACCCTTATGACAAAAATGGAGTTTCAGTGAGGCATACAGTGTGACTGATGCCTGGATGGGTTGTTGAGGAATCCATGGAATCTGCTTGGGTTACATCTGTCATTTACTTCGGAGTCTGGGGGGGACGCGGCACGGTGGTGCAGTGTTTGCACTGCTGCTTCACGGCGCTGAGGACCCGGGTTCGATCCCAGCCCCAGGTCACTGACCATGTGGAGTTTGCACATTCTCCCCGTGTCTGCGTAGGTCTCACCCCCATGACCCAAAAGATGTGCAGGGTAGGTGGATTGACCATGTTAAATTGCCACTTATTTGGAAAAATAATAATTGGGTACTCTAAACTTATTTTTAAAAAGACAAGCAGAAATTAAAAGGAGGTGGAATAGCACTTATAACATAAGATCCTGACTCAGAAGAGCAGGAATCTTTATGAGTGGAGATTAGAAATAACACGTGTCAAAGAACAGAATAGTTTATTGGCTCGCTAATGTCCCTGTGACATTTTACTATGTTAAAGGCACTATGTTTAAAAAAAAATACTTTGGAATCTGATGTGCCTGACCACAGTTCACTTGTTAATTCACATGTACCTCCATACTTCCCTTAAAAATTAGAGTATAAGATAAATATTGTAAATCATCTTGTCTTTCTGAATTTGTATGTGTCAGTAAAGATTTTTTTTCAAATAAATTTAGAGTACCCAATTCATTTTATCCAATTAAGGGGCAATTTAACATGGCAAATCCACCTACCCTGCACATCTTTGGGTTGTGGGGGCAAAACCCATGCAAACACGGGGAGAATGGGCAAACTGCACACGGACAGTGACCCGAGGCCGGGATCGAACCACTGCTAACCACTGCGCCACCGTGCTGCCCCTTCCATTATTCCTCCTTAAGAGAGAGACTAGGTGATTTGATTTATTTATTGTCACGTGTACTGAGGTACAGTGAAAAGTATTGTTCTGCGTACAGTCCAGACAGATCGCACCATATATGAAATAAACATAGAACATGCATAAATACATAAATTAAATACATAGTCACAGACATTGGTTTAAGCATATGGATGTAGTACTACTCAGTAGAGAAAATGTATGAACAGGACAAAGCAGCCCGCTCGATTGCTCCTCCTTCCACAAACATTCAAACCTTCCACCACTGACGAACAGTGACAGCCGTGTGTACCATCTACAAGATGCAATGCAGTAACTCACCAAGGTCCCTGAGACAGTATGTTCCAAACCCACGACCACTACTGTCGAGAAGAACAAGAGCAGCAGATCATTCTTGAGAACACCGTCACCTGGAGGTTCCCCTCCAAATCACCCACCACCCCGACTTGAAAATATATCACCGTTCCTTCACTGTCCTGGTGCAAAATCCTGGAACTCCCTCCCTCACAGCATAGTGGGTGTACCTACACCTGAAGGACTGCAGTGGTTCAAGAAGGCAACTCACCACACCTCCTGAGGGCAACTAGGGATGGGCAATAAATGCTGGCCTAACCAGCGACGGCCACATCCCGTAAATAATTTTTTTTTAAATGCCAATTCAGTCCATAAGAGGGCCATTCAGGAGTCTATTGGGCAGCACGGTGGCACAGTGGTTAGCAATGCTACCTCACAGCGCCGATGTCCCAGGTTCGATCCCGGCTCTGGGTCACTGCCCGTGTGGGGTTTGCACATTCTCCCTGTGTTTGCGTGTATCTCGCGAAGATATCAACCCAAAGATGTGCAGGGAAGATGGATTGGCCGCGCTAAATTGTCCCTTTATTGGATAAAATGAATTTGGTACACTGAACTTATTTTTTTATTATTTTTTTAATTAAAAAAATTCAGGAGTCTGGTAACAGTGGTGAAGAAGGTGTTTTTGAACCTGTTAATGCGTGTTCTCAGACTTTTCTATCTCTTGCCCGACGGAGGAGGTTGGAAGAGAGAATATCTGAGGTGGGAGGTGTCTTTGATTATGCTGCCCGCTTTCCCAAGGCAGCGGGAGGTGCAGACAGAGTCAATGGATGGGAGGCAGGTTTGGTGATGGACTGGGCTGTGTTCACAGCTCTCTGTAGTTTCTTACGGTCTTGGGCTGAGCAGTTGCCATACCAGGCTGTGATGCAGCCAGATAGGATGCTTTCTATGGTGCATCTGTAAAAATTGGTCAGAGTCAAAGAGGACATGCTGAATTTCCTTCGTTTCCTGAGGAAGTAGAGGCGCTGTTGTGCTTTCTTCATCGTAACGTTGACGTGGGTGGACCAGGACAGATTGTTGGTGATGTGCTCACCTAGGAATTGAAGCTGTCAACCACCACCATCTATGGGCGCCAGGGTACCAGGTTCGATTCCCGGCTTGGGTCACTGTCTGTGCGGCGTCTACAAGTTCTCCGCGGGTCTGCGTGGCTTCTTCCGGGTGCTCCGGATTCTTCCCACAAGTCCCGAAAGACGTGCTATTAGGTAATTTGGACATTCTGAATTTTCCCTCTGTGTACCCGAACAGGTGCTGGAATGTGGTGACTCGGGGCTTTTTACAGTAACTTCATTGCAGTGTTAACTTAAGCCTACTTGTGACAATAAAGATTATTATTATTATCTCCACCTCTGCACCATTGCTGCAGACAGGGGTGTATACGATACTTTGCTTCCTGAAGTCAATGACCAGCTCCTTAGTTTTGCTGACGTTGAGGTAGAGATTGTTATCCATACATCACGCCACTAGGTTTTCTATCTCCCTCCTGTACTCTGGCTCATCGATGTTTGAGATCTGACCCACTACGGTCGTGTCATCAGCATACTTGTAGATAGAGTTGGAGCCAAATTTTGCCATGCAGTCGTGTGTGTATAGGAAGTATAGTAGGGGGCTAAGCATACAACCTTGTGGGGTCCCGATATTGAGGACTATCTCTCCCAATAAGTAAGATAAAGTCACCATAGTCCTAGATGGCCACAGGTTGTTTCCCCCTTTGAGGGGGACAGCTGACTGATGGTGACTTAACCTGAGGATCACCACACCTTAGGCAAGGGGCCAGGTTGAGAAGGCAGGCCTTCATGACTAACTTCAGCCAGTACGGGAACTTAACCCGCGCTGTTGGCCTTGCCCTGCATCATGAACCAGTTGTCAAGCCAACTGAGCTAAAGCGGCCCTAATCTCTCCCAAAATAATGAGTTTCGATCTCTTTCTTTTGTGATAGTTCAGGTTGGGGTGCCAGTACGTCTGCACTTCTTCAGCCTCCGTAAATTACAGCGGACCTGGACAATGAAGTGTGAAATTTCATTGACTGAAAAAATAATTGGTTTGTTCTCGTCTCTTCTGGTAGTAGTTCTCACAGAAAGAGCCAACACTATGGTCAGGTAACTTGTAGCAATCATTTCATTTGTTAGATCAGCATTAAGTCCATTTTTTAAATTAGCAATAAGGATTAGGTTTTGGACATAGTGTGTTGCAGTTCTTCCCATGTCATAGGAACCCAACAAAGACCAAGGTTGGAAAATAAATATGCCAAGGTATGTAATATTTCAAAAACACAGGCAGTGGGCGGCACGGTCCGCAGTAGTTAGCACTGCTGCCTCACACGCCGAGGACCTGAGTTCGATCCTAGCCCGGGTCACTGTCCGTGTGGAATTTGCACATTCTCCCCGTGACTGCATGGGTCCCCCCTCAAAACCCAAAGATGTGCAGGGTAGGTGGATTAGCCACGCTAAATTGCCCCTTAATAGTAAAAAAAATAATTGGGTACTCTAAATTTTTTTTTAAAGACAGACAGAAATTAAAAGGAGGTGGAATAGCTCTTATATCATAAGGTCCTGACTCAGAAGAGCAGGAATTAGTATGAGTGGAGAATAAAAATAACACGTGTCAGAAATCAGAATAGTTTATTGGCTCCCTAATGTCCCTGTGACATTTTACTATGCTAAAGGCACTATTTAAATATAAATGGTAGTCTATTCTCAAATATTTAACGAAAACAAAAGGAAAAGCTCACATTTCACATCACAGCCAAATAACAACAGTCATGGCACTTTAAGTAAGTAATTCACGGGGTGGCATGTGGCGCAGTGGTTAGCACTGGGACTGCGGCGCTGAGGACCTGGGTTTGAATCCCAGCCATGGGTTACTGTCCGTGTGGAGTTTGCACATTCTCCCCATGTCTGCGTAGGTTTCACCCCCACAACCCAAAGATGTGCTGGTTAGATGGATTGGCTATGCTAAATTGCCCCTTAAATGGAGAATAAACAATTGGCTAATCTAAATTTATTTTAAAAAATAAGCAATTCATTGCATTAAGTAATTTTAGAGCACATGATAAATGTACCAAAAACCCAAGTCCATATTTCTTC
The DNA here is from genome assembly GCF_047496885.1 of Scyliorhinus torazame. Lineage (NCBI taxonomy): Eukaryota > Metazoa > Chordata > Chondrichthyes > Carcharhiniformes > Scyliorhinidae > Scyliorhinus > Scyliorhinus torazame. Next base: position 95,706,841 of record NC_092714.1, on the reverse strand, counting down.
CCTTCTCATGGAAAAGACAGTTTACCTCTGTTAACATAACCTTAATCTGAATCACGTTTTTGAAAAGCGAGATATCCCCTGTGAATGAGCTGGGTCATTTACGGTAGCGAGGGATAGGTTTAGGTATTTGAGGATTCAGGTAGCAAGGGAATAGATGGGGCTCCATAAGTGGAACTTTACGAAGCTGGTGGAGGAGGCCAGGAAGGATCTTAGGAGGTGGGATACACTGCACGTAACATTGGCGGGGAGGGTCCAATTTGTGGAGCCTCCACCAAGTGTGGGCCACTTGGATCCCCAGGTACCTAAATGGTAGTCCCTCCAGCTCCGCTCCTCCCGCTCAGGAGTTCACTGAGAAGATTTTACTCTTTCCCAGGTTGCGTGTAACCTGAGAAAGCGCCGAACACCCTAAGGAGTCCAGTTATCTTTCCTGTACTGGCGAGGGGGTCCGACACGTAGAGGGGTAGGTCTCCACATACAGAGAAACTCTATGTTCTCTGCCCCCTCTTCGGATGCCCGCCCACCATCCACCAACCTAAGGGGATAGTCAGTGGTTTGATTGTCAGTGCGAACAGGAGCGGGGATAGAGGGCCTCATTCCCCTGTGCAACCGGAAGTATTCAGAGCTGATGGCGTTCATCATAGGAATACTGTAAAGGAGCTTCACCCACGTGATGAGCCCTGTGCCAAACCCAAACTGTTCAAGCACCTCCATGAGGTACCTCCATTCTACTTGATTGAAAGCTTTCTCAGCGTCCAGGGAGACGATCACCTCTCGTGTCTTCTCCCCAGATGAGGTCATTACTACATTCAGCAGGAGTCTGATGTTCGCTGTTAGATGTTTTCCTTTAACGAACCCAGTGTAGCCAGTTAAAATGGCTAACTCCCGATTTAGAATGGCCAACCCCGATTTAAAATGGCGAACGGAAAAGGCTGATGGGAAAATCAACCAACAGGACTAAAACAAGCAGCTGCAGGTAAAACTGTGTATTCGCCTCGAGGAAGGCCAGACAGGATCGATACCTGCAGCCATCAGCACAACAAAACACCAGCCATCTGAATATTAATGAGCAATCCCGGGAACAATGTGCAACATTTTAGACACAAAGCCAACCCAGACTTTTCGGCGCCAACAGGAGCCTACACAAAGGTAGGTGAACGATCACCCCAAGACCGCCCATCGATCAAGGAATCGCTCCAGCATTGGAGAATATCGAACCAAGTGATTGGGACAAAGTCCAATCACTTGGAACCAGGTACAGGGTCTGCCCCGAAAGGCGGGAAGCCCCTGGGGACTATAAGTATAGAGTCCAAGTTCAAATCGACCCTTCTCCTCTCTGTCACCCTTCTGCCATCCCTTCTGCTGACCTTCTGCAACAGCCGCTCAAATCGTAAGTCTTACTTCCAACACTCGCTACGAGATAGGCACTCCTAGCTATCGACCTGTACCAGCTTCGAATCCCGCAGGCTCAGAACCCAAACGAAAGGCCATTTGTTTCCCTGACCTGGTGGGTCATTTCCAAGTCAAGTATTGGCCTGTTAGTTGTAGGAAGTAGCTTAGACGTAGAATTTATGCATGAGTATTGATTTCTGTATATAGTAAATGTGCGTTGATTTAACTCTTACTAAGTGGTGTGTTGGATTATTGGTCATTACTCGGAATTGAACCACGTGGTGGTATCAGAAAGGTACCTGGCGACTCAAGAGCAAAGGTGATAGAACAGAGCAATTAAACTAAGGCTAAAGTTAGCAGCAACACCAGTCTGATCTTCCGCGAGCACATCTGGCAGGCAGCTCTCCAGTCGCCTCGCCAGAGCTTTTGTTCAGATTTTTGCATCAGTGTTTAGGAGAGAGATGGGTGTGTATATGGGGTGTCGGGTCCTTGTCTTTTTTGGGGATCAGTGAGATGAAGGCTCGTACCTGCATGGGCGGCAGGGCACCCTTGGATAGTAAGTCCCGCGGAGCCAGTGCTGCTGAGAATGTTTTTTAAAAGTTTGCCGAGAACCCATCCGATCCCAGCACTTTCCCTTGACCACATGGAGTTGATGTGCTCCACAATCCCGCCCAGCCCTAGTGGTGCTCCCACCACCCATTTATTTTCCTCCCCACCACTGGCATGTCCAGCCTGTCGAGGAACTGGTCCATCACCGAGACCCCTCCAGGGGCTTGGACCTGTATAGCCCACGGTAAAGGCCTTATTGACCTTGTTTGGGTCCACTACCAGCTTACCGTTTCTGTCCCTGATCTACGCTACCTCTCTCGCGGCAGCCTGTTTTCTTAGCTGGTGCATCAGCATGCAGCTGGCCTTGTCTCCATGTTCTTAAAAGGCCCCCCATGCCTGGCGGAGCTGGTGGATTGCTTTCATCATGGATAACAAGTCAAATTCCATCTGCAGCTTTTGTCTTTCTGCTAACAGTTCAAGGGTTGGGGCAGCGGAATACCGTCGATCCGCTTCCAGTATGGAGTCGATCAGCCATTGCTTGGTTTCCCTTTCCTTTCTGTACCTAAGGGCCCTATAAGCTATGATTTCCACCCTGATCACCACCTTCAGTGCCTCCAGAATGTGGCGGGTGAGACCTCCCCATTCTGGTTGCAGGATACATCATCGTTGATGGCTTGGGATATTTTAATGTTGAATTCCTTATCGGCGAGGAGAGCTGCATCCAGCCTCCATGGCAGCTTTGGGCCAGGCCTTTTTCCAGCCACACATCGATGCAAGGTGGCGCATGGTCGGAGATTACAATGGCAGAGTATTCTGCCTTTGCTACCCCTTCTCTACCACAAAAAAGTCTATCTGTGAGTAGGCCTGATGCACATAAGAGGAGAATTATTTTTACCCCAGGTGGTGAAACCTCCACAGGCTTCCACCTCCCACCTGCTCCATAAAGATGTTCAGTTTGCATGCCATGCCTGATACGTTATCTGTCCTGGGGTTGGATCTGTCTAACGTTGGGTCTCGTACACAGTTAAAGTCGCACCCCACAATTTGTCGGTGGGTGTCCAAGTCTGGGATTTTGATCATTGTTTTTTTTATGAACTCTGCGTTGTCCCAGTTCAGGGCATATATATTTACCAAAAACTACCAAGACCCTTTTCAGGGTCCCACTAACCATAACGAATTACCCCCTGGCTTCAACACTGTGCTCATCGCAATAAATGAAACTGTCCTGCTCACTAATATGGCCACCCCCCTTGACCTCGTATCGAAACACGAGTAAACATTTATCCCACCCAGCCCTTCCTTACCCGCTGTCGGTCCCTCTCTCTCAGGTGTCTTTCCTCAGGAAGACTACGTCCACCTCAGACTTTGCCCCCCACACCCTCACGTTTGATTAACCATACTCACCTTGTGGGCCCGGCCTCTTCCAACCGGGCCTGCCCTCATTCTCGGGCCATTCAAAATGACCAGAGGCTGCTGCCCCTTTCTCGCCTTATCCACATGTAGCCCATTGCAACCGTTGCTCTACCCCTCCCCCCCGTTGTTCCCCTTCTCCCACCCACCATCAACAATTATGTTTCCCCTCCTAATTCCCCCCAACCCCACCCCAGGCTCTAACCTCCCCCCCACACAAACCTTTAAGCCCCCTTCTATTGCAATCTGTATTCCCTGAATTTCCATCTTTCTCCTCCCTCCTCCCAGGCGCCTCCTCCCTCCAATGAGGTGCGCCGTGGCCTCCTCTTTCTCTGTGCTTCCCGTACACCAGCTTAGCCGCTAGCTTAGCAGCTCCCCTCTTGATCCGATTCACCTAATTAACCCCTGTCTCCTTACCCCCTACCCCCTCCGCATCTCTGCCCGTCTGCCAACATTCTTCCTTATTTTTCTTTCCCTTGGGCTTCGAACCCTGCCTTCTCACCTATGTGCACTCTTACTGTCTGCCTAAGTTATTGTCTTGGGCAAATTTGTTGGCCTTCTCATGGGTGTCGAAATAATATTCCTTTGCCTGGTATGTGACCCATAACCTGGCAGAGTAGAGCATGCCGAAACCGCACCTCGCTTTTGTACAGGGCGGAATGGACGTATTATATTCAGCTCGGCGCTTGGCCAGGTCCCCCCCAATGTCCTGGTACAAGCGGATGGAATGCCCCTCCCACTTGCACCCTTTCACACTTTGCATCCATCTCAAGATCCACTCCATGCGTAACTTCACAATCATTGCCCGTGGAGGTTCCCCTGGGCCACCGTCGAAGTGACCTATGGGCATGGTCCACCTCTGGGGGCTTGGCGAGGCCCACTTTGCGGACTAGTTTCCCGAACATCTCCGAGAGGTAATCTGTGTGGCTTCTCCCCTCCATCCCTCCAGCAGCCCCACGAGTCTCAAGTTCTGGCGGCGAGACCTGTTCTCGTGATCATCGATTTTCTCCCTTAGGCTCTTCTGGGTCTTGATCAGGGTCGCCTCTTGGGTCCCCTTGGTCGGTGGCAGCTTTTTCCAGGTCTCTCGTTTTCAATTCCTCGGCCTCCAGCCTCTGCTCCAATTTGGCCATCGCCCCCTCATGGGGGCTGTTGCACTTTCCACCGCTGCCTCGATATCCACCAGGAATTCTCTTTTCTGCTCCTCTCTGTGCCTCTGGACTCTGGAGTTCAGTGGTCATAAAGCCCATGAGCTTGTCCATCAGCACCTAGGTTTACATTGAGAACTCTGTAGGGTCGGCCCTTCCCATTTCCATACCACCTCGTGTGGCTGAGGTTGCGGTCTCCCTCTCCTCGTCCTTGTTGGCTTTACTGGTGGGCAGCTGGCTCCTTCCCATTCTCCTCTTTTCGGGTTTCTCTTCGACATGGTCTGCGTGGTTTAGGCTGCAGGTGCGGGGGGGGGGGGGGGGGGGGGGGGCGCGTGGTGGAGGGGTGTTGAAGAACTCAAGAACTCAATCCTAGCCGATTTAACCTCTCCTCATACGTCAGTCTTGCCATCCCATGAATCAGTCTGGTAAACCGTCTCCACACTTCCAAGGAAGCAAGTACTTCCTCCCTCAGATAACGAGACTAAAACTGCACACAATATTCCATATGTGGCCTCAACAAGGCCCCGTATAATTGCGACAAGGTATCCCTGCTCTAGTATTCAAATCCTCTCACTATGAAGGCCAACATACAATTTGCCTTCTTTACCTCCTGCTGCACCTGCATGCTTACTTTCAGCAACTGGTGTACGAGGACACCAAGGTCTCATTGCACATTCCCCTCTCTTAATTTAGCTATTTTAATAATAATCTGCCTTCCTGTTTATGCGACCAAAGTGGATAACTTCACATTTATCGACATTATACTGCATCTGCCCGTCATTTGCCCACCCACTCATGCTTTCCCAAATCACACTGAAACATCATCCTCACAGCTCACCCGCCCCCTCAGCTTTGTGCCATCTGCAAATTTAGAGATATTACATTTAGTTCCCTCATCTTAATCATTATTATATATTGGGACTGGCTGGGGTCGTAGAAACATAGAAAATATGAGCCAGAGGCGGCCATTCAGCCCTTCAAGTCTGCTCTGCCATTCATTGCTCATGGCTGATCATCCAACTCAATAGTCTAATCTCGCTTTCCCCCCATATCCTTTGATCCCCTGCGCCCGAAGTGCTATATCTAACTGCTTCTTGAAAACATACAGTGTTTTGGTCTCAACTACTTCCTCTGGTAAAGAATTGCACAGGCTCACCACTCTCTGGGTAAAGAAATTTCTCCTTATCTCTGTCATAAATTGCCGACCCTAGCTCTGGACTCATCCACCATCGGGTACATCCTTCCAGCATCTACCCTGTCTAGTCCTGTTCGAATTTTATAGGTTTCCATGAGATCCCCCCTCATTCTTCTGAACTCCAGCGAATACAATCCTAACCAATTCAATCTCTCCTCATACGTCAGTCTAGCCATCCCAGGAATCAGCCTGGTACATCTTTGTTGCACTCCCTCTGTAGCACAAACGTCCTTTCTTATATAAGGAGACCAAAACTGTGCCCAATATTCCAGGTGTGGCCTCACCAAGGCCCTGTATAATTGCAGCAAGACATCCCTGCACATCCTAGCATTGATCCCTGCAGTCCCCCACTAATCATTGGGAGTCGGAAAAAGATCTGTTTATTCCTACTCTTGTTTCCTGTTTGCCACATTGGGTAGGTGGGGGCAGTGTTGGACATCTGCCCCTCATTGGGGAGAAAGTCCCAATCTCAGGAGCTGCCGGCCAATTGGATTGGGTGGCAGGTCCAGTGCTCCCAGCAGTGCCAAGAGTGCATTAATGGGTGCTGCTGGGACTGCGACCAGGCAGAAACAAGAAGAAAGCATTGATTCCAGAGCCAGGTCTTGGGCAGGGAGGGTTTGGGCAGTTCAGGGGTGGTGTGTTTTATAGAGCAGGTAGGTAGGAAGAAAGAGATGGGTAATATCTTTGGAGGCTGCCCCTCGTCCATGCACAAAGGGCTTATCCCAAAGATAGTAACCCCTTTCTTTCCTGCCCTCTGAAAAAGTTTATTTTAAAAAGAGGCCTGCCTGGTCTCACCCGACTGCCCATGCCAACTGTTTTATGGCATGGGCAGTGTATTATCAGGGTCAGTTTTTTATTCTCAAGCTCAATTGACCCCAAATTATTGGTTTAAATATGGCAGGCAGGTGTCAGTTTTGTTGCCTGCCTACACCCTGGATTGTGGGTGTTGAGCTCAGGGATGAGTGGGAAGGTGATAGAGTGGGTACTTGCCTTATCTTACCTGCCCCCTCCACCACCAAACACATGTGCGGTAAAAAGCAGCCTGCTGTGCTTTTGGATGCTATCACCAAGAGGACAACATGCAGATATGAAATAGGACCTGGCCAAGAATAGATCCTTGGGGAACTCAAGAGATAATAGTGTGAGCCTATGATCATTTTTTTCAACCAAAATACCTTTAATGCTTTCTCCCTCCACATGTGCATTGAATTAATTCTCATCCTCACTTTGCATTTCATCATGTCCTCTCTCCCCTGAGTTCAATGCCCTCTTATCCTCTCTTAATTTCTTCTTTTCCCACAAAACTCTCCAATTTATTTTCATGGTCATCCCTTTGACCTTGTCATTTCACAAAGTTATTTCAAAATTTAAACAGAAGACCAGAGACACTGGAACTGAATCTTGTAGCGTAGCCCAGTGCAGAATACACAAAGTCAAAAATTAGGAAACCAAATTTGAGAAAACATCAGGCTCACAAAAAATAAGCAAGGTCGAAGTTTAAAGTGACAATTAAACCTGGCAGTTAACTGTAGTTCGGACTAACACGTTCCCCATTATGTGAGTCGGAGAGTGGAAGACAGAATGAGAGGGCTAAGGATGATAGTGGTTTGTCAAGGAGTTGATCACTCAGGAGCATTCTCTACTAACTTCAACGTTCCCTTCCTTGTCCACTTTGATTTCATCGTGCATTCACAATCAAAACTTTAGCATCGGTGTGAAATAAAATCATTCTCAGTTAGATGTAAATGGCTGAAATGTAACAGCAAGACTGCCTCCTCCAGCTTACTCAGCCACAAGACTTCAGATCCAAAGTGAAGCACTGCCTCCTCCAGGGTGCAGTGTTTTGATCAGGTCCAGACACCAGGATTCAGACTGCATTTCCACTAACTGCAGCTAGGTGACAAACAAAACCACCTCATACTGACATTACAATTGTAGATGTTCATAGCATTTTAAAAATAACTGTAAGTTACAATACTGCTACGTAGAGAAGTTCAGTTAACCCTTCACCTGCCGTACCAACTGGAATAGCCATTAGAAAATGCTGCAATAGACAGATTAAGCGTTTGTCCACATTTTAAATTTCTGAAAAAGTCGGAAAAGAGTTGTTCAACAATAAAATAGTAACGGCTGTAGTTGCCGGGGGGGGGGGTGGGGGGGGAATAATCACTGTTGTTGCTGCGGGAATAAATGCTGTTGTTGCTGGGGGATAAACACTGATGTTACCGGGGGATAAATGCAGTTGTTGCTAGGGGGAATAATCACTGTTGTTACTGGGGGATGAACACTGTTGTTGCTGGGGGGTAAACGTTGTTGTTACTGGAGGATAAATGCTGTTGTTACTGGGGGATGAACACTGTTGTTGCTGGGGGGGTAAATACTGTTGATGCTGGGGGATAAGTGCTGTTGATGCTGGGGGATAAATGCTGTTGTTACTGGGGGATGAACACTGTTGTTGCTGGGGGATAAACACTGTTGTTCTCTGGGGATAAACATTGTTGTTGCTGGGGATAAACACTGTTGTTACTGGGGGCAAAACACTGTTGTTACTGGGGGATAAATGCTGTTGTTGCTGAAGGATGAATGCTGTTGTTGCTGGGGGTTAAACATTGTTGTTGCTGGGGGATGAATGCTGTTGTTGCTGGGGGAATAAACACTGTTGTTGCTGGGGGGATGAACACAGTAGTGGCTGGGGGATGAACACTGTTGTTGCTGGGGGATAAACACTTTTGTTGCTGGGGGATAAACGCTGTTGTTGCTGGGGGATAAACGCTGTTGTTGCTCGATGTAAACACTGCTGTTGCTGGGGGTTAAACACTGTTGTTGCCGAGGGATAAATGCTGTTGTTGCTGGGGGATAAATGCTGTTGTTACTGGGGGATAAACACTGTTGTTGCTGAGGGATAAACACAGTAGTGGCTGGGGGATGAACACTGTTGTTGCTGGGGGATAAACACTGTTGTTGCTGGGGGATAAACGCTGTTGTTCCTCGGGGATAGATGCTGTTGTTGCTGTGGGATAAACGCTGTTGTTCCTCGGGGATAGATGCTGTTGTTGCAGGGGGATAAACGCTTTTGTTCCTCGGGGATAGATGCTGTTGTTGCTGGGGGATAAACGCTGTTGTTCGCGGAGGATAAATACTGTTGTTGCTGGGGGGTGAACACTGTTGTTGCTGGGGGATTAACGCTGTTGTTCCTCGGGGATAAATGCTGTTGTTGCTGGGGGATTAACGCTGTTGTTACTGTGGGATAAACGCTGTTGTTCCTCGGGGATAAATGCTGTTGTTGCTGGGGGATAAATGCTGTTGTTGCTGGGGAATTAATGCTGTTGTTACTGTGGGATAAATGCTGTTGATGCTGGGGGATAAATGCTGTTGTTATTGGAGGATAAACACTGTTATTGCTGGGGGATTAACGCTGTTGTTATTGGAGGATAAACGCTGTTGTTGCTGGGGGTCAAACACTGTTGTTGCTGGGGGATGTACACTGTTGTTACTTGGGGGTAAACGTTGTTGTTACTGGGGGATGAACACGGTTGTTGCTGGGGGGTAAATACTGTTGTTGCTGGGGGATAAACGCTGTTGTTACTGGGGGATAAACGCTGTTGTTGTTGGGGTTCTGTCTTCACTTCCTGCTGCCTCTGGAAGGCAGACAGCATTGTCAGGCACCACTCACACCCAGGCTTGGCCCTCTTCCAGACCCTTCCATCAGACAGAAGGTACAAAAGTCTGAAGACCTGCACATCCAGACATAGGAACAGCTGCTTCCCCACAGCAACAACTCCTCAACAATTCTCCCTCGGACTGATCTGTTCCCTGTAAGAACACTATTCATGACGCCCTACGCAGCCCCTGCTCATGTATTTGCTTTGTTTGGCCCTTATTCCGCACTGTAACCAATCACTATTTGTCGATGTACCATTTGTGAATGTACTCTGTCGATTATTCTTTTGTCTACTATGTACATACTGTGTACGTTCCATTGGCCACAGAAAAATACTTTTCACTGTTCTTTGGTACATGTGACAATGAATCAATCAATCTCTAAATGCTGTTGTTCCTGGGGATTAATGCTCTTGTTACTGGGGGATTAATGCTGTTGTTACTCAGGCTGGGTGGATTTACTTGCGCCAATCGGGCAAAGTTCAGCAGCTACATTCTGCTTTTATCCACATCAGTCACAAGAAGAGTTGAACTTAATTAGAGAATGGAGGGTGATTATTTCTGGGAAGAGAGCCGTAAATTCGCTCAGGCACCGGCTCCTCGCCCTTTCACATCCCCTCCCCACTATCACCACCCCCATCAATCCACCGCCCCCCCCCCCCCCCGCAAGACTTCAGCTCAGGACCCGCTCGCTGCTGTTCCGCTCACTTTGGGATCTGTGCGAGTTTCTGATCTGTTTTCCATGGACAGCTGCCCAGATTGGGGACTGGGACAGGTCGCAGCATCTTCACTTTCTGTCCCAGTGGCTCATTCACAAACCCCAATTTTCCTGGGGTTATTGCCGGCCAGGATTGAATTAAACTCCATTAGTTTACTTACTGGTTAAAATCTCCACTGCTTTGGGCGGATCGGAGCCGCAGTAAAGGTCCAGGCTGTGGTTTGCCGCCTCGGTCATCTCTGCAACACTCCCACTGACTGTGAGGGGAAAGCAGAAAGCGGATTGAGCTCAACAAGCGCCGCTTCCCAGAGCAGCCGGGCTGGAGCTGCAGTGAGGGAGCTGCTGCAGCTCTCCCAAACTTCAATCACTGTCGCCTCTCAGAATTGGACAATTTCCGATGGCAAACATGAAGTACAAAAGCTCTGAAGCAATCTTGAGATTGCAAACAACGACTTTTAAAAGTGAAATATCAACGCCGCTGGAAAGCACACATGATCCAGCTGAAACAGTCAGTATCTTCAATACCCAGAACTAGCCATGTCAGTGCCAACAGTTTGCCTCTTGATTTATAAAGCCAATTGTCACAACGAACTCAAAAACAACTTTGACTACGACCCGTCAACCTGTTTAATAGTCTTTTAATGCTGAGTCTTTAGTCCCAACGGTTCTGGTTTGCATATTGGGCGTTTGCATTCAAGGGTGTATATGTGTTTCCAGATAGCAAGCCTTAAGTTTCAGAAGTTTACATTCTTTCAAACACAAAGGCAACCCCGTCTCTCCCGACAGCTCAGGAAGAAAATGAGTCACCAGATCGCAGGAGGAATGCAGGCGATCCGAATGCATTGGCCAGTAACTATTCCAGCAACGTAGCTCTGCCTAATGGTCTTTCTATCAATTCATTTTCATACAACAGCATTTGAATAAGGAGAACATAACACATGTAGGAGGGATGTGATAGCCCTGGAAAGGGGCAGAGGAGATTTAGCAGGATGTTTCTGGGCTGGAGAGTTTTACTTCTGAAGAACGTTTGGATAGACTGGGATAAAAGCCACTTACTGCAGATGCTGGAATCTGAAACAAAAGAGAAAATACTGGACAATACCTTCCTGTTTCTTGCCATTTCAACACTGTCCATGCCCACATGTCTGTCTTTGGCCTGCTGCAATGTTCCAGTGAAGCCTATTGCAAACCACATCTTCTGATTAGGCACGTTACAGCCTTCTGGACTGAATGCTGAGTTCAACAACTTCAGACCGTGAACTCTCTCCTCTACCTTCAACACAGTTTTATTTCTATCAATTCACTTTCATTTCTTCCATCCATCTGTTTTTCCCTCACCAATGTGTCCCCCTCCCCCATCCCACCCCACAAGCGCTATCTGTTCCCTGGTCCAGGTTGTCCGTTGACACACTGTTTACCTTTGTTCCGACATTAACACATTCTGATCTCTTAATGTGCCACTTTCAGCACCCTTCTTAGCCTTGATCACCTTCATTTACATTCCCTTTGTCAATCTCCACCTAGTACTGGCCCTCCACGTTCCCCCCATAACAGTATACTCTATTCCCAGTTCTCTCTAACTTTGACAAAGTCATCAAAACAAAAGCTTCTCTCTCCCCAAACTCTGTCATATCTGCTGAGATTGTCCAGTATTTTTGTTTTTTGTTTTGGATAGACTTAGTACTTTTCCTTTGAGCAGAGTAAACTGAGGGGGGGGGGGGCATGATTGAGATGTATAAAATTATGAGTGGCATAGACAGAGTAGACAGGAAGAAACTTTTCCCCTTGGTAGAGAGATCAATGACAAGGAGGTACAGATGTAAGGCAAGGGGCATGAGGTTTAGAGGGGATGAGGAAAAGCATTTTCACCCAGAGGGTGATGAGAGTCTGGAACTCAATGCCTGAAAGGAGGCAGAAACCTTCATAACATTTAAGAAGTATCCAGATGTGCACTTGTAACTCAGAGGCAGACAAGGCTATGGGCCAAGTGCTGGAAAATGAGATTAGAATCGTTAGGTGGTTGTTTCTGACCAGCGTAGAGGCGTTGAGTAGAAGGGCCTTTTCTATGGTGTAGACCTCTGTGACTCTTTAAGAAATAGGAGCAGGAGTGAATAGCCCCTCCAGTCTGTTCTGCCATTCAATAAGATCATGGATGATCTGACTGTGGTCTAAACTCCATTTTCCTGCCTGTCCTATGACCTTTTACTCCCTCCCTCCAAAGAGAGAAGAAATTCCTTCTCACCTCTAGTTTATGTGGGTGTTACCTTATTTTGAACATGTTCCCATTAGTTCTAGATTCCTGGACGAGAGGAAACATCCTCTCAGTGCCTACCTTATCAAGTCCCCTCTGAATATTACATTTGAATAAAACCACTTCTGATTCTTCCAAACTCCAATAGTACAGGCCAAACCTGCTCAATCTTCCCTTATGAGTCAACCCCTTCATCTCCATCAACCTAGTGAACCTTCTCTGAACTGCTTCCAATGCAAGTATATCCCTCCTTAAATAACAAGATCAAAACTGTATGCAGCTCTCTGGTGCAATGTCACCAATACCCTGTAAAGCTATAGCATGACTTCCCTACTTATATCCTCCATCCTCCTTGCAATAAAGGCCAATATTCCATTTGCCTTCCTAAAGACTTGCTGTGCCTGCATGCTAACTTTTTGTGATTCATGATTCTGATCCCTCTGTACCACAGTATTCTGCAGTTTTTCCCCATTTAAATAATGTCCTTCTTTTCTATTCTTCTGACCAAAGTGGAAAACCTCACATTTTTCCACAGAATGACTACATCTTCCAAATCTTTGCCCACTCACTTCCCCTCTAAATCCCTTTGCAGACTCTTTGTGTTCTCCTCACAGTTTACTTTCAGAAAATTTAGCTATCAAAGCCATTAATCTAGACTGTAAATAGTTGAAGCCCCAGCACCAATTCCTGTGGCATACTGCTAGTTACAGTTTGCCAACCTGAAATTGATCCATTTGTTCTAACTCTTTGTTTCCTGTCGCTTAGTAAATCCTCTATCCATGCTAATGTATCATCCCCAACCCTATAAGTTCTTATCTCATGCGGTCACCTATGATGTGGCATCTTATTGAATGCCTTTTTAAAATCTAAATATACTACATCTACTGGTTCCTCTCTATCCATTCTACTTGTTACACCCTCAAAGAACTCTAATAAATTTATCAAACACAATTTCCTTTTCATAAAGCCATGTTGACTCTGCTGATTGGATTATGATTTTTTTAAATGTCTTGCTACTACCTTTCATAATGGATTCCAGAATTTTCACAATGACAGGTGTAAAGTTTCCTGATTTCTGTCTCCCTCCTATCTTTAACAGAGCACTTAATGGGCAACACGGTGGCACAGTGGTTAGCATTGCTGCCTCACGGCGTTGAAGTCCAAGGTTCGATCCCGGCTCTGGGACACTGTCAGTGGTGAGTTTGCACATTCGCCCCGTATTTGCGTGGGTTTCGCCCCCACAACCCAAAGATGTGCAGAGAAGGTGGATTGGCAATGCTAAATTGCCCCTTGATTGGAAAAAATGAATTGGGTGCTCTAAATTTTTTTTTTTAAAATAGAACACTTAATTTACGGTACTTCAGAGTTCGCTTCCCGGTCTATCTCTCCCTCTCATGCTTTGGCTACTCTCCCCTATTTCTTGGCTACCTGGCTATTCTTCTGCTTGTTCGTAGGCCACAAACAGGTCTCGGAACAATTGGGTGAATGGCTCCCACGTTCTGTGGAAGCCGTCGTCTGACCCTCGGATGGCAAATTTAATTTTCTCCATTTGGAGAGATTCCGAGAGGTCGGTTAAATCAAATGTCCATTTTATTGTTTATCACAACTAGTGCTCTAATATTGTCTGCTCTCACTTTGAACGTTTCATTAGAGAATATGCGTCTCCTGCCTATATCCATTAAATTACACCTTTTAACCTTAACTTTTACCCATTAGCCTATAACCCCTGAGCCGTGGGGCATGGTAATCATTTATGAGAAATATCTTTTTGACTGTTGCAGCCATAAATCATTTCTGGCCAAACTTTTATCTGATTGAAATAAAAGGTCAATGGCATTAACCAATGAAAGAATTACAGCAAAATGATGTTTCCACTGCAGCAACATTGCTCTACTTCGTAACAAAGAATTGTGCAATGGTTATAGTACAGAAAAGGCCATTCTGCCTCTCATTTTCATGTCAGTCTCCTGCAACTGTAACTATGTTTTTTCTATTCCCTGGATAGAAGCAAATTACTGCGGATGCTGGTATCTGAAACCAAAACCGAAAGTGCTGGAAAACTTCAGCAGGTATGGCAGCATCTGTAAGGAGAGAAAAAAGCTGGGGCGGCATGGTGACGCAGTGGTTAGCATTGCTGCCTCACGGCGTCGAGGTCCTGGGTTCGATCCCGGCTCTGGGTCACTGTCTGTGTGGAGTTTGCACATTCTCCTCATGTCTGCGTGGGTTTCCCCCCACAACCTAAAGATGTGTAGGTTAGGTGGATTGGCCACGCTAAATTTTTTTAAAACTATTTTTATTCTCCTGCTTTTTCACATTTTCTCCCAATTTTGCACCCACCAACAATGAACAATAAGCAGCAACGAATATAATGTCAGCGACCACCGACCGGTGGCCCTGACGTCTGTTATCATGAAATACTTTGAGCGGCTAGTCATGAGACGGATCACTGCCAGCCTCCCAGACGGTCTCGGTCCACTGCAGTTTGCCTTTCACCGCAACCGGTCCACAGCAGATGCTATCGCCCTGGCTCTACAATCAACACTCGAACACCTCGACAACAAGGACACCTTTGGAAGACTGCTGTTTATCGACTTCAGCTCCGCCTTCAACACCATTATCCCGACAAGACTAATAACCAAACTCTGCAATCTTGGACTTGGCCCCTCCCTGTGTAGCTGGATCCTCAACTTTCTCACCAACTGACCGCAATCTGTCAGGATAGGCAACAGCACCTCCTCCACAATAGTCCTCAACACCGGAGCCACGCAAGATGTGTGCTCAATCCTCTACTGTACTCCCTACATACACACGACTGTGTGGCAAGTTTTAACTCCAACTCAATCTATAAGTTTGCGGATGATACGACTGTGGTGGTGTAGCCATCTGGGATGGCCACTTACAAAGGATCCCGGGAAATATGGCCGCCTGCAAAGGACCATGGGAAATATGGTCAACCCAGGACTCAGACGCTCAGAGCTTATGTATATTGGCAACTCAGATAACTAGATGCTATCGATACCCCCAGCTACTTTGCATTCTAATGGCCCATTTCCCCAGAACAAAAGACCTGTACTCAAGTAACAGATACAGAAACAGACTCATTGGCACCACTCCCTTTGCTCAGGGAGCCCAAAAAGCCAAGGTCAATGACTGCTCAGGACACGCCCCGCCATCAAGGCACCCGCCCCTTTATTGGCCAAAATCAAAGGCAGTAATTGAAGCCTGACAAATTATTGGGTCCAAAGTTAAGGACCTCCCCAAAGAGCGCGAAACCCCAGAAGGATAAAGAGAGACACTGCCATGTGTTCAGTCTCTCTTGGCCCCGACCTACGCCTAAAACCAAGTGTAGCATCACAACCAGAAGACATGTTCAAGACCAACGATCGCTACCAGACGGATGAGCCCAGCAGAAACAAAGTCACTTCACCAGACCCAGCCACGCAAGATCCGAACAATGGTCTTGTTCCTCTGCATAAAACCGGGTGCCTGAAGTTAAGTACATGTTGTTGTAGTGTTAGGTGTGATTTAGATTGTAGTGTTTTATGTTGCATGTCGAAGTAATTCTTGTGTGTAAATAAACTATCATTGAACTTGAACTAACTAACTGGTTGTTTGGTCTTTGATCGATATCCGGTAAAACCTTGTGGTGGTATCATTTGATACCTGGCGACTCTGAAAAGCAATATCATCATTAATAACTGTCATATCAGTATCCAGTTAAAAAGAGCAACAGTGGGCAGTATCTCAAACAACGACGAATCAGACTACAGGAGGGAGATAAATCACTTGGTTGCATGGTGTACGGAAAACAACCTCTCTCTAAATGTTGGAAAGACCAAGAAACTGATCATCGACTTCAGGAAGCATACCACGACACACATTCCCATCTGCATCAATGGCTCCAAAGTGGAGATGTTCGATAGCTTTAAGTTCTTGGGGGTCACCATCGCCAACAGTCTGTCCTGGTCCACTCACGTTGATGCAACAGTCAAGAAAGCCCAACAACGTCTCTACTTTCTACAGAAGCTAAAGAAATGTGGCATGTCTGCATCAACTCTCACAAACTTCCACAGATGTGCGATAGAGAGCATCCTATCTGGCTGCATCACAGCCTGGTATGGCAACTGCTCGGTCCAAGATCGCAAGAAACTGCACAGTGTGGTGAACTCAGCCCAACGCATCACACAAGCTTGCCACCCCCACGTTGATTCTGTCTACACCTCCCACTGCCTCAGGAAGGCAGACAGCATTATCAGAGACCCCCCCACCCAGGCATTGCCTTCTTCCAGACCCTTCCATCAGGCAGAAGGTACAGAAGTCTGAAGACCCGCATATCCAGACATAGGAACAGGTCCTTCCCCATAGCTACAAGACTTCTCAACGACTCCCCCCTCGGACTGATCTGTTCCCTGTAAGAATACTATTCACGACGCCCTATCCTGCTCATGTATTTGCTTTGTTTGGCCCCTTGTTCCGCACTGTATCCAATCACTGTTTGTTGATGTACCATTTGTCAATGTTCCCTGTTGATTATTCTTTTGTCTACTATGTACGTACTGTGTACGTTCCCTCGGCCGCAGAAAAATACTTTTCACTCTACTTCGGTACATGTGACAATAAATCAAATCAAATCAAATCAATCAAGTCAATCCCCATGTCGACAACAACAATCCCATCCTCCCACCGACGCCCAAACAACTGCCCACATGTTAACATAATCAAATAACAAAAAGGAATCAGGAATCACCCATAGTCTCCATTAACACATATAGTCCCCCTCCCCCCAACTAATGTTCGATGTTATCCAATTTTTGAAAGTGCATAATGAATAACGCCCATGAATTGTAGAACCCCTCCATCCTTCCCCTCAGTTCACACTTAACCTTCTCAAGAGTCATGAATTCCAACAGGTCCCCCCCTGCCACGCCAGGGCACAAGGTGGAGAGGTTGCTCTCCAACCCATCAGGATCCGCCTTCGGGCGATCAACGAGGCAAAGGCTACAACATCTGCCTCCGCACCCGTTTCCAACCCCGGCTAGTCCGACATCCCGAATATGGCCTCCCGAGGGCCCGGGTCCAGTTTCACGTGCACCACTTTAAAGATTACCCTAAAAACCTCCTTCCAGCAATCCTCCAGCTTTGGACAGGACCAAAACATATGAACGTGATTTGCGCACCCCCCCCCCCCCCCCCTCCCCCCCCGCAATGTTCGCACACATCTTCTACCCCCTCAAAGAGCTGGCTCATCCTCGCCCCTTGTGAGGTGTGCTCTATATACCACCTTCATCTGTATCAGCCCCAACCGTGCGCAGGAGGTGGAGGCGTTCACTCTCTGCAGCACCTCACAACAGAACCCCTCCTCCATATCCTCTCCCAACTCTTCCTCCCACTTTGCTTTGTTCCCTTCCAGTGGTGCCTGCTCCTCTTCCAAAATAGCCCCGTAAACTGCCGACACTACCCTTCTCCAGTCCCCCTGTCGTCACCACCTTCTCCAGCAATGTGGAGGCCGTCTCCACCATTGGCCCTTGTTAAATTGCCCCTTAATTGGAAAAAGAATAATGGGTACTCTAAATTTATTTTTTTAAAAGGAGAGAAAAGAGCTAACGTTTCGAGTCCAGATGACCCTGTGTCACAGCTTTGACAAAGGGTCACCTGGACTCAAAACGTTAGTTCTTTTCTCTCCTGACATATGCTGCCACACTTGGTGAGATTTTCCAGCATTTTCTCTTTTTATTCTATTCCCTTGTCCTTTCCTTGGAGCCCTGCAAATTTTAAATGTTATCTCTTTAAATGCTTCTCCAAAACCATTTTGAAAGCCACAACCACACTCTCAAATAATGCACTCCAGATCCAAACCACCCACTGCTTAATAATGGTTTTCCTCATTTTGCCATTGTTTTTTTTGCTAATCATCGCCAATCAGTGTTTCTTGGTTCCTGATTCTCCCAGCAATGGGAACTGTTTGTATCTACTCCATCTAGGCTCCTCCTGATTTTGAAAACTTCTATCAACCCTCATCTCAACCTGTTCTCTTATAAGGAGAACAACCCCAGTATATCCAATCTATCAATGTAAATGGAGTCCCGCATCCCTGGTAAGTCGTAAGTCTTTTTGTACCCTCGCTAAAGCTTTCACATTTTTCCTAAAGTGCAGTGTCCACAATTGGGCACAAGACTCCAGTTAAGGCTAAACAACTTTATTTTTATAACACATAAATAGGCATCTGTTTGTGTGTGTGTGTGGGGGGGGGGGGGGGGGGGGGGGATAGATATGCATTTGGGTGCCGGAGAGACAATTCCAGAGGGCAATCCTCAAATGGGTCTGGTGCTGGTGTTGTCCCTTGCTTCTCCCGGATGGAATTCGCTGCCGTTGTCGTCTCGTGCTCACTACCCGCTTCAACCGGCCCTCCTGTCTTCCGCCTGTAATCTCCTTTTTCTCTGTACCTGTGGATGCCAAGTTCGTTAATGTTTTCCAGCCCCCCACCCCCCCCCCACCCCACCCCCCCCCCCCCCCCCCCCCCCACCTCCCCGGCTCTCCTCTGTTGTTCCCTGTCTCTTCCCTCTTTCCCACTTGGGTCACTGTCTGTGCGGAGTCTGCACGTTCTCCCTGTGTCTGTGGGGGTTTCCTCCTGGTGCTCTGGTTTCCTCCCACAAGTCCAAAAGACGTGCTGTTAGGTAATTTGGACATGCTGAGTTCTCCCTCTGTGTACCCGAACAGGCGCCGGAATGTGGCGACTAGGGGCTTTTCGCAGTAACTTCATTGCAGTGTTAATGTAAGCCGACTTGTGACAATAAAGATTATTATTATTACTTCACCCCTGTCCGTATTAAATTTAATCTGCTATGTGTCCGCCCATTCTCGGCATGTGGCGCAGTGATTAGCACTGGGAATGTGGCACTGAGGACCCGTGTCCGAATCCGTGTGGAGTTTGCACGTTCTCCCCATGTCTGCTTGGGTTTCACCCCCAACCCAAAGATGTGCAGGTTAGGTAGATTGGCCAGGCTAAATTGCCCCCTAATTGGAAAAAAAATAATTGGGTACTCCGCCATTCCACCAGCCTGTCAAAGTCTATGGGCGGGATTCTCCGAGCCTGCACCGGGTCGGAGAATCGCGGGGGGGGCGGGTGCGCGAGTCCTACCATGCCACTCCAATGCCGGGCCATCGATTCCCCACCGACCGGAGAATCGGCATAAATCGCGCCGGCGCGGTTGCCGCGGCGTCGGTCAGGGGCCGTTTAAAGCGGCCCCCGCGGCGATTTTCCCCGCTCAACGGGCCGAGTGCCCGCCGAGTTCCGCCGGCGTCATTAGCATATGGTCCTACCCGGCGGGACCTCAGCGTTCTGGCTCCGGGGGCCGTCCTGGTGAGGGGGCCTCAACAGTGGCCAGGCCTGTGATCGGGGGCAACCGATCGGCGGGCGCGTTAATTCCGGGGGGACCTATGTTCCTCCATGCCGGGCCCCTGTAGGGCTCCGCCATGTTGCCCGGGGGCCAGCACGAAGACGGCCGTGACGCGCATGCGCGGACCCGCGCCCGTCGTGTAGGGCCAGCCTTCGGCGCCGGAGCAGCGCACGGCACTCCGGCGGCGTTCTATCCCCCAATGAAGGGGAGAATGACAGGACCTGGAGGAGCATTGACGCCGGCGTTGCTCGCGCCGGTACGGACGTCGGCGTCAACAGTTGGCCAGGATTTTGGAGATTTTTGGAGATCCTCCACAGAACTCACAACACTTTGTCTTGTGCCTTTTGCAAAGTTGACATTATGCGCTGCACACCTAAGTTTAGGTCATTGATATATATCACGAAGCACTGCGCTCCAAAACTGTATACCTTCCAAGAGTCTGAAAAACAACCACAACTCTCTGCTTTCTGTCATTCAGGTTGTACATGCTGCCAGTTTCCCTGGTCTTCCATGAGCTTCAGTTTTGCTGGAAAACCTATTAATAATAATACTCTTTATTTTTGTCACAAGTAGGCTTACATTAACACTGCAATGAAGTTACTGTGAAAAGCCCCTCGTCGCCACAATCCGGCGCCTGTTCGGGGACACAGAGGGAGAATTCAGAATGTCCAATTCACCTAACAAGTAAGTCTTTCAGGACTTGTGGGAGGAATCCGGAGTACCCGGAGGAAACACACACAGACACGGCCAAATGGGAATCGAACCTTGGACCCTGGCGCTGTGAAGCAACAGTGCTAACCACAGTGCTCCCGTGCTGCCCTTAGGTGGTACTTTTACAAAAGTCTTTTTGAAATCAATATACACCAAAGAAAAAAGAACAAAGAACAGTACAGCACAGGAAGAGGCCCTTTGGTCCTCCAAGCCTGCGTTGACCATGCTGCCTGTCTAACCTAAAACCTTTTACACTTCCGTATCCCTCTATTCCCATCCTATTCATGTATTTGTCAAGATGCCCTCTTAATGTCACTATCATACCTGCTTCCATCACCTCCTCCGGAAGCGAGTTCCAGGCATCCATTATCCTCCGGTGTAAAACAATTCCCTCGCACATCTCCTCTAAACTTTGCCTCTTGCACCTTAAACCTATATCCCCCATGAATTGACTCTTCCACCCTGGGAAAAGCTTCTGCTGTCCACTCTGTCCATGCCCCTCATAATTTTGTCGACTTCTATCAGGTCACCCCTCAACTTTCGTAATTCCAGTGAGAACAAATCAACCTCTCCTCATAGCTAATGCCTCTTTACCAGGTAACATCCTGGTAAACCTCATCTATACCCTCTCCAAAGCCTCCATATCCTTCTGGTAATGTGACAACCAGAATTGAACACTATATTCCAAGTGTGGCCGAACTAAGGTTCTGTACAGCTGCAGCATGACTTGCCAATTTTTATACTCAATGCCCCAACCGATGAAGGCAAGCATGCTGTATGCCTTCTTGACTACCTTCTCCGCCTGCTTTGCCACTTTCAGTGACCTGTGGACCTGTACTCCTAGATCCCTCTGCCTGTCAATACTCCTAAGGATTCTTCCATTTACTGTATATTTCCCACCTGTATTAGACCTTCCAAAATTTACTACCTCACATTTGTCTGGATTAAACTCCATCTGCCATCAATCCTCCTCAGTCTCCAACTGATCTATACCCTGCTATATCCTCTGACAGTCCTCATCGCTAGTCGCAATTCCACCAACCTTTGTGTCGTCCGCAAACTTACTAATCAAACCAATAACATTTTTCTCCAAATCATTTATATGTACTACAATCAACAATGATCCCTGTGGAATGCCATTGGTCACAGCCCTTCATTCAGAAAAGCACCCTTCCATGCTACCCTCTGTCTTCTATGACCGAGCCAGTTCTGTATCCATCTTGGGGGGGGCGGAACAGTGGTGCAGTGGCTAGCACTGCTGTCTCACGACGCCGAGGACCCGGGTTCAATCAGAGCCCCAAGTCACTGTCCGTGTGGAGTTTGCACATTCTCCCCATGTCTGCGTGGGTTTCACCCCCACAACCCAAGATGTACAGGGTATGTGAATTGGCCACGCTAAATTTCCCCTTAATTGAAAAAAAAAAGAATTGGACACTCTAAGTTTATATTTTTAAAAAGTTCTGTATGCATCTTGCCAACTCACCTCTGATCTCGTGCAACTTCACCTTCTGTACCAGTCTGCCATGAGGGACCTTGTCAAACGCCTTACTGAAGCCCATGTTGACAACATCCACAGCTCTACCTCCATCAGTCATCTTCATCACTTCTTCGAAAAACCCGATCAAGATAGTGAGACACGATCTCCCCTTCACAAAACCATGCTGCCTCCCGCTAAGACGTCCACTTGCTTCCAACTGGAACTAAATCCTGTATCGAAGAATCCACTCCAATAATTTCCCTACTGTGGTAAACCACTGTGTTCCTATATTAAGGGTTGTACGGTAGAACCTGCACTGCAGGTTCAGCTGGGCCCCTGCATGCTAGCTCCGCCCAGGAGCCGGGTTATAAATATGCGTGGCCTTCAGCTCGCAGCTATTTCATCAGCTGCTGTAGGAGGCCACACTTCAGAAACTAATAAAGCCTCAGTTTGAATTCAACTTCGTCTCCAGCCAAATTGATCGTGCCTCAATTTATTAGTCTCTGATTCAGAAGATGGACCTCCGGATTAAACCAGATCGACTGCAGCTGGATCCACACGCAAGCGACGCCAGAAAGGACTTTCAGCACAGGCTAGCTTGTTTTGAAGCGTATATCAACGCGGCGCCGACCCCTGTTCCAGAGGCTCAGAAGATTCAAATCTTGTACTCCAGACTCAACTCTAAAATCTTCCCGCTGATCCAGGATGCGCCCCATTACGCTGACGCTATGACTCGACTCAAAGTGAGTTATGAGCAGAAGACGAACACGCTCTTCGCCAGACACACGCTCGCAACGCGTACTCACCTACCCTGGTGAGTCAATCGAGGACTTCTGGAGGGCCCTGATCCCACTAGTTCGGGACTGTGACTGCCAGGGCGTTACAGCTAAGGAGCACTCAGATCTCCTTATAAGGGACGCTTTTGTAACTGGGATTGTGTCCGATGTTATCAGGCAGTGGCTCCTAGAAGGGGCTACGTGCGACTTCGCAGAGACTAAAACACTAGCACTGTCCATGACGGTCACCCTGCGCAATGTACAGTCCTACGACCCCAACCGCGTGGCCCACTCCTCCTACGCTTCATGGGCCCCACAGGCAGCCGCCCCAGCGGGGGCGCTACCCATCCAATACGCCTGTGCTACGTGCCAGCCAGTGATCTCCGGGGGGCCCCGATGCTATTTTTGCGGCCAACAAAGACACGCCCGCCAACGCTGCCCGGCCCGCGCTGCCCTTTGTAAGGCCTGCAGGAAGAAGGGCCACTACGTAGCGGTGTGCCAGGCCCGCTCAGCGGCAGCGGTCGCCCCCACCCCCCCCCCCCCCCCAGTCACGGAAAATTGGCGCCGCTATCCTCCCCTCCTCCCCAGGCCATGTGCGAGCAATGGGCGCCGCCATCTTCTCCCCCATACAACACATGCGTTTCAGGGGCGCCGCCATCTTGCTCCATACCGCAACGTGCGTTCCATGGGCACTGCCATTTTGTGACCCCCAGGACCTCCGGGCGCCGCCATCTTGTCCACCCCGCAGCACACGGAGACCAATGGCGTTTCAGGACCCCGACGCAGCGGCTGCCTCACTACCCGACGATCAACCACGATTCGCATCCATGGTAATCGACCAGACCAGACCAAACACTCTGACCAACGCATCCACCAGTGTGAAAGTCAACGGCCACGTGACCTCCTGTCTACTGGACTCTGGGAGCACCAAGAGCTTTGTACATTAAAATACGGTAAGGCGCTGCTCCCTTAAGGTACACCCTACCAATCAAAGTATCTCCCTGGCCTCTGGATCCCATCGCGTAGCGATCCGGGGGTACTGCACGGTCAAGCTCACAGTCCAAGGCGTAGAGTTCCACGGTTTTCGCCTTTACATCCTCCCTTACCTCTGCGCTGCACTTATCCTTGGCCTGGATTTTCAGTGCAACCTCCAGAGCCTGACCCTTAAATTCAGCGGACCCTTACCACCCCTCACTGTGTTCGGCCTCGCAACCCTAAAGGTCGATCCTCCTTCCCTCTTTGCCAATCTAACTCCAGATTGCAAACCCGTTGCCACCAAGAGCAGACAGTACAGCACCCAGGATAAGGCCTTCATCAGGTCCGAGGTCCAGCGATTGCTTCAGGAGGGAGTCATCGAAGCCAGCAACAGCCCCTGGAGAGCTCAAGTGGTAGTGGTTCAGTCTGGGGAGAAAAATCGAATGGTCGTGGACTACAGCCAGACCATCAACAGGTACACGCAGCTTGACGCGTACCCCCTCCCACGGCATATCTGACATGGTTAACCAGATTGCACAGTACCGGGTCTTCTCGACGGTGGACTTGAAATCCGCTTACCACCAGCTCCCCATCCATAAATCGGACAGGCTATACACCGCCTTCGAGGCAGACGGCCGGCTATATCACTTCCTTAGGGTCCCCTTCGGCGTCACCAATGGGGTTTCGGTCTTCCAAAGTGAGATGGACCGAATGGTCGACCGGTACTACTTGCGAGCCACGTTTCCGTACCGAGACAATGTGACCATCTGCGGCCATTATCAGCAGGACCACAACGTCAACCTCACTAAATTGTTCGGCTTCCCCGCCTACATCCACAGTGACAGGGGATCCTCATTCATGAGTGATGAGCTACGTCAGTTCCTGCTCAGCGGGGAATCGCCTCCAGCAGAACGACAAGCTACAACCCCGGGGGAAACGGGCAGGTAGAAAGGGAGAATGGGACAGTATGGAGGGCCGTCCAGCTGGCCCTACGGTCCAGAAATCTCCCGGCCTCCCGCTGGCAAGAGGTTCCCCCTGATGCACTACATTCCATTCGCTCATTACTTTGCACTGCTACTAACAGTACACCGCATGAACGTCTCTTTGCCTTCTCAAGGAAGTCCACATCCGGGGTATCGCTCCCAACTTGGCTCACAGCCCCGGGAACCGTGCTTCTCCGTAAACATGTGCGGCTCCACAAGGCGGACCTGTTGGGGGAAAGGGTGCACCTGCACCATGCAAACCCACAGTACGCCCACGTGGCATTCCCCGACAGCCGCCAGGATACCGTCTCCCTCAGTGACCTGGCACCAGCAGGTTCCACCCCCACACCACCCCCGTCGCCCCCCGCCTCCCGCCGTCCCCATCACCCCCCCTAGGACTGTCCGTCCTCCCCCTGCTCACCCCCGTTGATGAAGAGGATTTTGGCACGCTCCCGGAGTCAACTTCGACCACGACAGCACCAACATCGCCGGCTCCACTTCGTCGATCCCAGAGGACGATCAAGGCGCCGCACCGGCTGAATCTATGGCCGGCCCACCGGATGACCAGGGACATTTTTTTTTCACTGTTCTGTAAATATTAAAGATTGTGAATTGTATATAGTTATCCACCACCCCCCGCCGGACTCAATTGTAACAGGGGGTGAATGTGGTAAACTACTGTGTTCCTATATTAAGGGTTGTACGGTCGAACCTGCACTATAGGTTCACCTGGGCCCCTGCATGCTAGCTCCGCCCAGGAGCCAGGTTATAAATATGCGTGGCCTTCAGCTCGCAGCCATTTCATCAGCTGCTGTAGGAGGCCACACTTCAGATACTAATAAAGCCTCAGTTTGAATTCAACTTCGTCTCCAGCCAAATTGATCGTGCCTCACCTACCACTGACGTAAGGCTCACTGGCCTGTAATTTCCTGGATTATCCTTGCTACCCTTCTTAAACAAAGGAACAACATTATCTATTCTCCAGTCCTCTGGGACTTTACCTGTAGCCAGTGAAAAAAAGAAAGATTTATGTCAAGGCCCCAGCAATTTCGTCCGTTGCCTAACTCAGTACGCTGGGTAGATCTCATCAGACCCTGGAGACTTAACTACCGTAAGATTTTTTAAGACGCCCAACACCTCCTCCTTTTTGATCTCAATGTGACCCAGACTATCTACGCACCCTTCCCCAGACTCATCATCCACCAAGTCCTTCTCATCGGTGAATACTGATGCAAAGTAGTCATTCAATACCTCGCCCATTTCCTCCTGCTCCATGCATAGATTCCCTCCCCTGTCCCCTGTGTGGGGAGGGCTGTATTCATCTGGGGGGGGTGAATTGTTGGTGTAAGGAAACTAATAATCTTTATTAGTGTCACAAGTTGGCTTACATTAACACTGCAATGAAGTTACTGTGAAAAGCCCCTAGTCACCACACTTCAGCGCCTGTTCAGGTACACAGAAGGAGAATTCAGCAGGTCCAATTCACATAACAAGCACGTCTTTCGGGACTTGTGGGAGGAAACCAGAGCGCCCGGAGGAAACCTACGGAGGCACGGGGAGAACGTGCAGACTTCGCACAGACAGTGACCCAAGCCGGGAATCAAACCTGAGACCCTGGCGCTGTGGAGTAACAGTGCAAACCACTGTGCTACCCTGCTGCCCTACCTTGCGGTGGCCTAAATTGGACGCAACGTGTTCAACAAGGGAGACCCCTGCCTCAGCCCAAAATATGTAGAAGGTAATATCTCAGTAGTGGTGGGAGGAGGTCATTAATTGGTCATTTAAGGGCCTCAATTACCCCATGTTGAGCAGGCCACATGACCCGTAGCCCACCACAGGTAAGTTCCCAGCAGAGGCAGGTAGGCAGGGGGCACTGTGCCATTGCCATTGCACCTAATTTTCCATGCAGCCTCCTGCCTATCAACCAACTCCTGGAGATGCGTTAAATTCCAGCCACGTTTTCGTTTTTTAGAATAATAGATATTGCGGGTGGCATGTGGCACAGTGGTTAGCACTGGGACTGCGGTGCTGAGGACCCGGGTTCGAATCCCGGCCCTGGGTCACTGTCCTTGTGGAGTTTGCACATTCTCCTCATGTCTGTATGAGTTTCACCCCCACAACCCAAAGATGTGCAGGTAAGGTGGATTGGCCACGCTAAATTGTCCCTTAATTGGAAAAAAAATAATTGGGTACTCTTAAGTTTAAAAAAATAATACATATTGGCCTAAAAATGTGATTTATTTAGTTAAATCAATTCATGGTAGTGTGTTACAGTTCATCCAAGGAGTCCAAGTTGCTGTGGGAACATGCAACTTTACATGCATGTTGTGGTCTGGAGCTATGGATAATGATGGTAAAGATTCCAAATTTTGTTCCATCACATGGTTGATCAGGAATTGCTCCCACTCATACGACCTGCCATTTGTTTGTGTTGGAAGGACTTGCAGGTTGATGCTCAACCTATTTGGCCATGTTATGAACTCACCTTCCATGGCCATCAAGTCCTAGGGTGGGACATACACCCAGAGCTTCTGGCTCAGAGGCAGCGAAGCTACCCAATACACCACAAGACCTAAAATCAATTCATAGCTAAATATAAATTACTTAAAATTCTCAGCAGCACTTTTCTAACCAATATATTTTCATATGCAAACGTGTTTCAATTTCACTTCCAAAGAGACGTTTTTTGCTTTTTTGGAGCAACTTTCGGTAAACTCTTATAGTAAATCGAGAACCAAATTGTGCTGAAGTTTCCCATTAGAGAAGTGGCATTGAATATTCTTCAGTGCAAAACAGATAGCAGATCCACAGTCTTATTCCCGGCCATCCAAAGTGAAGAGCCAAATGTTATATCAAAGACTGTGGGCTTCACATTGGTGGTGATATAGCTAACTAACCTCTGTCAGGTACAAAGTCTATAAAGTTCCCATCAGGTTGCCTACAATCATTCTGAATGATTTCCACGTTAGACTGACTTTTATAAATTTGAAGTACCCAATTCTTTTCTTTCCAATTAAGAGCCAATTTAGCGTGGCCAATCCATCTAAACAGCACATCTTTGGGTTGTAGGGGTGAGACCCACACAGACATGGGGAGAACTCATGGCGCCGGAATCGATCCCGGATGCTCGATGCCATGAGGCAGCAGTGCTAACCACTGTACCACCGTGATGCCTTCCTCTGTTCTCTTTCCTAACATAATAATCTAACTAAATAGAAAGTGGAGCTCTGAGTGTGTGCTCGCAGAATGCTACAGATCTCCTTTGTTGTTTTTCAGAGTGTGTCTCAGAATATTTCTAGTTTTGAAACCCTGTATCAATCACACTCTACAGTTAGAACTGTCTCCTAATGTCATTCAGCTGAATATGGATTCAGGGCTGGATTTTAACATTATGAGGCCCTAAGCTATGTCAAGCTTAAGAGGCACTTATGACATTACTGAAAAAAAGTGTAATATTCCAACAGAAAGAATAATAAAAATAAAAATAATGAAGCTTCATATTTACATATATGCATGGACAAGGCGCAACGAAAAGCTAATATTGTAACTCAAACATATATCTTGAAATAAGCCTAATTGCATTATGAAATATTTACAGATTTCTTAATTAGCATGTATGCAAGCATGTAATCTGCAGCAATACAAGAGCAATTAGACAGATAAGCACTTATTGAATGGAACCTGCACAAAACGTCAAACATTTTTTCATGATTTTTGGGCAGCAAAGTCACTGATGATGTCTTCAAGTGATAAACTGCGAAGTTTATCAATTTCTATGCACATAATGCTTAGTGCAGACAGTTTTTCTTGCAGCAGTTTTGGCTGCAATTCATTATTGATGTTTTTCAGCCACAAAAATAATCTTTCTTCTGAGCAGTTTGTTACCATTGGACTGAAAAAAAACCCAGTAGGGCAACACGGTGGCACAATGATTAGCACTGCTGCCTCACAGCACCATGGACCTGGGTTTGATTCCAACTTTGGGTGACTGTGTGGAGTTTGCACGTTCTCCCAGTGTCTGCGTAGGATTCCTCCGGGTGCTCCAGTTTCCTCCCACAGTCCAAAGATGTGCAGGTTAGCTGGAGTGGCCATGATCACCCTAACCCTGCCTAGGCCCTCACCCCACCCTATCCCCGTAGCCCCTCTTAAGCTTTTGGATACTAAGGGGCAATTTATCATGGCCAATCGACCTAACCTGCGCATCTTTGGACTGTGGGAGGAAACTGGTGCACCTGGAGGAAACCCACGCCGACACAATAAGAAAGTGCAGACTCCACACAGACAGTCACCCCCGCAGAATTGAACCTGGGTTTCTGGTTTCTCCAACGAAGTTAACATCAGCATTAGCGGGATAATTTTTCATCAGAAGCTTTACACCCTCACACAGAAGATTTGGTGAGGGATGATTTCAACATTTTGGGAGTCGATGCTATGAGGAAGCAAGGCTTTGTGTGGGACAAAGTTACCCTACCACTGTATTTGGTGTTATCCTGATAGTTCATATCCTCGGGGGAATATGCAGAATGAGTTGGTTGTATGGCTATTTTGGGGGGCAAATCCAACAGTTATGTCAGATGATCTGGATGTGCAGAGGATAATTCAAACTCATGAGGGAGCCTTTGCCACCAGTAAGCATGATTGTGGATACATGGGGTGAGGTCCTCTTGAAGGAACCTGATCATCACCCTCAGAAACAGTACGGCTTCCCGCGTAACTCTGATGGAAATGTAAGAAATATAGTGGAAGCTTTCCCCAACAGGGGGTGCTGCAACCTGTTGCATCAACCACTAATTCACCTACAAAAACCCATTCGGAAGCCAGATGGATCATGCTGATTAGCAATCGACAATAGAGAAATTAACAAAACAATAGCAGCTGACTCCCCAGCAATAACCACTAGCCCTGAAACACTTATGTAATAAATGCTGAGAGCTATATGATTTACGTTTCTCGATATTAGTAATGGCCTTTTAAAAATAAATTTAGTGTACCCCATTAATTTTTTTCCAATTAAGAGGCAATTTAGCGTGTTCAATCCACCTACCTTGCACATCTTTGGGTTGTGGGGGTGAAACCCACACAAACACAGGGAGAATGTGCAAACTCCACACGGACAGTGACCCTGAGCCGGGATTGAACCTGGGACATCGGCACCATGAGGCAACAGGGCCAACCCACTGTGCCACGATGCTGCCCATTAGTAATGGCTTTTGGTCTGTGCCCTTAGCTAAGCAATATCTGAAGGATGGGAATGTTTCCCAAAATCGCCTTGCATGTTGGGCCTTACTGTTCCAAAGCATGGATGTATCTGTACAAAGAACCCGTAGGTCACCTGTGCTGGCCCCTAATTAACAGGGGCCAACGTGAACCCCACAAATGTGAGGTTGTGACAGCACAGTCTGCACAGAGTCCCTTCATGTCAAGGCCTGTGGGGGGAGATGAGAGGGAAGCTCCATTAAAATGTTTGCAGATGGATCATCTGTGGTTGAAGATGGTGTTAGGAAAACAGGATGTGGTATCTTGTTAGCACATAATAATAGAACAGTGGATGGATAGAACAGTGGATGAGATAAGCCTGAAACTACCATCAGACATGTCAGCCCAAGGAGCGGAGTTAACAGCAGTAGTGACAGACCAACATAAATTCCCACCACCCATGAATATATACACAGGCTCGATGTATGTGTGCAACAACTGGACAGAACACTTGCCTCAATGGTAAGCAAGGGGATTTGTGTCAGCCGCCGGGGAGAGTTGCCATCTGCCCCGTACTATAGAACAGTTTTACGGCTGCCACCTTTTACCCAATAACCAATATGGAATATCAAGGTTAAGGCCCACAGTAAAACTGTGGCATGGGCAAAGAAAAATAGGAAAGCAGACCTGACAAAAGAAGGAGTGAGACTGTTAGGTGAAGGATGGGATCCAAGAGAAAGTACTTATGTACAAATAGCAGCAGTAAAGGTGTCGCAGACAAATATAGAAGACTTAAAGGAAGTGCAAGGGAAGGAAAATGAGCTAACGTTAATCCAAAAGAACCCCCAGATAAATGGTCGGTAGAATATAAAAGGGAAGAAAATAGCTTAAGAATAAAAAAGGCTTGATATTAAGGAATGGGCTATATCTGCACTGGATTGAAAGCAGATGATCTATCAGAATCATATATATGAAATGAAAATGAAAATCACTTATTGTCACAAGTACGCTTCAATGAAGTTACTGTGAAAAGTCTCTAGTCGCCACATTCCGACGCCTGTTCGGGGAGGCTGTTATGGGCATCAAAGCTTTGAACCCACTGAGACCCAAATTAGATGATTATGCTACTGGCCTGTTATGGGAATAGGCATAAAACACTTCATAGAAAACTATCTTGTATGTGCTCAGAATAATCTAGACTAATATGCAAACAAAGCAGAACTGAGACATACTCGACTAGTGACAGGACCCTAGACTAAATCTACAAATTGATTATGTAGGTCCTGCAAAGTAGGTTATAGGTACATTCTAGTCATAATAGACACCTTCAACAAGTGGGCCGAAGCCTTTCCATTGAAAAACAATACCGCAGCTACCAATGCAAAAATGCTGATACAGCAGGTCTTCACAAGATGGGGATTATTTAGGAGTATAGACTCAGACCAAGGGTGGCACTTTACTGCACAAGTGATGCAGTTGACAATGAAATTGTTAGGAATACAGAAATTTCATATAGCCTATCTTCCACAATCCAGCGGTATTGTAGAAAGAATAAACAGAACTTTGAAAACTATGCTCAGGAAAGTAGTACAGCAGAACAGTCCAAAGATATGCAGGTTAGGTGGAGTTATGAGGATGGGGAAAATGGGTTTATGGATGTGAAAAGGGATGATGGTGATGAGGATGCTGAAGAAGATGTAGGGATGTCAGAGGAGGAATGGAAAATCACAGCAGGCTTAATAGCCAGTGGGAACAAGAAGGTATTAGAGATATTTGATGGCCCTTCAGATGAGGAGGATTTTTGAGGGTTTTTTAAACTAAGAGGAACTGAGATTGCCTTGATTTGTCCCAACAGGCTAACATAAGGGAGCAACGCCATTAAGTGGCTCGTGATAGTCGGACTCTTGTGCTGAACAACCTGGACTGCTAGAGCAATCCAAACAAACTGTAACCAGATATTTGGAATGCGGACTGAACAGAATAGCATAATTTGAAAAGAGGCATGGACAGATTTGGATTTCTGGGATTTTTGCTGAGTTGAAACTAAGACTCAGGAAAATAGGGTTGATCCGGAAGCGTTGGAAATGGCACAAATGGCTCATTGCCAGAGGGGAAAGCTACAGCAGAAATTCAAGGACTATAAAGACTGTTCGATGTTCTGAAACACCAACAACACACTTCAGGACTAGCAGTAGGACCACCATATGATATACATTATGAATGTTATGTAAGGTTCAGAAAGGTATTGCTTAACCTGGACCCTATGTGACCCTCTCAATGTGATCATATCCCATGTAAAGTAGTTATTCAGAATCATGTTAGGAAACTATTACAACATTGGTATAGGAGAGCCATGACAGGGACAGTTTTTCTAAAGAGCAGAGGAAAAGGTCAGTGATGGAAACCTAAACAGGATTAATTGGTACAGGATTCGAGCTAGCTAATTCGGTCAATCAGGTAGATATTTGGCTCAGTTTAGCCACCAATTAAAGAAAGTTGTACTCTAGAGCACAGGAGTAAGTAAACAACTTAATAAACAATTTGGGATTCAAGTAAATACAAAAGAAGAAGTTAAAAACATGACTAAGGACTTCCAGTGATGGTGGGCGGGAGGCAGCCGCACATTGGAGGGCTCCGCTCGGGAACGGCGTTTTCGGGGTCTAATGGCCGGTCCCAGGGGTAACAGAGGCGGCAAAAGCAGGGAGAAGGCACAGTGAAGGAAGATGTCGAGAACAAGTAAAAAAACGGCCGTGAAACAAACAGCTGAAAGTCTGTCGGAGAGTGGAAAGGTCACCGCGGGGATGGCAAGAAAAGTGGAGGCTGGGGCACCAGGGGAGGCCACATTGCCCACGGCTGAAGAAATTACTATGGTGATGGCCGCGGAACTCGAAAGGCAGTTCACAAATCACATGGAGGCGATGAGGAAGGAGATGGGGGCGGTATTGAAAGTGCTGGTGGAGTAGGCAATTGCCCCGGTGAGGGCAGCGGTATTGAGCGCAGTGGCGGAGGTGCGGGAGCAAGGCGAGGTGCTGAAGGAAGTGGTAGAAACATTGTCACAGCACAGCGATCAACTTACCTCGATGGGGAAGGAGATGCGGAAGGCAGCACGGTAGCACAAGTGGATAGCACTGTGGCTTCACAGCGCCAGGGTCCCAGGTTCGATTCCCCGCTGGGTCACTGTCTGTGCGGAGTCTGCACGTTCTCCCCGTGTCTGCGTGGGTTTCCTCCGGGTGCTCCGGTTTCCTCCCACAGTCCAAAGACGTGCAGGTTAGGTGGATTGGCCATGCTAAAAAAAAAAAAAATTGCCCGTAGTGTCCATAAGGGTTGGGAGGGGTTATTGGGTTGCGGGGATAGGGTGGAAGTGAGGGATTAATGTGGGTCGGTGCAGACTCGATGGGCCGAATGGCCTCCTTCTGCACTGTATGTTCTATGTAATCTATGTATGTGATAGAAATCAACAAGAGTCTGCGAGCCAAAATGGACGACTTGGAAAACAGATCCAGGCGACAGAATCTGAGGATTGTGGGTCTTCCCGAAGGAGTGGAAGGTCCGAGGCCGACTGAGTATTTTGCCACGATGTTGGCAAAGCTATTGGGGGAGGGTGATGATCCCTCCCGATATGAACTGGATCGGGCTCATCGGTCATGGAGGCCTGTACCAAAGGAGAGTGAGCCGCCAAGGGTAGTGACTCTGTGTTTTTGCAGGTACAGTGTGAAGGAGAAGGTCCTGTGCTGGGCAAAGCTGAAGCGGGTGGTGCAGTGGGCTGGAGCTGGTATACGCATATACCAGGACTTTATGGTGGAGCTGGCGAGGAGGCGGGCTGCCTTCAGCCGGGTGAAGAAGGCGCTGTACATCAGTAAGGTGCAGTGCTGCATAGTATACCCAGCTAAGTTGAGGGTGACCTACAAATCCAAGGACTTTTATTTTGGGACGGCGGAAGCAGCGGAGGAGTTTGCGAAGGCAGAAGGACTGTGGCTGAATTGAGAAGTGGTCATGTACTGATGTGGCCTCATGTAACTGTATTTTTTCACTGCGGCGGGTGTATGTGCTAAATGAGCCAACGTTGTATATACTTGGACAAGGGAAGAGAGGATACTTTCACTTGCAATGATGGTTATTTGGAGCTAGGGTGTGTATGCGGGGTTTGTGTGCTAAAGGTGATTTCTTGATTTTCCTGGGGCCGGGCAAGGGGGAAAGAGACCCAGGCGGGGGCCTCCACACTGGCCAGTTTAAGATGGCCAGTGAACGGGAGTGAGTTGGGGGGAGGGGCTGCAGCCATTGGAGCCTGGCAGAATAGGTCCCGATGAGTCTAGCCGGGGTGGAAAGATGGGGGGGAAGGAACGGAGGTTGGGGGGAGGACTTTTGTAAGAGGAAGTGGAGGGGAGGAGCCGGGGAGGGTGGGGGGGGGGGGTCTTGCAATGCATGGGTGTCATCTACCGTACTCTTTCAGGGATTGGATAGCATTGAATGTTAGGGGGAGGGGGCGCTGAGGACCCGGGTTCGAACCCTGGCCCTGGGTCACTGTCCATGTGAAGTTTGCATATTCTCCCCGTGTCTGCATGGGTTTCACCCCCACAATCCAAAGATGTGCAAGCTAGGTGGATTGGCCATGCTAAATTGCCACTTAATTGGAAAAAATAATTGGGTACTCTAAATTTATATTTAAAAAAATAATGCGACCAATTCAAATATTAGTTGTTTAATACAAGGAGGCTGGTGGAGTCTATAATTGAGACCACTATGTTGGCCTTACCATCAGGAAAGGCACCAATATGGGACAAGGGGAGAGGATACCATCAATAACCATGCATAGCCCACCCCTATACCAAAGAATAAACAAAATGCTTGGCTGATCAGATATGTAGCCCTAGATTGGGTAACAATGGAAATAGAGACAATATACACCCTCTACTACAGATGGGAAAAATAACTTTTAAGAATGGACACCCGATGTAGTACTGATGGGAGCCCCCCCCCCTTCCTGGGTAAGACAGAATGGTACTAATGTTACAGCAACTGATATAACTAACAGTGAACTGGAACGTACCCAACAGAACAAGGTTAAGACATATCAGACCAAAGTCTCAACTCAACAAAATGTAATGGAGATCCAAGACCTGTAGAACATGCATGATGGTGGTCAGCAAAAGAAGTAATGGTCATTGTATTGAGTATTCAGGTAATAGTGTTATTCTGGGTATGTTGTCCATATTTATGAACAAATTAAGAAGTTCATTTTGTGTGCAGAGATTGTCTCATATGTAATGTTAAGTTGTGGTCATGCTATACCTAAAGCTAGAGTAGAATAAACAATGAGATGTAACACTTCACAAAGGAGCACCTCTGTGCCAGGCCCGATCCACCTGAGGACAGAGAGGTAATAACACAGAAACACACACGAGAATCGTTTCAGTTTATGTAATTATGGTATTTTGTTCGTAAGTTGCATTTAGTGCAATAAAGCATTGTGATTGTTTAAACTGAAATTTGTGTTTCAGGGTTGTTACTTGACACCACTGACAAACCTGCTAGTGGTTCTGGCCACAGGTCAACAGAGGGGTCAATAACCAGGGAGCATTGATTTGAGTTAAGGAGCAGGAGATTTAGAGGGGATTTGAGGAAAACCTTTTTCAGCCAGAAGGTGGTGGGAATCTGGAACTCCCTGCCTGAAAGGGTGATAGAGGCAAGAACCCTCACACCATTTAAGAAGCATTCAGATGAGCACTTGAAACACCATAGCATCAAAGGCTATGGAGCAAGCGCTGGAAAACTGACACAGACACAATGGGCCGAAGGGTCTCATTCTGTACTATAAAACTCTATGATGTGGAGATGCCGGTGTTGGACTGGGGTGAGCACAGTACGAAGTCTTACAACACCAGGTTAAAGTCCAACAGGTTTGTTTCGATGTCACTAGCTTTCGGAGCGCTGCTCCTTCCTCAGGTGAGGAAGGAGCAGCGCTCCGAAAGCTAGTGACATCGAAACAAACCTGTTGGACTTTAACCTGGTGTTGTAAGACTTCGTATAAAACTCTATGACTGGGAGCAACTGTGGACTGTTTTCCATAATTAAAAATAAATAAATTTAGAGTGCCTAATTAATTTTTTCCAATTAAGGGGCAATTTAGCATGGCCAATCCACCTACCCTGCTCATCTTTGGGCTGAGGGGGCAAAACCCATGCAAACATGGGGAGAATTGTGCAAACTCCACACGGACAGTGACCCAGAGCCGGGATCAAACCTGGGACCTCGGCGCCT
This sequence comes from Scyliorhinus torazame, assembly GCF_047496885.1. Classification (NCBI taxonomy): domain Eukaryota; kingdom Metazoa; phylum Chordata; class Chondrichthyes; order Carcharhiniformes; family Scyliorhinidae; genus Scyliorhinus; species Scyliorhinus torazame. Next base: position 95,670,751 of record NC_092714.1, on the reverse strand, counting down.
TGAGGCAGCAGGGCGAACCCACTGTGCCACCATGCTGCCCTTGTTTTCCATAATTTAGTGAAGATTGTGATGTATGATAAGTATTAAAGGGGAATATTGCTCTCTGTTTAAAGTATAAATTGCCCACTAAAAGAAAATAGTTTAGTCAAAAGAGCTTTCAGTAATTTGTTGGAGCAAACGTTTTAAAATGTGAAACCTTGATGTGCCATTCTTTCAGCTATGAACTGGAAATTCAAAATTCTGTTTGAAAGTTATCGGTCTCTTTGGGGGAATCGCAATAGTATTTTGATTTTGGCTCATTATGCAGCAAAGAAATTTGTCAGTTAAGCGAGCTATTGAAGTGAGATATAGATTGAGGTGCTGTCTCCCTGTCACACCAATTACAAAAATAACCTTATAACCTACAGCACCTTCCATGACCTCAGAACATCCCAAATCATTTTACAGCCAGTGAATCCATTTGTCGTGCAGTGGTTCACAAACTTTTATGTTATTAGCACCAGAAATGTACTATGTATGATTCATTTTCTGTGCTGTGTTGAACTTGAGATTGTGTGTGTAATACTTCAATGAGACAAACAATTCCACGTCACATTCAATTTTTGTCAGCTGAATCATAGAACATAGAACAGTACAGCACAGCACAGGCCCTTCGGCCCACGATGTTGTGCCGACCATGTATCCTAATCTAAGATCAACCTAACCTACACCTGCTTCAATTTACTGCTGGCCATGTGCCTGTCCAAGAGTTGCTTAAATATCCCTAATGACTCTGACTCCACCACATCCGCTGGCAGTGCATTTCCTGCACCCAGGCTTCATCAAAAAGACCATGGCAGAAATCCCTGACATTGACACGCAGCAACTGATCATTGGGGGGCCGGGGGGGTGGGGGGGGGGTGACTTCAACTGTGTACAGAACCCACTGACGCACCAATCGAACCCCAGATCGGGGAAAAGGACAGTCATGGCGAGGGAACTGAGAACATTCATGGAGCAGATGGGGGCGGTGGACCAGTGGCGGTTACTACACCTTGGTGAGAGGAAATTCTCGTTCTTTTCGCCGGTCCACAAAGCATACTTGAGGATTACTTCTTTGCATTGAGAAATCGTTGCTTCCAGGAATAAGAGCGGAATGCTCCACGATAGTTATCGCCTACCACGCTCCACGTTACGTGGATGTGAGGTTGGAGGCGGGCCGTGCCCAGTGACCCACATGGAGTTTGGACACAGACTGCTGGCTGATAAGGTCTTCGGCCAAAAAATATCACAAGCCACAGGCGGGTATGTTACAAATAACCGGAATGGGGAAGTCTCACCTTCCACGTTCTGGGAGGCACTGAAGGTGGTGAATAGGGGAGAGATTATCGCCTACAATGCACAAAGAGATAGGGAAGAGAGTATGCCCAGGTAGCAACTGATCGACTCCATTCTGGGGTTCGACAGAAAATGCTCCGAGGCCCCGACCATAGAGCTTCTGGAGGAGAGGAAAAAGCTACAGATGAACTTTGACCTGCTATCCGCCAGGAAAGCAGTGCACCAACTCGGCCAGACACGGGGTACCTTCTACGATCACAAGGAAAAGGCTGGTCAGCTAACGGCCCACGAGCTGAGAAAGCGGGCAGCCATGAGGAAGATAGCGCAGGTGAAGATGAGCAGAGGCAGACTGGTAATCGAGCAAAACGAGGTCAACCAAGAGTTTCAGGCGAGGGCTGTACACCTCCGAACCTCCCAACAGGGATGCAGGGATGAAACGGTTCCTCGATGGACTGGACATGCCAGTTGTGGGGAACGATAGGCGGGGGAGCTGGAAGCACCAATAGGACTGGGAGAGATCATGGAGAGTATCAACTCCATGCAGGCAGGGAAGGCACTGGGACCTGACGGGTTCCCGGCGGACGTCTATAAGAAATTTGCGTTGGCCCTGGCCCCACTGGCCCCACACCTATGGGACATGTTTGCACACATGCTAGCGAGGGGCACCCTGCCTCCGACGCTAACACAGGCCACGATATTGCTGATATTCAAAAAAGACAAGGACCCGACGGAATGTGGATCATACAGACCCATTTCGCTCCTCAATGCAGACGCAAAGGTACTCGTGAAAGTCCTGGCCAAGAGACTGGAAAACTGCGCACCAGAGCTTGTTGCAGAGAACCAGACAGGCTTTGTCAAGGGTAGGTAGTTAACTGTGAACATCAGGCGGCTGCTGAATGTAATAATGGCCCCTTCCGGGGAGAGAACACCAGATGTGATCGTCTCCCTGGACGCAGAAAATGCCTTCGACAGAGTCAAATGGAAGTACCCCATCGAGGTATTAGAGCGGTTTGGGCTGGGGATAGGATTCACCTCGTGGGTGAAACTATTGTACAATGCCCCAAGGTGAACGTTCGGACCAATACCACCAGCTTTGAATACCTACAGCTGCACAGAGGCACAAGGCAGGGATGGCCACTGTCCCCGCTCCTGTTCGCCCTGGCAATTGAACCAATGACGACCGCTCTGCGAGATGCAAAAAGCTGGAAGGGTATCCAAAGAGGAGGCAGAGAGCACAGAGTCTCACTCTATGTGGATGACCTGATCCTCTACATCCCGGACCCACAGAACGGTCTGAAAGCACTTATGCAGCTTCTGGGAGAGTTCGGAGCCTTCTTGGGCTCCAAACTCAACCTGGGCAAGAGCAATGCATTCCTGGTGAACCCGAATGGGGGAGGGACAGAGCTAGAAGAACTACCATTCAAACTAGGCCAAAACAGATTCCGCAACCTGGGGACCCAGATAGCCCGTGTCTGGACACGGATCCACAAGTGGAATCTGACCAGTCTGGAGGAGGAAGTCTAAAAGGGCCGACAGAGATGGGATGCACTTCCGTTTTCCCTGGCCGGGTGGGTGCAGAAGATTAAAATGAACGTATTGCCGAGGTTCCTCTTCCTGTTGAGATTCATACCGATCGTAATCCCCAAGGCCTATTTCCACAAAGTAGACAAAATGATTATGTTGTTTGTGTGTGTGCGGGGGGGCTTGGACTTGCTGATGGGTCAGGAGCTCAGGCACCTCCAAATTAAATACTTTCTCCGCAAGGAGACGGCAAAGTGCACCAGGACCCCGAGAGACGCTCTACTAGAGGAACTAATCAACACAGACAATAAGGAGGAAGGGGGGAACTATAGGAACATATATGGATGGTTGCTAGGCAGGGCAAGACTACCACTGGATGAAACCAAACAAAAATGGGAGGACGGATTTGGGATGGAGGTAGGTTGGGGATTCTGGAGCAAAGCACTGAACAGGGCCAGCTCCACCTCCTCCTGCGCTAGGCTAAGCCTCGTGCAGTTTAAAATGGTGCACAGAGCCCACCAGGTTCTTCCTGGAGGTGGAGGACAAATGGGAACGGTGCCAGGGCTGCCTGGCCAACCACACCCACATGTTCTGGGCCTTCCCCAGACTTGTCGGGTTCTGGACAGCCTTCTTTGAGGTGATGCCCAAGCTTATGGGGGTGAGGGTGGAGCCGTGCCCGAAAGTGGCAGTCTTCGGGTTATCGGACCGTCAGACTATCATATGAGGAAGAGGGCCAATGTCCTGGCTTTTGCTCCTTAATTGCACGCCGGAGAATCCAACTCGGCTGCACCACCCACACCTGCAGAATGGCTGGCAGACCTGGAGGAATTTCTCCACCTGGAGAAGATCACGTTCACCATTTGAGGGTCGGACGAGGGCTTCCACAAAGCGAAGGGGGTATTCATCAGCCTGTTCCAAGACCTGTTTGAGGCCAACAATGACTAGGAAGGGGGGGGGGAGAGGGAGGAAGACAAGAGAAGGCACACACAAGAGAATGGGGAAGGGAAGGGAACCAAAGGGAAGCACAAAACAAAGCACGGGGACAAGTGGGGGAGGGGAAGGGCCTCACAGTCCTCCCCCCCCCCCCAATAAAAACTAAAAGCCTCAACAGAAAGAAGCGGAGCCCAGGGCAGATGGCAACACTAAAAGGGGAACTAAACTACCAATGAGGGAAGGGGAAGGACGGGAAGACCTCATCTAAAAACCGTTGTAAATAAGACACAAACCTGTTTGTAAATATCAGATACACATGAGCTGTTACTCTGTAAAAACTGGAAAATGACAATAAAAACCATTTTTTTAAAAAGTATCGGAGCAGTTGTGCCCCTAATAATTGAAACTTTGCCTAAAACACCTCCTAATTGACAAACTGCCCCTCCATGAACAGGACCCTAAAGCCCTCTCCTCCCATACCTTAAAATTCACATCCAAACCTGATGGTGCAAACAAATGGTTACCTACATATAGGGACCAACAAGGACATGGCACTCAGCTTGTAATGTTGCCTGAATGCCTCCATATCTTCAAAGTAGAAATCACCACTGGGTTCAATGTATACTTCGCTGGAGAGAATGGGAGCAGCACCGTCACCAGACCTATAGGCTTGACCCCTTAGCGCACTTGCCTCTATCTTCCCCCATATGGTATCCGACTCCCTACAGCAACCCAGCACCTTCTCCACATTGGCTGCTCAATAATACAGGAGAAAATTGGGTAACTCCAAGCCCCCAGACTTCCGGTCCCTCTGAAGGTACACCCTGCAAATTCTTGGTGCTTTACCTGGCCATATGAAAGAGTTCACTAGCTTGTTCACCCTCGCAAAGAACAATTTAGTAAGGAAAACATGTAGGCAATAAAACAGAAATAAGAACCGTGGCAGAATATTCATCTTGATCGTCTGGCTCTACCTGCCGGGGACATCAGGAGGCTATCCCACCGCTGCAAATCAGAACACACCTACTCACGACACTTGTATAGTTTAACTTATGAAGTTTAGGCCAATCATGGGTCACTCAGATATCCAAGTGCCCGATGTTGCCTCTGGCAAAGCAAAAGGGCAATACCCCCAGATTGGCTCTACACCCCGGGGGATTAACCGGAAAACATTCACTCTTTTCCAGGTTTAATTTAGCCCGAAAAAGAGCTAAGCCCCTCAGTAGCTTCATAAACTCGTCGATAGAGGAGACTGGTAACATATAAGAGCAGGTCCTGTGTGCTCAGTTTAAATCAGAATTTGGACTGAAGTTCAGTTTAATTCAAAGCCATTACATTCCATGCAACAATAATTCCAGTTAACATGCGTACACGTATTAGACATGAAGATACACCAATCCATGCCAACCAGAAAACAAGAAAAAACATATTGTTGCACTGTAATATACCTGGTGCTTACACTATATGAAAACAACCTTTCTTACATTTACCAAGTTAAATATCAATTCTAAACACCAAAGTTGGTTTATTGTAATGCATTTTACGTGCTTGTAATTGTGAGATGTGAATTTAATTTCACAGTCCTTACCAAGACACAGATCATTGATTTGCTCTCCTTTAACGACACATGGTTTGCATTGGCATAATTTTGTGTTACACTCTGTAACTCTGTTATATACCCCTGCTGTGTGCCAAATGATAGCAATATATCTAATATTAGAGAATGACTACAAACTTTACAAATATTGTTTTGGGCACTTGGGTGGGGATAGTATCAACATTAAGTTTTACTGTCACTATTAGGTTGAAATGTTTCTTTTTGTCAATTTATGATGCCTAACTGCAACAGACTGTCAACATTATACCACACATGATCTTAATCGTGAGCTGGGTTCTCCGTTGCGTCATGGAGTTAGATTGAAACAGTAATGTTCAGCAGATATTTGAAATAAAGTGCTTCACACCTAAACTTAGCCTTATTTGTGACGTAACTTGCAGCAGGCAGCACAGGACAGAAAAAAACCATTTTATATGTGATATTATGCAGAGGAGAAATTTGGCTGCGGGAAGGCACAAACTTCTTATTGAATAGTTTTTCCTTGTCGCATCCTGCAGTAAAAATAACAGGCGAAAACTCGCAAGAAGAAAAGCCGCACCTTCTCACTGTGTATTTTCTCCAATGAGGATTTGGTCACCTCGCCCAACATCACTTTCTGATGGCAGCCAGTGAGCCAACACACGGCAAGGCCCTACCTTTGACCTTCTCTTAACCCCTCTCCCCACCTCAGGGCTGGGTCCATAGCAACAACCTTGGCCGGTCCCATCAACTTCCCGTGCCTGCCAGAACTCCATTACCGCCGCCCCCTCCCTTTCCTCCCAGGTAGGGCCAAAACTAGCACCTAAACAAAATCCCGCAGCCTCACAACACAAGCTGCAACCCTCACTCCCAGTCGACTTACAGATACTCCTTTGGAGAGAAGTTTCAGTGTATGGCGAGAAATAACAGCGTGACTACATCCCCGGTTGAAGTGGTTTTGCGGTAACTGAGCTTGTTGGGTGGCTTGATGCAAGGGCACATATGTGCAGGAGTGCCGGTGGCAGCAGCACACCTGCACCCTTCTCACAGCATACCAGTGTGACGTGGCACAGAGGTTGGGAACCACTGTTGTAGCGTAATAACTATTGGAATTTAGGGAGTGCGGCAGTCAATTTACAGCAAGGTTCCACAAACAGCAATAAGATCATTTGTTTTACTGATACTACTTGAGGGATAAATACTGGCCACAATTCGCAAGAACTCCCCATCGTTATTTGAATAGTGTTATGGAATTTTACGCTGGACTGAGAGAGTCGGCAAGACCTTGGTTTAACATCCCATGTAAAATACAATGTAGCACTCTTTCAGTACTGCTGTAAAATGTCAGACCAGATTATATGCTCAAGTCTCTGGAATTGGGCACAAACAGTCTGACACAAAGCTACCACAGAGCCAAGGCCGGTACCGTCTTCTTTTCAAAAACTATATTTAGAACATTTTCATGATGGACTCTTAAAACAGAAAACAACGTAGAAAGTTAAACCAGAAAAATAGCAGTAAAATGACTTGATACTTTAAAAAAAATGTTGATGCAATAATAATAATAATCTTTATTAGTGTCACAAGTAGGCTTACATTAACACTGCAATGAAGTTACTGTGAAAATCCCCTCGTCGCCACACTCTGGCGCCTGTTTGGGTACACAGTGGGAGAATTCAGAATGTCCAATTCACCTAGATTCGCAAGCTGTGAAAAAAGCATATTGCATGTCAATACTGAGGATGCTGGGATATGGAAATTAGTAGGGGATGCAAATTTTAATTTGAAAGGATTTGGAAAGAAGTTTGGACTGAGCCATTTTTCTTTTGAAAAGATAAGCTTGTGCAATAAAGTGCTTTTTAATGGCTATCAGACAAAGACAAAGTTGATTTTCTATAAATTACCAGGTAAATAAATGGATATATTTCTTCATGTAACATGGGGGAGCCGTTTAGGGTATGGGCTTTTGTTTCATGTGACGTGTAATATGGTTACTGTCCAAAACATCAGGAATTACATGAATTGGGTTTACAGGGCAGCATGGTAGCATAGTGGTTATCACAATTGCTTCACAGCTCAAGGGTCCCAGGTTCGATTCCCGGCTTGGGTCACCGCCTGTGCGGAATCTGCACATTCTCCCCGTGTGTGCGTGGGTTTCCTCCGGGTGCTCCGGTTTCCTCCCACAGTCCAAAGATGTGCAGGTTAGGTGGATTGGCCATGCTAAATTGCCCTTAGTGTCCAAAATTGCCCTTAGTGTTGGTTGGGGTTACTGGGTTATGGGGATAGGGTGGAGGTGTGGGCTTGGGTAGGGTGCTTTTTCCAAGAGCTGGTGCAGACTTGATGGGCCGAATGACTTCCTTCTGCACTGTAAATTCTGTGATTCTATGAATATGGCAAGCCACAGTGTACAAAGTTCCTTTATCCAAACACCCCCCTAAAAAATTGCAAATTACTGGACATACATCATTCACAAATAAAATTATCACACATAAGCAAAAAAATGCTCTTTCAAGCCTGTTCCTAAGCACACATCTTTGAAGCGTTCAGGTCTTCTAATGGCATGTGTGTGAATTGTTGGTTGTTCAACTGATGTCTGCTGGTTGATGTTACTTCTCTGAGGAATGTGGTTGCAGTAGCAAGTGTTGCTGCTGTGGTAATTGCCACTGCTGATCCATTACATTTGTTGCGGAAGGGTTGATGCTGGAACTGATGATCATTCAGTTCCTTTTTGCAAAATCAAAACTGCTGTGAAGGATAATAATATTAATATTCTTTATTATTATCACAAGTAGGCTTACATCAACACTGCAATGAAATTACTGTGAAAAGCCCATAGTCACCACACTCCGACGCCTGTTCAGGCACACTGAGGGAGAATTCAGAATGTCCAATTGACCTAACAAGCACATGTTCCGGGACTTGTGGGAGGAAACTGGAGCACCCTGAGGAAACCCACGCAGACATAGGGAGAACATGCAGATCCCGCACAGACAGTGACCCAAGCTGGGAATTGAATCTGGGATCATGGTACTGTGAAACAACAGTGCTACCCACTGTGCTACTTTGCACCAAGGAGTAGGTTCTCCAATTCTCAGCACTAATAACTTTATCACAGAGTGGAATTTGTCTTTCTGTCATTTCACTTTGATTTTGGCGCTGGCTTCAGTGGGTTTTATCTGTCGGAAGGGTAGTCTAGGTGCAGCATGACATTTGTTTTTTAATTGGACTACTTTCCATTCCTTCAGTAGGTGTGTTTCTAGGATTGCCTTGAACATATCTGTGCTTGATCTAAATGATTTTTTTTTGATGACCCTGTTCACAATTTTCACCACTGCTTCAGCTTTTCCATTTGATTGGGAATAGTGTGGAGATGATGTGTAGTGCTGAATGTCCCAATCTGATACAAAGTATCTGAATTCTTCATGAAATGAGGTTGCTCATCACAATGTTAGGGATGCCATGATAGCTGAAGTGTGTTTCCAGGCGTTCTATGATATCACTGGTAGTCATTGACGTCAGTTGGTCTCACTTCCCATAGTTTCAATAGTAGTCAACTGTGGCGAAATAATCAGTTCCCGCGAGTGTGAAGAGATCTATTTCAAACTTATCCATGGTCTGCCTGGTATGTCATGAGCCATGAGTGGCTCTTTAGCTTGATGTTCATTACAGGTACTGCACTGCCTGATGTGGTCCAGAATCTCATTGCTCATGTTTAGCTAGTAGAGCACTTCACTCCCTCTTATTGGATTCAATTCCTTACCTGGTTATGCTTCAGCATTTTCTTTCTTATCTCTTTAGGGATAATAACTCTGTTTCCTTTTGTACAAGTTGCAATCTTGAGGCAATCACTTAATATCTGTAGTCAAAATTCTTTTAAGGTAACAGGCGTGTCCTTGACGGTTTCAGGCCATCCTCCCTTTGACTACTTCCTTTAATATTTGAAGAGTGCCATCTTGTGTAGTTTGCTTGAATTAAGCAAGTTGCTTGTCTGTTGATTTGTTCAGCAGTCACTGGCCTGGTGTCATGTCAATCACTGCAAATCTCTTCTGCTACATGGAGGCTTACTTGTTTCAGCTGAGAGGAGGGGTTTTGTTCAGGGTCCACCATCTGGAACTGTACATCTTCTTTCTTCCCATTGTATTGAACTCTCAGCTTAGTTTGTCTTTGTGAGGTCAGCATTCTGCCATCATAGAACTTCAACTTTACCTTCAACAGTTTTATTCTCGGGACACCACCTGCAACTTCACGCAGGTATGTGAAACTCACCTGTATGGGCGGCACAGTAGCAGAGTGGGGAGCACTGTTGCTTCACAGCTCCAGGGTCCCAGGTTCAATTCCCGTCTTGGGTCACTGTCTGTTCAGAGTCTACATGTTCTCCCTGTGTCTCCGTGGGTTTCCTCCGGGTGCTCTGGTTTCCTCCCACAAGTTCCGAAAGACGTGCTTGTTAGGTGAATTGGACATTCTGAATTCTCCCTCTGTGTACCCGAACAGGCGCCGGAGTATGGCGACTAGGGGATTTTCACAATAACTTCATTGCAGTGTTAATGTAAGCCGACTTGTGATAATAAAGATTATTATTAACTTCCTCAGAGTTGCAATCTCCATCGGACGACCATTCCGGATGAACTTACCCTCACTTTAATTCCAAAGCCCTTACCTTGACCAACCATCCATACTCAGGCTGCGTGAAACAGGAACTGCGAAGCACCGGCTGCATCGTGAGTAGTAACTGGGGGACAAGGAAGAAAGGAACTAAATGCCATAAAGGGGATGTTTAAAAAGGACAATTTAAATGGAGCAGGTAAGTTTAAAAGGTAAGTGGTTCAGGCAATTGGGGGAAGACCATGAGGATGAGGGGGCGGACTAGATCAGAGAGGTGGGGCATACCGTAAGAGAAGGGGCGGGGTGGAATAGGAGGGAAGAGGGCGGACCAGAGAGGGGTGCTGGTTCGGGCCAGGGGAAGTGTGGTAGATCCCCTGGGATCTGTGTGAAGTGTCCCATGCAAGGCTGGGTCTGGGTGATTAAATAGTTACTCTGGAGTTAGAAGTGATTTTTTCCCCTTCTAACTCAGTAACTATAAGGGTAAAACTGATAGAACCATCTGAAGTTACTGATTTAAATTGTGTCCGTTGGGTGGTGACCAATCCAGCCCAATTGTCCAGAGGAAGTTAACACTTCTGGGCAATTGCTGAGTAAACACTTATGTGAGAATGTCCGAGAGGGATTCCCTAGCATATCCTTGGGGTACCTCCTGGAGGGGTTCTACAATTCATGGGCGTTATTCATTTGCACTTTCAAGAATTGGATTACACGACCAATAGGATGGGGGGTTGGGGGGAGGGGGACTGACTGTATGTGTTAATGGTGACTATAGGTGATTCCTGATTCCTTTTTGTTATTTGTTTATGTTAACGCACGGGATGCTGTTTGGCGGTTTGGTGGGAGGATGGGATTGTTGTCATTGATATGGGGATTGACATTGTATTCGTTACTGATTATTGTTTATTGTTGGTGGGTGTAAATTTAGGAGAAAATGTGAAAAAGGAGAATATACAAAAAGAATCTTTGGGGTACCCCCTAAATGCAATGCTGGGGAACCAGGAAGTTATGGGATGCTGTTGCACATTGTACTAGTGTCTATCTGACACTTCACATACACACTTAATGCGCTCATTCTACAGTCATCATTGAATCAGTCACAAACCTTTTTTTCTTTGAGGCTTGAAGCTGCCAACTTTATTCACAATGATTCGTCTGACATCTCTCCAGTAATCATCTTTATGGACTTGCAGTTAGAACACTATTTTCTCCGTGCTGGACATGCTTCCTTTTTTTGTGTGGAGTCCTCCATTGTGTTTATATTCTGTACTCTGACCTTCATCTTTATGCTGGCCCTTCTTTAATTTTTGCCACTGACTTGTGCTTGGAAGACTTTGACTGTCTCTCAGCAGAGTGCAAGGCCTTGCCAGTTCTCCCAGCAATACCTTTTAGCTGATTGACCATTTCAGAGCTTCTGCACATCAATAGTTTTATTGAGAATAAGTTTCTCATCTCTCAGCAGACTGGCTCTCACACAACCATCTATTGTTCCTGAGACAATCCTATCTAATAATAATAATCTTTATTAGTGCCACAAGTAGGCTTACATGAACAATGAAATGAAGTTACTGTGAAAATCTATGATGAGATCGTTCTTCAATTGCCCAAGCTCACAGGATTCAGGTAGATGTTTCAGTGCAGTCACATACTGATTGTCTCCACCTCTTCTGGACTTCCAGTGTTAAACATATACTGCTCATAAATAACATTAGCGGAGGTTCAGTGTGGGTCCTCAAGGCCTCCAAAATTTCACAAGTCTGGCTTTTCCACTCCTCAGTGAGACCTAAGGAGCAATATAGCTTCCAGTACTCTTTCCCCAAAACTAGTAACAGAATTATTACTCTCATCAGTTCAGGTTTCTTGTTCACCTCTCTGGAAATCTCATAATCCTGTCATTGAGATTCAAATATTTTGAATTCATTGTCAAATCTACCTACAGATCCATCGAAGCAGGAACTGGAACATTCAAAGCCATAACGACTCATCCAGCAATCAATATCCAAAATTATGTATTGTACAATGTACAAAGTTGCAGACGTAGGTTTCAACTATTCTTTTTTTAAAAAATAATCTTTATTAGTGTCACACGTAAGCCTGCATCAACACTACAATGAAGTTACTGTGAAAGTCCCCCAGTCGCAACACTCCGGCGCCTGTTCGGGTACATTGAGGGAGAATTCAGAATGTCCAATTCACCTAACAAGCATGTCTTTCGGGACTTGTGGGAGGAAACTGGAGCACCCACGCAGACATGGGGAGAACGTGCTGACTCCGTGCAGACAGTGACCTAAGCCAGGATTCGAACCTGGGACCCTGGCGCTGTGAAGCAACAGTGCTGACCACTGTGCTACCATGCCACCATTCTCTAGTTTTTCAAAGTTACTGGCTCTCTTCTAGCTTCAAAACCCAATCAGCCCCAGTGACACACACACTTTGGAGCCATGTTCCACGTGATGTGTAAAATGGCTACTGCCCAAAACATTTAGTTACATAAAATGACATCAGAGGTTATGAGTATGACAAGTCACAGTGTAAAAAAGGTATTTATCCAAACAATTCAGCCAATAAATAAATGAAGCTTAGACAATAAACTAATTTACATATTTCAATTCTGTAATGGTAATTACGGTTACGAAACGATCTCTTAAATAGACAATCTTTTATTAAGAACAAGCTTGAATAATAGTCTAATTTTTTCATAATTTCCACTGGTTGTTTTTTGGTGGTGAAAGCAGTCTTATACAACAATGAAGCTGATGATAATCTTTATTAGTGTCACAAATAGGCTTACATTAACACTACAATGACGTTACTGTGAAAAGTCCCCACTCACCACACTCCGGTGCTGTTCGGGTACACAGAGGGTGAATTCAGAATGTCCAAATTACCTAACAGCACGTCTTTCGGGACTTTGGTGGAAACCGGACAACCTGGAGGAAACCCACGCAGATACTGGGAGAACGTTGTTGTGCGTTTTCTCTTACTACTTGGTCTTTTCTGTGGCTCTGTTCCAATTAGGGCAATCAGTGAATTTGCCTTCTTTCTATATTTTCTATGTCCGAATGCCTAGAGTCGCCAGGTATCGAATGATTCCACCACAAGTTTCAACCGGCAATTGGTCAAAGTGCGAAACACCAGTTAGTTAGTTCAAGGTCAAGGGTCCTTTATTTACATACAATCAGTCATGCAACATAAACACTACTAGTTAACTACACCTATTACTAAGACAACCTGTACTTAACTTCGGGCTCCCGGCTCAGGTCAGGAAACAGTGGCCGCTGTTCTATTCCGGATGTCTTGGGTTTGAAATGGTAACTACTGCTCAGCTGAGCTCATCCATCTGGTAGCGGGCGTTGAACTCAAACTTGCTTCTGGTGTTGCTGCAGTTGGCAATGGCCGTGACCAGGGTACTAAGGCCAAAAGAGAGTGAACATATGGTGAACTCTTCTTTTATACTCAGGGGGTTTTCACGGTCTTTTGGGTGGTCCTTCAATTTAGGCCTTACTTATTGGGTGATCCCTGATAACTCTGTTCGATTCCTTAGCCAATAAGTGGGCGGGGATCTGGATGGCTGGGCGTGTCCCAAGCAGTCATTGACCCCGTTGTTTGCGTTTCCCTTGGACAGGGAGTGGCGCCGAAATGTCTGGTACTGTCCCAGTTGCTGGAGTACCAGTCCTTTGTTTTGGGGAAGATGGGCCATCACCTGCTAATCGGCCTGATTAACATGCTAATGGGATGGAGTTGCGATGCCGTCTGGACTTTGCTGACAAATATGCATTTCAGGCTCTGAGCCTGCCTGATTCTTGGCTTGTCCATTTTACCCATCAGTCTTTGCGAGTTGCTCTGTACCTAGTTGGAAGTGGTCATCCCCGATGGCTACACTCTGTCCTCTTGATCCTCAACGCGAAGCGTGAAGGATCACAATACTGAGTCTTCTTTGTTCTCTTGGGATGCCGGGTACCCTTAACCAAGGACAGATTCTACTCTACTCTGTCCCATGGGTCCAAAAACATTTACCTAATTTCCCTAAACAACACATATCTAAAAATCTCTAGGGGGCCATTTAACATTCAGTAAAAGGGGAACCTCTAACTGTCTCTAACTAGACTACACTCATGCTGCGATTTAAAATCAAAGAACTTATCTTACAATACAAAAAATATCTGATAGCAGCAACACATTCCTGCCTATCACTGACATTCACATACACAGAAAATAAACTTTATTAACAAAAACAACAAAACAACAAAACAACAGCGGAATTTGTTAAAGGAAAAAGTTCAGAAGGAGTGTGGGGTTTGCTGGAGTCCGAGGAAAGTGGCTCTAAATGTATATACTGGGGGGCGGGAGGCTCTCAGTCTCAATTTCCGCAAACTAATTGTCTGAATGACACTGTACAAAATGGTTATTACTAGTAAGGCTTCCACTGTGTAGGACCTGATGAGGTTCTCACACCATGTGGGGTATCGGTGGCTGGGTCTATGTGTGGTGTAGTGTCCGGGCTGGGGGTGTTGTGTTGGGTGGTCGCGTTCGGGGCCTGTGTGGTGAGGGGGGTAGAAGTGGGTAACGCGCGCAACTGGACTGTTCCAGCAACAATCATGATGCCGATCATCAGGGTCGTCTTCATCTTGTTTCGGTTTTCCTTCACCGTCGAGTGTCTTCGTATCTCTCTAAGGGAACAAGCATAGTGTCTGTTATCATCATGTTGTTTAACATCTCGTGTGTCCATCTGTGTCTCCTTAACGTCAATTTTCCCATTATAATCGTCACCATATGTGACTCCCTCTTTTTTTTTAAACAACCATTTGCGGAGACAAGACATACCAAAAGCATTCTGTGTCATAGCGGAAGCACTCTCGCAGCCTGTGGTCGATGAGCTGAGTGGGCGGACAATTTCTCCGTCCTCTGCAAACTCGTTTTTCCAACCAAGTGTTTCTTACATGTAAATAGTATGTGGGGGGATAGCAAAAGTAGTGGCAAAGAGCATTCTTTCAACCACAGGACTCGAGAAAAAACAGAGAAAGAGTTTCAAAACCAAGTAGTTAAATGGGGTGGTGCGTAAGATCCGCGGCAGGGCAAGAATGGTTGGGGTCCCCGGGTAGGGCGGTGATCAGTGCCGTTGCTCCACTACCCGAGCTTGGCTGACCAAATGTATAGAGGGTCCCCAGGCAGGGTGGGGATCAGTGCCGTTACTCCACTGCCTGAGTGACCTTCCAAGAGCGGTATGAATTTGTAACAATATGGATTCCAGACAACCTTGTTTCACTAACTGCCATGTGATGTCAAGCGAGTAATTATGGCTGCATCAAGAACTTTGGTGTGAGGCCGAAAGAATAAACTGTATCAAGAAATTCAGTGAAGTCGACACGAATAGTTGCACAAAGAAGAAACATTCAACATTTAAAAAAATAACAAATTAAAGAAAGAAAAGCGGGCAGGCTCCATCAGGGTACAGGACACCGTAAATCTCCATCGGTTCCTGACTCTTATCATCTGGACGCCTCAAGATTCCTTTTCAAAAAGATTTGCAAATGGGTTACCATGGTGGGAGTCAGACTCGTAGCTGTCTCCATCTCCCGGGTGCCAAACTCTTTCATGGAGTTTGCGTGCTAATGCGGTGTGTGCCGATGTGGGGTCCATTTCGTCATTTCTCGTCAAGCGACAGGAATTGTCATGGAGCCAGTGCTTCATGGTCCGTAGGGAGGTTGTCAGGGGGTGTCGCTATTGTCGGGTGGTGGGTCAGGTTCTGGATTGGGCAGATAAATTGTTTCAAAGGGGCTGAGAGTACCGTGGTCGGGGTCGCTGGGCCTGTAGTGACTGTGGCCTGGTTCGCGGGATCTTTGTTCGGGTCTCTGAGGGGCTTCGGTAGTGCTGTCGCTGTCGCTGGCAGCCGAATCAAGCGTCAGGGTGAAATTTGATTCTGGGGGCGTGGTCAAGGTCTTATCTGTGGACGTGCTGCTGCTGCTGGGGGAGGGGGAACTCGGGTTGTCAGTGGGCGGGTCCTCAGTGTCTGCCATCGCCAATGAGAGGTGGTGCGAGTGGCTGCACTGCGTTACATAAACCTTAAGTTGGTTTACATGGAACCATTCTGATTTTCCGTTTGGAAACGTGATTTTATAAACCGAGGGGCTTACTTTGTCTGAAATTGAATAGGGTCCTGCAAATTTAGGGGAGAGGAACGAACTAGGGTTGTACAAGGTGATCATTACTTGCTGTCCGACTATATACTCTGTCAGGTGTACTGTTTTGTCAAAACAGGCCTTACTCTGCTTTCGTTTAGCGCCTAGTCGAACAGCTGCAGTGAGCTGTGCTGCTTTAATATTGTCTATCATGTGCTGGATTGCTTTCTCATGGGTCAGGGCGGTGACTGCGGGGTTGGCCAAATCAAGTCCGAATAAGTATTCGGTACCCTTCATGGATCGTCCGGTCATGAGGGTATGGGGGGTATATCCTGTAGAGCTCGACACTGTGTTTCTAATAAACCTCAGCGGGAATGGGAGCACTGTGTCCCATGTTGTATTGTGCTGCTGCACCATTTTCCTAAGGGTGGCCTTTAGCGTCTGATTCATGTGCCCCACAATGCTGCTGGGCTGCGGGTGATAGGCAATGTGGAACTTTTGTTTAATTCCAAATATCGTCATTACATTTTTCATGACCCTTCCCGTAAAGTGGGAACCTTGGTCCGATTCAATACTACGGGGGAGTCCCCATCTTGTAAAAATCTGTCTGTTAAGACTTTGCGGTGGCTTTGGCTGTTTGTTCTCAATGGGAACGCTTCGACCCATTTTGTAAACGTGTCTATCACCACTAACACATACTTGTCACCATTCCTGCAGGGGGGGAGGGGGCCAATATAATCCAATTGGAGGTTTGTCCACAGGCCATTTACAGGGCGGGTGTGTCGGAGCTGGGCTTTTCTCGCATACCTATCGGGGTTGTTTTGAGCACAAATTAAACAGTTTTCAACGTAGTGCGACACGTCGGTTTTCTTCTTCGGCCACCAGCAGAGGGGTCGGAGGTGGGAAAGGGTGGATTCAATCCCTTGATGTCCATGTCCATCATGGAACTTGCAAATTATCTTGTTTCTGTCCTGGGTGGGGACTACATAAACTCCATCTTTGAGAACGATTCCCTCATGGACTGTCAAAGAATTTCCAAATTTATCATAGGGGGTTGGGAAGGTTTCTTTTAAAATCTCCTTTAATGCTTCATCTTCTTTTTGTGCCTGGGCTAGGTCTTGGATGTTGGTCTGTGAGACCTGAACTGCGTGTACTGGGGCGCTCTCGGGGGGTTGCCAAACATGGCCATATTGTGAGCCTGCCTTCGCTAGGGTGTCAGCTTTCACATTACCGGGTGGGGAGGAGCGATGGTGACTTCTTACTTTGATGATGCCCTTTTCTCTGCCTTTAGCTGTCTGAAGGATATGTTTGAGTAGTGGGGCTGAGGGTAGAGGTTGTCCGTCCACGGAAATAAATCCTCTCGATTCCCACAGGGGTAGGAATTCCGTAAGGCTGTTGCAGACATACAAACTGTCCGAATACATGTCTGCAGGGGTCGGGAATGAATCGGGGTGCTGGACAATGTAAGCAATGGCCGCATGCGAACCTAAGTGTCCAGGCGACTTTAAAGCTATCTCTTCTAAAGCTCGTCCCTGCGCGTCCTCTACATAAATGCACCAGCCTGTTATCTTATTTCCCTCAAGGACTGTGGAGGATCCATCTGCATAAATTCTCAGGGCTTTGTCTATGGGCTGGGGTCCGATACCTGTCTTTCTTGGTACCGACTTTGGAACAAAGGGTCATGTGGTGTGTTTTGGGGCTATGATCTCGCACTCATGTGGGGTCCCTGAATAATGCAAGTTATCGGCCAGAAACGTGTGCGTTTTGGTCCGTTTTACAGTGATGTCGCGTCCCTGTAGGAGTAGGGTCCATCGCGCTGCTCTAATTTGGCTTACTGTGCCGTCTTTTAGTCTGCCATCCAATAAAAGCTGTGTCGGGGTGTGCTCGGTCAAAATGGTTACTGGGTTGAGTCCGGTTATGTACAAGAAGTACTGTACCGCCCAGAAAACTGCGAATAGGTGCCTCTTGCAGGCTGAAAATCCTTGTTCAACCGGATCTAAGACTCGTGAGGCATAGGCCATGGGTCCCAGACGATCGTGCCTTTCCTGCAGGAGTATGGCCGAAAGGGTGCGATCTGTGGTCGCCACCTCTATCGCGTACGGGGAGTGGGGATCGGGGGCTTGAAAAGCGGGGGCTGTTCTCAGGGCGTGTTTCAATGCATCCACGGCATCCGTGTGCTGTGGAAGCCATTTCCATGGTGCCTGTTTCTTTAGTAAATCGGAGAGTGGGGCTGCCTTTGTGGCGAATCTGTCGATATGGTTCCGACAATAACCAACCAGTCCTAAAAATGACCGGAGGGCTGTAACGTTTTGGCCAATTACCTTGGCTATCTCTCCCTCGGCTTGCTGGGGGAAGCCGTACTGTTTCTGGGCTTGGGATCGGGATCTGTAATGTTTACAACACCTGGAATTTTACCGGTCATGCTTGTGCTGGGCAAATGCTGTCTTAAGTCTTTTCAAGACCTCCCTAACTGCTTTGACTGTGGTAATGGTTTGTGGATCAAACCAGTACTCTCCTACTGAGCTGATTCTATGGGCATAATCTCCTACTGTGAGGGTGGCGGGGGCTCGTGCTGCTCTAGCCATTTTCCAGATGCATCGGTTAACTGGGTCGAATGAGAGGTTGTGTGTACTCATGAAATCGATACCTAGAGTGTGTTCTGCGGCCTGGGGCAAGTCTACTAAAACAACCAAATGTTTTGTCCTAATATTCCCGAGCTGTACGTCCACAGGGGCTGTGATGTATCCCTGCTGGAGGTGATCTGTAAAGCCACTCAGGGTAATGGTATCCGTAGTGGGCCAAATCTCTTCCTGGAACATGATGGAGGAGTTTAACGTGGTTCGGGACCCTCCTGTGTCCCAAAGGAACTCTATGGGATGTCCCCGGACTGCGCCTGTGACTATCGGTCTTCTGGACTTATCCCAAAGGGTATCCAGACCCAAGCTGGGGAGCCCAAACACCGTCAATCAGTACCACTCGTGGCCAAATTATCTGGTTGGGCGCTAACGCTGTGAATGGGTCGGGTATTGTTTCTGGGGGGGGGGGGGGGGGGGGGGGGGGGGTTGGTGCTGATTCCTTTGCTGTTTCAGGGGGGCATTGCATTCTTGAGCATAATGTCCCTTGTGTCCGCAATTGTAGCATTCCTGTGTCTTGGGGTGTGGCGCTGTACCTCTGCCTTCATTTACCCATGCGGGGTCTTGGTGTGCCTTTACTGGGTTCATGGTGGCGTCTACTCTCTCATGTTCAGTCTTTTTCTGTATCGACTGTTCCCAAACTCTGGACAATCATTTCAGAACCCACACTTCATTGTGTGCTGGGTCTGAGGGGTCATAACTGGCGCATGCCTGCTGTCCTGCCTCTGTGGCGTGGGACACTAACGTATGGGTCCATTTGGCCGTATTGTCTGCTGATAAATGGGCGCCGGCTAACTCATTGAATACTGCAGTAAAATGGATCCAAAGGCGTCCAGCAAACGCTGTTGGATGCTCTCCCTTTTTCTGCCTGCACCGGTTGAGTCCATCTACCGGATCTCCTCTGTTATACCCTATGGCATCTAAAATGGCCGTTTTCATTTCTTGGAGGCTACCTCCTCCTACATTTTGTGGGTCGGGAAGGGCTGAACTAATTGAGGGGTCTAAGCACATAACTATGAGCTTAACCTGCACCGGCTCATCTAAACCATACATCAGGGTTTGTTGTTTTACTAACTCGAAAAAGTGATGTGGGTCCGATGTGGGGTGGAACGCCTCTATCTTCTCGCGGGCGTCTCGTAACTGGGTGATCGATAATGGGGTGGTGTACACAAAATCGGGTTGGTCTTCCATGGTAACCCTACGCTGCGTGGTAATGGGGTTCATTGGGTTGGGTGCTGCTTGTGCAGTCAGTGGTGCAGGTGCTTTTCTCTTCGGAGCCTGGGGGGCTCTATTTTGATCCTTGGTCTCGCTTACATACCGTTGGGCCGTTTCACTGAGTTCCTGCCAATCGGAGCCGTCTTCCTGGTCTAGCTGTGGGCCAAAGGTGTCTCTAAACCCATTTTGAACTGATAGCAGGGATTGCAACCTTGCAATTTGCTGCCTGCATTTGGCATGGTCCACCAAACTTTGCCTCTGTTCCGTGGTGGAACTGTGGAGTGCTCGGAGGGCTGCTTTTAGGTCCTCACTGTTTCTTTAGCTGCTGCACGTGATTCTCTGTCTCTTCTCGTACCAGTACAGCACGCTGTGTGTCCTGGTAGGCCTTATCATATTGGATTTGGAAGCTGCTAAGGTGGGCGAGACAGGATTGATGTGCCCTCTTGACATCATCCATTTCCTTGTCCTTCGCTGCTAACTGCTCCCGGAGCTGTACATTTAATCTCTCACATTCACTTAAATCTCCCTCTCTACTTTTCTGCTTCTCCTCTAGCTGCTTACGGAGCATATTCTCGACCTCCTCTGTGCCTCGCAATTGTGCCAGACAGGACACGATTGCCATTGGCTTACGAACCTCAGTCAAACTCTTTTTATGGATCTCGGTCAGGCTGTCCCACCAAGTCTGTCCTATGCTGCCAGGACCTGTCTCTTCATTCGCGCAAAACTCAGACCATAGGGGTCATCTTTTCCCCTTTAGGTACTTCCTGATCTCTTCTTCCCATATGGGACACTGTTCTGATCTATTGGTCGCTGCGACCTCGGGCTCTTTTGGATGCTGTTTTTGAAAACTCACCACTATTCTTAGAATTCCCCCTATACCAAAAAGGGCCGACATTCTAAATGGTGATCAGGGATTCTCACTCCCCAACTCCGATGCAAGCTTCAGTGGGTGCTATTCAGGTCAAACTATGTTTTCAAGTTATCCCCCGGTATAACCCATATCATCACCGAAGATTTCATCTACTTACCACTTAGTAGCATCGATCCTGGGTCCCGCATTGCTAAGTAAGTAAAGTAGACTTTGGAATAACCACTATTTCAGGTTAAAACTTTTAAGTTATTTTATTATTATATATTTTTTTCTTCTTTCTAAAAGATGCAATCACTGTCTTTACAGAAAAGTAAAAAAGATCTTGCTTCTGGAGCCTTCTGGTTGGTTGAAGGGACCTTCAGGCCCAACTTGACAATCAATCTTCTTTTTAAAATCTGGTCTTCTTTTGATGTATTCGCTGATGAGCTCAGTTGCTGTGTCCTATCTTTCCCATGTACAGAGCTATGAGAGCTATCTCTGATCTGATTCTGCCTATGTTTTAAAATCTAGTCTTCCTTAGATGTACTTAGCTATTTTAGCTCGGCTGCTTTGCTCTGTCTCTTTACCATGACCGTATTCTGTCTCTAGCTGCTTCTCCCCTCTCTCGCTCTCTCTCTGAGTTCTGGTTGTTGTTCTGGTTCTGGATAGTTCCTGCTCTGGTCTCGAGGTTTATATTTGCTTTCTAACAATTACGTTTTTATGATGTTATTGTAAAGTAACTCTTATTTTCTTTGATTGTAAAAAGTATCTTTGATCTAAAACAGTCTAATCCAACGAAGTATTAATTTTGACATGACTTCATCTCATAGATCTGATTACATTGTTTCCTTTGTGATGTTCAAAATGCTTTGGTTTCAAGAGGTGTTACTTTTAATTCCTGTCATTTCTATAGTTTTATTTTCCAATTGTGTCCTCAGCTCATAATTTTCACTTTGATTTTGGCTTTGAATTATATTTCTCGTAGACTGATAAACCTGGTATTAGCAAATTTTCACACCTAGAACCTCATCCTTTCTTTTCCAGATCCTTACTAAGATAGTAACTTTCAATGAAGGTGTGAGCCATTGTTTTTGGCTTCATTCAAAATCCTGTTTGTCTTGTTTGCTAAGCCTGCTTGACCAAGGCTATCTGCATTTTACAATCCTTCCCCGACAGCTGCTGTTAACCCTTTGTGGGATCTTTCCATGTATTCTCTCATGTTTCTCTCAGACATGATATTGCCAGACGTCCATGTTTCAAATGACACATCTTTCCATATTTCCAATAACACCCCATCTTGACATTTGAAACATAACTATATCATTTGGTCAATTATCCCTCCATCCAATTGTATTGACAAACATTTATCCCCGATCTTTCTCATTTGTATGTACATGTTTTGTGATTTTAAATTATGCACCAAAATCAATTCGTAAATGTATCCATATCACAGACCAGTGTCTTTTTTCATTCTTTCCTCAAGTCCAATTACCGAGAACCATAGCCGCAGTTGCTGAGGAAGGTAACACAATAGCTATATCCGTGTTCCACTACCTCCAAAGCATTTTACTTCCTTGGGGTAGCAGCACCGTAGAAGCTTCCTCATGTCCCTTAGAAACAGCACACAACTCAGTCCATCAGTAACCAAAAAGGTCTTTTGTCCATCACTGGCTGTTAAGTGTCCCCTTTTTCCGTCATCCAAATTGCTTTCCGTTTCTCATTGGAATGGTAAATTATGATACCATGTACCACCCCTTGATTCCCTCGCTTCATTAATTTAAAAGGTTCAATTGACCCTGCTTCTATCCCTGACTTCTCCACATTAACATAGAACATAGAAAAATACAGCACAGAACAGGCCCTTCGGCCCACAATGTTGTGCCGAACCTTTGTCCTAGATTATTCATAGATTATCATAGAATTTACAGTGCAGAAGGAGGCCATTCGGCCCATCATGTCTGCACCGGCTCTTGGAACGAGCTCCCTACCCAAGGTCAACACCTCCACCCTATCCCCACAACCCAGTAACCCCACCCAACACTAAGGGCAATTTTGGACACTATGGGCAATTTATCATGGCCAATCCACCTAACCTGCACATCTTTGAACTGTGGGAGGAAAACGGAGCACCCGGAGGAAACCCACGCACACACGGGAAGGATGTGCAGACTCCGCACAGACAGTGACCCAAGCCGGAATCGAAGCTGGGACCCTGGAGCTGTGAAGCAATTGTGCTATCCACAATGCCACCATGCTGCCCTTAAGAACAAATTAATCTACACTATATCATTCTACCGTAATCCATGTACCTATCCAATAGCTGCTTGAAGGTCCCTAATGTTGCCGACTCAACTACTTCCATGCTCCCACTACTCTCTGGGTAAAGAACCTACCTCTGACATCCCCCCATATCTTCCACCATTCACCTTAAATTTATGTCCCCTTGTAATGGTTTGTTCCACCCGGGGAAAAAGTCTCTGACTGTCTACTCTATCTATTCCCCTGATCATCTTATAAACCTCTATCAAGTCACCCCTCATCCTTCTCCGTTCTAATGAGAAAAGGCCTAGCACACTCAACCTTTCCTCGTAAGACCTACTCTCCATTCCAGGCAACATCCTGGTAAATCTCCTTTGCATCTTTTCCAAAACTTCCACATCCTTCCTAAAATGATG
The DNA here is from genome assembly GCF_047496885.1 of Scyliorhinus torazame. NCBI lineage: Eukaryota > Metazoa > Chordata > Chondrichthyes > Carcharhiniformes > Scyliorhinidae > Scyliorhinus > Scyliorhinus torazame. Next base: position 95,647,313 of record NC_092714.1, on the reverse strand, counting down.
TTAATGTCTAACATTGTCCTGAACCATGTATGTCTGCCAACCCCTGGTGTACATGAGAGAATATCTTTCAGACAAATTTCCTTCAAATCCCTTTCATCTGTTATCATTTCCTTTACAACATTTGCAATACAATATGCCAACAGTATTCGCAAAACCACATCGAACTATCACTATTTCCAAATAAAATCTCCCTATTGTTAAATACACAGTAAAAAAAAAAGTCTTATCTTAAACACATTACTCATCATCTAACCACACAAATAGACCATGTGTTACAACTTTACATATTTGCAACTGTTATCACAATTTCAATACTAAAAATAAAGTACAATATCGACACATCCCTTCTAGGCTTTGGAACCAATAGTCATTATATCCTAAACATGGCGTGTAAACAACATCGATATTATTCGTGATGTTCTATGTAGTTAAATCAAGAAAACACACTAAACTACCACTATTCCCCCTCTATTAAAACATTCACACAGTTTAGAAATGCTGATCAAGGTCCTTGAACGGCACACATATCCCCATTATCATACATAACAGTCCCTACCAATTTACATGACATTTTCTTCCTTAATAACTATAACAGGTCTTCAATGCAATATTGTTTGCTGCATTGGTAATAATTTTCCCACCGTGGCATCAAGCTACAAAAATTCTTAAACTATTGTATTTTATCATATTGGGGTTCCTCGTCAGTCACTGCTGTCTGCCGAGACCCTTAATAACTCCATCGCGTAGTACCTACCCAGTGGAGACCGCAGATCATCCATCAGCTGATGTCCAATTAGAGATGTCTGACCGGAGGTTTCACTGCTCAGTAATAATTTGATATTTTGATTTGTTTCTAACCCGTAAAGTTTTCCTATGGGCTCTTGTCATTTAATTCCCTCAAATATGTAGCCAATTGTATCATTAGTTTCCCCCCAATCCGGTCCAAAACATTCTTCTCTGGAGTGTAGTTCTCTTCCTTCTTGTGAACTGGCTTGTCTGTTATTTATTTTTTCCATCTGAAAAATCAAACGAACAGGTCAAAGGTGGAGAGGGCCCTATTCTTTAATTTGTACTTTCTATCTTCGTTTGAACACTCCAGAAATGCCCTCTCCAGGACTTCCGGATTTCTTTTGTCACCATTTCTTTCTTTTTTCTTTTTGAACTGGTTTATTTTCCTTATCCTTTATGTCCTTCATACAATTAAGGCTGTTAAGCCTCCTCCTTCTGTCATTGCACCCCTGAGTGAGATTCAAAGAATCTCAAATTCCTCCTCTTTTGCTCACTCTGATCCAATCTGTCAAAACCTTACCCTGATACATTCCTGATGTTGCTACTGCATTTACTTTACTTACTTTATTTTGATTACGACTGGATTTTTATGAAGGTAAGTTCCAAACATGACATTTTAACTTTATCACCTGTCCAATCAATGCTGCTAACGGGTTTTAATTCACTGTCTTCCCACCAATTGGTTATGTGTCTTAATTGTGATACAATTTCTTTTGCTCCAGACACCATTCTTCTCTAATTCAACTGTATATTTACCCAGATTCTGAACAACCTTATCTTTACATTTTACAGCTTCACTGATTATTTTTCCTGCAGTTTTAGTTGGTAGCTTCACCAAAACTTCCTCTGTATTATCAATTGGTTTTAATATCTTAATTTTACCTGCAACTATTTTTATCAAATCTTTTCCTGCCATCAGATTCTCTTTTCCTGATACTGCTAGTAATTCTCTTAATCTAACTTTTGATCCAAAATCTTTATTGTCCAAAGCTCCTTCTTCAATGTATTTAACATTCTAAACATCATTATTTTTGCTGGTGACATTCTTGTGCTCTTTGGGCACTAGGACCCTGCGGAGCTATGCAGTGTCAATTTCAATGCTCAGTTTCAAAGCCTGCAAGTAGCTGACTGCTGGCCAGTACAAACTCTTTATCCATTTATTCTAAGACTAATTAAGTTATGAACATACTGATTTACCTCATAATACTGATCACATTTCTACCTGCCATTTATAACTTCTAATTGATGTGAAACTCAGTTTTACAAAATACAACATTTTAAAAAAATACAAGCACCAAAGGAAATTCACAATTCCTTATTAGACATACACACATTCATTCATCCACTCAGATCTTGGATCTCTACTTTGTAGGATTTCACAAATCCTTATTAAACACACACTCATTTATCCACTGAGATCTTGGACCTCTATTCTGTAGGGTTTTAGTTAGTCTTAACAAAAATTGAGACCCCTCCATGCTGATAAAGTTTCACTTATGCAGGAGTTTTTTGCCTCTGTTAATTTCTTCCACTCTTCTTTCATTGCTTCAACTCGCTTGACCGTGTTTCAGAGCAAGAGGATTATTCTAATTGCCATTTTTCGGAATTCTAAGTTCTGTTCCTGGTTGTCCCTTTCAGTTGCAATCTGAAATTAAGGATAAGTACCCTTTCTGGGCCCTATCCAAGGCTGACTAAGGCACTATCTTCCTGTTTTAGTTAAGGGTCGATTGGGTATTGGTCTCTAAAGATTCTAGGCGTCCCCATTTCTCTAGGATGTAACCTCACAATCTGCCTTACTCTTAGGATGATTTATTTTTTGGCCTCTTTATACCAGTAATGGATGCAAGATTTTTAGTGCTGTCACCAAGATGTCTTGCAGACTTTATCTCAGGGTCAGCATCTTCTAGTCTGCTGATTTTACACACCCAACCAGAGCTTCAGTCCCCTCGATCCACAGAATATCCTTATAAAAGTCAATCACATATGGCTTTCCAGACTAAACTCGGCAGGTAAAGTCTAACTCACACATAGACCAGAAACTTCTAATATTCTAGCCTTTGTGCCGGTTAGAAACTTCTAATATTCCAACCGTTTCTTGGGAACTAGAAACTTCTAATATTCTAGCCTCGCTTTACCTAGAAACTTCTAATATTCTAGGCTCCATGCTGGATGCCATGGAGAAAGCAAAACAACCCGCTAGGCGTAATTAACACAGTGTTAACATGCCGGGTGCCATGTAGAAATTACAGCAACCCGCTAGGCGTAATTAACGCGGTTTTAATAAAACGTCCCTGTTCGGGCGCCATGTTTTTGAAAACCCACCACTATTCTTAGAATTCCCCCTATACCAAAAAGGGCCGACATTGTAAATGGTGATCAGGGATTCTCACTCCCCGACTCCGATGCAAGCGTCAGTGGGTGCTATTCAGGTCAAACTATGTTTTCAAGTTATCCCCCGGTATAACCCATATCTTCACCGAAGATTTCATCTACTTACCACTTAGTAGCATCGATCCTGGGTCCCGCATTGCTAAGTAAGTAAAGTAGACTTTGGAATAACCACTATATCAGGTTAAAACTTTTAAGTTATTTTATTATTATATATATTTTTCTTCTTTCTAAACGATGCAATCTCTGTCTTTACAGAAAAGTAAAAAAGATCTTGCTTCTGGATCCTTCTGGTTGGTTGAAGGGACCTTTAGGCCCAACTTGACAATCAATCTTCTTTTTAAAATCTTGTCTTCTTTTGATGTATTCGCTGATGAGCTCAGTTGCTGTGTCCTATCTTTCCCATGTACAGAGCTATGAGAGCTATCTCTGATCTGATTCTGCCTACGTTTTAAAATCTAGTCTTCCTTAGATGTACTTAGCTATTTTAGCTCGGCTGCTTTGCTCTGTCTCTTTACCATGACCGAGCTGACTGTATTCTGTCTCTAGCTGCTTCTCCCCTCTCTCGCTCTCTCTCTGAGTTCTGGTTGTTGTTCTGGTTCTGGATAGTTCCTGCTCTGGTCTCGAGGTTTATATTTGCTTTCTAACAATTACGTTTTTATGATGTTATTGTAAAGTAACTCTTATTTTCTTTGATTGTAAAAAGTATCTTTGACCTAAAACAGTCTAATCCAACGAAGTATTAATTTTGACATGACTTCATCTCAGAGATCTGATTACATTGTTTCCTTTGTGATGTTCAAAATGCTTTGGTTTCAAGAGGTGTTACTTTTAATTCCTGTCATTTCTATAGTTTTATTTTCCAATTGTGTCCTCAGCTCATAATTTTCACTTTGATTTTGGCTTTGAATTATATTTCTCGTAGACTGATAAACCTGGTATTAGCAATTTTTCACACCTAGAACCTCATCCTTTCTTTTCCAGATCCTTACTAAGATAGTAACTTTCAATGAAGGTGTGAGCCATTGTTTTTGGCTTCATTCAAAATTCTGTTTGTCTTGTTTGCTAAGCCTGCTTGACCAAGGCTATCTGCATTTTACAATCCTTCCCTGACAGCTGCTGTTAACCCTTTGTGGGATCTTTCCATGTATTCTCTCAGACATGATATTGCCAGACTTCCATGGTTCAAATGACACATCTTTCCATATTTCCAATAACAATGCATAAGGCGTTCCATTGCCTTCATGGCCATATCTACAAATACTCGGTCTCTTACCGGAAATTTGGAACAAGGGGGAATAAAGTGGTGGTGCAAACACGGGTACGGCTTAAGCTATTTTCCTGTTTACACAACTCCCGAAGGTTTCACGCAACAAAATCTGTCGAGCTTACCGTATAGCCCTGTTAGTACGCATGCAAATTACACACTTCCGAATTCTGGAGGTTTGATTGATACTGGTTTCGCTTGTGGTTTCTTTTACTTTGCCAATTTGGATTCTAGTTCAAATGCTTTTGTGGGTTCTCTCGGAGTGACACGGTCACTTCTGGGTCGACTCCCACCAGAGTCACCAATAACTGTTGTGCGTTTTCTTACTACTTGGTCTTTTCTGTGGCTCTGTTCAAATCGGGGCAATCAGTGAATTTGCCTTCTTTCTATATCGTCTATGTCCGAATGCTTAGAGTCGCCAGGTATCGAATGATACCACCACAAGTTTCAACCGGCTTTCGATCAGAGCCAAACACCAGTTAGTTAGTTCAATCAGTCATGCAACATAAACACTACTGGTCAACTACACCTATTACTAAGCCAACCTGTACTTAACTTCGGGCACCCGGCATAGGTCAGGAAACAGTGGCCGCTGTTCAATTCTGGATCTCTTGGGTCAAAGTGGTAACTGCTGCTCAGCTGGGCTCATCTGTCTGGTAGTGGGCGTTGAACTCGAACTTGCTTCTGGTGCTGCTGCAGTTGGCAGTGACCGGGGTACCACGACCAAAAGAGAGTGAACATATGGTGAACTCTTCTTTTATACTTGAGGGTGTTTTCGCGCTCTTTTGGGCGGTCCTTCGATTTGGGCCTTACTAATTGGGTGATCCCTGATCACTCTGTTCGATTCCTTAGCCAATAAGTGGGCGGGGATCTGGATGGCTGGGCGTGTCCCAAGTGGTCATTGACCCCGTTGTTTGTGTTTCCCTTGGACAGGGAGTGGCGCCGAAATGTCTGGGACTGTCCCAGTTGCTGGAGTACCAGTCCTTTGTTTTGGGGAAGATGGACCATCACCTGCTAATCAGCCTGATTAACATACTAATTGGACGGAGTTTCGATGCCGTCTGGACTTTGGTGACAAATATGCATTTCAGGCTCTGAGCCTGCCTGATTCTTGTCTTGTCCATTTTACCCATCAGTCTTTGCGAGTTGCTCTGTACCTAGGTGGAAGTGGCCATCCCCGATGGCTACAACATGTAGAGTCCACACAGTGACCTAAGCTGGGAATCAAACCCAGGTCCCTGGCACTGGGAAATAACAATGTTACCGTGTCCCCATGCAACCATTTATTCTATTAATCAGTGTGAAATACAGGGTGAAAAGTTTAATGTCGACCATGCTGAATTTGTTCAACAGCCCTGAGAATATAGTGATCTTTTTTAAAGAAAAATCACTGCAAAAAAGTTTCAAATTTCATTCTTTATCTTGTTTTTTTTGGGGAAAAAAGCCTTTTTTGCTATATTAATATTCTTCGGGACTTTTGCCTCAGCAATTTTTCATTGATGACGAAAGCAGGTGTGTCCTACAAGCAGTAAGTTCTGACATGTCTGTAGAAAACTAATTTTGCTACGCTTTTGAGCTTTGTGGACTTAATGCCTACTTATTGAAGTCTCTCCAGCGGAGTGTGATAAGCAAGCCCCACAAACAGCTTAAAGACTTCTCAGAGGCTCAGGCCTTATGCATTGCTGAAGATGTTTCAAAACATTATGCTATAGTCGCACGTAAAAACTTTTGAGTAAAATTGTCTGTTTTATAATAAAGCAATGAACAGGGGAACACCCCAAATGCTTTACAAGAAAATAGATACATGGTCTGAATCTTCCACTTAGTGACAATGGCCACAAAGATGAAAGTTGTGCTTGGGAATAGGGGAGAGAAATGGATAGGATAGTGAACCAAAGCAGTGAGGGAGGTTAAATGAAATAAACTGAGTTTGGAGTTTCAGGCGGCAGAAATGTAGTGCCCGAATCTGCAGCCACCAATATTAGTATCGAAGGATCAAGGGATGAGAAGTACTTGGGTATTAACGCAGTAAATGGTATACGTGAAGACATAAGGCAGGATGAAATATTAAGGTACGGTGGAGAAATGCCATGGAGCGAGCTGACGATGAGAATTGTCAGACATGGAAGGGATATTGATCTCCAGGAGGAAACAGGTACTAGGAATTCTTTTGAGCTCCTTAAGGAAATTTAAGGTGATAATAGATCAAAATAGCATATATGCATCAAAACCTCCAATCTGAGCTATGAGATAGACGAAGATTACTGAGAAATAACCAGCCTAGCTATTGTGTTATACTGGTTTAATCATCCATCTACTCATCTCCCCAGTGGCTGACTTCAGGCTGTTGGGCACATGCACGTGGGTCTACCACTCGAAGTGAGAGACTTTAATTAAGCTGGAAAGTGGTTTATTTTGGGAAGGGACTCTATCCTCTGATCATAAACACAATTTTATCCCGTGTCTGCGTGGGTCTCACCCTCACAACCCAAAGATCTCCGGGGTAGGTGGGATTGGCCACGCTAAATTGACCCTTAATTGGAAATAAATAACTAAACAAGCACTATTTTCGACTGGTGTTACCCATCCTGGGCAAATTGATGGGCTTTGAATTACAACATTATGGCTGCATTTTCAAGATGATGGTGGTGCTAAATTACATGCGAGTGCCTGTGTTGAGTAAAAGATCTGCTGGGATTTACTGTTCTTGGATAATTATCTTTGGCTCGTGGAGGATCCGAAACAAAACATTTGCAGTCCTTTTGAGGAAACAGCCGGTAAGCTTATCACCCGAGTGTAGAAGTGATTTTGCACACTTTTTCAAGTTTTATTTCTGAATTGTTTTCTGTCCCACCTGGTAATCTAGATGATTAAATGAGTGACAGTCCAGCATCTATTTAGCTGTATTTTGATACAAGAATGAAAGCTTATGTTGTCCACCACAAATTTATTTCTAGTTTCTTTTCTCCTGCTGCTTTTTGCCGTGCCAGAGTAATCCAAGTGCATTAGTATAACTACTAAGGCAAAAAGAGGTAGAGGCAACTACCTCCTCCAAATCCACTACTGATGTCAGCTGAATCAACTATTAGTCATGTAAGGAACTACAGTGCAGACCATCATGCTGCTAATCCATGTCACACTACATTAGATGGTGGAAGGCACTGTACATTATCTTCTCCGGTGTAATAATTGCATGATCTGCCTTTTTCACATTTCCTGTTTAAGGAGTTTCAATCTCTTCAGTAAATGTTTATTTGCAATTACTAAAAAAAAAAAGACCTTGATTGTCCTCCAATATCTTCATCCTGGCTGCAGCAGTGAAATTCAAGTCCAAAATGTACAAGGACACTGTGGTAGCCGACCACGGATACACACTCGTCACCTGCATATATTTATTGTAAAAATGTAATTGTTATATAATCCCAAAGATTTATTACTGTTGAAAACTATACAGAAATGTATTCATTACTAACAGCGAGCACCAAATGTACTTACAAAAAACTGGGGAAAATTCAGTAAATAATACAAAGGAAAATAATCTGAATTTTATTTGTTTACAGATTATATGAAGCACACTGTTAAGTACAATAATGTCACAGAGGATGGTTTTGTTTACAGGCACAGGGACATCAAACTTCCTTCTCAAATCAGCTGGCATTTTGTCAAACACTTTACATTTTATCCCAGTAAAAAAATTCTGCACCCATTCAAAAATGTCCTTCGACTGCCCCAAAAACTGATCAAATCCATTAAACAATTTGATTGTTTAACAGCTAAAATTATTTTTCATAGTGTGTAATTATGTCTACACAATAAGCAACTATTAACAGTTTTAATACAGTTTGTCTTTCACTTTTTAAATAATTTTTAAAAACATATACATTTTCTCTTATTGCCCCACATTCATCATTTTTTCATTATCCTCTGAAAGTCTTAATAAATTGGAGCAGCACCAGGCAGTTCTGAACATGGTCTGCACCATAGCCTCTGGCATGACAAGTACAATGAGGAGTGCTCAAGCTCGATCAATAGCACAGCATCTGTTGCCAGTGCACAGTTAGAAAAGTATTTTCTTCTTTAAAAGTTCCTAATTTCAGAATAGCAAATTTAATGCCAAATATGTTTCTGACGAGACAATAATACAACTAATTTCATCCAGGTGCAATGGCTATAATGGCGCTGATGAATCTTTTTTGCAAAGCACAAAACAGAAAAACTGGAGATTGCTGCAATATTAGGCTCACATTAATTTAAAAAGAAAGGAATGAAGATAGCCAAATGAAACAATAGAACATTTACCTAACTGCTACGTAGGTGCGACTTCAGTGCAATGCAAAATCTGTTTTTTCAAGCATGTTCCAAATTAATAAACAGCAAGGTTTACATTGTGTTTATTACAGTAAGGAAGGGAGGAGTTAAATTGCAGTGGTAAAGTTTTCAAAAATTGCAATTCTCACAGACCAAAGTATTCTGGAATGATTTCAAACAAATTTACTGATTAAAAGAAACTTGCTCAAGAATAAATATGCTGCTTTAAATTTGATGACTGGTTTCTGAAGAATTTTGATTATGGTTAATTCCTGTACTTCCAAAACATCTTTTACAGCAATGGAATGTTGTCTCATATCACATTTTCTTTTAAATCATGTCTGTTCCCCCATTTTCAGCCAAAGATGTCTACTGTTTTGTAGAGGAATTAAGAATTTTGTCAGTTATATCATAAGTTGCAGCTCTTCCATTTGATGTTTATTTCAATTTATGTGTTGCTAATATGCATCAGAGGCCAACTTGTTACATTTCAATTCTTGCAGAATTCTGTAGAAAATAGAAGTGGGACACTTTCTTGAAGCTCAAAAAATATACAAACCTGAAATATACTGCAATTTTCTCATTTGTTTTAACCTTCCAATTTTATCAGGTGAATAAACTGTATTTGAAGATTGCTTCAGAAGATTACTTCAGGTTGTATTTTACCGACTAATGGTTTATCAAAGTAGCATCCTTTTTATTTTATATTTGTGTTATAAAGATTTAGTTAGGGAGAAAACACCAGATTTTTTTCGCACGCCTCCTGTCCCTTCATTTATGGTCAGATGGAGGTACATCGTGTGAAGCAGGATAAGCCATATCTGGAGTTATTTGTTTTAAAATATAGATTTTGCAGCTCATGCAGAACAGGTATTGCTAATACGTACATATTTTTACTTTAAACTGCTAATTTAAGATTAAGCACAGAACTTTTTTTTAAAAAACATATAGCGCTATTTGTTTTATTTTTACAAGATAAAGACATTGGCAAAATATAATTCTGGAAAAATGTGTACACTTGTAAAAACATGGGCATGTCTTTTTTTTTACACAATATATGGAAAACTCAATTAGCTGAGAGATTTCTGCCAGGACAATGCATTGCTAGATCACACTTGACACAGAGGAATGAAGCACGTCTGAAAAAACAGGTAAAATGGAGTTAGGCAAAGGCCTTTAGTCTCAAGGATAACACACGTCAGTTGAGGTTTTTTTTCTATTCTTGAAAAGGTGAAATTGTAATAAAAATGTAAATCCAGATAAGGACTGAAAACATACTATTACCATAATACACTGCAGCATCAGAAACTTGAGTGGAAAAACACAACTACAGCCTAAACACCAAATGAAATTTCAAAATACAGAAGGATGTGCTGATAACATGGATTTCAGCCAGTAAGCAGGCAAGCACATGAACTGTAGCACTTCAACAAAACCGAGCAATGATACAAACTAATAAAGGACCACATTTGCCATCAATAATTAATCCGAAGCTAAATTGTACTTGTAGAAAATAGCTAATTTTGGGTCCAGTAATTATATAATGGCAGGGACCAAAAACTGTAGCTGATTGGTTGCAACTAGTTTATTACATTCATCTCTTAAGAGCTGACACCACGTTGCAAAAATGTCCATTTAATGGATTTCTAAGTCAGAGGACATATAACTTTTCAATTTAGGCAAGATCTCCAATCTATGACACAATACGAAGGAGAGGGGAAAAGTTAGTTCAATTATCAGAGTGAACTTAACTTCTAAGTCTTGAACAATGTACATAACAATGAATGTACACAAATATTATTTATCATACAATGGATGTACTTGAAGCAGCTGCTTCCTAACTTGAAGATAGTTCATGGTAACCCCTCGACCAAAACAGCATCCTTATGATGCCGAGAGATATGCTGGTTCTTTTCTGAAGGCCTCCGGAAGCCTTTCTTGCAGTAATCACAACGATGCGGATAGTCCTTTGTGTGAATCGAAATAACGTGTCGTTTAAAGCCTGAAGCATCTGTAGTGCTATACTCACAGTACTCACACTGATAAACCTTTTTGCCACTGTGGGTCTTCATGTGCTTCTTAAGCTCAACCTGTTGCCGAAAGCCCTTTTTACAACGTTTACATCTGAATGGCAGATCCTTGGTGTGAACTGAAAGAATATGACGACTAAGAACAAAAGGGTCTGCAATTTTAAAGTCACAGTGCCGACACTGGTGTAGTTTTTTACCCTTGTGAGTTGACATGTGTTTCTTAAGCTCTGAGGGTCGATGAAAACCCTTGTCACATACCTCGCACTTGTGGGGGTAGTCCTTGGTATGGACTGAAATAATATGGCGCTTCAAATCACTGGAGTTGGAACTTCTGTGATCGCAATGTGTGCACTGGTGGGTCTTGTGTCCCTGATGCATGATGGCATGTTTCTGCAGTTCTTTGGCATCTGTGAATGTCATCAAACAATGCTCACATTTGAATGGCAGATCCTTGCTGTGCTTTGTCTTCATGTGGGTTTTCAGGTTTGAAGCATCAGCCGATTTGTAGTCACAGTACTGGCACTGATACGGTTTCTCTCCAGTGTGGGTTCGCATGTGCTTCCTCAGCTCTGATGGATGGCGAAATCCCTTGCCACATTCCACACATATATGAGGGAAATTTTTGCTGTGCACGGCCAAGAGATGACGATTCAGAAGCCCTTGCTCCGCAGTCTCATATTCGCAAAATTTGCATTTGTGCATCTTCGTGGCTCCCTTTTCGCGATGAACCAACTTATGAGAAACCAGTGCTCCTGGATGAGAAAACCCCTTGCCACATTCATCGCACTCATAGGTCTTCTCCACTTTGTTCATGAGCATGTGGCTCTCCAGGTGGTTGTGTAAACTGTTTTTTTTGTTGGTAGTGTAATCACAGTCAGTACACTGGTACTTTTTCTTAGTAAGTTGCTCAGGATGATTTTTCATGTGTCTCTTCAGGAAGCCCCTGGACTTAAATTTCTTCCCACAGATCATACATGGATAAACAGTTATAGGATGTCCATCAGGCCCTATGATGATTGCTTGAAACGAATAAAGAAAAAATGGTCAGTGTTCAGCTCTAAGATATATATTATGCGGCCATTACTTTGCATGGTTTTATTAACTTACAAGTTTTCAAGAACAAAAACTAGAATTTCATGGCAATGTGTTTCCCCGAAGCTTCCTGACAGAAAGTTCACAATTTTCTGTAATTACATTTTAATTCGTGCCATCCTGGCGGCAATCTTAAGATATTACATTTTTTTTAAAAAATGTTTTATTAAAGCTTTTCCAACCAATGTTTTTACACAACAAAGATAGAAGTACAAATAATAATTAAAATAAACAAAAATTATTAAACAGAACAAGGTGGGTGTTGTCTTCATATAAAACCTACATTATATCAACAGTTCTCCCCCCCGCCCACCCCCACCTCCCCCAGGATGTTGCTGCAGCTGACAATTACTGCTCCCCTAGAAAGTCAAGGAAAGGTTGCCACCGCCGGGAGAACCCCATCAAGGACCCTCTCAAAGCAAACTTTATTCGCTCCAGGCTGAGGAACCCCGCCATATCGCTAACCCAGGTCTCCACACTCGGGGGTTTCGAGTCCCTCCACATTAACAAGATCCGTCTCTGGGCTACCAGGGAGGCAAAGGCCAGTACCTCGGCCTCTTTCGCTTCCTGCACTCCCGGATCCTCCGACATCCCAAATATCGCTACTGTTGGACTTGCCTTCACCCGAGTGTCCAAAATCCTAGACCACCCTCGCAAACCCCTGCCAGAATTCTTTAAGCGCCTGGCATGCCCAAAACATACGGGCATGGTTTGCCGGACTCCCTGCACATCTCGGGCACCTAGCCTCCACCCCAAAAAGTACTCATTCTTGCCGCCGTTATATGCGCCCGATGCACCACCTTAAACTGAATTAAGCTGAGCCTGGCACATGATGAGGAGGAGTTCACCCTGCCCAGGGCGTCGGCCCACATCCAGCTAAGATGTTACATTTTATGTAAACTTTAAATGACAGCATACAGAGGCTTGGTTTGCAACCTTCTCATTCCCAAATGCAATAAACCAAATTAAAACACCCACTCAAAATAAAATTCCCATCCTTCTCTAGCCCCCAGGAGCTGAAAGGGAAGCTGTTGTGTTGAGAAATACTCTAAGGTAGCCCCTCCCTCATATTTCAATTGCTTAAGCAGCACAGCGCTATACAATCTTGATCAATGTAGTTTGTGGTTAGCTGACGTAAGCCAGATTGGCAGCAAAGGTGTTACAGTTGGCCTTAATATTCTTCAGATAGGGAGCGAGACAAAGAAAATAATGAATCCCATTCCTAATTGCAATCCAGTGATCTCTGCTGTAAAGTGGATGACAGGGCTGGCAGGGTTAGATAGATATGTTATGCATATTCCGAGGACCAGCCTGTCGACAATTATTGTTTGTGTTCGCATAGTAAGAAAGATTGGCCGAGTGAGCCTCCGGAGAGCACCTAAGGCCTTTGAAACCAGTGTAAGCCAGTGGCCCACCAGAAGAGGAACTGGGAGTGGAGGTTTAAAAGAAATGAGCACATGACAGCTTAAACTAATAATAATCATTATTAGGGTCACAAATAGGCTTACATTTTCACTGCAATGACATTACTGTGAAAATTCCCTAGTCACCACACTCCGGCGCCTGTTCGGGTACACAAAGGGAGAATTCAAAATGTCCAATTCACTCTTTAGCGCCTGGTGGTAGACGGAAAAAGGTTACGTTCTACTAGATTAGAAGAGACGTGTTCCTGTAGAAGGTTCCAGAGTTAGCCTAATTACAATAAAGTCATTGACCAGGGCAGCACAGTGGTGCAGTGGTTAGCACTGCTGCCTCACGGCGCTGAGGACCCAGGTTTGATCCCGGCCCCGGGTCACTGTCCGTGTGGAGTTTGCACATTCTCCTCGTGTCTGCATGGGTCTCACCCCCACAACCCAAAACTGTGCAGAGTAAGTGGACTGCCCACGCCAAATTGCCCCTTAATTGGAAAAAAAAATAATTGGATACTTTAAATTTACAAAACAAATAAAGTCATTGACCATATTGCAACTGAAATTAAAACCTATCTGGGGATCGGGGTGGCAAAAAAGTTGCAGGCTGGCAACCCTCAAAGCGAACAGTTGAAAGAACACAGACAGCTGGCCATTTTCAAGGAAAATTCATTTTTGAAAAGGATAGACATTTGAGCTGTACTTCAAGCTAACAGCAATTTTAGGCAAAAGCAGAGTTGTTGGGTTCAAGTCCCTTGATGTCCAAAGATTTATCATTCTCCTTCCTGAATACACAAACATACTCAATGATCTGACATCCATGGCTTTCTGCGATAGAGAATTCCTAAAATCGTCGGAATCAGCCCTGTGAACTTTTATTACACTCCCTATAAGGCAAGTATATTTTTGCTTAGGTAAGGAGACCAAAACTGTACAATATACTCGAGGAGGGGCCTCCCCAATTCTCTATATAATTGTAGTAAGACTTGTTTACTCTTATACTCCAATCCCTTTATAATAAAGGCCACCATACCATTTGCTTTCCTGCTTGTCTGATGCACTTGCATGTTAACTTAGTGATTCATGAACAAGGACACCCAGGTCCTTCGGAATATCAACATTTCTCAGTCGTTCAACATTTAAAAAATATTCTGCTTTTCTTTTTTTCCATCCAAGGTGGATAACTTCACATTTCCCGACATTATGTTTCATCTGGCAGGTTGTTGCCAATTACCCTGCTATGTTCCTTTGCATTTTCCTCTCAATGTACTTTCCAACCCAACTTTGCATCATTCGTAAACTTGGACATATTACACTTGATCTGCTCATCTAAGTTACTGATCTAAATTGGAAATAGCTGAGGACCAAGCACTGATCCTTGTGGTAACCTTGTACTTATAGCCTGTCAACCTGAAAATTACTGGGTATTGTTGATTTTTGTTTCTGTTTGATAACCAATCCTCAATCTACATGTGGAATCACTTCTTGTATGGCACATCACTGAATATCCAGTGACTGGTACAATAAACATGGGGGGGAAACCGTCAGTGGACTAGTGAAGGAGTTACAGAGCACCTAACTCACTGTTTGATGGCTGGTATTCTGGAGGTACACTTGCACAACATGGGTGCAAGGAGAGTTACCATGTTGGCCATTTAGAAGTATCCATTTAGAAGTATCCACCTCAAAGCTCAGCCAGACAGCATGTCTGACAGGCTTCATAGCACTACCTACAAGATCTGGGAACAGGCAGCATAAACTTATGCAACTGTTACATTTACGAGGTGCCTGCCCAACATATATCTGCCCAAGTGTTACTAGGATCATAATATTTAAGAGGAGTAGGCTATTTGACCCACTGAGCATGCTTCACCATTCCATAGAATCTTGGCTGATTTAATTGTGGCTTCAACTCCACTTTCCTGCCTGGCCCTCAGACCTTGTCAATAAAAAATATGTCTAACTCAGCCT
The DNA here is from genome assembly GCF_047496885.1 of Scyliorhinus torazame. Taxonomy (NCBI): domain Eukaryota; kingdom Metazoa; phylum Chordata; class Chondrichthyes; order Carcharhiniformes; family Scyliorhinidae; genus Scyliorhinus; species Scyliorhinus torazame. Next base: position 95,632,059 of record NC_092714.1, on the reverse strand, counting down.
TGAACAAAGAGAATTCCACAGACAAACAACCCTCAGAAAAGAAATACCTCCTAATCTCAGTTTTAAATGGATGACCCTTTATTTTGAAACTGTGCCCCCTGTTCTAGATTCCTCCATGAGAGGAAACATCCTCTTAGCATCTACCCTATCAAGCCCCCTCAGAATTTTACATGTTTCAATAAGGTCACTTTTCATTCTTCCAAACTCCAAGGAGTATTGGCCGAACCTGTTCAATCTTTTCTCACAAGACAACTTGAGCCATGCCAAAAGCTCTCACATGACAGCATCCAGCAGAGGGCAGTAGAGCGGAGATGCTGATTGGCTGTTGTGGGGAAATTTGCATACACCGTTGTGCTCACCCTAACTTGAAGGTGTACCTGAGCAAGAGACCCTAGCTGTTCAAGTGAAGACAAGCATCCAGCAGAGGGCAGGAGAGCAGAGGTGCTGATTGGCTGTTGTGGGGGAAATTTGCATACGCGCATTGTGGTCATCCTAACTTGAAGGTGTACTTGAGCAAGAGAACCTAGCTGTTCAAGTGAAGACAAACATCCAGCAGAGGGCAGTAGAGCAGAGCTGCTGATTGGCTGTTGCAGGGGAAATTTGCATACGTGCATTGTGGTCATCCTAACTTGAAGGTGTACCTGAGCAAGAGAACCTAGCTGTTCAAGTGAAGACAGGCATCCAGCAGAGGGCAGTAGAGCGGAGCTGCTGATTGGCTGTTGCGGGGAAATTTGCATACGCCGTTGTGCTCACCCTAACTTGAAGGTGGTTTGTGGAGGAGCTGTTGTCAAGTGACAATTAAACCTGAAACACTTCTTCAGTGTTTCCCTCCCTACCCCCTCCTCTAACCAAAAAAGACCAACCGCTGTAAAGATCAAGAGGAAGGCTCGAGGGCAGGTAGAAGTAGAAAGAAGTTGAACCGTGACGTCACGGCCTGCAGGTAAGGGATTGGCTGGTGACTGGCAAGTAGTTTTTCTTTTATTTTCCCTCAGGGGCGCAGAGGTTGCTGAGTGAGTGCTTGCTGAGAAGGGGAGTGAATAACAGGTAAGCTCTTTCTTTCGTTTTCTTTTTTTATCTAGAGGGGATGGCAGGGAAGGTAGTGCAATGTTCCTCCTGCAGAATGTTTGAGGTGAGGGACGCTGTCAGTGTCCCTGCTGATTTCATCTGTGGGAAGTGCACCCATCTCCAACTCCTCAGAAACCGCGTTGGGAACTGGGTGAACTTTGGATCATTCGGAAGGCAGAGGTGGTCATAGATAGAAGCTTTAGGGATGTAGTTACTCCGAAGAATAAAGATAGATGGGGGACGGTGAGAGGGGCTGAGAGGAAGCAATCAGTACAGGGATCCCCTGTGGTCGTTCCCCTTAGTAACAAGTATACCGCTTCGGATACTGTTGGGGGGGGGGGGGGGCGACTTACCAGGGGTAAGCCATGGGGTACAGGTCTCTGGCACAAAGTCTGTCCCTGTTGCTCAGAAGGGAAGGGGGGAGGGGAGTAGAGCATTAGTCATTGGAGACTCATAGTTTGAGGGATAGATAAACCAGGACAGGTGTTAAGATTTGGAGGTAGGTGAGCACTTTGGTGATAGTGACCACAATTCGATTACGTTTACTTTAGTGATGGAAAGGGATAGGTATATACGCAGGGCAAGAGTTATATCTGGGGGAAAGGCAATTATGATGCGATGAGGCAAGACTTAGGATGCATCGGATGGAGAGGAAAACTGCAGGGGATGGGCACAATGGAAATGTGGTGCTTGTTAAAGGAACAGCTACTGCGTATGTACCTGTCAGGCAGGGAGGAAGTGGTCGAGCAAGGGAACCGTGGTTTTCTAAAGCAGCCAAAACACTTGTCAAGAGGAAGAAGGAGGCTTATGTAAAGATGAGACATGACGGTTCAGTTAGGGTGCTCGAGAGTTACAAGTTAGCTAGGAAGGACCTAAAGAGAGAGCCAAGAAGAGCCAGGAGGGGACATGAGAAGTCATTGGCAGGTAGGATCAAGGATAACCCTAAAGCTTTTGATAGATATGTCAGGAATAAACGAATGACTAGGGTAAGAGTAGGGCCAGTCAAGGACAGTAGTAGGAAGTTGTGCTTGGAGTCCGAGGAGATAGGAGAGGTGCTAAATGAATATTTTTTGTCAGTATTCACACAGGAAAAAGACAATGTTGTCGAGGAGAATACGGAGATTCAGGCTATTAGACTAGAAGGGCTTGAGGTTCATAAGGAGGTGCTGTTAGCAATTCTGGAAAGTGTGAAAATAGATAAGTCCCCTGGGCTGGATGGGATTTATCTTAGGATTCTCTGGGAAGCTAGGGAGGAGATTGCTGAGCCTTTGGCTTTAATCTTTAAGTCATCTTTTTCTACAGGAATAGTGTCAGAAGACTGGAGGATAGCAAATGTTGTCCCCTTGTTCAAGTAGGGGAGTAGAGACAACCCCGGTAACTATAGACCAGTGAGCCTTACTTCTGTTGTGGGCAAAATCTTGGAAAGGTTTATAAGAGATAGGATGTATAATCATCTGGAAAGGAATAATTTGATTAGAGATAGTCAACACGGCTTTGTGAAGGGTAAGTCGTGCTTCACAACCCTTATTGAGTTCTTTGAGAAGGTGACCAAACAGGTGGATGAGGGTAAAGCAATTGATGTGGTGTATATGGATTTCAGTAAAGCATTTGATAAGGTTCCCCACGGTAGGCTACTGCAGAGAATACGGAGGCATGGGATTCAGGGTGATTTAGCAGTTTGGATCAGAAATTGGCTAGCTGGAAGAAGACAAAGGGTGGTGGTTGATGGGAAATGTTCAGACTGGAGTCCAGTTACTAGTGGTGGACCACAAGGATCTGTTTTGGGACCACTGCTGTTTGTCATTTTTATAAATGACCTGGAGGAGGGCGTAGAAGGATGGGTGAGTAAATTTGCAGATGATACTAAAGTCAGTGGAGTTGTGGACAGTGCGTACGGATGTTACAAGTTACAGAGGGACATAGATAAGTTGCAGCGCTGGGCTGAGAGATGGCAAATGGAGTTTAATGCAGAAAAATGTGAGGTGATTCATTTTGGAAGGAATAACAGGAAGACAGAGTACTGGGCTAATGGTAAGATTCTTGGCAGTGTGGATGAGCAATGTACATAGATCCCTGAAAGTTGCCACCCAGGTTGAGAGGGTTGTTAAGAAGGCGTACGGTGTGTTAGCTTTTATTGGTAGAGGGATTGAGTTTCGGAGCCATGAGGTCATGTTGCAGCTGTACAAAACTCTGGTGCGGCCGCATTTGGAGTATTGCGTGCAATTCTGGTCGCCGCATTATAGGAAGGATGTGGAAGCATTGGAAAGGGTGCAGAAGAGATTTACCAGAATGTTGCCTGGTACGGAGGGAAGATCTAATGAGGAAAGGCTGAGGGACTTGAGGCTGTTTTCGTTAGAGAGAAGGTTAAGAGGTGACTTAATTGAGGCATACAAGATGATCAGAGGATTGGATAGGGTGGACAGTAAGAGCCTTCGTCCTTGGATGGCGATGTCTAGCACGAGGGGACATAGCTTTAAATTGAGGGGAGATAGATATAGGACAGATGTCAGAGTAGGTTCTTTACTCAGAGAGTAGTAAGGGCGTGGAATGTCCTGCCTGCAACAGTAGTGGACTCGCTAACACTAAGGGCATTCAAATGGTCATTGGATAGACATATGGACGATAAGGGAATAGTGTAGATGGGCTTTAGAGTGGTTTCACAGGTCGGCGCAACATTGAGGGCCGAAGTGCCTGTACTGCGCTGTAATGTTCTATCTATGTTCTATGACTACATTTTTCCATTGCTGATCATGCATATACATATATATATATTTCAGCTATAATTTGTAAAATAAGTAATGACACGCATCTTCAAAAGGGCTTCACAAAAACATATAGCACTATTGCTGCCTCGTATTTTCACTTACTAGCAACCGCGACGGCTGCAGTCTTGGTACAGGTTCCTTTTTAAAAATTTTTTCCAATTAAAGTGCAATTTAGCATGGCCAATCCACTTACGCTGCGCATCTTTGGCTTGTGGGGGCGAGACCCATGCAGACACGGGGAGAATGTGCAAACTCCTCAGACAATGACCCAGGGCCGGGATTGAACCCGGTTCCTCGGCGCCATGAGGCAGCAGTGCTAACCACTCAGCCACCATGCCACCCCATTGGTACATGTTCCTGTCATTGTTTCAAACCCTCTTTCAATTAACCATGTCCAGACTACATTACTGCAATAAGGCAGCCAATATGACAATAGGGCAAAAATTAGAAGAATTTGACTACCTTGGAGGATGCCATCTAAAGTGACCTTACCTACAAGAGCATTTAAGTAGCAAAAGGAGATGCAAGGGAGCAGTATCTTCTGGTAGGAAACACATATTGCTTTCAGGCAGTCTCCAAAACAAGTATTAAGCAGGCTTGACTGTTTTGGCTTCCAACATTAGATGAGTTTGAGTGTGTTCAATGTAGTGTGGCAGCAGACCAATATTTTGGTAAGTAGCTAGGGGGTGGGGGCGTTATGGCAACAGGTACAGTGACTGACTGATAAAGAAAATTTCCATAGTGCAAATTCTGGTTGTGTCTAATCTAACTTCAGGGCCAACAGTAGAAGTCTCTTAAACATGTATGTAGGTTTGCAGCAAGCTGTTGCAGAAACACAGTGCAGCATAAAGCAGCAGGACACAGACATTTCAGTTGGTGATCAGCCAATACCAAGTTCTTGGTCACACTGCCAGAGGAGGTGCCAAGTGTAGATCAGTTACTTTCTTACAAGGATTGAGGAAGGCTTTTTTATATTACAAAAAAATGACCAACTATTCCAGTATTACTCTTTGTGAGTGGTGGCTCTTGATCGACTGAATATTAGAAAGGTATCAACAGACAATTGCAGGAAATCTCTGCAAATATGGAAACAGGAAATGTAGTCAATTTTGCCACGTTTAAGGTTGCCAGTTATTAAATGGCATCGTAAAAATGTTCCTCCATTACGAATGCTGACCGTGCATTAATAAGGAAAATTATGTACCTGTCTGATACTGTCTACTTTCAAGTCTCCTCCTTTTCCTTGACTTTGGTTTTGCCAGTCTGTTAAGCTCAGTTGTTCCATCTGCTTGTAGAAGGTGGCTGGCAGTTCCATTCTTGTTCTCTACAGTATCAGAACTATTGCCTGAGGATAAAATATGGTAATCTGTTTCTCGTATTCAGTTGCATATTTTATGTGGATACTCCAATTTATTTGAAAAATGCAATTAATGTATTTTCATATTACTATATATATATATATATATATAAAAATAAAAAAAAGACAATAAAACGACCTCATAATTCATTACATTTAGGCACTGCAGTCTAGATATGTGCTATCCTTTGTTTAAATAGTTGTATTAATTAAACACACAATCAATATAGATCCGGAACTATTGTCAAATTGAGTCTCATCTACTGTTTCAACATTTAGCTAACGCCTTACGTAAAGTCCAAAAACAATGCATTCTCCAGTTTGTATTTGGTTACTTAACTAATATAACTAAAATAATCATTACATTAACAACAATATACTAATAAGGAAGCATAAAATGGTAAATGGACAAAGAAGCTGAAATACTTTGGTAATTTTAGAGCTTCCATCAGATTATCTCCCTGAAATTAATAATTTCGCCACAAGCACAATTTAAATGGTCCCTATACTGTTCCCCATGTTGACAATACTACAAAAAAATTTAAATAGACCTTTGCAGTTAAAAAGCTGATATATTGCTGCCTACAGTACTGAGGACCCAGGTTCGGTCCCGGCCCGGGGTCGCTATCTGTGTGGAGTTTGAACATTCTCTCCGTGTCTGCGTGGGTCTCACCCCCACAACCAAAAGATGTGCAGGTTAATTGGGTTGGCCAGGCTAAATTGCCCCTTAATTGGAAGAAAAAAAAATTGGGTACTCTCAATTTAAAAAAAAAAGAAAAGATAACAGAAGTGCCCCTGCTCCCCACATTACCAACATATGACTCAGAAAATAACCCCCCTCCTCACCTGCCTTTAACGGCTGACGGTGACCAATGCTCTTATAGAACCCCTCAACAGCACCCCTCAAGGTGAACTTAACCTTCTCAAGTTACAGAAACTCCATCATCTCCCCCACACTGAGGCACAGGGCAGAGAAGCTGCCTTCCACCCCAACAGAATACACCTGAGGGCAATCAATTTGCCCTGGCCTGCAGCTCTGCTACCCCAAATATGGCCCTCAGGGAACTGGGCTCCAAGTCCAAGATCATCCACATGGTGCTAAAGAAAGAACCCCAAAACTTCCAACTTCGTACAGGATCAGAGCATATGTACATGGTTGCCGGGCCCCGCCCACACCTATCGCAAATGTCCTATACCCCCTCAGAAAGTGAGCTCAACCTCATCAGTTATGCCCTATGCACCACCGTTACTCCTATTAACCCTCACGCACGCAGTTCCCTCCTCCCCCCCCCCCCCCCCCCCCCCCCCCATGATATTATTTCCATGTGAGAGAAATACAATGTCCTGAAACTCCATGATTATGTTGCTCTGTGAATAGCTCACATAGACTCTTCTGCAAGCGGGCCTGGCATTGCCTTACGATTGCAATACTGCTAAAAGATCTGACCCAAACTTATGTAATAAAAGCAGAAAATGCAAGAAATACTCAGCAGCTCAGGCAGCATTTATATAGAGAGAAACAAAGCTGTATTTGAGCATTCGGGAATACTCTGCGAATGTTTTAAAATGGCGGCCGAGTCCCGATTCTCAGATTCCCGCTGCCCCCAATTTTCAATCAGAATCAGGTGTTTACAATAACACTGATAATAATCCAACTATATTTTTGAAATTAGTTATAGAAATCTTAATGAATTTTTAAAATATTTACCATATGCAGTAGCCCAAGCTACAGGCACAAATGTTTTGCTAATGTCTGTGTCTTCAATTTGTTGATCATGACCTACTGTTGCATCATCTTCCCCTACGATGACTTCCATGTAAACTTCATCTGCAATATCAGTACAACCTGTGAAAACCAACAAACTGGCATGAGGAGTGACAGAAAATCTCTCTCAATTCCTACAAATTAACTACCAAATATAAAAGGAAAATCTTTCAGGACAATTTGCATACAATTCTCTTGAAACTAGAAAATTGTGCAGATAAACATACCTCAAAAAGGTTCGCATTTTCAAATTGTTTGTGCCATTAAGACTCAGTGGAACTAACATTCTGAACAAGCTGATCAGCATTATTGCAATTCCAAACAGAAAGACTATGATGTTCCAGCAGCCAGTTTGGTTTTAGTCTTTGAATTTGACTTGTGGCATAACATTGGTCTATAATCGATGGAGCCTTCAAAGAAAAGGTGAGTAGCCATATTTTTAAGCCAAGGATTCTGTGATCTCTGATTAAGTTTTGCTGGTTTACAGCAACTAAGAAAAATGATTTTAATGAACGAGATAAAAATAGCCTCAGCGAATGCCAATTTAGTCTTTTTCTCTCATCCATGGTATAGCCACATACATGATCTACAATCAAAACGTTCAGCCAATTTTACCATTCATTCTCATTGGTCAGGGGTGCCACTAATATTTAACAACAGTTAACATATTTAAACTTGTTCACATGTAGATTTTCTTTTTTCCTTTCACAACACTTACTTTTGCCGAACTCAATATTTTATGGGACTGTTTATGACAATTAAGGAGCAGTTCTACTCATACTACTGAGTATTTTTTTGTTAGTACATAGGATGTGGGTGTCGCTGCCTGGGCCAGCATTTATTGCCCATCCCGGAGAGTATTTAAGAGTCAACCACATTGCTGTGGATCTGTAGTCACATGTAGGCCAGGCCAGGGATGGATGACACATTTTTTTCTCGAAAGGACATTAGTGAACCAGATGGGTTTTTACAACAATTGACAATGCTTTCATGGTTACCTTTACACTTCTAGGGCGTCATTCTCCGACCCCCCAGCGGGTCGGAGAATGGCCGTTGGCCGCCGTGAATCCCGCCCGCGCCGGTTGCCGAAGTCTCCGGTACCGGAGATTGGGCGGGGGCGGGAATCGGGCCGCGCCGGTTGGCGCCCCCCCGCTCGATGGGCCGAAGTCCCGCCAATAAATTGCTTGTCCCACCGGCGTAAATTAGAGTACCTATTTACCGGCGGGACAAAGCGGCGTGGGCGGGCTCCGGGGTCCTGGGGGGGACGCGGGGCGAGCTGGCCCCGGGGGGTGCCCCCACGGTGGCCTGGCCCGCGATCGGGGCCCACCGATCCGCGGGCGGGCCTGTGCCGTGGGGGCACTCTTTCCCTTCCGCCTCCGCCACGGTCTCCACCATGGCGGAGGCGGAAGAGACTCTCCCCACTGCGCATGCGCGGGAAACTATCAGCGGCCGCTGACGCTCCCGCGCATGCGCGCCCCGACATGTCATTTCCGCGCCAGCTGGCGGCCGTTTCCGCCAGCTGGCGGGGTGGAAATCCCTCCGGTGCCGGCCTAGCCCCTCAATGTTGGGGCTCAGCCCCCAAAGATGCGGAGCATTCCGCACCTTTGGGGCGGCGCGATGCCCGTCTGATTGGCGCCGTTTTGGGCGCCAGTCGGCGGACATCGCGCCGTTTGGGGAGAATTTCGCCCCTAATTCCAGATGTATATTTAATGCAAATGTCACCATCTGCCGTGGCAGGATTTCAACCCGGGTTCCCAGAGCATGGGCGGAATTCTCCGACCTCCCGCCGCGAATCGCTATTCTCCGATGCGTGGCAAAACGGCTGCCCGAAGAATCGCTGAAAACGGTTCCAGCGGCGATTCTCTGCTGGAGCAGGGATCGTCACGCCGGCGCTGTTCTAACATGGTATAAAGCAGCGTGAGTCAGTCGTGCTGACTCACGCTGTTGGAGTACGTGGGTGACGGCGTGGAGCGGGCCGGGGGGGGGGGGGGGCTGACGCCGTTGGGGGTGGGGAGCCTGTGAGGGGGAGCGGCATGGCCGTGTCTGCGGGGGAGCACACATCTGGGGGTGTTGGGGGAGGGGGCCCAAACATCCGGCGGTGTGGGTGGGGGGTGGCCCACACACCCGAGTGTGTTGGGGGCTGGGGGCCACACATCCGGGCGTGGGGAAGGAGCGGTGGAGGCGACAAAGGCTGCGGGCGGCCATGGCAATGCGGATCCAACGGCCATGCCCAATGACGGCGGACACGCGGCTGTCCACCCAACTTGCTCACTTTGCGGCGCAGGCGGCCCGGCCGTCCTGACGTGTGCCAGACACCCGCACCCCCCCCCCACCCACCAAACTGCTGGCACCCGCCAGCGGGTATGTCCAGGGCGGCACACACGGGAGCCCCCCCGGTGCGGGCACTGCCACCAGATGGTGGCCCTGGCAGAGGGGACGGCCGAGAGGTCACAGGGCACCGAGGGGGCAGGGGTGGGGCACATGCTGGCAACCGGGGCAGCCGTGTAGCCCATGACACCTGGTTGTGTAGGGGTGTATACCAATGCTGAAACCCTGTCTACTCCCACCCCCTACAGATAGTACAATGTTTAGCCATCTTCCAGCTTTGTTGGCCGCCGTGGCGGGGGCTGCTGTCCTGCATGAGGCCCAGTGGAAGCTGGAGCACGGGTGTGACAGGGAGGTGGCGGAGCCTGTTGTAGAGCAGCGGCCTGCAGTGGGGCACATGCGAGCTGCCCAGGCGCAGGAGGGCACCACGCCGTGCGGGAGCTACAGCAGGAGGATGGCGAGGAGGAGGAGGAGGGTGTGCCACGGCCACGGAGGCATCTGATGCGACAACGTGTGTACCAGCCCCGCGTGTCCTTCGAGGACCTCCCGGACAGGGCGTGCAGGAGACTCCGGCTGAGCCGGGAGACCATCGCCCAAATCTACCACCTGATGGCACACCTGGCACCACATGGGACCGGGGGTGGACATGCCCTCCCGGTGGCTGCCAAGGTGACAGTCGCCTTTAACTTCTTTGCAACCGGATCATTCCAGTCACTTAGTGGGGACCTGTCTGGCATCTCCCAGCCATCGGTGCACAGGTGCATCCGGGCCGTCACCCACCCGCTGTACGACATCGCGGACCGGTACATACAGTTCACTGTGGACCGCGCCCACCAGGATGCCCGGATACTCATGATCCAGGGGGCGATCGATGGAGTGCACATCGCCATGCAGCCCACGTCGGAGGAAAGGGTCATGTGCCTGAACAGGAAGGGTACATATTCAATGAACGTGCAGGTGGTCTGTGACCACAGGATGACGATCCTGCACGTTTGCGCCAGGTACCCCTGGCAGTGTGCATGACTCCTTTATACTCACCCAATCGTTCATCCCCACCATGTTTGAGGGGCACCCCCCCACCGCCTGCGGGGCTGGTTGCTGGGCGACAGGGGTTATCCGTTGCGGTCGTGGCTGATGACGCCTATTCGGAGGCCACAGACCGACACGAAGCGCCGCCACAACGATGCCCATGCAGCGACCAGGAGTGTGGTCAAGAGGTGCTTTTGGCTGCTGAAGATGCACTTCAGGTGCCTGGACCGCTCTGGGGGGGCCCTCCAGTACCCGTCGGAGAGGGTCGGCCGCATCGTCGTAGTCTGCTGCGTCCTGCACAACATAGCCCAGCAGAGGGGCGATGGGCTGGAGGAGGACGGTCAGGATGAGGAGAACTTTTCTCCAGATGAGGGGGATGGCGAGGGGGAAGCAGATGCATGGGACATGGGGGATGTCAACAGGAGGCTGCCCAGCGCTGCCGGCTGGGCCAGCAGGCAAGGGTGTCGCTGGTAGCTGCACGTTTCGGCGATCGCGGTGGGGGTCAGCAGTGATGAACATGGGCACAGACAGTTCGGCACCTCCCCCACCACCGACCACCCACACCACCGACCACCCTCACCTCCCACACCACCACATCACCCGCATGCACACGACTCCTCCATGCCACATTCATCTGCGGCACAACTGGATGGGGGCAAACGGTTGATGGTGTCAGCGGGTCTGGTACAAGGCATGGAGGATGATGACAGCCCGCTGTGCGATGGGCTCTGAGCCATACATCGTTCGACAATGGCCACATCAAGACCCTCCACCTGGGTGGACCCTGCACGCGGCCCAGGCACTGCATCCCATGGCCCTGGCGCATAGCTGGGGGCGGGTTGGTGTGGGAGAACGGTGGGGGAGGGGGCCGTGGGGCCGCACGTCCCACGCACCGGAGCTCAACTTCCATCGCAGCGCCCCTCACACACATTGGCACACAGTCCCCACCCGCATCAGACAGAGGCAGCTCGCATAAGTGTGGAATGTGTTCAATAACGGATGTCCGGCACATGTGCCCTAGCCCATCTAACTATTCTGTGCCCTGCACCCGTGCCAACTTACTCATCAGTGTCTACCTTTCTGGCCTTACGGGCCCCATGACTACGTCTCGGTGTTCCCCCAGATGGTACAGCAGAACTGGAGGTGGACACCCGTGATGCCTGCCCTGTGACTAGGGTCCCCTTTGGCGGCCGTTTCCTGGGGCGTCCCGGCCTGGATGGGCCAGGCTGCACCTTGGGCAATTGGGATGGCGTGGTGCCACCCTGTTCTGTCTGCTAGATGCACCAGGCACGGTGGTGGTGGTGGTGGGGGGGGGGGGGGGGGGGGGGGAGGAGAGAAAAGAGTCCGAGGTGGCGCGGCATTCCGGCACCCCCACTGCAGGGGGAGCCAGAACGGGCCCCACCACCTCCTCCTCCCTTGGGGTGCCCGGTGACCCCAGGGGCTCTCCATGGGATGAGGGTGCGAGCGGATCCAGCACCCGGGCACTGAGGCAGCAGTGCTAACCACTCAGACGGTGGTAGGAGTCTGGAATTCACTTCCTGAAAGGGTTGTGGTTGCAGAGACCCTCATAACATCTATGAAGTATTTAGATGTGCACTTGTGATGCAAAAGTATACAAGGGTATGGGCTCTATGCTGGATTTTTTCCAGTCACTCCCCTCTCCACCCCCGGCTGCGCTCAGGCGTAAACCTTGCTGAGGTGCCCGGTTTTCTTTTGCAGCAGCATGGCCAGGGTGTTGGGCAGGACGCCGCCCAGCAGCTTGTTGAGCTCCACGTCGGTGCGGATGGCGAGCTGCAGGGGGCAGGGGATGATGCGGGTCTTCTTGTTGTCCCGGGCCATGTTGCCGGCCAGCTCGAGAATCTCGGCGGTCAGGTAGTCTGGCGCGCCAGCATCTCCTCGGCCTAGTGGCCCTTGCGCAGCAACCAGTGGGTGATGGGGAACTGCAGGCCGGCCCGGGAGGTGCGTGTCTTGGTCTTGGCTCGCCCTTTGCATCCAGTTTTACCGCGACTCGACATTGTTCAAATGGGATTGGAATACTTAGGTGGCCGTTTTCACCGGCGCAGACCTGATGGACTGAAGGGCCTTTTCTATGCTGTACATCTCTATGACTCTAAAAAGGCACTCACTTGTTTGAAGGTAGCAGTTCTCCTCTTGCTGTGATGTATTCACTATGACATAAACAAATGGAAGTTATTGATCTTTTGACTAAAGGACATCATACATGCACGATAGTTAAATCTTAAATTATTAAAAGAAACAAAACAGTTTCCTATGCTTAATCATGGCATTATAATGTAGTGATTATGGTACAGGCTCAGCACTACGTGCACAATCCTATCATGGCAAGTTATGAAACAGAATTCCATAAATGGCATCAGCAAAAAATATTGTAACTGAGTGGTGTTTAAAAAAGAACCGGTAGTGTTTAACTGCATTTAACTCAAAAGACGAGTTATAATCTTGTTTTTACGGGAACATATATTTTAGACAGTCCAAAGATGTGCAGGTTAGGTGGATTGGCCATGCCAAATTGCCCCTTGGTGTCCAGAAGCTTGGGTGGGGATACTGGGTTACAGGGTGGAGGTGTGGGCTTAAGTAGGGTGCTCTTTCCAAGGGCCGGTGCAGACTTGATGGGCCGAATGGCCTCCTTCTGCAATGTAAATTCCATGAAATCTAGACATGTATAGAATATTAATTGCTTTAATGATTATTGTCACCCAGCACCAAAATAAATCAATTTCTCTACAATTTAAGGTTTGAATTCCAAAAGAGGTCCAGAAAAAATTATATATAATTTGACTCATCAAAATGTCTTTAATTTGTCAAGTCTTTCTTTAAAACTTTCAAAGCGTTATCGTGAAAGTACATTTTAATTTAGTTCAATGCAAAAAATGATGTTCATTTGTACCAACTACTTACTTATATCCTCATCTTCCTGGCTGGGATCATTAACAGTCATGTAAACCATCTTTTCTCGTGATATTCTGCCTACATTGCCCTGATCCAGTAATCCAACTGCATGATCATTATCAGGTTCACTTTCGCCAATATCCACTGTCCCACCTTAAATTGCAAAAAAAAACAACTTAGTAGTGCCCCAGCATTAAAATAAAAGCAAATTACTGCGGATGCTGGAATCTGAAACAAAAACAGAAAATACTGGATAATCTCAGCAGGTCTGAAAGCATCTGTGGAGAGAAGGGAGCTGACATTTCCAGTCTGGATGATTCTTTGTCACAGCTAGAGATATCTGGAAACAGGGTCAGATTTATACTGTTGTGGGGGGAGGGGGTGGAGCAGTGGGGCTAGATAAAGGACCAGCAATAGGTGGAGATTGACAAAGATGGCATGGACAGAAAGACAAAAGGAATGTAAATGTAGGTGATCAATGCCAAGAAGAGTGCTGATAGGGGCACATTAAGAGATCAAAATGTGTTAATGCCAGGACAAAGATACAACCTGAAACAGGGAACAGATGGCCCAAGGGGGGTGAGGGGGACAATGGTGAGGGAGTAATGGATGGATGGAAGAAATGAAAATGAATTGATAGAAATAAAAATGGGGTGAAGCTGGAGGAGGGAGTTCACAATTGGAAGTTGTTCAACTCAATGTGAAGTCCAGAAGGCTGTAATGTGCCTAATCGGAGAGGTGCTTGCTGTTCCTCCAGTTTGCACTGGGCTTCTTGAGAACATTGCAGCAGGCCAAGGACAGACATGTGGACATATATCTGACCGTATTTCCAGTTCTCTCTAGCTTTGACAAAGAGTCATCCAGAGTTAGCTCCCTTCTCTCTCCACAGATGCCGTCAAACCTGCTGAGATTGTCTACTATTTTCTGTTTTTGCCCCAGTGTTAAAAGTTCCCTCACAATCAAGATTTTCTACCATTTTCCCCACATTCATCACATTTTCTCATATTGTAAAGAAATATGAATTTCCTATTTCCAAATATATTTCTCAACTCACAGCGAGTGTGACGTCTCAGTTACATAACACAGGCAAGATTACAGATTGTAGGAATCTGAGAATGTGGAAATTATGGACAACAAAGACTGTCAATTTGACCATTGTAGGTATCAGAAGTACAGACACTGAAATCTCATTAAGAATCTGTATCTAAGAGAATTGAAATGAGCGCTACAAATAAAACACAAATAAATGGGCCAAAAGCAGCGGCTGCAATTTTTAAACCTTTAATGTTTTGTGGACATCTTCCTTCTTTTCCAGTCTTGTCAACAAGCTGCCATTTTCGACATACAGCATTTTGAACGCAAACAAGAGCTGTAGCTTCTGTAGGCTTGTAACAATCCAAATTCCACACAAAACTACCACTATATGCAAGAGTGATGTGAAAAAGTACATAAAAGCATATAGACTAGGCATTGTCAAACTCAGGGGCGCGACCCACGGGCAGGTGTCGGGAGGGTCACGGAGCCGTCCGTCACGGCGCTCCCGATCGCGCAAATCTACATGCAACAGCCGAAGCAGCCGGCTGTTAAGAATGCCGACTGCAAGCGGCCTTCAAAATGGCCGCAAACGTGTTAAAAAAAATGCGGCTGCACTGCGCATGCGCGCTGATGATCGAGCACGCGTGCGCGACCGCTTTTCTTTTTTTAAACGGTTGCAGCTTGTTTTACAAGTTCAGGGGGAGTTTTATTCATTTTTTACAAGTTCGGAGGGGGGGGGGTTTATATGTTAAAATTTTACAGGAAATCTTTTTAGAACTTTGGACAGTTGGAGATTCCATACTTTCCGACACCGGAAAGCTTCACCCTCATCCAACAGGTTCCATTGGAGGAGCGTGTACGAGGGCCAAATGGACCCAAAACCATTTCCTCCATTTTTGTCTGCAGCAAACAAGGCAAGGGAAAATGGTGGGTCACGCAGTTCGACTTGCGTGGGTCACGAAGGTCGGCTGGGTTGGATCCCGAAGGTTGGCTGGTTGGTAAAAATGGTCCCCGGAAGAAAAGTTTGAAGAACACTGATATAGACTGGACTTTCATTCAATATTGTTACTTCTTAACTACTCACACAACAACAAGCCAGTACAGAAAAGTCAAGAAATTAGCATGTCAAAACATTTTGCCAAAAATGATCTAATTCAATCACAAATTATGGTTGTAGCCCTCCTTCTATTCATCCCAAATTTATGCTATTCGCTAGGAACATAAGATTAGGAGCAGAAGTAGGCAATTCAGCACTTCGAGCCTACTCCGCCATTCAATCAGATCATGGCTGATCTCTTTCTGGTCTCAAATCTACCTCCACACCAGTTGCCCATGTCCCTTTAACCAGAAGTATATCTATCTCCTTCTTGAAACCATTTAATGGTCCACCTCACTATGGGGCAGCGATTTCCACAAATTTCACCACACTCTGCGAGAAGTAGTTCCTCCTTATCTCAGATCTAAATCTATTGCCTCGCGATCTATATCTATGACCTCTCGTTCTCGATTGCCCCACAAGGAGAAATATTTGGTCTACGTTTATTTTATCAATCCCTTTTAGTATTTTATACACCTCGAACAGATCCCCTCTCATCCTTCTAAACTCCAGCGAGTACAAGTCCAAACAGTTTAATCTCTCCTCATATGTCAACCTTTCATCCCCAGAATCAATCTGGTGAACCTCCTCTAAACTGTCTCCAATGCCACCACATCCTTCCTGAAATAACGAGACCAAAACTGGACATAATATTCCAGATGTGGTCTCACCAATCTCCTATACAATTGCAACACCACTTCTCTCCACTTTTATACTCCAGTCCTTTTGCAATAAAGGTCAACAGGTTTTAGTAGATCATTAACAATATATTAAAAAGGCAGCATTACTCCAGATTACTCACCCAAATCATCATCTCCATCATCTGCTTTGAAAATGTAAACTTTAATGACTTCAGAACAAGCACCATCTGCTTTTAAATGATCGCCTTGTGTTGACAGACCACTTTCAATTTTCAGTTCACCATTTCCTTCATGTCCAATCTTTCCATCATCATCCACTGAAAAATAAAGTGTACAATATACTATTAATTGAATCATGTGCACAGCTAGAAAACACACTTTTTGACTATAGCATGCACACAGCCTGACATGCTTCTTACAAACCACTTAGCCTGCCAGCAAAATAAACCCCATACAATTTGATTGCTTTCAAACCAACTTGCATATTTTATACAAAATGGAAAACTAAATGTGGCTTTCCAATAAAAATATATACACATATCAGACCATAATGTGAAAAAGTAAGTATAGAAAAAGTATCTGGTTCACAGCTTTAAAACCATTCACAGATAAGTAAAAGTTCTCTGGTACCATTTTAACTTTGCTAGAATAAACTTCTATGTAATTAGCAAACTCAAAAATACTACACAAAAGAAAAATACCATGGTTGTGGAAATTGAAATTAAAACACAAAATGCTCAAAACACAACAAGCCTGGAAGCATCCATGGAAAGAGAAATAGAGTTAACCGGAAACATCATTACAGTTTTTCTCCACAAAAATACTAAATTAGGCACCAACTTGCATTGGGTTCAAGAGTCAAGAACTGGTGATAGAACACTGCCTGTCTGTGCAATGAACAATAATCAAGTACAGGGTGATAGATCTTCATCTTGGAAGATATGTTCCCAACACCTCAATCACATTGTATGTACTTTATCTATTTTTTTTAAGCTGTTTTTTGTTTGCATAGAAATGTTAACGATATGTATAGAGAATATTGAATGGATTTAAAAACTAATCTTCAGACTTGATGACTGAGCTGGTAAATACACATTATGATTACAGTGCTGGAGGGCAGCATGGTGGTGCAGTGGTTAGCACTGCTGTCTCACTGCGCCGAGGTCCCAGGTTCGATCCCGGCTCTGGGTCACTGTCCGTGTGGAGTTTGCACACTCTCCCAGTGTTTGCATGGGCTTTGCCCCCACAACCCAAAAGATGTGCAGGCTTGGTGGATTGGCCAAGCCAAATTGCCCCTTAATTGGAAAAAATGAATTGGGTAGTCTAAATTTATTTTTAAAAAGGAAAAGAAAAATGATTACAGTGCTGGGTGGCACGTTGCCTCAGGACGCTGAGGACCCAAGTTCGATCCCGGCCCCGGGCCACTGTCCGTGTGGACGTTGCACATTCTCCCCATGTTTGCGTGGGTCTCACCCTCACAACCCAAAGATGCGCAGGCAAGGTGGATTGGTCATGCCCCTTAATAGGAAAAAAAAGAATTGGGTGCTCAAAATTTTTTTTTAAATGATTACAGTGCTGAGACAGACATAGAAGAAGACAGCTATGGTAATTAACAAGAACAGCTGAATTGTAATGAAAAACACAAAAACGTAAGTTTGCAACATTTAAGTGCATATTCAAAATGGTTAGACCTCGAAAGCCAATCTACAACCGTTTTAAAACTGATCTGATCTCAAAAAGTATGTGTTCTTTTGCTTCACTACGTCATCATTATGATTCATGCAAATATATAAGAGTAAAGCTTTGGAAGGAGGGCAAAAGTCCTATAAAATGAAGGAACAGATCAGACAATCTTCTTGATAAGAACTAGTGGACACTCTCTAAATACTTATTGATGAAGAATGCTAATCCTAAAGTAAATGAATAAAAATGAACATATAAACAAACAAACTCAGTGAAATAATGCATTTTGATAATAAAGCAGAGGGGATCATCTTATAAAATTAAGCTTTAGATCTGCTTCGAAGCAGAAGTCAAATAGTCTGCTCACACTCAACGTCTAGCCTCACACATAATGAATGATCACTGAGTGAGTGAGGTACCTCAGTAATAATGGTACCTCTGGAACCATACCCAGCAGAAGTCACTACCTTCTGATATTAAATCAGGAAAATAAAAAATACATGAAGACCTATTAAAATCATTTAAAGAGTTCCTACAATGGCTCAAAACATTATAATCTAATTACATAACTTGAACCTACCCATACTGAAGTGTGATTACTAAACCAAGGTCACACCAATCATTTAAAAAATCACGATGCTAACATCAATACGAATTTCATGATTTACAAAACAAAGGTGGAGAAGCCCCACCATTCCTTATTTAACACAAATTCTTGAAGTGGCCATTAATGTTGAGGGGGTAGGTAAAAGAGCCAGCCTGAAAAATGTTTAAAAACCCAGAGTAATATTTGCAAGTCAGTGCTCCCAATTCCATTACAGGTACACCTGTACTTCCTTTTTTGTGATTAAACAGGAAGCTTCCAATTTGATTGAACTGATTTTTTGTCTGCTATATGATCTTACTCAAAAAGTTTACAGAATGTCCATTTAATTGCTGTGTACATCATGGCACTGAGCCATATAGCTCAGGAATACCCAAAGTTCAACCGCTACTCTAACTAAGAATTTCAGCCAGACACAGCATTAATTTATATCTGCGTTGCTGAGCTAGGAAAGAGGGCAGACAAATAGTTCAGTGATCTTGCTCCTATTCACCAGTTAACAGTTTAAATTAATTTTAATAGTAAATGAATTTATTTGCTCAAAATATTTAAGTATTGTTATTCAACATGAGCAATACAGAAAGTAGAAAATGTTATACTGGAAATGAATTATGAGTTAAATTGAATGCTGTCATACATAGTAGTATGACCAGGAAAGATAAAACAGTCAGAGGTTGGGTAGGCCTTGTGAAAGATTAACTTGCCATGTGTGGAGAGACGATGGAGAAGAAATGGAAACAGTGTAAATGGCTCAATTCTTGTGACAGAGTTCTTGACAACTGATGATAGGGGTCAGAGGGGTGGGACTAGGGATTTGAGAACATACTCGCACAGGAAAATTGCAACTGATTCTCCTTACCCTCCGAATGATCCTGAAAGTAGGCGGATCATTCAGTAACAATCAACATGGTTAAGGCAGACTTTACAGTGGATGACAAGAATCAAACCAGATGTACTCAAATCTGTGGCAATGAGTTTGGGGTTTGGAGGTGGGAGACAGTGTGACTTAGTGAGTAAGGAGTCCTTTAATTACAAATTAAGCCTCACTAGAATGAATTCAATTTATATTTCCCCTCTCTGTGTTTCAGTCACAAATTGTGAAGTGCCTCAGCCACAAAATATATATATCCAATACAATATATAATGATACATTCAGCTAGTTTTCAGGGCCAAAAAAAAAAAAATTCATTAATATTTAATTTTCCATGTGCCAAAGGCCTACCTCTCTCGTCACTTACAGGAAATCATTAAATAATCCTCACTGGTGTCTTTATTTCCTACTGGAGCCTCAATGGTGACTGGAACGGTCTCTTGACTCTGAACGTGTAAACTACGTGTGTCTATCTCAGTGGAAGGGTCTGTCACTAGGACCTCTTCTCCATCAGGCGACAAAGTGTCCGTGACTATTTCTGCTTCTGTGACAGCAGCATGCTCAACAGTAGCCATATCAGAAATGTCCTCACTTGTCAGGACATGTTCTGCTACACACATGGCCTCTGAGGTGATGTCAGAAGCCAAAACATCTTCAGGGACTGTGCCCAAGGTTTCTTCTGTGGTAACATCTGTGTCCAGTACTTGCTCAGGAACAATGATGGTTTCTGACTCCTCAATAATATCTGGACAGTGAACATCTTCAGCAACAATATCTTCAGCGACAACATCTTCAATGACATCCTGTATTACAACAGAGTCGGTATCATCAGATACAAAGTGGGATCCAGAATTAATAGTGGAATCAACAAAGACAGTTTCTTGAACTTCTACAAGAATATGGTGTCCATCAATGTGTTGGGAAGTCACTTCCTGAACTAGAAAACAGAAAAAAGGGAGAATTTTACTAAAACAGCATTGTATTGACATTCAAAAAAACTGTAACTGAGCGCAGCCAATGAGGCATTCAGTTTATTTAGTTAAGCTCTAAACATTTATGGGGATTATTCTGTACTCGTTATATTCAACAGCTAAAGCATTATATATAGAGCATAAATTTATCAATAACTGGTGGCCATGATAGATTTCTTTTTCAGAATAATTTTTTATTTTCTTAGAAGCGGTTTTTTGGACTAAGAACATATTTATTCTTCTCTGGTATACAATTTATACTGGTCTGTTAAAGTAACCTTCAAACTACTAGTTTCCACTTTTACATTATAAAAATGGTTCAGAAAGAATTCTTAAATGCAGCATTGAGAAATTCACAACTTCTGTGTATCACTCATCCTCTTGTACTTTTCTTCCTACAACTGCTTAAAATCAATTACCTGGACCCACAACTCCTCTACCAAAATACAAAGGAATCCAAATCTGCTCTGTTAATCGAACCCGATAACAGCTTGCAAAATCCAGTTTTTGATATACCAAGTGCCAGAGACCTAGCTTTGCAAAGACCCAAGAAAATACTTCCAGCTGTTACAGCCATTTTTCCGTGTAAAGTAGACTGCAATCATACATAAACACAGAAAATTGGAGCAAGGATAGGCCATTCAGTCATTTGTGCCCCCTCCACCATTCAACAGGATCATGGCTGATCCTCTAGGCGGGATTCTCCGATCCTGGGGCTAATTGTTGACGCTGAAGCGTTTTACGATGGCGTCACCTGACCCCTAGGATCAGCGATACTGCGCCGCAAGGGGGGCCAGCATGGCACTGGAGAGCCTCACGCTGCTCCAGCTGCTGATACGGGCGCCAGCACAGGTGGCGCGAGTTTGCGCATCTGCGCCACGGCCGGCGCAAGTTCGTGCATGCGTGCCACAGCCGGCGCAGGTTCGCGCATGCGCGCGGGTTGCCGTCTCCGTGCCGGCCCCGACGCAACATGGCGGAGACCAACAGGGGCCCGGCGTGGAGGAACCCCCGCTGACCGATATGCCCCGATCGCGGGCCAGGCCACCGCAGAGGCCCCCTGCCGGAGTCGGATCCCGCCCCCCCACCAGGCCGCACCCCTCCCCCCCCCCCCCCCCCCCCTGGCAGCCAGAACGCCGCGGTCCCGCCGGGTAGGACCACACGAGAATGACGCCGGTGGGACTTGGCCGAACTCAGCGGGCACTCAGCCCATCACGCGGCCAGAATTGGCAGGGGGGGGTTTGACTGGTCCCCGACCGGCGCTGCGCCAATTCTCCTGGTTGCCGGAGAGTCTGTATTGCGTATTTCGCGCCCCCACCGGCGATTCTCCGACACGCCGCGGGGTCGGAGAATCCCGTCCTCTATCTTAACACCATACTCCTGAGCTCTCCCCATACCCGTTGATACCGTTAGAATCTAGAAATTGTATATACTTCCTTCTAAATATATTCAGTGATTTGGCCTTAGCAGCATTCTGTGGTACAGAATTCCATAGGTTCATCACTGAGTGAAGAAATTTCTGCCCCTCTCAGTCCTAAATGGCCTGTATCCTGAGACCGTGACCCCTAGTTCTAGACTCACCAGCCAGAGGAAACAACTTCATCACATCCTGTCTGCCCCGCCCTGTCAGAATTTTATCTGTTTCAATTAGACTCCGTCTCAGTTTTCTACATTCGAGTGAGTACAGTCCATGTTGATGCAATCTCTCCTCATGCAACAATCCTGCCATCCCAGGATTGTCTGGGTGAACCTTTGCTGCACTCCCTCGATGGCAAGTACACCCTTTCTTAGATAAGGAGACCAAAACTGCACACAATACTCCCCAGATGTGGTCTTACCAGCGCACTGTACAGCTGAAGTAAGACATCCTTGTTCCCGTATTCAAGTCCTCGTGCAATGTCGGCCAACATACTATTTGCCTGCCTTAACTGTTTGCTGTACCTGCATGCTTTTTCCAATGGCAGGTGTACTAGGACACCCAGGTCCCTTCCCACATCACCATTTAAATAATACTCTGCCATTCTGTTTCTCCATCCAAAATGGATAACTTCACATGTATCCACATTACACTGCATCTGCCACATATTTGCCCACTCACTCAACTCGTCTAAATCACCTTGAAGCCTCTTAACATCCTCCTCACCACTCACCTTCCAACCAGGTTTCACGTCATTAGCAAACTTGGAAACATTACTTTTGACTCCCTCATCCAAATCATTGATGTATATTGTGAATAGCTGGGGCCCAAGCACTGATCCCTGTGGTACTCCAATAGTCACTGTCTGCCACTTCAAAACAAAAACCCTATTTATTCCTACTCTTTTGTTTCCTTTCTTAACCAATTCTCAATCAATGGCAATATATTACCCCAATCCCATGTGCTTTAATTTTGCACATTAACCTCCTACGTGGGACTTTATCAGCTTTATGAGAATCCAAATATATCATATTCACTGGTTTACCCATATCAATTCTACTTCTTACATCCTTAAAAAACTCAAGTAGGTTTGTCAAACATAAGAACATGGAGCAGAAGTAGGCCATCTGACCCCTCGAGCCTGCTCCGCCATTCAACAGGATCATGGCTGATCTGTTTGTGGACTCAGCTCCACTTACCCGCCCGCTCACCGTAACCTTTTATTCCTTTACTGTTCAAAACTCTATCTACCTCAGCCTTAAAAACATTTAACAAGATAGCCTCAACTGCTTCACTGGCCAGGGAATTCCACAGATTTGCGACCCTTTGGGTGAAGACATTGCTCCTCAACTCAGTCCTAAATCTGCTCCCCCTTATTTTGAGGCTATGCCCCCTAGTTCTAGTTTCACCGCCAGTGGAAACAACCTCCCTGCTTCTATCCTATTTATTCTCTTCATAATTTTATATGTTTCAGGCAGCACGGTGGTGCAGTGGTTAGCACTGCTGCCTCACAGCGCCAAGGTCCCAGGTTCGATCCCAGCTCTGGGTCACTGTCCGTGTGGAGTTTGTACATTCTCCCCGTGTTTGTGTGGATTTCACCACCACAACCCAAAGATGTGCAGGGTAGGTGGATTGGCCGCACTAAATTGCCCCTTAACTGGAAAAAATTTATTGGGTACTCTACATTTACTTTAAAAAATAAATAAATAATTTTATATGTTTCTATAAGATTCCCCCCTCATTCTTCTAAATTCCAATGAGCATAGTCCCAGTCTACTTAGTTTCTCCTCATAAACTGATGATTTCCCTTTCATAAGTTCATGTTAACTTTACCTCAGTGTCCTGTTTTTGCATCCTTTACAATAGACTCTAGCATTTTTCCTACTACTGATGTTAGGCTAACCAGTCTAGAATTCTGTTTTTCTCTCCTTTTTAAGTAGCGGGTTAGGTTTGCCATCCTCCAATCTGCTGGGACTGTTCCTGAGTCTACAGATTTTTTGAAGATGACAACCAATGCATCCACTATTTCCATTGCCGCCTCCTTTAGTACCCCGTTATATGTTATACGAACTGCAAACCTTCTGATCTGAAAACCAATACACGAAAATAAGCAAAACGTTATCGGTGCAGTATCCATGAGACAAGAAATTCTCAGTAAATTGTTCGGAACTTTTACTGTTTTCAAAAGGAAGAAAGAAAGTCTATGGAGTTGGGGGGGGGGGGGGGGGGGGAAGAGGGATGGTATGGAAGAAAGTCCAAATAGTAGAGTCTAGGTGGCTTAAGGAATGGTTGGGTTGCCAGCAGTGGTAATAAGGAAGAAGGAATCCAAAATAGACTAGAGAGTGGCAAATCTGTGAAGAGTATGGTTTGTAAGAGTGGAGGAGATTGCAGAGTTGAGAGTATGGTTTGTAAGAGTGGAGATTGCAGAGTTGAGAGGGGAGAGAATATGGATGGATTTACGCATAAGGGTGATAACTATTGAGGAATTGGAAACCAACACAGGTCAGTGAAGCAAATGTGCATAAACATGTTTATGACAACAGCAAGCATCTGGACTTCATAATCTCAATCCACCAGGGAAAAAATATATGTTTCCCGTTAGGATACATTGCAACACAGGAAATTGAAAAGGAATTTAAAAACACAAAACATTTTATTAAGGCATTTATGATTTTATAACAACAGTTACAAATGTAAACATAACTCCATAAATAACATCCCCCTCTCCCCCCAACCAACAACCATACCCAGTCAACCTGGCTTATACACACAGTTCCCCAGTCCCTCCTCCTCCACTCGCTGATCTCCCCCTACCCCCCACATTCCATAACCCCCCCACTTATTGTATCTGCTGACCGTTTAATTTTCCACAAAGAGGTCGATAAATGGCTGCCACCTCCGGACGAACCCTAGCATCAATCCCCTCAGGGCAAACGATTTTCTCAAGTCTGAGAAACCCAGCCATGTCACTAACCCATACCCCCGATTTCAGGGGCTCCGAGTCCCTCCACGCCAATAAGATCCGTCTCCGGGCTACCAAGGAGGCAAAGGCAAAAACGTCAGCCTCTCTCGCTCCCTGGACTCCGGGTCTTCCGACTCTCCACAAATTGCCACCTCTAGACTCGGTGCCACCCTGGTCTTTAAAACTGTGGACATAACATCAGCAAATCCCTGCCAGAATCCCCTAAGCTTCGGACATGCCCAAAACATGTGGACATGGTTTGCAGGCCCACCCGCACACACCTGTCCTCCACCCCTTCAAAAACCTGCTCATCCGGGCCACCGTCATGTGTGGCCGGTGAACCACCTGAAATTGTATCAGGCTGAGCCTGGCACATGATGCGGATGTGTTGACTCTGCTCAGAGCATCCTCCCATAGACCCGCCTCTAGCTCCTTACCCAGCTTATCTTCCCACTTCCGCTTTACCTCCCCTATCTGGGTTCCCTCCCACTCCATGAGCTCTTTATAAATTTTCGAGACCTTCCCCTCTCCCACTCGTTTTCGAAACTACCTGGTGCTGTATCCCCTGGGGCGGTAGAAGAGGAAAGGTCGAAACCTGCCTCCGTGCAAAGTCCCTCACCGGCAGATAACGAAAGCCATTCTCTCGTGGCAGTTCAAACTCCTCCTCCAAACATGGAAAGCTCCCATCAATAAACAGGTCCCCCAGCCTCTCATTCCCCGCTCTCTGCCACCCCTGAAACCCTCCTTCCAGCCTCCCCGGCACAAACCGGTGGTTCCCACAAATTGGAGCCCACACAGACGCTCTCTCCGCTCCCAAATGCTTCCGTCACTGCCCCCATACCCTCAGAGCTGCCATTACGACCGGCTTATGGAGTACCGAGGTGGCGAGAAATGCAGAGGTGCCGTTACCAATCCCCAAAACTTGTGCCCCAACATGATGCCGCCTCCACCCGCTCCCACACCAGCCTTCCCCCACTACCCACTTCCTGATCATGGCTATGAAAAGGAAATTCTTCTTTAAAAATAAATTTAAGAGTACCCAATTATTTTTTTTTCCTAATTAAGAGGCAGTTTTAGCATGGCCAATCCACCTATCCTCACATCTTTTGGGTTGTGGGGATGAAACCCACGCAGACATGGGGAGAATGTGCAAACTCCACAGGGACAGTGACCCAGGGCCGGGATTCGAACAAGGGTCCTCAGCGCCGCCGTCCCAGTGCTATCTACTTCGCCACATGCCGCCCCAATGAAAAGGAAATTCTTGACTAGTGTCATGTGAGAGTACCTTTAACAAATGGGTGCTTAAGAAATGTACCTTTAAGAAATGGGTGTTTATTAGTGATGTCAGGAGTGTGGGTGGAGCTGGGCTGTCTGTCAGCTTTTTACTTTCATTTTAGGCTGTTTGCTGCAGGGTGTGTTTCAGTTTCGTTTTCAGAGCTGGATAGCTGCAGTCACAGCCAGAAGGTGTATGAATCTCTCTCTGTAATCTAAGGACTGTAAATTGATCCTGGTGATTTAAAACTAATAACTTTAACCTGATGTGCTTCTGGTAAAAGGTGTTTTAAGTCTTATGGATGTTAAAAGGAAAGCTTAAAGGATTACTTAGTGTTGTATTCTTTGGGGGTTGCATTTGAATTAATGTTTGCTAAGAGGTTCACTGTATGTTTTAAAAAGGTTAACTTGAATTCATAGAATAAACCTTCTTTTGCTTTAAAAAATACTTTTCCATTTCTGCTATACCACACCTGTAGAGGGGCCGTGTGCTCCCCATACCACAATCTATTAAAAGTTGTGGGTCAAGTGAACTCCGTGCTATACCTTGGGGTTCTCTAAACCCTGGCCCATAACACTAGAGTATTTGAATTAGAGACAGTGGGCTGGATTCTCCCTTTCTAAGGTTAAGTGTGGCGGATCTGTGGTGTTTTACGTGGAAACAAAATCGGCGATGCCACCTCACCGATCCTGCAACCGGTGAGGGGCTGGCAGCCACGCCACGTAAAATTCCCGGCCTCCGCAAAATAAATGGCCGGAGAATGGCCGGGTCTGATGACCTGCGGTGGTCGCGCCATAAAACATGGCGCCGGCCATGCGTGGACCCGACCTGCCAAATAGTATGCCCCCCTGGCCACACCCCACCAGTCTCCCCAGCCCGCACGGAAGCCCCACCCCAGCCAGCAGCACGGCTCCCGCCCGACTGAGACCACACATGTCCCACACCATCAGGAACTCGGTCCATCGGGGGTGAGCCTTCAGGCGACGTGCTGAGGCCGTCCCAACGGCGTGCGGCAGGATGATGCCGTTTTGGAGGAGGCGGAGTATACGAATCCTATGTCAAACAGGCACCGCCCCCAATTTTTTCGTCAAAACGGTTTCTCTGCCCGATCGCCGATTACAAAATCGCTGTCAGGCAATGGGGAATCCCACCCAGGGTTTTCCATTCTGGTGAAGTTTCTGGCCTTCAGTATTGCATGGTGGCTTCTGGCACCAATGGGAGTAATTTGGTGGAGATGTCGAACTGATATTCCTCAGCTTGGTTATGAAGCACACAGCTTCATATTCCTCACATTAGTGACATTCATAACTGGGAAACACTTATCATGCTAATAAGCAGGTGCATGGGAACACCAGCACCTGCACATTCTCCTCCAGGCCACACAATCCTGATTTGGAACTGTGTCGCTACTCCTTCGCTTGCCCTGGATCAAAATCCTGGAACTCCCTTCCTAACTGCACTGTGGGTCTACCTACACCACATGGACAGCAGTTCACCACCTTTTCAAGGGCAATTAGGGATGGGCAATAAATACTGGTTTAGCTAGCGTCACCTACATCCTGTGAATGAATAAACCAAAAAACTTTCATATTACAGCTAACATCAACAAAATAAATTGACCATTAATTCATTTTATTTCTGGTTTGTGGGACTTTATTGATGTGGTGGAGGATCTTGAAATGAAAAGTAACCTTTCAATAACTGTGGGAGCTATCCTCTGCAAAATCATGCGAATTACATTGGCAAATCCAAAAGGAAATGCCTCAATCCATTTCAATAATCTCCATTATAATTTATCAAGTTAGGACTTCTGTATTAAAAATGGTGCCATAAAATATTCTAGTGTACTGAACAAGTACTATAATATTCTTAATTCAAACCTGTTTTTGGATTACCTGTGTTATCAAAAATAACCTTGGGCTCCTGTTGCTGTAGTTCGAGTCTGACTACATCTTCATCCATGGTCTGTAAATTTCATCAGTCACTTAAATCTGTGAAATGAACCAAGAAGCTATAAGAATCCTCTCAGTACTGAGTTACTGTACGCATGTTATTTATTTTTCACATCCTCTTTGTGCATATATTGTTATGGGTTTAAAGGTTTGGAAGATCAAATCCGGAGTTAGAGTAAATTTGAGAATTTTGCCTTTGACTACCCACAGTTCATCATTCATAATTTGAACTATGCCATCCAAAGCAGCAATATTTCTAGTTTTATTTGGTAGACTTGTATGAAAGCTGTTGAACAAAAACTACACATAAATTTCTTACCGAGTTATTTGTACACCATACCTTTTATATGATGGAACGTTACGGAGTATAGAACATTCCACTGTATCTAAATTTGGCTGATGCAAATAACTGGGGCAATACATAGAAATTTTGGGGGCATACTATTTAATGGCTAACTAGAGTGACTAAATCCAACAGTTCATTCTACCAATCTATATAAACCCTCTTCACTTAACAAAGCTTCCGCTGACCTTGGAATTCAAGATATCCCAATAATTTTTAATGATTAAGATCAGAAACATTGAAGGAAATGCAAGCTTTAAATAGAATAAAACTGGCTGTTCACGTCTATAAATTCAAGGGGTCAAATCCCTCAATCTCAATTCTGTTTTAAGGTGGAAACAAGCAATGATTAGTCATTTCCTCACAGAGAAGAAAAACAAATGAATGGAGACTAGTAAATGCCTAAACCACTTTTGCACACCTCACAAGATCAGCATTGAAGAGGCCTGGAAGCAGGTTGCTTGACCTCTAAGTAGCAAATGGAGCGAGAAATACATGAAAAATGAAGTTCTTTCAATAACAGCGCATAGATATATAATGTGGTTTTCTGCTCAGCTGTAAAGATCAGAGAACCCCCAGATTCAAATTCAATCTCAGTTCTGAGATCCAGCAATGGGAGGATGGGAAAATTAGTTATATTGAACTTTGCTTCCTTGGGAGAAGAAAGAGATTTTCGTTTAAAAACGGTCAAGTAAGCTGAACACAGTCCAGTGGTAAGTGCACAAGTGACTAATGCAGGGACAAATGTGATGCCTCTCTTGGTTCCAATGCTGTCGCAATATTGGACAAGGCGTACAGATGAAGAACAGGGACTTGGCTGGTACTGACAGTTGCTGGCCAACAAGTACCTCAGAATGTCTCACTGCCTTCAGGAGGGCATACGAGGAAAGAAAATAAACAAAATTATTTAATGTACGATTTCACAAATGGATTTAAGACTCACTCCATTACCTGTCAATATATCTAACTTCTGAAATATTCACTGTCATCAGGCAGGACTACTCAGACCCATGTCAGTTTCTCAATCGCCAATTCAACATCAATGTGTATTAATAAATTACAGTCTCACTGGAAGAATCACTAGCTATACGAGTTGATTGTGCCCAAGAATAGCAAATATTTATTGCTTCAATGCCCTGCCATCAGATGTAAACACAAAATAAATAGTGATTGATGTGTAAAAGACACAGACAATCAAAATACATTTATTTACAATGATAAAAGCAAATTACTGCCGATGCTGGAATTTGAAACAAAAACAGAAAATGCTGGACAATCTCATTAGGTCTGAGAGCGTTTGTGGGGAGAGAACAGAGCTAACGTTTCAAGTCTGGATGACTTTGTCAAAGCTAGAGAACTAGAAATAGGATGAGATTTATACTGTTGTGGGTTGCTTGGAGCAATGGGCTGGTTAGAGGGACAGCGATGGGTGGAGATTGCAAGATGTTGTGGACATAAAGACAAAGGGAACATAAATGGTGGTGATAATGACTTAGAAGGGTGCCGATAGTGGCACATTAAGACATCAGAATGTGTTAATGGAAGAACAGGGATAAGCAGTGTGTCAAAGGACAACTTGGAACCCTAGTGGGGTGGAAGGAGGGGAGACAACGGTGAGAGAAAAACAGATCAATGGAAGACTGAAAAATAAAATGATAGTAGCAAAAATGGGGTGAAGGTGGAGGAGAGAGTTCACAGTCTGAAGTCATTGAACTCAACGTTAAGTCCGGAAGGCTGTAAAGTGCCTAATTGGAAGATGAGGTGCTGTTTTTCCAGTTTACATTAGGCTTCACTGAACACTGCAGCAGGCCAAGGACAGACATGTGGGCATGAGAGCAGGACGGTGAGTTGAAATGGCAAGCGACAGAATGGTCTGGGTCTTGCTTGCTGACAGACCAAAGGTGTTCTGCAAAGCGGTCACCTAGTCTGCACTGTCTCTCCAATGTAGATTAGACTGTATTGGGAGCAATAGACCACAGGAACATTGGAACAGGAGTAGGCCATGCAGCCCCTCGAACCTGTCCCACCATTCAACGAGATCATGGCTGATCTGTGGCCTAACTCCATATACATGCCTTTGGCTCATATGTCTTAATATTTTTGCTTAACAAAAATCTTTCTATCTCAGATTTAAAATTAACAACTAATCTAGCTTCAATTGCTGTTTGTAGTTGCAAACCTCTGCCACCCTTTGAGTGAAAAAGTTCATAGAATTTGCAGTGCCGAAGGAGGCCATTCAGCCCATCGAGTATGCACCAGCCTTTGGAAAGAGCACCCTACTTAAGCCCATGCCTCTGCCCTATCCCCGTAACCCAGTCTAACCCTTTGGACAATAAGGGCAATTTATCATGGCCAATCCACCTAACCTGCACATCTTTAGACTGTGGGAGGAACTGGAGCACCTGGAGAAAACCCACGCAGACACGGCGAGAAAGTGCAAACTCCCCACAGTCACCCGAGGCTGGAATTGAACCCGGATCCCTGGCACTTTGATGCAGCAGTGCTAACCACTGTGCCACCCAGTTCTTCCTAACATCTCCCCTGAATAATCTAGCCCTAATTTTTAGACTATACCCCTAGTTTTAGAATCTCCAACCAGTGGAAATAGTTTATCTTTATCTACCCAATCTTTCCCTGTTAATATCTTGAACACTTCGATCAGATCACCCCTTTGCCTTCTAAATTCTAGTGAAAACATATCTAATTTGAGTAACCTCTCCTCGTAATTCAACCCGGTAATCCATGGATCACTTTGTAAACCTATGTTGAACTCCCTCCAAGGCCAAAATATCCTTCCTATGCTGTGGTGCCACAGTACTCCAAGTGGGGTCTAACCACAGTTTGTATAGCTGCAGCATAACCTGCGCCTTTGGGTGGCACAGTGGCTAGCACTGCTGCCTCACAGCTCTAGGGTTGAATTCCGGCCTCGGGTGTCTGTGTCGAGTTTGCACTTTCTCCCCGTGAATGCGTGGGTTTCCTCCGGGTGATGCAGTTTCCTCCCACAGTCCAAAGTTGTGCAGGTTAGGTGGATTGGCCATGCTAAATTGCCCTTAGTATCCAAAATTGCCCTTAGTGTTGGGTGTGGTTACTGGGTTATGGGATAGGGTGGAGGTGTGGGCTTGGGTAGGGTGCTCTTTCCAAGAGCCGATGCAGACTCGATGGGCCGAATGGCCTCCTTCTGCACTGTAAATTCTACCCATGTCAATAATTTGCCCTCAACTCCATGGGCTTCCACCTAAGTTAACAATCTCTTGTGCTGGACTTGATCAAATGTCTTTTGAAAGTACATTTAAATGACATCCATAGTCATTTCCTTGTCCACTATCTTAGTCACCTCATCATAAAATTCAGTAAGATTAGTTTGGTATGACCTTCCCTTCACGAATCTATGCTGTCTCGACCTGATCAAGGTGTTCAGTTACCCCATCCCTGATTATAGTCTCCAGCAATTTCCCCACCACAGAAGTTATCCTCCTTTTTTAACTGTAAACACTGAGGCAAAGTAATTGTTCAACATGTCTGTCATTTCCCCATTATCACTGACAATATCTCCATTTTCTGCTTTTAATGGGTCTGTGTTGCACTTCACCACCCGCTTTCCTTTTATATGATTATGAAATTTCTTCTTATTGCGTTTTCACGGCCCTTGCAAGTTTCCTTTCATAATCCTTTTTAGTAGCCCTCATAAGCTGCTTCGTGACCTGTTGCTGGTCCTTGTCCCATTCATCCGGATCTGTGCTATGTGCTGCATTTTTGTACTCCCTTTCTTTTAGTTTTATACTGTCCTGAACCTCTTTAGTTGTCCATGGCTGTTTTTGTGAAGTGGAGAATTTTCCTCTCAGGGATATATACTTGCTCTGTATCTCGTTCAATGTTTCTTTAAATATTCCACACTGATCTTAAGTCGGTTGACCCATTAACAGAAACTTCCCCGTTTACCATGGACAGTTGCTGCCTCATCCCGTTAAAGTCCGCCTTACCCAAGTCTAAAATTCTAGGATCTGAAACGTGCTTTTCACTTTCAAACGCTACACTGAATTCAACCATGATCAGATTGAAGGAGGTGCACGTGAAATGCTGTCTCACCTGAAAAGACTGTTTAGTCCCTTGGTGAGCAGGGAGGAGGTAACAGGGTAGATGTTGCATCTTCTACGATTGTACGGGAAGGTTCCGTGGGAAGAGGGTGAGGTGTTGGGGGTAATGGAAGAGTGGATCAGGGCCTCCCAGAGGAAACGGTACTTGCGGAATGCTGACAGGTAGAGTGAGGGGAAGATGTGTTTTGTGGTGGCATCATGATGGAATTGGCAGAAGATGACCTCTTAAATGCAGAGGCTGGTGGGGTGAAAAGTGAGGACAAGAGGGCCGTATCCTGGTTCTTGGAGGTAGGGGAAGGGTGAGAGCAGAGGTGCAGGAGATGGGTCTGACACGGTTGAGAGCCCTGTCAACCACAGTGGGTGGAAAACCACAATTAAGGATGGAAGAAATGTCAGCAGCACAGCTTTGAAAATTGCATCATCGGAAAAAAAGCAACGGAGGCGAAGGAACTGGGAGAATAGAATGGAGTCCTTACAGAGTGTGGGGTGTGAAGAGCTGTTGTTGAGATTGCTGTGGGAATCAGTGCGCTTGTAAAGGATACTAGTGGACAGTCTATTCACAGAAATGGAGATAGTGAGGTCAAGGGAGGAAAGTGTCGGAGATGGACCACGTGAAGGTGATAGAAGGGTGGAAATTGGAAGTGAAATTGATAAATTTTTCCAGGTTTTCCAGGAACATGAAGCAGCACCGAAAAAGTTGTTGATGAACAAGGAATGTTCCACACACCCCATAAAAAGATAGGCAAAACTGGGACCTATACATGTATCCATGGCCACGCCTTTGGTTTGGAGGAAGTTCGACAAGTTAAAGGAGAAATTATTCAGTGAGAGACAATTCAGCCAGTCGGAGGAGAGTGGTGGTGGATGGGGATTATTCAGGCCTCTGTTCGAGGAAGAAACGGAGAACCCTCAGACCATCCTGGCCTGGAATGGAGGTATAGAGGGATTGAAAAACCCATGGTAAACAGGAGGCGGTTAGGGCCAGGAAACTGGAAGTTGTTGATATGATGTAGGGCATCAGAGGAATCGTGGGTGTAGGTGTGTGGGAACTGGACAAGAGGATAGAGTATGGAGTCAAGATAGGAAGAAATTAATTTAATAGGGCAGGAACAGGCTGACACGATGGACTTAACCTGGACAGTCCTGTTTGTGGATTTTGGGGAGGAGCATTTACAATGACATTGTTTAGAAAACAACATTTGAAGACATATTCATTTGTCCAATTTACCATGATATCCTATTCGTCTGCTGGGCCCCAGATCACAGACTTGTGAAAACTGTTCCTGAATTAATAATCCAGAGTAAAGCTTCACAACAATTATAACCACAAATGTTTGTGGAAATGAGCACTTGAAATAATTAGTTTAAAATTGAAAAGAACTAGCCTTCAGAAACTACCATCTTCACCAAGTTTAAGGTCAAATGCTGTGCCAAAGTATTTCTCACCTTCCTGCCCCTTTTTTAAACATTCACCGCTGAACATAGAGGTTAAATAAAGGAATTGCATTTTCTCATCCAATCTCAAATTGATTGGTATTGATTGTTGCCCCCCCCAAAATCATGATCTGGATTTTAAAATTTTTTTTAAATAAAATAAATGTTAGCTTGAACTAATCCTTGAAATCAAACATCTTCAATCTAAAACCATGCCAGATTATCTTTCAATATACTCCTGTGAGCATTTTTGCGGTTTGAGATTTAACTGATTTGTTTAGGTATACATTCCCTGCGTACTTTAATTACTTACCATTGAAAACAATTTTTCAGTGTACATAGAAGAAAATCACCAATTGCAGCATGCTTATCCAGGTGCAGCTAAAAGGAGTCAGCACTTAATAGGAAATAAAGTCCAATTCAATTTCACCATACATGTTCTTCTTTTGGAATCTATATATTTAATGTTACCATATAATCAACATTTTTTGTTTGAGGGCCCTGAATGAGAAAAGTGGATATTCTTCTCAATATTTCAACGTAATTTGTTTAAATGAACTTGGGGTTAGATGACTACATTGTTTTTAAAATATAGTGGAACTGAAAAGACAATACATCCCTTCCATTGTTCCTGACATTACAACAGCGATTACAATTCAAAAAATATAATTCAGTGGCTCCAAAGCACTCTGGGGCTACCCGAGATGGTGAAAAGCACAATATTAATGCAAGTCTTTTATTTCTTTCTTTGACAATTGCAGACAAATCATTCCAACAGTGCCCACATATGCCAATAGGAAACATCTATTTACATGCAGGTTAAATATCTGTTGCTGGCTGGTTGCCTAATAAAGGTGAACCCTTCAACAAGATTTAAAGGATTTCTCAAACATCAACCAACCAAATACTAAATAATTACCCACCATTAAAATTCAATGTCAGAGAAATTAACCAGTAGACCATGATCAGGAATTTATGATTGGAAGATCCAGTTTCAAAACTAAAATTTTATTCACTGTTGTAACGTGCAAAAAATGACAGCCAAGTTTCACACAAACATTAATGAGATATTGACAGTATATTAGTTGAGGTATATATATTGACCAGGACAAAGCTGAATAATTCCCGACCCTTCTGCAAGTTCCCAGGCTAAGATCGTTTGCGTAAAACAGAGACTGTGCTTCAGTTTTACATCTTATTTGAAAAATAGTTCCTTTGACAGTGCAGCACTCTTTTTCAGTACTGCATTGATGTGTCAGGCTAGATTCCAGATCATCTGCTCAAGTCTCTAGAGTCCCAATTTGGGACTTAAGACATTCTGACCCCGAGGAAAAATGCCTTACCAGTGAGCCAAGGCAGGCAATTGCAATACACTAATCAAATGCTAACTGCTAGCTTTAACAACAATTCTGATTAGATAGTTATCTGGCTAAACAGTTATTACTTCTCTGAAGAGAATTTGTACATTTGCCAAAATACTGTAAAGTTGGCACAGCATAATAAAAGGACTGATAAAATAAAATTGGATCACATAAACCTTGTGACGTTGTTATAACAAGGAAGTTCCACAATGTCTGCCGCAACAAAGATTTATAAAGCAAAGAAGTAATAGTTCTATTTCTGGTATCCTATATTTGGTGTTAACATTCTATTAATTATTGCAACTTTCTGCAAATGTAACTATTCTTTATTACAATCATTTGTATTTAATTAAAATTAGGTAACTTGATATTAGTCACCAAGTAATAAAGATATCGAAGGGAGATGAACGGATTCATGATTAAGTGGGATTGTAATAAATGAAAAGGTCACATTGTTCTTAAATTGTCATTTGGTGGTACAGAACTAGAGTATTGCCGAATAAAAATAAAAAATTTTGTCAAAGCTTTTTGCCTTGCACCCATCAGGACAGTTTGCAAAAATACAAATGTGAGAGGAAATAACAAATTTATACTGTGTGATAATGGGGTGGCACGGTGGCGCAGTGGTTAGCACTGCTGCCTCACGCGCTGAGGACCCAGGTTCGATCCCAGCCCCAGGTCACTGTCCGTGTGGAGTTTGCTCATTCTCCCCATGTCTCCGTGGATCTCACCCCCAAAGATTTGCAGGGTAGGTGGATGGGCCACACTAAATTGCCCCTTAATTGGAAAAAAAAGAATTGGGTACCCTAAACTTATACAACAAAATACTGTGTGAGAGTGCCGATTGGTTGACAAGTGGATTCTAACTGTTAAGAGTTGCCGCCGTGGGAAATGAGCAAATTGATGGTGACTGATAGTTACATGCCAAACATCGTTTGAAATGTAAAATGGAAACTTGACTCAGATTGGCCAAGGCATTGCCCTGAGAAATGAACCTGCGAATGGCTGTCATTTATTTTGTTTAGCTGAAACAATCACAATGTACGTACATGTTCTTTGTTTGCAAAGACCAGGGCCATTTGTATTAATATACGTAGCTTCAAGTACACGCAAATGCTCCACACTGCAAGTCCCGCTGACAATCTTAAATTGGTTGTCAGTGTAATTTTTAGCACACTGATGATTATTTAGCAAAATGTTGTACAATTAGCAAATCACATCTAATGTTGGACACTTTTGCAAGCATGGGCTGGTTGGGTACAGTCTGTACCTTGCCCACTGCGAACAGCTGAAGGGACAACTCTTTGATACAATCCGCCAGTCTTTGGGACATATGGCCTACATACCTAGCATTGAAATTCATATACTATGTTACTCAATAGTGTGATAGGCAGAACGTCATTTTGGCTTGACAACAGCATCCTATTAGTGGCAAATGTTACCCGTGCTGCTACTGCACCAGCAGAGGGCAGTAGAGTGGAGCTGCTGATTGGCTGTTGCGGGGGAAATTTGCATACGTGCATTGTGGTCACCCTAACTTGAAGGTGTACCTGAGCAAGAGACCCTAGCTGTTCAAGTGAAGACAAGCATCCAGAAGTGGGCAGTAGAGCGGAGCTGCTGGTTGGCTGTTGCGGGGGAAATGTGCATACGTGCACTGTGGTCATCCTAACTTGAAGGTGTACCTGAGCAAGAGACCCTAGCTGTTCAAGTGAAGACAAGCATCCAGCAGAGGGCAATAGAACGGAGCTGCTGATTGGCTGTTGCGGGGAACTTTGCGTACGTGCATTGTGGTCGTCCTAACTTGAAGGTTTGTGGAGGAGCTGTTGTCAAGTGACAATTAAACCCGAAACACATCTTCAGTGTTTCCCTCCCTACCCCCTCCTCTAACCAAAAAAACAACCGTTGTAAAGATCAAGGGGAAGGCTTGAGGGCAGGTAGAAGTTGAACAGTGACATCACAGCCTGCAGGTAAGGGATTGGCTGGTGATTGGTAAGTAGTTTTTCTTGTATTTTCCCTCAGGTGTTAGCGTGCGGGGCGCAGAGGTTGCTCAGTGAGTGCTTGCTGAGAAAGGGAGTGAATAACAGCTAAGCTCTTTCTTTATTTTTTTATCTAGAGGGGATGACAGGGAAAGTAATGCAATGTTCCTCCTGCAGAATGTCAGTGTGCCTGCTGATTTCATCTGTGGGAAGTGCATCCATCTCCAGCTCCTCAGAAACCCCGTTAGGGAGCTGGAGCTGGATGAACTTCGGATCATTCGGGAGGCAGAGGTGGTCGTAGATAGAAGCTTCAGGGATGTAGTTACTCCGAAGAATAAAGAAAGATGGGTGACGGTGAGAGGGGCTGGGAGGAAGCAATCAGTACAGGGATCCCCTGTGGTTGTTCTCCTTAGTAACATGTATACCGATTTGTATACTGTTTGGGGGGGGGGGGGAAAACTTACCAGGGGTAAGCCATGGGGTACAGGTCTCTGGCACAGAGTCTGTCCCTGTTGCTCAGAAGGGAAGGGGGGATAGGAGTAGAGCATTAGTCATTGGAGACTCCATAGTTAGGGGGATAGGTAGGAGATTCTGTGGGAACGAGAGAGACTCGCGGTTGGTGTGTTGCCTCCCAGGTGCCAGGGTGCGTGATGTCTCGGATCGTGTTTTTGGGATCCTTAAGGGGGAGGGATAGCAGTCCCAAGTCGTGGTCCACATAGGTAGGAAAAGGGATAGGGATGTAAGGCAGGAATTCAGGGATCTAGGGTGGAAACTTAGATCTAGGACAAACAGAGTTATTATCTCTGGGTTGTTACCCGTGCCACGTTCTAACGAGACGAGGAATAGGGAGAGAGAGGAGTTGAACACGTGGCTACATGGATGGTGCAGGAGGGAGGGTTTCAGATTTCTGTATAATTGGGGCTCATCCTGGGATCGGTGGGACCTCTACAAACGGGATGGTCTACACCTGGACCAGAGGGGTACCAATATCCTGGGGGGGGGGAGAAGCAATTTGCTAATGCTCTTCGGGAGGGTTTAAACTAGTTCAGCAGGGTCTTGGGAACCTGAATTGTAGCTTCAGTATACAGGAGGTTGAGAGTAGTGATGTCATGAGTAAGGTTTCAAAGTTGCAGGAGTGCACCGGCAGGCAGGAAGGTGGTTTAAAGTGTGTCTTCTTCAATGACGGAAGCATCCGGAATAAGGTGGGTGAACTTGCGGCATGGGTTGGTACCTAGGACTTCGATGTTGTGGCCATTTCGGAGACATGGATAGAGCAGGGACAGGAATGGTTGTTGCAGGTGCCGGGGTTTAGATATTTTAGTAAGCTCAGGGAAGGTGGTAAAAGAGGGGAGGGGTGGCATTGTTAGTCAAGGACAGTATTACGGTGGCAGAAAGGACGTTTGATGAGGACTCGTCTACTGAGGTAGTATGGGCTGAGGTTAGATACAGGAAAGGAGAGGTCACCCTGTTAGGGGTTTTCTATAGGCCTCAGAAAAGTTCCAGAGATGTAGAGGAAAGGATTGCAAAGATGATTCTGGATAGGAGCGAAAGTAACAGGGTAGTTGTTATGCCGGACTTTAACTTTCCAAATATTGACTGGAAACTCTATAGTTCGAGTAATTTAGATGGGTCCGTTTTTGTCCAATGTGTGCAGGATGGTTTCCTGACACAGTATGTAGATAGGCCAATGAGAGGCGAGGCCATATTGGATTTGGTACTGGGTAATGAACCAGGACAGGTGTTAGATTTGGAGGTAGGTGAGCACTTTGGTGATAGTGACCACAATTCGATTACGTTTACTTTAGTGATAGGTATATACCGCAGGGCAAGAGTTATATCTGGGGGAAAGGCAATTATGATGCGATGAGGCAAGACTTAGGATGCATCGGATGGAGAGGAAAACTGCAGAAGATGGGCACAATGGAAATATGGAGCTTGTTCAAGGAACAGCTACTGTGTATCCTTGATAAGTACGTACCTGTCAGGCAGGGAGGAAGTGGTCGAGCAAGGGAACCGTGGTTTACTAAAACAGTCGAAACACTTGTCAAGAGGAAGAAGGAGGCTTATGTAAAGATGAGACATGCAGGTGCAGTTAGGGCACTCGAGAGTTACAAGTTAGCTGGGAAGGACTTAAAGAGAGAGCTAAGAAGAGCCAGGAGGGGACATGAGAAGTCTTTGGCAGGTAGGATCAAGGATAACCCTAAAGCTTTCCATAGATATGTTAGGAATAAAAGAATGACTAGGGTAAAAGTAGGGCCAGTCAAGGACAGTAGTGGGAAGTTGTGCGTGGAGTCAGAGGAGATAGGAGAGGTGTTAAATGAATATTTTTCGTCAGTATTCAAACAGGAAAAAGACAATGTTGTCGAGGAGAATACTGAGATTCAGGCTACTAGACTAGAAGGGCTTGAGGTTCATAACGATGAGGGGTTTGCAATTCTGGAAAGTGTGAAAATAGATAAGTCCCCTGGGCCGGATGAGATTTATCCTAGGATTCTGTGGGAAGCTAGGGAGGAGATTGCTGAGCCTTTGGCTTTGATCTTTAAGTCATCTTTGTCTACAGGAATAGTGCCAGAAGACTGGAGGATAGCAAATGTTGTCCCCTTGTTCAAGAAGGGGAGTAGGGACAACCCCGATAACTATAGACCAGTGAGCCTTACTTCTGTTGTGGGCAAAATCTTGGAAAGGTTTATAAGAGATAGGATGTATAATCATCTGGAAAGGAATAATTTGATTAGAGATAGTCAACACGATTTTGTGAAGGGTAGGTCGTGCCTCACAAACCTTATTGAGTTCTTTGAGAAGGTGACCAAACAGGTGGATGAGGGTAAAGCAGTTGATGTGGTGTCTATGGATTTCAGTAAAGCGTTTGATAAGGTTCCCCACGGCTACTGCAGAAAATACGGAGGCATGGGATTCAGGGTGATTTAGCAGTTTGGATCAGAAATTGGCTAGCTGGAAGAAGACAAAGGGTGGTGGTTGATGGGAAATGTTCAGACTGAAGTCCAGTTACTAGTGGTGTACCACAAGAATCTGTTTTGGGGCCACTGCTGTTTGTCATTTTTATAAATGACCTGGAGGAGGGCGTAGAAGGATGGGGTGAGTAAATTTGCAGATGACACTAAAGTCGGTGGAATTGTGGACAGTGCGGAAGGATGTTACAAGTTACAGAGGAACATATATAAGCTGCAGTGCTGGGCTGAGAGGTGACAAATGGAGTTTAATGCAGATAAGTGTGAGGTGATTCATTTTGGAAGGAATAACAGGAAGACAGAGTACTGGGCTAATGGTAAGATTCTTGGCAGTGTGGATGAGCAGAGAGATCTCGGTGTCCATGTACATAGATCCCTGAAAGTTGCCACCCAGGTTGAGAAGGTTGTTAAGAAGACGTATGGTGTGTTAGCTTTTATTGTTAGAGGGATTGAGTTTCGGAGCCATGAGGTCATGTTGCAGCTGTACAAAACTCTGGTGCGGCCGCATTTGGAGTATTGCGTGCAATTCTGGTCGCCGCATTATAGGAAGGATGTGGAAGCATTGGAAAGGGTGCAGAGGAGATTTACCAGAATGTTGCCTGGTATGGAGGGAAGATCTAATGAGGAAAGGCTGGGGGACTTGACGCTGTTTTCGTTAGAGAGAAGTAGGTTAAGAGGTGACCTAATTGAGGCATACAAGATGATCAGAGGATTGGATAGGGTGGACAGTGAGAGCCTTTTTCCTCAGATGGTGATGTCTAGCACGAGGGGACATAGCTTTAAATTGAGTGGAGATAGATATAGGACAGATGTCAGAGGTAGGTTCTTTACTCGGAGAGTAGTAAGGGCGTGGAATGCCCTGCCTGCAACAGTAGTGAACTCGCCAACACTAAGGGGATTCAAATGGTCATTGGATAGACATATGGACGATAAGGGAATAGTGTAGTTGGGCTTTAGAGTGGTTTCACAGGTCGGTGCAACATCGAGGTCCGAAGGGCCTGTACTGCGCTGTAATGTTCTATGCATAGTAGCAGCGTGAAACAGCTAGTTTCACTTGTTGCTCAAATGTTTAAGATGCCTTGTCCTTCCAGGGTAATAAGGCAGACGGGCACTTTTCAGGGCCAAAGGTGATGGCCTTAGGCCTGCTCATGGGTTTGCACGATGTACAGCGCAAAATGATCTGCTTCGGGTCACCGTAATCCCGTACGATGTCTACGTTGCACCCTATTTCAGCTTACATGGTGAGCAAAATGGCTGGAGCCCTATTTCAAGGCTGCCGTTAAGGCCAATCTTATAACTTGTGGAACTGCAAGGCGCATTGACCAGTAACAGTAGGCTTATGGGAAACCGTGGTAAAGAGCCCCCAAACAGATTTCTCAATTAGTACATCAAGAAGGGGAATTAATTTGACTGCTGAATTTCAAAGGAGTCCATTAAGGATACGCAAGGAAATTATTACATGCAGATGCGGACTGAAATATAGCAAATGTATTATCCACATATTGGAAATATTCAAAGGGTAGGAGATTAGGCGTCATTCCATCGAAGACGCGTTTATATGCAACCCAACAAAGTTGTTTGGGAGAGCTGGACTTAGAGGGGTTCCATGATAACAACATCTATTTGGGTATAGATGATGTAATTCTAGCTAAACTCAAATGAGTGAGTTGCCAAGTTCATAAGCTCAATGAATGCTGATTTGCCTAATGGTGGCAGGTCTAGATTGCCATGATATAGTGCTGCAGTGCAAATACATGGCTTCCTTCAGTGGAATATTGGTGAATAGGCTAGCAATGTTCTTAAATTTAGTATATTTCTTAAATTCTCATTTATAAACAGACAAAATTAACATGGTAACCCAAATAAACCTCAAGCTGTTACATTACAGGCAACATCACTACTCAGGATTTTGTTAATTCAAGTTAACAGTTACATGGAAGTACAAAGATCCATTTTGAACCAACCAATGACATGCATGCATGAGACTACTCCATGCAGTTCCAGTTTAGCCTTCAACCAAACAGGCCTCGTTCGCAAACTTGCTATTACAGCTGTTGCTTTTTAATTGGTCTTCTCTTTAATAGCTTCCACTTCACAAGTTTTTTTATTTCTGAAGATACTGACTGCACTAATAGTGAAATATTTAGCTTATTTTCATCTCCCTTTTTTAGAAATTCTCCAATCAATATCATACACCATTTTCCACATGATAAATAACATTTTCTGACAAGACAACTTC
The DNA here is from genome assembly GCF_047496885.1 of Scyliorhinus torazame. Lineage (NCBI taxonomy): Eukaryota > Metazoa > Chordata > Chondrichthyes > Carcharhiniformes > Scyliorhinidae > Scyliorhinus > Scyliorhinus torazame. The sequence continues at coordinate 95,589,925 of NC_092714.1, read as the reverse complement.
AGTTATCTCAAAATGGTTTCATTAGACCGAGACAAGCAAACTGGCTACAGTATGCATCTTTGTGAATTAGTTCTACCCACATTCATTAACATTATTACAAATGTTACATTTTCTAAGATTATTTAATCTCAAAATATTATTGTGGGTTCTTTTATCATATATACCAAAATATATAAATATACAATTGTTCAATAAAATATTTATTGATCTCATAAAATTACAAAAACAGATGTTGGTAAATAGCCTTTTTCTCCCCCCATGAATTCTTAATTTCTACATTTGAACAAATGTGAGGTGCTGCATTTTGGTAAAATTACTGGGATACTCTAAATTGAAGTATGTTTGATACTGTGGAAGAGCAGAGGTACATTGAAAAAAATGAAATTAATGAAATGAAAATCGCTTATTGTCACAAGTAGGCTTCAATTAAGTTACTGTGAAAAGCCCCTAGTCGCCACATTCCGGCACCTGTTCGGGGAGGCTCTAACGGGAATTGAACCGTGCTGCTGGCCTGCCTTGGTCTGCTTTCAAAGCCAGCGATTTAGCCCCGTGCTAAACAGCCCCATTGGGAAGCATGCTGAAACATTAGAGATGATACAACTTGGATTCACTAGAACATTGCCTAATCTGAAGAAATAAATTTACCAAGAAAGGCTTTTGTTAGATCAATGTAGATTACAAGGTGATAAAATAGAGAGCTTTAAAATACACACTTCTGACACAGGATAGATAGAAAGAGGCTGTGTCCAGTAATTGAGTGATCAAGAACAAAGGGCCATAGATTCAAGATTGTCAAAAGGAATAGACAGTCAGCTGGTCAGAGGTCCGGACTTGTTGTCAGCCTCCCGAATAACCCTGGAATAGGATCTGCACTCGACACTGCAGAGAGAATGACAGCCCGGCCAAATATTGTGGTGGGCAAATAAGGTAGCAGTGCAATGTATACACTTGAGTCTTCAGACATGAAGCTGCAGCCAAGCCAAGTTAATGGGTTTTCTGAACTAACCTGGAGTGGAGGAGGGCATGGTGGCTTATTTGAAAACAGCTCTGTATAAACCCAGCAAACCTTGCTGGAAAATGTGTTTGTACCTAGGTAAGAATGGAATCTAACGTGGCTGGTGCTCCTTGATTAAGCAATGTACATGTTCCTTTCTTGCTTATTATGGCTATTGGAAGGTTTTACAACACCCATTGCTGAATTTTTTTTAAAAAAACACATATTTTCTCCCGAGGTAAGTTTCAGATGGATTTTGAAAAGGATACTTGTGTAACAGAAGAAAATTGAATGCAATTCACATTTGAAGGGATGAAGACAATTAAAACTGGTACCATAACAGAGGGATATTTCTAAAGCCTTTTGCACTATCGCGAAAGGCATGTCAACCCATTAACATGTACTGGCAATGCAAAGGGAACCAAGACAGGCAAAAGCTGCAATGTCATTAAAACGGCAACCACCATTATTCCAAGTTGAGGTAAACCTCAGAAGAAACAAGATCCTATTAGTGATTTTAACAAATTCCTAACAGTTTGAAACTAAGATTTAAAAATGTAGTAATTACAAATCTAACCATCTGTAGCTATAAATTGACAATGTATGTAGATAGATACTAAGAGGGAAACATTGTTTGTACTACAATTTGCCCAAAAGAGTTTAAGTGACACCAAAATTGGAAATAAACAGAAATGCTGGGACCACTTGCATGTCAGCAATGGGTGTAGACCCTTGATCGCACTATTCATCTATAATATTTTCCAAAGAGAAAATGCTGGAAAATCTCAGCAGGTCTGGCATCTGTAGGGAGAGAAATGAGCTAACGTTTTGAGTCCAGATGACCCTGACAAAGGGTCAACTGGACTCGAAACATTAGCTCTTTTCTCTCCCTACAGATGCTGCCAGACCTGCTGAGATTTTCCAGCATTTTTTCTTTGGAAAATATTATAGTTTCTCTTTGGTTTAAGATTCCAGCATCCACAGTAATTTGCTTTTATATAATATTTTCCAACTCTTTTGAAATGTCAACCGTTTTGTTCTTGTAGATGCTGCCTGGCCTGTTTTGTTTCCAAATTCCAGCAGCTGAAACATTTAGCTTTTTATTCAAAAATTGAATTGTGGCTTATTAAACTTTTTTTATTCTTTCACACGATGTGGCATTGCTGGATAGTCCAGCATTCATTGCCCATCCTTAATTTGTATAATAGTAAATCTGTTTATGAACTTGTAGGAAGAACAGATGGTACTAGATGGCACTCTTGTTCTAGTTTCTTCAGCAGTAAGATTATTTACCAGACTGAGAAATCCTTTGTTACCAACAGAGGGCATGTACATTCTGATACATACGGTATATAGTTGCAGTAAATCTGGAATTCTTTGTATAGTAGTGACAAAGTGAAGCATTGAATCGGGGTCAAAAAGTGAGCAAATTTGAGTATCTCAAGTGGCTCAAATCACCTAATAATGATCTTTATTAGTGTCACAAGTAGGCTTACATGAACACTGCAATGACGTTACTGTGAAAATGTCCTAGTCACCACCATCCAGCGCCTGTTAGGGTACACAGAGGGAGAATTCAGAATGTGTAACTCACCTAACAAGTACGTCATTTGGGACTTGCGGGAGGAAACCGGAGCAGCCGGAGGAAACCCACGCAGACACAGGGAGAACGTGCAGACTCCGCACTGACAGTGAGCCAAGCCTGGAATCGAACCCGGGTTCTTGGTGTTGTGAAGCAACAGTGCTAATCACTGTGCTGCTTTCTTGTACATAAAATAGTTTCAGGTTCCAAACCTTCAATTCTTTTCTGGGCAAATACTGTTGACAGAAATATATAATCTCAGAGTTTCCAAAAAAGCTTTTTTTTTTTAAATTTAGAGTATCCAATTCTTTTTTTTCAAATAAGGGACAATTTTGAGTGGCCAATTGACCTACCCTGCACATCTTTGGATTGTGGGGGTGAAACCCACGCAGACACGGTGAGAATGTGCAAACTTCCCACAGACAGTAACCCGGATCGAACCTGGGTCCGCGACACCATGAGGCCGCAGTGCTAACTGCTGTGCCACCGTATTGCCCTATCCAAATAATGTAAACAATGAAGAACAACCATAGAAAACATATTTTTTCCCCAGAGGTGGAACTGAGATGCTAAATTTTTATTATGTCTCTTTGTTTAGCAAAATGCAGGTTCTCAAATTATAATAGAAACAAAGATGCTAGCAAAGTGCTCAACAAACTTTGAAAAATGCATTATTTTTCTGTTAGCGCACTGATGATCCAGGAATCCTTGATGGAAAAGGACTGGAATTCTCCACTTAATCCCCTCCTCCAGTTACATGGAATACATACATACATTCACTTTAATACCCACAATATAATGTTGACTAGGTTTCAATAGTAACTCTGTGCTGATGGAATTTGGTTTTTAAATTTAGAGCACCCAATTCATTTTTCAGCCAATTAAGGGGCAATTTAGCATGGCCAATCCACCTGCACATCTTTGGCTTGTGGGGGCGAAACCCACGCAAACACAGGGAGAATGTGCAAACTCCACACAGAGTGACCCAGAGCCGGGATCGAACCCGGGACCTCGGTGTCGTGAGGCAGCAGCGCTAACCACTGTGCTGCCCTCCTGATGGAATTTTTAACTCTCATGCCCACCCCTACAGATTTCACTTGATGATTTATAGATTTGTCTCTCAGACATAGCAAGTAGCGACCCTCAGTCGCTACTGAGTTAACTGGTCTCAGCAAAGGCATACCAGGTGCGTACAGCTGCCAATATGCCGCAGGTTAAGAAAATAAATACTCACAGCACTCCCTTATGACCAACTCATAATTTGAAAACCTGCAGTTAATCATTTCTGCTTGCAGAAGCTAAGAGAGAATGACGGTTACCCATGGAACCATACCCATTAAAAGTATAAGTACAAAATTCTGCACCATGCTTCCGCTCTGATCTCTTTGTTTCCAAAGAGAAAATGCTGGAAAATCTCAGCAGGTCTGGCAACATCTGTACGGAGAGAAAAGACCCTAAAGGGTCACCTGGACTCAAAAAGTTAGCTTTTTTCTCTCCCTATTAATGCTGCCAGACCTGCTGAGATTTTCCAGGGTTTCCTCTTTGGGAACAGATTCCAGCATCCGCAGTAATTTGCTTTAATCCTGATCTCTTTGTTCTTGGAGCTAAATGTAAGCACAAGAAATATCTTTCAATCAGGCATTTCACAGCCTTCTGGATTGAACAATGAATGTTACAATTTTAGATTGTAACCTCTTTTTTTTGGTTCAGACAGCAATTGTTCATTATTCGGTCACTCATACCTTTGTTCGAGACACTTCACTTGTCCCATTACCACTCTGTCTCGTCTCTTAAACCATTAACCCTTTTGTAATTTAATCACTCCTGCCTTCCACCCCATTACCCCAATTTTCTTACCTCTGTACCTGCACCTACTCTTACCTTTTTCACAATTCTGACGAAAGGTCGGCAACCTAAAACATTAATCCTGCTTCCACTGCCCTACAAGCATTACCAACATGTTCTGCTTTTATTCCATTGAAAATATCAATGCCTTTGGAACAGGTGAAAACATGATATTGGGCAGTTTCATTGGAAGCCTGACACGCTCCCATTTCTCCCCCTCCCATGAGTGTAGTAGTTTCATAAAATGCCAATGGTTGTGTGGTAAGTGAAAATAAGTGAAGGCAGACAATGAAATAAAATAGTCTTTGTACAAATCATGCATTAAAGATTGCATTTTGTTTTTTTAAAAAGCACCTCCATTTTTTTTCTTGCCAAAGCTGATATATATTATTGGCAAATGAAAGTTTACATGAATAGCAGTCCACTGGCTTCATCAGGTGCCCAACCATGCAAAATTGCAAGTGGAAACAGAGGAAATTTGAACCGTATCTTCCATCTACCTTAGCATGGATAAGTTAGTTTTCAGGATACCATGCCACTTACAGTTGTAATTAGGAACCAATGTGCTCATGAAGCTCCTGTTTGGTAGCATAAATAGTATAATGCACTTCGTCATTGAAATTACTTTTGGCACATCAAGCTCTTTAGAAACAATTTCTTCTAGGTTTGTATCAAGCTTAAAAGAGCTTTAAACTCATATCTCAGTTGCAACAAATATTCAGGCAAAACCACAATCCATGCATTTGATCTTCATTGATCATAGAATTTACAGTGCATAAGGAGGCCCAATGAGTCTGCACCGGCTCTTGGAAAGAGCACCGTACCCAAGTCCACACCTCCACCCGATCCCCATAACCCAGTAACTCCACCCAACACTAAGGGCAATTTTGGACATTAATGGCAATTTAGCATGGCTAATCCACCTAACCTGCACATATTTGGACTGTGGGAGGAAACCGGAGCACCCGGAGGAAACCCACGCACACATGGGGAGAACGTGCAGACTCCGCACAGTCAGTGACCCAAGCCGGGAATCAAACCTGGGACCCTGGAGCTGTGAAGCAATTGTGCTAACCACTATGCTACCGTGCTGCCCATTTGATACTTCATACCTATTAATTTCCAAGGAAGCAGTAATTTTCAGCATCTACAATAAAATCAGGAGTGTTAAAAGTAACTGCTAATCATAGAAACATATGGTTCCCATGTCACAAAATTGTACGCACGAGGAACTTCGGCCAAACACATCAATTGCAGATCTGAATGAGCTATTCACAGTCCTATTTCTCCACATAGACTTTTTAAACTTAATGCCCAAAGAACACTTTTTAATTTAGAGTACCCAAATCTTTTTTCCAATTAAGGAACAATTTAGCATGGGCCAATCCACCTACCCGACACATCTTTGGGTTGTGGGGCTGTGACCCACGCAGACACGTGGAGAATATGCAAACTCCACACGGACAGTGACCTGGAGCCGGGATTGAATCCAGGTCCTCGGCACCATGAGGCAGTAGTGCTAACCACTGCCCCATATGCCGCCCTCCCCAAAAGAGAACATACACCAAACTATTTAGGGTATTATATGACCAAGGTGGACTTTCATAACTCATTAAGTCAGTAATCACGTTGGAAAACACCATATTCATTTATCTCTCAAAAGGGATTTTCTATAAAAAGCTAACTATATTTTTCTTGTCATGGATTTTCATATCTCTACTGATCTTGCTGACTCTAGTGTTCCAAATTCTGTTGCTGCCAGTCACCTCTTCCTATTGCTGGTGTTCTGCTTTGTTCTCCGTCCTGCCCCAGCTGTCTTCTCTACATCCCAATAATGTAAATTCTAAATTGGGCAGCACGGTAGCACAAGTGAATAGCACTGTGGCTTCACAGCACCAGGGTCCCAGGTTCGATTCCCTGCTGGGTCACATCTGTGCGGAATCTGTGCGTTCTCCCTGGGTCTGCGTGGGTTTCCTCCGGGTGCTCTGGTTTCCTCCCACAGTCCAAAGACATGCAGGTTAGGTGGATTGGCCATACTAAATTGCCCTGAGTATCCAAAAAGGTTAGGAGGAATTACAGTGGAAGTGGGTCGGTGCAGACTCGATGGGCTGAATGGCCTCCCTCTGCACTGTATGTTCTATGTATCTATCAAGGTGTGCAGTTTTAAAATTTGCAATTGCCACTGCTATTAGATCTTTTTATAAAGTATAATTTTGTGCAGGCCATTTAATATTTATTAATGCCCCATGGAACCTGGGCCATCTTAACAGGTTCTCTTGCTGAAGAAATTGGCAAAACAGATGCTGAATTTTGAGGACCTTTCAACTCATCGTAAAATGCTAAGCCTGCTCGACAGAAGACCGGTGGTCTACGTATTTACATTGTGTACCTTGTGTTGCCCTATTATGTATTTTCTTTTTGTTTTATTTTCATGTACTAAATGATCTGTTTGAGTTGCTCACAGAAAAATACCTCGATACACGTGACAATAAACAAATCCAAATTTTATGCGCTGGTTCTTTCATATGGTCAAAATGCAGTTCTCTTTAAATATATGCATACAGTTTATAGAAAGAAAATAATGAGACTGTAAGAGAACTTGAGCCACGGTGCTGCATGGTGGCACAATGGTCAACACAGCTGCCTCACAACACCAGGGACCCAAATTCGATTCCGGCCTCGAGTGACTGTGTGGAGCTTGCATGTTCTCCCAGTGCGTGGGTTTCCACCAAGTGCTTTGCGGAGTTCCCTCCCACTGTCTAAAGATGTGTAGGTTAGGTGGATTGCCAATGCTAAAAATTGCTCCCCCCCCCCCCCCCTTTCCGGAGTGTCCAGATATGCTAGTTAGGTGAGGTTTTAGGGATAGTACATGGGAGTGAGTCTAGTTAGGCTGCTCTTTTGGTGCAGACTCGATGGGCCGAATGGCCTCCTTCTGCACTGTAGGGATTCTATGGGAATGCGTGCAAAATTCAGAAATTTCTGAACTGCACAGAAAATTCGGAAAACCAAGGCCTTTTCTTCATTCTTGCACATATTTTTTTTAGAAATAAAGTATGAAGATTTTTTTTGAATTGCGAGCACTGGCTAGTGCCGCTTATTTCGGCCCACTTGAGAAAAACGGAGGGGGAATAAGATCTCGGCTCCACAAGTCCTGTACAAAATGAACTCGGTTGGTTTCAATTCAGTTGCTCGAAGTGTGAGCCCACATGATTAAGCAAAGCAGGAGATGCAAATAAGTGCCTGAAGCTGGTATTGGGTGCTCGCTTCCACAGAAAAAGTTCCATCTTCGGACTTTTAAAAAAAAGTAAACTGGAGAGCGAGCATTCTAGTTATTCTTTAAAAAAAAATGCAAATAGTCGTTTAAAAAAATCAAACCAGAATTATTTGAGATTATTTTGCAGATGGATAATGAGCTGGCTCCTCTGTCCCTCCAGAGAAATTTGTCTGAAAACACGGAGCGCGCCTGTCATGCATTGTAAACTGAATGTACGGAACATGTTTTTTTTTTAAAAGAAACTCAGAGCCGCGTTTCTCCTCCCCAATCACAAGTCGGAAAACAAGGTTAACCAGAACGTTTCAAATCCAAGGATTTAAAGCTGACCTTACTTTACAAAAATAACCGGCTGCAAAAAGTACTTTGGGTAGGTGACATTGTTGCTTAAAAGCGCTCAATTGACTGCATGGGAGAGGAGAGCGGAGTTAAATGCGGAGAATGGCGAGAGATGCATTATGAAACCGGTAGTGTTGATTGAGAGGAAGGAGCGGGAAAGAAAACTGCCGCAGTGTCTGTCAGGCGATGACGACAATGAAGATGGAAATGGCGGACAGTCCAGGATGCACAGAATCTCTACGGTGTTGCGCAGGCCATTCGGCCCATCGAGTCTGCACTGGACACAGTCGAAGAAGCCCCACACGCCGCTTCTCAGAAAGCGACCCGCACCGCCAGGAAGGAGACGACAAAAAAACAAAACACCGCAGGAGAAAAAATTCGCGCGCAAAGCAACGGCTGCGTCTGTCGAATTTAAAATCCGGTCACGGCGCAAAGCGCGGGACTTCTTTTTTCCAATTACTTTTTTCCCTTTGAAGTGACCGGATCGCGGAGTTGCTCTCCTCTCGGAGTCGAGTCGAGGGGAGGGAAAACAAAAGGTGACTCGGGAGCCGGTTGGAGGAGGGGGTTGGAAGAGACTCCATGCTGCCCCTCAGTGAGGGGAAAAAGAAAACCACTCACCGCCAAGATGGCGCTGGACGCCTTCCTCCAACCCTGCCCCCAGCCGACATTTTGTCTCCGCCATGAGCCGCACAATGTGCCTTTGCGGCAGCTCCTTCTCGCCGACATCTCCCTCAAACACAAAAGGAAAGATCGCCCGCCGCCACCTCTCGCCTCGGATTTCCCCCCCTCCCTTGACCGATTTGATTTAAAAATTAACTTGGAACAGATTTCCACCGAGGCCTTCCTAAAGCTCAACACGACGGGGGAAACCCTCGTGGCCTAAGTGCGGCCTCCTCGCGGCCTACCAACCGCCACTGCTCCTAACGGCCGCTCTCGAGCTGCCGCGCGAGCGCCCGCCGGCTGCCCCCCGCCAGGGGAAGCGGTCTCGGAGAGAGGTGGCCCAGCGGCCGCGGCGGCGCCCTTGCCCTTACCTGGTGAGTCAACCTGGCCGCCGGTGGCCCGATTTCGGGACGTTTCGCTTCCCTTGTTGGCTGGCAGGCTCAGCCTTTCCTGGCTGGGCCGAGCGCTGGAGGGTCGGGTCGGGCCTAGCCCTGCCAATCAGGCTTTGTTGTTTGATGGCTGCGGGGAGGAGGAGGAGGGGCTGACTCGACTCTGCTCCTCGCTCCCGCCGCCGTCGTAATACGTAACGTCAGAGCCTAACCCCTAGGAAAATGCGGAAGAAGCAAGTGTGGTCAGGCCAGAGCTGGGAAAGCAGCAAAAAAACGCAGATATTTAACGTCCCCGTCAGCGGCGGCCGCTCAACCCGAGCCTCGGGACTCTGCCCGCGGCCGAATCTGGGCGAGGTCCTAGATTTTATCCCCCCCCCTTTTCGCGGTTCAGAATGATGAATTGAAACGTGTGTGTTCGTACGGCTGCAACTTGTCAGAAGCTAAAATCCCGGTTTATAAGTAAAATTGTAGCCCACCCCAGCGCAGGGATCGGTTCGTCTAAATCTTTTGTTGAGACGGAGGAGTTTAAAATGTGCGTGTGTGAAAGAACCGGCATTCCAAAGCTCAACAAGCCGAACGGGAGGGGGGGGTAGGGGGAATAATCTCGGTTAGTCGAGCACTAAAGCAGTTGATCGAGGCACCCGGCTCCTTTTTATATATTTTGATTTGTCCCTTCATCTTCGTTAACAAACCCGCGCCCGCCATTTTCCACTCCTCCGTCCACCATTTTAATTAACCCAAGCTTAATTTCCATGTTTTTAAGTGATATCCCACCGCCTCCGTACCACCTTTCGTGATGCATGGATGGCAGCACATGATTAAATTAGATCCTTGAAGAGAGTCATACTTAGACCCAATATTTGACCTCTTCACCCCCAGGTTGACCTCAAGTTTGAGGGTAGGTGGAGGGTAAATGGGAGGCCAGCCATTTAAGTTTGGAGGTAACAGAGACACAAATGAGGGTTTGAAAAGCAGATCAGTTGAGCCAGGACAGAATTGGAGAGAAGCCAGCTAAGAGAATGAGGGGAGATATAATGTACTGTGGTTAGAATTACAAAATACACTGCTCTCGTGCTCGTGTTAAGGGCGGAAACATGATTGGAATGATTCTGATGGGATGTTCATTTGAAAAGACAGCGTGGAAGGTAGTGATTATGGTTTTGAAAGGGTGGGGGTATGGTACCTGTAGCAAATAAAACATTTATAATTTCAACTAATGTACCAGCTGCATATTATGTGGTAAGCAGTTTAGATTGAATTAGGTTGGGAACAGAAGATGGGTCACGTAATCAAATTGGGCTTGGAGTCAGCGTGGGAAGAAATGGTAGGAAAACATGGGTTCAGAGTGAAAGTACGGGGAGGTGAATTGATTTTTGTGATGATTTTCTTACACTTGTTGAGGTGATGATGGGAGATGTATGTTTAAGGAGGCTATTGGTATTGGAGAAAATATGCAGTGGATTATCTTTGCTCTCCAGGAAGCAAACAGTTTTGCAGACCTGAGTACTTTGTTCATCTAGCTTGTGGATGAATGGTGAAGCTATTTGATACAGTCAAGTTTATAAGACGAGTGAATGAAGATGGAGGTCATACCAAGGAAATAACGGACGAAAGAGTAAACTTTCTTACGAATTAAGGTACCCAATAGGTTGAGCAAATCAGTTGCAGAAGTATGGGGAAAATGATACAAAAACTAGCGTGATAAATGGTTTCGGAGAGAATCGTTTCCACGGCTGGATACAGAGGAAGTATATTGAAAAAGGGATGGATATGTTGAGGAATACAACGTTTTATTGCAGATAGCTTTGATGGTGAGCGTGGTTATGGAGTAGATAGGTCACTGGAGATGTCAAATTAAGGTGTGGGCTACAAATACGAGGAAGACAGTTTATATAAAAGGAGATGTGGAAGGGGGAATTGAGGGTGGTGAAGTCAAAGGAGAGATGTCAAGGATTGAATTCACTCCCAAGTCAGTGCAGAGGCTGAGGCAGGATATCTTGGATACACCTGGTGGGTTTGGAGTACGATTTTAGAATGAAAATGCCATAGAATCCCTACAGTGCAGAGGGGGACCATTTGGCCCATTGAGTGCACCAACCCTTCGAAAGAGCACCCAACCTAGGCACAGTCCCCCACCCAATTCCTGTTACCCAACCTTAAGGGGCATTTCAGCATGATCAATCCACATAACCACATCTTTGGACTGGGAGGAAACCGGAGCACCCAGAGGAAACTCACGCAAGGGGGGGGGGATGTGCAAACTCCACACAGTCACCCAAAATCAGAATCAAATGTGGGTTCCTGGTGCTGTGAGGTAGCAGTGCTAGCCACCTTGCTGCCCCAAAATCAATGTGCTGGCAGGAGAAGTGACTAAGATGTGAGTTTTTTAGGGCTGCATTGCCACTTTAGTTATACATATAAGCCAATTATATCTAGAATTTGGTACAAGCTTTCTTATTAAACATATTTTATTACGAACATGTATCAAAACAGGTTACAGCAAATAAACACCCTGGGAGGCACACTTCCCAACAATCAACAGTTTGTACAACTTCTCTTCTCCCCTGCCCCTCGTGACGAACAGCTCCTCAAACACGGTCACAAACATCCCCCACGTTTTCTCAAACCCCTCTGTTGAGCCCCTTAACTCAGACTTTATCTTCTCCAACGCAGGAAGTCGTACAGGTCACCCAACCAAGCCGCTGCCCCCGGTGGTGATGTCAACCGCCATTCCAATAAAATCCGCTGCCGGGCAATCAAAGAATCAAAGGCCACGACATCGGCCTTCCTCCTCTCCATGAGCTCCGGCTTCTCTGAAACCCCAAATATCGGCACCAATGGTCTGGGTCCACTTCCCCACTATCCTGGCTAGGCCCGCAACAATTCCCGCCCAGAATCTCTCCCAATTTTTCACAACCTCAGATCATGGGCTGGATTCTCTGTTCTGGAGACTAAGTCCCCACGCCGGTGTGAAAACGGTGGTGTTTTACGCCAGGAGAACTGGCGCAAAACGGCCACCGATTCCCTGTCTAGCAGCCAGGCAGCTCCAGCTGCCGATACGGCCTGGAGAGTTGCTGGGTCCTGGCTGTGCATGGGCGGCCTGCAGCAGCTGCGCCGTGCTTCATGGCCGACACGGTCTGCAAAATAGTACCCCCCCCACTTCGGCCAGCTCGCGCGCCCGGACCGCCCCACCTTAGTGCCCCCTGCCCTGAATAATGCCCTCCCTGCCCGCGGGCTTTCCCTCGACTGTGGCGCCGCTGGACTGAGTCCGCAGCTGCCATGCTGAGTTCCTGACTGATGAGACATCCACGCTGACGGGAACTTTGCCAGTTGGGGATGGAGCATCGTGGGGCGGGCCTCAGCCAATGTTCAGAGGCCATGGATACGGTACGCCGCTTTTCAGGGGGTGGAGCATCGTGAAAGCGGTGCCGCTCCCGGTTCCGGCATCATCAGGGATTCTCCGCTGAATGCGATTTTGGCATCGGGGATCGGAGAATCCAGCCCCATGTGCGCGTGATTCGCTGGCCTCCGCCCACACCTCTCACACTCATCTGCCACCCCCGGAAAAAAAACACTCATTGTCGCCCGAGTCATATGCACCCTTAAACTGTATCAGGCTGATCCTTGCACAGGAGGACGTCCTGTATATCCTACACGTGCCTCACTCCATACTCCCCAATTGATCTCCCCTTCCCATTTCTCCTTGATCTTCACCACATTCACCGCCCTGCTCCCCAGCCACATGTATATATCCCCAATTCTTCCCTCCCCTTCCACATCCGGAAGCAGCAGTCGCTCCAGCAGGGTGTATCCCAGCAACTTAGGGAATGCCTTCCAGTCCCTAACCTGCAGATACCTGAACTCACTTCCCCTCGGCAGATCTACCCTCTCCCTTAGCTCCTCCAAACTGGCAAACCCTTTCTCCAAATACAGATCCCTCACGACCAACCCCACTTCCCTCCACCTCATGTATACACTATCCATCCCTCATCTCCCCCCCCCCCCCTTCAAACCCATGATTCTCGCACAACGGCATTAACACCGACATCCCCTCCACCCTAAAATGCCACCTCAACTGATCCCAAATTTTCACTGTGGATTGCACCTCTGGGCTTCCCGAATACCTACCCGGCGCCATTGGCAACACTATCGTCACCATGGCCCTTTAGCTGGACCCCCTACAAGATTCCTCCTCCATCCTCACCCACTCAACCCCTTCTCCTTCCCACCATTGCCGCACCTTTTCCACATTTGCCATCCAGTAATAATGAAGCAGGTTCGGCAACGCTAACCCCCTCTGCTGCCTCTGCACCTTCCTTGCCCATACAAAGTCCAAAATAATTGTGTCCAATTTCCGAAAAAAGGCCTTTGGTATAAAGATCGGGAGAGCCGGAAAAATAAGAACACCCGCGACATTTTAACTGGCCCATTCAGTCCCTGGACGTTCCACGTTACCAACCTTACCGGACGCTTACGCCTCCAATCCCCTCCACCGTCCGTCATCTTCTCCACTCAACTCCAGCCCTCTTAATTCCACCCTATACCTAGCCCATTCCAGATTGCCCCCTTCTCTGCTCCTGACCATGTCATCGCTCACCTGGTACGTCGCGACAACCTCCTACCCGGCCACTCCTCTTGGCCTTCTCCCCCACCCGACTTCTGCTCGCCAGCATTACTTGCTAGTGCGGCAGCCCCTGCTCAAAGGTTCCTCCCAAAGACCTCCCCCCACCCACCCCCATTCCTCTGCTCAAGGAAGAGGCTCCCTGCTGACCTTATCTTCCCCCACCCAAACAAAGACGACTCCAGGCTACCTCCCCCAAAAGCAAACAACCAAATGCTAAACACAAACAGTCCCATAAAACAGGAGGGGGGGTGGTGGGAATATCCATCCCCACATAAACCCTTCACCCCTACCACCCCTTACAATCCCAACAGTATACAGAAGACCCAAAAAAGGAACCCCTCCAATACCTACTCCCACTTCAAACGTGTTCCCAATCATTACGAAATGCCAGCACCCCGGTTCCCAAACATTATCAACTCAGTTCTTCCCCAGTTTATAGTCCTTAATGAAGTCCTCAGCCGCTTCTGGGGTCTCGAAGTAATACTCCTGGCCTTCAAACGTCACCCATAATTTTGCCGGGTAGAGCACCCAAAACCTGATCTGCCGCTGGTACAGCACCTCCTTGGCCTTGTACCCTGCCAACCACTTTGCCAACTCAGCTCAAAAGTGCTGATATATTCGGACCATGTTCCCCTCCCATTCGCAGGTGCGCTTCTCCCTGTCCCAACGCAAAATCTTCTCTTTCTCCAGGGACCTGTGAACTCGGTCCACTTCAGGGGTCTTATCTAGCACACCTTCCGCCACCAGCTCCACCAGCATCTTCGAGACGAACCTTGTGGCATTCGCACCTTCCACTCCTTTAGGCAGGCCCACTATTCACAGGTTCTGCCTTCTCGAGGTATTTTCCTGCTCCTCCACCTTCGCCCTCAACGTTTTACAACCCCACCTCTGCCTCCAGTGCCAACACACGATCGCTGTGGTCCGAGATTACTCCTTCAATCTCTCAAATCTGCGACCCCTGCACCTCCAAACATTTCTGCACCCACTCCATCAAACTCTTCAGGGGTGCCACAGCTGCTTCAATGGCCTTAGAGCGATCCTCCCACATTTCCTTCCTCTGCTGGCGGAATTCCTCCTTAATAAAAGCCACTAACTGCTCCTCCATCTGGGGCTTTCCACCTTGCAACAGCCTCCGCCATCCTTACACCGGCTGTTGCGCCACAGGTTTCCTCCAACTCTTTGGCCAGGTCTCTCACCGTCTTCTGCCGGGTCTGATAACTAGTGGACATGTCACTTCTGGGGGAAACTATGCCGACCTTCAACTACCCCATTTCATCGAAATTGCGCCCAATATCGGGTAAAAAGAGCCCTTTCCTCAGCCTTCGAGCAAGAGCAGCCCTGAGTATGATGCCTCACAGGTCGTACAGGTTCCTGAGGCAGAAACCGACAGCTGTGGAGGTGCCGCGGGTGGTGATCGTGAGACTCCACAAATTTGTGGAGAAAGAGAAGATTTTGCGTTGGGCCAGGGAGAAGCGCACCTGCGAATGGGAGGGGAACAAGGTCCGAATATATCAGGACTTGAGCTGCGTCGGTGAAATGGCGGGCAGGGTACAAGGTCATGGCCGCCACCGGAATATTTTTTTTAACAAGCTTAAGTAAATTGATTACAGCAAGTTTTAATAAATTCACATTATACCGTAAGTTGGGGGGAAAGTAAATTAGTTTGAGATTTACATAGTAAAGGACTTGCATAAAATACGGCATAGTCCTTTAATTATGTCTTGAGATTTGAGATACAAATCAATTGGGAGGCACGGTAGCACAATGATTAGCACTGTTGCTTCACAATGCCAGGGTCCCAGGTTCGATTACTGCTTGAATCACTGCAAAGTCTGTACGTTCTCCCCGTGCCTGCGTGGGTTTTCTCTGGGTGCTCCGGTTTCCTCCCACAAGCGCTGAAAGATGTGCTGTTAGGTGAATTGGACATTCTGAATTCTCCCTCAGTGTACCCGAACAGGCGTCGGAGTGCGGCGACTAGGGGATTTTTACACGAAAGAGAAAATGCTGGAAAATCTCAGCAAGTCTGGCAGCATCTGTAGGGAGAGAAAAGAGCTAACGTTTCGAGTCCGATGACTTTGTCAAAGCTAACAGACAGAGAAAGTGGGAAATATTTATACTGTGGAGTGAGAATGAAAGATGAGTCATTGCCACAGAAACCCAGGGAAACCGGGTGCTAATGGCCACAGAAACCAAGGGGAAAGAGTGCTAATGGCAGCCCCCAGACAGGACAAAAGATGTGAAAGGTCAAACAGCAGGGAAACTAACATCAGAGGATGAACTGTAGATGTGGGGGGAGGGGAAGGGGGAAGCAAAAAAGAGGAAGATGAAGGAAAGGTGAATAAGATTGGGGGAAGGGAATAAATATATATTAAGAAAGAAAGAAATGGTAAAAGACAGTTAAAATGATTTCTTTCATTTTAAGAAAGAAAGATACCATTTCTTTCTTAATAGATATATTTAAAAAAATGTTTTATTAAAGCTTTTCCAACCAACGTTTTTACATAACAAAGATAGAAGTACAAATAATAATAAAAATAAACCAGAATTATTAAACAAAACAAGGTGGGTGTTGTCTTCCTATAAACCTTACATTATATCAACAGTTCCCCCCCCCCCCCCCCCCACCTGAGCCCCCCCCCCCCCAGGATGTTGCTGCTGCCGACAATTACTGCTCCCCTAGAAAGTCAAGAAAAGGTTGCCACCGCCGGGGGAACCCCATCAAGGACCCTGTCAAGGAGAACTTTATTCGCTCCAGGCTGAGGAACCCCGCCATATCGCTAACCAAGGTCTCCACACTCGGGGGTTTCGAATCCCTCCACATTAACAAGATCCGTCTCTGGGCTACCAGGGAGGCAAAGGCCAGTACCTCGGCCTCTTTCACTTCCTGCACTCCCGGATCCTCCGACACCCCAAATATCGCTACTGTTGGACTCGCCTTCACCCGAGTGTCCAAAATCCTAGACCACCCTCGCAAACCCCTGCCAGAATTCTTTAAGTGCCGGGAATGCCCAAAACATATGGGCATGGTTCGCCGGACTCCCTGCACATCTCGGGCACCTGTCCTCCACCCCAAAAAACTTACTCATCCTTGCTGCTGTTATGTGCGGCCGATGCGCCACCTTAAACTGAATTATGCTGAGCTTGGCACATGATGAGGAGGAGTTCACCCTGCCCAGGGCGTTGGCCCACAGGCCCTCACCCAGCTCCTCCTCCCACTTGCCCTTCAACTCCTCCACTGAGGCTTCCTGCAGCTCCTGATATATGTCCGACACCTTCCCCTCCCCTACCCAGATGCCAGACACCACCCTGTCCTGGATCCTACGCGGGGGCAGCAGCGGAAATGTCCCCACCTGTTTTCTAAGAAAGTCCCGAACCTGGAGGTACCTGAACGCATTCCCCAGGGGCAGGCCGAACTTCTCCAGCGCCTGCATGCTAGGGAAAATCCCGTCTATAAACAGGTCCCCCATCCTAACACCTGCCCTATACCTTCTTAATAGATATTTAATTCCCCCCCAATCTTATCCACCTTTCCTTCATCTTCCTCCTATTTGCTTCCTCTCCCCCACATCTACAGTTCATCCTCTGATGTTAGTTTCCCTGCTGTTTGACCTTTCATATCTTTTGTCCTCTGGGAACTGCCATTAGCACTCTTTCCCCTTGGTTTCTGTGGCCATTAGCACCCGGTTTCCCTGGGTTTCTATGGCTATGACTCATCTTTCATTCTCACTCCACAGTATAAATATTTCTCACTTTCTCTGTTAGCTTTGACAAAGAGTCATCGGACTCGAAACATTAGCTCTTTTCTCTCCCTACAGATGTTGCCAGACTTGCTGAGATTTTCCAGCATTTTCTTTTGTTCCAGATTCTAGCGTCCGCAGTAATTTGCTTTTATCCAGGGGATTTTTACAGTAACTTGAAGTGTTAATGTAAGTCTACTTGTGACAATAATAAAGATTATTATGAACTTTTTAAAATTTAGAGTATGCAATTTTTTCCCCCAATTAAGGGGCTATTTAGCGTGTCAATCCACCTAGCATGCACATCTTTGGGCTGTGGAGATGAGACCCACACAAACACTGGGAGAATGTGCAAACTACACAGGTACAGTGGCCTGGGGTCAGGATTAAACCCGGGTCCTCAGCGCCGTGAGGCAGCAGTGTGGACTACTGCGCCATCGTGCCGCCCACAAATCAATGTTTTATCAATTCAACAAAGTTTCTTTAAACTTACCTGAAATCTGCAATAGCCTATAAGCTGCAGCTGACTCTGCCCTCCAACAGAAGGCTGCAAATACATCAATTTAAATCATGCTGCGAGAAAAAAAGTTCTTCTGTTAGACTAGATTCACTAAATTACAAACACACTCAACGTTAACTCTTGTTTCTCCTCTCCAGAGATGCTGCTCGACCAGCTGAATTTGTCCAGCATTTTCTGCTTTTACTTCAGATTTCCAGATCTGCAATATTTTGCTTTCATTTAGTCAACTAAATTACAACTTTTGCTGAGTTGTATTGCTGAATAAGATATAAGACATGAGTAAGGACTTCATTTCATAGGGTATTTACAAAGTTATTCTGTTAAGTTAACCCATTGAAGGGATTCTTTAAAATAAGAGGTGACCATGTTTCCAGGACCATATTAGTGGCGTAAGATTATTGAAACTACTTTGACATGCAAGTAGCTTTACAGAATTATGCAGCTTTTAACCCATTTAAGGTCCTTTCTCAGATTTCAAGATGGAGTGCGTAAAGCAGGGGGGACATGAGTTATCTCAAAGTGACTGCAAGTAGTCAATGCTGCAAGCCGCTTAGATTGGGCATTATTGAATTAAAATTGATCAAATATATTGATCCAGTTCCAGTACAAAAAGAAGCACTTGCATTTATATAAGAACTTGAGTACTATGAGCAGGAGTTGATTATGTGGCCACTCAAGCCTGTTCTGCTATTTAATATGATTGTGGCTGATTTGCTTCAACTATTTTTTTCATCATCTCTCCATGATTCCCCGAGACCTCTAAAAATCTGCATGTCTCAGCCTTGAAGATGGAGCATCCTCAACTTTCTGGAATAAATAATTCCAAGATTCTCAATTCTGAGTGAAGAAATTGCTCCTCAGTCCTGAACGATAGACCCCTTAGCATGACGCTGCAGACCCATGTTCCAAGTTCCCCATCCAAGGGAAGCAAACTGTGCCCCTCCCATTCTAAGCTCTAGGGAGTAGAAGCCCTATTTACTCAACCCCTCATCACCGGAAAAACCTCATGCCAGGCACAAATCCAGTGAATCTTTGTTGTCCCACCTCCAAGACAAGTATATCCTTTAGATTTGGAGTACAAAACTCTACAGTACTCCCTAAGTGTGGTCTCACCAACGCTTTACAATTGCAGGTAGACCTTGTATTCCAATCACTCTGTAATTAAGGCCAACATGATACTGCCTTCCCAATTATTTGCTGTACCTGCATGCTAACTATTCTTTGTACAAGCAAGTCTCTGAACATCATCATTTAAAAGTTCCACACCTTAAAAAAATTATTCTGCATCCTATTACTACCAAGTAAGAAGTCTTGCAACACCAGGTTAAAGTCCAACAGGTTTGTTTCAAATCACTAGCTTTGACTTTGTCTATATATATGTTTCTGGAACATACCTCTTCATTCACCTGAGGAAGGAGCAGTGCTCCGAAAGCTAGTGATTTGAAGCAAACTTGTTGGACCTTAACCTGGTGTAAGACTTCTTGCTGTGCTCATCCCAGCCCAACGCCGGCATCTCCACATTATTACTACCAAAGTGAACATCCTCATACTTTACACTCCATCTGCCAACTTATTACCTACTTAACATGTCTACACCTCTTTGTAGCCTGTGTCCCCCTCACAATTTACATTCCCGTCTACTTTGTATCATCAGCGAACTTGGATATATTATTCTCATCCTCTTCATCTAAATCATAAATATATATTGTAAATAGTTCAGGCCCCCAACACTAACCCCTTCTGCACTTCACTCATTACACCATGTCAATTTGAAATGCCATTTACCTGTACTTTCTGCCCATTAAGCAACCTTCTATATGCTAGTATGTCACTCCTTCCCCCCCTAACTCCATGAACCCTTACAACCTTTTTTGTGGCATCTCCTTGAATGCCTTCTGAAAATCCCAAGTATTTTTGTTATACTGGCTCCCTTTTACCCTACTAGCTATACCCTCAAAAATCACCAATAAACTTACAAAGCATAATTTCCAGTTTGTAAAACCATGTTGACCCTGACAATATAATTTTCAAAGTGCACTGCTAAGACTTAATAGATTTCAGCATTGTAAGATGTTCGTCTAACTGGCCTACAGGTTCTTTCTATACTATGTTGCCAATCCCCCCAGTCCTTTCCAGCCACTTGTGAAGTGCTGTTGTAATGAAGGAAACAAACATGTAAAGCAATGATGTGTAACTCAGGCTAGTGAGTGAACCATATGAGTGAGCCTCCTTCATCTCTGTGGGCTGCAAGATTGAAATCAGGCTTATACGCTAACCATGACCACATGAATAAGATTTAATACATGCTGAATATTTCATGAGTTACAGAAAATGCTTAATCATATATATATATTATTAGAACAGTTATCAACTTCAAATGGCAAAAAAAAAAATATTTGCACTTTGGATGCAGAGCGCACTGCCCTCAATCAGAATGCACCTCACTTCACTTGCCCTTGCTTTACGTACGTATGGGTCATACCAATAGGAAAAAATCTATGTGGATGGAAATCAGCGGAATGTGGCATTCCTGCATGTGGGCAACGGTCAACAAAATATTTCATGGACCGCATGTGGCCCTTGGGCTGCAGAGTGTCCACCACTGACTGGAAAGTTAAAATACCTGAAGGATTTGGCAGGGATAATCAATTTTCTTTCTTTCTAATCTGTGTGGTTTATGTACAATATGTATAAAACCAATTTTTTGGGGGAAATAAAGTTGGTGTTGCTTCAGCCTCAGTCCAACAATACAAATCCGATCTGATCTTATTCCTGGTATTGTAAAGGCGGGGGGAGAACAATTGAAGGTAACTGACATCATCTTGCAGTCTCACCTATCTCTGGAATTGGTGCAATCTTAAAGATAAAATAAACTTGGGCACAATTTAGTAAGATGTTATGAGGGGGGAAGTAAAGATCAAAGGAGAGCAACAGTAAATTAAACAAATCTATTGATATATTGGACCAAATAGTCAATATTATATTGGATTACAAAGTTCTCCAGGGCTCTTGAATGAGACAACAAGATAGTATGAAGGGATAGGTAAATTGGATGAGAGGATATGATTGGTGATATAATGTAGAAACAGCAAAACCATCCTGGCAAGATCTATGAAAATTTATCAATCTGGTATTAATGCACAATCAAGTGAAAGTTAGGAATGTAAGAATAGTTAATTCTCTTGGAGATGGCTGCTTCCCTGCCTACATTAAACAATGTAAAAATGCAACTGGTGGCATGTCCATTTCATGAGACATCAAGATCAAGGGGAAATAAGTAAAAGACCTCCAGACACCATTACCCACTACCACCACCACCCCTCTCAACCAATTGTTTGATATGGCACAATCTTGGGGGCATTTGTGCATTCAAGTGTTATATTTTGTGAAATAACTAGTGTGGAATGTTTAAAGATGACACTGAACAAGTCCCAAACATGCTCAATCACAGCGGGAACTCCACTACAAAAATGGTTAATAAGACTTGAAAGTAAACATTTATATTTCATTGCTGTGGATTTAAACCTTTTAATCAAAGCACATGCTTCATAGAACAGACTTTGTAACAATCGAAGTAGGGTTACCTATCAGAAGGATGGTGAAACGTAAGGGGAGCTATGCTTTTTAAAAGCATTGATAAGGATTACTGAAAAGAGATTAATAATGATGTGGAGTTTGCAAGTTGTCAAATGCATGTTATAAAAAGAAGTAAAAATGGGCATCAGCAGAGTAACCTCGAGTTCTTTTTCTGATTCAATCTCAATCCCAACTTGTTTTGGAATCTCCAATGAACTCAAGATTTTGCCATAAGTGTTGCTGTTAAGTGAATGTAAATTGTCAACTTATTACATGTACTTAATACTCTGAACAGCAATAAATGTAATACCTTTTATTTTGAGGAGTAATGTTAGAACACCCATCCTCTAACGGGATAGAAAAAAAAACAAACTGCAACGCCTGGATGAAAGTCTTTATTCTCAAATATTCGTGGGAAAACACTTCTCCTTTTCACCAATTTTGGCAACATTTTTCCTGAGCCAAAATATGAGCTTTATATTATGGTGAGTTATGCAGCTGAGCCATCCAGATCACAATGTCTGGTTTGTATCAAATTTATCTTTGACTGATTGCTGTCGAGTGATTTGTTGTGGATGGTGCTAGCCAGTTTGATTGGCAGCTGAATTGGCAAATTCCCAGACAAGAGTGTGGTGTTGGGGTGTGGGGAAAGGGAAAGTAAGTAGTCTTTGGTTCATGTTTGTTCGGGAAACAGTGCCCTTAATTATAGTGTCCATTAATTTCAGAGTCAGCTAGTTAGATAAATCAATTTAACCCACTGCAGTACTAGTGAGGTACTGTAACAAAACATTTAACTATACTGTAAAAATTATTTTGCAAAGAAAATAAATCAACTTGTTGGTTCACAATTGGCCTCATAGGGCAGCACGGTGGCGCAGTGGGTTAGCACTGCGGCCTCAGGGCGCCGAGGACCCAGGTTCGATCCCGGCTCTGGGTCACTGTCCGTGTGGAGTTTGCACATTCTCCCCGTGTTTGCGTGGGTTTCGCCCCCACAACCCAAAAATGTGCTAGCTAGGTGGATTGGCCACGCTAAATTGCCCCTTAATTGGAAAAAATGAATTGGGTACTCTTAAATTTATTTAAAAAAACAATTGGCCTCATGCACTGGAGTATTTATAACTGCTTGTAGAAGATAGGGCTGAAAGGAAAATATCAAATTTACAGGGAGGGGAGGGAGTTTGTTACAACCAATGGATCATATATTATATGACCAGATATTTGGCAGCAAAGTATCTTAAGGAACATGGGTCTGCTTGCAGGAGACTGGATACTAATTGCAAGAGAAAGTAGTCTCCAAATTTGTAACATGAAAAAATTGAATGGTCAGTGCAGCAGACTATTCCTTGCATCTAAACTAGATAAATATAGAACATTGTCCCTAACCTGAATTAATACTACAAATATTGTACATCTACCATCTTGCATATTTGCCTCATTGTCATTAGTCTACTGATGCCAAGCCAACATTGTTAAATAATGTTAAGAATGTATAATTATGGGAAAATAATTAAAATAGCTTGCCAACTTTCACTGCTTGAGTTTACATCTTAAGATTGACCATTTGTGCAAAATAATGAAGGGCTATTGGTGGCTGTGGGCTTGAAGAAGAACTATCCTGATTATACATTGAGAAGGTAGACCAATTCCTAAAAATCATTGCTTAGAATTGACGAAGGCCCAGGAGTTAGTTTTATAAAAATTATTTCTTGGGGTGTGGGTGTCACTGGCTTGGCCAGCATTTTTGCCCAATTGAGTGGTTTACTAGGCCATTTCGGGTGGGGGGGGGGGGGGTGGGGGGGGGCGGCGGCAGTTCAATCGCATCAACCGCATAGCTTTTAAAAATATTTTAGAGTACCCAATTATTTTTTCTTTCCAATTAAGGGGCAATTTAGCTTGGCCAATCCACCTAACCTGCACATCTTTGGGTTGTGGGGGGAAACCCACGCAGACACGGAGAGAATGCAAACCACACGGAAAGTGACCCAAGGCCGGGATTCGAACCCAGGGCCTCAGTGCCGCAGTCCCAGTGCTAACCACTGTGCCGCCCTATCAAAATTATTGCTGTGTGCGTCTGGAGTCACATCTAGGCTAGACCGGTTAAGGACGGCAGATTTCCTTCCCTGACGGACATAAGTGAACCAGATGGTGTTTTTTGACAATGGTCGTCATCCTTTCAATTCCAGATTTTTATTAAATTCAAACTTCACCATCTGCCATGGTGGAATTCAAACCCAGGACCCCAGAGCATGACACTGTGTCTCTGGATTACTAGTCTAGTGACAATACCACTTTGCCACTACCTCACCCTAGTGATCCCCAGATAGGTTTGTCAAATTGTTCTCTCCATAATCAGATTAAATTGATTGATTGATGTGATTTATTGTCACATGTACCGAAGTACAGTGAAAAGTATTTTTCTGCAGCTGAGGGAACATACACAGTACGTACATAGTAGACAAAAAGAATAATCAACAGAGTACATTGACAAATGGTACATTGACAAACAGTGATTGGTTACAGTGCGACGACAAGGGGCCAAATTTATCATAGAATCTCTACAGTGCAGGAGGACACCATTTAGCCCATTGTGTCTGTACTTACCCTCCGCAAGAACACCCTACCTAGGCCCATACTCCATCCCTGTAACACCACCTAACATGTTTTTGGACACGAAGGGGCAATTGAGAATGGCCAATCCAACTGACCTGCACAATTTTGTACTGTGGGAGGAAACCCACACAGACAGGAGGAGAACATGCAAACTCCACACAGTTATCCAAGGGGAGAATTGAACCCGGGACCCAGCCGCTGTGATGCAACAGTGCCAGCCACTGTGCCACCCATTTATGTTGTGATTTAATCTTCAATTAGCATATCCAGAAGCTACAAAGTTACAGAAGTAATTCTTGCAGAATCAGCAAGGAAGAACATAAATTACTGGCTGAGCACCACAATATAGTGATTACAAAATACTTTTTTGTTAAAATTGCGTACACAAACACTTAATAGGTGTGAAAAGATGTCATCAGAGTTACCTGGCAGTTTGAATCATAAATAATAGGTATTTCATAAAATTAAGTCTAGTCAATTCATTGTATTATAAAGCAGCATTAGTGGACACTGAATATCAGTTATAGCAGTGATCAAAGTCTGCATTTATTATAGTTGGTGAGGTTATTTAGAGATACACCCCTAGATTGCAGGCTTGATAGCCAGTTTATTGGATGGATTGTAATTTAGATACTGGTGATTAGCAATATTTCAAGATGCAACACAAACTTGCTTTTATGAACAATATGGTTGCATCGGCCTCCTAGGCCATGAGCATTAGATTCTGCTATGTTACGAGCCACCTTTTGGCAGAAGTTTATCATTCCACTTGGATTTTTAGTTCAGGCTGAACCCACCCTACAGAAAATGGGTGATATCTAAGTTAGTTTCACTCATATTTCTCTAATCTTGTATCTTTTTCTGTATGCAACTGGATAGTACTGCTTCATAAATGAACTTAAGCATTTTATTCCTAATGTGCTATACCCATAGAGGTAATTTTCTGCATCTGCTTGGTAAACAGAAATATCAGCCAAATAACATACTACAACTTCTGTAAAGACAAAGAAAAATCTCAAAATTTCCTACAGATTGTTTACTACTACTGAGTACATATTATCCACTCCTGAAGGCATGTAACAACCACTGCTAAACTTTTAAAAAAACATTTTAGAACACTTCCCCAACAAATCTCAAACTACCCTTCCAGCACTGTTCTTACAGACTTATACCCCCAACATCAGTCAGTGTTCAAGAGAAAAATAGAGAATGCTGCAGGAACTTCTGATTCGTTAGTCTGGGTTGGATTTGTACCAAATCAAACTGCTGAGATCACAACAATTTATTTTGCAGTCAGCCCAGTCCATTTTAATCTATTTCAAATGAAATCATCCAGGCCCTTATGCTGCCAATGTCTAAGATGATGTCTGTGTCCTGATCTAATTTATGAGTTTCTTAAACATAGCCTGCAATCATTTTCTGTTTGTAAGTTGAGAAGTTCTACCTGGGTTTAAGGATTAGAACTGTTCTTTTTCTCTTGTGG
Source organism: Scyliorhinus torazame (assembly GCF_047496885.1). NCBI lineage: Eukaryota > Metazoa > Chordata > Chondrichthyes > Carcharhiniformes > Scyliorhinidae > Scyliorhinus > Scyliorhinus torazame. The sequence continues at coordinate 95,564,295 of NC_092714.1, read as the reverse complement.
TCTAAACACACCTTTTAGCACACATCAGCAAGCAGCTTCCAGGTATAGGAAATTTAAAGAGATTGAAGTAGAGAGACTTGCATTTATATAATACCTTTCGTGACTACCAGGCACCCTAAAGTGTTATACATTCGATTAAGTACTTTGATGTACAGCCACTGGTTTAATGAAGGAAATGCTTCATCTAGTTTTCACACAAATCCCCACAAACAACAATGTGATAATGTCCAGATAACATGTTTTTGTATTGTCAATGGAAACAAATATAGGCCAGGTTACTAGGGATAACTCCCCACCTCTTCTTTGAAATAGTACCTTAAGCTCTTTAAGTTCATCTGGGAGAACAGATGGACCCTTGGTTTAAAGTCTCTTTCAGAAGAAAGAACCACTACAGAACACTTCCTCAGCACCAAACTGGAGTTGCCAGTTTAGATATTTCCACTTTGTGACCCAGAGTGAGTTATCAACTGAGCCATGGCTGACACACGACCAGGCAACCTACAGGGTAGCAGAAAGAACAGCTAGGTACAGATCAGACTGTACAATGGGAAGTGGGTGAGCAGAATAGATTGAGAACCGCAGCAAAAAATTATTTTGTTTGAAGAGTCTGGATTTGTACTACATAGCAAGGCTTTGATTTTTTTCTTACACCCAGGGATTGGACTTTAACATGGGGTGTGATTGTGTATTAATATGTATAGCTTTCAGTACACATACATTGGTTGTCAATGTAATTCTTAGCATACTGAGGATTATTTAGCAAAACGTCATCCAATCATGGAATAACATCTAATGTTGAACATTGTGTTTTGAGTATTATTAACACATAGGATCATGTCCTTTGCTGACAGGAAGAGCATGCACACACATTACATCGGTTTCAGCTAAACAAAAACAGCCATTCACTGACTCAATTCCCAAGGGTGATGCCTTGACCAGAGTTTAATTGCCTGGTTTAAATTTCAAACAATGTTTGGCAGTTAACTGTCAGTCACCTGGTGCATTATCCATGGCGATGCCTTTACCAATCAGAGTCTATTGCTTTCCAACCAGCACTTTATTTTTATACAGTATAAATTGTTGTTTTCTCCTTATATCAGTATTCTTGCAAAAGTCCTGGGTGCAAGACTAAAACCTTGACATGTCTCCTTTTTAAACAATACTAAAGTTCTGTACTTTCAAATTACTATTTATATCACCATCCTTGTCTGAGTTGACAATAGTTCCACATGTTGTGGCATCTGAAAATTTTGAAATTGTGCCCTGTACAACCACTCTGAGTCATGAGTATGTACAAAGAAAGGCAGTGGTGCTCATACTGATTTCAGCATATACATGCCTCCAGTCTGAAAAATAGGTTTTCACCAGTTCCCTCTGTTTCCTGTTGTTTAACTAAATTTGTATCCATGCTATCCCTATCCCTTTTATTCCACTGGCTTCATTATTTGCTGATAAATCTATTATGAACTGTTTTATCAAACGCCTTCGGGAACTTCATGCACATTATCCTAATCAACTTTCTCTGTTACCCCATCAAAGAACTCACTCTAGTTAAACATAATTTACGTTTTTAAAAATCCATCCTGGATTTCCTTAATCAATCCACTTGATTATTAATTTGGTTTGCATCATCATTTCTAAAAGCCTACCCACAACCAAGCTTAACCTGACTGACTTCATTGGACGGCACGGTAGCACATTGGTTAGCACTGTTGCTTCACAGTGTCAGGGTCCCAGGTTCAATTCCCGGCTTGGGTCACTGTCTGTGCGGACTCGGCACATTCTCCCCGTGTCTGCATGGGCTTGCTCTGGGTGCTCCGGTTTCCTCCCACAAGTCCCGAAGGACATGCTGTTAGGTAATTTGGTCATTCTGAACTCTCCCTCAGTGTAGCCAAACAGGTGCCGGAATGTGGCAACTAGGGGCTTTTCACGGTAACTTCATTGCAGTGTTAATGTAAGCCTACTTGTGATAATAAAGATTCTTCATTCCCTATATGCTGTGTTTCTCCTTACATTTTATTAACAAAGGTGTGACATTTTCAATTCTCTACTTTTCTGGTAAGACCCTGTATCTAAGGAGGATTGGACGATATTGACCAACAACTACCATTTTCACCCTTACTTCCCTCAGCATCCTCAGATGCATCACATATGGACCTGGTGACTTATCAACTTAAGTACAAACAATGTTTCTAATATCTTCCTCTTCATCAGTTTTAAGCCCATCTAATATCTCAGAATCACAGAATTGTTACAGCACAGGGCATTTGGTCTATCATGTCTGCACCAGCTGTCCAAACGAGCATGACTTAGTGTCATTCCGCTGCCTTTTCATCATACCCCTGCACATTGTTTCTATTCAAATAAGCATCTCATGCCCTCTTGAATGCCTCAATTGAACCTTCCTCCACCATGCTTCCAGGTAGTGCATTCCAGACTCAAACCACTCAGTGTGTGAAGAAGTTTGTTCTCACATTTGAACTCCTTCCTCTTTCACGATGACTTCTGTAATATCTTCTTCCTTGGTAGAGACAAATACAAAGTATTTATTTAGTAGCTTAACTATGTCCTCTTCCTTCATTTTTTTTTCTTTTTATAAATTTAGAGTACCCAATTATTTTTTTTCCAATTAAGGGGCAATTTAGCGTGGCCAATACACTTAACCTGTGGGGGCGAAACCCACGCAAACACGGGGAGAATGAGCAAACTCCACATGGACAGTGACCCAGGGCCGGGATTTGAACCCAGGTCCTAAGCGCCGTAGGCAGAAATGCTGACAAAGAACAAAGAAAGATACAGCACAGGAACAGGCCCTTCGGCCCTCCAAGCCCGTGCCGACCATGCTGCCCGTCTAAACTAAAATCTTCCTGGGTCCGTATCCCTCTATTCCCATCCTATTCATGTATTTGTCAAGATGCCCCTTAAATGTCACTATCGCCCTGCTTGCACCACCACCCTCCGGCAGCGAGTTCCAGGCACCCACTACCCTCTGTAAAAAACTTGCCTCGTACATCTCCTCTAAACCTTGCCCTTCGCACCTTAAACCTATGCCCCCTAGTAATTGACCCCTCTACCCTGGGGAAAAGCCTCTGATTATCCACTCTGTCTATGCCCCTCATAATTTTGTAGACCTCTATCAGGTCACCCCTCAACCTCCGTCATTCCAGTGAGAACAAACCGAGTTTATTCAACCGCTCCTCATAGCTAATGCCCTCCATACCAGGCAACATCCTGGTAAATCTCTTCTGCACCCTCTCTAAAGCCTCCACATCCTTCTGGTAGTGTGGCGACCAGAATTGAACACTATACTCCAAGTGTGGCCTAACTAAGGTTCGATACAGCTGCAACATGACTTGCCAATTCTTATACTTAATGCCCCGGCCAATGAAGGCAAGCATGCTGTATGCCTTCGTGACTACCTTCTCCACCTGTATTGCCCCTTTCAGTGACCTGTGGACCTGTACACCTAGATCTCTCTGACTTTCAATACTCATGAGGGTTCTACTATTCACTGTATATTCCCTACCTGCATTAGACCTTCCAAAATGCATTACCTCACATTTGTCCAGATTAAACTCCATCTGCCATCTCTCCGCCCAAGTCTCCAGACGATCTAAATCCAGCTATATCCTCTGACAGTCTTCATCGCTATCCGCAATTCCACCAACCTTTGTGTCATCTGCAAACTTACTAATCAGATCAGTTACATTTTCCTCCAAATCATTTTATATACTACGAACAGCAAAGGTCCCAGCACTGATCCCTGTGGAACACCACTAGTCTCAGCCCTCCAATTAGAAAAACACCCTTCCATTGCTATTCTCTGCCTTCTATGACCTAGCCAGTTCTGTATCCACCTTGCCAGCTCACCCCTGATCCCATGTGACTTCACCTTTTGTACCAGTCTACCATGAGGGACCTTGTCAAAGGCCTTACTGAAGTCCATATAGACAACATCCACTGCCCTGCCTGCATCAATCATCTTTGTGACCTCTTCGAAAAACTCTTATCAAGTTAGTGAGACACAACCTCCCCGTCACAAAACCATGCTGCCTCTCACTATTACGTCCATTTGCTTCCAAATGGGAGTAGATCCTATATCGAAGAATTCTCTCCAGTAATTTCCCTACCACTGACGTAAGGCTCACCGGCCTATAGTTCCCTGGATTATCCTTGCTACCCTTCTGAAACAAAGGAACAACATTGGCTATTCTCCAGTCCTCTGGGACATCACCTGAAGATAGTGAGGATCCAAAGATTTCTGTCAAGGCCTCAGCAATTTCCTCTCTAGCCTCCTTCAGTATTCTGGGGTAGATCCCATCTGGCCCTGGGGACTTATCTACCATAATATTTTTCAAGACGCCCAACACCTCATCTTTTTGGATCTCAATGTGACCCAGGCTATCTACACACCCTTCTCCAGACTCAACATCCACCAATTCCTTCTCTTTGGTGAATACTGATGCAAAGTATTCATTTAGTACCTCGCCCATTTCCTCTGGCTCCACACATAGATTCCCTTGCCTATCCTTCAGTAGGCCAACCCTTTCCCTGGCTACCCTCTTGCATTTTATGTATGTGTAAAAAGCCTTGGGATTTTCCTTAACCCTATTTGCCAATGACATTTTGTGACCTCTTCTAGCCCTCCTGACTCCTTGCTTCAGTTCCTTCCTACTTTCCTTATATTCCACACAGGCTTCGTCTGTTCCCAGCCTTCTAGCCCTGACAAATGCCTCCTTTTTCTTTTTGACGAGGCCTACAATATCTTTCGTTATCCAAGGTTCCCGAAATTTGCCATTTTTATCCTTCCGTACAGGAACATGCCGGTCCTGAATTCCTTTCAACTGACATTTGAAAGCCTCCCACATGTCAGATGTTGATTTACCCTCAAACATCCGCCCCCAATCTAGGTTCTTCAGTTCCCGCCTAATATTGTTATAATTAGCCTTCCCCCAATTTAGCACACTCACCCTAGGACCACTCTTATCCTTGTCCACCAGCACTGTAAAACTTAACGAATTGTGGTCACTGTTCCCGAAATGCTCCCCTACTGAAACTTCTACCACCTGGCCGGGCTCATTCCCCAATACCAGGTCCAGTACAGCCCCTTCCCTAGTTGGACAGTCTACATATTGTTTTAAGAAGCCCTCCTGGATGCTCCTTACAAACTCTGCCGCGTCCAGGCCCCTAGCACTAAGTGAGTCCCAGTCAATATTGGGGAAGTTGAAGTCTCCCATCACAACAACCCTGGTGTTTTTACTCGTTTCCAAAATCTGTCTCCCTATCTGTTCCTCTATCTCCCGCTGGCTGTTGGGAGACCTGTAGTAAACCCCCAACATTGTGACTGCAACCTTCTTATTCCTGATCTCTACCCATATAGCCTCGCTGCCCTCTAAGGTGTCCTCCCGTAGTACAACTGCGCCACCGTGCTGCCCTATCCTCTTCCTTCATGTACATGCCTTAATCGGTCCCAACCATCCTCACACTACTGTTTTACTATCCAGATGCCTGTTGAAGACTTCTGGTTTCTCTTTTATGTTTGCTTTCAGTTGTTGCTAACTTTTGCCTTAGTTTAATTGCTCTGTTCTTTTCACCTTTGCTCTTGAGTCGCCAGATATCTTTCTGATACCGCCACGTGGTTCAAGTCTGAGTAATGATCAATAATCCAATACACCGCTTAGTAAGATTTAAATCAAAGCACATTTATTATACACAGTAATCACTACTCATGCATAAATTCTACGTCTAAGCTACTTCTACGACTAACAGGACAATACTTAACTCGGAACTGGCCCACCAGGTCAGGGAAACGAATGGCCTTTTGTTCGGGTTCTGAGCCTGCGGGATTCGAAGTTGGTACAGATTGGTAGTTAGGAGTGCCTATCTCGAGACTTCCGGGTGCGGCGATGACCAGCTAAGTCGCACGTTTCGGCAGCTCCCGTTGGAACGGACTTTTGGGCTCTTAATAGGAGCCCCAACGGCAATTTAAACGGCCAAAACCACTGTGCGGTAAACCAGAAGGGAATCCCCCCGGACACGCATGGAAAAGGGAGAGGATAGCGGCCGGATTACGGAGGATCCTCTGGAGCAGCGGCAAGGAAGGGAAGCTCAAAGCAAGATGGCGTCGGAAGGTGGCCGTTTGTTATGGGGCCCGGAGCAACAAGAGTTCCTGCGGTGCTGTGTGGAAGAGCTGAAGAAGGAGTTGAAGAAGGAGCTGTTGGCCCCGATATTACAGGCGATTGAAGGGCTAAAGGAGGAGCAGAGGACCCAAGAGCTGGAGCGTCGAGTCGTGAAGGCAAAGACTGCTGAAAACGAAGATGAAATACAGGGCCTGGTGGTGAAGGCAGAAACGCACGAGGCACAGCACAAAAGGTGTGTGGAGAGGTTGGAAGCACTGGAGAATAATTCGAGGAGGAAGAATTTAAGAGTCCTGGGTCTTCCCGAAGGCGCAGAAGGGGCGGATGTCGGGACATATGTGAGCACGATGCATCACTCGCTAATGGGATCGGAGGCCCCGACGGGCCCTTTGGAGGTGGAGGCAGCTTACCGAGTTCTGGCGCAAAGACCAAAGGCTGGAGAAATACCTCGAGCTATAGTGGTGAGGTTTCTCCGCTACAATGACAGAGAGACGGTCCTCAGATGGGCAAAGAAAACTCGGAGCTGTAGGTGGGAGAACGCAGTGATCCGCGTATACCAGGATTGGAGTGCGGAGGTGGCGAGAAGGAGGGCAAGTTTCAATCGGGCTAAGGCGGTGCTTCACAAAAAGAAGGTTCAGTTTGGAATGTTGCAACCGGCGAGATTGTGGGTCCCACACCAAGGGAAGCACCACTACTTTGAGACGGCAGAAGAGGCGTGGACATTCATTGTGGACTAGAAGCTGGAATAGTCTGGCGAGAGAAAGAGCTTCTGGGACAAAGTGGTGGGGTGATTATGTGGGGCGAGGAAGGGGAAGGGGGGGGGATGATTTTTCAATTTGTTAATTCTGTGATCCTGTAACTTTTCTCTCTTCCTCATGTTGGGGGGGGGGGGGGGGGGGGAGTATGAGGAACTGTGGGCGCCGGCCATTAGGGGCGGGGCCGAGTGGGAAACGCGGGCTTTGTTCCCGCGCTATGGTAATTGTGGCGGGAACAGGGACGCAGGAAGGAGGGGGCCTCGCACAGTGGGGGCCGAGGACAAGGGGGGAAGCCGAGGTCAGCCAGAGTTCGCTGACTTCTGGGAGCAACATGGGGGGTGCAACTACGCTAGAGGGCGATCTAGCGGGGGGGGGGGTGTTAACTGGGTTGCTGCTGCTAAGGAGAAGGGGGAGCTGTTATGGGATGGGGTGGTCGAGGCGGGAGGGCACCGTCGGGGGGATATACGGGTACGTGGGAACCGGGTGAGGAGCTGGGTTAAAAAAGGGGATGGCTAGTCGACAGGGGGGGGGGGGGGTAAAGAGCCCCCCAACTCGGCTGATCACGTGGAACGTGAGAGGGCTGAACGGGCCGATTAAAAGGGCACGGGTACTCGCACACCTAAAGAAATTAAAGGCAGATGTGGTTATGTTGCAGGAGACGCATCTGAAACTGATAGACCAGGTCAGACTACGTAAAGGATGGGCGGGGCAGGTGTTTCATTCGGGTTTAGATGCGAAGAATAGGGGGGTGGCTATCTTAGTGGGGAAACGGGTACTGTTTGAGGCAAAGACCATAGTGGCGGATAGTGGGAGTAGATATGTGATGGTGAGTGGCAGAATGCAAGGGTTAGGGTTAGGGTTAGGTGGTTCTAGTGAACATATACGCCCCGAACTGGGATGATGCAAATTTTATGAAGCGTATGTTGGGACGTATCTCGGACCTAGAGGCGGGAAAGTTGGTAATGGGGGGAGACTTCAATACGGTGCTTGATCCAGGGCTGGACCGGTCGAGGTCCAGGACCGGGAGGAGGCCGGCAGCGGCCAGGGTGCTCAAGGACTTCATGGAGCAGATGGGAGGGGTAGACCCCTGGAGATTTAGTAGGCCTAGGAGTAAGGAGTTCTCATTTTTCTCCCATGTTCACAAAGTATACTCACGGATAGACTTTTTTGTCTTGGGAAGGGCACTGATTCCGAAGGTGACAGGGACGGAGTATACGGCCATAGCCATTTCGGACCATGCTCCACATTGGGTAGACCTGGAGGTAGGAGAGGAAAAAGAACAGCACCCACTCTGGAGAATGGATATGGGCTTATTGGCGGATGAGGGTGTATGTTTAAGGGTGAGGGGGTGTATCGAAAGGTACTTGGAGCTTAATGACAATGGAGAGGTTCAGATGGGAGTGGTCTGGGAGGCGTTGAAGGCGGTGGTCAGAGGGGAACTGATATCCATAAGGGCACATAAAGGGAAGCAAGAGGGTAAAGAAAGGGAGCGATTGTTGAAAGAACTTTTGAGGGTGGACAGGCAATATGCAGAGGCACCGGAGGAAGGACTGTACAGGGAAAGACAAAGGTTACATGTGGAATTTGACCTGCTGACCACGGGTAAGCCAGAGGCTCAGTGGAGGAGGGCACAGGGTGTACAGTATGAGTATGGAGAGAAGGCGAGTCGGCTACTGGCCCACCAATTGAGGAAGAGGGGAGCAGCGAGGGAGATAGGTGGGGTGAGAGATGAGGAGGGAGAGATGGAACGGGGAGCGGAGAGAGTGAACGGGGTGTTCAAGGCATTCTATGAGAGGTTATATAAGGTTCAGCCCCCGGAAGGGAAGGAGGGAATTATGTGTTTCCTGGATCAGCTGGAATTCCCGAAGGTGGAGGAGCAGGAGAGGGCGGGACTGGGAGCACAGATTGAGATGGAGGAGGTGGTAAAAGGGATTGGGAGCATGCAGGCGGGGAAGGCCCCGGGACCGGACGGATTCCCGGTGGAATTTTATAGGAAATATATGGACCTACTGGCCCCGCTTTTGACGAGAACCTTTAATGAGGCCAGGGAAAGGGGGCAGTTGCCCCCGACTATGTCGGAGGCGACGATATCGCTCCTTTTGAAGAAGGAAAAAGACCCGCTGCAGTGTGGGTCCTACAGGCCCATTTCCCTTTTAAACATAGATGCTAAGCTCCTGGCCAAGGTGATGGCGACGAGGATAGAGGACTGTGTCCCGGGGGTGGTCCACGAGGATCAAACTGGGTTCGTTAAGGGGAGACAGCTGAACACGAACATATGGAGGTTGCTAGGGGTAATGATGATGCCCCACCAGAGGGGGAGGTGGAGATAGTGGTGGCGATGGACGCCGAGAAAGCATTCGACAGAGTGGAGTGGGATTATCTGTGGGAGGTGCTGAGATTTGGTTTTGGAGAAGGGTTTATTGGATGGGTACAGCTGCTGTATAGGGCCCCGGTGGCGAGTGTGGTCACGAACAGGCAGAGGTCTGACTACTTCCGTCTTCATAGAGGGACGAGGCAGGGGTGTCCCCTGTCTCCGTTACTGTTTGCATTGGCGATTGAGCCCCTAGCCATAGCACTGAGGGGCTCCAGGAAGTGGAGGGGAGTACCCAGGGGAGGAGAAGAACACCGGGTATCATTGTATGCATAGTGTTATTGCTGTATGTTGCGGACCCAGTGGAGGGGATGCCTGAGATAATGGAGACACTCAGGGAGTTTGGGGAATTTTCGGGGTACAAATTGGATATGGGGAAGAGTGAGTTGTTTGTGCTGCATCCGGGGGAGCAGAGCAGGGGAATAGATGATTTACCGCTGAGGAAGGTAACAAGAGATTTCCGGTCCTTAGGGATTCAGATAGCCAGGAGTTGGGGAGCCTTATATAGGCTTAATTTAACAAGATTGGTGGAACAGATGGAGGAGGATTTTAAGAGATGGGACATGGTGCCCCTGTCACTGGTTGGTAGGGTGCAGGCGGTCAAAATGGTAGTCCTCCCGAGATTCCTTTTTGTGTTTCAGTGCCTTCCGGTGATGGTCACGAAGGCTTTTTTCAAGAAAATTGAGAAAAGTGTCATGAGTTTTGTGTGGGCCGGGAAGACCCCGAGAGTGAGGAGGGGGTTCTTGCAGCGTAGCAGGGATAGGGGGGGACTGGCACTACCGAGCTGGGCCGCCAATATTTCAATGGTGTGTAAGTGGATGGGAGAAGGGGAGGGAGCGGCGTGGAAGAGATTGGAGATGGCGTCCTGCAAAGGAACCAGCCTACAAGCACTGGTGACGGCGCCGTTGCCGTTCTCCCCAAAGAAATATACCACAAGTCCAGTGGTGGTGGCAACGCTAAAAATTTGGGGGCAGTCGAGATGACATAGGGGAAGGACGGGAGCCTCGGTGCGGTCCCCGATAAGAAATAATCATAGGTTTGTCCCGGGGAGAATAGATGGGGGATTTGGAGCATGGCAGAGAGCTGGGGTTGTGCAACTGAGAGATCTGTTCGTAGACGGGACGTTTGCGAGTCTGGGAGCGCTGACGGAAAAATATGGGTTGCCCCAAGGGAATGCATTTCGGTACATGCAACTGAGGGCTTTTGCGAGGCAACAGGTGAGGGAATTCCCGCAGCTCCCGACGCAGGAGATTCAAGATAGAGTGATCTCAGGGACATGGGTGGGGGATGGTAGGGTGTCGGAAATATACAGGGAAATGAGAGACGAGGGGGAGATCATGGTGGATGAGCTGAAGGGGAAATGGGAAGAAGAGCTGGGGGAAGAGATTGAGGAGGGGCTGTGGGCTGATGCCCTACGTAGGGTAAACTCGTCGTCCTCGTGCGCCAGGCTTAGCCTGATACAATTCAAGGTTTTGCACAGGGCGCATATGACCGGAGCAAGGCTCAGTAAATTTTTCAGGGTAGAGGATAGGTGTGGGAGATGCTCGAGAAGCCCAGCAAACCACACCCACATGTTTTGGTCATGCCCGGAACTGCAGGGGTTCTGGGTGGGGGTGGCAAAGGTGCTTTCGAAGGTGGTGGGGGTCTGGGTCGAGCCAGGCTGGGGGTTGGCTATATTCGGGGTTGCGGAGGAGCCGGGAGTGCAGGAGGCGAAAGAGGCTGATGTCTTGGCCTTTGCGTCCCTAGTAGCCCGGCGAAGGATATTGCTTATGTGGAAGGAAGCCAAACCCCCGGGCGTGGAGACCTGGATAAATGACATGGCAGGGTTTATAAAACTAGAACGGATAAAGTTCGCACTAAGGGGTTCGGCTCAAGGGTTCACCAGGCGGTGGCAACCGTTCATTGACTACCTCGCAGAACGATAAAGGAAATGGGAAGGTAACAGCAGCAACCCATGGGGGGGAGGGAGGGCTCGGGTGGGTCCTCAGGGGTGTTTTTGTATAGATATTTGTACTTGGTTATGTATATTGGATTGTTTGATTTTATTTCTGGAGAGTTATTATTTTTGTTATGGCAGTTGCCATTTAGTTTATATATTATTTATTTACTTGTTAAAACGGTCACTGTTATTTATATTGTTTTATTGTTGTAAAAAGGAAAACCTTTGTATTGTTTTGTTTGGCCGAAAAATTTGAATAAAATATATATTTTTTAAAAAAGAGTGCCTATCTCGTAGCGCGCGTTGAAGTCAGACTTACTAGATTGCAGCGATGGCTGGACCGGTCACTGTCAAGGGTTGGTTCGCGTTGCTGAGTGACCCGGTCAAGAAGAACGATTTGAACTTGGACTCTAGTCTTATAGTCCCCAGGGGCTTCCCGCCTTTCAAGGCGGACCCTGTACCTGGTCACTTGGTTCGATTTTCTCCAATGCTGGAGCGATTCCTTGATCGATGGGCGGTCTTGAGGTGGTCGTTCACCTCCCTTTGTGTAGGCTTCTGCTGGCGCCGACGAGTCTGAGTTGGCTTTATGTATCTAAATGTTGCTCATTAATCCCGGGGATTGCTCATTAATATGCAGATGGCTGGTGTTTTGTTATGCTGATGGTTGCCGGTATCGATCTTGTCTGGCCTTTCCAGAGGTAAATACACACTCAACCCGCAGCTGCTTGTTTGTGTCCTGTTGGCTGACTTTCCCATCAGCCTTTGCCGTTCGCTATTTTAAATCGGGAGTTAGCCATTCTAAATCGGGAGATAGCCATTTTAACTGGCTACATTCCTTCCTTGTGATCCTAACTCGAAGCGTGAAGGATCACATAACTATGTTTCTTTCCATTCCCTGACCTGGGGGGACGACGCTTCCTTCATGGCCTCTGCACTGACCATAGCTATGCGAAAAAATTTTAACTAACAATTCTAAGGGCGCTATGTCTAAAAGGGACATGCATTACAAAACAATAAACTGGGAACCTCTAACTATTCTCAATATACTACACTCACTTAAACATTTCATTATCCTACCTTCCTCAATCATACAACAAAATCATAGCATTTCATACACAGTCTTTCCTGGCTTGGCAGTCAAGCTCAGGATCATACAATTTGCTCATGAAAAGTTCTTTACATTTCTTTATTTACAATAAACGCAAGTGAATGCACTTTATTATAGATCGCGGGGGTCGGGGGTCTGGTCATATCCGAACATAGGGAATCTGATCCTATATACCGGGGTTCGAGCGCGGTAGGCTCTCCTTCTCCATTTCTGTAGATGCATAGTCTGCACAATGCAGCAGAGTATCGCTAATGCTAGTAATGTTTCGATTACATAGGACAGGGAGTACCAGGTTATAAACCTGGTACACCAAGATGCTGTAGTGTCGCTGGTGACTGGGCTCTGGGTACTGCGGGGAAGTGAAACATTAACGGCTGGGGGGCTTGAAGTCATGGGGTTCGCGTTCACGCGCAACCAAATGTCCAAAATCATGGGGGTGATCCACGTGAAGGAAGTCCTGATGGCTCTTCTCTTTCCTTTTCTTTCTTCTCTTCTCCAGTCCTGGAGTTCTGTGGAAACAAGCATAGTGTCTGTAACTATCTTTGTTTAATATCTTGTACGCTAGTGTGTCTGTCCTGTAGTGCCAATTACTCCCTTTATGTGTGACTCCCTCATTTTTTTTTTCTCCAAAAAACAAATTTTAGGACACGGCACACTTCCCAATAATGAACAAGTGCTGATTTACCATCCAAATGTTCCAGGATGTAAATAGCAGACGGTCGGCAACCTAAGGGTTACCTAAACAAAACAAAACTTTTTGAAAGAAAAATGCCAAAAATGAGGTGTGTATGGGCCACGACGGATAAGAGTTGGATGGAGTACCCGGGTAGGATGGCTACCAATGCCGTGTCTCTCCTACCCGAGCGTAGTTGACCAAAGGGGGGTTCCCAGGCAGGGCGGGTCCCAAGCCGTTTCTCCACTGCCTGAGCAACCGACAAGAATGGGCAAAAAATGTAGTCATCGTGGTGGGGCTGCCATAGTGGTCCTTTCCCTCGAACCAGAAGGGCAGTTACGAACGGGCGTCTGGTGCCGTAACCAGTCTCTGCAGACAAGCTCTCAGAGGTTTCAGCCGAACTGGTGTCTGGAAACGGTGAGTCTCTGTAGGCAAGTCCTCAGAGGTTTCGGCCGAATAGGCGTGGGGCAGTGAGATAAATTCTCCTGTCGGACATACAACATTTAACAAACGTACACACAACATAAAACATTCTGCAGGTTCCATCAGAAAGGACAACACTTCTCCCAAGCGGTTCCTTTTAAAACATCACCTGGACACCTCAGTTCTCGGTTGCGAACAGGGTCGCAAAGAGGTTCTCGGTTTGGGAGTCAGACCCAAGGCCGTCCTCTTCTCCCGGGTGCCAAACTCTTGAGTGTATGAGGGCTGAAAGGGCTGCATGGTGTGAGGTGGGGTCGCTCTCGTCGTTGTGGACGAGTCTGAATGAGTTATCTCGGTGCCAGTAATTGGTGTCTAGTTGTGTGGGGACAAAATCGGGGTCATCAGTGTGGTTCGGTGGTCGGTGGTGGGGTTTGTTCAGGAAAGTGATCATGAAGGGATCACTTGGATCGTAGTCGGAGTCGCTGGGTGTGGGTCCTGTTGCATGGGGATAGTAGGGAGGCGTGCTGTGGCTATCGCCCGAGTCACAGTCGCTGTCTCTGCTGCTGCAGTCTGTGGGCATTCCGGGGCGGAGTGTATATTTCGGGGGTGGAGTCGAGGTCGAGTCCGTGGCTGGGCTGGATGTGGTGGGGGTTGGTAGGGTTACGTTGGCTGTGGGAGGCGTGTGGTGTGCTGCGTCGAGCATGACGTGGTGTGCGTGGTTCGACTGTGTTCCATATGCCTTCAGCTGGTTAATATGAAACCACGCAGTCTTACCATTGGGGTACTTTATTTTATAAACGGAAGGGCTTACTTTATCCGCAATGGAATACGGACCCGAGTATTTTGGTGACAGGAATGTGCTGGGGTTATATACAGAGACCATCACTTGCTGTCCGATACTGTACTCAGTCGCATGCACTGTCTTGTCGAAACAAGCCTTGCTCTGTTTCTTTCTGGTGCCCAATTTTACTGCGGCTGCTAGCTGAGCCGTTTTAACATTTTCCACTAATTGTTGTACAGCTTTCTCGTGTGTGAGGGCCGTCACTTCGGGGCTGGTCAAGTCCAAACCTAACAAAAATTCTGTGCCTTTCATGGGGCGTCTGGTCATGAGGGTGTGTGGGGTGTAACCCGTGGAAGTAGAAATTGTGTTACGTATAAACATCAGTGCAAAAGGGAGGACTGAGTCCCAAGTGGTGTTCTGCTGGACCATTTTTCTGAGGGTGGATTTTAGGGTCCGATTCATGCGCTCCACGATACCACTCGACTGTGGGTAGTATGCTATGTGGAATTTTTGGGTGATGCCAAATATCGTGAGGACGTTCTGCATGACACATCCCATAAAATGGGAGCCTTGGTCAGATTCAATGCTGCGGGGGAGTCCCCATCTTGTAAAGATGTGGTGGGTCAAAATCTTGGCTGTGGTTTTTGCCGTGTTTGTGCGGGCTGGGAATGCTTCCACCCATTTTGTAAATGTGTCAATTACCACAAGTCCATATTTATAGCCATTCCTGCAAGGGGGCAATGGTCCTATAAAATCGATCTGGAGGTTAGTCCAGGGGCCATTAACAGGTCGGGTGTGGCTGAATTGAGCCTTTTTGGCATATCTGTCCGGATTATTCTGGGCACAGACAAGACAATTCTCTATGTAATGGTTTACATCTTCCTTTAAATTCGGCCACCAACAAAGCTGCTTGAGATGGGATGTAGTGGGATCGATTCCCTGATGTCCATGACCGTCATGGAACAAGCAAATCAATTGATTCCTGTCCTGTTCAGGAACCACATAAAGGGTGTCTTTTAACACCACACCGTCATGTGTGGTCAGTGCATTTCTAAATCTCTCATAGGGAGGTGGATATTTCCCTTTTACAATCTCCGTGAGATTGCTGTCCTGCTTCTAGGCCTCCACTAGATCCTCGATCTTTGTCTGTGAGACCTGAACTGCACTCACTGGTGCGCTTTCAGGGGGTGTCCAAAAATATCCATGCCTGGAACCTGCTTTAGCCAGTGCGTCGACTTTCACATTTCCAGGGGGGGAGGAACGATGGTGACTGCGGACTTTGATTATCCCATAAGTCCTGTTCTGGGCTCTTTCTAAAATATGACAGAGCAATGGGGCTGAGGGGAGGGGTTTTCCGTCTGCGGAAACAAATCCTCTTGCTTTCCACAGGGGCAGAAATTCCATAAGGCTGTTGCAGACATAGGGGCTGTCCGAGTATATGTCTGCTGGGCTGGGGAAGGAATCTGGGTGCTCAATTATATATGCGATGGCCGCGAGCTCTGCTGCCTGCACGCCTAAGTGTCCGGGTAGTTTTAACGATATTTCCTCGAGGGCGCATCCCTGCACGTCCTCGACATATATACCGCAACCTGTTATGCGCTTCCCATCCAAGACTGTGGAAGATCCATCCACATAGATCTTTATGGGCTCACACGTGTCTGTGTGCTGGGGGCTCTGGGTTGAACTACTTATCTTTCTGGGGGGTGTTTTAGCGATAAAGGGGCCTGTGTTGTGGTGTGGAGAGATAATCTCACATTCATGAGGGGTTCCGGGGTACTGTAAATTGTCGGCTAAATAGGTGTGTGTCTTTGTCCTTTTAACGGTGATGTCCCGTCCCTGCAAGAGAAGGGTCCATCTAGCTGCTCTTATTTGACTGACGGTACCGTCCTTGAGTCGTCCGTCCAGTAAATGTTGGGCGGGGGTGTGTTCTGTGAGAATTGTGATGGGGTTCAGTCCAGTAATGTACGAAAAATACTGGACTGCCCAGAATACTGTGAGCAGGTGCCTCTCACAGGCTGAAAATCCCTGCTCCACAGCATCTAAAAGTCTGGAGGCGTAAGCCCCGGGCCTTAACTGGTCGTGCTGTTCCTGGAGGAGCACGGCTGAAAGGGTGCGGTCTGTGGTCACTACCTCTATGGCGTAAGGGGAAAGCGGGTCTGGAACTTGTAGTGCGGGGGCTGCGATGAGTGCCTGTTTTAAAGAGTCCACAGCATCCGTATACTGCGGAAGCCATTCCCAGGGGGCTCCCTTCTTTAGGAGGTCTGAGAGGGGTGCTGCCTTGCTGGCGAAACCATATTGATGGTGATTTTGGCAGTAGCCAACCAGTCCTAAAAACGACCGGAGGGCTGAAACGTTCTAGGGAAGGGGCAATTTAGCAATCGAGTCAATCCTTTTATGCTCGATCTCGCGTTTACCGTGCATGATAATTGTTCCCAAATATATCACCTTTTCTTCCAAAATCTGGGCCTTTTTGGGGTTGACTTTCCAACCGATTGAGTGTAATAGTTCCAGGAGTTCGGACAGAAGCTCAATGTGCTCTTCCTTGGTGTCTGTCTGCAGTAGTAGGTCATCTAGGTACTGAATCAGACATTCGGGGCGAGAGAATTTGGCTAAACCATTTGCCAGCTGTCGGTGGAAAATGAAGGGGGAGTTGTGGAAGCCTTGTGGCAGGCATGTCTGCGTGTACTGCTGTGCTTTAAAGGTGAAGGCAAATTTGTACTGGCACGCCTTTGCCAATGGAATGGACCAGAATCCATTACTGATGTCCAAAACCGTAAAGAATCGGGAATTGAGTCTGTGCTTGAGCATGGTCTCGGGACTTGTTGCCTCTGTGGGGGCTGCTGCGGGGGTGACTTTGTTGAGTTCCCCTGCTCTAATAAGCTTTCTATTACCTTGGAGATTTCTCCCTCTGCCTCTTGGGGAAATCCGTACTGTTTCTGGGGTCTAGGGTCAGGTCCTGTTACTTGTACGGAGCCAGTCATCCGTCCACAGTCGTGCTTGTGGATCGCGAATGCTGTCCTGTTCTTTTGTAGAACTGCCCTAACCTGCTTGTTCGTACTAAGCGTGGTTGGGTTGAACCAAAATTCGCCTACAGCGCTAATTTTGTTCATGTACCCTCCTATGTTGAGCGTTGCGGGGGCTCTTGCGGATTTTGCCATCTTCCAGACACACTGGTTGACTGGATCAAATGAAAGCTGGTGGGAATTAATGAAATCGATTCCCAGAATGTGTTCTGCTGTGTGGGGCAGGTCAACTAAAACTATGGGGTGTTTGGTGGTGATGGTGCCGATTTTAATTGGTACAGGGGCTGTGATGTGTCCCTGCTGTGAGTGGCCTGTAAAGCCGCTGAGGGTGATAGTGGCTGTAGTGGGCCACGTGTCTTTTTGAAACAGGGTGGAGGAATTTATTGTGGTGCGGGACCCTCCTGTGTCCCAGAGAAATTCGATGGGCTGTCCCCGAATTTCTGCTGCAACTACCGGTCGTCCGGACCTATCCCAAAGGGTGTCACTGACCCAACTGGGGGAGCCCGTACACCATCAGTCCGTTCCAGTCAAGTCCGTCTGATCTGAACGGGCGCTAACGCTATGAATGGTCTCTGTCTTTTTCTTAATCAGAGTGCCCGTCTGCTGGGCTCTCTGTGGCTTTTTAGGGGCATTGCACTCTCTTGCGAAGTGTCCCAACTGTCCGCAGTTGTAACACGCCTGTGACTTGGGTGGGGGGCTGTTCTTTCCCTTATTCACCCATGCGGGGTTGTGCTGTGTTGTTTTTACTGCCAGCATATCTGCGGCGGCCTGCTTTTTCTCGCTATTCTTAACGGTGGGTTTACTTTGAACAGATTGCTCCCAAGCGCGGGACAATCTTTTCACTACCCACTTCTCGTTATGGGCCTCCTCTGAGGGATCATAACTCGCGCAGGCTTTCTGTCCTGTTTCTGTGGCATGGGAGATAAGGGTGCGGGTCCATTTGGCCATGTTGTCTGGGGACAAATGGGCATGGTCTAAGTCTCCAAAGACTGCTGCAAAGTGAATCCACAGGCGTCCAGCAAACCCTGTGGGATGCTCGGATTTCTTTTGCCTACATTTGTTGAGCCCATCTACGGGGTCACCCGGTTATACCCGATCGCATCCAGGATCGTGGTATGCATTTCTGCAAGGCTGCCTCCTCCTACGTTCTGTGGGTCGGGAAGTGCTGCTGCTACTGACGGATCTAAACTTAAAACGGTGAGCTTTACATCCTCTCGCTCATCCAGGCCGTACATGGTCACCTGATGCTTAACTATGGCAAAGAAATGGTGGGGGTCTGAGGTGGGGAGGAATGGTGTGATCTTATCGCACGCGTCCCGTAATTGGGTCACTGTTAAGGGGGTGGAATATAGAAATTCCGCATCGTCCGATGTGGCTGTGCGGGGTGGGTGGTTACTGGGTTCATTGGAGGGTGGACTATCTGCTGTGTGGGGGGTTGGGGCGCTTTCCTCTTTTGTGACTTTCCCTGCGCACATGTTCCCTGAACATATCTCTGCGCTGTTTCATTCAACTCTTCCCAATCAGGGCCGTCTTCCTGATCTAATCTTTCTCCAAAGGTTTCCCGAGAACTTTTTTGAACAGAAAGCAGTGATTGCAGCTCTGCAATCTGCTTCCGGCACTTTGCTTGATCTAATGTGCTTTGTCTTTGTTCTGTGGTGGCAGCATGGAGTGCTCTTAATGCTGCCTTGAGGTCACTACACTGTTTTTGTAATGCCCCTACCTGTTTTTCCGTTTCTTCTCGTACCAGGACTGCACGTTGCGTGTCCTGATAGGCCTTTTCGTATTGAGACTGGAAGCTGCTTAAGTGCGCCAGACAAGACTGGTGAGCCCTTTTGGCGTCATCCACCTCTACATCTTTTGCTGCCAATTTCCTTCTCAAGTCTAAATTCTCCTTTTCTACCTCGCTTACATCGACCTTACTCATCCGATGTATGCCTTCTACTTCTTTCCGGAGCGTCCTAACGACCTCCTCTGTGCCTCGATTGCCATCGGCTTGCGGGCTTTCCCTAAGCTCTTTTTGTGGATCTCGCTCAGGTTCTCCCACCAAGTATGTCCTCTACTCCCGGGACCTGATTCCTCGTTATCACAGAATTCATTCCAAAGGGGCCATCCTTTCCCTTTGAGATATTTCCTGATCTCTTCCTCCCAAATGGGACATTGTCCCACTCTACTGCTGCTGGTCGCTGCGACCGCAAATTCCTTGGGGTTCATTAGGCGCTGCATTGCCTGCATTGCCATCTTTCCTCTCCGAATGCTTCTTTTAAATTTGGAACAGGGGAGCTAAGGCGGTGCTGTAAACACGGGTACGGCTTTCGCTACTCTCCGATATACAAACTTCCGACAGTTTTGACGCAACAAAAATCTATCAGTTTTACCTTATAGCCCTGTTAGTTACGCATGCATACACACACTTCCGAATTATGACTATTGATCAGAACTGCTTGAACACTTGTGGTTTTCTGTTTCCAATTGGATCTCTAATTCAAATTCTGGGTTCTCCCGGAGTGGTTTTCCACTTCTAGATTGGGTCCCGTCAGGATGTCGCCAAATAAATGTTGCTAACTTTTGCCTTAGTTTAATTGCTCTGTTCTTTTCACCTTTGCTCGAGTCGCCAGGTATCTTTCTGATACCGCCATGTGGTTCAAGTCCAAGTAATGATCAATAATCCAATACACCGCTTAGTAAGATTTAAATCAAAGCACATTTATTATACACAGTAATCACTACTCATGCATAAATTCTACATCTAAGCTACTTCTACGACTAACAGGCCAATACTTAACTCGGAACTGGCCCACCAGGTCAGGGAAACGAATGGCCTTTCGTTCGGGTTCTGAGCCTGTGGGATTCAAAGTTGGTACAGATTGGTAGCTAGGAGCGCCTATCTCGTAGCGAGCGTTGAAGTAAGACTTACTAGATTGCAGCGATGGCTGGACCGGTCACTGACCCATTGCTGAGTGACCCGGTCAAGAAGAATGATTTGAACTTGGACTCTATTCTTATAGTCCCCAGGGGCATCACGCCTTTCGAGGCGGACCCTGTACCTGGTTCCAAGTGATTGGACTTTGTCCCAATCACTTGGTTCGATTTTCTCCAATGCTGGAGCGATTCCTTGATCGATGGGCGGTCTTGAGGTGGTCGTTCACCTCCCTTTGCGTAGGCTTCTACTGGCGCCGACGAGTCTGGGTTGGCTTTATGTATCTAAATGTTGCTCATTGTTCCCGGGGATTGTTCATTAATATGCAGATGGCTGGTGTTTTGTTATGCTGATGGTTGCCGGTATCAATCTTTTCTGGCCTTTCCAGAGGTAAATACACACTCAACCCGCATTTTAAATCGGGAGTTAGCCATTCTAAATCATGAGTTAGGCATTTTAACTGGCTACACAGTCTCCTCATTTTCCATCTTTTTTTTCACTTTACCTCTGAACTTTTTATATTCAGACTGATTCTCATTTAAATCATCAAGATGACACCCACCTTTTCTGCTTCATCTTCTGCTCTGACTATGCTTACCTTATAGTTGAGGTACATTCCCATGAGGGGGAAAGGCCATTCAATCATCTCTTTAAAGGCAACCGATTATATCTTTGCCATTTTGCTAGCCAATCTTTGATTCCAATTCACCCAAGATAGGTTCGTTCTCATCTCATGAAAAATTGGCCCACCTCTAATTAAGTATTTTTCTTGTCCTTTTTGATAAATAATCTAAACCGTATTACACTATGATCACTGTTCCTAAATATTCCTCTACTGACACTTTACTACCTAGTTCCCATAACCAGATCTAGCAATCCATTTAGGCTGGAAAGATACTGATCAATAAAATTCTCAAACACATTTCAGAAACTCTCCTCTCTGCCCTTCAGATTATTATCCCAGTCTATATTCAGACAATTTAAGTCCCCCATTATCACAACTCCATAATTTTTTGAATAGTCTATAACTTCCTTGCAAATATGCTGTTCTATATTTTCCCCACCATTTAATCGTTCGTAGAATATACCCAAACATTGTAATGGTAACTTTCATTTCTTAACTCAAACCAAATTGATTCTGTCCTTGGCCTGTCCAGCACTGTCGGCCACACCTCCTTTCTTTCATTCTCCATCTTTTCTGAACACCTATCCAGGAGTAATTAGTAACCACCTTGCCCTTTTTTTGAGCCAGATTTCCAAAATTGCCACAATATCACATTCCCAGTTGACTATGTATGCCACCAACTTTATTTATCACGCTTTCTGCATTTACTCCCTATTTCTATATTTACTTGCATGTAGCACTGGGATTAATCCAGAATTACGACATTTGAGGTCTTGTTTCTTTCTTTGCTACTTAATATCTGCCTGATGACTCTAATCATTCTTATCATGGTTGGTACCAATACAGACATTGATATCTAGGTGTTCACCCTCCCCCTTTCAGAGTGCTCTACAGCAGTTCAGTGATATCCGTGACCCTAGCTGCAAAATTACAACCGGAATTCACATTTGCAGTGACAGAAATGCCATTTGTTGCCCTAACTATAAAATTCCCTATTACTGCTTTTCCAATTTTCCCCTGCAACCCTATACAGTGGGGTCAACCATGGTGGTGTGTACCAATCTCTTGTGCACTCGCCTGAGGGGCCAACCCTATAATTTCAGTTCAGATCCAAATAGTGGTTGGAGAGCAATTTGCAATCAGGGGATTCTGAAATTATGTTTCTTATCTTCCACTTTCTGACAGTCAACCATTCCCTCTTTGCCTGCATTAGAATCCCTACAGCGCAGAAGGAGGGTATTCGGCTCAAAGTTTGCACTGACCCTCTGAAAAAGAGCACCCTACCCGAGCCCACTCCCCTGCCCTATCTCTGTAACACCACCTAATCTTTGGACTCATGGTCAATTCACCTAACCTGTACATCTTTGGACTGTGGGAGGAAATCCATGTAGACACGGGGAGAATGTGCAAACTCAATCACCTGAGATTGGAATTGAACCCTAGCACCTGAGGCAGCAGTGCTAACAACTGTGCCGGCCAATGGAGAATGGTCACATCCAGAAACATGCTAGCCATATAGCTCTGACCCTCACAATGCATTGTAGTGATCCCAGCTAATGCACTTACTGTACATGTAGTTGTTTAGGACAAGTTCGCACATGGAACAGGGTGTGCATTCCAGGGGACTGGAGTGCCTGCTATGCCTTTATTGATTAACTAAACTTTATTTAAAAAATATATATAAAATGCTCAAATCTTTTTTTTCAATTAAGGGGCAATTTAGCGTGACCAATCCATCTACCCTGCACATCTTTGGATTGTGCAGGTGAGACCCACGCAGACACTGGGAGAATGCAAACTCCACACGGACACCCTGGGTCAGGATCGAACCCGGGTCCTCGGCCACCTGAGGCAGCAGTGCAAACCACTGCGCCACCATACCACCCAACTAAACTTTAATAGAAATAAGCTAAAAGCTTATTAAGGAGTAATATTAAAAACCTAATCAGCCACTCCACCAATCAGCACCTTCCCGTGTGCTAGCATCACTTTTTCTTTTTATATGGCATTCCTTGATGCTTCTGCTCCTGGGCTCCGAACATTCTGCTGCCCAACTCCTTCAGTTCCACATTCCTTACTCCCATCCCTTCAACTTGTTGAAGATATTACTTTGTTTGCTCACCTGATTGCCTCACCCTCAGAACTCAACCTATGTAATCATTCACTATGAGACTTCCAAGAATTATTTGGTGTTTGTACTGGGCAGTTCTTCACAAAGGATGCTCCCTCTGCTGTTTTTTTTTACAAAACTGACTGCTCTTCTGTGCCTAAATGTGTTATGGGAATAAAGGGACCTAGCGGTACAGATAAATAAACTACTAAAAGTATCAAGTTTAATAAGACCATTAGAATAAAAAACAATAAAAGCACTAGGGTGTTTCTAAAGGGATAGAATCTAAAAGGAAATATGTTAAATTTGCACAGAAATGTGTACGGCAACACCTGGAGAACTTGGGAAACCTTGAAGTCCGAGACTTCATGTCATTAAATAAAAACATGAGGCACATAACAGCATCAGCAAAGGGTGGACGGAAAAGGTTATTGCTTATAATTTAAAGAATGGCAATGAAAGAAGGAATAGATCAAACATAACAGGCCAAATTCTGGCACTGCAAGACAATAGCATTTGGCAAATGAGTAAATAAGGCAAACAACTGTATGATTGAAGGATTTTGAAAGTAGAACAGCATAAGAACGGAGAAGGGAGTAGCAGAAATCAAAATAGGCGAATTCAATGTCAAATCAGGTAGAGAAAAAGACTGAATTAATAAAAGACAACGGAAAATATTACTTCAAAATGTTATTATATAATTTCGAACAATTAACCCAGGAATGAGACTCCACGCTTACAACAGTTAATTTCAGTGTTGTAGAGGTTGTTGAATGCTTATCACATAGAGGATACCTAACTGGATTGGACATGATTTAATTTAGTGGCAAGTTTATTTCATATCTACTATGAGAAAACAGCAACTCACCTATTTTAATAATGAGCCAGTCAATGAATGCCATTTTTGTGAAGCTAATGGTGAAACACTACAATTTCGGCAGAAACCTTTAGATTTTGGGGTTTAATTATACATTTGCCCCTTGCCTAAAGTGCTGTACCTTTCGTACAGAAATGATGATTGCCATTTTGGCAGGAAAATCTGAGGTAATATCTTCGTTTAAAAACAAAAAGAGTAATATTTTAACTATGCTAACAGAATGACATTGTAAAATTGGATGATACACTGATTATATGGCAAATCAGATTTTTATCTGTGTACATATTGTAAAATTAATTTGATGAAAGTTTGGGTGGTACAGTGGTTAGCACTGCTGCCTCACACATCCAGAGACCCGAGTTCAATTCCAGCCTTGGGTGACTTTGTGGAGGTTGCCCATTCTCCCCATGTTTGCGTGGGTTTCCTCAGGGTGTACTGGTTTCCCCTCAGTCCACAGATAGAACGCAGTGCAGGAGGCCATTCCGCCCATCTAGTCTGCACCAACCCACTTAATCCCTTACCTCCACCCTATCCCTGTAACCCAATAACCCCTCCTAACCTTTTTGAACACTAAGGGCAATTTAGCATGGGTAATTCACCTAACCTGCACGTCTTTGGACTGTGGGAGGAAACCGGAGCACCCGGAGAAAACTCACGCAGACACTGGGAGAACGTGCAGACTCTGCACAGTGATCCAGAGGGGAATCGAACCTGGGATCCTGGCGCTGTGAAGCTACAGTGCTATCCACTTGTGCTACCATGCTGCCCAAATGTGCAGGTTAGGTGGATTGACCATGCTAAAATTGTCCCTTAATGTCCAAGTTACAGGGATAGGGTGGGCCTAGGCAGGGTGCTCTTTCAGAGAGTTGATGCACTCGATGAGCCGAATGGCTCCTTCTGCACTGTAGCGATTCTATGATTCTAAGATGATTTAAGTTAAGCTATCACTTAAAAGTGAACTTATGGGCTTCCGGGTGCGGCGATGACCAGCTGAGTCGCACGTTTCGGCAGCTCCCGGTGGAACGGACTTTTGGGCTCTTAATAAGAGCCCCAACGGCAATTTTAACGGGTAAAAGTACTGTGCGGTGAACCAGAAGGGAATCCCCCCTGGATATGGATGAAAAAAGGAGGAAGGTGGCCGGATTGCGGTGGATCCTTTAGAGCAGCGGCAAGGAAGGCAAGCAAAAACCAAGATGGCATCGGAAGGTGGCAGTTTAATATGGGGCCCTGAACAACATGAGTTTTTGAAACGCTGCGTGGAAGAACTCAAAAAGGAAATGAAGAAGGAGCTGTTGGCCCCGATATTACAGGCGATCGAAGGGCTAAAGGAGGAGCAAAAGACCCAGGAGCGGGAGCTTCGGGTCGTGAAGGCAAAGGCTGCCGAGAATGAGGACGACATACAGGGCCTGGTGGTGAAGACAGAGATGCACGAGGCACACCATAAACGATGTGTGGAAAGGCTGGAGGCGCTGGAGAACAACGCGAGGAGGGACAACCTAAGGATTCTTGGTCTTCCTGAAGGTGCGGAGGGAGCGGACGTCGGGGCATATGTGAGCACGATGCTGCACTCGTTAATGGGAGCGGAGGCCCCGGCGGGTCCGCTGGAGGTGGAGGGAGCATACCGAGTGATGGCGCGAGGACCGAGAGCAGGAGAAATTCCTAGAGCCATAGTGGTGAGATTCCTCCGTTTTAAGGACAGAGAGATGGTCCTTAGATGGGCAAAGAAAACTCGGAGCAGTAAGTGGGAGAACGCGGTGATCCGCGTATACCAAGACTGGAGTGCGGAGGTGGCGAGAAGGAGGGCGAGCTTTAATCGGGCCAAGGCGGTGCTTCACAAAAGGAAGATAAAATTCGGAATGCTGCAACCGGCAAGACTGTGGCTCACATATCAAGGGAGGCACCACTTCTTTGAGACGGCGGATGAGGCGTGGACTTTTATCGTGGAAGAAAAATTGGAATGAGCGGGTTATTAAAAAAAGAACGTTTGAAACAAAGTGGTGGGGTGAGTATGGGGGGCGAAGAGGGGGGTAAAAAGGGGGGAAAGAGGAGTTTTATGTTATTAATCCTGCGATGTGGTAACTTTTCTCTCTTCCACAGGAGGTTGTGGGGAGAGGAAAGGAGGTGGAAGAGATGGGGCGTTGGCTTTGGGGGCGGGGCCAAGGGGGAAGCGCGGGCTCGGTTCCCGCGCTATGATAATCATGGCGGGAATAGGGAAGCAGGAAGGAGGGGGCGTCGCACGGTGCGAGCCGACGTCACGGGGGGAAGCCGAGGTCGGCCAGAGTTTGCTGACTTCTGGGAGCAACATGAGGGGTGTAACTACGCTAGTGGGGGATCTAGCGGGGGGGGGGGGGAATTATTGGCTGCTGCTGCTGGGGAGAGGGGGGAGCTGGTATGGGGTGGGATGGGCGGGGGGGCACCGCCTGGGGGGGGGGGGGGGGAGACACAGCTGCGTGGGAACCGGGTGAGGAGCTGGAAAAAGAGGATGGCTAATCGACAAGGGGGGGGGGGGGGTAAAAAGCCTATTAACCCGGCTGATCACGTGGAACGTGAGAGGGCTGAACGGGCCGACAAAGAGGGCACGGGTACTCGTACACCTTAAGAAACTTAAGGCAGACGTGGTTATGTTACAGGAAACGCACTTGAAACTGATAGACCAGGTGAGACTACGCAAAGGTTGGGTGGGGCAGGTGTTCCATTCGGGGCTAGATGCGAAAAACAGGGGGGTGGCTATATTAGTGGGGAAGCGGGTAATGTTTGAGGCAAAGACTATAGTGGCGGATAGCGGGGTCAGATACGTGATGGTGAGTGGCAAACTACAGGGGGAGACGGTGGTTTTGGTAAACGTATATGCCCCGAACTGGGATGATGCCAATTTTATGAGGCGTATGCTAGGATGCATCCCGGACCTAGAGGTGGGAAAATTGGTAATGGGGGAAGATTTCAATACGGTGTTGGAACCAGGGCTGGACAGGTCGAGGTCCAGGACTGGAAGGAGGCCGGCAGCAGCCAAGGTGCTTAAAGATTTTATGGAGCAGATGGGAGGAGTAGACCCGTGGAGATTTAGCAGACCTAGGAGTAAGGAGTTTTCGATTTTCTCCTATGTCCACAAAGTCTATTCGCGAATAGACTTTTTTGTTTTGGGAAGGGCGTTGATCCCGAAGGTGAGGGGAACGGAGTATACGGCTATAGCCATTTCGGATCACGCTCCACATTGGGTGGACTTGGAGATAGGGGAGGAAACAGAAGGGCGCCCACCCTGGAGAATGGACATGGGACTAATGGCAGATGAGGGTGTGTGTCTAAGGGTGAGGGGGTGCATTGAAAAGTACTTGGAACTCAATGATAATGGGAGGTCCAGGTGGGAGTGGTCTGGGAGGCGCTGAAGGCAGTGGTTAGAGGGGAGCTGATATCAATAAGGGCACATAAAGGAAAGCAGGAGAGTAGGGAACGGGAGCGGTTGCTGCAAGAAGTTCTGAGGGTGGACAGGCAATATGCGGCGGCACCGGAGGAGGGACTGTACAGGGAAAGGCAAAGGTTACACGTAGAATTTGACTTGCTGACAACGGGTACTGCAGAGGCACAGTGGAGGAAGGCACAGGGTGTACAGTACGAATATGGGGAGAAGGCGAGCAGGTTGCTGGCCCACCAATTGAGGAAAAGGGGAGCAGCGAGGGAAATAGGGGGAGTGAGGGATGAGGAAGGAGAGATGGAGCGGGGAGCGGAGAGAGTGAATGGAGTGTTCAAGGCATTTTATAAAAAATTATACGAAGCTCAACCCCCGGATGGGAGGGAGCGAATGATGGGCTTTCTGGACCGGCTGGAATTTCCCAAGGTGGAGGAGCAGGAAAGGGTGGGACTGGGAGCACAGATTGAAATAGAGGAAGTAGTGAAAGGAATTAGGAGCATGCAGGCGGGGAAGGCTCTGGGATCGGATGGATTCCCAGTTGAATTTTACAGGAAATATGTGGACTTGCTCGCCCCGCTACTGATGAGGACCTTTAATGAGGCAAAGGAAAGGGGACAGCTGCCCCCGACTATGTCTGAGGCAATGATATCGCTTCTCCTAAAGAAGGAAAAGGACCCGCTGCAATGCGGGTCCTATAGACCTATTTCCCTCCTAAATGTAGACGCTAAGATTCTGGCCAAGGTAATGGCAATGAGGATAGAGGATTGTGTCCCGAGGACCAAACTGGGTTTGTGAAGGGGAGACAGCTGAATACGAATATACGGAGGCTGCTAGGGGTAATGATGATGCCCCCACCAGAGGGGGAAGCGGAGATAGTGGTGGCGATGGATGCCGAGAAAGCATTTGATAGAGTGGAGTGGGATTATTTGTGGGAGGTGCTGAGGAGATTTGGTTTTGGAGATGAGTATGTTGGATGGGTGCAGCTGTTGTATAGGGCCCCAGTGGCGAGTGTGGTCACGAATGGACGGGGATCTGCATACTTTCGGCTCCATAGAGGGACAAGGCAGGGATGCCCTCTGTCCCCATTACTGTTTGCACTGGCGATTGAGCCCCTGGCAATAGCATTGAGGGGTTCCAAGAAGTGGAGGGGAGTACTTAGAGGAGAAGAACACCGGGTATCTCTGTATGCGGATGATTTGTTGTTATATGTAGCGGACCCGGCGGAGGGGATGCCAGAGATAATGCGGACACTTCGGGAGTTTGGCGAATTCTCAGGATATAAACTGAACATGGGGAAAAGTGAGTTGTTTGTGGTGCATCCAGGGGAGCAGAGCAGAGAAATAGAGGACTTTCCGCTGAGGAAGGTAACAAGGGACTTTCGTTACTTGGGGATCCAGATAGCCAAGAATTGGGGTACATTGCATAGGTTAAATTTAACGCGATTGGTGGAACAAATGGAGGAGGACTTTAAGAGATGGGACATGGTATCCCTGTCACAGGCAGGGAGGGTGCAGGCGGTTAAAATGGTAGTCCTCCCGAGATTCCTCTTTGTGTTTCAGTGCCTCCCGGTGGTGATCACGAAGGCTTTTTTCAAAAGGATCGAAAAGAGTATCATGAGTTTTGTGTGGGCCGGGAAGACCCCGAGAGTGAGGAAGGGATTCTTACAGCGTAGTAGGGATAGGGGGGGGCTGGCACTACCGAGCCTAAGTGAGTACTACTGGGCCGCCAATATCTCAATGGTGAGTAAGTGGATTGGAGAAGAGGAGGGAGCAGCGTGGAAGAGATTGGAGAGGGCGTCCTGTAGGGGGACTAGCCTACAAGCTATGGTGACGGCCCCATTGCCGTTCTCACCGAAGAAATACACCACAAGCCCGGTGGTGGTGATGACTTTGAAAATTTGGGGACAGTGGAGACGACATAGGGGAAAGACGGGAGCCTTGGTGGGGTCCCCGATAAGAAATAACCATAGGTTTGCCCCGGGGAGAATGGATGGGGGATTTGGAATATGGCAAAGAGCAGGAGTAATGCAACTGAAAGATCTGTTTGTGGATGGGAAGTTCGCAAGTCTGGGAGTGCTGACCGAGAAATATGGGTTGCCCCAAGGGAATGCATTCCGGTATATGCAACTGAGGGCTTTTGCGAGGCAGCAGGTGAGGGAATTCCCACAGCTCCCGACGCATGAGGTGCAGGACAGAGTAATCTCAAAGACATGGGCGGGGGACGGTAAGGTGTCAGATATATATAGGGAAATGAGGGACGAGGGGGAGATTATGGTAGATGAGCTGAAAGGGAAATGGGAAGAAGAGCTGGGGGATGAGATTGAGGAGGGGCTGTGGGCGGATGCCCTAAGTAGGGTAAACTCATCGTCCTCGTGTGCCAGGCTAAGCCTGATTCAATTTAAGGTGTTACATAGGGCGCATATGACTGGAGCACGGCTCAGTAAATTTTTGGGGGTAGAGGATAGGTGTGCGAGATGCTCGAGAAGCCCAGCGAATCACACCCACATGTTCTGGTCATGTCCGGCACTACAGGGGTTCTGGGTGGGGGTGACAAAGGTGCTTTCGAAAGTAATGGGGGTCCAGGTCGAACCAAGCTGGGGGTTGGCTATATTTGGGGTTGCACAAGAGCCGGGAGTGCAGGAGTCGAGAGAGGCCGATGTTTTGGCCTTTGCGTCCCTAGTAGCCCGGCGCAGGATACTGTTGATGTGAAAGGAAGCCAAGCCCCCGGAGGTGGAGACCTGGATAAATGACATGGCAGGGTTTATAAAGCTTGAACGGATTAAGTTCGTCCTAAGGGGATCGGCTCAAGGGTTCACCAGGCGGTGGCAACCGTTCGTCGAATACCTCAGAAAGATAGAGGGAATGGAAAAGAAGGCAGCAGCAGCAGCAGCCCGGGGGGGGGGGGGGGGGGGGGAGAGGAGGAACCAGAAGGAGTCTCAGGGTTATTAATATATATGTATAATATGTATAGGTCGCTGCTATAAATAATTGTACATTGGACTGTTAAATCATATTTTTGGAGAGTGTATATCTGAGACAAGGCAGTTGCCATTTAGTTTTAGTTATATATTATTTATTCTTTGTTTATAAAACACATCATTGTTATTTATACTGTTATATTATTGTGTAAAGGATACACAATGTACTGTGATGGTTGACCAAAAATTTTCAATAAAATATTTTTAAAAAAAAGTGAACTTATGTATAGTTAGTATAGAGCACGTGATTATGAGCTGGTTCAGGTGGGAAAGAAACTAGACATTCAGGCTACAGGTATACATTACAATTTATATGCCGCATTATCTATATTTGAAAGAATTTTGCAACGTTATATTTAAAGTAATTTGGGTCACTGTGCCAATGATAATTTTAGAAACATAGAATCTCTACAGTGGGGAAGGAGGTCATTCGGCCCACCAAGTCAGCACCCATCCTTGGAAAGAGCATCCTACCCAGGCCCTATTCCTGTAACCGCACCTAACCTTTTGGATACTAAGGGGCAATTTAGCATGGCCAATCTATCTAACCTGCACATCCAGGAGGAAACTGGAACAACCCCACACAGACATGGGGAGAAAGTGCAAACCCGAATCTGGAATGAAACCCAGGTCCCTGATGCTGGGAGGCATCAGTACTACCTACCCACTGTGCCACCATGCTTTTAATGGATATTATTGAAGATGAAGAGTAAATTAAACAATCGCGGCAGCATGGTGGCGCAGTGGTCACTGTTCGTGTGGGGTTTTCACATTCTCGTGTTTGCATGGGTTTTGCTCCTACAACCCAAAGATGTGCAGGGTAGGTGGATTGGCCACGTTAAATTGCCCCTTAATTGGAAAAAAACGAATTGGGTACACAGTTATTTTGAAAAATGGAAAAAAAAATAATCGGAATCAAGAGATGTTTAACAGCATATTTTGTGAAAAAAAACATGTTTTCAGAAGAGAACATTCGAGTAGCTTAAAAAACTGCAAAACAACTTTTTGCTAAAGAATATTTAGCAGATTGATACATTTAAGTTGTACATATAACAGGTTTGCATGCAATAATGGTAGTTTTTCAATCCATTAGATTCTCAGCATTTAATTTGTAATTACTGTATTAGTTTTAGCTGACTCAGTCTGGATCCGAATGTACTGTTTTGTGAAGAGACTGAACTGAAGACATAGGGAGACTTCGACATAAATTTGACTACACAATTTACTGCAATTTGATTGTTAGATTCAGCTCATGTCAACTTGTACAACAGTAAACTTCCTCGTTCTGAAAGGCAAGATTTGCTCATACAAAATTGAAAAAAAGTTGAAATAGAAAATTGTTAAAATCCAATTAGTCCAGTTTCGTTACAGTGCTGTGACAACAAATGATTGACGTCATTGTTGCTAATCCATTGTGAAGAGAAAAAGGCCAAAATACCAGACCTGCCAAATGGGGCAGTGCTCAATGTTTGCATTGTTGTGCAGAATCCATTAAAGCATTTAGACATTCAAATCACTCCTTACCATACCTTACTCTTTAGAATCTTGTTCTTTAGAAAAATAAATGTCTACCATACCAAATGTTTGTGGCAAGTTTAGGACACTTAACATGACATAAGCAGAATGTTAATTAGTATGTGATGATGGGATTTTTTGCAGTAGAGTGAAACATTATTGTTCTCACCTCTTGATACCTCTAATAGGATTGCTGGAGTTGGCAAACTCATCCCAGATGTAGGAGGCAGATTTAAGCAGATGTTTCTGGTGAGCTTAATCTACACCAAATAGACTAGTGTTACACAATTACAAAAGATTTATAACCATTTAGCCACAAATATAAAGTACTGTTGATAACAAAAATTCTTAATTTGTATAAAGATGTGATTTGATGGTCATGTTGTACTTTGATGCAGAAACAGACCGCGTTGGCTTCAAATGTTTGTGCAGAAAGTGGCCTATAAACCTCCATGACATCTGCCGTGTTCAAAAATATTAGTATCCATGTCCAAATGTTACTCAGCAACAACTTAGTATTTATATAGCTCCTTTAATGCAATAAAGTGTCCCAAGATGCTTCACAGAGGCATTATAGAACATGTGATATTGATATTAGGGCAAATGATCTGGTCAAAGAGGTAGGTTTTCAATTTAAAAAACGTAAATTTGTACAGTACCTTTCACAATGGGACGTCCAAATGTGTTACAGCATATTAAGTACTTCGAAGTGCAGTCAGTTATAATGTAGAAATGGTGGGAGCCAATTTGAACAAAAGCTCCCAGAAACAGCAATATGAAAATGACTAGATAATTTTTATAACATTGATTTGAGAGATAAATATTGGCCAGGACACTGGGGTTAATTAAATCTCTTGGTTCTTCATTGAAATAGTGCCCGGAATCTTATGTCCACATGAAATGGCAGGCAGTGCCTCGATTTAACATCTCATCCAAAGATGGCACCCCGGACAGTACAGCACCCTCAGTATTGCAATGGAACATCAGCCATGAGTTTTGTGCTCAAGTCCTGGAATTGGCCGCGAATCCACATTTTTATGACTCAAAAGGGGAGTGTGCCAGAAAGCGAGTCATATCAGACAAGGAAGTCAAAGGAGCAAAAGTTTAAGGAAGGTATTCCAGAGCCGAGGCCCAGGTGTATGAAAGCAAGGCCACAGATGGAGGAGTAAATGAAACTGGGGATGCTCAAGAAGCTGGAATTAAAAGAAAGCAAGATTGTAGTGCTGGAGGTGATTAGATATATAGGGAAACCAGGTCATGGAGAGATTTGAAAATAAGTATGAAAATTTTAAAATCAAGATAATGCTCAATCAGGAGACAAAGTAGATCAGTGAACATGGTGATGGATGAATAGCATTTTGCACAAGCCTAAGAGCAGTTTTGAATGACTTCAGCATTAGGGATAGTAGAATGTGGGAGGCCAACTAGGAGTGTGTGGAATCATCAAATTTTGTAAATTAACAAAGCACCAATTTGGAAACAAGTGCTGTGACATTTTTACCACTTAAAAATTATCTATGCAACCTAGATCAAAATTAAGATTTTTGTACATTCTGGTTTTAGTCCACCCCTTAGCTGATATCCAAAACCATCTATTCCAATTAATTTGATAGCTTTTGTTCCCCTCTATTGGTGAATTTGCAACTTGAGGATAATAAATTGGAAATAGGTATTAAAATTAAATTTACTATTTGAAATATTATGTTGCTTTTAATATGTAAAATAAAATCTATTCAATTCCCTTAATGGTAATTAAGGAACTTTGGATCTTTGTCACCCAAAACTAGAGCTCCCCAGACAGATTAAAATGAAACAGAAAAAAACAAGCATGCGATAAATGTTGGGCTCACAATTCAGTAAAAAAACTAAGCGGAGTAGATATTAGTACAAGGGAAAACAGGAAAAAGGAAATAAGCGAGCAAAGATAATTTGAGAACAGATTAACAAGTAACATGAAACAGCCCAAGTTTTGAAAACAAAGTGAAAGGTAATCAATGGAGGCTTTGGTCAGTTAGGGATCAAAAAGAAAATGATCAGGTACAGGGTTAAATTAAGGTTTTAAATGAGTACTTTGCATCTGTTTTCACGAGAAATTGCAGCAAATGTCACAACAGGAAGAGGTACCAGTGAAATTGGATAGGATAAAAAAGGTTGGCAGTGCTTAAAATAGAAAAGCCACCCCGTCTGGATGGCATGACTGAGGCTTAGAAATCCAGAGTGTCCAGCAACAATCTTCTAATCCTCCCTCGTTATGGAAGTGGCACCAGAGGACTGGAGAATTTCAAATTTTGCACCTGTTTGGAAAAAAATGGAGCTATAAAGCCAGTCATTCCAGATCAATCTGCCAAACAGGGCTTTGAGGAAGCTTTTAGCTATGTTAAAGGTAAATTGTGTTTGACGAACTTCACTGATTTCTGTGCTGAAGTAACAGGAAGGTTCAGTAAGTGTAGCGGGGCTGACGACTATGTGGACTTTGAGAAGACATTTGATAAAGTACTACAGAGCCAATTGATTAATAAAATTGAAGCCCATGGTATTCAATGGGAAACGGCTGCATGAATACAAAATTGGCGAATTGACAAAGAAAGAACAGTAGCGGTGAATAAAAACAGAAAAAGCTGAAATACTCAGCAGGTCTGGCCGCCTGTGGACAGAGAACCCGAGTTAACATTTCAGCTCGCCAACTTTCATTCTTTCCCCCAGAATTGCTGAAAAGTAATTTACCTAAAACATCAGCTGTTTTTCTCTCTCCACTGACCCAGCCAGCCTTGCTGAATATTTCCAATATTTTTTGTTTTAACTTTGTATCACTGAATGTGGTAACATGCAAGAAAATGTCAATTTTCTACTGATTGAAAGGAGCTATCAAATCAGAAATAAGAATTACACCATCAGGAGTGAAAGCCAAATTCCCCATCAAGTCTATCTGAAAGGTCCCATATCCATTGAGGCTGCATTTAATTTCAAAAGCAGCAGGTAAAACCTTGTGATCATTAAACATTTATCCCATCCTTTAAGTTATGCACTAGAATAATTAGCGCTGCATCGGTATAATAGAACATAGTTGACAACAAAAATTTTGTTAATACAGATATCACAAGTACAAAACAATGAATATGAAAGGATTTAGCATTAGTTTTTAAATATTCACTCAATTATCTTACATGATCACTAATTCAACTTAGTAAAAGTATTAATCTTAAAAAAAAGATTAAACAAATACTTTAGCTATCAGTCAGCCATGAGATGAGGATTTAAGAGGCATAAAAACCTCAGATATTTTGCCAATATGGAAAAAATGCCATGTTGGAACAACAGTCAATGACAAAAGATGCTGTTTACACGTGGATGCTTCCTTTGAATGCTCAAGAGGCCATACTTGCAGCTCAAGACATTGTTTTATTTCATTCTTTGCTAGGTTTTTCTTATTTTACTTTCTAATTTTTGCATCACAAGGGAAGGGGAAAAAAACATATTTCACTTTGCTAGAATTTCACTGTTAGGTACGAACCGATTGTTACATAAGAAAGATGGTAAGAGTGCCACGTGCTGAATGCAGTCACAGAATTAAAATGGTTTCTTTAATCAGCAAAGCCACCTGGGACTGACAGTTTTTTCCTTCCCCTTTGTTGCTGTTGGTATACAGTTTCATAGCCACAAGACACAGTTGGTACTTCATCCAAGTGGCTATTGTTTTGACAAGTAGGATTTTGTGGATAAACAGTGAAAAATATAGTTGAACCTGATCTGGTCACTCATTTTATCCTGAGCAAAAAAATGCTGATCATTTTCCCTTCCTTATCCCAAAGCTATAGATGCCATTTGTATTGTCGAACAGCTGCCCTGACAGAATTCAGCACAGATTGGTCTATATGGCTAAACCAGCTGAACCCCTTGGGAAATCATGCAGGTTATACAATAGAGCATTTCTGAATCAACCAAAATCCTTGTAGATTCATCCCTACAGTGCAGGAGATGACCATTCAGCCCATTGAGTCTGCACTGACCCTCCGAAAGAGCATAATCACTCAAGACCGGAATCGAACCCGGGTCCCTGACGCTGTGAGGCAACATGCTAACCACTGTGCCACAGTGCCACCCTCATAACGAACCAGACAACTATGGTCAATTACTGTCAAAATGTTATGTTTTTGTGCAACTAATTGGCAGAAGAAACCCCTATCTGATAATCATATCCATTTTTGTTACTTCATATTAATCATAACAGGATTGAAACAAAGTATATTAAGCACAAGATTATGGTGATCAGTCCAAGGTTTTGAATTTTAAATAAGTAACACCATCATAAACGCTATGTCACTGTAAGCTGCATATCAATGAAAATGAAAACACTACTTCCACTCTGCCCCAGACCTTCAGCTATACACCAATGTGACGTTTTCCACTTCTCATACAAACTATCCTTATAATGACTGTGAGATTGGCAATTATAAAATAATTGTGGTAGTTGTGTGTTGTGAGCTCATGTCCTACAGAGTCCATCCATACATTTCATTCAGCATCCTTACAGATAGCTGCCAAAGAGATATCCATTCCATCAGTCTGTACTGGATTTCAGCCCAGATGTGAAAGGACTGATCAAGAAGTTATTCTTTACTCATGTGATTAAAAAGTTAGAACCAGTTTCCAGATTGGAGAGTTAATTGAATTCATTTAAGAAACACGTAAAACACTGCAGTAGAGTTTAATATTCATAAAAGATGAGATTAAATGGAGTGGAGGACCTTGATCTAGCTTTAAAAAATGCCCCATTACTCTGTAATTACAATCCCTTGCGGTGTAGCCATAAAAGAATCTGAATGAAATAGTTGAAAGGTGTGGGCTTAGGAGGGAAAATATAGAAGAGTGATAAGGAGGGTAAAAACACACATTTAACTCTAAATGTCAAAACACTTTTAATGTTTTATGTTTACTGACTGTCAGTGTTGACAGGCCTGATTGAATGGAACTTTATTCTTGCTGAAAACACAACTTCTATTCAAATATAAATTAGATTTATCACCAGGAGATATTTGAATTGTTTTAAAAAAAAATCATTTTTCCAAATTTACTGGCATGATACCAGAAGTTCTTTTAAACCATGTTTAAGTAGTATTCAACAGTATTTGGAAAATGCTAGGTACTGCTATACGCAGTCCACTAGTCCTCTTCAATGATCCCACTCTCTCCAGCTTTAATCATCATCAACTGTTGGCTTTATCGTTACACCTCTTCTTATCTGACCCCAGCCAATTAAACTGTGTGAAACAAAGAAAGTTAATTAGTCTTGTGAATGAAACAATGCATGTTAACAGTTTATTCAACCGCGGAATGACATTAACAGTTGATTCAAATTTACATTCTGGAGGGGATCATTTGTCAGGTTGACATCTCCTCCTACTTTGCTCTCCTCTCCGTAGTCCAAAGGTACATTGTACGGTCCCTACTGGGGCCCTAGGAATTGTTAATTTGTTAATTCAGCATAGAAAAGGGTCAGATCAGACCTTCCTGGTCTGTATGGATTGGTATCATACTAGGTGGTGCATTTGCCCACGAAGAAGTAGGGGACGACAGCAATGTGATTCCACAGAACTTGAGCAGTGCTCAAAAAAGAGAATTGGTGTTAAAGCTTTTTGTCTTGTATTCATCAAGACAGATATAAGAATGACAAATTTCAAGGAGCAACAATTTATACCGCCTGAGAAAAGGGTGCATATTGTTTGGCAAGTCGGGAGAAAACCAGAGATGCCAGAGGAAACCCAAAGTGACATGGGGGGGGGGGGGGGGGGGGGGGGGGGAAAGTGCAAACTCCACACAGTCACCCAAGGTTAGAATTGGACCCGGGTCCCTGACGCTGTGAGGCAGCAGTGCTAACCACTGTGCCTCTGAGGGTCTCCAGACTCGATGGACCGAATGGCCTCCCCACTATAGGGATTCCGTGATTTACACGGCATCACTTTCTCATGGCAATCGAGACATGTTGCCATTTTCTGAATCTGTATTCATTGAACTTATGAACTTATGAACTTTGCAAATCCCACAGTTTTAACACCACCATGTATCCTCAAATAGATGGGTGTTGCTATGCGATCTCCTCTGAGCCACAATCTCATAACACTTCTATTAGTTTCCACAAGAAACGTGTTTCCGATGGAATGGCCCGTAACTCCTACCTCGTGCCTATTTCTGAAATGTAGAGGATATGCTTGCTATATTTTAATCTGCAGCTACATATACAAATTTCCTTAAGCACCTGAATGGACTCCATCTCGTGCTCAAAATCATCTTGGAAATGGAGCAGTCTAATGACCTCCATTACCTCAAAGTGCTCGTTGAGAAAGCAGCAAATGAGCTCTTTACTACTGTCCATCACAAGCTTAGTCATCTGTCAGTGTACCTGGGATTCCTCCAACTCCACGCATTATAAGATTAGCCTCATCAGCAACCTCACAAATAGCCATTTGCTCACCAAAGCTTGATGCCGAAATAGGGCACATCAAAGCTATCCTGCGGGATAATGGCTATCTCGATCAGGTCATTGTTGGCGCAAATTCACAAATTAACCTAAAGCCACCAGCTGAAAAGTGTCCAGTCTACCTCAAATCACCATGGAAGGGCCCTTTGGTTGCTTGTAATAAGTAGAATATTGATTTTACTCAACCAGCCTGTGCTTGCAAAACTCAAAACATAGTGTACAACATTAGATGTGATTCTACAAATGGACAACACGTCCTGAACAATCCGGAGTGTGCTACAAATCACACTAACAATCAATGTAGGATCATCATTTGGCTAGCAATATTGCACACTTACTGGCAAGAAACTGCATATATTCATATACAGGGACCTGTCCTCTAAAACATTAACATGTCCAGGAATTGCAACCTTTCTGAATTAAAAGAAGTATGGGGCACCAGTTCCCTATGCATTCGCCATTCTAATACCTCGACCAGAGTCGACTTGCCAACAAATCAGCATCCTTTTCTCATGCTGTTGGATTCAACA
Organism: Scyliorhinus torazame; assembly: GCF_047496885.1. Taxonomy (NCBI): domain Eukaryota; kingdom Metazoa; phylum Chordata; class Chondrichthyes; order Carcharhiniformes; family Scyliorhinidae; genus Scyliorhinus; species Scyliorhinus torazame. The sequence goes on along the minus strand of NC_092714.1, from coordinate 95,525,656 downwards.
ATTATAGAGGGGACCCTTTAAGAGAATTAGCCAAAATATACTGGAAAATAAAATGATTCTTGAAAATTGTGGAATTTGTAGAAATATGATCAAGTTATAAAATTGGGTAAACTTTTGAATCCTGACCATGACTGTCTCAAATGTTGTAAAATATGTGCTGTAGAAAAGCGATATGAGGGTACATTCAACAAATTTGAAACAATCTCTTAACTGAGACCAGGGAGTTTGAACATGGGACAAGAGCCGTGAGAAGGATAATTAATTTGGAGTAATTGATTAATGTCTAATTAACCAATCACCTGTTAAGTGACTGACACTTTCCTGAACGAATCAAGGGGGTCTCAGCTGAGAAATAGTACCAATGAAACTAAGTAAGGGGCTAAACCACAGATATGGATTCCCTTAAGAATGTGATCAATATGACTGATTTGGGAGAAGAATTTCAGCCTTCCGAGATTCTTGCAGCATTCATGGAAATTACTTTTAAAAAGCCTTATGTTGAAATTACTTTTATTCTGTAAATCTGGAGTTACTTTTATCTTGAAGCATTTTGCTTTCACTCTTCAGTGTCTCAAGGACTTTTCAATGCGCTGTCAAGTTTGTCGATTTAATTTTGTGCAAATGTACCAAGTGAATTCTTAAAAAAAAATAAAGAGTGCTTTGTATACCTCTTCAACCGGACTGAGTGCCTTGCCCTGAGCAAGAAATAAGAGGATCTTTCACATGCGATATAAATTATTGCTTTCTTTGAAATTTGGCATTCTTGTGTCTGTCCGCATGAGTGCAAGACAAAAAGTTCCAACAGCATATCCCTTTTTTTCAGCAATACTCAAATGTAATTCTTCTATGATGATTCCGAGCACAATACAAAATTAACAAAGTCTGAGTGACAGTGTCAATTCCAATTTCTAAACCAGTCTGTTTCATGACACTACCAGAAACAATAACAGTTTGAAAACATCTCTCATTAGATCTCTCTGCATGATAACCATTCTTGAGAGCTCATAAGCTAGGTACTCCAAGCTGCTTGCTAAATTCAGCCTTGAGCTGCTTCTGGTCTTTAAAAGCTGTCTGGGCAATTTGGCATTTGGATTTGCTTCACTGTTGAAGTGGCGGACCTGGAGTTGGCACTTATTTACGAGCAGATTTAATCAACTCTGGTACACCTGGAGTACAGCCATTATTTCGATACTTTTAAAGTGTTCAAGTTTAATGCTTGGTATAGATAATTTGCCTTTAGCCACAGCATTGCTTTTTAAGAGCGAAGCAACTTTAGCTTTTCTTTTCAATTATCTTTACCACAGAGAAGTAACATTCCATTTCTGCACAAAATGTTTCATAGATTATCATGGATTATCATAGAATTTACAGTGCAGAAGGAGGCCATTCGGCCCATCGAGTCTGCACCGGCTCTGGGAAAGAGCACCTTACCCAAGGTCAACACCTCCATCCCATCCCCATAATCCAGTAACCCCACCCAACACCAAAGGCAAGTTTGGACACCAAGGGCAATTTAGCATGGCCAATCACCTAACCTGCACATCTTTGGACTGTGGGAGGAAACCGGAGCACCCGGAGGAAACCCACGCACACACGGGGAGGATGTGCAGACTCCGCACAGACAGTGACCCAAGCCGGAATCGAACCTGGGACCCTGGAGCTGTGAAGCAATTGTGCTATCCACAATGCTACCGTGCTGCCCAATTATTTCCTATTCCTAATTGGCCTTGAGGGGGCAGTTAAGCTGTGGATCTGGAGTCACATGTAGGCCAGACCGAGTAAGGAGGACAGATTTCCTTCCCTAAAGAACATTCGTGAACCAGATGGGTTTTTACGACAATCGACAATGGTTTCATGGTCATCCATTAGACTTTTAATTCCAGATTTTTATTGAGTTTAAATACTATTACGGGCCGTGGTGGGATTTGAACCCGGGTCACCAGATCATTATCCTAGGTCTCTAAATTACTAGTCCAGCAACAATACCAGTAGGCCACCGCCTTCCTCATCCACTAAAACACAATTAGCAGAGAATGGTTTTGATCCATCGACCTCTGGGTTATGGACCCAGCACGCTTCCGCTGTGCCACTCTGATTTTTTATTTTCCCAATGACCTTCAACAATGTGTTCTACATCATTCTTCTCAGCGTGGGATGCTTCAGGACAGAATCATTTTGGATACCCCCATTAAAACAAATTAATAAAACTTATATTATGACATTTATTTTTCAAGGTGCACAAAAATGTTAACTTCCAAAATTCCCTGGAAATGTTTTAATACTTGTGCCATTTAATTAACTTACCGCCAATGTTTCTCTACTCTTCGGCTAAGGGCAATCTTTTCACCAACTTCTGTACACACTGGATTCGTTAGGACTATCTTCCCCAAGTCAGCCTTTACAGCACTGACTCTTCCTCCAGTAGAAAGGGATCCTATATTTACCATTAACACCTCATTTTTGGATAGTTTTTGTACCTAAAGGGGGAAAAAAACATTTCTATGGACTTATTATTTAATAGCTAAATGAAATTCCACAATTGAAATATACATCCAAGTTTAGGATCTAGACATTTTTATAAATCAAATCACATTTAATTTTCAGAACTTTGTGTACTAAGTTGTGATTAGTTTGATATTTTCAAATTGTATTCTTCCAAACTGTGCTTTTATTTATTATATTCTTTTTTAAAATGTGTAACTTTTAAAATATTCATTCATGGGACGCAGGCATCGAAGACTGGGCCAGCATTTATTGCCTATCCCCAATTGCTCTTGAGGAGGCAGTTAAGAGTCAACCACGTTGCTGTGAGTCTGAAGCCACATATAAGCCAGACCAGGTCGGATTTCCTTCCCCGAGGGACATTTGTGAACCAGATGTTTTTTCTTTAAATTTAGAGTATCCAATTCTTTTTTTTCCCCAATTAAGGGACAATTTAGCGTGGCCATTCCACCTACCGTGCATATCCTTTGGATTGTTGGGGTGAGACCCACGCAGACACGGGGAAAATTTGCAAACTCCACACGAACAGTGACCCGGGGTTGGAATCAAACCCGGATCCTCAGCGCCATGAGGCAGCAGGGCTAACCACTGCACCAGTGTCACCCAACCAGATGGGTTTTTAATGACAATCGACAATGGTTATGGTCACCATTAGACTTTTAATTCCAGATGTTTATTGAATTCAAATTTCACCACATGCAATGGCAGGATTTGAACCTGCCAAAGCATTGCTCTGGGTCACTGATTTACCAGTCCAGTGACAATACCACTATGCCACCATCTCCCCATGTGCACAATATTGAACTCACCTTTGCTGCTTTCTTGTCTCCTTCTGTACGTACACCCAGCAATCGCCTGAGAAGAAAGTAAGAGATTTCCAGCTCTGTGAAGATTTCTGGGAGAGCTCCCACAGCACCAAGCACCTGTCCCACCATACGATCGGCACGGCACAGAGTTGGGTCAATTTTTGTTCCAACACCTAAAACAATAAGTAACTACGATTCAACATTTTTCATCTTGCTGGAGTTTTCGACTTCTAGTTATGGCATCATGAGGAGTTACTTTGAGAACTCAAGTGAAGCATTCCCCCTCAAGATAATTTTATTTTCTGGCCCAGACTATGGAAAAACACACCCACCAGATATGATTGATCACTCAACAGTTCAAAGTATGTTCTGGAGAGGTCCAATGGAAGCGGAAAATGGATTCTTTCCAGTTTCGTAGTTGTATTTAATTAAGAAAAAATGCCAAGAGATGAATGGCTGAAGAAATACATTTAAATTTTATTGGAGCACTTGTCAGCATCCACAACAGAGGAACATGAATAGTCAACCCTTCAAAACAAGCACTCATTAGTCCTGATTCAATTCAAACCATTGAAAAATTTATGGCTACTATATGGTTGACTGTAGTAATAGCTAATAATGTTTAATATAATAGATGCAAAACCAAAACCTCACTCTTCAGTAGTTAAACTGCCCATACTCCTTTGTGAGGTCACAACATGTCTTGAACAGGTGTTCAATATTGTGTGGAGCTGAATCAATCCTAATCTTGGCGAGTCTCAATCTCAAGTCCAGCTTCAAATAACAGGAACTAAACACTCGCAAACAAGCATGACATTTTAACCAGACAATAAGCTAGTAATTATACAGATCGTAAGTAAGACACTATCAAACCTCACAAAATTCAACCAGCAGTATTGTTTTAGTATGCAGTTTTAAAATAGCTATGCCGTCTGATTTTTTAGTTTTATTTCACTTAATTGAAAAACTCAAACAAGATCAGCTTAAAGAACAAAATATTTTTAATCAGAATTTTTTTGGCTTAATCAGCAAATAATTTAATGATAAATAATAACCAGCAGTCTTTTACCAAGTATAATAAAAGAGTAAAGGCAAATCAATGCTATATACATCCTGTGAAAGTGTTTTCACACCATGCTGCAAAGTGAAGTATTCACTGCGCTATACAAGGTATATCTTGTGGATGATATTTTATCAGGAGCTGTTTAGCACAGGGCTAAATCGCTGTCTTTGAAAGCAGACCAAAGCAGGCCAGCAGCATGGTTCAATTCCCCTATCAGCCTCCCTGAACAGGCGCCGGAATGTGGTGACTAGGGGCTTTTCACAGTAACTTCACTTGAAGCCTACTTGTGACAATAAGCGGTTTTCATTTCATATTTAACACTTAACAGGCTTTTCATCAAGTAAAATCTCAAAATTGGGTGGCTTAAGTAAAGCATCCTTTTTAAAACTTCATTCATAGGATGTGGACATCGCTGGCTGGGGCCAGCATTTACTGTCCATCCCCAATTGCCCGTGGCCATTTCAGAGAGCATTTAAGAGTCAACCACATTTCTGTGGATCCAGAGTCATATGTCGGCCAAACCAGGTAAGGATGGCAGATTTCCTTCCCTAAAGGACATTAGTGAAACAGATGGGCTTTTACAACAATCAACAATAACTTCAGTCACCATTAGGCCTTCTAATTCCAGATTTTTATTGAATTCAAATTTCACCACCTGCTGTGGTAGGATTCAAATCCAGGGCCCCCAGAGCACTGCTCTGTATTACTGGTCTAATGACAATACCACCACCACCTCCCCCTCCCTTCTTACCAATAAGGCCACCAGGTGCTGCAAACTGGAGGTCATTGTGCTCTGCAAAAAGTGACACAATCTTTGAAAAGATGGGTTTGCACATCAGCTTCCCTTCATGGTCTTTTGACACAATACCAGGTCGAACTTCAAGTTCCTGTCCCACCTGTAAAAAGCACACATGAAATCCTGCAGACTTATGGGTATAAATTAAATTACATCAGGACATTATTATTAGACTTGTATTGTCTGAACTGTGCTGTCAAACAGATTTTTTTCAAATCATTTCATTTGCTCTGCCAATTTCTATCCCCTAAAAGGTTGAACCTTCAGGAGGGCAAACTTTACATGAAATTAGACACTGAATTTTAATGGGTTATATATCCCTATAAGGCAGCATAGCCGAGACCTAACTGCCCTCAGCTAATTTCCACATATGCACTTGTGATTAGACTTCTAGGTAGGGATTATCAGGCAACCTAACCAGTCCCTTCCTGAAATCTCAGGCACATCAAGGCTAATAATAATACCCTCCCATTACCATGGCCTAAATCAGCTATCACAGCACCGAGTAAGTTTACTGATCCAACTAACAGGTAAAATTTACTGAGTCACAAAGAAAGAAAAGGCTTGTATTTAACATCTTATCAAAAGATAGAAACTCACCGACAATGAAGTAATTCCTCAATACTGCACTGGAGAGTCAGTCTAGAAATTTGTGCTCAAGGCTCTGTGGTGGCACCTGAACCCCAAACCCTCATGACTCAGTGGCACTCTTGGTCCTACTAACTGAGTCACGGCTTACATAGTATTATTGAGAAGACCGTGGCAAGATTTGAACCCATGGCTCCAAAGTATTAGACTGGGCTTCTGGATCACCAGTGCAGTCTGAAGTGGACAAGTCGCCATGGTCTTCCCCAAATTTCAAATGTGAAGACATATAAAGATTCTCAAGATTGAAAACAGAAATGAGAGGTTATAATTATGAAGAAATGTTTAAAAAGATTTTACCCTCCAGAATGGTGGTGGACAATTAAACAGCTAATTAGAAGAGGGAGCTCCACAAATATCCCCATCCTTGAGCCCAACACATCAGGGCAAAAGCATTTGCAACGATCTTCAGCCAAGAGTGCCGCGTGGATGATCCATCTTGACTTCCTCTTGAATCCAGAGCATCACAGAAGCCAGTCTTCAGCCAATTAGATTTACTGCACATGATATCAAGAAGCGACTGAAGGCACTGGATGCTGCAAAGCTTATGGGCCCTGACAATAGTCCGGCAATAGTACTGAAGACCAGTGCTCCAAAATTAGCCCTGCCCCTAGCCAAGCTGTTCCAGTGCAGTTACAACACTGGCATTTGCCCAGCAATGTGGAAAGTTGCCCAAGTATACCCTCTTCACAAAAAGCAGAACAAATCCAATCCGGCTAAATACTGCCTCATCGGTCGACTCTCGACTATCTGCAATGTGATGGAAGGTGTTCTGCATCATTCAGCTCCTGACCTCATTACAGCCTTGGTCCAAGTATGGAAAAAGCTGAACTCCAGCGTTTAGGTGAGAATGGCTTCCCTTGACACCAACATTTGGCTAAGTGGGCATCAAGAAGCTCAAGCAAAAGTGGAATCAATGGGAATCAGAGACAAAACTCTCCACTGGTTGGAGTCATATCCAGCATAAAGGAAGATAGTGGTTGTTAAAAATCAATTATTTTAGTCCAGGAACATTACTGCAGGCATTTCTCAGCATCATAGCATCACTACAGTGCAGAAGGAGGCCATTCGGCCCATCAAGTATGCACGACTCTCTGAAAGGGTACCCTAGCTTGGGTGAGGTCCCCCACCCTATCCCCTTAACCCAGTTACCCCACCTCATCTCTAACCTTTTGGACACCACAGGGCAATTGTTCATGACCAATCCACCAAACCTGTACATCTTTGGACTGTGGGAGGAAACTGGAGCACCCGGAGGAAACCCATGCAGACATGGGGAGAAAGTGCAAACTACACACAGTCACCCGAGGCGGGAATTGAACCCGGGTCCCTGGCGCTATGAGGCAGCAGTGCTAATCACTGTGTCACCGTGCCACCGTGGAGGGTAGTGACTTAGGCCCAACCATCTTCAGCCATTTCATCAACGACCGTCTTCCATCATAAAGTCAGAAGTGGGGTTTTTCGCTGATGATTGCACAATGTTCAGCACCATTCGTGGCTCCTCAGATACCAACAGTTTGTGTTCATATGGACCAAGAACTTGGCTGATAAATGGCAATGAACATTTAGGCTGCATAAGTGCCAACGGCCATTTCCAACAAGAGAAAATCAACCCTTTCCCACATGATGTTCAATGGCATTACCATCGCTGTATCTTCCACAATCAATACACCTCTGGGTAGCCACTGACCAGAAACTAAACAGATCAGTCATATAAATACTGTGGCTACAGAGCAGGTCACAGGCTGGGAATTCTGTGGAGAGCAACTTACCTCCAGATTCCTCAAAGCCTGTCCACTATCAACAAGGCACAAATGAAGAGGGTGATCGAATACTTTCCACTTACCAAGATGAGTGCAGCTTCAACAACACTTTAGAGGATTTACACCACACAGGACAAAGTACTTGATTGGCATCTCATTCACTACCAGAAACACTCCCCCCTCCACCACCAATGGACAGTGGAAGCATTGTGCACCATCTACCAGATGTGCTGAAACAACTCACCAAGGTACCTTGCAAACCCATGACCTCTGCTACCTAGAAGGGCAAGGCCAGCAGATGCACGGACTCACCAAAACCTGTAAGTTCTCACCAAGCCTCACACCTTGCAACTATATCTCTGCGATTCCTTCATTGTTGCTGGATCAAAAACTGGAGTTGAGTGTATAGCATTGAGTGTATGTATACCACATGGTCTGCAGCAATTCAAGGTTGCAGCTCACCACCACTTTCTCAAGAACAATTTGAGATGGACAATGCTGGCCGGCCAGCAAAACCCACATCCTGTGAAAGAGTTTTTTAAAATGGAAAATAGAGGTAACTATACTTTCAAAACTGTGTAATGATTTAAGACATAAATAGGAAAAGATTGTTTCCTCTTGTCAGAGCTTAGATAATAATGTCATTAGAACATGGGGTGACTCGCCACAAATAGCCAATAAGTGCAAACTCCACACAGACAATCACCCGAGGCTGGAATTGAATCCGGGTTCGTGGCGCTGTGATGCCGCAGTGCTGACCACCGTACTGCCAGTGTCCTCTGCTCCAGACCCTTGATTTGTGGATGTTTACTCAGGGTCTCAAATTTCTGCCATTAGTCTTAACGTGACCGAACAAGTCTATTCTTGACCACTGGTCTTTGGGAACGTGAGGCAAGAGTCCCACCAGGTAGCAAGATTTGATTCCTTTTCTTTCCTTCTTTGCCACTATTCTGCATCATTAAGGTGTTTGGATTCAAACCATGATGCGGCTTGATCTCATCGCCATTTTGAACAATTGGTAGCAAACTCCTCCCAGTCATCAATGTTAATGCTGCTGTGTTTCTGGGAGAGCTTTAGTTTGTCTTGAAGCATTTTCTTTGCTCTCCCTTGGAATGCTGGCCATTTGAGAGTCCAGAAAACAGGACCTGTCCAAGAGACACCTTTCAGCCATCCAGACAGGAGTGTTCAATCCATTGTGGTTGATTTATCAGGAACTTTGCCTGAAAGCATGTGGAGCTGCCTCAAAGTGGACATCAGGACAAGTGGTGGGAAGGGAAAACCTGAGAAATCCAACAGCAAGCTGACTGTCATGACATGCAAAGCTTTTAAAAAAACACCAGGGCCATTCAAAGATGAAGGTCAAATTGCTTCTCAAGGATGACAATGTCATTTGTCAACCCTGTACAGAATACTTCCAACAACTCCTCAAACATGATCCTAAGTGACAGCGGATACCATCCATGTTATTTCTCAGTACCTTCTCGTAGAATGCATGGGTGAGCCACCATTGATGGGAAAGTTGCAACAAACAACCAAACAAACGATAACAAAGCCTGTGACCCAGATGGTATTCCAGCTGAGGTCTTCAAAGCTGGTGGGCTTCAAAGACTCCTTGTACTCATCTACAGATTTGGAAGGAAAAACAACCCCCCCTGCAACCAAATGGATTTCATGAATGTAACAGTTGTCTTCAAGGAGATAAATCAAGTTGTGGAAACTATTGAGGTCCTTCCCTTTTGTCCCATAGCAGGAAAAATCCTTCTGATGAGCCTACCTCCGGTGGCTGAGGGAATCCTCACAAAAACACAGTGCTGCTTTAAAAGACCATCTAGAGGAACCTCTGCCATGGTCTTTGTTCCCAGGCAAATTCAAGAATAACACAGGAACTCTTCAGTGCATTCATGAACTTGACCAAACTCATTGACTCAGTAAGTTGCGAGGCTCTGTGGATTTTGCTCCAGAAATTTAAATGTTCAAAGTATTCCTTGTCACAATCCGGCAATTGCTTCATAATGATAGGACTGCAACCACCTTGAGTGGGTGAAGGGCGATTTGAAACAGACATCTTCAAAATCTGGACCCGTGTTAAGAAAGGCTGTATGATATAGGTTGATCTTAGATTAGGATAAATAGTCGGCACAACATCGTGGGCTGAAAGGCCTGTACTGTGGTGTTCTATGTTCTATATGCCCCATAGCATACAACCTACCTGGCATTGGCTATTCACATCAAATATCAACTGCCCTCTGGTGAGTATTAAATACCACCTAGATAGAAAACTCTTTAACCTCAGTCACCTCTGTGCCAAAACTAAACCGACCACCATAGGTTTATATAATCTACAATTTACAAATTACTGCAGTGTTGCTGCCCACTCTGCACCAGATTTGCAAGTCACTCTCCATCTCTTCAATTCTGCACAAAAGAAACTCAGCCTGACCTTGAATGTCGCCAAAACTGAACTCATATCTACCAAGGCTTGGTCAGCCAACATTCCATCTCCTGTATATGTTGAAGGAGACACTCTGGAATATGTTGAGCAAGGCCTATATTTTGGCAGCTACCTCTCTCAAAAAGGTCATCGTTATCAAAGAAACCCAATACCAGATCAGCTGTGCCAGCCTTCTATAAATTGCGGCAATGCGTGTTTGACAACAAAGACTTCGACAAGTCAGCAAAAGTGAACAGTCATTGTCACCATGCTGCTGTACTGCAGTGAGACCAGGACTGTGTATCTGTAAAACGGAAGAGCTCTGAAGAAATTCCATCAGTAATCCTTCTGCCGCATCCTCCGATTCAACATGAGGACCATTGAACAAATGCTAGTATCTCCCCAGAAAGAGTGAACTTCTGGAATGTGTTGTTGGCTGGGGAGGAGGTCGCATCATAGGCAAACTAAGTGGTTTTACAAATTTAAAAATTGTCCAAATGATCAGCTAGACTGGTTCTAATCATTTGAGTCAGTTGGAAAAGGATTTTCCAGACTATTTTATTCCCTTCTTGTCCCTGCGTTATCATGATTTTTTTTGTGCCCCTCCTAACAAAATGACATGACTGGAGGGGTAGGGTTTGGAAATGTCTAGCCATGATGCTCCCGATCATGAAAATGGAGCAAGTTTGAAGTACCAGTCAGTTTTTTCCTATCTTCCATTTTTGCATATTGATAAATGGACCCTCCTGGTTGGAAGGTGCATCATCAAACCAAATCAAAACATATTCACTACAGATTTTAAATCATCCATTCAAGTCTTTTGAACAAGCTAAATGTTATTACCAAACCAAGGAATGTGCCATTGTTATTTAAAGCTCTTGATTTCCAAAAAAAGTGTAGAGCTGAGCATAAACCACATCTTAAAACACTGAATCTTTATAACCACTACTGGTACTTCATAATGGTCAGCTGATAAGGCTGTACAAAATTTATTCTGATAAACACAGACAACTAAAATATCATTACTGCCACCAGCAGGAATTTGAGTGAACTGGAGACATTTGAAAAGCACAAGTTAGTTTATTTCTGGAAATTGAAAACTAAATACATTTAAAAGTTACAACATTTTATTAGGTTACAGCAACAAATAAATAATTTCCATACCTATACAATTAATTGAACTAGTCAACTGCCCATGATTTCAAAACCCATCTGAGATGACCACAATCCCACTCCCTCCAGTTATTTTGCTTAATATTTTATACCTTAAGCACTCCTTTCAGAATACTGCCACCAGCCACACCACCTTTTAAATCATCTACTTCACAGCCAGGCTTGTTGACATCAAAGGATCGAATGACTGCATTGATAGAAAGAAAAATGTATTAAAAAATGAATTCAATTTGCCTCAGCACCCCTCAGGACCAGGGGAAAAAGGAATGCCCAGGATTCCAATGATACTCAGTGGAAATTAACAGAGACATTGGCTAAATCCAACATCTTATATTTAAGCAATGCCGTAATAAAATGCCACAAAGGTGAAAACAGTGAACAGTAAAGTGAGAGAAGTTAGGTAAAATGACCAAGACAGCCAGATTAGTGTATTGGTAAAGCAGCTAAAGGCTGTGAGACTAAAGGTCATAGTGGGAATGGCAGTGGTAAAGAAACCCAAATTTCTCAGGAACACAGTCCTATTAGGCTATTGTTAAAGCTTAACTGGTCAAAAGTACAGCGTATGAGATCTAGCACTGAAAGCTTTCCATTTATTATTATTTTTAAAAAAAATATCTATTTTATTGAAAATTTTTCGATCACAATTTTTTCCCCTTATACATCAAACATAAGAAAAAAAAAAAAAATTAACAGTACATGTAACATAATAACCACAGTCTAAAAACAAGTAACTAACCAACATGGTAAACTAATCAATTAACATAAAATAAAACTTTCCCCCTCCCCCCTGGGTTGCTGCTGCTGGTCATCTATCTTCCCTCGAACATTCCCCTAGGTAGTCGAGGAATGGCTGCCACCGCCTGGTGAACCCTTGAGCCGATCCTCTCAGCGCAAACTTCATCTGCTCCAGTTTTATGAACCCCGCCATATCGTTTATCCAGGCCTCCAGTCCGGGGGGTTTCGCTTCCTTCCACACGAGTAAAATCCTACGCCGGGCTACTAGGGACGCAAAGGCCACAACATCGGCCTCTTTCGCCTCCTGCACTCCCGGCTCATCTGCAACTCCAAATAAAGCTAACCCCCAGCCTGGTTTGACCCGGACCATCACCACCTTCGAAATCACTCCCGTCACTCCCCTCCAATACCCCTCCAGTGCCGGGCACGACCAAACCATAGGTGTGTGGTTTGCCGGGCTTCCGCCGCACCTCCCACACTTGTCCTCCACTCCGAAGAACCTGCTCAACCTTTCTCCCGTTATGTGTGCTCTATGTAGCACCTTAAATTGAATCAGGCTAAGCCTGGTGCATGAGGAAGAGGAATTTACCCTGCTTAGGGCATCAGCCCACATACCCTCCTCTATCTCCTCCCCGAGCTCTTCTTCCCACTTTCCTTTTAGTTCGCCCACCAGCTCCTCCCCCTCTTCTCATATCTCTCGGTATATCTCTGACACCTTGCCCTCCCCGACCCACACCCCCGAGAGCATTCTATCCTGGATCCCCTGTGTCGGGGGCAATGGAAATTCCCTCACCTGTTGTCTTGTGAACGCCCTCACCTGCATATACCTAAAAAAGTTTCGCCGGGGCAGCTTATACTTTTCCTCCAACGCTCCCAAGCTCGCAAACGTCCAGTCTATAAATAAATCTCCCACCCTCCTAATTCCCAACTGGTGCCAGCTCTGGAATCCTCCATCCATCCTCCCTGGGGCAAACCTATAGTTGTTCCTGATTGGGGACCCCACCAGGGCTCTCAGCACTGCTCTCTGTCGCCTCCATTGTCCCCAGATATTTAATGTTGCCGCCACCACTGGGTTCATGGTAAATTTTTTTGGTGAGAGCGGTAGCGGCGCCGTCACCAGCGCCTCTAGACTCGTCCCTTGACAGGACTTTCTCTCCAGTCTTTTCCATGCCGCTCCCTCTCACTCTATCATCCATTTACGGATCATCGCCACATTGGCGGCCCAATAGTAGTCGCCCAAATTCGGCAGCGCCAGTCCCCCTCTGTCTCTGCTACGTTGTAAGAACCCCCTCCTTACCCTCGGGACTTTCCCTGCCAACACGAAGCTCGTGATGCTCCTGTCTATTTTTTTTAAAGAAGGCCGTAGTAATTAGTATAGGGAGACATTGGAATACAAATAGGAACCTCGAGAGGACCATCATCTTAATTGCCTGCACTCTGCCCGCCAATGACTGCATGTCCCACCTCTTGAAGTCCTCTTCCATTTGTTCTACCAATCGTGTCAGATTAAGTCTGTGCAAGGTTCCCCAGCTCCTGGCGATCTGAATCCCCAGGTATCGGAAGTTTCTTTCCACTTTCCTTAGAGGCAGGCCTTCTATCCCTCTACTCTGGTCCCCAGGGTGTATCACGAAAAGTTCACTCTTCCCCATGTTAAGCCTATATCCCGAGAAATCTCCGAACTCCCTCAATATCTGCATGACCTCTATCATCCCCCCCACTGGGTCCGTCACATACAACACAGTAGGTCATCCGCGTAGAGTGACACTCGGTGTTCTTCTCCCCCTCTAATCACCCCTCTCCATTTCCTGGAGTCTCTCAGCGCCATGGCCAGTGGTTCAATTGCCAACGCGAACAGTAATGGAGATAGCGGGCATCCCTGTCTTGTTCCCCTGTATAGTCGGAAATACTCCGATCTTTGCCGACCCGCGACCACACTTGCCGTTGGGGCCCCATAAAGGAGTTTGACCTAGCTAATAAACCCGTTCCCGAACCCGAACCTCCTTAGCACCTCCCATAGGTACCCCTACTCCACCCTGTCAAATGCCTTCTCTGCATCCATTGCCGCCACTATCTCTGCCTCCCCCTCTACTGGGGGCATCATTATCACCCCGAATAGCCGTCGCACGTTGACATTTAGTTGTCTCCCCTTTACGAACCCTGTCTGGTCTTCGTGCACCACCACCGGGACACAGTCCTCTATCCTCGATGCCAGCACCTTTGCTAGCAATTTGGCGTCCACATTTAATAGTGAAATAGGCCTATAGGACCCGCACTGCAGCGGATCCTTATCCCGCTTCAAAATTATCGATATCGTCGCCTCCGACATTGTCGGGGGGTAGAGTCCCTCCTTCCCTGGCCTCGTTAAAAGTCCTCACCAACAGCGGGGCCAGCAGGTCCACATATTTTCTATAAAATTCCACCGGGAGCCCATCTGGTCCCGGAGCCTTCCCTGCCTGCATATTCCCCAGCCCCTTGGTAACCTCGTCCACCCCAATTGGTGCCCCCAGGCCTTCCGCCCCCTGTTCCTCCACCCTCGGGAACCTTAATGGGTCCAGGAACTGCCACATCTCCTCTTTTCCCTCCGGGGGTTGGGACCTATAAAGTCTTTCGTGAAAGGTCTTAAACACCCCGTTTATCTTCCCTGCTCTCCGCACCATAGCTCCCTTTTCGTCTTTAATTCCCCCTATCTCCCTCGCCGCTGTCCTCTTTCGCAGCTGATGGGCCAACAGGCGACTAGCCTTTTCCCCATACTCATACCTCACCCCCTGTGCCTTCCTCCACAGCACCTCCGCCCTCCTGGTAGTCGGAAGGTTGAACTCCGTCTGGAGTCGTCGTCTCTCCCTGTACAGTCCCTCCTCCGGGGTCTCCGCAAATTCCCTGTCCACCCTTAAGATCTCCCCCAGTAGTCTTTCCCTTTCCTTGGCCTCTGTTTTCCCTTTGTGGGCCCTGATGGAGATCAGCTCTCCTCTGACCACCGCCTTTAGTGCTTCCCATACCACTCCCACTCGGACCTCCCCGTCGTCATTGGCCTCCAGGTACCTCTCGATACATCCCCGCACTCTTCCACAGACTCCCTCATCCGCCAACAATCCCACATCTAATCGCCAGAGTGCTCGCTGCTCCCTCTCCTCTCCTAGTTCCAGGTCCACCCAATGTGGGGCATGATCCGAAATAGCTATGGCTGAATACTCAGCTTCTTCCACCCTCGAGATCAACGACCTTCCCAAAACAAAAAAATCTATCCGGGAGTACACTTTATGAACATGGGAGAAGGAGGAGAATTCCCTGGCCCTCGGTTTAAGAAATCGCCGTGGATCCACTCCCCCCATTTGGTCCATAAACCCCTTAAGCACCGTGGCCGCTGCCGGCCTTCTATCTAACCCTGGGTCCAGCACGGTGTTGAAGTCTCCTCCCAATATCAAGTTTCCTACCTCCAGGTCCGGTATACGTCCCAGCATCCGCCTCATAAATCCCGCATCGTCCCAATTCGGGGCATATACGTTAACCAACACAACCTCCATTCCCGCCAGCCTGCCACTCACCATTACATATCTGCCTCCACTATCTGCTACAATGCTCCTTGCTTCGAATGCTACCCGTTTCCCCACCAGTATGGCCACCCCTCTATTCTTTGCATCTAGCCCTGAATGGAACACCTGTCCCACCCATCCTTTCCTTAACCTAACTTGGTCCGCCACCTTCAGGTGCGTCTCCTGGAGCATAGCCACGTCTGCCCTCAGTCCTTTCAAGTGCGCGAGCACTCGGGCCCTTTAAATCGGTCCATTTAGGCCTCTCACTTTCCACGTGATCAGCCTCACTAGGGGGCTACCTGCCCCCTTCCCGTGTCGACTAGCCATCACCTTCTCTAGGCCAGTCCCACGTCCCGATTCCGCGCTCCCACTCGTTCCCCAGGTGTCGCATTCCAGCCCCGACCACCCTTTCTTTAGCCAGTTCCTCTCTGATTTCTGCAGCAGCAACCCAGTTATCCTCCCCTCCCCCCCCCCCCCCCCCTCCGCTAGATCCCCCTCTAGCGTGATTGCTCCCCCCATTATACTTCCGCAAGTCAGCTGACTTCAACTGACCCCGGCTTCTCCTGCTCACTCCTTGACCCCCCCACGTGTGGGGAACTCCCATCTACCTTGCGCCTATCTTCCCGCCATTATCTTTCTGGCGCGGGAACATCTCTGTAGCTGACCCGCCTCTTGTGGCGCAGCTCCCTTTCCCACCCCACTCCCATTCCTCATCATCCGCCTATTTCCCTTCTTTCCCCCCCCCACCGGCGCCCACATTTCTTAGTGTCTCCCCCCTTCCCAATTTACTTCTCTATATACATCGACAGTAACATTTCCCTGTAATATCAGTCCCTCAGTTCCGATCCAATTTCTCATCTTTAATAAAAGGTCCATGCTTCTTCCGCCGTTTCGAAGTAGTGATGTCTCTCCTGGTACGTGACCCATAGTCGTGCCGGCTGCAGCATCCCGAACTTCACCTTCTTCTTGTGTAACACCTCCTTGGCTCGATTAAAACTCGCCCTCCTTCTCGCCACCTCCGCACTCCAATCCTGGTACACCCGTACCACTGCATTCTCCCATCTACTACTCCGTACCTTTTTGGTCCATCTCAGAACCACTTCTCTGTCATTAAAGCAGTGAAATCGCACGATTGTCGCCCTAGGTGGTTCTCCCGCTTTTGGTCTCCTCGCCGGGACCCGATGAGCCCCCTCCACTTCTAAGGGGCCCGAAGGGGCCTCAGCTCCCATCAGCGAGCTTAGCATCGTGCTCACGTAAGCCCCGCAGTCCGCTCCTTCCACTCCCTCAGGGAGACCAAGAATCCGAAGGTTCTTCCTTCGTGCTCTGTTTTCTAGGGCTTCAATCCTTTCAATGCACTTTTTGTGGAGCGCCTCGTGCGTCTGTGTTTTGACCGGCAGGCCCAGGATCTCGTCCTCATTATCCGTCACCTTCTGCTCCACCACGCGGAGCTCTGTCTCCTGGGTCCTTTGTGCCTCCTTAAGCCCCTCAATTGCCTGTAGCATCGGGGTCAGCACCTCCTTCTTTAGTAGCTCCACACACCGTCTTAAAAATTTGTCTTGATCGGGCCCCCATGTCGCCTGGGCTTTCTCCGCCGCCATCTTGTTTCTTTTTCCTTTCTGTCCCTATCTTTGAGGATTCCTCGCGCTGCAGCCGCCGCCGCCGATATTTTCCTCTTTCGTTGGGGGGGGGGGACTCCCTATTAACTCACCCCACACCGGGTTTCGTCGCGCGAAAATGTCCCGTTGGGGCTCTTAAAAGAGCCCGAAGGTCCGTTGGAGCTGGAGCCACCGAAACGTGCGGCTTAGCTGGTCATCGCCGCAACCGGAAGTCCTCCATTGCTTATTTAGCTAGGATATTAAGTTGCACAGTTATGTGGAACTGAATGGTTGAAAATTACAGCACCTAATGACAAACCCCAGGGATATGTCAGGCTAGTCAACTAACCTAAAGCACTGTACCATACCTGGTACCAGATAATGGAGTCTGCTACAAAGGATTAACTCTATTACACCATTGTGCATGTCATCTTGGATTGCAACTTAACTTCCAAGATTCAGTTGACCTCCTCAACTTCCTCATCCAAGAAAACAAAGGTGTCTGTGGATATTTATTAACAAGGGGAACCTCAGAAGCAAAAAGGTTGATAATTCCAGTGCATTTTATAGCAACTGACATCATATCCTAGCTTGATTTGGCCCTTCACACACTAGCATCAAATCTGATCACGAGCACGACTTTTCCCTCCGCTCGTCCTGGAATGTTCTGGCCAATTGCGAAACTCCTACTGCCAATGCATTTGAAATCAGTTAACTTAACACAGGCAGGAGATCAAATGCAGTGCTCGGTAACATGTAAAAAATTAGCACTTCCAGATATAAAAGTAATGGTTTGAGTGGTGTTGTATTTATAGTATATTGCATAGTGCAAGTAAAGACAATTGTTCCAATAAAGTAGAAAATAGCATGAAAAGAATTTCAATGTTTGCACACTTAGACGTCATAGACTGCAAGAAACCATTCAGCCCATCCAACCACCTGAAAAGGTACCCCAATGAGGCCCATTCGCGCACCCTACCCCCGTAACCCCACCTAACCTGCAGATCACTGGACACTAAGGGGCACAATTGTTGCATGGCCAATCCACCTAACCTGCGCATCTTTTGTCTTCTGTGAAATTATGTATCGGATCGAAAAAGCATCACAAAGAATTCAACATTTTAAAGAACCAGGTAAATAAAACACTTACCAATTAGCCTTGGTTCAGAAATAAAGTCTCGGATGGGCACTGGAATTTTTTTTACAATATATTCGCATACTACTTCAATGTTATATTTCAGCTGTGCTGAGATTGGAATAATTGGTGCCCCTTCTGCAACTGTACCTGCATATCAAGACATGAAAAGGTATTAGGCTATAAATCCAAAGAGCACATCAGTAACAAAGCAAACTTTACACTCTGATTAAGAAAAGGGGAAAGATAAATCAGTCCAGAAAATGTCACTAGTGGGAAAACTTGAAACTGAGTGAAAATAATAAAAATCCAAAAATTGAAATTGAATGAAGTCTGGACGACGCCAGCATGGATTTGTTAAAAACAAATTATGTTTTATTGCTCAATAAGCTTTAGTAATTTAAGATGTATACCTTATCATCTCAATTTTGCCTTCAGTAATACGGAGTATAAAAAAAAGCTTCCCATAATTGCCACACCTCTGCTGCTAATGTCAAGACAAGTGACAGACTCCGGCTCCCCTCAGCGTGAATTGCAGTACCTCAATGTATTCAAATTAATATTAAATGAACAAACTCTATGATTATTTAAAATTAATGATGTGGGCTACTTATCTTTGTTGTTAATTTAAAGTGCCCAATTTTGTTTTACCAATTAAGGGGCAGTTTAGCATGGCCAATTCACCTACCCTGCACATCTTTGGGTTGTGGGGGTGGGACCCATGCAGACACGGGGAGAATGAGCAAACTCTACACGGACAGTGACCTGGGGTCGGGATTGAAACCAGGTCCTCGGTGTCATGAAGCAGCAGTGCTAACCACTATGCCATCGTGCCACCCATGCGACTACTTATCATAATGACACTTGCCTGCAGAATGATTTAATCTCTAAACATATTGACTGGCTTGAAGTTCCTGCTTTTTCAAAAAAGATAGCCCTTTTGGTGATTTTGTATCCATTGTAAGGATCATGGCCAAGTATTGTTCTCGTCAATTATCATTATTTAGAATCATAGAATCCGTACAGCGCAGAAGGAAGCTATTCAGCCCATCTAGTCTGCACCAACCCATCCCGACCCCAGGTCACTGAGTGTGGAGTTTGCATATTCTCCCTGTGTCTGCGTGGGCCTCACCCCCACAAGCCAAAAAGATGTGCAGGGTAGGTGAATTGGCCACACTAAATTGCCCTTAATTGGAAAAGAATAATTGGACACTGTAAATTTTTTTTTTTTTTTAAAAAGAGTGCGCACCAACGCTCTGAAAGAGCACCCGATCTAGGTCCACACCCCTGCCCTGTCCCCGTAACCCCACCTAATGTTTGGACACCAAGGGGCAAATTAACATAGCCAATCCACGTAACCTGCACATCTTTGCACTGTGGGAGGAAACCGGAGCACCTGGAGGAAACCCACGCAGACAAGAGGAGAACGTGCAAACTCCACACAGACAGTCACCCAAGGTCGGAATTGAACCTGGGTCCCTGGCGATGTGAGGCAGCAGTGCTTGCCACCATGCCACCCAAGAGAAACAGGGAAGTTCTCCTGATACGCTCCTGGATTATGTTGTTTGTTTGGACTTGCAAAATGCATTTGACAAAACACTACACAATAGGATCATTGGCAAAATTAAAGCCCATGGAATTAAACCGATATTGGCAGCATGGATGCAAAACTGGTAAAAAGAAATAGAGCGTAATGGTGAATAGTTATTTATTAATAAGTTAAGTCACCATAGTCCCAGATGACCATAGGCTGCTTTCCCCTTTGACAGGGAGAGCTGGCTGGTGGTAATTTTTGTTTCTTTAAAAAAAATATTTTTAATTCTCCTTTTTCGCATTTTCTCCCAAATTTACACACACCAACAATAAACAATAACAAATATGTCAATCCCCATATCAATAATAACAATCCCATCCCCCCACCAACCCTCAAACATTAGCCCGCATGTTCACAAACAAATGACAAAAAGGAATTAGGGATCACCCATAGTCGCCATTAACACACAGTCCCCCTCCCCCCAACCCTCCCATCCTCACGCCCCAACTAATGTTCAATGTTATCCAGTTCTTGAAAGTGCATAATGAATAATGCCCATGAATCGTAGAACCCCTCCATCCTTCCCCTTAGTTCAAACTTAACCTTCTCAAGAGTCAAGAATTCCAACTGGTCCCCCTGCCACGCCAGGGTACAGGATGGAGAGGTTGCTCTCCAACCTATCAGGAACCGCCTTTGGGCGATCAACAAGGCGAAGGCCACAACATCTGCCTCCGCATCCGTTTCCACCCCAGGCTGGTCCGACACCCTGAATACAGCTTCCCGGGGGCCCGGGTCCAGTTTCACGTGTACCAGTTTAGAAATTACCCTACTAACCTCCTTCCAGTAATCATCTAGCTTTGGACAGGAGCAAAACATATGAATGTGATTAGCAGGGCCCCCCACGCAACGTTCACACACATCTTCTACTCCTTCGAAGAATCAGCTCATCCTCGCCCTCATGAGGTGTGCTCTGAATACCACCTTCAGCTGTATCAGCCCCAACCTCGCGAACGAGGTAGAGGCATTCACTCTCCAGAGCACCTCACACCAGAACCCCTCTTCCATATCTTCTCCCAATTCTTCCTCCCACTTTGCTTTGATCCCTTCCAGTGGTGCCTTCTCCTCTTCCAAAATAGCTTTGTCAACCGCTGACACTACCCCCTTCTCCAGTCCCCCTGTCGTCAGCACCTCCTCCAGCAATGTGGAGGCCGGCTCCACCGGGAAGCTCTGTATCTCCTTTTTGGCAAAATCTCGAACCTGCATGTATCTAAACATTTCCCCCTACTCCAGCCCATACTTGGCTTCCAGCTCCTTCAATCCTGCAAACCGACCCCTAAGAAACAAATCTTTTAGTGTCTTAATCCCCTTCTCCTCCCATTTCTGAAAATTTCCATCCCACCTCCCTGGCTCAAATTTGTGGTTCCCCCGAATCAGCATTTCCCCTGACCCTGCCCCCAACCCGAATTGTTGGCGAAACTGCCTCCAAATTCTCAATGAAGCTATTATTACCGGATTGACTGGTGGTAATTTAACTCGAGGATCACCACACCTCAGCAGGGGGCAAGGTTGAGAAGGCAGGTCTTCATGAATAACCTTAGCCAGTACGGGAATTGAACCCACGCTGTTGACCTCGCTCTGTATCAAACACAAGCTGTCCAGCCAACTGAGCTGAAGTAGTTTGTTAGACTGCCAGGAAGTATACAGTGGTGTTTCCCAGGGGTTGGTACAAGGACCACTGATCTTTTTGATATATATTAATGACCTAGACTCGGGTATATTGTTTCAAATTTTGCAGGTAGTGCAATGAGAATAGTCATAAAACTTCTGTTGGACACAGACAACTAGTAAAATAAGCAGACACACAGATGAAATATCATAAGCAGACACAGATTGAAATATTGCCTTGAACTCTTGCTCCTAAAACCAAATGGCACAATTTCAAGGGTGCTGGGGCAGGACGGGTTGGATTCAAAAATTGACAAGGCTACCGGGGAAGAGAAAGTATGATTAATTGAATAGTTCTACCAAAGAGCAGACACAAGTATTGTCTCCTTCTGTGCTGTATCATTCTACAATTCATGAAATCAAACAAGTAAAAACTGTTCAAGTTTCATTCAGGGACAACTTACCCTGAACAAAAGCAAGTATCTGTTCGTACTGTTCCTTTGCTTGACTTTCCTTTACAAGGTCAATCTTGTTCTGCAGAATCAGAATGTGTTTCAATTTCATAATTTCAATAGCAGCCAGATGCTCGGAGGTCTGAGGCTGAGGGCAAGATTCATTACCAGCTGACAAAGAGAGGAAGAAGCATGAACATTGCATAATAGAATTAATGTTAACAATTCCTAATCTTCGATATTTTATTTTTCCACTTCAATACTCACTGGATTAAAATGTAAAACGGGGGGGGGGGGGGGAATTAGACACAAGATGTAATCAAACTGAAATATATTAGCTAATCACAGAAACGATACATTCGTAGACTGCTGGGGATGGGCAGGAAAGAAGCATGTTTACGTAAAGGTATAATTTCAAATACTTCCCATACTTTGACACTTAACCTGATAAGCGTGACCCCAAGAAGTGAATTAAATGCCCCCATGACCTCTTTCGGGTCACTACAAATCAGTTTGATTCTTTGTTGCTTGCCATTCATACATATGTAGCGCGAGGAGTAGGACATCTAGCTAACTTATTCACTTCCTTAGGCAAGACTGCTGAAGTAACTGCAGGGCCTTCGTCACTTGACTGGCTAATTACCATACACAACCTAGGCCATAATCAACAGGATTTTTCTCGACCCTCACGAATCAACAGCGTCCAGACAAAGCACCTCATCACTAAGTCACACTTTCAAAAATTAGACATCACTATTAGACGGGGCCAATTCTTATATACTGAAGGATCTAGAATCTCTCTCTAAACTGAACAAGTCATTTAGCCTTCAAGATGATTTAGAAAAGAACTCGAGTCTCTTCACAATAAATTATTCTATCATTCATAATAGAAACCACTATCTAATCACAAAGTGCATTCTCTAAAGAAGAATGCTGTCACCTGATACATGATCTAATGGTCATCTAATGACAGCTTCTATTCTATAACATTATGGATATGGTTTTAACTCAGCTAGCCAATATGGTTATTGGCAGTGTAAACCCAGATCTTCTCCTTCACTCCTGACAATTTACTCAAGCAAAATATAAGGTGCGATGAACTTCCGTGAAGTAAGCGAAGGCAGTGCTTTTCAGGATTGCTTAAATCATAAGGATCTGTACAAGGACTCTGCATTCAGAGTACAATACAGAAACCAAGAACATTCTGCAGGTGATAACTAAGGTCACTGTCCCAATTACCTATTAATAGCAAAGCTGCATCCATGACAGCAGCTCCGTTCAACATAGTAGCCATTAAGATGTCATGTCCTGGGCAATCCACAAAAGATACATGCCTATAATAGAGGGAAACAAAATTTTTAGAAGTCGCTTAATTTAGTAGACTTTTCTCCCCTACATTCCATCGAAAAGTAAGAAATGGACAAATGAGTATTCTTACGTGTCATTGTTTGACCATAGAGACAAATGAAAAATCTAAAACGTGTGACTGAAGGAAAACCACAATACCTCATAAATTACTAACATATTTAAAAATCACATCATTGGAACTCTGATGATGGTTACAAAATCCTAAAAATCAAAGAGTTTAGTGAATTTCATAGGAGTAATATATAATTATGAGCAAGATATTTCCAAGTTTATTTTTTTAGACCAACATCACAAACAGTAACTTGTATTTAAACAAATATAGAGAAATGGTCCAAGATGCAACAGGTGTGATCTGACAAAAATTGTTTTTTGAATATTTGTTTATAAAACGTGGGTGCCATTGGTAAGGCCAGCATTTATTACTAATCTCTAATTGTACTTGAGAAGATGGTGATCAGCAGCTTTCTTGAAGCACTGCGGTCTATGTGGTGTAGTTACCTCCACAGTGCTCGGAGTGTTCCAGGATTTTGATGCAGTGGCAACAAAGGAACAGTGATATATTTCCAAGTCAGGATGATGTGTGTGGCTTGGAGGGGAACTTGCAGGTGGGGGTGTTCCTGTGTGCCTGCTGACTGATCTTGTTCTTATAAGTGATGGCAGCCACAAGTTTAAAAAGTGCTTTCGAAGGAGCCTTATTAAGCTATTACAGCGCACTTTGTAGATGGTACACATTGCTGCTTCCGTGTGCCAGTGGTGGTGTGAGTAAATGTTTAAGGTGGCAAACGGAGTAGCAATCAAGTATGCTCATTTGTCCAGAATGTTTTTGAGCTTGAGTATTATTGGAGCTTGTGAGTTGTCATCGAGACAAGTGGTGAGTGTTCCATCACACCCCTTACTTGTGCCTTCTCGATGGAGAACAGGATTTGGGGAGTCAGGTGGGTTACATGCTGCTGAATTCCCAGCTCTGGCTTGTACTTGTAGCCATAGTTTTTACATGGCTGATCCAGTTATCTTTCCGGTCAATGGTGCCCGGCAGGTTTTTGACGATGGGGAATTCGGTGAGGGTAATGGCAATGAAAATCAAGGAGATTCTCTCTTTTGGAGATGGGGATTGCCTGGCGCGAATGTTACCAGCCATTTATCAACTCAAGATTGAACGGTGACCAGGTTTTATGCACGCTGGCAAGGACAGCTTGACTAAAATAAATATCAGATGGGGTGATTAAATACATGGCTCAAGAGTTGGATTTTAAGGAAGATCTTAGATAGGGGTGGGGGAAGACAGAGAAAGAGGGTGCTTGGGAGGGGGTATTCCAGAACAAGGAGACTAGATGTCTGAATGCAACGCAGGTCAAAGAGAGACGAGAGTACAGGAGGCCAGAATCAGTGAAGGGGGTGGTGTATAGCAGGGAACTTCTAAGGCTGCAAGAAGTCAGATGGGAGGAACAAGATCATTAAGAGTTTAAATAAGGCAAAATAATTTGTTTTAAATTGGAGAACTAGGTGATCAGGAAAAACTGTCAGACAACAATAATAAGGTTAAAGTATGAGTGAGGTTAGGGACAGTAACATAGAAAAACATAGAAAACATAGAAAATACAGCACAGAACAGGCCCTTCGGCCCACGATGTTGTGCCGAACCTTTGTCCTAGATTAATCATAGATTATCATTGAATTTACAGTGCAGAGAGGCCATTCGGCCCTTTGAGTCTGCACCAGCTCTTGGAAAGAGCACCCTACCCAAACTCAACACCTCCACCCAACACCAAGGGCAATTTGGACATTAAGGACAATTTATCATTGGCCAATTCACCTAACCCGCACATCTTTGGACTGTGGGAGGAAACCGGAGCACCCGGAGGAAACCCACGCAGACACGGGGAGGACGTGCAGACTCCGCACAGACAATGACCCAAGCTGGAATCGAACCTGGCACCATGGATCTGTGAAGCAATTGTGCTATCCACAATGCTACCGTGCTGCCCTTAAGAACAAATAAATCTACACTATATCATTTTCCCATAATCCATGTACCTATCCAACAGCTGCTTGAACCGGCGGTCCCCCCGGTCCCTGGCGGGCAGAGGGACCTCCTGGGCCGGGGGCAGTAGTGTATAGAATATGGAGGATTGAATTTTGCAGGCACAATATGGGTGGAAAATGGCCAAGACAGAGCTGGAAAGTCGGGTTTGAGGTGACATATCCATGTGGTAACTCAAGACACAACGGATCGAGTCAGGACAAGAATCCATTGGGAACAGGTCAGATAAGAGTGGAATTAAGGACAGTCTTTTTGAACTGGACAGTAGAGCAAATACATTGTGATCATGTGTTAAAGGCTACAGAGGGTGAGGAAAGAGTGCACCACCTTGGACACAGTGATGGTCAATTGTGATTAGGGTTGTTTCAATGATGAGGGGGCAGAAACACGATTGGACATATTCGAATATAGAGCTGCAAGAAAGATCATAGAATGGTACAAACAGGAGACTATTAGAGCTATCCAATTAAACCCAACCTCCCCGCCCCCCCCCCCTCCCCCCCCCCCCCCCCCCCCCCCCCCGGGGGCCAGATAACATGTTTCCCAGGTTACTGTGGGAGGGAACGGAGGAGATTGATGTAAAACTCTTTGATTCTATGACAAGATGAAATGGCACTACTCCCCATCAACTTCCTCTGCTATTCAAAGATCATGATTATATTAATAATATATGATTTGCCGTTTGTAGCCATGTAAAATGGCTAACTCCCGATTTGAAATGGCAAACGGAAGAGGCTTATGGGAAAATCAGCCAACAGGACTCAAACAGACAGCTGCAGGTAAAAGTGTATTCGCCTCTGGGGAAGCCAGACCGAATCGATACCTGCAGCTATCAACACAACACACCAACTATCTGCATAGTAAGTAGCAATCCCGGGAACAATATGCTGCAAATTAGTAACACAAAGCCGAACCAGACTTTTCGGCGCCAGCAGGAGCTTACACAAAGAGAGGTAAATGACCACCCCTCGATCAAGGAATCGCTCCAGCATTGGAGAATATTGAACCAAGCGATTTGGACCAAGTCCAATCACTTGGAACCAGATACAAGGTCCGCCCCGATAGGCGGGAAGCCCCTGGGGACTATAAGAATAGGGGCCAAGTTCAAATCGACCCTTCTTCACCCCTCTTCCTATCTCTATCCTCTCTGCACCTTTCGAGACCCTCTGCAACAGCCGCGAGAAACGTAAGTCTTACTCCAACACTCGCTACGAGATAGGCACTCCTGACTATCGACCTGTACCAGCTTTGAATCCCGCAGGCTCAGAACCCATACGAAAGGCCATTTGTTTCCCTGACCTGGTGGGCCATTTCCAAAGTTAGGTATTGGCCTGTTAGTTGTAGGAAGTAGCTTAGAAGTAGAATTAATGTATAAGTATTGATTGCTGTATATAATAAATGAGCGTTGATTTAACTCTTACTAAGCGGTGTGTTGGATTATTGATCATTACTCGGACTTGAACCACGTGGCGGTATCAGAAAGATACCTGGCGACTCAAGAGCAAAGGTGACAGAAAAAGAGCAATTAAACTAAGGCTAAAACGAGCAACACGTTAACAAATCTGTGCTGACTTTCATTTATCAGCCCATACTTTTCTAAATGGCAATCAATTTTGTCCTTCATTTCTTTCTCAAAGATGGACATGGATTTGCAAGGTGCAAGTTCATGGTCGTTAGAGAGGAGACTAGATTGATGATTTTTTTGAGCAGCTAATGACAGTTAGAAAATAGAAAACCATTTACAATGTCACAGATCTAATTGGATATTTGCAGTAATTCAGAAAGTGAATTCAGTACAGATAATAAGTAATGCTAATTATCACTTATTTCATGAAAAGGTTTTTAAAAAGAAATTTAAATTAAATAGGAAGGATACGTGCTTATGTTTAGGAGCAAACCACTGAACACTAATTGATGTCTGCAAACATTTCAATGTCAGTTTAACCATAAAATGTAAACAAATTTTGTGTATTCATATAGTGTTGCAGGCTGTTATCAAAAAATTCAAAAAGCATGCTGGAGGTTTTTATCCGTCGTCCCAGAGAGCCGCAACAGCTAGCAAAAATTGCTGTAAAACGTTACCAGATGTAGTCAATGCAAACCAAATATTGGAAGACATGTGTCCAAAATAATTCTCATGAGTGCACAGATGCTAAATCTTATCACTGACTTTCATCTAGATTGCACCAACCTGACTAGCTTGAAATTTCCTTTGGTTCCAGGAATATCTGACGGGAATTCATCTGGTGTACTGCTACCACACGACCTGTAACAGTCAGGCCTTGGACAACTGGGATCTTCAAGTTTGTAAACCTAAAAAAAATTAGAACTAAATGAGTCATAAAAAGTTTGAAGTTTTATAAAAGCCAGCAATTAAAGCGAATGACTAGATTTTGTAACTGAAATAAAACCTGTTAAATACCAGCAAATTATTGACCTTATTCACAGGAACTAGGATACCTTTCATAATAAAATTAAACAATTTAAGACTATAGTTTATTAATTTGTGTTCCATCAATTCTTTGCACTTTGAATAACAAAGGCAAACAAGTCGAGGCTTCAAGTCACCCAGATTGCCATACAGTTATTACTGCTATTGTATACACTGATGAACAGCTAGATGTCAAATTTGAAATTGTTCAGCTGGTTGGCAGCCCCATCAGCCTGGTATAGAGCAGTGAGACTGTGACTGAAAGACAGATCAGGGCACATATCGATTATATGCTCCATGGATTGCACTTCACCAGTTACATAGGGGTGAGTCACTATATCCCCAACGGAAGAGGTTGCTGCGGCAGGGTCCGACTTTGTGCGAAACCTGTTCAGTTTGACCCATTCACTATGCGGGAGGTCGGAAACTGTGATTTCCAATGTGGGGTCATCAACCAAATGCTTACTCCGGCTTACACTGTCGGCGTCATGCCATAGGTCCTTCCACAGGTCCGCAGCAGAATTGCCTACCTTGGGCAAGTTGGTCCAGATTGGCCACCTTGAGAGGAGGCATTTGCTAAGTGGGTGGGTGCTGTCCTCTACCAATGGCAGATCCAGATTTTTGTGCACCCTTTCTAGCAATAGTGCTGTGCTATCTACATGACAGATTTCTGGTGAGGCAATGCTGCAGAGCATAGGTAGCCAATTTGTGTTTGTTGACTGGATTACTCCAGAGATGTTCCTCATGGTCTCATTCATCTGGACATCTACCAGCTTGCAGTGCGCAGAGTTCTTCCAGATTGAAGTGCAGGACTCGGCCACTGAGCAGCAGAGAGCCAAAGAGGAGGTTCTTAAAAGTTTGGTGGCTGGTTTAGCACAGGGCTAAATCGCTGGCTTTGAAAGCAGACCCAGGCAGGCCAGCAGCACTACTTATTTGAAGCCTACTTGTGACAATAAACGATTTTCATTTTTCATTTCAAGAGGTTCCTGAGAGTTCGCTGATCAGATTGTTGAGAGTCTTCAATTTAGCCTCACAGTTTAAATCAAACACAGAGTGATTTAACTGAACATGAACTACAAAGCTGGAAATATTATGCACTGCTCTTCATTTATTTTACCTTTGCATTGGCATATCCCAGCTTGATAGTAATATTTCTTTCCAGTTCATTTTTAAATCGGACAGTCTGAACACCAGAAATAGCTTTAACTACAGTGGACTTTCCATGGGCTACGTGACCAATTGTGCCTAAGGGAAAACAATTAATTGGAACACAAGTTAAGCTACTGGATGGTTTATGTACACAACATACCTCAAAATCTCAACTCAAGTTTGGTCAACTTGCAGCCAAAAATGCAATCCAAGTCATTGATCTGTTCCCCTTCATTTACTGTGCCCATTTCCCTATGCTATTGTAAAGTGCCATTAGACAAAGAACAAAGAACAAAGAACAAAGAAATGTACAGCACAGGAACAGGCCCTTCGGCCCTCCAAGCCCGTGCCGACCATACTGCCCGACTAAACTACAATCTTCTACACTTCCTGGGTCCGTATCCTTCTATTCCCATCCTATTCATATATTTGTCAAGATGCCCCTTAAATGTCCCTATCGTCCCTGCCTCCACTACCTCCTCCGGTAGTGAGTTCCAGGCACCCACTACCCTCTGCATAAAAAACTTGCCTCGTACATCTACTCTAAACTTTGCCCCTCTCACCTTAAACCTATGCCCCCTAGTAATTGACCCCTCTACCCTGGGGAAAAGCCTCTGACTATCCACTCTGTCTATGCCCCTCATAATTTTGTATACCTCTATCAGGTCGCCCCTCAACCTCCTTCGTTCCAGTGAGAACAAACCGAGTTTATTCAATCGCTCCTCATAGCTTATGCCCTCCATACCAGGCAACATTCTGGTAAATCTCTTCTGCACCCTCTCTAAAGCCTCCACATCCTTCTGGTAGTGTGGCGACCAGAATTGAACACTATACTCCAAGTGTGGCCTAACTAAGGTTCTATACAGCTGCAACATGACTTGCCAATTCTTATACTCAATGCCCCGGCCAATGAAGGCAAGCATGCCGTATGCCTTCTTGACTACATAATAGACAACTGGGCTAAATCGCTGGCTTTGAAAGCAGATCAAGGCAGACCAGCAGCACGGTTCAATTCCTGTAACAGCCTCCCCGAACAGGCGCCGGAATGTGGCGACTAGGGGCTTTTCACAGTAACTTCATTGAAGCCTACTTGTGACAATAAGTGATTTTCATTTCATTTCATACCTGCATGCTAACTTTTCTGGATTCATATAGCAGGACACCCAAGATTCCTTGGTACCTCTGCATCTCTCCCCATTTAAATAATATGCCACTTCTCTAATCTTCCTGCAAAAGTGGACAAGTTCACATTTTCCCAGACGATACTGCATCTGCCAGTTTTTTGCCCACCTATTCATGTTACTTTGCCGACTCCTCATGTCATCTTCACAACTTACTTTTCTACCTATCTTATATCAGCAGATTTGGCAACCACACATTCAATTCCATCATCCAAATCATTGATACAAATTGACAATAGTTGAGGCCCCACCACTGATCAGCCGGGTGGCACAGTGGTTTGCACTGCTGCCTCACAACGCCAGGGACCCAGGTTCAATTCCAGCCTCGGCTTACTGTCTGTGTGGAGTTTACAGCCCCCCCCCCGACCCCCCGGCGTGTCTGCATGGGTTTCCTCAGGGTGCTCCAGTTTTCTCCCACCGTCCGAAGATGTGCAGGTTAGGTGGAAAGACCATGCTAAATTGCCTTAGTGTCCAAAGATGTGTAGGTTAGGTTAAGGGGTTATTGGGATAGGACAAGGGAGTGGGCTTGGATGGAGTGCTCTTTCAGAGGACCGGTGCAGACCTGATGTGCCAAATGGTCTCCTTCTGCACTGGAGGAATTCTATGATCCTGTGGCACCCCACTCGCTGCAACTTACTATCCTGTAAATAACCCATTTACCCTCACTCTCCGCTTCCTGCTAACAGTCCTCTATCCATGCTAATATGTTATGTAATGTCATCCTTACTTCGCGGAGCTACCCCTCTATCTTTTCCTAGCTTCATGTCCTTCCCAAATGCCATGTCTCCTTGAAGATTTAGGTCCCAGTCTTTGTCATCTTGCAGCCTTAATTCTAATACCATAAAATTGTAAAACCAACTTGGGCTTCTCCACTCACTAGAATTTGCACTGTCCAACTTGTTACCCAACTTCCAAGTTGCTCAGATGCTTACAACTGAATAGATATTTGCCATTCATAATTGTAAATGGTGCAAAGACCAAGTGGTTTCCTCTGGGAAAATGTTTAGAGTTATGATATTTATCATTACAGGTTTTCTAATACTTGAGACAAAGCTTCAACCAAAATAAAAAGCAGTGGAAAGATTTAATTTAGTTATGATCTATTGTAAGGGATTTCTCTTTTAAACATGTACCATGGTATCTGGCCTTGTACTTTGATTGTACACATTTTAAATTTCTTCCTTGAAATCATTACTAATTTGCCAAAAAGGTTCTGAAGCTGTCAAATGGGATTGTGTGGCAGCATCAGGTTGCCATTATTTTCTGTTTTCAAATGTTGCCCAGACCGAAAAGATTAAATTCTGATGGCTGAAATGAGATTTTGCACAGATTCACAGCATAATACTTTCAAACCATACATCTTATTTAGAGGGCACAAAATATTTGTGGAAAAAGTAATCATTAACTATACAATCTAACTATACTGGAGCATTCTCCATGGCAACATGCCCATTAGAATCCACTTGCCAACCAATCAGCACTCTCTTCTCATCTAGTACAAATTTGTTGTTGCCCCTGAACTTTCCTTGTGAATTACCCTGATGAGTGCAAAACAAAAATGCTTCAACAAAAAGTATTTATTTCAGCAATATTCAAGTTCTGTACTACCAAATAACTTTATCTAGTGAAAATGCCTTTTGAAAGTTTCCATGTACAACTTCCAACATAATTGCACATAATACTTCTTCATCACAATCTGTAGAACCTATTTGTATATTTAAGGTGCAGCAAATAAATGTACGTGAAGACTTGCAACTCGGCAGAATTTAAAAGATATTTTTCATAAAATTTTGCACCACAAATTCAATTAACAGAAAATGCTTAGACTACCCAGTCTTCAAAATCCAACTCAAATACATTATGTTCAAAACAAGCATCTACCTCCAGTTGAAAATGAACATTCAGGTAACCAAGAATGAGCCAAAAGGCTTTACTAACTCACCTATATTGATGGTAGCTTGCCTGCTGATAACTTCGGGAGAAAGAGGTGTTAATTTGGTAACATCCTGTAAAACAGAAGCACTGGATCACAAATCAAATATTTCATGATTTTGCTTTTTGGACAAATCAGTTCATTATTCTGCCACTCACACTGACTCTGGACAATTGCTTTGTTTCTCCACTACAACCATTGACACGCTTACCTTTTGTTCGATGACATCTTTGTTATTTAATCTCTCCCACCATCTAAACCAAGCATTATTTTTGTTCTCCCCTCCCCCCCCCCCCCTCCCCATCACTTTTAATAGCATAAAGCCAACCACATTTCTGCCTTCCTTCAGTTCTGAAGAATCAGATTTGATATGTTAACTCTCTCCAGATGCAGCCAGACCTGCTGTGTATTTTCCAGCATTTTGTGCTTCTATTTCAGGTTTCCAGCATCCACAGTATTTTGCTTTTGTTACAGGAAATATGAATTCCTGACTATGTCACATCAAACAACTTCAGAAAAACACATAGGGATTGCACATTACCCTTTGTCATCCTCAGGTAAAACCCAGACAAAATAGAAATGCCCAATTTGGGATTCCAACTTTAGAGCTGCGAGCTTCAATTTGACTGTTAACAGGTTGGGTGATATTTCAGACTTTCTTTCCTTGTTAAGCACCTAGCAATTGGTAGCATATTTCCTACCACCTTTCATCCTTCAAAACTTATTTTTTCTTCCTCCTCAGGGGCAGCAGGTGAGCATAGTGTTTAGCACAATTGCTTCACAGCTCCAGGGCCCCAGGTTCGATTCCCGGCTTGGGTCAATGTCTGTGCGGAGTCTGCACGTTCTCCCCGTGTGTGCGTGGGTTTCCTCCCACAGTCCAAAGATGTGGAGGTTAGGTGGATTGGCCATGCTAAATTGCCTTTCATGTCCAAAATTGCCTTTAGTGTTGGGTGGGGTTACTGGGTTATGGGGACAGGGTGGAGGTGTGGGCGCTCTTTCCAAGAGCCAGTCCAGACTCGATGGGCCGAATGGCCTACTTCTGCACTGTAAATTCTATGATCTATAAAAGGTTTTTCAGCAAGTCACCAGTGCTTCCATTTATCTACAATAGTTAAGCACAAGTGAAATGAAAAAAAAATGAAATGAAAATCGCTTGTCACAAGTCGGCTTCAAATGAAGTTCCTGTGAAAAGCCCCGAGTCGCCACATTCCGCCGCCTGTTCAGGGAGGCTGGTACGGGAATTGAACCGTGCTGCTGGCCTGCCTTGGTCTGCTTCAAAGCCAGCCATTTAGCGCTGCGCTAAACCAGCCCCATGGAAGTGGTCAGCAGATTATAAATGTAAGTCATACTTTGACAATGAATGTGAATATATTTATAAAAGGCATGACAATTTTAAGTTTCACTACAGTATTCAAAAATCAACCCCAACTAGCTGTCAGTGGTGGACTGTCACTTTCGTTTTGGTCTTCCACTTTCCAAACAATTACATTCCAAATTATCTGCTAACCATATGGAGAGAGTGCATTAGCAAGCTAAGTGAACAGCACCAATCTGGCTACTGGGCAGATTGTAGCCAACTAATCATAACTATTTGGACCATAATATCAGGTCTATTTTTTTCTATGACTGCAGGCAATGGCAAAGCAAGAGACGGGAAAGTTTTGGTT
Organism: Scyliorhinus torazame; assembly: GCF_047496885.1. Lineage (NCBI taxonomy): Eukaryota > Metazoa > Chordata > Chondrichthyes > Carcharhiniformes > Scyliorhinidae > Scyliorhinus > Scyliorhinus torazame. The sequence continues at coordinate 95,492,061 of NC_092714.1, read as the reverse complement.
CCAGAAGAGCAGAGAAAGTGGATTGGTAGTTAGAATGGAAATCATCCCCCACAGGTACACCATTGGCAGTGTGATCCACAACCCTGGTTTGAACATGCCTATTTTTACCACCAGACTTTTAGAACCTGCTCTGTTTTGTCAGGTTTTCATGTTTTCCTTCTCTAACCATAGTTACTACCATTTAAAATGAACAGACACTTTTATTGGCCAAGTTGGGCGGCATGGTGACATAGTGGTTAGCACTGCTGCCTCACAGCATCAGGAACCCGGGTTCAATTCCAGCCTTGGGTGACTGTGTGGAATTTGCATGTTCTCTCCGTGCCTGTGTGGGTTTTCTCCCGGTCCAAAGATGAGCAGGTCAGATGGATTGGCCATGTTAAATTGCCCCTGGGCGTCCAGGGATGTGTGGGTTAAGTGTGGTTGCAGGGTCGCAGGGACAGGGTGGGAGCCTGGTTAGGGTGTTCTATCGGAGGGTCGGTGCAGATTCGATGGGCCAAATGGTCTCCTTGCACTCAAGTGATTCTATGATTTTGTGTGACAATCATTAGCCATTAACATTAATTTGAAAGTTGCCAGTATGTGCCACCACTTTATGTGCTCTGTTCATTTTGAAGATAAATAAACTGAGTCAGCCAGTTTCCAGAAAAATCCTATAAGTTAATTGTGACTAAGTGCTAATTTCCTGTCTTTATCAGCCACTGCATTCAATGGACAAACTACATTCACATTAATGAACCAGCCATAAACGTTTTGGCGTGTATCATACATTCTCTGGGTCTCATTATATTTTGTTTTCTCTTTGTGTCCCCATCGGTTCTCCTAATCAGTTTCCAGTTCATTCTACTCCTTTTCTTGTGCACTTTTTTCCTCCCCTATTTCTATCAATTTTCCTTTTTATAAGTTGTTCATATATAAAATCTTCCAGAAGGGATATCCTGAAACGAAAAAGTTTGTTTTTGATTCAGCAAGCTTGTGATTAATGCTGCCTCTCTCTCCTCTGTAAAGGACACTGATGTTAAAGTTGCTGAGTGAAAGAAAGTTGTTAACTTGAGCATACAGATGCACAGAATTATTCTATATCCCCCTATACCCCACCTGAAACAAATGTTTGATGTGCCTCCATGAGGACCAGATTAAGGCTACAGCAAATAAGAATCATATATTTAAGAATGTAGCCACCATCTCTACATCCACATGAAAGATGAGATTGGCATACTGATGGTTCACAGTGAGCCTCATATTGTCTAAGAAAGTAGCTTATTTTGGTTCGGAGAGTGGGCTAAAATGTGGCAGATGGAATTTTATGTGGATAAGTGTGAGGTCATGCGTTTTGGTCAGAAAAATGGGACGGCAACTTATTATCTAAATGGGGAGACTTCAGGTGCTCCGTTATCTGGGTCTTCGAGTCACAGAATACTAGTGTGCAGTTACAGCAGATAATAAAGAAAGCGAATGGAATGTTGGCATTTATAGCTAAGGGAACAGAATATAAAAGGTAAGGAAACGTTGTTGCAACTATACAAGGCATTGGTGAGACCACAGTTTTGTTCTCCTTATTTGAGGAAAGATAGATAGTGGCATTGGAGGCAGTTGAGGGAGTTTACTAGGTTGATTCCAGAGATGAGAGGTTTGTTGTGTGAAGAGAGGTTGAACAGTTTAGGCCTATACTAATTTAGAAGAATGAGGGGAGGTCAAATTGCGGTATACAAGACGATAAAAGGTATGGATAAAGTAGACATGGAGCTAATGCTTCTTCTTGTGGGGTATTCTAGGTCACAGCCTTAGGATAAGAGGTAGCAAATCAAATAAGGAATTAAGGAGAAAATACTCCTCCTAATGGGTTGTGAATCTGTAGAATTTGTTATCCCAGAGTGCAGTGGATGCTGTGACTTGAGTTAGACAGATTTTTTATGCATAATGGGGGCTTGAAGGGTTATAGAGAATGGGCAGGACGGTGGAGTTAAAGGCCAAGATGAGATCAGCCATTATCGAATGGTGGAGCAGACTCGGTGGGCCAAGTAGCCTAATTCTGCTCAGGTATCTTATGAACTCATGAAAATATGGAGCAATAGTTTTCTTGGGTGACAAGTGCTTATTCAGTGAATATGAAGGATTACTGCATATAAAGCAAACAGTCAAGGACAAGAGGAAGCTGATGGAGGCCGCATTCCTCATTTTCAAATTTTGCCAGGTCTTGCATGACTGCTCAAAAGCTGGAGATTACTGAAATTGTGCATGCAGTCTCTGACACCAGTTTATTTTGTTATCCACTCCTCTGCACCTTCATTGGCAGGCCCTTTCACCCATCAAGCCTTTTCCATCTGGAGTTCATTCCCCTATCCCTCAGACTTGCAAAATAAATTCTTCATCTGCTGCGAGCACCATTCCCAAACTTCTTGTTTATTCGTTTTTCCCCTCATGCTTGCCATGCACTTCACCACTCTGCTCTGCCAAGTGCTGAGAAGTTGGTCTATGTATGAAATGTGACAGAAATGTAAATTTACTTCACATTAGCAGGATCATCATGAGTTTCACAGGAGATCTTACTGAATCTACTAGAATTAGATCCTCATAAATCTGAAATAGGTGCTTGCCAGATAGCCGATACAATTAAGAATAACATTGCACTGAAAGCCCAGTTTGCCAAGTAGGCGTTACACTTGGAGAATTTTGAATATTGGATATTAAATGAATAGGATGCTCTCCAACTGTATCGAGGAGATATCAGATCAAATTCTGGCAAAGGTATCAGTGAGATGCTTAAAATCAAAACTAGAAAGAATTTAAAACATATACATAAATTAGAGTACTAAATCTTTTTTCCAATTAAGGGGCAATTTAGCATGGCAAATCCACCTTACCCTGCACATCTTTGGGTTGTGGGTGAGACCCACAGACACGGGGAGAATGTGCAAAGGAAGACAATTCCTACACTGTACGTCAGATGAACAGAAATAGACCATTCAATTCCTCAAGCATATCTGTTCTGCCATTCTAGTAGATCAGGAATGTTCCCAATTTACATGTTTTTTCAAGATGTCTTCAAAACGCCATCTTACCAAAATGTAATTGATCAATCTACATCAACCAAACAGCTCTGGTTGACAAATAACAACTGAAGCAACAATTCCTCAAAGCTTGAAAGAAAAATCTGAAATTAAGAAACTGCTTCAATATCTGGCAACAATAGATTTATCAATATATTTTCTACACTGAGAAAGCAATGAAACACCAACAGTATTTAATAATAATAATTGTTTATTGTCACAAGTAGGCTTCAATGAAGTTACTGTGAAAAGCCCCTAGTCGCCACATTCTGGCATCTGTTCGGGGAGGCTGGTACGGGAATTGAACCCGCGCTGATCTGTTCTGCATTACATGCCAACTGTTTAGCCCACTGTGCTAAACCAGCCCCATCTTAACATTCAAAGACAACCATCAATTAATTGAATGTCAATTATTTTGCAGGTTCAATATCAGATCTGGCAAAACTAGTACAAACGCACAACTGATAGAATTATACAGCAAAGCAAGCAGCTAATCAGTCCATCGTCCCTGTACCAGCTCTTTCATAAAGCTATCCAATTAGTCCCGCTCTGCTGCTCCTTCTCCAAGGCCCTGCAATGTTCCCCCATCAAGTATGTATCCAATCCCTTTTTTGAAATTTGCTGCTGAAACTGCTATCCTGTCAGTGCATTCCAAAGCAGCATAACCTGGTGTGGAGAAATGGGCAAAAGAATGAACGGTACATTGAACCATCAGTTCACGTGTCCTCTGGTTACCTATTCTTCTGTTAATCGAAAAAGCTTCTCCTGATTTACTCTTGTCAAAATCATTCAAAATTTCAAACATCTCTACCAATTCTTCTGTTAACCTTCTCACTAGTAAACAATCCGGTTTCTTCAGTCTCCCCATATGAAATGTCTCTGATACCATCCTAATGACTGTCTTCTTCTGCATTCCCTCGAAGGCTGAGAGAGATCTTTCTCCAGTTTGGCGTCTGGAATGGAGCACACACTTCAGCCAAAGCCAAGTTTGATAAATTTGAAAGTGCTGGCAAAACTCAACAGGTCTGGTGGTATGTGGAGAGAGAGAGTTAATGTTGAGTCCAATATGACTCTTCTGCATAACGGGGTGGGGGGGGGGGGGGGGGACCCATGTTTATAAACCACTTTCCCCAGTTGTCCTGCGCCGAAGATTTGTACACACCCACCCTTAAAGTTCCTGTAAGCAGCTCCCTTTTTACAAATTAAAAAGAGCTCGAGAACCAGAGGGTGGAACGTGGTCACTCGCTATGTTGGGGGGCAGACTGCTCCCCGTCCTGAACAATAAAAGAACTGGGTCCAGGGTCACAAATGATCCCAGGCTCTGGGTTGGATACAGCATCTTTTTTGGGGGGTGAGGGGTAGTGAGCGGGGTACAGGGAACTCGGGCCTATCCAGCTCCAGGTGAGACAGAGTCTCCCCTCAGAGCCACACGCTGCTGCTGCTCCAGAAACGCGCCGCCTCCCTTCGCTCAGCCAAGCCCGCGTGTGGCCCATGTGCTGCGCTGGCTGAGCCCCTCCTGCTCCGCTCCCCAGCCCAGCACTGACCAGCGCGTTCAGATCCTGCCTCGCCAGGTGCGGCTGGCCCACGGTCACACCGGCCTCGTCTCCCATCATCCTGCTCCCGGGCCCAACCGCCGCTCCCAGAATGATGCAACCCTCCAACGCCAACAAGACCCGAATGGCACCGCAAGATGGCCCTTCCGGCGGCAGCAGGAGCGGCGCCAGTGTTAGCGCCACCTCCAGGACAACAAAATACAGCGCCCATTAACAGAACAGAGCAATTTTTCCAGAAGCAACAGATCTACAAAACTGGGGCATTTTTGTAAGGGACAACGAAAGGCGTTCACACTGAAGTGTAAAGAAAAACAAAATGTATTTTATTTAACGCGTTAACTATTATGTACTGCTCCAGTAGTTCCCCAAGGGGTCTTTTCTAGTCGGTGCTGTGGTGAGCCCCGTATGGCTGTTGGAATATTATTGTATTTACTCACTGTTACTGTTGTGTTGATGTTGTTGTTGGCTCCGCCCCTCTGAGAAGGTATATAACCCATCGAACCAGGGACAGCTTCAGTGTGGGAGAAGCTACTGGTGGGCACATTCTAGCTGATTAAAACCATTGTTCTTGTTAACTATCGTTTCGACTGGATTGATTGGTATCAATTTAATCGGCTAAAATCTTTTTAACATGGAAGCAGTTTTAAAACCAGAACACCTCGATCTTGACCCGCAGGCGCCGGAGGCTACGGCAATATATGAGCATTGGCTCAATTGTTTTGAGGCCTACCTCAGCTCCTTTGCTGCCGAGGTCTCCCTGGAAATTAGACAGCTTCTGCGCAACGCCCGGGTGAGCCACAGGATTTTCCAGCTCATCAGAGACGCGGCCTCATACACAGAGGCAGTGGTGCTGCTCAAACGACAGTTTGTGAGGCCGGTGAACGAGGTACTCCCTCGACACCTCCTGACCACGCGGCGTCAGCGCCAGGGTGAGTCACTGGCTGAATACCTACGTGAACTGAGAGTACTCGTCCGCAGTTGTAACTGCAGGACTGTCACAGCGGTCGAGCACGCGGAGTTGATTGTCTGGGACACCTATGTGGCAGGTGTCAAGTCCAGCTACATCCGGCAGCGGCTTCTAGAAAAGGGGACCCTCGACCTCGAGGAGACTGTGAAGCTGGCTACATTGCTGGAAGTGGCCTTCCAGAGCCTGGATGCCTTCACATCCGACCACGCGGCATCCTCGGTGACGTCGGAGGCGCAGCCATCACCTGAGCCAGGCGTGCCTCATTCCTGCGCCCCGCAGCAGCCGTCCAGCTCCGGAGGACCATGCTGTAACTTCTGCGGTCAGGGCCAGCACCCCAGGCTGTGTTGCCCGGCTCGCAACTCCACGTGTAACGAGTGTGGCAAGAAGGGGCACTACGCTAAAGTATGCCTAGCTAAGCCTAAAAATCGAAATCAAAAAACAAAAGCCTGTCAAGCCCAGTCTGAGACTCACAGACCCCGCAGCGTGGCATCATGCCTGCCCGGAACGCCCTCTGCTGACGTGTCACTTGCCGTGTGCAATCCATGGGGGCAGCCATCTTGTCTGACGTCATCAACATCGAACGCCGTGTGCAATCCATGGGGGCAGCCATTTTGTCCGACTTCGTCAATGCCGCCATTTTGCGACCAGAACGACACTCATCAACTCAGCTCCATTCAACTTGACCAGTCCAGGCCTTGCCATCTTCAAAGCTCGATGATGGCCATCAGCCTCAACGGGCAGGAGACGTCCTGCCTCTTAGACTCCGGGAGCACGGGTAGCTTTGTCCACCCGGACATGGTAAGGCGCTGTTCCCTCCGGGTCCTCCCCGTCTCACAAGTCATATCTCTAGCTTCCGGATCACACTCCGTGCAGATCCTGGGGTACTGCACCACCAACCTGGCAATACAGGGTGTCGAATACGCCAATTTCAAACTCTATGTCCTCTCCCATCTCTGCGCCCTCTCCTACTGGATTTAGACTTTCAGTGCAACCTCCGTAGTCTAACCCTGAAGTTCGGGGGACCCCTGCCCCCTCTCACCGTCTGTAGCCTCGCGACCTGAAGGTCGCCCCTCCCCCGCTCTTCGCAAACCTCACCCCAGACTGTAAGCCCAGAGCTGACGGTACAGTGCTCATGACAAGGCCTTCGTCAAGTCAGAGGTCCAGCGACTCCTGAGGGAAGGGATCATTGAGGCCAGTAATTGCCCGTGGAGAGCACAAGTGGTGGTCGTCAGGACCGGGGAGAAACACCGGATGGTCATCGACTACAGTCAGACGATCAACCAGTACACGCAGCTCGGTGCGTACCCCCTCCCGCGCATATCTGACATGGTCAATCAGATTGCACAGTATCGAGTCTTCTCTACGGTGGACTTTAAGTCTGCGTACCACCAGCTCCCTATCTGGCGGGAGGACCGCCAATACACTGCCTTTGAGGCAGATGCCGTCTCTTCCATTTCCTCAGGGTCCCCTTCGGCGTCACCAATGGGGTTTCGGTCTTCCAACGAACGATGGACCGAATGGTCGACCAGTACGGTCTGCGGGCCACATTCCCGTACTTGGATAATGTTACCATCTGCGGCCATGACCTGCAGGATCACAACGCCAACCGTCAAAAATTCCTCCACACCGCCCGACTCCTTAATTTGACATATAATAAGGAGAAATGCGTTTTCCGCACAACCCGGCTAGCCATCCTCGGCTATGTCATGGAAAACGGAGTCCTAGGGCCTGACCCCGAACGCATGCGCCCCCCTCCTGCAACTCTCCCTGCCCCAAGGCCCTGAAAAGGTGCTTGGGGTTCTTCTCCTACTGTGCCCAGTGGGTCCCCAACTACGCGGACAAAGCCCGCCCACTCATTAAGCCCACCACTTTTCCCCTGACGGCTGAGGCCCGCCTGGCCTTCAACCGCATCAGATCCGAAATTGCCAAGGCCACGATGCACGGCGTGGACGAATCCATCCCGTTCCAGGTGGAAAGCGATGCGTCTGAATTTGCCCTGGCAGCCACTCTCAACCAAGCAGGGAGGCCTGTCGCTTTTTTTCCCGTACCCTCCATGCTTCTGAAATTCGACACTCCTCTGTTGAAAAGGAGGCGCAAGCCATTATGGAAGCTGTGCTGCACTGGAGGCATTACCTGGCTGGCAGGAGATTTTACTCTCCCCACAGATCAACGGTCGATCGCCTTCATGTCCAACAACACGCAGCGGGGCAAAATTAAGAACGACAAGATTTTGCGGTGGAGGATCGAGCTCTCCACCTATAACTATGACATCTTGTATCATCCTGGGAAACTCAATGAGCCCCCAGATGCTCTGTCCCGTGGCACCTGTGCCAACGCGCAGGCTGACTGGTTATGGGCTATCCACAACGACATCTGTCACCCGGGGGTCACCCGGCTTCTCCACTTTGTCAAGGCCCGCAACCTGCCCTACTCCACAGAGGAGGTCAAGGCCACGACCAGGGACTGCCAAGTCTGTGCGGAGTGCAAGCTGCACTTCTATCGACCAGACAAGGCCCACCTGGTGAAGACCTCCTGCCCTTTTGAACGCCTCAGTATGGATTTCAAAGGGCCACTCCCCTCCACTGATCATAACGTGTACGTCCTCAACGTTGCTGATGAGTACTCACGTTTTCCTTTAGCCTTCCCATGCCCTGACATGACCTCTGCCATAGTCATCAAAGCCCTGCGCAGCACGGTAGCATTGTGGAGAGCACAATTGCTTCACAGCTCCAGGGTCCCAGGTTCAATTCCGGCTTGGGTCACTGTCTGTGCGGAGTCTGCACATCCTCCCCGTGTGTGCGTGGGTTTCCTCCGGGTGCTCCGGTTTCCTCCCACAGTCCAAAGATGTGCAGGTTAGGTGGATTGGCCATGATAAATTGCCCTTAGTGTCCAAAATTGCCCTTAGTGTTGGGTGGGGTTACTGGGTTATGGACATGGGGTGGAGGTGTTGGCCTTGGGTGGGGTGCTCTTTCCAGGAGCCGGTGAAGACTCGATGGGCCGAATGGCCTCCTTCTGCACTGTAAATTCTATGAATTCTATGATAAGCATCTTCACCCTGTTCGGTGTCCCCACTTATATTCACAGCGATCGGGGATCCTCATTCATGACCGATGAGCTGTGTCAGTACCTGCTCAGTAAGGGCATCGCCTCGAGCAGGACTACCAGTTACAACCCCAGGGTAAACGGGCAGTTGGAGAGGGAGAATGCTACGGTCTGGAAGGCCGTCCTTCTGGCCCTATGGTCTAGAAGTCGCCCAGTCGCTCGCTGGCTCCCTGATGCGCTCCACTCCATCGGGTTACTGTTGTGTACTGCCACTAACGAGACTCCTCACGACCGTCTATTTGTCTTTCCGAGGACGTTGATCTCTGGGGTCTCGGTTCCTACCTGGCTCACGACTCTTGGGCCGGTACTCCTCCGGAAGAACGTGAGGAGCCATAAGGCCGACCCCTTGGTCGAGAGGGTTCACCTCCTCCATGTGAACCCTCAGTACGCATACGTGACACACCGCGACGGGCGGCAGGACACAGTTTCCCTCAAGGACCTGGCCCCCGCGGGTACCCCTGCGCCCACCATCACCTCACCGCTTCCTTCTACCTCCCCATCTACCCCATCAACTGGTACCCCCTGCATCCACCATCACCTCACCGCTTCTTTCTACCTCCCCATCTACCCCATCAACTCATCCGGGGTCCATTAGCACCGCCCCTGCGCCATCACCCTGTCCGGAACCCTGTTGTGAGGACGACGTGCTCCCGGAGTCGAAGGTCTCGACGCCGGCGCCTACACTGCGACGTTCACAGTGGACAATACACCCTCCTGTGAGACTGAACCTGTGAGTCCACTCCACCCCCGGCGGACTTTTTTTTAACAGGGGGTGAATGTGGTGAGCCACGAATGGCTGTTGTATATATTATTGTATTTACTCACTGTGACTGTTGTGTTGATGTTGTTATTGGCTCCGCCTGTGGCTCCATCCCTCTGAGAAGGTATATAACCCATCGATCCGGGACAGCCTCTCAGAGCGCGAGAAGCTACTAGTGGACACATTCTAGCTGATTAAAACCACAGTTTTTTTGTTTTTAAAAAAAATATTTTAATTCAAATTTTTACATATTTTCAACGACCACCCCCCCTTACAGAAGTAAGAAAAAACAAAGAACACATAAATAAACATCTTATAGCTATGTCACGTATTCCCCCAATATACAAGCCCCCATTAAATGATAATAAACACAGTAGTAAACACAAAATACCTCCCCCCCCCCCCCCCCCCCCCCCCCACCAGCCCCCGCCCCCGGGTTGCTGCTGCTGTTGTCCACCTCCTAACGCTCCGCTAGAAAGTTTAGGAATGGTTGCAACCGCCTGAAGAACCCTTGCTGATCGAGGCTTCCACGCTTGGGAGCCTCACATCCTTCCACTGGAGCAGAATCCTCTGCCGGGCTACCAGGGACGCAAAGGCCAGAATACAAGCCTCTTTCGCCTCCTGCACTCCCGGCTCGTCCGATACCCCAAATAGTGCGAGCCCCCAACTCGGCTTAACCCGGGTGTTTACCACCTTAGACACCGTCCTCGCAACACCCCTCCAGAATCCATCCAGCGCTGGGCACGCCCAGAACACGTGGGCATGATTTGCTGGGCTCCCCGAACACCTCACACACCTGTCATCTACTCCAAAAAACCGACTCAGCCTTGCCCCAGTCATGTGCACCCTGTGCAGAACCTTAAATTGTATCAGGCTAAGCCTGGCGCAAGAGGAAGAATTTACCCTCCCCAGGGCGTCCGCCCACGTACCCGCGTTTATCTCCTCCCCCAGCCCCTCCTCCCATTTACCTTTCAGCCCCTCCACCGAGGCCTCCTCCTCCTCCTGCATCTCCTTGTAGATCGGCGAGACCTTGCCTTCTCCAACCCACACCCCCGAGAGCACCCTATCCTGGATCCAACGTGCTGGCAGCAGCGGAAATTCCCTCACCTGACGTCTTACAAACGCCCTCACCTGCATGTACCTAAAGGCATTTCCAGGCGGGAGCCCGAATTTTTCCTCCAGCGCCCCAAGGCTCGCAAATGTCCCATCTATAAACAGGTCCCCATCCTTCTAATACCTGTCCTGTGCCAGCTGAGGAACCCCCCATCCATTCTCCCCGGGACAAACCGATGGTTCTCTCGGATCGGGGACCACACCGAAGCCTCTGCCTCCCCCCTGTGGCGTCTCCACTGCCCCCAAATTTTGAGGGTCACCGCCACCACTGGACTCGTGGCACCTTGTCGGTGGGGGCGGCAGCGGTCCCGTCACCAGCGCTCTCAGGCTCGTGCCCACACAGGACGCCATCACCAGCCTCTTCCACGCCGCCTCCTCCCTCTCCATTACCCACTTGCGTATCATCGCCACATTGGCAGCCCAGTAGTACCCACACAGATTAGGCAACGCTAGCCCTCCTCTGTCCCTGCTCTGTTCCAGAAACACCCTTCTCACCCTCAGGGTATTTTTCGCCCACTCGAATCAATGATGCTCCTGCTGACCCGCTTAAATAAGGCCTTTGCGATCAGGATGGGGAGGCACTGGAATATAAAAAAGAACCTCGGGAGCACCGTCATCTTCACCGACTGTACCCTACCCGCCAGGGAGAGTGGCAGCATATCCCACCTTTTAAACTCCTCCTCCATCTGCTCCATCAGCCTCGTCAAGTTGAGCTGGTGTAGGGCCCCCCAGCTCCTGGCCACCTGGATCCCTAGGTACCGAAAATTCTTTTCCGCCCTCTTCAGTGGAAGGTCGTCTATCCCCCTTCCCTGGTCCCCTGGGTGTATCATGAATAGCTCACTCTTCCCCATGTTGAGCTTATACCCGGAAAAGTCTCCAATCTCCCTGAGGATCCGCATCACCTCCGGCATCCCCCCCCCCCCCCCCCCAACCGGGTCCGTCACATACAGTAACAGGTTGTCGGCATACAGCGATACCCGGTCCACCCCGCCCCCCGCACCAGCCCCCTCCAGTTCCTGGACTCCCTCAAAGCCATCGCCAAAGGCTCAATTGCCAACGCAAATAGCAGGTACAGCCAAAAGTATTCCGACCTCCTCCGATTTGTGGCCACACTCGACACCGGGGCTTCGTACAGTAACCTATCCCAACTAACGAACCCCTCCCCGAACCCGAACCTCCTCAACACTTCCCACAGTACCCCCACTCCAGCCTATTGAAGGCCTCCTCCGCATCCATAGCCGCCACAATCTCCACTTCCCCCTCCACTGCAGGCATCATGATTACATTTAGGAGCCTCCGCACACATTGATGTTTAGCTGCCTCCCCTTCACAAAACCCGCCTGGTCCTCGTGGATCACCCCCGGGACACAGTCCTCAATTCTGGTAGCCAACACCTTCGCTAACAGATTCGCATCCACATTGAGGAGCGCGATTGGCCTATACGACCCACACTGTAAAGGGTCCTTGTCCCGCTTCAAGATCAGCGAGATCAGCGCCCTGGACATCGTCAGGGGTAGGGACCCCCCCTCTCCCCCTTCCCTCGTCTCATTGAAAATCCTCACTAGTAGTGGGCCCAACAGGTCCATATACTTCCTGTAAAATTCCACTGGGAACCCACCTGGCCCCGGAGCCTTCCCCGCCTGCATGCTCCCCAGCCCCTTAGTCAGCTCCTCCAGCCCAATCGGTGCCCCAAGCCCCGCCACCTGCCCCTCCTCTACCCTCGGGAACCTCAGCCGGTTCAGAAAACGACGCATCCCTCCCTCCTCCGTCGGGGTCTCAGACCTATATAGCCCCCTCATAGAAGTCTCTAAATACCCCATTTATTCCCACCGCACTCCGCACCATGTTCCCCCTTTATCCTAACTCCCCCAATCTCCCTCGCTGCCTCCCGCTTCCGAAGCTGGTGTGCCAGCATCCGGCTAGCCTTCTCCCCTTATTCATACACCGCCCCTTGCACCTTCCTCCACTGCACCTCCGCTTTCTTGGTAGTCAACAGGTTGAACTCGGCCTGGAGGCTTCGTCGCTCCTTGAGTAGTCCCTCCTCGGGGACCTCTGCATACCTCCTATCCACCCTTAAAATCTCCCCCACCAACCTCTCCCTCTCTTTCCTCTCCTTCCCCTCCTTGTGGGCCCTAGTGGAGATTAGCTCACCCCTAATCACCGCCTTAAACGCCTCCCAGACCACCCCTACCTGCACCTCCCCATTATTGTTAACCTCTAGGTATCTTTCAATGCACACCCGAATCCGCCCGCTCACCTCCTCATCCACCAGCAAACCCACCTCCAGCACCAGAGCGGGCGCTGGTCCCTCTCCTCCCCCAGCTCGAGCTCCACCCAGTGCGGGGCATGGTCTGAGATGGCTATGGCCGAACATTCCGTGTCCTCCACCCTCGGGATCAGCGCCCTGCTCAAAACGAAGAAGTCAATCCGGGAGTAGGCTTTATAGATGTGGGAAAAGAAAGAGAATTCCCTGGCGGGGCCTAACAAACCTCCATGGGTCCATTCCTCCCATCTGGTCCATAAACCCTCTCAACACCTTGGCCGCCGCCGGCCTCTTACCCGTCCTGGACCTAGAGTGATCCAATGCTGGATCCAATACCGTATTAAAGTCGTCCCCCCCCATTATCAAGCTCCCTGCCTCCAGGTCCGGAATCAGGCCCAACATGCGCCACATAAATCACATAAATCCGGCATCGTCCCTATTCAGGGCATACACATTCACCAAGACCACCCGCATCCCCTGCAGCTTACCACTCACCATCACGTACCTCCCTCCATTGTCTGCCACGATGCTCAGCACCTCAAACGACACCCGCTTCCCCACCAAAATCGCCACCCCTCGATTCTTTGCGTCCAACCCCGAATGGAAAACCTGCCCTACCCACCCCTTTCTCAGCCTAACCTGGTCTGCCACCCTCAAATGCGTCTCCTGGAGCATGACCACATCTGCCTTCAGTCCCTTCAGCCGACCCCGGCCGCTCCCGCCACTCCATCGACCCCCCCCCAGTGTGAGAATTTCCCCCCCCCACCTCCTGTCCATCAGCGGGCACGCCTCTCCAGCACCACCCCTCCCCCTGACCCCGCCCCCTTCCTTCCCTAGCACGGGAAAAAGCCCGCGCTTTCCACCAAGCCGGCCCCACCCCCTCTGGCGCAGCTCCCTTTCGCGGCCTGATCCCAGCCCCCCCACCTCGGGCCTCCCCTCTCCCCTCCCCCCAATGGGGCCCCCTCTTCCAACCACCGACGCCCACACTCTCACCAAACCCCCGCTATGAACTATTTCACCCTACCCCACCCAGCATCCTAAAAAAAAAACCGTACCAAACAGAACAGAACATCCCCCCCCAAAACACAACAATCGCATCAATCCCCTCTCGACATCCCCTTGCAACCGACCCTCAATCCGAGTCCAACTTTTCAGCCTGGATAAAGGTCCACGCCTCCTCCGGCGTCTTGAAATAGTGGTGGCGGTCCTTAAAAGTGACCCACAGTCGCACCGGCTGCAACATTCAAAATTTCACCCCCTTCCGCTGCAGAGCCGCCTTAATCCGATTGTACCCGGCCCTCTTCTTGGCCACCTCCGCGCTCCAGTCCTGGTATATCCGGACCTCTGCATTCTCCCACCTGCTGCTCCGCTCCTTCTTTGCCCACCTTAGGACACACGCCCTGTCCACGAAGCGGTGGAACCATACCAGCACCGCCCACGGCGGCTCGTTGGGCTTGGGCCTCCTCGCCAGGACTCGATGGGACCCGGGAAGGCCCCCGCGCCCATCAACGTGTTCAGCATTGTGACCATGTATGCTCCAACATCCGACCCCTACTCTCCCTCCGGGAGACCCAGAATCTGCAGGTTCTTCCTCCTCGACCGATTCTCCATGTCCTTGAACTTCGCCTGCCATTTCTTATGCATCGCCTCGTGCGCCTCTACCTTCACTGCCAGGCCCATGATCTCGTCCTTGTTCTCCGAGGCCTTTTGCCTCCCGGATCGCCACTCCTTGGGCCTTCTGGGTCTCGAGCAGCTTGTCTTATCGAAGCCTTCATCGGCTCCAACAGCTCTGCCTTCAATTCCGTGAAGCAGCGCTGGAGAAACTCCTGCTGTTCCTGTGCCCACTGCGCCCACGCTGCCTGGTCTCCACCCGCCGCCATCGTGATTTTCCTCCCTCGCACTTTTCGCTGCTCCAACACTACTTTTTTCACCGCTCCACTCCTGGTCCAATCCATACAGTGCCGGGGAAATGTTACTGTCACCTTCCCACACTGTGGGAACCATCGAACAAATGCCGTTGGGGGCCCTAAAAAGAGCCCAAAAGTCCGTTTCTGGCAGGAGCTGCCGAACGTGCGACTTACCTCCGCATAGCCGCAACCGGAAGTCCCCAAAACCACAGTTCGTGTTAACTACCGTTTCGACTGGATTGATTGGTATCAGGTGCCTGACTGGCCGACTATATTTATGCAAAGGCGCATAAACTTTGTTCAGGGTTGAACTCGCCACCGAGTAGTGGATCGACCCTACCCTGTGAGACCCGTGTGGGCTACAACAGGCATAAAGTGGAAATTGTTCAGCAATGACTATTTTACATTGGTGTGAAATTCCAACAGGCAGTTCCCGTGTACTCAGAAAGTAAACAACAATCTTTTCAGCTCCAACATTTTGTTGACCCTGACTAGAATTTGCCAAAGCAGCATGCATGGGCCAAGTAGGTAGAAAACAAAAGTAAGATTTATTCATGTTATACAAGAATCTCCAGTCCACGAAGGGTCTGCCTCAGGTCGTGGTTTTTATACTAGTGAGCTTGTCCCTTGTTAAGGGGAAGCTCCCATCCCATTACCAGGGACGCTCATACTCTATGGAAGTCACGGGAAATCTGATAGCTCTTTTGTTGTGACCTCCGCGAGGGTTATAACACTCCTTTTCCCTGCTTACCCCCTCCCCCCAAGGTCTTGTGAAACGTACATGTGCATAGGCGGGTCCAAGGAACCTCCAGTTTTCTTAAATGGGAATGGCCATCAGGGGTCGACCTCATGGCATCCGGAACTATATACTGAATGGGAGAACGTTGTTTTTGCGCGGAGCGTCTGGACAAGGTCGGTGGAATGCTGGCAGCCACGGGCACCGACATGATGGACTCCGGCAGTAGCAATATGTCAATGTCGGGCTTGGAATCGGAGCTTGTAGGACTTTATTCTGCATCATGGCGTCCTTGCCGTCCAAATCCAGCTTCTCCACGGCTGGCACAACTGGGACCAACGGCGGGTATCTGCGTTGGAAGTGGCAATGCAAGTTGCGGTCAGTTCTGGTCCGGAACCTCTGGAATCGGATCTGGTGTGTTGGAGATCTGCCCACAGAGGTGATCCATGTATCGAATAGAATCGCACCACTTAGCCCGTACTCGATGAGGCAGCATGGTAGCACAAGTGGATATCACTGTGGCTTCACAGCGCCAGGGTCCCCGCTGGGTCACTGTCTGTGTGGAGTCTGCACGTTCTCCCCGTGTCTACGTGGGTTTCCTCCGAGTGCTCCGGTTTCCCCCCACAGTCCAAAGACGTGCAGGTTAGGTGGATTGGCCATGATAAATTGCCCTTAGTGCCCAAAAAGGTTGGGAGGGGTTACTGGGTTACGCGGATAGGGTGGAAGTGAGGGCTTAAGTGGGTCGGTGCAGACCCGATGGGCCGAATGGCCTCCTTCTGCACTGTATGTTCTATGTTCTATGAACTGATCCCATCTGGGCTGACACGACACCTGGGATCAACGTGGCACCTTCACAAAAGATGCGGACATGCACCAGGTCTCCCAAAGCGAATGCGCGCAAGGACAGACACCAGCTTGCGTGAACCCCTGTCCTGGACCAGGCGGACTTTCCCACCAATGTCCGGGATAACCAAAATCAACTGGATGTGAAGGCAGTGACACATCAGCAATTCAACCCGATCCGGAATGTTGCGACTAGGGGCTTTTCACAGTAACTTCATTTGAAGCCTATTTGTGACAATAAGCGATTTTCATTTCATTTCATTGTCCAAGACCAGCACCTCCAGTATCCCATGTGTGCTAACAGATTGTCACAGCCTGTCGATGGTGGCCCGAGCTGCCGTTACCTGCATTTTATGGACCTCCATCCACTTTGAGTGGCCATCCACGACGATGAGAAACATCGCCCCTTGGAACGGTCCCTTTGTGGAGGCGGGTCTAAGGATGCCTGACCATCCCCATGGGTGGAGTGTTGCTGCTGGCTGCAATTTCTGATGCTCTTGGCACTGTGTGCAGTGCTGGGCCACCTTTTCTATGTCCACATCAATGCCTGGTCACCATACATAGCTACGGGCTAACACCTTCTTTGACATCCCTGGGTGTAATTTGTGGAGGCCCTGCAGGAGCGATGCGCATCCGCACTAGGGGACCACCACATGCGTTTCCCACAGAATGACACAGTCCGTGACGCCCATTTCGGGTACCTTGTTGGTGGATGCGTTCAAGTCCCCTGGCAAAACGCAGCGCTGGGTCCCATACTGTATGATGTGTTGCAACCGGGACAATTGTGGGTCCGTATGAATCCAGCCATGAAAGCAGGGTGCTGTGATCTGCAGGGGGCCTATAAAGTGGAGAATGCCGATGACTTTGACGGCGACGCCAGTCCATGCGTGGGGAGAGATAGGTGGCTCAACCCATCGTGCAGGTTGAAATGTCTCGGTTGAGCCATTGAACAAATGCTGATGCTGGCCACGGGCCCTCTGATTTTGCCTAACCCCTCCTGCAACACGGACAGGAACCTTGCCAGAATTGCCTCAGAGCCATGTGTGTACATTTGGCAAACCTTTTGCCAGTCCAATCGGAGTTGGCGCAGCCAGTCGCGTCCCAACAAACTCGGACAGCTGCCATGCACGACTACCAATGGAAGTGTGCGATCTGTTGCCCGTATTTGACTGGGACCATGGATGTACCCGTAATTTCCAGCGATTCTCCAGTGTATATAGTGACGTGGGCGTTGGTGTCCCAGAGGATAAGCGTCTGGAGATCGGATCTAGTCAAAGGTACGGCGGCTGACCATGGATGCTGCCGCACCCGTGTCCAGCTCCATGCAGATGGAATGCCCATTCACCTGCAACAACAGCTGAATGGGGTCAACCCGAGGTGAAGCCATGCAATGTAGTTGGTGATAGGCACCATCGTTATCGTCCATGTAATGGGTCTGGTCCCTGGGATGGAGGTCACGTCTGGCAGGGCAGTGGGCCCTCTGGTTCGACTGAATTCAGGGGTTCTACAGCCAGATACTCTCGATCCAGATCCTCGCGGCTAAATGCTGAAGTCAATGGAGGATCTGTGGAGTTCAACGATGGAAAATAGGTGCCACACCCGCACCAATTCCGTTACCGGTGAGGGACAGCACCGGTGCCACATGAAATACCTGCGGAGCACATGAAAAACGGTGGGAGTATTGCCGGGTCCGTGCTGGAATCACGCAGGGCTGACAAGCTGCAGCCACGCATACACTTACACCCCCACACACACACAGATCGCGCCCAAAAAAGATGGCGCTGGTTGTGCTGGACTGTGTACCCGTCCAGCCCAATACCATAGCCCATCTCCCGGCCACCCTACACTACTCACCCAGCCCTGTCAGAAGCTCTCCCGCCAGCGGCACGACTGTCGGCGGCGCTGGACCCTGTCCGTGTGCCCTCTCCGCAGCCACCACGCCAGGTTCATGACTGTTGACACCATACGTGGCCCACGCCGTCGGGAACTCGGCCCATCGGAGGCAGAGCATCGCGGGTGGGCCCGCTAATAAGATGCGAACGTGGTTGCGACGTCGCCCGTCGCAATGACGCCAATTTGGAGGGGGTGGAGCATCGTGACTCGCCGCCAAACCGGCACCTGTCGTCGATTCAGCGTCGGGAGGTATTCTCCGTTCGATCGCCATTCCCAATTTCGGCGTCGGGCAATAGAGAATCCCGCCCATGCGTCTTGGCGCCGGAATGTGGCGCCTAGGGGCTTTTTACAGTAACTTCATAGAAGCCTACTTGTGACGATAACCAATTATTATTATGATATGTTAAACTGTTATACTGTTAAAGTCAGAAAATATCAATAAAAATATTTTTTTTAAAAGAAACGACTGAAGGTACTGGATACTGCAAAGGGTAATGACCAGCCAATATCCCAGGAATAGTAAAGATGTGTGCTCCTGAAATGTCTGCGCTCCTAGCCACGCTGTTCAGTACAGCTACAACACTTGCACCTACCTGACAATGTGAAAATCTGCCCAGTTGTGTCACTTCACAAAAAGCAAGACAAATCACATCCACCCCATCAGAATCCTCTTGTTGATCAGCAAAGCGATAGAAGGTATGGTCGACGTTGCTATAAAGTATTAGTTGCACAGCAATAACCAATTTACTCATGCTTAGTTTGGGTTCCATTCGGGCTACTTTCCTCCTGATTTCATTACAGCCTTGGTCACAAGGCTTTGATCTTTAAGTTATCTTTGTCTACAGGAATAGTACCAGAAAACTGGAAGATAGCAAATGTTGTCCCCTTGTTCAAGAAGGGGAGTAGAGACAACCCCGGTAACTATAGACCAGTGAGCCTTACTTCTGTTGTGGGCAAAATCTTGGAAAGGTTTAGAGGAGATAGGGTGCATAATCATCTGGAAAGGAATAATTTGATTAGACACAGTCAACACGGTTTTGTGAAGGGTAGTTTGTGCCTCACAAACCTTATTGAGTTCTTTGAGAAGGTGACCAAACAGGTGGATGAGGGTAAAGCAGTTGATGTGGTGTATATGGATTTCAGTAAAGCAATTGATAAGGTTCCCCACGGTAGGCTACTGCAGAAAATACAGAAGCATGGGATTCAGGGAGATTTAGCAGTTTGGATCAGAAATTGGCTAGCTGGAAGAAGACAAAGGGTGGTGGTTGATGGGAAGTGTTTAGACTGAAGTCCAGTTACTAGTGGTGTACCGCAAGGATCTGTTTTGGGGCTACTGCTGTTTGTCATTTTTATAAATGACCTGGAGGAGGGCGTAGAAGGATGGGTGAGTAAATTTGCAGATGACACTAAAGTCGGTGGAGTTGTGGACAGTGCGGAAGGATGTTACAATTTACAGAGGGACATAGATAAGCTGCAGCGCTGGGCTGAGAGGTGGCAAATGGAGTTTAATGTAGAAAAGTGTGAGGTGATTCATTTTGGAAGGAATAACAGGAAGACAGAGTACTGGGCTAATGGTAAGATTCTTGGCAGTGTGGATGAGCAGAGAGATCTCGGTGTCCCTGTACATAGATCCCTGAAAGTTGCTACTCAGGTTGAGAGGGTTGTTAAGAAGGCGTACGGTGTGTTAGCTTTTATTGGTAGAGGGATTGAGTTTCGGAGCCATGAGGTCATGTTGCAGCTGTACAAAACTCTGGTGCGGCCGCGTTTGGAGTATTGCGTGCAGTTCTGGTCGCCGCATTATAGGAAGGATGTGGAAGCATTGGAAAGGGTGCAGAGGAGATTTACCAGGATGTTGCCTGGTATGGAGGGAAGATCTTATGAGGAAAGGCTGAGGGACTTGAGGCTGTTTTTGTTAGAGAGAAGAAGGTTAAGAGGTGACTTAATAGAGGCATACAAGATGATCAGAGGATTAGATAGGGTGGACAGTGAGAGCCTTTTTCCTTGGATGGTGATGTCTAGCACGAGGGGACGTAGCTTTAAATTGAGGGGAGATAGATATAGGACAGATGTCAGAGTAGGTTCTTTACTCAGAGAGTAGTAAGGGCGTGGAATGTCCTGCCTCCAACAGTAGTGGACTCGCCAACACTAAGAGCATTCAAATGGTCATTGGATAGACATATGGACGATAAGGGAATAGTGTAGATGGGCTTTAGAGTGGTTTCACAGGTTGGCGCAACATCGAGGGCCGAAGGGCCTGTACTGCGCTGTAATGTTCTATGTTCTATGAACAAAAGAGCTGGACTCAAGAGGGGAAGTGAAAGTGACTGCTCTTCAAGGCAGCATTTGACCAAGTGTGGCATCAAGGATTGCAAAATTGAATTAAGTGGAAATCAGGGGGAAACCTTTTACTGGTTGGAGTCATACATAGGAATACGGAAGGTTGTGCTTGCTGGAGCCCAGTAACCTCAGTCGCAGGACATTGCTGCAAAGCAGTGTCCCGGACTCAACCATCTTCAGCTGCTTCATCAATGACCTTCCCTCCCTCTAAAGGTCAAAAGTGGGTACGTTTACTCACGATTGCACAATGTTCAGAAACAATCACCACTCCTCAGATACTGAAACAGTCTGTTCCCATATTCAGCAAGTCCTGGACAATGTTCATGCTTGGGCTGATAAGTGGCAAACAACATTCTTAGACCATAAGACTTAGGAGCAAAATTAGGCCACTTGTCCCATAGAGTCTGCCTCCACCATTCAATCATGGCTGATATTTTTCTCATCCGCATTCTCCTACCTTCTCCCCATAACCCCTGATCCCCTTCTTAATCAAGAACATATCTATCTCTGCCTTAAAGACACTCAGTGATTTGGCCTCCACAGCCTTCTGCGGCAAAGAGTTCCACAGATTCGCCACCCTCTGGCTGATGAAATTCCTCCTCATCTCGTTTTTAAAGGATCGTCCCATCAGTCTGAGGTTGTGCCTTCTCGTTCTAGTTTTTCCCACAAGTGGAAACATCCTCTCCACGCCCATTCTATCCAGGCCTCGCAGTGTCCTGTAAGTTTCAGTAAGATCCCCCCTCATCCTTCTAAACACCAATGAATGCAGACCCAGAGTCCTCAACTGCTCCTCACATGACAAGCTCTTCATTCCAGGCATCATTCTTGTGAACCTCCTCTGGACCCTTTCCAAGGCTAGCACATCCTTCCTTAGATACGGGGCACAAGACTGCTCGCAGTACTCAAAATGGGGTCTGGCCAGAGTCTTATACAACCTCAGAAGTACATCCCCGCTCTTGCATTCCAGCCACACAAGTATATTCTTGCCACCCAAGTGCCAGGCAATGACCATCTCCGAAAAGAGAGTATCTAACCATCTTCCCTTGACATTCAGTGGTATTACTATTGCTGAATCCCCCACTATCCGCATCTTCAGGTTTACCACAACTGAACTGAACTGAACCAACTACATAAATACTATGGCTGCAAAAGCAGGCCAGAGGCTCGAAATTCCCAGGTGACTAACTCAATTCCTGACTCCCCAAATCCTGTCCATCATCTGGAAGCCACAAATCAGGAGTGTGATGGAATACTTCTCACTTACCCAGATGTGGGAACAACGTTCAAGAAGCTCGACACGATCCAAAACAAAAGTTTGTTTCATTGGCATCTATCCACTGCCTTAAATATTCACTCCCTCCACCACGGATACAAAGTGGCAGCAGTGTGTTCAATATACTATGGAGCATTGCAGCAACTCACCAAGGCTTCTCCAACAGCACCTTCCAAGTCAGCGACGTCCAACACCTGGAAGGCCAACGGCAGAAGATTCACAGGAATGCCATCACCTTCAAGTTCCATTCCAAGCCACACACTATCTTGACTTGGAATTATGTTGCCATTCCGTCATTGTCACTGGATCAAAATCCTGGAACTCCCTCCCTCACCATTTTGGGAGTACCCAGCTGGACCAGAGGGTGACTAACCTTGACTTTCTGAAGGACTATTAGGGATGGGCAACAATTGCTGGCCTCGCCAGTGACACTCACACCCCATGAAAGATTTTTAAAATAGCTAGAGAAATGAAAGGTGGGGCCAGTTTCAATTTCTTCCCCTTTGCAAACAGCATGTATGCAAGGAAGTGACCATGACTTTTCACCATTTTGTTTCCTATTATGCTTATGTGGCTTTCAAGAAGCATAGAAATTTACAGTGCAGAAGGAGGCCATTCAGCCCACCGAGTCTGCACCAGCCCTTGGAAAGAGCACCCTATCCCCTTAATCCTTTAACCCCACAGAACCTTTTTGGACACTGAGAGTAACGTGGCTAGGAAATAAAGAAATGGCAGAGGAACTGAATAATTACTTTGCATCAGTCTTCCCAGCGGAAGACACCAGTGGGATGCCAGAGCTCCAGGAGAATCAGGGGCAGAGGTGAGTGCAGTGGCCATCACTAAGGAGAAGGTTCTGGGGAAACTGAAAGGTCTGAAGGTGGATGCGTCACCTGGACCGGATGGACTACACCCCAGGGTCCTAAAAACGATAGCTGAGGAAATTGTGGAGGCATTGGTGGTGATATTTCAAAAATTACTGGAGGCAGGAAGGGTCCCAGAAGACTGGAAAGGGGCTAATGTAACACCACTGTTTAAGAAGGGAGGGACAGGGCAGCATGGTGGTGCAGTAGGTTAGCCCTGCTGCCTCACGGCGCCGAGATCCGAGGTTCGATCCTGACTCTGGGTCACTGTCCGTGTCGAGTTTGCACATTCTCCCCGTGTTTGCGGGGTTTCACCCCCACAACCTAAAGATGTGCGGGGTAGGTGGATCGGCCACGCTAAATTGGCCCTTAATTGGAAAAAATGAATTGGGTACTCTAAATTTATTTTTTTTAAAAGAAGGGAGGGAGGCAGGAGGGAAATTATAGGCACCCGGTTAGCCTGACTTCGGTCATTGGTAAGATTTTAGAGTCTGTTATTAAAGATGAGATTGTGGAAGGGCAGCACAGTGGCGCAGTGGGTTGGCCCTGCTGCCTCACGGCGCTGAGGTCCCAGGTTCGATCCCGGCTCTGGGTCACTGTCCGTGTGGAGTTTGCACATTCTCCCCATGTTTGCATGGGTTTCGCACCCACAGCCCAAAGATGTGCAGGGTAGGTGGATTGGCAACGCTAAATTGCACCTTAATTGGAAAAAATTAATTGGGTACTCTAAATTAAAAAAAAAAGATGAGATTGCGAAGTAGTTGGAAGTGCATGGTAAAATTGGACTGAGTCAGCACGGCTTTGTCAAACCACGAATATGAAATCATATTTGATGAATTTGTTGGAGTTTTTTGAAGATATTATTTACAAAAATGATAAAATAGTGTCGTTGAATGTAGTACATTTGAGAACGTTTTTGATAAAGTTCCCCCACAGGACGTTAATTAGCAAAATAACACATGAGATAGGAGGTAACATACGGTCATGGATTTAAAATTGACTAACAGGCAGAAAACAGAGAGTAGGATTAAATGGGTCATTCTCACATTGGCAGGCTGCGGCTAGTGGGGTATCACAAGGATCAGTACTTGGGCCTCAGCTGTTCACAATATATATCAACGGTTTGGATGTGGGGACCAAATGTCAATTTCCAAATTTGCGGATGATACAAAGCTGGGCGGAAATGTGTGTTGTGAGGAAGATGTAAAGTGGCTTTAGGAGGATTTGGACAGACTTAGTGAGTGAGCAAGAACATGGCAGATGAGGGCAGCACGGTGGCACAGTGGTTCGCATTGTTGCCTACGGCACTGAGGACCCGGGTTCGAATCCCGGTCCTGGGGTCACTGTCCGTGTGGAGTTTGCACATTCTCCCCATGTCTGCATGGGTTTCACCCCCACAACCCAAAGATGTGCAAGGTAGGTGGATTGGCCACGCTAAATTGCCCCTTAATTGGAAAAAATTAATTGGGTACTCTAAATTTAAAAAAAAAGATGAAACCACGAAGTACTTGGAAGTGCATGGTAAAATAGGACTGAGTCAGCATGGCTTTGTCAAAGGGAGGTCATGTCTGACAAATCTGTTAGAGTTCTTTGAGGCGGTAACAAGGAAGTTAGACAAAGGAGAACCAGTGGATGTGATTTATTTAGATTTCCTGAAGGCCTTTGACAAGGTGCCGCATAGGAGACTGTTAAATAAGTTAAGAGCCCATGGTGTTAATGGTAAGATTCTGGCATGGATAGAGGATTGGCTGACTGGCAGAAGGCAGTGAGTGGGGATAAAGGGGTCTTTTTCAAGATGGCAGCTGGTGACTAGTGGTGTACCTCAGGGATCGGTGCTGGGACCACAACTTTTCACAATATACATTAATGATCTGGAAGAAGGAACTGAAGGCACTGTTGCTAAGTTTGCAGATGATACAAAGATCTGTAGAGGGACAGGTAATATTGAGGAAGCAAGGGGGCTGCAGAAGGACTTGGACAAGCTAGGAAAGTGGGCATAGAAGTGGCAGATGAAATACAATGTGGAAAAGTGTGAGGTTACGCACTTTGAAAGGAGGAATTTAGGCATAGACTATTTTCTAAATGGGGAAATACTTAGGAAATCAGAAGCACAAAGGGACTTGGGAATCCTTGTTCACGATTCTCTTAAGGTTAACGTGCAGGTTCAGTCGGCAGTTAAGAATGCAAATGCAATGTTAGCATTCATGTCAAGAGGGCTAGAATACAAGATCTGGGATGTACTTCTGAGGCTATATAAGGCTCTGGTCAGACCCCATTTGGAGTTTTGTGAGCAGTTTTGGGCCCAGTATCTAAGGAAAGATGTGCTGGCCTTGGAAAGGGTCCAGAGGAGGTTCACAAGAATGATCCCTGGAATAAAGAACTTGTCGTATGAGGAACGGTTGAGGACTCTGGGTCTTTACTCGGAGTTTAGAAGGATGAGGGGGGGATCTTATTGAAACTTCCCCCGACTGCACTTTGGGAAATCAGCCCATAAGACGGTGCTCCTTCTCCCGGCATACAAGCAGAAACTCAAGCGGGAGAATCCAACTAAGAAGGTTGTGCAGTGCTGGTCCGAGGAGACAGAAGAGCTCTTACGTGACTGCTTAGAGACAGTGGACTGGTCCATATTTAAGAACTCAGCGACCAACTTAAATGAGTATGCCACCACCGTCACAGACTTCATCAGCAAATGTGTGGACGATTGCGTGCCAAAGAAAGCAGTACGTGAGTTCTCCAACCGGAAACCATGGCTCAATCGCGAGATTGACTCCCTACTGAAGGACAGATCTGAGGCGTTCAAGGCAGACGACCCTGACTTATACAAGAAATCCAGGTACGACCTCCGCAAAGCCATCCGGAATGCCAAGAGAGAATATCAAACCAAGCTAGAGTCACAGACAGACTCTCGGCGGTTGTGGCAAGGACTAAACAACATAACGGGCTACAAAGCGAAGCCGAACAGTATCTCTGGCAGCAGCGCACCCCTCCCCGATAAACTCAATGAATTCTATGCTCGGTTCGAGCAGGTAACCAACAATCCGCTGGCGAGTGCCCCAGCAGCCCATAATTCACCCATACCCACCATCACAGCTTCCGAAGTCAGATTGGCCTTCCTGAAAGTGAACCCTCGGAAGGCGACGGCCCAGACGGGATCCCTGGTCGTGCACTCAGAGCCTGCGCGGACCAGCTGGCAGAGGTATTCACGGACATCTTTAACCTGTCCCTACTCCATTCCGAGGTCCCCACTTGCTTCAAGAAGACCACCATCATACCGGTACCAAAGAAGAACCAGGCAACGTGCCTCAATGATTACCGTCCAGTGGCCCTGACTTCAGTCGTAATGAAGTGCTTCGAGAGGTTGATCATGAAGCGCATCACCTCCATACTCCCAGAACGCCTTGATCCACTGCAATTCGCATACCGCTGCAACCGGTCCACATCAGACACCATTTCCCTGGCCCTAAATTCATCCCTAGAGCATCTCGAAAACAAGGACTCCTACATTAGACTCCTATTTATTGACTACAGCTCCGCCTTCAACACCATAATCCCAGCCAAGCTCATATCAAAGCTCCAAAACCTAGGACTTGGCTCCCCACTCTGCAACTGGATCCTCGATTTTCTGACCAACAGACCACAATCAGTAAGAATGAACAACAACACCTCCTCCACAATAGTCCTCAACACCGGCGCCCCGCAAGGCTGCGTACTTAGCCCCCTACTCTACTCCCTGTACACACACGACTGTGTGGCAAAACTTGGTTCCAACTCCATCAACAAGTTTGCTGACGATACGACCATAGTGGGCCGGATCTCGAATAACGATGAGTCCGAATACAGGAGGGAGATAGAGAGTCTAGTGGAGTGGTGTAGCGACAACAATCTCTCCCTCAATGCCAGCAAAACTAAAGAGCTGGTAATTGACTTCAGGAAGCAAAGTACTGTACACACCCCTGTCAGCATCAACGGGGCCGAGGTGGAGATGGGTAGCAGTTTCAAATTCCTAGGGGTGCACATCTCCAAAAATCTGTCCTGGTCCACCCTCGTCGACGCTACCACCAAGAAAGCACAACAGCGCCTATACTTCCTCAGGAAACTAAGGAAATTCGGCATGTCCACATTGACTCTTACCAACTTTTACAGATGCACCATAGAAAGCATCCTATCAGGCTGCATCACAGCCTGGTATGGCAACTGCTCGGCCCAGGACCGCAAGAAACTTCAGAGAGTCGTGAACACCACCCAGTCCATCACACGAACCTGCCTCCCATCCATTGACTCCATCTACACCTCCCGCTGCCTGGGGAAAGCGGGCAGTATAATCAAAGATCCCTCCCACCCGGCTTACTCACTCTTCCAACTTCTTCCATCGGGCAGGAGATACAGAAGTCTGAGAACACGCACGGACAGACTCAAAAACAGCTTCTTCCCCACTGTCACCAGACTCCTAAATGGCCCTCTTATGCACTGATTTCATGAACACTACACCCTGTATGCTTCATCCGATGCCAGTGCTTATGTAGTTACATTGTATATGTTGTGTTGCCCTATTATGTATTTTCTTTTATCCCTTTTCTTCTCATGTACTTAATGATCTGTTGAGCTGCTCGCAGAAAAATACTTTTCACTGTACCTCGGTACACGTGACAATAAACAAATCCAATCCAACTTACAGGATACTGCGTGGCCTGGATATAGTGGACGTGGAGAGGATGTTTCCACTTGTAGGAAAAACTAGAACCAGGGGACACCATCTCAGACTAAAGGGACGATCCTTTAAAACTGAGATGAGGAGGAATTTCTTTAGCCAGAGGGTGTTGAATCTGTGGAACTTTCTGCCGCAGAAGGTTGTGAAGGCCAAATCACTGAGTGTCTTTAAGACAGAGATAGAAAGGTTCTTCATTATTAAGGGGATCAGGGGTTATGAGGAGAAGACAGGAGAATGGGGATAAGAAAATATCATCCATGATTGAATAGCGGAGCAGACTCGATGGGTCGAGTGGCCTAATTCTGCTCCTTTGTCTTATGGTCTTATGGGTAATTTATCATGGCCAATCCATCTAACCTGCACATCTTTGGACTGTGGGAGGAAACCGGAGCACCCGGAGGAAGTCCACGCAGACCAGGGGAGAACGTGCAGACTCCACACAGACAGTGACCCAAGCCGGGAATCAAACCTGGGACCCTGGAGCTATGAAGCAACCATGCTAACCACTGTGCTACCATGCTGCCCTTTTCGGCATTAATCTCGAAAAGCAGACTCAAGATCTGGGGCGGGATTCTCCCCTACCCGGCGGGGCGGGGGGTTCCGGCGTAATGGAGTGGCGGGAACCACTCCGGCGTCAGGCCGTCCCAAAGGTGCAGAGGTCTCCACACCTTTCAGGGCCAAGCCCTCACCTTGAGGGTCTAGGCCTGCGCCGGAATGGTTTGCGCTCCGCCGGCTGGCGGGAAAGGTCTTTGGCGCCACGCCAGCCAGGGCCGAAAGGTCTTCGCTGGGTGACGCATGCGCGGGAGCATCAGCGGCTGCTAACGTCATCCCCACGCATGTGCGGGGGAGGAGGTCTCTTCCGCCTCTGCCATAGTGAAGACCATGGCGAAGTCGGAAGAAAAAGAGTGCCCCCACGGCACAGGCCCGCCCACAGATCGGTGGGCCCCCATCGCGGGCCAGGCCACCGTGGGAGCACCCCCCAGGGCCAGATCGCCCCGCGCCCCCCCCAGGACCCGGAGTCCGCCCGCGCCGCCTTGTCCCGCTGTTCAAAAGGTGGTTTAATCCACGCTGGCGGGACAGGCATTCCAGCAGCGGGACTTCGGCCCATCGCGGGCCGGAGAATCGGCGGGGGTGGTCCCGCTGACCGGCGCGATTCCCGCCCACGCCAAATCTCACCCTCCTGCTCAACCTCCGGCGTGGGGTCGGAGAATCCCGCCCCAGATTCAGGACTGATGGGAAGCTCTTCAATTTTGGAAGACTCTAAGCTCGACTTGTTCATGAACTCTTATTTGAGGATGACCATCCCCAGCATTATATGCTAGCAATCAGGAAACATCTTGTAACAATTTGGCTGCAAATTGACAAGACAGTGGTGCTCTTCCAGTTCTCAGCAAGACTAACACTGCACCTATCGTAATGGTTGTTCATCATACTTTTAGGCTGGGAAACAATTTTGTGATGGATTATACAGGTCATATAAAGACAACTTAAATGTAACTCTGAAACAGTGCAACGTGGGTAGCGGAAGATGTTAACCATGTCGAACTGTGGAAAACCTGCTGAAGAAAATCAAGATGCCCAATCTGGTGTGTTTGGGATCGAATATTTATTCTGCAGACATTGGCCGGGATTCACCGAAATCCCGGCCAAGTGTTGGCGCCAGCGTCAAAACCGGCTCGATCGACGCCGGTGTCAACCGGCCTCCTGGCTCAGTCATTCTCCCCTTCCTCTGGGGCTAGCATGACGCCGGAGTGCTGTGCGCTGCTCCGACGCTGAAAGCCAGCCCGACACAGCCGACGCGGGTCTGCGCATGCGCGCCACGGCCGTCTTCGCGCTGGCTCCCAGGCAACGTGGCGGAACCCAAGAATTCTTAGCAAAAAACAGACTCATTGGCCAATGAGGAACTCAAGGCAAAAAGGTGATTTGTGTTTATGCAGCAAACCTTGCATGAAAGAATGTTGAAGCTTTGTACAAGGATGGCAGGTGACAAAAAGGCCAACCCCTATGAATGCAAAAAAGTAGGTAAACAGCTTTTGAAGAAAGCTGATAAGACCAATATGAAAAACAATGGCCAAGACTTCAAAGCATCTGAATTAGTTAAATTAATTGGATTTCTGGATTTTTATTCATATTTTGGGATCACATTTCACAATTCAGATTGGCTTTCTGTGAAAACTGAAACGGAATTACTGAGGCCGTAACTCTCCGGCTGTTTTGATTCCCTTTTACTGCTGGCAGTGCACACCCACCAGCAGAGTTTCCGGCAGCCTGGGGTGTCTCCAAAGGGAAATCCCATTGCGCGGGAAGTATTTCGCCGCCAGTGATATGCGCGTTGCCGAGAAACACGCACTGGGGGACTGCAGAATCCTGCCCTTAATTACGACAAATGAAACAAAGTCGATTTTTAATGGAAGTGCAGTGGGTCTTGAACTTTAGCTGCAATTATTACTAATGTTCCATTTGATAGGGAATATAATCCTGAAATGTACAAAAATGCAATTTTTCTGCAGTGACCTGTGCATCATAGCACATTATAGTTCATTGGTAGTAGTCTGACATGAGCAAGCTAGAAAGTATCCCAGGGACATAGATTTATTTACACTGTTGATTCTTTGTTAGAACTACATAATAAGTACTACAGCAAAATGAGATCCAAAGAAGTTTGCACTTGTTAGTTATCCCAAATAGCCAATTGGAAATTGCACTTTGCAATATCCAGGGAATATAGCTGCAGATTTGGAACAAAGCATGATATAAATGTAATGAACTGTCTCCCTAACGAAGAGAGATGCCTATGGTCCTTTGTGGATTATGGCTAATTACTTGATTACAACAGTATCTCTCATTAATATCTGCTCAGAAAATGTTACACTTGGTACTTGTTTCTCCAAAGCTATCATTGCAACCTCACTGTGCTTTGAATGAATGGCCTACAGCAGTGCACACACACACACAGTTCATTTGGAACTGCTGTTATAATAAAATCCTAAATTCACAAAGCAAGCCCTGCCAATATACAGTAGCTGCGAGAAGCAAGTTCAATTAACTGACACACACCAGCGCTTGCAGAATGCCATTGCTGGCTCCTGTGCTTTGTGAAATTCAGCAATGGTGGGAATTTAGGGAGCCATGTCATGTTTTGGTTATTCAACAAAAAATGAACGTCGATCCTCCTGTGACGTTGTTTAATACATTTATTTTTCTTTTTTATAAATTTAGTGTACCCAATTCATTTTTTCCAATTAAGGGGCAATTTAGCGTGGCCAATCCACCTAGCCTACTGCACATTTTTGGGTTGTGGGGGTGAAACCCATGCAAACATGGGAGAATGTGCAAGCTCCACACGGACAGTGACCCAGAGCCGGGATCGAACCTGGGACCTCGGCGCCGTGAGGCTGCAGTGCTAACCCACTGCGCCACCGTGCTGCCCAGTTATTTGATACATTGTTGGATGGGTTTTATAGAAGATTGCCTGATACAGAAGATAATTCCTATATAATAATATAATAATCTTTATTGTCACAAGTAGGCTTCCATTAGTACTGCAATGAAGTTACTGTGAGAAGCCCCTAGTCGCCACACTCTGGCACCTGTTCGGGTACACGGAGGGAGAATTCAGAATGTCCAATTCACCCAGTAGCACGTCTCTGGTGACTTGTGGGAGGAAACCTACGCGGACACGGGGAGAACGTGCAGACTCCACACAGACAGTGACCAAAGTCGGGAATCAAACCTGGGACACTGGCGCTGTGAAGCAACAGAGCCACCTCTCCAGAAGAAGGCAGAGGCATAACTGTTAAAGGAAGCACAGTGACAGATCCTTGCACTTGGCTGTGCTGTTCCTTTGATAAAATTGGGTGCAGTTGATTTTATAGTAAATACCGTGCTCTGAAAATGCTCTGCGCTTTTCAGAAGACTGTGGAGACAGTTCTCTATGGGTATCACCAGGTGGATGCTGCCAAAACCTTCTGCCATGGATGGTGACAAAATGACTGATGTAGGTGGTCTGATTTTCATGACATTTGGTGTCTTTGGCATTTGCTCCTATATCTTTGATTCAAATCTGTGGAAGAAAACTCCATAAAATACAGAAAGAAGCATTAAAATAAATATATTTGTGCTTTCAAGAGCTGTTCATCTCATATGTGATAATATTGCTAGCCTCGAATGGCTGGATTTAATACTGCATGGGACAACGAGCTGAATTCAAGGCTGCATTGCATTACCCTCATTAAATGACATCTGCAATGTGACATCTCCAAGTTTAATACCTGGAAGACCAAAAGCTGCATGAATGTGGAGTCACCCAGGTGGCGATTGTCTAATGGAGCTCAGGTACATTCCGTATGAGAACAAAATGGCTCCTGCAAATGTGAAAAGCAGATGGATAGGCGGAAATGTGGTGATTCTGGTAAGTCCAAACAGATTGATCCCTGCTCACCCATTTACCACTAGCACTAGTATGAATATTGACTGTAAAATCTAGCGTATATTTACTCAATTACAAATTACTACATCAAAAGCAGCTCGAGAATTAAATATTTCTGCAAATTTTATCTTTTGAAAAAGTAAATATAGATGAATATAATTATATTAATTTCATAAATGATGGTGATATTTACCTCTGTTAATAACACAATTGTTATTTATAAGTAAAAGGAGAAGGTTGCTATTTTAAAATCTAATCCACATCTCTCGAGCCATCTTGAAAAAACAATTGAAAGGAAAAGTCAGGATTTTTCACTGTTCCAATCAGATGCTGCACTTTATCTGTCATATTTAATTACTGGAATGTGATACATTCAAGGGCCTGTTTCAGTTCTGTGGTCAGTATTTTGCTGCACCATGCAGCTGCTTATATTTTGCTTGGAAATTTCAGAATCCATTACTATTTTAAGAACAATGACCATATGCTGTGATCAATCTTCAAAGTACTGAAGGAACATCATTGAAGGCAATCAAGGAGCTGTAAGGTTGAGACTTGTCATAGAGAAGCAGTAAATGTGGGGAAAAGGCTGTCAGGTAGAGTACTGCACAGTTCGTGGTCTCCAAACTGAAAAGGAATGAGAACACTGGGAAGGTGCAAAAATCAGAAATAACACTTCCGTTGCCTGGACACCCTGGAGGAGCCCTGTAATATTTGGCAGAGTGGACGTCAAGATTCAATGCGTCTGCAGAACCTTGTCATTATGATTGACAGCTCTTGCCACTAGCTATGTGATGAGCAGGTCAGGAGTATGAGGAGGAGGGGGGAGAGGAAGAGAGGAGACAACCTCGATAACCTTTTTCTTCCCGGGCTGTCCATGGAGAGTTCTTCCAAATGTAATATCAGTAACTACAATCCCAATTCCCCCATTCACCAACAGTCCCACACCTCACCTCTGTTCCAAATCATCTCAGTGTTTGCTTGGCCACAATGTAAAAATAAAAGTCACAGCAAAAGAAACATACCAAACCAAATTAAAAAATCAAAACATCCAATATTCCGAGCAAACATAAGTAAGCTGCCCCTCTGCATTCTCTCAGTATATTTTTTCAGTGTGCTTTTGCTTGGCCTAGTTCTCTCCTGCATTGTGCTACTCAAGTAGTTGCAGCATGGTGGGTGGAAGGCTGCTGACTTTCAATGGGGGAGACTGCAGATGGCCTTAAGAGGATGATCTTGAGCAACAATGGCCCGAGAGGGCCCATCATCATTCAAGGTGGCAGCACCTACATGGTGGAGGAGTGCTGGTTTCCTGACCTGCTATGCTATGGACAATAGTCCTGCTAGAAATTTGAGAAGAGATTAATTATAATCCAAAGGAATGGATCAGGGAAAGCGAGATTAGGGTGAGAAGGTGAGGCTGGGGCAAGAAAGTGAGGCCAGAACGGGAAGGCGAGGCTGGGACGAGAAGATGAGGCCGGAGACAAAGGTTCGGAGTGGGACGGTGAGGTCAAGGTGGGATGGCGAGACGGAGTGGGAAGGTAAGGCCAGGGTGGAAAAGCAAGGCTGGAGCTGGAAGGTTACGCCGGAACGGGAAGGCAAGGCTGGAGCGGGAAGATGAGGCCGGAAACAAAGGTTAGGCCGGAGTGGGACGGTGAGGTCAAGGTGGAAAAGCGAGGCTGGAGTGGGAAGGTTACGCCGGAACGGGAAGGCTACGCCGGAACGGGAAGGCAAGGCTGGAGCGGTAAAACGATGCCTGGGTCGGAAGGCAAAGCCTGAGTGAGAAGCTGAGGTGGGAGCGGGAAGGCGAGTCCGGGACGGGAAGGCGAGTCTGGAGCGGGAAGGCGTGACTGGAGCGGGAAAGTGAGGCTGGATCAGGAGGACGAAACCAGAGCAGGAGGGCGAGGCCGGAGCAAGAGGGCGAGGTTGGAGCGAGCGGGTGAGGCTGGAGCAGTAGGGCGAGGACGGAGCAGGAGGGTGAGGCTGGAGCAGGAGGGTGAGACGGAGCATGAGGGCGAGGCCGGAGCCGGAGGGCAAGGCTGGAGCAAGAGGGCGAGGCAGGAGCAGGATGGCGAGGCCGGAGAATGAGAGCCAGGCCACAACGGGAGGGCGAGGCCGGTGCGGGCAGGCGATGCCGGAGCAGGAGGGATAGGCTGGAGTGGGAGAGTGAGGACAGAGCAGGACAGCGAGGCTGGCGCAGGAGGGCCAGGCCGGAGCAGGAGGGCCAGGCTGGAGCTGGAGGGTGAGTCCGGAGCAGGAGGGCCAGGCCAGAGCAGGATGGTGAGGCCGGTACAGGAGGGTGAGATGGAGCAGGAGAGCGAGACTGAAGCCGGAGGGCAAGGCCGGAGCGAGAGTACGAGGCCGCAGCAGTAGGGTGAGGACGGAGCAGGTGTGCGAGGCCGGAGCAGCAGGGCGAGGACGGAGCAGGTGAGTGAGGCTGGAGCAGGTGTGCGAGGCTGGAGCAGCAGGGCGAGGACGGAATAGGAGGGCGAGGCAGTAGCTTGAGGACGAAGTTAGAGCAGGAAGGCTAATCTGTCAGGAAGGCGAAGCCGAAGCAGGTATCGAGGCTGGAGCAGGAGGGCGAGGCCGGAGCAGGAGGGCGAGGCCGGAGCAGGAGGGCGAGGCCGGAGCAGGAGGGCGAGGCTGGAGCAGGAGGGCAAGGCCGGAGCAGGAGGGCGAGGCTGGAGCAGGAGGGCGAGGCTGGAGCAGGAGGGCGAGGCCGGAGCAGGAGGGCGAGGCTGGAGCAGGAGGGCGAGGCTGGAGCAGGAGGGCGAGGCTGGAGCAGGAGGGTGAGGCTGGAGCAGGAGGGCCAGAGCAGGAGGGCGAGGCTGGAGCAGGAGGGTGAGGCTGGAGCAGGAGGGCCGGAGCAGGAGGGCGAGGCTGGAGCAGGAGGGCGATGCTGGAGCAGGAGGGCCGGAGCAGGAGGGCGAGGCTGGAGCAGGAGGGCGAGGCTGGAGCAGGAGGACGAGGCAGGAGCAGGAGAGCCAGGCCGGAGGTGGAATGTGTGGATGGTCCAGGAGGGCGAGGCTGGAGCAGGAGGGTGAGGCTGGAGCAGGAGGGCGAGGCTGGAGCAGGAGGGTGAGGCCGGAGCAGGAGGGCGAGGCTGGAGCAGGAGGGCGAGGCTGGAGCAGGAGGGCGAGGCTGGAGCAGGAGGGCGAGGCTGGAGCAGGAGGGCGAGGCTGGAGCAGGACGACGAGGCTGGAGGTGGAATGTGTGGATGGTGCAGGAGGGCGAGGCTGGAGCAGGAGGGCGAGGCTGGAGCAGGAGGGCGAGGCCGGAGCAGGAGGGTGAGGCTGGAGCAGGAGGACGAGGCTGGAGCAGGAGGGGGAGGCCGGAGCAGGAGGGCAAGGCTGGAGCAGGAGGGCAAGGCTGGAGCAGGAGGGCGAGGCCAGAGCTGGAGGACGAGGCCCGAGCAGGAGGGCGAAGCCGGAGCAGGATGGCGAGGCCCGAGCAGGAGGGCGAGGCCAGAGCAGGATGGCGAGGCCGGAGTAGGAGGGCGAGGCCGGAGCGGGAGGGCGATGCTGGAGCAGGATGGCGAGACCGGAGCAGGAGGGCGAGGCTGGAGCAGGAGGGCGAGGCTGGAGCAGGAGAGCGAGTCCGGAGCAGGAGGGCGAAGTCGGAGCAGGAGGGCGAGGCCGGAGCAGGAGGACGAGGCCCGAGCAGGAGGGCGAGGCCGGAGCAGGATGGCGTGGCCCGAGCAGGAGGGCGAGGCCAGAGCAGGATGGCGAGGCCGGAGTAGGAGGGCAAGGCCGGAGCAGGAGGGCGATGCCGGAGCAGGAGAGCGAGGCCGGAGGTGGAATGTGTGGATGGTGCAGGAGGGCGAGGGTGGAGCAGGAGGGCGAGGCTGGAGCAGGAGGACGAGGCCCGAGCAGGAGGGCGAGGCCGGAGCAGGAGGGCGAAGTCGGAGCAGGCGGGCGAGGCCGGAGCAGGAGGACGAGGCCCGAGCAGGAGGGCGAGGCTGGATCGGGATGGCGAGGCCCGAGCAGGAGGGCGAGGCCAGAGCAGGATGGCGAGGCCGGAGTAGGAGGGCGAGGCCGGAGCAGGAGGGCGATGCCAGAGCAGGATGGCGAGGCCGGAGCAGGAGGGCGAGGCTGGAGCAGGAGAGCGAGTCCGGAGCAGGGGGGTGAGGCCGGAGCAGGAGGGGGAGGCCGGAGCAGGAGGGCGAGGCCCGAGCAGGAGAGCGAGGCCGGAGGTGGAATGTGTGGATGGTGCAGGAGGGCGAGGCTGGAGCAGGAGGGCGAGGCTGGAGCAGGAGGACGAGGCCCGAGCAGGAGGGCGAGGCCGGAGCAGGAGGGCGAAGTCGGAGCAGGAGGGCGAGGCCGGAGCAGGAGGACGAGGCCCGAGCAGGAGGGCGAGGCCGGAGCAGGAGGGCGATGCCGGAGCAGGATGGCGAGGCCGGAGCAGGAGGGCGAGGCTGGAGCAGGAGGGCGAGGCTGGAGCAGCAGAGCGAGGCTGTAGCAGGAGGACGAGGCC
Source organism: Scyliorhinus torazame (assembly GCF_047496885.1). Taxonomy (NCBI): domain Eukaryota; kingdom Metazoa; phylum Chordata; class Chondrichthyes; order Carcharhiniformes; family Scyliorhinidae; genus Scyliorhinus; species Scyliorhinus torazame. The sequence goes on along the minus strand of NC_092714.1, from coordinate 95,455,803 downwards.
CGAGCAGGAGAGCGAGGCTGGAGGTGGAATGTGTGGATGGTGCAGGAGGGCGAGGCTGGAGCAGGAGGGCGAGGCTGGAGCAGGAGGGCGAGGCTGGAGCAGGAGAGCGAGTCCGGAGCAGGGGGGTGAGGCCGGAGCAGGAGGGGGAGGCCGGAGCAGGAGGGCGAGGCCGGAGCAGGAGGGCGAGGCCGGAGCAGGAGGGCGAGGCCGGAGCAGGAGGGGGAGGCCGGAGCAGGAGGGCGAGGCTGGAGCAGGAGGGCGAGGCTGGAGCAGGAGGACGAGGCCGGAGCAGGAGGGCGAAGTCGGAGCAGGAGGGTGAGGCCGGAACGGGAGGGCGAGGCCAGAGCGAGAGGGCGAGGCCGGAGCAGGAGGACGAGGCTGGAGCAGGAGGGCGAGGCCGGAGCAGGAGGGCGAGGCCGGAGCAGGAGGGCGAGGCCGGAGCAGGAGGGTGAGACGGAGCATGAGGGCGAGGACGGAGGGCGAGGCCGGAGCCGGAGGGCAAGGCCGGAGCGAGAGGGCGAGGCAGGAGCAGGATGGCGAGGCCGGAGAATGAAAGCCAGGCCACAACGGGAGGGCGAGGCCGGTATGGGCAGGCGATGCCGGAGCAGGAGGGATAGGCTGGAGTGGGAGAGCGAGGACAGAGCAGGACAGCGAGGCTGGCGCAGGAGGGCGAGGCTGGAGCAGGAGGGCGAGGCTGGAGCAGGAGGACGAGGCCGGAGCAGGAGGGCGAGGCTGGAGTAGGAGGCCGAGGCCGGAGCAGGAGGGCGAGGCTGGAGTAGGAGGCCGGAGCAGGAGGGCGAGGCTGGAGCAGGAGGGGGAGGCCGGAGCAGGAGGGCGTGGCCGGAGCAGGAGGGCGAGGCCCGAGCAGGGGAGCGAGGCCGGAGGTGGAATGTGTGGATGGTGCAGGAGGGCGAGGCTGGAGTAGGAGGCCGAGGCCGGAGCAGGAGGGCGAGGCTGGAGTAGGTGGCAGAGGCCGGAGCAGGAGTTAGAGGCTGGAGCAGGAGGGCGACGCTGGAGCAGGAGGACGAGGCCCGAGCAGGAGGGGGAGGCCGGAGCAGGAGGGGGAGGCCGGAGCAGGAGGGCGCGGCCCGAGCAGGAGAGCGAGGCCCGAGCAGGAGAGCGAGGCCGGAGGTGGAATGTGTGGATGGTGCAGGAGGGCGAGGCTGGAGCAGGAGGGCGAGGCTGGAGCAGGAGGACGAGGCCCGAGCAGGAGGACGAGGCCCGAGCAGGAGGGGGAGGCCGGAGCAGGAGGCTGAGGCCGGAGCGGGAGGGCGTGGCCGGAGCAGGAGGGCGAGGCTGGAGCAGGAGGACGAGGCCGGAGCAGGAGGGCGAGTCCGGAGCAGGAAGGTGTGGACGGTGCAAGAGGGCGAGGCCGGAGCAGGAGGGCGAGGCCGGAGCAGGAGGGCGAGGCCGGAGCAGGAGGGCGAGGCCGGAGCAGGAGGGCGAGGCCGGAGCAGGAGGACGAGGCCGGATCAGGATGGCGAGGCCGGAGTAGGAGGGCGAGGCCGGAGCAGGAGGTCGTGGCCGGAGCAGGAGGGCGAGGCCGGAGCAGGAGGGCGAGGCCGGAGCGGGAAGGCGAGGCCGGAGAAGGAGGGAGAGGCCGGAGCAGGAGGGTGAGGCCGGAGCAGGAGGGCGAGGCCGGAGCAGGAGGGCGAGGCCGGAGCAGGATGGCGAGGCCGGAGCACGAAGGTGAGGCCGGAGCAGGAGGGCGAGGCCGGAGCAGGAGGGCGAGGCCGGAGTAGGAGGGCGAGGCCGGAGCAGGAAGGCGAGGCCGGAGAAGGAGGGAGAGGCCGGAGCAGGAGGGTGAGGCCGGAGCAGGAGGGCGAGGCCGGAGCAGGAGGGCGAGGCTGGAGCAGGAGGACGAGGCCGGAGCAGGATGGCGAGGCCGGAGTAGGAGGGCGAGGCCGGAGCAGGAGGACGAGGCCGGAGCAGGAGGGGTAGGCCGGAGCAGGATGGGGAGGCCGGAGCAGGAGGGCGAGGCCGGAGCAGGAGGGCGAGGCCGGAGCAGGAGGGCGAGGCCGGAGCAGGAGGGCGAGGCCGGAGCAGGAGGGCGAGGCCGGAGGAGGAGGGCGAGGCCGGAGCAGGAGGACGAGGCCGGAGCAGGAGGGCGAGGCCGGAGTAGGAGGGCGAGGCTGGAGCAGGAGGGGGAGGCTGGAGCAGGTGGGTGAGGCTGGAGCAGGAGAGCGAGACCGGAGCAGGGGGGTGATGCCGGAGCAGGAGGGCGAGGCCGGAGCAGGAGGGCAAGGCCGGAGCAGGAGGGTGAGGCTGGAGCAGGTGGGTGAGGCTGGAGCAGGAGAGCGAGTCCGGAGCGAGAGGGCGAGGCCGGAGCAGGAGGACGAGGCCAGGGCAGGAGGGCGAGGCCGGAGCAGGAGGGCGAGGCCGGAGCAGGAGGGCGAGGCTGGAGCAGGAGGGTGAGGCCGGAGCAGGAGGGGGAGGCCGGAGCAGGAGGGCGAGGCTGGTGCAGGAGGGCCGGAGCAGGAGGGTGAGGCTGGAGCAGGAGGGCGAGGCCGGAGCAGAGGTTGAGGCTGGAGCAGGAGGGCGAGGCCGGAGCAGGAGGGCCGGAGCAGGAGGGCGAGGCCGGAGCAGGAGGGCGAGGCTGGAGCAGGAGGGCGAGGCCGGAGCAGAGGTTGAGGCTGGAGCAGGAGGGCGAGGCCGGAGCAGGAGGGCCGGAGCAGGAGGGCGAGGCTGGAGCAGGAGGGCGAGGCTGGAGCAGGAGGGTGATGCCGGAGTAGGAGGGCGATGCCGGAGCAGGAGGGCGAGGCCGGAGCAGGAGGGCAAGGCCGGAGCAGGAGGGCGAGGCCGGAGCAGGAGGGCGAGGCCGGAGCAGGAGTGCGAGGCCGGAGCAGGAGAGCGAGTCCGGAGCAGGGGGGTGAGGCCGGAGCAGGAGGGCGAGGCTGGAGCAGGAGGGCGAGGCCGGAGCAGAGGTTGAGGCTGGAGCAGGAGGGCGAGGCTGGAGCAGGAGGGCGAGGCAGGAGCAGGAGGGCGAGGCCGGAGCAGGAGGGCGAGGCCGGAGTAGGAGGGCGAGGCCGGAGTAGGAGGGCGAGGCCTGAGTAGGAGGGCGAGGGTGGAGCAGAGGTTGAGGCTGGAGCAGGAGGGCGAGGCCGGAGCAGGAGGACGAGGCCAGAGCAGGAGGGCGAGGCCGGAGCAGGAGGGCGAGGCCGGAGCAGGAGGGCGAGGCCGGAGCAGGACAGCGAGTCCGGAGCAGGGGGGTGAGGCAGGAGGGTGAGGCTGGAGCAGAGGTTGAGGCTGGAGCAGGAGGGCGAGGCCGGAGCAGGAGGGCCGGAGCAGGAGGGCGAGGCCGGAGCAGGAGGGCGAGGCTGGAGCAGGAGGGCGAGGCCGGAACAGAGGTTGAGGCTGGAGCAGGAGGGCGAGGCCGGAGCAGGAGGGCGAGGCTGGAGCAGGAGGGCGATGCCGGAGTAGGAGGACGATGCCGGAGCAGGAGGGCGAGGCCGGAGCAGGAGGGCGAGGCCGGAGCAGGAGGGCGAGGCCGGAGCAGGAGGGCGAGGCCGGAGCAGGATGGCGAGGCCGGAGCAGGAGAGCGAGTCCGGAGCAGGGGGGTGAGGCCGGAGCAGGAGGGGGAGGCCGGAGCAGAGGTTGAGGCTGGAGCAGGAGGGCGAGGCCGGAGCAGAGGTTGAGGCTGGAGCAGGAGGGCGAGGCTGGAGCAGGAGGGCGAGGCCGGAGCAGGAGGGCGAGGCCGGAGCAGGAGGGCGAGGCTGGAGCAGGAGGGCGAGGCCGGAGCAGAGGTTGAGGCTGGAGCAGGAGGGCGAGGCTGGAGCAGGAGGGTGAGGCAGGAGTAGGAGGGCGAGGCCGGAGTTGGAGGGCGAGGCCTGAGTAGGAGGGCGAGGGCGGAGCAGAGGTTGAGGCTGGAGCAGGAGGGCGAGGCCGGAGCAGGAGGGCGAGGCTGGAGCAGGAGGGCGAGGCCGGAGCAGAGGTTGAGGCTAGAGCAGGAGCGTGTGGCCGGAGCAGGAGGGCGAGGCTGGAGCAGGAGGGCGAGGCCGGAGCAGAGGTTGAGGCTAGAGCAGGAGCGTGTGGCCGGAGCAGGAGGGCGAGGCTGGAGCAGGAGGGGGAGGCCGGAGCAGGAGGGCGAGGCTGGAGCAGGAGGGCGAGGCCGGAGCAGAGGTTGAGGCTAGAGCAGGAGCGTGTGGCCGGAGCAGGAGGGCGAGGCTGGAGCAGGAGGGGGAGGCCGGAGCAGGAGGGCGAGGCTGGAGCAGGTGGGCAATACTGGTGCGGGAAGGCTAAGCTGGGAGGAAGGCGAGGCTAGGCTGGGAAAGCTGCAAAATAGGATAGAGGGGCTACAAGAGGCTCAGATAGCCAAGAGACTCAATTTCAAGGTAATAACCAGTGTCAATTTAATTGTATCAGATCAAAACTACTTGGAGATATCCAAAAGAAAATCTCCTCGTCCTTTGATCTTTGAAACCATATGGAATACAAGCGCTGATATGGAAATATTAATAAAGCTACATGAACCAGATATTATTGAAGAGGTAGAAACGCTACTCCAACCTGATTTTGACAATTTTGATGAATTCCCTGAAGGTTATATAGTTTTGTCAAAATGTCAGGCAAACAGATGGCCACAGAGGAGCCCTTCTAGTTTGTTGGACTGAACTTGGCCTGACAGATTATAAAACCCCCAGCGTTAATGTGAGTATATAAATATCATGGAATGAACTGGAAATCAATGAGAGATGTACAGCTAACATAGGACCAGTGTATAGACCCAAACATGATGGTAAATGCAGCTGATGAGCTCAACAAAGCATTGAAAAGGAGCCAAAGTCAGATTCAATATACTGACATCATAATAGGAGGAGACTTAACCAACCCAGAATTACCTGGAGTGCAAGAGATACTATCCCAAAATCCCTATACTTGTGGAAAGATTGCAATAGATTCCTTGTTGAAAGGGGAAGGGGGCTGGTTGAAGAACAGGAAATCACTTGACCTAATTCTCACCAACAATACAAGAGTTAGTTCATTGCCTAGTGTTACATTACGTTTTGTAATATCTTGTTACTCATTTACTTTCTGCCGAATGGTCGGATGTTTGATGCTCAGTAACACCTTAAGTCTTCAAATAAAGCAAATACTGTTTATTGAGTAACAATAACAATTTAACCATGAGTTTGTTCACTCTTCAATAACTATAACTGGAGATTAGATTAATAATATTAAATATATAATGATGATTAACTACACCTGCACACTAAGCTATCTCTCTCTAACTCTGTTCACGAGTCACTCCTGATACGAAGAGGTGGGAACTCTCTCTGAGTTTACCTTTGATACATATATCTGGTGCTGCCATCTAGTGGTTATCTAGCACTTGCTTATGGATGGTAACCCTTTACATACATTCAGATATACAGATCATTACACCTAGCACTTGTGTGGTGCAAATGTTACTTGCCACTTGACAGGCCAAGCCTGGATATTGTCCAGCTCTTGCTGCATTTAGGCATGGACTGCTTCAGTCTCTGAGGAGTCGTGAATCAACATTGTGCAGTCATCAGCAAACATCCTCACTTCTGATCTGATGTTGGAAGGCAGATCCTTCATGAAGCAGCTAAAGATGGTTGGGCGAAGGACACTGCCCTGAGGAACTGAGATGACTGACCTGCAACCACCACAACAATCTTCCTTTGTGCTAGGTATGGCTCAAACCAACGGAGGGTTTTCCCTCTGAATCCCACTGACTCATTTTGCTGGGGCCCTTTGATGCCATTCTCGGTCAAAAGCTGGCTTGAGGTCAAGGGTAGTCACTCTCATCTCACCTCTGCATTCAGCTCTTTTGTCCATGTTTGAACCAAGGCTGTAATAAGGTCAGGAGCTGAGTGACCCCGGCGGAACCCAAACTGAGCGTCTGTGAGCAAGTTATTGCTGAGTAAGTGTCATTTGATAGCACTGTTGATGGCCCCTTCCATCACTTTACTGATGACGGAGCGTAGACTGATGGATTTCTGAGGAGAAATCTTTGGTAATGAAACAAAATATCAGAGTTATTGCTAACCAAATATCTGTCTGATCCTGGAGCATACAGTTTGTGAGGGATCGCTATATGACGAGAAATATAAATAGAATTGAAGTAAACCAAATAAGTGATGCATATTTCTGCACTAATAAGTATGGCAAGTATGCCAATGACACATCCTTGATCAAAGATTTGCAATGGGAGTCGTTTCACCAACAGAGGGAGAAAAATCGACTGACTACTTTCTATAAAATATGGAATCGACTGGTACCGTCTGGCAATGACAAAACACAAGACAGTCATACACATGAGCTACAAAGGCTATTTGCTTCCAAAACAGTGTATCAACAATCTTTCTTCTCAAGGACAATCCCAATTGAACACGCTGCCAAAAGACCCCATCACTCGAAATCTTCAAGACCCATATTTAGTTTATTTCCATTTTAAAGTTTTCATTACCAGGACTACCATCTCAGCAGGTCATGCCTGGTTTAGCTGGCACTACCCATATAAATGTTACAGTAAGAAGTCTTACAACACCAGGTTAAAGTCCAACAGGTTTGTTTCGAATCACTAGCTTTCGGAGCACTGCTTCTTCCTCAGGTGAGTACAAATGTTGGGCAATATAGAAATTAGACTGCGTTGCTGACACAACTAAAAGAGAATCAGAAGTATCGGTCTGTACCATCCCGGCATGGGTAACAGCCGAAGTCCAGGCATGCTGACTGCCAGGTAACAGAAAAGGCACTGGCGAATGCCAAGGTGGGAGGATGATTGCTGTCCTTCTGAGAACTGTCCTCCATTGTGATCAAATGAAGCCACTCCCACTGGAATTTCTGGAATGCTGTGAAATCCTGCAAGCCCCTTTGTTAATGTTGCAAATGATGTGACAATTGAGTACATGCACTATCTGTGATTAACAGAAGCCGATACCAATTGAGAAAAGGTTAGGGCATATATACAAGAGCCAGTTTACGAGCATGATTTAACGGCCAAAACAGAGTTCCGTTTTGGGCGTGCATAGCGGGGTATTTCTTGGCGCCTCGAGGTGTTCCAAGCTTCATAAATCTCGCGACGAGTCCATTCGATTGCGCCCTATATCTCTGTGGGTCTGCACTTATGTTATCTTGTGAATAAACCTATGTGGAAGGCAGACTGGCTCCAGCTTCTCTCTTTCTTTACCAGATGCTAGTTCAGATTATTAACACCCTTTGCACACTCTAATCCACAGCCATGATAGCAGTAGCAGGAGTTTGAACAACTTGAGTCTGAGCTTCTGGTGGAATCTGCGGGTGCAGCAATGGGAACCAAAACATCGACCATTAGGCATTGCGCCATCATGGGGTCTGCAAATGTGCTGATGGCGTTGACTACCTCTTCCACACTGAAAAGGAAGGGCTCAAAGCCCTGAGCTAAGTTCGTGCTGAACTCCTTCCTGATTTCATCACTAAGCAGTTCGTTATGCATACCCATCAGCCTTCTTCTCTGTGTTGTCCCCTCTAAATGCCCATCTGAATTCACTGCAGCAGAACCGATGTACGATCTTACCCTTTGGCAGACTAATAGCCACACAAACCTTGGGTGTGATCGGACGGCCTCGTCACGTCCGACTCGGTGAAGCAACGAGGCTGTTAAATCTTGTGAGAGGCCTCTTGCGGGGTTCACAACTCTCGGAACGCCTCGCGAGATCTAATGAGATATTGGGAGATTTCATAATCTGGATCTCGCCCAGCGAGGGCGAGATGCAGATTAACATATTTAAGTGAGGCATAAGGCTCATTTATATATGTCAGCACTCGGTTCCCCCGAGGCCCAGGAACGAAGGTGCTCACCTGGGAGACCTCGCCACAGTGCCGTTTAGTACTGGTCCACACAAACGTGGGCCAGGCGTAACAGCACCTCAGGGTCTCCCAGGCTATCGGAGGCCCCTGGGTGTCGGGCTCTGGGCAGGGCACTCCGGCTGCCACCAGTGCATTATGACACTGCCAGGGTGCCCAGGTGGCACTGCCAGGCTGGTAGGGGCACTGCAAGGATGCCCAGGTGGCACAGCCAGGGTACTTGGCTGGCAGTGGCAAGGTGCTTGGGTGCCAGGCAGCCCTCGCCAGGGATGGGCCGGGAGGGTGCCCTGCTCTTAAGAGGTGGGGTGAGGCGGGTTCGAGGAACCCCTAAGAGATAAATTGGGGGGGGGGGTTGCAGAGCCGACGGGGTTCAAGAGATTGGGACGGCATTTAAAAATGGCGCCCCAATCTCTTCCTGCACTGACGAGGAAATGAGGCAGGTGCGACCATGGCGGGAGTTTTTTGCTGAAGCCAAACAAAAACTAGAGTCCCGTTTGATAGCGGGATCGTTCTCGATGCTGCAGGCGCTGAGAAACACCCCGCTATATGCGCCCAAAACACGACTTTTTGGGGGGCATTAAATTGCGCCAGTAGTCTCTGTTCTACCTGCAGGTCACTTGTATCGAGGATATCACCATGTGCAGGACCCATCTGTATGCTATCTTCTAAATTACATTTCAGCGTCTGAGCAAGTGTGAGATCAAGTACTGGTGTTGTGCCTTCACTCTCACAGACTTCTTCCTCTTCTTTCTGACCTGGCTACACTTCTTGGGTATTGTGGTAGTCTGTGTAGAGGTATTACGGTACCTGGTAATGCTGGAACACCATTGGTAGATATTGTACGTTTCCTATTGGTCAAGCTGTATGATAGCTCTGCCCTGCAAGGCAGGGTATAAAAACCCGTGCCGTCCCAGCAGCCCTCATTCTGTACCTGAGCTGCTGGGGGAAACATCTAGCTTATTAAAGCCTTCAGTTGGACTACAACCTCGCTTTAGTGGTCATTGATCGTGCATCAATTTAATAAGCTAGATTTAAAAGGATGGAGCTCCGAATCAAGCCAGAGTGTCTGCAACTCAGCCCCCACGTGGCGAACTCAACGGCAATCTTTAAGCACTGGCTGGCGTGTTTTAAAGGATATCTTGGAACGGCCAAAAACACACCCACGGGAGAACAGAAATTGCAAGTCCTGCACTCAAGGGTGAGCCCGGAAATTTACACCCTCATTGAGGATGCGGACGACTTCGATGCAGCAATGGAGCTGCTAAAAGGACATTATATTTGCCCGGTAAACCAGGTCTACGCCCAACATCTGCTAGCAACGAGGCGACAAATCCCTGGGGAATCGCTGGAAGAATTCTACCGTGCGCTTCTGGTGTTGGGGAGAAACTGCAGCTGCCCGCAAGTTTCGGCGAACGACCACACAGAACTCTTGATCCGGGACGCTTTCGTGGCAGGTATGCTGTCCTCCCAAATCAGCCAGCGATTGCTGGAAAAAGACACCCTAGGCCTAAAGGAGGCATGGGCCCTTGCAGGCTCCCTGGATGTGGCCTCCAGAAATGCCCGCGCTTACGTTCCCGACCGCGCGGCAGCCCCCTGGGCAGCGTGGAATCCCTCCGCAACTGACCTTGAGACATCCGCCATCCCCCCACAAGCATGTGGTGCAAGGCGGCCTGGCAAAACCGGGGGGCCCCGCTGCTACTTTTGCGGGCAGACCAAGCACCTCCGGCAGCGCTGCCCGGCCCGCGCATGCAACTGCAAGGGATGCGGTAAAAAGGGCCACTTTGTGGTGGTATGCCAGGCCCGTGCGGTCGCCGCGGTCTCCGGCAGCGAATGCGGGCCGCCACCACAAACCTCTCCACGGTCCCCGTGCGGCCAGCAGGCGCCGGAACCTTCCTCCTCCAGGGCCACGAGCGGCCCCCGGGCGCCGCCATCTTGTCCCGCGGACGCCATGTTCGATGGATAGGCGCCGAGATTTTGTGCACCCCCAGCCATGTGCGACCAATGGGAGCCGCCATCTTGGATGGACTCCCAAGACCCCAGCTCGGCTGATCACACACCGCCCAAAGAAAACACTCAACTGCTGCGATTAGCCTTGGTGACCCTGGACCAGTCCCGGCCTCGAACACTCTCAACTGCTACAACAACAGTACTAATCAACAGACACAAGGCGTCCTGCTTAATCGACTCTGGGAGCATGGAGAGCTTCATACACCCCGACACGGTAAGGCGCTGTTCTCTCCTCGTCCAACCCGTTAATCAAAAAATCTCCCTGGCCTCCGGTTCCCACTCAATGAAGATAAAGGGGTTTTGTGTAGCAAACCTCACAGTCCAGGGAAGGGAGTTTAAAAATTACCGGCTCTACGTCCTTCCCCACCTCTGCGCGGCCACACTCCTAGGTTTAGACTTCCAGTGTCATCTCCAAAGTCTAACTTTCAAATTCGGCGGCCCTATACCCCCCCTCACTGTCTGCGGCCTCGCGACCCTCAAGGGCGATCCACCTTCCCTGTTTGCGAACCTCACCCCGGATTACAAACCCGCCGCCACCAGGAGCAGACGGTACGGTGCCCAGGACCGGATCTTTATTAGGTCAGAGGTCCAAAGGCTACTGAGGGAAGGAGTCATTGGAGGTAGCAACAGTCCATGGAGAGCTCAACTAGTGGTGGTAAAGACCGGGGAGAAGCCTAGGATGGTCATCGACTACAGTCAGACCATCAACAGGTTTACGCAGCTGGACGCATATCCTCTCCCCTGCATATCCGACCTGGTAAACAAGATCACGCATTACAAGGTCTTCTCCACGGTGGATCTTAAGTCCGCCTACCATCAGCTCCCCATCCGCACTAGTGACCGCAAATACACTGCCTTCGAGGCAGATGGGCGGCTCTATCACTTCTTAAGGGTTCCCTTCGGTGTCACCAACGGGGTCTCGGTCTTCCAGCGCGAGATGGACCGAATGGTTGACCGGTACGGTTTACGGGCAACGTTCCCGTATCTCGATAATGTCACCATCTGCAGCCACGACCAGCAGGACCACGACACCAACATCCAAAAATTCCTCCAGACCGCAAAGATCCTTAACCTTACATATAACAAGGATAAATGCGTGTTTAGCACCGATCGCCTAGCCATCCTCGGCTACGTAGTGCAAAATGGAGTTATTGGCCCCGACCCTGAATGCATGCGCCCCCTTATGGAGTTCCCCCTCCCTCACTGCTTCAAGGCCCTGAAGCGCTGCCTCGGGTTTTTCTCTTACTATGCCGAGTGGGTCCCCAACTATGCGGACAAGGCCCGTCCCCTGATCCAATCCACAGCTTTTCCCCTGCCGATAGAGGCCCGCCTGGCCTTCAGCCGCATCAAAGCAGACATTGCAAAGGCCACGATGCACGCCATCGACGAGTCCCTCCCCTTCCAGGTCGAGAGCGATGCGTCCGACGTAGCCCTGGCGGCCACCCTCAACCAAGCGGGCAGACCCGTGGCCTTCTTCTCCATGCTTTCGAAATCCGCCACTCCTCAGTTGAAAAGGAGGCCCAGGCCATAGTAGAAGCTGTGCGACATTGGAGGCATTACCTGGCCGGCAGGAGATTCACTCTCCTCACTGACCAATGGTCGGTTGCTTTCATGTTCGATAATGCACAGCGGGGCAAGATAAAAAACGATAAGATCTTGCGGTGGAGGATCGAACACTCCACCTACAACTACGAGATCTTGTATCGTCCCGGGAAGCTAAATGAGCCTCCTGATGCCCTGTCACGCGGCACATGTGCCAACGCAAAGTGGACCACCTCCGAGCCCTCCTCGAGGACCTCTGCCACCCCGGGGTCACTCGCTTTTTCCACTTTATCAAGACCCGCAACCTGCCCTACTCCATTGAGGCGGTCAGGACAGCCACCAGGGACTGCCAAATCTGCGCGGAGTGCAAACCGCACTTCTACCGGCCAGAGAAAGCGCACCTGATAAAGGCTTCCCGTCCCTTTGAACGCCTCAGCATGGACTTCAAAGGCCCCCTCCCCTCCACCGACCGCAACACGTACTTCTTGAACGTGATTAACGAATACTCCCGGTTCCCATTCGCCATCCCCTGCCCCGACATGACTGCAACCACCGTCATCAAGGCCCTCCAAAGCATCTTTGCACTGTTCGGGTTCCCCGCTTACATACATAGTGATAGGGGGTCCTCCTTTATGAGCGACGAACTGTGTCAATTCCTGCTCAGCAAGGGCATCGCCTCGAGCAGGACGACCAGTTACAACCCCCGGGGTAACGGACAGGTAGAGAAGGAGAACAAAATGGTCTGGAAGACCGTCCTACTGGCCCTACGGTCCAGGAATCGCCCAGTCTCCCGCTGGCAGGAAGTCCTCCCGGATGCCCTCCATTCCATCCGGTCACTGCTTTGTACCACGACCAACCAAACACCTCACGAACGTCTCCTTGTCTTCCCCAGGAAGTCCTCCTCTGGGACCTCGCTCCCGACTTGGCTGGCAGCTCCCGGACCCATCCTGCTCCGAAAACACGTGTGGGCGCATAAGTCGGACCTATTGGTCGAGAGGGTCCATCTTCTCCATGCTAATCCCAAGTACGCCTACGTGGCGTACCCCGACGGCTGACAAGGTACGGTCTCCCTACGAGACCTGGCGCCCGCCGGTCCCCACGCATACCCCAGCCACCAGTCCCACCCTCCCTCCCACCAGTGCACCTTACAGGAGGATCGGTCCTTCCTCCAGCCCCATCTAGGCCCCCCCCACCCACCGACGCACCCCGCAGACACTCCCTTCCCAGGCCAACCGTTTTCCCCACCAGCGCCGTCTAGGGGTGTTGAAGCTGTCACAGAGATCGAGGCCACGCTCCCGGAGTCACAGACGCCCGAGCCTCCACTGGAGTCACCACTGAAGCTTCGACGATCACAGAGGATGACCAGAGCCCCCGATCGACTGATTGCTTCATTTTAAAGTGTATAGTTAATTATGAATCATAAATTGTAAATAGTAAATAGAATTGTAAATAGTTACAAAACGCTGTACGGAGGTATTACGGTACCTCCATAACTATAATTTCTACCACATTACCATGTTGTAATATCAAGCCACCACCCCCGCCGGACTCTTTTTTTAACATGGGGTGAATGTGGTAGTCTGTGTAGAGGTATTACGGTACCTGGTAATGCTGGAACACCATTGGTAGATATTGTACGTTTCCTATTGGTCAAGCTGTATGGTAGCTCCGCCCTGCAAGGCGGGGTATAAGAGCCCGTGCCGCCCCAGCAGCCTTCTTTCTGTACCTGAGCTGCTGGGGGAAACATCTAGCTTATTAAAGTCTTCAGTTGGACTACAACCTCGCTTTAGTGGTCATTGATCGTGCATCAGGTATTTCAACACAAAGCCACAAAGTTCCGGTTGTGGTGCGAGTAAGGGAAAAGTGAAAGGCGCATCTGGCACTATTTTCTGCTTGCTCATGAGAAGAGAGTGTGGGATGAATGTGAGATGTGACATACGGAAAGAGGATTAGGTGTGAAGATACATTGGGCGGGACTCTCCGTTGGCTGACGGCAAAGTCTGAAAACGTGACTGGGCGGAGAATAGGCTCCGACCCCAAAATCGGGGCAGGTGCCCATTTGATGCCAAATCGCAATTCTCTGTCACCTTGACAGTGGCGTCAATGAGGTCCAGAACACATGTAAAGTAAACACTGTCTGCATATCATTAGCGGGCCCCAGCCAAGCCATCAGCTGTATGGGCGCGCTCCAGCACAATAAGGGCTATCTTGTTGGCTGTGATGAGTGTGTGTGAGGATTGCAATGTGTATATGCGGCTGCAGCTTGTCAGCCTCTCAATCACACATCCGGAGAATCCCCCACTATTTTCCATTGGAATCGATGGTGTTCCACATGGTACTGGTGTGCGCCTCTCCACAGTCGCTGAATCGGTCCAGGTTTGGCACCAGTTTTGTTGTTATGAAAGTCCACGAATCCTGCCCTGGCGCCAACATTTAGTCTCATGAATGGGAATCCAGGCCATTATCTTTGATGGTTTCAGCACCTTCACATGGCACAACCTCAGCAATGGGTGTTAAACTAATGGGCAGCACAATCTCCTCCATTATGGTCAGGATATGCAGGTGCAGCTCTCACTCTGGTTAGACCCTGCTGCCTCCAGTTATGAATCAACATGTCCTGCAGGAGAAAAGGCAGTGTTTCAGGGACTGACATGCAATATACATTTGCTGATATGGCTGTCATGATTGAATAACTGAAAGATTTGGGTGGGCGGCTTGCAGCATTGTGTGTAGGGTGTGGTTAGCCCTCATTGATTAGCCCTCAATGCCTGATTGATATCGATGATTAGTCATTGAATGATGAAGCTGTGGTGAATTGTGCATTGAGTAGTGGGTGGGGCTAGTGTGGAGTTGGTGGGATACAGTATTTGAAGATGCATTTACTGATTTTGACTGCTCGTGTTGGGTAATTGCACTGAAGGATGATTTGGAGATGCTGGCTGGGTTGGACTGGGGTGGTTACAGTAAGAAGTCTTTCAACACCAGGTTAAAGTCCAACAGGTTGGACTTTAACCTGGTGTTGTAAGACTTCTTACTGAACTGAAGGATACAAGAGCATTAGCAAACAGAATCATAGAATAGATAGAACATGGGAGGCTACTTGACCCATTGTGTTTGTGCCGGCTCTCTGCACGTGCAATTCACCTAATGCTTTCTCCCCACACCCTTGCATTTTTTCCTTTTCATATAATGATCCAATTTTCTTTTTGAAAGTCACAATTGAATTTTCCTTCATCACATTCTCAGGCAGTGCATTCTAATCCTAGCCACTCTCTACGTAACAACATTTTTCCTCATGTGTGATTGTTTTTTGCCAATCACTTTAAATTGGTGTCCTCTGGTTCTCAATCCTTCCACTAATGGAATGGCTTTGCCCTATCTACTCTGTTCAGGCCTCTCGTGATTTTGAACGCCTTTATCAAATCTTTCAAACTTATCTTCTTTGAAGAGAAGGCCCCAACTTCTCCAATCTATTCATGGAACTGAAGTTCCTCATCCCTGGAACCATTCTTGTGAATCATATGAAATAGCAGCAGAAGCAGGAAATTTGACCCTTCAAGCATCTTCTACCTTTCAATACGATCATCGCTGATCTTCTACCCCAACTCTACCTTAATACATTATTCTCCTGCACCTTAATTCATTTTGTTAAAACTTCGGTAGAGACTAGTATCTTATAAAAAAGAAATTCAATTTCTCAGTTATAAATTAAAAGAATTACCTCAGAGAAAGTTCTAAGCAAAAGCTTTTACTGTACAAGAGTTAAACAAAATTAGTACGACTAGCTTACAACTATATTTCATGAACACACATTTTAAGCCTGAAAATCTTGACAGAACACTCCTATTTTTATTTCCACCCAAGATTTTCCCTATGCTTTACAGGATCTTGAGGGTTCCTTCATTTCTTCTCAGACCAAACCAAGGTGTGCCACAGCTCTCAGAAATTCACTTTGATTCTCCCCGGTGTTCCCTGAAGTATTAGATTTCATGAGGTCCTTCCACTAGTATCCAGTTGGAAACCATCCCCTCCCCCCTCCAACTTTCCTTCAATACTTAATGATTGTGGACTCCCAAGCTTAAACATAGGCCTCATTGCATTCCTGCTTAGTGACTCCAAATCAGAAACATCCTGCTTCCGGAATCCCACTGCTACTGGTTCTAGCTGCTTTTACCGGATTCGCTCTCTGCCTGTCTTTGAATTTAGGGAACACAACTGATAGGTTCTAATTGCTGGGTAGGTTTATGATCCCAGACCAGTACTGTTCAACTTTGACATCTTGCATCACTAGTTTGGGCCATATGGTTTTTCCCCCTTGTCAAGTGTGAGTGTGATGCCAACAAATATCAAATTATGTGATGAGCTAATGTCGCAGAATTCAGCATAAGATCATATTGAGTTGACATTTGTAATTGTGCACTTTCACAGACTTCATTTGTGAACACAAAAAGGATTTATCAATAAGAGAACAGCAGCATCATGGCTTCATCTAGCTCCCTACATGTCTCTAGCCTTAGAGCAGACTTCACCCCCTGGGATGATTACCCACTCTGAGTCCCAATTGGTCACACAGGCGACGTGATCCTTACTCTGCTGTGTTGCCCTTATAGAGACAGTCACCACAACATACTTTGATTATTTGATTAATGACTATAACTAAGCTACAAAGTAATTGGGTAGTCAGTTACATTTTTGTCAGTTTAATTATATTGCTGCTAAATAATGAAAGATTATTTCTGAGATATTCTCCATGGATATCTGCTCCCACTGTCTTTTGAGCATCTGGCTGAAGGCCCTACTGACCCTCTGTGGATGCAAGACATCTCTCTTCTTTTCCACCTCTTGCACCAAGGCCTCAAGTGCAGTGTACAAAAAAAACCTGAAGCCCACTTGCTCCCATATATTGTGCCATTCTCTGTCTTTCCTGGATAAGGTTCAGCTTACACAGAACTCCCAACACCTTGTCTAACCACAAAAAACTCCTTTCTCAGAGCAGGCTTGCTTTAACTGGTGCTAGCCACAGTAGTGAACCATCTCTCTGCAACCAGGCATCTAGCCACTCAACAGTGCAGTTAACACTGTCTGGATGATGGACAATGTAAAGACAACATGCAGCATGAAGTTTGCGTGCTGCCTGTGTTGCAGTCAACAGGTGCAGTCTTGCCATTTCAGCAACTATTGAATTTAGCCCTGTCTGGAGTTACATGGGTAGCTTACAAAGTCATCAGAGCAGCCGAATAATACTGGTTTCAAATCAGTCTGTAAGTCGGAATTTCAATCACCCCTGGGGGTAATGACAGTTGGCGTGTTAGTTTTCTGTGTCACCCGCAATGTGTTGCAATTTTCAAAGCAAGGCTTGAGTGGGGAAGCCAGAAACCCAATTGTCTCCAATTAAGCACATTGAGGAATTTGTCAATGGCCTGAAGAGGTCCAGAAGGAAATTTCCAAAGCGGGGAGCATGAAAAGTGAATAGTGGCTGCACAGTAGTGCACACCAGGAGCATTGTGGGGAGCGATAAAGTCAATTTGCTGCTGAACTAACATGAAATTGAAATGTTCAAGCAATGTTCCTGTCGCTTGATCAGTGCAGGTCAAGTAACTTGTGGGTAATCGTTTGCTCACTTGGATGCATTGCTGCTGGTCCTCTACTCCAACCTGCAAGGAAACTCCAAGCCTAGTCAAGGTTTCCATCTGCTCTTGAACATTGCACTCCAGAGGCGATTTCCGACCCCAGGCAGTGCCTGACGCCACTAAATGGGCATTGAGCCTGTCTCCAATCCAATTAGAGATTTTGCATATTAAATAGCAGAGTGTCAGTGATGCAAGAGGTTGGGACCCAGAAGTCAGTTTTCTGAGCCTGGATTTAAATCCCAGACCTTTGTTGAGTTGGCTGATCTCAGCTGGACATGTCTAATGACACACAACTGATAGTAATGTAAATGCTTTAGGAAGTGGTAAGTAAGCAATTAACTTGCTACAGATTAATGGCAGAAGATTTTGTTGGAAGGTGCAGTGGTTAGCACTGCTGCCTCACGGTGCCGAGGACCCGGGTTCGATCCCGGCCCTGGATAACTGTCTGTGTGGAGTTTGCACATTTCTCCCCATGTCTGCGTGGGTCTCACCCCCACAACCTAAAAAAAACGTTCAGGATAGGTGGATTGGCCATGCTAAATTGCCCCTTAATTGGATAAAAACTAATTGGGTCCTCTAAAAATAAAAAATAAATGAAGTGAGCATATGTGAGCCTGAGAGAGAGTAGTATTGTGTTCAGTTGTATTGTTGCTGTGGTAACGTGAGGCCATAATAACTTGAGACTACAACGTAGGTAGTCAAATGCGTTGTTTAAAAGAAGGAAATTCTTTATATTAAATAAATAACAAAGTGGATATTCATCTTTAACTGTTGTTAGTTCTAATTCTATTCTGTTACAGTTATTTCAATGTTTCATTGAAAGTAGTTTCAGGTAAGTTAGCTAATGATCGGTGGCCAGAGGCGGGTGTTTCTCGAGGCTTGTAATAATCATTCCTTGAGATTGTGTCTTTCTTCAGAATCTCCAGTAAATCCTCACAGTTTAGAGGTTGGAAGTTTCTTTGACAGGGCGGCACGGCGACACAGTGGTTAGCGACACTGCCTCACAGCGCCAGAGACCCGTGTTCAATTCTGGCCTTGGGTAACTGTGTGTGTGGAGTTTGCACTTTCTCCCCGTGTCTGCATGGGTTTCCTCCGGGTGCTCCAGTTTCCTCCCACAGACCAAAGATGTGCAGGTTAGGTGGATTGGTCATGCTAAATTCCCCTTTAGTGTCCAAAGATGAGCAGGTTAGGTGGGATTACCGGGACAGGGTGGGGGAGTGAGCCTAGGGTAGGGTGATCTTTCAGAGGGTCGGTGCAGACTCGATGGGCCAAATGGCCTCTTCCTCCATTGTAGGAATTCTATGATTCCATGACTGCAGTCTTGTTTATTTCAATCATTGTAAACTCACAACAATTTCCTATTCCAACTCTTCTTTGGTTACAGAAAGTATTAGTTTCAAATGTAAATTTAGTTTTGGTTGCAATTATTTCTTGAGATTATTTCACACAAAATGTTGATGCGCAGTCTGTGATGTGTGCTAAACTCCCAGCCTGACGTTATTGACAATGGCTTTCGGTCCTCCCTGTCAAGCCTTCATCAAATACAATGAAATGCAAGCAAATCTCCTAGCCTTCTATCTGTGCTGAATCTCTGCTCACACTTACAGCTCATGGATAGGAATTAATTTGTCCTCTAGATGGGAGTGTGGTTTCAGTCTTTACCCTTCACCACCTCCACTCTGTCTCTCTCTCTTCAGTCAAATCTTACCTCACTGGAATTATAAACAAAGTAGCTTATGTTACTGTTCATTGACATCAGTATGGTGCATAACCTTGCTCAGTGGGTGATGATGGATTTAATACTAAAAAGGGACTTGAATTCATATAGCACCTTTCGTGACCTTGGGCCATCTCAATGTGCTTCACAGTCAATGGAGTACTTTTTGAAGCTCATTTGTAATGCGGGAAACACAGCAGCCAATCACTGCAAAGCAAGACC
Organism: Scyliorhinus torazame; assembly: GCF_047496885.1. Classification (NCBI taxonomy): domain Eukaryota; kingdom Metazoa; phylum Chordata; class Chondrichthyes; order Carcharhiniformes; family Scyliorhinidae; genus Scyliorhinus; species Scyliorhinus torazame. Next base: position 95,436,873 of record NC_092714.1, on the reverse strand, counting down.
TGACAAACAGCAGTGGGTGGGGATAAATATTGGCCAGGACGTCTCTGTTCTTCAACGGATAGTGCCATGCGATTTTTAAAAAAGTCCCTTGTGAGGGCAAATGCGTTATTGCTTACATTTCCAACAAGTAGGATGCTGTAGTTTCGGACTGCAATGAAGATAAGCCTGAGATAGACAGATATTTGGTCTCTCAGGGAATCAAGGGGTACGGTGGAGTGTGTGGGAAAGTGGAGTTGTGGCAGAAGACCAGCCTCGATTGCATTGAATAGTGAAGCAGACTCAAGGGGCTGCTCCAGCTCCTACCTCTTATCATCTCATGTTTCTGAGTGAGGGTGTAAATTAGTCCAGGGGAGACAGCGATCGTGCTGTTTGCACAGCAGTGTAAATAGTGAACTACACAAGAGTAAGGGGACTTAATCATCGGAAATTAATTTCTCTTAATTGAAGGCACTGATGTGGACACCAGGGGCACGATTCTCCGGAAAAATGTCCAAGTGCTGTAGCGAGGCGGGAATTGCTGCGTGTTTTCCGGCACTTGGCCCGGCGAGGCCGGCAACGCTATTAAACATTAATTGGTTTACTTAACGAGGCCTCACGGCTTCCCGCCCCGAATGCCGGCTCGCCAGCTGATTCGCCGGGACCGCATTCGCCAGACCCCCCACCCCCCGCTAACAACGCTGAGCAGCACTCAGGCTGCACTTGCTCAGCCAACCCCAGCCAGCTCGCAACAATGGTGCCGAGGACACCGGCCCCAAGATTCGGGAACGCTGACCCAGGGAGGCTCCTGGATGCAGTGGAGGCCAGGAGGGATGTCCTGTTCCACTGAGGGTGAGCCACAAGGCAGCCAGTGCTGACTGGAACGAGGTAGGCAGCCAGCTGCCTCTACCTCTGATGTGCATCCTGGAAACACAATTAGATGTAGTGGTAGAGTTAGGAGGGCAAAGCACACCGAGGATCACTGAGGGCACCGGGGGAGGGAGGACGGTATAGGTAGGGGGTGAGGGGGTGGGGGAGGGGATGCACCATCGGGAGAGTGGGGGCATCATATATTGAACAATAAACAACCTTGTGCACAACCAGTAGGAAGCCTCTGTCACTTTCTTTCATAATGCATTGTCGCGTGCAGGCGATGGGTGTGAGCGAGCATTCAGCAGACAGGCAGGGGTCAGATTATGGGATAGCTTGAGGAGCACCAGCACCCAGCTCTCTGCGGGTTATCCTGGGACCTCGGCGCCCTAAGGCAGCAATGCTAACTGTAATGATATGTAGACATGTAACCAATGGGTAATCAGAACTAGACATGTAACCTATGGGTAATCAGAACACCCAGCGGTGGCATCACCACTAGAGGGCATTACACGACCACTATAAAACACAACACACACAGGCTCTCGGCCTCACTCCCCGGCAGAGACCGAGAGAACAGAACGAGTGTAGCAAGTATCACAGTTAGGCCAGCACGTGTGGTTTAAAGTCAGTTTATATAGCTAGTCAAGTTTACTGTGTTGCTAGAGTTAGATCAGCAGAATGTCAAACTCATTTAGTAGCTTTCTTAATTGCTCAATAAATACTTTCAACTTACCTCGAAGACTGGAGTATTCTTCGACATCATCTACAGCAAGTAGCGACTTATGTTACTCAAATAACATAACAATATACTAACCACCTTGCCATCATGATGTGCACCATCCCCTTGCTGAGGCAGAGCCTCCTGCGGCACGCGCTGTCCGTCATTTGTTCAAATGACCAGCGGTGCCTGTACACCCTGGGCCATTGCAGGATTCCCCCTCTGGGCGGCCGGGTTGTCAGGGTGTGGGGCAGGGTCCGGCACATGGGCCGCTGCCTCGAGGATCGGTGGACGTTGCTGCTGCGTTCTCCGGCTCTGGCTGCATCGCATAGCACCAGCACCACTAGAGCAACTCTGCGTCCAACATCCCTGCCATAACGTTCAATATGTGTAAGGCATTGGGAGAGGCTGTTAGACTGCCAAACAGCAGTGGCACCCACCCCGGGACCCCAACTCCCTCACTGATTTCCCCCCCCCCACCCTATTTGGAACCCCCTCCCAAGTACCCCAAGCTGCAGCGGGCCCCCCTCACCGAGCCCGGCGCGAACCGTCGAGGCGGGGCATGCCCGCCAGGGCCATGCTGCAGCTCCTCCTGTCCACGGCGTATCTTTGCACCTATATCAGGCAGCGCGAGGCTGAGGCGAGTCTGAAGTCGATGATGCATAAAGAGCTGCGCTGGTACCACGCCGGTGGTGACGTGCGGTGTGGTGTGGCAGCAGAAGAGAAAACGTGCCAAATGCGCTTCGAGGGACCCCGTGGTCTGCTTGCCCATCCCACGTTTGACTGCCTGAACCGCCTGCTCGGCCAAACCATTGGATGCAGGGTGATACGGTGAGGTGCGAAGGTGGCGTACCCCATTTGTCCTCATGAGAGCCCCAAATTCTGCGTTAGTAAAAGGCGTCCCGTTATCAGAAACAAAGTCCTCTGGAATGCCATGGATACTGAACGAGAGCCGAAGCTTTTGGACTGCGCCCGAGAAGTTGCCAAGAGCATCCGGTGGATGTCTAGCCACTTTGAGTAGGAAACGATGAGTAGGAAGAACATGTACACCTGAAGAGGGCCAGCAAAATCAGCATGGAGGCATACTCATGGGCGGCCTGACCCCTCCCAGGGATGAAGCGACGCTGCCGGAGGGTGTTTCTGCAGTGCTTGGCATACTCTGCAGTGCTGGGTGAGCCGCTCGATCTCCGGGTCCAAACCCAGCCACTACAAGTAACTATGGGCATGCATCTTCATTTTTGACATGCCGAGGTGCCCATTGTAGAGGTCAGCCATTTTGTAGAACCACCACACACGTCCCCCAAAGGAGGATACGCTCTGCAATGCTGAACCCAACAATTTTTGTAATAAAAACCTTTAATTAGGTGGGAAGAATGCGATGCTGGGTCCCATACAAGATGATATGGTGAACCTTGGACAGCAGTGTTGGTCTGGGTTCATGCACATATCTGGGCTGCCATGACTGGCAAGGTATCCATGAAATGCATGGTAGCGATGAACGGGTTTGCACTCGGGGGGTGGGGGGGGGGGGGGGGGGGGCGCCGGCAGCTTTGTCGGGAGCGGGAGCCTACTCAAAACGTCTGCTTGCGCAATTTGTGTCCCAGGGCAGTGTTCCTGCACGTATTCGTACACCACCAGGATGAGGGCCCACCGCTGAATCTGCTGATGCAATGGGAGGAATGGCCCTGTTTTCCTTAAACAACCCCAGCAACAACTTGTGATCGGACAACGCTGTAAACCGATACCCGTATTTTGATGGCAAAAAACCTATTTCTCTTTAGGGCATAGTTGTACTTAACTGTGGCAAGTGTCCTTGAGGCAAAAGTGATTGGGCGCTCCTCGCTGTCATTCAGCCAATGGGACAATACCACCCCGGTGCCGTATGGTGAGGCGTCACAGGTTACCAAGGGCGCGGCTTTGCGGGGTCAAAGTAAGTGAGTAGCTGAGAGGACATGAGCTGCCTCTTCACCTCAATGAACGCTGCTTCCTGTGGCTAACTCCATGCCCACAATTTGCCCTTCATGAGGCGAATATGCAGGGGAACCAACGTTGTCGCTAGGCCCGGGATGAATTTGCCACAGTAATTGACCAGCCCCAGGAATGAATAGAGCTCTGTCGTTCCCTCCGGCACAGGGGCCTGTCGAATGGCCCGTACCTTATCTTTTTAAAAAACATATTTTATTCAAGGCATTTTCATGTAAACAAACAAAAACAGAAGAACAACCACACAACATTATAAACAACCAACACCCACTCCCCTCCTTGCTCCTCCAAAACCGCCCCCTTCTCCCATCCTGCCTTCCCCATTTTAACCCCTACCCTTCCATCCCCTCCTGCTTTGCTGACCCCACAAACCTTCTTAAAGAAATCAATAAATGGCTTCCATCTCCGAGTGAACCTAGTGACCGAACCCCTCAAAATGAACTTGACCTTCTCCAGCTTACCCACACCCCTGCTTTCGGTGACTCTGAGTCCCTCCATCCAAGCAAAATCCGTCTCTATCAGGGAGCCAAAGGCCAAAACAGTGGCTTCTCTCGCCCCCTGAACTCCCCGAATAGCATCACCTCTGGACTCAGGGCCACCTTCACCTCCAGCACCTCGGACATTATGTCTGCAAACCCCTGCCAGAACCGCTTCAACCTTGGACATGCCCAAAACATATAGATGTGATTCGTGGGCCCCCCATGCACTGCCCACACCTATCCTCTACCCCCTCAAAGAACCTACTCATCTGAACTACCATCATATCTACCCTATGGACTACTTTAAACTGAATGAGGTTGAACCTCACACACATCGAGGACGCATTCAACCTCCGCAGGGCCTCAGTCCACATTCCGGCCTCCACCTCCCCTCCCAGATCCTCCTGCCACTCATGCTGTATGTACCCTACCAGGGTCCCCTCCCAGTCCATCAACTCCTTGTGGACCTCGGACACCTTCCGCTATCTCATCCCTTGACAGCACCTAATCCTGCAACCCCAGGGCGGCAGCCCAAGGAAGGATGGCACCTCCCTCTTTACAAAATCCCGGACCTGCAGGTACTTGAAACAATTTCCCCTGGGCAGCTCGTATTATTCCCCCAAGTCCTCCAACCTCGCAAACTTGCCTCCGATAAACAGGTCACCAAATAGCTCTACCCCTCTATCCCGGCCTGCCGCCATCCACGAAACCTCGCGTCCAACTCACTCGGTTCATCCGCACAATTGCGACCGGCGCCTTATATAGCAACCGGACCCAGTCCACAAACCCCCGCCCAAACTGGAACCGCCCCAATACCTCCCATAAATACTCCCAGTCCGCTCGATCAAACACCTTCTCCGTATCCATCACCACCACTACCTGCAACTCCCGCCCCGTTGAAGGCATCATAATTACATTAAGCAACCTCCTCATGTTCGCCGTCAACTGCCTCCCCTTCACAAAACCCGTTTGGTCCTCGCCTATCATCCCCGGGATGTAGTCCTCGATTTGCGAGGCCAGCACCTTCACCAACAGCCTGGCATCTATGTTCAGAAACGATATCGGGCGTTACGACCCATACTGCTCCTGACCCTTGTCCTTTTTCAATATCAGGGAGATGGAAGCCTGCGACAGTTTAGGGGGAGGTACCCCCTCTCCCGAGCCTCATTATATGCCCTCACCAACTGTGGCCCCAGGTCCTCCCACCCGCCAAACATTTTAGAAAACTCCACTGAGAACCCATCCGGACCCAGGGCCTTCCCTGCCTGCCTTGCCCCCATACTGTCCATCAACTCCTCAACCCAACTGGGTTTCCCAATCCCCGAGCCAGCTCCTCCTCCACCTTGGGAAACTCCAGTCGTCCAAAAACCGCTACATCCCCTCCATCCTAGCAGGGGGCACCGACTTGTAAAACCCCCTGTAAAACCCCTCAAACACGCCATTCACCCCTCTGGGTTCAACACCACCCTGCCCTTATTGTCCTTTATTCTGCAAATCACCCACGCTGCCTCTTGCTGCCTCAGCTGGTGGGCTAGCATAGCATAGAATTTACAGTGCAGAAGGAGGCCATTCGGCCCATCGAGTCTGCACCGGCTCTTGGAAAGAGCACCCTACCCAAGGTCAACACCTCCACCCTATCCCCATAACCCAGTAACCCCACCCAACACTAAGGGCAATGTTGGACACTAAGGGCAATTTATCACGGCCGATCCACCTAACCTGCACATCTTTGGACTGTGGGAGGAAACCGGAGCACCCGGAGGAAACCCACGCACACACGGGGAGGACGTACAGACTCCGCACAGACAGTGACCCAAACCGGAATCGAACCTGGGATCCTGAAGCTGTGAAGCAATTGTGCTATCCACAATGCTACCGTGCTGCCCTTAGTGTTGCTGCATCCTGCTCACCCTCTCCCCGTACTCGTACACTGCCGCTCTGGTCCTCCGTAACTTCCCCAACCCCTTCCCTGTGGACGCTAACCCAAACTCCATCTGGAGCCTCTGCCTCTCCTTCAAAAGCCCTGCCTCCGGGCCCTCCGAATTCCTCCTATCCACCCTCAGGATCTCATCTACCAGCCTTGCCATCTCTGTCCGCTCCGCTTTCTCGCTATGTGTCCAAATTGAAATAAAATCCCCCCTAACCACCGCCTTGAGGGCCTCCCACACGGTGGCAGTCATGACTTCCCCCGTGCCATTTAACTCCACGTCCCTCGAATGGCGGCCGTTCTCCTTCAACCTCTTTTGGGTCTCCATTACTCCTCCCTTGGCCACCAATGAGGCCAGCTGCTCCTCATGCTCCCCCACACCTCCTCCACTTTCTGGATCGCCTGGCTCTGGGACTCCAGCCTCTGCTCCACTCTCTCAATCCCTGACTTTATCGGTTCCACCTCCTTGGCCACGCCTTCCAGGGAATCTTTCCTCTGCTGACAGAACTATCCATTTAAGAACTCTGTTAGCTGCTCCATTGACCACTGGGCGGGCAGGGCAGCTCCCTTGCCCTCCGCCATCTTATCCTGTGGCACACCACGAAGACTCCTGTTCCAGCAGCTCTTTTCCTCTTGCCCCACTCCTAGTTTGTGGATCCATCCACCAGCCACACCAGAGAGTAAAACCTTCCCCAGGCACTCCTCCACCTCTTGCACTCAAACACTTTGCCCTTCGGGTGGGGAAAAGACCAAAGAAATCCGCCTTGAGCGGGAGCCTCCTAATGTGCGACCGCACACTCCATGGCCGCCACATTAAAATAGAACATTACAGCGCAGTACAGGCCCTTCGGCCCTCGATGTTGCGCCGACCTGTGAAACCAATCTCAAGCCTATCTAGACTATTCCATTATCATCCATATGTTTATCCAATGACCATTTAAATGCCCTTAATGTTGGCGAGTCCACTACTATTGCAGGCAGGGCATTCCACACTCCTACTACTCTCTGAATAAAGAACCTACCTCTGACATCTATCCTATATCTATCTCCCCTCAATTTAAAGCTACGTCCCCTCGTGCTAGACATCACCATCCGAGGAAAAAGGCTCTCACTGTCCACCCTATCTAATCCTCTGATCATCTTGTATGCCTCTATTAAGTCACCTCTTAACCTTCTTCTCTCTAACGAAAACAGCCTCAAGTCCCTCAGCCTTTTCTCATAAGATCTTCTCTCCATACCAGGCAACATCCTGGTAAATCTCCTCTAAACCCCGGAATCTGCAACAACCATTCCTGTCCCTGCTCTATCCATGTCTCCGAAATGGCCACAACATCGAAGTCCCAGGTACAAAGCCATGCTGCAAGTTCACCCACTTTATTCTGGATGCTCCTGGCGTTGAAGTAGACACACTTCAAACCACCTTCCTGCCTGCCGGTACACTCCTGCGACCCTTGAAACCTTACTCATGACCTCACTACTCTCAACCTCCTGTACACTGGAGCTACAATTCAGGTTCCCAATCCCCTGCTGAATTAGTTTAAACCCTCCCGAAGAGGATTAGCAAATTTCCCCCCCCAGGATATTGGTACCCCTCTGGTTCAGGTGTAGACCATCCCATTTGTAGAGTTACCAGCTACCCCAGAATGAGCCCCAATTATCCAGGTATCTGAATCCCTCCCTCCTGCACCATCCCTGTAGCCACGTGTTCAACTGTTCTCTCTCCCTATTCCTCGTCTCGCTAGCACGTGGCACGGGTAACAGCCCAGAGATAATAACTCTGTTTGTTCTAGCTCTAAGATTCCACCCTAGCTCCCTGAATAACTGCCTTACATCACCATCCCTTTTCCTACCTATGTCGTTGGTACCTATGTGGACCACAACTTGGGGCTTCTCCCCCTTTCCCTTAAGGATCCCGAAAACCTGGGAGGCAACACGCCAACCGCGAGTCTCTCACATTCCCACAGAATCTTCTATCTGTTCCCCTAACTATGGAGTCCCCAAAGACTAATGCTCTACTCCTCTCCCCCCTTCCCTTCTGAACAACAGGGACAGACTCTGTGCCAGAGACCTGTACCCCATGGCTTACCCCTGGTACGTCATCCCCCCACCAGTATCCAAAGCGGTATACTTGTTACTAAGGGGAACGACCACAGGGGATCCCTGTACTGACTGCTTCCTCCCAGCCCCTCTCACCGTCACCCATCTATCTTCATTCTTCGGAGTAACTACATCCCTGAAGCTTCTATCTAAGTCCACCTTTGCCTCCCGAATGATCCGAAGTTCATCCAGCTCCAGCTCCAGTTCCCCGACACGGTTTCTGAGGAGCTGGAGATGGGTGCACATCCCACAGGTGAAATCAGCAGGGTCACTGACAGTGTCCCTCACCTCAAACATTCTGCAGGAGGAACATTGCACTGCCTTCCCTGCCATCCCCCCGAGATAACTTGCGGATAAAACAAGAAAAAGAAAGAAAGAAAGAGCTTACCTGATATTCACTCAACCCCTTAGGTTAGAGAAGGTGGCTCCTCTCCCGCGCTTTTAAAAGGAAGTCAGCCCATACCTTATCTTCAACCGGGTGCAGGCCCTCCTGGTCCACATGTTAGCCTAGATAGGTCACCTCACGGGTGTGAAAAATGCATTTCTTCCTACGGAAGTGAATGCCGGAGTCCGCGAAGCAATGCAGTACCTCGTCCAGGGTATTTAGGTGGTCTTAGTCTGATATTCCGGTGATTAATAGATAATCTAGATAAGCCGCTACACACGTTATGCCCCACTCCGAAAGGCAACCTGGTGTAGTCACACTGCCCCCGAAGTATGTTTACTGTCACGTAATTCCGAGACTCCGGGTCCATCACCACCTGGAGGTACACATGGCTCATGTCAAGCTTGGTGAATGAGTGACCTCGCTTAGTTTGGCATAAGTTGAACCATTGCATGGGATAACGGTCCAGCCTGGAGACCTTGTTCACGGTCATCTTATAGTCGCCACAAAGGCGCACGGAGCCATCAGGTTTCATGAAGGGGATGACTGACGCTGCCCAATCCGAAAATGTTTCTGGGTGGATCCCTAAGCCTTTCAGGGGAGCGAGCTCTGCGTCCACTTTAGGCATTCGTACGTTAGGAACCGGACGAGCACGGTAATACCGTGGCTATGCTTCAGGGTCTACATGGATCTTCGGTGCGGCCCCGCGGACTAGCCCGGTTTTGAGAACAGTGGAGTACTTTGCCAATACTGTGTGGAGGCCACCCAAGCTCATCTGGAACACCTGCTGCTAGTCAAGACGGAGGAGCTGCAACCAGTTGCAGCTGCCCAAACTGGGGCTGTTGCCTTGTACCACGACCAGGGGTAGGCAGGCAGATGGTTGCCCATAGACTACTGGGGTCATGGTAGTTCCAGCTATCGCCAGCAGATCCCGGTGTATGTTCCCAATCGCGCATTGGTGTCCTGCAAAGACAGGCACTGTATTCCTGCCCGGAGTTTTTTGAAAGTGCCTCTCCCAGCAACTGGGGCGGCCAGGCCTAGCTGGGCGACCATGCTGACCACACATCCCACAGTACCCAGTGTCTGCATAGTCTGGATCAGGGGGAGGGTACCATCCGGTCACTGGGGCCTTAGCCATTGGTCTGACCCCCACCTAAAATGAGGATCTTCAATCTCTGTATTTCTTGCGCTTTCCCGTGACAGGACGATTTCCACGGTCCACTTGAGTTCCAGCTGGGTTTCACTAAGTAACTTCCGCTGGGTTGCTGTGTTACGGACACCGCAGACCAATCTATCTCACAACATCTCAGAGAGGACATCGCTATATTCGCAGAACTCCAGCAGTTTCCAGAGAGGTGTCGGAAATTCCATTATGGACTCCCCAGGGGTCTGTTCAGCCGTATTGAAACAACAGTGCTCACCCACAAGCATGACTAGTTCCACAAATGACTTTCAGTCTGGTGCAGCAGGGTACGTCAAGCTCTTTATCACACTAAAAGTGGGCACGCCACAAGCCTGTTAACAGGATCACAGTTTGGCATTCATCCCGACAATGGCGTTGGCCCGAAAAAATTAACGCATTTGTTTGAAATACTGGACCAGTCCACAATACCTGCACCAAAGGCTTCTGGGTTCCCAAAATGTGACATTTTTGTGACAGGTGAAAAAAACTCCAGGGGCCTTCAGAGAGGTGGCCAAGCACAGTGAAAAAGGCACCGTCGGCAGCTCCACTTCATCCTCGTCGCCAGTGTTAAATTTGAGAAAATGACCAAACAGGAGCGTAAGGAAATGAAAGGTTTATTGATGGAGAATGAAAACTCTATATACACTGGTCCACACTCGGTCTGGGATTTCATGACCTCATTTGCTCCCCCGTTGTTGAGCGAGCTCCACCCCTCAGTGGGAAAGCTTGCTCTCCACAAGACTCACGCGGAGCCTAATCGGCCGAGTGCTGTACATCTTCCAACAGATAGCTTGCTACCTTTAACTATCAAGGCTCAGAGTAGCCACCATGACTTCATCCTGGAAGGAGATGTGAGTCTGTGAGCCTTATGTAAGGAAACAAGGTATTTCTGTAATTCTTCTTTTAAAAAGAAGTTATGAAGATCAACTTTACTGTATTTAAATTGTTTGTCCATTTTTATTTGCGTATTTATTTTCTAATAAAAAATTGACTTGAAAACTTGCTGAATACCAGTGTCAGTACACTGAATAATATTATTAGATATAATCAATGATCCTGTTGCTTTACTAATGGTGCATTTTAAATTGTGCAATGTTTAGTCAACTCCCTGCAGTTACCTCTTAAAACCCTAGGATGCAGGCCATTAGGTCCATGAGATTTGTTGTCTCTTAGTCCCACTAATTTCTCCAGTACTAGTTCCTCACTCACACTCATTTCTGTAATTCTGAACTTAGTAACTCTCATACCATTGCCGAGGATGATGTAATTGTCACTCACTCATTAATTAAAAGTATTGAAATAAATTAGCTGAGGTAGGTGGGCAAAAAAGGAAACTAAAGATAACCAAGATTCTTTGAAAATGATTTTCAAAATGTTCCCTGATAAATGAGGATCATTAAAATGCTGATATTATGGGCATGAATTAGATTAATGAAAGTAATGTAACTAGCATAAATTAGATTAATTAAAGTGCTGATATCATTACCATAAATTGCACTTATTAAAATGTAATTATTTTGTATACTGTGGAAGTCAAACTGTGTACAAAGCTATTAAAAACCTTGATTGTGATTGGTTTGTGTCATGACATGTGAGAAAAGAGCCTTCATTATTTCCTGATGTCAGCAGCCATCAATTTCAGAAGGGACATGAGTGGAGTATAAAACCAAGACTATTGGCCGCTGACAACATAGTGCACAGCATGCAAAAAAACAGGAAGGAAGTTATAGCGTGAAACATTCAGCATGCTGTGAAAATTAATTCACTATCTCTTAATTTTAGTCTAATCCTGTTTTGGAGAAGTTGGCTTGCTCTTTCGACCTGCCAGTTCTTGTTCTCTGCAGTGCTTTGTAAATACACCAATAACTCCAGTGTTGTAATCCTGCAGTTTTCACCCTGTAAGTAAACTGCTCTATCCATTTCAGAGGTATATAACCTTTTGTTTCGGGGAATATGACACCATCAACAATATTAAATCCATATATTTATAGTTAGATCTTGAAAACTGTAATTAATGGGGTTAGAATTCCTCATACTGGAATATTTTTCTGGCAACTGTAGGGTATATGTTATTTGCTCTGCTGTAAGGATCATATAACTCTACGGAATTACAAGGTTTTAAGTATGAAGCAGGTTGCCAAATTTGTTTACAAATACTAATTAATTAACTGGAGGGGAGAAGGGATTCAATTAAAGAGCCAATTTGACGTTTTTGCATACAATGCAGAACTACATGCAAATGAGCAGAAATTCCATCTAAGACCTAATACTAAGGTGCTGAAGTATTTTTCAAACTCAACATAACCACCTCCATATATGTGGCAGGTGTAGATTTTGCTAGACACAAGAATGGAATTTATCTGACTTTCCCCACATATTAGATGATGAACGGTGAACAAAGTGGAACAAAAGTGTAACTAAACACAAAGGAATAGCCCTTCCTGATTAATTTAAGTAAGTGCCAACATTTCATATTAATATGAGTATCTGAAGACATTGAGCTAGAAATTCAATTGCATTGTGCCTGTTTTTTGGACTCAAGGTACCTGAACCTCCAATGTGGGCAAGTGGTGGTCAATGTGAGCCAGAACTGTGCCGACCACCATGTTGTTCCTATCATCAAAATGGCGAAGGACCCACTATTACACAAGTAAGGGCCTAACAGCTGTTTGAGGCCCTCTGAGGTTTGCCCTGAATGCAGGCAGCATTGGAATGGCTGTGTTCTGGAAAGTCAGTTTCATGTAGCCAGCAGTCTTTAAGAGGGACTAGTGCAGGCTGACATAAAAAATGTAAGATTGAAAAAATTTCTAACAGAGTTGATTGGAAAAGGAGCCTTGCAGGGAAGACAGTGGAACAGCAATGGCAGGGGCTTTTGGGGATTATTCGATGGCACAACAGAAATTCATCGCAAGAAGGAAACATGCTAAGGGGAGGACACGGTATCCATGGCTGACTAGGGAAGCCAAGGACAGCATTAAAACAAAATACAAAGTGGTGAGGATTAGTGGGAAGCCAGAGGATTGGAAAGCCTTTAAAAACAACCAGAGGACAACTAAAAAAGCAATAAGGGGGGAGGGGGGGAGAAGATGAAGTATGAGTGCAAGCTAGCTAGTAATATAAAGGAAGATCGGAAGAGTTTTTTTTCAATACATAAAAGGTAAGAGAGAAGCAAAAATAGACATTGGACCCTTGAAAATGTGGCTGGAGAAGTAATAATAGGAAACAAAGAAATAGCAGAGGAACTGAATAGTTACTTTACATCAGTCTTCATGGTGGAGGTCACCAGTGGGATGCCAGAGCTCCAGGAGCATCAGGGGGCAGAGGTGAGTGCTGTGGCCATCACTAAGAAGAAGTTTATGGGGAAACCTGGATAAATCACCTGGACCGGATAGACTATGAAATGAAAAATGAAAATTGTTTATTGTCAGAAGTAGGCTTCAAATGAAGTTACTGTGAAAAGCCCCTAGTCGCCACATTCCGGCACCTGTTCGGGGAGGCTGGTACGGGAATTGAACCCACACTTTTGGCCTGCTATGGTCTGCTTTAAAAGCCAGCTACTTAGCCCTGTGCTAAACCAGCCCCTTACTACACCCCAGCGTTCAAAAAGAGATAGCTGAGGAGATTGTGGAGGCATTGGTGATGATCTTTTAGGAATCACTGGAGGCAGGAAGGGTCCCAGAGGACTGGAAAGTGGCTAATGTAACACCGCTATTTAAGAAGGGAGAGGGCAACACGGTGGCGCAGTGGTTAGCCTGCTGCCTCACGGCGCCGAGGTCTCTGGTTCGATCCCGGTTCTGGGTCACTGTCTGTGTGGAGTTTGCACATTCTCCCCGTGTTTGCGTGGGTTTCGCCCCCACAACCCAAAGATGTGCAGGGTAGGTAGATTTGCATTGCTAAATTGCCCCTTAATTGGAAGAACAAATGAATTGGGCACTCTAAATTTATTTAAAAAAAGAAGGGAGGGAGGCAGAAGACGGGAAATTATAGGCCAGTGAGCCTGACATTGGTCATTGAGAAGATTTTGGAGTCCATTATTAAAGATGAGATCGTGGAGTACTTGGAAGTGCATGATAAAATAGGACTGAGTCAGCACGGCTTCGTCAAGGGTCAGCTAGAGTACTTTGAGGAAGTAACAAGGATGTTAGACAAAGGAGAACCAGTGGACGTCATTTATTTAGATTTCCAGTAGACTTTTGACAAGGTGCCACATTGGAGACTGTTAAATAAGTTAAGAGCCCATGGTGTTAAGGGTAAGGTCATGGCATGGATAGAAGATTGGCTAACTGGCAGAAGGCAGAGAGTGGGAATAAAGGAGTCTTTTTCAGGATGGCAGCCGGTGACTAGTGGTGTGCCTCAGGGGTCGGTGCTGGGACCACAACTTTTCACAATATACATTAATGATCTGAAAGAAGGAACTAAAGGCACTGTTGCTAAGTTTGCAGATGTGTAGTGATCTGTACACCTGTACATACATCTGCACATACACCAGGGACTGCAGCACAGATGTAACAGCCATAGCAACACTAGAGGGCAGCATCAGAGACGGGTATAAAGGGTCGAGCCCAAGGCAGGATCCGCCTCTTTCAGATGCACAGGGCTAGTGAGCAGCAGCACACACAGACAGCTCAGCATAGGCAGCTTACCTTACCTTGACTGTATTATATCTAGTTAAGCTCTGGAAACAGAACAAACCCATTGAATAAAATATTTGTGTTAACTGGAAGTCTACAATCTTTATTCAGACTTAGAGAATAACATAGATGATACAAAGATGTGTAGAGGGACAGGTAGTATTGAGGAAGCAGGCGGGCTTCAGAAGAACGCGGACAGGCTAGGAAAGTGGGCATAGAAGTGGCAAATGGAATACACTGTGGGAAAGTGTGAGGTTATACACTTTGGAAGGAGGAATGGAGGCATAGACTATTTTCTAAATGGGGAGATGCTTAGGAAATCAGAAGCACAAAGGGACTTGGGAGTCCTTGTTCATGATTCACTTAAACCTTTTTTCAAAAAATTTGTTTTTATTTAAAATGTTTACAAAATTTCACAAACCACAGAAAGAAAGCAGCAAAAACATAATAATAATAATAAAGAAAAGCGTAAAGCGAATTAACAACTTAACAAAACAAGGTGGGGTATCTGCCCTTTACCAGTGAAATCTATCCACCACCCATACCGCCCCCCCCCCTCTGGTTTGCTGCTGCTGCTGACCTCCACTGAACGTTCCGCGAGAAAGTCAAGGAACGGTTGCCACCGCCTGGAGAACCCCTGCAAGGACCCTCTTAAGGCAAACTTTATCCTTTCCAAACTTAGAAACCCCGCCATGTCACTGACCCAAGTCTCCACACTTGGGGGTTTCGCGTCCCTCCACATTAACAAGAACCGTCTCCGGGCTACCAAGGAGGCAAAGGCCAGAACTCCGGCCTCTTTCGACTCCTGCACTCCCGGATCTTCTGATACCCCAAATATCGCTATCCCCCAGCTCGGCTTTACCCGAGTGTCCAAGACCTTGGACATAGCCTTTGCAAAGCCTCTCCAAAATTCTGTAAGTGCCGGGCATGCCCAGAACATATGGACATGGTTTGCTGGGACTTCCGGGTGCGGCGATGACCAGCTAAGTCGCACGTTTCGGCAGCTCCCGGTGGAACGGACTTTTGGTCTCTTAATAAGAGCCCCAACGGCAATTTTAACGGCGAAAAGCACTGTGCGGTAAACCAGAAGGGAACCCCCCCCTGGATACGGATGGAAAAAGGAGAGGAAAGTGGCCAGATTGCGGTGGATCCTTTAGAGCAGCGGCAGGGAAGGCAAGCAAAAACCAAGATGGCGTCGGAAGGTGGCAGTTTAATATGGGGCCCTGAACAACACGAGTTTTTGAAATGCTGCGTGGAAGAGCTTAAAAAGGAGATGAAGAAGGAGCTGTTGGCCCCGATATTACAGGCGATTGAAGGGCTAAAAGGTGAGCAAAAGACCCAGGAGCGGGAGCTTTGGGTCGTGAAGGCAAAGGCTGCCGAGAACGAGGACGATATACAGGGCCTGGTGGTGAAGACGGAGATGCACGAGGCACACCATAAACGAGGTGTGGAAAGGCTGGAGGTGCTGGAGAATAATGCGAGGAGGAAAAATTTAAGGATTCTTGGTCTTCCTGAAGGTGCAGAAGGGGCGGACGTCGGGGCATATGTGAGCACGATGCTGCACTCGTTAATGGGAGCGGAGGCCCCGACGGGTCCGTTGGAGGTGGAGGGAGCATACCGAGTGATGGCGCGAGGACCGAGAGCAGGAGAAATTCCCAGAGCCATAGTGGTGAGATTCCTCCGTTTTAAGGACAGAGAGATGGTCCTCAGATGGGCAAAGAAAACTCGGAGCAGTAGGTGGGCGAACGCGGTGATCCGCGTATATCAAGACTGGAGTGCGGAGGTGGCGAGCTTTAATCGGGCCAAGGCGGTGCTTCATAAAAAGAAGATTAAATTTGGAATGCTGCAGCCGGCAAGACTGTGGGTCACATATCAAGGGAAGCACCACTACTTTGAAACGGCGGATGAGGCGTGGACATTTATTGTTGAAGAGAAATTGGAATAAGCGGGTTATTAAAAAAGAACGTTTGAGACAAAGTGGTGGGGCGAATATGGGGGGCGAAGAGGGGGGAAAAAGGGGGGAGAGATGATTTTTATGTTGTTAATCCTGCGACCCGGTAACTTTTCTCTCTTCCACAGGTTGTGAGGGTTAGAGGAAGGGAGGTGGCGGAGCTGGGGGCGTTGGCCATTGGGGGCGGGGCCAAAAGGGAAGCGCGGGCTTTGTTCCCGCGCTATGATAATTATGGCAGGAATAGGGAAGCAGGAAGGAGGGGGCGTCGCACGGTGCGAGCCGAGGTCACGGGGGGAAGCCGAGGTCGGCCAGAGTTTGCTGACTTCTGGGAGCAACATGGGGGGTGTAACTACGCTAGTGGGGGATCTAGCTGGGGGGGCGGGGTGGGAGGGGGGATTTACTGGGTTGCTGCTGCTGGGGAGAAGGGGGAGCTGGTATGGGGTGGGGTGGGCGGGGCGGGAGGGCACCGCCTGGGGGACACACAGCTGCGTGGGAACCGGGTGAGGAGCTGGATAAAAGGGGATGGCTAATCGACAAGGGGGGGGGGGGGGGGTAAAGAGCCCCCCAACCCGGCTGATCACGTGGAATGTGAGAGGGCTGAACGGGCCGATAAAGAGGGCACGGGTACTCGCACACCTTAAGAAACATAAGGCAGATGTGGTTATGTTACAGGAGACGCATTTGAAACTGATAGACCAGGTTAGACTACGCAAAGGATGGGTGGGGCAGGTGTTTCATTCGGGGCTAGATGCGAAAAACAGGGGGGTGGCTATACTAGTGGGGAAGCGGGTAATGTTTGAGGCAAAGACTATAGTGGCGGATAGTGGGGGCAGATACGTGATGGTGAGTGGCAAATTACAGGGGGAGGCGGTGGTCTTAGTGAACGTATATGCCCCGAACTGGGATGATACCAACTTTATGAGGCGCATGTTAGGACGTATCCCGGACCTAGAGGTGGGGAAGTTGGTAATGGGTGCAGATTTTAACACGGTGCTGGAACCAGGGCTGGACAGATCGAGGTCCAGGACTGGAAGGAGGCCGGCAGCAGCCAAGGTGCTTAAAGAGTTTATGGAGCAGATGGGAGGAGTAGACCCATGGAGATTTAGCAGACCTAGGAGTAAGGAGTTTTCGATTTTCTCCTGTGTCCACAAAGTTTATTCGCGAATAGGCTTTTTTGTTTTGGGAAGGGCGTTGATCCCGAAGGTGAGGGGGACGGAGTATATGGCTATAGCTATTTCGGATCACGCTCCACACTGGGTGGACTTGGAGATAGGGGAGGAAAAAGAACGGCGTCCACCCTGGAGAATGGACATGGGACTAATGTCGGATGAGGGGGTGTGTCTAAGGGTGAGGGGGTGTATTGAAAAGTACTTGGAACTCAATGATAATGGGGAGGTCCAGGTGGGAGTGGTCTGGGAGGCGCTGAAGGCAGTGGTTAGAGGGGAGCTGATATCAATCAGGGCACATAAAGGAAAGCAGGAGAGTAGGGAACGGGAGCGGTTGCTGCAAGAACTTCTGAGGGTGGACAGGCAATATGCGGAGGCACCGGAGGAGGGACTGTACAGGGAAAGGCAAAGGCTACACGTAGAATTTGATTTGCTGACAACGGGTACTGCAGAGGCACAGTGGAGGAAGGCACAGGGTGTACAGTACGAATATGGGGAGAAGGCGAGCAGGTTGCTGGCCCACCAATTGAGGAAAAGGGGAGCAGCGAGGGAAATAGGGGGAGTGAGGGATGAGGAGGGAGAGATGGAGCGGGGAGCGGAGAGAGTGAATGGAGTGTTCAAGGCATTCTATGAAAGATTATATGAAGCTCAGCCCCCGGATGGGAAGGAGAGAATGATGTGTTTTCTGGACCAGCTGGAATTTCCTAAGGCGGAGGAGCAGGAGAGGGTGGGACTGGGAGCACAGATCGAAATGGAGGAAGTAGTGAAAGGAATTAGGAGCATGCAGGCGGGGAAGGCCCCGGGACCGGATGGATTCCCAGTTGACATGGTTTGCTGGGCTCCCTGAACACCTCACACATCTGTCCTCCACCCCAAAGAACTTGCTCATTCTCGCCACTATCATATGCGCCCGGTGCACCACCTTAAACTGAATCATGTTAAGCCTGGCACAAGATGAGGAGGAATTGACCCTGCCCAGGGCGTCTGCCCACAGGCCCTCATCCAGCTCCTCGATTCTCTTAAGGTTAACGTGCAGGTTCAGTCGGCAGTTAGGAAGACAAATGCAATGTTAGCATTAATGTCGAGAGGGCCAGAATACAAGACCAGGGATGCACTTCTGAGGCTATATAAGGCTCTGGTCAGACCCCATTTGGAGTATTGTGAGCAGTTTGGGCCCCGTATCTAAGGAAGGATGTGCTGGCCTTGGAAAGAGGAGGTTCACAAGAATGATACCAGGAATGAAGAGCTTTTCGTATGAGGAACGGTTGGGGGTCTGTACTCATTGGAGTTTAAAAGGATGAGGGGGGATCTTATTGAAACTTGCAGGATACTGCGAGGCCTGGATAGAGTGGACTTGGAGAGGATGTTTCCACTTGTAGGAAAAATTAGAAGCAGAGGACACCATTTCAGACTAAAGGGACAATCTTTTAAAACAGAGATGAGGAGGTATTTCTTCAGCCAGAGGGTGGTAAATCTGCGGAACTCTTTGCCGCAGAAGGCTGTGGAGGCCAAATCACTGAGTGACTTTAAGACAGAGATAGATAGTTTCTTGATCAATAAGGGGCTCAGGGGTTAATGGAAGAAGGCAGGAGAATGAGGATGAGAAAAATATCAGCCATGATTGAATAGCGGAGCAGACTCGATGGGCAGAGTGGCCTAATTCTGCTCCTATGTCTTATGGTCTTATGGAATCCACCGGCCTCCCCAAAGAGGCTGCTGCCGGGCGCCATTCAGCACTGGTCCACACAAACGTAGCCCTGGCGGACCTGCAGCCAGGGGGGATCTCCAGGGCTATCGGAGTCCGGTGGATAGTCAGGGTCAGTGCAGGGTGGCGCCCTGCCCCTCCCCCTGGAATACAGATACCTTGGCACTGCCCAGCTGGCATCTTTGCACTGCTAAGCTGGCAGCAGCACGGCCCGGGTGCCAGAGTGGCAGTGCAAGCGTGCCCAAGTACTAGGGTGGCACTGCCATGGGTCAGGTGCCAAGCGGAGCCATGCCCATGAAATGAGGGTGGAGGAGGGGTTTGAAGGGTGGGGGAGTGTAGGGCAGGTAAATAGGGGCCTCCAGGAGGTTGGGTGGGTGGTGGGTGGGGTCCTAGAAGGAAGGGAGTGCTGTAAGGGGCTTGGGGGCACCGCATAGAGGGGTGTCCTCACTTGGGGGGGTCTGGCGTAGTGTCCATTTGTGTGGGAGGTTGTCATTGCCCATGGGTGGGGGGTGGGGGTATCCACAAGCTCACTTAGAGATCGTGGCACCCTTTCAAAATTGGCGGCCCGATTGCTGAGTTCAGCTCCCCAGTGCTAATAAAAAGTGTGGCCTAAACCAGTGAGAAACTCCTCAGGGCCCAAAAAACTGACTAAGGGTCATTGAATAGTGGTGGGGAACTCGCCAGCAGAGCGGGAAACTCCCTGAAAAACCCACCAAAAATTAACTTCGAAATTTTTGGGGAGAA
This sequence comes from Scyliorhinus torazame, assembly GCF_047496885.1. Classification (NCBI taxonomy): domain Eukaryota; kingdom Metazoa; phylum Chordata; class Chondrichthyes; order Carcharhiniformes; family Scyliorhinidae; genus Scyliorhinus; species Scyliorhinus torazame. The sequence continues at coordinate 95,417,055 of NC_092714.1, read as the reverse complement.
TTGGACCCTAAGTATGGGCTAAACCAGTGAGAAACTCCCTCAGGTCCACAAAAGTAACTAAGGGCCCGATTCACTGGAAAGATTTCTACATGTGTAGCGAGCAGGAACTGCCACGAGCTTCCTGGTGCCCAGCCCAGTGAGGCCGGCAACGCGGTTCAACGCTAATTGGTCCACTTAACAAGGCTTCATGGGCTTCTAGCCGCAAAGAAGACTCACCAGCTGATTCGCCGGCACCAGCTCGCCAGTCCACCGCTAACAAGGTCGAGCAGCACTTCAGCAGCACTTGGTCAGGCAACCCAGCCAGTTTGCAACAATGGTGCCCAGGAGACCAGCCCCAAGATTCGGGGATGCAGACCTGGGGAGGCTGCTAAATGCTGTGGAGGCCAGGACGGGTGACCTGTTCCCCCAAGGGTTCAGCAGGATCAGCCATAGGGCAGCCAGTGCTGCCTGGGGCGAGGTGGCGGCAGCAATGAGCGCCGGGACAGTGATCAGGAGGACTGGCCTCCAATGCCGGAAAAAGGTCAACGACCTTTACCAGGCAGCATGAGTGAGTGGACACCAACGCACCACCTCCCACCCCGAGGCCTTTCCGCCCCCACGGCAGCATCCACACCCCAACTCTCCATGTGACCCCAACCCTCCCTCCACCCCCTCCCCCTTTAACCCTCCCAACCCGTTCTTCACCCCCCCCGCCCCCCCCCCGATGCACTATCAATTATGACGAGATGAGAGTAGAGAGTAATCGAGGCTTTATTACAAGGAGATGTGTGGCCTCCTACAGAAGGCAGGGATCTACCCTCATACCTGTAGTACAGGGGCCTTACCGTAATACCCTCGTATGCAGTGCAGTATATACAATATAATACAACAGTGGTGACTACCACATTCACCCCCTGTTAAAAATGAGTCCAGCGGGGGTGGTGGAAAACTATTTACATACAGGTTGTCATTAAAATTTCAGAGGAGGTTACAAATTTAGATGGTCGGGCGCCTTGATCCGTCGTTGAGAGCGCCGCAGTGCTGGTGGTGAGTCAGGCGTCGGCTCGGTCGTCGGTGACTCCGGGAGCGTGTCGACATCCTCTTCATCCCCGAGTGGCACCAAGGGGAGGACGCTTTGTCCTGCAGCAGAGGCTGTGGTGGGGTGCACTGGGGGAAGGGAGGGTGGTTCCGGGGCAGAGGGGGAGGGGGTGTGGGGACCCAGCTGGTGCCAGGTCCCTGAGGGAGACTGTGCCTTGTCGGCCGTCGGGGTACGCTACGTAGGCGTACTGCGGGTTTGCGTGGAGTAGCTGTACCCTCTCAACCAACGAGTCCGCCTTGTGGAGCCGCACGTGCTTGCAGAGGAGAACGGGTCCTGGAGCTGCCAGCCACGTTGGGAGCAAAACCCCGGGGGTGGACATCCTGGGGAAGACAAGGAGACGGTCATGGGGGGTTTTGTTAGTCGCTGTGCACAGGAGCGACCGAATGGAGTGAAGTGCATTGGGGAGGACCTCCTGCCAGCGGGAGGCCGGGAGATCTCTGGACCGTAGGGCCAGTTGGACGGCCTTCCAGACCGTCCCATTCTCGCGCTTCACCTGCCCATTTCCCTGAGGGTTGTAGCTGGTCATCCTGCTCGAGGCAATGCCCCTGTTCAGCAGGAACTGGCGCAGCTCATCGCTCATAAATGAGGATCCCCGGTCGCTGTGGATGTAGGCGGGGAAACCGAACAGAGCAAAGATGGTGTTGAGGGCTTTGATGCCGGTGGCAGACGTCATATCGGGGCATAGGATGGCGAAGGGGAATCTGGAATATTCGTCGACCACATTGAGAAAATACGTGTTGCGGTCGGTGGAGGGGAGGGGCCCTTTGAAGTCCACGCTGAGGCGTTCAAAGGGGCGGGAGGCCTTCACCAGGCGCGCACGGTCTGGCCGGTAGAAGTGCGGTTTACACTCCGCGCAGACCTGGCAGTCTCTGGTGACAGCCCTGACTTCCTCGATGTAGTAGGGCAGATTGCGGGCCTTAATGAAGTGATAAAAGCGGGTGACCCCTGGGTGACAGAGATCGTCGTGCAGGGTCCGGAGTCGGTCCACTTGTGCGCTGGCACGTGTACCTCGGGACAGGGCATCGGGGGGGCCCATTGAGCTTACCGGGCCGATAAAAAAAATCTGTAATTAAAGGTGGAGAGCTCGATCCTCCACCACAAGGTCTTATCATTTTTGATCTTACCCTGCTGCGTATTGCTAAACATGAAGGCAACCGACCGTTGGTCTGTGAGGAGAGTGAATCTCCTGCTGGCCAGGTAATGCCTCCAGTGCCGCACAGCTTCAAAGATAGCTTGGGCCTCCTTTTCGACGGAGGAGTGCCGAATTTCGGAGGCATAGAGGGTGCGGGAAAAGAATGCCACGAGCCTGCCTGCCTGGTTGAGGGTGGCGGCCAGAGCGACGTCTGATGCATCGCTCTCGACTTGGAAGGGGAGCGTCTCGTCGACCGCGTGCATCGCGGCCTTGGCGATGTTGGCCTTGATACGGTTGAAGGTCTGGTGAGCCTCGGCCGTCAGTGGGAAACCGGTGGAGTGGATGAGTGGGCGTTCCTTGTCCGCATAGTTAGGGACCCACTGGGCGTAGTACGAAAAGAACACAGGCATCCTTTGAGGGCCTTGGGGCAGTGGGGAAGGCGGAGATCCATGAGGTGGCGCTTGCGATCGGGGTCGGGCCCTAGAACTCCGTTCTGAACCAATATCAGATATGCGTGAGAGGGGGTACGCATCGAGCTGTGTGTACCAATTGATGGTCTGACTATAGTCAACGACCATCCTGTTTTTCTCCCCCGTTTTCACCACTACCACTTGGGCTCTCCAGGGGCTGTTGCTGGCCTTGATAATGCCTTTCCGCAGCAGCCGCTGGACCTCAGACCTGATGAAGGTCCTGTCCTGGGCGCTGTACCGTCTGCTCCTGCTGGCGATGGGTTTGCAATCCGGGGTGAGGTTTGCAAACAGAGAAGGCACGTCGACCTTAAGGGTCGTGAGGCCGCATACAGTAAGGGGTGGTAGGGGCCCGCCAAATTTCAGGGTTAGGCTCTGGAGGTTGCACTGGAAGTCCAGGCCGAGTAGCAAGGCAGCGCAAAGGTTGGGGAGGACGTAGAGCCGGAAGCCGCTGAACTCTATGCCCTGGCTGGTGAGGGTGGTGATGCAGTACCCCCGGATCGCCATGGAGTGGGATCCGAAGGCCAGGGAGATCCTTTGGTTAATGGGGTGTACTGCGAAGGAGCAGCGCCTTACCGTATCGGGGTGGATGAAGCTCTCAGTGCTCCCAGAGTCCAGAAGGCAGGATATCTCATGCCCGTCGACCTTCACCTTTGTCGACCCGGTCGCGAGGTTGTGCGGTCGGGACTGGTCGATCGTGATGGAGGCGAGACGCGGCTGGTCTTCGGCGGTTGCAGGCGATGAGCGGCCCGATGAGGTGCCTGACGGGCAGGGGCCCTGAGCGGGGAAGATGGCGGTGCCCTCGGGCCACACGTGTCCTGAGGCAGGCAAGGTGGCGGCGCCCTCGGGCCGCACGTGTCCTGGGGCAGGCAAGATGGCTCCGCCCATTGGTTGTGAGGCAAGCAAGATGGCGGTGCCCATGGGCCGCACGTGTTGTGAGGGGAGGAAGATGTTGGCGCCCACGGGCCACACATGGTCTGAAGCGAGGAAGATGGCGGCGCCCACCGGCCGCATGCGGGGGTGCAGGGACAATAGCGGCGATTGATCGGGCCTGGCACACTGCAGCGAAATGTCCTTTCTTGCCACAGGCCTTGCAGAGCGCGATCCGCGCCGGGCATCGTGCCGGGAGTGTTTTGTCTGTCTGCAGAAGTAGCACTTGGGTCCCCGGGGTTGGTTGGCTGCCGCGCGGCGCAGGCGTGGGGTTGGCTGGGGGCGGTCGCTGATGGGGTCCACAATGGGGTGGCCACTGGCGGGGTTCACGATGCCCAGGAGGGGTGGGCTGTGCGGTCGGGTGCATACGCCTGTACGTTGCGTGAGGCGACTGTGAGTGAGAGCGCTAGTTTCTTGGTCGCCGCAAGGTCAAGCGTAGCCCCTTCTAAGAGGCGCTGGCGGATGTCGGCCGACCCCATGCCGGTAATGAACGTGTCTCTCATTACCAGGTTAGAATGTTCAGCGGCCGAAACGGCCTGACAATCACAGTCTCTCACCAGGGCGAGCAGGGCACGCCAGAAATCTTCCACAGACTCACCGGGAAGTTGGTGCCGCGTGGACAGGATGTGCCTGGAGTAGATCTTGTTGGTCTACTGAGCGTAGTTCTCCTTCAGTAGCGCCATGGCCTTTGTGTAGGTAGGCGTGTCCTGGATGAGGGGAAAGACATCGGAGCTCAGCCGCGTGTACAGAATCTGGAGCTTCTGTGCTTCTGGGATTGGGTCTGTCGCAGATCCGATGTATGCTTCAAAGCAAGCTAGCCAATGTTGGAAGTCCTTTTTGGCGTTGTCTGCTTGAGGATGCAGCTGCAGGCGATCCGGCTTGATGCGGAGGTCCATCTCTGAAAAATCTCTGTGTAATAAATTGATGCACTATCAATTACGACGAGATGAGAGTAGAGAGTAATCGAGGCTTTATTACACAGAGATGTGTGGCCTCATACAGCTGCTGCCGAAATGGTTGCAGTTCGGAGAGCACACACATTTATACTCCGCCTACTGGGCGGAGCCAGCAGACAGGGATCTACTCCCGTACCTGTAATACAGGGGTCTTACCGTAATACCCTCATATGCAGTGCAGTATATACAATATAATACAACTGTGGTGACCCCCCTCCCACCACTGTGAACTATGCGTGTGGTTAACGATGCCCCCTCTGTGGCTCCTCAGGAAAAGCTCTCCCACAATCGTTGAGAGAGGGCTCAGACTGGTGGTGGTTTGCCGGACATCAGAATCCTCACCACCTTCGAGGAGCATGCCCTGGAGATGACCAACGTGGCCGAGGACAGGGCGGTCACCAACACGGAGGCTGGCGGATGCCGCAGAAGTGAGGAACCACCCGGCTACACCCGGGGGACCTGTCAAACATGAGTTGTTATTGCCTTACTGACTGACCCATTCCCCCCACTGACCACATGTCCATTCTCCCGCAGGTCCTCCAGCCGACGATGCCGGCCCATCCCGGGCGGCCGTCTCTCCAGCGTCCCAGGAGAACACCTCGGAGGGGAGCTCCGAGGAAGCCACCATAATAGTCGTGGCACAGCTGTCATCCCCACTATCCACCAGCGCAGATAAACACAGCTCGGTGGGAAATGTTAGTGGACAGGCTTCTGGGGCACAATCTGGTGAGCACCGCACTACTGCTGATGTAAATCAGGTGGAGGCAGGAACCCCCAGGCGAGACAGCAGTTGAGGGTCTGCTGGATCCCAGGACCCAGCTGGGTCGCAGCCTGATGCTCCACCCCTGGAACAGAGTTTCCCAGAGCTGATGAAGACGATAGGGAGCAGCCGGGACGTTCAGAGGGAGATGTCAGCATCACTCCAGCAGATCCATCGCCGCTTGGAGGAGTCCCAGAGGCTATGGGTGCTGGAGCTGTCGCCGGCAATGTGTGGCACTGAGGCCAACACTACTAGGGTGGCTACCACAGTGGAGAGCCTGCTGCAGGACGTTGGCACCATTAGTGAAGGTGTCCAAAGCATTGCGCAGTCCAATGAAGGCCATTATTGAGGGTCTGGGAAGAATGTCCGACTCGCTGGGGGATGGTACCTAGCACCAGGCTGATCTTGATGAGGTTTGCTGGACCTGTCCCACTCTCAGATGGGAATGGCCGAGGCGCTGCGAGCTTATCCCAGTTGCAGGAGGGCATTGCCGAGGCTCTGCAGAATATGACCCAGTCACTTCGGAGTATTATTGACATGATGGTGCAGCCATCGGGGAGCCGCCAGGGCTGGCAGAGCCAGATGATACAGGGGCAGCCGGGGCTCGAACTAGCTGCCCCTCCATCCCAAGGTGAACCCCAGGGCCCTACGGGTCCTGAGCTTGAGGAGGGGCGCTGGGTGCCAATGCGGACTGTCCCATGGAGTGACGATGGGGGCCACCAGCATCCCGCTTTACACCCCTCTGATTAGGCCGCATCTCACAGTCAGCACACGGGACATGTGCTGCTGACAAGTGAGCCGAGCCCTTCGGCCTCACACCCCCAGAGGATGTCCACCAAGGGCATCCAAGACCACAGGATGTGGTAAGCAGCTGGCTGCCTCCACCTCAGATGTGCATCCTGGGAACACACCTAGACGTAGTGATAGAACCAGGAAGGTAAAGCACATTGAGGATCGCTGAGGGCACCAGGGAAAGGGGAAGTGGTGTGGGAGTGGGTAGGGGGTGATGGGGCTGGGGGTCGGGGAAGGGGCAGCACCATCAGGTGTGTGGGGAATTGTAAAACACAATTAACACTTTTGTGCACAACTAGTATGATGCCTCTGTCACTTTCTTCCGCAATGCCGGCCGACCTCCAAACCCTTGGCCCATCTCTCCTGGCAGTCTGCCCCCCCCCCCCCTCCCCCCCCCCCCCCCACCCCCCCACACACACACCTTGGCACTCACACACCCTCTGATCATGGACATGACCCTGCAGCTGCGTCCCATCCCCTGGGTGTTTGGGTGTTGGCTGCTGCCTGTGTGATGTTGCCTCCTGCAGTGTTCAGGCACTATGTCCATGCATCAAGGTGTGATTGGGATGCGAGGCTCTCACATGCCACATGGCATGGCCACCCATGGGAATCCACTTGGGCTGTGTGAAGTGCTCACTTAACCATGATTGCCAATTTCCTATTAGCAATAGCCTTCAGTCGCATGGCCAGAGGCCTCGGCATTCTGTGGGGGTTATGGGCGGTCAGTGGGACGGACAGGCAGGGGCAGGAGTTGCCCCCGGAATGGGTACAGACAATCCAGGGATGGGCATAGTGGTGCAACGTGTGGTTGCCCCCCCCAGCACCTCCCCCCACCCTCCCATGACAGCCCACCCCTGCAGAGGGTCCCCCATCCCCAACCAAGTGTCCCCCACCCCCTCGCCGAGCACTGGGATGGCAAGCCCAGTGCCACCCTGGCTCTTTGCCTGTGAGCAAAGTAGGCTACTCACCTCCTCAGCTCCCCACAGAAGCCCTTCCACCAGGTTCATGTTTTCCAAAAGGAGTACTAATCCGCGCCAGCGTGACCACTTGCTGGGAAGGCCGCTGAATGACGGGAGGCTGTTGGATATTGGGTGGCTCTCATTAATTGTATGGAAATAAGACTTAAGTGGACGAAATAAATGTATTGATCCACCTGGGCACATAGGGAATCCGTGACAGTGCGGATGCACCTGTGCACTGAGGTCTGTGAAATACCAGACAGGTCCCCACTCGGCGCCTGGAAGGACCACGTCGCGTAAAGGTTCAGGGCGATTGTCACCTTGACGGACACCGAGAGCGGGTGTCCTCCCCCATACCCCTGAGGTGCCAGGCGTTACACACATGAGGCCCAGTTAACCTCACTGGGTACTCTCTCTCTTCTCGGTTGGTTCCACACTGGCCAACCTTTTATACAGGTATGGACAGATAAGCTACCCCGCCCCTAGCGAGGGAGCTCATACTCCCCGAGGGGAAACAGTCATCTCCACACCATATGTCCCGTGCTGGTTATTACATCCCCCCCCCCCCCCCCCCCCCCCGCCCGCCGCCAAAGTCTGAAGACCCTCTCAAAGGATGATGAGGAGGTGAAGACCAAAGAAGAAGAAAAACCCGAGGAAGACGAAAAGGTAGAAACCGGTGCAGCACTCGCACAGCTGGACGACGAAAGCATTTTGGCTCCAGTAGGTCGATGTCGAACGGATGAGCAGGACCAGTCGCCGAATCTCGCCGGTGATTAGGTCTGGCCCGACACCCCCACATGTCACACAGGGGTGGAGTCACCATTCGCCGAGCCAAGGGATGGTACCTGGCCCATCAACCCAAGGATCGAATCGCCGCGGCGTTCCTTCCAATCCACCTAGAGATCACGTGAGGGGGTCACCCGACAATGCTCAGCTCCATAACCTGAATCTCCCGAATGCCCCATGCAGCGCTATCTTGGAAAAGGGAAATCTGCAGGACCTGCAGAAATGCTAGGGAGCTGTCGCCCAGAAGGGTTTTTTCCTGCTTTTTTCTCCCATTTTTCTTCACAAAACTCTGTCGCAAACAAAAAAAACTTGCTGAATTCTGTGCATATTGCCCCAGGATTAGCATGCCCATTTGGAATGTGCCAGAAAATACACCATAAATGGTGTCTGTAATATTCTAGTTAGGCTTCTTCACAGATGAGCAAAGCTCCGCTTACAAAAGACTTTAACGAATGGTGTTGCACACATCGATCCCCATTTGCCGTCTCCTGCAGTGAACAACCCCGTTAACATCTGAATTTGCAAGGCTTCCAGCCACACGGTAATCTCTATAATGCTTTTCAAATGTCACTGTTGTTCATCCCACAGACCAATCGATTGTGGAGCATGTCAGTCAATACAATGCCGCGCTCACAAAGTCCGGCGAAGTTCTGAAGTCCAGCACCAAACTCTGCAATGGACTCTCGGGCCAACCGCTCCACCTTATGGAACCTGTATTGCCAAACGATGTTCGACGGAGTTGGGTTGAAACGTGGCGGCCCCAATGTGATGAGCGGATCAAAAAGTACCTTATCTGGTGCTGCCAGAAACGTTAAGCCCCGCGGGGACCACTCCAAACGTATGTGCTCCAGAGGCTGGTAGCTGCATACCTTGGCCCAGTGCTCATTTTCTACGATATTACTGGATATTAAAAAGCACTGCAGTCACTCCGCGCACTGATATCAGTTGTCCATACCGGGGTCAAAAGCATCCAGCTGCCCAAACAGGAACAACGTGAACCAAACCAACTCTGTACCATAGTCCAAAAAATAAATTCGGGGAGGAGGCTCAGCTGGAAAAGTTACACGTTGTAAGCTCTAGTTGAACCCTCGTCGCCAGTTTAGTAAAGCACAAGGAGTCCACAGTGAGTTGAAGTAAAGACATTTATTATATACATGACGGCTAATTAACCTCACTGTGTACTCTCTCTCTTCTCGGTCGATTCTACACTGGCCGATCTTTTATACAGGTACAAATAAGCTACCCCGCCCCTACTAGGGAGGTCATACTCCCCGAGGAGCACAGGGAAACACTTATCCCCACATGATATATTCCGTGCGAGTTAATACAGTGACCTCCTACAAATTACCCCATGACCTCCTATAAATTATCATTAACCCTGAATATTTCAGACATTTTGCATTGAAAGTTGCCTTCAGAGCAATTTATTTTCGGAGTTGATTTTTCCTCTTAGCCAAACAGTTCAAAGCAGTGAGAGTTCACACACTATTCAGTTTGGTAAAAGGATAATTCTTCGAAACATTAACCTCCATTAGGACAGGTGTGTACCTTCACACCACCACGTCTCATGGGATTCCTGATGAGCCAATTGGAGCATTCTGATGGAAGGGCAAATTTATGGCACTGAAAAGCAAATAAGGGGCAAAGAGTTTCACCTGGCTATGTTTGCCGAAGAGAAGGTTTTCCGTGGAAGTGGCAGGGAGTGGCTGGTAAGTGGGCATCATTTCAATTCCCAGGGGTGCAGTGCAGCATGAGAGGAAATTCTTTGGTTTTGGTGACACAAGGGATGTGGTAAAGGAGAGGGAACTCTGGGGAGAGAAAATGAGGAGACACAACTTGGACATTTAAGCGATATGGAGAAAACTGTTGGGACACCGGAATGTTTGATGATAAATTGGGACTTCACCGACAATTAATCCCTTAACCTTCTCACACATTAACCTTGGGGCTGTCACCTGAGTCAGGAGGAGCAAAAGCTCTCCTGCCAACTCTGTATTAGAAGCATGGACTCCTGCTGGCCAGCACGTTTCCCCAATCTCCGCCACCACTTTCCCAATCACTGTCTTGACACCCCATTCTTGATTTTCACCCTGACCCTTCTCCAGATTCCGACCTTGACCCTTGTCCATGTTTCGTTGTTGACTTCCTAATTGCTTCCCTTCTGGGTTCCATCTTTCTTTTCACTTTTTTCCCCCTTCAGTGACTTACAAGGTCACTACTGGCAACACAGTGGCCCAAGATTCATTGCCTCTGCTGCCTGGGGATGCACAGCAGGTGCTGGTCACTCATTGCTTTTATGTCACTGAGGCTGAAGACCCAATATCAGGGGTGACTTGGGCCTACCCCTTCGGGTGCTGGAATCGATTTCTGTGCTCAGTTCACACCGACCTGAATGAATTTCTGAGCCATCAATATTGCTTTGAGGACTGTGCATGCACACAGTCTCAGCAGGGTCCAACAGAAGCATGCTGCTGCAAAGCAGAGAGCAGAGGTGGTCATTTTATTCAACTGGGCTGATAGTGTCGAGCACCCCTGATTGGGGGCATGACTTTTCAAAGTGTAAGAAACTGGTGGACAGTGAAAGGATCTCATTGCTGAGCTGAATAAGGAGATACAGGTCCTGGATGTCAGCAATGACATGGAAGAACGTAATTGATCTGGATTTGACCTTTTGTAGCAGTTAGTCTGGAGATGGCTATGGGGAACTGTGATTTGGACATGGACCAAGGGAACATCTGAATGGTTATCTCAATAGAAGCATCATGAGAGCAAACAACAGATTCAGGGACATCAATTTTTATGTTGGTGGATGAACCTCTTGGTACAAAATATTGAGGGGCTAGCACCGGTGCCCCATGGAACACAATCATGTTTGGGGACATGATGAGCGGAAATTTTCTGGTTGTATAGTGGCAAGGATAGAGGTGCGGGGTGGAATAGTGGGGGGGGGGGGTTGGAATAGGGGACAGCCACATTGGGAAGGCTCCCCAACACAGCCCTTTTGTCAGGGAAATTTCCTGTGGACAGCCTAGGAAACAAATTCGCTCCTCTCATCTTTTGTTTTTATAGTGTCCCAATTCAGCCACACATACACATTTTAATCCCCACTCCCACTTGTTCGAGCCAACAAGATGGCACTGGTTGTGCTGGACCATTCCCATACAGCTGATGGGCCGGTTGGGGCCAGAGGGCACCTGGGGGGGGGGGTGACCCTTGGGGGACACCTATACGGCCCATGGCACTAAGTTCAAAGTGGGCTCTTAGCAATGTGCGCAGCAACATTGCTGCCTCGCCGGCTGCGGCAATGGTGTGCCATGTCTGTCCACCCCGACCTCACAGCCCACTTCCTGGCCACCTCCACTACTTTCCCCGGCCCTAGCAAAAGCGGAACAACTGTCAGAAAACGATGGTGATGTTGGACCCCTTCCGCACCCCTCAGCAGCCGCCAGGCCGGTTCCACGATTTTTAAAAGCACGAATGAACCACGCTGTCGGAAACTCGGCCCATCAGAGGCAGAGAATCGCCATGGCCCTGGAGAATACCGGGTCGAGCCCGCTAATGATATGCAAACGTTGTCTACTGTAAGCACATTCCAGAACGCATTGACGCCGCTGTCGAAGTGCTGGAGCATTGTGATTCAACGGCAAATTGGCACCAACCACTATTTCGGCATTAGAACTGATTCTCGGCCCAATCGCCTTTCCTGATTTCGGCGTCAGCTAACTGAGAATCCCGCCCCATGTCTTGGAGTGTCCTTGCAAGGCTATTCAAGACTTTTGCAGCCAACATTTAGGCCCAGTCAAAGCCATATCAACTGACAGCTGGCATGCATTCCACAAAATGCATTTGAAACCCCCCAAAGGTTTTGAGGCACAGCTTACATTAACATTGCATTGAAGTTACTGTGAAAATCCCCTAATCGCCACACTCTGGCCCCTGTTCGGGTACACTGAGGGAGAATTCAGAGTGTCCAATTCACCTAACAAGCATGTCTTTCGGATAGCATACCTAATTAATCCCCTTTGTGATGAACTATTGTTCAATTAATGGTGATAGTTTCCTTTGCAGAAGAATAATTTGGCATTCTCTTCAGCCCTAAAGGGGTCTCAGAGTCACCATCAAAATGGCAGAGTGTCAAAGTCAATTTTCTAATCGACAGCTCTGTTGCGCCCTTACTGGTATGGGTCTTCCGGACAAACGAATATACCTGTTCTTGAGATTTGGGATGGGATCCATGTCTTTCACTCATAGAGCAGGCACCCTGTAATTTTGGAACCTTTGAGAGTGTAAGTGTTTTGCTGGGTTTCAGGTTGTTGTTGAACCAAAAGTTCTTGGATGGGTTCTCTGTTCCGCTGCACCCGTTTTCTGGTGTGGTGCGCCCCGCCGGCAGCGGGATTCTCCATTCAGGCAGCCAGCCAATGGGGTTTCTCATTGTGGGTACCCAGCGCCGTTGGGAAATCTACGGGGGTGAGCACGCTGCCGGCGAAACAGAGGATCCCTCCTACGGAGAATCCAGCCCCTTTCCTTTTAGTAAAGTATGCTCGCAGGATGTGAGTGACTCTGATGTGACAATATTTTTGCCCATTCCTATTTACCCACGGTCACTGTGCGACTTGTGATCAGTATGAGCTTCCTGCATGTCCTTATCCTTCTCTTCCTCCTGAGAACGAACACAATAGTATTGGACAATACAGATCCTGATGTGAGGGACACACTTGATCAGTATGCCCCAGTTACAGAATAGAAACACTCTGCTCTGTCAGCATAAAGGTCAGAAACTCAGTGATTAAATGTTCCTGCTTGCTCTCTGCTTTGCCCATTCCTTTATACGGTCAGCCTGTACCTGACTTGCATTCTAAGCTGTACCCAATGGAAGTAGAGGAAAGCTGGGGCAGGCACTCATGATGCCTTTGAATGACCAGTTTAATCTAACTTAAATAGAAATGTCTCATTCAGGGCAGCGTGTCTTTGAGGAAGAGAATAAATGGAGTATCATAAAACTGTGACATAATAGGCATAAAGGTGCTGCCTTCTTCAAACCGCTCTCTGAGACTTCCTTTCTCAAAAGGCGGTAGTAGCAGTCTCTGGGCTCGATTCTCTGGCCGTGTTGCGCTTGAGCGAGAGAACAACGTGGCTGCGTGCCTTGCGGGATTCACCCAAGTCCCGTGAGGCATTGGAGTCGGAAGTCAGCCCAAAAGGGGCGGGGCCAAACGACACTCCCAGAAGCACTTCTTAATCCTACTTAAGACCTACTTACCCGGGATATACAGGCTCCATCGATTCGCCGGCCTCCCCAGGGAGCCTGCAGGCGGGCGCCGATCAGTGCTGGTCCACACAAACGTGGACCAGGCGGAACGGCACCCGGAGATGTCTGCCTGGCAATCGGAGACCCCTGGGTGGTCAGAGTCAGTGCAGGGTGGCCCACCTGCCCCTCCCCGGAAGCACCTTAGCACTGCTCAGCTGGCACCTTGGCACTGCCACCCTCAGTGCTCAAAACATTTCCATGGTCGATCTTGTGGCGGGTGGAGCGGAATAATCCAGCCCTAAGTGTGGGCTAAACTGGTGAGAAACTCCCTATGGCCCAAAAAGGTGACTCAGTTTGATTGAATAACGGTGGGGAACTCACCGGCAGAGCCAACGGGAAAATCCTGAAACCCCCGCCACAAATAAACTTAGAAACGTTTTGGGAGAATCGCACCCTCTGAATCTTTGTAAGGTAAAGTTGGATAGATTCTTGACAATAAAAGGAGTGACAGGTTATCAGGGTTGGGTGGGATTGTGTAGTTGAGGTTTCAATCAGATCAACCATGATGTTATTGAATGGCGGAGAAGTGACAAGAGCCCGAGTGGCCTCCTCCTGCTCCGAATTTGTTTGATTGTATACTTTTTAAACAGACATCTTTTAAGTGTTGCCATATATAATGTTTTGTCAGTAGTCTTGGAATACAAAGAATACCATAAAAAATTAAAATAATTTTACTTGTGTCAAGGTTAAAAATATTTTGTGCTTTCTTTTTGCACAAATTATGGACTCATCATATTCAGTGCTTATATCCCTGTGCTCCGCTTCTGGTAGTATTGGCATTCATGAAAGACTCTGGGCTGGATTCTCCGCTGTCGGGATTCTCCGTTACGCTGGCAGTGTACCCACGCCCGAGGATTTCCCGACGGTGTGGGATTATCCATAATGGGAAACCCCATTTGTGACTGGTGGGTCGGAGAATCCTGCCTCTTTGTATGACTGGAGACCAAAGAGAACATTGGCGGTATTAGCAACTTGCTGGATAGTGGAATGTCAGGATGAAACCAATCAGTCCCTACAGAGGGCTCCCTGCGGGGGAGAGAGGAGCAGAGCCGAGTAAGGCCTGGGGATTTGCGGGATGGTGTGAGCTCTTGGTGGGATGGGGGGTCAGGTTGGGTTGGGCCTGGGGGCCTTGGGGGTGGGGTGTGGTGTCTTGCATTGGCCCGATTGAGCCTGGGGTTGAGGGGTAGGAGTCCTGCACCAATGGGAGATATCTTGGCGGTTGGCAGAGACCCCTAGGAATCCAGTAAGGGGGTAGTCAGGGATTTTTGGGGAGGGGGGTCCCCTGGGGATGGTCTGAGGCATGGGGGAGTCCTGTGATTGGGGTAATCAGTATGTTGTGGATAGTACCCTGGGGGTTCAGTCTGGGTCTGTGCGACAGTTATCCAGAAGTTGGTTTGATTTTCATTCAAATTTTTTCTTGGTAACTATTGCTGTAAGACAGCTGCAACCATCCAAAGTTTGTGATTTAAACCACATTTTTGGATTGTTTCCAGCCCAGGACAATTGCCCAGGGGATGTTTGCACTTCTGGGAAATTGCCCTGCAAACCTTTAACTGTCCAAGTGGGGTTCCCCAGTGCATCTATGGAGTACCCTCCAGTCCAAACTGGGGGAGCTTGGACATTACAGCCCTATGTTTCTCTCTCCACAGATGCTGAGAGATCTGCAGAGTTTTTCCAGCACTTAATGTTTTTATAGCTGAGGTTATGCTAAATTTGTATAGAACATTGGTTTGGCCTCAATGGGAGTATAGTATGCAGTTCTGGGCATCACACTTTAGGAAACACATTAGAGAGAGTGCAGAAACAATTCACAGAAATGTGTGCAGTCACGTAGAAAGACTGAGAAGTTGGGGCTGTTTGCCTTGGAGAAGGTTGATTTGATAGAGGGATACAAAATCATGAGGGGTCTGATGTTCCCATTAGTGTAAGGATAGAGTACAAGAAGTTTAAGGTAATTAGCAAGTAAGCAATGGTGACAGGAGAAAATCTTTTTCATTCAGCAAGTGGTTCAGATCTGGAATGCACTCGTTGAGATCAATTGAGACATCTCAGAGAGAATTTCGTTGATTCAATGGACTTGGGCATCGCTGGCTGGGCCATCCCAGGGCCATTTCAGAGGGCATTTAATAGTCAACCACACTGCTGTGGAGTGACATGTAAGCCAGGCCAGGTAAGGTAGATTTCCTTCCCTCAAGGAGATGTCCTCAAGGACATTAGTGAGCAACCATCATTAGACTTATAATTTCAGATTTGTTTGAATTCAAATGTCATCATCTGCCATGGTGAGATTCGAAACTGAGTTCCAAATTATTACCCTGGGAGTCTGGATATTTCGTCCACTGACAATACTACTACATCACCACCTCTCCTAATTGGATTATTATATGCAAAGAAGGCTATGGGGAGTAAGCCGGGGAGTGGCATTCATCAATAAATTGCTCCCTCGGACAGCCAGCACAGACACAATCGACCAAATGACCTCCTCCTTTGCTGTAACCATCCTGCGATTCTATGATTCGCTGGACTCTGAAACAAAGGCATTCAGTTCAGACTTTAAATCACTGAGATGCAGATATCCTCCTTCCCAATCCCCTTCCACCAGTGTATGCAAAGTTACCAGGGTTAGTATGCATGGTGCTGCTATTCCACTGCGCTCACTTTGAAGGTAGTTCCACTGACCTGTGCACCTACCATTGCCTCTGCTATGACCTTGGATCTAAGATCTGTGCAATTCCACAACGGCATCTCCAAGTTTATTTCAAGTTTGGCTGTTATTTCTACCAAAATGGATAATGTCACATTTGTCAACATTGTATTCCATCTGCCAAACCCTAGCCCATTCACTTAGCCTATCCAAATCCCTCTGCAGACTTCCAGTATCCTCTGCACCTTTTGCTTTACCACTCATCTTGGTGTCGTCTGCAAACCTGGACACGTTGCACTTGGTCCCCAACTCCAAATCATCTATGTAAATTGTGAACAATTGTGGGCCCAACGCTGATCCCTGAGGGACACCATTAGCTACTGATTGCGAACCAGAAAAACACCCATTGATCCCCACTCTTTGCTTTCTATTAATTAACCAATCCTCTATCCATGCTACTACTTTATTTACCCTTAACGACATGCATCTTTTTCCTATGCAGCAACCTTTTGTGTGGCAATTATCATTTAAATCATTTAATCCTGCACTGTCATGTTAAATTACAGTGCAGGATTGAGGGGCTATATGGTCTGTTCCTATTTTTTTCAGTTCTTATATTCCTGCATTGCCAGACTTAGGCCCTGCTCTGACAATGGAGTGACCACATTGGAACTATGGACCCCATATGTGCATCCTCGGAATTAGGAACACAGGAACGTACCAAGAAACATAGGACGAAGAGTGGGCAATTCAGCCCCTCGAGCCTGTTCTGCCAACCACTTATCATGATATGACCTAGCTGTAGTTTTACGACTATGCTGTCTCATTCTGGACTTTTGCTTCAGAGGAAATTATTTCTCTCTCTCCACTCTTATCAACTGCTCTAATCATTTTAAACAAACAGGCAAATCTTTTCGATGAGCGCACACAATCAGTAAATTTACCATTTTGTTTCAGTTATAGTTATAAAACGTTCATTTTAATTTGCATAAACGTCAATTTTAATTTGCATGAATCAATCTGAAGTCCTATCAAAAAGGGTGTACCAAACAAAATTGTTCAATTTGAGCTATCACAGCATTGTACTTGAATCATTTAAATGTTAAACAGTTCAGAAATAAAGTTTTCCCTTGTGAACATTTTAAAGTTCGCCTCACAGACTATTTCAATACTGCTATTTGCAAATGCGAGAATTAAATTCAAGCCACGGGGCACAACCAACCCAGAATAATATAAAATCGAACCAGTCAACTGTTTTTTTAAATTTCAATACTATAGATACACAGCTATTTCAATTACCTCATGGATTGATTTTCTGTCTGGCTTGGCAGAAGCCACAGTTTTGATCAACAGCCTCTGTTGCCGTGGGTGTTTTTGGACCAGCGGTTGGAGTGCTTCATTGTCCTCAAAAATCAGCCAGGATTTCCCCTAATGATCAGTGTCCACGACCTGTTTTGAAAAATGCTTGAGTGTGGAGTTGGACAAGGAACGTTTTGGGCTTATCTGTTGATTCCCTACTGTCTCTTCTTCTTTGGCAGTCCTTCGAAGTCAAGGATGACTTGCTTCCACACTGAAAATGAGTTTTCAAGTGACGGAGGAGTCCAACGCCCAACCTACACTCTCTGTCACAGATGGGTCAGACAGTGGCTGGAGGAGTCGGTGGTTGGACTGTCCGGATTGCCATGCGCTCCTTTCTCCGTTGACCCTTGGCTTCAGCTTGCTCTGGCCAATGAAGTTAGAGGTGCTGAGCTCCTACCCGGATCTTTTTCCTCCACATCGGACAGTCTTGAGTCAAAATTCCCAGGTGTCCTTGAATATGTTGCACTTTTTCTTCAAGGCGGCCTTGAGGATGCCCGTGAAGTGTTTCCTCTGCCTTCCTGGGGCCCGCTCTCCGTGACAAATCTCTGAGTAGAGCATCTGTGTCAGGAGTCTCGTGTCAGGCATGCGGGCGATATGGCATGCCCAGCGGAGCTGATGGAGCATGGTCAAAACTTTGATGTTGAAACGGGAATGGTGACGTTGGTGCACCTATCCTGCCAATGGATTTGCACGATCTTGTGGAGGTAGTGCTGGTGGTACCTCACCAGGATTTACTTGCTGTACATTGTACACGTCTCTGAGCCGCATAGGAGGGTGGGGATCACTGCTGTTGTGTAGACCATGAGCTTGGTGCTGGGTTGGAGATCTGGACTTCAAACACTTTCTTCCTCAGGGCAACAGAAGGCTTTGCTGGCACACTCAAGGCGATGTTGAATCTCATCTTCAGTGTCTGCTCTTGTTGACAATAGGCACCCACAGTCTGGAGAGTGGTCCACTTTATCCAAGGCCTTCTTGTGGATTTTGATAACCATGCTCTCATATGCCTCAGTGAAGGTATTGATGATGGCTTGGTGCTCAGCCGCCGAGTGCGTGCAGATGCCAGCATCGTCCACAAACTGTAGTGCAATGACAGAGGATGGGATGACCTTGGCCTGCAGGTGGCAGAGGTTGTTCTGCAGTTTAGCTTCATTCCAGTGGGGAGCTTACTGAGGGTGTGATGGAGCATTGCAACAAGGAAGATTGAAAAGAGCATTTGTGCGGTGACACAGCCTTACTTGACCCCAGTCTGAACATGAATTGGATTTGTGGTGGATCCATTGGTCAGGACCATGGTCAGGTCAGGAGCAGCAGGCGGATGGTGACATGTTTTGGGGGCAGCTAAAACATAACCCTTTGCAGTTGACAGTGCCAAAGGGCTTTATGAGGTCAAGGCAGGCCATATACAAGGGTTGGTGCTGCTCCCTGCATTTTCCTTGTAATTGCCGTGTAATGAAGATCATGGCTGGGATTCTCCGAGCCTCTGCGCCATAATCGCGCTCGGCGCAGGGGCGGAGAATGGGGCATTAGACCCGCGATCGGATCCAACGCCTTCCCGGAGAATTGCCGCCAGTCACCTCTGCGTGGTTGATGTGGTGCCGGTCGGGGGCCATTGAAAGAGGCCCCTGTGGCGATTCTCCACCGACAACTGGCCGGATTCCCGCTGGCGTGGTTTACTCATGGTTTCACCCGCCAGGAACTCGGAGTGGTGGCTGCAGACTCAGTCCGTGGCCACCCTGGTGGGGGGGGCGGGGGTATACATCACCGGGGGGGACTTCCAGGACGGCCAGGCTCGTGATCAGGGGCCACCGATTGGCGGGCGCGTGCGATCTAGTGGGTCTGACCCTCTGTGTGGGGCAGCCGCTACGCGTATGCACAATCCCACAGCTGTAAGTGCAGGACCCCGTATCGGCAGCTGGTGCTGCGAGGGGCGCTCCGGGGCCCTGCTAGCCTCCTTCAAAATGGAGAATCGCTCTGGACTTTCTCCAGGAAAGTCCAGAGTGATTTGCACCCATTTTCTTGCGGTCGTGGGGACATAGCCCCATTATCAGAGAATTCCACCCCATGTACTTTCACCCATATAAAGCCCTTTGTGCCGCTTAGTAGGTGGAATCCACATTGCGACTCTGGGAGGAACACTTCAGTCACAGGGAGAAGGTGATTAAGGAGAATTCTTTTCATGACCTTTCCTGTGGTCAACAACAGGGAAGTTCCTCTGTAGTTACTGCAATCACACTTGTCACTTTTCTTGACGATGATTACGATTACAGCATCTCTGAATTCTCGTGGCCTGTTCTCCTCCTGCGAGATTAGGGAAATGAGGTCATGTACTTTCACCAATATTGATTCTCCGCCATGTTTTAGAGCTTCGGCGGAGATTCCATCTGCTCCTGATGCCTTGCTGCTCTGTCGCATGGCCTTTTCTGCCTTCGTACTGGGTTGGAGTTGTGCTAAGATGGTGGCAGGTAGCACGCTACGGGATGGAGTCGAGGATGCTCATGTTGAAGACAGAGTCTCTGTTAACGATATCATTACAGTGCTCTTTCCAGTGGGCACTGACTGCTTCTCTGTTCTTGATGAGCACCTCTCCATTCTTGGCCAGCAGTGAAGTGGGGTCTTGGGTGTTTGACTGAGTTGAAGAAACCTCACGCCTCATGGTTGTAGGCTAACTTTTGGATCTCCTGCACTTTCTCCACACACTGTCTGTTCTTAGGTCACCGTTTTTTGGCTGGAGTCAGCCTTCAGCCATCTGTACAGCTGTTTTCTTGCTCTCAAGTTGGGTTGCATTTGAATAAGAGCTGGCAACTCTCCTTGTCTTCTGGCTAATATTCCATTATCAATGAACACAATAATGAAAGAGACTAATTCGGTATTTAAATCGCCATTGTCTGTGGAATGATGCTGGTGTGAAAGAGTTGTAGTGTTTGCTAATGAAACAGTCACTGAACTTCAGAAATAATTCGTTGAACTTTTTGGCAAGATATCTGTGAAGAACTCTGCTGATGTTACCTGTGAGAGTGTTTCAAAACCCCGAAGGCTAGCTTGAAACACTGGTTCTTAGTGGCGTATTTTTGTTTGGAATAATGTGAGGAAACAATGTACAGCCCAATGAAGAAGACCAGTTGTTGTGTAAACAATTAATAAATAATAATTATTAAAGTAAAAGAAAAGAACAAACACTTGGGAAAAGACTAAGATACACTATGATGCTGAAGTATATTAATAACTAAACGCACTGTGTTGTTTGAAGTTGTCTCTTGTTCTGAACTCTCTGAGACACCCCTTTTCCCAAGCAACATCCAATTTTAGTAATCTATTGGTCAAATCCAGGTAATAGCCTGGCTGTTAGATGGAGAACTAGCCTTGTTCTCCAATGAGTGTGCTAGCAGTTATATCGATCAATCTCTTTGATATTCCCCTCTGTCGATTCTGCTGTCTACCCCGCTCACATTATTTGCCTTCTGAAGTTACCATTTATATAGCCCCCACTGATCTTTGGTAAATGTTATGGGGAAATTATACAGCTGTTCGACCTTAGTGTATTTCACCCTCACGCTAATGAGAGACCAGACGAAGACTCTTCGAGTTATGAACAAGGCCTTTATTACAGCCAAAGCTGGGCTGACGACATTCCAAGCTGGCACAACAGAGAGCCCTGATTCAAAAATTGTACCGATATAGTTCAGATTTGTTTGCAAGAAATTAGCATATACCAATCAAAGACTACATTTGTTTAGGAATTATCTATATCCATTCACAATTAATAATTAGGATTTCATAATGTATAATATATGAGTATAATTATCAAATCACAATTTGGGCACATATGCTTAATTATAAAATCACCAAGTACGTATTTCTCACTACCTATCTAGTAACTTCTCGACACCGGTCAGATAAAAAATATGCCTGACCAATGGTGTACCATTCCCTTCCATTATCCAGTGTGTTCGTTGGGCACACATGAGCACACAATATAGAAAGGGTCCTTGAGTTGTAACTTTCATTGTTTTGAGCTGACACAACTGGTTTCTCATCACAAATATTCTGTCTTTAAGAATTTAGCATCTAGCGGCTTGTGTGATTTCTAACTTGTGTGATTTTTCACCCTTTCAGTGAACAATGTTTCTGATATGGCCATCCGCACCTCAATGCTTCTAGATTCCTGCTAATCTTGTTACTTTTTTGTTATTTTATTTTCATCTCAAGCTCACTGTTAATCTCGTCAACTTCCCACATTCCTGACATATTGTACCATATAAATGCAAGTGCTATTATTCTGATCTACAGATATATATCTCTAATAATTTATACTATGGGCGGGATTCTCCAGCTGCGTACGTCCAGCGACTGGAGATTCCCAGAATCCTGCCTGATGTCAATGGACTTCTCCATTATCCGCAGCTCTCCCGTGGCATTCTTGTAGCGGGCGGGGCAGAAGAATCCAGCCCTATATATTTAAACATATAGGGTGGAATTCTTTGAAAATGGGGCTATGTCCCCACACCCACGAAAAACAAGCGCAAATCACTCTGAACCTTTTTCTAGAAAGTCCAGAGTGATTCTCCATTTTGAAGGGGGCTAGCAGCGCCCCGGAGTACTCCACGCAGCTCCGGCTGCCGATATGGGGCCCTGCACTTCCGGCCGCGGGTCCGCGCATGCAACATGGCGGACCCACACAGTAAACCACCCCAACAATATAGGCCCCCCCAGAATGCGCACACCTGCCGATCGGTGGCCCCTGATCGTGAGCCTGGCCGTCTTGGAGGCCCCCCGGTGACGGATTGCCGCGGACTGGTTCCGCAGCTGCCACTTCGAGCTCCCGCCAGGTGGAACCATGAGTGAACCATGCCAGCGGGAACTCGGCCAGCTGCCGGCAGAGAATCGCTGCGGGGGCCTCTTTCAATGGCCCCCGACCAGCGCTGCGTTGACCGTGCGCGGTGATTCTCCGGTCCACGGTGAATCGCGGGAAGGAGTCGGATCCGATCGCGGGTCTGATGACCCATTCTCCGCCCCCGCACCGACTGCGATTTCGGCTCGGAGAATCCCACCCAAAACATGTATCGCTAAAGGTAAAAGAATCAAAGGATTTTGGACATCTGCAACCATTTTGCAGCTGCACTTAAACTGAAAATATGCTTTTGCAGAGACTGCAGTTCTCAATGTGTACAACAGAGGCCACTGTGTGAACTTGGGACCAATTTCAGGCATCACCAAAGCTTAATTCAAGTTTATTAATTCAATAAAGTCATTCATTATCTCCCTGCATAGGCTTCTCACAGGGTTTAACTCATGGAGGACCGCAGAATGATTTTTAACGACATTTATGATACACTTTAAACATCGATGCTAATATTCATTTGAAAAGTTGATTATTCAAAACATATTGCAAATAAATAAATGTTCAGTGTGTTCTCTAATTTCAGTCTGAAACATTCAATATCAGAGACGTACATGCATTTATTGCAGAGTAGGTTACTTTAGCTGGCCAAAAATAGCAGTAATTTCATAAATTAGAAATCTTTGTTGGTGGTATTAGCGTACAAATGCCTAATGTGTCCATGCAATATTCATCATGGAGGTGTTAACCTATTTAAAATAAATGGATTAATCGCTCTGTTTAAATAGACAAAGGTATGCCATATTATTGTGTCAATTTTTTTTCCTGCAAAATACTAAAAGGAATCATAAATAGACGATAGTGTTAAATACGGCATACCGTTAATAAAGTCATTTGTATTTTAAAGCACTTCTCCAAAACAATATGCGTCAAGGTGCAGATCAAGGCAGTGTTGGATGCCATGCAGGCAGAACTTTGGGGAGCTGATTGAAGCAATGATTGAAAAGATAGAGCATTCTTTAGCAGGTTGGTAGACAGTAAACAAGGCAAACATGTTTGGAAAGAAAATTGCAGTGTGCAGATTCAGGTGGCTGAAGGCATGATCACGGATTGTGAAGTGGGGGAGGAGGAACACAATACATCGAAGTCTAAGGAGCAAAGCATGCTAGCTGGAGAAGTGGAGACAAGAGAGTAATTAGCATAAATTATATTTACAATTTTATAATAGGTCATTTGCATATGTGATGATTCACAGCAAACTCATCAAATTAAATAAAAATAAATCATAGAATTTACAGTGCAGAAGGAGGCCATTCGGCCCATCGAGTCTGCACTGGCTCTTTGAAGAGCACCCTACCCAAGCCCACACTTCCACCCGATCCCCATAACCCAGTAATCCCACCCAACACTAAGGGCAATTTTGAACCCTAAGGGCAATTTAGCATGACCAATCCACGTAACCTGCACATATTTGGACTGTGGGAGGAAACCGGAGCACCCGGAGGAAACCCACGCACACACGGGGAGAATGTGCAGACTCCGCACAGACAGTGACCCAAGCCGGGAATCGAACCTGGGACCCTGGAGCTGTGAAGCAATTGTGCTAACCACTATGCTACCGGGCTGCTCCAAATGTTCTTGCTACTTTTGAGGATGCATTTTCTAATTGTGGCTCGTGATTGCAAACTATGCTTCACTAACTAATGCTGAAGAAGGTTGATTTTATACGGCTACGAAGGAGTCCACACCGGGTAGTACAAAGAAACTTAGTTTATTTACAATAACCATCATATGCATCATACGATAGATCCCAGCTGGGTCTGCCTTGCTGGTGCTTAACTGGCCACCTTATATATCATAGAAATAGACATTGTTTAGAGGTTCCCTACCACCATAATGGGGGAATTCGCATTCTGCAAGGTTCATGAGGAAGTTAAGTGTTCCCACCCTGTAAGATACTTGTGGGTTATAACATTCCTCCCCCACAAAGTCCAAAGAATCCTCTGACGTCTTTGGGGAAGGAGGGTACCAGACTCCCTTTGCATCTGATTGGACGTTGCACACCCAAGGTGTTGGATTGGGTGTTGTGAACATGGAAGGCGAACACCGCTTCCAAGTGGAACGTTGCAGTGGCTGCTCGACCGGTGGCTGCTGTACTGCTGACTTCCCATCGGAGATTTCCGATTCTTGAGTTTCCATTTCTGAATCTGTCCAAAACCTCAGTCATCTCGGCGCCTTGACCCCCTGGGGCCCTGTTACAGGCTGCTGCGGCATCAGAGTCAGCTGGATGAGAACTTTATGCTCACAAGCAAACTTTTGAAGAATTGGTCATCTGGGCACAATATGATCAAAGTGCTTCTGCATGATCTGACCGTGGACTTGTACTTGATAGGAAACCGGCCCTGTCTGGCGGAGGATAGTCCCGAAGACCCACTGGACGCTGTCTGCAAGGTTTTGAATATACATGAATCACCTGATACAAAGCGTCTGGGTGGTCGAAGGACAAAGCCCTTGCGGCTCTTGCTTATGGCGCACTTTCGCACCTGGGTTGGGGAAAATCATACTCAGGCAGGTTCGAAGCCTCAGACCCATCAGGATTTCAAACGGGCCAGAATAGCCTTGTCCTCCTTTAAAAGACCAAGAAAAGACTTATCGTCCGTAATAATAGTGAAATCGCGGCCACAAACATACTGGTGAAATCTTTTCACTGCGTAGGCCACCGCCAGACCCACCTTTTCGATCTGCGCATATTTGTGTTGTGCCGTAACCAGCTTCTGAGAGGCAAAATCAATCGGCCGCTCCCCGCCGTTCTCCATCCGGTGTGACAGGATGGCCCCAATACAGTAAGGCTCACCTGACGAGTCAGGGTTCGGTGGGATCGTAATGGGTCAGTAGCCCGGAAAATGATAACTGCTTCTTCCCCTGCTGAAAGATTGTTTCCTGCGGCTTCCTCCACGCTCATACTTTGTTCTTCATCAAAAGGAGATGTAAGGGGGCCAACAGGATCGCAAGGTTTGGGATAAACTTGCTGTAATATTCCTAAAAATGAACAATGTGCTGAGGCGTCCATTGGAGTGGGGACAGAATGGCGCACATCTTGACTGTTATAGGGTGTAAGCCTTCGTGGTCTACCCAGTAACTGAGGTAGACCACCTCCCTTGCATTGAAGACACACTTCACCCGCTGCAACCTCCACCAGATTCAGATAAACGTTTCAGTGCTCCCTCAAATTTCTCCAGATGCTCTTGTTTGGTTGCTCCCGTGAGCAGCACGTCATCTAAATAAACTGCCATGTAGAGCAACCCCCTCAGGATGTTCAACCTAAGGAATTCCACTAGGTCGCTCACCCACACCCCCAGTTCCGGCGGCCCCGAGTCCCTCCATTCCAACAGGATCCCTCTCCGGGCGACCAGAGAGGCAAAGGCCAAGACACATTGAAATATAACACAGGCAGAGGACACCCGAAAGGTAGCCGGGTGTACTCGTCCAGTCCTCTATGTTTGTTTATTGCAACATATTTATGGGAAGCGCATCCAATGCAAGCTGTAAATATGCATGACTAAGTAAACAAATGCACACCCACCAACTTCATGTAAAGATCTTCAATGCGGGCACGGTGGCGCAGTGGTTAGCACTGCTGCCTCATGGCTCTGAGGACCGGGTTTGATCCTGGCCCCGGATCATTGTCCGTGTAGAGTTTGCACATTCTTCCCTCTGTCTGCGTGGGTCTCACCCCCACAACCTAAAGATGTGCAGGGTAGGTGGATTGGCCATGCTAAATTGCCCCTTAATTGGAAAAAAAGAATTGGGCACTTTAAATTCATTTTAAAAATGATCTTCAATGCGGGGCATGGGGTAGCG
The DNA here is from genome assembly GCF_047496885.1 of Scyliorhinus torazame. Classification (NCBI taxonomy): domain Eukaryota; kingdom Metazoa; phylum Chordata; class Chondrichthyes; order Carcharhiniformes; family Scyliorhinidae; genus Scyliorhinus; species Scyliorhinus torazame. The sequence continues at coordinate 95,391,189 of NC_092714.1, read as the reverse complement.
ATCCAACCTTGAAGCCATATAGCCATATTCAGTGAGCTTATAGCCACCGCATAACTGGATTGTCTTGTCTGGCTTTATCACCGACACCACTGGTGCTGCCCATTCCACAAAACAAACAGGACTGATAATACCCAGATTCTCCAACCAACTGGGTTCAGTTTTTACTATTTCCAACAATGCATAGGGGACTGGGCATGCTTGGAAATACTGAGGTTGGGCTCCCGAGTCGACAGGAATATGAGCAATGGCCCTTTTATCTTCCTCAGTCCAGGTTGAAACACTTTGGGGTACTTGCCTATGTAGCCACCTGAGTTGGCCAAGTCCCGATTTAAAATGGAGAACAGCAAAGGCTGAAGGGAAATTCAGCCAACACAGGCAGAAACCAGCAGGTGCAAGTTACTATGTATTAAACTCTGCAAAAGCCCAGACAGCATCGATACAAGCAGCCATCTGCATAATAATGTAGCAGCCATCTACATACTAATGCGCGATCCCCGGGAACAATCGCAACATTTGGGACAAACAAAGCTAAGCCAGACTCCCCGGCGCCAGCAGGAGCCAACACAAAAGAGGTTAACGGACACCTCAAGACCGCCCATCGATCAGGGAACCGCTCCAGTATTGGAGAAATCGAACCAAGCGATTGGAACAAAGTCCAATCACCTAGAACCAGGTACAGGGTCCGCCCCGAAAGGTGGGAAGCCCCTGGGGACTATAAAGTTAAGCCCCCAAGTTCAAATCGTTCTTCTTGACCGGGTCACCCAGCAACACGAACCAACCTTGACTGTGACCGGTTCAACTGCCGCCGATATCCAGTAAGTCTTAAGTCAACGCTCGCTACGAGATAGGCGCTCCTAGCTACCAGTCCGTACCAACTTCGAATCCCGCAGACTCAGAACCCAAATGAAAGGCCATTTGTTCCCCTGACCTGGTGGGCCACTCCGAAGCTAAGTATAGGCCTGTAATTTATAGAAGTAGCTTAGACCTTGAAATCTGTGCATGAGTAGCGATTACTGTGTATAATAAATGTGCTTTGATTTGAATCTTACTAATCGGTGTATTGAGCTATTGATCATTACTTGAACTTGAACCTCGTGGCGGTATCATAAAGATACCTGCCGAGTCGAGAGCAAAGGTTATAAAACAGGGCCAATTGAACCAACCAAACGTTAGCAACACCGAACACCTCGCTTAAGCTACGGACCCCATCTGGAGGATACGCTGCCAATTTAGCTGTAAATGATTCAATCAATCATGGCTCAACAAACTGGGGCCTTGTATCCTGACCACAATAAGCGGGAGGCATGCCAATTGGCGCCCATAAACCACCGGAGTCATGGTGGTACCTGCAATATCCAATGGCTCACCAGAGTAGGTGGCCAACCTAGCCTTGGTATCGGTGAGGTCCAAATTCGGTATTCTTGGTTTAATGCAGTCAAATGTACTCTGCCCCACCAGTGTCCAGTTCCATGTCCAACAAATGCCTGTTCACTTGCATCGCAATCCTTATGAAGGCCACCCGAGGCGCTGCCATGCAATTTAACTGCATGCAGTTATTCTTTTCAGGCTCATCCAGGTGGAAGGTACGTGCACTAGGTTGACATCCACCGCTACCGGGGCATCTGGATCTCTGGCTTGGCTGCAGTCAGCGCTCTCACCTGGGCCGACAACCACATGCAGCGCAATGACCCGGTTTGGTCTCAGCGGATTCCGGGGAGGTTTCCCGTCGGGACGACTCAACCTTCACCCAAAGGGTTGGGCCTTTACGGTGCTCAGTCCAGGGCAGGGTACTGGTCTAGGGAGGGGTCCTGCACCATGAGGGGGCATGCTCCAAAGTGTTTACTTCCATGCCTTGTATTTTGTGCACCCCTCGCTCTGCCCTTTCCTGGGACTGCAAAGTTTATATGGTTTGTTGCAGATTCAGGGAAGGTTTGGCCAATGGCTTCTTTTGGGTGGCTGCATTGTTAATGCCACATACTAGACGGCCTCACAGCATTTCCTGCAAGGCAGTGCCATATTCGTAAAACCCGGCAATCTTGCGCAACTGGGACAAATACTCAGTGGCAAACTCACTCCTTTCTGCTGTATTAAAATTATACTGTTGTACGATAATGGATAGTGTTGGGTTAAAGTGCTGTCCCACCACAGAAACCAGTTTGTCCAATGTTTGCGTGTCGGGCGCTGCCATGTAGGTAAGGCTTTGTATCACTCCGAACGTATGGATGCCACAGGCAGTCAACAAGATTACTGTCTGGCAATCATTCTCCGTGATATTGTTTGCCCATGAAAAAGTAGCACATTCGCTCCGCATACTGATTCCAGTCTTCCAAGATGGTGTCAAAGACATCTAACTGTCCAAATAGAGCCATAATGAAGAGAACATTCTAACCTTTATCCAACAGGGGCCAGGAGGTGGCTTATCCGATGGTGTTGCAGTGTCTATATCCATCCAGTTTGACCCTCATCGCCAGTTTTATAGGGCCATGAAGGAGTCCACATGAGCAGCTCAAAGAAACTGAGTTTATTTACAATAACAATTATATACGTCACATGTTAATCTTTAACCAAAAATCTTTATTCGTGTCACAAGTAGGCTTACATTAACACTTCAATGAAGTTACTGTGAAAATCCCCTAGTCGCCACATTCCAGCGCCTATTCGGGTACACCGAGGGAGAATTCAGAATGTCCAAATTACCTAACAGCATGTCTTTCGGGACTTGTGGGAGGAAACCGGAGTACCGGAGGAAACCCATGCAGACACAGGGAGAACATGCAGACTCCCTACAGACTGTCACCCAACCGGGAATCGAACCTGGAACCCTGGCGCTGTGAAGCAACAGTGCTAACCACTGTGCTACCGTGCCCCCCTATCATTAGATCCCAACTGGGTCTGCATTGCCGGTGCCTAACTGGCCGGCTTTATATATCTTACAAGTAAACATTGTTCAGAGATCCCCTGTCCCCTTAACGGTGAGCTCGTATTCTGCAAGCTTCATGAGGCAATTAATTGTTCCCACCCCATAAGATACTTGTGGGTTATAACAGCTGACCTCACAGAGACTTTTGCAGTCAACTCAGTCAAACATTTTTTAAAGCAATTTTTCATTCTGAAATGACCCTGATGGTGCGGTTTTGTTGATTACAGGCACAGGAGGACTTTCTGGATAACAACAGCTATTAAAGGACTGCAGGTTCGATGTGAAATTATGTTATTTTACACTTGACCAGAGGAAAGTCTATTGCTGCAATCCTTTCAGTTTAGTTGAGCTGCACAGAAGAAATATTTCTACATTTCTGATGTAATCTTTTGACCTGCTGTTGAAGGAAGTGAATACTGTCCCCAGAAAAGAAGTCAACACTGCATGGAAGAAGATGGTGAAGAAGAGCTATATCTAGAACATAGAGCATAGAGCATAGAACATTACAGCGCAGTACAGGCCCTTCGGCCCTCGATGTTGCACCAACCTGTGAAACCACTCTAAAGCCCATCTGCACTATTCCCTTATCATCCATATGTCTATCCAATGACCATTTAAATACCCTTAGTGTTGGCGAGTCCACTACTGTTGCAGGCAGGGCATTCCATGCCCTTACTACTCTCTGAGTAAAGAACCTACCTCTGACATCTGTCTTATATCTATCTCCCCTCAATTTAAAGCTATGTTCCCTCGTGCTAGACATCACCACCCGAGGAAAAAGGCTCTCACTGTTCACCCTATGCAATCCTCTGATCATCTTGTATGCCTCAATTAAGTCACCTTTTAACCTTCTTCTCTCTAACAAAAACAGCCTCAAGTCCCTCAGCCTTTCCTCATAAGCTCTTCCCTCCATACCATGCAACATTCTGGTAAATCTCCTCTGCACCCTTTCCAATGCTTCCACATCCTTCCTATAATGTGGCGACCAGAATTGCACGCAATACTGCAAATGCGGCCGCAGCAGAGTTTTGTACAGCTGCAACATGACCTCATGGCTCCGAAACTCAAGCCCACTACTAATAAAAGCTAACACACCATACGCCTTCTTAACAACCCTCTCAACCTGGGTGGCAACTTTCAGGGATCTATGCATGCAAGACGTTTTAGTTGCTGTGAAATGAAGAGTCTAAAGTTCTTGTTCCTTTTCACTAAACAGCATTTATTTCACTTCCACAGCCTCTGCACAAAACTCTTAACAACACACCACCTGAAGAGGCCACCTGAAGCCCCTTTACATATCAGTGTCAATTAATAGATACTTAACATAAATGAGACAACTCATTGCAATGTCGCTTAACCCATTACTTAACAATGTACATGGACACCGAGATTTCTCTGCTCATCCACACTGCCAAGAATCTTACCATTGAGGTCCTTCCCAGTACTCTGTCTTCCTGTTTTTCCTTCCAAAATGAATCACTTCACACCTTTCTGCATTAAACTCCATTTGCCACCTCTCAGCCCAGCGCTGCAGCTTATCTATGTCCCTCTGTAACTTGTAATATCCTTCCGCACTGTCCACAACTCCACCGACTTTAGTGTCATCTGCAAATTTACTCACCCATCCTTCTATGCACTCCTCCAGGTCATTCATAAAAATGACAAACAGCAGTGGCCCCAAAACAGATCCTTGTGGTACACCACTAGTAACTGGACTCCAGTCTGAACATTTCCCATCAACCACCACCCTTTGTCTTCTTCCAGCTAGCCAATTTCTGATCCAAACTGCTAAATCACCCTGAATCCCATGCCTCCGTATTTTCTGCAGTAGCCTACCGTGGGGAACCTTATCAAACGCTTTACTGAAATCCATATACACCACATCAACTGCTTTACCCTCATCCACCGGTTTGGTCACCTTCTCAAAGAACTCAATAAGGTTTGTGAGGCACGACCTTCCCCTCACAAAACCGTGTTGACTATCTCTAATCAAATTATTCCTTTCCAGATGATTATACATCCTATCTCTTATAAACCTTTCCAAGATTTTGCCCACAACAGAAGTAAGGCTCACTGGTCTATAGTTACCGGGGTTGTCTCTGCTTCCCTTCTTGAACAAGGGGACAACATTTGCTATCCTCCAGTCTTCTGGCACTATTCCTGTACAGTACGAAGTACTGGGGTGTACACCCCAGTCCAACGCCGGCATCTCCACATCATGACTATTCCTGCAGACAAAGATGACTTAAAGTTCAAAGCCAAAGGCTCAGCAATCTCCTCCCTAGCTTCCCAGAGGATCCTAGGATAAATCCCATCCGGCCCAGGGGACTTATCTATTTTCACACTTTCCAGAATTGCTAACTCCTCCTCCTTATGAACCTCAAGCCCTTCTAGTCTAGTAGCCTGAATCTCAGTATTCTCCTCGACAACACTATCTTTTTCCTGTGTGAATACTGACGAAAAATATTCATTTAGCACCTCTCCTATTTCCTCGGACTCCACGCACCACTTCCCGCTACTGTCCTTGACTGGCCCTACTCTTACCCTAGTCATTCTTTTATTCCTGACATATGTATAGAAAGCTTTAGGGTTATCCTTGATCCTACCTGCCAAAGACTTCTCATGTCCCCTCCTGGCTCTTCTTAGCTCTCTCTTTAGGTCCTTCCTAGCTAACCTGTAACTCTCGAACGCCCTAACTGAACCTTCCTGTCTCATCTTTACATAAGCCTCCTTCTTCCTTTTGACAAGTGTTTCGGCTGCTTTAGTAAACCACGGTTCCCTTGCTCGACCACTTCCTCCCTGCCTGACAGGTACATACTTATCAAGGACACGCAGTAGCTGTTCCTTGAACAAGCTCCACATTTCCATTGTGCCCATCCCCTGCAGTTTTCCTCTCCATCCGATGCATCCTAAGTCTTGCCTCATCGCATCATAATTGCCTTTCCCCCAGATATAACTCTTGCCCTGCGATATATACCTATCACTTTCCATCCCTAAAGTAAACGTAATCGAATTGTGGTCACTATCACCAAAGTGCTCACCTACCTCCAAATCTAACACCTGTCCTGGTTCATTCCCAGTACCAAATCCAAAATGGCCTCGCCTCTCGTTGGCCTATCTACATATTGTGTCAGGAAACCCTCCTGCACACATTGGACAAAAATGGACCCATCTAAAGCACTCGAACTATAGCTTTTCCAGTCAATATTTGGAATGTTAAAGTCCCCCATAACAACTACCCTGTTGCTTTCGCTCCTACCCAGAAGCATCTTTGCAATCCTTTCCTCTACATCTCTGGAACTTTTCGGAGGCCTATAGAAAACCCCTAACAGGGTGACCTCTCCTTTCCTGTTTCTAACCTCAGCCCATACTACCTCAGTAGACGTGTCCTGTTCAAACGTCCTTTCTGCCACCGTAATACTGTCCTTGACTAACAATGCCACCCTTCCCCCTCTTTTACCACGTTCCCTGAGCTTACTGAAATATCTAAACCCCGGCACCTGCAACAACCATTCCTGTCCCTGCTCTATCCATGTCTCCGACATGGCCACAACATCGAAGTTCCATGTATCAACCCATGCCGCAAGTTCACCCACCTTATTCCGGATGCTCCTGGTCTCTGGTCTCCATATCTGGGGCGTCATTCTCCGACCCCCTGCCGGGTCGGAGAATCACCGGGGGCTGCCGTGAATCCCGCCCCTGCCGGTTGCCGAAGTCTCCGGCACCGGAGATTCGGCGGGGGCGGGAATCGCGCTGCGCCGGTTGGTGGGCCCCCCCCGCTCGATTATCCGGCCCGGATGGGCCGAAGTCCCGCCGATAAATTGCCTGTCCCGCCGGCGTAAATTAAAGCACCTATTTACCGGCGGGACAAGGCGGCGTGGGCGGGCTCCGGGGTCCTGGGGGGGCGCGGGGCGATCTGACCCCGGGGGGTGCCCCCACGGTGGCCTGGCCCGCGATCGGGGCCCACCGATCTGCGGGCAGGCCTGTGCCGTGGGGGCACTCTTTCCCTTCCGCCTCCGCCACGGTCTCCACCATGGCGGAGGCGGTAGAGACTCCCTCCACTGCGCATGCGCGGGAAACTTTCAGCGCCCGCTGACGCTCCCGCGCATGCGCCGCCCGGGGATGTCATTTCCGTGCCAGCTGGCGGGGCAACAAAGGCCGTTTCCGCCAGCTGGCGGGGCGGAAATTCCTCTGGCGTCGGCCTAGCCCCTCAATGTTGGGGCTCGGCCCCCAAAGATGCGGAGCATTCCGCACCTTTGGGGCGGCGCGATGCCTGTCTGATTGGCGCCGTTTCGGGCGCCAGTCGGTGGACATTGCGCCGTTTCGGGAGAATTTCGCCCCTGGTCTCCATCATCCCACAAATTGACCAGATGGGAAAAAGGTGTGACATCCTCATTGAGACTGTCAAGGAAAGGCTATCCAGCATTTCCCTATGCGAACATTTGGCATTCCTACAGAATCATGTAAAGTGGCCACTGACCTGGACACTTGTGTGCCACAAACTGGTCTCAATTTCTTCTGTCCAACGTAGAACATAGAACATACCGTGCTGAAGGAGGCCATTCGGTCCATCAAGTCTGCACCGACTCACTTCCACCCTATCCCTGTAACCCAATAACCCCTCCTAACCTTTTTGGTCACTAAGGGCAATTTATCATAGCCAATCCACCTAACCTGCATGTCTTTGGACTATGGGAGGAAACCGGAGCACCCGGAGGAAACCCACGCAGACACGGGGAGAACGTGCAGACTCCGCACAGACAGTGACCCAGCGGGGAATCGAACCTGGGACCCTGGCACTGTGAAGCCACAGTGCTATCCACTTGTGCTACCATGCTGCCCTAAAGATATATAAGATGATAGGCAGTTTATCTTTTCCCAGAGAACTCATGAACAGTTTACCTGCTTGTGCTGGATGTGCTGATTAACTTAGTACTTTGAGAGGCAGGGGGTGGGGAATCGGTTTGTGGCAGCAGCAGAGATCACATCATGGTAGAGGTAGCCATGATTTAATTTAAGTGATATAACCTGAAGACATAAAAGAAATCATAAGCAATGGAAATCAAACTTTTTTCCCTTTTTACTTCTTTAAAAATGGAGTTTGCTGAACCATACGATGGCCACTGCAAGTCACCTGATATCTGGAATTGTAAGGTGACCACTAAGACGTATGGATTGGACGGGAGACATGCCCTGACATGTTGCTCATGGAATCACACACCAGAGACTGTCATGGTCCATTTCAAAAAGGAACCATTGAAAGGAAATTTGCATTTTGATAAGCTTACCCCTCTCGTGGAGTCCGTGGGTCTACCAAGACACGAGCTACCCGGAACAGGGTCAACAATATGGATATTGACTCTTCAGACGCTAATGACTGGGATGTTACAAGCCACAAAACAAAAAACCGATCCAGATACAAGATAAACATCCCTCCATGAAATCATTGTGTAGGAAGGAGGTCACACAACTCGAGTGACCATTTTGAAATTGCGATATACTGTTGAGAACCCAGGAGCTAGTAAGTCTGCTGATGTAATTTGTGATAGCAGCACTCCAGGCTGACCAAGCAGTCTGCAACAAGTACTCCTTGAAGCCTGCTTATCTGGAAGTCACTGGCTACCTCCTGCCCAAGGGGACCAAGGGTGGGATTTTCTGGCCCTTCCCACCAGCAGGATCTTTCAGTTCTGCTGAAGGTGACTCCCTGTGGTGGCACCTCGGCAGCGGGGTGGGCAAGTAAAGCAAATCACCATTGACTTCAGTGGAACTGGAAGATCATGCCGGTGGCTAATGAGGGGCGGCCTCTGATGCCCAAAAGCATGCAGCGGAGGGTGGGTGGGCAAAAAAATGGGCCGAAGTCTGTAAATATCAACCTCATCTCACTGCGTCACAATCGTGTTTCATGGAATTCTGCACTTCTGCCTTCAGTCAGGAACCCACCTGAACTGGGATTTCTCCGTGAGGGAATCCCTCTGGATTTGGACTTTCTGAATTCTGGCAACCATGTGAAATGATATCCATTTTTGTCATTCTTTTTACTGTTAAATTATTCATTATTATAAATCTCCTTTTCTTATCCCCTTTACTGTATGTGTGTGTGTGAAGTTGCAATCTTCCCCCGGGTTTGAATGCGTGAGTAACTTAACCTTCTGATTTGATCATTTTCTTTCAATAAATGCAGAGTACCCAATTCATTTTTCCAATTAAGGGGCAATTTAACGTGGCCAATCCACCTACCCTGCACATCTTTGGGATGTGGGGGTGAAACCCACACAAACATGGGGAGAGTGTGCGAAACTCCACACGGACAGTGACCCAGAGCCGGGATCGAACCTGGGACCTCGGCGCCGTGAGCCAACAGTACTAACCACTGCGCCATCGTGATGCCCTGATTTAATCCATTTTTAAAATAAATTTAGAATATCCAGTTATTTTTTTTTCCAGTTAAGGGGCAATTTAGAGTGGCCAATCCACCTACCCTGCACATCTTTGGATTGTGACACACAGACACAGGGAGAATGTGCAAACTCCACACGGACAGTGACCCGGGGCTGAGATCGAACCCGGATTTAACGACCCTTCAAACCACAGTGAAAACCTTCAATGTCTTTTTCACTATCCAAACCTTTTATTTTGTCACCTTTAAAGCCTTAGATAAATGGAATTTAACTTGGAATACCTTAAATTACATGGGGAGAAAATGCTGGCTTTTAGATAATTTCTAATGTGTCACTTAAACACATGGCTTGGAAATGTGCAGCTGTCAATATGTGGGAAATTTAGTAAAAAAGCATGCGGCACTGATAACAGTTAAGAATGCTCAGTACACAATGTCCTTAGCCATAAGGCTGTCTGGATCCTTGTTCTTATCCACCACTCAAGGTCCCCATACCCCAAAATAGAAGTTGTTGTTTTTTGGCCAACACTGCCCACTTGTATATGTAGCAAACTGGCCATTTAGTCTGAACACTTAAACCATACAAGGACATAACCTCCCTCGTTGAATAGAAGTTAAGCTGGAGATTGTTGGAAATGCTCAATGTAAAAACTCAACACAGAAATTTAGAGAACCACGTATTCATTCGTAAGTGGCAGGACCATTATAGATACATCCAGTTTGGGAGGAGGCAGGAGGGTCAGTACTTGAGTTACAAATGTGGTTAAGCACAAAGTATGAGTGAAGAGCAGCAAATACAGAATGTGATTGTGTCAGGCGCAGCAGGTAACAATAATATTCAATTTGACTGACTTAACTGTAAGCCTCTTTGGATCCTGTATATGCAAATGCTAGTTTATGAAGAATATTCAGGATGCACTTGTTCTGTTTTAATTTAACAATTTGAAATTTGAACCTAAAAAATGGATTCCTTCAATAACCAGAAGGTGACAACTTCCAGGAATTGCTTTCTAAGGGCGGCACATGGCGCAGTGGTTAGCATTGGGATTACGTCTCTGAGGACCCGGGTTCGAATCCTGGCTCTGGGTCACTGTCCATGTGGAGTTTGCACATTTTCCCCGTGTCTGCATGGGTTTCACCCCCACAACCCAAAGATGTGCAGGTTAGGTGGATTGGCCACGTTAAATTGCCCCTTAATAGGAAAAATTGGTTTATAGGGCTCTTTTGAATTGATGTAAAAGTAACATCTTTGTGAAGAAATTACATTTCTATCTGCCAAGGTACATACTTTGCCATCTTTCAAATCTGTTGTACAGTCATTGGAATCATTTGAATACCCTCATTGATTTCCCACAGAATATGGATGGGATTTAACCTCGCCCATTGCGGTGGGAAACATGGCAGCCAGGTGACTTCATCACTGGAGAGACTGCACATCAATCTCCTGCTGGTAGTTAAATCTCCTGCAATAAAGTTGGGAGTGGAGAAGGAGGAAACTTTTTTTAAAAAACGCATTTTATTCAAACTTGTATCAATGTAGGTTACAGCAAATAAACACCCCGGGAAACATTCTTCCCAACAATCAACTATACAGTTTGTACAGATTTTTCTCCTTTTCACCCCCCCCCCCTCCCTATCACCCAACCCCCCACAATGAACAGCTCCTCAAACATGGTCACAAACATCCCCCACCTTTTCTCAAACTCCCCTGCTGAGCCCCTTAACTCATACTTTATCTTCTCTAACCGCAGGAAGTCATACAGGTCATCCAACCATGCTGCTACCCCCGGTGGCGATGATGACCGCCACTCCAGCAAAATTCGTCACCGTGCAATCAGTGAGGCGAAGGCCAAGACATCGGCCTTCCTCCTCTCCATGAGCTCCGGCTTCTCTGAAACCCCAAATATCACCACCAAAGGGTCCGGGTCCACTCCCTCCTCCACTATCCTGGCTAAGACCGCGAACACTCCTGCCCAGAATCTCATAACCCCAAAACATGTGCGCGTGATTCACTGGCCCTTGCCCACACTTCTCACACTCATCTGCTACCCCCTGAAAGAACCCACTCATTCTCGCCCGAGTCATATGCACCCTGTGCACCACCTTAAACTGTATCAGGCTTCACCGTGGACTGCACCACTGGGCTCCCTGAATACCTACTCGGAGCCATTCGCAATGTTGCCGTCACCATAGCCCTCAAACCAGACTCCTTACAAGATTCCTCCTCAATCCTAACCCACTCTACCCCTTCTCCTTCCCACCACAGCCGCACCTTGTCCACATTCGCCGCCCAATAATAATGAAGCAAGTTTGGCAACACCAACACCCCCCTGCTGCCTCTGCCTCTGTAGCAGGGTCTTCCCCATCCTTGGCACCTTCCCCGCCCATACAAAGTTAGAGATGATTGTTTCCACTTTCCGAAAAAGGCCTTTGGTATAAAGATCGGGAGAGCCTGAAAGATAAACAAGAACCTCGGCAGAATATTCATTTTCACCACTTGGACCCTCCCCGCCAACGTTAAGTGCAGTGTATTCCACCTCTTAAGATCCTCCCTGGCCTCCTCCACCAACTTCGTTAAGTTCCACTTATGGAGCCCCGTCCATTCCCTTGCTACCTCAATCCCCAAGTACCTAAACCTATCCCTCGCTACCATAAATGGCATCCCCCCTAAATTAGCCCGCTGTGCCAGCTCATTCACCGGGAATACCTCGCTTTTCCCTATATTCAGCTTGTTTCCCGAGAACCCTCCAAACCTCCCCAACAGGCCCATAATCCTTCCCAGACTCGCCAACGGATCCGAAACATACAGCAAGAGGTCATCGGCATAGAGCGACACACGATGCTCCCTCTGTCCCCTCATTATCCCCTGCCACTCTGTTGACCCCCTGAGAGCCATCGCCAATGACTCTATGGCCATCGCAAACAGCAGCGGCAACAGTGGGCACCCCTGCCTCCTACCCCTGTGTAAGTCAAAGCTTCGTGAGCTCATATCATTCGTCCTCACCCTTGCTCTTGGTGCCACATACAGCAACCGCACCCATGCCACAAATCTCGGCCCAAACACAGACCTTCCCAAAACTTCGAACAAGTACCGCCACTCCACCCGATAAAATGCTTTCCCCGCGTCCATGGACACCATCACCTCCAGTACCAGAGCTCTCGACGGATTCATCACCACATTCAACAGCCGTCTTATATTATTCGCGAGCTGCCTGCCCTTCACGAAGCCTGTTTGGTCTTCTGCAACCACCCCCAGGACACAATCCTCCACCCTCCCCGCCAACAACTTAGCCAATACTTTCACATCCGTGTTCAATAGTGATATCGGTCTATACGACCCACATTCCACCGGATCCTTCCCTTTTTTGGGGATTAGTGTGATTACTGTCTGCTTCATTGTCTCCGGCAACTCCCCCTTCTCCAGTGCTTCATTAAACGCCCCCAACAGATGTGGTGCCAGGTCCGCCACAAATTCCTTATAAAATTCTGCCGAGTACCCATCCGGCCCAGGGGCCTTCCCCGACTTCATACCCCTGATACTATCCAGCACCTCCCTCAGCCCCAGGGGCTTCTCCAATGCCTGCCTCTTTGCTTCCTCCACCTGGGGAAATTCCAGCTCGTCCAGAAACCTCTCCATGTCCCCCTCCTCTACTCCTGGGTCTGTTTCATAAAGTCCCTGGTAATACTCTCTAAATGCCTCATTTATCTTCCCTGGCTCTGACACCACATCCCCAGCCCCAGTCTGGATCTTCAATATTTCCCTGGGTGTAGCCTGCCTCCACAGCTGGTGCACCAGCATGCGGCTCGCCTTCTCCCCATACACGTATTGCAACCCTCTTGTCCTATGCAGTTGCCCTACCGCCCTCCCCGTTGTCAGCCTTTCAAATTGCCCCTGCAACTTTTTCCTCCTCGCCAATCCCTCCACAGTGGGCACCCTCGAATATTCCCTGTCCACCTCCACGATCTCGCTCACTAGACGGTCACGTTCCGCCCTCCTTTCCTTATTCGCACGAACCGTAAACAAGATAATTTCTCCCCGGACCACTGCCTTCAGTGCTTCCCAAAAAATGCCCTCCGACACCTCCCCATTCCACATAATCCCTAATTGCCAACCGCACCTTATTACAAAAACCTCCATCCGCCAACAACCCTGAGTCAAACCTCCACCCCGGCCTCTGCTCTTGTCCCGTACTGAACCGAATATCCAGCCAGTGGGGTGCTTGGTCCGAGATAACTATCCCCGCATACTCTGCCCCCTCCACCCCAACCATAATCTCCCGACTCACTACAAAGTAATCAATCCTCGAATACACATTATAGATGTGTGAAAAGAAAGAATACTCCCTTCCCCCTGGGTTCTGAAAGCGCCATGGATCCACATACCCATCCTCTCCATAAACCCCCCTAGCTCCCTTGCCATTCGTACCCTACGCATCGACCTGGGGCTCGATCTATCCGCCCTCGGCTTCAGGACACAGTTAGAATCTCCTCCCATGATCAACTGGTACGTGGCCAAATCCGGGATTGCTGCCAGTAACCCCTTCATAAAACCCACTTCATCCCAATTTGGGGCATACACATTTACCAACACTACTGGTGCCCCTTCTAATACCCCACTCGCAGTCACAGATCTCCCACCTGGATCCCTCACCTCCTTCGCACTCACAAATCCCATTTTTCTGCTCATTAAAATCGCCACACCCCTCGATTTCAAATCAAACCCTGAGTGAAAAACCTGCCCGACCAACCCCTTCCTTAAACTAACCTGGTCCTTCACACGGAGGTGTGTCTCCTGCAAAAAGACAATCCCCGCTTTCAAGCTCCTGAGGTGCGCAAACACCCGCGATCTTTTAACCGGCCCATTCAGTCCCCGGACGTTCCACGTTACCAACCTTACCAGAGGCTTGCGCCTCCAATCCCCTCTACCGTCCGTCATATTCCCCACTTAACTCCTGCCCCTTTAATTCCACTCTGTACCTAGCCCATCTCAGATGGCCCCTTTCTTCAACCTTGACCATATCATCTCTCAGCCCCTGCCGCATTGCAGAACCCCCCCCCCCCCCCCCCCCCCCCCCCCCCCGCCCGGCTGTTTTCCTTCCCCTTCTTTCTCCCCCATTGCCCCTTCCCCCCCCCCCCCCCACCCCCCCCCACCCCCCGGGCCACCCCTCTTGGCCTTCTCCCCCACCATCTCACTTCCGTTCACCAGCATAACCTGCTAGCGCAGCTGCCCCTGTCCAAAGGCACATCCTAATGACCTCTCCCCCCCCCCCCCACTCCTCAGCTCAAAGAAGTAGGCCTCCTGCTGGCCTTACCCTCCCCCACCCAAACAAGGACTTCTCCTGAACCCCAGGTAGCCTTCTCCAAAAGCAAACACAGATGTTAAACACAAACAGTTCCATAAAACAGGAGGGGGGATGGGAACATCCATCCCCACAACTTATTTTCATTTATTTTTATTTTTCTAAGGTCCAATTTAGCGTGGCCAATCCACCTACCCTGCACATCTTGGGATTGTGACACACAGACGCAGGGAGAATGTGCAAACTCCACACGGACAGTGACCTGGGGCCAACTTCGAACCCGGATCCTCGGCACCATGAGGCAGCAGTGCTAATCACTGTGCCACCATGACACCCTGGGAAGGAAGAAACCTGGCTGCTCATGGCTTGATGTCATGAATGAGCCAACTGACTCCAATTTCCCCTGAGCCAAATTTAGTTATGGTACAGGGATTAAATAGGAGTCATACGACTTTCTCGTGTCTCGTGATGGTTCCCAGTAACCTATTTGAAATGAAAAAATGAAAATGAAAATCGCTTATTGTCACAAGTAGGCTTCAAATGAAGTTACTGTGAAAAGCCTCTAGTCGCCACAATCTGGCGCCTGTTTGGGGAGGCTGGTACGGTATTTGGGAGGGAGGTGGGCCTTGTTGTCCTGCTCCACATGCGCAATCAGGGCCTGGCATTGGGGGTGGTGGGGGGGGTGGGGGTGGGGGGGGGGGGGGGGGGGGCGAAATGCCGAAAACCACCCTTTCCTTTCCTCTCCCATTCTCACTCAGAGTGCAGGGACCCATTGTCAAGCCCTGATGAAGTCTCTTCAGCATTAGGTGGCACAGTAGCACAGTGGATATCACTGTTGCTTCTCAGCGGCAGGGTCCCAGGTTCGATTCCTGGCTTGCGTGCAGAGTTTGCACGTTCTCCCTGTGTCTGCTGGGTTTGCTCCGGGTGCTCCGGTTTTCTCCCACAAGTACCGAAAGACGTGCTTGTTCGGTGAATTGGACATTCTGAATTCTCCCTCAGTGTACCCGAATAGGTGCCGGAGTGTGGCAACTAGAGGCTTTTCACAGTAACTTCATTGCAGTGTTAATGTAAGCCTGCTTGTGACACTAATAAAGATTGTGTTTATTACTGGCAGCAGTCACGTCTTCCAGTAGCGTTATTGGTAATGGAGAGCCAATCTCTTGCCAGGATCCTAATTTACGAGGCATGCCTGACCTCAGCAGTTAAATACCTGAAAGCATCTAATTCAGTCAGACTACCCCCAAAGAAGCAACGTGGGCTTCCTACCAGTTCTCCAACCAGGTGGCGGGATCAGCAGTGGAAACGTTTAATTCTGGCCCAGGTTGGCAGCCTCCAGGTTGTCCACAGCAATTTTCTAAACAAGAACATAAAATAGACATCATTTATTGAGTCTGTCACAGTGACAAGGATCTATCCTTGGTCTCCTCCAGGACAAATCATCCACCACGTTAAGCATTCACCACCTTAAGCATTCACTCACTACACCATCTAGAAGATACACTGCAGTAACTAACCAAGGCTCCTTCGATATCACCTTCCAAACCCGTGACCTCGACCACATAGGTAAAGGACACCTAGATTCCCTCCCAGCCAAGCACCACTGACTTGGATCTATATTGTCGTTCCTTCACTGTTACTCGGTTAGAATCCTGGAACTCTCTTCTAACAATACTGTGGGTGTACCTACACCACATGGACTACAATGATCCAAGGCGGTATCTCACCACTATTTTCTCAAAGGCAGTTAGGGATGGGCAAAAATTACTGGTCTAGCTAACAATGCCCACGTCGCATGAATTAATAAAATTAGAAAAAGCCTCAAGATCTTGCCTCTGTTACTTGAGGAGCACCAATTTCCTCCAATTAAATATTGAGAAGGTTGACACCTTTGATTTCAGTCCTTGCTCTAAACTCCATATCCTAGCTACTGACTTCAGCTGTCTCCCTTTAACAGTCTGGGGTTAAGTCAGTTTGTTCAGATCCCTGGTATCACATTTGATCCCGAGATGGGAATTAGGAGGAGATGGTGGCATAGTGGTAATGGCTAGGGTCACAGATTCAAGTCCCACCATGGCAGCTGGTGAAATTTAAATTCAATTAACAGATTTGGAACAGAAAATTAGTCACAGTGATGTTGAGCCATAAAACCAATATTGATTGTGGTTAAAAAAATGTCTGTTCACCAATGTAATTTAGAGAAGGAATCTGCATTCCTTACCTGGTTTGGCCGACATGTGACTCTAGACCCACAGCTATGTGGTTGGCCCTTAAATGCTTTGTGAAATGGCGTGACAAGCTTCTTAATTCAAGAAATAAGGGAATCATGTAATAATCAAGGTTCAAGGACTAAAGAGAGTGGAGAGAGAGAGATGAGACTTCAATAAAGAATGTGGAGAGAGGGAGGCAAGACTTTAATAAAGAACACAGAAAGAGAGGCGAGACATTAATAAATAGCGTGAAGAGAGGTGAGACTTTATTAAAGAGCACAGAGAGAGAGGTGAGACTTTAATGAAGAGCGGAGAGGGAGATTAGACTTTCATAAAGAGCACAGAGAGAGAGATGAGACTTTAATAAAGAGCACAGAGAGAGAGGTGAGACTTTAATAATGAGCACAGAGAGAGAGGTGAGACTTTAATAAAGAGCGTGGAGAGAGGTCAGACTTTAATGAAGAGCAGAGAGGGAGATTAGACTTTAATAAAGAGCACAGAGAGAAAGGTGAGACTTTAATAAAGAGCACAGGGAGGGAGGTGAGACTTTAATAAAGAGCACAGAGAGAGAGGTGAGACTTTAATAATAAAGAGCACAGAGAGAGAGGTGAGACTTTAATAAAGCGCACAGGGAGGGAGGTGTGACTTTAATAAAGAATACAGAGAGAAAGGCGAGGCTTTATCAAAGAATACAGGGAGAGGTGAGACTTTAGTAAAGAGCGTGGAGAAAGGTGAGACTTTAATAAAGAGCACATAGAGAGGGGGAGACTTTAGAAAAGAGCGTGGAGAGAGAGGTCAGACTTTAAAAAGAGCACATAGAGAGAGGGGAGACTTTGATAAAGGGCACAGAGAGAGAAGAGAATTTCATAAAGAGTGCAGAGAGGGAGATGAGTCTTTAATAAAGAGCACATAAAGAGAGGTGAGACTTTAATAAAGAGCAGAGAGAGAGAGAGAGGCCTGACTTTAAGAGTGCGGCCTCAACCGGGACCTGGGATTCATGTCGCATTACATTCATCCCCCACCATCTGGCCTGCGAAATCCTACCAACTGTCCTGGCTTGATGCAATTCACACCTCTTTAACCTGGGGTTACCCCATCTCTGGATCTGTAAAGATTTAATCACCTGCTAATGGTCGCATTCCAAGCATTGTTTGGCATCTTTGAATTTGTCTATATATGTGTTTCTGGAACATACCTCTTCATTCACCTGAGGAAGGAGCAGCGCTCCGAAAGCTAGTGACATCGAAACAAACCTGTTGGACTTTAACCTGGTGTTGTAAGACTTCGTACTGTGCTCACCCCAGTCCAACGCCGGCATCTCCACATCATGACTTTAATTAAGAGCAGAGAGAGAGGCGAGACTTTAATAAAGAGCGTGGAGGGAGAGGAGAGACTTTAATATAAAGTGTGGAGAGAAAGGCAAGATCTTAATAAAGAGCACAGGAGAGAGAGGCAAAACTTTAATGAAGAGCACAGAGAGAGAAGTAAGATTTTAATCAAGAGCACAAAAGAGAGTCGAGACTTTGATAAAGAGCGCAGCGAGAGAGGTAAGACTTTAATAAAAAGAGCACAGAAAGAGAGTCGAGACTTTAATAAAGAGCACAGGAGACAAGTATGACTTTAATAAAGAGCACAGGGAGGGAGGTGAGACTTTAATAAAGAGAGGAGAGAGAGAGGCGAGACTGTAATAAAGAGCGCAGAGAGAGAGGTAAGACTTTAATAAAGAGCACAGAAAGAGAGGCGAGACTTTAATACAGAGCGGAGAGAGAGAGGTCAGACTTTAATAAAGAGCACATAGAGAGAGGCGAGGCTTTAATAAAGAACACAGGGAGAGGTGAGACTTTAGTAACGAGCAAAGAGAGAGAGGCGAGGCTTTAATAAAGAACACAGGGAGAGGTGAGACTTTAGTAAAGAGCGTGGAGAGAGGTGAGATTTTAATAAAGAGCACAGAGAAAGAGGCAAGACTTTAATAAAGAGCACAGAGAGAGAGAGGCGAGACTTTAGTAACGCGCGTGGAGAGAGAGGCCAGACATTAATAAAGAGCACATAGGGAGAGGGGAGACTTTGATAAAGGGCGCAGAGAGAGTCGAGACTTTAATGAAGAGCACATAGAGAGAGTGGAGACTTTGATAAAGGGCATAGAGAAGAGACTAATAAATAGCACAGATAGAGAGGTGAGACTTTTATGATGAACAGAGAGAGAGATAAGACTTTAATAAAGGTCACAGAGAGAGAGGTGAGACTTTCATAAAGACAATGGAGAGAGAGGTGTGACTTTAATAAAGGGTGTGAGAGAGGTGAGACTTTAATAAGGAGCGTGGAGAGAAAGGCGAGACTTTAATAAAGAGTAGAGAGAGAGAGTTGAGACTTTAATAAAGAGCACAGAGAGGGAGGCGAGACTTTAATAAAGGGCACAGAGAGAGAGGCAAGACTTTAATAAAGAGCACAGAGAGGCGAGACTTTAGTAAAGAGCGTGGAGAGAGAGGCCAGACATTAATAAAGAGCACATAGGGAGAGGGGAGACTTTGATAAAGAGCACAGAGAGAGAGGCGAGACTTTAGTAAAGGGAACAGAGAGAGAGGCGAGACTTTAATAAAGAGCACAGAGAGAGAGGCGAGACTTTAGTAAAGAGCGTGGAGAGAGAGGCCAGACATTAATAAAGAGCACATAGGGTGAGGGGATACTTTGATAAAGGGCGCAGAGAGAGGAGACTTGAATAAAGAGCGCAGAGACTGAGAAGAGACTTTAATAAAGAGCACAGAGAGAGAGGCGAGACTTTAATAAAGAGCTCAGAGAGAGAGGCGTGACTTTAATGAAGAGCAGAGAGAGAGGTGAGACTTTAATAAAGAGCGTGGAGGGAGAGGTGTGACTTTAATAAAAAGTGTGGTGAGAAAGGCAAGATTTTAATGAAGAGCACAGGAGAGAGTGGCGAGACTTTGATGAAGAGCACAGATACCGAGGTGAGACTTTAATAAAGAGCGCAGAGAGGTAAAACTTTAATAAAGAGCACAGAAAGAGAGGCGAGACTTTAATAAAGAGCGCAGTGAGAGAGGTAAGACTTTAATAAAAAGAGCACAGAACTGGAGGCGACACTTTAATAAAGAGCACAGAAAGAGAGGCGAGACTTTAATAAAGAGCACAGAGAGGCGAGACTTTAATAACGAGCACAGGAGAGAGGTGTAACTTTAATAAAGGGCACAGAGAGAGAGGCGAGACTTTAATAAAGAGCACAGAGAGGGAGGTAAGACTTGAAAAAGAGCACAGGAAGAGATGCGTGACTTTAATAAAGAGCACAAAGAGAGAGGTCAGACTTTAATAAAGAGCACAGAGAGGGAGGTAAGACTTTAATAAAGAGCACAGGAAGAGAGGCGTGACTTTAATAAAGAGCACAAAGAGAGAGGTGAGACTTTAATAAAGGGCGGAGAGAGAGAGGTGAGACTTTAATAAAGAGCGCAGAAGGAATGGTGAGACTTTAATAAAGAGATGAGAGAGAGGCGAGACTTTAATCATGAGCAGAGGGAGAGAGATAAGACTTTAATAAAGGGCACAGAGAGAGAGGTGAGACTTTAATTATGAGCACAGAGAGGGAGATAAGACTTTAATAAAGGGCAGAGAGAGAGAGGTGAGACTTTCATAAAGAGCGTGGAGAGAGGTGAGACTTTATTAAGGAGCGTGGCGAGAAAGTCGAGACTTTATAAAAAGCACAGAGAGAGAGGCGAAACTTTAATGAAGAGCAGAGAGAGATGTGACTTTAATAAAGGGCACAGAGAGAGACGGGAGACGTTAATAAAGAACAGAGAGAGAGTGGTGAGACTTTAATAAAGAGGGTGGAGAGAACGGTGAGACTTTAATAAAGAGCGTCGAGAGAGGCGAGAATTTAATGAAGAGCATGGAGAGAAGTGAGACTTTAATAAAGAGCACAGAGAAAGAGGGGAAACTTTAATAAAGAGCGGAGAGAGGGGAGACTTTAATAAACAGTGTGGAGAGAGAGGCGAGACTTTAATAAAGAGCACAGAGAGAGAGCTGAGTGTTTAATGAAGAGTGGAGAGAGAGGTGAGACTTTAATAGAGTGTGGAAGGAGAAGTGAGACTTTAATAAAGAGCGTGGAGGGAGAGGCGAGACAGCGTGGGAGACACTGTGGCACATCCACGAAGAAGGCAGTTATGTAGAAGGCACATTAAGAGAGATGGTTACACCACAGCAGTCACATCCAGCAACAATGTCACTATGCTACTGCCTCCCCTAGATATGTGTTTCTGTGGTCGTAGACATGACAGGATGGTATGTTGCCTCCCTGGTGCCAGGTTCAAAGATGTCACAGAGTGGCTGCAGGACATTCTTCGTGAGAGGGTGAACAGCCAGAGGTTGTGGTCCACATGGGTACCAATAACTTAGGTAGCAAGAGGGATGTGGTTCTGCAATTAGAATGTAGGGAGTTAGGTAGAAAATTAGCTAGCGGCACCTCAAATGTAATAATCTCCGGATTACTTCCAGTGCCACGTGCAAGTGGGTACAGAAATAGGAGGATAAGGCAGATGAATGTGTGGCTGGAAAGATGATGCAGGAGGGAGGGCTTTGGATTCCTGGGACACTGGGACTGGCTCTGAGGGAGATGGCACCTGTACAAGTTGGACGGGTTGCACCTGAATAGAGCTAGGACTGAATTCTTTGTGAGGGGTTTTGCTGGTGCTGTTTGAAGGGCTTTAAACTAACTTAGTTGGGGTGTCGGAACCAAGAGAAAATATTAGGGGAACCAGAGTGCAGAAGATGCAGGGAGGGACGGATAGCACTAATATAGAGAATAGAAAGTTAATAGGTGAAGTCGGAGGAAGGCAGAAAGTAATGATATCTAAATCAGGGTTACTGTACATGTCTGTGAAGTATGAAATATAGCATATAAGATTGGGGAGTTACAGGCACAGATTGGGATCTGTAAATATGACGTTGTGGTGATCACATAGACCTGGCTCAAAGAAGGGCAGGACTTGGTGCTAAATATTTCTGGGTACCAGGTGTTCAGTAAAGATAGGCAAGGAGGAGGGGGTGGCAGTGTCGGGGCTGGTTTAGCACAGGGCTAAATCGCTGGCTTAGAATGCAGACCAAGCAGGCCAGCAACACGGTTCAATTCCCGTATCAGCTTCCCCGAACAGGCGCTGGAATGCGGCGACTAGGGGCTTTTCACAGTAACTTCATTTGAAGCCTACTTGTGACAATAAGCGATTTTCATTTCATTTTTCGTTTCAGGAGAGCATTGCAGTGCCGGGGTAAGAAGATATGCCAGAGGGTTCAAGAACACAATCTATTTGGCTGGAGCTAAGGAATAAAAAGGGTGCAGTTACATTGCTCGGTGTCATCTGTGGACTGCACACAAGTGAGAAGGATGTCGAAGAACAAAAATGCAGGGAAATTACAGAATGATGCAAACAGTATAGAACAGCTACAATGGGGGACTTTAATTACTCGAGCGTAGACTGGAACAGTGGTAGTGTAAACGGCGGAGAGGGGCAAATGTTCCCAGATTGTGTTCAGGAAAATTTTCCCCAACAGTAGGTGCCCATTCCAACTAGAAAGGACTTGGCTCTTGGAATGAGGTGGGCAAAGTAGATCAAGTGTAAATGAGGGAACATTTAGGAAACAGTGATCATTGAATTGTAAGGTTTGGGATGATTATAGGAAAGGACAATAGGCAATCCAGAGTAAGAACAATTGACTGGAGGAGAACTGACGTGAGTTGAACAAGAAAGAAGTTGGGTGAGGTACTCTGGAATGAAATGTTGGCAGGAAAAACTAGCTGAACAATGGGCGAGCTTCAAAAGTGAAATGGTTTGGGCACAGTCAAGGTATTTCCCTCAAAGGAAAGGTTAGTGCAAACAAATCCAAAGCTGCCTAGATGAAAAGATGATAGAAATTAAGGTAGGGAAGTAAAAGTGTGCTTATGGCAGCTGTGAGGTGAAAAATACAGTCGAGAACCAAGGGGAATACAGAAGGTTCAGAGGGAAGGTGAAAAAGCATATAGGAACAAGAGTAGGCCTTTTAGTTTGTCGGGCCTGCCCTGCCATTTAATATGATTATGCCTTTTATACGTACTATCCCCACAATGCCTTGCATTATTATAAATCCGAATCTATCAATCTCTGCATTAAACATGGACAATGACACAGCCCACTGTGAGAGAGAAGTCCAAAAATTCTCAACCCTCTGTGTAAAGAAATTTCTCCTCATCATGGTTCTTATTTTGAAATTGTGCCCCCTGGTTCTAGACTCCCCGTCCAAGGGAAACATCTTACCTGCATCCACCCTGTCTATTCCTATAGGTTGTAGGTTTCAATGGGATCACGTCTCATTCTTTGAAACTTTGGAGAATACAGACCCAGTTTGCTTTCTTTAACTGACAGAACCTTTGTTGCATTCCCTCTATGGTAATAATATTCTTTCCGAATAAGGGGACCAAAACGGTACACAGTACTCCAGGTGCAGTCTAACCAAGCTCCTGTCCAATTGAAGCAAGACCTCACGACACCTGTACTTAAATCCTCTTGCAATAAAGGCGACCATTCTACTAGCCTTCCTAATAGCTTGCTGCACCTGCATGTTAACCTTCAGTGACTTATGGACAAGGACACCCAGGTTCCATCGTAAATCTCCGCTTTCTAATTTCTTACCATTTAGGAAATACTCTACACATCTCTTCTTTCTACCAAAATGGGTTACCTCATAATTTTCCACATTATATTCCATATCATATTCCATCTGACATGTTCTTTATTTAAAAATTTAGAGTACCCAATTATTTTTGTTTTCCAATTAAGGGACAATTTAGCGTGGCCAATCCACCTACCTTGCACATCTTTGGGTTGTGGGGGTGAAACCCATGCAGACATGGGGAGAATGTGCAAACTCCACACGGACAGTGACCCAGGACCGGGATTCGAACCCGGGTCCTCAGCGCCGTAGGCAACAACGCGAACCACTGTGCCACCGTGCTGCCCTCATCTGCCATGTTCTTGCTCACTCACTAAGTCTGTCCAAATCCTCCCGAAGCCACTTTACATCTTCCTCACAACACACATTTCCGCCTAGCTTTGTATCATCCGCAAATTTGGAAATTGGCATTTGGTCCCCACATCCAAACCGTTGATATATATTGTGAACAGCTGAGGCCCAAGTACTGATCCTTGTGATACCCCACTAGCCGCAGCCTGCCAATGTGAGAATGACCCATTTAATCCTACTCTCTGTTTTCTGCCTGTTAG
Source organism: Scyliorhinus torazame (assembly GCF_047496885.1). Lineage (NCBI taxonomy): Eukaryota > Metazoa > Chordata > Chondrichthyes > Carcharhiniformes > Scyliorhinidae > Scyliorhinus > Scyliorhinus torazame. The sequence continues at coordinate 95,367,112 of NC_092714.1, read as the reverse complement.
TCAATTTTAAATCCATGACCGTATGTTACCTCCTATCTCATGTGTTGTTATTTTGCTAATTAACCTCCTGTGGGGGAACTTTATCAAAAACATTCTCAAATGTACTACATTCAACAACACTATTTTATAATTTTTGTTAATAATATCTTCAAAAAACTCCAACAAATTAATCAAATATGATTTCACATTCGTAAAGGTGGCAGGACAGCTGGAGTGAACAGTTAATAAAGCATTTGGTATCCTGGGCTTTATTAATAAGGGCATAGAGTACAAGAGCAAGGAGGTTATGCTGAACTCGTACAAGACACTAGTTAGACCTTAGCTGGAATATTGTGTACAGTTCTAGTGCCACATTATAGGAAGGATGTGAACACATTGGAGAGAGTGCAGAGGTGGTTTGCAAGAATGGTTCCAGGGATGAGAAACTTCAGGTATGAGGATAGATTGGAAAGGTTGGGACTGTTCTTCTTGGAGAGATGATGACTAAGAGGAGATTTGATAGAGATGTTCAAAATCATAAATGAGGTGGACAGACTAGATAGGGAGAAACTGTTCCCGCTCGCAAAAGGATTGAGACTGAGAGGACACAGATTTAAAGTAATTTGCAAAAGAAGCAAACGTGATGTGAGAAAAAACTTCCTCACCCGAGTGGTTCGAGTCTGGAATGCACTGCCTGGAAGTATGGTTGAGGCAAAGTAAGTCAAGGCATTCAAGAGATAATTAGATGACCATTTGAATAGAAACAATGTGCAGAGATAAAGGGAAAAGACAGGGGAATGGCACGGAGTCATAACGCTCATTTGGAGAGCTGGCTGAATGGCCTCCTTCTGCGCCATAACTATTGTGATTCAGTGAATTTGGGATGGGCAACAAATGCTGGTCTTTTCGGTGGTCCTCACATCCTCTGAAGCAATACAAAATGAGTGGGACTTCCTGTGATGCAATGTAGGGGGAAGACATGCACGAGGTGGCTCCTGAGGGAGAACTGTTCTTTTTGCCCTTTTTCTTGGCGCCATGGGTTGTTTATTCCTTGGCAACTCATGAAGTTGAATGGGGTAGAGTTCTCTCTCTGCTGAGATGCTCAGAGGAAACAAAGGCAAGAAAGATTTGAGCAGAAACCCATTGACGGAGTCTGCAGCCTCTCAGGACCCAACAGGAGGTAAGATGGCAGAGTTGGCTTTTTCCTCTCCGTCCACTACACTAATGAATGAAATGAAATGAAAATCGCTTATTGTCACAAGTAGGCTTCAAATGAAGTTACTGTGAAAAGCCCCTAGTCGCCACATTCCAGCGCCTGTTCGGGGAGGCTGGTATGGGAAAGTACTGGTAATGGCCAAGGCTCTCAGTAGCATTTTGGTAAGGAGTTCGAGAAACACCGGTAAAACGTGTCGGAGGACCTTAAAAGGTCCATTGATGATGACTTGGCCCCATTCTTGTGGTTCTGGAAAAAACTAGTAAGACCGCAGAAGTCTATGGAATCACCATTAAGAGCATGGAGGCAGCATTATCGGATGATAGTGATCGGATTGCTGCTCTGGAGACTGATCTGACTTTGGTGGTTGAAACCAATAAATTGTTCAGCTGAATGACTTGGAAAACAGGTCCAAGAGGCAGAACACCCGGAGTGTGGGGTTACCTGAGGGGATCAAGGTTCTCGGACACATTCCTCAAAATGGTGGGTGAGGGTGGATTTGCATCCTAGCCTGAATTAGACTGGGCCCATCGCTCACTTAGACTGAAGACTCGTTCTGAAGATCCACCACATGCGATGATTGTAAGATTCTGCAGTTTTAAAGAAAAAGAGAGGGTTCTCCGATGGGCAAGGGAGCACCGCGATTTCAAGTGTGAAGGCAACTCCATTCGGCTCTATCAGAATGCAGAGTTAGCAAAAAAAAGCCGTGTTTAATGGAGTGAAGCCCGCCCTGTACAAGAGGGAAGTCAGGTTTGGGATAGTCTATCCAACTCGCTAAACAGTCACGTTTGAAGAAAAAGACCATTTTGTTTGACATGCTGATGGATGCGGATTCTCTTGTTAAAAGGAACAAGTTTGGTGATGGTTTATGGCTCTGGTGATGGACATTTTGTTTTGTATTGTTTGTATTTCTTGTTTTTCCTTGATTTTGGGTTGGGTTGTGTTCTTAATGCCTTTGATTAGATTTGAGGTTCTTTAATACTTATTTTTATTTTACAATAATATATTGTTTCCTTTCTCTTTTCAAAGTCATTGTTTGTCATGGCATTTAGTTGCTAGTGGGGCATTGACTGGGGCATTGCTAGTTAAATGTTTTTTTCAAAAAATGTCTTTTTCTCCAGTTGGGGATCTCCCTGCTAACCATGGAGTTAGTTAAAAGGAGCGGTTTTGGAAGGTTAGCTGCAGCTCATTATAATAGCTATTAGAAAATGATATTAGGGTTTTAGTTTGATGTGGCTTTGTTAGATGTAGATTTTAGTTTTAGGATAAGTCTTTGTTAGCCACAGTCTTATTTGCTTTTGGGTGTGGTTACATTGAACGGTGATGACGTTTTTGGGATGGGGAGGGTGAGTTGGGGTTCGGGTTAGTCTGCTGACAGTGTCTACTAGTTTTCCTTTGTCCAGCCTTCGGACTTGGCTTGGTGGCCAGCTTGGGAGGATCTTTTTGCTTTATCTTTTCAGTGTCTCTTGGTTGATTTCTCTTGGTGGGAATGGTTGATTTCAGAGTAAGGGGTGATGGGAGATCTTCAATCCGTTTGGTCTCATAGAATGGAAGACGCTTGAATGGCCCAATAAAACGATCGAGGGCATTTGTCCATTTTAAGAGCTGAAACTCCAATGTTGTTTTCTTGTAGGAGGCCTACTTGCGTATCAGGGGTCAGACCAGGTTGTACAAGGGATGGGTTGGGCAGGCTTTTCATTCTAGTTTTGATGGCAGTACCAGGGGTATGGCGATTTTAATTAATAAAGGAGTTAATTTTTCTTCCTCTCAGAATATAGCCGACCTCAATGCTCGATATATTATTGAACGGACATATATAATGAACGGACATCGCGCAACAATCACCAGGCAGGAATGTTCCCTTCCAGTCGGGGAACACTTCAGCAGTCAAGGGCATTCAGCCTCTGATCTCCGGGTAAGCGTTCTCCAAGGCGGCCTTCAGGACGCGCGACAACGCAGAATCGCCGAGCAGAAACTTATAGCCAAGTTCCGCACACATGAGTGCGGCCTCAACCGGGACCTGGGATTCATGTCACATTACATTCATCCCCCACCATCTGGCCTGCAAAATCCTACCAACTGTCCTGGCTTGATACAATTTACACCTCTTTAACCTGGGGTTACCCCATCTCTGGATCTGTAAAGATTTAATCACCTGCTAATGCTCGCATTCCTAGCATTGTTTGGCATCTTTGAATTTGTCTATATATGTGTTTCTGGAACAGACCTCTGCATTCACCTGAGGAAGGAGCAGCGCTCCGAAAGCTAGTGACATCGAAACAAACCTGTTGGACTTTAACCTGGTGTTGTAAGACTTCGTACTGTGCTCACCCCAGTCCAACGGCGGCATCTCCACATCACGATATATTATTGTTTGTGGCTCCCTGTCGATAACCCCGGTAGTCATGATCAACGTTTATGCCCCCCAACTGGGATGAAACAAGCTTTATTAACTCCCTGTTAATCTCCCCCCAACCTCGACTTACACCAGATTATTTTAGGTGGTGATCTGAACTGTGTTTTGGACCCTAGATTGGACTGTTCCAAGCCTAAATCTCTTGTTCCATCTGGGATGACCAGGGCTTTGTATTCTTTTATGACTCAGATGGAGGCAGTTGATCACTGACGCTTTTTGCACCTGAACGATAGGGTCGTCTTTTTTTTCACATGTCCTCTCTGTGTATTCCTGTATTGATTTTTTCATTTAGGATAGGGTCCTCCTCCCTTTGGTGGTGGTGACTGAGTACTCAGCAATTGTTACTTCTGACCATTGTTGCTAACTTTTGGTTGGCTCTTAAATCGTAATTTGCTCTGTTTGTGTAACCTTTGCTCTAGAGTCGCCAGGTATCTTTATGATACCGCCACGAGGTTCAAGTTCAAGTAATGATCAATAACTCAACACACCAATTAGTAAGATTCAAATCAAAACACATTTATTATACACCCTAAATCACTACTCATGCATAAACTCTACTTTCTAGGCTATTCCTATCACTAAAAGACCTATACTTAGCTTCGGACTGGCCCACCAGGTCAGGGGAACAAATGGCCTTTCGTTCAGGTCCTGAGTCTGCAGGATTCAAAAGCTGGTATTGACTGGTAGCTAGGAACGCCTATCTCATAGCGAGCGTTGACTTGAGACTTACTTGCTTGGCGGCAACAAGACAGGTCACTGTCAAGGGTTGGTTCAAGTTGCTGAGTGACCCTGCCAAAGAAGGACGATTTGAACTTGGGGGCTTTACTTTATAGTCTCCAGGTCTTCCCGCCCTTCGGGGCGGACCCCGTACCTGGTTCCAAGTGATTGGATGACTTTCCGATCACTTGGATCGATTTCTCCAATGCTGGAGCGGTTCTCTGATTGCTGGGCGGTCCCTAAGTGTCCGTTGGCCTTCCTTTGTCTTGGCTCCTGCTGGTGCCGAGGGGTCTGGCTTGGCTTTGTTTACCTTAACTGTTGCCATTGTGCCTGGGAATCGCACATTACTATGTAGATGGCTGCTACATTACTATGCAGATGGCTGCTGGTTTCGGTGCTGTCTGGTTGTTTTGCAGGTTCCAATATACATGATTTCTGTATTTGCTAGTCTTTGCCTGTGTTGGCTGAATTTCCCTTCAGCCTTTGCGGTTCTCCATTTTAAGTCGGGAAGTGGCCAACTCAGTTGGCTACAGCATGCCTGTACTTTATTGATTTGTTGCTAGAGTCTGGCCACACCCAACAGCCACCCTGGAGGTTAGATACTACATTGTTGGCAGATAAAACATTTTGTGAACATTTGTCCACCTCCATAGAGGACTATATAAAGTCAAATAAGTCCGACTCAATCTCACCTTCTCCTGTGGGAAACAGTCCTCAGGGGGGGAAATTATCTCTTACAGAGCATATATGTTGAAGACAATGAAGTTGGAGTAGCAGAAGCTGGTGGATTCCATTCTCGAGGTGAATCATCAGTACTTGCTTGATCCTGCGCCAGAGCTATTGGCATCTCGGAAAAACATTACAGACCCAGTTCGAGCTACTGTCTACTGTACACCAGTTACAATGCTCCAGAGGCACTTTTTATGAGAACGGTGAGAATGCCAGTCGCCCCCTGGCTCAGCAACTTAAACGTCAAGCGGCCGCCCATGTGATCCCTCAGATACCTAATCTGGGCGGCAACCTGGTTTCCGCTCCTTGCCAGGTTAATGCGGCTTTTAAATCCATTTACCATGATCTTGAAAGGTCGGCGCCCCCTGCAGATAAATCGGCAATGTTTGACTTTCTGGACAGTCTACCCATCCCAATTGTTGAGGTGGATAAGAGCAGTGAGTTGGACTCCCCCTTATGCCCAACAAAATTTTAAAAAGGTGTATTGGGTTGATGCAGTCTGGCAAGGACCCTGGGCTGAATGGTTTCCGATTGAGTTTTACAAGAAGATCTCAAAGCAGCTTGTACCTTTATTATTGGACATGTTTAATGATTCCCTATCCCGGGGGTCACTGCCTCTAACCCTCACTTAACCTCTATTTCCTTGCTCGTTAAGATGGACAAGGACCCAACCGAGTGTGGTTCATACCGTCCTATCTTGCTTGAATGCGGACGCTAAGCTGCTCGCTAAGGTGCTGACGCTGCGGTTGGAGCCTTGCCTTCCAAATATAATTTCGGAGGATCAAACAGACTTTGTGAAGGGCCAACAGTTTTTGGTTACTATACGTCGCCGGCTAAATGTCATTATTTCCCCTCCCCGGTACCTTAACCTGAGGCGATAGTATCTCTTGATGCTGAAAAGTCATTTGACAGAGTGCAATGGGAGTATTTATTTGAGATTCTCTGGAGATTTGGATTCAGTCATAAATTTGCTGCTTGGATTGCCTGTTATATAATCCCCTATGGTCAGTGTTCATACCAATGCTTTATACTCTGATTATTTTCCATTGAGTAGGGGTTGCCCACTTTCTCCACTCTTGTTTGCCCTGGTGATAGAGCTGCTCTCTCGAGCGTTGAAGTCCTCGAGTCAATGGACGGGTATTAGTTGAGATGGGGTGGATCATCGGGTATCTCTGTATGTGGATGACCTATTTCTATATATTACAGACCCAACTCCCTCCATCGACAGCATAATGAAGTTGCTCAATACCTTTGGCTCCTTCTCTGGGTATAAATTAAACTTGGGCAAGAGTTAATATCTTCCGTTAGCCCCCCTGGGAAGTGAACCCAATTGGGGACATTACCATTCCACCTCTCTAATACAAGCTTTTGTGAACTTGGGTCTGGGTGGCCCACAACTGGGCCTCACTTCATAAATGTAATTACACATGCCTTCTTAACAGTGTTAAAACAGATTTAGAGATGGAACAACCTTCCTCTATCTTTAGCCTTTTTCGTTATTTTCAAGTTTGTGTCTTCTTGTGTACAGCTTTCAATTTGTAGGATTGAAACAATTAAAATGAATGAACATGCTCCTGAGGTTTTCCTTTTTCTTTCAATTTCTTCCCATTTTTCTCCCTTAATCCTTTTTTATCAGGGTTAACAAATTGATATTGGCTTTTATTTGGGCGGGTAAGAATCCCATAATTCATAGTGTTCTACTCCAACGTCATAGACAGTCGGGGGGACTTGGCCCTCCCCAGTTTATTGTTTTATTACTGGGCAGCTAACATCCAAAAAATTGTTGTGGATTAGTGACCCTGATTCTATTTGGGGACAAATGGAAGCTCTCTCCTGCACCTCTTCTACTCTTCCTGCCATAGTCACCATTGCCCTTTTCCACCGTTAGATTTGCCTCAAACTCAGTGGTGGTCTACTCTCTTATGATTTGGAAACAGTCGAGACAGTATTTTAAGCTCCTTTTCCTGTCTTCGCTAGCCCCTATTCGGAACAATTACCTTTTCCTGTCTTCTGGTTTGAACCCACTATTTAAATCTTGGGAATTGAAGGGTCTAGAGTGTTTTGGGGACCGATTTGTGGAGGGGAGGTTTGCTAGTTTTACGGAGTTAGCTGATAAATTTAAGCTACCCAACTCCAGCCTTTTTCGTTATTTTCATGTTTAAGTCTTCTTGTGCACAGCTTTTAATTCCTTTCCTTTGGTGGCACCTTCTTCCTTGCTGCAGAGAATTCTGTCCCTGACTCGACCTAGCGAGGGGTCTATTTCGGACCTATATCGCCATATTCTCTCGTTGTATCCTGAAGGGGGTGTCCAGCGATGAGACCTCTTACACCTGAATAGCTAGGATGCCACTGGAGTAGTTTTACATAAGTTAGTTTATTAAGGATTGAGATTAATTATAGAAAGTGTACTGGGTAATCATTATCATCCATTCAACCTGTATTTTAGGACATCGCAGTGATAATCATGTAAACTCTGGCTACAAGCAGTGGCCGCAATGCATGATGGGATTTAGGCTAGCTAACTTGCCCATATTTTGAGACACAGGAGATATGTGATCAGTAGATTACATAGTGGTGGGAAGCAAATTTTATCAGTGGCCCCCAGTATCCTCTGGAAGTGAAAAGGAAGCCACTTCTGATATCCTGTCCCTCTGAAACAATCCATGGCGGAAAGAAGATCCCAGTTCTGTCATCCTGTCCCGAATGAACAATGTTAGGATGCAGGATGTTAGGATGGGGAAAACAATTTAAGATTGACATAAAGCTATTGGTAAACAACAGGTGACAGAATGAGGCTCATTCATGGGTTGGTCACAATTTTATTGGATAGGTTTGGACATGACAGCTTCAGGGATTGGATCGAGACCAACTGGTGGGCTATTGATTTATGGAAATTGTATAATTGATGTGTTTTTAATCAGTGTTCAGCAGACCGATCTTGGCATTATCCAGATCCATCTCCGTGTACACGAAACCAAGCTTGGGTTGCCATCTTAACCAGGTTGTGTGTCTGCTCTGTTTATAGGCTAAGGCCTAACAATGAGGGCCGAACCCCACGTTAAGGTTGGTTCAATACTCAGGCCTTGGAAAACACTCCCCGCCAAGTGGTGTGAATGCAGAGTGAATTGGGCCCTAAATTTACGCACGCGGTTTGGAAAGAGGCCCCTTCACAGGATCAACTCCACAACCTCATTTGCTCGGTTGAGCCTAATTCAGTTTAAGGTGTTACACACAGGACGTGCTTGACTTGGACAAGGACGAATGGATTTTCCTAAAGCGTTAAGGATAGATGCTGTGCTCTTGGCCAGGTTAGCCATGCGCATATGTTCTGGTCCTGTCCCAAACCCATAGGCTTCTGGGCCTCTTTCAACACCACGGTCGGAGTTACTTCATTTGGATTTGGACTCATGTCCACTGGTGGCCATATCTGAGGTGTCGGATTCGTCGGTGATTCAGTCTGGAGTAGAGGCAGATGTTGATGCCTTTACCTCACTGATAACTCGGAGGCAAATATTGCTTGGTAGGAGGTCTCCCACTCCACCCAATGCCTCTGCTTGGTTGGGCAACAATGCCATTCCTACACTTTAAAAAAAAATTTAGTGTACCCAATTAATTTTTTCCAAATTAAGGGGCAATTTAGCATGTCCAATCCACCTACTCTACACATCTTTGTGTTGTTGTGGGTCCTGTGCCTATATACTTGCACCACCTACTGGTCGGATGCCAGAACTATAACAGTAAAACATATAACTGAAAATACACATACAGATGATAGAATCATAGAATTTACAGTGCAAGGTACCTGCAACTCAAAAACTTCCTACGAAAGGAGATGAGGACGTACCCACAACCGCCACGACAGACACTACTGGAAGAGTTACTGGACGCAAACATCCTAGATAAAAGAAATTGCAGCGACATGTATGACCGACTGGTAGAAAGGGCCGACACCATACTGGACGCAGCAAGAAAGAAATGGGAGGAAGACCTGGGGATTGAAATAGGGTGGGGACTCTGGAGTGAAGCACTGCATCGGGTCAACTCCACCTCCACATGCGCAAGGCTCAGCCTGACGCAACTAAAAGTGGTACATAGAGCCCACTTAACAAGAACTCGTATGAGTAGGTTCTTCCAGGAGGTGGAGGATCGATGTGAATGGTGCCAAGGAGGCCTGGCCAACCATGCCCACATGTTCTGGTCTTGCCCCAGACTAGTGGAGTACTGGACAGCCTTCTTCGAGGCAATGTCCAAAGTAGTGGGGGTGAGGGTGGAGCCATGCCCAAAAGTGGAGGTCTTCGGGGTATCAGACCAGCCAGATCTATTCCTGGGGAGGAGGGCGGACGCCCGTGCCTTTGCTTCCCTGGTTGCCCGCCGTTGAATGCTGTTCGGCTGGCGGTCAGCAGCACCACCCAAAGCTGCAGACTGGCTTTCCGACCTCTCGGAATCTCTCCAAATGGAGAAAATCAAATTTGCCATCCGAGGGTCAGACGACGGCTTCCACAGAATGTGGGAGCTTTTCACCCAATTGTTCCGGGACCGGTTTGTGGCCAACGAACAAGCAGAAGAATAGCCAGGTAGCCAAGAAACAGGGGACAGTAGCCAAGGCATGAGAGGGAGGGATAGACCGGGGAGGGGGGGGGGGCAACTAAAGCTAAGAGGAAAGAAAGGGGAAAGAAAGTTTAATGGAAGTGAGGAGACAGGGAACAATAGAGGAGAACCAGAGAGGTGGGGGGGGGGAGGCAGGGGAATGATAGCCGGAAGGAGGGCACGGGAAACGATAACAAACTTGGCATCTACTGGGACAGAGAACAAGGAAAGTCCGGGCGAAAGACGGGACGAACGGCTGAAGCGGAGGTGAACGCGAGACGACAACGGCAGCGAAATCCATCCGGGAGTAGCAAGTAACAACATCAACACCAGATCCACTCGCGTATTGCCCCCTGTAATTGTTTCTCCGGCACTCAAATGTATATCTCCCGCCCCAGTACCCCCCCCAAATAGATGCCTACTTATGTGTTAAAAATATTACCAATTGTACAGAGTTGCTGCTGTTGAGCTGGTGCACAATACCCGACCAGTTATTTTATTTTTTGGTATGTTTGTGCGTGCTCTTCTCTTCAATATATATATATATCTTATTCTGTGTACATAACGGTAAATATACTTTGTTCAAAAACCCAATAAAAAAACATTTATAATTAAAATAAAATTACAGTGCAGAAGGAGGCCATTTCGACCCATCAAATCTGCACTGGCTCTTGGAAAGAGCACCCTGCTTAAGCCCACACCTCCACCCTATCCCTGTAATGCAGCAACCCCATCTAACATAAGGGCAATTTAGCCCATGATCAATCCACCTAACCTGCACATCTTTGGACTGTGGGAGGAAACCGGAGCAGCGGGAGGAAACCCACGCAGACAAAGGGACAGCATGCAAACGCGGCACAGACAGTGACCCAAGCCAGGAATCGAACCTGGGACCCTGGAGCTGTGAAGGAAGTTTGCTAACCACTGTGCTACCATGATGGTGATGACCGTATAATATTATGTACAGATGATAGTCTACCTATCATCACATTCACATCACTCCAATGTTCTTACCCCTCCTATTCTATTTCAACCCCACAAACCTGTCATGATATTCAGACACACACATCATGATAGACACACCAACAGACAAATCAGAACACACAACACCACAACCAATCACAGAAAGATATAAAAGCACAAACACGACACTTGGTGGTCAGTATTAGCTGGAGACGAGGACCAGGACAGACCTGATACACGACACACTCAGGGAGACAGCACGTGCAGAGTATCCAGAACAAACTGTATATAAGAGTTAAAATAAAATAGAGTTGTACCACATACAACTGTGTTGGCTCATCTGTGCACCAGAGAACCCAACACCACATGGTACAGGAGTGGATCGATACCTGCCGGCAAACCTCAGTGTACAGAGACAACCAGCAGTGCCCAGGCAAAATATTAGAGCTCCCGGTTCCGCAGCCGCTCCAGTGCCACGGCGATCTCCGCGAAAACTGGCGGCGATTCCGGCAAGTGTTCGAATTGTTCCTGGTGGCAGCTGAACTCCAAGATCTGGATGATAGCGAAAAAATTGAATTTCACCTCACCATCGCCGGTGGAAGGGCAAGAGAAATATTCACAAGGTTCAGGTTCTTCAGGAGGCAGCAAAGGTACAGACAAGGCAGTCCTGGACAAATTCTCCAAGTACTGTGAAGTAAACGCAATCCAATCGGCAAGTAAAGGTAAAAAAAGCGGCAGTACTCACCTCATGGCCGGGATCCTGGAGCCCGAATTCCCAGAGGCCGAAATCCCGGGCCTGGGAGAGGGCTGGGTCGAGGTCGGCTGCCATCTTGCTAAAGGTATCACGCTAGCACAGTTGCGCGAGCAGTGCGCAGAACCGGAAGTTTCGTTTGCGCATGCGCGAGATGCTGCGCATGCGCAGTCAAGAAAACGGCCATCGGTAAAGGAACAGCGATCTGAGCATGCGCAGTCGCTTCCTACGTGCTACATACCGAGCGTCAGGATGTCAGAGGCCCCAGACTGCACCAATTTAAAGGGGAAACGTCCCAAATCCAATTTAAAAGGGAAACGTCCCAAATCAAAAAAACAAAAATCTGTTAAAGCTGTAAAACAATCTTCCCTCACCTGGAATGACAGCACATTGCTGCAAATTGACCCAGGAGATGAATTTGACCTCCGAAGAACCCTCCGACAAGCAGTTACCTACGTACAAGCCGATGATTCCGACCTCGAATACTTCGATGACGATCTTTACAGTGTTTCCGGACCTCGCAAGCCCAATGATAGCTCCGTGGTCCTATACGACTATGACTCGGACGAACCTTTCGTGTTGCACATTGGCGGCCCCCACATTGAATCCGACGCAGATGCGGATTCATTTTTCGGATTTGAGGATCTTCAATCCAGCAGATATGACGTCCCAACTTATCAGTACCGGATGATGCTGCAGCCTGACATTAACAGACAGGGAGCGGTGCAAGCACACGGAGAGCGACCTGTTGCCACACAGAGCGTGGTCCACGTCCCGCTCAACGTTCCCGACTCTATGAAAGAAGACATGCAAGACTCCAGAGTGCAGTCCTCGCATGAACCAGAAGTGACTCCAGAGTCACAAGCCTCCACAGCAAGCTCGTGGGCAGACTCCACAATTGCAGAAACGTAAGACTCCAGAGCGCAGTCCTTGCACGAACAAGAAGTGACTCCAGTGTCACAAGCCTCCACAGAGAGCTCGTGGACAGCCTCCACGATAGAAGCAACGCAAGACTCCAGAGCGCAGTCCTTGCATGAACAAGAAGTGACTCCAGTGTCACAAGCCTCCACAGAGAGCTCGTGGACAGCCTCCACGATAGAAGCAACGCAAGACTCCAATGTGCGGTCCTTGCAGGAACAAGACCATGAGGGTCTAGCAACCTCTCCTGACCAACCAGCGGCAGACGATGCAAGTCTGCCATGCTCACGTGAACAGCAAGAAGGCTATAACAGCCTACCATGCTCCACTACACAGCAGCATGACCATGACGGTCTCTCATGCTACAATAAAGGGCACAGCGCTGAAGACTGTTCAAGCCCAACTGAAGACAAGCCAAAGGAATCGCCTCTTCCAAGCCCGAAGAAAAAAGGTTTATGCGCTGACCTTCAGGATCATTATAGCCGAACAGAGATTAATAATGCTGCACGGTCACAGAAGGATGCTGAGGATTTGCTAAAGAAATTAATTGAATGTTTAACTTGCAAGGAGCAGACTGAGAATTGCAGTGTTTTAGTACGGATCGAAAAAATGGACAAGACATTGATCCTCAGGTAATGGAAATAACGCAACCTGAATCATATCTACAGCAGGGACAAATGTCTCCCTTCAACACAACGCCGCAAAGTCCCAACTTCGGAGACCAGCAGTTAGTCAGTAATGACTCTTCAAACCTTGAGGGGAACATTAATTGCATTGAACCTATACACACTCCACTGATAAATGAGCAGAACATTGGAGCAAGAATCCTGAGGACACCGACATCGAGTAGCCAGATAACAAATTTAAAACCCGCAGCAGTTTCAAGTGAACCAAGTGTGCTTTCCACTAATGGTGAAGATGCAGATAAGGTCGACCTGATTATCCATTGTACCACACTAACCCCAGTGATTAAGCAGTTATGTATGGGGAGTATAATGTGGGCAATTGAGAACAGTGAAAGAGAGACTGTGACCATGCCAGTCCCAGCAAAATCTGACCCAGAGACCATGAAGGCATGTACATTAGACAAAGATACATATGAGGTACCCGAGAAGAAAAGTGAAACGGAATGTTCTTTGGAAAATAGTACAATGTCGATAGAAACATTGGATCCTATATTCGAGACCATACATATGGGAGAATTTGGGGGTAATAAACAAGGTTCTGCAATGTCTGGGGGAAGATTTAAAATTCCAAAGAAGAAAAGCCCAAATGAAGGACAACGGCAAGACAATGACAGTCCACCCACATGGTGTGCACCACCAGATGAAAACTCTGACAATTTACCCAACCCTAGTGAACAGCAAGCTGCTAATGAGGATCTATCCACGGGATGTGAGATGAGTGACGACAGCATCCCACTTCCCATGCAAAAGGTGCAAGGTGACAGACCTCGCCTAGTGCGTACCAAGGCACTCGACGATCACGGTGGGACCACTGACGACTGCGGTGGCGGCGCACCGCTTCCACCCTCGATGGCTCGAGCCTCTCCACTGGTTGGTGCATTCCTGCATGTTCCGACTCCAGAAGTGCAGCTTCAGGGAATCTCGGCTGCCTCCAGTGAACCTGTTGGGACTCCGGACGGGGAGCATCGACGGAAGGCAGACCTTACTCCAGATGGGGAGCAGCCAAGCGCCGACTCTGATTCGCGCACGCCAGACCTTGCTCCGGATGGGCGGTGTCGCGGCCTCGGTGATGGCAGGCTCAGGGTGACGGCGGATGCCACGGCGACAGGGAATGGATCGCGTGGCAGTCCCACTGGGTCGGCAGTGGTGACCAGCACCGGCGGTCCAAGACGGACACACCAATTCGCGCCATCGCCAGACGTTGATGCGAGCAACAATTCTCTCTCCAAGGCGACATGCTTCGACGTTTCTCTGCGGAGTCGCCCTTCCGGCACAGCAGGTGGCCGGAACCAGCGTGCACGGTCTCGGCCAACTTCCACATCTGGCACAGTCATCGCCTTGCATGATATTAGTGATGGTGCTACTTCGATGGCAACAACCCATCGGCTACAAGATGCCGTCCACCACAAACATAAAAAGAAAACAGACTCCACCTTGTTCCTGGCATGCAGGGCGGATGGATTGGTGCGTAGGCGCAATCAGCGAGCTTTGCGCCGCCTTCCACGCTCGCAACTGAACCGTACGCACAGGCCGGATCCTCCACTGGTTCCCAAGGATGACTTTGTGGAGATGCCACGGATCATGCCCCTTCCATCGCCACCAGAACCAAACCACAGCCAAGGCAACACTAACAAAGATGTTGAATGTTATATTTGGACGAATGAAAAACCAAGCACTGCACGAAGTACAACAAATGGAAAAGTAGAGACTTCGGCAACAGCATCACCTCCAACAGTCCAAGGTGAACCAGTGTGAACCCAAATCTCCACAGCTGAACCGGCTTGAGGACCAGCCTATTCTTGAGGCGGTCACCCATTAGACTGGACTTATAACGCTGTTCATACGTTCAAAAAGTCAAACACTTCTGTATTATAACCTGTTGTTGTTTATCGTTCCAGATATCGTCTGACCGGACCACTGTTCAAGTTGGTTTTTTTCTCGCATTCATGTTTTGTTATGGTACAACCTTGTTAGTGTGACGCACCCGACATCGCCCTATGTAAATAGTTACGTCATATACACATGCTGTACACAACACGCGCACACACTCTTAGATGCACTCACGACGCGATTATATTTATAACCACGTAGGCACATATCTTTGTAAAAAGGGGGGGGGGGATGTCATGATATTCAAACACACACACCATGATAGACACACCAACAGACAAATCAGAACACACAACACCACAACCAATCACAGACAAGGACAGGGACAGTATAAAAGCACAAACACGACACCTGGTGGTCAGTATTAGCTGGAGACGAGGACCAGGACAGACCTGCTACATGACACACTCAGGGAGACAGCACGTGCAGAGTATCCAGAACGAACTGTATATAAGAGTTAAAATAAAATAGAGTTGTACCACATACAACTAACTGTGTTGGCTCATCTGTGCACCAGAGCACCCAACACCACAAAACCTTCGGGAGATAATTCTGGCCTCCCTGTCATTCCTCGATTTTAATCGTTCCCTCATTGGTGGCATTTCCTTCGGTTGTCCAAGCTCCATATGCTCTACCCTCTCTACCTCACTTTGCTACACTTCTGAACACTTACATTTTTTGGTGATTGGATGTAATACGCCCTTACGTGACCCTTTGCTTTATAACGCTCCTGTGAAACACCTTGGGATGTTTCATTCCGTTAAACGGTACCATACAAATGTCAGTTATTGTTAATAACTCATCCTGTAAAATTACATTTTCTTTTTCCTGCAATAACCCGTGAGTGCACTTGAACAAAATTAAAATTCAGTCAGCCAAGCTTTTGGAAATTTTCCTATGCCTCCAATATGTAGGAATTATGACTGCACTATTTCTGTACAGGGTGCATTTTTAAGCGACACATTATTAAGACATTCACCAATTGCAGACAGAAGCTCGCCTTGGGATCCGCAGAGGGCGCAGTGATGAGGCTTGTTTGTTGCTGGGTGCCTGGAGGCGGCTGTCAATCAATGGCCGTGTGAGGCTGTGCCGTGGGAGCTCATCGCCGGCACTGGGCACGGCTGCAAGCCCCTGTGAAACTAACTGGGAGAAAGCCTCTCGGCAGCAGCACTTTGCAACCCGGCTCAACACTCTGCTCTTGCTTGGCCAGAGGTAGGGCTGTAACTCCCAGGGTCAATTCCTGCTTCCCGAGATGGTGCTGAAACGTGCTGAGTGGAACCTGTGGATTGTTTGTCTTTGGATCATTTGTTTCGAAGGTACGGTTTAATGTTTATTATGTATATATTTTAAAAGTGCAACCGCAAGTGTCAACTGCACTAAGACTTTAAATCACTTAGCGACGGAGTGTGTTATTGGAGAAAACGTGGAAAGTTAACAAAATACTTTGCTGAATGACGTTTTGTTTCAGATTCTTTTAATTGCCCGTTTAGTCCTGATTTTTCACTCTTTTTCGAAAGGAAATAACACTTCTGGTGTAAGTAGAGCTGGTTACTCTAGATATTTAATTTTGTTGGTAGTTGAGTCTGTTGATTTGAGCACTAGTAACTAACTGGTCTAGAGTGGGTTCATGGGCTGGCCAGTTACGTTGCTGTATTGGTAACAGTAACACTGGTGGGAATAGGGCGCCAAGAGTACAATCATCAATAAGAGGCATGTGTTCACAATTTGTACAATTGTTTGGATGTGACCGGAAACAAGTGAAAACAACGTTACTGATGATTTCTTGAGGACCATCTGGAAATTGCATGAAATGAGATGTCGAATGTAGGTCATTGTTTGTCTAAATGAAAACACACACATCAGATGCATTTGCAGGAATCGAGAAGTAATTAACAATCATCGTATAACTGAGAATTTCCGATTCACTTTCATTGCTTAATTCAAACAGCTGTCATGAGAGAGAAATACATGTATTTTCATACTGTTTTGGAGTGGTACTGTAGTAGCTGTGAGAGTATTGATTTATAAGAGTTTGTTATTCAAAGTTTTACTCGTCCTTGGTTGGCATATATCTCGGCTCTTTCTGGCTTATCTAAAAGGGCTTTTTTTTTTGTAGGTCAGTGAAATTGTTTGGGTTTTTGTTTGGCAGAGGAATAAGAACATCAATATTTTGTCACGTTGTGATTAAGTAATGAAATGCTGCACATTGACACAATTTGGACTATTATGTTATAAAGGGTTCAGCTAATGATAAATCTGAACAGACGACTTAAGACTGTAAAGTGGTGTTTCTATTTTGGGTAACATTTAAGCATGGTGTCAGGTAGGGACAAGAGTTTAAAGATGCTAATAGGGGCAGGATTGACCAAGGCCCCACCAAAATAAAGCCAAAAGGTTCAAATTAAAGGTGCTATATATCAAAGTAGACAAATTAATGCACCGTGTATCTGATCCAGTAGTGATTATTGGGACATGGTTGCAGAAGGTTAGAAGATTTTACAAATAGAAGATTCCAATGTCCTTGCCTCTTATAGAAAATGAACAAGTGGGCAAAGGAGGTTGGTAGCCTGATAAAGGTATTGGCCTAGAACATCAAGACCTAAATTCTATCTTTCTTAGTTAGATCGTTTAGTTTGTTAAGGGCATGACGAGACGAGCTAACAGACTCCCAAACTACAATTATTGTGTTGGGCAGGGTACAGGTTTTCAAGGTCTTAGAGGACTTTAATATTTGTATATACTGGGTAAAATAAATTTGCAAATCTAACTTGGAAGATGAGTTTATGGAATACATTCAGAACTGTTTTCCAGGACGATACGTTGAAGGATCAATTAGGGAAGAGGTTCCTTTGATCTAATATCGTGTAATGAGACTGGGCTAATTGGTCACCTTATTGTAAAAGATCTTCTGAGGAGAGTGATCAGAACAGAATTTTATCTTAAGTTTCAGTGTGTGGTTAGGTCTGAGATTTGGGTTCAAATTTAAACAACCAATTATGGAGGTATGAGGGTGAATTGGCAGAGGCACATTGGGAATTTTATTAAAATACATTAAGGTAGATAAACAATGGAAAACAAACAAATATTTTAATAGTTCTCAACAAATATGCATTTGTTTTGAGGAACAACAACTCCACTAGAGAAATGGTCTAAACGTGAAACTAGAGAAATTAGGGATTTACAATGTTGACAAAAGTAAACTTGAGGATGGGCGGAGGAGTTTAAAAATCAACAAAGGAGACTAAGAAATTGATGAAGAACGAGGAAGGTAGAGTAAACTAGCAGGAAGTTAAAAAAAAAAAAAAAACTTTTACAATTATATTAAAAAAAAGATTAGTGAAGGCACACCAGGGTCCCTGAGAAGCAGAGACAGGCGAAATCAGAACATGGAATAAGGAAACAATAGAGATAACAACCTTCACAGTAGAAAACACAGAATATAGTGGAAATTATTATTGGTGTGTTGCACTAGATTAGGACTCCTGGCAGTGGGTAATATATTAGCATGGATTGAAAATTAGTCAATGGGCAGAGAGTGAGAGTAAATTGTCATTTTTGGCATGGCAGGGTGTAACTCTTAGTGCTTGGCAGCTTCTATAGTCTACATCAATGACTTAGATGAGGTGTTCAAGTGTAACATAGCCAGGTTTGCTGATACAATACTAATTGAGTGTTGGAGGAGTATTTGAGTGTGGGGAGAATGTAAAGTGGTTGCAAAGGGTTATAGATCAGTTCAGAACATAGCATATGTATAATTTGAGTATGTGTGAAGTTATCCACTTTTGATAGGAAGTATAGAATATTTTTTAAAGATGACAGTTCAGATGGATTTGGGTGTTTGTAAAGCACATGAAATAAAGTTTGCCAAATAGTTTATTCCCCCCATTAAGATAATTTGTCGAGAAACACTACAGTATTGAAAGGGATCATTTTGTTCATAGCAGCAGTGAAGGAATATTTGCCCTTTTTCCGTACGCTTATTCCTTTCCAAATATTTATCCACTTCTCTTTTTAAAATTAATGATTCTGCTTCCACCACTATTTCTGCTGGGGTCACACAGTAGTGTTTCTTCTAAAATCTCCTAACTTCACCTTCATTCTTTTGATTCACTTCAACAAAGGTAGACTGGCTGTTATTCCATTTAGTACCTTCAGTTTTGCAGATCACGAGTGGTAGTGTATGATATCCTATATTTCTCCGTGTTTCCACTAACTAACAATATTCAAGGAATTCAATAAACACGATGTTTGTTCTAGAAAACTGAAAAGTCATCAGGAATTATTCAAATAAGTAGCAGTCATACATATGTTATGATATACGTGCTTTGCAATTAGTTAGCTTAACATTTATGCTTGACAATTTAAAAAAACATTAAGGGAACACTTCACAGTGGTTGTAACTCTCCATTAAGAGAACATGTGAGCAGACTTAACCAGGAAAAGTTGCTTTTGCTTATTTAACCAGGAGCTTATGTGACATGTGTTATAGATAATTGGGTTCATCCTGCTCCTTACAGTTGTGATTTACTATGGATTTGTGTTCTTCTACCTTTCTCATCTTGGGTCTGAATCTGTAAGCTTCTGATCCTTTTCAAATAATAAACATGCCCAATCCGCCTCCCAATTATTCTACTGATTTTGCTCACCGCCTCCTGTCTGTGCTGACCAGATTGAGAATATAAAAATCACATCTTATATTAAAATCCCCCCAACGCCTTTCCCCTCACTATCTCTGTAATCTACATCAGTCCTTCAGTCTTCTGACAACGCCTCCAATTATGGCCTCCTTATGCATCCTGGTTTCATCCTCCTCCCGTCAGAGGCTGGGTCTTCTGGTGTTCAGTCTTCTGAACTTTGAAATTATTCCCTCTCCCGTTCGCCGCCATTTTCTCCTCTTTCAAGCTTTGTTGTGTTTTTATTATCGTATAAAGGCACCAATCACTCATTGTAGGTTCATTTATTAAGATGAGGTGCATGAGAATATTTATACAAAGGTATAAAGCTTGAAGACATCTGCAGCAGAGCTATCAGTGATGTGTTCTGCTCACTGGCCAAAGTGAAACTGAAATTGGATCATATGACACACTTCCCTTTGAGTGATGGTATGTTTCTAACCCTTAAAGGCAGACTACAGCAAACTTCTCTTGAACCACACCTATGCCCAAGGTTTTGGTCACTTGTTCTTAGTTGGCTTGGTGACCATTTTGGCTGATCATGCTCCTGCAACGCACATTCTTGGATGTGCCTGTTGATATGGTGGGGAAGGCACAGTGGTTAGCACTGCTGCCTCACAGCACCGGGTTTGATTTTGACCTTGGTTGTCTGTCTGGGTGGTGTTTGCACATTCTCCCCATGTCTGCATCGGTTTCCTCCCGGGTACTCCCGCATTCCAAAGATGTGCAGGTGAGGTGGATTGGCCATGCTAAAAAAGAAAGTTGCCCTTTAAAATAATAATAATCTTTATTAGTGTCACAAGTAGACATACATTAACACTGCAATGAAGTTACTGTGAAAATCCCCTAGTCGTCACACACTCCTGCGCCTGTTCGGGTACACTGAGGGAGAATTCAGAATGTCCAATTCACCTACAAGCATGTCTTGTGAGAGGAAACTGGAGTACCTGGAGGAAACCCATGCAGACATGGGGATAACGTGCAGACTCTGCATATAGTGACCCAAGTTGAGAATTGAATCCAGGTCCCTGGTGCTGTGAAGCAACAGTGCTAACCACTGTGCTACCGTGCCAGCCATTAGTGTCCCAAGGTTAGGTGGGGGGGTTACTGGATTAGAGCGGGGGATTGTGCTTCTTGGGGTAGGGTACTCTTTCGCACGGTCAGTGTAGACTCGATGGGCCGAATTACCACTTCTTGCACTGTAGGGATTCTATGATTAGAAGTTGGTAGTTCTGGTCACCAAGATGGTCACATAATAGAACATTGTTGAAGAGTGAATAAAGTCTTCTGTCATTTATATTTTTCAATCTTAATATTGCAATAGTGCAAGAGGTTACAGTGCTAGATTCTCAAAAATAATGTTTGCATTTCATTAATCGTTGATTATATGACCCTATGAACTTCCCAGATATTTAGATCCCATTGGTGATTCAGTCTGTTTGGTCAGATTCCTACTGAAATTACAAAGGGATTAACGGTGAGCAATTTTGACCTTATTGTATACACGCTACACAATATTATTTGGGAATTGAAAAGTTGCAAGGGTTTATTTGTATGTGAAGGTGGATGCTGTTGTAACTCATTCTGGGGAGTGCACTCGCCAGCTTGGACTATTCCTGCTTCTTTATGGCTCACAAACACCAAGCACCCCTCAAGCTCCCAGTATTCTAGTCTGCTTGTGAGCAACGCTGACCATACATGGAATAGTCAGCATTCAATTCAATTTGTTTTCCAACTCTACTAGGTGTCACAACCACTGTGAATTGATAGGAGGGTCATCTTGTATGTGAGACGGATGGTAGCTGGCTGTAGAACTAGATCTAGTAGAAACTGTACTGTGGAGAATTGCTTTAACTACATACGTTTTTTTTTTCCTTGGGTGCTCACAATGATCTATTCTGATTTAGATGCTCCTTGTATGATGTTCAGCTACTAAATATACCTACAATTGCCCTGTCTGCGTATTAAGCACATTTTACATAAGATGGATATGTCTGCATTAAAAGAAATGTGCTTTGTTGGAGAGTCAAACGTGATATAATTAGGACAAATAAAGTTCATGTACATCTCTGGAGGACCTTGGCCAGGAATTTTGCTATTCGTTTTGGTAAAATCCGACAGAAATGGGCCGAGCCAGCGTAGTGGATTGCAGAATTTTAAAGCTCATTTCAAATTGAATTTGCTGAGAGCTGGTTTAGAAAACATCACCTGGGAAGTCAACACCATCGAACAAACTGGCAACATCTCCTTTTGAATTAATCAGCATGGTGTGTTTCCGCTAATTACATTCACTTGTCAGTCTTTGAAGAGGCTCTAAAAATATTTACAGGAATGCAAACATTGTAAAAACCTTTTGAAGATAATTCTTTTGAAAACATTTAGCAATTGACCACAATATAACTAACAAATTTTTCTGTCATTTTTTAAAGCCATTTTCAGTTACTTATAAACTGGTTCCTCGCATGCTGGAGCAAGCACTCATCAAAATGTGTTTATTTGTGGGGAGCTTCTCGAGCATGTAGGCCTTGGAGGAGAAATTCAGACTAGTCAGAGGGAATGACTTTCGGTACTTGCAAGCGCGTGACTTCATACGTAGACAGGTCCCATCCTTCCCACGCCTCCCGTCAAATGGGATCCAGGACAGAGTAGTGTCTAGGGTAGAGGTAGGAGAGGGGAAAGTCTTGGATATTTACCATGAACTTATGAAAGGGGAGCAGTCCCAGACAGAGGAACTGAAGCTCAAGTGAGAGGAGGAACTCGGCGAGGAGATGGAGGAGGGGGTATGGGCGGAAGCCCTGAGTAGGGTAAATTCAACTGCAACATGTGCTAGGCTCAGCCTGATTCAGTTCAAGGTTGTCCACCGGGCCCACATGACGGTGGCCCGGATGAGTAAATTTGTTGGGGTGGAGGGTAAATGCGCTAGGTGTGGGGCCAGCGAATCACGTTCACATGTTCTGGGCATGCGGAAAATTTAGGAGATTATGGGTGGGATTTGCGGACGTCATGCCCCAGGTACTGAAAACTAGGGTGGTGATGAGTCCAGTGGTGGCAATATTTCGGGTCTTGGAAGACCCGGGGGTCCAGGAGGAGAGGGAGGCCGACGTCGTGGCCTTTGCTTCCCTGGTAGCCCGGCGACGTATACTGCTGGCATGGAGGGACTCCAAGCCCCCAAAGACCGAAGCATGGCTCTCGGACATGTCGAGCTTTTTAGGGCTGGAAAAAATTAAGTTCGCCTCAAGTGGATCTGTATTAGGGTTCGCCCGAAGGTGGCAACCATTCATCGACTTCTTCGCGGGGAATTAAATGTCAGCAGGGGGGGCGTGGTAGGTTAGAGTAGAATAGAAGGGATAAATAGGCGGGTACTGTTTATGAGAGAGGAGTGCACATAACTGTACACTGTAACTGTTTACAATGCCAAAAATACCTCAATTGTTTTTTAAAAAAAAGAATGTGTTTATTTGTGTTAAATTAAAATTGAGCAAAGATTAGTCAAACTGCTCCAAGTTGACACTATTTGTTTGTTTTAAAAGTATTTCTTCATGTACTTGGTGTTCTGAAATGCTGTCTTTGCTTGTTCATGGCAAATTTTGCATTTGCTGATATGAAAATGAATTTTAGTAGAATGAAAAAGCCCCATCGCAAAATGGGTGCAACTTGCGCCCGGTTGATTTGTCATATGGCCCAAGTGGAAATTCCATTCCCTTTGTCCATAACTCCTCAATATTTGTATTGGTGACTTTTTCTATTAATTTTTGATGGGCAGCAATGTAAAAATTTATATTCTTGACCTGTATTTGGGTCAGCTGATTTGTCTGGTGTGGTGAACCACTGTTATTGTAGTTCCACTGTTGTTCCACTGTTACTTACAGCGCTGTATATATTCTCTGTTACTGTTTGTTCCATTGTTACTCACTGTGTTATATATTGTTGTTCTTCTGTGGCTCCACCCCACTGGGTGTTGTATATAGTTGACTGATCTGTAGCCCTGTCTCCAGTCTGGGTTCAGCAGCAGACAGACTACATCTTAGAGTATTAAAACCATTACTTGGTTTTCTGCAACTTGCCTCATGTGTAATTGATGGTGCATCAATTTAATACTCTAAGATAGTACGATGGATAAGTCACTCAAGCCTGAGCGATTAGACCTGGACCCAGAGGTAGCCGACGCCACCGTGATCTTCCAGCATTGGCTAAGCTGTTTCGAGGCCTACATCTACTCTTCCACTGACGCCGTCTCAGGGGAGCACAAGCTTCGGGTCCTCAACGCCCGGGTGACCCACTGAATATTTACCCTCATCAGAGACGCGGCCACGTACGACAAGGCGATTACACTCCTCAAAGGGCAGTACGTGAGGGCGGTAAACGAGGTGTACGCCCAGCACCATCTCGCCATGAGGCGTCAGCGCCCAGGAGAATCTTTGGCCGAGTTCCTGCGGGTACTCGCCCGGAATTGTAGCTGCCAGGCAGTAACGGCAATTCAACATACCGAGCTCCTGACCCGGGACGCCTATGTGGCCAGCGTTAGGTCTGACTATATCCATCAGCACCTGCTCGAAGGGGGTACCCTCGACCTAAATGACACGGTGCGGCTCACGAGCTCCCTGGAAGTGGCCTTCCAGAATGTGGATGCCTTCACGCCTGACCATGCGGCATCCTCTTGGGTGTCCTGGGTGCAGCCATCACCCGATCCGGGGGTGTCACAAACCTGTGCCGCGCGGCAGACCGCCAACTCCGGGGGACCGTCCTGCTACTTCTGCGGCCAGGATCAGCACTCCAGACAATGCTGCCCAGCTCGGAACGTGACCTGCAGCGAGTGCGGTAAGAAGGGCCACTTTGCAAAAGTCTGCCAGGCCCGGCCTAAAACGTCCAAATCCCGCCGCGTGGTATCTTGCCTGTCGGTACCGTCCCCTTCTAACGCATCATCCGCCTTGTGCGACCCGTGGAGTCCGCCATCTTGTTCGCCATCTCCGATGCGACCCACCACGTGCGACTCATGGGGGCCGCCATCTTCGCCAACCGCTACCACCGACCCAGACCAGCCACCTTCCGCAGTTCGCCTCTGTCACCCTCGACCAGTCCTGGCCTCGTCATCTCAAGAACTCCATGATGACCGTCTGGATCAACGGGCACGAGACAACCTGCTTGTTCAACTCCGGGAGCATGGACAGCTTCGTCCATCCGGATACAGGAAAGCGCTGCTCCCTCCGAATTTTTCCTGCGTCGCAGACAATCTCCCTGGCTTCCGGAACACACACTGTTGAGGTCCGGGGGTACTGTGTCGCAGCTCTTGGGATACGTGACGTAGAATACGTTAACTTTAAACTCTACGTCCTCCCCGATCTCTGCGCTCCCCTTTTATTAGGCCTAGACTTCCAATGCCATCTCCGAAGCCTGACCTTAACGTTCGGTGGACCCCTGTCATGCTGTCTGTAGCCTGGCGACCCTTAAGGTCGCCCCACTCCCGCTCTTCGCGAACCTCACCCCGGACTGTAAGCCCGTAGCTGCCACCAGGAGCAGACGATACAGTGCTCGGGACAGGGCCTTTATCAGGTCAGAGATCCAGCGACTCCTGCGGGAAGGGATCATAGAGGCCAGTGCCAGTCCCTGGAGAGCCCAAGTGGTGGTCGCTAAGACTGGGGAAAAGCTCCGGATGGTCGTCGATTACAGTCAGACGATCAACCGAGACGAGCTCGATGCGTTTCCCCCTTCCCCGCATATCTGACATGGTCAACCAGATTGCGCAGTGCCGAGTCTTCTCCACGGTAGACTTGAAGTCCGCGCTCCTTATTCGCGCGGAGGACCGCCAACACACTGCCTTCGAGGCAGATGGGCGCCTCTACCACTTCCTCAGGGTCCCCTTCGGCGTCACCAATGGGGTCTCGGTCTTCCAATGGGAGATGGACAGAATGGTTGACCAGTACGGGCTGCAGACCACGTTCCCGTATCTGGATAATGTCACTATCTGCGGCCATGACCAGCAGGACCATGACGTAAACTTCCAGCGTTTCCTTAACACCGCCAAGCTCCTTAATCTTGCGTATAATAAGGAGAAGTGCGTTTTCCGCGCGACCCGCTTAGCCATCCTCGGCTATGTTGTGGAAAACGGAGTCCTAGGGCCCGATCCCGACCGCATGCGCCCCCTCCTGCAACTTCCCTTCTCCACTGCCCCAAGGCCCTGAAGAGATGCCTGGAGTTCTTCTCGTACTATGCCCAGTGGGTCTCCAACTATGCGGACAAGGCCCGCCCACTCATCAAATCCACTCTTTTTCCTCGGTCGGCTGAGGCCCACCTAGCCTTCAACCGCATCTAGGCAGACATTGCCAAGGCCACGTTACACGCTGTGGACGAGTCCATCCCTTTCCAGGTGGAGAGCGATGCGTCTGATTTTGCCCTGGCCGCTACCCTCAACCAGGCGGGCAGACCCGTGGCCTTCTTTTCCCGTACCCTCCAGGGCTCCGAAATTCGACAGTCCTCCGTTGGGAAGGAAGCCCAAGCCATTGTGGAAGTTGTGTGACATTGGAGGCATTACCTGTCCGGAAGGCGATTCACTCTCCTCACTGACCAACGGTTGGTTGCCTTCATGTTCATTAATACACAGCGGGGCAAGACCAAGAACGACAAGATTCTGAGGTGGAGGATCGAACTCCCCACCTACAATTACGACATCTTGTATCATCCTGAGAAACTCAATGAGCCCGTGGTGCATGTACCAGCGCACAAGTAGACCTACTTCGGGCCCTACACATTGACCTCTGTCACCCGGGGGTCACCCGTTTTTTTTCATTTTGTCAAGGCCCGCAACGTGCCTTACTCCATCGAGGAGGTCAGGAACGTGACCAAGGACTGCCAGGTCTGCGTGGAGTGCAAACCGCACTTCTATCGGCCAGACAGAGCACACCCGGTGAAGGCTTCCCGCCCCTTTGAGCGCCTTAGCATCGGCTTCAAAAGGCCCCCCCCCTCCAACCGTAACGTGTAATTCCTCAACTTCGTTGATGAGTAGTCACGTTTTCCCTTCGCCATCCCATGCCCTGACATGACCTCGGCCACTTTCATCAAGGTCCTGCACTGCCTCTTCACCTTGTTCGGTTTCCCCACCCACATCCACAGTGATCGGGGCTCCTCGTTCATGAGTGATGAGCTGCGTCAGTTCCTGCTCAGCAAGGGCATCGCCTCAAGCAGGACTACCAGCTACAACCCCCGGGGAAACGGGCAGGTGGAGAGGGAGAACGCGACGGTCTGGAAGGCCGTCCTCCTGGCCCTATGGTCTTGAAGTCTCCCAGTCTCCCGCTGGCAGGAGGTCCTTCCCGATGCGCTCCACTCTATCCAGTCGCTTCTGTGTACTGCCACCAACGAGACCCCTCACGGATATATGTTTGGCTTCCCGAGGAAGTCCACCTCGGGGGGGGGGGGTCTTGCTCCCATCCTGGCTGACAGCCACAGGGCCTGTCCTCCGGAAGCATGTGAGATACCATAAAACCGATCCCCTGGTCGAGTGGGTTATGCTTCTCCACGCTAACCCACAATATGCCTATGTGGCACATTAGGACGGGCGGCAGGACACAGTCTCCCTCCAGGACCTGGCACCCGCTGGTTTCCCCCCCCCCCCCCCCCCCCCCCACACACACCGTCTACCTCCATTACCATCGCCCCCGCGCCGACACCGTCTCCCCCTCTGTCGAAGAGGAGGACGACACGCTCCCGGAGTCGCAGGTCTCGACACCAGTGCCCACACCACAGCCGGGACTGAGGAGATCACAGCGGATGGTTAAAGCTCCTTATAGAGTTAATCTATAAGTTTGCTTCACCCCTGCTGGACTTTTGTTTTAAACAGGGGGTGAATGTGGTGAACCACTGTTATTGTAGAGCCCCTGTTGTTCCACTGTTACTTACAGCGCTGTATATCTTCTCTGTTACTGTTTGTTCCATTGTTACTCACTGTGTTATATATTGTTGTTCCGTGGCTCCGCCCCACTGGGTGTTGTATATAGTTGACTGATCTGTAGCCCAGTCTGCGTTCAGCAGCAGACAGGCTACATCTTAGAGTATTAAAACCATTACTTCATTTTCTACAACTTGCCTCGTGTGTAATTGATGGTGCATCATTCTGAACAAAATGGTGACCAAGTGTTTCCCCATTTCTACGTTTTGTAGCCATTTATATTTGCTTGCATTCAGAAGGAGGGGGAAAAAAAGGCAGCTTTTTGATGATGGCCAGTGGCATTTGAAGCAACTACATCGTATGGTAATGATGGAAGTGACTCCAATGACAATCATTTGCTGACTGAAACATTTTATGGAATAAATAGAGTATTGAAGCTGGGGGCCCATTGAAGGGAGTGTGTTTGGCTTAGCTCCTTGTTGGGACAGGCACTAGCGTGGCGGACATTCCACGTGTGTGCGGGAGTGTACCATCCGGCCAATTCTTGTCAAACAGCTTCTCTGACTGGTGTGACACCCATTCCTGAGAGTTGGGCCACAGAGAGGTTCGCAACATGTGCGCTATTCACCTTCTCTTTCTCTCCTTCCCCCCCCCCCGGGTATCGCCGGTCTACTTTCAGTATGGAGCTGACTAGCTGTTGTCTAGCCACCCTCTCTTCCCTATCTCTTCATGCTTTGTAAGCAATAGTTTCACCCCTGATCACAGCCTTCAGTGCCTCTCGGATTGTGGAGGGTGAGACCTCCCCATTCTGGTTATTAGTGATATACTTGTATATGGCCTGTGATATTTTCTTGCAGAAAGCCTTATTGACCAGGATGACCGTGTCCAACCCCCATGGAGGGTGTCTCCCCGTGTCTGCATAGGTTTCCTCTGGGTGCTCCGGATTCCTCCCTCAGGTCCCAAAAGACATGCTGTTAGGTGAATTGGATGTTCTGAATTCTCCCTCAGTGTGCCCGAACAGGTGCCGTAATGTGACAACTAGGGGATTTTCGCAGTAACTTCATTGCAGTGATAATGTAAGCTTACTTGTTTCACTAATAAAGATTATTATTGGGCATGGCCCGAATCCAACCTCACATCCATATAATGCGGAACTTGGTCGGAGAGTACAATTGTGGAATATTCCGCTCTTACTAGCCCTGGAAGCACCGATTTCCCCACTAAGGAGTTGACCCGTGAATATACATTGTGTACCTGAGGAGAAGGAGAAGGAGACTTGGGTTAGTGACATGGCTGGGTTTCTAAGTTTGGAGAGGATAAAGTTTGCCTTGAGAGGGTCCTTGCTGGGGTTCTCCAGGCGGTGGCAACCGTTCCTTGACTTTCTCGCGGAACGTTAAGTGAGGAGGTCAGCAGCAGCAGCAAACCAGGGGGGGAGGGAGGTGGGGGGGGTGGGGGGGGGAACAGTATGGGTTGTGGATGGATTTCTCTTGTAAATTGTAGTTATCCCACCTTGTTTTGTTAAGTTAATTTTTATTTTTTCTTTCCTTCTTTTGGGAGTGGTTTTGTAAAAATTCTGTAAAATTTTGAATAAAAACAACTTTATAAAAAAAAAGATGAAGCAGCTGAAGGTGGTTGGGCCTATGACACTGCCCTGAGGAACTCCTGCAGTACTGTCCTGGAGCTGAGATGATTGACCTCCAATCATCACAACCATCTTCTTCAGTGCCAAGTATGACTTCAACCACCGAGTTTCCCCCCCGGATTCTCATTGACTCCAGTTTTGCTCGGGTTCTTTGATGCCATACTCGGTCAAATGCTGCCTTGATGTCAAGGGCAGTCACTCTCACCTCACCTCTGGCATTCAGCTCTTTTGTCCATTTTTGAACCAAGGCTGTAATGAGATCGGGAGCTGAGTGACCCTGGCGGAACCATAACTGATTGTCCGTGATCAGGTTATTGATGAGTAAGTGCTGCTTGATAGCACTGTTGATGACTCCTTCCATCACTTTACTGATGATGGAGGGTAGACTGATGGGGATGTATTTGGCAGGGTTGGATTTGTCCTGTTTCTTGTGTACAAGACACACCCAGGCAATTTTTCACATTGATGGACAGATGCTAGTGTTGTAGCTGTGCTGGAACAGCTTGGCTAGGGGTGCGGCAAGCTCTGGAGCACAAGTCTTCAGTACTGTTGCTGGAATATTGTCAGGGCCCATAGCCTTTGAAGTATCCAGTGCCTTCAGCCATTTCTTGATATCATGTAGAGTGAACCGTATTGGATGAAGACTGACATCTGTGATGCTGGGAACCTACGGAGGCGACCGAGATGGATCATCCACTTGGCACTTCTGGCTGAAGATTGTTGCGAATGCTTCCGCCTTGTCTTTTGCACAGATGTGCTGGGCTCCTCCATCATTTGAGGATGAGGATATTTGTGGAGCAGGCTCCTCCAGTGAGTTGTTTAATTGCCCTCCACCATACATGGCTGGATGTGGCAGGACTGCAGAGCTTAGATCTGATGCTTTTGTTGTGGAATCGCAAACTCTGCCAATACTTGCTGTTTAGCATACAGCTAGTCTTGTGTTGGAGCTTCACCAGGCTGACTGGTATGCCTGGTCTTGCTCCTGGCATGCTGTCCTGCACTCATCACTGAACCAGGGTTGACCCCCTGACTTGGTGGTAATGATAGAATGGGGGATATGTCGGGCCATGAGGTTGCAGATTGTGGTTGAATATAATTCTGCTGCTGATGGCCCACAGTGCCTCATGGACGTCCAGTCTTGAGTTGCTAGATATGTTCGAAGTCTATCCCATTTAGCACGGTTGCAATGCCACACAACACGATAGACTGTATCCTCAATATGAAGATGAGTCTTTGTTTCCAAAAGGACCGTGCGGTGGTCACTTCTACCGATACTGTCATGGACAGATGCAACTGTAGCAGGCAGATTCATGAGGGAGAGCTCAAGTATGTTTTTCCCTCTGGTTGGTTCCCTCGCCACCTGCTGCAGCCCCAGCCTAGCAGCTGTGTCCTTTAGGGCTCGGTCTGGGTGGTACTACCGAGCCATTTTGGTGATGGACATTGAAGTCCCGTACCCAGAGTATATTCTGCACCCTTGCCACACTCGGTGCTTCCTCCCAAGTGGTGTTTAACCTGGAGGAGTACTGATTTGTCAGCCGATGGTGGCCGGTACGTGGTAATCAGCAGGAGATTTCCTTGCCCGTTTAACCTGAAGCCATGAGACTTCATGGGGTCCGACTCCCAGGGCAACTTCCTCCCGACTGTGTACAACTGTCCAGCCACCTCTGGGTCTGTCTTGCCAGTGAGAAAGGACATACCCAGGAATGGCGATAGTGGTGTCTGGGACATTGTCTCTAAGGTATGATTCCTACTAATGCACCATATATTCATCAGCATTTTCCTGTATGTCTCCTGTCAAACTTGTCCTAGTTTGAAGCAGAACTCCTCTGCGTTCTTGCCTCCTGATGATCTCGCATGCAAACTATCCTTTCCGTTTGGTCTGGCTGCAGCCCACTTGTGCCCAATGACTCACCTGGTGCAGGAGCACTAATTTCTACCCACAGCCCGAGGATGTGCAGGTTAGGTGGATTGGCCATGTTAAATTGCTCTTGATTGTCCAAAGATATGCAGATTAGATGAGATTCCAGGGATAGGGTGGGGGAGTGGGTCTCGGTCCGGGTGCTCTTTCGGAGGGCTGGTGCAGACTCGATGGACCGAATGGTCTCCTTCTGCACTGTGGGGTTTCTGTGGAAACTCTACTATATACTTTAGTTTTGGCAGGGTCAGTATCTGAAATGCCTACAAGTGTCAGATTCTGTGATGAACCTTTTCTTCAGTGCTTTAGTGTTCTCTCTCCCTCATGTTTGGGGAATATGAGAGGGTAGTACATCCGGCATACATGAACGGATTTTGTGGGAGGATCTGGTCTCGGTGCAAGGGGTGAAAGCCTAATGGGATGAGGAGCTGGTGCCTATACCGGAGGAGGAGGTATGGAGCGAGGCCCTTCGCAGGGTGAACACCACGTCACCGGGTCCGAGGCTGTGCCTGATCCAGCTTAAGGTAGTGTTTAGGACGAACCTTACTAAAATCAAAATGAGATGTTTCTTTGTGGGGGTTGAGGATAGGTGTGAGTGTTGTTCAAGGGGGTCGCTAATCACTTGTGCTTGTTCTTGTCTTGTCCCAAGCTTGTGGGTTTCTGGGTCTTTTTTTTTTACAGCAACATATCAGTGCTCCTCAACATTGAGCTGGAGCCTTGTCATTTAGTAGCTATAATTGAGGTTTCGGATTTGTCGGAGCTGTGGACATGTGCGGGGATAGATATTCTTGCCTTAGCATCGCTGGTGGCTAGGAGGCAAGTCCTGTTGAGTTGGAGGCAGGTGATGTCAGCGAGTGCCTTGGCGTGGTTAAGTGACTTAATGGAGCTTTTGCACATCGAAGGTTAAATACACCGTGCGGGGGTCAATTGAAGGGATCTACTGGAGATGGCAACTGTTTATGTTGTATTTCAAGGAATCGATCACTGTTAGCTGTTTGGGGGGGGGGGGTGGAGAAGGTAGAGGAGGGAGCAAATGTGGGTGCGGGCCTGTTTTGAGAAGTGGGGGTTGCATCGACTAGATTTTAAAAAAGTTTACTGTTTGTAGTTTTTGTATTTTTTGTATAAATAATAAAAATATTAAAAGAAAAATGTTTGGGCAATGAGCCTTCTATGGGTGAATGGCTGGAGGTTTGTGGTAGTAGTGCAAAAAAGCTATGAAACTGGTATCATTGAAAGGTGTGTGAGGGTTAAGTGGACGACCTAATGTTAGGCCCAAGTTTGGAATGTTAGGAATTGCTGCCGGGTGAGTTTTGGGAATGTTGTGTTGAGCAGTACGAGAGGTTGCTGGGTCGGAGATGCCCTTGTGAAGATTTGTTCACTTTGACCACCTGCATGAGGCTGTTGAATTTCTTGCAGCACTAAAGCTGGGTCCTTGGGGATAGACTCCGGAACATGACGGTCAGTGTCAAATTCCCTTTGGGGGCTGCTGTTTTCAGTTTTTATTCGGATTACTCCACGAGTAGCAGCTAGTCCCACATGAGGGGCAATCTTGAGCCATGAATACTCGGCTACGGGGCAGCTCAAATTTTTGTCGGCCATAAAAGATGGACAATCATTGTCCATTCTGTGTGGGGTGCTTTATTGACCCAGGTTTTATAATGGAAAAGGCCGAAGTGCTGCATAGGCCTTGCCAGCAAGAAAAAATTCCAAATTAACTTCATTTCTTTTCAGATTTTTAGTGTGCCATTTTATCTGTCCACTACCACCACTTCCAATACTGTTAAAAATGAGCCGCTGCAGTTGGGATCGGTTTTTGGGTCCTCATGAAAGAATTAAACTGATATAATGAAGTAGAAGTGTCAACAGTTCGGGTTGCTCTGTTAAATTTGTGTTCTGCAGGAGTGCAACACGTTTTAAATATTTTTAAAATGTTAGAAAGTGCCCAATAATGAAGGCTGGCAGAATTTAATGCCTCCCGAAATTATGTGTAGAAGAGGAACTGTGTTTCAGGGGAGTTTCATAAAGTATTAAAGCAGCACTGTGGGAGGAATAGCTTGTTTTAATGAGTGGAATTGATGAAGCATAGAATCACATCTGTCAGAAAATAGCCTGCTCTTCCCAGAACACTGGCAGAATAATATAAATCTTCCAAATGCCATTGAAAGTGTGAAGATTTTTTAATAAAAGTTTTATTGCCGGTCTTTAAACTGATGGTGTAATCTCCGCAGTTTATTAAGCGGAGGGAACATGTAGGAGGTCATCCTTTGGAACAGAAGAGCAGAGCTATTCATCCCGATGAATAAAAAAAAAAGAGATAATATGCTGAATCTTTGGATGAGAGTGAACTCTGGATATGATTTGAATTGGTTGAATCAAAATTGGTGCGTTGTTGACTGAATGAAAAAGCTTTCATTCTTTTTAATGCCTTGTCTTTTGTCCAGTTTGGGGTCTTACTCAATAACAAGTATAGTTTACAACTCCAATGCAGTCGGTCTGTTGGATGATGATGTCAGCTGAATGAGCGGAGTACGTGCAAATAATCTTATGCATATTTTAATAGCTTTCTTTCGAGTTTGACATCCTGTAAATTGGACAGTAGAAGAATGACAACTGGGGGTTAGAAACACTAAATTATTACTGGAAGGTTCCGGGCTGCCACTAGGGATATTAGTAACAACCGTCATTTACTGCTGTCCTGTTTGCAAAAGCAAATAGTTTCATTATTATCCCCACAGACAACTGGAAATGGCAAGACTGGGCTCTTATAAGATTGCAGGCTTTCCTCTAATCCAGTGCCTCCTAAACTACGCCAACATTGCCCCAAAGGTTCACTCAAGCAAATCCAGTGCTTTCATGACTTCATTCTCCAGGGCTTTCATTCCATTAATGCGCAACAGGGTGTGATCAGTACTGACCTGGTCAGACAGGTCTCTGTCTGGTGCACCGTCCTTCATTCTTTGTCCCAATGAAGCAAGTGACAGGCTGGGTGCTTGGGGACAAGCGTTTTACCCAAAGACTCCCCTCTACACTTGCTGAAAAACTGCTGTCAGGAAGCCCATAATTGGCAGCTAAACTATGCTACAATCAGGCTTTATTTTTGTTTCTTTCATGGGATGTGGGTGTCGCTGGATACGCTAACATTTATTTCCCATTCCTGCTTGTCTTGGAGAGCTGCTGAGGACTGTGTGGCGTTGGTATTCCTGCACTGCTGATGAGGGGGCGTGGGGGGATCTAGCGACCGTGAAGGAACAGCGATCTAGTCCCAAGTTAATAGTGGTTTGTTGGGGAGCATGCAAGGGCTGGGGGGGGGGGGGGGGGGGGGGGGCGTGTTCCCATGTGCCTGTGCCCTTTGTCGTTTGTCCTTTCTAGGTTGTTGAGGTCGTGGATTTGGAAGATGCTATTGAAGGAACCTTGGGGAGCTGCTGCAGTGCATCTTGTATGTGGTGCACACTGCTGCCACTGTGGGTCAGTGGTGCAGGGAGTGAATGTTTAAGGTGGTGGATGGAGCATTAGTCTAGTGGATTGGTTTCTGTTGTTTTTGAATGTTGTTGGAGCTGCACTCATCGGCAATGGAGAGTATTCCATCACACTTCTGTCTTGAGCTTTTAAGGTGGTGGACAGAATTTGGGAAGTCAGGAGAGTTATTCACCACAGGATTCCTGGACCTGCTCTTGTAGTCACAGTATTTACTTGGTTGGTCCAGTTCTGGTGAATGATGGTAGGTCCATAAATCAAATCATTGAACAAAACTTTTCAACATCCTCAAGTGAAAACATTCACGAATGGTGACTAGGAAACTTCCAGATTGTTGTTTTGAATAGAAACTTTGACTAAATTATGAGGAGCATAGACAGAGTGGATAGTCGGAGACTTTTTCCCAGGGTAGAGGGGTCAATTACAAGGGGGCATAGGTTTAAGGAGCGAGGGGCAAGGTTTAGAGGAGATGTACGAGGCAAGTTTTTTTACACCGAGGGTAGTGGGTGCCTGGAACTTGCTGCCGGAGGAGGTGGTGGAAGCAGGGACGATAGTGACGTTTAAGGGGCATCTTGCCAAATACATGGATGGGAATAGAGAGATACGGACCCCGGAAGTGTACAAGATTTGAATTTAGACGGGCAGCATGGTCGCCGCAAGCTTTGAGGGCCGAAGGGCCTGTTCCTGTGCTGTACTTTTCTTTGTTCTTTGTTTAATGTCTTTCCAGGCAGAATATTGCCTGGCTTAGATCTGACTCCAGAACCACAGCAATGTGGTTGATTCTTAACTGCCCTCTCAAATGGCCTAGCAAGCCCCATGGCATGTACCTAGGGATGTGCAATAAATGCTCACACTCCAAAGAACAAGTTTAAAAATATTCAGTAGAACCTACCATTAGGGGGGTGTAAGTGGATGAATGGTGGTAGCACAATGCAGTGCCCATTTGTTTTGTTTGTATGTGAGAAAAGTTGAATAAATAAAGGACCGGACTCGAAACGTGTTGCCACAAGTGTTGCCATCACTTGCAACACTTGTGTTGCCAGGTTGTGTGCTACCCTCTCCTGATGTGAATGGAGGCGGCACTATCAGTTATTGAAGTTTGCAACAGCAGCACCTCAATTCAGCTGCAAGAGTACGTTAGTGTGTGTCCTGTTGAAGGGTTCTGAAGATCCAGTGGCTGAGTTTCCGGTCCAGAAACATTTGTGAGAAAAAGCCTGGGAAGGTTTTGGGTGCGTAAGTGACCTAAGTAATGTTAATTGCCCATATGTCCAATTCTGACATGCATAGTGTTAAAATCCATCTCCAATTTGCCCCCTCGCCCCTCCCATCACTCTAATGCTGTTGCTCCATGTTTAATTTGAGATGCCATACGTCCATTAGTTCATCAGGCAAGATCTACCCGGCTAATCTTATTTCTGATTGTCATTTATTTTCATGTAATTACTTTTCCAATTTGCTTCATTGTTAGATTTCCAATTGTTGAGGACAGGTCATTTGACCTGCATTTGCCAGATATGAATCTGTAGCCTTTCTTTATAATGGGAACCATGCTTTTGCATTTGCAACTTGTTTGATCCATTCCAGTATTTATTGCCTTCCTCAAAATGCTGTCAGTACCTCGAGTCTCATTCCCATGCTGCTCTGTGTAATATGAGGTCCCTTAATCCTGAGGATTTATCTATTCAGTTTGTCCAGAACCTTGGCTGGAGTGCACACACCGTATGTTTGTGTTGAATGACATTTCAATCCTGTCATCCTTGATTTTTAAGCAATGGTTCAGAATGTTGGCAATATTCTATTCATGTTTGTACTGTACTGAATAAGAGTATTCCTGTTTTTCAACTTTATTCTTGCTGTTTTGCTGTTTTTTTTTCTGTTTTTTATTAGATTTTTGAACAGAGTATATTTTGCCGTTATGTACACAGGATATATATATATGTAAGTAGGCACCTGTTTGTGCCGGCGAGGCACTTCCGGAGGGCAATCCTCGAGTGGGTCTGGAGCCGGTGTTGCCCCTCGCTTCTCCCTGTTGGATTTTGCTGCCGTTGCCTTCTCGTGCATGCTGCTGCTTCAGCCGGCCCTCCAGTCCTCCTCCGCCTGTATTCTCCTTTTTCTGTGTTCCTGTGGATTTCAGGTTGGTTAACGTTTCCCTGCCCCCCCCTACCTCCATGGCTTTCCTCTATTCCCTGTCTCTTTTCCCCCCCCCCCCCCCCAACACCCCGTGGTTTGCCTTTCCTTCCTCTTAGACTGAGTTCCCCCCCCCCCCCCCCCTTCCCGGTCTATCTCCCCCTCGCGTGCTTTCTCTACTTTCCCCTGTTTCTTGGCTGCCTGGTTATTCTTCTGCTTGTTTGTTGGCCACAAACAGGTCCCCCGAACAATTGGGTGAATGGCTCCCATGTTCTGTGGAAGCCGTCGTCTGACCCTCGGATGGTGAATTTGATTTTCTCCATTTGGAGAGATTCTGAGAGGTCGGGCAGCCAGTCTGCAGCTTTGGGTGGTGCTGCTGATCGCCAGTCGAACAGGATTCTATGTCGGGCAATCAGGGAGGCAAAGGCGAGGGCATCTGCCCTCCTCCCAAGAAATAGATCTGGCTGGTCTGAAACCCCAAAGACCGCCACTTTCGGGGCGTGGCTCCACCCTCACCCTCACCACCTTGGACATTGCCTCGAAGAAGGCAGTCCAGTACTCCACAACTCTGGGGCAAGACCAGAACATGTGGGCGTGGTTGGCCGGGCTTCATTGGCACTGTTCACATCTATCCTCCACCTCCGGGAAGAACCTTCTCATACGGGTTCTTGTTAAGTGGGCTCTATGTACCACTTTTAGTTGCGTCAGGATGAGCCTTGTGGAGGTGGAGTTGACCCTATGCAGTGCTTCACTCCAGAGTACCCACCCTATCTCGATCCCCAGGTCCTCCTTCCATTTCCTTCTCGTTGCGTCCAGTACGGTGTCGGCCCCTTCTACCAGTCGGTCGTACATGTCGCTACAGTTTCCTCTCTCTAATATGCTTGCGTCCAGTAACTCTTCCAGTAATGTCTGTCGTGGCGGTTGTGGGTAAGTCCTTGTCTCCTTTCGTAGGAAGTTTCTGAGCTGCAGGTACCTTAGCTCGTTCCCCCTGGCTAGCTGGAATTTCTCCGTCAGTTCGTCCAGTGTTGCGATCCTGCCGTCCGTGTATAGGTCCCTGACTGTCAGTGTCCCCATGTCCTGTCTCCACCTTTTTTGAAGGTGGCGTCAGTCATTGCTGGTGTGAACCTATGGTTGTTACAGATGGGAGCTTTTATTGGTCAGGCCAAATTGCTGTCGTAGCTGGTTCCAGGACTGGAGGGTGGCTATCACCACCGGGCTGCTGGAGTGTTTTTTGGGAGGGGATGGGAGTGCTGCCGTGGCGAGGGCCCGGATGGAGGTCCCTGTGCAGGAGGCCTCTTCCGCGGCACCCACTCGGCTTCTAGCTTCTTGATCCATCCCCTTATTCGCTCGGCCGTCGCTGCCCAGTGGTAAAGTTGTAGGTTTGGGAGTTTGTCCAGTGCTTTGAAAAAGGCCTTGGGGATGTAGATCGGGATGGCTCTGGATAGGAAGAGGTACCTGGGCAGCACGTTCATTTTGATCGTCTGGACTCTTCCCCCAAGGGAGAGTGGGAGTGTGTTCCATCTTTGCAGGTCCTTTTTTTACTTCCTCCGTCAGACTGGTGAGGTTCCATTTGTGGATCCCTTTCCAGTCATGGGCTATTTGGATCCCCAGGTAGCGGAATTTGTGTCGGGCCAGTTTAAGCAGCAGTCCCGTTAGGGCTGCCCCACCTACTTGTGGGTGTACCGGGAAGATCTCGCTTTTGCTCATGTTGAGTTTGTGGCCCGAGAAGGCGCCAAACTCTTTCAGGAGCGCGATGATTCCGTCCATGCTGCTTTGTGGGTCCAAAATGTAGAGGAGCAGGTCATCTGCATGAAGGCGAGACCCTGTGCTCTCTGCCGCCCCTTCGGATCCCCCTCCAGCTTTTTGAAGCTCTAATTGCTAGTGGCTCGATCGCTAGAGTGAACAGCAGCGGGGACAGTGGGCATCCTTTTCTGGTGCCCCTGTGCAGCTGGAAGAATCGGGAGTTGGTGTTGATTGTCTGTACGCTTGCCATGGGAGTGCTGTTGTTTTGCTGCTTTATGATTTGGAAGGATTTTGTTTTGATATATTGGTCCTGGTGCGTGCTGTAGAAGCTTATCGCACTTGATTTTTGACGTTCCATTTTTGTTAGTTCCAAAACTTACAGTAATTGAACTCTGCAAATCTCTGCTGCTTGTTTCAGAAAATTGTGAGGAAGCTGTAATACACTTTCTAGTGTGCTTTAGATGATGCCGATGTGCTTTACGGCTGTCAGGACATCTATTTATGCACCAATCTCCACAGCCTGAATTTCAAAACACCAAAGCCATGCATGTCTGAAAAATTCATGTCATGTCTCAAGCCTCCGGATGAAAACAGAAATAGCAACTTTTGTTTGATCCGGGAGCTGGATATTAAGAAACTAATTTTAAAAACGTTGTCTGGAATCAGTGCAGTGACTAATTCTGGAGAGTATGCACTGAAAGGGTTTTACAATGATTAGTTTCCACTTTAAACTTAGTAGACCAGCATTTTCTGTCAAATGTTCTGCCTCAGCGACTGGAGTGTTACCACGGCAATGATTTAATACTTCTGACAAGTAGCTTCCTTGGTTCAAAAGAGAGGTTTTTGACTCTGGTTATATTGGGAATTGTGTATTGGGAATTGTCTACATCAGTGGAAACTAATGAATATGCTTGTTGGGTGGTACATTATCCTTTTAAAAATAAAAATTGGACAGCGTGCAGCTCAGGTGAACCAGGATGTCTTGATTGTTCGTCAAAAGGTTGGAGCAGCAGAGTTCAGCACTGATGCTCGCTTCAAAGTGCTTTGGAAATGATTTTTGGGTTGGGTAAATGAACACTGTGTGGTTTTATGTGGTCAGATAATGTAAATAACAAGGTCAATTTTTCTTGAGGTCGTGATCGTTCCCGCTCATTATTTTATTCTAGATGGCTAAATGGTGAAGGATGGCCAAAAGGTGACGAGTAGAACGGAGCAGACCCGATGGGCCGAATGGCTTAATCCGCTCCTATATCTAGTAGCGTTGTTTTTACACATTTATAAACTTTGATTTACAGAGAAACAATACAAAGAAGAAGCAGCTTTATTGAAACGTTTTAAGATCCAGAAAGGTCTTTGCAGCGTGGATGGGGAGAGGACGTTTCCTCTTTATGTGAGCATCTGGAACTGGAGGTCAAGGTTTAAAAATAAGGGGCAATTCATTTAAGACTGTGATGAAGAGAAACTGTTTCCCAGAGCGTTGAGAGTCTTTGGAATTATTTCTCAAAAGGCAGTGGAACAGAGTCTTTGAATATTTTTAAGGCAGAGCTAGCCATATAGATTTGTGATCAATAAGGGGGTGAAAGATTGTTGGGGTAGGTAGGAATGTGGGGTTGAGGTTGCAGTCATATGAACCATTATCTCATTGAATGGCGGAGCATGCTTGAAGGACGAAGTGATCTGCTCCTAATTTGTATTTGCGTATGCACCACCAAACCCAACAACCTCGGTTATGGACTATGCAACATGTACCTCTTTTGTGAAACTAGTACCAAATAAGTGCTCCATTTGAAAGAAGCACTGCTGACCCACCTAACAAAAATGAACCAAAACGGTAAAGAAATTTAATTAAAATGTCGCTTGCAGAGCTGCTGTACTCCACAGGCCCCATTAATGCCCCTACCTTAATATAATGAAACACTCGATTAGTTTTCAACTAACTCATTTTAAACACCTTCTCGAGCGATTATTGAAGTGATGCAGGAAATGCTTGTATTTGAATTGCCAAATCTTTACATAGAATTGTGTAAACGTTACAACAATGGCTTTTGACTGTTAGCACCAGCCAGTGCCTTCTGGTGTTGATTCTATGTTAGCAGTTCTATTTCCGAACACTACATTCCAATATCCATTTATTCCCCTTTCCTTCAACCACCTGTCAAACCTATTCTTAATTATTGACACGATCTCTGCTGCAGTTGCTCACTCTAGTCGTACAATTCGCTGATCCATATAAATTCCAGTGTAATTTAAAAGAAAAGTTACGCCAGCTCTCAAATCTCAAATTTCAATTTTGTAAGTCACCTGAAAACAAATACAAAAACTAGCCTGCTATTATTACATCCCCAAAGGTATGCAATGGAATTCTCTGCCGGGATCCTCCAGCAGCGTACCCACGCCCGCGGATTTCCCAACAGCATGAGATGGCCACAATGGGAAACTCCATTGGAACGGAGAATCTCGCTGCCAGTGGGGGTGCGCCGCGCTGGAAAACGTGGCTGGCAGACCGGAGAATTCGGCCCCATATGGTGTCTTGGATCTTTCCTGCACCATTAATTGTTGCACAATTGTAAGGCTTACAAATAAAAATTCTGAAAATCCAAGCAAATT
This sequence comes from Scyliorhinus torazame, assembly GCF_047496885.1. NCBI lineage: Eukaryota > Metazoa > Chordata > Chondrichthyes > Carcharhiniformes > Scyliorhinidae > Scyliorhinus > Scyliorhinus torazame. Next base: position 95,326,203 of record NC_092714.1, on the reverse strand, counting down.
CAACTGGTTTACTGATTGCAGTTGAATAGTGAGAAAACCAAGGGGGTGTAAGATCAAACCTTGAAGTGGCTGACTCTCTGGTAAGCTGGGTGGGGGGAGATCTCAGTGGAGTAGTGCCCTGAACATGTATGCATGTAGCTCCTACATTGTATGACGTTTAGACGTGGAATCCAATTTCTATACTGCAAATCTATATTAATTATCTCCCTTCCTGAAATTGCAGACAAATAGTAAGAGTTGCCAACTGAACGCTGTATTGTGAATCAAGGACTGGCTGAAAGATACTCAGGCATGCCAGCAGGCCACCCATCAAGTACGTTAACCAGGAGCCAAATGCCTGCTTGGGGTCCATTCCATTAAATTTCTTGGCAATAAACCGAGCTGGTTCTGGACAGCTCTGCTTGGTTTTGGATCATAGTCGATGCGACCAATAAGTGTGAAAGTCACTAGCAAAACATTAGTCATTTAAAAAAAAAAAAAAACATCTTCATACTCGAACAGGGGTTCCCAAACTGGGGTCTACAGTCGTCTGGACATCTGTGCAGGGTCACGTGTCTGGCAAACGCCAGTTCGATAGGAGCCAACCGACCAATTTCAAAAATAGCTAGAGCCAATCAATCGGCCAATCAGAGCAAGGCCTCTTGGAGCACTAAATTAGCACCCAGTGCTCTGAAAGGCTTTTCTCTGATTGGCCTATTTGATTTATTCCATCTTGCTGTTGCTGTGTAGAAAAGCTCATGGCCAACAAAAGGGATTGATCCTGAGAATGGAACCAGCGGCGAACAGAAGCGAAGCGATGAGAGGCTGCAGAGAAGTATATTTGAGAGGTGGTGGCCGGGGTGGGGCCGAGGTGGGAGGTAGTGCGTTCGGGCCTCGGTGAGGCACTTGAAAGATAGCCAGGAGAGATGCTTGTGAGGGAGAGGAGGGAGAGGGGGGGGAGGAGGGAGGAGGGGGGGGAGGAGGGGGGGAGGGGGGGGAGGAGGGGGGGGAGGAGGGAGGAGGGGGGGAGAGAGGAGGAGGAGGGGGAGAGAGAGGAGGAGGAGGGGGAGAGAGAGGAGGGGGGGGGGAGAGAGAGGAGGAGGGGGGGGAGAGAGGAGGAGGAGGGGGGGGAGAGAGAGGAGGAGGGGGGGGAGAGAGAGGAGGAGGGGGGGGAGAAAGAGGAGGAGGGGGGGGGGAGAGAGAGGAGGGGGGGGGGAAGAGGAGGAGGGGGGGGAAGGGGGGAAGAGAGTCAGTGTGTGTGTGTGTCTGTCTGTCCCAGAGCTAAATAGAAAATTGACTAACGCTCCCAGTGCAAATTCCACCTCTCCTCCATGCCCAAGCAACAATGATATGATTACAGGACAACAGGGGAGGGCAACACAGTGGTGCAGTGGTTAGCACTGCTCTCTCACGGCGCCGAGGTTCCAGGTTCGATCACAGCTCTGGGTCCCTGTCCGTATGGGGTTAACAGGGCGACACAGGTTGTGGGTTTCGCCCCCACACCCCAAAGATGTGCAGGGTAGGTGGACCCCCCCCCCCATCCAGGTGTAGCAGGATGCTGATCACAGATCCTGGCCTAACCAGAACTGTCACCAAATAAAAACTCAGGAGACCTAAGCCCCAAGGATTTCCATCACACCCAGTAGTAAAAGAGGCAGACCCATGTCAGGAGAAATGACTGACTCATCCCTAAAGGGAGCCACAAGTCCCAGTCCTCAACAGGATAAACCCGTCTGCCTGGGCCAGAAAAAGGAAAGCGCTAAACAAAAAGACTGCGTGCACAAATCCTGAAATCAACATTCAGCATAACATGATATAAACTTATTAAATCACGATCACTAACAGTGCAGGACATCATACCTAAATTAGTCACTTCTCTGCAAGCAAATATATTGACAACATCAACCGACAACCCAAAATTATCAGGGAGAAAGTCCTGGATAACAACTGTGACGTGAGGCCATTATCAGGATAAAGACATCTCCACCGGCTTACAAAACAAGTAGAATCGAGAATAAAGCTGGATCTAAAACGGTGAGCAATCATCAAGATCTTCCATGGATTCCAACAATCTATAAGCAAACCTCATTACTTCCATCATGCTGCCTCACCCAAACCCAGGTGGTCAACAACCTGGGCTCCAGCAGGGGGGGATGACCTTGCGGACTCAGCCATCGCCAACCCCGTCTTTGACCGACTTGAAGAACAGGGCGACACAGGACAAACTGTCGGGAGGTCAATCCCACGCCCGGCCTTGAAGACGGGATTAAATGTGCTCCCTCTCTCTCTGCAGCAAGAACCTCCCCGGGGATCTCTAATGCTTCCATAAAAACGCCTGCCACTCTAAAGTCGAGACATTCTGATGGATTAATATAATCATAAGCAGCCATCATCCATTAGTTTCACAGCACCATCAGGATGGGAGACCTCGCAAAAGTAGTTGTGCCACTGAAAGCAGGGCCCCACTCCCACGTCCTTCCAGCCTCCAAGGATCAACGAGGATTTAATCATTGAGTCTCAACTCAATAATTCAAAAACACAGACCAACAAATCTTGGAACAGAGTTTTTACTATGTATACCAAGAAATGACACCGATTTAAAAAAAAAAAAAAGATGAGCAGAGGATCTCAGTCCCGGGTCACTGTCCACAACCCAAAGATGTACAGGTTAGCTATATTGGCCACACTAAATTGCCCCTTAATTGGAAAAGAATAATTGAGTGCTCTAAATTTTAAAAGAAAAAAAAAAGATGAGCAGAGCCAGAGCTCAGGAAATCTCAGCTGCTCCTGGGCTCATAGAATCATAGAAGTTACAGTGCAGAAGGATGCCATTCGGCCCATTGAGTCTGCACCGGCTCTTGGAAAGAGCACCGTACCCAAGCCCACACCTCCACCCTATCCCCATAACCCAGTAACCCTAACCAACACTAAGGGCTCAGATCATGTGACCATTAGCTTAGCCAGTGGTTAATGTGAGGGGGCCATATAGCTGGCGAATGTATTTGTGATGGTCTGCATCCTCTTAATTCCTAATATATACATAGATTATAGCTAGGAAAGACTTGTTTACATTTGTTTTCCATGTTTGGACCTTTTTTCACAGCAAAAAGGGGGCACTAACATTATGAGAAGAGAAGGCTGAGAGGAAATTTGATTGAGGCATTCAAAATCATAAGATGTCTGCATGGGGTTCCTTCAGGTGCTCCGGTTTCCTCCCACAGTCCACAGATACGCAGCTTTAGGGGTTTGGCCATGCTAAATTGACCCTTAGTGTCCAGGAATGTGTAGGATAGGTAGGGTTACAGGGATAAGATGGGGTAGTGGGTCTCGGTTGGTGCCCTTTAAAGGGTTGATGCAGACCCAATGGGCCAAAAGGCCTCCTTCTGCACTGTTGGGATTCTGTGGTTTGGACAGATTAGATGGGGAAAAAATATTCTCTTTGGTGGAAGGATGGAGAATGACTGACCAAAGAAGCAATGGTGATAGGAGAAGAAACATTTTAACATAGCGAGTAGGTAGGATCGAGAATGCGCTGCCTGAGAGTGTGGTGAAGGAAGATTAAATCGGAATCAGATTATTATTTGAAATGGAAAAATATGCAGGGCTATGGGGAGAAGGTGAGGGAGTAGCTCCAGGTGAATTGGCCATTGAGAGAGCCAACATAGATGTGACAGGCTGAATGGCCTCCACTGTTCTGTAACCATATAATAAATGCACAGCTGTGCTGTAACCATATAATTAAAGCAAAGTACTGAAGATTCTGGAAATCTGAAAGAAAAACAGAACATTCTCGGAAAACTCAGCAGGTCTTGTTGCATTTGTGGAGGGTGAAAGTACAGTCAACTTTTTGAGCTGTATGACTTCTTCAGAGCACTGATTCTACATGATTGGCTGACTCGTGTCATCCTCCTCCTGTTTTCCCCTCCTTCCTTCAATGTTATTATAGTTATGATGTGGAGATGCCGGCGTTGGACTGGGGTGAGCACAGTACGAAGTCTTACAACACCAGGTCAAAGTCCAACAGGTTTGTTTCGATGTCACTAGCTTTCGGAGCGCTGCTCCTTCCTCAGGTGAATGAAGAGGTATGTTCCAGAAACACATATATAGACAAATTCAAAGATGCCAAACAATGCTTGGAATGCGAGCATTAGCAGGTGATTAAATCTTTACAGATCCAGAGATGGGGTAACCCCAGGTTAAAGAGGTGTGAATTACATTAAGCCAGGACAGTTGGTAGGATTTCGCAGGCCAGATGGTGGGGGATGAATGTAATGTGACATGAATCCCAGGTCCCGGTTGAGGCCGCACTCGTGTGCGGAACTTGGCTATAAGTTTCTGCTCTGCGATTCTGCGTTATTGCGTGTCCTGAAGGCCGCCTTGGAGAACGCTTACCCGGAGATCAGAGGCTGAATGCCCTTGACTGCTGAAGTGTTCTCCGACTGGAAGGGAACATTCCTGCCTGGTGATTGTTGCGCGATGTCCGTTCATTCGTTGTCGCAGCGTCTGCGTGGTCTCGCCAATGTACCACGCTTCGGGACATCCTTTCCTGCAGCGTATGAGGCAGACGACGTTGGCCGAGTCGCACGAGTACGTACCGCGTACCTGGTGGGTGGTGTTCTCACGTGTCTCTCATGTCACATTACATTCATCCCCCACCATCTGGCCTGCGAAATCCTACCAACTGTCCTGGCTTGATGCAATTCACACCTCTTTAACCTGGGGTTACCCCATCTCTGGATCTGTGAAGATTTAATCACCTGCTAATGGTCGCATTCCAAGCATTGTTTGGCATCTTTGAATTTGTCTATATATGTGTTTCTGGAACATACCTCTTCATTCACCTGAGGAAGGAGCAGCGCTCCGAAAGCTAGTGACATCGAAACAAACTGGTTGGACTTTAACCTGGTGTTGTAAGACTTCGTACTGTTATTATAGTTGTGAGAGCAGTATATCTTGGTTTAAAAAATAGATTTGTAAAACTACTAAGTTATTCTGACAGCTGGACGATTGTCCCTTGACCTGAAATGTGATTCCCAATTTGGGGAAACCATTTAGACTTTATATTTAGAATGCATTGGGTTGTCTTGAGTGTTCAGCTGAATCGGATATTCTTGTCCAGAGAAATACTTTTGAAATATTCAGTTTCCTTCTAGGATATTAAGTTTGCGATTGATCTCGGTACGCATCACCACACAGAGAATGCACATTACGGATACTTATGTCATGTATTCATAACCCAATATAGTAAGTTTCTCCCACTTTCCGATACAATTAATTCCATTGCAATTTAGGTTACACTTCTATTCCGCTGCTAGAAATGATTAAAATCCTTATTAAGGTGATTCAATTTGCATTAATTAAAAAAGAAAGTATACTTCAATTGGCATGGAGCTTCACTGGGCATGGGTGCCAACGTGGCACATTTTTCTCTAAGAAAAGTTATAGTCAAAGAATCCCTACAGTGCAGAAGGAGTCTGCACCAACCCTTGGAAAGGGCAGCCTACCTGGGCCCAATCCCCTGCCCTATCCCTGTAACCCAGTAACCACACCTAACCCTTTAGACACTAAGGGGCAATTTAGAATGGCCAATCCACCTAACCTGCACATCTTTGGACTGTGGGAGGAAACCGGCGCACCCGGAGGAAACCCACGCAGACACTGAGAGAATGTACAAACTCCACACAGACAGTCGCCCGAGGCCGGAATTGAACCCGGATCCTTGGCGCTGTGAGGCAGCAGTGCTAACCACTGTACCATCCCAAGTGGAGACCGCACAGTAATGACTCCAGTCAGATGTTATGCCAAATTTCACATTCTTCTCGTGATCGGTCTGCCATTGAAATGGACATGTGGTTAATCCACTAGCCTGACCTGTTGTAGTTGGAGGGTATGCATCCTGGAATCCCACTGTAATGTGGAGCTATAAATTGCGATTCCATCATGTGACTTGCAATTTTTATGCAAATTATTAGTTCAAGAATAGTGCTTCAGAACATTGTTGAAAATTGGCCAATAAAATGGCAGCCTCAAGCTAGTTAACTGCCAGTTTTCATTTTATAAATATTGGGCAAACTTGCACTAATGCCCATGAAATAATCAGTACTGAATCATGAAAGAGAAAATTTTACACCATAACAGGGAAGCTGAAAATCATTGCTCAAATCTAAGGGAGGTACTACACAAGCAGTTTTTTGGAAAGAATGGGGCCTTTGGAAACAACACTTTCTGGGTGGGTTAAAGATGAAGAGAAACTGTGAAGGACATTAAAGAAAAATGACGGCAGCCAAGCAAGGCAATAAAAGGTTGAAATACCGACCATAAACCTCTTGACAAAATCATATACGTTTGATTCACCCAGCGGAGAACCAATCTCCTGAGAAGAGGTTTTGCCACCAAATGAGTGGAAGTCCTAATGCTCCAGGAGAGTTTGGAACCAGTAAAAGGTGGTCAGCAGATTCAAAAACAAACACAGCATTTTGCAGATTACTGTACGGGAAGAACAACGGTCCAGCTGTAACGTTTCACGCTGAATTGAAGAATTTACATGAAGGAGGATACAATTTACAACTGTGATGAGATGACTTCTATTACAGAAAAGACATGTCTGGATCTAAACAAACAAAGGCCATGTTGACAGTACTCTGCAGCATTACTGGTCTACACAAGCTGACAAGCATCAGTTTTCTTTGTTTAAAAAAAATAAATTAAACTGTTTTTCCCCCTCTCCTCACGGGCACTAATTTGTGTTGGCATTGATTTCCATAAGCACTGATTTAGTTTGATAGTATCTATTCCATACTTCATAGTCCAGAGAGCAAGCTACTTTATCATCATAGAATTTACAGTGCAGAAGGAGGCCATTCGGCCCATCGAGTCTGCACTGGCTCTTGGAAAGAGCACCCTACCCAAGGTCAACACCTCCATCCTATCCCCATAACCCAGTAACCCCACCCAACACTAAGGGCAATTTATCATGACCAATCCACCTAACCCGCACATCTTTGGACTGTGGGAGGAAACCGGCGCACCCGGAGGAAACCCACGCAGACACGGGGAGAATGTGCAGACTCCGCACAGATAGTGACCCAAGCCGGAATCGAACCTGGGACCCTGGAGCTGTGAAGCAATTGTGCTATCCACAATGCTACCGTGCTGCCCTATTATCATGAGGATAATTTTATGGTGAGGATTTATCATGAGGCTTGTCCCCTCAGGTGACATCCAGATGTGCATTTTATCGTGAGGATTAATCATGAGGCTTGACCCCCTCTTGTGACATCCATATGTGTACACTTCTATATCAGGGATCATTGCACAGTGAGCAGGATGGAAGTTGGCAGATTTTTCCTTTATTTTTCCCAGTTTGAGATGTTGAAGCTATTGACCTGCGTAGCTCGCTCCCACACCAGGAGCTTCTTCTGCTGAGCTGTTGAGGTGTTTGCCATTGTGCACATTCAGGAAATATGGCACAGAACTGTATGATGAATATGCAGCTGAACTCAAAGCAAATTATTTCTCATTTTCACATGACCCTCAATCTGTTGGAGTTTGTCACAATTGAATACTTGTTTATGTGAAACACGTCAAATCTATTTTCTAATGAGAAATGTCTTTTCCATCTTGTGATCTTTTTTCCCTCTTCAAAAACAGTACCTGCTTCAAAAACTGTTCTGAAATGTCCTTTCTGACTTTGACGACACTGCAAATCGCTCCGAGGCACAGCTTATAATGAACAGATTCTCAATTGTTTCCAAATCACTAGAAATTCAGTGAAAATGTATGACAGCTGTGCGAAAAAGGACAGCTCTGCACATTCCTCTTGTCTGACTGAATAGCAATCCAATTGTATGATTTTGTTAATTAAGTATATGTTTAAAGTTACTCTATGCATAATTTATTGTTCAAGAACATTATTTATTATATGGCCCAGGGCAGTTGTAACAACATAAGTAAACAAGATTTTTTACATGAAATTATTTTAAATAAATAGGTATATTTTGGACTTGCTGCAGGTGATCTGATCTATTTTGGCAGTGGTGTAACATCATCGGCTATGAACATATTTCCTTTGCGTCGGTCAAATAAAAAATGACCCATCAGGCGATTTCAAATGACCATTTAAGAATAATAATCTTTATCATTGTCACAAGTAGCCTTATACTGCAGTGAAGTTACTGTGAAAATCCCCCAGTCACCACACTCAAAGATTCTGTTCCCATTTATTACTTTTGTACATTTGAAGGATTGCACTTAAACTAGTGCTGTTCGCCGAGGACCCGGGTTCGATCCTGGCCCCGGGTCACTGTCCGTGTGGAGTTTGCACATTCTCCCTGTGTCTGCATGGGTCTCATCACCACAACCCAAAGATGTGCAGGGTAGGTGGATTCGCTATACTAAATTGCCCCTTAATTGGGGAAAAAAAGAATTGGGTACTCTAAATTTGTAAAAACAAAACTACTTCATTTCCTAAACTTTTGTCAACTAAGTTCTATTGTGACTTGAAAGAGAATAGGAATTCTTCTAATTTGGCATTGGCCAATCAAAATTGTATTTGCATTTTTCTGATCCAGCTGCTCAGTGCCTACCAAAACCATGATTGCGCAATTGAGAAATGAAATATTGCTACGTTCAATAAAATTCCTGGAGAAAGGTTAATGGTCACCGTTTTAAGTTCTGATCCTGTATGGAGAGAACATTACTGTTTAGTGGGGGAAAGAATGTACTTCTAGAACTTGGATTTGCTTTAAAGGTTGTCATGATATTCAGGTAAACATAATGGTGCAAACATACATACATACTGATGGACAGATCAACGGACCAATCAATACACACACAACACCACAGGCAAGAGCATACACACTAAAACGGGGAACACGACACTTCCCGCTAATTCCAGCAGGAGACAGCTCCGGGCACAGAGCTGACAGCAAGCCACTCCGACATCCACCATGTGCTGAGTGCCACTCCAAGATAGTGTTAGGGATAGGTCCACAGATGCAAGGGTAATGAACGAACCACAGTAACCAGTTTACCATTGTAAATATTGTTAGTAATAAAACTGAGTTGTACCATCCGCAACCGTGTTGGTTCGTCTGTGTAACAGAGCACCCAACACGACATAGTACCAGGATTGGAACCCGGTAACTATGAGACCTACCTACGAATCGTCAGGAATCCACCATCCTGCGCCATGGACGCTGTCAGCACGCCGCAGCCGCTACAAATCGCTGGAAACCTCGGCGTCAATTGGAAGCTGTTCAAACAGCGCTTCCAGTTCTTCCTGGAAGCCACCGAAAGGGAGAGCGCTTCGGACACCAGAAAAATCGCCCTCCTCCTCTCCACGGCAGGACAACACGCCATCCATGTCGACAACTCCCTGGTGTTCGCGGAAGGTGAGGACAAAACCAAGTACAAGACGGTCCTTCTCAAACTCGAGCAACACTTCAGCGTCGAGGTAAATGAGAGTTTTGAGAGGTATCTCTTTCAACAGCGCCTGCAGGGTAAGGATGAGCCCTTTCAATCTTTCCTTAGACACCTCCGTATCCATGCGCAGTCCTGCGGTTACGACACCACCTCCGAGTCAATGATTCGGGACCAGATTGTTTTTGGGGTCACCTCGGGCGCCCTACGCCAGCAGTTCCTCAAAATTAAAGGCCGCACCCTAGCCTCCGCAATCGAAGCCTGTGTCCTTCATGAAAACGCGACCAGCCGCTACTCCCAATTTCAAGCGTCCGAATTGACGCGGCAGGGGTCCTACGCGCCCGAATCGGCAAGGCAGGCAACCTACGAGGCCGAACAGGTCCAGGCGATCGAGTTCCTCCCGTTCCGCGGCCCGGACGAGGGCGGCTATTTTGCGCGCTTTCCGCGGCATCCCGCGTTTGTGCGCGCCAAAAAAGACGTCGACACAGAGGGACGTGATGTGCAGGTGCGTTCGACGCAAGACCGAACTGCGCATGCGCGGTGGCGCAATGAACGGCATGACGTCACGACGTGCGGCAACTGCGGAGCCGCACATTTAAAGCGGCAATGTCCGGCAAAAAACCAACAATGCCTCGGCTATGGCAAGATGGGCCACTACGCTGCCTGCTGTCGAGCAGCTCGATCTGCCAATGCTCCCCAATTCCGACAACCTTGCAGGGACGTGCGGACCATTCAGCCTCCGTACTACGAGTCGTGCCCAGACGACATCCAAACCAGTGACATAGACGACTGGGACGCCTTCCGTGTTGCGGTCATTGATAGGAACCGGATGTCTCCAGGCAGGACCCACCGGCTGATGCCAATGAACAGCGTCAATCCGGGTGATGAATGGTGTGCCACCCTAACGGTCAACCGATTAACGATAACATTCCGTCTGGACACTGCCTCCGCCAACCTAATAGCATGGTCAGCCTTCTACGCCTTGAAGGTCAGACCACCAATTCGGCCATCCCGTTGCAAGATGGTCGACTACAATGGAAACGTTATCCCGGCCATGTGATCCTGCCAGCTCCAGGTGACACACAACACATACACGGCCACACTGTCCTTCGAGATAGTTGGATCATCGAAGGACTCCCTGCTAGGCGCACAGGCGTGCAAGGTTCTCCACTTGGTGCAGCGGGTCCACGCTCTGTCTCCAGAAGGCACATCAGACTTCCCGGATGCAGAATTCAGGGCACCGCTTCAATCGCTCCTCGCCCACAACCAGGAGACATTCGAGGGCATGGGCACACTGCCCTATACCTACAGAATACGACTCAAACTGGACACCACCCCGGTCATTCACGCACCTCGCAGGGTCCCAGCGCCACTCAAAGACCACCTCAAGCAGCAGCTGCAGGATCTCCAGGACCAAGGGGTGCTATCCCGGGTCACGGAGCCCACGCCATGGGTCAGCTCCATGGTGTGTGTTAAGAAGCCCTCTGGCGAACTCCGGATCTGCATTGACCCGAAAGACCTGAACAACAACAATGAGGGGACGCTACCCCATACCCAAACTGGGAGAGATCACGAGCGAAATGGCCCGGGCTAAAATCTTTGCAAAGCTGGATGCCTCGAAGGGTTTTTGGCAGATCCAACTGGACCAGTCCAGCAGGAAGCTGTGCACCTTCAACACTCCTTTCAGCAGGTTCTGCTATAACCGAATGCCATTTGGCATCATCTCTGCATCAGAGGTCTTTCACAGGATCATGGAACAGATGATGGAGGGCATCGAAGGGGTGCGCGTCTACGTTGACGACGTGATCATCTGGCCCACCACACCACAGGAGCACATCAATCGTCCCCAGCGCGTCTTTGCTCGGATACGAGAACACGGCCTGCGCCTCAACCGAGCCAAGTGTTCTTTCGGCCAAACCGAGCTGAAGTTCCTGGGGGACCACATATCCCGGTCAGGGGTCCATCCGGATGCAGACAAGGTGAGCGCCATTACAGCCATGCTGCAGCCGGCAAACAAGAAAGCAGCGCTACGCTTCCTAGGCATCGTCAACTTCCTGGGGAGGTTCATTCCCAACCGTGCCTCCCACACGACGGCTCTGCGCCACCTAGTCAAGAATTCCACGGAGTTCCAGTGGCTGCCCGCACACCAGAAGGAATGGGAGGAGCTCAAAATTAAGCTCACCACAGCCCCGGTATTGGCGTTTTTCAACACAACCCGGCCAGTCCGGCATTGGGGCGGTACTCCTACAGCAGGATGACACTGCATCATGGGCCCCGGTCGCCTATGCCTCACGGGCCATGACCCCCACAGAACAGCGCTACGCGCAGATTGAAAAGGAGTGCCTGGGTTTGCTAACCGGCATAGACAAGTTCCATGACTACGTGTATGGTCTCCCCCAGTTTACCGTTGAGACTGACCATCGCCCCCTGGTCAGCATCATACATAAGGACCTGAACGAGATGACCCCTTGCCACTAGCGCATCCTACTCAAACTCCGGAGATATCTCTTCCAACTGGTCTACACCCCGGGAAAGGACCTTATCATTGCGGATGCCCTATCTAGAGCAGTGAGCACACCGCCCAACTCGGAGGGGTTCGTATGTCAGGTCGAAGCGCAGGTGGCCTTCACATGGGCAAATCAGCCAGCCGATGATTCCAGTCTGGCCCGTATTCGCCGGGAGATTGTGGCTGACCCCCTTCTACAACGGGTGATGCGCCACATGATGGGAGGGTGGCTCAAAGGACAGTGCCCGCAGTTCTACAATGTCCGGGACGACTTGACCGTCATTGATGGTGTCCTCCTAAAGCTGGACCGGATTGTGATTCCGCACAGCATGCACAAGCTGGTCCTCGACCAACTACACGAAGGCCATCTGGGGGTCGAGAAGTGCAGATGGAGGGCCCGAGAGGCGGTCTACTGGCCGGGCATCAGTGATGACATTGCCAATATGGTGCTCAACCGCCCCACCTGCCAAAGGTTTCAGCCGGCGCACCCTCCTGAGACGCCTCAGCCCCATGAGCTGGTGACGTCCCCCTGGACGAAGGTGGGTGTGGACTTTTTTCAAGCGCTCAGCAGGGACTATGTAATCGTCATAGATTACTGTTCAAACTTTCCAGAGGTCTTACGCCTGCACGATTTGACATCGTCCGCCTTCATAAGGGCCTGCAAAGACACCTTTGCACGCCACGGCATTCCGATTACTGTCATGTCGGACAATGGGACCTGTTTTGCCAGCCAGGAATGGTCTTCCTTTGCTGCTTCGTGTGGCTTCACACACGTGATGTCCAGCCCTCTGCATCCCCAGTCCAATGGAAAGGCGGAGAAAGGCGTTCACATCGTCAAGCGGCTCCTCTGCAAGGCTGCTGCTGCCGGATCGGATTTCTGCTTAGCCCTGCTAGCCTATCGCTCGGCTCCACGAGCCACTGGCCTCTCACCAGCCCAGCTGTTGATAGGTCATATGAACATAAGAACTAGGAGCAGGAGTAGGCCATCTGGCCCCTCGAGCCTGCTCCACCATTCAATGAGATCATGGCTGATCTTTTGTGGACTCAGCTCCACTTTCCGGCCCGAACACCATAACCCTTAATCCCTTTATTCTTCAAAAAACTATCGATCTTTATCTTAAAAACATTTAATGAAGGGGCCTCTACTGCTTCACTGGGCAAGGAATTCCATAGATTCACAACCCTTTGGGTGAAGAAGTTCCTCCTAAACTCAGTCCTAAATCTACTTCCCCTTATTTTGAGGCTATGCCCCCTAGTTCTGCTTTCACCCGCCAGTGGAAACAACCTGCCCGCATCTATCCTATCTATTCCCTTCATAATCTTATATGTTTCTATAAGATCCCCCCTCATCCTTCTAAATTCCAACGAGTACAGTCCCAGTCTACTCAACCTCTCCTCGTAATCCAACCCCTTCAGCTCTGGGATTAACCTAGTGAATCTCCTCTACACACCCTCCAGTGCCAGTACGTCCTTTCTCAAGTAAGGAGACCAAAACTGAGCACAATACTCCAGGTGTGGCCTCACTAACACCTTTATACAATTGCAGCAAAACCCCCCTAGTCTTAAACTCCATCCCTCTAGCAATGAAGGACAAAATTCCATTTGCCTTCTTAATCACCTGTTGCACCTGTAAACCAACTTTTTGCGACTCATGCACGAGCAGGTCTCTCTGCACAGCAGCATGTTTTAATATTTTATCATTTAAATAATAATCCCTTTTGCTGTTATTCCTACCAAAATGGATAACCTCACATTTATCAACATTGTATTCCATCTGCCAGACCCTAGCCCATTCACTTAGCCTATCCAAATCCCTCTGCAGACTTCCAGTATCCTCTCCACTTTTTGCTTTACCACTTATCTTAGTGTTGTCTGCAAACTTGGACACATTGCCCTTGGTCCCCAACTCCAAATCATCTATGTAAATTGTGAACAGTTGTGGGCCCAACACTGATCCCTGAGGGACACCACTAGCTACTGATTGCCAACCAGAGAAACACCCACTAATCCCCACTCTTTGCTTTCTATTAATTAACCAATCCTCTATCCATGCTACTACTTTCCCCTTAATGCCATGCATCTTTATCTTATGCAACAACCTTTTGTGTGGCACCTTGTCAAAGGCTTTCTGGAAATCCAGATAGACCACATCCATTGGCTCCCCGTTATCTACCGCACTGTTAATGTCCTCTCAAAATTCCACTAATTTAGTTAGGCACGACCTGCCCTTTATGAACCTATGCTGCGTCTCCCAATGGGACAACTTCCATCCAGATGCTTCGCTATTTCTTCCTTGATGATAGATTCCAGCATCTTCCCTACTACCGAAGTTAAGCTCACTGGCCTATAATTACCCGCTTTCTGCCTACCTCCTTTTTTAAACAGTGGTGTCACGTTTGCTAATTTCCAATCCGCCGGGACCACCCCAGAGTCTAGTGAATTTTGGTAAATTATCACTAGTGCATTTGCAATTTCCCTAGCCATCTCTTTTAGCACTCTGGGATGCATTCCATCAGGTCCAGGAGACTTGTCTACCTTTAGCCCCATTAGCTTGCCCATCACTACCTCCTTGGTGATAACAATCCTCTCAAGGTCCTCACCTGTCATAGCCTCATTTGCATCAGTCACTGGCATGTTATTTGTGTCTTCCACTGTGAAGACCGACCCAAAAAACCTGTTCAGTTCCTCAGCCATTTCCTCATCTCCCATTATTAAATCTCCCTTCTCATCCTCTAAAGGACCAATATTTACCTTAGCCACTCTTTTTTTGGTTTATGTATTTGTAAAAACTTTTACTATCTGTTTTTATATTCTGAGCAAGTTTACACTCATAATCTATCTTACTCTTCTTTTATAGCTTTTTTAGTAACTTTCTGTTGCCCCCTAAAGATTTCCCAGTCCTCTAGTCTCCCACTGATCTTTGCTACTTTGTATGTTTTTTCCTTCAATTTGATACTCTCCCTTATTTCCTTAGATATCCACGGTCGATTTTCCCTCTTTTTACCGCCCTTCCTTTCTGTTGGTATAAACCTTTGCTGAGCACTGTGAAAAATCACTTGGAAGGTTCTCCACTGTTCCTCAACTGTTTCACTATAAAGTCTTTGCTCCCAGTCTACCTTAGCTAGTTCTTCTCTCATCCCATTGTAATCTCCTTTGTTTAAGCACAAAACACTAGTGCTTGATTTTACCTTCTCTCCCTCCATCTGTATTTTAAATTCCACCATATTGTGATCGCTCCTTCCGAGAGGATCCCTAACTATGAGATTCTGAATCAATCCTGTCTCATTACACAGGACCAGATCTAGGACCGCTTGTTCCCTCGTAGGTTCCATTAGGAAACTATCGCGGATACATTCTATAAACTCCTTCTCAAGGCTGCCTTGACCGACCTGGTTAAACCAATCAACATGTAGATTAAAATCCCCCATGATAACTGCTGTACCATTTCTACATGCATCTGTTATTTCTTTGTTTATTGCCTGCCCCACCATAATGTTACTATTTGGTGGCCTATAGATCCCTCCTATCAGTGACTTTTTCGCCTTACTATTCCTGATTTCCACCCAAATGGGTTCAACCTTATCCTCCATAGCACCGATGTCATCCCTTACTGTTGCCCGGATGTCATCCTTAAATAACAGAGCTACACCACCTCCCTTACCATCCACTCTGTCCTTCTGAAAAGTTTGATACCCTCGGATATTTAACTCCCAGTCGTGACCATCCTTTAATCATGTTTCAGTAATGGCCACTAAATCATAGTCATTCACGATGATTTGCGCCATCAACTCATTTACCTTATTCCGAATACTATGAGCATTCGGGTAAAGTACACTTATGTTGACTTTTTTACCTCTGTTCTGAATCTTAACACCTCGATCAGTAACCTCTCCTAAGTTATATTTCCTCTTAACCTTTCTCCTAATTTTCCTTGTCGTTGAACCCATATCTTCATGTAACAACCTGCCGCGTCGCTTACCATTAATGTTTTTACTTCCCGTTTTATTCCTTTTAGTATTCCTGGTCCTATTCGCTGAGCTCCCCTCAGTCACTGTACCTTGTACTGTCGCCCTTTTTGATTTTTGACTATGGCTTCTCTGCCTTACACTTTTCCCCCTTATTGCCTTTTATTTCTGTCCCTGTTTTACTACCTTCCAACTTCCTGCATCGGTTCCCATCCCCCTGCCACATTAGTTTAAACTCTCCCCAACAGCTCTAGCAAACACCCCCCCAGGACATCGGTTCCAGTCCTGCCCAGGTGCAGACCGTCCGGTTTGTACTGGTCCCACCTCCCCCAGAACAGTTTCCAATGTCCCAGGAATTTGAATCCCTCCATCTTGCACCATCTCTCGAGCCACGTATTCATCCTCTCTATCCTGACATTCCTACTCTGACTAGCTCGTGGCACTGGTAGAATCCTGCGATTACTACCTTTGAGGTCCTACTTTTTAGTTTAATTAGGTCGCGCCCTCAGGACCACTGTGCCGCCCATTCTGGTCCCCACAACCAACCATGCTCCAGTACTGCACAGGATGCGACAGCAGCGAGTTCGACAGAAGGTGGCACATGACACAGGGGCAACTGATCTTCCCGCCCTGGCGCCTGGGGATGACGTCCGCATCCACCTACCAGAAGGTGGCTGGTCAGCACCTGCCGAAGTTCTCCGCCGCGTTCCTGGTTCGCATGCCTGATGGCTTCATTCGCAGGCGCAAACGCCGGGCTCTTCGCCTGCTTCCACGCTCGCTACGGGAACTTACACTGGTGCCACGCCCTCCTGTTGTCCCTGATGTCGACTTCGTGGAGCTTCCTGCCACCATGCCCATTCCGTCGTCGCCCGTGGCCAGGCCCATTCCTCAGCCGGTGAATCCTGACCCACCCTTGAGGCGGTCAACCCGAATTCGTCGCCCACCTACTAGGCTGGACTTATGAGCCTGTTTGAACATTGAACTCACTGATGTATCATACCACTGTTAATATGTTTCTCTTTTTCCTTGTCATTACAGGAGATCATTTTGATGTTTAACATTTCCACGTGTTTTGTTTATGGTACAACCTCGTTGCTATGTCGCACCTGACATCGCTCCATGTATATAGTTTAGCCTCATGTACATGCTGTAGATATTGCACACACACACACACATTCAGCTGCACTCAGTACACCTCTATTTATAACCACATAGGCACATGTTCGTGTAAAAATGGGGGGATGTCATGATATTCAGGTAAACATCATGGTGCAAACATACATACATACTGATGGACAGATCAACGGACCAATCAATACACACACAACATCACAGCCAATCACAGGCAAGAGCATACACATTATAAAACAGGGAACACGACACTTCCCGCTCATTCCAGCAGGAGACATCTCCGGGCACAGAGCTGACAGCAAGCCACTCCGACATCCACCATGTGCTGAGTGCCACTCCAAGATAGTGTTAGGGATAGGTCCACAGATTCAAGGGTAATGAATGAACCACAGTAACCAGTTTACCATTGTAAATATTGTTAGTAATAAAACTGAGTTGTACCATCCGCAACCGTGTTGGTTCGTCTGTGTAGCAGGGCACCCAACATGACAAAGGTGACTTTAAAATTCAAACACAGTTTTGTTTTTAATATAAAAGTTCAAACAGGCCCAATTGAAACATTGGCAGCTGCAGTAGATATTGAACAGATGGACCTTTCCACTTGACTTGTCCATTTCATCTGCATGATGAAAATAAGAGTGAAAAAGCATGAAAACCTGAGGGAATTGTACTCTGGGACGAAAGAAGTATTTTTTAAATAGAAAAAGTAGTGGCTTATAATCCAGAAGTTTGTGTTGAAGGATAATGAGATGTCAAATGTACTGTTGGGCCTCCGACCTTTTCTTTTACATTGCTGGGCAAAATAAATTCTAAACATCACTTTTCAATGCATGCACTATATAAACTAATGGTACATCAATTTAAAAGAAATACGTGGGTTTAGTTTAAATGAAGGAAATTATAAAGTGATAACTGAACCCATGTGAATTTGGACCACAGGAACGTACTAAGGATTTCTGCGGAATGTTCCACTTTAATATTTGGATTTTGTAGTCAGCGGCAAATAAAGCTGCCTACAATGATTTGGAAGATTTTCGAGTTTTGATTTCCTCTTTTCCTATTCCAATTCCAACTTGGTACATTTGTGAGTGTAGAGCAACAGGCAGGCTCCACAGGCAACCAGAATTAAGAATCCTCGGCAAAGCCAGGAATATAATTCACATTTTTATTATACAGAACCTGAAGTAAAGTTTGGTACATGCCCATGGGGCGGGGAGAATCATAAGTATCACAAAAGAAGAAATTCATTGAAAAAATATCTGCAATTTAATGTTCACCTGAGGGAATGTGAATCCACAATTGTGAATGTTTTTCAGTAATTACAACATAATTACTTTAAAACTCAAATTAATGTTATGTCTTCTTCACCAGTGAGAAAAATGTGTAAACAGTTGAGAGTTCACAGTCAGTAATTGCTAAATAAATCCATCAACAAAATCGGAATAGTTCAGCCTGTGGAGTAGGGCTTCATCAGATGGCAACTTCCAGATTTCCACATTTAACTGCGCTTGTGCAGATGCTAGGAGTTGCTGTCATTTTAACACAGTAATAATTGCATGAACTGACAACCTGTTCATTCTTGCTGCTGTAAGTTCTTAATCTTATTTTATTCAGATTTCATAACACGAGGAATGTGGAGAAACATAAAGATGAATGGTTTCTGCAAAAGTCTCACCGCTTGTTTCGACTGTCTGATATGTACATTCCTGATATTTAATTGAAAAGTGTATGAAATCTCACCGAGTGTATGCTTCACATGTGGCAGACAGTTGTTTGCACAGGTGCATGCTGATTGGTCCTTTTGTTACGCTTTGCTTTACATTTCATTCTGCTTCACTCCATATTCTGAATTTATATCTTTCTAGTTGTGGTTGCTTCATAGGTTGAAACTCTAACCCATTTATATTGCAGGGGGAAGGTGAGACGAGTTTTACATTAGAATTTTGATCTGCCAGTTGGCCAAGATCTAGAGAAGTAGGACCGTGTATGATAACAGGCATAACACTGGACAGAGACTGTGCTACTGTATTGTGAAGTGAGTTTGCTGTTTTGCGGTCCTTGCGAATTTAAACTTGCTGACAATGTACCCCTGTACACATGCATTGGGAGATTGATTTCCATTCCTGTACCAGGTAGTTTGGTTAAATTAAAATTACCTAGTCATTTCAGCCAGCAGTGCGAGATTGTAACCCACCTCAGTTAAACCAGAAGTGAACAACGTGATATGTTCTATTAGTGGATATGTATGTGTCGGGTTAGGATTAATAAACAAAGACAAGGAGTGCTCGTTGCAGTGAGCGAGACTATGGAGTTGAGCTCAGTGTGGGAGTTTAGGGAGGTGTGGAGGGAGATATTACTGTGTCTTGTTTCCCTTACTACACCCACATGTCAGTGGGGGCAGGGACAGACCAAGACCAGAAGTTGTAGCAGTCCTACAACGTTGAGTTGTTTGGTAGGTGAGTATTTCTCTTTTCTACCTTTTCGGACTTGCTTTCAGATTGAAGGCTAGGTTATAAAGGTTAATGTAAAAAGTAAAGATCACTAAATAGAAACAATTTGAAAATCGAATTAAATAAAATAGGATGAAGGCTAGGCGACTTGTTGCAGCTGAAACATGTCGGAGATGGTGGACGGCCGTTGTGGTTCACAGTGACCACCTCGAGCAATGTTGGTTGCTCGTGCAACTTTGTCGCCGAGTTAATCAGCTGGATGCTGAACTTCAGATATTGTGATACATCAAGGAAGGGAGAGAGTTATCTGGAAGCTGTGTTTCAGGAGGCAGTCACAACCCCTTGGATTAACTACTTTGAATTTGCTCAGTGGCCAGGGGCAGGACAGTGTGACTACAAGTGAGGCAGATAGAGGATCCAAGAGGCTCAGCCCCTGCTCTTGTCGAACAGGTTCTAGATTCTGGCACCCTGTGTGGACGAGAGCGGGGACTGTAAGGAGGATGCGTAAACTGACCATAGTACATGGAGCCATTCAAGTGGCGGGAGAAATGTAGCCGTAGTTGGGGGAACCAACACTATTCTCTGTAGGACCGAGAGTCCCGTTGGCTGTGTTGTCTGCCCTGGTGCCAGTTGCAACACTTTTATTCAAAAAAGGAGGGAGACAAAAAGCAAGAAACTACAAACCAGTTAGCTTGAATCTGCCATTGGGAAAATTTTGGAGTCCATTATAAAGTATGTAATAGAAGAGCATTTAGAAATGCAGAACATCATCAAGCAGAGTCAGCTTGGCTTTATGAAGGGAAAATCATGCCGAGCAAATTCATTAGAATTCTTTTGAGGTGGTAATGAGCATGATAGATGAAGGGGAACCAATAGATGTAATATACATGGATGTTGGGGGCAGTATATTAGTATGGATAGGGGATTGGCTAACTGATAGAAGACAGAGGTGGGATAAGCGGGGCATTTTCAGCATGGCAACCTGTAACTAGTGGAGTGTCACAGGGATCAGGACTGGGGCCACAATTATTCATAATATATATTAATGAATGACTAGAGAAGTGACTATACTATTGCCAAGTTTACGAGTGACACAAAAATAGGTGGGAAGGTAAATAGTAAGGATTACAAAGTCTACAGAAGGACATAGACAGGTGAGTGGGCAAAAGCTTGACAGATGGAATATAATGTAGGGAAATGTGAAGTTGTGCAAGTAGCTGAATATTATTTAAATGGAGCTCAGGTGTATTTGGTGGTTTTCGTGCATAAATCAAGTACACGTTCAGATAATTGGGAAGACAAATGGAATGTTGACCCTTATTTCAAAAGGGATGGGAGTATAAATATAGGGAAGCCCTGCAAAAACTATGCAAGGCACGGGCTGGGATTCTCAGAGCCTCTGCACCGAAATTGCGCTCGGCACAGGGGCGGAGAATGGGGTCTTAGACCCGCAATCGGCTCTGATGCCAGGACGGGATTCTCCGCGGACCGGAGAACTGCTGCCAGCCGCACGCGGTCGACGCGGCACTGGTCGGGGGCCAAGGCCCCCGCGGTGATTCCCCACGATCGACTGGCCGAGTTCCCACCGAGTTCTGCCGGCATGGTTCTCGTATGGTTCCACCCGGCGGGAGTTTGGGCTCGCGGCCGCGCTGGCCGTCCTGGTTGGGGGGGGGGATCTGACTCCGGGGTGTGCCTCCACCACGGCCAGGCTCCCGATCGGGGACTACCGACCGGCGGGCGCGTGCGATCCGGGGGGGGGGCATAATCTTCCGCGCTGGCCAGCTCTGTGGCTCCGCCATGTTGTGTGGGGGCCGGAGTGAAAACAGCCGCCGCGCGCAGACCCGCGGCTGGAAGTGCAGAGCCCCGTATCTGCAGCAGGAGCTGCACGGCGCACGCCCGTGCCCTGCTATTCCTCTTGAAATGGGAGCATCACTCTGGACTTTTTGAAAAAGGTCTGGAGTGATTTGCGCCCGTTTTCCGGCGGGCATGGGAACATAGCCCCATTTTCAGAGAATTTCGGCAATGATTTTGGAATACCTGTAATATGTTTTGGTCCCCTTATCCAAGGAAATATATACTGGCATTGGAGGCAGTTCAGAGAAGGTTCACTAGGTTGATTCCAGATTATGGAGGGATTTGTTTGTGAGGAGACGTTTCGAGTAGGTTAGGCCTGTACTAATTGGAGCGTAGACGAATAAACGACTACCTTATTGAGACATAGAGGATTCTCAGGGGAGTGATAGGGTAGATGCTGAGAGGATGTTTCCCCTTGTAGGTCAATCTAGGACCAGAGGGCATAGTCTGAGCAAGGGGTTGTCCATTTAAGTCAGAGATGAGGGGGAATTTCTTCATAAATCTATGGAATACTTTACTGCAAGGAGCTATGGAGGCTGGGTCATTAAGTATGTTCAATGCTGAAAGACAGATTTTTAATTAGTAAGGGAATCAACGGTTATGGGGATAAGACAGGAAATTAGAGTTGAGGGTTATCAGATCAGCCATGATCTCATTGAATGGTGGAGCAGACTCGATGGATGGACTGACCTACTTCTGCTCCCAGGTCTTATGGTCTTATCCTCCTTATGTTTTTTTTGATAATTCTGGCTTTATTGGCTGCGACACACTGTAGACATTAGCTGAGTGCGCTCATTTGCACTGTCTAATATTTGGCAGTTCTTGTTATGAATAATGCCTTTATTATTGGTTGTCTGATTCCTCGTGTTCCTGTCCAAAAATGTTGCTTGGAACGGTAGTTTTTAAAATTCTATTTCAGTCTACTGTGATGTAACCTTGATATTGATATCAAAAACGTCCATTGCCAGGTGCTTGTGATACTGGATGATCTGTTGTCTGAATGGTACCATCTTATCTAGTTGCAAGTCAGAATCTTCTTTGACACAATTCCTTTAATCTTTTGGCTCCTTTATTACTCTCTCTCAAAGAAATTTATTTGCTGCTTCACATCTTGCTTTTCTGTTGGTCCTTTGCTAGTTTCCAATTTGCAGAGATTAAATATGGCTTATCAGTACGAATACAATTAAAAATGTTCTTAAAGCCAATAATTCCACCAAGGATTCAGTAAACTGTATTTCTATCCCTGTCAGAATCTTTATTTTTGTTCCTGGCAGGGTAATGGAAAATCATGTTTGAATTTAGTTTGGCTTACAGTCTCCTGCTGGAGTAGAATCGCTCCTGGTCTGCGCTGGTTCTCGGAGCGGCACCCAGGAGCGATCCCTTCTCCCTTGCCGTGTAAATTCATGCACGGCAGGATGTTCCCAAAATTTGATTTGATTGGAGTCCCACCTACCATTTTGAGTGGGTGGCCGATACTGAGGTCCGGCGGAGAGCACGCCCCCCCCCCCCCCCCCCCAAATCATCACAATGCCAATTCTGCCCTCCACTGCCTGGCTGACTAGGGGCATCCTCTTTACTCCGTCCCATGTGAATTACGGTTCACCCCCTCCCACCCCACAGCACGCATGCATAGGGTGACCAGAGACGACCCCTTTTTTTTTCAGCTTTCGATCCCCTCAGACCCTTTGATTGTAAAGATTGCTTATTTTAACCCTCACAACATTTCTCACCTTCTGCCCACCCTCAGTTCTTCTGCTGTTGAAAACCTTGTAAATAGCTTTGTCACTTAGATAACCCTTGGTAATCCAGACTGCTCGTTGTTTATGGGTGTTTACCGTGACTGGCATGAATGGCAGGCAATCATGTGGCTACCTAACTGAAACTTTCGAGGCCTAATCTTAATGAACAAGGTGCAGACTGTACCGGATGACTTTGAATAGAGCCTGAGCAGGTGAAAACCAAATCCAGAGTAATGGATCTCTGCCCATTTTTGTATTCTTTGCCTGTTTGCAAATCCACCTCAAATGACATTCTGGAAACCACAAAGCAAAGGCAAGTTGTTTGAGCATTCTGACGAAACAAAACCAAAGAGAGGACATGCAATTCTTAGGTGTTGTTTGGTTTGAAGCCATTGGAAATTCTGGGAGTGGGGTCGGGTGGAGCAAGGTCCCAGACAAAAGTTGAAGCGGAGAAAGGATATGAGAATTTTGTGCTGCACCCAAATTTTGCTGGGAGAGAGTGTGACGGCTGTACGATAAATCTGTCCTTTCTAAGATGCAGCTTAGTTTAGACCAGGCTGACATCATGGCCAAGAAAATATATTGAGTCTGAATTGGGGTATGGCGCATGCTGAATGAGACTGGCAGCACATCCAAAGGAAATTAACTTGTTAACATCTTTAGGAAAGTATCAGGGAGCTCCCTCTGGGTAGCAGTGGTAGCCCAGAGGCAGCTTGCCAGTCATGTGGGGCGAGCCAGTTCAGATGCTGAGTGAGAACCTCTGGTGAGAGGGTTGGGTCGGATGTGTTTGGCAGTTGCGAGAAGGGCAAGAATTTTGATGTTGAGCTGAGAGGAATAATCTTGCTCCTCCTGTCTTTATGATCACACAAGATTTTTCAGAAAGTAACTTATCTACCCTTTTGATACTGGACTCCAGCAGTCCTTTTTCAGCACTGCTGGTTTAGTTGTGTGCACCCTTGTTCAAGCTGACTGCAGCATGCAATGCATACGCTGCAGTTAGCTTTCAATAAATGTTACAATGGGGCCTGAATGAGAAGTTTGAACCCAATTTGAATAAGAAGTGATGCACCATCAATTACACACGAGGCAAGTTGCAGGAAACAAAGTAATGGTTTTAATACTCTAAGATGTAGCCTGTCTGCTGCTGAACCCAGACTGGAGACAGGGCTACAGATCAGTCAACTATATACAACACCCAGTGGGGTGGAGCCATGGAAGGACAACAATATATAACACTGAGTATCAATGGAACAAACAGTAACAGAGAATATATACAGCGCTGTAAGCAGTGGAACAACAGTGGAACTACAATAACAGTGGTTCACCACAAGCAGGTAACCTTGTATCCATTTCAGGCAGGCGCCCTGTGCAACTAGAAGGGGCCCTAACCAATTTGCTGACCCAGAGATTCCAGATGGAGCCAGTTTTGGGCTAGTTCAGTCAGGTATCATTGCACATATGAGTGGTGGCTGTTGGGATTTCAAGGCCTAAAACCTTGTTCAGTATTGTGATGTCAATATTTCATAACTTGTGTTGAGTTACAGATGCATGGTAGCAAAGGTCCCAGTGATAAATGGACTTACAGTTGTCAGTTAGTGCTAATTAAAGTAGAAAGATGTCTATTTCTATTTGAACGGAAATGCAGCTAGTTTCTTGTGAACGATCAATGTGGGAACTCCTAGCCATTGGGTTAAAGTCTATGTAGTTTAATAAATCAAAACTGAGCTGCAATAAACCTGATATTAAAAATCGGGAGTTTCATGACTGTAAATGGAGAATGAACAGTTTAAGTTGTCTTATCTAAATATTTGTGTACTTTTGTATTTTGTCCATCTGAATGAAAAGACAATAGTCCTTATTCCATCCAGACTGCAGGAAGTTTACCTCTGGAGATCAACAGGGAAAGTTGTTGAAAGTTTTCAGGCTACTGTTACTGGAGTTACCTGCTCTGGATTTGCATTAGCAGTTGTAAAATAACCTCCTTTTGGTTGAACACTGGAATAAATTTGGTAGCTCTTTGGTGGATTTTTGAGTTCTATCCAAATTATGAAGTATTTCCTTTTAATCATTACCCAGTAAGAAAGAATCCTTGTTCCACTATTCTCTACATAAGCCGATGAAATAAAATCAAAAATAGTGAAGGGTAAAAGACTTCTATGGATACAAGTTCGAAACACCAAGGTGCAGGTTTCGAGAAGACTAGAGAAGCATCTTTTTAAAAAAAATAAAAATTTAGAGTACCCAATTCATTTTTTCCAATTAAGGGGCAATTTAGCGTGGCCAATCTACCTACCCTGCACATACATGTTTGGGTTGTGGGGACGAAACCCACGCAAACACGGGGAGAATGTGCAAACTCCACACGGACAGTGACCCAGAGCCGGGATCGAACCTGGGACCCCTATGCCATGAGGCAGCAGTGCTATCCACTGTGCCACTGTGCTGCCCCGGTAGAGAAGCATCTTGGTCAGTGGAATGACCACAGCACATGGAAAATAGTGCTGTGTGCTGTGCACTAATCCCATACTATAATGCATAAATTTGTGAAAAATTATTGACGAACAACAGATTTGGGGATGGAGGCCATGCTAGCATTTATACCATTACATTTGAATTTTAAACTGGCAGAGACCAGAAACCGAACCTTCCATGGGAAATGTTTCACATTCTTCACAAATCGTTTCAGAAGTTGACAAAATGAGGTATTGAAAAAATTCTGGTGCAGCAAAGAGGCGGAGGTAGAAATTTTGCTGGGTTTCTGTTCATTGTTCATTCATACTATCTTGAGATTTTGTGCTAAATTTTCAGGTGTATTGTACTTTATGTATTTGGTGCAGTAAGGGTTAAAGGCCTGGGAGCGGGAGAGGTGGAGAGAAGAAGCAGGGGTACGCATTTGAGTTGGATGGTCAGCCATGATCATAATGAACAGTGTATGACTGCTGCAGTCATGTTTTTAAAAAAAATCCTAATTTGAAAGTCAAGTATATTTTGGAAACCGGGGTGCAATTAAACCACCATAAGAGGCTTGGATTAATGGAATTTTGTTTTGATTAAGGTTATTCCCTGTGGAGTTAATTACATTTCAGCTTGGTAAGATGATGTCATTACTGGGTGGAGCTGAGGCATCAGGCATTTTGTAGGAAAAGCAGGGTCGTGCAGTTCTGGATGAAGTCGGGTTTTACTCTGCAGTTAAGTTAAAAAGAGATTAACAATCTTTGAAGCAGTGCACTCAAGTTGAGAAGCATCTTCTGAAGACATACAACCAGAGTTTTTGCATGGGTCTGATAGGAGTCAGATCTTGCCTTTAAAGAAGTGTTAAAATCTCGAAATATAGTAAATAGGACCAGGTTAAGGGCATTCGACCCTTCGGGCCCACTCTGCCATTCATTATGATCATGGCTGACCATCCAACTCAATAGCCTAACCCTGTTTCTTCTCTCCACCTCCCCCGCCCCATATCCTTTGATCCCCTTCGCCCTAACTGCTATATCAAACTGCTTCTTGAAAGCATACAATGTTTTGGCCTCAACTACTTCCTGTGGTACAGAATTCCAAAGGCTCACCACTCTCTGGGTGAAGAAATTTCTATTAATCTCTGTCCTAAATAGTCTACCCAGCATGCTCCGACTATGACTCCTGGTTCTGGACATACCCACCTTTGGGACGATCCTTCCTGAAAATCCGTGTTAATCCTATTAGAATCTCTCATTCTGAAATAACATCTCTGTAATGCAAGTATTCCTCTGTGTCACCGGTAATTAATAGTGGATTGAGAGCCGAGATGGCTTTTTCCCTTGTTGTTTAAGTGGGAATAAAGATAGTAATTAAGGTATTCACTGTATTGAGTAGTTTTGTTTAAGGGGCAATTGTAAGTTGTTTCCTGGTGTGATAAAGATATTCTCATACTGTGTTTGTTTTATATATCAGATCCATATTCCTTGAAGTATCCTTACCTCATATTCTTGTAAAATATTGGGGTTTCTGTCCAGTATCACAGCCACTGTTGGGATCTGGTCTGGGATCATAATAAAATTGATAATCTTCCATTGAACTGACAGTGGGAGATTGAGAGAACTCCTGCACAAATGAAATTCCAGCTGCAGGAAATTTGTGTAAATTCATGCCTGGTATTGAGTGACGTAAACAAGAAAAGTCAAAGAAATCAAATCTCTGCCGAATTTTCTGGTAACAGCTGGGTTGATGTAACTCCAAGGTGGTGTAATTGGCCTCCGAGCCTGTGGGCTACCAAAAGAAAAACACAGCCATTGATGATCATTGCTGGAAAATGAACTGAAGGACACTATTACTCAGCTGGAAACCCCTGTCATGGTCAGGAAATCTGCCATTTCTGCAAAGAAAAATGGTCAGTTGGATAAAACACCGGCATGCTGCCAGTGACTGGGACCATTTTCTAGCAATAACTGGGGCAGAACACTGGTGATTGATCTTGTATGCGTCCACAAACAAGCATGTATCTGCAGCAATGATCAAAGTTATCAGCCCTTTAGTTTTTAAAAAATAAATTTAGAGTGCTCAATTATTTGTTTCCAATTGAGGGGCAATTTAGCATGGCCAATCCACCTAACCTGCACGTCTTTTAGGTTGTGGAGGTGAAACCCACGCAGACACGGGGAGAATGTGCAAACTCCACACAGACAGTGACCTGGGGCCGGGATCGAACCTGGGTCGTCGGCACCGTAGGCAGCAGTGTTAACCACTGCGCCGCCGTGCCGCCCTGCCCTTTAGGTTTTGCTTGAGGTTCCCGCCTGGTTTGACATTTTAATTTTACTTGTAATTTTGTAGTTTGTGACTCATGATTAAAAGAACATGACCGCGAATGCAAACCAAATGAAGAAGCATTGTTTACTGTACGGTTGACCAGAATCCCCAATTATGAGAATGGCCAACTTACTACTACCGTAGAGACAATTGACAGGAATGTTTTCTGTCAACATCTGAAATGCCACTGTAATATTTCAAAGCTGTTTCACAAAATTCAACAGCAAGAGACAGCATGCAAGGATAAAACATTTATTATGATCTGGTAATTCTTGCAGATGGTTCAATATGATTGAACGCGATTCTTAAAATAGAACTACAGTATATTAATATCTGGGTAAATCCTCTAGCAAAGCAGTATTACCACAGCTTAACATCCTGGACATAACCTGTTCTGAGCTGATGTTTTCTCGGCTTACGGACATGCCAGGGAATATGTTCTATTAGAAATTTTGTTTTAATTGTTCACTGCGGATCACATAACAGAGCTGCAAAGATGATAGAAGGGGTCAGATTTTCAAGGGTTTAATAAATTTTTCTCTTAATATTCCTGGCCAGAAACCGAATACGTGGCTCAAAAGTGGACGTGTCAGTACTGCGGATTTCTGAATGACTCCAGCTGAAGCTGTCGAGATTGACAGGAGGCACCTAAGGGGAAACTGCCACTGATGATTACTCTGTTCTGCTAAGCACTATGGTGAATAGGTGCATAGTATGGAATTCCCATTTAGCGGCCCCAGGATGGTGAAACTGTCAGCTTCGACATTTTGGGCATGGTCTAACCAAATTTGTTCTTCATGGGTAGCAAGCTGGAAATACAAAGAACAAAGAAAATTACAGCACAGGATCAGGCCCTTCGGCCCTCCCAGACTGCGCCGATCCAGATCCTTTATCTAAACCTGTCACCTATTTTCCAAGGATCTACTACCCTCTGTTCCCCACCCGTTCATATATCTGTCTAGATGCATCTTGAATGCTATTGTGCCCACCTCTACCACCTCCGCTGGCAAAGCGTTCCAGGCACCCACCACCCTCTGCGTAAAAAACTTTCCATGCACATCTCCCTTAAACTTTCCGCCTCTCACCTTGAAATCGTGACCCCTTGTAATTGACACCCCCACTCTTGGAAAAAGCTTGTTGCTATCCACCCTGTCCATACCTCTCAAAATTTTGTAGACCGCAATCAGGTCCCCCCTCAACCTCCGTCTTTCCAACAAAAACAACCCTAATCTACTCAACCTTTCTTAATAGCTAGCACCCTCCATAGCAGGCAACATCCTGGTGAACCTCCTCTGCACCATCTCTAAAGCATCCACATCCTTCTGGTAATGGGGCGACCAGAACTGCACGCAGTATTCCAAATGTGGCCTAGCCAAAGTCCTATACAACTGTAACATGACCTGCCGACTCTTGTACTCCATTACCCCTTCCGATGAAGGCAAACATGCTGTATGCCTTCTTGACCAATCTATCAACCTGCGTTGCCACCTTCAGGGTACAATGGATCTGAACTCCCAGATCTCTCTGTACATCAATTTTCCCCAGGACTCTTCCATTGACCGTACAATCCGCTCTTGAATTCGATCTTCCAAAATGCATCACCTGGTATATGTCTGGATTGAACTCCATCTGCCATTTCTCTGCCCAACTCTCCAATCTATCTAAATTTTGCTGTATTCTCTGACAGTCCTCCTCGCTATCTGCAACTCCACTAATCTCCGTATCATCTGCAAACTTGCTAATCAGACCACCTATACCTTCGTCCAGATCATTTATGTATATCACAAACAGCAGTGGTCCGAGCACGGATCCCTGTGGAACACCACTAGTCACCTTACTCCATTTTGAGACGCTCCCTTCCACCACTACTCTCTGTCTCCTGTTGCCCAGCCAGTTCTTTATCCATCTAGCTAGTACACCCTGAACCCCATACGACTTCACTTCTTCCATCAACCTGCCATGGGAAACTTTATCAAACGCCTTACTGAAGTCCATGTATATGACATCTACTGCCCTTCCCTCTTCAATTAACTTTGTCACTTCCTCGAAGAATTCTATTATGTTTGTAAGACATGACCTTCCCTGCACAAAACCATGCTGCCTATCACTGATAGGTCTATTTTCTTCCAAGTGTGAATAGATCCTATCCCTCAGTATCTTCTCCAACAGTTTGTCTGCCATTGACGTCAAGCTCACAAGTCTATAATTCCCTGGATTATCCCTGCTACCCTTCTTAAACAAAGGGACATCATTAGCAATTCTCCAGGACCTCACCTGTGCTCAAGGATGCTGCAAAGATATCTGTTAAGGCCCCAGCTATTTCTTCCGTCCCTTCCCTCAGTAACCTGGGATAGATCCCATCCGACCTGGGGACTTGTCCACCTTTATGCGTTTTAGAATACCCAAAACGTCCCCTTTCCTTATGCCGACTTGACCTAGAGAATTTAAACATCCATCCCTAGCCTCAACATCCGTCATGTCCCTCTCGTTGGTGAATACCGATGCAAAGTACTCATTAAGAATCTCACCCATTTCCTCTGACTCCAGGCATAAATTCCCTCTTTTGTCTTTGAGTGGGCCAATCCTTTCTCTAGTTAATCTTGCTCCTTATCTACGAATAAAAGGCTTTGGAATTTTCCTTAACCTTGTTAGCCAAAGATATTTCATGACCCCTTTTAGCCCTCTTTATTACGCGTTTGAGATTTGTCCTACTTTCCCGATATTCCTCCAAAGCTTCATCAGTTTTAAGTCGCCTAGATCGTATGTATGCTTCCTTTTTCATCTTAGCTAGTCTCACAATTCCACCCATCATCCATGGTTCCTTAATCTTGCCATTTCTATCCCTCATTTTCACAGGGACATGTCTGTCCTGCACTCTAATCAACCTTTCCTTAAAAGACTCCCACATTTCAAATGTGGATTTACCCTTAAACAGCTGCTCCCAATCCACATTCCCTAGCTCCTGCTGAATTTTGTTATACTTGGCCTTTCCCCAATTTAGCACTCTTCCTTTAGGACCACTCTCGCCTTTGTCCATGAGTATTCTAAAACTTACGGAATTGTGATCGCTGTTCCCAAAGTAATCACCGACTGAAACTTCAACCACCTGGCCGGGATCATTCCCCAATACCAGGTCCAGTATGGCCCCTTCCCGAGTTGGACTATTTACATACTGCTCTAAAAAACTCTCCTGGACGCTCCTTACAAATTCTGCTCCATCTACTCCTCCAACACTACATGAGTCCCATTCAATGTTGGGGAAGTTAAAATCTCCCATCACGACCACCCTATTGCTCTTACATTTTTCTATAATCTGTCTACAGATTTGTACCTCTATTTCACGCTCGCTTTTGGGAGGCCTGTAGTAAAGTCCCAACAATGTTAGTGCACCCTTCCTATTTCTTAGCTCTACCCATATTGCCTCAGTGCTCGAATCCTCCATCGTGTCCTCCTTAACCACAGCTGTGATATCATCTCTGACCTATAATGCAACTCCTCCACCCCTTTTACCTCCCTCTCTAACCCTCCTGAATCATCTATACCCTGGGATATTTAGTTGCCAGTCTTGCCCTTCCCTCAACCAAGTCTCAGTAATACCAATAACATTATATTCCCAGGTACTAATCCAAGCCCTAAGTTCATCTGCCTTACCTGCTACACTTCTCGCATTAAAACAAATGCACCTCAGACACCTGTCCCTTTGCGTTCATCATCTCTTCCCTGTCTACTCTTCCCCTTAGTCACATTGAGTTTATTATCTTGTACCTTACTGGCTTTAGTTGCTGCCTCTTTACTGACCTCTAACTTCCTAATCTGGTTCCCATCCCCCTGCCACATTAGTTTAAAACCTCCCCAACAGTGTTAGCAAAAGCATCCCCTTGGACATTGGTTCCAGTCCTGCCCAGGTGTAGACCATCCGATTTGTAATGGTCCCACCGCCCCCAGAACCGGTTCCAATGCCCCAGGAATTTGAAATCCTCCCTCTTGCACCATCTCTCGAGCCATGCATTCATCCCATCTATCCTGACATTCCTACTCTGACTAGTTTGTGGCACTGGTAGAAATCCTGAGATTACTACCTTTGAGGTCCTACTCTTTAACTTATCTCCTAACTCCCTAAATTCTGATTGTAGGACCTCATCCCGTTTTTACCTATATCGTTGGTGCCTATATGCACCACGACAACTGACTGTTCACCCTCCCCCTTCAGTATGTCCTGCAGCCGATCTGAGATCCCTGACCCGTGCACCCGGGAGGCAACATACCATTCGGGAGTCTCGTTTTCGACCACAGAAACTCCTGTCTGCTCCCCTTACGATTGAATTCCCTATGACTATAGCCTTGCCAGTCTTTTTCCCGCCCTTCTGTGTAGCAGAGCCAGCCACGGTGCCATGAGCCTGGCTACTACTGCATTCCTCTGGTGAGTAATCTCCCCCAACAGTATCCAGTCACAGCAAATGCTCGGTGTTTTCCAACGGCTGACACGGCGAGACCATCATCACTATCTAACATTATTTAGGGAACTTAATGATGCACCACTGGCTTCACACCGCAAATGACTGTCACGCCGGCTGATTTGCCGGCACCGTGCCTGGCAGCTCCCCACAAACGAGGTGGAGCAGCATTTAAACCAAACCCATAGAGCAAACCCCAGACAGCATGCAGCCATGTCACCCCACAGACCAGCTCCACAATTTGGAGATGCTGACCTGGCCAGACTTATGGACGCGATCAAGTCCAGACGAGATATCTTGTTCTCCCGAGAGAGAGGGGAGGGTGGGGGGGGGGGGGGGCGTCGGAGGATCAGCCCCAGGTCAGCCAGTGCTGCCTGGGAGGCAGAGGCAGTGGCCATCAGTTTTGACCGTCAACAGGAGATCGCCAACCATTGCTGCAAGAAGCTCAATGGCCTCCACCAGGCCGCTCGGGTGAGTTGGCATCAGCCTCCTCGCACCAGTCCTGCCTGCTACCCCACGACACCCCTGAACCTGACACTGACCACCCCCAGCACAATACCGTGGAGTACCCTTGCACCCACCAGCACACTCTTTCTCCCCCCCCCTCCCCCCAAACTCAGGATGCCTGAAGCATGCGTCTCACAATGCCCCTTCTGTGTCCCCGTAGGGGAAGTTGTCCACAACAAACGGGAAAGGGCCCAGTCGGGCGGTGGGGGTGCTGGACCTTTGGGTCTTTTCCCCCTACGAGGTATGGGCCCTGGAGGTCGCATATTTATGCTGGTCCTCTCTGCATAATAGTGTATATATAGAATGATGTTGACTCTGCACTGGGCCTTAGTTTGGGGTTAAGTTGCATTGTGTGGTATATATTTAACTACCCTTAGAACTGCTTTTTTTGGTGTATTTTCCTTGCTTCTGCAAGGGTGGGTGTGAAGAATCCGTGCTTGGTTTCTGCATGGGTGCCGAGGGGTCTGGTAACCAAGGCGAAGAGGCTGTGGCGGATTGTTGGTGCCTTTGGTGTTGCTAAGATTGGGGGAGATGTATGTTGGTGTGCACCCAAATATGCTGTGGAAAATCGATCCTAATTTCTCGTAGTAATTGCGGATTGATGCAGCGTGGGAGGGTGTGAATCATTATTCCCATGTTTTTTCATGGTCTTTTCTCTGTCGGGGCTTTCTAGGTACCTAGCTATGTCTGATGACTCGTGTATGCTAAGCCGTTTTTCATTTTGATCCTTGTTTATGGCATTGTTACTTTGTAATTTTGTTATTCTTTAAGTATATTTATTGAGGTTTTACATTTCAATGAAAGCAGGTTACTTTTTAATAGCTTGTTTAAATTCCTGTGATTCACTGACATTTCCAAGTGCTACTAATATCTTTTACCATCATACCATGATGGTATTTATATCAGCCATGATTGAATGGCGGAGCAGACGCGATGGGCCAAATGACCTAATTCTGTTCCTATATTTTAATGTCTTGTGCACAGATTGAAAGTTAAACATCAAGACAAAATGATGCCTCCCTGTTGCTGCTCTAGTGATTTCCTGTCAGAGTTATCAGTGGCTCTCTGCATTGCGTGACCATTATCTGTTATAACTCGCCTCTGATCAAATTAGTGCTATACATGCTGGCAAAGAAATTGAAGCATCACGGGCAGCATTATTCTACTGGAATAGCTCTTGTGATACCCATTGATGGCTTGAACTTTTACTTGCATGAACCATGGCATTATTTTTTTTAACTGCAGTATTCTGAAGATGACGGAGAACACAAATACATAACAAATTTCAGAGAAGTACAATATTTTTCAAGGCCATCTGGACCTGTGCCAGTGTATAGTGCAACTTTCCCTTTCTGTTGTACTCCATCCTATCCTCCTTATGAACTTGTGCTGTGCTGTGTTACCTCAGTAATGGTGCAGTCAAATAGTCGTCACTTGCTGCTGCCTTGTGCTGTCACGTTAAAAGCTGTCTCTAATACTACACTAATTCAAAGAAAATTGCACATTGTTTTATATATGCACAAAATAAGGCTGGAACTACCAGAATAAAAACTCATCTTCTATTTTGAAATCCATTTTAAATGAACAATTCCCCCTTTTATTTGTTTCAGGTTTTGTAGTTGCACTGTGGTTACATCTTTGCACACTATATACACACTTGTTTTTGTTCAGTCCAAGAAGATATAATGGGTGCATTGTGATGTGAGATTCAAAATAAAATATGCTGGGGAAGTCAGCCCTGGGTAGCTTGATAGCTAGTTTGTAGCTATGGACTGAGCTGTTAATGTAATTTATAGTCTATACTTCTACAGTCACCTTTTCTTAACAACTGTGGTCTGGAGATATGTGAACCAAATTCAAACAGTTAAAAAATTAGGCTCCATTGTTTTCACAATTTTGATACATTGGGCTTCATTACCTGTGGGATGATGACATTTGTGTGTACATTTTGTCTTCTCCTGACCCAACCCCATTCCTTCAATCTCCCTCTTTCATCCATTTGCCCATCTTGGTTGCCTCTCAGGTCTTTTTCTCATCCTGTTCATCCTCTGGTACTTTGTGCTCTTCCCATCCAAAACCTTTCACTGACTTCCTGCTGCTGCTATCTCAGGCTTGTCTCACTCCAAGATAAGCCCCACAGCTTCCCTCTGTGCCACTCTTGGCATTTCTTGAAGGCATGCATCACTGCCTCCTTACGAGCAGTAACCCCAACTACCTGCCCTCCTTTTGCTCATTCAGAGCTTACCTTGTCAGCCCCTTCCATCCCATCACAGACACCGGCAGGGGATCAGCTATTATCATCCCCCTTTGCATCTCCCTCCAGAACATCCATTCTCCTGTGAGCAAATGGTTTGGCATCCATGACCTTAAATACATTCAGATATCCTATCTCAAGTAACCCTGCCCTATTTGCTTTGAATTCTCTACCGTACAAATAACCTCTCTTTCCAAATAAATTATCCTGTTCACGTTTATAGCTACCCCGTCACACCTTATCATCTCATTTGGCCTCTATCCCCATGTCCATTACTGACATGACGATCACTGATCATTTCCTTGTACCTGTCATACTACTTCCTCCCTTTCAATCCCACTTCCTTCTGCGTCAACTTCATTACAAACACTCTCTCCCAAGTCAACTACAGAAGCACTTCCAACACCCACAATCTCCATTCTCCACAATACTTCTGCAACTAGCCATCTGCTCAGTCACACACTGACTGCTACAACAGTAAAACCCTTACTCTCTTCCACCCTCACATTCCCTCAGTATGTTTTTTTTTTCCCCCCAGGTATGACTCCAGTTTTCAAAATGTGACCCCTCTATTCTTGTGAACTAATGCCATATATTCAACCTCCCTTTCCTATCCAATCTTTGAATGTGTTTTAATCTCCCAAATCTATGCTCCTCTTTTCCACAATTCCATGTTTAAACTTCAACATCAGGTTTCCACTCGGACCACAGTACTGAAACGGTCATAATTAAATTAGCAAGTGGTGTTCTATGTGACCTATCCCTCCTTTGGCATGTTTGACTGCACCATCATTCTC
Source organism: Scyliorhinus torazame (assembly GCF_047496885.1). Classification (NCBI taxonomy): domain Eukaryota; kingdom Metazoa; phylum Chordata; class Chondrichthyes; order Carcharhiniformes; family Scyliorhinidae; genus Scyliorhinus; species Scyliorhinus torazame. Next base: position 95,290,368 of record NC_092714.1, on the reverse strand, counting down.
CAATGCAGGCATTTCCGGGGTCGGGTCACGGGGCGGGTGTTGGGAGGGTTGTGGCACTCCCGATTGCACACCGCACCGATGAACGGGCATGTATGCGCCCCCTTTTTTGATATGGTCACGGCCATCATTTTGAAGGCCGCTCGCAGCCGGCATTGTTGCGTGCGAATTTGCACAATCGGAGAAGCAGAAGAAGATTTTTTTAAAAATCCAATTCAATCATCCTGCCTGAAGGGAGGCAGAGAGCAGGTCACCCCCCCGTCCCCTCCTTGCAGATCGGGGCGCTGTTTTGTCTGGCTATCCCAATCCTTTTCTCCACCCACCCCAACGTCGCGGAGGAACCCGGAAATACTCCCCGCCCCCCCCTCCCAACCTGGTGAAGCCCACCTGGGACCGATCCCTGGCAGTGCCAACCTGGAAGTGCCAGGATGCCTCGGTGGTACTGCCACAGGCTGGCAATGCCAAGGTCCCGGGTTCCAGAGTGAGTGCCAGAGTGTCATATTGCCCTGTCCCTGACCACCCTGGGGTCTCCAATGGCCTGGGAGACCTCCATCCCCTCAAGTGCCATTGCGACTGGCCCACGTTTGTGTGAACCATGGCGAGGTCTTCCAGGATCTCCCTGAAAACAGAATCAAATTAGTTAAACATAATTTGTTGTTCACAAAATCTGTGCTGGCTTGTGTGTGCTGATGCTGACCAGTTCTATATCAGCGCCTCTCTGCACCCCGTACTGCCTGTTGTTGAACTACACAATATCCTGCATTTTTCTCCAATTAAATGTTGTGGGAAAATCACCAACACCATCTCTTGTTACCCACCGTCACTCCATCCCTTCTTCCCAGATGTTTACTCAGTCTGAACCAACCTCTTTCCACCTTTGGCTCCTTGTTTGGTCTTGAACCGAGTTTCTAACCTTGTATCCTAGCTTTTCATTATAAAATCTGCCTACTTCCACCATCATTATTTTGCCTGTTTCTAATGCAAAGTTAGGTTCTCTGCAGCTCAAACCCTCTTGTAGCACTTGTGATTGCTCTAATGCTTCCCTCAATCTTCTACATTCCTGTAAAGATGCACTGAAAACAAAAAAGGTATTTTTAATAAGAATTGTACAGCAGCCTCCTGGCTGCAGCTAGCTCGCCAAAATGCCTCTGCCTTGAAGCCCTTCTCACCACGGGGGAGTCCCGTTGGTCACCCAGTCTAGGTGGCTCTTACTCTGCTGTAAGAGTCACAACACCCTGTGCTTGTGCGTGGTCAATTCCAGCCTCATTTGACCCAGAGTCGCAACACAATTGAATTAACCAATAAATGAGTGCATGTATGGCTGTGTATGTATGTGTATATATATATATATATATATATATATATATATGTGTGTGTGTGTAAGTAAAATTAATAAAGAAAGGGTTAAAAGTCTTTGTTTCAGATCGTTGTTTCTGGCACACTGTCCTTCAAACCAGGCTTTTCAGGTCAAGATTTCTATTTACAGTCTGTCATGGTTTTCACTGCAGATTCATTCAGGTCTCTGCAATTTGAGAAATAGAGCAGCTCACAGCATTTCTGGAGAAAACACAAGGGAGAGAGAGAGCAGGCCCTTACCCAAAGTGTCCAGGATTCAAACTGAGCTCCTTGGGTTTCTGGAAATCATCCCACTCTGACACGATTCAATCACCACCTGTTACTCGGCAGAATACGACCTTTTGGCCAATGCATTGGTCATCAGCCAATCAATCAAATTGAGTCCCACCCCATCTCTCGAGTGTTGAGAAGTCTGTGTCTTGCTATCCAAAGCTAGCACCACCATGTACTGTGTTGCAACTTCTTAAATTTCTCATTCTCTCTGACAATACATGTCCATTGAGCATCTATGGATCAAAAACGATAATGCCAAAAATAAACAAAGGGGAAATAAGGGAATCAGCAAGAAGGATTCTTGCGAAGGGGACAATAACCACACCTCCATAAAATTGGGCTCATCCAATTTTACCCACCATTTGTGCTTCTGAACTCTTGGTGATTATCCCATTGTTAGAAGTAGCAAAATGGCTGTTATCCATCAGCAATGATTGCCACATGTTTCGGGTTTTTTAAAGCAACAAGCTGTAATTTGTTCCTTCAGTCGTGGGTATGCATGTCATTGGCAAAACCAGCCTTTTATTGACCTTCCCGAAGTTGCCCTTGAGATATTGGTTAATATAGATATTCATTGACGAATAACATTATCACAACTATTCTACCCGATTGCGCTATATGGCAAGCAGTTACTACAATCTGTTGCCTTCACAAAATCTGGTTCAAATTAATCAGATTCTAAGATCACCTTTCGGGTAAATTTTAACTCGAGACTGTCTTGAGATCGCTCAGATTTTGGGGTGAAAAATAACCCATTCATATATTATTTGGCTGCACTTGCACAACAGTATGTGTCGGTGCACTTTTCTAATACGTTTAAACTGTTTACCTTGCTTCGTCTGAATTTCTGGCCTTCATCTCTGTTACAGGTGTTTTTAAATACAACTTTTAATTGTAAGCAAAATGGCCTTGTGAGCTTCCATAATTGTGACTGTTGCAGCTGAATTGATATCTGTTGGCCTCGTATGTGGTGTCTCAGCAACTGCTCCCTTATCTCCGGTGCCTTATTCTCGTGGTTCAGCTCATTTTGTTCACACTGAAAATAAAAGATTTTCTTGCCCTTCTCCACATTCCCCTTCCAACTTTGATTCAAAGCAAGGCATGCTGTGATACATTGACAAGAATGACATTCCTTACTCGAGTTTGAGTGAAGCCAGAGGGGCTAACATTCGCTTCACCAATTAACTTTCTTTCTGGCTGTGCCTTGGATCATATGGAGTTTACAGGCTGTTCATGTTAAACTGGATATGTCTGCTTGGTTAAATGAAACATCCAATAGTGAAAGAGGAAAGCATTATTCAGTTGTATAGAATGTTGTAGTGCACATACTGTCAAGTAATCATGGTGAGGTACCCTCAATAACGACGCTTGGAGTGTAAACGGTAAAGAAGGCTTTAATAGACTAAGAACTATGCTAGAGCTGAGACATGTGCTAACTGCTGCACAGCCCACAAGGCAGCCCCTTATATATGGCTCACAGATGGGCGGAGCCAGAGGCGGAGTCCATAGGGTTCCAAGCCCGGTCTAAAAGGGGACATCACCTTACATGATGACAAGGCAGTAACCGTTCATCACATTTAAAAAAAACAGTCCGGCGGGGGTGAAGTGCCATCATAGGTCCATCCGTCTCGGTGGCCAGATCCTCCTCATCGACCTCCTCAGTTCGGGCGGTGGTGCGGCTGGCACGGACGTCCTGGTTGAGGGTACATCTGGGAGCACAGCGGTCGGAGCTTCGGTCCGGGTCAGGGCAGGGGGACTAGGCAGGGCCGGGGGTAGCGGCGCCGGCGGGGTGTGTAAAGGGGGTGTGTGGTAGGTGCTTACCAACGGGGGGTAGGGCCGGAAGGGGGTGTGTTGTAGGGGGCGACGGGTTCTGCAGGGGAGCGGCGCGGGAAGGGGCGTCTGTAGTGGGGGATCCAGCGGGTGCCAGATCCCGGAGGGAAACCGTATCTTGCCTGACGTCAGGGTACTCAACGTAGGCATAACTGGGGTTGGCGTAGAGCAGTTGGACCTTTTCCACCAGGGGGTCCGTTTTATGGCTCCTCGTGTGCCTCCGGAGAAGAACGGGTCCCGGAGCCATCAGTCAAGGTGGAAGCGAGACCCCAGAGGTAGACTTCCTGGGGAAGACAAACAATCGGTTGTGAGGGGTCTCATTCGTGGCCGTGCAGAGGAGTGACCTAATGGAGTGTAGGGCATCGGGTAGGACCTCCTGCCAGCGGGTAGTTGGGAGACTTCTCGACCGCAGGGCCAGAAGGACAGCCTTCCACACTGTCGCGTTCTCCCTCTCCACTTGCCCGTTTCCCCGCGGGTTATAACTGGTCGTTCTGCTCAAGGCGATGCCTTTGCTGAGCAGATACTGACGCAGTTCATCGCTCATGAACGATGTACCCTGGTCGCTGTGGATGTAAGCGGGGAAACCGAACAGAGTGAAGATGCTTTGCAGTGCCGTAATCACGGTGGCTGAGGTCATGTCGGGGCAGGGAATGGCGAATGGGAAACGGGAGAACTCGTCGATAACGGTGAGGAAATAGGCATAACGATTGGTGGATGGGAGGGGCCCCTTGAAGTCCACGCTCAGTCGCTCAAAGGGACCCGAGGCCTTCACGAGCCGAACCTTGTCTGGCCGGTAGAAGTGCGGTTTGCACTCCGCACATATCTGGCAGGCCCTGACCATGGCCTTGACCTCCTTGGTTTAGTAAGGTAGGTTGCGGGACTTGATAAAATGGACGAGCCGGGTAACCCCCGGGTGGCAGAGGTCATTGTGGATGGCTTGCAGGTGGTCGTCCTGCGCGTTGGCCCATGTGCCGCGGGACAGGGCATCTGGGGGCTTGTTGAGCTCCCCTGGACGATACTTGATATCGTACGTGTAGGTGGAGAGTTCGATCCTCCACCTCAAAATTTTATCATTTTTTATTTTGCCCCGTTGCGTGTTATCGAACATATAGGCGACTGACCGTTGGTCGGTGACGAGGGTAAACCTCCTACCGGCTAGGTAGTGTCTCCAGCGCCGTACAGCCTCCACAATGGCTTGTGCCTCCTGTTCGACTGCAGACTGTCGAACCTCGGAGGCGGTGAGAGTTCGGGAGAAGAACGCTACTGGTCTGCCTGCCTGATTGAGGGTAGCAGCCAGGGCGATGTCTGATGCATCGCTCTCTACCTGGAAAGGAATGATTTTGTCCACCGCGTGCATAGCGGCCTTGATGATGTCGGCCTTGATGCGGTTGAAGGCCAATTGAACCTCAGCCGAGAGGGGAAAACTGGTGGTGTTTATGAGTGGGCGGGCTTTGTCCGCATACTTGGGGACCCACTGGGCGTAATAAGAGAAAAGCCCCAAACACCGTTTGAGGGCCTTGAGGCTGCGGGGGAGAGGGAGTTCCTTAAGGGGGCGCATGCGGTCGGGGTCGGGATCTGGGACTCTGTCTTCCACGACATAGCCGAGGATGGCTAGCCGGGTGGTGTGGAAAACGCATTTTTCCTCGTTATTGGTCAGTTTAAGGGCTCGGGCGGTCTGGAGGAACTTTTCGAGGTTAGCGTCATGGTCCTGCTGGTCATGGCTGCAGATGGTGACATTATCCAAGTACGGGTATGTAGCCCGCAAACCGTACTGGTCCACCATTTGGCCCATCGCCCTTTGAAAGATGGAGACCCCATTTGTGACACCGAAGGGGACCCTGAGGAAGTGGAAGAGCCGGCCGGCTGCTTCGAAGGCAGTATAGGGGCGGTCTTTTGGTTGGATGGGGAGCTGGTGGTAGGCGGATTTGAGGTCGACCGTGAAAAAGACTCGGTATTGGGCGATCCGATTTACCATTTCCGCGATGCGAGGAAGGGGGTACGCATCAAGCTGTGTGAATCGGTTTATGGTCTGGTTCTTCTCCCCGGACCGGACTACCACCACCTGCGCTCTCCAAGGGCTGTTGCTAGCCTCGATGACCCCCTCTCCCGGTAAACGCTGGACCTCTGACTTGATAAAAGTCATATCTTGGGCACTGTCCCGCCGGCTCCTGGTGGCGACGGGCTTACAGTCGGGAGTGAGGTTAGCGAATAGCGAGGGGGGTGCGACTTTCAGTGTCGCAAGGCAGCACACCATGAGGTGGGGCAAGGGTCCGCCGAACTTCAGTGTCAGGCTTCGGTGGCTGCACTGGAAATCCAGTCCGAGCAGCAGGGGGGCACAGAGGTGAGGGAGGATATAAAATTTGAAACAAGTGTATTTGGCGCCCTGGATCGAGAGATCCACGATACAGTACCCCTTGATTTGTACCGAGTGGGACCCAGATGTGAGGGCTATGGTTTGGGATGCGGGATGGGTGCGTAGGGAGCAGCGCCTTACCGTTTCAGGATGGATCAAGCTCTCCGTGCTCCCGGAGTCGAAGAGGCATGCAGTGTCGCGCCCGTTGACCTGGACCTGCATCATAGAGTTCTGCAGGTGTTTTGGCCGAGTTTGGTCGAGGGTGATCGCACCCACTCGCGGGTAGTCCGAGGCCTCAGCCGAGTCGGACTCGTAAAATGGCCGCCGTCGGTCGCACGTGTCTGGTCGAGAAGATGGCCGCCGGCAAGATGGCCGCTCCCATGATTCGCACGAGGCTGATGACGCGTCAGAAGGTGTCGGGTCGGTGCGCAGCCGCATTGCGAGATCTGCGGGCCTGAGAGCCTGATTTTCGGGCTGGCTGTTTTTTGTTTTTCTGGCCTGTGGGCCTGTCCAGGCAGACCCTCGCAAAATGCCCCTTCTTCCCGCAGTCACTGCAGATCGCGGAGCGGGCTGGGCAGCGTGGGCGTGGTTGCTGGCCCTGTCCGCAGAAGTAGCACAGTGTGCCCCCATGGTGAGCGGGTCGCCACGTGGCGAAGGCCTGTAATATGGCTGAATCTGAGGAAGTCCGGGGGGGCTCGCAGAGTCCGCGGGGTACGTACCCAAGTTATGTCGGGCCACCTCCAGCGATGAGGCGAGCGTTAGCGTCTCCTGGAGGTCTTTTGCCCCGTTTTTGAGCAGCTGCTGCCGGATGTAGGTCGAGCGGATGCAGGACACGAAAGCGTCTCTGATGTGCAGGTTCATATGGGTTTCCCCTGTCACATCCTGATGGTCACAGTCCCTAGCAAGTGCGGTGAGTTTCTCGACGAATTCGTCTAGCGATTGCCCCGAGCGCTGCCGGCAGGTAGAGAGCAGATGCCTGGCGTGTACCTCGTTGATGGGTTTGACAAACCGCTTGCGGAGTAACTCAATCGCCGCATCATAAGTCGTCGCCTTTTCGAGCGTGGCGGAGATTCTGTGACTCACCCGGGCGTGGAGTAGACGCAGCTTGCGTGGCCCCAGGATGGGAGTCTCTGCGGAGTCCAGGTAGGCCTCGAAGCACCGCAGCCAGTATTAAAAAATTTCCTTTGCCTCCGGTGTCCGTGCTTCCAGATTGAGCTTCTCTGATTTTAGGCCTGCATCCATCCTGATCTAGTTTAGTCTATTAAATTGAGGTACCCTCAATAATGACGCTTAGAGTGTAAACGTTAAAGAAGGCTTTAATAGACTAAGAACTATGCTAGAGCTGAGACATGTCCTAACTGCTGCACAGCCCACAAGGCAGCCCCTTAAATATGGCTCACGGGTGGGCGGAGCCAGAGGCGGAGTCCCCAGGGTTCCAAGCCCCGTCTTAAAGGGGACATCACCTTACATGATGACAAGGCAGTAATCGTTCATCACACATGGTCTTAAATGATTCCAGCTCTCCTTTTAGCTGTGTCCCTTCTAAGGGAAGCCGGTTAGTTTAGTTGGCTGCACATCTGGCTCTTGTTGCAGAGTGACGCCAACAGACTGGGTTCAACCCCTGTATTGCTGAATTTACCATGAAGGCCTCGCCTTCTCAACCTTGTCTTTCGTCTTGAGATGTGGTGACCCTCGGATTAAACCACCACCATGTCAGCTCTCTCTCTCAAAGGGGAGAGCAGCCTTTGATCCTTTCGGACAATGGCGACTTCCATTCCTTCTAAGTTTAATTTCTGTCTCACCCTCAATTTTCACAATCCCCTGTATAAAGCAAAGAAATCCAATCCTGAATTTTGGAATTAATCCCCCTGCTTGAGACTAGATTATATGTTTTTATGATCTCGATTTGAGGAATACATTAAATTAGCCGGTTCTCCACCGATAACTCCCCCGTTCTTTGAATTGGTACCATGGGATCTTGCAGCTTACAACCAATCAAACTAATTTACCAGTATTGTGGCACTTAATCAAAAGTTTTGTCTCATGGAGATGACCAGTTTCTACGCTTGGTTCGTTAACACCTCCCTACCTATAATGTTGGCTGAGATCTTCTGCTCTCTGGGTCATTGGAGACCGGACATATGACCCAAGATGTGGTTGGGACCCCACTGAAGTCCTGATGGTGTGCTTTGTTAACATCAGTTGGGGTGTCGGGGGATGATCAGTGTGAGTGATGGGGGAGGGGGGGGGGGCGGGGCGGGGCGGTCAGTTCTGTAGTTACCCAGGAGTTAGACTAAGCTTTTTTTTCTCTGTACTATTTCTTAGGTAACCGTAGATGCATATTAATTTGCATATTGCCACACCGCCTGTGCATTGATAATGATATGGGATGCGGGAAGGCACTGCCGTTTGGCAGTGGACACAGTATGTAAAAGCTGTATAATGCTTCAGTTAATAAACTGTTTAATATATCACCCAGGACTTCATTCACACAACAATGACACAGTAACTATCTTCTATCTTTGTAAGTACTATGGAACTGCCCTAAGCAGAGCCAGAGACATTCGTGGAATGTTCCGTGGGAAGCAGGGGAAGTTTAAAATTCCGGGGCAGTTCCCATGGAGATCAGCACATCAGGGCACGCGTCCTAATGTCCAGCCTGCAATGACCAGGAGAGTGGAAGATCTGGGCTAATGTTACAGGTAGGGAGCAGGCATTAAAGAACCAACAGTATAAACTGGCCATCCCTGTTCAATTTGCTGCTGGCTGGATTATGGAGAATACATTCTGGTCTGAATAAATGTGGCGATATGCTGAAACAGGTTGCTTAACCAAAAGTACATGATAGTCACTATATCAACTTTTACATTCTTGTAATAAATTTAATCTACGTTGATAGTACAAAAACAGAGCATTACAGATTTAAATTTGCACTCTGCTCTCCTGACAGCATTAGGCTTGATTCTTAAATCTCATTGTGATCCTGTGAAGTCAGTTGAATTTAAACCCTTATTGGAACTGGAAAGAGAACCTGTAAACAAAAGAACATGATTGAATTTGAACCATTTGGCGTAACAAACCTGTTCTTTGCCCTGACCATGTATAAACTGTTTTATTTAACTCAGTTAATCTTGTTTTGCATAAACAAGAGAAATTTGTCAGGGTTAATCATGTCAGAGCTCTATTATAAAACCACAAATATGTTGTAGCACGATGCAGGAAATATAAAGGAGCTAGATATATCACAGGCCGGTTAGTATTCAATTCTATTTCACAAAGTTTAATCAAACGCCAAGCATTTTCAGTTAGTGCTGTTTATAATTAACGAGCAAAAAAATGAACATGTAGTTAGCATGCATGCAATTATTTTATCATATATTTCAATGGAAACTAACGAGAGTTAAGAGTTCTTCCAATTATACAGGATTGGGCTGGGCTGTGATGCCACTACAAGTTAAATAGTCTGTTTACAATCAGAAGAGAGCTATCGAGGTCACACATTGAAGGTTGGGTATTCCCTACAAAATTACAGTTCATATGCATCTCTGGTACAGGGACAGAGTCTGTTCTGTAATTCTGTTAGATCGTAGGTAATCTTCATCGTGACTCCATCTATTTGTCTTTGTTCCATTAATAATAATTAATATTTTTGTCACAAGTAGGCTTGCATTAACACTGCAATGAAGTTACTGTGAAAAGTCGCTATGTTTCAGTTCACAGTGAGTGAGCAGCAAGAAATACATTTTGATTATTTCTCATTTCTAGTCAGCAGAAGGCACAAAATGGTGACTGTGGTTGTTGATGAGTAAAAACCCAATCGCTTTCAGTAAATTTAATGTTGAATTAGATGGAGACACCATCAACCTTGAATTAGTGTCTCAAATTTGAATTAGTGCCAGCAAGAGAGCGAGAAATTGTGTGAAAATGAAATAGTCACCACAGCAATAAACACCACAATTCGAGTGCATGGTGAATTGGGAGGGTGACAAATGTCGTAAAGGCATTGAGAAGTTTAAGAAAAAGTGCAAATTAACATTCAGTAACTTTCTAAAGCCTCAAGCGAAGAGGAAAAAGTCAGCTACATCCTTTTGTGGGCAGGACAAAAAGGGTTAAATGTGTTTAATGATTAGGAGCTGAGAAGATAACAGCAAAAAAACCCCAGTTTTTTTTTGAAAAAGTGAAATTATTAAATCCACTGCCGACATGAAAAGATCTAAAGCAGGCACCAGCTGAGCCTTTTGTCAATTTCTGAGCAGGATTGAAAAATGCAGTCAGAAAATGCAGGTTCAAGGACATGGATGAAAGGCTACTAAATCAGCCCATTCCGGGCTCCTAGCTGCATATCCTGCAGTTTGAAAAGAACAAATCGGAAAGGACAGGCTCTCAATATTGCAGGCTGGTCACGCTGCCTGAAGCCATGAGTAGAGAAAAGCACTGACCACCCAAACGGCTAGCTATCGGTTAAGCCAAGAGAAAGGCAGACCGGTTGAGGCAATGAGGCAAGAACTGAAGGCGATCACATGAGTTCACCAACAGAAGGAAATGCCCGGCTTGTGAATCAAGCTGCACATGTGGAAAGCTGAAAAACTGGGATAAATGTGCAGATAACAGAAAGAAGATGCTAAACTAGTTATCAGAGATACAAACGGGTGAATGAGAAGTGAAAGAAACCAATACATTCATAACTTGGGAGATGCCGATGAGTTTAAAGACCCAATAGGCATTGGAACAAAACAACTGCATGAAATGGCGGAGTGTGTGACTGCTCCCAGCGAGAAGACATTCACACAACCAATCAGTTCGAGAAGAGGGGCAGAAATAAGTCCTTGCCCATAAAGCTGAAGCTTGATAGCAGAGTACAGAGTAACATCATGCGCAGACTATACCAGGTGGTCTTTCTGAAAATTTGGAAGTAAATAGGTACTCGATAAATATAAAATAATTTCATATATGAAGTGGAGGAACGGAGTCACCAGACCGTTACTTCGTTTTAACAATGAAGGGGGTGGGGGTGGGGAGAAACATTTATTAAATATGAAATAATTGGATTACGATACAATACTCGTTTATCATCTCCCCCCCCCCCCCCCCCCCCCCCGCCTTAGCTTAACAATTACACGCAGATTGAAGATCAACACCAATTACAAAGTACATCTTGATCTACAATGGTCTCATCGACACAAAAGTTCCTTTTTCAGCATCCTATTCAGCTATTTTTCAAGATGCTTCTTAAATGTTGCTATCGTACCTGCTTCCACCACCTCTCCCAGCGGCAAGTTCCAGGCATTCATCACCCTCTAGTTGAGATCTATGGTAGACTGTTTCTTTCTTTTTTGGTTCATGGGTGATTATATAGGCATTCATGCAGTTCATCCCAATATCACCAGTCAACAACAAGATTTTTACATCACTCCCAATTGTTCACGAATCATTGACTGAACTTTCAAAAATAAATTGAGACAGCAAATTCTCCCAAACTGGTAATGCATATTTAAAAAAATAAATTGGGTCATACACAGACAGCATCAAGGGTACTGCTTCAGCATCTATAGCAGACACCATGCAGGTTGATACAGGAAATCCAAACATGGGTGTTGGTCAAAACTGGAATTGGAGCCTGAGCATTTGTAAACTAATAGGTTGACACTGTTGCTGTAGGTTTTGACACCCTACTGTTCTCCTACTCGTGGATAAAAGCACTGAAGTTCAATTTTTAAAAAAAAAGAATAACTTCTTTGCAAGAGGGAAAGAGCATGCATCAGCCAAGCATGTTGCTGAAAGCTCAGATATTTGGAAATGTTTTAGAAATATCAACAGTTTTAGAGGTGAACATCAGAATTACTGTCAAATGCTCTTTGGCTGTTTGTGTGAAATTCCTTGCTTCATTATTTGTTGAGGTGATAAGCTATTTATTTCAATGAGCTAACGACACTACAATCGCACAGGGAGGAATTTCAGGAATATGCTAATAGTAACAATAATGGGTGTGTACTTCCCACAGCATTTCAGGAATCATGCGTAACATTCCTTTCAGGTTTAGGAAGTGTTCAATTGAAATAGATAGCTTATATTAAAATAGTCTTACATTAACACTGCAATGATGTTACTGTGAATAGCCCCTAGTCGCCACATTCTGGCACCTGTTCGGCTACATGGAGGGAGAATTCAGAATGTCAAAATTACCTAACCGCACGTCTTTTGGGACTTGTGGGGGGAAACCGGAGCTCCGGGAGGAAACCCACACAGACACACGGAGAACGTGCAGACTCTGCTCAGATAGTGATCCAAACTGGGAATTGAACCTGGGATCCTGGCGCTGTGAAGCAACAATGCTGTTCTACCATGCTGCTTTTTAGACACATGGACTTGGCATTGGTGGATCTATCTGGGGGAGGGTTAGAGATTAGGGCTGATCGCAGTGTCATGATATCCATATTAACATATGGTGCAATCACACACACACACTGATGGACAGGTAGACGGACCAATCAACACACAACACACACAACATCACAGCCAATCACCAGTGAGAGCACACGCACTATAAAACAGGGAACACCACAGTTCCCGCTCATTCTACCAGGAGATAGCTCAGAGCATAGAGCTCACAGCGTACCACTCAGACATAGACCATGTGTTGAGTGCCTCTCTAAGATAGTGCTAGGGCTGGGTCCACAGGTTAACTGGTGAAGTACGAACCACAGCCAGAAGTTAACAGTTGTTATTGTACAGAATAATAAAACAGAGTTGAACCATCTACAACCGTGTTGGTTCGTTTGTGTATTGGAACACCCAACATGACACGCAGATCGCTTGATTCAAAGTGCCATTGATGTTCTATCCTAAATCCCACTGAGGTGGAAGTTCCAGCTCTCCAAGATGTGGCTGATAGAAAATATCCAGCATCTCCTCCTACATCTGTACCCAATGCAACACAGACCAATCGTTTACCTACGAAATATTACCTGCCATTATCCACCACTACCCATGTCCTTATTAAATTGAAGCTGGACAGTGTAATGCTCTTCTTGCTAGTCTACTAGTTTTCACCTCCAAACTACCAAATGTTTTCGCATGCAATAATGCTGTTACCCCCAATGATATGTTGTTCAAAAATAAGATTATGTTTGTTTATATATTGCCCTTCGTGGACCTTGGTGTGTCCCATGGTGCTTTACAGCCAAGTGTATGGTAACTGCAATAAAAATCGCAAATGTTGGCAATATTCAGCATCGGTGTTTAATGCTTTTTTAAATACATTTTGTATTTGATTCCTCCCCCTCTTTTTTTTTTTCTAACCATAAACTCAACAAATAACAGAAGAATTGATGCACAATAGGTACAGACAGAACAATTGCCAGGATCAATACAATCAAAACTGTACAGAATAGATTTGGAACAGGTCAGTTGAGGAACTAGAGCCCCTAGCTTAAATGCTGGATTAATTCAACAACAATATATCATAGCGAGTGGGGAAGGAAGGCAAAGCCATTTGAATACAGAAAGATAGCAATAGAGGCTGCACACCTCAAAATGAAGCATTCAGACAACGAAAGACGTGCTGTTAGGTAATTTGGACATTCTGAATTCTCCCCCCGTGTATCCGAACAGGCGCCTGAGTGTGGCGACTAGGGGCTTTTCACAGTAACCTCATTACAGTGTTAATGTAAGCCTACTCCTGACAAAGATTATTATTAACTGTTTGAAATGGATTACATTGAGTTGAATTAAAATTAATTTGCTCATGGAAAGCTTAGCAAAAACAAGTCTGCCAAAATGGACCCTATACGTTTTTAAGATAGGGGTTCCATACTTTACAAAACGCATTGGGTTTAGAGCGGAGGACAGATGTCAATCTTCATGGGGATGCATTCCATAATCAGCTGATGTCAGTTTTGGATAGTAGGATATTCTTAGGAACAGCCAATGATCAGAATGCTATATGGCCTTTTTTCATTAGAATCTGTGATTCTCCCGTGTTGGAGATCCAGAATCAGAAATAAGGATGAGACGCTGAATGCTCTCTCAAAAATCCTCTCCAGTTCCCTGACCGAATTAAGGGACAATTTAACGTGGCCAACCCACCTACCCTGGTCCACACACTGGGAGAATGTGCAAACTCCACACGGACCAAAAGACATGCTGTTCGGTAATTTGCACATTCTAAATTCTCCCTCCATGTAACAGGTGCCGGAATGTGGCAACAGGGGCTTTTCACAGTAACTTCATTGCAGTGTTAATGTAAGCCTATTTGCGACAATAAAGGTGATTTAAAAAAAAAAAAGGTAAAGGACAGTGACCCGGGACCTGTGTTCAATTCTGGCTCGGGTGACTGTGTGGCGTTTGCACGTTCTCCCAGTGTTTTTTTTTCAATATATAATCTTTATTGTCACAAGTAGGCTCACATTAACGTTGCAATGAAGTTACTGTGAAAAGCCCCCTGTGATTTGCTCCCATAGTCCAAAAATGTGCAGGTTGGGTGGATTGGTCACGCCACATTGCCGCTTAGTGTCCCTTGGGTCAGGTGGGATTACAGGGATAGGGCACCAGAGTTGGTCTAGGTACGGAGGGATAGGAGGGGGGCGTACATGTTTTTCAGAGGGTGACGAACAAAGAACAAAGAAACTTGCAGCACAGAAACAGGCCCTTCGGCCCTCCCAGCCCGCGCTGATCCAGGTTCTTTATCTAAACCTGTCACCTATTTTCAAGGATCTACTTCCCTCTGTTCCCCGCCCATTCATATATCTCACTATATGCATCTTAAATGATGCTATCGTGCCCACCTCTACCAGGCACCCACCACCCTCTGCGTAAAAAACTTTCCACGCGCATCTTCCTTAAACTTTCCCCCTCTCACCTTGAAATCGTGACCCCTTGTAATTGACACCCCCACTCTTGGAAAACGCTTGTTGCTATCCACCCTGTCCATACCTCTCATAATTTTGTAGACCTCAATCAGGTCCCCCCTCAACCTCTGTCTTTCCAATGAAAACAATCCTAATCTACTCAACCTTTCTTCATAGCTAGCACCCTCCATAGCAGGCAACATCCTGGTGAACCTTCTCTGTACGCTCTCTAAAGCATCCACATCCTTCTGGTAATGCGGTGACCAGAACTGCACGCAGTATTCCAAATCTGGCCTAACCGAAGTCCTATACAACTGTAACATGACCTGCCGACTCTTATACTCAATACCCCATACGATGAAGGCAAGCATGCTGTATGCCTTCTTGACCACTCTATCGATCTGTGTTGCCACCTTCAGGGAACAATAGATCTGAACTCCCAGATCTCTCTGTACATCAATTTTCCCCAGGACTCTTCCATTGACCGTATAGTCCGCTCTTGAATTAGATCTTCCAAAATGCATCACCTCGCATTTGCTTGGACTGAACTCCATCTGCCATTTCTCTGCCCAACTCTCCAATCTATTGTATTCTCTGACAGTCCTCCTCGCTATCTGCAACTCCACCAATCTTAGTATCATCTGCAAACTTGCTAATCAAACCACCTATACCATCGTCCAGATCATTTATGTATATCACAAACAACAGTGGTCCGAGCACCGATTCCTGTGGAACACCACTAGTCACCTTTCTCCATTTTGAGACACTCCCTTCCACCACTACTCTCTGTCTCCTGTTGCCCAGCCAGTTCTTTATCCATCTAGCTAGTACACCCTGAACCCCATACGACTTCACTTTTTCCATCAACCTGCCATGGGAAACTTTATCAAACGCCTTACTGAAGTCCATGTATATGACATAATCTGCCCTTCCCTCATCAATTAACTTTGTCACTTCCTCGAAGAATTCTATTATGTTTGTAAGACATGACCTTCCCTGCACAAAACCATGCTGCCTATCACTGATAAGTCTATTTTCTTCCAAATGTGAATCGATCCTATCCCCCAGTATCTTCTCCAACAGTTTGCCTACCACTGACGTCAAGCTCACAGGTCTATAATTCCCTGGATTATCCCTGCTACCCTTCTTAAACAAAGGGACAACATTAGCAATTCTCCAGTCCTCCGGGACCTCACCCGTGTTCAAGGATGTTGCAAAGATATCTGTTAAGGCCCCAGCTATTTCTTCCATCGCTTCCCTCCGTAACCTGGGATAGATCCCATCCGGACCTGGGGACTTGTCCACCTTTATGCGTTTTAGAATACCCAAAACGTCCCCCTTCCTTATGCCGACTTGACCTAGAGTATTTAAACATCCATCCCTAGCCTCAACATCCGTCATGTCCCTCTCGTTGGTGAATACCGATGCAAAGTACTCATTAAGAATCTCACCCATTTCCTCTGACTCCAGGCATAAATTCCCTCTTTTGTCTTTGAGTGGGCCAATCCTTTCTCTAGTTAATCTTGCTCCTTATCTACGAATAAAAGGCTTTGGAATTTTCCTTAACCTTGTTAGCCAAAGATATTTCATGACCCCTTTTAGCCCTCTTTATTACGCGTTTGAGATTTGTCCTACTTTCCCGATATTCCTCCAAAGCTTCATCAGTTTTAAGTCGCCTAGATCGTATGTATGCTTCCTTTTTCATCTTAGCTAGTCTCACAATTCCACCCATCATCCATGGTTCCTTAATCTTGCCATTTCTTGAGCCGACCCCTTTAGGACGAACTTAATCCGCTCTAGCTTTATAAACCCCGCCATGTCATTTATCCAGGTCTCCACCCCCGGGGGCTTGGCTTCTTTCCACATTAGCAATATCCTGCGCCGGGCTACTAGGGACGCAAAGGCCAAAACATCGGCCTCTCTCGCCTCCTGCACTCCCGGCTCTTGTGCAACCCTAAATATAGCCAACCCCCAGCTTGGTTCGACCCGGACTCCTACTACTTTTGAAAGCACCTTTGTCACCCCCATCCAAAACCCCTGTAGTGCCGGGCATGACCAAAACATATGGGTATGATTCGCTGGGCTTCTCGAGCACCTCGCACACCTATCCTCCACCCCAAAAAATTTACTGAGCCGTGCTCCAGTCATATGTGCCCTGTGTAATACCTTAAACTAAATCAGGCTTAGCCTGGCACACGAGGATGACGAGTTTACCCTGCTTAGGGCACCTGCCCACAGCCCCTCCTCGATCTCCTCCCCCAGCTCTTCTTCCCATTTCCCTTTTAGTTCATCTACCATAGTCTCCCCTTCGTCCCTCATTTCCCTATATATATCTGACACCTTACCATCTCCCACCCATGTCTTTGAGATCACTCTGTCCTGCACCTCTTGTGTCGGGAGCTGCGGGAATTCCCTCTCCTGTTGCCTCGCAAAAGCCCTCAGTTGCATATACCTGAATGCATTCCCTTGGGGCAACCCATATTTCTCGGTCAGCGCTCCCAGACTCGCGAACTTCCCATCCACAAACAGATCTTTCAGTTGCGTTATTCCTGCTCTTTGCCACATTCCATATCCCCCATCCATTCCCCCCGGGGCAAACCTATGATTGTTTCTTATCGGGGACCCTCCCAAGGCTCCAGTCTTTCCCCTATGCCGTCTCCACTGTCCCCAAATCTTCAGTGTAGCCACCACCACCGGGCTTGTGGTGTAGTTCCTCGGTGAGAACGGCAATGGGGCTGTCACCATAGCCTGTAGACTAGTCCCCCTACAGGACGCCCTCTCTAATCTCTTCCACGCCGCTCCCTCCTCCTCTCCCATCCACTTACTCACCATTGAAATATTAGCGGCCCAATAATACTCACTTAGGCTCGGTAGTGCCAGCCCCCCCCTATCCCTGCTACGCTGTAAGAATCCCTTCCTCACTCTCGGGGTCTTCCCGGCCCACACAAAACCCATGATGCTCTTTTCAATCCTTTTAAAAAAAGCCTTCGTGATCACCACCGGGAGGCACTGAAACACAAAGAGGAATCTCGGGAGGACCACCATCTTAACCGCCTGCACCCTCCCTGCCAGTGACAGGGATACCATATCCCATCTCTTGAAATCCTCCTCCATCTGTTCCACCAACCGCGTTAAATTTAACCTATGCAATGTGCCCCAATTCTTAGCTATCTGGATCCCCAGGTAACGAAAGTCCCTTGTTACCTTCCTCAACGGTAGGTCCTCTATTTCTCTACTCTGCTCCCCTGGATGCACCACAAACAACTCACTTTTCCCCATGTTCAATTTATACCCTGAAAAATCCCCAAACTCCCCAAGTATCCGCATTATTTCTGGCATCCCCTCCGCCGGGTCCGCCACGTATAGTAGCAAATCGTCCGCATACAAAGATACCCGGTGTTCTTCTCCTCCCCTAAGTACTCCCCTCCACTTCTTGGAACCCCTCAACGCTATCGCCAGGGGCTCAATCGCCAGTGCAAACAATAATGGGGACAGAGGGCATCCCTGCCTTGTCCCTCTATGGAGCCGAAAATATGCAGATCCCCGCCCATTCGTGACCACGCTCTCCACTGGGGCCCTATACAACAGCTGCACCCATCTAACATACCCCTCTCCAAAACCAAATCGATTAGCCATCACCTTATTCCAGCTCCTCACCCGGTTCCCACGCAGCTGTATCTCCCCCAGGCGGTGCCCCCCCGCCCATCCTCTCCCATACCAGCTCCCCCCTCTCCCCAGCAGCAGCAACCCAGTAATTCCCCCCTCCCACCCCCCCCCCCCCCCCCCGCTAGATCCCCCGCTAGCGTAATTACTCCCCCCATGTTGCTCCCAGAAGTCAGCAAACTCTGGCCGACCTCGGCTTCCCCCCGTGACCTCGGCTCGCACCGTGCGACGCCCCCTCCTTCCTGCTTCTCTATTCCCGCCATGATTATCATAGCGCGGGAACCAAGCCCGCGCTTCTACCTTGGCCCCGCCCCCAATGGCCAACGCCCCATCTCCTCCACCTCCCCTCCTCCCCCCATCACCACCTGTGGGAGAGAGAAAAGTTACCACATCGCAGGATTAGTACATAAAACTCCTCTTTCCCCCCTTTTTAACCCCCCTCTTTGCCCCCCACATTCGCCCCACCATTTTGTTCAAACGTTCTTTTTAATAACCCGCTCATTCCAGTTTTTCTTCCACAATAAAAGTCCACGCTTCATCCGCCGTCTCAAAGTAGTGGTGCCTCCCTCGATATGTGACTCACAGTCTTGCCGGTTGCAGCATTCCAAATTTTATCTTCTTTTTATGAAGCACCGCCTTGGCCCGATTAAAGCTCGCCCTCCTTCTCGCCACCCCCGCACTCCAGTCTTGATAAAGGGGATTCCCTTCTGGTTTACCGCACAGTGTTTTTAGCCGTCAAAATTGCCGTTGGGGCTCCTATCAAGAGCCCAAAAGTCCGTTTCACCGGGAGCTGCCGAAACGTGCGACTCAGCTGGTCATCGCCGCACCCGGAAGTCCGAATCAACCTTTCCTTAAAAGACACCCACATTTCAAATGTGGATTTACCCTTAAACAGCTGCTCCCAATCCACATTCCCGAGCTTCTGCCGAATTTTGTTATACTTGGCCTTTCCCCAATTTAGCACTCTTTCTTTAGGACCATTCTCGTCTTTGTCCATGTGTATTCTAAAACTTACGGAATTGTGATCGCTATTACCAAAGTAATCACCGACTGAACCTTTAACCACCTGGCCGGGATCATTCCCCAATACCAGGTCCAGTATGGCCCCTTCCCGAGTTGGACTATTTACATACTGCTCTTAAATAAAAAAAAAACTTTCCTGGATGCTCCTTACAAATTCTGCTCCATCTACTCCTCCAACACTACATGAGTCCCATTCAATGTTGGGGAAGTTAAAATCTCCCATCACGACCACCCTATTGCTCCTACAGTTTTCTATAATCTGTCTACATATTTGTACCTCTACTTCACGCTTGCTTTTGGGAGGCCTGTAATAAAGTCCCAACAATGTTAGTGCACCCTTCCTATTTCTTAGCTCTACCCATATTGCCTCAGTGCTCGAATCCTCCATCGTGCCCTCCTTAATCATAGCTGTGATATCATCTCTGATCAGTAATGCAACTCCTCCACCCCTTTTACCTCCCTCTCTATCCCTCCTGAAGCATCTATACCCTGGGATATTTAGTTGCCAGTATTGCCCTTCCTTCAACCAAGTCTCCGTAATACCAATAACATCATATTTCCAGGTACTAATCCAAGCCCTAAATTCATCTGCCTTACCTGCTCCACTTCTCGGATTAAAACACATGCACCTCAGACCACCTGTCCCTTTGCGTTCATCATCTCTTCCCTGTCTACTCTTCCCCTCAGTCACATTGAGTTTATTATCTAGACCTTACTGGCTTTAGTTGCTGCCTCTTTACTGACCTCTAACTTCCTAATCTGGTTCCCATCCCCCTACCACATTAATTTAAGACCTCCCAAGAATTGTGTTAGCAAAAACACCCCCTAGGACATTGGTTCCAGTCCTGCCCAGGTGTAGACCATCCAATTTGTAATGGTCCCACCACCCCCAGAACCGGTTCCAATGCCCCAAAAATCTGAACCCCTCCCTCCTGCACCATCTCTCAAGCCACAAATTCATTCTGACTATTCTTGAATTTCTACTCTGACTGTCTCTTGGCACTGGTCGCAATCCTGAGATTACTACCTTTGAGGTCCTACTCTTTAACTTATCTCCTAACGCCCTAAATTCTGATTGTAGGACCTCATCCTGTTTTTTAACCTATATCATTAGTGCCTATATGCATCACGACAACTGGCTGTTCACCCTCACCCTTCAGTATGTCCTGCAGCCGATCTGAGACATCCCTGACCCGTGCACCCGGGAGGCAACATACCATTCGGGAGTCTCGTTTTCGACTACAGAAACACCTGTCTGCTCCCCTTACGATTGAATCCCCTATGACTATAGCCTTGCCAGTCTTTTTCCCGCCCTTCTGTGCAGCAGAGCCAGCCACGGTGCCATGAGCCTCGCTGGTGAGTCATCTCCCCCAACAGTATCCAAAACGGAATACCTGTTTTGGAGGGAGATGGCCGCAGGGGACACCGGCACTGCCTTCCTGCACTTTGTCTGCCTTTTGGTCACCCATTCCCTGTCTCCCTCACCAACCCTAATCTTCGGTGTGACCAACTCACTGAATGTGCTATCCACGACCTCCTCAGCATCGCGGATGCTCCAAAGTGAGTCCATCCGCAGCTCCAGAGCCATCATGCGGTCTAACAGGAGCTGCAGCTGGACACACTTCCCACACATGAAGGAGTCAGGGGCATCGGCCGCGTGCCTGAACTCCCACATTGAGTACGAGGAGCATAACACGGGGCTGGGATCTCCTGCCATTTTTACACTTTACCCTAACTGATTACAAATATAATATCAAATAATGAATAAGTGAAAGGAATAAGGATTTTACTTACCAATCACAATACTTACCAACCCACGAACAGTTAAATTTCTCCCAGCTACTTCCCTTCCCGACAGACCCCTGGCCACTGCTCCTGCCGAAAATCTGAAGGCCGCTTCTGCTGCAAGGTAAGTTTTTAAAGGGTAAACTTACCTTCCCGACAGACCCGTGGCCACTGCTCCCGCCGAACATCTGAAGCTATAACTTGTGGATAAAACAAAAAGAAAAGAGAGAGCTTACCTGATATTCACTCACCCCCTTAGGTTAGAGGAGGTGGAAGGGTGGGAGACACTACAAGTGTAGTGTCTCGGGTTTAGCAACCGCCCAACGTAAATAGAGGTAAAAATCACTTGAGCGCATACCTGATTCCCAAGCTGCGCTCCGGCTCCCTGCTCCCAAAAATGAAGGCCGCTGGAACCTGGGGGCAAGTTTAAACACCTACCTGAATCCCAAGCTGCACTCGCTGCGCTCCAGCTCCCTCTCTCTCTCCCGCTCCCGAAGACTCAACAGGCTGGAAGGCATCCTTGTGCACTATAGGGATTCTCTGATAAGCAAGTGGTGGCAGAGACTGAATAGCAGTAATTCCCACGCTCTCGTCATGTGCCCTCCCCAGAGCATCACTTCTACTTCAAGTTATTATAATCTGAAGGCTGCCCAGACAGAGACCGTGTGATGTGCTTTCCTCTTCTCTTTCTCTTGAATCATATGAAGTAGAACCAGGTCTACGTTCACTGTACTTCACAGTCCAAAATGCCACTTGCTCTCTCCTTCTGGACTAGATCTGGTTCAGCCAAATTAATGACTTTAGATAGTGAGGTGTAGTTTTAAAAAAATGTAAAGTATCCAATTAAGGGGCAATTTAGTGTGGCCAATCCACCTCCCCAGCACATTTTTAGGTTGTGGGGTTGAGACCCACGCAGACACTGGTAGAATGTGCAAACTCCACACGCACAGTGACCTGGGGCCGGGATCAAACTCTGGTCCTTGGCACTGTGAGGCAACAATGCTAACCACTGCGTCATCATGCTGCCCTCGACAGTGAGGTGTAGTTGAGTGCTTTAGATGAAACACAAGCATAGGTGAGCAGGGACATGTAATGGTAGCAAAGGTTGGGATGCGATATTGTAAACGGGGGTCCAGCTCATGTTACATCTTGGCTGATTAATCTGCAGGGCTTGACTTTAAGCTGGGACCAGTCATTAATAGTGGGATGCTTTCTGTGCAGTCACAGGTGACTATGTCTTGCAGTGCTCTCGAGAAGGCAGCGCAAATTTGCGCAAATACAGATGATTTTGCAACATTGCAGTCCGCTGAGAGATGTCGTGTTGGGTGTTCCGATATACAAACAAACCAACACGGTTGTAGATGGTACAACTCTTTTATTATTCTGTACAATAACAACTGTTAACTTCTGGCTGTGGTTCGTACTTCACCAGTTAACCTGTGGACCCAGCCCTAGCGCTATCTTAGAGAGGCACTCAGCACATGGTGTATGTATGAGTGGCACGCTGTGAGCTCTGTGCTCTGAGCTATCTCCTGCTGGAATGAGCGGGAACTGTGGTGTTCCCTGTTTTATAGTGCGTGTGCTCTCACTGGTGATTGGCTGTGATGTTGCGTGTGTATTGATTGGTCCGTCTACCTGTCCATCAGTGTGTGTGTGTGATTGCACCATGATATGTTAATGTGGATATCATGACAAGAGACATGTGGCAACGCGAGCGATATTGATCAGAGAGCTCCCACACAAGGGGTGCTCAGGACAATCTGGGTGTTCCTCCCATTAGATTCCTGCCGAGGTGCAAAGCCGTGTCTGTTTATTGGAGAAGAAAAGACAGATGGTTGGATCTTTTCTCCACTTCTCAAAACCCCCCCCATCCCCCACAAAAAAGAGTTTTTTGAGCATTTGGATGGGTGAATGGTGAACACCTTTAAAAAGCTTCAGAAAATAATAAATTATTTAAGGGAAGGTGGGGGAGGTGGATCTGAACAAGGTTTTGTAAAATGATAATATATGTTTAAAGTATGGAATTAAGCCAGCACAGTTATGCATGCAAGCAGTTGGGTAGAAACAAATTGTGCAGTCGAGTTCACAATACATCGCCTGGCAAGTTATGCTTTGCATAATTAATTCTGTGGTCAAAATGTACAGAAATAATGTCTTCGGTCCACCTTCCCCAACTATTTCCTTGCAAAATTCATGACTAATTTTGTTTGTTGGTGATGGAATATTAAACTGGCACAGGTTAAGTGTTCGCCATTTCTCAGTGTCTTAAATCAGGATGAACGTTTTAATTAAGCAAAATATAAACTAATCCGAATGCAACCCAATTTAGTCTATCTGCACAAACCATTTAAATTTCAATTATTTAAATTTTAATTAGGCCAATGACATTCAAATTAATTCCTCAACATGAAGGGTGGTCATTATTTACTTACTGGATTGGGGGTTGGGAAGTAGATAATAATTCCGCGTTTATAGCACCATGCCATTGTTTATAGCAACCCCAATCTCAGTAATAGAACAGCAGTTTAATTGAGTTGACCCCCCCCCCCCCCCCCCCCCCGTGCCTCCAGCGTCATGGAAAGCCACTGCAGGCAAGGCTTTCCCTACAGTGCTGCCAGCAGACAGCGTAAACTCCTGATATTGGTGGGGCTGAACAGCAAATGCTGCCATCTCTTCTGGCTCCAAGTGGGTTGAGCACTCTCCCTGCTTTCCGGTACCACAATTATGCTTTTTACGTTGACGATCTTTGCAGATCTTCTCCAGTCACAGAGGAACAGCAGTCAGCAAAATGGAAGTTGTGATCACTTTTTTAAAAGAAATTTATTTTTGAGTTGCCAGTAATTCTTTGTCTTCAGTTCCACGCTTGAGCACATTATTCAGCTTGGTGCACTTCTATGTTCAAGCCAGCTTTGAGGATGTTCACAGATGCACTAACTTTTTTGCCTGACTGATCAGCCTTGGCAGAACAGTATTCAAAATGAGACCCGTGACTTGCATGAGCCATCTCTCAGATGTATTGCTCATATGGTCGTAGTGTGGTGCTTAATGGCATTGATAATGCAGGCGCAATCCCTGTACTGGCTGAGGGAGTTCTTGGAGCATGTCCCTAGAGATACAGACGGGTGGAGAGCCATGATTAGTAACTGTACAAACAAGGAATCTACATTCTGTGAGAGAACCTGTTGGAGATGACTTGGAAATTAGAGAACCCTTTGCTATGCATACTGTTACTGGGTTTTGGCATGTTGCAGAAAATAATAAATTCATCTTTGCTTGGGCACATGCTTAATTGCAGAAAGGCCCAGTCAATAAAGCGGGCTCTTCTCTGTACCCTTCAGAAAGATCACGAGGCAAGCCTACAGGTGCATGGTGTTGCATGTTGGGGCCTTCAATCTGAAAGGAAATTGAAAGTCCATCTTCCTTTATGTGGGTGGTCTTGGTGCTGTGGATACTCACCCAGCATAATTTTCAAATTATTTCCGGAAAGAGCACTTTGCCAGCATACCTTCCTGCTATGGTTCCATTTACAATCTAGTGTTCCACTGCCAGTAGTGGCGTCTTTCAGATAAGACAAACTGAGGCTTTGCCTGAAAAGCAGACGGAAAAGAAAAGTACTGAAGGCCCTGACCACCAAAGTTCTCCCTGGTGTCCTGGTCTCTTTACATTCTTCAACCAACTAGAACAGTTTACCTGCTCATTAGCGTGATGATCGTGGGACCTGGCTGTCGGTAAGTTTATTTTTAACCAAATGGATTACTTCAAAAGCACTTGATTGGTGATAAAGCACTTTGCGATGTCCTGAGTCCATGAAAGGTGCTATATAAATGCAAATTATTTATTTTCTTTTTATGGGTGGCATGGTAGTACAGTGGTTAGCACCGTTAGCGCCAGGGACCCGGGTTTGATTCCCCACTTGGGTCATTGTCTGTGCGGAGTCTGCACGTTCTCCTCGTGTCTGCGTGGGTTTCCTCTGGGCGCTCCGGTTTCCTCCCGCAAGTCCTGAAAGACATGCTGTTAGGTGAATTGTCCATTCTGAATTCTCCCTCTGTGTACCCGAACAGGTGGCGACTGGGGGATTTTCACAGTAACTTCATTGCAGTGTTAATGTAAGCCTACTTGTGACACTAAAATATTATTATTATTTTTCTTCTTATTTCATTTTCAACAGTTGAACATGTATTCAACAGAAAACAAAACACTACACCGAGCTGAAGAAACTTCAAACCAAAATTAATTTGAAAATCATAAAATGAGAGCTGCAGTGTGTTTTGGAACCTCTTGGGAAATCCTTGATGATTATACCAAAGCTTTGTTACATTGTTAAAATTTATTATTTATTACAGCAGTTTAAATTGATGTAAACTAGAAAATTAAACTGCTGGGCACTTATGGAGGTAATGATCATAAATTAGATCAGTGCTGAACCCCTGGTACAATATTGCATGCACACTGTATTTGCATATCTGCATACTTTAATCATTGTTGTAAATCAGTTTCTGCTGGTATTTCATTTGTATGCAAATTTCAGTTCTAATCCCCATGATTAGCATAAATGTTAATTGCAGAGTGGAGAACTACCATTTGGCTTAGTTGTTAGTCTATACACAAGTAACATTTTGCTTGCAAACTTGCTGCAAGCCATATGCGGTGTACCATGAGGAACTCTTGATTTCAGCTGTAAACAAACTTGCTTTGGTTTATTTCTTTTGGTACTAGATGCAGAATTAATTAATCTCCTTCCATTGAAAGAAGCCTCATTTACATCTGAATGCAAGTTTTGTACCTTACGGCTTCCTGCTCCTGCTGTTGTTGCCCGTACACAACAGCTTTGTGTTCTGGTTGCTTGAGGCCAGAAATGTGTCTGAAGTGTTTTGTCTAATGGCTTCAAAATAACTGAATGGGTGATGGCAAAGTTCCCCTTTTATCCTAACATTGTGCGGGTTGGCAGAATTGGATAATGGAATGAGTTTCAAATCCATTGTGCACTCTGAGGTACTGTAAACCAGGAGCAACAGTGTGACAATATGGTCACATTTCTTTATGATTGTGGGCAAAATCTCCACCCTGCTCTTCTCAAGGAGGAGTTACCTGTCCATTGTGGCAGTGAGTGACGGGATAGGCCTGCAGTGAGGAAGAACCTATGATTTCTTTTTTCCCTGTGAAGTTAATCTGTTCTTCCTTCATTTGAAATTTTATTGCAATCTGGTTAGTCATTTGGAAAGTGTATTGCAGGTTAACGTTATCACAGTTGACCCGGAATTTCCACAGTTGTCCTGACCTGCTGTGACCTTGGCAGGACTGACAAACCCCCGTGAGACATGGCAGCAATAGGGAAGCCCCATGTGGGTGAGGGAAATGTCATAGATTATCATAGAATTTACAGTGCAGAAGGAGGCCAATTTTGGACACTAAGGGCAATTTATCATGGCCAATCCACCTAATCTGCACATCTTTGGACTGTGGGAGGAAACCGGAGCAACCGGAGGAAACCCACACGCACACGGGGAGGACGTGCAGACTCCGCACAGACAGTGACCAAAGCCGGAATCGAACCTGGGACCCTGGAGCTGTGAAGCAATTGTGCTATCCACAATGCTACCGGGCTGCCCTTGCATGCATGCAGCCTTGCACAAAGAGAGGGACGAGGGGTTATTAAAAGAGCTGATCATGTCAGATGGATAGGAAATTGGAGCTAATATGGGATAGGAGCCAATATGGGATTGGGAGGGGGAGAAGGTCAGAGGGAAGGAAATTTCAGCCATTAGAGGGATGGGGGTAGAAATTGTAGTCTGGGCCCAAAGGGCAGGCGGTTAGTGGTATAGGGAGAATGTCGCCATTGAAGGGTTGAAGGTCAGGAAATCTAGCCTTTTGATGTGAAGGTAGCAGGTGCAGGCATAGCCGGATAACAGATACTTGTGAGCTGGCAGGCCAGCGGTGTGTGGGTGGGCCAGGGCATATGCAGACCACATGGATATTGGAGAGGGTGACGACTGGGATCAGTAGCCCCAAAAGGTGGGCCATGCGATTACAATCAATCTTATTGATAGTCAAATGGTTACTGGCTAACAGAAGGCTGCCTAACTGGGCTACGCCAGTGATGCTCTGATCAGAGCCTGCAGCAGCACGCAGACACAACTTTGCTTTTACGATTAGCTCTCGTGGTATTATTCTGAATATTATTCTACACTCTTATGTTTGCAACTAATGGTATGTGACATTCAACACGAAAAAGCCATCACACAGCACTTGGATGCATAACAAGTAATCCAATCGATTGTTCCCTGGCGCACAAGTTTCAAATGTACTTTGAAGCAAAATGTTATGATTCACTTAGCATTTTTATTATCCAATAGATAGTAAGGATACAACGGGGAGTGTTATTACCCTTCATCAGCTGACATTTTCAGTTCAACAACTTCATTGAAAACCTTCTTTCCAAAAGGAACAAGTGTAAACTCCTTAACCATAGAATCAGAGAATCCCGACAGTGCTGAACGAGGCGATTTGCCCCATCCAGTCTGTGCCCCACCTATGGACATTTTAACATATCCAATCCACCTAACCTACACATCTGTGGACTGTGGGAGGAAACCGGAGCACCCGGAGGAAACCCACGCAGACACTGGAAGAATGTGAAACTCCTCACAGACAGTCGGAGGTCAGAATCGAACTCTGGTCCCTGCTATTGTGAGGCGGTAGTGCTAACCACTATGCCACTGTTTGATCGTAGCTTATATTTCTATTGGAATCCTCTGGTTATTCTGTTCAACTTAATGGGGAGTAGTTAGACAAAGAAATGTCGAAATAAAGTCAGATCCAAATTATTTTCTCTCCGTTCAATGTAAATATTCATAAAAGCGCATCCTTTTTGTATTTCCGAATTCAGGTGTACACAGATGAGAGCTGTCCATTTGTCAGGAATAGTTTAGTTTCAAGCCTCTTTTATTGGTGTGTAGATGAGAGTGGTTTTTTAAAATTCTGTCAGCTCAGGGAGCAGTGGCAGCTCCCTCTGCTTTATAAATACACACAGTCTGAGATTTTGGTTGGAATGACTGTGAAGAAAGTCTCAATCTCTGCATCATGTTATAGCCGCTTGAAATACAGTGAATGTTTTACCCTAATTGAATCTGGGGGAATCATTAATATTCCACAAATGTCTCTTTCTCAACTCTTGTCTACTGGCGTCTTAATATATTCCAATTAATATTCCAATATATTCCAATTAAGGAGCAATTTAGCGTGGCCAGTCCCCTACCCTGCACATCTTTTTGTGGTGTGAGACCCACACAGACACTGGGAGAATGTGCAAACTCCACATGGACAGTGACCTGGGGCCGAGATCGAACGCAGGTCCTTGGGCGCCATGTGGACATAGTGCTAACCACTGCCACCATGCCACCCTTATGGAGTGGTATTTGACATGCTCAGCCTGGCAGCTTTGGTTTCAAATGAACTGATTTTACATTGAGTGGTGCCATGTGGGTCTGCTTTCATTCGTAATCCCAATAATCTGCACACATGCAACGAGGTGATGTCATGAGAATATCACTTTTAGAAATGTTTGTCTACTCCAGTTACTGGAGTGATATTAGAGTGTGGGTGGAGCTGAGCTCTGGCTCTGCTTTTTAGTTTCACTTTGAGAAAAGCTTGGGTGTGTCTGTTGTTTTGGTTTCGTTTAATGTTGAAGCTGCAGCCAGCCAAAGAAGGTGTAATGTTGTTCTCTACCATGTAAAGGCTATCTCTTGATCATTTGGTGAATTCAGAGTGATAACTGTTCTCAGTCGGGAATTTAAACCTGAAGTGCTTCTGTTAAAAGGTTTTTTTTTTAGCCTTATGGATGTTAACAGGAAAGTTTAAGGATTACTTAATGTTGTATTGTTTGGGGGGTGTATTTGAATTGATGGTTGGTAAGATGTTCACTATGTTTTAAAAGGTTAACTTGAGTTCATAGAATAAACATTGTTTTGCTTTAAAAATTACTGTTAGATGTCTGCTCACCACACCTGTAGATGGGCCGTGTTCTCCCCATACCACAATCTATTAAAAGTTGTGGGCCAGGTGAACTCCATGATACACTTTGGGGTTCTCTAACCCTGGCCCATAACAGTGGGAATTCATTGGCCCTTATGCTTCAATGATTTCTGCTGTCATGACATTAGCAATAATGTTGATCAACGTATTGATGAAGGTGCGTGTTCTAAGCCAAACTCATCAGCCTTGTATGCTGACATTGTGAAGCTGCATTATGCAATGATGCCAGGCAACAGCTGCAGAATGGACACAAAGCACCGAAGAACAGTGACAGTCGAGAAGATCCAGCTTTGAATGCAAGGAGCCAACGGCCTGAGCACAGTATGAAAGTGCCTACAGACAAGGAGTCTTTCCTTGTGACCAATGCCGCAGGCAGTTGTATTACATCTTAGATCATTTTAGTTGCGACTTCTCTTTGTTCTTTCTTATGCCTTATACAACTAATGTTGTAATGGAAAGCTTTGCTATTACTCCATTAAGTGTTTGTTTGTAAACGGCATCAAGCACTGGTGAAAATTAGCCGATTAGTTGCAATTGCTCCACATGACCTTTCTTCCTCCCTTGAAGGCCTTTATAACTGAAGAATGCCATGTGACCCGTTCAGAATTTTGTTTGTAAATCTGTTATTACGGGTGTATTACTCAGAACAAAGTGACTATTCTACTGGCAGAGGAGCAATAGATGAAGAAGCTTTTGTACATACACAGTGGGCAGAAATAAATGAAAATCTTTAAGCTGGAGAATCAGATTGGAATGGAGGAGGGGGGAAAAAGGAAAACAAAAGCTCAGTGAAAAAGAACCAATATTTCTATTGAGTTTAGCAAAAAATAAAGTTTTGTTGAACCTTTTAATCATGTTTACATGAATGCTTTGTTTATATTTCTTCCCCATGTAACTTTTTTTTACATGACCCAGTTTGTTTAAGCTTCCGGAAGCCAGGGAGATTGTCTGGGATGCAGGAAAAATTCGGAGGGAGCAGCGCCTTACAGTATCCGGATGGACGAAGCTGTCTGTGCTCCCGGAGTCGAATAAGCAGTTCGTCTCGTGCCTGTTGATCCGGACGATCATCATCGAGTTCTTGAGATGATGGTGCCGGGACTGGTCAAGGGTGCCGGAGGCGAGCTGCGGAAGGCAGCTGGTCTGGTCGGTGGTAACGGGTGGCCCCCACGAGTTGCACGTGGCGGGCCGCGTAGAAGATGGCGATGGCATGCGCCCCTCCCTTTGCAAAAGTCTGCCAGCTCCAGCCTAAAAAGTCCAAATCCCACTGCGTGGTATCTTGCCTGTCGGGACCGCCCCCTTCTTACGCACCATCCGCCTCGTGCGACCCGTGGCGTCCGCCATCTTGTTCGCCATCTCCGACGCGACCCGCCACGTGCAACTCGTGGGGGCTGCCATCGTGGCTGCCATCTTCACCACCCGCTACCACCGACCAGACCAGCCACCTTCTGCAGTTCGCCTCCGTCACCCTCGACCAGTCCCGGCCCCGTCATCTCAAGAACTCCATGATGACCGTCTGGATCAATGAGCACGAGACAACCTGCTTATTCGACTCTGGGAGCACGGACAGCTTCGTCCATCCGGATACAGTAAGGTGCTGCTCCCGCCGAATTTTTCCTGCGTCCCAGACAATGTCACTGGCTTCCGGAACACACACTGTTGAGGTCCGGGGGTACTGTGTCGCAGTTCTTGCGATACGTGACGTAGAGTACGTTAACTTTAAACTCTACGTCCTCCCCTATCTCTGCGCTCCCCTTTTATTAGGCCTAGACATTCAATGCCATCTCCGAAACCTGACCTTAACGTTCAATGGACCCCTGTCTCACTGTCTGTAGCCTGGCGACCTTAACCCCCGCCCTTCGCTAACCTCACCCTGGACTGTAAGCCCATCACCACCAGGAGCAGACGATACAATGCTCGGGACAGGGCCTTTATCAGGTCAGAGATCCAGCGACTCCTGCGGGAAGGGATAATAGAGGCCAGTGCCAGCCCCTGGAGAGCCCAAGTGGTGGTCGTTAAGACTGGGGAGGAGCTCCGGATGGTCTTCGACTACAGTCAGACGATCAACCGGTACACGCAGCTCGATGCGTACCCCCTTCCCCGCATATCTGACATGGTCAACCAGATTGCACAGTACCGAGTCTTCTCCACAGTAGACTTGAAGTCCGCGTACCACCAGCTCCCTATCCGTCCGGAGGACCGCCAATATACTGCCTTTGAGGCAGATGGGCGCCTCTACCACTTCCTCAGGGTCCCCTTCAGCGTCACCAATGGGGTCTCGGTTGACCACTACGGGCTGCGGGCCACGTTCCCGCATCTGGATAACGTCACCATCTGCGGCCATGACCAGCGGGACTATGACGCTAACTTACAGCGTTTCCCTAACACCGCCAAGCTCCTTAATCTTACGTATAATGAGGAGGAGTGTGTTTTCCGCACGACCTGCCTAGCCATCCTCGGCTACGTTGTGGAAAACTGAGTCCCAGGGCCCGATCCCGACCGTATGCGCCCCCTCCTGCAACTTCCTCTTCCCCACTGCCCCAAGGCCCTGAAGAGATGCCTGGAGTTCTTCTCGTACTATGCCCAGTGGGTCCCCAACCATGCGGACAAGGCCCACCCACTCATCAAATCCACCCTTTTTCCCCTGTCGGCTGAGGCCCACCTAGCCTTCAACCGCATCAAGGCAGATATTGCCAAAGGCCACGATGCACGTTGTGGACGAGTCCATCCCTTTCCAGGTGGCGAGCGATGCGTCTGACTTTGCTCTGGCCGCTACCCTCAGCCAGGCGGGCAGGCCCGTGGCTTTCTTCTCCCGTACCCTCCAGGGCTCCGAAATTCGACACTCCTCCGTCGAAAAGGAAGCCCAAGCCATTGTAGAGGCTGTGCGACATTGGAGGCATTACCTGGCCGGCAGGTGATTCACTCTCCTCACTGCCCAACGGTTGGTTGCCTTCATGTTCAATAATACACCGGGGCAAGATCAAGAACAACAAGATTCTGAGGTGGAGGATCGAACTCTCCACCTACGATTACAACATCTTGTATCATCCTGGGAAGCTCAATGAACCCCCAGATGTCCCGCAGTACATGTGCCAGCTGTTGCTCTCTTTGGTGTTGTCTCTTAATTTGGCTCTGTTTAATTATGTTTGCTCAAGAGTCGTCAGGTATCTTTCGACGTCGCCACAAGGTTCAGAACCGAATACTGATCAAAGACTTGATACACCAGTTGGTAAGTTCAAAAGCAATGCTCATTTATTTACACACAGTCAAATCTACTCATGCATAAAACTCTACAACCTAAACTATCACTATTACTAAAGCCTATACTTAGCTTCGGGTGCCCTCTCAGTGAGAGGAACAATGACCGTTGCTCGGTTCTGAGGCTGCTGGGTTGAGCTGTTGACAGGATAGCAACTAGAAGCGTCTATCTCGTAGCGTGCGTTGACTTGGAACTTACTTGGTCTGGCGTAACTGCTAGGCTGGTCTCTCTTCGCTGAGAGCCAAGGCCAAAGGAGAAAGATTCTCTCTTGGGGAATACTTTTTACACCTAAAAGGGCTTTACGCGCTTTTGGGCAGCCTTGAACTTGGCCTCAATGAATTGGGCCTTTCCCAATCATTCTTATCGATCTTCCTCCAATAGAGGGGTGGATTCCCTGGTTGCTGGGCGTGTCCTAGGTGGCCGTTGGTTTGCTTTGTTTGAGTCTCCTCTGGCGCCGGGGTGTCTGCCTTAACATTGTTTATCTAAATGTTTCCCTTTTATCCCTGGAGATGGCTCATTAGTATGTAGATGGCTTAGCAGTTTCTCTCCTGGCTGAGAGCCAAGGCTCTAATCAACAGACAGACCTTGCACCTGCTTGTTTTTCAGTATTGTCCAATTTTCCCTGCATTCTTTGCAAGTGTCCATTTTGTAATCGGGACGTGGCCATCCCAGATGGCTACACTCCCTCCTTGTTATCCTCAACGCAAAGTGTGAAGGATCACACTACTGCGTCGTCTTCATCCTCTGACCAACCGTGGCACCCATACGTAGGTTCTATACTGTCCTGTCCTATGCAACACAATTTTACCTAAACCATTTTAAATACATTCATTATCATAAAGCTCTACGGGTCGCTATGACATTAATACATGCATTACAGAAAAGTAAAAAAACTGGAATATCTAACTATTCTCAAAAAACTTTCCTCATTCAAACAATCCAAAAATCTACAACATCTTAAACTGTACAAAATAGCAGCACACAAATTTCTCCGGCCTGGCAGTCAGACAGGTTTACATCTCTTTATTCCACAGAATACATGAAGAAAAATGGATGCACTTTAATCCGTCCCAATGGGTTCGGGGGTCTGGTGAAATCCGAAAATGGGGGTCCTAAACCTGTATACCGGGGTGCGAGTGCGATATGCTCTCTTTCGCCATTTCCTAACTCTAAACGTTTGCACGACACTGCAAAGTATCGCCAGCACCAAGAGTGCTTCGACTACATATGAGAGTGAGTACCAGGTGATAAACGTATCACACCAGGTCGGGGTATTGCTAGCTGTCGCGGGCTAGTTATCTCGGGGTTCCGTGTATTGCAGGGGTGGGAATCATTCATGGCTTGTGTGGTAGGGGTCAGGGGGGTAGCGTCTGCACGCAAATGAAGGGATCCCGCTAAGATCCATGTGAACACAAAGGCTGTGTTCATCTTTGTTGGTCTCCTTCTTTGTCTTCCTCCGGGGTTCCTGAGGTTCCGGAGTTCTGTAAACACAAGCATAATATCTGTTATTATCTTGCTTAAGATCTCTTCTGTCTGTCCTTTATTGCCAATTTCCCTTCATAATTGGTCACCATCTGTGACTCCCTCTTTTTTTAAAAACCAAATGTTGGGACAAGACATCTAAGAAAAATACTGCCATACTGTGAGCCGTCTCGCAGCCTGTGTGATCTACCATCCTAGTGTTTGAGGATGTAAATAGCATACGGAAGCCACCTAAGGGTTACCAAGACCAAACAAAAGAATTTTGAATGTAACGAGCCAAAATGGGGTGCGTATGGGCCACGGCGGGTAAGAAATGGGTGGAATCCCCGGGTAGGACGTTGATCAATGCCGTATGTGCACTATCCGAGCGTAGTTGACCAGAGGGGGGGTCCTCAGGCAGGGCGGGGACCAGTGCCGTTTCTCCACTGCCTGAGCAATCGGCAAGAACGGGTAAGAATGTGGTCGTCGTGGGGGGCTTCCTCTCGAATCGTAGCTATGAGTCGTGTTCTGTCGACAAACTAGTTCCTCTGAACGGTTGTCTGGGGACAAACTTGTTCCATTAACAGATATTGGGCGTCAAAGGAGTGATGACGTGGGGCCGTGAAAACGTTCGAGTTTACGAACAACACTTGACGTTAACACTAACGAACAAACATACAACAAACTTGGTGCAGGTTCCATCAGAAAGGACACCGTATCTCCAGCGGTTCCTTTTTTTTTCATCATTTGGACACCTTTGCTCAATAGCGAACAGGGTCGCAAAGGGATTTGTTTGGTGTGAGTCAGATTCTATGTCATCATCTTCTCCTCGGCTGCCAAACTCTTGACTGTAGTAACCGTGCTAAAGCTGCTTGGGGCGAATTGAGGTCCATCTCATCGTTCCGGATGAGCCTGAACGAATTGTCTCGGTGCCAGAATCGTGCGTCGAGGTTGGCGCTCCTATGCTTCAATCCGTAATCGTCTGGCGGTGGGTCTGGGTCAGGGGCTTTGATATATGTAATCTCAAGGGGGTCAGTGGAATTATGCTCGGATTCGCTGGGAGTGGGATCTGGCGCAGGGGTATAGTCCCAATGTGGTGTGCTGTGGCTATCGACATCGTGATCGCTATCACTGTCGCTGTCGCTGCTGGTTGAGGGAAGGGAGAGGGAGAGTCATGCCTCTGGGGGCGGAGTTGAAGCCATGTCTGAGGGCGGGCTGGATTGGTTGGGGGAGGGTAGGAAAACGTCATCTGTGGGCGGGGCGTGCTCGTCTGCTGCTGTGAGCAGGATGTAGTGTGTGTGGTTATTCTGCGAGCCGTAAGCCTTGAGCTGGTTAATATGAAACCACTCAGACTTACCATAGGGATAGGTTATTTTCTATACTGAGGGGCTGACTTTGTCCGAAATGGAGTACGGTCCGAAAAATTTGGGGGAAAGGAATGAACTGGGGTTGATAAAGGGAAAGCATAACTTGTTGCCCTACTGTAAACTCAGTGGTGTGTACTGTTTTGTCGAAACACGCCTTGCTCTGTTTCTTCCTGGTTCCAAGTCTCGCAGCTGTTGCGAGTTGGGCTGCCTTTATGTTCTGGAGCAGTTGTTGAACCGCATTTTCATGCGTGAGGTCTGTGACTGCGAGGCTGGCCAAATTCAGTCCTAATAAATACTCTGTCCCTTTCATGGGGCGTCCGGTCATGAGGGTGTGGGGGGTGTATCCTGTGGACGTGGATACCGTGTTTCTTATAAACATTAAAGCAAATGGGAGAACTGAATCCCAGGTGCTGTTATTCTGCTGAACCATTTTCCTGAGGGTGGCTTTTAATGTCCTGTTCATCCTCTCTACAATACCACTCGACTGGGGGTGGTATGCTATGTGAAACTTTTGTCGAATGCCAAAAATCGTGATGAAGTTTTTCATTACACGTCCGGTGAAATGGGAGCCTTGATCGGACTCTATACTGCGTGGGAGTCCCCATCTTGTAAAGATGTGATGTGTTAACATTTTAGCCGTTGTCTTGGCTGTATTAGTTTGCGATGGAAAAGCCTCCACCCATTTTGTGAAGGTGTCTATGACCACCAACACATACTTGTAACCATTACTGCAAGGGGGTAGGGGTCCTATATAATCTATCTGGAGATTTGTCCAGGGTCCATTAACGGGGTGGGTATGACTAAGGTGAGCCTTTTTAGCATATCTGTCTGGATTGTTCTGGTCTCAGATTAAGCAAGTGTGTTACATCAGTTTTTAAATCAGGCCACCAACAGGGCGGTCTGAGGTGGGCCAGGGTGGGTTCAATACCTTGGTGTCCATGATTGTCATGGAACTGACAAATGATCTGGTTCCTGTCCTGGCTGGCAACTATATAAATGCCATCCTTTAAAATCACACTGTCATTTGTGGTTATTGCGTTTTCGTGTTTATCATACGGGGCTGGGAAGGTACCCTTTAAAACTTCCCTGAGTTTTTTGTCCTCTTTCTGTGCCTTCGCTAGATTCTGAATATTGGTCTGTGAGACCTGAACTGCGTATACTGGGGTGCTTTCGGGGGGGGTTCCAGAAATAACCATGCCTGGAGTCTGCCTTCGCTAGTGCATCTGCTTTAACGTTACCAGGGGGGGGAAGAACGGTGATGACTGCGAACCTTAATTATTCCGTATTTCCCAACTCGGGCGGGGGGGGGGGGGGGGGGGGGGGGGGGAGAATTTTCTGATGCTCTTCGGGAGGGTTTAAACTAGTTGAGCAGGGGTCTGGGAAACTGAATTTAAGCTCCAATATACAGGAGGTTGAGAGTAGTGAGGTCAGGAGTAAGGTTTCAAAGTTGCAGGAGTGCAGGCAGGAAAGTGGTTTAAAGTGTGTCTACTTTAATGCCAGGAGCATCCGAAATAAGGTGGGTGAACTTGCGGCATGGGTTGGTACCTTGGACTTCGATGTTGTGGCCATTTCGGAGACCTGGATAGAGCAGGGACAGGAATGGTTGTTACATGTGCCGGGGTTTAGATATTTCAGTAAGCTCAGAGAAGGTGGTATAAGAGAGGGAGGGGTGGCATTGTTAGTCAAGGACAGTATTACGGTGGCAGAACGGACGTTTGATGAGGACTCGTCTACTGAGGTGGTATGGGCTGAGGTCAGAAACGGGAAAGGAGAGGTCACCCTGGTGGGAGTTTTCTATAGGCCTCCGAAAAGTTCCAGAGATGTAGAGGAAGGGATTGCAAAAATGATTCAGGATAGGAGCGAAAGTAACAGGGTAGTTGTTATGGGGGACTTGAACTTTCCAAATATTGACTGGAAGCGCTATAGTTCGAGCACGTTAGATAGGTCCTTTTTTGTCCAATGTGTGCAGGAGGGTTTCCTGACACAGTATGTAGATAGACCAATGAGAGGCGAGGCCATATTGGATTTGGTACTGGGAAATGAACCTGGACAGGTGTTAGATTTGGAGGTAGGTGAGCACTTTGGTGATAGTGACCACAATTCGATTACGTTCACTTTAGCGATGGAAAAGGATAGGTATATACCGCAGGGCAAGAGTTATAGCTGGGGGAAAGGCAATTATGATGCGATAAGGCAAGACTTAGGATGGGGAGGGAAACTGCAGGGCATGGGCACAATTGAAATGTGGAGCTGGTTCAAGGAACAGCTACTACGTGTCCTTGATAAGTATGTCCCTGTCAGGCAGGGTGGAAGTGGTCGAGCGAGGGAACCATGGTTTACTAAAGTAGTTGAATCACTTGTTAAGAGGAAGAAGGAGGCTTATGTAAAGATGAGACGTGAAGGTTCAGCTAAGACGCTCGAGAGTTACACGTTAGCTAGGAAGGACCTAAAGAGAGAGCTAAAAAGAGCCAGGAGGGGACATGAGAAGTCTTTGGCAGGTAGGATCAAGGATATCTTTCTATAGATATGTCAGGAATAAAAGAATGACTCGGGTAAGAGTAGGGTCAGTCAAGGACAGTAGTGGGAAGTTGTGCGTGGAGTCCGAGGAGATAGGAGAGGTGCTAAATGAATATTTTTTGTCAGTATTCACACAGGAAAAAGACCATGTTGTTGAGGTGAATACTGAGATACAGGCTACTGGACTAGAAGGGCTTGAGGTTCTTAAGGAGGCGGTGTTAGCAATTCTGGAAAGTGTGAAAATAGATAAGTCTCCTGAGCCGGATGGGATTTATCCTAGGATTCTATGGGAAGCTAGGGAGGAGATTGCTGAGCCTTTGGCTTTGATATTTATGTCACCTTTGTCTACAGGAATAGTGCCAGAAGACTGGAGGATAGCAAATGTTGTCCCCTTGTTCAAGAAGGGGAGTAGAGACAACCCCGGTAACTATAGACCAGTGAGCCTTGCTTCTGTTGTGGGCAAAGTCTTGGAAAGGTTGAGAAGAGATAGGATGTACAATCCTCTGGAAAGGAATAATTTGATTAGAGATAGACAACACGGTTTTGTGAAGGGTAGGTCGTGCCTCACAAACCTTATTGAGTTCTTTGATCAAGGTGACCAAACAGGTGGATGAGGGTAAAGCAGTTGATGTGGTGTATATGGATTTCAGTAAAGCGTTTGATAAGGTTCCCCACGGTAGGCTACTGCAGAAAATACGGAGGCATGGGATTCAGGGTAATTTAGCAGTTTGGATCAGAAATTGGCGAGCTGGAAGAAGGCAAAGGGTGGTGGTTGATGGGAAATGTTAGTCCAGTTACTTGTGGTGTACCACAAGGATCTGTTTTGGGGCCACTGCTGTTTGTTATTTTTATAAATGACCTGGAGGAGGGCATAAAAGGATGGGTGAGTAAATTTGCGGATGACACTAAAGTCGGTAGAGTTGTGGACAGTGCGGAAGGATGTTGCAGGTTACAGAGGGACGTAGATAAGCTGCAGAGCTGGGCTGAGAGGTGGCAAATGGAGTTTAATGCAGAAAAATGAGAGGTAATTCATTTTGGAAGGAATAACAGGAAGACAGAGTACTGGGCAAATGGTAAGATTCTTGGTAGTGTGGATGAGCAGAGAGATCTTGGTGTCCATGTACATAAATCCCTGAAAGTTGCCACCCCGGTTGAGAGGGTTGTTAAGAAGGCATACGGTGTGTTAGTTTTTATTGGTAGAGGGATTGAGTTTCGGAGACATGAGGTCATGTTGCGGCTGTACAAAACTCTGGTGCGGCCGCATTTGGAGTATTGCGTGCAGTTCTGGTCGTCGCATTATAGGAAGGATGTGGAAGCATTGGAAAGGGTGCAGAGGAGATTTACCAGGATGTTGCCTGGTCTGGAGGGAAGATCTTATGAGGGAAGGCTGAGGGACTTGAGGTTATTTTCTTTAGAAAGAAGAAGGTTAAGAGGTGACTTAATTGAGGCATACAAGATGATCAGAGGATTAGATAGGGTGGACAGTGAGAGCCTTTTTCCTCGGATGGTAATGTCGAGCACGAGGGGACGTAGCTTTAAATTGAGTGGAGATAGATATAGGACAGATGTCAGAGGTAGGTTCTTTACTCGGAGAGTAGGAAGGGCGTGGAATGCCCTGCCTGTAACAGTAGTGGACTCGCCAACGTTAAGGGCATTTAAATGGTCATTGGATAAACATATGGATGATAAGGGAATAGTGTAGATGGGCTTTAGAGTGGTTTCAAAGGTCGGCGCAACATTGAGGGCCGAAGGGCCTGTACTGCGCTGTAATGTTCTATGTTCGCTGTCTCTAAGATATGGCTGAGTAATGGGGCTGAGGGTAGGGGTTTACCATCCGCGGAAACAAATCCTCTTTTTTCCCCAGAGTGGTAGGAACTCTGTCAAACTATTATAGACATACAAGCTGTCTGAATAGATGTCTGCTGGGGTCGGGAACGAGTCGGGGTGGTCTACAATGTAAGCAATTGCTGCCAGCTCTGCTGCCTGCGAGCCTAAGTGTCCTGGCAACTTTAATGCAATCTCATCTGGGGTGCGTCCCTGCGTGTCCTCTACATAAATACCGCAGCCGATAATTCTCTCTCCATTTAACACTGTGGAGGAGCCATCCACATAAATCTTCAGGGGTGCGCACGTGTCTGTAGGCTGGGGTCTCTGGGGTGCACTACCTGTTTTCCTGGGAGGTGTTTTGGGAATAAATGGGCCTGTGTTCTGTTTTGTGGTGATCTCACATTCATGAGGGGTGCCTGCATACTGCAAATTATCGGCAAGGAAGTTGTGGGTCATGGTTCGTTTTACTGTGATGTCCCGTCCCTGTAAAAGAAGGGTCCAACGGGCTGCGCGGATTTGGCAGACTGTGCCATCCTTAAGTCGGCCGTCTAACAATAGCTGTATCGGGGTGTGTTCTGTGAGGTCGGTGATGGAGTTGAGTCCTGTAATGTAGGCGAAGTATTGTACTGCCCAAAAAACTGCGAGCAGGTGCCTTTCACAGGCAGAAAATCCTTGCTCTACGGGGTCTAACACGCGTGAGGCGTATGCTACGGGGCCTAATCGGTCATGGCGTTCCTGGAGGAGTACGGCCGGAAGTGTTCGGTCGGTGCTTGCAACTTCGATTGCGTACGGGGAAAGTGGGACCTGTAATGCAGGGGCTGTGCTGAGGGCTCTTTTTAAATCATCCACGGCATCCGTGTGCTGTGGAAGCCATTCCCAAGGTGCCTGCTTCTTGAGAAGTTTGGATAGGGGCGCTGCTTTAGTGGCGAAACCGTCAATATGGTTTTGGCAGTAGCCAACCAGTCCTAGAAATGACTGGTGGGCTGAGACATTGTGGGGAAGGGGCAATTTGATGATCGAGTCAATTCTCTTTTGCTCGATCTCGCATTTACCATGTGTGATCACTATTCCCATGTAAATCACTTTTTCTTTAAAAATTTGGTCCTTCTTTGGGTTGACTTTACAACCAGTTTCTTTTAGGAGTTCGGTGAGAAGCGAAATGTGCTCTCCTTTTGTGTCTGTCTGTAGTAACAAGTCGTCTACCTACTGGACCAGACAATCGGGGCGGGAAAATTTTGCTAATCCATTTGTCAGCTGTCGGTGGAAAATGGAGGGGGAGTTGTGGAAGCCTTGTGGAAGGCACGTCCACGTATACTGTTGCCCTTGGAATGTAAAGGCGAATTTGCACTGGCATGCTTTAGCCAATGGAATGGACCAAAAGCCATTACTAATGTCCAAAACCGAAAACAATTTTGACTGGGGTCCCTGTTTGAGCATGGTCTCGGGACTCGTGGCTACGGTGGGGGCTACTGCTGGGGTTACTTCAGTTCACGGTAATCAATGGTCAGTCGCCATGATCCATCCGGTTTCCTGACTGGCCAAATTGGTGCGTTCTTTGTGGAGGCTACTGATCTGAGTACGCCTTGATCCAACAAACTCTCTATTACTTTGGAGATTTTGCCCTCTGCTTCCTGGGGAAAACCGTACTGCTTCTGGGGTTTGGGGTCAGGACCTGTAATGTTCACAAAGCCAGCCAAATTGCCACAGTCGTGCTTGTGCTGTGCAAATGCTGCTTTATGTTCCTGCAGGACTGCCCTAACCTGTTTGTCTGCACTAATGGTTCGACGGTCGAACCAGAAGTCTCCTACTGAGCTAATCCTGTTTACGTACTCTCCTACTGTGAGCGTGGCGGGGGCTCGTGCTGCCTTTGCCATTTTCCAAACACACTTGTTAACTGGGTCAAAAGAAAGGTTGTGGGAGCTCATGAAATCGATCCCAAGGATATGTTCTGCTGTCTGGGGCAGATCAACCAAAACTACGGGGTGCTTAGTCGTGATGTTCCCTATTTTTATCGCTACAGGGGCTGTGATGTGTCCCTGTTGTAAATGGCCTGTAAAACCGCTGAGTGTGATGGTGTCTGTTGTGGGCCACGTGTCTCGCTGAAACAACGTGGAGGAATTGAGTGTGGACCCTCCTGTGTCCCAAAGAAATTCTACGGGATGTCCCCGAACATTGCCTGCCACTACCGGTCTACCGGACTTGTCCCAAAGGGTGTCGCAGACCCAAGTTGGGGAGCCCGAACACCGTCAGTCGGTGCCGTTCATGTCTGCGTTCTCTAAACGGGCGCAAACGCTATGGATCGGCTTTGCCCTATTCCTGTTTAGGGTGCCTGTCTGTTGGTTTCTCTGCTGCTTTTGGGGTGCGTTGCACTCTCGTGCAAAGTGTCTTAACTGGCCACAGTTGTAACATTCTTGAGCATTGGACTGGGGTGGACTGTTCCTGCCCTCATTTACCCATGCGGGTTTCTGGTCCGCTTTAACTGGGTTCATCTCTGCCTGCTCTTCATCGGGTGTTATAAATGCGGTTTTGCCTGCAAATTGATTGCTCCCAAGCGTGGGAAAATCTCTTCCAAACCCATTTTTTATTGTGGGTCTCATCTGGTATGGAGGGCATAAGCTATGAGGAGCGATTGAATAAACTCGGTTTGTTCTCACTGGAACGAAGGAGGTTGAGGTTGAGGGGCGACCTGATAGAGGTATACAAAATTATGAGGGGCATAGACAGAGTGGATAGTCAGAGGCTTTTCCCCAGGGTAGAGGGGTCAATTACTAGGGGGCATAGGTTTAAGGTGAGAGGGGCAAAGTTTAGAGTAGATGTACGAGGCAAGTTTTTTACGCAGAGGGTAATAATGCGGTTTTGCCTGCAAATTGATTGCTCCCAAGCGTGGGAAAATCTCTTCCAAACCCATTTTTTATTGTGGGTCTCATCTGGTATGGAGGGCATAAGCTATGAGGAGCGATTGAATAAACTCGGTTTGTTCTCACTGGAACGAAGGAGGTTGAGGTTGAGG
Organism: Scyliorhinus torazame; assembly: GCF_047496885.1. Lineage (NCBI taxonomy): Eukaryota > Metazoa > Chordata > Chondrichthyes > Carcharhiniformes > Scyliorhinidae > Scyliorhinus > Scyliorhinus torazame. Next base: position 95,247,773 of record NC_092714.1, on the reverse strand, counting down.
GGCGACCTGATAGAGGTATACAAAATTATGAGGGGCATAGACAGAGTGGATAGTCAGAGGCTTTTCCCCAGGGTAGAGGGGTCAATTACTAGGGGGCATAGGTTTAAGGTGAGAGGGGCAAAGTTTAGAGTAGATGTACGAGGCAAGTATTTTACGCAGAGGGTAGTGGGTGCCTGGAACTCACTACCGGAGGAGGTAGTGGAGGCAGGGACGATAGGGACATTTAAGGGGCATCTTGACAAATATATGAATAGGATGGGAATAGAAGGATACGGACCCAGGAAGTGTAGAAGATTGTAGTTTAGTCGGGCAGTATGGTCGGCACGGGCTTGGAGGGCCGAAGGGCCTGTTCCTGTGCTGTACATTTCTTTGTTCTTTGTTCTTTGTTCTTTGAGGGGTCATAATTTGCGCAAGCTTTTCGTCCTGCGTCTGTGGCGTGGGAGACTAGAATTCGGGTCCATTTGGCCATATTATCTGGGGACAAATGGGCGCGGGCTAACTCTCCGAAAACTGCTGTCAAGTGTATCCAGAAGCATCCAGCAAACGCTGTGGGGTGCTCTGTCTTCTTATGCCTCCACTTATTTAGGCTTTCTACGGGGTCTCCTCTCTCAAAGCCGATCGCATCAAGGGTCGCTGTGTGCATCTCTTGGAGTGTGCCTCCTCCTACATTCTGTGGGTCAGGAAGGGCTGCCACGACTGAAGGGTCGAGGCTTAAAACTGTGAGCTTCACTTGCTCCTTTTCGTCCAGGCCGTACATGATTTGACTTTCGCGAAAAAATGTTGGGGGTCTGATGTGGGAAGCAACGGTGTAATTTTTCCACATGCGTCCCATAATTGGGTCACTGTTAACGGGGTTGTGTAAAGGAAATCTCCTTCTCCTGCGGCCCTGCGGTGTGTGGTTACAGGGTTCATGGGGGTATAGAACATAGAACGATACAGCGCAGTACAGGCCCTTCGGCCCACGATGTTGCATCAAAACAAAAGCCATCTAACCTACACTATGCCATTATCATCCATATGTTTATCCAATAAACTTTTAAATGCCCTCAATGTTGGCGAGTTAACTACTGTTGCAGGTAGGGCATCCCACGGCCTCACCACTCTTTGCGTAAAGAACCTACCTCTGCCCTATATCTGTTACCCCTCAGTTTAAGGCTATGTCCCCTCGTTCTAGCCATTTCCATCTGCGGGAGAAGGCTCTCACTGTCCACCCTATCTAACCCCCTGATCATTTTGTATGCCTCTATTAAGTCTCCTCTTAACCTTCTTCTCTCTAAAGAAAACAACCTCAAGTCCATCAGCCTTTCCTCATAAGATTTTCCCTCCATACCAGGCAACATCCTGGTAAATCTCCTCTGCACCCGCTCCAAAGCCTCCACGTCCTTCCTATAATGCGGTGACCAGAACTGTACGCAATACTCCAAATGCGGCCGTACCAGAGTTCTGTACAGCTGCAACATGACCTCCTGACTCCGGAACTCAATCCCTCAACCAATAAAGGCCAACACTCCATAGGCCTTCTTCACAACCCTATCAACCTGGGTGGCAACTTTCAGGGATCTATGTATATGGACACCTAGATCCCTCTGCTCATCCACACTTCCAAGAACTTTACCATTAGCCAAATATTCCATATTCCTGTTATTCCTTCCAAAGTGAATCACCTCACACTTCTCTACATTAAACTCCATTTGCCACCTCTCAACCCAGCTCTGCAGCTTATCTCTGTCCCTCTGTAACCTGCTACATCCTTCCACACTGTCGACAACACCACCGACTTTAGTGTCGTCTGCAAATTTACTCACCCACCCTTCTGCGCCTTCCTCTAGGTCATTGATAAAAATGACAAACAGCAATGGCCCCAGAACAGATCCTTGTGGTACTCCACTTGTAACTGAACTCCATTCTGAATATTTCCCATCAACCACCACCCTCTGTCTTCTTTCAGCTAGCCAATTTCTGATCCACATCTCTAAATCCCCCTCAATCCCCAGCCTCCGTATTTTCTGCAATAGCCTACCGTGAGGAACCTTATCAAATGCTTTACTGAAATCCATATACACCACATCAACTGCTCTACCCTCGTCTACCTGTTCAGTCACCTTCTCAAAGAACTCGATAAGGCTTGTGAGGCATGACCTACCCTTCACAAAGCCATGCTGACTATCCCTGATCATATTATTCCTATCTAGATGATTATAAATCTTGTCTCTTATAATCCCCTCCAAGACTTTACCCACTATAGACCTGAGGCTCACCGGTCTATAGTTGCCGGGGTTGTCTCTGCTCCCCTTTTTGAACAAAGGGACCACATTTGCTATCCTCCAGTCCTCTGGCACTATTCCTGTAGCCAATGATGACATAAAAATCAAAGCCAAAGGTCCAGCAATCTCTTCCCTGGCCTCCCAGAGAATCCTAGGATAAATCCCATCAGGCCCCGGGGACTTATCTATTTTCAGCCTGTCCAGAATTGCCAACACCTCTTCCCTACGTACCTCAATGCCATCTATTCTAATAGCCTGGGTCTCAGCATTCTCCTCTACAACATTATCTTTTTCCTGAATTGCCGGGGTTGTCTCTGCTCCCCTTTTTGAACAAAGGGACCACATTTGCTATCCTCCAGTCCTCTGGCACTGTATGTTCTGCCTGTTCAGTTGGGGGCTGGGGCGCTTTCCTTTTCTGGGGTTTTATCTGCGTACATGTCCCATGTACGTATCTATGGGCAGTCTCGTTCAATTCCTGCCAGCCGGGCTGTTTTCTTGATCTAATTGTGGTCCAAATGTGCTTTGAAACCCATTTTCTGTCTCTTGTCTTACCAAGACCACACGTTGCGTGTCCTGGTAGGCCTTATCATATTGCGTCTGAAAACTGTTCAAATGCACGAGACAAGACTGATGTTCCCACTTGGCATCATCCATCTCTCTGCCCCTTGCTACTAACTGCTCTTTTAAATCTTGATTCTCCTTCTCTACCTCACTCCCGTCTACCTCACTACTTCTGCCTCTCTCCTCTATCTCTCTACGGAGCGTCCTGACGACCTCCTCTGTGCCTCGCAATTATTCCATACAGGACACGATTGCCATCGGCTTGCGAGCTTTCCCTAAGCTCTTCTTGTGTATCTCTGACAGATTCTCCCACCAAGTATGTCCTATACTCCCGGGACCTGTTCCTCATTAGCGCAGAATTCACTCCAAAGGGGCCATCCTTTCCCTTTGAGATATTTCCTGATCTCATCTTCCCAAAAGGGACACTGTCCTACTCTACTGGTCGCTGCGACCTCAAATTCCTGGGGGTTCATAAGGCGTTCCATTGCCTTCATTACCATTTTCTCTATCTAGGTTCTCTACTGAATTTGGAACAGGGGGTGATAAAGTGGTGATGTAAAGACGGGTAAGGCTTACGCTAATTTCTGGCCTACAATACTCCCGACAGTTTTACGCAACAAAATCCCTCAGGTTTACCTTATCTCCCTGATAGTACGCATGCATTAACACACTTCCGAATTTCGGAGGCTTGATCAGTACTGTTCTTACACTTGTGGTTTTTCTGTTTCCAATTGGATTCTCAATTCAAATTTGGGTTCTCTTGGAGTGGTTAGGCCATTTCTAAGTCGAGTCCCGTCAGATGTCGCCAGTAAATGTTGCTCTCTTTGGTGTTGTTTCTTAATTTGGCTCTGTTTAATTACGTTTGCTCAAGAGTCACCAGGTATCTTTCAACACCGCCACAAGGTTCAGAACCGAATACTGATCAAAGACTTGATACACCAGTTAGTAAGTTCAAAAGCAATGCTCACTTACTTACACAGTCAAATCTACTCATGCATAAAACTCTACAACCTAAACTATCACTATTACTAAAGCCTATACTTAGCTTCGGGTGCCCACTCAGTCAGAGGAACAATGGCCGGTGCTCGTTTCTGAGGCTGCTAGGTTGAGCTGTTTACAGGATAGCAACTAGGAGCGTCTATCTCGTAGCGTGCGTTGACTTGGAACTTATTTGGTCTGGCGTAACTGCTAGGCTGGTCTCTCTTCGCTGAGAGCCAAGGCCAAAGGAGAAAGATTCTCTCTTGGGGAATACTTTTTATACCTAAAAGGGCTTTGCGCGCTTTTGGGCAGGCCTTGAACTTGGCCTCAATGAATTGGGCCTTTCCCAATCATTCTTATCGATCTTCCTCCAATAGATGGGTGGGTTCCCTGGTTGCTGGGCGTGTCCTAGGTGGCCGTTGGTTTGCTTTGTTTGAGTCTCCTCTGGTGCCGGGGTGTCTGCCTTAACATTGTTTATCTAAATGTTTCCCTTTTGTCCCCGGAGATGACTCATTAGTATGTAGATGGCTTAGCAGTTTCTGTCCTGTCTGAGAGCCAAGGCTCTAATCAACAGTTAGACCTTGCACCTGCTTGTTTTTCCAGTATTGTCCAATTTTCCCTGCATTCTTTGCAAGTGTCCATTTTGTAATCGGGACGTGGCCTGCCCAGATGGCTACACAGCGCATAAGTAGACCGACTTCGGGCCCTCCATAATGACCTCTGTCACCTGGGGGGTCACCCATTTTTTTCCTTTTGTCAAGGCCCGCAACCTGCCTTACTCCATCGAGGAGGTCAGGACCATGACCAGGGACTGCCAGGTCTGCGTGGAGTGCAAACCGTACTTCTACGGCCAGACAGAGCGCACCTGGTGAAGGCCTCCCGCCCCTTTGAGCGCCTTAGCATCGGCTTCAAAGGGCCCCTCCCCTCCACCGACCGTAACGTGTACTGCCTCAACATCGTTGATGAGTAGTCACGTTTTCTTTCGCCATCCCATGCCCTGACATGACCTCGCCACTGTCATCAAAGCCCTGCACAGCCTCTTCACCTTGTTCGGTTTCCCCACCCACATCCACAGTGATCGGGGCTCCTCGTTCATGAGTGATGAGCTGCGTCAGTTCCTGCTCAGCAAGGACATCGCCTCAAGCAGGACTACCAGCTACAACCCCCGGGGAAACGGATAGGTGGAGAGGGAGAACACGACGGTCTGGAAGGCCGTCCTCCTGGCCCTATGGTCTTGAAGTCTCCCAGTCTCCCGCTGGCAGGAGGTCCTTCCCGATGCGCTCCACTCTATCCGGTCGCTTCTGTGTACTGCCACCAACGAGACCCCTCACGGACATATGTTTGTCTTCCCTAGGAAGTCCACCTCGAGGGTCTCGCTCCCGTCCTGGCTGACAGCCACAGGGCCTGTCCTCCTCTGGAAGCATGTGAGGAACCACAAAACCAATCCCCTGGTCGAGTGGGTTATGCTTCTCCACGCTAACCCACAATATGCCTACGTGGCACATCAGGACGGGCGGCAGGAAACAGTCTCCCTCCGGGACCTAGCACCTGCCGGTTCCCTACCCGACCCCCCACCGTCTTCCTCCATTACCATCGCCCCCGCGCCTACACCGTCTCCCTCTCTGTCGACGCTTCCGAAAGAAGAAGAGGAGGACGACACGCTCCCGGAATCGCAGGTCTCGACACCAGTGCCCACACCACAGCCGGGACTGTGGAGATCACAGCGGATGGTTCAAGCTCCTTATAGACTTCACCCCTGCTGGACTTTTGTTTTAAACAGGGGGTGAATGTGGTGAACCACTGTTATTGTAGAGCCACTGTTGTTCCACTGTTACTTACAGCGCTGTATATCTTCTCTGTTACTGTTTGTTCCATTGTTACTCACTGTGTTATATATTGTTGTTGTTCCGTGGCTCCGCCCCACTGGGTGTTGTATATAGTTGACTGATCTGTAGCCCTGTCTCCAGTCTGGGTTCAGCAGCAGACAGACTACATCTTAGAGTATTAAAACCATTACTTTGTTTCCTACAACTTGCTTCGTGTGTAATTGATGGTGCATCAATAAGAACAATGAGGCTATCAGAGTTCACCCATAAGGAATAAATGTGACATCAACATCTGGCACCTGCCCGTGGATAGCTAAACACCGTAATCTGCTGCCTAATTTGCCATCTTCCAAAAGTGTTGCCACATTTGGCATGGAGGTAGAAATGCATGACACTGAAATTATGGTGTTTGAGTTGTTTCCAATCTAAGGTTTCTCGATTCAGGTCTGTGCATTTTTAATGGTGCGTAAGTGTGACTTCCTGTCAAACATATTTTCTGACCGTTTTACTTCCGCAAGTGTGGAGTACTGTATCTTCAAATTTTAACTGTTTCTGATTTTTCAAAAAATAAATCAATTTTAAACTTTAACTGTCTGTCCTTTGTATCACTATCTGTGTCTCCTTATTCCTTCTTTCTCTTCCTCCCTTTTACTTCCCTGTGCATGATTTAACTTTGAATTGCTTCCTAATTGAGATTCGGCAGCTTGCTAAGTTGGACTCTATGCTGCTGGTGCCTGAAGCGAAATGCTGACTGCCGGAATGAGTCTTGTCACACCTGGTGTGGCCATATCATGCTTCCTGACGTAAGTGTTCACATGGGCCTGCTGGAAGCATGCAGAGTGGATCGATCGTGACATCAAACAACCTCTCGAGTTGATTTAGAACCGTGGAATCCCGACAGTGCAGAAGGAGGTCATTCAGACCATCGGGTCTGCACAGACCCTCTGAAAGTGCACCAGACCGAGGCCAACCCCCTGCCCTATCACCTGAACCCCATCCAACCTGCACATCTTTGGACTGTAGGAGGAAACCAGAGCACCTGGAGGAAACCCACGCAGACTAGGGGAGAACTCCACACAGTCACTCAAGGCCAAATTTGAACCCGGGTCCCTAGTGCTGTGAGGCAGCAATGCTTGTCACCGTGCCACCCCATTTGACTTTCAGGACGGGATTCTCCCATTCGGTGGCAGAGTGTCCACGCTGTCGGAAAGCTCTGTGTTGCACAGGTGTGCGACTGTGCTGCATTCAGCAATTTTCTGCAGAGGGAGCCAAATGACTGCACACACTGCTCTGTAAATGTGCACATATGTGGCAGTCTTAAGGACAGTGGGAACTATTGTTCCATTTTCTCTTGGGCTACCATGTGTTTTAGAAATGGAGCACAGACTGCAGAGGGAGGAGGAGAAGGAAAGGAGGCAACCTCAAAGTTACCCAATTCCCCAAATAATCTCTGCTATTTATATTAAACTTTATGGAGAACTTTGATATTAAATTTATCACATGTGCAAACTTACAATCTAAATGTTAAATATAAATGTTTATTTTGTGCATAAATCTAGTTGTGGCCAGAAGCTCCAAGTCCTAATATTTCTATTTTCATTCTTTTGTCTGGAAACAATGGTGACTTGACTGCATTGCTAAATGATGTATGGAACAGGTTTGATTCCTGGTCTGTGTTGAGTTAGCTGATTTCTACCTGTGAGGTTTCAGGGAGATGGTGCATGTAGTGATATGCATAAGCAAATGTATATGTAAATATGTTTAGCCTCCGACCAGTAGGTGTCGGGCAAGTACACATGACAATGTAACCTAGGGGGAGTTTGAAGGAGAAGTCATCATGGTCAGTCGTGTTTATGTTAATTTCAGTTTGTTTGCATTAGTTTCCTACCCACAGTTTGTTACAGAATAATACATTCGACGAGTCTTGAACTAGATTTTCTTTAGTACACCAACTCAGTAATTGTCTCTGTAGAAGAACATAACTGTGCCGTCGTGGTATTGGGCAAGCTAGCCAGAGACTTGGGCTCATGTTTTGTGGACATGGGTTCCAATTCCATGTGGGCAGCTGGTGGAATTTAAATTCAATGAATAAATCTGGAATATAGCTAGTCTCTGTAATGGTGACCATGAAGCTATCATCGGTTGTCATAAAAATCCATCTAGTTCACTAATGCCCTTTGGGGAAGGAAATCTGCTGTCCTTAAACTGGTCTGGCCTACATGTGACTCACACAGCAGCACAGTGGTTAGCACTGTTGCTTCACAGCACCAGGGACCCGGGTTCGATTCCCGGCTTGGGTCAGTGTCTGTGTGGAGTCTGCACGTTCTCCGCATGTCTGCGTGGGTTTCCTCCGGATGCTCCGGTATCCCGTCTCAAGTCTCGAAAGAACAACAAAGAACAAAGAAAATTACAGCACAGGAATAGGCCCTTCGGCCCTCCAAGCCTGTGCCGACCATACTTAAACATGGAATTGTGGAAAAGAGGAGCATAGATTTGGGAGATTAGAACACATTCAAAGATTGGATAGGAAAGGGAGGTTGAAGATATGGCATTATTTCACAAGAATAGAGGGATTTCAAAGAACAAAGAAAAGTACAGCACAGGAACAAGCCCTTCGGCCTTCCAAGCCTGTGCCGACCATGCTGCCCGTCTAAACTAAAATATTCTACACTTCGTGGGTCCGTATCCCCCTCTTCCCATCCTATTCATGTATTTGTCAAGATGCCCCTTAAATGTCACTATCGTCCCTGCTTCCACCACCTCCTCCGGCAGCGTGTTCCAGGCACCCACTACCCTCTGTGTAAAAAAAACTTGCCTCGTACATCTACTCTAAACCTTGCCCCTCGCACCTTAAACCTATGCCCCTTAGTAATTGACCCCTCTACCCTGGGGAAAAGCCTCTGACTATCCACTCTGTCTATGCCCCTCATAATTTTGTAGGCCTCTATCCGGTCGCCCCTCAACCTCGGTCGTTCCAGTGAGAACAAACTTAGTTTATTCAACCGCTCCTCATAGCTAATGTCCTCCATACCCGGCAACATCCTGGTAAATCTCTTCTGCACCCTCTCTAAAGCCTCCACATCCTTCTGGTAGTGTTTCAACCAGAATTGAACACTATACTCCAAGTGTGGCCTAAGTCGTGCCTGTTTTTAAAAAAAAAAAATTTAGAGCGCCCATTTCATTTTTTCCAATTAAGGGGCAATTTAGCGTGTTCAATCCACCTACCTTTCACATCTTTGGGTTGCGGGGGCGAAACCCACGCAAACACAGGGAGAATGTGCAAACTCCACACGGACAGTGACCCAGAGCCGGGATCGAACCTGGGGCCTCGGCACCGTGAGACTTGCTACCACTGCATCACCATGCTTCCCCAGACGTGTTTTAGGTGAATTGGACATTCTGAATTCTCCCTCCGTGTACCGAGCAGGCGCCATAGTGTGGCGACAAGGCGATTTTCATAGTAACTTCATTGCAGTGTAAGTAAGCCTACTTGTGACACTAATAATTAACATTATTATAAATTATTATGTAACTCCAGACTCTCAACAATGTGGTTGCTTTCCGAAATGGCCTAGCAAGGCACTTTGTTCAAGGGCAGTTGCTATGGTGGTCGTACCAGAGATGCCCATATCCCGTGAAATAATTAAAAAATAAAGTTGGCTTGCTGCAATTTGAGGAGGTTGGGGGAAAAAGCAACCATAGGTTCTTATCATGGCAGTTAAATTGTAATGTATTCATATGTTCTGAGAATGCCCAGTGTGTAATGGTGTGATTAGACATGCTAGCTGGCCATCTTGGTGTCTGTCTCTTCATGGAATCCCTACAGTGCAGAAGGAGGTCTTTTGGTCCATTAAGTCTGCACCGACATTCACTTTGAAAGTTTCTCCCAGAGTATAATATATTGAAAATAGAATGAGCAAGGTATATTTTCAATGTAATTCTGCTTTCGATATTGCATGACCCTGAAATACTGCAAAAATTCTACCAGTCTCCAATTATAACTCTTGCAGGAGACTGGCCAAACTGCCAGTTACATAGGTTTGTCTTTCAAACAGTATAAAACGTTTTGTCCATAATTATTTATAATTGATTGTTAAAAAGAATATTGATGGAGGAACGCATTCAAAAAACATGAGTGGCGTGTTTACTTGGTGCACTATTGATCGAGCATCCTTGTTTGATGACACCCTTCCTATTTTCTTACATGAAACCATGGCAGAAATGGACTCAATTATGTTTTTGATGCAAGTATGTAAAATCCTTACTGTTCTGGCTTTTCGGCATGTTGGTATGGTATGCCCTGGAGAACACGAGAAAGCATCCTTATTACAGTTACAGTTGTATCTTGTTTCACCACTTCAGAGATTAATCAGGTTATATCTAAAATTTAATCACGTCAATCATTTGTGCCCTGTTTTCAATTGACTTTTTCAAAAAGATTGAAAGTTAGAAAAGATAGACTAGGTTTAAATTTACATATACATAACATACAAAATTCATGTTTAAAGTTAGACTATTTTCTATTTATTGTATGGAATAAAAATTGTAGACCTGGACATGACTAAGGAGTATTGTTTTAACACACAGTGCAGAGGAAACCTTCCATCATGCATTTGTTTATCTATTTCAATAGTGTAGGAAGAAATAACTAATAACGGTCAGTAATAAATCTGCTCCTGACATTACCTTGGACTTATCGGCATTCGAAGAGTTAAACTTTCGAACTATTTGTTACAGTAGTAAATTATAACCAATTGAGTTTTGTTACACTATTTAAATTGATGCCTTAGATCTATGTTTTGAGCCTGTGGCTGGAGCAGAATATATGTGACTGCTGGCACTTGAAATCATGGCCTTGTTGCTATTGTATTGACATTTGCTAGAACGTCATCAATATGCCAATCTAGTGATTGGTGTACAACTTGCAGCCTTATCTCAAATAACAAGATGATTTAGTGAAAGTAGTGTCTTGACTTTCAGTTATAATTCATAGTATGTGTTAATTACTGCTCTTGAGATCAATTTTATTTTTACAATTATTGCCTAACATATCAAACCTGAAGCATCAAGGGTACCTTTGATTTAATTTTTTGACAATGTCTTGAATATTTAATACCAAGATGACCTCTTGGGGATGATTACTTGCTCCCAATGAGGAACAGCATCTTGGTCTTTGATTCTCTAATCCACACTTTTGCAGTGTAACTCTGTGCTGCAAACTAAAATCACAGACTCATCCCTTTTAATGGAAGCAAATAATTCTAATCACAGTTACCTGCCTAGTTCCAGATCCTTGTTTTCCGCCAAGCACCTATCTTGAATTGTGCCATATCAGCCTGAATTTTTGCAATGACAGAGACGGAAGAGGCTGAAATACAGAGATCCTGCCTCATGCGAATATGAACACCAAGTAGAAGGAGTCCAGGAATTGTAAATGTACAATACATTGGTGAGAGTGCACCTGGAGTATTGTGCACAGGTTTGGTCCCCTCATTTGAGGAAAGATGTAGTGGCATTGGAGGGAGTTCAGAGGGGGTTCATTAGATCGATTCCAGTGATGAGGGGTTTGTCTTGTGAAGAGAGATTGAGCAGTTTAGGCCTATACTCTAGAATTTAGAAGAATTAGGGGAGATCAAATTGAGGTATATAAGATGATAAAAGGTATGGATAAAGTAGACGTGGAGTGGATGCTTCCTCTTGTGGGGCATTCTACAACGAGAGGTCAAAGTCTCAGGATAAGGGGGAGCAAATTTAAAACGGATGAGGGGAAACTACTTCTCCCAAAGGGTCATGAATCTGTGGAATTTGCTACCCCAGAGTGCGGTGGATGCTGGGACAGTGAGAAAATTTAAGGAGGAGTTAGACAGATTTTAAATTAGTAATGGGTTGAAGGGTTATGGAAAATGGTCAGGATGGTGGGGTTGAGGCCATGATGAGATCAGCCATGATCGCATTGAATGGTGGAGCAGGCTCGAGAGGCTAAATTGTTTATTCGTGCTCCCAGTTCTTATGTTCTAAGAAATAACTATTCTGTCTAATTCCACCTTTCATCTCTTGGTCTGTGGCCCTATAGGTAAAGCACCTCGAGTACAAACCTGGTGTTCTTGATTAAGGGGATTTCTTGATTAATAAGGGGATCAGGGGTTATGGTGTATATGCTTTGCCAATGCTGGAGTGCTATTTGTGGAAAGCCCCGCGTTGTAGATTCTCATGGATCGTTTAGGCTGGGCATTGTAGTGTGAACTGAAGTGCTCAAACTACAAGTGTTCATCCAACTGCTTGAATGCTGAATTCCGGATTGGAGATGCGTTGTCTGACTTCGACATCGCTGGATTTCTGTGTACTGCAAGAAATCTTGTCCAGATTGTATTAACTCAGATCGGTACACGTTTGATACAGCCAGATGATCTTTTCAATAGGATGGCTTCCAACGCACTCATTAGCATCAGCATAAACTCCAATATCGATGCCAAGATTGAACATTTGTATTGCTGTATGATTGGATAATGATTGCATGATCTGAAGTCGGGTGTGATACAGTTTATCTTCCCCCTGTGTAAGGGTAACCTTTCATTGCCAGATCTCTGCAGTTTTAATCAAACTGGCAATAGGACAGGAATTAACCATGTTTAGGATACTGCAAACATTTGAATTTTACCTGTGATTTTATCATTGTGAAATATTGAGTAATACACAATTGCCAGAGTGGTATCTCAGATTTTCCGGCACGGGGGCAGTGATTTCTGGCTTGGGGCAGAGATACACCACAAGACCTTCACTCAGTCGACAAGAAGTAGACAAATTAATGGATGGTCAGGGTAATGATTTCTACGGCAGTAATACAGTTAGCAGGTTTAACTGGGCATAAGCTGCAAGACTAAAGCTCGAATGATTTTGTTCATCAGTTGAACCCTGAGATTGATGTGTTGATAGTGATTCACTGCCTGACAAATATATCTTTTCATTATCTTTAACACGATGTTTACAACCAACGGCGCTTTCTGATATTGCTGGGAGGTTTGCAATATAGGGTGTCACAAGATATTGAGTGAGATATTTAGCCTTGTAGAATACCTGACTCGTGAAGCAGAATGCTGTGGGCCGCTGAGGAGCAATATAGGAGTTTGAAATGAAAACAAAAAAGGCTGCAAATTCTCAACAGGTCAGGCAGCATCTGTGGAGAGAAACGAGTTAGCATGTCCGGTTGTGGTGACCTTTCACCAGATTTCCGCAGCTGCAGTGCTTTGCTTTCTTTTGAATGCAGAACCTTTGTCGGATGTTAGCCCAGTTACGTACAACCCTCTGGAATATGGATTAACTTTGGACAGCGAGTTGTGGAATAATTCGCCTTATAAATTCTTCAGTTTGTTTGTAGTAAAAGAATGGCTACATTATTCTGCAAACTCTATGGGTGTCTTGTGAGTCTGTTGACTTAATAAGCAATGACCATTCCCACTTTCATTGCCATGATTTATCAGGTCATTGAATGGTGAAAATGTCATTCATGTGTTGAGGATAAAGGCTATTAACAGGCTGTGCAGATTATTTGTGCAGTCTTTTATTTCTGCTTATAATGTGGATAATGCTTCCTGGTGCTGTCATTGTAGGATGATTAAGTCTCAGCTCACTGTCTCCTGTTTAATTTCAATAAGAGGTAAAGCTGTTTTGGACTAATGCTTGTTGTTGTTGCTGACTTTTATTGAGCTAGACTATTGAGCTAGACGACAACAATGTCCAAGCGATATAATCATGAGCCAGAAATAGTTGCATGTAAAATACACTCTCTTATTTAAATTGATGGCAGCTGAATTCCATGAAGTGTTGAGTGGCAATGTCACCAGCACCTGAGGCTGTCCTATGTGGCAGGCCTTTTTCTGCACTGCGGGGGGGGGAAATAATCCTATTATAGGGTTTTGGATGTGCGGTTAATTCTGCAGGTCTGTTTACTAAGATATTCAGAAACAATGTGATCAGATTGCCAAGGCATGGCTGTAGTCTTTAGACTCCTTTCACAAGGATGAACACCGATGAAATAGATAATTTGGCTCTTCAAACATTAAATATCTGGATGTGGGTTCATTTCACGTCCTATTCATGAACCCATAAATGTGCAGTGCACTGAAATATTTTTTTTAATTAGTAAAAATTCGAACGAGTAGCAGTGATCCCATTCCCTACTTGGATCTTTTTGGAAGATGAAACATTTCTTGTGCCTGGAAAAAAAAAATAGAAACAATTAAATTATCAGATTATTCTTAAATTTGGTAAAGAAATCTATGTGGTTGAAGTTGGTGTACTTCAGTTTACCAGTCAATGTTGCTGCCATGTTTAGGTGGCGATTTAAAACATTAACTTTTGTAACATCTGTGAAGAGAGAAACACCTGACCTGGGTATTTTCAGCATTTTCTGTTTCTCGTTCAGATTTCCCGCATTCACTTTTGTTTCAATGTTACTTCCACAATGAATTACAGACATTGAACTCTGCTGTCAATCTGTCACTTTTCACACAAGAACATTTTGAGGCAATATCCGAGTCCTCATTCCTTGTTGTCCTTATGGTTTTTGTTTGTAGTAAGTAGCTGCCTATATTTTCCCTCCATTCTTATTCTCAATGGTGTTGTATTAATTGTGAGGAGAGACTTTTGATGTGACATTAGATACCAAATCTAATGAGGGACAGGGACCACGAGGGTTCTAGTGGATAGTGATGGTGCAACATATCAAATAAACTTACTGACGGTGTCTCATAATGCTTCTTGAGGAGGACATCAGAGTAAGATATAGAAAAGACAGATTACAGCACCACTTTTAAAGCTGAATGTTTTGGAAATTTTCAGCTGAATTCCATATGACCAGTGCCAACTTGTGGGTAAACTAGAGGACTGCATCACAACTCGTAATAAATCTAACACAAGTCAGTTGGGATAAGGATAGGTATTAAGCAGAGTTGTTGAAATCATCTTGGATAAGGAGATTTTAAAGGACTCAAAAATACAATAGGTAATATAATCTAATACCATGCATTCCTAATACATTAAATTGGCCAATTTTAATCTGATCAATGAAGAAAGCACCCTTTTCTCTTTGTCTCTTTTTACAGCTGGTATCTTAAGGAAGGAGCTGTGATTCCATATAAAGCTACCACGTAATTACTTAAAGTAACTATAAAGTGGTTCTGGATTGTAGTAGATGTGAGATCCACCTATGGGGGCGAATAATGAACCTCTGAGACGTCTGATAAAAGGGAACATAGAACATAGAACAGTACAGCACAGAACAGGCCCTTCGGCCCTCGATGTTGTGCCGAGCATTGTCCGAAACCAAGATCAAGCTATCCCACCCCCTGTCAGTCTGGTGTGCTCCATGTGCCTATCCAATAACCGCTTGAAAGTTCCTAAAGTGTCCAACTCCACTATCACAGCAGGCAGTCCATTCCACACCCTAACCACTCTCTGAGTGAAGAACCTACCTCGGACATCGCTCCTATACCTCCCACCCTGAATCTTATAGTTATGCCCCCTTGTAACAGCTACATCCACCCGAGGAAATAGTCTCTGAACGTCCACTCTATCTATCCCCCTCATCATCTTATAAACCTCTATTAAGTCACCTCTCATCCTCCTCCTCTCCAAAGAGAAAAGCCCTAGCTCCCTCAACCTTTCCTCATAAGATCTATCCTGCAAACCAGGCAGTATCTTGGTAAATCTCCTTTGCACCCTTTCCAATGCTTCCACATCTTTCCTATAATGAGGTGACCAGAACTGCGCACACTACTCCAAATATGGTCTCACCAGGGTCCTGTACAGTTGCAGCATAACCCCACGGCTCTTAAACTCAAGCCCCCTGTTAATAAACGCTAACACACTATAAGCCTTCTTCACGGCTCTATCCACTTGAGTGGCAACCTTCAGAGATCTGTGGACATGAACCCCAAGATCTCTCTGTTCCTCCGCATTCCTCAGAACCCTGCCGTTGACCCTGTAATCCACATTCAAATTTTGTCTACCAAAATGAATCACCTTGCACTTATCAGGGTTAAACTCCATCTGCCAATTTTCAGCCCAGCTCTGCATCCTATCAATGTCTCTTTGCAGCCTACAACAGCCCTCCACCTCATCCACTACTCCACCAATCTTGGTGTCATCAGCAAATTTACTGACCCACCCTTCAGCCCCCTCCTCCAAGTCATTGATAAAAATCATAAATAGCAGAGGACCCAGCACTGATCCCTGTAGTACACCGCTGGTAACTGGTTTCCAGTCTGAAAATTTTCCATCCACCACCACCCTGTCTTCTATGTGATAGCCAGTTACTTATCCAATTGGCCAAATTTCCCTCTATCCCACATCTCCTTACTTTCTTCATGAACCGACCATGGGGAACCTTATCAAACGCCTTACTAAAATCCATGTATACGACATCAACTGCTCTACCTTCATCTCCACACTTAGTTACCTCCTCAAAGAATTCAATCAAATTTGTGAGGCAACACCTACCTTTCACGAATCCGTGTTGACTATCCCGGATTAAGCTGCATCTTTCCAAATGGTCATAAATCCTATCCTTTAGGACCTTTTCCAATATCTTCCCAACCACCGAAGTAAGACTAACTGGCGTATAATTACCAGGGTCATTCCTAATCCCTTTCTTGAACAGAGGAACAACATTCGCCACTCTCCAGTCCTCTGGCACTATCCCCGTGGACAGCGAGGACCGAAAGATCAAAGCCAAAGGCTCTGCAATCTCATCCCTTGCCTCCCAACGAATCCTTGGGAAGATCCCATCTGGCCCAGGGGACTTGTCGACCCTCAAGTTTTTCAAAATTGCTAATACATCCTTCCTCAGAACATCTACTTCCTCCAACCTACCCGCCTGAATCTCACTCTCATCCTCAAAAACATGGCTCCTCCTTTGTGAACACTGAAGAAAAGAATTCATTCAACGTCTCTCCTATTTCTTCTGACTCCATGCACAAGTTCCCACTACTGGCCTTCACCGGCCCTACCCTGACCCTTGTCATTATTTGATTTCTCACATAAGAATAAAAAGCCTTGGGGTTTTCCTTGATCCGACCCGCCAAGGACTTCTCATGCCCCCTCCTAGCTCTCCTAAGTCCTTTTTTCAGCTCATTCCTTGCTACCTTGTAACCCTCAAGCGACCCTACTGTACCTTGTTTTCTCATCCTTACATACTCTTCCTTTTTCCTCTTGACAAGACATTCAACCTCCTTTTGTGAACCATGGTTCCCTCACATGGCCATTTCCTCCCTGCCTGACAGGGACATGCCTATCAAGGACACGCAGTATTTGTTCCTTGAACAAGCTCCACTTTTCATTTGTGCCTTTCCCTGACAGTTTCTGTCCCATCTTATGATCCCTAATTCTTGCCTTATCGCATCATAATTACCCCTCCCCCAATTATAAACCTTGCCCTACCGTATGGCCCTATCCCTCTCCATTGCAATAGTGAAAGACAACGAATTGTGGACACTATCTCCAAAGTGCTCTCCCACAAACAAATCTAACACTCGGTCCGGTTCATTACCCAGTACCAAATCCAATGTGGTCCCACCTCTTGTCGGCCTATCCACATATTGTGTCAGGAAACCCTCCTGCACACACTGTACAAAAACTGCCCCATCCGAACTGTTCGACCTATCGAGGTTCCAATCAATATTTGGAAAGTTAAAGTCACCCATGACAACTACCCTGAGACCTCCACACCTATCCAGAATCTGTTTTGCAATTTCTTCCTCCACATCTCTATTACTATGTGGGGGCCTATAGAAAACTCCGAACAATGTGACCGCTCCTTTCCTATTTCTAACTTCAGCCCACATTACCTCAGTCGGCAGATCCTCCTCGAACTGCCTTTCTGCAGCCATTAAACTATCCTTGATTAACAATGCTATTCCTCCACCTCTTTTACCACCTTCCCTACTCTTACTGAAACATCTATTCCCCGGAACTTCCAACAACCATGCCTGTCCCTGTTCTAACCATGTCTCCGTAATGGCCACAACATCGTAGTCCCAAGTACCAATCCACGCTCCACGTTCACCTACCTTATTCCGGATGCTCCTTGCATTGAAGTAGACACACTTCAACCCACCTTTCTGTCTGCCGGTACACTCCTGGAACCTTGATACCCTCCTCAGTACCTCGCTACTCTCGACACTGGCTTCTGGACTACAGCTCGTTTTCCCAGCCCCCTGGCAAATTAGTTTAAACCCCCCATAGAGCCGTAGCAAATTTCCCTCCCAGGATATTGGTGCCCCTCTGGTTCAGGTGCAAACCGTCCTGTTTGTACAGGTCCCACATTCCCCAGAATGTGCTCCAATTATCCACCTACCTGAAACCCTCCCTCCTACACCATCCCTGCAGCCACGTGTTTATCTGCACTCTCTCCCTGTTCCTCACCTCACTGGCACGTGGCACCGGCAACAAACCAGAGATGACAACATGGTTTGTCCTGGCTCTCAGCTTCCACCCAAGCTCCCTAAATTCCTGTTTTAAATCCCCGTCCCTTCTCTTACCTATGTCGTTGGTACCGATATGTACCACGACTTGTGACTGCTTCCCCTCCCCTTTAAGGATTTTGAAAACACGGTCCGAGATGTCACGGACCCTGGCACCCGGGAGGCAACATACCATCCGTGAGTCTCTTTCGCTGCCACAGAACCGTCTATCTGTCCCTCTAACTATCGAGACCCCAATAACTATTGCTCTCCAGCCCTTCGTCCTTCCCTTCTGAGCCACAGGGACGGACTCGGTGCTGGAGATTCGTTCACCGTGGCTTACCCCTGGTAGATCGTCCCCCTCAACAGTATCCAAAGCGGTATACTTGTTACTAAGGGGAACGACCACAGAGGTTCCCTGCACTGACTGCTTCCTCCCAGCCCCTCTCGCTGTCACCCATCTATCTTCATTCTTCGGAGTAACTACATCCCTGAAGCTACTATCTATGACCACCTCTGCCTGCCGAATGATCCAAAGTTCATCCAGTTCGAGCTCCAGTTCCCTAATGCGGTTTCTGAGGAGCTGGAGATGGGTGCACTTCCCACAGGTGAAATCAGCAGGGACAGTGACGGCTGGAGGGTAAATTGCCAATTAACTAACATCATGGAATATTATGGGCCACTGCAGTACCCTGGAGTTCTGCCTGATTCCCGAAACCAGTGAGATTTCTTCTGAATTAAAGGCATTTGTTTTTTTTTTTTTGCTTCTTCCCAGGTGGTATGGCTGAGGGTCACTGCTGCATATGATTAAAGTGTGCAAACCTGATTGACTTGATGTCTTTTCTTGTATTCATGTGTGAAGTATTGAAGTCCAGCTTAGACTAATAGGGCTGGTTTCCATTTTCTAGTGATTGTAACGTGTAACCTTGATCTAGTTCCTCGTTAGGTGACTCTCCTCCTATGGATCTGAAAAATGGCCACTTTGTAACAAAAACCCACCAGAAAACTTGGCAATTCATTCCCCAAACTTTAGTATGACAGGGGAAGGAAGAAAGAGTCGGAAAAGTCAGTCTAGGGACCGAACAGAGATCAGGAGTGGAAGGGCAGCATTCGGACAAGCCGACCAGCGCACGAGGCGGCAGAGCGCTGGTTTCGCCGGAGCGAGAAGGGCAGGGCAGCCACGAACAAACCCCTCCCGCACTGTGTGGGGGGGGGGGGAGGGAGGAAAGAGAGCTGGAAGGCATCCTTTACAGAGGCACTAAGGGAGCACCAGCTGGAGATAAAAGCAGAGATAAAAGCGGACATTCAGGCCGCAGTGAAGGACGCGGTGGCTGAAACTCTGGCACAAATACAGCTCGCCCTGAGCAGAGCGGAAAATAGACTGGAAGCCCGAGAGGCAACCATCAAGCACTTGGAGGAAGCTGCAACCGATCAGAGTGATCGGATCGTGGCACTGGAGACAGAGGTGGCGAGGTTGGTCGCGACGCAGGGCAGCCTGAGGAGTAATGTCGAGGACCAGAAGAACTGCTCTAGGAGGCAAAACCTGCGGATTGTGGGCCTTCCGGAGGGAATCGACGGCAGGGACCCCACGAACTACGTGGCCCAGATGCTGGGCAACCTGGTGGGAAGGGAATTTTTCCTCAACTCACCAGAAATAGACGAGGCACACCGGTCACTGTCTGAAACCCAAAGCCGGGGAACATCCGACGGCAGTAATAGCCAAACTGCACCGGTACCAGGAACGAGAAAAAATCCTGCCAAGGCCAGATAGACCAAGAACTGCAGCTGGGAAGGGCACAAAATGAGAATGTACCAGGATATTGGGGCTGACCTGGCCAAGCACAGGCAAAATTTCACAGGGCGAAGGCAGCACTGTACAAGAACAGCGTATGCTTCGGTATGCTGTACCCACCAAAGCTCTGGGTCACATACCAAGGCAAGGAACACATTTTCACAGCTCCTGCCGAGGCAGTGGGGAGGCGGTGGAGAACCTCTTCCCCCCCCCAACACATCTTGAGCGACAAGCAGCAAGCCACCACCTGAGGGACTGCTTCGCGGCGGAGAACGTGGCCTCGTTCGAGAGAACGAGAGCAGCGGAAAAGGGAAAGTGGAGCGGCAGGTGAGAGGAGTGCAGGGTAAGACGGGGAAAGAACGGGCAGGAATAACAGAGAGCGGGCGAGGGAAAAATGAGACAGCAACTCCCGGGAGGGGGGTCACCACGCTAGCGCGGGGAGCATGCAATGGGTAAAGTTCGTGGCACACTCCCAACAAAGGGACAGCGCCAGCCTGGGGAGCGTGGGGGGAGAAACGAATAGCGGGGACGGGGGAGCAAATGGGGAAAAGAGCTGGGGGAAGGGGGACGGGGGGGAGCACGGGAAAGGGGAATAACGGCAGTCTGGATGGGATGGGGCAGAGGGAAAGGGAAAAAAGCGGCAATATGGCTACAAAGGGCCGCAACCAGGGGTCCGGAACAAGGAAACACTGCAAACAGCCACCTCGTATTGTCTCTGGGCGAAGGGAGATCCCAGCGTGCAGGGGCCTACAACACGTGGCGGACGCACTGTTGGCAGCCATGTTGGGTGCCTGCTGGACAAAGGGAAACCCCGGAGCGCAGGGACCCGACCTCATGGGGAGGGCAGTGACAGTGGCCATCTTGGACAGCCCACTAACAAAAGGAAACACGGTGCGTCCACCAGGTAAGTATGATTAATCCCACAGGAATGGGGGTACAAAACACCCCCACTAGGATAGTCACCTGGAACGTCAAGGGACTTAACAGCCCAGTAAAAATGTCCAGTCTTCACCCACTTAAGAAACATGAAATCTGACATAGTCTTCCTCCAAGAGACACACCTGAGAGAGCAGGATCCACTGCGGGTAAGGATGTGTTGGGTGGAACAGACCTATCATTCCTGCTACGGCACAAGGGCCAGGGAGGGTGACAATACAGATCCAAGAAGAGAACCATGAAGGCGACAAAGACGGTTACGGACCCTGGGGATTGGTACGTCACAGCCAGCAGGGCCCTAGACGGGCACCGGTAACGGGTAAAAAGACCATGGCGGAAATCCCCGACACAGCGACATACTAACTAATCATGCGGGGCGGCTTTAACTGTGTACAGGACCCACGGACAGACAGGTCAAACCCAAAACAAGGAAGACCTCGAACATGGCGAAGGAACTCGGTCGTTTTATGGAGCAGATGGGGGCGATGGACCTTTTGGAGGTTTACCCCCCCAGGGGAGAAAGAGTTCTTCTTCTTCTCCCCAGTCCACAGTATACTCTGGGATCGACTTCTTTGTGGTGGGAAAATTGGTTCTCCCAGGGCTAGTCATGGTGGAATACTCCGACCACGCTCCACATTGAATGGATGTGAGGTTGGAGTTAGGCTGTGCCCAACGCCCTACATGGAGGTTGGACACTGCACTATTGGCCGACAAGGTCTTCAGCGAGTAAGTATCACAGGCCATATCTGAATATACAATAACAATCGAAATGGGGAGGTCTCGCCCTCCACGTTCTGGGAGGCGCTAAAGGCCGTGATTAGAGGGGAAATTATCGCCTTTAAAGCGCAAAGGGACAGGGAAGTGAGAGCGGCTAGGCAGCAGCTGGTCGACTCCATACTGGAGGTAGACCGTAAATACTCCGAGGCCCCAACCGTAGAGCTCCTGGTGGAGAGGAAAAAGCTACAAATGGACTTTGACATGCTTTCCATGAAGAAAGTGGGACACAAACTCTGCCAGGCATGGGGGACCCTATACGAATATGGAGACAAAGCCAGCCGCCTGCTGGCGCACCAGCTGAGAAAGCGGGCAGCCACTAGAGAAATCGTGAAAATTAGAGACCGCAGAGGCACATTGGAAATAGACCCAGACAAAGTTTTTAAAAAAACCTTCAAGGCCTTTTACCGGGGGCTGTACACCTCCGAGGCCCCACCAGGGTGTGTTGTTGTGTGTTGTGTTACTTTGAGTAACATAAGCAGCTACTTGGTGTAGGCATTGCTGAAGGATACTTCAGACCTTGAGGTAAGTTGAACGTATTTATTGAGCGATTAACAAAGCTCCTAAATGAGTTCTACACTCTACTAATCTGACTCGAGTAACACAGTATACTCTACTAACTATATGAGCTTGCTCTAGACCATGTGCTATGGTGTGATGGTGCTGTTAACCATGCACGTTTTGCTCTCTAGGTTTCTGCCAGTGGAAGAGGCAGGGCCTGTGTGCCTTGTCCTTTTTATAGTGGTCTCTTGTGGTGATGTCACCGCTGGGTGTCCTGATTATCCTTTGGTTGTATCCTGTTCTGATGACCCATTGGTGACGTGTCTGCATATCATTACATCTCCCCCCTTTATTTTTTTATATGCCTGTCGAATGTGGTAATGGTAGCTATGGTTGACAGTATTAAAGAAAACAACCTGATATACATGACTTGTATATAAAGTGGACATAAGAAGGCAAATGTTCATAAGTCCAGTCTCTGGGGTCTCCGTCTTATCCTTGATGACCTCCGGAGAGGTGGTGGAGGGGATGCCGGTATCTTGATAGGTGTGTGGGAGTCACGACTGGTGGAATCGTGGTTTGTGGTGTCTTGAGGAGGCGCTTCAACAGACGGACGTGGAGCGGGAATTGGTTGTGGGCGTATGATTTTCCGAAGTGCCCTTCGATTTCGTCGAATGATGATGACGTTTTTATCACATTGGGTCTGCCGAATGATGACAACTGGGGCAGACCACCCGCCATCAGGTGTTCTGATCCTGACAGTTTCTGCTGGCGATGGTGCATCCAGATCGGTGGCATGTGCGTCATAGTTCTGTTTCTGACTGTCACTAAGCTGTTTCATCTTTTGTAGTACCGGTAGGTGATCTGGATTGGGCAGGTGTAGGGCTGGAAGTGTTGTCCTCGGGTCCCTGTTCATCAGCAGTCGAGCTGGTGACATGCCAGTTGATAAGGGAGTCGCCCGGTATGCTAGTTGGGATGTCAGAGGCGGAGTCAGAGGCTTTGTGGATAAGTTGCTTGACGATGTGCACCCCCTTTTCAACTTTGCCGTTGGACTGCGGGTAGTGGGGACTGGAGGTAACGTGTTTGAAGTTGTAGCCTTCAGCAAACGTGGTCCATTCTTGACTGTGGAAACACGGACCATTGTCGCTCATGACAGTATTCGGGATGCCATGCCGCGAGAATGTCTCTTTGCACGCTTTGATGACGGTCTTCGAGGTGAGGTCGGACAGCTTCAGCACCTCAGGATAGTTTGAGAAATAATCAATGAGTAGGATATAGTCACGACCATTCGCGTGGAATAGATCAATGCCGACCTTGGACAATGGAGAGGTTTCCAGGTAGTGTTGTTGTAGCGTCTCCTTGCCCTGTGCCGGTTGGAACTTCTGACAGGTCTCGCAGTCCAGGACAATGTCCGTGATGTCCTGGCTGAGGCCGGGCCAGTCGACGGCTTGTCGTGCCCTGCGTCTACATTTTTCTATGCCCGGGTGTCCCTCGTGAATCTGCCGCAGTACCATGTGCTGGAGACGCAGCGGGATCACTATTCTGTCCAGCTTTAGCAGGATTCCGTTGATCAACGTTGGGTCGACTTTGACGTTGTGGAATTGAGGGCATTGCCCTTTCGGCCACCCATTGTTGAGGTTGTGGATGACTCGCTGCAGCAGGGGGTCTTTGGCTGTCTCCTCTCTGATGAGAACGAGTTTTTCGTCTGTTGCAGGGAGGTTACTTGTGCACATTTGTACCTGCGGTTCAATGTGCTGGATGATCTCCAGTGGCTCACTTGGTGAGGTGACGGAGTGACGGAGCGGGGCAATGCATCTGCAATAATGAGCTCTTTGCCAGGCGTGTACACCAGATTGAAATTGTACCTCCGGAGTTTGAGCAGAATTCTCTGCAATCGGGGCCTCATGTCGTTCAGGTTCTTTTGGATTATGTGGACCAGGGGTCTAGTTTCAACGATAAATGTTGGCAGGCCATAGATGTAGTCATGGAATTTGAGGCTGCCGGTGAGAAGACCTAAACACTCCTTTTTAATCTGCTCTTAACTGGTCTCCATTGGTGTCATTGCCCGTGACGCGTATGCTACTGGGACCCATGATGATGTGTCGTTTTTCTGTGGCAGTACCGCTCCAAAGCCATCCTGACTCGCATCGGTCGAGATCTTAGTTTCTCGATCTGGGTCAAAGAATGCGAGGACGGGTGCAGTGGTAAGTTTGGCCTTCAGCTCCAACCACTCTGTCTGGTGTTCCATCTTCCACTCGAAGGCGGTTGATTTCTTGATCAGTTTTCTTAGGGACGTTGTGTGTGCGTGGCCAAATTCGGGATGAATTTTCCGATGAAGTTTACTAGCCCAAGGAAGCGCAGCACTGCTTTCTTGTCCTCTGGGACTTTCATTGACTCAATGGTTTTAATTTTGTCTGTGTCCGGGTGTACACCGTGTTTCGATATCTGATCACTCAGGAACTTCCGCGTGGACGTTCCAAAGCAGCACTTGGATTTGTTTAGCTTGAGACCATGCTCATGTATGCGTCGGAATACTCTCTTCAGTCACGACACCTGTTCCTCCGGAGTTGAAGACCAGATTATGACATCATCAATGTAGACACGAACCCCATCTATCCCTTCCATCATCTGTTCCATGATGCGGTGGAATATTTCTGATGCCGAGATGATGCCAAATGGCATTCGGTTGTAGCAGAACCTGCCAAAAGGCGTGTTGAAGGTGCAGAGCTTTCTGCTGGATTCTTCCAGTCGGTTGGCTCAGTGATCTTCGAGATGATGCCTTTCTTTCGTAGGCTTGTGAGTTCTGCTTTCAATCGATTCCTCAGTGGAGCAGTGACTCTCCTTGGTGGGTGGACCACTAGTTTTGCGTCAGGCCACAGTAGAATCTTGTACTCGTATGGAAGTGTGCCTATTCCGCTGAAGACATCTGGGTATTGGGTCAGTATGTCGTCGATGCTGGCCTGAAGATCCTGTTGAGACGGCGTCATGGCGTAGACCCTTTGGATGAGGTTCAGTTGCTTGCAGGCTTGTGCATCTAGCAGCGACGCTCTGTCTGGTTGGACAATCTCTAATCTCTGGCTTGTCTCTATGTGTCAGTTGGACACTGTCAGGTGGCATGACCCCAGTGCCGTAATTGCGTTGCCATTGTAGTCCTGGAGTTGGCAAGCAGCTGGAAGGATTTTGGGAGCCTTTTTGATTTTCGTGAAGTCCAACTTCGAGATCAGGTTGGCGGAGGAACCTGTGTCCAGTTTGAACTGGATGGGCCATCAGTTCACATCCATCACTGCGTTCCATTCATCCTCGGAATCAACGGCAAGGATTGATTGGACTTGCGAGGTGTCCGGTGTGGCGTATTCGCACTTCGTGATGATGCCTACTCTGTATATTTTATCCAGGTAGTCATCGTCTGGATCCGTTGCACTACCTTGATCAGAGTCATGCATTTGGTGTTGCACACTTCTGATGCGGTTCTGTTTGAACTGTGGTTGCTGACTCCTGAATTGTGGTGCAGATCTGCACAGGGCTGCATAGTGGTCGTGTTTACCACATTGGAGACATTGTTTGCCTTTTGCAGGGCATTTCTTTCTAAAGTGGGCGGTTCCACAGTTTGCACACATCATGACATCGAGCGTCATGACATTCCGTGCGTTGTCGCGCATGCGCGGTGCGGTTCTCGGCCGTTTGCACATGCGCAGTGCGGTTGTCGGCCGATTCGTATTCCCGGTCGTACTGCGCATGCGCCGGGCCCCGGGAGGAGCGCGCAAAATGGCTGCTGTCGGAGAAGTGGAGGCGCTGCATCCGGGAGATGGCCTGAACACTCTCCACCTCGTGGGAGGTTTGTTTTCACTCTCAGCATTTTCGTATTGTGAGTAGCGATTTTTTTTGAATATTCATTTACAGTGCACGTTTCAATAGCGAACTTTAAGGTCATGTGTTTGATTTTTAGTAATTGCTCTCGCAGAGGATCAGAGTGGATTGCAAAAACGATTTGGTCTCTGATCATGGAGTCAGTTATGTCACCAAAGTTGCAGGATTGCGCTAGCAGTCTAAGGTTAGTGAGATAACTATTGAAGGATTCATCTTTACCTTGCATCCTTTGTTTAAAGATGTAACGCTCAAATACTTTGTGTCAACCTTGCAGTGGCTGTCGAATTTTTCCAGGATAGTTTGGTATTTTGTTTTGTCCTGCCCTTCTGTGTATTGAAACGCATTGAAGATCTCTATCGCGTGGTCACTCGCAGTGGTCAGTAGGAGAGCTATCTTCCGAGCATTGGTCGCGCCGTTCCAAGTCGGATGCTTCTACATATAGTTGGAATTTTTGTTTAAACGAACGCCAGTTAGCACTAAGATTACCGGTGGTCCTGAGTTGATGAGGAGCCTGTATTTTGTCCATCGTGCCTAGATTCGGTAGCTGTTTGTCTGAGTTTGTCTCTGACCTTACTGAGTTGAACTAGGTAGATTGAGTAGCCACTCCTGTACCATTGTGTTGTTATGTTACTTTGAGCTGTTACTTGGTGTAGGCGTTGCTGAAGGATACTCCAGATCTTGAGGTAAGTTGAACGTATTTATTGAGCGATTAACAAAGCGCCTAAATGAGTTCTACACTCGACTATTCTGACTCTAGTAACACAGTATACTCTACTAACTATATGAGCTTTCTTTAGACCACGTGCTATGGTGTGACGTGCTGTTAACCACACACGTCTTGCTCTCTAGGTTTCTGCCAGTGGAAGAGGCAGGGCCTGTGTGCCTTGTCCTTTTTATAGTGGTCATGTGGTGCCCTCTTGTGGTGATGTCACCGCTGGGTGTCCTGATTACCCATTGGTTGCGTCCTGTTCTGATGACCCATTGGTTACGTGTCTGCATATCATTACACAGGGGACTCCGGGATGAAGCAGTTCCTCGATGGACTGGACATGCCAGTTGTGGGGGAGGACAGAAAATGGGGCCTGGAAGCACCACTAGAACTGGGAGAGATCATGGAGGGTATTAGGTCCATGGAGGCGGGGAAGGCGCCGGGACCAGATGGGTTCCTGGCCGACTTCTACAAATTATTTGTGACAGCACTGGTCCCGCACTTGCGGGCGATGTACACAGACTCTCTGGCGAGGGGCACACTGCCATCTACGTAAGCACAAGCCTCAATCTCGCTAATACCTATGAAAGACAAAGACCCAATGGAGTGCGGTTCGTACAGACCAATATCACTACTAAACGTAGACGCCAAAATACTGGCCAAGATCCGAGCCAAAAGACTTGAGAATTGCTTACCAGAGGTGATCGCAGAGAATCAAACGGGCTTTGACAAAGGTAGACCGCTAACATCGAACATCAGGCGCCTGCTGAACGTGATCATGACACCATTTGGGGAGAGAATATCTGAGGTGATCATCTCCCTGGACACACAAAAGACCTTCGACAGAGTCGAGTGGAAGTACCTCCATAGAAGTACTGGGCGGTTTGGGTTGGAACAGAGTTCACCTCCTGGGTGAAGCTCCTGTACAATGCTCCCATGGCGAGCGTACAGATAAACAACACCAGCTCCTTCTAGCTGCACAGGGGCACCAGGCAGGGATGCCTGTTGTCCCCGCTGCAGTTCGTCCGAGCGATCGAACCACTAGCGAGTAGTCAATGAATAGAAATCTGACGTAGGAGCCCATGTTGTCGGGATGCTACAGGGATGAGTGTAGGGCCAGGGAGATGGCATCTGCTGTGGACTGCGTGTGGCGGTATGCATATTGCAGTGGATCAGAACATTCTGGGAGTATTCAGTTGATGTGCCTCATGACCAATCTCTCGAAACACTTCAAAATGATTGATTCAAGGCCACCGGAACAAGTCATCGAGGCACGTTGCCTGATTGTTTAGCACCAGTATGATAGAAGCAGCTAAGAACCCTGGAATGGAGTAGGAGGGGTTGAAGGTGTCTGCGAACATACCTGCGCAGGATATGAGTGCGCGATCAGGGACTCTGTCAGGACCTGTTGCTTTCCATGGGTTCATTTTCAAGGAGGCTGATCTGACTTCTGAGGCTGTGACGGTAGGTATGGGTGTGCCCGAGGCTTTTGGGGAAATTGACAATGATTTGTTGGCTTCCTGCTCAAACAGAACATAGAATGTGTTGAGTTCATCGGGGAGGGGTATGCTGTTGCTGGAGATTTCTAATCTGCTTTGCTTTGTAGCCCGTTATATTGTTTAAAGCTTTGCCACAACCGATGAGAGTCCGTGTCGTTAGTCTGTAACTCTTGTTTGGTCTGGTATTGACCCTTGATGTCCCTGATGGCTTTGAAGAGGGCGTACCTAGATTTCTTGCATAGGTCAGGCCACCTATTGGATTGGATTGGTTTATTGTCACGTGTACCGAGGTACAGTGAAAAATATTTTTCTGCGTGCAGCTCAAACAGATCATTTAGTATATGAAAAGAAAATACATAATAGGGCATCACAAGATACACAATGTAAATTCATAGACACCGGCATCGGCTGAAGCATACAGGATTGTAGTATTAATCCGATCAGTCCAAAACCGGGTCATTTAGAAGTCTGGTAACAGGGGGAAGAAGCTGTTTTTGAATCTGTCAGTGCGTGTTCTCAGATTTTTGTACCTCCTGCCCGATGGAAGAAGTTGGAAGAGTGAGTAAGCCGGGTTGGAGGGGTCTTTGATTATGCTGCCCACTTTCCAAGGCAGTGGGAGGTGTAGATGGAGTCAATGGATCGGAGGCAGGTCCGTGTGATGGATTGGGTTGTGTTCATGACTCTCTGACGTTTCTTGCGATCTTGGGCTGAGCAGTTGCCATACCAGGCTGTGACAGCCAGATAGGATGCTTTCTATGGTGCATCTGTAAAAGTTGGTAAGGGTTAATGTGGACATGCCGAATTTCCTTAGTTTCCTGAGGAAGTATAGGCCCTGTTGTGCTTTCTTGGTGGTAGCGTCAACATGGGTCGACCAGGACAGATTGTCGGTGATGTGCACACCTAGGAATTTGAAGCTGTCAACCATCTCCACCTTGGCCCCGTTGGTGCAGTCAGGGGTGTGTGCAGTACTTTGCTTCTGGAAGTCAATAACCGATTCTTTAGTTTTGCTGGCAGTGAGGGAGAGATTGTTGTCGCTACACCACTCCACTAGGTTCTGTATCTCTCTTTTTTACCCCGCCCTGTATTCTGACTCGTTGTTCGAGATCCGACCCACTATGGTCGTGTCGTTAGCAAACCTGTAAATGGAGTTGGAGCTGGATTTTGCCAAATGTGTGTATAGCGAGTAAAGAAGGGGACTAAGTACGCAGCCTTGCGGGGCCCCGGTATTGAGGACTATCGTGAATGAGGTGTTGTTGTTTATTCTTACTGATTGTGGTCTATGGGTCAGAAAGGTGAGGATCCAGTTGCAGAGTGAGGAGCCAAGTCCAAGGTTTTGGAGCTTTGATATGAGCTTGGCTGGGATCATGGTGTTGAAGGCGGAGCTGTAGTCAATAAATAGGAGTCTAATGTAGGAGTTCTTGTTGTCGAGATGCTCAAGGGATGAGTGTAGGGCCAGGGAGATGGCGTCTGCTGTGGACCGGTTGCGACAGTATGAGAATTGCAGTGTATCCAGACATTCTGGGAGTATGGAGTTGATGTGCCACATGACCAACCTCTCGAAGCACGCTAGCATAGTAGTTAGCACCATGACTTCACAGCACCAGGGTCCCAGGTTCGATTCCCGCTTGTGTCACTGTCTATGCGGAGTCTGCACATTCTCCCCGTGTGCGCGTGGGTTTCCTCTGGGTGCTCCGGTTTCCTCCCACAGTCCAAAAATGTGCAGGTTAGGTGGATTGGCCATGCTAAATTGCCCTTGGGGTTGCAGGGTTACAGGGTAGGGTGGTGGTGTGGGCTTGGGTAGGATGCTCTTTCCAAGAGCCGGTGCAGACTCGATGGGCCAAATGGCCTCCTTCTGCACTGTAAATTCAATGATTACAATCAATTCAGGGCCACTAGACGGTAGTCATTGATGTACGTTGCCTGGTTCTTCTTTGGCACCGAACTCCTCAGACTTGAACTTCAGTAGGGAGTGCGTGTCCCAGTTAAACCATGGTCTCCGTTTGGGGAATGCACGTACTACCTTCTTTGGCATGCAATCTTTGACACACTTACTGATGAAGTCTGTGACGGTGGTGGCATACTCGTCTCGGTTGGTCGCTGAGATTTTTATTATGGACCTGTCCACTGACTCTGGGAGCTCTTCGCTTGCCTCAGATCAGCATTGCAGGGCAGCAGGGTGGTGCAGTGGTTAGCATTGCTGCCCCACGACGCCGAGGTCCCAGGTTCGATCCCGGCTCTGGATCACTGTCCGTGTGGAGTTTGCACATTCTCCCCGTGTTTGCGTGGGTTTCGCCCCCACAACCCAAAGATGTGCAGGCTAGGTGGATTGGCCACGCTAAATTGCCCCTTAATTGGAAAAAATGAATTGGGTAATCTAAATTTATTTTTAAAAAAAGATCAGCATTGCACGCCCTTCTTAACCGGATTCTCCCGGTTTTAGTTTCTGCTTACATGTCGGGAGAAGGAGCACCGTCTTGTGGTCCGGTTTTCCAAAGTGTGGTCGAGGGATGGATCGGCAGGCGCCTTGATGTTTGTAGCAGTGGCCAAGGATGTTGGGCCCCTGGTGGGACAGGAAATGTGTTGGTGGAATTTTGGCAGTACACTCTTGAGGTTGCCCTGGCAGAAGTCCCTGGCCACGATCAACAAGGCACCCGGGTATTCTGTTTCACTATTGCTTGTAGGGTGTACAATTCATCAAGCACCTTTTTCACTTCCACCTAGGGTGGGATGTAGACCGCTGTGATAATGGAAGAAGTGAATTGCCGTGGAAAGTAGTATGGTTGGCACTTCACGGTCAGGTATTCCAGGTCTGGGGAACAGTAGTTTGCCAGGGTCGCCACGTCGGAGCTCCAGGAAGAGTTGACTAGGAGCCAAACCCCAACACGCTTGCCCGATGCCACCATGCCATCCATCCGGTGTATTGAGAAGCCGTCAGGTTGTATGGCGCAGTCCGGTGAGGCAGGAGTGAGCCATGTCTCTGTGCAGCATGAGCACATAGCAGTCTCTCACTTCCCTCTGAGAGGTAACTCTGGCGTTAAGCTCATCCAGCTTCATTTGCCAGGAGTATGCTGGGAGTGGTGACTTGAAACTACGTCGTTTTAGTCTCGCCTGCAGGCCGGCGTGCATCCCTCGCTTTCTAGGTCAGCGGTTGATACTGGGGCTGCTGCCAACATGGTAGGAGAGCAGACATAAAAGTATTTACAGGGAAGGCTGCAATCCTTGAGGCTCAGTAATACAACAGCCACTTTAGCAACCAATACTGGGGAAACCCTGAAGATAATGGCCAAAGGTCAACACCAGTATCATACCAACAGCAAACTGCCCAGTTGCCCTTAATTATAATAAAAGGACAGAGACCAAGCCTCATGGGTAAGATAAACTGAAGCAAATTAAGCAAAATTGGTTGGATATATTTAGCAACATGGGATGGGGTTTTCCAGGAACTTCTCTGCAAGTACCAGGAAGTCTTTCAGAGAGAGCTGGGATGCATAAAAAGAGTAACGGCCAAAGTTTGCATACACCCTGATTTAGCACCAAAATATTTTAATGCCCTATGCGCTACATCAAAAAGTTGAAGTGGAGTCGCAACGTTTGGAAGATCTGGGGATAATTAGACTTGTGCAGTTCTCGGAGTGGGCAACACCAGTAATCCCAGTGTTAAAGCCAGACTGTAAGGATTTGTAGCAATTACATGATGACCGTGAATAGGGTTGCTAAAATAGGTACCCTGGGCGGGATTCTGTGATCCTGAGGCTAACTGTTGATGGCGTCAGAAACGGCGTCGCGTTTCTCGATGGCGTCAACATAGCGTCAGGATCAACAATTCTGGCCCCTACTGGGGGCCAGCACGGCACAGGAGCGGTTCACGCCGCTCCAGCTGCTGATCCCAGAGTCAACTAGGCGCCGCGGGGTCAACGCATGCGAAGTGGCACCCGTGCGAACGCGCGCATGCGCAGAGGCTCCCTTCAATGTGCCGGCCCCAACGCAACATGGCGCAGGGCTACAGGGACCGGACCAGAAGAAAAGAGGCCCCCAGCCAGAGAGGCCCGCCCGCCGATGAGTGGGCCCTGATCGCGGGCCAGGCCACATCGGAAACCCCTCCCGGGGTCGGATTCCCCTCTCCCCCTCCCACAGGCTGCCCCCTCGACCCTTCCACACCGAGTTCCCGCTGGCTGAGAGCAGGTGTGGATGGCGCCGGCGGGACTCGGCTTTTTTACGAAGGCCGCTCGGCCCATCCCGGGCTGAGAATCGGTGGCGGGGCCGTGTAGAGTGGTCCCCGATCGGCGGCGCGCCAACCACATCGGCGCCAATGGCGCCAATTCTCCGCTCTGCAGAGAATCGCGTGCCGGTGTCGGGGTGGCGTGTAGTGATTCGCAACGGTCACTAAGATTCTGCGGCCAGGCCCCGGGCTGAGAGAATCCCGCCCCCTATTCCTAGGATAGGGGGCCTCTACACAAAATTAGCAGGAGGCCTCAAGTACTCAAAATTGGATCCAAGTCATGCGAACTAACAGCTTGAATTGGAGGAAGAATCGAAGAAATTCATCACCATAAGCACAAGTATGTGCCTGTGCCAGTATATGATGTTACCCTTCGGTATTTCATCTGCCCGGGCTATGTTTCAGCATCGAATGGAGAGCCTTTTACAAGTGATCCCAAAGGTTCTTGTGTATCTGGACAATGGTTTACTAACAGGAGCATCGCCCAAAGGAAATAGTGCCAATTTGCGAGAAGTCCTTGGGAGATTCAAAGAAGCTGGTATGTTTCTGAAACGTGAAAAGTGCACATTTCAGGCTGATTAGGTCACATATTGAAAATCGCTTATTGTCACAAGTAGGCTTCAAATGAAGTTACTGTGAAAAGCCCCTAGTCGCCACATTCCGGCGTCTGTTCGGGGAGGCTGGTACGGGAATTGAACCGTGCTGCTGGCCTGCCTTGGTCTGCTTTCAAAGCCAGCTATTTAGCCCTGTGCTAAACCAGCCCCTGGTTCAGGGTTCAAAGTGGATGGAAAAGGCTTGCATCCAATCGAGGATACGATAATAGCGATAAAAGTGGTGCCGAAACCAAGGAATGCAACAGAGTTGAAGTTGTTCTTCGGGATGCTCAACTACTATGGCCATTTTTTACCCAACGTATCTACAGTTTTGGTGCCCTTGCACCAACAGTTGAAGAAGCAGCAACAATGGAAGTGGGAAGATTCCCAGAGAACATCTTGTTGACCAATTGAAACGGGCCCGACAATCATCCACCTGACTAATCCACTTTGACCCAGGTAGGCCGATAATAGTGACGTGTGATGCATCGCATTATGGCATAGGGGCTGTACTTCTCATAAGATGGTATGGAGAGGATTGTCGCCTTTGCTTCCAGCACCTTGTCAGATGCCGAAAGGAAGTATACACAGATAGCAAAGAGAGTTTGGCAGTCATATATGCTGTGAAGACGTTCCACCAATAAGTTTATGGCCTTCACTTCACCATAATGTCGGACCATAAGCCTTTACTTGGGCGCTTCTGTAAGTATAAATCGGTTCTGCCAATCGCGTTGGCCAGAGTACAAAGGTGGGCATTGCTGTTGGCTGTGTGTGATTACACTTTTCAACAGAGCCCAAGTACACCTATCTCGAATGTCGATGCTCGAAGCCTGCTTCCACTTCATCAGACAATATCTTTACCCCCCATTCCACAGGAGATAGTCCTTGCTTTGAATTTTCTTGACACTGCCTATTTTGTCGGCTCGTATCAAGACATGGACTGGCAGGGACTCTGTTATACTGAAGGGCAAAAGAATGGTGCTAACTGGCTGGCATTTTAATAATTCAGAGCAAGTCAGGCCCTACTTACTGCATTGAGATGAAATTAGCTGTGAATGCGGGGTGCTTCTGCGGGGTGCAGAGTGATGTCGTAACCCCCGGGGTGATATCCACTTCTCTAGGAGTTGCACAACGCACATCCTGGCCGGACCAAGATTATAAATTTGGTCGCCAAAGAAATAGTGTAGTCAGCCGTTGTGAACATTGCCAAGCGCAGCAGACTCTTCCACCTGCAGCCAAACTACACCTTTGAGAGTGGCCTGGCCGCCCTTGGACGAGGCTCCACATTGATTTTGCTGCCCTTTTATGGGAATGATGTTTTTAATTGTTGTGGATGCCCACTCAAAATGCTTGAAAGTCCAACTCGTGCATTCAACGACTGCGTGAGCCATGATCAACAAGCTGTGACAGATTTTAGAAACACATGGCATCCCAGAGGTGATAGTTTCTGATAATGGCACAAATTTCACAGCTGAAGAGTTTCAACTCGAGTCTCATGTTATCTACCATATACGAACGGCCCCCTATCACCTCGCTTCCAATGGGTTGGTGGAATGAGTGGTCCAAACCTTTAAAGCCTCAATGAGGAAACAGTCTAACAAACCACTGACACTTAGCCGGCTTTAACCCCATAAAACACAATCTCACAATCTATTACCGGGGTTACCACGGCCAGGTTGACTCCCATGCTATCACCGTGGTTACTCCAGCTGAGTTGTTGATAGGTCAATGCCTTGACTGTGTTTCCCCAAATTTGACTCTGAGCCCCATCAAAGGAACACCACAACTCGGCAAAGGGAGTCTGATCGTTTGAAGTGGAGGACTTTAGTTTTTTGTCCAGAATTTACCCAGGAAGGTTATTGCAAGGATTGGCCCAGGGATGCACTATCAATAACGACGAGACGAGAGTAGAGAATAATCGAGGCTTTATTACGCAGAGATGTGTCGCCTCCCGCCGCTGCTGCCGAGATGGCTGCAGCTCGGAGAGCCCACACATTTATACTCCGCCTACTGGGCGGAGCCAGCACGCAGGGATCTACCCCCGTACCTGTCGTACAGGGGCCTTACCGTAATACCCCTCATGTGATATATACAATACAACAGTGGTGACTACCATCTCACTTAAAAAAAGGGCCCAGCGGGGGGGGGTGGAAAACTATTTACCTTCAGGTGTTTAACATTTTAAGGAAAAGTTTACAAATTCAGACGATCGGGCGCCTTGATCTGTCATTGAGAGCGCCGCAGTGCTGGTGCCGATTTCGGCATCGGTTCGGTCGTCGGTGACTCCGGGGGCGTGTCGACCTCATCTTCATCCCCGGATGGGACCAAGGGGAGGACGGATCATCCTGGAGCGGGGGCTGTGGTGGTGTGCGCTGGGGGGAGGGAGGGTGGCGCTGGGGCAGAGTGGGGGGTGAGGACCCAGCTGGTGCCAGGTCCCTGTGGGATTCTGTGTCTTGGCGGCCGTCGGGGTACACTACGTGGGCGTACTGCGGGTTTGTGTGAAGTAGCTGTACCCTCTCAACCAACGGGTCCACCTTGTGTAGCCGCACGTGCTTGCGGAGGAGGATGGGTCCTGGAGCTGCCAGCCACGTTGGGAGCGAAACCCCGGAGGTGGACTTCCTGGGGAAGGCAAAGAGACGTTCATGGGGAGTTTTGTTAGCCGCAGTGCAAAGGAGCGACCGAATGGAGTGAAGGGTGTCGGGGAGGACCTCCTGCCAGCGGGAGGCCGAGAGATTTCTGGACCGTAGGGCCAGCTGGACGGCATTCCAGACCGTCCCATTTTCCCGCTCCACCTGCTCGTTTCCCCGGGGGTTGTAGCTGATCGTCCTGCTCGAGGCAATGCCCCTGTTGAGCAGGTACTGGCGCAGCTCATCGCTCATAAATGAGGATCCCCGGTCGCTGTGGACGTAGGCGGGGAAACCGAACAGAGCGAAGATGGTGTTGAGGGCTTTGATGACGGTGGCAGACGTCATAACGGGGCATGGGACGGCGAAGGGGAATCTGGAACATTCGTCGACCACATTTAAGAAAGTACGTGTTTCGGTCGGTGGAGGGGAGGGGCAATTTGAAGTCCACGCTGAGGCGTTCAAAGGGGTGGGAGACCTTCACCAGGTGCGCTCGGTCTGGCCGATAGAAGTGCGGTTTACACTCCGCGCAGACCTGGCAGTCTCTGATGATAGCCCTGACTTCCTCGATGGAGTTAGGGCAGATTGCGGGCCTTTATGAAGTGATAAAAGCGGGTGACCCCTGGGTGACAGAGATTGTCGTGCAGGGTCCGGAGTCGGTCCACATGTGCGCTGGCACAAGTACCTCGGGATAGGGCATCGGGGGGCTCGTTGAGCTTACCGGGGTGATACAAAATCTCGTAATTGTAGGTGGAGAGCTCGATCCTCCACCACAAGATCTTATCATTTCTGATCTTACCCCGCTGTGTTGTTGAACATGAAGGCAACCGACCATTGGTACGTGAGGAGAGTGAATCTCCTGCCGGCCAGGTAATGCCTCCAATGTCGCACAGCTTCAACGATAGCTTGGGCCTCCTTTTTGACGGAGGAGTGCCGAATTTCAGAGGCATGGAGGGTGCGGGAATAGAATGCCACGGGCCTGCCTGCCTGGTTGAGGGTGGCGGCTAGAGCAACGTCTGATGCATCGCTCTCGACTTGGAAGGGGAGAGTCTCGTCGACCGCGTGCATCGCGGCCTTGGCACATTTGAAGGCCTGGTGAGCCTTGGACGTCAGGGGGAAAATGGTGGAGTGAATGAGTGGGAAGGCCTTGTCTGCATAGTTAGGGACCCACTGGGCGTAGTACGAGAAGAAGCCCAGCATCATTTGAAGGCCTTGGGGCAGTGGGGAAGGGGGAGTTCCATGAGGGGGCGCATACGATCGGGGTCGGGCCCTAGCACTCCGTTCTGGACCACATAGCCGAGGATGGCTAATCAGTTCATGCTGAACACGCATTTCTCCTTGTTGTAGGTTAGGTTGAGGAGTTTAGCGGTGTGAAGGAATTTGTAAAGGTTAGCGTCGTGGTCCTGCTGGTCGTGGCCGCAGATGGTGACGTTATCCAGGTATGGGAAGGTGGCCCGCAGTCCGTACCGGTCAACCATTCAGTCCATCTCCCGTTGGAAGACCGAGACCCCGTTAGTGACGCCAAAAGGAACCCTCAGGAAGTGGTAAAGTCGGCCGTCCGCTTCAAACGCGGTGTACGGGCGGACCGCATTGCGAATGTTGAGCTGGTGGTAGGCAGATTTCAGGTCCACTGTCGAGAGGACCCGGTACTGTGCAATCTGATTGACCATATCAGATATGCGTGGGAGGGGGTACACGTCGAGCTGCGTGTACAGATTGATGGTCTGACTGTAGTCAACGATCATCCTGTTTTTCTCCCCAGTTTTCATAACTACCACTTGGGCTCTCCAGGGACTGTTGCTGGCCTCGATAATACCTTCCTGTAGCAGCTGCTGGACCTCAGACCTGATGAAGGTCCTGTCCTGGGCGCTGTACTGTCTGCTCCTTGTGGCGACGGGTTTGCAATCCGGGGTGAGGTTTGCAAACAGAAGGTGGGTCGACCTTAAGGGTCGTGAGACTGCAGACAGTAAGGGGTGGTAGGGGCCCGCCAAATTTCAGGGTTAGGCTCTGGAGGTTGCACTGGAAGTCCAGGCCAAGTAGCAAGGCAGCGCAGAGGTCGGGGAGGACGTAGAGCCGGAAGCCGCTGAACTCTACACTCTGGATGGTGAGGGCGGCGGTGCAGTACCCATGGATCGCCACGGAGTGGGATCCGGAGGCCAGGGAGATTTTCTGGTTAATGGGGTGTACCGTGAAGGAGCAGCGCCTTACCGTATCGGGGTGGTGAAGCTATCAGTTCTCCCAGAATCCAGAAGGCAGGATATCTCGTGCCCGTCGACCTTCACTGTCATCGACGCGGTCGCGAGGTTGTGTGGTGGGGACTGGTTGATCGTGATGGAGGCGAGATGCGGCTGGTCGGCGGCGGTTGCAGGCGATGAGCGGCCTGATGAGGTGGCCGACGAGCAGAGGTCCTGAGGCGGGGAGGATGGCGGCGCCCACAGGCCGCACGTTTCCCGAGGCAGGCAAGATGGCGGCGCCCACGGGCCGCACGTGGTCTGAGGCGAGGAAGATGGCGGCACCCACGGGTTGCACGGGGGGGCGGGTGCAGGAAAAATGGGCCTGGTTACAGCGGCGATCGAGTGGGCCTGGCACACTGCAGCGAAATGTCCTTTCTTCCCGCAGGCCTTGCAGAGCGCGCTCCGCGCCAGGCGGCGCTGCCGGGGGAGTTTTGTCTGTCCGCAAAAGTACCACTTGGGTCCCCCGCGGTTGTTTGGCTGCCACACGGCGCAGGCCTGGGGTTGGCTGGGGGCAGTCGCTGATGGGGTCCATGATGGGGTGTTCGCTGGCGGGGTCCACGATGCCCAGAAGGGGTGGACCCTGAGGTCCAGCGGTCGGGGGCATACGCCTGTACATTGCGTGAGGCGACTGTGAGCGAGATCGCTAGTTTGTTGGTCGCCATGAGGTCGAGGGTAGCCCCTTCTAAGAGGCGCTGGCAGATGTAGGCCGACCCTATGCCCGTAACGAACGCATCTCTAACTAGCAGGTCAGATGTTCAAAGGCCAAAACGGCCTGGCAATCGCAGTCTCTCACCAGGGCGTGCAGGGCAAGCCAGAAATCTTCCACAGACTCACCGGGGAGTTGATGCCGCATGGACAGGAGGTGCCTGGCGTAGATTTTGTTGGTCTGTTGAGTGTCGTTCTCCTTCAGTAGCGCCATGGCCTCAGCGTAGGTTGGTACGTCCTGGATGAGGGGAAAGATATCGGAACTCAGCCGCGTGTAAAGGATCTGGAGCTTCTGTGCCTCTGAGGGTGGTTCTGTCTCAGATCCGATGTATGCTTCAAAGCAAGCTAGCCAATGTGCGAAGGCCGACTTGGCGTTGTCTGCTTGAGGGTGGAGCTGCAGGCGATCAGGCTTGATGCGGAGGTCCATCGTTGTAAAATCTCTGCGTAATAAATTGATGCTCTATCAATTACAGCGAGACGGGAGTAGAGTGTA
The DNA here is from genome assembly GCF_047496885.1 of Scyliorhinus torazame. Taxonomy (NCBI): domain Eukaryota; kingdom Metazoa; phylum Chordata; class Chondrichthyes; order Carcharhiniformes; family Scyliorhinidae; genus Scyliorhinus; species Scyliorhinus torazame. The sequence continues at coordinate 95,208,740 of NC_092714.1, read as the reverse complement.
ATCGAGGCTTTGTTACACAGAGATGTGTAGCATCCCGCAGCTGCTGTCGAAATGGCTGTAGCTCGGAGAGCCCACACATTTATACTCCGCCTACTGGGCGGAGCCAGCAGGCAGGGATCTACCCCCTTACCTGTAGTACAGGGGCCTTACCGTAATACCCCTCGTATGCGGTATATACAGTGGTGACTACCGCACCCAGTGTCTTATGTCGTTGACCCAGAGGGCTACGAAGTGCAGAAGCATGTAGATCATATGCGAAAGCGGGAAGCTGCCGCCCCCACAGCGAGGCGTGTGGACCTAGCAGTACTTACCAGTGTGCCAGCCACATTCAGCGGCAATAGAACCAAGGGTTTCCCAAGGGAAATCTAGTGTGTCAACAGAAGGAGCGAAGGAGGGTGTCGGCACTGGTTCATCTTTGTCATCTGTAAATTTTCCTGCCACTGTGTGGTCTCTATTCCTCAAGCATCAAGAAACTGTTTGGAGAGTTGCAGCTCTCTGCAAGAGTCCTTCCCGGTTAGACTGAACATATGAGCTTTGGCCCTTGGCTCCCTTACTGAGGATTCTGTTTGACTGCCCATAGTTTTATATGAGGTTTTTTTCGTGAATTGTGATGGAACTTAAAAGGGGAGGAATGTGATTGCATGGCCCTTTAAGAAGAGATCCTTTGTGGGCCACATGACCTGCCTGGAACCTACGGGGACGGAGTATGCAAACCTATTGGGTGTCCGGGTGTGAACCTGGGTAGCAGGGAACCAGAAGACTATGCCCTGGAGTCGGTGGGGACTGTGTTGTGCTTGTATGTAAATATACTACTCCAGTTTGTTTAGAAGTCACTGTTGTGATTTAACTGCCTCTTGTATTACCTCGTGCTACAAACTACTCATTAGATTTGGCACAAATTGGCATTTAACTGGTCCTCTGGCTTAATGTCAATTAGTTTCTTTTTGAACACTTCTTTTTCTTGATTTAACCTCCAGCTTTGTTTGTTTTTAATCCCAGCACTGGCTGGTTGGGATTCTGCAGAATCTCTTGGTTTCCAGTTTCAGGTTGCTATTTATTTCTTTGAAGAAATAGTTTTATCTATTAAGTTCCAAAATAATCACATGAACTGAGTTTAGATTCCGTGCCCGTTGGGTGCACATTTCTCCACAGGTGGCAAATGTTGATGACATGAAACCCAACATGGTGTTAAGAGAATTGTAGGGTAATAATGTCAAGGATGTGTCGCGAAAACCTAAAGATGGAATTGTGCTGGGAGAAGGATGGTGTTATAAGGCAATGCATTGTGATTCCACTGATTAAAGGGGGCATGGGTTCCATTTACCTCTCTCTGGATTAAGTGACATGGCTGTTTGAAGTCAGTCAAGCAGAGGAAGCACAGAATGAAAGAAATCACTTGATTGTATTGGTTTAAAGCACAGTATTAAATTAGGACGGTGTTTTGTATTCTTGGGGCATTTAGAAATAATGCCCTATATCTTCCCAGCAGCGACAGTGATGTTTGGATTGTCGCTGCGCTCGTATATTCCACCAACATAATGCTGCTGCACATTTCTTCTGGCTGTTATATGTTGGTTGTGACTGGTTATGGAACAATTACAGAGAAACTAATATATCTGTAAAATAACCAGTTTATTGGATGAACATAATGTACTGATACACAGGACTACAGGTGTTCGTCCGTCGAAGCCATGAGCTTTTTCCGTCTCGACGGATTGCTTACCATTTCAACACCACACCTTGCTCTCATATCCACATGTCCGTCTTTGGCTTGTTACAGTGCTCCAGAGAAGCCCAGCGCAGCAACACCTGTCTGACTTTGGCAGCACGCTAGCATAGTGGTTAGCACTGTGGCTTCACAGCTACAGGGTCCCAGGTTCGATTCCATGCTGGGTCACTGTCTGTAAGGAGCCTGCACGTTCTCCCCGTGTCTGCGTGGGTTTCCTCCGGGTGCTCCGATTTGCTCCCACAGTCCAAAGATGTGCAGGTTAGGTGGATTGGCCATGATAAATTGCCCTTAGTGTCCAAAAAGGTGAAGAGGGGTTATTGGGTTATGGGGATAGGGTGGAAGTGAGGGCTTAAATGAGTCGGTGCAGACCCGATGGGCCGAATGGCCTCCTTCTGCACTGCTTGTTCTATGACTTAATTGGTTTAATCGGTCTGGAGATTTCATGACTCTCCCTGACAGTTCTTGTCAGATGTGGAAGATTGATAGTCTCCCTTTGGATTTTTGTGGTTTGATTTGGTTGGCCTTCGGTAAGAGTTGTAGTATCTGGTGCATTGTCAGTTTGACTCTCAATATCTGACTCTCCCAAATATATAACGGAAGATGCTCTTTGTGGAATTATAGTTGACGTACCTTCTATTGTAATTGGAAGCTTGTTCATATACATTTTGTATCAGTATTTTGTGTGACAAGTAGCTGGGAACGTCCGTCAGCTGCTGATGTTGCAGCAAAGTAATCTGCGAATCTGGGACCTGAGTGAGTGGATCTAGGAACAGTATCTCCTCTGAACAATTATGAAATAAACAGCACAGAGACTTGAGAAAGGTGAATTAGATCAGACGAATTCAATCCAAAACGGGTGCAGAAAGGGAAAGAAAGAGATGGAATGAAAGAATATAAGGAAAAGAGGAGAAAAGATAGAGGAAAAATAGATTTTTAATATAAATTAATACCTGTAGAAATGAGACTGCATACACAATAGTTTGTTTTGAGTGCCAAGTTGATTTGACAATACTGTTCTCATTTAAAGGGTGCTTCAATATCAGCTTCAGTGTGTATCTACTCCGCAAATACAACTTAATGCCATTCATTGCATTTCAATGGTGAGCCAGGCAGTGAGATGCCATTTTAACAAAGGTAGAGTCATGCGATTCAGACAGCATACTTTGGATATACCTATTTAACTGTGCACCTGCTCCTCTGCTGCATGTATTGTACTATTTACATATTAATTATGGCAAATGCCATTAGTTTCACCATTAGTTTAACACTAAAATCTGACCAATACAAATGCACAATATCTTACTATTAGTCTGTTATTGAGTAGAACCAAGCTAACAGAATAACATTTTGCTGTGTAAAATTACAATATCAATTTAGCAAAGCGTAGTTCAGTTTATAATCAAAGTGGCACTGATAGATTTCCTGATTTAAGGCTGCCTATTGGATGCCGTAGCATAAAATCACCTCTTCTTGCCATTGCTAGTCTCATTTAAAAAGAAAAAACAGAATTTCAATTAAGGGGCAATTTAGTGTGGCCAGCCCACCTACCCTGCACATCTTTGGGTTGATGGGGGGATGGGGGGGGGGTGGTGGGGGGGGGACCCACGCAGACACGGGAAGAATGTGCAAACTCCACATTGACAGTGATCTGGGGCTGGGATCGAACCGGGGTCCTTGGTGCCATGAGGCAGCTGTGCTAACCACTGTGCCGCTACCATTGCTAGTCTCATGTCTCATAATTAGAGAATCTTCTGTATTGGCTGTTGTACCGTACATTGTCCTGGGCTTTGTATTCTCCATTTATACTTTCATTAAAAACATATTGACTTTTCTAAAACTTTCCTAACGTTAAAATGTTCACTGAACGTTTGAAAGCCATCTGATAGGGATTAACTAAAATCCTTTAACAGTTAAAGTGAATTCCACCTTGAGTGATCTAATCAATCATTTTGATCAATTCAACTATGTGGGCACTTTCAAAGTTAAACAAATGTCCCTGGGACAATAATTGTCAAAGTTTATTTAACTTTGAAAGAGTATCCAATAAATTTCATCCCTCCCTTTTTTTTCTGCCTATAAATTGCAAGGAAGGTTATGCAACACTGTTAATGATCTCTCAAGGTTTCTAGCTACCATGCTGTCGTAGCAAGAACCGTGGCATTGTGGTGAATGTATTACTGCTACCATTCACCATTGCATTGTATTGTATTATGTTGATGCCCTTGTGGGCTCCGCCCCCTCGGGTGGCGGTATATAGATCTGCAGCCTGTAGGCGGCACTCAGTACAGAGCAGTCGCAGGCAGGCACAGATCTAGCTGATTAAAACCACTGTTCACTTCTACTCATCGCCTTGTGTGAATTGAAGGTCGCATCAATTGAATCAGCTAAGATAATGCTATGGAAGCCGCCCTCAAACCTGATTGACTGGAACTCGACCCACAGGCAGCTGAAGCCAAAGGAATCTTTTCATACTGGCTCCGCTGCTTTGAGGCCTAACTCACCGCCTCCTCCTTGCCCGCCATCACCGAGGCACAGAAGCTGAGTCTCCTCCACGCCCGGGTGAGCCACAGAATCTCCGTACTAATCGAGGAAGCAACCACGTACGTAGACGCGGTCGCGTTCCTGAAAATACATCACGTGAGGCCGGTGAAGTGTTCACGTGGCATCTCCTCACTACTCGTCGTCAACGCCCCAGGGAATTGCTGGAGGAATACCTACGCGACCTGAGGGTGCTCGCTCGAAACTGCAATTACAAGGATGTCACGGCCTCGCAGCATATGGAACTCGCCATCCGGGACACCTATGTGGCTGGAGTCCGGTCCAATTAAGTCAGACAGCGCCTGCTCGAAAACGGCGCCCTCAACCTAGAAGAGACGGTAAAACTATCCACCTCCTTAGAAGTAGCTTTCAAGAGCCTAAATGCCTTCCCCTCCGACCACACGATTCCCTCGTGGTCACCCGACCCGAGGGTGTCCCAGACCTGTGCTGCGCGGCTGCCCGCCCAACCCGGGGGGCCGCCCTGCTATTTCTGCGGTCAGGATCAGCGCCTCAGGCAGCGTTGCCCGACTCGGAGCACGATCTGCAGCGACTGCGGCAAGAAAGGACATTTTGCCAAAGTCTGCTTGGCCCGACCCAAAGCTCCTAAATCACAGGCCCACAGACCCCGCAGAGTGGCTGCGTGTCTGCCGGTAACGCCCCCTTCTGACCCATCATCCGCCTCGTGCTATCCATGGGGGCCGCCATCTTTAACCCTACCCAACACGTGAGACTCATGGGGGCCGTCATTTTGGCCGCCATCTTCAACGCCACCCGACACGTGCGACCGACGGGGGTCGCCATCTTTGTCACCATCTTCAACGCCACCCGACACATGCGACCGACGGGGGCCGCCATCTTGGAACCACCCCGCTACCTCCGACCATGCCGGCTACCCGCAGACGGCGCTGTCACCCTCGACCAGTCACGGCCCAAGCACCTCAAGAACTCGATGATGACCGTCCGGGTCAATGGACACGAAACGCCCTGTCTGTTTGACTCCGGGATGCACGGAGAGCTTTATCCATCCGGACACGGTAAGGCGCTGTTCTCTCCAGATTTCCCCCGCATCCCAAACAATCTCCCTTGCTTCCGGACCACATTCAATGCCGATCCGGGGGTACTGTGTCGCGAACCCCGCGATGCAGGGTGCAGAGTACGCCAATTTTAAACTATATGTCCTCCCCCATCTCTGTGCTCCTCTCCTGTTAGGACTGGACTTCCAGTGCAACCTCAGGAGCCTGACCCTGAACTTCGGCGGGCCCCTACCCCCTCGCACCGTATGTAGCCTCGTGACCCTTAAGGTCGCCCCTTCCTCGATCTTCGCGAACTTCACCGCCGACTGTAAACCCGTCGCCACCAGGAGCAGGCGGTACGGTGCCCAGGACAGGACTTTTATAAAGTCAGAGGTCCAGCGGCTCTTGAGGGAGGGGGTCATCGAGGCCACGAATCGCCCCTGGAGAGTCCAAGTGGTGGTCGTCAGGACCGGGGAAAAGAACCGGATGGTTGTAGACTACAGCCAAGCTATAAATCGGTACAAGCAAATCGATGCGTACCCCCTTCCCCGGATAGCGGACATGGTGAATCAGATTGCACACTACCGGGTTTTCTCCACGGTAGATCTGAAGTCCGCATACCACCAGCTTCCAATCCGCCCGGAAGACCACCACTACACAGCCTTTGAGGCAGGCGGCCGCCTCTTCCACTTCCTCAGGGTCCACTACGGCGTCACCAATGGGTTCTCGGTCTTCCAAAGAACGATGGACCGAGTGGTGGATCAGTACGGGCTGCGGGCCACGTTCCCGTACTTGGATAACTTCACCATCTGCGGTCATGATCAGCAGGACCATGACGCTAACCTTCAGAAGTTCCTCCAAAGCCCTCAATCTCACCAATAAAAAATTATTAAAAATCGCTTATTGTCACAAGTAGGCTTCAAATGAAGTTACTGTGAAAAGCCCCTAGTCGCCACATTCCGGCGCCTGTTCGGGGAGGCTGGTACGGGAAGGACAACAAGGAGAAATGCGTTTTCCGCACAACGCGACTTGTCATCCTCGGCTATGTCGTGGAAAACGGAGTCCCAGGGCCTGACTCCGACCGCATGAGCCCCCTCCTGCAACTCCCCCTCACCCACTGCCCCAAGGCCCTGGAAAGATGCCTCGGGCTCTTTTCATATTATGCCCAGTGGGTCCCCAACTTTGCGGACAAAACCTGCCCACTTATCAAAGCCACCATCTTCCCTCTGACGACTAAGGCCTGCCTGGCCTTCAGCCGCATCAAGGCAGACATTACCAAAGCCGCGATGCACGCGGTGGACGAGTCCATCCCCTTCCCGGTGGAGAGTGACGTGTCAGATGTCGCCTTGGCCGCTACCCTTAACCAGGCCCGTGGCCTTTTTTACTCGTACCCTCTATGCCTCCGAAATTCAACACTCCTCGGTCGAAAAGGAAGCTCAAGCCATTGTGGAAGCTGTGCGACATCGGAGGCACTACCTTGCTGGTAGGAGGTTCACCCTCGTCACCGACCAACGGTCGGTAGCCTTTGTTCAACAATACACAGCGGGGAAAGATCAAGAATGATAAAATCTTGAGGTGGAGAATCGAACTCTCCACCTATAATTACGACATTGTGTATCGTCCGGGAAAGCTCAACGAGCCCCCAGATGCCCTGTCCCGCGGCACATGCGCTAGCGTGCAAGATGACCGACGCTGGGCCATCCACAATGACCTCTGTCACCCGGGGGTCACCCGTCTTCTCCACTTCATTAAGGCCCGCAATCGGCCTACTCCACCGAGGAGGTCGGGGCCATGACCAGGGACTGCCAAGTCTGCGCGGAGTGCAAGCCGCACTGCTATCGGCCAGACAAGGCCCACCTGGTGAAGGCCTCCCTCCCCTTTGAGCGCCTCAGCGTCGGCTTCAAAGGGCCCCTCCACTCCACTGACCGCAACGTGTATTTACTTAACATCATTGATGAGTACTCCCGTTTCCCCTTTGCCATACTATGCCCTGACATGACCTCGGCCACCTAAGGCCCTGCATAGCATCTTCACCCTGTTCGGTTTCCCCACTTAAGTCCACAGTGACCGGGGCTCCTCGTTTATGAGCAACGAGCTGCGTCAGTACATGCTCGGTTAAGGCCATTGCCTCGAGCAAGATTACCAGCTACAAACCCCGGGGAAACGGACAGGTGGAGAGGGAGAACGCGACAGTGTGGAAGGCCGTCCTTCTGGCCCTACGGTCTAGAAGTCTCCCAGTTTCCCGCTGGCAGGAGGTCCTCCCTGACATGCTCCACTCCATTAGGTCCCTCCTCTGCACAGCCACGAACGAGACCCCTCATGACCGCCTATTTGTCTTCCCCAGGAAATCCACCTCCGGGGTCCTTCCTGGCTGACAACACCGGGGCCAGTCCTCCTCCGAAAACACGTGAGGAGCCATAAATCCGACCCCCTGGTCGAGAGGGTCCAGCTCCTTCACGCCAACCCTCAGTATGCCTACGTGGCGCACCACGACGGCAGACAAGATACAGTCGCCCTCCGGGATCTGGCATCCGCCAGTTCCCCTGCAATCATCATCTACCGCCTCCACCCGACACCGAACACCGCCCCCGCCCCTACATGGCCTACAACCCCCCTCCCCCCCATCGCCGACCTACAGTGATGAAGCTCCAGACGACACGCTCCCGGATGCAACGAGCCCAACACCCGTGCCCACAATGATGATTTCAACACCCGTGCCCGCAGCGAAACCAGAGCTCAGGCGATCGCAGCGAATGATCAAGGCGCCGGACAGACTCGATCTGTGAGCCCACTTCGCCCCCCCGCTGGACTTCAATTTTTAACAGGGGATGAATGTGGTGAATGTATTACTGCTACCATTCACCATTGTATTGCATTACATTGTATTGTATTATGTTGATGCCCTTGTGGGCTCCGCCTATGGCTCCACCCCCTCGGGGGAGGTATATAGATCTGCAGCCTGCACTCAGTACAGAGCAGTCGCAGGCAGGCACGATCTAGCTGATTAAAACCACTGTTCACTTCTACTCATCGTCTCGTGTGAATTGATGGTCGCATCAGGCATATAAAGGCTCCTTTTCTCTTTGAACTTGATGGTTTTGGGACAAGGACTGGGAGGCTGTGTCTGCATTGTGAAGAGGCAAGTGAACAGGCGAGTGAAGAGCCCTTTTTATTTGAACATCCTTTCATATTGCACCCCTGTCCTCCCTGGATTTCTCCTGGTTGGGTAATTTCTTGACTTGATTTACACAGTGCAAAATAATCTCTGCTGTTTGCCCATTCTAGTTTTGTGAAATATGCATATTTAATTGACTTGGTTTCTCATGGATACAAGAATCTGAATCATGCAATCAATGACCTTCCTCTATCTAAACAACAATGTCAATAAGCTTGTGCTTATTGACGGGAATAATTCTCCAGGATTACCAAATACGTTGACATTTCCTGAAAAGCTCTTTGATTACAGATCCTCAGCTTTTAGAAAGCTGGGCCCCTTCAGCCAACTGTTCTGGTGAGGACAAATCAATACCTGCAGTTCACTCTAGTTAAGTTTACTGGTTTGAACAATCCTGATGAGCACCTCTATTCTTCTTTGAAATTTTGTTTCATATTTTTAGTCACCTGCCTGCACATCATAAGCAACAGCGAGGTTTTTTTACTATCAGTACTGCAGAAACTGTTGGCAGTTTTAATTTGTAATTGCTGCCTTCCTTTGGTATAATTTGCAATGAAACATTCTCGTGTCACTTGCATATTAAAGGCATATCTATTATCAGGAACAAATGTAATAAAGTATCATTTTTAATTACTGAACACTATTATTTTCAAATCAACCGTACTGACAGGTTCTGGAAGGTTTGCAGTGTCTGTACTCTTGTGGCTGTCTGGTTGAAGTAATCACAGAACAGCACAACCATCGACATTCTGGGGCCTGCTCAGCATATCAGTATTTGTTGGTGCAGATCAATGCAGATGGAAAACCTCCTTTTCAATATTGTTCCATATCTCTCATTTCTGGAATTAAGTAACAGGATAATTTCTTCCTTGTGTCTCTTACCCATACTAATAACTCAGATTGATGCATCTGTGTACAGTAGGTGGTGCCATGAATTTGCCTAGCAACAGCAGTAAAACAAATTTAAAACCGATGTCCAGCACCAGGTAGAAATCTGCCTAGAGACAGCAGTAGACAATATTCAAAAGGCCCCAATGATATACTTCCCTCCCTAGTAACAAATTCAGAAGACAGTTTAGATATGAATCAAATGTGAATGGCTTTTGAGCAGAAACGGCTTTTAGACATTTGGGAAGATCAATGAGGTATACTTGTGTTAATGTATAGTCCAGAAAGTTGATAGAGGTAGACAGCTGAATACATAGAAGGCATATTTGGGCAGCACGGTAGCATTGTGGATAGCACAATTGCTTCACAGCTCCAGGGTCCCAGGTTCGATTCCGGCTTGGGTCACTGTCGGTGCGGAGTCTGCACATCCTCCCCGTGTGTGCGCGGGTTTCCTCCGGGTGCTCCGGTTTCCTCCCACAGTGCAAAGATATGCAGGTTAGGTGGATTGGCCATGATAAATTGCCCTTAGTGTCCAAAATTTCCCTTCGTGTTGGGTGGGGTTACTGGGTTATAGGGATAGGGTGGAGGTGTTGACCTTGGGTAGGGTGCTCTTTCCAAGAGCCGGTGCAGACTCGATGGGCCGAATGGCCTCCTGCATTGTATATTCTATGATAACTATGATATTCAAAGAGGAACAAAGGTATAATTGGCTGGATGATCAGAAGCAAGAGAGGCAGTTGACATCTATCAGCTTCCGAAGCAAATGAGCTAGTTTCCCAGCTAGCAACCTAGCGGTCACATTTACATGAAACAAACCTCAAAGTCTCAGAGCCAAGGCAGTGCAGAAAACCTTCATGAGGGCAGTTTTAAATATATTCACTGGACCAGGAAAATATGTTTCCCAGACTTGAGTATCATCCCTGCATTTTGTGGTAACTATAAGCTGGTTGTTTAATATGAATGTTGTTTGGGGAACAGGGAAAGCCTGTTCAGGTATCATAGGTACATTTTGGAATAAGGGGTATGTTCCACATAAACTGTGTATTTTGGAATTTATGTATCAGAGTTGGCTGAGAGTAGGGTAGTCCTGTTCATGTGTATTTGTCTTTACTTTATTAAATAGCCTTTAATAATTGTTACACGACGACCGGGCTGTTTATTCTCATTGGGGTTTCATTTGTCTCTTCACATCAAAACAAACACAACTGTCCACCCCATGAACCGATGTTCCAAATGTGTTACCCTCACCAGTAACATCAGCCAGCTTCGTGAACTCCTGTAAGGAAAGGGGAGAATGCAAAGCCTACTCGATCCCACTATATTTTCTATATTTGTAGTTGTTTAAAATCTGTTTATCATCCACATGTTTCAATTCTTTTTTTAAAATATAAATTTAGAGTACCCAATATTTTTTTTTCCAATTAAGAGGCTATTTTAGCATGGCCAATCCACCTAACCAGACACAGGGAGAATGTGCAACCTCCACACGACAGTGACCCAGGACTGGGATTCGAACCGGGTCACATGTTTCAATTCTGATGAAAGGTCATTGCCCTGGAACGTTAACTCCTGTTTCTCTCTCTCTCTCTCTCTCTCTCTCTCTCTCCAGATGCTGCCTGATGTGCTGAGTTGAAGCTAGCCTTCTTAAAATTTTTATCTATAATTAGTTGGATTCGGTCATCTATCTCATTGACTTCACTTGCTGAAACTCAAGTGATCTTTTGAATATCATCGGAACCTGCTCCTCACTTATGCAAATTTACTTACAACCTTTAATTTATTTTCAGCGTTTGTTATTTTAAATTTTCTACAGGTATTGTGACACCATTTAAATTGAGGTTCTCTGACCCTTGTTAAATTTATCCTGGAGACTCCAGTTCATCAGCTTTATAATTCCAGTACCGGTGGTTTAAACCTAATGCTGATTGATGCGATCAGCAGGAGAGAACTTGCAATAGTAATATAATGTAGTCACAGAAAACATCAGTATAAAATGCAAAATGTGTTTAGCCAATAAGTTTCATTAGGTTTCAGTATACATATAGACAATGATGAATATACTAGGTCAAATGGGTTTTCAAATAACAAACTATATTTCTATACAGAGAATCTGCACATTTTCAGTTTACCTGCAGTAATGGAATGATTTTGTGTTTGTGACCATCTGCCCAACACAGTCCTATTATCACCTTCTTCAACTCTTTTGACAATGCTTTGCGGTTGGCGAGTTCATTTCTACAGCAAGATTTCATTTGATGTTCCTGACATCCATGCTGCTTTGCATCGTGCTGTTGATCGGATCTTAACACGCCAGAAACTGCGGGTCTGTGGTTAAAATCTAGCCACCTAAGGAGACACTGTTTTGTTATGTTTCCTTTGTAACATAAGCGGCTTCCTTGTGTTGCGTTTGTCAAGGAAGGTCGAGACGTGTAAATAACTTCAACTCATTTATTTACACTATGTACACTTTTATAACTTGAGTTCGACACTACTGCTAATCCTATTGTAGCTACCTAACTGACTGACCAGCTGCTGTCTTCCACGTGGTGGGTGTGATAATGAATCAACCCTGTGCCTCTCCTCACTGACTGTCTCCACTGGCCGAAAGGGGGGTTGATCATGTGTGTGGTGTCCTTTATGTATGGGTTGGTGTAATGCCCCCCTGTGGTCGTGTCACCTCCTTGTGTATCGTGAATGTCCATTGGTCGCCTCCCATGTAACTTATCTATTGGTTGAGTGTGTGTGTGTGATGTTTCTGGTGCTCCCTCTAGTGTCTGTCTAGCTTACATGTATTTACAGTGATGCACATCACCACAGACACTTCAGTGCTTGATCAGTAGGCTTACAAATAAAGGCTCTATAATCGTTAACTTATTTCTTCTATTAGTGAAGTATGATTTTTCAATCCATACTTGCCATGACAGAAAAATGGATTTCTGTATGTATCGATTGTCTATCCAGTACTTTGACACAAGGTCATCAAGTAGCATTTTTAAAATTCAGTGTTATATTGCGGCATATGCTGCTTCAAAGTTTAAAAAGCACCACTTTGCCAATACTGTTGCACAGAGCTGCTGTTTCTTTACAAACGTCTTATGTTATTCATCAGAGGTTTCTGTTTTCAAAATAGAACCCTGCATGGTTCAGCTTATTAATACACCACATGCACACTAGAAATGTTCCACAGTTGATCCCTGTCTCTGTCAAAGTATTCGATTTTGATCAGTGTTTCCTGATTTCACTCCTAAATTTCATTCCTGATCTTTTGTGATCATGTCCTTTTGATTTGAATTTTCCAAACTGTAAGCAATAAGGTAGATACAGAAACTAACATTGTTTTATCACTTTAAACACCTCAATCAGGTAATTCCTCAATCTTCTCAACTCATGGAAATGCAGGTTAAATGTATGCAGCTTGTCCTCTTAATTTAACCTTTTTAAGACGCATGGGTGTCATTTGGTTAACGAGTTGTAAGAGGGTGCATCCTCGAAAGCCAATAAATTGTTCCTGAGTTTAAAAACAGAAAATGCTAGAAATCAATTTTACTATTCCTTCAATAGGGTTTGATTAAGGCTGTGGCCCTGAAGAATCATTTACTCACTTTTGTATTCCAATGTTTAACAAGAAACCATTTTCACCTTTTTCATTCCCTTTTTGAAATGCACAATGTTTGGGCACTATCAATGGATAGTGAGATTGAACAGTTTGGGCCTATACTCACTAGAGTTGGGAAGAATGAGGGGACTCCAATTTCTGCTGCCTCGGAAAGGCAGCCAGCATAATTAAGGACTCCACGCACCCCGGACATACTCTCTTCCACCTTCTTCCATCAGGAAAAAGATACAAAAGTTTGAGGTCACATACCAACTGACTCGAGAACAGCTTCATCCCGGCTGCCATAAGACTTTTGAATGGACCTATCTCGTAATAAGTTGATCTTTTCTCTACACCCTAGCTATGAGGGTTACATTACATTCTGCAGTCTCTCTTTCCTTCCCTATGTACGGTATGCATTGTCTATATAGCATGCAAGAAACAATACTTTTCACTGTATACTAATACATGTGACAATAAATCAAATTCAGGTATACAAGATGATAAAAGGTATGGATAAAGTAGATGCTTCCTCTTGTGGTAGCATTCTCGAACGAAAGGTCTTAGGATAAGGGGCAGCAAATTTAAAACTGAGTTGAGGAGAAACTACTTCTTCCAAAGGGTTGTGAATCTGTGGAATTCGCTACCCCAGAGTGCGGAGGATGCTGGGACAGTGAGTACATTTAAGAAGGCATTAGTCAGATTTTTAATTGGTAATGGGTTGAAGTATTATGGCAAATGGGCAGGATGGTGGAGTTAAAGGTCAGGATGAGATCAGCCATGATCAAATGGCGGTGCAGACTCGATGGGCTAAAATGGCCTAATTCTGCTCCTATATTCAGGTCAATGATGTATCATCAGAACTGGAAAATTGTAGAGACGTAACCAGTTTTAAACAAGTACATGAGCTGACGAGAAGGGTTGATGATGGTAATGCAGTAGATGTGGTGTGCAAGACATTTGACAAAGTCCCACATGACAAATTGGTCAAGAAAATGAAAGCCCATGGGATACAGGTCAATGTGGCAAACTGGATAAAAAGTTGAATTAGTAATAGGAAACAAAGGGTAATGGTTGATGGCTGCCCTTTCAAATGGAAAGTTGTTTCAAGTGGTGTTCCACAGGGCTTGGTGTTGGGACCCTTACAGTTTGTGTTATATATTGATGATTTGGATGTGAACGCAGGGAGCATGATTGTGAAATTTGCAGATGACACAAATATTGCCGAGAGGTGGACAGTGTAGAGGATAGCTATTACCTTCAAAACTATATAGACGGAATGGTGGAATGGGCGATAAAATGGCAGATGGAATTTAACATAGAGATGCAAGGTCATGTATTTAGGGGGATCGAACAGTTTTAGGGAGTACACAATAAATAGGAATATACCAAGAGGGGTAGATGAAGTGAGAGATCTTGGTGTACAGGTACATAGCTCCCTAAAGACAGCAATTCAAGTAGACAAGGTTGTCAAGAAAGCATAAGGAATGCTCTCCTTCATTGGCAGAGGTACAGAATATAAAAGTAAGGAGATAATGTTAGAATTGTATAAAGCACTGGTGAGGCCACAACTGGAATATTGTGTCCAGTTCTGATCACCACATTACAGGAAGGACATTATTGCTCTGCAGAGAGTGCAGCGGAGGTTCACCAGAATGTTGCCAGGACTAGAAAAGTGCGGCTACAAGGGGATATTGGATATGTTGGGGTTATTTTCCTTGGAACAAAGGTGACTTAATTGAGGTGTACAAAATTATGAGGGGAAAAGATAGGATGGACAAGATAAAATTGCTTCCCCTGGTGGAGAATTCTAGAACCAGGGGACATGGATTCAAGATAAGTGGCAGAAGGTGTAGAGGGGACATGAAGAAAAACTTTTTTACGCAGAGGGTAATGGGAATCTGGAATTCGCTGCCCAAGTTGGTGGTGGGGGCAGAGACCCTAAACTCTTTTAAAAGGCACCTGGATCTGCATCTTAAGTGCCCTAAGCTACAGGGCTACGGGTGCAGGAAGGTGGGATTAGAAAGGGCACTTGTGTCCTCTGGCTGACTGAACGGCCTCCTCCTGTGTTGTGACTTTTCTATGATTTTACAGAGGCAGGGAAAGGAGGGTGGGGAAGGTCTATGATGGGGTGAAAAACAACAGTAATTAGACAAAAGGGATGATTGGTGCAAGGAAAAAGTGGGTGGTAATAGGACGGGTAAATAAAGAAAAGACTGGTCCAAGTGACCTGTAAGTAGCGACAGCAGAATTTTTTACCAGTACCTGCACCCCCCCACAAAAAATGGGATCAGTTGTGATGTGAAATTGTTGAACGCTTAAGCCTGGAACATTGCAAATCTATCCAGAGATTCAGTGCTCAAAACAGAATTTCAATATTCCAGGCTGTGTAGAACTGAAGAACCACTTCCTTCCTTTAGAATTCCAACCTTTTTTGAATTACGATCTACAGGCTATTAACAGTTTTAATTGCTTCTTTTTTCACTTGTGCACGAGCATTTAATGATTTGTGCAGATGGAGTCCCTTTGTTCCTTCACAGAATTTCACTCCACTAAGCAAAGATTTGTCTTTCTTGGATCCAGAGTACTAACAGCACACATTCCCACATTGCAATTCACACTAAGCAGATGGGGATCATCACAGATTGGTTGTTGGGAAGTTTCAAGATGAGTAACTGATCTTGTCGTCGATCAGTTACTTTTGAGAAAATTGCCTTTTGGCTTCCTGAGGAGCTGAAGAAAAAAAGTTCCTTGCCTTATAGATACAGACTACCAGTCCCATCTTTGACTCCCAACTTCTGATTGGGATTGCCCATTTGTTGTGGCCATTTGGGAATCCCAATCTGCTGTGCTTTCACCTGTGAAGGTCTTCAATTCTGGTGTTCTATATGGACTGAAGGAACGTTAGTACAAATGCCAGATGTTTGTGAAATAGTGTGTTAGTGACATATGTGAATTGTCTATTTGTATTTATTAAGTTTGTATGAAGAAGTGAATTAAGAGGTTTGACACCAGACATTTATAGGGAGAATTTATTGTCTAGTTCTTAGTTTATTTGTGGTGCTGTGAGCCATTCTAAATAAATTAACTCAGTTAAAGAAACTGTCAGCGTGTGTGATTAATTTAGTGCCGTGTCACAAAGATTCACAGTTAACTCTCTTGACACACTCTAAAGAAAGTGAAACTAGGCCGTTCCCATATTGGGCAGCTGCTTTTGTGCACAGGAGGGAAGTTGAACGTCTACTCATTTTAGATTCTGGGTGATGCATTCAGCAACATTTCAAACAGCAATTACAAGTATATCACAAGCATATCTGCCATGGACTGAACAGGTGGCTTTTCTATGGGAGCCTGCCGCTGTCATTAGTGTGACAAAGTAGTAATGGCAGAAAAAACTTTATCACCTGCCCAGAAAGTGGTGAAAATTTCAAATGAAATAAATTTAATTTAATTTAAAACACTGACATTTCCCCCATTGCCCTGCCAAAATGACACTCATTCCGTGCCCAAAGCAAAATGGTAATTCTTGACTGTAGTATTTACTAAATGAACAAGATCTAAAACCAGCAGGAGTACAAATCATCCTAGAAATTTTCATGTGCAAAGCAAATATTTGGTAGGGATCCCAGTTTTAAAATGGCACTTGCTCATTTGCAGATTAAGGGCACCATTCAACAGGACAAAAACAGAGTCCCGTTTTGGGCGCTTTGGGTGGGGTGTTTCCCGGCAGTGCCGAGAAAGACCCCACTATTTAATGGCACTTTTCGTCTTTTTTGGCCTTGGTGGGAAACTTTCGCCATTGCAGGAAGAGGACTCGCGGATTCCCACGCCATTTTAAAGGCCACCCCCATTTGACCCCCCTACCGCGTCCGCCGGACTGCACCCAATCTATCTCTTATGGGGTCCTCGAACCCCACCTCTTGTGGATAAGGCACCCTGGGCCCGACCCCTGGCATGGGCAACATGGCATTCAGGCACCTTGGCACACTGGCAGTGCCCTTACCAGCCTAGAAGTGCAACCCGGGCACCCTAGCAATGCCAGTGTTATGATGCCTAGGTGGCTGCGGGAGTGCCAGGGTACCACCCTGTCCAGAGGCCTACTACCCAAGGGTCCCTAATGGATAGGGAGACCCCCACCAGGTGCCGTTACACAGTGCTAAACTGTGCCCTGGCAAGGTTTCCCAGACAGAGTCGTTGGGTCCTGGTGCAGGCAGAATCCAGTGCAGACATATATGTAAATCAGCATCATGGCTCATTTAAGTATGTATATCTGGATCTTGCCCAGCTAGGACGCGAATCAGATTGCAACGTGATCTCGCTATACGTTTTGAGCGTCGCAAATCCCGCGATAGGCCTTTCATGTGATTCAGCAGACTCGCCGCGTCATCAAGTCGGGCGTGACGAGGCCGATAAATCGTGCCCTAAGTTTCTAACGCTCATTTCCAATTTCAAACAATAGAAATCTTCTTGTGAAAATGATTAGTTGAAATGTTGAGCAGTTCAGTTGGTTTTGTTTTTTTGGCATTTGTCAGGGCGGCACGGTGGCACACCTGGGATCCGGGTTCGATTCCCACCTTGAGTGACTGTCTGTGTTAATTTGCATATTCTCCCCATGTCTGCGTGGGTTTCCTCTGGGTGCTCTGGTTTCCTCCTACAGTCCAAAAATGTGTAGATTAGGTGGCTTGGAGAAGCTAAATTGCCCCTTAGGGTGAGGTTATAGGGTGGGGGGTGGGGCCGAGGTCGGGTGGTCTTTCTCAGGGTGGGTGCAGACCCGATGGGCCAAATGGCCTCTTTCTGTACTGTAGGTGTTCTATGATTCTATTCTATGATTCTAAGATGTCTTCTATCGTCTTCCTGCCCTCTTTATTTTGGACCTTCACAAAATAGTTGACTTTAAATTAATGGTGTTCAACTTTAAAGGCTATAACTCCGCTTCCCTTCATAGGAAATAGACCAAATGCCATCAATCATTTCAGAAGCAATGATTCAGCCAGGAAAGACATTTACTCTGCAGATGATAACAATTTTGAAGGATATACTAAAAGGCCAGGGCACTGATTTTTAAAAAAGAAACAGCTAAATGGTGTAATGGGAGGATGACAAGAGCTGGTATTTTGGAAACGAGGAATATGAAAAGGTATGTCACCACAGATTAATCTTGCAAATTTACAGGCAGCTGCTTCAGATTGACATACAGAGCGAGATTGGATTACATTTCCTGTCTAGTTCCCTGACTGGAAAATATTCCACACAGTGCATAAAACATTAGACCATGTGGGCATTTCTTGTTTGATGTTGCTTTTTCATTTTATTCATTGTAATATTTTGCATGAAAAGATCTGATTGACGCATTTCTTGTTGTTTGATGTTGCTTCTTCATTTCATTCATTGTAATCTTTTGCATGAAAAGATATGATTCTCCACAACCAGGTAGCTCTCTGGTTAAAACTACCATAGAGATGATGTCGCATTTCCCATTGGGTGAATGACCCCACTGAAAATATTTATTTGCTTAATAGCCCTGAACTAGAAAAGCTAAAATTATGTTCCAAGGTAAGTGTTGATGTGTCTGATTTCATTGATACAGCATTTGTTCAGCCATGGAGTGCTCCCCCTGCTCTACGTGGGAGGCCAGAATATTTCCAGTGCCCGCGGGGGGCCAGTATGTGTGCAGGAAGTGCCTGGAGCTGCATCTCCTGAAAACCCTTGTTTATGAGCTGGAGTGGCATTTGGAGGCACATCGGCGAGGCGGAGAGTGTTATTGGTAGCGTGTATAGAGAGGTGGTCATGCTGCAGGCTAAGACTCCACAGGCAGGAAGGGAATGGGTCACCAGGCAGAACACGAAGACTAGGCAGCCAGTGCAGAATCTCCTGAGGCCATTCTCCGGCAAAACAGATATACTGCTGTGGATACTGTTGGGGGAATGACCTCTCAAGGGAAAACAGCAACAGCCAAATTTGCACCACGATTGGCCTTGTTACATAAGGGGAGAGTAAAAAGTGTGGGAATGTATAGGGGATTCAATTGTAAGGGCTAAATCGCTGGCTTTTAAAGCAGACCAAGGCAGGCCAGCAGCACGGTTCAATTCCCGTACCAACCTCCCCGAACAGGCGCCGGAATGTGGTGACCAGGGACTTTTCACAGTAACTTCATTAAAGCCTACTCGTGACAAGTGATTTTAGTTTCATTTTTTTCATTAATTTCTGTGACCGCAAACAAGATTCCAGAATGGTATGTTGCCTCCCTGGTGCTTAGTGTCAAGGATATCTCTGAGCAGCTACAGAACATTCTGGAGGGGGAGGGCTTGAACAGCTAGTGGTTGTGGTACACATTGGTACAAACAGCATAGGTTTTTTAAAAAAGGGATGAGGTCCTAAAAGCAGAATATAGGGAGTTAGGAAGTAAGCTGAAAAAAGGACATCCAAGGAAGTGACCTCAGGATTGCTACCAGTGCCACGTGCTAGTCGGAGCAGAAATAACAGAACAATACGTGGTTGAAGAGATGGTGCGAAGGGCAAGGTTTCAGATTCATGGGATCTTTGGACCAATTCTGCGGGAGGTGGGACAAACTGGATGGTTTACATTCGGGCAGGACCAGGACAGATGTCCTGGGGGGGTTTTGTGGTTGGGGAGAGTTTAAACTAAAATGGCAGGGGGATGGGAAGTTGTGTAAGAGGAGGGGGATCAAAGATGAGAACAAAGGACAGAAAGGGGAATAAGAAAAGTGATGGGCGGAGAGATCAAGGGCCAGAATCAAACAGGGCCACGGTGAACAAAATGGGAACAGGACAAGGAATGTTAAAAAGAAAACCTTTTAGGCTTTGTGCCTTTGTAGTATTTGCAATAAAGTGAACAAATTAATCTCTCCGATAGATGTAAACGGGTATGATGCAGTCAGGATTACTGAGACATGGCTACAGGTTGACCAGGAATGGGAATCGAACACCCAGGGCTATTCCATATTTAGGAAGGACAGACAAAAATGATAAGGCGGTGGGGTTGCATTGCTGGTTAAAGAGAAAATTAACAAAATAGTGAGGAAGGATATTAGCTCTGACAATGTGGAATCTGTATGGGTGGAGCTGAGAAACACCAAGAGGCAAAAAACATTAGTGGGAAATGTGGTGATGTTGAGAATGTCATTAAACAGGAAATTAGAGACGCTTGTGACAAAGGAACATCTGTAATTATGGGTGACTTTAATCTACATATAGATTGGGCAAATCAAATTAGTAACAATACCGTAGGGGAGGAATTCCTGGAGCGCATAGGGGATGGGTTTCTGGACCGACATTGAGGAACCAACTGGAGAAAAAGCCATCCTAGATTGGGTATTGTATAACGAAAAAGGAATAATTGGCAATCTAGTTCTGTGTGGCCCCTTGGGGATGAGCGACCGTTATATGTTAGAATTCTTCATCAAGATGGGGAGTAACATCGTTGATTCTGAGACTAGGATCAAGGAAGCTACGATGGTATGACGTGCGAGTTGCTATGCTGGATTGGGGAACATTACTTAAAAGGTGGATAGGCAATGGCAAACATTCGAAGAGCGCATAGGTGAACTGCAATTTCTGTTTCCGTATGGCACAAAAATAAAACTGGAATTGGCTTACAGGGGAACTTTGAGATAGTATTAGGTCCAAGGAAGAGGCATACAAATTGGTCAGAAAAAACAGCAGACCTGAAGATTGGGAGCAATTTAGAATTCAGCAAAGGTGGACAGGGGGATTGAGTTTGAAGGTGAAAATAGAATATGAGAGTAAGCTTGCAGGGAACATTAAAACTGACTGTAATAGCTTCTTCAGGTATGTGAAGAGAAAAAAGATTGGTGAAGACAAATGTGGATCATACAGTCAGAATCAGGAGCATTTATAATGAGGGGCAAATAAATGGTTGACCAACTAAATAGAGATACTTTGGTTATGTGTTCACAAAGGAGGACACTATCAGAAATGTTGAGGAACACCGGGTTTTGAGGAACACCGGGTTTTGAGGAACACCGGGTTTTGAGGAACACCGGGTTTAGTGAGAGGGAGGAACTGAAGTAAATCCGTAATAATAGGGAAATTACATTGGGTAAATTGATGGGATTGAAGGCCAACAAATCTCCAAGACCTGATGATCTACATCCCAGAGTAAGTGGCCCAAGAAATAGTGGATATATTGGTGGTCATCTTCTAGAATTCTATAGACCCTGAAACAGCTCCTACAAATTGGAGGATAGCTACTGCCACTCACAATTTAAAAGGGAGTTAGAGAGAAAACAGTGAATTATAGACCAGTAAGCCTGACATCGGTAGGGGGGAAAATGCTCGAGTCCATTATCAAAGAGCACATGGAAAACAGTGGCAGGATCGGACAGAGTCAGCACGGATTTACGAAAGGGAAATCATGTTTGACAAATCTACTGGAATTCCTCAAGGATGTATCTAGGAGAGTTGATGAGGGGAAGCCAGTGGATGTGGTTTATTTTGACAAAGTCCCACATTAGAAATTAGTGTGGAACATTGAAGTGCGTGGAATTGGGAGTGGTATATACAGATGGATAGGAGACTAGTTAGCAGACAAGAAAAAAGGATTAGGAATATACTGTCTTTTTCCAAGTGGCAGGCAATGACTGAAGTGGGCTACCGCAGTGATCAATTCTTGGATCACAACTATTCACAATATATGTTGATCATTTAGATGAGGGAACCAAATGTAATATCTCAATTTGCCGAAGACTTAAAGCTGGGTGGGAGGGTGTGCTGTTGAGAAGGATACAGAGAGGTTTCAGTGAAATGGACAAGTTGTGTGAGTGGGCAAATGCATGGCAGATGTAGTATAATGTGGACAAATGTGAGGTTATCAACTTTGGTTGCAAAAACAGGAAGATAGCTAATTATCTGAATGACTAAAGATTGAGAGAGTAGAATGTGCAATGCAATGGTGTCCTTGCATTGCAATGGTGTCCTGGAGAGAATTCTTCGAGACAGGATCTACTCCCATTTGGAAGCAAATGGACGTATTAGTGAGAGGCAGCACGGTTTTGTGAAGGGGAGGTCGTGTCTCACTAACTTGATAGAGTTTTTCGAGGAGGTCACTAAGATGATTGATGCAGGTAGGGCAGTAGATGTTGTCTATATGGACTTCAGTAAGGCCTTTGACAAGGTCCCTCATGGTAGACTAGTACAAAAGGTGAAGTCACACGGGATCAGGGGTGAACTGGCAAGGTGGATACAGAACTGGCTAGGCCATAGAAGGCAGAGGGTAGCAATGGAGGGATGCTTTTCTAATTGGAGGGCTGTGACCAGTGGTGTTCCACAGGGATCAGTGCTGGGACCTTTGCTCTTTGTAGTATATATAAATGATTTGGAGGAAAATGTAACTGGTCTGATTAGTAAGTTTGCAGATGACACAAAGGTTGGTGGAATTGCGGATAGCGATGAGGACTGTCTGAGGATACAGCAGGATTTAGATTGTCTGGAGACTTGGGCGGAGAGATGGCAGATGGAGTTTAACCTGGACAAATGTGAGGTAATGCATTTTGGAAGGGCTAATGCAGGTAGGGAATATACAGTGAATGGTAGAACCCTCAAGAGTATTGAAAGTCAAAGAGATCTAGGAGTACAGGTCCACAGATCACTGAAAGGGGCTACACAGGTGGAGAAGGTAGTCAAGAAGGCATACGGCATGCTTGCCTTCATTGGCCGGGGCATTGAGTATAAGAATTGGCAAGTCATGTTGCAGCTGTATAGAACCTTAGTTAGGCCACACTTGGAGTATAGTGTTCAATTCTGGTCGCCACACTACCAGAAGGATGTGGAGGCTTTAGAGAGGGTGCAGAAGAGATTTACCAGAATGTTGCCTGGTATGGAGGGCATAAGCTATGAGGAGCGATTGAATAAACTCGGTTTGTTCTCACTGGAACGAAGGAGGTTGAGGGGCGACCTGATAGAGGTATACAAAATTATGAGGGGCATAGACAGAGTGGATAGTCAGAGGCTTTTCCCCAGGGTAGAGGGGTCAATTACTAGGGGGCATAGGTTTAAGGTGAGAGGGGCAAAGTTTAGAGTAGATGTACGAGGCAAGTTTTTTACGCAGAGGGTAGTGGGTGCCTGGAACTCACTACCGGAGGAGGTAGTGGAGGCAGGGACGATAGGGACATTTAAGGGGCATCTTGACAAATATATGAATAGGATGGGAATAGAAGGATACGGACCCAGGAAGTGTAGAAGATTGTAGTTTAGTCGGGCAGTATGGTCGGCACGGGCTTGGAGGGCCGAAGGGCCTGTTCCTGTGCTGTACATTTCTTTGTTCTTTGTTCTTTGTTCTTTGACGGTATACCTGCTGAAAGTAAGCATGCAAGTACAACAGCCAATTTAAAAAAAGCAAATGATATGTTGGCTTCGTAGCAAGAGGATTCAAATACAGGAGCAGGGATGTCTTGCTGCAATTAAACAGGGCTTTGTTGAGGCAACACCTGGAATATTGTGTGCAGTTTTGGTCTCCTTATCTGAGGAAGGATGTCCTAGCTATCGAGGGAGTGCAGCGGAGGTTTACCAGACTGATTCCTGGGATGGCAGGACTGGCGCATGAGGAGAGATTCAGTCAGTTAGGATTGTTTTCGCTGGACTTCGGTATAATAAGGGTGGATCTCCTAGAAACCTATGAAATTCTAACAGGACTAGATAGGGTAGATGCAGGAAGGATGTTCCCGATGGTGGGGGAATACAGAACCAGGGATCACAGTCGAAAGATACGGGGTAGACCATTTAGGACTTCGATGGGGAGAAATTTGTTCACCCAGAGAGCGGTTAGCCAATGGAATTCACTACCACAAAAAGCAGTTGAGGACAAAACATTGTGGGACTGATTCGCCATCGACAGGATCCTCCGCTCGCCGGCAGCACACTCACGCCCACACGATTTCCCGATGGTGTCGGGGTGTCCACAATGGGTAACCCCATTGGCTGGCTACTGGGACGGAGGATCCTGCCGGCGGGGAGGCGCCGCACCGGAAAACGGGTGCGGCGGGATAAAGAATCCCGCCCTGTATATTTTCAAGATGGCGTTAGATATAGCTCTTGGAGCTACAGGGATCAAAGGATATGGGGGAAAGCAAGATCAGGTTACTGAGTTGGATGATCAGTGATGATCATGAATGGTGGAGCAGGGCAGCATGGTGGCATAGTGGTTAGCATTGCTGCCTACGGCGCTGAGGACCCGGGTTCGAATCCCGGCCCTGGGTCACTGTCCGTGTGTAGTTTGCACATTCTTCCCGTGTCTGCGTGGGTTTCCCACAACCCAAAGTTGTGCAACTTAGGTGGATTGGCCATGCTAAATTGCCCCTTAATTGGAAAAAGTAATTGGGTACTCTAAATTCATTTAAAAAAAATGAATGGTGGAGCAGGCTCGAAGGGCTGAATGGTCTACTCCTATTTTCCATGTATTCCATTTAAAGGATGCAACTAAGGTCGCAACGTAATGCCTGCTCTGTGGCAAGTTTTGTAATGGGCATTTAATTGGTTGGGAGGGTGTTGGTGGGGACCTCACTACCTTCTTGCCTCTTCCCAATTTACGTTTGTGGTGCGGAGAACGTGGGTGGCCTCCTTGCCCTGCCATCAATTGTGGGCCTCAAGTGGGTAACTAATGAGTTGGAGTACAGAGTGGTGATAACGAGGAATAAATGCTAACTTGGGAATTCGGTTCCGAGGTGTTGTGGGGCGGGGGGGAGGGGGGGGGGGGGTGCTGTCCTTGTTTTCAGCCTTCAGTAACTGGTGATGCAAAGCCATTAATGAGGTGTAGGTGGATTTTCCTTCGATACCAGAGCAGTAGTTTAAACTGGTGCTGAGAAGATTTAATTATCACATTAAATTAATAGCCTAACTAATTAAGCTACTTAATATAACTACAACTAACAGCGGAGTGATGTTTCTAAATGTAAAACCTAATCAGGTAAATAAACACCAAGATGGGAAGACAGTTGATGTTTTACAGCTGCACGTTAGTGTGCACCCATGCGATCCATAGCAACCAGGTTTGCAGCTTGAGGAGCTTCAGCTCGGAGTTGATGAGCTGGAGACCAGGCTTTGGACACTGCCTGCAATCGGAGTGGGACAATCATCTGCACAGGAGGCAGTCATACGCCTTAGGCTAGGTACAGCTGACTTGGTGAATGGTGGTGACTTTCAGTGAGGCTTTGGGAACCCTGTAGGTTGCAATGGAGGAGTCTCGCCCTGTAATTGTCTAATAGGTTTTAACTTCTTGCAGCCTGTGTGGACGAGAGCAGGGACGGCAGGTAGAATGGACAGATTGACCATGACACTGTGGTGCGGGAAGCCATTCAAGTGGGAAAATAAAAAGGAATATGGTTGCAGTCGGGACAGTTTTTATTTTACAGCTGACAATGAGCATGCGGAAGGCTAGGACACTTGCTTGGTGCCAGTAGGATCCAGTTGCCATAGTGCACATGCCTACCAATGCCATAGCTAGGACTAAGAACACGGTTCTGCTGAGGGAGTATGAGTAATAGGGGCTAAATTAAAAAGGACCACTGAGGTGGTAACCTGAATTACTACTTGAGCCACAAAAACGTTGGACCGCACTGTATTCTTGCCTCTTCCCAATTTAAGTTTGTGGTGGGGAGACTCGTGGGTGGCCTCCTTGCCCTGCCATCAATTGTGGGCCTTAAGCGGGTAACCAATGAGTGGGAGCGCAGAGTGGTGGTAATGAGGAATTAATGCTAACTTGGGAATTCGGTTCAGAGGGGAAGGTATCAGACAGTTTAGTGGCTCAATGATTGGTGTGGGTGAAATAGGTTTTGATTCATGGGGCATCAGCACCAGTACAGCAAGCTTCCGTTTAACATTCGCTCACATGTTTCACTTTTAGTGTTACTATATGTGTTTAATGTTGCCAGTTTCACTTTAGCGTTATTGGCCATAGACTTCTTCTGTGGTATGCCTGCTCATATGGCTTCCACTCTCCCTTGGTCCCGGTCCCGCTGGTGCCCATTCTGAACTTGCATTCAAACCCTGGTCTTCATCAAGTGGCAGAATTAGGTTGGTGCAGGTAGTGCTGGGATGTCAACTACAACCTGCACTGACAAACTTCTAACACCTAGATGGAGACTAGCCAATCTAAAAGTACTGCACTGGAGATGAGTGTAAGTTTTTATATAGTATTTCTTTTATATTTAGTAATATATTTTGCAAATTATTTCAACTAGGAATGCACAAAGCTGCAAATGTATTATTTGAACTTGTAATTTTCTTGACGAGAAATGCCCGAAGGAACCTAACATCAATTCCTATGGGAACCCGTGATTCACTTAAAGTTGTTTCACTTAATGTTGCTGTTTTCAAGAATGCAACAACAACATTAAATGAGGACATGCTGCACTGCGAAAAGAAGGAAGCCATACTGTTGGGATGATCTTCATCTGAACTGCTCTGGGACTATAGTCTTGTTGAGTTATCTAACTAGACAGAAGGAGTTTTAAACAAAATAAAGGGGGTGAGGGTTTGCATGACCAGAATATTTCAAGTTAAGAGACCGGACAGGCAATTGAGCAGGGTAGCGATATGGGTAATGGTAATCCGAATGTGACAGGAATGGACAGAGCATACAAATGTAGGGGTGCACCAGCAAATATAGTCGGGGCAGGGACTCATGGCTTTAAACTAAGATTGAAGGAAGAAGGTTTGGGTGAAGAGACATTTAGAAATCTGAGAGAAAAGTTGAGGTAAAAAGAAAGTATAGTGATGTGGGTAAGGACAAGAAGAATGGGACAGGAACGGGCAGTGAGTTTAAGGGTAATGATGTATCAGAGAGTAAATTCTATGCAGGGAATAGTCATCAAACAGAAAATTGAAGTCACTTTATTTTTGCCACGCATTGATCTATTCCATTATGTATGTTCAACATGTCGAGAGTGAGAAACCTTTTCCATTGCAGAGACATGGTTAAAAGGTGACCAAGGTTGGGAAATAAATATTCCAGGATGCATCATATTTTGAAAACACAGGGCAGCACGGTGGCGCAGTGGTTCGCACTGGGACTACGGCGCTGAGGACCCAGGTTTGAATCCCGGCCCTAGGTCACTGTCATAGATCATAGAATTTACAGTGCAGAAGGGGGCCATTCGTCCCATCGAGTCCGCACTGGCTCTTGGAAAGAGCACCCTACCCAAGGTCAACACCTCTACCCTATCCCCATAACCCAGCAACCCCACCCAACACTAAGGGCAATTTTGGACACTAAGGGCAATTTATCATGGCCAATCCACCTAACCTGCACATCTTTGGACTGTGGGAGGAAACCGGAGCACCCGGAGGAAACCCACGCACAGACGGAGAGGATGTGCAGACTCCGCACAGACAGTGACCCAAGCCGGAATCAAACCTGGGACCCTGGAGCTGTGAAGCAATTGTGCTATCCACAATGCTACCGTCCATGTGGAGTTTGCACATTCTCCCCAGTCTGGGTGGGTTTCACCCCCACAACCCAAAGATGTGCTGGTTAGGTGGATTGGCCACGCTAAATTGCCCCTTGATTGGGAAAAAAAAATTGGGTACTCTAAATTAAAAGAAAATATTTCAAAAACACTGGTGGAGTTGGAAAGGAGGAGTGGCCATGAGAATTTTAGTGGACAAGGAGGACTCCAGAAAGCAGAGTCAAAACCAGGTTTATTTCATAGAGGAACATATTTATAAATAACAGTCTCCGTCTCTGCAGCTCAAGTCCGACCTGGGCTGGCTTTTATGGTACTGAGTCAACTAGTCTGCTGATGGGCCTCCAATTAATTGGCCAACCAATCGACCCGAGACCCACCACATCTCTCGGGTGCCACAATGTCTGGATTCTGCTGGTCAGAAATTAGCACCATATACTATGTCGGGACGGGAATAAAATAAACAAAGGGGAAATAAGGAAATCATCGGGAAGGACACTCACCCAGACAGGAATCTTTAAACCTAAAACCACAACATTGGTATGAGGTGAGAGCTGGCTAAGTTTCATTCGGTAAATAGACTACAAGGTATGACACAAAATAAATAGTGGGAAACATTTAAAGAAACCATTCAAAATATTCAGCAAAAATACATTCCTTTGAAAAACAAAAACTCATTGGAAAATATGTATCTATGGCTTACTAAGGAACCCAAAGGCAGTATTCGATTAAAATAAAACTATTACAAAGAATAATATGTCTGGGGGTTGGGAGTATTTTGTAAACCAGCAAAGGGTTACCAAAAAGTTCATGAAAAGAGAAAAAATAGAATATGATGATAAATTAGACAGGGATGTCAAGACTTTAAGAGGTTTTAAATTACGACTGACGAGGTCACGTTTCAGGACATGGCCTTTCTTTCCAACTCCTCAATTGATCATATCAGGCTTTTTTAAATTTATAAGGCTAAAGGTATTAATAACGTGTCTGTACTTGCATGCACCCCAACCCTCAACATACATGCAAAACGCAAAATTTATATGTTATTCAGTAAAGAAGGTTAACGTTCGGGCAAAATTATAAGTTAGACAGACGAAAGAGGTTAACATTTGACCAAATTTAAATTCAGTGATAAAAGAGACTTCACCATTTCAGGCCGATTTTCTCAGTGAAGTTCCAGTCATATTGAGGCTGATGTCAACTGCAATTTCAGGAGGTAGTCTCTTCAACCTTAATTCGTCTTTTCCAAAAGTGGGTGTTCTGGCACCTGAGGTCCCTTTTAATTGAATTTCTCTATCACTGTGACGGATTCCACAATGTAACAGAGATGGGGCTTTAAACTTCACAACATGGGAGAGAGGTGGTGTTACTTGTCCATGTGCAGACTTCTTCTAGGCTGCCCATAAATATGCAGGGTTATAATAAAATATATTTCTCAATGGCCATTTTGGTCACCTGACCTATCTCTCAATGATGAGTATTCCACAGAAAGTAATCTATTGGCTGATGTCTGGACAGACCTTGACCTCGGTGATTAATTTATTTAACATTCGAGCCATAACTCCTCTAGTTCATCAACATTATCTTTATGGCCATTTTTCCAGTAGACGTTGTCTCTGCCTGACAGGTAACTTTATAGAAATGCAAATAATGAGAGCCAGTTACAAGTTTCAGTTCATCTTTTGAAGTAATTCTTGGCATCAGCAGTTGTGAAATTCCACAGTAGAAACTTCTAGAAACTGGCCAATTTGTCATATCAGACGTGATATCAGGTGAACCATGGAAGCCATCTTAACTCAGTGTTTTGTTCACCATAATGTCGATTTAAAAAAAAAAAAAGGTTTTATAGATGTATTTGACCAGCTGGTGAACTGAAAGATTAGTATTACGCATGCACGTGTCATATCAACATTTACAAGTATACGAAAAGAATGAGAGTAGCTAAAGCAAACTTTGGCCCCTTAAGGCAGAGACAGGAGAAATGATCACATGGGAATGAGACAATGGCAGAACAAATATTTTTGTTTCTGTCTTCAGAGTAGAAGACTGGTTATTTGGAGTGCTTTCAATCAAGCGGTGGTAAGTAATGGTGCTAACCGAAAAGATGAGGAACAAATTTCTAAAATTAGTGGAAGATTGTTTTTATGACTGTATAAAATAACCAACAAAGGGAGAAGCATCTTGGATTTGATGAAGTGATCAGATTGATCACATCTCCAGCACACAGATGGTTGAAGCTTTTTAAAAAAAAAATAAAAAAAAATTTATTAAGAATTTTAAAACAAAATTTTCAACCTTACAAGCAAACCTCCCCCCCCGTAACAGAAAAGAAAGAAAGTTCTCGTAGCAAGACATGAACTTGGCAAGTCAATATGATACAGAACTTTGTACATTGGATTCCTCCCGTACATTTCAGTCCTCCAGATCATTCATGTATTTTCTTGCTCAAATACCCCCCAGAAAAAAAAACCTTCCCCCTCCCTCCCTCCTCCCCCCCCCCCAACCCTCCAAGAAAGATCCTCCCCGCCCCCCCCCCCCCCCCCCCCCCCCCGGTTGCTGCTGCTGCTGTCCGACCGTCATCTAACGCTCCGCGAGATAGTCTAGGATCGGTTGCCACCGCCTGTAGAACCCCTGCGCAGACCCTCTCAAGGCAAACTTTATCCTCTCCAACTTGATAAATCCTGCCATATCATTTATCCAGGCTTCCACGCTGGGGGGCTTCGCCCCCTTCCACATTAACAAGATCCTTCGCCGGGCTACTAGGGACGCAAAGGCCAGAATACTGGCCTCTTTCGCCTCCTGCACTCCCGGCTCGTCCGCTACTCCAAATAGTGCTAGCCCCCAGTTTGGCTTGACCCGGACTTTCACCACCTTCGATACTGTTCTCGCAACTTCCCTCCAGTGCCGGGCATGACCAAAACATATGGACATGGTTCGCTGGGCTTCCTGAGCACCTCCCACATCTGTCCTCCACCCCAAAGAACCTACTCAGCCTTGCCCCCGTCATGTGCGCTCTGTGAACTACCTTAAACTGTATCAGACTGAGCCTGGCACACGAGGAAGAGGAATTAACCCTACTTAGGGCATCAGCCCACAGCCCCTCCTCAATCTCCTCTTCCCATTTACCCTTCAGCTCCTCTACCAAAGCATCTCCTGGTATATCGCCGACACCTTGCCCTCTCCGACCCATACGCCCAAAATCACCCTGTCTTGAATCCCCTGTGCCGGGAGCAACGGGAATTCCCTCACCTGCCGCCTCACAAACGCCCTTACTTGCATGTACCTGAAAGCGTTTCCCGGGGGTAGCCCAAACTTCTCCTCCAGCGCCCCTAAGCTCGCAAACGTCCCGTCAATGATCAGTTCCCCCATTCTTCTAATCCCTGCCCTATGCCAGCTCTGAAACCCCCCCCCCCCCCGTCCATCCTTCCTGGGACAAACCGATGGTTGTCTCTGATCGGGGACCACACCGAGGCTCCCGTCGCACCCCTGTGCCGTCTCCACTACCCCCAGATCTTTAGCTTTGCCGCCACCACCGGGCTCGTGGTGTACCTTGTCGGCGAGAGCGGCAGCGGTGCCGTCACTAGCGCCCCTAGGCTCGTTCCTTTGCAGGATGCCTTCTCCAACCTCTTCCATGCCGCCCCCTCTCCCTCCATCCCCCACTTACGGATCAAGATGGTTGAAACTTTAAGAACCAGTGATCATCATGTGATCACATTTGTCAGTAACAAGGATTGGTGATCAGAATGCAAAGAAAATTGTCAAATTTTCAGAGGTGCAATATTATGCACCTTTAAAGTCTTTTCCAAGTTAGCTTATCAGATGTAATGTGTGGAGGAACTATGGAGTTCTTCCAAAGAGATGATGCTGAATTAATGGAGCAATATGAACCCATGCAAAACAAATGTACTAAGTGTATAGGTACAGGATTGAGTGAGAAAATTCCGTACAAAACAAAAGGGCATTTATAGCTGTGAAGGAAAATGGCATGGAATTGAGGTGGACTCAACACTGATTGTCATATTGGAATTGTTTAAAAACAAACAATTTAGAATTGGCTGATTTGAAATGGCTGCCAAAAAGCTAGCATGATTTGGTTGAATGTCCTTTCAAAAAATGATTTTGTTTTTTAACTAGAGGAAAAGTTTATGCAATCTTTATCAGAGCTGAGCCTAGTTAAGCCTCATTGTTTTCTGACGAGAAATGAACAGCTGAATTGTAAAACATTTTGAGTGATTTGTCAAATTTAATAGTGGTTTCAATTCATCTGCAATAGAAATCTCCACAGATCAGACTTTGAAACAGATGGATCTTTGGAGACAATGACCTCACTTGCATCAAGTAAATGCTACAGTATTCCCCTGATTTAATCCTCACCATCTGCTGGATCTTTTATGGACCAAAATGGATCGTCGGCATCTCTTATACTATCTAATTCACATAAGTGGAACAAAATCAGGTTGTTATTATCTAGACATTTAGTTCCTTGTCTACCATTAAATGTTTGTGAGAAAGCTAAAAATGCAATTAAATTTTGTCTACAGGTCGCGTTTATTTTTTCTTCTTTGTACACTTCTGTGCTAAATAGTGGTGAGGAGGCCATTGCTGAGGTTAGAACCCTTACCTACTCTCGACATCCAGCGTTGGCATCAAGAACTATGTTGCCAGATAAGTGCCAGTGCCTTTTTGACCTCCGCTTTCGATGAGTGTTCCGCACTGGTGGGAATTTGGTTTGTTTCACACCAGTTATTTGAGTTTCTCCCATCTGACTTCATTCACAGTGGTTTTGTAATGTGCTCTTGCATCCATTAAGAACCAGGATGATACTGGTTAAGATGAACTCTGGTCGGTTGGCCCCTATGTATTGGTAGAGAGCAGGAGAATGCAGATAAATACGATGCGGATTCAAAACAGATGGTAGAATTTCTCCGCTTACTACATTTAGTAAAATGTTAAATAGAAAATGATAAGCAATGTCTCATTGCATTTTGTTTTTGTTAAACGTTTGAAAACCGAAGAAGATATCCCCTTGGATATCAATGGTAAAATGACAGTGACTTGAACCTTGACCCCATCTGTAGGTGCATCTCTTAAAATCAAGAATACTGGTGGTTTTTCAGCATTTTGTACTTTTTTCCTGTATTCAAGAAAAAGTCATGACTTTCTTGTTTTGCTTATGAAATCCTTTTCCTGTGATAGGCAGGTGTACCAATGTGTACATAATTTTTTTGGGCATTTCTCCCATTTATAAACAATTGTATATATACATTACATTTTATTTACCCGTGTTAATTTACTTTATTGTACAGAAAGGTTTATTTTGTCTTTCTTTTAATTGACCCTATATACATTTCGCCGCCCTCTGGGTCGGTCTATGGTCTCTCCCCTATCTTCCCCCCCCCCCCCTTGTTGGCTTCAGCTGTGCTTAGCTTTTATTTTCAGCCCCCCCCGCAGGTTGCGCAGTCCTTTGGTTCCTCATCTATCTTGTTTTTTTATTCTTAACTTACTCCTCATTGCTGGCGTTGAAAAGGTTGTTTTGGAACAGCCCAACAAACTGCCCCTAAGTATCTTGGAAGCCTTCCTCAGACCTTCGGATGGCATACTTAATCTTTTCCAGGTGGAGAAATTCCGAGAGGTCAGCATTAATGTGTACAGAATAGATGTAATATTTGTATGTATGTTTCTGTCCTTTGTGGAACATGAGAATCTAAACCAAAAAGAAATGAAGAACAAGCAAAGATTTGAGCCAACTTAAGGGTTTTTGGCTCAAGTTGTCCAATTACTTCACAGTGGCCCATTATTTGCATTAATTGTTTCTGCTCTTCAGAATGAATAAAATCTGAGCAATGCCATCAAGATCTTAGCTCTAGCTGGACAGTCTATTTGCAATTGGAGTGTTGAGGGCAGAGGCAGGGAGGTCGGGTGGGGGTCGGGGGTCGGAGAGGGTGTTGCGGGGAGGTGAGGCGGCCTGGCAGTACAGTTATCTAGTTATGTCAATTGAAGCACGATAGCTTAGTGGTTAGCACAATTGCTTCACAGCTCCAGGGTCCCAGGTTCGATTCCTGGCTTGGGTCACTGTCTGTGCGGAGTCTGCACGTTCTCCCCGTGTGTGCGTGGGTTTCCTCCCGGGTGCTCCGGTTTCCTCCCACAGTCCAAAGAAGTGCAGGTTAGGTGGATTGGCCATGATAAATTGCCCATAGTGTCCAAAATTGCTGTTCGTATTTGGTGGGGTTACTGGGTTATGGGGATAGGGTCGGAGCTGTGGGCTTGGGTAGGGTGCTCTTTCCAAGAACCGGTGCAGACTCGATGGGCCGAATGGCCTCCTTCTACACTGTAAATTCTATGATGATTCTATGAAGTAAAGTCAATATTCAAATTCCAAACGAAAGAGCCTGCCTAAAAGCTGTATTTCGCAAATCAGGTTTGATGAGTAGTAGCAGCAGCGACATTACTGATGAATTATTTGTCTTTGAAATCTTATTAGACTCTTGACTATCCTAAATTGAACAGCTTCGTGCAGTTTTACAATTTTGTCACGTCAGTTCCTTTTTTAAGCATATTTAGTTACATTCTCTTGGCACAACGTCTGGCTCAATGTCTTGCAAGAAGCAAGAAAATATTTTAATTAAACTTGACAGTGCCTTGCTACTGGAGGCTGGTCCGTTGTGATTATTGAGCAGATTTCAATTTAGTCAGTTATCCCTCATGCCCGAAACAGAAAAGGAGCCTCTGGAATATATTGAAACAAGGAATTCTGTAACACATATAAATCTGATGCAATTTTGATCTACTGGGTGTCCTACTGGCTGTCACTTGGAAAGTGTTCAAGGTAAATTTTTAAAGTATTTTTGTGACTTAATTAACAAAGAATGTTGGGCATATTGTGGTAAGGGGCCGATTTGCTATGAACTCATTTCACTCTCAGAACATTGACCAATTTCACAGACTTTGTGCGTCATCGCTGCAGAAAAGCTCACTTTGATCTACCTTGTCCAAACACGTTAGCACAGTTCCATCATATCCTATCATTCTTCCCTTTTCAAGCAACAAAGAACCCAGGGTGGCCAATCTTTCCTCCTACATTGGTTGTTTGTGTTCTGAGATCAACCATGTAGCACATCTGTCCACCCCTCCCACTAACAGAAACAGAATCACAGAATAATGCAACTCCGAAAAGGCCTTTCGGCCCATCGAGTCTGCACTGAAGCCCATAGCCTTAAATGTTCTAACATGCCAAATGCTCATCCAGGCACTTTTGAAAGAATGCGAGGTACCCTCCCAGGCAGCGCATTCTGGACTGTCACCCATCCTCTTGGTAAAAAGGTTTTCTTCCAATCCCGAGTAAACCTCCTGCCCCTCGCCTTGAACCTGCATCCCCTCGTAACTGGCCCTAATTAAGGGGAACAGCCGCTCCCTATCCATGACCCTCATAATGTGGTACACCGCGATCAGGTCGCCCCTCAATCTTCTGTGCTGGAACAAAAATAACCTGAGCCTATCCAACCTCTCTTTATAAGTTAAATTTTCCATCCCAGGCAACATCCTGGTGAATTGCCTATGCACGCCCTCCAGTACAATCACATCCTTCCTATAATGTGGTGACTAGAATTACACACTGTACTCCAGCTGTGCCCTCACCAAAGTCCTATACAACTCCAACATGACCTCCTTGCTTTTGTAATCTATACCTCTATTAATAAAGGCAGGAGTCCCATATGCCTTTTCACCACCCTATTAACCTGCCCTTCTGCCTTCAGAAATCTATGGACAAATACGCCAAGGTCCGTTTGTTCCTCACAACTTCCCAGTATCAGGCCATTCATTGAATACTTCCTTGTCAAATTACTCCTTCCAAAGTGTATCACCTCACCATTTACAGGATTAAATTCCATCAGCTACTTTTCCGCTCATTTGACCATACCATCTATATTTTTCTGTAACTCGAGACACTCTACCTCACTTAACCACACGGCCAATCTTTGTGTCATCTGCAAACTTACTGATCCTACTGCCCACATAGTCATCAATGTAATTTATATAAATGACAAACAATGGGGTCCCAGCACATCCCTGTGGTATGGCACTGGCCACTGGCTTCCAGTCACTAGAGCAGCAGTCTGTCATCGCCCTCTGTCTCATGCAGCTAAGCCAATTTTGAATCCACCTTATCAAGTTACCCTGTATCCCATGTGCATTTGCCGCCTTTATAAGCCTCCCATGTGGGACCTTGTCAAAGGCTTTGCTGAAATCCATGTAAACTGCATCAACTGCACTACCCTCATCTGCACACCTGGTCACATGCTCAGAAAATTCAATCAAATTTGGTAGGCATGAACTCCCTCGGAAAAAGCCATGCTGGCTATTCCTGTTCAAACCTTGCCTCTCCAAGTGGAGATAGATTCTCTCCTTCAGAATTTTCTCCAATAATTTCCCCACCACTACTGTGAGACCCACTGCTCTGTAGTTCCCTCTGCATCCTTTCTTAAATAGTGGGACCACATTAGCTGTTCTCTAGTCCTCTGGCAGCTTTCCTGAGGCAAGAGAGGAATTAAAATTTGGTTCAGGTCCCTTGCAATCCCCTCACTTGCTTCCCACAGCACCATGGGACACAATTCATCCAGACCTGGATATTTGTCCACCTTTAAGCCTACCAACACCTCCAATACCATGTCACTCCCTATGACAAATTTTTCAAGTACATAGAACATAGAATGATACAGCGCAGATGTTGCACCGAAACAAAAGCCATCTAACCTACACTATGCCATTATCATCCATATGTTTATCCAATAAACTTTTAAATGCCCTCAATGTTGGCGAGTTCACTACTGTAGCAGGTAGGGCATTCCACGGCCTCACTACTCTTTGCGTAAAGAACCTACCTCTGACCTCTGTCCTATATCTATTACCCCTCAGTTTAAAGCTATGTCCCCTCGTGCCAGCCATTTCCATCCGCGGGAGAAGGCTCTCACTGTCCACCCTATCTAACCCCCTGATCATTTTGTATGCCTCTATTAAGTCTCCTCTTAACCTTCTTCTCTCCAACGAAAACAACCTCAAGTCCATCAGCCTTTCCTCATAAGATTTTCCCTCCATACCAGGCAACATCCTGGTAAATCTCCTCTGCACCCGCTCCAAAGCCTCCACGTCCTTCCTATAATGCGGTGACCAGAACTGAAGTACCTCACAGTCTCTCTCCCTGAGTTCTCTTTCTATCTCCTCATTCTCTTGGGTGAAGACCTAAACAAAGGTCAACATCCTACCAATGTCCCCAGGCTCTACCCAGAGATTTCCCTGTTGGTCCTTCATGGGGCTTACTCTTTCCCTGGTTATCCTCTTCCCATAACTGAATAAATATCCCTTTTCAAACTGGGAGCACAAAATTGTGCACACTATTCCATGTCGTCTCACTGGGCCAAATACAGTTTAAAACCAGTCCAATGGGTTTACCTGCTGAACCCTAATCTTTTACAAGATTACAATTCTTGGCATTGTGGAGGAGCAGAGAGACCTTGGGGTCTATGTTCATACATCTTTGAAAGTTGCCACTCAAGTGGATAGAGCTGTGAAGAAGGCCTATGGTGTGCTCGCGTTCATTAACAGAGGGATTGAATTTAAGAGCCGTGAGGTGATGATGCAGCTGTACAAAACTTTGGTAAGGCCACATTTGGAGTACTGTGTACAGTTCTGGTCGCCTCATTTTAGGAAGGATGTGGAAGCTCTGGAAAAGGTGCAAAGAAGATTTACCAGGATGTTGCCTGGAATGGAGAGTAGGTCTTACGAGGAAAGGTTGAGGGTGCTAGGCCTTTTCTCATTAGAGCGGAGAAGGATGAGGGGCGACTTGATAGAGGTTTATAAGATGATCAGGGGAATAGATAGAGTAGACAGTCAGAGACTTTTTCCCCAGGTGGAACACACCATTACAAGGGGACATAAATTTAAGGTGAAAGGTGGAAGATATAGGAGGGATATCAGAGGTAGGTTCTTTACCCAGAGAGTAGTGGGGGCATGGAATGCACTGCCTGTGGAAGTAGTTGAGTCGGAAACATTAGGGACCTTCAAGCAGCTGTTGGATAGGTACATGGATTACGGGAAAATGATATAGTGTAGATTTATTTGTTCTTAAGGGCAGCACGGTAGCATTGTGGATAGCACAATTGCTTCACAGATCTATGGTCCCAGGTTCGATTCCGGCTTGGGTCACTGACTGTGCGGAGTCTGCACGTCCGCCCCGTGTCTGCGTGGGTTTCCTCCGGGTGCTCCGGTTTCCTCCCACAGTCCAAAGATGTGCGGGTTAGGTGAATTGGCCAATGATAAATTGCCCTTAATGTCCAAATTGCCCTTGGTGTTGGGTGGAGGTGTTGAGTTTGGGTAGGGTGCTCTTTCCAAGAGCTGGTGCAGACTCGGGGGGCCGAATGGCCTCCTTCTGCACTGTAAATTCAATGATAATCTATGATTAATCTAGGACAAAGGTTCGGCACAACATCGTGGGCCGAAGGGCCTGTTCTGTGCTGTATTTTCTATGTTCTATGTTCTATGTTCTAAATCCCCCAGCCCTCTGCTGATTTGTAAACTAAAGGCCCTAAATCATGTGTAAATTAGATGCTTTTCTTTGAACCTTTTCTGGGTCCCCTCACTCTCTCTCACTTGCACGCTGTTTCTCTTAAGCACATTGACTCTCTCTCTCTCTCTCTCTCTCTCTCTCTCACAAATATACACTTTCTCTCACACACCCATGTTCTCTCTCGCACACGTTCTCTCTCGCACACGTTCTCTCTCGCACACGTTCTCTCTCGCACACGTTCTCTCTCGCACACGTTCTCTCTCGCACACGTTCTCTCTCGCACACGTTCTCTCTCGCACACGTTCTCTCTCGCACACGTTCTCTCTCGTACACGTTCTCTCTCGTACACGTTTTCTCTCGCACACGTTCTCTCTCGCACACGTTCTCTCTCGCACACGTTCTCTCACGCACACGTTCTCTCGCACACACACGTTCTCTCTCGCACACACACGTTCTCTCTCGCACACACACGTTCTCTCTCGCACACACACGTTCTCTCTCGCACACACACGTTTTCTCTCGCACACACACGTTCTCTCTCGCACACACACGTTCTCTGTCGCACACACACGTTCTCTCTCGCACACACACGTTCTCTCTCGCACACACACGTTCTCTCTCATACACATTCTCCCTCACACACACGTTCTCTCTCTCACGTTCTCTCCCACGCACGTTCTCTCCCACACACGTTCTCTTTCACACACGTTCTCTCTCACACACGTTCTCTCTCTCACTCATTCTCTCTCACGAACACGTTCTGTCTCACGAACACGTTTGTCTCACAAATGTCATGATATCCATATTAACATATCATGGTGCAATCACACATACACTGATGGACAGGTAGACGGACCAATCAACACACATGCAACATCACAGCCAATCACCAGTGAGAGCACACGCACTCTTAAACAGGGAACACCACAGTTCCCGTTCGTTCCACCAGGAGAGAGCACAGAGCTCACATCGTGCCACTCAGACATACACCATGTGCTGAGTGCCTCTCTAAGATAGTGCTAGGGCTGGGTCCACAGGATAGCTGGTGAAAAACGAACCACAGCCAGAAGTTAACAGTTGTTATTGTACAGAATAATAAAACAGAGTTGTACCATCTACAACCGTGTTGGTTCGTTTGTATATCGGAACATCCAACACGACAACAAACACACACGTTCTCTCTCACAAACACACGTTCTCGCTCATAAACACTTTCTCTCGCACACACACGTTCCCTCACATACATGTTCTCCCTCACACACGTTCTCCCTCACACACACATTCTCCCTCACACACACATTCTCCCTCACACACACGTTCTCCCTCACACACACGTTCTCCCTCACACACACGTTCTCCCTCATATACGTTCTCCCTCACGCACACGTTCTCTATCACATGTTCTCTATCACACGTTCTCCCTCTCACACACGTTCTCCCTCACACACACGTTCCCCCTCACACACACGTTCCCCCTCACACACACGTTCCCCCTCACACACACGTTCTCCCTCACACACACATTCTCCCTCTCACACGTTCTCCCTCTCACACGTTCTCCCTCTCACACGTTCTCCCTCTCACACACGTTCTCCCTCACACACACACGTTCTCTCTCACACGTTCTCCCTCTCACACACGTTCTCCCTCACACACACGTTCCCCCTCACACACACACGTTCCCCCTCACACACACACGTTCTCTCTCACACGTTCTCCCTCTCACACACGTTCTCTATCACACGTTCTCCCTCTCACACACGTTCTCCCTCACACACACGTTCTCCCTCACACACACGTTCTCCCTCACACACACGTTCTCCCTCACACACACACGTTCTCCCTCTCACACACGTTCTCCCTCTCACACACGTTCTCCCTCTCACACACGTTCTCTCTCGCACACGTTCTCTCTCGCACACGTTCTCTCTCGCACACGTTCTCTCTCGCACACGTTCTCTCTCGCACACGTTCTCTCTCGCACACGTTCTCTCTCACACGTTCTCTCTCACACGTTCTCTCTCACACACGTTCTCTCCCACACACGTTCTCTCTCACAAACATACACGTTCTCTCTCACAAACACACACGTTCTCTCTCACAAACACACACGTTCTCTCTCACAAACACACGTTCTTTCTCACAAACACACGTTCTCTCTCACAAACACACACGTTCTCTCTCAAGCACACGTTCTCTCTCACGCACACGTTCTCTCTCACGCACACGTTCTCTCTCACATTCTCTCTCACACGTTCTCTCTCACACGTTCTCTCTCACACGTTCTCTCTCACACGTTCTCTCTCACACACGTTCTCTCCCACACACGTTCTCTCCCACACACGTTCTTTCACACACACGTTCTCTCACACACGTTCTCTCACACACGTTCTCTCACACACGTTCTCTCACACACGTTCTCTCACACACGTTCTCTCACACACGTTCTCTCACACACGTTCTCTCACACACGTTCTCTCACTCACGTTCTCTCACTCACGTTCTCTCACATATACGTTCTCTCCCGCACGTTCTCTCACACACATGTTCTCTCACACACACGTTCTCTCTCACTCACGTTCTCTCTCACACACGTTCTCCCTCACACACCCGTTCTCTCCCACACACGTTCTCTCTCACACACGTTCTCTCTCACACACGTTCTCCCTCACACACGTTCTCCCTCACACACGTTCTCCCTCACACACGTTCTCCCTCACACACGTTCTCCCTCACACACGTTCTCCCTCACACACGTTCTCTCTCACACACGTTCTCTCTCACACACGTTCTCTCTCACTCACGTTCTCTCTCACTCACGTTCTCTCTCACTCACGTTCTCTCACACACACACGTTCTCACACACACATACTTTCTCTTCACACACGTTCTCTCTCACACACATTCTCTCTCACACACATTCTCTCTCACACACCTGTTCTCCCTCACACACCTGTTCTCCCTCACACACCTGTTCTCTTTGACACACGTTCTCCCTCCCACACACGTTCTCCCTACCACACACGTTCTCCCTCCCACACATGTGCTCTCTCACACACACGTTCTCACCCCCCCCCCCCACACACACACACATACACACGCTCTCTCACACACGTTCTCTCTCTCACTCGCACACGTTCTCTCTCGCACACGTTCTCTCTCTCACACGTTCTCTCTCACACGTTCTCTCATACACGTTTACACACACCCACGTTTTCTCACACACGTTCTCTCACACACACTCGTGTTCTCACACACGCGTCCTCTCACATTCTTGCATGCG
Organism: Scyliorhinus torazame; assembly: GCF_047496885.1. Lineage (NCBI taxonomy): Eukaryota > Metazoa > Chordata > Chondrichthyes > Carcharhiniformes > Scyliorhinidae > Scyliorhinus > Scyliorhinus torazame. The sequence goes on along the minus strand of NC_092714.1, from coordinate 95,167,520 downwards.
CTCATTCACACACTCGCACACGCGCGTTCACACACTCGCACACGCGCGTTCACACACTCGCACACGCGCGTTCACACACTCGCACACGCGCATTCACACACTCGCACACGCGCGTTCACACACTCGCACACGCGCGTTCACACACTCGCACACGCGCGTTCACACACTCGCACACGCGCGTTCACACTCTCACACACGCCCATTCACACTCTCACACACGCCCATTCACACATTCGCACATGCCCTTTCCCGCTCGCGCGCACACCCATTCACACACTCGCACACGCCCATTCACACACTCGCACATGCCCTTGCACACGCCCGTTCACGCACTCGCACACACCCGTTCACACACTCGCACACACCCTTTCACACTCGCACACGTGCATTCACACTCTCGCACACGCGCGTTCACACACTCACACGTGCGTTCACACAGTCGCACACGCGCGTTCACACACTCGCACACGCCCGTTCACACACTCGCACACGCCCGTTCACACACTCGCTCACGCCCGTTCACACTCGCACATGCCCGTTCACACTCGCACATGCCCGTTCTACACTCGCACATGCCCGTTCACACACTCGCACATGCCCTTTCACACTCTTGCACACGCCTGTTCACACACTCACACACGCCCGTTCTCACACTCGCACATGCCCTTTCACACTCTTGCACACACGCGTTCACACTCGCACACGCGCGTTCACACTCTCGCACACGCGCGTTCACACACGCGTGTTCACACACTCGCATACGCCCGTTCACACACTCGCTCACGCCCGTTCACACTCTCGCACACGCCCGTTCACACTCTCGCGCACGCCCGTTCACACTCTCGCGCACGCCCGTTCACACGCTCGCGCACACCCGTTCACACACTCGCGCACACCCGTTCACACACTCGCACATGCCCTTTCACGCTCTCACAGACACTGGCCAAGATTCTCCAGTGCTGGTACATTGAATCCTGTGTCAGGATTTCTGCTGGGCATCAGATCCGTTGCGAGTGTCCTACCCAGCTGGCGATAACTGGGTCCTGCCTCGTGCTGATGGGAACATGCAAAGTGCTCGTCAGATTTAATTTGAATGCTATTATCGGGTTGGAAGTCCGAATGAAGTGTTAACTGTGTTCTACTTCCCCGCCCCCCCCCCCCCCCCAACACACACACACATGGGTGTAACTTTTTAAATTGCAATATTTTTGTTTGAGGTTGGCTCCTGTAAAGAGGCAGCCTTTAAAAAATAAACGTAGGTTAGAAACCATCTGCTCCCCTGAGTTAGTGGATCCCTGCAGAGCTGTATAAATAAACAATCTTAATCCCCCTTTGAAACTTCCTCGGCCTGTCTATCAAAATGATTTTAGGAAGCAATTGTGGGCGGAATTGAATGTAAACAATGCAGTTCAAAACTTTTAGCTTTCTAGGCATATAAACTCCTCCTTGCTGGAATCAGGCTCCACCCCCCCCCCCCCCCCCCCAAAAATATGCCCTGCCCAGTGAGCAAATCCAACTATGGGGACAGCAAATGCTTCCTTCAGGCCCTGCCCCTTCAGGTTGGCAGTGCCAGGGGCAGTGTCCTGTCATATCCCTGACCACCCAGGGACTACAATGACCTCCGAGCCCCATGGTGTGGTCATCACATCTGGCCTCCGTTTGTGGACACCAGACTTGTTTCACGCTGGCTTCACGTTCTGCTACCAAGTGGGAGAGTTGCAGAAGTCCGGAGAATTTGGCTGAAATAGAACCTCCATGTCTAATTGATGGTTTTGGATTTGTGCTGGGTGCAACGTGACTGGAGAATCTCCCAGATACTCTCAGATATTCTACCGCTCAAAGCCAGACACTCATACTCACTCTCGCACATACCCTCCTCTCACTCTCACACACGTTCAGTCACATATGCTTTCTCTCTCTCTCTCCTTTCTCTTTCTCTTTCTTTTACTCACACATGCGTTCACTCTCTCACTCACACACACACACACACTGTCTCTTTTCCACTTGCACTCTCTCTCTCTCGCACTCACTCACTCCCTTGCACACACTCACTCGCTCTCTCTCACACTCATGTAGTGTGAATTAATGATCTAGACATGAAAGTTCTCTCTCTCTTACTCACACGTGCATTCCCTCTCTTTCTCTCTCTCTCTCACTCACACACACACACACTCTTTTTCACTCACTCGCACTCTCTCTCTCGTGCACACATTCACTCTCCCTTACACACACTCACTCTCCCTCACACACACCCTCTCTCACACACATACTCATGTAGTGTGCATTAATGATCTAGACATGAAAATATGATCAGAAAGTTCAAAAAATGCATGACAATTGGTGGTCTGGTAAATAGCAAGAGTCAGAATGTCCAAATTCAGAATGTCCAAATTACCTAATAGCACGTCTTTTGGGACTTGTGGGAGGAAACCGGAGCACCTGGAGGAAACCCACGCAGACACTGGGAGAACGTGCGGACTCCGCACAGACAGTGACCCAAGCCGGGAAACGAACCTGGGACCCTGGCGCTGTGAAGCCATAGTACTAACCACTATGCTACCGTGCTGCCCAGTAATTTAGCGGATAGCCATTAGATTACAGAATGATCTAGATGGGCTGGTCAGATGAGCAGAACATTGGCAAATGGTATTTAACCCTGAAAAGTGTGAGTTGATGCACTTTGGGAGGACTAACAAGGAAAGGAAATATACAAAATATGGTAAGACACTAGGGCATACAGAGGACTAGCGGGACCTTGGAGTGCATGTCCATAGGTCCGTGAAGGCAGAGGGCGGGTAGATAAGGTGGTTAAAAAGACATATAGGATGCTAAATCCTGAAAGATGTGCTATTAGGTCATTTGCACATTCTGAATTTTCCCTCAGTGTACCAATACAGGCATCTTAATGTGGCGACTAGGGAATTTTCACAGTAACTTCATTGCAGTGTTAATGTAAGCCTACTTGTGACAATAATAAAGATTATTATTATTATTAGCTTGGAATTTAAGAGCAGGAAGGTTATGATGGAGCTGTATGAAACACTCATTAGGCCACAGCTAGAGTACTGTGTGCAGTTCTGATTGCCACACTATAGTATAGACATAATTGCACGAGTAAGGGTCCAAAGGAGATTCCTGTTGCCTGGGGTGCATCGCTTCACCTATGAAGAGAGGCTGGTTAGGTAGTGGTTATTTTCCGTAGAGCAAAGAAGGCTGAGGAGGTACCTGACTGAGGTGCACTTTCTGATGCGGAACATAGATATGATAGATAAGAAGAAACGTTTCCCCTTAGTAGAGAGGTCTATAACCAGGGGGCATAGATTTAAGGTAAGGGGCAGGGGATTTAGAGGAGATTTGACAAAAACCTTTTTCATCCAGCGGATGGTAGGACTCTGGAACTCACTGGCTGAAAGGGTGGTAGAGGCAGGAACCCTCACAACATTAAGAAGCATTTAGATGAGTATGTGAAAGGCCATAGCATACAAGGCTAAGGACCAAGTGCTGGAAAATGGGACTAGAATAGATGGCTGACATCGACACAATGGGCTGAAAGGCCTCTTTTTGTGCTGTATGACTATGGAACCAAAATTCGGCACAATATTCTAGATGTCACACAACCATTATATGAAGAAAATTATTGTTTATTTGGCTTAGTAATTAATTGCTCTGGTCATCTGTCATAACAACCTGTTAACTCCACAATATTCAGGCAGCACCATTCATAAACCTTGAATGAATCCTGAACTGTAACATTAGAAACCCCTGGAATTCGGTCTTCCTGAGCACACAACTTTGAATCATATATATGTGCTTGGAGTTGTCAAATGCACCACAATGTATTTAAGTTATTCTGTTGCTTTTAGTCACATACATCGATGTTGGAATAGTACTGATCCATGATCGTTATTTCCATCAAATCAGCAACAAAACGCGCCTTAAGGTCAGCCATCAGTTCTTGATGATTTGCTGGTAGTGAATAACCAGTCTCTGCCCTCTTCTTCTTGGCATATCATATGCCACCAGTGGATAAATTTGCTTCTGAACCTTGAGGTTCTTCTCGCATCACGTGCTGAAAGATTATTTATATTAATGCATGATTCATCAAGGTCAGCATCTTGTTCCAGGTTACAAGGCTCTAACTTAGATTTCTTTCAACTGCTACTGACAAAGTACAATACTTTTCAAGCAAGTAGGTAAACCTGAGGGGGCAGCACGTTTGTGCAGTGGTTAGCACTGCTGCATCACAGTGCCGAGGACCCGGGTTTGATCCCGGTTCCGGGTCACTGACCACATTCTCCCCATGTCTGTGTGGGTCTCACCCCCACAACCCGAAACGATGTGCAGGGTAGGTGAATTGGCCATGCTAAATTGCCTCTTAGTATTGAAAAAAAAAAGAATTGGGTACTCTAAATTTTAAAAAAAGTTAAACGAACCTGAGGATAAAATCAATGTGTTGAGGAGCAGTTCGTTTGGCTTTGGGTAATTTTTCCAAGTTAAAGGTGTTTGGCAGAAATGATTGATTTGCTTGTCTTGAATTTTAGCCTTGATAGCAGACAGATGAAATTTCAACAAATCATTGCATTCAACATGCATATCTATATGGATCTATCTTTCACAAAAGGAAACATATTTTGGTGGACCTGATTTGTAGAAAACTGATTTGGCTCTGATTCACCAGCGCATGACGTGTCTGAGAATGCATGTTAGATTGACCTTTGAGTTGTTCCTTTTGTGACCAGTAAATCATTTTTGGGCTCAGTAAGGATTTAGACTTACCCCTCCCTATTGGCATCTTAATCTTCCCCAAATGCCAAAGCATTTCTGTGTGAATTTGCTGCATGACACGGTGGTAACAATATTATTATTTGTTTAAATATATAAATTTAGAGTATCTAATTATTTTTTTCCCAATTAAGGGACAATTTAGCGTGGCCAATCCACCTACCCTAAACATCTTTAGGTTGTGAGGGTGAGACCCACGCAGACACGGGAGAATGTGCAAACTCCACGCGGACAGTGACCCGGGGCTGGGATCAAACCTGGGACCTCGGTGCCATGAGGCAGCAGTGCTAACCATTGCACCATCCTGGCGCGCCTACAATATTTACCATTGGTTGGAATAAAGGAAGCTGGCAGTGTTAAATCTCCTTGCTGGATCTTCTGGCTGTTACATGCATTTGTCTCAACTAATTGGGGACAGGGCCACAAAAATCAATTGCAAATTAATAAATATTTTGTAGTTTTGAAAAAGTATGAAGACTTCCATTTATATTGTGCCTATCGCAACTTCAGGACTTCCCAAAGAATTTACAATCAGTGAAGTACTTCTGAAGGTTGCCCTATTTTAATGTGTGTACAAAGTTCCAATCCCAACATTTTTGTATAAAATGCAATTGATACCCACAGGTCCTGACTGAATTTTGGAAGTTTAGGTCCTGGGTCAGAAAAATCAGTAGTTGACATTTTATTGTGTTGTATCTTGGTACATTGCCGTTAAATAGCATCTGCGTTAAATTCCATGCTGTGCGCACTATTTTATCAAAGTTAAAGTCATCCTGTTGAAAATAAATTATATTCAAAAATACAATTGCTTTCAGTCTGTATGCCTACAGTTTGGAATTATATGTTTGATTTATTTTTAACAGGACTAAGTCTCTTCTTTTCTTAAAATGTAACATTGGCAATGGAACATTCGTTGAGATTCCCGCAGTCCTGAACTACAGGTTGAATTACTGTCTTGTTAGGTTCACTCATGAGGATTGTTCCAAACGGGTTCATAAATAGAGGACGCTATGAAGCAGAGAAAGCAAGAATGATTTCTAGCAGTGAGGTATTGTATGGTGGGGCATTTGTTAAATAATATAATTGTTGCCATTTGGCATAGCGTTGAAATGTTTTAAGTGCCTCAAGGGGTCAATCCGGTAAATCCACATATCGTGGTCGAGTGCACACTGATTTATTTCTCAAAGAGTTAATATGGATAGTGCAATGTCATGGTAATTTTATCTCCAAACAAACACTTATCTGCAATTCACACCATTCCTAATTTCGTCTGGGATTTAGAACATGTAAAGAGATCGTGTGCAGCTGTTCAAGGGTCCCAGCTCGGAATGGTTGTAAACTCTTGCTGGTTTACCTAATGCAGACATGATTCTGCGTTGTCTACTGCCATCTGCTTCCATCAAGAAACAAAAGTGGGAACCCCTTGATGTCAGAACGTCAGTTAAGCTGTAAATAATTTGGAACACAAGAGGGCAGATTTTTGACATTGTGCAACCCTCCTAATTTTCATTAAACCCTGACTGAGATGCAAATCGGGCTGCAAACCCGCTCTCACCTCCAGTATTGCACAGTCAAGATCCACCCCAAGCAATTTTGAATATTTAATTGTATTTCGCCTGGTTCAGCAGTTCGGAACTCTAAATTATAAATGCAGCATACATATATGTGCATGTATCTATATACAACAAGGATAAAATATTATCTTTGGCACATTATGGGGAAGCAACACTTCCAAAGGGTCAACTAGATCAGTTACAAGTGGAAAGGTCAGTTTAGCAGCATCCTCTCGATCCTAAGATCTATTTGTTTTTTAAAAATAGTAAAATGTTTTACTCATTGCTCATTTTGCCATCTTTTTTCCTGGATGGGCCCTCGAGTTGGACAGAGACGGAACTTTTGCTCAGTGATGCTGAAAGTGGCACCAACGTTTTCTTAACTATTACTATTACTGTTGATAACTTTGTTTCCATATACCATGCACACTAACTGGGTTCATGTGATGTTTCGGCCAGGAAACAAGTTTTTGTTTTCAAATAGCATTTGGGGATTTCTTTAAATGGGATTTAATAACTTTGGAATCAGAAGATGCAGCTTACAATACAACCATGCATGTTTATATTCTTGTGTCATACTTGTTTGCCATCACAAAGGAAACTCAGAAATGTCAGTCACTATTTCATTTCATAATATTTCACTACAGAAAGAGGCCATTTGCTTTGTCATTCTTATATTGGTCTCTGAATAATCTACCTCCTTCATCCCATTCAACTGTCGCAATATTCAGTGATATTTTTCTTTTTCCACTATCCACTTTCTTCAATCATGAATTCTCCTTCCACCAGTTTTTTTGGTTGGCATTCCATGTATGATTCTCCTGAAGTATCCTTTCATTCTTGGGGCGATCTTAAATTTATGCATTCGAATTACCAACTAATCAGCCACTTCAAACAATTATAAGTATGATCAGGAAACTAGTCTCTAAAAGGAGTTTGAACTATTGTTCAGTGAACTTCAATGGCAAGAAGATTGAACACAATGAGAAATTGGGCGCTGATGTGTTCTGCCAGCATCGACCAATCTTATCCCCAGGATCCCATTTTCATTTCACTTTTATATTTGTTTGCCTCATTTAAAGAAATTTGTATATTGCAACCCCAATAATCTCTGCTTTTCTATCCTTCAGTCGTCTTATCATTTAATCTCTGATGGATCTCTGTGTCTATTCGGAACCCTGGATATCCGTTATCCCTTCTCGGTTCCCGAATAACAGAGGTCAAGTCTGTGCTTTTTGGCAAAATCCACTTGTACTTTATTTGTCAGCTGTGCCACTGGCAAACTTATTTTCAATACAAAATTTAGAACGTTTCCAACTAGCCCTGCAGCAAGCTAGTCCGATTGATTGTCTTTAGCGAATACAGTAGTTGAGTTTTCATTCAATTACAGATCGTTGTAATTCTTCAAATCATAATACACAGGATAAAATAACTAAGTAATTTAAACAAAAGAAAGATGGTGATTAGCAAAAGCAAGCAGCAAAGGAAATAGGTTTCAGAAATATAGATGGGGTGATCCCGGGATGAGTTTTTCTATCCCGGGACGTGATTCTTAAGGAGATTATGATCTGAAGGTCGAGCCTTTTTACTTCTGATTGGCTTTAACTAATTTATAAATTACTCAATTTGGCCAAAATATCTGTCCATCAATTTGAGAGATATATGTATTTAAATGTATTGGTGCAAATTTCCCATTCCATTGCTTGCCAATTTTCCAAATTATCCATATCTGCATCTACCATCAATTAGAAAAACACAGTTTTCGTTGAGACATTATCACTCCAGAATGGCTGTTACCATAGAAACCGTACTACCCGTATAAATGCTGCATTTATAACCGGACTACCCGTACCGTTCTTACAATACAATGGGGCCTTTTAGCTAGTTAACGTCACTGACCTTGCAGATGTGAAACTTAAGTTTAAGAAAGGAATTAAAGTGTATAATCTGGAGTAACCCTTAGTGGATTCCCCACTATTGTTGCACTCAAGTAATGCTTAATATGATTATAGTGAATTATTCTTAATGAGTTCTCATTTAACCCTTTTACCTTTATCATATTCCCTTACTCTCATGGTTATAGCTGACTAGAAAAGTCAATTTCTATCAATCTCTGATATATCACTTCTAGTCCCAAAAGATATCAGTGCTCATTTCTCTTCAGTACGTTTCATGCAATAATTATCTACCAAAACTGCCACACAATCTTTTTTCCAGTAGCTTGTATTCCTGTTCACACATGAACTACACTCCTGAAGGTTTTGAGATTAGGGTATTGATTTTGAGGCCTCACACCCAGAAGTAACGAGACAGTAGTATCCGGAAAATTATCACTTCGGCCGACTGTTGTGCAATGTTAAGGCTGTCTTGATAGAAAGCTGGCCCTTGGCTTATAACTGGTTCTGAGCTGGGTATCTGGGTCACTTTTTCCTGTGCATTATAAATTTGATTCTTGTTCTTTTTGAAAAGAAAGTATCTATCTTGCCTTGAGCTATGTTAACAGTATGGGTCATGGTGAAATTGTTTTGCATGGTTCTATGTATTTTAAACTATGTATAAAGTTTATTTTAAAAAAAAATTATCCTCTTTTTCTGCAAGTAATGCAAAATGTGTAGTTTGACGCAATTACCAATTAACTTTCACGATAGCCTTTGTCGGGGCGTTGGCAGTGTCTCTGACTTTCATCTAGCCTCCCTCAGTCCATGTCTCAAATGTTATTCACTCAGTTCGTTTTCCTTCCTCTTTTGTTTTGCCTTCAATTTCTCCTCCATTTGTTGCCAGGATGAGGCTGCGGGGTCTTTGTTTCCATTGTCTGTATTTGGCTATATTTCTGTCTCTAATAATTCCTACTTAGTAACTCTTTTGATTCCTGAACTTCTGCACTTAAACAAAGCCACTCATTTGTCTTTCTGGCTACACACCTGATTCTATTTGGCTAGTACACATCTTTTTTAAAAAGAAAGTAATTGCACAATACACTTTGGGTGCGATTCAACCAAACAATTTCTAAGTGTCATTTTGGGAGAGTTTGGCGGGCTGTTTCTTGTCGGCTTTTTGGGTAGTTCATAGAATTTACAGTGCAGAAGAAGGCCAATCGGTCCATCGAGTCTTCACCAGCACCCTACCGAAGCCCACACCTCCACCCTATCCCCATAATCCAGTAGCCCCACCCAACTCTTAAGGGCAATTTTGGACACTTAAGGGCAATTTAACATGGCCAATCCACGTAACCTGCACATCTTTGGACTGTTTGAGGAAACCGGAGCACCCTGAGGAAACCCACGCACACACGGGTAGAACGTGCAGACTCCGTACAGTCAGTGACCCAAGCCGGGAATCAAACCTGGGACCCTGGAGCTGTGAAGCAATTGTGCCAACCACTATGCTACTGTGCTGCCCTGATCCACACCGCTGCATTTAGTCATTTTTTGGGCCCTGGGGAGTTTCTCTGGAAACATTTCCACACTTGGAAATGTTTTCATCACTGGAGAGTTGAACACACCAGCCACATCGACTCCTCCGAGATCGGACCGCTATTTTGAAAGGGTGCCACGATCTCGAAGTGAGCTTGGGGGTCCCCCACACCACCCACCCATGGACAATGCCACCCACTGCACACATGGGCATTGCCCTACACCCCCCCCCCCCAAGTGAGGACGCCCCATTGTAGGGTCCCTGAGGGCCCCCCACTTTTCAGGCCTCCCCAATCACCTTTCGGGCCTACCTCCTTTCAGGACCCCCACCATTAACCCCTCACAACCATAATGAGGTCCCTTCATTCCTGCCCTTCATTCCCCCAAACCTTCATACCCCCTTCATTCCTGCTCTTATCAGCATGCCCCCTCCCCCCCCCCCCCCTCAGGCCCTGACCCTTTTCAGTGCTACCATGGCAGCTGGACACCTTGGCACTGCCACCCTAACACCCTAGCAGTGCCACCTGGGTCCCTGGCAGTGCTATGGTGCCAGGCTGGCAGTTGTTGCAATTGTGGGATTTTCTTAGATTTGTGAAGGGAACCAATTGCAAAGCAGCAGGGAAACAAATGAGTTCATCTGGCATCGTTTCCATCTAAGTTGGAAACGAGTTGAGGGCTATTCAACACATTTCTTGACAGCTTGCTGAGCATTACTCCATCAAATTCCAAGAGGCAGCAAATGCAAAGCTGTCACTTGAAGCAATGCTCACAGATTGACTAAACCTTACTATCAAAATAGTCCACAGCAATGTCTTTGTTGGTTACATGCTGACAACTGGCGTGTTGCCTCAGGCAATTAAGTGATTCGCTTCTCTCCATTTCCTATAACAAATCTTGCAAATTGCTGCATTTTGCACGTAGCAGGATTTGTTGAGTAAAAATCACATTTTGCATTGCACTGATTAAATCTGACTGTTGATGAGCTACTTCCTGCAATGGATTGCTCGCTCTAATTAAGTATTCAACCCAGACGCCTCATGCTCCAAATTTTGTATCGCACTACTATGATGTATGAAACTGAAACGTGTAGGACAAATATCCATAGGATTGTTAGCCAACTTGGTAGGTTTCCATTCATTACGTGACATGTGTCATTCATCCTCCTCTTTTCCACCCACCAATCACTTTTTTGTTTTGCGTGGGTTGGAGTAGGGGAGGTGGTAAGTCTCACTTGTATACTGCGTCTGTGAACCCAGTATAGAATGAAATATTTGTCTTGACTTGTTATAAGCCCATCATTGATCGGGTTGTCGTTTTTCCTAACCTATTTTAAAATCCATGTTATCTGAAAGATTACAATAAGATATTGTTTGCTGAGCTGTTGAGCATCAGGAGTATCTTGCTCATGTGATGCTCATGGATGTCCTAACTTTGATCAATACCAATCACAAACGAATTGATTAAACATGACTACTGTATTCATTCCCCATCTCTCAAGGGCAAAGACAAGAGCAGCTGGAGGCATTCATTATTAACATGCACTCTTGTGTTCTGTTGTGTAGTTGCCTTGTGGTTTGAAATCATGCCGAGACTATCCTGTGATGCAATCATGCCTGTCTGTTTCAGGATTATATCACAGAAAGTGTGACATTGTTTCACAGGGTGTTGGAGAAGTCGACAACAGAAGTCATGGAACAAAGTCACCGGGTTCAAGCAAGCTCCCTTCCACAGTCCACATTCAATTTGTCTTATCGTGGATTTACACCTTCAGTAAAATACTAGAGAAAGGAGTTTGATGCAAGAAAGTTAAACATTTATGGTCAGGCCACCAACTGTAATTTTTTTAGCTTCTTGCCTAGTCCTGGATGAGGCTTGTTGAGTGAGATTCTCCGGCCAAAGATGCCAGAGTCGTGAAATACGATCGGGCGGAGAATTTGGCGTTGCCGAAAATAGAGGTTGCCGCTTGGCGGCAAACGGAATGCCATACTCTGGTCCCTCGACACGATGTGAATGCGTTCTATGCCGTGCGCCAGCGTGGGCATGTTGACATGTCATTAATGGCCCAATCGGCATTTTACGGGCCTTAAGTGATGGAAAGCCTCCACCAGGAGGACTGAGCGACAGCGAGGTTCACTTGTATTTTAAATCGGGGCACAGTTGCCGTGGTTGCTGAAGGAGAAATGAAATGAAATGAAAATCGCTTATTGTCACAAGTAGGCTTCAATGAAGTTACTCTGAAATCCCCTAGTCGCCACATTTCGGCGCCTGTTCGGGGAGGCTGGTACGGGAATTTAACCCACGCAGCAGGCCTTGTTCTGCATTACAAGCCAGCTATTTAGCCCAGTGTGCTAAACCAGCCCCAGAGAGAGGGGGTACGAAAAGTGACCAACATCTCTTTAGTGTGCTGACAGTTATGCCGTTGGCTGGTAGGGGGAGGGGGTCTGCCAGGGCATAAGTAGTGGGGGAAGCCAGTAGGTGGGCCATGGGGTCGTGGTGGAAAGGCATGTACCACCATTGCTGCAGCCTGCAAGGCAGCCATCCGGCTGACTGCCCAGTGGGAACTTACCACCACGTGCCATCCCCAGATACCTCTGGCCCCAACCGACTCATCAACGAGAGGGCGTGCTCCAGTGCCTCCATCTTGGCTGGGATGAGGTCGGAATGCATTGGAATTGTACAAATTCTATGGGGTGCTGGTGCTAGCCCAATAATGAGAGCTGAATAGCTCGGGGATTGGCACTGCTTTTGTCCACGTAGAACACTCATGATTCAGACTTGGCGTCAGCACTTAGTTACAAACGGAGAATTTAAATCTGAAGGAAATATTTTTATAATCTTCTACCCACATTTATGCCTAAAGTTAAATCTAAATTTGTTTTATATTATCTTTCCTTATTTTTTCTGTCAAACTGTGTCACTTTGACTTCTGGTTGCGGCTATGCCTGGGTAGGTCGCACGTTCGGCTGCTCCCGCCGTGAACGGACTTTTGGGCCCTTTTAAGGAGCACCAGCGGCACTTGGACGATGATCCCAGTGTGGGAAGGCAGCGCTGTATGGAGTGGACCAGGAACGGAGCGGTCAAAAAAGCGGCACTGGAAAAGAATGGAGAGCGGGTGCGGAAAAGCAAGATGGCGGCAGGTGGAGACCAGGCAGCGTGGGCTCAGTGGTCTCGGGAGCAGCAGAAGTTTCTGAAAAGCTGCTTTGCGGAGTTGAAGGCGGAGATGTTGGCCCCTATGAAGGCGTCGATCGAGAGGCTGGTGGAGACCCTGAGGGCGCAGGGGACGGCGATTAAGGAGGTGCAGCAGAAGGCCTCTGATAATGAAGATAAGATCCTGGGCCTGGCGGTGAAAGTGGCGGCGCATGAGGCGCTGCACAAAAAATGGCAGGAGAAGTTCGAGGACCTGGAAAACCGGTTGAAGAGGAAGAATCTGCGGATTCTGGGTCTCCCTGAAGGCGTGGAGGGGTCGGATGCTGGGGCGTACGTGGCTACGATGCAGGGTACGCTGATGGGCGCGGGGTCCTTCCCAAGGCCCCTGGAGCTGGATGGTGCGCACAGAGTCCTGGCAAGGAGGCCGAGGGCGAATGAGCCGCCGAGGGCTGGGGTTGTGAGGTTTCACTGACAGGGAGTGTGTCCTGTGGTGGGCGAAGAAGGAGCGGAGTAGCAGGTGGGAGAACGCTGAAATCCGCATTTACCAGGACTGGAGTGCAGAGCTGGCCAAGAAGAGGGCAGGATTCAACCGGGCCAAGGCGGTTCTCCATCAAAAGGGGGTGAATTTTGGGCTGTTGCAGCCAGCGCGGCTGTGGGTCATGCATCAGGACCGGCACCACTATTTTGATACAACCTTTATCCAAAATGAAAAGCTGGACTCGAATTAGTGGTTTGCGGCAGGTTATGGGGATGCTGGGGAGTGGGATGGGGCGATTTGAATTTGATGTGTGTGTTTTCTGGGTATGTGAATTGATTTGGGAGGGTCTGTTCCCCGCACCTGAAGGGGGAGTGGGGGCCGGAGGCCCTGGGCCTTTGGGGATCGGGGAGAGGCTGCAGGAGAAAGGAGCAATGCCACGGGGTGGGGCTGGCCCAGGCAGGGAACGCGGGGTCTTTCCTGCGCAAGGGGGGGGGGCATGGCCTGACGCGGGGGGGCGGTACAGGACGGGAGCGTGCACTGGTCTGTAGGGGGAGGGGGATGGGGGGGGACTTCGAGGGGGAATTCAATCAGGGGATTGTTGGCAGAGGCGGGAGTGGCCGGGGTCAGCAGGAGTCAGCTGACTTACGGGAGTGCAATGGGGGGAGCAGGGGGGCTAAGCAATTGCCCGGCCGGGGGAGGGGGGGGGGGGGAATCTGGGTTGCTGCTGTATTGACTGAGGGGGAGCTGGAGGTAGGAGGGAGAGTCAGGGCGGGGAGCCCCAGCCTGGGGGGTTGGGGAGTGCGGGAGGCGAGGGCATGTGGCTGGCCTAAGAAAGGAGATGGCTAGTCGGCAGGGGGGCGGGGCGGGTGCGTAGTCCCCCGATCCGGCTGATCACGTGGAACGTGAGAGGCCTGAATGGGCCGTCAAGAGGGCCCGGGTGTTTGCGCACTTAAAGGGACTGAAGGCAGACGTCGCTATGTTGCAGGAGACACACCTGAAGGTGGCGGATCAGACCAGGCTGAGGAAGGGATGGCTGGGGCAGGTCTTTCACTCTGGGCTGGATGCGAAGAACAGGGTGGTCGCAATCCTGGTGAGCAAGCGGGTGACTTTCGAGGCGGTGAGTATTGTGGCGGATAAAGGGGGCCGTTATGTGATGGCGACTGGTAGGCTGCAGGGGGCCCGGGTGGTGCTGGTGAATGTATATGCCCGAATTGGGACGATGCAGGGTTCATGAAGTGCATGCTGAGCCGGATCCCGGATCTGGCGGCAAGGAACCTGATAATGGGGGGGGGTCTTTAATATGGTACTGGACCCGGCACTGGATTGATCTAGGTCGAGGTCGGGCAGGAGGCCAGCTGCGGCCAAGGTTCTGAGGGGGTTTATGGATCAGATGGGGGGAGTGGACCCGTGGAGGTTTGCCAGGCCAGTGGTTTCTTTTCCCATGTGCACAAGGCCTATTCACGGATAGACTTCTTCGTGGTGAGTAGAGCGTTGATCCCAAGAGTGGAGGGGACGGAGTACTCTGCCATAGTGATTTCGGACCATGCCCCGCACTGGGTGGAGCTGAGTTGGGGAGGAGAGGGGCCAGCGCCCGCTGTGGCGCATGGATGTGGGACTGCTGGCGGATGAGGAGGTCTGTGGGCTGGTCCGAGGGTGCATTCAAAGGTACATAGAGGCCAATGATAATGGGGAGGTACCGGTGAGTGTGGTCTGGGAGGCGCTGAAGGCGGTGTTCAGGGGAGAGCTAATCTCAATCAGGGCTCACAGGGAGAAGAGGGAGAGGATGGTGAGGGAGAGATTGCTGGGGGAGATACTGAGGGTGGATAGGAGATACGCGGAATCCCCTGAAGAGGGGCTGCTGAAGGAGCGCCGGAGCCTCCAAACGGAGTTAGATTTTCTGACTACGGGGAAAGTTGCGGCCCAGTGGAGGAAGGTGCAGGGGGCAACGTACAAGTATGGGGAGAAGGCGAGTTGGATGCTGGCGCATCAGCTACGTAGGAAGGAGGCGGCTAGGGAAATTGGAAGAATCAGGGACAGAGGGGGAAACACGGTGCGGAGTCCAGCCAAAATAAATGAGGTCTTTAGGGATTTCTACGGGAACCTGTACAAGTCAGAACCCCCGGAGGGTGGAGGAGGGACAGGCCGAAGATTTGGGGGCCCCGATCGGAATGGAGGAGCAGGTTAAGGGGTTGGGGAGCGTGCTGGCGGGCAAGGCTCCGGGGCCGGATGGGTTCCCAGTCGAGTTCTATCGGAAGTTTGTGGAACTGTTGGGTCCATTGCTGGTGAGAACCTACAACGAGGCGAAGGAAGAAGGGATTCTTCCCCCGACGATGTCTCGGGCACTGATCTCGCTTATCCTCAAGCGGGACAAGGACCCGCTGCAGTGTGGCTCGTATAGGCTGATTCTGCTCCTAAATGTGGATGCTAAGATGCTGGTGAAGGTCCTGGCCGTTAGGATTTAGGATTGTGTCCCTGGAGTGATACACGAGGACCAGACGGGGTTTGTGAAGGGCAGGCAATTGAATGCAAATGTGCGGAGGCTCCTGAATGTGATCATGATGCCCTTGGAGGGGGGGGGGGGGATGGCGGAAGTGGTGGCTCAATGGACGCGGAGAAGGCCTTTGATCGGGTGGAATGGGAGTACCTCTGGGAAGTGCTGGGTAGATTTGGGTTCGGGGAGGGGTCCATAGGGTGGGACAAATTGATGGCGAGCGTATCGGCAAATCAGCTGAGGTCAGAGTACTTCAGGCTGTACCGTGGGACGAGACAGACAGGGGTGCCCCCTGTCCCCCCCTGCTGTTTACCCTGGCAATTGAGCTGCTGGCCATGGCACTAAGGGAGTCTATAAACTGGAGGGGGTTGGTCCGGGGAGGGGAGGAGCATCGGGTCTAATTATATGCGGATGACCTGCTTTTGTATATCCAGTGGAGGGGATGGCAGAGGTCATGCAGACCCTTAGGGAGTTTGGAGACTTCTCGGTATGCAAGCTCAATGTTGGGAAGAGCGAGCTCTTCGTGCATGCGAGGGGTCAGGAGAAGAGGCTGGAGGAGCTGCCGCACGAGGGTGGGGAGGAGTTTTCGGTATTTGGGTATCCAGGTGGCCAAGAGTTGGGGGGGTCCTGCATAAGTTCAACTTGGTGCGGTTGGTGGACCAGATGGAGGAGTACTTTAAGAGATGGGATGTGTTGCCATTCTCCCTAGCGGGCAGGGTGCAGTCTGTTAAGATGACAGTCCTCCCTAGGTTCTTGTTTGTGTTCCAGTGCCTGCCTATTCTCATCCCTAAGGCACTTTTTCACGCGAGTGAACATTATGGGGTTTGCATGGGCAAGTAAGACCCCGAGGGTTAAGAGACTGTTCTTGGAGCGCGGGGGGGCTGGCGCTGTCGAATTTGTGTAGCTATTACTGGGCAGCTAATGTGACAATGATTCGGAAATGGGCAATGGAGGGAGAGGGGGCGGCATGGAAAAGACTAGAGGCGGCGTCATGTGTAGGTGCTAGCCTGGGGACACTGGTGACGGCACCGCTTCCGCCGATGCGGTACGAGCCCAGTGGTGGCGGTGACATTGAGGATCTGGGGGCAGTGGCAACGGCACAGGGGGGAGGTGGGGGCCTCAATCTGGTCCCTGATACGGAACAACCATAGGTTTGCACCGGGCAGGACGGATGGCGGATTCCTATGTTGGCATCAGGCGGGAATTAAAAGGATGGGGGACTTATTCATTGATGGGACTTTTGCCCGTCTGAGGGCACTGGAGGAGAAATTTGGATTACCCCCAGGAAATACCTTCAGGTATATGCAGGTGAGGACGTTTGTGAGGAGGCAGGTAGGGGAATTCCCGCTGTTGCCTGCTCGGAGGATACAGGACAGGGTGATTTCGGGCGTGTGGGTCGGAGAGGGTAAGGTCTCGGCGATATACCAGGAGGCGGAGGAGGCCTCGGTGGAGGAGCTGAAGGGCAAGTGGGCGGAGGAGTTGGGTGAAGAGCTGGATGAGGGCCTTTGGGCGGACGCCCTGGGCAGGGTTAATTCCTCCTCGTCTTGCGCCAGGCTCAGCCTGATCGAGTTTAAAGTGGTGCACAGGGGACATATGACAGGGGCGAGGATGTGTAAGTTTTTCAGGGTCGAGGACAGGTGTGTGAGGTGTTCGGGGAGCCCAGAAAACCACGCCCATATGTTCTGTGCGTGTCCCGCGCTTGTGGGATTTTGGAGGGGCTTCGCAAAGGCTATGTCCAAGGTCTTGGATACTCAGGTAAAACCGAGCTGGGGGATAGCAATATTTGAGGTGTCAGACGAGCCGGGACTGCAGGAGCCGAAAGAGGCCGGAGTTCTGGCCTTTGCCTCCTTGGTAGCCTGGAGAAGGCTCTTGTTAATGTGGAGGGACGCGAAGCCCCCAAGCGTGGAGGCTTGGATCAATGACATGGCGGTGTTTCTCAGGTTGGAGAAGATAAAGTTTGCCTTGCGAGGGTCTGTGCAGGGGTTCTCCAGGAGGTGGCAACCGTTCCTTGACTTTCTCGCGGAACGTTAGGTGGAGGTCAATAACAGCAGCAACCCGAGGTGGGGGGCGGGTTTTCTTGTTTTGGTTCATGTAAAGGGCGTTTGCCCCATTTTGTTCTTAATTTGTTAAATTGTTTAAGGGTTAGAGGATTAAGTTGCTTTGTTGGTTGGCGTACTGCCCTTTTTCTTTTTCTTTTGTATATTTTCTTTCCTTTTTGGAGTGTTTTGTAAAAATTATTGAAAAACTTTGAATAAACATATTTAAAAACAAAAACAAACACTGTATCACTTCAAACATCTATGCAATAAATTTCATCTCCCAAAGCACCCCCTGTTCTGTGAAGTCTCACTATCCTCGTCAGAGTTCGTTATACTTCAATGTTTTGCATCAACTGCAAATTTTGAAATAGTACCTTGTACAGACCAAAAAAAGCAGTGATCCTAACACTGACCCGAGGGGAACCTCACTGTATTCACAGTCACTTAAAACATTTGAATATACAATTTAGGAGGAGGTCACACTGCCCTTCGAGCATGCTCCGCCATTCAATAAGATCATGACTGGTCTGATTTTAACCTCAAACTCCACATTCCTACCATCCCCCAGAAGCCTTTCATCCCCTTGCTTACCAAGAATATATCTAGCCCTGCCTTAAAAATATTCAAATACTCTTCTTCCACCGTCTTTTGAGGAAGAGTTCCAAAGACACTCAACACTCTGAAAGAATTTTTTTTCCCTCATCTCAAAGGTGATGTTTTGCATTATTAAATAAACAGAGCTTTGGCATGTTATTTTAGAAATTATAGTTTTTATATTAAAATATATTTACGTATTGCAGAAAAAACCCTGTACTACTAAACTATCATCAGTCAAAACAGATGATGCTGGATAAACTCTGCGGGTCTGGCAGCACCTGTGGAGAGAAACAGGTGTTTTGGATCTGAAGAAGGGTCATTTAGATCCGAAATGTTAACTCGCTTTCTCTCTCCACAGATACAGCAAGACGTGCTGAGTTTATCCAGCATTTTCTGTTTTTATTTCCGATTTCCAGCATCTGCAGTATTTTGCCTTTATATATTTAGTCAAATGTTGGTGGGGGGAAATGTGTAATCTCATAATATTGGCTCATAACAAAAAGTACTAAAACAAATCTGTTCAACCTCGTTGGTTTTAAGGGTGAATTTAGATCACGATAGCAAAGTTATTTTCATGTAAAGTTAACTTTAAAATCCCAGGCAAATAAGGCATTGATACTTAGCATGTTAGTCATATTTTCATTAGAGAACAGATTAAAAAACAAATCATTCTTGGGATGTGGGCATCGTTGGCTGGGCCAGCATTTATTGCCCTTCCCTAATTGCCTTTCAGAAGGTGGCGGTGAGTTGCCTTGAACCATTGAAATTCTTGTAGTGTAGGTACACCCACATTGCTCTTAGGGAGGGAGTTCCAGGATTTTGACCCAATGACAGTGAAGGAATGGCAATATATTTCCCAGTGAGGATCATAAATTGGAGGGGATCTTCCAGGTGGTGGTATTCCCATGTAGTGTACTTTAGAGTATTTTAACCTCACGGGGGGGAAACGGGCAAAGGTTGCACTTTACATGTGTAAAAGTGATAACAGATCCAACCTTTTTTACTGGGATTTTCAAAACATGACTCATGGGTTTTAAATATTTGAGGAAATGCCTAAATCCGCTTGACTTTTTTGGGAGAGGTCAGGTACCCCTTTGGGATTATTTAAAACATTTTTTTAGAGTACCCAATTCATTTTTTCCAATTAAGGGGCAATTTAGCGTGGCCAATCCACCTACCCTGCACATCTTTGGGGTTGTGGGGGCGAAACCCATGCAAACACGGGGAGAATGTGCAAACTCCACACGGACAGTGACCCAGAACCGGGATCGAACCTGGGACCTCGGCGCCATGAGGCAGCAGTGCTATCGTGCTGCCTCCCTTTGGGATTATTAAGAGGAGACACAGATGTGTGTAAAAAGTGGATCATTAAAACCCCAAGCCCTTTAAAGTTTTGTAAAATTCTAGCCTGCAGTTGAAAAACAAATCGTGCTTCCTCTTTCATAAGGATTGGTGCTGCTTGAGTGCTTCCACAACTTCTCGTCATCACAATGTTGAGGGCGGCAGGCTGGATGTCAACAGTTTGATTCACCGGTCCAATTGGTTATAAAGAGATTATCCAACTTTGTGGGACTATGAATACAAATGTATATTTTAAAAAGGGACCAAGTACTTGAGGAAAATACTTGTTTTATAGGGGATTTATTCCATGAAGGGATTTAAATATTATCGGAGAGTGATTTTTGAATATAGTGAAGTTTGAGATGGACACTTCGAAGCCATTGTGAGATTAACTAATATTCTGAGTCCGCCATGCTGGGTACTGGATGAGTTGGCAAAGAAGGTATAAAGGTCAAGGGTGGGAGGGCATGAATTGGCACAGTGTTGGCAGTGGGGCTTTGGGGATGAGTGGGGGACGTATGAATTCGCACTAAGTTGGCATAGGGGCTAGGGCAATGGAAATGAATGGGTTGTATGAGTTGACGCTTAAGTTTGGCACACGGTCCATAAAGCACCATGGGGATGAGTGGAGGGCATGGATTGGCATAAGGGAATGAGGGGGCATGGTGGATATGTGGTGGCATGAATTGACATGGATAGGGTATGGGACATATGGGGGGCTGAATGGGGGTGATGGCAGCTTTTTTTGTAACTGGGACGAAGTCTCAGAGCACCGAGGTGGGCTGTTGAAAGGGCCTGCCTCGGCACTCTGGAGCCCTTGTGGCTGTCTCCAAGATACTCCTGGTGTTGCTGAACCTGATTCCTGTTGCCACCTGCCACCTCCGGAACAAAAACCCAAAGATTCGGGGCACTGACTCCCAAGTCTGATTTGCAGTTGTGAAAATTTTCCCGATTTCCAATTTAAGATGATCAGACAAGTTCGTAACATGGCTTACTGGGACACTTGCTGGAAGGAACATACGTTTATATGCTGGGAACCCTTTCTTTCAAACAAAAGAAATATGATCAAGCCTTGCGCATTTTCTGAATTAATCGGGAGCTTGGGGAGCCTATGGTTTTCCGTTGCTTTCTCCATGGCAATGCCTCGGAAAATCAGAGTCTATTTGCTAACCAGTCAGCATCCTTTTCTTCTGTATAAATTGTTGTGATTGTTTGTAATTTGACATTCTTGTCTTTTTTCTGATGAGTGCAAGATGAAAAAGAGCAACATGTCTCTCTTTCCAGCAATATTCAAGTTCTGCACTAAGTGACTAAAGAATTAAAAGAAATTTGTATAATATATGAAGCAGCCGCATTGTCTGAATGGTCACTCGATTCACTTTTATTTGAGAACAAGACATCCCAATTTGCACAACGAAGTCTTGGGAAATTCTACATTGTGTAGTTTTGAGAAAGCAGTGCTAACCACTATGCCATCGTTCTGCCTCCCTTTGGGATTATTAAGAGGAGCCAAAAATGTGTGTAAAAAGTGGATCATTAAGGAAAGCCAGTACAGATTTGTGAAAGGTAGATCATGCTTGACCAACCTTAGTTGTGCATGTTTCATTGTTGAATATATTTTAGGCTGAGACAGATTCATTTTAAAATGAAGGGATATGAGGAGTTGAAGCCGAAGATCAGCCATTATCAGATTGAATGGCAGAGACGGTTTGACAGTCAGCGCTTGCTGTTCTTTCTCAAGTTCTTATGTAGGGCCTCAGCAATCATACCAATGTGTTCGAGAAGATATTGATGGACTACTTTGACACTCTGGAACCCCTTTTAATAGTTGCCGTGAGAACCATGAGTAATCTAAGTAGCACTCTGATCTTGGGAAGCTGCGGATATTGTCCATCAGACGATGCATCACAGCAGGGTCCACAGGTGGCTAGCCATTCAATGTTGGAAAGGATGGACTCTGAGCTCTGCACAAAGTCCTGTCCCAAGCTTTTTCTGGACTCCATGCTCCTTGGGATTAAGTGCAGAGTTTCTGGTAGGCTTTCCAATGCACCAAGCAGTTGGTTGTGTATATCGTTCAGACTTTGGAGCATGGCCCATTGAGGTCTTCATTTGACTCCTCTGCAGCAGAGCTAGTGGTGTGAGCTCACCCTCTAGTGAGCTGGAACCTGCAGTATTCTTTCCCCCACCCACCCCGTCTTTCCTCTTGCAGATCGCTCCTCCATCTTAAGGCCACTAGCTTTGATGCAGATTGATATTACAAGATTGAGTGTATAAGTTTGAATGACAGTGTCTCTTGATCTTCACTCCCATCTTTCTCTGCTTACAATTCTTCAAGTCTGTGATGGGTAAAAGGGCCGCGGTGTAGTGGTCAGGGAAGAGGAAAATGTAAGAAGTTCATGCTCATGTCATCCGCAACTGGTGAGTGAGAAGAAATTGTGGGATGGGAGGTAGAAGGGGAAGACGAGAGAAGAATTATACATGCAGAGACCCTCATCTTCAATCCATTCAGCCGTGTAAGTGGCCACAGGCTCAATTATTTCTTTTCCATAATAGCCAGCATTGTCTCCTCTAAGGGGATTAAAACATGCAGACATGCTTATCCTTCAGATCATTGATACTGCTGCTGCTTTTTGTATTGTGCCACCTCCTTCTGCAAGAAATAACTAAATGTGTCACTGTGTGACTGAAAATATGTTTAGGTAATGTGGCTCTCATGGTTGAATAGCTGCCAGTGTGCACAAACTGTGAGCTGTGTGTGTGAGACCTGCAACAGTGCGAAGGATGTGAAGGTGAGGTAAAGCATATGAATCAAAGGGATGAATACTGATTGGAGATTGTTGGTAGGTGGATGACCAGGATGTAGTGAATTAGTGGATATGGCTAGTGGTGCATGTGATGATATGTGAACTATCATCTATGTATATATAACCAAACCGTATGTAAACATTAGTGCCTGTATGCATAGATTAGTATTCTAGCATCCGACCACAGGTGGGGTGGCAACAGGAGTAGGTCACTGGGAGATGGGCTACATGGGATGCATTCCAGCATCCGACCACAGGTGGCGTGTCGACAGGAGTAGGTCACTGGAAGACATCCACATGGGAGACAGGATGTATTCTGGACAGCACAGAGACAGACACAAGCTGGACAGCAAGCACATAGTACAGTCGCATATCGAGCAACTCCTGAGTCAACAGTAATTAATGATAGTTAATCATAGTTGTTTATATTTAGCCATTGTATCCAACTGTAATCTTAGCATACAGTTCCTCAAAATAATCTCTGAGAGCTTGCCAAGCTAGATCAAATCCATCAGTGGAGCCTCTTGTAGTGTACTTTATTTTCTCAAATTTGAGAATCTGAATTCGACCACGTATCCAATTAGTAAAAGAGGGGGGTGCAGGCTGCTTCCAATTTAATAGAATAATTTGTTTAGCCAATAATGTTGAAAAGGCAAATGCATCAGTCTGAATTTTTGTAAGAGGGATGTCATTTGGTTCCACTCCAAAGAGTGTTGTAATAGAAGGTTCAATGTCACTATTAAATATCTGAGAGTGACGTAAAATGTCCAAAACAAAGCCAATTTAGAACACTACTCGTACATAAGAAGTAGGAGCAGGAGTAGGCAATTCAGCCCCTCGAGCCTGCTCCGTCATTCAACACGATCATGGCTGATCTCATCTTGGTCTCAACTCCACTTTCTCATCAGTTCCTCATAACCCTTTAACCCATTACTAATTTAAAATCTGTCTATCTCCTCATTTACTCAATGTCCCGGTATTCACTGTACTCTGGGGTATTTAAATGATCCACTTTTTACACACATTCGTGTCTCCTCATAATATTTCCAAAGGGAGGCAGCACAGTGACGCAGTGGTTAGCATTGCTGCTTCACGGCACCGTTGTCCCAGGTTCGATCCCGGTTCTGAGTCACTGTCCCCGTGTTTGCGTGGGTTTCGCCCCCACAACCAAAAGATGTGCAGATTAGGTGGATTGGCCATGCTAAATTGCCCCTTGGTGTCCAAAGATGTGCAGATGTTATGGGGATAGGATGGTGGAATGTGCCGAGGCAGGGTGCTTATTCAGGTGGTCGATGGGCAGAATGACCTCTTTCTGTACTGTAGGAATTGTATAAGACAAACCCCTCGTCTCTGGAATCAGTCTAGTGAGCCTCCTCTGAACTGCCTCGAATGCAACGACATCCCTCCTCAAATAAGGGGACCAAATCTGTGCACAGTACTCTAGCTGCAGTCCCACCAATGCCCTGTACAGTTGCAGGAGCACTTCCCTATTTTTATATTCTATCCTTTTGGCTATAATTGCCAAAATTCCATTTGCCCGCCTCATTAGAACCTGCATACTAGTTTTCTGTGATTCTTGCGGGAAGACACCCAGATCCCTCTGCACCGAAGAAACTTTCTTTCCATTTAGATAGCAAGTTGTCTTTCCATTTTGCAGACCAAACGGATAACCTCTCACTTATCCACGATAAACTCCAAATTTTGGCCCACTCATCTAACCTATCTATATCCATTTGTTCCTCATTGTAACTTGGTATCCCAGGTTTTGAGTGTCATCTGCAAATTTAGTTATAGTGCAAATTAATTTGTGACTAATGTGCATTTAAGTTGCACTTTTAACACTTTTAAAATATGCTTCACAGGACTATTATCAAACAAAAATTCATAAGCTGCCAAAAAAGGAAATACTAGGGCATGTGACCATAAGCTTGTTCAAAGAGGTACATTTGTAAGGAGTCTGTTAAAGGATGAAAGAGAGGGAGCGAAGTTTAGGGAGGGGATTCTGGACCTTCGGGCCCAGGCAGTTGAAGGCACAACCTCCAGTGATAGAGAGATCAGAATTGGGGTCAGCAAGAAGCCGGCATTGGTAGAACACAGTTATCTTGGAAGGTTTTGGGGTTGGAGGAGGCAATTAAAGGAAGGATTTAACAATTGAGGAAATATCATTTTGCAATCTTCTGTGATGGGTGAATAGGACATGGTCAGTCCTAAGATATGGGCAGCAGAGTTTTGGATCAACTGAAGTTTAAGTAGGTTGAAGGATTGGGACCAAGAGGGCAATGAAATTGTCAAGCCTGGAGTTAACAAATACCTATCATATGTAGTCTTTCTGTTCTTACCTTACCATTGTCACCATTAAACTGCAGGAGAACCATGAAAAAAATATCTCAATTGTCCTTAAAGTAGAGCATTCACTGGATGGTGTAAAATCAGGAAAAACCCTCTGATAAGAGTAGGTATTTGCAAAAATTCTGAACTTGATGTCTGGCCCATGAAACACCTGTGCTGGGGGTTGTGCCTTACATTATAAAGTTGAGAAATGGTACCATTATACTTCCTTCCTGGAACAACCATAATCATCTTAGCAGCACTGACAAACCAAAACTTAAATGGGGAAAGTGATGCACTGGGAATGCTGATATGCATGAAGTAAAGGCTATGTCTGAGTTTTCCATGCACATCTTGTGTAATGCAGATCATTATGAATGTGGAAGTTTCTCTAACAGTGAGGAGCTGAACACCAAACTGATGCTAAAGGAGCTTGAATAAGTGTTAGACTTAATGGGCTCATCGCATACCATCTGTAACTGAAGGGTGCTACAATTTCTTAGCACTAATTAAAAAAAAAAAGTGAGCACCAAATGATCAGCCCCAAAGTCAGCCATTTTGGGTGCATAAAAGAACCGTGTAGACTGGCACAAAGTATTTATTTATTGTCTCTCATTTCCATATTCCCCATTGTAAATTCTCCATCTCTGCCTATAATGGACCCACATTTGCTTTACCAATCATTTACTTTTTATATATGTATAAAAGATTTTACAGTTCATTTTCATGTGGCTCAAGTTATTTTCTCTTTTTAAAATAATCAGATTCTTTGTTATCCTTTGCGGATTTCTAATATGCTCCCTATCCTCAGGTTTATTATTTTTTCTCAACTTTATAAGATTCTTCCTTTGATCTAACACAATCTTTAACTTCTCGTGTTCGCCACGGTTGTATCACTTTTTGTGTTGGAATGTAACTTGTTGTAAACCATGTGCTAACTTTTTAATTACTAGCCTTGCCTGACTGCTGTAATATCTTTCAATGTATTTTCCAAATCAATTGCACCAACTTGCCCCTCTTATTTCCTTAGACCCAGTTTTAGATTGAACTACATCACTTTTAAACTTATTATGTAAATTTCTGCTATATTATGGTCACTCTTCCCTAAAGGCTCCTTTACAACAAGATTATCATTAGTTCTCATTGCACAATGCTAGATCTAAAGTAAGCCACTCCCTAATTCATTTCTCAACAAATTGTTCCAGGATATCATACACATTCCAGGAATTCGTTCTCCACAATATTAGTGCTGATTTGGTTTATCTAGTCTCTTTGTAGAGTGAAGTGCCCCATGATTACCGTGTTACCCTCGTTACACTTCTAATTTCCTTATCTTTTCCATTCCCTCCATTACCACTACCGCTTGGCCTATTATTAACTCCCACCAATGATAGATTATGGGAAATCAGAGGGTGAGATACTTCCTGGAAAATTCACAACCTCTGATCTATTCTTGTAGTCACAATCTTGAAATGGCTGGTCCAGTTCAGTTTCTGGTCAATGGTAACCCCCAGGATATTGATAACTGGGGATTCAGCGATGGTAGTGCTGTTGAATGTCAAGGGGAGATGGTTAGATTTTAGCTTGTTGAAAATGATCATTGCCTGGCACTTGTGTGGCATGAATGTTAGTTGCCACTTAATAACCCAAGCAAGAATGTTGTCCAGGTCTTGATGCATATGAATATTGATTAATTCAGGTATCTGAGGATTATGATATAAGGAGGTGTGACACAACTGCAATTTTGTGTGGAAAACTCCTGGATACAGCTGTCTTTGTCAGTGAATGTCATGTCAAGGTTCCTTCTCCCTTGAATTTTCATGCCACAGGTTCATTGAAGGCAATAGCCTGAATATCTGAAACTAGAATGTACAACTAGATAATGCAAATGCCTAGGTCAGGAGTTTGATTACTTTTGCCGACAGCTGGTCACTGGGGTCAAGGTTTTCCACTGGAACCTGGCTAATCAAATCTTCTGAGACCCCCAGCAATAGATGTAAAGGGAAATATAAACAGAAACACAATATCCAGGATAATTGCTTGGGGCTAAAAAGAACAGGGGGATTGTTAGATGGGAAATCTGAAAGTATGTGCTTTACTGCAAGGAGTCTTTAAAACATTTTCAATAGCTTGGCAGGCAGGCAGATTGACAGGCTGCCTGGGGATGGGGCAAAGTGATTGAATATTTCAGGTTAATTGGACATTTGGGGTTGCAGGCATGGCGGTGTTCCAATTGTATGAAGGTAAGATTGAGCCTGGGGGAAGTGCAACAAAGGCTCTTGCGATCCAGCTGTTCTCCCTTCCTTGAGGCCAACCTGCCACCTGAGAGCAGATTGGTGGCTTGCTCCTCTCCCCCAAACGGGACTCTGTTAAAACAGAGATGAGCAGGTTGCGATCGGGTAAATAGTATTTAAATGCTTTTACCTTCCCTCCTCACCTGAAACCATCCGTCATTGAAGTTAAAATTCCACTGGCCCGCCCCAGCCTTACCTGCTCGGTTCTTGGAGAATCAAACATTGGGGCGCTGAACCAAAGGTTCAGAGCACTTGGCCCATTGGGTTTGTTCTGCCGAATGTCTCAGCCAGGATACCTAAAAGTGCACCTTATACAACCTCAGCATCCAAAAGCACATTGTCATAAATCACAGCGAAAAAGTGAACTAGGTTTGTCTCATGGTAAAGAAAGGAAGAAGAGTGACTTGCATGTTTGGAGTGCCTTTCACAACTTTCCTGACATACTGAAATGCTTTGCAGCCAATTAAATTCTATTGAAGTATATCGTAATGTAGGAGCCTTGCCCGTCAGTTTCCAAGCAGCAATGTAATGACAACCAGACTATCTTTCTTATTAAATGATATTTAAGGGATAAATATGGACCAGAGACCAGGATAACTCCACTGCTCCTATTCTAAACACTGCCTGTTTTACATCCCTCAGGGGGCAGACCGAGCCTTCAAACAGCTCAGCAGTTCCTTGAACTGCATTGCAGTGTCTGCCTTGATTTTTGTGCTTAAGACATGGAAGTGAGACTTGAACCCACTGAAGCCTGTGTGCTACCAACTAAGCCATGGCTGTCTTCAGTCAGCAGTCAAAAGTCTTCAGAATGAACTACCTACTCCAAAGGTATCGTCTGATGGAAAGAATCCTTAACATCCATTATCCACAAAATAGTGCCCACTCCTGGAAAAAGGCGGCTGCCTAACAGAATTAAATGGTACCTGTATATTCGGAAAGAGAAACATCACTCCTTTTATTCTTTTAAAGGGAGAAATGCTCATGTCTCTGGTAAGGGAGAGTAACCCATCATATTTTTCATTGTAATGGTACATGTTTTCACAATGCGGTGATGTGTTTAAACTTCAAGGTTAGGTCAAAAGATAGAGACTAACATTGTAGATACATCTTTCAATTCCGCCTGACAGCAGATGTAATTTTGGTGAACAGGCTGGAGATTAGTGTTCACATAACTGTTAGAAATAGAAATATACCTGAGGCTACGTTTCCAAAGAATGATGGGGTGGTATGAAGCAACAGGTTAATGTATTGCCTAATTTTGTGCTTGCGCAAATAAGGAGCAGTTGGGTTTATCGGCAGGGATACAAGTTGCATGATGGATGCACAGTTCCCTGTTCTCCTTTCCATCAGGGTATTAAGTAAGCGGCTGATCTGTTACAGTTCATCTTGCAAGCCCTGTCAACATTTAATTTGATCCCCTTATGTTCAATTTCAATTCTGACATTTCTGTCACAGAGTTTGTGTTTTATTGTTGTCTGACATTAAAGTGTTTTAATGTGAGGTTAATGTGTTTCCTTTCCTGAATGGTTTGTCCCAATTTAAATGTTTCCAGCAGCAAGCATTTTGATAAAGATTATTATCGATTAGCGCACACTTCCCTTGGAGGTTTAAACATTACTTCTTACATGTATGCACACACACATGGTGTCGATATGGATGGGGGGAAAAAATTCCAATTTGGAATTATTTCAGTCTCTTTTGTAGCAGGCCTGTAGTTTCTTGGATTGATTGATGCTTTAGCTGGAGTGGAGTATTGGAAAAGCAGAGGATTCTCAGTAAACTGCAAAGCTTATAGATGAATTTCCAGATGGTCAGCTCTCACATGAACTTGAAAATTGGGGAAGAACATGTGCAAGTTAGGTGGATTGGCAATGCTAAAATGCCCATAAGTGTTCAAAGGTTGGGTGGGGTTACGAGGATAAGGTGAGGATCGGGCCTGTGGAGGGAAGTCTTTCAAATGGTTGGTGCAGACTCGATGGGCCAAATGGCCTCCTTCTGCACTGTAGGGATTCTATGATTCCCAGAATACTTCCCCCACTTTCAAAATTTTACCTTGGCTGCGTAGCTGTCTTGAAGCTGCTTTGATAGTGTATCTGATGGCACTGTTTCTGCCCTGAACAACTGCTGCTGTTTTCAAAAAAACAGGTAACGAATACGGCTCTCTTAATCATGTGACCTTTGACAAGTTCAAAGTCGTCCTTCTAAAAAAGATGGTGGGTTGGGCTCATGCACATCTTATGTTATTGCCTTGTGCACTTTGAGAGTTTGGAAGCAGCCAAGGTTTTTGTAATTGAATGACACATTCCTTTTCAATTACCCCTTTGAATCTCTCTCTGGAAAAGACATTGCATTCTGAGGTCTCTGTAGCCCAGGGTGAAGTCTAAAGGCGGATCAGCTGTTATGTGATCTTTTTCTGCCGACAGTTCATCCTTAACAAAGGGATCATGAATTTCACAAACGACTGTGGTTGCCCATTTTCTAATTACATATTTGTTTGAGTTTCAGAAAATATATTTTTAAAACGTGCAATAACTTTGTGCTCCTGTTCTGGGCGTGACACTTCAGTAAAGGGTGGTGACTAATTTGTTTTTGTACCTTAGAATATCTGTAGGAAAATATTCAATAGATGCATTAATCAAATGTTATTTTCTCAAAAAAAATTGATTGGGGGTGGTATAGGTCAATGGGTAGCAGTCAGAAGGCCGAATCCGAGCTGTTCTATTTCTTCTCCTTGACTGGGGAATGATGATCCCTTAGCAAGCTGAGCTCACTGAGCTTGGATGTATTAGTATATTTTCCGATTGACAAAGTTTGCATTCATCTAATACGCATGTATTCCATTCCTCTGTGTACCGCACTGTTACGTGGGTTCTGGCAGTCATAAATAACTAAATCAAAAGCCCAGAATCATTTTTCATTCAAAGGAGGTTGGAAATGAACTTGAGATTATTTTTATTTTGCTATCTATATATATATATATATATATATATACTGCTGAAGAAAACCTGAGTCGAGCTTTCAGTCAGTATTAACTGCTTCATCTAAATATATGACCAAATATTTTGCCCTGAGTTTCTAGCATTGTTTCCTTTTATTATAGAATTATATTCAGACGTACACTTCAGTAAAAGGTGTGGCTCGGTACAGTCCAGCTTTTCCAGAGCAAAGGAACTGCGTTCAGCAATGCGTATGGTATAGGGATGTCAAATCTCGGATAGCCAGGTGGTGAACGATAGAATAATAAGCAAAGGTTTTTTGACTTACAATATTTTATTTGCAGAAATAGACATTTCATAGTTTGCACCTCGAACAGCTCAGGCCTCTTTCAGCTCGCTCCTGGGTGTATAAGTTGCACCTCGAACAGCTCAGGCCTCTTTCAGCTCGCTCCTGGGTGTATAAGCGTAGAGGAGTTCTCCATTAGTACCCAGCACCCGAATACCATTATCATCTGGTGCAATTTGAAACAGGCGGAGAGCAGACTAACGCTGGAGAGGAATAAGAGAGGGAGGAATAGGGGAAAAAGGGATGATTTTTGGCATTAGCGATATTCATAAGCAAAATGTAATGTTCAAAACAGACTTGG
Organism: Scyliorhinus torazame; assembly: GCF_047496885.1. Taxonomy (NCBI): domain Eukaryota; kingdom Metazoa; phylum Chordata; class Chondrichthyes; order Carcharhiniformes; family Scyliorhinidae; genus Scyliorhinus; species Scyliorhinus torazame. Next base: position 95,136,670 of record NC_092714.1, on the reverse strand, counting down.
GCACTGTTGGACCAACTTTTTTAACACAAAGCAAACATAGCAAATATATACACCCCCTCAGATCCCCCAGTGTAAAGAAACAAAAATAAAATAGAACCCCCCCCCCCCCCTCCCCCGGGTTGCTGCTGCTGCTGATCATTGTCCACCGAGGCCTCCTCCTCCTCCTGCATCACCTGTAAGTTTCCGAGGTCTTCCCCACTCCAACCCACCCCCCCCGAGAGCACCCGGTCCTGTACTGTGTGTGGCAGCAGCCGCGGGAATTCCACCACTTGCCGCCTGGCAAACGCCCTTACCTGTAAATATCTAAAGGTGTTCCCCGGGGGGAGCCCATACCTCTCCTCCAGCTCACCCAGGCTCGCGAACTTCCCGTCCATAAACAGGTCCCCCAACCTTCTTATCCCTGCCCTGGGCCACCCCGAAAACCCTCCCTGGGTCAAACCGGTGGTTCCCCCGTATTGGGGTCCACACCGAGGCCCCAACTTCCCCCCCCTGTGCCGCGTCCACTGCCCCCAGATTTTGAGGGTAGCCGCCACTACCGGGCTCGTGGTATACCTCCTTGGAGGGAGCGGCAGTGGCGCCGTTGCCAGCGCCTCCAGACTCTTACCCTCACAAGACGCCGTCTCCAGCCTCTTCCATGCAGCCCCCTCCCCCTCCATCACCCACCTGCGCACCATCGCCGCATTGGCGACCCAGTAGTACCCACAGAGGTTGGGCAGTGCCAGCCCCCCCCCCCCCCATCACTACTCCACTCCAGGAACACCCTTCTCACCCTCGGAGCCCCTCGCACCCACACACACACCCAGTTATGCTGCTGTTGACCCGCCTAAAGAATGCCTTCAGGATAAACATGGGGAGGCATTGGAACAGGAACAAAAACCTTGGGAGCACCGTCCTCTTAACTGACTGCACCCTACCCGCCAGGGACAGCGGCAACGTGTCCCACCTCTTGAACTCCTCCATTTGCTCCACCAGCCTCGTGAAATTAAGTCTATGCAGGGCCTTGGACCAACTGTTAATTAACCTTCTTCCTTCTATAGTTCACAACAAGACACTTCAAATAATCGCAAGACAATTGGTCATGTTCGGGGCTTGTGGGAGGAAACCGGAGCATCCGGAGTAAACCCACGCAGACACTGGGAGAACGTGTCCTTGCAGCCAGTGACCCAGCTGGGAATCGAACCTAGGATCCTAGCACTTTGAAGCCACTGTGCTAACCACTGTGCTACTATGCTGCCCTTGTCCTGAGAAATAATGACCGATGTGGGTTACCTCGCTCCGCTGTCTGGTTGCCTTTCCGCTTGACCTTGCCTGTGACTTACAATTGACTTTGCCAGCATCTCCAGTTTGTCCAATCAGAATCTGATTTCTCAGTGTATTAGCTGCTGATAGGCTGACTAGTGCGCCTATCAGTAGCCAATGCAGTGTGAAAACTGCCTCCAGGTGGGCATGCTGGAAAGACAACTTTTTACCAATTTAAAACAGTCAGGAAACATGATTCTGTGCCGTTCTATTAATGTTTGATCTGTACTGTGCCTGCCACCTCATCAGTTACACTCCAGCAGGTTAAAAACCGCTTTCAATTTTATCTCCTGGTGTCTGTTTTGCTTCTCTCTACATAAATGATTGAATGACATCAATACATTGATTTCACACAATTAAATGTGTGCTGAATTTTTTTTATTGGAAAATATTTAGTGGAGGTATTTTCAAATATATATAGATCAGAAACGCGCAAACAACAGTTAACATGCAAACTTGCCATTATTCCCCCATGCAACCCACTCCACCCATACCTCTTACACCCAGCCTCGCCCTCAGCTTCAAACCAAACACAGCCCCCTCTGTAGCCACCTGGGTTGGCCAACTCCCGACGTAAAATGGAGAACAGCAAAGGCTGAAGGGAAATTCAGTCAACAGAGGTAGAAACTAGCAGGTGCAAGTTTACTGCGTATTAAACTCTGCAAAAGCCCAGACAGCATCGATACAAACAGCCATCTGCATAATAATGTAGCAGCCATCTACATACTAATGAGTGATCCCCGGGTATAATCGAAACATTTGGGATAAACAAAGCCAAGCCAGACTCCTCGGCGCCAGCAGGAGCCAACACAAAAGAGGTTAACAGACACCTCAAGACTGCCCATCGATCAGGGAACCGCTCCAGTATTGGAGAAATCGAACCAAGCGATTGGAACGAAGTCCAATCACTTGGAACCAGGTACAGGGTCCGCCCCGAAAGGCGGGAAGCCCCTGGGGACTATAAAGTTAAGCCCCCAAGTTCAAATCGTTCTTCTTGACCGGGTCACTCAGCAACTCGAACCAACCCTCGACAGTGACCGGTTCAGCTGCCGCCAAGAGACCGTAAGTCTTAAGTCAACGCTCGCTACGAGATAGGCGCTCCTAGCTACCAGTCCGTACCAACTTTGAATCCCGCAGACTCCGAACCCGAACGAAAGGCCATTTGTTTCCCTGACCTGGTGGGCCAGTCCGAAGCTAAGTATAAGCCTGTTAGTTGTAAAAGTAGCTTAGAAGTAAAATTTATGCATGAGTAGCGATTACTGTGTATAATAAATGTGCTTTGATTTGAATCTTACTAATTGGTGTATTGAGTTATTGATCGTTACTTGAACTTTAACCTCGTGGTGATATCATACAGATACCTGGCGACTCGAGAGCAAAGGTAATATAACAGAGCCAATTGAACCAACCAAAAGTTAGCAACACCTCCCCCTCCACTCACCCCAACTGACATGTTACTGTCCCTTAAAAGAAGTCAATGAACAGCCTCCACCCTGTGGTGAACAACGATATCGGATGGTACGACCCACACTGCTCCGGGTCTTTGGCTTTCTTTAAAATGAGCGAGATAACACCTGACACAACGTTGGGGAGGCTCACCCCTCCCTACTGGCTCAATGTACATCTCCACTAACACGGGTTCTGACCCAAACCTCTTATACTCCGCAGGGAACTCATCCGGGTCTGGGGCCCCCACACAATCCATCACCCTCCCCAGACTAATCGGGGCCCCAGCCCCTGTGCCCTCACCTCATCCACCCTCGGGAACTCCAGCCCATTCAAAAACCGCCTCCAGCCCATTCAAAAATCGAAAATTCCTTTGCCCTCGGCCTCTCAAACCGCCATGGGTCCACCACCATTCACTCCATAAATCCTAGCACCACCCTCACGATCGCTGACTCCCTCAGACCTGGGACACAATCTGTCCAGCCTTGGATCCAACACCATATCTACTCCCAGGGTCTGCCAGTATGATCTCCACCGCAAAGCACACCCTTTTATTTATTTTTTAAAATAAATTTAGAGGACCCAATTTATTTTGTTTCCAATTCAGGGGAATTCATCTATTCTACACACCTTGTTGGGTTATGGGGGTGAGACCCACGTAGACATGGGGAGAATGTGTAAAACACACTGACCCGGGGCCGGGATTGAACCCGGGTTCTCAGCACTGTGAGGCAGCAGTGCTAACCACTGCACCACCATGCTGCTATCACACCCTCTTATTAACTAGCACTGCCATCCCCTTCATTTTCATATCCAGCCCTAAATGAAACACCCATCCCACCCATCCCTTCCTTAGCCTCGTCTGATCCATCACCTTCAAGTGAGTCTGTTGCAAACCCACACATCCGCTTTCAGACTCCTCAGATACGCGAACATGTGCAACCTCTTCACCTGCCGATTTAATCCCCGAACATTCGTTGAAATCAGCCGGGTCGTGAGGAGGTCCCAACCCATTCCGGTTAGCCATATCTACGCTTTAACCAGCTCCCCAGGCCCACGCACCATGGCCTCCTCGGGCCTCCCCAAGATGTCCACTGCCATCACCCCTTAAGCAACTGCACCACACCAACTTCGAGCGCATCAGCAACCCAATCCTTCGCCCCCCCCCCCACCATCCCCAACAAAGAATCCGAAAAATAGAAAGAACGCCCCCACTGGTATTTCCATAGTCCAAAGTTCTTGCAAGTCCCCAAGTCTGTGGTCTTGCACAAACCTGCTCACCTCCTCCAGCATGTCCCAAGTAGAACTCCAGGACCTGGTATGTGACCCACAGCCAGAACTTTACCGTGAAATACTCCACCAACTGTTCCGTGGACCACTGAGCGGGCAACAACGCCACAGTGCTCCCTGCCATCTTTCCTTCTATCACACTCCTTGAAAGCCCCTGTTATGACTGTTGCCCCTTTACAGTTGAACTCCTTGTTTGATAGGGCAGGGACATGCCCATCCAAAGGAGAATACTTGCCTCTGTCTGTTCCTGTACTTTGTACCAGCAAACACCCCCGTGAACAGGTAACAAGGACCAAACAATTCTACCTCTAGTAGGAGCCACCAAATGTGCAACCACTCCCACCATGGCGGCCACCGGAAGTCCCAATTTGTGCTGATTTTAATTCAAATACAAAACATAGGGTCATAGTTTTACAACACAAAGTACTGGCCATCGGACACCTATCTACTCTAATCCCATTTTCCATCACTTGGTCCATCGCCTTGTGTGCTATGGTGTTTCAACTGCTCAGCTAATTGCTTCTTAAAGATTGTGAGGGTTCCTGCCCCTACCACCCTTTCAGGCAGTAAGTTCCAGATTCCCACCACCTTCTGCGTGAAAAGGTTTTTCCTCACATCTCTAAATCACCTTAAATCTATGCTCCTTGGTTGGTGCTGGGTCTGAAACACTATTGTCTATGTAAAACACAGATGGTCGCAATGCATGGGGTAACTTCACAATAGAGACCTAGACTTTGTTAAGGTGTATTGAAGTCAGCATAACTACATTATTTTTATATTTGAATTATTTGCAGCACTTTAAAAAAAAAAATATTTATTAAAGTTTTTTAACACAATTTTTCTCCCTTACAAACAATAACCCCCCCCCCGTAACAGAAAAACCCGAGAAATCGCGCAGAGCAAGATATATACATGGCAAAATGATATATTTACACAGCTTTGTACACTGGCCCTCACCCGTACGTGCCAGTTTCCCCAACCCTTCATGTTATCTCTTGTTCATCCACCCTCTCAGGCAGTCCCCCCCCCCCCTTCCCAGGACGTCTCCCCCCCCCCCCCCCCCCAAGGTTGCTGCTGCTGCTGACCGACCTTCCTCTAACGCTCAGCGAGATAGTCTAGGAACGGTTGCCACCGCCTGTAGAACCCCTACGCAGACCCTCTCAAGGCGAACTTAATTCTCTCCAACTTTATGAACCCAGCCATATCATTTAGCCAGGCCTCCAGGCTGGGGGGCTTCGCCTCCTTCCACATTAGCAAGATCCTTCGCCGGGCTACTAGGGACGCAAAGGCCAGAATGCCGGCCTCTTTCGCCTCCTGCACTCCCGGTTCGTCCACTACTCCAAATATTGCTAGCCCCCAGCTTGGCTTGACCCGGACTTTCACCACCTGAGATATTGCTCCCGCCACTCCTCTCCAGAACTCCTCCAGTGCCGGGCATGACCAAAACATATGGACATGGTTCGCCGGGCTCCCTGAGCACCTTCCACATCTGTCCTCTACCCCAAAGAACCTACTCAACCTCGCCCCCGTCAAGTGCGCTCTGTGGACCACCTTAAATTGTATCAGGCTGAGCCTGGCACACGAGGAGGAGGAATTAACCCTACCTAGGGCATCAGCCCACAGACCTCCCTCGATCTCCTCCTCCAGCTCCTCCTCCCATTTACTCTTCAACTCTTCTACCAGCGCTTCCCCCTCTTCTTTCAACTCCTGGTGTATTTCCGACACCTTGCCCTCCCCGACCCATACACCCGAGATCACCCTATCTTGAACTTCTTGTGCCGGGAGCAACGGGAATTCCCTCACCTGTCGCCTCACAAAAGCCCTCACCTGCATATATCTAAAGACATTTCCCGGGGGTAACTCAAACTTCTCCTCCAGTGCCCCTAGGCTCGCAAACGTCCCGTCGATGAACAGGTCCCCCATTCTTCCAATCCCCGCCCGATGCCAGCTCTGGAACCCCCCGTCCATCTTCCCCGGGACAAACCGGTGGTTACCCCTGATCGGGGACCAGACCGATGCTCCCATTGCACCCCGGTGCCGTCTCCACTGGCCCCAGATCCTTAGCGTTGCCGCCACCACCGGGCTCGTGGTATACTTTGTCGGCGAGAGCAGCAGCGGTGCCGTCACCAACGCCCCCAGGCTCGTTCCTTTACAGGACGCCATCTCCATCCTCTTCCATGCCGCCCCCCCTCCCTCCATAACCCACTTGCGGATCATCGCCACATTTGCTGCCCAGTAGTAGCTCCCCAGGTTTGGCAGCGCCAACCCTCCCCAGTCCCTACTGCGTTCCAGGAACCCTCTCCTTACTCTCGGGGTCTTATTCACCCACACAAACCCCATAATACTCCTGCTTACTCTCTTAAAAAAGGCCGTAGTGATCATGATGGGAAGGCACTGAAACACAAACAGAAACCTTATTTGCAGCACTTTTGAGACAAAAAACTATGGCCTTCTGGTAGGTGTGCGCTGGAGGGACTGCAAGGTAGATTGGGATTTGGATAATCAAACCCCTGGCCTTCCCTGTAATTTTTGCATTGGGCTTCTGAATTCTTGAAACATGGTCAGAGGGAGAGGACTCCTAGATCAAGAGCTTCCCCATGCCCTATCTGCTGAGAGGACAGTTGGCTGGTATGCAGAGCAAAAGTAGTTGTGCCAAAATGGCGCCTGCTGGCAGAGACCCTTCTGAGGATCCTTGCTTGGGCCAAGGAAGAGAATTTTATTCATGACATTTTCTTGGTATTATAAAGGGGGTCTTTGGGCATTCTATTTGCATTGCATCCCAAGTCCCTGGCACCACTTTTGATCTGGCAAAATTCTCTTCTGGGAATCTTGGCCCCTCTAGTAGGCACCCGAGGTGCTTTTAGTAGTACAGGGACCCACATTCTATAAATTAGATAAATTCCCTGACATTATCAACTTTGGCAGAGTTACTGCCAGGATTCACTGTCGAGTCGATTCTGGCATTTCTAGGGTTGAAGAGTGGAAACACTTTAGATCAAATAGTTTGGATGGGGTGGTGTTTGTGCAGTGTGTCCAGGAAGCTTTTCTAACACAGTATGTAGATTGTCCGACCAGAGAAGGGGCAATATTGGATTTAGTACTTGATAATGAACCAGGGCAAGTGATAGATTTGTTAGTGGGGGAGCATTTTGGAGATAGTGACCACAATTCTGTGACTTTCACTTTAGTAATGGAGAGGGATAGGTGCGTGCAACAGGGCAAGGTTTACAATTGGGGGAAGGGTAAATACGATGTTGTCAGACAAGAATTGAAGTGCATAAGTTGGGAACATAGGCTGTCAGGGAAGGACACAAGTGAAATGTGGAACTTGTTCAAGGAACAGGTACTACGTGTCCTTGATATGTATGTCCCTGTCAGGCAGGGAAGAGATGGTCGAGTGAGGGAACCATGGTTGACAAGAGAGGTTGAATGTCTTGTTAAGAGGAAAAAGGAGACTTATGTAAGGCTGAGGAAACAAGGTTCAGACAGGGCATTGGAGGGATACAAGATAGCCAGGAGGGAACTGAAGAAAGGGATTAGGAGAGCTAAGAGAGGGCATGAACAATCTTTGGCGGGTAGGATCAAGGAAAACCCCAAGGCCTTTTACACATATGTGAGAAATATGAGAATGACTAGGGCGAGGGTAGGTCTGATCAAGGACAGTAGCGGGAGATTGTGTATTGAGTCTGAAGAGATAGGAGAGGTCTTGAACGAGTACTTTTCTTCTGTATTTACAAATGAGAGGGGCGATATTGTTGGAGAGGACAGTGTGAAACAGACTGGTAAGCTCGAGGAAATACTTGTTAGGAAGGAAGATGTGTTGGGCATTTTGAAAAACTTGAGGATAGACAAGTCCCCCGGGCCTGACGGGACATATCCAAGGATTCTATGGGAAGCAAGAGATGAAATTGCAGAACCGTTGGCAATGATCTTTTCGTCCTCACTGTCAACAGGGGTGGTACCAGGGGATTGGAGAGTGGCGAATGTCGTGCCCCTGTTCAAAAAAGGGACTAGGGATAACCCTGGGAATTACAGGCCAGTTAGTCTTACTTCGGTGGTAGGCAAAGTAATGGAAAGGGTACTGAAGGATAGGATTTCTGAGCATCTGGAAAGACACTGCTTGATTAGGGATAGTCAGCACGGATTTGTGAGGGGTAGGTCTTGCCTTACAAATCTTATTGAATTCTTTGAGGAGGTGACCAAGCATGTGGATGAAGGTAAAGCAGTGGATGTAGTGTACATGGATTTTAGTAAGGCATTTGATAAGGTTCCCCATGGTAGGCTTCTGCAGAAAGTAAGGAGGCATGGGATAGTGGGAAATTCTGCCAGTTGGATAACGAACTGGCTAACCGATAGAAGTCAGAGAGTGGTGGTGGATAGCAAATATTCAGCCTGGATCCCAGTTACCAGTGGCGTACCACAGGGATCAGTTCTGGGTCCTCTGCTGTTTGTGATTTTCATTAATGACTTGGATGAGGGAGTTGAAGGGTGCGTCAGTAAATTTGCAGACGATACGAAGATTGGTGGAGTTGTAGATAGTAAGGAGGGCTGTTGTCGGCTGCAAAGAGACATAGATAGGATGCAGAGCTGGGCTGAGAAGTGGCAGATGGAGTTTAACCCTGAAAAGTGTGAGGTTGTCCATTTTGGAAGGACAAATATGCATGCGGAATTCAGGGTTAACGGTAGAGTTCTTGGCAATGTGGAGGAGCAGAGAGATCTTGGGGTCTATGTTCATACATCTTTGAAAGTTGCCACTCAAGTGGATAGAGCTGTGAAGAAGGCCTATGGTCAGCAGACTCCATTTCAAATTTTTTGAGTGGCGTGCATAACGCCCTTTATCTCTCTAGAAATGAAATCTCATGTATTCGTGTTCACCACCTCCTTCAGAAATTTCTAATACAACACCAGATAAAATGCACTTTGATGACTTTTTTTTCATTTGTACAAGTAATGGAATGGTGGATAAAATTGCGGGTTAATTTATGGCAAGCCTCCTAACCCATTCCACTTCCCGTGTCAGTGCCTATTTACATGAGCAAGACTAAATCAAAAAGGGACTGAATTGTAGAATATGGCTCCCAAAAACATCAGTGTTACTTTGTCCACCTCAATTCAATGGCTTTGATTGTAGACTTGTAGTCAGGATGGATTTTGAATTATCTGTTGTTTTCGCAGTTGTCACCTTTGTCAGATTTCTCATTTCACACCGCATCTCATACTCTTAGAATTCATGTGTACCATGTATACACATGTGTGTCCGAGAAGAAGACTATTAATAATTGTTAAAATCGGATTACAACGGATTGTCTCCATAGCAATAAGAAACACCTGCTCCCCTTCCTCAAGTCCTGATCAGCAGTGACCAGAGACAAACTCCCGGCAGCTGGGGCTGTCTTAATCTGCTTTCAGCAATATTAATCACTGCCTAAGATGGCGTAAGCATCAAAGTACAGACATTTAATAGCTGAGGTTATGTAATATGGTGCAGAATTCTGGTTCATCACTTCATGGACTTTGTATTTGGAATTATTGAAATCGCTTTTATACCATATTGTGTTGGATCATAACATTTGCATCACGAATGCTGCACCGTAAACAGTCGGGAAATCCGATTGGACTTTTCTTGAGTTATGCATAAAGTTCTGTCTCCCGTCTATGTAAGTATGGGAATGGAAGCCACTCTATAGAAAGGTGGATGTTTTCTTCAAGTAATATAAATAAACTAATTTAAAAGTGAATGGAAGGATAACACTTCATGATGTGACGTTTCTATTTTCTTATCTGCTCAGAGCAGCAGTGAATATTTATTAACTTTAAGTGCAGACAGAGCTTGATTGATGGAAGGAGAAGAAAAAGGCACTGCTGACGCAAATGGCTGAAGCTTTCACATGGGAAATGGCTGCTTGTATTAGGCACCTGGAACTGCGTCCAGCATGAGGCAATGGAGAAGAACTGAGAAAACTGTTAGTTCAGAACGAAAACAGTCGTGACCCTAAGGGGATAATTTATTTTCAAAATTTGTACAATTAAATAATACCTCTTTTATCACTTACTGACAGCAGGTACATTTTGTTTGATCGCATTAGATGTTGAAGAAATCATTGCAAGATGAGTCCAGAAAATTCTTTGGAAACCCTTCTCAATACAAAATACCTTTAATCTACAAACCCTAAGTAAAATCGTTTTAGAAAAGCAAGCAGTAATCAACTCTCACATTTCATCAATATCGAAGATTTATCAGAGGCATTCTATCCCCATTAGATTAAACAATAGTTGTATAGATTTGTTTCAATCCCTTATATCCAAGTGGAGTGGTGAAGCGAGATACAGTAATTGCTGTGGCAGTAATATTGAAATGGAACTGCATGTGTGAACAGCTGCCTCTCAAAAACAAAAGTCACTTCCAGATGAATTATAAAATGCAGTGGCCTACATTGTTTAAAATTAAATTTTACAGCATTTCCAAAAATAACCCAATTTGCCTAAAGCAGCCTCTGATTATGTTGAGTGATTTGAGCTAAAATAATATTGAGATGAAATAATAAGCTGTGAGGATGAATATTTCACTTTGTTTGGAATGTGATTTTGCCAAGCTGGAATATTGACTTTGGCGAGAAGCACATTGCAGCTGAATGGTGAAAATATATAGGAATGGGTGAATAGTTTTGCTCTATCACTTTTCAGAAACCAGAGATGGTTATGCAGAAGGATAACACCAATATACACTTGTACAGTATCTCGCTTCTTCTGAACCAAGTTCCTTCACCTGAAACTTTAACACTTTCTCTCTCCACAGATACTGCCAGCCCTACTGAGAATATATCAGCATTTTCTGTTCAGACACAGCACATTGATGTTCGATTGTCTAACCACGTTCCAATTAGACTATAAATGCACATTCAATAGACTTTGAGCACATGATTCTGTTTCATTTTCCATAAAGAGTGCAAGATGCAGGCGGCATGGTGGCACAGTGGTTAGCACTGCTGCCTGACAACGCTGAGGACCCGGGTTCGATCCCGACCCCGGGTCACTGTCGGTGTGGAGTTTGCACATTCTCCCCATGTCCGCGTGGTCTCACCCACAACCCAAAGATGTGCAGGGTAGGTGAATTGGTCATGTTAAATTGCCCCTTAATTGGAAAAAATTGGAAAAAAGATAATTGGATATGCTAAATTTATAAAAACAAAATAGAGACAAGAATACTTATGCAAAATACCGAAGAATTGTCACTTCAGATTTGGAATAGATACAAGAATAGCCCAATTTGGCCACAAATTTGGTTTGGTGTGTCACTTGTCTATGCTGCGAGCTCGAGACACTTTGACACTTCACTGGCAGGCAGGTTAAATGATTGAATAAACACATACTGTTAATCAATCAGTGAATTTTTAAAATTGAAGTTAGGATTATCTATAGGATTCCTGTAGAATTGGATAGAAGTTGAAGTGCAATTAGTAGGTCGGGTGCCTGTTTTACATCCCACCTGATATTCCTCTCCAAGGAAGTCTGTGGTGAAGAAAATTGGCACGGCTACATAAAGGTCACCCAATCTACTGCTAGACTTCTTGCACCCCACTGAAGTTGGATTTCTTTATCTACAGCTTCCATTGCAGAAATATTTAAATATGAAGTGGATGACTTTTTTCCAGACCTTTCAATGATACTGTTGTCTTCTTTCAAACAAAGTGATTGAGAATTCGGAAGCTTAGAAATATTAGATATCCATGGTGGCCTTGTACATGTCCTGGATAGAATTAGTCCTACTTTTAAGATTGGGGAGGTAGCAGTAACGAGGTGGGTATGCTAATTGTGATGAATATCGTTGACTTCATTGGACAGTGTCAACAAATGGGTACTATAGGCACGTTTATCAGACCACGATTAACAAATCAAAGGCGGGATCACCCTATAATTTTGGAAATTATATGAAATCTTGCATTTGAAATGATTAATGTAAAATAATTTGAAAACTTGGATGTTTTGCCTTCTGTCAAATAATACGTCTATATAACAGAATGATGAGATTTGAAGTTCTATTATTTGATGGCCATTTTGCAGTATACTTTTTCAATTCCATTCCCAGCCATAAATAATGAAGAGTATCTGGCACTTTTATTCTTGGAACCATGGTATTGTCATCCTATTGATCCACTCTAGTAGTAAATCCTGTTGTGAAGGCAGCAATAAGAAAATCCCTGTTCTTTATCGCTGTCATCTTGCTCATGGTTGTGCTGAGTGAAGATCTATCTTTAGTAGATGAAGTGCAGTGATCAAAGTCATGAGGGGAAAATTTCTGTCGCTACTGGTTTTAAACTTATTATCTATCATTGTTGCTGTCTTTGCCATGTCAGTAAATAACTTTAAAGTCCCCATTTCTAACATAAGAGAATTGTAGTAGAGATTTCAGGCACGAGGAGGCGTGCATCTGGGCAGAAGAAATCAAACACACCGGTACTTGGAAAGACTTTTTGAAACTTTTAAGTCCTGACATGAGTGTAAAGAGGCACTCTCTTCAAACTAGGTAGCATTTAGGCTGCAAGTCATGGGTGCACTATCAGATGCATAAGATAGTTGGGCAGTGGATTGTGGACATTCCAGCTTATGTTATGAAATTTAAAGCTAAACATTGTTCTGACTTTAAAAAAAAATTAACTATGTTTTATCTTAAAGAAGTTAAAGAAGCTGAAGTTAACCAGTTTTTGATATTCTATCAGCAACAATAGAATTCTCTCATCGGACAGAAAATAGTGAGGACGATGACCAGAATAAAAAAAACAGACTGTTACATAAATGGTGAATGCCTGCAGAAGTCCGAGGTGCAGAGGGATCTAGGTGTTCTGGTGCATGAGTCACAAAACATTAGAGTGCAGGTACAACAGGTTATTAAGGCTAATGGAATGCTATCCTTAATTACGATAGGAATTAAACATAAAAGCAAAGATGTACCTTTCAGTTATACAGGGCATTGGTGAGGGCAAATACTATGTGAAGGTTTGGTCTCCTTATGTGTTGGAGGCAGGTTCAGAAGAGGATTACGAGATTGAATTCTGGAATGAGCGGTTGTCTTATGAGGAAAGGTTAGACAGACTGGGCTCGTTTCCACTTAAGTTTAGAAGAGTGACGGTGACTTGATTGAAGCATATAAGATCCTGAATTGTGTTGACAAGGTGGACATTGAAAGAATGTTTCCTCTTGTGGGCGAGTCCAGAACTAGGGGACACTGTTTTAAAATTAGGTGTTATCGTTTGAGGATAGAGATGAGAAATATTTTCTGAGGTTTGTGCGACTTTGGAACACTGCCTCAAACGGTGGTGAAGGTAGGGTCATTGAATATTTTGAAGGAAGATAGATTCTTGTTAGGGAAGGGAGTAAAAGGTTACTGGGGTTGATGGAAATGTAGAACTTGAAACACAAACAGATCAGCCATGATCTTATCAAATAGCAGAACAGACTTGAGGGGTTGAATGGCTATCTTCTGCTCCTATTTCTTATGTCCCTATGTTGCCTATATCCAGTCATTGTATTATTTAATAAAGTACCCATAATTCCAATTGGATAGAAATAATTAATTACAGATTAAATGCGAAATATACCTGTGCTACAAATTTATAATGTTATTCTTGCGAGTCCTGGACTAAATGGTCAACACCATTCAGGATCTTACATGCTTCAATCAAGTCACCTTCACTCTTCTAAACTTCAGGATAAAGATCAGCTGGTGTTTTAAGCAATGGACCTTCCTGGTGTTTCTGGCGCTTGGACTTGTGTGGATGTTGGGTCAGAGAGTTTGTACTTGCTGTTATGTGTGGGACCGGAATTTCCCTCCGGCATGAACAGCCGGTAAATCCTGCCCCAGGTGATGGATATGAATGACAATTACATTAAATCTGACTTCATATTAGCCAGATTATCATAGCGCCAGTCTCAGATTATTGGTAGCACTCTTGCCTTTTAAGTCAGAATGCCATGGGCTCAAGACCCCATTCCAGTGAATTGAGCACATATTTAAACCAACACTTCAGTACCAAGTGACTTCTTTTGATCAGACTTTAAAATGAGATATTAACTTCCCCACAGGCGGGTATCAAAGATCAAAGCATGGGTATTTTCTTGGTGTCCTGGCCAACATTTACCCTATTGGCCAGAAGGGGTTCGAAATGCCCTTGTTTTGTTACCTGTGTGGTAGGTAATGTGTTACTCAATTATTGGTTAGTGATGAGGTATTCTGAATCCCGATGAAGAAGATTCGAACTCTTCCAGTAGTAACAAAAGGTTTATTGAGTAACTACAACAATATTTACATGAGTTCTTTACTTTAACTTTGATACTAGTGATAAGATTAACAAGATCTAACTATGGTAACTATACGTTACTCCACTGGCCATCTAAACTAGTCTGCTGTTGCTTTGATCACTGTGCACCCAAGCGAGATAGAGAGAGACCCAATGTGGCTGCCTTTTATACCCCTGTTGGTCTGGTCCGCTAGTGATCATGTGGTGCTACTGATTACACATTAACCCCTTGTGTACATGCACAAATAGAGATCACTACATCCCCCTTTTTTTGTGTTACACACTTTCTGTATGTTGTAAAGAAAATTGAACAAACATAATGGATGCAGTTTGCAAAGGCATTACATAAAATCAGTGAGTTAGTCCGTCAAATGTGAATACATTTAGTCTCAAGTTTGGTTTTGCTTGCGTGAAATAGGTAGACAAATGATGTTATGTCCAAGTTGTGATGATCTTGACAATTATACAAAGCCAATTAATATTTATGAGTCCAATCTTAATTTTTAAAAAAATTGTGAGTCCTTACTTTGAGTTTGTTCGGTCGAGTTGCTTTCTTCTTTTGTTGTTGAAGTGGTGATGTTGTTATTTCTTTGTGAACGTCGTCAGTGTTCCTGTGTTTAAGTAGCCAATAAGTCATCAATGAGGTATTTGAATGGTCGAATCACTTTGTTGTCTGATTTATGCTTGCTTTTTTTTATGCTTGTGGTAGCGATTCTGTATGTCATCCTTGTTGTCTGACCTGGACTTTTTCCTGTGTTTGTGGAATTGATTCTGCACGTCATCTTTCTTGAAAGCTGGTTTGCTTGTTTGTTGTGGAGCAATTGTGAATTTGTGAGATTTGTTGCCATTCCATGGCATGTTTGTACTCTTGCCATTGTTTTGCAGTGTGCTGTGGCATTGTCCTTCATGTGCAGAGTTGTACCATGTTGTACAGGTCGTTGTTTCATTGTTGTCGTTTCTGTCTTGGTCGTTTTTGTTGTCGTTCTTGTTGTTGTCGTTCTTGTTGTTGTCGTTCTTGTTGTTTCTGTTTTTATTATGCTTCTCATTGTGTTTGTTGTTCTTGTAGTTTTTGTTGTGCTTGTAGTTTTTGAAGTTGCTGTCGTTCTTGTTTCTGCAGCGCTTCGTGTTGTTGTTGCTCTTGTTGCGCTGCATGCTGTTTTTGTTGTTGCTGTTGCGCTCAATGTGTGTTCCGTTTGGATGATGTGAGTCATTGCCACAGTTATTGGTGTCAGTGTCCTTTGTGGTATCTGTTACATTGAGTGTTTCTTCTTGAGAATTGTGAGAATGATCTGATGTTGCATTGATGTTGGTGACATCAGTCATTTGTGGTGGATTTGATTCCTCTGCTTTGGTTCACTTGAATCATCTGTGATCTCTTTGTGCTCCTCTTCTGGAGTTATTTCTGGTTCATTTGAATCACCTTTGGTTTCTTGGTGCTCCTCTTTTGGAGTCAGAATCTTCACGATTTCATTTGATGTGGTCACTCTGGACTCATGAGTAGCCGTCCTCTGATTATCGAGTGCTTCTGTGCAGACGAGCTGAAATCTCAGTCTCGCTGTGCTCCTGCATATCCTGTATGGGAATTGTGATTTCTTTGTCACTTGTCTCACATACAGTGGGTAGACATTCAGTGTCTTCTTGTTGGTTAAATGAGCTTGGTAGACTTTCATAGTCTTCTTCATGCATGGCGTTCGATATGGAGTATTTGCTTACTTCCATTTTTGAGTCTGTCACCGAGTTGTCTGTGGAGGCTTGCGTCACTCTCTGTGGAGGCTTGCGTCCCTCTCTTTGTGGAGGCTTATGTCGCTCTCTTTGTGGAGTCCTTCATCGCTCTCTCTGTGGAGTCCTTCATCGCTCTCTCTGTGGAGTCCTTCATCGCTCTCTCTGTGGAGTCTGTCATAGCTCTCTCTTTGTGGAGCCGTGCAGTGTTCTCGCTGTAGAGTCGATCTGTGCTCTCTCAACGGAGTCGTTCTGTGCTCTGTGTGGCGTCGTCTTCGTCTTGGGTATTGCTGTCATCCAATGTATCAACGATCTGCCATGGCACCATGGTATTGGGTTCATCTACCATGAGAAGAGTAGTGTTGAGCTTTTCAACCTTGTTGCTGATGCTGTGATCAGCATATCCGTAATAACTCAGCCATGTCTGAGCAGTATTGTGTGTTGTTCGATAGACAAATCATCTCTCTTTGTTTCGGACTTGTGATCGATCTCTTCATGTTCAATGAACAAATCATTTTTGGTTTCGGATTTTTCATTGTGCTCTTCACTTTGGGTGGTGCAGACTGCTTGTTCCAGGGTGTTGTGGAAGTTATTTTCAACTGCTGGTGTAAGTTCGGGCATTGTTCTGTCTTTTGAAGTAAGAAAATTGGGTTTTGCAGCTTTCAATTTCTTTTTGTTCATTTTCGTGCATTTTCCTTTTAAGTGGGCGTGGTCCTGGTCCTCTGACGTCATGACACCTGTGACGTCATGCGTAGGACTCGATTGCGAATGCGCAATTCGAGTTTCCTTTACTGTGCGTTCTTGGCGCAACTGCGCAAGTGCAGTTTGCCGTTTTCCTTTTTGAGGAGTGCGTATGTGCGTACTGGCCGGAACGCTCTCGCTCACGGTGGCTGCCAATCAGAAAGTGCTGTTGCATCGAGTGAGATCCTGCCTCTGCCTCGTGGTAAGCTTTGGCGCCATTTTTACCGATTTTGTTTTCTAGACACTGATTCTGTATTTGTAAAGGCTCACAGTATTGATTTTGTTCATAAGCAAGGCATTTTTGTATAGCAGTTTCTAGAGTTAGATGCTTACTTTGTGATAGTTCTTCCCTCAAATTATCAGATAGTCCAGAAATTAATTGATTCATTATCACAGTGTCCCTGAAATCAGCATAATCACAGCCTTGTGGTATTAACTTGAGATTTATAATAAAATCAGTGATGGGCCCTCCGTTTCTCTGGCATTTATGACAATTGTTAAATCTTTCCAGCATCTCACCAGACTGATTCTTACAGTGTTCATAAAATTTGTTGAGCATTCCTTCTATTTTGGTGTCGTCTTCACCTTTTAAGTAATTAAAGCAATTATAGATTTCTCTAGCTTCATGCCCTCCTATTGAGAGTAGTAGTGCTATTTTCGTTGCGTTAGAGACCGTGCTTAAACCATTAGCTGCGATAAATATTTGGAATATCTGTTCAAATCTTTTCCAGTCATAACTTAAATTACTGGTTGTTTCCTGCTGCCCTAGAGGTCCAATGAGTCCCATAGTTTGTCATTGAGGATCCATTTGCTGCAAAGCCTTCCACAGTCGAATGTCCAGTCTTCTCTTTTTCTTCTCTTTTTGTCTAACCTAATCTGACTAGTTCTGTTAAAGCCACACTGACTGGTACCATGTTTTTTTACTTGTGTGGAAGGTAACATGTGCTACTCAATCCTTGGTTAATGATGAGGTATTCTGAATCCCGATGAAGAAGATTCGAACTCATCCAGCAGTAACCAAAGGTTTATTGAGTAACTATAACAATATTTACATGAGTTCTGTACTTTAACTTTGATACTAATGATAAGATTAACAAGATCTAACTGTAGTAACTATACGTTACTCCACTGGCCATCTAAACTAGTCTGCTGTTGCTTTGACCACTGTGCACCCAAGAGAGATAGAGAGAGACCCAATGTAGCTGCCTTTTATACCCCTGTTGGTCCGGCCCTCTGGTGATCATGTGGTGCTACTGATTCCACATTAACCCCTTGTGTACATACACATATAGAGATCACTACAGTCCTGAGCTTGTGAAAAGTAGTAAATTACATGCTAGTCCTTGCTGTTTCCTTGGCCTAAATTGGTTAGCAAAAGGTTTTTGACTTTAATTTGAAAAATAGTTTCAATTGAAAAAATTACTTCACAATTCTTTGCAAGAGAAATGCTGAAAAAACATATCTGAGACAAATATAATAATGGTCCACCTTGCAGTTTGAATTAAGGAGTGTAGAGAATTAACACAGACGCTCTGAGCGGTTCAAAGCTGCTTAAGGCACTTGTCTATTTTATCTGGTGTTTTAATTATTTCCCTGTTCACAGCAAACAGAGATTATGCATTAAAAATGGAGTTTTGGTTCAGAATAAATGGTTAAATAATCATTGAATAACTATTGCTTTTAATTTAGTACAGCCAACGTTGTGATATCCAGCACTCCAGCAACTGGAATTCTATTTTTTGACAATTTATAAATCTTTTTATTGGCATTTTCAACATTATATACATTGACGTTCGTGTTTATTTATTGTACAGTGTGTCGAAAAAATAACGCTTTTGTCTTACATTACTTTATTTACAGATTGCTGCCGTCTAGTTCGGCAGTCCTCCGCCACCCCCACTTTGCGCTCCCTCAGCCCCCTTTTACTTAACCTAGTCGATCACGGGGGGTTCTCCCCCTTCTCCTTGCTCCCCCTTTCTCTTCTCCCTTTGTCGGCTTCAGCCATGTTGGGTTTTTTTGTGGATGAATGAGTGGGGTTGCCCCCCTCTCCCCTGTGTATCCCTCTTTGCCCGCTTCAGACTCTCTGCCTGCCCCCACCCCTCCCTCCTTTGTTGTGTGTCTCTGGCGTTCCTCCTTGTCTTTTGTTCTTTCTCCTCTCTGATCCTTCCGGTTCCCCCTCTACTGGCTGTTGTTGGCATAACAGGTTTTGAAACAGACTGACAAATTGCCCCCATGCAGTAAGGAAGCCTACCTCCGACCCTCGGATGGCGTATTTGATTTTCTCCAGGTGGAGAAATTCCGAAAGGTCAGCTAGCCAGTCTGCAGCTGCTGATCGACAGCCGAGCAAAATTCTTCACGTGCGATTAGGGAAGCGAAAGCTAGAGCATCAGCCCTCTTCCCCACGTATAGTTCTGGCTGCTCTGATACCCCGAAGGTTGCCACATTTGGGCAATGCTTCACCATCATCCCCACAACCTTGGACATTGCCTCGGAGAAGGCTGTCCAGAATCTGCCAAGTTTGGGGCATGCCCAGAACACGTGGGTGTGGTTGACCGGGCCCCTCTGGCATTGTTCACATTAATCCCCCACCTCCGGGAAGAACCAGCTCATTCAGGTTCTGGTCAGGTGTGCTCTGTGCACCACTATGAACTGCACGAGGCTGAGCCTTATGCAGAAGGAGGTGGAGTTGGCCCTGCTCAGTGCTTCGCTCCAGAGTCCCCACCCCAACTCTGTCCCCAGTTCGTCCTTCCATTTCCTTCTGGTCTCGTCTAGTGGTGTTCGGACTCTGTCCAGTAGCTGTTTGTATATTTTCCCACAGAGTCCTTACTGTCTGTGGTCATCAGGTCCTCTAATAGTGTGGTCTCCGGGGCCCTGGCGTATCCTTCTGTCTCTTTGCGGAGCAAATGTTTTATTTGTAAGTGTCTCATTTCCTGTCCTGTCGGCAATTCCCATTCCTTTGCCAGTTTGTTCAGCGTCGCTAGTCTGTACCCTACGTAGATGTCCCTAACTGTCAATGTTCCCCCGCCCTGTCTCCATTTTTTAAACGTTGCGTCTAGCATGGCTGGCGGGAATCTGGTTATCGCAAATGGGGGCCATGGGGGACACTCAGGTCAGCCCGAAATGCTGTCTTAGCTGGCCCCATGTTTTCAGTGTGGCCATTACCACTGGGCTCGATGTATATTTCACCGAGGGGGATGGGAGTGCTGCCGCGGCCTGGGCCTGGAGGGTCGCTCCCTTGTCGGAGGCCTCTTCCATCCGTACCCACGAGTTGGGTTCATGCACCCATCCCCTGACTCTGTCCGCTGTTGCTCCCCAGTGGTAATATTGCAGGCTTGGCAGTGCCAGGCCTCCCTTCATTTTCCTCCTTTGCGGTGTTGATTTGGGGACTCCTGGATTCTTGTGTCCACCCCCCCGTCCACCCCCCCCCCCTCCCCTTTGGAAAAAGGCCTTGGGGATGAAAATTGGTATGGACCTAAAAAGGAAGAGGAACCTCGGCAGTGCGTTCATTTTGATTGTCTGCACTCTCCCCGCTAGGGAGAGTGGGAGTGCATCCCATCTCTGTACATCCTTTTTGACTTCCTCCACCAGATTGGTCAGGTTCCATTTGTGGATCGGTGTCCAGTCTCTGTCTATTTGGATCCCCAGGTATTGGAACCTGTTTTGGGCTGTTGTGAACGGGCTGTTTTGAACGGGAGTCCCTCCAGCTCTGTCCCTCTCCCGTTTGGATTCAAAGAACAAACAAAGAACAAAGAAATGTACAGCACAGGAACAGGTCCTTTGTCCCTCCAAGCCCGTGCCGACCATGCTGCCCGACTAAACTACAATCTTTTACACTTTCTGGGTCCATATCCCTCTATTCCCATCCTATTCATGTATTTGTCAAGATGCCCCTTAAATGTCACTATCGTCCCTCCTCCGGTAGCGGGTTCAAGGCACCCACTACCCTCTGCGTTAAAAACTTGCCTCGTACATCTACTCTAAACCTTGCCCCTCTCACCTTAAACCTATGCCCCCTAGTAATTGACCCCTCTACCCTGGGGAAAAGCCTCTGACTATCCACTCTGTCTATGCCCCTCATAATTTTGTAGACCTCTATCAGGTCGCCCCTCAACCTCCTTCGTTCCAGTGAGAACAAACCGAGTTTATTCAACCGCTCCTCATAGCTAATGCCCTCCATACCAGGCAACATTCTGGTAAATCTCTTCTGCACCCTCTCTAAAGCCTCCACATCCTTCTGGTAGTGTGGCGACCAGAATTGAACACTATACTCCAAGTGTGGCCTAACTAAGGTTCTATACAGCTGCAACATGACTTGCCAATTCTTATACTCAATGCCCCGGCCAATAAAGGCAAGCATGCCGTATGCCTTCTTGACTGCCTTCTCCACCTGTGTTGCCCCTTTCAGTGACCTGTGGACTTGTACTCCTAGATCTCTTTGACTTTCAATAAATACTCTTGAGGGTTCTACCATTCACTGTATATTCCCTACCTGCATTAGACCTTCCAAAATGCATTACCTCACATTTGTCCGGATTAAACTTCATCTGCCATCTCTCCGCCCAAGTCTCCAAACAATCTAAATCCTGCTGTATCCTCTGACAGTCCTCATCGCTATCCGCAATTCTACCAACCTTTGTGTCGTCTGCAAACTTACTAATCAGACCAGTTACATTTTCCTCCAAATCATTTATATATACTACAAACAGCAAAGGTCCCAGTACTGATCCATGCGGAACACCACTGGTCACAGCCCTCCAATTAGAAAAGCATCCTTTCATTGCTACTCTCTGCCTTCTATGACCTAGCCAGTTCTGTATCCACCTTGCCAGCTCACCCCTGATCCCGTGTGACCTCACCTTTTTTACTAGTCTACCATGAGGGACCTTGTCAAAGGCCTTACTGAAGTCCATATAGACAACATCCACTGCCCTACCTGCATCAATCATCTTAGTGACCTCCTCGAAAAACTCTATCAAGTTAGTGAGATACGACCTCCCCTTCACAAAACCATGCTGCCTCTCACTAATACGTCCATTTGCTTCCAAATGGGAGTAGATCCTGTCTCGAAGAATTCTCTCCAGTAATTTCCCTACCACTGAAGTAAGGCTCACCGGCCTGTAATTCCCTGGATTATCCTTGCTACCCTTCTTAAACAGAGGAACAACATTGGCTATTCTCCACTCCTCCGGGACATCACCTGAAGACAGCGAGGATCCAAAGATTTCTGTCAAGGCCTCAGCAATTTCCTCTCCAGCCTCCTTCAGTATTCTGGGGTAGATCCCATCAGGCCCTGGGGACTTATCTACCTTAATAATTTTTAAGACACCCAACACCTCGTCTTTTTGGATCTCAATGTGACCCAGGCTATCTACACACCCTTCTCCAGACTCAACATCTACCAATTTCTTCTCTTTGGTGAATACTGATGCAAAGTATTCATTTAGTACCTCGCCCATTTCCTCTGGCTCCACACATAGATTCCCTTGCCTATCCTTCAGTGGGCCAACTCTTTCCCTGGCTACCCTCTTGCTTTTTATGTACGTGTAAAAAGCCTTGGGATTTTCCTTCACCCTATTTGCCAATGACTTTTCGTGACCCCTTCTAGCCTTCCTGACTCCTTGCTTAAGTTCCTTCCTACTTTCCTTATATTCCACACAGGCTTCGTCTGTTCCCAGCCTTTTAGCCCTGACAAATGCCTCCTTTTTCTTTTTGACGAGGCCTACAATATCTCTCGTTATCCAAGGTTCCCGAAAATTGCCGTATTTATCCTTCTTCCTCACAGGAACATGCCGGTCCTGAATTCCTTTCAACTGACACTTGAAAGCCTCCCACATGTCAGATGTTGATTTGCCCTCAAACATCCGCCCCCAATCTATGTTCTTCAGTTCCTGCCTAATATTGTTATAATTAGCCTTCCCCCAATTTAGCACATTCATCCCAGGACCACTCTTATCCTTGTCCACCAGTACTTTAAAACTTACTGAATTGTGGTCACTGTTCCCGAAATGCTCCCCTACTGAAACATCTACCACCATCCATCACTTGGAATGCCTCACTTTTGCCCAGGTTGAGTTTGTAACCTGAGAATGTTTCGAAATCTTTTAGAATCCGCATGATTGCTTTCAGTCCTTCCTGTGGCTTTCAGACGTACAGGAGCAGGTCATCTGCATAGTGTGAGACTCTGTGCTCTCTGTCTCCTCTTTGGCTGCCTCGGGCAATTGCCAGGGGTTCGATTGCTAATGTAAACAGGAGCGGGGACAGTGGGCACCCTTGCCTTGTGCCTCTGTGCAGCTGGAAGTATTCGGAGCTGATGGTGTTAATTCGAACGCTTGCTTTAGGAGCGTTGTACAGGAGTCTTACCCAGGCAGTGAATCCTGCTTCCAGCCCAAACTGTTCCAGTACCTCATGAAGGTACTTCCAATCGACTCTGTCGAAGGACTTTTCTGCATCCAGGGAGACGATCACCTCTGGTGTTCTCTCCCTGGGGGGGGTGTCATTATCACGTTCATCAGCCGCCTGATATTCGCAGCAAGTTGCCTGCCCTTGACAAAGCCCGTCTGGTCTTCAGCGACCATCTCCGTTATGGCGTTCTCCAGCCTTTTGGCCAGGACCTTTGTGACTATTTTCGCATCCACATTCAGCAGTGAAATGGCTCTATATGATCCACATTCAGTCAGGTCTTCGTCTCTTTTGGGTATCAATGAAATTGTGGCCTTTGCTAGCATAGGAGGCAAAGTGCCGCTTGCCAGTG
This sequence comes from Scyliorhinus torazame, assembly GCF_047496885.1. Taxonomy (NCBI): domain Eukaryota; kingdom Metazoa; phylum Chordata; class Chondrichthyes; order Carcharhiniformes; family Scyliorhinidae; genus Scyliorhinus; species Scyliorhinus torazame. The sequence goes on along the minus strand of NC_092714.1, from coordinate 95,113,129 downwards.
AGTCTGTGAACATGTCCCTTAGATGTGGGACCAGTGGGGCAGTGGGTTAGCCCTGCTGCCTCACGGCACCGAGGTCCCAGGCGCGATCCCAGCTCTGGAGTGTGGAGTTTGTACATTCTCCCCGTGCTTGTGTGGGTTTCGCCCCCACAATACAAAGATGTGCAAGGTAGGTGGATTGAACACGCTAAATTGCCCCTTAATTGGAAAAAATGAATTGGGTACTCTAAATTCTTTTAAAAAATAATCCCAAAGGGGCACCTGACCTCTCCCAAAAAAGTCAAGCGGATTTAGGCATTTCCTCAAATATTTAAAACCCATGAGTCATGTTTTGAAAATCCCAGTAAAAAAGGTTGGATTTTGGGTTTTTATGAGTTTTGGGTGGCTTTTTGAGCCAAGAATCCTGGAAAATTTGCTATTTTGGGTCCGATTGGGAGGAGAGCCTCCCGATGAGCGTCCGCTCAGCACATCACCACCACCACCGGAAGTACCCAGCAACTGGAATTCTTTACCAACTAGAATTTCTGATGTATTATTTTATACTTCAATTTATGTTTTCATGTACTGTTGAAGGTTAGAAGTAAAATTAGTACTGTTACTTACTTGAGCACTTGCATATTAGTTTATGCAACAAGTATTGTGCTGTATTCCATCCGTAAATGGAACTCTCCATTAACCGGCTTCACCCATGCTCTGTGCATGCTGGATAATAACGATTGTACTGTGTATAATTTGAGGGATTTTCTGATTTATCCAAACGAGAAGCTCAAAAGGCAGAAATTTTGAGGAGGACCACAAGGGAGGAAAATGGAAATATTTGATCAGGATTCTATTCTAGCATAATAGTTTTTAGCCATTTGTTTCATGTAAGCCTCACTTAAGAGGATAAAGTATAGATATAAAAGTTACCAGATAGACACATTGCAAGCTGAAGGAAAGTCACTTTCATTGAACTGAATGTGCCAATCGGAGCTAAGATGTCCAAATTAAAATGGTGATCAATAGCATAAAGTTATTTTAAATGTGACTTTTGGAGGTCCTAGTAATTTCCATGCTTCATTATTGTATAATGCTCCGGCTCTTTGTCAAACTGACAAAACTCACTTGGCAAAGGCAAATGAATTCCATTATTAATTGAAACTGTGGGACTTCTCAAAAGTTCTCTGGTTAGGAGTTGTTCTGCAACTTGAACTATATAGAGCTACGGATTGTAATTTTGGAAAGAGCTGCATGCAAAGCTGTGCGAGTGCCAGCTTAGACAGTGGGTTGCAAGAGGCATTCTGGGTCTTTAATTGCCAGGAGAAGCATTGCTTCTCTAAGAATTGTAGGTATGTCACTCTGCATCTATGCAGCCGCTGGGGAAGTAAGGAATATCAGCGAGCAACAGACACTTTCTGGAACGTCAGCCAGTCCACATTTCATATTTGCATGAAGCAAATGACTGATGCCTTGTTTGCTAAAACAAATTAATTAACCACATTCCCCATGGATTACAAGAATCAAGATTGTGCTATTGAGTTTGCTCCTCAGTGAATGCTGCAAGGGAATCAGAGTGCAAATGTCCACTCAAGTCTTCTCTGTTAATGCATTCTATCTTGTCACAAGTGTCTTGATTGCCCCAAGGACAAATCCTTCAATCCAGTACTCCTGAAAATACATCAGGTTTCTCTATCCTTGCATGGCATTGGCAATTTGAATCAACACAAAATAATTGTATCCTTTTCTGTATTATTGTAATTTCCACGAGCAACAGTGCTACACAAATATACATTCAATTTTAGTAGAAGAAATTACTTTTCTAAAATTGACTCTGTTTCTTGGCTAATTGTGTTTTTGTTCTTTGATTCCAGGTTATACCTTGCCCTTCCTGATTACTTTATGAAATGCTTGCAGTCACAGGAATGAGAGAAAAGGCTCCCCATGTATCTGCCCTTTCCCTTTCATGACATTAGGCAGATTTTTGTAGGTTTCTTGTCTTGAACTTCCAGCAGCCTGTATCTCCGTTTAATTTCATCCAATAAACTGCTACCAAGTTGGGTTTTTTGAGTATCCTTTCATGGGATGTGAATATCGCTGGCAAAGTCAGCATTTGTTGCCCATCCTTTACTGCCCTAGAGAAAGCGGTGCTGCGCAGACTTCTTGCAGCCCATCTGGTATGGATGCACTCAGTGCTGTTAGGAAGAGAGTTCTAGGATTTTGATTCAGCAATAGTGAAGGAATGGTGAGATAGTTTGAAGTCCGCAAGGTATGGGGCCTGGAGGAGAACTTGCAGGTATTGGTGTTCCGATTGTTTGTTTCTGCTGCCTGTACTATTCTCTGTGGCAGAGGTCATAGATTTGGAAGGTGCTGTCAGAGGAGCCCTGCTGAGTTGCTGCAGATCATCTTGTAGATGTTGCGTACTGCTGCCACTCCACGTCAACGATGGAGGAGTGAGTGTTTAAGATGGTGGATGGGATGTTAATCAAGCGGGCAGCTTTTTCCTGGATGGTGTCGAGCTCTTTGAATGTTGTTGGGGCTACATTTATCCAGTTAAGTGGAGAGTATTCTATCACATTCCTGACTTGTGCCTTATCGATGGTGGGATTTGGGGTAACGAGATGAGTTACTTGCTCTTGTAACCACAGTAATTATGTGGTTGGCCCAGTTCATTTTCTAGTCAATGATAACCCCTAGGATGTTAGTGGGGGACTCATCGATGATAATACAATTGAATGTCAAGGGGAGATAGTTAGATTCTCTCTTGTTAAAGATGGTCATTACTCGGTACTTGTATGGTGCAGATGTTACTTGCCGCTAAAACCGAAGCCTGAATGTTGTCCAGATATTGTTGCATATGGACACAGGCCGCTTAAGTATCTGAGGAGTTGCAAATGCTATTGAACATCAATCATCAGCGAACATCCCTACTTCTGACCTTATGATGGAGGAAATATCATTGATGAAACAATCAAAGATGTTCCATCAACCACAGCCATCTTAAGACCATAAGACCATAAGACAAAGGAGTGGAAGTAAGGTCATTCGGCCCATCGAGTCCACTCCACCATTCAATCATGGCTGATTTCAACTCCATTTACCCGCTCTCTCTCCATAGCCCTTAATTCCTTGAGAAATCAAGAATTTATCAACTTCTGTCTTAAAGACACTCAATGTCCCGGCCTCCACCGCCCTCTGTGGCAATGAATTCCACAGACCCACCACTCTTTGGCTGAAGATTTCTCCTCATCTCTGTTCTAAAGTGACTCCCTTTTATTCTAAGGCTGTGCCCCCGGGTCCTAGTCTCCCCTGCTAATGGAATCAACTTCCCTACGTCCACCCTATCTAAGCCATCAATTTTTAGACCTCTTAGATTCTCTAGCACTTTCTCCTTTGTGATGGCTACCATATTCAACTCTGCCCCCTGACTCTCCTGAATTGTTGGGATATTACTCATGTCTTCTACTGTGAAGACTGACGCAAAGTACTTTAGTTCCTCAGCTATTTGCTTGTCTCCCATCACTAGATTACCAGCATTTTGGAGCGGCCCAATGTCTACTTTTGCCTCCCGTTTGTTTTTAATGTATTTAAAGAAACTTTTACTATCATTCCTAATGTTACTGGCTAACCTTGATGCATTCCCTGACTTCTTTTGTCAGCCATGGCTGCCTAATCCCCCCTCTGATAACCTTTCTTTTCTTTGGGATGCACCTCTGTACTGTGTCCTCAATTACTCCCAGAAACTCCTGCCATTGCTGTTCTACTGTCTTTCCCACTAGGCTCTGCTCCCAGTCGATATTCGTCAGTTCCTCCCTCATGCCCCTGTAGTTACCTTTATTTAACTGTAACACCTTTACATATGATTCTACCTTCTTTCAAATTGCAGACTGAATTCTACCATATTATGATCGCTGCCTCCTAAGTGTTCCCTTACTTTAAGATCTTTTATCAAGTCTGGCTCATTACATAACACTAAATCCAGAATGGCCTGGCCTGTCCTCTCGTGGGCTCCATCACAAGCTGTTTCAAAAAGCCCTCCTGTAAACATTCAATGAATTCCCTTTCTTTGGGTCCACTGGCAACATTATTTACCCAGTCCACCTGCATATTGAAGTCTCCCATGATCACTGTGACCTTGCCTTTCTGACATGCCCTTTCTATTTCGTGGTGCATTTTGTGCCCCTGGTCCTGACCACTGTTAGGAGGCCTGTACATAACTCCCATTATGGTTTTTTTGCCTTTGTGGTTCCTCAACTCTACCCACACAGACTCCATATCATCTGACCCTATGTCGTTTAGTGCTATTAATTTAATTTCATTCCTAATTAACAAGGCAACCCCGCCCCCTCTGCCCACCTCTCTGTCTTTTCGATAGGTTGTGAATCCCTGGATGTTTAAATGCCAGTCCTGAACCCCCTGCAACCAGGTCTCTGTGATGCCTATCACATCATACCTGCCAGTCACAATCTGGGCCACAAGCTCATCTACCTTGTTCTGTACACTGCGCGCATTTAAATATAGCACCTTTAATTCTCTATTGACCGTCCCTTTTTGTATTTTACTGAGCCTTTCCATACACTGTGGCATATTTTGTGAGATGGGGACTATCGTAACCTCTCCTGAGTTCTGTCTTTTCGTGCTTTTTTGTATTCCTAAGCAGCTACGCTTCCCACTGATTACTTCACCTCCTGGCTCCCTGACTTTCCCTTCCCCTCCCAATCTCTAGTTTAAAGTCCTATTGACCACCCTATTTACTCTTTTCGCCAGAACACTGGTCCCAGCTCGGTTCAGGTGGAGACCATCCCAACGGTATAGGTCCCCCTGTCCCAAAACTGATGCCAGTGTCCCATGAAAAGGAACCCCTCTTTCCCACACCACTCTTTCAGCCACGTGTTACCTTCCCTTATTCTTGCCTCCCTATGCCAATTTGCACGTGGCTCGGGCTGTAATCCGGAGATTATGACCCTTGAGGACCTGTTTTTAAATTTGAATCCTAGATCTTTATAATCTCTAAATAGGTCCTCTTTCCTAGACTTGCCTATGTTGTTGGTACCGACAACACTCTTCTTTTGTGCAATGCTACCAACCAGTGGAGCATTATCCCCCGGGTTTCTATTGACTTCAATTTTGCTCGCGCTTCTTTATACCACACACCAGTTAGGAGTAGTCACTGTCTCAGCAAAAATACGAATGTAGATGTTAAGAGACTTTTAAAACCCATTGACGTTTGGGGCTACTGCTAATGCTTCCCTCAATGCTTTTGATTCTTCTCTGGTTACCTCTGCTTACACTCTCTGGACCACAAAAATGTCCTAATGGCCTGCTTCTGCCAACTAAACCAGTTCATTATTCCAGGATCATTTGGAATGTAAAGATAACTCTTGGTTTCTTTTCTCCACTGCAGTCTTACATCAATTTCCCCATTTTCCTTGTACTTATTATTGGAGTTAAGGATGAGGAGCTTATGGATTTGTTTCTCATTAGGACCGAGACCATCTGATTAGCTGCCCCACTGCTCCCTTCCCTTTTACTTGCTTACCGAGTCAATCTTCCTCTTGGGTTGCCACCCCCTGCCACAGCCCTGAACGAGTAGCTTTCTCTAGTTTCACTCTTGATTTCTCTCCCATCTCTAAGCTCAACTTGTCCATGAGCCTCACCTCCTGTTCCCTCAATTCCCATCTTCATAAACTGATGACCCAACTTGAATGGTTCTTTCTCTTCACGATTTATCTCTCTCCTTTAAATCTGCTGCCACCAATCACCACCTCGGACGCTTAATCTCATTTGCAAACTATTACCCTACGTTTTCCTCACCAAAGTCTTTGAACATGTTATTGTTTTCCAAGTCTATGTGTATCTTTTTCGAAACTCCATTTTTGAATCTATCCAGTCAAGTTTCTTCACTTGCACGGTATCAAAATTGCTCTCATCAAAGTCATCAATGACCGCTACAAAGACTGGCAAAAGTGAAACATATAAGATTCTTCAGGGTATAGACAGAGTAAATGTTGGGAGGAAGTTTCCACTCATGTGAGATTGTAGGACTAGAGTGCATAGTCGCAGAATAAGAGGGTGCTCATTTAAGATGGCTTTGAAGAAGAATTTTAAAGATTCTTTACCGCAGGAAGCTGAGGAGGTTGAATCCTTGAGCATTTTCATGGCTGAGATTGATAGGTTTTTAATCAGAGGAGAATTGAGGGTTCTGGAGAGAAGGCAGAAAAATGGACTTAGTGAGTGTTAGATCAGCCATGACCTTATTAAATCCTACCAACTGTCCTGGCTTGATGCAATTCACACCTCTTTAACCTGGGGTCACCCCATCTCTGGATCTGTAAAGATTTAATCACCTGCTAATGGTCGCATTCCAAGCATTGTTTGGCATCTTTGAATTTGTCTATATATGTGTTTCTGGAACATACCTCTTCATTCGCCTGAGGAAGGAGCAGCGCTCCGAAAGCTAGTGACATCGAAACAAACTTGTTGGACTTTAACCTGGTGTTGTAAGACTTCTTACTGTGCTCACCCCAGTCCAACGCCGGCATCTCCACATCTTATTAAATGGCAGGGGAGGCTCCAAGGGCTGAATGGCCCACCCTCGTTCCTATCTCTTATGGTCTTAAAGTAAGATTTCTCTCCTTGTCTTTCTCAACTTGTCTTTAGACTTTTACACAATTGACCACACTGTTTAATGCCTCCCCACTGTTACTCAGCTGTGTAATACTGTTTTCATGTGTCTTATCTATTCTTCTTATTATCCATTCTTATATAATCATTACCAGAATACCATCTAGCAATGGCGTCTTATTCCCCAACTGCACTATTTTCTCTTGTGTCTTACTGTCCTCAGCCCCGTCCTATTTCCCATCTACATGCTGTCATTAATGTATGCTGATGACACCCAACTCTAGCAAACTACCACTATTGTTAAATGATCTGACTGCTTATGTGATGTCCAGTACCAGATGAGCAGAAACCTCCTCCACTTAAGTATTAGAAAGACTGAAACCTTTGTTTTTCATTCCAAAGCTACCAACTCTGTACCTCCATGTCAACAGTCGAAGACCAAACCAGTCTGTTTGAAATTTGGGTGCCATAACTGACCTCGAGCTGAGTTTCCGAGCACACATTTTGCTGTCACAAAGATACTATTTCCATTTCCGTAATATCACCCATCTTCACCCCTATCTCAACTCATGGGCTGCTAAAACCTTGATTCATCCTATGGTTATTTCTAGACTTAATTATTCTGTAAAGTTAATCCAAAACTTTACTGCCCATGTTTCAAAGCATATTAGCCTGTCATCCCTACGTTCGCTCATCTAAGTTGGCTCCCAGTCAATCAACATCATTTAAAAATACTCATCCTCATTTTTCAATCTCTCCATAGTCTCGCCCCTCGCCACTTGTGTAATCTCTTCCAGCCCCCAAAACTATCTGTACTCCTCGAATCCTGGCCTCTTGTGCATCCCCGATTTAATTGCTACACCATTACTTAGGTCCTAAGCTCTGAAATTCCGTCCCTGCAGTTCTCAGCATGTCTACCTCACTTTGCTCCTTTGAAACCTATGAAATGAAAAATGAATGAAACGAAAATCGCTTATTGTCACAAGTAGGCTTCAAATGAAGTTACTGTGAAAGCCACATTCCGGCGCCTGTTCGGGGAGGCTGGTACGGGAATTGAACCGTGCTGCTGGCCTGCCTTGGTCTGCTTTCAAAGCCAGCTATTTAGCCCTGTGCTAAACCAGCCCCTGCAGTTTATTTGGTCATCTGATCTAATTTTGAAGCTCCTGTACAGATTTAAGTTGTTGTCCTCATGTTAATTTCAGCTTTTTATCTCAACATTAAATCTGCAAATATGAAACCAACTATTTAATGAACACCAGTAACCAGGTAAGCTATATCAAATAAGCTCAAGGATACATTATAGGCACAGTCCCTTGAAAGGAAACTGCTTTAAACAAAAAGCGAATCACAAATTAAGCTGGTTGCAATTTAATTAACTAACCAACGAGGTAGGATGTCACAGCTGATTCATTATAGGCATCTCAACAATGCAACCCTTTTTGTTTTTGCAAGATATTGCAGCACTAGGAAGATGAGTTGGTTGAAACAGCTGGGTATTGACAAAGATCCACATTTCATCAGGTTAATTATGGATCACTAGGCGATCGACAGCTAAACAATGCAAACCCCTGATTTTTGTCGTAAATTTTGTGCCACTAAGATTTTGAATTGTTTATCTTGAGTGTTGACCTATGCTTGGGGAGTTCAGTAAGGTTGTGGATTTAATTTTATCTTAACCAGTGGATTGATTGATTGCAACTTAAAATCAGGTGGGGTATAAAGAAGGTGGCCAATCTATTCCTGCCAGTTTTCATTCTGAGTGAGGGAATTAAAATGACTTCCTGTGCGCTTAATAATTTTCATAAACTAACGAAACTATAAATGTTGTTTGCTGTTCACCATGTGTTTTTATAAACCAGTTTGTTAGTTTGAAGTCATGTCTCATCATCTCTTGTCATCTTGGGCACTATAATGCATTATTCATCCTCTAAATGATAAACTATACAAATCGTCCTTCACACTGCATCATGAATAAGGAATTCCCTAACTTTGCCCTGACAAAATGTTTAACCGCCGCCTCGAACTTACACATAGTCTTAAATCCCTACTATAACATCAACTGAGTGATAGCAACACATGGTAGCACAGTAGTTAGCACTGTTGCTTCACAGCGCCAGGGACACAGGTTTGAGTCCTTGCTTGGGTCACTGTCTGTGCAGAGGCTGCACCTTCTCCCTGTGTCTGCGTGTGTTTCCTCCGGGCGCTCCGGTTTCCTCCCACAAGTCCCGAAAGACGTGCTTGTTAGGCGAATTGGACATTCTGAATTCTCTCTGTATACCTGAATAGGTGCCGGAATGTGGCGACTAGGGGATTTTCACAGTAACTTCATTGCAGTGTTAATATAAGCTTACTTGTGACACTAATAAAGATTATTATTATTAAATTCCATTAGCTGTCTGATACCATCTGGGACAGACCGTTTAAATGTTAACCTTCACTTCATTCACTCAAATCTTTTTACAGTAGAAACTTGGATGCAGTGTCCAAATAAGGCCAGGTGCTGGGGAAGGCTTCATAGGCCTTCTGTTCTCTTAAATCCTCGAAGCTCAGATATTCTTAGCTTACGTCCATTTTTAACTGCAAGTCTTTAACAATAGTGGAGGCAGCCTATGCGGAAGAATGTGCAAGTTTCTTTCTGGTTGTGAGGAGCAGATCATACCTTTGTTGTTGTTGCACTTACTCCTTACCATGGGAGAGGCCAAGGGTAATGGGACGGTGCAGGCACCAGTTTTAATGATTTTGTGTTTTTTGTTCTTCGAACGTGCGCAATGCTGCCAAGCCACGTTTATTGCTGGTGACTAGTTGTCCTGAGAACGTGGCAGTTTTTGATTCTTTCAGGCTATTTTGAACATCTTAAACAAATGCACGCCATGTGCAAATTGCTCTGTGGCCGTGTGGTTTACAAGATGCAGAGGGAAAGGCCACGGAGGAAACTCTGGATTCACACCTTACGGCCATATTCTTCTGGTGCAACCTCTTCCACCACATTCTGTGTCGCTTGCGTTTTCAATCACACACCGAGCTCAACTTGTCTCCCCGTGTTGAAATACATAATATCATCGGGGAGGTAGCATTTGAGGGACAAAATGTACAAGGGAGCTTGATGATTGTGTGTGTGTGTGTGTGCGGTGTTCGAATGTGCCACCTTGCCATCGTTGGTTGGGGTGAAATCCAAGTCCGAGAGCTAATGGGATGTTGCTTAAAACGCAGTCCATTCAAGAGCAGATTCTGAGACCAATCATTCAAGCAATGGACAGCTGCTCCTCTGGAATCTATAGAATGTATTTGTGGTAACGTAAGAGAAGTTTTTTCAGGATCCTTAAGGTTGTATCATTGTCAACTTTGGTCAAGGCTCATGCCTTTCTATGGTGTTCCTTCATTACTGTTCTTGCAAATGTTAACAGAGTCTTTATCCACTATAGCAAGGTTTATACCTTGTCACCTTTGAGGCGTTTGTTTACTTGGCTCTCTTTCCAGAAGAGTGCGGGTAAGGTTGGTGAATGACAGCAACATCCAGAATATTGAGCATTTTGTGAAGGCCCCTTGTATCTGGTCAGAAACGTTCTGGATATTCAGTAGTTTCTATTGATCTCGTGCAAAATTAGATAAATTCCACAAATTCTCCATAGTGATAACATGCATGGACTGCACCTGAATGAGTTGGCCACCTGAAATAAGTCAGCAACATAGCAATAAGGGGTGCCCACTCCTTTCACTGGGATGGCCAAAACTATTTAGGCAGCTGATCTTGGCCAGGGACGGAGGTAAAACTGACCTTTGCCTGGACTGCAAAAAGGGCTTGTAGTGTATCTGCAGCCATTTATTTTATTTTGCCCAATCTTCTTTCCACTGGAGTTCACAGAATGGTAGTTGATCATCTTTTCAGTGCTCAATTCCTAGTCTGTGCTTCTTTTACAATATTTAAATTTAAAATCTTGGCAATATTTGTCAATGTAACTGCAGTGATGATTTGGTGGTTGTTTCACCAAGTCTTTTTTGTGCTGTAGTATAAACTACTCTAATTTCCCTAGCTCCCCCACCCCCAGGGCTTCATGTAGGAGCTGGTTGCACACCTTTCTCATCTAGATCTCTTCACTAAGATTGGAAAAGACCTGTGATGTGCAAAATTCTTGGGGTTGAATAATATCTCGGAGGGGTGCATATTTTTCAAATGTTGTCATCTTTCCCTTCAGTGAAATTACCAATAGTAAAATGTCCATGCCATCTATTCAGATTCTCTTTTTGTGAAAATAAAAATGTTTTTGATTCTTTCAGGCCATGTGCTATTTTGAAACAAGTCCATCTTATAAAAACTTTTGTTTATGTTGAAAGAAAATATCTTGGTCTTTTGTAGATTGTAACAGATAACAGGTGCTATTCTGTGGTGTGCAGTTGTGGGCTTGAGGTAGAATTCACAAACCACAAATTGTCAGATTGTGGCATCATCTGACCCCCTTGATCATGTCACTGGGTTGCATTCCAATTCAACTTGTATTCTGTATTTAAACAGCTCATTACGACTGCATCACATCAGCATTACCACACCCAAGTGCAACATGTTTGCCAGTCAGTTTAATGTCATTTGCTGTTTGCATTGCATCCATTCAACATTATTGATCTTTTCTTGACAGGTTGGGTGAAGTCATTGGGAGTTACCATGAGTAGCAGGAGTGTACAGGTTGCCAGAGGTCAAACAGCTGAACTGCCATGCACCTTCACAACAAGTGCTGCTCTGAATCAACTGAATATCATTTGGACTGTGACACCCCTCTCCAATGCCAATCAGCCAGAACAGGTTGGTCATTAAAAATATTACATCTATAAATAGATGTCTTTACACTTGCCTGAGTGCTCGAGCCCTGGTGTTAATATCACTCATTTTAGCCTTCCCTGTGCAGAACTTGCTGGTGAAGCTCTTGGCATAGAAAGAAAATTCACAGCACTGCACTTGAGTGTCTTATCCAGGATCTAGATGCCTGGACTTATCTTGTTTTTACTTAAGTTTACTTACTCCACTTTATATCTCAATTCAGAGCAGCTCCTCAGATGAGTCTCCCGGAAATCAGAGCAACAATTCACACCAAGTTCTATGGTAACGACGAGCTGATATACAAGGTCCAGCATTGCATATATGGCAGCTCACAAGTGGAAACATAATGAGCTTCATTACGGCCAGCTTCTAGGAAGCATCTTCTTTTTTAAAAATTGGACTATTCAGAATCATTGTAATGGCTTCTACTGGCAGTTCTGAGTAAATCTCATTGGCTTACTCTGGGGTTGCTTCCATCTTTAGAAGGCTGTGTGCAAGGAGCAGAAAGCTATAACTTTCACTTAGCAGAACAGATTTTACAATAGGAATTTACTTCCTGCCTCAATCGCTCAACGTGGATGGGTGAGAAATGAGATCTGTCCCCTGGGCAATTGCTTCTGGGAAGAGCCAGTCAGAGATGTTCCAGATGGGAACTCAGTGGAAATTCATGCAGGATCAATGTGGAAATGTTAGATCTCATTGTTGATATTGTGCTCCATTTCAGGCAATATATCAAAGCAGAATACCGCCCATGTGATATCAGAACACAAGGTACATCTGTCCTGCCAAAGCAATTCAATCTGCTGAACTGAGACAGGCTGTAAAATAAAAAGGAAATGTTGGAAAAGCTGCATCATCTATGGAGAGAGAAACAGAGCTAACATTTCAAGTTGATGGCCTCTCACTGGAACTGGAGAAGTTTGAGGTGTAGCAGGTTGTAAATAAGAGGCAGGTGGGGAGATGGGGGGAATAGCAAAAGGGCAGGTTGGTGATGGCATAGGATGCAGGAAAGATGACGTGAGGTGATGCTTATGGAGGGCAAAAGGAACTGGCACTGGCTCAAGAAGAGAAACAAAAGTCTAGAACGGTTGTAGATGACAACAGCAGTTTCATACCAGCAACGCCAGTCCATCGAATTTAGGAGCAGGTTAAGATCTGGAATTGTTGAACTCAAATGTTCAGTCCAGAAGGTTATAAAGTGCTTCGTCAAGCTTCCATTGAGATTTGTTGGAGCAGTGAAGGTCAGAGTGAGAAGCGGGTAAAGAATTAAAATGACAGGCAATTGGAAACTTAGGATGACACTTCCGGACCGAATGGAGATGTTCTTCAAAATGGTCACCCAGTCTATATTTGGTCTCCCAGCGTCGAGAAGAACAAATTGTGAGCAGCAGATTATAGTGAATAAGCACCTGCTATACGAAGACGATGGCCTATCCAAGTGAAAATCTTACCATGTGCTTGACCATGGCTTCCATTGACCTTGTTTGAGTTTACAGGGTGTATAAGAAACACAGATGTGGCTTTTTGGCAGATTGACTGTGCACCTGGGAAGTTGATGACAGCATTGGAAATAGGAAGAGTTCTTATGATGGTTAGAAAATTGTTTCCTCTTTTCAGTTCTGGTGAGTAGCCCATACAGCTGGTAACAGGGTCCGTGATGGTACTGTTCTGGCCACTTAGGGATGTGCTACAGCATCACGTCTGAGCTCTCTTGCTCTGGTTCGGGTTGTTAAGATTGTTATGGGCCAGGGTTTAGAGAACCCCAAAGTGTATCATGGAGTTCACCTGACCCACAACTTTTACTAGATTGTGGCATGGGGAGCACACGGCCTGCTCTACATGTGTGATCCAGCAGAAATGGAAAAGTATTTTTTAAAGCAAAACAATGTTTATTCTATGAACTCAAGTTAACCTTTTTAAAATATACAGTGAACATCTTAGCAACCATTAATTCAAATACAACCCCCCAAAAATACAACACGAAGTAATCCTTTAAGCTTTCCTTTTAACATCCAGAAGACTTAAAACACCTTTTATCAGAAGCACATCGGGTTAAAGTCATTACGGTTATCAGTTTTAAATCACCAGGATCGATTTACAGTCTTTAGATTACAGAGAGAGACTCAAATACACCTTCTGGCTGTGACTGCAGCTATCCAGCTCTGAAAACGAAACTAAAACACACCCTGCAGCAAACAGCCTAAAACGAAAGTAAAAAGCTGACAGACATACCAGCTCCACCCACTCTCTGACATCGCTGCAGTAATAAACACCCATTTCTTAAAGGTACTCTCACGACAGATACCTATATACACACCCATTTATAAACACCCATTTCTTAAAGGTGCTCTCACATGACACCTCGCCCCAAGAAAAAAAAACCCATCAACTTCTAGATGGTTTCATTTTTCACCTTTTCACTATCCTTTAAGAAATGCACACAGTAAATATACTTTTTCGTTTCAAAAAATATATTATAATAATATAGTCCATTTTTTTTCGTCGTTCTTCCTCCAACTGAAATCTTTCTCGATTGACAGTCTCTTTGAACAAGAAGGTCTCTGCACGATCCATCCATTTCTCTACACCTAGGCATGTCTCTTTAAAGTCAGATACTTTAGTTCAATCTGATCACAGAGTCCCTTGTAATTCTCCAATATAGGAGCATTGGTTATCACAGCTTTCAGGCTGTCAAATGCCTGTTGAAAGTCCGGTGTCCACTGAAATTTTCGACGTTTCTTCAGCAAGTCCATTAGTGGAGCAATCACGCTACAAAAGGTTTTCAACAATGTTCGAACAAATCCACTCATGCCAAGAAATTGCATTATTTCCCTTCGTCTAGAGGGTATTGGAAACTCCTCAATAACTGTTGGTTTCACATCCCATGTGACCATTCGACCCTGTCCGATTGTATGACCAAGGAAAGTGACTTGGGCTTTTCCAAATTCACTTTTGGCTAGGTTTATCACCAAACCCGCCTCCTGAAGTCGATCGAATAACTCCCTCAGATGTTTTAAATGTTCTTTCCATGTCTGGCTGAAAATTACCAGATCGTCGTTGTGGACCGCACAATTGGGTAATCCTGAAACGACTTTGTTAGTTTACCGTTGAAATGTGGCTGGGGTGTTTTTCATACCAAATGGCATAACTTTGAATTGGTATATACCATCTGGAGTCACAAAAGCTGAAATCTCCTTCGCCCTTTCGGATAAAGGTACCTGCCAGTAACCTTTTAAGTAAATCCAGTTTGGAAATAAAAGCTGATTGTCCCACTTTCTCAATACAATCCTCCAAATGTGGGATAGGATAAGAGTCTGTTCTTGTAACTGCATTAATCTTTCTATAGTCCACACACAACCGTTGGGTACCGTCTGGTTTAGGTACCATCTTTATGGGTGAGCTCCATTGGCTGCAACCCACTTCAATTATGCCATTTTTAAGCATACTCTCAATCTCTTTGTTAACCTGTGCCAATTTTAAAGGATTAAGTCTATATGGATGTTGTTTGATTGGAACAGCATTTCCCACATCTACATCATGTATAGCCATTTTAGTACTTCCCAATTTATCTCTACAAACGTGCCCACGTGATATCAATAACTCTTTCAGGTCAGTCCGTTTTTCCTCTGGAAGGTAACTCAACAATTTATCCCAATTTTTAAGAACATCCTCGTTTTCCAATTTAATTTGAGGTATGTCAAATTCAGTCATCTGAATTTGGTTCGTCACTTTGAGTTAGAATCATTAAAACCGCCGCCTTTTTCTCTTCTTCCTTTTCAAAGTACCTTTTAAGCATATTCACATGACACACTCGGTGAGTTTTCCTTCTATCCGGCGTTTTTACGACATAATTCACCTCACTTAATTTCCTTTCAATCTGACTTCCAGTGGCGTATGCGAGTGGGGCGGCCGCATCAAGAAGAGCTCCCACCGGTGGCCACGATTTGCGGATCTTTCGGGGATTTCCCCGATTTTCTGATCACCCCCCTGACTATCGTCGGCCTTTGGGACCTTCACGGGCAGCTAGCGGGGCCGGTTTAAAAACCGGCGAGGAACCCCACGCGGGTGTCGGGCGGCGGGGGCTGAGGCGCTGGGCCCAGCACGCTCGAAGGCCAGAGCAGCGGGGGCAGAGCCAAACAGGCCGAGGCGGCAGGCCCAAGACCAGGGCGCGATGCAGGTGGGATGTCCCACATCGGATGGCTCCCACCTAGAATGTAATAAGAAGGCTGAAGCCCGGTCCCAGGGGAACTCTGGAGGAATGTAAAAAAGAAGTTTAAAAGAAGTTTGGTGAAAGTTTTTTTTTCTTCCCTTTTATTTCTGTGAAGGAAGAAAAATTGTTTAAAAAAAACAAAAAAACAGATTGATGAAGGTCAGAAGGGGAAAAAAGAAAGGAAAAACAATAAGCCGCGACAGGATGCGAAGAGCAGCGTCGAAGAAAGGAAGAAATGCAGTCTCGCCGCTGAATGAGAGGACGAGCAAAAGTGCTGACAAGATGGCGGAAGCCGAACCGCATGGTGGGGCCGCATTACTTACGGTGGAGAGGATGACCGAGATGATGGCGGTGGAGCTGGAAAAACAGTTTGCGAGGCACATGGAGGCCTTGAGGAAGGAGACGGCGGTCGCATTGAAGTCATTAGTGGAGGAGGCAATCGCCCCGGTGAGAGTAACTGTGGCAAAGACATCGGCCGAGATGAGAGAGCAGGGCGAGAAGATGAAGGAAGTGGAGGAGGCCGTGTCACAGCACGGCAACCAGTTCACCTCGATGGGGGATGAGCTGAGGAGGGTGGTGGAGGTCAACAGAGGACTCCGAGCAAAGCTCGAGGACTTGGAGAACCGCTCAAGGCGGCACAATTTGAGAATTGTGGGCTTGCCCGAAGCGACAGAGGGCCCAAGGCCAACAGAATACTTTGCTAAGAAGTTGACGGAGCTGATGGGGGAGGGTGAGAACCCCTCCCGGTACGAGCTAGACCGAGCTCATCGGTCATTAAGGCCGAAGCCCAAAGTGAACGATCCGGCAAGAGCAGTAATTATCTGCTTCCATAAGTACTGCATGAAGGTGAAGGCATTAAGCTGAGCGAAGCAGAAGCGCGAGGTGCAGTGGGATGGTGCTGAAGTTCGGATCTATCAGGACTTGACGGTGGAGTTGGCAAAAAGACGAGCGGCGTTTGGGCGAGTGAAGGCGCATTGTACAAAAAGGGGGTGCGATTTGGTATGGTTTACCCGATGAAGCTGAGGTTAACATTTAATGCCAAAGACTTTTATTTTGAGACAGCGGAGGCGGCTGAGGCGTTCGTGAGGGCAGAAGGCTTGGGACAGGCGTGAGGAGCAGAGCTGGAAGAGAGACTGTGGACTGTGTTTGAGCAGCTGGAAAATGTATAAATGTTACAACTTTCTTTTTACAGATGTGTATTGTAATTTACTTCTCTTTGTATTGTTACAGAGTTCAAGTTAATGGTTGGGTTGATTGGCATTCTGTGTTGCGACGATTATATCTTATTTTAGTGAATTGTATGGCTTGGATTATTGTTTTTGTTTTTTCTTTCTCTGGGATTGGGTGGGAGGGGACGATATATCTTGGCTAGGGGAGCCACCCGTGCTAGCTAACTAAAGTCGGCTAGTGAACGGAGGTGAGGTGAGAGGAGGGCTTCGGACATTGGAGCCTGGATAGCAGGTTTCAATGGGCCTACGAGGCGAGCGAGAGGGGGGAAGGGATTGATGCTGGGAGATGTTTTTTCAAGGGGAAATGTAGGGAGGGGTTTTGGGAGGGGGGGGGGGAAGAGGGGTTTGATGTTAATAAGCGGGTCAGGCTTATGGGGCAGGGCCCGGTGGTATGATGATGGTGGATAATAATGGTGGGGGGGGGTGAGAGACCCCCAGTTAGGATAGTCATGTGCAACGTGAGAGGGTTAGGATGACCGGTCAAGAGGTCAAGGGTGCTTGCGCATCTTAAAAGTTTGAAAGCCAATGTGGCAATGCTGCAAGAGTGAAGGGCCAGGTATGACTTAAGGGCTGGGTTAGTCACGTGTTTCACTCTGGATTTGACGGAAGGGCTCGAGGGGTAGCGGTACTGGTCATCAAAAGGGTACGCTTCCAGATGGAGAAGGTGGTGGCACATCAGGGGGGTAGATATGTGATTGTGACAGGGGCGCTGGAGGGGAGATTAGTGGCGCTGTTAAGTGTATACGGCCCCAATTGTAACGATGTGGGATTCGCGAAGAAGGTGTTTGGGACCATCCCCGACTTGGACACACATGAACTGATTGTGGGGGAATTGGAACTTAGTGCAAGAACCAAGGCTGGACAGATCACGGCCGCGCTCGCTGTTTCCATCAGAGGAGGGGCGAAGGCGCTGGCTGGGCTAATGGTGGAAATGGGAGGGGTGGACCTTTGGAGGTTTCTGCACCCAAGGGAACAGGAGTACTCGTTTTTCTCAGCAGTCCATAAAGTGTACTCGCGGATCGACTTTTTTGTGGTGGGGAAGGCTTTGCTGGCTGGGGTTAAGGGGTCGGAATACTCGGCAATTGCAGTGACAGGTCATGCTCCGCACTGGGTGGATATGGTGCTGGAGAAGGGGGTAGCGCAGAGGCCGGGGTGGAAATTGGATGTGGGACTTCTGGGGAACCAAGTGTTCTGTGAGAAAATTGAAAAGGTAATTAAGGAATATGTAGGTTTCAACTACGTATGGGTGAGGCGTCGAAGGCAGTTGTCTGGGAGGCTCTAAAGTCGGTGGTGAGGGGTGAGGTAATTTTGTTTTAAGGCCAGGGTGGACAAAGAGGAGAGGTTGGAGCGGCAGAGGGTAACAGATGAAATGTTGGAGGTAGATAGGAGTTATGCAGAAGATGGGGACCCAGCGAAGCTGGAAAAGAGGAAGGAACTACAGGCGAGCTTCGACCGACTGTCTACCAGGAAGGCGGTGCGCCAACTGAGACGAGCAAGGGGTGCAGTTTATGAACATGGAGATAAGGCATGTTAGCAGGTCAGCTCCGGAGGGAAGCAGCGGCAAGGGAAATTGTGCAGGTGAGGGATAGGGCAGGGAAGTTGGTGGTGGCTCCAGATCTGATTAACAAGGTTTTTGAGGAGTTTTAGGAGAGGTTGTACAGGTCAGAGCCACCTGGGGGAGACCGTGAGATGCAGGAATTTCTAGATGGGTTTGTGTACCCGAGGTTAGGGGAGGGGGACAGGGCTACATTAGAAGGATTGATAGTGGAGCAGGAGATAAAGGATGCGATTGGGAGGATGCAGTCGGGGAAGGTGGCAGGGCCGGATGGGTTTCCGGTGGAATATTATAAAACATTCAAGGATAAGCTGGCGCCCCTGATGGTGGGGATGTTTGAAGAGGCGATAGGGAAGGGGGTGCTGCCACAAACCTTGGGACAGGCATCGATTTCACTGTTGCTAAAAAAAAAAGACAAGGATCCGACTGAGTGTGGGTCGTATAGGCCCATACCACTTCTGAATATGGACGCAAAAGTATTGGCGAAGGGACTGGCGGGTAGGCTGGAGGAGTGCCTCCCAAAGGTGATAGGTGAGGATCAGACTGGGTTTGTGAGAGGGAGGCAGCTCATTTCAAACGTTAGAAGGGTATTGAACATCGTTATGGCACCAGCAGAGGGGAAGGAAACAGAGGTGGTTGTGGCATTGGACGCTGAGAAGGCGTTTGACCGGGTAGAATGGGGGTACTTGATGGCAGTTCTGGAGTGGTTTGGGATTGGACCAAGATTTGTGAACTGGGTAAAGCTGCTATATAAGGAGCTGAGTGCGAGTGGCCACACAAACAACATCAGCTCAAGATACTTTTCTCTCCACCGTGGGACGAGGCAGAGATGTCCTATGTCCCCTCTGCTGTTTGCACTTGCGATTGAGCCGTTGGCCATCGCATTGAGAAGTTCAGGAGCATAGAAAGGAATAGTGCGGTGGAGGGGGGGTGGGGGTGTGGTTAGAGCATAGGGTGTACTTGTATGCCGATAACTTGCTGTTATACATGTCGGAACCGAGTGTGTCGATAGGGGGGATACTGGAGCTACTTCGAGTATTTGGGTCTTTCTTGGGGTACAAGCTGAATCTAGACAAGTGAGTATTTTGTGGTGTCTCGGCCAGGGGTGGGGGGGCTGCCATTCCGTCGGGCAGGGACTCATTTTAGGTATCTGGGGGTGCAGATTGCCCGGGAGTGGGGGGGGGGGGGGGCTTCGCAGGTACAACACCTCTAGTTTGGTAGGGAGAGTGAAAGCTGATCTGGCAAGGTGGGATGGTCTCCCTCTGTCACTGGCGGGTCGGGTACAGGTGGTTAAAATGAATATGTTGCCGCGATTTCTGTTTATTTTTCAATGCCTGCCGATTTTCCTGCCAAAGGCTTTTTTCAGAGAGATTGAGGGAAGGATTACCTTGTTCATACGGGGAGGGAAGGTGGCCAGAGTGAGAAAGATGCTGCTACAGAGGGGAAGGCAGGCAGGGGGTTTGGATTTTCTGAACCTGATGTACTACGACTGAATGAAATGAAAATCACTTATTGTCACAAGTAGGTTTCAAATGAAGTTAATGTGAAAAGCCCCTAGACGCCACATTCCGGCGCCTATTCAGGGAGGCTGGTACGGGAATTGAACCGTGCTGCTGGCCTGCCTTGGTCTGCTTTCAAACCCAGCGATTTAGCCCTATGCTAAACAGGCGGCAAATGTGGTGAAGGTGCGGAGCTGGATCAGAGGGGTTGATTCCCAGTGGGTCAGAATGGAGGAGATTTTGTGCAGGGGGTCGGGACTGAAAGCACTAGCAACAGCACCGCTCCCGATAGCTCCGGGGAAATACTGAGGGAGTCCGGTAATAATAGCTTCATTGAGAATTTGGAGGCAGTTTCGCCAACACTTCGGGTTGGGGAACCACAGATTTGAGCCAGGGAGTTGGGATGGAAATTTTCGGAAATGGGAGGAGAAGGGGATTAAGACGCTAAAAGATTTGTTTCTTCGTGGTCGGTTTGCAGGACTGCAGGAGCTGGAAGGAAGTATGGGCTGGAGCAGGGGGGAAGTGTTTAGATACATGCAGGCTCGAGATTTTGCCAGAAAGAAGATACAGAGCTTCCAGGAGGAACCGGCCTCCACATTGCTAGAGGAGGTGCTGACGACAGGGGGACTGGAGAAGGGGGTAGTGTCAGCGGTTTACAGAGCTATTTTGGAAGAGCATAAGGCACCACTGGAAGGGATCAGAGCAAAGTGGGAGGAAGACGTGGGAGAGGTTACAGAGGAGGGGTTCTGGTGTGAGATGCTCCGGAGAGTAAATGCCTCCACCTCATGTGCGAGGTTGGGGCTGATACAGCTGAAGGTGGTATACAGAGCATACCTCACGAGGGTGAGGATGAGCCGATTCTTTGAAGGAGTAGAAGATGTGTGAGCGTTGCGGGGCGGGGGGCCGCTAATCGCGTTCATATGTTGTGGTCCTATCCAAAGCTAGAGGATTACTGGAAGGAGGTTTTTAGGGCAATTTCCAAAGTGGTGCATGTGAAACTGGACCCGGGTACCCAGGGGGCCATATTTGGGGTGTCGGACCAGCCAGGGTTGGAAACGGGTGCGGAGGCAGATATCGTAGCCTTCGCCTCGTTGATCGCCCGAAGGCGGATGCTGTTGGGATGGAGAGCAACCTCTCCACCCTGTGCCTTGGAGTGGCGGGGGGACCTGTTGGAATTCTTGACTCTTGAGAAGGTTAAGTTTGAACTGAGGGGAAGGACGGAAGGGTTCTTCAATTCATGGGCATTATTCATTATGCACTTTCAAGAACTGGATAACATCGAACATTAGTTGTGGGTGATGGGTGGGAAGGTTGGGGAGAGGGGGGCTGTGTGTATTAAGGGTGACTATGGGTGATCCCTGATTCCATTTTGTCATTTGTTTATGTAAATATGCGGGCTAATGTTTGGGGTTTGGTGGGAGGATGGGATCGTTGTTATTGTTCTGGGGATTGACATTTGCTGATTATTGTTTATTGTTGGTAGGTGTAAATTTGGGAGAAAATGTGAAAAAGGAGGAGAATAAAAATAATTAAAAAAAATGTTTTAAAAAAATTCCTTTCAATCTGATAAGGTCCACAAAACCTTGCTTTTAAAAGTTCACCTACCACTGGTAGCAACACTAAAACTTTATCTCCACTGGCAAAACTACAATCTTTAATTTCTTTTATGCTGCCCGTTTCATCACATTTTGTGCAACTTTTAAATGTTGTCTCGCCAATTCACTTGCTCTATTTAATCGTTCCCTAAAATTTGACATGTAATCCAATAATGTAAGTTCCGATTTCTCAGTCACCAATTTTTCCTTAATCAAATTAAGTGGTCCTCTTACCTCATGACCAAAAACTAGTTTGGTTGACTCATTAGGTGCATCCCTAATTGCAAACAATACGAATGGAATTCCTTTATCCCAATCCTCTGGATAATCTTGACAATAAGCCCTCAACATTGTCTTTAATGTCTGATGCCACCTTTCGAATGCTCCCTGCGATTCTGGGTGGTACGCAGTTGATTTAAATTGTTTTATTTCTAAGCTATCCATAACTTCTTTGAATAAGCTCGAGGTAAAATTTGATCCTTCATCCGATTGTATTTCTGTGGGTAGTCCTTTACTAGTAAAGAATTTAAGTAACTCCTCCACAATCTTTTTAGCTGTAATATTACGTACTGGAATGGTCTCTGGAAACCTAGTAGACACATCCATTATAGTCAAAAGATATTGATTCCCACTTTTTGTTTTAGGAAGCGGTCCTACACAATCAATTAGGACCCTTGTAAAAGGTTCCTCAAATGCTGGAATGGGTATTAAGGGCGCTGGTTTTATCACTGCTTGAGGGTTCCCTATCGGTTGACATGTGTGACATGATTGACAAAATTTAACGACATCTTTATGTAGTCTAGGCCAATAAAAATGTTTCTGGATTTTAGCTTGAGTTTTCCTTATTCCCAAATGACCTCCCACTGGTACCTCATGTGCAACTCGTAACACCTCCTTTCTATACCCAACCGGCAATACTACTTGATGAACTTCTGCCCACTTTTCATCCGCCTGCAGATGTAAAGGTCTCCATTTTCTCATCAAGACATCACTTTTACAGTAATAACACTCTGGTATACACTCACATTCCTCTTCCATGTATGCTTTCTGATACATCCGTTATATTTCGACATCTTTTTGTTGTAACTCCGCCACTTTTCCTGAATTAAAAATATCCGCCTCATCCTCCACCTGTTCTTGTTCTTTTTCAACCATCTGATCAAAAATTGTTTCTGATAATTGCACTTCAACGTCATCTTCACTCTTTGATTCCTCCTCTTGTTTTAACCTGTGACTTTGCGACGTTGTTACTACACAATCCGGAAAAATCCCTGGATATTCGTCCTTCAACACTTCAGTTGTCTGATTTTTCCACTGGCTTCTCAACCACAGTAGGCATCACTCCCACCTGCGATCCAGCTATATCAGTACCCACGATAAACTGTATTCCTGGACAAGATAGTTTCTCTATTATTCCTACTACCACTTCACCACTCTTCACTGGGCTTTCCAACCTTACCTTATATAATTGAACACTACTCCTCTTACCCTGAATTCCACGTATTACCACCTTTTCTGGCAACATTCTTCCCAAACTACATAACTCATCGTCTCTTACCATTAAAGATTGACTAGCTCCTGTTTCTCTTAAAATTGTGACTTCTTTACCAGGTCCTCCTGATACACATGAGTAAACTTTACCCACACAAGTAAATTCTTTAAAGAGATCTGGCACCTTCTTATCAATCACCTCTTGATCAGGCTGTACAATCTTTTGCACCTCCTTCGCTTCACTTGGACTTTCCTTTACCACTTTCACAAACCCCACTGTCTTATCCTGTTTTACCACTGTGGTTGAAGAGGTATTACGGTACCTGGTAATGCTGGAACACCATTGGTAGAAATTGTATGCTTCCTATTGGTCAAGCTGTTTGGTAGCTCCACCCTGCTAAGCGGGGCATAAGAGCCCGTGCCGCCCCAGCAGCTTTCATTCTGTACCTGAGCTGCTGGGGGAAACATCTACCTTATTAAAGCCTTCAGTTGGACTACAACCTCGCTTCAGTGGTCATTGATCGTGCATCAATTTAGTAAGCTAGATTTAAAAGGATGGAGCTCCGAATCAAGCCGGAGTGTCTGCAACTCAGCCCCCACGCAGCGAACTCAGCGGCAATCTTCAAGCACTGGCTGGCGTGTTTTGAAGGATATCTCAGGACGGCCGAAAACACACGCACACGGGAGAACAGAAAATGCAAGTCCTGCACTCGAGGGTGAGCCCGGAGATTTACACCCTTATCGAGGACGCGGAAGACTTTGATGCAGCAATAGAGCTGCTAAAAGGACATTATATTCGCCCAGTAAACCAGGTCTACGCCCGACATCTGCTAGCAACGAGGCGACAAATCCCTGGGGAATCGCTGGAAGAATTCTACCGTGCACTCCTGGTGTTGGGGAGAAACTGCAGCTGCCCGCAAGTTTCGGCGAGCGAACACACTGAACTCTTGGTCTGGGATGCTTTCGTGGCAGGTATGTTGTCCTCCCAAATCCGCCAGCGATTGCTGAAAAAAGACACTCTTGGTCTCAAGGAGGCATGGGCCCTTGCAGGCTCCCTGGATGTGGCCTCCAGAAATGCCCGCGCTTACATTCCTGACATTGCGGCAGCCCCCTGGGCAGCGTGGAACCCCTCCGCAGCCGACCCCGAGACATCCCCCACAAGCTTGTGCTGCAAGGCGGCCTGGCAACCCCGGGGGGCCCCGCTGCTACTTTTGCGGGCAGGCCAAGCACCCCCGCCAGCGCTGCCCGGCCCACGCATCCACCTGCAAGGGATGCGGTAAAAAGGGCCATTTCGTGGTGGTATGCCAGGCCCGTGCGGTTGCCGCGGTCTCCGGCGGCGAATGCGGACCACCACCACAAACCTCTCCACGGTCCCCGTGCGGCCAGCGGGCGCCATCATCTTCCTACTCCAGGGCCACGTGCGGCCCCCGGGTGCCGCCATCTTGTCCCGCAGACGCCACGTTAGATGGATGGGCGCCGCCATTTTGTGCACCCCCAGCCACGTGCGACCAATGGGAGCTGCCATCTTGGATGGACCCCCAGGACCCCAGCTCGGCTGACACTGCCCGAAGAGAACACTCAATTGCTGTGATTAGCCTCGGTGACTCTGGATCAGTCCATACCTCGAATGCTCTCAACTGCTACAACGACTGTATTTATCAACGGGCACGAGACATCCTGCGTAATCGACTCTGGTAGCACGGAGAGCTTCATACACCCCGACACAGTAAGGCGCTGTTCTCTCTTCGTCCACCCCCTTAATCAAAAAATCTCCCTGGCCTCCGGTTCCCACTCAGTAGAGATAAAAAGTCGTTTTGTGTTAGGTTAGAGGTCCAAAGGCTATTGAGGGAAGGAGTCATTTAAGCTAGCAACAGTCCCTGGAGAGCTGAAGTAGTGGTGGTAAAGACCGGGGAGAAGCATAGGATGGTCATCGATGACAGTCGGACCATCAACAGGTTTACGCAGCTGGTCGCGTACCCTCTCCCCCGCATATCCGACCTGGTAAACTGGATCGCGCATTACAAGGTCTTCTCCACGGTCGATCTTAAGTCCGCCTACCACCAGCTCCCCATCCGCACTAGCGACCATAAATACACTGCCTTCAAGGCAGATGGGCGGCTCTATCGCTTCTTAAGGGTTCCCTGCACTTTCACCAACGGGGTCTCGGTCTTCCAGCGTGAGATGGACCGAATGGTTGACCGGTACGGTTTACGGGCAACATTCCCGTATCTCGATAATGTCACCATCTGCGGCCACGACCAGCAAGACCATGACACCAACCTCCGAAAATTCCTCCAGACCACAAAGATCCTTAACCTTACATACAACAAGGATAAATGCATGTTTAAGACCGACCACCTAGCCATGCTCGGCTACACAGTGCGAAATGGAGTTATAGACCCCGACCCTGAACGCATGCGCCCCCTTATGGAGTCCCCCTCCCTCACTGCTCCAAGGCCCTGAAGCACTGCCTCGGGTTTTTCAGTTACTACGCCCAGTGGGTCCCCAACTATGCGGACAAGGCCCGTCCCCTGACCCAATCCACAGCTTTTCCCCTGTCGATAGAGGCCCCCAAGGCCTTCAGCCGCATCAAAACGGACATTGCAAAGGCCACGATGCACGCCATCGACGAGTCCGTCCCCTTCCAGGTCGAGAGTGACGCGTGTGACGTAGCTCTGGCGGCTACCCTCAACCAAGCGGGCAGGCCCATGGCCTTCTTCTCATGCACCTTCCATGCTTCCGAAATCCGCCACTCCTCAGTCGCAAAGGAGGCGCAGGCCATAGTAGAAGCTGTGCGACATTGGAGGCATTACCTGGCCGGCAGGAGATTCACTCTCCTCACTGACCAACGGTCGGTTGCTTTCATGTTCGATAATGCATGGCGGGGAAGATAAAAAAACGATAAGATCTTGCGGTGGAGGATCGAACTCTCCACCTACAACTACGAGATCTTGTATCGTCCCGGAAGCTAAACGAGCCTCCTGACGCCCTGTCCCGCGGCACATGTGCCACAGCACAAGTGGACCGCCTCCGAACTCTCCACAAGGATCTCTGCCACCTGGGGGTCACTCGCTTTTTCCACTTTTTATCAAGACCCGCAACCTGCCCTACTCCATCGAGGAGGTCAGGACAGCCACCAGGGACTGCCAAATCTGCGCGGAGTGCAAACCACACTTCTACCGGCCAGAGAAAGCGCACTTGATAAAGGCTTCCCGTCCCTTTGAACACCTCAGCATGGACTTAAAAGGCCCCCTCCCCTCCACCGACCGCAACACGTACTTCCTGAATGTGATTGACGAGTACTCCCAGTTCCCATTCGCCATCCCCTGCCCCGACATGACCGCAACCACCCTCATCAAGGCCCTCCATAGCATCTTTGCACTGTTCGGGTTCCCCGCCTACATACATAGTGATAGGGGGTCCTCCTTTATGAGCGACGAACTGCGTCAATTCCTGCTCAGCAAGGGCATCGCCTCGAGCAGGACGACCAGTTACAACCCCCGGGGTAACGGACAGGTAGAGAGGGAGAACGGAACGGTCTGGAAGACCGTCCTACTGGCACTATGGTCCAGGAATCTCCAAATCTCCCGCTGGCAAGATGTCCTCCCAGATGCCCTCCACTCCATCCGGTCACTGCTTTGTACCACAACCAACCAGACACCTCACAAACGTCTCCTTATCTTCCCCAGGAAGTCCTCCTCTGGGACCTCGCTCCCGACCTGGCTGGCAGCTCCCAGACCCATCCTGCTCCGAAAACACGCGAGCGCACAAGTCGGACCCGTTGGTCGAGAGGGTCCATCTTCTCCACGCTAACCCCCAGTACGCCTACATGGCGTACCCCGACGGCCGACAAGATACGGTCTCCCTCGGAGACCTGGCACCCTCCGGATTCCCTCGCACACCCCAACCACCAGTCCCACCCTCCCCTCCACCTGTGCACCTTACAGGAGGATCGGTCCTTCCGCCAGCCCCGTCTAGGCCCCCCCACCCACCGACGCACCCCGCAGGCGCTCCCTTTCCAGGTCAACCGTTTTCCCCACTAGGGGTGTCGAAGCTGCCACCAGATCGAGGCCACGCTCCCGGAGTCACAGACGCCCGAGCCTCCACCGGAGTCACCACCGAAGCTCCGACGATCACAGAGGATGACCAGGGCCCCTGATCGACTGATTGCTTCATTTTAAATTGTAAATTTAAATCATAAATTGTAAATAGTTACTAGAATTGTAAATAGTTACAAAACACTACGGAGGTATTACGGTACCTCCATAACTAATTCTACCACATTGCCATGTTTGCAGTATCAGGCCACCACCCCCGCCGGACTCTTTCTTCAACAGGGGGTGAATGTGGTAGTAGAGGTATTCGGTGCCTGGTAATTCTGGAACACCATTGGTAGAAATTGTATGTTTCCCATTGGTCAAGCTGTATGGTAGCTCTGCCCTGCTAGGTGCGTATAAGAGCCCATGCCGCCCCAGCAGCCTTCATTCTGTACCTGAACTGCTGGGGGAAACAGCTAGCTTATTAAAGCTTTCAGTTGGACTACAACCTCGCTTTAGTGGCCATTGATCATGCATCAACCGCATCAGCCTTCCCAGTGCTTTTCTTCAACCAACAACACTGTGACTTTACATGGCCCAGTTTATTACAATGAAAATATTTGAAACTTTTCATTTCTATTCCACCCTCCTGGATTTCTTTTTAAATCTGAGGTAGACTCCTCTTATTATCTCGCATCAGATCACCTTTACCTTTACCACTTGAGTACTTCTCATGGCCCCAGTTTCTATCCCTCACTGGCTGAAACTGATGTCGGAAACCAAACTTTGATTCACGAACTAATTCATAATCATCTGCCATTACTGCTGCTAATCTCGCAGTTTTAACCCTCTGCTCTTCCACATGAGTTCTCACTACATCAGGAATTGTATTTTTAAACGCCTCCAAAAATATAATTTCTCTGAGAGCTTCATACGTTTTGTCTATTTTCAAAGCCCTTATCCACCTATCAAAATTACTCTGTTTGATCCTTTCAAACTCCATGTATGTTTGACCAAATTCTTTCCTTAAATTTCTAAACCTTTGTAGGTTTCAGGCACCTGTTCATATGCACCTAAGATGGATTTTTTCACCTCCTCATAAGACCCAGATATCTCCTCCAGTAGCCCTAACTTCACTAGCCCTACCAATCAGCTTTGTTTGAATCAGTAATACCTTTCTGGCCTGTGGCCATTTCATTTGTTTAGCTACTTTCTCAAATGAAATGAAAAAGGCTTCTACCTCCTTCTCGTCAAACCGTGGCAATGCTTGGACATATTTAAATAGATTCCCACGAAGCCTTCGACGATGACGCTCTTTCTCACTATCCTCATCACTATCCACCAACTGCACGTTTCCCTTTACATCTGCCAATTTTAACTGACTGTCATGTTTCATGGCCATTTTCTGAAGTTCCAACTCTCTCTCTCTCTCTATCTTTTTCCCTGATCTGTAACACCCTTTCTCTTTCTTTTTGTTCTGCCAGGGCTATTCTTTCTGTTTTCCTTTCTTCTCTCTCTGTTTCGTCTCTCTCTTTCTCTTTCTTTTTCCTCTCTCTATCTTTTGTATTCAAGCTGCTTTAATTCTTTCTCATGTTCCATTTGTTTAATTTGTAACTGAATTTTTGCCATTTCCAACGAGTCATACTGTATCTCAGGCAACTATAAATGCTTAGCCACTGCCATAATTACCTCATTTTTTCACATTTTATCAGGTAATGTTAACTGTAATGTTTTTGCCAAATCTAACAGTCTGCTTATAGTCTCTGTCCATTAGGTCCTGCGTGTGACCGTCTCCACCCCCAAAAACTTGTGAGCCTCTGAAAGAGCCATTGTCCACAACACACTCCCTACTTAAACTAAAATACCACACCTGAAAAGCACCCACAATATGCTCACACCTCACTGTCTTTAAGTTCACAAAGCCAATCCAATAGATGGACTTTTATCCCCCTCGAGCCCCCAATTTGTTATGTATTTGTTTAGAGAACCCCAAAGTGTACCATGGAGTTCACCTGACCCACAACTTTTAATAGATTGTGGTATGGGGAGCACACAACCCACTCTACAGGTGTGGTACAGCAGAAACGGAGAAGTATTTTTTAAAGCAAAACAATGTTTATTCTATGAACTCAAGTTAACCTTTTTAAAACATAGTGAACATCTTAGCAACCATTAATTCAAATACAACCCCCAAAGAATACAACACCAAGTAATACTTTAAGCTTTCCTTTTAACATCCATAAGACTTAAAACACCTTTTAGCAGAAGCACATCAGGCTAAAGTCACTACTGTTATTAGTTTTAAATCACCAGGATCGATTTACAGTCTTTAGATTACAGAGAGAGACTCTAATACACCTTCTGGCTGTGACTGCAGCAATCCAGCTCTGAAAACAAAACTAAAACACACACTGCAGCAAACAGCCTAAAACAAAAGTGAAAAGCTGACACAGCCCAGCTCCACCCACTCTCTGACATCACTGCAGTAATAAACATCCATTTCTTCAAGGTACTCTCACGACAGATACTTATGTGCATACCAATTTACAAACATCCATTTCTTAAAGGTACTCTCACATGACAAGGTTGAGTGGGAAGATGAGGGATAGCCAGTGCTGCCTAATATTTCCCCCATATCCTGCCTCACTGCTGCCTAGTTTCGGATGGAGTCACAGAGCTTCAATTGCATACGAGCAGAGGGAGGAGAAAAATCAATCATTAGGTTTTGATGTTTTCATGTATACTAGAAGGAGTGAATTTTCTCCTGACCCCTCATCAGTTGGACAGTAGGTGCAATCCGCTAACCATCCTCACAGTGACGTTTCACTGAATGCTGAAGTCACTTTCATGGCCGGGGACTGTCAACTTGAGATCTTTCAGCGCTAATCAAGTACTGAATAACCGCTCACTAGCTGGGTACTGTGGCAATTCTGCTGGCTCCTCTGTGTTGGAGTTGAACGTGGGGATGCTGAGAGACCAGCAGAAGAAGCTTCTGGAGAAGGTGGAGGACCTAGAGAATCGGCCCCGCCGGCAGAACTTGAGAATTGTTGGGCTCCCGGAGGGGTCCGAAGCTGCGGATGCTGGGGCATACATCGCAGACATGTTTGTGAAGCTGCTGGGGGGTGGGGCATTCTCCCGGCCCTTGGAGTGGACAGGGCACACAGAGCACTCGCGAGGAAGCCGCGAATGGGAGACCCCCCCCCCCCGAGTGCAATGGTGGTGAGATTCCACAGGTACTTGGATAAGGATGTGTATTCTACAGTGGGCCAAGCAGACACAGAGCTGTAAGTGGGACAACAGTATCCTGCGGGTTCACCAAGACCTGAGTGTGGAGGTGGCCAGGAGAAGAGCAGGCTTCAACCAGATTAGGTCGATCCTTTTTTAAAAAAAAAAGGTGAAGTTCGGCCTGTTGTATCCGGCCCGTCTCTGGGTCATGCACGAGGAACAGCACTTTTATTTCGAGTCGCCTGAGGACACGCTGGACTTCGCGAAAAGGAAAGGACTGATGGTGGACTGAGAACTTTTGAACTTTGCTGCAACGTTCGTGTTTTAATTAAAAAAAAAAAAGTTTCTCCTTTTTGTTTTGTGGAAGCTGTTTGTAATGCCTTTTGCATTGATTTGGGACCAGCGGCAGAGCTGAATGAGTTAAGGTTTCATTTGCACTGTTGGGGGATGGAGGTGTGCTTGTTTAGATCTTGGTGTTTTTCTGTCGGGCAATTGTGTGGGGATTGTTTGATGTTGGAGCATGTTTGAATGAGCGGGGGGGGCGGGGGGGGGGGGACAATAGGTGGGAGACTATACGACGCCAGGGATGGGGGCCACCAAGCTAGCTGGGTGGGTTAGCTCACGGAAGCCCAGTGGGGAGTGTGCATATGTTCGGTTTATTAAAGGGGTTGGGTTGCAGAGTGTTGTTACAAGGGGGGGGGGGGGTACATATTTTGCTGACGAGGGAGGGACTTGGGCTAAGGGACAGAGAGGAGTTTGTGGCCGGAGGCTGCCTGGGGGTGGGCCGGTGGAGGCACGGAGCATGGGCTGGAGGCGGGCCCAAAAATGGGATGGCTGATCGGCGAAGGGGGGGGGGGGGCAGCAATGAGCCCCCCAACTAGGCTGATCATCTGGAATGTTCGAGGGTTAAATGGGCCGGTCAAGAGGCCACTTGTGTTCGTGCAATGTTGCAGGAGACGCACCTTAGAGTAACTGACCAGATTAGATTGAGGAAAGGCTGGGTCAGTCAGGTCTTTCACTCGGGACTAGACTCAAAGATTAGAGGGATCGCGATCCTGATCAATAATTGGGTGGTGTTTGAGGTGGGTAGAATAGTCTCGGACGTGGGAGGTCGATACATTATGGTCAGTGGGAAACTGGAGGGGGTGCAGGTGGTATTATTAAATGTGTATGCGCCAAATTGGGATGATGTGGAGTTTATAAAGAGGATGCTGGGGAAGATACCGAATCTGGACTCTCACAGGTTGGTCATGGGAAGGGACTTCAACACAGTTATGGACCCTGGTTTGGACCGGTCAAGCTCGAAAACGGGCAGGGTACCAGTAATGGCAAAGGAACTAAGAGGGTTCATGGAGCTGATGGGGGGGGGGGGCGGGGTGGATCCATGGAGATTTGGGCAGCCGAGTGTGAAGGAGTTCTCCTTCTACTCACACATGCATAAAGTGTACTCCCGGATTGATTTCTTTATTTTGAGCAGGGCCTTCCTGGCAGGGGTGGTGGACACAAATTACTTGGCGATCACAAGCTGAGACCATGCTCCGCACTGGGTTGACCTGCAGGTTAGTAAAGACAGTAACCAGTGCCCGCACTGGAGGTTAGATGTGGGACTTTTGGCTGACGAACGGGTGTGCGAGCGGCGGAGGAAATGTATTCAGAACTACCTGCAGGTCAACGATTCGGGAGAAATTTCAGCAGCGGTGGTCTGGGAAGCACTGAAGGCGGTGGTCAGAGGGGAGCTGATCTCGATACGGGCCCATAGAGAGAAGGTGGACAGGGCAGAGACGGACCGACTGGTAAAGGAGATACTACAGATCGATAGGAGGTATGTAGAGACCCCAGAGACGGGGCTTTTAAGGGAACGGCGGAGGCTACAGGTGGAGTTCGGCTTGTTAACCACAGGGAGGGCAGTGGAGCAGCTGAGAAAGGCGAGGGGGGCGATCTATGAGTGGAGAGAAGGCCAGCAGAATGCTTGCACAGCAGCTTAGAAAGAGGGAGGCAGCCAGGGAGATAGGGAAAGTAAATGACGGAGATGGGAACCTGGTTGGAGATTCAGCAGGGGTGAATAAGGCGTTGTGGGATTTCTACAGTAGGCTGTATAAGTCGGAACCCCCTACGGGCTGGAGGGGATGAGGATCTTCTTGGAGGTGCTGAATTTCCCAAAGGTGGACGGCCAGCTGGTAGAAGGGCTGGGGGCCCCGAGCGGGTTGGAAGAGATAGTGGAGGGTCTGAAGCAGATGCAGTCGGGTAAAGCCCTGGGGCCGGACAGGTACCCAGTGGAGTTTTATAAAACGTTCTCTGGAATATTGGGGCCAGTGTTGATGAGGATGTTCAATGAGGCAAGGAAAAGAGGGGTGCTGTCCCCGACGATGTCACAGGCCATGATATCGCTGATTCTGAAGCGGGACAAGAACCCGGAGCTGTGTGGGTCCTACAGGCCGATATCCCTGTTGAATGTGGATGCCAAATTGCTGGCCAAAATTTTGTCCTCCAGGATTGAGGATTGTGTTCCGGACGTTATTGGGGAAGACCAGACTGGGTTTGTTAAGAGTAGTGATGCACTATCAATCACCACAAAGACGAGAATAGTGGAACAATCGAGGCTTTATTGTGCAAGATGTTGTGCCTCCTGTAGCTGGAACCAGAATGGCAGCATCACAGGAGAGGCCACACATTTATACGCCGCCTACTGGGCAGAGCCAGCAGGCAGGGATTTACCCTTGTACCTCTAATATACGGGCAGTGCCATAATACATGTAATACACTACTAGTGGTGACTACCACATTCACCCCCTGTTTAAAAAAGAGTACGGCGGGTGTGATGGAATATATTACAAGTTACGTCTGTCAGGGGCCTTGACCCTCCTCTGCGATCGCCTCAGTCCTGGTGGTGATGTGGGCGCTGACTTGTTCACTTGCGACTCCGGGAGCGTGTTGTCCTCGTTTTCGTCACCCCTGAGTGGAACCAATGGGAGGACAGATCCTGCTGGGATGGGGGCTGTGGTGAGGTTCGCTGGACGGAGGATGAGTGGCGCAGGGGCGAAAGAGACAACCGGGGGGCGGGGGGGAGGGCATTGTCATGTCGTGGGTCGTGGGTGGGGATCCAGTGGGTGCCAGGTCCCGGAGGGAGACTGTCCTGGTGCCCGTCGGGGTGTGCCACGTATGCGTACTGCGGGTTACCATGTAGGAGGTGGACTATTTCGAACAAGGGGTCTGACTTATGGGTCCGCACATGCTTGCGAAGGAGGACGGGTCCAGGAACTGTCAGCCATGTTGGGAGCGAGACCCCAGAGGTGGACTTCCTGGTGAAGGCAAACACGCGTTCGTGAGGGGTCTCGTTAGTCGCGGTGCAGAGAAGCGATCGGATGGAGTGGAGCGCGTCGGGGAGGACCTCCTGCCGCAGGGCCAGCGTTCTCCCTCTCCACCTGCCCTTTTCCCCGGGGGTTGTAGCTGGTAGTCCTGCTCGAGGCGATGCCCTTGCTGAGCAGCAACTGACGCAGCTCATCGCTCATTAGAAACGATCCCCGATCGCTGTGGATGTAGGTGGGGAAACCGAAGAACGAAGATGCTGTGCAGGGCTTTAATTACCGTGGCAGAAGTCATATCGGGGCATGGGATGGCAAAAAGGAACCGGGAGTACTCTTCAATCACGTTCAGAAAGTACGTGTTGCAGTCGGTGGAGGGGAGGGGCCCTTTAAAGTCCACGCTGAGGCATTCAAAAGGGCGGGAGGCCTTCACCAGGTGCGCTTGATCTGGCCGGTAGAAGTGCGGCTTGCACTCTGCGCAGACCTGGCAGTCTCTGGTGACGGTCCTGATCTCCTCAATGGAGTAGGGCAGGTTGCGGGCCTTGATGAAATGTAAAAGCCGGGTGACCCCCGGGTGGAGGAAGTCATAGTGGAGAGCCCGGAGTCGGTCCACTTGTGCGCTAGCACATGTACCGCGGGATAGGGCATCAAGGGGCTTGTTGAGCTTCCCCGGGCGATACAAAATCTCGTAATTATAGGTGGAGAGCTCGATCCTCCACCTCAAGATCTTGTCATTTTTAATCTTTACCCGCTGTGTATTATTGAACATGAAGGCAACCGACCGTTGGTCAGTGAGGAGAGTGAATCTCCTGCCGGCCAGGTAATGCCTCCAATGTCGCACAGCTGCCACAATGGCTTGGGCCTCCTTTTCGACAGAGGAGTGCCGAATTTCGGAGGCATGGAGAGTGCGGGAAAAGAAGACCACGGGCCTGCCCGCCTGGTTGAGGGTGGCGGCCAGAGCTACGTCCGATGCATCGCTCTCCACCTGGAAGGGGAGGGACTCGTCGACCGAGTGCATTGTGGACTTGGCGATGTCTGCCTTGATGCGGTTGAAGGCCTAGCGGGCCTCAGCCGCCAGGGGGAAAACTGTGGACTGAATGAGTGGGCGGGCCTTGTCTGCGTAATTAGGGACCCACTGAGCGTAATAGGAGAAAAGCCCCAGGCATCGTTTCAGGGCCCTGGGGCAGTGGGGAAGAGGAGTTCCAGGAGGGGGTGCATGCGGTCGAGGTCGGGCCCTAGGACTCCATTTTCCATGACATAGCCAAGGATGGCTAAGCAGTTGGTGCGGAACACCCATTTCTCCTTATTGTATGTGAGATTAAGGAGTTTGGCGGTCTGGAGGAATTTTTGGAGGTTCGTGTCGTGGTCCTGCTGATCGTGGCCACAGATGGTGACGTTATCTAGGTACGGGAAGGTGACCCGCAGTCCGTACCGATCAACCATTTGGTCCATCTCTCGCTGGAAGACCGAGACCCCATTAGTGACGCCGAAGGGAACCCTAAGGAAGTGATAGAGGCTGCCAACTGCTTTGAACGCAGTGTATTGGCGGTCCTCTGGGTGGATGGGGAGCTGGTGGTAGGCAGACCTCTAGTCTACTGTGGAAAAGACTCGATACTGCGCAATCTGATTGACCATGTCAAATATGCGTGGGAGGAGGTACGTGTCGAGCTGCGTGTACCGATTGATGGTCTGACTGTAGTTGATGACCATCCTGTGCTTCTCCCCAGTCTTCACTTCCACCACTTGAGCCCTCCAGGGGCTGTTGCTGGCCTCAATGACCCCTTCCCGCAGAAGGCGTTGGACCTCCGACCTGCTGAAGGTCCTGTCCTGGACACTGTATTGTCTGTTCCTGGTGGCGGCGGGTTTGCAATCCGGGGTGAGGTTCGCAAACAGGGAAGGTGGGTCGACCTTAAGGGTCGTGAGGTCACATACGGTGAGGGGGGGTTGGGGTCCGCCGAATTTTAAGGTTAGGCTTTGGAGATGGCACTGAAAATCCAGGCCGAGTAACAGGGCAGCACAGAGGTGGGGGAGGACGTAGAACTGGAAGTTGCAGAACTCTACGCCTTGGATGGTGAGGGTTGCGTTGCAGTACCCCCGGATTTCCACGGAATGGGATCCGGAGGCCAGGGAGATTTTCTGGGTGACTGGGTGTACCGGGAGGGAGGAGTGCCTTACCGTAGTGGAGTGGATGAAGCTCTCTGCTCCCGGAATCAAAAAGGCAGGTCGTTTCGTGCCCATTGATCTTCACCGTCGTCGTCGCGGTCGTGAGGTTGCGGGGCTGGGACTGATCCAGGGTGATAGAGGCGAGCTGCGGCAGATGCTGGGAGGTCCCGGGCTGGTCAGCGGTGGCGGAGGTAGCGGCGGGCAATGAATGGCCAGACGAGCAGTGGTCCTGAGATGCCATCCAAAATGGCGCCGAAGATGGCAGCGCCCACGGGGCGCACATGGTGGGCGGCATCAAAGATGGCGGCGTCCAGGGGTCGCACGTGCCTTGCAATGAGGAAGATGGCGGCACCCCTGGGTCGCACATGAGGCGTGTAGGAACGCCGGGCCTGGAAGCAGCGGCTACCGACCGGGCCTGGCAAACTGAAGCGAAGTGTCCTTTCTTCCCACACCCGTTGCAGGTTGTGCTCTGCTCTGGGCAGCGCTGCTTGGGGTGTTTGTTTTGCCTGCAAAAATAACACTTGGGGGCCCCCCAGAGCTTGCTGGCTGCCGCGCGGCGCAGGCTTGCGGTCAGCTAGAGTCGGCAGCTGGTGGGGCCCACGAGGGTGCCGCGCGGTCGGGGGCGTAGGACTGAATGTTACGGGAGGCCACTTCTAACTAGTTCGCGAGCTGCCTAGTTACTGCAAGATCAAGCGTACCCCCTTCCAGTAGCCGCTGGCGGACGTTCGCAGACCTCATGCCCTTGACGTAAGCGTCTTTAATTAAAAGTTCTGTGTGCTGGACTGCCGAAACTGCCTGGCAGTCACCGTTCCTACCCAGGATGTGCAGAGCACGCCAGAAATCGTCCAGAGACGTCCCGGGGAGTTGTCTTATGGCCAGGAGGTGCCTGGCTTATACTTGATTTACTGGTCGAACGGAATGTCCCTTCAGGAGCTCCATCGCTTCGGAATAGGTGCGCGCATCCCGGATGAGGAGAAAAATGTCAGGGCTCACCCGTGAATAGAGGATTTGGAGCTTCTGCGAGTCCGAGGGTTCCTCAGCGGATGTTCTGAGATAGCTTTCGAAGCAGGCTAGCCAGTGGTCAAAGGTGGACGTAGCGTTGGCTGCTTGAGGGCTCAGCTGCAGGCGATCAGGCTTGATGCGGAGATCCATCGTTTAAAAAATCTTGCTCAATAAATTATGCACTATCAATTACAGAGACGAGAATAGTGGAACAATCGAGGCTTTATTGAGCAAGATGTTGTGCCTCCTGTAGCTGGAACAGAATGGCTGCAGCACAGGAGAGCACACACATTTATACCCTGCCTACTGGGCAGAGCCAGCAGGCTGGGATTTACCCTTGTACCTCTAATATACGGGCAGTGCCGTAATACATGTAATATACTACTAGAGGTGACTACCACAGGTAGGCAGTGGGTGGCCAATGTAAGAAGGATGTTAAACGTGATCATGATGCCCTCGGAAGGTGTGGAGGTCGTGATCGCAATGGATGCAGAAAAGGCTTTTGATCGGGTAGAATGGGATTATCTATGGGAGATACTGGGACGCTCAGATTTGGGCGGGGCTTTATTGACTGGGCCAGGTTGCTGTATCAGGCTCCTGTGGCAAGCGTACGGACGAATAGGACAACATCGGACTATTTTAGACTGCACCGGGGGACGAGACCGGGATGCCCCCTCTCCCCACTGTTGTTCCCGCTGGCTATAGAGCAGTTGGCAGTTGCTCTGAGAGCCTCAAGGGACTGGAAGGGGGTGACCCGGGGGTGGTGGAGCACAGAGTCTTGCTCTATGCAGACGACCTGCTTCTGTATGTATCGGACCCAAAGAGGGGATGGAAGAAATCATGAGGATTCGAGGGGAATTTGGCCGGTTTTCAGGAAACATGGGAAAAAGTGAGATGTTTGCGGTCCAGGCGAGGGGACAGGAGAGGCGATTGGGGGAGCTGCCGTTTAGATTAGTAGGGGGAAGCTTTAGGTACCTAGGCATTCAAGTGGCACGGGAATGGGACCGGCTGCATAAATTAAATCTGGCCCGACTA
This sequence comes from Scyliorhinus torazame, assembly GCF_047496885.1. NCBI lineage: Eukaryota > Metazoa > Chordata > Chondrichthyes > Carcharhiniformes > Scyliorhinidae > Scyliorhinus > Scyliorhinus torazame. Next base: position 95,075,379 of record NC_092714.1, on the reverse strand, counting down.
GTAGACCAAATGAAGGACGTTTTTCGGAGGTGGGACGTGCTTCCGTAGTCACTGGCTGGGAGGGTGCAGACGGTGAAGATGACGGTCCTTCCGAGATTCCTGTTTGTGTTTCAATGTCTCCCCATCTTTATTCCGCGGTCCTTTTTTAAACGGGTCAACAAAGTGATCAATGGCTTTGTTTGGGCTGGCAAGACCCCACGAGTAAGGAAGGTAATGCTTGAACGGAGTCGGGGAGAGGGGTGATCAGGAAGTGGGTGGTGGGGGAGGGGTCGGCATGGGAGCGTATGGAGGCTGCTTCACGCAAGGACACCAGTCTGGGGGTGTTGGCAACTGCGCCTCTGCCGTTCCCGCCGGCACAGTACTCCACCAGCCCAGTGGTGGTAGCGGCCCTGAGAGTCTGGGGGCAATGGAGGAGACGTGTGGGAGCAGAGGGAGCATCGGTCTGATCCCCAATCTGTAATAATCACCGGTTTGCCCTCGGAAGTTTGGATGGGGGGTTCCGGATATGGCAGAGAGCAGGGATCGAGAAGATGGGGGATATGTTTTTAGAGGCGAGCTTTCCGAGTATGAGGGCGCTGGAGGAGAAGTTTGGGTTGGCGAGGGGATACAAATTCGGGTATCTGCATGTGCGTGACTTCCTATGTAAACAGGTGTCAACCTTCCCGCTCCTACACTAAGGGGGATTCAGGACAGGGTAGTTTCCAGAGAATGGGTAGGAAATGTCTCTGACATTTACAAGGAATTTTTGGGGTCAGAGGAGACGCAGACTGAGGAGCTGAAACGCAAGTGGGCAGAGGAGCTGAGAGGAGAGATAGAGGATGGTCTATGGGCAGACGTGTTGAGTAGAGTCAACGCGTCCACATGTGCCAGGCTCAGCCTAATACAATTTAAGGTTGTTCACCGGGCTCACATGACAGTGGCCCGGATGAGCAGATTCTTTGGGGTGGAAGACAGGTGTGCAAAATGTGCGAGAGGACTGGCGAACCATGTCCACATGTTCTGGGCATGTCTGAAGCTTCAGGGATTTTGGCCGAGGTTTGCAGATGTCATGTCCATGGTGTTTAAAAACAAGGGTGGCACTGAGTCCAGAGGGGACGATTTTCGGGGTGTCGGAAGACCCAGGAATCCAGGAGGAGAAAGAGGCAGACGTTCTGGCCTTTGCCTCCATGGTAGCCCGGAGACAGATACTATTAGCCTGGAGGGGCTCAAAGCCCCCGAAGTCAGAGACCTGGCTATCAGACATGGCTAGCTTTCTCTATTTGGAGAAAATCAAGTTCGCCTTGAGAGGGCCACTGTTAGGGTTTGCCCGGAGGTGGCAACCGTTCGTTGACTTCTTCGCGGAAAATTAATCGTCAGCAGAAGGTGGGGGGGCGGTTTAGCTTAGCTTAGAGTAGGGGGTTAATAAAGGTGGGACCTGTAAGGGAGGAAGACGGCTTTTGCACTATGTTTATAGTTTCATGTACATTGTTTATTTTGTTGTTATAATACCAAAAATACCTCAATAAAATGTTTACTAAAAACAAAAAATGTTTTTTGTCATAGCATTCTCTGTTTGATTTTATAAACTGGCATGATTTCTTGTTTCATTATGAATGCACGCAGTTTTAGTCCTTCAATAAGTCCGTCACACATTTTCGCCATGATGTCTATGGACACTTTCCGCTGTGTTCCACAGTGAGTAATGCACTAACATCTGGCTGTGATGACTGCTGAAAACAAACTGACGTTTTGGCACCAAAATAGCCTCAACTTGGGCTTGTAACTGTCTCTGGCGCATTTGGGACTGCGCATCGCATGGGAACCTTCTCAGGGCCTTGTGGAATTTTCCACTCGTGGCGTCCCAGCAGTGCTCAATATAAAGGGCTGATTTCAGAACATTTTGAATTTCAGAATTTCGAATAAGGGGTGCTCAACCTGTACTGTATTTTGTGCCTCAAGAGATGTCAGAGTCAACAGTTACGAGGGGCAGGATTCTCCGTTGGCTGATGCCAGAGTGGCGAAACACGATCGGGCGGAGAATCGAACGTCGGCCAAGAATCGACGCATCAACAGGATGGGTGAGATCCAGAACAACCATTGCCATCATCTTGGCTGGGATAAGGCTCGGCAAGTATTGGAATTGCGCAAGTTCTACGTGGCGCTGGTGCTGGCCAATTAATGGGACCCGAATCGCTCCAGGACTGGCACTACATTTGTCAATGTAGAACACTCGCGATTCAGTCCCGGCGTCAGCACTTAGTCTCTCAAACAGCAGCTTCTTTGTGAACAGGAGCTTTATAACAAAGCTTTAAAAATTTCTGCTCTGCCTCGAGCTTACTTTCTGAGTTCAGTTTCTCTAACCACACCCACAGCTTGGTACACAGTGATGCGACCATCAATTCACTCGAGACAAGAGTAGAAATAAACTGTGGCTTTAATCAACTAGAACAGTGCCTGCCTGCGACTGATCCAATACTGCGAACCGCCTACAGGTCGACTGCTCTTTATATCTCCCTTCAAGGGGAGGATCCATGGGTGGAGCCCATACAGGCCCCAACATGTTCCCCTATGGATAATGCCATACAATGACCCATAGGTGGAGCCCACAAGGGCAACAGCATAGCACAGGTACAAATACAAGGGCAGTAGCATAGCACAGATGCAATGGTGGATTATTGGTATAATACATTCACCACACACAGCACAATGAGCAGTCAACATACATGCAATCAACACGAAACAACTGAGCGCAACACCTTTTCCCCTTTGTAAACTAAAGGACCTTATTTTAAATCAAACCATCATTAATTGCAAACATATGTACATGGATTAGTTTCTTAGAGTTCAGCGTATCTATGTTCGCAAGTACATGATTACTCTGAGCTACGAAGGTTGCTAATGGCGGCACTACAATCCTCCAGCTTGAGGTTATGGCTTCGCATGATCAGCTCAGTGAGGCGAATGTTCGACATCATGGTTGCTCATCGGAAAAAAGGAATGTATCCTCGTAATCACTGTCCTTGAAATATCCTAAACTGAAAGCAAAATACTTTGGATGCTGGAAATCTGAATTAAACACAGAAAATGCTGGAAAATCTCAGCCGTGTAGCCATTTAACATGGCCACCTGCAAAGGGCCATGGGAATTATGGCCAACCCAGAACTCAGACAGATACCGAGCCTATGTGTATCTGAAACACAGGTAACCAGGCCTGATCGAAACCCCCGCTCGTTTGCATTTAAATGGCCCATGTTCCCAGGACAATAGAACTTCAATCAAGCAACCGGTACAGCCACAGACTGATGGTGCCACTCCCTTACTCAGAAAGCCCAATTGCCAAGGTCAATGACCGCTAAGGACCCACCAAGTCACCAAGGCACCCACCCCTTTATTGGCCGAAATCGAAGACCGTGATCAGAGCTCTGTCGAACTATTGGGTCCAAGGTTAAGGACCACCCCAAAGAGCGCAAAATCCCAGAGGGATAAAAGAGGACGCGGCCATGTGTCCTGTCTCTTTTGGATCCGGCCTGTGCCAACCCAATCTTGGCAGGAACAGCCAGCCAAGTTCAAGACCAACAATCGCTACCTGACGGATGAGCCCAGCAGAGACAGAGCTGTTTTCTTCGAACCAGCCAACTGAAATCCAGATAAAGGCCTTATCCATTTGCAAAGTGCTGGTCGCCCTGAAGTTAAGCATAGGTTATTGTAGCTGATAAGTGTAGTTTAACTCTTCGTAGATATTGTGTTTGCATGTCGAGATAACTCTTGAGTATGTAAATAAACCATCTTTTGGACTAACTAACTGGTTGTGTGCTCATTTGATCGATATAAGGGAAGGCTTGTGGTTCACCAACATTATTAATAGAGCAACAGCCGGTCTGGCAGCATCTGTGGAGAGAGAAATATTTTGAGTCTGTATGGCGCAAGAGTCATATTGACTCAATGATGGCTCTGTTCCTGTTGCCACATATGCTGCCAGACCTATTGAATTGTTTCAACATTTTTTGTTTTTATTACTCAAAATATCCTGGTGTGCTCGCTGTCCAGCATCTCGCGTTTCGTTGAGGATATAGGAATATAAGAATTAGGAGCAGCAGTAGGCAATTCAGCCCTTCGAGCCTGATCCATCAATCAATCAGATCCTGGCTGATCTCTTCCTGGTCTCAAATCCAGCTCCCTACCTGTTCCCCATATCCCTCTAACCCATTTTTAAAATCAGAAATATATCTATCTCCTTCTTGAGACCATTTAATGACTCAGATTCCACCCCACTATGGGGCAGCGAGTTCCACAAATTCACCACCTTCTGCGAGAAGTAGTTTCTCATCTCAGTTCTAAATCTACCCCCTCTCACCCTATATCTGTGACCTCTCGTTCTACATTGCCCTGCAAGGTGGAACATTTGGTCTTCGTTTACTTTATCAATCCCTTTTATTATTTTATACACCATGATCAGTTCCCCTTTCATCCTTCTAAACTCCAGCAAGTACAAGTCCAAACTGTTTAATCTTTCCTCATACGTCAACCCATTCATCCCTGCGATCAATCTGGTGAATCTCCTCTGAACTGCTTCCAATGCCGCCACATCCTTCCTCAAATAAGGAGTCCAAAACTGGACACAATACTCCAGATGTGGCCTTACCAATACCCGATATAATTGCAACACTTCTCTACTTGTATACTCCAGCCCTTTTGCAATAAACGCTAACATTCCATTTGTCTTTTTAATTACATGCTGTACCTATATACCGACTTCATGTGATTCATAAACAAAGACACCCAGATCCCTCTGCCCAGCCACATTTTGAATCTGCTTTCCATTTAGATAATTTGCCTTTCTATTTTTTCGGTCAAAACGGATGACCTCACATTTATCTACATTAAACTCCATCTGCCAAATTTTGGCCCAGTCCCCTTAGTCTATCTATAATCCTCTGTAAAGCCTTTATCTCCTCTTCACTACCTGCTTTTCCACCTATTTTAGTATCATCTGCAGATTTTGCTATGTTACACTCTGTCCTTGCTTGCAGATCATTCTTTAGATTGTAAACAGTTAAGGTTCAAGGACCGATCCCTGTGGCAACCCGCTAGTTACACTTCGCCAGCCAGAGAAGGACCTACTTATCGCACCCTCTGCTTTCAGTCAATCAGCTCGTCCTCAATCCAATTTAGTACTCTACCCACAATCCCCTGCGATCTCGCCCTCTGGATCTGTCGTTTAAGCGGCACCTTATTGAAGTCTAGATATACCACGTTCATAGGTTGCCCATTAACCACCTTGCTGGTTACGTCCTCCAAGAACTCGAGCAAGTTTATCAAGCATGACTTACCCTTCATAAAGCTATGCTGACAATGGTGGATTGAGCTTTGTCTTTCCAAATGTTCAGTCATCTCATCCTTAATGATTGATTCCAGCAACTTCCCCACCACAGAGGTCAAGCTAACTCGTGCAGAGTTTCCTACTTTTTGCCTCTCTCCCTTTTTGAATTAGCGTATTTCCAATCCACCTGGACCCTTCCAGATTCTAGGGCATTCTGAAATATCATGACCAATGTATCCACTATCACTGCTGCCACCTCCCTTAATACCCTAGAATGCAGGCCTAAGGTGTCCTTGTGTGTTGTCATACAACAGATAAACTTTGACACCGAGCAACCACTGCTTTGGTCCCAGTTGAGATGATGTGGTTTTTGATGAGAACCCAATTTCCAACTTCAGACCTGTTGTTTCCTTTGCATGTTCGCTTGTAGAAGTATGTTTTATGACCCGGCGTGGGACACATCCAGCTGGGGATGAATGTTCCATGCAGAGTTGTTTTGTGATTTCTTCTACTTTCACTTTGACATTATCGTTGGATAGGGGTGATGATGTACAGCTGCAGAATCAAAAAAATGAGATTCTGTTACAGTCCCAAGTTGCTGAATGCAGTGTTGAGCTCCACTGCTCACAATGTGGTTGTCTCCACATTGGGGAGATCAAACGCAAATTGGGTCACCGCTTTGCTCAGTCTGCAAGCATTAGTTTGAGCATCCAGTGGTCTGTTATTTTAATTGTTCACCTTGTTACACACAGAACTGGCTCGCTCATAGAAGAGAGAGGGTAGTAGTGGAAGAGTGCTTTTCTGAATGGAGGGCTGTGACTCGTGGTGTTTCACAGGAATCAGGGCTGGGACGTGCGCTGTTTGTAGTATATATAAATGATTTGGAAGAAAATATAAGTGGGCAGATGAGTAAGTTTGCGGACGACACAAAGGTTGGTAGAATTGTGGATAGCGATGAGGAGTGTCAGCAGATACAGCATGGCGGCACAGTGGTTAGCATTGTTGCTTCACAGCCCCAGGGACCCAGTTCAATTGCCGGCTTGGGTCACTGTCTGTGCCGAGTCTGCACATTCACCCAGCGATTCTCCGGCCTCAGTGCGCTCTCGGTCGAGAGAAACAAGGCCGAAAACGATAACCGCGCCAGACGCCAGGTTTGGGCCACCATGGGAAGGGGGGGCCCCAGTGCACTTGTCAATGGAACATGCACAGCCGTGCCGCCCTGTCCTGTCTGCTGACTTTGAGATGTGGATTTACCTCCTGACGGAGGGGCAGCTGGTTTGAGTCAAGCTGGCCCTGCATCATCTGGCTCTGCCAGCCCTGGTGGCTCCCTGATGTCTGCACCAAGGTGTTGACGCCCTCGGCAATGCCCACCTGCGACTGGGACAAGCTCTGCAGCGCCTTGGCCATTCCCATCTGAGAGCGGGACATGTCCTGCAGCGCCTCATCAAGGTCAGCCTGGTACTGGTTCACGTTCCCGAGTCGGACATTCTGTTGAGACCCTCAGCCATGGCCATCACTGACTGCGCCACGCATTGGACACCTCCATGAATGGTGCTGATGTTGTGCACCAGGCTCTCCACTGCGGTCGCGGCCCTAGCAGTGTTGGCCGTGGTGCCCCCCATTGCCGGCAACATCTCCTGCGCCCAATGCCTCTGGGACTCCTCCAATCGGCTATGGACCCGCTGGAGTGTCACTGACATCTTTTCGCGCCACGGCTGCGGGCTGAGTGGGGCTGGCTGTGCAAGTGCTGTTTAAGTGCTGCTCGGCTTTGTTGGGGAGGGGGGGGCTGGTGAATCTTTATTTGCAGCAAGAAACCCATGGGGCTTTGTTAAGTGGACCAATTAATGTTGAATACCGTTCCCAGCCTCGCTGGGCCGAGTCCCAGAAAGCTCGCAGCAATATCCGCTCCCTACCACACTTAGAAATCTTTCCGGAGAAGCACGCCCTTAGTCATTTTTTGGGTGAATCGCATTTGGGTGTCTGGAGAGGGTACACAGAAGAATTACAAGGGTGATCCCAGAAATGTGTGAGCATATATATTAGGAAAGTATTGACTGCCCTGGGGGCCTCCTCTCTCGGAAATATGTGCTGAGTGGTTTCCTAATAGACAACTTCAAAATGGTGAAAGAGTTTGATAGAGTGGATACAGCGAGGATGTGTCTTCTTGTGGGGGAGAGCTTTAGTCAAGGCCATAACACATTCACCATGAAATCAAAGAGGGAATTTGGAAGGAACTTCTTTACCTAAAGGGCGATGAGAATGTCGGACCTGCTGCCACAGGGAAAGGTTAAAGTGAATAGTTAGATGCATTTGAGGGAGAATAAAAAGGATTGTTATGACGATACATTTAGATTAGAAAAGATGGGAGGAGGCTCAAGTGGAGCATAAATGTTGAATAGACTGATTGGTACTGTATATCCGTTGTAAGTGGCATACAGGACCCTGAGCACACTGCTGAATAGGGTTCTTGGAGCTAGTGAGTACTCTCCACATTATTTTGCCCATGTGCCTAAACATCATGCACAGTTGAGATTAGTGGCCTTCATAATTTTTTCAAAACCTGCATGGATCTTGGAACATGTACACATAATTATATGAAATGGCCATGCTCAGATTTTAGACTTTGCAGCGCAGTCCTCAATGAGAGTGCCATTTATGCAGCTGACAAAGGGGTAAAGTTGGACTTGTAGGCAACATGACTTCAGCTGTTTCATTGTTATTGGCACTTGTTCCTCTTCCTTACAAATGCTGTCTCCTGCAACACACAAAATTAATCACCACAAGTTACTGATACTTGTGCTTGCCACGGTTGTGCTGTAGTGGTATTGTGACTGGATGAGTAATCCAGAAATGCAGGGTAATGCTCTGGGGATCCGGATTCAAATCCCATTATTGAATTTGCATTCAATAAACAATATGATGACCATGAAGTCATTGTTAATTGTCGTAAAAACCCATCTAGTTCCCTTTGGGGAAGGAAATCTGCCATGCTTACCTGGTCTGGCCTACAGGTGACTCCCAGATCCGCAGCAAATGGTTGACTCTTAAAATGCCTTCACTTCGAGAGCAGCAACCATTTAAGAGTGGATAACTCTAGGGGAAACATTCTCTAAGCAGCCACACTGCCAAGTCTACTTTAATGCTGACCATTTAATGCTCAATCACATTTGGTTCAGGGTTGATTAGTGGCTTATGATTCAAACTGAATCGAAGTTCATCGCACTTTGAACTTTGATTTAACGAGGTATATTTCTGGAGCACTATTTAACAAATGGGATGCCAGTAGTTTTAACAATTATTAAAGGTTTTGGAACTTTAACCGCTGAAAGTCTATCTGTTGCTTTACATTTACTTAGATAGCCTTAGTTGTGACAGGATTTGATGTCTGAGCAAGGTTTTACAGCACAATGGCTCAAACATTCCAATTGGGATGGAGCACCAGAGTTGAACCAGGGGTTACAATCATGACAAAAAATGTTCACTGCTCTGATTTTTCTGGGCAATTGTCTGAAGGAGGATCATCTAGAGCTCAGTCAGCACAGGAATCCTCAGAGACAATAACCAAGGAAATTTGTGGACAAGCCACATCTTTTTACAGCACTAACTGCCATATTCGGGCAAGTAGATTTTAAATGTCCCAAAGCTTCTTTGAAAAGCTGCGAGAAAAATTAAGGTGATCGGATGAGTGCGGTAAAGGGGTGGGCAAGGTTCTGGGGCAAGGGGATTGGGTGGGAGAATTTAGGAGATGGGTGTGTGAGGAGGGTGGTAGATGGGTAGGATGGTGAGGTCAGATCGGAGGGGAGTCGGGGTGTAGGGGATAGAATTGGGTCTGAGGCCAGATTAGGTTTGATGGCAGTTGGGTGGTGAGGCTGGAGAGTTCAGTGGGTGTCCGGTGGTTGGGGGTGGCGGGGTGTTGTGAAGTGTGGGCGGGAGAGGGGGTTGGGCGCTGATATTGGGCTAGGGATTGGTGGGAGCCTTTGGTGGGCGGAATAGGTGGGTGACCAGTTGTATAGTAGAGTTAGACTCAGAATTGTCTCTAACATTTCCTAGTACCTATTCAGGTCACTAAGTTGGAACTGTCCAAAGTGTCCAACTCTAACCCAGAGGGAGCTGGGGAGTTGCTCATTGTGTGGTCAGACCTCCAGAGCAGTTCCCACAGAGTCATGAGTTAGGATTGAGGTGTCTGGTAGCGCATATTTAGGAGCTACGTCCAATATCTGGCTATCCGGAGACTGAAAGACCTGGACTAATGTTTCACTTCGTTGGCAGAGTAAATTTAATTGTGCATTCCTTGTTGAATAAACATCCTTCTCTATGTGGCGCATTCAAAGACAGTGAAGCACCATAAACAAATTTGTTGAATCTACATCGTTGATGCTTTCACCTCGCTTACCCTCGTTGAACAATGTATATGTTTTTTAAAAATGGCCAATTTGGGGCAAGAGTAAAGGAAAATACAGATCAAAATATCAGTAAATAATTGGGATTGAAACCTAGTTATTGTGATTAATAAACATATGGTCCTCACATACTGACGCATTCCCAGTGTTAGATGAAGATTGAAAGCAGCTCTACTGTTTTCTGCACACATACTAGAAATCCTGTTGTTTTCAACACCAAGTTCCTATGCATCCAGCAAATTTTTAAGAGGTATACTGGTATACTGTAAGTGTTGTCATGGCTATGAAACATGAAGGAGAAAACAAATGTTTCTATCATCCTGGCTACTTCATACAGGCTTTACTTTTTACATGTGCAAAGCCTTTACACTGAAGCCTGAGTAGCTATGATTCACACAAAAGGAATTATTAGCCTTCGGGAAACAGCAAGGATCTCATTATCCCCAAAGGATCTGATTGCTAATGTCTCCAGTGACTAAAATGAAATTCCAAGGAAATGTACAAAGACCCTTTACATATTTGATGCATAGTGCTGGCTAGCGGAGACAATTGATGGAATTTTCCGTAAATTTGGCAAAGGTCGATAGAAGGTGGGAAAAGCGGTGTTGAAGAGGCGGCTTTCTTCACCATTTCATTCGGGACATAGCAAGGAGTGGGTCCCAAGATGTCACTGTGGCTGACTGAGCTGCCCTGCCAGATTGGAATGTAATTTTTAAAGCCATCCCAGTGCACAATATATTCACCAGGAATCCCTGGCCATGTAATCTATGTCTCCGGCACTTCTGCCTGGCACAACTGTGCTTGGGGCAGTGTCCAGGCATGACCCTCTTTCTCTGAATCTCCCATCAACTGAGTAGCAGCAGAAGCCAAACCCTGTCTATGTTTAAATTTACGGGGCCTAATCTGCACAGTTTTCCACTGGAATTTCTGAACTAGCGCCGCCTAACACCGATTCATCGGCACCTGCTTCTCTCATCGTGGAAGTCAGCACTACTGCAAAAGTGGATCACAACACATCAGCTTCAGCTTGTTGACCTCTCTGAAGGAATAAACCATTGGAGTTTCGACTGTGGATTCCTGTGAACAACAATTGTTATTTTGCCAATGGTCTTTGCTCTGTACCTCTTTCTTTCCATTATCCCTCTTGAATGTGCCGGGGTCTACGTTGTGAAACCACTTCTTGCATTTTGAATGTGTAAAATAATTAACCCTCTAATTATCTCGAGTATGCTTTGTGGTTATTGAAAGAGGATTGGATCGCTCCAAAATGGAGGGGTTGGGAAACATAAAGTTAAAAAGAGGGAAATCAAAAATCAAAAAGCATCTTGCTGTTTATGGGTGGGTAATGCGAGAGTAAATTGGGGCTGTTTTAAATTAAATTGCCTTCTGTTCATAACAGTACGCTGAACTCCTGTTGCACCCTTTCTGCGCTAACAATATGTTAAACGACTGTGTTTTTAAAAAATGCGTACAGTTTGTTTTTAATACCTAAATGTTTTCTGGAGTGTTTTGTGACTGGGATCACCGATGTGCTTGATGAGTTATGAGAGCTTGGAGTCTGAGACCATGATGATTTTGATAACTGTCACGTGCAGCCTGCCATGAGCCATGACCATTAAAACCGAGTGTCTGTGCTGTACATTATATACAATTCAGTTATGGCACCAGCAACAAGGGAAAAAAGCCATCCTAAGAACATAAGAACTAGAAGCAGGAGTAGGCCATCTGGCCCATCGAGCCTGCTCCACCATTCAATGAGATCATGGCTGATCTTTTGTGGACTCAGCTCCACTTTCCGGCCCGAACACCATAACCCTTAATCCCTTTATTCTTCAAAAAACTATCTATCTTTATCTTAAAAACATTTAATGAAGGAGCCTCTACTGCTTCACTGGGCAAGGAATTCCATAGATTCACAACCCTTTGGGTGATCACAGAATTTCAATAGAAATGGTTAAACTGCCAACAAGGGATTTTCACATAGACAGAAATGATACATTTTCTGACAATTAACAGAACTGGTGAAATTTTGAAATTCTCATTGTTATAATGATTTTCAACAAACTGGACATAATCGGGGCTCAAACTGCCATCTATTTAGGAGTCCTGCCCCATCCGACCCCTTGTGTTGCTGAACTCCATGCAATGATATCAGTACATAGCTGTATTGATGATGTGCTCAATGTTTAAACTAAAATTATGCCATAAAATGAAATATTACTGAATTTATGTGATGTGTTACATTTTAGAATTGATCCATGAATAAAAGCAGCGAAATGCATTTATATTTCCTTTTTGTTTTCTTTTGTCACAGGTGATTTTGTACCAGGGAGGGCAAGTAATTAGTGGGGCCACCCAGTTTAATTCCCGTGTTGGCTTTGTCGTCACCATGCCCAGCACAAGTGCCTCCATCTTCATTAATAACACACAAATGTCAGACACAGGGACGTATCAGTGTTTGGTGAACAACCTGCCCGACAGAGGAGAGAGGAACATAGGTATCCTTGGATTGTCTGTACTAGGTATAATTATTCATTCTTTTGCCATCTTTTCAAGTGATTATGATATTGCATGCCATGCATTAGATAACATTTTGCCATCCTGTTTTTGAGTGTTATTGTCTCCCAGTTACTTAGAAGCGGTTTGCACTACAGTATGACTTGCCCTGATATCAATTGATCCATCCTATTACATAGTTGTTCAATATTCCCAAGAGGTGAAAAGCTACAGATTACCTGATCCTTAAGCGGCAGAATCAATGGTCAAATTGCAGCTGTATAGATAACTTGAAAGTTTATTGTTTAGATTGGCTTTTAAGGGTTATAGGTCAAATTAAGATTGCCATTTTCAATCCTGCTTTCACTTTAAATCAATCCACAATACAAAATTGTGTTCAAACTCAGCTGTGTAACATTGATTTATCAATTTCACTCAACATTGCATTTATAATGTATTGTTTATCAAAATGTTGTTGAATTCCCACTTTATATTTTGTAATCTAAACGCGGTCATATTTCAAATAATGAAACCAAAGCTGTACTTTATGAAACATGATGACTCCCATGTCTATGAAATGTAAAAGATGACAAGCAAAAGTGAAGAATGCGACAATCGAGACTAAGTAGTTTGGACAGGTTGGGCAAGAAAGCCTATGCTGCATTTTTGCCTCCAGCTGTACTTCCCATCACCTGTCCTCAGGTATAACTGCTGGCCACCTCTCCCATCTGCTGCTGTGTTTAAATACTGATGGGTACAAAGAGCTCACATTCCTGCTAGATTTTCTTGTTGACAATCTTTTATCGTCACCACATGGGATCACTTGGTAAAACGGGGCAGTGGAACTGTAGGTGATAGTAATGGCTCTGATTTCTTTAACCAGAGAGTGAGAGCCAAGGAAAGGCCCCCTGTTTCTCACATGTTGCCCAGGGACCCTCTCATGCTTGATCTCTCACCACCAGTTCTGGTGTAGTCGTGTCTCATTTCCAGCTCCGACACCAGCAGGCTCCATCTTGTCCCCACACGCCAATTGACCCCTGACCCAGAAAATAAAACTCAACAAATGAGGATTCTGTTACCCGGCTCTGGGGATTCTCATTTGCTAAATAAATGAGCAGAAATCTTGCTCTACCATGACATCTCCACTAAGAGGGGAATTCAACAGCTTGGGGGTAAAAGAATTATGTGCTGTTTCAGGTAACTGTGGTTAAAATGACAGCTGCTGTCTCTTACTAATTTTCTAAGTGGAAGGTAGTCATGGCCAATTGTCTCTTAGTCAGATGTCATATATAGGAAAAATATACTGATAATTGGCATAACTGGTTTAAAAACTGTGAATATATACAGCTTCAAAGACTCAGTTTTCACCTCTGATGCTTCAGCAGTTTTGATGGATGCATAATTGCATGTGTGTTTTCCTTGTGAAGTAATTGCAGATCCATTTTAATGTATAATTTACCTTTGGAGTTCGAAGATAAGAGACCATTTTTGCTTTGAACCTATCTTTGCAATCACAACTGATGGGCAATGTCTTTGAAAGAAGACATACTTATAATTCGCAAATATTTTTCATGGTCGTAAGTTGTAATTCACAATTTCTCTGAAACATGAAGGGACTGATTAGAGTTCCCTGAGAAATAATCTTGCATATTTACCATCTGGGACCTGAACATAAATTCAGCAATCCCCTTTTCTCAACCAGCATCTCTTTAGCTTATTGTTGTTAGTAGTAGATGCTGAATGTAAATTGGTTGCGAAGCATTCTTAATAAACAACAGCGGCTTTACCTCAGATGTATTAAATTGGACATCTGAGGTCATAGAAGGTGCTTATTTTAGATACACGGTCTTGTTCCACCTTTCCCGCTTTCTTTTTGATTTTCCTTTCTTCTTTACTTTCTTTCTTGAATCAGCAGGTTGTAGACATTAAATTGCAAATATTTCTCACGCTTACGTTTTTATTCCAATGATCTTAGTTGCAGTAGTTTCAGTGATATTATCGATCAATCATTCTCTAACAGTGAAAGAATTGTACTAGTGTGCACGCAAAAGGATTTGGCATGCAGAAATATTCTGTTAAGTGTGTGTGATATATATATATATATAATATAATATTGCAATGTTGAACAAAATGTATGTACTTGTGAATAATTCTGAAACTACCAGTTTATGTTCACTTTAAAACACCTCAGCTCAGCTCAGTTTCTTTTTTACTTCTTCCTAGTTGTGTGGGCCTCAGTGTTAGAGGTGGCCGGAAAATGCAATTCTGGGCAGACTCGACATCAGCCATGTTTCTGCCCCTCATCTGCTACGTCAGAAATTCCTGCAAGTCTCCGCCAATCAGTGGCAGAAATATATAAATACTATGTCTATGTCTAAGGAACCAGGATGTGGTGACACTAACTGTCCCAAATCCCATGGCTTCTGTTCTCTTTCAAATTCACAAACTGGCATAGGTGTCTGCATCTGCTCATTGAGATGCACATCGCCTGTGAAAGGGAAGCTGGTGAAGATGAAATTGCATTGTAGGCTCTTCTCAATTTCTTGGAACTACCTGTAGGTTTTTGTAAAATTCTCTCACCCTTTTATTCAGGGATACCTCACTTAGATTCTCCATTACATGTGGAGAAAATGAAATTAGGATCTAAATCCCCAAAGGAATCCCACAGAAGTTGCAAACCAAGCTTGTTGACTTTTCAGCTTTAAGGGTACGATGTGGCAGCCATTACAGAGACATGGCTACAGTCTGGGCATGATTGTTAACTAACTAATCCAGGTCATATGATCATATGAAAGGAGGAATAGCAATATTGATGAAAGGAAGAATTACATCAGTAACAAGGAAATATTTAATATAATGACTCAAACAGTGGAAGCACGATAGGTAGTTATGGACTGCAAAATGACTGGTGGGAGTTGTCTACAGTCCACTTGAAAGTGGTGAGGCAATGAAGGACCGCATAAATACAGGGAGCAAGGAAACATAGAACAAAAAATAGCATGGTTATATTGGGACACTTTAATTTTCACAAACTGGGTGAAGTAGAAAAGCTCAAATGATAAAGGCAATGAATTTTAGAATACATTTGGGACAATTCCCTGGAACAATATATATTCAAACTGGCAAAGCAATTGGTCATACTGGATTTACTGATGCGTTATGAACCAGAATTAGTTCCCAATCTGACGGTAGAGGAACATCTTGGGAATAATGACCATAATGTGATTGAATTTTATATTTGATTTGTGAAGCAGGGAAAGTCACTAACCAAGACTTTAAGTATAAGTAAAGCAGCCTCAAAGGAATGAGAAGTAAATTGAATGCTGTAAGCAGGAATGAACTGTTAAACCTCAAGGAAAACAATGGGTATTATTCAAAGAATATTTGAGATGGTACTTTTAGAGTATGCACTGGTTTTGTAACGGCACCACTTTAAAACATATGGAGGAATTTTCACAAGCCTGCACCTCGCAACCCCCCGGCATATTT
Organism: Scyliorhinus torazame; assembly: GCF_047496885.1. Taxonomy (NCBI): domain Eukaryota; kingdom Metazoa; phylum Chordata; class Chondrichthyes; order Carcharhiniformes; family Scyliorhinidae; genus Scyliorhinus; species Scyliorhinus torazame. The sequence goes on along the minus strand of NC_092714.1, from coordinate 95,059,695 downwards.
GATGGATGTCATGGTGGGAGAAGATGGCGGAGGGATAGAAATTAGTTTCATATCGACATGAATTTATAGCGGTCTTTGCTGCTGGTGCCCACCATGGTGTGTCAGAAAACCCTCCAGAAGGACCTCATTTTCATTCTGTGAATGGGATGCAGATGAAGGCCCGATGCTCACTCCACACCAGATTCTCGGTAATGCTAGCGGAAAAACACACTGGCATGAAACACATTTGTACACCATGGTGTGCAGATGTCGGGACTCATATGAACAATGTCTGGTGCTGCCTCTTGAGTTCGGGTTAGAGACCGCCCACAACCCTAGTACACTGCCGCAGTGGATCGGGGGAGCATCTGCAAGTGGACCTTCCAGATTAGGGGCAGGTTTCTCCACCGGCCACGTCGGTATTTCGGTCCATGATGCAGTGGAGAATCGGGCAATCGGGATCAGCGCCGGGTGCTGATCCAAAGGCGATGTGCCGGAATCACGCTCGAGTGATTGGAATGCACGTAGTGCTTAGAATGTACTTACCTCTCTCTGATGTGGTCAATGTTTATAAACATTGAGGTTTCACCACTTCAGAGTCACTGATAAATGAAAGGACATGACTGAATCAAGGTTGCAGCTGGTTTGTGAAAGCTGTCAATTACAGCCCACTATTATAAACTTATGAATTGCTTGCAGCTAATGGATCTGCATGCTTGAAACACTGAATACCATGTGAAACATGTGGGTGAATAACTAATGAGGTAAAGGCCAGAGGATTTGCCGTGTTTTCTCACCAGCCGCCGCAGTGGGAAACCCCCGCCACAGCACTTTGTCTCCAATTGGGAGAATTTAGCTCATACTGTCAGGTTCCAAATGTATGCTGTGGTAATTCTCACCTCTACTTCACCTTCAGCTATCTCTCACTCTGTGTTGTCAGACAATTGCCTTTGGTTCCTGCCACACAACCCGATCTCTAATCACCATTACCATCCTATTGTGTCAAGCTAAATCAGACTGTTCACAACTCTTGTATCCCATTTGACCCTGTACCGAGTTTCTGACTCCACATCCCCTCCATCACAAAGTCTCCACCGACTTTCATAATGTTGCACATTTCCATCTCTGCCTTGGCTGCAGCTGAAACCATCATCCGCCTTTTGTTATCTCCAGACTTGACTATTTCAATGCTGTCACAGCCAGTCTCTTATCTTCCACCCTTCATGAAATTAAACTCATCCACAATTCAGCTGCCCTTATCCTAACTCTCTCTAATCCCATTCACTCATCATTCTTGTGCTCACAGACCTGTGACTCAGTCCACCAGCACCACAATTTTAAAATTCTCACCTTTGTGTTCGAATCCTTTCATGTCTCACCTATTCCTCTCGGTCCTCTGAAGCACCTTGGGATGTTTTAATTTTGTTAGCTCGTCATGCTCTGCAAAAGGCTGATAGCACTGAGCAGGCCCTCCTCTCATGGCAGCTTGTTGCTGGCGGGGAGCCATTGCTGGGTGCATCTCTAAAGATTATTCCTAGGCCACGTGGTTCTGGTTTCTGTGTTCCAATAGTATGGAGTTCTGAGGGGTTGAGCCAGAGTTCTGATATGTGTTGCTGGACAGGGAGACGGCAGTATCAGTCAGGTCAACTCCAGTGATCACCAGTCTTCACGGTGGAAGACACCAGTGGGATGCCAGAGCTCCAGGAGAACCAGGGGGCAGAGGTGAGTGCAGTGACCATTACTAAGGAGAAGGTTCTGGGGAAACTGAAAGGTTTGGATAAGTCACCTGGACCGGATGGACTACACTCCAGGGTCCGAAAAGAGATAGCTGAGGAAATTGTGGAGGCATTGGTGGTGATCTTTCAGGAATCGCTGCAGGCAGGAAGGGTCCCAGAGGACTGGAAAGTGGCTAATGTAACACCACTGTTTAAGAAGGGAGGGAGGCAGAAGACGGGAAATTATAGGCCGGTTAGCCTGACCTCGGTCTACAAGATTTTAGAGTCTGTTATTAAAGATGAGATCGCGAAGTACTTAGAAGTGCATGATAAAATAGGACTGAGTCAGCACGGCTTCGTCAAAGTGAGGTCATGTCTGACAAATCTGTTAGAGTTCTTTGAGGCGGTAACAAGGAGGTTAGACAAAGGAGAACCAGTGGATGTGATTTATTTAGATTTCCTGAAGGCCTTTGACAAGGTGCCGCATAGGAGACTGTTAAATAAGTTCAAAGCCCATGGTGTTAATGGTAAGATTCTGGCATGGATAGAGGATTGGCTGACTGGCAGAAGGCAGAGAGTGGGGAGAAAGGGGACTTTTTCAGGATGGCAGCCAGTGACTAGTGGTGTGCCTCAGGGGTCGGTGTTGGGACCACAGCTTTTCACAATATACATTAATGATCTGGAAGACGGAACTGCTGCTAAGTTTGCAGATGATACAACGATCTGTAGAGGGACAGGTAGTATTGAGGAAGCAAGGGGGCTGCAGAAGGACTTGGACAAGCTAGGAGAGTGGACACCGAAGTGGCAAATGAAATAATATGTGGAAAAGTGTGAGGTTATGCACTTTGGAACGAGGAATTTAGGCATCGGCTATTTTCTAAATGGGGAAATGCTTAGGAAATCAGAAGTACAAAGGGACTTGGGGAGTCCTTGTTCACGATTCTCAAGGTTAATGTGCTGGTTCAGTCGGCAGTTAAGAAGGCAAATGTAATGTTAGCATTCATGTCAAGAGGGCTAGAATACAAGACCAGAGATGTACTTCTGAGGCTGTATAAGGCTCTGGTCAGACCCCATTTGGAGTAATTTGAGCAGTTGATGGGCCCCGTATCTTACGGAAGGATGTGCTGGCCTTGGAAAGGGTCCAGAGGAGGTTCACAAGAATGATCCCTGAAATGAAGAATTTGTTGTATGAGGAACGGTTGAGGACTCTGGGTCTGTACTCGTTGGAGTTTAGAAGGATGAGGGGGGAATCTTATTGAAACTTACAGGTTACTGCGAGCCTGGATCGAGTGGACGTGGAGAGGATGTTTCCACTTGTATGAAAAACTAGAACCAGAGGACACAATCTCAGATTAAAGGGACGATCCTTTAAAACCGAGATGAGGAGGAATTTCTTCAGCCAGAGGGTGGTGAATCTGTGGAACTCTTTGCCGCAGAAGGCTGCGGAGGCCAAATCACTGAGTGTCTTTAAGACCGAGATAGATAGGTTCTTCATTAATAAGGGGACCAGGGGTTATGGGGAGAAGGCAGGAGAATGGGGTGAGAAAATATCAGCCATGATTGAATAACGGAGCAGACTCGATGGGTCGAGTGGCCTAATTCTGCTCCTATGTCTTATGGCCTATCCCGCTTGGCTCTGTATCTGTCTCATTGATCAGTGGAATGGCTAATCTAACAGTGGCTATCGGATCCTCAATCAAGTGGTTCTCAAATTTTTTCCCACTTGGATCCCATTTCGAGGCTTCAAAATTGCTGTGACCCCTTGAAGAGAGACCTGGGGTTTGTTTTTTCTGGGGGGGAGGGGAGGGGGACGGACCTAGGAGAGCAGTGGGTGGGTGGTGAAGGATGTTGGGGACCATATGCGATGGGAGGGGGGGTGGAGTTTTTAATCTTGACATTGTTTAGAATCTACCTTTTCAGTGGCCTTCATGTAGCAGGAATCAGGCCTCACGCGTCAGATATTTAGGCCATGCCCACCGTGTAAAAACAAAGCAAGGCTTTCAAGGAGACTCGCAGATGTTAACATTGTCAGAGCTCCATTGCTGCTGCAGAAATTGCAACTCCAGAATCTCGGCTTGTGACCTGGGAAGACCTGCCTTAAAGCTATTAGAACCCGCCTTAAACATTCACTCCCTCCAAACTGACACACAGTGTCGACCTTCTTCAAGATGCACTGAAGCAACTCACCAAGGCTCCATCAAAAAAAACCTCCTCAAATCTACAATCTCGAGCAAGTTCCCCTCTAAGCCACACACTTGCCTGACTTGGAACAATATCACCGTTCCTTCACAGTTGTTAGGTCAAAACCCTGGGATTCCATTCCCAACAGCACCGTGGATGTGCCTATACTGCATGGACTGCAGCAGTTCAAGAAGCTGGGCAATTGATCCAGGCCTAGCCAGCAATACCCAAATCCTGTGATTGAATAATTAAGAAAAAAGGTGGCAGCAGGCCTGAAACCCATGGCTGATAGTTGAAAATCCCATGCTCCCACAGAGTGAAGTACTGAAGGGAGAGTTACTAATCAAGTATAAGTAAAGCAGACTTGAAGGGATGAGAAATAAATTGAATGCATAAACCTAAAGAAAAACAGTGGGAAGTAGGAATGTCTGAAATGACACAAAACCAGTGCCCATCTTAAAAAAAAATAAGACGCCCACTTTGAAAACATAATGTCAGTTTTGTGTGGACAATGAAGAATCCAGCACGAGTTTGTAGAGTCAAACAGAAAGTAACTTTATTTAGATCAATATGTATAAAGTACTGTTGGTGTAAACTTTCTGCTTTGGTTCATACGACTGCTGAGACAGTGAACCTTGGACTAAGAGTGGCTCTTAACAGATGGATCCTCCAAAAACAATGGGCCAGTGATGACCAGTGCTTCACAGACTGCAGGAGCTGTTATTCTAAGCTGTCAAAACAGCTGCGAGAGGTCCCGGGTTCAAATCCAAGACTGGCAACTCATGACCTTATGACTGGCGACTCATAACCTCATGACCTTATGTAATCACGCGCACAACATATTGATTGGGCGAATGTAACATACTGTGTAAAGAATTGCTCACTATATATGGAATGAAGTGCGGATTGATTAGCTGTATGTAAATGAGAATGCAAACTCATTCTGCTTTTGAAAGAGTATTTTAACCCAGTTTAAGCCACAGCTCAGTGAGAAAGTGTGCCGGCAAGACAGAGGGGCCTAAGATTTTCTCCCAGAGCTCAGCAACAATAAATTGCTTCTTTTGCTCACGTTAAGGTCTACTTGTGAATATTTTCACCCAACAGTACCAACAGTTCACTACTGGTTCCCTCTCTAGCCAGTACCACACTGACCAGCTTTATTTATACAGCTGCACTCCTAAAGATTGCACCCCCTCTCTCTCCCTCCCCCCCCTTCCCCAATTGAGGGAGCTCATATTCTCCAAAGAACATGGGAAAACAAATTGTCCCCGCACAATAGGATCCGGGCAGGTTATAACAGTCAGGTATCGGTCTTTGCTGTGCACATAGGGCAGGATTCCGGTCGCACCCGCCCGCCGACCGGAAATTCTAGCCCGAGGTCAATGGACCTTTACAGGGTCTGCATCCCGGCCATGGCGATCTTGTGGTGGGTGGGGCAGAAGAATCCAGCCCATTGTAAAATGAAAAGATTATATTTTCCTGCCCCAATTATAAAAAGATTGTTGCTAATAATTTCTGCTAATATGCTCTTAGCATATTAATATGCATATTTATCATGATTATTCCATGGGCTGCAGATGTTTGCATCCTGCCATGGTTTTTTCTTTGCGTTACATTTGTGTTCTAATGATAACACTGCACTGAAGTTACTGTGAAAAGCCACTAGTCGCCACATTCCGACGTCTGTTCGGATACACAGAGTGAGAATTCAGAATGTCCAATTCACCTAACAAGCACGTCTTTCGGGACTTGTGGAAGGAAACCGGAGCACCCGGAGGAAACCCACGCAGACATGGGGAGAACGTGCAGACTCCGCACGGACAGAACCAAGATGTGTATCGAACCTGGAACCCTGGCGCTGTGAAGCAACAGCGCTAACCACTGTGCTACTCCGACATAACCAGTGATATTTTGGCAGCAAAAAGCTTCTGTATTAGAATACAGCATTTTCATGGTGTAACATGACCTTTGGGAAAATGTGCATTCTATCCATAATTCGGGTACTTTTTCTGATTTATAATTCTTTATACCTTTATGTTCATGCAGGAATGAAGCAGTGCACTAGAGGGTGCTCTTGCAACATGTTTACCTCTGTAACTTTGACTTCTTTGTGATATATTCTGCGACTGCCATGTTATACTGAAAACAAAGGATAATTCAGTGCAAAATTCTAGGCAATAGAATGAAATCAAGTAGAGTGTAAAGATCCTTTCTGGCCCAATTGAGCCATGGGGAAATCGAGAACAAGGGGACAAAATCTTAAAGTTAGAGGTAGGTCATTCAGAAGTGAAATCAGGAAGTACCTTTGTTTTTAGGGTAAGGGTGCTGGAAATTTGGAGGTCTCTCCTCAAAAAGACGGTGCATACAAGGGCATTTAGAGAATTCAGGGCTGCGATAAATGGATAGATTTGTGTTAGGTAAGGGTAACGAGTGTTTGAAATAAAGTCAGGAAAATGGATTTGAGGTGCAATGATCTGATGAATGATAGAGCAATAAATTTATAATTTATTCTTTATTATGATGAAGTAATTTGATTTTACTGCCTTTCGGAGTTTACTAAATGTTTTAAAACTAATTTGCCTCTAACATCCAAAACACTAACATCTCTCTGGACTGCTCTTGTTCTTGCAAGCGTTGCGTTCATCATGTCTCCAGCTCTTTGTCTAAGTAAGCCCACCTGCTGTTTTAAGAGGTTAATCGCTGGAAAGGTAAGATCATCAGTCACATGATCCCCAACCCTTTGACAGTAATAGACTCCAAGATTGCGCCAATTGTACTTATCCCAATTTCTGCAGTTAAATTTTAATTCCTGAAACCACATGCTGCCTGTAAAGTATATTCTTAAACACATGAACCGTGAGCTAGATATTCACAACAGTATGCTCAGCGTTTCATAAATACATCCAATTCTGAATGGGGATTGGAAGTGTTCCATCGGGAGGTGTAGCTGATACTGCAGATGGATGTTGTGCAATACTTTTGTTGCAGGAAAGTAACTGTTACTATTTAGTTAAAGGTGTCTAATCTATCGACAGAGGCACACTGTCCCACTGCAGTGCCATTTGTGTTATAAAGTTGTCAATGCTGTTGTCGGTGCAATGAAGCACATCCACACGGATTCAGTGTTAGATCTCCGAATGTGTCGATAGACAGCTGGGAGTCCAATTAACGCGAAGGGAAGAATTTGTGGTGTCCAAATTGGACAGCTTGTCAATGCAATAGAAAATAAACATCGGGGAAGTATTGATGTCCTGCCACTAAATCTTACCAGCATTTTATGTAATGCCTCATATCATAGGGTCACAAGATAGAAATGGGATGAGGACAGCTTTTTGACTGAATGTAGCTCATCTATCCAGCGAAAACCAGTCCTTCATCACAACATCCATCACAACAATTTTGCTGAGGGAAGGAAGGGCAGAAATTAAGGAGCCACTGTCACAATTTCCAAACTCTTAGCTTTGGGAGTGGGGCCAGAGAAACATAGGATTACAGGGAATGGTAAAGCTGACAATTACAGGCCTGTCCGCCTAACATTGATGGTCAAGAAGAATTTAGAGACACTAATCCAAGCTAGGATTAATTGGCACATATAAAGTTATGGGTTAACAAAAGAAAGCCAGCCGGTTTATGACAGAAAACATAATTTGACTAATGTGAGATGAATTATTTGATGAAGTAATAGAGAGGAGCGATGGTGGTTGTGCAGTAGATGCTGTCTAGTCGGACCTTCAAAATGCATTGAATAAAATACCACACAATGGATTTGTCAGCAAAATTGTAGTCCACAAAGAAAATCAGGGGACTTGGCTGTGTGAATATGAATTGGCTCAGGGACAAGAAAGCAAGTAGTAGTGAACAGTTGCTTTTCAGGCTGGAGGGATGTGTGCAGTGGTATCTCCCAAGCGTTAATATTCAGAACACTGCACCTCTTGATATGCATTAATGACCTGGACTTCAAAATACAAGGCTTAATTTATAATTTGTAGATGGCACAAAAGTTGGAAATACAGTAAACATTGAGGAGGATAGAGACTTCAGGAGAACAAAGACTGTTAAGATGTACAGACATCGGATGCAGAGAAATGTGAAACAGTAATATTGCAGGGAAGAATGAGGAGAGGCAATATAAGCTAAATGGCACAAGTTTAAAGAGGATGCCATCCTGGATGTGTATGTATGCAAATTTGTGAAGGTGGCAGGACAAGTTGCGAAGGCTGGCAACCTCCTTGGCTTTATAAACTGAGATACGTGGGAGTTTTCTCAGCCCCTTAAAGGAGGGTTTGAAAGATGGAGCTTCAGAGGTAGCCTGGAAAACCTTGAACTGAGATTCCCAATGTTTTCCTGCCTAGGATTGCTTCCCCAGAGCCAGGCTGTATGTGCGATTGGCAGCACTGGGAAGCCAATTAAGGCAGTTTAATACATTCCATAACTGCCTTTTCCAAGGACAGATGCCAGTTTGTCTGAGGCACACTCTTCCACCGATGTGTCTATGGTTCACCTCATCACAGGAGACGAGAGCACAGTGGCAGAATGGAGTTTCATGAAATGAATATGCAAAATTATCTTTACACTCCATACAGTGCAGAAGGAGACCATTCAGCCCATTGAGTCTGCACAGACCCTCTGGAAGAGCACCTTACCTCGGCCCACTCCTCTGCCCTATCCCCACAACCCCCACCTAACTTGCATATCTTCGGACACAAAGGGGAAATTTTTAGAGTGGCCAATCCACCTAACCTGCACGTCTTTGGACAGTGGGAGGAAACCAGAGCACCCAAGGGAAGCCCACACAGACACGGAGAACGTGCAAACTCCAGACAGACAGTCACCCAAGGCTGGAATTGAACCCGGGTCCTTGGGCACTGTGAGGCAGCAATGCTAACCCACTGTGCTGTGCACGGAATGGGCATATACAGGTCATTCAGCACATCCATGGGGAAATGCTTTCAAGTGGAATTGTTTCCCCTGCAGAAGGAACCACCTGATAGCACTGGGTATTAGGATTCGGTGCCAGAATTAATAGCATGGCTCCATCTTGATGTTCCATACTTTATCTTCTGCGTTACTGACCCGGAATTCATTCCTGGCAGCAGGGTTGGCATTATTTCAGTAAAATGCAGCCCAGAGTGCAGGATTTTCTATTGTGGGTCAGGACCCTGTTGTCGAGGTCAAATGTGAGACTCGCCCTTGTGTGGTGTCAGGATCATACACTCCACATCGATTTTGCCTTATCTAATAACCAGTGGGTGTGCTTTCTACCTAATTAAGGCTTCCAAAAACCATAGGATCAATAACTCTCTTCCTTGGAAAGAACTACAGCTAAGGAAGAGAGAGAAAGAGAGCAGTCCTGCATCTTGAAGCACTCTCTCGGCACTTTTTAAATTTAAAAAAAAAAGAGAGCCACTCCAAAGGCAGTCTGTGACTAATTTGTGAGGGGAGGGAGGGAGAGGGATCCCCAAAGCCAACCTGGAGTGCTGCCTCCCACAGCAATCCCTCCCCGCCCCCAGTCTGTCACTGGGAAGCGACACTCCCAAGACTCTGGTGGGCCTGCAGGCCAACTGGAATTTTCCAGTCAGCCGTTGATCATTGATGATCCTTTTAATCACTTCAGATGCCCGTTTGTTACTTGGGCTGGGTATCCAGTCTCCAGGAAAATGATCTGGAGCCAGGATGATGCTGGCAAGCTCTCACACCGGCTGCCGATGCAAATTTGCATGCCCTAATCTGTGTTCAGTCCTTGTGCCCCAACTATTTACAATCTATATCAGGGACTTGGTTACAGGGACTGAAGGTTCTATAGCCAAATTTGCAGATGACACTAAAATACATGGGGCAGTAAGTTGCAATGAGGAAATAAGAACCTTACAAATGGATATAGATAGGTTAGTGAGTGGGCCAAAATGTGGCAGATGGAGTTTCACGTGGAAAAGTGTGAGGTCATCCATTTTGGTCGGAAAAATGGAAAGGCAACTTGCATTCTAACTGGGGAGAGACTTCGGGATGTTCCAGTGCAGAGGGATCTGGGTGTCCTCGTGCTTGTCGCAGAAAACTAGCAAGCAGATACAGCAGGTAATAAAGAAAGCAAATGGAATGTTGCCATTTACAACTAAAGGAATAGGGCAGTGTTTTTCAGACATTTTTTTTCCCGGGACGCACTTTTACTAACAGGCGGACCTTCGGGATTCATTCTGGCCAACATTCACGAGACATGCCGGCCGACCATCGCGACACATGCCGGCCGACCATCGCGACACATGCCGGCCGACCTTCGCGACACATGCCGGCCGACCTTCGCGACACACCATTATTGATTACTTTTAATGCGGCAGGTGGGCCTGCTTGGTCCTCATGACCTCTTGTGCTTCGTCGTTCAATGTTACATTTCAGCTAAGGCTTTCAGCTCAGGATTTAACTTCCTGCTGCTTGCTTTGAAAAAAATCAAGAGGTTTTACCTCAAACTCTCCATACTTAGTCTTCAAATGCCTTTGAAGATTGAGGGTTTTAAACTATCATTTGTCAGTTCCATGCCTGTGACCCACATGGGCTTTACATCCTAAATTGCATTGGCGCAATTAAAGCCATACCTCAAGAAATCATCTTTATCCTGCTTTGTTCCCGATTTCAGTTTCTTCTTAATCGTTTGTTCAGCAGAAGCCCTGAAGCTCGGGATGCAGCTCACACCAGCACTGCCTTGTCCTACCGTGGACTCTACTGAGAAGCTCTCTCCAGCAGATTTAGTTGTGAGATCCTGGTCTGTTTGTGCCTCTGTTTTTACTTTATAAACTAATACTTTAGGGGAGATGAAGTAACTTGTCAAACATAGTGTCACACTATTTCTTACTGGTTCCACTGCATTGCACTTTCCAAACACCCAAGTAACCTGCTCCATTCTCACCAAAAGCACTTGCTTCCTGCTTTCCAGAGAGTGTCGAGACAAAGTGATGACTGTTGGTTTCTTCCAGTGTTCACATATGTCAGTCCCCTTGACTGGCCTTGTTTAATCAGCATTCTGACATACCTGGCCTGGCTTCCTCTCAATGTATCCAACCCAGTCACAGACCACTTCCTGACCAGTATTTACCATTGTGGGAGTGCAAACAGGCATTGTGCTGGCCGTTGAACAGATTGACCAAGTAGCCGCAGGTTGCATACTGCCGATCGGTGGCGGGGGACGAGCCAAGCAGCGCGCAAAGGACGAGCAATAGAGCAGTGCTCCAAGCTGGGGCCACCATTGTTAGCATCGCATCCACGTAGAAGCCCGTCAGCCAACTTTTCCCCCCCCCCCCGCCAACCGCTCTGCACACAGTGACCAGCACACAGACCAGCCTCGCGCCTCCCGCCCCCTCAAACGCCGGCGATTGCCCGCAGCTGACATTCTTAAAAGCCGGTCGCGGCAGTTGGGAACTTCTCCTCGCGATCGGAACGCCACAACCAACCGCTCCACGACCCACCCGGGTCATGTCCCGGAGTTTGAAAAACCCTGGAATAGAGGATAAAGGGAAGGAAGTGTTGTTGCACCTGCCCAAGGCATTGGTAAGACCGCACCTGGAGTATTGTGCACAGGTTTGGTCCCCTCATTTGAGGAAAGATGTAGTGGCATTGGAGGCAGTTCAGAGGGGGTTCATTAGATCGATTCCGGTGATGAGGGGTTTGGCTTATGAAGAGAAACTGAGCAGTTTAGGCCTATACACTCTAGTTGAGAAGAACAAGGGGAGATTGAGGTATATCAGATGATAAAAGGTATGGATAAAATAGACATGGAACGTGAAGTGTTGGGTACTCTGCTACACAGACGAACCAACACAGTTGCGAATGGTACAACTCAGTTTTATTTCAAACATCTATTTACAGTTGTATGCTGTTTACTGAGGTTCGATCATAACCCTTGAATCTGTGGACCGATTCCTAATTCTATCTTGTAGTGGCACTCAGCACATGGTGGATGTCTGAGTGGCTTGCTGTGAGCTCTGTGCCCTGAGCTGTCTCGTCCTCGAGTGCCCAGGAAGTGTCGTGTTCCCTGTTTTGTACTGTGTATGCTCTTGCCTGTGATTGGCTGTCGTGTTGTGTGTGTGTTGATTGGTCCGTTGATCTGTCCATCAGTCTGTATGTATGTGCTTTGATGTTCACCTGGATATCATGACATCCCCCCTTTTTTACAAGAACATGTGCCTATGTGGTCATAAATAGAGATGTGTACTGAGTGCAGCTAAATGTGTGTGTGTGCAATATCTAGAGCATGTACATGGGGCTAAACTATATACAAGGGGCGATGTCGGGTGCGACATAACAACGAGGTTGTACCATAAACAAAGAACGGGGAAATGTTGAACGACAAAACAAATTCCTGTAACGATAAGAACAGAAACATATTAACACAGTGGTAGTATGAGTTCAATGTACAAACAGTCTCATAAGTCCAGTCTAGTAGGTGGGCGACGAATTCGGGTTGACCGCCTCAAGGGTGGGTCTGGAACCACCGGCTGAGGAATCGGCCTGGCCACGGGCGACGACGGAAGGGGCATGGTGGCAGGCAGCTCCACAAAGTCGATATCAGGAACACAGGAGGGCGCGGTGTCGGTGTAAGTCCCCGTAGCGAGCGTGGAAGTAGGCGAAAAACGCCAATACCGGTGCTGTGGTGAGCTTAAGTTTGAGCACCTCCCATTCCTGCTGGTGTGTGTGTAGCCACTGGAACTCCATGGAATTCTTGACGAGGTGGCGCAGAGCTGTCGTGTGGGAGGCAAGGTTGGGAATGAACTTCCCCAGGAAGTTGACCATGCCTAGGACGCGTAGCACTGCTTTCTTGTCTGCCGGCTGCGGCATGGCTGTAATGGCGCTCACTTTGTCTGCACCTGGACGGACCCCTGACCGGGAAATGTGGTCTCCCAGGAACCTCAGCTCGGTTTGGCCGAATTAACACTCTGCTCGGTTGAGGCGCAAGCCGTTTTCGCGTATGCGCACAAAGACGCGCTAGAGACGATTGATGTGCTCCTGTGGTGTGGTGGACCAGATGATGACGTCGTCCACGTAGACACGCAACCCTTCGATGCCTTCCATCATCTGCTCCATGATCCTGTGAAAGACCTTGGATGCCGAGATGATGCCAAATGGCATTCTGTTGTAGCAGAACCTGCCGAAGGGGGTGTTGAAGGTGCACAGCTTTCGGCTGGACGGATCCAGTTGGATCTGCCAAAAACCCTTCGAGGCATCCAGTTTTGTGAAGATTTTAGCCCGGGCCATTTCGCTCGTGATCGCTTCCCGTTTGGGTATGGGGTAGTGTTCCCTCATTATGTTGTTGTTGTGGTCTTTTGGATCAATGCAGATCCGGAGCTCGCCGGAGGGCTTCTTAACACACACCATGGAGCTGACCCATGGCGTGGGCTCCGTGACCCGGGATAGGACCCCTTGGTCCTGGAGATCCTGCAGCTGCTGCTTGAGGCGGTCTTTGAGTGGCGCTGGGACCCTGCGAGGTGCATGAATGACTGGGGTGGCGTCTGGTTTGAGCCGAATTCTGTAGGTGTAGGGCAGTGTTCCCATGCCCTCGAATGCCTCCTGGTTGTAGGCGAGGAGCGATTGGAGCTGTGCCCTGAACTCTGCATCCGGGAAGTCAGATGTGCCTTCTGGAGACAGAGCGTGGACTCGTTGCACGAGGTGGAGAGCCTTGCATGCCTGTGCACCTAACAGGGAGTCCTTTGATGACCCGACTATCTTGAATGAGAGTGTGGCCGTATGTGTGTTGTGTGTCACCTGGAGCTGGCAGGATCCCATAGCTGGGATAACGTTCCCGTTGTAGTCGACCATCTTGCAACGGGACGGCCGAATTGGTGGTCTGACCTTCATGGCATAGAAGGCTGACCATGCTATGAGGTTGGCGGAGGCGCCAGTGTCCAGACGGAATGTTATCGGTGATCGGTTGACCGTGAGGGTGGCACACCATTCATCACCCAGATTGACAGTGTTATCTTGCATCGGCTGGTGGGTCCTGGCTGGAGACCTTCGGTTCCCATCAATGACCGCAACACTGAAGGCGTCCCGGTCGTCTGTGTCACTGGTCTGGATATCGTCTGGGCACGACTCGTGGTAAGGAGGCTGAATGGTCCGCACGTCCCTGCGAGGTTGTCGGACTTGGGGAACATTGGCAGGTTGAGCTGCTCGACAGTAGGCAGCGTAGTGGCCCACCTTGCCACAGCGGCGGCATTGTCGGGATCGTGCGGGACATTGCCGCTTTAAATGTGCGGCTCCACAGTTGCCGCACGTCGTGACGTCATGGCGTTCGTTGCGCCACCGCGCATGCGCCGTTCGGTCTTGCGTCGAGCATGCCTGCGCATCACGCTCCTCAGTGTTGCCGTCGTTTTTGTCGCGCATAAGCGCGGGAGGCCTCGAAAAGCGTGCAAAATGGCCGCCCTTGTCCGGGTCGCGGGCCGGGAGGAACTCGATCGCCTGGACCCGTTCGGCCTTGTAGAACGCCTGCCTCGCCGATCCGGCCGCGTAGGACCCCTGCCGCGCCGATTCGGCCGCCTGAAATTGTGTATAGCGGCTAGTCGTGTTTTCATGCAGGACATGGGCTTCGATTGCGGAGGCTAAGGTGAGGCCTTTTATTTTTAAGAGTTGCTGGCGTAGGGTGCCCGAGGTGACCCCAAAAACGATCTGGTCCCAAATCATGGAATCGGAGGTGGTGTCGTAACCGCAGGACTGCGCGAGGATACGGAGATGCGTAAGGAATGACTGAAAGGGCTCATCCTTACCGTGCAGGCGCTGCTGGAAGATATAGCACTCGAAGCTCTCGTTGACCTCGACGTTGAAGTGTTGGTCGAGCTTGAGAAGGACCGTCTTGTATTTGGTCTTGTCTTCACCTTCCGCGAACACCAGGGAGTTGTAGACATGGATGGTGTGTTGACCTGCCGTGGAGAGGAGGATTACGATCTTTCTGGTGTCCGAGGCGCTTTCCTTTTCGTTGGCTTCCAGAAAGAGCAGGAAGCGCTGTTTGAACAGCTTCCAATTAACACCGAGGTTTCCAGCGACATGCAGCGGCTGCGGTGTGTTGACGGTGTCCATGGCGCAGGATGGCCGATTCCGGAGGATTTGTCGATAGGTACCATAGTTACCCCTGGTACTATGAAGTGTTGGGTACTCTGCTACACAGACGAACCAACACGGTTGCGAATGGTACAACTCCGTTTTATTTCAAACATCTATTTACAGTTGTATACTGTTTATTGAGGTTCGATCATAACCCTTGAATCTGTGGACCTAGTCCTAATTCTATCTTGTAGTGGCACTCAGCACATGGTGGATGTCTGAGTGGCTTGCTATGAGCTCTGTGCCCTGAGCTGTCTCGTCCTCGAGTGCCCAGGAAGTGTTGTGTTCCCTGTTTTGTACTGTGTATGCTCTTGCCTGTGATTGGCTGTCGTGTTGTGTGTGTGTTGATTGGTCCGTTGATCTGTCCATCAGTATGTATGTATGTGCTATGATGTTTACCTGGATATCATGACAGAACGGCTTCCTCTTGTGGGCATTCTATAACAAGAGGTCATAGCCTCAGGATAAGAGGGAGCAAATTTAAAACAAAATAAGGAGAAACTACTTCTCCCAAAGGGTCATGAATCTAATGGAATTTGCTACCCCAGAGTGTGGTGGATGCTGGGACAGTGAGTAAATTTATGGAGGAGTTAGATTTTTAATTAGCAATGGGTTGAAGGGTTACAGAGAACGGGCAGGATGGTGGCGTTGAGGCCATGAGGCTTATGATTTTCATTAGAAAGACGGAGGTTGAGGGGGGACCTCATTGAGGTCTACAAAATCATGAGATGTATAGCCAGGTGGATAGCAAGAAGCTTTTTCCCCAGAGTGGGGGGAATCTTTAAGGGAGATATGCGTGGAAAGTTCTTAACGCAGAGGGTGGTGGGTGCCTGGAACGCATTGCCGGTGGAGGTGGTAGAGGTGGGCACAATAGCGTCATTTAAGATATATCTAGACAGATACATGAATGGGCAGGGAGCGGAGGGATACAGATCCTTAGAAAACAGGCAACAGTTTTAGATAGAGGATCTGGATCAGCGCAGGCTTGGAGGGCCGAAGGGCCTGTTCCTGTGCTGTAATTTTTCTTTGTTCTTGATGAGATCAGCCATGATCGTATTGAATGGTGGAGCAGGTTCGAGAGGCTAAATTGTCTATTCGTGCTACTAGTTCTTATGTTCCAAGAAAGAACGATTCTGTCTAATTCTATCTTCAAGCTCTTGGTCTGTAGGTAACAGCACCTCGAGCACAAATCTGGTGTTAATGAGGAGATCAGGGGTTATGGGGAGAAGGGGGATGAAGAACATATCAGCCATGATCGAATGGCAGAGCAGACTTGATGGGCAGAATGGCATAATTATTATGGTCTTATGATTTTTCGCTTGTTTCTGCCCCAAATCGGGGCCAAATTTCTTGCAGTTTTTTTTGATGTAACATCCTGGATTTATCTTTCCTGTACTAGTTATTACCTTCAACACCTCTGTGAGATTGCTACTCAATCACCTCATTGAGAAGGAGGAGGGAGAGCATTAATGCGAATAATATTTCATCCATAAGCATTAAACCATCTTTCTAATTTGAGAATTTAATGCACAGTAATGCCACGGATGAAAGTTGTGTGCAAGTAAAGATCAAAGTGACAGTAGCTGAATGAGCGATAGCTTGTCTGAATTGGTGAAGGGTGCGGTAGATGTGAACTGTGCCACTCTTTCTGCAAAAAAACCCAGAATATTGTATTATTATGCAGTAGTACAGAACTTGGGGTCTAAATATTGTCGCTGACACCACACCCGGGTGTAATTGGAGTACATTTCTGGAACTTGCCAATTGTTGCGTGAAGAAGTGTAACTTTGATCATTCTGTTTGTTGAGTTGAATGGTCAGACAGGAGGTTTGTGGCTTTTTCCATTGAAGTGATGAGGCGATAAATATAAGCATTTCCCCAGGTGGTAAAAGGCCTGCTTGCATCTGTGCTCTCATTAGTTTCTGGGGGAGAAGTGTTTTAATGATGCTCCAGCTGTGCTTTTCAGAGCTGATGTTTTGCAATCTTTTCTTTCAGTCCCACCCACTATCCCATTGTGTGGACTTCAAGGGGTTGTTGACACTGGAAATGATGTCACGCTGACTTGTAGATCTGAAGAAGCTACCCCCCCTCCGAAGTACTCCTGGGAAAAACTGGATTCATTTATTAAGCTACCACCAATGTCAGTACATGGTAATGTACATACTTGATTATCAGTATACCTGGTTCAGCATTTTCTTTCTCATTTATATTGCGAATTTGTGAACTGTAAAACAAAACTTGCTGATGGTCTTGTGGTTTTCTCAGACCGAGTGAACAATTTTGGGCTAGTATATCATAATTAAAACCCATAATTGTCCGATTATCCATTTCTATTAAAGGGATAACTCTTGACATAAATAGGAAAGCTGGTTTTCAAAGTCAACATTTCAAGCTAGTGTTACCTTATTATTCCTGGCTTCTTGCAGTGCATCAATTAGATCAACAGTGACGATGATGAAGAACTGCGCTTTTGATATAATTATCTTGGAATCGTTGCCTCATTTACATAAGACCCAGAAACTCTTTAACCAATGCAAAGTTTGTTCTCGAAACACAGCATGGAAAATATTGATAAAAATAAATGCAGCACATCAGTACAGCAATGGCATTGAACAGTGATTTTGTTTTTGCAAATGGGAACAAGAGAAATGATAGAGATTAATGGGAAAGCCACGACTGGGGGGAGAGGAAGATCAGACAACATTAATCAAAGGAATAGTGAAATAGATTGGTGTAAAATGTCAGGAGATCATAGTGAATAGCAATGGACCAGGATGCTATTCTTAGACAGGAATCACATAATGCAGCGGATATAGATTACAACATTGAGATAGTACGTTGGCATGGGACATCGTTGTTCACCTCTGCAGACCTCTCGATGCTTGCTGCTAAGGATAACAAATGAAGAGAATTTCTGCAGGGCCTTTCTGCAGTGGAAGCGAGTTTGCAAGCAGAACATTTATATCCTGAATGAGTGCTGTCACCTCTGGCAGGTCTGTGTTCAATGTTAGGTGATCTTGCATTAAAAAAAAATCAACATTTTTATGAAAACTGAATAATTCTGTGATTGTAGACGGAGCACCTAGAATTATGCCACCATTAGTGGACGCTAACCATGAGGAATATAGAAACATTAGCAAGTATGAAATGAGAAAAAGGTCATTTGGCACATTAAGCCCACTATTTGCAATGCATCATGCACAATTCACACTGTCATGGACTCAAAACAACTTATTTGATCTCTTGAGGGGAACAAATATCCACAGGCAAAAGCACAAACGTTAAACTGCTTGAAATTTCCATTGGAAGACAATCTGGTGAAATAGTGCGATATTAATCTAATGCATTACAATCTATATCATTCACCTGCCTGATTGTATTTTATGACATTTCATGGTGCCGGTAGCCTGGAACCATAGTGCTGTATAGCATATTTGTCCTCCTGTGTTACTGGTTATTCCAATTGGCCATTTGGCAACCAGATGTTGATCCCTTTCCTTTTCAAAGGACTTAATTTAAATCACGTTAAAGGAAATTGTTAGTTTAGGAAATAAAAGGCTTTATAGACCTGTGACGTTTTGATCGTGATGCATTACACATGCAATGCAGCTGGGTTCAGTGAAGGCATAACATCTTTGTGATGCAAATCCTTGGGCTGAAAGTGTAACAAGTAATGTGAGAATTCGATGTAAAATTAGTGACCACTCAGAACTGCAATGGTTAATGGAGGACAGCCAGCCTGGCCTTGGTAAAGGCAATGGTGTTTGAAAAAAATATAATAGATTTTTGATGAAGTTGCTCACTGGAAGTTAAAAAGAATGCAGTAAATAAAGAAAATATGGATTTTTTTAGACCATGTTTCATAAGGTGTTTGACAAGAAGCTGGAGGCATGTGATATGAGAGTGAAAAGAAAAGATGGGAGTAAGTTCTTTATGTAGCAGGCCCGTGCAATGCTTTGCCACAGGCGAGAGTTGAGGCAGCAAGAACTGTGTTCATTAAGGAAACACAGGATAAATATTTTAGCAGAAGATTATGGGAAAAGAGAATGGGGAACTCTGATTAGCTTTGCATTTCTCTGGAAAGGAATAATAGCCGAGTGACCTCTTTGTGCAATGTACACCTGATTCAATGGTTTCACGTGTTAATGCATTTAACTGATATTTCTTTGTCGGACTGCTGAATCAAGTTTGCTTTAAAATTACTAGTGCTGTGAAATTTCATCCAAGAGGTTTAGCATGTTATAGTGCAAAGTGTGATTTCATTCCCATGCCAGCTTGTTAACTAACCCAAGTTGCATAATTACATGTGTGATATTCCAATGCTGATAATCATTTTTCAGCTGTTTTCAATGAGGATTTATTGCACTTTTATTCACAAGGCAATAATGAACTGGATGCCTAGGGTGTGATTAAGTACCCGCCCCCCCCCCCCCCCCACACACACACACACACACACACACACAATTCCCTGCAGATGGATTTGGGGCTGGGACATATGCAATAAGGTAAGGGAATACAGTGAGGAAATCCTGTTGCCTACTCACCCCCCTCACAGCCAGGCATAGGAATGTTTGTGCCTTTCTGGGGAGGGCAGGAATGCGGGGGTGCCCAATTGGAGGACCCTACATCAGGCATGAATGGGGCACAGGAAGCCTGCCCCCTCTCTTGCTGTCGACCACCCTCTTTCCTCCCCTGCCTGGGGCACCCATCCGTCCCACTTACTTGTCTCCAGAGAGTCCATCGCTGATCTTCTGAGTAAGCCCCTGTGCAATACCAAGAATGGTGACGGCTCCTGGTGACACTGTCAGTGCTGCAGAGTTGCTTCTAATTGGCCAGCAGTTCTAGGCAGGGGTGTGGGAGAGGGGTGGAATGTCTGTCCCATTGGGTCTTTAATTCCTTTATTTAAGTGGGAAGTCCAATGCAATCCAGGTATTTTGGAAAGGCAATGCGGGGTTCCCACTGGTTCTTCAACTGGGTAGGACCCATGTTACATGTTGAATTCTGCCCTAACCTGTGCTGCCATGAAGCAATTCTGTTCAGGTGCAGATCTCCACTCTCTAGGTTCAGGAAAGTGCCTAATACGGGACAACTGGTACATCATAGACAAGAGTGGGGCGTCTAGTTTCCAACTTCCAAACATATTGACTGGGATTTTCTATTCCATAGTCTAAGTGCTCCCGCTATTGCAGAAGCATGGCAAGTTAGCGCTGCCGCTGGACGCTGTCTTTCATGTGTCACCATGATAAGGCTGGCCATAGTCGGAGGGAGTATCAGAAGACAGGAGGAGACATTCCAGACATGTGGGTCCATACACTCTTTGAAGAAAAGGCCATGGAACTTGGGAGGGAGGCCGAGGAGAGGACAGTAGCAGACATGGATTTTGGCATGCAGCGAGGAAGTGAGAGTCCAATATAACTATCTCAGTGAGTCTCTCCTCTCCCACAGACCTGTCCTTCCCAAGATCTGACCCCGGGTCTTTTGTCTTCCAGATGAGGCAGTGCAGTCCAGAGTCACATCTGTCCTTCCAGATCCTCAGAACATCCAGAAACAGAACTCTGGGGAAGACACCGCCATCTCAGCACTGCTTTCACCTGCACCATCCACCATCGCAGAGACTATCATCTTGGTGGGAACTGTTAGCGATCAGGCTCCTGGGTCACTCTCTGCTGAGCACCTCACACATGCTGCAGCACATCAGGTGGCGGCAGGGGCTCTGAGGGAGCGGACGGCCAGAGGGCTGTCTGATCCCAGAGAATAGCTGTCGCCCAAACAGATGTTGCACTTCTTGAAAAGGTGATCCCGTCACTGGTGCAGATGCAGATTCAGAGCCAGAATCTACAGGAGAGGGTATGAGCAACATTCCAGCACTTGCAAATACAGCTGGAGGAGTCCAGCTGTATTCAGGCGCAAGACATAGTTCTGGCAACGTGGCACCCAGGCCAGCACTGAAAGGAGAGCGTCCACGGTGGAAGACCTGGGACAAGAAGGCAGGGCCATATGTCAGGATGCCCAAGGCTTGTGGCACATTGTGCTGTCCATGACTGAGGCACAGGACAGGCGGGCCCAGCCACAGGCGGACATGTCTAGAACACAGACGGACATGGCTGAGGCGCTCCAGAGCTTGGCTGCAGAACTCCGATCCTATGGCACCGAGAGATGGGGTTGGACTTGGTTCGATTGGTTGGCTGGTGGCCAATGAATTGGCCAAAAAGCCATGTTCTGTCCGATGACAGGTGGTGATTGGATTCTGCCTGAGTGGGGTGCTATGTGTGGGAGTTTGTGTGGGTGTAGAGGGTGGGGGCAAGTTAAACTTGGAGGTTAGGAATTAGTTGATAATTAACCTGTTATATTGACTACATATTCAATTATAGTCATTGTTATTAATAAACCTAATTGTGTTTATATTTATAAACCTGGTGACTGTAATTATTGGGCAGCTAAGGGCGAATGTCTTCGGGTATTGTTCGAAGTATTATTGGTTAATTGAATTGTGTTGCGACTCCGGGTCAAGGGGGACTGAAATTGACCATGCACCATGGCTGAGGGTATCGAGACCATGGTTCAGATAAGGGAAGGCCTCCAGGACTGGCAGGGCCAGGTGACGGTAAGGTCTCCGGAGCTCATCCTGGCTTCTCCTCCATCCTATAAAGTAACTCCTGGGCCAACGAGCATCCGAGGGAGGAAGTGATGGGACCCATCAGGTGCCGCCAGCAGGGGAGATGCTGGAAGACTTCACCCCTTCCGAATTCCCCCCACACCTGACACTGGCACATTTGCTGGGCAGTAGGCAGAACAGCAGATACGTTATCACCTGTGAGATCCGAATGTAGGCCGAGCCCTTCCAGACTCAGGCCCTCCAGAGGACGGCCGACAAGCTCATCAAAGGGTGGGACAAGCAGCAGGCCACCTCCACTCCTGATTAGCTGTCTGGGGCAATATCGAGAAGGATAGGCAGAGTGCGAAAGATAAGAAACATTGTAACGAAAGAGAAAATGCTGGAAAGTCCCAGCAAGTCTGGCAGCAAAAATTGGCATGGATGTAGTCGATATTAGATAGTCAGGGTGAAGGGGACATGCATTATTAAACACTTCTTTGCTTCACCAGTTTGATCTGCCTCTAGCCACTATCCCATGGGTGGGAAGGACCAGCTGGGTATTGGGCAGTGGCCAGGTTGTGGGTCGGGGGCACTCAGGACGTCTCCGACACATGAATGTCCCATATGCATACACCCTTATTCAAAAGTGGAAGTCCAAGGTAGCCGCAGTGTGAGACCGCCTAATGTGACAGCACCTTCAGTGAACGAGTGCAGTCTGTTCACCTTCTCCCACCAACCCTCTCCTCCAACATCTTGGGGCCCATGAGAAGGAGTCCCTATCGCACAAGCAGGAGTCACCGGAGCGGACAGTAGTATGTTACCTTAAAAGGCAGGGGTTAGACTTTCGCATCAGAGCTCTTCTCACAGCTGGTCATCATCATCCTCTGTTCCACAGACAAGACCGGCTGACCCTGCCAACTAATGCCCAACACCCTGTTTTTTTGAATTCATTTACGGGATGTCGACGTAGCTGGTTGGGCCACATTCCTAGTTGCCCTTCATATGGTGGTGGTGAGATGCCTTCTTGAACCGCTGCAGTTCTTGGGATGCTGGGATGACCCTCTGAGCGGGAAGGGGAAAACTGTGGTCATGGGAATAAGGGAAAGGCTAAGGGGCAGGTAATGGGTGAAAGGCTGAGAGAGAGGGAAGGGGTGAAAGGCTTAAAGGAGAGTGATGGGGTAAAAGGCTAAGAGAGAGGGAAGGGGTATAAGGCTACAGAGGAGGGACGATGAGGGGCGGAGGTGTCCAGGGAAGAGGGCAGAGGAGCTGCCTGTGTTTTGACCTCCTAATCGGTAAATCAGGAGGTAATCAGGTTGTCCCTGGTGCAGTGGCCCTGAGTCACACGCTCAGTGGTCTGCCATGTCAGCTCCAGGTCCTCGCTTGGCTCCTCCTGGAGGCACCATCTCGGTCCTCTTTCAGACCTGTCACTGCTCCCCCTCCCCCAGTATGTTGTCCTGCTGCTGCGCGATGTTATGCAGGATGCAGCAGGCCACCATAATGCGTGCGACTCTCCGGGGCTGTAGTGGAGAGCCCCACAGAGCGACCCAGGCAGTGGTTACGCGTCTGGTGCTGATGTACTGCTTGATGATCCTCCTGGTTGCTGTGTGAGGCTCCTTATAACATAGTCTCCTGAGTCTGGGGCCTGCGCATAGTTATTATCAACCATGACCTCAGAGGGTAGGCCTTATCACCACTAGCCAACCCTCGCCCAAGGGAGTACCTCAAAAGTGCCGGGAACCTTGGAGTGCACCAGAATGTAAGCGTCGTGCACACCCCCTGGGTATGAGATTTGCATGATGTGCAGTTGATGATCGCGCACCAACTGCACCCTCAGGTAGTGGAAGCCCTTTCTGTTAATGAAGGGCACTCTTTGTCATGCTAGTGCTCGGAGGGGTCATGCCAGTGCTCTGAGGGTGACATGTGCCATCAATAACCACCTGTACCTGGGGCATTCCAGTAAAAGTTACAGCCCGGGCATCCTGCTGGTCCAGGTTGAAGTGGATAAGTGGATGCAGGTTGCTGCCCAGCCACATAGGGCATCCATCACATCTCGGATGCACCTGTGAGTGGCCGATTGCGAGGTCCCACACAGTTCCCCACTTGAGCTCTGAAATAAGCCAGAAGTATAGAAGTTTGCGGCCACCGTCAATTTGACAGTTTGGTTCAGATAGGTTCACTAGTGAGGCTGTGACTGAGTGTGGCAATGTGCCAGGGAGGGTTCCAGTGGCACTGGTTCATGGGTTCTTTGTTTGGAATGTTTCCTCTGGTGTGGAGCTGTGATTTTGGGAGTGCAATAAGGAATGCCAACATTTGATGGTCCGGCGGTTGATCAGACCCCTTGTAATAATGCTGAAATATGAGGGTGTTCAGATGAGGAGGTTGGAGGGTTTTCCACATCACCAGGAGACTTCAGTGCATTTCATAGAATTTACAATGCAGAAGGAGGCCATTTGGTCCATTGAGTCTGCAGCGGCTCTTGGAAATAGCACCCTACCCAAGCCCACACCTCCACCCTATCCCAGTAACCCTACCCAACACGAAGGGCAATTTTGGACACTTACGGGCAATTTAGCATGGCCAATCTACCTAACCTGCACATCTTTGGACTATGGGAGGAAACCAGAGCACCCGGAGGAAACCCACGCACCCACGGAGAGAACGTGCAGACTCCGCACAGACAGTGACCCAAGCCGGAATCAAACCTGGGACCCTGGAGCTGTGAAGCAATTGTGCTAACCACTATGCTACCGTGCTTCCAGGATACTGTGAGCAATCAATAGTCTCAACAGTCAGGGGCATGTAGTTACATCCATACGGTGGGTTGAAATGCTTTCAGGGCAACAATTGGGAGGCTCAGCCAGGGCACCCAGAACCCAAGTCCACACTCTTGACACCAAATCATTCCCCGCTACTCTCAGAGCACACACCCACAAGAAAGCCAGAATAATGAGAGGTTTTCGTACCCTCTTGCTCCCCATCAAAGGCCCTGCCGCATGATCCCCATTTGTAAAGACTCACACCCACGGGACTCCGGGTTGTGAGGGGGGAGCATACCAGGGGGTGGAAAATCAGGCGTCCTGCCCATTAATCACATTCAAATTTATGAAAGTTACCTTTTTACATGTTCACGCCAGCATGGAGCAGGTAGCGCGCTGCGGTGAGGGAGTGGTGTATGGTAACTGGGCTGGCACCTGGCGCCGAAACCGTTTTTCAGGATTCCCAATCGCAGCAGTGGGGAATTGAGATTCCTAACCATTAGCTTCATTGCAAAAGGACTTCAGTGCAGGATGCCCTACTGTAGCTGTACAGGGCCTTGGTGAGATCACACCTGGAGTATTGTATGCAGTTTTGGCCTCCTTATCTAAGAAAGGAAATATTTGTCATCGAGGAGTGGCAGCACGGTAGCATTGTGCATAGCACAAATGCTTCACAGCTCCAGGGTCCCAGGTTCGATTCCGGCTTGGGTCACTGTCTGTGCGGAGTCTGCACATCCTCCCCGTAGATGCGTGGGTTTCCTCCGGGTGCTCCGGTTTCCTCCCACAGTCCAAAGATGTGCGGGTTAGGTGGATTGGCCATGCTAAATTGCCCATAGTGTCCAAAATTGCCCTTATTGTAGGGTGGGGTTGCTGGGTTATGGGGATAGGGTGGAGGTGTGGACCTTGGGTAGGGTGCTCTTTCCAAGAGCCGGTGCAGACTCGATGGGCCGAATGGCCTCCTTCTGCACTGTAAATTCTATGATAATCTATGAGTGCAGCAAAGGTTTACCAGACTGACTCCTGGGATGACAGCTTTGTTGTGTGAAGAGAGATGTTGTATGAAGAGAGATTTGGTCAACAGATCCTCTATTCACTGGAATTAAGAAGAATGAGAGGGGGTCCAATTGAATCATACAAAACTCTTGACAGGGCTGGACAACCTGGATGCAACCTGTTGTTTCATCTGGCTCACTAGAACAAGGGGTCACATTCACAGGATAACAGGTTAGGCCATTTAGGACTTCGGATGAGGAAACCACAAGATATATTTAAGGAGATGGATAGATTTTGAGATTCTAAAGGTGTATGGGGAGAGAACTAGACTATGGCATTGAGATAGAGGATCAGCCATGGTCATGTTTAACCACGGAGCAGACTTGTAGGGCCAAATGACCTCCTATTTTATATGTTTCAGTGAAACCTAGGACTAAGTTGTTCATGGATATCTGGATATCAGGATTGAAGCAGGTGGTGACTGAAGAATGACAACACCATGAGCACCCCTTCCTAGAATTAAATACCTTTAACTTTTTTTCATCTAATACTGGCAATTTGTTTTAGATTCAGTTTTATTCAAATGAAGACGTGAGTCTCATCAAGGAGCTGACTTGGAACAGTTGCTAAACCTGATATAGCAAAAAAGACTCATTTCGTAGACACGGTCAAAAGGACAAAAATCACTGAATCGCTGCGGGTAAATTACTCTATATAATAATGTCACTTCAGATTCATGACACATCAGACTCCTCTGAGGTTTCAGATGGTATTGTCGGTGTTCTCTGTTTAAATAAACTTGTTAAAAATAAAAGTGATCAGAAAGAGCAGAAAACTATCAGAGATAAAACACCTTCTTGAAAGGCTTCATCCTTTTATTGAGTATTGTTTTGATACTTGAATCTTTTAATTTTTTCGAGGAGATGTTTATTCCTAAAATATTTATTTACAGTTCTGTAGATTTGGGTAATATCTTCCTGGGTGAAGAAATTAAGTAAAATATCAGAATCTGGTGCTACTTCCCACACTTCTAAGTAGATGTGGGATTCTTTTGTTTCAATTCATTCATGAGATGTTCGCATCGTTGGCTGGGCTGCATTTATTGCCCATCCCTGAGGGCATTTAAGAGACATCCACATTGCTGTGGATCTGGAGTCAGGGATATGGGGGAGAACACCCGGTCCTGGTGGCTGTCAAGGTGACGGTCGGCCTGAACCTCTACGTCACAGGGTCCTTCCAGGCACCGAGTGGGGATCTGTCTGGGATCTCACAGACCTCGGTGCACAGGTGCATCCGCACAGTCACGGAGGCCCTATATGCCCAGGCGGCTCAATGTATCCACTTTGATGTGGACCGAGCCCACCAGGATGCCTAGGTTAGCCGCCACCGTCGGGATGCCCGAGTCCAGGGGATGATCGACGGGATGCATGTCCCCTACGAGCACCAGCAGATGACCGGCCGCTCTACACAAACCTAAAGGCGTACCACTCAATGTGCAGCTGATTTGTGACCATCAACTGCACATCATACACATCTGTTCTCGATACCCGGGCAGTATGCATGATGCTGGGGTTGGCTCCTGGGCGACAGGGGCTATCCACGGCGGGCGTGGCTGATGACGAGAATCCGGAGGCCACAGACCGACGCATAGACCCGTGAAAATGACACCCATGACGTGACCAGGGGTGTGATCGAGCGGTGCTTCGGCCTCCTGTATATGGGGTTAGGTTGCCTGGACCGCTCTGGAAGGGCCCTCCAGTATCATGCTGAGAGGGTTACCCATATTATGGCGGGCTGCTTCGCCCTCCACAACATCACGCAGCAGAGGGGTGAAGTGTTGGAGGAGGAGGAATGCCAGGCCTTTTCCGTCAATGAGGGTGGGCAGGACATGGGGCCCAGGCAGGCATGGGCAGCTGCACAACATCTGCACCAGGGCCAACGCACACGGGACGCTCTGATTGCCTCCAGGGTCACTGATTAGGAGGGGTGAGCGGAGGGGGGGGAGGGGGGGGGGGGTGGGGGTGAAGGTGGTGCGACTGACCAGGGCACCGACACTACATCCCAACCGCACACTTCCTCACTACACCCCCACCCCCTGCTTGCAACCTCCTCTGTGATACATACCTGACGCACTACGGGTTGGAGGCCCTGGGCTGGCAGTAACAGCGGGTCTGGTCCATGGGGTGGGGGATGATGATAAATCCGCTTTGCGATGAACTCTGGTTCTCCGCATCATTTGACAATGTCTGACTACTGCCCACGGTAGCACTTTCCACCGTCCAGCTGGGTGACCCCTGCATGCGAGTTGGCCATTCCATCACATGGTCCTATCAGATCCCTGGGGTGGCGTGATGGGGACAGGTGGGGGGGGCGGGGATCTGTCCATCTCTCTCTTCCCTCCCCTCCAGCCAGCCTAGCCCATCTATCAGACAGAGCACCGAGGCAGGTTGTAACGGTGGCAACAGGGGTTTAATGTGAAAGAATATATACAGATTTGTGCATTAGCTACTATAACTAAACTGTGCCTTGCACCCATGACAACTTAACTGGTGTCTAACTTTCTGGCCTTAAAGGCCCTGATGCTACGTCTAGATGGGTCCCCAGACGGTAGGGGTGGAGGCGGCCTCCTGTGATTCTCGCCCTGCGACCTGAGCCCCCATAGGTGGGTGTCTTCTGGGGCGACTGGGCCTGGATGGGCCCAGCTGCTGCTGAGCGGGTGTCTCGGGTGGTGTGATGCCGCCCCATTATGCCCTCCGCCCACCGGATGCGCCGGGGGGCGGGGGGAAGAGTCTGTGGTGCTGTGGTGTTCCGGTACCACCTCTGAGTGAGTCACTGGCATGGGCCCCATCACCTCCTCCTCCCACGGGATGCCCGATGCCCCTGGGATACGCCATGGGATGGGAGTGCGAAGGGAGCTATCCCCTGAGGTTCCCCTGGCACTGCCAGTCCAGGAGGCTCGCTCTTGTCTCGACCAGGGTCCGCACTCTCGTGCCCATGGAGAACAGGGAGTGGTCCATCTCCGTCTGGAACTGTGCCACATCACCTTACGACTGTGCCACCACTTCCTGGGTTTGTGTCATATCAGCCAGTGTCTGCGCCATCTCCCTCTCGTAATGGGCCACCTTCCTCTGTGTGCGCCGCGTTGGCTAGTGCCTGGACAATGCCGCCGATGTTCCCAGTCATGGCCTGCTGTGACTGGGCCACACTCAAGAGCGCCACTGCGATTTTCAGGTTGCTCTGGGACATGAGGCAGCAACCCTGTCCTGGGCCTCGGCCAGCACCTGCACAGAATGCCCCAAGGCTTGGATGTGCTTATCCATAGCCGAACCGCCACCCTCAATGCCTCCATCGCGGACGCCATGCATTCGGTGTTGGCTTGGGTGGTACGCATGGTCAACACCACCTGCTGCTGCACGCGGTTGGGCTCTTCCAACTGCACCCGCAGCTGCTGGATGCTCGCCGACAACCCCTCATGTAGTTCCTGGGTCTCTGACTGCATCTCCACTGTGGAGGGATGGTTTGTTCCAGAAGCTCGAGATCCGTCTGGACGGCAGCTAGTCCCTTGGGCTTGGCCTGCCTCCATCCGTCCGCCCGCCCCCTCGGGTGTTCCTACCTCCTCCTGCTGTATCGGGTCAACTGTGTGGTACGCATCAGAAAGTGTCCCAGGAGCCTCTTCACTAAAGTGCCCAACCGAGGTGAGTGTCATGGGATGGTGGAGGGTGTTGGAGACAGCTGTGATGGTGTAGCGCACAAAGACTCCGAGAGACGAATAGAGTGAAGTCGATGAGGCTTTATTAAGCGTGTCTGTTCCCCCGCAGCTCGATAGTAGAATGGCCTGCGGGGGAGGACTACGGCTTCTTATACTCCGCCTTCAGGGCGGAGCTAGAGGTCAACGGCCAACCAGGACCCAGGATCTGTCAGCCAATGACATTGGGGCTTCCAGTCCCACATGACCCCTAATACATACTACCACATTCACCCCTTGTCAAAATGAACCCGGCGGGGTGATGCTTCGCATGGTGGTAAGGGTTTACAGGGCTGGTCCTGGGAGGAAAACATTCATACGGCAATACAGTATGTACAACATTGTCCTGTTTCAACTATTTACAGAAGGTATCGGGAGAAAAAGCAAAATGTTCTTGTGAAAAGTCCATATATTGATTTAGATCGACGCCACGAGCCAGTCGGGCGGTCTGGTCGTCCGTGTCGATCGCCTCGGCCCCGGTGGTGGTGGTGGTGCTTGTTCCGGTGTTGTCGTCTCCGGGAGCCTTACGGTTTCAGCTTGGGCTTTATTCTTGGTCGGGCCTGAGGGGAGGGGAACCGATCCTCCTGGGAAGGGGGCGGTTGCGGGGTGCGGCGGTGGCAGGAAGGGGGGGGGGTTGGGTGAATGGTGTCGGGGGGGTGTGTGTGTTGCCGGCGGGCGCCAGATCCCGCAGGGAGACCGTGTCCTGTCGGCCGTCGGGGTACTCCACGTAAGCGTACTGCGGGTTCGCGTGGAGGAGGTGAACCCTTTCGACCAACGGGTCCGCCTTGTGTGCCCGCACATGCTTTCGGAGCAAGGTGGGTCCTGGGGCCGCCAGCCAGGTCGGCAGCGACGTTCCAGAGGAGGACTTCCTAGGGAAGACAAGGAGATGCTCATGAGGCGTTTGATTAGTGCTCGTACATAATAGCAACCGGATGGAGTGGAGAGCGTCCGGGAGGACCTCCTGCCACCGTGAAACTGGGAGGTCCCTGGACCGTAGACGTTCTCCCTCTCTACTTGCCCGTTCCCCCGGGGGTTGTAGCTGGTCGTCCTGCTTGAGGCTATGCCCTTGCTGAGCAGGAACTGGCGCAGCTCGTCACTCATGAAAGAGGACCCCCTGTCGCTGTGGACGTATGCGGGGCAACCGAACAGTGTGAAGATGGTGTTCAGGGCTTTAATGACTGTGGCCGCGGTCATGTCAGAGCAGGGGATGGCGAATGGGAAGCGGGAGTACTCGTCCACCACATTAAGGAAGTATGTGTTGCGGTCGGTGGAGGGGAGGGGCCCTTTGAAATCCAGACTAAGGCGTTCAAAGGGGCGGGAAGCCTTAATCAGGTGCGTACCATCCGGCCTGAAAAAATGCGGTTTGCATTCTGCGCAGATGTGGCAGTCCCTTGTGACTGTACGGACCTCCTCGAAAGAGTATGGGAGGTTGCGGGACTTGACAAAATGGTAAAACCGAGTGACCCCCGGGTGGCAGAGGTCCTCGTGAAGGGTTTGGAGGCGGTTAATTTGTGCGTTGGCACATGTGCCGCGGGATAGGGCATCGGACGGCTCATTCAGCTTTCCGGGATGATACAAGATCTCGTACTTGAAGGTGGAGAGCTCGATCCTCCACCTTAAGATCTTGTCGTTTTTGATTTTGCCCCGCAGTGCATTATCGAACATGAAGGCTACCGACCGTTGGTCGGTGAGGAGCGTGAATCTCCTGCCGGCCAGGTAATGCCTCCAATGTCGCACAGCTTCCACTATGGCTTGGGCTTCCTTTTCCACTGAGGAGTGGCGGATTTCTGAAGCGTGGAGGGTTCGGGAGAAAAAGGCCACGGGTCTGCCCGCTTGGTTAAGGGTGGCCGCTAGAGCTACGTCTGAGGCGTCGCTCTCGACCTGGAAGGGGAGGGACTCATCGATGGCGCGCATCGTGGCCTTTGCGATATCCGCTTTGATGCGGCTGAAGGCCTGGCAAGCCTCTGTCGACAGAGGGAAGGTCATGGTCTGTATTAGGGGGCGGGCCTTGTCTGCGTACTGGGGGACCCACTGGGCGTAGTATGAAAAAAACCCCAGGCAGCGTTTCAGGGCTTTTGAGCAGTGCGGGAGGGGAAATTCCATGAGGGCGCGCATACGTTCGGGGTCGGGGCCTATTATTCCATTGCGCACTACGTAGCCCAGAATGGCTAGCCGGTTGGCGCTAAAAACGCACTTGTCCTCGTTGTACATGAGGTTCAAGGCTTTGGCGGTCTGGAGGAATTTTTGGAGGTTGGCTTCGTGGTCCTGCTGGTCGTGGCCGCAGATGGTTACATTGTCGAGATACGGGAACGTGGCCCGCAACCCGTGTTGATCAACCATTCGGCCCATCTCCCGTTGGAAGACCGAGACCCCGTTTGTGACGCCAAATGGGACCCTTAGGAAATGGTATAATCGCCCGTCTGCCTCGAAGGCTGTGTACTTGCGGTCACTTGGGCGGATGGGGAGCTGATGGTAGGCGGACTTGAGGTCCACGGTGGAGAAGACTTTGTATTGGGCAATCCGATTGACCATGTCGGATATGCGGGGGAGAGGGTACGTGTCTAGTTGTGTGTACCTGTTGATGGTCTGGCTATAGTCTATCACCATCCTTTGTTTCTCCCCTGTCTTCACTACTACCACCTGTGCTCTCTAGGGACTATTGCTGGCCTGGATTATGCCTTCCTTTAGTAGCCGCTGGACTTCGGACCGAATGAAGGTCCGGTCCTGGGCGCTGTACCGTCTGCTCCTAGTGGCGGCGGGTTTGCAATCCGGGGTGAGGTTCGCAAACAAGGACGGGGGTTGCACCTTGAGGGTTGCGAGGCCGCAGATAGTGAGTGGGGGTATTGGGCCGCCGAATTTGAACGTAAGGCTCTGTAGATTGCACTGGAAATCTAATCCCAGTAATGTGGGGGCGCAGAGTTGGGGAAGGACGTGTAGTTTGTAGTTTTTGAACTCCCTCCCCTGCACCGTTAGGGTAACTATGCAGAAACCTTTGATCTGTACGGATTGGGATCCTGCATCTAGGGAAATCTTTTGTGCGCTGGGATAGGTGGTCAAGGAACAGCGTCTTACCGTGTCGGGGTGGATAAAGCTCTCCGTGCTCCCGGAGTCGACTCGGCATGGTGTCTCGTGCCCGTTTATTAGCACCGTTGTCGTCGTCGTCTGGAGTGTCCGGGGCCGAGCTTGATAGAGCGTTATTGAAGCGAGACGTGGTTGTAGTAGTGGAGCGTCTTCCTCGAACCCCGTGGAGCCGTCGACACTGGGGTCCGTTGTTGCCGTCCAAGATGGCGTCGGGGATGAACAAAATGGCTGCCCCCATACATCGCACATGGCTGGGGGGGTCACAAGATGGCGGCGGGGGTGAACAAAATGGCCGGCCCCATGCGTCGTACAGGTCTGGGGTGGTCCAAGATGGCGGCGCCCTTCCCTCGTGGTGGCCGGGAGCCAAAATGGCGGCGTCTGCGGGTCGCACATGGGGCGCTGGGGGGGTTGGGGAGCGTTAGGACCGCGCGGGGCTCCCTCATCTCTGGGGACAGAAGTGGTCGGGACCCAAATTGGTAGCGCCGGCGGGTCATACGGGGGGGGGGGGGGGGTTGGGGAGCGTAAGCGGCGTGCAGGGCTCCCTGTTCTCCCGGGACCGCGGTGGTCGGTACCCAGAGTGGCTGCGCCTGCGGGTCGTACATGGGGCGCTGGGGGGGTTGGGGAGCGTAAGCGGCGTGCAGGGCTCCCTGTTCTCGCGGGACAGCGGCGACCTCACGGGAACGGCACACAACCGCGAAATGGCCCTTTTTCCCGCAGCTCTTGCAGATTGCTGCGCGGGCCGGGCAGCGCTGCCGGGGGTGTTTCGCCTGGCCGCAGAAATAGCAGCGGGCGCCCCCGGTGCGACTTGGCGTTAGGACCGCGCAAGCCTGTGGGGTGTCCGGGGGGGGGGGGGGGGGGGTTTGTCGCGACGGGTATGTACGGAGCCCAATGGGCTGCCGCGCGGTCGGGGCCGTAGGCGCGGGTATTCCGTGCGGCCACGTCTAGGGAGGCTGCTAGGGCCCGTGCCTCTGAGAGTCCTAGCGACTCTTTTTCTAGAAGTCTTTGGCGGATTTGGGAGGAATTCATACCTGCCACAAAAGCATCGCGCATTAACATGTCCGTGTGTTCATTTGCGTTCACCGAAGGGCAGCTGCAGGCTCGTCCCAAAATCAGCAGCGCGGCGTAGAATTCGTCAATCGATTCTCCGGGACTTTGCCGTCTCGTCGCGAGCTGGTAGCGAGCGTAGATTTGGTTAACTGGGCGGACATAGAGACTTTTCAGTGCTGCGAACGCCGTCTGGAAATCCTCCGTGTCTTCGATGAGGGAGAAAATCTCCGTGCTTAACCTCGAGTGCAGGACCTGTAGTTTTTGGTCTTCTGTGACCCGGCCGGTAGCCGTTCTGAGGTAGGCCTCGAAACAAGTCTGCCAGTGCTTGAAGGCTGCTGCCGCGTTCACTGCGTGGGGGCTGATCCTCAGGCATTCCGGGATGATCCTGAGCTCCATAGTCCTTTTTAGGCACGCTTAATAAATTGTAGCGCACAAAGACTCCGTAGAGACGAATAGAGTGAAGTCGATGAGGCTTTATTAAGCGTGTCTGTTCCCCCGCAGCTCGATAGTAGAATGGCCTGCGGGGGAGGACTCCGGCTTCTTATACTCCGCCTTCAGGGCGGAGCTAGAGGTCAACGGCCAACCAGGACCCGGGATCTGTCAGCCAATGACATTAGGGCTTCCAGTCCCACATGACCCCTAATACATACTACCACAGACGGGAAATCACTGTCATCCTCCGACCCAAGCTCCACGGCTTCCTGAATCTCGGACAGAGGGCTGGTGTCCGAGCTGCCCCCCTTGTCAGTGCTCGGCTCGCAGGGGAGGTGGGGGCTCCGGCTGTGGCACTGGCTGCAGGTCCTGCAAGACACAAGACAAGATGCATGATTATACCCCGGGCCGAGAGGGGAGTGAGGATGGAGGGTTAGTGGTGGTGTGGGGGTGAGGCACACAGTGTAACACCTTCCCTTCCCCCAAGATCCCCCAAATCCCAAACGTTGTAAAATGCAAAAATAATAGACCCTTAGAATATTTATAGAACGCATTCATAATAAATCCTACTTAATAAAGCTGCTGCAGGCTTTTGTGTTTACCAGCACTGACCCTTTGCATGTTCCAGAAATGCCGAGACAAGTTCATTCAATTTGCAAGATTTTGGATTGTCGCATGCATACTGGGAACAGTTTATCATTATCTTCAACATCTGATTTCCATGTTGAGGTACCCTTTCAGCTTTTGCGCGCACACTTCCATGTCCTTCTTGCTGCAAGGCACACTTTGTGGGTGGCACTGAAATAACTTTTTAAATTTTACAGCCACATCTTCGAACTAGCAGCAGTGCAATCAGAACCTACACGCATGATGTATTATAATGAACCCAAGAAGGGATGTGGGCTGCAAAACGAGGCAGCCTCTTTTCTTCAACTTCATGTTTTAACTGTGCTTACAGGAGAAGCCTGTACATAACTTGCAGGGGAAAACCTGGATTAGAGATGGACATCTGGACCTCCGATGCCTTATCTGCTTCTGCAAATCTTTGTGCCAGAAGCAATCGATGGAGTGGGATGGAAGATGTTCAGCAAATAGAATAAAGAACAGTACAGCACAGGAACAGGCCCTTCGGCCCTCCAAACCTGTACTGGTCATGATACCAACCTTTGCCAAAACCCTCAGCACTTCTTTGCTGTATCCCTCTATACCCATCCTATCCATGTGTTTGTCAAGATGCCCTTTGAATGCCATTGGTGTATCTGCTTCCACAATCTCCCCTGGCAACGTGTTCCAGGCACTCCCCACCCTCTGCGTAAAAAACCTGCCTCGCACATCACCTCTACACTTTGCCCCACGGACCTTAACCTATGCTCCCTGGTGACTGATCCCGCCACCCTGTCTGCCCATCCACTCTATCCGTGCCCCTCATAATCTTGTAGACCTCTATCAGGTCACCCCTCAACCTCCGTCTTTCTAATGAAAACTGTCCGAGTCTATTCAGCCTCTCCACACAGCTAACAACCTCCAGACCAGGAAACATCCTGGTAAACCTCCTCTGCCCCATCTCCAAAGCCTCCACACCCTTCTGGTAATATGGTGACAATTGTGCGCAATATTCCAAGTGCGGCCGTACCAAGGTTCTATACAACTGTAGCATGACTTGCCAGTTTTCATACTCGATGCCCCGTCCAATGAAGGCAAGCATTCGTATGCTTTTTTGACTACCTTGTCCAGTTGTGTTGCCATCTTCAAAGATCTGTGGACTTACAGGCCCAGATTTCTCTGACTTTCTATATTTCTAAGAGTTTTGCCAGTTATGGTTTATTTCCCCCCTAACAGCCCTACCAAATTGTATTACCACACATTTGCCCGGATTAAACTCATTTGTCCGGATTAAACTCATTTGCCATTTCTCTGCCCAAGTCTCCAACCTATCTATGTCCTGCTGTATCTTCTGACAATCCTCAACACTATCTGTCACTCAACCAACCTTGGTATCATCAGACCAGCTACATTTTCCTCCAAATTGTTTGTGTCCACTACAAACAAATATTCACCTTTTGTTCGTCCTTTTTCTCCCACTTTTTAAAAATAAATTTAGAGTACCCAATTATTTTTTTCCAATTAAGGGGCAATTTAGTTTGGCCCATATACTTAACCAGCACATCTTTGGGTTGTGGGGGTGAAACCCATGCGGACATGAGAAGAATGTACAAACTCAACACGGAGAGTGACCCAGGGCCGGGATTCAAACCCGGGTCCTCGGTGCCGTGAGGCAGCAGTGCTAACCACTGCACCACCGTGCCGCCTTCTCCCACTGAGTTACCAAGATCCTGATTTCCTTTACAGCACAATGGTGTATTGCAATACATCTGATGTCATTATAACACATGTCCCTTTTCTTTTCCAGCAGTTTTCCCAAGTTGAAGAGCTGGGTTCAAATACTTGAGGCAGTCTGAGGCATAGACTCTTCATAAAATGCCAGATTGTGCATTCATAATCAAAGATAGATGCATTCTGGATCGTTTAGAGAAAGGGACTCTGGACGAAGTACTGGGTGAACTATGTAATACAAGAAGAGGAGCAGGAAGCAGATGGCTGCAGAACCTGCTGCAAATAGTCTTCAGTGAAGTGTGCATTGGTGCGCCATGGGCATACCTGTAGAAGAGAGGAGATAAACAAGCAAAAGGCTCCACGTGTATTTTGTGAATGTAAGCAGGACTTTGCAGGATGGTTGGATAGGGTGCAGAGCTGCAGTCTACCTTGTGCAATATTGACACATGGAATGGGTTCACATTCCTGAGGCCACCATGGTGTGTGTGACAGTGCCATGACTATCTTATGAATAGGACAAATTAGAATTCAAGTAGTGGCTCTCATACAGATCCCTAGTCATCCTGAAGGACTGCTCCAACAGCATGCAAGGAGCTGACACTAGCCAGGGCAAGCTTGATCAACACCCCTCCACCCTTTTAAACATTTGCTCCGTCCAAGTGGTGCCACATTACAACAGAGTATGTCATCACTAAGGATATCTCAGTAGCATCTTCTCTGTCACCAGGAAGGGCAAATGTA
This sequence comes from Scyliorhinus torazame, assembly GCF_047496885.1. NCBI lineage: Eukaryota > Metazoa > Chordata > Chondrichthyes > Carcharhiniformes > Scyliorhinidae > Scyliorhinus > Scyliorhinus torazame. Next base: position 95,023,017 of record NC_092714.1, on the reverse strand, counting down.
ACGGCCACAATGGGAATACCAACATGTTCCCCTCCATGATGAATGTAATGTTGACTTGGGATTGTGATCCAATCCTTCGCTGTCACTTGGTCAGAACCCTGAAACATCGTGCCTAACAGCATTGTGGGTGTACCTACACCACGCAGACAGCAGCGGTTCAAAAAGGCAGTTGCCCACCACCACCTCGAGGGCAATTAGAAATAGTCAATAACTGCTGGCAGAGCCAGTCATGCCCAAACCAAAGAATGATAAATATAAAGGAGTAACCAATGAGCCAGCTAATTCTTAAGAGAATGGCTTATTGCTTTATCCAGCCAATGCTGTCATTGAATTGAAGAATCGCCAATTTGGGGACAGAAGTTGACGCACAGCCCCACAGTATTAGGCATGGTGCCAGCATTTGATGTGATTTGAATGCCACAGTGATGAAAGTCTGCCAGCTTCCACACTGCAGCCTTCATTACAGTACATTCTTGAAGAGAAGCAATTTGGATTCTGAATGACATACACCATGCAGAGACACTGACGATAAATCACACATGTAATTTCATTTGTTTTTAAATACATTGTACGGAAGGAAAAGCTGTTCAAAATAGGGGAGGTTGTTTCATTTGCTTCTGAATGATGAAAGCTTGTGCACAAGTGATTCTGCAGGAGCAGGATTGCAAATGAATTATGGATTATTTTTGTGAGAGTTGTCCATGGCTGATGGAGCAAATCTCCTTTGCCCACTTCTTCCTGAATATTCCCTGCCCTAGCAATAATTGGGCTGGTCTATTCATTCTCCTGCTGCAGATGACTCTCTTCATTGTAATGTTGTGCAACATTTAACCAGTGATGAGTTTGGGAATCCTTGCTGGGGAGACAACTGGGAACACCATCGCTGCTATGACAGTCCAGACAGTGTAATCCTTACATAGCATGCTTATGGTGCACTCAATGTTCTGTTGAGATATGTGTCTTTCTGCAGCTGTTTTCAACTGGGGTTTCTCTGGGGTGATGGACTAAGTGGAACAGCGGTAGGGGCATTCATCAATTCATCAACAAGTTCTCATAGGAGCCATTGGGCGGAATCGTACCATATTTTCTAAAGTGTCAGGCTTGGACTGAAAATTGGCTGGAAGCCTCTTTAAATAAAGAAAATGAGTGGCCGTGGTTTATGGCATCACTCTGGTGGGGTGAGGCCCGATGGTGCTGGCACCCGGCTCCATGAATATTGGTGCGCCATCTTTAAAGGGTGCCCTGATGACAACTGAAGTTTTACTTTTCCGCCTACCCCCAGACAATCATCGGGGGCTCCCCACCACCGAGGGAGTATTTTTAAAAAGCTGTTGTGAACGTTGTCAAGGTATGAATATTTAGTGAGGGGTGCCATGTGGCTGGGGGGCTCATTAATAATAAAATTTATTATAATTCGTTTAAATCAAGTTCCCGCCCTTTGAGCGTGAATCTCGTGATGTCGGCGGTGAAGGGCGTGGAAAATTGAGAAATGCGATCTCCGAATTGAATCTCGTTTCTCAATTTTCTCTGGGTTTTCCACCCGCGTCATTGTTCTCCCTAACGACGATCACGGGCTGAAAATCACCCCCATTGCCTTTTCTCCATTCTTGTGACAGGCTGTCACAAAATTAAAGCTGCTGTGATATCAGCTATTGCCTTACATGATGAGGTTCTTGAGGTCTGATCCGCAGGGTGAATTTCTACAAGGGTTCTTCTGTTCATTTGCTGTAACTTAGGCTGAAGATCTGCAGAAACCACAGAAAGATTATGGACTTGGTCAATCAACAAGAACACAGAAACAGAGTCCAAACATAAAGTCGACATAGACAGCTTATATTTGGCCAATTTGTCCCACTCTCCATCACCCCCTCCTCTTCCTCTACCCCCCATACCCGCAATTTGTTGTGCCTAGATAATTAGAAAAAGATTAGGTTTTTTGGGGCCCTTCTGGATCAGCAGAGGACCTGGTACACATTGAACACCAAGTTGATGGATTGCCCTGCATCTTGTAGTGCCATGGGCCTTACTGTAGGATGAAATGGTGGGATATTCCTCCCTACTTCATTCGCATTGCTAAGTTGGAGCAGTGTCTGTTGGATGTGTGGGTATCATCCTAACAGTTTTACTGCATTTCTGCTGCAAATATGGCAATGGGGAGGTGCAGCTCCAAGAAAATTTCCAGTCAAAGTGTCTCTACTTAAAATGTGACCCCATAATTTCTCTTTACAGATACAGATGGAGCTGCCATTTACTTTCAACTTTTCCTATTTTTTAAAAATTTCTGTTATTAGAAGCAACTAAATAGTGAACCAGGCAGCCTATGGTTGTGGGGGGGGGGGGGGGGGGGGGGTTGATGAGCTTAACCTTTACAAAAACCATCAAATGTGAATGTGACCTTCAGCAAAAAGCTAGCAAGTGCCTCTGAGCTGGAGCAAGTCTGTTCTGCCTTGTCGGTGAGATGACATATTTTAGAACCATTCAGTAATGCTCTTTGTAAATCAACATATTATTGTCAATCCAATAAACATTCAATATATTCTTTCAGATCTGTCGCTGGGAACATTGATTCTCCGGAACATTAGCACTGCTGCAAATGGTTTGTACCAATGTACAGTTTCTAATACAATTGGATCCAGTACCTGTGTCATTGACCTACAGGTTATTGCACGTAAGTAGACTATAAACACTGGATTTTTTGCAGAAGCTATCGTTTTGTGATTTTTTTTTTCTTCACCTGAGTAAATAATTTGACCTGCATGTACACAATGCATTAATAGCAAGTAGGGTTTGAATTCCACAGCATTTGCACACATGAGCAATCCAACCACTGAAAACAATTCATACTCTGTAGATTAAATAGTTAAATCTATTGAAAGAACGTTTACGGTAACATAAAAATACCTACCTTATGAATCCAACAGAATTTTATAAACAATTATCTTTAGCAATAACATTCTATTATATAACAACATTTTGAGGGTTATTTGGTGTGCAAATTGGGTGCCTTGTATATTAGATGAATAAGGCTGTTATATTTGAGCTCAAGTCTGTAATAACAATTCTGCCACCTTCTCATTACAGCTTTAACATCCATCTGAGCAGGTAGACAGAACCTCAGTTTAATGGTTAATTTGCTCTGACAATACAGCATTGCATTGGGCAGCCAGCTTAGACTACGTGCGCACATCCTAATGAGAGTCTGCAACCTTATGAATCAAAGGAGAGTCAAGCTGCCATTTTTGACCTTTTTCTGAGCAAGTCACAGGGCAGAGAGAGGTTCAAGTAGAACTTTGTGATGGGTTTATAGAAATATGAGGTTTGTTTTATTACATTTCTTTGTGATAATAAACTGGCTTCCTCTTATTTGCAAGGCTTCAATTTTCTCTCTTCCCCTGCAGAAGGCACTGACATATTCTGGGTTTCAGTTTCGCAGGCAGGGGCACTGGTATTTTCTAGTACAAGCAGCCATCCTTTATATATGTTTTGACGTGCTATTTGATCTAAAGCTGTATTGCAATTGATCAAACTCAAGTACTTACTAGAATGGTCCACTGAATAGTGACCAGGGGTGGGAATACTTCGAGTTTTTTCTGTATGTATCTCCTTCGCTTCAGGACTAACTGCAGCACGCCCCTTGCTACCCTGACTGAGATTAGGTAAATTTGCATAAACTGGGGATTGACTCTAAAATCTTCCTATCTTTCTGGAAAGTATCCAGCAGCTGAGCCATTCGGAAAAAATAGTTGTAATATTTAACTTGGAAATAAATTTCTTCAATTCACTTAACTATTTTTGACATGTGCGGCCTCCTTCATTTAAAATGCCTTGCGTTGTTATACATTTAAGATCAAATGAAAAAAATGTAAAATGAGGGGTAGTATTATTATAAGCTAGATGCTACTACTGTAGAAAACTTAAAAGAAAGTAATGGTTAATATTATACATATATCGGACTGGGGGCCCTGGTCAGGATCGAAGAGGTATTGGGGGGCCTGAAGGTCATGCAGTCGGGTAAAGCCCCGGGGCCAGACGGGTACCCGGTGGAGTTTTACAAAAAATTTACCGGGATAGTGGGGCCGGTGCTGGTCAGGGTCTTTAACGAGGCAAGAGACAGAGGGAGTTTACCCCCGACGATGTCGCAGGCCACCATCTCGCTCATTCTGAAACGGGATAAGGCCCTGGAGGCCTGTGGGTCATACAGGCCGATCTCTTTGACCAACGTAGACGGCAAGTTACTGGCCAAGATTTTGGCGACCAGAATTGAGGATTGTGTACCGGATGTAATTGTGGAGACCAAACCGGGTTTGTAAAGCGGAGGCAGCTGGTGGCCAACCTAAGAAGGCTGCTCAACGTGATTATGATGCCCCCGGAGAGGTAGTGATAGTGGTAGCCATGGATGCTGAAAAGGCTTTTGACTGGGTCGAGTGGGATTATCTGTGGGAGGTACTAGGACGGTTCGGGTTCGGGGCGGGGTTCATCGACTGGGTTAGGCTACTGTATCAGGCCCCGGAGGCGAGTGTAAGGACGAACAGGACAACATCGGACTACTTTAGACTGCACCGTGGGACAAGACAGGGCTGCCCTCTCTCCCCACTGCTGTTTGCGCTGGCCATGGAGCCGCTGGCAATTGCACTGAGAGCTTCTAGGGGCTGGAAAGGGCTGGTCTGGGGGGAGTGGAACATAGAGTCTCGCTATACGCAGATGATCTGCTATTATACGTATCGGACCCAATGGTGGGGATAGACGGTATTATGGCAACCCTGAGGGAATTTGGCCGGTTCTCCGGATACAAACTGAACATAACTAAGAGCGAGTTGTTTGTAATTCAGGCGAGGGGGCAGGAGAGTAGGCTGAAGGGGTTGCCGTTCAGGCTAGTGGGGGAGGGTTTCCGATATTTGCGGATTCAGGTGGCACGGAACTGGGGCAAGCTGCATAAGCTCAACCTGTCCCGACTGGTGGAACGAGTGAGGGACGAGGTCCGGAAGTGGGATGCGCTCCAGCTGTCATTGGCGGGGAGGGTGCAGACTGTTAAGATGACGCTTCACCCGCGGTTCTTGTTTGTTTTTCAGTGTCTCGCCATCTTTATCCCGCGGTCCTTCTTTAAGAAGCTGAATAACATTATTCTGGGATTTGTATGGGCAGGGCAGTCCCCGCGGGTGAAGAGGGTGATACTTGAAAGGAACAGAGGAGAAGGGGGGCTGGCGTTGCCGAACTTCAGCAACTATTACTCGGCGGCCAACATAGCGATGATAAGGAAGTGGATGGTGTGTGCGGGGTCGGTTTGGGAGCGGATGGAGGCTGCTTCGTGCAGGGGCACTAGCTTAGCAGCCCTGGTCACGGCGCCTCTGCTGCTTCCGCCGGCACAGTACTCCACCAGTCCGATAGTGGTGGCGGCTCTTCAGATCTGGGGCCAGTGGAGGAGGCATGTAGGGGAGGTAAGAGCATCGGTGTGGACCCCAATCTGCGGCAACCACCGATTTGCCCGGGGAACATGGAGGGGGGTATCGACTGTGGAAGAGGGCGGGGATTGTGAGGATGGGGGATCTGTTCCTGGAAGGGAGCTTTCCGAGCATGAGGGAGCTGGAGGAGAAGTTTGGGCTGGCGAGAGGGAACGACTTTAGATACTTACAGGTGCGGGATTTTGTACGCAGGCTGGTGCCGTCCTTCCCACGTCTCCCGCCGAAGGGGAGGCAGGACAGGGTAGTTCCTAGGGGAGAGGTGGGAGAGGGTAGAGTTTCAGACGTCTACAAGGAACTAATGGGAGCTGAGAATACGCAGACCGAGGACCTGAAGCTTAAGTGGGAGGAGGAGCTTGGGGGGGAGATGGAGGACGGTAGCTGGGCGGAAGCCCAGAGCAGAGTAAACACGACCGCAACATGCGCCAGGCTCAGCCTGATCCATTTTAAGGTCGTGCACCGGGCCCACATGAGTGGCCTGGATGAGCAGATTCTTCGGGCTGGAGGACAAGTGTGCTAGATGCGCCGGAGGGCCGGTTAACCCATGTACACATGTTCTGGTCGTGCCCTAATCTCAGGGGGTATTGGCAGGGATTCGCAGATGTCATGTCCCGGGTATTGAAAACTGGGGTGGTTATGAGTCATGAGGTGGCAATCTTTGGGGTTTCAGAGGACCCGGGAGTCCAGCAAGAGAGGGAGGCCGACGTTCTGGCCTTTGCTTCCCTGGTAGCCCGGCGACGAATACTGTTAGCATGGAGGGACTCAAAGCCCCCGAGGGCTGAGGTATGGCTATCGGACATGGTGAGCTTTCTTGGCCTAGAGAGAGTCAGGTTCGCCCTGAGAGGGTCGCTACTAGGGTTCGCCCGAAGTTGGCAGCCATTCATTAACTTCTTTGCAGAGGAGTAAGTGACAGCAGGGGGTGGGGGGGGGTGGGGCGTGGCTAGGGTAGTGTAGAGTAGAGTAGGGGAATATTGAGGCAGGTCCGTGCATGAACAGAGCTCTGGTTTGCACTATGTTTAATTTGTGTCTTGACTTTTTTTGTTCTGTACAATGTCACTTTTTCTATATGCCTAAAATACCTCAATAAAATTGTTTGTTGAAAAAAAAAATTCTACATATATGGGTGCCACAGGTTAGCACTGCTGCCTCACAGCGCCAGCGACCCAGGTTCAATTCCGGCCTTGGGTGACTGTGTGGAGTTTGCATGTTCTCCCCGTGTCTGCGTGGGTTTCCTCTGGGTGCTCCGGTTTATTCCTACAGTCCAATGATGTGCTGGTTAGGTGGACTGGCCGTGCTAAATTGCCCCTTTGTATCCAAAGGATGTACAGGTAAGGGGTTATTGGAATGCGGCAGAGGAGTGGACTTCATAGAAGTGCTCTTTCCATGGGTCGGTGCACACCCAATGGGCCGAATGGCCTCCTCCTGCACTGTCGGGATTCTGTGATATGGCACTATAATTAGCATATCTATGTGCCAAGATCGATAGAAATCTGGACTGTTTGGTGCAGTTAACATTAATATGTAAACATATGAGAATATGTCAAAAAATTTAAGAAACTTACCATTTAAAAATCCCATGTTATACATCTCTACCATTTGCTATTCATTGTCTGCTTATTATTTGAGCTAATCTTAAAAATATCATTGGTGAAGGGACTGCGTGATATTATATGACAATCCAAGCAAGACTGCTAGGATGAAAGTCACCTCTCGCTCATGCTTGTTAATGGTCCTAAGTGAAATTAGTTCAGGCAATCACAATCCAGTTCTCTGGGGATGCAGGTCCATGGCACAGATCTCCCAATACTTTGGCACTAATTGACACTAATGAGGCAATCTCACAGAGACATTACGAGGCAGGATAATGTGAGAAATGGAAATGTCATGCTAATATAGTGAGGGTAGAGGAGGGATTCCAATAGGTTTCTGCAGAAAACTGTGTTTGCAATGTTATACAAATAATAATTTTATACCTTTATTGGTTGTCTCTCTCAGATGGATGTTTTGCACATGTTGCTCATTAAAATTTTTAGGAATACTGTGGAAATGTTACGATGGAATATTTTTATTCCAATCATATTGCTGTGGAACTATTAGAAGGCACCATTTACAGATACATTCTTCACTCGTAATAGATGGGGGAGAAAAGCCAAATGCTAAAAAGCTATGAGCAACCATGGTGTGGATACAAAGAAGGAACACAAATCTAGGTGAATAGTGGAAATGAGAATGGACGACTGACATTTATAAAGCACCATTGACAGCCTCAGGACATTCCATAATGCCTTTCAGGCAGCAAAGTGCTAGTCATCATTCGAATGAAGGAAAATGAATAGTCAAATTGTGTACTGACAAGATCCACAAACAAAGAGATAAACAATCAGGCAATCTGTTTTATGTGTTGGGTGAGAGATAAATGTTGGCTAGGATCTCTGGAGAACTCACTTGCTGTTCTTCGAAAGTGCTGTGGATCTGAGGGGGCAGATATCTTGATTTTAATGTTGTTCCGACAGGATGGTATCTCCAACGGGCAGCACTCTCAGTGCTGCACTAAAGTGTGAGCCGAGATTATGGAATTAAGACTTTGGGTCTCGAATTGGGATCCATCAGTGGCGAGAGTTCTACCACTGTGCCAAAGTTGGAACTTTAGCAATTTATAGGCTTATTTGTGAACTGCCACACTTCTTAGTTCAATTTCCAATGTATGGAAATGCTGTAGGTTTTTGAAAAGTGTTTTCTAGCAGTTTCAGGTTGGTCTCCGAAACCATTTCTGGTGGAACCATTCTAGATCAACTGTATCCATTGATATTATAAACATGGCATAAAAACCTCTCCGGAATGTTCTGCACACTTAAGGGAAGAGTTACAGGCCCAAAGAGCAGAAGACTCATTTGAGATACTTCATAATTTTAATGTTGCCATAAATAACACAAATAACATGTGCCTTCAACCCTTGGAGTTGTTCCCGTTCTACTGTTTTAACTCGGCCAAATGTGTGCTGGATGTACTATTAATGTGAATAAACATGACATTTTTGCCATGCTTCCGGCTGAGTTCAGATGGAGTAAGTCCACACTCTGATATGAGCCCTGAAATAATATGAGCCCTGAAATAATATGAGCCCTGAAATAATATGTGTATAATTGCTACTATCTTGAGAACTTCAAATTGGTGTTGCAGAAGCCACGACATTATAGTGAACTAAACCATCAAAGTACCTTGTCAGTATACCCTACAACAGTTTTTTAAGAAATAGTTCATAGAAGTTAAGGATGCCATTGTACTATTCGGCCAGCATTTGTATGTTATATTAAACATAGAAACATTGAAAATAGAAGCGGGAATAAGCCATTTGGCCCTTCGAGCCTGCTTGGCCATTCAACATTATCATGACTGTTTCTCTGTCTCAACGCCATGCCCCAAGTGCTTTTCTCATACTCTTTGGTTCCTTCAGAGTCTAGAAATCTGTTTTCTATCAAGGGGTAATTTAGCGTGGCCAATCCACCTATCTGGCACATCTTGGGTTATGGCGGTGAGACACACGCAGACATGAGGACAATGTGCAAGCTCCACACAAACAGTGACCCGGGACCGGGATTGAACCCCGGTCTTTGATGCTGTGAGGCAGCAGTGATAATCCATGCACCACAGGCTTAAATATATTCTGTGACTTGGCATCCCCAGTCTTCTGTGGTAGAGAATTCCACAGAAGAGGTTTATCCTCATCTATGTCCTAAATGGGCTACCCTGCATCCTGAGACTGTATCCTGCAGCTGTTCAAGTACAGCTACAACACTGGCATCTACCTGACAATGTGTAAAATTGCCCAGGTGTGTCCTGTACATAATAAAACAGGACAAATCCAACCCAGCCAAATACTTCCCTATTAGTCTACTCTCCAGCATCAGCAAAGTGATGGAAGGAGTCATCAACAGTATTCAGCAGCACTTACTCAGCAATAACCAGCTCACGGATGCTCAGTTTGGGTTCCGCCAGGGTCACTCAGCTCCTGACCTCATTACAGCCTTGGTTGAAACATGGTCAAAAGAGCTGAACACCAGAGGTGAGGTGAGAGTAACTGATTGACATCAAGGCAGTATTTGGCTGAGTATGGCATCAAGGAGCCCTAGCTAAACTGGAGTCAATGGGAATCAGGGGAAAACTCTCCGCCAGTTGGAGTTATACCTTTCGCAAAGGAAGATGATTGTGGTGGCTGGAGGTCAATCATCTCAGCTCCAGGTCATCATTGCAGGAGTTCCTCAGGGTCCTGTCCTAGGCCCAACCATCTTCAGCTGCTTCATCAATGACCTCCCTTCCATAATAAGGTCAGAAGTGGGGATGTTTGTAGATGACTGCACAATGTTCAGCACCATTCGTGAATGGCTTGGGCTGACAAGTGGCAAGTTACATTTGTGCCACACAGATGACAGCCAATGACCATCTCCTACAAGAGAGGATCTAACCACCGCTCCCTGACATTCAATGGAATTCCCATCACTGAATTCCCCACCATCAACATCCTGGGTGTTACCGTTGAACAGAAACTGAACTGGACTAGCCATATTAACACTGTGGCTACCAGGGCAGGTCAAATGCTTGCAATCCTACGGCGAGTAACTCGCGTCCTGTCCCCCCAATTCCTGCCCACCATCTACAAGGCACAAGTCAGGAGTGTAATGGAATACTCTCCACTTGCCTGGATGAGTCCAGCTCCAACACACTCAAGAAACTCAACACATCTAGAACAAAACAGCCCGTTTGATTGCTGCCCCTTCGACAAACATTCAAATCCTCCACCTTCCAATGGACATTGGCAGCCTTGTTTACCATCTACAAGATGCACTGCAGTAACTACCATCTAGAAGGACAAGAACAGCAGATACCTGGGAACCCCACCACCTGGAGATTCCCCTTCAAATTACTCACCACCCTGACTTAGAAATATATCGTCGCTCCTTCATATGTCGCTGGGGAAACATCCTGGAACTCCCTCCTTCACAGCACAGTGCGTATAATTACACCTCCAGGACTGCAGTGGTTCAAGAAGGCAACTCACCACCACCTAGGGATGGGCAATAAATGCTGGCCTCACCAGCAACATCCACAACCCGTAAAGGAATTTTAAAAGAAAGACTGTGGCCCCTTGTTCTCCATCCTGAGGAAACAGCTTCCTAACATCCAATATGTCCAAGCCTGTCAGAATTTTAGCCGTTTCAATTAGATCCTCTCTAATTCTTCTAAATTCCAGTGAATACAGGCCCAGTCAACCCAATCTCTCCTTGTCTGACAATCCTGCTATCCCAGGAATCAGTCTGATGAGCCTTCGCTGCACTCCCTTTATGGTAAGTGCATTCTTTGTTCGATAAGGAGGCCAAAACTGCACATAATACTCTAGGTGTAGCCTTACCCTGCACAGCTAAAGAAAGACATCCTTGCTCCTGTACTCAAGTCATCTTGCAATGAAGGCCAATATACCACTTGCCTTCCTAACTGCTTACTGTACCTCCCTTAAAAAAAAAATTTAGGGTGCCCAATTCATTTTTCCCAATTAAGGGGCAATTAAGCGTGGCCAATCCACCTACCCTGCACATTTTTGGGTTGTGGGGGCGAAACCCACACAAACATGGGGAGAATGTGGAAACTCCACACGGACAGTGACCCGAGCCAGGATCGAACCTGGGACCTCGGCGCCGTGAGGCAACAGGGCTAACCCACTGCGCCACCGTGCTGCCCTTTTACTATACCTCCTTGCTTGTTTTCAGTGACAAATGTACTAGGACACCCAGGTCCCTTTGTACATCAACATTTCCCAATCTATCACCATTTAAGTAATACTCTGCCATTCTGTTTCTCCATCGGAAATGGATATCTTCACATTTTTCCAGGTTCTACTGCATCTTCCACGTATTTGCCCACACACTCAACTTGTCTAAATCACCTTGAATTCTCTTAGCATTCTGCTCAACACTCGCCTTCCCACCAGGTTTTGTGTCATTAACAAACTTGGAAATATTACTTTTGGTTCCATCATCCAAATCATTGATGTATATTGTGAATAGCTGGGCCCCAAGCACTGATCCCTGAGGTACCCCAATAATCACTGCCTGCCACTTTGAAAAATACCTATTTATTGCTACTCTCTTGTTTCCTTTCTTAACCAATCCTCAATCCTTGAAAATATATTAACCCCAATTCTATATTCTTTAATATTGCACACTAACCATCTATTTGAGACTATCAAAGCTTTCTGAAAATCCGAATACACCACATCCACTGGCTCTCCCTTATCTATTCCACAAATTACATCTTCAAAAACCTCTAGTACGCTTATCAAACATAACTTCCCTTTCATGACTTTGTCTAATCCTGTTAATATTTTCGAAGTGTCCTGTTGTCACATCCTTTATAATATACTCTAGCATTTTCCCTGTGACTGATGTTAGGCTAACTGGCCTGTAATTCCCTGTTTTCTGCCTCCCTTTTTTAAATAGCAGGATTGCATTTGCCACCCTTCAATTTTACAGGATTGTCCCAGAATTGACAGGGTGACAACCAGTTCATCTACTAATCCCATGACCACCACCTTTCGTATTCTGGGATGTAGATTATCACGCCCTGGGAATTTATTGGCTTTTATTAGTATGCTGCATGAAGGTTTAAAATGCCTATTTCAGGAGGCACATCAGAAAGGTCCTCACCAGAGGCTTGGTATTTCCTCAGAGAGCAAGTAAATGTCAGAACAGTTGGTTCAAAAGCATCAGAAATAAGCTGCAGGCCAACTGCCTATTGCAGAAGGATGCATTTTCTGGACAGTATCACAAATGGAGGAAATACTTGTACAAATTGGTTACAGGGAGGAAAGAGAAGCTAAAATTCTCTTGGTTTCTTTTGCTTCAACAGCACAACTTCAGAATGTTGGGATCATAGTTGGAGCTGTGGTAACAGGTATCCTGGCCCTTCTGCTCTGCATCTTCTCTATTATTGTCATTCTGTTCTACTGGAAGAGCAAAAACAAGTACGAAGAGGAAGAGATTCCCAATGAGATCAGGTTAGTACTTCTGGACTTGAAGACGGATAGAATTAGCCTTTATACAGCACTTTTCAAAACATTTCCAACATAATCATTGCTGTTATGTAGGCAAATCTGCCAGCAGATTTGAACCCAGTCAGATTTCGGACACAGCAATGCAATAATGACCAGTTAATCTATGTTTTGGTGATGTTGCTTGTGGACTAAATGTTACTGTTACAACAAGAGATCTCTTCCATTTTTATTTGAACAGTGCTATTGGATTTTGTTTTGCATCAATTGAACCTTAATGTTTCATCTGAAAGATGGCACCTCTCACAGTGCAGCATTCCTTCAGTACTTAGGGGTTTATGGATAGAGGGTAACAATTAGTAAACACTTTGAGAGCTGCAGAAATGAGCTGAAAATTGCTTATTATCACAAGTAGGCTTCAAATGAAGTTACTGGGAGAAGCCCCTAGTCGCCATATTCCGGTGCCTGTTCGGGGAGGCTGGTACGGGAATTGAACCCACGCTGCTGGCCTGCCTTGGTCTGCTTTAAAAGCCAGCTCAGTTGGTAACTCTTTTGCTTCTATGTCAGAAGGTCATGGATTTAAACTCCACTTCAGCCACTTGAGAGCAAAATCTTGCGTAGGGATTCAGTTCATTACCCGTGGAGTGTTCCACTGTCGGATTTGCTCCCTTTGAGATGAGTCATTTGTTGCCGGGCAATGCCCCTTTGGTTTTCTGAAAATATGTTTTTTCAACTTTAAACTGACTGAAACTTTTGCGAGTACTGGATATCGAAACAATGGCTGCCTCAGACGGACGCATCCAAAACCTCTTGGAAATGCACAGTAGGTGAAGCATTGCGAGGCAAGGCTGTCTGGCCATTAGAGAGAGAGTTTGCAAGTGACCCTGGCAATGTCAAGAAAGTCTTCAGCAGAGGAAGCAGGCTGCTCCCTCTTCCTTGCTTTTGGAATAAGGTTCGAGAAGCCAACTCGAGCAGAAATCTACCAGTGAACCAAGATATTGTAGTAATTGCAACACTTTCTGCATCTGCCCACATCAAGAAACCAACCAACACAAATTAACCACATTGTTTAAAACCTATGCCTCGAGGGCAATCGAAGAACACTTAATTGTACATCATTTTGGACTTGAGCTTTCCTTATTTCGTGTGTGTGTGTTTGTGTTTGACAAGGCAGAGTGCACAATCGCATGGAGCAATAAACTTCAACCTTTGTTGTGACGACCTATAAGCTTCTTCTGCCCTCTTGGGTGGATGTACAAAAAATCCACTGCATTATTTTGAACAAGAACATGGGAGTTCACCAGTGGCGTCCTCTGGTTATGATCACAATGCTGCTTGTGTGCCTTTACTATGTGCAAAATGGTTTCTACATTTTCTACATGACAACAGTAACGACACTTCAAAAGCATTTAATTGGCTGCAAAGTGCTTTTGGGTGTCCTGAAATCATTAAAGATGCTATTTTTAAAAAAAAGCAATTCTTCCCTTTGAACCATGGTGTGAGCTAACATAACTCCACGTACCTCCCTGACAATGAATTTATGCCTACCATAAGGCATAAGAGGACATCCCCTGTTGCTTTCCATTTTCTTTGAAAGATTTTTCATGCAGTGCAGGATCTTTTTCAAAAATAAAGCAAAAGGTTTTTGTCTAACTTGTATATTGATCTTTACTTTAACATGAACCTCGATTTTTGTAACCAAGTAAAATCTGTTCTGGGAAATAGGCAGCCGGCCGTAGTATACTAAAATGAGTGTGCGCCCAATTTTATGGGGTCTGAATAATTCATGCAAGCTTTACAGCACAATGCAGGTCATGCACTAGCAGCTAATGAGAGATGCAGAGAATCTGACCAGCAGTCCAGATTTAAAGAAGTATGCCTAAACTTAGGAGTAAAGACTGCATAGAGGGAAAGTATTAGTTCAGCCTTTCTAAAGCCAGTGTGTTTCAAATATTTGTCAGCTTTTATCAAGTTTGGGGAGGGGTGCGAATGGCACCAATGAGGTGAAAGGGAATTTAACTTGTCGATGCAAAATAGAGTCCATCAACAAATGACAGTTGCTCACCGTTAACGAATGACATTGATAAATGCTGCTGCAGAATTTCAGAACATCTTCCTCCGATAGATGCAGCACACTCAGCCTGTCAAGAGGTCACAACAGTTTATAAAGTCGTGGTTGTTGAGGCCAATTAGTTCTACTCCAGGACATCACTGTTGCGGGTTTCTCAGGATAGGATCCTAGGCCCAACTATCTTCAACTCCTTCTTGAATTATCTTCATGATTGCAAATCCTCATAATGAAGGCGACCCTTCTCCACAGGAAGCAGATCCTGGACAACATTAGGGCTTGCGTTGATATGGAGGAAATATTTGCAATGACAATGGCGCGGTCTAACCACGTTCACTTGACATTCAGTGGCATTGTTATCATCATCATTCTGGGGGATATCATTGACTGGAAGCTTAACTTCACCAGCCAGTAAAATACTATTGCTACAAGAACAGATCAGAAGCTGGGTATTTTTTGGCAACTGACTTACCTCATGACTCCCAAACTTTTTCTACCACCCCAAGTCATACGTCAAGGGAGTGATTACACTGCACTTTCCTTGATGAGTGCAACTCCAACACTTAAGTTCCTTAAATATCCATCTCCTCGAGAGAATTGGGGATGGACATGAAATGCTGGTCTTGCCAGTGCCTCCCATATTCTGCGAAAGAAGAAATGAAGACCTGAGTGCCACCTCTAACCTCTGTATTATGGAAGCTTTCTGTACTTGTCAAGTTTCAGCCTCATATTTCCACTTAAAATGATGAATGTTGCCCCTTGAGGAGAAAACATTTTTGATGCAACTTTGGAAAGATGATTGATTCATTTGGCATATGTCAGCATTTGGTAGTTCTAAAGGATCTGGTCACGTAAAGGTTTATTGCACATGCAAGGGCACAGTCACCATATGCTGGACGCAAGACGTTTATTTGTGCAACATATATGAATATACTTTCTTCTGTACTTTCCGATTCCGCGATTAGCAATTGCAGGAAGTTTGAATGTAATCCGTGTTACTCTGACATCGGCGCAAGTTTCACCAAATGTATAGTTTCTTAGTAGATTCTATGGAAGAAAATTTATGAAATGCACATTTTCATTTTATTTTCATTGTGCAGAACACTTGATTGATTGGGTTAAATGAATAAATGTAATTTTCATTCTGAAGGCTATAGCAGTTACATTTGTCATCCTTTAAGCTAAAATCTCATATCCTAATTATGATTCCAGAAAAAATGTACAAAATGTGCTGAGAATTGATGGATTAAGGAATAATGGATCATGTACAAGAGCTCTGTAGACCTTGGGATTCTGTTCACAGGCTCTCTGATTAGTTGGGCAGTCTGAGGTGCATTAAATAAAAGATTTCATTGAAAAAGACAATTTTAATATGCGAGGTTTCAATGACCAAGTGAGATCTTTTGAATGAGGATTGTTTGATGGTGTAATGTGTTAGAACATCAATGTAGAGTGATGAGAGACATGTTTGATTCTCCTAGAATTCCCCTATAGAATTGTACTGCGACGGATGTGGGTACTAAGTGGAGGGCAGGCTCAACACCATATACTGCCGGCCTTTTATCCACTGAACCATTGGTGCGAACCATAGTGCCTTGATGGTGAAGTTCATAAATACCTAACTGTAAGGAGGAGAGTGAAGCAGATGATCAGAAGATTGACTTCTCTGCGGGTTTGAATCTAGGTCAAACTGATAGGAGTACGGAAGCCACTTTGATTTCAAAGTTGCTAGGCAACTCGGAAGACAGGGATAATTTACTTCCAAGGTCTGTTCTAAATCTTGAGAATACTAGCATAACGATCAACGTACTGTGGAATTCATCAAGGCTTTTAGTTTTGAAGCAACAGTTTATTTTGTAAAACACACTTGATTTATTTTAATTATATTTAAATCTAATGAGCATGAACCATGTTGCCAATTGTAGTAACTAATTAAATGCAAGAGCTCTGCTCTCATGAGCAAGATTTGATTCCTGTGGAACTGAGATTTGTGGGAAAATAATTTTAATATTGTTACGACTCACCCTGGGCTAGGGCCAGGTCAAGTCCAGTCCCCCTTGACCCAGAGTTGCAACACAATTGAATTAACAATAATTCTCAGAAGGATACCTGATCTCTTTGGACCTTGGCTGCCCAATAATTATAGTCACCATGTTTGTAAATTTAAACAAAATTACTTTTTATTTATAACAAGCAATAATGAAATGTGCAGCAAATATAAATCGTTAAAAACTATTTTCTACTTCCTAATCCCTCCCACTTTAACTTGCCCCCGCCCTCTATATATCCACACACACACACACACGTGACAAACAAACACAGAGGGGAAGAGAGGGGTGCAAATACTAAGTAAAAGGATAAAGAGTCTTTGTTCCAGATGGTTGTCTTTAAGCACATTTTCTTCAAACTAGGCTTTCAAGTCGAGGATTCTGTTTTCAGTCTGCAATAATTTTCACTGTCGATTCATTCATTCAGGTTCTCTGTAGGTTCAGGAATACAACAGCTCACAGCATTTCAAGAGAGAGGGAGAGCAGGCATTCACAGCTTCTTCCTTGAGCATCCAGGACCCAATCACCATCTGTTACCGGGCAGAATACGGCCTTTTGGCCAATTCATTGCCCACCAGCCAACCAATCGAACAGAGTCCCACCCTATCTCTCGGATGCCACAGAGTCTGAGTTCTGCTGCTCGAAAGCGAGCACCATACACTATGTTGCAACTTTTTGAATTCCTCATTTTCTCTGCTGCTTGACTTAATATACATGTCCATTAAGCATCCATTGATCAAAATGATGACGGTAAAAAATAAAGAAATAAGGAAAGTCACAGGAGGGACCCTTACAATGTGCGATATTGATTTCATGGTTCCATAAAGAAGAATAACCGCCTTCACTATTTAGGTGTTTTAATGTAATTCACTGATTCCACAAGATACAAACAAAATGTATAGTGAACAAATGACATATTTCAGTAGGAGGTTACATCAAAATGAAGCATGGATTTGAATATTGGTTAAAGGTCTACGTCTGATAGAGCACAGGATCAGTGCAATAATCTATTTAGTTTATTGTATTTTAATTCCATAGGACTGATAGGGTTTAGCACTTTACCTCATGGGCCATCAGTCATGTTATAAATCATTTGTTTTATTTCTTGATATAATAGAAAATGCAACAGAATCAGTAGATGGCTCACTATTATTCTGAGATTTAAAAAAATTAATGTTCCTTTCTTCAGGGAAGATGACATCCCACCATCATCATCTACCAAAGGTTTTCATCCAACTAGTTCCTCAGAAAATGTTACCCTTACATCAGCAAACACATACAATGCCCACTACTGGCAAAATAAGACGCCCATCTACGAGTCAAACCCATTCAGTCGGTACAATGGACATACGCTTCACTCAATTACAACGACGTCCAGTCATCCACGGAACCGGCCACTGTATACAAATGGAAGCCACCACACCACGCCGAAGGCAATGGTTGTCGCTACAAGTTTATCACCATCCTCCCAAAACCCAGCAAAATGCAATGGTTCGCTTAGTCGGAAGGCTCCTTCACAACACACACTCTCCTATGCTGTTAGTCATTCAAATCTTCAACGAATGGGTGGCATACCAGTCATGATACCTGCACAGAACAGGGCAGGATCTCTGGTATAGGTAACATTTCATTGATAGACTGAAGACTATACTCATGACCTAAATTTCAGTTGCAGACGTATATTTTTTCATGTTTAAACCGGACTTTTTCTAGTCCGGTTCCATCCCTGATCTGTGAATGGGGTTATATAAAAGCAAAGCCATTTCATGCCTGAGTTTGACTTGACTTACATGCAACTGCATTTTGTCTTAAATTAACACATTGCTGAAGTCTTATTTCGCTTTTCAAAAATCATCGACTGACATTGATGTACCTTCTTAAGGTTGTTAAAAATGGAGTACAAGTTATTCTGAAAGGAACAAGACAGTTTCTTGTAATTAAAGATGAGTGATTTGAGTATAGCTTCTTAATTTCTGAGAGACTGAAAATGTGTCTGAAATTAAGTTACCGCCCTCGGACAGGAATACCTGAAGTTTTTTTTTAACCAAAAATAATGATTGCATCAGTTCATGCCTGTATCGCACCTGGGAAAAGAAGAAATGTTTGAATGAAGGGCGATGTTGAAAAGTAAGAACTAGTTGTGGAATATTAATGACTGAATTCCGGAATTCAGTAACTAATTGTAAGTGCATTGCAAAGGGCAGAAATTGGTGGAAAAGTAGTCTTGTCAATTGGGCAATAACTTTGGAACCATGCAGTTTTCTTTGAAGGAAATGCTTTGAAGTCTGCTCCAGTCTGGATGTCCTAAGATGTCATAGCCCATCGTTTTTGCTGAAATGCTCATGTCTCGCAATTGTACAAGAAGACCAGTGGTGCAAATTGTAGGCAGCAATCCTGACCATGAAGAAACTCGACTGTTGAGATGATTTAAGAAAAAAAATAATGAAAATGGATTGTACTAAATAATATCTTTCACTGCAAAAATGGGTTTGCAAATACCTGGACTGAACATGTTCTTAATTGCTGTGTGGAACAAAACCAGTGTTTTCACAACAATGTTTAAAATGTTTGTTGCGATGAAAAAATAATTTCCCATGGCTAGTGTTAATCCTTCAGTACTTTGTTGTTAAGAGCTGTGGGTGAAAATTTTCTGAAAAAATATTTATTTTCCCCATTAAGAGGTTAGGTTGCTCTTGTGTTGCAACAGTTAATTATGTTTACATTTTTTCATGGTGTCGATGACCCTTGCAACTGTTACACATTATTTGCATCTGGTGGAACCGTCTAGTTGGCAGATTGCTGATTGGCAGAGATTCCAGGTTCTCCCACTGTCTGGAAATTGCCGGGTTATGATGACCCAGCTGATAGGCTGTTTTTTCAGGATACAAGAAGCTGAGGGCTAACGTTAGATGCCATTTTGAATTCTGTAAGTTATTGTGGAGGTCTTTTGCTGACGTGGACGCTCCAACAAGTTTCACCTAGATAGCAAACTATGTCTCAATTACCAGTGGTGCAAAGCATTTGACTACTGTACTGCGTGCCCGAGTCATTTTATTACATTACAGAAGCTGCTTCCATCTGTGTTATGTAAATATTGACTGTTGCTGATGACAACAGTGCCAAAACAACTTTCCCAGAAGTTACTACCCACACCAGATATCTACAAATCTAAATATACTTTTTTTCACCCATCTGTGATACTGCAAGTTAAATCAGCAGCCCATGGAGATCAGTTTAAAAGAATATCTGCAGTATTATTAGAATGAGACTACTAGTCATTGAAAATGAATGAATTGGCAGAATTGAATGAAAACTCTTCTCAAAGACACCACTGACCTTCGGTAATTTGCTCCATGAATTTCAGTTATTGCATCAGTCAGTTTAAAAATGTGAAGTCAGCCATTTTAAATTTTTTGATTCTTCACATCTATCACTAAATGTACAATAAAATTCATTAGCACTGAAAAATGGCATTTTGCATTTAATTTCTAAAACAATTACAATATGGGATTATACATTGTCAGTTTATCAGGATTTAACCACTTGTACAAAAGAAAACAACCAGTTTTGAGGACTAAATGTTTGAACCAGTAATTTTGGCCTGAAATTGAAGGGGATGGAGGAATAGAAGCCATTTGGAAACGTACACTTCCTCTACAGGCAGATGCTAGAAAATAATTGCTTGTCTATTTTTGATCAGTCATCAACATTTCTAAATCATTAATGCACTCACGTTTTATTGTCCAACAGTTCAAATGCTGCCAGCAATGTTGCACTGATAATCATGTAAAGCACTGTATAAGTTAAAGTTGCAATTTTGTCTCAGTTTCCACCCTAAAATGCTAAAAGATTATGGCTGCGAAATTGGGCTCCATTGTGCCACCCGTTTGTGTTCCAGGTACCCTTTTGGTATTAAAGTGGCGGTGTCTATATTGTCTGTGACAATTCCCACTCGGCCTGTGCCCAGTACACTTTTGTTGAGGGCTGTAGCTTGGATGTTAGGAGTGTCCACCAGATGTAAGCAGAGTAGACAGATTATGACATCACTCAGCTGATTTAAAGCTGGCACTTCCATTTTTGAGCTTGTTGTTCTGGTTCTTAAAATATGCAGAGCTGGGCATATGTTCAGTAACAACAAGAACATAGATATGCACACAGACACAGACAAGTGCTCTGCTTAGGGAATTGTGCTGCACATGAAGGCCTGGTTGTGATGGCAAAGGTTCCAGTCAGGCCGCTTTCTCTTAGTCTAGAGTGCTCTAGTTGCAATCACCCTTGAATTGCAGCCCGAGCGGAAGATGGAGCAGAAGGAGCAAAAAAGACGAGCTGCTTTGCCCAGAGAAGGAGAAGGAAAGGGCCCTCCAGGCGGTCTCACTCACCTCTAGTCTTTGTTTTACCTCCCTCTTAGCAAGATCAATCAATGCATTATCTGCACTTTACAAAAAAGATGTTCCTAAAAGTTAATCACCTGTTTATAGATCTGGTGACCATGGCCTTGGAGTTTCCTCTTATTGTGTGTTTTCCAGGATGAATCGGGTATGATCTACCTGTTCACTTCCAACTGCTGCATCACAAAGGTGAGAAATGTGAAGGAAGTTCATCTGACCTGAGAGAGGGCAGAGCATGTACACAGTTTTGTGACTGGGGATGCGCCATGTTGTAAGGTGGCATCGACTGCACAAATGCCTTTGCAACTACCTAATTTCAATCCTGAATTGCATCACAACCACAAAGGTTACCATTTGGTGAACATGCAGTTTGTGCATGGCCACATAACATATACTGGAAGAATCACAATGCTTTTGTTCTGAGCTACCCTGTTATTCCATTGCATTCATTTGAGCCACAACATCAAACCAGAGGATGACTGTTAGGAGTCCAGGATTATCAGCTTTACTCCCGGAACAGGACCTCACTCCACGCTCAAACCATACACAGTCAGTAAGTGGAGAATGAGAGTCACGCTACAACTAATTATAGAACCGTTCATTGGGGCTCTGAAGCAATAGTTCCAATCCCTAAACCCCTCTGAGAGAACCCATTCCTGATTTGTAATGGCCTCAACAACCTTTCCATTGAGAGACCAGCCCTTGCCATCAAGGATACAGGGAACAGCTCAAGAAGAGAAAGAACAGGCAGCACTATGGTGCAGTGGTTAGCACTGCTGTCTCACGGCACCGAGGGCCTGGGTTCAATCACGGCCCCAGGTCACTGTCCATGTGGAGTTTGCACATTCTCCCCGTGTCTGTGGGCCTCACCCCCACAACCCAAAGATGTGCAGGGTAGGTGGATTGGCCATGCTAAGTTGCCCCTTCATTGGGAAAAAAAAAGGAATTGGCTACTCCAAATTTATTTAAATAAAGAAGAGAAAGAACAGGTGAAAGGGAGGGAACATCAGCAAATTCCCTTTCCAGCCAGGGGATCCGTGATCACTTCATTCAACTACACTTTCACTCAACACAAGCCCAAATTGTGCAACAGTCCGACTCCTGGTGTTCTGGCCCCTCTATTGTAGAACATCAAAGCGTACTTTTGGCGGTAATGCTAATAAAAACAACACCTAAAAGCAATCAATCCACACCAACCTTATCCAACAAACCAACCAATAATTGGATTGGGGGCTGGTTTAGCTCACTTGGTTAGACAGCTGCTTCCTGATGCTGAACAAGGCCAACAGCGTGGATTCAATGCCAATAGTGGCTGAGGTTATTCATGAAGGCTCCGCCTTCTCAACCTTGCCCCTCGCCTGAGGTGTGGTGACCCTCAGGAAAAATCACGACCAGTCAGCTCTCCCCCTCAAAGGGGAAAGCAGCCTGTGGTCATCTGGGACTATGGTGACTTTATGACTATTAGATACAGAAATTAACTATACACCGAAGGCTGGTTTTGCTCAGGGGGCTAGACAGCCGGTTTGTGATGCAGAACAAGGCCAGCAGCATGGGTTTGATTCCCGTACCAGCTGAGAATTCTGAATTCTCCCGCAGTGTACCCGAACAGGTGCCGGAATGTGGTGACTAGGGGATTTTCACAGTAACTTCATTGCAGTATTAATGTAAGCTTACTTTTGATGATAAAGATTATTATTATCCTTATTCCCTATGTGGCCAGTACCTTTGTCTGGCCGATGAAGTTCTATCACACTGGCTCACACCTGTACACGCACTCCTCTCTCACACACATGCACACACTCATCTCACATGTGCTCAAACACCCCTCTCTCACATGCACACACCCTTCCCTCTCTCACTTGTTCACACCTCTCACATGCACACACTCCTGTTACATGCACACACACACAAACACCCCTCTCACATACTCACACACGTGCACACACCCCCTCATGTGCGCGCACACTCATGCATGTGCATGCACCCCTCCCGTACACACCCCTCACACACGTGCACACACCCCTCACACAAGTGCATGCAAACCCCTCATACGTGCGCATGCACTCCTGCACGTGTGCACACACCCCTCACGTGCACATACCCCTCTTACCCTCACTGCTCACATGCACACACAACCCTCATGTGTCTCTCCGCACACACACCCCTCTCTCACATGCACACATACCCTTCTCAGACGTACACATACATACCCCCTCTCATGTGCACATGTACCTTCTCTTACATTCACCCATCTCTCGGTACTTTCATCTCATTTATTTGTTACTTGTGTAATTTGCCAAGTTTTTGACTTTTAGTCTGTTAATTTCACCCTGAGTTTTCATTGGTTTATTCAAAGGAAGCACCTCTTCCCTCATTCATGCTTTCCCCTGTCTCTGACACACTTACACTCTCCTCTCTCTCTCGCACACTTCCCCCCCCCCCAGCACACACACATTTATCCATCTCCCACACACACTCACCTCTCGCTGACACACATGCATGCTCACGCTCATCCCTTGCTCACACACATGCCTCCACTTGCCTCTTGCTCTCACACGCTCTTGCACATACTTTCACTCTCACACATGCACAATTGCTCACCCCTCACATGCACACATACTCCTCACATACAGACTTACAATTGACATTAATGATCCTGTATTTGGATGAGCATTAACAGTAAACATTAGGCCAGTCAGGTATCTGAATTAATATTTATAGTAACGATGATGTCAGTAATCCATATCGATGGGTGTTCAATGCATGAACTTTGCCAAGTCAAGTTGGAATGAGTTGTAACAGAAAATCCTAGTTGAAAATCTACTTACTGTGGTGTAGGAATATTGGGGGCGATGCTCCTATCGCGGGGCTAAGTGCCCACGTTGTCTGAACTCCATCGCGTTTCACGACGGCGCAAACATGCCCCCGCCATGACCGATTCACAGCCAGAAAAGGGGCCAGCAGTGGCGCCGCGAGAAACACTGTGGGCGTTGCACAGGACCAGCGGCGTCATCACGCGACGCCAGGATAACGCCGCGCTACGTATAAGGAAGTGCGCGGATCGGCACACACACACCGGGGCCCGACATGGATGAGCCCCTTCGTGCCGCTCCCCGCTTCCGGGACAGCGACCTGGAGGCAGTGGAGGAGCGCCGGGCAATCCTCTTCCCCAGACGTGGACACCGGCAGACGTGCAGCACCGTGCGGCGTGGATGGCGAGAGGTCGGGGCGGCAGTCAGCGCTGTGAGGCGCATTCCCCGCACGGGAGACCAGTGCAGGAAGAAACTGTACGACCTCACGAGGGCAACGAGGAGTACCCCAATACTCCCCCGGGCAATGCCCCCCCTGCCCATGCTGGGGGGGGGGGGGAGCTGGGGCCCCACGTTGCACCCGGGACACATGTGGAACCCCCCACCCCACGCAGTGGGCAGGTGCCATGGCGTGGATCATGGTGTCCCCACCTTGTGATAATGTGGCGTTCATGTGTGCGTCCTGCCAATGTCCGCCTAACCCTGAGGTTTTTCTACTCCGCCCCCCCCCCCAAGGGAAACACAGCTCACAATTACAGGGAGTGTGCAAAAACTGGAGGGGGATCACCTGAGCTGCACCCCCTGACCGTCTATGAGCAAAGGGCACTGGACCTTGCTGGGGGAGCCGCCAGCCGGGAGGTAGCGCCATGCCAGGTCGGAGGCGATGCTCCAAGTGAGAATCCACTGTGTGCATGCAGTCCTTAAGCCCATCAGTGCTCCCACACCTCCTCACACCCCACCGCCTGACACTGCACCAGCCCCACAGACCACACCCTCACACCCCACCGCCTGACACTGCACCACCCCCACAGTCCACACCCTCACACCCCACTGCCTGACACTGCACCACCCCCACAGTCCACACGCTCATACCCCACCGCCTGACACTGCACCAGCCCCACAGTCCACACCCTCACAACCCCCCCGCTGCACCCCTTCACATACGACCCCGCGTGTCTAACAAAACGAGCCTTACTGTGATCTCCAGGGCCACACGAGCACCGCCGTGGAACTGCCCGTTCACCCCGCCGCCGTACAGCCCCAACCTCTTCTGGCCACAGGGACGCACGGGACAAAGGGCAAGGATCACGGCAAGAGGGCCATCCTCTGAGGCCAGGCCATCGAGGCATGATGCACAGAGGACAAACAGAGACGTCAGGATGGAGAGTAATGACTTATGACAGTGTGACGGACAAGGAGGGGACAGCGAGCCCGGACAATGTCGCACAGAAAACGTCGCGACATTCGAGGCACAGAGGCACGGCACCTGTCTTCGCCGTGGTCTCAATGCACCGGGCCAAGGTTCCACACAGGAGACACCAGAGCTGGGGACAGACAAGGACCTAGCGGCCGCGGCATTGCTGTCACCCACACCCTCCAACATCGCAGATACACTCACCTCGGTTGGGCAAGTAAGTGACGAGGCTTCTGGTTCACAGACTGGTGCGCAGCACACAGCCGAACCGGTACAGCAGGTGGAGGTTGGAGCAGCCGAGGGGTTTGGAGGGTCGGAGGGCAGACCGGCCCCAGCAACCTGCTGCTGCCCAGACAGTTCCCGGGTTCCTGGGCATTCCAGACCCGCCCACAGGCTCAATGCATTCGCTACCCCAGGGATCAGACGACGGGATGACGGCTGTCTTCCAGCTACTGCAGACACAGCTGGAGGAGTCCGTCCGCAAGCAGGGAGTGGTGCTGGTCATGGCTGCAACCCAGGCCGACACCGCAGGGTGGCGTCCGCGATGGAGGCAATGGGGGAAATGGTTTCAGCGATTGGTCAGGTTCTTCAGGGCGTGGGGCTTAGTGTGCACGCGTCATCCGTGGGCCATGACAGGGCTGCCCACTCACAGGTAGCCATGCTCCGGAGCCACATGGACATTGCCGTCACGCTCCGGGGTCTGGCCCAGTCTCAGCAGGCCATGGCCCACTCCCAGCAGGCCATCGCTCAGAGACGGGGGGACGTCAGGGTGCCCGGTAACGATGGTGTTCGAGGATCATTGCAAGGGTCAGGCTGGGAGTGCCCCCTCCCCCAACACCAAACACGCCCTCGTCCTCAGTACTCCGACGCCAGCTGCCCCACATGGACATGTGATAGAGTGTCCGTGATGCATAGAGGGGACACCGAGGTGGGGGTGTTCAGATATGGCCATGAATCAGACATTCAGTAGCGATCTGTAGCTCACAGCTCATCACAGAGCGGGTTGTCATCATCCAACATGGCACTGTTCATACCCGCTTACGGAAGTCAAAGCCTACCGACCGTAACGAGGTGCCGCAGGTGTAGTGTTGCTTGAGGGTGGTGCCGTGTGTGGTAGTGTTGTGCAATGGTGCGGGACGTGGGTGAGAGGGGTGCTGGGTGGTAACAGTGCACGTTGTCAATGGTGCGAGTGCCTTGAACAACGATGCCCTCCCCCTCGTGTGCGAATCATGCGGCGATCAACGCATCGCGTGCCCACTGTCCCAAACGGTGGCGTCATGCCCGAAGGTGTCTGTGCCCCGCCGCCCTCCCATCCTCCACCACCTCCTCCTCATCCTCCTGTTGAGAGTTGCTGGCCTCTTCGGGCTCACCTGATTCTTCCTCCTCCGTCACATCGCCCCTCTGTTGGGCGATGTTGTGCAAGATGCAACAGGCGACGACGATCCTTCCGACCCTGTCGGGGTCGTACTGCAGAGCGCCTCCTGAGCGGTTCAGGCACCGGAACCTCATTTTAAGAAGGCCGAAGCACCTCTCCACTACACCCCTGGTTGCTGCATGGGCCTCATTGTACTGGCTCTCCGCATTGGTCTGTGGCCTCCGTATGGGTGTCATCAGCCACGGCCGCAACGGATAACCCCTGTCGCCCAGCAACCAGCCCCTCATCTGGGGTGGGAGACCCTCAAAAATTGCGGGGATGTAGGACTGCACCAATATAAAGGTGCCATGCACGTTTCCCGGGTACTGGGCGCACACGTGCATTATTCTCATTCCCTGGTCGCGCACCACCTGGACATTCAACGAATATGTCCCCTTCCTGTTTAGGAAGACGTCCCTGTCCCGCGTTGGTGCACACAGGTTGACATGCACACCATCCACGCCGCCCTGTACCATCGAGATGCCGGCCACTGAGGCGAATTGTAATGCCCTGGCAGCCTGGTGCGTGTGGTCCTCTGGAAAATTGATGTATCGTGCCGCGACTGCATAAATGCCGTCGGTGACTGCCCGGATGAACCGGTGCACCGAGGCCTGACTGACACCGCAAAGGTCCCCGCTCGACGACTGGAAGGAGCTGGACGCGAAGAAATTCAGGGCGACCGTCACCTTCACCCTCACTGGGATGGCATGACCTCCCCCAGATCCACGTGGTTCCAGGTGCGCCATTACGTGGCATATATGGCCGAGCGTCTCACGGCTCAATCGGAGTCTCCTCCTGCATGCCGCCTCCGTTAGGTCCTCGAAGGAAATGCGGTCCCTGTACACACGGTGACGCATGGGATGCCTCCGCCGCCTTGGCGCGACCACCTGCTCATGCTCATCCCCTGGTGACCCATCAGGATCGGTGTCATCGCCCTCTTCCTGGCCAACGACATGGAGGTGATCCGCACCCTCCGCCTCCTCTTGGGCTTGTCGGGCGTGATGGCCTGCAGCATGGGGCCCTCCGCAGCCACTCCGTCTGCTGCACCCGTCTCTGCAGCACCCTCCCTGAGCCGCCGTGCTCGCCCTCGACAGATGCCCATCTGAATGGCTGCCGCTACCCGCCACGATTATCATAGAATTTACAGTGCAGAGGAGGCCATTCAGCCCATCGAGTCTGCGCCAGCTCTTGGAAAGAGCACCCTACCCAAGGTCAACACCTCTACCTTATCCCCATAACCCAGTAACCCCACCCAACACTAAGGGCAATTTTGGACACTAAGGGAAATTTATCATGGCCAATCCACGTAACCATCGCAATCCTTCGATGGCGAACACTGATGGCTGCTGCGAATACATCATGAACTTGAAGGGGGGGGTAGATTTGGGAGGGAGAGGCAATGAAATTTGTTAGGAGGGCGCTTTGGCACGTAGGCAGCCAGGGCCCTTTAGATGAATGGGTGCCCTGGCTGCCTGGTCACTGTTAATTCAGGCACACACCGTGTCATCTGCCCACAGTATCCGTATCCCGCACAGTTCAACCCGTCCCCCCTCATCGCAGCGCCAGCGGACACAACCCTTCACCATGCCCTCGAATTGGAAGGGTGTCTTCACCACCTTCCTGCCATGGCATTCCAGCTGGGGGTCTCAGTCCCGCGGGCAACCGTGGAGGGCCTCCCCCCCCCCCCCCCCCCCCCCCCAAACCCGGCAGGATGGTGGCATCATTTGCCCCGCCCCCTCCTCCTTCCCCCTTCTCAATCCCCCGCCCCCTTCTCCTACCCCATCCCCCCTTCCCTGTACTCCTTTACATAACCCATCCTCCTTGGCCCTGTCGTCGCCCATCCCAAACGCCCCCACCCCCTCCAACCACATCCACCCTTCCCCCCCCCCCCCCCCCCTCAAACCACATCCACCCTTCCCTCCCTCCCTCCCTCCATCTTTAATGAGTCTATTAGCATCAAACATGGGAGAGGAACAGCATGGTATTGGTGGAGTAGACCCTTGCAGAAATCATCAACCTGATTTACCCGTTCTATCGGCGTTTGAACAATCGCTCCAAGGATCTCCCAGAGGGTCTTCATGGGACACAATCCGGCATGGACAAGCCTGTCTTGGAGGATCTGGTTTTAGATTGCACCACCTTAGTATGGGCGGCAGCAGTCTTGTCTGACAGTTCCACCAGGGGCAGTGGTGGAAGTGTGGAGTAAGCATGCTTCCATCCTGACAAGAGAATAGCCAGTTCATGTTCCATGGTGCCACTCCCTCTTCTCTGGGATGGGCCTTCAGTAATGTGAGTAATCGACTGGAGCACAGAGTGCTGGGCTGCTGTGAGAGTCTGCCAGCTCCTTTGACCAATGATTTTGGCAGTCTCAATGGCAGCAATCTTGAGTATACAGAATACCAAGCTGGGCTTGCAAACAACAAACTGGGTCTCGTGAAGTCAATCAGTGCTTCCACTGCAGCACTTGAATGTTGTACGGCCTTGGCTTTTGCCGCAGTGGAAACTGAGACATTGACCATCAGGGGTGGTTGGGTTCGCAAGTAATCTCATTGTGTGTGCCAGAACTTCCATGTTGAAAAAGATGGGTGCCAAACTCCAAACACATCCCTGGGCCAAGTTGGTGCTGGATTCTTCCTTGACAGTGGCACCGGACTTTCTGGCAGGTCTGTCAATACAACAAACATCTCTGTCCATCACTATCAGCCTTTCCCTGTAAGGCCACCCCTCTGTCAATCAAAATGCTACTCTGAGTCCTCTGCAGAAAAGTTTTTGCACAAGCTAACCCTCCAGGCAGTTGGCACAGTCACTATTTTCCCTGCTTCAACGACAGGCCACTTATGCCAACTAACTCACCACATGACCCTGCCTCTATATGTTACATTCTGTGCCTGGTGTCAGTATCTGAGCTGGTGGGTGAGTGTATCAGATCAAGTGATGATGTTTCTTCATTCATTTCTTAAATTTCAGGCTCCTGTGCCTCTGATTGAGGGGGTAGAAGGCTTTGTTCACCTGACCGCCCCTCCAATCCTGATGACATCTTTGTAACTGTGTCTAGCAGGATCCTGAGAGTTCCTGGAAATCCCAACAGTAATGCCTCAACGAAAGCCAGTGGTCAGTACTGTGCTTGACAGAAACCATGCGTGGTGTGCAAAGGCCACATCTGGGCCCTGCAATGCTGCTCGAATATGAGGCGTACGAGTCGACACATTGAGAGAACATTTTCTCCAATAGACATCTCTAGCCAGACTGATCTCTCACTCTCCCTTAACCAGGCAATGACATTGGATATAGCCAAGCTGGTGTTGTGCTTGCTCCAATACTGCTGGTACGGCTGTGAGTCTCTGCCCCATATCTTTAAATTACCACCTCCCTGGCATTTAGAATGGGGATGATCATGAAGCCTGCAGGGTGATGGTTGGAATTCCTGTTCCAGTGGCACAGGAGTGCTGGCCAAATAACTGCTTGGCTTTTTAGTAAGCTTTTAACAATGAAACAAGAAGGCAAAACGGTTTTCTGTGTAATTTTATGAATGCCATCTGCGGGGGGTGGGGGGGGAAAGTGGTAGTGTGTGTAGCCAGCAGCTGACAACCACCTTCTAACACCTGGTCCCTGTGGCCCTCCCAGTGCATCAGCCGAGAGCACAATTCGAATACTTAAATTAGCTGACCTTGCACTGTTATTTGCGATCAACTTATCCCCATGCAGGTTTACAACGTGCCTTGGGTATCCCATAATGACCGAGCTAATATGCATGAAACAGATGTCGCTTCTGGCACTTCAAATCCAAACAACAAGACATTCATGTGGTACCACCGTCATTAAAGCCATGGTCTGGTAGAGGGGAATTCTTATTTCTCATCATGATGGTATCATGGCACACAATGATTTAAACCCACCATAGCGTGTGAGCTGCTCCAAAAAAAATTATCAAAATATCTATTGTATGCATCACGTTTTGAGGAACCATGCACTCCTCTTAATTGTTATCATTTGGGAATGGTTAGGTAATTGTACTGTAATTATTTCACTGATACAGTCTGCTAAGAATCACTTGAATCTGATCTGCCAAATTGAATCTTGGAATTAATTTACTAACTTAATTCTGAGCATGATTTTGTTTTCAGCTGAAAAGCCAAGGTGAAGGGACATCACCCAGAGAGGAGGAGAGCTCCAAGGTTAAAGAAGTGAAAGGAAACTGGATAATGTGATTCTGTGACACCAAGTTTGTTCTTTAGGAGCCTGAAATACTTAGTGAAACCCAAAGTATAATGGAACTCACTCAATTTACCATTAAATTGCAGCTTTCACGGAGTCACATCTTCAAGCACGTCACAGGGATGTTACAAACTGAATTTGATGTAATATGAAATGTTTGAGAAGATCAACCAAAAGCTTGGCCAAAGAGATGAGAAGCATGGTTGGGGGGGGGGGGGGGGGGGGAAGACACGGTGGAGCAATTAAAATTTGGGACGTTCAAGAGGCTGGAATTCGAGAAGAATTGATGTCCGAGATTTGTGGGACTGCAGGAGATTGCAGAGATATTATGGGGCAACCACTGGAGGCCTTTGAAAACAAAGATAAGGGGTGGATTCGTCGCTGGCGGGATTTTCCGTTGCACCGGCAGCGCACCCGTGCCTGGGAGTTTCCCGAAGGTGTGGGGCTGCCCACAATGGGAAACCCCATTGGCCGGCTGGCGGGCCGGAGAATCCCGCTGCCGGCGGGGGCACGCTGCACCAGAAAACTGTCCCGCCGAAGAGTTTTAAAATCAAGGTGTCACTTAACTGGGAAACAATGTAGGTCAGTGAGCATGGGCCAATCTGTGAACAAGTTTAGTGTGAGTAAGGACCCAGGGAGTTTTGAATGACCTCAGAACTACCGAGGGTGGGAGGGCCAGGAGTGTATTGGAATAATCGATTCTAAATTAATACAAGTATTCATGAGTTTCCGCAGCCGATGAGTTGAAGCAGGAATAGAATTGGTTGATGTTATGGAGGTAGAAATAGGCGGTCTTGGTGATGGTATGAATATGTGGAAGAAAAGCCAGGAAACTTTTCTTAGAGATGTATAATCGTTCCTCCTGCTTTTTGCCTTGGCAAGGTTTAATGTTCCAGCACTATTGGGCAGGATATAAAGCTGAGGAAATCATTGGCATGAAGGGGGGACATGTTCGAGAGAACAGAGTCAAAAAGCCCCAAGTTAAGGGAAAAGAATCAAAGTTATGAATCGGACTGTGGCACACAGAGAGCAATTTGAGAAGAAGGTGGATACTTCTGAACAGAGCTATATTTTAGATTCCCTTCGGAGATGTTGGAGGTAATGGCAATTTATCTACCACATTATTAAAGAGGGTGTTATAGGAGTTTGTGGCACAGGAAACTAATAGTTTGACAGTTAATGGTAAAATCTGGAACTTTAGAAAAAATGTATAGGCTGTAGTTTGGAGAACAAAAGGGATCACCTCTGTTACAGATAAGGGAATACAAACATGTTTGCAAGAAAAGGAAAGTTGGATTTAAAGTACAAAAAGATTGAAAGGATGGCATAGGTTAAAGGTAAATTCTGAGAGACAGCTTGAGAATGTGGGGTTGGAGAGTAGCAGAGTTATTATTCAATTCATCGAGTGGAGGAGTGGATAAACCTGGTCGAGGTTAAAGCTTGATAACAGTCATAATAGAATGAAAGAATGAAACAAATCAAGGCAAGTTCCTCATAAAAGATCATTTAAATTATATCTGGAGGAAAATAGGAGCTCACCAACTTTTATTTAAGAGTTAGGAACTGTCCCAGTGTGGTGGTATGTATTAAGGGTTGTACGGTACCTGTGAAGCTGAGAGGCTATTGGCTGACAGGTCCCGGGTCCTGGTTGGATCTGCCGCCTGCAGGCTCCTCCCCGAAGGCGGAGTATAAGAGCTCGAGTTCTCCCAGCAGCCGCATTCTGTAACTGAGCTGCTGGGGAACAAGTCTTGCTTAATAAAGCCTCGATTGATTTCATCTCTTCTTGACTTGAGTGAGTAATTGTTGTGCTACACCCAGCAGGTTAAAAATAAGAAATAATCAAAAAATATTACAAGAGACTACCTTCAGAAAGGTTGCCTGCTGCAGAAAGAGGATGGAAGAATGTTATTCCCTTCATATGATTCTGTTTAGAAACTTAAGGAAGTTAGCGCTCAGAGTGAGGATTGGTTCAGAATGTCTCCCGAGTGAGTAACTGTGCAGATGGAATAGGCAAGGGAATAGGCAGCATGGTAAACATGCCTAAACTAAGATGAGATGCTGGATCTGACAGAAAGGAAAGAGTTGGATATGAAATCTTGCCTGCCAGCTGCAATTGAGTCTGTTAAATCGCTGGCATTGAGAGAAGGATTAAAGGAGTAAAATCAGAAATTGAACCAATAATGGAGCAATATAATATGATGAAAGTGACCCAGTTATCTGAATCACGAGGCTCAGGAAGGTGGGTTATTGAATATATTCAAGGTTGACATAGACCGATTTTGGGCAAGAAGAAAGTCCAGGAATATGGGGGGGGGGAAGGCAGGAAAGTGGAGTTAAGGCCATGGCCAGATCAGCAATGAATAAATTGAATAGTGGAGCAGGCTCAAGAGGCCTTTGATCTCTTATGGAATTATGAACCTGGGGTGGGGTTCTCCAGGCTGCCAGCCGCGTTTTCCGGCACCTGTGAGATGGCACCATTGTGGCCACCTCACACCGTCAGGAAACCCGCGGGCGTGGGTGCACTGCAGGCGGACCAGAGGATCCCGCCGATGGATTCTGCTGCACATCTCTGTCTACCTAGTCATTGGAATTGATGTGGGCTACAACTGCTGACTGTTCACCACCCCCACCCCTCAGGGTGTTCTGCAGCCATTCAGTGAGGCCATTGAGCCTGGCATGAGGGAGGCAACGTACCATCCTGGATTCACGTCTGTAGCTGCCTGTCGGTTTCTTAACTATTGAATCTCCCATCACCATAGCTCTTCTCTTCTTTCTTGTACCTCCCTGTACAGCTGAGCCAGCCGTGGTGTCATTTACTTGGCTCTGGCAGCACTCCCCAGATGAACCATCACTTTAATCAGTAACTGAATAATGATTGGGGAGAGAGATGGACTCAGTGGCCTCCTGCACAACCAGCCAATTTCTTCTTGACTGTCTGTTGGTCACTCATTTCCCCTCCGTCTGCATATGCTTAGGCTGCAGAGTGACCACATTTATTAACATGCTATCCACAAAGCTCTCCGCCTCCTGGTTGTGCTGCAGTGAAGTTTAATCTCCAAAACCCAGAGCTCGAGCTGCAGCTGATGACACTTCTTGCATGCATGATTTCTCGGACACATGGGTGTTCGCCTGTGATGTGTACTCCAGACGTGCGTGCTGCCCTGCCATTCCTTTAGTTTTTAGATCTACTGGAAAAACAAGGAATAAAAACGTCCTGTCCACAAAAAGCAGAATAAATCCAATCCATCAATTGCGACCCTTTGAGCTCACTCTCCATCATCAACTGAGTGATAGAAGCTGTCATTGACAGTGCTATCAGCAATAACCTACCCACAAGTGGTCAATTTCCGCTTTACCTGGACAATTCAGATCAAGCCCTTATTGCAGCCTTGGTCGAAACGTGGACAAATTCCATGGATGAGGTGAGCATTCCAGCCCTTCACATCAAGGCACAATTTGCCCAAGGAAGCATCAAGAAACCTTCGTGAAATTGAATCCAATTAGAATCATGGGGAACATTCTTAACTATTCTACGGTAAAATGGGCAGCTGGTGGACAGGGGTTTTGCAATTGGCTGGAGGATAAATTGAGTAGCTATTGTCTGAATAATCGCATCAAGATGAATTTATCACAAAGTCATTGCTCAGAAAAACTACTGTCCTGCTCCACCACTCCCCTCCCTCCACCCACAAAGAATGTGCTGCCCAAGAATTCAGCAGTCGATAGGAGTAGAAAATGCAGAAATACTCAGTAGGACTGACCGAGCAAGCGATTTGCAGGAGGAATAAAATTAACAGACCTCAATTTTTGATTTCTGTTCTTTCACCTTTTGAGAGTTGATAGCTTCAATTAGATCATCGAATTTACAGCGCAGAAGGAAGCCATTCGGCCCATCGAGTCTGCACCGGCCCTTGGAAAGAGCACCCTCCACCCACACCTCCACCCTATCCCCGCAACACAGCAACCCCACCTAACCTTCCTTTTTCTTTGCGCACTGAGGGCAATTTATCATGGCCAATCCACCTAACCTGCACATCTTTGGACTGTGGGAGGAACCCAGAGCTCCCGGAGGAAACCCACGCACACATGGGGAGGACGTGCAGACTCCGCACAGACAGTGACCCAAGCCGGGAATCCAACCTGGGACCTTGGAGCTGTGAAACCATTGTGCTAACCACTGTGCTACCTTGCCGCCCACTGCATTGAAATTTGAAATGTTCAATGCTTGTATTCATCTGACCTCAGAGTATGGATTTTCCATCCTGGAAGAAAGATGGATAATTGCAATAAATAACTTGAGAAAATAGGTACGAGAACAAAAACTAATTTTGCCTTGTGTGCAAATAGTACCTAGTTGAGTCAGTTGACTGTTAAAAGGAAGCTGGATCAATATCTTGTTGAGAAAGGTGATTGAGGGTTGGCAAGGTATTGGTCAGCCTTTTCCATGTATCCATTCACTCGCTTGAGATTTTTACCTGTTCGCTTTAACAATTGGGAAGTTGCAGGCTTGCAAGCAGTGAGGTGACAAGTTGTAGCTATGGATCTCACTGCTTCATTTTACTTCATAAGCAAAGGAACTGCTTAGTAAAGGATAAACAGGTAGTAGTTTCGAGAAATTCATGATCAAACACAATGGACAGTAAGTGATGCAGGCTTAATGGGCTCAATGGTCTTTATTACCTTGGGCTTCTGTTCTTATAAAATGTGAGGTTATACTTGCCGAGACTATTCAATGTCGATGTTCTAGTTCAGCCTCTGCTGAGGGCTATTTTCATTCCTCCCTTGCTATGACAGCAGCAATTTTTTTTCAATATTTCAGCTATGTATGACATACATACAAGTGGGCATAACTTTGGATGATATTGAACTAGCCACTCGTGATATGGTTCTCTTGATTTTCATTTCTATTTTCCCATTTGCAAAATGAATAGTCAAGCTTTCCCCTGATCTTTAAATACACTTCACAGAAATTGATTGTGGTATTTATCTATTTAGTTCATTTTTTCTCTGGGATCCACATCATCTTCCTGAAAGAATGGTGTTCAGTTGTTTGTGACTCACCAAAATGCCCTTGCTAGTCAAAGGAAGTTCCTTATTGAGTGGTAGATTGTCATTCTCCATTGATCTTGCTTCAGGGGCCTGCAAGAGACTTTAGGAACATGGGAATTAGGAGCAGAGGTAGGCATTTCAGCCCTTCGGTTCTGCTATGCCATTCAATCAGATCATGGCTGATCCCTTTCTGGTCCCAAATCCACCTCCCCAGCAGTTCCTCATATCCGTTTAACACGTTTTTAAAATCAGAAATATATCTATCTGACTTTACTACCTGACCATCTTTGCTTTCAGTAATAATAGTTTGGGGTCAACACTATTACAAGAATAATGCAGACCAGTGACGACGCTTCCAAGAGAACAGGATTTTAAGTGACCAGTCATTTAATTTACTGCAAGCCCCCAGACTTTCATATTCAGGCATACGTTCAGACTCACTGTGCACCACGTTAGACTCACTTGGCACCAGTTTTCAGGACAAGATTCATTACAGGCCAACAGAATTAAATATGGCCAGTCAATGAAATATAGATGAGCTGCAAACAAAACTTTCTGACTATAAGAATATTTTATGATCTACAAGCAATTTCTTATGACTGGCAAGGGGCTGTGTGACCTATAGGTGAAATAGTAGGTTCCATGTGGAATTCCTTGAGTTTGGAGTGTAGCATCAATGCTGCTTTTATAGTTCGAAATAAGCTATAACGCCAAAGAAGCTGACAATTCTGAATCACCTCCAAAAGATCACCTCCAAAAAAGTAACCTCAATTTGCTTTGCAGCAGTAATAATATAACTAGCTCTGGTTTGAAACCAGACTTTTTTTTCAACCACTTTGCTTTTTATTTTATAAAATAGCTAGAACGCAGCAGTGGTGGTATAACGGTCTTCACTTCAGAATTGCCAGTTGTTACTTTCAAAGATGGTATTGCTTAAATTGTCCCTTTTCAATTAAGGTACAGCAGAATGTCCTGGAAAGGGTAAAGACGGTGATCATACTAGTTCTGCCCAGAGATAAGCTTGTGTGATCAGTAACTGAAATCTATTGAAAGTCAAATGACAGATTGCACACATGGGGCAGCAGATTTGTGAAACAAAGACACAGCAATGCAGAAACATAGAGAGAGAGCGAGAAAGAGAGTGAGAGACAGAAGCAGCTGCATTTGTGAAGACCAGAGCATTTGGCTGTTTTTGTGTTCGCGACCAAGCAGGGTACTGGTAAGAACTGGTTCTCTACTTGAAGGGAAGCGACTTCTGGAGATTTAAAGAATGAGGAGTAGAGGATCTTGTGGGCCCTGCTGCCAGAAATCGGTTTGGGGATGCTCGGAAGGCTGAGTGGAACTATTTTTTAGAAACACTGACAGACTTGATATGGCATGGCAGGGAGAAGAAAGCCTGCTGGAAAGCTGGAAGGTATTTGAAATTTAATCTTTAAGGCTACATATCTGTTAGAAGTATGACATAGACCATAGAAAATACAGCACCGCACAGGTGCCTCGGCCCACGATGCTGTGCTGAACTTTTGTCCTAGATTAAGAACAAATTAATCTGCACCCCAACATTCTACCGTAATCCATGTACCTATCCAATAGCCGCTTGAAGGTCCCTAATGTTTCCGACTCAACTACTTCCACAGGCAGTGCATCCCATGCCCCCACTACTCTCTGGGTAAAGAACCTCTGACATCTCCCCTATATCTTCCACCATTCACCTCAAATTTATGTCCCCTTGTAATGGTTTGTTCTACCCGGGGAAAAAGTCTCTGACTGTCTACTCCATCTATTCCCCTGATCATCTTATCAACCTCTATCAAGTCTCCCCTCATCCTTCTCCGTTCTAATGAGAAAAGGCCTAGCACTCTCAACCTTTCCTCGTAAGACCTACTCTCCATTCCAGGCAACATCCTGGTAAATCTCCTTTGCACCTTTTCCAAAGTTTCCACATCCTTCCTAAAATAAGGCGACCAGAACTGCACACAGTACTCCAAATGTTTCCTCACCAAGGTTTTGTACAGCTGCATCATCATCTCACGGCTCTTAAATTTAATCCCTCTCTAATGAACGCTAGCACACCATAGGCCTTCTTCACAGCTCTATCCACTTGAGTGGCAACTTTCAAAGACCTATGAACATAGACCCCAAGATCTCTGCTCTTCCACATTGCCAAGAACCCTGTTAACCCTGTATTCCGCATTCATATTTGTCCTTCCAAAATGGACAACCTCTCACTTTTCAGGGTTAACCTCCATCTGCCACTTCTCAGCCCAGCTCTGCATCCTATCTATGTCTCTTTGCAGCCGACAACAGCCCTCCTCACTATCCACAACTCCACCAATCTTCGTATCGTCTGCAAATTTACTGACCCACCCTTCAACTCCCTCATCCAAGTCATTAATGAAAATCACAAACAACAGAGGACCCAGAATTGATCCCTGCGATACGCCACTGTTAACTGGGCTCCAGGCTGAATATTTGCCGTCCGCCACCACTCTCTGACTTCTAGCGGTTAGCCAGTTCGTTATCCAACTGACCAAATTTCCCACTATCCCCTGCCTCCTTACTTTCTACATAAGCCTATCATGGGGAACCTTATCAAATGCCTTACTAAAGTCCATGTACACTACATCCACTGCTTTACCTTCATCCACGTGCTTGGTCACCTCCTCAAAGAATTCAATAAGACTTGTGAGGCAAGACCTATCCCTCACAAATCCGTGATGACTATCCCTAATGAAGCAGTTTCTTTCCAGATGCTCAGACATCCTATCCCTCAGTACCCTTTCCATTACTTTGTCTACCACCGAAGTAAGACTAACTGGTCTGTAATTCCCAAGGTTATCCCGATTCCCTTTTTTGAACAGGGGCACGACATTCGCCACTCTCCAATCTCCTGGTACCACCCCTGTTGACAGTGAGGACGAAAAGATCATTGCCGACGGCTCTGCAATTTCATCTCTTGCTTCCCATAGAATCCTTGGATATAACCCGTCAGGCCCGGGGGACTTGTCTATCCTCAAGTTTTTCAAAATGCCCAAAACATCTTCCTTCCAAACAAATATCTCCTCGAGCTTACCAGTCTGTTTCACACTGTCCTCTCCAACAATATGGCCCCTCTCATTCGTAAATATTGAAGAAAAGTACTCGTTCAAGACCTCTCCTATCTCTTCAGACTCAATACAAAATCTCCCGCTACAGTCCTTGATCGGACCTATCCTCTCTCTAGTCATTTTCATATTTCTCACATATGTGTAAAAGGCCTTGGGGTTTTCCTTGATCCTACTCACCAAAGATGTCTCTTAGCTCTCCTAATCTCTTTCTTCAGTTCCCTCCTGGCTATCTTGTATCCCTCCAGCGCCCTGTCTGAACCTTGTTTCCTCAGCCTTACATAAGTCTCCTTCTTCCTCTTAACAAGACATTCAACCTCTCTTGTCAACCATGGTTCCTCACTCGACCATCTTTTCCCTGCCTGACAGGGACATACATACCAAGGACACATAGTAACTGTTCCCTGAACAAATTCCACATTTCAATTGTGTCCTTCCTTGACAGCCTATGTTCCAAACTTATGCACTTCAGTTCTTGTCTGACAGCATCGTATTTACCCTTCCCCCAATTGTAAACCTTGCCCTGTTGCACGCACCTATCCCTCTCCATTACTAAAGTGAGTCACAGAATTGTTGTCACTGTCTCCAAAATGCTGCCCCACTGACAAAACTATCACTTGCCCTGGTTCATTACCAAGTACCTAATCCAATATGGCCTCCCCTCTTTTCGAACAATCTACATATTGTGTTATTAAAGCTTCCTGGACACACTGCACAAACACCACCACATCCAATCTTTGATCTAAAGAGTTTCCACTCAATATTTGGGAAGTTGAAGTACCCTGTGACTTCTGCACCTTTCCAAAATCTGTTTCCCAATCTGTTCCTCCACATCTCTGCTGCTATTGGGGGGCCAAAGAAAACTCCCAACAAGGTGACTGCTCCTTTCCTATTTCTGACTTAACCCATACTACCTCAGTCGGCAGATCCTCCTCGAACTGACTTTCTGCAGCTGTTATATTATCTCTAATTAACAATGCCACACCCCCCACTTCTTTTACCACCCTCCCTAATCTTATTGAAACATCTATAACCAGGAACCTCCAACAACCATTTCTGCCCCTCTTCTATCCAAGTTTCCGTGATGGCCACCACACCGTAGTCCCAAGTACCGATCCATGCCTTAAGTTCACCCACCTTATTCCTGATGCTTCTTGCGTTGAAGTATACACACTTCAACCCAACTCCGTGCCTGCAAGTACTCTCCTTTGTCAGTGTTACCTTCCCCACTACCTCACTATACGCTTTGACGTCCTGAACATCGGCTATCTTAGTTGCTGGACTACAAATCCGGTTCCTATTCCCCAGCCAAATTAATTTAAACCCTCCCGAAGAGTACTAGAAAACCTCCCTCCCAGGATATTGGTGCCCCTTTGGTTCAGATGCAACCCTTCATGCGTTTACAGGTCCCACCTTCCCCAGAATGTGCTCCAATTATCCAAATACCTGAAGCCCTCCCTTCTACACCATTCCTGCAGCCATGCGTTCAACTGCACTCTCTCCCTATTCCTAGCCTCGCTATCATGTGGCACCGCCAACAAACCAGAGGTGACAACTCAGTCTGTCCTGGCTTTTAACTTCCAGCCTAACTCCCTAAACTTGTTTATTACATCCATACCCCTTTTTCTACCTACGTCGTTAGTACCAATGTGTACCACGACCTCTGGCTGGTCACCCTCCCCCTTAAGGATCCTGAAGACATGATCCGAGATGTCATGGACCCTGGCACCCGGGAGGCAACAAACCATCTGAGAGTCTCGCCCGTGCCCACAGAACCGCCTGTCTGTACCTCTAATTATTGAGTCCCCTAAATTAGTGTTCTCCTAATCTCCCCCCTTCCCTTCCGAGCCCCAGAGCCGGACCTCGTGCCAGAGACCCGGTCACTGCAGCCTACCCCTGCTAGGTAATCCCCCCAACAGTATCCAAAGCGGTATACTTATTGTTGAGAGGAACGACTACAGGGGATCCCTGCACTGACTGCTTCGCCCTCTTCCCTTCTCTAACTGTTACCCTGCTACCTTTGTTCTCCGGTGCAACTATATCCCTGTAGCTTCTATCTATCACCCCCTCAGCTTCCCGAATGATCCTCCGTTCATCCAGCTCCAGTT
The DNA here is from genome assembly GCF_047496885.1 of Scyliorhinus torazame. Classification (NCBI taxonomy): domain Eukaryota; kingdom Metazoa; phylum Chordata; class Chondrichthyes; order Carcharhiniformes; family Scyliorhinidae; genus Scyliorhinus; species Scyliorhinus torazame. The sequence goes on along the minus strand of NC_092714.1, from coordinate 94,981,901 downwards.
CCAATTCCCTAACACGGTCTGTGAGGAGCTGGAGATGGCTGCACTTCCCGCAGGTGAAGTCAGCAAGGACACCAGAGGTCTTGTTGCTCTGTTTGCTTGTTTCTAAATATGGCGGTCAATATGGTCGCCTTCCTTAATTCTAATTATGTTTGCTTTAGAGTCGCCAGGTATCTTTCGATACCGCCACAAGGTTCAAACCCGAATACTGATCAAAGAGCCGGTACACCAGTTCGTTAGTTCAAAGTCAATACTATTTATTTACACACACAGCAATATCTACTCATGCACGAAATACTACAGACTAAACTATCACTACTGCTAAAGCCTATACTTAGCTTCGGGCGCCCACTCAGTCAGAGGAACAATGGTCTCTGTGGCTGCTGGGGTCGAAGTGGTGAAGGGGAACAGCTAAGGTCGTCTGATTAGTAGCGAGCGTTGACCTTGGACTTACTTGCTTCTGGTGTAGCTGGTGGACAGGTCTCTCCGCTTTGAGAGCCGATTCCAAAAGAGCGATTCTCTCTTGGGGCCGCCTTCTTATACCGGAAGGGGGCTTTGCGCACTTTTCGGCAGGCCTTAAACTTGGCCCCAATCAATTGGGCCATTTCTTGATCATTCGCATTGATCCTGACCAATAAAGGGGTGGATGCCTTGATGGCTGGGCGTGTCCTAGGTGGCCGTTGGCCTGCTTTGTTTTCTGCTTTCGGTTTGGGGAACTGGCGCCGCGAGGTCTGGGGCCAGATCGGTTACTTAAGTATCTTCCTTTGTTCCCGGAGATGGGCCATCCATATGCTAATGGGCCGACAGTTTCAGTCTCGTCTGGGAGCTGTTTCTCCAATATGCAGACAGGCTCTGTGCCTGCCTGCTTTCTTAGCATTGTCCATATTTCCCTGTAATCATTGCAAATGTCCATTGTGTATTCTGGAAGTGGCCATCCCAGATGGCTACATACGCTCCTTGTGATCTTCAACTCGAAGCGTGAAGGATCACATTACCGCGTCGTCTTTGTTCTCCTCCCGAGTCGGGCACCCATAAGCACTGACAGGCTCTACACTGCTCTGTCCTCTGAATTGCAACTTTCACCTCAATTATTTTATGTACAGGCATCATTATAGAATTCTACAGGGTGCTATGACATTCAGGCATGCATTTCAAAATAAAAAAACTGGAACCTCTAACTGTCCTTAAATAAACTAACCTCAATCAATCAAAATAATTTACAGCATTTTAAACTGTACATAGCAGCAAAACCCGTATCTCTGGCTTGGCAGTCAAGCCCAGAGTTTTACATGTCTTTATTAGAACGAAACGAACACACAAAAAAACAGATGTACCTTAATTCACTTAAATGGGTTGGGGGGTCTGTTGAAGTCCGAAGATAGGGGATCTGAAGGTGTATACTGGGGTGCGGGAGGCTTTCCTTCGCCATTTCCTGAGTCTAAGGGTCTAAACGACACTGCAGAATATCGCCAGTACTAACAGTGCTTCTACAACGTAGGACAGGGAATACCAGGGGATGAACTTGTCACACCAGGTCAGTGTATCGGTAACTACCTCGGGGTACAGTGTATGGCAGGGGTGGGAAACATTCACGGCCTGTGTGGTAGGGGTCAGGGGGGTAGCGTCTGCGCGCAACTGGAGGGTTCCCGCTAAGATCCAACTGTCGAGCATGATGGTTGTCTTCACCTTTCCTTCTTTCTGTCTTTTCTTCTTCTGAGGTTCCCAAGTTATATGGACACAAGCATAATTCCTGTTATTATCTTGTTTAAGATCTTGTCTGTCTGTCCCTTATTGCCAATCACCCATTATAATTGGTCACCATCTGTGACTCCCTCATTTTATTTTTAAAACCAAATATTTGGGAACAAGACATCCAAGAAAAATATTGACACAGTCGAGCCGTCTCGCAGCCTGTGTGATCTACCATCCTAGTGTTTGAGGATGTAAATAGCATCTGGAAGCAATCTAAGGGTTGCCATAAAGAAACAAAAGAGTTTTGAACTTAAAGTGCTAAAATGGGGTGCGTATGGGCCGCGGGTAAGAATGGGTGGAATGCTCTGGTAGGACGGTGATCAGTGCCGTATGTGCTCTACCCGAGCATAGCTGACCAGAGGGGGGTCCTCAGGCAGGGCGGGGACCAGTGCCATTTCTCCACTGCCTGAGTGACCGGCAAGAACGGTATGAATATGTGGTCGTCGTGGGGGCTGCCTCTTATGATTACCTTCGAATCAGAAGAGTAGCTATGATTGGTTGTCCGCGGACAAACCTGTTCCATTAACTGACAGTGGACGTTAAAAGAGTGGTGGCGTGGGGCCGTGAAAGCTTTAAATTAACAAGCAACTTTTAATGTTTACAATAACGAACAAACATACATAACAAACATGGTGCAGGTTCCATCAGAAAGGACACTGTAACTCTCTATCGGTTCCTTTTTACCATCATCTGGACATCTCATTGCTCTAAAGCGAATAGAGTCGCAAAGGGATTAGTTTGGTGTGAGTCAGACTCTATGTCATCATCTTCTTCCGGCTGCAATACTCTTGACTGGAGTAGGTTTACTAAAGCTGCTTGGGGCGAATTGGGGTCCATCTCATCGTCACGGATGAGCCTGAACGAATTGTCTCGGTGCCAGAATCTTGTGTCGAGGTTGGAGCTGCAAGGGTTTAATCCATAATCGTCGGACGGTGGGTCTGGGTCAGGGGCTTTAATGTATGTTAACTCGAAGGGGTCGCTGGAATCATGTTTGGTATTGCTGGGAGTGGGACCTGGTGCAGGGGTGTAATCGTAGCGTGGTGTGCTGGAGCTGTCGTCATCACTCTCACTGTTGCTGTCGCTGCTGAAGGAAGGGAGAGGCAAAGTCGTGCCTCTGGAGGTGGAGTCGAAGTTGTATCTGAGGACGGGCTGGACAGGTTGGGAAAGGGCAGGAATACGTCGTTCGTGGGCGGGGCATGCTCATCTGCTGCTGCAAGCGAGATGTGGTGTGAATGGTTGTTCTGCGAGCCATAAGCCTTTAGCTGGTTTATGTGAAACCACGCAGACTTGCCATTCGGATAGGTGATCTTATACACAGAGGGGCTGACTTCATCTGAGATGGAGTACGGTCCGGAAAATTTGGGGGAGAGGAATTAACTGGGGTTGTATAGGGATAGCATCACTTGCTGCCCTACTGCAAACTCGGTGGCGTGTACCACTTTATCAAAGCAAACTTTGCTTTGCTTCTTGCGGGTTCCAAGCCTGATGGCTGCTGCAAGCTGGGCAGCCTTCACATTTTCCACAACCTGTTGTACTGCTTTCTCATGAGTGAGGGCGGTGACTGTGGGGCGGGCCAAATCCAGTCCTAATAAATATTCTGTCCCTTTCATGGGGCGTCCGGTCATGAGGGTGTGGGGGGTGTAATCCTGTGGACGTGGATACTGTGTTGCGAATGAACATTATGAAAATGAATGAAAAATGAAAATCGCTTATTGTCACAAGTAGGCTTCAAATGAAGTTACTGTGAAAAGCCCCTAGTCGCCACATTCCGGCGCCTGTTCGGGGAGGCTGTTACAGGAATTGAACCGTGCTGCTGGCCTGCCTTGGTCTGCTTTAAAAGCCAGCGATTTAGCCCAGTGTGCTAAACCAGCCCCGGATTAATGCAAATGGGAGAACTGTGTCCCAGGTGCTGTTGCACCATTTTTCTGAGGGTGGCTTTTAGAGTTCTGTTCATCCTTTCTACAATGCCGCTTGATTGGGGGTGGTATGCTATATGAAACTTTTGCTTTATTCCAAAAATTGTGAGGACGTTTTTCATCACTCGTCCTATAAAATGGGAGCCTTGATCGGACTCTATACTGCGTGGGAGGCCCCATCTCGTAAAGATGTGCTGGGTTAGGATTTTAGCTGTCGTGTTGGCAGTGTTTTCTGGATGGAAAAGCTTCCACCCATTTTGTGAAGGTGTCGATGACCACCTAATCATACTTAAAGTCATTCCTGCAGTGGGGTAGGGGTCCTATATAGTCGATTTGCAAATTTGTCCAGGGGCCGTTAACAGGGCAGGTGTGACTCAGCTGAGCTTTTCTTGAATATCTGTTCGGATTGTTCTGAGCACAGATTATGCAGTTCTCAATGTAATGGGTAACATTGGCTTTTAAATCAGGCCACCAGCAGAGAGGTCTGAGGTGGGCTAGGGTGGATTCAATGCCCTGGTGTCCATGATTGTCATGGAACTGACAAATAATTTGATTCCTGTCCTGGTTGGGGACTACATAAATGCCGTAATTTAGAATCACACCGTCATGTGTGGTATCGCGTTTTTAAACTTATCATAAGGGGCTGGGAAGTTGCCTTTTAAAACTTCACTGAGCTTCTCGCCTTCCTTTTGAGCCTTTGCCAAATCTTGAATGTCTGTGAGACCTGAACCGCGTGTACTGCGGCGCTTTCGGGGGGGGTTTCCAAAAATGACCATGTCTGGAACCTGCTTTCGCTAGGGCGTCTGCTTTAACATTACCAGGGGGGGAGGAACGATGATGACTTCGAACTTTGATGATTCCATATTTACGGTCTTTGGCTGTTTTTAGGATATGCTGGAGTAATGGGGCTGAGGGTAGGGGCTTTCCGTCTGCGGAAACGAATCCTCTAGTTTCCCACAGGGGTAGAAATTCTGTTAAACTGTTGCAGACATATAAACTCTCCGAATATATGTCGGCTGGGGTCGGAAACGAGTCAGGGTGTTCTACAATATAAGTAATGGCTGCCAGTTCTGCTGCCTGCGAGCCTAGATGTCCTGGCAATTTTAACAAAATCTCTTCTAGGGTGCTTCCCTGCGCGTCCTCTACATAAATACCGCAACCGATGATGCTTTTCCCATTTAAAACTGTGGAGGAGCCATCCACATAGAGATTCTAAAGGGTGCGCATGTGTCTGTGGGCTGGGGTTTCTGGGGTGTAGTACCTGGTTTCCTGGGGGCTGACTTTGGTATAAAGGGTCCTGTATTATGCTTTGTGGTGATGATCTCACACTCGTGGGGTACCTGCATATTGTAAGTTATCGGCGAGGAAAGTGTGGGTCCTGGTTCTCTTAACTGTTATGTCCCGTCCCTGTAAAAGGGTCCAATGGGCTGCGTGGATTTGGCTGACTGTGCCATCCTTAACTCTACCATCAAGTAGTAGCTGTGTTGGGGTGTGTTCAGTGAGAATCGTGATGGGGTTGAGTCCTGTAATGTAGGCGAAGTATTGTACTGCCCAAAAAACTGCGTGCAGGTGCCTTTCGCAGGCAAAAAATCCTTGCTCGACTGGATCTAATACGCGTGAGGCGTATGCCACGGGCCCTAATCGATCATGTCGTTCTTGGAGGAGCACGGCCAAAAGGGTTCGGTCGGTAGTTGCAACCTCAATTGCATATGGGGAAAGTGGATCTGGGACCTATAATGCAGGGGCTGTGCTGAGGGCTCTTTTTAAAGCACCCGTGTGCTGTGGAAGCCATTCCCAAGGTGCTTGTTTCTTGAGAAGTTCGGATAGGGGCGCTGCTTTTGTGGCGAAACCGTCGATATGGTTTCTGCAGTAGCCAACCAGTCCTAGAAATGACCGGAAGGCGAGACATTATGGGGCAGGGGTAATTTGACGATCGAGTCGATTCTTTTCTGCTCAATCTCGCGTTTGTCATGTGTGATTACTGTACCGAAGTAAATCACTTTTTCCTGTGACTTCTGGGCCTTCTTGGGGTTCACTTTACAGCCAATTTGTTGTAGGAGTCCTAAAAGTTCAGCGAGAAGCTAAATGTGCTCTCCCTTTGTGTCCGTCTGTAGTAGCAGATCATCTACATTGGACTAAACAATCGGGTCGGGAAGATTTTGCTAATCCATTTGCCAGCTGTCGGTGGAAAATGGAGGGGGAGTTGTGGAAGCCTTGTGGAAGGCACGTCCACGTATATTGCTGTCCCTGGAATCTGAATGTGAATTTGTATTGGCACGCTTAATCCAATGGAATGGACCAAAAGCCGTTGTTCATGTCCAAAACCAAATTTTTTTTTGACTGTAGTCCCTGTTTGAGCATGGTCTCGCGACTTGTGGCTAAAGTGGGGGCTGTTATTGGGGTTACTTTGTTCAGTTCCCGGTAATCAATGGTCAGTCGCCATGATCCATCGGGTTTCCTGACGGGCCATTTTGGTGCGTTATTCGTGGAGGCTACTGATAGAAGTACGCCTTGATCAAGCAAACTCTGTATAACTTTTGAGATTTCTCCCTCTGCCTCTTGGGGAAAACCGTACTGCTTTTGGGGTCTGGGGTCGGGACCTGTAATATTCACTAAGCCAGCGATCTTGCCACAGTCGTGCTTGTGCTGTGCAAATGCTGCTTTGTGTTGCTGCAGGACTTCCCTAACTTGTTTTTCCTGACTAATGGCTCGAGGGTCAAACCAGAAGTCTCTTACTGCGCTGATCCTATATTCATACTCTCCAACTGTGAGCATGGCGGGGGCTCGTGCTGCCTTTGCCATTCTCCATACACATTTATCGGATCAAATGAGAGGTTGTGGGAGCTCATGAAGTCAATTCCTAAGATGTGTTCGGCAGTCTGGGGTAGATCGACCAGAACTACAGGGTGTTTTGTTTTAATGTTCCCTAACTCGATTGCTACAGGGGCTGTGATGTGTCCCTGCTGTAAATGACCTGTAAAACTGCTGAGTGTAATGGTGTCGGTGATGGGCCACATGTCTCGCTGAAACATCGTGGAGGAACTGAGCGTGGTGCGGGACCCTCCTGTGTCCCAGAGGAATTCTACGGGGTGTCCACGGATTGAGCCTGCCAGTACCGGTCTACCGGACTTGTCCCAAAGGGTGTCGCAGACCCAAGTTGGGGAGCCCGAACACTGTCAGTCGGTGCCGATCATATCTGCGTTCTCAAAACAGGCGCTAACGCTGTGAATTGGCTTTGCCCTATTCTTATTTAGGGTGCCTGTCTGTTGGTTCGTCTGCTTCTGGGCCGCATTGCACTCTCGTGCATAGTGTCCTAATTGTCCACAATTGTAACACTCCTGGGATTTGGGTTGCTGTGAGCTGTTCCTGCCCTCATTTACCCATGCGGGGTTCTGGTGCGTCCTAACTGGATGCATGTCTGCCTGTTCTTCCTCTGTTTTAACAAATGCGGTTTTGCCTTGGATGGACTGTTCCCAAGTGCGGGACAATCTTTTCAAAACCCATTTCTCATTGTGGGCCTCGTCTGAGGGGTCGTAATTTGTGTAAACTCTCTGTCCTGCCTCTGTCGCATGAGAGACTAGGATGTGAGTCCATTTGGCCATATTATCTGGGGACAAATGGGCGCGGGCTAATTCTCTGAATACTGCTGTGAAATGTATCCACAAGCGTCCAGCAAACGCTGTGGGGTGCTCTGTTTTCTTTTGCCTACACTTGTTTGGGTCTTCTATGGGGTCTCCTTTGTTATAGCCGATCGCATCCAGGATTGCTGTGTGCATTTCTTGGAGTGTGCCTCCTCCTACATTCTGTGGGTCGGGAAGGGCTGCCACGACTGAAGGGTCGAGGCTTAAAACTGTGAGCTTCACTTGCTCCTTTTCATCCAGGTCATACATGGTCGCCTGCTGTTTTACTCTAGCAAAGAACTGGTGGGGGTCCGATGTGGGTAGGAACGGTGTAATTTTATCACACGCGTCTCTTAATTGGGTGACGGTTAACGGGGTAGTGTATAGGAAATCTGAGTCTCCTTCTGCTGCGGCCCTGCGATGTGTGGTTACAGGGTTCATCGGGGTGTTTTCTGCTTGTGCAGACGGGGGTTGGGGTGCTTTTCGTTTCTGGAGTTTTTCCTATGTGCATGTCCCATGTACATATCTGTAGGCAGTCTCATTTAACTCCTGCGAATCGGGACAATTTTCCTGGTCTAACTGGGGCCCAAACATGCTCCGAAACCCATTCTGAACAGAAAGCAGAGTTTGCAATTCTGCAATTTGCTTCCGGCACTTTGCGTGATCTACCGAGCTCTGCCTTTGTTCCATTGTGGAAGTGTGGAATGCTCATAGGGCTGCTTTCAAATCATTGCACTGTTTCTGCAACTGCTCAACCTGTTGTTCAGTTTCCTGTCTTACCAACACTGCGCATTGCGTGTCTTGGTAGGCTTTGTCATATTGGGACTGAAAGCTGCCCAAATGGGCGAAACAAGACTGGTGTGTCCGCTTGGCATCCTCCACCTCCTTGTCCCTTGCCGTTAACTGCTCTCTCAGTTACTTGTTCTCTCTCTCATATCCGATCACATCTCCTTCATTACTCTTGTCTCTCTTCTCAATCTCTCTACGGAGCGTCCTCACAACCTCCTCTGTGCCTCGCAATTATCATAGATATCATAGAATTTACAGTGCAGAAGGAGGCCATTCGGCCCATCGAGTCTGCACCGGCTCTTGGAAAGAGCACCCTACCCATGTTCAACACCTACACACTATTCCCATAACCCAGTAACCCCACCCAACACTAAGGGCAATTTATCATGGCCAATCCACCTAACCTGCACATCTTTGGACTGTGGGAGGAAACCGGAGCACCCGGAGGAAACCCACGCACACACGGGGAGGATGTGCAGACTCCGCACAGACACTGACCCAAGCCGGAATCGAACCTGGGACCCTGGAGCTGTGAAACAATTGTGCTATCCACAATGCTACCGTGCTGCCCAATTTTCCTGGTCTAACTGGGGCCCAAACATGCGCCCCAATTGTGCAAAGCAGGACACGATTGCCATCGGCTTACGAGCTTTCCCGAAGCTCTTCTTATGGATCTCTGTCAGGTTCTCCCACCAAGTATGTCCTATACTCCCGGGACCTGTCTCATCATTGGCCCAAAATTCACTCCAAAGGGGCCATCCTTTCCCTTTGAGATATTTTCTGATCTCTTCTTCCCAGACGGGACATTGTCCTACTCTACTGGTCGCTGCGACCTTGAATTCCTGGGGGTTCATAAGGCGTTCCATTGCCTTCATTGCCATTTTTCTCTATCTCTGTGGTCTACTGAATTTGGAACAGGGGGTGATAAAGTGGTGATGTAAACACGGGTGCGGCTTACACTAATTTCCGGCCTACAAAACTCCCGATAGTTTTACGCAACAAAATCTCTCAGGTTTACTTTGTATTCCTGTTAGTACGCATGCATTAACACACTTCCGAATCTTGTAGGTTTGATCAGTATCGTTCTTACACTTGTGGTTTTTCTGTTTCCAATTGGATTCCAATTCAAATTTGGGTTCTCTCGGAGTGACTAGGCCACTTCTAGGTCAAATCCCTTCAGAGTCACCAGTAAATGTTGCTCTCTTTGGTTGTTTCTAAATATGGCGGTCAATATGGTCGCCTTCCTTAATTCTAATTATGTTTGCTTTCGAGTCGCCAGGTATCTCTCGATACCGCCACAAGGTTCAAACCTGAATACTGATCAAAGAGCCGGTGCACCAATTAGTTAGTTCAAAGTCAATGCTATTTATTTACACTCACAGCAATATCTACTCATGCACGAAATACTACAGACTAAACTATCACTACTGCTAAAGCCTATACTTAGCTTTGGGCACCCACTCAGTCAGAGGAACAATCGCTGTTGTTTGGATCTGAGGCTGCTGGGGTCGAAGTGGTGAAGGGGAACAGCTAAGGTCGTCTGATTAGTAGCGAGCGTTGACCTTGGACTTACTTGCTTCTGGTGTAGCTGGTGGAAGGGTCTCTCCGCTTTGCGAGCCGATTCCAAGAGAGCGATTCTCTCTTGGGGCCTTCTTCTTATACCCAAAGGGGGCTTCGCGCGCATTTGGGCGGGCCTTGAACATGGCCCCAATCAGTTGGGCCGTTTCTTGATCATTCGCATTGATCCTGACCAATAAAGGGGTGGATGCCCTGATGGCTGGGCGTGTCCTAGGTGGCAGCTGGCCTGCTTTGTTTTCTGCTTTCGATTTGGGGAACTGGCGCCGCGAGGTCTGGGGCCAGATTGGTTACTTAAGTATCTTCCTTTGTTCCCGGAGATGGGCCATCCATATGCTAATGGGCCGACAGTTTCAGTCTCGTCTGGGAGCTGTTTCTCCAATATGCAGACAGGCTCTGTGCCTGCCTGCTTTCTTAGCATTTTCCATATTTCCCTGTAATCTTTGCAAATGTCCATTTTGTCCTGGCTTTTAACTTCCAGACTAACTCCCTAAACTTGTTTATTACATCCATACCCCTTTTCCTACCTACGTCGTTGGCACCAATGTGCACCACAACTTCTGGCTGGTCACCCTCCCTTTAGTCAGGATCCTGAAAACACGACCCGAGACGTCATGGTCCCTGGCACCCGGGAGGCAACAAACCATCCGAGAGTCTCGCCCGTGCCCACAGAACCGCCTGTCTGTACCTCTAATTATTGAGTCCCCTATAACTAGTGCTCTCCTAATCTCCCCCTTCCCTTCTGAGTCCCAGAGCCGGACCTCGTGCCAGAGACCCGGTCACTGCAGCCTACCCCTGCTCGGTAATACCCCCAACAGTATCCAAAGCGGTATACTTATTGTTGAGAGGAACGACCACAGGGGATCTCTGCACTGACTGCTGTAGCAAGTTAAAATGGCTAACTCCCGATTTAAAATGGCGAACGGCAAAGGCTAATGGGAAAATCAGCCAACAGGACTAAAACAAGCAGCTACAGGTAAACTGTGTATTCACCTCTGGGAAGGCCAGATAAGATCGATACCAGTAACCATCAGCACAACAAAACACCAGCCATCTGCATACTAATGAGCAATCCCCGGGAACAATGTGCAACATTTTAGACACACAAAGCCAACCCAGACTCGGCTGCGCCAGCAGAAGCCTACACAAAGGGAGGTGAACGACCACCTCAAGATCGCCCATCGATCAAGGAATCGCTCCAGCATTGGAGAATATCAAACCAAGTGATTGGGACAAAGTCCAATCACTTGGAACCAGGTACAGGGTCCGCCCTGAAAGGCGGGAAGCCCCTAGGGACTATAAGAATAGAGTCCAAGTTCAAATCGACCCTTCTGCTACCCCTTCTGCATCCTCCTGCACCCTTCTGCTTCTTCTTCTGACCGGGTCACTCAGCAACGCAGACCAATCCTTGACAGTGACCGGTCCATCCATCGCGAAACATCCAGTAAGTCTTATTTCAACGCTCGCAACGAGATAGGCGCTCCTAGCTATCAATCTGTACCAGCTTCGAATCCCGCAGGCTCAGAACCCGAACGAAAGGCCATTCGTTTCCCTGACCTGGTGGGCCAATTCCAAGTTAAGTATTGGCCTGTTAGTCGCAGGAGTAGCTTAGATGTAGAATTTATGCATGAGTAGTGATTACTGTGTATAATAAATGTGCTTTGACTTAAATCTTACTAAGCGGTGTATTGGATTATTGATCATTACTTGGACTTGAACCACGTGGCGGTATCAGAAAGATACCTGGCGACTCAAGAACAAAGGTGATAAAACAGAGCAATTAAACTAAGGCAAAAGTTAGCAACACTGCTTCCTCCTCTTCCCACCTCTAACTGTTTCCCAGCTACCTTTGTTCTCGGGCGTAACTATGTCCCTGTAGCTTCTATCTATCACCCCCTCAGCTTCCCGAATGATCCTCAGTTCATCCAGATGGCTGCACTTCCTGCAGGTGAAGTCAGCAAGGACACCGGTGGTCTCCCTTACCTCGAACATTCTGCAGGAGGAACATTCCACTGCCTTAGCTGCCATCACCTCTACTTAGTCTCCCAGAAAAAAGAAGCCCCGAAAAAGTAAGTTTAAAAATCAAAAACGTAAAGTAAAAAATGTCATGAGACTTATTTCAGTTGTGTTAGTTAATGTGAAAGCACCTTTTCTTTAGTTTAGTGTATTAGTTGCTTATGTAATTTTTTTAGTCAATGTTGATTATCACTTGTTTGTTCCAGTAAAAGTCTTAAAATGTGCAATCTTGTCCTTCAGTTAATTTGCATCAGTTGCAGGAAAATCAATCTTTCTTTTAAAAAGTTATTGATCTCTAAGGGGATTGTAACACAATTGAATAAAACAAGTCATGTCACTAAATTACCCTCCTGGAATAAAAAGAACTGAATGTAAGATAATCTTTTATTGTCACAAGTATGAAGTTACTGTGAAAAGCCCCTAGTCGCCACATTTCGGCGCCTGTTCAGGTAAGCTGGTACGGGAATTGAACCCGCGCTGCTGGCCTTGTTCTGCATTACAAACCAGCTGTCTAGCCCACTGAGCTAAACCAGCCCTGATCCTCTCAGTGATGTAATTAGTCTCCCTGGCCAAAGTCTAACTCATCTGTCAAAGACGCCTTCCATCACTTCGCTAATGATTGTGTGTAAACTGATGGGATGATAATTGACTGCATTGACTTGTCCTGCTTCTTACAACCAGGACGTGCGATGGCAATTTTCAATGTTGTTACGTAGATGCCAGTGTTATAGTTGTACTGGCACAACCTGGCTCGGGGCACATCTAGTTCTGGAGCTCAATTCTTCAATACCACAGCTGGGATGGTGTCAGGATTCATCACCTTTGTTGTAACCAATGCTTTGAGCTGTTTCTTGATATAATGTGGAGTAAATCAAATTATCTGAAAACTGGCGTCTATGGGTGCGATTCAGTGGACACATGTTAACCACTGAATGACACTTTTAGTCGGGTGTTTCTCAGCGGCCTCAGCGCCGAGAAATGCCCCGGTATCCAATGACACTTTACCATTTATTTTGGCCTCGGGGAGAGTATACCCGCCTAGGCCACACCTAGAGGGATTTCTGCTGGCAAGCTTAAACAGATTGGGGCCCCATTTTGGAAGGCTGCCTCGATCTTTCCCGACCCCCCCCCCCCCCACTTTCAGCCCACCTCCCCATTATTGTGAGCCCCCTTCACTCCCCCCAACTTTTGGGGAAGCCCCCAGGGATCCCCCTCACTCTCCCCCTACCTGGCAAGACCCCCCCTGGGTCTGACCCCTGGCTGTGCCAACTTGGCAGCCTGGCACAGCCAGCCTGGAACCCTGGCAATACCTCTGGAATCCTGGCACTGCCAGAACGGCGTTACCAGGGTGCCCAGATAGCGCTGCCACGGTGCAGGCTGGCAGTGTCAAGGTGCCCATGTGCCGGGGGAGTGCCAGAGTACCACCGTGTCCCCGACCACCCGGGAGTCTGCAATGGTGACGCCCCCCACCCCCCCCTCCCCAGCTGACATTACGACTGGTCATCGTTTGTGTGGATCAGTACTAAATGGCGCCCTGGAAGGGTGAATCCGGCACCGAGTATTTACAGTTCATTTAAATATTCCGATCTGGATCTTGCGCACAATTAACTCACTGCGCCTGGATTCATGCTGGGCGCAAATGGTATTGGGGATTTCAGGAGGAGGCTGAGATGAATCATCTACTCAGCACTCCCGGCTAAAAATTGTTGCCAATGCTCCAGCCTTGTCTTTTGGACTGATATTCTGGGCGCCACCATTATTGAGGATGGAGATACTTGATGAGCTTCCTCCGCCCATTAGTTGATCAATTGCCTACCACCCTTCAGGACTGGATGTGCACAGATTATATTTGATCCATTGGAAGTGGAATTGCTCTGCTCCATCCAGAGCATGCTTCTACTTCAAAGGTATTGTATAAGCATATGTTGTTAGAAATATAGTTCTTGCTTGTATTGCTATTTAAGTGTTGCTGCTATTAAACTGAATGCACAGTATCAATATATATTATAGTTAGGATAGGGGAGGTTTTCTGTTAGATAATAGCAATACACTGAGAATAGGAGCAAGGCATTTAAATCAGAAACTGCAGGAACAGAAGCTCCTTTGAAATAAAAAGCAGGCATGAAAAAATGTGCTCTGGTAACTGAGCCACCAAACTGGCTGTTTAGATCAATTATTTGATTCAGTTACTCATTATATATTTAACCATTCTGTCAAAAACCATACAGATGCACCAAAACCAATTAATAATGTGATAGTACTGTCCACTTGCTAAGTTAAAACAATGCATGTCATACACTGCTTGAAGGTGGCACAGTGGTTAGCACTACTGACTCACAGCTCCAGGGTCACGGGTTCAATTCCAGCCTCTGGTGACTGTGTGTGGAGTTTGCACTTTTTCCCCGTGTCAGTGTGGGTTTCCTTCGGGTGCTCCTGTTTCCTCCTACAGTCCAAAGATGTGCAGGGAAAGTGGATTGGCCTGCTAAATTGCCCTTAGTGTCCAAAAGAAAAGTTAGGTGGGTTACGGGAATAGAGTGGAGGTGTGGGCTTAAGTAGGGTACTCTTTCCAAGAGCTGGGGCAGACCCAATGGGTCGAATGGCCTCCTGCACTGTAAATTCAATGATTCTACTAGGCCAGATTATTTTCTTTGTTTCATATATATATATATATTTATTATATGTGTGTCAGCAGTTATCAAAGTTATACAATCTGCAGCAGAAAGCATGGAGATCAATCTGTTCATTTATTTATCACTTGTTGTACAACACATCTAATCACACTGAACAAATGCATTATGTCATCTCATAACTGCTTAACACACTCAAATTTTTGCTTTTAATTTGTGTGTTGCCATGAAGGGTACAAAACTATCATTCAGTGAAGTATTAGAGCTGTAATGACAGTCCATCACATGCTGAACATGATTGCCAATAAGAGAAGAAAGCAATCTTCCATCAATTACTTTAAATAAAATTCCCTGAGCACTGGAGAACATGATTGAGACAGAATATTGTGCTATATTTAATACATTTGTTGGCAATCCAGTAAAGTCTGTCATATATTGCAGGATTACACAGCAAAGCACTGCATGTCAAATACTGACCTGTAGATTTTATGAATTAGAATTCCCAGCACTGATCAACTTTTAAAAACTGCACATAATGAATTCAAGTACTTTAGACTCTTCATCCAAATTCCTGTTATGTTCTTCTGTTTCAACAACCTAAGCGCTGGGAACATAAAATGCAAACTCGGCATAATTGAGACAAAGGACAATTTCATAAAGGGGCCCTGCATGCAGGTGCAATGATACCTCAATGCTTTCAGACTAATATTTATCTCCCGAAAGTTGCACCTTGGCATGTCTGAAGCAAGTCTTCGTGCCATTGCTGCCTCACCAGAGAGGATTTGACAGTGATAGACCATCTGCTCCAGGCTGACCTGCAAAAAACTTCAAGAACAGAAACGTCTCTTTCTGTAGCTGTGAAGGTCATCACTGCATTAAGCTTCTATGCCACAGGATCCTTCCATGTTCCCACAGGAGTCATCTGCCAAGTCAGCTAGTTTGTTACCTGTAGATGCATACAACAAGTGACAGAGGCCAGATTTACCAGAGGAAACACTGTTATGATTTTCTCTGTGGAAAACAGGTAGCAGCTGGGTGAGGGCATGGAACTTTTTCCATGTGGCAGGTTTCCCAAGAATACAGGGCGTTATAAATGACAATCATGTGACCAGTCGACGACCATCATTGTGCAAGGACATTGCAATGATGCAAACTGTTGCTATTTCTGATGCCTGTATTGGTTCAGAGTACTGTAGTTCAGTGCAAGTTATTTGTGTGCCTCACTAGATGTTACCTTTCACCTTTAGTACATTAGTGTTGAGAAAGCATTTTATCTGCATACATGCTTTGCTATGTCTCACAGGGTGCAACAACTTTGTGTAGTGCCTTCTTTGCCCTAATTGTAACAATGCATCACTTAATTTGAGGCTACTTCTAGTCCCACATAACCTCTTGCTCACTTGAAGCCAAGTTGTAATTTGAATATTTCTTCAATGCAAATGATGCATGTGCTTTCCAGAGGTGGAGTCTCCATAAGGCCATAAGACATAGGAGCAGAATTAGGCCACTCTGCCCATCGAGTTTGCTCCGCCATTCAATCATGGCTGATATTTTCTCATCCCCATTCTCCTACCTTCTCCCCATAACCCCTGATCCCCTTATTAATCAAGAACCTATCTATCTCTGTCTGAAAGACACTCAATGAATTGGCCTCCACAGCCTTCTGCGGCAAAGAGTTCCACAGATTCACCACCCTCTGGCTGAAGAAATTCCTCCTCATCTCTGATTTAAAGGATCGTCCCTTTAGTCTGAGATGGTGTCCTCTGGCCCTAGTTTTTCCTACAAGTGGAAACATCCTCTCCACATCCACTCTATCCAGGCCTCGCAGTATCTTGTAAGTTTCAATAAGATCCCCTCTCATCCTTCTAAACTCCAATGAGTACAGACATAGAGTCCTCAACCGTTCCTCATACGACAAGTTCTTCATTTCAGGGATCATTCTTGTGAACGTCCTCTGGACCCTTTCCAAGGCCAGCACATCCTTAGATATGGGGCCCAAAACTGCTCACAATACCCCAAATGGGGTCTGACCAGAGCCTGACACAGCATCAGAAGTACATCTCTGGTCTTGTATTCTAGCCCTTTTTACATGAATGCTAACATTGCATTTGCCTTCTTAACTGCCGACTGAACCTGCACGTTAGCCTTAAGAGAATCGTGAACAAGGACTCCCAAGTCCCTTTGTGCTTCTGACTTCTTTTCCCCATTTAGAAAATAGTCTATGCCTAAATTCCTCGTTCCAAAGTGCATAACCTCACACTTTTCCATATTGTATTTCATTTGCCACTTCATTGCCCACTCTTCTAGCCTGTCCAAATCCTTCTGCAGCCCCCTTGCTTCCTCAATACTACCTGTACCTCTACAAATCTTTATATCATCTGTAAACTTCGCAACAGTGCCTTCAGTTCCTTCTTCCAGATCATTAATGTATATTGTAAAATGTTGTGGTCCCAGCACAGACCCCTGAGGCACACCACTAGTCACCAGCTACCATCCTGAAAAAGACCCCTTTATGCCTTCTGCCAGTCAGCCAATCCTCTATCCATGCCAGGATCTTACCCTTAACACCATGGGCTCTTAACTTATTTAACAGTCTCCTATGTGGCACCTTGTCAAAGACCTGGAAATCTAAACAAATCACGTCCACTGGTTCTCCTTTGTCTAACTTCCCTGTTACCTCCTCAAAGAACTCCAACAGATTTGTCAGACATGACCTCCCTTTGACAAAGCTGTGCTGACTCAGTCCTAGTTTATCATGCACTTCCAAGTACTTTGCGATCTCACCTCTAATAACAGACTCTAAAATCTTACCAATGACCGAAGTCTGGCTAACCGGCCTATAATTTCCCGTCTTCTGCCTCCCTCCCTTCTTAAACAGTGGTGTTACATTAGCCACTTTCCAGTCCTCTGGGACCCTTCCTGCCTCCAGTGATTCCTTCCCCCCCCCCCAATCTGCCTCCAGTGATTCCTGAAAGATCACCACCAATGCCTCCACAATCTCCTCAGCTATCTCTTTTAGCACCCTGGGGTGTAGACCATCCGGTCCAGGTGACGTTTCCACCTTCAGACCTTTCAGGTTCCCCAGAACCTTCTCCTTAGTGATGGCCACAGCACTCACTTCTGCCACCTGATTCTCCTGGAGCTCTGGCATCCCACTGGTGTCTTCCACCGTGAAGACTAATGCAAAGTAACTATTCAGTTTGTCTGCCATTTCTTTGTTTCCTATTATTACTTCTCCAGCCACATTTTTCAGTGGTCCAATGTCAATTTTCGCCTCTCTCTTACCTTTTATATTTTGAAAGAAACTTACTATGTATTACTCGGAACGTCATGTTCGGGCTAGATTCTGAGGCTTTCATCAGACATCCCCCACATAAATCCAGGGGGCAGTGGCACTGCAGGAACATAGTGGGAATGACCACTGCTGGAGTTACAGAGACAGATGGGATGTTGGACCCTTGTGGGATTTCAACCCATTGTTTTTATGGGATAAATACTCCAACAGTGAATAAAAGAGAAATAGCAGCTAGATTTATTACAGTCATACCTCTGTAACCCACTGGAGTATTACTTATTCCAGATTGCAGACCCAACAACTTATTTCTTAATTGCAATACTAATGCATTACTTATTGGTGTTGATAAAGGAACATCTCGAAATTCAGTCCCAATTGATATGCTATGATTTTTACCATATATACTAAAGAACGTCTGAACATAAAATGCCTTGGGTTACATTTTCTCTGTACATGCCATCTGCAATGTTTTGTAGGCAACATAATAGTTAAACCAAATAGGTGATTCGCTATTTCCAGTGCACTTAGTGCTGGAACAGTGTTGACAACTATTCTTTGTATTCAAATTTGGGTCAAAGCTACATGCGATTAACTCCCCTGAGTTTCCTTCTGCTTCTGCAGCTCTCCTGCTCCCACCCTGCCAAGTTATTTGCCTCATTTGCATGTGTCAAAATGCAATCCAGTGATAAAACATCTGAGTAGCTTTGTCCAGATAGGCTGCCAACAATCCAGTGAACTCCTACAGTGAGAGCTGAGTGCTTCCCTACAAATTGCATCACAGAATGCCATCATGGCTGCACCGGTTCTCCAATGAGCATTATGGCTTAATGCCATTCCCCATACCCCTGCACATTGTTTCTATTCAAATAATCGTCTAAATTTCCTCTTGAATGCCTTGATTGAACCTGCCTCCACCACATTCCAGGCAGTGCATTCCAGACCCGAACCACTCACTGTGAGAAAAAGTTTTTTCTCACATCACATTGGCTTCTTTTCCAAATCACCTTAAATCTGCGCCCTCTCGTTCTTGATCCTTTTGCGAGCGGGGACAGTTTCCCCCCTATCTACTGTATCCAGTCCCTTATGATTTTGAAGATCTACACTGTCCTCCACTTCAAATCTTCTTCCAGCCCGAAAAAAATAGGCAGAAACCATCACTCACTGTTTCCTATTAGTCAGCCAATTCTGTAGCCATGTGGTTATTACATGACTTCTTCTCGGATAGCAAAGTATTTAGAGGTGGGAGTTGTGTGCTAATTTCAACTGTAAGAAGGTAGAGTGAATGAAAGTGAAACTGACGGTACTGGATTGTGTGCAAGGGCAAGGTAAAAGAAGAGGTATGGGCACTGTCATGTGAGAGTACCTTTAAGAAATGCGTGTTTAAGAAATGTAACTTTAAGAAATGGGTGTTTATCAGTGATGTCAGAGTGTGGGTGGAGCTGGGCTGTCTGTCAGCTTTTTACTTTCGTTTTAGGCTGTTTGCTGCAGGGTGTGTTTTAGTTTCATTTTCAGTGTTGGAGCTGATGCCAGACAGAGCAGGTGTACTGTTGATCTCTCTGCCATAAAAGACTATCTCTTGATCATTTGGTGAATTCCGAATTATAAATGTTTTCAGTAGTGAATGTAAACCTGATGTGCTTCTGTTAAAAGGTGTTTCTTCTGTCTTCTGGTTGTTGTTTGGGAAGTTATTAAGGATTACTTAGTGTTGTATTCTTGGGGTTGTATTTGAATTGATGTTTGCTAAGATGTTCACTGTATGTTTTAAAAAGGTTAACTTGAGTTCATAGAATAAACATTGTTTTGCTTTAAACAATACTTTTCCATTTCTGTTGTACCACACCTGTAGAGTGGGCCGTATGCTCCCCATACTACAATCTATTAAAAGTTGTGGGTCAGGTGAACTCCACGATACACTTTGGGGTTCTCTAAACCCTGGCCCATAACAGGCACATATGGCCGTTTGAAATGAAGGCTTTCTCCAGCTCCAGCCCTTACCTCCCAAAACCCTGCTTTGCTGAATGTCAAAGATCATTCTGGTCGCTTTCACTGCTATTTCTTGTTATACATGAATACATAGAAGATAGGAGCAGGAGGAGGCATTTTGGCCCTTTGAGCCTGCTCCGCCATTTATCATGATCATGGCTGATCATCCAACTCAATAGCCTAATCCTGCTTTCTCCCCATAGCCTTTGATCCCATTCTCCCCAAGTGCTATATCTAGCCGCCTCTTGAATATATTCAATGTTTTAGCATCAACTACTTCCTGTGGTAATGAATTCCACAGGCTCACCACTCTTTGGGTAAAGAAATGTCTCCTCATCTCTATCCGAAATGGTTTACCCTGAATCCTCAGACTGACTCGTGGTTCTGGACACACTCAACTTTGGGAACATCTTCCCTGCATCTATCCTGTCTAGTCCTGTTGGAATTTTATCAGTCTCTATGAGATCCCCCTTCATTCTTCTGAACTCCAGTGAGAACAATCTTAAACTAGTCAATCTCTGCTCATATGACAGTCCCGCCATCCTTGGAATCAGTCTGGTAAACCTTCGCTGCACTCCCTCGAGAGAAAGAACATCCTTCCTCAGAAAAGGAGACCAAAACTGTGCACAATATTATAGGTGTGGCCTCACCATGCCTTGTACAATTGCAGGAACACAGCCCTCGCACTGAAGGTCAACATATGATTAGCCTTCTTTACCGCTGGCTGCCACTCCCCACTTGTTTTGGGTGAGCAACTTTCCAGAACGATCAAAGTGAGGCCTATATTTTTGTCCTCCTTGGCATTGCCCAGCTAATTCCCATCTTGCGTTAAAATTGGGTGTGTTAATCATAAAATTCAATGAATGCCTGACTCCTGTAAAATAACATATACAACGGAATTGAAGATATATTTTTATCGAAAAATTTTGATGTGGAAATGATAATGCAGCACATAAATCATTAACGTCTAAGAATGAAGATATTAACCTTAATCCTCTGATGGCAACAATGGTGAATGTTGAGAATCACTATTGAGTATCAGGACCCTGCGCAAGTCCAAGGTGTTTAAACTTCCAATGGGTAGAATTATGTTGCCCATGCCACTCCGAGAATGGCTCTCATGCTGACCCTCATCACTTGCCCTTTGCTTATGTGGAAATATACCCAATCCTCCTCCTGCTGATAATCTCAGGTGTAGGTCATTGTTAACAGCAAGTTATGTATGAAAAAATCTAAAGATCAACCCCCTTCTACCACCACCCAACTATGATCACCCCCCTATTCCTGACAATGCTTGCCCACACAGCCCCTTCAACCTCCTCCCAACACTGCTCACTCTACCACCCTCGACAATGCCCGATCCCTCACACTCTTTCCCCACCCCCCCCCAACAATGCTTATTTACAGTGCCCTTGAGAATGCTCATCCTCTTCACCTCCTCCCAACAAGGGACCACCACCAACCTTCATGGCAACCCCTCCCCACCTCCACCACAATCTTAGCAATTAAAAGTCTTAAAGGCTAGAAATAGGTAAACAAGAACACTTAAGATCTTTAAAAAAGCTTACCATTTCATTACAAGCATTTTGACTTGGGGAGTTACTTGAGCTGGGCCTCAGAATGGGATATGTGGCGTAGCTTCCTGCTTCTTGCCCTTGCCAGAACGGCTTTTGGACCCCTGTGGCAATGCCTCGTTCCTTGTTCCAGGATAGGAAGTCCCAGCTGGAAGGTAAAGTCATTCTTTTAATCATGGTTATTGGCAACCCAGTTGCTGACCAGAGGATCGGAGCCGATATTTTTTGAATAGTCATCAGACTACTATTAGGGTAACTAATCTTTCCCTGTTTTATTTTAGATCTCGAGCATTCATGATTTTTCATTGCATCTCACTTATGTTATCAATTCAGTTTGATTTCTATAAAACCCAATTAAATACCTCGAGCGGCAGATATTTGTTTACCATGTGTCATTACCTGTGGGGCAGTGGATGGCTGTGTTATACTTTAATGCATTTATAGACCGAAAGTAGGTCAAATCTACCAGGACTGCATTCACAACAGCAAAAAGAGTACACGGTACACTGGTTCTCTGCCATTGAAAGCTGAAAATATAACTGCCGTTCATTTTCTGTGAGTCCTCCTAATTAAATACAGATTTACACTGATTGAAAAAATAATAAGAGAAGTATTGGCACTGTCGAGAGTTACTGGACTTGCCAGGAGCTAGTTAGAAAATCTATGACTGTCAGCTGAGGATAGGCAATTATGTTCAGAGGTGGTACCCTGACAAAAGAAGACCATTTCTATATTCTCATAGTTGTTTGTGATGTGTAACCAATCACTCAGGAACTCTGGGTTGCTGTGGCAACATGCACTTTTGAGAGTAGAGGTTCCAACTTTCTTTCCATCACATGGCTGACCAGGAATCACCTCCTCTCTTGCCACTTGCCGTTGGTTTGTTTGGGAAGGATTTTCGGGTTCTAATCAACCTTTTTAGCCTCGTTATGAACCTCCTTGTACCATGGTCACATTAGTATTAAAAGAGGAGCTAAACCAATGATTTTCAAACTTTTTTTCACGGGACCCATGTTTACCAACCGACCGAACTTCAGGACACATGTTGGCCATCCTTTGCAACCCATGCCGGCTGATCTTTGCAACACACGCCACCCGAACTTGCCGCCACACCATTTTCACTTGCCTTTAATGTGGCAAGTGGGCCTGCTTGGCCCTCACAATCTCACTTGCTTTGTCGTTCAATATTACATTTCTGCTAAGGACTTAAGCTGTTGATTTAAGTTCTCGCTACATCCTTTGAAAAAAAATCCAAGAGGTTTGTCCTCAAACTCCCCATACTTAGGCTTCAAATGCGTTTGAAGTTTTGAGGGTTTTAAACTTTCATTTGTCAGTACTTCCTGGCACCTAATACACATGGGCGTTGCCTCATGATTTGCATTGGCACAATTAATAAAGCCATATCTCAAGAAATCATCTTATTAATGCTTTGGGCCTGATTTCAATTCCTTCTTAACAGGTTGTTCAGTTGAGGCCCTGGAGCTCACACCAGCACCGTTTTGTCCTGCTGTGGACTCTCTTGAGAAGCTCTCTCCAGCAGATTCAGATGTGACATCCTGGCCTGTTTGTGTCTCTGGCCTGCTCTTCCTTATTTCAAAATGATCCATCTTCAGTTCTTCATACAGTTCTGTTGCTTGCTTGCTGGCCGCTGCAAACTGGAGGAATCTCTCCTCTGTGATTTCACACACTGACGTTATGCGGTCATATCTTTGGGTATGTGCCGGGTGCGTGACCTGCTCTCTCTCACCGCTTCTTGCAGAAGACTGCTGTTTTAAAAAATAAATTTGGTCCTGGGACAGCGCGCTGACATTGGGAGGAGACAGTACTGGGACAACACGCTGACTCAGGAGGCAGTCTGCCCCTCTGGGTTCCGGGCCTGCGAATTGCCAGATCTGCCTGAGGGGGCATGCATGCGCAGGGCAGCCGCCATTATCAATCTAAAAGGCAGTTATAGCTGGCATTTTAAAATGCTGGTCGCGCCGTTGGGCGCTTCTTCCACGATCGGGAATTCTGCGACCAATCGCTCTGCGACATCTTGACACCTTCCCGTGATCCTCCCATGGGTCGCGAGCCTGAATTCGAAAAACCCTCAATGAAAGAATTGAAAAGAAGCCTGCACTAAAGAGCCTGCAATATGTAAACTTGTTTTCCTTCAAAAAAACACCCTGTAATTAGGATATTTGTTGGAAAATAATGTGAAAAATTGGATTGAATTGCCAAAGAAAGCAATTCTCATGCAGGAAGCTCCAGGGCTGGTGCTGCATTTTACTTGCTGTAGAATTTGCAAATTATTTCTTATAAGGCCATAAAGGAGTCCACACTGAGTAGTTCAAAGAAACTTTGTTTATTTGCAATAACTATTATATACAACTATTATATCATACAATTATACACTGTTTAGAGGTCCCCTGCCCCCTTAACGGGGAGCTCGTATTCTGCAAGGTTCACAGGGAAGTTAATTGTTCCCACCCCGTAAGACTCTTGCGGGTTATAACATCACTGCAATGTATGTAGGAACTGTTTAAAATGTATAAAAAATTATCTTGAAACCTGTGATTATAAAAAGCCACATTATTCTAATTTTATATTTATAATCTAGATAATAAAAAAATAAGTTCCCGTACCAGCCTCCCCGAACAGGCGCCGGAATGTGGCGACTAGGGGCTTTTCACAGTAACTTCATTTGAAGCCTACTCGTGACAATAAGCGATTTCCATTCCAATTCCATTTTCCATTTCCATTCCAAGTGATACCATCAGTTGATATAATTGATACATCCTCTAGATGGCAGCAATGAAATGGAAGTGAGTTGGAGACTAGCTTTGTTCAAAATGAAGGCAAACCATTTGTGAACAGGTTAATAGAAGAGACCTAAAATGGAACTTAAATAAGTCAGAGATGTAGCATTGAAATATTGGCTTTGCCCTTTTAGTGTTCTACTTCTTGCATGCTATTACAGTTGCAAGGCAATAAATTACACATTTGCACAGAGAACCTGGAGCAAGTCTTCCATATATCACTTTCGCTCTGCATGATGCCCAAACAAGTCCATCTGCATTTCCATAAAATGCTCTAATTTCATAGCTGTGCACTGTGTGCCTGAACATCAACCTCCTGGGAACAAAGATGTCAACGCAGTTAGATATTTTGTTACATATTTCATCCTGTGAGCGTGAACCATTTGACTTGGACTCTTTAGGATTATGAGCAGTGACTGACATCCATACACTTAAGAATTAAATCATGATTTGAAAGAAACATTTTTAACCATCCTAAAAATCAGCTGGAACTTCAGGATACTTGGGATTTCCTCTTCCCAGAATTTTGCTTCCATATCACAGCCATTCTTTTGCTGTTTAATAATCACTTTTCTCAGTTGTTTTCCTCTATATGTAACACTCCAAAACAATTTAAGACAGAGTGACGTTTCTGGGGTATGTTGGTACAATGTGAAAATAAACTGCTGCTTCAATTTAGGTGTGAAGAAAAGAGCCATTTTGGAATTGGAGACAAAAAGAAAAATCAAAATTCAGAGTATCACCAATTTGATTGTTCAGATGATTAGCTTTTTGCAGCTAACATGATGATGTTGTTTCCCTGAAGTACAAAAATAGCCTTAGAATGGGGAGTTTTACCTCATGCATAATGGACTAAGTGACCAATGATTTAATACACCAATCTGAAACACTTCTCAGTCAGTCTGCTAAGTGCCTACATTTGACATGTATGCTCAATTAACATCTATCACATCTCCTATGGAAACCAAATTTAATAATTCTCAGTTCCAGACTTTGACCTGTGATCAAGTCCAAGCTGCAGCTCAAACTGTATTTACCCTTTGCTTGGATGACATAAACTGTCCCTGTCAAAAACCTAACTTCGTTCAGTTCACAATTTTACAATGTTCTCATTCTCAGAGGGAGTAATTCTGTAATAAAATTGACTGCAATTAAACATTTTGCTTTCTTTGCTATAGCTGATTCAGAAGACATTTTGCACAAATCCCCTTTTCACTGTGTGGTGACTAGAAGGATGAAGAAAGCTAGCAGCAATGTCTGAAACATTAGTTTCTCCATTTGGGGAGGAGAGAGCAGAAGTTGGCCCCCGGATTTGCATTTTATCGGATTCGGATTTGCATTTATTATTTCCGATTTGTCTTTCTGACCATAATAAGTCAACTTTGCAGTCTTGTTGCGTCTTGATTAAAAATGTGAAAAATCCAGACGATTTGAATAATTTATATTCTGTTGTTAGGAAGGGCCACAACCACCAATAGTGCTTTCTGCTACAACAGTGAACTGTAAAGATGAGTGTCAGCCGCACTGGAATGCTCGGGATGTAACAATAGCCCTAACTCATTTATTGTAAAAGTGGAACACATTAGGGATTTCTACTTAACTATGCAAGCACAACATTCCTCTCATTGTTAAACAGGCTTGCATTTTGTTGCCATATGAAATTAAGCAGATTGGCAGTCAACATTGCCCAGGTCATTACTTATCTTAAAGACCCAGGATTTTGCACGCTTAGGATTCCTCAGTCAACAATTGAATCTTGACTACCTCTAGCTGAGAGCATGGCAGGAATTTAACCTGGATCTTTGCTCATCTGGATGGGCCACTGACATAATAGTCATCAAGGAACCTTTATTTCTGTAGGAATTAATCTGGCCATTATGGAAAGCATATTTACTGCACGTTAGATTTCATGATGAAAAGGATATCCATTTTGGAATAATATCATCCACCTTGCAATTAAATCTGAGTGGATTTAGAATGCCGTAATTATATGTTTCAAAATCACTTAATTTCCACAATTTTGACGAGTGTTGAAAGAAATTTGAATTTAGTTGGACGATGTAGCTGTGCAGCTGAATGACAGGTTAGATCTCACACTTGATGAAATGTGAACACAGGGAAGCTTCTTGTTTATGGGCAGTGTTAACTAAATCACTGGAATTATCCACTCCTCTTTAGAACTCATGCCAAATGATCTTTATCGTGCAACGTTGCTGGTGCATATGTCTTGTTTTATGCTCTCTCTGGAGGGTTGTGCTTCCAACAGTGTAGTTTCACCTTAGCATTCAAGTGGAGGGGATAAAACCCATAGCCATCTGGCCTTCCAGAAAGAGTTCTATGGAAATAACTGACACTAATTTAATCTTTGTATCTTTTAGTTTTTATAAATACATTATAACATAGTCTCACTTTGGGATTTTTTTTGAATCAACATTTCATTTAAAAAATTTGAATTAACATTTTTTTTATTTGTTCATGGGATGTGGTTGCATTTATTGTGCATCCCGAATTGCCCTTGAAGGGGCAGTTAAGAATCAATCACATAGCTGTGGATCTGGAGTCAGCCAGGTAAGGATGGCAGATTTCCTCCCCTAAAGGGCATTTGTGAACCAGATGGGTTTTTACAACAATCGACAATGATTCCATGGTCATTTGACTTTTTAATGCCAAATTTGTATTGAATTCAAAGTTCACCATCGGTAGAGGCGGGATTTGAACCTGGGACCCCAGAGCATTCGTCTGGATCTCTGGATTACGAGTCAAATGACAATGCCATTATGCCACCGCCTCCCCTCTTCAAATTGTCCTTTCAGGCTGTTTTTTCCGTTTGACATGTTCCCAAACAAATGGAGAAAAGTTCTAGTAAAAAACAAATTGGTCTGCTATTTTTGCAATAAATACCGTGACTTTTAATTCGTGAAAAGTTTACATTATTGATGCACCACTCTGCTCAATATGTGGTTAAGGGGGTAATGTTGATTATTGGATGGATGTGCTCACACAGCTAATTAACTATCCAAACATCTCTTGCTCCCTTCACTAATGATCAGAATCAGAGTTTATAAGCAAACAAGTCAATCTTCCGTATCAATGTGTACAGAGTGTAGAAATAAAGTGCAGTCTTAAGGTGAAGCAGGGTTAGAAGATAAAAGTAACGCGACCAGAGTGGGCAGGTATTTCTATTTTAAATTCATAAATTCTGTCCTTCTGTTTGTATAGATTCTTGCATTCCCATCTATAATGGAAATGACATGTAATTAGATCCTTCTGACAGCGGTGGTGCTGTAGAACATCCAAGAATGTGATAGCAGTGGGACAAGTTTCCATTATGAATATGGAAATACGAATTTATAAGTGGAGGAAAAGCTTCAGGAAACACACGCACAGCAAGGATATTAACACCGTTTTGCTATGTATTTCTTGCGAAAGAGTAGTTACAACCAGCCAACATTTGTTACATTGATCAATAATCCAAATTTTTTATGATTTTAAAAATTATTTTAAGGAACAGGTAAACAAAGTACAAAACGGTACCATAATGCAACTGCCCCCCACCCCCCACCCAATAAACTGACAAGCAAACAAAAACTACACAAAAAAAACAGTAAAATTAATAGTCAACAGTAATTAACTCTTTAAAGAAAGAGACAAATGGTTGCCATCGATAAAATAAATTTTCAGTGAATTCTCTTATGGCATACTTAATCTTCTCCAAATAAAGAAAATACATTGAATCGTTCAATTAAGGTGAAGCATTGGGTGGCTTGGGGGACTTCAGGTTGATTTATGAAGCAAATGCAATGACGTCTGCCTCAATCTTCATGAAACTAACCATTGCAGATGAGACTCCAAATATGGCTATCAAAGCGCAAAGCTGTATGTCAATATCTAGAGCTTTGGAAAGAGTGTCAAAGATGGATGGCCAAAAAACGGCCAGCTTTTGGGCATGACCAGAACTTGAGGGTATGGCCTGCAGGGGCGAGGGAGCACCCACCTGTTACATTTGTTATTTGTGTTGGAGAAAAACTTACTAATTCTGGCCTTGGTGAAATGAATTCTGTGAAGAACTTTTCCACAGGAGGATATGAAGTTGACCCCAAAAGGGCCTCCTCCCACCTATCATCCGTAAGGTCGAGCCCAGGCACCACTTCCCAATCATTTCTTACTTTATGGAGAGGAGAGGGTCCAGAGGATATCATGAGATCGTACAGCCTTAAAATAGAACCACTAAATCCCTCTCAACAATGTATTTGGAGGTGGTTGAGGAAAGGATGGACAGTGCAGGTGAACAAAACCATGGGCTTGAAAATAGCAGCAAGGCTTAGAACCAGGTAAATTAAATTTCGCTGCAAACTTGCTAAAGCTGGCAAAAAATATTTGAATCCCTTCTTCTTCCACAAGGCAAACGCCAAGTCAAGCATGGAGGGAACATTAATGGTTAGCACAAATAGGAACTAATAATGAAGAAGTGGAAAGTTTAAAATGCCGACTAAACCGTTTACATATTTTTAAAGTAGAGATCACAGTGGTGATTGACGTATATTTAGAGGGGGGAAAAGGGTAGCAGGGCACGGATTTAGGCAAGAAGAGAGGATGAGCAGCAGAAGTGTGTTTCCATAAAACACTAGTTTAACCTTGGATCATGACACCATGTTAAAATCTTTTGTATATTGGCCACTCAATAATAGTACAGTAGAGTGGGAAGAGCTAGCCTACCAACCTGTCTCCTTCTTTGAAGTATTATCACCCTAGGAGTTCTGCCTCCTCAGATACTTGCTGATATCAGCTTATTAATCACAAGAAAAATTGATTTAGGTAGAAAATAGGGAGCCATTGGAAAAGAAACAAGGATATGGGCAGAATGTTCATTTTTAAGGAGTGAATTCAGCCAGCTAAGGAAAGAGGCAAACTATCCCAGCTGTAAAAATTTGCTTTGTTTGGTGGCTGGGCTTGTAAGATGTGTTCTATGAAGATTTGCAAGAGAGCACGTTATGTTCACACCGAAGCAGCGAAAACCAGGACCAGATATTCGAAACGGCAAAGTTCTTGTGGGGATTTGTTTGGCACTAGAGTTAATTGGGAAACTTTTGTTATTCAATTAATAGCCAAGGGCACTGAAAATATTCATTGTGCCATCAATACCGGCAACAGGTTGTGCGATATATAATAGAAGTTCATTAGCATGCAAGGACACACGGTGCTCCATACCAGCTTGAAGGATACCCTTTAGCAGTGAGGATGACTTTAAGGCTATTGTCAGGATTCTATTGCCAGGGCAAAGTGCAGTGGGGGCAGAGGTCACTCTTGGTGTGTTCCCCTGGATAAGGGGAAGTACTCTTGAGTGTAGTGAGTTGGTGTGCACACTCGCTGTAGGGGAAGTATAAAGAAGGCAAATCCATGAAATAGATTTTGGACTATACCCAAAATTGCAACCAGATGATGTCACTCCACCTGGTCAAAAGCTTTCCTCGCATCCAGAGAGACAACAACTTCAGGGACGGTTGAGGCAGTTGGGGAAAGTATTATGTCAAGAAAACTACACCCATTTGAGGATAATTGGCGTCCCTTTACAAAGCCAGTTTGATCATCGGGTATTATATCAGGGGGACGTGGCTTCAAGCGGCACGCCAGTACCTCAGCTAACAGCTTTACATCTGCATTTAAAAGAGAGATGGGCAATTATGAGCTACATTCTTCAGGGTCCCTGTCTTTTTTTGTGTATAAGCAAAATGGAAGCTTGAGTCAATGTAGGGGGCATAAAACCATGAGATAATGAGTCGTTAAACATATCCTGGAATAAGGGTGCAAGTTGAGTGGAGAATCTTTCATAGAAGTTAATAAGGAAAGAGGGAGCATCGGTCTGGTCCCCAATCTGTAATAATCGCCGGTTTGCCCCGGGAAGTTTGGATGGGGGGTTCCGGATATGACGGAGAGTAGGGGTTGAGAGGATGGGGGATATGTTTTCAGAGGCGAGCTTTCCGAGTATGACGGCGCTGGAGGAGAAGTTTGGGTTGGCGAGGGGAACAAATTCAGCAATCTGCAGGTGCGGGACTTCCTACGTAAACAGGTGTCAACCTTCCCGCTCCTACCACTAAGGGGGATTCAGGACAGGGTAGTTTCCGGAGGGTGGGTAGGAGAAGGGAGCGTCTCGTACATTTACAGGAACTTGAAGTGAAATGAAATGAAAATCGCTTATTGTCACAAGTAGGCTTCAAATGAAGGTACTGTGAAAAGTCCCCACTCGCCACATTCCGGCGCCTGTCCGGGGAGGCTGGTACGGGAATTTTATCACGATAAATTGTTTCAGAAGACCACCATGGTAATCGACCCTCCATGAATTTTCAGTTACTAAAAGATAAAGGGTGAAATTCTCCTGAAAGATTTCTTAGTGTGGTAGCAGCAGGAATTGTCACGAGCTTCCTGGCACTTGGCCCAGCGGGGATGGCAACACGATTCAATGTTAATTGGTCCACCAG
Organism: Scyliorhinus torazame; assembly: GCF_047496885.1. Taxonomy (NCBI): domain Eukaryota; kingdom Metazoa; phylum Chordata; class Chondrichthyes; order Carcharhiniformes; family Scyliorhinidae; genus Scyliorhinus; species Scyliorhinus torazame. The sequence goes on along the minus strand of NC_092714.1, from coordinate 94,951,483 downwards.
GGGCTGGTTTAGCACAGGGCTAAATCGCTGGCTTTGAAAGCAGACCAAGGCAGGCCAGCAGCACGGTTCAATTCCCGTAACAGCCTCCCCGAACAGGCGCTGGAATGTAGCGACTAGGGGCTTTTCACAGTAACTTCATTTGAAGCCTACTTGTGACAAGCGATTTTCATTTCGTTTCATTTTTTTCATTTCACTTAACGAGGCCCCACGGGCTGCTCGTCGTAAATGAAGACTCGCCAGCTGTTTCTCCTGGACCACGCTCGCCAGCCTCCCGCTAACAAGCACTTTGGCTGCACTTGCTCAGCCAACCCCAGCCAGCTCACAACAATGGTACCCAGGAGACCGGCCACAGAATTCGGAGATGCTGAACTGGGGAGGCTGCTAGGTGCTGTAGGGGCCAGGAGAGATATCCTGTTCCCCCGAGCGTCCTGGAGAGTCAGCCACAAGGCAGCCAGTGTTGCCTAGGATGAGGTGGCGGCAGCTGTCAGCTCGGAGTATGACCAGACGACTGGCCTTTAGTTCAGGAAGAAAGTCAATGATCGACACTGGGCAGGATGAGTGAGTAGACACCAACCCCCCCCCCCCCCCCCCCCCCCCAAGGGAGCATCCCACCCCCAATTCCGCATGCGACCCCCAGCCCTTCCTCCATCTCCCCTCCCCCCTCAGTCCCCCAACCCCTCCTTCACACACCCCTTTCCTCCACTGTGAACTACGCATGCAGCTAATGATACCCTCTCTGTGTCTGCTCAGGAAAAGCTCTCCCATAACCGGTGGAGAGGTGACAGACATAAGAATCCTCACTTCCTTCAAGGAGCAGGCCCTGGAGGTGAACGATGTAGCAGAGGACAGATCAATCAGCCATACAGAGACTGGCAGGGGCCGTAGAGGTGAGGAACGATCGGGCTCCACCTAGGGCACCTGTTAAATGTGAGTAGTGATTGCCTTACTGACTGACCCATCCCTCCCAATGACCACATCCATTCACCCACAGGTCCTCCAGCTGACCGGGCTGGCCCATCTCGGGTGGCCACCTCTCCTGACTCCGAGGAGAACACCTCGGAGGAGAGCTCCGAGGATGCAACTGTTATAGTCGCGGCACAGCTGTCATCCCTACCCTCCACCTACACAGATACACACACCTCGGTGGGGCATGTTAGTGGACAGGCTTTGGGGGCACAACCTGGTGAGCACCACATCTCTGATGATGCACATCAGGAGAGGCAGGAACCCCCAAGTGAGAGAGGTCTGCGGGATCCCAGGACCCAGCTGGGTCCCAGCCTGATGCTCAGCTGTGGAACCGAGTTACACGGAGCTGATGGAGACGATAGGGAGCAACCTGGACATTCAGAGGGAAATGTCAGCGTCACTCCAGCAGATCCATAGCTACTTGGAGGAGTCCCAGAGGTAGGGGCACAGGAGATGGAGCAGCACCAACACTGCCAAGGGTGGGACTTCCGGTGGCGTTCGTGAGCGGAGCGGTCGCAGCAAAAAGGCTCCCGCAGTTCCACGAAGTCGGGGCTTTTTCAGGGGACCTCCGGATAAAAAAAAATTTAAGTTTCCAGCGAAATCGGAAGCAGGGGAACTGGGACCTCGGGAGAGGAGCAATCCTGCGTCCCCCCCCCCCCCCCCACCCCATGCACGACGGCCGCAGGGCAGGACAAGCGGTGGACAGGACCGAAGCGGCGGCCGAACCTGCGGAGGAAGGAACGGAGGAGCGACTGACTCCACCCCCCCAGCAGGAGAGTGCAGGGAGCAACGAGCGGCGGCCCGGACCGAGCACCGGGGACAGCAAGCGGGGAACGAAGCGGGGACCGACCCACCGACCCCCCCCCGCCCGGCGGCGACTACCACGAGGCAGGAACAAAGAGGGACTCCCGACCAGAAGCCACTCTCCCTCTCTCTCGACCTGGGTGAGTGAGGGAAAAGGAAAGATAAAAGAACTTTTGCAAAAACAAAACTCTGAAAAGAAAACTTTAAAAACTTTTAAAAAAATTCTTTTTGCACTTTTTTTTTTTGCACAAGTTCACCTGAGAAGAATTTTATAAAAGAGGAAAATTAAAGTGATAAAGGAGAGAAGGGAGGGGAGAAGAAAAAGGGAAGGGGGTGGGGGGGGGAAAGAAAATAAACAAATAAATAAATAAATAAAAGGGGGGGGAGAAAGGGGAAAAAATGCCAGGAGGGAGCCAAAGCAGAGGGAGAAGGGGCACCAAAGGCAGACTGGGCAATGGGCGAGCCAGTTCAGACGAGCCAATCAGCGAACAAAGCGACAGAACGGATGTATCGCCGCATCAAAAAGAGCTGGGCAGACAGGTGCAGTCTCCCCCGGGGCCAGGGGGTAGCTGGAACTGGAAGGCAGCCTTTGCTGATGCACTGAGGGAACATCAGCTGGTGAACAAGGCAGAGGCTAGGGCAGACATAGAGGCCGCAGTGCAGGCAGCAATGGCCAAGGCCCTGGCGGAGGTGCAGCAGGCCCTGGGCAGAGCAGAGGAGAAATTGGACGCCCAAGGGGAGAAACTGGAAGCCCAAGAGGCAACCATCAAGGAGCTGGAGAAAGCAGCGACTGACATGAGCGACCGGATCACAGCCCTGGAGAGGGAGGTGGTGAGACTGAAATCAACCTGCCTGAAGGGCAGAGTGGATGACCAGGAAAACCACTCGAGGAGGCAAAATGTCAGGATAGTGGGCTTACCAGAGGGGATCGAGGGTAGAAACCCCACGACATACGTGGCTGAGATGCTGGGGAACTTAGTGGGGAAGAAAACCTTTCCCAGCCGACCAGAAATGGACAGAGCACACCGGTCGCTGCGCCCGAAGCCCGTAGCAGGGAAACACCAGAGAGCAGTTATAGCTAAACTGCACCGGTACCAAGATAGGGAAACAATCCTGCGCTGGGCCAGGAAAAACAGAACCTGCAAATGGGAAGGACATACCATTAGAACTTGCGAGGACATTGGGGCAGACCTAGCCTGGGGACAGGCCGAGTTTAATAGCGCGAAAGCAGCTCTTCACAAGAGTGACGTGCGTTTTGGTGTGCTGTACCCAGCGAAACTCTGGGTCACATACCAAGAAAGAAAATATTTCTTTACAGCCCCTGCCTAAGCAAACAGGTTCGTCGGGGAACATGGGCTGGAAAACCACCAGCGAAGGTAGAAATGATGGGCCACTGGCAAGGGGCAACAACACGCCGACGGGGGGGTGAGGGGAGGGGTGAGGCAACGCCAGCCCCCCCCCCCCCCCGCCCCCACCACGGGGCGCACTCTGAACAAAGAGCAAACCACTGCCCGAGGGACTGCTTCAGGTGGGTCTGGTTTAGCACATTGGGCTAAATCGCTGGCTTTGAAAGCAAACCAAGGCAGGCCAGCAGCACGGTTCAATTCCCGTACCAGCCTCCCCGAACAGGCACCGGAATGTGGCGACTAGGGGCTTTTCACAGTAACTTCATTGAAGCCTACTCGTGACAATAAGCGATTTTCATTTCATTTCATTCACTAGTTAACGTGTACGCACCCAACTGGGACGACACGAGCTTCATCAAGAAGACCATGGCAGAAATCCCTGACATAGCGATGCATCGACTAATCATGGGGGGGCGGACTTCAACTGTGTACAGGATCCAAAGACAGACAGATCAAACCCCAAAACGGGGAAAACCTCAAGCATGGCAAGGGAACTCAGTCATTTCATGGAGCAGATGGGAGCAGCAGATCCCTGGAGGTTCGCCCACCCGGGGGAGAAGGAATTCTCCTTCTTCTCCCCAGTACACCACGCATACACCAGAATTGACTTCTTTGTGGTAGGGAAAACGGTGCTTCCGGGGATAGACAAGGTGGAATACTCCGCAATTGTGATATCAGACCACGCTCCACACTACATGGACGTGAGGCTGGAGACGGGCAGGGCCCAACGCCCCACATGGAGGTTGGACGTCGCCCTCGTAGCGGACAAGGCCTTCAACGAAAGGTTATCACGGGCCATTGCAGAGTACACAGAGAACAACCAGAACGGGGAGGTCTCACCCTCCACGTTCTGGGAAGCACTAAAGGCCGCACTAAGAGGGGAAATCATCGCTTTCAAAACGCGAAGAGATAGTGAGGAAAGGGCGGCTAGGCAGCAGATGGTCGACTCCATCCTGGAGGTAGACCGTAAATACTCCGAGGCCCTGACCATAGAGCTCCTGGTGGAGAGGAAAGAGCTACAAAGGAACTTTGACCTGCTCTCCACCAGCAAAGCAGTGCACCAACTCCGCCAGGCACGTGGGACCCTATACGAACACGGAGAAAAAGCCAGCCGCCTGTTGGCACACCAGCTGAGAAAGCAGGCAGCCACCAGATAAATTGCACAAATCAGGGATACCAGAGGCACGCTAGAAACAGAAACAGAAAAGATCAACAAAATCTTCAAGGCCTTCTACCAAGGGCTGTACACCTCAGAGGCCCCCAATGGGGGAGTCTGGGATGAAACGGATCCTTGATGGACTGGACATTCCAGTCGTGGGGAGGGCAGAAAACGGGGCTTGGAAGCACCACTAGCACTGGGAGAGATCATGGATAGCATTAGCTCCGTGCAGGTGGGGAAGGCGCCGGAACTCGACGGGTTCTTGGCGGACTTCTACAAAAAATGTGCAACAGCACTGGCCCTGCACCTGCGGGAGATGTTCATAGACTCGCTAGCTCGGGGCACACTGCTGCCCACGCTAGCACAGACCTCAATCTCGCTGATACCTAAGAAAGACAATGACCCAACGGAATGTGGGTCATACAGACCCATCTCACTGCTGAATGCAGACGCCAAAATACTGGCCAAAATCCTCGCCAAAAGGTTAGAAGACTGTGTACCTGAGGTGGTCACAGAGGACCAGATGGGTTTTGTCAAAGGTAGACCGCTTACCTCGAACATCAGGTGCCTGCTGAACGTAATAATGACCCCCTCCGGGGAGAGAACACCAGAGGTGATCGTCTCCCTAGATGCAGAAAAGGCCTTCAACAGAGTCGAATGGAAATACCTTATAGAGGTACTGGAGCGGTTCAGGCTTGGAACAGGGTTCACCTCCTGGGTAAAGCTCCTATACAACGCTCCCATGGCGAGCGTATGGACCAACAATACCAACTTCCGATACTTCCAGCTGCACAGGGGCACCAGACAAGGATGCCCACTGTCCCCGCTGCTGTTCACTCTAGCGATCGAACCACTAGCAATCGCGCTCAGAGCAGCCAAAAGCTGGAGGGGAATCCGAAGGGGAGGCAGAGAGCACAGAGTCTCACTCTATGCAGATGACCTGCTCCTCTACATTTCGGACCCACAGAGCAGCATGGACGGAATCATCGCGCTCCTGAAAGTGTTTGGCACCTTCTCGGGCTACAAACTCAACATGAGCAAAAGCGAGATCTTCCCGGTACACCCACAAGAAGGGGAGGCAGCCCTAACGTGAGTGCCGCTTAAACAGGCCCGACACAAATTCCGCTACCTGGGGATCCAAATAGCCCATGACTGGAAAGGTATCCACAAATGGAACCTCACCAGTCAGACAGAGGAAGTAAAAAAGGACCTGCAAAGATGGAACACACTCCCACTCTCCCTCGCGGGGGGGAGTCCAGACGATCAAAATGAACGTACTGCCCAGGTACCTCTCCCTATTCAGATCCATCCCGATCTACATCCCCAAGGCCTTTTTCAAAGCACTAGACAAACTAATCATGGCGTTCGTATGGGGGGGGGGGGGGGGGGGGGGGGGGGATATGCTAGGATTCCAAAGAAGGTCTTACAATAAGATCCAAGGGGGGGGGCTTGCCCTCCCAAACCTACAACTTTACCACTGGGTGGCGACGGCCGAGCGAATAAGGGGATGGATCAAGGAGCCAGAAGCTGAATGGGTGCGCGCGGAAGAGGCCTTCTGTAAGGGGACCTCCCTCCGGGCCCTCGACACGGTGGCGCTCTTATCCCCACCCAAAAAACACTCCAGCAGCCCGGTGGTAATAGCCACCCTCCAGTCCTGGATCCAACTACGGCAACAATTTGGCCTGACCAGAATGTCGGGTAAAGCTCCCATCTGCAACAACCATAGGTTCACACCAGTGCTGACTGACACCATCTTCAAAAGGTGGGGACAGGACAGAAGGACACTGACAGTCAGGGACCTATACACGGACGGCAGGATCGCAACACTGGGCGAACTGACAGCGAAATTCCAGCTAGCCAGGGGGAACGAGCTAAGGTACCTGCAACTAAAATATTTCCTACGAAAGGAGACAAGGACATACCCACAACCACCACGACAGCCACTACTAGAAGCGTTACTGGACCCAAGCATACTAGATAAAGGAAACTGTAGTGACATGTATGACCGACTGGTAGAAGGGGACAACACCGTACTGGACGCAACAAGAATGAAGTGGGAGGAGGACCTGGGGATCGAAATAGGGTGGGGACTCTGGAGTGAAGCACTGCATCGGGTCAACTCCACCTCCACGTGCGCAAGGCTCAGCCTGACGCAACTAAAAGTGGTACATAGAGCCCACTAAACAACAACCCGTATGAGTAGGTTCTTCCCGGAGGTGGAAGACAGATGTGAACGGTGCCAAGGAGGCCCAGCCAACCACGCCCACATGTTCTGGTCCTGCCCCAGACTAGTGGAGTACTGGACAGCCTTCTTCGAGGCAATGTCCAAAGTGGTGGGGGTGAGGGTGGAGCCATGCCCGAAAGTGGCGGCCTTCGGGGTATCAGACCAGCCAGATCTATTCCTGGGAGGAGGGCGGACGCCCTTGCCTTTGCCTCCCTGGTCACCCGCCGTAGAATCCTGTTCGGCTGGCGGTCAGCAGCACCACCCAAAGCTGCAGACTGGCTTTCCGACCTCTCAGAATCTCTCCAAATGGAGAAAATTAAATTCCACAGAACGTTGGAGCCATTCACTAAATTGTTCCCGGACCTGTTTGAGGCCAATAAACAAGCAGAAGAATAGCCAGGTAGCCAAGAGACAGGGGAAAGTAGCCAAAGCATGAGAGGGAGAGATAGACCGGGAGATGGGGGGGGGGCGGGGGGAGTTAAATCTAAGAGGAAGGGAAGGCGATCCACAGGAGAGGGGGGGGGGGGGGCAGAAGCGGGGAGAGGGGGGTAGAGGGAAGAGACAGGGAACAATAGAGGAGAGCCAGGGAGGGGGAGGGGGGAGGCAGGGAAACGTGAACAAACTCAACATCATCAGGAACAGAGAAAACGGGGAAGACGGGAGGGCCGCAGAAGCGGAACGAGACGACAACGGCAGCGAACTCCGTCTGGGAGAAGCAAGGGATGACAACACCACGCACAGTTGCCTACTTATGTGTGTAATTGATTTTGCCAAGTGTACAGAGCTGCTGCTGTTGAGCGGGGGCATAATACCGTCCGATGGCTTCTCATAGAAAATTAAAACGTCAGCAGCAGCAGCGACCCATAGGGGAGTGGGGGTGAGTGCTCCGTTGGGAGGGTGCGGGAAGACTGAGCCGCGTGGGGTCACGTCTAATCAATTGCGATTGTATATTCTCTTTTTGCACTATGTTAATGTTCACTCTATTTAGCTGTGTTAGGATTACTACTATTTATTATGAAAAACTTTAATTAAAAAATATTTTAAAAAAAAAACACTGCAAGGGTGGTGAGCGCAGGGGAGAGCCTGATGCTCGGCGTTGGCACTATGAGTGAAGGTGTCCAAGACGTCGTGCTGTCGGTGACGAGGATCTCGGCAGAATGTCCGACTCGTTGGGGGTTTTCACCCAATACCAGGCCAGCCTTGAAGAGATTCTGCGGGACATGTCCCGTCCCCAGGGGGAAGGTTTGAGACCCTGCGGAGCCTGGCCCAGTAGCAGGTGGGCATGGCTGAGGTGCTGCAGAGCATGCCCAAGTCACTGAGGAGCATCGCCGAGGGCGTCGACACAATGGTGTGGACCATGGGGAATCGCCAGGGCTGCAGGGCCAGATGATGAGCCGGGGTTCGCACCAGCTGTCCCTCCATCCCAAGGTAAACCCCGGGGCCCTATGGGCACCGATCAGGAGGAGGGAGCGCTGGGTGCCAAGTTGGACCCGTCCCATTGAGTGGTGACAGTGGCCACCAGCTCTCCCGTGTTCCAACCCTCTGATGAGGCCGTGTATCGCAGCGAACACACGGGACAGGACGGCACGGCTGTGCACGTGCCGCTGACACGTAAACCGGGGCTCTCCGGCCCAGAGCTCCCAGGAGACGCCCACCACGGGCATCGAAGGCCACAGGACAAAGTAAGCAGCTGGCAGCCTCCACCTCAGATATGCATCCTGTGGAAACACCTGGATGTAGCGGTGGAGATAGGTAGGCCAAGCACGCAGCCGATCACTGAGAGTATCAGGTGAGGGGGGAGGGAGTTGGGGAAGATAGGTAGAGGGTGGGGGGTGCGGCATCATCAGGAGTGGGGTTTGGACAATACATTAAACACCTTTCCGCACAACCATTATAATGGTTCTGTCATTTCCTTCTGCAATGCGGGCTGACCTCTGGACCCTTTACCCATTTGTCTAGGCATCCCTCCCCCCTCCCCCTGGCGCTCACCCACCCTCTGGCCGTGGACATGTTGTCGGAGCTGTGTCCCATCCCCTGGGTATTTGGATGTTGTGTGTGGTTTTGCCTCACGCAGTGTTCAAGTCTCCAGGCATCAGGGTGTGATTGGGATTCCAGACAATGACTCCCACATGCTACATGGCCCACCCATCCATGGAAATCCACTTTGGCATGTGTGAAGTGCTCACTTAACCATGATTGCCAATTCTGTATTAGCAATATCCTTCAGCCGTGCAGCCAGAGGCCTCAGCAGTTGGTCAGAAGGGCAGGGACAAGGGTTGCCCCGGGACGGGTACACATGATCCAGGGGTTGGCGCGGTGGTGACGTGAAAGATTGTCCCCCGGTTGCCCCCCTCCAGTGCAGCCCCCCACGCCCCCATGGCAGCCCGCCCCTGCAGAGGGTCCCCAATCCCTAGCCGAGGGGCCCCACCCCTGCCGAGCATAGGGATAGCAAGGCCAGAACCCCTAGGCTCTTTGCCTGTGAGCAAGAATAGCTGCTCGGCTCCCCACAGAAGCCCTTCCACCAGATTCACGTTTTTCAAAAGGAGCACTAATCGGCGCCAGCGAGAGCACTTGCAGGGGAGGCCGCTGAATGAAGGGAGGCCATTGGATATGGGGTGGCTCTCGTTAATTATATGGAAATTAGGCTTAAGTGGTGATCATTGGTTTCTCGCCATGTTATGGCAAGACCCCGATTTCGCCATTGGAGCGAGCCGGTTTCATTGCACATGGCACGGATCTCGTTTTTGGTCTCTCCCGCTATTCACCGGCGTCGTTACCCTGGAGCAAGAATGCACTGAGGCTGGAGAATCGCGCCCTCTAATTCAAAAACTAAGCCCATATAGCAGGATTTTTGAAATCATGTTTTCTGTCGGTAAAATTCACAGTTGTTTTTAGTTCCTTTAAAAACTTTTCCATATTTTGAAAAACAATTTTTGCAGAATATATTCCATATAGCGCCAGAAGAGCCTGAGGCAACCAAACAATATATTATTTTTAGATGTTGCAGAGCTTCATACTTCATTTTCGACATTGACGGACTTGCGCGGGGACTGTCCTATGTTTATGATACAATGGTACAAAGTCCTTAGAATTATAGAGGAAAGTCATGCACATAAACAGGGATATCTCACTGTCCAATTCCACATGCATTTTCCACCATGGGTTAAAATAGCAAAGTGTTTACAATAGTAACATTTTCAGAGATAGTTATTTGGAGATTGGTTAACACCTGGGGCGTCATTCTCCGACCCCCCCGCCGGGTCGGAGAATGGCCGTAGGCCGCCGTGAATCCCGCCCCCGCCCCCGCCGAAGTCTCCGGTACCGGAGATTGGGCGGGGGCGGGAATCGGGCCGCGCCGGTTGGCGGGATCCCCCGCTGGATTCTCCGGCCGGATGGGCCGAAGTCCCGCCCAGAAATTGCCTGTCCCGCCGGCGTAAATCAAACCTGGTATTTACCGGCGGGACCAGGCGGCGTGGGCGGGCTCCGGGGTCCTGGGGGCGCGCGGGGTGATCTGACCCCGGGGGGTGCCCGCGATCGGGGCCCGCATTTCTGACAGAATGTTTGACTTTTGCCCATCACCAGGTGGAATTTCCCGCCTTGGAGAGCTGGTGGGAAGGCGTGAGGGGTTGCGGGGGGTGGGGATGAATCAAGGTCTCGTGATGTGGGGCCTGGGAATGTTGGTGGGGGGTGGGGTGGTGGATGAGGGGATAGAGAGGTCCAGAGTTCACCGTGCCCTTAGGAGAGGGCTCTCCTTCCTGCCTGACATCAAACTTAGTTATATTTTGGCTTCCTTCATGCCCCAATCTGTGGTTCAGCAGCTTAAAATTTGAAGCTGGGCAGGAAAAGGCCCTTAAATGGCCTTTACGGGGCCACCTAAGGTCCTTAATTGGAGCAAGGGTGAGCTTCACTTCTGAGGACCTGTCAGCACTGGCATAAAATCGCAATCCATGGGCCGAATGGCCTCCTTCTGCACTGTAAATTCTATGATTCTATGAATTGCATCGTAGTGACTAGGATTCCAGAGGGAATTCTGTCCTTCAATTTTAACTCCCCCCAGTCCCTAGCCCTCTGGCGAAGAACCCATCAGTTGGGCGGGGTAGAGCATGTAAACTCCTGGCCAGGATGTGACATTCTGAAATTCACAAATAGACATGCTAAAATTGAGCACACTTGAGGTTGAATCAGAAGCATCATAAACCTAAAAGGTTCTTCACAGTGGTGTTAAATTCTAATTTATTGGTGCATAGTTAATAGAACTAATGAGCTATAATTAAGCATCTTTTTACATTTGAAAAATAGTTATGATGCACAGTAATTGGTGAGCACCTGCCTTCTCTGCTTTATTAAAACTATTGTACATGCTGTATTTAGCTTAAGATACTCATCACTGTTAGAAATGAGCTTGCACATACTATAATGTCAGTGGAGATGCTATGTTGTTTCTGGTCCTTTCTTAAATATTGTAACAAGGATTTCATTAAAGCATGGTGAATTCGTGAAAATTTTGTGCTATAGCTGCTTAAAGTGTGTTGTTGAAAACTCACCACTATTCTTAGAAGTCCCCATATACCAAAAAGGGCCGACATTCTAAATGGTGAACAGGGATTCTCACTCCCTGACTCCAGGCTTCAGTGGGTGCTATTCAGGTCAAACTATGTTTTCAAATTATCCCCCGGTATAACCCATACCTTCACCGAAGATTTCATCTACTTATCACTTAGTAGCATCGATCCTGGGTCCCGCATTGCTAAGTAAGTAAAGTAGACTTTGGAATAACCACTATTTCAGGTTAAATTAAGTTATTTTATTATTATATTTTTTCTTTTAAAAGCTGCAATTTCTTTCTTTACAGAAAGGAAAAAGTTCTTGATTCTGGATCCTTCTGGTTGGTTGAAGGGACCTTCAGACCCAACTTGACAATCAATCTTCTTTTTTAAATCTTGTCTTCTTTAGATGTATTCGCTGATGAGCTCGGTTGCTGTGTCCTATCTTTTCCATGTACCCAGCTGTGACAGCTAGCTCTGCTGGCTGTCTCTGAGCTGACTCTGAGCTGACTCTGTCTCCTCTTTAAATTCTAGTCTTCCTTAGATGTATTAGCTGTTTTATCTCGGCTGCTATGCCCTGTCCCTTTCCCATGGCCGAGCTGACTGTAATCTGACTCTGAGCTGCTTGTTCCTTCACTGCTTCTCCCCTCTCTCCCTCTGAGTTCTGGTTCTGCCTGCTGTCCCCTTTCTTCGGGTTTATATATTTTTCTAACAGTTATCTGGTTTTTATGACTTTATTGTAAAGTAACTCTTATTTTCTTTGATTGTAAAATGTATCTTTGATCTAAACATTCTAATCCAACTAAGTATTCATTTTGACATGACCTCACTTCTCATAGATCTGATTACATTGTTTCCTTTGTGATGTTCAAAATTCCTTTGTGATATTCAAAAATGCTTTCAAGAGGTGTGACTTTTGGTTTGGTTCCTGTCATTTCTAGAGTTTTATTTTCCAATTGTTTCCTCAGCTCATAATTTTGACTTTGATTTTGGCTTTGAATTATGTTTCTCGTAGACTGATAGTCTCCAGTTTTCTTTAATTTACCTGGTATTAGCAAAATTTCATACCTAGAATTGTCACCAAATTCAACTGAACCTCATCCTTTCCTTTCCAGCTGCTTACTAAGATAGTTACTTTCAATGAAGGTGAAGCCATTGTTTTTGGCTTCATTCAAAATCCTGTTTGTCTTGTTTGCTAAGCCTGCTTGACCAAGGCTATCTGCATTTTACAATCCTGCTCTTTGCAGCTGCTGTTAACCCTTTGTGGGATCTTTCCATGTATTCTCTCATGTTTCTCTCAGACCAGATATTGCCAGACTTCTATGTTTCAAATGACACATCTTTCCATATTTGAAAAGTATGAAAAGGACCCAATGCTGCCGTTATAGATTCTGCTTTTTGCAATTGTATCTGGAGAAAGTATTGCAAATTTTACTGTGGACTGAGGTTCCGGGAGTTCATCTGAGAACTCATATTACAAAATTATATAAGGATCAGCACTGGTTCAAATTGAGCCCACATTGATGAGATGAACGTCTTTGCTACCGGCAGGCTGTAACTATGCGGATGAGTTTGAATCATTTCAATTCAATTCAATTCTTAGTGGGAAGTGCTACAGAGCACGGAACTGCCCCTAATTGACATGAATGAACATTGGTGTAATAATGAAGGCTGTTCTGTTCTCCATATTACAAAAAGAATATACAGGCACTGTGCAAAAATGATTTGTAAGGAACTTACCCGAGGATACCAGAAGACATATAACAGGAAAGACTGAACAGGCTGTAGCTCTTTTCTCTCAAAAAGATAATGTTGAGGGGGATAACCTAATAATAATAATAAATAATAATCTTTATAATAATAATATAATCTTTATTGTCACAAGTAGGCTTACATTAACACTGCAATGAAAATCCCACTGTGAAAAGCCCCTAGTCACCACATTCCAGCACCTGTTCAGGTACACGGAGGGAGAATTCAAAAAGTCCAATTCACCTAACAGCACATCTTTTGGGACTTGTGGGAAGAAACCCACAAGGCTTAACTGAGGAGAGTAACAAAGTTAATTTAGAGGGAAGCTAGATAAATAGGTGAGGTAGAAAGCAGGACCAATTTACGCTGATACGGTTAGGTAAAGAGGTTGGGATGAAGCTGCTATTGAGCATAAAGAGAGGTACATATCAGATAGGCTGAATGGCCTGCTTCAGTGCTGTAAATTACATGTTATATTTTCTGAGGCTAGGGCAAAGGCACAATTTGGTTTGGAATAATGAAACTTTACTCCTTATCTAACCCTTCTATACTTGAATGAAATAGAAACTGAACAACTCCCAGGGCTAACATCCCTCATGTCGATGAGGACAAAAATACCCGAAAAAATTAAATCTTAGGCACTGCTTATATTCAAAATCCTCTCCGGATTTACACTTCCAGTTCCATAGAATCCCTACAGTGCAGAAGAAGGCAATTCAGCCCATTGGGCCCTCCGAAAGAGCACCCTACCTAGGCCCACTCCCCCACTCTATAACCATAACCCTGCGCACTGATCATGGCCAATCCACCTAACCTGCACATCTTTCGACACTAAGGGGCAATTTTAGCATGGCCAATCCACCTCACCTGCACACCTTTGGCCTAATTCCTTTATTCCACCCATTTGTTTTTGTCGATAAAGCATAACATGTGACCCAGCAAAGGAACAAAGATGTTTGGCGCGATTTAACCAAAACGTATTAAGGGCGCTATAGATTCCGACGGGCGAAAAACACCCATAGGATGCACGTTAGGATACAAAGAAAAAGATTTACTGAACCCCACGCCCCAAATGATCACCCTCCCCAACCTGCACCCAGGTCGAGGTTTTTATACTGTGGAGCCTTCCCTGTTAAGGGGGAAGCTCTGCCTCCAATCACTGGGGGAGTTCATACTCGTTATGAGTTAATGGGAATCAGATGGTGCACACTCCTTTACTTCCCGGTGGTCCTAACAGGCGCAAGTTACTGGCCACGGATTATGTCCGACTGGGTCTGCGACGTGCCCGGTAGATGTCGGGTGAGATCTCCCACAGGCTTCCTGGCAGCCACAACACTGCGTGGGACCTACTCAAGTCCTTCGAGGCGACCCAACCAGGATTTAACCCACAATGGACAGAAGCGCACACGACCTGGTCAAGTGGGTTTTAAACCTACTTAGCCGCAATCTACTGGCCTTCCATGATCTACCAACTTCCCCAGGGAGGCCCCAGTGGCACTGTTCAGTACTGGTCCACACAAACATGGACCAGGCGGAATGGCACCCGGGGAAGTCTACCCGGGCCTTCGGAGGCCCCTGGGTGGTTAGGGGGAGGGCAGGGTGGGCCCCTGGCTCTCCCCTTGGAACACTGGCACCTTGGCATTTCGCGGCTGGCACTTTGACACTGCCACTCTGGCACTGTAAAGGTGTCCAGGTGGCACCATAAAGCTAGCAGGAGCACTCCCAGGGGGGGAGTGTCAGGTTGCCTGGGAGCCAGGGTGGCACTGTCAAGGGCCAGGTCCTGGAGGGGGACCATGCCCATGAAAGGAGGGTGGAGGGGGGATATGAAGGGTGGGGGGGGGGGGTGCAGGGCAGGTAGGTAGGGGCCTCTGGGTGGTTGAGGGTTGAAGGGTGGAGTTCCTGGAAGGAGAGCTGTAAGGGGATGTGGAGGGGCCTGAAGAGGGGGGCCTTCATGGACCCCTTAGTGGCATGCCCTCATTTGGAGAGTGTGGGGCAATGCCCATGTGTGTAGGGATGACATCATCCATGGCCAGTGAGTTCAACTCCCCAGTGATGAAAATAATTCTAAGTAGAAATGTTTACAGCAGGGGGGAACTGAACTCGCTGGCGAGACCGGCTCCTCCGAGATCTAGCCACCATTTTGAATAGGTGCTACAATCTCTCAGTGAGCTTGAGGGTCCCCCACATCCCCCACCCATGGGCAATGTCACCCCCTGCACACATGGGCATTACCGCATACCCCCACCCAGTGAGGACAGCCCACTATGGGGTCCTCTTACAGGCCTCCCAACCCCCCCCCCAACATTTATGAGGCCCTTTCATACCTGCCCTTAACCCCCCCCCCCCCCCCCCCCGCCTTTCATAGCGTCTCATCCCCCCCTCAGGCCCTGACCCCTGGCAATGCCACCCAGACACCCCGGCACTCCCATCCAAGCATCCTGACAGTGCCCCTGCCAACCAGGAAGTGCGACGCAGGAACCTTGGCAGTGTCAGGGTGACAGTGCCAAGATGCTATTCTGACATTGCCAAGGTGCCAGGTGCCAGATGAAGAGCCAGACTGCCACCCTTCGCTGTCCCAGAACCCCAGGGGTCTCCAATGGCTTTGGAACCCCCCCCCATGTGCCATTTTGCCTGTTCCACCTTGGTGTGGACCAGTACTAAATGGTGCCTGGTCTTGGCCTTGCTAGGATGCTGTTAGTTCCCAGATGCCGGGAGAATCCGGCACATGCATATTTAAATGAGTTTAATGATCATTTAAATATGCATATCTGGATCTCACCCAGCGTGAGTGAGATCCAAATCGAGATGTCTCGCGAGATCTCATTAGGCCTTGTGTCGAAAATCTCGCGAGAGACCTTTCGCGAGATTTAACGGCTGCATCACATCACCGAATGGGCTTGATGAGGCTCATTGATCGCGACCGTTATTATACATGTTGAAGAGAACATGATGAGTGAGGTACTACTAACTGTGATTTTGGAACTGTACATGTTTGCATGAAGGTGATATTATTGATATTAAGAGCAGCCTGTGAAAAAAAGTGATTTTCTTTGGGGGATTGGAGCAGCACGGTGGCACAGTGGTTAGCACTGCTGCCTCATAGCGCCAGGCACCTGGGTTCAATTCTGGCCTTGGATGACTGTGTGGAGTTTGCATGTTCTCCGCGTGTCTGTGGGTTTCCTCTCACACAAGTCAGTGATGTGTTTTGAAGCATTCTTGTCTTTTAATTTCATAAGAACATAGGGAATGAAGGACAAGATCAAGATCAAGTTCAAATATTGGTAGTTGCATGCTACAATGATAATGGTTAAGCATGGCAATCAATCTCCATCAGTTAGCCGACAAGAGACCCAGAAATGACACAAAATAAACCCCAGTGTTGGAGAGCTCAGGGAACCAGAAGTTCAAAATCACTTATTTCCTCCCAAGCATACTAAATGTACTGGATGCTGTGTCTCAAGTTACACACACACTGTATCCCAAAATGTAATTAGAGTGTGATCTGTTATAAAATTTAAGAGGAATTTCCCTGATGGATATGAAAAGAAAACCCAGCCAGTTCCTTTTTACTCCAATGCACACTTGTGCTGTTTGCATTCCTGTTGGTCAATCTAAATCATTAAAAGATGCTCACATATATTTCACACCTGGAAGGTGAACATTTTATTCTTAGGGGGTGGTAGGGAGGGGGTAGATGGGAATTTTGAAGTGCAGCAGACCTTAAAGGAGCAACTGAGTTTAAAGCGAGCCGTGGGTTTTTGCTTTGGAGAGGCTGACTGCTGCAAAGCAAGATGGCTGGAAAAGCTCCAAGAAGTGTCTCTTCAACCGGGAGAGCCTGCAGGAAGAGATGGCACCTGGGTAAGTGGCCTTCCGAATGGCTGCGAGGAACTCTCCTAATGATGCAAAGGTGCAGCAAGAATGGCGAGAGAAGGCAAATGTGCCTCTTATGCCCAATGAGCTCTTTGGAACAAAAATCACTTCTCAGTACTTGAATAAAGAGAAAGGGACACATGCTCAAGCACCAAGTGTTCATGCACGGCTGCTTTAGCAATGCAAACTCCTAATCATTGACCCCACGCTCAACACTTACCTCCTTAACTACCATGCCTATGAGGCTGCGGTTCCAACCAAAAATCTCCCTTCCGATTCATTGTATGCCTACAGAACCTCTCCCTTTTCCTGATTCTCATCCTATTTAGGTGGGTCGCGTTGAAATTGTGTGTTCTTCTATTCTGTGTAATATCCTTCTCCCCTTTGGCAGCTACAACCAGACCTCCCCTGGAAGGTATTCTTTAAAAATAGCACAAATCACTGGGGCACATCCTGTGAAGCTGCCTGACGATTAGTTTATCGATCCACGCACTTCCCCACTGACCTGCAACTGCAGCCTTCAGCCAGTCATGGCTTTATAAAGACTGCAAACCAGCACTGTACTTCTATTTTATGTGGAATTTGTAAAATCAAACGAGCATGGGATATTTACGCAAATTGCCCCTGCCATGAGAGCAAGGTGAGTGCTGCAGAAAATTGGCAGGTGAAAACCCGGGACCAGGGGTGCAAAGCTTATATAATTAGTGCTGTGAAATTTAGTGACTATAGTATATTATGCGGATATTAGATGACATGTTACTTTCACTGCAGGTACAGGTTTCTTTGGGCTGTCAATGGATTTACTGTTAAATCTTAGAACAGTAGGCCAATTTTTGGTTGATCGGTTTTTGACAATTTTACTGACTCAAACAGTGATATCACAGCAATAAAGCTATTGAGATGTTAGGAATAGCTTTACATTACCTGTACAACTTAATGAAAGATTCAAAACATCATTAAAAGCTAAACTTTGTAAAATAAAGTGTTTTAAAATAACAATATAAACATTTAATATTTTTATTTTCACTGCTTTTTCTGTCTTTCTCTCATTGATTCATTACATTTTAATTTAATTCAATTGTATAAAATTCATTTATCTTTTCCAAAATAAATATTTCTTGAATTTAAGCCATATTTTTTGCCTTATTTTCTCAGCCCTGTGGGTCACATCCATTCCGGAGCAAGCAATGATATAAATTGGAATTTAGTTTAAAAAAGCAGCTCAGAAAGCTTTCCTTCCTCAGCCAAAAGAACAAAGAACAAAGAAATGTACAGCACAGGAACAGGCCCTTCGGCCCTCCAAGCCCGTGCCGACCATACTGCCCGACTAAACTACAATCTTCTACACTTCCTGGGTCCGTATCCTTCTATTCCCATCCTATTCATATATTTGTCAAGATGCCCCTTAAATGTCCCTATCGTCCCTGCTTCCACTACCTCCTCCGGTAGTGAGTTCCAGCCTTCCAGTTGAAGAGATACGCATAAAGATTGTCAGATGTAACTAGGCCAATATTTGATGCAATTTTCTCACATCAAACACACATTCACGACTGTCAGACAGTTCATCTTGATCACAGTGCTGAGTATGCAGTCATGCATGGATGTGATAACTTGTTCACAGTATTCTGAAGGTTAACCTGTTTATTTAATCCATTTGACACTGTTTCTGCTGCAACATCAGTGGGTTTGATTTTAAATCAAGAGTCGGGGGCCTGATGCGCAGATGATTTCTGGGTCCCAACCATGAGTCGTCACCCAATGCAGACATCATATTTTAAGTACCCTAATTGAGCTGCCAATGAGATATCACCCAGTTAGTGATGCAGAAGGTCACCAGGTGGTGGCAGGTGCCTGCAAGGCTGCAAAAGCAAATGGCATCCATAATGGAGTCTGCCGCTGCTTTGGAAAAGTGAACATCTTGGAGGGCCAGCAGCTTCAAGGCACAGAGAAGAGGCCAAACAGCCAAATGATGGGTAATGTGTGAGATCCAGCCCAATATGCCCTAGTTGCCCAAATTTTCCATCCTAAAAAAACCTGTCAATTTCTGTCCACATTGAACCTAACAGCTATGCACTAATGTGCATCAGGCTGTTGATAGATCATCTTCTTGCCCTCTTTGGCTGGTAACAAGGCCCTCGAGGATCTTACAGGCAGTTAATTGGATGTGAGCGGGTGGTCAACTCAACCCATCCATCCTCACTTTTAAAATGCCAATGTTTTCTGGCGGTCATGTGATATTAATCTGTTATCAGGGAGTGTTATATTCAAAGTCCTCCCACTCCCATTCTATCCAAACTAATACACACATTTGTATAGTTGGCTTCAAACCATGTTTCCATATAGGAGGCACAACATGAAGGTCTGCTGTTCATGTTGATGGTTTCCTCTCTCTCATCTAACACATTTATAATGGGCCGAATCTTCTGAGGAGTGGCGGTCGGCATTGGATTGCCGCTCTGCTCCTAATTCTTTGCACAATGATGGAACTCCGCATTTCTGGCCTGTGGATTTCTCAACTGGGCCTCTTCAGAAATGCAAAGCATACCTGTTCTCAAAGTCCTTCTTTGTATTGCAGGATCATCTGGAAAGCCAAGCCACGTTCCTTTTTGACAGCACCAGCTGTTGTATTCTGAAAAGCTTTGGGATGTTTAGCTGCTCTGTGTCAGCGAATGAGTATGAGTGAGATAAGTGGGTAGGGTGTATGTACAGTATCACACCTCCAGCACGTGGCTAATAGCTAGTCTGGTTCAATCAGACAGAGTAACCACACTTAGGTTAGCAGAGAGTCGAACTCATAGAGAACTGTGCTAACAGTGCTGGTTCAATAAATCAGATTGACCTAACTTCAAGGTCTGGAGTATCCAGTTACAGCCTATGTTACCCCAGAGTACATAACACAACAGGTGTCAGCTGGATAGAGTGGGTGGGGTACCGGCTGGGGAGGCAGCAGGGTGGTGAGATTGGACCAGGTTGGGGCAGGGGGATCTCAGAGGATTGGGAGAGTCGGACCTTTGAGGGCAGTTTGTATGTCAGGTGAGAGATGGAGTGTCGAGGGAGTTAAAGGGTTGGGAGAGGTCAAAGGATTGAGAGGGGTGTTGGAGGGTCATGGGTGACAGTGGGGGATGGGGGTGGGGGGGGGGGAGTTCTGGGAGTAATCAGCGTGGAGTTGGCAGGTCAGTAGTTACGAAGGATTTAGACCGTTCATTTTTGTCTAACATTTCCTGGGTAACTATCCAGGTAAGTAAGTCAGAACCATTCAAAGTCTCTGTGGTAGTCATCACTGTTTGTATAATATGTGTATTAGAGGTAATACGGGGGTAGATCCCTGCCTGCTGGTTCCGCCCAGTAGGCGGAGTATAAATGTGTGTGCACACCAAGCTGCTACCATTTCTAGTAGCAGCTGCAGGAGGCAACACATCTCTGCTTAATAAAGCCACAATTACTCTCTACTCTCATCTCGTCGTAATTGATAGTGCATCAATTTATTAAGCAGAGATATTACAGCGATGGAACTACGCATCAAGCCTGATCGCCTACAGCTGCACCCGCAAGCGGCCAAAGCCACTTCGGCCTTCGACCACTGGCTCGTTTGTTTCGAGAGCTACCTCCGATCCGCGACGGACCAACCCTCGGAAGAACAGAAACTCCAGGTCCTCTACTCATGGGTGAGCTCCGATATTTTCCCCCTTATCCGGGATGCGCATACTTACACAGAAGCAATGGTGCTCCTGAAAGGACATTATATCCGCCCAATCAACAAACTGTACACCAGGCACCTCCTGTCCACGAGACAGCAACTCCCTGGTGAGTCTTTCGACGATTTCTGGCGTGCCCTGCACATCCTGGCGAGGAACTTTGATTGCCAGGCAGTTTCGGCAGTCGAACATATTGAACTTTTAATCCGGGGCGCTTTTGTTACGGGCATGGGGTCAGCGTACGTCCGCCAGCGCCTATTAGAAGGGGGTACGCTTGACCTTGCGGCAACCAGGCAACTCACTGACTGCTGCCTCCCATAACATACAGTCGTACGTCCCCGACCGCACGGCGCCCTCATGGACATCGTGGACCCCACCAGCAGCCGCCCCCAACCAACCACAAGCCTGCGCCGCGCGGCAGCCAGCCTACCCTGGGGGGCCCAAATGCTACTTCTGCGGCCAGACAAAGCACCCCCGGCAGCGCTGCTGGCGTGGAGCGCAATCTGCAAGGCCTGCGGGAAGAAGGGACATTTCATGGCGGTGTGAAAGGCCCGGTCGGTCGCCGCTGTATCCATTGTTCCCGCACCCCCCACGTGCAACCCGTGGGCGCTGCCATTTCCGTCCCCGCAGCCCACGTGCGGCCCGTGGGTGTCGCCATCTTCCTCCCAGCAGAACATGTGCGGCCCGTGGGCGCCGCCATCTCCCATCAGACCACGTGCGGCCCATGGGCGCCGCCATCTTTACCATCGCGTGCGCCCCATGGGCACTGCCATCTTTGGCGCCATTTTGGACAGCGCCTCAGGACCCCTGCTCGTCGAACACCTCATCTGGCCAATCATCACCTGCCACCGCCGCCGACCAGCCCGGGGTCTACCAACACCATCCGCAGCTCGCCTCCATCACGCTCGACCAATCCTGGCCGCACAACCTCGCAACCGCGACGATGATGGTGAAAGTCGATGGGCACAAGACAACCTGCCTTTTGGACTCCGGGAGCACGGAAAGCTTCATCCACCCTGCTACGGTAAGGCGCTGCTCCCTCGCGGTACACCCCGTTACCCAAAGAATCTCCCTGGCCTCCGGATCCCACTCCATGGAAATCCGGGGGTATTGTATCGCCACCCTCACCGTCCAGGGCGTAGAGTTCAGCAACTTCCGGCTCTACGCCCTCCCCAACCTCTGCGCCGCCCTGTTACTCAGCCTGGACTTCCAGTGCAACCTCCAAAGTCTAACTCTAAAATTTGGCCGACCCCGACCACCCCTCACCGTTTGCGGCCTCACGACCCGTAAGGTCGACCCACCATTCCTGTTTGCAAACCTCAACCCGGATTGCAAACCTGTCGCCACCAGGAGCAGACAGTACAGTGCCCAGGACAGGACCTTCATCAGGTCGGAGGTCCAGCAGCTGCTGCAGGAAGGCATCATTGAGGTCAGCAACAGTCGCTGGAGAGCCCAAGTGGTAGTTGTGAAAACTGGGGAGAAACACAGGATGGTCATTGACTACAGTCAGACCATCAATCGGTACTCGCAGCTCGACGCGTACACCCTCCCACGCATATCTGATATGGTCAATCAGATTGCACAGTATCGGGTCTTTTCCACAGTGAACCTGAAATCTGCCTACCACCAGCTCCCCATCCGCAAGGCGGACCGCCAATACACTGCGTTCGAAGCAGATGGCCGCCTTTACCACTTCCTTAGGGTTCCCTTCGGCGTCACTAACTGGGTCTCGGTCTTCCAAAGTGAGATGGACCGAATGGTTGACCGGTACAGGCTGCGGGGCACCTTCCCGTACCTCGATAACGTCACCATCTGCAGCCACGACCAGCAGGACCACGAGGCTAACCTTTTCAAATTTCTCCACACCGCCAAACTCCTGAACCTCATGTACAATAAGGAGAAGTGCGTGTTCCGCACCAACAGCTTAGCCATGCTTTGCTATGTTGTGGAAAATGGAGTTCTAGGGCCCGATCCCGACCGTATGCGCCCCCTCATGGAACTCCCCATCCCCCACTGCCCCAAGGCACTCAAACGATGCCTGGGATTTTTCTCCTATTAGGCCCAGTGTGTCCCTAACTATGCGGACAAGGCCTGCCCACTCATCCACTCCACAGTTTTCCCCCTGACGGCTGAGGCTCGCCAGGCCTTCAACGGTATCAAGGCTGACATCACCAAGGCCGCGATGCATGCGGTTGACGAGACCCTCCCCTTTCAGGTCGAGAGCAATGCATCGGACGTCGCCCTGGCCGCCACCCTCAACCAGGCAGGCAGACCCGTGGCATTCTTTTCCCGCACCCTCCATGCCTCCGAAACCCGGCACTCCTCTGTCGAAAAAGAGGCCCAAGCCATCGTAGAAGCTGTGTGGCACTGGAGGCATTACCTGGCTGGCAGGAGATTCACTCTCGTCACTGATCAACGGTCGGTTGCCTTCATGTTTAATAATATGGGTTTCGCTTCCACAACCCAAAGATGTGCAGGCTAGGTGGATTGGCCACGCTAAATTGCCCCTTAATTGGGAAAAAAATAATTGGGTACACTAAAATTTTTTTTTAAAAGTTTAATAATACGCAGCGGGGCAAGATCAAAAATGATAAAACCTTAAGGTGGAGGATTGAGCTCTCCACCTACAATTACGAGATTTTGTATCACCCCGGTAAGCTCAACAAGCCCCCCGATGCCCTATCCCGAGGTACATGTGCCTGCGCACAAGTGGACCGACACTGGGCCCTACATGATGGCCTCTGTCACCCGGGGATCACCCGGTTCTTTCACTTCATAAAGGCCAGCAACCTGCCCTACTCCATTGTGGAGGTCAGGGCTGTCACCAGAGACTGCCAGGTCTGCGCGGAGTACAAACCACACTTCTACCGGCCAGATCGCACGCACCTGGTGAAGGCTTCCCGCCCCTTTGAATGTCTCAGCATGGACTTCAAAGGGCCCCTCCCCTCCACCGACTGAAACACGTACTTCCTGAACGTGGTCGATGAATACACCAGATTCCCCTTCGCCATCCCATGCCCCAATATGATGTCTGCCACGGTCATTAAAGCACTCAACAGCATCTTCACCCTGTCCGGTTTCCCCGCTTAAGTCCACAGCGACCGGGGATCCTCCTTTATGAGTGATGAGTTGCGTCAGTTCCTGCTCAGCAAGGGCATTGCCTTAAGCAGGACGACCAGCTACAACCCCCGGGGAAACGGGCAGGTGGAGAGGGTGAATGGGACGGTCTGGAAGGCCGTCCTGCTGGCCCTGTGGTCTAAAAATCTCCCGGTCTCCCGTTGGCAGGAGAAATCTCCCCGACGTGCTCCACTCCATCCGATCGCCCCTCTGCACTGCGACTAATGAAACCCCCCATGAACGTCTCCTTGCCTTCCCTAGGAAGTCCACATTCGGGGTTTCGCTCCCAACGTGGCTGGCAGCTCCAGGACACATCCTCCCCCGCAAACACGTGCGGCTCCACAGGGCGGACAGCTGCTGCATGCGAACGCGCAGTACGCCTACATGGCGTACCCCGACAGCCGCAAGGCCACAGTCTCCCTCAGGGACCTGTCACCAGTTGGGTCCCCCCCCCCTCCCCCCCCGATTGCCCCGGCGCCACCCACCCTCCCCCCAGCGCACCTCACTACAGCCCCCGCCCCAGGACGATCCGCCCTCCCATTGGTCCCACCCGGGGATGAAGATGAGGACAACACGCTCCCGGAGTCACAGGCGACCAAGCCAGCGCATGCATCACCACCGGGACTGCGGCACTCACAGCGAAGGATCAAGGCACCCGACCGGCTAAATTTGTAAATTTTCAAAAGACTGTAAACTTTAAATTCTCACATACTTGTAAATAGTATTTCCACCACCCCTGCTGGACTCTTTTTTTTAACAGGGGGTGAATGTGGTAGTCACCACTGTTTGTATAATACGTGTATTAGAGGTAATACGGTAAGGCTCCTGTACTACAGGTATGGGGGTAGATCCCTGCCTGCTGGCTCCATCCAGTAGGTGAAGTATAAATGTGTGTGCTCTCCGAGCTGCTACCATTTCTAGTAGCAGCTACAGGAGGCAACACATCTCTGCTTAATAAAGCCTCGATTACTCCCTACTCTCGTCTCGTCATAATTGATAGTGCATCAGTCTCTGACTCTAACTCAGAGCCTGCTGAGATTTTCCAGCATTTTCTGTTTTTATTTTATATTGGTTGATGTGTCTAGACCCTCTCTCTCTCTCTCTTGTTTCATTAAGTTATATCCTCCATAGATAGTACTTTTTCCAAACAATTAAACACTCAGTTGGCAAAATGTAGGTTTTTTCCACCCAGTCATTCTTCTTTTATTCTGTTTTTATCAATCTATTGGATGTTAATAGTTGATATTTTGCTAAAGTTGCTATGTTGTGTAGGTCAGTCTTGGATTGGTATCTGATAGTTTGAGGTAGGGGAAGGATTGCGATTGCAGTTATGGTTTTCACACAGTGCCTGAGCATCTGAACTTCCCAGCAGGGAGAACTGGACAGTGATATAAAAGAGGACATCTGACAATGTTTTAACATTCCAATCTGAAGCCAACCGTGTTACTTCTAGTATTACTAGTTGAGATCAGATAAATAAGTACCAAACACTATTTGATGCTGAGGACTTTGTGGTCTTTGTCTCAGTAGCATACCACCTGGAGGCCTTGCAACCCAATGGGTAGCAACCCTGCCATTGGGTCAGAAACTCTGCGTGTGAGTTCCATCCCAGAACCTGATGGCCAAGGGAGGTGCATTCATAATGCGGTCAACAGGCTGACTATCAACCTGCAAAATCCTTCCAACATATGCCAATGGTAGGCAGTATGGGTGGGAGAGACTCCTGGTCAACCATGCTTGATGTGGAGTGGCGCCCCTCAAGCTATAAACCCCTAGAGACAGCCCTGTGACCAGTCCCGGGAAAAAACAGCTATGAAAACAGATGAAAGTCTGCCTTAGTACACCATTAGGAGCGGTAATGGAAACAACAACAACCACACTTGATGTATTGACTTACTGGGAAAGACAAATTAAATTAGTTTATTTCTCACATGCCGATTTCTTTTCAGGTTAACTATTGGGCAGTGACATGTGCTTGATTTATTATAGGTCAGTCGTAATTGTTTATTTTACAGCACACGTTTATCTCACGTTTGATAATGGCCATGATTCTCCATTTGGGAGACTTTGAGCTGGGGTCTCCGATTTGAAGACTAAGTGCTGACGCCAGCGTGGGAACAGTGCCGCTTTGCGCCTGAAAAAACAGCGCAAAAGCTGCACCGATCCTCCGTCTGGTGAGGGGCTAGCAGGCACATAGCGTAAAGCCCATGGCTTTACCTGCGGATACAGCCAGAGAATTGCCGGGTCCGTGGCTGCGCATGTGCACGGTGGCGGCCTGCAGCGGCTGCACCGTGCAACGTGGCGGCGGCCACCCGCGGGCCCGGCCTGCCAAAAACAGCCCCCCTGTAATCAGCCTCGCCACCCCCAGCACCTGACAAAGACCCCCTGCCCGCGGAATGGCTCCTAACCCCCCCCCCCACACCCCGGAATGTAGAGGTGCTGGACTCCATAGTCCATAGCCGTCACGCCGGGTTCACGAAAATAAAAAGGACAAGTGTTCCACGCCGTTGGGAACTCAGCCCATCAGGGGCGGAGCATCGGGGGAGGGCCTCAGGTGATGTCCTGAGGCCGTCCCGACGGTGTGTGGCGTACTCGGGTTTTTGAGGGGGCGGAGCATTGCAAAAGCAGCGCCGCCCACAATTTCGGCGCAAATGGGGATTCTCCGGCCGATCGGCAAACGTGATTTCGGCATCAGTGACCGGAGAATTCACCAGAGGTGAATTGGAACTGTTTTGCGGGCTGCCATTTTAAGTGGGTGGCCTGGTAACGAGGTCCCGTGGATGGCCACCTCCCCCCACCCCCCCCCGTCCACCACATCGCAAATTAGTCCCCCACTCCCTCCACATCGCGAATCAGGCCCCCACCCCCAAATTTTCTGGGATTCCCCCCGTCATCCCCGTCCCCGACTTCTAAGTACGGCGTGACCCAACCGGACCATCCCCCAGAGACTCCCTAAATAGGGAAACCCTCAGAGACCCCCTAAGCAGGGGAACCCCACAGGAACCCCTGAAACCCTGCGTGGGTTTCCTCCGGGTGATCCGGTTTCCTCCCACAGTTCAAAGACGTGCAGGTTAGATGGATTGGCCATGATAAATTACCCTTAATGACCCCAAAAAAAGGTTAGGAGGGGTTACTGGGATAGGGTGGAAGTGAGGGCTTAAGTGGGTCGGTGCAGACTCGATGGGCCGAATGGCCTCCTTCTGCACTGTATGTTCTGTGTCAACCTAGATAAAGGGACCCCCACAAACCTGCAGAAAAAGCTCTGTCTGGAGAGTAGTCCAGACAGGCAAGTGAAAAAAAATGTGTAACACTCACCTGGGCATACAGCTGCTGGCTCAGACAGAGGAAGCACCACGTGTTAATTCCTGGAAAGAGTAAACCATTTTCCTTGATGACCTGTGATTGACATCTTCCACAGACACAGCTGTGAGGTTTGCTTCATTCATCTTTTTCATGGTTCAGTAATTCTGACCACAATGTTTACAACATCAACCACTTCAAAGAGAGTTCAGCACTGTCAAATTTCCAGCTCAGCACTTCAAAATCACTCAAGCGTGAAGGGGGCAATTGGTTTATTCTTACCAGGAATTCACAGGTGGTGCTTTCTCTGTCTGACTGATTGATTGCTTGATTAATTGATATTTATTGTCACATGTATCGAAGTACAGTGAAAAGTATTTTTCTGCGGCCAAGGGAATGTACACAGTACGTACATAGTAGACAAAAGAATAATTGACAGAGTGCATTGAAAAATGGTACATCAACAAATAGTGATTAGTTACAGTGTGGAACAAGAGCCAAACAAGAGCAACATTGGGGATCGTGAATAGTGTTTTTACAGGGAACAGATCAGTCCGAGGGAGAGTCGTCTAGTAGCTGTGGGGAAGAAGTTGTTCCTATGTCTGGATGTGCAGGTATTCAGACTTCTGTATCCTCTGCCTGGAAGAGGGCAAAGCCTGGGTGTGAGGGGTCTCTGACAATATTGTCTGCCTTCCTGAGGCAGCGGGAGGTGTAGAGAGAATCAATGGGGGGGGGGGGGCGGCAAGCTTGTGTGATGCATTGGGCTGAGTTCACCACACTCTGCAGTTTCTTGCGATATTGGGACGAGCAGTTGCCATACCAAGCTGCAATGCAGCCAGATAGGATGCTCTCGATGGCACATCTGTAGAAGTTTGTGAGAGTCGATACAAACGTTCCAAATTTATTTAGCTTCCGTAGGAATTAGAGACAGCTGAACCAGTTGCTGTATGCCCAGGTGAGTGTTACAACAGTAATTCTTTAACTTGCCCCTGTCTGGACTGCTCTCTAGCTTCCAGACAGGATTCTCTTTTCTGGGTGGTCTGTGGGGGATCCTTTATTAAGGGGGACTCTGAGTGTGTGTGTGGGGGGGGGGGTCCCTTTTAATGAGGGGGCCTCTGGATAGGGGTCCTTTTAGTGAGGGGTCTCTGAGTGGGGTCCCTTTATTGAGGGGGGTCTCTGGCTGGGGTCCCTTTATTGAGGGGGCCTCAGGGTGGGGGTCCCTTTATTTAGGAGATCTCTGGGGGGGGGGGGAGTCTCTTTATTTAGTTGATCTCTGTGGTGCCCAGCCTGCTAAGTGGATGCAAATGGGTCATTAAGACCAGTTCATATCCTCCTGCTGCCGTGTGGGCGCGAACCCAACCCCAACCCCAATCCCGCCTCCAAATGGGGTACTGGAGCATCGCAAACTGGTGCCGATCCTGTTTTTACCCCAGACTCCCGATTCTTCCCGCATCGGGAACCCCGTAACCGACGACGGGCGCCAGAGACACCAGCCAACAACTTTGAATTTCCTCGTATTTTATGATACAACAATTGCTTACTATTTTTCTCGAGAAAATTCAGGTGGAAGTGATTGGATGCCAGAACATCACTTTATGTGAAATTAGAAACCCAGCTAACTCATACAGAAGTAGAGCAGTCAGAACTAACATTTCTGGGGCGCGATTCTCCGCTCCCACGCCGGTTTGGAGAATCGCCGGGTGCGCCATTTTTCCCCGCGATGCCGGTCCGACACCCTCCCGTGATGCACCCAAGCGGCGGGAACGGCTCCGTCGAGTTCTGCGCGGCGCAGGCCGGAGAATTGCCCGGGACACCCAAAATGGCGATTCTCCACTACACCCGCTATGCTCCGGCCCGGATGGGCCGAGCGGCCTGCCCAAAGCGGCGGCTTCCCGCCGGCGCCATCCACACCTGGTCGCTGCCAGCGGGAACAGCGCGGGAACGCTGTGGGGGCGGCCTGTGGGCGGGCGAGGGGGTTTCTTTCACCGGGGTTGCACTCAAAAGGGGTCTGGCCCGTGATCGGTGCCCACCGATCGACGGGCCGGCCTCTCTGAAGGAGGACCTCCTTTCCTCTGCCGCCCCGCAAGATCCATCCGACATCTTCTTGCGGGGCGGCCTCGGGAGGACGGCAACCACGCATGTGCGGGTTGGCGCCGGCCAACCCGCGAATGCGCGGGTGATGCCAGTTAGGCAGCGGATGACGCGGCGCCGCTTTTATGCGGTGCCAATGCCCGGCGCACGCTGACAACGCTGCTTTAGCAACACGCCCCCCGAGTTTCTTGCGGCCCCGATCCTAGCCCATTTTCGGGCCCTGAATCGGTTGAGATCGGGGCCGTTTCGCGCCATCGTGAACCTCAACGGCGTTCACGACAGCTTGGGCACTTAGTCGCGGGAGCAGAGAATCGCGCCCCTGGAATGTGACAGTGATTTATTTCATTTCAAAACAATTTGTAGCCAAAGTGCTGAGAGTCTCAGTTGACCTCAACGTTTCGGGTCGACATATCCTCCCACCTTTATGCACTCAGAAATCGGCTCGAATGGCCTTCCCAGTGGGCAGGAGATTATATGGCTGGACGATGTGAAATGGGAGAGGGTGAGGTGACAGCGAGAGAGGGAGGAAGTGTTTAGTTGCAGTGTTCCAGTCATTATGGTTTGGAGATGATTTGATAGATCAGCTGGTCTAACCCTGCCTGTTAATTTTGCATGTTCTGAGTTCACAGTTCGACATAATAATAGATGAAGAGAATCAGCAAAGGCAAGAGGATCTGAAAAAGGGAGAAGTCAGGGTAGAAACACATGGGCTGCAATTCTACGGTTGTTGATTCACTTTTCCTGCTGCGTTTCCTGGTGACGTGGGATGGTTACAATGGGAAAATAGAATCCCACTGCCAGCGATGGGCATGCTGCCATGAAACAGGCGGCTGGGGGACCGGAGAATCCAGCCCATAGCCTTTTACGTTTTTTTTAAATTTAGTGTACCCAATTCATTTTTTTTTTTCCAATTAAAGGGCAATTTAGCGTGGCCAATACACCCAGCCTGCACATTTTTTGGGTTGTGGGGGCAAAACCCACGCCTTCTTATACGACCACTTCTGGTCCACTCCATATACTGGTGTGGGATTCCTCCTCACTGTCGCATCTACTCCCGATTTTTCAAATAAAATTAGAAAAAAGTCGGGGAGAAAAGTCCAAAAGGTCCGTCACAAGCGGGAGCTACCAAATGTGTGACCTCCTACTCCACCAGAAGATTCCAATAGTTATTTCAATTATTGCAAATGACCTATGCTTTATTTTTCACCTATCAGCAAATGTTTTCCCTGGTGAATTTTGATCTTGTCATTCTCCTGATTAGAGATAAAGTCACCAGAGTCCCAGATGACCAGAGGCTGCTTTCCCATAAGACATACGAGCAGAATTAGGCCAATGGGCCCTTCGATTCTGTGCCGCCATTCAATCATTGCTGATATTTTTCTTACTGCTTTCTCCCCATAGCCCCTGATCCCCTTATTTTTCAAGAACCTATCTATTTTAGGTCTTAAAAACACGATTTGGCCTCCACAGCCTTCTGCGGCAAAGAGTCCCACAGATTCACCGCCCTCTTGCTGAAGAAATTTCTCCTCATCTCTGTTTTAAAGGATTGTCCCTTTAGTCTGAGATTATGCCCTCTGGTTCTAGTTTTTCCTACAAGTGGAAATATCCTCTCCACGTCCGCTGTGTCCAGGCCTCGCAGTATCCTGTAAGTTTCAATAAGATCCCCCATCATTTGTCTAAACTCCAACCAGTACAGACCCAGAGTCCTCAACCGTTCCTCATACAACAAGCTCTTCATTCTAGGGATCATTCTTGTGAACCTCCTCTGGACCCTGTCCAAGGCCAGCACATCCTTCCTTAGATACGGGGCCCAAAACTGCTCACAATACTCCAAATGGAGTCTGACCAGAGCTTTATACAGCCTCAGAAGTACATCCTGCTCTTATATTCCAGCTCTCGCGACATGAATGCTGACATTGCATTTACCTTCTTTCTTTTTTTATAAATTTAGACTACCCATTTCATTTTTTCCAATTAAGGGGCAATTTAGCATGGTCAATCCACCTAGCTTGCATATTTTTGGGTCGTGGGAGTGAACCCAATGCAAACACGGGGAGAATGTGCAAACTCCACACGGACCGTGACCCAGAGCACGGATTGAACCTGGGACCTCGGCGCCGTGAGGCCGCAGTGCTAACCCACTGCGCCACCTTACTGCCCGCATTTACCTTCTTAATTGCTGACTGAACTTACATGTTAACCTTAAGAGACTATTGAATGAGGAATCAAAGACTCTTTGGAGTCCCTTGTGAGGGGGGAGAGCTGACTGGTGGTGTTTTAAACTGAGGATCACCACACCTCAGACGAAGGGCAGAGCCTTCATGAATAATGAATGGTTGACAAGTGTGGACTTTCCATTCCTGAAAACAGCTCAAAGACCTGCCCAGAATAACTTTTGCTTTGTGACTTGGCAATGCCATCGCATATGGTCAATTAAACATTCTATTTGCCTTGGCAATTGTCACTATACAATGTGATAGTCCTTCCAATATGTGGCCAAGTAATACTACAAGACTTTTAAAAAATCTCTGCATCCCTTAATTCTGCTTTCATTTTACAAAGCATTTCTCACTGCATTCAATCAGCGTATGGCATTTACCGAGCTTTCAATGTTCCATTTCATTGCTAACTATTATTTTCTCCATGCGCCTGTTTCTCCGTCATTTTAGTTACCAGTTTGGGAATAGTATCAATAAGTGCTGGGGATAAAACTATTAATCTTCTCGAATATGTTGGTGTCAGGGACTGACACACAGATGAACTCTTTGTCTGCTATTTTTTTCTCCCTCTAATTTTATTCCTCTTCTCCCCTGAAGGTAGTGCAATAATTTTCAACTGCTGGATGTTTGTTTGCCTGAACATTAATGGTATTGGGGATGGGTTGTGTGTACATCCTGTCAAAGGTCTTATGAACGTGCAGGTTTATGCTGTTGTTCGGTCTTCATGTGGCCTGTAAATGGACATATAACTTTCAGGTAGGATGCTGTTTAAATGTAATATTTGGGAATCCGTTCCAGTTGTAGGACCCTGTTTGTAATTTCTATACATAATGGACGGAGGGCGGAATTTAATAGAGTCCTCAATGGACCATCAGGATCCGGGGGGGGGGCGAATCGGGAAGGCATGTGCTGGATTGGAAACAATATCCCGGAAATGAATTTTTAAAAACTGACAATAAAAGCAAAATGTGACATTATAGGAAATGTACAGATAACAAAGGGTTAAAGTAATGATGTAGATAACCACTAGATGGCGTTAGTTACAGAAATGTATAAAGCAGTGACTCACAGATCTCTGGGAGAGAGCTGGAGAGGAGAGCTAGAGAGAGCAGTGAGAGAGCATGCAGTACAGTATTAGATAGAGTGTTGAGACTAGTGCAGCTGAGTATAGATTAGCTTATTGTTTACTTTAAAAGTAAATGGTCGAACTTAATTTAAATAGTGTAAATAAATGTTAGCTTTGTTTATGAACTTAGCTTTTATGGTCTTTGTTAACACTACAACATTCATCCTGAGAACAAGAATCACAAAGAACACCACACAAAATACTGCAGATGCTGGAATCTGAAAGGAAAACAGAAAATACTGGACAATCACAGCAGGTCTCACAGCATCTATGGAGAGAAGGGTGCTAATGTGTCGAGTCCAGATTACTCTTTGTCAAGGCTCTGCAACAAGAAGGACGAGCAGGTGTTCGAGAGATAGAAGTCTCTATGACTGAAGTTGAGCTACACCTAAAAATCAAGCCACACAGCACACCCAAATGTCTCAAAGCCAGAACCGTACCATGCATCATCGAGCCTAAAGTTGAAGAAGAACGAGGAAGATTATTAAGGACAGGAGTCATTGAATCTGTTGCTAAAAGTGGCTGGGTGACACTGTGTAGCTTGATTTTTAGGTGTAGCTCAACTCCAGTCATAAAGACTTCTAATTGGGTGACACCAATTATTCCTGTTTTAAAATGGGATAACTCAGTCAAAGTTTTTGGAAATTTTAAAACTACTATTAACACAGTTTTGTGCGCAGATCATTATCCACTGACATTGATTGAAGACTTGTTAGTTGGACCTTCTGGTGGACAGAAATTCAGTAAAATTGATCTTTCACAGGCATATCTGCAGATGAATTTGGCTGCTGAATCACAGCCACTACTCACCATTGTGATGCAGAAAGGTCTGTTTCATTACAAAAGAATCCTTTTGGAATAATATCTGCGCCTTCTCTTTTCCAAAGATCTTTGGATCAAATTCTAAATGGGTTGAATGGAGTGCAATGTTATTTAGATGACATACTCATCGCCAGTTTGAGTGAACGGGAACACTTGACGAATTTTGAAGCTACCCTGAAGCGTTTGCAGTGTCACAAACTGAGACTCTCGAGGTAAAGTCTCACATTTTCAAGTCATCCATGAATTACCTTGGTCATATTATCGATAAAGATGGTTTATACAAAGAATGAAGAAAATGTCAGAAACGATCAATGCGTACAATGAAGTGAAAGAAGCTTTACTGAACTCTGAGCTGTTGGTTCATTATAATCCAAAAAATTAAGTTGCAATTAGCTTGCGATGCCTTAACCTATGGGGTTGGAGCAGTAATCTCACGCATTATGCCTTCAGGAAAGGACCATCCAATAGCGTTTACTTCATGCATTCTTACTAGCGTAGAAATGAATTATGCTCAGTTAGAAAAAGAAACCTTGATCTACATTTTCAGGACACAACACACAACGCCCCCACCACCCCTCGACAGCAACCAGGTCACCAAAATATAAAACAAACAAGCCCAAACTCTGGTGGAAGCCCTTATCCGCTCCTCTCTAAATGTTACCTTCTCCAAATACAGGAACTTCATTAGATCCTTCAGCCATGGTGAGGAGAGAAGTTTATTTCCACCCCGACAAAAACTGCCTACCAGCAATCAACGAGGCGAAGACTAAAATGTCTGTCCCCACACTCATCTGCAGTTCCGGCAGGTCTGACACCCCGAATATGGCCTTCAGGGTACCCGGCTCCAATTGCATTTGCAGAACCTCGGACATGGTGCTGAAAAACAATCCCCAAAATGTCTCCAACTTTGGGCAGGACCAGAACATATGGACATGATCGGCTGGGCCCCTCCCACACCGCTCCACAACTATCCTCCACCCGCTCAAACAATCGGCTCATCCTAGCCCTTGATAAGTGCACCCTGTGCACCACTTTTAACTGAATCAACCTCAGCCTTGCACATGAGGTTGAGACATTGACCCTTCGCAACACTTCGCACCATAACCCTTCATCCAGCCCCATTCCCAACTCTTCCTTCCATTTGGCTTTAATCCCTTTCATGGGCCCCCCTGGGCCATAGATTGCAGAGACGACCCCACTCTCCAAGCCCCCCACTGACAGTAGCTCCTCCAGCAACGAGGAGGCCGGTGCTACCGGGAAGCTCGGAAAAAGTTCCACACCTGCATATGCCTGAAGCCCTCCTCACGCCGAGACCCATACTTCACCCTGAGCTGCTCCAAACTTGCAAATCACCTCTCCAGAAACAAATCCGTCATCTCTTTTACTCCTTTCTCCTCACAGCCCCGGAACCTCGCATCCATCCTCCCTTGGCTCGAACCCATGATTCCCACTGATCGGCATCACCTATACCTGTCCTCAACTTGAAGTGCTGCCAAAATTGCCCCCAAATCGTCAGTTGGGCTAGCACTACAGGATTACCCGAATACTTCCCCGGGCGAACGGCAGTGGTGCCATTGTCAGTACCTGTAACCCCAACCCTTTACAAGAACCCACTTCCATCGCACCCACAGAGCCCCCATCTCCTTACTCCAGCCCTGCACCTTCGCCGCATTTCGCCACCCAGTAATAGTGCAACAGATTCGGAAGGGCCAAGCCTCCCCGACTGCTCCCCCTTTGGAGCACATCCTTCCTTATCCTCTCTGCCCTGCCCGCCCACACAAATGACAAGACCAGCCTATCCACCCCACGAAAAAATGCCTTTGGCAAGTTACAAAACTGGAACAAAAACAGAAAATGTGGCAAAATATTCATTTTGACTGCCTGCATCCAGTCAGCCAATGACAAAGGGAGATTATCCATCTTCCCAAATACTCACTCACCTTCCCCACCAGGCTCGAGAAATTTAGTCCCACACTTACTGCACCCCCAAGTACCTGAAGTGAGTTGTCGCTACCCTAAATGGCAACCCTTCCACTCCCGCCCCTTCACCTGGAGAAGACACCACAAAATACTCACACTTCCCCAAGTTAAATTTATATCCTGGAAACGCCCCAGATTTCCCTAGCAGCCGCATTCTGTCCCTCACCGATGAGCCCAGGTCCGAAATGTACAGCAGCAAATCATCTGCGCACAGAGACACTCTATGCTCCACCCCCCCCTCATTATCCCCCTCCATAGGCCTGAAATGTTGGACTTTAAAAATGATGCCAGAAACTGCCTCCACTTCAGGTGTTGCCAATATTGGTGTCAAGTGATCACTCGGCATGCCAGCATTGGGTGGGTCCAGTGTCTTCAGGTCATTAATTGGACGGCTACTATGACATCACCATTAGCCAACTGCATTTCTCGCAGCGACAGCACTCGCTTCTAGGACCACCACTGAGACTTGCGCTGCAAGCAATAAATTCAATCCAGTGTGTGAATGGAGCACATCAGACTAATTTATACCAGTCAGGTATAAATCCTAAGGTGGCCATTGTTTCTGTGGGGTTAGGGGTAGGACTACACCAAAACATTACTAAGGCTTGTGGCTGGACCATGCTGTTCCCCACTTCCTCACCCATCACTTGTTATTTGCTACCCAGCCCAAACAGCTCAGAGAATGACCCAATCAATTTCCTGCCCCCCCATATTTGGCAAGCTGTGGCAGAATGCCCACCTGTAGCCTGCATTGTGCCAGCTATTTTTAAATAAGACCCAAACCTGTTAAAATAATTCAGAATTCCTACCCACCGGCTTTGAGCAACATGGCACTATCCCTCTGTAGACTTCATACCCAATTGAGATGCAAGTTGAAAATTGACCCCCATTGACCTGTACTGAGTGTCTGGTTTATTTTAGCACCACTGTCTCTTGCTGGACAGAGTTGGCAGCCAATTCAACCATGCGTGCCACCACACCTAAACTCTGCCCTGACTTCACCCAGCGAAGAACATTTTCTTCAGTTGCATCTGGATATAGTTCCTGCTTCGGTACACGTGACAAACAGAATGTAAATTATGCCCAAAACTGCACTTGTTTTCAGAAATGCTTTTTTCCTCAGTCTCTGTTCAAACTTATTTGCACATCACCAAATGCAAACTTTGCCATGAATCATTGCAAACAGGCATATTTCAGAAAGTAATCAAAAATCTGAATACCGCAGATGCAGGAAATCTGAAATAAAAACAGAAAATGTGGAAAAAACTCATCTTTCGAAAAATGTTTTGCTTTAAAATATTCATTAATATGTTTTAGAGTTGTAACTTGGTGCAATTTTATTGCATCAGCTGAAAATGGGTTTATCACAAAGTTCAAACTAACCCATCATATGCGAGTAACACAATTTGAAACGAATGAAAGTGAGTAAAATAAAAATGCAGGACTATTTTGCTATATTTAGGTAGTAGGAAGCATGTTAGCAAGTTACAAAATGCTTGCAAAACATGTCTATTAGTGTTCTTGTGCCTCGGAAAAGGTGCGAGCTTTAGACCCTCTTTGAAGACTTCCAAACAAGCCAAGTGGGTGAAACTCTCAAAGGTGATTTTAACAATCTGGGGGCATGGCCGTTTTTGTGGCGGTTGGGAAGGAGGGATTAGCTCCGAACATTGTATAGCACAGAGCTTTGCGGAAACGTGAGCTGGACAGAATTTAATTTGTGCTTATAATTCTGTGATCTTTTGCACCGGCTTAGATGATTTTGCAGGAATAATACCGAAGGAATCAGTGCAACAGAGTAGAAACTACAGGCCATATTATACAATAATATTTTCTCTAATCAGTATTTCTAATTAAATGTTTAATTTTTCCTTTTCAAACACACTCGTGAATTTTCTGGAACTAGTGAGCACGTGAAATTGTGCTGTGTTTTCAATATTTCTGACACATTTTGATCAAAGGTAATTTACCCCACCTTCTGACAGAAGACACATGTACATTTAAAATGGGGGGAATCACAGGACAGTTGACAAAATGTCAAGCTTGTGGTTAGCTTCACCCCTCAAGGTTAAAGGGCAGAGACTCATTGTGGAATCTCTTACTAATATCATATATCTCAGCAAAAATCTGCAAATCAAACTGGAGACATTTCTGTCCATTATGATTCATAATTATTGAAATGTTGGTATGTTAATTTAACAATCTTTATTGCCACAAGTAGGCTTACATTAACACTGCAATCAAGTTACTGTGAAAAGCCCCCAGCTGCCACACTCCGGCGCCTGTTCGGATACACTGAGGGAGAATTCTGAATGTCCAATTCACCTTACAGCATGTCTTTCGGAAATTGTGGGAGGAAACCGGAGAACCCGGAGGAACCCCATGCAGACACACAGAGAACGTGCAGACTCCGCACCGACAGTGACTGTTGCAAGCAAACTGACCTGATCAAGAAACATTTGAAAACTGACTGAATAAAGCTACAATTTACTCCACGCATGAAGCTCTGTTTTATGTTCTGTCGAGTGATATATGAGTGCGGCGACACATAGATATATCTATCAGTGACCCAAGCCGGGAATCGAACCTGGGACCCTGGCGCTGTGAAGCAACAGTGCTAACCACTGTGATACTGTGCCGCCCATGTTAATACTGGCATTATCCATTTTAAAGAATGTTGCTTATTTTCTGAGCTAAGATAGCAATGATCAGGAAATCTTTTACATTGACTAATTGAACAGTTAAATCATCTATTTTAATTTCTTTTTATTTAATTCCAGTAATCCTCATTACATTTTGCAATATTAATCTTTCCCCAGATGCTCAAATTAACTTTTCCTCTGTGATATTTAACCAGGTATTTAAATATTTAAGTTCAGCTTTTAATATTCTTCTTCTATTTCTGTATGGTGCAAATTTAATTTACATACTTGTCCAAACTATTCCATTAACGATTGATTTAATGTTGGTGATCTCTCAACTGAAATCTCTGTACCTTAATTTTTCTATTTGCTTTGGAGGTACCAAAAACTATTTTCGTTTCCATTTCTAAGGATTCATGGTTAATATTACGTTCCATCCTGTTTTGCTTCACAATGCATCAGCCATAGCTCTGTCTTCAGATAAAATCTGAATTCGAGTGAAATTTATTTATCTTATCCCTTGCTCTAGTCTGTACCATGAGATGGAATCTAATGACCTGATCAGTGTTACTCAAACCTTCCTGAACTAACATATTCCCCTGTGCCTGAGGCTCACCATTAAATACCAAATGAAGGATGACTTCTGCCTGCAGCCTTTTCAGCCAGCATGCTGTGACAATATCTGTGTTACACAGACTCCCTAAATTGACTCCACCTACCACACCCTATTAAAGGATGAAATGGATATACTATTATTGTCCTAATACTCTCCTCACAAGATTGCAAGGTACTTAATACCTATTTTTTTTAAAGAATCACACTTTTACTTGGCTGCAAGATGGCACATTGAAATAATAACTAGAAGGGGAAAGATTTGTTTTCTTTCAAGATACACCCTGAATGTCAATGGCAGATAATTACAAATAAATATAAAAGCTAATTGCATCTGTGGTAGGTACATTCCTTCGAACAGTGCTGTAACTTGATTATGTGTGAGAGGGATCTGGTGCCAAACGAACCCGAGTAAAGAATGTTGCTGGCTGGATATGCTGTACACATTGTCCTTTCTTGGCTGCAATCAACCGACCGCGTTGCACCCGACTCGGGACGCGACAAGGCCCGTAAACGTCGGGAGAGGCGATTGGGGTCGGGATTCAGATTTGCATATTCAAGTGTGCAGTCAGGCCCACTTGAATATGCTCTTGCCGGAGTTATTCAAGCTTAGTGATTTAATTTCCACGCCTCCGGGACCTTGAGAAAGCACCGTTTAGCACTGGTTTCCAACGTGGACCAGGAATACCGGCACTTGGGGGGGTGGCCGAGCTTTGGGCAGGTTGATACCCTGGCACCCCGATGCCATCTTGGCACTCAGCCTGGCACCCTAGCAGTGCTGAGCAGCCTGACAGTGTCACTTGGGTTCCACGCTGACAATACCATCAAGATGGCCTGCACTCCGCGAGACGTCACCAAGCATTGCTCCTTTCTTGGACTGGTAAATTTCTATGGGCGATTTATTACAAATCTGGCAGCAATCCTGGCCACCCTACACTTGTCTCACAAGAAGCACTAGCCATGGGGCTGGAGCAAACCCAGGATGAGGCGTTTAGGAATGTGAAATGGCAGTTGTCCTCTTCGGGGATGTTGACACATATCGACCCTTCAAAACCATTGCATGTCATGTGCGATGCTTCGTCAAATGGGATTGGAGAGTCCCTTCTCATCGGATGAGCAAAGGCCGTGAATGTCCAATTGTGTTCGATCCCGGACGCTGGCTGCAGCTTAGAGAAAATATGCCCAAATAGAAAAAGAAGGCCTGCCGATCGTATTTGGCGTAAAACAGTTTCATCAGTACACCTGTGGTCTCCCAGGCGCTGGAAGAACCTTGCAACACATGTTTAAATGAACCTAATAGCTCATTTAAGTATGCCGATCTGGTGAGGGTGAGATCCAGATCACAAAGTCTCGTGAGATATTGTTAAATCTTCTGAGACGCTTGCAAGTGTCGTGAATCACGTGAGAGGCCTCTTGCGAGGTTCAATGGCCTCGTCCCAGCACCAAGGTGGGCGTGACGAGGCTGCTGAATCACATAGGGATTTTTCACAAGTTACCCATAGATGGAGTTGACTTACTCCTGGGAAATTATTTAGCTAGACTAATTGTAGTAGCTTCCCCCATAATTACATAAAGCCTAGTGAGATTAACGAGCTGGAGCAGGTACAGGAAAAGGTTCCTGAATTTTTTCTTTGTGTGTGATGACCTGAACCATGGCTAAGCCAAGTCCATCATCGGAGGTCAAAGTGATACCACAGACGATACTTGGCTCGCTAAAATGTTCTTTAAAGATTTAGATAATCCGAAAGAGATGCTTAAAAAGTCTTCTCTAGTTGAGCTTCAACAAGCCGATCCATAGTTAAGTGAGATAACACAATCAGCCCAGACTGAAGTTGAGGAATTTCCAGAATGTTGTTATAGTAAGAATGAGATATCAATGAGGAAGTGGAACCCGCCTCACAGACCTGCAGATGAAGAGTGGATGATTGTTCACCAGATAGTGGTACTGCCCAAATATCCTAAATAGATTTTACAGATCACACATGAAATTCCTATGACGGGACATGTAGAGACATGGAAAATGGATAAACCAACATTTCTACTGGCCAGGTGTTCACAAGGATGCAGTTTTGTAAAGCGTGCTAGAAGGTGGGAAAACTACAACCTACAATCAAACCAGCACACTTAATTCTCATATCAGTTTTTGAGGAACCATTTAGTAGAGTTTTAGTAGGCTGTATGGGACCGCTACCAAAAACAAAAGGAGGACACCAGTATATCTTCACTATTAAAGATATAACAACTTAATTTCCAGATTCTATACCTTTAAGAACAATTATAGTTAAAGTAGAGAAGTTAACCCAATATTTTACGCAATATGGATTACCAATAGAGATACAGTCAGATCAAGGTTCTAATTTCACGTCCAACATTTTTCAAAACATAATGAGTCGTTCAGGTACAAAAAATTAAAGTCCACAGTATATCATTCACAGACACAGGAAAATTTAGAGAGGTACCATCAAATTCTCAAAACAATGATTAAAGCATTTTGACATGAATACTCGCATGATTGGGACAGAAGACTGGACTTTCTTTTATTTGCTACCTCAGATTCACCAAGTGAATCTACTGGTTTTAGCCCTTTTGAGTTAATTTATGGACATGAGGCAAGAGGTCCCCTGAAATTAATCAAAGAGAAGTTTGTTGGACAGAGGAATGAATCCTCCATGTTAGAGTACGTGTCTATGTTCCTGGAACAGCTCACATGAACACCTGTAAAGTGACTTAAGAACATCATAAACTTTCACAAACAAAGATGAAGGAATGGGCAGATAAGCAAGTTATGATCCGAACATTACAAAGCAGGGGATGAAGTGTTAGTGTCAGGGGAATCTCTGAAAGACCGGCTCAGTGGTCATACAGAGTAATTAATATGTAAATTATTTGAAGGACATCCCAGATCATAGGAAAAAGAACTGACTGTGTCATATCAATATGTTGAAACAATACCATCATTGGGAGGAGGATAAGAAGGAACAGGTATGTCCAGTAGTAAGAAGCAGTGGAGGATGAAAGAGACAGTGAAAGTGAGTCAGAAGGAAATTTGGACAGTTCACAAATTGAACCTCCTACTATCCAGTTAGCTAACACTGAAATATTAGGACAGTTAGACACCATGGATGGGATTTAGTGGCCGCATTACCGATAGAACAATAGAACATTACAGCGCAGTATAGGCCCTTCGGCACTCGATGTTGCGTCGACCTGTGAAACTAATCTAAAGCCCATCTACACGATTCCATTATCATCCATATGTTTATCCAATGACCATTTAAATGTCCTTAATGTTGGCGAGTCCACTACTGTTACAGGCAGGGCATTCCACGCCCCTACTACACTCAGAGTAAAGAACCTATCTCTGACATCTGTCTTATATCTATCTCCCCCTCGATTTAAAGCTATGTCCCCTCGTGCTAGCCATCACCATCCGAGGAAAAAGGCTCTCACTGTCCACCCTATCTAATCCTCTGATCATCTTGTTTGCCTCTATTAAGTCACCTCTTAACCTTCTTCTCTTTAACGAAAACAGCCTCAAGTCCTTCAGCCTTTCCTCATAAGATCTTCCCTCCATACCAGGCAACACTCTGGTAAATCTCCTCTGCACTCTTTCCAATGCTTCTACATCCTTCCTATAATGCGGCGACCAGAACTGCATGCAATACTCCAAGTGCGGCCGCACCAGAGTTTTGTACAGCCGCAACATGACCTCATGTCTCCGAAACTCAATCCCTCTACCAATAAAAGCTAACACACTGTACGCCTTCTTAACAACCCTCTCAACCTGGGTGGCAACTTTCAGGGATCTATGTACATGGACACCAAGATCTCTCTGCTCATCCACACTGCCAAGAATCTTACCATTAGTCCAGTACTCTGTCTTCCTGCTACTCCTTCCAAAATGAATACCTCACACTTTTCTGCGTTAAACTCCATTTGCCACTTCTCAGCCCAGCTCTGCAGCTTATCTATGTCCCTCTGTAACCTGCAACACCCTTCCGCACTGTCCACAACTCCACCAACTTTAGTCGGCGTAAATCCTGTGATGGCCGCTAAATCATGTGAAAGGCCAAAGATAGGATTTGCCGCAGCGAGATTTCTGATTGCTATCTTCTCAGGCCCTCCCCGATGACATAATTATCTTCATGTTCAGCAAGAGCATGAACTTGATTGCATTAATTTGAATCCCTTATAATATACTTAGCGTGGTTAATGCTGCACCTTCAGTCCTCATCGAATCTTCCCACTCACTAGGTGTGATGCAACTACTGCTTTTTAATACGGGAACCAGGCCCATCATCTTTGAGAGCGAGGAAGGAGGTGAACACGACTGCCTCCACTGAGCACCAGGGAGTTCAAGGGGACAGAGCCTGCTAGCCAGTTCCAGAGAGGAGAGGGTGGGGCTGTCCGGGAGGGGGGTTTCTGGGATGGTGGTCATGGTTGGGGTGTGGGTGGTCCTGAAGTCTGCTGTCTGTGTTGTTTAAAAGTGCGTTTAGGACTGTGGTAGTCTATTGTCTGTGGCATGAAGCGTGTGGGGGGGGGGAGATGAGGCAGCTGCGGGCCACATGAGGTGGGGGTGGTCTGAGATGAGTGTCAAGGAACCAGGTCTAATGGGCTGAGTGGATGGGAGCAATGACATTTTGGAATGATGCAGACTGAGTAAGAAGGGTGTCTTTTAGCTTTGCCTATCCCTGAAGCAGAAAGCTATTGTGCTCTCTAACATTCCCGAGAGTCATGCTCGTCAAACTAACTACCATCAAGAATTAAGCCGTAACAATGTCAGCTGCCCACAGTCTCAAAGTCAAGGAATGGAATGAATCCTCAGGGTTTAGGACTCAATGTTTGGTTGCATGGGACCGTGAGGCACTGGGCTCACTTAGGTGCAGTACCTTAACGCCTGCCAGTCAGGATCCATTAGCCCCCAAGGTGGATATCACCTTTCCAGTTGTCCCTGCCCATTAGGAGTCGTCTGAGCATATCACCCTCTTGTCAGAACCCCCAGTGAGGTAGAGAATAAGGGAGGGAGAACCAAACGGGAGCCCAAAGGCTACTCTGATTGGGTGAGGATATAGGCCGGGGCCAGTCCTGTAATGGAGATGGGAAGCCACCTGAGCTGTGAGTGAGTGTAAGTTGCAGGATAAGGTGTGGGACTGGTTGCTTCCAGATCCAGGAGACCAATAGGTCAGGGAGGTAATGATGTTATCTGGCTGCGACACCAACCTGACTCTCTCCCATTCCTCGCAGGAGACCGATTGATATCGGTATGGATCCAGTGGAGCTGGCCATCCTACTGAGCACTGTGCTGGAGGAACACAAACTCCAGCAGCAAAGTGCGGCTGCACCCAGGGTAGACCTGGCGACAGGAGACAAGGGGGCCGCAGGGCACGCTCAGTGGGCAGAGGCTGCACAGGGGGCACAAAGCTGCAGAAGGAGACCAAGGATGTATTTGACCCAAGTGTCCATCATGAAGCTGTTGAATAACATGTGCCGCAGAAGACTCTGCCTCACCAAGGTGACTGTGTGACACCTGTACCACATCTTTGAAGTCTAGGCAGCACATGGCAAATTGCCCAGGTATGTCCTGTACACAAAACACAGGACAAATCCAATGCAACCCCATCAGTCTACTCTTGATCAGAAGTGAAGTGATAGAATTTCATAGAATTTCATAGAATTTACAGTGCAGAAGGAGGCCATTTGGCCCATCGAGTCTGCACCGGCTCTTGGAAAGAGCACCCTACCCAAGCCCACACCATCCTATCCCCATAACCCAGTAACCCCACTCAACCAACACTAAGGGCAATTTTGGACACTAAGGGCAATTTAGCATGGCCAATCCACCTAACCTGCACATCTTTGGACTGTGGGAGGAAAC
Source organism: Scyliorhinus torazame (assembly GCF_047496885.1). NCBI lineage: Eukaryota > Metazoa > Chordata > Chondrichthyes > Carcharhiniformes > Scyliorhinidae > Scyliorhinus > Scyliorhinus torazame. The sequence continues at coordinate 94,907,282 of NC_092714.1, read as the reverse complement.
CGGAGCACCCGGAGGAAACCCACGCACACACGGGGAGAACGTGCAGACTCCGCACAGACAGTGACCCAGCCGGGAATCGAACCTGGGACCCTGGAGCTGTGAAGCAATTGCGCTAACCGCTATGAGACCGTGCTGCCCGTGATGGAGGGGGGGGTCAGCAGCAATGTTGTCAATTGGCACTTACTCAGCAATAACCTGCTCACTTACGCTCAGTTTGGGTTCTGCCAAAGTCATTCAGCTCTTGAACTTAGTACAGCCTTGATTCAAACATGGACAGAAGAATTGAACTCCAGAGATGAGGTGAGAGAATCTGTCCTTGACATCAAGGCAGCATTTGAGCAAGGAGCCCTAGCTAAACTGGAGCCAATGGGACTCAGGGAATACTCTCCATTGGTTGGAGTCATACGTGGCACAAAGGAAGATGATTGTGGTGATTGGATGTCAATCATCTCAGTTCCAGGACATCACTGCAGGAGTTCCTCAGTGTAGTATCCTAGGCCCAAACATCTTCAGCTGCATCATTAATGACCTTTCTTCCATCATAAGGTCAGAAGTGAGGATGTTCGCCGATGATTATACAATGTTCTGTAATTCCTCAGATACTGAAACAGTCCACGTACAAATGCAGCAAGACCTGGACAATATCCAGGCTTGGGCTGACATATGGCAAGATACATTCTCGCCACGCAAGTGCCAGCCAATGACCATCTCCAATAAGAGAGAATCAAACAATCGTCCTTGACATTCAATGACATTACCATTGCTGAATCCCGACATTGGGAGCCCTGTACATCATTCCTACTGAACCTACACTGGGAACTCTGAACAGCAATCCTACTGACCCTACACTGGGAGCTCTGTCTATCACTCTTACTGATTCTACACTGGGAACTCTGCACATCACTCCTACTGAACCTACACTGGGAGCTCTGCACATCACTCCTACTAAACCGGCACTGGGAGCATTGCACATCACTCCTACTGAACCTACACTGGGTGCTCTGCACGATACTCCTACTGACCCTACACTGGGAGCTCTGTCTATCACTCTTACTGATTCTACACTGAGAACTCTGCACATCACTCCTACTGACCCTACACTGGGAACTCTGCACATCACTCCTACTGAACCTACACTGGGTGCTCTGCACGATACTCCTACTGACCCTACACTGGGAGCTCTGTCTATCACTCTTACTGATTCTACACTGAGAACTCTGCACATCACTCCTACTGAACCTACACTGGGAACTCTGCCCAGCACTACTACTAAACCTACACTGGGAGCTCTGTATATCACGCTTACTGACTCTACACTGGGAGCCCTTTATAACACTCTTACTGACCCTACACAGGGAGCTCTGCACATTACTCCTAGTGAACCTACACTGGGAGCTCTGCCCAGCACTACTACTGACCTTACACTGGGAGCTCTGCCCAGCACTACTACTGACCTTACACTGGGAACTCTGCACATCACTCCTACTGAACCTACACTGGGAGCTCTGCCCAGCACTACTACTGACCTTACACTGGGAACTCTGCACATCACTCCTACTGAACCTACACTGGGAGCCCTTTATAACACTCTTACTGACCCTACACAGGGAGCTCTGCACATTACTCCTACTGAACCTACACCGGGAGCACTGCACAACTCTCCTACTGACCCTACACTGGGAACTCTGCACATTACTCCTAGTGAACCTACACTGGGAGCTCTTCCCAGCACTACTACTGACCTTACACTGGGAACTCTGCACATCACTCCTACTGAACCTACACTGGGAGCACTGCACAACTCTCCTACTGACCCTACACTGGGAACTCTGCACATCACTCCTACTGACCCTACACTGGGAGCTCTGCACGATACTCCTACTGAACCTACACTGGGAGCACTGCACAACTCTCCTACTGACCCTACACTGGGAACTCTGCACATCACTCCTACTGACCCTACACTGGGAACTCTGCACAGCAATCCTACTGACCCTACACTGGGAACTCTGCACATTACTCCTAGTGAACCTACACTGGGAGCTCTTCCCAGCACTACTACTGACCTTACACTGGGAACTCTGCACATCACTCCTACTGACCCTACACTGGGAGCACTGCACAGCAATCCTACTGACCCTACACTGGGAACTCTGCACATCACTCCTACTGAACCTACACTGGGAGCACTGCACAACTCTCCTACTGACCCTACACTGGGAGCACTGCACATCACTCCTACTGAACTTATACTGGGAGCACTGCACACCACTCCTACTGAACTTATACTGGGAGCACTGCACACCACTCCTACTGAACCTATACTGGGAGCATTGCACATCACTCTTACTGAACCTACACTGGGTGCTCTGCACATCACTCCTATTGAACCTATACTGGGAGTTCTGCACAGCACTCCTACTGACCCTACATTGGGAGCCCTGTACATCACTCTTACTGATTCTACACTGGGAGCTCTGCACAACTCTCCTAGTGACACTACACTGGGAGTTCTGCACATCACTCCTACTGACCCTACACTGGGAGTTCTGCACATCATTCTTACTGAGTTTTTTACTGAATGGGAGCACTGCACAACTCTTGCAGAATCATAAGGAAAATATTGGGAATACCCAGGAGGTCTGACAGCACCTGTAAGAGAGAAACAGAGTTACTGTTTGTTGTTGACCTTTTACCAAGACTGAACTTGATGAATCTTCTCTATTAGGTAGGTCTACACAATGCTGCTACCAACTGGGATCTGCATAGTGCTGGGACAGGCCCTTCACTGAAGTAGAGGTGCAAGAAGCATCATTACTAATCCCCACTGCTGATTGTGAGTGTATAACGAGACTGCACATCATTTCTCTTGTTCTGTCTCTTAAGGAATGTGTTTGGCCTGATAGTGGTAGCAATCTGGATGTGCTGAGCACCAGCATCAGTTTCAAAATATTGAACATTATTCCACTTCAGGGCAATATTGGCATTTTGTTCTGATGAGCAAGTTTAAAAAAGCTTGCTATTTTTATGCCTGAATTTAGATGTTGGTGGATTAAGGTCACCGTTCCCAATGCTTCTTCTATCAGCCTTGAAGAGTCATATCTGTAATAGTGTCACCTCCAATTATTGTCCTGAGGGAATGAATCCAAATTAGTATTCGCGTGTGGTTTTCACTCATCAAGCTAATGGATTCAATACCAGGGGATACTAATTAGGTATGACGCTGAGACCAATTCACTGAATTTAGTTCCTTTGAAGACCCCTGTCATATTGAGCTTGTCAGCGAAATGAGTAAAGTCAAACGTCTGCGGTTGAAATTATTCTGTTCAAGCTTTATGAACAAGTGCAGAGCTAGTCACTGAATGAAGAATGAAGGAGTCCACTGGGGATATCACAAACAGAAATGCTTTGTGGCCAACAATCAGCAGAGCTGCCTGGTGAAGGGTTCTGCAATGTTAAGGGAGTATTTCAGAGGAAATTGAGAAAATGAAAACAAAAAAAAACAATTAAAGGTTAGGCATGTGTAGCCCCATGAGCTCATTTGGGAGGCTCACACAAAATCACTTGCTTCCCAACTATTTCCATTAATAAAAGGGTAATTTGATGGTGTCTGTTTTTTTGGTAGGATTTAAAATTTGGGTAGACATTTGGTTCATCTTCATATTAATGGTAACGGAACACAAATGTGAGGATATGACAATGTTAGAGATGGTGTTTTGACAAAAGCAGTACAATGTATCAGCCCAGTTAGTGCCGGCCAACTTGAAGGGGAACGATGTTCCTCAGCCAGCACTATCACATTGTTCCTCCTCACCCTACACCAGCGCAAATGCACTCACCTCAGTTGAGCCTCAATCTAGTTTAGAACAGGGAGCACTGGGTGAGTAGATCACAGGTGAGTAGGAGGAGGAGAATGAAGTAGTGTCAGCTGTGGGCAGTCCCCCTAGGAGGACAGAGGACAGACACAGCCATACTCCTCTGGATAAAGGTACTTGGCCTCGGGAGTCACAGACAGGGAAGGCTTTCCTGAAGCGTCAGATGCAGATAAGCTCCTGAATGTTGGAGATACCTGAGGCATTGTGGAGCCATGGGCAGACAATAGAGAGGTCTATGCAGCACTTCGGCTCGCTGATAATTCAGGGTTGTGAGTGCATGAGCTCCTCCATTGCAAAAGTGGCCAACATCTTGGAGAGCCATATGCAGCACCACTCTGAGTGGATGAAGTAGTACACTGACCTACACGGTACGAGTGAGATTCTCAAGAGCATTCACCATTCAGTATCACTGATGGCACAGAGGTGTTTGGTGTGAATGCCAGCTACATCCCAGGTGGTACTTTCATCCGGAATTCTAGGGCACCGTGAAAGGGCCGAGGCAGTCAAAGAGGCTGATGAGGAGGCCACCGCTCAGAGGCACCAGCATCATACCTCACCTCCTGAGCCCAGCATCATACCTCCCACCTTCCCCAGATGCGCTCCAATTATCCAAATACCTGAAGCCCTCCCTCCTATACCATTCCTGCAGCCACGTGTTCAACTGCACTCTCTCCCTATTCCTAGCCTTGCTATCACGTGGCACCGGCAACAAACCAGAGATGACAACTCTGTCTGTCCTGGCTTTTAACTTCCAACCTAAATCCCTAAACCCGTTTATTACATACACACTCCTTTTCCTACCTACGTCGTTGGTACCAATGTGCACCACGACTTCTGGCTGCTCCCCCTCCCCCTTAAGGATCCTGAAGACACGACCCGAGACGTCATGGGCCCTGGCACCCGGGAGGCAACAAACCATCCGAGAGTCTCGCCTGTGCCCACAGAACCGCCTGTCTGTACCTCTAATTATTGAGTCCCTTATAACTAGTGCTCTCCTAATCTCCCCCTTCCCTTCTGAGCCCCGAGCCGGACCTCGTGCCAGAGACCCGGTCACTGCAGCCTACCCCTGCTCGGTAATCCCCCCCAACAGTATCCAAAGCGGTATACTTATTGTTGAGAGGAACGACCACAGGGGATCCCTACACTGACTGCTTGTTCCTCTTCTCACCTCTAACTGTGACCCAGCTACCTTTGTTCTCAGGTGTAACTGTGTCCCTGTAGCTTATATCTATCACCCCCTCAGCTTCCCGAATGATCCTCAGTTCATCCAGCTCCAGCTCCAGTTCCCTAACACGGTCTGTGAGGAGCTGGAGATGGCTGCACTTCCCGCAGGTGAAGTCAGCAAGGACACCGGTGGTCTCCCTTACCTCGAACATTCTGCAGGAGGAACATTCCACTGCCCTAGCTGCCATCACCTCTACTTAGTCTCCCAGTAAAAAATAAAAAAAAAAAAGTAAATAGCTTACCTGGTCACAGCACTGAGTCTTTTATTTTAGGTTAGAGGAGGAGGGAGGGTGGGAGACACTACACGTGTAGTGTCTCGGGTTTCCTCACCGTTCAAATTTATTGGGTAATACAAACCTTCCCAGGTCTCCCCACGGCCGACTTCGGGTTTCCTGCTGCTCTGAGAAGAAAAAAAAACTCTGAAAAAGTAAGTTAAAAATCAAAACCTCAGCTTACCTTCCAACACTCCGCTCCAAAAACCGCTCCCCTCTCTGCCCGCTCCGCTGGAAGAATGAGGCCGAAATCGCGGAGGTAAGTGCCTTTTAACGAAAAAATACAAACCTTCCCAGGTCTCCCCACGGCCGACTTCCGGTTTCCTGCTGCTCTGAGAAAAAAAAAAGCTCCGAAAAAGTAAGTTAAAGTGAGAGTTGTTCAAGTGACACGTTGCTGATTCAATGTGGCCTTTGTGATCATACCACCTTGCCGATTGCCCGGAGTCCTGGGATAGCTTCAGCAATCTTTCTCCAATATCTGAATGCCAGGCTCGTCTGGATTGCTTCTTCATTCTCCCTTTCCTTCTCTTCTTCCTCCTCTATGTCCTCCTCTGAAGAACAGTTGCACTCCAGTTCCTCCTCCCCATCCAGCTCCAGCCACTCACCGTCATGTTGTGTAGTTTGCAGCAAATGACTACAATATGAGATATCCTGGCTGGTCAAGGCAATGGAAATGTGTCATCAAGATGCCAATTGTCTGTTCAATGCAAGTATACATTCTTAGATGGGTTTGGCTGTAGAACTTCCTTATATCCATGTGTGGATATTGGACAGGTGTCAGGCACCACCTTTTCAGATGATAGCCATTATCCCCTTGCAGCCACCAACATAGCCTTGATGTTGGCCCGAAGATCCAGCACATGGGCCTCTCATAGGATCAAAGAAATATGACAGCTGCCTGTGAGCAGACCAGCTGGACATTTGTTTGAATGAAAATCTTTTCTGTGAACCTGCTGGACCTGAGGGAATCCACGGATGGCCACAAAGCCTAAAGACCTATGATAATCTGTCTATCTCAAAATGAATGTAATCCTCCGCTCTTCGGCATGGGTCACCTATGACCCGCCAGGTGGAGTGATGAACTATGAACTGCAAGGTCCACAGCTGACCAGTGGAAGTGACCTGTCTGCTTTGAAAGCAAGTGACATGGTGACCTTGATGGCTATAGGTATTGGACTGCCACGGGGGCCATGAGGCACTAGAGCATTGTGGACCATTCAAGACCAACTACCTAAGAAGGCTCAATCTCCTATGGCACTGAGGCTCTGGCATTTGCAGGTAGCTGACTCTTACACAGTATAAGTGATGTGGTGCCTTTCTGTCATCCTGACCGGGATGATGCATCTGTTGAGACATCTCCTCACTGCTCAGCCCAACTTGTTTCCATTTCAACACCCTCAGCTGCTGCTCATTGATTTACCAGGGCTCCCTCTACCATCCTCTGATGTCCAACTGAGGCCAGAGGCCTCAGCCCTCTCAAGATTTCGAACACGTTATTCCTTATTCACAAACACAAAACTCTCAGCACAAGTGACGGTAACTCTGTATCTCTGGTTGCAGCTAACGTGTCCCAGACCTTCTAGTTTTCCCGTCCTTCGAATTGAGCAGACTGTTAATGAGCTCAACAATCTTAATTGGAGGCATTTAGGATACCAGCTAACCGCACCCTCACCCACCTTCCCATGAAAATTACATTGTGTCCCTGAGGTGCCCAGTGGCACCATCCGAGAAAGTGACCTTCAAAATACATACAGACCAACCTTGCTTTTGAAAATCCAATGCCATAATTTGCTTGTTTTTGAGCAGGAATGCTACATTCATTTTACTTTGAAAATGCAAGGTCTTAGACCTCTTTGTAGAGCTCTCAATGCCATAGTTTTGTTAACTGGCTTGGAGATGCCAATAAACATTTTTCAAAGTCTATCCTTCGGATGTGGACATCACTGACAAGGTCAGAATTTATTGTTAATTTCTAATTTCCTTTTGAGAAAATGATGTGGAGCCTTCTTCTTTAAATACTGTTGTCCCTGTGCTGTTAAATAGGAGATCCGGAATTTGATAGATATATATCTAAGTTAAGATGGGGTGGGAATTCTCAAGGTGCCATAGTTAGGTTCAATTCATATGCTTTTGGTTACTAGCCCTGTAACAATAACCACTTGTGATCCCCAGAAAGGAAGGACTCTGTGGACAGCTTTTCTATTCCCATTCCCAAACAAATTTGCTCAAATTGATTAACTTATTCCATAAGAGAATTGCAACTGAGAATTTCAGATGAGGGACAAGGATTTGAACCGGGGACCACTAATTAATAATTCAACAAAACTGATTGTCATGTAATAAATGTAAGATTGAAATTCCATTTGTGAATGAACTTGAATTTATCAGAAAGTATGACACACAGATTTAATTTCTGATCCTTTTGGGTCTGCTGGTGACAGGCATGTCACTGCATATCCTTTTAATCTGTTTGATTTTCCACACAAAGTGTGGTATATGATTAAGGGTTAATTGTAAAATATCTGACACCGCAATTAGATGACAAAATGATGCAAATGAAATGAGGTATTAAAATGAGATGGAATTTCAGAAGCTTTTTTTCTGGTTGAAAATGTATTCTATATTTCTTTGATAATTGATGCTTTAAGATCTTGAGAGTGACAACTCATCCACCCGAACGACTCCTCTGTACTCAAGAAATCCATTACTTCTGAAGGACAGCCTAATTAAGAGCATTAGCAATGGGACCTTTTATCTCTTTAATGGGAATGATCAAGAGAGTCCTTTGCAAAATGTTCACCTGGTGTCGCAGCCAAAATGTTTAAAACTGTATAAATCCAGCAGGCTAAAATGTGGAACATTCTGGGGGCAGTTTTACCCTAACCCACCCAATGGCAAAATGACAGGATCACCTGTTCTCTTCGGGGCTGGTTTAGCACACTGGGCTAAATCGCTGGCTTTTAAAGCAGGCCAGCAGCACGGTTCAATTCCCGTACCAGCCTCCCCGAACAGGCACCGGAATGTGGCGACTAGGGGCTTTTCACAGTAACTTCATTGAAGCCTACTTGTGACAATAAGCTATTTTCATTTCATTTTCATGTGAGGGCAAGGTTTAGAGGAGATGTACGAGGCAGTTTTTTTACACAGAGGGTAGTGGGTGCCTGGAACTCGCTGCCGGAGGAGGTGGTGGAAGCAGGAATGATTTAAGGGGCACCTTGACAAATACATGAATAGGATGGGAATAGAGAGATACGGACCCCGGAAGTGTAGAAGATTTTAGTTTTGACGGGCAGCATGGTCAGCGCAGGCTTGGAGGGCCGAAGGGCCTGTTCCTGTGCTGTACTTTTCTTTGTTCTTTGTTCACCGCGTGCTCATCTCACATTTATTTCTTGTGCCTCGGAATGAGATGATCTTCCTGTCATTGTCGGGTAAGTAACAAGCCACGTGTTGGACCAATACTAACACACTCCAGAACGCCTCAATAGATGGGTAAGAGATATTGTAGCCATGATTTTTGACAGCACCTATGGATTGAGATTGAGCAAGTGTAAAATGGGGGCTCAGACTTGAGTTGGAGGGAAATGGTGCTCGGGTGCCAAAGGGATGGCGTGGAAGCGGTTGTAATGTATTTCAGGGCCGGAAGAATGTTACCAATGGCTTTGCTGGTGGCAGAGCAGTAGCAAGCATTTTGAGGGTGTATACATAATAATAATCTTTATTGTCACAAGTAGGCTTACATTAACACTGCAATGAAGTTACTGTGAAAAGCCCCTAGTAGCCACATACCGGCTGCTGTTCGGGTACACAGAGGGAGAATTCAGAATGTCCAAATTACCGAACAGCACGTCTTTCGAGAGTTGTGGGAGGAAACCGGAGCACCCAGAGGAAACCCACGCAGATACAGGGAGAACGTGCTGACTCCGCATAGACCGTGACCCAAGTCGGGAATCGAACCTGGGACCCTGTACTGTGAAGCAATAGTGCTGACCACTATGCTACTGAACATACTCTGAAGCATTAAGGTCAACAGATAATCTGATGTCCTACCACTGCCATTTACTTGTTTTAAGCTTTAGAATCTGAAGTCAAGGAAGGGCGTTAGCTGTCTTAACATATATGGTCATGGTGCTCAGCAACATCCCACTGTACTTCCACTGTATCAGCAAATTGAGCAGTGGTGCCAACAGTGATGGAAGTGGTGTGCAGTGCCAGAAAGGTGGAACAATTTATATATAGAGCTGAAAGAACAACAGGAGGGATGTATAGGCTGAAAGAATCCTGGAAGAAGAGCAAGTAAGACTTTATTCTTCAATTATCTTGATTGAGGAAGGGTGCAGATTTCATTATGAGGAAGGGAACACTAGGGTTTGACTTAGAATACTAGAACATAGAACAGTACAGCACAGAACAGGCCCTTCGGCCCTCGATGTTGTGCCGAGCTTTGTCCGAAACCAAGATCAAGCTGTCCCACTCCCTGTCATTCTGGTGTGCTCCATGTGCCTATCTAATAACCGCTTGAAAGTTCCTAAAGTGTCCAACTCCACTATCATAGCAGGCAGTCCATTCCACACTCTAACCACTCTGAGTAAGGAACCTACCTCAGACATCCCTCCTATATCTCCCACCCCGAACCTTATAGTTATGCCCCCTTGTAACAGCTACATTCACCTGAGGAAATAGTCTCTGAACGTCCACACTATCTATCCCCCTCATCATCTTATAAACCTCTATTAAGTCGCCTCTCATCCTCCTTCGCTCCATTGAGAAAAGCCCTAGCTCCCTCAACCTTTCCTCATAAGACCTACCCTCCAATCCAGGCAGCATCCTGGTAAATCTCTTTTGCACCCTTTCTAATGCTTCCACATCCTTCCTATAATGAGGTGACCAGAACTGCACACAATACTCCAAATGTGGTCTCACCAGTGTCCTGTACAGTTGCAGCATAACCCCACGGCTCTTAAACTCAAGCCCCCTGTTAATAAACGCTAACACACTATAGGCCTTCTTCACGGCTCTATCCATCTGAGTGGCAACCTTCAGAGATCTGTGGACATGAACCCCAAGATCTCTCTGTTCCTCCACATTCCTCAGAACCCTGCCGTTGACCCTGTAATCCGCATTCAAATTTGTCCTACCAAAATGAATCACCTCGCACTTATCAGGGTTAAACACCATCTGCCATTTTTCGGCCCAGCTCTGCATCTTATCAATGTGTCTTTGCAGCCTACAACAGCCCTCCAACTCATCCACTACTCCACCAATCTTGGTGTCATCAACAAATTTACTGACCCACCCTTCAGCCCCCTCCTCCAAGACATTTATAAAAATCACAAATAGCAGAGGACCCAGCACTGATCCCTGTGGTACACCGCTGGGAACTGGTCTCCAGTCTGAAAATTTTCCATCCACCATCACTCTCTGTCTTCTATGTGATAGCCAGTTACTTATCCAATTGGCCAAATTTCCCTCTATCCCACATCTCCTTACTTTCTTCATGAACCGACCATGGGAAACCTTATCAAACGCCTTACTGAAATCCATGTATACGACATCAACTGCTCTACCTTCATCTACACACTTAGTTACCGCCTCAAAGAATTCAATCAAATTTGTGAGGCAAGACTTACCCTTCACAAATCCATGTTGACTATCCCGGATTAAGCTGCATCTTTCCAAATGGTCATTAATCCTATCCCTCAGGACCCTTTCCATTAACTTACCGACCACCGAAGTAAGACTATCCGGCCTATAATTACTAGGGTCATTCCTATTCCCTTTCTTGAACAGAGGAACAACATTCGCCACTCTCCAGTCCTCTGGCACTATCCCTGTGGAGAGTGAGGACCCAAAGATCAAAGCCAAAGGCTCTGCAATCTCATCCCTTGCCTCCCCAAGAATTCTAGGATATATCCCATCTGGCCCAGGGGACTTGTCGACCCTTAGGTTTTTCAAAATTGCTAATACATCTTCCCTCAGAACATCTACCTCCTCCAGCCTACCCGCCTGTATCACACTCTCATCCTCAAAAACATGGCCCCTCTCCTCGGTGAACACTGAAGAAAAGTATTCATTCAACGCCTCTCCTATCCTTTTAAAAAGAAATTTAGAGTACCCAATTCATTTTTTCCAATTAAGGGGCAATTTAGCATGGCCAATTCACCAAGATTGCACATTTTTGGGTTGTGGGGACAAAACCCACGCAAACACGGGGAGAATGTGCAACCTCCACACAGACGGAGACCCAGAGGCGGGATCGAACCTGGTCTCCTATCTCTTCTGACTGCATGCACAAGTTCCCATTTCTGTCCTTGACCGGCCCTAACCTCACCCAGGTCATTCTTTTATTTCTCACATAAGAATAAAAAGCCTTGGGACCTGCCAAGGACGCCTCCTAGCTCTCCTAAGCCCTTTTTTTTAGCTCATTTCTTGCTACCTTATAACCCTCAAGCGACTCAACTGAATCTTGTTTTCTCATCCTTACATACACTTCCTTTTTCCTCTTGACAAGATGTTCAGCCTCTTTTGTGAACCATGGTTCCCTCACATGGCCATTTCCTCCCTGCCGGACAGGTACATGCCTACCAAGGACACGCAGTATTTGTTCCTTGAACAAGCTCCACTTTTCATTTGTGCCTTTCCCTGACAGTTTCTGTTTCCATCTTATGCTCCCTAATTCTTGCCTTATTGCATCATAATTACCCTCCCACTGACGTATGGCCCTATCCCTCTCCATTGCAATAGTGAAAGACACCGAATTGTGGACACTATCTCCAAAGTGCTCTCCCACAAACAAATCTAACACTTGACCCGGTTCATTACCCAGTACCAAATCCAATGTGGCCCCACCTCTTGTCGGCCTATCCACATTTTGTGTCAGGAAACCCGCCTGCACACACTGTACAAAAACTGCCCCGTTCGACCTATAGAGGTTCCAATCAATATTTGGAAAGTTAAAGTCACCCATGACAACTACCCTGAGACCGCCACACCTATCCATAATCTGTTTTGCAATTTCTTCCTCCATATCTCTATTACTATTTGGGGCCTATAGAAAACTCCTAACAATGTGACCGCTCCTTTCCTATTTCTAACTTCAGCCCACATTACCTCAGTCGGCAGATCCTCCTCGAACTGCCTTTCTGCAGCCATTAAACTATCCTTGATTAACAATGCTACTCCTCCACCTCTTTTACCACCTTCCCTACTCTTACTGAAACATCTATTCCCCGGAACTCCCAACTACCATTCCTGTCCCTGTTCTAACCATGTCTCCGTAATGGCCACAACATTGTAGTCCCAAGTACCAATCCATGCTCCAAGTTCACCTACCTTATTCCGGATGCTCCTTGCATTAAAGTAGACACACTTCAACCCACCTTCCTGCCTGGCGGTACACTCCTGCGACCTTGATACCCTCCTCAGTACCTCACTACTCACAACACTGGCTTCTGGCCAAAGCTCTTTTTCCCAGCCCCCTGACAAATTAGTTTAAACCCCCCATAGAGCCGTAACAAATTTTCCTCCCAGGATATTGGTGCCCCTCTGGTTCAGGTGCAAACCGTCCTGTTTGTACAGGTCCCACATTCCCCAGAATGTGCTCCAATTATCCACGTAACTGAAACCCTCCCTCCTACACCATCCCTGCAGCCACGTGTTTATCTGCACTCTCTTCCTGTTCCTCAACTCGCTAGCGTGTGGCACTGGCAATAAACCAGAGATGACAACATGGTTTATCCTGGCTCTCAGCTTCCACCCTAGCTCCCTAAATTCCTGTTTTAAATCCCCGTCCCTACTTTTACCTATGTCGTTTATACCGATGTGTACCACGACTTGTGACTGTTCCCCCTCCCCCTTAAGGATTCTGAAAACACGGTCTGAGACGTCTCGGACCCTGGCACCCGGGAGGCAACATACCATCCGTGAGACTCTTTCGTTGCCACAGAACTGTCTATCTGTCCCTCTAACTATCGAGTCCCCAATAACTATTGCTCTCCTGCTCTCCCCCCTTCCCTTCCCTTCTGAGCTACAGGGACGGACTCAGTGCTGGAGATCCGGTCACTGTGGCTTACCTCTGGTAAGTCGTCCCCCCGGTAAGTCCCTCCCCCCACCAGTATCCAAAGCGGTATACTCGTTACTAAGGGGAGCGACCACAGGGGATCCCTGTACTGACTGCTTCCTCCCAGCCCCTCTCACCATCATCCATCTATCTTCATTCTTCGGGGTAACTACATCCCTGAAGCTACTATCTATGACCACCTCTGCCTCCCGAATGATCCGAAGTTCATCCAGTTCGAGCTCCAGTTCCCTAACGCGGTTTCTGAGGAGCTGGAGATGGGTGCAAACACCCAACTTAAATATAGGTAAAAATAAAACACTAAACCAGCAACCACTGCGTCTCCTCAATACTGATTGGAATTGGAGTAGTGTTGCAATATCCGTGGAGACCTATAACTTTTACAAAGAGATATGGGGCGAGATTCTCCGACCTCCCGCCGGGTCGGAGAATCGGTGGGGGCTGGCGTGAATCCCGCCCCCGCCGGTTGGCGGGTCACCTCCCCACGATTCTCCGGCCTGGATGGGCCGAAGTCCCGCTGCTAAAATGCCTGTCCCGCCGGCATAGATTAAACCACCTACCTTACCGGCGGGACAAGGCGGCGCAGGCGGGCTCCGGGGTCCTGGGGGGGGGGGGGGGGGCGCGGGGCGATCTGGCCCCCATGGTGGCCTGGCCAGCGATCGGGGCCCACCGATCCGCGGGCAGGCCTGTTCCGTGGAGGCACTCTTTTCCTTCCGCCTTCGCCACGGTCTCCACCATGGCGGAGGCGGAAGAGACTCCCTCCACTGCGCATGGGCGGGAATGCCGTCAGCGGCCGTTAACGCTCCCGCGCATGCGCCGCCCGGAGATGTCATTTCCGCGCCAGCTGGCAGGGCACCAAATGCCTTTTCCGCCAGCTGGCGAGGCGGAAATTAGTCCGGCACGGGCCTAGCCCCTTAAGGTTGGGGCTCGGCCCCCCAAGATGCGGAGCATTCCGCACCTTTGGGGCGGCGCGATGCCCGACTGATTTGCGCCGCTTTGGGCGCCAGTCGGCGGACATCGCACCGATACCGGAGAATTCCGCCCATTAACTTTCAGTTGAAAGCTGAAAGAATGACACAATGAGATTTCACGTTTTAAACTTTTACGGTAGGAAATTACTAAAAGTGCTCTTGTCTAAACACTATTTTCCTTTGTCGGCAACTTGAGAGGGAATGGTTGGCTTTTATATTCATCACACATCACACTCTTCACTGAATTGCAGTTCTTTTATCTAACAGCTGCCTCTTGCTTCCAGCTTCCAATGGGGTCCTGTATCCCTGCTTCACCAATTAGTGGCTTTGAGTGACCATCTCCAGGCAACTTCCTCAGTTTTTTGGGATGTTTCTGAAATCCATCAACAGCAGTAAAGCTCATTAAAATGATTATTCCCCCCCCCCCCCCCCCCGCCCCGCGCGCCCCAGCTAAGCCAGAACAGATCTGATGGAATCCGTAGAAGGCTTCAGTGTGCATCGCTTTGATTAGAGAATATCTTCCTCATATATCCAGCTGCGGTAGTCACAACGCCAAGCAGGAGTTTCTCTCTGCTGACCAGACAGAACTGCTGTCTGTCTGCAATATTCGCTGACTTGTAGGGAAACCTTTAACCTGATTTCAAAATTGACTTCTGACCTCTTCCACATTGCAATGTGAAAAACATTGACCTTGTAGGAATGCTAATTGACTATCTTTGATCCCAACACCCTTTCATTTACAGCACAACCGTGGTACCTTGGTTTTGTGAGGGCCACGAAGAATCCTGCATGAGTTACACACACACACACACACGCACGCACGCACGCACGCACGCACGCACACCATACCAGCAGCAACCTCGCTTGCTGCTTACTCCTTCCTGCTGGTTCCAAACTGGTCAGCTTTATTTATACAGGGAGTCTGCTAATGATTTCTCCGCCCTCCTTATTGGGGAAGCTCATACTCCCACAGGATTGTGGGATTGTCATTAGTCCCCAGCCAATGGTAAGCAGGCAGGTTAAAATATCCCTCCCCCTCAAAGTCCAAGGAATCCACCGAAGACCCTGGCGAAGGAGGGCGTCGGACTCGTTTCGCCGCAGGCCGGACACCATTTGCACGAGGCGCTGGATCGGGCAGCGTGTAACGAGATGGAGACCGGCGCTTCCATGATGAACGGTGTAATGGTGGTACATCCACGCCCGTGGGCCCAAGGATTCCCCCTCTGATGCGTCCTGCGTCTCCATCTCGGAGTCAGAGTCTGCTGCCTCTGTCATCTCGGCGTCTCTATTTCCACACGATTCTGTAACGACCTGCGCAGGCTTTGAGTGAGGCACCAGAGGAAGATTGTGAGGACTACTTTCCATTGTCTCTGGTCTCTGCGGCTGTAGAAATGAGCTCCGGGGGCGGGGAATCTTTGGAAGGGATAGTCTTCTGGACCGAACGTGGTCTACATGTTTTCGCTGGAGACGACCCTGGGCTTGCACCTGGCAAGATATAGGGCCCGTTTGGCGAACGATTACACCAGGGACCCACTGGGCACCACCAGCAAAATTGCGAACGAACACTGGGTCACCAGGCGCAAACTGCCGAATTGGCCGATGCCGAGAAAAACCCTGTCCCTGCCGTTCTTGTGTGCGGCGTACTTTTGCGCCAATGTCCAGGAAAACCATACTAAGGTGGGTGCGAAGTCTCCGGCCCATTCGGAGTTCTGCAGGAGCTACTCCAGTCACCGCATGGGGGGGTGGTCCTGTACGAAAACAAAATGCGAGCCAGTCTCGTGTCCATTGACCCGGAAGACTGCTTCTTTAGGCCTCATTTGAATGTCTGCACTGCGCGCTCCGCCAACCCATTTGAAGCCGGGTGGTAAGGGGCAGTGCGGATATGGCGTATGCCGTTCATCTTCATGAACCTCGCAAACTCCTCACTGGTGAATGGAGTGCCGTTATCCGTGACCAGCAGCTCGGGGAGGCCATGCGTACTAAAAGACAAACGCATCTTCGAAATTGTTGCGCAGGACGTTGTGCCTTGCATCTTATACACCTCTAGCCATTTAGACTGGGCGTCGATTAATAAAAGGAACATGGATCCTTGAAAAGGGCCGGCGAAATCCACATGCAAGCACGCCCAAGGCTGCCCTGGCCATTCCCAGTGATGTAGGGGCGCGGCCGGTGGAAGCTTCTGATGCTCCTGACAAATGGAGCAGTTTTGGGCCACCTTCTCAATGTCGGCGTCGAGGCCTGGCCACCAAACATAACTGCGGGCCAACATTTTCATTTTGGTTGCACCTGAATGCCCACTGTGCAAGTCTCTTAGTATCAGCTCCTGTCCTTTTTTCGGGACAATCACACGCGTCCCCCACAAGAGGATGCCATCTTCCACGTTGAATTCTGACAGCTTGGAGGAAAATGCCCGCAACTCGCCTGGGAGCTGTCTATGCTGCCCACCATACAGGACTATGTGTCGAACCTTTGACAGGACTGGCTCCGTCTGGGTCCACTCACGGATCTGTGATGCCGTGACAGGCAAGGTGCCCATAAAATTTAGGGTTGCAACCACCTCACCGGTCGTGGGGGTTGACATGGGGCCGGTCGATAAAGGCAATCGGCTCAGTGCGTCGGCATTCACTGTCTGCATTCCTGGTTTGTGCTCCAGAGAATACTTGTATGCAGCGAGCAACAAAGCCCAACGCTGGATCCGCGCGGAAGCAATGGGCGGTATTGGCTTATCCTCTCTGAAAAGTCCCAGCAGAGGCTGATGATCAGTCACGATAGTGAAATGGCGGCCATACACGTACTGGTGGAAGCGTTTCACCGCAAAAACCACTGCCAGGCCCTCCTTTTCAATCTGCGCGTACTTTTTCTCCGCTGCAGTCAATGTGCGGGAGGCAAAAGCTATCGGCCGCTCGGCCCCGTTCTCCATCTTGTGGGGCAGGACGGCCCCAATACCATACGGGATGCATCACACGTGATGAGCAAAGGCTTTCCAGGATCATAGTGGGTTAGTAACACAGACGACGACAATTGTCATTTTACCCGCCGGAAAGCGGTTTCTTGCAGTTGACCCCAAACCGAGCTGTGATTTTTACTTAGCAGAAGATGCAATGGGGCTAGCGTAGTTGCCAGATTGGGGAGGAACTTCCCGTAATAGTTTATGAGGTCGAGAAAAGAACGAAAATGCGAAGTGTCAGTCGGGGCGGGGGCCTGTTGAATCGCGCTCACCTTCTCTGCGACGGGGTGCAAACCTTCGCGGTCCACCCGATAACCTAGGTAGACTATTTCCTTCGCCTGAAAGACGCACTTTGTGCGACATAAACGGTCTCCAGCCTCCGAAAAGCGTCTTAGGACAGCCTCCAGATTTTCCAAATGTTCCTGCTCCGACGTCCCTGTGATCAAAACGTCATCTAAGTAGACAGCGACACGCGGTAAACCTCTCAAAATGCCCTCCAAACGCGTTGAAAATTAGCGCAGGCAGAGGATACTCCAAAGGGCAAATGTGTATATTCATACAGGCCCCGGTGTGTATTAATCGTTACATATGGTCGGGAGGCAGGGTCCAGCTCCAACTGTAGGTAGGCGTGACTCATATCTAATTTTGTGAACGAGAGTTCACCTGCAAGCTTTGTGTAGAGATCCTCTATGCGAGGCATTGGATATCGGTCGAGTCGGGAAGCCGTATTCACTGTAAGCTTATACTCGCCGCACAAGCGAACTGTGGCATCTGGCTTCATTACAGGTACAATTGGTGCTGCCCAGTAAGCGAAACGGACGGGACTGATAATAACCAAAGTTTCCAAACGAGTGAGCTCCCCTTCTACCTTCTCGACCAAGGCGTAAGGCACCTCAGTCAACCCTCCAGAAACTGTTTGGAGGATGTGCTGCCACTGCAAACGCAAATGGCGCAACCAGTCCCGACCCAACAGGCTGGGCCCATGGCCGCGCACCACGATAAGTGGGAAATGCCCCTCCTGGCGTCCACAAACAACAGGGGTCATCGTAGTTCCTGCAATGTCCAATGGTTACCCCGTGTAGGTGGCCAACCTGGCCTGTGAGTCGGTTAATGTAAGGGTCTGTATACCCTGCTTGATGCGGTCGAATGTCCTCTGGGCGATCACGGAGTCTGCTGCGCCAGTGTCCAACTCCATCTCAAGCGGGTCACCATTGACCCGTACTGTCACCTTAACGGGGGCCACACGGGGAGCTGCAACACAATGCAGCTGCAGGCAGTCATCCTCTGTCTCCACGTCCTCAGGAGTACTCGCCGCAGGTTCATCCACATGGAAGGTATGGCCCCTGGGCTGGTCCCAGTTTCGGTCGGAATGACGGCGCCTCTGGCGCCCCCAGGAACGGCGTCCGCGACGGGGTTGGCGCCTACAAGTCTGACACGGACATGGCTCCTCATCCATTGGTTCTGGAGAAGGCTCCCTTCGGGGAGGAATGTCCGACGGCCACTGGCGTCGATCCGGACGTCGCCTCGCCCAAGGTGCCGCAGGGTGCGGGGGGACGTTTTCGGACGGAAGGGGTTGCGCCCCAAGACATGCACTTCCATTCCCTGTAGCTCCTGCACTCCTCGTTCTGCACTCTCTCGGGACAATACTATTTGAATGGCCTGTTGAAAAGTCAATGTTGGCTCAGCTAACAACTTCCTCTGGCTGGCCGCATTGTTAATACCGCAAACCAAACGGTCGCGTAACATTTCTGACAAGGTCTCACCATAGTCACAGTACTCCGCAATCCTGCGTAGCCTGGATAGAAAGTCGGCAAGGGATTCTCCTGGGGTCCTCTCAGCGGTATTAAACCAGTAACGTTGGACCATCGTGGACGGGGTTGGGTTAAAATGCTGCCCCACTAAATTCACAAGTTCATCAAACATTTTGGTGTCCGGCGCAGCTGGGTACGTAAGGCTCCTAATCACCCCAAACGTATGCGGGCCGCAGGCGGTTAGCAATATGACCACCTGGCGCTCGTTTACAGCGGCGGCGGCAACCTCGCTTGCTGCTTACTCCTTGCTGCTGGTTCCAAACTGGCCAGCTTTATTTATACAGGGAGTCTGCTAATGATTTCTCCGCCCCCCTCATTGGGGAAGCTCATACTCCCACAGGATTGTGGGATTGTCAATAGTCCCCAGCCAATGGTAAGCAGGCAGGTTATAACACTTGGAAAATTCCAGCCTCAGAGACGACTCATTGCAAACCCAGAAGCTGCTATCATTGTCTCCAAGCATAAATAAGTTACACCTTCTTCTTAGTAAAACATTCTCAGTTTCCTTTCATCTCTAATTATAAAACCACCCAGGCGTACTGCCAGACAGATAGCAGAACAGGTCATATGACTCCCTTCTTTTACCCACATTTCTGAATAACTTTATAAACCTCAGAATTGTAACAATGTACATTTGCATAACAATAGTTCCGAGTCTTTATAAATAATATAACAATACACCATCACCTGAATACCTATATTTCTTTAAATAACATATTTCACAGTAGCCTGGCTTCTAGACTGCACCATTGTTCACTTAATTAGCAGACTGAACAATCATTCTGTAAGTGTTAGAATCATTTGGCTAATTGGCATGTTGGATTTGTTTATTGTCACGTGTACCGAGGTACAGTGAAAAGTATTATCCTGCATATAATTCAGACAGAATAATCCATACATGAAATAAAACATAGGGCATACATAAATACACAATGTTGATACATAGACACAGGCATCGGGTGAAGCATACAGGAGTGTTGTCTCAGTAGAGAAGATGTGTGAAGAGATCAATCAGATCAGTCTATAGGAGGGTCATTTAGGAGTCTGGTAACAGCTGTTTTTGGGAAGAAGCTGTTTTTGAATCTATCAGTGCGTGTTCTCAGACTTTTGTATCTCCTGCCGATAGATGTAGTTGGAAGAGTGAATAAGCCAGTGGGAGGGGTCTTTGATTGTGCTGCCCGCTTTCCCCAGGCAGCGGGAGGTGTAGACAGTCAATGAATGGGAGGCAGGTTCGCGTGATGAACTGGGCTGTGTTCACGACTCTCTGTAGTTTCTTGCTTTCCTTAAAAAGGAGAGTCAGAAATTATCAGCTGAAAAGCTCTGTACTAAATGTTACTGTGACAATGAAAATAAATTGTGCTGCATTCTCTCTGCAAAGGGAATTTTCCTTCCAGTTTGTGGTAGCGTGCTCCTTTAAAGGTCGAGTTCTCAGAGCATCATGTGACCTGTTTGGCCAATCGGGCCGAGTGCACAAATCCTGGGACTGAGTGCTGGTTTCCCCAGCCAGTCTAGAAGTTGAAGTCATCGGTAGCAATATTGTCATTCTGTGTACGTGGTTCTATTGTCAATAAATAACTCTGTAGTTACTCTGCTTGGAGGTCACCACTCCTTCCATGTTATCCTGCAGTTATTGACTCCTTCCCAGTTCTGTTGAGAAATTACATATGAAACATTTACACACCAGTTCTGACGATTGGCCATTGAATGCAAGGTTAGCTCTCTTCTGCCTGACCTGCTGAGTATTTCCAGGGTTTTCTGTTTTTAAATTTGATTTCCAGAATCAGCAGTATTTTGCTTTTGCACCTTTTCTGACTTTGTTTTCCACTGAAGGCATTGGCTCACTATCGCTAGCTTTTCACCTGATGATAAAAGTTACAATTTTCCCCACTGTGCATGATTTTAGCCCAACATCCAGTGCCTGCTAATAATACACTCTTGCGAAGTAGGTAGTCATTTCCTTGTCAGGGTTACTGGCATATCCGTGAACAGGGAAGAAGGCAGAGGGATAATTATCACATTTGCTGGAAAAGGAGAAAGGGGCAGATGTGAAGGTCAGTTATGTCAGTTAAACCTATGAAGGGGCCTAGTGAGGGGAAGCAAAAGAAAATATTAAGTGAATCCTCTAACAGCAAAAATATGGCATTTTTAAAAGTTATTTTCTTGGTCAAATGGAAGGATCTGATTTTAATTTGCATGCAATTTAATTATAATTTTTACATTCACTTGTCATATGTAAATTAAACAGTTTAACAATTTTCATTAGGTCTTGTCTCGCTGAAGTATTTTCAGTCATCTGCTGGAAGATTGGAGAAGTGCCAATAAAGGCATAAGTGAAAAAAATTGATTACGTCTGTTGGTGGTTGTGGGTTCAGGAAATGTGGTTGCCCTGCGCTCTGTTGTGCTACTCATCAACATGATTGTGGTGTGCAACCCATCTGGGGCTGTTTAGCTCAGGGCTAAATCGCTGGCTTTGAAAGCAGACCAAGGCAAGCCAGCAGGTAACAGCCTCCCCGAACAGGCGCTGGAATGTGGCGACTAGGGGCTCGTCACAGTAACTTAATTGAAACCTACTTGTGACAATAAGCGATTTTCATTTCATTGTAAACAGTATTGCTGATAGGCTGCGCATTCAGCAAGAGGCACTGCAGTGTTCATGGCTAGCACAACTGCTAGCCGGGACTTCTTCGAGGCAGCCACCACCTGGTGGAATTGTTTGAGGGAAGGAAGAAGGCTGCCAATAGAGCAACATATCAAAGGGCTCCCAGGAACTCCGATGTGGTGCTGAAGGCCATAGTCCAGGAAGTCATCAGGAGGAGAGGTGATATTTGTACAAGGGGCCTGGAGGTCCTTCCTGTGAAGGAAATCGGAACAGATGACGAAGTGGGTGAATTCCAAGAGTCTGGTCCCTAGGAATCTGATACAGTGTCGCAAATAACGTTCACCTCGCACAGGTGGCCAAGATCAGTGAATGCATCTTCAAATAACATGTACCCTCTCTCTTACAGAGCAAGGTCACACATAACAGGAGGGAGCAACAGAGAACCGGCAGGGTGCATGCACGTTTGTATCTCCTGAGCCCTTTGGTGCCTCGCATTGTCGGCCCGTCATTGACTCAGCCATGGCATGTCGTATTGCTGAGAATTCTCAGGATGATATGTTTCTGCTTTACGCAGCTTCTCAAATGCCACTTCACCATCATCCTGGTATCTGGTAGGAAGGGCAAGCTTCAGATGGTGTGAGCATGAAACTCTTGTTTTTCACCCAAGCCTCCACTTCCCTCACAGCAGCCAAGCTCCATGCAGCCACCCCCCTCCACCACACACACATATTTACACTTTCACATATCCAACAGCTGCCACCCTGCCAGCAAGTGCAGGCCAAGCATGCAGGGAGCAAACAGGAGCAAACAATCGATGAAGAAGCACTGTCACTTGATCTGACAGCCTGTTCAGATGCTGGCGCTATTCATATTTAAGGGGCTGATTTGGATGAGGTACCAAGCTAAGTGGGCTACAACCAGGTCAGGGGAAAGCATAACAAGTGTGCCAGCCAGAGGATAGCACTGTCACATACAATTTCTGCTGCAAAGAGCTTATGAAGACACTGGATGGGGCAGAGTACAGAGATACACTGATGGGCATGCATATAGAGATGGTTAGTAGATTGGCAATCCTGCAATGGAGCCTTCTGCATGGAGGGTTGTGGCCCTTGACGCAGAACTTTATGCAGAGCATGGAGGCCACCTTTGCCAGCCTGAAGGTGTTGGCTAACTACAAGACAGCACTTGCGATCCAAGTGTGATGCAGAGCATGTTGGTTGACGTCTCAGCTTCCAGTGCAGTGCAGGCTGAAACCAACCAACATCTCATGTACTGCAGTGGAAGCTCAGACTGAAGTCATGTCATCCATGCCTGTTGCCTTGCAAGTCTAGATTGTTGCCATGCAGACTCAGACTGCAGATACCAGTGCTGAAAGAGTCACGCAGGCTGTGACAGTGGGGGGTGCATGCCAGCTGGTGTCTGTGAGCACTAATCAGAGGTTATGGGCCTTTCAGCAGACAACGCAGAGCAAATTCAGACTTTAATTAGTCGAGCCCGCATGGAATGGGAAAACAGACTATCCGAACGTTGAGGCGCACTTACGCATGAGGAATGAGAGGCGACTAGGCTCGGAGCGAGAGAGGCAGAGGCAGAAGACCCTGAGTTTAACTTGTGTGAATAAATGCGCAGCTAGCCGGTTTCTGGACCTGGGGCTGATGGCAGGCGAGCTAGCAACAGCGAGGCATGAGGCACTGAATCAAGCCTTCCCAGCATGAGGAGACAATGAGTAAAGCTGCCTTGAAGAACTCAGGCAAGCGAGGTTAGTGAGATTGTGAGAGTAAGGGGTGGAGGTGACTGTGAGGGGATGGGTGGAGGGCAGTGTGTGAGGGTGTGGAGGGACTGGAGGAGGAGAGTGTGTGTGTGTGTGTGTGTGTGTGTGGGGGGGGGGGGGGGGTGTAGCCAGGGTTGCAGACTTTCACCAATGCAGTGATAAATTTGTGTGTTGTTTCACCTCAGGCCTTTGTGTTTTGTGGGGCGAGGTTGGATTAGGTCAGGAGGGGCGTGTCATCATGGGAGGGCTGGCCCCAGAAATGAAGGTGAGCGTGGGCCCTACAAAGTGCAAATCCGCCTCTGAGCAAATTATTAAGATTACTAAGGCACTGCACTGAAGCAATGGCAGTGACTTCTGCAGCATGAACGTGCTGTCCACTCTCAGACGTACAGCATTCATTTTCCATTCACTGCTGCACCCTGACTGTTGCCTGTCAGCCAGTTAGCCCAGACTTCTGCTATCTACCCTGAGATGGTGTATTCCGAAGTTGGGCCAGAGCAGCTCAAGGTTGTCCTGCAATGGGCATCTGCAGTTTCCTCTGGTGAAGGTCAACAGCCTTCCACCAGCCATGCTGCAGTAACTAAGGTTGGACTTGTGTTATGTAATTTGGAATAACACAAGCTGCCACTTGATGCAGTTTTGAGTAAGAAGATGCTCCAGACTTTGAAGTGAGTTCAATGTGTTTTATTAAACTATTAGCACAATTCTCAATGAGTTTGACTCTCTGCTAATCTAAATGTAGTAACTCAGTCTAACTGAACCAGCCTTGCTCTAAGCCACGTGCTGGGGTGTGATGCTGAGGATACACCCTGTCTCACTCTGCAGATGTTGGTCTGTGGAAAGAAGCGGGGTGTGAGTGCTTCATCCCTTTTATAGTGCGATATCACCCCTGAGTGTCCTGACTGCTCATTGGTCGTGTCCTATTCTAAGTGTTCATTGGCTGCATGTCAGGAATAAGCGAATGACTCGGGTAAGAGTAGGACCAGTCAAGGACAGGGATGGGAAGTTGTGTGTGGAGTCTGAAGAGATAGGCGAGATACTAAATGAATATTTTTCGTCAGTATTCACTCAGGAAAAAGATAATGTTGTAGAGGAGAATGCTGAGACCCAGACTATTAGAATAGATGGCATTGAGGTACGTAGGGAAGAGGTGTTGGCAATTCTGGACAGGCTGAAAATAGTTAAGTCCCCGGGGCCTGATGGGATTTATCCTAGGATTCTCTGGGAGGCCAGGGAAGAGATTGCTGGACCTTTGGCTTTGATTTTTATGTCATCATTGGCTACAGGAATAGTGCCAGGGGACTGGAGGATAGCAAATGTGGTCCCTTTGTTCAAAAAGGGGAGCAGAGACAACCCCGGCAACTATAGACCGGTGAGCCTCACGTCTGTAGTGGGTAAAGTCTTGGAGGGGATTATAAGAGACAAGATTTATAATCATCTAGATAGGAATAATATGATCAGGGATAGTCAGCATGGCTTTGTGAAGGGTAGGTCATGCCTCACAAGCCTTATTGAGTTCTTTGAGAAGGTGACTGAACAGGTAGACGAGGGTAGAGCAGTTGATGTGGTGTATATGGATTTCAGTAAAGCGTTTGATAAGGTTCCTCACGGTAGGCTATTGCAGAAAATACGGAGGCTGGGGATTGAGGGTGATTTAGAGATGTGGATCGGAAATTGGCTAGCTGAAAGAAGACAGAGGGTGGTGGTTGATGGGAAATGTTCAGAATGGAGTTCAGTTACAAGTGGAGTACCACAAGGATCTGTTCTGGGGCCGTTGCTGTTTGTCATTTTTATCAATGACCTAGAGGAAGGCGCAGAAGGGTGGGTGAGTAAATTTGCAGACGACACTAAAGTCGGTGGTGTTGTCGACAGTGTGGAAGGATGTAGCAGGTTACAGAGGGACATAGATAAGCTGCAGAGCTGGGCTGAGAGGTGGCAAATGGAGTTTAATGTAAAGCGTGTGAGGTGATTCACTTTGGAAGGAATAACAGGAATGTGGAATATTTGGCTAATGGTAAAGTTCTTGGAAGTGTGGATGAGCAGAGGGATCTAGGTGTCCATGTACATAGATCCCTGAAAGTTGCCACCCATGTTGATAGGGTTGTGAAGAAGGCCTATGGAGTGTTGGCCTTTATTGGTAGAGGGATTGAGTTCCGGAGTCAGGAGGTCATGTTGCAGCTGTACAAAACTCTGGTACGGCCGCATTTGTAGTATTGCGTACAGTTCTGGTCACCGCATTATAGGAAGGACGTGGAGGCTTTGGAGCGGGTGCAGAGGAGATTTACCAGGATGTTGCCTGGTATGGAGGGAAAATCTTATGAGGAAAGGCTGATGGACTTGAGGTTGTTTTCGTTGGAGAGAAGAAGGTTAAGAGGAGACTTAATAGAGGCATACAAAATGATCAGGGGGTTAGATAGGGTGGACAATGAGAGCCTTCTCCCGCAGATGGAAATGGCTGGCACGAGGAGACATAGCTTTAAACTGAGGGGTAATAGATATAGGACAGAGGTCAGAGGTAGGTTCTTTACGCAAAGAGTGGTGAGGCCGTGGAATGCCCTACCTGCAACAGTAGTGAACTCACCAACATTGAGGGCATTTAAAAGTTTATTGGGTAAGCATATGGATGATAATGGCATAGTGTAGGTTAGATGGCTTTTGTTTCGGTGCAACATCGTGGGCCGAAGGGCCTGTACTGCGCTGTATCGTTCTATGTTCTATGTTTGCATATCATGGCAGCACGGTAGCATTGTGGATAGCACAATTGCTTCACAGCTCCAGGGTGCCAGGTTCAATTCCCGGCTTGGGTCACTGTCTGTGCGGAGTCTGCACATTCTCCCCGTGTGTGCGTGGGTTTCCTCCGGGTGCTCCGGTTTCCTCCCACAGTCCAAAGATGTGCAGATTAGGTGGATTGGCCATGCTAAATTGCCCATAGTGTACAAAATTGTCCTTAGTGTTGGGTGGGGTTACTGGGTTATGGGGATAGGGTGGTGTGGACCTTGGGTGGGGTGCTCTTTCTAAGAGCCGGTGCAGACTCGATGGGCCAAATGGCCTCCTTCTGCACTGTAAATTCTATGATGACAGGACTGTATCGGAACACTAGGCCAGGTAAGGGCACCCACAAGACAGACACTAAGGAAATCTAAAAGGGTGAGCAGCTCAGTTTCGTCAGTGTTATTGAAAGTGTTGCTGGATAAAGTTGTGATGGGAAATTTTTTGTCTGTAGTCTTTTATTTCAGGATTTTGACCAAGAGGATGATTTAATTGTCTCTATTCAAGGGATGATAATCTGGGGAATTGTGGAGCAATGGTAATGTGGGAATGAGCTTTGAGGGAAATCAGTATTTCTGGGCAGGCATTGGTAACCCTTGTGAATCTGGTATATCTCCCCTTTGATATGTAGTACCTGCAGAGCCGAGGGCATCCAGTCAATTGTTCCTTGAACTATTGGAAATCATGTCACTCTGGCATAGACATGTGCTTGCTCTTCCTGCCTCTCTCTGGTTAGATTAAGAAATTGAAGACCCTTCCACTGATGTACAGTGTTACAGGTTTTACCTCCTTTGTGTAGCATTGTACAGCCAATATGTTGCAAAGTCACCAGCTCGGTAGGATTTGGAGGTGCAAAAATTGAGTGCCACTGGGATCTTCATGGCCACTGGCAGTGCCATCCTTGGCCTGCTCTGCAGGCTCAATTGAGGAGGTGCCACTTTTCAGTGACAGCTCCCTTGGTGAATCATAGCTATCTTAAACACTGCTGCTGTCTGAGGCGGAAATACTCTCTGCACTAGGTGGGTATGGCCTTCTATTAATAGTCACGCGCCTTCTCCTTCTGCACACAGCTTCCCTTCTCTGCAACCTGTGCTCCATGTCAGTGCTGTTTACAGCCCAACTATAGAAAAAAATGCCTCTTCACAAAGGGTATCCATGCATTGCATAAAACCATACGCACCATTTGTGATAGCAGACTTTCTGTTAACGGGCCTCCTTGGGAAAGTCCAGCATCACTCCATTCTGACTCCAATAACTTTTCAGAGCATCTTCTTAAATATAGTATTTCCACTAATGTTAAAACAGCAAAATAATGACAAATGCATATTCAGCTGGGAAAGTTTGGAAGAGGGCATTCACAGTGTCTACAAAGTGCAAAATAGCAGGTTGGGTGTCAAATCAATATTAGATGCTGTTTGGCATGCACTGTCTTCCTACTCCGCATGCCTCCAGTGTATGCATAGCACATCTGTCCTACAGGCATGGAACAGAATTGATTGCAAGTGGTTTGGAGGCCACTTTACAACACCTAGTTCCGTAATGCTGATGGCATAAGCATAGCAGGGCAGGTGTTATGTTAATCAAAATGTACAAAAGCTCACTCTATCAACTATTTTCCTTAATATCTGTGGGAGAAGGGTGGGAGTTCTGGATGGCTAGGTATGTTGGGCGAGGGCTGTATAATTTAAAACAGAGACAGAACATAGAGTTAATTTTGCCACAATTGGACTGGATTCATTTAATGAATTTCTAGAATTTATAGTGCAGAAGGAAGCCCTTGAAAAGAGCACCCTACTTAACCTTCGCCTCCTCCACCCTATCCCCTTAACCCAGTGACCTCAATTAACCTTTTTTGGACATTAAGGGCAATTTAGAATGGCCAATCCACCTAACCCGCACATCTTTGGACTGTGGGAGGTAACCGGGGCACCTGGAGAAAACCCACGCACACACGGGGAGCACATGCAGACTCCGCACAGATAGTGACCCAAGCCGGGAATCGAACCTGGGACCCTGGAGCTGTGAAACAACTGGACTAACCACAGTGCTACCGTGGTATCCACACGTGAACAATTGAACAGTGTTGTGCAAAAGGGAATGTAATGGTAATGGCAAGCGAAGTAAAAAAAGAGAGAAAAGATTGTTTAAGGAGCTGAGAAGAAGCCATCAGTGAATGAAAGTGGTGAGACTCTGAGTGGAACTTTCATCATCCCAAGCATTACAGTTTCAAAAGTAGTCTAATGAGCTCACAAGGTCAGCAGAGGTGAGCATAATGCCAGCAACCTATCAGTCATCTATATTTTAAGTTTAACGGACTACAGACCAATATTAACTCTAAAAGCATAATGACAATGTAAAGGTATAATATTATGAACTAATTGAATGCCACAGACTCCTTCAAATTAAACAACTTAATTATTAGCACTGGAGAATCCTGCAATGCTTGGGTGCGCTTTGTGAAGAAGCATTTTTTCTATGGTTTGTTTGTGCAGTAGAACTGCTGATATTAATAAATCATAAGTTTTATGATATCTTCTGATAACACCCTAACATGTGCAGCACAGTAAACAGACAGTGGCTCGCAGGGAACCCATCTAACATCCGATCCTTTTCTTCCCGTGGAAAACCCGTGAGCAAGTTACCCATGTCACAAACCTCAGTAACATGGACAGCAAACAAATCTTCACACACACAGTAATGCACCCACTCACTCAGAAAAAGCCCTGCTCTGCTGCACTTGTGCCAATCAATCATGAGGTGGGGCCCGACTTTAATTCGCTCAAAACCTATTCACTAACACAGAGGTAAAAACAGGCCAATCTAGAATTTTTTGTTTAAATTGAAGGACCATAATCAGGTCTAACTTGAAGCTAATCTTTATGTTGGTTATGTTCTGTATCTAGTATCTAGGCTGTTACAATGATTTGCTGTATGATGCCTTTATAAGGAGTCAATGCCCCAAGACACTGCTTAGTTGCAAGCTTCAGCTTGAATGAACGTCATCCTGGAGTTTGGGCATGAATGTTAAGTAACAAAATATATGTAAGCTTATCTGTGAGTAGTGATAAATTTGGAGCATATATAATGGCCAACTCTTTATGGGATGCCTACTTGCACAACCTATCTGGTGTATTCCAGTGTTACAGCGGTTTCTTGACAGCTTTATTTAAATCTGCCATCCTCATCCAACCCAGTTCTCAGGGCTTGTGAGTACTGCCCTGAATACCACCTTCTGTCAAACAGCACAGCTGTTCCCTGAGGAAGAGGGTTTCTCCTCACTTGTACCTCATCCAGCAACATCCATCCATCAGTTAGAGAGTTTGGTGCTGTATTGTTCCATCTTTCTGCCGCAGATGCATTTTGCCAGCGGTGGAGAAGGTGGAGGACTGTCCTACCACCCAAAGACCAGTTCAGCCATTTAAATGGCCAATTAAGGTCCTCTACCCTTCATTGCTTACAATTTACAAGCAGTGGGTGAGCTCTCTGCCATGCAGGAAGTAGGCCACATAAAATCTAATAGATCTCAGTAGGCCCAGAAGGTGGGAGGCCTCCTATTCAGTACTCTTTGGATCATGGGCATCCCCCCACACCTCCAGGCAATAATGACCATCCATGTGACAATGGAACAGCTTGCCCTCCAACCACCCAGGGACCTGCCTGACTGGCCATGGCATCTCCAGACCCCACTTGGAGGAGAGCTCAGAGAATGCCACCATTGAGGCATCACAGCTGTCAAAGCCACCCTCTGCCAGCGCAGAGACACAAACCTCGGTGGGTGACATTAGTGGACAGGCTTCTGGGGCACAATTTGGTGAGCACCACACAGTTGCTGATATACATGGAGGCAGGAATGCCCAGGCGAGATAGCAGTCGAAGGTGTGTTCGATCTCAGGACTCAGCTGAGTCCTCGTCAGATGCTGAGCCTCCAGACGCTTGGGTGTGCCCGTGAGAATCAGGAGGGAATATCAGTGACACTCCGGCCGGTGCACAGCTGATTGGAGGAGTCCCATAGGCTACGGGTACAGGAGATGGTTCCGACAATACGTGGCACCAAAGCCAATACTGCCGGGGTGGCTTCTGCAGCAGATGGGCTGGAGCACGACATTAGAATCCTGAGTGGTGGTGCCCAAGGCATGCCTCAGTCAGTGACGATACTGACTGAGAGCCTTGACAACATGCCCCAGTTGTTGAGCGACGAGTCCCAGATGAAGGTGGACATTGCCGGGGCTCTCCAGAGCGCATCCCAATCACGAGCATCACTGAGGGCGTCAACACCATGGTGCAGAGAATGTGGGGCTGCCAGGGTCAGCAGGGCTGGAGGACGCAGGGGCCTCTGGCGCTCACTCCAGCTACTTCTCAGTTCCATTGAGTCCCCAGGGTCCTGCGGGCACTGTCCGGGAGGACGGCATGCTGGAGCCTGACCCGCTGCCTCCCACCAAGGTGGCAATGGCGATCTCCACCTGATCTGAATACTGCACCCACCCTCTCCTGACAATGGCGCATCTCAAGGTCAGCGGGCAGGGCAGGGTGGCACGGCGACGCCAGAGTCACAAATAAGGTAGGCGGGGATCACCGTGAGCATCCACCAAAGGCATCAAGAGCTATAGGGAGCGAAACGTAGCAGGATGCCTTCACCTTCGATGTGCAACCTGGGGACACACCTAACCATAGTAGCAGAGCACGGAAGCTGAAGATGATAGAGGATCACTGAGTAGTTCACTGAGTGGATCACACGGGAGCGTTTAAACTAGTATGGCAGGGGGGTGGGCATGGGAGCAATAGGTCAGAAGGTGAGAGCATTGAGGAAGAAGGAGGGAATAGGGACAGTGTGGCTCTGAGGCAGAGCAGACAGGGAGAAGTTGCTGAACACAGCGGGTCTGGTGGCCTGAAGTGCATATGTTTTAATGCAAGAAGTATTACGGGTAAGGCAGATGAACTTAGAGCTTGGATTAGTACTTGGAACTATGATGTTGTTGCCATTACAGAGACCTGGTTGAGGGAAGGGCAGGATTGGCAGCTAAATGTTCCAGGATTTAGATGTTTCAGGCGGGATAGAGGGGGATGTAAAAGGGGTGGCGGAGTTGCGCTACTGGTTAGGGAGGATATCACAGCTGTACTACGGGAGGACACCTCAGAGGGCAGTGAGGCTATATGGGTAGAGATCAGGAATAAGAAGGGTGCAGTCACAATGTTGGGAGTTTACTACAGGCCTCCCAACAGCCAGCGGGAGATAGAGGAGCAGATAGGTAGACAGATTTTGGAAAAGTGTAAAAACAACAGGGTTGTTGTGATGGGAGACTTCAACTTCCCCAATATTGACTGGGACTCACTTAGTGCCAGGGGCTTAGATGGGGCAGAGTTTGTAAGGAGCATCCAGGAGGGCTTCTTAAAACAATATGTAGACAGTCCAACTAGGGAAGGGACGGTACTGGACCTGGTATTGGGGAATGAGCCCGGCCAGGTGGTAGAAGTTTCAGTAGGGGAGCATTTCGGGAACAGTGACCACAATTCAGTAAGTTTTAAAGTACTGGTGGACAAGGATAAGAGTAGTCCTAGGGTGAATGTGCTAAATTGGGGGAAGGCTAATTATAACAATATTAGGCAGGAACTGAAGAACCTAGATTGGGGGCGGATGTTTGAGGGCAAATCAACATCTGACATGTGGGAGGCTGTCAAGTGTCAGTTGAAAGGAATTCAGGACCGCCGTGTTCCTGTGAGGAAGAAGGATAAATACGGCAATTTTCGGGAACCTTGGATAATGAGAGATATTGTAGGCCTCGTCAAAAAGAAAAAGGGCTAAAAGGCTGGGAACAGATGAAGCCTGTGTGCAATATAAGGAAAGTAGGAAGGAACTTAAGCAAGGAGTCAGGAGGGCTAGAAGGGGTCAAGAAAAGTCATTGGCAAATAGGGTTAAGGAAAATCCCAAGGATTTTTACACGTACATAAAAAGCACGAGGGTAGCCAGGGAAAGGGTTGGCCCACTGAAGGATAGGCAAGGGAATCTATGTATGGAGCCAGAGGAAATGGGCGAGGTACTAAATAAATACTTTGCATCAGCATTCACCAAAGAGAAGGAATTGGTAGATGTTGACTCTGGAGAAGGGTGTGTAGATAGCCTGGGTCACATTGAGATCCAAAAGGACGAGGTGTTGGGTGTCTTAAAAAATATTAAGGTAGATAAGTCCCCAGGGCCTGATGGGATCTACCCCAGAATACTGAAGGAGGCTGGAGAGGAAATTGCTGAGGCGTTAACAGAAATCTTTGGATCCTCACTGTCTTCAGGTGATGTCCAGGAGGACTGGAGAACAGCCAATGTTGTTCCTCTGTTTAAGAAGGGTAGCAAGGATAATCCCGGGAACTACAGGCCGGTGAGCCTTACTTCAGTGGTAGGGAAATTACTGGAGAGAATTCTTCGAGACAGGATCAACTCCCATTTGGAAGCAAATGGACGTATTAGTGAGAGGCAGCATGGTTTTGTGAAGGGGAGGTCGTGTCTCACTAACTTGATAGAGTTTTTCGAGGAGGTCACAAAGATGATTGATGCAGGTAGGGCAGTGGATGTTGTCTATATGGACTTCAGTAAGGCCTTTGACAAGGTCCCTCATGGGAGACTAGTACAAAAGGTGAAGTCACACGGGATCAGGGGTGAGCTGGCAAGGTGGATACAGAACTGGCTAGGTCATAGAAGGCAGAGAGTAGCAATGGAAGGATGCTTTTCTAATTGGAGGGCTGTGACCAGCGGTGTTCCGCAGGGATCAGTGCTGGGACCTTTGCTGTTTGTAGTATATATAAATTATTTGGAGGAAAATGTAACTGGTCTGATTAGTAAATTTGCAGACGACACAAAGGTTAGTGGAATTGCGGATAGCGATGAGGACTGTCAGAGGAAACAGCAGGATTTAGATTGTTTGGAGGATTGGGCGGAGAGATGGCAGATGGAGTTTAATCCGGACAAATGTGAGGTAATGCATTTTGGAAGGTCTAATGCAGGTAGGGAATATACAGTGAATGGTAGAACCCTCAAGAGTATTGAAAGTCAAAGAGCTCTAGGTGTACAGGTCCACAGGTCACTGAAAGGGGCAACACAGGTGGAGAAGGTAGTCAAGAAGGCATACGACATGCTTGCCATCATTGGCCGGGGCATTGAGTATATGAATTGGCAAGTCATGTTGCAGCTATATAGAACCTTAGTTAGGCCACACTTGGAGTATAGTGTTCAATTCTGGTCGCCACACTACAAGAAGGATGTGGAGGCTTTAGAGAGGGTGCAGAAGAGATTTACCAGAATGTTGCCTGGTATGGAGGGCATTAGCTATTAGGAGCGGTTGAATAAACTCTGTTTGTTCTCACTGGAACGACGGAGGTTGAGGGGCGACCTGATAGAGGTCTACAAAATTATGAGGGGCATAGACAGAGTGGATAGTCAGAGGCTTTTCCCCAGGGTAGAGGGGTCAATTACTAGGGGGCATGGGTTTAAGGTGAGAGGTGCAAGGTTTAGAGTAGATGTACGAGGCAAGTTTTTTACGCAGAGGGTAGTGGGTGCCTGGAACTCGCTACCGGAGGAGGTGGTGGAAGCAGGGACGATAGTGACATTTAAGGGGCATCTTGACAAATACATGAATAGGATGGGAATAGAGGGATACGGACCCAGGAAGTGTAGAAGATTGTAGTTTAGTCGGGCAGCATGGTTGGCACGGGCTTGGAGGGCCGAAGGGCCTGTTCCTGTGCTGTACATTTCTTTGTTCTTTGTTCTTTGGTCATTGGGGGGTGGTGGGGGACTTGCGGGGGAGGGGAGGGTGGAAGGAAGGGGTGGCGGAGGTGGGGGTGAGATGACGGACAAAGCCTCATCCTCCAAGAAGCGTGCGAATATGAGGGCCCCCCTGTACCTCTTGGTGTGCCGGACCCTCACTGCCGCCTGTCCTACATCCTCCGGCTGCTCCCATGGGTCCTCCCCGGGCTCGTCCTCCAGCCCATCCTGGTCCAGCGCCTCCTCAGATGAGGCTCCCTGTCCCTCCTCGTCCTCCAGCACGTCACCCCAGTGCTGTGCCAGGTTGTGAAGGGCAGAGGAGATCCTCTGTGGGGTGTACTGAAGTGCACCACCAGAGTGGTTCGGGTATCGGAACCACATTTTCATTATATCCTGTCTCCGCATCAGCCACCAGGGGCGAAATTCTCCGTTATCAGCAGAAAGTCCGCCGATCGGCGCAAAAAACGGCGCAAATCCGACTTGCGTCACGTCGGAAAAATGGGTCGAAAGTCTCGAGCCCGAAATGGGCTAGCAGCGACGTAACGGGATCCGCGCTTGCGCACTGGTTCACGCCGTGCAGCGTCATACGCGCCGCACGGCTGACAGCTCATAAGGCCGCGCTGCACCCCCCCACCCGACCGGAACACCCGACCGGAACACCCGACTGGATGGCTCGCCGCCGCTCAGCCCCGAGGTTCGAGTCACGGGATGTGGAGGCGCTCCTGGACGCGGTGGAGCAGAGGAGGGACGCCCTGTATCCTGGGCACGGCCGCAGAGTTGCCCCACGCCACAGCCGGCGTCTGTGGAGGGAAGTGGCAGAGGCCGTCACCGCTGCGGCCCTGACACCACGGACAGGCACCCAGTGCCACAAGAAGGTGAACGACCTCGTCAGAGCAGGCAGGGTGAGCCTCCCCATATCCCCCCTCCCCCATATCCCCCCTCCCCATATCCCCCCCTCCCCCATATCCCCCCTTCCCCCATATCCCCCTCCCCCATATCCCCTCCTCCCCATATCCCCCTCCCCATATCCCCCTCCCCCATATCCCCCCTCCCCATATCCCCCATATCCCCCTCCCCCATATCCCCCTCCCCATATCCCCCCTCCCCCATATCCCCCTTCCCCCATATCCCCCCTCCCCCATATCCCCCCTCCCCCATATCCCCCCTCCCCCATATCCCCCCTCCCCCATATCCCCCCTTCCCCCATATCCCCCCTCCCCCATATCCCCCATATCCCCAAGTGAATCCAGCCCTAACCTTAACCTCTGCAATGCACGCGCAACCGATGGCGTGCATTCATCTACCTGCCTAACAGTGTTGCCTTTTACCCCTGCCACCACCCCCCCCCCCCCAACAGGATAAGTGCGCACACAACAATAGGGAGCATGTGAGGACTGGAGGAGGCCCCGCTGATGAGAGGCCACTGACCGAACACGAGGAAAGGGCCCTGGAACTGGCTGGCGGACCTGACGACCGGGAGGTTGCTGATGCAGAGGTCAGGGGCGTAGTAGCAAGTGAGCC
Source organism: Scyliorhinus torazame (assembly GCF_047496885.1). NCBI lineage: Eukaryota > Metazoa > Chordata > Chondrichthyes > Carcharhiniformes > Scyliorhinidae > Scyliorhinus > Scyliorhinus torazame. The sequence continues at coordinate 94,871,701 of NC_092714.1, read as the reverse complement.
ACCGACAGCCCGTCCCCATATCCCCCCTCCCCTATATCCCCCTCCCCCATATCACCTGATCACTGCCTGATGTCTAATCATGCATGCTTCATTGTGTATCGCAGGACCAAACGTCCAGGCACCCATCCCCGCAGATGCAGACCGCCCGCAGGATGCCCCTCGCACACCACGGGAGACGGAGAGACCTGGAGCAACAGGGAGACGACACCCCCGTCACGTGCGGGAGCGACCACCCAGCGACGAGGGGGGCAGCCACAGGCCCCCGTCACATCCGAGCCAGGACACCACTACCCAGGACACCACTACCCAGGAAACCACTACCCAGGACACCACTACCCGGGACACCACTACCCGGGACAGCACTGCCCAGGACACCCCTACCCGGGACAGCACTACCCAGGAAGACGAAATACCGGACAGTGACTCAGAGTGGATGGGTGGAGACGAACCCCCACCCCAAAGTGCCATGGACTCAGAGTGGGACGAAGAGCACGACACAACGCCACTGCTGTCACCAACACCCTCCGCCATCGCAGAAACACTCACCTCGGTTGGGCACTTTAGTGATGAGGCGTCTGGTACACTCACTGGTGCGCACAACACAGCCGTCCCGGTACAGCAGGTGGAGGTAGGAGCAGCAGAGGGGCCGGGCGGTCGGAGGGCAGCCCAGCCCAAGCGAACATCTGCCGCCCAGATGGATCCTGGGTTCCTGGAGTTACCACACCCACACATAGATCCGATGCAACCACCGACCCGGAGACGAGCGAAGAGGGTGACGGGCGGCTTGCGGCGGCTGCAGTCGCAGGTGGAGGAGTCCACCCGCGTCCAGGAGCTGGGAGTGGTGCCGGTCATGCGTGCCACCCAGGCTGACACCGCACGGGTGGCGTCCGCGGTGGAGGCAATGGGTGCGACGGTGTCAGACATGGGGAACGGTTTGCGAGGCCTGGGGCTTTCCGTGCAAGCGGCGTCTGTGGCCCAGCACATGGCTGCCCTCTCACAGGAGGCCATGAGCCAGTGCCAGCGCCAGATGGCAGAGGCGCTCAACGCCATAGCCCAGCCTCTGCAGGCCATGGCTCAGTCTCTGCAGGCCATAGCCCAGTCTCTGCAGGCTATCGCTGAGGGCATCGGCGCCAGTGGCCATGTGCGAGCCGGCGTCGCACTGTCACAGACAGGGTTTGCCAACCCCCTGGGCTCCATGGCTGCAAACCTGCAGACCCCTGTCGATAACAGCACGGGCCTCCAGGACTGGCAGCGCCAGATGTCGGGGGGGCGTCGGATGGCCAGTCCATTCGCATCCCCCACCCATGTAGAAGCCTGGGGGCCATCGGGCACCCCGAGGGAGGAGGTGGTGTGGTCCGTCCCGGCTCCCCCTGTAGGGGAGGTCCCGGTACACCGCGACACCTCGGACTCCCCCCTCTTCCATCCCAGGTGCATCGGGTGGGCAACGGGCTGGACAGGCTGGCAGCTCGCCATCCCAGTCGCCCGGGCCGCAGCCTGGCCCATCTAGGCTAGGACGCCCCAGGAAACGGCCGCCAAAGGGATCCAGTGTCAGAGGGCAGGAATCACAGGAGTCCACCTCCAGTTCTGCTGTACCGTCTGGGGAACCACGTAGACGTAGTCAAAGGGCCCGTAAGGCCAAACAATTAGACACTGAGTAAGTTGGCACGGGTGCTGGGCACAGATGAGTTTTAGGGGCTAGGGCACATGCATGAACTCGTTTGGTTATTAAAGTCAATGTTACACCTACAGAAGCTGCCTTTGTGCTCTGTCCAAAGCGTGCGGGGGTGTCATGTACGTTGACCACAAGTGTGTGTGTGAGGGGTGGTCGTACCTCAGCCCCAGGTGAGTCTGCCCCCTTCCCCCTGGGCCGCCATCAACATCCCCCGGGCAGAGGACGGGACCGTGCGCTGCAGTGTCACAGCCGCATGCAGGGATGGTCCGGGTGGATGGTGGTACTGTGGCCATGGGTCAGACATAGTCCAACGATGTGGAGCCAGGAGCTCACCGCAGGGCGGGTTGTCATCATCCTCCATGGCCTGCAATAGACACGCGTCCACCCGCAACTGTGTGAGCCCGGCCCGTTGTGCCGCAGTTGGATCGGCAATGGGGGGGGGTAGTGTGCATGCGGGTGGGGTGGGTGGGGTTGGGGAGGGGGGTGAGGGTGCTGGGTGGGTGGATGGGTGGGGGGTGTGGGTGGTCGGCTGTTGCCATGGTGTGCGGTCTGTGGCCATACTACCCGATTCCCACGCCCATCTAGTCAGTGAAGCGGGCGGCTATCAGTCTGTCCCGTGCCCGCTGGGCCAGCCGGTAACGGTGGACAGCCACCCGCCTGTGTCTACCCCGTCTGCCCTGACCATTACCCCCATCCCGCTCATCTGGGGAGGACTGCGCCTCTTCCTGCTGCTCCTCCACTCGGCCCTCCTCTGCCTGTGGCACATCGCCCCTCTGCTGGGCTATGTTGTGCAGGACGCAGCACACCACAATGATGCGGCCGACCCTATCTGACCGATACTGGAGGGCGCCCCCAGAGAGGTCCAGGCACCTGAAACGCATCTTCAGCACGCCAAAGCACCTCTCTATCACTCCCCTTGTCACTACATGGGCATCATTGTAGCGGTTGTCCGCCTCATTGCGTGGCCTCCGTATAGGCGTCATCAGCCACGATCGCAATGGGTAGCCCCTGTCGCCCAGCAACCAGCCCCTCAGCCGGGGATGGCGTCCCTCGTACATGCCGGGGATGGATGACCGTGACAACACGTATGAGTCGTGTACACTGCCTGGGTAACGGGCGCAGACGTGCAGGATCATCATGCGGTGGTCGCAGACCAACTGTATGTTCATCGAATAGGTCGCCTTCCTATTGGTGAACACGGCCCTGTTATCTGCAGGTGGCCGCACGGCGACGTGCATCCCATCGATCGCGCCCTGGACCATGGGGAACCCGGCCACAGCAGAGAAGCCCACGGCCCGGGCATCTTGGCTGGCCCGGTCCACGGGGAAGCGGATGTAGCGGTGCGCCATGGCATATAGGGCATCTGTCAATGCACGGATGCACCGATGCACCGATGTCTGCGATATGCCGGACAGGTCCCCACTCGGTGCCTGGAATGACCCCGTTGCATAAAAGTTCAGGGCCACCGTAACCTTAACGGACACGGGGAGAGGGTGTCCCCCGCCAGTGCCACGCGGTGACAGGTGTGCCAGCAGGTGGCAGATGTGTGCCACGGTTTCCCCGCCTCATCCGGAGTCTCCTCCTGCATTCCCGGTCCGTGAGGTCCTGGTATGACTGCCGGGGCCGGTACACACGGGGCGCCGTCGGGTGCCTCCGTTGCCGTGGGGCCGCGACGTCCTCCTCCCCCTCCTCGTCCTGTCGGTCAGGTGTCCCTCCAGCCTGGGCGGCTGCCACCTGTCCCTCTGCGGCAGCCTGCGCCGCCTCTCTGGCACGCTCCTCCTCCTCCTCCTCCTCCTCCTCATCCAGGGCAACATAGACATTAGCGGCTGCCGCCACGGCGGCCAACATCGCTGGATGATCGGAAAACATGACGGCCTGGTGGGGGGGAGGGGAACGACGACATGTCATCATTGCCCATATCCCCAGCTCCCCCCAGCCAGGTGGCATGGACCGCATGGGTCCAACTGTTGGAGGCTGGCACCTGGCCAGGTGGACCAACTCACTTGCCCTCGCATCCCCCTCCCCGGCACGGACCCCCCCCAACCTCCACCCCGGCACGGACCCCAACCTCCTCCCTGGAACGGATCCCCCATCCCCCTCCCCGGCACGGACCCCCCCCCAACCTCCACCCCGGCACGGACCCCCCCCCAACCTCCACCCCGGCACGGACCCCCCCCCCAACCTCCACCCCGGCACGGACCCCCCCCCAACCTCCACCCCGGCACGGACCCCCCATCCCCCTCCCCGGCACGGACCCCCCCTCAACCTCCACCCTGGCACGGACCCCCCCCCCAACCTCCACCCCGGCATGGACCCCCCATCCCCCTCCCCGGCACGGACCCCCTCCCGGCACTCCCCCGGAGCCCAGCCCACTCTAACCCCCCCCCCCCCCCCCCCGCCGCACACACACACACACAACCCAAGACACACCTCTCCTCACGCATTCAGACCTGCGGCCACGCCATCGCCTGCCCAGAGCCAACCCCCCAGGCCGTCACTCACCTCCACGCTGGTCGGCGTGAACCTGGAGCACAGGGTCACGCCGATGAAAAGGAGGTTTAATTTACGTCGACGTGAACGGTCATCACGTCGACGGGACTTCGGCCCATCCGGAAGGGAGAATATCGGCAGGCCGAAAATCGGCTGCCTTGCACAGACCCGTGACATTCTCCAACGGCAGCGGCGACATTAACGCCCCGCCGACTTTTCTCCCTTCGGAGACTTCGGCAACCGGCGGGGACGGGATTCACGGCGGCCAACGGCCATTCTCCGACCCTCTGGGGGGTCGGAGAATGACGCCCCAGGTTCTGTACTGGCATCATTAACCTGGACGTCAGTGGGTACCCCTTATCCCGAAGAGCTAACCCGTCATCCTAGGGTGGTCCTTGAAGATGCGGGGATCTCCGACTGCCCCAGGATATAGCTCCTGTGCGCACTCCCTGGGAAGCATGCACATTTGTACATGATTCGAAGGTGGTAGTCACACACAAGTTAAATATTCGGCGAGTGGAACACCTTGCTGTTAATGAAGGGCACTCCCTGACGCCCTGGTCTGCGCAAGGTGACATGTGTATCATCTATTGCACCCTGGACCTGGGGCATCCTGCCGATGATGGAGAATCCTGCTGCCGGGCATCTCGATGGGCTTGGTCCAGTTCAAAGACTATGTAGTCTGATGCCTGGGCATACAGGGCATCTGCGACTTCACTGATGGACCTGTGGGCCGTAACTTTGGAAATGCCACACAAGTCCCTGGAATGAACATAGAGCATAGAATTTCAGGGCTGTGGTGACCTTGATGGCTATTAGGAGAGGGTATCCTCCTCCTCCTCCACGTGATGACAAGTCCTTAAGAATATAGCATATGTGCCGCACCATCTCCTTGCTGAGTCAGAGCCTCCTGTGACGCATGCTGTCTGACATCTGCTCAAACGACCAATGATGCCTGTGCACCTTGGGCCATTGTCAGTGTCCCCCTCTGGGTCCTTCCCCAGGTCCACAGGGTGTGCGCTGGGCCCGGATGGGCTACTGCCTTGAGCCTCTGTTGACACAGCTGCCACCGCTTTCTCCGGTGTCTGCCCACCTGGGCTGCTACCAGCGGGGTAAACAATACCAGCCATATTGCCAAATCTGCAAGGAATTGTAGAAGGAGAGAGACCGATAATGAGTTAGGGCATCCACCCCAGGACCCTTGAATCCTCCAACCCTCCCTGCGTTGCCTCAGAGTGCCATCCACTGAGTCATTTGTGCTGGATGACCTGATCATGCACACTCGCCTCTGGCCACAGCTGGGCCCCTTGACCCCAGACCCTGAACCTCAGACCCCTGTCGGGTACACTTGGGGGACCATGCTCGGTACCCTCTCCTGAGCCACATACTCACCCTCTGGTTGCGAGGATGTCTCCAGTGTCGCAGCCCAGCTTTTTGGTGTTTTATTGTTAGCTGCTGCCTTGGTGGGTGGTGTTGAAACCTGTAAGGTTCAGGTAAAATGTCCAGGCTTCACAGTTTGATTGGAATGCTAGGTAATAACACTCATCTGAGACATGGGACTGGATTCTCCATTATTGGAACTATGTCCCCACTATGAACAATGTCAAAACGGTGGAGTTTTACGCCAGAAAAGCTGGCGTGAAAGGACCCCTGCAGGGGGCTAGCAGGGACCCGGAGTAAATCTCGCAGCTTTTGCTGCAGATACGGGCCACCACACTTCCGGGTCAGAGGCCGCACATGCTTACGGCGACAGCCTCCAGCTGCCTTGCCGTGCTCCACAGCGGACTTGGACCGCGGAGCCAGACCCAAGAAAGGGACCCCCGATCGGCCGCGCGCCCGACCCTCAAACCCCGCACGAATATTCCCCGGCCCCCTATGAGGCCCCCCTGGCCTCCGACCTGCCCACCCCCGACCAGGGAGGCCGCGGACTGAGTCCACAGCCGCCACGCGAGTATCCAGACCGGCTGGAACACATTAATTCCACACCGTCGGGACCTCGGCCAGTCGGGGTCGGAGAATTGCTGAGCGCGCCTCTGGCAATGGCCCCAGGTGGCGTGCCGTACTCCCCTAGTACGCCGATTTTCGGGGCCCGCAGAATCGGTGAACCGGCGCCGTTCCCAATTTCTTGCGGGAACATTGATTCTCTGTCCCCACGCTGGCTGCGATTTTGGCGCGAGGGTGCGGCGAATCCAGCCCATGGCACGTGGACCCATGAGAATGCACTCGAGAATATTTTGTTTATTAAATGGTCAACAGTATCTGCATGCAAAAAGATGAAAACCAACTACTCAACAGTCCATATATCATAGCAACCATTAATCAACAGGGAAAAGGCACTGTGCCATAAACACATAATTACCTTTTCACTGCAGAATATCGGTGTAAACAGAAAAAAACAACAGTTCATTTGTACAAAGAAAACCAAACACACAATAGCACTCCTTGCAGGTCCTCAACAAAATGGAGGATCCTTGCCGTTTGGTCATTTTACTTATCAGTCTCTGTCCATGACCTACATTTTGCAGGCTGCCTTATATAGTCTAATTTCATCGGAACCAATGCTCAGTATCGACATGTTCCACTGGCGTTCAAGATGGAATAAAACAGTGTCGACGCCCAGCCAGTTTGACTTGCCCCGACATGCCAGTCGACATACAGCACTCAACACACTCGTAATAAAATGATCAGCAATCTGCAAAATCATTTCTTCAACACCTTCATCAAGTTGCACATTCATATCAATCCGTCTCTCATTCTGTCCCTCTTGCAGCTCAAACAGTAGATTCCTTCAGCAGGGGAAAATCGCACTGATGCAGAGTACACCAGAAGCGAGAAACAGCTCCCCTCCCCTTCTCCAGCTCTGGCAGCTCGCTCGCCGGGGTGTCCGAGCTTTTCTTACTCCGGGTCTCAAAAGAAAAGAGGTGGCAGCAAACAAACACACAGCCTCCAGGCAGCCACAGCTGTAAGCAGCAACAAGCAGCAAACACTGGTTATTTGGATCTATCTGTCTCTCTCTCCCCACCTTGCTGCTCCCAGCAGTAGACTTCCCAGCAGTGGAAAATCACACTGACCCAGAGTACACCAGAGGAGAGAAAGAGCTCCCCTTCCCCTTCTCCCTCCCGGGCAACAGGTCATCTTCCTTACTCCAGGTTACAGAAAAAGAAGGAAACAGGAGTGGCAGCAAACACAACCAGGCTCTCCCACACGGCCCAATCTCATGGGAACCAAATCCTGGCATCCACATATTCCACTGGTGCTCAAGGTGCAGTTGAACATCCTTGACTTCAAGCGTGATTACCCGCGGTGACGTGCCAGTTACATGCAGCACTCACCACACCAGCAACAAAAGCATCAGCAATCTGTGAAAACATTTTTTCAACGGCATCATCAGGTGGTCCATTTGGATCAATGTCGCGCACCAGGTTCCACAGCGTCGTCCTGATTTAAACCAGATTGTCTCTGGACTCATTGCCCCTGGCATGCATGCCCAAAATTGAAGATGGCTGCTCACCTCCTCCGATTCCCTCAGCAGCCATTGTGCTAACATCCCATTTTTCAATAATAATAATAATCGCTCATTGTCACAAGTAGGTTTCAATGAAGTTACTGTGAAAAGCCCCTCGCCGCCACATTCTGGCGCCTGTTCGGGGAGGCTGGTACGGGAATTGAACCCGCACTGCTGGCCTTGTTCTGCGTTACAAGCCAGCTGTTTAGCCCACTGTGCTAAACCAGCCCCTAGGAGTGCTAAACGGCGCCCGTATGACCGCTCGCCGGGGTGTCAGTTGGATCGGGCTTCCACATAGCTAATGAGATGGAGATTGCCCTTAATTGGACTCAGTTGGCTTCGCACCGCCTCTAGGTGGGATCCTGATCCCGCCAATGGGAACGGGCCGGTTAGGTTGGGCCTCTCCCACGATCGAGTTGCCCGCACGGATCCTCCCTGGGCACAAGCGGCCGTTAAATCACGCCCATAGTCTCCCAAATGGAGAATTGTGGACAAGGTATTAAAGCCTCTCCCCAGGTGTTTGTTCATACACGTTTGACTAATAATTAATGGAGAATGACAGGGGTTTGACTGGAAGAGGACATGTGGGATATTTGATCATACAAAATAAAATGATTCAAACTTACTAATTGAAGTAACCACACTACAATTATCAAATTTAAATTATTTCAATCAAAGCTAATTATGGAGCCCTGCTTTCCCAGCACAATTGTAGTGAAGTGTGACTCCCTTGTGTTCAAGCATTGGACTGCAGTGCCCATGGTTAATTGTAAGGACAAAGTCGTTTTTATATGATTAGCGTGAGTCACAAGTGCCTACAAAATCGTATGTTCTGAATTGCAATTGATCTGCCACTGTTCGGTCAAGTGTTCACAGCCTCTTCGAGGGCCTTTTGGGCTGAAGAAAAATACTGACTGCACAAGTCTGCTCCAAGAGTCGTCTGCATGTAGTTAACTGCAGGAGAAGGCAGTCAGAATTGACCCCAATCTGTTTGAATTCTGAAATTAACTTTGGTTTTTGAGTTGAAAAAGCTGGGGAATTCTTCAAACACTATAATGAAAAACCATGGATAGCACGATCCACTTCTCTGACATTATAGTTTATACATTAATAAAAGTCTAAAAAGGCTGCATGATATAAGATTTTGAAATACATGTTTTGCTCGACTATTAGCTTAACCTAGAATCACAGCTGAGGGGGTTAAATTGGATAACCCAGAAAGTACACGGTATCTGTTTAACCTCAGCCCATTCATTGCAATACAGGCAGCACATTAAATTTGTTCTACCTGCTGTTTTAAATGACTTCTGTCTGTAACTAGTGGCACCTGTGCTATTCATTGGCACCATGCATGAGCAGGTGGCTAATGTTGCTCAGAGGCAGTCTGTACCTCTTAAAGGGATGTGCATTGTGCCTGCAAAAAGTACTGGGAGTACTTTGTGAACTGAATCTACACTACAAAAGATTGAAGTATAGTTGAACATGCAATTGAACACTCTCTAAGATTTTCTGATAATGTACTAGGGGTGTAAGTCATGGCGAGAAGAGGTCAATATCAGGAGTATAACTCCAAGAAGATGAATGCAGATTAACCCCATTCATTGCTCAATTCATTACACTCCCATCATGCACCTATTTACAACCAATATCAATCAGTGCTTAATGCTTCAATTCATATGGTTTACCTTATCCTTATACTTAGCACTGTTATAAATCACATAGTAATTAAACCATGAATATTTCACATTTCAGAAGGATCGGAAGAAAGAACAAAAGGGTGGGGAAACTGCTCATAAAGGATGAGATCAGTACTGTAGTTAGAACTGCTCTTGCCTCAGAAGATCAAGATGTAGAATTGGTTTTGTTATAACCTGCCTGCTTACCATTGGCTGGGGACTAATGACAATCCCACAATCCTGTGGGAGTATGAGCTTCCCCAATGAGGGGGGCGGAGAAACCATTAGTAAACTCCATGTATAAATAAGGCTGGCCAGTTTGGAACCAGCAGGAAGGAGTGTGCAGCAAGGGAAGTTGTTGCTGCTGTATATGTATATATGTTATTGTAAATAAATGTTATTACTTTGTATCCTTAAAACTCGTGCTGGATTCTTCGTGGCCCTCACAAAACTGGCGACGAGGGTTAAAGTGAATAGCTGTCTACACTGCTGAAGCCACCTCCCTGGATTTTTGTTGGATACAGGTTGGAAGTTGTTTTCTATTATATCATGCCTCTGTACGGACGTTTGGATGTGTTTGATGCTGCGCTGGAAAGCTGGAACCAGTAAGCACAACGGATGCGTTACTATTTCCGGGCAAACAATATCACCGAAAATGAGCGCCAGGTGGTCATATTGCTCACCGCCTGCGGCCCGCATACATTTGGGGTGATTAGGAGCGTTACGTACCCAACTGCGCCGGACACCAAAACGTTTGATGAACTTGTGAATTTAGTGGGGCAACATTTTAACCCAACCCCGTCCACGATAGTCCAGCGTTACCGGTTTAATACTACTGAGAGGACCCCAGGAGAATCCCTTGCCGATTTTCTATCCAGGCTACGCAGGATTGTGGAGTACTGTGACTATGGTGAGACCTTGTCAGAAATGTTACTCGACCATTTGGTTTGCGGTATTAACAATGCGGCCACCCAGAGAAAGTTGTTAGCTGAGCCAACATTGAATTTTCAACAGGCCATTCAAATAGTCTTGTCCCGAGAGAGTGCAGAATGAGGAGTGCAGGAGCTACAGGGAATGGAGGTGCATGCCTTGGGGCGCAACCCCTTCCGTCCGAAAACGTCCCCCTGCGGTACCTTGTGCGAGGCGACGTCCGGATCGACGCCAGTGGCCATCGGACATTCCTCCCCGAAGGGAGCCTTCTCCAGAACCAATGGATGAGGAGCCATGTCCGTGTCAGACTTGTAGGCGCCGACCCCATCGCGGATGCCGGTCCTGGGGGCACCAGATGCGCCATCGTTCCGACCGAAACTGGGACCAGCCCAGGGGCCGTACCTTCCATGTGGATGAACCTGCGGCAACTACTCCTGAGGACGTGGAGACGGAGGACGACTACCTGCAGCTGCATTGTGTGGCAGCTCCCCGTGTGACCCCCATTAAGGTGACAGTAGGGATCAATGGTCACCCGCTTGAGATGGAGTTGGATACTGGCGCAGCGGTCTCCGTGATCGCCCAGAGGACATTCGACCGCATCAAGCAGGGCATACAGACCCTTACATTAACCGACTCACAGGTCAGGTTGGCCACCTACACGGAGGAACCACTGGACATTGCAGGAACTACAATGGCCCCTGTTGTTTATGGACGCCAGGAGGGGCGTTTCCCACTCATTGTGGTGCGCGGCCATGGGCCCAGCCTGTTGGGTCGGGACTGGTTGCGCCATTTGAGGTTGCATTGGCAGCACATCCTCCAAACAGTTTCTGGAGGGTTGACTGAGGTGCTAGGACGATACCCAATGTATTCCAGCATGGTTTGGGGAAAATAAAAGGGGCCGTAGCCTGTATCCAAGTCAAACCAGGAGCCACGCCGCGCTATTTCCGGGCGCGCCCGGTGCCTTACGCCTTGCTCGAGAAGGGGAGCTCACTCGTTTGGAAACTTTGGGTATTATCAGGCCCGTCCGTTTCGCTGACTGGGCAGCACCAATTGTACTTGTAATGAAGCCAGATGCCACAGTTCGTTTGTGTGGCGACTTTAAACTTACAGTGAATACGGCTTCCCGACTCGACCGATATCCAATGCCTCGCATAGAGGATCTCTACGTGAAGCTTGCAGGCAGACTCTCGTTCACAAAATTAGACATGAGTCACGCCTACCTACAGTTGGAGCTGGATCCTGCCTCCTGACCATATGTAACGATTAATACACACCGGGGCCTGTATGAATATACACGGTTGCCCTTTGGAGTATCCTCTGCCTGCGCTATTTTTCAATGGGTTATGGAGGGCATTTTGAGAGGTTTACCGCATGTCGCTGTCTACTTAGATGACGTTTTGATTACAGGGACGTCGGAGCAGGAACATTTGGAAAATCTGGAGGCTGTCCTTAGACGCTTTTCGGAGGCTGGAGTCCGTTTATGTCGCACAAAGTGCGTATTTCAGGCAAAGGAAGTAGTCTACCTAGGTTATCGGGTGGACCGCGAAGGTTTGCACCCCGCCGCAGAGAAGTTGCGCGCGATTGAACAGGCCCCCGCCCCGATTGACACTTCGCATCTTCGTTCCTTTCTCGGTCTCGTAAACTATTACGGGAAGTTCCTCCCCAATCTGGCAACTACGCTGGCCCCGTTGCACCTTCTGCTAAAGAAAAATCACACCTGGGTTTGGGGTCAGCCGCAAGAAACCGCTTTCCGGCGGGTAAAGCAACAATTGTCGTCATCTGGGTTACTAACCCACTATGATCCTGGAAAGCCTTTGCTCGTCACATGTGATGCATCCCCGTATGGTATTGGGGCCGTCCTGTCCCACAAGATGGAGAACGGAACCGAGCTACCGATAGCTTTCGCCTCCCGCACATTGACTGCAGCGGAGAAAAAGTACGCGCAGATCGAAAAGGAGGGCCTGGCAGTGTTTTTGCGGTGAAACGCTTCCACCAGTACATGTATGGCCACCATTTCACTATTGTGACTGATCATAAGCCTCTGCTAGGACTTTTCAGAGAGGATAAGCCAATACCGCCCATTGCTTCCGCACGGATCCAGCGCTGGACTTTGTTGCTTGCTGCATACGAGTATTCTCTGGAGCACAAACCAGGAACGCAGATAGCGAATGCCGACGCACTGAGCCGATTGCTTTTATCGACCGGCGCCATGTCGACCCCCCCACGACTGGTGAGGTGGTTGCAACCCTAAATTTTATGGACACCTTGCCTGTCACGGCATCACAGATCTGTGAGTGGACCCAGACGGAGCCAGTCCTGTCAAAGGTTCGGCACATAGTCCTGTATGGTGGGCAGCATAGACAGCTCCCAGGCGAGTTGCGGGCATTTTCCTCCAAGCTGTCAGAATTCAGCGTGGAAGACGGCATCCTCTTGTGGGGGACGCGTGTGATTGTCCCGGAAAAAGGACAGGAGCTGATACTAAGTGACTTGCACAATGGGCATCCAGGTGTGACCAAAATGCAAATGTTGGCCCGGAGTGATGTCTGGTGGCTAGGCCTCGACACCGACATTGAGAAGGTGGCCCAAAACTGCTCCATTTGCCAGGAGCATCAGAAGCTTCCGCCGGCCGCACCCCTACATCACTGGGAATGGCCAGGGCGGCCTTGGGCGCGCTTGCATGTGGATTTCGCAGGCCCTTTACAAGGATCCAAAGGATCCATGTTCCTTCTATTAATCGACGCCCAGTTTAAATGGCTAGAGGTGCATAAGATGCTGGGCACAATGTCCTGCGCAACAATTGAGAAGATGCATTTGTCTTTTAGTACGCATGGCCTCCCCAAGGTGCTGGTCACGGATAACGGCACTCCATTCACGTGTGAGGAATTTGCGAGGTTCATGAAGGTGAATGGCATACGCCATATCCGCAATGCCCCTTACCACCCGGCTTCAAATGGGTTGGCAGAACGCGCAATGCAGACATTCAAACGAGGCCTAAAGAAGCAGTCTTCTGGATCAATGGACACAAGACTGGCTCACTTTTTGTTTTCGTATAGGACCACCCCCCATGCGGTGACTGGGGTAGCTCCCGCAGAACCCCTAATGGGCCGGAGACTTTGCACCCGCCTTAGTATGGTTTTCCCGGACATTGGCGCAAAAGTACGCCGCACACAAGAACGGCAGGAACAGGGTTTTTCTCGGCATCGGCCGATTCGGCAGTTTGTGCCCGGTGACCCAGTGTTCGTTCGGAATTTTGCTGGTGGTGCCCAGTGGGTTCCTGGCGTAATCTTTCACCAAACGGGCCCTATATCTTACCATGTGCAAGCCCAGGGTCGTCTCCAGCGCAAACATGTTGACCGCGTTCGGTCCAGAAGACTATCCCTTCCAAAGATTCCCCGCCCCCGGAGCTCATTGCTACAGCCATAGAGACCAGAGACAATGGAAAGTAGTCCTCACAATCTTCCTCTGGTGCCTCACTCAAAGCCTGCGCAGGTCGTTACAGAACCACAAGGAGATAGAGACGCCGAGATGACAGAGTCAGCAGACTCTGACTCCGAGATGGAGACACAGGACGTATCAGAGGGGGAATCCTCAGGCCCACGGGCCGTGGATGTACAACCATTACGGCGTTCATCACGGAAGCGCCGGTCTCCGTCTCGTTACACGCCGCCTGATCCAGCGCCGCGTGCAAATGGTGTCCGGCCTGCGGCAAAACAAATCCGACGCCCCCCTTCGCCAGGGTCTTCAGTGGATTCCTTGGACTTTGGGGGGGAAGGATGTTATAACCTGCCTGCTTACCATTGGCTGGGGTCTAATGACAATCCCGCAATCCTGTGGGATTATGAGCTTCCCCAATGAGGGGGGGCGGAGAAACCATTAGTAAACTCCATGTATAAATAAAGCTGGCCAGTTTGGAACCAGCAGGAAGGAGTGTGCAGCAAGGGAAGTTGCTGCTGCTGTTATATATATATATGTTATTGTAAATAAATGTTATTACTTTGTATCCTTAAAACTCATGCTGGATTCTTCGTGGACCTCACAAAAGGTATGGATGGAGATAAGAAATAGTAAGGGAAAGAAGGCACAGTTAGGAATAATTGATAGACCCCCTCCAGTAGCTGAATGACAGAGTTTGCATCAGGGAATAATGGGGGCTTGCAAGAAAGGTACTGCCATAATTGTGGGTGATTATAATGTTCATATAGATTGGACAAATCAAGTGGGCTAAGGCAACCTTGAAGATGAGTTCAGAGACTATGGGCGCGATTTAACCAAATGGAACAAATTCCCATAGCAAGCGCATTTAACTACTTGTTGCCGCTATTTAATGCACCCCCGTTTAGATAGGGGGCCTCAGCGGGAAACGCACAGCCGAGGCCGCACGTAGCCCTGTTTTCTGCACTGAGGGGCTCCTTTCTCCGGAACCCCTGTGTAGCAAGAAATTGGGGCACCATTTTAAGTATCTGTTTTCATGCCAGCAACAATGAATAGATAGTGAATTGGAAAAATTAGAAAGAAAAGGGAGAAGAAAAATAAAAAGAAAGACAGGGGAGAACCATAGGAACGTGCAACCCGGGGGAGATGATAAAGAGCTGGAGAGCCATAAAAGGGACAACGCAGGAGGGAGGGGGGAACTATTTGCAATTTATATTAATGATTTCACCAATTTGTAGCTACTTTTCAAGCAGGGTGGATGGCGAAGGCCGAAGACACGAGAGCAAGAAGAAAGCTCAAGAAGATGTGTAACCCCTCATCAACCATGGACTGACCAACTGACTGGCTAATGGCTGACTGCTGATGTGGGACAGCTGAACACGCACAATCTTCGGTGACTCAACTCATTAATTATCGATCTGTCAGGAGTAGGGAAAATCACGTTGCAGGTTACCTCAGATTATCCTACCGTTAGCTCATGGGGGTTGAAACTAATGGCGCTATATTTAATTGGCAACGAGACAGCCATTAACTGAATGCAGGCCAGGCCAAGTGTTGCTCTTCAGGGACCACATGACTGTAGCTCATGCTAGAAAAGCTGGCAGATGAGATCAAGCACATCCTAGGATATACAAAGGCATCTGAGGTATTGCCTTTCACTCATTTCCATATGAGAACACTGCCTATGACAGGCCAATGGCCAGGACAATGCTCACACATTGCAGTTGACCCTGTTCAACAGCATCCTGACTTTATATAGGCCACGCTGTCTCTAGCTGCTCACGTCATTGTTCCATACGGCCATGTGCCAACCTGTTATGGGCCTTCCTTCTCCTCATCTGAATGAGAGCCATTACCAAGGAAGGGTTGCCTGTAGCTTGCTCAGGAGATTTGTAACTAAACAGAAGTGATTCATTTAGTGAGCATATCCTTCACAGGTTTCCCTCCATTTCAAAACCAGCAGACAAGTACTAATCCCTCGGCCTGGCCTCCTTCTAGACCTTCCATCACCACCCCTCGTCTTCCACGTGAAGGAGATCCTGTAGAACCAGTGATGGGTGTTCCCTTCGTTCATACATTTTTAAAAAAATATATATATTTTATTCAAAATTTTTGGCCAACCATAACCGTACATTGTGTATCTTTCACACAGTAATATAACAATATAAATAACAATGGCCAGTTTTTTAAACAAGAAATAAATAATATATAAACAACATCAAAATTTAAAAAAAAACTAAATGGCAACTGCCTTGTCCCAAATAAATACTCTCCAAAAAATACAATTCAGCCGTCCAGTATACAATTACCTATAACAACAACCTATACATATTATACTTATACACTAACATCCCTGAGAGTCCTTATGGTTCCACCCCCCACCACCCCCCCCCTGGGTTGCTGCTGCTGTCTTCTTCTTTTCCATTCCCTCTATCTTTCTGTGAGGTATTCGACGAACGGTTGCCACCGCCTGGTGAACCCTTGAGCCGATCCCCTTAGGACGAACTTAATCCGTTCCAGCTTTATAAACCCTGCCATGTCATTTATCCAGGTCTCCACACCTGGGGGCTTGGCTTCCTTCCACATCAACAGTATCCTGCGCCGGGCTACTAGGGACGCAAAGGCCAAAACATCAGCCTCTTTCGCCTCCTGCACTCCCGGCTCTTCTGCAACCCCGAATATAGCCAACCCCCAGCTTGGTTCGACCTGGACCCCCACCACCTTCGAAAGCACCTTTGTCACCCCCACCCAAAACCCCTGTAGTGCCGGACATGACCAGAACATGTGGGTGTGATTCGCTGGGCTTCTCGAGCTTCTCGCACACCTATCCTCTACTCCAAAAAATTTACTGAGCCATGCTCCAGTCATATGCGCCCTGTGTAACACCTTAAATTGTATCAGGCTTAGCCTGGCACACGAGGACGATGAGTTTACCCTACTTAGGGCATCAGCCCACAGCCCCTCCTCAATCTCCTCCCCCAGCTCTTCTTCCCATTTCCCTTTCAGCTCATCTACCATAATCGCCCCCTCGTCCCTCATTTCCCTATATATGTCTGATACCTTACCGTCCCCAACCCATGTCTTTGAGATCACTCTGTCCTGCACTGTGGTGTTGGGTGCTCTGGTGCACAGATGAGCCAACACAGTTGTATGTGGTACAACTCTATTTTATTATAACTCTTATAATACAGTTCGTTCTGGATACTCTGCACGTGCTGTCTCCCTGAGTGTGTTTGGTAACAGATGTGTCCTGATTCTCCTCTGCAGCTAATACTGACCACCGGGGGTCGTGTCTGTGCTTTTATATCTTTCTGTCATTGGTTGTGGTGTTGTGTGTTCTGATTTGTCTGTTGGTGTGTCTATCATGATGTGTGTGTTTGAATATCATGACATCCCCCCTTTTTACAAAGATATGTGCCTACGTGGTTATAAATATAATTGTGTCGTGAGTGTTATGTACAGCGTGTGTATATGACGTAACTATTTACATGGGGCGATGTCGGGTGCGTCACACTAACAAGGTTGTACCATAACAAAACTTGGATGCGAGAGAAAAAAAAACTTGAACATTGGTCCGGTCAGACGATATCTGGAACAATAAACAACAACAGGTTATAATACAGAAGTGTTTGACTTTTTGAACGTATGAACAGCGTTATAAGTCCAGTCTAATGGGTGACCGCCTCAAGAATGGGCTGGTCCTCAAGCCGGTTCAGCTGTGGAGATTTGGGGTCACACTGGTTCACCTTGGACTGTTGGAGGTGATGCTGTTGCCGAAGTCTCTACTTTACCATTTGTTGTACTTCGTGCAGTGCTTGGTTTTTTCATTCGTGCAAATATAACATTCAACATCTTTGTTAGTGGTGCCTTGGCTGTGGTTTGGTTCTGGTGGCGATGGAAGGGGCATGATCCGTGGCATCTCCACGAAGTCATCCTTGGGAACCAGTGGAGGATCCGGCGTGTGCGTACGGTTTAGTTGCGAGTGTGGGAGGCGGCGCAAAGCTCGCTGATTGCGCCTACGCACCAATCCATCCGCCCTGCATGCCAGGAACAAGGTGGAGTCTTTTTCTTTTTATGTTTGTGGTGGACGGCATCTTGTAGCCGATGGGTCGTTGCCATCGAAGTAGCACCATCACTAATATCATGCAAGGCGATGACTGTGCCAGATGTGGAAGTTGGCCGAGACCGTGTACGCTGGTTCCGGCCACCTGCTGTGCCGGAAGGGCGACTCCGCAGAGAAACGTCGAAGCATGTCGCCTTGGAGAGAGAATTGTTGCTCGCATCAACGTCTGGCGATGGCGCGAATTGTTGTGTCCATCTTGGACCGCCGGTGCTGGTTGCCACTGCCGACCCAGTGGGACTGCCACGCGATCCATTCCCTGTCGCCGTGGCATCCGCCGTCACCCTGAGCGTGCCATCACCGAGGCCGCGGCACCGCCCGTCCGGAGCAAGGTCTGGCGTGCGCGAATCAGAGTCGGCGCTTGGCTGCTCCCCATCTGGAGTCCGGTCTGCCTTCCGTCGATGCCCCCCGTCCGGAGTCCCAACAGGTTCACTGGAGGCAGCCGAGATTCCCTGAAGCTGCACTTCTGGAGTCGGAACATGCAGGAATGCACCAACCAGTGGAGAGGGTCGAGCCATCGAGGGTGGAAGCGGTGCGCTGCCACTGCAGTCGTCAGTGGTCCCACCGTGATCGTCGAGTGCCTCAGTACGCACTAGGCGAGGTCTGTCACCTTGCACCTTTTGCATGGGAAGTGGGATGCTGTCGTCACTCGTCTCACATCCCGTGGATAGATCCTCATTAGCAGCTTGCTGTTCACTAGGGTTGGGTAAATTATCAGAGTTTTCATCTGGTGGTGCACACCATGTCGGTGGACTGTCATTGTCTTGCCGTTGTCCTTCATTTGGGCTTTTCTTCTTTGGAATTTTAAATCTTCCCCCAGACATTGCAGAACCTTGTTTATTACCCCCAAATTCTCCCATAGGTATGGTCTCGAATATAGGATCCAATGTTTCTATCGACATTGTACTATTTTCCAAAGAACATTCCGTTTCACTTTTCTTCTCAGGTGCCTCATATGTATCTTTGTCTAATGTACATGCCTTCATGGTCTCTGGGTCTGATTTTGCTGGGACTGGCATGGTCACAGTCTCTCTTTTACTGTTCTCAATTGCCCACATTATACTCCCCATACATAACTGCTTAATCACTGGGGTTAGTGTGGTACAATGGATAATCGGGTCGACCTTATCTGCATCTTCACCATTAGTGGAAAGCACACTTGGTTCACTTGAAACTGCTGTGGGTTTTAAATTCGTTATCTGGCTACTCGATGTCGGTGTCCTCAGGATTCTTGCTCCAATGTTCTGCTCAATAATCAGTGGAGCGTGTATAGGTTCAATGCAATTAATGTTCCCCTCAAGGTTTGAAGAGTCATTACTGACTAACTGCTGGTCTCCGAAGTTGGGACTTTGCGGCGTTGTGTTGAAGGGAGACATTTGTCCCTGCTGTAGATATGATTCAGGTTGCGTTATTTCCATTACCTGAGGATCAATGTCTTGTCCATTTTTTCGATCCGTACTAAAACACTGGCAATTCTCAGTCTGCTCCTTGCAAGTTAAACATTCAATTAATTTCGTTAGCAAATCCTCAGCATCCTTCTGTGGCCGTGCAGCATTATTAATCTCTGTTCGGCTATAATGATCCTGAAGGTCAGCGCATAAACCTTTTTTCTTCGGGCTTGGACGAGGCGATTCCTTTGGCTTGTCTTCAGTTGGGCTTGAACAGTCTTCAGCGCTGTGCCCTTCATTGTAGCATGAGAGACCGTCATGTTCATGCTGCTGTGTAGTGGAGCATGGTAGGCTGTTATAGCCTTCTTGCTGTTCACGTGAGCATGGCAGACTTGCATCGTCTGCCGCTGGTTGGTCAGGAGAGGTTGCTAGACCCTCATGGTCTTGTACCTGCAAGGACTGCGCTCTGGAGTCTTGCGTTCCTTCCATCGTGGAGTCCGTCCACGAGCTCTCTGTGGAGGCTTGCGACACTGGAGTCACTTCTTGTTCGTGCAAGGACTGCGCTCTGGAGTCTTGCGTTGCTTCTATCGTGGAGGCTGTCCACGAGCTCTCTGTGGAGGCTTGTGACACTGGAGTCACTTCTTGTTCGTGCAAGGACTGCGCTCTGGAGTCTTGCATTTCTGCAATTGTGGAGTCTGTCCACGAGCTTGCTGTGGAAGCTTGTGACACTGGAGTCACTTCTGGTTCATGTGAGGACTGCACTCTGGAGTCTTGCATGTCTTCTTTCATAGAGTCGGGAACGTTGAGCGGGACGTGGACCACGCTCTGTGTGGCAGCAGGGCACTCTCCGTGTGCTTGCACCGCTCCCTGTCTGTTAATGTCAGGCTGCAGCATCATCCGGTACTGATAAGTTGGAACGTCATATCTGCTGGATTGAAGATCCTCAAATCCGAAAAATGAATCCGCATCTGCGTCGGATTCAATGTGGGGGCCGCCAATGTGCAACACGAAAGGTTCGTCCGAGTCATAGTCATATAGGACCACGGAGCTATCATTGGGCCCGCGAGGTCCGGAAACACTGTAAAGATCGTCATCGAAGTATTCAAGGTCGGAATCATCGGCTTGTGCGTAGGTAACTGCTTGTCGGAGGTTCTTCGGAGGTCAAATTCATCTCCTGGGTCAATTTGCGGCACTGTGCTGTCATTCCAGGTGAGGGAAGGTTGTTTTACAGCTTTAACAGATTTTTGTTTTTTTGATTTGGGACGTTTCCCTTTTAAATTGGATTTGGGACATTTCCCTTTTAAATTGGTGCAGTCTGGGGCCTCTGACATCCTGACGCTCGGTATGTAGCACGTAGGAAACGACTGCGCATGCTCAGATCGCTGTTCCTTTACCGATGGCCGTTTTCTTGACTGCGCAGCGCAGCAGCTCGCGCATGCGCAAACGAAACTTCCGGTTCTGCGCACTGCTCGCGCAACTGTGCTAGCGTTATACCTTTAGCAAGATGGCCGCCGACCTCGACCCAGCCTTCTCTCAGGCCCGGGATTTTGGCTTCTGGGAATTCGGGCTCCGGGATCCCAGCCACGAGGTGAGTACTGCAGCTTTTCTTACCTTTATTTGCCGATTGGATTGCGTTTTCTTCACAGTACTTGGAGAATTTGTCCAGGACTGCCTGGTAATCGTACCTTTGCTGCCTCCTGAAGAACCTGAACCTTGTGAATATTTCTCTTGCCCTTGCACCGGCGATGGTGAGGAGAAATTCAATTTTTTCCCTATCATCCAGGTCTTGGAGTTCAGCTGCCACCAGGAACAATTCGAACATTTGCCGGAATCGCCGCCAGTTTTCGCGGAGATCGCCGTAGCACTGGAGCGGCTGCGGAACCGGGAGCTCTATCATTTTGCCTGGGCACTGCTGGTTGTCTGTGTACACTGAGGTATGCCGGCAGGTATCGATCCACTCCTGTACCATGTGGTGTTGGGTGCTCTGGTGCACAGATGAGCCAACACAGTTGTATGTGGTACAACTCTATTTTATTATAACTCTTATAATACAGTTCGTTCTGGATACTCTGCACGTGCTGTCTCCCTGAGTGTGTTTGGTAACAGATGTGTCCTGATTCTCCTCTGCAGCTAATACGGACCACCGGGGGTCGTGTCTGTGCTTTTATATCTTTCTGTCATTGGTTGTGGTGTTGTGTGTTCTGATTTGTCTGTTGGTGTGTCTATCATGATGTGTGTGTTTGAATATCATGACATGCACCTCCTGCGTCGGGAGCTGCGGGAATTCCCTCACCTGTTGCCTCGCAAAAGCCCTCAGTTGCATATACCGGACTGCATTCCCCTGGGGCAACCCATATTTTTCGGTCAGCGCTCCCAGACTTGCAAACGTCCCATCTACAAACAGATCTCTCAATTGTGTTACTCCTGCTCTTTGCCATGTTCCAAATCCCCCATCCATTCTCCCCGGAGCAAACCTATGGTTATTTCTTATCGGGGACCACACCGAGGCTCTCGTCTTTCCCCTATGCCGTCTGCACTGCCCCCAAATTTTCAGAGTAGCCACCACCACCGGGCTTGTGGTGTATTTCTTTGGTGAGAACGGCAACGGCGCCGTCACTATAGCTTGTAGGCTAGTCCCCCTGCAGGACGCCCTCTCCAATCTCTTCCACGCCGCTCCCTCCTCTCCTCCCATCCACTTACATACCATTGAGATATTGGCGGCCCAGTAGTACTCACTTAGGCTCGGTAGTGCCAGCCCCCCCCTATCCCTACTACGCTGCAAAAATCCCTTCCTCACTCTCGGGGTCTTCCCGGCCCACACAAAACTCATGATACTCTTCTCAATCCTTTTGAAAAAAGCCTTCGTGATCACCACCGGGAGGCACTGAAACACAAAGAGGAATCTCGGGAGGACCACCATTTTAACCGCCTGCACCCTCCCTGCCAGTGACAGGGATACCATGTCCCATCTCTTGAAGTCCTCCTCCATCTGTTCCACCAACCGCGTTAAATTTAACCTATGCAATGTACCCCAATTCTTGGCTATCTGGATCCCCAAGTAGCGAAAGTCCCTTGTTACCTTCCTCAGCGGTAAGTCCTCTATTTCTCTGCTCTGCTCCCCTGGATGCACCACAAACAACTCACTTTTCCTCATGTTCAGTTTATATCCTGAAAATTCTCCAAACTCTCCAAGTATCCGCATTACCTCTGGCATCCCCTCCGCCGGGTCCGCCACATACAACAACAAATCGTCCGCATACAGAGATACCCGGTGTTCTTCTCCTCCCCTGAGTACTCCCCTCCACTTCCTGAAACCCCTCAATGCTATTGCCAGGGTCTCTATCACCAGTGCAAACAATAATGGGGACAGAGGACATCCCTGCCTCGTCCCTCTATGGAGCCGAAAATACGCAGACCCCCGTCCATTCGTGACCACGCTCGCCATCGGGGCCCTATACAACAGCTGTATCCATCTAATATACTCATCTCCAAAGCCAAATCTCCTCAACACCTCCCACAAATAATCCCACTCCACTCTATCAAATGCTTTCTCGGCATCCATCGCCACCACTATCTCCGCTTCCCCCTCTGGTGGGGGCATCATCATTACCCCTAGCAGCCTCCGTATATTCGTATTCAGCTGTCTCCCCTTCACAAACCCAGTTTGGTCCTCATGGACCACACCCGGGACACAATCCTCTATCCTCATTGCCATTACCTTGGCCAGAATCTTCGCGTCTACGTTCAGGAGGGAAATTGTCCTATAGGACCCGCATTGCAGCGGGTCTTTTTCCTTCTTTAGGAGAAGCGATATCGTTGCCTCTGACATAGTCGGGGGCAGCTGTCCCCTTTCCCTCGCCTCATTAAAAGTTCTCATCAGTAGCGGGGCGAGCAAGTCCACATATTTCCTGTAAAATTCAACTGGGAATCCATCCGGTCCCGGGGCCTTCCCCGCCTGCATGCTCCTAATTCCTTTCACTACTTCCTCCATTTCAATCTGTGCTCCCAGTCCCACCCTCTCCTGCTCCTCCACCTTAGGAAATTCCAGCTGGTCCAGAAAACACATCATTCTCTCCTTCCCATCCGGGGGCTGAGCTTCATATAATCTTTCATAGAATGCCTTGAACACTCCATTCACTCTCTCTGCTCCCTGCTCCATCTCTCCCTCCTCATCCCTCACTCCCCCTATTTCCCTCGCTGCTCCCCTTTTCCTCAATTGGTGGGCCAGCAACCTGCTCGCCTTCTCCCCATATTCGTACTGTACACCCTGTGCCTTCCTCCACTGTGCCTCTGCAGTACCCATTGTCAGCAAATCAAATTCTACGTGTAGCCTTTGCCTTTCCCTGTACAGTCCCTCCTCCGGTGCCTCCGCATATTGCCTGTCCACCCTCAGAAGTTCTTGCAGCAACCGCTCCCGTTCCCTACTCTCCTGCTTTCCTTAATGTGCCCTGATTGATATCAGCTCCCCTCTAACCACTGCCTTCAGCGCCTCCCAGACCACTCCCACCTGGACCTCCCCATTATCATTGAGTTCCAAGTACTTTTCAATACACCCCCTCACCCTTAGACACACCCCCTCATCCGCCATTAGTCCCATGTCCATTCTCCAGGGTGGACGCCGTTCTTTTTCCTCCCCTATCTCCAAGTCCACCCAGTGTGGAGCGTGATCCGAAATAGCTATCGCCGTATACTCCGTCCCCCTCACCTTCGGGATCAACGCCCTTCCCAAAACAAAAAAGTCTATTCGCGAATAAACTTTGTGGACATAGGAGAAAAACGAAAACTCCTTGCTCCTAGGTCTGCTAAATCTCCATGGGTCTACTCCTCCCATCTGCTCCATAAAGTCTTTAAGCACCTTGGCTGCTGCCGGCCTCCTTCCAGTCCTGGACCTCGATCTGTCCAGCCCTGGTTCCAGCACCGTGTTAAAATCTCCACCCATTACCAACTTCCCCACCTCTAGGTCCGGGATACGTCCTAACATGCGCCTCATAAAGTTGGCATCATCCCAGTTCGGGGCATATACGTTCACCAAGACCACCGCCTCCCCCTGCAATTTGCCACTCACCATCACGTATCTGCCCCCACTATCCGCCACTATGGTCTTTGCCTCAAACATTACCCGCTTCCCCACTAGTATAGCCACCCCCCTGTTTTTTGCATCTAGCCCCGAATGAAACACCTGCCCCACCCATCCTTTGCGTAGTCTAACCTGGTCTATCAGTTTCAAATGCGTCTCCTGTAACATAACCACATCTGCCTTAAGTTTCTTAAGGTGTGCGAGTACCCATGCCCTCTTTATCGGCCCGTTCAGCCCTCTCACATTCCATGTGATCAGCCGGGTTGGGGGGCTCTTTACCCCCCCCCCCCCCCCTTGTCGATTAGCCACCCCCTTTTATCCAGCTCCTCACCCGGTTCCCACGCAGCTGTGTCCCCCCCCAGGCGGTGCCCTCCCGCCCCGCTCACCCCACCCCATACCAGCTCCCCCTTCTCCCCAGCAGCAGCAACCCAGTAAATCCCCCCTCCCACCCCCCCCCCCCCCCGCTAGATCCCCCACTAGCGTAGTTACACCCCCCATGTTGCTCCCAGAAGTCAGCAAACTCTGGCCGACCTCGGCTTCCCCCCGTGACCTCGGCTCGCACCGTGCGATGCCCCCTCCTTCCTGCTTCCCTATTCCCGCCATAATTATCATAGCGCGGGAACAAAGCCCGCGCTTCCCTTTTGGCCCCACCCCCAATGGCCTACGCCCCCAGCTCCTCCACCTCCCTTCCTCCCTCCCCCACAACCTGTGGAAGAGAGTAAAGTTACCGGGTCGCAGGATTAACAACATAAAAATCATCTCTCCCCCCTTTTTCCCCCCTCTTCGCCCCCCATATTCGCCCCACCACTTTGTCTCAAACGTTCTTTTTTAATAACCCGCTTATTCCAATTTCTCTTCAACAATAAATGTCCACGCCTCATCCGCCGTTTCAAAGTAGTGGTGCTTCCCTTGATATGTGACCCACAGTCTTGCCGGCTGCAGCATTCCAAATTTAATCTTCTTTTTATGAAGCACCGCCTTGGCCCGATTAAAGCTCGCCCTCCTTCTCGCCACCTCCGCAGTCCAGTCTTGATATACGCGGATCACCGCGTTCTCCCACCTACTGCTCCGAGTTTTCTTTGCCCATCTGAGGACCATCTCTCTGTCCTTAAAACGGAGGAATCTCACCACTATGGCTCTGGGAATTTCTCCTGCTCTCGGTCCTCGCGCCATCACTCGGTATGCTCCCTCCACCTCCAACGGACCCGCGGGGCGTCCGCTCCCATTAACGAGTGCAGCATCGTGCTCACATATGCCCCGACGTCCACCCCTTCTGCACCTTCAGGAAGACAAAGAATCCTTAAATTCTTCCTCCTTGCATTATTCTCCAGCACCTCCAGCCTTTCCACACATCGTTTATGATGTGCCTCGTGCATCTCCATCTTCACCACCAGGCCCTGTATATCGTCCTCGTTCTCGGCAGCCTTTGCCTTCACGACCCGAAGCTCCCGCTCCTGGGTCTTTTGCTCATCTTTTAGCCCTTCAATCGCCTGTAATATCGGGGCCAACAGCTCCTTCTTCATCTCCTTTTTAAGCTCTTCCACGCAGCGTTTCAAAAACTCGTGTTGTTCAGGGCCCCACATTAAACTGCCACCTTCCGACGCCATCTTGGTTTTTGCTTGCCTTCCTTGCCGCTGCTCTAGAGGATCCACCGCAATCCGGCCACTTTCCTCTCCTTTTTCCATCCGTATCCAGGGGGGATTCTCTTCTGGTTTACCGCACAGTACTTATAGCCGTTAAAATTGCCGTTGGGGCTCTTATTAAGAGCCCAAAAGTCCGTTCCACCGGGAGCTGCCGAAACGTGCGACTTAGCTGGTCATCGCCGCACCCGGAAGTCCCCCTTCGTTCATACATGATTGTAAATGGAGACATTACTCTTTGACCAGGGTGATGAGAGTCATGTGTAAGAAGACTCAAACAGACACTTTTCTGCTGGTCTCCACTACCCTTAAGATTCTATAGAGAGATTATTTATTGCTTTTGCAGCATAAAAGGACTAACTGTGTGAGCCCTTGTTCGCCATGACCATTCACCCAGGAAGTGGAGGTTTGGAGTCACGGGTTGGCTGCCCTCCATCAGCTGTGCCCTTGGAGGCATCCACCTCCCTCCCTTCACTCCTTCCCCTGACTGCAGCAGATGGCAATTGGCACAGAATCATCACCAGATCACACCTCACTGGGATCTCAATATTATGAGACCCATGAGTCAGAAGTAAACCTGCTGGTGTGTGGGCTTCACCATAGAGTGAAGATCACAACTGAGCATCAATGTCATCCAAGGGCCTCATAATTATTAGGATGTCCTTTTAGTCAGCCATTTGTCCTAACCCATCAAATTCTCCCCTGGACCTGCCACCCTACCACATCTCACTCTCATCTCTGGCTCTGACTGTGCTCTCCAATCACTCAAACCTGAGCTCACTCCCCAGCACCCAACGTCAACACCATTGAGCCCACCCTAAAACATTCTCTTTCCCAGGACACTCCTCCCCAGCTCCCTGCCTCCCGTGTCGAGCCTTGGCATAGCGTTTGCTACCAGTGATCAATATGTCTGAAGTTATGAGTGGTGCCCAAGAAGATGAAAATTGCAACAACTGACCTCAACGTTATGGAAGAGGTAAAGCTCGCTAGCTGCAAGCCACTTATTTACAATCGTAAAACTGATCATTCTAAATTCCCACTAATGAGGAACTTCAAATGTCTCATTTTTGGTGAAGAACGTATCCATTGAACTCGAGTTGATTGTGCAACACTTAGGATCAAATTAAATCTCAGAAGTGGAGGAGCTGAAATTATTTGTGAGGAACGCAGAGTTATGAAGAACTTTGTGACTGAGACTGATAACATATGCGACTGCCGAAACAATTAACAAGATCTATGCTAGCTGCATCTGATTTGTAACATTTCGTTTATAGTTGACCTCAATTGGCCTGCTAATTCATATTTAATTTATGTTGATTCTGGGTTTTCGAGTATAGGGGATTAGTAAGATAGCGTTAAGTGTTTGCTTTGTTTGACTCTAGTATAGTAACAATTCTTTTTTTTAAATTGTGGAATTTCGTGGCTTCATTCTTTCCGTAGTGTAATGGTCTCAAATTGAGATCATCATAGTACACAAACACAAATACATATGCACATGAATGCAACGATATTCCACTATGTGTATATATGAACTGCTTTAGTTTAACTTTGTATTGCATTCATTCTTTGAGAATTATAAAAATAGCTATGGAATACTAAGACCAGGAATATGAACATTGGGACTAAACTGGGCCAAGTAGCAGCCTTTTCTTAAGTATTATGCAGTCGGTCCCTGTCCATGTGGACTTCCCTGCCACAACCCAAAGATGTGCAGTGTAGGTAGGTTGGCCATGCTAAATTGCCCCTTAATTGGAAAAAATGAATTGGGTACACTAAATCTATTTAAAAAAAAGTATTCTGCAGTCAAACAAGTCTTGAAAATGGGATCTATAATGCTTGCGCACACTTCTGATGGAACGTGCACGAGACACTACTTGGGAACTGGGTTTTCTCAAGTGAGTGCCTGCAGTGAGATGTATATTTGAATCACTTTGAAAGTCAGAATTTCAGTACACATATTTGTTCCTAATTGCTGATTACCATAATTTGAACATGCTTGGTGGTGTTATACAGACACCTGCAAGTTTAGCACTGCAGTGATGATTAAATGTGGTTTTCATGGGCCACATGGATATGTGCTCTCCACTCATCCACTTCCATGAATGCTCAGTGACTGATGGAGACGGCTCAGATGCAGCACTGGAGGTCCTGCTGGAGAAGATCCAGAGGAAGAGGGGCAAGGAGGTCACCCCCTTTCCTTCGTTTTCTGGAGTAGTTGGTGCTGCTTTGCCTAAACTCATGCCCTCTCCTCATTCATCGAACACACCATGGGAGGACCCTGAACAAGATATCCATGACTAAGCACTCTCTTTATCCTTATGATTTGATTTGTATAAGCTTGTAAGGAATAAGGAAGATTGGTACAGCACTACAGTTCATAGTTAAAGTCCTTAGGAAGTTTCTAGAATAAATGTTTCTTAAGTGTTGGTAAAGACTTTATAAAATCTCCCAGCAAATTCTCCCAAACTTTTCATGATGTGTTTCAGAGATTCTCTTCATAACTCCAACATCAATGCTCACGAGATGATGAACATTCCTTTGAGTGGTATCATTTTAAGCAGTGCTTGATATTGACCTTAATGCCATGTTTATTCACAAACAGCTGGTCACCATATGGCGAGGGCATTAGTTCAAGCATGTCCCACCAAAATGCCGTGCAGCATCTTTAATGAGCGCCAGCAGGCATTTTACTTGGAAATCGACTGTTAACCAAACAGCAGTTTTAATGTTGGCTTCACATTCTGTGCCAAGTTGGGCAACGCACAAGCCAAACTGGTGTTTCAGCTTCAAACTCTTTCTTTACAGTTTTAGCACCTAAATAATTTGACAAACGTTCATCATAGATCATAGAATTTACAGTGCAGAAGGAGGCCATTTGGCTCGTCGTGTCTGCACCGGCCATTTAAGCCCACACCTCCAACCTATCCCCGTAACCCAGTAACCCCCCCAACCTTTTTGGACACTAAGGGCAATTTAGCGTGGCCAATCCACCTATCCTGCACATCTTTGGACTGTGGGAGGAAACTGGAGTACCCAGAGGAAACCCACGCAGACATTGGGAGAACGTGCAGACTCCACACAGACAGTGACCCAAGCCGGGAATCGAACCTGGGACCCTGGAGCTGTGAAGCAACTATGCTAACCACTGTGCTATTGTGCTGCCCACGTTGCCCTCA
Organism: Scyliorhinus torazame; assembly: GCF_047496885.1. Taxonomy (NCBI): domain Eukaryota; kingdom Metazoa; phylum Chordata; class Chondrichthyes; order Carcharhiniformes; family Scyliorhinidae; genus Scyliorhinus; species Scyliorhinus torazame. The sequence goes on along the minus strand of NC_092714.1, from coordinate 94,842,595 downwards.
TTGTTCATTAAACAGTGCAAAGTCCATTGCTGAGAAGAATCATTGTTAGGAATGTTTAAATACCATTTTTTATCTGAATAAAAATATTGACAAAGAGTATGATGTCACAATATTAAAAAAAATAACATTACACTCTAAATAAATTCTCACCAAATTTGATTGCATGTTTCAATTGAAAGATTCTGGCACCAATCTTCCTGTAATTACCTCTAGAACAAATATATAATTGGGCCATTCATCTGCTGTAGAATGTCACTGCTGATTTCTCATATTTCCCATCAAGTTTGTATTTTGAGCATGTTTGGCTTCTTCTTGTATAAGAAGTTGAAGGGAAGTTATCAAATCCTCATATTACAGGGCCATTAACTAAAGGATTGTGGGCACTATTTCAACATTAAGAAACTGTTAGAACAGTTCAGTGCTGTTTTATTAAACCAATATATTCTGAGTTATAGTTGAAAGGTTTGAGTGTTAATTTATTTAGCTTTAGGCCATTATGGAACGTAATACCATTGAAATATTTAATTCTATAACATGCCTATTATGTTTTATGAATATAGGCTTTTTTGTGTAGTTATGTTTTTATTCTTTCTTTATTCTAGACAGTTCATGGAACAGATGTGCACCCACTGGCAAGGTAATAATATGGTGCAGAATTGTACAATTTAGCAGAGGAAAATTGTTAAACTAGGGAGAAAGACAATATGAAAACACAGCTCCCTGCTCATGTACTAAAATGATGTTTAAATTCAACTAATGTTGTGTTAAATATTGCCGCACCAATTAAGAAACAGCAAATATAAAGTTCAAGTTCCAATGGAAAAGTTTAATCTTTTGGTAAGTTTCTTCCACGATATTGATCTGCTACACCAAGTGCAGAAAAATGTTCTCTGAAACCAGTTATAGCCATAGCATTATAGTAATTAATCACTTATGATTGGACTTTAAATCAGTTTTTATGACCAAAATCTCCCGATTGTGTTAATACACTCAGAAGGTCTTTGAACAGGATCCCTTATCCAATTACTATGGACAGTGAGTACTTTTCAGTTATAATGTATCATCAGAGTTACCACCAGTTTAACCTTCTTTCCTGGCTGCATTTAAATATAACTGAGTGAAACAGCTCCATCAATGCCCTTTTCTGCCTCTCTTGTCAACACAATATCATAATCTGTTGTCTGATATTTTGTAAGATTTCCAAACAAACTGAGATTTCATATTGGTCAATTGCATTTATATTAGGTTTATAATGATGTTTGTACTCTGTGGTCAATGGTTTTGTGTAAGTAATTTAAAATATCTCTATCTTGCTTCTCTCTGCAACTTTGTATAATAATTTGGTTTGTATTCCTTTCTGTCTCAGTTTTCTCAGCAGTTCAGTTCTGTGATCTGTTTAGGTAATTTAAATTTTCAGTGAGAGTATAAAATGGGGAGTATCAGATTGGCTACCAGTGTTTCCTCTGCATTGAAGTCAATGGAGTGAAATATTGGCTGGGGTACATAATGAGCAGCTGATCTGACATTGCCCATTTTGTGTTATCAGAAGTTGAAATTACCTCCCTTCTCCAAGTCAATTTGCCTTTTTGCACCAGAATAATGCTGAAAAACAGATGCAATGCCCAGCAAAAAAGTGGTCTTATAATTTTCTCCTTGTTGTCCTCGAATAATATAGTGATGGGATTTCTGATAAGGCTTTTCAGGTGGTTGCACCTAAAAGTGACTGAAGAGGGACTTCTGATGTGAAATGCAAAGAAAAGAATGTTGGAGACCTGTACACTCACATTTCTTTGCATGATTTCCTCCCTCTTTTTAGATTTGACGAACCAACTTAAGGCAGTATTGAGCCTGCAAGCAATTGAGAATCAATCACTGTTTATTTATTTTCCCTTTCTCACCGTGAGAGCATTGGAAACACGTTGCAAATAGCTCAAAGATGTGTAGATTGGCCATATCTTTTTATTAAAACAGTAAAAAATATATACAAGGCCAAACGGTACAAACACTAATTTGTGTTAGAGAAACAGGGTACCCTCCCCTCAGTGCCAACGTACGGGGAAGGGGAGTAGGGTACTCTGATTATTAAAACGGTTCACACACAGTTGTACAAAAAACAAACGGTACAAGCACTAAACATTGCGCCGGAGAGACCAGATATCCTCGCCTCTGTACCAACAGAAGGGAAAGGAAGGGGGGTGATGGGGAGAGAGGAGAAAGGAGGGTGGGGGAGGGAGAGAGGCAGAGTGTTGGTGGAGGGGGGCCCAATAGGACACTGCCTAAACTATCTACGGAGGCAGAAAAACAAAAGAACCTTCAATTATGATGTGTCCGATTCCGGGAATCCCCCAGAGGGGATGAGGGGTGACACAGCGTCAGGCACGAGTGAGCCCTGCACCCCACTGCAGAGAGCCTCATGTTCACCCTCTGCTCCCAACACTGGGCGGCTGACAGCCTTCGGACAGTCGCCCTCCGGGCCCGAATCCTCCACCACACTGAATGCGGCGGGTGACATAGGCCCACTAACTAACCCAGGGCCTGCCTTGACCCCGCTGTCGTGTTAAGCACACTGAGATAACACGGCTGCAACTGGATGCAGCTATGACTGAAATAGACTCCAGACCTTGAAGTTAGTTCAATTTGATTTATTGAGCCTGTCACACAGCTAGCACAGTTCTCTGTGAGTTTGACTCTCTGCTAACCTAAGTGTGATCTCTCTGTCTGACTGAACCAGACTAGCTCTTAGCCACGTGCTGTGTGCATTACGTGATATATACACCGGACTCACTCTGTAGATGTCTCTAGTGGAAAGAGGCGGAGCGTGAGTGCCTCGTGCCTTTTATAGTGGGAAACCACCCCCAAGTCTTCTGCCTGCTGATTGGTTATGTCCTGTTCTCTGTGTTCATTAACTGCCTGTCTGTATCTCATTAAGTGCATGTCTGCATATCATGACACTTCTCCTTTTGAAATGTTTTTCTGCAGCCTATATGAAAGTATTTACGTGTGTAGGCCAAAAAACTAACGTATTTACATAAGATGGCAGATGGGAACATATGTATATATGAAAACAGGTGTCTAATGTGCGAAAACAGAACATAGCAAACAAAACAAATGTTCATAAATCCAGTCTCTGGGGCTTGTGTCTGATCCTGATCGACCGGCGGAGAGGTGGTGGTGGGGGCGACGGCACCTTGATGGGCGGGATTGCAGCCAGACTGGTGGCCTCGTGGTTTGAGGTGTCAGGAGGTGGCACAATAACAGATGGAAACAATGAATGTGGTTGCGGGCGGGCAACTGTGCGCAGTGCCCGTCTGTTCCGCTGCACAACAGAGCTATCAGCCATACGCACAACGCATGATCGAGGAGCAGCCTGTCGGATAACAACCGCTGGAGCTGACCAGCCTCCATCAGGTAGCTTGATCCGAACAGCATCCGCCGGGGATAGCACAGGCAAATCGGTGGCATGAGCATCATTGCCCTGCTTTTGTCGGTCCCTGAGTTTCTGCACCTTCTGCAGCACTGGGAGGTGATCCAGATCAGGCAAGTGTATGGCTGGAAGAGTCGTCCGTAGGTCCCTGTTCATCAGGAGTTGAGCCGGTGACAAGCCGGTGGACAGAGGGGTTGCCCTGTAAGCAAGCAGCACAAGGTTGACGTCAGAAGCAGAATCCGCAGCCTTGCAGATGAGCTGCTTCACTATGTGCACCCCTTTCTCAACCTTCCCGTTGGACTGTGGGTAATGTGGGCTGGAAATGACGTGATGAAACTGATATACCTGGCAAATCTTGACCACTCTTGGCTGCTGAAGCAAGGACCATTGTCACTCATGACAGTGAGTGGAATACCATGCCTGGAAAATGTCTCCTTAAAGGCCTTGATGACGGTCTTGGATGTGAGGTCCGAGAGCTTCACAACTTCGGGATAGTTAGAAAAATAATCGATGATGAGCACATAATCACGACCATTGGTGTGAAAAAGATCGATGCCCACCTTGGTCCACGGGGAGGTCACGATTTTGTGCTGCTGCAGCGTCTCCTTGCTCTGTGCTGGCTGGAAGCGTTGATAGGTTGGACAGTTGAAGACCATATTTGAGATGTCCTGACTAATCCCAGGCCAGTAGACAGCTTGCCTGGCTCTGTGTCTGCACTTCTCGACACCCAGATGCCCCTCGTGGATTTGTCGGAGCACCAAGCTCTGGAGACTGCGTGGAATGACAATGCGATCCACCTTGAGGAGGATACCATCAACCATCGTCAGGTCATCCTTCACATTGACGAATTGAGGGCACTGCCCTTTTTGCCAGCCATTTGGTGAGGTGGTGCATGACACGCTGCCGAAGCGGATCTTTGGCTGTCTCCTCGCGAATGCGGATCACCTTTTCATCCGATGCCGGGAGGTTGCTGGCCCCACAGCTGCACCTGTGATTCAATCTGCTAGATGAATGTCGGCGGGTCGGCAGGCAAGGTTGTGGAGCGGGACAAGGCATCCGCAATAATGAGCTCCTTGCCAGGCGTGTACATGAGCTCAAAGTCGTTCCGTCTGAGTCTGAGGAGGATGCGTTGCAGCCGGGGGGTCATGTTGTTCAGGTCTTTGTGGATAATGTGGACCAGAGGCCTGTGGTCCGTCTCGACGGTGAACGTCGGCAGGCCGTAGACATAATCATGGAACTTGAGAATTTCAGTAAGGAGGCCCAGGCATTCCTTTTCAATTTGGGTGTACCGCTGCTCGGTGGGTGTCATCGCCTGTGATGCGTAGGCAACTGGTGCCCAGGATGAGGTGTCATCGCGCTGGAGCAACACCATGCTGATGCCGTCCTGGCTTGCATCTGTTGAGATTTTTGTTTCCCTGTCAGCGTCAAAAAATGCCAGTACAGGTACAGTGGTGAGCTTGGCTTTCAGCTCCAACCACTCTGCTTGAGTTGCCTGCCACTCAAAGGCAGTAGACTTTTTCACCAGGTGTCTGAGGGTGTCCCAACCCTGCTGAGATATCTGGTCACCCAAGAACTTCAGTGTCGACATGCCAAAGCAACACTTTGCCCTGTTCAGCTTGAGGCCATTGGCATGGACACGGCGGAATACCTGCTGGAGACGAGAGATGTGCTCTTCGGAGATTGTGGACCAAATGATAACGTCGTCCACATACACACGAACCCCTTCAATGCCCTCCATCTTCTGCTCCATGATTCTATGGAAGATCTCCGAGGCCGAGACAATGCCGAACGGCATACGATTATAGCAGTACCTGCCAAACGGTGTGTTCAATCTGCAGAGCCTTCTGCTGGACTCATCCAGCTGGATTTGCCAGAACCCGTGTGATGCATCTAACTTTGTGAAAAACCGGGCGTGTGCCATCTCACTTGTTAGTTCCTCCCGCTTCGGGATGGGTTAGTGCTCCCGCATTATGTTCTGGTTGAGATCCTTGGGATCAATACAGATGCGCAGCTACCCTGAAGGCTTTTTTACACAGACCATCGAGCTGACCCAGTCAGTCAGTTCTGTGACTTTGGAGATGATGCCCTGGTCCTGAAGATCCTTCAACTGCGCCTCCAGGCGCTCCTTCAGTGGAGCCGGGACCCGGCGTGGAGCGTGGATCACAGGCGTGGCATCAGGCCGCAGCAGGATCTTGTACCGATGTGGCAGAGTGCCCATCCCGTCAAACACATCCGGATACTGAAGTGCTGGGTACACTGCTACACAGACGAACCAACACGGTTGCGAATGGTACAACTCAGTTTTATTTCAAACATCTATTTACAGTTGTATGCTGTTTACTGAGGTTCGATCATAACTCTTGAATCTGTGGACCTACTCCTAATTCTATCTTGTAGTGGCACTCAGCACATGGTGGATGTCTGAGTGGCTTGCTATGAGCTCTGTGCCCTGAGCTGCCTCGTCCTCGAGTGCCCAGGAAGCGTCGTGTTCCCTGTTTTATAGTGTGTATGCTCTTGCCTGATTGCCTGTCGTGTTGTGTGTGTGTTGATTGGTCCGTTGATCTGTCCATCAGTATGTATGTGTTATGATGTTTACCTGGATATCAGAACAGATACTGAGCGAGGATGTCGTCAATTCCGGCTTGAAGATCCATGCTGGGGGTGGTCACTGTGTAGACCCGCTGCACAAGATTTAGCTGCTTGCATGCATGTGCACAGAGCAGGGAGGCCCTGTCTGGCTTGTCGATTTCAAACCTTAGCCTTGCGTGAATGCTCCTGTTGGAGACAAGCAGATGGCAGGATCCCAGTGCTGTGATGGCATTGCCGTTATAGTCCAGGAGCTGGCAGGCTGCTGGAAGGAGCTTGGGTAGCTTCTTGATGCGGGTGAAATCTGCCTGTGAAAGGATATTGGCAGAAACACTTGTGTCCAGCTTGAACTGGATAGAGCATTGATTTACTTGCATCACTGCATGCCATTCGTCCGCAGAAACCACAGTGAGGATGGGCAGGCTCCGTGATGATGTCGGTGAGGCATGTTCACGTATGGTGATGATGCCCACATGGTAGAGGGACTCCAGGCAATCGTCCTCTGGATCCGTAATGTTGCCAGGATCAGAATCCTGTAAACCTTGCTGGACACTCCGAAAGCGCCTGCGTTGGAGTTGGGAACGCTGGCCCTTGACTGGTGGGGCAGACCTGCACAAGGCTGCATAGTGTCCAGGCTTCCCGCAATTTAAACAGCGCCTGCCTCTTGCAGGGCAGTGTTTCTTTAAGTGGGCGGTGCCACAGTTCAGGCGCATCATGACGTCGTTACGCTCCGTGTCGTCGCACATGCGCAGTGCGGTCGGCAGACGTTCGCACCTGTGCAGTGTGGTGATCGGCTGCTTCGTTATCCCATTCGCATCGCGCATGCGTGGGGCTCCGGGAAGAGCGCGCAAAATGGCCGCTTTCATCAAGGCTGAGGCACTGCATCCGGGCGATGGCCTGCACACTCTCTGCCTTGTGGGCGGCAAGTTTCTCAGTTTCAGCCAATTTGTCTTGGGAATACCGATTTTTGGCGTGCTCATGCACTGTACACGTTTCAATCGCGACTGACAGGGTCACATGCTTGATTTTTAAGAGCTGCTCTCTCAGAGGATCAGAGTGAACGCCAAAAATGATTTGGTCCCTGATCGTGGAGTCAGCAATATCACCAAAGTTGCAGGATAGCGCTAGTAGACGGAGATTAGTTAGGAAGGAGTTGAAAGATTTGTCTTTAACTTGTAGGCGTTTTTGAAATATATACCGCTCGAAGAATTCATTGGTGTCCACTTCACAATGACTATCAAACTTGTCCAGGATGTCTGAAACGTTGTCTTGTCCTGGCCTTCGGTGAAGTGAAACGAGTTAAAGATTTGGATGGCTTGATCCCCCGCAGTTGAGAGGAGAAGCGCGATCTTTCTTGCATCAGACGCACCCTCGAGGTCTGAGGCTTCGATGTACAGCAGAAACCTTTGCTTGAACGTCCGGCAGTTGGCACTGAGATTGCCGGAGGTCCGCAGCAGTTGAGGAGGCTGGATCTTCTCCATGGTGCCGGGATGCCTTTGCTGGTCGTCACAAAACAGATTGAGGTAAACCACCTAAGGATATCAGTCTACTACTGGTACCATGTTGTGTTAAGCACACTGAGATAACACGGGCTGCAACTGGTTGCAGCTATAACTGAAATAGACTCCAGACTTTGAAGTTAGTTCAATTTGATTTATTGAACCTGTCACACAGTTAGCAAAGTTCTCTGTGAGTTCGACTCTCTGCTAACCTAAGTGTGAACTCTCTGACTGACTGAACCAGACTAGCTCTTAGCCACGTGCTGTATGCGTTACGTGATATATACACTGGACTCACTCCCTGGTGGAAAGAGGATGCGTGTGAGTGCCTCGTGCCGTTTATAGTGGGAAACCACCCCCAAGTGTTCTGCCTGCTGATTGGTTATGTCCTGGTCTCTGTGTTCATTAGCTGCCTGTCTGTATCTCATTAAGTGCATGTCTGCATATCATGACACCTGCCACCGGGATCATCGACAAGTGGGACCTCCTGAAGCTCCTCCCGGGGCCCCAGGCCAGTGGGAGGCTGTGGTGCAGATGCCGGCTCCGCCCCTGCCGCCTGGTCACCGGAAGGCCCCGAAAATAACTCCGGAAACAGGTCTGGGATGGTGGCAGAGGTGCCCGAAGACAGCGGTTCGGACAAAGGGTCTTCCAAACTGGAACCCGCTAAGAATCTAAGAAGCAGGGGTTATCGCTGACCCCCTCCCCTGAGAAATTGAATAAGTCCGGGGTGCTAAATTGTACTGGGTGCAATGGGCCCTCTAGGGTCCCATCTGGCCCCAAAGCACCCTGCTCGTAGAACAGCGGCAGCTGCTAGGATTTCCTCACTATCCCCGCACCTCTTTTCTTTTGGAGACTGGGCGTGATATCTATGGAAAAGAACCTGGAGTGACGCCTTTGCAGGGGAGAGGGTGACACACCGGGGAGACCTCTATCTCTGGAGGTCCCTCCAGGCTGACTCCTTGTCCCTCAATGCTTCTCTCCAGAATTTGTGACTGGGACAGAGCACCCTCTGGTTCAAGGTCACACTACTGCAACCCAGAGGTGCCTGCGCAGAAGTGTCGCCGGGCCCGGCATCCGATGGCGAAATGTCACCGAGCTGAGGGTGTTGCTGGGTGATGGTGGGGTGAGGCGTAACGGCTGCACCCGAGTCGGTAGCCAGGGGCACAGAGTCAGTCAGGTTCAGAGGGCCAGAAGGATCTAAACCTGACAGGTAGCCTGTTGGTCTTCCTCTCAGTCTTCCGGCCACAAGGTTGTCTCCTCACCTCCACGCCAGTGGAAGTAGAGGGGGCAGCGGCACCATCAGCGGCAGTGTTAGAGGTAGAGTCATTTTTACTAATGTGCCCCACCTTTTTGCAGGCGTGGCAGCGCACACTTGCCCCTTAATGTCCAAAGATGTGCAGGTTGGAGTAGATTGGCCACGGTAAATTTCCCCTCAGTGTCCAAAGATTTGCAGGTTGGAGTAGATTGGCCACGGTAAATTACCCCTTAGTGTCCAAAGATTTGCAGGTTGGGTGGGGTTATGGGGTTAAGGGGATGGGATGGGGATAGGTTGTTCTTTCAGAGGGTTGCTGCAGACTCAATGGGCCAAATGGCCTCTTACTGCACTGTAGGAATTCCAAGGTGCTAATCTTGACTTTGTGTGATAGCGTCAAATGAGTAATAGTCACCAGCCTGTTTTAAATCTTCCTCAATTTTTAATTTCTGTTGACTCGCTACCACCTGGTTACTCTATCACATAATGTCAAGATCGAGCTCAGGATGAGGGGAAATAGTCAGGGCAAATGCATATTAAATTACCATGATCTGTATGATTTCTGTAAGTTATATGATGTATTTGCATGAGATTGGCAGGGGGATGGGATTTCACCTCTTCAGTCATTTTTAGGTACAACCACCTCTGGAAATTCAGAGTGAAGAGGAGAAATTGTGGCTGTGGGAAGTGAGAAGTATTAACTGATAACGTGAATATATCAGAGAGTAGTATCAAGATAAACAGAATACTTGGAGAGTTTTTATAGAATTAGAATAGGCAATAGTAAGTCATTAGATGGAGTCAGAGTAAGGGGGAAAAGCCTAAATCAGAGTTAATGTGCATGTATGCGAGTGCACAAAGTGCGGATAATACGATTGGTGAACTACGGGCACAGAATCACAAATAGAATTATGATATTATTGCTACAACAGAGACTTGGCTACAAAAAGAGCAGACAGATTCTTAAATATTCCTGGGTACAAGGTGTTCAGGAGAGACCAGAAAGGAGGAAAAGGGATGGGGGAGGGGCAGTATTGATTGAAGATGATATTATAGTACTGGAGAGAGAGGATGTTCTAGCGGGGTCAAGGACGGAATCACTCTGGCTAGAGGTAAAGAATGGAAAAAGTGCAATAACATTGATTGGTCTAATACATAGACCACCAATTAGTTGAAAGAATGTAGAGAAACAAATTTTCTAAGAAATTATAGATAAGTGCAAGGATTATAGAGTAATTGTAATTGGGGACTGTAGACGCGAACATCGTTCGGGTAGAGAATCGGGCACCCGGCCAAAATCAAGCACTGTGCCCGGCACCAATTCAGCCTGCATGCTCCCGTCCTTTGCTGGTGGCAGTAATGAGGTTTGCGCCCCGTGCCGATGGCAGAATGCAAAACCAGCATTTGCACGCATTTAAATGTGATTAGTGGTTAGACACACTATTCTCCGCCCCTCATCCGCGATGCTCCGCTCCTCTAAGACGGAAGTCTGAATTACTACAAGAATTGGCAAATGTGGACTGGGTGCCATGCCTGCAGAGGGGGAGCAGGAGGCTAAAGAAATACTGAAAAGCCATTGAAAACTTGCTGGAGGATGGCTGCCAGGGCTGGGAGCAGTGGTGGGTAGTGACTTGGTGCCAAGTCCGTGGATTTGGGGTGTCCCCTTCTGGATCGGGGTGGCGTGGCTCAGACCACCACTACTGAGTCTGTCTTTTAAACGCACCACTTTGGTGCTACTTACAGGCTTCTGACTGCTCACACTGCTGAGTGCTACCTGTGTCCTTTAAATGCTCCGAAGGACATCTGGGAGCCCACCCAAGGCGCCCCTCTGGACACCATCATACCCCGGCTGTACCATCAATTGCCCAGCTCAATCATGCATCCACCAGGTATTGGCACTCCTCAGAAGCACTGTGTCGTGTTGGGTGTTCTGGTCTACAAACAGGTCAACACGGCTGGAGATGGTGTAACTCTATTTTATTAACAATCAACTTGTAATAACATACTGTAAGCTTGGGTATGTGCATTACTAGCTTATCTGTGGACCCTGTCCTATCACTATCTAGGTGAGGCACTCAGCACATGGTGAATGTCTGAGAGGCAGGCTGTGAGCTCTGTGCTCTGAGCTGGCTGCTGCTAGAATCCGCGGGAACTCTGGTGTCCCCTGTCTTTATAGTGCGTGTGCTCTCACTGGTGATTGGCTGCGATGTTGTGTATGCTGGTTGGTCCTACTGTATGTCCATCAGTGTGTCAGTGTGTGTGTGATTGCTCCATGATATGCTGATGTATATCATGACACACTGTCCTGCTGCAAAGGAAGCTGGGAATCAGCAGAGCTCACCCCAATCAGAGGACACCTGCACCGTAGCCTTTGGAGCCCCCCCCTGGTTATCTGCCCCTCTCAGGGCAGAGGACTCACCAATGACCACCCCTTCCCCTCCGCTCCGGTTAACCAGCTGTTTCCTCCTGGTGAGACTGGCAGCACTGACTGGCTCCGCCACCACCTCCCAGGCAGTATTCAGGAGGGCAGGCTTGAGTCTGCACCCCACCCTGGGGAAGAGGGGCTCCCTCCGTTTCTCAATGGAACTGTGGGTTCACCTTGGACTCCCGAACTCAGTGGACAGGTCTTCTCTGAGCTCTCTTGGTGGCTGCAGTGAGTGTGTGGTAAATGGACCACTTAAAAACAGCTCCAGTGCCAGGTTCTTTGGCGCTAACTCCTGCTCCAGCGGTTAAAATGCCCGCTGGGCCAGAATTGCCCAAAATATATGCCAGCAGAGTGCTGGCCAATTAGCATCTCCCAAATTGCTTCCTGAATAAGGCCTCCAACAGAAACATGAAGCCTGGTGTCAATACTTAGGGTGAGATCTAGCTGTGTTGCACCCAAAAAGCGGCATGGAGTGGCTGGTAGATGCCAGAGATGCTGGGATCTACCAAACTCGCCACGCCTTGCGAGATCTAGCGCGATCATGAGAGATCACTGTCTGGCGAATCTGCAGATTAGACTCAGACAGCTAATCTCACTCTAATATGAAGTCCCGAGATCTAACCAAGGCATGGGATATAACTCCCTCGCTGTAGAGATGTTGGTGAGCTCCATTCAGTGCTGGTCTCCACAAATGTGACCATATGGAACGGTACTCACAGGGATCTTCCAGGGATCGGATGCCCTCAGGTGCAGGCCCTCTGGCTAGGATAGCACTCTGGCAGTGATGGTGCCACCTGGGCACCCTGGCACTGCCACCCTGACACATCCACTTGGATGCCCAGATGGCACTGCCAGGTGGCATTGGCATTGCCAGGATGCCAGGCTGGCACTGCCAAGATTCCAAGCTGGAATCTTTCACGTAATGGGGATCGGGCCCGGGGGTGCCCTGCATGGGTAAAAGGGGGTGTGGGGTGGGCCGAGGATGCCCTTATAGGTGAGGCTTGGGGAGGGGGTTGGGGGTCTTGTTGAGAGGGTGGGGTTGAGCGATTGGGACGCCATTTCTCCCTGCAATGAGGATTGCTGCTGAGCGGTGCTCCTCAGTGCAGAAAACGGAACTAAGTGTAGCCTCGGCTGCGCATTCCCTGCTGCTGTCCTCGATCTACCTGAATGGCCGTTCGATAGCGTGGTGTTTCTTGACACTCCGATCACCCCGGCTAATCGCGCTATAGGTCTGTTCCCATTCGGGTAGTTCGTCTCTTAGTCTCTTAGTCTCCCAAATGGTAGTTCGTCTCTTCGTCTCTTAGTCTCCCAAATGGAGAATTTCGCCCAGTATGTGTACGGTTGCAGGAATAAGGTAGGGGAGTGGGGCTAAGTAGAATACACTTTCTGAGAGCCAGTGCAGACTCAATAGGCCAAATGACCTCCTTCTGCACTGTAAAATTCTGTAATTCTATTTATTCTAGAACAAATCTTTATTTAAGCGTCTTACTTGAGAAGGTTACATCAGAAAGAAAAGTTGGGGTTTTCTTTTTCGTGTCCTACTACCACTCCGATAGATCTTGGGAGAAGCAAGAGACTCCGTATAAGAGGTCATGAGTCACGCACTAGCACCAGAGGTGGCTGGATGGACAGTAACTGTAGACATATGCTTACACAATACAGGTTTTTATTTAAATTGTGCTTACTCTAAAGATGATGGGCATTCAAAATACATTGTTGGCAATGTTTAGAGGTGCAAATGATGGGATGACAAAGGGAGAGCAATGTGAATTGAAGTACAGGGTCTTGTCTGTGGTGATGGTAACTTAGTGGTGGGAAAAAGAAAAATGGTTTAGATGTTGGGCTCATTCACCTACTAGAGAGCTGTTGTCCATCTCACCACGGCCATTCTGCGGCACGGTATAATGCCACTCAGGCACTTACCTGTTTAGGGATTGGGCTCTCGGCATCTTCAGGGTGAATTTTCTGCCTCTGAGATCTGCAGGCCAATCAGTGGGCAGCAGTGCCACTGGGAGGGGTGGCCACTGCTGGTACTGCAGCAGGGCCTCGGAACATGATCTTGCTGGAGTTCCGGCGGCCAGTCAGGGAGATCCTTGCAAGTGAGTGGGACAGGTGGGGGTAGGGTAGTGAGGAGGAGGGAATCAGTTTAAAGGGTAGGGAGGGTAATCCCGGGGAAGCCCTTTCTATGATTGGATCCACTTGTTGGTGCAAGTAGGAGGGAACCACCTCACCAGGCCACAAGCATACTCATACGGAGTGGCCCACGCCCACTGCTGGTAGAATTCAAGCTCCAGCAGGATGGGGGCCCTTAACTGGCTAAGCTCCACCCTTCCTGCCCTGGGTTCATCATGAGAATTAGGAAAGCAACAGGATATCCACCCTGTGCCGTCCTGCTCAATTAAACAGCCCCCATTGTCCATCCTACCTCCAAGGGAGGGGGAAGCATTAAATACTGCCCATCGACAGGGACTGTTCTTGTTTAGACACTTGTTGAAGAGAAAGGCACAAATATCTCCTGCAGCCAGTGACTGGTCATCCTGCACATGCTCTTCAGGCTGCTGATTCTTCTCTAATTGGATAGGCTTGATACTCTTGAATGCCGTTTCCCTCTGGCGCCTCCATGGGGACGGCACGCCCCAGAATTGCTTAAAACCCTGGAGAATCCATATTCCAGAGCACACACTGACCAACCCAAGAATCAGAAGTGTGTTTTCACAATTCAAGTTGTAGGCCCCATGTGACAATGATGGTTGAATGGACCTTGTGATGGAGGTGCTGAGGTGGCCTCCTGGTGGGAAACACAAGTGCCACCAACCAGAGCCATGGATGGTATCTCTCAGGAGGCACACACAAATTGTCCACCCTGGGTGAAAGAATGCCGGCATGGTGGATAGTGTTGAAACAAAGGAATTGTGGTTGATGCTCCTGGTTAGAGCAAACAAAACTGGATGCTGAGCAAGTGGAATCCTTTCCTGTTTTTGTAGTTGATAGGATTAATATGGAGTGTATGGTTGGCCATATGGCTGAAATGTGTGGCTCCTTGTATTGCAGTGAATCTTACCAGTCCGTAAATTGCAATGTCTTGTTAAGTTGCTGCTCTTGTCTGTGGGGAGTGGATAAACAGTCATGTTTCAGCAAACAACGCATCAGCAACTTATTTGATGGATCTGCTTGCAGTTAATTAACTCAGGTTGTTTATGGCCCTGGAGGCAACCTGGCCCCAGAGCATTAGAAATTAGGACGCTTATCATTTCCACAAGTACTGACAGTGTGGTGCCTATGACAGTAGTGGCCAAGTGCAGGAATTGCATAACTCATTCCTTTGCGAAGTGTAGGCTCTGCAAGCATTCCTTCATGGGGTCTGCCTCCATTCCTGTTCCTCCAACAAATAAAGATACAGGACCATTCACAATCCACTTGCTTCTTTAAAGTTGGAACAGGGCAAATGTGTCCGTGCTGCAATAAAAGGCATAAAGAGAAACACTGAAAAAGATGTAAGAACTCGAAAATAAGGAAAAATTAATGAAGTTTGCTTAAAGAAAATAGCTTTTCTGAATATTTCTCTACCACTGGTGGAATCCTTAACGCTTCTAATATTAGAGGTACTGATTTCAGAAAATACCACAATTCTAAAATCCATCCTATTCCCCTATTACAAAATAAAGATATATGAACATATGCAGAAACGGGCTATTTTGATAACAATGATCTATTATTTATTTGCTTCAATTCATTGGAAACTGAAGGTATGGCCGCTGATCTTCCAATTAGTGCCAGTGCTGCGTGCATTGCTGCTGCCTGTGAAGGTTTCTGAGCCTTGACCACATTGCATTATGTTAACCTATCCCGGCTGGAGCAGCATTAGGTCAGCTTAGCATTTCTAGGGGAAGATCGGTGAGCGCGGTAGGAGAAGGATGACGAGAATACATGGCCGCCATTTTTACAACAGTAATTGCCAGATTCACATTAGTTTTTAAAGGTCTCAAGTCTTTTAGTGGGTGAGTGAGCGGATGGATGAGTGTTTGGATAGGCGGGTGTGTCGTTGAGTGGGTGGATGAGCGATGAATGGGTAGTTGGGTGGGTGGGAGAGTGAATAGGTTAATGGAGTGTGTAGGTTGGTGAGTGAGTGGGTTTGTGAATGGTTCAGTGGGTGAGTGAGGAGGCCAGTGAGTGAGTTAGAAAGTGAAAGGATGAGGGTGTGGGTTGGTGAATGGTTGATTTGGTGAGCAGGTAAATGAGTGAGTTGTGGGTGGGTGGGATGGGAGAAGGTAGTTTGGTCAAAGTGATTGGATGGGGGCTTGTAAAGTCGTAGGGGGGAGTTAGGTCAGATCTGTAAGATGGTCATATCAGTGGGGTGGTTGAGTCATGGGGTAGTCAGATTACAGAGGTAGTCAGGTTGGAGGGGTGTTGCGGGAGAGAGAGTTGGTCGGGGATGGTAATTTGAGGGCAGAGGGATTATGGGAGAGAGTGTCGTGCTTGGGGGAGGTGATTAGGGGGGAGTTTTGTTGGAGAGTCAGGTCAGCGGGGAGCTGATTTGGGGGTTGTGGGAGAGAGTTGGGTTGGGGGGAGGTGATTTGTGGCGTTTGTGGGAGAGAGATTTGGGTCAGGAGGAGGTGATTGGGGGGCCTACAGGAGAGGGATGTAGCCATCTGGGATGGCCACGTCCCGATTACAAAATGGACACTTTGCAAAGAATGCAGGGAAAATTGGACAATACCTAAAAAGCAAGCAGGTGCAAGGTCTGTCTGTTGATTAGAGCTGTGGCACTCAGACAAGACCGATACTGCAGAACCATCTACATACTAATGAGCCATCCCTGGGAACAAAAAAGGCAACATTTAGGTAAACAATGCTAAGACAGACACCCTGGCGCCAGAGGAAACTAAAACAAAGCAAACCACGGCCACCTAGGATTCGGCCAGCAATCAGGGAACCCACCCCTCTATTGGAGGAAAATCGATAAGGACGATTGGGAAACGGCCCAATTAATTGGGGCCAAGTTCAAGGCCCGCCCAAAAGCACGTGAAGTCATTTTTGGTATAAAAAGGATTCCCGAAGAGAGAATTTCTCTCTTGGCCTTGGCTCTCAGTGAGGACAGACCTGCCAAAGCTACGCCAGACCAAGTAAGTTCCAAGTCAACACAGGCTACGAAATAGACGCTCCTAGTTGCTATCCTGTAAACAACTCAACCCAGCAGCCTCAGAACTGAGCAACGGCCATTGTTCCTCTGACTGAGTGGGCACCCGAAGCTAAGTCTAGGCTTTTAGTAATAGTGATAGTTTAGGTTGTAGAGTTTTATGCATGAGTAGATTTGACTGTGTGTAAATAAATGAGCATTGCTTTTGAACTCACTAACTGGTATATCGGGTCTTTGGTTAGTATTCGGTTTTGAACCTTGTGGCGGTATCGAAAGATACCTGCCGACTCTTGAGCAAACGTAATTAAACAGAGCCAAATTAAGGGACAACAGCAAGTTAGCAACAGAGAGTCGTATCAGGAGGTGGTGATTGGGGGGGCTGCAGGAGAGAGAGTCGTGTCAGGAGGAGGTGATTGGGGGGGGGGGCGGTGGAGGGTGGGAGAGAGAGTCCAGTTGGGGGAGGTGATTGGGGGGTGGGGGGGAAGAGAGTGACAGGTCCAGGGAAGTGGGGGAGAGTTGGATCGGGGGGAGTGGATGATTTGGGGGGTTTGTGGCAGAGAGAGTTGGGTCAGAGGATTGGTTTGAGGGAGATGTGGGAGAGAGAGTCGGGGGGGGGGGAGGGGAGGTGTTTTTGGGGAATTGTGGGCAAATCGGGTCAATGTGTTGTGATTTGGTGGATTGCAGTAGAGAGAGAGTCATGCCAGAGAGGTGATTAGGGCAGGGTGTGGGAGAGAGAGTTGTGTCAGGGAGGTGATTAGGGCAGGGTGTGGGAGAGAGAGTTGTGTCAGGGAGGTGAATAGGGCAGGGTGTGGGAGAAAGAGTTGTGTCAGGGAGGTAATTAGGGCAGGGTGTGGGAGAGAGAGTTGTGTCAGGGAGGTGATTAGGGCAGGGTGTGGGAGAGAGAGTCGTGCCAGAGAGGTGATTAGGGCAGGGTGTGGGAGAGAGAGTTGTGTCAGGGAGGTGATTAGGGCAGGGTGTAGGAGAGAGAGTTGTGTCAGGGAGGTGATTAGGGCAGGGTGTGGGAGAGAGTTGTGTCAGGGAGGTGATTAGGGCAGGGTGTGGGAGAGAGAGTTCTGTCAGGGAGGTGATTAGGGCAGGGTGTGGAAGAGAGTTGTGTCAGGGAGGTAATTAGGGCAGGGTATGGGAGAGGGAGTTGTGTCAGGGAGGTGATTAGGGCAGGGTGTGGGAGAGAGTTGTGTCAGGGAGGTGATTAGAGCAGAGTTTGGGAGAGAGAGTTGTGTCAGGGAGGTGATTAGGGCAGGGTGTGGGAGAGAGAGTCGTGCCAGAGAGGTGATTAGGGCAGGGTGTGGGAGAGAGAGTTGTGTCAGGGAGGTGAATAGGGCAGGGTGTGGGAGAGAGAGTTGTGACAGGGAGGTGATTAGGGCAGGGTGTGGGAGAGAGAGTTGTGTCAGGGAGGTGATTAGGGCAGGGTGTGGGAGAGAGAGTTGTGTCAGGGAGGTGATTAGGGCAGGGTGTGGGAGAGAGAGTTGTGTCAGGGAGGTGATTAGGGCAGGGTGTGGGAGAGAGTTGTGTCAGGGAGGTGATTAGGGCAGGGTGTGGGAGAGAGAGATCTGTCAGGGAGGTGATTAGGGGAGGGTGTGGGAGAGAGTTGTGTCAGGGAGGTGATTAGGGCAGGGTATAGGAGAGGGAGTTGTGTCAGGGAGGTGATTAGGGCAGGGTGTGGAAGAGAGAGTTGTGTCAGGGAGGTGATTAGGGCAGGGTGTGGGAGAGAGAGTTGTGTCAGGGAGGTGATTAGGGCAGGGTGTGGGAGAGAGAGTTGTGTCAGGGAGGTGATTAGGGCAGGGTGTGGGAGAGAGTTGTGTCAGGGAGGTGATTAGGGTAGGGTGTGGGAGAGAGAGCTCTGTCAGGGAGGTGATTAGGGCAGGGTGTGGGAGAGAGTTGTGTCAGGGAGGTGATTTGGGCAGGGTATGGGAGAGGGTGTTGTGTCAGGGAGGTGATTAGGGCAGTGTGTGGGAGAGAGAGTTGTGTCAGGTAGGTGATTAGAGCAGAGTGTGGGAGAGAGAGTTGTGTCAGGTAGGTGATTAGGGCAGGGTGTGGGAGAGAGAGTCGTGCCAGAGAGGCGATTAGGGCAGGGTGTGGGAGAGAGAGTTGTGTCAGGGAGGTATTTAGGGCAGGGTGTGGGAGAGTTGTGTCAGGGAGGTGATTTTGGCACGGTGTGGGAGAGAGAGTTGTGCCAGAGAGGTGATTAGGGCAGGGTGTGGGAGAGAGAGTTGTCAGGGAGGTGATTAGAGCAGAGTGTGGGAGAGAGTCATGCCAGAGAGGTGATTAGGGTAGGGTGTGGGAGAGAGAGCTCTGTCAGGGAGGTGATTAGGGCAGGGTGTGGGAGAGAGTTGTGTCAGGGAGGTGATTTGGGCAGGGTATGGGAGAGGGTGTTGTGTCAGGGAGGTGATTAGGGCAGTGTGTTGGAGAGAGAGTTGTGTCAGGGAGGTGATTAGGGCAGGGTGTGGGAGAGAGAGTTGTGTCAGGGAGGTCATTAGAGCAGGGTGTTGGAGAGAGAGTTGTGTCAGGGACGTGATTAGGGGAGGGTGTGGGAGAGAGAGTTGTGTCAGGGAGGTGATTAGGGGAGGGTGTGGGAGAGAGAGTCGTGTCAGGGAGGTGATTAGGGCAGGGTGTGGGAGAGAGAGTCGTGCCAGAGAGGTGATTAGGGCAGTGTGTGGGAGAGAGAGTTGTGTCAGGGAGGTGATTAGGGCAGGGTGTGGGAGAGGGAGTTGTGTCAGGGAGGTGATTTGGGCAGGGTGTGGGAGAGAGAGTTGTGTCAGGGAGGTGATTAGGGGAGGGTGTGGGAGAGATAGTTGTGTCAGGGAGGTGATTAGAGCAGGATGTGGGAGAGAGAGTGGTGTCAGGGAGGTGATTTGGGCAGGGTGTGGGAGAGAGAGTTATAGAACATAGAACATAGAACAATACAGCGCAGTACAGGCCCTTCGGCCCACGATGTTGCACCGAAACAAAAGCCATCTAACCTACACTATGCCATTATCATCCATATGTTTATCCAATAAACTTTTAAATGCCCTCAATGTTGGCGAGTTCACTACTGTAGCAGGTAGGGCATTCCACGGCCTCACTACTCTTTGCGTAAAGAACCTACCTCTGACCTCTGTCCTATATCTATTACCCCTCAGTTTAAAGTTATGTCCCCTCGTGCCAGCCATATCCATCCGCGGGAGAAGGCTCTCACTGTCCACCCTATCCAACCCCCTGATCATTTTGTATGCCTCTATTAAGTCTCCTCTTAACCTTCTTCTCTCCAACGAAAACAACCTCAAGTCCATCAGCCTTTCCTCATAAGATTTTCCCTCCATACCAGGCAACATCCTGGTAAATCTCCTCTGCACCCGCTCCAAAGCCTGTTCAGTCACCTTCTCAAAGAACTCAATAAGGTTTGTGAGGCATGACCTACCCTTCACAAAGCCATGCTGACTATCCCTGATCATATTATTCCTATCTAGATGATTATAAATCTTGTCTCTTATAATCCCCTCCAAGACTTTACCCACTACAGACGTGAGGCTCACCGGTCTATAGTTGCCGGGGTTGTCTCTGCTCCCCTTTTTGAACAAAGGGACCACATTTGCTGTCCTCCAGTCCTCTGGCACTATCCCTGTAGCCAATGATGACATAAAAATCAAAGCCAAAGGTCCAGCAATCTCTTCCCTGGCCTCCCATAGAATCCTAGGATAAATCCCATCAGGTCCCGGGGACTTATCTATTTTCAGCCTGTCCAGAATTGCCAACACCTCTTCCCTACGTACCTCAATGCCATCTATTCTATTAGCCTGGGGCTCAGCATTCTCCTCCACAACATTATCTTTTTCCTGAGTGAATACTGACGAAAAATATTCATTTAGTATCTCGCCTATCTCTTCAGACTCCACACACAATTTCCCATCCCTGTCCTTGACTGGTCCTACTCTTTCCCTAGTCATTCGCTTATTCCTGACATACCTATAGAAAGCTTATGGGTTTTCCTTGATCCTTCCTGCCAAATACTTCTCATGTCCCCTCCTTGCTCGTCTTAGCTCTCTCTTTAGATCCTTCCTCGCTACCTTGTAACTATCCATCGCCCCAACCGAAACTTCACACTTCATCTTCACATAGGCCTCCTTCTTCCTCTTAACAAGAGATTCCACTTCCTTGGTAAACCACGGTTCCCTCACTCGACGCCTTCCTCCCTGTCTGACCGGTACATACTTATCAAGAACACGCAGTAGCTGATCCTTGAACAAGCCCCACTTATCCAGTGTGCCCAACACTTGCAGCCTACTTCTCCACCTTATCCCCCCCAAGTCACGTCTAATGGCATCATAATTGCCCTTCCCCCAGCTATAACTCTTGCCCTGCGGTGTATACTTATCCCTTTCCATCATTAACGTAAACGTCACCGAATTGTGGTCACTGTCCCCAAAGTGCTCTCCTACCTCCAGATCCAACACCTGGCCTGGTTCATTACCCAAAACCAAATCCAACGTGGCCTCGCCTCTTGTTGGCCTGTCAACATATTGTTTCAGGAAACCCTCCTGCACACACTGTACAAAAAACGACCCATCTATTGTACTCGAACTATATCTTTTCCAGTCAATATTTGGAAAGTTAAAGTCTCCCATAATAACTACCCTGTTACTTTCGCTCATACCAAGTATCATCTTCGCCATCCTTTCCTCTACATCCCTAGAACTATTAGGAGGCCTATAAAAAACTCCCAACAGGGTGACCTCTCCTTTCCTGTTTCTAACTTCAGCCCATACTACCTCGGAAGAAGAGTCCCCATCTAGCATCCTCTCCGCCACCGTAATACTGCTCTTGACCAGCAGCGCCACACCTCCCCCTCTTTTGCCTCCTTCTCTGAGCTTACTAAAACACCTAAACCCCGGAACCTGCAACATCCATTCCTGTCCCTGCTCTATCCATGTCTCCGAAATGGCCACAACATCGAAGTCCCAGGTACCAACCCACGCTGCCAGTTCCCCTACCTTGTTTCGTATACTCCTGGCATTGAAGTAGACACACTTCAAACCACCTACCTGAACACTGGCCCCATCCTGCGACGTCAAATCTGTGCTCCTGACCTCTATACTCTCATTCTCCCTTACCCTAAAACTACAATCCAGGTTCCCATGCCCCTGCTGCATTAGTTTAAACCCCCCCAAAGAGCACTAACAAATCTCCCCCCCAGGATATTTGTGCCCCTCAGGTTCAGATGTAGACCATCCTGTCTGTAGAGGTCCCACCTTCCCCAGAAAGAGCCCCAGTTATCCAAAAATCTGAATCCCTCCCGCCTGCACCATCCCTGTAGCCACGTGTTTAAATGCTCTCTCTCCCTATTCCTCATCTCATTATCATGTGGCACGGGCAACAACCCAGAGATAACAACTCTGTTTGTTCTAGTTCTGAGCTTCCATCCTAGCTCCCTGAAAGCCTGCCTGACATCCTTGTCCCCTTTCCTACCTATGTCGTTGGTGCCAATGTGGACCACGACTTGGGGCTGCTCCCCCTCCCCCCTAAGGACCCGGAAAACACGATCCGAGACATCACGTACCCTTGCACCTGGGAGGCAACATACCAAACGTGAGTCTCTCATGCTCCCACACAATCTCCTATCTGTGCCCCTGACTATAGAGTCCCCAATTACTAATGCTCTGCTCCTCTCCCCCCTTCCCTTCTGAGCAACAGGGACAGACTCCGTGCCAGAGGCCCGTACCCCATGGCTTACCCCTGGTAAGTCGTCCCCCCCACAAGTATCCAAAGCGGTATACTTGTTTCTCAGGGGAACGACCGCAGGGGATCCCTGCACTGACTGTTTTTTCCCAGTCCCTCTTACAGTTACCCACCTATCTCCAATCTTTGGTGTAACTAATTCCCTGAAGCTGCTATCTATGACCCCTTCTGCCTCCCGAATGATCCGAAGTTCTTCCAACTCCAGCTCCAGTTCCCTAACTCGGTCTTGGAGGAGCTGGAGATGGCAGCACTTCCTGCAGGTAAAATCAGCAGGGACACTAACTGCATCCCTCACCTCAAACATCCTTCAGGAGGAACATTGCACTCCCTTCCCTGCCATTCCTCTAACTTTCTACCAAGATCTGGCTAACAACTAAATTAAATTTTTATAAAAAATAATAATAATATAATAAAATATGGTACTTACCTCAGACCAATGGGTTTTATTATTAGGTCAGAGGAGGAGGGCGGGTGGTAGACACTACACGTGTAGTGTCTCGGGTTTCCTCTCCACCAGAATTTATTGGTGAGGGTCTTCCCAGACGTCCACGGGTCGACTTCCTGTTCCCGCCTAAAAAACTAATTTAAAAAAAAAGAAAAATTCTCAGCTCCTGCTGAAATTGACTAACCAGCCAGCTCCACTCCCGCCGAAATCGACTGGCCTGCCCCTGCAAAGACAAGTGCTTTTAAAGGTTGACTTACCTCCCAGCAACCTCCTTCCGCAATGCTCCCGCTGAAACTGACTCACCAGCTGTTCTCCCGCCGAAATCGACTGGCCTGCCCCTGCAAAGACAAGTGCTTTTAAAGGTTGACTTACCTCCCAGCAACCTCCTTCCGCAATGCTCCCGCTGAAAGTTGTGTCAGGGAGGTGATTAGGGGAGGGTGTGGGAGAGAGAGTTGTGTCAGGGAGGTGATTTGGGCATGGTTGTGGGTGGGACAGTCGGGTCGGTGGCGGAGGTGATTGGTGGGGTTGCAGGAGAGGGAGTTAGGTCAGGTGCTGGTGATTTGGGGTGGGGGGGTTGGGTTTGTTGGAGAGAGTGTCAGATCGGGGGGGGAGTGATTTGGGGGTGGGTTGTGGGACACAGAGAGAGACGGGCCAGGGGGAAGTAATGTGAGGGGGTTTTAGAATCCCTCCAGTGAAGAAGGTGGTCTTTCGTCCCATCAGGTCTGCACTAAGCCTTTGAAAGACCACCCTACCCCGGCCCAATCCACCATTCCCGAAGAAGCTTATTGGTGTTCTTTTCGGAGTAATTGCCTCCGTCCAACAGCTCAGTCCAAATCAATTTTCATCCAATAACTGTGGAGTTCATTTGAATGTTGTATGCATTTCTTGTTGAAAGTTTTATTTTGCACTTGACAATGGGATAGGTTGATTAATGCTTTACTGAAAATGTTATGCCTAGACTAGGATTTCTACAGACAGCTTATTAAAAATACCAGATTGGAGTGTTTTAAACCCATCCGTACAATCATTCATGCTGCGACATAGTGTAAATTAAACCACAAACACTTTAACATTATAAAATATGAACAAACCTTTTGCGAAAAATTATTGCTGTACAAAATGTATGATGTTTAACAAGTTTAGCGGCCTTTGTGTAAAATTAGATATGGGAATAAAATATTCAGCATGATTAGAGCAGGTTTTATGTATTTTTTTGACTTTTATGATTGAATACAAAATTACATTTGATAAAAATGATGTGATACTTTGAACTTCTGCACTTGGGTCTGACTTTTTCAGAAGCTGTCTTTCTATTTGGACTTTACTATTTTTACAAAATATATACATAGACATTCTAAACATGAAATTGGTAGTTGTGCTCAATGGATAGAACTTCAATTAGGGATCAGAGCTGACCAATTTCCAATGGACATTTAAACTCCTTTACTATTATCCTTCTACCATAGCTTGAAATTCCAAATTTTAATTGTTTGACTCGCAGTGCACAGTCATCACAAGAGACCTCTTTATTGGATCTGGAGCTTAGATAGATACTTCGTATTATAATACTTGCTATACTATTGCACTGTACACAAGGTGTATGTGAGTTTACTTTTGTGTGTATGTATATTGTTACAACACCCTGGGCCAGTGCGCAGTCAATACCAGCCCCCCTTGACCCGGAATTGCTACATGGTTGAAATTAACTTTTTTTTAAATACCCGAGGTCTTCAGGTGCCCAATAACTACAGTCGCAAGGTTTGTAAATTTAAACACAATTAACATTTTATTATTAGCAGTAATTATAATTAAATAGGCAATGAATACAACTGGTTAACGACAATCTAATCTCTAATCCACCCCTTTTAACTCGCCCCACCTGCTACACATTTTGAGTTCCTAATCTTCTCTGCTCAACTTAAAGGCATATCTCCATTAACAATCCATGGAGCAAAAACAATAAAGACAAATTAAAAGAAATAGGAACTAAGGAAATCAACAGGATAGGTCCTTACAATATATAAACTGTGACTACTAAATTCCCACTCACCAGCTTTGCTGCAAGAATGGAGCTGAAATCTTAGACATATATTATTGATCTGATTTACATAAAACTGATACCAGTTTCAAAAGGAAATTTTATCTACTGAGGTTAGTTTACCAAGGCTTCAAGTATCTGTAACTTAGCCAATGTCCCCTGCTGATATGTTCCTGATTATTGCAAGATTCAACCTTCTTATTAGAAGGATCCCCTCCCTCATGACAATATTTTTCTTTGTGTTTGATCTGACTTTGAATACTTCATTGTAGCAGCACACAAATGAAAATGAGCTGGTTGTCAGAAAATGAGCTGGTCTGCTCCATTGGGTTGGTAAGTAATGTCACAACTAATAAGAAAAGGAGCCTGGCAGCTGATATAAGATATTGAAGAGAATTGAAGAAACTTCTAGAAAGGACGGGGTTTGGTAGGTTCAACATTTTTTCATTTCACATGTTCTGGTGTTTTTATAATCAGCTCTCAGCAGGTTAACTTGGCATTTGATATTAAGGATAGTGAGGACAAATGAACCTTGATGTTAATGTTGAGTGAACATGGGGTTGAATGTCCATGGCTTGCCCCAAAGTGAAAATAAGTTGGTGTTGAGTTCAAGGATTGATGTTTCAATTCATGGAAATTGATGGAGTCCGAGGGAAGAAAATTAGATTTTTTTTCAGCGCATCTGCTGGTCAGAGCCTCATAAATAGGCCTCCCAATAATAATCAGCACTATCTCCATGGGGGTTAGGACATGCAATCACCTTTGTCCTGCTCCGTGTTAGCTCCAACTGTCTCAATTGTATGTCACACCCTCCTGCCAGAGGGAATTTTTTCAGTAAATGTCATGAAACCTTTTTGTGTTAGGTTTAGTCATGGATGAATAACTGGTAGTGTTTTCAAGCTGCGAGACATGGGTGTAAGGCTTGCAGCATCTTTGTGTGTCAAGGTGAAGTGAAGAGTATGAATGTATGAGTACTAATTGATGGAAATTGTTGGTAGGTGAGTGGTGGGAGTACGTGCATTGATTATTGTGTGAGGTGAGCTCTGCAGTCAGCAGGATATGGCATATGAAAATACATTCACTCACATTGACCATTTGTGTGAGTCAGTGAAGTTCCATCAGCACAACAT
This sequence comes from Scyliorhinus torazame, assembly GCF_047496885.1. Taxonomy (NCBI): domain Eukaryota; kingdom Metazoa; phylum Chordata; class Chondrichthyes; order Carcharhiniformes; family Scyliorhinidae; genus Scyliorhinus; species Scyliorhinus torazame. Next base: position 94,816,923 of record NC_092714.1, on the reverse strand, counting down.
CCAGATCCTTGGGGCTTGACTCCTGACATTGATCTCCACTGCTATGTGCTCCCACTATCTGATGAGTTGGTGCTTGCAGGGCCTTCTGCCCCCTTGCAGATACAGAACATCAAGCTTACTTTCTACCTTCTGCACAATGCTTTCAATGCCACTTCCAAAAACCTTGAGGTGTGCTTTCATCCCTATTGAGCCTGCTCCCATGCCCACATGTCTGTCCTTGGCCTGCTGCAATAAGAACTAGGAGCAGGAGTAGGCCATCTGGCCCCTCGAGCCTGCTCCACCACTCAATGAGATCATGGCTGATCTTTTGTGGACTCAGCTCCACAAGAGAATGTTCCAGTGAAGCTCAACACAAACTGGAGGAACAACATCTCATCTTCCGGTTAGGCACGCTCCAGCGTTCCGGTCTCAATATCGAATTCAACAACTTCAAATGATTAGCTCTACCCCACCTTGACCCATTTGTTTTCATCCCATTTCATTTTAACTTTTCTTTTACCATTTCTTTCTTTCATGTCTTTCTTAATATATATTTAACCCCTCACCCCCAACTTATCCACCTTTCCTTACCCTTTCTCCTCTTTGCTTCCCTCTTCTCCTCCCCCACATCTACAGTTCACCCTCTGATGTTAGTTTCTCTGCTGTTTGGCCTTTCACATCTTTTGTTCTCTCTGGGGACTGCCATTAGCACTCTTTCCCCTTGGTTTCTGTGGCCATTAGCACCCGGTTTCCCTGGGTTTCTGTGGCAATGACTCATCTTTCATTCTCACTCCACAGTATAAATATTTCCCACTTCTCTGTCTGTTGGCTTTGATGAAGAGTCATCGGACTCAATATCCCTCTGTATTCTCAGACCATAGAGAAGATGTCTTGGAAACATGAGGGTGTTCCTCTCGATCTGCCAGAACATCATCATCTGTAGAATAGAACAACATTTTGTCAACATTGCTATCAGCATTGCTGGGAAGCAGAGTGTAGGTTGCCGGGTGAATGGCTGTAAGGGCAGCAAAGGCTGTTCAAGAAAATTCTGATCCGAAAGAGAAGAGAATTTATCTTTGGACACGTTGAGACTCAAAGAGAAGAACTCATGAAATTCTGAGGACCATGTAACTCCCTCAAAGGACTCTGGAAAGAGGTTTCAGATGAGGAATGATCTTCAACTCCAGGGACGATTGTCACATCTGTATTATCAACTGCTGGATCAAAGAATGAAAAGGCATTGGAGATCTGAGGTTTCAGTGAACTTGGGACGTCAAAGGATAAAATGATCAACTTCCTGTAAGACTGTAAGGAAATGAAGAGATGATTTCCCTGTGATGTTTCAGGAGGACTGTCTATTTTCTATAGGCAGTGGTAAGAGAGCTACACTTCTCTCTGTACTCAGTTGCTCCACTTTGGACAATGGGAAGAATTGCTGAGATTACGGAGACAAGACAGCCTCATCTTTTGTAATGAAAGGAACTTTCTGTAGACAATCGACACGGGGACAAGATTGTTGTACAGGATTCTACAGTTTCAGAAGTGATAAAGATTCTGTGCTGACCCTCAGCTCTGCAAGGTAGATGATTTTCAGCTCTGACTATGTACTTGTACCGATTGACTTTCTCCCTGGGAAGGTGCCAGCTGTTTAGCAGTGTAATCCTCTGTGGATTCCAAGCTGGACTCAGGCAAAGCATTCTCAGTGGAAGATTCTTCATGGACAACTGGAGATAAAGTCAGCAATACATCAGTAAATTCAGTGGAACTAAGACCTGAATGCTGCTCAGCCACTAAAAGCCCAGCTGATACTTTGAAAAAGACAACAGCGACTTCAGAAGTGCATCTGTCAACAGGAAAGATTAATCATGCTCTGGGACCTCAACATCCAAGAGACCACTCAGTGCTGCAGGCAATTCTTCCTCACCACTCTCCAGGAAGAACCAATTCAGATGCAGCAGGTTGGCGTGGGGATGGTTACAGTTGCAGTGGCTTCTGTGTAAGAAAGGAACTTACTGCTGAGTGTATAAACTTCCTCAGCTTCTGAAGACTGTCACCATGTTCTTAGATGGTCCTTCTATTTTGGAGTATTGGCGTGGGATTTGGTTCTTAGACAGACTGTAGACATTTTAAAAATATTTTTATTCTCTTTTTTTCACATTTTCTCCCAAATTTGCACCCACCAACAATAAATAATAAGCAGTAACGAATATAATGTCAATCCCCACATCAACAACAACAGTCCCATCCTCCCACCAACCCCCAAACATAAACAAATAACAAAAATGAATCAGCAATCACTCTTAGTCACCATTAACACATACAGTCCCTCTCTCCCCCCCCCCCCCCCCCCCACCCACTAATGTTCGATGTTATCCAATTCTTGAAAGTGCATGATGAATAATGCCCATGAATTGTAGAACCCCCTCCATCCTTCCTTCAGTTCAAACTTAACCTTCTCAAGAGTCAAGAATTCCAACAGGTCCCCCCGCCATGCCAGGTCACAGGGTGGAGAGGTTGCTCTCCATCCCAACAAAATCTGCCTTCGGGCGATCAACAAGGCGAAGGCTACAACATCTGCCTCCGCACCCGTTTCCAACCCCGGCTGGCCCGACACCCCGAATGTGGCCTCCCGAGGACCCGGGTCCAGTTTAACGTGCACCACTTTAGAGATTACCCTAAAACCTCCTTCCAGTAATACTCCAGTTTTGGACAGGACTAAAACATATGAACGTGGTTTGCGGGGCCACCCCCCACAACGTTCACACACATCATCTACCCCCTCAAAAGCTCATCCTCGCCCTTGTATGGTGTGCTCTATATACCACCTTCAGCTGTATCAGCCCTAACCTCGCACACGAGGTGGAGGCTTTCACTCTCCGGAGACATCACACCAAAACCCCCCTCCATACCCTCTCCCAACTTTTCCTCCCACTTTGCTTTGATCCCTTCTAGTGGTGCCTTCTCCTCTTCTAAAATTGCCCCATAAACCGCCGACACTACCCCCTTCTCCAGTCCCCCTGTCGTCAGCACCTCCTCCAGCAATGTGGAGGCCTGCCTTACAGGGAAGCTCTGTATCTCCTTCCTGGCAAAATCTCGAAGCTGCATGTATCTAAACATTTCCCCCTGCTCCAGCCCATACTTTGCTCCCAGCTCCTTCAATCCTGCAAACCGACCCCCAAGAAACAAATCTTTTGGTGGCTTAATCCCCTTCTCCTCCCATTTCCGACAATTACCATCCCACCTCCCTGGCTCAAATCTGTGGTTCCCCCGAATCGGCATTTCCCATGACCCTGCCCCCAACCCGAAGTGTTGGCGAAACTGTCTCCAAATTCTCAATGAAGCTATTATTACCGGCCTCCCTGAGTATTTCCGCGGGACCATTGGGAGCGGCGCTGTTGCTAGCGCCTTCAATCCCGACCCCCTACACAAACTCTCCTCCATTCTGACCCACTGGGAATCAACCCCTCTGACCCAGCTCTGCACCTTCTCCACATTCGCCGCCCAGTAATAATACATCAGGTTCAGAAGACCCAAACCCCCTGCCTGCCTTCCCCTCTGTAGCAGCACCTTTCTAATCCTGGCCACCTTCCCTCACCATGTGAACGAGGTAATCATTGCTTCAATCTCTCTGAAAAATGCCTTTGGCAGGAAAATCGGCAGGCCTTGGAAAATAAATAGAAATCGCGGCAACATGTTCATTTTAACCGTCTGTACCCGACCCGCCAGTGACAGAGGGAGACCATCCCACCTTGCCAGATCAGCTTTCACTCTTCCCAGCAAACTAGAAATGTTGTACCTACGGAGCCCCTCCCACTCCTGAGCAACCTGCCCCCTCCCCAGGTATCTAAAGTGAGTCCCTGCCCTACGGAATGGCAGCCCCCCCCACCCCTGTCCCCACCCCTGGCCGAGACACCACAAAATACTCATTCTTGTCTAGATTTAATTTAATTTGTACCCCGAGAAAGACCCAAACACCCGAAGCAGCTCCAATATTTCCCCTATTGACACACTCGGTTCCGACACGTATAACAACAAGTCCTTGACATATAAGGACACCCTATGCTTTATCCCCACCCCCCGTACTATCCCTTTCCATTTCCATCCCCCCGAATTTCTTAACACAATGGCCAACGGCCCAGAGGGAGACCAGAGCAGGGGAGACATAGAGATAGACTGTAGACATGCGATGATAACTGATTAGCATTGTTTATTCGTACTACATCTAAACAGGTTACAGAGTAGGCCTGTAGCTCTTGGGCATGATTTCAATCTCTGTGTCAAGAGTCCAATTGACTGATGCCATCATCTACGTCATACATTAGCACGTCCCAACTGTTAACTCTTTACACTACAATACAGTGAATCTCTTGGTAAACTATTGATTCGTTATGTTCTGTCAATGTTATGTTTAATCCAGCAATTTGTTTTCAATTTTAAAAGAATATCAAAGTTGTTCAGTTGAAATAACAAAACCTTTATGTTTGGCCACTATTGTGTATCCATGGCATTTCTAATGTTTCCTCACTAACGGTGGAACAGGGGCATTTCAAGAGACCGATCACGTGACATCATTGACCATTTGCGGGCAAACGGGCAGTGTAACATAGAAGTCTGTACTGTTAACATCTTCTCAATAAAGCTTTTCATTTGTTTGAATCTCCAAGGCCTGCAGACTTAATTTTAAAACCACCAGATTAAAAACTAGCGACGAGATAGGTGAACAGAGTTTGCAGGCACCGGAAAAGAAAAATAAATAATTAAAATTGCCGCTACATGAAAGCTGGTGTCATGGGAGCCAAGCAGCAATTACAGACATTGTAGGAACTCAGAAAATTATCGAGGAATCCGAAGAAAACAATTTTGGAAAGAAGCTTGCTACGTGCTCTGTCCAAAATGATCCTTACCCGTACTGGGAGCACCGTGAGCAGCAAGTACCCTGCAACAACAAATTTAGAGTTGCGGGGTGGGGGGGGGGGGGGGGGGTGGAGGCGGGGTGGCGGCGTGTAAGCGTGAAAGGAAAACAGGCTGAGCTCAGGTTTGAAAGCAAATCACTGCAGATGCTGGAATCTGAAACCAAAAGAAAAAATGCTGGAAAATCTCAGCAGATCTGGTAGATTCTGTAGTGAGAGAAAAGAGTTAACATTTCGAGTCCAGATGACCCTTTGTCAAAGTTTGGTTTGCCTTGTTTTGGGGAGAAAGAAAGCAAGGTAGTGCTAAAATTGTGTGGCACATCGTGCACACGCAGGTCCTTCTATAGTGAAAAATGACAGCGTTTTTGGCACCATGGGACTGTTTGAGGAGAATACAGTGTGATAGTGTTAATGTACAGAGTGATTTGACTATTTTGTCCAAGCGGACGAGATAACAGCAGATATAGTAGTCCCAACTTTCCTGAGCAAAATGGGGTGGGGGGTAGGAAATCATTAAATCTTCAGAAGAGTATGATGCATCTGGAAAAGCTAGGCACGAAAACCTCCAATGAAATTGTGTAAATATTGCAGGGCCACTATTCACTACAGAAAGGGTTAGGTTTCATAAGTGCAACCAAGAACGTGAATTGATTGCACAGTTCAGAGCTACCTTGAAAAGACTGACTGAACACTATGAATTTGGAGATGTGTTAAATGATAGATTAGTCTGTGGTTTAAGGAACAAAGTTATTCAAAATCAATTGCTAACCAAAGGCAACCTGACCTTAAAGAAAACTTTGGAAGTTGCTGTATGCATGGAATTAGCAACCAAATAAGCTCAACAGTTGAGTTCAAGCACAATAATTTACAAGATGTTGGCCGAAACACAAACACAGACTCTGTAGATGTGCAAAAGTTGGGCACTCAGCAGCAGGTTATTGGTGCAAAGGCATCATGTGCAGTAATTGAGGCAGAAAGGCTCACATTGAACATGTTTGTTGGAAAAAGAGAAACGTTTCAAGCAAAAGTTGTAAAAAAAGAAAGAATCGAATAAGTCAAATGGGGAAACTGAATAAATAAAAAAGCATCCACATCGTACAAAAAGGACCTGAGAAAAAACTTGATTCACAGTTCAAAGATGAACTGTCATTAAAGGTACTGGCTATTGCTTGTGCAACAAACCAATATTAGGTCACTTCATTACTGGATGCTCAGCCAGTGAAGATGGAGGTGGACACTGCATAGCCATCTCGTTGGTACCAGAAACTGTTTATCAAGAAAAGCTCTTACATATTGCCCTGAAACCCTTGAAGATAGTGTTCCAAACCCATGCAGGATAAGTGGTTCCCTTGAGGAGCCATATTGATGTATCATTGCAATTAATTATACAGTCAACAGATTTGTCCTTGCACATAGTCAAAGGAAATTATCCAACACTAATGGGAAGAACTTGGCTGTAAAACATCAGATTAAGTTAGACTGAGGTAAATCTCATGGCAGATTCTGAATAAAGTCTACCCACAATCTTGAAGAAACATGCCAATGTCTTCAACAGTCAGGTTGGAAGCATGAAGGATATCTCAGTAAAGCTGAAGGTCAAGGAGGAAAGTCAAGTGAGATGCTTAAAGTCAGTGCCATAATAAGCAGAGCTAAGGTCGAGGCAGAACTAGAACAGCTGGTAAGAATGGGGGTCCTTGAACCTATTGAGTGATTTGTGCCACAGCGATCATATCCATGATAACAAAAGATGGGTAAGTGCGCATTTGTGGTGATTCTAAAGTCACTCTTAATCCTGTACAGTGTGTAGAGCAGTTCCCTCTGCCCTTGATTGGTAACCTATTGGTTGGAGGCCAACACTTAAGTTAAAGTGACCTCAAATATCTTCGAATGAACGTGGATCCAGATTCACAACAGTTCTTGACGATCGTGACACACAAAGGTTTTGATATAAAAGACTACCATAGGAGTCACTTCCGTACCAGCGTTGTTTCGAGGAGCTGTGGACAAGATTTTTAGCGGATTAGATGGAGTCCAGTGTTACTTAGATGACATATTGGTTACGGGAAAGAATAAGGAAGAACATCTCTGCAACCGGATGCCGCACTCTAGAGATTAGAAGATTATAGATTAAAAGTTCAAGAAGAAAAATGTGAATTTTTCCAATCTTCAATCAGACATCTTGGACATGTTATTGATGCCAAAGAACAGAATACGTCACTTTTGAAAGTCAAAGCTATTGCTGAGGTACCCGCACTTCAGAAGGCAACTAACTTTGATCTTTCTTAGGTGTACAAAATTACCACGGATGGTTTGTCCCTAATTTGGCTCCTATTCTAAAACCTTTACACAATTTACTGTGTCAAAATAAAAATTGGAAATTATTGTGTCAAAATAAAAAGTGGAAATGGGTGGACCAATGTGAGCGAGCAATCATGCAAACCAAGAGGCGCTACTCAAGTCAGAAGTCTTGACACATTTTGATCCAAATTTACCCCGGCAACTGGCATTTAATTCATCAATTTATAGTGTTGGGGTAATGGTTTCCCACATAATGCCCACAGGTGAAAAAAAGCTGATAGCCTTTGCATCGCAGACCTTGAATAATGCTGAAAGCAATTCTGCGCAGATGGAGAAAAGCCCTCGGAATCATTTTTGGAATAAAATGGTTCCACTAATTCCTGTATGGGAGAAAATTCACTTTATTGACAAACCATCAAACACTTAACAATGATTTTTGGACCTTGTACTGGGATTCCATCAGTGGCAGCGAGCAGAATGCTGAGGTGGGCACTGCTCTTGTCAGCACACGCACACACAATCAATATTATCAGTCAAGCCTTCATGGGAATGCAGATGGACTCGCCTGACTATTCTTACCAAAACGTTCATTGATAAGCAGTTTGTGTGGAAACATTTTCTACTTCGAGCAAGTAGATAACACTCCTGTAACTGCAAGACAAGGTAAGAAGCATACCAGAAATGACCTAGTACTGTCAGAGGTCATGGTTCTTCGAGGAAAGACTTCAAGAGTAAACCCGGAGTTAAAGGCATATTCTATCTGAAGACTTGAATTATTCGCAGAGGCAGGTTTTCTCCTCTGGGGAATGAGAGTCATCATTCCACCACTACTAAGAAAACATTTATTAAATCGATTACACAAAGGCCACTGTGGTATTGTAAGGAAGAAGGAGATAGCTAGGAGCTAATTTTGGTGGCTGGGGCCAGGTGCCGGAATCGAGGAGAAGACGGGGATGTCTTGCTCAGAAGTGCAGAACCTGCAACCAACCATTAGTCCCATTACACCCATGGAAATGGCCAGAAGAAGCCTAGCAACAGGTACATGTTGATTATGCCGGACCGTTTGAAGGGCGTATGTTTATCATTCTCGCCAATGCTCACATAAAATGGCCGGAAGTTGCCATCGTGAAGATACCGTAGCAGAGAAAACAATTGTGGGATTGGGTGAAGTCGTCAGCATATTTGGTTACCCTGAACAACTCGGGAGCGATTATGGGCTGCAGTTCATTTCAAGAGTTAGTACAATAATTGGAGAATGAAATACAACTCATCCGATCTGCTCCTTATCACCCTGTCACAAAAGACATTGTGTACAGATGGTGAAACATTTGTGGAAGGTAAATAGAGAACAAGGTTCATTGTCTCAACGATTGAGTCAATTCCTGCTCACGTACAGGAATACTGTGCACTCAGCAATCCACGTTTCCCCGGCATTGCTAAAAGTCAGATACCAACTATGCACGGAATTCAATTTGCTAAAAAGGCCAAGACAAAATCAATTGTCGAGGAAAATCAATTGTCCGGTCATACGGCAGGAGAACAAGGCGAAACATGTTCTTCACCAGGGTCAAGAAGTTCTGGCGAGGAATTCTACTACAAGTGAAAGGGTGGATGTTTGCCACCATTTTAGCACAGAGAGGACTGCTTTCCTACACTGTATAAACATGAGACAATATAATATGGAGGAATCATGCAGATCAACTTTTGGTGACAAGAACCAATCTGCCAGAGACAGAACCATCAGAGTCCAATTCAAGCTATGACAAGAGAAGACCTGGACTTTGCAGAGAAACTGATATTAATTGAACCAATTGGGGAAAGCAGTACCTCAGTTGAGAACCAGACACAGAGTTAACCTCAGAACACTACATCGACTCCATTTAAAACGACCACGGACGACGTCCACGCCAAACCAAAAACATCAGAGGTTGCAGCAAGCACAAAAATGCAAATTCCTGAGGTTCACTGAAAACCACAAAGAGAATGACAGCCTCCAAAGCGTTTGACGTATTTTCTGTTCTTGATTGATTGGTCATGTTGCTAATTGTTAATGTTATGCTATTTATCGTGTCAGGGACCTTTGATTTAAAGGAGGGAGAAAAACGTTGGGTAGGATGCATTTGTGCCTCACCCCGCTGGAGGGATGCTCCGTTACGCTGGCCGGTCAATGGGGTTTTCCATTGTGGGGCAGCGCCACGCTGTCGGGAAACCCACGGGCTGCCGGCAAAACAGAGCATCCCGCTGGCGGAGAATCCCGTCGGCAGAGAATCCCACCTGTTATTTTTAGTGTTTCCTCACTAACACCTTGTAGTGGAGCAGCGGCATTTTTAGAGACCTTTCACAGACAAACAGGCAGTGTACATGACAGCCTGTAGTGTTAACATCTTCTAAATAAAGCTATTTTTTGTTTAAACCTCTGAGGGCTATAGGTTTAATTTTAAAACCATCACAGCTACCGACTATTAAAATTTATATTAAAAACCGGTAATAAAACATTCAATTGGATACATTTGCTATGTTTTAATACAATTGCATTGATATCAACAGTATTTGATCATGTAATTTCATTATTGTGATGTGGTCATGGTGGCAGGGCGGGGGGAGAGCAGTTTGTCTGGGTGCGTATGGGTGCTGTGCATGGGGAGTATTCACAGCACAATATGAAAGATGTAACTGAATGTGTTTCTTGTTAGCCAAAATAATTCATAAAATTAGAATGTCAGTGGCGGGATTTCTGAGACTAAGTGTTGACACCCGGGCAGGATTCGTGGACTTCCATGACAACAAAACTGGCGCCGCACCTGGAGCGATTCAGTGACTGTTAAGGGGCTAGCACCGGCACCACATAGAACACAATAGATTCCCATGAGATACGGTGTGGGATTTGCAATTGACACTCAGGAGGCTGACAAGCTGCAGCCGCATACACACACTGCACTCCCCACACACCATCCCAGCCAACAAGATGGCAGCGAGGAGAGCAGCTCCATGATTTATGGACGCTGAACTAGAGACCCTCCTGGATGCAATGGAGGAGAGGCAGACCACCCTGACGCTGGCCCGGGAAGGAGGCTGTCAGCCGCTGCCATTCGCTGTGCCTGGGCGCAGGTGGCAGAGGTAGTCAGCGCAACCAGCAACACTGAATGGACTGGCCTCCAGTGGCAGAAGAAACTGCATGACCTCCTCAGGGCGGCGAGGGAGAATAGGCAACACTGTGCACCTTGTACCAACCACTGTCACTCACCCCATGCTGCACCGCATGCCGGCACCCATATCGGCTACTATTGATGGGTGCCCTGGCTTTGAAGCCAACAGCTACCCTGGGCTGCTTGCGTTGGACTGTCTAACACTGGGGATTTCCTGTTTCTTTCCCCCCCGCCCACCCAGGAGAAGGCCACCCATAACCACCGGGAGCGGGAGAAAACTAGAGGTGGACCGCCGGAAGTGGGGGCCCACACCATGGCACAGCCAAGGGCCCTGGATGTGGTCAGCGGGCCTGACGAAAGGCAAGTCCCTGGGGTGGAGATCGGCCAGGGGTGAGGTAGTGAGACCCTGCTGAGATGCAGTTCCCGTGCCATGTGTGTCATCCACTGCCACCTCCACCCGCACAACATCGTCACACCCACACCACCCTCACCCCCACACCACCCTCACCCCCACCCCCTGCCTGCGGTCTAATCATGAATCTCGAATTGTGACTTGCAGGAACTGCTGGTGATGGGGCGGGTCCACCTAGTGTCTCCCGACCCCAGCCAGTGCACAACCACAACCTACCGTATGCCGAGCAGCGGTGATGACACCGACTCAGAGTTGACTCATAAGCCTGAGACCCAGGGACCCCAGAGCTCGAGTTCAATGTTGACACATGATTTCCCATCACAGCTGTCTCCAACACCCTCCACCGTCCCAGAGACACTCACCTCGGTGGGACACTTTAGTGAAGAGGCTCCTGGGAAACTCTTTGGTGCGCACCACACAGATGCTCCAGTATATCACGTGGAAGTAGGAACTCCCGAGGGGGCAGATGGTCGAAGGGAAGGCTGACCCCAGGGACGAGCTGCAGTCCAGTCGGGTTACGGGCTTCTAGACCGGACAATTCCATCGATTGTGGATATGCAGCCGCAGAGCCAGGGACTACATGTGGGGTTGTTGACGAGCATCCAGCACTTGCAGGCACACATGGAGGAGTCCAACTGTGTGCAGGAGTAGGAGGTTGTGCCAACCATGCGTGCCACCCAGGCTCACACCGCACGGGTGGCATCCGCGGTGGAGGCCCCGGGGACAAGGGATTTGGCAATGGATCACCATGTCCAAGGCCTGGGGCAATCTGTGCAGGTGGTGGCCGGGGCCCAGGACAGGCTGCCCTATCACAGGCAGCCATGTGCCAGATCTGCCTGGACATTGCAGCGGCGTTCCTCAGCATGGCCCAGTCACAGTGGTTCATGGCTGAGAGTGTCGGTGGCATTGACCAGGTGCTGGCTGACGTGGCACACACACACAGGAAGGTTGCGCAGTCCTGGTTCCCAAAGGAGATGGTGCAGTCACTGGCTGATGTGGCACAGACCCATAAGGTGGTGGCACAGTCCCAGACTGAGGTGGTCCACTCCCTGTGCTCCATAAGGCCAGAAAGCTAAACATCCTCCATCCCGCTGTTACTGCCAACGCAGGGCCCACCCCCCCAGTAGTGGAGCAGGTATGTATCATGGAGGGGCTGCAGGTGGGGTGGGAGGCCGGGTGTGGGGGGATGTGGGGGTGGGATGCGGTGTCCATGCCTCTGGCCAGACCCCCACAGTCGGTGAACCTGGAGGTGATCAGAGTTTTCTGTGCATGTTGGCCATATTGCACATGATTTGCAGCCTCCTGTGCCTGCCTGGGCCCCATGTCCTGCCCATCCTCGCCCGCCCCCACATCCTCCTCGTCGGATGAGGAATGGTGTTCCTCCCCCTCCTCTAGCACGTCACCCCTCTGACGTGAGATGTTGTGGAGGATGCTGCAGGCCACCATGATCCGGGCGATACACCTAGCACTATACTGGAGGGCCCCTCCAGAGTGGTCCAGGCACCTGAATTGCATCTTCAGGAGGCCGAAGCACCGCTCGATCACATCCTGGTCGCTGCATGGGCGTCGTTTTGATGGGTCTCCCGGTCGGTCTGTGGCCTCCAGATAGGTGTCATCAGCCACAACCGCAGTAGATAACCCCTGTCGCCAGGAGCCAAACCCCCAGCAAAGGGTGCACCTCAAAGAGATCGGGATCGTCGAGTGCACCAGGATGAAGGCACCGTGCAGACTGCCGGTATCGGGTGCAGACATACATGATGCGCATTTGATGGTCTCATATCAGCTGCACGTTCACTTAGTGGAACCCCTTTTGGTTTGTGTAGAGTGGCCTGTCATCTGCAGGTACTCGTAGGGCGACATGTATCCCGTCGATCACCGCCTGCACCCAATGCATGTCGGCAATGGAGGCGAACCCCGCTGCCCGGGCAACCTGGTGGACTTGGTCCACATTGAATGGATGTATTGTGCTGATTGGGCATATAGGGCCTCTGTGACGGTGCAGATGCACAGAGGTCTGTGAGATTCTGGACAGGTCCCCGTGGTGACCGTCACCATGACGGCCTCTGGGAGTGGGTGTCCTTCCCCATTACCAGCGGTGCCAGATGATCTGGCAGATATTTCATACTGTCCCCCTGTTCAGCCGGAGTCTTCGGCGGCATGCCCGGTCCAGCAGGTCCTTGAATGACGGGCATTGCCGTACACGCAGGACTCATGCATTGCCTCCTTTGCATTTCCTCTTCCTCCTCCTCGGTCTGTTGAGCTATCCATCCTCAGTGGCTGACTCCTGTTCCTCTGGAGCACACTCTGCTGCTGCAGCTTCCTCCACCATGAGTAGCTCTAGCTCGTACAGCCGCACGGTATCCTAGTGCTGTGGCGACTAGGAAGAAGGCCACCATTACTGGTTGAATTCCAATATCTATTGTCTGCAGGGGGTGAAAGGCTGACATGTTTGTTCTGCCCGCACATTTCATCCCCCCCCACCTTCCTATCCATACCCAGGCCCTGTTGGTGGCCGGAACCATGGCGGCCTTAGGCCCTGGCACCAACCTCTGCTGCCAGGGGTACTGTCGGCTGGGACTGCCCAAGCCAGCGGTAAGCTCCACAGCACCCATCTGGTGCCCCTGTAGGGGCTACAGTGGGCATTTCCCTGGGTGGGCAGCATGATGTCCCGCCAGTGGGTGGTGACCGCTTTAGTATGTCGGAGGATGGGGTGCAGAGGGTTGTAGGATGGGTGCTGAGTTGCAGGGTAATGGGATATGGCTGGGGTGTGGGGGTTGGTAGGCTAGGGGCTGGGGTGTGGGGGGTAGGAGAGTGGGGCTAGGGTGCAGTGAATGATGGGGTGGAGAGTGGGGGCTGGGTTTTGGGGGGTGGGGGCACTATACGGCCAATGTCACTGCAGAGCCAGGGTCCACATTGGGTGGTCAGTGGGGTGTGCTGCAGAGCCAGGGCCTACGTTGGGTGGTTAGTAGGGTATGCAGCAAGATGGCTGCCTTGCAGCTGTGGCAAAAACAGTCCATTCAGGACACTGCCCCAGCCCCATGGGGTGTCACCCCGGCCCCAAGGCCCATTCCCCCAATACCAACCCCCCTCCTCCAGCCAGCCTGGCCAGTGTCAGGATCAGCACACCACGGTTGCGCCTCTCCGTGTCTGATCGCCTCTCTCTCTCTTTCTCTCATCAGCCACAGCGCCAGTTACACAATTTTTATAGCACAAGTGAAGCTTGCCTCGGGAATTTGTCCCCAGTGGTGGCGGAGAATCGCGGAGGCCCCGGAGAATACTGGGTCAGGACCCGCTAATGGTATGCCAAGCGTGTTTACTGTACTTGCTTTCTGGAACTCATTGACGCTGCTGTCGAGGCGACAGAGAATTGCGAATTGGTGTGAAAACGGCGCCCGCCGCGATTTTGATGTCGGAACCGATTCTCTGCCCAATCGCGTTTCATGATTCCAGCGTCGTCCAACGGAGAATCCCGCCCCAGACCTTGTATCTTAATCTAAAGATTGTAGATGATTTTATACAAATGCCCCTTCCTCCCTGTGGACATTTGCAAACTGTATGTATCCCAATATATTATACTGTTACTCATCAGTGCCTTAGTATGTTTTGCGATTCCTCTTTTAGAAAACGTTGCTGCACTGACATTACCTTTAGAAACTAGGAGCGGGCTTGTCTGCATATATTTTTCTTCTAATTAAACTAGACGGATTGTGGTATCAGAGACAACCAAATTAAAAATACAGTGACCTTTCAAAACACAACTGAGTCAAGGCTAGATTCACTCGACGATCTCATATTCGACTGCTTCCTATTACATGGTTTGATAGTATAATATTTTTTTAATGTATTTCAAAGCTACCTTTGTTTAATATTTCATGTAAACTCATATTGAAAAAGGTCAAGTCCATTGAGTTTCAACATTTATCAAGAATGTACAGAGATGGTGCAGAAATCTAGTCTTGCTCTTCATAGACTGCAAATCAATACAAAAAAAACAAACTAACAGATCTGGTTGTAAAGGCCCCAAAGGTTACAGGTTCAAACCCTTTGAAACCAGCTGCTCTTTGCTGACAAATTCTGCCACTTGCTTTGTTGCATTACCAGATGCAGGAGTAGAACGCTTCCTCCTCCCCAAAAGAATCTTGATGGACACCTCCCTGAAAATAGATTTCCTCGACTGTGGCTCTCCTTAATATTATTTCTCTTTAAACTGTTCACTTAGTCTTACTTCGCCTGAAACACTCCACCTTTTTTTTTTAATTTAGAGTACCCAATTTTATTTTTTTCCAATTTAGGGGCAATTTAGTGTGGCCAATCTACCTAACCTGCACATCTTTGGATTGTGGGGGTGAAAACCACACAGACACAAGAAGAATGTGAAAACTCCACACGGACAGTGACCCAGGGCCGGGATTCGAACCCGGGTCCTCAGTGCCGCAGTCCCAGTGTTAACCACTGCGCCACATGCCGCTCCGAAACACTCCACCTTTAACCAATTGTTAGGATACTGGACAAGATTCTAACTTTTGTTAGGATACTGGATGAGAACACCAAATAATTTTCCATCTGTAAAACATGTGAGGAAAGGATACTTCACACCAGGAATGATGACTCTGACCAATAGGTATCTTTTATGTTCAAACAATCTTTACTGTAAACATATAATTAATTAACATCAAATAAATCGTTTTACAATTATCAGCAAATCTGTTCTTAAATAAAAGGGGAAAACTTGGTAACTTACTAACTACACTAATTCCAAATAAGCAACCCAATACAGTTCAAATGCCACTTATAAATAATGATGAGGAGATGCCGGCATGGGGGGGGGGGGGGGGCGGGCACAGTAAGAAGTCTTAGAACACCAGGTAAAGTCCAACAGGCTTGTTTGGAATCACTAGTGTCATGCGAGAGTGCCTTTAAAAACTGGATGTTCAAGCAATGCACCTTTAAGAAAACAGTGATGTCATAGAGTGGGTGGAGCTCAGCTCAGTTCAGCCATTTTGAAGTTTAAGTTTTAAAAAGTGCCTGGCTGGTTTTGCTGAGAGCAGTTTAAAAGTGCCTGGTTGTTTTGCTGTGAGCTGATTAAAAGGAGAAAGCCAGTTTGAGACAGCAGCTTGAAAAGTTCTGGTTTGCTGTGAGTTGCCTGAAGGGAGAAGCCAGTTTTGAAAAGAGCTGGGTGTGTGTGTCTGTGTTTTGCAGTTTGCAGGAAGAAAGCAAGGTGCTGGAGCTGAAGTCAACCAAGCTAATATGTCTCTGCCATTCTACAGAAAATATATATCCTTTAACCTGATGTGATACTGTTTAAAGGTGTTAAGCCTCTTGGAAGTTTGAAGGAATATTATCAGGAGTTATTTACTGTTGCAATATTTTCTGAGTTATCTTTGAAGTAAGGGGTGTTAAGAGATCCAATGTTTATTTAAGATGTTAAGTTGAGTTCATGGATAAAGAGTGTTTTGTGTTTAAAAACCCACGTGTCCATAATTGTAATTCCACACCTAGGGAAAAGCCGTGTGCTCGGAAAAGCAACAACTACATTAAAGGGTGAGGTTGGTTGAACTCCATGATACATTTTGGAGTTCTGAAAATGCCTCGCCCATAACAATAGCTTTCGGAGCACAGCTCCTTCATCAGGTCTGCTGTTCCGGTTCATTGGTTGAGCAGAAACTGATAGTCACGTTCTGCATGCATGTGTATGGCCTCAACTGGGACCTTGGATTCATGTCGCATTACATTCACCCCCCACCATCTGACCTGGGCATGTGAAATCCTACCAACTGTCATGGGTTGAAACAATTTACACCTCTTTAACCTGCGATTATCCCTCTCTCTAGTCACACCGTCTGGACCTGTAAAGACTTAATCACCTGCAAAGACTCACATTCAAAGTACCATCTTGCAACATTAACTTTGTCTATATTTGTGTTTGTGGAACCCACCTCTTCACTCACCTGATGTAGGAGCTGCACTCCGAAAGCTAGTGCTTCCAAACAAACCTGTTGGACTTTAACCTGGTGTTGTAAGACTTCTTACTTAGAAATAAAGTTAACAAGCAACAGGTTTACTTATTTAGCTGTGTTGAGGCTTTCCGAGAGAGACCCTTTGAAGAGCAGATTCAGTACACTTCTGTCTTGTCAGACTCAAATCCTATATGAAACTGCTTTTCAATGTAAAATATTCTAACATACTGTCAAACTACAGACAAGACTGGCTCCTCCCACTATTTACATCATCTGTATCCTACTATGCTCCATGACCTGCTTAGCTAGACCTAAACATCACTCCTTCATAAATGATCTACGTTCCAGAGGATCTACAACAATCAAAACATGATTCCATTAGTCCTTATAAAAGCAAATTACTGTGGATGCTGGAGGCGAAACATTAGCTCTTTTCTCTTCCTATAGATTCTGCCGGACCTGCTGAGATTTTCCCGCATTTTCTCTTTGGTTCCATTCATCCTTTATCTGTAATCAAGTAAGTTTGATTTTGATTTGATTTATTTATTGTCACGTGTACCGAGGTACAGTGTGAAGTATTGTTCTCCGTACAATCCAGGCAGATGGTTCCATACATGAATTCATAGAATATATTATAAATACACAATGTAAATACATAGACAAAAGACACCGGGTGCAACATACAGAATGTAATGCTACAACTGTAGAGAAGAAGCATAGAACGATCAGTTCAATCCATTAGAGGGCCATTCAAGAGTCTGGTAACAGCAGGGAAGAAGCTGTTTTTGAATCTATTGTTGCGTGGTTGGAATCAATCATTCCCTCACATTTAAGACTCTTTAATTACAGCTTTAGTAGACACACTGCCTGTATATATTTTAAACCAGGATGCTTTAACAACATTTCTGCCACAAATATGGAATGTAATCGGCAGAATTCTTAATTTCTGAGACTAAGAAGGGCAGCACGGTGGCACAGTGGGTAGCACTGCTGCCTCACGGCGCTGAGGTCCCAGGTTCAATCCCGGCTCTGGGTTACTGTCCATGTGGAGTTTGCACATTCTCCCCGTATTTGCGTGGGTTTCACCCCCACAGCCCAAAGATGTGCAGGGTAGGTGGATTGGCCATGCTAAATTGACTCTTAATTGGAAAAAAAAATGAATTGGATACACAAAATAAAAAAATATATATTTCTGAGACTAAGTGTTGACTCCGGGTCAGGATTCGCGGAGTTCTACGACAGCAAAACTGGCGCCGTACTTGGACCAATTTAACGACCGTTAAGAGGCTAGCACCAGCGCCACATGGAACAGAATTGATTCCAATGAGAAATGGTGCGAGATTCACCGGATTTGCGATTGACACTCAGGAGGCCGACAAGCTGCAGCCACATAGACACACTCCACTCCCCACACACACGAGCTTGAGATTCTGCTAGATGCTGTGGAAGAGAGGCGGGTGACACTTTACCCCAGCCCGGGAAGGAGTGTGCCAGCCACCGCCAATAAACGTGCCTGGAGCTGGTGGCAGAAGCTCTAAGCACCGTGGTCAACACCGTCTGGATTGGCCAGCAGTGCCGTAAGAAACTGCACAACCTCCTCATGGCAGTCAGGGTAAGTAGGCAGCACTGTGACCCTGCCACAAACCCCAGTCCCACACACCTGCAACCCTACCACCTCCTCACCCAGAGGGCATCTGAGCCCCCACCCTGAACCACACGCTGATAGTTATATCGGCCGCCATGGCCGGGTGCCCTGACCATTTTAGCCATCAGCTTCCCACCCCCCTGGGCTGCCTGCATCAGTTGGACTGTCTAACACTGTGCGTTATCTGGTTACCAATCCCCACACCCCACCACCAAGAGAAGGCCTCCCATAGGTGCATGGAACGGGAAAAGACTGGAAGGGGACCGCCAGATCTACGAACCCTCACCCTGGCAGAGCAGTACTTGGAACTACGATGTTGTGGCAATTATGGAGACATGGATTTCACAGGGGCAGGAATGGTTGTTAGATGTTCTGGGGTTTAGATGTTTTCAGAAGAATGGGGAGGGAGGTAAAAGAGGAGGGGGGTGGCACTGTTACTTAGAGAGTGCACCACAGCTGCAGAAAAGGAGGTAGTTGAGGAGGGTTTGTCTACTGAGTCAGTGTGGGTGGAAGTCAGAAACAAGAAAAGAGCAGTCACTTTATTGGCAGTTTTCTACAGACCCCCTAATAGTAGCCGAGAGATAGAGGAACAGATTGGGCGTCAGATCTTGGAAAAGTGCAGACGTAACTGAGTTGTTGTCATGGGTGACTTCAACTTCCCTAATATTGACTGGAACCTCTTTAGTGCAAATGGTTTGGATGGAGCAGATTTTGTCAGGTGAGTACAGGAAGGATTCCTGACTCAATATGTAGATAGGCTGACTAGGGGGGACTTGGTACTCGGCAACGAACCAGGCCAGGTGTCAGATGTCTCAGTGGGAGAATATTTTGGTACAGTGACCACAACTCCTTGACCTTTACCATAGTCATGGAGAGCAATAGGAACAGACAGTATGCAAAGGTTTTTAATTGGGGGAGAGGAAATTATACTGCTATTAGACAGGAGCTGAGGAGCATAAAGTGGGAGCAATTGTTCTTGGGGAAATACACAACAGTAATGTGAGGGTTGTTAAAGGAGCACTTGCTGCGAGTGCTGGATAGTTTTGTCCCACTAAGACGAGGAAGGAATGGTAAGGTGAAGGAGCCTTGGTTGATAAGAGAAGTGGAGCTTCTAGCCAAGAGGAAGAAGGAACCTTACGTAAGGTTGAGGAAGCAAGAATCTGACTCGGCTCTCGAGGGTTACAAGGTAGCCAGGAAGGAATTCAAAAATGGACTGAGGAGAGCTAGAAGGGGGCATGAAAAATCCCTGGCGGGAAGGATTAGGGAAAACCCCAAGGCGTTCTACACTTGTGTCAGAAATAAGAGGATGATCAGAGTGAGAGTAGGGCCGATCAGGGAGAGTGGAGGGAACTTGTGCCTAGAGTCTGAGGAGATGGGGGAGGCCCTAAATGAATATTTTGCTTCAGTATTCACTAGAGACAGGGACCTTGTTGCTCATGAGAACAGTGTGGACCAGGTTAATAGACGTGAACAGGTTGATATTAAGAAGGAGGATGTGCTGGAAATTTTGAAAAGCATCAGGATAGATAAGTCCCCTGGGCCTGACGGGATATACCCAAGGTTACTACGGGAAGCGAGGGAGGAGATTGCTGCGCCGTTGGCGATGATTCTTGCGTCCTCATTCTCCACTGGAGTAGTGCTGGATGATTGGAGGGAGGCGAATGTTGTTCCCCTGTTCAAGAAAGGGAATGGGGAAATCCCTGGGAATTACAGATCCATCAGTTTTACGTTGTGGTGAGCAAAATATTGGAAAGGTTTCTGAGAGATAGGGTTTATGATTATTTAGAAAAACATAGTTTGATTAAAGATAGTCAGCATGGCTTTGTGAGGGGCAGGTCATGCCTCGCAAGCCTCATTGAATTTTTTGAGGATGTGACTAGATACATTGATGAAGGTCGGGCAGTGGATGTTGTGTATATATATTTCAGTAAGGCATTTGATAAGATTCTCCATGGTAGGTTCATTCAGAAAGTTAGGGGGCATGGGATACAGGGAAATTTGGCTGTCTGGATACAGAATTGGCTGGCCAAAAGAAGACAGCTTGTGGTAGTGGATGGAAAGTATTCCGCCTGGAGGTCGGTGACCAGTGGTGTCCCGCAAGGATCTGTTCTGTGACCTCTGCTCTTTGTGGTTTTTATAAATGACTTGGATGAGGAAGTGGAAGAGTAGGTTAGTAAGCTGCTGATGACATGAAGGTTGGGGGAGTTGTAGATAGTGTTGAGGGTTGTTGCAGGTTACAACAGGACTGTGACAGGATGCAGAGCTGGGATCAGAAGTGGCAGATGGAGTTCAACCTTGATAAATGTGAAGTGATTCATTTTGGAAGGTCGAATTTGAATGCTGAATACAGGGCTAAAGGAAGGATTCTTGAAAGTGTGGAGGAACAGAGAGACCTTGGGGTCCACGTACATGGATCCCTCAAAGTTGCCACCCAGGTTGATAGGGTTGTTAAGAAGGCGTATGGTGTGTTGGCTTTCATTAATAGAGGGATTGAGTTTAAGAGCCGTGAGGTTTTGCTGCAGCTTTATAAAACCCTAGTCAGACCACGCTTGGAATATTGTGTCCACTTCTGGTCACCTCATTATAGGAAGGATGTGGATGCTTTGGAGAGGGTACAGAGGATATTTACCAGGATGCTGCCTGGACTGGAGGGCATGTCTTATGAAGAAAGGTTGAGGGAGCTCGGGCTTTTCTCACTAGAACAAAGAAGGCAAAGAGGTGACTTGATAGAGGTGTACAAGGTGATGAGAGGCATGGATAGAGGTAGATAGCCAGAGACATTTCCCCAGGGTGGAAATGGCTGTCACGAGGTCACATAATTTTAAGGTGATTGGAGGAAGGTATAGGGGAGATGTCAGAGGTAGGTTCTTTACACAGAGAGTGGTGGGTGTGTGGAATGCACTGCCAGCAGAGGTGGTGGTATCAGAGTCATTCGGGACATTTAAGCGACTAAGCCAGGCACATGGATAGCAGAAAATTGAAGGGGTGTAGGTTAGGTTGATCTTAGATTAGGATAAATGGTCGGCACAACACCATGGGTTGAAGGGCCTGTACTGTTCTATGTTCTATGGCAGAGCAGTTGGCCCTGGACTTGGTCGGTGGGCCCGAAGAAAGGGCAATCGCCAGGGTGGAGGTCGGCCGTGGGAGAGGAAGTGAGGCCTCTCTGAGTTACGGTTTCCCGTGACACCTGTGTCAACACCCCCCCCAACAGCACCCCTGCATCACCCTCACCTCCACACCACCCCCACATCCCCATATCCCTGCTCCACCAACGCACACACACACACACACACACACACACACACGGCCTATGGTCTAACCATGCGTCTTGCCTTGTGCCTTGCAGGACCTGCTGCCGATGGGGTGGACTCCTGGTGTCCACCGCCCCTGTCCCCAGCCAGAGCCAAAACACGCAGTGTCAACCAATGACGTGGACACGGACACGAGCTATAGACCTGAGGCCCAGGACATCCCAAAACTCAAGTCCAGGGGTGACAGTGATTTCCGGTCACAGCTGTCTCCAACACTGTCCACCTGCCCAGAGACACTCACCTCGGTTGGGCAATTTATAAAGAAGATCCTGGGACACTATCTGGTGCACACCACACACATGCTCTGGTACAGCAGGTGGAAGTAGGAACTCCTGAGGGGATGGACAGTCGGAGAGTAGGCTGACCCCAGGGACTAGCTGCTGTCCAGGTGGGTTTTGGGCTTATGGAACAGACAGTCCCATCGATTGTGGAGATGCAGTCGCAGAGCGAGGGACTAGATGAGGGGTTGTCGGCGAGCATCCAACACCTGCAGGCGTAGGTGGACGAGTTCAAAAAGGAGCAGGAGGTGGTGCCGGCCATGCATGCCAACCAGGCCAACACTGCACAGGTGGTGTCCGTGGTGGAGTCCTTGGGGGAGAGGGTTTCGGCTATGGATCAGCATGTCCAAGGCCAGAGGCATTCTGTGCAGACTGTAGCGGAGGCCAGGCAGATGTGCCATCTCACAGAAAGCTATGTGCCAGAGCCACTTAGACATTGCAATGGCACTCCTTAGCATAGCCCAATCACAGCGGGCCATGGCCAAGAGCGTCGGCAGCATTGCCCAGGTGCTAGCTGCACGGTTCAATTCCCGTAGCAGCCTCCCCGAACAGGCGCCGGAATGTGGCGATTCGGGGCTTTTCACAGTAACTTCATTTGAAGTCTACTTGTGACAATAAGCGATTTTCATTTCATTTCATTTTCATGTAGCACAGACCTAGAGTGAAGTGGCCCAGTCCCAGAGGGAGATGGCATGGTCAGTGGCTGGTGTCGCACAGACCCAGAAGGTGGTGGTACAGTCGCAGCGTGATGTGGCGCAGTCCCAGATGAAGGTGGTCCACTCCTGTGCTCCATGATTGCGAGCATGCAGACCCTGGCCGGGATGAACTGACAGTGCCAGGTAGCAGGGGAGCACCACTTGCACCTGGTCCCATGGAGTAGCCGGGGGGGCATTGGGCACCCCGAGGTAGGAGGAGGCGATGGTACCCGTGCCGGTGACTCCGCACGGGAGGTGCTGGAACACCGCAGCACCTCGGACTCCCCCATGCATCCCCTCCTGTCCCTGGCACATCTGGTGGGCAGTAGGCAGAACAGGGCAACATCATGCCACCTGGGACACCCGAGCAGCAGCCCGGCCCATCCAGGCCCGGTCGCCCCAGAAGACGTCCGCCAAAGGGGACCCAGGTCGCAGGGTGGGGATCACAGTCGCCGCCTCCACTCCTGGTGTATCATCTGGGGATCCACTTAGATGTCAGGGCCCGTAAGGCAAGAAAAGTAGTCACCAGTTAAAGTGGCACGGTTGCAGGGCACAGTTTAGTGATGGGGGCTAGATCATGTCTCTGTAGAAATGTTCTCACATTAAACACCTGTGCGCAATGTTACAACCTGCTTCGGTGCTCTGTGTGACAGGTGGGCGGGTCTGGTCTGGTCTGGCCGCAAAGGGTGCGCAGGGGAGGGGGGGGGGGGCGGGGAGGAGAGGAGAGCAGACATTGGGAGTGGGTCTGGCTTGGGGACCGTGGTTCAGTCAGCGCTCACCGCTCTGGTGACTCACCACCCTCTGCCACATCCCACCACTTATCGATGGGGCCGTGTGATGGAATGGCCAGCTCGCATGTAGGGATCACCAGGGTGAACAATGGAAAGTGCTATCTTGGACAGGAGTCCAATGTTGTCAAATCATGTGAAGTACCAGAGCTCATCATCCTCCATCACATGGACCAGACCCGCTGCTACTGCCAACCCAGGGACCGCACCCCTTAATGAGGCCGGTATGTATCAAGGAGGGGGTTGCAGGCGGGGTGGTGTATGGGGTTTGGGGGAGTGGGGGGAGATATGGGAGCACGGTAGCTCAATGGGCAGCATGGTAGCACAGTGGTTAGAACAGTTGCTTCTCAACTCCAGGGTCCCAGGTTCGATTCCCGGCTTGGGTCACTGTCTGTGCGGAGTCTGCACGTTCTCCCCGTGTGTGCGTGGGTTTCCTCCGGGTGCTCCGGTTTCCTCCTACAGTCCAAAGATGTGCAATTTTGGTGGATTGGCCATGCTAAATTTCCCCTTAGTGTCCAAAAGAAGGTTGGGTGTGGTTACTGGGATAAGGGGATAGGGTGGAGATGTGGGCTTGGGTAGGGTGCTCTTTCCAAGGGCCGGTGCTGACCCGATGGGCTGGATGGCCTCCTTCTGCACTGTAAAGTCTATGATTCTATGATACGGTGTCCGTGCCCCTGGCCGATCTCTCCCCTCCCAGTCGGTGAACCTGGGAATCATCGAGTGTGCCAAGATGAAGACGTCATGCACACTGCCCGCGTATCGGGCGCAGATATGCATGATGTGCATCCGATGATTACGTACCAGCTGCATGTTCATCGAGTGGAACCCCTTTTGGTTTGTGTAGAGTGGCCTGTCATCTGCAGGCATTCGTAGGGCGACATGCATCCTGTTGGTCACCCCCTGGACCTGGGGTATCTCAGCGATGGCGGCGAACCCCGCTTGCCCAGACATCCTGGTGGGCTGGCTCCACATTGAAGTGGGTGTATTGTGCCGACTGGGCATATAGGGTTTCGTTACGGCACGGATACATATGTGCAATGAGCTCATGAGGTCTCGGACAGGTTCCCACTCGGCACCTGGAAAGACCCCGTGACGTAAACATTTAGGGTGACCATCACCATGAGGGCCACCAGGAGCGGGTGTCCGCCCCCTTACCCTACGGTGCCAGGTGCACCATGATCTGGCAGATATGTCACACTATCTCCCTGCTCAGCCAGAGTCTTTGACGGAATGCCCTGTCCGGCAGGTCCTCGAATGACAGGCCTGCCAATACACACGAGGCCTCATGCGGCACCTCCTTGCACCTACTCCTCCTTATAGGATGTTACGCAGCCGGCTCTTCATCCTCAGCAGCTGCCTTCTGTTCCTCTGGGGCAGGCTCTGCTGTTGCAGCTTCCTTCTCCTTGTGCAGCTTCAGCTCGTACCACCGCAGGGCATCCCCCAGGGCTGTGGTGACTAGAAAGAAGGCCACCATTGCTGGTTGAATTCCAATATCCATTGTCTGCTGAGGGTGAAAGGCCGACATGTTACCATGGTGCATATCCCCGTACCCAACCAGGTCCGCCAGGCTACCCACTGGCCCCGGTTGATTCTGCAGACTCTGCCCCGGTATGTCATTCCTCTCATCCTCCATTCCTGCACGGTAGCATAGCACTATGGCTTCACAGCGCCAGGGTCCCAGGTTCGGTTCCCGGCTTGGGTCACTGTCTATGCGGAGTCTGCACATTCTCCCTGTGTCTGCGTGGGTTTCCTCCGGGTGCTCCAGTTTCCTGCCACAAGTTCCGAAAGATGTACTATTAGGCAATTTGGACATTCTGAATTTTCCCTTTGTGTACCCGAACAGGCGCCGGAATGTGGCGACTAGGGGCTTTTCACAGTAACTTCATTGCAGCGTTAATGTAAGCCTACTCGTGACAATAAAGATTATTATTATTATTGCCTGTCTCTGCTGCCAGGGGTACTGTCGGATGGCGCTGCCCATGCCAGTGGTACGCATTGCAGCCCCTGTCCTGTGGGGGTTGCTGTGGACATTGCCCTTGGTTGGGACGCGTGATGCTCTGCTGGCAGTGGTGGCCAATTGGAGAGTGGGTGGTATGGCAGAGGGTGGGGTACGGGGTGATGCGGTGGGGTGGGGGCACCCGAACGGCCTGTGTCGCTTCGCAGAACCAAGGCCAAGTTAGTTGGCAGTGGGTGCGCAGCAAGGTGGCTGCCTTTCAGGCCGCGGCAATGGCAGTCCATGCCTGGACACCGCCCCGGTCCTATGGGGGGGTCACCCCGGCTGCACGTCTCTCTCTCTCTCTCCCCCCCCCCCCCCACCGCCCTGGCAGGCAGCCCCCCCTGCCAGCCAGCCCGGTCAGTGTCCAGCCCGCGGTTGAGCCTCTCTGTGTCCTAACTCTTCTCTCTCCCTCATCAGCCACGGCGCCTGTTTCTCGATTTTTACAAGCACAAGTGAACTTTGCCATCGGGAATTCCCCCGGTGGGGACGGAGAATCACGGAGGCCCCGGAGAATGCACGATCAGGCACGCTGATGATATGACAACAGTGTTTACTGTACGTGCGGAGTGCAATGAATTGACGCCGCTGTCGTGGCACCGGAGAATTGGGATTTGGCATGAAACCGGCACAATATTGCCGTCAATAACGATTTTCCGTCCAATCGTATTTCCCGATTCCAGGGTCGGCCAACAGAGAATCTCACCCAATATATATCAATTTCTACATTCTTTACACCAGTCATGATTTTAAAAGCATGTTGTCTATTCACTTAAGAGTTCATTGCAAATCTATCATTTAATCTAGCAAAATGGTGTTTCAGTGGGTGGGATAGGCGAGCCATGTAAAATATTATAGACATTGGCAGGACTTTGGAAATCCTGCCGGTGGTCATTGCGCATTGCCTCCCCTACTGGAAAACATGCCGCGGGGTGCACAATCCCTCCCAATGAATATGCATGACGTGCCTAATGCATAATAAATGGATTCCCACCTCTTGCCTTCAATCCACCGCAACTTTAATTGTCTACTTCCATCCCACCATCGGGAATGAGACATTTTGCCTCCCACAGAGTTAAATGGGCCTGCCCAACTCATTTCCTGCTGCTGGGTAGCAGCACAGGATTCCAACCATGTTTCTAACGCTGACCTGCTGCCATTTCTGTTTGGAAGTCTGGACATTGTCTGATGGCAGTTTTAAATGTGGCTCTGGTGACTGCTCTCTGAGATTGAATAGCCTGATGATATACATTGTATAGAAACAGCAGACACAGGAGTAAAGCACCAGAGGGATGTTAGTTGTCAGGGAATTATGCAACACCATGAGTGACGATCTTGAAGAAAAGAAGGAAGAAAATTGTAGAGAAATGAAAGCTATGAAATTAATAGAGATGTTGCCTTTGTTATGGGCCAGGGTTTAGAGAACCCCAAAGTGTATCATGGAGTTCACCTGACCCACAACTTTTACTAGATTGTGATGTGGGGAGCACACGGCCCACTCTACAGGTGTGGTACAACAGAAATGGAAAAGTATTTTTTAAAGCAAAAGAATGTTTATTCTATGAACTCAAGTTAACCTTTTTAAAACGAACAGTGAACATCTTAGCAACCATTAATTCAAAATCTTCGAATATCATAGAATTTACAATGCAGAAGGAGGCCATTCGGCCCATCGAGTCCGCACCAGCTCTTGGAAAGAGCACCCTACCCAAGGTCAACCCCTCCACCCTATCCCCATAACCCAGTAACCCCACCCAACACTAAGGGCAATTTTGGACACTAAGGGCAATTTAGCATGGCCAATCCACCTAACCTGCACATCTTTGGACTGTGGGAGGAAACCGGAGCACCCGGAGGAAACCCACGCACACACGGGAAGGATGTGCAGACTTCGCACAGACAGTGACCCAAGCCGGAATCGAACCTGGGACCCTGGAGCTGTGAAGCAATTGTGCTATCCACAATGCTACCGTGCTGCCAAATACAACCCCCAAAGAATACAACACTAAGTAATCTTTTAAGCTTTCGTTTTAACATCCATAAGACTTAAAACACCTTTTACCAGAAGCACATCAGGTTAAAGTCACTACTGTTATTAGTTTTAAATCATCAGGATCGATTTACAGTCTTTAGATTACTGAGAGAGATTCATACACCTTCTGGCTGTGACTGCAGCTATCCAGTTCTGAAATTGAAACTAAAACATACCCTGCAGCAAACAGCCTAATACGAAAGTAAAAAGCTGACAGACAGCCCAGCTCCACCCACTCTCTGACATCACTGCAGTAGTAAACACCCATTTCTTAAAGGTACTCTCACTACAGATACTTATATACACACCCATTTATAAACACCCATTTCTTAAAGGTACTCTCATATGACACCTTGAGGGTGTAGGAAAAAAATTTAAAGTGTAATTTGCTTTTCTGCAGAAAGTTCTCATCTTAAGTCTGCTTCCAACCATTGTAAATATAATGCTATTTTGGTCTTAATAAACTTTGCACAATTATCTCTGATATAGGGCTCAATGTATCAGAGCCTTGTATTCATATATGACAATATAATATTCAAATATATTGGAATGGATTCTCCGCTCCTCGATGCCGAAATCGCGTTCAGCGACAGGGCGGAGAATCCGTTTTGACGCCCATATCGGGAGTGGCACCGGTTTTCTGATTCTCCGCCCCCTGAGATGCGGCCTCAGGCCATTGTTCCGTCCCCAACCGGCTGAGTAACCGACGGCGTGGGTTACGTATGCTCACACCGTTCGTGAACTAAGCGTGGTGGCTGCGGAATCGGTCCGGGGCCGCCACAGTCGGGGGAGGGCTGATCCGTGGGTAGGGGGGGCTTCATTCGGGGCTGGGGGCACTGTGGGTGGGAGGTCCGGGGCGCGCGAGCGGCTGAGGGGGGGCACTACTTTAGCGGTCCAGGTCCGCGGGCTGAGTCTGCCATGGAGCACAGCGGCCGCCGCCGTGTGAATGCACAGCCTCGGAACCGGAAGTGCTGAGGGCCGTATTGCCAGTAGACCTGCGAGCTCTACACTGCCTCCCTGCTAGTCCCCAGCAAAACAGGGAATCGGTGGCCATTTTATGCCAGTTTTCCTGGCGTAAAAGACCACCGTTTTCATGCCGGCGTGGGGACTTAGTCTCCAAAACGGAGAATCCAGCCCGTTCACTTTTCAAAAATGTTTCCCAATTAAGGGGCAATTTAGCATGGCCAATCCACCTACCCTGCACATCTCTATGTTGTGAGGGTGAGACCCACGCAGAGAATGTGCAAACTCCACATGGACAGTGACCCGGGGCCGGGTTCGAACCCGGGTCCTCAACACCGTGAAGCAGCACTCCTAATCATTGCGCCACCGTGCCGCCCATTCAAATATATTCCCATTTTGTATTCACATTCACAATTTGTCATCTTTGAACGACATTAATAAAGCAGTTGGGTTTGTGCTCCACTTGACGTCAATTGTCATGGTCACCACATATAAGAGTAGGGTTTGAGGTTTTGTGAAGATGGAAGGACTCTGCACCTAGCAAAATGGTGTTGGAACCACAATTCCACAAGTCCAACCCCTTAAACTGGCACCTCCATTTTCACAGTAAGGGAGGTTAGGGGGTGGCAGCAGCAGTGGAACATGGCTGGGTTGTATTTTGCACATGCATCTAAAAGTGCAGTTGCCTTCAGTTAGATGAAATTTTCCTCACCCACTCCCTGAATGAGCAAAATAATCAGCTTTGACAAAGGGTCACCTGGACTTGAAACGTTAGCTCTTTTTCTCTCCCTACAGATGCTGCCAGACCTGCTGAGATTTTCCTGCATTTTCTCTTTGGGTCCTGAATGAGCAAGTCGTGTGTGACCAGAGCAGGGTGTTCCTGCTCTGCTCATCATACACTGGAAACTGCGATGACTCATTCATCCTGCGGAATTCGTAAATACCTCAACTTCTTCAAATACCAACAGATCTATGACTGACTTCTCGACGACAAGGGTACCGCTAAGGAGGTGGCAGATGATCATCTTTAGGCAGCTGCACATGGACCCCTACTGGCACGAAAACAACAATTTGGTGGCCTGCACTGCATTAGAGCAGTTCATGGGTATTCCCACAATATAATATTCAAATATATTGGAATGGATTCTCCGCTCCTTGATGCCGAAATCGCGTTCAGCGACAGGGCGGAGAATCCGTTTTGACGCGCATATCGGGAGTGGCACCGGTTTTCTGATTCTCCGCCCCCTGAAATGCGGCCTCAGGCCATTGTTCCGTCCCCAACCGGCTGAGTAACCGACGGCGTGGGTTACGTATGCTCACACCGTTCGTCAACTAAGCCTGGTGGCTGCGGAATCGGTCCGGGGCCGCCACAGTCGGGGGAGGGCTGATCCGTGGGTAGAGGGGGCTTCATTCGGGGCTGGGGGCACTGTGGGCGGGAGGTCCGGGGCGCGCGAGCGGCTGAGGGGGGGCACTACTTTAGCGGTCCAGGTCCGCGGGCTGAGTCTGCCATGGAGCACAGCGGCCGCCGCCGTGTGAATGCACAGCCTCGGAACCGGAAGTGCTGAGGGCCGTATTGCCAGTAGACCTGCGAGCTCTACACTGCCTCCCTGCTAGTCCCCAGCAAAACAGGGAATCGGTGGCCATTTTATGCCAGTTTTCCTGGCGTAAAAGACCACCGTTTTCATGCCGGCGTGGGGACTTAGTCTCCAAAACGGAGAATCCAGCCCATTCACTTTTCAAAAATGTTTCCCAATTAAGGGGCAATTTAGCATGGCCAATCCACCTACCCTGCACATCTCTATGTTGTGAGGGTGAGACCCACGCAGAGAATGTGCAAACTCCACACGGACAGTGACCCGGGGCCGGGTTCGAACCCGGGTCCTCAACACCGTGAAGCAGCACTCCTAATCATTGCGCCACCGTGCCGCCCATTCAAATATATTCCCATTTTGTATTCACATTCACAATTTGTCATCTTTGAACGACATTAATAAAGCAGTTGGGTTTGTGCTCCACTTGACGTCAATTGTCATGGTCACCACATATAAGAGTAGGGTTTGAGGTTTTGTGAAGATGGAAGGACTCTGCACCTAGCAAAATGGTGTTGGAACCACAATTCCACAAGTCCAACCCCTTAAACTGGCACCTCCATTTTCACAGTAAGGGAGGTTAGGGGGTGGCAGCAGCAGTGGAACATGGCTGGGTTGTATTTTGCACATGCATCTAAAAGTGCAGTTGCCTTCAGTTAGATGAAATTTTCCTCACCCACTCCCTGAATGAGCAAAATAATCAGCTTTGACAAAGGGTCACCTGGACTTGAAACGTTAGCTCTTTTTCTCTCCCTACAGATGCTGCCAGACCTGCTGAGATTTTCCTGCATTTTCTCTTTGGGTCCTGAATGAGCAAGTCGTGTGTGACCAGAGCAGGGTGTTCCTGCTCTGCTCATCATACACTGGAAACTGCGATGACTCATTCATCCTGCGGAATTCGTAAATACCTCAACTTCTTCAAATACCAACAGATCTATGACTGACTTCTCGACGACAAGGGTACCGCTAAGGAGGTGGCAGATGATCATCTTTAGGCAGCTGCAGATGGACCCCTACTGGCACGAAAACAACAATTTGGTGGCCTGCACTGCATTAGAGCAGTTCATGGGTATTCCCACAATATAATATTCAAATATATTGGAATGGATTCTCCGCTCCTTGATGCCGAAATCGCGTTCAGCGACAGGGCGGAGAATCCGTTTTGACGCGCATATCGGGAGTGGCACCGGTTTTCTGATTCTCCGCCCCCTGAAATGCGGCCTCAGGCCATTGTTCCATCCCCAACCGGCTGAGTAACCGACGGCGTGGGTTACGTATGCTCACACCGTTCGTCAACTAAGCGTGGTGGCTGCGGAATCGGTCCGGGGCCGCCACAGTCGGGGGAGGGCTGATCCGTGGGTAGAGGGGGCTTCATTCGGGGCTGGGGGCACTGTGGGCGGGAGGTCCGGGGCGCGCGAGCGGCTGAGGGGGGGCACTACTTTAGCGGTCCAGGTCCGCGGGCTGAGTCTGCCATGGAGCACAGCGGCCGCCGCCGTGTGAATGCACAGCCTCGGAACCGGAAGTGCTGAGGGCCGTATTGCCAGTAGACCTGCGAGCTCTACACTGCCTCCCTGCTAGTCCCCAGCAAAACAGGGAATCGGTGGCCATTTTATGCCAGTTTTCCTGGCGTAAAAGACCACCGTTTTCATGCCGGCGTGGGGACTTAGTCTCCAAAACGGAGAATCCAGCCCGTTCACTTTTCAAAAATGTTTCCCAATTAAGGGGCAATTTAGCATGGCCAATCCACCTACCCTGCACATCTCTATGTTGTGAGGGTGAGACCCACGCAGAGAATGTGCAAACTCCACACGGACAGTGACCCGGGGCCGGGTTCGAACCCGGGTCCTCAACACCGTGAAGCAGCACTCCTAATCATTGCGCCACCGTGCCGCCCATTCAAATATATTCCCATTTTGTATTCACATTCACAATTTGTCATCTTTGAACGACATTAATAAAGCAGTTGGGTTTGTGCTCCACTTGACGTCAATTGTCATGGTCACCACATATAAGAGTAGGGTTTGAGGTTTTGTGAAGATGGAAGGACTCTGCACCTAGCAAAATGGTGTTGGAACCACAATTCCACAAGTCCAACCCCTTAAACTGGCACCTCCATTTTCACAGTAAGGGGGGTTAGGGGGTGGCAGCAGCAGTGGAACATGGCTGGGTTGTATTTTGCACATGCATCTAAAAGTGCAGTTGTCTTCAGTTAGATGAAATTTTCCTCACCCACTCCCTGAATGAGCAAAATAATCAGCTTTGACAAAGGGTCACCTGGACTTGAAACGTTAGCTCTTTTTCTCTCCCTACAGATGCTGCCAGACCTGCTGAGATTTTCCAGCATTTTCTCTTTGGGTCCTGAATGAGCAAGTCGTGTGTGACCAGAGCAGGGTGTTCCTGCTCTGCTCATCATACACTGGAAACTGCGATGACTCATTCATCCTGCGGAATTCGTAAATACCTCAACTTCTTCAAATACCAACAGATCTATGACTGACTTCTCGACGACAAGGGTACCGCTAAGGAGGTGGCAGATGATCATCTTTAGGCAGCTGCAAATGGACCCCTACTGGCACGAAAACAACAATTTGGTGGCCTGCACTGCATTAGAGCAGTTCATGGGTATTCCCAAAATGTACTTCTGATACCTTGACCGCTCAGGAGCTCTACAGTAATCCCCTGCAAAGGTCCCCTGAATAGTGGTGCTGTTCAGTCTACTACACAATATGGCAAAGAGGAGGGGCCTAAAACTAGATGGAGAGAAGTTGGCTTTTTAGCTGCATCAGCTGAGGAGGAGCAGGAGGATGAAGAGGAGGTCCAAGAGAAGGAGGCCCCTTGCAGTATCCTGGTTCTGACATGGAGGAGGAGGAAGCAGGCAGCAATGGCAGACCAGATGAATGTAGGCCCATGTAGCGATGACTAATTCTGTGCAGAAGTGGGACATCACCATAAGCCTGGTAATCCAGAATAGATTCACCTCGGCTCCTGAAATCTCACATAACAGCCACTCCCCAGCTGAAATCTTTCACATGGAAGCCACACATCCTCAGGAAAATAACAATTTTCAACAACGAAAGGGAAAACCAGCAGCATATCCTGAAAGTCAGTTCCATAAATATGGCTGAATCCATGACCATTATAACCATTGGCCTCAATATGATGTAACACCTTGAATATTCCTTCACATCCTGGACACTTCACATCTGTTACTGGCTGTCAATACACTGTCAAAGATACCAGACTGTGCGTACTCAAAACCATGCCCACTATGCTGAGAGTTCCAGTAGGAATCAGGACCTGGTACCCAATACTACAGATATGATTGTATGCGCTAACAGTGCTACAGCAAATGCACATTGTGCAGGGTGAGGCCACAACTGTGTTTGAATGTTGTGAATGGTGGTGCACAATTAAACAACTCACCGGAGGAAGAGGCTCTACAATTATTCACAAACTCAATGATGGATGAAACACGGCTGAAGCATTTGCAACAATCTTCAGCCAGAGGTGCGAAGCAGACCTCCTCCGGAGGCCCCCAGCATCACAGATGACAGTGATGCTGTCAGATGTCAGTCTTCAGCCAATTTGATTCACTTCTCATGTTATCAAGAAATTGCTGAAGGCACTGAGTATGCAAAGGCTATGGGCGTGTTTAGGCTGGTTTAGCACACTGGGCTAAATAGCTGGCTTTTAAAGCAGACCAAGGCAGGCCAGCAGCACGGTTCAATTCCCGTACCAGCCTCCCCGAACAGACATCGGAATGTGGCGACTGGGGGCTTTTCATGGACAATACTCCGGCAATAGCACCAAAGGCATGTGGTCCAGAACTTGCTGC
Source organism: Scyliorhinus torazame (assembly GCF_047496885.1). Lineage (NCBI taxonomy): Eukaryota > Metazoa > Chordata > Chondrichthyes > Carcharhiniformes > Scyliorhinidae > Scyliorhinus > Scyliorhinus torazame. The sequence goes on along the minus strand of NC_092714.1, from coordinate 94,783,092 downwards.
GCCCCTGGCCTCTGTTCCAGTACAGCTACAAATGGTTCTATATGGCAATATGGAAAATTGCCCAGGTATGTTCTAAACACAAGAAACAGGCCAAATCCAACCTGGTCAGTTGCTGCCACATCAAGAGCAAACTGATAGAAGGGGATAATGATAGCATTATTGTCAACACATTATCAAGCGGCACTTACACAGCAATAGATATGCACTCTAAGGTCCCTCTTGTCCTCTGTACTTCCTAGCATCCTACCATTCATTGTGTATTCCCTTTCCTTGCAGTCTCAAACAACCATGCGTTATTGAGTTGTCTGACCCCGACCATGTCCTTTTAATTAGACTGATCTGGTGCATGATTCCACCCACCCTCCCTGGGGAACCTGGAAGTGGGATTCTAATGTTGTTACTCAGTTAAAGAGCCACAGCAAAACCCGTTTATTCAGCAACTGGATTCCCGACCATTTCAGAGGAAAAGACGGTTGAAGATGCCACTCACAAATCCAAGGTGGGTGTGTCATCTGGATGGACAGGTGGTTGGAAGGCAGAAAATGAAGAGCCGAGGTAAAGGAAGTCTCTCAAAAAGTGTGGCCATTGATGTTCTACAGCGGTCTGTGTTGTAGTGGCTATTGTTACCATATAAAATGATCTGCAATTAGCAATTGAGAAAATAATATTGAAATTTGATTCTTGTATCAAATTGGGGGAAGGGGAGGGGTAAAGCAAATTACGACAAAGGATGTGAAAGGTGCAGGAAGACATGCATACACACCAGAATGGTCATATAGACCCATTTTTGCCAACTGTCCAACGTTCGGTACCCACGCCACATTTGGTAACCCAGACTATCCTGATTCAAGGCGGTGTTTGAGACACTAAAGATTTCTTGCCCCAGGCAAAGGGTGGAAAATAAATCATCTAGTTTTCCTGTTCTTATTAATCACTATCCAGTAGCCTCTGGTACATTGAATTTATGGCAGCATTGAGTGAGGACAGGATCATATATGCCTGATGTCCTCCCATCTATAAAGGTTCACTGTCCAGGGTCACACATGAAGGATAGTTACTCATGAGAGGTACTGGAGAGCTGTCAACAATTGTGAACCTACATTCATCGTGGGACACTACCTCGAGGTAGAGAGAAGAGAAGGTAGAAGACTGAGGTGAGGACAACAATGAACCGATATCAGTGGGAGAGAGCCATATGTTGTTCTTGTAAATAAAACAGCCATAAATCTGAAGATAGTGATATTAAAATCTTGATTTATAATTGGCCTGAATGCAATTCAATTACTTGATGCAGGTTTATTCAATTTCAAAGTACACTATCGGAAACATGTTCATCAATATTGACGAATGCTGACAGTGCTAAAACTGACCCACAGACAACTGACAAACCAACTGTTCGGGTTGTCATTAATCAGAAAAATGGACATTGAGAAAAAGTATTCTCAAATATTCATTATTTTCTCAGATATTCAGTTGTGGCATTGTGATATGCTCATGTCTCCCCATCCAGAAGACATGCCATCTCAGTCACTTCAAGGAGACCCTATTGACTCCATAATGTAGCTCTTGCTGCAATGGCAGCTGATTCCTTCACACTGAATATGCCTCCATGGCATTGCTGACACACATGCTTCTGGCCCCTCAGCAGCAACCACACTACGAGAAGATCTGCAGAAAGTTTTAAAGCTATTTGCCTGCATGGAAACATTACACACACACCGTGAATCTCTGTCCAGGTTTGTGTTCACTCATCAAGGGCGCTGATATACTCTGACTCTCGGAAATGCTGAGCTTGGCGGTGAATTCGCTGTTGGTCTCCTTCTGATTCATGATGGTCTCTTTCTGCTTCAGGATGGTCCCCCAGAGGGGGAGTCTGGTCCCCTTGATGTCATCCACCAGACCGCTGTTCTGTATCGGGGCAGAACAATGGGGTCCATGTCCAGGGGATGGAAGTTCAGATGGACTGGCTCTGGGCGAACCCTTGGGCCACAGCTTTGGCCAGGAGAGGTTGAGGAATCTGTCAAACATTTTGTGGCTCATGACTTTCAAAGCGGAGCTGCTGCCGGGAAGTGTTTGGTGGTGGTGGGTTGGGACCGTGAGGTTTACAGGAAATCCGTCATATAATTGCTCCCTCCAGAGGAATGAACTGGCATTTTCAGCAGGATTTTCCCTGCAGGCTTCTGAATGCTGATGTTGAGAAACTCTGCAGTGGCTGATGGATTCAGAACACTGTGACCCTTAGCTCCGCAACCCTTCTGACATCCGTCCGTGACCCACGACCAGCACTTCAAAAAACCCTGATATAGATAGCAGATGTAACAGCTCAGGAGTAAATCTAGTGACATTCCTAACTCATGCATAATTGGAATAGTTGAACCCATTAACTCTTTGACACTTGATAGAGCTCTCTCTTCCCGGGTAAGATAGATAAATAGTTTTCCCCTATTTGCCTTACAAAAACTTTTCTTACTTCGAACACCTTTCTTAGGCCTCCTTCCTTGTTCCAATGAAAAGAGCACCAGTTTCTCTAGTCCCATGACTGAAGACATTGATGCATTTTCATGCTAATTCTGTACAAGAGCGAAACAGAATTTGCTTTCATCTGTACGTATCCATATAATTATGAATCCTACCCCAAACCAGGATTTCATCCAACTCTATTTTTATTTTACATTGTTTGGTTGACAACCTTCTTCTGTCTTAAATTACTCCGGAAGAGGTGATGGCTGAAGAATTGCCATCTCACTGGTATCCCAAGCAAATAATGGAATTTGAGGTTTTGATGACCTAAACCATGTTCAATTCCATTATGTCAACCCTCCAATCTGCCTTTCTAGTAAATAAAACATGAATAAAGCAGATGTATTCACTGGTACCAGCTGATAAAAGCATTGATCAACATTGACCCCCATTTAAGCAATTGTCTGATTTTAAAATTCCCATCCTTGTTTTCAAATCATTCTATGCCCTGGTTCCTCTCTAACTCGAGCCCTGCAACTCTCTCAGATATCTGTGCTCCTCTAATTCTGGCCTCACACCTTCGGCTCTTAGCTTCGGAATTCCGTCCTAAACCTCCCAGGTCTCTAGTGTTTTTCCTCCTTGAAGACATTTGCTAAAACCTACTGACCTAATATCTCCTTATGTGACTCTGTGTCATATTCTGTTTTATAATGCCTCTGTGAAACGTCTTGAGATGTTTTACTACATTAAAGGCACTATATAAATATAAGGGCTGAATTCTCCGCTGGCGGGATTCTCCATTGCGCTTGTAGCGCACCCACGCCCATGGATTTCCTGACAGTGTGGGGCTGCCCACAATGGGCAACCCCATTGACCGGCTGGTGAGACGGAGAATCCCGCTGCCGGCAGGGCTCGCCGTACCAGAAAACTGGTGTGGCGGGATGGAGAATCCCACCCAAGCTGTTGTTGTTGGAAGGACACAATATCCTTAGAGCATGTTGCAACAAAGATTCACAAGTTGATTTATTGGCTGAAAGGGCTGTCCTGTAAGGAGAAATTGAAAAGAATGAGCCAATATCCCCCAGAGTTTAGAAGAAAAAGGGATGAGATGACAGCTAGTGACTTTCTATTCCCATGAAATGACAAAAATGTATGTTTAGTAAGGGCATGTAAATGCTCAGACAATAATGCCCACCCCTATATTCTATGACTTGCCAAGTGCAATAATCTGGATGATTTATTCAGAATCCTTTGTGTGCACTTCTTTTGAACTTTGCATCTTCATATATAATGGGAACTGCCCAGTAAGATTTATCATTGTAGTAATTATGTTCTCTTACTAGTGGTAGAGTTGGAACACCCCTGTTTAACATCTTCCAGTTACACCACCTGCACTGCCGAGAAATATGTAGGCTACAAAATTCAATAAATGGACACAAGGATCTCAAAGAGTGATTAACCCATGCCAGTTGCTTCTGATGCAAGTAGCACACAAACTTAGTGCTGCTTGTTCATTTCCATTATTGCAGCTGGCAGCCAAGGGCTATAAAACTATGAGAAGTTAACCAATCTATCCCATTGGTTAGTTTCACTTATGGATGTAATCATGATGCAGCTTCTTGATGATCAATGCCTCATCTTCCATTGCAGCACAAACAGAAGTCACCCAGTGTCAGATTGCTACAGTGGAAGCCCCAATTAAAATCATGTGAACCTAGCTTGTGTCAGACTTTTGCTGCCACTGTGGCTGCAAATGCCAATGTTCAAAGGGACCTGCAAGGCCTCACAACAGTCCAGCAAGCTTTCCTCCAAAGCATTGCTAAGATTGCTGCAGAGAAGCCCCAGTAGCATGTCAGTGGCTCCATGGAGCATGGATCTGCTGTCCTTCTCAGCATGACAGCATTTATGCACACACCAGTGTCACTCTGTCCGTGTTTGTGCCTATGATTGTACATAATTTGTATGTGCATATATACTTATGCCTCACAGTCAGCCAGCCGACAGTGCTGTTGCCTGTGCCGAGATGGTGTAGTCCAAAGATAAGCTCATTCTGCAAACTCCACTACTGGGATGTTGCATGGGCTGGAGTGTTTCCGCTATGCTGGAGTTGTTTTTCTTGGAGCAAAGAAGGCTAAGGGGGGACTTGATTGAGGTGTATAAAATTATGAGGGGCATAGATAGGGTGGATAGGAAGAAACTTTTCTCCAAGCGGATGGGACATAACTGGGGGGCACAGATTTAAGGTAAGGGGCATGAGGTTTAGAGGAGATGTGAGGAAAAACATTTTCACCCTGAGGGCGGTTGGAATAGATTAGATTAGATTTCCTACAGTGCAGAAGGAGGTCATTCAGCCCATTGCGTCTGCACAGACTCTGAAAGCCCATCCCCATAACCCCACCTAACCGACACACTCCCGGAGACTATGGGACAATTTAGCATGGCCAATCCACCTAACCTGCACTTCTTTGGGCTGTGGGAGGAAACCGGAGCACCCGGAGGAACCTCACACAGAGGGAGAAAGTGCAAACGCCACGCAGTCACCCAAGGCCGGAATTGAACCCGGGTCCCTGGTGCTGTGAGGCAGCAGTGCTAACCACTGTGCCACCTGGAATCTGGACCACTGCCTGAAAGGGTAATAGAGGTGGGAACCTTCACACAATTTGAGAAGTAAGTGGATGAGCACTTGAATTGCAATAACATACAAGGCTATGGGCCAAGTGCTGGAAAGTAGGATAGTTTAGTTAGGAGCTTGATAACCGGCTGGACATGATGGGTTGATGGGCCTTTTCCTCTGTATAGACTCTGTGACTCTATGACTATGACAGTCTACTTCAGTGGAAGCCAGCAGCCTTCCACCAGCCATGCTGCAGTCACTAGAGTAGAACACTGGAGGAGTGCTGAAACAGACAAAGGCACAGAGAAGACAGGCACTGATGGAATCCACAAGGATGATTAATTGATTTTTGTGTGGAATTTTGGATTGTTTGATCGATAAAATTGATTTTGAAATTTTTTTTGGAGCGATTTCATTTCAGCATTGTGGCCAAGTGGATGCTATCATGATCAGGATGGAGATGAGATGTGGAATTTTCATCAAATTGGGAATTGGAGCTTTGTACCCTAATACCACGGTTAGATGAGTTGATCATGGAAGTTCCAGCCTGATGGCTGCCTCCCCGATTACTCCTTCAGCTCCTTGTCTTTTTTCTTCCTTCCTCAGTTCGCACCACATCCTTGGGGGAAAGGGCTGTGTCCTCATGATGGTGATGTCATACAGGATGTAGCAGATCATGACAAATTGGCAGCACGGTAGCACACGTGGCTAGCACTGTGGCTTCACAGCACCAGGGTCCCAAGTTTGATTCCCCGCTGGGTCACTGTCTATGCGGAGTCTGCACGTTCTCTCCGGGTCTGCGTGGGTTTCCTCCGGGTGCTCCGGTTTCCTCCCACAGTCCAAAGGCGTGCAGGTTAGGTGGATTGGCCATGCTAAATTGCCCTTAGTTGCCAAAAAGGTTAGAAGGGGTCATTGGGTTATGGGGATAGGGTGGAAGTGAAGGCTTAAGTGGGTCGGTGCAGACTCAATGGGCCGAATGGCCTCCTTCAGCACTGTATGTTTGATGTATCTATGCACCTATGTAAATTGTGATGCATGCTCTGGTGACTACCGCACATCTCTTCCAGAATTGTTCAGGCAGAGGAAGCATTGCTCAAACACATCAATGGTCTGCTCAATTACATTTTGTGAGGTAGCATGCTTCTTATTATATGTATGCTGCCCCCTTGTTCTTGGGTTGCATAATGGAGTCATAAGCTGGGTGGTCATCCAATAGTCACCCTCTACTTTCTCCTGTGAACTCTAACTCTGATGGCACAGAAGACAGCTCAGAAAAAAGGCATCATGACTGCCACCAGGATACTCATGATGTGCTGAGTATGGTTGCACTGCCATTAAATATTGCCGGGGTGAAACACTTTGCACCTGTGGTACATATGATACCTGCAAAGCAATGTGTATGCAGTCATTGGCATCTTGTACCATTGGCAAGCTTCTGTTGAAAAACGAAAATACATTCTCCTGCTCCCTTTTACAACAGTAGGTGGCAAACTACCAGATGTCAGGAACGTTACCTGCTTCTACATGGGACAAACCTGATGAGAAGAAGTTCATGGCCACGTTCAATTGCCAAAGGGATCCTTACTATGTTTGAGCCTGCCGGTCTGCCTATAATATGAGACAAATTTCCATGAGCATCACAATAAAATGAAAACATTGCTAATGTTGAGACAGGAGAATTGCTGCTTGAACAGCTTTGGTGGATGTGACCTCCTGCTGAAAGCATTTCTCTAACTCCTACCCCTCTCCTCTTTGCGCAGCTTGTCGTCCTCCATATCAATTATGCTCACGCACCCTATCATGTTGCAGGTTAAGGGATTAGAAACTCCAGCACCCGTGAGCAGGATCAAGTGGCCTTTTTAGAATGCCTAAAGTGAGAATCAAGGCATTTACTGCATATGACACCACTCACTGTAGATGTCTACAGCTTTGTGCAGCAATTGTCATAATGATGTGACTTGTCCATGAGTAATGGCAATCTGTAATCTCATCGGCAGATTAAACATATCTGAACACATATGAAAGCAAAGACACTTATTTAAACTGGCTGATAAATGTCACCTGATGTCGGGTATTGCAAGTAGATCAGTTTCTGGAAAGTTCCAATGTGAATTTCAATTCCGACAAGCCTCAACATTCTTCTATGGAATTTTACACCTGATGATGTCAAAAACTACTTCAATAGATTTACTAAAACTGCCCTGGATCTCACATTTACATTTCTGTGAGGCTACCTCTCAAGCAGAGACAACAAGATTACTTGGACAATAGCTACATGAAAAGGTGTTCTCCCGATCTCACAAGACTGATAATGAATATTCAGGAGTTAATGTCTGGCTCCAAATCTTTATAATTTAAAAATCCAGCACAGCGATAGTGCATTTTCATCAAAAGGAACCTCAGGTTCAAAAATCATAAACTTCTGGAAAGGACAGATTACATTTCAAAAATGTAATCTCTGACCATTGCAGTTTTACGTGGGTTTAAACTCCTGAAATCTCCAGCCAATTGTAGAGAAAAACCTGCCACAGACACAGGATCAGCAAAGAACTTATAAACAGTGAACTCGATTTAAAAATATTTTTGCGCTGAACTTTAATTTGGCTCAGAAACCACTTTTTGTTTCAAACTCGAGAAAGGCTGTGAGACTCGTTTATTTACAAACAGCATGTGAATGGGTAGGAACAGACATTAAGTAAATAGGGGGTGCAACCAAAAGACATGGTTGAAAAATTGATCTTTTAATAGTTTTTATGAAGCAAAGGATGTGAGAGGGAGATATTTAGAGAGGGAGTTCTAGAGAGTAGAACAAAACAGATTAAGTTTTGGCGCAAAGGTGAAATGGGAGCGGAGAGTGATGCACAGAAACCAGAGACAGAAGACTTCAGAACATAGGATGTGAGAATGCTGTAGGTGTAGGTTGTGCTGAAATCATAGAAGTATTAATACGTGAGGTTGGGTATTTTAAGTTCAAACTGCTGCAACCAATGTAGGCGAGTCACAACAGGACTGATGGGCCAGACTGCTTTAGTGTGCTTTGGACACAACCCCAGCAGGGACTCGGGTTGAAAAGGTGGGATGAAAGGAAATACGTTTAAATCTGCTTAAATTAGCAACATTTTCGGCTTTTGTAGCTGCACGAAAAATAGTCAACAAAATGCATGCATGCCAAAACTACAAAACTGCCAAAACTGCGGAATACGTCCAAATTACTGACAATATTATTAAAGCTTTGCAGGATTTAAGTACTCAGTTAAAATTTTGATTTGCGTGATGGCTGCACTACAACCCGTTCCTGCAGATGGCAATGTGAGACAAGAATGCCATTTTCAGGAAAGCAATGCTGCACATGAATGGAACCTTTAATTTACAAGCAGGCCCTGGCTGGGCACTGCTTCAAAAATTAATGCCATTCGAATCAGCAAACCTTTATAGGTGTTTGAGTGTCTTCTCCTCTCTTGTTTATCTCTGAAGTATAGCTCAGCAGTTTAGTTGATCTATGAGCTACCTTTCAAAACCAACTGGAAATCAAATCGACTTGCCATCTTCTTTGTGCCATTTTGCAGTTTTATTGTAAGTTGTTTTGTTGAGCTGTGATTCGGAACTATCTGTTAAATCTGTATGCAGACCTGTAACTTTCTTCTCTTGAAATGTACATTTATTTTTAATAACGATCGAGAATACAAAGAAGCACTTTAAAAGCTGTGAAGAAACTCAACTATATTGCACACGTTTTTTGTCAGATATCAATTCTCAATATTCTGAAATTTCTGATAAAACTGAAACTTTAAGATTAGCCTGTTGAAGATTCCAGTGGATATTAAGTGTTGGGATTAACATTGCGCTGGACACCTTTAATTGCCGGGTGGCTACTTGCCATATCATTTTTGATTTATCATTTATGATTGGCATTTGTCATCGGAGGTTTTAAAAATAATATTATGGGATGTGGGCATCACTGGCTAGGCTGTTAGCATATGTATTTCTGGCGGTACTTTAAAAATCATTTGGCCAAAAATGCTTGATGTAAGATTTTGAGAAGGACTCCTTAATATAACCATGAGGGGTTAGGCACTTAACAATTAGGAGAGACCAAGAACCCATTGTGAAATGTTTGATCTGGGCGAGGTTGGGTCGGCGGGGGAAAGGGGGGGGGAGGGTGGTGAGTGGTGTGGGCAGCGTGTGGGTGGGAGGCAGGCTGAAATGCTGGTACCAATTTTCCCTTTTTCCTCCCCAACTCCCTTTATACAGTGGTCAAAAAATGTTCCAGAAATAGCTGGTGCCCAACCAGAATCCAGGCTTGGATTCCCTTAAGAGGTGAGTTCAATCCTGCCTGTATTTGATGGAGCACTGGGCTGCATGAAGATCTTCAGGTCTCAGGTTTGACAGGAATGCGCTTGAAGGGCCAAACGTTTTTGACCTTGTCATAATATGCACCCATGCACATCATGAGGTAAAAGCAGGCAGTGACAGACACCCAGGTGAGCCAATCAACATACAGAACAGAACACGACCAATCACAGACAGAACACCAGAGGGGGGCTTCCAACTATAAAACACACAAGTCATCAGCACTATGCCTCTTTCCACTGGTGACAACTGTAGTGACAGTCAGTGTGTACAAATCATTCAACACCTTCTACATGTGGATCAGAGCTAGCCTGGTCTAGATAGTTAATGTTAGTTTACTTAGAGTAGTAGAGAGTCAACCCACAGGCAGCTGTGTGCTTCATTAATGAAGTTCAATAAATCTTATTGAACCAACGCCTATGTTTGGTGTATGCTTGATCATTTAACTGCATCATGTTGCAGTCTGTGTTACCTCAGGGTGAATAACACCACATGATACCAGGAGTGGCTACTGCTTCTAAGTAATTTACCTTCGAAAATTCACTGACGACCAGCAACTGCCTTCCAGCAGCATGGAAAAGATCCAGGCCCCTCCACAGCTCCAGATCTCCGGGAACCTTGGCGCCAACTGGCAGGTCTTCAAGCAGAAATTCAGTCGATACATTGAGGCCTTGGGCCTCGAACGTGCGTCCGATGCCCGAAGAATCGCACTACTACTGTCGACTGCGGGAGACCAAGCCATCCAAATTTTCAATTTGCTCACTTTTGCCAACGGTGAGGACAAGACCAAGTTCCAGACCGTCTTAGCCAAATTCGACAGTCACTGTGAGGTCGAGATGAACGAAAGCTTTGAGCGCTATGTCTTCCAACAGCACCTTCAGGGTAAGGATGAGCCTTTCCAGTCTTTTCTCACTCATCTTCGCATTCTAGCACAATCCTGCAACTACGGAGACACCGCTGACTCCCTCATCAGAGATCAGATTGTGTTTGGCTTCCACTCCGACGCCCTGCGGAAGCAGCTCCTAAAAATAAAAAATATGACCCTGCCAGCGGCCATCGAGACGTGCACAAGTCCACAAACAGGCGAAAAGTCGCTATTCCCACCTTAAGTCGGCAGAGCAGGACCAACTTGCCTTCTACGAGGCTGAGAGTGTACAGGCCATCGCCCGAGTGCGGCGCCTGAGCAGCGATGAAGGCGGCCATTTTGCTTGCTTTTCTAGGGGTCTCATGCATGCGCACCACAGTCGGGAGAACGAAGTGGCCGAAGACCGTACTGCGCATGTGCGACGACGCACCGAGCGTCACGATGTCGACGTGATGATGAGTCCCAACTGCGGCACCGCCCATTTAATGCTGCAATGCCCTGCAAGATGCAGGCGATGTCTCAACTGCAAGAAGCTTGGCCATTATGCGGCTTTGAGCAGGTCTGCACCTCCGATAGGGGGCTAGTGATCCCAGTTCCAACGCAGACGCATTCGAAGTGTGCAGCAAGGGCTGCTGGATTTGGAACCTGATCCCGTCACGGATCCAGAGGACGACTGCCCGGCGTCCCCATATCGAGTGGGCATCATCACCATGCATGACAAGGCCTCCTCGCATTCAGCAACACACACACCCATCCTCAATGTGGATTATGTGGACGAGCGGCGTGCCACAGTACAAGTCAACGATTGTAGCATCAGGTTAAGGCTGGACACCGGTGCTTCGGCTAATCTAATATCCCAAGCAGATCTTGCTCGTATCCAAAGGCAGCCAACAATTCTTCCGCCAGCCTGCCAGTTGCTCGACTACAATGGAAATGCCATCACTACGCAAACTTACCTGCCCACCACCGGATCTCACGTTCCCAGATGTCATTATGCCTTAACCGGATACCTCGCTCCGCGAAACCACCAATCTGGCTGCATGCCAACCTGTCAAGACACCATCATCCCCCCCTCCACCTCTCAGGCGGTCCACAAGAATCCAACGACTGGACTTATAAATAGTTCCTTTGTATATATACTGTTATGTTTCTGCACGCTAGACACCCTACATGTACATATCCATTCACTCACCAATTGCTGTATATCGTTACTTTTGTAAATATGTCGTATATGCTCTAAGCAGCCGACAAATTTTTTTAAAAAGGGGATGTCATAATATGCACCCATGCACATCATGAGGTAAAAGCAGGCAGTGACAGACACCCAGGTGAGCCAATCAACATACAGAACAGAACACGACCAATCACCAGACAGAATACCAGAGGGGGCATCCAGCTATAAAACACACGAGGCATCAGCACTCTGCCTCTTTCCACTGGTGACAACTGTAGTGACAGTCAGGGTGTACAAATCATTAAACACCTTCTACACGTAGATCAGAGCTAGCCTGGTCTAGATAGTTAATGTTAGTTTACTTAGAGTAGTAGAGAGTCAACCCACAGGCAGCTGTGTGCTTTGTTACTGAAGTTCAATAAATCTTATTGAACCAACACCTACATTTGGTGTATGCTTGATCATTTAACTGCATCGTGTTGCAGTCCGTATTACCCCAGGGTGAATAACACGACAGACCTCACAGCGTTTGACAAGTCTAGTCGTTTTCAGTATTTAGCTTTACTACAGTATTACACCGTGAAAGTAAGATGAACTCATTCTAAAATGTACAAGTATGTGTGCAACAACGACAAATACTGAGTAAAGATTGTTTTTACATGATGATTCTGAACAGAAATTTAACCTCAGAATTATAGCCCACAGGAAAAGAACAAAGAAGAAAAATACAAACACCAGAATCCATTGGTCATTTTACCTCAGCTTTCCATATGGATCAAAATCTGTTCAACATAACATCAAATAGCGCCTTTTTTCCAAAGGTTCCAGGGCAATTTTCCCAATGCAGGCTCTCAGCATGCAAGTGTACATCACAAAACCATGGGGAGTACAACTATAATTTCCTGATATACCTTCCTAGCGTTGAGGTTGGAGATGTGCAGAAAGGCAAATGAACACTTCGGGAAACATACTTCCCAGCAATCAACTATACAGTCTGTGCAAATGTTATCCCTTTTTCAACCCCCCCCCCCCCCCGCCCTGTGACGAACAGCTCCTCAAACACGGTCACAAACATCCTCCACCTTCTCTGAACCCCACCCCCCGGGGAGCCCCTTAACTCATAATTTATCTTCTCCAATTGCAGAAAGTCGTACAGGTCACTCAACCAAGCTGCTACCCCCGATGGCGAAGCCGACCACCACTCAAGTAAAGTTTGCCGCCGTGCAATCGGAGAGGCGAAGGCCACGACATCAGCCTTCCTCCTTTCCATGAACTCCAGCTTCTCTGAAACCCCAAATATCGGCAGCAAAGGTTTCGGGACCACCTCCTCCTCCATTATCCTGGCGAAGACCCCGAACACTCCCGCCCAGAATCTTCCCAATTTTGTGCAACCCCAAAACATGTGCACGTGGTTCGCTGACCCCCGCCCACACCTCTCACACTCATCTGCTGCCCCCTGAAAGAACCCACTCATTCTTGCCCGAGTCATAAGCACCCTGTGCACCACCTTAAACTGTATCAGGCTCATCCTTGCACAAGAGGAGTTCCCATTTACTGAAAGCAGTACCTCACTCCATACTCCCCGATTGATCACCCCTCCTAACTCCGCTTCCCATTTCTCCTTGATCTTCACCACCCGCTCGCCTCCCTGCTCCCCCAGCCACTTGTATATATCCCCAGTTCTTCTCTTCCCTTTCACATCCGGAAGCAGCAATGGTTCCAGCAGGGTGTATCCCAGCAACCTAGGGAATGCCCTCCAGATCTTTCGTCCCTAACCTGCAGATAGCTGAACTCACTCCCCCTCGGCAGCTCTACCCTCTCCCTTAGCTCCTCCAGACTAGCGAACCGTTCTTCCAAATACCCATCCCTTGCCTTGCCCAGCCCCATTTCTCACCCCCTCCTGTATACACTATCCACCTCCCCCAGCTCAAACCCATGATTCTCGCACAGCAGCGTTAACACAGACATTCCTTTCACCTTAAAATGCCTCCTCAACTGAGTCCATATCTTCACCATGGACTGCACCACTGGGCTCCGTGAATACCTACTCTGAGCCATTGGCAATGCTGCTGTCACCATAGCCCTCAAACTAGACGACTTAATTATTTTTACCTGTTTATACCAGTGTCTCATTGTCTTATGGTTATTTTAGTTATGACATTTCGCTGTTGGATTTCTTGTCCAACATCAAGGCAAGAATGAGCTGGAGCAGTCTTCAAATTAATCTTTGCCTGACTGAAGCCATCTTGTTTGGTTTCTGTCAAAGAAACACACCGTGTCTCCTCCTAGCTGATTGCTCAGGCAGACTCAGACGATGAATTTGGAATCCTGTTTGAAGTTTCAAAATCTCTATTCTATCCCCATTCAAGCTGCTTATGTCCATGTCTCCAACATAGTCCAATTCAGGAGATCCAGTTTTGCTTTGTTGGGTAGACGGCTGGTTCATGATGCAGACTGAAGCCAACAGCATGGGTTCAATTCCCGTACCAGCTGAGGTTATTCATGAGAGCCCCCCCTTCTTAACCTTGCTCCTCGCTTGAAGTGTGGTGATCAGGTTAAATCACCACCAGTCAGCTCCCCCCCTCAAAGGAAAAAGCAGCTTATGGTCATCTAGGACTATGATGGCTTTACTTTTACTTTACCTGAGCATTTACCACACTTATATTTTTATAATGGTATTACAGTACCAATCATTCATAATGGATTGGGAAAAGACATGGGTTCATTTGTTTAAACTAGGCATATAAGAACATGTAATCATGGATAGAAAGTTTGAAGATAGCAGCAGAGCTGTGTGTTCTGTGCCCTGCTCACAGGCCAAAGTGAAACTGAGACTGGATCATATGACACACTTCCTTTCTAGAGATGGCATGCGGCTGTTTCTGAAAGGCATATTACAACACTTGCCCCTTGCTGTTGTTGAAACCCATATCTGTGTTTTTATTACCTTAAGATTTAAATTCACCGTGGAATCCCTACAGTGAAGAAGGAGGCCATTCAGCCCATTGAGTCTGCACCGATTCTCCACAAGACCTACCCAGGCCCTCTCCCCCACCCTATCCCCATAACCCCATCTAACGTGCACATCTTTGAACATTAAGGGATAATTTAGCACGGCTAATCCACCTAACCTGCACATTTTTGGACTGTGGGAGGAAAACGGAACACCCAGAAGAAACTCACGCAGACACGGGGTGAATATGCAAACTCCACACAGATAGCCACTCAAGGCTGAAATTAAACCCATGCCCTGACGCTATGAAGCAGCAGTGGGCACCACCGTGCCGCCCTTACTCCAACACTGTTCATGCTAGCTCCAAAATACCACCCAACAATTCATCCAAATATCTGACTCTCACTTCCTGTCATGCAATAAATCCTCCTTGCTGATCAAATACTTTGACTGATCCCCATTATCCCTCTCTTCTAATTCTAGTGGTCATGAGAATAAGTCACTCTAAACAAATTATGATTCCATTGATTCTTTGACAGGTGGGTAGGTTAATTTGCAGCATAAATATCATCAACAACAGTTGTGTTTGCAACAGTTTATACATTCCCTTTATATCGCCTTAAGCCACCATGCCCAGACAGGTTATATTATCTCAACAGAATATTAGTGTGTCTAGCCATTTATGAAACCTTTACGGAGATTGGTGAGCATTCTTTCTTGCTGGCTCCCCGGACTTCCAATTTGTTTTCTGCAATTTCTTATTACATGTTGCCATTGGCAACACCATCCTGAAACACATCAGTTTTCACATATACAATGGTGACACTCAGTTGTACCTCATCGCCACCTCTCTTGACTCCTCTACTTGCCTCTGATTTGTTTCAATGCTTGTCTGATGTACAATACTGGGTGAACAGAATTTTCCTCCAAGTATTGGGAAGATCTAAGCCTTTGTCCCCATTACAAACTCTACTCCCTGAACTCTGACCCCATTCCTTCCCATGCTAACTGTCTGAGGTCAAGTCAGACCTTCTCATAACCTTGGCATAGTATTTGAATCTGATCTTCTGGCCACATATTTATTCCATCGCCAAGACTGCATATTTTCCCCTCTGTAATCTCTGCCTACTCTGCCCCTGCTTCAGCTCAATTGCTGCTGAAATCTTCACCACATTCTTTGTTACCTCCAGATTTGATTATTCCAATGCTCTTGTAGCGGGCCTCCCAACTCCTGCCCTACATGATCTTGAGATGATCCTAAGCTCTGATGCTTGGATCCTAACTCAACAATCCTGTTCATCCATCAGCTACTGTGCTCACTGACCACCACAGTCTCCTGGTTCAACAATGCTTCAATTTTCAGATTCTGTTCCTTTTTCAAATCCCTCTATGGCCTCGCCTCTCCCCTATCTCAGTAGCATCCACAAGTTCTTAAAGCTGCGGATTTCTGGCCTCTGGTGCATCCCTGATTTTAATCTCACCACCATTGGCAGTTGTCCCTTCAGCTGCCAACACACTACGCTCTAACCACTATGCCGTCCTAGAATAATACATGTGTGAAAATCAGGTTCTAAGGTAATTCCACCAATGATAAATAGCTTGGCCGCTCTCAGGTCAAGATTCACAGAAAATGGCCTTTTGGGTGGGGTGCTGGAGCATGCCAGCATGCTTAAAGGAGGCAGTGCTTCCAAGATAGGTGGGCAGACAAATAATCAACCCAGTCTCAGGTAGGAATATATCCCTCACACCCTGGGGAAAATAATCTTTCTAAACCTTGCTCAAAAGCTGTTCGAATTTCCTCCCTGAACCTCTCTGTCTCTCAACCTCTCTTTCCTCTTTTAAGATGCCACTTAAAACCTGCGTCTTTGCCCAAGATCTTGGCCATCTGCCCTAATATCTCCTTATGTTGCTCGGTTTCAAATGTTATTTGATAATGCTCCTGCGAAGCACCTTGGGATGTTTCATTCTGTTAAATGCACTATATAAATGCAAGTTGTTGTTCATATAACAATGCTTGTTGTGTTTTTTCCTCAGAATTGCGTGATTATTACTTCGATATATATTGAAATGTTTGTAATTTTCCACTTTCGTAGCATTCATGAAGAAATTAACATTTATGATAGGAAGATGACAAATGTTCTGCAATGAATCATCTCATAGATTATTTGATTCATGGAGCAGGCAAAATGACCACTGCTTTAGCTTGACATTGTCCGATTTAGCTTCACCATTTATGTCTGAGACGGTTAGCAGTGGGAAATAGAGTTGATTCAGACCAGCCATTACTGGGGAGCTGTGCAATACTGCCTTCTCATATACTTCACAGGCTACAGCTTTCCCTTCAGAAAAAAATGCAAGTACAGCTTGAGAATTCACCGATTGAGAAAAGGCCATTCAACCCATGAAAATTAGTCTTTGCAGAGTGTGCATGCTCAAAGATTTAAAGAAAATCTGCAAAAACCTGATATTACAGCAGGAAATGCTGTAATTGCACATCAAGTCAGTTAACATTTGAATTGTTCACAAACCATGGGCGAGGCGAGAGAAAAATTAATGGCTGCTGTGATGGCTCTGCAGGGAACCCCGACTAGAATAATACGTGTGTGAAAATCAGATTCTAAGGTAATTCCTCCGGTGATAAATAGCTTGGTCGCTCTCAGGTCAAGATTCACATATAATGGCCTTTAGGGTGAGGTTGTAGAGTTTGCCAGCACACTTGGAAGCATGAAGGAAGCAGTGCTTTCAAGATAGGTGGCCAGACAAGTGACCAACACAGTCTCAGGTGGGAATACATCCCTCACACCTTAGGGAAAATAATCTTTCTGAACCGTAAAGTCTCAGGCAAGTGACCACTCGAAGCTATAACTGTAGAAAAGTTTTGACTTACTCTCCTTACTATTTCCTCCCTGAACCTCTCTGTCTCTCAACCTCTCTTTCCTCTTTTAAGATGCCACTTAAAACCTGCGTCTTTGCCCAAGATCTTGGCCATCTGCCCTAAGGTGAGAGCGTTGAGGGAGAACTAGGGAATATGGACAGTGTGGCTCTGAGGCAGAGCAGACGGGGAGAAGTTGCTGAACACAGCGGGTCTGGTGGCCTGAAGTGCATATGTTTTAATGCAAGGAGCATTACGGGTAAGGCAGATGAACTTAGAGCTTGGATTAGTACTTGGAACTATGATGTTGTTGCCATTACAGAGACCTGGTTGAGGGAAGGGCAGGATTGGCAGCTAAACGTTCCAGGATTTAGATGTTTCAGGCGGGATAGAGGGGGATGTAAAAGGGGAGGCGGAGTTGCGCTACTTGTTCAGGAGAGTATCACAGCTATACAGCGAGAGGACACCTCAGAGGGCAGTGAGGCTATATGGGTAGAGATCAGGAATAAGAAGGGTGCAGTCACAATGTTGGGGGTATACTACAGGCCTCCCAACAGCCAGCGGGAGATAGAGGAGCAGATAGGTAGACAGATTTTGGAAAAGAGTAAAAACAACAGGGTTGTGGTGATGGGAGACTTCAACTTCCCCAATATTGACTGGGACTCACTTAGTGCCAGGGGCTTAGACGGGGCAGAGTTTGTAAGGAGCATCCAGGAGGGCTTCTTAAAACAATATGTAAACAGTCCAACTAGGGAAGGGGCGGTACTGGACCTGGTATTGGGGAATGAGCCCGGCCAGGTGGTAGATGTTTCAGTAGGGGAGCATTTCGGTAACAGTGACCACAATTCAGTAAGTTTTAAAGTACTGGTGGACAAGGATAAGAGTGGTCCGAGGATGAATGTGCTAAATTGGGGGAAGGCTAATTATAACAATATTAGGCGGGACCTGAAGAACATAGATTGGGGGCGGATGTTTGAGGGCAAATCAACATCTGACATGTGGGAGGCTTTCAAGTGTCAGTTGAAAGGAATACAGGACAGGCATGTTCCTGTGAGGAAGAAAGATAAATACGGCAATTTTCGGGAACCTTGGATGACGAATGATATTGTAGGCCTCGTCAAAAAGAAAAAGGAGGCATTTGTCAGGGCTAAAAGGCTGGGAACAGACGAAGCCTGTGTGGCATATAAGGAAAGTAGGAAGGAACTTAAGCAAGGAGTCAGGAGGGCTAGAAGGGGTCATGAAAAGTCATTGGCAAATAGGGTTAAGGAAAATCCCAAGGCTTTTTACACTTACATAAAAAGCAAGAGGGTAGCCAGGGAAAGGGTTGGCCCACTGAAGGATAGGCAAGGGAATCTATGTGTGGAGCCAGAGGAAATGGGCGAGGTACTAAATGAATACTTTGCATCGGTATTCACCAAAGAGAAGGAATTGGTAGATGTTGAGTCTGGAGAAGGGGGTGTAGATAGCCTGGGTCACATTGTGATCCAAAAAGACGAGGTGTTGGGTGTCTTAAAAAATATTAAGGTAGATAAGTCCCCAGGGCCGGATGGGATCTACCCCAGAATACTGAAGGAGGCTGGAGAGGAAATTGCTGAGGCCTTGACAGAAATCTTTGGATCCTCGCTGTCTTCAGGGGATGTCCCGGAGGACTGGAGAATAGCCAATGTTGTTCCTCTGTTTAAGAAGGGTGGCAGGGATAATCCCGGGAACTACAGGCCGGTGAGCCTTACTTCAGTGGTAGGGAAATTACTGGAGAGAATTCTTCGAGACAGGATCTACTCCCATTTGGAAGCAAATGGACGTATTAGTGAGAGGCAGCACGGTTTTGTGAAGGGGAGGTCGTGTCTCACTAACTTGATCGAGTTTTTCGAGGAGGTCACTAAGATGATTGATGCAGGTAGGGCAGTAGATGTTGTCTATATGGACTTCAGTAAGGCCTTTGACAAGGTCCCTCATGGTAGACTAGTACAAAAGGTGAAGTCACACGGGATCAGGGGTGAACTGGCAAGGTGGATACAGAACTGGCTAGGCCATAGAAGGCAGAGGGTAGCAATGGAGGGATGCTTTTCTAATTGGAGGGCTGTGACCAGTGGTGTTCCACAGGGATCAGTGCTGGGACCTTTGCTCTTTGTAGTATATATAAATGATTTGGAGGAAAATGTAACTGGTCTGATTAGTAAGTTTGCAGACGACACAAAGGTTGGTGGAATTGCGGATAGCGATGAGGACTGTCTGAGGATACAGCAGGATTTAGATTGTCTGGAGACTTGGGCGGAGAGATGGCAGATGGAGTTTAACCTGGACAAATGTGAGGTAATGCATTTTGGAAGGGCTAATGCAGGTAGGGAATATACAGTGAATGGTAGAACCCTCAGGAGTATTGAAAGTCAAAGAGATCTAGGAGTACAGGTCCACAGATCACTGAAAGGGGCTACACAGGTGGAGAAGGTAGTCAAGAAGGCATACGGCATGCTTGCCTTCATTGGCCGGGGCATTGAGTATAAGAATTGGCAAGTCATGTTGCAGCTGTATAGAACCTTAGTTAGGCCACACTTGGAGTATAGTGTTCAATTCTGGTCGCCACACTACCAGAAGGATGTGGAGGCTTTAGAGAGGGTGCAGAAGAGATTTACCAGAATGTTGCCTGGTATGGAGGGCATAAGCTATGAGGAGCGATTGAATAAACTCGGTTTGTTCTCACTGGAACGAAGGAGGTTGAGGGGCGACCTGATAGAGGTATACAAAATTATGAGGGGCATAGACAGAGTGGATAGTCAGAGGCTTTTCCCCAGGGTAGAGGGGTCAATTACTAGGGGGCATAGGTTTAAGGTGAGAGGGGCAAAGTTTAGAGTAGATGTACGAGGCAAGTTTTTTACGCAGAGGGTAGTGGGTGCCTGGAACTCACTACCGGAGGAGGTAGTGGAGGCAGGGACGATAGGGACATTTAAGGGGCATCTTGACAAATATATGAATAGGATGGGAATAGAAGGATACGGACCCAGGAAGTGTAGAAGATTGTAGTTTAGTCGGGCAGTATGGTCGGCACGGGCTTGGAGGGCCGAAGGGCCTGTTCCTGTGCTGTACATTTCTTTGTTCTTTGTTCTTTGTTAATATCTCCTTATGTTGCTCGGTTTCAAATGTTATGCACCCTCCCACCCCTGCAGCCAACCCTCCGGCATACCCCCTACCACCCAGCCGCCACCCGGCGGCCGCCCACAAAGCAAAACGCCCACTGTAGCCTCTACAGGGGCGCTGGGTGGGGGCTGCAGAGTGTACCACTGGCAAGGGCAGTGTCAGCCAATGGTACAGGCCCCCACAGTGCCAGACACCGATGGGGCCAGGGGTGCAGAGATGAGGGGGGGGGATATGCAGAGGCACAGCCCACAGTGCCAAGTGGGGCCACCATGTAGCCCGTTGGACCTGGTTAGGCATGGGTGGTTCACACTATGCCAACATGTCAGTCATTCACCCCCTGTGGACAGGGGAAATTTAAATTCAACCAGCAATCATGGCCTTCCTGCTAGTCGCCGCAGCCTGGGGGGATGCACTGAGGCTGTACGAGCTGGAGCTGCTCGAGGAGGAGGAAGCTGCAGCAACGTAGTTGCCCCAGAGCAACAGGAGGCAGCCACCCAGGATGGAGAGTCAGCCACCTAACAGGTCAAGGAGAAGGTGCAAAAGAGGCACTGCATGAAGCCCCGCGTGTACGGCAGTGCTTGTCATTCGAGGACCTGCCGGACTGGGCATGACGTCGAAGACTCCGGCTGAGCAGCGAGACAGTGCGACATATCTGCCAGATCATGGAGCACCTGGTATTGCAGGGGTATTGGGGAGAACACCCACTCCCAGTTCGCCGCCATCGCCAGGATGCCCTGGGTCCAGGTAGAGATCGACGGATTCAGGTCCCACTACGAGCAACTGCAGAAGACAGACTGCTCTACACCAACCGAAAGGGGTTCCACTCAATGAATATGCAGCTGATATTTGACCATCAGATGCGCATCATGCACTTCTGCGCCCAATACCCGGGCCGTGTGCACGACACCTTCATCCTAGCACACTCGATGATTCCTGACATGTTCGAGATATCCCCCCCCCGCCCCCCCCCCCCAACTGGAGCATTGACTTATGGGCGACAGAGGTTATCCACTGTGCTCATGGCTAATGACACCTATCCAGTGGCCACAGATTGACGCGGAGACCCGCTATAACAAAGCCAATGCAGCAACCAGGACTGTGATCAAGCTGTGCTTCGGCCTCCTGAAGATGCAGATCAGGGCTGGTGCTGTGGAGGAGCACTCCAGTGTGATGTTGAAGGGTTAGGGACACCTGCTGCGTCCTCCACAACATCACACAGCAAAGTGGCAATGTACTGGAAGAGGAGGAACGCCAGTCCTCTTCTGACGAAGAGGATGCCGGGGAGGGAGGACAACGGGGATCCAGATCGCAGGGCAGGAATCACAGCAGGCTGTCTCCACTCCTGCTGTACCATCTGGGGATCCACCAAGACGTAACGTTAGGGCCCGTAAGGCCAGAACGTTAGACACTAGTTAAGTTTAGTTATAGGGGCTAGGATACAAATCTGTATATATGTTGTCACATGGGTGTGAGGGGTGGACTGGTCTGGACAGGCCAGGGGGGGGAAATTAGTGGACATTGTGGTAGGCCTAGGCTCCCCTCTCCCCTGCCACCTCCCTCCCTGACCCTCTGACGCCACCCCTCCCCCCACCCTCCCCCGGCCGATCACCCCACCACTGTCACCCCAGAGATTCGAGAGGACCGTGTGAAGGAATGGCCAGCTCACATGCAGGGATCACCCAGTTGGATGTTGAAAAGTGCATCCGTGGGCCGGAGGCAGTCATTGTCTAACAATGTGGAGCACCAGAGATCATCGCAGAGTGGGTTGTCTTCACCCTCCATCCCATGGACCAGACCCGGTGTTACTGCCAATCCAGGCCCGGGTAGTGAGGCAGGTAAGTGTCATGGAAGGGATTGCAAGGTGGGAGGAGGGGTGGCGCAGGGAGGGGATGGTCGGCTGGGGTGGAGGGTGGGGGGGGGGGGGGGGGGGGGGGGGGATGTGGCGGTGGGATGAGATGTCCGGGCCGCTGGCCAGGCCCCCTAAACAGCTAACCTGGAGGCAATTAGAGCGTCCTGTGCATGCCGGCCCAAGCACACATGTTGTGCGACGTCCGGTGCTTGGCCAGGCTCCATATCCCATCCATCCTCACTCCCCCCCTCGTTGGACAAGACCTAGCGTTCATTTTCCTCCTCCAGTATATCGTCCCTCTGCTGTGGGACCCAGCAGAACACCAACATGTGGGAGACTCACCTAGCACTATACTGGAGGTCCCCTCCAGAGCGGTCCAGGCACCTGAACCTCATAGAATCATAGAAGTTTACAGCATGGAAACAGGCCCTTCGGCCCAACCAGCCCATGCCGCCCAGTTTTTACCATTAAGCGAGTCCCAGTTGCCCGCACTTGGCCCATAACCCTCTATACCCATCTTACCCATGTAACTATCTAAATGCTTTTTAAAAGACACAATTGTACCCGCCTCTACTACTACCTCTGGCAGCCCATTCCAGACACTCACTACCCTCTGAGTGAAGAAATTGCCCCTCTGGGCCCTTCTGAATCTCCCCCCTCTCACCTTAAACCTATGCCCTCTAGTTTTAGACTCCCCTACCTTTGAGAAAAGATGTTGACTATCTACCTTATCTATGCCCCTCATTATTTTATAGACCTCTATAAGATCACCCCTAAGCCTCCTACGCTCCAGGGGAAAAAGTCCCAGTCTATCCAGCCTCTCCTTATAACTCAAACCATCAAGTCCCGGCAACATCCTAGTAAATCTTTTCTGCACTCTTTCTAGTTTAATAATATCCTTTCTATAATAGGGTGACCGGAACTGCACACAGTATTCCAAGTGTGGCCGTACCAATGTCTTGTACAACTTCAACAAGACACCTCAACTCCTGTATTCATCTTCAGGATGCTGAAGCACCGCACTGTATCACCCCATGGTCGTTGCATGGTCATCGTTGCAGCAGGTCTCCACATCGGTCTGTGGCCTCCGGATAGGCATCAGCAGCCACGACCCAGCGGATAACTCAACAGCCGGGGTGTGCCTCGAAGATGTCAGGAACAGTCGAGTGTACCAGGATCAAGCCATCGTGCACGCTGCCCGGGTATTGGGAATAGATGTGGATGATCATAGATCATAGAATTTACAGTGCCACTCAGACCATCGAGTCTGCACTGGTCCCTGGAAAGAGCATCCTACCTAATTCTACACCTCCACCCTATCCCAGTAGCCCCACCTATACGTTTTTGACAGTAAGTGCAATTTAGCATGGCCAATCCACGTAAACTGCACATCTTTGAACTGTGGGAGGAAACCGGAGCACCCGGAGGAAACCCACGCAGAGGCAGGGAGAACGTGCAGACTCCGCACAGACAGTGACCCAAGCCGGGAATCGATCCTGGGACCCTGGAGCTGTGAAGCAACCATGCTAACCACTGTGTTACCGTGACGCACATGATGTGCATCCCTTGGTCACACACCAGGTGCACGTAGGGATTGTGAACATTGGCCCATCATGGGCCAGTGTTTGTAGGGTAATATGCAAACATGCACCCCGCCAATCACCCCTGGACTCGCCACATCTCGGCAATGACGGCGAACCCCGCCTCCCCCACATCCTGGTGAGCTCCGTCCACATTGAATTTGATATATTGTGCTGACTGGGTAGATAGGGCCTCCGTGACGGTGCGGATGCACCTGTGCACTGTGGGGTCCGTGAGATTCGGACTGGTCCCCACTCGGTGCCTCGGAAGGATCCCATGGTGTAAATGTTCAGGTCGACCATCACCTTGACGGCCATGGGAGCATGTGTCCTCTCCCACGGTGCCAGGTGCGCCATGATCCAGCAGATATGCTGTACGGTCCTCTTGCTCAGCCTGAATCTTCGATGGCATGCCTGGCCTGGCAGGTTGTCGAGTGGCAGGTGCTGCCAGGACACATGAGGGCTGATGCGACGCCTCTTTCCTACCTCCTCCTCGGCTTGTTGGGTGGCCATTTCTCCAACCCCACTGGCTGGACTCTGTTCGTCTGGAGCAGGCTCCACTGCTTCAGGGTCCTCCTCGAGCAGCACCTGCTTCTACAACCTCAGTGCATCCCTCAGGGCTGTGGCGGCCAGGATGAAGGTTGGATTCCGATAGTCATTGTCTGCAGGAGGTGAAAGGTAGATATGCTAGCATGCTGCGTACCCCTGTTCCCAACCTGGTCCACCAGGCTACACGGTGGCCCCGATCTGCACTGCAGACCATGCCCCCTCATGTCCCTCTCATCCCCGCTCCTCTCCCAACCCCACACCCACCCCCGGTTATTCCCCTCTGGAACTCTGCCCTCCACATCCATGGCCCGTCGGTGTCTGGCTCCATCGGGGCCTCTGGCCTGGTGCCCATCCCTGCTGCCAGGGGTATCGTTGGTTGGCGCTACCCATGCCAGCGGTACACTCCATGGCCCCCATCTGGCGCCCTCCTGCAGGGGCTACTGTGGACTGTTGCCCTTGAGTGGACCGCGTGTTGCCCTGCTGGCGTGTGGCGGTCGGTGGGGGGGGACGGGTGGGAGTTGGTGGTGTGCTGTGGTGGTGGGCTCTCCCTCATCAGCCACGCCGCCTGTTGCCCAATTTTTAAAACCACAAGTTAACCTCGCCGTCGGTAATTCCTCCTGGCAGAGGCGGAGCATCGCGGAGGCCCTGGAGAATACCGGGTCAGGCCCACTAATGATATGCTTATTGCACGTGAGGATGAGAATGATTGACGCCACTGTTGCGGCATCGGAGCATTGTATACTTTCGGGCGCCCAGCGGCAGTCACTATTTTGACCTCACGACTGATTCTCCGCCCAATTGCCTTTCCCGATTCTGGCATCAGCTGACGGAGAATCCCGCCCAATGTTTCAGGTCAATGGCCCTTCATCAGAGCTGGGAAGAGTGAAAGGTGTAACAGCTTTTAAGCAAGTACAGGGGCAGAGAAATGGAGGAAAGAACACAGATCTGTAAAAGGGCAGAAACTAGCATTGATTAAATGACAAAAGGGAGCGTAAGACAAAAGCGGCTGGTAAAGTAAAGAAACAAAGGATGAGTATAGAGGACTGTAAATGGCAGCTGCGATCTGAACAAATAGGAGCAATATT
The DNA here is from genome assembly GCF_047496885.1 of Scyliorhinus torazame. Classification (NCBI taxonomy): domain Eukaryota; kingdom Metazoa; phylum Chordata; class Chondrichthyes; order Carcharhiniformes; family Scyliorhinidae; genus Scyliorhinus; species Scyliorhinus torazame. Next base: position 94,757,606 of record NC_092714.1, on the reverse strand, counting down.
TATGATCTGTATTGAATCTGGAAGACTGTAAAGTGTCTAATTGGAATATCAGATGCTTTTTCTCATGCCCTCGTTGAGTTTTAGTGGCGGTGTAGGAGGTTGCATTCAGAGTGGGAGTTGGGCAGTGAATTAAAATGACAAATGACCGTGAGCTTGGGCTTCTGCATGTGGACTGAACAAGTGTTCACCTAATCTGCATTTGATCCCCAGTTCAGAGCCGATGGCATCATCAGCAACAAATACAGTGCACTAATTAAAATTAAATCATTGTTTTAGTTGGAAGGACTATTTGGAGACCTGTTCAGTGGAGGCCTGTGGGGTGGGAAGGAAGAAGGTAAAAGGATAGGTGTTACATTTCCTAGCTTGCACAAGAAGTGCCATGGGAAGAGAGCCAGTGTTGGGAATGATCAAAGGGTGAACCGAGACTCATGGAGGGAACTGTCCCTGAATGCTGAACGTACAATGAGGGGAAGAGATGTTTTGCGGCGGCATTGCAATGGATGCAATTGAGATTGAAATAGTGAAAAATGAACCATTGATTCAGAAGGATGGTGTGGTGAAAGATGGGAGAGGGGAAGGTGCACGGTAGTAAACACAGAAAAGCAGATTATTATCTGAATGACCTAACTGAAGAGAGGGGAATGTGCAACGAAACCCTGGTGTCCTCGTACACCAATCGCAGAAGGTAAGCATGGAGACGCCGCAGGCAGTAAAGACGGCAAATGGTACACTGGCCTTCATAGCGAGAGGTTTCGAGTGCAGGAACAGAGATGCCTTGCTGCAATTATACAGAGCCTTTGTGAAGCACAACCTGGAATACTGTATGCAGTTTTGGTCTCCTGGAGTGCAGCGAAGGTTTACCAGACTGATTCCTGGGGTGGCAGGACTGATATATCATGAGAGATTGAGTCGATTATGATTGTATTTTCTGGAGTTCAGAAGAGTGAAGGGGGAATCCCATAGAAACCGATAAAATTCTAACACAACTAGATAGGGTAATAGGGTAGTTGAAAGAAAGATGTGGAAGTGTCACGGGCAACCTGGCACTCAGGCACCTTGGCAGTGCCAGCCTGACACCCTGGCAGGGCCACCCAGGTACCCTGGCAGTGTTAGGTGGCATTGTCAGGGTACCCGAGTGACAGTGGGAATGCCCGGATACCACCCTGCCCAGAGCCAGAGCACCTGGGGACCACTAATGGCCAGGGAGATCTCCCGAGGTGGCGTTACACTTGATCCCCGTTTATGCAAAGTCTCTCTGGTGTGGGCGTTCATTCCCGGGCCTCGGGAGAATTGGGTGCAGACAAAGGTGAGACTAATGGCTCACTTTAATGTATAAATTTGGATCTTGCCCAGTGAGGGACCTCTCGTGGTATTTAATGGCCTTGTTACGTCATCGAGTCGGGTACGACAAAGCCATTCAATCGCGTCCTAAGTGTTGCCGTTCGGATTGAATAGTGTGTGATTCCCACTTCCATTGGGGATATTGTTTATTAAGCGAGTTAGGACATGCAAATTGGCCAGAGCAATTTCTGGGCATTGGAACCGCTGGGACTGTGAGAACCATGGTAGCACAGTGGTTAGCACTGTGGCTACACAGCGCCAGGGTCCCAGGTTCAATTCCCGGCCAGGTCACTGTCTGTGCGGACTATGCACGTTTTCCTCGTTTCTGCGTGGGTTTCCTCCGGGTGCTCCGGTTTCCTCCCACAGTCCAAAGACGTGCTGTTAGGTAATTTGGACATTCTGAATTCTCCCCCTGTGTACCCGCACAGGCGCTGTAATTTGGCGATTAGGGGCTTTTCACAGTAACTTCATTGCAGTGTGAATGTAAACCTACTTGTGACAATAAAGATTATAATATTATTATTAGTACCAAAGAGCCTGACAGCTGGAGCTGATTTTAAGCACTCCACTTACCACACATGCACTGCAGCCTTGACGATGGCCCACAGAAGAACTGGCCCCTGAGATTGGGAGTCTGAGGTGGACCCACAGCCCATTCCATTGGGGAGAGGAGAGGAGATACACCCTCTTTCCCAGGTAGGCCGCAGACTCAAACCCGACCTCCCAAACAGCGCCTGGGAGGTAGTGACAGAGGTAGTCAGTGCTACTAGCCTTACCAGAAAGAGATAGCTAGTGATCCTGTGGGGTGGGGGGTCACTGGTGAGGCCTTTGCCATGAGAGGGGCAGAGAACCAGGCATGAAGGCTTCAAATGACACGGTGCAGGTGTCCTTTGATTGGGGTGAGCTCTGCTGATCACTTGCTCCCCCTGCAGTGGGACAGCACTTCTGAGGAGTTCCAACATCTTGTGGGCCCCTGATTGAGCTTGGCCATTCTCTTCCCCTTGATGAAACAGCTGGGGTCCGAGGGTTTTCAGACGGGCAGCCTAGGAGGGCTTCCAGATGACCAGAGGCTCTCTGAGCATTCAAAGGACACAGGCAGCTCTCAGCAGTGTGAGCAGCCAGGAGCCTGTAAGTAGCACCAAAGGAGTGCGTATAAAACACATACTGCAGTAACGGCGGTTTCAGTCAGGCCACCCCGATCCTGAGGGGGACACACCGAGTCCACAGACTTGGCACCAAGTTGTTCCCCGCTACTGCCCCCAGCCCAGGCAGCCACCCTCAGCAAGCCCAATAATTTTTGAGGCTTGCTTTTAGCCTCCCGCTCCCTCTCCACAGCCATGGCGCCCAGTCCCTGCTTGTAAATACTTGTACTAATTCACGGCTGCGAGACATCTACCTAGGGGAGGGGGGGGGGGGGGGCAGAGCATGGTGGACCGGTGGAGTATGAAGTGTCCAAGCCGTTAATGATATTAAAATTCATGCAAATGGTGGTTTTGCATGGATCCAGTGAGCTGGCCACAAACCTAGATGCATGGTCAATCAACCTAACCTGCATATCTTTGGACTGTGGGAGGAAACGTTAGCACCCGGAGGAAGCCCACGCAGGCACGGGGAGTAAGTGCAAACTCCACAGTCAGTCATCCAGGGCCAGAATTGAACCCAGGTACTTGGCACTGTGAGGCAGCAGTGCTAGCCACTGTGCCACCGTGCCACCCTAATCTGGCTAGTCTAGTTCAGTTTCTGATCAAAGATAACCCTCAGGATGTTGATTGTGGGCGATTTAGCAATTGTAATGCCATTGACTGTCAATGGTTAGATCCCTTCTTGTAGGAGATGGTCATTACCTGGATTTGTGTGGTGTGAATGTAACTTGCCACTAGTCAGCCAAGCCAGGATATTGTCCAAACCTTGCAGCATTTGGACATGGACTGCTTCATCATCTGAGGAGTCGCAAATGATGCTGAACATTGTGCAGTCATCCGCAAACATCCCAACATCTGACCTTATGATAGAAGGGAGGTCATTGATGAAACCGCTGAAGATAATTGGGCCTCGGACACTACCCTGGGAAACTCAGTTTCCCTGACACACCAACCTCCTGGCAAGAGGCTGACTTCAAGGAGCTGCTGCATTCTGCACTTGGCAGGGCGAATGCTCCAGTGGGTGGGAAGCTATTGTGGCCTTTGGAAAATGAGATTTAATTGACCTAATTGGCTGTCTGCCTCCATGGAACTAGCTGCCAACCTTGTTCCTGGAGGCCTTTTTCCTATTTTCCTGCTTCCCTGTGCTTCTAAAACTGGGGGATGGAAAATTCAGTGTGATAGGCCTACCATAAATGTACAACTGTTCAACTAATTATTTCTCTTATAACTACATAAATGCAAGTTCCATTCCTTGAAAACAATTTTTTAATTGGCTTGTGTTTTGAGTGATTTTGCCAGAATTTGTTAAACTCCCCGACTGGAAATTTATTGAAAGATTCTATGCATCTAATCAGTGGAGGTTTGTTATAGGAGAGACTGGTGATTCACACCTCTAATGAATCTTCTTGGAGGTTTCTAGAAATCTGTTAATTAGATCGGTGGTGTACATACCAGAAGTTAGTTTGAGATCACGTTTGTTTTGTCAAGAGTTTAATTCTTTTTCTGATAAAATCATAATGTGGGAAGATTTTACAGCAGATGCTTAAACTGAAAGCCAGCTCTGTTAGCAATTTGACTGTCACAAGTACTCCCACCTCCCTTGTGCGATATGTCACCAAATCTTACTGATAAGAAGGACTTTCATTTATCTAGTTATGGCATTGTGACATTCTAAAAAGTGGTAATTCGAAGGAAATAAGGGAATTATTTTGACTTATACAATAGTGTACAATGGATGAGAATGATTAAGCAGACTGTATTATCTCTCCCCAAACTTCACTTCCATTGACTTGATTGCAAATAAGAATTGGGAGAGATAAAATGAGCAGCTGAATAACTGTCATCCATTTTATACTATCCCACAGACAAACTTATCCCCATATAATGATGGAAAGCAAAGTTCAGTTGCATCTGCCTTCTGAGTTTTAAAGAAAAGGATAAAGATCCATTCCCTCATCTGCTACTAGCTACTATAAATATCATTTAGACATAGACATAGAACATACAGTGCAGAAGGAGACCATTGGGCCCATCGAGTCTGCACCGACCCACTTAAGCCCTCACTTCCACCCTATCCCCGTAACCCAATAATCCCTCCTCACCTTTTTTTAGTCACTAAGGGCAATTTATCATGGCCAATCCACCTAACTTACACGTCTTTGGACTGTGGGAGGAAACCGGAGCACCCAGAGGAAACCCACACAGACACGGGGAGAACGTGCAGACTCCGCACAGACAGTGACCCAGCAGGGAATCGAACATGGGACCCTGGCGCTGTGAAGACACAGTGCTATCCACTTGTGCTACCGTGCTGCCCTTCAGAATGCTAGTTCTGAACGCCAGTTTAATGTCAGTTTGTGGCAATGACTGAATGTCAAATTTTGAGTAACAGTGCAGGTCAAATCTCTGCCCTGCTATCCTGTAAAATTGTCTAATAAAATCGTGTGATATGTCATTTGAAATTTGGCAATTGGGTCACTTTACTTTGTAAATGTTAGGGCTCCAATGCACTGTGCCAGAAAACAGTAGGACATAAGTTCACACCATGATTGCCCTGTACTATGAGTTGCTAGTCTCTGCCACATTGTGTGGAGACGTGCTGAGCAGAGGCCAGGCATTTTTGCACTTCCCCAGGCTGTCTCACATACTTGCAAGCAGCTTGTCACAGCAGAGCGCATTGGCAGAAGCCTGAAAGTCAGTTGCATTATTGCCCTGTTGATCACAAAATAACTTATAGTTTGATTAAACCATATAGAGCATTTGCTTTGTTTATTGTATCGGTTTTCAGCTTCTGCATCTCACATGGCAGGACAGCATATCAGGAAGTTGGCTCCTCCTACTCTTTTGACCCTGTTCCCACTAAACCGCTGATCAACCATCTCCAATTCCTGGACTCCACCCTAGCTGACATTTTACATCGTTCCCTTTTTTCATATACTGTCTACTTCACTGTCATCATCATCCTCTCCTCCAATTCCCATGCTTGACCTCTGTCCTTGCAAACTGCTATCCTGTCTTCGTCCTCCCTTTCCTCACCAAGACCTCTGAATGCACTGTCGACTTCCAAATCCATGCCGATCTCTCCCACAAATCTCTCCTTCAATCCTTGCAAACTGGTTTCATCTCCTCCAGCAGGACTAACCAAAGTCATAAACATCATTCTCTGTGATTGTGGCAATTGTGTATTTATGCTTCTCGCTCCAGTCTCTGACATTGCTAACCAGGCCATCAACCTCCAAATCCTTTCTTGTTTAGAGTGGTAGGACCGCACTCGCTAGGTTGCATTCTTACCTATCTGATGATTGTCAAAGGATTTTTACCAATCCTCTCTCTTCCTACATCTGTATCATCACTTCAGGAGTTGGGCAAACAGAAATAGAAAGACCATTAAGCCCCTTGTATCAAAGAAGTATAGAACAGTTATAGCACAGAAGCAGGCCAGTCAGCCTGTTGTGTCTGTGCTGGCATTCTGAAGGGGCAATACACTTAGTGCTGCTCCTGTGACTTTTCCCCAGAGTCCTGTACCGCAAACCACCTTTTCAGATAATGATGCGATTCACTTTTTATTTAAATAAACATTTTATTGAAGTATTTTTTGGTGACAACAATACAATAAACAATGTACATGAAACTATAAACATAGTGCAAAAGCCATCTCCCTCCCTTACAGGTCCCACCTTTATTAACCCCCTACTCTAAGCTAAACTAACACTTCTGCTGACGATTAATTTTCCGTGAAGAAGTCGACGAACGGTTGCCGCGTCCGGGTGAACCCTAACAGTGACCCTCTCAAGGCAAACCTGATTTTCTCCAAACAGAAAAAGCTAGCCATGTCCGAAAGCAAGGTCTCTGACTTTGGGGGCTTTGAGTCCCTCCAAGCTAATAGTATCCGTCTCCGGGTTACCAGCGAAGCAAAGGCCAGAACGTCTGCTTCTTTCTTCTCTTGGGTTCCCGGGTCTTCTGACACCCCGAAAATCGCCACCTCTGGACTCAGCGCCACCATTGTCTTTAACACCATGGACATGACATCTGCAAACCCCTGCCAAACTCCCCTAAGCTTCGGACATGCCCAGAACATGTGGACATGGTCCGCTGGTCCTCCCGCACATTTTGCACACCTGTCTTCCACCCCAAAGTATCTGCTCATCCAGGCCATTGTCATGTGAGCCCGGTGAACAACATAAATTGTATCAGGCTGAGCCTGGCACATGTTGCGGACACGTTGACTCTACTCAACGCGTCCGCCCATAGACCATCCTCTATCTCTCCTCCCAGCTCCTCCTCCCACTTGCACTTCAGCACCTCAGTCTGCATCTCCTCTGACCACATAAGTTCCTTGTAAATGTCCGAGATACTCCCTTCTCCTGCCCACCCTCTGGAAACGACCCTGTCCTGAATCCCCCTTAGCGGTAGGAGTGGGAAGGTTGACACCTGTTTATGTAGGAAGTCCCTCACCTGCAGATACCTAAATTTGTTTCCCCTCGCCAACCCAAACTTCTCCTCCAGCGCCCTTATACTTGGAAAGCTCCCCTCTATAAACATATCCCCCATCGGCGTTGGTGTGGTCCCCAATCTGCGCTAACCACCGGTTTGCCCCGGGGAGGATGGATGGTTGGTTCCGAAATTGGCGGAGAGCGTCAGCCAAAAGTCCCACATCTAACCTCCAGTGCGGGCGCTGGTTACTGTCTTTACTAACCTGCAGGTCAACCCAGTGTGGAGTATGGTCTGAGATGGTGATCGCCGAGTACCCCGTGTCCACCAACCCTGCCAGTAAGGCCCTGCTCAAAATGAAGAAATCGATCCGGGAGTACACTTTATGCACATGTGAGTAGAAGGCGAACTCCTTCACCCTCGGCTGCCCAAACCTCCATGGAACCACCCTCCCCCATCTGCTCCATGAACCCTTTTAGTTCCTTTGCCATTGCTGGCACTCTGCCCGTTTTCGAGCTTGACCGGTCCAAGCCAGGGTCAATAATTGTGTTGAAGTCCGCTCCCATGACCAACCTGTGCGAGTCCAGGTCCGGTATCTTCCCCAGCATCCTCTTTATAAACTCCATATCATCCCAATTTGGCGCATACACATTTACTAATACCACCTGCACCCCCTCCAGTTTCCCACTGACCATAACGTACCGACCTCCCACATCCAAAACTATTCTACCCGCCTCAAACACCACCCGTTTATTGATCGCGACCCCTCTAGTCTTTGAATCTAGTCCCGGGTGAAAGACCTGACTGACCCAGCCTTTCCTCAATCTAATCGGGTCAGTTACTCTAAGATGCGTCTCCTGCAACATTACCACGTCTGCCTTCAGTCCCCTAAGATGCACGAAAACACGTCCCCTCTTGAGTGGCCCATTTAACCATCGAACATTCCAGGTGATCAGCCTAGTTGGGGGGCTCATTGCCCCCCCACCTTTGCCGATCAACCATCCCCTTTTTTGGGCCCGCCCCCAGCCCATGCTCCACCGGCCCGCCCCCAGGCAGCCTCTGCCCCCAGCCTCCTCTCTGTCCCTGAGCCCAAGTCCCTCCCTCATCAGCAGAACATTTCCCCCACTCCTCCCCGTAGTAACAACACTCTGTAACCCAACCCCTTTGATAATGATGACTGAGGAACTCCTTGGCTCATGGGTGTGGCCGCACACTGCTGGGAACTGTGCGAGACACAAAAGATTCCTGAGAGCGACCCTTGTGAAACCCAAAAGCTTTGAAGCCTTCCAAACCACCCATTGCTTCGGTGCTGTTGCATGAGGCGCATCACTAAACCATTGCTCCCCTACCCTATGTCCAGCCTCTCTTCCTGCTAACAATGCAAGTTCGTCAACCACCACCAACAAAAACCCTGTCACTGCACCATCCTTAGATGAGCCTCCTCTGTGACCAAGTGCACTTGGAATGGGGAACTTATCATTAGCAACACTATCTTGCAAAGGGAGCCTTGCAATTTTCCTGGCTGTCTTCTCCACAGTCCTGTCTTCCCTTGCAATGGCGTCCCACCCCTGGTTTGGTCTGCAGGCATTGTGTGCCCATTTCCCCTGCAAGGACAAGTGGTTGAGGGAAATATGGCAGTGGAGTCCATTAGGGAAGGGCAGCTCCTCCAGCTGGTTTGAGACTGAATTTAGCCATTGCCACCTGACCTCAGAAGCAATATGTAGGTGAATAGATGAGTGGGCGGGGGAGTGAGTGGTGTGTGAGGATGGGATTGGTGGAGAATGAAATGAAAGAACAGCACTGTAAAAGTGGAAATGTCTTCAGATGTACTATAATAGATTTCCACTGTCTTGCATCATCCAATATTAAAAGGCTAGCCCAGTGTCAGATCCAGAGCTTATTATTTTAAATCTCCTCGCAGCTTTACTTTTTTAGTTGCAGATCGTCTGAACCATCTGTTTGGCTGTTTAAAAGCTTTGACAGATGTTAGAGCTTTTGATTGCCTTCAAAAGCATTAATGCATTCTAAAGTGCAGAGTTCGATTTTACAGATTTCCTCCCCATTCCCCCCATACACCACACCCCTGGGAACATGTGATTGATGCGTTAACTGCCTTCAAGGCAGGTTTGTTTATTCAACTTCCTGGTGAATGAGAGTTTTCTGGTTTTGACAGATTTATCAGGTTCTGAAGAGGCAAGTGTTTTTACGTGTCTATTCAGATGATTTTAAAAATGTAGACAGATTTATGAGCTTTTTAACAATTTCCGAATGTTATGGTAGGGCTTGTGAGTCCTGTTTATAATGTAGATGCTGGGTGAGGAGGTAAGGGGTGAGGTGTGAGTTTGGTGGAGAATAGGATCATGAAGGGGTTGAGGAGGGGTGTAGGGTAGGGGATGAGGAGTAAGCTGTGAGGGGAGATACAGGTGGGGGTGAAATCGGGCACAGTGTTAAGGAAATGAGAATGGGGAGTGGCTTTACACAGTTCTACAGGTTTGACTTTATTTAAAATCCCAACAGTGCTGAAGGAGGCCATTCGGCCCATCGAGTCTTCACCAACCCTCTGAAACAGCACTCTACCTAGGTCCATTCCCTTGCCCTATCCCGTAACCTCACCTAACCTGCACACCTTTGGACACTAAGGGGCAATTTAGCATGGCCAGTTCACATAAGCTGAACATCTTTGGACTGAGGGAAAAAACCGGAGCACCTGAAGGAAACCCACGCAGACATGGGGAGAATGTGCAAACACCACACAGTCACCCAAAGCAGGTATTGAATCCAGGGTCCCTGGTGCTGAGAGTCAACAGTGCTAACCACTGGTCGATATTGTTTAGACTGGAGGCGTGTCTTTGAAAGTAGTCCGTTCGTCAGTGGCTCACCTCTTTCTTCGTCTCGGACCTGCCAAGATATGGAAGCAGGATTGAGATGTTGGGATTAATGTGACCCACACTTCCTGCCTCCGATAGATACATTCCAGCTGCATCTATCCTACCAAGTCTTTCTTTTCTAACATTTTAAACTACTCAATTAAATCAATTTTCTATACTTAAAAGGACAGAAACAAAGTTTATGTAAACTCTGCTTATACTATAACCATTGGTATCATTCTTGTACACTGCCCTGCACCCCTGCCAAGGTCAACATATGTTTCCTGAGATCTGGGACTGGATTCTCCGATTTGGAGACCATGGGCGAAACTCTCCATTATCGGCGCAAAGTCCGCCGATCGGCGCAAGAAACGGCGCAAATCCGACTTGCGTCACGTCGGAAAGATGGGTCAAAAGTCTCCGGCCCGAAATGGGCTAGCAGCGACGTGACAGGATCCGCGCTTGCGCACGTGGTTCACGCCGTGCAGCGTCATACACGATGCATGGCGTGACGGCTCATAAGGCCGCGCTGCTCCCCCCCACCCGACCGGAACACCCGACTGGATGGCTGGCCGCCGCTCAGCCCCGAGGTTCCAGTCACGGGAGGTGGAGGCGCTCCTGGACGCAGTGGAGCAGAGGAGGGACGCCCTGTATCCCGGGCACGGCCGCAGAGTTGCCCCACGCCACAGCCGGCGTCTGTGGAGGGAGGTGGCAGAGGCCGTCACCGCTGTGGCCCTGACACCACGGACAGGCACCCAGTGCCACAAGAAGGTGAACGACCTCGTCAGAGCAGCCAGGGTGAGCTTCCTCCCCCCCCCCGGCTGATATCCATATCCCCCATATCCCCCCTCCCCCATATCCCCCCATATCCCCCTCCCCCATATCCCCCCTCCCCATATCCCCCCTCCCCATATCCCCCTCCCCCATATCCCCCTCCCCCATATCCCCCATATCTCCCCTCCCCATATCCCCCATATCCCCCCTCCCCATATCCCCCTCCCCATATCCCCCTCCCCCATACCCCCTCCCCATATCCCACCTCCCCCATATCTCCCTCCCCATATCCCCCTCCCCATATCCCCCCTCCCCCATATCCCCCTCCCCATATCCCCCCTCCCCATATCCTCCCTCCCCCATATCCCATACCCCCTCCCCCATATCCCCCACCCATATCCCCCTCCCCATATCCCCCCTCCCCCATATCCCCCCTCCCCCATATCCCCCCTCCCCCTCCCCCATATTCCCCATATCCCCCTCCCCATATCCCCCTCCCCATATCACCCCTCCCCCATATCCCCCCTCCCCCATATCCCCTCCCCATATACCCCCTCCCCATATCCCCCCTCCCCCATATCCCCTCTCCCCCATATCCCCCTCCCCATATCCCCCTCCCCATATCCTCCCTCCCCCATATCCCCCCTCCCCCATATCCCCCCTCCCCCATATCCCCCCTCCCCTATATCCCCTCCCCCATATCCCCCTCCCCATATCCCCCCTCCCCATATACCCCCTCCCCATATCCCCATATCCCCCCTCCCCTATATCCCCCTCCCCATATCCCCCCTCCCCATATCCCACCTCCCCATATTCCCATATCCCCCCTTCCCCATATCCCCCCCCTCCCCCATATCCCCCCTCCCCATATCCCCCCTCCCCCATATCCCCCCTCCCCCATATCCCCCCTCCCCCATATCCCTCCCTCCCCATACCCCCCTCCCCATATCCCCCCTCCCCCATATCCCCCCTCCCCATATCCCCCTCCCCATATCCCCCCTCCCCCATATCCCCCATATCCCCCTCCCCCATATCCCCCCCCTCCCCCATAATCCCCGCCTCCCCCATATCCCCAAGTGAATCCAGCCCTAACCTTAACCTCTGCAATGCACGCGCAACCGATGGCGTGCATTCATATACCTGCCTAACACTGTTGTCATTTACCCCTGCCACCACCCACACCCACACCCCCGCCACAGGAGAAGCGCGCACACAATAATAGGGAGCATGTGAGGACTGGAGGAGGCCCCTGACCGAACACAAGGAAAGGGCCCTGGAACTGGCTGGCGGACCTGAGGACCGGGAGGTTGCTGATGCAGAGGTCGGGGGCATACTAGCAAGTGAGTCACCGAAGCCCGTCCCCATAGCCCCCTCCCCCATATCCCCCCTCCCCCATATCACCTGATCACTGCCTGCGTGTCTAACCATGCATGCTTCATTGTGTATCGCAGGAGCAAACGTCGAGGCACCCATTCCCGCAGATGCAGACCGCCCGCAGGATGCCCCTCGGAGGCCACGGGAGACGGAGAGACCCGGACCCTCCGGCATGCGACGCCCGCAGGATGCCCCTCGCACACCACGGGAGATGGAGAGACCCGGACCCTCCGGCATGCGACGCCCGCAGGGTGCCCCTCGCACACCACGGGAGACGGAGAGACCCGGACCCTCCGGCATGCGACGCCCGCAGGATGCCCCTCGCACACCACGGGAGACGGAGAGACCCAGACCCTCCGGCATGCGATGGCCCGCAGGATGCCCCTCGCACACCATGGGAGACGGAGAGACCTGGAGCAACAGGGAGACGACACCCCCCGTCACGTGCGGGAGCGACGAGGCAGGCGTGTGCCACCCAGAGACGAGGGGGGCAGCCACAGGCCCCCGTCACATCCGAGCCAGGACAACCACTACCCAGGACACCACTACCCAGGACACCACTACCCAGGACACCCCTACCCGGGACAGCACTACCCAGGACACCCCTACCCGGGTCAGCACTACCCAGGAAGACGAAATACCGGACAGTGACTCAGAGTGGATGGGTGGAGACGAATCCCCCACCCCAAAGTGCCGTGGACTCAGAGTGGGATGAAGAGCACGACACAACGCCACTGCTGTCACCAACACCCTCCACCATCGCAGAAACACTCACCTCGGTTGGGTACTTTAGTGATTAGGCGTCTGGTACACTCACTGGTGCGCACAACACAGCCGTCCCGGTACAGCAGGTGGAGGTAGGAGCAGCTGAGGGGCCGGGCGGTCGGAGGGCAGCCCAGCCCAAGCGAACATCTGCCGCCCAGATGGATCCCGGGTTCCTGGAGTTTCCACACCCACACATAGATCCGATGCAACCGCCGACCCGGAGACGAGCGAAGAGGGTGACGGCCGGCTTGCGGCGGCTGCAGTCGCAGGTGGAGGAGTCCACCCGCGTCCAGGAGCTGGGAGTGGTGCCGATCATGCATGCCACCCAGGCCGACACCGCACGGGTGGCGTCCGCGCTGGAGGCAATGGGTGCGACGGTGTCAGACATGGGAACGGTTTGCGAGGCCTGGGGCTTTCCGTGCAGGCGGCGTCTGTGGCCCAGGACATGGCTGCCCTCTCACAGGAGGCCATGAGCCAGAGCCAGCGCCAGATGGCAGAGGCGCTCAACACCATAGCCCAGTCTCAGCAGGCCATAGCCCAGTCTCAGCAGGCCATGGCCCAGTCTCTGCAGGCCATGGCCCAGTCTCTGCAGGCCATCGCTGAGGGCATCGGCGCCAGTGGCCATGTGTGAGCCGGCGTCGCACTGTCACAGACAGGGTTTGCCAACCCCCTGGGCTCCATGATGGCCACCTGCAGACCCCTGTCGATACCAGCATGGGCTTCCAGGACTGGCAGCGCCAGATGTCGGGGGGGCGTCAGATGGCCAGTCCGTTCGCATCCCCCACCCATGTAGAGGGCTGGGGGCCATCGGGCACCCCGAGGGAGGAGGAGTTGGTGTGGTCCATCCCGGCTCCCCCTATAGGGGAGGTCCCGGAACATCGCGACACCTCGGACTCCCCCCTTCCGTCCCAGGTGTATCGGGTGGGCAACGGGCAGGACAGGCTGGCAGCTCGCCATCCCCAGTCACCCGGGCCGCAGCCTGGCCCATCTAGGCCAGGATGCCCCAGGAAACGGCCGCCAAAGGGATCCAGTGTCAGAGGGCAGGAATCACAGGAGTCCACCTCCAGTTCTGCTGTACCGTCTGGGAACCACATAGACGTAGTCAAAGGGCCCGTAAGGCCAAACAATTAGACACTGAGTAAGTTGGCACGGGTGCAGGGCACAGATAAGTTTTAGGGGCTAGGGCACGTGCATGAACTCGTTTGGTTATTAAAGTCAATGTTACACCTACAGAAGCTGCCTTTGTGCTCTGTCCAAAGCGTGCGGGGGTGTCATGTACGTTGAGCGCAAGTGTGTGTGTGAGGGGTGGTCTTACCTCAGCCCCAGGTGAGTCTGCCCCCTTCCCCCTGGGCCGCCATCAACATCCCCCGGGCAGAGGACGGGACCGTGCGCTGCAGTGTCACAGCCGCATGCAGGGATGGTGCGGGTGGATGGTGGTACTGTGGCCATGGGTCAGACATAGTCCAACGATGTGGAGCCAGGAGCTCACCGCAGGGCGGGTTGTCATCATCCTCCATGGCCTGCAATAGACACGCGTCCACCCGCAACTGTGTGAGCCCGGCCGTTGTGCCGCAGGTGGATCGGCAATGGGGCGGGTGGTGTGCATGCGGGTGGGGTGGGTGGGGTTGGGGAGGGGGGTGAGGGTGCTGGGTGGGTGGATGGGTGGGGGTTGTGGGTGGTCGGCTGTTGCCATGGTGTGCGGTCTGTGGCCATACTACCCGATTCCCACGCCCATCTAGTCAGTGAAGCGGGCGGCAATCAGTCTGTCCCGTGCCCGCTGGGCCAGCCGGTAACGGTGGACAGCCACCCGCCTGTGTCTAGCCCGTCTGCCCAGACCATTGCCCCCATCCCCCTCATCTGGGGAGGACTGCGCATCTTCCTGCTCCTCCTCCACTCAGCCCTCCTCTGCCTGCGGCACATCGCCTCTCTGTTGGGCTATGTTGTGCAGGACGCAGCACACCACAATGATGCGGCCGACCCTATCTGACCGATACTGGAGGGCGCCCCCAGAGAGGTCCAGGCACCTGAAACGCATCTTCAAAGCACCTCTCTATCACTCCCCTTGTCGCTACATGGGCACCATTGTAGCGGTTCTCCGCCTCATTGCGTGGCCTCCGTACAGGCGTCATCAGCCACGATCGCAATGGGTAGCCCCTGTCGTCCAGCAACCAGCCCCTCAGCCGGGGATTGCGTCCCTCGTATATGGCGGGGATGAATGACCGCGACAACACGTATGAGTCGTGTACACTGCCTGGGTAACGGGCGCAGACTTGCAGAATCATCATGCGGTGGTCGCAGACCACCTGTATGTTCATCAAATAGGTCCCCTTCCTATTGGTGAACACGGCCCTGTTCTCTGCAGGTGGCCGCACGGCGACGTGCATCCCATCGATCGCGCCCTGGACCATGGGGAACCCGGCCACGGCAGAGAAGCCCACGACCCGGGCATCTTGGCTGGCCCGGTCCACAGGGAAGCGGATGTAGCGGTGCGCCATGGCATATAGGGCATCTGTCACTGCCCGGATGCACCGATGCACCGATGTCTGCGATATGCCGGACAGGTCCCCCCCTCGGTGCCTGGAATGACCCCGTTGCATAAAAGTTCAGGGCCACCGTAACCTTGACGGACACGGGGAGAGGGTGTCCCCCGCCAGTGCCACGCGGTGACAGGTGTGCCAGCAGGTGACAGATGTGTGCCACGGTTTCCCGGCTCATCCGGAGTCTCCTCCTGCATTCCCGATCCGTGAGGTCCTGGTATGACTGCCGGGGCCGGTACACACGGGGCGCCCTCGGGTGCCTCCGTTGCCGTGGGGCCGCGACGTCCTCCTAGCCCTCCTCGTCCTGTCGGTCAGGTGTCCCTCCAGCCTGGTCGGCTGCCGCTTGCCCCTCTGCGGCAGCCTGCGCCGCCTCTCTGGCACGCTCCTCCTCCTCCTCCTCATCCAGGGCAACATGGACATTAGCGGCTGCCGCCACGGCGGCCAACATCGCTGGATGATCGGAAAACATGACGGCCTGGTGGGGGGGGGGGGGTGAACGACGACATGTCATCATTGCCCATACCCCCTCCTTCCCCCCAGCCAGGTGGCATGGACCGCATGGGTCCAATTGTTGGAGGCTGGCACCTGGCCAGGTGGACCAACTCACTTGCCCCCCATTCCCCTCCCCGGCACGGACCTCCCCAACCTCCTCCCCGGCACGGACCCCCCATCCCCCTCCCCGGCACGGACCCCCATCCTCCTCCCCGGCACGGACCCCCCATCCCCCTCCCCGGCACGGACCCCCCCCATCCCCCTCCCTGGCACAGACCACATCCTCCTCCCCCGGCACGGACCCCAACCTCCTCCCCGGCACGGGCCCCCCCCCCCCCCGCCCCCCCCTCAACCTCCTCCCCGGCACGGACCCCATTCTCCTTCCCGGCACGGATCCCAACTTCCTCCCTGGCACGGACCCAAACCTCCTCCCCGGCACGGCCCCCCCCATCCTCCTCCCCGGCACGGACCCCCCATCCCCCCTCCCCGGCACGGACCCCCCATCCTCCTCCCTGGCACGGACCCCCCCATCCTCCTCCCCGGCACGGACCCCCATTCCCCTCCCTGCACGGACCACCCCATCCTCCTCCCCGGCACGGGCCCACCCCCGATCCTCCTCCCCGGCACGGACCCCAACCTCCTCCCCGGCACGGGCCCCCCCCCATCCCCCTCCCGGCACGGACCCCCCATCCCCCTACCCGGTATGGACCCCCCATCCCCCTCCCCGGCACGGAACCCCCCCATCCTCCTCCCCGGCACGGACCCCCCCAACCTCCTCCCCGGCACGGACCCCCCCAACCTCCTCCCCGGCACGGACCCCAACCTCCTCCCCGGCACTGACCCCCATCCTCCTCCCCGGCACGGACCACCCATCCCCCTCCCCGGCACGGACCCCCCCATCCCCCTCCCTGGCACGGACCCCAACCTCCTCCCCGGCATGGGCCCCCCCCAACCTCCTCCCCGGCACGGACCCCATCCTCCTTCCCGGCACGGATCCCAACCTCCTCCCTGGCACGGACCCAAACCTCCTCCCCGGCACGGCCCCCCCCCCATCCTCCTCCCCGGCACGGACCCCCCATCCCCCTCCCCGGCACGGACCCCCCATCCTACTCCCTGGCACGGACCCCCCCCCCCATCCTCCTCCCCGGCACGGACCCCCCATTCCCCTCCCTGCACGGACACCCCCATCCTCCTCCCCAGCACGGGCCCACCCCCGATCCTCCTCCCCGGCACGGACCCCAACCGCCTCCCCGGCACGGGCCCCCCCCCATCCCCCTCCCCAGCACGGACCCCCCATCCCCGGCACGGAACCCCCATCCTCCTCCCCGGCACGGACCCCCCCCAACCTCCTCCCCGGCACGGACCCCAACCTCCTCTCCGGCACGGACCCCAACCTCCTCCCCGGCACGGGACCCCCCCTCATCCTCCTCCCCGGCACGAACCCACCATCCTCCTCCCCAGCACGGACCCCCCGATCCTCCTCCCCGGCACGGACCCCCCCAACCTCCTCCCCGGCATGGACCCCAACCTCCTCCCCGGCACGGACCCCCCCCCATCCTCCTCCCCGGCACGGACCCCATCCTCCTCCCCGGCACGGACCCCAACCTCCTCCCCGGCACGGACCCCAACCTCCTCCCCGACACGGGCCATCCCCCCCATCCTCCTCCCCGGCACGGACCCCCCATCCCCCTCCCCGGCACGGACCCGCCATCCTCCTCCCCGGCACGGACCCCATCCTCCTCCCCAGCACGGACCCCCCATCCCGCTCCCCGGCACAGACCCCCCATCCTCCTCCCCGGCATGGACCCCCCCATCCTCCTCCCCGGCACGGACCCCAACCTCCTCCCTGGCACGGGCCCCCCCCCATCCCCCTTCCCGGCACGGACCCCCCATCCCCCTCCCCGGCACGGACCCCCCCATCCCCCTCCCCGGCACGGACCCCCCCATCCTCCTCCCCGGCATGGACCCCCCATCCTCCTCCCCGGCACGGATCCCCGTCCCGGCACTCCCCCGGAGCCCAGCCCACTCTAACCACCCCCCCCCCCCCCGCTGCACACACACACACACAACCCGAGACACACCTCGCCCCACACATTCAGACTGCGGCCACACCATCGCCTGCCCAGCGGCCAACTCCCCAGGCCGTCACTCACCTCCACGCTGGTCGGCGTGAACCTGGACCACAGGGTCACGCCGATGAAAAGGATGTTTGATTTACGTCGACGTGAACGGTCATCACGTCGACGGGACTTCGGCCCATCCGGAAGGGAGAATATCGGCAGGCCGAAAATCGGCTACCTTGCGCAGACCCGTGCCATTCTCCGACGTCAGCGTCGCCATTAACGCCCTGCCGACTTTTCTCCCTTCGGAGACTTCGGCAACCGGCGGGGGCGGGATTCACGGCGGCCAACGGCCATTCTCCGACCCTCTGGGGGGTCGGAGAATGACGCCCCATGTCCCCTCACCGGCGTGGGAACGGCCACCGATTCCCCGTTTTGCTGGGGGCTAGCAGAATGGCAGCGTAGAGTACCCGGCTCTAGCTGCCGATACGCGCTGGAGAATTGCTGGGTCCGTGGCCTGCAGCGGCCGCACCGTGCTACATGGGAGAGGCTGCTTGTGGACCCGGCCCGCGAACTAGTCCCCCCTTTGGCCTGCTCACGTGCCCCAAACCGTCCCACCACAGTGCCCCCAGCCCCGAATAAAGTCCCCCCCTGCCGTGGATCGGCCCTCCGCCAACTGTGGCGGCGCTGGACTGAGTACGCAGCCGCCACGCTGAGTTCCTGACAGATGAGACCACACGTATCCCGTGCCGTCGGGAACCCGGCCAGTCGGGGACGGAGCATCGGGGGTGGGTCCTCAGGCAATGGTCTGAGGCCGTCGATACGGCATACAGTACGCCGCTTTGGAGGGGGCGGAGCATCGCAAAAGCGGCGCTGCCCCGATTCTGTCGGGAAATGTGATTCTCTGGCCGTTCACCGAACGTGATTTCGCCGTTGGCGACCGGAGAATCCAACCCAGGGTCTCCAAAGCTGAATATATTGCCCAGATAGGATCTGACCATATATAACTGAAGTATAACCTCCTCCCCTTTGTTGTCCAGGTCCCCTGAAATAAAAACCAAGTTCTCATTAGCCTTCTTCCTTCGGTCCTTCTCTGTCATTTGCTTTGGTATCATATCTGTAGATATTGGATCAGCTGTCACACAAATGCGAATAACTCTCCACCACCACTCCACTATTTCTGCTTTAAGACTGCTGAACGGACATGAGCCACATTTTCCTTCAGCTAAATGTTATGGAGATGAAGCCAGTTACTGCAGCCCAGGCTAAAATTTGCATACCTTTGACACTTACTTTATCTCAGCCACGATCTTTGGCTGTGGTGAATTCTTTACCCAAACTTTCCATTCCACTTGAGTGAATCCTCTGACTGTGTATCCTCTCCATCACAAAAACTACATATCCTCCCTTTGTAATGCTGCCTATCTGCTGCTAAGCATTATGCGACAGTATCATAAACTGGCCTTTTTAACTTGGTTAATATGTTGCTAATGGGGCAGCACGGTGGCTCAGTGGTTAGCACTGCTGTCTTACGGAGCCGAGGTCCCAGGTTCGATCCCGGCTCCAGGTCACTGTCCGTGCGGAGTTTGCACGTTCTTCACGTGTTTGCGTGGTTTTCGCCCCCACAACCCAAAAGATGTGCAGGTTAGATGGATTGGCCACGTTTAATTGCCCCTGATTTGGAAAAAATGAATTGGGTACTCTAAATTTTTTTTAAAAAATGTTCCAATGGAGAAAAACCTTCCCTACAAATAATGATAAACTCCTCACAAAACTGGATTTCGAAAAGGTTGGTTGAAAAAATTAGATTGGTTAGCTTTGCAGAGAAGGAGTCATACATTTCTTGTATGTTTGTGATTAATGATGGGTATATTTGTCACAAATGTCCATTCAATCTTATGAACATTAATATTCCATTCATGTCATGTTCAACAAATGGATAGAAAGGTTTGCTGCTTGACTATTATGGAATTCCATAAGTGAAAGGGCACGAATCTAAATCTGCATGACTGAAACGCCAACCTACTCAAGTTAATTCAACATAATTTAATTTGAATACATTAAATGCATTAAAAAACCTCTGTGCTAATTAAGTACAATTGTTTATTTTGAATTGCTGAATAATTTGACTGTTTTGTAAAAACAAAAGTGGCTTATTTATGAGGAATAGATTATATTGGCAATGTGCAAAGTCAGCAGGGAAAAGACACAGGAAGACTCTGGGATGTACATGCATTTGCTGACCATTCATAATAAGTGGTCTATACTCAGTGAGAAGGGATAGCTGGAATGGAGAAAACCCATAAATATGATGAGAAAATTAAGACAAGGAAGCTTCACCATCTCGGAATAGACAAGGTGCTGCTCATGTAGCATGCTAATAAATTGCAGAACAATGATGGATGCTCGAAATACTCCAATATGACACAGAGCTGCAACACTGATTTAAGTGGAAAAATCAAATGCTCGATTAAGAGCAGAGCTGACTGATTCCTCACAATAAACAAGTACAGAATTGGCTGTGGGTTTCTGAATAGAAATCACTAGCACAGACATTGTTCCCCAAGGGACTGCTGGCACAGAACATTCCAGAGGATGTTTAAGGTAGCCCAACTTGAGGCTGACCTGCTTACTGACGATTTATTTATTTCAGCCCTTTTTTTCTTTCCTAAAGATCTGATGCATTACTATACTGCTTATTGGTAAGCCAGGTCTGTTCCCGTGTCTTCTCCAACGACCTTGGC
The DNA here is from genome assembly GCF_047496885.1 of Scyliorhinus torazame. Classification (NCBI taxonomy): domain Eukaryota; kingdom Metazoa; phylum Chordata; class Chondrichthyes; order Carcharhiniformes; family Scyliorhinidae; genus Scyliorhinus; species Scyliorhinus torazame. The sequence continues at coordinate 94,737,079 of NC_092714.1, read as the reverse complement.
TTAGCAAATGATAGTTAACCCTGAACATTTACTGACTTGAGAGTTCCAGGTGACCACAGTGTCTGGTGAGAGATCAGACTGCAAGAATAGTGATACATTAAGGTTCACTGTGGATATTTTGAGCTGACCTTTTAGAATGTTAAAGTAGTACTGAGGTAGAGCAACAGTTGTTCTTACATCCACAGCATGAAATGAAATGAAATGAAAATCGCTTATTGCCACAAGTAGGCTTCAAATGAAGTTACTGTGAAAAGCCCCTAGTCGGCATAAATACTGCAGTGGTGAACGTCAGTCTTAAGAGAGTGAATTGGCAAACTGTTCTACTCCCTTTGGCGAGGTATTAAATGGGCGTTGATTTCTGCTATGACCCAAGACCAAATTCATCGCTTTCCTCAAGCAGTGCTGGTTATGATTTTGTTATGAACTAACAGGATCTGTCTGATATTTCAAAGATTGGACAGATACATTTTATTACCCTTGGTGATTTTGGATTGTATTGAGCCTCCAACAAAAGCTATGGGGCGGGATTCTCCCATTGGACAGCTAAGTGTCAATGCTGTTGTAAAAGCGGGAGTGTTTTACTCCGGAGTCGGCGCCCGTTCTGGGACCCCATTCTCCGGCCCACAGGGGGATAGCACGGCGCTGGAGCGGCCCAGGCCACTCCAGCTGCCAATCCCGGCGTGAACCCGGCGCCGTGGGGTCTGCGCAGGCGCAGTTGGGCCAGCGACAACTAGCGCATGCGCAGTGGCCTTCTTCCCCGCGCTAGCCCCGACTCCAAATGGCGAATGCTACAAAAGCCGGCGCGGAGGAAAGGAGGCCCCAGCCAGAGAGGCCGGCCCGCCGTTTGGTGGGCCCCGATCGCGGGCCAGGCCACTACGGAGGCCCCCCCAGAGTCGGACACCCCTCCCCCGCACAGGCCGCCCCCGGACCCTTCAACCCCGAGGTCCTGCCGTCTCAGAGGATGTTAGAACGGCGCCGGCGGGACTCGGATTTTTTGTGACGGCCGCTCGGCCCATCCAGGCTGGAGAATCGGCGCGCCAGCCCGATGCATACTCTGACCGGTGCCGCTCCGACCACCCCAGCGCCGATGGCGGCGATTCTCTGCTCTGCAGAGAATTGTCTCCCGGCGTCGGGGCAGCGTGGCGCAATTCACACTGCAACCCGCTGATTTTCCGACCCGGCGGGGGGTCGGAGAATTCCGCCCATGTTCTCTCTGCTGCTTGCCTAACATTTCCACAAATATTCCAATGCTGCTGACTGTCAGAAATGATGTTCCTCTTTTCTCAACACATTTTCCAAGCATGAAGTTGAAAGTTTGTAATTTAAAAAAATATATTCATGGGATGTTGGTGTTGCTGGCTAGGCCAGCATTTATTGCCCACCCCTCACTGTTCTTGAAAAGGTGGTGATGAACTGCCTTCTTAAACTGGTGCAGTCCATGTGGTATAGGTACACCCACAGTGCTGTTAGGGAGGGATGTCCAAGGTATTGCCCAGCAACAGTGAAGGGATGGTGATATAAGTCAGGATGGTGAGTGACTTGGAGGGGAACTTCCTGGTGATGGTGTACCAATATGTCTTCCTAGATGGTAGCAGTTGTGGTTTTGTGATAGAAATCTACTTTTCTTATAGATAATAAAAGTAGATTTCTTTATTACCTATAAGAAAAGTAGATTTCTATCAGTTTGCAAGTGTTCATGCAGTGCATCTTGTAAATGGTACACATTGCTGCCACCATGTGTTGGTATGGAGGAGGGACTGAATGCTTGTGGAAGGGGTGCCAACCAGGCTGCTTTGTCCTGGTTGGCGTCAAGCTTCTTGAGTGTTGGTGGAACTGCAGTCATCCAGGCAAGAGGCGAGGATTTTGGATTGTGTTGAGCCTCCAACAAAAGCTATGGGGCGGGATTCTCCCATCGGACAGCTAAGTGTCGATGCTGTCGTAAAAGCGGGAGTGTTTTACTCCGGTACCGGCGCCCGTTCTGGGACCCCATTCTCCGGCCCACAGGGGGCTAGCACGGCGCCTGATGTCTTGTGCCTTGTAGATGGTGGACACACTTTGGGGAGTCAGGAGGTGAGTTACTCGCTGCAGGATTCTTAGCCTCCGAGTACTTTCTTTATAGCTCCAAAACTTTCCATTCAAGCAGAAAAGGCACAGGCTGGAATTCTCTGGCCTTTGACCCACTGGCTGCACACCTCTGCCTGGGTTTCCCGGTGGCATGTGTGGCTTCAATGGGAAATCCCATTGACAGCGGCGGAGCAGAGAATCCTGCTGCCAGCGAATGGTGAACCACCTCCCGCTGCTGAGAAACATGCAGCTGGGAGACTGGAAAATCCTGCCCATATTCTTTAAACCATCAAAAAATACTGCTCTGACTTCAAGCTGAACATCACAGAGAAATTATATTGAAGTCAACTTCACAGCAACAGATTCTTGTCACTGCTTTATTGCATTAGCTGCTCATTCTGCTCGTCGTAAGCTGCGGCATGATTGACTGTGGGGTTGTTAACTTTGATTTCCAGGCTTTTAACTTTCTTAATTTCTTCTCCAGAGGTTTAATGTGTAAATGCTGCAAGGTCCTGCAGCATTGTCCTGTGTAATGGCCAATCAAGAACATGCTGCCCACAATTTTATGATTGTAGTAAGGACACGGAGAGTCCACACCAAGTAAGAATAAAGAACTTTGGTTTATTCACAGTTACGTTATATACAGCTCCTGGTAGATCCCTACAGGATCTCTCCACAGTTGGTGCCTTACTGGCCGACCTTTTATACATAGCTGAATGGAGATGCCCCGCCCCTCAGTGGGGAGCTCGTACTCTACAAATACCGCGGAGAAGATAATCATTCCCGCGCCGTAAGCCCAGTGCAAGATATGACAACGTTATGTTAAGATCTTGACTGTGGCAGAGAGTCTCACAAAATGTATTTTAAGAGCACGGGTGGGCATGGAGAATTGCATGTGAAGCTACCCATCAGGAAAACTGTAAGTGATTAAGTTAGCAATGGGAAAGTAACAAAACGGAACATTGCCTGTTACTTTTGGTCATTTTTGTGGTTTAATGAAACTCACACATGTCTCTTGTGCCTTCAGTAACCAGCCCAGTGAAAGCTGGTGACTTATATGTGGTCCATTGTGAGAGTCCTTTGAAATTTAGGAGATGAAGTCACAGGACATTGGATTGGACTTGGAGACATTTTCTTTGTGGAAAAACTTATTGAACTAATATTCTGAGGTGCGAAGTCCCAGGAAGGAAATTCAGAACCCAGAAATACGGGGTCCAAAATTTAAAGGGCAGCTACTGCACAGCTAAGTTGCAGAGGAGTTATCCCTTAATCGCTGATCTGTGTCCTTATGGGAAGGACACTTAGGAGATGGCCTGCAAGGAAAGGGAGAGGTAGTGACAGGATCAGAATCATCCACCTTGTGCTTCTTCATCCTCAAGCACTGGAGGGGATAAGCTGGCTCGACTGTGACATCTCAGACCCCAGTTGAACCTGTTGATGTTACTGAATGATTCTGTGTTGTTGGTGGACTCTCCCTGGAATTTGAGATGTCTTTTTGTGCTGGATCAATCAAATATTCAGAAGCTAGGGATTTAAATATCGAACATTCCAAAAAACCCAGCAAGATAATTTCCAACTCTCATGCAGGACTCGCTGCAATTTAAATATGGTCACAACTCCTGCACACCCACTAGGTGATGCAGGCTTCCTGATGCCTCACCATGTGAACTAGCGCCAAGCCTGTGTCATCCTGCATTCATGAGCTTGTCTCTATGTAATCAGATTTAGCTGACTGCCATCAGCTCCTTCATGATTAGTACTATGATCCTTTCAATATCTCAATGCAACATACCCATATGCTAGACCAAATCTTTTTTTTTTAAATTCAGAGTACCCAATTTATTTTTCCAATTAAGAGGCAATTTTAGCCTGGCCAATCCACCTACCCTGCACATCTTTGGATTGTGGGGGGCGAAACCCACATAAACACGGGGAAAATGTGCAAAACTCCGCATGGACAGTGACCCATGGCTGGGATCGAACCTGGGACCTCGGCGGCGTGAGGCAGCAATGCTACCCACTGCGCCACCGGGCTGGTGAGACCAAATCTTCTTGCATTCGCAGCTAACTTGTTTGATCCTAATAGCAAGATTCTTGTATCCCTTCTTGCCAACTGATTTATTCTATACATGCCAAAGAAGCCGCAATCAGCTTATTTTCTTCCTTCTCATGTCTTCTTTCAGTATGCATACTTGTTACGGTTACTTGCTCCCGGCGATCTAGATTGTTCACTATCTAGCCCTTTCTAATTCATTTCAGTGAGAGGAATAACTGGTGGAACATGATCCCTTCTCAATGGGGATTTGGTGATTTGCCTGAGATGAATTTTTTGTGTCTTGGCGTGGTTCTACTGCCAGTAGTAGCTGTGTTGACGAACTTCTTCTCGGAGTCCAACACTTTCTGCAGCTCTCTGGAGGGATTAGCTGGGAAATGTGGATGGGTCATTGTTATGAAAAGTATTCATCTTTCTTTCCTACTTCCAGGCCAACCAGTCCTGGATCCACCTCACCCAGCATAGTATCATAATAATCTTTATCAGTGTCACAAGTAGGCTTGCATTAACACTGCAATGAAGTTACTGTGAAAATCCCCTAGTTGCCACATTCCGGTGCCTATCCGGGTATACTGAAGGAAAATTCAGAATGTCCAATTCACCCAACAGCACGTTTTTCGGGACTTGTGGGAGAAAACTGGAGCATCCGGAGGAAACCCACGCAAACACGGGGAGAAAGAGCAGACATAAAGTGACCCAAGCAGGGAATCAAACCTGGGTCTCTGGCGATGTGAAGCAACATTGCTAAGCATTGTGCTACCGTGCCACCCATACCTGCTCTCCCTTTAAAATTATAGTCATGTCCTCGATATATAACAGAGGATTTAAACTTCTCTTCATTACACAGTCGCAAAATTTGTTAATAATACAAATGCATGGGGGTGAACAAACAACAGGACTGTAAAAGATTTAATATGGAACTAATATACTTTGGAAGGAAGCATAGGACTGATAAAATATATTCAATGGTGTAAAGTTACAGACGAGCGAGGAAACGGAAGCTCTGACGGTTAGAAAACTCAATATTTATTTTAGCTACTAAAATAAAACTCCTACTCCCCGAAGGGTCTCCCATGCCCAACCCACACTTGGGCCTGGGTATTTATGTCCAATGAGCCCCTTAGCTTAAAGGTGTAGCTCCGCCCCCTCATCTGGGGAGATCTTGGGCGGGATTCTCCGACCCCCTGCCGGGCCGGAGAATCGCCAGGGGGGCGGAGGATTCCGCACCTTCCAGGCGGCCTGACGCCAGAGTGGTTCACGCCACTCCTCGGCGCCGGTACGGCCCGCCCCGCCGGATAGCGGAGAATCCCGCCCCATATCTGTCTCTCTAACATCTGCTGCTCTGAGCCTGGAGGCATGTAAAGAACCAAGAAGCGATCTTTGCCGGCCGAACGCCTGGTGGCTCCACTGTGTTCTGCCTGGCAGCCGCCATCGGATACGTTTTGTCCGCTGTTGGCAAAGTCTCATGTCCAACTCGGGGTCTGGTGAATTAACCTCCTGAATTTCCAGGTCAAGGGGCTCATCGCCTCACTGGGTATCAAAGGTGGCTGCTCCTGAGTAAGGGGCAGCACCAGTTGTAGGGGCTTTGATTTTCCCTCATGGCACAGTGGTTAGCACTGCCGCTTCACAGCACCAGAACCAGGGTTAGATTCCGACCTCAGGTGATCCTCTGTGTGGAGTTTGCACGTACTCCCCATGTCTGCGTGGGTTTCCTCTGTGTCTCTGGTTTCGTCCCACCATTCAGAGATGTGCAGGTTAGGTGGATTGGCCATGCTAAATTGTCGCTTCAGATGGAGTTGCAGGAATAGGGCCTAGATAGTGCGGTCTTACGAAGGGCCGGTGCAGACTCGGTGGGGCAAATGGCCTCCTTCTTCATTATAGGGATTCTATAATTCTATGACCTGTTGGGCCCGGCAACGGAGGTGGTCCATGGGCCTATTCGATTCACTACCATCTACTCGTATGGAATACGAGACCAGCCACAATCACTTTATCACTGTCCCTGGAATCCACAACGCCCCATCGACGAAATTCCGGATGTAGACTGCGTCCCCTGTGAAAAATTCCCCGACGGTTCTGGCTCATCATGCTTCGGAGTGTTCCTGCCGGTCGTGGACCTTTTCCTCAATGTCTAGCAAGATAAGGCTCAACCGCGTGTGCTGCCAATGGCCCATAAAGAACTCTGAGGGCACCACTTCAGTAGTGGTCTGGAATGGTAATAGAAAAGGAAACGGGTCAGACAGGTTTCCGCAGAACCGGAGGTTTGTTTTTGCAATCCCAGCTTAAAAGTCTGTACTGCCCGTTCGGCCAATCCGTTAGATGACGGATGGTGAGGTGCAATCCGTACATGGCGGACCTCGTTTAACTTCAGGAAATGAGCGTATTCCGCACTCATGAAAGCTGTACCGTTGTCCAACACTAATACCTCGAGAAGCCCATGGACACTGAAAGTTTGTCGGAGCTTCTCAGTAGTGGCTCGCAACGTCATTGTGGACATGTGGTGGACATCCATCCACTTCGAATAGGCGTCCACGATAAGTAAATACATGGCTCCTTGAAAAGATCCCTAGAAATCCACGTGGAATTGGGACTACAGTCGGCCTGGCCAATCTCATCTCCGTCACTAGTGTAAAGTTTGAGGCGAGCGACCACACGGAAGTGATGACTGTAAGAAAACACAATATTTATTTTACCTACTATAATACAACTCCTACTCCCCGAAGGGTCTCCCATGCCCAGCCCACACTTGGGCCGGGGTATTTATATTATATTTGATGGCCCTTGGCTTGAGGGTGTAGCTCCGCCCCCTCATCTGGGGAGATGATATTCAGGTGAGGCCACAGGGACTCTGATGTGCAGACCCTGTGGCCTCTGGTCGGGTTATCACAATTGGAAATACAGAAATGTGGCCAGATAAAGAGGCATCACTGCCCAAATTTCTCCCCATAACTGTACATCTTCATCTGCTGCAAATATTTATTCAATTTTCTATGAAGGATACTGCAGTTACGTCTTAACCACTTTCTGCAACAAAACCTTCCATTCTCTAACAACCATTTGGACATTTAATTTTCTTCTAACCTCTGTATTTAATCTAGTGGCAAATTTAACTCATGACCTGCTGGTTATTAAGTCCTAAATCAAAGGAAAAAGTAATTCCTTATTCATTCCATTAAAATCCCTCATGGTTTTTAAAACTTCATGTCACAGGCAGGAGTGGGGCGGTGGGGGGCGGGGGGGGGGGGGGGGGGGGGGGAGGAGGTTGGGGGGGGGGGTTCTTTTTAAACTGCCCTGACCTCCCGTTCACTGCCCATCTATAAATGGAAAGTAAAAAAAAAAATTGATTTCCCCCTTTATAAATGGTGGTGTGTTTTCCCCAACTCTTAAATTTGAAGGCTTCCAATCCTCCATGAATAACTTGCACAACAAAGCCATGGGAAGATACACATACGCAACTTTTCATTCACACAATAAACAGGTGATAAGGAAAAAGGAAGGGTGTTCAGGGCACGATCACAATAAAATACATGTTAGGGTTTTACTTGTGTTTCATTCCAGCGGCTGGATTCTCCGTTGGCGGGATCGCTCATTTCGCCGGCAGCGCACTCATGCTCACGGATTTCCCGACGGCGTGGGAGTGCCCACAATGGGAAATTCCATTGGTCGGCTGCCGGGACGGAGAATCCCGCTGCCGGTGGGGGGGGGGGGGGGTGGGGGGGGGGGGCGCACCCGAAAATGGGTGCGGCGGGACGCAGAATCCCACCCCAGGTGTTTGAGGTGTTCGGCTTTGAAACTGTTCAGAAACATCTGGAAACCAGCACGTGACCAGATGGAACAATCTTAACAGCTCAGCAATGGTACATTTTGAAAAGCATTTAAAAAAATGACCACATAGAGTGGTCCAGCTGATGAAGCTATTTTTCTTCACATCTTGACCGTAACACTCTTTTCTTTCTGCATTCCAGTGGAAAATAGTCTCAGGATCGCAAAACTTTCCTCGCAACTGCAGCTTTCCATCCCTGACATTGTCCAGTGAACCTAGGAACGTTAGGAACATGCATCAGCCACTTAGCCCATTTCTGCCATTCAATGGGATCATCTGGGATATAATTCCACATGCCCACCTTTGCCCAATATTCCTTAACTTGCCCAATATGCCAAAGACTTATCAATCTCGGAGTTAAAATTAACGATTAATCTACTATCAATTACCATTGCCTGAGTTCCAACGTTCTGGCAGCCTTTATGTGTAGGACTGTTTCCTGATTTCATTCCTGAAAGGTCTGGCTCTATATTTCTAAGTATGCCTCTTGTTCTAAACTCCACAACCGTGTGAAAATAGTTTCTCTTTACCTACACTGTCTGTTTCTTTGAAAACTCTGATCAAATTATCCCTTGATGTTTTAATTCAAGAGAATATAATCCTAGTTTGTATAATTGTCCTTGTAATTTAACTTTAGGAATTGTGGTATCATTTTGGTAAATCTATCCTGTACTTCCACTCAGGCTAATATATCATTCCTAGGGAACAGCTTACAATATTCCAGTTTGGTCTGACCAGAGCTTTGTACAGTTGCAGCACAGTTTCCAATCCCTTGGATTCTTGTCCTCTGGAAGTAAAGACCAACATTTCATTAGACTTTTTGATTATTTTCTGCAGCTGTTCATGGCATTTTAATAATAATAATCTTTATTATTGTCACAAGTAGGCTTACATTAACACTGCAATGAAGTTACTGTGAAAATCGCCGAATCGCCACACTATGACGCCTGTTCAGGTACACAGAGAGAATAGAGAATGTCCAATTCACCTAACAATCACGTCTTTCGGGACTTATGAAAGGAAGCTGGAGCACCTGGAGGAAACCCACGCAGACGCAGGGAGAACGTGCAGATTCCGCACAGACAATGACCCAAGTGGGAATTGAGCCTGGAACCCTGGCGTTGTGAAGCAACATACCTAGACCCGCCCCTGGCCAGTCCCCTCAGACCTCTACTCTAACCAGCTTATTAACATTTAGAAAGTAATCTATACCTTTGCCATTTCTTTAGATTTAATGTCCTTTCTATATTGTTGTTCAAAATGGTACAAATTACTCAAACTGTGCCCTATCCAATGTTTTGTAAAAACGTATCACCACTTCTTTATTCTTATACAAGTAACAGCCTCTGTGACTTTGTGATTATTCCTCCTCTGTCATCTAGAAAACATAATCCTCCTCAAAAGCATCTCCCCTATTCCACAGCTCCCAAAAGCCCCAAAGGATCTCTACTGTTTTTCATCCTCATTTACATTACAGTGTCATTAATATGCATAACATCAGCTTCCACATGCATTAATTAACTTAACTTCCATGACCTTCCCCAAACATTCTGTAACATTTTCCCTTTAAGTATTTATCCAATTTCCTTTTGAAAGTTACTATTGAATCTGCTTCCTACCCTTTCAGGCAGTGCATTCCAGATCACATTTCCCATTGTGTAAAACAAGATTTCCTAATGCTGTCTCTGGTTCTTTTGTTAATCGCGTTAAATCTGTGTCCTTGAGTTATTGATTTGCCATGGGAAATGGTTTCTCCTTGTGTACTTTATCAAACTATTCATTATTCTATTACATTTTCTCTTAACCTTCAGTGGCACAACTGCTGCCTCACAGCACCAGGGGCCCAGGTTCAATTCCCGCCTTGGGCAACTGTCTGTGTGGCATTTGCACGTTCTCCCCTTGTCTGCGTGGGTTTCCTCTGGGTGCTCTGGTTTCCTCCCTCAGTCCAAAGATGTGCAGGTTAGGTGGATTGGCGATGCTAAATTGCCCCTTAGTGTCCAAAGATGTACATGTTTGGTAGGATTATGGGGATAGGGTGGGGGAGTGGGCCTAGGTAGGGTTCTCTCTCAGAGGGTCGGTGCAGACTCGGTGGGCCAAATGGCCGTGTCCAGCAGAGTAGGAATTCTATGATTCTCTCTTCTAAGTAAAACAATCTCAGCTCCTCCAGTTTCTCCACATCAATGAAGTCCCTCAGCCCGGATACTATTATAATAAGTCTCCTCTGCATGCTCACTAAGGCCATGATATAAAGTGTAATGTCAGATGTTCTCTGGGGTGGCAGTGGGGAGGCCAGGAAAATAGTGGTAAGCCATTTGGAATGGCTCCTCAATGCATTCCCATTGCCAAGAATGTTCCCCATTGGGGGACTGGTTGCAGATCGGCAAACAACCTATTTAAACAATTACGGTGACGATTAAGGATGATTTTATCAGCCCACCTACATTTTCTGCAGGTGGAGCACCCCTTGTTCTATGTGGGGAAGTCACCAGCCACCCTGAAGCTGTCCATGTGGTTATCGGAGTCTCTGTGCCCCAAAGTAGAGGCTATTGGCAGGCAAGGTCGGCCCTAATAGGCCGTCAGAGAGGCCTGCCTGCTTGGCTCCTCTGCTTCCTAACTTTATACCTGCCTATCTGACGGAACCTACATGCTACTGTACCCTGTCAATCACTGACCTGCCTCAGAAGCATCCACATTTTCTGGTAGACAATACTTCAGATCTGCTGGGCCTCTGATCCGGCTGGAATTCCCTTCACTCTCCTTAGTTCGATAGCGAGGTGGAGGCAGCCAAAAAGGAGGCTGCATCCAGGAACGTTCCTGTGCTTGTCACACTCCCAATAATTGTGGGACTCTTCTTCCCCCTACATTTGTTCCTGATATCAGAGTTCTGAGACCTGCAGTAAAATCCAATCTAATATTCCAGCTGATGCCTTTGTGAAGGTTTACTGAGGATCTCATGTGGTTTTTTAACAGCCCTCTCAACTTATTAATTCAACCATTTCTGTATATACTCCCCCAGGCCTCTCTGTTCCTGCACTGCCATTAATAGTTCACCATATACTGTATATTATCTCTTTTCAAACTTCATAATGTGCTACTGGGGCAGGGTGACAGAGGGAAAAAAGACATATAGGCAGAAAACATGAACTACCAAATAAGGTCTTAGCCCAATTGGCTGTCTGCCAGACCTCTCAAATCAGCACAGAAACTCATTGTTCACAAATGGCACTTTGTGATCACCCAATTACAGTTTCTTTCATGTTAACACAAAAGGACATAAATACCATGCTATGAATATATAACAAACTTCGAGACAGTAGAGATCAACTCTGCAACAGGAAGAACAATAAACAAAGAGGCCATCAGACTCCATAATTGGTTACTAGCTGGTCAGACATGAGTGTTTCAGAGGACAATGGATCTTGATTAAATCACCCTGGTTAAACAGGAGTATCTGTTTATTTCTATTAATGAGTTTAAGTCTTGATGAGACAATAGAGCTCAGGCCAGGTGCAATGTGTATCATGACTTAGAGTTAGCAGAACCTGGTTAAAAGAAGGGGCATCAGAGCACATCATCAGCAACAACCCGGGAATCCGCAGGAGCAACCATCGCAGAAGAGGAGCCCTGAACTCAGAGCAGAAGATATCCACACCGAGTGATCATAGCCTGGTCAGCCTCCTTCACTACTGTGGGTCAAGGACGGCATGGTGGCACAGTGGTTAGCACTGCTGCCTACAGCACTGAGGACCCGGGTTTGAATCCCAGCCCTGGTTCACTGTCCGTGTGGAGTTTGCACATTCTCCCCGTGTCTGTGTGGGTTTCACCCCCACAACCTAAAGAGGTGCAGGGTAGCTGGATTGGCTATGTTAAATTGCCCCTTAATTGGAAAAAAAAATAATTGTGTACTCTAAATTTATTTTAAAAAACTACTGCGGGTAATACCTTTTTCTCAGTCGTGAGTCTGAGTCATCTCTGTACTATATTCTTTAGAAACTGTGATTAAGCTGGCTCTTCTGAACAAAGTAAAGTTGTACAAAATTCAGGTGTCTTTATTGTGCCTGTGTAAGCTGATTGAGCACGGTCTCGGTCAACAGTACCAAAACGTTTCTCTGTATTAAACTTCAGGGGCTGGATTCTCCATTTCTGCGGCTCAGTGCTGGCTCGAAAGAGAATCCATGGGAGATTCACATGAAAGAAATCGGCCCGACCTCTCACCAATTCCGGTATCAGTGATGTGGTAGTCACCACTGATGTATGTATTAGGTGCTTTGTGGTAAGACCCTGTACTAAAGGTACGGGGGTAGTTCCCTGCCTGCTGGCTCCGCCCAGTAGGCGGAGTATAAATATGTGTGCTCCTCGTACAGCAGCCATTTCGCCAGCTGCTGTAGGAGGCCACACATCTTAGTGTAATAAAGCCTCGCTGCATCCAACTCTCGTCTTTGTGTAATTGATCGTGCATCAATTTATTACACCAAAGTTTTCAGAAGATGGACCTCCGCATCAAGCCAGATGGCCTGCAGCTGGATCCGCAATCAGGCAACGCCAAAAAGGACTTTGAACATTGGCTAGCCTGTTTCGAAGCTTACATCAGGTCTGCACCAGACCCAATTCCGGAAGTTCAGAAGCTTCAGATCCTCTGCACGCGGCTGAGCTCCAACGTCTTTCCGCTTATCCAGGACTCGCCGACCTACGAAGACGCCATCGTGCTACTGAAGGAAAACTACGCACAGCGGACTAACAAGCTCTACGCCAGACACACCCTCTCTACTTGTAGTCAACTTCCTGGTGAGTCAGTGGAAGATTTCTGGCGTGCTCTAATTTCCCTAGTCAGAGACTGTGTCAGGCTGTCACGGCCACAGAACACTCGAACTTGCTCATGAGAGACGTTTTTGTTACGGGGATAGGGTCGGATAGAGGCCAACGCCTCTTAGAAGGGGCCACGCTCGACCTCGCAGCAACCAAAAAGCTAGCGCTCTCGCTGACGGATGCATCGTGGACTCCACAGACGGCCGTCCTATCGGGGACCCCACTCAGCCAACCCCACGCCTGTGCCGCCTGGCAGCCAACCAACCCCGGGGGCCCCAAATGTTACTTCTGTGTAACTCCTCCACCCCCGCTGGACTCAAATTTTTTTTCTATACTTTAAAACAGCTACTTGTATATAGTTCTGCACCACCCCCGCTGGACTCAATTTTAACAGGGGGTGAATGTGGTAATCACCAATGATGTATATATTAGGTGCTTTGTGGTAAGGCCCTGTACTACAGGTACGGGGATAGTTACCTGCCTGCTGGCTCCGTCCAGTAGGCGGAGCATAAATGTGTGCTCCTGATACAGCAGCCATTTCGCCAGCTGCTGTAGGAGGCCACACATCTTAGTGTAATAAAGCCTCGATTGCATCCAACTCTAGTCTTTGTGTAATTGATTGTGCATCAAGTGACTAGCAGTGGCACCAACTGATTTATTAACACTACTAAATAAGAATCGTTCACATTCCTAAAGTAGAAGTACATTATGCTATCTCTAACTGCAGAACTCTCAAGTACATAACTTTTCTCTCTCTCTTTCTCTCTCTCATGCCTCACCACCTTCTCTAACCTTCTTCTGTCTTTCTGTCCCACAAGGCTTAGCACCATCCCTTATATGCTTATGGGACTAGCTCCCTCTAGTGGCTGTCTGTATACATTTCATTAATCCTTGCATTGCCTTCATGTATGATAATACCACACTGCTAATCCATTCTCACTGTTCTCTCTTTACTCTTGCTCTCTTTTTATATCTACTTAATAAGCTTGATAATTTCATAAACCATGTTGTTACTCAGCTAATTTTGTTGCTAAAATTACTCCCACCTTAATTGGGAAGCTCAGCCACTTGAACATTGGACTTCAGGTGAAAGGTCTCGGCCCATAATCTCGCTGAATAATTGCCACTTTTCATTCTTTAGAGGGGCTGAGCAGTGTTACTACATTGTTGGAGAATATCCTCGGCTTCTCAACAACACAAACTGGGGATACTTTCATTTGGAATGTGTTTGCCATCTAATGGATACTAACCCAAACTGGAGTCTCACATCCATCCAAGGATCATAATATCAGAATTGTAACCAATTCTGGCTGCATTTGGCTGGTTACTTGTGACAGCACAACTATTTCTCGCTACTCAATCCCGTCATCCTATTGTCATTTTCAGGTTTTTTAAACAAACTATTTTCTCTTGAAACTGCCTTGGCACACTTTCCACGAATGGATTTGTATTCCCTATGTTCCAAAAGTTTCAGCTTTCCGGCTTTCTACCCCTGTTGAGACATTTCAAACCCATAACATCTTTGATCACCAGTGAACACTGGACTATATTTTTCCCAACGACAATATCAGCGTTCTTTCATCAAGGTGGGCTCAGATTCCAAAATGAATGAATTTCTATCAATAAATCTATTTCAATCAGTAAGACCCATACAGAAAAACAAACAGAATTGTGCAGTGATAGTAGGAAAATAAATTACACCGTTGCAGTTAGTGGTAAAGGTAGTGAAAATCTTTATGTCCACACTTTGCAATAGGCACCATCGTCACTTTCAGTTCCATTCTATTCCGATCCATGTAAATGACTTCTCATGCTTTCATGGCAGTCTCCCTCTTGCTTCCTCTCTGTGTCAGATGAAGGACTGAAATGTTTCATTAGCCTTTGAAATGCCTGCTATGTATATTAATGGCTTAATGTTTCCAACTGGCGGTCCCATTTTCAGAATCAATGAACCACAAGTGGATTATATCATCTAAATTGGATCTTCTTAGTTTAATTAACTGTTAATGCTGTAAGGAGGTCAAGCAAAAGACCATTCCGGAAAGCTGGACACACTGTAATGAGCAGCCATTTTTGAACTCTCTCAGCTTAAAATTTATGCAGAATGCAATAAATTCATATGATACCGTTAAACACAAAGTTAATTGTGTCTCCATCTATCCTGTGCAGTGAAAAGAGTAAAAATTTGTCACGCCACTTGTAGGCAACTAATGGAAGCTGCTGACTTCCGCACGTCCATCTTGAGGTTATCTGCTACAGATCTACAGAGTTTTATTAATGCAGCCCTCATTATTGTGCATTTTGTTGTCATCGCCAATACTATGGTTGAATAATAAGGTAGACGGAGGGTGAGACACTGGTACCTCCCCTTGAAACACATGCTCCACACTGATCCATTCCACAGCTATAAAGTGCCACGGGGTGGATTATTGAGAGCCAAGTGGGAATTCTGCCCTGCTGGAAGTGTTGGCCAATCCAATTAGCTGGCTGGCCCATCGGTCGCGGCAGCGCCAGGAAGGCATCAGTGGCCGATGCTGGGACTGCAGAAGGAAAAGATGATCAAAGCCCATGGACCCCCAGTCCTTGGGCCAGAAAGTTGTAGGTAGGTTAGGGGTTGGGGGTAGGTGTGGGTTAAAGAAACAGGGCACGTGTGAAGGAAGGGGAGTTTGACCATGTAATCGGCAAAGGGCAGTCCCCGAAGAGTGACAGACCTTTCCTTCCCACCTTTGAAACGCTTAAGTTTTTAAAATGGGCTTCTTGCTCCTACCTTGCTGCCCACACCAGATGTTTTATAGTGTGAGCAGTGTGTTGATAACAAGTCTAATTGACTCTTTCTTTTAAATATGGCAGACGGGCTGCCTATTTTGACGCCCGCCCAGTCCATCTAATGGGGGTGAGCTTGAGGTTGGATGGGAAGTGGTGGGATGGGGTGCCCACCCATTTCATCTGCCCATCCCCTCCCTCCCCAACCACCACCTTTTCAGGAAATATACCTACCAAGGCATGTAAGCTCCAGCCCTTTGTTCTGTTAAGATAGCTTTCATGTTCAATAATTACATTCTAAAACTGCCATTCTGACTGAAGAAAGCTTTTTTGAGAATTCATAGAAACTGTTTTAAGCTTCAAATGTACAAAATTCTTTTAAATTTATTTTAATTCATGAGATACGTGAGTCACCAGTAAGGCCAGCAATTATTGCCCACCCTGAACTGCCTTTGAGAAGCTCGTGGTCAGCCATGTTCCTGAAGACGAGTAAATGGCCTTAAAGGCCATTTCAGAGGACAGTTAAGCGTCAACAGCATTGAACATTATTATTACCACAAATTTATGATCTTTTATACATGATTCCATGGACTGAATTTTGTCATTGTGGCAGGGACCCTGTCAATATGATGAAAAGAAGAGGGGGGCGGGGCTCCTCTTTGACAGTCCATGGGACTCCGGTGGTTTGCAGATCAGCAGCCTCAGAAGTGCTGATGAAAGCAGTGACTACTGCTGGGACTGCATCTGGAGGAAGAGAATCTAATGGATGGACAGCTCCCTCAACCAGGTAAGTGGAGTCTGGGTGCACCAGGGTCAGTCAGGTCGGCGCTGGGGGGGTTAGTGGGGGCAGGCCATGTCGGTGCCCCACTGGCCCCTCCATGAGCCAAAGATTGCCTAAGCCTGATGGATCCAGAAAGGGATTTCTGGAGGCTGTTCCAAAAAATGGACAGGAACACTTTTTTGAGGGGGTGCGACAGGTTGTGTTTTTGTTCTGGGGCAAGGAGAAGGAGTCATGCTTCCACTGATGCACTCCCTGTTTTTACTATTTACTTCCTGTTATGCTGGTTCATGAAGCTGTCAGATTGCCCATCCTCCCACAAGGCAAACTCTTTCATTTGTGTGCTTGACAGCTCCCCTAACTTGTGAAGCATAAACCTCAAACTCGCCAGCATCCACTCCACTGGGACCAAGCAGCCTCGTCTCTCCACTGGGTGGAAGATACATTTTCTTCCCCCAGCACCCAATTAAATTCCTCTGTTAATCTTCATAGATCTTTTTCAGCTTCTGCCTTATTGGTTTCAACAACATTCGAAGAGAATCAAGTTACTTCATCACAGGTGTATTAGATCAATCAATTCCCAACTAGCCGACTTAATAGGATGCCCGACAACAGCAGCATAATGGGACAAACTGATTATTTCCCATCTCAATACATGACCCTTAACTGATATGCCTGATGATGTAGAAATTAAAGTAACGATGCAATAAGAACTGAGACCACAGTTAAATGATTGAGAAACTAGAAGCAAATGTTCAAGATAAGATGAGGCCGAGGTTGAGAAAAATCACTTGACAAAACTTAAAGAGTGCCCATGAGAAAAATATTTACAATTTAATTTTAAAAGTGTAAGCTATGGTAAAAGGCTTGATAGTGCCACTCTGACTGATAGAGAAGAGATGCCGGTGTGATTACAAAATCAATCCAAGTGGATCATTGTACTGGAAATGTAATTAAACAAACACTGTGAAGGTTATAACTGGCAGAAGAATGTTGACAACTGTTACTTGACAACATGCTCCTTCATTAATATGGTATTTGATCTTGTACAAATGGCCCTTTGTCTATAAGAAGCAAAAAGTTTCAATTGAGAATATTTGTTTAGCTTCTGCTGCTTTCAGCAAAACCAAATGTTCATCCGCAGTCTGAACCAATAAGCTGTTCCCAGATGTGTGAAACAATTGACTGACAATAGATTAGAAGACCAACAAATACATATCCTTTCCCACAAAATGGTAACGACATAGCTCCATTTCCACAGATCTTCTTCTCCCTGTATCGTTTGAGATCAGGGGCGAAGTTCTCCCCAAACGGCGCGATGTCCGCCGACTGGCGCCCAAAACGGCGCCAATCAGACGGGCATCGCGCCGCCCCAAAGGTGCGGAATGCTCTGCATCTTTGGGGGCCGAGCCCCAACATTGAGGGGCTAGGCCGACGCCGGAGGGATTTCCGCCCCGCCAGCTGGCCGAAACGGCCTTTGTTGCCCCACCAGCTGGCGCGGAAATGACATATCGGGGCGGCGCATGCGCGGGAGCGTCAGCGGCTGCTGACAATTTCCCGTGCATGCGCAGTGGAGGGAGTCTCTTCCGCCTCCGCCATGGTGGAGACCGTGGCGGAGGCGGAAGGGAAAGAGTGCCCCCACGGCATAGGCCCGCCCGCGGATCGGTGGGCCCCGATCGCGGGCCAGGCCACCGTGGGGGCACCCCCCGGGGCCAGATCGCCCCACGCCCCCCCCCAGGACCCCGGAGCCCGCCCACGCCACCTTGTCCCGCCGTTCAAAAGGTGGTTCAATCCACGCCGGCGGGACAGGCAATTTATCGGCGGGACTTCGGCCCATCCGGGCCGGAGAATCCAGCGGGGGGGCCCGCCAACCGGCGCGGCCCGATTCCCGCCCCCGCCGAATATCCGGTACCGGAGACTTCGGCAACCGGCGGGGGCGGTATTCACGGCAGCCCCCGGCGATTCTCCAACCCGGCGGGGGGTCGGAGAATGACGCCCCAGATGTACTACCCAAGTGTTGGGACACTGCAGAAGTGCTGACTTCTGTGGGAATTGCCCCGGACATTTCAACTTCTGATGGGCAATTCCCCGGAACCTTCCACAAATTTCTTGATTCTGAGCTGGAGTGGGAGACATGGGACAGTTCCATGGGACTTATCTTAATAGCTAGTCAGGAAATGTTAAAAAGCTTAAAACATAGATTAATTCTTGGGTAACTGTGGACCTGATCCCCAGTCACTCACACTGAGCCCCAACTGCGACCTTGACCTTCTGACTGCTCCGATTTTCTGTCTGTCCCTTTGATTCCCTCAACTACTGCCTGACCTCTGACTAACTCCTGACACCCCAACTATGCCTCCCAAGTACTATTCCCCCTAATTCCCTTTCTATCTTCTGACCAGACCTGACTGCCCGTCTGACCTTCGACTATTCCCCAGACTATTCCTATCTACCCCCTTGGCAACAGTAATCCCTGACTACCTTCCCAATCTGACCTGACTACCCCAATCGACTTACCAGCTCACCTATTTCCCATCCTACCAACCTGCCATATTACCCCCCTACCACCTCACTCACCTATCACCACACCCACCTACCAATCACTGACTTACCTCAGCCACCTAACCAGGCTTCCATCTTATCCATTCACTCATTCATCCACTCACCTACACCACCCATTCACCCTGGACCTTTAAATTGACTACAGCGCAGCTTGAGCCATAAGATGGGGTGTCTCTTGTCTTCCAGTCACTTTGCTGCAATTTGATGGAGTTCTCTGAGGGAAGCTGTATTCCACATTTCTGGGAATGCCGGGTTCGGAAGACCCAAAGTGCAGAACAGTGTCAAGGGGGCACAAAGTTCGAGTGAAGTGGGAATCCAATAATGGAAGACCAAAGCCAATATGTCACAACACCACAACTGTACCCATAGTATAGGGGTAATTAATGGCAGCCAAGTGGTCATTTGATTATATGGGTGTTATAACCTGCCTACTTACCATTGGCTGGGGACTAATGACAATCCCACAATCCTGTGGGAGTATGAGCTTCCCCAATGAGGGGGCGTGAAGAAACCATTAGTAAACTCCTAGTATAAATAAAGCTGGCCAGTTTAGGAACCAGCAGGAACAGGTGTGCAGCAAGGGAAGTTGCTGCTGCTGTTATATATATATGTTATTGTAAATAAATGTTATTACTTTGTATCCTTAAAACTCGTGCTGGATTCTTTGTGGCCCTCACAAAAATGGGGTAGGTGCACAGGTACACAACAGCATCCAAAACAGTGGTTTTATTAGCAGTTGCTCCTGACAGGTCACCCAGCCCTTACTAATAGCTCCAAGCAGTTAAAATGCTAATTCTCGTGATTAGACAAGGAGCATTGGTTGAAAACACCACAAATGCTGGATTCCAAAATTGGCACCATGAGCTGATGTACAAGAATTTGGTAGTAGCAATGTCTGGCTATCTGAGGGCTATTCTGTGGGAACTTTTTTTAATTTCGGCACTGGCAGGGAACTAACAGTTCTAGATAAACAACCATTATATACTTGTCCTGCTTTCTTTTTTACAATGAATTACCACCCAAAATCTAATCAATAATTTTGCCTGGTGTGCCAGTCAGTAAGCAGATATCAGGCAGGTAGGTTGCCTTATAATAATTTTATGTATGAAACCTTTTGGAGCTGTGAATGCGCCGAGTTGTAAGTTGCTGCCTGTATAATAATCAATTAAAAGACCTGTGAAGTTTTGTGAGCATTTGGAAAGGGCCATCAACAAATACAAAATGTGATGCAAACTTGAACAATTGATGAAAGTTACTGTTTGGGTTATATTAATGTTTCAGATTTCATCAACAATGTCATCATCCTTTTGTACCTTTCCCATTTCCACCCTCTCCACTTTGGCGCACGAGTGCTCACCGTGTCCTCATTTACCCAGTCCCTTGATCTTAAATTCCCTGCACAAACTCACCTATTTCTCTACCTCCCTCTCCTCCTTTGTGACCCTTCTTAAATCTTGACTATGTTTTGGGCACCTTCTTCATTATCTCATTCTTTGGTTCAGCACCCATTTTCTGGCGACACTTCTGTGAAGCACTTTG
Source organism: Scyliorhinus torazame (assembly GCF_047496885.1). NCBI lineage: Eukaryota > Metazoa > Chordata > Chondrichthyes > Carcharhiniformes > Scyliorhinidae > Scyliorhinus > Scyliorhinus torazame. The sequence goes on along the minus strand of NC_092714.1, from coordinate 94,716,691 downwards.
GGATAATTTTCTAGATTGAAGTGCAATATAAATGCAAACTATGTTTGATATTGTAGCTGTGACATAAGATGCATTGCTGGGCCCTCAAAGCAGCATATATAATGTGGAATAAAAACAAAAAGTGCTGGACATACTCAGCAGGTTAAACAGCATCTGTGGAGACGCTGGACTTTCAGCCAAGAATGCAGAATCCATTAGTCTGCTGAACAGTTGCACTGAGGGAAAACATTCTTGTTTTACAACACTTTTTTCTGTGATTTGTTCTGTCAATTCCACAATGTTCATTTAGACAAGATGAAGAGGAATCAAGAGCTATTGGTACTTTAAATGATTCAGAATTTTTCTCCCCCCGCTGGAGATTCTAGGCAAGGTGGGATGGAAGGGGGTGGGGTAGGGGAACGTGAAATTGAAGGGATGGTAATCCCTCTGAGTTCCCGCCCACCATGACCACACAGGGATTTTATGCTGGGGCATGCAAGGCCTCGGACAGGAAGCCTGCCCTTATCCCAGTTGATGCATGTAAGTGGTAATTAATGGCCATTTCCCTTCCATTCTCAATTTTTTAGGCAGGTGAGGGGATTGAAACTCTGTGGGGAAGGCAGAAAAATAACTAAGTTAGATATTGGAGGGGTGCCTCCATCAGAAGCCCCCTTCTGAAGTCCCCCCCCCCCTACCACTTTGAGGTATGGTGGCATCTGGACATCACTCCCTCTTACCTCTCCACTGAGACCCTGATCATCTCCCTCACCCCACTCCAGGCCTTTCCTATCCTCCCCACCCTGCGACCTCTTCAACATATCTGGTGCTCAGACTTGTGGTGGAATACCTCCATCTGTGGCATGGATGGGAGCATGGAGTGTTTCCCACTGCGGAGGCCAACGGGAAAACATACCAAATCTTCTGGCCCCGACATCACTAATTAAACACCGGGGTGTTTAGCACCATCTTCCATGGCGGGGCAGGCCTGATGGTGGATAGTCTGCTGTCCTATCTGTGTGCCATACTGAAAAGGTGCCCGACATCACTGACTTACTCTTAAAGGAAGAAGGTGGACCTCCTGAAGATGGATCTCTGGGAGCACTCGGAGGCTTGAAGATGGGCCCCCTCCAAGACAATTTGAAAGGTTGACTTGCAGATGTTTCCTCTACCCACTACTGTGGTGTTCCTGAGTCCATGGTTGTCAGCAGCCTCCATCCTAAGCTCTGGAGGCAGCCCCAGACATTGTTCATATGAGTCACAATATTTACATACCACGTAGTTCCACATGTGTTTCGCACTGGCGTGTTTTCTAGCTGGCACCGTGGAGAATCCACATCCTCCTGAATTCCATTTCTATCCACTTCAGGAAGTGGAGTGCTGCCGGACAATCAGATTGGTCAGCAGCTCCCTAAGGCGGGACTATCTCCCGAGTGAGGGGTGGAGGTCCTGCCTGCAGCCACCTAACACAAATGTGCAATTGCTGCGGGGCACTTAGAATCAGCAGGGATGTCTTCCCTGCCAACCGTTTGGATGGTGCGAAGAGAGAGCATGACATCCCAAAAATTCAGGCCCTGGCCTAAATGATTGACATTTTATCGGGCTGTAGCGAAAGCAATTGTTTTTTTAAGAAAGTAGAAAGCTATGAATAATTTTTTAGAAAATCTTCTTCACCTGTGTTATTGTTACTATAAGATTTAGCGTTTCTGTACAGGATATAAAACTGGGTGAATGGGCATGGAACTTTGAAAACACCACAAATGCTGGACTTCCAAAATTGGCACCATGAGCTGATGATGTACAAGAATTTGGTAGTAGCAATATCTGGCTACCTGAGGGCTATTCTGTGGGAACTTTTTTGGCAAGACGGGTACAAGGTGGATGCGGGGCATGAAGTGGTATGAGTTGGAGTGGATAAGGCATTGGAGTGCATGAGGGGTGATGGCTAGAAGATGCTTTTTGTTTTCTTAGAATCAGAGTTTTACAGCACAAAAAGCCGCCCTTCGGCCAATCATGTCTGTGCTGGCCGTCAAGCACCTATCTATTCGTATCCCATTTTACAGCACTTTGTCCATAGCCTTGTATATTATGACATTTCAAGTGTTCATCTAAATGCTGCTTGAATATTGTGAGGGTTCCAGCCTCTACCACTCTTTTAAGCAGTGAGTTCCAGATTCCCACTGCCCTCTGAGTGAAAAAGATTTTCCTAAAATCTCTTCCAAATCTCATGCCCATTACCTTAAATTTGTGCCCCCTGGTTATTGACCCCTCTGCTAAAGGAAAACATTTTTTCCTATCTACCCTACCTACGTCCCTCATAATTTTGTACACCTCGATCAGGTCCCCTGTCAGCCTTCTCTGCTCGAAGGGAAACAACCCTGCCTAACCAACCTCGCTTCACACCTGCACTCCAGCGTCGGCAACATCCCAGCGAATCTCCTCTACAATCACATTCTTCCTATAGTGTGGCGACCAGAGCTGCACACAGTACTCTAGCTGTGGCCTAACAAGCATTTTATACAGCTACGTCATAACCTCTTTGCTCTTATATTCTGTACCTTGGCTAATAAATGCAAATATTCAACATGCCTTCTTAACCACCTTATCTACCTGTTCTGCTGTCATCAAGGATCTATGGACATGCACCCTAATGTCCCACTGGTCCTCTGTACTTCCTAGCGTCATACCATTCATTGTGTATTCCCTTTCCCCCTTAGTCCTCCTACTCCATTTTATTGTAACTGAGATGAAGTCCAAGGGCACGGAGGCCAGCCCACCTTGGCACTTGGCAGCCCCTGTGGCAGCCTCCTTTATGGGCACTTTCTCCTGAGGTGGGCGTGCTGAGCCGGGACATCTCACTCTCCCACTGTTTGCCTCTAGGATTAAGATCCAGCCAAACGTTTCAGTTCATTGATGACCCTTTATCAGGACCCAGGACTGCAAGCTGCAGCTTAGCTGGCGGACTATTTCCAGTATTTTCTATTTTGATTTAAGAATTCCAGCATCTGCAGTATTTTTCTTTTATACAGTGAGAATCTGGGCTCATAGAAGAATACAAATGAAATTTGGGCATATCATTTAAACATGCTCCTTGCTCCACTGGAAGAAATGTCACTTGGGGTTGGGGGTAGCAGTGGGAAATAGAATTTTCAACCTTAAAAGTTGCAACTTAAAGTGGATGAAGCCATTTAAAGGGATAGCGAGTTGTGTTTGGGGGCAAAAATATGTGAGCACTTTTAGGAAGGGGCGTTAAATTAAATTATGACAGTAAGGCAAGAGGGGCACAAGTTCAAACCAAAGGAAGAATTAAGACTATTGTAACAAAGTTCTCCTTCAAAGTACTGTTAACCTGTTAAATCTATTTCCAGGCAGGTGGTGGGTGCAAAAACCTTCAGCGTTATTTAAGCAGCAGCTGGATACAGTGATTGAGGGATTCGGTATTTACTTACTGCCTGGCTGAGTTGGAACAATTGTGACTGGCTTTCCTATCTCAATTGTGACCTTATGATGTCAGACTGCAGGAGAAATGGTTGCACATCACTGAACATTTAACATTAAATAATTTGCAGTTCATCACTGGGAAATTCTGTGGCCTTATATTGGACAACATAGCAATAATTCCCTAATACAGCATATTCACAGCAGGGAAGAGCTCCATCCTGATTTGATTGCTCCATGGGTCTCCTCCCACACTTCTGCATCTAATTTCATCAACATGTCCTTCTATTTCTATCTGGATTGGATTGGATTTGTTTATTGTCACGAGTACCAAGGTACAGTGGAAAAAGTATTTTTCTGCGTGCAGCTCAAACAGATCATTTAGTACATGAAAAGGAAAGAAAATACATAATAGGGCAACACATGGTACACAATGTAGATACCTAGACACTGGTATCGGATGAAGCATACAGGATTTCCCTCATGTATTTATGTAGCTCTAACCCCCCCCCCTCACAAACGCACCCGTGCTATTCATCTCAAATACCCTTTTAACTCCATAACCACCTTCTGGGTATAGAGGTTTCTCCAGAATTCACTATTGGATTTATTAGTGGCTATTTTATGTTGAAAGCTCCTAGTTCTGCTCTCAAATGGAAACATCCTCTTCATATCTACCTTACCAGGTCTTTCATGATCTTAAAAACCTCTATCAGGTAATCCTCTAAGCCATCTCATTTCTAGAGAAAAGAGATCTACCCTGTTTAATCTTTCCCATCTCTCAGTTCTGGTATTAGTAAATCTTCCTCGCACTTTCTCCAGTGCTTCAATTTCTCTTTATAACACGGACCCAGAGTACTCCATATGTCGTCATCATCATCAAGTGACTGAGGGCAATACCACAATAAATTTCTCATAAACATATATAGGTAGTTAAATTAATTCATATAATTTTCAACGGAAATCTTCCACCATACTTTATTACATCATTCATGCTTCCTGAGTGGATTATCAACAATAACACTTCAATTCTTAATTATAGTAATGTGTGCTGAAGGAATGAGTTTCCCTGAGCTTAAAGGCAGTGGAGTAGTGATATTGTCACTGGACTAGTGATCCAGAGACCCAGAGTAATGCTCTGGGTATCCGAGTTAGAATCTCACCATGGCAGAAGGTGAAATTTGAATTAAAAAAAAATAAATCTGGAATTAAAAGTCTAAACGTGACCGTGAAACTGTTGTTGATTGTTGTAAAAACCCATCTGGTTCACTCATATCCTTTAGGGAAGGAAATCTTCCGTCCTTATCTGCTCTGGCCTATGGGGTTACTCCAGATTTGCAGAAGTATGGTTCAAGGGCAACTGGGGATGGGCAATAAATGCTGGCAGCCAGCGACTCCCACATTCCTTGAAAGAATAAAAAAATTGCCAACAGTTTAGAAAAGTCTTGAAAAAAGGAAGCAGAATGCAGAAGTTCTGCAGCAATGATCAAACAGTTGCATAAACAATAATCAAATACTGAGCAATTTAATGAAGCAAAAATACTGCCTAAAATTTCATCATTTTGAATCTGAGTTTCAGTAATATTCAAGGCTATGCAATAAGAAATTAATCGAAAATGCTGTTTTCCTTAATGGTGTTTGTTAGTAGTGTAAGGTTGAAAACATTCAAACAGTCAATTAAGCTTGAGTGCTGGTTAATTAACTGACATTTTCATTTTTGTCACACTTCAAAGAGTTTATAATATCCTGTAACTGTGCAGTTTCTGTCCTTTACTGAATTATTTTAGTGTTACATCATTTACACTCTTGAGATGGCAACCATATGGTGTCTGATACTAATGGTTTGATATTCTTAATGTTCATTTTGAAAAATTGCATGACTACATGGAAATGGCAGCTTACTATTTCGGCGAGGGAAGGGCTAATTTTTTACTGAGAAAATGGCAAAACATTTTTTTTCTGAGCTGAAATTGCATTGCAGTTTTAAGCCCTGCATTCAAATAACACCTTCAATTTACCAACCGCCTTCCTCGAATATAATAAAATGTGATGATTGTTAAAACAGTGCTGCATCAATTTTATATTTTTGTGGTGCCTGAGATGAGGAAAAATTATGCTTGATTTGGCACAGTCCTCTGAAAATTCAGCAATCGAAGTGTGAAGCAGCTAATGTTGCATCCTCAGGACTATATTCTGCAATGCAGTGTTACTATTTTCAGGATCAGTCAACTCCCTGTCATAATCAGTAATTTGGCCAACACGCCCAGCTGGGTTCAAAGAGAACATCCATCTCTTCGATTCTTCCCCTGGGTATCAGCATGTCAATTTGAATGTTTCCTCTGGAGGTCATTTGAATTTCAATTTGACTTCATGTGATATTGCCAAAGGTTAGGGTACACCACAAGGAGTGTTCTGACTCCAGTTGGACTTGTCATTAAGGGGCTACTGCCATCTGCTAATTAATCATGACATATAAACTGACACCAGCACTGGAAACAGAAACAGTTTATTTATGGTTCCCATGGCAATCACAGTGCATAAATTTGCTTGAGCAGGTGTTTTGTATTCTCCCCTGCTTCTCCTTTAACTTTTTTTAAGCAGTCTCACCACATGCACAGATGCAAAGTGCCTCACAGCCAGCCATTGTTTTTGTTCCTGCTGGGAATCTTGAAATTATTAACCCGAACAAGCCTACCAAAGCATTTATGCTCAATCCATTGAAGTGCGACAATGCATGTTTACAAAAGAATTATTATCCTTTGATGCGTTACCTAGGTCTATCGTTCACTCCTGTAGTGTTAAGGGATTGAAAGAACTGGAGAAATAATAAGCAAAAACCCAGATGATTCATGTGGAAGGAAGAGCAATACATTTTCACGAAGCTGACAAGCTGAATTCCACCTTACCTCCCACTCCAATTTTCTCATCTCTTGAAGGCTGTTACCTCTGCTTAAGTACAACTCCACAGGTCTGTCAATCCTTCTTTATTCCACCTAGGTGGCCAATATTTGTTGGTGTGCTCAGATGGCATTGTACACAAATCTATTGTGTGGGATTGTCGACACTCCTCAACCTGCCTTCACCTAACACTCACAGGTATTCTAACAGGGGCTACTGGATTGGAGAGATAACCTCTCTCTAGCCCTGGGATATTGCAGCCAATTACGGAAAGTACACTGTGATCAGCTAATTTAACAGTGATGATGGAATAAATTTGTGCTCCCTTTGATCTGTGTGACTCAGTGCGAAGGGTGACATTAATTCTTAAGGTAAAATATCAGTAGGATATCCAAAGAAGCGAACCATTCATGACTAATGGGTCTGATATTATTTTCTCAAAGTCATTGATCATTCTGCTCTTTGCAGATGAGTCTGTCTGTATATTTCCTTGTTTCTTTCTTTATGCTATTGTGTTACTCTGTCTAGGTTTGTGTTCCCATTGATTTGCTTTCCTGTTTTATTTTTCTGTGTATTTCACTTTTTAAAAAATGTGCCTTTTCCTGTTTTCATTCAATGAGCTTTAGACTTTTATTGTTCTCTGATTTTTCTTATTATTCCTTGTAATGTTCTGTTTGTCCTTTTGATATTATTGTCTGGGAATTGAGAAATAAAGGAGAGAACCCAGTTAGAATGCGGATAGCAGTGGTGGATTTACAGTTAGTGAACCCGAGGTTTAGCTTATTTTTTTACCCATCATCGGACCCCTGCCTCCTCCCCCACCAGCCACAACCCGAAACTACGGGACACTGGTAATTTCACCGGCTTTTTCACAGTCATGTAACTACTTCCGCACGCTATTGTTGTAACCACAGTTCTCCCCACTCAGTTGAACTGAGTGCCTCCAAAGAGATGATGCAGCTTAACATGCATATGCAAATGAGCGCTGCTTTGCTTTTGTGGCCCAATGGGTTAGCATCTGGTACGTTAATGGCTGGATTGAGGCATGTGCAATGCCGAGGTTGTGAGTTCAAGCTAAATCTTGAGGAACCTCCTATTGAGCAGCTCATTTTGCAAAAAGCACGAGCTTCCGACTGGCTGTGGAATGGGACATGGTGCAATCTTGAGTGATTAAATAATTGACTTGTGTGATAAATGATATCTGTATACATATGTACCTTTAATGCGTAGGCCCCTTTAAGACCGGGCTTGAAATCCTGGGGGATTCCGTCTCCGGCTCCGCCCCCAGGAAGCTGTATATAAAGTTACTTTCAGTAGGCAGCGTGCAGTGAGCACACTTCATAGAAATTTTTTTTCATAGAATTTACAGTGCAGAAGGAGGCCATTCGACCCATCGAGTCTGCACCGGCTCTTGGAAAGAGCACCCTACCCAAGGTCAACACCTCCACCCTATCCCCATAACCCAGTAACCCCACACAACACTAAGGGCAATTTTGGACACTAAGGGCAATTTATCATGGCCAATCCACCTAACCCGCACATCTTTGGACTGTGGGAGGAAACAGGAGCACCCGGAGGAAACCCACGCACACACGGGGAGGATGTGCAGACTCCGCACAGACAGTGACCCAAGCCAGGAATCGAACCTGGGACCCTGGAGCTGTGAAGCTATTGTGCTACCCACAATGCTACCGTGCTGCCCTTCTCGGCAGCTGTCTGGTTTTCTGGTTATTAAAGCCTTTGTATTATCAAACTCCTCTCCTGAGTCGTAATTGAGGGTATCTCAATTTAATAACCAGACTACATCATGATGGACAGCGGTCTAAAGCCGGAGAAGCTCAATTTGGACGCTCGGTCGCCGGAAGCCGCTGAAATTTTAAAATACTGGCTCCAGTGCTTTGAGGCCGATCTGAATTCCTCAGAAACTGAAGTTGACGGACCTCGCAAGCTGAGCTTACTACACGCCCGGGTGGGCCACCGACTATCCTCCTGTGATCGAGAAAGCTACGACGTACGAAACGGCGGTCGAAATCCTACAGAAGCGCTTCGTAAAGCTGATAAATGAGGTACACGCCAGAAATTTGCTCTCGGCCTACCGCCAGCGCTCTGGGGAAACGCTAGATGAATACTAGGAGAGACTCACCGCACTCACCAGGAACTGCGACCATAAAGAGGTGACGGCAGACGTCCACATGAACTTACATATTCGTGATGCTTTCGTGTCCGGTATTCGATCCACGTACATCCGGCAGCGGCTCCTAGAAGACGGAGCGAAGGACCTCCAAGGCACGGTAACGCACGCCTCTTCCCTGGAAGCGGCCCACCATAATTTCTGCACGTACTCCACGGACCTTGCGAACCCCTCTCGATCCCCTCCAGACGCGGTCATGCTTCAGGCCTGCGCCGCGCGGCTACCCGCTCACACCGGGGGCCCCCAATGCTACTTCTGTGGGCAGGGCCAGCGCTCACACCAGCGTTGCCCGGCCCGCTCCGCTAACTGCGGCGAATCCGGAAAGAAAGGGTATTTCGCGAAGGTCTGCCTGGCTGAGCCCAAAGGCCAGAAACAAAAGTCTCATCGGGCGCAGAAATCGAACTCCCGGGACCACAGGCCCCGCAACGCGGCCGTGCAGCGGCCGGACACGCCTACTTCCGACGCGTCATCGGCCTCGTGCGAGTCATGGGGGCGGCCATCTTTAAAACGCGAAACGTGCAACCGACGGCGGCAGCCATTTTGCGAGTCCGATTCAACCGAGGACTCTGACTGCCCGCAACTAGGAGCGATCACGCTCAATTAATCTCGTCCGAAGCACCTGCGAAACTCAATGATGCAGGTTCAAATCAATGGCCGCGACACCTCTTGCCTTTTTGACTCCGGGAGCACGGAGAGTTTTATCCATCCAGACACGATAAGGAGCTGCTCCCTGCGCACCTATCCCGCCTCCCAAACTATCGCCCTCACATCTGGGTCTCATTCGGTCCAAATCACGGGTATTGTGTCGCGAACCTCGCTATCCAAGGCGCCAAATACGCCAGTTTTAAACTTTATGTCCTCCCTCACCTCTGCGCCCCCCTGCTGCTCGGTCTGGACTTTCAGTGCAGTCACCGAAGCCTGACCCTAAAGTTCGGCAGACCCCTGTCCCCGCTCACGGTATGTAGCCTGGCGACACTCAAAGTTGCGCCGGAGAATGGGGAAGCCATTCCAGAAGGGGCGGCGGGTCAAGATTCTCGCATCCCCCCAGGGATTCTCCGACCCGGCGCTGGGTCGGAGAATCCCGGCCTAGGTGTCCATCTCAAGTTGTGTTGTCAGCACGTAACCTGGTACCATATAAGATAATGGTGGGAGCTCTGGGTGTCAGAAAGTCTGGCTCTATCTGGGTAACCCAAAACAAATTGATCCATATGAATAGAGCCGATTATCTCCCAATGAGCGATTGACAAGGTAGTTTATCCTGGCAGTTTATCTGTACTTAGTGAATTTGAACTTGGCCAAGTTCGAATTCCCATCAACCTGCCTGGAGTTTGTCATGATATTCAGATAAACATCATGGTGCAAACATACATACACACTGATGGGCAGATCAACGGACCAATCAATACACACACAACATCACAGCCAGTCACAGCCAAGAGCATACACACTATAAAACGGGGAACACGACACTTCCCGCTCAATCCAGCAGGAGACAGCTCAGGGCACAGAGCTCACAGCAAGCCACTCAGACATTCACCATGTGCTGAGTGCTTCTCCAAGATAGTGTTAGGGCTAGGTCCACAGGTTAGAGGGTAATGAACGAACCACAGTAACCAGTTTACAGATGTTATCATTGTTAGTAATAAAACTGAGTTGTACCATCCGCAACCGTGTTGGTTCGTCTATGTAGCAGAGCACCCAACACAACAGAGTTGACTGCGGTTTGATTTAGAATGTTCAATTCTTAATTTCAAGTGTTCAATTTTATTGGGCCTAAAACCCAGGCCATTGTCCCTATTACCATAAGTTGCAATCACTTTTGCACACAGGAAGTTCCTGTAAGCAACACTTGGCTTTTACTGGATAATGTGCTTTTGTGATGTTAGTTGACTGCAGAGAAAATTCCCCAATTCTTCTGGAAACCTGTGTCACCCAATCTTCAATTAACACACTAAAAATCACCTCCTTTCCCTCCTGGTTCTCTCTGAATGAATGGCACCCCAATGGCATCTCTATTCTCGCATCCTCCCAGCCATTGTCACTTTTTTTAAATTTAAAGTACCCAAAACTTTTTTTTCTAATTAAGGGGCACTTCTAGCGTGGCCAATCCACCTACCCTGCACATCTTTGGGTTGTGGGGGTGAGACCCACGCACACATGGGAAGAATGTGCAAACTCCACACAGACAGTGACCCGAGGCCAGGATCGAACCCGGGTCCTCGGTGCCGTGAGGCAGCAGAGCTAACCACTGTGCCACCGTGCCGCTCTGCCATTGTTCAGTTCAATTCGGATCCCCAGTCTGCTTTTTGCAATACTGCTTTCTTTGCCTGTCACCGTACTGCCTACAAAGAGAAGGATCTTTCTGCAGTAAAATGAATGTGCTCTAAATCCAGATAGTCTCTCTCCCTCTCTCCCCCACCCATACCCATCATTTTATAATCTATGTTGAAAACTAACCAGCCAGTAATGTAATCCTGTGCTTCTGGGAGCTAGAACCGTGTCACCATTGCTCTCCCCGAAACCATGTTGCAATCACTGTACTCACCTAGCACGACTGAAACCTGCAACTCTTTGGCGAGAAGAGCTTATGCATGATAATTGAACACTGTCAACACCAAACTTCATCTCCGGAGGAATAAATGCATGGCTGCATGCAATATTTTTAAAAGTGCATGTAACAAACAAGATGGTTTTTGGTTGTAGAGGTTATTTATTGTTAAATTTTCTTCACAGTTCCATATTCTCTCAAATCAAAAATGCCTTAGTTCTTTTATTTACAAAATGCATTAAAACAGCAGGACCTTTTCTCCATTTGTCAATATCACATCAGTTTCATTAACGGAATGACCTTTGCCTCCATTCTGTGCTTCCCTCTGCATTATAAGAGAAACTTAGCAACATATACCAACCCCCCAAAAAAATCTCCACTAGGTATCACAGAGAGAGTTATACATCTCCATGTGGAGATAGAGAGGGTTCACCCAGGACAAGACTAGTCCAGGAAGCATAGAAGGGTGAATCTCAAAGACGCAAGAGGTGGTATTGTTACAGGGACATCACTGGAGACTGCCCCCTGTCTCTCAGATCTGAGCCTCCATCCACATTGCCTAGAGCACACTGAGGCAGCTTGTCCTGAATCCCACCCCCGGCTCTTCCTCCCTGTTGTGTTACGCAATTTGGAATAACACAAGTGGCCACTTGATGCAGTTTTGAGTAAAAGATGCTCCAGACTTTGAAGTGAGTTCAATGTGTTTTATTGAACTATTAGCACAGTTCTCAATGAGTTCGACTCTCTGCTAATCTAAATGTAGTAACTCAGCCTAACTGAACCAGCCTTGCTCTAAGCCATGTGCTGGGGTGTGATGCTGAGGATACACCCTGTCTCACTCTGTAGATGTTGGTCTGTGGAAAGAGGCGGGGTGTGAGTGCCTCATCTCTTTTATCGTGAGATACCACCCCTGAGTGTCCTGACTGCTCATTGGTCGTGTCCTATTCTCTGTGTTCATTAGCTGCATGTTTGCATATCATGAAATCTCCCCTTTTTTATGTTTTGTCAGCGTATGTGAATGTATTTACATGTGAATGAGTCTGTCTAACATGACTGATGGAGGACAACAGAACAGAGCAAACAAAACAAATATTCACAAGTCCAGTCTCTGAGGCTTGCGTCTTATCCTGGTCAACTGCCAGAGAGGTGGTGGAGGGGACGACGGCACTTTGACAGGTGGGATGGAAGCCTGACTGGTGGCCTCGTGGTGATTCAACATATGAAAAAGGAGGAGAAAGTGGTTGCGGGCAGGTAACTTTGCGCAATGCCCGTCGATTCCTTCACACGATGGAGCCGTCAGCCATACGTACAACATAAGAGCGGGGCACGGCCTGTCGAACAACGACAGCCGGGTCAGACCACCCACCATCCAGTATCTGGATCCTGACAGTGTCTGCTGGGGATAGCACGGCCAGATCGGTGGCATGGGCATCATAGCCCTGCTTTTGACGGTCTCTGAGCTGCTGCATCTTCTGCAGCACTGGGAGGTGATCAAGGTTGGGCAGGTATATGGCTGGAAGCATCGTCCGCAGGTCCCTGTTCATCAGGAGTTGAGCCGGCGACATGCCAGTGGACAATGGAGTCACCCTGTACGCGAGCAGTGCAAGGTGTATGCCGGAAGCAGAGTCCGCGGCCTTGCAGATGAGCTGTTTCACAATGTGCACCCCTTTCTCGACTTTTCCATTGGACTGCGGATAGTGTGGACTGGAGGTGACATGCTGGAAATTGTATGACCTGGCAAACGTGGACCATTCTCAACTGTTAAAGCACGGGCCATTGTCGCTCATGACGGTGATTGGGATGCCATGCCTTGAGAATAGGCTTTGATGACGGTCTGAGAGGTGAGGTCCGGGAGCTTCAGCACCTCAGAGTAATTCGAGAAATAGTCGATGATTAATACGTGGTCGCGACCATTCGCATGAACGAGGTCGATGCCAACTTTGGACCACGGAGTGGTCACTATGTCATGCTGTTGGAGCGTCTCATTGCTCTGCGCTGGCTGGAACCGCTGACAGGTAGCACAGCTCAGGACCATGTTTGTGATGTACTGGTGATGCCGGGCCAGTAACAGCTTGCCGGGCTCTGCGTCTGCACTTCTTGACGCCCAGGTGTCCCTCATGAATCTCGCACAGCACTAAGCTCTGGAGACTGAGCGGAATGACAATCCTTTCCAGCTTGAGGAGGATACCATCAATCACCATCAGGTCCTCCTTCACATTATAAAATTGTGGACACTGCCCTTTCTGCCAGCCATTGGTGAGGTTGTGGATGACATACTGCAAGAGGGGATCCTTGGCTGTCTCATCACGGATGAGAACTACCTTCTCATCTGTCGCCGGGAGAGTGCTAGCACACAGCTGCACCTGCGATTCGATGTGCTGAATAATCTCCAGCGGCTCACTGGGCGAGGTGATGGAGCGGGACAATGCATCAGAGCTCCTTGCCAGGTGTGTACACCAAATTGAAGTCATACTTCCTAAGTTTAAGCAGGATTCTCTGCAACCAAGGCATCATGCTGTTCAGGTCCTTGTGGATGATGTGGACCAGAGGCCTATGATCCGTCTCGACAGTGAATGTCGGCAGGCCGTAGACATAATCATGAAATTTGAGGATGCCGGTGAGAAGACCCAAGCACTCCTTCTCAATCTGTGCATATCTGGCATCAGTTGGCATCATCGCCCTTGATGTGTAGACTACTGGTGCCCAGGATCATGTGTCATCTCGTTGAAGCAACACCGCACCGATGCCATCCTGACTCGCATCTGTGGATATCTTTGTCTCCCGGTCCAGGTCGAAGAATGCCAGGACTGGTGCAGTGGTGAGCTTGGCTTTCAGCTCCAGCCACTCTGTTTGGTGTGCTGCCTTCCACTCAAAGGCAGTTGACTTTTTCACCAGGTTGCGTAGGGCCGTGGTGTGTGTGTCCATGTTTGGAATGAATGTGTCCAGAAAATTGACCATACCCAAGAAGCGCAGCACCACCTTTTTGTCCTCGGGGACCTTCATCGCCTCGATGGCCTTGATTTTGACTGTGTGTCTGGGCGCACAGCATGCTGTCAGTTCTGGTCGCCTAGGAACTTGAGCGTCGATGTGCCAAAACAACATTTGGACCTGTTTAACTTTAGACCGTTGGCATGTACATGGTGGAATACCTTCTGGAGACGGGACACATGTTGTTCAGGGGTCGTGGACCTTATGATGATGTCGTCCACATACATACGAACCCCTACAACGCCTTCCATCATCTACTCCATGAAGCGATGGAATATCTCCGATGCCGCGATGATGCCAAATAGCATGCGATTGCAGCAGTATCTGCCAAAAGGCGTGTTGACGGTGCAGAGCCTTCTGCTGGAGTCTTCCAGCTCGATTTGCCAAAAGCTGTTACTGGCCCGGCATCAGCCAGGACATCACGAACATGGTCCTGAGCTGTGCTACCTGTCAGCGGTTCCAGCCAGCGCAGAGCAAGGAGACGCTCCAACAGCAAGACATAGTGACCTCTCCGTGGTCCAAAGTTGGCATCGACCTCGTTCATGCGAATGGTCGCGACTACGTATTAATCATCGACTATTTCTCGAATTACTCTGAGGTGCTGAAGCTCCCAGACCTCACCTCTCGGACCGTCATCAAAGCCTGTGACGCATCCAATTTGGTGAAGAAGCGCGCGTGTGTCATCTTACTTGTGAGTTCCTCCCGCTTCGGGATGGGGTAGTGTTCCCGCATGATATTCTTGGGATCAGTGCAGCTGGGCAGGTCCCCTGAAGGCTTCTTTACGCACACCATCGAGCTGACCCAGTCAGTCGGTTCGGTGACCTTGGATATGATGCCTTGTTGCTAAAGATTTTTGAGCTGTGCCTTCAGGCGCTCTCAGTGGAGCAGGGACTCGTCGTGGTGCGTGGACCACTGGCTTGGCATCAGGTCATAGCAGAATCTTGTATCGATACGGCAGTGTGCCCATCCCATTGAACACATCTAGATACTGGGCGAGGATGTCGTCGATGCCAGCCTGAAGATCCACATGGGAGGATGTCATGATGTAAACCCTTTGAATGAGGTTCAGCTGCTTGTGCACCTAGTAGGGATGCCCTGTCCGGCTTAACAATTTCAAAGCGTAACTGTGCTTGTGTGTGTCGGTTGGATACGTGCAGATGGCAGGATCCCAGTGCCGTGATGGCATTCCCATTGTAATCCAGGAGCATGCAGGCAGCTGGAAGGACCGCGGGGGGCTTCTTAATGTGTCTGAAGTCTGCCTGTGAGAGGAGATTGGCAGAGGCACCTGTGTCCAGCTTGAACTGGATGGGGCAGTGGTTGACCTTCATCATTGCTCGCCATTCGTCCACGGAATCCACAGCTAGGATCGATTGGACTTGCGATGTGTCTGGTGTGGCATATTCATACTTTGTAATAATGCCCACAGGATCGGCGTTATCCAGGCATTCAGCATCTTGATCCGTTGCACTGCTGGGATCAGAATCCGGTAGGCTTGTTGCATACTCCGGATGTGCCATCGTCGGAATTGGGAGCGCTGACTCCCGACTGATGGTGCAGATCTGCACAGGACTGTATAGTGGCCTGGCTTCCCGCAGTTTAAACAGCGTCTGCCTCTTGCAGGGCAGTGTTTTTTTAAATGGGCGGTGCCACAGTTCGAACACGTCATGACGTGGCGTCCTGACAGTCCGTGCATCGTTGCACCTGCGCAATGCGGTCCTCAGACGTCTGCACCTGCGCAGTGCGGGTTTCGGCCGCTTCGTTATCCCATTCGCACCGCGCATGCGTCAGGCCCCGGGAAGAGCGCGCGAAATGGCCGCTTTTGGCAATGTTGAGCCGCTGCATCCGGGAGATGGCCAGCACACTCTCCGCCTCGTGGGAGGCTAGTTTCTCATTTTCTGCCGTTTTGTACTGGGAATAGCGATTTTTAGCATGCTCATGCACTGTGCATGTTTCAATCACGACTGGCAGGGTCATATGCTTCATCTTCAGTAACTGCTCTCTCAGAGGATCAGAGTGAACTCCAAAAACAATTTGGTCTCTGATCATGGAGTGGTCTCTGATCATGGAGTCAGTAATATCACCGAAGTTGAAGGATTGTGTCGTGTTAGGTACACTGGTATAACACAGGCTGCAACTGGATGCAGTTTCGATCAAAAAGATACTCCAGACCTTGAAGTTAGTTCAATCAGGTTTCTTGAACTAATAGCACAGTTAACACAGTTCTCTGTGAGTTCGACTCTCTGCTAACTTAGGTGTGGTTACTCTGTCTGACTGAACCAGACTAGCTCTTAGCCACGTGGTGGAGGTGTGAGATTGTAACAACACCCTTGACTGACTCTCTAGATGTTCATCAGTGGAAAGAGGCGGAGAGTCAGTGCCTCGTGTCTTTTATAGTCAGATCCCACCCCTGAGTGTTCTGCCTGCTTCTTGGTCAAGTCTTGTTATCTGTGTCCATTAGCTGCTTGTTTGTGCCTGCCTGTATATTATGTGTGTGTCTGCATATCATGACAGATTACGCTAGCAGTCTAAGGGTAGTTAAATCCGAGTTGAAGGATTCGTCTTTACCTTTCAATCGCTGCTTGAATATGTAGCGCTCGAAGATTTTGTTGGTGTCCACCTCACAATGGCTGTCAAACTTGTCCAGGATGGTCTGAAACTTTGTCTTGTCCTGGTCTTCAGCGAAGTGAAAGGAGTTGAATATTTCCAAGGCGTGATCACCCGCTGTGGTGAGGAGAAGAGCTATCTTCCGTGCATCAGACGCACCATTTGAGGTCTGATGCTTCGACGTAAAGCTGAAATTTCTGCTTGAATGTCCGCCAGTTGGCACTGAGATTGCCGGCGGTCCGGAGCTGGTGAGGAGCGTGAATCTTTTCTATTGTGCCGGTATACATTCGCTGGTCGTCACGGACCTTGCTGAGTTGAACTAACTAGATTGAACAGACTCCTGGTATCATGTTGTGTTATGTAATTTGGAATAACACCAGCTGTCACTTGATGCAGTTTTGAGTAAAAGATGCTCCAGACTTTGAAGTGAGTTCAATGTGTTTTATTGAACTATTAGCACAGTTCTCAATGAGTTCGACTCTCTGCTAATCTAAATGTAGTAACTCAGTCTAACTGAACCAGCCTTGCTCGAAGCCACGTGCTGGGGTGTGATGCTGAGGATACACCCTGTCTCACTCTGTAGATGTTGGTCTGTGGAAAGAGGCGGGGTGTGAGTGCCTCATCCCTTTTATAGTGAGATACCACCCCTGAGTGTCCTGACTGCTCATTGGGCGTGTCCTATTCTATGTGTTCATTAGCTGCATGTTTGCATATCATGACACTCCCCACCCCCCACTTCACTCCAGCCTCATCAAGCTCAATAATCACAAATGCTTTGTTTTAGTGGGCAGATTTTAAAAAACTTGGTGGGGAAAGTGGAGTGTTGCCTGCCAGCCTCTCCAGCCATATGTTTAAACACTTTGGGAGTGATCTAACGTCAATCAGGGCTTGCATTGATGCCCCATGGGCGTTAGGGTGGAAATGGCTGTCCCGCCAGCTGATTTCCCTAGACCACGTCCGCCAGCTCTCCGCTAACAAGGGGAACAGCTCTTAAGCCGCTCCGTCCTACCTGCGAGAGAGCCGGAGGATGGGTGATGGCGGCAAGGGTCTGGCTTGCTTGGAGGACCAGGAAGACTTCATCCTCGCCTGCTTCTCATAGGACGTGGCTTCTTCCATGATCTTATCACCCCCGCCTCCCTCCCTACCACCCTCCCCATCCCACCTCTCCTCCACCCATGCATTGCTCCCTCCCAGCTTCGTATGGCACTGGCTGGCGGTCCTCTGGTAACCCTCCCCACACAGACTGCCATGCCATTGCCTCGCAGGTGGCACAGGCTGACCTGTGGATGAGCATCTCCGGGCTCATCCTCATGGTCCAGCTCCTTCTCGCCTTCTTCCTCAGACAAGGCCATATGTTCCTCTTTCTTCACCTCCAGCACGTGCCCCACTGCTGTGCCGGGTTGTAGTGGGCACTGCAGGCCACCACAATGCGAATGATCCTCTGGGCAGTGTACTGCAGTGCACCACCAGAATGGTTGAGACATCGTAACCACATTTTGAGCACCACTCAATGGCAGCCCGGGTGTCCACATGGGTTTTGTTATTTTGAATCTCCACATCGGTCTCCGGCCCCCAAACTGGCATCATTAGCCAGGACCTCAGTGGTAATATGATTTTGTTGCTGTTTTTAATCCCATTTATAACTGAACCAATCTTGCCTTAAACTTTAAATCAGTGTCCCTGAGTCCTTGTACCATGAGCTAATGTGAACACGTTTACATTGTTCACCTTATCTAAACTTGTCATAGCCATTTACACCTCTAGCATATCTCCCCTTAACCCCCAAGAGCCAACTTGTCATCCTATCCTGGGGTGTCCTTCGAAGATTCTGGGGATCTCTGACTGCCCCAGGGTGAAGCTGTCGTGCACACTCCCTTGGAAGCATGTACACGCATGCATGATCTGTAGGTGGTGGTTGCATACATGTTGGGCATTCAGGGAGTTGGACTGCTTTCTGTTGATGAAGGGCACTCCTGGACCGCCCAGTACGTGCAAGGTGACATGCGAGTCATCTATTACCCCCTGGACTTGGGGCATCCTGGCACTGCCAGAGAATCCTGCTGCTCGGGAATCTTAATGAGCTTGGTCCAGGTCAAAGTTTATGTAGTTGGCTGCCTGGACAAAAGGGGCATCCGTGACTTCACGGATACACTTGTGGGCTGCTGATTGGGAAATGCCACACAAGTCCCGGCTCGATCCCTCAAACCCGAAACGTAAAGGTTCAGGGCTGCGGTGACCTTGATGGCCACCAGAAGCAGGCATCCTCCTCCACCACGTGATGCCAAGTTCGCAAGGAAATGGCACAGGTGCTGCATGTCGCATCACCGCTTGTTGAGACGGAGCTTATTGCAGCACATGCTGTCCATCATCTGTTCGAAGGACCTGTGATGCCTATACACCTTGGGCCATCGCCAGCCTCCCCCTCTGGGTCACTACCTGGCCTGATGGGCGGCCGGGTCCTCAGGGTATGGGGTGGGTCCCAGCACATGGGCTGCTGCTTTGAACCTCAGTTGATGTTGCTGCCTCTTCGGCCACCTAGCCTGCCACCAGAGCTGCGAGGGCAGCTGCTGCGGGATCTACAATACCATCCATAATGTGATATCTGTAAGGAATTGGAGAGGGTGAGAGACCGACAATCATTTACCGCTTCCACCCCGGGGCCCTCGAGTCCCCCAGGCCTCCCCCAGACTTATATTCCCCGCCTTCTCTCAGGGTATCATCCAACGAGCCGGTTTTGCTGGGGGACCTCACCCTGCAGACTCACCCCGGCCACAGCAGGGAACCCTGGACACAGACCCCAGACCCCAGACCCCTGCTGGGAACATTACTTGGACCGGGATCAGATTCTCTCCCCGATCCACACACACATATCCTCTGGTCATGGAGATATCCGCAGTGCCAAAGCCCAGCATTGATTGTTGGCTGCTGCCTGTGTGATGGTGATGTCTCCAGGGCTTAGGCAAAGTGTCCAAGCTTCACAGTCTGATTGGGATGCCAGGCAGTTACACTCGCCTGCAACATGGCATGTCTACCCACGAGAATCCACTTGAGAACTGTGTAACTAACATTGCCAATTCCTTAGTTGCAATAGCCTTCAACTGTGCAGCCAGAGACCGCCATGGTCAGAGGGGGTTAAAGTGACCATCATCATATGACCACGGACAGGGCTGTGGAGTTGCCCCAGGTATGGGTATACACAATCTGGTAAGGGTGGCCTGTTGGACCTGCGGGTGTTGAGCCCCTCACCCCCAGCCCAGGGGCATTCCACCCCCCCCTCCTCCCCCCGGCCCTCCCCCACCGATGCCGCCTGACATCCCCTGACCAGGCCTACATCCCCCGGGGCCTCCCCACACACCCTCAGCCCCCCCCCCCCCACCTCCCAAGCACTGGGGTTGCAGCTCCAGAGCCCACAGGCTGATTGCCCAAATTTAAAGATGGGTACTCACCTGCCCCGATCCCCACAGCAGCCGCTGCACTCAATTAAATTTTTTTAAAAAATTAGTGTACCCAATTCAATTTATTCAATTAAGGGGCAACTTAGCATGGCCAATCCACCTACCCTGTACATCTTTTGGGTTGTGGGGCGAAACCCATGCTAACATGGGGAGAATGTGTAAACTCCACACGGTCAGTGACCCAGAGCCGGGATTGAACCTCAGCGCCGTGAGGCAGCAATGATAATCACTGCGCCACCATGCTGCCCCGCTTCACGTTTTTAAATAGGTGGCTAAAGGCCGCCCAGATGATCACTTGCTGGGAAACCGGTTAGATCAGGGGAGGCTGTTTGAGAGTAGTCCGTCCCGTTAACAATATGGAGATTGGCCTTATTTTGTGATTATTGGTTTCTTGCCACAGCTCGGCAGGATCCGGAACCTGCCAATGGGAGCGGGCATGTTAGATCGGAAACTGATCGCCGCCTACTGCTGATCCCGAATTCGGCTTCCCTCAAGATCCAACCAGCTCGTGCGGATCCGCACCGGGTGCAACGTGGCCGTTGGATCGCACCATTAGACAATAACAAATGAAGGGGTGGCTCCCACGACGTCAGGCTGGTGAGACCGGCTCTGAATGAACCTCGGCTCCTGACAGTGCGCCCCGATTTAAAGAAGATAAAAACGGAAAAGAGGAACCCCCCCCCCCCGCCACCAGCCCCCATGAACACTGAGTCCCTGGCACCTTTCCCAGGAGGGAAAGTGGGAGGGATGACAAGTGCAAAGTGTGACAAGATAACTTAAAAGACTTGGAGAGCAACAGAAATTCAAGTACATCAGTAAAATGAGAATAAAGCAAAATACTTACGAAAATGTTTTCCAACCAAAACTAAAGAGTAATACACATTTTGCAGAAGCTTATTTGCATTCGCCATTCACATCTGTTAAATGGGCCAATATTATTTCTGGCATGAAGGTGGCCGGGAAGTTGCAAGATCCAGGGCGGGGTTGCTGGCTGTTCACGCTGGTGGGAAATTCCGGTCCCACGCTGGTGCATGAATTTCCCGGCAGCAATGAATGCTGTCATCGGGGAATCCCGTTGACAATGGTGAGACCGGTAGACCCCACTAGCGGGCCGCCTCCATGCCGAGAAACACATGGCGGGGTGGTCACTAAATCCCGCCTCCAGTTTTTAACTATCTCTGCAGTCTTAATGAGGCATCAGAGACTTCCGTGTAACCTCAAATAGATCATAGAATTCCTACAGTGCAGAAAGAGGCCATTTCGTCCATCGAGTATGCACCGACCCTCCGAAAGAACATCCTACTCAGGTCCGCTCCCCCACCCACCCTGCCCTATACCCATAATCTCACCTGCACACTAAGGGACAATTTAGCATGGCCAATCCACCTAACCTGTACATCTTTGGACCGTAGGAGGTAACCGGAGCTCCCGGAGACCCACGCAGACACGGGGAGAACATACAAACTCCACACAGACACTCAAGGCTGGAATTGAACCTGTGTCCCTTGTGCTGTGATGCAGCAGTGCTAACCACTGTGCCACGTGCCATGGATTGGCATTTTTCAAAGAACAAAGAAAAATACAGCACAGGAACAGGCCCTTCGACCCTCCAAGCCTGCGCCGACCATGCTGCCCATCTAAACTAAAATCTTCTACACTTCCGGGGTCCGTATCCCTCTATTCCCATCCTATTCATGCATTTGTCAAGATGCCACTTAAATGTCACTATCGTCCCTGCTTCCACCAGCTCCTCTGGCAGCGAGTTCCAGGCACCCACTACCCTCTGTGTAAAAAACCTGCCTCGTACATCTCCTCTAAACCTTGCCCCTCGCACCTTAACCTATGCCCCCTATTAATTGACTCCTCTATCCTGGGAAAAAAGTCCAGGTCAGAAAATAGCTACACGTCCAAATTTACTTTCCATGCCAATATGACTTAGCACCATTATCGGAGCTCAATAAATCCATCGTAGCATATGAATGAGTCAGCTTTTGATTTGTTGGACTTCATGCAAAATAAAAAATAAAAATTGTGGCTAGCTTGCCCATTCTTACAGGAATAACTTATTTTCAGTCTAATTTGTGACAATGAAATTGTATTGCACATTAACATGTTTACTTAATCATGTCAAAGTAATTCAGTTTAAATAATTTCCCGTTAACATAGTATTTTTTGTCTTTTGTCCATTAGTCTAAAGAACAATAATCAAGTTTAGATTGGGTCATGAGATTGGGTAATTTTATAGAATTACCATCATGGAATATATAGTTATATTTCTGTTTAATATCATTCTTGGAAACTAGAATGGAACGATTTAACACAGTATAAATTGTGATAATGAGTAATGCCTGATACGAGTGAAGTTTAAATCATTTGATATGCCTCCTCCCACCTAGTGTTCGAAAGATAAATGATCATTTCCCTTCAATTTTCTAAATCATTGGCACATTTATTTGATACATGCACGTATGCATTAGCACAAAGGTTGGTGAACTATAAGTGAAAATAGCCTTGTGGAAATATGATGTAGAGGCACTAACGGTGTCTTAAAAATAGTGAGGATTGATTGCTTAACATTCAAGGATATAAAGTGTACTGAAAAGATAGGGATGGGATAAAAGTCTGCAATGTTAATTGAGGAAGATATTGTAGTTTTGGAAAGTGAAAAGGCTGAACTCTGCCTCATGTCGCTGGTAGCAGACTTCCCGATAAGGTGGACAATCCCACGCTAGGGAAGAAAATGAGATCAGCGCCTGCCACTGAACCGTTTCTGATGTTCCATTCCTCCACTGGCAGTGGGATCAAGGTTCGTTAAATGCTTTTCAATCAGCCCTTTCATGCTCGAGTGATTTTGAAGTGGTCAGCTGGAAATTGACAGCACTTAACTCTCTTTGAACTGGTTGATGTTTATGAACATTGCAGTTAGAGCACTTTAGAGTAACTCAACCATGAAGAAAGATGAATGATGCAAGGCTGATGGCTTCCACACACACACACACAGCTGTCAGCCTTGCTTCATTCATCTTCCTTCATGGTCGAGTAACTCTGAAGTGCTCTAATCACAGTCTAGTAAGGGAAATGAATGAATTGCTTGCAGCTCAAGAATCTGAGGGGTTTAAACACAGCTGACTGGTTTCTCTTTCCAGGAATTGACACATGGTGCTTTCTGTGTCTGAGCCAGCAGATATATGCTCAAGTCAGTGTTACAACAATAATTCTTTTCACTGCCTCTGTCTGAACTATTCCCTAGCTTCCAGACAGGAGTCTTTGTTGGGGGGGCTTCTTGACAATGGTCTCTTTTCAGGGGGGCTTCCTGACAGGGGTCTCTTTTCTGGGGGATCTGTGAGCGGGGCTCTTTATTCAGGGGTCTTGGGAGGGTGTTGCTTTATTTGGGTGGTATCTGGAGGGTATCTGGGGGGGTTCCCTGTACTAAGGGGGGTCTCTGCAGGACCTCTTTATTTAGAGGGTCTCTGTGGCGAGGGAGGGCTGCATCACTTCCATACTTGAGGGAAGGAGGTGATACAGAAAATCGAGGCGTAGAGGGCTGATTCGTGAAGCGGTGGGGGGTGGGTTGGCCAGCCTTGGAAAATTGCTCAAAATGGCGGCTCAATAGCAGGATTCTCTTGGGAATCAATCGTACCCTGGCCATGCATAAATTTGCATACTGAAGGATTGAGAATCGCTCTGCTGAAGCGTGAATCAGTTGCAATTCAACTCTGGCAGGAATATATAGGGTGCGATTCTCCGGAAAATTTTCCAAGTGTGCTAGTGAGCTGGAATTGCCGCGCGTTTCCCGGCACTCGGCCCAGCGAGGCTGGCAACGCTATTCAACATTAATTGGTCCACTTAACGAGGCCTAACGGGCTCGCCAGCTGATTCACCAGGACCACGCTCGCCAACCCCCACTAATAACGTTGAACAGCACTTAAGCTGCACTTTAGCGAGGTTCTGCTGCAATTGTATAAGGTGTTAGTGAGGCCACACCTGGAGTATTGTGTTCAGTTTTGGTCTCCTTACTTGAGAAAGGAGGTACTGGCACTGGAGGGTGTGCAGAGGAGATTCACTAGGTTAATCCCAGAGCTGAAGGGGTTGGATTATGAGTAGACTGGGACTGTACTCGTTGGAATTTAGAAGGATGAGGGGGGATCTTATAGAAACATATAAGATTATGAAGGGAATAGATAGGATAGATGCGGGCAGGTTGTTTCCACTGGCGGGTGAAAGCAGAACTAGGGGGCATAGCCTCAAAATAAGGGGAAGTAGATTTAGGACTGAGTTTAGGAAGAACTTCTTCACCCAAAGGGTTGTGAATCATTGGAATTCCTTGCCCAGTGAAGCAGTAGAGGCTCCTTCATTAAATGTTTTTAAGATAAAGATAGATAGTTTTTTGAAGAATAAAGGGATTAAGGGTTATGGTGTTCGGGCTGGAAAATGGAGCTGAGTCCACAAAAGATCAGCCATGATCTCATTGAATGGTGGAGCAGGCTCGAGGGGCCAGATGGCCTACTCCTGCTCCTAGTTCTTATGTTCTTATGTTCTTATGCTTGGCCAACCCCAGCCAGCTCACAACATGGCGCCGAGGAGACCAGTCCCAGGATTCAGGGATGCAGATCTGGGAAGGCTCCTGGACACGGTGGAGGTCAGGAGGGAATGTCCTGTTCTCCCGCGGGTCCCGGAGGGTGAGCCACAGGGCAGCCAGTGCTGCTTCGGATGAGGTGGAGGCAGCAGTCAGCTCGGGGAGTGTGACCAGGAGGACCGGCCTCCAGTGTCGGAGGAAGGCAGCACGAGTAAGTAGACACCAACGTTTCCCCCCCCACCCGCCAAGGGAGCATCCACCCTTTCAGCCCTCCCTCCACCCCAACCTTCCATTCACACACCCCCTTCCCCATCACTGTGAACCATGCGTGTGGCTAACGATACCCTCTCTGTGTCTCCTCAGGAAAAGTTCTCCCATAATCGGTGGGAGACGGGCCAGACTGATGGTGGGGTGCCGGACTCAGAATCCTCACCTCCTTCAAGGAAAGGGCCCTGGAGGTGACCGGTGTGGCCGAGGACAGGGCGGTCACCCACGCTGAGGCTGGCGGAGGTGAGAAACCACAGGGCTTCATCCGGAGGACCTGTCAAATATAAGTACTGATCACCTCACTGACTGACCCATCCCTCCCACTGACCACATGTCCATTCTCCTGCAGGTCCTCCAGTTGACAGTGATGGCCAGCCGGGCGGCCCTCTCTCCTGGCACCAAAGAGAACACCTCCTGCCCCAGAGCCCCCAGAGGACGCCCGTCAGGGGCATCAAAGGCCACTGGGTGAGGTACAGCTGGCTGCCTCCACCCTCTGCATCCTGGGGAGACACGTAGATGTTGTTGTAGAACTAGGAGGGCCAAGCACATCAAAGATCACTGAGGCATTGGGGAAGGGGGGGACGGGAAGGGGGGTTGTGGAGGGTAGGAGTTGTGGGGGTGGGGGGCTGCTGCACAATTGGGAGAGTGGGGACTTGTACTGAACTTTCATTGGTAGAGGTGAGATTGGAGAAAGGCCTCAGAGTGGTGGGATTGCAAGGGATATTATCTACATTTGAAAATGAGAGATGCTAAAGGGAGGATTCATGGTGCCTGGTATAATTATATTAATGACCATTGTTGTATATGAGTTCAGAGGATCACGTGGATGGGGACGGAAATAGTCAGCGGGATTCTCCGTTTCCGAGACTAAGTGTTGACGCCAGCGCAAGATTCGTGAACCTCCACAACAGCAAGACTTGCGCCGCACCTGGACCGATTCACGACTGTTAAGGGGTTAGCAAGCACCAGCGCATGTGGAACACAATCGATTCCAATGAGAAACGGTGCCGGATTCGCCAAGTTCGTGATGAACACCCAGGAGGCTGACAAGCTGCAGCTGCACATACACATTTCACTCCCCACACACACCATCCCAGCCAACAAGATGGCAGCAAGATGCACAGCCCCGAGATTTATGGATGCCGAGCTCGTGACCCTCTTGGACACGGTGGAGGAGAGGTGAGCCACCCTGTACCGTCCGGCCCGGGAGGAGGCTTCCAGCCACCGCCGTACCTGGCGCAGGTGGCAGAGGCTGCAATGGCCATTGCCCTGTGTGGGCCACCTGATGCCCCCTGGCGTTTGGGTGGGCGGGGGGTGTATGGTGGAGGGTTGGGTGGAGGGATGGGGGCACCCATACGGTCGGTGTCACTCTGCACAACCAGGGACCAAGGCGGGTGGTCAGTTGTGTGCGTGGTAAGAATGGCTGCCTTTCAAACTACGGCAATGGTGGTTCATGCCTGTTCGCTGCCCCAGTCCCGTGGGGGGTCAGCCGGGCCACTCAGCCTGCTCCCCCGTCACCCCGCCCCACCACCCAGCCAGCCGGGCCCGGCAGCCCACAGTCCCACCTCTCTGTGTCCTACTTCCTCTCTATCCCTCATGAGCCACAACGCTGGTTTTGCGATTTTTAAAAGCACAAGTGAACCGCGTCGTTGGGTATTCGGCCCCTCCTAGGCGGAGAATCGCGGAGGCCCTGGAGAATACTGGGACTGGCCCGCTAATGATATGCAAACCTCTCTGTGTCCTACTTCCTCTCTATCCCTCATAGGGTCTACTGTACGTACGTTCCGGACTGCATTTACGCTGCTGTCGAGGTGATGGTGAATTGCGATTCGGCACACGCCGCGCTTTTGGCATCGGAACCTATTCTCCGCCTAATCGCGATTCGTGATTTTGGCATCAGCCATCGGAGAATTCTGCCCGAGGCCTCCTTCCATGCCTTCATGATTGCAGAATCCTGCCCTCAGTGGTCCCTTGCTCCTGGCAGGCCGGGTACCCTCATTCACGTTATGTGCCTCCTTCCTCTGACCATCTGGCCTTCTCGTCATCCTTCTCCTTCCCCTCCACCTCCTCCTCTCCTCCTCACAGGAGGATGTATCTCCTATGGAGACCACTATCCCCATGTGGCTCAAAGCATACAGGCTGAAATGCCGATGCGGCACTGGGAGTGCATGCCTGCAATATTAAAACAATATTAAAACATTCAATACTAAAATACCTATAGATGCCACTGAATACACACCTTCCAGGAATAACTACTTACCTAACTCGCAGCAGGCTAGACTGCTGAAGGTGAGTACTGAACCCAACTGTCATTTTTAAATCCCCACGGACATGCAACCATGGAAAAAAATGAGTTTTGTACTTGCTATTTTTCACACACTCTGACTCTATTATCGCATTTAACATGTATCATTGCAGTCGATTGGATTGCTGATTGATGTGTTGGATGTTCTGGATTACATACAGGTCACCAACACTTGAAGTAGTGCAACAATTTTATTAGAAGGTTAATTATTTAAACATACTTGAACTGTGGGTAAATACGATACCAGCTTTAACTAAAGACCTTTGCCTTGTCCTAACCAGTTGATGCACTCAGCACATGGTGAATGTCTGTGCTGCAGGCTGTGAGCTCTGTGCTCCTAGCTAGCTGCTACTCGAATGAGCGGGAACTCTGATGTCCCCTGTCTTTATAGTGCGTGTGCTCTCACTGGTGATTGGCTGCGGTGTTGTGTATGTTGATTGGTCCCACTGTGTGTCCATCAGTGTGTGTCTGCACCATGATATACTGGTGCATATTATGACCTGTTATAGAAAAAAAATGTGCCTGCGTGACAATAAATAGTGTGTGGTGAACGTTCCTGACTACGTGTGTGCAAAATATTTACAGGACTATGTACATAAAACTAAGCTATTTACATGGGAAGGTGCCTGGTGCAGAAAAAACAGTGTGTCACACAAATAATGAGATGAACACTATACACAAGCCACTTAAACGATTAAACGGAAGAACAGAGCAGACCAGAGAGTCCATTAGTGCAAAGTTCACAAATCAAGTCTGTGAGGTGGGCAATGAATTCTGGTTGACCGCCTCAAGGCTGAGTCTGGAGCCACCGGCTGAGGAGCGGGCTGGACTGCGTCAGAGTGAGGAGGATGCAGAGCAACCGGTATCTCCGCATAGTCCAGGTCAGGGACAACAGGAGGGCATGGCACTGGCGGAGGATCACGTAGCGAGCAAGGAACGAGACGAAGGGCACGTCGATTACGGCGTAGAATGGAACCATCCGGGAGACGAACCAGGAAAGAGCGGGAAGCCACCTGCCGAAGAACCACAACAGTTGCAGACCAGCCACCATCCGAAAGCTGGATGCGGACGTTGTCATCTGGAGCCAGAGCAGGGAGATCAGCTGCACGGGAGTCATGAGCTGCCTTGTGCTGTGCACGAGACAGTTGCATTCGTTGAAGGACCGGAACGTGGTCGAGGTCTGGGACGTGAATGGACGGCACCGTCGTCCTCAGGGTGTGAGCCATGAGCAGCTGGGCTGGCGACAGGCCAGTGGACAGTGGGGCCGAGCGATAGGCCAGCAGGGTGAGGTAGAAGTTGGATCTCGCATCGGCAGCCTTGCAGAGGAGCCGTTTGACTATGTGGACGCCCTTCTCCGCTTTGCCATTGGATTGGGGGTATAGGGGACTGGATGTCACATGCACAAAGTTGTACCTCCTGGCGAAGTTGGACCATTCCTGGCTTGCGAAGCAGGGGCCATTGTCCGACATCACAGTGAGTGGGATGCCGTGACGAGCAAAGGTGTCCTTACAGGCACGGATGACTGCAGACAATGTGATGTCGTGCCAACGTACCACCTCCGGGTAGTTTGAAAAATAGTCTACAATCAGAACATAGTCCCTGCCCAGCGCGTGGACCAGGTCGATGCCGACCTTGGACCAAGGGGACGTGGCCAACTCATGGGGCTGTAGGGTCTCACGTGGTTAGGCTGGCTGGAAATGCTGACAGGTGGGGCAGTTGAGCACTGTGTTGGCGATGTCGTCATTGATGCCGGGCCAGTACACTGCCTCTCGGGCCCATCGGCAGCATTCCTCCACGCCAAGATGACCCTCGTGTAGCTGTTCCAAGACAAGTTGGTGCATGCTGAGCGGGATAACAATGCCGTCCAGCTTCAGGAGGACAACATCGACTACCGTCAGATCGTCTCTGATGTTGTAGAACTGTGGGCATTGGCCCTTGAGCCACCCGTCTGTTAGATGGCGCATGACACGCTGTAGCAGGGGGTCAGCCGCAGTCTCGCGGCGAATTTGGACAAGGCGTTCATCCGTGGCTGGTCGATTGGAGGCCACGAAGGCCACATGGGCGTCAACCTGGCAGACGAATCCCGCTGGGTCACACGGGGTGTTGACTGCCCTGGACAGAGCGTCGGTTATGATCAGGTCTTTGCCCGGGGTGTATACGAGCTGGAAGTCGTATCGCCGGAGTTTGTGCAGAATGCGCGAGAGGCAGACGCAGAATGCATCATGTCATTCAAATTTTTTTGTATTATATTGACCAGCGGGCGATGGTCGGTCTCGACGGTGAATTGGGGAAGGCCGTACACATAATCATGAAACTTGACGACACCGGTCAAAAAGCCCAGGCACTCCTTTTCTACCTGCGTGTAGCGCTGTTCCGTGGGGGTCATGGCGCGTGACACATATGCAGCGGGGGCCCATGATGAGGCCTCATCGTGTTGCAGGAGCACTGCCCCAATGCCAGATTGGCTGGCATCGGTCAAAATTTTTGTCTCTTTCGCTGGATCAAAAAAGGCCAATACCGGGGCCGTGGTAAGTTTGGTTTTAAGTTCTCTCCATTCGCGTTCATGGGCAGGAAGCCATTGGAAGTCTGTCGTCTTCCTGACCAGGTTCCTGAGAGCCGTGGTATGAGAGGCGAGGTTAGGGATGAACTTCCCTAGGAAGTTGACCATGCCCAGAAATCGGAGGACCGCCTTCTTGTCCTCTGGCTTTTTCACGGCTGTGATGGCAGCCACCTTGTCAGCCGCACACCCAACTGGGAGATGTGGTCCCCTCGGAACTTGAGTTCCGTCTGGCCAAAGGAGCATTTGGCTCTGTTGAGGCATAGGCCCTGCTCCTGTATGCGTTTGAACACGCGCTGGAGGCGACTGATATGCTCCTGTGGGGTGGTGGACCAAATGATTATGTTGTCGACATAGACGTGAACACCTTCAATGCCTTCCATCATTTGTTCTATGATCCTGTGGAACACTTCTGATGCCGATATGATCCCAAATGGTATCCTGTTGTAACAATATCTGCCAAAAGGGGTGTTAAAGGTACACAGTTTCCTGCTGGATCTGTCTGGTTGAATTTGCCAGAATCCTTTCGAGGCGTCAAGTTTGGTGCAGAGCTTGGCACGAGCCATCTTGCATGTGATCTCTTCGTGCTTGGGGATTGGGTAATGCTCCCTCATTATGTTGCTATTCAGCTCCTTTGGATCAATGCAGATTCTGAGCTTGCCAGAAGGCTTTTTTATGCACACCATGGAACTGACCCAGTCAGTTGGTTCCGTAACTCTGGAGATCACTCCTTGGTCTTGGAGGTCCTGCAGCTGCTTCTTGAGGCAGTCCTTGAGGGGTGCTGGGACTCTGCGAGGTGCATGCACCACTGGCGTGGCGTTCTGTTTGAGTAGGATCTTGTAAGTATATGGGAGCGTGCCCATGCCTTCGAAGACGTTGCGGTGCTGGTCGATGATGGCGTTGAGTTGTGCCCTGAAGTCACCATCCTGGAAGGCAGACGTGTCATCAGGAGAGAGAGAGTGAACTCTTTGACCGAGGTTTAGCAATTTGCACGTCTGAGCGCCAAGCAGAGAGTCCTTCGAGGAGCCCACGATCTTGAAAGGAAGGATGGCTTTTCGTGACTTGTGCGTGACTTCGAGTTGGCATGAGCCGGTAGCAGGAATGATGTTGCCATTGTAGTCCAATAGCTGGCAGGCTGATGGAAGAATGGTTGGTTTGACACGAAGGCTTTGGAAAGCAGACCACGCCATGAGATTGGCGGAGGCACCAGTGTCCAGGCGGAATCGTATTTGGGACCGGTTGACCGTCCGGGTGGCACACCACTCATCGTCTGGATCAATGCTATATACCGACCGCGGCTAGTGTCTTTGCTTCGGGGACAGCCTGCTTTTCGTTATGACACCGACTCGAAAAGGCGCCTTCGGGTCCTCGGTGTCACTGCTGTGCGGGAGGTCGGAATCGGACTCGGTGACCATGGGTTGAATTGCCCGAACATTCCTGCGAGGCTGGCTGATGCGATAGGAATTGGAAGGCTGAGCTGCTCGACAGCAGGCAGCATAGTGGCCAGGTCTTCCAAATCGTAGGCGTTGTCGAGATTTTGCAGGGCATTGCCGCTTTAAGTGCGCGGAGCCACAGTTGCCGCATGTCGTGATGTCAGCAAGTTCGCTGCGCCACCGCGCGGTGCGGTCATGCGTGGTGGGCACCTGCGCATTACATTCCTCCACGTCTCTGTCCCCTCGTTTGGTGCGTACAAGCGCGGGAGTCCGCGAAAAGGGTGCAAAATGGCCGCCCTCATCCAGGCTGAGGCCCTGGAGGTGCTCAATCACTTGGACCCGTTTCGCCTCGTGGGGACCTTGTCGTGCCGTTTCAGCCGCTTGTATATGGGAGTACCGACTGGTGGCATTTTCATGTAAGACACAGATCTCGATGGCGGTCGCTAGGGTGAGTTGCTTTACTTTGAGGAGTTGCTGATGTAGGGGGTCCGACTGAACACCGAAAACGATCTGGTCGCGTGTCATGGAGTCGGAGGTGGGCCCGTAGCTGCAAGAGTGTGCAAGGATGCGGAGGTGCGTTAAAAAGGATTGGAAAGGTTCGTCCTTACCCTGCAAACGCTGCTGGAACACGTAGCGCTCGAAACATTCATTCACCTCTACGCTGCAGTGAGTGTCAAATTTGAGGAGTACCGTCTTGAACTTGATGAGAGAGTTGAAAATGTGGATGGCATGGTCCCCGGCCGTGGAGAGGAGAAGAGCAATCTTTCTGGTGTCCGAGGCGCCCTCCCTGTCCGTGGCTTCGAGGTAGAGCTGGAAGCGCTGTTTGAAAATCTTCCAGTTGGCCCCGAGGTTGCCGGCGATGCGGAGTGGGGGCGGCGGGCTGATGTTGTCCATGTTGCAGGATGACGGAATGCTGGCGGAAGGCAGATCACTTGCAGGTAGGTTTAAGAAGTGCTAGTATGCAACCACGCCTGGTATCATGATGTGTTGGGTGTTCTGGATCACATACAGGTCACCAACACTTGAAGTAGTGCAACACTATTTTATTGAAAGGTTAACTATTTAAACATACTTGAACTGTGGGTAAATACGATACTAGCTTTAACTAAAGACCTTTGCCTTGCCCTAACCAGTTGATGCACTCAGCACATGATGAATGTCTGTGTTGCAGTCTGTGAGCTCTGTGCTCCTAGCTAGCTGCTACTTGAATGAGCGGGAACTCTGATGCCCCTGTCTTTATAGTGCGTGTGCTCTCACTGGTGATTGGCTGCGGTGTTGTGTGTGTTGATTGGTCCCACTGTGTGTCCATCAGTGTGTGTCTGCACCATGATATACTGGTGTATATTATGACACTGATGAGTTCAAGTATCCAATAATTGACAATTTGAAT
Organism: Scyliorhinus torazame; assembly: GCF_047496885.1. Lineage (NCBI taxonomy): Eukaryota > Metazoa > Chordata > Chondrichthyes > Carcharhiniformes > Scyliorhinidae > Scyliorhinus > Scyliorhinus torazame. The sequence goes on along the minus strand of NC_092714.1, from coordinate 94,684,065 downwards.
ATGGTGGTGGTGGGATCCCAATTCCTCGGGCCACCTGCTCCCCGTATTATTGTGTTCTGATAAGATAACATTGTGAATGTGAGCCAACATCATCACACCAGATGTAGCATCACCGTAGGCGTGGTATCTCCCTGTTTTGAATGTATTGTTCAGTCCGGGATGTTCAAACACTATCAGCATATTAAAGTAAGACTGGAGCTTAACGGGCTGGATTCTCCGTGCCAAAATCGCGTTCGGCGTGAGGGCGGAGAATGGCCATTTACCCAGAAACTGGGACCAGCACCGCTGAAGCGCTTCTTCAGTCCACGGAAAATCACTCGGGAATCGCTCGCATGCGAGCTATGCGGTGCGGGTAGGGGGCCTTTGACAGAGGCCGCCCTCCCCGCGATTCTCCGCTCAAAACTGGCCGAGTTCCTGACGGCGTGATTCTAACCACGTTCCAGCCATCGGGAACCTCGGGTGGCGGCTGCAGATCAGTCCGCGGCCGTCCTGGTGGTAGGGCGGGGGGGATCGATCACTGAGGGAGAGCCTCATGGGCGGCCAGGGGAGTAATCAGGTGTCTCGGACCCGCGGGCGCGTGCAATCTCAGGGGGGCCTACATTTTTGGTGACGGTCCGCGGTGCGAGGCTGCCATGTCGCATGGCACGGCCACCGCCGTGCGCATGCGCCAACTCCTGACCGGAAGTGCGGGGCCCTGTATCCACAGCCAGAGCTGCGAGAAGCACTCCGGAGCAGGTAGGAGAATTACTCAGGACTTTCTTAAGGAAAGTCGAGAGTGAAACGCCAGCGTTTTTACGCTGGCCTGGGGACATAGCCCCATTTTTGGAGAATCCAGCCCAACATCTCTATAACAGCAGCCTAATAATTTCCTCAGAGGTGCTCTAACTATATGCCGGAATAGACAGCATAAGAATGATGGCATCTCATTCAAGAATGAGTATGGAGAAAACGTCTGATTTTACTTTTCCACTCTTCATCTTTCATTTTCCATGGCATGATTGCCGGCCTGACCTGTGCCAATGCCGTTGACATTATTGTGGGATCTTCTTTCTGTTATGTGCAGCTGCCTTCCATAAGCAAGGAGGCAGTTTTGCGATGTTGGAAGTACCAGGAACACAAAAACACACCTGTCGTCTAACGAGTGCATGCATGTGAATCATTGAACTAGATTAGGTTCGAAGAATTTTTTGTAGGAAGGTCTTTTAGAAGTCTGTAATGGGACTGCTCGTTAAAGTTGTAACTTGCGGCCTTGATGAAGAATAGGCATGCATTGGAAGTGTTCAAATGGCTACAAAGTACTCGGGGGTAGAATTAAATCCTTTATCTCGTCACTTGGTGTACTTGTGAAAAGTCATTCTCTAGGTGATCATGTCAAAGCTGCAAACTTTTCTCCCCCATTTGGAACTGGGTCTTTTGGATGGTGAGCACAGCATTGACCTATTGCACCATCTCCTCTCAGGCACTGCGAACTGTTCTCCTGCCAGGGCGTGCTCTGGGGAATTCTTCTGCGTTTAACATGTTTCAGTAACGTGTCCCTGATGTATCCGGAAACTGCGGTGATGTGACACAGCACTGACCCATTTTCTCACACCGTCGAGCTAAATGAGTAGTCTAAAAATATAGGTACTCTCCTTTAAACACCTGCAGCAGTTTTCAAAATCTTGCCACTGAAAAGTGAACTCTTCTTTGCTGGTGCATTAACCCCTTGTCGGTCAGCCTGATGAGGAGTGAGCTCAGAGGCTTCAGCTGTTTATAACTCGGGCAGGTACAATGTCTGCAAATTAATGTTCCTGCTGCCTCCACACTTGTAGAAAATAAGTTCAATGTATTCATTGCACAAAGATTGTCACGAAAGACCCATGAGGAAGAGCTGTATTGAGAACCAAAATAAAAAAATTTGCATTTTTTTTTAGTTTAATTGGAAAGCCACTGTAATTTGATAAGTTGTTTTCATATTTTCATTGAAAAACCATTTTTTATCAGGCGATTACAACCCAGAAAGAGGCATTTGCCTATTATATTTGTGTACTGCCCGAGGTGTTTGAATTATCTATGTTTTTATAAATAGAATGTTCAGCATTTTTCAATGAATGTAAATTCCCTTCCTGGTTTCTTCTCCCAGAATGCATTACCTCACATCTTTACTGTAGTGGTTGGTTTAGCACAGGGCTAAAGAGCTGGCTTTTAAAGGAGACCAAGGCAGGCCAGCAGCACGGTGCAATTCCTGTACCAGCCTCCCTGAACAGGTGTCGGAAAGTGGCGACGAGGGGCTTTTCACAGTAACTTCATTTGAAGCCTACTTGTGACAATAGGCGATTTTAATTTCATAAATTGCACTGAAACTGTGTCACATGAAGTCTGTTGCAGTCCTTACAGGCTGGATTGAGGCTGCAAGACCTCAAGACCAAATATGGGTTCTGGGTCCATATTTACTACCAGTATGCCCCATGGTGCAATTTTCACAAAGGCCTCCTAACTGGTCATCTGCACCCCCTCACTTTCCTATTAATGACAGTGGGCCTGCCGCAGAGAGTTTATCTCCATTGTGATGGTGGCTTCCCCATGTCACAGGGAGGCACCTCTACAGGTGGCAAATGCAAGTGCAACCCCAAAACCGGACCTAATGTGATCCATAATTACTTTAATTGATTTACTGTCTCCTTGGGGTGGGCAGTTAATCTGGGTCCCTGCTCGCCAACGATATATTTCCGAGGTGGCAGGAAGGCATTGGGGAGCCTCCTCATGTCGCTGTCCCTTGTTTTTCTGAACGTTCACCTCCAAGCTAGCCATCATGGATCTGTGAAAATTCAGCCCCATGTGTTTGCCAAACCACGTACTTTTGTTTCTGTGGTCTCCATGGTATAAGTGTCTGACACATAGACGGTTAATGTGGGACTGAGTACAGTACAAAGGTAACTGTGGCTACGAGGAGAGATTGGATAAGTTGGTGTTATTTTTCTTGGAACAAAGAAGGCTGAGGGGTGACTTAATTGAGGTGTACAAAATGGTGAGGCGAAGAGATAGAGTGGACAGGATAAAATTGTTTCCCTTGGTGAAGAATTCTAGAACCAGGGACATAGATTCAAGATAAGTGGCAGAAGGTGTAGATGAAGAACCGCTTTACGCAGAGGGTAGTGGGAGTCTGGAATTCACTGCCCGAGTTGGTGGTGGAGGCAGAGATCCTAAACTCTTTTAAAATGTCCCTGGATAAGCACCTTAAATGCTCTAAGCTACAGGGCTATGGACCGGGTGCAGGAAGGTAGAATTAGAAAGGGCACCGGGCTGGCATTAGCAAGATGGGCTGAATGGCCTGCTTCTGTTTTGTAACTTTTCTATGATTCTATGATTCTACAACCCACACAGTGATGTGAGAGAACACATGACCTACATCTAGTGCTCAATCTCGTGTTGACAGAGCAGTGTTTACAAGCAAGCTCCTAGCTCGGATGCTTTACTGTATATATGTATATAGTTTTTGTAATTAATAAATGCATACAGTTGACCTACTTAAAACTACAAAGTCTTCATTAAAACCATCCGAATGGTAGCCAACATCCTTCAACAGTCTCCATGGCCAAATACAAAAGAAGTATATATATTAGCACCAAAATACATCCATTGATCTTAATGCTTTCAATCCTGTCTGCCAACCAACTTCTAGTCAAGCTTCTAATTTCCACTTATATTATATGGCTGAATCTTTGTAACAAGCCTTCTATGAGATATGATGCTGAATGCAATTTGAAGGCAGTGGTGGCGGTGGCCTGAGTACAGGAGGAGAGAGAGAGAGGGATGGGGTGATCAGAAAAACAAGGAATAATGACAGCAATAGTCCCACCTTTCTTACATTAAAAATGATCCAAAGACACGTAGCCAGAACGTTGTGTAGAACCAGTGCCCTTATATTTTTATTAACAATAACAAGACCGACGTTTTTTTGGTTTTGTGGGCTGGGATTTAAAATTTATTATTTTTTGGGAAGAAGAGAAATCCAGAAACAAACGGGCCTTAAACAAATGGGGCCAAATTCCCAAATATCTATCACCCATTTCAGACCTTTCATTTATTTTTATTTATCTTTAGATAGGTATTACATTTATTACATGAGCATTACTGGTATTACATTTGTTCATTCATGCAATTATCTTGGTGACCTTTTTAAAGTATTTAAAATTCTAAGGGTGCTGAGTAGATATTTCATGGGGTGCTTCAGAAGACACTGAATACAGCAAATGCATCCTGCCAATATCCCTGTTCAGTACTGAAGATTTGTGCCCCATTACTAGCCACACCCCATTGCAATTAATAACAATCTTTATTATTGTCACAAGTAGGCTTACACTAACACTGCAATGAAGTTACTGTGAAAAACCCCTAATCACCACAGAACGGCACCTGTTCGGGTATATTGAGGGAAAATTCAGAATGTCCAATTCACCTAACAAGCATCTCTTTTGGTTCTTGTGGGAAGAAACTGGAGCGCCCGGAGGAAACCCACGCAGACATGGGGAGAATGTGCAGACTCTGCACAGACAGTGACCCAAGCGGGAATAGAACCTGGGACCCTGTTACTGTGAAGCAATAGTGCTAACCACTGTGCTACCATGCCACACATATAATTACAAAGCTGGCATCTAAATAACAATGTAGAAAATTGTCCAGGTATGTTCTCTCACAAAAAATAGGTCAAATTCAAACTGACCAATTACAACCCCATCAATTTAATCTCAATTATCAGCAAAGTGGAATGTATCATCCACGGTGCTATCAAGCGGCACTTACACAGCAACTATCGACTCATTGGTGTTCAGTTTGGGTTCTGCCAGGGGCATTCAGCTCCTGACCTCATTACAGTCTTGGTCCAAACATACAAACAAGAGCTGAATTCTAGAAGTGAATTGAAGTCAATGGGAATCAGGGGGGAAACTCTCCACCTTTGAAACCATACAGTATGTTTTGGGTGTTTTGAGGTAGAAAGCCCTATCACTTCAAATGTCAAAGTTCCGAATTCTTAACTTCAAACCATGGGGTCCGCCATTGTGACGGACCTAACACGGTACAAAGTCTGCTGCTGGATTCTCCGTTTCTGAGACGAAGGGCTGGATTCTCCGATCACTGACGCCAAAATCCCATTCGGCGATTGGCTGGAGAATGCGTTTCTACGCTGGAATCGGGGGCTGGTGCCGTTTTTCCGATGCTCCGCCCTCTCAAAAACGGCGTACTCGAGGAGTACTCCGCACACCGTCGGGATGGCCTCAGGATGTCACCTGAATTTCTCCCCCAATGCTCCGCCCTGATGGGCCAAGTCCCCGACAGTGTGGGGCACGTGTCCTCACGACCTTTGGGACCTCATGTGGCGGCTGCGGACTATGGAGTGGTGTAACGACAACAATCTCTCTTTCAACGTCAGCAAAACTAAAGAGCTAGTCATTAACTTCAGGAAGCAAAGGATTGTACACACCCCTGTCTGCATCAAAGGTGCTGAGGTGGAGATGGTTGACAGCTTCAAATTACTAGGTGTGCACATCCTCAAAAATCTGTCCTGGTCCACCCACGTCGTGGCTACGATCAAGAAAGCATAGGAGCGCCTGTACCTCCTCAGAAAACTAAGCAAATTCGGCATGTCCCCATTGACTCTTCCCAATTTTTACAGATGCACCATAGAAAGCATCCTATCTGGCTGCATCACAACCTGGTTTGGCAACTGCTCAGCCCAAGACCGTAAGAAACTACAGTGAGTCGTGAACACCGCCCAGTCTATCACGCGAACCCACCTCCCATCCATTGACTCTGACTACATCTCCCGCTGCCTTGGGAAAGTGGGCAACATAGTCAAAGACCCCTCCCACCTGGATTATTCTCTCTTCCAACTTCTTCCATCAGGCAGGAGATACAAAAGTCTGAGAACACGCACTAACAGATTCAAAAACAGCTTCTTCCCCACTGTTACCAGACTCCTGAATAACCCATGGACTGAACTGATCTCTTCACACATCTTCTCTACTGAGGAGTACTACATTCCATATGCTTCACCTGATGCCTGTGCCTCTGTATTTACATTGTGTATTTATGTATATCCAATGTTTTTGTCATGTATGGAACGATCTGGACTGTATGCAGAACAATAATTTTTACTATACCTTGATACGCATGACAATAAATCAAATCCAAATCCATCAACATTCTGAGGGTTACAATTGCGAGAATCTTTATTGGGTGATTCATATAAATCCTATTGCTACACGAGCAAGTCAGAGGCTGGTAATTCTGCAATGAGTAATCCACTCCCAGACTCCCAAAGTCTGTCCATCATCTACAAGGCACCAGTCAGGTGTGTGATGGAATATCCTTCACTTGCCTGTATGAGTGCTGCTCCAACAACACTCAAGAAGCTCAACATCATCCAAGCCAAAGTAACCAATTGGTACCTCATCCACCAATTTCAACATTCGCACCCCCATCACGAGGTGCACAAAGGCAGCAGCGTATACCATCTAAAAATTCCACAATAGCAACTTGCCAAATATCCATCAACAGCACCTTTCAAACCTGTGATTTCTACCATTTAGAAGAGCAAAGGCAGCAGACGCTTGGGAACACCATCATCTGCAAATTCCACTCCAAGTCACACACCATCCTGAATCGGGATTATATTACTGTTCCTGTACGGTCTGCGTAGAAATTGTGGAACTCCCTCCCTAACAGCACTGGTGCCTACACAACATGAACTGGAACAGTTCAAGAAAGTAGCTCAACACCACGTTTTTAAGGGAAATTAAGCATAGGTAATAATTACTGGCCTTGGCACTGATTCAGATCCCAAGAACTAATTTAAAAAACACATACAAATTGGAATATGGAAATAAATAGGTCATTTGGCCAAACCAGTGTTTGTCAATTTTTTCCTCCCACATAAGCAAATAGTCCTTTCCCAACACCAAACCTGTTTCCATATTTCCTCTTCTTTCGTCCAGCTATTCAATGTCACAAATGAATTTTGACATATTTTTCTTTCAGCACTAACCATGGAAATTAATTCCACAGCTTTACGATTATCCATATAGGGATGTTCTCTTGTTCTCCCTTCTAAATCTATTACATGTTTCCATTGTTAGCTTTTCTAGTCACATCAAGTACTACAAACAACCTATTAAATTAGTCAAATGCAACTTGTCTTCAACAAATCCATGCTGATTGTCATTTATTATCCAACTCATTTCTAATTACTCGCCAATTTGATCTGGAATTATAGGGGTAGTTTTTAAATTGCCGCACAGGCATAAACCTGGCATTGTAGAACAGCCATCTGCTAGAAAAACTGCCCACTTTTTTTCTCTCATTCATTTATATGATGGACGGAAGATTTGCAATGTCAGTTTTATACCCAAGCAGCAAGTTAAAATATTACTCTATAGATTGTATGGTTTCATCTCACAACTGACTTTAAGTTAACTGGACTGACATTATGCACTTTTCTCCTTTGCTCCCTCTTTGAACAGAGACATTTCATTGGCTACCCTCCAAACCTCTGGCATAATTTACATATCTAAGGATTGAAATTTGGTGCCCAGAATCTCAATCAACTTTTTGCAATTTCCTTTAAAAGCCTAGGGTGTATGCTGAGAACCTTGTGACTTGTCCATCTCACATTCTGCTAACATTTTCTGATTCCCTTGTGTTATGCCTCCATCTAAAAATAATGTTAAATATTTGCTTAATATTCGTCAGACCATCACCCTCAGCAATCAGATTCCTCCTTTCATTTCTGAGTCATTTGTTCCTCTCCAACTATTCTTTGACTTGTAATATGCTAATAAACGTTTGTCCTATTTAATTTTATGTTAGATAGTAATACAAGGGGAGGGGGGGAGGGGAGGGGGTAATTTAAACAGCCCTGATTGCGCCTCTTATCAACCGTCCATAAACACAAAGGTGTTTCCACGGAATCACAGAATTGTTACGGTGCAGAAGGAGGCCATTCGACCCATCATATCTGCACCACTCTCCAAATGAGCGTCATGACTGAGTGCCATTCCCCTGTCTTTTCCCCTGATCCCTGCACATTGATTATTTGAATAGAAACATCTAATCCTCTTGAATGCCTCGATTGTATCTGCCTCCACCACACATCCCGGCCGCGCATTCCAGACCCGAACTCCATGCCCTCTCGTTCTTGATTTTTCTATGAGTGGGAACAGTTTCTCCTCATCTACTCTGTCCACCCTCTCATGATTTTCTCAAATTCCTCTTAGCCTTCTTATCTCCTCGGAGAAGAATCCCAACCTCTCCAATCTCTGCTCATAACTACAGTTTCTTGTCCTGGAACCATTCTTGTAAATTGCTTCTGCACTGTGTCCAAATGCATTCACCTTGTTCCTATTGTATGGCACCCAGAACTGTACACAATATTCCAGCTGAGGCCTAACTAGTGTCTTGTATAAGTTGAGCATAACTCCTTTCTCTTGTGCTCTATGCCCCTACTAATAAAGCCAAGAATACTATATGCTTTATTAACTGCTCTCTCAACCTGCCTTGCCACATTCAATGATCTATGCACACATGCAACATGGACTCTCTGCTCCTGCATCCCTTTAAGAACTTTTCCTTTATTGAACATTGCATGCAATTCAGCGACCCCGTTGTGCCTGGACAGAATCTAGGCACAACGGATGAATCTCGCATGAGCCAAAAATTGGGCCCCTGCCGGGCCTATCACGAGTCATCCGTACGGCTCATTTAAATACCCAGAAGCCTGATTCACTTGGCAGCCGGGACTCGATGGCACTGCCTGGGAGACCTCGCCAGGGCACTGTTTAGTACTGGTCCACACAAACGTGGACCAGTTGCAACAGTACCTACGGTGGTGAAGGAAACTGGCTATTTTCGATAGGTAAAAGGGTCCATTTTAGTGTAAATACTAAAGCCCAGTTTAAAATCCATTTTAAATGGATTTCATCATTACAAAAACATACAGCTTGCAGAATTTGCAGTGGCAAAACACAGAATAAGCTTATGCACCATTCTTACTGATATCATAAACTGACCATTGTTCTAAACAGCAGCCATACCCAAGGTCGCCATGACTACATGAACACACCATTGTTCAGAATCCAGATAAAAGCACAGTCAGCAATAAAACAGCGAAAACTAGAATTGATTAAGAGGGTATATCACATTCCAACACACACAAATATCTACAAATGCAACATATCCGAATATATTTTGCACATTGATGATTGACAACTAACCATCCAGCCAAATGCATTTGAAACCCATCCAAGCCAATCAGCACATTGCAGGGGTAGGGACAGATGGAGTCAAACTGATAACATTCTCCTTAAACATAGAGATTCGGGAATCCATTTTTCATCCCGGATCACTCTATACTTTTTACTTAACTACTCGCTATCCTTATTTTGTATTTTCATATTTCCACTCTAGCTCTTAAAGTTTGCGCAAGCTGCTTTGCTTTGAGCAAAGAACCGTTACAGTATTTTGAAAGTTAAATTTGTTGTAAACTATTAAGCCAATTATTTCTCTTAAAGTCTTTTTGCTGGCAAGGGCTTTTTGAGAACACTTGATTTATAACACAAGGAGATCTTAGTCTCTCAATTATAATCAATAGACACAATAAAAGATTCTTATTTTGCATCCGAGAAGCGTAACTTAAATTCTACTGAGTTTTGAAGTGTATACGAGACTACACTTAAACTGCACGGTAGATTCTTACAATTGGCGTAGTTGGCAAAAGGGGAGGAGCACAGAGTCGGAGGAAGTCCAATGACCGGAGAAAGGCCAGAAGGACGGAAGACCCAAAGACATCTATCCGAAAAACGGCTAGACTGGGGTAAGAAAATCTCTTTTTTCACCCATTAAAAGTCTTAAAGCCGCAACGTCTAGTGCTTCGACCCCTTTAGAAAGGACTTTTTAAAGAAAGAGTTATGCAAGCCGTATGACTAAATAAAACACGACTGAAAATAAATAGTTGTGGTCGTGTAATCTTCAAATTACACAAATTGTTTGCGACCAAAACATTGGGTGTAAGGCTGGATTTCTGGCGGACAAAAATCCTAAAATAGATTCAGTTCCTTCAAAAGGTAGAGAACAACTTCTCACAACTTCAAGGGGAGGTCGCGCTGTTCCAGATGTCTCTGTTGACGATATATTAGGAGACCTTAGATCTTCAATTTGTAGACATTTTGGATTGTCTAAAGAAGCTACGAAAATTGAATCAAAATATAACATCCTTAAAGGACAGTGGGCCCTTGACGACATTAAGAAAGTTTTGAAAACCACACGATTGACCAAAAAGAAACCTATGAAATGGTCTTTTGCAGTAATGGCACAGCTCCGTAAGCAGCAAGAAACAATCACAAACAAAAAACACAATTGCGAACTTAAAACTGCCAAAGAAAAACTAGTGGCAGTCATTGACCAATTGCGAGCTGCAAAATCTAAGCTCGAGAAATCTGATCAAACTGAAACACTATTGGCATACTCAAAATGCAGAACTCAGCTATTACTATTACAAATTGATGAACTTCAAAAGAAAAATACTGACTCAGAATCCAATCTTCAACAGTTAATATCAGAAAATGATGGTCTTAAAAGTCAAAAATTGCTAGTTACTTGAGGAGAAATGTATTTTCGAAAGTGACAAGTACACCATGAAATGTCAGAACAAATTACTGACAGACAAATTAATGGCTCAAAAGCCTTCAACTCTGTCTTTAAAAACTCAGCTTAACTCTCCAAAGCAAACAGCCCCACCAACGGCAAGAGTTGAAATTATTTTAACTAAGGCCCAAGATGTACCAGCGGTATCTAAATAAAATCCTGCATTATTGAAAGCTGCTACTGACAAGCAAACAATGAATACACTGATTGGAGTTCCACAGGGCGAGTCTGTCCAAATGGACTATCTGTACGTTCCGGGTTCAAGGACCCCTTTTCCCCAGAACAATCCGTTATCTTACTCTGAAACCATCCAAGAAATGCTGCTGGCCCCGATCCAAAAGCCTCTCATGGCAGCTTTAATAGACTGTGAGATTGTGAAACAAGAAAAGCCTGTTCAGTTGAACAATGAGCCTAGTGGCAAACACAACGTAATACAACTTAACCCATTAAGCACCAAACAGCTTGGAGTTGAAGTGATAAAGACAGCAGCCTGGGTTTTAAACCATTTAAAAGATCTCATAAACTATGATGAAATGTTTGAAACAGTTTGGAAGGAGTTTTCTGGAATGGAACTCCGGCCAAAAGAGGAAAACTGTGAAATGAGTGCATTAGGATCATTTAAAACCCATTTTGTCACTGGTTTAAGACCAGAACTGACCACAACTTTAAACTTGATCCGACACAGACCTCGGTCCCAGTCCGAAACAGCAACTGCTAAAAATAGCATGTCAATCGTTGTTTCTCCTCCTCCGTTTACAACAAATCACTCCAAAAAAGAATTCCAGAAAAGATATGAAATTCCTTTCTCGGGTTGAAGACGGCCATTTTGCGAATTTCAGATTTCATAATGACAAAATGGACTCCTACGATGAAGACCCGCCTCCTGGCTACAGGGATATGCCCCAAGTCACGTATCGCCAAGAACTGTTAACTTGAGAAAGAAAAACTGTCATTATTTTGAATGGTGCTTATTAATTATTGTAAAAAGAGACTTCTGGGTGCGGCAATGACCAGCTGAGTCGCACGTTTCGGCACCTCCCGTTGAAACTGACTTTTGGGCTCTTAATAGGAGCCCCAATGGCAATTTAAATGGCCAAAAACACTGTGCGGTAAACCAGAAGGGAATCCCCCCGGACACGCATGGAAAAGGGAGAGGATAGCGGCCGGATTACAGAGGATCCTCTGGAGCAGCGGCAAGGAAGGGAAGCTCAAAGCAAGATGGCGTCGGAAGGTGGCCGTTTGTTATGGGGCCCGGAGCAACAAGAGTTCCTGCGGCGCTGTGTGGAAGAGCTGAAGAAGGAGTTGAAGAAGGAAGTGTTGGCCCCGATATTACAGGCGATTGAAGGGCTAAAGGAGGAGCAGAGGACCCAGGAGCTGGAGCTTCGGGTCGTGAAGGCAAAGACTGCTGAAAACAAAGATGAAATACAGGGCCTGGTGGTGAAGGCAGAAACGCACGAGGCACAGCACAAAAGGTGTGTGGAGAGGTTGGAAGCACTGGAGAATAATTCGAGGAGGAAGAATTTAAGAGTCCTGGGTCTTCCCGAAGGCGCAGAAGGGGCGGACGTCGGGACATATGTGAGCACGATGCTTCACTCGCTAATGGGATCGGAGGCCCCGACGGGCCCTTTGGAGGTGGAGGGAGCCTATCGAGTTCTGGCACGAAGACCAAAGGCTGGAGAAATACCTCGAGCTATAGTGGTGAGGTTTCTCCGCTACAATGATAGAGAGACGGTCCTCAGATGGGCGAAGAAAACTCGGAGCTGTAGGTGGGAGAACGCGGTAATCTGCGTAATACAGGATTGGATTGCGGAGGTGGTGAGAAGGAGGCAAGTTTCAATCGGGCTAAGGCGGTGCTACACAAAAAGAAGGTTCAATTTGGAATGTTGCAACCGGCGAAACTGTGGGTCACACACCAAGGGAAGCACCACTACTTTGAGACGGCAGAAGAGGCGTGGACATTCATTGTGGACGAGAAGCTGGAATAGTCTGGCGAGAGAAAGAGCTTCTGGGACAAAGTGGTGGGGTGATTATGTGGGGCGAGGAAGGGGAAGGTGGGTGGGGGAGGATTTTTCAATTTGTTAATTCTGTGATCCTGTAACTTTTCTCTCTTCCCCATGTTGGGGGGGGAGGGGGGGGGGGAGTATGAGGAACTGTGGGCGCCGGTGGGACGGAAAGGGGAAGGAGAAGGGAAATGCGCCATTAGGGGCGGGGTCGAGTGGGAAACGCGGGCTTTGTTCCCGCGCTATGGTAATTGTGGCGGGAACGGGGACGCAGGAAGGAGGGGGCCTCGCACAGTGAGGGGCCGAGGGCAAAGGGGGAAGCCGAGGTCAGCCAGAGTTCGCTGACTTCTGGGAGCAATATGGGGGGTGCAACTACGCTAGAGGGGGATCTAGCGGAGGGGGGGGGTAAACTGGGTTGCTGCTGCTAAGGAGAAGGGGGATCTGTTATGGGATGGGGTGGTCGAGGTGGGGGGGCACCGTCGGTGGGATATACAAGTACGTGGGAACCGGATGAGGAGCTGGGTTAAAAAAGGGGATGGCTAGTCGACAAGGGGGGGGGGGGGGGTAAAGAGCCCCCCAACCCGGCTGATCACGTGGAACGTGAGAGGGCTGAACGGGCCGATTAAAAGGGCACGGGTACTCGCACACCTAAAGAAATTAAAGGCAGATGTGGTTTTGTTGCAGGAGACGCACCTGAAACTGATAGACCAGGTCAGACTACGTAAAGGATGGGTGGGGCAGGTGTTTCATTCGGGTTTAGATGCGAAGAATAGGGGGGTGGCTATCTTAGTGGGGAAACGGGTACTGTTTGAGGCAAAGACCATAGTGGCGGATAGTGGGGATAGATATGTGATGGTGAGTGGCAGATTGCAAGGGGAGGCGGTGGTTCTGGTAAACGTATACGCTCTGAACTGGGATGATGCAAATTTTAAGAGGCGTATGTTGGGACGTATCCCGGACCTGGAGGCGGGAAAGTTGGTAATGGGGGGAGACTTCAATACGGTGCTTGATCCAGGGCTGGACCGGTCGAGGTCCAGGACCGGGAGGAGGCCGGCAGCGGCCAGGGTGCTCAAGGGCTTCATGGAGCAGATGGGAGGAGTAGACCCCTGGAGATTTATTAGGCCTAGGAGTAAGGAGTTCTCATTTTTCTCCCATGTTCACAAAGTATACTCACGGATGGACTTTTTTGTCTTGGGAAGGGCACTGATTCCGAAGGTGACAGGGACGGAGTATACGGCCATAGCCATTTCGGACCACGCTCCACATTGGGTAGACCTGGAGGTAGGAGAGGAAAAGGAACAGCACCCACTCTGGAGAATGGATATGGGCTTATTGGCGGATGAGGGGGTATGTCTCAGGGTGAGGGGGTGTATCGAAAGGTACTTGGAGCTTAATGACAACGGAGAGGTTCAGGTGGGAGTGGTCTGGGAGGCGTTGAAGGCGGTGGTCAGAGGGGAACTGATATCCATAAGGGCACATAAAGGGAAGCAAGAGGGTAAAGAAAGAGAGCGATTGTTGAAAGAACTTCTGAGGATGGACAGGCAATATGCAGAGGCACCGGAGGAAGGACTGTACAGGGAAAGACAAAGGTTACATGTGGAATTTGACCTGCTGACCACGGGTAAGGCAGAGGCACAGTGGAGGAGGGCACAGGGTGTACAGTATGAGTATGGAGAGAAGGTGAGTCGGCTACTGGCCCACCAATTGAGGAAGAGGGGAGCAGCGAGGGAGATAGGTGGGGTGAGAGATGAGGAGGGAGAGATGGAACGGGGAGCGGAGAGAGTGAACGGGGTGTTCAAGGCATTCTATGAGAGGTTATATAAGGCTCAGCCATTCAGAAGGAAAGGAGGGAATGATGTGTTTCCTGGATCAGCTGGAATTCCCGAAGGTGGAGGAGCAGGAGAGGGTGGGACTGGGAGCACAGATTGAGATGGAGGAGGTGGTAAAAGGGATTGGGAGCATGCAGGCGGGGAAGGCCCCGGGACCGGATGGATTCCCGGTGGAATTTTATAGGAAATATATGGACCTACTGGCCCCGCTTTTGACGAGAACCTTTAATGAGGCCAGGGAAAGGGGGAAGTTGCCCCCGACTATGTCGGAGGCGACGATATCGCTCCTTTTGAAGAAGGAAAAAGACCCGCTGCAGTGTGGGTCCTACTGGCCCATTCCCCTTTTAAACGTAGATGCTAAGCTCCTGGCCAAGGTGATGGCGATGAGGATAGAGGACTGTGTCCCGGTGGTGGTCCACGAGGATCAAACTGGGCTCGTTAAGGGGAGACAGCTGAACATGAACATACGGAGGCTGCTAGGGGTGATGATGATTCCCCCACCAGAGGGGGAGGCGGAGATAATGGTGGCGATGGACGCCGAGAAAGCATTCGACAGAGTGGAGTGGGACTATCTGTGGGAAGTGCTGAGGAGATTTGGTTTTGGAGAAGGGTTTATTGGATGGGTACAGCTGCTGGATAGGGCCCCGGTGGCAAGTGTGGTCACGAACAGGCAGAGGTCTGACTACTTCCGTCTTTATAGAGGGACGAGGCAGGGGTGTCCCCTGTCTCCGTTACTGTTTGCATTGGCAATTGAGCCCCTGGCCATAGCACTGAGGGGCTCCAGGAAGTGGAGGGGAGTACTCAGGGGAGGAGAAGAACACCGGGTATCATTTATTGCTGTATGTTGCGGACCCAGTGGAGGGGATGCCTGAGATAATGCAGACACTCAGGGAGTTTGGGGAATTCTCGGGGTACAAATTGAATATGGGGAAGAGTGAGTTGTTTGTGGTGCATCCGGGGGAGCAGAGCAGGGGAATAGATGATTTACCGCTGAGGAAGGTAACAAGAGATTTCCGGTACTTAGGGATTCAGATAGCCAGGAGTTGGGGAACCTTACATAGGCTTACTTTAACACGATTGGTAGAACAGATGGAGGAGGATTTTAAGAGATGGGACATGGTGCTCCTGTCACTGGTGGGTAGGGTGCTGGCGGTCAAAATGGTAGTCCTCCCGAGATTCCTTTTTGTGTTTCAGTGCCTCCCGGTGAAGGTCACGAAGGCTTTTTTCAAGAAAATCGAGAAAAGTGTCATGAGTTTTGTGTGGGCTGGGAAGACCCCGAGAGTGAGGAGGGGGTTTTTGCAGCGTAGCAGGGAGGATAGGGGGGGACTGGCACTACCGAGCCTAAGTGAATACTACTGGGCCGCCAATATCTCAATGGTGTGTAAGTGGATGGGAGAAGGGGAGGCAGCGGCGTGGAAGAGATTGGAGATGGCGTCCTGCAAAGGAACCAGCCTACAAGCACTGGCGACGGCGCTGTTGCCATTCTTCCCGAAGAAATACACCTCAAGTCCAGTGGTGGTGGCAACACTGAAAATTTGGGGGCAGTGGAGACGGCATAGGGGAAGGACGGGAGCCTCGGTGCGGTCCCCGATAAGAGATAATCATAGGTTTGTCCCGGGGAGAATAGATGGGGGATTTGGAGCATGGCAGAGAGCTGGGATTGTACAACTGAGAGATCTGTTCTTAGACGGGACGTTTGCGAGTCTGGGACTGCTGATGGAAAAATATGGGTTGCCCCAAGGGAATGCATTTCGGTACATGCAACTGAGGGCTTTTGCGAGGCAACAGGTGAGGGAATTCCCGCAGCTCCCTACGCAGGAGATTCAAGATAGAGTGATCTCGGGGACATGGGTGGGGGATGTTAGGGTGTCGGATATATGCAGGGAAATGAGGGACGAGGGGGAGATCATGGTGGATGAGCTGAAGGGAAAATGGGAAGAAGAGCTGGGGGAAGAGATTGAGGAGGGGCTGTGGGCTGATGCCCTATGTAGGGTAAACTCGTCGTCCTCGTGCGCCAGGCTAAGCCTGATACAATTCAAGGTTTTGCACAGGGTGCATATGACCGGAGCAAGGCTCAGTAAATTTTTCGGGGTAAAGGATAGGTGTGGGAGATGCTCGAGAAGCCCAGCAAACCACACCCACATGTTTTGGTCATGCCCGGCACTGCAGGGGTTCTGGGTGGGGGTGGCAAATGTGCTTTCGAAGGTGGTGGGGGTCCAGGTCGAGCCAGGCTGGGGGTTGGCCATATTTGGGGTTGCAGAAGAGCCGGGAGTGCAGGAGGCGAGAGAGGCTGATGTTTTGGCCTTTGCGTCCCTAGTAGCCCGGCGAAGGATATTGCTTATGTGGAAGGAAGCCAAACCCCCGGGCGTGGAGACCTGGATAAACGACATGGCAGGGTTTATAAAACTAGAACGGATAAAGTTCGCACTAAGGGGTTCGGCTCAAGGGTTCACCAGGCGGTGGCAACCGTTCATTGACTACCTCGCAGAACGATAAAGGAAATGGGAAGGTAACAGCAGCAACCCAGGGGGGAGGGGGGGGGGTGGAGGGCTCGGGTGGGTCCTCAGGGGTGGTTTTTGTATAGATATTTGTACTTGGTTATGTATATTCGATTGTTTGATTTTATTATCTGGAGAGTTATTATTTTTGTTATGGCAGTTGCCATTTAGTTTATATATTATTTATTTACTTGTTAAAACGGTCACTGTTATTTATCTTGTTTTACTGTTGTAAAAAGGGAAAACCTTTGTATTGTTTTGTTTGGCCGAAAAATTTGAATAAAATATATATTTCTAAAAATAAAAATTAATTATTGTAAAAAAATTAACAAATCTTGTTAGATGTGTTTTTTTAACAGATTAACAGCCGGTGAATTCATCTACAGAAAACCAAGTTCATTCAGCGCAAGATTGATTCAGTCAGATATTCAACAAGTTATTGTGTTTGATATTTTAAAATAAATGTTTAAAATTAGCTTGGAAATTATAACAAAACTCTGATTAAAAGCAAATCCATGGAGAGAACACACCATTCTAAGACAGTTGATAAGCAGGAATTTGGGAGCAATCCAACTTTTACTCCCAGTCCCAGTAGAATTTAAGTTACACTTCTCGGCTGCAAAAGAATAATCTTTTATAGTGTCTATTGATTATAATTGAGAGACTAAGATCTTCTTATGTTACAAATCAAGTGTTCTCAAAAAGCCCTTGCCAGCAAAAAGACTTTAAGAGAAATAATTGGCTTAATAGTTTACAACAAATTTAACTTTCAAAATACAGTACCAGTTCTTTGCTCAAAGCAAAACAGCTTGCGCAAACTTCAAGAGTTATAGAACATAGAACAATACAGCGCAGTACAGGCCCTTCGGCCCACGATGTTGCACCAAAACAAAAGCCATCTAACCTACACTATGCCATTATCATCCATATGTTTATCCAATAAACTTTTAAATGCCCTCAATGTTGGCGAGTTCACTACTGTAGCAGGTAGGGCATTCCACGGCCTCACTACTCTTTGCGTGAAGAACCTACCTCTGACCTCTGTCCTATATCTATTACCCCTCAGTTTAAAGTTATGTCCCCTCATGCCAGCCATATCCATCCGCGGGAGAAGGCTCTCACTGTCCACCCTATCCAACCCCCTGATCATTTTGTATGCCTCTATTAAGTCTCCTCTTAACCTTCTTCTCTCCAACGAAAACAACCTCAAGTCCATCAGCCTTTCCTCATAAGATTTTCCCTCCATACCAGACAACATCCTGGTAAATCTCCTCTGCACACGCTCCAAAGCCTCCACGTCCTTCCTATAATGCGGTGACCAGAACTGTATGCAATACTCCAAATGCGGCCGTACCAGAGTTCTGTACAGCTGCAACATGACCTCCCGACTCTGGAACTCAATCAGTTAGAGTGGAAATATAAAAATACGAAATAAGGATAGTAAGTAGTTAAGTAAAAAGTATAGAGTGATCCGGGATGGAAAATGGCTTCCCGAACCTCTATGTTTAAGGAGAATATTGTCAGTTTGTCTCCATCTGTCCCTACCCCTGCAATGTGCTGATTGGCTTGGATGGGTTTCAAATGCATTTGGTTGGAATGGTTAGTTGTCAATCATCAATGTGCAACATATATTTGGATATGTTGCATTTGTAGATATTTGTGTGTGTTGGAATGTGATATATCCTCTTAATCAATTCTAGTTTTCGCTGGTTTATTGCTGACTGTGCTTTTATCTGGATTCTGAACAATGGTGTGTTAATGTAGTCATGGCGACCTTGGGTATGGCTGCTGTTCAGAACAATGGTCAGTTTATGAAAGCAGTAAAAATGTTGCATAAGCTTATTCTGTGTTTTGCCACTGCAAATTCTGCAAGCTGTGTTTTTGTAATGATGAAATCCATTTAAAATGGATTTTAAACTGGGCTTTAGTATTTACACTAAAATGGACCCTTTTACCTATCGAAAATAGCCAGTTTCCTTCAATTCGCCCTTTGATAAATCAAAAGATTAAGTGAGATATATCATGATGGAATAAAAAGAGAGGAGAAATGCGATAGGATAGGTAAAAGCGCGCAGAGGAACTCATTCACATTGTCTTTGATGATTTCTTAGTTTGAAAACAATCTTCAACAATAGAGCGGGCAAGTATTGCATTTCAAGCATTACAGCAAAAATTATTAAAATTCTTAATGAATTAATATTATACAATAACAATTAATCAATTAATTGAATTTGATTCTACTGATTCAGTATTAATCTTTGAGCAATATGTTAGAAATACAGTCAAATAATTGATAGGTTAGTAACAGTTCAACAGTAATATTGTAGTTTCATAGAATTTACAGTGCAGAAGGAGGCCATTCGGGCAAAGACCACAGAGAAAATAATTATCATTTCATGTGAGTCCAGAATCAAAGTCCAATGAAGTATTCCTTCATGGAGGCCGACAGGTTGAAAACTGATGCTTGATAATTCACTTTTCCTGTGGAGCTGACTTCACAAGATGAAATAGGCAATGAGAGATGTGTCAGTCATGTAGACGTTGGTACAGAGGTTCCAGTAAAAACAATGTAGATGGGGCCAGGTATTCAGTCTAGGCTGAGCCCTTTTTCCGTGCTGTTGCTTGTTGATGTAAAAAATGGTAGACTGAGTTTTCAGTACAGCATAGCAATATAACTGTCCCAGCAGCCAGATGGTCATGTCGCATGACTCCCACCTCTCCACTTGGGCTTTGGAAAAGGGTATGTATCTTTTTGTCTGGGTCCATGAGATTGTTAAATGTTCCAACCATTGAGACTTGAAAGGAAGGTTGCAGGGTTCTTCATCTAAGCAGGTGAATAGGCTCCAGTTGGTCAGGCTGGTTAATGACATGCAGATGGCATTTGTGCAGTTTCCTTTGAAGTTGATGTGTGCAGTCTACAGAGGTCTTTAGTGTCTCTTCAGAGATATAGAGGTGTAGGTTTCTGTGATACTACCATGGGAGCTCCTTTTTTTCAGGGTCACAGACAGACACAGCTACAGCCATTTTAAGGTCCATTTTCAGTTTTTAAAATTTGAGAAATTAGCCATGAAGAAGTAATATATATTTTATAACTAAATATAGTGTAAGATCTTAGTCCTGACACTAGCTTTTCTCATATTTCCTCTTTAAACATTCTAAAATCATTCCCTATTTTCTGACTTCCTCGAAAATCAATTTTCTGGGTTTGATATAATATGGACAAACTATGAATATTTTCAAAAAATATATGGAATTTTACCCATTGTAATCCATTTATTCAAAAGTGGTTGTTAAACATGACACTTGGTAGATTTGCATGGCCCAATTTTCTTAAGGTTTAATGAAATGAAATGCCTTATCTTGCTAGCGACTGAAATTACCATCAGTTGTGACTAAGTACCACTATAAAAGGTGAACTAGCTTACTACCAATGGTATTTGTTTTAATAAATTAAATCTTGTAACTTCATAACATCTGGTGCCAAATTACAGCAGATTGCAAGTTGCTACTACAGGAATGACAGTCTTTTGCGCCTGAAAGTCCATTCGCAAAACTAAAACTTCATACTAACATCAAAGTCAACTTAAAGCACACTATTCATACAGCATAGTAAAGACCTTGAGATGTATTCAATGAGTACCTAATTGCATTTTTTACAAATCAACCTTCATTATTCTATCCGATGCCACTTTTTTCTCATCCAGCAATGTTAGATCAAGGAGGCACCAATATGCAAACTTCCCGAGAAATTCATCAAAGGTCCTATGTGTTTGAATAGGTATTAAGCACTGGGCTCATACTGAGCTTTGATTACGCTCAAGTCATTTCAAGTTTTAATCTGCACATATGCTGCCACAGTTTGCTGACTCTTCACAACCACAATGTAGCATCAACTAGTTCCAATGTAAACATTAGACTTCAGACAGAGTTACACGTCCACGATACAGTTTCAGATTTAAAGATTTGGGTATTTCTCTGGTAGGAAACTGTGCTGTATTCCTCCGTGGGCTTTCACAAGGCTGCTATAATTCTATTCATTCTAAATGGATTTATGACTTCCTTAAAATTTGCACATGGGCTTTCACTTTCTTACCTCAGTCAATGTGGGAACAGAGGTAAAGCAGATTTAAAAATGGTGGGCGGGACTCAATTCAAGGACTCGCGCCCCAATTCCTGTCTTGTGGTTTTTTTTTATTGCCCTAGGATAAGGGAGGTGGAAGGTGGACGAGTAGTCACCCAGTGTGATGCACTGGGGACCCAGGGTCGAATCCTACCATGGCAGATGGTGAAATTTGAATTCAATAACAATTTAGAATTACAAGTCTAATAATGACCATGAAATGAAAATGAAAAATGAAAATCGCTTATTGTCACAAGTAGGCTTCAAATGAAGTTACTGTGAAAAGCCCCGAGTCGCCACATTCCGGCGCCTGTTCGAGGAGGCTGATACGGGAAACCATTGTTGTAAAAACCCATTTGGGTGGTTTGGTGGCACAGTAGTCAGCACCACTGCCTCACAACGCCAGGGACCCGGGTTCAATTCTGACCTTGGGTTTGCACTTTCTCCCCGTGTCTGCATGGGTTTCCTCCAGGTGCCCCAGTTTCTTCCCACAGTCCAAAGATGTGCAGTTTAGGTGGATTGGTCATGCTAGAATTTCCCCTTTGTATCCAAATGTTAGGCAAGGTTACGGGGATAGGACGGGGGGAGTGGGCCTGGGTAGGGTGCTCTTTCAGAGGCTCATTCTGCACTGTAGGGATTCTATGATTCTAGTCACTGTTGCCTTTTCCATCGTAGGAGTGAATATTTCAGACCCCTGCAATTTTGATGCAGTCAGGCAGGTATTTGCAGGACAGTTGGTTCACAGTTCCTCAGAGGAGCCTCGTGGAGTTGGGAACTTTTTGACAGATTAAAAGGTATTGCCAATATCATATGTCATATTTAGATGGTGTATGAAAATCTAAGTACATTTTAATGCAGTGATTAATGATAGGGTTTTGTTTTTGAAAGGTAAGTGAACAATAAATTGGTCCCAGTACGAAGTCTTACAACACCAGGTTAAAGTCCAACAGGTTTGTTTCGATGTCACTAGCTTTCGGAGCGCTGCTCCTTCCTCAGGTGAATGAAGAGGTCTGTTCCAGAAACACATATATAGACAAATTCAAAGATGCCAAACAATGCTAGGAATGCGACCAATAGCAGGTGATTAAATCCTTACAGATCCAGAGATGGGGTAACCCCAGGTTAAAGAGGTGTGAATTGTATCAAGCCAGGACAGTTGGTACGATTTCGCAGGCCAGATGGTGGGGGATTAATGTAATGCGACATGAATCCCAGGTCCCGGTTGAGGCCGCACTCGTGTGCGGAACTTGGCTATAAGTTTCTGCTCGGCGATTCTGCGTTGTCGCGCGTCCTGAAGGCCGCCTTGGAGAACGCTTACCCGGAGATCAGAGGCTGAATGCCCTTGACTGCTGAAGTGTTCCCCGACTGGAAGGGAACATTCCTGCCTGGTGATTGTTGCGCGATGTCCGTTCATTCGTTGTCGCAGCGTCTGCATGGTCTCGCCAATGTACCACGCTTCGGGACATCCTTTCCTGCAGCGTATGAGGTAGATAACGTTGGCCGAGTCGCACGAGTATGTACCGCGTACCTGGTGGGTGGTGTTCTCACGTGTAATAGTGGTATCCATGTCGATGATCTGGCACGTCTTGCAGATATTGCCATGGCAGGGTTGTGTGGTGTCGTGGTCACTGTTCTGAAGACTGGGTAGTTTGCTGCAAACAATGGTTCGTTTGAGGTTGCGTGGTTGTTTGAAGGCAAGTAGTGGGGGTGTGGGGATGACCTTGGCAAGATGTTCATCGTCATCAATGACGTGTTGAAGGCTGTGAAGAAGATGACGTAGTTTCTCCGCTCCGGGGAAGTACTGGACGACGAAGGGTATTCTGTCGGTTGTGTCCCATGCTTGTCTTCTGAGGAGGTCGGTCCGGTTTTTCGCTGTGGCGCGTTGGAACTGTCGATCGATGAGTCGAGTGCCATATCCCGTCCGTACGAGGGCATCTTTCAACGTCTGTAGATGTCTGTTACGCTCCTCCTTGATACAATTCACACCTCTTTAACCTGGGGTTACCCCATCTCTGGATCTGTAAGGATTTAATCACCTGCTAATGGTCGCATTCCTAGCATTGTTTGGCATCTTTGAATTTGTCTATATATGTGTTTCTGGAACAGACCTCTTCATTCACCTGAGGAAGGAGCAGCGCTCTGAAAGCTAGTGACATCGAAACAAACCTGTTGGACTTTAACCTGGTGTTGTAAGACTTCGTACTGTGCTCACCCCAATCCAACGCCGGCATCTCCACATAATAAATTGGTCAGCATTGTGTAAATGTTCACATGTGTTACAGAGCCTCATCCAGTGGACGAAGGGTGCTCCTGTATTTTACATTATTGAAACTATGGCCAGTATTCACCATTCCAGATTCTAAGTGCTCCTGCAGGGCAGAACTGCGTCTAGTCCCCGTTGGCAGAGTGTCCCGGAGTCATTTTTTAATGAGTCTGTCTCTTTGTTCTTGAGTGCTTCATAGAAAGTGAGGGGGTAGTTCCCACAGCTGTTCTTTCCTCAAGATCAAAGAGGCAGACTCATATCAGAATGCAGTTAGAAAAACAGCTGTTCCCTGACTTAATAGATCCCTGCGGAGTTATAAAAATAAACAATCTGATCCTTTGAAGTTCCAACAAGCTGCCAACATCAATGCTTTCAGCAGGCAATAATTTCAATGTACACAATCCAGCTCAAAGCATTCAGCCATACACACTGCCTTCAATACTTCAAAAGGCAATGAAATTGATTGTGTGAAAATCAATTCAAAGATTTCGACTATTTTAAAGGCATAACTTTCACCTTCATCTCACAGATCTTTCAACCTGGCATAATGACGGACTTTTTAAAGGATTTTGGTGTTTTACTTTACTATGAGAAAACCTTTTTACATACTGACTTACCGTTTAAAGGGGTTAGGGGTGCAGATGAGAACACTATCCCTTTATATTAGGGATGTGTATTTCTGAGATAATGAATGACTGTCGAAATGGTATCGCGGGGCATAGTTGAGCACATTTTCACTTTATTATGGGAAAACTTTAACTTTTACATTCTGCCCAACTGTTTAATTGGTTTAGTGACTGCAGTTGGGGAGGGCAGCCAAAGCAGCCAAGGAATACCCCAGACTTGAGGCCCATCAGCCCAACACATGCCCTCTTGGCCCTCCAACCTCCCAGAAATGGCCCTCCTCGTCACCCTGGCAGCAATTATTGGGAGGGTACTTACCACCTTGCTGCCCCTCAGACTGCAAACTGCTGCCAGGTCCACACTCCCCAAAACATGCACCAATTCACACCAGCAGGATTCTCGGCAGGGGTGGGGGTGGGAGTATGTACAGGAGCATCCCACCTGGCTTGTGAATGGTGTGTCTTGTTCACCAATGAGCTAGTTGAATGGTCCCTCCAGGTTGGGACGGGGAGCCCAAAAGGGCTGTCGGGAAACCCGCTATGGCTGGTGGGTGGGCACGGAGACCGACGACCATGTTTCCGCCCAGCATGGATCCTGTTTTTGCCCTGCCGTGGGATTCTCCGCCTGACCAGGATTACTGATCTTGGCGGTGGGGAACGGAGAATCTCGGCCTATGTCTTTAATGTATTTTCTGGGCATTGTGTCCTCATTTTTGAATTGATTTGATTTTAAAGCCCAGAGATCACTTGAGTCTTTGAAAAACTCTTCCAATATCTACTATGGGCAGAACTGTTGACCCCTATTATAATGCTGGGAAGTCATTGAAATGCTCATAAAACTACCAAAATGAATAAACATCCATTCAAAAAGCTCTGCAACTAAACATTTTACCAGCACTTTATAAAACGGTCATTCAGAGATATTCATGCTCCCTTTGTAAAAAGCTTTAAACCTCTTAATGCTTCTTAACATTGTCCAAATAAACACCTCGGCATTGAAAAATCAGTTCAAATAAATATAACTGTTATAAAGTCAGAAAACTGTCAATCAGACAAAGCGAGAAGTCTATTTCACAGTTGTGTACATGTCCTCCTCCAGAGCTGAATCGCAATAATGGGTTCAGTGAATAGTAAACATTCATAGTGAGATTCACAAAAAACATATAAGTATCGTAGCTGACTAGAAAGACAAATAAAATGCTGTAGGAACATGCTTCAGCTCTATAAGTCTGCCATTCAATAAGATCATAGCTGATCTGGGTGTTGTCTGAACTCCACTTTCCTGTCTGCCCCCATTACATTTGACTCCCATATCCATCAAAAATTGAATGCTTCCTTGAATAAATTCAATACCCCAGCTCCACTGCTTTTGAGGGAGGAGAATTTCCCAGATGACCAGTGGCCCTCTGAGAGAAAATTCTCCTCATCTTAAAAGGAAGACTTCTTTGGAGGGAATCTCCATATCCAGCCGCCTCTTGAATATATTCAAAGTTTTAGCATCAACTACTTCCTGTGGTAATGAATTCCACAGGCTCACCACTCTGTGTGAGGAAATGTCTCCTTATCTCTGTCTGAAATGGTTTGCCCTGAATCCTCAGGCTGTGACCCCTGCTTTTGGACACACCCATCATTGGTAACATCTTCCCTGCTTCTACCCTGTCTAGTCCTGTTAGAATTTTATAAGTCTCTATGAGATCCCCCCTCATTCTTCTGAACTCCAGAGAGAACAATCCCAACCTAGTCAATCTCTCCTCATATGACAGTCCCGCCATCCCTGGAATCAGTCTGGTAATCCTTCACTGCACTCCCTCGAGAGCAAGAACATCCTTCCTCAGAGGAGACCAAAACTCACACTATACTCCAAGTGTGGCCTCATCAAGGCCCTGTACAATTGTAGCAACACATCCCTGCTTCTATACTCGAAACCTCTTGCAATGAAGGCCAACATACCATTAGCCTTCTTTACCGCCTGTTGCACCTGCATGCTTACCTTCAGCGAATGGTGCACAAGGACACCCAGGTCCCGCTGAACACTCCCCTCTCCCAATTTACAACCATTCAGATAGTAATCTGCCTTCCTGTTTTTGCTTCCAAAATGAATAACCTCACACTTATCCAAATTATACTGCATCTGCCATTGGTTTGCCCACTCACCCAACCTGTCCAGACCTTGCTGTAGGATCTCTGCATCCTCGTCACAATTCACCCTCCCACCTAATTTGGTATCATCTGCAAACTTTGAGATGTTACATTTTGTTCCGTCATCCAAATCATTAATATACATTGTGAATAGCTGGGGTCCCAGCACCGATCCCTGTGGTACCCCACTGGTTACTGCCTGCCAATTTGAAAAGGACCCATTAATCCCTACTCTTTGTTTCCTCTCCGCCAACCAGTTTTCTATCCACCTCAATACATTTCCCCCAATCCAATGCGCTTTAATTTTGCGCAATAATCTCTTCTGCAGGACTTTGTCAAATGCCAAATATACCACATATACCACATCCATGCTGACTCTGACTGATCCTGCCGCTGCTTTCTAAATGTTCTGCTATAAAGTCCTTGATAATGGATTCAAGCATTTTCCCCACTACCGATATTAGGCTCACTGATCTATAATTCCCTGCTTTCTCTCTACCTCCCTTTTTGAATATCGGAGTGACGTGAGCTACCCTCCAATCTGCAGGGACAGTTCCACAGTCTGTAGAATCCCGGAAGATGACCACCAATGCATCCACTATTTCCAGAGTCACCTCCTTAAGCACTCTGGGATGCAGATTCTCAGGCTCTGGGGATTTATCCGCCTTCAATCCCATCAGTTTTCCCAGCACCATTTCTTTACTAATGTTGATCTCCCTCAGTTCTTCTCTCTCACTAAACCTTTCATTCTCCAACATTTCTGGGATCTGGGGCGTCATTCTCCGACCCCCCCGCCGGGTCGGAGAATCGCCGGGGGCTGGCGTGAATCCCGCCCCCGCCGGTTGCCGAAGTCTCCGGCACCAGAGATTCGGCAGGGGCGGGAATCGCGCCGCGCCGGTTAGCGCGCCCCCCCGCTCGATTCTCCGGCCCGGATGGGCCGAGGTCCCGCCGATAAATTGCCTGTCCCGCCAGCGTGGATTAAACCACCTTTTGAACGGCGCGACAAGGCGGCGTGGGCGGGCTCCGGAGTCCTGGGGGGGGCGCGGGGCGATCTGGCCCCGGGGGGGTGCCCCCACGTTGGCCTGGCCCGCGATCGGGGCCCACCGATCCGCGGGCGGGCCTGTGCCGTGGGGGCACTCTTTCCCTTCTGCCTCTGCCACGGTCTCCACCATGGCAGAGGCGGAAGAGACTCCCTCCACTGCACATGCGTGGGAAACTGTCAGCGGCTGCTGACGCTCCCGCGCATGCACCGCCCGGGGATGTCATTTCCGCGCCAGCTGGCGGGGCAACAAAGGCCGTTTCCGCCAGCTGGCGGGGCGGAAATTCCTCCGGCGCCGGCCTAGCCCCTCAATGTTGGGGCTCTGCCCCCCAAAGATGCGGAGCATTCCGCACCTTTGGGCCGGTGCGATGCCCGTCTGATTGGCGCCGTTTTGGGCGCTAGTCAAAGAACAACAAAGAAATGTACAGCACAGGAACAGGCCCTTCGGCCCTCCAAGCCCGTGCCGACCATACTGCCCGACTAAACTACAATCTTCTACACTTCCTGGGTCCGTATCCTTCTATTCCCATCCTATTCATATATTTGTCAAGATGCCCCTTAAATGTCCCTATCGTCCCTGCTTCCACTACCTCCTCCGGTAGCGAGTTCCAGGCACCCGCTACCCTCTGCGTAAAAAACTTGCCTCGTACATCTACTCTAAACCTTGCCCCTCTCACCTTAAACCTATGCCCCCTAGTAATTGAACGGTCGACATCGCGCCGTTTCCGGAGAATTTCGCCCCTGATTTGTGTCCTCATTTGTGAAGACAGAGCCAAAGTATGTATTCAATTGCTCAGCCATTTCTTTGTCCCTTCTTATGCATTCCCCTGTTTCTGTCTGCAGTGGGCCTACATTTCTCTTGACCAATCTCTTTCTCCTCACATATCTGTAGAAACTCTTAGTGTCAGTCTTTATGTTCCCTGCAAGCTTCCTTTTGTACTGTACTTTCCCCTTCTTAAGTTACCAAAGAAAACACGGTGCTAGCTTTGGTCATCAAAACTGGCTTTTCGGCACTCAAGAGATCGGTGGGAGTCACTTCGATTGGTTAGTTGGTGGCCAACGAATTGACCAAAAGACTGTGGGCGCGATTCTCCACTCCCACGCCGGTTGGGAGAATCGCTTGTACCGGGCTTCACCTGGAATGTGGGGTGGCCCGCGATCGGTGCCCACCGATTGTCGGGCCGTTCTCTCTGAAGGAGGACCTCCTTCCTTCCGCGGCCCTGCAAGATCCGTCCCCCACCTTCTTGCGGGGCGGACTTAGAGAGGACGGCAACCACGCATGCGCGGGTTGGCGCCGGCCAACCCGCGCATGTGCGCATTGGCGCCGGCCAACCCGCGCATGCGTGGATGTCGTCTGTTATGCGGCGCTGGCCGCGTCATCCATGCGGCGCTGCTTTTACGCGGGTGACAAGGCCTAGCGCGTGTAGATGACGCGGCCCTGATACTGGCCCATTGTCAGGGCCTGAATCGGTCGGGACCGGGGCCGTTCCGCGCTGTCATGAACCTCGACGGCGTTCACGACGGCGCGGCCACTTCGGTGTGGGAGTGGAGAATCCCGCCCCCTATTCTGGCTGGTAGCAGGAGATGATTGGGTCCTGGTTGGATGATTTTCAGAGAGCCAGGGTAAAGACAGTTGGAGACCTGGACACTCAGAGAAAAAAATCTGCTCTTTTTCTCCCTAGTGTTTTCTCCAGAAAAGCTGTTATATTTCAGAAACTGCAGAGACCTGAATGAATCTGTACTAAAAACTATTACAGGCTGGAAACAGAAAACTCAAATGCCTTGAAGGAAGGGGTGCGAGAAACAACCATCTGAAACAAAGACTTATCTTTGTTTATTTATTATTACTTATTTATTTGTTTATTTATTATTTATTATTTATTTATTATTGTTTATTTATTTATTATTGCTTATTTATTGTTTATTTATTATTTACTTTATTTATTATTTTACACCCCTCTTTTCCCCTCTGTGTTTGCCTGTCGTGTGTGTGTGTGTAGAGGGTGGGGGTGGTTTAATTGGGAGGGTTAGGGATTAGATAATAGTTAACCTGTAATACACTTAATTGTATTTAAATTTACAAACCTGATGACTGTAGTTATTGGGCAGTTTAGGGCCAAATTATTTATTAATTTCCATTGTATTGCAACTCCGGGTCAAGTGGGGCTGGAGCCGCACTAGCCCAGGATGTCAAAACAATATCTATTTGGATATGGGGACCAAATGTAATATTTCCAAGTTTGCTGATGATACAAATCTAGGAAGGAATGTATGTTGCAAAGAGGATGCATAGAGACTTTAATGGGATTAGACAGGCCAAATCAATGGCACATCTCAGTGCTCTCAGTGAACTGAAATGGAGCAATCTGGATGGCACGCACAACGCGGTGAACAGAAGAAGTTAGTGGTAGCCCAGGGAGAGGAGCAGCAATCTGCTACCCCGAGGGATGACGTATGCCCTGCCTTGACTAATGATTAAGGACATCTAGACATCAGAGGACTTTCTCTTAAAAGACGGATGTTTGCCCATGGCCAGCAGTATGTAATAGATGGGTGGCCTGGATGGAGATATCCATGCGTCACATTGCACAACCTTACACAACAGTTTCTTAACACTGTTCCCCTCCTTGGAACATGTGGCAACTCCAGGGATATCTGCCCTGGAACTCTCCATACCAGATACCTGAGATAAACCAATGCTTCCTAAATCATAGAACCATAGAATTTACAATGCAGAAGGAGGTCATTCGGCCCATCAAGTCTGCACCGGCTCTTGGAAAGAGCAACCTACTTAAGCCCACGCCTCCACCCTATCCCTGTAACCCAGTAACCCCACCTGACCTTTTTTGTACACTAAGGGCAAATTATCATGGCCAATCCACCTAACATGCACATCTTTGGACTGTGGGAGGAAACCGGAGCATGAGGAGGAAACCCACTCAGACACGGGGTGAACGTGCAGACTCCGCACAGACAGTGATCCAAGCTGGGAATCGAACCTGGACCCTGGAGCTGTGAAGCAACTGTGCTAACCACTGTGCTACCACGCTGTCCCTAAAGGATGATTCAATTACCACAATAGAAACTCGGGGCAGTATCTTCCGTTCTGGGGTATAATTGGATGATAGGAGCAGAACTTAGAGTGACTTTCACTCAGGGGTAGAACAGGAAGTCACACACGACCTCAGGGTGTTCAGCTTAATTTTTATACATGTGTGAGGAGCCAGGTAAATCTTGTAGCGGGTAGATAGAAGTTTGCTGTCCCCACTCATATCATGGGTTGAAGGTTCGGCCGCCATATTTAAGGGGACCCAAGGCAGCCAATCACTCACCGCAAGCCAGGAGCTTCAGGTAGCACAGTAATTAGCACTGTTGCTTCACAGTGCCAGAGTCCCAGGTTCGATTCCCGGCTTGAGTCACTGTCTGTGTGGAGTCTGCACGTTCTCCTGTGTCTGCGTGGGTTTCCTCCGGGTGCTCTGGTTTCCTCCCTCAAGTTCCGAAAGATGTGCTTGTTCGGTGATTGGACAATCTGAATTCTCCCTCTGTGTACCCGAATAGGCGGCGGAGTGTGGCAACTAGGGGATTTTCACAGTAAATTCATTGTAGTGTTAATTTAAGCCGACTTGAGTCACCAATAAAGATTATTATTATTCCAGAGCAGACAATGTGTAACCCCAAAGTTTAACAATGCGTCCCTGCAAGTTTTTCTCCAGGCCATCCTGGAAAGGTGGAAGATCCTGCTTCCCAGAGATGGCAGCAGGTGGTCTTCCATCTGTCCATGGTAGCCTGGGCGTAAGTAGAAGCAGAGGTTAGTGCTCATGTGGCCCGCAATAGAACTGCCCAGCAGTGCAGAAAAATCTGATGCTTTTATGTTTACTTACAGGTCTAAAGATCCTCTGACGTCCTTGGACCGGCCCACAAGACCCAACCGGCAGGACTCCTCCAGCGAACAAACCCTGGCCTCGACCTGGAAGGGGAAGAGGTCCGATGCAGACGTCTGATGCCGACCTCACGTAGGAAGTGACCCTGGCCCCCATATCGCCTAACCCGGCACGGAACGCCCGACCGATCATGAGACCCGGCCTGACCCGACTCGGAGAGACCTGCCCAGCGCTCCGACTTACCAGAAAATGGAGGAAAGGACAAATTCATGTAGAAGCCTAACCAGGCCTACACCAAGGCCCGATTCCAGGATCGCCCAACCAGACCACCAATGCTGGAACCGGACACGTGACCCGGCCCAACCTGACCAAGAAAAACCCTGCCTGCGACCCAAACCAGTCTAAACATCCCCAAAAGAGACCCCACGTGAGGACCCGAACGCGTCGACAAATAGACCCATGCTCGCGGAGCCCCGTTGCCCAACCGGAATGCAAACATGCCTCCCCACAGCTGTAGTGATCTCTATATGTGCATGTACACAAGGGGTTAATGTGTAATCAGTAGCACCACATGATCACTAGAGGGCCGGACCAACAGAGGTATAAAAGGCAATCACATTGGGTCTCTCTCTCTCTCTTGGGTACACTGTGACCAGGGCAATAGCAGCCTAGTTCAGATGGCTAGTGGAGTTACGTATAGTTACTGTAGTTAGATCTTGTTAACCTTATCACTAGTAACAAAGTTAAAGTAAAGAACTCATGCAATTATTGTTATAGTTACTCAATAAACCTTTTGTTACTACTGGATGAATTTGAGTCTTCTTCATCGTGATTCAGAAGACCTCATCACGAACCAAGGTTTGAGTAGTACATGTTACCTACCACACAGGTAACAAAACATGGTACCAGGCGAGTGGCTTTAACAGAATTAGATAGATTAGATTAGACAAAAAGAGAAGAAAATTCAGACTGTACATTCGACTGTGGAAGACTTCGCAGCAAATGGATCTTTGATGACTAACTAGGGGACTCATTGGACCTCTAGGGCAGCTGGAAACAACCGGTAATTTAAGTTATGACTGGAAAAGATTTGAACAGATATTCCAAATATTTATTGCAGCTAATGATTTAAGCACGGTGTCTGACACAATGAAAATAGCACTACTACTCTCAATAGGAGGCATGAAGCTAGAGAAATCTATAATTGCTTTAATTACTTAGAAGGTGAAGATAACACCAAAATAGAAGTAATACTCAAAAATTCTGATGAACACTGTAAGAGTCAGTCTGGTGAGATGCTGGAAAGATTTAACTCTTGTCATAAATACCAGAGTAACGTAGGGCCCATCACTGATTTTATTACAAATCTCAAGCTAATACCACAAGGCTGTGATTATGCTGATTTCAGAGACACTGTGATAATGAATCAATTAATTTTTGGACTAGCTGATAAAAATTTGAGGGAAGAACTATCACAAGGTATGTATCTAACTCTAGAAATCTCTATACAAAATGCCTTGCTTATGAACAAAACCAAAATCAATACTTTGAGTCTCTTCAAACACAAAATCATTATCTAGAAAACAAAATCGGTAAAAATGACGCGAATACTCACCACGAGGCAGAGGCAGGATCTCACTCCAGGCAACAGCACTTTTTGATTGGCAGCCATCTTGAGCGAGAGCGTTCCGGCCAGTATGCACATGCGCACTTCTCAAAAAGAAGGAAAACGGCAAACTACACCTACGCGCATGCGCGAGATGCCGCGCATGCACAGTTGCGAAAAGAGCGCACAGTAAAGGAAACTCGAGTTGCGCATGCGCATTCGACTCCTACGCATGACGTCATGAGCGTCATGATGTCAGAGGACCCGGACCGCGCCTACTTTAAAGGGAAATGCACGAAAATGAACAAAAAGAAATTGAAAGCTGCAAAACCCAATTTTCTTACCTCAAAAGACAGAACAATGCTCGAACTTACACCAGCAGTTGAAAATAACTTTCACAAAACCCTGGAACAAGCAGTCTGCACCACCCAAAGTGAAGAGCACAGTGACAAATCCGAAACCAAAGAAGATGATTTGTTCATTGAACATGAAGAGAACGATCACAACTCCGAAACAAAAATAGATGATTTGTCTATCGAACAACACACACAATACTACTCAGACATGGCTGAGTTATTCGGATATGCTGATCAGCAACACGGTTGAAAAGCTCAACACGGCTCTTCTCATGGTAGGTGAATCCAATGCCATGGCAGATCGTTGATACATTGGATGACAGCAATACCCAAGAAGAAGATGACGCCACACAGAGAGCACAGAATGACTCCGTTGAGAGAGCACAGATCGACTCTACAGCGCGAACACTGCACGACTCCACAAAGAGAGCAATAACAGACTCCATAGAGAGAGCGATGACAGACTCCACAGAGCGAGCGATAAAGGACTC
This sequence comes from Scyliorhinus torazame, assembly GCF_047496885.1. NCBI lineage: Eukaryota > Metazoa > Chordata > Chondrichthyes > Carcharhiniformes > Scyliorhinidae > Scyliorhinus > Scyliorhinus torazame. Next base: position 94,650,543 of record NC_092714.1, on the reverse strand, counting down.
CACAGAGCGAGCGATGAAGGAATCCACAGAGAGAGCGATGAAAGACTTCACAGAGAGAGCGATGACAGACTCCACAGAGAGAGCGATGAAAGACTCCACAGAGAGAGCAATGAAAGACTCCACAGAGACAGCGACACAAGCCTCCACAAAGAGAGCGACGCAAGCCTCCACAGACAGCTCGATGACAGACTCAAAAATGGAAGCAAGAAAACACTCCATAGCGAACACCATGCACGAACAAGACTATGAACGTCTACCCAGCTTATTTGAGCCACCAGAAGAAGACTATGAAAGTCTACCCAGCTCATTTAACCAACAAGAGGACACTGAATGTCTACCCACTGTATGTGAGACAAGTGACGAAGAAATCTCAATTCCCATATAGGATGTGCAGGATCACAGCGAGACAACAATCAGAAGAGGGCTACTCATGAGGCCAGAGAGACCACAGCAATTGAAATATTGAAGATTTTGACTCCAGAAGAGGAGCACCATGAATCCAGAGAGATCACGTCAATTTAAATCCAGAAGATTTTGACTCCAGAAGAAGAGCACCAAGTGTCCAGAGAGACCACGTCGATTGAAATCTTGAAGATTTTGACTCCAGAAGAGGAGCACCAAGACCCACAACAAAATTAAATTGTGACGATTTTGACTCCAGAAGAGGAGCACCAAGAAACAAAAGGTGATTCAAATGAACCAGAAATAACTGCAGAAGAGGAGCACAAAGAAATCAATGATGATTCAAGTGAAGCAGAAATGACTCTAGAAGAGGAGCACCAAGGAAGCAAAGAAGAGGAATCAAATCCACCACAAATGACTGATGTCACCATCATCAATGCAACATCAGATGATTCTCACAATTCTCAAGAAGAACCGCTCAATGTAACAGATACCGCAAAGGACACTGACACCAATAACTGTGACAATGACTCAAATCATCCACACGGAACACTCATTGAGCGCAACAGGAACAACGAACACCGCGAGACGCACAGCAGAAACAAGAACAACTGCAACAACAAAAACAACATGCGGCACAACAAGAACAACATAAAGCATAACAGAAACAACAAGCACGACAAGAAAAACAACAAGAAAAAGAGTGAAAACAACAAAAACAGAAACAACAAGCATGACAAAAACAACAAACAGAACGACAACAACAAGAACGACAACGAAAACGACCAAGACAGAAATGACAACAATGACACAACAATCTGTACAACATGATACAACTCGGCACATGAACGACAATGCCACAGCACACTGCAAAACAATGGCAAGAGTAGAAACATGCCATGGCATGGCAACAAATCTCACGAATTCACATTTGCTCCACAACAAGCAAGCAAACCAGCTTTCAAGAAAGATGACATGCAGATTCAATACCACAAACACAAGAAAAAGGCCAGGTCAGACAACAAAGATGACATACAGAATCAGTACCACAAACACAGGAAAAAGACAACAAAGATGTAACACAGAATCGCTACCGCAAGCATAGAAAAAAAAGCATAAATTAGCCAACAAAGTAATTCAATCTTTGATGACTTCTTGGTTACTTAAACACAGGAACACTGACGACGTTCACAAAGAAATAACAACATCAACATCACCACATCAACAACAGAAGAAGAAAGCAACTCGACCGAACAAACTCAAAGTATGGACTCACAAATTTAAAAAAAAAAAATTAAGATTGGACTCAAATATTAATTGACTTTGTATAAGCATCAAGATCATCACAACTTGTACATAATATCATTTGTCTACCATTTTCACGCAAGCGAAAAAAAACTAAGAGGCTAAATGTATTAACATTTGACAGACTAACTCATTGATTTTATGTAATGCATTTGCAAACTGCATCCATTATGTTTGTTCAATTTTCTTTACAACATACAGAAAATACGTAACACGGAAAAAAAGGGGGATGTAGTAATCTCTATATGTGCATGTACACAAGGGGTTAATGTGTAACTAGTAGCACCACATGACCACTAGAGGGCCGGACCAACAGGGGTATAAAAGGCAACACATTGGGTCTTTCTCTCTCTCTTGGGCTCACTGTGACCAGGGCAATAGCAGACTAGTTCAGATGACTCGTGGAGTTACGTGTAGTTACTGTAGTTAGATCTTGTTAACCTTATCACTAGTATCAAAGTTAAAGTAAAGAGCTCATGCAATTATTCTTATAGTTACTAATAAACCTTTTGTTACTAATGGACGAGTTTGAGTCTTCTTCATCGAGATTCAGGAGACCTCATCACTAACCAATGTTTGAGTAGCACATGTTACCTACCACTCAGGTAACAAAACAACAGCAACCCCAAAATCGCAACCCGTGCTTGGGACCCTGCCAGACATGACCCCAAAATTGAACCAGCGCCTGGGTCCCCGCCAGACTCAACCACTTACCTTCCACAGGGTTAAACTTCTCTCATCGGATCCCAGGACCATCCAGAAGTAGCTGCTGACCAAGAAAGCAAGATAAATGCGGCAGTTTGCAGGTGAGACTGAAACAATGCGGTTTCAAGTCTCCTCTCCTCCGTATAACCCTGGGAAATGTCCAAACGTTTGAAAACAAGCTGGACGAGCTCTCAGAGGGAAGTAAGAGATTGCTGTGTGCTCTGTTTCACAGGGACACAGCTCACTCCTGCCTCACCGCACTGAGCCATACAACCTGAAGGCTTCTCAATACGCCGGGTGGACTGCACAACCAAGCTCATGTCAAAACTCCAAAACCTAGGACTTGGCTACTCACTCTGCAACTGGATCCTCGACCTCCTGACCCATAGACCACAATCAGTAAGGATAAACAACAAATCCTCCTCCACGATAGTCCTCAATACCGAGGCCCCGTTGGCTCCAACTCCATCTATAAGTTTGCTGATGACACGACTGAAGTGGGTCAGATCTCGAACAACGATGAGTCAGACTACACAAGGGAGATAGAGACCCTTGTACCGTGGTGTAACAACAACAATCTCTCCCTCAATGTCAGAAAAACTAAGGAGCTGGTCATTGGCTTCAGAAATCAAAGTATCGCACACACCCCTGTCTGCATCAAAGGAGACGAGGTGGAGATGGTTAACAACTTCAAATTATTAGGTGTGCACATCACCGACAATCTATCCTGGTCCACTCACGTTGACACTATGACCAAGAAAGCACAACAGCACCTATACGTCCTCAGGAAACTAAGGAAATTTGGCATGTCCACATTGACTCTTCCAATTTTTACAGAAGCACAATAGAAAGCATCCTATCTGGCTACATCACAGCCTGGTGTGGCAACTGCTCGGCCCAAGACCATAAGAAACTACAGAGAGTCGTGAACACAGCCAAGTCCATCATCCAAACCCGTCTCCCTTCCATTGATTTGGTCTCCACCTCCCGCAACCTTGGGACAGAGGGCAGCATAATCAAAGACTCATTCCACCCGGGTTATTCTCTCTTCCAACCTCTTCCATCAGGCAGGAGATACAAAAGTCTGAGAACACGCACTAATAGATTCAAAAACAGCTTCTTCCCCGCTGTTACCAGACTCCTGAATTATCCTCTTAAGGACTGAACTGACCTCTCCACGCACCTTCTCTCCTGAGTAGTACTACACTCCATATGCTTCACCCAATGTCTGTGTCAATGTATTTACATTGTGTATCTATCGTATGTCTTACGTTTTTCATGTATGGAATGATCTGTCTGGACTGTACGCAGAACAATACTTTTCTTGTACCTCAGTACACGTGACAATAAACCCAAATTCAATGCTGTTTGCCAGGCTAAGTGGCGTTGCCTAGTCAATGCTAAGTGTCAATCAGAAGGGCATCAGGTAATGTCAGTTTGCGAGTGCCGATTGATGTCAGATGGGAGTTTGGGTTACAGGACTCAGCAGCAGATGGGACATGTGCAGTGAATGTATATCAGCCATCTCATGCTCAATGTTTCTGTCAGTTGTAGGACATCCTGCTTGTTAATCACTTACTGAGGGGGCTCAATCTGACATTGGCATGCATGCTCCTGAACTGCTTATGGGTTCAATGGCAAATTGAATATAACGTCTAAAAATGTGAAGTTAAGAGTGTTTCTTCAATGGTGAGAGATTGTGGAATGTTGATGTTCAAATGGACCTGAGTGCCTGTGTTAATAAGTCACTGAAAGCTAGCACACCAGCGCATTAAGTGTTTAGGAGGACAAACAGTTTTGTGCCCTTTCTTGCAAGAGGATTTGAATAGAGGAGTAAAGATGTCTTGCTGCAATTTGGTAGAGCCTTGGTGGGACTGCAACTGGAGTATTATGTACAGTTTTGGACTCCTTACCTAAGGAACAATATACTTGCCATGGAAAGAGTGCAACAAAGATTCACCAGACTGTTCTCTGGGAGGATGAACTTGTCTTTTAAGGAGCGATTAAGAAGACTGGACCTGTATTTTCTGGAGTTTAGAAGAATGAGAGGGGATGCCATTGAAACATAGAATTCTTACAGGGCTCGACAGAGTGAATCCAGGAAGGATGTTTCCTCTACCTGGGTTCTAGAGCCAAGAACTGAGTGCCGAGTTCTAGAACCAGTGCAGCCAGCCTCAGAATTAGGGTTAGACCATTTACGACCAAGACACAAAGGAATTTCTTCACTCAGAGGGTTGTGAGCCTTTGGAATTCTTTACCTCAGAGGGCTCTGAAGGCTCAGTCATTGAACATGTTTAGGCCAGATATTAATAGATTTCCTGATATTAAAGACATCAAGGGATTTGGGGATAGAGTGAGAAAATGGCATTGAGCTGGAAGATCAACCATGATGTAGCTGACTGCCTTATTCCTGATCCCAGTTCCTTTGTTCATCCTGAGGAGACATTTCCTTGGCTGTTTTATTTTTCTGCAGTGGTCTGTCATTGCCTTCCGCCATTGCCTTCCATTATCAGGGGCAGGACGAACAAGGGCAGCCTTGTGTCTACCTCTGCCAGAAGAGGAATGAAACTTGCATTGTTGGTGTTATTCTTTTTTTTCTAAATTTCTTTTATTCTCCTCCATTTTCACATTTTCTCCCACATTTACATCCATCAACAATAAACAATAATCAGCAAGATATGTCAGTCCCCATAATAACAACGATCCCATTCGCCCACCAACCCCCAAACCTCAACCCGCATGTTTACATAAACAAATGACAAAAATAAATCAGGGATTACCCGTAGTCACCCTTAATCTTACACAGCTCCCCCCGCCCCCCCCACCCAAGGTCTCCAGCTCCTCCCGTCCACTGCCTCTTGTAAAATTCCTCCCCCCAACCTTGGTTCCTTCCCCCCCAACTTTCCACCCCGGCTAGACCACTCGGACCCTGTTCTGCCAGGCTCCGATGGCCGCAGCCCCTCCCCCCACCTCACTCCCGTTCACTGGCCGGCTCAAACCGGCCAGCGTGGAGGCCCCCGCCCGGGTCCCTTTCCCACTTGCCCGGCCCCAGGAAAGCCCAAAGATCCCCTTTTAGCACACAAACCCCGCATATCCACCTACACCCCAAAGAACTCTCATTTCGAGTGAAAGTCCCGTCCCTTCCCTTGTCCAAATATATACCACATTGGCTCCTTTAATCTCTACACCCGCGCGCAGTGATACAAAAAAGAAGAAAATACAGTCATGAGGTGACATCGGCACATGGCCATTCCTCAATTTGTCAGTTCTGCCACAGTCCTTCTGCTTTCGCAAATTCCTCCGCTGCTTCCGCCGTTCCAAAATAAAAGACCCTGAGCTTGTAAGTCGCCCTCAGCTTCGCTGGATATACAATGCCGCACCGCACTTTGCTAATGTACAGTGCCCTCTTCACCCGGTTGAAGGCAGCCCGCCTCCTTGCCAGCTCCACCGTAAAGTCCTGGTATACACATATACAAGCTCCAGCCCACTGCACCACCCGCTTCTGCTTGGCCCAGCTCAGGACCTTCTCCTTCACCCTGTACCTACAGAAGCACAGAGTCACTGCCCTTGGCGGCTCACTCGCCTTTGGTACAGGCCTCCACGACCGATGAGCCCGATCCAGTTCATATCGGGAGGGATCCTCCCCCTCGCCCAATAGTTTTGCCAACATCGCGGCAAAATACTCAGTCGTCTTCGGTCCTTCAACTCCTTCGGGCAGCCCCACAATCCTCAAGTTCTATCACCTGGATATATTTTCCAGGTCTTCCATTTTTCCTCGCAGATTCTTGTTCGTGTCCATCACCTTCCGCATCTCTTTCCCCATCGAGGCAAGTTGATCACCGTGCTGCAATGACGACTCCTTCACTTCCTTCAGCGCCTCCCCTTGCTCTCGCACCTCCACCACTGCACTCGCCACCTCCGTCCTCACCAGGGAAACCGCCTCCTCCACCAGCACACTCAAAACCTCCCTCATCTTCCTCACCGTCTCCATGCATTTCGCAATCTGCGCCAACTGCTTTTCAAATTCCACAGCCATCACCTTAGTCATTTCTTCAGCCGTAAGCAGTGCGGCCTTCCCTGGTGCTCCAGCCTCCATTTTTCCTGGTGACCCCGCGGTGACCTTTCCACTCCCCGACAGACCTCCAGCTGTTTTTTTTTCGGCCTTTTTTTGCTCACCCTTGACATTTTTCTTTGGGGTTTTTTCCCTCCTGTGTCTTCACTGTGACTCCTCCGTGCCTTCTCCTTGCTTCTGCCGCCTCCGTGGACCCTGGGACCGGGTTTAAAGCCCCGAAAATGCCGTTCCCGAGCGGGAGCCCTCCATTGTGCGGCCGCCTCCCGCCCGCCGTCACCGGAAGTTCCTGTTGGTGTTATTCTGAACTACAGCTGGCCATCTAGCCCACTGAGCTAACTGGCCTCCCCGTCTTCCCAATTTTTCCTCGAATTCATGTTTGATTTATGTTGATTTTGGTTTGATTGTGAATTAAAACTCCTAAAAGTGAATCTTGTTCATTGGTTTTCTCATTGGGGTCATTTTGTAAATTCGGTTCTTTTGATTTGTTGGTCTCCTCGGGGATCGTGACATGACTGAGGTCAAAATTACCTCCATTATTTCCAAAGCAAATTGAAATGTTGCAAGTCCTATATTGTACTGCTCTTGTTGCAGGAATATCAACTGAACAATAAAACATAAGAGTCACTATTTGAACTTCCCACAAATTGGATTTTCCCTTGTCATGTAGCTCAAATCATGTGAGAAATTACAAATAGATAATTTATATTTAAATTTGAATCAAATATTCTATAACTGTGACCGTTGTGTTGGCTCCATTCCATGGCAATGATAATGCAGTTAACTGGATGTTCGCGACATGTAACCAAAAAGGGATCACATAAGTTAGGTGCAGCATATTTTCATTTGAATATTTCAAAAAGGTAACAAAAATCAATTGTACTTTTTGTTGCATGTACCGTTTTTTTCCCCTGCAACTAAGTTCAAAGCAAAATCCAGTTGTTAGATCTTGCAGCTTTAAGTGAATTCCTGCAGTGTTGGTTAATGTTAGAGGAGTTCTGAAGATTAATTCATGCTGATGCATGATTGGGTGAAGGCAGCCTGTGAGGAGAAACTGTGGAACGAATGTCATTGAATGATCTTACTTGCATTAAGTTTGGAAATGCAGAGTATTTTCAATTTTGGCTCATATTTCACAGGATGTTACCTTACTAGATGAGCTATTCGTGAAAAATTTCAGCACCGCAAAATATTTTATTTCCTCCCCCCGATCCCCCATCCCAACCACCATTTCTGTAGCAAAGATCAAGAGATTGATTCTATTGAATGTAATTTTGCATTGCTGACGAGAATATATTCCACAGAGTTCAGAGTAAAGAAACACTGACACTGACGCACAAAGAAACAGGAAACCAGCTTTTGGGCAAAATTTGAATTTAATTAACAATATAGGGCGTGATTTAATGGCAAGGTTTCTTAGTGTGGTATCCATAAGAACATAAGAACTAGGAGCAGGAGTAGGCCATCTGGCCCCTCGAGCCTGCTCCGCCATTCAGTGAGATCATGTCTGATCTTTTGTGGACTCAGCTCCACTTTCCCACCAGAACATCACAACCCTTTATTCCTTTATTCTTCAAAAAACTATCTATCTTTATCTTGAAAACATTGAATGAAGGAGCCTCAACTGCTTCACTGGGCAGGGAATTCCATAGATTCACAACCCTCTGGGTGAAGAAGTTCTTCCTAAACTATCGAACGGGAACTGACGCAAGGTTCCCGATGCTTGACCCAGCGAGGCCGTCACCGGTATGAAACATTAATTGGTCCATTTAACGAGGCCCCACAGGCTTCACGCCGCAAATCATGGCCTGCCGGCTCATTCCCCAGGACCGGGCCCGCCAGCTCCCTGCCAACAAGGGGGAGCAGCACTTAAACCGTACTTGCAGAGCAAACCCCACAAAGCTTCCAGCCATGCCACCGAGGAGATCAGCCCCACGATTCGGGGATGCCGACCTGACCAGATTGTTGGACCGCGGTTAAGAGGAGAGAGGATGCCTTGTTCCCCAGTGGGGCTCGGAGGGTCAGTCACAGGGCAGCCAGTGTTGCCTGGGAGGAAGTGGCAGTGGCCGTCAGCTCAGCGAGCATCACCAGGGGGGCTGTCACCCAGTGCCGTAAGAAGATCAATGACCTCCACCGGGCCACATGAGTGGGTTGGGACCGACACCCTGGCACTGGATCTGCCCATCCTCATGCCCCCTGATCTCTCCAACACCCATCTCATCATACCGCCCATCCCCTCCCATGTCGCCATTCCCCATCTCCCTTTGCGATGAACAACGCGTGTGGCTCACGATGCCCCCTCTGTGTCTCCGCAAGAGAAGTCGGCCCACAACAAAAACGGGTGGCGGGCTCCTGGACATCAGAGCCCTCACCCCAAGAGCTGGTTTAGTTCAGCTGGTTTGTGATGCAGAACAAGGCCAGCAGCGCGGGTTCAATTCCCGTGCCAGCTGAGAATTCTGAATTCTCCCTCTGTGTACCCGAACAGGCGCCGGAATGTGGCGACTCGGGGCTTTTCACAGTAACTTCATGCAGTGTTAATGTAAGCCTACTTGTGACAATAAACGTTTATTTATTTATTTATTTACGAGGAATGGGCCTTGGAGGTTCCAGGGATGGCCAAGGAAAGATTGCCACCCAGATAACCTGTCACATATGAATTGTTAATGTTATATAGGTTCACCCATCTCTCCCACTGATCACATGTCCGTTATCCCGCAGAATGTCCATCCAATTCTGCCAGCCCATATTGGGTAGCTGCCTCCCCTCCCCTGAAGGGGAGCTCCGAGGCAACTATTGTTTTTGCGGGACAGCTGTCATCCCCACCCTCCACCAGCACAGAGACACACACCTCGGTGGGCAACAGTAGTGGCCAACCTTGGGGTCTTCCGGTGGCGACCATGGAGTGAGCGGTCGCACATTTGGTAGCTCATGCTCAAAGTGGCAATTTCCGGTCCTTTCCCCACCTGAAGGGTGACATTTTGGATGGAAAGAGGTGTATGAGTGCCAGGGGTGTAACTCCTCTGGTGTGGCTTTCCAGAAGCGAGAATATTATTTTAATACGCCAGAGGAAGCAATGGAGTTTCTGAGGGACAATGGACTGGCAGGAGAAGGAGGACATTGAACTTTGGAGGAGTTTGTGAAGAGGTTTCTTTCTTCTTGGGAAACTTGTCCTCTTGAAATGTTCCTTTAATTTGGATGGCGGGCTGTTTGGAGGCCAGGTTCCTCCAGGTGTGGAATATCAATGGTGAGCGAACCTTTTTTGTTTTTTGGGGGGTGCATGGATGGGGGGGAGGGGAATTGGGGAGGGGGTTATGGGGTTTGGAGGCCTTGGGCGGGGCCACCATACTAGCTGGATGGGTTAGTTAACGGGAGTGCAGTGGGAGATTGCCAGGAGATAGGCGTAGGGGAGAGGGATCGGGTTTGTAGTGATATCATGATTGTGTTGTAATTCATTGACTGACCACTAGGAGTATCATTAGTATAGAAGTGAATGTTAGAGTCAGGTGACCTCAGACTGATTGGGGAGCTGGGAGAGAGAAGTTGCTTGTGCATGTTCGTACTGTTATTCATCTGTTGTTTTGTATATATTTGGCCCATGGTTACTGTTAATAAACCGTTTATAGCTTTAGCTACAAGTGTTCTTGTAATATCAATCAGGCCACCTGACAAGAACATTACAGGGCTTTTGTTTTGTTTGGGAAAGTGTTGTGGGCCAGGGTTTAGAGAACCCCAAAGTGTATCAAGGAGCTCACCTGACCCACAACTTTTAATAGATTGTGTCATGGGGAGCACACGGCCCACTCTACGGGTGTAGTACAGCAGAAATGGAAAAGTATTTTTTTAAAGCAAAACAATGTTTATTTTATGAACTCAAGTTAACCTTTTTAAAACATACAGTGAACATCTTAGCAACCATCAATTCAAATATAACCCCCAAAGATTACAACATTAAGTAATCCTTAAGCTGTCCTTTTAACATCCATAAGACTTAAAAAAAACCTTTAAAACACAAAGATCAGGTTTAAATTCACTATTGAGAGCAGTTATTAGTTTTAAATCACCAAAGGATCGATTTACAGTCTTTAGATTACAGAGAGAGAGAGTAATACACCGTCTGGCTGTGACTGCAGCTATCCAGCTCTGAAAACAAAACTAAAACACACCCTGCAGCAAACAGCCTAAAACGAAAGTAAAAAAGCTGACAGACAGCCCAGCTCCACCCACACTCTGACATCATTGATAAACACCCATTTCTTAAAGGTACATTTCTTAAACACCCATTTCTTAAAGGTGCTCTCACATGACAAAGGAGTGGGGAGAGGGGTTGCTGACAAGGGTGTGGTTGCTATGGCGCAGTTGGCAAAGGAGTGATGATGGTGGACATCTGAGAGTGGGTCGGGAGGGGCGCGTGATACATGTCGGGGTCTGGCCCAAAAAACTGTATGGTTAATCAGCAGGAGAGGGGTGGCAGGGAGCCTTCCAACTCTTTTATTACACTACTGTATCATCTTTTATTACACTTCTTTGTGTGTTTTGATATACTACTGAATGTAATATGTGTTACTCAAACATTGGTTACTGATGAAGTCTTCTGAATCTCAATGAAGAAGACTCAAACTCGTCCAGTAGTAACAAAAGGTTTATTGAATAACTGTAACAATAATTGCGTGAGTTCTTTACTTTAACATTGAAAGTAGTGATAAGGTCAACACAATCTAACTACAGCAACTATGCTTGAATACACTAACCATCTGAGCTAATCCTATACTCCTGTCCTGGTCACAGTACACCCGAAAGAGAGAGAAAGAGGCACAATGCGGTTGCTTTTATACCCCGGCCCTCCAGTGATCAGCTGGTGCTACTGATTACACATTAACCCCTTATGTACATGCACACAGAGATCACTACACCAACCAGGATGGTCACGTGGAATCATCGAATCATAGAATTTACAGTGCAGAAGTAGGCCATTCAGCCCATTGTGTCGGCACCGGCCCTTCGAAAGGGCACCCTACTTAAACCCATACCTCCACCCTATCCCTGTAATCCAGCAACCCCACCAGACCTTTTTTTCTGGACACTTAAGGGCAATTTAGCTCTTAGTTTAGAGCTGCAGTATTACAGCACACGAACTTGAGGCGGGAAATGGTATGTCATCTCCTCATCCTTGTTCTCTCCCCCCCCCCCCCCCCCCAAGGAAATGGAAACGAAAAGGACCTCCGTATGGGTACGATCTGGAGATCCTCAAAACAGAAATCGAGGTTTCCCTTAACAACTGCCCACATATGCAAACAAGAGATATCTGTTGATTTGAAGCTTTCAGCTTACAACGCTGATCCTGTGGCTAAGTGCTTTGTGGTGGAACGTGAGGGGATTGAATGGGCCGGTCAAACAGTCACGTGCGTTCATGCATCTGAGGAGTCTGAAGGTGGATGCACTTAAAGATAGGGCACCAGACAAGGTTGAGGAAAGAATGGGTGGGCCAGTGATGGGTGGGACTGAACATGAAGCCGAGGGGTGTAGCAGTGCTGATGAATAAGTGGGCAGCGTTCGAGGTGGGGAATACTGTGGCCAATTCGGGGTGAGGGAGTTTGTGATGGTTAGTGGGAAGCTGGAAGAGATGCCGGTGGTCCTGTTAAATGTTTATGCCCCAAACTGGGATGATGTAGATTTTACAAGGCAAATGCTGGGGAAGATTCCTGACCTGGACTCGCACCAGTTGATTATGGGGAGGGATTGTAATACGGTTACAGAGCTAAGCTTGGACTGATTGAGCCCGAGGTCGTGGAAGGTGTCGGCAGTGGCGAAGGAGCTGAAGGGGTTCATGGAGCATATAGCATACAGTGTGGTGGGGGGCAAGTGGGGGTGGGGGGGGGGGGGGGGCGAGGGGGAGCTGTGTGGATCCGTGGAGGCTTGGGAGGCCACGGGCGAAGGAATTTTCATATTTCTCCCATGTGCATCAGGTGTACTCCCGGATTGACTTTTTTGTGGTGGATAAGGCATTACTGGCGGGGATGGTTGACTCAGAGTATTCAGCAATTGTGATCTCCAACCACGCGCCGCACTAGGCGGATTTGCGAGTGGACCGGTGGGTGGAGGCTGGGTGTGGGGTTGTTGGTGGATGAGGCAGTGTGCGAGCAGGTGAGGGCCGCCATCCAGGGATATGTGGAGCTCAATGACATGGGGAGGTCACGGCCGCCACTCAAGGCAGTGGTTCGGGGGACGTTTATTTCAATTTGAGCACATAGAGAGAAGGCACAATGGGCAGAGATGGCAAGGCTGGTGGAAGAGATTCGGAGGGTGGACAGGAGGTATTCGGAGGGCCCAGAGGCGGGGCTGCTGAAGGAGAGGCAGAAGATCCAGATGGTGTTCGGATTAGTGTTCCACGGGGAAAGTGGTTGCGCAGCTGTAGAGGGCCAGAGGGGCAGTATATGAGTATGGGGAGAAGGCGAGCAGGATGCTGGCCCACCAGCTGAGGAAGCAGGAGGCAGCGAGGGAGATTGGGAGGGTAAAGGATGAGACAGGAAGGGTGGTGCTCAACCTGTTGGGAGTGAATTGGGTGTTTGAGGAATTTTACAGGAGTCGGAGCCCCCCCCCCCCGGTCGGGAGGGAGGGAATGCAGCATTGCTTGGATGAGTTGGAGTTTCCTAGGACAGACGAGGAATTGCCGCAGAGAATGGGGTCCCCTATTGCGTTGAGGGAGGTGATAAAGAGTATGGGGGCGATGCAGGCAGCTAAGGCCCCAGTCCCAAATGGGTCCCCAGTGAGTTTTATAAAACATTTGGGGGGACCTGGAGCCGCAGCTGGTGGGGGCATACAATGAGGCTAGGGAGAGGGGGGATCTCCCTCCTACACTATTGTAGGCATCCATCTCCCTGATATTGAAAAAGGACAAGGATCCGGAGCAGTACGGATTGTATGGTTCGATATCGCTGTTGAATGTGGACGCAAGTTATTTGTGAAGATGTTGGCTTCATAAATTGAGGGTTGCATCCAGGAGGTTTGAATTGGAAATCCAAATTGGGAAAGTAAAAGAAACCACAAGCGGAAGACCAGTATCGATTAAAACCCCAAGATTCGAAAGTGTATAATTTGCATGCGTACTAACAAGGGATATAACGTAACCTCGATAGATTTTGTTGCGTGAAACTTTCGGGAGTTGCATAAACCGGAAAATAGCTTGAGCCATACCTGTTGTTTGCACCACCGCTTTATTCCCCCTTGTCCCAAATTCCCGGTAGAAACAGAGATAATCATAGAGATGGCAATGAACCCAATGAATCCCAATACCATGCAGCGTAAAGTAACAACAGAAGACCAACCTGATTTTGTGTATACCATCCCACTAACCATCACCCAGTTAAGAGATGCTGCGACAAAATAGAAACTTTTCACCCCACGTCAGACCCACACCACTTTTTCGAACGAGTTAGGCAACAGACCGTCATGTACGGTCTGGACAAGCAGGAAGAAGTAAAACTCATTGTAATGAGCCTTGCCCCCCTGAGACAGCAACGGAATCTGCCCACAAATGCCCCACCTAGGAACAATGCCAGACCTATCCACAGCGTTAGTGCCCAATCAGATAATTTGGCCATAAATGGCACCGATTGACGGTGTTCGGACTCCCTAACTTGGGTCTGCGACACACTTTGGGACAAGTCCGGAAGACCAGCAGTTGCATTCCGGGGACACCCAGTAGAGTTCCTTTGGGACACAGGAGGGTCCCGAACCATGTTAAACTCCTCCACGATGTACCAGCGAGATATATGGCCCACTACAGACACCATCACTCTTAGTGGCTTTAAGGGCACCTCCAGCAGGGACACATTACAGCCCCTGTGAATATCCAGATTGGTAACATTAAAACTAAGCACTCACTCATTTTGGTAGATTTACCCCAGACAGCAGAACACATCTTAGGGACAGATTTTATGAGCTCACACAACCTTTCTTTCGACCCCGTGAATAAATGTGTGTGGAAAATGGCTAGAGCAGCACGAGTCCCCGCACGCTCACAGTAGGAGACTCCGCACACAGGATTAGCTCAGTGGGAGAGTACTGGTTTGATCCACAAACCATTACCATGGACAAAACAGTTAGAGAAGTCTTGAAGAGACATAAAGCATTGTTTGCCCAGCACAAGCACGATTGCGGTAAGATTCTGGGAATGGTCAACATTACAGGTCCCGATGTTAAGCCCCAGAAACAATATGGTTTTCCACAGCAAACCGAGGGAGAGATAGCCAAAGAAATCCAGAGTTTATTGAACCAAGGTGTAATTCGGCCCATAGCATCAACGAACAATGCCCCGATTTGGCCTGTAAGAAAACCAGATGGTTTATGGCGACTGACCATCGATTACAGGGAATTAAACAAAGTAACTCCGTTAGCAGCCCCCGCCATTGCCATGAGTCCCGAGACCATGTTAAAACAGGGACTTCAGTCAAAAGTTTTCACGGTTCTGGGCATTAGAAATGGCTTTTGGTCCATTCCATTGGACAAAACGTGCCAGTACAAATTTGCGTTCACTTTCCAGGGACAGCAGTACACGTGGACCTGCCTTCCACAAGGCTTCCACAACTGCCCCTCCATTTTGCACAGACAATTGGCAAACAGATTATCAAAATGTTCCCGACCTGAATGCCTCGTTCAGTATGTGGACGACTTGCTCCTACAGACTGACACCAAGGAAGAGCATATTTCGCTTCTTTCGAAACTATTAGGACTCCTCAAAGAAATTGGATGCAGAATTAACCCCAAAAAAGCCCAAATTCTCCTGGAAAAGGTCACTTATTTAGGTTCAGTCATCACGCATGGTAAACGTGAGATAGAACAGAAACGGATAGATTCAATTGTAAAATTGCCCTTGCCCCAAAATGTTACAGCACTCCGGTCATTTTTAGGACTGGTCGGTTACTGCAAGAACCACATAGACGGTTTCGCCACAAAAGCAGCCCCACTTTCCGAGCTCCCTAAGAAACAGGCCCCATGGAAATGGATTCCACAGCACACGGATGCCGTAGGTGCATTGAAACGCGCCCTAGGAACAATGCCAGACCTATCCACAGCGTTAGTGCCCGATCAGATAATTTGGCCATAAATGGCACCGATTGACGGTGTTCGGACTCCCCAACTTGGATCTGCGACACGTTTTGGGCTTTGCAGGCCCCAGACCGGTACTCCCCATACACAATAGAAGTAGCGACCACCGACCGAACCCTTTCGGCTGTACTCCTACAGGAAAGGCACGATCGTTTAGGACCCGTAGCCTATGCCTTTTTTAGATCCGGTAGAGCAGGGATTTTCAGCCTGCGAAAGGCACTTGCTCGCAGTTTTTTGGGCTGTACAATACTTCTCATACATAACAGGACCCAACCCGTAACCATTTTGACCGAGCACCCCGACACAGCTACTATTAGATGGTAGACTAAAAGACGGCACATTCAGCCAAATTCGAGCAGCGCGCTGGCCCCCACTCCTACAAGGACGCGACATTATGGTAAAAAGGACAAAAACGCACACGTTTCTGGCCGACAATTTACACTATGCAGGAACCCCACATGAGTGCGAGATTATTGCAACCAAGCACAACACAGGCCCCTTTGTTGCCAAATAGGTGCCGAAAAAGACAGGCATCCGACCACAGACGATCCAGCCCACAGACAAAGCTCTAAAAATTTATGTAGATGGCTCCTCCACAGTTCTAAATGGAAAAAGGATCACAGGATATGGAATTTATGTAGAGGACACGCAGGAACACGCTTCAGAGGAAATCTCATTGAAATTGCCTGGACATTTAGGTTCGCAGGCAGCCGAGTTCGCAGCCATTGCTTACATTGTGCGGCACCCAGATTCCTTCCCGACCCCAGCAGACATATATTCGGACAGTTTGTATGTCTGCAACATCTTGACAGAATTCCTGCCCCTCTGGGAATCTAGAGGATTTATATCCGCTGACGGAAAACCCCGACCCTTGGCGCCATTACTCAAACACATTCTCCAGACAGTGAAAGGTAGAAAATACGGAATCATAAAAGTTAGAACGCATGAATTAGACCCTAAAGGTAACACTTAGGAAGATGGTACAACAGCATAACACGACATGGGAAACAGTGCTCCCATTCACACTGATGTTTATTAGAAACACGGTGTCGAGTTCAACAGGTTACACCCCCCATACCCTCATGACCGGATGACCCATGAAGGGTACCGAGTGTTTATTTGGACTTGATTTGGCCAGATCCGCAGTCACCGCCCTTCCCCACGAAAAAGCGGTCCAAAACATAATGGAGATTATTAAAGCAGCACAGCTCGCTGCAGCTGTTTGACTAGGCACTAGGAGAAAGCAGAGTAAGGCCGGCTTTGATAAGACAGTACACCCGATAGAGTATACAGTCGGACAGCTAGTCATGATCTCCCTGTACAATCCTAGTTCATTCCTCTCCCCCAAAGTTGCAGGACCCTACTCAATTTCCGAGAAAGTAAGCCCCTCAGTTTATAAGATTACATATCCTAATGGAAAATCAGGATGGTTCCATATAAACCAGCTTAAGGTTTATGGAACGCAGTGCAGCCACTCACACCACCTCTCACTGGCAATAGCAGACAACAAAGACCCGCCCACTGACAACTCAATCCAGCCCTCCCCAGCCAGGACTGCACGTCCACAGACATGACCTTGACTCCGCCCCCAGAGTCCAATTTCACCTCACAATTGATTCGGCCGCTAGCGCTAGCGATAGCAACAGCGACAGCGAAAGCACAACGAATGCCCTTGATATTCCTGACCAATGGAAAAACAGACCAGGCCCCAGTCACTACAGCCCCAGTGACACTGACCACAATATGTTCAGCCCCTCAGAAGCAATTTATTTGCCGTTACCAGAACCTGGCCCACCACCCGACGATAGCAACACCCCTCTTGCATCTACCGCCCTACAGGATAAGAAACAATGGCACCATGACAATCTTATCGACGGATAAGAAACAACAAGCTGGATCCCACATCGGCCCACACCGCATTGGCACTGAAACTCCAGGCGCGAGTTTGGCAACCGGGAGATGGTGACGACTCCGAGTCTGACTCCCACCATGATTACCCCTTTGAGACTCTTTTTGGAATGGAACCCTGAGGTGTCCAGATGATGAGAGAAAGGAACCGATTGAGATTTACGGTGTCCTACTCCCTGATGGAACCTGCTCGCTTTCTTCTTTAGTTTTAATGTTGAATGTTCTCTCTCTTGTACGACTTTGTTTGTCGATCTCACAAAAATTTCTTGATACAATTATGACTACTCCTTTGACGCCACATGGCTGTTAAAGGCACAAGTTTGCTGAAAATCCATAAATATTCAAATTATTACCGTTCTTGTAAGGTCACTCAGGCAGTGGAGTAACGACACTTATCCCCGCCCTGCCTGAGGACCCCCTATGTATTTGTCAGCCAAGCTCGGGTAGTGGAGCAACGGCACTGATCACCACCCTACCCGGGGATTCCACCCATTCTTGCCCTACCGCGGCTAATGCTCACCCCATTCGGAAAGGTCTTTTCGAAACTCTTTTGCTGTTCTTTTTTTAAAAATGTGGTTTAAGGAATGCACTTTGCCACAACTTTTGTTTCCTTTCCGGCGACCCTTCGGTTGCTAACCACCACCTGCTATTTAAATGTGAAAACACTTGGTTGAAATGATTTTGCACTGGATGGAGAAATTGTCCGCCCACTCAGTCCATCAAACACAGGCTGTGAGAGTGCTCGCACTGTGACAGAATTTTTTTTCGGATGTCTTGTTTCCCAAATGGTTGTTAAAAAAAAAATGAGGGAGTCACATATGGTGACGATTCTAAATAGGAAATTGACGTTAAGGAGAAACTGACAGACAAACGAGATATTAAACAACAAGATAATAACAGATATTATGCTTGTACCCCCAGGAAGATACCGATATACCAGAAGACAGAGGAAGACACAGACAAGATGAAGACGGACCTTATGATCTGCATCATGATCGTCATTGGATCAATACAATTGCGCTCGTAATCCGCCCCTACACTCCTCACAACACAGGCCCTAAACATGACCAGCCAACACGACACCCCTAGCCCGGACACTACACCACACATAGACACAGCCACTGATACCCCCACATGGTGTGATAATATCAAAACATGGTACTCCCTTTCGTACACAGTAGAAGCCCTATTGATTAGATTATAACTATACTTTGCAGTGTCATCCAGACGATCAGACTTCGGAAATGGCGAAGGAGAGCCTCCCGCCCTCCAGTATACGCACTCAGAGCCCCCTTTCTCGGACTCCAGCAAACCCCACACTCTTTTTGAACCTTTCTCTCCCCAATAAATTCTGCAGTTGTTTTTTTAATAAAGTTACTTTCTCTATAAATTGACATTAGTGTTAAGTAGGGATGTGATGCTGCTATTGTTTATTTTGTACTGTAATATAAGTTCTTTGGTTATTAGATAGCAGCATGAGTGTAGTGTAGTTAAGGACAGTTAGGGGTTCCCTTTTTTTTGTGTAAAGAAATTGAAAGGTATGTTCGAATGTTATAGTGCCCCCTTAGAATTTTTAGAGTGTGTTGTAGCCATGTAAAATGGCTGCGTTCCGATTAATCTGGCCAAAACCCAGTTTAAAACGGCTAATCCGAAAGACTGCTGGGAAAAGCAGCCAAGAAGATACAAGCAGGCAGCTGCAGACAGTTTTGCATATTCGGCTCTGGGAAGGTAGCCCAGATTGATACTCAGGGCTATCAACAGCCCATCGACCCAGGTATTCACAGTTGCATTCAGGACTGTTTGCAGCCAATCTATTCAGGCATCCACAGTTAAATCGGCTATCCCCGGGAACAATTGCAACATATTAGCAATTGAATACCGGGCCAGACCTGTCGGCGTCTGCAGTGGCCAAAACAAAGACAGGTGAGCGACCACCCCCCGATCGAGGAATCGCCTCACCATTGGACACATCGACCCCAGAGATTGGGGACAGAATCCAATCACTTGGGACTCAGGGTCAAGGGCCGCCCCGGTAGGCGGGAAGCCCCTGGGCCCTATAAAAGTGAAGGTCCAAGTTCAGATCTCTCTCTCTCTCCTCTTCAACTGCTCGAGACCTTCGCAAGACCAGCCACCAGCAAGTGTAAGTTTGAATCCAACAATCGCTATCCGGTAGAGACACCTAGCCACCGACCTGTAGCAACCTTTTGAATCCCGCGGGCCAGATTTGATTGGACAAGCCATTCGTTTCCCTGACCTGGTGGGCTCTTCCTAAGGTAAGTATTGGCCAGTAGTGATAGGTTTATTATATAGAAAGCAGTATTAGGGTATTAATATTGCTTGTTGTATATAATTAATGACCGTTGTTTTAATCCTTACTAAGCGGTGTGCTGTGTTATTAATCATAACCTGAACTTGAACCACGTGGCGGTATCATAAAGATACCAGGCGACTCATGAGCAAAGGTGACCGAAACAGAGCAAATAGACTAAGGTTAAAAAGAGCAACAGTGTTGTATTAGGGAAAACTTGGTAAATGTTTTGACCCATAGGACTTGGTAAATGTTTCGACCCATAGGACAGAGTAGGGTAGAACCTGTCCTTGATTGAGGGTACCCGGCATATCAGAGAACAGGAGAAGATTCAGTAGTGTGATCCTTCACGCTTCGCATTGAGGATCAAGAGGACGGATTGTAGCCATTTGGGATGGTCACTTACAATAAGAAACATGGACGGTCACTAAGCATAATGGGAAAAATGGACAATGTAAGGTTCAGGAAGGCTCAGAGCCTGAATGTATATTTGTGAGCGAAGAATCCAGACAGCATCGAAACCCCAACCGATTAGCATTTTGATGGCCCATCTCCGTAAGCCAAAAGACTGATACATGAGCAACCGAGACAATCCCAGACATTTCGGCACCACTCCCTGTACTAAGGAAACATCAACAACAGGGTCAATGACCGCTTAGGACATGCCCGGCCATCAAGGCACCCGCCCCTTTTATTGGCTCAAATCAAATCCAGTGATCAGGAACTGCCCAATTAATGGGGTGCAAACCGAAGGACCGCCCAAAAGAGCGCAAAACTCCCCAAGGATAAAGAGAGAGACCACCATGCGTTCGATCTCTCTTGAACCTGGCGCTCCGGCAACGTCCACCTCCAATTGCAGCACCACCAGAAGCAAGTTCAAGTTCAATGCCCATTACCAGATGGATGAGCCCAGCTGAGCAGCAGTTACTTCTCCAGACCCGATAGATCCAGATTTGAACAACGGCCACTGTTCCTCTGACCTAAGCCAGGTGCCTGAAGTTAAGTACAGGTTATCATAGTTGATAGGTGTAGTTCAACTAGTAGTGTTTATGTTGCATGATAATTGTGAGTGTAAATAAAGTACCCTTGATCTTGAACTAACTAACTGGTGTTTGGCTCTTTGATTGATATCCGGTCGAACCTTGTGGTGGTATCATTCGATACCTAGCGACTCTGAGTAATATAACATCGATATCCAAAGAAAGAAGGGCAACCTTATTGATTGCCATATTCATAGCAGGTAAAAAAGGCAACAAGGGGGTGCTGTGTGCTAATCCGGAGCAACCCTCTGGTGTGGTAACGGTGACCGCCAGCTCCTCCGAGTTTCACCCCCCTGACAATGGGGCATCTTGGAGTCAGCCCCGAAACAGTGTGGCACGGCGAGGCGTGTTTCGCCGGCAAGTGGGCCGGAGCTCTCAGGTCCCAGGGCCCCCAGAGGATGCTTGCCAGAGGCATCGAAGGCCAAGGGACGCGGTAAGCAGCAGGCTGCCTTCACCTCTGATGTGCATTCTGGGGATACACATGGAAGCAATGGTAGAGCACGGAAGGCTCAAGCAAATTGAGGGGAATGCGGTCGAGGGGATGAGCAGGAGAAGGTTGGAGGGTGGGGTGAGGGGTGGGGAGGGAGGTGGCACCTTCGGCGGCTAGTGGCTGTTGGGGACACATATGTACAGCATTAAAAAACATTGCACCCAAGAAATATGCTGCCTCTGGCAGTTCTCCAGCAACGCGGTCCGACCTCCAATCCCCTCCCCCAGCCCCCCGGGCATGGTGGTCCTGGCTTAAACTCTCACTCAAGCATGAAAGCCGTAAAACCGCACCCAGAATTCCAAATGCCGCTTACCTCCCTCTTTATTTCAATCCAGACACAGTAGTTATGTTTTACCTCCTGGCTGTGGACTGATAGAATACTAATAGATAATTAGGCTGTTCTGTAGTCTCAGTATTATGTAAGCTATTTGATTTAGGTTTTCGTGCTTAATTGTGTGGAGACTAGAACTCTCTGAAACAGACTTAATTCACACGTGTATAGGAATGCTTCCAGCACTATGTATTCGACTGGGCTACAGCCTGCCATGGTGCCTGAGCCTGCCAGAATCAAAACCTGCTTTGATAATTTCTCAAATGCTTTAATTTTATCCGAATGTGTCTGCCATCCTATTTAACTTTGATGACAAAACAGGGTGAGGATTCGTGCTGGCATCAAATGAAATGTGCCAGAGACTAAAAAACCTCATTAGTTATGCATCGCTATATATCTGTTACAAAGAAATTCAATTTGACTACTTTTACTTCTGAGATTTCGTAAAACTTCTATTCCTCTATATATCAAAATGGAATGTTATTGGTAGAAAATTTACTATCATATCTAATTGTAATATTAAAATTCAATTTTTGTCATCTTGTAAGTTTATATTTACACTGCAGATAAAGACAAGGATGCAATTCTGCCTTTCAATCTTACCAAATCTTTACCAAAAGACCCATTGTGAATCAATTTGAAATTGGAAACCCTGATAGTGTTAATAGCAATATTTTCACGAAAGAAAGAGGTGGCAGGAACAAGGAACTTGCATTTGTATGGTAACTTTCACAACCTTAGGACATCTCAAAACAATTTTCAGCAAATGAGATCCTTCTGAAGTGTAGCGCCAAATTTTACTGCAAACTTTGGGACCTGACAAATCTGGTCAAAAGGAGAGCCTTGAGCCTACACTTGCCAGCAGCAGGATTAGCTTGGCAATTTTGGGGAAGGCTGTCTCCTAATTGACCATCTGTGGGCTTGCCGCCTGATTAAGAGATGATGGAAAAGCTCCTGATGTTGCCAGTCCAATCAGAGGACTGGCAGCAGTCAAGTCTCAGATGTGAGCACCGATGGCATCCGCCCCTGTGCTGCCACAGGGAGGCCACCTCCACAATATTGGCGGCCTCCCCATGTAGCACGAGGTGCTTCAGCATTGGCAAAATGTTGACGGCTCAGTAAAATGGCTCTTAATAATACAAATTGATCGTTTGCCTGCAATTCTCTGCTGGATAACTTATAAACATTGAAAATAGGAGCAGGAGTAGGCCATTCGGCCCTTTGAGCCTGCTCTGCTATTCAGTATGATCATGACTGATCCTCTATTTCTTTATTTCTTTATTTATTTTATTTTTTATTTTTAAAAATAAATTTAGAGTACCCAATTCATTTTTTCCAAATGAAGGGGCAATTTAGTGTGGCCAATCCACCCACCCTACACATCTTTGGGTTGTGGAGGCGAAACCTACGCAAACATGGGGAGAATGTGCAAACTCCACACGGACAGTGACCCAGAGCCGGGATCGAAGCTGGGACCTCGGCGCCGGGAGGCAGCAGTGCTATCCACTGTGCCACCGTGCTGCCCTCTGATCCTCTATTTCAATGCCATACCAAGATAACATAAGTTAAGGCTGTTTATTAAGGATAATGTGATTGCCTTTGACCAAGAAGCAATACAGAGGAACATAGAAACATAGAAAATAGGTGCAGTTTTAGGCCATTTGGCTTTTTGAGCCTGCACCACCATTCAACATGATCATGGCTGATCATGCGAATTAGGTATCCCACTCCCGCTTTCTCTCCATACCTCTTGATCCCTTTAGCCGCAAGTGCCATATCCAGCTCCCTCTTAAATATGTCCAACAAACTGACCCCAATAGCTTTTTGTGGTAGAGAATTCCACAAGTTCACACCTCTCTGAGAGAAGATCTTCTTCATCTCAGTCCTGAATGGCTTACCCCTTGTTCTTAGGCTGTGACCTTTATTGTGGATGTTCCCAACATCGGAAACATTCTTCCCGCATCTAGCCTGTCCAGTCCCATCAGGATTTGATATGTTTCTCTGAGATCCCCTCTCATTCTTCTAAACTCTAGTGAGTAAAAGCTCAGTCAATCCAATCTTTCTTCATATGTCAGTGCTGTCAACCCGGGAATTAGTCTGGCAGTACAGGAAGGAAAATTTGTAATTGTTTTAAAAGATCTGTGTACGCTGTAATTGTATGAATATTTGAAAAGAAGTTTTTAAAATTTGCATCAATCATAAAGGGATCAACTAAATGTTATTGGAATTAAGAAACACATGTGACCCATTGACCCTTGAGCTGGAAGCACAATCAACAGGAAGGAAATTAAGAAAAAAGCTGTCCGTCAGCGGGATCCTCTGGTCCATCTACAGCGCATCCCGCTGGCGTGAGGTGGCCAGAATCCCGCTGCCAGCAGGGGTACTCCATGTTGGAAAATGTGGCTGGCGGACCAGAGAATCCCGCCCAGAATCAGTTTAAGTTTAAGATTAATTTGTGTTTCTGCAGTTGTGTGTTAAGAAAGGGTTAAAACTTCAGTTGGCTTCATGTAAAGTCAAGGTGTCTGCATGCTGTATAGGTTTTAATTTTACGTTAAACTTTTCCTTCATTGTAATTGAGGTTTTACGATGCGAAAGCAATTGTAGGCTCAAGAAAATGAAGCTGTTGCTTAGCAACCAGAGGCAAACACTGAAAAGTAGAAGCATCTGAGTTAATTGGAACCAGGTAACCCAAAATGCAAGATGCTCTTCACAGAGTCTTCAGTACAGGCAGGACAAAAAAGTAAGGGTCAGAAAGCAAGTCCCAGAGGCTAAGGAAAAGTCAGAAACCAGGGATTGAAAAGAGGAGTCCCAGGAATACTGAAGTAAAAGGGACAAAGAACCAGAATCTGAACAAGGTGCTGTTCATTGAAGTTAAGGAAAGGAGCAGAGATAGGGGGCGAAATTCTCCCCCAACGGCGCGATGTCCGCCGACTGGCGCCAAAGACGGTGCCAATCAGACGGGTATCGCGCCGGCCCAAAGGTGCGGAATGCTCCGCATCTTTGGCGGCCTAGCCCCTCAATGTTGGGGCTAGGCCGACGCCGGAGGGATTTCCGCCCCGCCAGCTGGCGGAAATGGCGTTTGTTGCCCCGCCTGCTGGCGTGGAAATGCGGCGCATGCACGGGAGCGTCAGCAGCCGCTGTCAGTTTCCCGGCGCATGCGCAGTGGGGAGAGTCTCTTCCGCCTCCGCCATGGTGGAGGCTGTAGCGGAGGCGGAAGGGAAAGAGTGTCCCCAAGGCACAGGCCCGCCCGCAGATCGGTGGGCCCCGATCGCGGGCCAGGCCACCGTGGGGGCACCCCCCGGGGTCAGATCGCCCCGAGCCCCCCCCAGGACCCCGGAGCCCGCCCACGCTGCCTGGTCCCGCCGGTAAATACCAGCTTTGATTTACGCCGGCGGGACAGGCAATTTCTGGGCGGGACTTCGGCCCATCCGGGCCGGAGAATCCAGCGGGGGGTCCCGCCAACCGGCGCGGCCCGATTCCCGCCCCCGCCCAATCTCCGGTACCGGAGACTTTGGCGGGGGAGGGGGCGGGATTCACGGCGGCCAACGGCCATTCTCCGACCCGGCGGGGGGTCGGAGAATGACGCCCAGGATCCCAGTTAAAATCAGAGCTGCAAGGTGCAGACCTGGAGACATCAGCTGGCAAAAATCTAAATGTCTGAAGAAATCTTAAGCTTGGGGACACCTCAGTACAGCCTGTGAAGCAGTGGTGTTCTGTTGGTGTGGCTGAGTACCTGAGAGATTGTGTGGAAGCTTGAATACACATGTCAATCCAGGGAAGAGGAATGCTGAAAGGAGAGTTTGAAATCCTGGATGTGGATTTTTGATCAGGGCATCTGAGGGAAAGCTTTGTGTGGGAGAAGATTTCAAAGTTTGTTCTTTGAGCGTGATGATTGGAAACCCTCACGTTGAAGTGAGAGTTCCAGTGAGATAATTTGGCTCACAGTGTGATAAGCATCTGGGGGGATTTGATGAGAAATCCACAGACGTACTGGGTGGCATCTGCCACTTGGTTTCAAAGTGTGCTGTGTCTGACCACAGTTGGCCTGTTGGTTTACATGGACTGTGTATTCACTGAGAACATTAGAATGTAAAATATATATTGTAACTTGCGTTATCCTCACAAATATGGATACATCAGTAAAGTTACAGGCAGGTGAAGGAGTAGTGTATTATACTTAATCTTATTTTGTTTCATAAAGGCTTTATTCTTTTGATTAAAGTTAATCGGTCGTCCGTTGTCTCTACTCATCCAATTCACTTAAAAATAGTTATTATCTATCGATCTGGGGTTCCATTCTGGGACGTGACTGTGCAGTAGTAACATCAGCTGGGAACATGATAATGGTCTACCTCTAATATTAAGATTATGTTGCTTGGTTCACTCACCCAAGGAAATAGTTCACCTGTCTCTACCCTGATAAATCCCTTTATCATTTTAAACACATTGATGTTTCACCCTTTCTAAACTCAAATGAACATCTTTTCTAAGGCCTGTGCCCAATACTGAATACAAACTCCATTTAGGGCCTGATGAAGGTTTTATACAATTGAGCTAAAAACAGAAAATGTTGAAAAATACTCAGCAGGTTTGGCACCATCCCTGGAGATAGAAATAGAGTTATCATTTCAGATTGGTGACCCTTCATCAGTTCTAATTACAGGTCATTGACTTGAAATGTAAATCCTGTTTCTCTCTTTAGGATGCTGCTGGGCATGCTTAGTATTTCTAACATTTTCTGTCTTGATTTCAGATTTTCAGTATCCCTTCTGTACAAACGTGCGTCATCTCCTCACATTCGTATTCCATATTCTACAAAATGCACCGCAGGAATTCAGCAAGGCTCCTTAGACAAAACCTTCCAAACCCATTGCTACTATCTAAAAGGACAAGCACCGCAAACAGATGGGAACACCACCACCTGGACGTTCTCCTCCAAGCCACTCACCACCCAACTTGGAAACAGATTGTTGTTCCTTCACTGTCGCTGGGTCAAAAACCTGGAAACCCCCCTCCCCCTTCCACCGCCCCCCCTCCCCACTGACAGCACTCTAGGTATACTTACCCCACAGGGATTGCAGCGGTTCACGAAGACACCTCATCACCACCTTCTCAGGGACATTTAGGAATGAGCAGTGAATGTTGGCCCAGCCAGCGAAGCCCACATCAAATGAATGAATAATTTAAAAAAACATGTGACAAGAAGGACAATGTTTGTTAGCCTTTTTGACTGCATTTGATACATTTAGACTCGATTTTTGCGATTTGCGTATTGGGCACCCAAGTCCTTTTTACTCCTCCACTGCCTCGAGTCTCTCCCTTTTCAGGTCAGCATTCTATTCTGTATAGTCCCCTTGTCAGTGCTTAAAAACTACAGGGCTCTTCCTCACATCCCTGTCAACACTGAGTTGCCCCTTGACTTTTATCTCATTGACTCTAACGTTACTCTCACCCACTCTTTATTTTCCCAGCTACTGCCTGAGTATTGTTCAATGAACTATTATAAGATGGGTTATCTTCCCAGTGGAGCAGTTTCAGCAGCAGACTTCTGCATGCTGGTCCGACAGTGTAACTAGTTTCCTGCCAGGTGAGCACCCAGCAGGGTTCCCAACCAACAGTCTGTGCCTAGCCTCAACATCATGACAGTGCTACAACAAAGCCTGTAAGGGCAGAAAAATCTCAAAGGGTTTTGTTGCACCTCAAACTTGGGTTAACCAGCATTATGGACAAAGCACTCAAGCTCTCAAATTATCGTACAACAATCTCCTTTATTGTACCTCAACAAGTTACTTCAAAAGTACTGAAACACCACTATAAAGGATATCAAAGCTCTGTTGCACACAGTATTAAAACTCTGATCTACAAAATGTATCAAAACTCACTGCTTGGGCTTAAATTCCATCCGTCAAGAGGCGAGGTGATCAGACCACCTCTCCGTGGATCCCAATGTGCTCTCTGGGTTCTGGACCCAGGGCTTCTTATGATGGTTATTCCTGCAGGTTACTACTTCAGAAGTCTATGTTTCTCTTTTTTATACAGATTTTGCTCATGTTTCCAGTCACTTACTCACAGGACAGCACTAATCAATCAATGTCCTTGAGTCACAAAACTCAAAGAGTCGAGACTCACTCAGGGGTCGTAATTCTCTCAAGAGAATGACACAGAGGGTCGGTGTTTAATCATTTGTTTGTTCAAGGCATAGCAACAGCAATTGTCCAATTAGCTCCTGTGCTCCCTCCCTGGCTGCACATTCTGTTTTTCACTGCAAACCCCCAATGTTTATGTTGCTTATGCTGATAGATCTTTTTAACCATCAGGGTTTTCTTGTGTCTTCACGTTGCTGGTGTCCTTACAAATACCCAATGTGGTGATATACATCACTGTAAGTACACAAAGGGTTAATGTACATACACTACACCTGGCTAGACACTAGAGGGAGCACCAGAGACATGACACACAGACAGTCAACCAATAGGTCAGTAAGATAGGACACGACCAATGGGCATTCAAGATACACACAGAGGTGACACTATCACAGGAGGGCATTACACCAATCCATATAGAAGGATACAGCACACATGCTCAGTCTCTTTCCAGTGGAGACACTCAGTGAGTACAGGCACAGGGTTGATTGAACATCACACCCACCACGTGGATTGTAGCAGACTGGTTCGTCAGTCTGAGTAGCTATAGCATGATTAACAGTAGCGTTGAATCCAAGTAGGAGAATTGTTAACAGTTTAATAAATGTGTTAAAGCTATCTCCAAGTCTGAAACTTCCTTTGTCAGAGTGCACATCAAGGAAGCAGCTTATGCTATGTCAAGAGCATAACAAAACATGGTACTCAGGAGTGACTGTTAAATCCATAGAGCTCAACTCAACAAAACAGTGACAACCAGCAACAGCAGGGATTCCTGTTCCACAGCAGCTCAGGTACCAAGGCAATCTCAGTGAAAACTGGCGTTGGTTCAGGCAGACATTTGAGATCTACCTGGTAGGTCCGACTTAGATGGCGTGGCGGATGCAGAAAAAATAAAGCTTCTACTTACCATCGAGGGTCCAGAAGCAGCTGAAAACTTCCAGACCTTCAAATACTCAAAGGGGCAAAACAAGAGCGACTTCCAGGCAGTCCTGGACAAGTTCCAAGGATTCTGCGAGGAACATGGAAGAAGAAAAGGTAAAAGAGGCACCAAAATTCACCGTGAGGTAGACTTGCAGCAACGAACGGATGTTTTGAATTGCAGCCATCTTGGAAAAGGTGCTGCACATGTGCAGTTGCGCGAAGAGTGCACAGAACAGGAAGGTCCATTTGCGCATGCGCGAGAAGCCACACATGCGCAATTGCGATAAAGGTCCCAAGTAAAGGAACAGCGATCTGCGCATGCGCAATCGCTTCCTACGCACTACGTCACATGCGTCGTGACGTCAGAGGCCCTGGACCACGCCCACTTAAAGGGGAAATGTCCCAAAACACGGGAAAAAAAATTTAAAGCCATAAAACCCGATTCTTTCACCTGGAACGACAGCACAATGCCTGAAATTCGACCAGTAGCTGAAAGTAACCTCCGCAGAACCCTGCAACAAGCAGTTAGCACCGCCCAATGAGATGATACAGTCCTTGAAGACTATGACTCAGACCTTGAATTCTTCTTCGGACATCGCGAGCCCAATGCCAGCTCCGAAACAAAACGTGATGATATGGTCTTGGAAGACAATGACTCAGACGAAGATTCCACCTTGGGAGGAGGCTACCCCAGTACCAAATCTGAACCGCAACTAGACATTGACGACCCCGACGACGAGTTCTTCGGATTGGGGAATCTTCAGCCCAGCATATACGACATCCCGACTCGTGAGTGCAGGATTATGCTGCGGCCTGACGACAAGAAAAAGAGAGTGGTCCACGCACCACAAAGGGTCCCAGCCTCCACACAAGGAGATGATTTGTTCATTGAACATGAAGAGAATGATCACAACTTCAAAACAAAAAGCGATGATTTGTCTATCGAACAGTACACACAATACTGCTCAGACATGGCTGAGTTATTCGGATATGCTGATCACGGCATCAGCAACACAGTTGAAAAGCTCAACACGACTCTTCTCATGGTAGATTCATCCAATACCATGGTGCCATGGCAGATCGTTGATACATTGGATGACAGCAATACCCAAGACGAAGACGACGCCACACAGAGAGCACAGAACGACTCCGTTGAGAGAGCACAGATCAACTCTACAGCGAGAACACTGCACAACTTCACAAAGAGAGTGATTACAGACTCCACAGAGAGAGCGATGAAGCACTCCATAGAGAGAGCGATGAAGGACTCCACAGAGCAAGCGATGAAAGACTCCACAAAGAGAGCGACACAAGCCTCCACAGAGAGAGCGACACAAGCCTCTACAAAGAGAGCGACACAAGCCTCTACAAAGAGAGCGACGCAAGCCTCCACAAAGAGAGCGATGCAAGCCTCCACAGATAGCTCAGTGACAGACTCAAAAATGGAATCAAGCAAACACTCCATAGCTAACGCCATGCATGAAACACACCAGACTCCAGACAGGGAGAATCGACAAGCCAAAGCTGATTCAAGTAAGCCGGACATGACTCCAGAAGGGGAGCGCCACAAACTCAGTGACGGCACGCTCAAGGAAACAGAAGATGCCACAAAGGACGCTGACACGAGTAACTGTGTGAAGGACTCGTATTATCCACAGAGTGTGGTCATTGAGCGCAGCAGACACGGCAACAAAACCCACCAACACAACAACAACATCAAAGGCAATAGCAAGAAGCATACCAAAGGCAACAGCGTCGACAACAAGCATGACAAACACAACGCCACTGGACAACGATTGGTACGACACGGTACAACTCTGCAAATGAGGGACACTGTTACTGCTCAGCTCAGTACAATGACATACCATGGCAGGACGATGCATCTTACCAATTCACGTTTGCTGCACTACCAACAGGCAACCTGACTTTCAGGACAGATGCCATCAAGAATTGCTACCATAAGCATCGAAAAAAAAAGACACAGACTCCAAATCAGTCAATGAAGTGATTTGAACACTTGAACACCTCCTGATGACCAAACACCAGGACACTGACGGCGTTCACAAGGAAATAACAACGTCACCATTGACACTTCTATACCAGACCATATAAATTCATGAACTTTGGACTCATAACTCTTATTTTGTATTGTCTTATCCTCAAATCATCGCAACGATGATTTGGTCTTGTATCATATTGGATAGTCATCACAGTTATCATAACGTGTACATAGCATCACTTATCTACCTAGTTTGTTCAATTTTTTTTAACACTGTACAGAAGATATGTAACTCAAAAAAAGGGGGGATGTGGTGATATGCATCACTGTAAGTACACAAAGGGTTAATGTACATACACTATACCTGGCTAGACACTAGAGGGAGCATCATAGACATGACACACAGACAGTCAACCAATAGGTCAGTAAGATAGGACACAACCAATGGGCAGTCACGATACACACAGAGGTGACACTACCACAGGAGGGCATTACACCAACCCATATATAAGGACACAGCACACATGCTCAGTCTCTTTCCAGTGGAGACACTCAATGAGAACAGACACAGGGTTGATTGAACATCACACCCACCACGTGGATTGTAGCAGACTGGTTCGCCAGTCTGAGTAGCTATAGCAGGGTTAACAGTAGCGTTGAATCCAAGTAGGAGAATTGTTAGCAGTAATAAACGTGTTAAAGCTATCTCCAAGTCTGAACCTTCCTTTGTCAGAGTGCACATCAAGGAAGCAGCTTACGCTACGTCAAGAGCAGAACAAAACACCCAACAGGTGACAGTTCTCCCTTTAATCCATTGAGTGTTAGCTAATTGGATCATTATTATACCCACCTACTTTCCAAGTTAGCATTCAAGTCCAAGCCATGACACAATTTCATTTTAACATTCGTTCTCTCTTTCTGGCTAACAGATATCAAAATCATCACAATAAGAATTGATTATTGTGATGATTTTGATATCTTGTTCCCCAATTCCCAGTATTATCCCACCAGCTCGTTTCTTTTATGGTTTCAATTTCTTTCTGGGTGTCCCTAGCTCGCTGGATAACACCTACACATGTCCTATGGGTTTTAGTTATTTAGTGTTTAATCCATTGCAGGTTTTCTGGGAGAAATCTAATATTGGTACCTATCCTGGCTGGAATTTAGACTTTATGCAAAAGATAGCAATATTGATAGGGTCTCCTATGCTTGCCTGGTTCCTATCCGAAATCGGAGCTCTCTCATAGCCATGCCTTGCCTGTTTTCGGACCTTAATCCAATTACTATTCCAACACAATATTTATTCTTTCCTTTCAGAAATCAAACATTCTATATGATCCTAGGCTTCAGCATGTTTTGTTTGTTAATTTAATCTCTTTGTCACAGCTATCATTGTGTACCTAAATTCTCAATAGTCATAGCTCAAATATTTTGTCTCAACTAGCATACACAAGCTATGTCCCCTTAAGGTTTAAATAACATTGTGTGGTAAAAAATAACTTAAACAAATTTTATGCCACCATAATAAATTGTTGAAGAAACTCCTCCATTACCTCATTATTGTTCTTGAGCATTCTTTCTTAGTTCATGAATAAAATAATCTGCACAACTTCTGTATCTTATTCTTCTTCCAAGGTTTTGACTTCCATTCCATAACCCCAGATAACTACTAAGAATTGGAAAATCCTATTAACTGTTACAACTTCATCCACTCTCACGAGATTTATCACTGGGCGCGATTCTCCAGCCTCGTTGCACTCGATCGAGAGCATGTCAAGGCCGGTGAATAGCGCAAGAGGCCAAGTATGAGAACCCCGCCAGGTGCCAAACAGTTTGCAATGCAACTGACCCGCCTCCATAGGCAAAATCAGGATCCTGCCATAGCATGGCAAGAAGTCAATATTCAGCACTTCAGCCCAATTTCCATACAATTAACTGGAGCCACCCCACTTCCAATGGCCTCCTGCGATTCAGCGGCCTCCCCAGCAAGTGGGCACACCGCCACCAATTAGTACTCATTTTGAAAAACGTGAACCTGGCGGAAGGGTTTCTGCAGGGAGCCGAGGAGGTGAATAGCCATCTTCGCTCACAGGCAAAGAGCCCGGGGGCACTAGGCCTACCGCCCCAGAGCTCGGCGGGGATGCACCCTAGGCTGGGGTGGGCCACCATGGGAGGGGGGGTTGGCGTTGGGGGACGAGATGGTCCATGGGGGGGAAACTGTGCACGACTACACCATGTCAACCGCTGGATTGTGTGTACTTGTATGGGAGCAGCCCTTGTCCCTGCAGGTCTGCCCCACCGACCACCCGTAGCACTCGTCAACTGATGAGGCCTCTGTCCGTGCGGCTGAAGACTATTGCTGAATTGGCAATCACAGTTAAGAAAGCACTTCACATGTCCCAAAAGATTCCAGTGTGTGGGCGGACCATGGAGCATGTGGAGTCATTGCCTAGCATCCCAATCAGACCGTGATGCCTAGACACTGTGGCTGAACACTGCGGGAGGCAACACCACACATGCAGCAGCCAAGATCTGAACACTCAGGTAATGGGCCCCAGCACCGGGACAGTTCCACGGCTGGAGGGTGACTGAGTGCAACAGGGAGGGGACCAGCGCCCGGTCCAAGTAACGTTATGTGCAGGTGTCAGGGGTACAGGGTCTGGGGTCCATCGAGGGGGCCCCGCTGTGGCCGGGTGTGTGTGTGGACAGGGCGTGCTGGGTGTGGGGTGGGGGGGGGGGGGCTAGGATCAATGGGAGAATGGAGAGTCCAGGGGTGGGAGCCACTGCTGTTTGGCAGTCTAACACCCTCTCCCAATTCCTTGCAGATATTTAACAGTATGGACGGTATTTTGGACCGCGCAGAACAGAACCTAGTGGTGCTGCTGGTAGGTCGAGCGGCCAGATGCCGGAGGTGGCGGCAGCAGCAACATCTGCAGAGGCTCGAGGCAGCGGCCCATGTATGGCCTCCGCCCCACTCCCTGAGGACCCGGCCGCCCATCAGGCCAGGGTGAGACCTAGAGGGTGAGGCCTGCAATGGCCCAGGGTGTACAAGCGTCATGGTCATTTGAGCAGATGACAGACAGCACTTGCTGCAGAAGGCTCCGTCTCAACAAGGAGATGGCGTGGCACCTGTGCCATGCCTTTGTGTACCTGGCACCAAGTGGAGAAGGAGGACTCCTGCTCTCGGTGGCCGCCAAGGTCACCCTAATCGTTTATGCTCGTGATCCTTCCAGGGCATCTCACAGGCAACAGCCCACAGGTGCATCCGACAAG
Source organism: Scyliorhinus torazame (assembly GCF_047496885.1). Taxonomy (NCBI): domain Eukaryota; kingdom Metazoa; phylum Chordata; class Chondrichthyes; order Carcharhiniformes; family Scyliorhinidae; genus Scyliorhinus; species Scyliorhinus torazame. The sequence continues at coordinate 94,616,544 of NC_092714.1, read as the reverse complement.
TCACGGATACCCTGTTTGCCCGGGTGGAAAACCAAATCAACTTTTACATTGGCCAAGCCCAACAAGATGCCTGGGCAGCAGGATTCTCCGCAATCGCCGGAATGCCTCAGGTTCAGGGGCTGATAAACTGCACGCATGTCGCCTTGCACATGTGGTGTTCTTTGTGATTCTGTTATCAGGATGGACGTCGTAGTGTTCACAAAGACCACAGAAGCGAAGTTCATTAATGAAGCTAACTTTTATTTCCACTACTTATTAAAGCTCGACCACTTACAAAGAACAAAGAACAAAGAAATGTACAGCACAGGAACAGGCCCTTCGGCCCTCCAAGCCCGTGCCGACCATACTGCCCGACTAAACTACAATCTTCTACACTTCCTGGGTCCGTATCCTTCTATTCCCATCCTATTCATATATTTGTCAAGATGCCCCTTAAATGTCCCTATCGTCCCTGCTTCCACTACCTCCTCCGGTAGTGAGTTCCAGGCACCCACTACCCTCTGCGTAAAAAACTTGCCTCGTACATCTACTCTAAACCTTGCCCCTCTCACCTTAAACCTATGCCCCCTAGTAATTGACCCCTCTACCCTGGGGAAAAGCCTCTGACTTACTCCTATAGTAAACAATAATCTAGTAATTTACAATCTACACTCTACTAACACTAGCCTCTACACTCTATCTTTACTGTACTATAACATTTCACATAATGTCGCATCCCCCTTGTTTGAGAAAAATGTTTAAAATTCTTTCTAACATTTCTTTTACATACATTGTCGAGAATACGTTCATACAGTTCATGCATAATGTTATATTACATATCGTAATTGCAATTAGAGGGTTGCAGTCCTTAGTGTTTGTGGTAGTATGCATTAGGGGTCATGTGGGACTGTGAAGCCGTGATGTCATTGGCTGACAGATCCCGGGTCCTGGTTGGACGATGACCTCTAGCTCCGCCCTGAAGGCGGAGTATAAGTACCAGGAGTCCTCCCCCGCAGGTAGTCTACTACTGAACTGCGGGGGAACAGTCACGCTTAATAAAGCCTCATCGACTTCACTCTATTCGTCTCTCGGAGTCTTTGTGCGCTACAATTTATTAAGCGTGACTAAAGGACTATGGAGCTCAGGATCATCCCGGAATGCCTGAGGATCAGCCCCCACGCAGTGAACGCGGCAGCAGCTTTCAAGCACTGGCAGACTTGTTTCGAGGCCTACCTCAGAACGGCCCCCGGCCGGGTCACAGAAGACCAAAAACTACAGGTCCTGCACTCGAGGTTAAGCACGGAGATTTTCTCCCTCATCGAAGACGCAGAGGATTTCCAGACAGCCTTCGCAGCACTAAAAAGTCTCTATGTTCGCCCAGTAAACCAGATCTACGCTCGCTATCAACTCGCAACGAGACGGCAAAGTCCCGGAGAATCGATAGATGAATTCTACGCCGCGCTACTAATTTTGGGACGGGCCTGCAGCTGCCCGCCGGTGAACGCAAATGAACACACGGACATGTTAATGCGCGTGCTTTTGTGGCAGGTATGAACTCCTCCCAAATCCGCCAAAGACTTCTAGAAAAACAGTCGCTAGGACTCTCAGAGGCACGGGCCCTAGCAGCCTCCCTAGACGTGGCCGCGCGAAATACCCGCGCCTACGGCCCCGACCGCGCGGCAGCCCATTGGGCTCCGTACGCACCCGTCGCGACAAACCCACCCCCCCCCCCGGACACCCCACAGGCTTGCGCAGTTCAAACGCCAAGTCGCACCGGGGGAGCCCGCTGCTATTTCTGCGGCCAGGCGAAACACCCCCGGCAGCGCTGCCCGGCCCGCGCAGCGACCTGTAAGAGCTGCGGGAAAAAGGGCCATTTCGTGGCTGTGTGCCGATCCCGCGAGGTCGCCGCTGTCCCGGGAGAACAGGGAGCCCTGCACGCCGTTTACGCTCCCCAACCCCCCCAGCGCCCCATGTACGACCCGCAGGCGCAACCATTCTGGGTCCCGACCACCGCTCTCCCCGGAGAACAGGGAGCCCTGCACGCCGTTTACGCTCCCCAACCGCCCCCCCCCCCCCGCGCCCCATGTATGACCCGCCGGCGCTACCACTTTGGGTCCCGGCCACCACTGTCCCCAGAGAAGAGGGAGTCCTGCGTGTTCCTAACGCTCCCCAACCCCCCCAGCGCCCCATGTGCGACCCGCAGGCACCGCCATTTTGGGTCCCGGCCAACACGAGGGGAGGAAGGGCGCCGCCATCTTGGACCACCCCAGACCTGTGCGACGCATGGGGGTGGCCATTTTGTCCACCCCCGCCGCCATCTTGTGACCCCCAGCCATGTGCGATGCATGGGGGCAGCCATCTTGTTCACCCCCGACGCCAACTTGGACGGCAACAACGGACCCCAGTGTCGACGGCTCCACGGGGTTCGAAGAAGACGCTCAACCATTACAACCACGTCTGGCTTCAATGACGCTGGACCAAGCACGGCCCTGGACGCTCCAGACGACGACGACAACGGTGCTGATAAACGGGCATGAGACACCATGCCTGGTCGACTCCGGGAGCACGGAGAGCTTTATCCACCCTGACACGGTAAGACGCTGTTCTTTGACCATCCGTCCCAGCGCACAAAAGCTTTCCCTAGCTGCAGGATCCCACTCTGTACAGATCAAAGGCTTCTGCATAGTTACCCTAACGGTGCAAGGGAGGGAGTTCAAAAACTACAGGCTCTACGTCCTTCCCCAACTCTGCGCCCCCACATTACTGGGATTAGACTTCCAGTGCAATCTAAAGAGCCTAACCTTCAAATTCGGCGGCCCAATACCCCCACTCACTATCTGCGGCCTCGCAACCCTCAAGGTGCAACCCCCATCCTTGTTTGCAAACCTCACCCTGGATTGCAAACCCGTCGCCACTAGGAGCAGACGGTACAGCGCCCAGGACCGGACTGGAGAGAAGTTACTGGAGAGAAGTCTTCAAGACAGGATCTACTCCCATTTGGAAGCAAATGGATGTATTAGTGAGAGGCAGCACGGTTTTGTGAAGGGGAGGTCGTGTCTCACTAACTTGATAGAGTTTTTCGAGGAGGTCACTAAGATGATTGATGCAGGTGCGGCAGTAGATGTTGTCTATATGGACTTCAGTAAGGCCTTTGACAAGGTCCCTCATGGTAGACTAGTGAAGTCATACGGGATCAGGGGTGAGCTGGCAAGGTGGATACAGAACTGGCTAGGCCATAGAAGGCAGAGAGTAGCAATGGAGGGATGCTTTTCTAATTGGAGGGCTGTGACCAGTGGTGTTCCACAGGGATCAGTGCTGGGACCTTTGCTCTTTGTAGTATATATAAATGATTTGGAGGAAAATGTAACTAGTCTGATTAGTAAGTTTGTAGACGACACAAAGGTTGGTGGAATTGCGGATAACGATGAGGACTGTCGGAGGATACAGCAGGATTTAGATTGTCTGGAGACTTGGGCGGAGAGATGGCAGATGGAGTTTAATCCGGACAAATGTGAGGTAATGCATTTTGGAAGGTCTAATGCAGGTAGGGAATATACAGTGAATGGTAGAACCCTCAAGACTATTGAAAGTCAAAGAGATCTAGGAGTACAGGTCCACAGGTCATTGAAAAGGGCAACACAGGTGGAGAAGGTAGTCAAGAAGGCATACGGCATGCTTGCCTTCATTGGCCGGGGCATTGAGTATAAGAATTGGCAAGTCATGTTGCAGCTGTATAGAACCTTAGTTAGGCCACACTTGGAGTATAGTGTTCAATTCTGGTCGCCACACTACCAGAAGGATGTGGAGGCTTTAGAGAGGGTGCAGAAGAGATTTACCAGAATGTTGCCTGGTATGGAGGGCATTAGCTATGAGGAGCGGTTGAATAAACTCGGTTTGTTCTCACTGGAACGAAGGAGGTTGAGGGGAGACCTGATAGAGGTCTACAAAATTATGAGGGGCATAGACAGAGTGGGTAGTCAGAGGCTTTTCCCCAGGGTAGAGGGGTCAATTACTAGGGGGCATAGGTTTAAGGTGAGAGGGGCAAGGTTTAGAGTAGATGTACGAGGCAAGTTTTTTACGCAGAGGGTAGTGGGTGCCTGGAACTCGCTACCGGAGGAGGTAGTGGAAGCAGGGACGATAGGGGCATTTAAGGGGCATCTTGACAAATATATGAATAGGATGGGAATAGAAGGATACGGACCCAGGAAGTGTAGAAGATTGTAGTTTAGTCGGGCAGCATGGTTGGCACGGGCTTGGAGGGCCGAAGGGCCTGTTCCTGTGCTGTACATTTCTTTGTTCTTTGTTCTTTGTTCCCTCTGTCGACAGAGGCTTGCCAGGTCTTCAGCCGCATCAAAGCGGATATCGCAAAGGTCACGCTGCGTGCCATCGACGAGTCCCTCCCCTTCCAGGTCGAGAGCGACGCCTCCGACGTAGCTCTAGCGGCCACCCTTAACCAAGCGGGCAGGCCCGTGGCCTTTTTCTCCCGAACCCTCCACGCTTCAGAAATCCGCCACTCCGCAGTGGAAAAGGAAGCCCAGGCCATAGTGGAAGCGGTGCGACATTGGAGGCATTACCTGGCCGGCAGGAGATTCACTCTCCTCACGGACCAACGGTCGGTAGCCTTCATGTTCGATAATGCACAGCGGGGCAAAATCAAAAACGACAAGATCTTAAGGTGGAGGATCGAGCTCTCCACCTTCAACTACGAGATCTTGTATCGTCCCGGAAAGCTGAACGAGCCGTCCGATGCCCTATCCCGCGGCACATGTGCCAACGCACAAATTAACCGCCTCCAAACCCTCCACGAGGACCTCTGCCACCCGGGGGTCACTCGGTTCTACCACTTTATTAAGTCCCGCAACCTCCCATACTCTTTAGAGGAGGTCCGTACAGTCACAAGGGACTGCCACATCTGCGCAGAGTGCAAACCGCATTTTTTCAGGCCGGATGGTGCGCACCTGATTAAGGCTTCCCGCCCCTTTGAACGCCTTAGTCTGGATTTCAAAGGACCCCTCCCCTCCACCGACCGCAACATATACTTCCTTAATGTGGTGGACGAGTACTCCCGCTTCCCATTCGCCATCTCCTGCCCTGACATGACCGCGGCCACAGTCATTAAAGCCCTGAACACCATATTCACACTGTTCGGTTGCCCCGCATACGTCCACAGCGACAGGGGGTCCTCCTTCATGAGTGACGAGCTGCGCCAATTCCTGCTCAGCAACGGTATAGCCTCGAGCAGGACGACCAGCTACAACCCCCGGGGGAATGGGCAAGTAGAGAGGGAGAATGGCACGGTCTGGAAGACCGTCCTACTGGCCCTACGGTCCAGGGACCTCCCAGTTTCACGGTGGCAGGAGGTCCTCCCGGACGCCTTCCACTCCATCCGGTCACTACTGTGTACTAGCACTAACCAAACGCCTCATGAGCGCCTCCTTGTCTTCCCCAGGAAGTCCTCCTCTGGAACGTCGCTGCCGACCTGGCTGGCGGCCCCAGGACCCATCTTGCTCCGAAAACATATGCGGGCGCACAAGTCGGACCCGTTAGTCGAAAGGGTTCACCTCCTTCACGCGAACCCGCAGTACGCTTACGTGGAGTACCCTGACGGCTGACAGGACACGGTCTCCCTGCGAGATCTGGCGCCCGCCGGCAACACACACACCCCCCCGACACCAATCACCCCCTTCCTGCCACCGCCGCACCCCGCGACCGCCCCCTTCCCAGGAGGATCGGTCCTCCTCCCAGGCCCGACCAGGAGTGAAGCCCAAGCTGAAACCGTAAGGCTCCCGGAGACGACAACACCGGAACAAGCACCACCACCACCACCGGGGCCGAGGCGATCGACACGGACGACCAGACCGCCCGACCGACTCGTGGCGTCGATCTAACACTACAATATGTGGACTTTTAACGAGAACATTTTGTCTTTTTTTCCCTGATGATTACTGTAAATAGTTCGAAACAAAAAAAAACCTTGTCCATACTGTAATAACATGCAAAAGTTTTCCTCCCAGGACCAGCCTTGTAAACCCTTACCACCATGCGAAGCATCACCCCGCCGGGTTCATTTTTAACAAGGGGTGAATGTGGTAGTATGCATTAGGGGTCATGTGGGACTGTGAAGCCGTGATGTCATTGGCTGACAGATCCCGGGTCCTGGTTGGCCGTTGACCTCTAGCTCCGCCCTGAAGGCGGAGTATAAGTACCAGGAGTCCTCCCCCGCAGGCAGTCTACTACTGAACTGCGGGGGAACAGTCACGCTTAATAAAGCCTCCTCGACTTCACTCTATTCGTCTCTCGGAGTCTTTGTGCGCTACAGTGTTTTACAAGTTTAGTCGATTAGGTGGTTTTCTTGTCCTTTTTGATCTTCTCAATGCAGTTGCAGTGTCATTGGAATTGTCTCTTGTCTGTTCCTTATGTCTATTTAATAACAACGTTGTTGGTATGTCAAGGTTACAAAACATGGTGTCTGAGTTTGTCGGCTCTGGAAACTGCAGCAAATTCCTTACCTTTAGCAATGCTTGTCGATTTCTGCGAAACACCAGTCCAGCCGCAGTTTGTACCACATACGATCATGGTGCAACCTCAGTTAACACCTTTGCAAAGCCTGACCAACCACCAGCTGGATTTCATATCCTGACGACATCGCCTTCTTTCAGTGGCAGTAATTGTTTTGCATGCCTGTCATAGTTTGCTTTTTGCTTGCATTGCTGTTGCTTTATTTTTTTCATGTATTAACTGTTTGGAATTGTTATGGGAGGAAATGTTATACCATCTTCCTTCCCATGAGCATCTGGGCAGGCAACAATCCTGACGACAAAGGAGTAGCTCTGTAGCTTAACAGCATTAGCAAAAAATCCTTTTTATCATCAAACGCCTTTTGGGACAGTTGTTTCACGATTCTGACTCCTTTCTCGGCCTTCCCATTGGATTCGGGATATAATGGACTTGAGGTAACGTGTTGGAGGTTGTAACCTTCTACAAATGACAACCATTCCCAACTACTGAAACAGGGTCCATTATCCGTCACGACTTTTAATGGAATGCCAGTCGAGCAAACACAGACTTCGCCGCTCTTATGACTGAGTGGGCAGTCGAATCTGGCAAAGTTATGACTTCAGGATAATTGGAATCAATGATTATTAAATAATCATTCCCTCAGAAATAGAACAGGTCTATTCCAACCTTTGACGATGGGTTTGTGACTGTCTCACGTGCAACAAAGGATTCTTTACACTGGGATGGTTGATGTGTTTGACAGACACTACACTCTTGCACGTAGTTGTCAACGTCTCTATTGATGCCTGGCCAATATACTGAATGCTTGGCACATCTTCGACACTTCTCTATCCCTTGATGCCCTTCATGTATTTTTCCCAGAATGCTTCTTCATAGGCAGGACGGTATTACAATTCTGTCTCCTTTCAACAGGAATCCATTTATAACAGTCGGTCATCCTTGATACTTTGAAAACTGTTGCAACTGCCATGAGGCCATCCTTCTCTTAGGCTCTTGACCACCTGTTGAAGTATTCTGTCTTTTTCATTTTCATCCCGTAATAAACTTAGCCTCAATATTTCCTCACAGCCATTTAAATTTCTGGCTGTGTGTATTCTTTGTACCAAATTCAATTTAATGCATGCATCTACCCCAATTAGTGATGACTTTGTATCATCCAGAACTTCAAATTCCAATGGCATACAGATGTCACTATTCTGTACCGTAAGTCAGCAGGAACCTTTCGTCACTTTTGCGCTCCCGTTGTAGTCTGTCAACCGATAGTTTGACTTTTTAATCTTGGAATCTTGTTCACTTGTATTAGATCCGGCTCTGTGATTAAATTTGCATGTGCACCCATATCCAGCTTGAATAGAACACCAGACCCATTAATATTAAGTGTTATAGTCCAATCTTTGATTAAACGGTGAGCTGAAATATTGTTCTATCATCAGAGTCCAGTGCATTAACTCTGGTTATTGCTACTACCATGATATTATCCTGCAGAGTAAACTTAGAGGAATCATTAATTGAAGTTAACATTTTTTCTTCATGTCCTTGATTTTGTATACTCTGTCCCTTTTTATATCTATGGAACGATTTTTTAGAGTTGTTTTCCGGTATCACTGAAGTAAAATGGCATTGTGAGACAAAATAATTGAACTTGCTGCATCACGTGCATTTTTTCTCTTTTGCAGGACAATTTTCTCTACAGTGGGCGTGGCCACAGTGTTTGCACATCATCCCACTGGTGATGTCATTTTCAAAATGGCCACCATCAGTGGCACGCTGTTTTCTGAATTGTACCACAGAGTCAATGGTGTCGGCCACATAACCCGAGTTCAGGCCTTTTTCTTTAGCCCTGAACTCTGCATGTTTGTTTGTGGCTTGCTCACTGGCCGTGCAAAGATTTATGGTTTCTTCTAACAGCAAAATTGGTTTTCTTAGTAATCTTTCTCGCAATTGCTCATCATATATACCAAACACTCTTTGATCCCACAACATCGAATCTGCAATTGAGGAAAAATTACAGGACTGCGTTCTCAGTCTTAAATCAGTTATAAACAAATCTATTGATTCTCCGTTTAGCTGCAGCCTTTTTCGGAACATGTAGCACTCGAATGTTTCATTCACCTGCGCTTTGCAATGAACGTCAAATTTGTCCATGACCCGTTCAAATTTTTTCTTATTCGCACTCTCTGAGAATTCAAAGGAATTAAATAATTCAAATGCTGTAGTCCAGCTAAATTGAGGAGGAGCGTGATTTTTCGATGATCACTTTAATGTGGAGACAGGTTAAAAAAAACTTCAAATTACTGTTTGATATTTTTCCAGTTTAGACTTAGTTTACCGGTTATCCTGAAGTATCCAGACCTTCCATCTTACGATCAGTAGCTTGGCGCGGTCTCCGAGATCTGTGTAGCAGCGTGATTGTTCTTTTCCTCTTAGAAGCTAAATTCACTTTCTAAACTCACTGCTTACTTCTAGGAACACATCCTGGTACCATGTGGTGTTCTTTGTGAATCTGTCATTAGGATGGATGTCATAGTGTTCACAAAGACTACAGAAGCTAACTTCATTAACAAAGCTAAATTTTATTTATACTACTTATTAAAGCTCGACCACTTACTCCTAGAGTAAACAATAATCTGGTAATATACAATTTATACTCTACTAACACTAGTCTTTACACCTTATCTATAACTGTACTCGACACTCTCTCACTGCTCCTTTCCTGCCCTCTCCAGCCTTCTCCCAGAAGCCTGTGAGTCAGTGCTTTATATAGTTCTGCATCTAGCTCCATCTAGTGGTTAATTATGATATTCGGAACATTTCACAAAATGTCACAGCATATACCAGGTCGGCTGGAAGTGCCCTACATCAACAGAAGGGGGTTCCGCTCCCTGAATATACAGCTTGTGTGTGACCACAGCATGCAGATCATGCACGTGTGTGCACGCTTCCCAGGGAGTGTGCACGACAGCTACATCCTGAGGCAGTCAGACATCCCTGGCCTCATCAAGGACCACCACAGAATGGCCAGCTGGCTCCTGGGGGATAAGGGATATCCGCTGAGGACCTGGTTAATGACTCCAGTATGGCGGCCGGTGACCGAAGCGGAGACCCAATACAACGAGGCCCATGAAGCCACCCGAGCTGCCATTCTGCTGTGCATCGGACTGCTTAAAATGTGATTCCGAAGCCTCGACCACTCCAGTAGTGCCCTGCAGTACACCCCCTGGTGGGTTGCCCGCTTTGTGGTGGTCTGCCGTGTCCTCTACACAGCAGTGGGGCTATGTACTGGAGATGGGGGATGAGGAACATGAGGCCATCTCTGAGGAGGAGGATGATCAGGACGAGGATGATATTGAGGCGCCGGACCAGCAGGAGCTAGAGGACGATCATAGGGAGGAACCGAGGGACTATCCAGAAGCTACAGGACAGGCGGAGCGGTGAGGGTCCGGTAAGCCTGGAGGGACAGGGAGGCCCTCATACTCACCCACTTCACATAGGACATGGCCTGGTCCTCTACCTTCCCCACCCTGCTCCCCCAATTTCCCACCCTCCCATTATATGTTTCACATCAGTCCAGTGTGCTGGGACTGTGTCACTGTCGAGGCCAGGGGGGGGTGATGATAACCCACAGAAACCTGGTGATCCTCAATCTATGCCATGGATTGACCTCTGCCTGTCTGCTGGGTTCTCGCTCCCACCCATCAGCTGCAGACTGTATGCCCAGGTTGGGGGTGGGGGGTGGCAGATGTGCATCCCTGGAGAGATGGGCCAAGGGTTCAGAGGTCAACCCGCATTGCGGAAGAAAGTGACAGAGGCTTCATACTGGTTATAGTGAAGAATGATTAATGTTTCACAAGTGTCCAACAATGCCCCACTCTCCCCTTCATCAACCCATCCCATGGAGGGGCAGCTGGTTCGAGCCCCGGCATCATCTGGCTCTGCCAGCCCTGGCGGCACACCAATGTCTGCACCATGGTGTTGACATCCTCGGTGATGCTCCTCAGTGATTGGGCTATTTTATGCTCTGCAGTAACTCGGCAATGTCCATCTGCAACTGGGATAAGCTGCGCAGTGCCTCGGCCATTTCGACTAAGAGCGGGTCATGTCCCGCAGCAGCTCATCAAGGTCAGCCTGGTACTGGGTCATGACTCCAGCAAGTCGGACATTCTGCTGAGGCCCTCAGCCATGGCTGCCACCCATTGTGTCACGCCTCGGGTACCTCCATTAATGCTGCTGGCGTCGTGCACCAGGCTCTGCACTGCGGTCGCAACCTTAGCAGTGTTGGCCTTGGGGCCACACATTGCTGGCGACATCTCCTGCATCCGTAGCCTCTGGGACCCCTCCAATTGGCTATGAGCCTGCTGGAGTGTCGCTAATATCTCCCTCTGAATGTCCCACCTGTTCCCTAACATCTCTATCAGTTCTGGCATAGCTTGGCTTATAGCGAGGTTCACTTATGCTTTTAAAAATTGTGAAACTGGCACCGTGGCTGATGAGGGAGAAAGAGGGGTACATAAAGTGTCCAACATCGGCATACTTTGCTGACAGTCGTGCCTCTGGCCAGGGAGCTTCTGCCATGGCCGGGGGAGTAACGGGAGATGGCCAGGAGGTGTGCTGTGGGGTCATGGTGGACAGGCACGGAACATCATTGCCGCAGCCTGCAAGGCAGCCATGCTGCTCCGCACGCAGCTGATTGCTCACTGTGAACTTAGAGCCACAGGTCGTATGTGTCTCCACCCAGGGCACCTCGCTTGATACCCTCTGGCCCCAGCTGATCCTTCAGCAGGACGGACACGCTCTAGTGTAACCAGTGCCATCTTGTTGGCTGGGTTGAGGGTGGGTGTGTAGTGAAGCATATAAATGCGGCTGCAGCTTGTCAGCCTCCCGAGTGTCAATCATGTACCCGGCGGATCCCACACAGTTTTTCATTGGGATTGATTGTGTTCCACAGCCGCTGAATCGGTCCAGGTTCGGCGCCAGTTTTGCTGTCGTGGAAGTCCATGAATCCTGCCCTGTCCTCAGGAGTGGAGAACCCCACCGTTAATTTTTCCTTGACACTCAAGTCTCATACAGACTATCTTTACATTGCCCTTTATTTGTCAAAGATTAAAATCTGTTTATCCCTTTAACTTTAGCTACTTTCCCTTTTATAGGAGTTGTTATTCCATGCATTTAATTTATTTAATTAATTAAATATCAAGAACAATTATATCCAGGCAGGGAAGAACAGCCAAATTATCAGAAACAGTACTGCTTACAATTGGTTTGGATGTTAAGTCAAACTAATGCTTCTCCTGTTTCCAGACACTTTATCCCCGCTCCCCTACTCTCTCCCCTGGTAGACCCCCTCAATGACGCATTAAAAAACCCAGCTTAAACAAAGAACAAAGAACAAAGAAAAGTACAGCGCAGGAACAGGCCCTTCAGCCCTCCAAGCCTGTGCCAACCATGCTGCCAGTCTAAACTAAAATCTTCTACACTTCCTGGGTCTGTATCCCTCTATTCCCATCCTATTTATGTATTTGTCAAGATGCCCCTTAAATGTCACTATCGGCCCTGCTTCCACCACCTCCTCCGGCAGCGAGTTCCAGGCACCCACTACCCTCTGTATAAAAAACTTGCCTCGTACATCTCCTCTAAACCTTGCCCCTCGCACCTTAAACCTATGCCCCCTAGTAATTGACCCCTCTACCCTGGGAAAAAGCCTCTGACTGTCCACTCTGTCTATGCCCCTCATAATTTTGTAGACCTCTATCAGGTCATCCCTCAACCTCCGTCGTTCCAGTGAGAACAAACCAAGTTTATTCAACCGCTCCTTTGAAAATATCCTTTAATTTTGTTGCTACAGGGCGCTGTCACATAAACAATATATGACCTTAATTTACAAAGACTGATTATACAAACAATTTAGCTCAAATGGTAACAGACAAATCTGAATGAGTTAACTTTTTTCAACAAAAGACAAAGGGCAGGATTCTCTGTCCAGCATTGCAGGAATCGAGAAACACAACCTGACGGAGAATCGCACATCAGCGGAAATTCGAGGCAGGCACCGGGGGCCCGACGGAATGCCCTGCTCCGGTGCCTCAACCGCGACATGAATGCGTTCTGCGCTGCATGCTGGCATGGTACTAGATGATTTGGCAGATATGTTGCACTGTCCCCTTGCTCGGCCGGCGTAATCGACAGGCCCGGTCCTCGAATGACAGGCACTGCCGGTACACACGAGGCCTCATGCGGAGCCTCCTTTGCACTTCCTCCTCCTCGGCCTGTTGGGGGCCAACTCTCCATCCTCACTGGCTGCCTCCTGTTCCTCTGGGGCATACTCCAGTGCTGCACACTCCACTGCTGCACACTCTGCTGCTGCACGTTCCGCTGCTGCAGCTTCCATCTCCTCGAGCCAGGGGCCAAGGCGTAGTCAGTAGGGTGCGCAGCAAGATGGCTGCCTTTCAGGCCGTGGTCCATGCCTGAACACCACCACAGTCCCTTGGGGGGCCGCCCCGGCCGCACAGCCCATCCCCTCATGATCACCATCCTCCCTCCCCCACCTGCGTTGGCCCAGCCAGCATCAGGGGCAGCAGCCCACGGTCATGCATCTCCGCGTCCTACCTCCTCTCTCTCCCTCATCAGCCATGGTGCCTGTTTCTCGATTTTTAAAAGCACAAGTGAATCTCACCGTCTAGAATTCCCCCCCGGTGGAGGCGGAGAATCGCAGGGACCCCAGAGAATATCAGTCAAGCCCGCTAATGATATTCAAACGGCATTTACTGTCCGTGCAGTTTTGAATGCATTGACACCGCATTGTGCAGCTGAGAATTGCGATTTGCCGTGAAACTGGCACCCGCCAGAATTTCAGCGTAAAAACTGATTATCCGCCCAATCGCGTTTCGCGATTCTGCCGTCATCCGATGGAGAATCCCGCCCAAGTTTCCTTTTCAATTCAGCTGCCAACTCTACTGGAATTGGACCTGTGTTTTCTATGTGCATTTAGAATACAGTAATTCAAACTCTTTTCCAGACTGTTAGTTAGCTTTTTCCAAACAAGAGCTGTCTGCTTTATCACTGATGTGAGTCTCCCACCATGCTTACTGCACAGAGGTGTGCCTGTAGGAACCCACCATTGTTTTTGCATCTTGTCAATTCGTTTACAATGTTTCCAGGTGAGGTGAAGGGACATAGTTCCTTCCTTTCTCCGTTCTGTAACACCATGCCGCATGCTTCCTCCCCTTTTTTTGGCAAAGGGCCACTTGGGGTTCTTTTCAGTGTAAGTGAGGGTTTCAGCTGCCACTACATGCCCCGTAAGTTTGTTTTGATGGGATTCATGGGCGAGGGTGCAAATTGAGCTGACAGTTCATACTCATATCACACGGAGAATTATCCCAGGGGTCATCCTGCCTCTAAACCTATGGGCCTTATCTGCTATGCCCCCTGCCCCCCAATCTATATTGCTGTCTCCGATGCCCCTCCAAGTTGACAATAGAAACTTCAATTTGTCACTGTCATTATCTACTCCTCGATCCTCAAAAGCACATATCAGACCTTTTTAAGCTGGGAGTTGCAACTTTAGCTTGTCGATCTCCCTCTGACACTTTGCATGGTCAGTTGATTTCTGTCTTTGTTCTGTGTGTGACTTATGGGAGACCTTCCCAGCAGCCTGTAAGTCATTGCATGTCTGTTCTATCTCCACAATCTTCCTGTTAGCTGCATCCTATTTTCGCACAGCTCTCGCTCTCTCTTGATCTGCTTTCTCACACTGCATCTGCAATTGACTCATACTTAACACTTGCATTGCATTTCTTTGTTCAGCGTCCAAGGCTCTAACATGCCAAGTGTCTATCTCACCATTCGCCTTTTCCGCTTCTTGTTTTACAGCCTCGAACTGCTATTGTCGCCCTGTATTTTCTACCTCCTTCTCATATAATTATTTTGTACAGCAGCTGTTGCTGTAGCTTTATTCAATTTGGAGGCATGTTTCCCTTTTCCCTTCCGAATTTCTTCCCAATACTGCTGACCAGCAGGTCCCTGATCCTTAAAAACCTTCTCAGCATTTTCTACCCATTTTTGCCACTTGCCATTCAGATAACCCCAGAGCACCTTCAGCCAGCCTTGTACTTCAATAGCCATGCTCTCCCTCTGACACTTACTTGGGTTCATTAAGGTTCTCACAAAGCACCAATTTCTATACTGACTTCTTGTAAAGCTCATTACACACAAGTCAAGTCTCACATCTTTCTTTTTCATGAGGATATTCTTTGACTATCCCAATATATTTTTCTCAGTCTCAATAATCTCTCACATCTCTTATCCCCTTTCACAGAAAGAATCCTTCCAGCACCTTTTGTCACTGGCCACCTTCCACAAGGTGGTTCGAAGAGCATTTACCTACTTCTATTCTTACTTTGGGTCTCAGACCCGTGCTTAGACAGTTCCAGAGTACCAAAATCAATGTCCTGAATGCATTTTGGTTCAACATGGTCTAAGTATCACACTTAGTCAACTTTGTTGAATATCGGGCCCACCCAAGAATGCCAAATATTGCATCTCAAACTTGGGTTAACTAGCGTTACGGCAAAACACTCAAACTCTCAAATTATTGTACAGCAATCTCATTCATTGCACCTTATCCAGTTACCCCCAAAACATCAAAACACTCCAATAAAGAATATCAGAAGCTCTGTTACACACAGTATCAAAACTCAATTACACAAAATATCAAAAGATCTGTTGCACACAGTATCAAAACATACAGTGATCAAAGCACGAAGCGAACCTGGGGCTTCACAGCGCCAGGGTCCCAAGTTCGGTTCCTGCTTGGATCACAGTCTGTGAGGAGCTTGCACGTTCTCCCCGTGTCTGCATGGATTTCCTCCGGTGCTCCGGTTTCCACGAACGTGTCCCAAAAGACGTGTTTGTTAGGTGAATTGGACATTCTGAATTCTCCCTCTGTGTACCCGAACAGGCGCCGGAGTGTGGAGAGTAGGGGATTTTCACAGTAACTTCATTGAAGTGTTAATGGAAGCTTACTTGTGACAATAATAAAGATTATTATTGATTATTATTAAAGGTATCAAAACTCATGCCTTGGACCTAAATATCAGTAGTAAGAGGCGATGTGATCAGACTCCGTCTTGGTGGATCCTGATGTCCTCTCTGGGTCCAGGGCCCAGGGTACAGCTTCTTATGATGGTTATTCCTACAGGTTACCGCTTCAGAAGGCTCTTTGTCTCTCCTTTTTATACAGATCTTACTCATGCATCCAGTCACATAATCACGGGACATCATTAATCAATCAGTGTTCTTGATGTTTTGTTACCTGTAAGGCAGGTAATCTGTGCTACTCACTTCAGTTGCAGTAGAGGCTTTGGAAGAAGGCACAAAGTCGTCCAGACGTTTTACAGGTTTATTGAGCAACACAACTTAAATAACTGCGTGAGTTCTTACTTTAAGAACTATATTAGTACAAAGGTTACAACTTTTCTATACACTACAACTAGGCCTGACCACACTAGCAGCCCTGAGCTAAATCTCTGCCTCTGTTCGCCTCACGGTCGAATCCACCCAACAGCCCAGAGGGCTGTTTGCTTCCCCTTTTTATACACGCCAGTGCTCCCCCTAGTGGTCTTTCCATTACCCATCAGCCCCTTCTCTACATACCCAAGTAATTCACTACATCCCCCTTTATCACTTTTTTTTTCATAGTTGCAGAGCTGTAACTACAAAAAAAATCAAACACAGTTAGTTTCATGCACAAATACAGAACAGAGAGCAATGATTGTATCAGTTCATGTTCATAAGTTCAGACGGTTGGGTGCACGTCTGGTTCGGGTAGACCTCCTGAGTGGGCATGGAGAACCAGAGGTTTTTATGTCCATTTGGGCACCAACTGCTTGTGTCCCGGGATGTCGCATGATAGAGTCCAGCAGATCTAACGTCGGAAATACAGGATGATGAGGTGGAACCTTCAGCAGGTCTCGCCGATTGCGTCGAAACAGTATTCCATCATCAGACTTCACAACGTACGACCGTGGCGATACTTGGCGGAGCACCATCGCCATGTTGGACCAACCTCCACCAGAGTGTCGCAATCTAACCACGTCGTTGATCGCTAACGGATGCAGCACTTTTGCATGCCGGTCATAGTGCTGCTTTTGTCCGTGACGTTGGTGACGCATCTTGTCCAGGACTGGCGAGTGATCTGGATCGGCGAAGTGTAACGCCGGTAGCATTGTCCTCACATGTCGATTGAAGAGCATTTGAGCCGGTGACAGCCCAGAGCTCAAAGGCGATGAACGATATGACAATAGAGCCAAGTGTATGTCGGAATTCGAGTCAGTGGCCTTGCTGGTCAGTTGCTTAATGTGGACACCTTTCTCCACCCTGCCATTCGATTACGGAAAGTGTGGACTCGACATCATGTGCTTGAAGTTGTATTTCTTTGAGAATTCCAACCACTCCCAGCTTGCAAAGCAAGGACCATTGTCATGTCGGACATGACCGTCTGTGGGATGCCATGCCTCGAGAAGGTTTCCAAGCAGGCTTTAATAACTGATGCCGATGTGAGATCTGAGAGTTTCATTACCTCCGGAAAGTTGGAGTAATAATCTCTGAGAAGAACATAGTGTCGACCCATGGAATGAAACAAGTTGATGCCAACTTTGTCCCACGGTGACCTAGCCATCTCATGCTGCTGGAGTGGCTCCTTGCATTATGCCAGTCGATGTTTCTGGCATGTGTCACATGTGAGCACCATGTTTGTTATGTCCTCGTTTATCCCAGGCCAGTACACAGATTGCCTTGCTCTTCTTTTGTACTTCTCGACACCAAGATGCCCCTCATGAATCCTGTGGAGCATGCCCGCCCGGAGCGCCAGAGGAATGATGATTCTGTCATTTCGCAGTATGATGCCATCCACCACGGACAGTTCAGTTTGGTTGTTTTGGAACTGTGGGCACCGCCCTCTTGGCCAGTAATGCTGAAGGTTGTGCATGACCTGGAGCTGGGTCGTATCTTCCACGTGTTGCCTGACGAATTTGCTGCAGCCTCTCGTCAGTTGCCGGGCGTGTCTCCCTGCACCACTGTGCATGAGCTTCTACATCATTAATGGAAGCCGGAGGTGAACTGTCAGCATCAATGGCTCGGGATAAGGGGTCAGCTATTATTAGGTCCTTCCCAGGAGTGTAGACCAGTGTGAAGTCGTACCTCTGCAACTTCATCATCATGCGTTGTAGGCGCGGTGTCATGTCATTGAGATCTTTGTTGATAATGTTGACCAGTGGCCTAAGATCAGTCTCCACTAGAAATGTGGGAAGGCCATACACATAGTGGTGGAATTTTGTTATACCCGTGATCAATCCCAGGCACTCCTTCTCTATCTGTGCATTCCTGCACTCCGTGGCGGTCATTGCTTGAGAAGCGTAAGCCACTGGGACCCAGTCCGACTGGTCATTCCGTTGAAGTAGCACCGCACCAATTCCATGTTGACTGGCGTCGATGGAGATCTTTGTGGGTCTTGCCAGGTCAAGGAATGCCAGCGTTGGAGCTGCCATCAATTGGTGCTTCAGATCCACCCACTCGTCTTGGTGGCGTGGAGTCCAGTCAAACTCTGTGTCCTTCCTTATCACTTGTCGTAATGCCGTCGTCCGTGCTGCTAGGTTCGATATGAACTTGCCGAGGAAGTTGATGAATCCAAGAAACCTGAGCACTGCTTTCTTGTCACGTGGCCGCTGCATGTTCTGAATTGCCGCGAACCTCTCAGTGTCCGGCTTCACCCCGTGCTCCCTGTGAATGTTTTTGTGAATGACTGGTGTTGCATTGTCTCTGAGCAGGATTTTGTACTTGTAGGGTAACGTACCCATGCCACAAAAAACGGCAGGATACTCACTGAGAAGCAGCTGGATGGCATCGGGTGAGTTAACCGTGTTCATGAAAATCCTTTGTATCAGCCGCAAATCCTTGCAGGCTTGAGCACCTAACAGTGACGTTCTTTTGTCATCCACGATCTCAAAACGTAGTCCTTTCGTGACTTTCTTATGAACTACTTGTAGGTGGCATGATCCCCTCGAGGCGATCGGGTTACCATTGTAGTCTGTTAACTTGCATGCAGCTGGTATCATCTCGTATGTCCCTGGGATGGATGCGAGATCTTTGCTTGTCATCAAGTTGGCGGATGCTCCCGTGTCAAGCTTGAACGTAATTGGGGAGTTGTTCACTTGCACCGTGACACTCCATTCGCTTGTGGATTCAATGGTATGCACGTATTGAGGCTGTGTGGTCAGCTCGTGTGGTTCCTCTGTGGCATTTATGATTCCAACGCCGTATGTGTTCTCCCAGGAGTGGAACTCTTCATGGTCGGAAAAGTTTTCTTCGGGTGTCTGAGTGTCCATTGCATCTACAGTGCGAACCTTGAAGTTTCCATGTCTTTGCATTGGAGAGTAATATTTGGCTGTGGACTGACACTGGGAGACAAAATGATTCATCTTGACGCACTTTAAACATCTTTTCCCTAGTGCAGGACATTTCTCTTTTAAATGGGCAGTGCCACAGCACTAGCACGTCATGACGTCCGTGCGTCGGCAGCGATTGCGCATGCTAGTCTCGCTCTTCTGGCTGGGGTCGGTACTTTACATGCCGGGATCTTGCACGATCGCGTTTCTCTTGACTGCGCGCATGCGCAGACATGCTGTAATGGGTGCCAGCAGCCAGAAAAGAACGCCTGTGAGGAGAGGCCACCATTTTTACATCTTCCACCTCGTGGAGTACTTTCTCCATGTTTTTCTTTTCAAGACGCTCCAGGTACTCTGTTTTTTCTGTTCTTGCTGTAAGCATTTTGCTCTGGTAGTTTTTAAAGTTAAATCATTTTGCTGCATTAAGGTTCCCCTTAAATTTTCATCTGAGAGACCATAGATTAATTGATCCCTGATGATGGAGTCTGTTACATCAGCATAGTTACAACCTTGTGCTAGCAATCAGAGATCTGTGATAAAATTAGAAATAATCTTCCCGTTTTGTTGGAATCTGGGGCGAAATTCTCCGTTATCGGTGGAAAGTCCGCCGATCGGCGCAAAAAACGGCGCAAATCCGACTTGCGTCACGTCGGAAAAATAGGTCGATAGCCTCCGGCCCGAAATGGGCTAGCAGCGACGTAACGGGATCCGTGCTTGCGCAGTGGTTCACGCCGTGCAGCGTCATACGCGCTGCACGGCGTGACGGCTCATAAGGCCGCGCTGCTCCCCCCCACCCGACCGCAACACCCGACCGCAACACCCGACTGGATGGCTGGCCGTCGCTCAGCCCCGAAGTTCGAGTCACGCGATGTGGAGGCGCTCCTGGACGCGGTGGAGCAGAGGAGGGACGTCCTGTATCCCGGGCACGGCCGCAGAGTTGCCCCACGCCACAGCCGGCGTCTGTGGAGGGAAGTGGCAGAGGCCGTCACCGCTGTGGCCCTGACACCACGGACAGGCACCCAGTGCCACAAGAAGGTGAACGACCTCGTCAGAGCAGGCAGGGTGAGCCTCCCCATATGCCCCCCTCCCCATATCCCCCCTCCCCCATATCCCCCATATCCCCCCTCCCCCATATCCCCCCTCCCCCATATCCCCCATCCCCCATATCCCCACTCCCCCATATCCCCCCTCCCCCATATCCCCCATATCCCCCCTCCCCCATATCCCCCCTCCCCCATATCCCCCATATCCCCCTCCCCATATCCCTCATATCCCCCCTCCGCCATATCCCCCATATCCCCCTCCCCCATATCGCCCCTCCCCCATATCCCCATATCCCCCATATCACCCCCTCCCCCATATCCCCCCTCCCCCATATCCCCCCTCCCCCATATCCCCCCCTCCCCCATATCCCCAAGTGAATCCAGCCCTAACCTTAACCTCTGCAATGCACGCGCAACCGATGGCGTGCATTCATATACCTGCCTAACACTGTTGCCTTTTACCCCTGCCCCCCCCCACAGGAGAAGCGCGCACACAACAATAGGGAGCATGTGAGGACTGGAGGAGGGCCCGCTGATGAGAGGCCACTGACCGTACACGAGGAAAGGGCCCTGGAACTGGCTGGCAGACCTGAGGACCGGGAGGTTGCTGATGCAGAGGTCGGGGGCGTACTAGCGAGTGAGCCACCGACAGCCCGTCCCCATATCCCCCCTCCCCTATATCCCCCTCCCCCGTATCACCAGATCACTGCCTGATGTCTAACCATGCATGCTTCATTGTGTATCGCAGGACCAAACGTCCAGGCACCCATCCCCGCAGATGCAGACCGCCCGCAGGATGCCCCTCGGAGACCACAGGAGACGGAGAGACTCGCACCCTCCAGCATGCGACGCCCGCAGGATGCCCCTCGGAGACCACGGGAGACGGAGAGACCCGGACCCTCCAGCATGCGACGCCCGCAGGATGCCCCTCGGAGACCACGGGAGACGGAGAGACCCGGACCCTCCAGCATGCGACGCCCGCAGGATGCCCCTCGCAGACCACGGGAGACGGAGAGACACGGATCCTCCAGCATGCGACACCCGCAGGATGCCCCTCGCACACCACGGGAGACGGAGAGACCTGGAGCAACAGGGAGACGACACCCCTGTCACGTGCGGGAGCGACCACCCAGCGACGAGGGGGGCAGCCACAGGCCCCCGTCACATCCGAGCCAGGACACCACTACCCAGGACACCACTACCCAGGACACCACTACCCAGGACACCACTACCCAGGACACCCCTACCCGGGACAGCACTACCCAGGAAGACGAAATACCGGACAGTGACTCAGAGTGGATGGGTGGAGACGAACCCCCACCCCAAAGTGCCATGGACTCAGAGTGCGACGAAGAGCATGACACAACGCCACTGCTGTCACCAACACCCTCCACCATCGCAGAAACACTCACCACGGTTGGGCACTTTAGTGATGAGGCGTCTGGTACACTCACTGGTGCGCACAACACAGCCGTCCCGGTACAGCAGGTGGAGGTAGGAGCAGCAGAGGGACCGGGCGGTCGGAGGGCAGCCCAGCCCAAGCGAACATCTGCCGCCCAGGTGGATCCCGGGTTCCTGCAGTTACCACACCCACACATAGATCCGATGCAACCACCGACCCGGAGACGAGCGAAGAGGGTGACGGGCGGCTTGCGGCGGCTGCGGTCGCAGGTGGAGGAGTCCACCCACGCCCAGGAGCTGGGAGTGGTGCCGGTCATGCGTGCCACCCAGGCCGACACCGCACGGGTGGCGTCCGCGGTGGAGGCAATGGGTGCGACGGTGTCAGACATGGGGAACGGTTTGCGAGGCCTGGGGCCTTCCGTGCAGGCGGCGTCTGTGGCCCAGGAAATGGCTGCCCTCTCACAGGAGGCCATGAGCCAGTGCCAGCGCCAGATGGCAGAGGCGCTCAACGCCATAGCCCAGTCTCTGCAGGCCATGGCCCAGTCTCAGCAGGCCATGGCCCAGTCTCTGCAGGCCATCGCTGAGGGCATCGGCGCCAGTGGCCATGTGCGATCCGGCGTCGCACTGTCACAGACAGGGTTTGCCAACCCTCTGGGCTCCATGGCTGCAAACCTGCAGACCCCTGTCGATACCAGCACGGGCCTCCAGGACTGGCAGCGCCAGATGTCGGGGGGGTGCCGGATGGCCAGTCCGTTCGCATCCCCCACCCATGTAGAGGCCTGGGGGCCATCGGGCACCCCGAGGGAGGAGGAGGTGGTGTGGTCCGTCCCGGCTCCCTCTGTAGGGGAGGTCCCGGTACACCGCGACACCTCGGACTCCCCCCCTTCCGTCCCAGGTGCATCGGGTGGCCAACGGGCAGGACAGGCTGGCAGCTCGCCATCCCAGTCACCCAGGCCGCAGCCTGGCCCATCTAGGCCAGGACGCCCCAGGAAACGGCCGCCAAAGGGATCCAGTGTCAGAGGGCAGGAATCACAGGAGTCCACCTCCAGTTCTGCTGTACCGTCTGGGGAACCACGTAGACGTAGTCAAAGGGCCCGTAAGGCCAAACAATTAGACACTGAGTAAGTTGGCACGGGTGCAGGGCACAGATGAGTTTTAGGGGCTAGGGCACGTGCATGAACTCCTTTGGTTATTAAAGTCAATGTTACACCTACCGAAGCTGCCTTTGTGCTCTGTCCAAAGTGTGCGGGGGTGTCATGTACGTTGAGCGCAAGTGTGTGTGTGAGGGGTGGTCTTACCTCAGCCCAGGTGAGTCTGCCCCCTTCCCCCTGGGCCGCCATCAACATCCCCGGGGCAGAGGACGGGACCGTGCGCTTCAGTGTCACAGCCGCATGCAGGGATGGTCCGGGTGGATGGTGGTACTGTGGCCATGGGTCAGACATAGTCCAACGATGTAGAGCCAGGAGCTCATCGCAGGGCGGGTTGTCATCATCCTCCATGGCCTGCGATAGACACGCGTCCACCCGCAACTGTGTGAGCCCGGCCCGTTGTGCTGCAGGTGGATCGGCAATGGGGGGGGTGGTGTGCATGCGGGTGGGGTGGGTGGGGTTGGGGAGGGGGGTGAGGGTGCTGGGTGGGTGGATGGGTGGGGGGAGTGGGTGGTCGGCTGTTGCCATGGTGTGCGGTCTGTGGCCATACTACCCGATTCCCACGCCCATCTAGTCAGTGAAGCGGGCGTCTATCAGTCTGTCCCGTGCCCGCTGGGCCAGCCGGTAACGGTGGACAGCCACCCGCCTGTGTCTACCCCGTCTGCCCTGACCATTGCCCCCATCCCCCTCATCTGGGGAGGACTGGGCCTCTTCCTGCTGCTCCTCCACTCCGCCCTCCTCTGCCTGCGGCACATCGCCCCTCTGCTGGGCTATGTTGTGCAGGACGCAGCACACCACAATGATGCGGCCGACCCTATCTGACCGATACTGGAGGGCGCCCCCAGAGAGGTCCAGGCACCTGAAACGCGTCTTCAGCACGCCAAAGCACCTCTCGATCACTCCCCTTGTCGCTACATGGGCATCATTGTAGCGGTTCTCCGCCTCATTGCGTGGCCTCCGTATAGGCGTCATCAGCCACGATCGCAATGGGTAGCCCCTGTTGCCCAGCAACCAGCCCCTCAGCCGGGGATGGCGTCCCTCGTACATGCCGGGGATGGATGACCGCGACAAACCGAATGAGTCGTGTACACTGCCTGGGTGACGGGCGCAGTCGTGCAGGATCATCATGCGGTGGTCGCAGACCACCTGTACGTTCATCGAATAGGTCCCCTTCCTATTAGTGAACACGGCCCTGTTATCTGCAGGTGGCCGCACGGCGACGTGCATCCCATCGATCGCGCCCTGGACCATGGGGAACCCGGCCACGGCAGAGAAGACCACGGCCCGGGCATCTTTGCTGGCCCGGTCCACGGGGAAGCGGATGTAGCGGTGCGCCATGGCATATAGGGCATCTGTCACTGCCCGGATGCACCGGTGCACCGATGTCTGCGATATGCCGTACAGGTCCCCACTCGGTGCCTGGAATGACCCTGTTGCATAAAAGTTCAGGGCCACCGTAACCTTGACGGACATGGGGAGAGGGTGTCCCCCGCCAGTGCCACGCGGTGACAGGTGTGCCAGCAGGTGGCAGATGTGTGCCACGGTTTCCCGGCTCATCCGGAGTCTCCTCCTGCATTCCCGGTCCGTGAGGTCCTGGTATGACTGCCGGGGCCGGTACACACGGGGCGCCCTCGGGTGCCTCCGTTGCCGTGGGGCCGCGACATCCTCCTCCCCCTCCTCGTCCTGTCGGTCAGGTGTCCCACCAGCCTGGGCGGCTGCCGCCTGCCCCTCTGCGGCAGCCTGCGCCGCCTCTCTGGCACGCTCCTCCTCCTCCTCCTCATCCAGGGCAACATAGACATGAGCGGCTGCCACCACGGCGGCCAACATCGCTGGATGATCTGAAAACATGATGGCCTGGTGGGGGGAGGGGAACGACGACATGTCATCATTGCCCATATCTCCTCCTCCCCCCAGCCAGGTGGCATGGACCGCATGGGTCCAACTGTTGGAGGCTGGCACCTGGCCAGGTGGACCAACTCACTTGCCCTCCCATCCCCCTCCTCGGCACGGACCGCCCCCAACCTCCACCCCAGCACGGACCCCCCCCCAACCTCCACCCCGGCACGGACCCCCCCCAACCTCCACCCCGGCACGGACCCCCCCCCCCAACCTCCACCCCGGCACGGACCCCCCCCCCAACCTCCACCCCAGCACGGACCCCCCCCCAACCTCCACCCCGGCACGGACCCCCCCCCCCCAACCTCCACCCCGGCACGGACCCCCCCCAAAATCCATCCCGGCACGGACCCCCCCCCAACCTCCACCCCGGCACGGACCCCCTCCCCCAACCTCCACCCCGGCACGGCACGGACCCCCCCCAACCTCCACCCCAGCACGGACCCCCCCCCAACCTCCACCCCAGCACGGACCCCCCCCAACCTCCACCCCGGCACGGACCCCCCCCAACCACCACCCCGGCACGGACCCCCCCCTCAACCTCCACCCCGGCACGGCACGGACCCCCCCCAACCTCCACCCCAGCACGGACCCCCCCCAACCTCCACCCCGGCACGGACCCCCCCCCCCCCAACCTCCACCCCGGCACGGACCCCCTCCCGGCACTCCCCCGGAGCCCAGCCTACTCTAACCACCCCCCCCCCCCCGCCGCACACACACACACACAACCCGAGACACACCTCTCCTCACGCATTCAGACTGCGGCCACGCCATTGCCTGCCCAGAGCCAACCCCCCAGGCCGTCACTCACCTCCACGCTGGTCGGCATGAGCCTGGAGCACCGGGTCACGCCGATGAAAAGGAGGTTTAATTTTCGTCGATGTGAGCGGTCATCACGTCGACGGGACTTTGGCCCATCCGGAAGGGAGAATATCGGCAGGCCGAAAATCGGCTGCCTTGCGCAGACCCGTGACATTCTCCGCGGCAGCGGCGCCATTAACGCCCCGCCGACTTTTCTCCCTTCGGAGACTTCGGCAACCGGCGGGGGCGGGATTCACGGCGGCCAACGGCCATTCTCCGACCCGCTGCGGGGTCGGAGAATGACGCCCCTGGTGCGCAGGTTAAATTGTTCCATGATTTCATTTGACTGTGATTTACAATGTTCAGCAAATTTTGCCATTTTCATTTGAAAGCTAGTTTTATCTTCATTGTCACCATATGTAAAAGAGTTATAAATGTTTACAGCTTGCCGGCCTGCCATTGAGAGTAATATCCCAATCTTTCTCTCGTCGGGGGCTGCATTTAAGGCAGTAGCCGCCATGTATATTTGAAGCTGCTGTTTATACATTTTCCAGTTACTATTTAAATTA
Source organism: Scyliorhinus torazame (assembly GCF_047496885.1). Lineage (NCBI taxonomy): Eukaryota > Metazoa > Chordata > Chondrichthyes > Carcharhiniformes > Scyliorhinidae > Scyliorhinus > Scyliorhinus torazame. The sequence goes on along the minus strand of NC_092714.1, from coordinate 94,590,751 downwards.
CCGGTAGTTTTCAGCAACTCTGGAAGTGGCGCCTGGTCCATCGCTTTGGTAGGTTGTTTGGAATCAAAATGCTGCAAAGTCTTCCACAGTCAAGCGGCCGGCCCGTTACTTTTGCTGCTTGTTTTGGTTCTTTCTGGTCTCTAACCTAATCTATCTAGTACTGTCTGATTAAAGCCGGTACCATATTTTGTTACCTGTCAGGCAGGTAATCTGTGCTACTCACTTCAGTAACAGTCGAGGCTTTGGATGAAGGCTCAAAGTCGTCCAGAAGTATTACAGAAGCTTTATTGAGCAACACAACTTAAATAACTGCGTGAGTTCTTACTTTAAGAACTGCACTAGTAGAAAGGTTACAACTTTTCTATACACCACAACTAGGCCTGACCACACTAGCAGCCCTGAGCTAAATCTCTGCCCCCAACAGCCCAGAGGGCTGTTTGCTTCCCCTTTTTATACACACCAGTGCGCCCCTTAGTGGTCTTTCCATTACCCATTAGCCCCTGCTGTACATACCCAAGTAAAGATCACTACACTTGAATCATGAATACTCGAATCATGACTCACTCAGGGATCGTAATTTTCTCAAGAGCATGGCACAGAGGGGCCTGTGTTTAATCCTTTCAGGCCAGCAGCACGGTTAATTCCCGTAACAGCGTCCCCGAACAGGCGCCGGAATGTGGCGACTAGGGGCTTTTCACAGTAACTTCATTGAAGCCTACTTGTGACAATAAGTGATTTTCATTTCATTTCATTTCATGTCCAATTATCTCCTATGCACACTTCTTGGCTGTACATACCTTTCTTCACCGCAGACCTTCACTGTTTATGTTGCTTATGCTGATAGAGTTTTTTAACCATCAGGCTTTTCTGGTGTCTTCACTTTGTTGGTGTCTTTACGAATCCCTATCAAGCTACAATGTAGAATGGGAAAAGAAGAAATCTTGGATAGGAAGGGTAATTAGGGTCAGAGTGGGTGAAAAGGAAGTTGCTACAAGCCCCTTCCCTCCATTGGTGCATGACAGATTAATTGCTGCTGCTTCCTGGAGCCCAGGTGGATGCCAGTAAACTACACTGGGGATCTAGGATCTGCTACATCTCACTTTAATGCTCTTTGCATATGAACAGTGACTAACCTTCAAATGAATGTCATGCAGAAACCCCCCCTCCTCCTCCAATTTGGCCCCAACTAACTTCCTTGACGTTTTCACAGAATCGCAGAATCTTTACAGTGCAGAAGGAGATCATTCGGCCCATCAAGTCTGCACCGGCTCTCTGAAGGAGCATTCAACCCGCCTTATCCCCGTAACATTACACATTATTTATTTTCAGATAGCAACCTAATTCCTTTTTGAACACCTCGATTGAACCTGCTTCTACCACCCTCTCGGTAAGTTCATTCTAGACTCCAAGCTCTCTCTGGGTGAAAACATTTTTCCTCACATCACTTTTACTCCTCTTGCCAATTATTTTGAATCTGTGCCCTCTAGTTCTTGATGATCTTTTGAGTGGGAACGGTTTCTCACTATTTATCCTTGGATCTTGAATACCTCTATCAAATCCCCTCTCAGCCTTCTTTTCTCCAAGGGAAACAGTCAAAACCTCTCCAATTTATCCTCATGGAGAAAGATTTTTATCCCTGGAATCATTCTTGTCAATGTCTTCTGTATTGTCTCCAATACCTTCACATCCTTCCTCATGTTGTGTCACACAAGTTCAATATGACCTCCTTACTTTTGTAGCCAAATGCCCCTATTAATAAAGCCTCAGATACTCCATGCTTTATTAACTGTTCTCTCTCATCCTGTCCTGCCATCTACAATGACCTATGCACATATACACCAATCTCCCTGTTCCTCCTTTACGGTTCCCCCATTATTTTTTAGTGACGCTCCATTTCCTTCCTGCCAAAATGAATCACCTCGCACCTCTCGCCACTTGTCTGCCCCATCCACCAACATGTCAATGTCCTTTTGAAGTTCAATACGATCCTCCTCATAGCTGATAACATTTCCAATCTTCGTATCATCTGAAAATTTTGAAATCATGCCCTGAACACCACAGTCTTTGTATTAATATATATCAGGAAGAGCAAGGGTCTCAAAACTGACACCTGGGAAACTCCACTACAAACCTTCGTCCAATCTGAAAAAGAACCATTTATCACGACTCTGTTTCCTGTTACTTAGGTAATTTCTTATCCAAGTGCCAACTTTCTCTTTTACTCCATGAGCTAGAGTTTTGCTCAAAAGTCTGTTGTGGGTCACTGCCCCTCTTGTCACTTTGCATTATTCCTATCTCAATCTATATTTGGATAAATGAAGTTCAACATTATAATTATCCTGCAATTCTTGCTTTATTCTTCAAAGCTGGCTATGAAGCAGTTTGGGCCATCCTGAGCAAAATTTTAATTCTGTTTTTCTTCCTCCCTTCTCAAGTCTTCTTACAGGCAATAAAAACAATTATTTGTTTGTTGTAATTTTACATCGGTGTTCACTGCGAGCGCTAATGGCGACGTGGGCACAGAATGTTGCAAGATTTCAAAAATGAGAATCTCACCATCGAGATCCCCTGGGTGATGTAATGATGTTCCCGCTCAGAAAGATCAGAGGGCGGTGCCGGTGCTGTGCCAGGGGGCAGATCCGGGCGGGAGGGAGGGGGGTGCTCGCTTAATTGGGAGGGGAGTTTCCCTTTATTTGTGCGTGGGTTTTCCCGTTTTCCCCGTGTTCGTGAGGGGGGCCTATTTGTGGGAGGTGGGGGAAATCCCCCATTCTGTGGGGGTGGGGATTGCCCTTGTGTGTATGTGTGTGTGGGGGGGGGGCTGTGTGAGAGGGGTACGTGTTTTTGCTATCGGTGATCGGGGTATCCTTTAAAAAGTGTGCCCCTTCTCGGGACTTTTTCCAGCCCATCTCTGCCAGTGAGGGGGTGGGCCATGCCAGCAGATTTTCTCTGCACAGAATGCTGCACAATGTGACGAGAAAAGCTGGCTGTGCAGCCGGCGAGCTCCGCACCGGTTTTGCTGTCTCCGCCGGCATTTTGTGCCGAAAACAGAACTTTCCACCCATAATATATTCCCTTTTTACTAGGAGTAGCAGTCTTGGAAGGGCAAGGTAATAGTACGAGTATATTTTTGACATATTAGTGTTTGTGCAACGTTTAATAGGAGGTCTTCTATTGTCACTCTTAAATGGTGCTCAACATTTGCCAGTTGCCTCTTCCTGACTCTGCGTTGGAGACAACACAAGGATCGATGATAGTCATCTGTGGGAAAGAAAAGCCATTTTAATTTTAATTGATGCTGTGCATTGTTTCTGAAGGATTTGACCATTGAGTTGCTATCGGCACGGACTGGGTGCGCTGGGTAAATAGCGGGGAAGGCCAAAATTGAGATTCGCACCGGGTGCAAATAGTTTTGCAATTCACCCTGCACTCTCCTGGTGGCGAGTTCCGGATCTTTCCCAAAGATGTCAAGAATATCATTAGCCCTCATTTGCATTCATTTCAATCTCATTAGCAAGATTGAAATTGAATGCAGCGTCCTCCTGGGAATTACCTGACACCCCAACAAGAAATAACGCGGGCGTCATTTAGTACTCCTTTTAAAACTGTGAAGCTGGTGCGATTGTTTCTGAGGGGAAGTGAGGAGGTGAGTAGCCATTTCCATTTTCCGGCATTCAGCTTAAGGGCAACAGAGCTGCTGGTCCAGTTGTTGGGGGGTGGGCAGGAGTGGGGGGGAGGGGGAGGGCAGTGTTGGGGGAGGGGGTGAACCCCTGAGGGGGGCTGGACATGGTCTTGGAGTTGAAGCACTCTAGGTCGGGCATCGCACCGGGGCCAGGAGGGTGAGTGGTTTTGCGTCTGTGAGGCCTTCAAGCCATCTTTAAATATTGTGGAGATCCATATCAGGGGCAATCAAGCTGCAGCCTGTCTCTCCTACTGGACACCTCCAGGACGGAGCCCTGCTGCAGCTTCTCTCATGAAATTCAATTCAATTTCACCCCCTTTGACTGTGAGCAGTCTCTAGCTTCACAGCTAAAGGCTATTTCAAATGAGGAGTTTGCCTTGTTAGTTGTGATCGCACTTCATGCTCCTCAACTCTCATGTGCCTCCTCGAGGACACACATGCCATGTCTGAGAGAATGATTAGTGCACTGCATTTCAAGCAACCTTTGATACCAGAACAGTTGCCTTGAACTCTAGGAGAGACAGTGCACTCACACCCATCCTTTGAACGGGTTTTGTATCGGGGGCTTTTTATCTGGGACCACTGTGCCCGGGTTGAGCAGAGGATGGGGGGGTGGTGGGAACGGAAGGCAACAGGGGCTGAGGGTGCAGGCAGGCCTTCTGTGAAGAGTAATGTGACAGAAGCTTCACAAGTATCAAGTGTTACATGCTTTAATAGTGAACATTTGAAATTTCCATTCGCCCTAGCTGCAGATAGTGAACCCCCCAGTTCTCATTCAATGCTCCTCACTCTACTTGGTCTTTTGTGGTCTAGTGCTACATCTAGGTGTGTCCCCAAGATGCACATCAGAGCTAGAAGAAGCCTGCTGCTTTCCACGTCCTGTGGCCTTTGATCCCCATGGAGGACATCTTCTGGAGGGCCTTGAGCCGGAAGGCCCCAGACAACTTACCTGTGTCTCAGGCGTCGCCGTGCCACCCTGTTCTTCCCATTTCCCTTGAGATGCACCGGTGTCAGGAGAGGGATATTTGGAAGAACTGGAGACCGCCATCGTCTACTTGGTGGCAGGCCTTGGGTTGGCCTCCAGTACTTCCTCCTCCCTGATGGTTGCTGGAGGGCCCTGGGGGACGGACGGGCAGATGGAGTGAGCTCCAAAGGCCTCCGAATCATCTGGCATTACCAGTCCTGGTGGCTCCCCATTGTCTGCACCATGGTTTTGACACCCTCAGCAATAACTGTGCCATGCCCCGGAGTGCTTCAGCAATGTTCACCTGCATCTGGGACATGTCCCTCAGCGACTGGGACATGATGTCGAGGCCCTCAGCCATGGTTGTCACAGACTGAGCCATGCCTTGGGCACCACCACTCAAGACATGGAAGTCATGCTCCAGGCATTACACGGCAGTTGCCACGCTATCAGTGTTGGCCTCGACGCCACACATTGTCAGCACCATCTTCTGCCCCCAAAGCCTTTGAAACTCCTCCAATCAGCTATGCAGTCGCTGAATGTTGTGTCTATCTCCTATCATATGCATCAGCTCTGGGATAACCTTGACTAGAGGTCCGACAACTGATTGGGACCCAGCTGAGTCCTGTGATCCAGCAGACCTCCAACTGCTGTCTCCCTTGGATGTTCCTGCCTCACCTGATGTGCATCAGCAACCATGTGGTGCTCACAAGATTGTGCCCCAGAAGCCTGTCCACTGTCGTCCACCGAGGTGTGCGTCTCTTCGCTGGTGGAAGGTGGGGATGATAGCTGTGATGTCTCCTCGGAGCATGTTCTTTTGGGTGGTGGTGGGGAGGGGTAACAACATCAAATGGAGATGCTGCGAGACAATAGACATATGTTCAGAGAATGGGAAGGATCATTTTGTCTGACATGAACCACTCACTTGAGACAGGTCATCTGGGTGAAGGGGCAGTGGATCCTCACCACGTTGGCGCAGGCCAACCTTGTTTTCGGTGACTGATCTCTCCTCGGACAACCCCGCGATTTCCAAGGCTGTTCCTCATAGTGGGTGAGGACACAGATCTCTGGTATTCCGCCTCCCCGTCTTGACCCTTTCCCGCTTATCTTCTCCTGGGCACCCATTTTCTTTTGCCACCTTCTCTTTCTCATGGGTATTCTGCTCCAGTTCAGGGGATTGGTTTCTTCATCGGTTTGCTGTTCATATGCAGATGGAAGATCTAATTGTTTTACAATGTCTGAATTTTGGAGGATGCAGCATCTCATTGTAATTCTGGAGATCTTTATTGAACTTGCGGGACTCCCTTTGATATTCCAGTAACTTATATCTTGAGAATTCTGAAGACCTGATCAGCTATTATTCATGCAGTACTCAATGCTTCAGTGTATCTGGCTTAAGCCTCTGTTCTTCAAAAACACAAAGGAGCCATCAGCCACAGTTGAAACAAGTATTCACAGTCTCCTATTAGCCATCCTTGACATTGGGGTCTTTTCAAATGACAGGTACTATGGATTTCCTGACAATAAAATGAAATTGCTGCCTGGGGGCAATGCATTGATATGCAGAATCAAGGGGATTCCATTTCTCACTATTTGTGAATAGAATTCCTTCAGATTGATGAAATTGATGGTATTTTTGGACAGTGCCTTTATTGTCACATAATAGACTCAATGGCACCTTGCACTTGGGGAGAATCCAGCAACTCGAGGAAGTTGTTTGTTTTTGCTTTACCGGTTCTTTGTGGAAGTTAGTAAACTCACACTTGTGCTATAACAAGACATCCGCCACCTGCACAATGCACTGATGAACTGCAGGATGATGGATGTGACTAATGGACCCCAAGGCTGCCTGGGAAATCTAGATGCTCAAAGAAATGTAGTGCTGCAGTCACCTTCACAGCTACTGACAAGGCGATGTTCCTGCTGGGAGAAGCTGCAGGTCAGCTTCCAACAGCTTGCATACCTCAGTTACAGATGGATGAACTAGATGCCAATCAAACACTGTGGAGTGAATTTTAATCTGCAGTGGAGCAGTGGGGATAGTTGGGAGGGGAGGTGCAGGGGACAGATAACCGAAGATGCCCTTGTGTGTGCAACCCAGATGGAAATGGCTGGCTTCCTAGGTTTTGCCCACCCACAGGCAATTGCATGTGACAGAAGGGGAAGCAGTGACCAGTTACAGTAGGGGGACAAAGATCAAGGTTAGTTCAGGAAGTTAACAATGTGGCCTTATTGTCTGATTTTCCCTATTGTTTCCACTGCTATCTTGCCTGTGAGATGGTGGAAGAAACCAGACCAATATGTTTTCATCTGAAAGTGAGAGCGCATTTTATTTAGGAATCCATCATTTTATTGCATAAGGTTTTACGAATGTTATTCATACCTCACATGCTCTCTCTGTCACAACCCTCTCTCCATGTAATACTTGAAGACATTTCTCTTCATGACCTCCTTTTCAACCCTCTGAAGATCGTGTTAAAAGGGGGGCAGGGAATAAAATTATTTGCAATTAAATGGTGTCATAAAATTTAACTGAAAATCTTGTTTTGATTACACCTGCCTCTTAAAGTCCTTGAAAAGCTAATCTTTTTAAAAAAAATTAGTTTTGTGAATAATCAAGTGATGTTAAATCTTACTTACCTGCCATCTTCATGTACATAGGTATTCTGCCTCATTCACCTATGTCCAGAAATTAGAACATTGACCTGGTGTAAACTAGCCTAATTCCAGTAAAATATATCATTTTGTTATTATGAAGCTCAGCATCCTGTTTTTTAGAACGGCGTTTTTCATATGAGTGTATTTTATCTTTCCATCCTTGAAACACCAATGCCACGATTGTATCCACATTGCCTTTATGTCCATTTTCCTAGTTAGAGCTTTATACTGAGACGAATGTACACAAAAATCTATCGGACAATATCATTGGTATTAAAACCCTCCTCTGGAACTTGTTCACTCAATCTTTTCACAAGGGATAGCACTTCAATTACATCCATTTTTATTGCACAGAATCAGGTCGTTCACCAGGTCTCTGCCAGTTTATTCGCCATATGGAACCCCTTTTACCTTACTTCACCTCACTTGATTCTTCTCTTCCTTTCTCTCATATATTTATCTAGCATTCCCCTTAAATTTATCTGTGCTATTCACCTTAACCATTATACGTGGTAAGAAGTGCCACATTCTAACCAATGTCTGGAATAAAGAGGTTTCGTCTAAATTCCCAATTAGATTTATTGACGACTAGCTTCTATTTTTGATGTCCTTGTTTTGGATCCAAATTTGGAAATGTCTTCTCCACATTTATTTTATTAAATCCCTCTGTTCGGTCATCTCTCAGTCGTTTCTTTTCCAAAGAATCGAGCCCTAGTCTGTTCAGTCTTTCCTGATTGTTATAATTGCTATGATCTCCCAGTTCTGACATTCCCCTTGTAAATGCATGTTATTCTACTTTCTCCAATGTTTCTCTCCCCTTGCCTCCCAGGGGGAACTGAACTGCACACATTTATCAAGTTTGGTCTCCGAAATTAGGCAGAGAACAGGACAATACACAACTTTCGAAGTGTAGTTGAACCAAGTGTTTGCAAATAGATATGGGGCGCGATTCAGCAACCTCGTTGCGCCCGGCATGGATCCAGGCACACGGGCCAATCGCACGAGAGCCCAAAATCTCTAGTTGTTCGACTTGCTCTGCCTAGTGTGACTTGGATCTCGCCCTCCAGATCTGCATATTTAAATGAGCCTAATGACTCATTTAAATACCTGGACTTCAGACTCATCCAGCGCTCCGGACTCGATGACTGCGCCTGCGAGACCTCACCACGGTATCGTTTAGTACTGATCCATACAAAGGTGGACCAGTTGTAATGACACCTGGGGGGTCTCCCAGATCATTGGAGACCCCTGGATGGTCGGTGATAGGATAGGGTGCTGCCCTGGCACTCCTGCTGGCATCTGGGCACCTTGTCACTGCCAGCCTGGCACCCTGGCATTGCCACCCAGGATGTCTGATTGGCATTGCCAGGGTTCCAGGGGCACTGCCGGGGTGCCAGTGTGGCTGGATGGCAGGTTCTGGGGCCACTATTCAATGATATTTTGTCTTTTCCCTTTGGCCTCAGGGGTTTCTCTCCGCTGAGGCCGCACTGAAGAGTGATTTCCTGCTTGTGAGCTGACCTCGCCATCACGAACGGCTGTCCACAGATCGGGGCGGCATTTTCTTCGGCAGCCCAGATCTTCCCCCCCTGCCTTTTCAGGCCCCCCATCCTACTTCATTGATCCCTCCTCACCCCCCTCTTTCTCCAGCTCCTTGAGGCCCCCCTCATCCACCCTCCCAGTGGCAAAGCCTCCCCCATGCCTGACCCCTGATAGTGCTAACCTGGTACCTGGACACTGCCAGCCTGGCACCCTAGCTGTGCCATCTGGGCACCCTGGCAATGCCAAGGTGGCCACATGCCAGGGAGTGCCATGGTATCACGCTATCCTGTCTCCAACCACCCGGGGGTCTCCAATGGCCTGAGAGACCTGTCCCCCAGGTGCCATTACGTTTGTCTTGATCAGTACTAAATGTCGCCCTGGTGAGAGTCATTGAGCCCCGTACTGATTAAAAATCTGTCTATCTCTGCTATGAACATACTTAACAACCTAGCCTCTACTATCCTCTGTGGTAAAGAACTCTACAGATTTACAACCTGCTGAGAGAAGAAATTCTTCCTCATTTCTCCCACTAGGGGAAACAACTTCTCAGCATTTACACTGTAAAATTCACTGAGAATCCTATATGTCTCAACAAGGTTGCCTCTCATTCTTCTAAATTGCAATGTTTACAGGCCCAACCTACTCAACCTTTCCTCATAAGTGAATGCCTCCATACTGCCTCCAATGCCAGTATGTCTTTCCTCAGGTAAAGTGAGACTGTGGACTATATTTACTTCTGAAAACATTAGAGTATAAGATTAATTTTTGTAACTTACGTTAGCCTTACAAATCTCTTATTATCTGTAATGGCATTGTTGGGGTGCAGGAGGAGCATAATATAGTTTTCTCCTTGTTTAATAAATGTTTTATTCTTTTTTTAAACGTTCAGCAGCAATCTGTGTGAATCTGTTCAGTAGCCTCCCTCCATGTTTCTGAGCAAAAAATAAAAGTTAGGGGACTGGATTCTCCGATTGTGCGGCTAAGTGCCGACGCCAGCATGGGAACTGCGGTGTTTTACGATGCCAAAATCGGCACCGAACCCTCACGGATCCTGGGACCGGTGAGGGGTTAACAGCCACTCGGGTAAAATTCTTGGTTCCCACGCCAAAAATGGCTGGAGAATGGGCGGGTCTGTGGCCGCGCATGCGCATTGCGACGACCTGCAGCTGTTTCGCCGTACAACATGGTGCCGGCCGTGTGCGGACCCAACCTGTTAAATATTGCCCTACAGGACAACCACTGGCCACCCCTCACCAGTCCACCCCCAGCCCTTGCAGAAGCCCCACTATGGTTCCTGGCCGATTGTCGTGGCGCTGGACACAGCCTGCGGCCGCCAGGCTGGGTTCCAGACCGCTGAGACCACACGTCAACCGCGCAGGCGGGAACTTGGCCCATCAGGGGAGGGCCTTCCAATGACGCTCCAAGGCCGTTCTAACGGCCTGCGGCGCGATGACACCATTTCGGAGGGGCGGAGAATAGAAAACCAGCGTCAAACTGGTGCCGCCCCCAATTTAGCCATTGGAAGGGATTCTCCGCCTGATCGCTGATTACGATATCGGCTAGGGGCAACGGAGAATCCCGCTCAGGAACTATCAAGCTGGGTTCGCTCCCGGGATCTGATTTGTCCACGAGTAACATCAGCTGAGATTGTAACACAAGTTCGAAATAGGTTCAACACAACTTCTATATTATTCAATTCCAGTTCTAGACAAGAAATCCAGTGCTTTGTTTGTATTCATTTTGGAATTCTGCAGTTAGCTGTATCAATTTATATCGCATATGTGAGTTGAAACTGAAAATGAGTAGTTTAAGTATTTTTTTCTAAAATGGCATTTATAGGCTGGTGCAATGATTCACGATTATTCAATGGCCCTGATATCTATTTGGGACCATAAGAGAGCACGGGGGAGGATTTTCGGATGGATAACACCTGAATGTGTTATTTCCTGGATGTCCTGTTAAAATGAGTTGCAGGATGTGCTGCAAATATTTTTGTAGTCTTGTGCTCAAGCCCAACCTAATTGTCAGGTGAGAAAGCAACAGGTGAATGGAAGCCAGGTACATTAGAGATCAAAGGGGGCAGGAAAATAGGAAATTGGGGTGGAAAGGGAGGGGAGAAATCTGCATTCCTGGGATCATTCTTGTGAACACCCTCTGGACCTTTTCAGACTGAAGGGCTTATCGGTGATTATGGAGCCCAGTGTGGTTTTCGTAAAATTATTAGCTTGATCGACTAAAGATGTGCAGGTTTGGTGTACTGGCCAGGATCAATGTGCAGGATTACGGGAATAGGGCAGGGGAGTGAGCCTAGGTAGAGTGCTCTTACGGAGTGTCGGGACTCAGTGGGCCAAATGGCTTTCTTTTGCACTGTAGGGAGTCTATGGAGGAAACAATGTTGTTCCTCCTGACCCACAAGCAATGCTGTAAATGCGTCTCTCTCATGTGTTTGGCCCTTCTTGTATCCTTTTACCTGCTTGGTTTCCCAGTTGCAAGGGTTAAAAATAGAAAGTCCTGATAAAATGGAGACATATACTTTCATTAGCTTCTTTTACTGACCAACCCATCTTCTGAGAGTTGATTGTTTGCCCACTCCTGATTCACTTCCATTAGATATGGCTGGGCAAGAGATGGTAGAGGATGAACTGGAGTCAGATTTGAGATTTAAATATTTTTGTTTCCCAGCCTCCCACAACTCACCTGTTCTTTTAGGTTAAAATTGCCTCCAGTTTCTTCATTAAATTAAAGGTTCCAGTGGTACCTTTAGAGACCAGATCTATTAATCACTATTATGAGCCATAAACATTTCCCCATCATGTTGTAGCATCTGCAGATATGTTAAATATATGACTTCTAGTCCATTCGAAGAGAGTTAATGGTTTCAGAACACATTGAAAAATACTTAGTTCACGGTGGGGTGCTGAAATTCCTATCAGTACAGCGCTAATTTATTTAAAACAACAACATTTTGACATTGGCCTTTAAGTTCTGTTTCCAGGCCATTAACTCTCTCATTAGCATATGCTGGTGATGTTTCCTCATGACCATCTCAGTAGGAGACAGCATGTTCTCTTCTTCTCTAGCACTTAAACTGTGGGTGTAATAAGAGCAGACAGCAGGACTCTGGTGGCACTTAGCTTCTTTTGAAATAACATTTGTACAGAAACATTTAGTACTTAATAGTAAGGCAGGCACTGCGTACACTGAAAAAACAACCTCAGTAAGCCTTAAAACAGGGAGACTATATTAGCCTTGGAGCGCAGCTATCACACTATTCATTTTAATCAATATCTACTGCTACATAACATAATTGCCTCCCAATCAGGCATCTTCAACAGGTTGAAAGTGAAATTGTTTCTGAATTTCAAGCATTTTTTGAGAAAAACTTGATTGCAAAATTTAGTTATTCTCATAAGTATGGTCATGAATTTATTTGCCACCCATCTTCCCCTCCCCTTCATGAGAATTATTGCCTTGCATTCCTACATGTCTGCACCAGTAGCATTTTACCACAGAAGGAGAGCTAGAAAGCTTATCTAAAAGTTGTTGAATAGCCCTGGCATTAATAGCTCTCAGGTCAAAGTGAACAGTAAAGTACAGTGCATGTGAACACCTGTTGGATGCAGGTGTAACCATGCCTCCTTCAAATTTAACTATTTATGAGCAAAGTTCTGGAATAAACAAAAGGAGGATTAACCTCTATGTTTGCCACTTTTTAAAATAAATGAAAGTTCTATAAAACCTGCGCATAGGCTTGGAACTCAATACTAAAGCTGTATGACCAAACATACAATTCTGAAACAGATGCAGGATTCTATTTGTTGCAGATTGATGTAGGAGCGGTTTCAAGGTCTGTGTATTGAGTCAGCTTCCATGTGACTCAGCTCAGTACAGAGAGGAACAAACACGACAACCCAGACAAGATGGCTTATTTAGTCAAGCTTGTTACGTGTACACGGAGAAAAGACTGGATATCGGCCAAGACCGGTTCTGATGAAAAAGACCAGAACACAGTACTTATACAATGTTCAAAAATCAATAGCCCATCCCAGTTGAATGCGATCCAATCCCTGAAGCTGCTTCTTTTAAACTTATCCAATAGAATTGCAAGCAGCGCATGATTGATCCTCATCCTGACAGCTATGCACAATCCCAGCAGCTTTCTGACTGTTGGTGAAAAACAGAACAACAGAATCAGCACTCAGAATTGTCTCACAAAGATGTCAGACGTAATGTCCTTTTGGTCAAGTTAGCTATCCTAAATCCCATTTGATTACTTATTACTGCTATTTCCTAAAATACATGTTTAATGGTTAATAATGATGACTCAGTCCTATAATTCATCTCAATGCTTAATAAAATAACTTATGTAAAAGTACTCTAGTGGCATGCTAACGATTCAGTTTAAGAGGTATCATCGCTGAACCCCCCCCCCCCCCCTTCACAGATCACGCAAAAAGTACACTATATCCTAAGCCTTGTGCAATGCTTTATAATGAATTACATCCAACCCGCGATCATCCTGAAGAAAATGTGGATACTCTAAGTCATGGCTTTAACAATTAAATGAATATGGCTAAAGGAGGGAACTAGGTAGGAGAATATAATAATAATAATCTTTATTGTCACAAGTAGGCTTACATTAACACTGCAATGAAGTTACTGTGAAAAGCCCCTAGTCACCACATTCCGGCGCCTGTTCGGTTACACAGAGGGCGAATTCAGAATGTCCAAATGACCTAACAGCACATCTTTCGCGACTTGTAGGAGCATTCAAATCACTTTTACTATATGATGATTGCAGAAATTTCTCTGAAGAAAGAGGGGTATTTGTACAACTACATGATATAAAATATCACATCAGTGTCATTGGGATTATAACTTGCCAGGTCCACATTTGAGAATGTACCTGGCACATTTGAACTAGAGCCTTTTCACCAAAAGTACCCAACCCAGTTCCACATTCACACACAAGCCAATTATCTGTAGTCTTCAAACTGTGTTGGTTGTGACTAAACTGGTGAGTTCTTGTCTATGGGTCTATAAATAAAAACTATATAAATAAAGAAGATTGTGGGTTTAAGTCCCACTCCAGGCATGAGCCTAAAAACTTAGGCTGACTAAAATCTAGGCTCCAATGCGGTACTGAGATTGCTGCACTGTCAGAGATACAGGCTGGGATTTTCTGGCCCCACTGTGGTGGGACCCTTTGTGTGGGATGCAGCAGGCCAGCCTAATTGTCCATTGATTTTCAGTGAGGCTGGAAGATCCCAGCCACAGTCTTGTACAGTCAGATTATACATTAACCAAAGGCCCCATTTACTCCACGATGCAGTTTTGAGATCAGGGAGTTATCTGTGATGGTCTGGCCAATATTTATCGCAGAAGAAGCAGAGTGTCTGATCTTTATCACATTGCAGTTTGTGGGAGCTGGCAGTGTCCAAATTGACTGCTGTATTTCCTACATTACAATAGTGACGACACTTCAAAAGTACTTGATTGATTATAAAATGTTTTGTGGCATCCTAAGGTTATGAAAGGTGCCACATAAATGCAAGTCATTTGACAATTAAGCATTACTTTAATTTGAGCACAGACCTCATGGCAAATTTTAAACCAATTAGGTGAAATCGATAATTTGGAATAACTTCACTACACATTCATTTGATGAACTCAGATAATGCCATTTAAATTAGATGTCACATGGAGTGGAGGAAGCTGAAAAGATAATTTGGGAACAAGTAAATCGCGTGACACCTGAAGTTTAGCTTCTTATTATACTGTGTGAGATCTGTGATGATGACATTATTCAATATGATAATAACCATAATGATCTTCAACACAGTGGTAGTATGGCAGTCATCTTAGTGAGTGGAAGACAGAAACAATAGCTGATTTTGGCAACCCAACAGAGTTTAACAATTATCTTCCCTCTTGCACTGTGTGCAACTGTCCCAGCCACCTTCACATGTTTGTTTGTATAGGATTTCTTAACAAGAGTTTAGAGCCTCCAAACTTTCTCTGAAGTCTCATCTTATGTAGGGCGACATGGTGGCACAGTGGTTAGCACTACTGCCTCACATCACCAGGGACCCGGGTTCGATTCCGACCTTGGGTGACTGTCTGTGTGGAGTTTGCACGTTCTCCCCGAGTCTCCGAGAGTTTCTTCCAGGTGATCCGGTTTCCTCCCACAGGCCAAAGATGTGCAGGCTAGGTGGATTGGACATGCTAAATTGCCCCTTAGTGTCCAAAAAGGTTAGGTGAGGTTACTGGGTTATGGGGAAAGGGTGGGCGTGTGGGGCTAGGTAGTGTGTAGCATTGGTGCAGACTCGATGGGCTGAAAGGCCTCCTTCTGCACTGTAGTGATTCTATATAAATGTAAAAGTCAATATCCGATAGAAGTACTGGCTATGCACTAAGGAGCTCTTAATATTCTAAATAACCAGTAACCCGGGATCATATAGGTCAAACTCCATTCTCTAGAAAGCAGTCTTGAATTTTTTATTTGCAAATTGAATCATGTTCGCATGTTGGAATAACAACAGAAAATTCTGGAAATATTCAGCAGGTCTGGAAACATCTGTGGAAAGAGAAACGGAGTTAGTCTATCAAGTCTATGATTATTCATCATTGTGCGGCCCGGTACACGGTAGTTAGCACTGTTGCTTCACAGCACCAGGGTCCCAGGTTCGATTCCCGGCTTGGGTCACTGTCTGTGTGGAGTCTGCACATCCTCCCCATGTCTACGTGGGTTTCCTCCGGGTGCTCCAGTTTCCTCCCACAAGACCCGGAAAACGTGCTGTTAGGTGAATTGGACATTCTGAATTCTCCCTCAGTGTATCCGAGCAGGTGGCAGATTGTGGCAACAAGTGGCTTTTCACAGTAATTTCATTGCAGTGTTAATGTAAGCCTACTTGTGACAATAAAGATTATTGTTCTGATGAAAGGGCATAAACCTGAAACATTAACTCAACGTCTCTCTCCACAGATGCTGCCAGACATGCTGAGTATTTTCAGTGGTTTTTGTTTATATTCACATGATCATCATCTGTGTCATCATATTGTGTTGGGTAGCACAGTGGTTAGCACTGTTGCTTCACAGTGCCAGGGACCTGTGTGGCCATCTAAAATGGCCGCTCGCAAAGATCGATGGGAAATTTAGCCAAGTCTGAACACAGGCAGGCTGCATTCTGCAAATATACAAAGCTGCAGCTCAGACCTATGCAGAAACTAATACAGGAGAAAGGTGATGCGCAATCAATTACACTCAAGACGAAGTGATTCCATAACTGAAGGCTTTAATCTGCGAGAACCTTTTCCCCAGCAGCTTCAATACAGAAAGTGAAGGCTGCTGGGACGGCACCATCTCTTATACCCCGCCTTCAGGGCGGAGCTACGCAATACAGCCAATGGTAGACTCCAGGGTCTAACCAATGGTCATCAGCCTCTCAGGTATCGCAATACCTGGTACTACCACATTCACCCCCTGTTAAAAAGAACCCGGCGGGGTGGTGGCCAGCTTTAATAATCGCCTTTAGCATGGTATGACCAGGTATGGAGGTACCGTGATGTCGAGGATATGTACAAAGTGTTCATAGTGCAGCAATCAGTCGATCGGGCAGCCTGGTCGTCCTTCTCGAGCATCTGGGCTTCGGTGGTGATTCTGACGAGGGTCCCGGCGGTTGCGACTCCGGGAGCGTGGTGTCATCCTCCCTGGCAGCTTCGTCACCCCTAGGCGGCGCTGTAGGGGCAAAAGATTGACAGGGAGGTGGGGTGCCTGTAGGGGGTGTCGGTGGGTGGTCGGGCCTGGGCAGGAGCGGCGGGAGTACTGACCCTCCAGTGAGGTGCTGTGGGGGAGGCTGGGGTGGGGGCAATGGCTCGGGTGCGCGTGGGGTTCCGGAGGGCGCAGTTCCCGAAGGGAGACTGTGTCTTGCCGGCCGTCAGGGAACGCCACGTAGGCGTACTGGGGGTTAGCGTGCAGCAGGTGGACCCTCTCGACCAACGGGTCTGACTTGTGCGCCCGCAAGTGCTTCCGAAACAGGATGGGTCTGGGTGTCGCTAGCCAGGTTGGGAGCGAGGTCCCGGAGGTGGACTTCCTGGGGAAAACAAGGAGACGTTCATGAGGCATCTGATTTGAGGTTGTACAGAGCAGCGACCGGATGGAGTGGAGGGCCATCGGGAGGACCACTTGCCAGCGGGAGACCGGGAGATTCCTGGACCGTAGGGTCAGTAGAACGGTCTTCCAGACCGTTCCGTTCTCCCTCACTACCTGCCCGTTTCCCCGGGGGTTGTAACTGGTCGTCCTGCTCGAGGCAATGCCCTTGCTGAGCAGGAATTGACGCAGTTCGTCACTCATAAAGGAGGACCCCCTATCACTGTGAATGTATGCGGGGAAACCGAACAGTGTAAAGATACCCTGGAGGCCTTGATGACTGTGGTTGTGGTCATGTTTGGGCAGGGGATGGCGAATGGGAACCGGGAGTACTCGTCAATCACGTTCAGGAAATATGTGTGCGGTCGGTGGAGGGGAGGGGGCCTTTGAAATCCATGCTGAGGCGTTCAAAGGGACGGGAAGCCTTTATCAGGTGCGCCCTCTCTGGTCGGTAGAAGTGCGGTTTGCACTCCGCGCAGATTTGGCAGTCCCTGGTGACTGTCCTGACCTCCTCAATTGAGTAGGGCAGGTTGCGGGTCTTGACGAAATGGAAAAAACGAGTGACCCCCGGGTGGCAGAGGTCCTCATGGAGGGCTCGGAGGTGGTCCACTTCCCGTACCAGCATCCCCGAACAGGCGCCGGAATGTGGCGACTAGGGGCTTTTCACAGTAACTTCATTGAAGCCTACTCGTGACAATAAGCGATTTTCATTTCATTCATTTCATTTCATTTCATTTCACTTGTGCATTGGCACAAGTGCTGCGGACAGGGCATCAGGAGGCTTGTTCAGCTTCCCCGGACGGTACAAGATCTCGTAGTTGAAGGTGGAGAGTTCTATCCTCCACCGCATGCTTCTTGTCGTTTTTAACCTTGCCCCGCTGTGCATTATCGAACATGAAGGCAACCGACCGTTGGTCCGTGAGGAGAGTGAATCTCCTGCCGGCCAGGTAATGCCTCCAATGTCTCACAGCTTCTACTATGGCTTGTGCTCCTTTTTCCACCGAGGAGTGGCAAATTTCTGAAGCATGGAGGGTACGGGAGAAGAAAGCCACGGGCCTGCCCGCTTGGTTGAGGGTGGCGGCCAGAGCTACATCGGACGCATCGCTCTCGACCTGGAAGGGGAGGGACTTGTCGATAATGCGCATCGTGGCCTTTGCAATGTCTGCTTTGATGCGGCTGAAGGCCTGGCGGCCCTCCGTCGACAGGGGGAAGGTTGTGGACTGGATCAGGGGTCGGGCTTTGTCTGCGTAATTGGGGGCCTACTGTGCATAATAGCTGAAGAACCCGAGGCAGTGCTTCAGGGCCTTGGGGCAGTGAGGGAGGGGGAACTCCATGAGGGGGCACATGCACTCGGGCTCGGGGCCTATGACTCCACTTCGCACTACATAGACTAGAATGGCTAGACGGTTGGTGCTAAACACGCATTTATCCTTATTGTATGTCACATTAAGGATTTTCGCGGTCTGGAGGAATTTGCGGAGGTTGGTGTTGTGGTCCTCCTGGTCATGGCCGCAGATGGTGACGTTATCCAGATACGTGAACGTTGCGCGTAAGCCGTACCGGTCAACCATTCGGTCCATCTCTCGCTGGAAGACCGAGACCCCATTAGTGACACCAAAGGGAAATCTTAAAAATTGATAGAGCCACCCATCTGCTTCGAAGGCAGTGTACTTGCGGCCACTAGTGTGGAGGGGTAGCTGGTGGTAGGCGAACCTGAGGTCCACCGTGGAGAAGACCTTGTGTTGTGCGATCCTGTTCACCAGGTCGGCTATACGGGGGAGAGGGTACGCATCCAGCTGCATAAACCTGTTGATGGTCTGGCTGTAGTCTATGACCATCCTATGCTTCTCCCCGGTCTTTACCACACTACTTGAGCTCTGCAGGGACTGTTGCTCATTTCGATGACCCCTTCCCCCAGCAGCCTTTGGACCTCTGACATGATGAAGGTCCGATCCTGGGCACTGTACCGTCTGCTCCTGGTGGCGACGGGTTTGCAATCCGGGGTAAGTTTCGCAAACAGGGAAGGTGGGTCGACCTTAAGGGTCGCGAGGCCGCAGACAGTAAGCGGAGGTATAGGGCCGCCGAATTTAAAGGTCAGGCTTTGCAAATGGCATTGGAAATCCAGCCCCAGGAGGGTAGCCGCGCAGAGGTGCGGCAGGACGTACAGGCGGAAATTGTTGAATTTCCTACCTTGGACAGTGAGGTTCGCTAGGCAGAACCCCTATATCTCCACTGAGTGTGACCCGGAGGCCAGGGAGATCCTTTGATTTACAGGGTGGGTTACAAGTGAACAGCGCCTTACCGTGTCGGGGTGAACAAAGCGTTCTGTGCTCCCAGAGTCAATCAGGCACGACGTCTCGTGGCCGTTATGAGGGCCGTCGTTGTAGCTGTTGCGAGTGTCCGGGGTCGACTTTGGTCCAGTGTCACCGAGGCCAGATGAAGCAGTTGCGAGTTCTGATCGGGCAGCGTGTAGTCGATCGAGCTGGGGGCCTGGGGTCCCATCCAAGATGGCGTCACCCATGGGTCACACATGGTGTCCGGGGATGAAGAAGATGGCGGCGGCGATGGACAAAATGGCGTCGCCCACCCGTCCAGCATGGAGTCCGGGGGGCACGATGGCCGCGCCCGTGGATCGCACGTGGCGTTAGGATGGGGGGGTGGCGGTGAGCGCTGGCCGGTCGGGGCCTGAAGGGAGGGTTGCCGCGGCGGTCCATAGTCGCTGCAGACCGCGGCCACGGCGCGGGCCTGGCAGACCCCGACGAAGTGGCCCTTCTTGCCGCACCCTTTGCAGGTGGCGGCACGGGCAGGCAGCGCGGGCATGGATGATTCGCCTGCCCGCAGAAGAAACAGCGGGAACCGGCGGCTTTAGCGGGCCGTCTCACCGCGCAGGCTTGCGGGTTCGGGGGAAGGTCAGAGGGACTGCCGCTGCGGGGTGCCACGCAGCCCAGGGGCCGCCGCGCAATCGGGTGCAAAGGACAGCGCGTTTTTATAGGCAACGTCCATGGACCCTGCCAGGGCCCGTGCCTCTGTAAGTCCCAGAGTGTCCATTTCTAGGAGCCTTCGGCGGATATCTGGGGAGCTCATACCTGCAATGAAAGCATTCCTGATTAAAAGTTCCGTGTGCTCGCTCCCTGAAACTTGCGGGCAGCCACAGTTTCGGCCCAGCATCAGTAGCGCCCGGTCGAAATCTTCCAACGTTTCCTCGGGGCTTTGCCGCCTAGCCGCAAGCAGGTGACGAGCGTAGACCTGGTTTACCGGGCGGATGTAATGTCCTTCTAGCAGTTCGATAGCGGCAGCATAGTTCTCCGCCTCCTCGATAAGGGGGTAGATCCCAGGGCTGACCCGTGAGCGCAGGAGATGCATCTTCTGTCCTTCCGTGAGGGTGCCTATGGCCGTGTCGAGGTAGCCCTTAAAGCACGCCAGCCAGTGTTTAAAAATAGCAGCAGAGTTATCCGCGTGGGGGCTGAGCTGGAGGCACTCCGGTTTGATGTGGAGATCCATCCTTCCAACTTAAGTTGTAGCAGATTAAATTGATGCGCAATCAATTACACTCAAGACGAAGTGATTCCATAACTGAAGGCTTTAATCTGCTGGAACCTTTTCCCCAGCAGCTTCGATACAGAAAGTGAAGGCTGCTGGGACGGCATCGGTTCTTATACCCCGCCTTCAGGGTGGAGCTACGCAATACAGCGAATGGTAGACTCCAGGGTCTAACCAATGGTCATCAGCCTCTCAGGTACTGGAATACCTGGTACTACCACAAAAGGCTATTAAAAGGTCTTCTCGGAACAATAGAACTATCCTGTCAATCACATTGTTTAGTAGACACAGCGGCACCCAAGCCCCTGACCCAACTCTTCCAGGCATGGCCATTGAGTGCCCGCCCCAAAATCGATGTGGTAGTCCCTGATTGGACTTGATCGATCAGGGTGATGGAGCCCTGATCAATTGATTGACAACAACCCAGAGACTGTCCACAAAAGGAGCATGAAAATCCAAGCAGGCTAAAAGGTGCTGCACCACCTTAGAAGCTCTCTCTCAACTACAGCTCTCGACTGCAGCTTCAACAGCCAACAACAACGGTGAATTCATCACCAGCCAAGAAGAGAACCATCCACGCCATCCACAGAGGGACCAGAGGACACAGATGGCCAGCAACCAGAACTCCAGCACTGCCAGACCACCAGATCTCAGATAAGGCCTTATCTGCTCTGCATTTGCCAGTCACCTGGAAGTTAAGTTAAGGTCATTTTTAGTGTATTAATTTATAGTCCAATGTAAATGAACGTGTGATTGATTAAGTAATTAACCTTGTGTATCTTAATAAACAATTATTGTACTAAACAGCTTGTGTAATCATTTGTCCACTGTATAAGGGTCAAACACACACTGTAGTTTAGATAAAAGGCTTGGGTCACTGACTATGCAGAGTTTGCACATTCTCCCCGTGTCTGCGGGAGTTTCCTTTTTGGACATCGCTGGTTAGGCCAGCATTTATTGCCCATCCCTTGTTGCCCTTCAGAAGGTGGTGGTGAGTTGCCTTCTTCAACCACTGCTGTCCTTCAAGGACACCCACTGTGCTGTTAAGGAGGGAGTTCCAGGATGTTGTCCCAACAACAGTGAAGAAACGGCGATATATTTCCAAGTCAAGATGGTGAGTGACTTGGAGGGGAACCTCCAGGTGGTGGGGTTCCCAGGTATCTGCTACTCTTGTCCTTCCAGATGGTAGTGGTCGTGGGTTTGGAAGGTGTTGTCTCAGGAACTTTGGTGAGTCACAGCAGTGCATCTTGTAGATGGTGCACAGGGCTGCCACTGTTCATCGGTGGTGGAGAGTTTGAATGTTTGTGGAGGGAGGAGCAGTCAAGTGGACTGCTTTATCCTGGATGGTGTCAAGCTTCTTGAGTGTTGTTGGAGCTGCACTTATCCAGGCAAGTGGGGAGCATTCCATTACACTCCTGACTTGTGCCTTGTAATGGTGGACAGGCTTTGAGCGGTCAGGAGGTGAGTTACTCGCCGTAGGATTCCTAGTCTTTGACCTACCCTGGTAGCCACAGTATTAATGTGGCTAGTCCAGTTCAGTTTCTGATCAATGGTATCGCCCAGGATGTTGATTGTGCCGGATTCAGCGATGGTAATGCCATTAAATGTCAGGGGGCAGTGGTTAGATTCTGTCTTGTAGGAGATGGTCATTGCCTTGCACTGCGTGCCGCAAATGTAACTTGCCACTTGTCAGCTCAAGCCTGGATATGTCCAGGTCTTGCTGCATTTGGGCATGGACTGCTTCATTAGCTGAGAAGTCGCGAATGGTGCTGAACATTGTGCAGCCATCCGCAAACATCCCCACTTCTGACCTTATGACCGAAGGGAGGTCATTGATGAAGCAGCTGAAGATAGATGGGCCCAAGACACTACCCTGAGGAACTCCTGCTGTGATGTCCTGGAGTTGAGATGATTGACCTCCAGCCACCACAACCATCTTCCTGTGTGCCAGGTATGACTCCAACCAGTAGAGAGTTTTCCCCCTTATTCCCATTGACTCCAATTTTGCTAGGGCTCCTTGATGCCATTATCGGTCAAATGCTGTCTAGATATCAAGGGCAGTCACTCTCACCTCACCTCTGGCATTCAGCTCTTTTGTTCATGTTTGAACCAAGGCTGTAATGAGGTCAGGAGCTGAGCGACCCTGGTGGAACCCAAACTGAGCGTCCGTGAGCAAGTTATTGCCGAGTAAGTGCCGCTTGATGGCACTGTTGATGACTCCTTCCATCACTTTGCTGATGATGGAGAGTAGACTGATAGGGCGGTAATTGGCTGGGTTGGATTTGTCCTGTTTCTTGTGTACAGGATACACCTGGGCAATTTTCCACATTGCCGGGTAGAAGTCAATGTTGTATCTGGACTGGAACAGCTTGGCTAGGGGTGTGGCTAGTTCTGGAGCACAAGTCTTCAGTACTATTGCCAGACTATTATCAGGTCCCACAGCCTATCAGATATCCAGTGCCTTCAGCAGTTTCTTGATATCACGCGGAGTGAATCGTATTGGCTGAAGACTGACATCTGTAATGCTGGGGACCACCGGGGGAGACCGAGATGGATCATCCACTTGGCACTTCTGGCTGAAGATTGTTGCGAATTCCTCAGCCTTGTCTTTTGCACATATGTGCTGGGCTCCTGCATCATTGATGATGTGGAAATTTGCGGAGTCTCCTCCTCCAGTTGTTTAATAGTCCACCACCATTCATGGTTGAATGTGGCAGGACTGCAGAGCTTAGATCTGATGCGTTGGTTGTGGAATTGCTTAGCTCTGTCTATTACTTGCTGCTTATGCTGTTTGGCACACAAGTAGTCCTGTGTTGTAGCTTCACCAGGTTGACACCTCATTTTTAGTCTGTCTGGCGTTGCTCCTGGCCATGCTCTCCTGCACTCTTCATTGAACCAGGGCTGATCCACTGACTTAGTGGCAATGGTAGAGTGGGGGATATGCTGGGCCATGAGGTTGCAGATTGTGACTGAATACAATTCTGCTGCTGCTGATGGCCCACAGCGCCTCATGGATGCCCAGTCTTGAGTTGCTTGAAGTCTATCACATTTAGCACGGTGGTAGTGTCACACAAGTTTCCTCCCACAAGTCCAGAAAGACATGCGTGCTCGGTGAATTGGACATTCTGAATTCTCCTCCAATGTACCCAAACAGGTGCTGAAGTGTGGCATCTAGGGGATTTTCACAGTAACTGCATTGCAGTGTTAATGTGAGCCAACTTGTGCCACTAATAAAGAGGATTATTATTGTTATTAAATATTAGGGACTGGTTAGTTCAGTTGACAAGACGGCTGGACAGAATAGCACAAATAAAATAGTTTCAATTCCCACAGTAACTGAGGTAGTTCTTTTGGGCTTGCTTCCTCCTTCATGTGATATCATGGAACAAGCCATAATTAGCAACTCTTGGTCAATCAGACTCTTCTCTTAGGCAGTCCCTTTGGGTTGAGGATGACTTAATAAGAACGCTCCAGAGAGTGAACTAAAATAATGGAAGTTTAACAAGCGACATCTAGTTCCCCATCATGAGCATGATATGATGCCTGTTTGCTGGAATTAATGAGGAATCATTTGCAAAGTAAGACAATTGTTACTGGCAGAAGATTTGTCTTGCAGCAGTATGAAGTTGCATCTTAATGTAAACATGATGTGGAGATGCCGGCGTTGGACTGGGGTGAGCACAGTACGAAGTCTTACAACACCAGGTTAAAGTCCAACAGGTTTGTTTCGATGTCACTAGCTTTCGGAGCGCTGCTCCTTCCTCAGGTGAAGGAAGGAGCAGCGCTCCGAAAGCTAGTGACATCGAAACAAACCTGTTGGACTTTAACCTGGTGTTGTAAGACTTTGTACTGTCTTAATGTAAAGAGCGACAAGGTTGTTTGAGTGCTTTGCATATTAAGATGTTGCAAGTTGAGAGGAATTACTTTGTACCCTGCATAGTCTGCCCCTCCACTTGGTTTAGGAACCATGGGGTAAACTTACATGAACAGTTTTTCTTGGGCTGGCAATTTCTATTGGCATCTGTTCCCACAGGTCCGCTTGATAATTAAAGCTTCTGGAGACCTTCTCCCACAGGTTCTGCATCACTTTCCTCTTTCCTTTGGGGATGGTGCTCTGGAGTGCCAAATAGGGCATTCAGTCTCGGAGCTTTCTATGAATCTTAATTAGCGCTGTTCCCAGATGATGGATGAGTCAGGGTCAGTTGTGTGTGTGCAAAATGTGCTGGGCAGCATTCTAGCTCAAACAAAAGCAACAATGGAAAGTCCTCCCGATAGAAACACAGTTGAGAAAAGCCATGGATTAATTAGATGCGCTTCAGCTTGGCCTCTTTTTTTCCTAATTCAGTTTGTTTGACTTGAGAAGCATTGAATGTCTCTGGAGGTTTCTGTTGTCAAAGCACACAGTACTTGATCTCTGTCACAACAGGAGAGCTAATCTAGGAACATATTCCACAGTGAACACAAAACCGAAAGTGACAATGACTCTTTTTTTCTATTTTGCTAATATATATGTCAGACCCTTATAGATGCTATTTGATCTGAGACAGTTTATATCTAGTTATTTAAGTTACATACTAGCAGATATACTTCAGTCCAGGAACCAAGATCTGATAATGGAAATAGTGACATGCATTTTACAGAAAAGGTTTGAATACATATGTTGACCAACAGCTTCAAAAAAGCAGACAACTCCATTGTGTTTGTCTATAATGTGAGGAAGGAATGATTTGCGGTGAAAAGTGCTGTGGGGCATAACTTTTTAACTTGAACTGTAGATAGGCCAACATTCCTTTAATCACTTTAGGATTAACAAGATACCATGAAAGTAGCAAGAGGGATGCCAAAGTTGAAGGAAGACATAAGGCTCCAGAATTTGATTTCCATTATAAAGAAGAGGAATGGAATAGGAGTGCTGAAAGACATGATCACACACTACTTCCTGAGAAAATCATGTTACAATAAAAGAAGTGTACTTATTGCCATTACCCACTGATACTTGAGGAAATGTTTTAATGTTTAGGGATCTAGGTGTCCAAGTGCATGAATCACAAAATGTGGGGGCAGCAAGTTATTGGGAAAGCTAATAGAATTGTTGCTAACTTTTGGTTGGCTCTTAATTCGTAATTTGCTCTGTTTGTTTAACCTTTGTTCTAGAGTCGCCAGGTATCTTTATGATACCGCCACGAGGTTTAAGTTCAAGTACTGATCAATAACTCAACACACCAATTAGTAAGATTCAAATCAAACACATTTATTATATACAGTAAGTCACTACTTATGCATATAACTCTACTTTCTAGACTGTTTCTATCACTAAAAGGCCTATACTTATCTTCGGAATTGGCCCACCAGGTCAGGGGAACAAATGGCCTTTCGTTCAGGTCCTGAGTCTGCAGGATTCAAAAGCTGGTATGGACTTGTAGCTAGGAGCGCCTATTTCATAGCGAGCGTTGACTGGAGACTTTCTTGGTTGGTGCGGCAGCTGGGCAGTTCACTCTCAGGGGTTGATTTGCATTGTTGAGTGACCCTGCCAAGAAGACCGATTTGAACTTGGGGGCTCTACTTTATAGTCCCCAGGGGCTTCCCGCCTTTCGGGGTGGATCCCGTACCTGGTTCCAAGTGATTGGACTGCGTTCCGATCACTTGGATCGATTTCTCCAATACTGGAGTTGTTCCCTGATCGCTGGGCGGTCCCTGAGTGTCCGTTGGCCTTCCTTCGTCTTGGCTCCTGCTGGCGCCGAGGAGTCTGGCTTGGCCTTATTCACCTGAAGTGTATCAATTGTGCCTGGGAATCGCTCATTACTATGCAGATGGCTGCTGGTTTCAGTGCTGTCTGGTTTTTGCAAGTTCCAATATACAAGATTTCTGCATTTGCTCGTTTTTGCCTGTGTTGGCTGAATTTCCCTTTAGTCTTTGTGGTTCTCCATTTTAAGTCAGGAAATGGCCAACCCAGGTGGCTACATTCCCTCCTTGTGATCCCTAACGCGAAGCGTGAAGGATCACATAACTGGGTTGTCTTCATTCCCTGACCCAGCGAGCACTCTTTCATGGCCTCTACACTGACCATAACTATGCAGTAAAAATTTTAACTAACAATTTCCAAGTGGCGCTATGTCAGACAGGGACATGCATTGCCAAATTAAAAAAACGGTACCTCTAACTATCCTCAATAAACTACACTCACTAAAACATTCAGTCATATTAACTTCCTAAACAATACAACATAATAGCAGCATTCACATTTTTCCTCTGGCTTGGCAGTCTAGCACAGGGGTGTACAATATTTTCATTTCTTTATTTACAAAAGATGCAACACAAATGGTCTTTATTGTAGATCAAGGGGTTCGGGGGCCTGGTGAAAACCGAAAATAGGGGATCTCATTCTGTATACCGGGGTGCGAGCGCGGTAGGCTCTCCTTTGCCATTTCCTCATGCGGATAGTCTGCACGATGCTGCAGAGTATCGCCAACACTAATAGGGATTCGACTACGTCGGAAAGGGAGTACCACGTTATGCGCTTATCACACCATGATAGTGTGGTGTTGCCTGTTACTGGGCTCTGGGTGCTATGGGGAAGTGAATCATTAACGTCCGGGGGGGGGGGGGGGGGTGGGGGGGGGGGGGGTGGTTGGGGTCAGAGGGTTCGTGTTCGCGCTCAACCGAATACACATTATAATGGTGGTGATCAACACGGAGGATGTCCTCATTGTTCTTCTTCTTTCTCTTCTCTTCCTTTCTTTCCTTGGGCTTCTGGAGTTCTGTGGGATCAAGCATAGTTTCTGTTACTATCTTGGTTAATATCTCGTCTGTTAGTATGTCTGTCCTTTAGTGCCAACTCCCCTTTACAATTTGTCACCATGTGTGGCTCCCTCATTTTTAAAATTTTTTGAAACCGAATATTCAGGACAAGACACACTTAAAAATACTGAAACAGTGCAAGCCATCTCACAGGCTGTGCAATTTACCATCCAAATGTTTGAGGATGTAAATAGCATAGGGATGGCAACCCTTTGAGGGCAGCACGGTAGCATTGTGGATAGCACAATTGCTTCACAGCTCCAGGGTCCCAGGTTCGATTCCGGCTTGGGTCACTGTCTGTGCGGACAAGCACATGATAAATTGCCCTTAGTGTCCAAAATTACCCTTAGTGTTGGGTGGGGTTACTGGGTTATGGGGATAGGGTGGAGGTGTTGACCTTGGGTAGGGTGCTCTTTCCAAGAGCCGGTGCAGACTCGATGGGCCGAATGGCCTCCTTCTGCACTGTAAATTCTATGATATAACCTAAGGGTTGCCGGAAAACAAAACAAAACTTTTTGAACCAAGAGTGCCGAAATGAGGTGCGTATGGGCCACGACGGGTAAGAATTGGATGGAATCCCCGGGTACGACGGTGACTGATGCCGTGTGTGCTCTAACCAAGCGTAGCTGACCAGAGGGGGGTCCTCAGGCAGGGCGGAGACAAATGCCGTTTCTCCACGGCCTGAGCAACCGGCAAGAACGGGCAAGAATGTAGTCAGCGTGGGGGGGTTGCCGTAAAGGTTCCACCTTCGAACCAGAAGAGCAGTTATGAACGGGAGCTGGCAAGCTCTCAGCGGTTTCTGCCGATGAGCGTGCTGGCAAGTTTTCATAGGTTTCTGCAGACAAATATGGCGTGGGGCCGTGGCAAAAAAAATTCCGATCTTACATACAACACATAACAATAACAGTAACAAACAACATTAAACAACATGCTGCAGGTTCCATCAGAAAGGACACCGTTTCTCCCAAGCGGTTCCTTTTTAAAACATCATCTGGACACCTCAGTTACCAGTTGCGAACAGGGTCGCAAAGGGGTTCTCACTTTGGGAGTCAGACTCAAAGTCGTCATCTTCATGCGGATGCCATACTCTCGAATGTATAAGGGCTGATAGGGCTGTATGGTGCGATTTGGGGTCCACCTCGTCGTTCCGGACGAGCCTGTATGAATTAGCACAGTGCCAAAAGGTGGTGTCTAGTTCTGAGGGGGTGGAATCGTCATCGTAGGGTGGTGGTGTTTGGTGGTGTTTGTTGAGGAAAGTGATGAGGAAAGGATCACTCGAATCGCGGTCAGATTCGCTGGGTCCTGTTGCCTGGGGATAGTAGGGAGGTGTGCTGTGGCTATTGTCTGAGTCCCAGTCACCGTCGCTGCTGTCTGTGGGTGTTCCAGGGCAGAATCTAGAGGTCGGGGGTGGAGTCGAGGGCGAGTCCGTGGATGTGGTGGGCACATTGGGGGAGGGTAGGGATACGTTGGGTGTGGACGAGGTGTGGTCGGCTGCGTCGAGCATGACGTGGTGTGCTTGATTGGACTGTGGGCCATATGCCTTAAGCTGGTTAATATGGAACCACGCAGTCTTTCCGTTGGGGTACTTAATTTTATACACTGAGGGGCTTCCTTTGTCCGCAATGGAGTACGGACCCGAATACTTCGGTGACAGGAATGTGCTGGGGTTGTAAATTGAGAGCATGATCTGCTGTCCTACCTCAAACTCAGTTGCATGCACTGTCTTGTCGAAACAGGCCTTGCTCTGTTTCTTCCTTGTGCCTAATCTTACTGCAGCTGCTAGCTGAGCCGTTTTTACATTCTCAACTAGTTGTTTTACTGCGTTCTTGTGTTTGAGGGCTGTCACTTCGGGGCTGGTCAAGTCCAATCCCAATAAAAATTCTGTGCCTTTCATGGGGCGTCCGGTCATGAGAGTGTGTGGGGTGTAACCTGTGGAAGTTGAGACCGTATTTCTCAAAAACATCAGCGCAAAAGGGAGGACTGAATTCCAAGTGGTGTTGTTTTGTTGTCCCATTTTTCTGAGGGTGGCTTTTAGGGTCCGGTTCATGCGCTCCACGATACCACTTGACTGGGGGTGGTATGCGATCTGGAATTTTTCGGTAATGCCAAATATCGTGAGGACGTTCTTCATGACACGTCCTGTAAAATGGGAACCTTGGTCGGATTCAATGCTGCGGGGGAGTCCCCATCTCGTAAAGATGTGGTGGGTTAAGATCTTTGCGGTGGTCTTTGACGTGTTCGTTCTGGATGGGAATACCTCTACCCATTTCTTAAAAGTGTCTATGACAACTAATACGTACTTGTAACCATTCCTGCAAGGGGGCAATGGTCCTATAAAATCGATCTGGAGGTTAGTCCGGGGGCCGTTAATGGGGCGGGTGTGACTAAGCTGAGCCTTCTTTGCGTATCTGTCCAGATTGTTCTGGGCACAGATAAGGCAATTCTCAACGTAGTGCGTTACATCTTCTTTTAAACTTGGCCACCAACAGAGTTGCCTGAGATGGGCTGTACTGGATTCAATTCCCTGATGTCCATGACTGTCATGGAATAAACAAATAAGTTGGCTCCTGTCCTGTTCAGGAACCACATAAAGGGTGTCTTTTAACACCACACCGTCATGTGTGGTTAGTGCGTTTTTAAATCTATCGTAAGGTGCCGTAAATTTTCCTTTCAAAATCTCCCTGAGATTGCTATCTTGCTTCTGGGCCTGCACTAAATCCTCGATATTAGTCTGTGAGATCTGAACTGCATTCACTGGTGCGCTTTCGGGGGGTGTCCAAAAATATCCATGCCTGGAACCTGTTTTTGCCAGTGCGTCGGCCTTTACATTTCCAGCGGGGGGAGGAACGGTGGTGACTGCGCACTTTAACAATACCAAAAGTCCTGTCCTGTGCTCTCTCTAAAATGTGGAGGAGCAATGGGGCTGAAGGGAGGGGTTTTCCGTCTGCGGAAACAAATCCTCTTGCTTTCCACGGGGGTAGGAATTCTGTAAGGCTGTTGCAGACATAAAGGCTGTCCGAGTACATGTCTGCTGGGCTGGGGAAGGAATCTGTGTGATCTATAATATACACAACGGCTGCTAGTTCTGCCGCCTGCCCGTCTAAGTGTCCTGGTAGTTTTTGTGAGAGTTCTTCTCGGGCGCGTCCCTGCGCGTCCTCAACATAAATGCTGCATCCTGTAATGCGCTTCCCGTCTAATACAGTGGAAGAACCATCCACATGTATCCTTAAGGGTTCGCACGTGTCTTTGGGCGGGGGGCTCTGGGGTGAACTACCTCTCTTTTTGGGGGGTGTTTTTGCGATAAAGGGGCCTGTGTTGTTGTGCGGTGAGATGATGTCACATTCGTGGGGGATGCCTGGGTACTGAAGGTTGTCGGCTAGCAAAGTGTGGGTCTTGGTCCTTTTAACGGTGGTGGTTACTAGGGGATGATACTAGGGGCTGGTTTAGCTCACTGGGCTAAATCGCTGGCTTTTAAAGCAGACCAAGGCATGCCAGCAGCATGGTTCAATTCCCGTACCAGCCTCCCCGAACAGGTGCCGGAATGTGGCGACTAGGGGCTTTTCACAGTAACTTCATTGAAGCCTACTCGTGACAGTAAGCGATTTTCATTCATTTCATTTCATGTCCCGTCCCTGCAAAAGAAGGGTCCATCTAGCTGCTCTAATTTGGCTAACTGTACCGTCCTTAAGTCGTCCGTCAAGTAAAAGTTGGGTGGGGATGTGTTCCGTGAGGATTGTGATGGGGTTTAGTCCGGTTATGTAGGAAAAATACTGAACTGCCCAAAAAACTGCGAGCAGGTGCCTTTCACAGGCTGAAAATCCCTGCTCCACAGGATCTAAAAGTCTGGATGCGTAAGCCACGGGTCTTAACTGTTTGTGCCGTTCCTGGAGGAGCACGGCCGAAAGGGTGCGGTCTGTGCTAGCTATCTCTATAGCATAGGGGGAAAGCGAGTCTGGAACTTGTAGTGCGGGGGCTGCAATGAGGGCTCTTTTCAAAGCATCCACAGCATCTGTATGCTGCGGAAGCCATTCCCAAGGGGCTCCTTTCTTTAGGAGTTCCGAGAGGGGTGCTGCCTTGGTGGCGAAACCGTCAAAATGGTTTCGGCAGTAGCCAACCAGTCCTAAAAACGACCGGAGGGCTGAAACATTCTGGGGAAGGGGCAATTTGGCAATCGAGTCAATTCTTTTGTGCTCAATCTCGCGTTTACCGTGCGTGATAATCGTACCCAAATATATCACCTTGTTTTCCAAAATCTGGGCCTTTCTTGGGTTCACTTTGCAACCAAACTGTTGTAAAAGTTCCAGGACTTCGGACAGAAGCTCGATGTGCTCTGCCTTGGTGTCTGTCTGCAGTAATAGGTCGCCCACATACTGGACCAGACATTCGGGGCGAGAAAATTTTGATAATCCATTTGCCAGCTGTCGGTGGAAAATGGAGGGGGAGTTGTGGAATCCTTGTGGAAGGCATGTCCACGTGTACTGCTGACTTTTAAAAGTGAAGGCAAATTTGTATTGGCACGCTTTTGCCAATGGAATGGACCAGAATCCATTACTGACGTCCAAAACTGTAAAGTATTGTGAGTTGAGTCCCTATTTGCGCATGGTCTCGGGACTTGTGGCTACCGTGGGGGCTGCTGCGGGGGTGACTTTGTTGAGTTCCCGGTAATCGATGGTCAGTCGCCATGATTCATCGGGCTTTCTCACTGGCCAAATCGGGGCATTATTAGTGGAGGCTACTGATCTGAGTACGCCCTGCTATAATAAGCTGTTGATCACTTTTGAGATTTCTCCCTCTGCCTCTTGGGGAAATCTGTGATGCTTTTGGGGTCTAGTGTCAGGTCCCGTGATTTGAACGGAACCAGTCATCCGGCCACAGTCGTGTTTGTGGGTCGCGAATGCTGTCCTGTACTTCTGCAGAACTGCCCTAACTTGCTTGGTTGTGCTAATCGTGGTCGGGTCAAACCAAAATTCGCCGACTGCGCTAATCTTGTTTGCGTATTCACCTATTGTGAGCATTGCGGGGGCTCTTGCGGATTTTGCAATTCTCCAAACACATTGGTTTACCAGATCAAATGAAAGGTGGTGGGAGTTCATAAAGTCAATTCCCAAAATGTGTTCTGCTGTGTGGAGTAGATCGACTAAAACTATGGGGTGCTTTGTCGTTATATTGCCAGCCTGAATGGGTACGGGGCTGTGATGTGTCCCTGCTGTGAGTGGCCTGTGAAGCCGCTGAGGGGGATTGTGGCTGTAGTGGGCCACGTGTCTTTCTGAAACATAGTGGAGGAATTAATTGTGGTGCGGGACCCTCCTGTGTCCCAGAGAAATTCAATGGGCTGTCCCCGTATCTTTGCTGCAACTACTGGTTGGCCGGACCTATCCCAAAGGGTGTTGTAGACCCAACTGGGTGAGCCCGAACACCGTCAGTCCGTTCCGTTCAGGTCTGTCTGGTCTGAACGGGTGCTCACACTATGTATGGGCTCTGTCCTATTCTTATTCAGAGTGCCTACCTGCTGGGCTCTCTGTGGCTTTCGTGGGGCATTGCATTCTCGTGCAAAGTGTCCTAACTGTCCACAGTTGTAACACTCCTGTGGCTTTTGTGGGGGGCTGTTCCTGCCTTCGTTCACCCATGTGGGGTTCTGGTGCGTTTTCACCGCTTGGATGTCTGCTTCTGCCTGCTGTTCCTTGGGTTTCCTAACTGCGGGTTTGTTTTGGACAGATTGCTCCCAGGTGCGGGACAATCTCTTTAAAACCCATTTGTCATTATGCGCTTCTTCTGAGGGGTCATAGTTGGTGCAGGCTTTTTGTCCTGCCTCTGTGGCATGGGAGATAAGTGTGCGGGTCCATTTGGCCATACCGTCTTGGGACAAATGGGCGCGGTCTAAATTGCTGAAAACGGCTGTAAAATGAATCCACAGGCGTCCAGTAAATGCTGTGAGGTGTTCTCTCTTTTTCTGCCTACACTTATTCAGGCCTTCTACTGGGTCACCTCTGTTGTAGCCAATCGCATCTAGGATCGCTGCGTGCATCTCTGCAAGGGTGCCTCCTCCTACATTCTGTGGGTCAGGAAGTGCTGCTACGACTGAAGGGTCTAAACTCAAAACTGTGAGCTTCACTTGCTCATGCTCGTCCAGGCCGTACATGGTCACCTGCTGCTTTACTCTGGCAAAGAAGCGGTGGGGGTCTGAGGTGGGGAGGAATGGTGTGATTTTCTCGCACGCGTCCCGTAATTGGGTCACGGTTAAGGGGGTGGTATAAAAAAATTCTGTATCTCCGTCCGATGTGACTGTGCGGTGGGTGGTTACTGGATTCATTGGTGCCGGAACTATCTGCAATGTGGGGGGTTGTGGCACTTTTCTCTTCTGGGGCTTTCCTTGCGCACATGTTCCCTGAACATATCTATGCGCAGTCTCATTTAAATCTTCCCAATCAAGGCCGTCTTCTGCATCTAACTGGGATCCAAAGGTGCTCTGGAACTCATTCTGAACTGAAAGCAAAGACTGCAGTTCTGCAATCTGCTTCCGGCACTCTGCGTGATCTAATGAGCTTTGTCTGTGCTCCGTGGTGGCAGCATGGAGTGCTCAAAATGCTGCTTTCAAATTGCTACACTGCCTTTGCAATGCCTCTACCTGTTTCTCTGTTTCCTCTCTTACCAGGACTGCACGTTGCGTGTCCTGATAGGCCTTTTCATACTGTGTCTGGAAGCTGCTTAGGTGCGCCAGACAAGACTGGTGTGCCCACTTGGCATCATCCACCTCTCCGTCCTTTGCTGCTAACTTCCTTCTCAACTCTATGTTCTCTTTCTCAACCTCACATACATCGAACTTGCTCATTCAATGTACTCCTTCTATCTCTTTACGGAGTGTCCGAACGACCTCCTCTGTGCCTCGCAATTGTGCCAAACAGGACATGATTACCATCGGCTTGCAAAGTTTTCCCAAGTTTTTCTTATGGATTTCTGACAGGTTCTCCAATCAAGTATGTCCTATACTCCCGGGTCCTGTTTCCTCATTGTCACAGAATTCACTCCAAAGGGGCCATCCCTTCCCTTTGAGATATTTCCTGATCTCTTCTTCCCAAACGGGACACTGACCTACTCTACTGTTGCTCGCTGCGACCACAAATTCTTCAGGGTTCATGAGGCGTTGCATTGCCTGCATTGCCATCTTTCCTCTCTAAATACTCTCTTAAAATTTGGAACGAGGGGTACTAAGGCGGTGCTGTAATTACGGGTACGGCTTTCGCTATTTTCCGGAATACAAACTCCCGACAGTTTTTCGCAACAAAGATCTATCAGTTTTACCTTATAGCCCTATTTGTTACGCATGCATTAACACATTTCCGAATTATGAGGATTGATCAGAACTGCTTGAACACTTGTGGTTTTTCTGTTCCCAATTGGATTGTAATTCACATTTTTGGGTTCTCCTGGAATGTTTAAGCCACTTCTAAGTCGGGTCCCGTCAGGATGTCGCTAGTAGTATGTTGCTAACTTTTGGTTGGCTCTTAATTCGTAATTTGCTCTGTTTGTTTAACCTTTGCTCTAGAGTCGCCAGGTATCTTTATGATACCGCCACGAGGTTCAAGTTCAAGTAATGATCAATAACTCAACACACCAATTAGTAAGATTCAAATCAAAACACAGTTATTATATACAGCAAGTCACTACTTAACATATAACTCTACTTTCTAGACTATTTCTATCACTAAAAGGCCTATACTTAGCTTCGGAATTGGCCCACCAGGTCAGGGGAACAAATGGCCTTTCGTTCAGGTCCTGAGTCTGCAGGATTCAAAAGCTGGTATGGACTTGTAGTTGGGAGCGCCTATCTCGTAGCGAGCGTTGACTGGAGACTTTCTTGGTTGGTGCGGCAGCTGGCCAGTTCACTCTCAGGGGTTGATTCGTGTTGTTGAGTGACCTTGCCAAGAAGACCGATTTGAACTTGGGGGCTCTACTTTATAGTCCCCAGGGGCTTCCCGCCGTTCGGGGTGGACCCCGTACCTGGTTCCAAGTGATTGGACTGCGTTCCCTGAGTGTCCGTTGGCCTTCCTTTGTCTTGGCTCCTGCTGGCGCCGAGGAGTCTGGCTTGGCCTTATTCACCTGAAGTGTATCAATTGTGCCTGGGAATCGCTCATTACTATGCAGATGGCTGCTGGTTTCAGTGCTGTCTGGTTTTTGCAAGTTCCAATACACAGGATTTCTGCACTTGCTCGTTTTTGACTGTGTTGGCTGAATTTCCCTTTAGGCTTTGCGGTTCTCCATTTTAAGTTGGGAAGTGGCCAACCCAGGTGGCTACAGAATGTTATTATTTCTTGTGCTGGGATTGATTACAAATGTAGAGAAGATGGGTGGGATTCTACGTTAGCCGACGCTGAAATCGGGAACAGTGATTGGGCAGAGTCTCGGTTCCGACGCTGAAATCACGGCAGGCGCCAATTTGACGTCAAGTCGCAATGCTTCAGCACCTCGACAGCGGCATCAGTGCGTTCTGGAACGCACGTACAGTAGACACCGTTTTCATATCATTAGCGGGCCTGACCTGGTATTTTCCAGGGCCTCCACGATTCTCCGCCTCCGATGGGCCGAGTTCCCGACTGCGTGGTTCACTTATGCTTTTAAAAATCGTGAAACTGGCGTGGTGGCTGCTGAGGGAGAGAGAGGGGGTACAGAAGGTGCCAACATTGCCAGCTAACAGTTGTTTCGCTGGCTTGGGGGCTTCTGCCAGGGCTGGGAGTAGTAGTACTGAGTGGCCAGGAGGTGGGCTGCGCAGTCGGGGTGGACGGGCACAGAACACCATTACTGCAGCCGGCAAGGCAGCCATGCAGCTGCGCACAAATGGGTTGTATTGGTGTGTGTCCCAGGGCATCCCCTTGGGTGCCCTCTGGCCCCAGCCAACCCGTCAGCTGTACGGGCATGTTGCAGTGCAACCAGTGCCATCTTCATGGCTGGGATGATGTGTGTGGGGATTGTAATGTGTATGTGCGGCTGCAGCTTGTCAGCCTCCTGAGCGTCGATCATGGACCCGATGTATCCCACACTCTTTTTCATTGGAATTGATTCTGTTCCACACGGCACCATTAACAGTCCCTTAACAGTCCCTGAATCGGTCCAGGTGCAGCCCCGGCTTTACTTTCATAAAAGTCCATGGATTCTGCCTTGGCGTCAGTACGTAGTCACAGGACCGGAGAACCCCACCCGTTATGTTTCAGATGTACATGGGGTGGCATGGGGGCACAGTAATTAGCACTGCTGCCTGACAGCATCAGGGACCCGGGTTCAATTCCAGCCTTGGGTGACAGTCTGTGTGGAGTTTGTACTTTCACCCCGTGTCTGAGTGGGTTCCCTCTGTGTGCTCTGGTGTCCTCCACAGTCGAAAGATGTGCAGGTTAGGTGGATTGGCCATGCAAAATTTCTCCTTGGTGTCCAAAATGTTAAGTGGGAGTGGCGGAGATACGGCGGGGGCGGGGACCTAGGTAGGGCCCTCTTTCGGAGGGTCGGTGTAGACCTGATGGACCCAATGGACAGAGGAATTCTAAGATTCTGTGGTTCTACTGGGCATGGGTGAGACTGCATCTAGAATATTGTGTACAGTACTGGTCTCCTTATTTAAGGGAAGGTGTAGGTGCATTGGAAATAATTCAGAGAAGGCTTACTAGACTAATACCAGGAAAGGGCAGGTTGTCGTTTGAGGAAAGGTTGAAGAGGATAGGTTTGTATCCACTGGAATTTAGAAGAGTAAGAGATGATTTAATTGAAACCTTTAAGATACCAAGGGGTATCGACTGGGTGGATGTGGTGAGGATGTTTCCTCTTGTGGGAGAATTTAGAACGAAGGGTCACTGTTCAAAAAGAAGAGTTCGCTCAATTAAGACAGAGATGAGGAGAAAGTGTTCTCTCAGAGGTTTGTGAGTCTCTGGAACTCTCTTCCTCAAAAGGCAATGGAAGCAGAGTCTTTGAATTTTTTAAGGCAGAGCTGGATAGATTTTCAACTAACAAGTGGGTGCGGTTATCGAGGGTAGACAGGAATGTGAGGTTGAGGTTGTAATCAGATCAGCCATAAATGGTGGAGCTGGCTTAAGGGGCCAAGTGGCCTACTCCTGCTCTTAATTCCTATGTTCATATGTTCATACATATGTTTGTAGACTGCAGCCTGGAATTAGGCGAGAACCTTTGAAGTGTTTTTCTTGCTTTGCACCCGACCAGAACTGACTGCACCTCTAACAACCCGAGAGACTGGCATGATGCTCTGAGTTGGAAGGCATTACATCTGGCATAGCAGGAACTTCAGAATGCACATGTACAGATGTTCTATTCATCCAGTACATTCTGAGACTTTCATTGTAGTGACCACTTCCCTACGTCTGCCAAGACCAACAGCACAATCGTCAGAAGCTTTTCCAGATTCCAATCTGATAGTTGATATGGAGGAGTGCTCGCAGGAGTAGTCAGGTGAAAGGGACACCTAATGGGGTTCATTGTTTCCCTTTCTAGCAGAGAAAAGAACTGGACAAGTCTTTGATATCATTTATGCCAGTTTTGAGGCCATTCATAAGATGGATGAAGGATCGGAGCTACCTAGACATCTGAAGAATTATGTGCATTGCTTTCATTACAGCTGGAGTGTCTCTCAGTGTGTCTTGTCAGCTTCAAGATCTTCAAAAGATCGGTCATTGCCTTATGAATATTGTAACATACACAAGTGGATTCACATCTGCTATTTCCTTTGTTGATATCTCATTCATGTTTCAGTTGCAATGTTGCTGGAAGCAACTTATAATCACAGTCAAAGATTATGAAAGGTGCAAAGGATGCCCTCATAAAGTTAGGCTTTTTACCAGAAATTTATCATTCCAAGATAGTTACCATATAGGAACATTTGGAATCTCAAAAAGGATGTGATATTTTCTCAATCCATAGAAATGCTACAGTGAAGAAGGCGGCCATTCGACCCATCGAGTCTGCATGGACCCTCTGAAAGGTTACTCTATCTAGGCCCACTCCCCTAACCTATCGCTGTAACCCACCCAACCTGCACAGCTTTGGACACTAAGGGGCAATTTTAGCATGGCCAATCCATGTAACCTGCACATTTATGGCTGGGGGAGTAAACCAGATGCCTGGAGGAAATCCTGTTTCTAACTTTTGGTTGGCTCTTAAACCGTAATTTGCTCTGTTTGTTTAACCTTTGCTCTAGAGTCGCCAGGTATCTTTATGATACCGTCACGAGGTTCAAGTTCAAGTAATGATCAATAACTCAACGCACCAATTAGTAAGGTTCAAATCAAAACACATTTATTATACACAGTAAATCACTACTCGTGCATAAACTCTACTTTCTAGACTATTCCTATCACTAAAAGGCTTATACTTAGCTTCAGAATTGGCCCACCAGGTCAGGGGAACAAATAACCTTTCGTTCAGGTCCTGAGTCTGCAGGATTCAAAAGCTGGTATGGACATGTAGCTAGGAGCGCCTATCTCATAGCGAACGTTGACTGGAGACTTACTTGGTTGATGCGGCAGCTTAGACAGGTCACTCTCACAGGTTGATTCAAGTTGCTGAGTGACCCTGCTAAAGAAGGACGATTTGAACTTGGGGGCTTTACTTTATAGTCCCCAGGGGCTTCCCGCCTTTAAGGGCGGACCCCGTACCTGGTTCCAAATGATTGTACTGAGTTCCGATCATTTGGATCGATTTCTCCAATCCTCGAGTTGTTCCCTGATCGCTGGGCGGTCCCTAAATGTCCGTTGGCCTTCCTTTGTCTTGGCTCCTGCTGACGCCGGGGAGTCTGGCTTGGCTTTATTCACCTTGAGTGTTGCAATTGTGCCTTGGAATTGCTCATTACTCTGCAGATGGCTGCTGGTTTCAGTGCTGACTGGTTTTTGCAAGTTTCAATACACATGATTTCTGCACTTGCTCAATTTTGCCTGTGTTGGCTGAATTTCCCTTCAGTCTTTGCGGTTCTCCATTTTAAGTCAGGAAGTGACCAACCCAGGTGGCTACAATCCACACAGACACGGGAGAAGGTGCAAACTCCACACAGTCACCCAAGGCCAGAATTGAAACCGGGTCACTGGCACTGTGAGGCAGCAGTGCCAACCACTGTGCCACCGTGTCACCTTTTTAGAGTTTGACTTTAGTGAATTTCTTTTTGCCCTTCTGACTCGAGCCTGAGTAGCATTTCCGGTGCTATTCCTAGGTCCCCGAAATTTTGAAGTGTCACTTCGCATTGTCTTCTCACCTCCCTTGCAGGACATACATGCCTCTTTGGCAAAAACATATTCTCCCATTGCCAAATGTTTTTCTTTGACATTTCCTGTTTCCAGTCAGCAACAAACCCACCTGTGTGTAGCAATGATAGTCTTTCCACACAAATACTGACGCTGATTTCTGGACTTTCATGACAGCAAAATTGGCACTGAACCTGGACGGCTTCAGCGACTGTGTAGGAGCTAGCACCGCCGCCACATGGAACGCCATCGATTCCAATGAAAAGCGGTGCGAGATTCACCGGGTCCTTGATTGACACTTGGGAGGCTGACGAGCTGCAGCCACATATACACACTACACTCCCCACACACTCATCACAGCCAACAAGATGGTACTGGTTGTGCTGGAGTGAGCCCATACAGCTGATGGGTCGGCTGGGGCCAAATGGCACCTAGGGGGATGGCCTGGGTGGGGGGATAACAACCTTTAGCCCTAAGTTGACAGTGAGCTAACAGCGACGTGCGCAGCTGCATGGCTGCCTTTCCGGTTACGGCAATGGTGTTCCGTGTCTGTCCACCCTGACCCCACAGCCCACCTCCTGGCCAACCCCACTACTCACCCCCGGCCCTGGCAAAAGCCGCCTAGCCAGCGGCACTACTGTTGGCAAACTATGGCAATGTTGGACACTTTCCGTACCCCCTCTCTCTCCCTCAGCAGCCACGACGTGGTTTCACCATTTTTAAAAGCACAAGTGAACTGCGCCGTCGGGAACTCAGCCCATCGGAGGCGGAGAATCGTGGAAGCTCCGGTGAATACTGGGTCGAGCCCGCTAATGATATGCAAATGGTGTCTACCGTATGTGCGTTCCAGACCTCAGTTAGCTGTCGAGGTGACTGAGAATTGCGATTTGGTGTCAAATCGGCGCCCGCTGCGATTTTGGCGTCGGAACCTATTCTCCCCCCAGTCGCCTTTCCCGATTTTGGCGTGGCCAACGGAGAATCCCATCCGCGATCTTTGCTACCGATCATATTATTA
Organism: Scyliorhinus torazame; assembly: GCF_047496885.1. Lineage (NCBI taxonomy): Eukaryota > Metazoa > Chordata > Chondrichthyes > Carcharhiniformes > Scyliorhinidae > Scyliorhinus > Scyliorhinus torazame. Next base: position 94,550,182 of record NC_092714.1, on the reverse strand, counting down.
GAAATATCATACAAACCCAAGTGTATTGATCCTTGTTTATCAGTAGTTAACATCTCTCATACGCAACTACTAAAGCTTGGTATAATGAGTTCAGTGGATATTCCTTCAAGGTGAGCAGGTAGATAGAAATGGGGTTAGGTTAGTTTTTAAAAAATACAACAAACACTATTATCATTATGGGAGATTTCACAAATCACCTTTATAAAATGGACAAATGAGAAACAGCCAGGTGGAAGGGGTCCAACAACTTTTTTTTTAATTTAGAGGGCCCAATTCATTTTTGCCAATGAAGGGGCAATTTAGCATGGTGAATCCACCTAACCCGAACCTGCACATCTTTGTTTTGTGGGGGCGAAACCCTAGCAAACACGAGGAGAATGTGCAAACTCGACACGGACAGTGACCCAGAGCCGAGATCGAACCTGGGTCCTCAGCGCGTGAGACAGTTGTGCTAACTACTGCGCCACCGTGCTGCCCTGGAAGGGATACAACTACTTTTTAAAAGTAAATCCCAATTAAGGAGCAATTTAGTGTGGTCAATCCACCCATCCTGCACATCCTTGGGTTGTGGGGGAGGAGACCCACGCAGACACTGGGAGAATGTGCAAACTCCACACAGACAATGACCCGGGGCCAGGATTGAATCTGGGTCCTCAGCACCATGAGGCAGCAGTGCTAACCACTGCACCACCGTGCTGCCCCAAGGGATACAGCTACAAAAGGTTCCTAAAAGTTATTATGCGAAGTATTCTCTGACCCGCAGAAATTCCAAACAAATGGGTTATGCATTCACATGGGAAGAATACAATTGTAAAATATATCCCTGTTTCTTTAAGATGATGTAAAAAGCAGATACGAGGATGGATGTAACTGTCCATTGGAAACGATTAGCATGGTAACCTAAAAGACCCACAGGACATTTCTATCCTTCTCACGCTATTACTTTTAAATTAAATAATACTGTCACCTCATTTATATTGAATTGAGCTGCTGGCTTAACCAAATCGATAGGCCGTTCCTTGATGAATGGGGCAAGTGCGGTCAGTATCTTTGAGGTGATATTAGTGTCTCTTCCACAATCCTTGCTGACACAAAGGTTACATAATTTGAAGAATCTATTTTCCAGGAACAGTTTCCTTCCCATAATTCTGTCTTTAATCGATGAGGGCATGTTTCATACAATAGAATAGAATATTTCTCTTTTTGAGGAAGCACTGCTTTATATATTGGGGAATGACGTAAATTCTATGGGAGTGTATTTTTGTTTGCCACTTTGACATCATCCCAGTGTTTAATTGAGTAAAGTGTTTTTTTTGTGACAGGCAAATCAGGCCAAAGCTATTTTCACTGCTTTTCCATCATGAAATTACACTCTGTCCATCATGACTTTCGGCCAGTTCTACAATCGCCTGCTGAGTGACCTTATGAAGGCCAGTGGCACTGTCGGCCCCTGCTTTCACATAAACTAAGATTTATAAGTCACAGCGTGCCAGCTTTAGCTGAGACAGGCATAAGTGAGGAGTTTCTGAATTTAAAGCGTCTGCAGAGTTTTATTTGCTTCCAGCAGCTATTTTATTTTGCTATTCAGCTGGCACAAACCTGAAGCTATTTCTCACAGCTTCTGATAGGTTCAGAATACAAGCAGCTTGTCATGCTCTACCTCACCCTCAACTCCTGTCCCATATGTCATCATCACAGACGAGGAAGAACACAATATGGAGAAAAGGAGACTCATGTGGCACTTAAGGAGTTTGAAGCTACCCCAATACCAAATATATAAACAACACAGGCTCTCTGAGGATTTTAACTGAGGTGATGTGCAATAGAAGACTGCGCCTCACCAAAAGTGAATCAGGCAGCTTTGCCATACTCTGCACGAAGACCTGTAGCTATGGTCATCCTGCCACACTGCACTCTCTTTAATATGAAAGTGACCACGACCCTCTGTGACGCATTTGAAGCAGCTGTAGGAAATCTATAATATCATTCAGTGTGATATCAGCATTAGACTTTCATCACCTTCCACATAGAATATGAGAGCAGGGAGGTTATGATGGGACTGTCTAAAATGCTCATTAGGCCACAGCTGGAGTACTGTGTGCAATTCAGGTCGCCAGACTATGGGAGGGATATGATTGCTCTAGATAGCATGTGGAGGGGATTCACTAGGATGTTGTCTGGGTTGGAGCGTTTCAGTTACAAAGAAAAGCTGGCTGTTCTCCTTGGAGCAGAGAAGGCTGGAAGAAGACCTGATTGAGGTGTACAAAATTATGAGGGGCAGAGGGTAGATAGACGAGACCTTTCCCCTTAGTAGAGGGGTCAGTAACCAGGATACATAGATTTGAAGGTAAGGAGCAGGAGATTTAGAGGCGATTTGAGCAAAGCCCTTTTCACCGAGAAGGTGGTGGGAATCTGGAACTCGCTGCCTGAAAGGGCGGTGAAGGTGGGAACCCTCACAACATTTAAGAAGCAGAAGGATCGATCTCAGAACATGGTGGCAGTGATGGGGACATTGATGTAAAAATGCATCGATGTATTTGAAGGAATGTCAGAGCGAAAAACCCTTTGACAGCAGCTTGAGAGATTCAGAGGTCGAAGGAGGCACTCTGAAGAGATGTAATGATGACTGTGCCTGGTGAGCTGTCCTTGTTCTTGGCCCACACATTTGACTGCCTCGAGGGCCAACAGTGAGGTCAACAGTGGGAGTCAGGGAAACAGCATTTTCTCTGGTATCGAGCGGCGTCAAGTCTTCATGAAAAGGAGCAAAAGCTTCAAGTTAGTTCCTTTCTTCATGCAGTATGTCCAGTAACAGATAGTGTTCTTCAAAGATAGGGTGTGCAGAGACCACTGCCAACTTTGATTCAATTTTTAAAGCCTTTGTCAACTATTTTAGCCGGAAGCAAAAGTTGGTAATTGAACAAATACATTTCATCCAGTGCTTACAACGATCTGAGGAATCGATTGAATTATTCCTAACTGACCTATAATGCCTAACTATTTCTTGCAGATAGGGGACACAGAAGGACATGCTAATCCATGATTGCATAGTCAGGACTATCTGGGATGAAAAAGTTTCCAAAGATGATCTTGCTTTGGATCAAATATTCATTATGCGAGGGAGGCAGACCATTTAATCAGGCTATAATTCGAGGTTCTCGGAGGTTTCACATTACTCCGTAGATTGTGTAGGCCCATGAGCAGAGGTCCCATCGATAAGACAACATGCCAACCAAGCACAGGGGTGGGAAACCTCATGTCGGCCGCTAATCTTAGAGGCATATGTTCAAGACTTGAATACTACATTTAAAATTGATACTGATGTGCTTGTTACCATATTAACCAATGTCCTGACTAGAGTCAACAAATGACACCTTATCCATCAGACATCAAGTTACAAGGTCCAGGCAGCATAGACCTTCCAATAAAAGGCAGTATTATTGCTCCTCAAAGCTATAAGGGGCGATACGTCATTGATTCGCTCTATGCTCTTCACAATCAGCATGCATCCTTATTGCATGGCAATATGAACATACATACGTACATACAAATTAGGAGCAGAGGTAGGCCATTTGGCCTATCGAATCTGCTCCGCTATTCAGTAAGATCATGGCTGATTTGATTGTAACCTCAACCCCACATATCTGCCTACCTCCGATAATCTTTCAACACCATGTTCATCAAAAAAATATTAAGCTCTGCCTTAAAAATATTCAAAGACTCTCATTCCACTATCTTTTGAGGAAGAGATTTCCAAAGACCAACTGAGAGAAATAAATCCTCCTGATCTGTCTTAAATAAGTGACCCACTACTTTTAAACAGTGACCCCTAGTTTTAGGCTCCCCCACAAGAGGAAACAGCCTCTCCACATTCACTGTGTCAAGACCCCTCAAGATCTAAAAGATTTTAATAAAGCCTCCTCTCCTCTTATTTTACTTAATTCCAGTGAATACAAGACTAATCTGTACAACCTTTTCACATGAGACAACCCCTTCTAACGCATTTACATCTTTCCAGAAAGAAGGAGATCAATACTGTACACAGAACTCCAGATGTGGGGCTGGATTCTCCGAATCTGCGGCTATGTCCGCAGGATCCGTCTGGTCTTATGACACCCCCGCACCGACTCTCCACCTGGTGGGGGGCTAGGAGCCGCGCCGTGTAAATCCCCCGGCTTTACCTACGGATACGGACACAGAATGGCCGCGCATGCGCACCGCGGTGTTCTGCGGCGGCAGTGACGTACAGCATGGCGCTGGCCGCGCGCGGATCCGGCCTGCCAAAAACTGCCACTCTATAACTTCCCCCGCCCCGCCACCCTCAGACCACCTCCCCCACCAGTCCCCACAGCCCCCGCTGAAGCCCCCCTTGCCAGTGGAACGGCTCCCCTCCGACTGTGGCGGCGCTGGACACAGTCCGCAGCCGCCACGCGAAGTTCCCAGATGTTGGGAGGATACGTGTCCCACACTGTCGGGACTCGGCCCATCGGGAGTGGAGGGTAGGGGGAGGGCCTCAGATGACGTTCTGAGGCTGTCCCGACGGCGTGCGGCGTCCGCCTGGTGTATGCTGTTTTTGAGGAGGCGGAGCATCGGAAAAATGGCGTCCCCCCCAATTGCAGCATAAAAATGGATTCGCCGGCCAATCGTTGAACGCGATTTTGGCGTTGGCGATCAGAGAATACAGCACGTGGTCTCACCAATACCCTGCATGGCCAAAGTATAAACTCTCCAGGTGGGATTCTCCGTCCTGAGACGAAGGACCAAATTCTTTGATTGTGATGCTATGACTGTGTCTCGTCTTATGACCAAAATGTCGGCGGTGTACCCACGCTGATGTTTCGCCTGGTGGAGAGCTAGCAGCCACGCCACAAAACGCCCCCGGCTTTTCCTGCAGATACGGATGAAGAATTGCCAGGTCCGTGGCCGCGCATGTGCACGGCGGCGACCGCACCGTACATCATGGCACCAGCTGCGCGCGGAACTGGCCTGCCAGATAGTGCCCCCCTGTAACCACACCTCGCCACCCCCGGAACATTTCCCACCAGACCTCCCCGCCCCTGCCGTACACCCCCCGGCCAGCGGACTGGCACTGCACCCCCCGCCTCCCGATTGGGGTGGTGCTGGACAAAGTCCGCAACCGCCACGCCAAGTCCCTGAAAACTGTGGTCACATGCGCCCCGCGTTGTCGGATAGTCAGCCCATCGAGGGCGGAACATTGGGGGAGGGCCTCAGGTGACGTCCTGAGGCCGTCTCAATGGCGTGTGGCGTACTCAGCGATTACGCCGTTTTTGAGGGGGTGGAGCATCTGGAAATCAGCGCCGCCCCCAATTTCATCGTATTAACAGATTCTGCGGCCAATCGGTGAGCGCAATTTCGGTGTCGGCATCGGAGAGTCCATTGTTGACACCGGTGCAGGATTTGTGGACTTCCACGACAGCAGAACTGGCGCTGCATATGGAAAGATTCAGGTTTTGTTGAGGGCTAGCACTGGCGCCATGTGGAACACAATCGATTCCAATGGGAAATGGTGCCAGATGCGCTGGTTTCGCGATTGACACTCAGGAGGCTGATAAGCTGCAGCCGCATATACACACTGCACTCCCCACACACAACATTCCAGCCAACAAGATGGCAGCGAGGAGGGTGGCAGCTCGTTTCACAGATGCCGAACTGGAGATCCTCCTGGACGCGATGGAGGAGAGGTGGTTGACCCTGTATCTTGGCGCAGGAAGGAGGCTGCCAGCCATCGCCTTCCGCCATAACTGGGCGCAGGTGGCAGAGGCGATCAGCGCCATGAGCAACACATAGAACATAGAACATAGAACAATACAGCGCAGTACAGGCCCTTCGGCTCACGATGTTGCACCGAAACAAAAGCCATCTAACCTACACTATGCCATTATCATCCATATGTTTATCCAATAAACTTTTAAATGCCCTCAATGTTGGCGAGTTCACTACTGTAGCAGGTAGGGCATTCCAGGGCCTCACTACTCTTTGCGTAAAGAACCTACCTCTGACCTCTGTCCTATATCTATTACCCCTCAGTTTAAAGTTATGTCCCCTCGTGCCAGCCATTTCCATCCGCGGGAGAAGGCTCTCACTGTCCACCCTATCCAACCCCCTGATCATTTTGTATGCCTCTATTAAGTCTCCTCTTAACCTTCTTCTCTCCAACGAAAACAACCTCAAGTCCATCAGCCTTTCCTCATAAGATTTTCCCTCCATACCAGGCAACATCCTGGTAAATCTCCTCTACACCCGCTCCAAAGCCTCCACGTCCTTCCTATAATGCGGTGACCAGAACTGTACGCAATACTCCAAATGCGGCCGTACCAGAGTTTTGTACAGCTGCAACATGACCTCCCGACTCCGGAACTCAATCCCTCTACCAATAAAGGCCAACACTCCATAGGCCTTCTTCACAACCCTATCAACCTGGGTGGCAACTTTCAGGGATCTATGTACGTGGACACCTAGATCCCTCTGCTCATCCACACTTTCAAGAACTTTACCATTAGCCAAATATTCCGCATTCCTGTTATTCCTTCCAAAGTGAATCACCTCACACTTCTCTGTCCAGACCAGTCAGCAGTGCCATAAAAAACTGCATGCCTTCCTCAGGGTCGCCAGGGTGAGTAGGCAACACTGTGTCTCTAGCACTAACCCGCGTCCCACACACCCTTAACACAACCATGCCCTCCCGGAGGGCGGCCGAACCCCCACCCTGCACGACATGCTGTTACTCATATTGGCCGCCATGACCAGGTGCCCTAGCCATTGAGGCCATCAGCTACCCACCTCCTGACTGTCTAACTGTCATTTTTTGTTTCCTTCCCTCAGGAGAAGACCGCTCATAACTGCCGGGAGCGGGAGAAAACTGGAGTGGCACTGCCGGACCTGCAGCCCCCTCACATGGCAGAGCAGAGGGCGGCGTCCCGGAGGAAAGGGTATTTTCCGGGGTGGAGGTCGGTCGTGGGCAAGGAAGTAAGACCCTGCTGAGTTGCGGTTCCCCATGCCACACGTGTCAATATCCCCCCCCCCAACACCACTCCCACACTACCCTCACCCTCATCCGCACACTACCTTCATCCTCACCCTCACCACTCCCACTCCCCCTGCCCTGCAATCTAATCATGCATATTGCCTTATGTCTTGCAGGACCAGCTAGTGATGGGGCGGGCCCATCCAGTGTCCCCCACCCACAGCCAGTGCCACGTCGCTCCTCTCTTTGTCCAACCTCCTTTCTCTCCCTCATCAGCCACGATGCCGGTTTCACGACTTTTAAAAGCACAAGAGAAGTGCGCCGACGGGAACACGACCCATCAAAGGCGTAGAATCACATAGGCCGCAGAGAATACCGGTTTGGCCCACTAATGATATGCAAACGGTGTTTATTGTTCCTGCATTCCGGACCGCATAGATGCCACTGTTGAGGTGATGGAGAATTACGATTTTGGCGTTGGAACCGATTCTCCACCCAATCACGTTTCCTGATTTCCAGAGAATCCCGACCTTATTTTTGCAATCAATTCCCCTCAGAACAGATGATAATATTCTATTAGCCTTCCTAATTACTTGGTGTACCTGTATACTAATCAACAGTGGGAGATTTTGTAGTCATGTTGCGCTTAGGCGAGAACGCGACGGAGTCTTTAAATCGCAGAGGCCAAGATCGAGAACCGCACTGGGCGCCGATCGGTTTGCGATCAAACCAACCAGCTCCCATTGGTGAAATCAAGATCTCGCCGTAGCGTGGCGAGAAACCAATTATCACCACTGAAGCTCAATCTACATACAATTAACTAGAGTGACCCCTGTAGAACGGACTCCCTTGATAGAACCGCCTCCCCAGCGAGTGGTCATGCGGGCGGCGAATAGCACTCCTTTTCAAAAACATTAACCTGGTGGAAGGGCTTCTGTGGTGACCCAAGGAGGTGAAAAGCCATCTTGGTTCACAGGCACAGAGCCCAGGGGCACTGGTGCTGCTGGCACGGTGTTCGGAGGGAGGGTGGGGGAGTCCCCAGAGGCTAGGCCTCGGTTGGGGCAGACTGCCAACAGGGGATGCCCCTGTGCCATGGGTCCACCATACTAACCCCTGGGCCATGTGCTCCTGTATTGGGCGCAACCCCAGCCCCTGCCCGCTTGCCCCACCGACCACCTATAACCCCCATTGACCGCAGAGGCCTCTGGCTGTGTGGCTGAAGGCTTTTGCCAATTGGGAATTGGCAATCGTAGTTAATTGAACACTTACTTCACAAGTGAACTCCCGTGGGTAGACGTGCCATGTAGCATGTGGGAGTTATTGCCTAGGGTCCCAAACAGACCGTGATGCCTGGACAATGTGCCTGAAGACTGCAGCGGGCAACATTTGACCACCCAGGGGCTGGGCTCTAGCACCGGCGTCAGTACTGAAGGCAGAGGGTGGGTACATGCACCGGGGAGGAGGTCCAGGTAACGTTACGTTTGGGTGTCTGGGGTACAGGGTCTGGGGTCCAGTGAGCAGGGCCCTCGCTGCAGCTGGGGGTGCGGGGGAGAAATGGGGACTGATGGGTCCCGGGGTGGAAGTGACTCTCACCTTCTCCCACTTCCTTACAGATATTATATGGGATGGACAATATCTTGGACCCCGTCAAACTTTCCCTAGTGGTGTTGTTGGCAGGCCGGCGGCCAGGCGGCAGAGAAGGCAGTGGGCAGCAGCATCGACAGAGGCTCCAGGTGGCAGCTCATGTGCTGAGCCCCGCCCCACACCCTGAGTACCCGACTGCCCATCACACCAGGGAGGGACACAGAGGGGGAGGCTGGCGATGACCCAAGGATTACAGCCTTCGCTGGTCTTTCGAACAGATGACGGACAGTGTGTTCTGCAGGAGGCCGCCTCAACAAGGACATGGTGTAGTACCTGTGCCATGTCCTTGCGGACTTGGCACCACATGGAGGAGGAGGACACCTACTCCCAGTGGCCGTAAAGGTCACCGCAGCCCTTAAGTTTTACGCCTTGGGTTCATTTCAGGACTCGAGTGGGGACTTGTGTGGCATCTCACACGCAACAGCCCGCAAGTACATCCGTGAAGTCACGGATGCCCTGTTTTCCCAGGCAGAGAACTATATAAACTTTGACATGGACGAGGTCCAACAGAGTTCCCGGGGAACAGGACTCTCCACCCCCGGGGTGACCCAGGTCCAGGGGTTAGTAGATGGCACGCATGTCGCCTTGTGCTCACTGGGCAATCAAGGAGTGCCCTTTATTAACAGGAAGGGGTTCCACTCCCTGAATATCCAGCTCATGTGCGACCACCACATGAAGATCATGCATGTGTGTGCATGCTTGCCAGGGAGTGCACCACAGCTACATCCTGGGGCAGTTAGGCACCCCGGCATCTTCGAGGACCACCCAGGATAACCGGTTGGCTCTTGGGCAAATAAGGGGTACCCGCTGAGGACCTGGCTAATGATGCCAGTACAGAGGCCGGAGACCGGTATGGAGACCTGATATAACGAGGCTCATGATGCCACCCACGCTGTTATTGAGCGGTGCATCGGATTCCTCAAAATGCGGTTCAAATGCCTTGACTGCTTTGGTGGTGCATTGCAGTACACCGCTCGGAGAATCGCCCGCTTTGTGGTGGTCTGCTGCGTCCTCCACAACCTGGCACAGCAGCGGGAAAATGTGCTGGAGGCAGAGGGGGAGGAACATGTGGCCACCTCCGAGGAAGAGGGCGAGGAGTCGCTAGACCAGGAGGGGCTGGAGGATGGGCCTGTTGCTCGTTTTAGCCTTAGTTTACTTATTCTTATTCTGTCACCTTTGCTCATGAGTCGCCAGGTATCTTTCTGATACCGCCACGTGGTTCAAGTCCAAGTAATGATTAATAATGCAACACACCGCTTAGTAAGAGTTAAATCAACGCTCATTTATTATATACAGCAATTAATACTTATACAATAATCCTAATTCTAGACTACTACCTACCACTAAAGGCCAATACTTAACTTTGGAAATGGCCCACCAGGTCAGGGAAACAAATGGTCTTTCGAATTGGTTCTGAACCTGCGGGATTCAAAAGCTGGTACAAGTCGATAGTCAGGAGTGCCTATCTGGTAGCGATCGCTGGAATAAAACTTACAGCTTCTTTGTCGAAGGGTCTCGAAGGTTGCGAGCAGGAGAAGAAGGGTCGAGTTGAACTTGGCCACTATTCTTAGAGTCCTCAGGGGCTTCCCACCTCTCGGGGCGGACTTTGTACCTGGTTCCAAGTGATTGGACTTGGTCCCAATCACTTGGTTCGATCTGCTCCAATAATGGGGCGATTCCTTGATCAGGGGGTGGTCGTTTACCTTTCTTTGTGTCAGCCCCTGCTGGCGCCGAAAGGTATGGGTCGGCTTTCAATTGCTAATTTGTAGCAATTGTTCCCGGGGATGACTGCTTACTATGCAGATGGCTGGGTTGTTGTGATGTTGATGGCTGCAGGTATCGGTCTGGGCTGACTTCCCCAGAGGCAAATACACTGTTTTACCTGCAGCTGTCCGTTTGAGTCCTGTTAGCTGATTTTCCCATCAGCCTCTTCCATTCGCCATTTTAGATCGGGGTTTGACCATTCTAATCGGGAATCAGCCATTTTACGTGTCTACAAGCCCTCCTTGTGATCCTAACGCGAAGCGTGAAGGATCACATCACTTTGTTCCTTTCCATTCGCTGACCGGGGGGGGGGACACCTCCTACATGGCCTCTGCTCTGACCCTAGCTATGCACAAAAAATTTTACCTAACAATTCTAAGGGCGCTATGTCAGACAGGGACATGCATTACAAAATAACAAACTTGGAACCTCTAATTTTATCCTTATTACCCTATACTCGCTAAACGTTGCATTATCCTATCTTCCTAAACATACAACAAAATCACATCATTCCATAGTCTTTCCTGGTTTGGCAGTCAAGCTCAGGATCATACAGTGTTTTTCATGAAAAATTTGTACATTTCTTTATTCACAGTAATAACGCAAGTGAATGCTCTTTATTATTTTGTTATATATCGCAGGGGTCGGGGGTCTGGTCGTAACCGAATATAGGGGATCTGATCTGATATACCGGGGTTCGAGCGCGGTACGCTCTCCTTCTCCATTTACATAGGCGCATAGTCTGCACTACACAGCAGAGTATCGCCAACGCTAACAGTGCTTCGATCGCGTAGGGCAGGGAGTACCAGGTTATGAACCTGGCACACCAGGAAGATGCAGTGTCGCTGGTGACTGGGCTCTGGGTACTGCGGGGCAGTGAAACATTAACGGCTGGGAGGTTTGAAGTCATGAGGTTCGCGTTCACGCGCAACCAAATGTCCCCAAAAATAATGTTGAGCACGATGAAGGAAGTCCTCATGGCTGTCCTCTTTCCTTTTCTTTCTTTTGTTCTTTGTTTTCTCCGGTCCTGGAGCTTCTGGAGTTCTGTAAAACAAGCATAGTATCTGTAACTAACTCTGTTTAATATCTGGTATGCTAGTGTGTCTGTCCTTCGGTGCCAATTATTCCCTTATAATTGGTCACTATGCGTGACTCCCTCATTTTTTTTTCCAAAAACAAATTTTAGGACACGGCACACTTCCCAATCATGAACCAGTGCTGATTTATCATCCAAGTGTTCCAGGATGTAAATAGCAGATGGCAGCAACTTAAAGGTCACCTAAACAAACAAAAACTTTTTGAAATGAAAAATGTCAAATGAGGTGCGTATGGGCCGCGACGGGTAAGATTTGGATGGAGTCCCCGGGTAGGACGGCTACCAATGCCGTATCTCCCCTACCTGAGCGTGATTAACTAGCGGGGGGGTCCTCAGGCAGGGCGGGTCTCACGCCGTTTCTCCACTGCCTGAGCAACCGACAAGAACGGGCAAAAATGTAGTCATCGTGGTGGGGCTGCCATAGTGGTTCTTTCCCTCGAACCAGAAGGGCAGTTACGATCGGGCGTCTGATACCCGAACCAGTATCAGCTGAAAAGCTAGGTCCACTGAACAAGCGTGTGGTCTGCTGACCAGGTATCTGCAGATAAGTTGGTACCGCTGAACAAGCGTCTGGTCTGTTGACCAGGTATCTGCAGATAAGTTGGTACCGCTGAACAAGTGGCTGGAACAAAAATTCTCCTGTCGGACGAACAACACAAAACAAACGTACGAACAACATAAAACATCCTGCAGGTTCCATCAGGAAGGACAACACTTCTCCCAAGCGTTTCCTTTAAACATCATGTGGACACCTCAGTTCTCGGTTGCGAACAGGGTCGCAAAGGGGTTGGCGGCTTGGGAGTCAGAATCGAGGTCGTCACCTTCTCCCGGGTGCCAAACTCTGGAGTGGATTAGGGCTGAAAGGGCTGCTTGGTGTGAGATGGGGTTGCTCTCGTCATTGCGGACGAGTCTGCAGGAATTGTCGCGGTGCCAATAAGTTGTGTCGAGTTCTGTGGGGACAAAGTCGGGGTCGTCCGTGTGGTTCAGTGGTCAGTGGTGGGATTTATTTAGAAAAGTGATCAGGAAGGGATCACTGGGATCGTAGTCGGAGTCGCTGGGTGTGGGTCCTGTTGCATGGGGATAGTAGGGAGGCGTGCTGTGACTATTGTCCGAGTCACAGTCGCTGTCTCTGCTGCTGCAGTCTGTGGGCGTTCCGGGGCGGAGTGTATATTTTGGGGGTGGAGTCGAGGTCGAGTCCGTGTCTGGGCTGGACGTGGTGGGATTTGGTCGGGTTACGTTGGCTGTGGGCGGGGTGTGGTCTGCTGCGTCAAGCATGACGTGGTGTGTGTGGTTCAACTGTGTTCCATAAACCTTCAACTGGTTTATATGAAACCACGCAGTCTTACCATTCGGGTACTTTATTTTGTAAACGGATGGGCTTATTTTATCCGCAATGGAATATGGACCCGAGTATTTTGGAGACAGGAATGTGCTGGAGTTATATACAGACAACATCACTTGCTGTCCGATATCATACTCCGTTGCATGCACTGCCTTATCGAAACAGGCCTTGCTCTGTTTCTTTTTGGTGCCCAGTTTTACAGCGGCTGCTAACTGAGCCGTTTTTACATTTGCAACTAATTGCTGCACGTCTTTGTCGTGCGTGAGGGCCGTTACTTCAGGGCTGGTCAGGTCTAAACCTAACAAGTATTCTGTCCCTTTCATGGGGCGTCAGGTCATAAGAGTGTGTGGGGTGTAACCTGTGGAGGTGGAAACAGTGTTACGCAAAAACATCAGCGCAAAGGGGAGGACAGAATCCCAAGTGGTGTTGTTCTGCTGGACCATTTTTCTGAGGGTGGTTTTTAGGGTCCGATTCATGCGCTCCACGATACCACTCGACCGTGGGTGGTACGCAATGTGGAATTTTTGGGTGATGCCAAATATCGTGAGGATGTTCTGCATGACACGTCCCGTAAAATGGGAACCTTGGTCCGATTCAATGCTGCGGGGGAGTCCCCATCTTGTGAAGATGTGGTGGGTTAGAATCTTGGCTGTGGTTTTCGCGGTGTTGGTGCGGGCTGGAAATGCTTCCACCCACTTTGTAAAAGTGTCTATGACCACCAGAACATATTTATAGCCATTCCTGCAAGGGGGCAATGGACCTATAAAATCAATCTGGAGGTTAGTCCAGGGGCCGTTAACGGGTCGGGTGTGGCTGAGTTGGGCCTTTTGGCATATCTGTCGGGGTTGTTCTGCGCGCAGATAAGGCAATTCTCAATGTAATGGCTTACATCTTCCTTGAGATTTGGCCACCAACAAAGTTGTTTGAGGTGGGCTGTAGTGGGATCGATTACCTGGTGTCCATGACCATCATGGAATAAACAGATCAATTGGTTCCTATCCTGCTCAGGAACCACATAAAGGGTGTCCTTTAACACCACACCGTCATGTGTGGTTAGTGTATTTCTGAACCTCTCGTACGAGGCTGGAAACTTCCCTTTCACAATCTCAGTGAGAGCGCTATCCTGCTTCTGGGCCTCTACTAGATCCTCGATCCTAGTCTGCGTGACCTGAACTGCACTCACTGGCGCACTCACTGGCGCGCTTTCGGGGGTTTCCAAAAATACCCATGCCTGGAACCTGCCTTAGCCAGTGCGTCGGCTTTCACATTTCCAGGGGGGGAGGAACGATGGTGGCTGCGGACTTTTATGATGCCAAAAGTCCTGTTCTGGGCTTTATCTAAAATATGGCGGAGTAATGGGGCTGAGGGGAGGGTTTCCCGTCCGCGGATACAAATCCTCTTGTTTCCCACAGGGGCAGAAATTCTGTAAGGCTGTTACAGACATAGAGGCTGTCCGAGTATATGTCTGCTGGGCTGGGGAAGGAATCTGGGTGGTCTACTATGTACACGATGGCCCAAGCTCTGCTGCCTGCGCGCCTAAGTGTCCGGGTAGTTTCAATGCTATTTCCTTGAGGGCGCGTCCCTGCGCGTCCTCAACATAGATCCCGCAACCTGTTATGCGTTGCCCATCTAAGACTGTGGAAGATCCATCCACATAAATCTTAATGGGTTCACACGTGTCCATGTGCGGGAGGCTCTGAGATGGATTTCCTATTTTTCTGGGGGGTGTTTTAACTATAAAGGGGCCTGTGTTGAGGTGTGGAGAGATGATTTCACACTCATGGGGGGTTCCGGGGTACTGCAAATTGTCCGCTAAGTATGTGTGCGTCTTTGTCCGTTTTACTGTGATGTTCCGTCCCTGCAAGAGAAGGGTCCATCTAGCTGCGCGCATTTGGCTGACGGTACCGTCCTTGAGTCGTCCGTCCAGTAAAAGTTGGGTGGGGGGGTGTTCGGTCAGAATGGTGATGGGGTTCAGTCCGGTAATGTATGAAAAGTACTGGACTGCCCAGAAAACTGCGAGCAGGTGCCTCTCACAGGCTGAAAATCCCTGCTCCACAGCATCTAAAAGTCGGGAAGCATAAGCTACGGGTCTTAACTGGTCGTGCCGTTCCTGGAGGAGCAAGGCTGAAAGGGTGCAGTCTGTGGTCGCTACCTCTATGGCGTAAGGGGAAAGCGGGTCTGGAACTTGTAATGCGGGGGCGGCTTTGAGTGCCTGTTTTAATGATTCCACAGCATCCGTATGCTGCAGAAGCCATTCCCAAGGGGCTCCTTTCTTTAGGAGGTCTGAGAGGGGTGCTGCCTTGCTGGCGAAACCGTCAATGTGGTTTCGGCAGTAGCCAACCAGTCCTAAAAACGACCGGAGGGCTGAAACGTTCTGGGGAAGGGGCAATTTAGCGATCGAGTCAATTCTTTTATGCTCGATCTCGCGTTTACCGTGCGTGATAATTGTTCCCAAATATACTACTTTTTCTTCCAAAATCTGGGCCTTTTTGGGATTGACTTTACAACCAATGGAATGTAATAATTCCAGGTGTTCGGACAGATGCTCAATGTGCTCTTCCTTTGTGTCTGTCTGCAGTAGTAGATTATCTACATACTGTACCAGGCATTCGAGGCGAGAAAATTTTGCTAGTCCATTTGCCAGCTGTCGGTGGAAAATGGAGGGGGAGTTGTGGAATCCTTGTGGCAGGCATGTCCACGTTTACTGCTGCGCTTTAAAAGTGAAGGCAAATTTGTACTGGCACGCCTTTGCCAATGGAATGGACCAGAATCCATTACTGATGTCCAAAACCGTGAAATATCGGGAATTGAGTCCCTGCTTGAGCATGGTCTTGGGACTTGTTGCTACGGTGGGGGCTGCTGCGGGGGTGACTTTATTGAGTTCCCGATAATCAATGATCAGGCGCCATGATCCGTCGGGCTTTCTCACTGGCCATATCGGGGCATCATTCGTCGGGCTACTGATCTAAGTACGCCCTGCTCTAATAAGCTCTCGATAACTTTTAGGATTTCTCCCTCTGCCTCTAGGGGAAATCCGTACTGTTTCTGGGGTCTAGGGTCAGGTCCTGTTACTTGTACGGAGCCAGTCATCCGTCCACAGTCGTGCTTGTGGGTCGCGAATGCTGCCCTGTTCTTTTGCAGGACTGCCCTAACCTGCTTGTCCGTGCTAAGGGTGGTGGGGTTGAACCAAAATTCGCCTACTGCGCTAATTTTGTTCATGTATTCCCCTATATTGAGCGTTGCGGGGGCTCTAGCGGATTTTGCCATCTTCCAGACACACTGGTTGACTGGATCGAAGGATAGGTGGTGGGAATTCATAAAATCAATCCCCAGGATGTGTTCTGCTGTGTGGGGCAGGTCTACTAAAACTACGGGGTGTTTGGTGGTCATGGTTCCGATTTGAATGGGTACAGGGGCTGTGATGTGTCCCTGCTGTGAGTGGCCTGTAAAGCCGCTGAGGGTGATAGTGGCTGTAGTGGGCCACGTGTCTTTTTGAAAAAGGGTGGAGGAATTTATGGTGGTGCGGGACGCTCCTGTGTCCCAAAGAAACTCGATAGGCTGTCCCCGAATCTTCGCTGCGACTACGGGTCGTCCTGACCTATCCCAAAGGGTGTCACAGACCCAACTGGGGGAGCCCGTACACCGTCAGTCTGTTTCGGTCAAGTCCGTCTGATCCAAACGGGTGCTCTGGATGGGCTCTGCCTTTTTCGTACTCAGAGTGCCTGTTTGTTGGGCTCTCTGTGGCTTTTTGGGGCCATTGCACTCTTTTGCTAAATGTCCCAACTGTCCGCAGTTGTAACATTCTTGTGATTTGGGTGGGGGGCTGTTCTTTCCCTCATTTACCCAGGCGGGGTTGTGATGGGTTGGTTTTACTGCCTGCATGTCTGCGGCGGCTTGCTGTTCCTCGGTGGTTTTAGCGGTGGGTTTATTCTGAACAGACTGCTCCCAAACGCGGGACAATCTTTTAACCACCCACTTCTCGTTATGGGCCTCTTCTGAGGGATCATAACTATTACAGGCGTTCTGTCCTGCATCTGTGGCATGGGAGATAAGGGTGCGGGTCCATTTGGCCATATTGTCTGCGGACAAATGGGCAAGGTCTACGTCTCCAAAAACGGCTGCGAAATGAATCCACAGGCATCCTGCGAACGCTGTGGGGTGTTCAGACTTCTTCTGCCTACACTTATTTAGGCCATCTACGGGGTCACCCCGGTTATACCCGATCGCATCCAGGATCGCGGTATGCATTTCTGCAAGGGTGCCTCCTCCTACATTCTGTGGGTCGGGAAGGGCTGCTGCTACCGATGGATCCAAACTTAGAACCATGAGCTTTACATGCTCTCTCTCATCCAGGCCGTACATGGTCGCCTGATGTTTGACGGTGGCAAAGAAATGGTGGGGGTCTGCGGCGGGGAGGAACGGTGTGATTTTTGCACACGCGTCCCGTAATTAGGTCACTGTTAAGGGGGTGGAATATAGGAATTCCGCCTCGTCAGATGTGGCTGTGCGGTGGGTTGTTACAGGGTTCATTGGAGCCTGAACTACCTGCTGTGTGGGGGGTGGGGGTGCTTTTCTCCTTTGGGGCTTTCCCTGCGCACATGTTCCCTGAACATATCTCTGCACTGTTTCCTGTAATTCTTCCCAATCAGGGCCGCCTTCCTGGTCTAACTTTTCCACAAAGGTTTCCTGAAATCCTTTCTGAACAGAAAGCAGTGACTGCAGCTCTGCAATCTGCTTCTGGCACTTTGCATGATCTATGGTGCTCTGTCTTTGTTCTGTGGTAGCAGCATGGAATGCTCTCAAGGCTGCCTTGAGATCACTGCATTGTTTCTGTAGTGTCGCCACCTGCTTTTCTGTTTCTTTCCTTACCAGGACTGCCGCTGCGTGTCCTGATAGGCCTTTTCATATTGGGATTGGAAACTACTCAAATGCGCCAGACAAGACTGGTGACCCCGTTTGGCGCCAGCCACCTCTTCATCCTTTGCTGCTAATTTCCTCCTTAATTCCAGATTCTCTTTCTCAACCTCGCATACATCGACGTTACTCATACGATGTATGCCCTCTACTTCTTTGCGGAGCGTCTTGACGACCTCCTCTGTGCCTCGCAATTGTGCCAGACAGGACACGATTGCCATCGGCTTGCGAGCTTTTGCTAAGCTCTTTTTATGGATCTCACTCATGTTCTCCCACCAAGTATGCCCTATACGTCCGGGACCTGATTCTTCATTATCGCAGAAATCATTCCACAGGGGCCATCCTTTGCCCTTGAGATATTTCCGGATTTCCTCTTCCCAAATGGGACACTGTCCCACTCTACTGCTGCTGGTCGCTGCGACCGCAAATTCCTCAGGGTTCATGAGACGTTGCATTGCCTGCATGGCCATCTTTCCTATCTGCTTGCTTCGTTTAGATTTGGAACAGGGGGCTAAGGTGGTGTCATAGATGCGGGTATGGCTTGCGCTAATTTCCGAAAATACAGACTTCCGGCAGTTTTGACGCAACAAAAATCTATCAGTTTTACCTTATAACCATGTTAGCTACGCATGGATACACACACTTCCGAATTATGACTATTAATCAGAACTGCTTGAACATTTTAAGGTTTTCTGTTTCCAATTGGATTCTAATTCAAACTTTCTTGGGTTCTCCCGGAGTGGTTTTCCACTTCTAGATCAGGTCCCGTCAGGATGTCGCCAAAATGTTGCTCGTTTTAGCCTTAGTTTACTTATTCTTATTCTGTCACCTATGCTCATGAGTCGCCAGGTATCTTTCTGATACCGCCACGTGGTTCAAGTCCAAGTAATGATTAATAATGCAACACACCGCTTAGTAAGAGTAAATCAACGCTCATTTATTATATACAGCAATTAATACTTATACAATAATCCTAATTCTAGACTACTACCTACCATTAAAGGCTAATACTTAACTTTGGAAATGGCCCACCAGGTCAGGGAAACGAATGGTCTTTCGAATTGGTTCTGAGCCTGTGGGATTCAAATGTTGGTACAAGTCGATAGTCAGGAGTGCCTATTTGGTAGCGATCGCTGGAGTAAAACATACAGTTTCTTTGTCGAGGGGTCTCGAAGGTTGCGAGCAGGAGAAGAAGGGTCGAGTTGAACTTGGCCCCTATTCTTATAGTCCCCAGGGGCTTCCCGCCTCTCGGGGCGGACCTCGTACCTGGTTCCAAGTGATTGGACTTGGTCCCAGTCACTTGGTTCGATATGCTCCAATAATGGGGCGATTCCTTGATCGGGTGGTGGTTGTTTACCTTTCTTTGTGTCAGCCCCTGCTGGCGCCGAAAGGTCTGGGTCGGCTTTCAATTGCTAATTTGTAGCAATTGTTCCCGGGGATGGCTGCTTACTATGCAGATGGCTGGGTTGTTGTGATGTTGATGGCTGCAGGTATCGGTCTGGGCTGACTTCCCCAGAGGCAAATACACTGTTTTACCTGCAGCTGTCCGTTTGAGTCCTGTTAGCTGATTTTCCCATCAGCCTCTTCCGTTCGCCATTTTAGATCGGGGTTTGACCATTCTAATCGGGAATCAGCCATTTTACGTGGCTACAGGCCTGGGGAGGACCCGCAGGATGAGCAGGAGAACGGGTGACAAGCGTGAGTGTTGAGGGTCCGGCAAGCCCGGAGGGCAAGGGTAGCCCTCATCCTCACCTGCGCCGCACAGTGGTTAGCACAGTTGCTTCACAGCTCCAGGGTCCCAGTTTCGATTCCCCGCTGGGTCACTGTCTGTGTGGAGTCTGCACATTCTTTCCGTGTCTGCGTGGGTTTCCTCCGGATGCTCCGGTTTCCTCCCACAGTCCAAAGATGTACGGGTTAGGTGGATTGGCCATGCTAAATTGCCCTTAGTGTCCAAAATAAATGTTAAGTGGGGGTGCTGGGTTACGGGGATAGGTAGCTACGTGGGCTTCAGTAGGGTGCTCTTTGTAAGGGCCTGTGCAGACTCGATGGGCCGTATGACCTCTTTCTACACTGTAAACTCTATGATTCTATATGACGTGGCCCCGTCCATCATTTTCCTTCCCACCCTCCTCCCCTCATCCCTCTTGCAGCCCCTTCCTCCCACTCTTCCTCCTCACCATTCTCCTACCCCCCTTCCCACACCCCACATTCCCACCTTCCCAGGGTCTGTGTAATGGCACTCCAAGGTGATGGGACTGCATCGGCACTTTCAACAGGTCACTGTCAAGGGCACGGGAGTGATGATGACTTGCACAGAGCTGAGCACTGTCGTGTTGGGTGTTCCGATACACAAACGAACCAACACGGTTGTAGATGGTACAACTCTGTTTTATTATTCTGTACAATAATAACTATTAACCTCTGGCTGTGGTTCGAACTTCACCAGCTAACCTGTGGACCCAGCCCTATCACTATCTTGGTGAGGCACTCAGCACATGGTCTATGTCTGAGTGGCACGCTGTGAGCTCTGTGCTCTGAGCCACCTCCTGGTAGAATGAGCGGGAACTGTGGTGTTCCCTGTTTTATAGTGCGTGTGCTCTCACTGGTGATTGGCTGTGATGTTGTGTGTGTGTTGGTTGGTCCATCTACCTGTCCATCAGTGTGTGTGTGTGATTGTACCATGATATGTTAATATGGATATCATGACATCCCCCCTTTTCACAAGATTATGTGCCGACATGGTAATAAATATTGGTGTGTACTGAGTGCATCTGAGTATGTGTATGCAATATTTAAAACATGTACATGAGGCTAAACTATATACATAGGAAGGCGTCAGGTGCAACAGAGCAACGAGGTTGTACCACGAACAAAACAAGTGCAATCATCAAATATCGAAAGAGAATCCTGGAACGACAATAAAGAAACACGTTAACATTATTGCACAACAATTCAGTGAGTCCAATGTGCAAACAGGCTCATACGTCCAGTCTATTAGGTGGGTGACGAATTCAGGTTGACCGTTAGGGTGGCCATTCATCGCCCGGATTAATGCTGTGCACTGGCATAGGCTGGTGGGTCCTACTTGGGGACATCCGGTTCCTGTCTATTACCGCAACGCGGAAGGGTTCCCGGTCGTCGGTATCACGGGTCTGCACATCGTCAGGGTATGACTCGGTGTATGGAGGCTGAATGGCCCACACGTACCTGAGAGGCTGGCGGAAATGCGGAGAGTTGGCAGGTTGAACTTCTCGACAGCAGGCAGCATAGTGGCCCATCCTGCCACAGCGGAGGCATTGTCGCGTTTTGGCTGGACATTGCCGGTTTAAGTGTGCGGATCCACAGTTGCCGCACGTCGTGACATCATGCGTTTGTTGCACCACTGCGCATGCGCGGTGCAGTCCTGCGTAGAGCGCGCCTGCGCATCACGTCCCTCTGCGCGACGTCCCCTCTTTTGGCGCGTACAAGCGAGGGAGGCCTTGGAAAGCACGCAAAATGCCGCCCTCATCTGGGCCGCGGGCCGGGAAGGACCCGATTGACTGGACCCGCTCGGCCTCGTAGGACCCCTGCCGTGCCGATTCGGCCGCCTGGAATTGGGAGTACCGTCTGGTCGCGTTTTCGTGGAGGACACAGGTTTCGATGGCGGTGGCTAGGGTGAGGCACTTTATTTTGAGGAGCTGCTGGCGTAGGGTGTCTGAGGTGACCCCAAAAACTATCTGATCCCGAATCATGGAGTCGGAGATGGCCTCATAGCCACAGGGCTGCGCGAGGATACGGAGGTGTGTCAAATAAGATTGGAAATGGCTCATCCTTACACTGCAGGCGCTGCTGGAAGAGGTACCTCTCGAAGCTCTCATTGACCTCCACGCTGAAGTGTTACTCAAATTTTAGAAGGACCGTCTTGTACTTCGTCTTGTCCTCGCCTTCCGCGAATGCCAGAGAGTTGTAGATGTGGATGGCATGTTGCCCCGTCGTGGAGAGGAGCAGGGCGATCTTCCTGGTGTCCGATGCTCTCCCTGTCTGTGGCTTCTCGGAAGAGCTGGAAGTGCTGTTTAAACAGCTTCCAGTTGACGCCGAGATTTCCAGCGATTCGGAGCGGCTGCGGCGGGCTGATGGTGTCCATGGCGCAGGATGGCAGATCTCTGAAGAGGTGCAGGTAGGTCTCACAGTCGCTGGTGAGTTTCCAGTCCTGGTATCATGCCGTGTTGGGTGTTCCGATACACAAACAAACCAACACGGTTGTAGATGGTACAACTCTGTTTTATTATTCTGTACAATAATAACTATTAACTTCTGGCTGTGGTTCGTACTTCACCAGCTAACTTGTGGACCCAGCCCTAGTACTATCTTAGTGTGGCACTCAACACATGGTGTATGTATGAGTGGCACACTGTGAGCTCTGTGCTCTGAGCTATCTCCTGGTAGAATGAGCGGGAACTGTGGTGTTCCCTGTTTTATAGTGCGTGTGCTTTCACTGGTGATTGGCTGTGATGTTGTGTGTGTGTGTGTGTTGATTGGTCCATCTACCTGTCCATCAGTGTGTGTGTGTGATTGCACCATGATATGTTAATATGGATATTATGACAAACACTAGAGCTCCTTGTGCAATGCCATAGTCTGACCCCTGCCTGTCTATTGAGTGCTCACTCACACCCATCACCTCTACATGGTGTGCCGGGATAGCGGGGGGGGGGGGCGGCTGAAAGAAGCCCAGGACCCCCGTGACCAGAGGGATGGGGCAGGGGATTGGTGCTCGACCTGCACTGCTGAACAGAGTGACAGAGACGTCATATTGATCGAGGCCAACATGGTGTCCAAATGTGTCCCCAACTGACCACTGTCCCGATGTTGCTGCCCACTCCCACCACCCCTCCTCAACCTGCCCCACACCCCCAGTACTCCACTTATCCCCTGCTTACCCTCTTTACCCCCACTGTACCCCTATTCCCCTCCCACCCTGTGCCCTCTCAGTGATCCTCCACCTGCTTAGCCCTCTATGCTCTACCATTACATCACAGTGTGTCTCCAGGATGCACATCAGAAGAGGAGGCAGCCTGCTGACTACTGTATCCCATGGCCTTTGGTGCTCCTGGTGGGCCTCCTCTGGGGCCTCTGAAGCCAGATGGCCCCAGCCTACTTGTCAGCAGCACATGCCCTGCTATGCTGCCTTGTTTCGGGGGCTGTCTACTAGATGTGTTGTTGACAGGGAGGTGGGTCTTGGGGGTGGGGGTAGGGTGTGTGTGTTGCTGGTGACCGCCATTGCCTCCCCATAGGGTGGCTCAGCCTTTGCACCCAGATGCCCCTCCATGAGACAGAGGGGCAGCTGGATTGAACCCCGCCTGCCACTGCGCCATCTGGCTCTGCCAGCCCTGGTGGCTCCCCAAAGTCTGCATCATGGTGGCGACACCCTTGGCAATGCTCCCCACTGACTGAGACACATCTCCCAGTAACTGGAACACGCTGTGGAGTGCCCCAGCAATGCCCACCTGAGACTAGAAGACCTCCCCCAGCAACTGGTACATGCTCTGGAATGCCTCGACAATGCCCACCTGAGACTGAGAGATGCTCTGGAGAGCCTTCGCTATGCCCGCCTGGGACTGAGACATGCTCCACAGTACCTCATCGATGTCCACCTGGTACTGGGTGATGTCCCTCAGCGAGCCGGAAATGCTGTCGAGTTGCTTAGCCAAGGCCGTCACTGACCAGGCCACACCTTGGCCACCTCCACTTATGCTGTTGATGTTGTGCACCAGTCTCTCCACTGCGGTCGCCACCCTGGTGCCTCAGTGCCACTCATTGACGCCGCCATCTCCTGCGCTCATAGCCTCTGGAACTCTTCCAATTGGCTATGGACCTGCTGGAGTGTCGCTGAAATTCCCCTCTGAATGGCATGGCCACATCCTATCACCTGTATCAGATACGGGTAAACCTGGTCCAGAGACTCTGCATCTTACTGGGACCCAGCTGGGTCCTGGGATCCAGCAGACCTCCGACTGCTATCTCCCCTGGACGTTCCTGCCTGAACATGATATGCAACTGAGTGGTGCTCGCCAGATTGTGCCCCAGAAGCCTGACCGTGTATGCACTGGTGGAGGGTGGGGGTAACAGCTGTGACATGAATTCGGTGGTGTCCTCGGAGCTTTCCTCCGAAATGTTCTCTTGGGAGGCGGGGCTGGGGGAGGCACCCTGGATGGCCCGGTAGCATCGGCTGCACATCTTGTGGGACAATGGACATGTGGTCAGTCAGTATGCCAATACACGTGTGACATGTAATCTGGGTGGGGGCCGGTGGATTCTCACCTCGGTACCGCAAGCCGACCTCTATGGCAGTCACCGCTCTGTCCTTGGCCACCCCTGCGACGGTGAACACCCGGGCTTCCAGCCCGTTTATGCAATGGAAATGGAGGCAAACTGGTGATTTGCTTCATCCTGCAGGCGCAGGGCAGGTAGTGCGCTGACGCCACCAGCGGGGGATCAGAGTATCTCAACGGGTTTGGCATTTTATCCCTTGATCCTTCATCCTCCACCTGATCGGGATCCTGATATCAACGTCGGGCAATGGAGAATCCACCCCTATGATGATCATCATTTGAACGACTCTCTGGCGGGATTCTCCGTCGGCGGGACCCTCTGCTTCACGGCAGCGCACTCGTACGTGCGGATTTCCCGACGGTGTGGGGGTGGCCACAATGGGAAACCCTGTTGGCCGGTAACCGGGACGGAGGATCCCCCGACTGGCGGGGTGGGGGTGGGGGGCGCTGCACCAGAAAACAGGTCTGGCAGGACGGAGAATCCGTCCTCTGCCTTTTCATGTAACTAACTTCAACTTTTTATTTTTAAGCAGTGAAAATTCAGCCTTCAGAAGCTGAGGAAGTTTATATACTTGGCAGTAAGTTTTTTCCTTTCACAGAGACAAACTGCTGCACCTGAATTGGCTCTTCCTGATGAGGAAGAATTCCTTGCAGCATTGTGTGATCTCTTGGAGCTTGAGGTCCAAGAAGATTATTCATCTTTCCTGTTTGTTGTGTTCTGTGATCCCACCGTTATAATGATGTACACAGAAAATCTAGTTGTTTAATTAGAACAATGATTTATTAGCAAACACGTGGAAAGATAACTAACAGATTACTATACAGATAAAGTTACCAGATGAATTCTCCTGGAGCTACTCTAGGTGGGACTATCCTGTTATACGTCTTACTACCAACTGGCGGGTCCCTCACGTTACGTGACAGATGTCTGATGCCACCAGCTGGTTGGAGGTCGCATTACTAACTTTTTCAAAACTGTGCACAGGCACATCACCACACTTTTAGCTTTTATTGGTAGAGGGATTGAGTTTCGGAGCCATGAGGTTGCAGCTATACAAAACTCTGGTGCGGCCGCATTTGGAGTATTGCGTGCAATTCTGGTCGCCGCATTATAGGAAGGATGTGGAAGCATTGGAAAGGGTGCAGAGGAGATTTACCAGGATGTTGCCTGGTATGGAGGGAAAGGCTGAGGAACTTGAGGCTGTTTTCGTTAGAGAGAAGAAGATTAAGAGGTGACTTAATTGAGGCATACAAGATGATCAGAGGATTGGATAGGGTGGACAGAGAGCCTTTTTCCTTGGATGGAGATGTCTAGCATGAGGGGACATTGCTTTAAATTGAGGGGAGATAGATATAAGACAGATGTCAGAGGTAGGTTCTTTACTCAGAGAGTAGTAAGGGCGTGGAATGCCCTGCCTGCAACAGAGTGACTCGCCAACACTAAGGGCATTCAAATGGTCATTGGATAGACATATGGACGATAAGGGAATAGTGTCGGTGGGCTTTAGAGTGGTTTCACAGGTCGGCGCAACATCGAGGGCCGAAGGGCCTGTACTGCGCTGTAATGTTCTATGTTCTATGTTCATTGTTGACAATTGCACCTTATGAACTCACTGTTGCCTTTTTCAAAGCATCAGTTGTGCTTTTAGTGCTGAGTAGCATTCAGATTTTAGTTCCACTGAATTTACTGATGTATTGCTGACTTTATCTCCAGTTGTCCATGAACAGCCTTCCACTGAAAAGGCTTTGCCTGATTCCAACTTGGAGTCCAGAGAGGATCACAGTGCTACAGAACTGGGACGGGATTTTCCGTTGGCTGACATCAAAATCGGAAAACACAATTGGGCGGAGAATTGGTTCTGACGCTGAAATCGCGGAGGGCGCCGATTTTACGCCAAATCGTAACTCTCCGTTATCTCGACAGGTGCATCAATGTGTTCTGGAATACACATACAGTAAACACCGTTTGAATATCATTGCGACCCCGAGCCGGTATTCTCCGAGGCCCCCGCGATCCTCCGGCTCTAAGGGGTTGAATTCCCGACGGCACGGTTCACTTGTTCACTCGTGGCCGATGAGGGAGCGAGAGGAAGTAGGACACAGCGTCTGTGAGCAACCGGGCTGGACATTGGACATGCTGGCTGAGATGGGGGATCTCTGCCAGGACCAGGGGGGTGATGGGGGAACGGGCCATGTGGCCGAGGTGATCCCCGCGGGACTGGGGCAATTACCAGGCATGGACCACCATTGCTGCACCATCTTGCTGCACACCCCACTGACCACCCACCTTGGCCTTGGTGCTATAGAGTGAACCGGCCACATGGGTGCCCCACCCCACCAACCCTGCACCTCACCCTCCGCCATATCACCAACCCCCAACCAGCTGCCACCCAGCGATGGGGCATCAGCTCGTCCACTCAGGGCAATGTCGACTGTAGCTCCTACGGGGTTGCTGGACGGAGGCTGTGGAGCATACCCATAGCAAGGGCAGTGCCAACTGACAGTACCAATGGCAGCAGGGACGGGCGCAGGGCCAGAGTCCTCATGGTGCCGGGTACCAATGGTGTCAGGAGTCTGGGGATGGACGGGGGGGGGACAGCGGGGGCAGAGCCTGCAGTGCCAACCGGGTCACCGTGTAGCTCGGTGGACCTGGTTGGGCACAGGGGTATGCACCATGCCACATGTCAGCCTTTCACCCCCTGCAGACAATTGATATTGGAACACAACCAGCAGTGGTGGCCTTCCTCCTAGTCGCTGCAGCCCTGGGGGATGCACTGTGGCTGTACAAGCGGACGCTGCTCGAGGAAGAGGAAGCTGCAGCAGCGGAACCTGCCCCAGAGGAACAGAAGGCAGCTGCCCAGGATGGAAAGCTAGCTGCCCAACTGGCTGAAGAGGAGGAGGTGCAAGAAGGAGCCGCATGAGGTCTCGTGTGCACTGGCAGAGCCTGTCATTCGAGGACCTGCCGGACCGGGCATGCCCTCAAAGACTTTGGCTGAGCAGGGGGACATATCTGCCAGATCATGGCGCTCCTGGCATCAAGGGAGAATGGGGGAGGACACCCATTCCCGGTGACCATCAAGCTGACGGTCACCCTGAGCGTTTATGTCACAGGGTCCTTCCAGGTGCCGAGTGGGGACCTATTCGGGACCTCACACAGCTCGGTGCAAAGGTGCATCCATGCTGTCACAGAGGCCCTATATGCCCAGTCAACACAATACATCCATTTCAACGTGGACCATGCCCACCAGGATGCCCGGGAAGCGGGGTTCGCCACCAGCACTGGGATGCCCGGGTCCAGGGGGTGATCGACCGATTGCGTGTCAGTCTACAGCACCTGCAGATGACAGGCCGCTCGACACGAACTGAAAGGGGTTCCACTCGACAAACATGCAGCTCATACTTGAGCATCAGGTGCACATCATGCACGTCTGTGTATGACGCCTTCATTCTGGCACACTCAACGATTCCCCACATGTTCGAAACGCACCCACAGCTGGGCCACAGGGGCTATCCACTGTGGTCGTGGCTGCTGACCGCTATCCGGAGGTCACGGAGACCAGCTACAATGATAACCATGCACCGACCAGGGGCATGATCTAGCTTCGGCATCCTGAAGATGCAGTTCAGGTGTCTGGACTGCTCTGGAGGGGCCCTCCAGTATAGCACTGGGCGGGCCGCACACATCCTGGTGGCCTGCTGCACACTCCAAAACATCGCGCAGCAGAGGGGCAATGTGCTGGAGGAGGAGAATGAATACCAGTCCTCATCCGACGAGGAGGATGCGGGGCGGGTGGGGATGGGCAGGACATGGGGCCCACAGGCAGGCATGGGAGACCGAACAACGTTTGCGCCAGGGCCAGCACTCACAGGACGCTTGGATTGCCTCCAGGTTACAGTGTGAACAGATGTTTAATGTGCATAAATAATTACAGATACGTGCCCTAGCCCCTACAGCTAAACTGTGCATGCACCCTTAACTGGTGTCTAACTTTCTGGTCTTACAGGTCCAAACACTATGTGGATCCCCAGATGGCCGACATCTGTAGAGGAGATGGCCTGCTGTGCTTCCCGCCCTGCGAACTGGGTCCCCATTGATGCCCATTTTCTGGGGTGACCTGACCTGGATGGGCCCGTCCGCTGCATGGATATCCCAGGTGGCATGGTGCAACCCTGTTATGCCCACTGCCCACCAAATGTACCAGGAACATGAGGGGGGGGGGGGGGGTTCTGAGGGGGGTTCCGAGATGCTACGGTGTTCTGGCTCTCCCCTGCGGGAGTCACCGGCATGGACCCCATCACCTCATCCTCCCTCGGGGTGCCCCGTGGCCCCCAGTCTAATCCATGGAACGGGGATGCAAGCCGATCTATCTCCTGAGGCTCCCCCGCCACCTGGCGCTGCGAGTCCTGGAGACCTGCTCTGGTCTCGACCAAGGTCTGATTGCTTGTGGCCATGGAGCACAGGGCATGGACAATCGCCGTCTGGGAGTGCACCCCATCACCCAGTGACTGTGCCATCGCCCCCTGGGACTGGGCCACCTACCTTTGGGTCTTTGCCACATTGGCCAGAACCTGGACAATGTTGCCGATGTTCCCAGCCATGGCCTACTGTGGCTGGGCCACTCTCAGGTGCATTGTTGCAATTCCAGGTGGCTCAGGCACATGGTTGCATGTGAGACGGCAACCCTGGCTTGGGCCTCCGCCAGCAACTGCACAGAAAACCCCAAGCCTTGGATATGCTGATCCATAGCCAAAACTCTCGCCCCCAGTGCCTCCATAGTGGACACCACCCATGCGGTGTTGGCCTGCGTGATACGCATGGTCGGCACCACCTCCAGCTCTTGTATGCATTTGGTTTCCTCCAACTGCACCTGCAGGTGCTGGGAGCGCGCCGACAACCCCTCATGTAGCCCCTGGCTCTGCGACTGCCACAATCGATGGGACTGTCTGTTCCAGAAGCCCGGGACTGGTCTGGACAGCAGCTTGTCCCTGAGTTCGGCCTGCCCTCCGACCGTCTGCCCCCTCGGGTGCTCCTACCTCCACCTGCTGAACCAGAGCAGCTGTGTGGTGCGAACCAGATAGTGTTCCAGGAGCCTCTTCACGAAAGTGCCCAATCGAGGTGAGTGTCTCTGGGATGGTGGAGGGTGTTGGAGACAGCTGTGATGGGAAATCCGTGTCATCCTGGACTCGAGCTATGGGTGTCTTGGGTCTCTTGTCGAGGGCTGCGGTCCATGCTGCTCTCCTCATCACTGGTGAGCACACCGGGGGGCTCCGGCTGTTGCACTGGCTGGGGGCGGGCAACCCAGATGGCCCCGCCCCATCACCAGCAGGTCCTGCAAGACACAAGACAAGATGCATGATTAGACCACAGGCCGGGGGGAGTGGGGTGAGGGCGAGGGTGGGGGTGAGGCTGAGAGTGGGAGTGAGGGTGGTTTAATGTGAGGATGGTGTGGGGCTCAGGGTGGTGTGAGGGTGGTGTGGGGGTGAGGGTGAGGGTGGTGTAGGGGTGGTGTGAGGGTGAGGGTGGTGTGGGGTGGTGTTGGGAGGGGTGCGGTTGACACACATAGCATAGGGTACCACAACTCAATGGGATCTCACTTCTTCGCCTGTGGCTTTCTTCTGGGTTGCCGACTATGTCCAGGGCCCTCTGCACAGCTACGGTGAAGGGCCGCAGGTCTGGCTGTCCCCTTCCAGTTTTCTCCCGTTCCCGGCGGTTATGGGCGGCCTTCTCCTGGTGGGGGAGAAACGGAAAATGACAGTGTTAGACAGTCCGGCGCATGCAGCCCTGCGGGTGGATAGCTGGTGGCCAGGACACCCAGCCATGGCTGCCGGTATGGGTGCCTGCATGTGGTGCAGTACCTCCAGCTTGAGGGGGGCTTGGGGGGGGGGGGGGGGGGGGGGGGGGTTGGGTTACGGGTGTGTGAGACAGGGTTTGTGCCAGGGTCACAGTGTTGCCTACTGACCCTGGCCACCCTGAGGAGGTTGTGCACTTTTTTTATGACACTGCTGGCCAATCCGGAATGTGTTTCTCATGGCACTGCCTCTGTCACCTGTGCCCAGGCATGGCAAACGGGATGGTGAGTGTGGGGAGTGAAATGTGTATGTGCAGCTGCATCTTGTCAGCCTCCTGACTGTCAATTGCGAATCCGGCGAATCTCTCACCGTTTCTCATTGGAATCAATTGTGTTCCACGTGGCGTTGGTGCTAGCCCTTCAACAGTGGCTGAATCGGTCCTGGTGTGGCGCCAGTTTTGCTGTCGTGGACGTCCACGAATCCTGCCCCAGAGTCAACACTTAGTCTCAGGAACGGAGAATCCAGCCCTTGGGACTGTCCCAGGGTGAAAGTCAATTGGCACACGTACATAGTCACAGCTAAACATCATCTACCCTTCAGAGCTGAGGGTCAACACAGAAGCTGGGCAGAATCTTTATCACTTCTCAAGCTGCAGAATCCTGTTCAACAATCTTGTCCCCGTGTTGATTGTCTACAGGAAGTTCCTCTCATGACAAAAGATGAGGCTGTCTTGTCTCCGTAATCTCAGCAATTCAGCCCATTGTCCAAAGTGGAGCAACTGAGTACAGAGAGAAGTGTAGTTCTCTTACCACTGCTTTTAGAAAATAGACAGTCCTCCTGAAACATCACCGGGAAATCATCTTGTCATTTCCTGACAGTCTTACGGGAAGTTGGTCATCTAAGTTCACTGAAACCTGAGACATTTAATGCCTTTTCAGTCTTTAATACAGCAGTTGATGAAACAGCTGTGACAGTCTTCCCTGGAGTTGAAGATCTTCTGAAACTTCTTCCCAGAGTCCTTCGAGGAGGTCATCAAGTTCTTCCGAGTTTCATGAGTTCTTCTCTTCTAATCCCAACGGGTCCAAAGATAAATCGGCTTCTCTTTTGGATGAGACTTCAGTTGAAAAACCTTTGTTGTCCTTGCACTCAGTCACTGAGCAACCTACACATTGCTTCCCAGCAATGCTGACAGCAATGCTGATAAAGTGTTGTCCTATTCTGTGGATGATGATGTCCTGCCATATGCTGAAGAAAACCTGTCTCCAAGTTGTCTTTCCTAAGGACTACGAATACTGAGGGATATTGAATCGCCCAAGGCTGCAACTTGGGAGGGGGAACACGGAGTAACAAAAATATAATGTAAATAGCTAAAGACATGGGGCCAGAACCTTGAGCTCCACGGTATCGCATTGGGGAGGCTACTCCAAAGATGCACTCGGGAATTCTTCTCAGAACACCAAAGGTAAGCAGTTGTACAACAATTGCCTTGAAGTGCAAACTTCCCTTGGACAATTGTCCTGTGCTGTGAACCATCTGAAAATACAATTTAAATCGCAAAATATGGATGATTCCGGCAGGGTTACACTAATAATTACTCAGAAAAGGTTTTAAGAATTAAAATCTCTTCTAACTTATGGGTCAGTGTTGTAAAGACCCAGACCAACCCCCACAAACCCCCTTCATGGAACCCACCCACCTGGCCCCCACCAAGAATCTCCCACTCCCAACACCTTCCCAAGGAGACACCCCACCACCAACTCTCCAGGAGACTCCCCCCACTGCCTGACTGATCACTCTCCCTCCCACAATATTCCACACGTCCTCGATCAACCCCTCCCCCCATAAGACACCCCCCACCTTCAAGGAATCACCCCCCACCCCCCCCAATCCCGGCAGGCCCATCTGTTGACCCTGACCCGACCGGAAACCCCCTGGACCACCTGACCCAACATCACACTCCTGAACTAACATCCTGCACCAAGGTCCGACCCGACCCCCAGGTTCGAGTCTAGCCCCCAAGGTCTGACTCCACTCCAAATCTTATCCACTTCCTTGAGATACTGATCTTCGCCCGGGCCTGTCAATTTTAATCAAACCTTTAAACTTATCTAGTTTACAGCACATATTGCCATAAAAAAGGGACATATCCTCCTTCAATCCGACTCTCCTGGACTGTGAGACTGTGCTTCAGAAACTGTTGCGCTGACTGGATCTCGGACAGCCTGTGTCGGAAGATCGGGCGAGACATGCCTGGAAGAAATTTGCCAAAGTAATTTGGCAAAGAGTGACAACCCAATACTGATTGCCACTCTGAGGAAGTTATGACCTATAGTTTCTGTGGTAGTATGTATTGGGGGTCATGTGGGACTGGAAGCCCTAATGTCATTGGCTGACAGATCCCGGGTCCTGGTTGGCCGTTGACCTCTAGCTCCGCCCTTAAGGCGGAGTATAAGAAGCCGGAGTCCTCCCCCGCAGGCCATTCTACTATCGAGCTGCGGGGGAACAGACACGCTTAATAAAGCCTCATCGACTTCACTCTATTCGTCTCACGGAGTCTTTGTGCGCTACAATTTATTAAGCGTGCCTAAAAAGGACTATGGAGCTCAGGATCATTCCGGAATGCCTGAGGATCAGCCCCCATGCAGTGAACGCGGCAGCAGCCTTCAAGCATTGGCAGACTTGCTTCGAGGCCTACCTCAGAACGGCCACCGGCCGGGTCACAGAAGACCAAAAACTACAGGTCCTGCACTCGAGGGTGAGCACGGAGATCTTCTCCCTCATCGAAGATGCGGAGGATTTCCAGACTGCGTTCGCAGCACTGAAAAGTCTCTATGTCCGCCCAGTTAACCAAATCTACGCACGCTACCAGCTCGCGACGAGACGACAAGGTCCCGGAGAATCGATGGACGAATTCTACGCCGCGCTGCTGATTTTGGGACGAGCCTGCAGCTGCCCTTCGGTGAACGCAAATGAACACACGGACATGTTAATGCGCGATGCTTTTGTGGCAGGTATGAATTCCTCCCAAATCTGCCAAAGACTTCTAGAAAGAGAGTCGCTAGGACTCTCAGAGGCACGGGCCCTAGCAGCCTCCCTAGATGTGGCCACGTGTAATACCCGCGCCTACGGCCCCGACCGCGCGGCAGCCCATTGGGCTCCGTACGTACCCGTCGCGACAACCCACCCCCCCCGGACACCCCACAGGCTTGCGCGGTTCAGACGCCAAGTCGCACCGGGGGCGCCCGCTGCTATTTCTGCGGCCAGGCGAAACACCCCCGGCAGCACTGCCCGGCCCGCGCAGCAATCTGCAAGAGCTGCGGGAAAAAGGGCCATTTCGCGGTTGTGTGCCGGTCCCGCGAGGTCGCCGCTGTCCCGGGAGAACAGGGAGCCCTGCAAGCCATTTACGCTCCCCACCCGCTGGCGCAGCCGCTCTGGGTCCCGACCACCGCGGTCCCGGGAGAACAGGGAGCCCTGCACGCCGCGTACGCTCCCCAACTCCCCCCCCCCGCACCCCATGTATGACACGCCGGCGCTACCACTTTGGGTCCCGACCACCACTCCCCACGGAGAAGAGGGAGTTCTGGCCGTCTCTAACGCCCCCCGAAACCCCCCCCCGCGCTCCATGTCTGACCCGCCGGCGCTACCAACTTGGGTCCCGACCACCGCTGTCCCCGGAGAGGAGGGAGCCCCGCGT
This sequence comes from Scyliorhinus torazame, assembly GCF_047496885.1. NCBI lineage: Eukaryota > Metazoa > Chordata > Chondrichthyes > Carcharhiniformes > Scyliorhinidae > Scyliorhinus > Scyliorhinus torazame. Next base: position 94,516,645 of record NC_092714.1, on the reverse strand, counting down.
GGTCCTAACGCTCCCCAACCCCCCCAGCGCCCCATGTGTGATCTGCAGACGCCGCCATTTTGGGTCCCGGCCACCACGAGGGGAGGAAGGGCGCCGCCATCTTCGACCACCCCAAACCTCTACGACGCGTGGGGGTGGCCATTTTGTCCACCCCCGCCACCATCTTGTGACCCCCCAGCCATGTGCGATGTATGGGGGCGGCCATTTTGTTCATCCCCAACGCCATCTTGGATGGCAACAACGGACCCCACTCCACTACTACAACCACGTCTCGCTTCAATTACGCTCGATCAAGCTCGGCCCCGGACACTCCAGACGACGACCACAACGGTGCTAATAAACGGCCACGAGACACCATGCCTAGTCGACTCCGGGAGCACGGAGAGCTTTATCCACCCCGACACGGTAAGACGCTGTTCCTTGATCACCTAACCCAGCGCACAAAAGATTTCCCTAGCTGCAGGATCCCACTCCGTACAGATCCAAGGATTCTGCATAGTTACCCTAACGGTGCAGGGGAGGGAGTTCAAAAACTACAAACTAAACGTCCTTCCCCAACTCTCCGTCCCCACCTTACTGGGATTAGATTTCCAATGCAATCTACAGAGCCTTACGTTCAAATTCGGCGGCCCAATACCCCCACTCACTATCTGCGGCCTCGCAACCCTCAAGGTGCAACCCCCGTCCTTGTTTGCGAACCTCACCCCGGATTGCAAACCCGTCGCCACTAGGAGCAGACGGTACAGCGCCCAGGACCGGACCTTCATTCGGTCCGAAGTCCAGCGGCTACTAAAGGAGGGCATAATCCAGGCCAGCAATAGTCCCTGGAGAGCGCAGGTGGTAGTAGTGAAGACAGGGGAGAAACAAAGGATGGTCATAGACTATAGCCAGACCATCAATAGGTACACACAACTAGACGCGTACCCTCTCCCCCGCATATCCGACATGGTCAATTGGAATGCCCAATATAAAGTCTTCTCCACCGTGGACCTCAAGTCCGCCTACCATCAGCTCCCCATCCGCCCAAGTGACCGCAAGTACACAGCCTTCGAGGCAGACGGGCGATTATACCATTTCCTAAGGGTCCCATTTGGCGTCACAAACGGGGTCTCGGTCTTCCAACGGGAGATGGACCGAATGGTTGATCAACATGGGTTGCGGGCCACGTTCCCGTATCTCGACAATGTAACCATCTGCGGCCACAACCAGCAGGACCACGACGCCAACCTCCAAAAATTCCTCCAGACCGCCAAAGCCTTGAACCTCATGTACAACGAGGACAAGTGCGTTTTTAGCACCAATCGGCTAGCCATTCTGGGCTACGTAGTGCGCAATGGGATAATAGGCCCCGACCCCGAACGTATGCGCGCCCTCATGGAATTCCCCCTCATGGAATTCCCCCTCCCGCACTGCCCAAAAGCCCTAAGACGCTGCCTGGGGTTCTTTTCATACTACGCCCAGTGGGTCCCCCAGTATGCAGACAAGGCCCGCCCCCTAATACAGACCACGACCTTCCCTCTGTCGACAGAGGCTTGCCAGGCCTTCAGCCGCATCAAAGCGGATATCGCAAAGGCCACGATGTGCGCCATCGACGAGTCCCTCCCCTTCCAGGTCGAGAGCGACGCTTCCGACGTAGCTCTAGCGGCCACCCTTAACCAAGCGGGCAGACCCGTGGCCTTTTTCTCCCGGAGCCTCCACGCCTCAGAAATCCGTCACTCCTCAGTGGAAAAGGAAGCCCAAGCCATAGTGGAAGCTGTGCGACATTGGAGGCATTACCTGGCCAGCAGGAGATTCACTCTCCTCACTGACCAACGGTCGGCAGCCTTCATGTTCGATAATGCACTGCGGGGCAAAATCAAAAACGACAAGATCTTAAGGTGGAGGATCGAGCTCTCCACCTTCAACTACGAGATTTTGTATCGTTCCGGAAAGCTGAACGAGCCGTCCGATGCCCTATCCCGCGGCACTGTGCCAACGCACAAATTAACCGCCTCCAAACCCTCCACGAGGACCTCTGCCACCCGGGGGTCACTCGGTTTTTCCTCTTCATCAAGTCCCGCAACCTCCCATACTCTTTAGAGGAGGTCCGTACAGTCACAAGGGACTGCCACATCTGCGCGGAATGCAAACCGCATTTTTTCAGGCCGGATGGTGCGCACCTGATTAAGGCTTCCCGCCCCTTTGAACGCCTTAGTCTCGATTTCAAAGGGCCCCTCCCCTCCACCGACCGCAACACATATTTTCTTAATGTGGTGGACGAATACTCCCGCTTCCCATTCGCCATTCCCTGCTCTGACATGACCGTGGCCACAGTCATTAAAGCCCTGAACACCATCTTCACACTGTTCGGTTGCCCCGCATACGTCCACAGCGACAGGGGGTCCTCTTTCATGAGTGACAAGCTGCGCCAGTTCCTGCTCAGTAAGGGCATAGCCTCAAGCAGGACGACCAGCTACAACTCCCGGGGGAACGGGCAAGTAGAGAGGGAGAACGGCACGGTCTGGAAGACCGTCCTACTGGCCCTACGGTCCAGGGACCTCCCAGTTTCACGGTGGCAGGAGGTCCTCCGGACGCTCTCCACTCCATCCGGTCGTTATTATGTACGAGCACTAATCAAACGCCTCATGAGCGTCTCCTTGTCTTCCCTAGGAGGTCCTCCTCTGGAACGTCGCTGCCGACCTGGCTGGCGGCCCCAGGACCCATCTTGCTCCGAAAGCATGTGCGGGCACATAAGGCGGACCCGTTGGTCGAAAGGGTTCACCTCCTCCACGCGAACCCGCAGTACGCTTACGTGGAGTACCCCGACGGCCGACAGGACACGGTCTCCCTGCGGGATCTGGCGCCCGCCGGCAACACACACACCCCCCCCCGAATCCATTCACCCAACCCCCCCCATTCCTGCCACCGCCGCACCCCGCGACCGCCCCCTTCCCAGGAGGATCGGTTCCCCTCCCCTCAGGCCCGACCAAGAATAAAGCCCAGGCTGAAACCGTAAGGCTCACGGAGACGACAACACCGGTACAAGCACCACCACCACCACCACCGGGGCCGAGGCGATCGACACGGACGACCAGACCGCCCGACCGACTCGTGGCGTCGATCTAAATCAAAATATGGACTTTTCACAAGAACATTTTGCTTTTCTCCCTATACCCTCTGTAAATAGTTGAAACAGGACAAAATTGTACAATACTGTATTACCATGTGAATGTTTTTTTTTCCCTCCCAGGACCAGCCCTGTAAACCCTTACCACCATACGAAGCATCACCCCGCCGGGTTCATTTTGACAAGGGGTGAATGTGGTAGTATGTATTGGGGGTCATGTGGGACTGGAAGCCCTAATGTCATTGGCTGACAGATCCCGGGTCCTGGTTGGCCGTTGACCTCTAGCTCCGCCCTTAAGGCGGAGTATAAGAAGCCGGAGTCCTCCCCCGCAGGCCATTCTACTATCGAGCTGCGGGGGAACAGACACGCTTAATAAAGCCTCATCGACTTCACTCTATTCGTCTCACGGAGTCTTTGTGCGCTACAGTTTCATATTGTTGTGAAAAAGTAGGGTAGTATACGAGAGGGGTGAATGACGTGGATGATGTACTCCTGATATCAGACAGTCATGTAAGAGAATCTTGAGAGAGAGAGAGTTTGGAATCATGCCTCGCAGCTTCAAACCTACTCAGTAACTTTTGTTTTGTAGTACCAATAAACAAGTGTAAAACAGATATCAGGGCATGTCTACAGTCTGTCTAAGAACCAAGTCCCATGCCTGGAGTCCACAGTACAGAGACCCATCTGAGAAGCACTCAGGGCAGCACGGTAGCACAAGTGGATAGCACTGTGGCTTCACAGCGCCAGGGTCCCAGGTTCGATTCCCCGCTGGGTCACTGTCTGTGCGGAGTCGGCACGTTCTCCCCGTGTCTGCGTGGGTTTCCTCCGGGTGCTCCGGTTTCCTCCCACAGTCCAAAGACGTGCAGGTTAGGTGGATTGGCCATGATAAATTGCCCTTAGTGACCAAAACGGTTAGGAGGGGTTATTGAGTTACGGGGATAGGGTGGAATTGAGGGCTTAAGTGAGTCGGTGCAGACTTGATGGGCCGAATGGCCTCCTTCTGCACTGTATGTTCTACAAACTGCAGCTTATGCCTGAAAGCATGCAATTCCCACATTTCAATGTTAAATATGCTGGAAATGATCACAATTCATTGACTTCTTCAAGGAAGAAAAATATGTTTGTGGGTGGTTTCTGGGTCAAAGAACCTATCTCCACTCCCATGGTTAACAGCTCCACTACAATGAGATAAAAGCAAATTACTGCAGATGCTGGAACCAGAAATAAAAACTAAAATACTGGGTCTGACAGCATCTGTGGAGAGAGAATGGAGCCAACCTTTCGAGTCTGGATGACTCCTTGTCGAAGCTGGAGAGAAATGGATATAGCATGATATTATATTGTTGTAGAGAGCCGGGTTGTGTGGAGCAGTGGGTTGGATAGAGGGCTAGTGATAGATGGAAACTGGGGAGAGATTGACAAGATATCATGAACAAAAATACAAAGGGAGTGTAAATTGTGGTGATAATGACTAAGAAGGGTGCTGACAGTGGCACATTAAGAAAGCAGAATGTGTTTGTGGTGGAACAAAGGTGGCGGAACAGTGTGTCAATAGACAACTTGGAACAGGGAACAGATGGCTCATGTGAGGTGGGATGGGGGAGGGGAGACAGTGGTGAGGGAAAAACAGAGAAATGGAAACAAATAGATAGAAATAAAAATGGGGTGAAGGTGGAGGTGGGAGAAATTAAAATAAATAGATAAAAGTAAAAATGGGTTGAAGGTGGAGGAGAGTCTGAAGTTGTGAAACTCAATGTTAAGTTCAAAAAGCTGCAATGTGCCTAATTGGAAGATGAGGTGCTGTTCCTCCAGTTTGTGTTGAGCTTCACTGGAACATTGCAGCAGGCCAAGGAGGGACATGTGGACATGAGAGCAGGTTGGTGTGTTAAAATGGCAAGCGACAAGAAGGCCTGGGCCCTGCTTGCAGATGGATTGAAGATGTTCTACAAAGTGGCCACACAATGTGCATTTAGGCTCGCCAATGTAGAGTAGAGCGCATTTGTAGCAGCAAATGCAATAGATTGAACGAGGTACACGTGAAGCGCTGCCTCGTGAAAAGAGGGTTTAGTCCCTTGGGTGGTAAGCATGCAGGGACAGCAGGTGTTAAAGAAGGCAAATGGTATGTTGGCCTTCATAGCGAGAGGATTTGAGTACAGGAGCAGGGATGTCTTGCTGCAATTATACAAGGCCTTGGTGAAAATATTCCCAACCTGGAATATCGTGTGCAGTTTTGGTCTCCTTATATGAGGAATGATGTTCTTGCTCTCGAGGGAGTGCAGCGAAGGTTTACCAGACTGATTTCTGAGATGGTGGGACTGATGTATGAGGAGAGATTGAATACGTTAAGATTGTATTCGCTGGCTTTCAGAAGAATGAGGGAGGAACTCATAGAAACCTATAAAATTCTACAAGGAGTAGACAGGGTAGATGCAAGAAGGACGTGCCCAATGGTGGGTGTGTCCAGAACCAGGGGCCACAGTCAGAGGATATGGAGTAGACCATTTAGGACAGAGAAGTGGAGTATTCTGTTCAGCCAGAGAGTGGTCAGCCTGTGGAATCTGTTACCACAGGGAGTAGTTGAGGCCAAAACATTGCACATTTTCAAGAAGCAGTTAGATATAGCACTTAGGGCGAATGGTATCAAAGATATGGGGGGAAAGCGGGATTAGGCTATTGAGTTGGATGATTTACCATGATCATAATGAGTGGCAGAGCTGGCTCAAAGGGTTAAATGGCCTCCTCCTGCTCCTATTTTCTATGTTTCTATGTGAGCAGGGAGGAGGTACAAGGGCAGGCGATTGCATGGGAAGGTGCTGTGGGAAGAGGGTGAGGTGTTGGGGGTGATGGAGGAGCAGAGCAGGGTATCCCAGAATAAACTGTCACTTAAGAATACTGATGGGGGAGTGAGGGGAAGATCTGTTTGGTGGTGGCATCACACTGGAGTCGGCGAAACTGGCGGAGGACGTTCCTTTGAATGTGAAGGCTGGAGGGCTGAAAGTGAGGACAAGGGGCCGCTATCCTGGTTCTTGGAGGGAGGAGAAGGGGTGAGGGCAGAGGTGCAGGAGATGGGTCTGACACTGTTGAGAGCCCTGTCAACCACAGTCGGTGGAAAACCACGATTAAGGAGGAAAGAACATATGGCAGCAGCGCTGCTTTGGAAAGTGACATTATTGGAACAGATGCGGTGGAGGTGAAGGACCTGAGTCCTTGCAGGATGTGGGGTGTGAAGAGCTGCTGTTGAGGTTGCTGTGGTAGTCAGTGGGCTTGTAATGGATACTAGCGGAGAGTCTATCCCCAGAAGTGGAGATCGAGCGGTCAACGAAGGAAAGTATCGGAGATGGGCCATGTGAAGGTGATAGAGAGGTGGAAATTGGAAGCAAAATTGAAAACATTTTCCAGCTCCAGCCGAGAACATGAAACAGCATCAAAACCACCATCAATGTACCTAGAAAAGTGTTGGCCAAGGAATGTTCCACATATCTCATAAAGAGATCGGCAAAACTGGGACTCATGAGGATACCCAAGTGAGATAAGTTAAAGGAGAAATTGTTCAGTGAGAGGACAGGTTCAGCCAGACCCAGGAGAGTGATGGTGGATGGGGATTGGTCAGGCCTCCGTTGGAAGTCGAACCAGAGAGCTCTCAGACCATCCTGTTGTTAATTAAGGTCTAGAGGGATTGGACATCCATCATGAAGAGGAGGTGGTTAGGGCCAGGGAACTGGAGGTTGTTGATATGACGTAGTGCATCAGAGGAATCGTCGATGCAGGTGGGAAGGGGCTGGAGTAGAGGACAGACGATGGAGTCAAGATAGGAAGTAATGAATTCCGTGAGTCAGGATCAAGCTTACAGAATGAACCTATCTGCTTGTGGATTTGGGGGAGGAGGTAGAAGTGGGCTGTCCGGCATTGGGAGACTATGAGGTTTGAAGCTGTGGAGGGAAGATCTCCAGAGGAGATGAAGTGAGTGGCAGTCCTGGAAACATTGGCTTGATGCTCGATGGTGGGGTCATGAACTGGGGGTGGTAGGAAGAAGTGTCTGAGAGTTGACACTCAGCCTACAAGCTCCGCTACAAATGGCTCAAGCAGAGAAATTTTAAAATGAGGCAAATGTTTCTACTTGATTTATCATGGTGAGAAACATTGTTTTTTTAATAAATATTTTAATTGTCTTTTTCAAAATGTTTTACATAAACATATTGCACTAACATTTAACAATCCCTCCCTCAACATGAAAATAGTTAATCAACTAACTAACTATCCCCTCCCTTTTAGCTGCTGAATGAGACTAATTCCTTAAAGTGAGATATGAACAGACACCATCTCTTGTGAAACCCTTCCTCATTCCCTCTTAAGCTAAATTTAACTTTCTCTCGGCTTAGAAATTCCATTAAATCTCCCAGCCATATTGAGGTAGAGGGTGGCGCAACTGACCTCCACCCCAATAGGGTCTGCTTCCTCGTCACCAGCAAGGAAAAGGCTAAGATATCTGCCCCGCCCCTGTCTGGAGCTCTGGCAAGTTTGACAAACCGAATATTGCCCCTAAGGTACTGGGTTCTAGGCCCAACAGTAACACTATCGCCGTGGTGCGAAAGAAGGTGCTCCAGAACATCCTCAGTTTTAGGCACGGTCAAAACATGTGCACATGATTGGCCGGCCCCCTCCCGCATCTTCAACCCCTTTGAACAGGCGACTCATTCTCGACTTCATCAAATGTGTTCAGTGAATTGCTTTCAATTGTATTTATGCCAGCCTCGCGCACGAGGTCAATATATTTACACTCCCTAAAGTTTTGCACTAAAACCCTTATTCCAACATCTCCCCCAATTTCTCCTCCCATTTGGCCTTTACCCTATCCAGGGATTCTGACCTTGCTTCCAGAATTTTCCCATATATAGCCGAGGTAACTCCCTCTTATATCCCCAATAGATCAACACCTCTTCCAGCAAAGAAGGGGGTTACAATGGTGATGCACTATCAATTACGACAAGACGAGAGTGGAGAGTATTCGAGGCTTTATTACACAGAGATGTGTGGCCTCCTACAGCTGCTGCCGAAATGGCTGCCGTTCGGAGAGCACACACATTTATACTCCGCCTACTGGGCGGAGCCAGCAGGCAGGGATCTACCCCCGTACCTGTAGTACAGGGGCCTTACCGTAATACCCTCGTATGCAGTGCAGTATATACATTATAATACAACAGTGGTGACTACCACAAATGGAAATTTAGGGAAGGTCTTCTTTGCGATAGCCCGTTACTTTATACATCTAAAACCCTCAAAGAACAAAGAAAAGTACAGCACAGGAACAAACCCTTCGGCCCTCCAAGCCCGTGCCGACCATGCCGCCCGTCTAAACTGAAATCTTCTACACTTCGTGGGTCTGTATCCCTCTATTCCCATCCTATTCATGTATTTGTCAAGACGCCCCTTAAATGTCACTATCGTCCCTGCTTCCACCACCTCCTCCGGCAGCGAGTTCCAGGCACCCACTACCCGCTGTGTAAACAACTTGCCTCGTACATCTCCTATAAACATCCTATATCTCCTACATCTCCCCCATTGGGAGCTCATATTTCTCCCTCAATTCTTCAAATATTACAAAACAATCTTCCAGAAACAAGTCTTTCAATGTGACCACACATTTTTCCTCCTAGTCTTGGAACCTGGTGTCTATTTTTGCCGGTTCAAACAGATGGTTTTCTGGGACTGGCATTAGTTTCAACCCTGCCACTAAATGAAAATGTTTGTGAAACTGCTTCCATATCTTTAGTGTTGGAACCACAACTAAGCTCTTTGAGTATTCCGGGAGTTACAAAGGTCAGCTGGCATTGGTTGCGAAGTTCAGCTGGTATTGCTCCTGAAGGTCAGCCGGTTTGCAAAAGTGGGTCCCAGGAAACAAACTTTGAAAATTACTGTCATAGAGTTATAGGGCGGGGTTCTCCAGCCGTGTACGCCCGCCGACTGGAGAATCCCGCCCGAGATCAATTTAGTTCTCCAATATCCCCCTGTCACCCATGGCGTTCTTGTGGCAGGTGGGGCAGAAATATCCAGCACAAAAAGAGGCCCTTCAGCCCATTGTGTCTGTACCGGCCATCAAGTACCCATCTATTCTAATCCCATTTTCCAGCACTTGGTTCATAGTCTTGTATGTTATGATGTTTCAAGTGCTCATTAAATGCTTCTTAAATGCTGTGAGTGTTCCTGCCTCTACAATCTTTTCAGACAGGGAGTTCCAGATTCCCACCACCCCCTGGATGGAAAGGCTTTCCTGGAGTATCCTCTCATTTATTCTATCGTTTCTCTGAGGTGTAACTTGAGGTGCAACTAAGGACGCAATTCTCCCAAAAGACAATTAAGGGTGGGATTTTCCAGCCACGCCGCCCGGCGACCGGAAATTCCCGCCCAAGGTCAATGGACCTTTACATGGTCCGCGACCCGCCCGTGGGGAAACTTCAAAGGGGCTCAAATAGACTTTCAAGAGGCAAATTGCATCATGTCTCTATCCTCTGAGAGTTTTGTGGGACAGACAGGCTACAGCTGTGGTTTTCCCTGTTGTGGGTGTTCACAAGAAATAAAGCTGGCTTCAATGCTCCACATACCCAAACTCACCCCCAAGCCAGGGGCGACTCAATGACCTGGCCCCCTGCAGCCCCCCAACCCCTTTGAAGGACGCCCCACAGCAAAGGGCCAGCATCAATAGAAACATAGAGCACAACCTTCTGGAAAAATTTCTAAGTGCTGTAGCGAGAGGGAATTTCCAGCAACGCGATTAAACGTTAATTGGTCTACTTAACGAGGCCTCATGGGTTTCCCTCCCCGAGTGCCGGCTCGCCAGCTAATTCACCGGGACTGCACTGGCCAGCTTCTCGCTAACAACGTCGAGCAGCACTTAAGCTGCACTTGCTCAGCAAACTCCAGCCAGCTCACAACAATGGCACCGAGGAGACCAGCCCCAAGATTTGGTGATTCTGACCTGGGGAAGCTCCAGGACGTGGTGGAGGCCAGGAGGGAGGTAGTGTTCCCCCAAGGGTCCAGGAGGGTGAGGCACAAGGCAGCCAGTGCTGCCTGGGATGAGGTAGCAGCTTCAGTCAGATCGGGCAGTGTGACCAGGACTGGCCTCCAGTGTCGGAAGAAGGGCAACGACCTACACCGGGCAGCACATGTGAGTAGACACCAATGTCCCACCCACAACCCCCAATGGGAGCATCCCCCCAGGTGACCCCTAACCCTCCCTCTCTCCCCCTCCCCCTTCAGCACTTCATCCACCCACCTCTTCAATTCTCCCTCCACCCCAAACCTCGCTTCACAACACCCCGCACAACTGTGAACCATGCGTGTGGCTAACGATGCCCTCTCTGTGTCCCCTCAGGAAACGTTCTCCCAAAATCGACGGGGGAGTGCCCAGACTGGTGGTGGGATGCCGGACTTGAGAATCCTCACCTCCTTCGAGGAGCGTGCCCTGGAGGTGAGTGGTGTGGCCGAGGACAGGGCAGTCACCAACGCGGAGGCTGGCGAACGCCGCAGAGGTGAGGGACCACAGGGCTCCACCGGAGGATCTGTCAAATGTGAATAGTAATTGCCTTCCTGACTGACCCATCCCTCCCACTGACCACATGTCCATTCTCCCGCAGGTCCTCCAACTGACGGTGCCGGCCCATCCTGGGTGGCGCCCTCTCCTGACTCCGAAGAGAACACCTCGGAGGAGAGCTCCAAGTCACGGTGCAGCTGTCATCTCCATTCTCCACCAGCGCAGATACACAATACGTTGGTGGGAAATGTTAGTAGTCAGGCTTCTAGGGCACAATCTGGTGAGCACCACACTGCTGCTGATGTACATATGGTTGAGGCAGGAGCCCCCAGGCGAGACAGCAGTTGGAGGTCTGCTGGATCCCCAGCTGGGTCCCAGCCTGATGCTGAGCCTCTGGAACAGAGTTATCCGGGGCTGATGAAGACAACAGGGACCGACCTGGATGTTCAGAGGGAGAAGTCAGCTTCACTCCAGCAGATCCATTTCCGATTGGAGGAGTCCCAGAGGCCATGGGCGCAGGAGATGGCGCCGGCAATGGCGCCACCAAGGCCAACACTGCAAGGGTGGCGACCGCAGTGGAGAGCCTGGTGCACAACATCGGCAACATTAGTGAAGGTGGCCAAGGCGAGCCGCAGTTGGTGGCGGCCATGGTTGAGGGTCTCGGCAGTATGTCTCCCGTACTGGGGGATGTCACCCAGTACCAGGCCGACCTTGATGGGGTTCTGCAGGCCATGTTCCACTCTAAGATGGGAACGGCCGAGGCGCTGCAGAGCTTGTCCGAGTCGCAGGTGGGCATGGCTGAGGCACAGCAGTGCATGGCCAGGTCACTGGAGGATGTGTCCCAGTCACTGAGGTGCACCGCCAAGGGCGTTGACGCAATGGTGCAGATTATGGGGAACCACCCGTGCTGGCAGAGTCAGATGATGCAGCGGCAGCTGGGCCTCGAACCAGCTTCTCCTCTGTCTCAAGTTGAACCCCAGGGCCCTATGACCACCGACCAGGATGAGGGGGCGCTCAGTGCCAACGTGGGCCGGTCCATGGGGCAGCGGCAGTGGCCACCAGCACTTCTGACTTCCACCCCACTGATGAGGTCACGTCTCGGGGTCAGCACATGGGACAGGACGGAATCTCACTAATGAGATTAAAATGAATGCAAATGAGGTGTGATCTGGGTCTCGTCCTTTCTGGGTGAGATCCTCATTGTGCCAGCTGGTGCAGGCCGGGAAAATGGCAAACTGTTTGGCACCTGGCACGAGTCCCATTTTAGGGCTCTCCTGCTATTCTCTTGACATAGCGGGATCGACGCTGGGCACAACACAGACAGAGAATCACCCCCCTTAATCTCAGGAGAGGTGTTGGCTGCATCTTCTACAAAAGAGTTGTGGAAGTCATGGGGTTTCCTCTCATGTTAGCTTGTATCTGGAATGAAACTGTGGTAGTATGTATTGGGGGTCATGTGGGACTGGAAGCCCTAATGTCATTGGCTGACAGATCCCGGGTCCTGGTTGGCCGTTGACCTCAAGCTCCGCCCTGAAGGCGGAGTATAAGAAGCCGGAGTCTTCCCCCGCAGGCCAGTTTACTATCGAGCTGCGGGGGAACAGACATGCTTAATAAAGCCTCATCGACTTCACTCTATTCGTCTCATGGAGTCTTTGTGCGCTACAGAAACCACTACTGGCTGCATCTCCGGAGTTTGTTGTTAGGTACCCTTGAGTTCTCTTTCATATTCCACTGGTGTGATACTCCGAGGGGAAAGCCTGGAAGTTGCTATTGTCCTGAGTGAGGGCAGTACTAACTGGATGGATGAAAAGGTTTCAGGGATGTGCGTGTAAGTAACTAACCGCTATTATGAGCAGCATGGTGGTGCAATGGTTAGCACTACTGCCTCACGGTGTCAAGGATGTGGGTTCGATCCCAGTCCGGGTCACTGTCCGCGTGGAGTTTGCATATTCTCCCCGTGTCTGCTTGGATCTCACCCCAATAACCCAAAATGATGTGCAGGGTAGTTGGATTGGCCACGTTAAATTGCTGCTTAATTGGAAAAAAAGAGTTTGGTACTCTAAATTTATTTTAAAAAACTAACGGCTATTAGTAGATTTGTGTTGCTATAGTTCAAGATGTTGAGGTGTCATTCCTTTTAACATGAATGCCATGTAAATCAATAGTTGTACAAGTGTTTCTATAAGAATTTGAAGAATGTGCTGGTGCTCAAGGAAGCTAAAGTAAATGGGGAATGTCGCCTGTGTACGATGAGCTCTAACTCACTGTGTCAGCTTGGTGAGGTCATTGAATTTCTTGCTGCAGTGATCTGTATTACGGAGGATAAAGTGTTGGCAGGTGGCATGACTGACATTTCTGGTTAGTTGGCTTCCATTCGCACTCAACAACCTATATCTCCTTGAGAAGGACTTGAAGGTCAGAGTCTGTGAAATGATGACACCTTCCTACATGTTCTGTGTCCTGCTGTCTTGTTGGCTGGCCCTATCAAGTGCTTCTGGTGTAGATGTTTTTGCAAAGTATCAGGATAAGATTGATGAGACTTGCAATGAAGTTAGGTGATGTCAAGTGTTGGTTTCCCAGGCTGTTGCTGCAGTTTTCAGCCAAAACTGTTCTTTCAAAAGCTGCATTCTAATCCCCTTGAACTACAGCAGATTACTCCTGTGTTACACTAGACCCCACTCACTACAGATCAAATCCAGGAAACCCTTCTGTAAATATGTAAATTCTGTAAATATTGCTTTCTGCAAATATTTTTCTCTTGGGGAAAAGCCAGCACAACACACCACCCAGAAATGTAATGCTAGTGTATCATCTTCCTCTCTGGAACTCATTCTACAATTTAGTAGTTAAAATTTTTTTTTGTCTATACTAATGTTTTTAATGTTGTCAGAAGCACTCTATTTGACTGTGTTCTCTAACCTCTCATGTGTGCAAGGCCCTGTACTGTCTATTCTTGGACCCGCTTTGGCTGGAAGTCTTGTTCATTCTCACATCAGTGATAGCTTTCTGCTATAACTAACATTATGCTTATTTGATATGAATTGCTTCCTTATTGCCTGATATGGTCATTCCCCCCCCCCCCCCCATGTTGGGATTATAACACCTTCAAAACAATCAGGCCTCACATGCAATCTCCAAATTAGAACATTAATCTACTCCTGTTCCCTGGTATCTATCTGACATAGCCCTATAATTCGTTTGACCTCTTTCTATATGTTCTGCTCCCCATCATCCTCTTGATCTCATTACTAGTGGCCACTTTGCCCTCAATTGTGTCAGAAACCAGGAATTAAGAAATAATCCACAGGCATCTTTTCCATGTTAGCCATTTGCTGGAAAATCTTTGATTATTTCCAGATTTCATTCCCAGTGAATAATATTATTTCTGGAGAATACTTAAGAATTAAATAGTTTATACTTCAACTGCTATCTTAGAAGAAGAATGCTCCTCGAGTTTAATTACTATATTTCTTAAGAAATCTATTTTTTACTCTTAAGGAAGAGCATTGTAATCCCATATTATCATAGCGTTTATCAATTGAAGCATCAGAATTGTTCAGCTAATTACTGCACTGAAGCAGTGCTTTTGAGGTAATGGGCAAGCTTTTTCCCTTTGGATTTGGACCCCGATGTTAGGATCAAATGGGAGTAATAACACCTCACTCTACTGGAGACAGCAGCAGTCTTCCAGCAGTAATTTCCACAAATTGGCCAAACCAGAGGGCTGGTTTGCTGTCCACTTAAAGAAGGCAGATGGGCTCTAAAAGCTGCCAGGCAAATAGGAAAACCTCTCACAATGAAGGAACCTGTAGTTCAGGTAAGCGAGAGAAAAGGTGCCTCCATTTTGAACTGCCTTCTTTCCAACGTTCAAGTTTTAAAATTTTTAAATGTCTTTTGCAGCCTGGCCACACTTGTGGAGGGGGAATCCCAACAACAGGTGCACTGTGGTTGTAGCTGAGAACAGGTAGGCAAAGAGGGCTGGTGTCCTGGTTTGATACTGGAAGGCCTCCTCTCGGCATCTGGCCTAATCCTCAATGCCTTGGGGGGTCCAGAGGCTGACTGAAAATTTCAGGTTTCTTCATAGAATTTTACGACCATTAATTAACACATCTGATTCAATGATGCCCTTTGGGGAAGAAAATCTGCCATCCTTTCCTGGTCTGGCTGACATGTGACTCCAGCCCCACAGCAATGTGGTTGACTCTTAAATCCCCTCTGAAATGGCCTAGCCATTCAGTTGCATTCAACGACTACAAAACACAAAGAATGAAACCGGACGGACCACCTGGCATCGACCCAGGCACCAGAAACGACAACGTCAAACCCAGCCCTGTTGACCCTGTAAAGTCTTCCTTACTAACATCTGGGGACTTGTGTCAAAGTTGGGAGAGTTATCTCACAGACTAGTCAAGCAACAGCCAGACATAGTCATACTCACAGAATCATACCTTAAAGAAAATGTTCCAGACACCACTATCACCATTCCTGGGTATGTCTTATCCCATCGGCACGGTGGCATGAAGTCGGGTGGGAGATTCCCTGGGAGTCCTCAACATCGAGTCTGGATTCTATGAAGTTTCATGGCTTCAGGTTAAACATGGGCAAGGAAACCTCCTGTTGATTACCACGTACCGCTCACTATCAGCTGATGAATCAGTACTCCTCCATGTTGAACACCGCTTGGAAGAAGTACTGAGGGTGGCATGGGCGCAAAATATACTTACCAACCTGCTTGTTGCAGATTCATCTGTCCATTACAGTATCAGTAAAAGTGACCACTGCAAAGTCCTGGTGGAGACAAAATCCCGTCTTCATATTGAGGATACCCTACATTGTGTTGTGTGGCACTACCACTGTGCTAAATGGGCCAGACTTCAAACAGATCTCGCAACTCAAGACTGGGCATCCTTGAGGTGTTATGGCCATCAACAGTAGAAGAATTGTATTCAACCACAATCTGTGACCTCATGTCCTGACATATCCCCCACTCTACCATTACCACCAAGCAAGGGGAACAATTCTGGTTCAACAAAATGTGCAGGAGAGCATGCCAGGAGCAACACCAGGCATACCAAAAAATGAGGTGTCAACCAGGTCAAGCTACAACACAGGACTAATGGAGTGCTAAACAGCAAAAGCAGCAAGTAATAGACAGAGCTACGTGATTCCACAACAAATGCATCAGATCTAAGCTCTGCAGACCTGCCACATCCAGCCATGAATGGTGGTGCACAATTAATCAACTCACTGGAGGAGGAGGCTCAACAAATACCCCCATCCTCATTGATGGAGGATCCGAGCACATATGTGCAAAAGACAAGGCATTCGCACCAATCTTCAGTCAGAAGTGCCGAGTGGATGATCCATCTCGATCTCCTCTGGAGCTCCCCAGCATTACAGATGTCAGTCTTCAGCCAATACGATTCACTCCACGTGATATCAAGAAATGGCTGGAGGCACTGGATACTGCAAAGGCTATGGGCCCTGACAATATTCCGGCAACAGTACTGAAGACTTGCGCTCCAGTACTTGCCGCACCCCTAGCCAAGCTGTTTCAGTACAGCTACAACACTGGCATCTACCCGGCAAGGTGGAAAATTGCTCATGTGTGTCCTGTACACAAGAAACAGGACAAATCTAACCCAGCCAATTACCGCCCTATCAGTCTACTCTCCATCGTCAGCAAAGTGATGGAAGGAGTCATCAACAGTGCTATCAAGTGGCGTCTACTCAGAAGTAATCTGCTCACGGATGCTCAGTTTGGGTTCCACCAGGGTCACTCAGCTCCTGACCTACTTACAGCCGTGGTTCAAACATGGACAAAAGAGATGAATGCCAGAGGTGAGGTGTGAGTGACTGCCCTTTGACATCAAGGCAGCATTTGACCGAGTATGGCATCAAGGAGCCCTAGCTAAACTGGAGTCAATGGGAATCAAGGGAAAACTCTCCGCTGGTTGGGGTCTCACCTGGCACAAGATAAGATGATTGTGGTGGCTGGAGGTCAATCATCTCAGATTCAGGACATCACTGCAGGAGTTCATCAGGGTAGTGTCCTAGGCCCAACCATCTTCAGTTGCTTCATCAATGACCTGCTTTCATCATAAGGTCAAAAGTGGGGTTGTTTGCTGATGACTGCACAATGTTCAGCACCATTTGCGATTCCTCAGATGATAAAGCAGTCCATGTCCAAATGCAACAAGACCTGGACAGGCTTGGGCTGACAGATGGCATGTTACATTCGCGCCACACACGTGCGAGGCAATTACCATCTCCTTCAAGAGAGGATCTAATATAATGATAATCTTTATTACTGTCACAAGGAGGCTTTCATTACACTGAAATGAAGTCAGTGTGAAAAAATCATCACCCCTTGGCATTCAATGGCATTGCCATCGCTGAATCCCCCACAATCAACATCCTGGGGTTAACATTGATCAGAAACTGAACTGGATTAGACATATTAATATTGTGGCTACCAGCGCAGTTCAAAGGCCAGGAATCCGATGGTGAGTAACTCGCCTCCTGACCCCCCAAAAGCCTGTCCACGAACTACAAGGCACAAGTTAGCAGTGTAATGGAATACTCTCCACTTGCCTGGATGAGTGAAGTTCCAAATATGCTCAAGTAGCTCGACACCATCCAGGACAATGCAGCCTGCTTGATTGCTCCCCCTTCCACAAACATTCAAACACTCCACCACCGAAGAACAGTGACTGCCTTCTGTACCATCTACAAGATGCACTGCAGTAACGCATCAAGGTTCCTTAGACAGCACCGTCCAAACCCACGACCGCTACCATGTAGAAGGACAAGAGCAACAGATACCTGGGAACGCCATCTCCTGGAGGTTCCCCTCCAAGTCACTCACCATCCTGTCTTGGAAGTATACCCCTCCCTAACAGCACTGAGGGTGTACCTACATTTCAGGGACTGCAGTGGCTTAAGAAGGCAGCTCACCACTACCTTCTGAACAGCAACTAGAGATGGGCAATAAATGCTGGCATAGCCAGCGATGCCCAGATCCTGTAAATTAATTGAAGACTAAACAATTGGTTATTTGCTGCTTGTGGGTGGGAAGCCCAGCTGGTGGCTTCCTCTGTAGTCTAGTTTATTGCTCAAAGAACTGGTAAACCACAAACCTAGAGCAATGCTCAGGGGTTCCTGGCTCACATCCCACCCCACGGTAGGTGGTTTCAATAATTAATCGTCCTCTGGCCGGCTCGGGTGAGCTAAATCATTAAGGTGCAGGTGTGCGGTGAACTCCCGTATGAGGACAACCCTGCTTGGACGGAATTTCATTTTGGCCCCAAGCCTTCCCTCAGGAGCTGGAGCCCCACAGCCCTGGCTGCTGTATGGAAATGTCCTCCGTGCCCTTTCACACTGCGCGGAGAGGATTCCTGTAAGTGCTACTGCTGCTCATCCTTAATGCCTTTTCCTCACCCGCTACCTGGACAAACTTTGGCGCGCCTTGTTGCCGTCTGGCGGTGGAGATCCCCAGTGGGGATCCCTCTACGGAGGAATCCTTCCCCTTAACATTGGGGACCTGGGATGGAGGGTTTTCCACGCAGCAGTCCCTTACAGCCATAGCTTGCATTGGTTCACAGACTCGCAAGAAGCTTGGCTTTTTTGCGGCCTTGTAGAGTCCATGGACCATGCGTATATGGGTTGTTTTAGACTGCACTCCCTTTTCAGTTATTTAAAAATACTTTTTTATTCTAGTTTTGTTTGCACTTCAACTCCACACCCCTGACCTGGTGCGGAGAGGCATGGAAAAGGAGGAGAACCTGCTCCAGAACCTGCTCCCGGACCTGCTCCTGGAATTAGACAAACTTGCCATAAACAGGTCCAAGCAGCGGACAACCGATGGGGTCATCTGACCTAACTGCCTGCCCCTCTACTGAGCCTACATTTGCAACCGGCTGTCACTGGAGAGGGAGCACATGGTGTTCACCGGCACCGTTGAGGTCTTCCATCCCCAATGGACCCCGCAGGAAGTTGGGTACCTTATTGACCCTCTTGATCACGTTTTGGCTTGATGTTTTAAGTTTCATTTGAGACCTGTTTTTGTTTAAGGTAATATCCCTTTAATGGGTGCCCTTTAATTTGTCCCTCAGTTTGTTTGATTTAGTTTACTTGGTTATTTGGTTTTGCAACAAAATAGGGTAGCTCAGCTGTGTCCGATCCTGTCTCTGGGAAAATGTCCAGGGGCTGTGTGCAGCTGGCAAACCAGTGATGTGGATTTTCCTACTCACCTCCACACCCGCCAATGTCAGGGCCTCAAGATTCAGTCCAAGGTTTATATATTATAGAAAACTTTACAAAAGTTTCTAAGAACTGTAAAAAGCACAAATACTCAGCAAAGAAAGTTGTTCGGAGTAGAAATTAACACAAAACATCAGACCTGAAGTTTTTTTTATTAATCTTTTAGGGTACTATCAGCTTTATATTCCATGGTACTGTGCTTAACTTAGCTCATCCTTGCATTATCTCTTAGCTGATAGATACTTATCCAATTATGACTAATGGTCTTTATACACTTGACATTCTACTCAGCTTCACTGTACCCTTACCCTGATAAATAAACAGTACTTGTATGTTCCATTGCAAGGTATCTTTCAGACTTAATGCAAAAAACATTCAGCCCCGTGGGTACTTATAATCAGAATATCTTTTGTGCCTATAAAATGTCAGAGCATTTTTGTCATAGCTTTCCATGAGCTCATTAAATTGATCTTGGCGTCAATGTCTATGGAAGGAAAGTTGCTTGGTGGAAAAGGCTCAGTCTCCTCCGATGGGTAACTATGGCACATTGTCTCATGTGGCGTTTTCTTTCCCCAAATAATGCACAATAGATCTTATCCAAGGCAGCAGCAGGCAAATCCACCACTGAGCTAACAGCAGCATTTCAGACCACATGGCGAAATAAAACTACATAATAGGAGCTCAATAATTGCTGGAACCATGCAGACTCGGTTATGAAATAGTCACAACCCAGAAGCAGTCTAAATGGTTCATATAATCTATCTTAGTTGGAATTAAGCTCTCAACATAGTCAAGTAGTTCCACTTCAATGGATAGCTATTAAATGAATAATTATTTTATGCTAATAAACATTAAAACCATGCTAAATTATTCAGTTTTGATGTCTCTTATAGTTAATAGATTGAGTCGATGCATTTAACTGGATATCCTGAGCTTTTCTGCTCAGATGAACTTTATTCTGTGCTTATAGATTTACATTTTTCTGTAATGTTTTGTGAAATGACTTTTTACCAGACAAGATTAAAATTCAAATAAAAGAATTAAGTTACATATATAGATGAGAAATGATTTTGATGCAACTCAGCTAATTACAATGTTTCAAGTATCTCTCTTTGAAGGATTGTATTACTTCAAGATTTTGCTGGTGTGTGTGGGCCTGGGAGAAATAAATAGCAGCAGCAATGATGAACCCAGAAACTCGCAGTATCCTGGGTCATTTAACTGCCGTAAACAGTTTATTTCAGTTTTATCCAGACAGTTCACTTGTGATTGGATCAAGCAGTGGAAATAAGGAAGCAGCTGATTAATGAATTGGCATCCATGGTGGGGCAGATGCCGATGCTGGGGTTAGATTGCCAAATATCTGATTGCGCATAAACGGGCAAGGCTTTCGGTGAATCAGGCATTTAACACAAGATGTCATTTGATACATTCTGACTGAAACTCGGGTTCATCAGATGTTTCTTCTGGCTTTGTGTGAGCAACCGCCTGTGCCAATGGTAGGCAGCTAGGCCTCCTCTTCCATCTGCTCCCTGGTAACACTTGCGTGGCCAAGTTGCACAATTTGCAACATGTCATTACGATCTTTGAGCCCTTGACAAGAGATACTGTCTGAGCACCTGAAACTTTATTTCATCTTTCAGATGCTAGTTCCACCTTGATCCTGGTGCCTCATTATCAAGCTGTTCATCTTGTGTGTGGTTTATAAGTCATGGCAGAAAAGGTGTTGCTTGGTTACTGACAAGCCAACTAGTGGATAAGAGGAACCTAAGGTAGGGATCAAGGGATACCTCCTCTGAACTTATTTCCATATTTCCATTTAGCCTATGGTTGCAAAAACAACAGGCTGTGCTCCATCCTAAAGGCATTGACACCCAGCAACACAGGACTACCCCTCTCTCTCAAACCCTAAAGCAAAATACTCTGGTTGCTGAAAATCTGAAATAGAAGGAGAAAATTACTCAGCAGATCAGGCAGCATCTGTTAGGAAGAAACAGAATTAATGTTTCAGATTGGCGATCTTTCAGAGAACCTGGGATAATGAAATTAGGATGCGGGGTGAGAGGAAGTGGAGTTAAAGTAGCTGAGGGAGTCAGTGGGTTTATAATGAACATTCACTGACAGCACATTATGAAAATTGGACACAGAGAAGTTGAGGAAGGGGAAAGAAAAGTTGGAGACCAAGCATATGATGTTGAGAGCAGGATGGAAATTGGAAACAAAGTTGATTAAATTTTCCAGTTCAGGGCAAAGGCAGGAACCAGCAATAATAGAGTCAGCAATGTACCAGAAAAGGAGGTGAGGCCAGGGGCTGCAATGCCAGAAAATTAATGTTCCATAAATCCCACAAAAGACTAGGCTGAGCGAGCGCCCAAGGTGGGTCCCCAGAACAACACCTTTTTAAAAAAATTCTTTCATGGGGTGTCACTGCTAAGACCAGCTTTTGTTGCCCATCCCTAATTGCCCTTGATCTGAATGGTTTGTGAGGCCATTTCAGAGGGCATTTA
Source organism: Scyliorhinus torazame (assembly GCF_047496885.1). Classification (NCBI taxonomy): domain Eukaryota; kingdom Metazoa; phylum Chordata; class Chondrichthyes; order Carcharhiniformes; family Scyliorhinidae; genus Scyliorhinus; species Scyliorhinus torazame. The sequence continues at coordinate 94,495,242 of NC_092714.1, read as the reverse complement.
AGAATCAACCACACTGCTGTGGATCTGTAGTTACATTGAGGCCAGAGCAGGTAAGGAGGGCTCATCTTTCAATCTTTGTTTTTATCCTGGTACAAATCTTTTTATGTCATTTTTTGGGTTTGCATGGCTTTTACTTTGTACCAAGATTTGTTGGTCAATGTTTCTGCACTTTTGAGTGGAGGCAATTGGCCTCGTTGATTTATGGTGGCTGGAGGGAGTTGGGATGGGGCGTTGTCTTTTGTGGCGCAGCTGCCTTTGAGAAGTTTCCCAGCCTAACAATATGGTGCACACTGATGGATGCTAACGATGAAGGTGATCTGTCTGATAGTCTTGGCTCTGCGCTGCAGGAAGTTAAAGTCCAATTTCAAGTGTTGCAAGGCATCTTAATGGAGGCGGTGGCAGCATGAGAAGGTTCTGGCTGCAGAGGCAGCATTGTCTCTGGTGGAAGCCCACCTCCATATGGTTGAGTTCCTGCTGAATGGCCTGTTGTCCGTCTTGAGGAATTTGGGTGAGGACGTAGGGGAACTGGTGAGGAGCTTGGTTGTACCTGATGTGTCTGGTGAGGTGGTAGAGATGTTCCGAGTTGAGTATGAGAACTAGCTGCCAAGTTTTGGGAATCTCAATCTGAAGGCCGGGCAACTTAAATTTGATGGAGCACATTTATCCTGTCTCCGAGGCCTGGAATTGGGTTGGCCTTCCAGCGTCTAGTTCTGTGTAGTTGTGTTCCTGTTATCGGTCAAGAGGGGTTGGGGTCGCCTGAGCCAGCTGGGCTGTACCTGCTGCTGGAGCCTAGGTAGTTTACTGCCTGGGCTTGATCGAGTTGGCATGTTGGAAGTAATGAGGTTTGTGTTCCGATCGTTGGAATTCTTGGAAGATCCTGAAGAGTGCCCTTTGTTTCAAATCCTGCTTTATCCTAGATGTCTATTTTCTTTGTGCGCCAGTGGGGTGGTCTTTATCCTGATGACTGCCTCGTTTCTCAGTTGTTATCTTGAACTTTACTCCCTGATAATCAAGTTGTTGTTTGTTAATGTTGTGTATTTATCTATTTGCAGGGACGTAAATATCTCGGGTGTGATGTCCTGTACCTTTGGTTATCCTGATTTACTAAGGTTTTATCGCGTTAAGCTGAATATTGATTTTGGGATTTGTGCACCGTTTATTTGTCCTAATATATCTTTGAGAGGAGAATGAGCAGAGATGGAGCGGGGGGAGGGATGGAGGGTGTGTTCATGGTCAGGTTAGTTCTGTCCTTACTATGTTTAAGGAAGGCCCCCCATAGAGTTATTTTTATTTTTCATAGCGCCTTTTCCTTCTTCAGGCGCAGGCAGACTGTGTATTAATCTGTTGAGGACTAGGGTTTGTTGGACTCCCCTTTGCAGGGAGAGTTGGCCATTTCTCTCGATGAGAGTCGCCCTCTTTGACTGTTCTAACTGCTTTCAGAGCTCTTGTGAGTGAGGCCGGTCTGAATATCCTTTATTTGATAGTAGGTGGTGTGTATAGTGGGGTGGTCTCTCCCCAAATGGGTTCTTTTTTCTCTTCTGTTCTCCTATTACGACATGGGCTATTGGTCCTTTTGTTGGTATGTGTATTGAACAGTTTGGGGGGGGGGGCGGGGGGGGCGGGGGAGAGGAGAGGTGTGATGTCCTGCTCGGGACTGAGCTGGCTTAGCATCGGAGGGGTGCAAAGACTGGAATGTCAAGGGAGCCCGTGGAGCCATTTCTCCGTTATGTTTTCTTTGTGACAGTGCTGGGCTAGGGAAAGCTCGGTATTGCGGTCAGTATCCTGTTGCTCCTTGGTTGGGGTACCTCCCTTGAGGGAGCCCAATATAGGTCGGTCCGCATCCAGAGAGCTGAAGATTGGGGAAGGGTCTGAGGGTTATGTCCAGTAATTCTTCTTTTTATCTTGGGAGTTGGAAAGGGTTTACTTGGCAGTTGGTTGGTCGGTTCTCATCTCGTTGGTTAGTGGGTCCAAGGGGTTACTTCTGACAGTTCATGTTCTTCTTCTTCTTCACTCTTCTTTCGACTTTGGGTGGATCTGGGGATGTTGATGCCCCTGCTCTCTTAATATCGGTGCCTGCGAGGGCTGGATGTGGCGGCATTGGATGGTGAGCTTTGGTATCAGGAACATTCAGATATGGATCTACATTGACTTTTGGGTGGCCTAATCCTTTCTTCTTTTGAGTGTTCATGGTTGTGGAGGAGGTGCTGTAGTTCCAGAGAGGCAGGGGTTGCCCCGCTCTCGGGGCGCTCCCCAATCTGGGGGTCATTCTGAATATCCTCCCGTCCTGGAGTGGGTTTCCCTCCTGTTTTACGATTGGGATCAGTTTATATTCCTTTTGGCTCTTGGTCCCATGAGATCCTGTTGTCCTCCTGAGGGGAATACTGGTGCCGGTGGTTCGTTGATCTGTCTTGGCTTTTGATCTGGGGCTGGGAGATGGGGTTCTGGAAGCTTGGTTTCTTGTTCTTGGCTCTTGTTCTTGGTCTCTTTTTATTTCTTCTATGGGAGACCCTGTGCTGAACATTAAGGTTTGGTTGTGTCTAGTTCTCTCTCTTTGTTTTTGTCATTTTGCCATCTCAAAGGTATAGGATGGCTGCCTGTTCCAGTCTGGGTCTGGAGAAGAGTTTAAATTGCACTGTAAGAGTTGATGGATTTCTCCTTCGCACTGGGCTTCTCGGAGTATTGTTTTCTCCTTCTGTAATTTTGTTTTGTAGCTATGGGTGAGATGTAGATCCATAATGTTGCCTGTATCCTGTTTGGGTGCAGACAGGGTGTTTATCCATGGAAGGAACATGGTGGGGATTTTGCCCCTGATTCATCCAGTCTTATTTGTTCCCAATAATGTAATGACTATGCTCATTGAACCTATAGCTATTTTTTTGCTTTTGTTTGTTTGTGCAAATTAAAAAATTGAAAATCCCAAGAAATAGGCATTGAACAACAAAAGGCACCTGGACAGCTGTCCAAAAAGACTGCACAGATGCGAAGGAAGATATTTCTGTGTTCGTACACTTGCTGAACATTAATGGAATGTTGTGCCTTTCAGTTTATAAATCTGTCATGTCTCTCTGTGGGTGACTTGATGGCAACATGGTTACAGTCAATTACTCCTTGCACCTTGGGGAAGCCAGCTATTGCAACAAAATCCATTATTCACTGTGCTTGTGAGGCTGTATCCATGGGGAAGCTGATGATATCAGTAACCCTTGGGAACAGGACATCTATGATGGCCTGGATGCAGCGGTGTGCAGTGAACTGAGAGGTGCAACACGGGTCAGTAGAACCCTAAAATGATCCTGCGATGAAGTAATTGAGGGCTACCGTCACCTTCATTATTTCTGGGCGGCACGGTAGCACAGTGGTTAGCACTATTGCTTCACAACGCCAGGGACCTGGGTTCAATTCCTGGCTTGGGTCACTTTATGTGTGGAGTCTGCATGTTCTCCCCGTGTCTGCATGGTTATCCTCCAGGTACTACGATTTCCTCCCACAAGTTCTGAAAGATGAGTTAGTTAGGTGAATTGGACATTCTCTCCCTCAGTGTACCCGAACAGGCGCCGGAGTGTGGTGACTAGGGGATTTTTACAGTAACTTCATTGCAGTGTTAATGTAAACCTACTTGTGACAATAATAAAGATTATTATTACTGGCAGGACCTGCCGATGGGTGGCTACTTGATGCAAGGTCACCATTAAGGAGAGCATAGATGCCCGTTACTATCTCCCTGGACAGTCAGTGTTTCCCCCTGCACTAGCACTTGGATATGGCCAGGTCGGCAAGACTGTTTGGGTTGAGCCAGTGCTGATGGTATTCTCAGGTGCATGTCCTTGGCATTGCCTCCTTAGTTTCACCCTCATGTTGTCTGAGGAACCTTTCTCGAGTTGTGTGATGCTGCACAGCCTCCATACATGTAGGTGCAAGGGAGCCAGAGCCATTTCCAGTGGCACCCTTCCTTCCTTGGGATAGAAATTCAGAAAGTCTGATTGAATTGCTTGACGCCCCTTCGGTAGAAGATATTTTCCCCTCCCTTGTGCAACTCCAAAATATTCCCTGGAGATTTCCTGCTCAATTTACTACTCAGGCAGAGAATCATTGTAGCGGAGAGGCCATTCGGTCCATCAAATCCATGTAGAGCAATCCCGCCAGTCCCAGTCCCCCCACACTACCAATAGCCGTGCAAGCTTATTCCCTCAAGTGCCTATTCAATTTCTTTTCTAATGGTTAATCATCTCCTCTTCCAATACCCTTGGGTGTTCCAGGGCATTATCTTGCTGTATCAAAAAGTAATTCTTCACAACTCCCTTATTCCTCTTTCCCAAAACCGTAAATCAATGTCTCTTAGCCCTTTTGCCACCTGCTAATAATGTTATGGGCCAAGGTTTAGAGAACCCCAAAGTGTATCATGGAGTTCACCTGACCCACAACTTTTAATAGATTGTGGTATGGGGAGCACACGGCCACTCTACAGGTGTGGTACAGCAGAAATGGAAAAGTATTTTTTAAAGCAAAACAATGTTTATTCTATGAACTCAAGTTAACCTTTTTAAAACATATAGTGAACATCTTAGCAACCATTAATTCAAATACAACCCCCAAAGACTACAACACTAAGTAATCCTTTAAGCTTTCCTTTTAACATCCATACGACTTAAAAAAAAGAACTTTAATAGAAGCACATCAGGTTAAAGTCACTACTGAAAACATTTATAATTCTGAATTCACCAAATGATCAAGAGATAGTCTTTTGATGGCAGAGAGAACAGCAGTACACCTGCTTGGTCTGGCTTCAGCTCCAACACTGAAAACGAAACTAAAACACACCCTGCAGCAAACAGCCTAAAACAAAAGTAACAAGCTGACAGACAGCCCAGCTCCACCTACTCTCTGACATCACTGCAGTAGTAAGCACCCATTTCTTAAAGGTACACTCAAATGACAATAAGAATAACATTTTGTTTAACCGATCTAAACATGTCATAATCTTGTACATCATATCTCCCCTCAACTTCCTTTGTTCCAAGCAGAATTGTTGTAATATGCCTTTAAGGAATTGTAGCATGATATCACTATAAAGGAAGTGTGTCATGCGATCCTATTTAGTTGTGCTTGTGCTTCCAGGAGAATACACACACACCCACACAGCTGTGCAGCTCTGATGCTTTATTCCTCATATAAATGTTCCCATATGCCTAGTCTAAATAAATGAGCCGAGAGCATGTTTATACAATCCTGTACGAGTAATTGGTGCCTCAATATCATTATAAAAAACACAATAACCCCAACTTCTGCAGCCTAACCTTGTAGCTAAATTTCCTCATCCCTGAAACCATTTTGATAAATCTCCCATGCACCTCTCAAGGACTACCATATCCTTCCAAAAAGTGGTACTCCACTCCATACCCTACTCGTGGCCTATAATAGCTTTAAAGGTTTAGAATAAATTCACTGCTTTTGTTCTCAAGACTACTATTTATGAAACCCAAGGTCCCATATGTTTTTCTAATGACTCTCTGAATATATCCTGTCACCTTCAAAGATCTATGTATAATTGCCTTCCCCTATTTCTTCTACCAAAATGTTACACCTCACACTTTCTTGTATTAAATTCCACCTGCCACTTGTCTGCCTAGTCTGCTCGCCTATGTCCTGTTGCAATCGATTGATATCATCTTTACTGTTTGCCAGACCTCCAGTTTTGGTATTATTGGCAAATTTTGAAAATTTACTCTGTATTCCAACATCAAAGCCATTTATATAATCAAAAGGAGCAGTGATCCTTGCACTGACCCTTGGGGAACACAAGTGTCCACCATCATCTAGTCTAAAAGAAATCACCATTTATCAAGACTCACTATTTTCTGTCTTTGAGTGAATATTTTAGAAAAGTTGTTGCTGATCCGTCCGAGAGCCCTAATTTTGTTCAGCAGAATTTAATGTGGCACTTTGTTAAGCACTTCTTTAAAATCCATACCGACAACATCCACCTCATTCCCTTCATGAACCTCTTCTGTTATTTCATTAAAAATCAATTGGATTGTTAAACACAATATGCATTTATAATTGTTTTTGTTTGTCCTCCTTAGTTAATTCAAACCTCTTCAAGTGCATATTAATTTTTCACCTGGTTATTGTCTGCAAAACCTCACTCACCACTGATGTTAAACCCAGGCTTTGGTTCCCTTGCTTTTTCCTCTTGTTGAATTGTAATTAGTGTTACGGACAGGAGGGGGCAGGTTCAAACCGCATTGTTTTCCTCTTACCACCTCTGTAAACAAAAGGTGTTTTGAATTAGTTTTTTTAGATTATGCAGTGGCATAGTTTTCCAACCCCTCAGTTTTTGTGTGATCCAATTTTGTGTGATCCCACAGCAAACCTGAGTTAGGATTCAGTCAGAAGGTTAGTTTATTTTGCATATTTAAAAACTTATGAAAAGGAGCGTTCACAACTTTGCACTCCACATCCACAAGGTGAAGTAAGGGTTAGAGAGACGGAGGCTTACAGTGCAAAAACCATAGAAAAACTGAACATTGGCTCATGTGAGTTCCAGAGTCCAGAATTAGAGTCCAAAGAGGAAGAATTTTATGTAGGCCTTTGATGGCCAGCTGGCTGGCAATTGTTGTAATAGTCACCTTTTCAGGTGGCATTGAATTTGCATGGTTGCCAAGGCCTTGGGTTAGGTGACCCATCCTTCTCCACAGTGATTTCAACAAAGGGTGTTTATCCAGTACTGGAATGTGGATTTGTTTTCAGGACTGATAATATCGCAGTCTTGAGGGACTGGTTTTTGGGAAGCTATTGTCTCAACAGACCCACTGACTCCACTAGCAAGGTTGGCTTATCAAATACAAATTACATTCCTGTAGTTCTTTTTGAAATTGTTCGGTAAAGTCCCAAGTGGTCCGCTAGAAGCCATAACAAGGTGTGACATTCCTGCAACTGCGAAGAGAGTTCTTTTGTCTTGGAGATCACTAGGGGACAATCTTCAGACAGAAGGTCAACCATTTTAATTGTCCACGTTGAGCAGAAAAGTCCAGCTGAAAAATAAGTCATAGCAAGAACGATAAAGTTTTAAAATATATATAGGGTTTGGTTTCTGTCCCGTGTCAGAGGATCCCAAAATGCCTCCCCCTCAAATAAAAAAAATGAATTCTATTTCAATTTTAATTGGTCTTGTGAACAATAAACAGGAAGTAAAGAGGTATGCAGTCATTCTCTCGTTTGCACTGGAAAATCAACACACAGCTAGCAGGGTCAATGTCAGTTCTCTGCTGTATTTCTGGTGTTTAAACCCAGGGCAGAGCATCACACGTTGCCTGCCATGTAGATAGTGTTTAGGTTGACTCAGGTCATTCAAAATCTGCCTTTAGTGGGCAAGTCTATTTGGGGGTTAGTATTCTGACTTTTCTCTGTTGAGTGCAGGTGTAAGCAAAGCCATTTGCATTCAGAACTCAGTGCCTGTCCAAATCCCAGTTCTGTATCTTCTAAAGAGTCTCTGGGAGTTCTACTGTATTCAGGCTAGATTCCCTCTATTTCTATTGAAGTTAGCCCTCATCCAATTTAGAAGTCCAAAGTGCAGGTTGGGTGGATTGGGCATGCTAAATTGCCCCTTAGTGTCCAAAGGTGTGCAGGTTAGGTGGGTTGGGGGGGGGGGGGGGGGGGGGAGGGTAGGGCAGAGGGGGGTGGGGTGAGGTAGGGGGCTCTTTCAAGAGGCAGACTTGATGGACTGAATGGTCTTTCTCTGCAGTGTAGGAATTCTATGTTTCTATGATTCTACTTTAGGACGTTCATTGCTCTTATTCATTACTCATTTAAACTTTATGACACAATGATCACTCTTATTCAAGTGTTCTCCACAAACACTTTGTCCACCTCATTCTCCAGAACCAGCAATGCCTCATTCTTTGTTGGATGAATCAACATTGGCTGAGGAAGTTCACTTGAATACATTTCTGAAATTCCTCCCCATTCTATCCCTTTTCTCTAACATTATCCCAATCGATATTTGAATAATTAAAGTCCCCCAATTGCATTGTCTATTGCTCTTGCACACCTCTGTTTTCACTGCAGATTTGATTCTTTATCTCTCACTGTTTGGCGAATGTATCGAATACCCTCATTTGGGTGAGCATATACAAACAAACAAAGAAACAAACAAAGAAATGTACAGCACAGGAACAGGCCCTTCGGCCCTCCAAGCCCGTGCCGACCATACTGCCCGACTAAACTACAATCTTCTACACTTCCTGGGTCCGTATCCTTCTATTCCCATCCTATTCATATATTTGTCAAGATGCCCCTTAAATGTCCCTATCGTCCCTGCTTCCACTACCTCCTCCGGTAGTGAGTTCCAGGCACCCACTACCCTCTGCGTAAAAAACTTGCCTCGTACATCTACTCTAAACTTTGCCCCTCTCACCTTGAACCTATGCCCCCTAGTAATTGACCCCTCTACCCTGGGGAAAAGCCTGTTTGTCTTGTCAATTCTAACTAGATCGATCCTGTCCTTGCCTCCTCAAGGGCATCCTTTCTTTCCAACATTGCAATGTCTTCCCTAAACAGTTCTGCCATCCACATCACTGTTTACCTTCTTCATCTTCTCTGAACACTTTATATGTGTGAATATTAACTGCCTGGCCCTCATCAATTTTCCCATTATTACCATTGCATCATATTCCCACACAGCTACTGTAGCTCACCAACCTGACTCACCACATTTTGCATCTGTATACTTGTATTTTAAACTTGTTCTTCATGGTCCTTTTTAGTCCACTCCTATCTAACATGGTGCTACTTATTTCTTTAGTGCTGTCAAACATTCTCATTTTCTCCACTTTATTCTTCTTTTCTATATGCTGGTGCCAACCCACTGCCAATTTGGTTTAAACTGGCCACAATTACACTAGTCACCCTCCCTGCAATGACATTGATCCAAGTCCTGCTGAGGTGCAACACATCCCTTTTGAATAGATGCTTCCTGCCCCAGAACTGGTCCCAATACCACAAGAATCTGAAGGCCTTCCACCTGCACCATGCCTCAAGCATATTTTAATCACCCCATCTTTCTATTTCTACTCTCACTGGTGTGTGGCGCTGGGAATTATCCAGAGAAATAGTAAATCTTCAGGGTCCAACTTTTTAACTTCTTCCCTAGCTCATAAAAGTCTTAACAGAAGACTTTAATGCCGGTAAATCGAACCAGATTATTTTATAAAACCACTTTAAAAGTGGTATGTAGTTTAACTGCTGCACCTTTCGACAATCATCGGTGCAAAAGACAGAATTAGAAACACAAAAGGAACATTTCTACATCGTATGAGCTCTAGGTTATGAAGAGAAGTTCACAATAATGAGCTCGTTTTCATTAGAGCAAAGGAAATTGAAAGCATAAATGATTCAGCTCTTCAAACTAGTGGCACATGACTATTATGGATATGAGCACGATATAGGATGTGCCTCTTAATCCCTATTAATTACTATTTATGACCTTTCAGCTGCTTAGATGAGCATTGATTCTGAACAGTCAAATGCTCTCACGCTTTAGCTACACAGGATACCAGAACAGGCCTGCCCAATCTTTTTGTTCAGAGAGCCACATTTCCATTTTTATCTTACTAAAATTTTGGAAAGATCAGGGGCTGGGTTCTCCGTTCCTGAGACTAAGTGTTGACGCCGGCTCGTGGAGTTCCATGACAGCAAAACTGGCACCGCACCTGGACCGATTCAGCTACTGTTAAGGGACTGGCACCGGTGCCATGTGGAACATGATCGATTCCAATGAAAAATGGTGCGGGATTCACCGGTTTCGCAATTGACATTCAGGAGGCTGACAAGCTGCAGCCGCATATACACACTTCACTCCCCGCGCACACTCCCAGCCAACAAGATGGCAGCAAGGAGAGTGGCACCCCATTTCACGCCAAGCTGGAGACGCTCCTGGACATGTGGAAGAGAGGTGGTTGATCCTGGGCATGTGGAAGAGAGGTGGTTGACCCTGTACCCCGGCCCAGGAAGGAAGCTGCCAGCCGCTGACATTCATGGTGCCTGGGCGCAGGTGGCAGAGGCGGTCAGCGCCACCAACAACACTGTCCAGACCAGCCAGGAGTGCCGGAATAAGCTGCACAACCTCCTCAAGGCAGCCAGAGTGAGTAGGTAGCACTGTGCTCCTGGGACTAACCACGTCCCACATACCCGTAACCCTACCTCCCCCTCCCACAACCTGAAGGGCGGCTGTACCCCCGCCCTGCACCATATGCCACCACCCACTCCGGCCGACATGGCCGAGTCCACTGGCCACTGAAGCCACCAGCTACCCACCTCCTGGGCTGCATACGCGGACTGTCTAACTGTCGTTTTCCGTTTGCCTCCCCCCAGGAGAAGGCCGCCCATAACCGCTGAGAGTGAGAGAAAACTGGAGAGGGACCGCCGGACCTGCGTAGACTGACCGTGGCAGAGCAGAGGGCCTTGAACGTGGTCGGCGGCCCGGAAGAAAGGGAGGTCACCGGGGTAGAGTTCGGCCACAGGTGAGGAAGTGAGACCCTACTGAGTTGCGGTTCCCCATGACACATGTGTCAACGCCCCACCCGAACACCACCCCCACACCACTCTCACTCTCACACCACCCTCACCATCACCACCCCCTCATCTCCACTCTCACCCGTGCCCCCATCCACATCACACACCACCCTCACTCTCACCACCCATCCACCCACCCTCACCCCCACTCTCACCCCATACCACCCTCACCATATCCTCACCCCCACCCTCACCCCCACCACCCTCACTCACCCTTGGCTCACGGTCTAATCAGGGACCTGCTGGAGATGGGCAGGTCCATCCGGTGTCCCCGCCCCCAGCCAGTGCCACAGCCGGAGCTCCCCGTGAGCCAAGCACTGACGGCGAGAGCAGCTCAGGTGCAGGACATTTCAGAGCTGAGCTCCCAGGTTCGATCCCGGCTCTGAGTCACTGTCCATGTGGAGTTTGCACATTCTCCCCGTGTTTGCGTGGGTTTTGTCCCCACAACCCAAAGATGTGCAGGCTAGGTGGATTGGCCACGCGAAATTGCCCCTTAATTGGAAAAAATGAATTGGGTACTCTAAATTTTTTTTTTTTAAAAGAGCTTGAGTCTGAGGATGACACAGATTTCCCATCACAGCTGTCTCCAACACCCTCCACCATCCCAGAGACACTCACCTCGGTTGGGCACTTTAGTGAAGAAGCTCCTGGGACACCATCTGTTGCTCACTACATACCCGGTGATCCGGTACAGCGGATGGAACGTGAGGTCCAAGAAGTGACCAGGAAGGATCAAACTCTTCAAGATGTGATGAGGAACATCAACTCACACTGACCCCGAGAACAATGTATGGTGTTCTACAAGATAAGATCTGAACTCAATATCATTAATGGAGTGGTACTTTATTTGAGCACTATAGTTATACCTCAATCTCTTTGCAAGGATGTACTAAAGAGGATAAACGAAGGGCATGTAGAGAATGAAAAATGTAAATGGAGAGCTCATGACTCTGTTTCCTGGCCAAGTATATACCAGGATATTAACAGGATGGTCAATTGTTGGGACACATGCCAGACGCATCGCTGTTAGCAAACACAAGAACCTATGCAAATATCTGATTTACCTACGGCACCATGGCAGAAAGTAGCTATGGATCTCTTTCACCAATGAGGGAAAGGTTATTTAATGATCACAGACTATTTTTCGAACTATCCCGAAATGGCTCTACTGTCAAGTATAACGGCAAGCAGGGTAATACTGCACACCAAGTCAGTTTTTGCGAGACACGGAATTCCGCAAGTCGTGGTGAATGACAATGGTCCTTGTTTCAGCTGTGAAGAGTGGCAATACTTTGCAGTCATGTATGATTTCAATCACGTCATGATGAGTCCGTTGTACCCACAAGCCAATGTAAAAGCTGAAAAAGGAGTGCATATTGATGAGCAATTGTTGAAGAAAGCATTGGATAGCCAATCTGATCCCTATCTCGCACTATTGAGTTACAGAGCGTCACCATTGTCACATGGTAGATCGTCAGCAGAGTTACTCATAGAAGGTTGCGTACCACACTTCCATACTTGGCAAAGAAGGAGGAGAATGCAGTGGTACTGCAGGAAATGCAAAGCAAAAGCAGTTTTATGATAGAGTGTCTGGAACTTTGCCATCTCTTTTTAAAAAAAATATATTTTATTCAACTTTATCGGCCAAACAAAACAGTACAAAGGTTTTTCCCCTTTTTACAACAGCAAAACAATATAAATAACCGTGACCGTATTTTAACAAATAAATAATATATAAACTAAATGGCAACTGCCATAACAAAAATAATAGCTCTCCCAAATAATAAAATCAGCAATTCAATATACATAACCAAGTACCAATATCTTTACAAAAACACCCCTGAGGACCCACCTGGGCTGCTGTTACCTTCCCATTTCCTTTATCGTTCTGCGAGGTAGTTAATGAACGGTTGCCACCGCCTGGTGAACCCCTGAGCCGAAGCCCTTAGTGCAAACTTTATCCGTTCCAGTTTTATAAACCCTGCCATGTCGTTTATCCAGGTCTCCACGCCCCGACGCTTGGCTTCCTTCCACATAAGCAGTATCCTTCGCCGGGCTACTAGGGACGCAAAGGCCAAAACATCAGCCTCTCTCGCCTCCTGCACTCCCGGCTCTTCTGCAACCCCGAATATAGCCAGCCCCCAGCCTGGCTCGACCTGGACCCCCACCACCTTTGAAAGCACCTTCGCCACCCCCACCCAGAACCCCTGTAGTGCCGGGCATGACCAAAACATGTGGGTGTGGTTTGCTGGGCTTCTCGAGCATCTCCCACACCTATCCTCTACCCCAAAACATTTACTGAGCCTTGCTCCGGTCATATGTGCCCTGTGCAAAACCTTAAATTGTATCAGGCTAAGCCTGGCGCATGAGGACGAAGAGTTTACTCTACGTAGGGCATCTGCCCACAGCCCCTCTTCAATCTCTTCCCCCAGCTCTTCCTCCCATTTTCCCTTCAGCCCATCCACCATGTTCTCCCCGTCATCTCTCATTTCCCTGTATATATCTGACACCCTACCATCCCCCACCCATGTCCCTGAGATCACTCTATCCTGAATCTCCTGCGACGGGAGCTGCGGGAATTCCCTCACCTGTTGCCTCGCAAAAGCCCTCAGTTGCATGTATCAAAATTCATTCCCTTGGGGCAACCCATATTTTTCCGTCAGCGCTCCCAGACTCGCAAACGTCCCGTCCAGGAACAGATCCCTCAGTTGCACAATCCCACCTCTCTGCCATGCTCCAAATCCCCCATCTATTCTCCCCGGGACAAACCTATGATTATTTCTTATCGGGGACCGCACCGAGGCTCCCGTCATTCCCCTATGCCGTCTCCACTGCCCCCAAATTTTCAGTGTTGCCACCACCACTGGACTTGTGGTGTATTTCTTCGGGGAGAACGGCAGCGGTGCCGTCACCAGTCCTTGTAGGCTGGTTCCTTTGCAGGACGCCATTTCCAATCTTTTCCACGCCGCTCCCTCCCCTTCTCCCATCCACTTACACATCATTGAAATATTGGCGGCCCATCAGTACTCACTTAAGCTCGGTAGTGCCAGTCCCCCCCTCTCCCTGCTACGCTGCAAGAACCCCCTCCTCACTCTCGGGGTCTTCCCAGCCCACACAAAACTCATGACGCTTTTCTCGATCTTCTTGAAAAAAGCCTTCGTGACCATCACCGGGAAGCACTGAAACACAAAAAGGATTCTCGGGAGGACTACCATTTTGACCGCCTGCACCCTCCCCACCAGTGACAGGGGCACCATGTCCCATCTCTTAAAATCCTCCTCCATCTGTTCCACCAATCGTGTTAAATTAAGCCTATGTAAGGTTCCCCAACTCCTGGCTATCTGGATCCCCAAGTACCGGAAATCCCTTGTTACCCTCCTCAGCGGCAAATCTTCTATTCCCCTGCTCTGCTCCCCCGGATGTACCACAAACAACTCACTCTTCCTCATGTTCAATTTGTACCCCGAGAATTCCCCAAACTCCCCGAGTGTCTGCATTATCTCAGGCATCCCCTCCACCGGGTCCGCAACATACAACAGTAAATCATCTGCATACAATGATACCCGGTGTTCTTCTCCTCCCCTGAGTACTCCCCTCCACTTCCTGGAGCCCCTCAGTGCTATGGCCAGGGGCTCAATTACCAATGCAAACATTAACGGAGACAGGGGACACCCCTGCCTCGTCCCTCTATAAAGACGGAAGTAGTCAGACCTCTGCCTGTTCGTGATCACACTTGCCACCGGGGCCCTATATAGCAGCTGTACCCATCCAATGAACCCTTCACCAAAACCAAAACTTTGCTATCTCTGAGCAGTGATGACATTGTGAAAGTAGAAGATTCAGGCAATTGGTCGAGAGAAGCCATTGTACTCGAAGAAGTAGCACTTTGTTCCTACAATGTACAGACAGAGGATGGATTGGATTGAAGAAGAAATCATCGTGGGCTCTTGAAAACCAGAGAAGACTTTCATAACAACGTTATGGATGACAAATCTACGTCCGAATCAATGCAAGTTGCAGTAGCAGTGTCAGATAGTTCAGCAGTCCCTGAGCATGAGAATGTCATGGAGAACATTGAATCTACAAGTTCTGAGAAGCAAGGTCAAACTTTGAGAAGATCAACCAGAGTCAAAAGAAAACCTGATCGACTTAATTTGTAGATTTGGACTATTTGTACATACAATGCAGCCACATATATATATATATATTTGTTAAACCAGTTTGCTGCAAACAATGGTTTGTTTGATCCATTGTTTGCAGCAAACTACCCAGTCTTCAGAACAGTGACCACGACACCACACAACCCTGCCATGGCAATCTCGCAAGACGTGCCAGATCATCGACATGGATACCACTATTACACGTGAGAACAACACCCACCAGGTACACAGTACATACTCGTGCGACTCGGCCAATGTTGTCTACCTCATACGCTGCAGGAAAGGATCTCCCGAAGCGTGGTACATTGGAGAGACCATGCAGACGCTGTGACAACGAATGAACGGACATCGCGCAACAATCACCAGGCAGGAATGTTCCCTTCCAGTCGGGGAACACTTCAGCAGTCAAGGGCATTCAGCCTCTGATCTCCGGGTAAGCGTTCTCCAAGGCGGCCTTCAGGCCGTGCGACAACGCAGAATCGCCGAGCAGAAGCTTATAGCCAAGTTCCGCACACATGAGTGCGGCCTCAACCGGGACCTGGGATTCATGTCGCATTACATTCATCCCCCACCATCTGGCCTGCAAAATCCTACCAACTGTCCTGGCTTGATACAATTCACACCTCTTTAACCTGGGGTTACCCCATCTCTGGATCTGTAAAGATTTAATCACCTGCTAATCGTCGCATTCCAAGCATTGTTTGGCATCTTTGAATTTGTCTATATGTATGTTTCTGGAACATACCTCTTCATTCACCTGAGGAAGGAGCAGGACTTTAACCTGATGATATAAATGAATGTTAGAGTCAGGTGACCCCTCAGACTGGCTGGAGGAAGCTGAAGCGAGGTTCCTTGTGCTTGAACTTACTGTTATTCATCTGTTGTTTTGTATATAGTTTACCCACAGTTAATGTGAATAAACCATTTGTAGCTTTAGCTACAAGTGTTCTTGTAATATAAATCAGGCCATCTGACAAGAACATTACAATGCCCCGGGTGCAGAGGATGATCGACGGGATGCATGACCCACAACGAGCACCTGCAGATGACAGGCTGCTCTACACCAACTGAAAGGGGTTCCACTCAATGAACATCAGCTGATATGTGACCATCAGCTGCTCAACATGTCCATCTGTGCGCGATACCCAGGGAGCATGCATGACACCTTCATCCTGGCACACTCGACAATTCCTGACATATTTGAGATGCACCCCCTGCTGGAGGGTTGGCTCCTGAACAGGGGTCATCCACTGCGATCGTGGCTGATGACACCTATCTGTAGGCCGCAGACCGGCGGCGAGACCCACTACAATGACATCCATGTAGCAAGTAGGAGCATGATCAAGCGGTGCTGTGGCCTCCTGAAGATGTGGTTCAGGTGCCTGGACTGCTCTAGAGGGGCCCTTCAGTATGATGCTGAGAGAGTTGCCCACATGGTGCCAGCCTGCTGCGTCCTCCACAACAGAGGGGTGTTGTGCTTGAGGAGGAGGATGACTGCCAGGCCTCGTCCAACGAGGAGGATGGGGGGGAGGATGAGAGTGGGCAGGCCATGGGGCCCATGCAGGCATGGGAGACCACATGACGTGTATGCCAGGGCCAACGCATATGAAATGCACTGATCGCCTCCAGGTTCTCCAACGGTGGGGGGGAAACAACCAGCCAGGGTCAGGAACCCCCTCCCCCCCCAATCCCCCCCCGCATGTAATCCCCTCAGTGATACATACCTGTAGCACTACGGGATTCAGGCCTTGGGTTGGCATAACACCGGGTCTGGTCCATTGGGGTGGAGGATGATGACAACCTGCTTTGTATTGAGCTCCGATGCTCTGCATCATTTGACAACGTCTGACTCCTGCCCATGGCAGCACTTCCCCCCGTCCACCTGGGCGATCGCTGCATGCGAGCTGCCCATTCCATCACACGGTCCCACCAAACCCATGGGTGCTGGTGGTGGGTGTGGTGTTGGGTGTTCTGACACACAGATGAGCCAACACGGTTGTATATGGTACAACGCTATTTTATTTAAACTTACTATGTACAGTTTTGTCTTGACACTCTGCACGTGCGGATTCCCTGTTTGTGATTTTGTAACAGCTCTTCTCCGTGTCTTTGTCCCCAGACCTACTGACCACCAGGTGTCGTGCTCGTGCTTTTTATGTGGTTGGTGTTCTTGTGTGTGATTGGTTGTGGTGTTGTGTACTCTGATTTGCCTGTTGGTGTGTCCATCATGATGTGTGTGTTTGAATATCATGACATCCCCCCTTTTTACAAAGATATGTGCCTACGTGGTAATAAATATGATCGTGTCGTGAGTGCATCTAAGAGTGTGTGTGTGTCGTGTACAGCATGTGCATATGACGGAACTATTTACATGGGGCGATGTCGGGTGCGTCACATGAACCAAGTTGTACCATAACATAACATGAATGCGAACTAGAGAAAAAAAAACTTGAACAGTTGTCCAGTCAGACGATATCTGGAACGATAAACAACAACAGGTTATCATGTAAAATTGTGCAACTTGTTAGACATATGAACGGTATTATAAGTCCAGTCTAATGGGCTTGTGACGAGTTCGGGTTGACCGTCAGGGTGGCACACCACTCATCGGCTGGATTGATGGCATTGACCTTGTTGACATCGATGACGGAAACGCGGAAGGCATCCTGGTCATCTGCATCACTTAACTGGAAGTCTTGATGCGTGGGCTGGACGGTCCTGACTTGTCTGCGAGATTGTCGGGGATGTGCCGGATCCATGGGTTGAGCCGAACGACAGTGGGCAGCGTAGTGGCCCATCTTGCCACATCTGAGGCACTGTCGGTTTTTTGCAGGACATTGCCCTTTTAAATGTAGAGCTCCACAATTGCCGCACGTCATGACGTCACGGCGTTCGTTGCGCCACTGCGCATGCGCAGTGCGATCTTGCGGTGGGCGCGCCTGCGCAGTGCGTCCCTCGATGTGGCCGTTATTTTTGGCGCGCACCAGCGCGGGAGACCGCGAAAAGCGCAGGAAGCGGCCGCTGTCGTCCGGGCCGTGGGTCGGGAAGTAATCGACGGCCTGGATGCGTTCGACGTCGTGGGCGGCCTGGCTTGCCGATTCGACGGCTGGGGACCCCCTCCGTGCCAACTCGGACGCCTGAAATCGGGCAAAACGGCAGGTAGCATTTTCGTGGAGGACACAGGCTTCCACAGCAGATGCTAAGGTGAGGCTTTTTATTTTAAGAAGCTGCTGGCGTAGGCCACTAGAGGCAACGCCAAAAACAATCTGGTCCCTGATCATGGACTCTGTGGTGGTGCCGTAACCGCAGGACTGCGCTAGAATCCGGAGGTGCGTCAAAAAGGGTTGAAAAAGCTCCTCCTTACCTTGCAGGCGTTGCTGAAAGAGGTATCTTTCAAAACTTTCATTTACTTCAACTTTAAAGTGCTGGTCCAGTTTGAGGATGACCGTGTCATATTTGGATTGGTTTTCGCCTTCTTCGAACACCAGTGAGTTGAAAACGTCGAGGGCGTGCTGACCTGCGTAGAAGAGGAGCATTGCAATCTTCGTTTCATCCGAGGCACTCTGTTTTTCGGTGGCTCGGATGTACAGGTCAAATCGCTGCCTGAAGAGCTTCCAATTGGTACCTAGGTTCCCCGCGACTTGCAACGGCTGCGGTTTGTCGGTGCGGTCCATGTCCAGAATGGCAGGTTAGTTGGCAGGTATCGATCCACTCCTGTACCATGTGGTGTTGGGTGTTCTAACACACAGATGAGCCAACATGGTTGTATATGGTACAACGCTATTTTATTTAAACTTACTATGTACAGTTTTGTCTTGACACTCTGCACGTGGGGGATTCCCTGTTTGTGATTTTGTAACAGCTCTTCTCCGTGTCTTTGTCCCCAGACCTACTGACCACCAGGTGTCGTGCTCGTGCTTTTTATGTGGTTGGTGTTCTTGTGTGTGATTGGTTGTGGTGTTGTGTGCTCTGATGTGCCTGTTGGTGTGTCCATCATGATGTGTGTGTTTGAATATCATGACAGTGGGGACGGTCGGGGGGGGGGAGCCCAGGCCACCCAAAATGTCTTCCCCTCCTGCAGCCCATTTGTGGCCAGCCCAGCCCAGCCCAGCTCTCACAGCCATCTGACAGAGCACTGAGGCAGGTTGTAACAGTGTGAACAGGTGTTTATTGTTGCAACATATATACAGATTGTACTTAACCCCCATCACTAAACTGTGCCCTGCATCCATGCTAACTTAACTGGTGTCCAACGTTCTGGTCTCATGGGCCCTAACACTACATCTTGGTGGATCCCCAGACTGTACATCAGGGGTGCAGGTGGCCTGCTGTGATTCTGGCTTACAACCTCGGTCCCCGTTGGCAGGTGTCTTCTCGGGCGACCGGGCCTGGATGGCCCAGCTGCTGCTCGGGTGTCCCAGGTGGCATAGTGCCACCCTGTTCTGCCCACTGCCCACGAGATGCGTCAGGGAGAGGAAGAGCTGGAGTCCAAGGTACTGCGGTGTTCCGGCACCTCCCCTGCGGGAGTCTCCGGCATGGACCCCATCACCTCCTCCTCCTCCGATGGCCCCCGGGCTACTCCATGGGACGGGGGTGTGAGTGGAGCTGTTCGCTGAGACTCCCCGCCATCTGGCACTACCAGTCCTGGAGGCCCGCTCTGCTCTCAACCAGGTTCCCACCACATTCTGGGTCTGTGCCACATCAGTCAGTGATTGTGTCCTCTCTCTCTGGGACTGGGCTGCCTCCCTCTGTGTCTGTGCCATGCCGACCAGCGCTTGGGCAATGCCACCAACTTTCCCAGCCATGGCCTGCTTTGACGGGGCCACACTCAGAAGTGCCACTGCAATATCCAGTTCTGCCCTGTCTTGCACAGAATGCCCTAGGCCTTGGACACGCTGATCCATAGCCAAAACCCTTGCCCCCCAATGCCTCCACCATGGACACCATGTGTGATGTTGGCCTGGGTGGCATGCATGGTCAGCACCACCTCCCACTCCTACACGCGGTTGGACTCCTCCAACTGCACTTGCAGGTACTGGATACTTGCCGACATATGCTCATGTAGTCCCTGGCTCTGTGACTGTATCTCCACCATAGATCGGATTGTCCATTCCAGAAGCCCGAAACCCGTCTGTATTGCAGCTAGTTCCTGGGTTCGGCCTGCCCTCCAACCGTCCGCTCCTCGGGAGTTCCTCCCTCCATCTGCTCTACCCTATCAGCTGTGTAGTGCGAAACAGATAGTGTTCCAGGAACCTAGGAGCCCCTTGACTAAAGTGCCCAATCGAGGTGAGTGTCTCTGAGATGGTGGAGGGTGTTGGAGACAGCTGTGATGGAAATTCTATGTCAACATCGGACTTGAGTTCCTGGGTGTCCTGTGTCTCGTGTCGCAGGCTGCCATCCGAGCTGCTCTCCTCATCAGTGCTCGGCTCACTAGGGGGCTCTGGTTGTGGCACTGGCTGGGGGCGGGGAACACCGGATGGACCTGTCTCATCTCCAGCAGTGATGCCACAAGACAAAACACATGATTAGACCGTGAGGTGGGGGGTGGTGAGGCTGGTGGGGGTGAGGGTGGTGTAGGGGTGAGGGTGGCATGAGGTGAGGGTGGTGTGGGGGTGGTGTTGGGGGGTAACTCTCTTTTCCTTTCCCACAGCCAACCTCCATACCGCCGACCTCCCTTTCCTCCAGACCGCCGACCACATCCAGGCCCTCTGCCCTGCCACAGTGGGGGGGGGGGGGCGGGGGGGTGCGCGCGCACGTCCAGCGGTCTCCCTCCAGTTTTGTCCCGCTTCCGGCGGTTATGAACGGTCTTTTCATGGGGGTTGAGGGGGTATGAAAACAGAAAATGACTTTGTTAGACATCCGACGCATGCAGCCCAGTGGGTGGGTACCTGGTGGTGTCAGTGGCCGGGGTTGGGGCAGTGTTGGCTTGTCGGACAGTATTGCTCGAGGCTCTTACCGCATCCGCGGCCAGGCACGGTGAACGCAGCCTCACACAGGATCAAACGCCTATCGTCCACCGCGTCCAGGACGGTCTCCAGCTCAGTGTTCGTGAAACAGGGTGCCGCCGTCCTCGCTGCCATCTTGTTGACTGGGGTGGTGTGTGTGGGGAGTGAAGCTTGTCAGCTACCTGAGTGTCAATCTCGGACCCGGTGGATCCTGCAGCATTTCTCATTGGAATCGATTGTGTTCCACGTGGCACTGTTGCTAGCCCCTTAACAGTAACTGAATCGATCCAGATGCTGCGCCAGTTTTGCTGCCATGGAACTCCACGAATCCTGCGCCAGCATCAACACATAGTCTCAGGAACGGAGAATCCTGCCGCTTGAAATTTGTTGACCAGATAAATATATTTTTATTCCTTTTCTCTTTTCTTCAATAAACTTGATACTATTTGTCAAATTTTTGAATCTTTGCCTGTTGGTTAAATCTTTGTCAGCCTAAAACAGTTTAAAGGGTTAATTTGGGTTCCAGTAATTAGATTGCATGCAACTAAATTAAACTTTGTTATAAACACCTGCAATTTGAACTTAAATATTCAGGACGACAAAATGAGATTTCACCAATTAAGTATTTTAATTAATTATTGCATTGCTGCTCGCAAATTGCAATTTGTGCACCATCATTTTTGTGCCGATGCATCCGTTTGTGACGTGGATACTTTGCTCCTGTGGCATCTGTACAATTAACAAACAAGGTTTAGGTGGATTAGTCACAGTGATCTGACTGTTGAAAAGTCACTGCAACTTATTGAAAGTAACAGTTTCAAAATGTCCCAGTAATGTCACATGGCATTGAGTGGTGAACAAGAAAATGTTGCAAGTAATGTATTTACTTCTCAAAATTGTCACATACATCACTACCCCGAAGGAATATCAAATGGAAAAATGCGAAGAAATTAGGCTTCTGCTTTCGAGAAAGGACTAAATTGAAATTCACAATCAGATAAATGCGCTCAGTTTTAAGCAAAATAAGATGAATGACGGTAACGCATGCTTGTGCTGGGACCGGCCAGTCTCACGCCTATTTTTGAATTAATTTAATTTGCTTCAGCTGAAGTCAGACCGGATTATGCCTCGACTCACATAGTCTCTGAGTGCATAAGACTAATTTATTCTGCGGGTGCCAATAATTTCACTGCCCAGTGACTTGATAATTTGCTACATTGAAATTAAAAATGATAATGCATTGAAGTGAATTTCAGTAAATCCTGATAAATACATACATTATTTGCCAAGAAATATTATGCTGGGATCAGAGTTTCTGTGAGGCGGAGATAAAAAATAAGTAATTTGCAAATCTTTGTACCATTTAATTATTCATTTCCAAATGTACAAAACAGGAGGCATTTTACATAAACATATATGCTGCATAAAATCGATTTGTTTTTAAAAATGTTATAGTGTTGGCCGCTTTACTTCGAAGCTTCACAAAGGAATAAACCACTCTCACTCTTTAATATTTAAAACACAAAATGGATTTGTTATGCAACTTCCAGTTGGTTGCAGGCAATGCTTCCAGGGATGTTCCAAAGACTGGTGGCTTTCGGCTTTCATGGAATTGCAGTTGCAGCTACCGTACGTCCTGATTTAATGGTTGGATAGGTGGGCTTGGGTCGGTTGGGCGGATTGAAGGCAGTGGTGCAGACGAACTGCAATAGTTGACTGGTAAATGTAGGGGTGGCATGGTGGCACACAATGGTTAGCACTGCTGCCTCACAGTGCCAGGGACCCGAGTTCAATTCCGCGTTAAAAAAATTATTTTTTTATTTTTCCAATTAAGGGGCAATTTAAAGTGGCCAATCCACCTACTCTGCACATCTTTTGGTTGTGGGGGTGCGACACACACAGGCACGGGGAAAATGTGCAAACTCCACACGGACAGTGACCCGAGGTCGGGATGGAACCCGGGTCCTCAATGATGTGAGGAAGCAGTGTTAACCATTGCGCCACCGTGCCGCCGACCCGGGTTCAATTCCAAACTTGGGTGACTTAGTGTGGAGTTTGCACATTCTCCCCGTGTCTGTGTGGGTTTCCTCCAGGTGAGCCGGTTTCCTCCCACAGTCCAAAGATGTGCAGGTTAGGTGGATTGGCCACGCTAAATTGTCCCTCAGTGTCCAAAGGTTAGGTGGGGTTGCAGGGATAGGGTGGGGGAGTGGGCCTGGTTGGGGTGCTCTTTCAGAGGGTTGGTGTAAACTTGATGGGCTGAATGGCCTCCTACAGCACTGTACAGATTCTATGAATATAATAAAGCAATGTCTAAAGATGGTCTACATACGGCCGGTCCTTATGCTGTACTGTCTTTTTTTCTTTATTATTGCCCCTGTTTTCCAAATGAGAAATGAGTGCAAAGGTATCTGATTTCAAAAAGTACAGGCCTTGTGTCGACCAAGTCCTGCATTCAAATTGAGGATACCTTCCACCATCCCATGTGACACTGTAACAAGTATTAAGCAGCATAGCTTAAGATCAGTTCTAGCAGCTGAGAATTGCACAATCATGAGGCTCTGTGAGCTATCAGCAGCAGCAGTATTGTATCCTAACCCAGCCAATCAATGCCCTCACTCTTCAATCACCATCAAGTGTAGAAAGTAAAGCCAAGAGTAGCACCAAGCATATCTGAGATGCCAAATGGGTAAAGCTACAACACTGGAATACATGTAATCTAAATAGCAAAAACGGCATGCTGCAGGCAGAGCTAAACAATCCCACAGCTAACGGATTAGTTTACAGCTCTGAAAACCCTGTCAAATGTAGTCATTAATGACAGTGGACATTAAGCAACTCAAGGGAGGAGGAGGCTTTATGAACATCCCATCCTCAAAGATGACAGAATCCAACACATTGGCATTTGGCCTCTTCCTGATGTCCCCACTATCACAGATACAAGTTGTCGTGTTATGTGCTCTGGGATAACACTGAAGTTAGTTCAATCAGATTTGTTGAACCAGTAGCACAGTTAGCACAGTTCTCTATGAGTTTGACTCTCTGCTAACCTAAGTGTGGTTACTCTGTCTGACTGAACCAGACTAGCTCTTAGCCATGTGCTGGAGGTGTGATACTATACATACACCCTGACTCACTCTGTAGATGTTCATCAGTGGAAAGAGGCGGAGTGTGAGTGCCTTGTGCCTTTTATAGCGACATCCCACCCCTGAGTGTCCTGGCTGCTCATTGGTCATGTCCTGTTCTCTGTGTTCATTAGCTGCCTGTCTGTGCCTGTCTGTATATCATTATCTGCATGTCTGCATATCATGACACAAGTCTTCAGCCAATTCAATTAAATTCAGTTCATTCAACAAGGCAGAAATAACAGCTGGGTACACTGGACAGGCCAAAAACTAGAGGATCCAACACCAACATATGGTCCTGAAGACCTCTGCCCCAGAACTATCTGCACTACTGACTTCGATGGTGCAGAATAACTACAAAACCAATATCTTTCTGACAATGTGGGAAGTTATTCAACTGGGTGTGATTTAGCAGACTGAAGTTAAAGTCTGCTGAACGGTGCGTTTAGCGGAGTGTTTCTCGCGGCTGCAGTGCCAAGAAACATCCAGCTATCTAATGGCACTTTGCTGGTTTTTTTGGCCTCAGGGAGGATTTCCTGCTGGCAAGCTCCTCCCTGATCAGGGTGCAATTTTGAAAGGCTGTTTCAATTTCCCCCCACCCCGTTTAGGCCTCCCTGGTTTTTTGCCACCCCTCACCACCCCCTCCCCCCCCCCCGCAACATTGGGGAGGCCCCCAGCAATCCCCCCACAGCCCCCCCTCTACATGGCGTGGACCCCACCCGGGCCCAGGGTGGCACTGTAAGGGTGACCATGTGGCACTGCCACGGTGCAAGGCTGGCAGTGCCAAGGTGCCAGGGTGTGTGTCAGGGTGCCACCCTTCCCTGCTTCCGACCACCCGATGGTCTCCAATGGCCTAGAAGACCCCCCAGTTGCTGATATGACTGGTCCACATTTGTGTGGACCAGTACTAAATAGCGCCCTGGCTCATTTAAATATTCAGATTTGGATCTCGTCCAGTGAGGGCGAGATGCAGATCACGCTGGGCCAAGAGAGTCAGCTGACTCACGATCGGCCCGGCTCTGGTGAGGAGCTCAATTTTGGGCTCACACACAATTCACCCATTGCACCCAGATCCTTGCCGGGTGCAACAGGGTCACTGAATCACATCCACGTATGCTGTGCGGGATAAAAAGGCAATGCAAATCCAACCAGCAAATTACTGCCCCAATTGCCTATTCCCATTCATCAGAAAAGTGCTGGATAGAATTATCAACAGTGCTATTGAATGGCACTGACTCAACAGCAATCTGCTCACTGATGCTCAGCTTGAGTTCACCCGGGGCCACTCTCCTCTAGAATTCAATACAGCCTTGGTCCAAACGTTGAAACAAGCGCTGAATTGTAGAAGTGAGTGAGAGTGAGTGCCCTTGACATCAAGGTAGCATTCAACTGAGTGTACCACCGAGCAACACTAGTAAAACTGAAGTTAATGGGCATCAGGGCAAATGTCTCCAGTGGCTGGAGTCAAACTTGACAAATAAGGAAGATAGCTGTGATTGCTGGAGTCTATCATCTCAGCCCCAGGTCATTCTTGCAAGAGTCCCTCAGGACAGTGTCTTGGACCCATGTATTTCATCTACGGCAATCCCTGCATCATATGGTCAGAAGTGGGGATATTCACTGATGATTGCATGGTGTTCACCTTCATTGGCAATTCCTTTGATAATACTGTAGTCCTTGTTTTGCTGCAGCAGATTCTAACAAGTGTGAGATAACATCCATGCCACAAAAGTGCCAGCTCCAAAAATGAAATCTTACCTCTTACACTTGACATTCAATGGCATTGATATCATTGAATCCCGCATCATCAACTTTTTGGGGTCACCAGTGAGTAGAAATACAAGTGGAACATAAATGTCATAGCTACTGGGGCAGTTCAGAGACTGGGTATTCTGAGATGAGTGGAATAATCTTATGGGCCAGGGTTTAGAGAACCCCAAAATGTATCATGGCGTTCACCTGACCCACAACTTTTAATAGATTGTGGTATGGGGAGCACACGGCCCACTCTACAGGTGTGGTACAGCAGAAATGGCAAAGTATTTTTTAAAGCAAAATAATGTTTATCCTATGAACTCAAGTTAACCTTTTTAAAACATACAGTGAACATCTTAGCAACCATTGGTTCAAATACAACCCCCAAAGAATACAACACAAAGTAATCCTTTAAGCTTTCCTTTTAACATCCATAAGACTTAAAACACCTTTTACCAGAAGCACATAAGATTAAAGTCACTACTGTTATTAGTTTTAAATCACCAGGATCGATTTACGGTCTTTAGATTACAGAGAGAGATTCATACACCTTCCGCCTGTGACTGCAGCTATCCAGCTCTGAAAACGAAACTAAAAACACACCCTGCAGCAAACAGCCTAAAACGTAAGTAAAAAGCTGACAGACAGCCCAGTTCCACCCACTCTCTGACATTACTGCAGTAGTAAACACCCATTTCTTAAAGGTACTCTCACTACAGATATGTATATACACACCCATTTATAAACACCCATTTCTTAAAGGTACTCTCACATGACAATAAGAAGTCTTACAACACCAGGTTAAAGTCCAACAGGTTTTTTTTGAATCACTAGCTTTCGGAGCATCTTCCTCAGGTAAATGAAGAGGTGGGTTCCAGAAACATATATATAGACAAAGTCAAAGATGCCAGACGATACTTTGAATGCGCGTCTTTGCAGGTAATTAGCCTACAGGTCCAGACGGAGCAACTGGAGAGAGGGATAACCACAGGTTAAAGAAGTGTGAATTGTCTCAAGCCAGGACAGTTGGTAGGATTTTGCAAGCCCAAGCCAGATGGTGGGGGGGTGAATGTAATGTGACATAAATCCAAGGTCCCGGTTGAGGCCGTACTGATGTGTACGGAACCTGGCTATACGTTTCTGCTCGGCGATTCTGCATTGTCGCGCGTCCTGAAGGCCGCCTTGGAGAACGCTTACCTGAAGATCAGAGGCTGAATGCCCTTGACTGCTGAGGTGAGTGGTGATGTGTTGGGTGTACTAGATCCGTGGAACACATACAGGCCACCAACACTTAAAATGGTGCAACACTATTTTATTAAGTTAGAAACTGTTGAACATACTTTCACTGTGGGTTAACACGATGTTAGATTTAAGTAAAGACCTATGCCTGTCCGAACCAGTCTATGCACTCAGCACATGGTGAGGACCTGTGCTGTAAGCTGTAAGCTCTGTCCTTGTAGCAGGCTGCATCCCGAATGAGTAGGAACTCTAATGCCCCCTGTCTTTTTTGTGAGTGTGCTCTAACTGGTGATTGGCTGCGGTGTTGTGTGTGTTGATTGGTCCCGCTGTGTGTCCATCAGTGTGTGTGTGTATCTGCACCATGATATACTGGTGTATATCATGACAAGTGTCTCATTGTCCAAAGACTCTCCACCATTTATAAGGCAAAAGTCAGGATTGGGTTGGAAGTGTTTCCTCCTTCCTGGATGGGTGTAATTGTGGTAAAGCTCAGGAAGCTCTACACCTTCCAGGACAAAGCAGTCAGCTTTATACTTTAGGTTAAACACGCACCGCTACTTTATTGTGGTTGCCAAATGCACCATCTACAGAAAATATTTCAACAAGTTTCCCAGGCTGTTATGGCAGCAACTTTCACTTGTGCTAGAAAGAAAAGCGGAGCAGTTACAGGTGGATTATGATGCCTCCAATTTCCCCTCCAAATCACACATCATCCTGACTTGGACATATAGCACGGTTCCCCCATTAGCGATGGATGAAAATCTTGGAATTCCCAACCTAACAGCATTGTGCACTCATCCCAATTAATGAATGCAGTGGTTCAAGAAGAAGGCACAATAGTATCTTCATAAGAAAAAGTAGGGATGGGCAATACATGCCTGCTTCACCACATCTCAAAGAATAAGAAAAATATACACAATGTCATGAAGTTATGAGAAAATGAAAACTAAGTAATCTAATCATTGTGAAGGTATTCTGGTGGCTGTAGGATTAAAAGAGAACAAACTGTTTTTAACTATGAATTGGGTAGGTAGGCAGGTGTGCTGAGGTGAAGGAACAGACGTTATTGTATGTGAATTAGCTTGGCAACACTGTAAACATTTGTTTACTTAAGAGAATGGGCTAGGGTCTGGCAGATGGAATTCAATGTTGCCAAGTGTGAGGCTATCCATTTTGGGAGGAATAACAGCAGAATGGATTATTATTTAAACGGTAAAATGTTAAAACATGCTGCTGTGCAGAGGGACCCTGGTGTGCAGGTGCAACAGGTGAATAAGAAGGCTAATCGAGTTTTGTCTTTCATTGCTAGAGGGATGGAGTTCAAGACTAGGGAGGTTATGCTGCAATTGTATAGGGTGTTAGTGAGACCGCATCTGGAGTATTGTGTTCAGTTTTGGTCTCCTTACCTGAGAAAGGACATATTGGCACTGGAGGGAGTGCAGAGGAGATTCACTAGGTTGATCCCAGAGTTGAGGGGATTAGATTATGACGAGAGGTTGAGTAGACTGGGACTGTACTCATTGGGGTTTAGAAGGATGCGGGGGGATCTTATCGAGACATATAAAATTCTGAAGGGAATAGATAGGATAGATGTGGGCAGGTTGTTTCCACTGGTCGGGGAAAGCAGAACTAGGGGGCATAGCCTCAAAATAAGGGGAGGTAGATTTAGGACGGAGTGTAGGAGGAACTTTTTCACCCAAAGGGTTGTGAATCTCTGGAATTCCTTGCCCAGTGAAGCAGTTGAGGCTCCTTCTTTAAACGTTTTTAAGAAAAAGATAGATGCCTTTCTAAAGAATAAAGGGATTCGGGGATATGGTGTACATGCCGGAGAGTGGAGCTGAGTCCACAAAGATCAGCCATGATCTCATTAAATGGCGGAGCAGGCTCGAGGGGCAAGATGGCCTACTCCTGTTCCTAATTGTTATGTTCTTATGTTCTTATGAAGTGGATAAAAATAGGACATACAATTTCCCGACAATTTCCCGACTTAAAGCAAAGTGGTTTCTTCCCACAGTCTAACGATATGCAGGTTAAGTGTATTGGCCATGCTAAATTTCCTTTTAGTGTCCAAAGGTTAGGTGGGGTTGCGGGAATAGTGCATGTGTGTGGGCCTGGAAAAGGTCCTCTCTCACAGCATTGGTGCAGGCAAAATTGGCTGAATGGTCTCCTTCTGCACTGTAGAGATTCTATAATTCTATGGTTCAAAAGAGATGATGAGGGTGAATTTCACAACGACATTCTAAAAGCGTGTGTTCATTTAAGAAATGTCATTTAGAGGGATCTCTAAGACAGGTAGGTAGTTCAGATAAGAAAAGATCAAAAGGAAAAGCAGTGTATCAGTGGCAGAGTTCATCCTATACAGAGAACCGTCCCAAGGTCACAGCCAGAAACAGGAGAAAGCTGTGTTCACTCCCAAACCAGTAAGTGCCTGGAGAAATTGTGTTTAAACAGCCATTATTTCTCTATTCTAAGCCAGAAGCAACCCTACAAGATATATATGGTAAAAATTGTTGGATTTTCCTTAAAGTTTCAACCAATGAAATGTTGTTTGGAGAGGTTTAACTCCAATGTTAGGAAAGTAGAGGGATTTGGAACTGGATGAATTGAAATGTATTGTACATAGCCATTGATGTAGTTCAGTGGAAGCATTTGTTATTTTTCTTGTTAGGTATTTTACTGTTTAATAAACTTTGATTTCTTTCATTATTACAAGACTGGAACATTCCTCACTGGTCCTCACATCTTTCCTCAGATTATATGTTGCAAAACATACAGTTAGGAACTGACATTTGAAGTTTCCCTCTGGGATTTGGAATACCCATGTTGTTAAAGTCAGCTGGGTTTATAAAAGTAACACATTAAGGCTACTTTGTGATAGCTAGTCAGTGTTCTGAAGTAAATCTGTTCTCTGATTTTGTATTTAGGAGGTTGGTGGATAATCAGCAATAGTTTCTACAGTTCCTTTTACACTTCCTTACTGTACTATTCTCTCCTTATGTACACCTCTAATTATGCGTCCTCAAGGGAAAAGGATGCTTTGTAATTTTTGTTGGAAAGGTAATCTAGCTGGTCCTCTTCGCCTTTGATGAAATCTTATCCTGTTTGTCTATCATTTTGTTTTCCTCCTGTTCTGGCTCTAGATCCAACTAGATATGTAAGAGATAAAAGCAAATTACTGCGGATATTGGAATCTGAAACCAAAAGAGAAAATGCTGGAAAATCTCAGCAGGTCTGGCAGCATCCGTAGGGAGAGAAAAGAGCTAACGTTTCGAATCCAGAAGGGGATTGTAATGTGCTGCACTACAAGCCAGCTGTTTAGCCCACTGTGCTAAACCAGTCCCTGGTGTTACTTTGCTTGAGGAGGACCACCTGCAGTGGTTTTGATTCAACAGAGAGGCATTAAAAGAATTTGATCACATTTTCAGACTGATCTGGCGTGAAACTCCAGACCCGGAAAGATTTTGTGTGGAGATGCCGGCGTTGGACTGGGGTGAGCACAGTAAGAAGTCTTACAACACCAGGTTAAAGTCCAACAGGTTTGTTTCAAAACTAGCTTTTGGAGCACTGCTCCTTCCTCAGGTGAATGAAGAGGTATGTTCCAGAAACATATATATAGACAAATTCAAAGATGCAAGACAATGCTTAGAATGCGAGCATTTGCAGTTAATTAAGTGTTTACAGATCCAGAGATAGGGGTAACCCCAGGTTAAAGAGGTGTGAATTGTCTCAAGCCAGGACAGTTGGCAGGATTTTGCAAGCCCAGGCCAGATGGTGGGGGGGTGAATGTAATGCGACATGAATCCCAGGTCCCGGTTGAGGCTGCACTCATGTGTGCGGAACTTGGCTATAAGTTTCTGCTCGGCGATTCTGCGTTGTCGCGCGTCCTGAAGGCCGCCTTGGAGCACACTTACCCGGAGATCAGAGGCTGAATGCCCTTGACTGCTGAAGTGTTCCCCGACTGGAAGGGAACATTCCTGCCTGGTGATTGTCACATGATGTCCGTTCATTCGTTGTCGCATCGTCTGCATGGTCTCGCCAATGTACCACGCTTCAGGACATCCTTTCCTGCAGCGTATGAGGTAGACAACGTTGGCCGAGTCGCACGAGTATGTACCACGTACCTGGTGGGTGGTGTTCTCACGTGTAATGGTGTATCCATGTCGATTATCTGGCACGTCTTGCAGAGATTGCCATGGCAGGGTTGTGTGGTGTCGTGGTCGCTGTTCTGAAGGCTGGATAGTTTGCTGCAAACAATGGTTTGTTTGAGGTTGCGTGGTTGTTTGAAGGCAAGTAGTTGGGGTGTGGGGACGACCTTGGCAAGATGTTCATGTTCATCGATGACGTGTTGAAGACTGCGAAGAAGATGTCGTAGTTTCTCCGCTCCGGAAAGTACTGGATGACGAAGGGTACTCTGTCGGTTGTATCCCGTGTTTGTCTTCTGAGGCGGTCGGTGCGGTTTTGTGCTGTGGCGCGTTGGAACTGTCGATCGATGAGTCGAGCGCCATATCCCGTTCGTACGAGGGCATCTTTCAGCATCTGTAGATGTCTGTTACGCTCCTCCTCGTCTGAGCAGATCCTGTGTATATGGAGGGCTTGTCCATAAGGGATGGCTTCTTTATTGTGTTTCGGGTGGAAGCTGGAGAAGTGGAGCATCGTGAGTTTATCCGTGGGCTTGCGGTAAAGCGAAGTGCTGAGGTGACCATCCTTGATGTGTCCAAGAATGCAACTGATTTTGGGGGGTAGTCCATGGTGTGTCTGATGGTGGGATGGAACTTATTGATGTCATTGTGTAGTCGTTTCAGTGATTCTTCGCCGTGGGTTAAAAAGGAAAAAAATGCCATTGATATATCTGGTGTATAACGTCGGTTTAAGGTCCTGTGCGGTGAGGAGGTCTTGTTAAAACTTGTGCATGAAGATGTTGGCATATTGAGGTACGCATTTGGTCCCCATGGCTGTTCCATGCGTCTGGATGAAGAACTTGTTGTCGAAGGTGAAGACGTTGTGATCCAGAATGAAGCGGATGAGTTGCAGAATTGCGTCTGGAGATTGGCAGTTGTCGGTGTTGAGTACTGAGGCTGTTGCAGCAATGCCGTCGTCATTGGGATGCTGGTGTAGAGTGCCGAGACGTCCATTGTGACAAGGAATGTTCCTAGTTCAACTGGTCCGTGGGTGCTGAGTTTCTGTAGGAAGTCCGTCGTGTCGCGACAGAAGCTGGGCGTACCTTGTACGATGGGTTTCAAGATGACCTCGATGTAGCCAGAGAGGTTCTCACACAGGGTCCCATTACCGGAAAAGATATAGCAGCCTGGTGTGTTGGTCTTGTGTATTTTCGGGAGGCAGTAGAGATCTCCAATGCTACATTGCCAGTAGCTGCAAGGTCAGTTGATCCCTGTAATATATCATGTAGACAACACGCAACAGAAAACCTTAACAATATTAGTTAATGCGGAGTCCAGTAACATAAAGCAGGCATTGTTCGTTAGAGCAAGCAACTTTATCTCTTTTACAATGGACAGCTGGCAAGAGCAAACACTGGAAATCTTTTCCATGAAAGGTATTCCCAAAGTGCAGGGATCACTCCTACACTCTATAGGGGAATACTCATCAATCACAAAGGCTACAATTAGCAGCTCATCAGAAACCATTAACACAAGATAATTCAGATGAATGCCTGCTTCCCTAACTGTAGTCACAATGCTTCTAATTTAACACTTCCTTATTATTTAATCCAGAATAAAAGATTTTGCTCCTTGGAGATCAGGTGGCTGCACATGGCAACCAAGACTTATACCTCTTTACAGTTCTAATAAGGCTCATGCATCCACAAGAACCACCATCAAACACATTATAAACATGGTTAAGCAATGGTTCTGATACCTAATTAAATCAAGGGATCTTGTAAAATCTGGTAAAGTATCATCAATCATCATTGTTTGCTGCAGGCTTTCCAAAACAATGAGGAATCAATGTGGATAAAAGGAGGAGGTGGATATCAAAACTCATCAAGGAAATGACTTCCAAATAGCTGAAGTTGTTGATGGTGAAAGCCTCTTGACAGCTGCAAGAGCCACTCCTGTTGAGAGACTCTCATTAACAGGACGTCTATACATTGCCTGAACGCACCTCCTAGCGTCTTCATCTTGTTCTCTAGACGTACACTTTAACTCACATTTTGTAACTCCTCAAGAATGCAAAACAGGGCAGTACTGTATTTCTGCAGGGATAGGGACAAGCCATTAAATTCTGGTACTGTTATTCTCGTTGGCCTCCTATTAATACTGCTGATTGGATTGGAGCTAAAATAAATATGTCCTGGTTACAAGTGAGCGAAGGAAAGAGTTTCTAAGATGTGGAAGCACATAATGATTTCGGGATAAACCTTGATTTGGGGCCAAGATTTAAACTTTGCTATCCTCTGTGCTGGATCCTCAAAGGAAGTAATAAGATAAGGCCTGGGAATCTTCTTCCAATTCAGCTTCTCTCCATTTCACTGTGCACAGCTTTTGATTGTGAAAAAAGGGATTTACTAATTGACATTGGTTGAACGACATAGATTGATAGCCTTGTATCAGCATTCTGCCTGCAAGGGGTACAATGAGATAAATATGCAATGTGTTGATAGCATACATGGAAGAGTTTGTCAAAAGGGACAGCAGCTGAGAATATTACAAAAGGGCTATTCGTGGAAAGGTGAGCTGTTGCTCGTAGGTAATGGACAATCAATAGAAAAAAATAAAATATTATAAGATTGGGTCGCGGAATAGGGATCTACTTACACCATTCATAGTGAATGCATTGCATTACTATAGGGTTACGGGTGACACAGTGGTTAGCACTGCTGCCTCACAGCGCCAGAGACCTGGGTTTAATTCTGACTTTGGGTGATTCTCTGTGTGGAGTTTTCAAGTTCTTCCGTGTCTGTCTGGGTTTCCTCTGGGCGGTCTGGTTTCCTCCCACTGACCAAAAATGTGCAGGTTAGATGGATTGGCCATGATCAATGAGTTGGGGTTACGGGATAGGGCGGGGGTGTGGGCCTAGGTAGAGTGCTCTTTCAGAGGGTTGGTGCAGACTCAATGGGCTGAATGGCCTTCATCTACACTGTAGGGATTCAATGAATACAGTGAATTACCTACAATGGTAGAACGTCATTAAACATATTGCAGCACTCCAGGCACGACTGCTGAATATTACTGTTAATATTTATGTACTTCACTACCCTGCCACATACCATTCACATGGACAACATATGTTGCTCTAAACAGCTGAAATAATATTTGAAATAGAAGAACTGTTTTAGTCAAGCACATGTGGAGAACCCTGAACATTTTATCAGTTTTATTGATTTCCTTCAGTGCTAAAGAGCCTGCAAGTAACTGGATACAATGTTCGAGCTTCAACAACTACTGTATTGAATTTCGATTTAAATTTGTATCTCTGCATTAATTGTTGCATGCTGGCAAACAACTGATCAATTTTTAGCTTAAAGACGGTTAACAGATATCAATAAGTTCAGTTAATACTACTGATGTAATCCATCACTGTAAGATGCATCAACATCTGGGGTTTTCCACAGAATTGTTAGCCCTCTATTCAGAGTTTATTGATAATAACAATGGTTTGTATCCTTCAGTTTGAATTCTTAATTATGTTCTTGGTTCTGTTATGTAATTAATATATTTTTTATTGGAAGGCTTTAAAAAAAATAACGAAACAGTGTCTTTCAAGCGCTAATTTCAATTGTGATATGACAGGCATCTGCTGTTTAATTTGTCAGCTCAGTTGTTTTAAACCTGACACTACAGATGGTAACTGGTCTCTGATGATTTGTCATGTTCCTAACCTCTTACCACTCCCACCCACGCTTTGTTTCTAGCCTTGCTGCTACTCTCCCATTAGGTTGTTGATCTTTACGTTGGCTCTATTGTTTAGGCTCCTACCTTATTACATTGTGAGTTGCTCCCAATATTCTTTGGGCTGAACCCATTGAAGTTGTAGAAAATGCATTGTACAGAAGAATGCTACTGATAGCACTGACGCACTATCAATTACGACGAGACGAGGGTAGAGAGTAATCAAGGCTTTATTACACAGAGATGTGTGGCCTCCTACAGCTGCTGCCGAAATGGCTGCAGTTCGGAGAGCACACACATTTATACTCCGCCTACTGGGCGGAGCCAGCAGTCAGGGATCTACCCCCATACTTGTAGTACAGGGGCTTTACCGTAATACCCTCGTATGCAGTGCAGTATATACAATATAATACAACAGTGGTGACTACCACAAGCACTATGATGGAATCCTTGCCTTTGTGGTTTGCTCACGACAAGTCAAGAAAGAAATGGGTGAGAAATTGGGCTGATTAGTGTGATAAATCCTTTAGAGCACAAAAATAACATCCGCAGTATGTGCAAAGAGGTGTGAGGCAAATTGAGGCAGACAGCATATTGATTAGGGTATTTGCGCGTACACAATGAGTGTCCTTTGAAAATGCAGAGAGCAGGAAGATTGGGTCAATCAGTGTGATTTGATGCTAGCCGTGCCATTTTGGAGCTCAACACTCCAGTTAATGACCTCTCATTAACCTTGCACAGCTGAACACATGCTCAACGGCAGAAAAGAATCCTGAACTAGTGCTATTTAAAAAGGATCATCAACGACTTACAGGTTAGTTGCTTTTTAATTCCTTCTGCCTGTTCGTCAATGATAACCCCCAGGATTTTGACAGTGGGGAATTCAATGATGGTATTACAATTGAATGTGCTCTGACACCCTGGGTAGTGCGTCCTCAATTCCAGCCCCACTTGACCCGGAGTTGCAACACAATTGAAATTAACTCATAATTTTAAAAATACCCGAAGGCTTTTAGTCTTTGGCTGCCCAATAACTACAGCTTTGACAAAGAGTCAACCAGACTCAAATAGCTAGCTCCCTTTTCTCTCCACAGATGCTGTCAGACCTGCTGAGATTGTCCAGTATTTTCTGTTATTCCCTTTTATTCTATCTTGCCAGAGACAAGCAGTTGGAATTAGCACACACTTTTGCTAGCACTGCAGGCTCTCCCACGGTGCAGAATGTGACTGACTGTGCATATTTCACTTTGCGGGCACCTCATGTCAACATTGTCTCATACAGGAACCAAAAGAGATTCCACGCTCTCAACATCCAGCTACCATATGAACATAGGCAGCAAACCATGCGGAGCAATGCCCAGTATCCTGGCAGCTGTCATGATACCCTCAATCTATGGCAGTCACTGTGCAAACTGCATTTAAGCCACCACATCAAAACAAAAGTGGGCTGTTGGATGGAAGGGCAACATACATACTCTGAAAGTCATGCTGTCACACAGAGCAGACCATGTGATAGAATGTTTTATATTTTTTCATGGGTGTGTTACTAGCGAGGCCAGCATTTATTGCCCATCTCTAATTGCTCTTCAGAGAGTAGTGATGTGCTGCCTTCTTGAACTGCTGTGGCCCATGTGGTGTTGGTGTACTCACAGAGCTGTTAGGAAGGGAATTCCAAGATTTTGACCCCGTGACAGTGAAGGAATGGCGACATAGTTCCAAGGCAGGATGATGTGTGACTTGGAGAGATATTTGCAGGTGGTTGTGTTCCTGTGTGTCTGCTGCCTTTGACCTTCTAGTGGTAAAGGCTGTGGGTTTGGAAGGTACTGTTGCAGCAGCCTTGAGTTGTCGCAATGTATCTTGTATATAGTGCCCACTGCTGTCACTGTGCATCAGTGATGGAAGGAATGAATGTTTAGATTGGTGGATGGGATTCCAACCAATTAAGCTTCTTTTTCTTGTTTGGTGACAAGCTTCGTGAGTGTTGTTGCTGCTGTACTTATCCAGGAAAGTGGAGAGGATTCCATCACGCTCGACTTGAGACTTGGAAATGGTTCACAGACTTGGGGAGTAATGTGCCTCAGAATTCTCAGCTCTGGCCTGCTCTTGCACCCACAGTATTGATATGGGTGGTCCGGTTCAGTTTCTGGTTAATGGAAATCCCCAGGATTTTGATAGTGGGGAATTCAGCGATGGTAATATAATTGAACTTCAAATAGTACTCAGTGTGGGCAATTATCAGTGAACACCCCAACGTCTGACCTTATGACGAACGTAGATCATTGATGAAGTAGTTGAAAATGGTTGGACATAGTAATTCCTGCAGCAATATCCTAGGACTGAGATGATTGGCCTCCAACAACCACGACCATCATCTTGTGCTGGGTATGACACCAAACAGTGGAGAGCTTTCTCTTGATTGACATTGAATTTGCTTTGCCAGGGTTCTTTGATACAGCACTTGGTCAAATATTGCCATGTTGTCAAAGGATGTTACTCTTTCCTCGCCTTTGGAATTCAACTTTTGACCAATGTGAGGCACTAAGACCTCATCTTGTATATTTTTCTTATAAAATATATAGAGATATGCTCATTGCTACCTCTAGAAATTTAAAACTGGAAAGAGACATGGCTGAATTTATGTCTGTCTGTCACCCTTGAAAAAAAGATCTATTCACAGCGCCGAGGTCCCAGGTTTGATCCCAGCTCTGGGTCACTGTCCATGTGGACTTTGCACATTCTCCCCGTGTTTGCGTGGGTTTCGCCCCCACAACCCAATGATGTGCAGGGTAGGTGGATTGGCCGCGCTAAATTGCTTCTTAATTGGAAAAAAATGAATTGGGTACTCTAAATTTAGAAAAAAAGATCTATCTGGAAGTTGCAGAGAGATTTGCACCTTCTTGTCTCTGAAGAGTCACTAATGATTCCCCTGTAAAGCTGCACAGACCAAATTAAAAGAGGCCAACTGCATTTCAAGGGGGCACGGTAGCGCAGTGCTTAGTACTGTTATTTCACAGCGCCAGGGTCCCAGGTTCAATTCCCAGCTTGGATCACTGCCTGTGAGCAGCCTACATATTCTCCCTGTGTCTGCGTGGATTTCCTCCGGGTGCTCCGGTTTCCTCCCACAAGTCCCGAAAGATGTGCTGTTAGGTGAATTGGACATTCTGAACTCTCCCTCAGTGTACCCGAAAAGGCGCCGGAATGTGGCGACTCGGAGCCTTTTCCAATAACTTCATTGCAGTGTTAATGTAAGCCTACTTGTGACAATAAAGATTATTATTATTATAAACCTGGCTGGCCAATGGGAGTCTGCTAAGACAAAGGGCCCACAACCTTCCTTTCAATTCTTAACAGTTGAGACATTCCACGTTCCTGAGACCCAGACAAGGAATACACACCCTTCGTCAAAAATGGCGTGCAGTGTTGGGAGTCATGTAACATTGACCTCCAGTTTGTGGAACCAGGAATATCTCCCTGGGCTGTACTGCAAGCCAGCCAACCATTTTATCATCCACTAGCAGCATCAGAGACAAGGAGTTCTGGCCCAGGTTGGGCACTTGGTCCAATCTAGACTGCTTCTGCTGGAAAGCCTGTCGCTTCACGCACAAGACTGAATCATCTCTGTGTGCTGAGCTCATTGTATGAAGCGACCACTGGGAACATGAATTGACCAGCATTGGTTTTCATCGCATAGACCTGTTTAAAGGAATACCTCATTAGATTTTGATTCTGGACTCTGGAACCCACATGAAACAACATGGGCTAGATTCTCCGCACCCCAACGCCGAAATCACGTTTGGCGACGGAGCGGAGAATCCGTTTTGGCGGCGAAATCGGGAGCAGCGCCGGTTTTTCAATTAAAATCTGCCTACTTGAGGAATACGCTGCGCCAAGTATCCACTACCTCAGGCCATTGCCTGAGGCCCACCATGCGAGTCTCCGTATTCGACCAGCCGAATTCCCGATGGCGTGGCTTACGTGTGCTCACACTGTCCGGGACCCTCATGTGGCGGCTGCGGACTCAGTCCGGGGCCGCCACAGTTGGGGGAGGGATGATCGGCGGGCAAGGGGAGCTTCATTTGGGGCTGGGGGCAATGTGGGTGGGCGGGTCCAGGGCGCGTGAGTGGCCGCTGGGGGCCACTATTTTGGCGATCCAGGTCCACGGGCTGAGTCTGCCATGGAGCACAGCGCGCCGCTGCAGGCCGCCACCATGCGTATGCGTGGCCTCTGAACTAGAAGTGCTAGGGGCCGTATTGGCAGCTAGAGCCGCGAGCTCTACGCTGCCTCCCCACTAGCCCCCATCAAAACGGGGAATCGGTAGCCTTCTGATACCGGTTTTCCTGGCGCAAAAGACCACCGTTATCACGACGGCGTGGAGACATAGTCCCCAAAACAGAGAATCCATCCAGCCACATTTCTTTTCTCTGTGGTCTCTTTCTTTTCTCTATCCCTCTTTAACTGCATGAACGCATAGGAGGCAAGATTGTGACACATTTCCTGCAGTTTGAGTGTGTGCAAATAAACTAACCCTTTGAGTTCACCTTATCCCATGTTTTATTGCAGGGTTATTAATAAAAATTGGATTGCACCAAAACCAAGTGGTTGTGGAGAGTCATCACAGCTTTTAAAAGGGGGAGAAAATCAAAACACCTTTCTGTTTATGGATGGGTGGTAAGAGGAAAAATTAGTGTTTAAATTAACCTTGCCTCATGTCTGTACTACCATGTTTGGTGGGGTGGGGGGGGTTGCCGTGCCAGCCGATGTTTGTAGGCACCAATCATATCCTGGTAATTCTGTATTTGCTGATAGGTTCAACAAATACCAATGAGCTTACTAGTCGGAAATGCAGAACAACATCAGACTCTCATTGATTGAGTCCCTTTAGAGCAGGAAAAAAAATCTGGTTCAAACAAAAGGTGACTAGGCAAGGCCGGATAGATGCAGAGGCGGAAGATCCTGGGCTGGATTCTCCGTTAGCCGACGCCAAAATCGTGAAACCCGAATGGGCGGAGAATAGCTTCCGACGCCGAAATCGCGGTAGAATGCCAAATTGGGATGCTCCGGCCCCCCCAAAATGACGTAAATGCGGCGCTCGCCACACGCCTTAAAGTATAATGGGCATATCGTTAGCGGGCCTGACGCCCGATGCTCTGGGGCCTCCGCGATTCAGCGCCTCGGATGGGCCGATTTCCCAACGGCATGGTTCACTTGTGGTGTTAAAAATCGTGAACCTGCCGTCCTGGCTGCTGAGTGAGAGAGAGGAGGTAGGAAATGGTGTGGAGTGACTGCGAACTGCCGGATCGGACACCGGCCATGCTGGCTGCAGCAGGGGGCTCCTGCCAGGGCTGGGGGAGGGTAGGGTGAGGGGGAGGGCGGGCCGAGCAGCCGGGGAGCCCCCCACAGGTCTGGGGTGGTGCCCAGGCACCTATTGCCATTACAGTGGCCATCTTGCTGACCACCCACCCCGTCTCCTGGTTCTACACAGTGACAGCGGCCATATGGGTGCACCCCCCCCCACCCCGCCCCCGAACACCCCACCCAACCGGCAGCCACCCACTGGGGGACCACCCAGGGCCACACCGACGGCTACCCCCAGTAGGGGTAGTGCCAGCCAACGGTGCCCCTGGCAGCAGGGACGGACGCCAGGAGCAGGGGCACCGACAGGGCCAGGTGCAGGGGCGGGGGGGGACATGCGTGGGTGGGGCCCGCAGTCCAATGGCACCTGGTTAGGCACGGGAGTATGCACCATGCTAACATGGCCTTTCACCCCCTGCAGACAATGGCATTCGGACATCAACCTGCGATGCTGGCCGCCGTGGCGATGGTCGCAGCTCTGCATGAAGCCCTGTGGCAGCATGAACTGAGGTCGCTCAGAGAGGTGGCGGAGGCTGCAGCAGAGGAACGGGCTACAGAGGGGCAAGTGGCAGCCACAGGCCAAGGAGGAGGCACCGGTTGAGGCCTCGCATGTACCGGCGCCGCATATCATTTGAGGACCTTCCGGACCGAGCATGCAGACGGAGACTGCAGATGAGCAGAGAGACAGTGCAACACATCTGTCAGATAATGGCACATCTGACACCGCAGGGGTATGGCGAGGACACCCGCTCCCGGTGACTGTCGGCCGCCCTCAACTTCTACGCGACAGGATCGTTACAGTCGCCGAGTGGGGATCTGTCCAGGATTTTACAGGCATCGGCGCAAAAGTACATCCACGCCATCACGGACGTCCTGTATGCCCAGGCCGAGTGGTACATACAGCGGGGTTCGCTGCCGCCGCTGGGATGCCCCGGGTCCAGGGAGTGATCGATGGGATGCATGTTGCCCTACGGCCACTGGTGAATAACAGGCCGGTGTACACTAACCGAAAGGGCTACCATTAGATGAACATTCAGCTGTTCTGTGACCATCAGATGCGCATTATGCATGTCTGCGCCCGATACCCGGGCAGTGTGCACGACGCATTTACCTTGGCTCACTTGGTGATTCCCGACATATTCAAGGGGTATATCCCCCCCCCCCCCACCCCCCGCACCGGCTGCGGGATTACCTGTTGCAGTCGTGGCCGATGACGCCTATACGGAGACCACAGACTGACGTGGAGACCCGCTACAATGATGCCCTTACAGTGACCAAGGGTGTTGTCGAGAGGTGCTTCGGGGTCCTGAAAATGCGCTTCAGGTGCCTGGACCACTTTGGAGGGGCCCTGCACTACGAGGCTGGGAGGGTCGCTCGTATCGTGGTAGTCTGCTGCGTCCTCCACAATATAGTCCAGCAGAGGGGTGACGTGCTGGAGGAGGATGAGGAGGAAGGGCAGCCTCGTCAGACAGAGCACAGAGGCAGGTTTGAACAATGTGAACATGTGTTTATTGTGAACAAAGAGATACAGTCTGTGCCCTAGCCCCTATAACTAGACTGTGCCCTGCACCCGTGCCAACTTAACTGGTGTCTAACTTTCTGGCCGTATGGGCCCCAACACTATGCCTAGTTGGTTCCCCAGCTGGTACAGCAGGAGTGGAGATGGCCTGCTGTGACTCCTGCCCTGCGGTAAGGGTCCCCATTGGCGCACATTTCCTGGAGCGACCTGGCCTGGATGGGCCTGGCTGCTGTTCGGGCATCCGTGGTGCCGCCCTGTTCTGCCTGCTGCCCACCAGATGCACCAGGGACAGGAGGGGGGAGTCCGAGGTGCTGCGGTGTTCTTGCACCTCTGCTGCAGGGGTCACCAGCACGTGCCCCAGCATGCCTCCTCCCTCAGGGTGCCCGATGGCCCCGGGCTACTCCAGTGGATGGGGGTGTGAGCGGAGCCATCTCCTGAGGCCCCCTGCCACCTGGCGCTGCCTGTCCTGGAGGCCCGCTCTGGTTCGACAAGGGTCTGCATGTTCGCGGCCATGGAGCACCGGGAGAGGAGCATCTCTGTCTGGGACTGCACCACATCACGCTGCAACAGTGCCACCACCCTAACGGTCTGTGCCACATCAGCCAGTAACTGGGTCACGTCCCTCTGGGTGTGGACCACGTCAGCCAGTGACTGAGCCACGTCCTTCTGACTGTGGGCCACCTCCATCTGGCTTTGCACCACGGTGGCCAGCACCAGGGCAATGCTGCCATAGTCAAGAGCGCTGCTGCAATCTCCAGGTGGCTCTGGCGTATGGCTGTCTGTGAAGGGCAGCTCTGTCCTGGGCCTTTAACCCACTGACCCATATCCGACACCATCACCCCGCATTGCCTCCAATCCATGCGGTGTTGGCCTGGGTGGCACGCATGACCGGCACCACCCCCTGCTTCTGCAAGCGGGTGGATTCCTCCACCTGCGCCCGCAGGTGCTGGACGCCGGATGCCATCGCCTCCCGTCGTCCCTGGGTCTCTGCATGCATCTGCACTGTGGTGGGACTGGATGTTCCAGGACCCCTCCGACCATCCGGCCCCTCGGCTGCTCCTACCTCCACCTGCTGTACCGGACCGACTGTGCGACTGTGGGATGGTGGAGGGTGTTGGAGACAGCAATGTCCTCCTCCGACCCAAACTCCGGGGTCTCCTGGGGGGTCTCGGGCAGAGGGCTGGAGTTACGGCTGCTCTCCCCATCAGTGTTCGGCTGCCTGGGTCTGGCACTGGCTGGGGGCTGGGTCACCGGATGGACCAGCCCTAACTCTGGCAGATCCTGTAAGACATGAAACGACATGTATGGTAGAAAGCCAGGGGAGGGAGGGGACATGGGGCGGGGTTGGGGTTGGGAGACAGGGGTGAGGGGGATGAGGGGGATGTGGGCGATGTGGGGGGTGTGGGGAGTGCATGGGTGAGGGGTGAGGGGGAGGGGTGTGTGGTGGGGTGTGGGGGTGAGGGGTGTGATACAGGGCTGAGGGTGGGGGGGTGTTGGGGGGTCCACACATGTGTCATGAGGATACACAACTAAGCAGGGGTCTCACTTGCTCACCCGTCGTCGATCTCCGTGTCAGCGCCCTCTCTCTCCTCCGGGCCGCCGACCACGGCCACTGCCCCCTGCTCGGGCACAGTGAGGGGCCGCAAGTCTGGTGGTCCCCCTCCGGTCTACTTCCGCTCCCAGCGGTTGTGCGCAGCCTTGTACTGGGGGGAGAGGGAGGAATCACAAACAACGACACGGTTAGACGTTCCGACGCATGCAGCCCAGGGGTTGGGTAGATCATGGCCTCAGTTGCCATTGCACATGGCCATTGTGGCTGGCATGGGTGCAGACATGTGGGGCGGGGGGGGGGTTTCCAGCTGTTCCCCGGCGGGGTCCAGGTTACATGTGTGTGGGGGGGTAGGGAGGTTGGTGCCAGGGACACAGCGATGCCTACTCACCCTGGTCACCCTGAGGAAGTCGTGCAGTGTTTTCCCGCATGCCAGTCGGGATGACGTTGCCCACGGCGCTGACCGCATCTGCCACCTGCACCCAGGCATTGCGAACGGCGGTGCCTGGCGGCCTTTCTCCCGGGCCAGGGTACAGGTCCATCCGCCTCTCCTCTCCTGTGTCCAGCTCAGCGCCCCTGATTCGGGCGTTGCTCTCCTTCCAGCCATCTTGTTGACTGGGACGGTGTGTGGGGGGGGGGAAGGATAATTTTAGTGCGGCTGCAGCGTATGAGTCTCATGTGCAGCAATCATGGACCCGATGAATCCGCCGCCGTTTTGCTTGAAACCGGCTGCGTTCCACATGGCAATGGTGCGCTAGCCTATTTAGAGTTGCTGAATCGGTGCACCTGTCGTAAAACACCGCTGTTTCCATGCCGGCGTCCGCACTTAGTCTCAATCGGAGAATCCAAACCCCTGTGTTTTACTTGTGTGACAAAAGGCGCATCCAGCAGGTTTCTCGACCCAGGGCCGAGGGCAGACCAAGCAGCAACAGCGAAGCCCGAGGCGCTGAATCAAGCCGTACCAGCGAGAGCAGATGACGAGTGAGGCAGGAGACTGTGCTGAATAGCCCAGCGAGCAACATTGGTGAGATTGTGAGAGTGGGAGGGCTGGGGGAAACTGTGCGGGGATGGGGGGGAAAAGAGTGTGAGGCTGTGGGGGAACCAAAGGAGGAGAGTGTGTTGGGTGGAGGGGTTAGCCAGGGTTGCAGACTTGTACTATAGCAGTGGTCAATTTGTGTATTTTTGTGCCTTGCGCCTTTGTGTTCTGTGAGGCGAGGGTGGGTGGGGTCAGAAGGGGAATTACATCATTGCGGGGATGGGGGGCCCAGAAATTAAGGTACGTATGAGGTCCCACAAAGTGGAAATCCACCTCTGGGTTGGTGTCAAGATTGGTGGTGGCGGGCCAGCAAGGTGGCGCAGTGGTTAGCATTGCTGCCTCACAGCGCCGAGGTCCCAGGTTCAATCCCGGCTCTGGGTCACTGTCCGTGTGGAGTTTGCACATTCTCCCCGTGTTTGCGTGGGTTTCACCCCCACAACCCAAAGATGTGCAGGCTCGGTGGATTGGGCACACTAAATTGCCCCTTAATTGGAAAAAATGAATTGGGTACTCCAAATATATTTTTTAAAAAGATAGGTGGTGGCCTGTTGCATGCTGCATGAGGGGAC
Source organism: Scyliorhinus torazame (assembly GCF_047496885.1). Lineage (NCBI taxonomy): Eukaryota > Metazoa > Chordata > Chondrichthyes > Carcharhiniformes > Scyliorhinidae > Scyliorhinus > Scyliorhinus torazame. The sequence goes on along the minus strand of NC_092714.1, from coordinate 94,450,577 downwards.
AGCAGCTGCACGGCAAGCAGGTGAGGAGCAGGAACACAAGGAGTTGGTGGACAAGAGATGAGGAAGCGAGGCGGCAGCCCAGACAACCCTTTTCATCCTGGCCTGTCAGTGACGAACTTGTCCTGGTGCAATACCAATTACTGCAACTCCAACTCCTGATTCATTTTAAATTCCATCGGCTACTGACCATTACAATGTCTGCTTGGCAACAATGCAAAAATACAAAGCCAACATAAAATAAACAATTCTAACGAAATTCATGAATGAAATCATCCCATATTCCATACAACTGTCATACCTACTTCCTGAGGGTCTGACTTCTGTGTGCCTTTGCTGCCCAAGCGCCCCCACAAGGCTGCTGATTTTCGATGGAGGAGACTACACATGGCAATGGAAGCCAACTTTGAGTACCTCTGGCCCTAGAAGGCAAGGGCCATGGATTGCACCATTCTGGCTTGGACAAAAGCAGTCTAGGCCGGGCAAGGACACTGGCAGAGAATGAATGCTGTCAAATGGGGAAAGGCAACAGGTTTGTATTGCGTGGAGCCACAGTCACTCCCCCAGGGTGGTGCATCCCAGGATCAAAAACAGATTGCTGGACTGCCATGATGCCACTAACTCACAGCCATGATGGCCGCAAGCTGGGGTTGTATCACACCAGTTTCAGCTCCCACTGCAGCACTCAGACATTGGGTGGCTGCTACTCGTGCTGCAATGGAAGCCTGAGAACAGCCCTCATACACTGCATTGTGTTTGGTTCACAAGTGTGTGGATGGAATAAAACAGAAAAACCTGGAAATACTCAGCAGGTCAGGCATCATCCGTGGAGAGAGTAACAGAACTAGGGTGGAATTGTCCATCCAGCAACACCAGAACTGCGAATTGTGAGCAGGCGCAGAATCCGGCATCAGCCAAAAATCGAGGTCGGCGTGGGCGCGTTCCACGCCATGCGCCAGCGTGGGCATGAAAAATGTAGCATTCATTAACATATCATTAATGGGCCCAACCCGGCAGTCTTCGACCTCCCGCGGTGCTCCACCTCCGCCATGCGAAGTGACGCCGCTGCCGTTCACATGTGGTATTCAAAAATGGGAACTGAGCACCGTGGTTCGGGGTGAGGGAGGAGGTAAGAGAAATCTCCAAAGGCGCTGCAGTGGGCTGACCATTGTGCCGCTGACTGGGGGCATCTGCCAGGGCCGGGGGAGGAGGGGGGTAGTGGGGCATGACCAGGGATGGGCAGTGAGTTTGGGGTATCCCCCCAGGACCGGGATGCGCAGGCCTGGATCGCCATTGCCGCAGCCTGCAAGGCAGCCATCTGACTGCACACTCCACTGACTGCCCACTTTGCCCACTTTGACCAGGCCACCCCCTCGAAACCCTCAGACCCCAGCCGGCCCATCGATAGGATGGGCGTGGTCCAGCATAGCCAGTGGTCCACCAGGTGTTGACACTCCCCAGTGCACCTATCCGAGGCGCTGCCTCACTGCACGGGGAGCAGGGGGAGAACTGAATGTACCCCGAACAGTGGACCCATGCATTGCAGGCTTTGCACCCACCCTGGCACACTGCCCCTCTCAGGGCAGACACCACACCAGTGGCACTATCAACTAGCCCACCCTGCAGGTTCACTGGCCACCACCAAGCCCGCTTGTCCAATGTGTCCCTGCTCCAATCCATCTGCCCCCGTACTGGTAGGCACAACCCTTACGTCGCATACAGGACCCACGGCACATTACAATTTAGTTCCCAACGGATGTCCACCCCTCTTACCTGGCCCATCTGTGGGCTCTGCCTGAACACATATCACCAAGCATGGCATCGGTCGATAGCACACAGTGCCTCCCCTCCCAACACCACCCCCACAGCCAGGAGACACCCTGCTGGGAGGGATTCACATAGCCCACTCAAGGAGGGCATCCACAGATGCCGCACCTGAAACCACGGGGTCACCCTGAACCACCAGGCGCCGAGTGGTGACCTGTCTGGGATATTGCTGACATCCGTATACAGGTGCATCTGCACTGCCATGAATGCCCTATATGCCTGGGCAGCACACTATATCAACTTCAATGTTGACCAAGCTCATCAGGTTGCCCGGGCAGCAGGAGTCGCCACCTTTGCAGGCATTCCACAGATCCTGGGGGTGATCGGCAAGACACATGTCTCCCTACGGGCACCGGCACATGAGGAGGTTCCATTCATCAACTGGGAGGCCTTCCACTCCATGAATGTGCATTTGGTGTGCGACCACTGACTTCACATTATGCACGTCCGTGCCCGGTCTCCAGGCAGTGTGTACAACGCAATCGTTGTGGTGCATTGTTGGTGCTCTTCACCTTCGAGGTACTCCCTCGGGTGAGGGGTTAGCTCTTGGGCGATGGGGTCATTCGATGCGGTCATGGCTAATAACACCTGTCCGGAAACTCCAGACCGGCTGGAGAACCGCTACAACGATGCAGCAACCAGGGGCTTCATTGAGCAATGCAGGTTCTTTTAAAGTAATTTTTTACTTTTTTTAACGATTAAAGGTGATTAGTATTTATTTATAAGTGAACATAGGTTTTGTTATTTGTTTTAACTCTGTGAAACTATTTAAATCTGCACCATATTATTATATAACTTTACATGCGTCATGCTTAAGTGTGTTTGTATGTTTAAATTTGGTCATTAGATTTTAAAAGAGCCCTAGGGATTTTTTCAGTTAATGTCCTTATGACATCTGATATGCGGCGGACTATCAACATTTAAAAAAATTGTTTGTTATTGATTTTTCATTTTCATAAATTGCAAGGTCATATCGTGACACAGATATTACATAGTGATACATCAACCCTTGTCTACTGCACGTATTTACAAACTATCTATTGGCCCTCACTCCCTTCCCGCACAGGGTGTGGTCGGTGTATGTGCTTATTTCTTCCCCTCCCTATCTTCCTTGCTTCCCCGTTCCCCCCTTCTGCCCTTTCATTGGTGCTTGTGACCTCTCTGTGGCCCCCTCCTCCATCCCTTCCCCTCTGCTCTATTGGATGTGCACAGTAAGAAGTCTTACAACACCAGGTTAAAGTCCAACAGGTTTGTTTCGATGTCACCAGCTTTCGGAGCACTGCTCCTTCTTCAGGTGAAGAAGGACCAGCGCTCCGAAAGCTAGTGTCATTGAAACAAACCTGTTGGACTTTAACCTGGTGTTGTAAGACTTCTTACTGTGCTCACCCCAGTCCAACGCCGGCATCTCCACATCATGGCTATTGAATGTTGGTATAGGTTGGTGAATAGCTTCCATGTCTTGTGGAAGGAAGCCCTCTTCCGACCCCTGAATGGCCAATTTAATTTTCTCCAGTTGGAGAAATTCTGACAGGTTGACCAGCCAGTGGTGCTGCTGATCGCCAGCTAAGCAGGATTCTTCGGTGGGCGATTAGGGAGGCAACGGCTCGGATGTCGCCCCCCCATCCCTATAAAGAGTTTTGGCTGGTCTGATACCCTGAAGACCGCGACTTTTGGGCATGGCCTCACCTTCACCCCCCCCAACCCTGAACATTGCCTCAAAGAAGGCTGTCCACAAACTGACAAGTCTGGGGCATTTCTCCTCTGCCTCTTAGAAGAACCTGCTCATTCCATTTCTGGTTAGGTGTGCTCTGTGTACCACCTTTAGCTGCATTAGGCCTAGCCTTGCCAGAAGCAGAATGGGTAAGAATGGAGGAGAGCTCCTGCACAGGGGCGACTGTCTGGGCCCTGGCCACAGCAGTGCTCCCAACCCCCACAACCAAGCACTCAACAAACCCAGTGGTAATAGACCGCTCTGGATGTGGACTAAGACAACACTTCGGTCTGACAGAAATGTACACTACGGACCCCATCTGCAACAATCACAGGTTCACGCCAGCCAAAATGGATGCCACCTTTAAAAGGCGGTGACAGGATGGGGGGACACTTACAGTTAGTGACTTCTATTCAGACAATAGACTAACAACGCTAGAAGAACAAGTGGAGAGGCTTTAACTGACCAAGGTGTACGAGTTACGACACATGCAAGAACTTCCTCCGCAGAGAAATTATGACATACCCATGGACACCGGGTCACTCATTATTAGAAGAACTATTGGACGCAGGTAACTAAGCGGGGAAAACTGCTGGGGACCTGTACAAGCAACTATTGGGAAAGGCACGCTCCCTATTGGACGAAACAAGAATAAAATGGGAGGAAGATTGAAATAAGTTGGGGACTCTGGAGCGAGGTGAACTCCACCTCCACATGCGCAAGACAATCAACTTATGTCCGAAAACAGGCAGGAAGTTAAGGACCAACATATTCCTCCACCAAGACATCTAAAAACATTCAAGCCTACCTTTTTCCATGTTGTACAATTCTTCAGTGTTTCCCAGGCTAGTTTCACTTCCTGCACAACTGCCAGCACCTGATCCAGCTACAATGTACCCACTCTTAAAGAAGTGCAGGTTAACTTTAAATAATTCAGGCTAGATGATAACTTGTGCATTGCAATCTTTAGTCCCTTGCTGATGCAGGCTGACATCGAACAGCATGGCGAGTGCTGGCTGCATGCAGCAATCATTCAAATGAGCAGTTGACATCTTTTCTTTTCAATAAACATTTTATTGAGGTATTTTTGGTATAGTAACAAAAACAAAATAAACAATATACATGAAACCATAAACATAGTTCAAAAGCCATTTACCTCTCGTACAGGTCCCACCCTTATAACCCCCTTACTCTAATCTAAACAACTCCCCCCCCCCCACCCTTCATCTGCTAACGATTAATTTCCCGCAAAGAAGTCGACGAACGGTTGCCATCTCCGGGCAAACCCTAACAGTGACCCTCTCAAGGCGAACTTGATTTTCTCCAAACAGAGAAAGCTAGCCATGTCCGATAGCCAGGTCTCCGACTTCGGGGGCTTTGAGTCCCTCCATGCTAATAGTATCCGTCTCCGGGCTACCAGGGAAGCAAAGGCCAGAAAGTCTGCCCCTTTCTCCTCCTGGATTCCCGGGTCTTCTGACACCCCGAAAATCGCCACCTCTGGACTCAGCGCCACCATTGTTTTTAACACCGTGGACATGACGTCCGCAAACCCCTGCCAAAATCCCCTAAGCTTTGGACATGTCCAAAACATGTGGACATGGGTCGCTGGTCCTCCCACACATTTTGCGCACATGTCCTCCAACCCAAAGAATCTGCTCATCCAGGCCACTGTCATGTGAGCCCGGTGAACAACCTTAAATTGTATCAGGCTGAGCCTGGCACATGTTGCGGACGTGTTGTCTCTACTCAATGCGTCTATCTCACCTCCCAGCTCCTCCTCCCACTTGCGCTTCAGCTCCTCGGTCTGCGTCTCCTCCGACCCCATAAGCTCCTTATAAATGTCCGAGATGCTCCCTTCTCCTACCCACCCTCTGGAAACAACCCTGTCCTGAATCGCCCTTAGTGGTAGGAGCGGGAAGGTTGACACCTGATTACAAAGGAAATCCCGCACCTGCAGATACCTGAATTTGTTTCCTCTCGCCAACCCAAACATTTTCTCCAATGCCCTCAGACTCGGAAAGCTCCCCTCCATGAACATATCCCCCATCCTCTCAATCCCCGCTCTCCGCCATAACCGGAACACCCCGTCCATACAGGGCAAACCGGTGATTATCACAGATTGGGGCCCAGACCGATGCTCCCACATGCCGCCTACACTGGCCCCAAACTCTCAGGGGCGCCACCACCACTGGACTGGTGGAGTACAGTGCCGGCGGGAACAGCAGAAGCGCAGTTACCAACGCCCCCAAACTGGTGCCCTTACATGAAGCCGCCTCAATGCCGACCCCTCCCCCACCACCTGATTCCTGATCATGGCTATATTCGCCGCCCAGTGATAGTTGCTCAAATTTGGCAGCGCAAGACTGCCCTCTCCCCGACTCCGCTCAAGCATTACCTTCCTTACTCGCGGGGTCTTGCCCGCCCAGACGAAGCCCATGATCACTCTGTTGACCCGCTTAAAAATGGACCGCGGAATAAAAATGGGGAGACACTGAAATACAAATAGGAATCTCAGGAGGACCGTCATCTTCACCGTTTGCACCCTCCCAGCCAGAGACAACGGAAGCGCATCCCATCTCCGAAAATCGTCCTTCATTTGGTCCACCAGCCGGGCCAGATTCAATTTATGCAGCCGGTCCCATTCCCGCGCCACTTGGATGCCTAGGTACCGAAAGCTTCCCTCTACTAACATAAACGGCAGCTCTCCCAGTCGCCTCTCCTGTCCCCTCGCCTGGACCACAAACATCTCATTCTTTCCCATATTAAGCTTATACCCCGAAAACCGGCCAAATTCCCCAAGTCCTCATGATTTCTTCCATCCCCTCTTTTGGGTCCAAAGCGTACAGAAGCAGGTCATCCGCATAGAGTGAAACCCTGTGCTCCACCCCCGCCCCTCCCCCCAGGCTCTCAGAGCAATTGCCAACAGCTCTATAGCCAGCACAAACAACAGTGGGGAGAGGGGGCATCCCTGTCTCGTCCCCCGGTGCAGTCTAAAATAGCCCAATGTAGTCCTATTCATCCGTACACTTACCACAGGAGCCTGATACAGTAACCTGACCCAGTTAATAAAGCCCCGCCCGAATCCGAACCGTCCCAGTATCTCCCACAGATAGTCCCATTCTACCCGATCAAAAGCCTTTTCTGCATCCATTGCGATCACGACCTCCACCTCCCTACGTGGGGGTTTCGACCTGTACAGCCTGCTGTAGAAATCCCTAAACGCCTTATTCATCCCTACTGAATCACCAACCAGGTTCCCATCCCCGCCCTTTACTTTCCCTATCTCCCTGGCTGCCTCCCTCTTCCTAAGCTGCTGTGCAAGAATTCTGCTGGCCTTCTCTCCATGTTCATAGATCGCCCCCCCTCTCCTTTCCCAGCTGCTCCACTGCCCTCCCTGTGGTCAGCAAGCTAAACTCTGACTGTAACCTCCGCCATTCCTTAAAAGCCCTGCCTCTGGGGTCTCCGCATACCTCCTATCAATCTGTAGTATCTCCTTTACCAGTCGGTCCGTCTCTGCCCTGTCCACCTTCTCCCTATGGGCCCGGATCGAGATCAACTCCACCCTGACCACCGCCTTCAGTGCTTCCCACACCACCGCTGCCGAAATTTCCCCCGTGTCACTGACCTGCAGGTAGCTCTGAACACATTTCCTCAGCCGCTCGCACACCCCTTCATCCGCCAAAAGTCCCACATCCAACCTCCAGTGTGGGCGTTGGTTCCTGTCTTTACTAACCTGCTGGTCAACCCAGTGCGGAGCATGGTCTGGGATTGTAATCGCCGAGTATCCCATGTCCACCACCCCAGCCAGCAAGGCCCTGCTCAAAATAAAAAAATCAATCCGGGAATACACTTTATGCACGTGTGAGCAGAAGGAGAACTCCTTCACCCTCGGCTGCCCAAATTTCCATGGATCCACTCCCCCCCCATCAACTCCATGAACCCTCTTAGTTCCTTTGCCATTGCTGGCACCCTGTCCATTTTCGAGCTTGACCGGTCCAAGCCAGGGTCCATAACTGTGTTGAAGTCCGCTCCCATGACCAACCTGTGCGAGTCCTGGTCCGATATCTTCCCCAGCATCCTCTTTATTAACTCCACATCATCCCAATTTGGCGCATACACATTTACTAATACCACCTGCATCCCCTCCAGTTTCCCACTGACCAAAATGTACCGACCTCTCACATTCGAAACTATTCTACCCACCTCAAACACCACCCGCTATTGATCAGGATCGCGACCCCTCTAGTCTTTGAATCTAGTCCCGAATGAAAGACCTGACTGACCCAGCCTTTCCTCAGTCTAACCTGGTCCGTTACTCTAAGGTGCGTCTCCTGCAACATGTCCGCCTTCAAACACCTAAGATGCACGAACACACGTGCCCTTTTGACCGGCCTATTTAACCCTCGAACATTCCAGGTGATCAGCCTAGTTGGGGGTTCATTGCCCCCCCCTCCGCCAATCAGCCATCCCCTTTTTTAGGCCCACCTCCAGCCCGTACTCCCCGCCCCCAACCTCCTCTCTGTCCCTCAGCCCAAGTCCCTACCTCGTCAGCAGAACATTCACCCCGCTTCCCCCCTAGTAACAACACGCAATAACCCAACCCCTTTACTAAAGCAAACATATGCACACCCCCCACTGCGCTTCCGAGGGCTAGCTCGCCCAGCTAGTTTGGTGGCCCCCACCCCGCGCCAGATAGTCTCCCATCTATTATTCCCCCCCTCCCCCCCCCCCCACTCATACAAACAACTCCAACATCAAACAATCCCCACACAATTGCCCAACAGAAAAACACCAAGATCAAAACAAGCACACCTCCATCCCCCAACAGTGCAAATGAAAACCTTAACTCACTCAGCTCTACTGCTGGTTCCAAATCCATGCAAACGACATCACAAACATCTTCCATGAAACACAAAACAAGAAACTTTTACAAAAACAGAGAAACAAAAAGAAAAAACAAAAACATGAACGTTGCAGCCAAGTTCAAAAGTTCTCAATCATTCACCAGCCCTTTCTTTTTTGCAAAGTCCAACGCATCCTCAGGCGACTCTAAGTAGAAGTGCTGATCCTCATGCGTGACCCAGAGACGGGCTGGGTATAACAGTCCAAACTTCAGCTTTTTCTTAAAAAGGATCGACCTGATCTGGTTGAAGCCTGCTCTCCTCCTGGCCACTTCTACACTCAGGTCCTGGTAAACCCGCAGGATGCTATTGTCCCAGTTACAGCTCCGTGTCTGCTTGGCCCACTGTAGAATGTGCTCCTTATCCGAGAATCTGTGAAATCTCACCACCATTTCCCTCGGGGGGGGGGGGGGTCTCCCATTCGCGGCTTCCTCGGGAGTGCTCTGTGAGCCCTATCCACCTCCAAGGGCCGGGTGAATGCCCCATCCCCCAGCAGCTTCACAAACATGTCTGCAATGTATGCCCCAGCATTTGTTCCTTCGGACCCCTCTGGGAGCCGGACGATTCTTAGGTTCTGCCGGCGGGACCTATTTTCTAGGTCTTCCACCTTCTCCAGGAGCTTCTTCAGCTGGTCCCTCAGCATCCCCACCTCCAGCTCCACCGCAGTCTGATGTTCCTCCTGCTCAGCCAGCGCTTTCTCCACCTCCTGGATCGCCCGATCCTGGGCATCCAATCTATGCTCCAACCACTCAATCGACTCTTTTATCGCGTCCAGGCAGTCCCGTTTCTGCGTAGCAAAGCCTTCCTGAATGACTTGCATCAGCTGCTCCATAGACTGCTGGGTCGACAAGCCAGAGGTCCGAACATCCGCCATGCTGTCTTTTGCTGCAGTACAGCCCAAGCATTCTCTATCTTTTTGTTTCTGCCCTTACGAACAGTTCTCGTCCTTCTCTCAATGCACCAAAGTGGGAATTCAGTCAACAATTGCCACTAACATCCGTTTTACAATTCAAGTCCGGTATAAAAACGGGAGAAAGGTCCAAAAGTCCGACCAGAGCGGGAGCCACCAAATGTGCGACTTACTCCTTCATAGACGCCACCAGAAGTCCCCAGCAGTTGACAACTTGCCTGCACCACATTGTCAATCCTGATCTGTGTCTCTGTATGTTGGGGGTTATCCAATTTAGCCTCCAATATATCGGATGAAAGATGCCATTCAGGAGGTGGTGAGCTTGAGCAGTTCCAGAAGTTATTTCACTTATTTTGGCAGCTTTTTCAAAGAAGACAATAGCCCTGGGGAAATCAGCAGATGGATCAATGCAGCTGTTGGAGTTTTACAGACCTCTGGCATGATATGCTCGGCGAGGTTCTTAACAAGCTGATAAAACAAGGTTCTGCAACGCTCCTAATATTTCTGCAAAATTGAGACAATGCTGCAGATTTTCCTGGAGACATACACCATTTCAAAGACAAATCCACAATCGTAGGGACTTTTAAATGCTGCAAAAGACCCAGGAAATATAGTGCAGGCATTTTATGAGGTTACATGAGACAACGCATAACTTACAGGGAGCTTTACACAACTCTGCTGTTATCTTCACTGAAGAGGCATTTAAGGGACTTATCATCGCAATTACCCCCATTAAAACCAATGGTGATACAGTATCAGCTATAGTGGACACAATTGTGGGAACATAATTTTCCTGTCCTGTGCAGTGGCCTGCACAACAGGGTAGTGCTAATATGCTCAATCCCTTACACAGAAACTTAAACTCTCTTCCCCAGATGCCAACCAGCAGACTGTTCACAGCCTGCAGTTGAAGGACTGTAAATATATGACTTATTTGTGATACTACATTACTGGAATCTATACTAAGAGAACTGTGTGTGTATATTATCACAAAGTGTGTAAATCCAGATAAGAGAAAAAAAACCTGAAATTATGAAGGTTTTCTTGAAAATTGTGCTTTCCGCTGATTGTAGTATTCAGAGATGTATTTTCAAAGTGCAGGCCACTTACTGAAACAAACACACATCTGTTTTAATGTTTTGAGCTGGGAAAAGTTTCCTTTAACATTGTACTAACAAGGAAAAAAGACTGCCCAAGCAGGACATTGGAGCGTTGTACTTGTATCCAATGAGGTGTGTTTTGATTGCTAAATTCACTGACACCTGCAGCCAAAAGGGTTGTGTCTTTTGGGATGTGGTTGATGCATATCAATGGTCTTTCCCGGGCATGTGCAATCTGTTTTCCCGAGTACATTGAAGCATATGGGATTCGGACTATTTAGTGTGCTCAATGATTCCAAAGCTGTAATACGATTGTAAGTTGTTCTTCTTGTCTAATAATCTTCTGTACTTTACTTGGGTCCCTTAGAATATGAAATTATCAGAGATATATTGAAATTAGCCATTTTTTTCCAACTCCCTCTCCATCTTACCTTCCCATAAAATCAGACTGAGCTCCTTATTGCAGCTGTTGCAATCTGAGAGCAATGGGGCATTTAAAACATTTTTGCCAGCAACTTTGAAATTGACGTCAATGCAAATACATCATGGTTATCACTTCTGAATGCTACAAGCAGCTTCCTATTGTACACAAAGATGTTTTAAGTGGTGCTACCAGTGCCTAGTTTCCTGAGTGAATGTGAATTTTCACATTGCTTCCACTTAGAGAAGAGAACAATGGCACAGCTGACATGGCAGAGGAGAGATTCTTTTGGTTTAAAGAACCCTGTAGTGAAATGAGCGAAAGTATTGAATCTTCACAGAGGATGCTAGTCCTTAAGATATTGAAAACCGGAGAACATTGTTGTCACTTAATACAATGTAGAAAGTACCTGCTGAACAGCATTGTATCTGTTGGCATTGAGGGCGGGAGGGTGGGGAGGAGTTTTCACATTTTCTGAATGAGAAAAACAATTGAGTCTGTAAACACTTTGGAATATTAGGTACAAAAGTAGGCCATTCAGCCCCTCGAGCGTGTTCCATCATGTTGAGTAAATATTTGATTGGGCAGGCAATTCCACTTTCTATTCTGTACAAATCTGAAATCAGGAAATCAATTGTGAAGCGTATCCATGCACTATATTCATCCTCTTCCCCAATCACAAATATAAACCAACAGACTAACTAACCATTCAATGCAAAATAGGTGTATTCTTCTGCAAAGATAGTCACTTTCCCCTTCTGATTTGAGATCTTCACAATTCACACTTCACACTATTTATTGATGGAATACATTAACCATTTATTGGTTCACTGTATATCGTTTGTTTAGAATCCTTTTCTCCCTTCCCACTTTTGATTTAATTTGATTTATTGTCACATGTACTGAAGTACAGTGAAAAGTATTTGTCTACGGCCAAGAGAATGTACACAGTACGTACATAGTAGACAAAAAAGAATAATCAACAGAGCACATTGAAAAATGGTACATCGACAAACAGTGATTGGTTACAGTACGGAACAAAGAGCCAAACAAAGCAAATCCATGAGCAAGATCAGCATAGGGCGTCGTGAATAGTGTTCTTACAGGGAACAGATCAGTCCAAGGGAGAGTCGTTGAGTCTAGTAGCTGTGGGGAAGAAGCTGTTCCTATGTCTGGATGTGCATGTTTTCAGACTTCTGTACCCTCTGCCTGATGGAATGGTCTGGAAGAAGGCAAAGCCTGGGTGGGAAGGATCTCTGATAATGCTGTCTGCCTTCCTGAGGCAGTGAGAGGTGTGGACAGAATCAATGTGCGGGTGGCAAGCTTGTGTGATGCGTTGGGCTGAGTTCACCACACTCTGCAGTTTCTTGCGATCTTGGGCCGAGCAGTTGCCATACCAAGCTGTGATGCAGCCGGATAGGATGCTCTCTATGGCACATCTGTAGAGGTTTGTGAGAGTCGATGAAGACGTGCCGAATTTCTTTAGCTTCCATAGGAAGTAGAGATGTTGTTGGGTTTTCCTGACTGTTGCATCAACGTGAGTGGACCAGGACAAACTGTTGGTGATGCTGACCACCAGGAACTTAAAGCTGTCGCCCATCAGTACTTTGGAGCCATTGACACAGATGGAAGGGGGGTGGGGGGGGGGTGTGTGGGGGGGGGGGGGGGGGTCGTGCTATGCTTCCTGAAGTTGATGATCAGTTCTGACATTTAGAAAGAGGTTGTTTTCGGTGCACCATGCAACCAGGTAATATATCTCCCTTTTGCAGTCTGATTCGTCGTTGTTTGAGATACAACCCACCACAGTCATTTCATCTGCCAACTTATTACAAGTAGACTCTCTTACTAATCACAACATCAATTTTAAACTGAGACAGTGCTGATATTATAGGAACAACATTTTTACATTGGTACAGTCATATATGAGTTAGTTTTCGCTGCAATTTAGTAAATTGTCAAAAAACCTGGGAGCATTGACATTCTGATTATGAAGAATTGACAACAGCAATCATATAATTAGAGAATAAAAGCAGAAAAGATGCTTACCAGATCTTGGAGAAACCATGGAACGGTTGGCAGTCCAGGACATTGGCCCTTCTCCAAGCCAGGCAATATAATAGAAGAGGAGTTTTAAAAATATAGTTCATCCATAATATGTCCTAGTCTTGAGGAAGGGCCATGAATTGAAAGTGTGACTTATTTTTCGCAAATGCTGCCTGACCCGTTATGTAGTCCCAATCTTGTTTTTTTTTTAAACTTTCATACTTCGACCAGTTGCAATGTGCAATTTTTTATATAAATTTTTTAATATTATTAGGGATTCTGCTTTTGATTTAAACTAAAAAGCACTTGTAAAACAACATTAGCACAATAATAACCACCAGCATAAGCATCCCAGAAAAGAATAATTTTTGCTGATTAAAGATGTCTTTCCAAGTGAAGTTCTATGCTCCTTTGAGGGATGGTCGACTTCCTACATGTTTGAATGCTCATTTGGTGGGCTACCTACACAATTAATCTTGAACCAAAAACTCTTGATCTCAGTTTTGTAATGAGTAATAAACTTTGAGGTAGAGGTGCAACTAATTGCAAAGATATAATTGAAGATGGAGAATTTGATATTCCTATTTTCTGGTGATTTCATTGTGGTAGACCAACTCTTGCTAGCTGTTTGGTTGTGTTATCAGGCCTTCTTTACTGGGAGGATTGTGTATTGACTTTATGCCACTTAAATACACAGGCTAACCACAAATGGGAGAGTACCACAAAATTGATGCTACAGAATCTATCAATTGTTTTAATCTTTCAAAAAGAATCAATCACCTTAAGAGAAGTGAAAAACAGAAACTGATGTTGCATATTGAAACATATTTTGAAACTGATATGCTCTGTCGGGGGTATGATTGCCAGGAAGACTGCGCCATAATTCACCCCATTCAGTGGCACCATGATTCATCCTCTACTCTTGATTGGGCCAACAAGGTGACCAGCCCCGCCTGGGAGACTGTAGCCGCGACAGCAAGTGCCAGCTCACTCTATAGCAGGATGGGGCTACAGTGCTGAAAGAAGATGAATAACCTTCTTGGTGTAGACGGGGTAAATCTGCCTCCATTTATGTTTCCCAATGCACCCCATAACAGATCCTTCATAACTGTTGGTGATCTCCCTTCCAGTCACCTCATGGGGTCCCAATACGTGCCTTGTACACTCCTAACCCCCCTTCCCATTGTCCCCCCAGTAGCTCCTCTGCTCTTCACATCCCCATTCCCACTCACCTCCCACGTATGCCAGACTTCATCACTATCTGGCCTGGTCGGATTCCTGCCAACACATTTCCCATCTGCCTCATTGCAGGACAAACTCTAACACAACCGGCATGAGTGGTCACACCCGGCCAGAGTCATGCCCGAGCTGAAGACCCTAATACCCTTTGAGGAAAAAGCCCTGAACTGGCCGTTGAGGAGCAGGAACGCACCTGTGCAGAGGGCAACATGGTGGCAAGAGAGAAAGGTGAGAACCCTCTACCCATCCAACCATGTGCAAGCCTCACGTGAGTTAACTTTCTCTCATCAGTCTGTCCCTGTGATGCATTGATGCCATCTCACTTCCCTTGCAGGCCAATCAGTCGACCACGCTGGAACATCCTCGCATCCTCTGGAGACCACAGACCTGAGCATCTCAAGAGAAATATCTCGGCGATCAGCTTCGAAGTGGCATCACAGCTGTCACCCACACCCTCCACCAGCACAGGTACTCACACCTCGTTGGGATTACTGGTCAAAGATACTTTTTACAATGAAAGTGAAAAGAGTTACTTTACAATAAAGTCATAAAAACTTAATAACTGTTAGAGAGTATAAACATAGAGACCAGAGCAGGAACTACCAGAGCCAGAACCAGAACTCAGAGAGAGGCGGAGAAGCAGAGAAGGAACAAGCAGCTCAGAGTCAGATTACAGTCAGCTCGGCCATGGGAAAGGGAAAGGGCATAGCAGCCGAGCTAAAACAACTAATACATCTAAGGAAGACTAGAATTTAAAGAGGAGGCAGAGTCAGCTCAGAGTCAGCTCAGAGACAGCCAGCAGAGCCAGCTCTCACAGCTCGGTGCATGAAAAAGATAGGACACAGCAACCGAGCTCATCAGCGAATACATCTAAACAAGACCAGATTTTAAAAAGAAGATTGATTGTCAAGTTGGGCCTGAAGGTCCCTTCAACCAACCAGAAGGATCCAGAAGCAAGAACATTTTCCTTTCTGTAAAGACAGTAATTGCAGCTTTTAAAAGAAAAAATATAATAATAAAATAACTTAATTTAACCTGGAATAGTGGTTATTCCAAAGTCTACTTTACTTACTTAGCAATGCGGGACCCAGGAGCGATGCTACTAAGTGGTAAGTAGATTAAATCTTCGGTGAAGGTCTGGGTTATACCGGGGGACAACTTGAAAACATAGTTTGACCTGTATAGCACCCACTGAAGCCTGCATCGGAGTCGGGGAGTGAGAATTCCTCTTCACCATTTAGAATGTCGGCCCTTTTTGGTATAGGGGGACTTCTAAGAATAGTGGTGAGTTTTCAACAACAGGGGGCATAACTATAAGGTTCATGGTGGAAGATATAGGAGGGATTTCAGAGGTATGTTCTTTACTCAGAGAGGGGTTGGGGCATGGAACGCACTCCCAGCTGTGATAGTGGAGTTGGACACTTTAGGAACTTTCAAGCGGTTATTGGATAGGCATGTGAAGTGCACTAGAATGGTTGGGAGTAGGTTGATTTGATCTTAGTTTCAGACTAGTTCGGCATAACATCGTGGGCCAAAAGGCCTGCACTGTGCTGTACAGTTCTATGTTCTATGCCACACTGTCACCTGTGCAGCCCTTAAATGAGCCGCTGGCATTGAAGTTCAGAGTGGTAGTGACTTTAGGACAACAGGCAATGGGTGACTGCCCAGTCCATGTAATGTGATCAGGGGAATTACCATTGTAAGTTGAAACTTCCCAGGACATTCCCACAGAGTTCTTGTATTCGGAATTTTGAGGGGGTAATGTTCGTTCTCCAGAGTACTCCGGCCTCCAACCATCTGGAGCCTGGAAGAACTGGGCCATTAATATAGTGCACAGTTATGGTCAATCTAATTATTCAACAGATATTATTATTCTTAAGTAATGGAAGTGGAGGGTAGCACGAGTGCCCATGACACTCGCAACATCATCCAGTGTGGCAAGCAGATAAAAGATCTCATCTGCACCACCAGAGTAAGTCACCTTCAACTCCCTCCGAGATCTAACTCTCACCATGGCATCGTGTACTCAAACATCCACTCTCTTCAGGGATCTCTCACACCATTAGCATGGAGCACATATCAATAATTTTTCGCTCATGGAGGCTTTCACATTACCCCCATTCTATCTATCATGTTGCTCACATTTCATTTTCGGGTCCTTCTGGGGAGGGCTCACCGGTTACAAGGAACATGCATCTTACCCAATCTCTGCTCCATCCCTTCTCAACACATAAATAAATAAATAATCACTTATTGTCACAAGTAGGCTTCAATGAAGTGACTGTGAAAAGCCCCTAGTCGCCACATTCCGGTGCCTGTTCGGGGAGGCCAGTACGGAAATTGAACCCGCGCTGCTTGTCTTGTTCTACATTACAAGCCAGCTGTTTAGCCCACTGCAAACCACACATGCCTTTCTTTCATCTTCACACAGGCCAAGCTGGCACATGAGGGAAAGACTGCCGACTACAGGAGGGATGGCCGACATCCTTGCTCTCACTGAGTTTAAGAAGGCTGCCGCCAAGCTGGCTGGGGGGGAACAGGGATTGCTCATGTTGGGGAGGGGAGATTGGTTTGTTTCACCAACTGAGTACGGATCCCAGCACCATCACTTTACCATGTCCTGACAATCACAGTGAGTCACATGCAGGATTACATTGCTCATGTTCATTTACTGAAACTGTATTCAACAGTAGATTGAGGCCCACAAGGCAATTACGCACCAGTCTGCGCTCCGAGACCACATCTGAAGAGGAAGCTCCAGGAGAACCATCACTGTGCCCAACTGCACTCTCCACCAGGCCTAAACCTCAGTGGGGCACAGATCTTGATTCTACTCGGGCTCACTTTCTGGACAACACCTCACTGACATGTCCTGTAGGAGTTGGAGGCAGGGACAACCTGGCTTTCCGGCACTCCGAGGGCTGCTGGAGAATAGCCATCCACTCAGTCCGAGTCAGATGATAGCCTCAGAATATGCAACAATCGGTGGCGGCTCATCAGGGAGAGATTCAGCAGTTACTCAGCAGACTAAAGCTAAGGATGGGGGCGTCTGTTTGCGTTATGTCTGATGTCATTGCTCTGACATGCAAGCGTCGAGGTCACCATGGGAAGGTTGGGGACAACCATGGAGATCTTGGTCTAGCAGGCCTTGCTGAATTTGCACTCGGCCCTGCACTCCATGGCCACACACCCTGGTGGCAATCATCAGGATGTAGGCGCCATGGGGATGCGATACCCTGACATCCCTCAAAGTGAACCATCTCCTGTAGGAGTCAGGCTGGGTCCCTTGTGGAGGATGAGTGTCAACTGGATAACCAGAGGATCTTCTCTCAGGACACTCATGGGTGTGCATAAACACACAGTCCCCTCTGCCTGTGGCCACGCTCACTCCAGCGGCTCAGACTGCTGAGATTGCATCTGCTCCTGAACAAGAGACCCTTATCAAGCCGGAGCTCTCCAAGCTTTGGCTCATCAGAGGACATCTGCCAAGTCCATCATAGATATCAAGATGTATCAGTCAGTAGGTTGCCTCCCCTCTGCTGCGGATGTTGAGGCTGCATCGAGGGAAAATTAAGAAATTTTTATGTCAATTTTGGGTCATGGGTGTGCTGTCACTTTAAAGAAATTGCATTTTTATGAATACATTTGATGGTTATGTAAATATTTTTGGTTGATGAAGGCATTGTGAATTTGTACATCTTATTTCGAAGTTTAGCCATCTCTCACTCAGTGATAATGTCCCACTGTGAGATTAACATTCATGTGATGTCTATCTCATTTGAACTAGCCTCTGTACCCTTGAGCTATGTCAGGGACATCTGTTTGAGTACTGCGCACAGCTTTGGTCCTCTTACTCGAAGAAGGATGTAAATGCATGAGAAGCCGTTCAGAGGATGTTTTATGAGATTGTTTCCAATGATGAAGGACTTGACTTGTGAATAAAGATTCAACAGTTTAGGCTGATACTCTCTGGAGTTCAGCAGAATGAGAGGAGATCTAATTGAACTATATAAGATGCTAAAGGGGATTGACAGGGTAGATGAAGAGCATATGTTTCCCCTTGATGGATATTCTCGAATGAGAGGCCATGGGCTGGATTCTCCGATTCTGAGACAAAGTGCTGACGGTGGCATGGGACGGTGGCCTTTTACGACCGAAAAAATGGTGCAAAATGGCCACCGATCCCTCGTCTGGTGGGGGGCTAGCAGGCAAGCAGCTTAGAGCACCTGGCTCCAGCTGCCGGTACGACCAGAGAATTGCCGCTCGCAGACCTGGCCTGACAAATAGTGCCCCCCTTTGGCCAGGCTCGCCACCCCCGGACCACCCCCCCACCAGTGCCCTGAGCTCTACCCTGCCCGTGGATCGGCTCTCCCCTGACTGTGGCAGCGCTGGACTCAATCCGCAGCCGTCACACTGTGTTCCCGACAAAAAATAGCAAGAGAGATCCACGCCGTCGGGAACTCGGCTCATCGGGGGCGGAGCATCAGGAGAGGGCCTCAGCTAATGTCCTGAGGCCGTCCACGTGGTGTGCGGCATACTCCTAGAGTATGCTGTTTTGGAGGGGGCGGAGCATTGCAAAAGCGGCGCCGCCCCCGATTTCGGTGCCCGTGTGCATTCTCTGGCCGATCGTCGAATGCAATTTCGGCGTCGGAGACCGGAGAATCCTGCCCATGGTTTTAGGCTAAAGGGTGGCGGATTTAAAACAGAAATGAGGTGGAATTACTTCACTCATAAGCTCGTGAATCTGGAATTCTCTACCCCAGAGTGCAGTGGATGCCAGAACACTAAAAAATGTAAGGACGAGATAGATAGATTTTTAATTAGTAGCGGGTTAAAGGGTCATGGGGAATGGGCAGGAAGGTGGAGATGAGCCTGAGTTGAGATCGGCCATGATCATATTGAATGGCAGAGCAGGCCTGAGGGGCTACACGCCTACTCCTGCTCCTCGATCTTATGTTCTTATTTGAAGTGTGGGATGTAAGTGTTTTGAGCCCTTCTTCTTCAAGGACCACCATTGAGTGAAGTCAGTTCATCATCATTGATATTCTAGCAGCATATGTGTCTCCTCAGTGTTGGCGGCAGGAAACAAGACATGCACAGGAGGAGGATGTCCCTAGCCATGCACGCATCGCAATGGCAGCAGGGTTTTTATCATTAGCTGGCGGTGAAAGCATTTAGATCTTCTCTCGTATTACTATTGTTCCTCAGTGGGCTCTCAGTTCTCAGAGTGAGCAACAGTCACAGGGCACTGCAGACCAAAAGCAGAGATCATGGCCTGGCAATTCATGAGGCCAGAATATGCAAGTGTGAATGGAAAACTCATTCTCGGTGTGGGTGGTTGGACATCCCTTCAGAAGAAAGGGAATGACATTGAGGGCTAGGAACTTAACCTTACTCTTCCTGGAACATGTCAGTAATGAAAGCATCACCGTCACGACTCCCAAGCCTTGCTTCCTCCATGATGTTTTCATACTCATGTTGACCCTCAGTAGCCTCCTGAAATTCCTTGGTTTTCGGAACTTTATCCTCCGATGAATCCTCATCCTCCTCCAGTTCACTCTCCGACAAGGGACAACTCTTTGCATAGCCAGATGGTGAAGAATTACAGAATTTACAGTGCAGAAGGAGGCCATTCGGCCCATCGAGTCTGCACCGGCTCTTTGAAAGAGCACCCCACCCAAGCCCACACTCCACCCCGTCCCCATAACCCAGTAACCCCACCCAACACTAAGGGCAATTTTGGACACTAAGGGCAATTTTAGCATGGCCAATCCACCTAACGTGCACATCTTTGGACTGTGGGAGGAAACCGGAGCACCCGGAGGAAACCCACGCACACACGGGGAGAACGTGCAGACTCCGCACAGACAGTGACCCAGTGGGGAATCGAACCTGGGACCCTGGAGCTGTGAAGCAATTGTGCTAACCACTATGCTACTGTGCTACCAGTGAAACACACTGTGATGATGCATGAAAAAACAGTTGAGTAGTCCCAGCATCTAAAACACATCTTCAGAAGCTCTATGGTCTGCTCTATAAGGGAGTGTGTGGAGCTGTGACCAGCATTGTTGCTCTTTTGTGCCACGTTGGACACCTTTCTTTGCTGTATCTCCTGCCGTGGAACCTCCAAAACACTTTGTCAGTTGAGGTAAGGGATTCTGCAGAAATCTCCTTCCATCGATGTCCGGATTTGAATGTGTTAGGCAATTAAGAACTGCAATGTTTATTTACACATAAATACAATATTGTAGCTTACAGTCTTGTGTCTGCGAGTCGGCTTCTGGGATCGAACTGAGACAGAAACCCACTCTGGTCCCTGATTGGATAAGTAGGCTATGTGACCCTCTCGCCAGATTGCCCCAGAATGGGGACAAACACCACGTCATGTTTTTTAATGTCTTGATCAAATTATCCCACAGTTAAATGATGAACAGAAAAACTTGAAGAGCTGCTGCTTAATTAGATGCCTCTCCACTCAAGAAAAAGACAATGCTTTCCATGGTCATTCAAAGGACAGAGAGTGCCTATTACTAGTCTTTCATAGAATTTACAGTGCAGAAGGAGGCCTTTGGCCCATCGAGTCTGCACCGGCTCTTGGAAAGAGCACCCTACCGAGGCCCACACCTCCACCCTATCCCCATAACCCAGTAACCCAGTAACCACACCCAACACTAAGGGCAATTTTGGACATGAAGGGTAATTTAGCATGACCAATCCACCTAACCTGCACATCTTTGGACTGTGGGAGGAAACCGGAGCATCCGGAGGAAACCCACGCACACACGGGGAGGACGTGCAGACTCCGCACAGACAGTGACCCAAGCCAGGAATCGAACCTGGGACCTTGGAGCTGTGAAGCAATTGTGCTATCCACTATGCTACCGTGCTCTTCCTTGCTTTCATACAGCCAGATTATAAAATTCATCCTAAAACATACAAGATGTAGAGGGACAGGCTGAAAGGGCAAATTGGTCTTTCCCGATCCAACATTGACCCTCTGACGTCTATTTCAGATAACATCTGTCTAACACAAAGTTGCAGTATTCATGAGTCTACAAGACAGAGTATTATGTGGCCTACGCAGGGTTTGAAGTGAGTATTTATGTTTATTCATCTGGTACGTTTATGTTGGTTGAATCCTTGTTGTAAATTTGTTTTTGCACAGGCCATGTGTGAAAAGAATTCTAAATAACAATGATTGTTTGAAATTGTAATAAAAAACCTAGTTAAGCATGCAGTTCAAGACCAAACTATGTTAAATGGACCAAGTGTGCATACAAACCCTCTTATATTACAGGAAGTGGTGACTAATCAACAAGCTTTGCAATTTTTCCTCTGCTTTTTTTAAACATATTCCACAGTAACGTTTCTGGCATGTTGCACTCACTTCCTGTCTGACTTCACTTTTAATCATGTTCCCACCCAAAAATGAAATTTGAAGCTGCTCATGTTGTATTTGCACTGCAGTGTAATGCCAAGGGAGTGCTATACTGTCAGCAGTACTGTCTTTCAGATAAGGGGCGAGATTCTACGACCCCCCCGCTGGGTCGGAGAATCGCCGGGGGCAGGCGTGAATCCCGCCCCCGCCAGTTGCCGAAGT
The DNA here is from genome assembly GCF_047496885.1 of Scyliorhinus torazame. Classification (NCBI taxonomy): domain Eukaryota; kingdom Metazoa; phylum Chordata; class Chondrichthyes; order Carcharhiniformes; family Scyliorhinidae; genus Scyliorhinus; species Scyliorhinus torazame. Next base: position 94,428,828 of record NC_092714.1, on the reverse strand, counting down.
CTCCGGCACCGAATATTCGGCGGGGGCGGGAATCGCGCCGCGCCGGTTGGCGGGCCCCCCCCCGCGATTCTCCGGCCCGGATGGGCCGAAGTCCCGCTGCTAAAATGCCTGTCCCGCCGGCGTAGATGAAACCACCTACCTTACCGTTGGGACAAGGCGGCGCGGGCGGGCTCCGGGATCCTGGGGGGGGGCGCGGGACGATCTGGCCCCGGGGGGGTGCCCCCACGGTGGCCTGGCCTGCGATCGGAGCCCACTGATCCACGGGCGGGCCTGTGCCGTGGGGGCACTCTTTTCCTTCCGCCTTCGCCATGGTCTCCACCATGGCGGAGGCGGAAGAGACTCCCTCCACTGCGCATGCGCGGGAATGCCGTCAGCGGCCGCTAATGCTCCCGCGCATGCGCCGCCCAGAGATGTCATTTCCGCGTCAGCTGGCGGGGCACCAAAGGCCTTTTCCGCCAGCTGGCGGGGCGGAAATTCGTCTGGCGCGGGCCTAGCCCCTTAAGGTTGGGGCTCGGCCCCCCAAGATGCGGAGCATTCCGCACCTTGGGGGCGGCGTGATGCCCGACTGATTTGCGCCGTTTTGGGTGCCAGTCGGCGGACATCGCGCCGATACCGGAGAATTTTGCCCAAGATGTCAAACCAAGGCTCCGTCAACCCTTGTGGGTAGACAGAAGAGATCTCATGGCACTATTTCATAGACGAGCAGGGAAATGCTCCCAGTGTCCTGGTCAATATTTTTCCTTCAACATTAAATTATGGTCATTATCCTCTTGTTGTTTGTGAACTCTTGCTGTGCTCAAATTGGCTGCCGTGATTCCTACCTTACAAGAGTGACTCCATTTCTTATGTATTTAACTGGCACCAAGCACTTTGGAACATCCTGAGGTTGTGACAGTCTAAATAAATGTCTTTCTTTCTTGTGTAACAAAAACAACAATGTGAAAAACACATTGCAAATCATTTATAATTTTTTGTAGCATAAAATGTGAAAGGGATGCAAGTAACTGAAATCTTTAGACAATAGTTCATTGGATTTCCTGAATAGATCTAAAATAGATCTAAAATTTCACAACCATCTATTTTTCATATTTACATTCCACAGTAACTATTATTGAGAAGTACCTTCATCAGCATTTACTGAATTAAAGTCTTAGGTTTTCAACATGAAAGGTACAAACGACAATGCTATTTAGTCCGTGGAAAGTTTATATACTGTTCACTCTCTGAGACAGAGAAAACTGGAAAACAAAGATAGTGTTGAATTATGCATGAGGTATTGACTTGTGTGTAGTTTTACTAAAGCAAGTCTCCTCATAGATCAAACTACCACTTAGAGGACTGGCTGCATTTGCTTGACAATGGAAGTGCTCATTAGAGGTGCAGTAACTATTGACTTCTGTAACTGATAATAGCAACAAATACTCAGCTATTGGTTAATTAAATTATTTTGTTTTATGGTTCTACGCATCATTCTGCACTTTTTACTGCTCTTTAGAACTGTTTAAGGCACTAGCATAACAAACATTCAGCGGTGCTAAAAATTGACATAGAAAGTAAATGATTTCATGCCAGATCATACTCAGCAAAAAATGTAGGCAAACAGAAACATTAAAGCTTGAGCACTGGGTGATGGAAATTATCTTTTCACTTGAAGAGAATTCGAGATAATCGAGGGGGCAATTCTCCGGGGCCGTAAACCCTAGCCGGGATTGCCGCTGGCCCATTGAATCAGGCGTGAGGCCAAAAATGGTATTCACGTCGGGCATCAAACCAGTTGTGAGTCTCCTGGCCCACTCCCCCTGGTGGGATCAGGTTCTCAACCAGAAACAGATCAGAACCTGATCAGAACTCATCAGCATCCACTTCAATATCATTAGCGAGAGTGAAATGAAATGCTACAGCCTCCCAGGATGCTCCCGCATCCCCCCACCCTGGACGTCCCATAGGCGCAGATCATTACTGGTCCTTAAATGCGTGGACCAGCCACCAGGGTTATCGAGGGTGAGCAAGGGGGTGAGTACTCTCTCTAACCTTACCTCCAGGGTGCTGAGGGCGGTCCTTGATGGGAGGTGGGGTCAGGGCAGCTTGGGCTGGGTTCAAGGGTGCTTATGCCGGTGGCCTTTCCTGGGATGGGGGCCGTGTGGCAAGTCTCTCTTCTGTAGCTTTGGAAACTTTTGAACACTCTTCCAGCATATCAATTGATCTATCAGATGAAGGTAAAAATCTTTCCTCTATAGCCTTCAAACATTTGATGTCTCTCCCTGCATGTCAATATCAATGATCTGTCAGATGTAGATAAAAGTCTTCCCTCTGTAGCCTGCACACCTTTGATGTTAGGTTCAAAGATCTGTCAGATGAAGGTAAGTGTCTTCCATCTGTACCTTTGAAAAACCTTGATGCCTCTCCCAGCCTGATAAGTTCAAATATCTGTCAGATGAAAGTAATAGACCACCCTTTTATATGTTGGAAACCTTTGAAGTTTTTTTCCCCAAATTCCACTTTCACATTTTCTAGTCTCTGGGTTTGCTGAGAATTCCAGGCTATATCAAAGGAGAGTTGCCATTGCCAGAGTGCCTGAGGACAATGCACTGTCGGGGTGCCACAGGCAGTAGCAGATTAGGACTACCAGGAGTGGGACCTGAAGGGGGAAACTAAGGGGGGGGGTGAAGGGGGAGGGGCATGAAGAGGCACCCTGAAGGTGGGTGGCCTTTGATGAAGTCATAGCGGGGTGTTGTTCATTTGGGGAAGGCTGGTCAGCGATTGGGGTGGGCCTTGCCAGCAATTTGGATGGGGGGGGGGGGAACTTTACCAGTGACTGCAGGGTGGGGGGGGGGGAGGGGTGCCTTGCCAGGATTGTGAAGCTATAGTGGGGTGTTGTTCATTTTGGGGAGCCTTGCCAGCGATTGGTATGAACCTTGCCAGCAATTTGGAAGGGGGCATTGCCAACAATTTTTTTTTGGGGGGACGGGACTTTGCCAGTGACTGGGGGGCAGTGGGGAGGGGTGCTGTAGTGTTTTTCTGAGATTGGGGCGTCTTTCAAAAAAATGCCCAAATTCTTGCTGACATCTTTGGGTCGCATGGTGCAAAATACCCTGGCTCCAAAAAAATATCCAAGTGTGGGTGGAGTGCGATCTGGATCGTGCTGATCCACCTGGCAGGAATTGCACCTTGTTTCCCACCAGAGACCGCACTTAGAAATCATTTGGGAGAATTACACCCTTAGTTTGATAGGCTGAAGGGTTTCCTCCTTTGCTGATTTTGAAGGCATTCTGTAAAATGGATCTACACTTATGTTGTATTTTTAAAAAAATATTTTTATTGGCATTTCCCATATTTCTAAACAGTTGTATATAAACACATCACATTTTTCTCACCCGCACTAATTTCCTTTATTGTACAGAGAGGTTTAGTTTGTCCTTCGTTTAACTGAACCTACATGCATTTTGTTGCTCTCTGGATCGGCCTACGGTTCCTCCCCCTTCCCCGTTGTCTCCTATTCCCCCCCCCCCCCCCCGGCTTCGGCTTTTGTTTTATTTTACGGACAGAATGGAAAAAAAAGGGGGGCTCATCTCTTTTGATTTCCCCACCTTCCTTCCGCCTCCCCCTGGGTTGCGCAGCCTTTTGGTCTTATGTTGTATTTTATATGCACTGAAACTCGCAAAAGTTCAAAGTTAAACAGGTAACTGACAGTGATCAAATGGCTTCATTATATCCCCCACACTATCCGAGGAACTTGTGCTGAGGGTGCACAGTTGTCTCAGCGATTTGACAGGGCAAGAGTTGAGAGCATTTAACACCACAAGGTGATCCATTAGTGAATTCCGGCATTAGTTCAGGAATCAATCTACCATTTATACCATTGCCCCTATGGGAAAATCAGTTCCAGCTTACAACAATTCAACTTACACCGTGGTTTTCAGGAACAAATTGTATTGTAAGTCTGAGGGCTGCCTATATAGTCATTACTTCTCTTGTTCCTGCTATGGCATACCTAGAGGGGGTGATTCTCCCAAATGGAGCACAAGTGTTCGCGCCGTCATGAACGCCGCTCCAGCCTCCCTTCCCAGCGCCAAATGGGCACCACGCCAACCTGCGCATGTGCAGTTGGGCTGCGCCAACCTGCGCATGCGCGGGGGACTTCTTTAGTGCGCTGGCCCCGACTCAACATGGCGTCGGTGTTCAGGGGCCGGCGCGCAGGGAAGTAGGCCCGGGGGGGGGGGGGGAGAGGCCGGCCCGCCAATGGGTGGGCCTCGATCGCGGGCCAGACCCCATCGGAGGCCACCCCCGGTGAAGGAGGCCCCCTCCCCCTCCCACAGGCCGCCCCCGACCGTTCGCGCAGAGTTCCCGCCGGCAGCGACCAGGGGTGAACGGTGCCGGCGGGACTCTGTCGTATCCGCGCGGCCACTCGGCCCATCCGGGCTGGAGAATTGGCGGCCCCCCCCCTATTCCAGTGGCCCGCGGCCGGCGCCGCGCCAAACACGCCGGCGCAAATGGCGTCGATTCTCCGCACCTCGGAGAATCGCGCACCGGTGTCGGGGCGCCGTGGCACGGTTGCGCCGATTCTCCGGCCAGGCGCGGGGCTCGGGGAATCGCCCCCATAGTTCTTGTATCTCGCTACATCAAGTATCAAGATTCATCACATTAGGGGGAAAATTCAGTCTGCATGTATCTGTTTTCTGGGTGCAAAATCAAGTTTTGTGGAGAAAATCTTGGATCATTATCCCCAGCGCAGCAACCAAGACCCAATATCTCACTGACATTTTACCTAGGCTGCTTAAATTGCAAAAGTTTATTGGCTTGTTCGTCCAGACCTATTAGGGTCAGGGCTGGAAAGGCGAGGATTGGCAATTTGCTGGGAAGAGCATCAGAACAGGAGCTATAGGATACAGACAGTGGCGGGAAACTTGGCAGAGCTGCCGCCCGCCAAGAGAATTAAGCTGCTTATGTGGTCAATTTTTAAAAATAAATTTAGAGTACTGTAGCCATCTCAGATGGCCACCTGCAAAGGACCATGGGAATTATGGCCAACCATGACTCAGACGCACTCAGAGCTTGTGTGTGTATTTGCAATCCAGAAAGCTAGACACGATCGAATCCCCCACTCGTTTGCATTCTAATGGCCCATTTCCCCAGAACAGATCCAGACTAACCGGCGCCATTCCCTTTGACCAAACAGCCAAGGTCAATGACTGCTCAGGACACGCCCAGCCATCAAGGCACCCGCCCCTTTATTGGCCAAAATCGAAGGCAGTGATCGAAGCCTGTCGAATTATTGGGTCCAAGTTAAGGACCGCCACAAAGAGCGCGAAATCCAGAGGGATAAAAAGAGACACAGCCATGTGCTCGGTCTCTCTTGGCCCCGGCCTATGCCAACCCAAGTGCAGCATAATGACCAGAAGACAAGTTCAAGACCAATGATCGCCACCAGACGGATGAGCCCAGCAGAAACAAAGCCACTTCTCCTACCCAGCCACGCAAGATCCGAACAAAGGCCTTGTTCATCTGCATAGAGCTGGTTGCCCTGAAGTTAAGTATAGGTTATTGTAGTTGTTAGGTGTAGTTTAACTTGTAGTGATTTATGTTACATGTCGAAGTAATCCTTTTGTGTAAATAAACTATCTTTGAACTTGAACTGACTAACTGGTTGTTTGGTCTATGATCGATATCCGGTAAAGCCTTGTGGTGGTATCATTTGATACCTGGCGACTCTGAAAATATTATCATTAATAACTGCCATATCTAGTTAATTTGGCAACATTATTGGCGACTCCAGTGAGATAGTATTTCACTCATTAAAAAGAGTAAAGAGCAACAGTACCCAATTCATTTTTTTCCAACTAAGGGGCAATTTAGTACGGCCAATCCACCTAGCATGCACATCTTTGGGTTGTGAGTCAAAACCCATGCTAACACGGGGAGAATGTGCAAACTCCACATGGACAGTGACCCAGAGCCAGGATCGAACCTGGGACCTCCGTGCCTTGAGACAGCAGTGCTAACCACTGCGCCACCGTGCTACCTCTTAAGGGGTCAATTAACAGAAATTTTCCAGCTGCCCTCCACCCAGGCATTTGCCTGTGTTGGGAGGACCCACTGTCATTTGGGATATTACCAGGTAATTCCTGGTGGTTATCCAATGGGTTTTGGGGAGTGTCTTCCTCATGTACAGTCCGTGCCTCATGATGTGCCCTCCCAAATAGCCACCCCCATGCATGAGACTCCACAAGGTACACCACGACACCCCCCCCCCCCCCCCCCCCCCCCCAATCTCCTGATCAGATTGCTGGGGCTTGCTGTCAGGCCCAACCTTCCCCACATAATTCTATCAGCTCTGCTGGCACTAAGCTCTCCCAGGGGCTGCAGATTCAGCACTGGCCATCGCTGGTGGTGGCACTGCTGAGGCTGTTGAACTCCTGGTTCCTCTGATAGGGCTGCAGTTCTTGGAGGCAGGCCATGAAGCTCAATTAATTGGCCACTGATGGAAAAAACCTGACTTCAGTGACAGGAATTTGATGGTCTCCATAGAATTTCACTCCTTCCTTCAGTCGACTTTTCAGGCCAATGCTCTTTGAAAGGTCGCAGACTTGAAACTATGGCCGAGATTTTACCTTTGAGAGACAGATAGTGATTGGGGGGAAAGTGGGGAGGAGGTGAGGATGGTTGGGAAAATTGCAGGAGATGAGAATATCATCAGGCCTGTTAGAGTGCCGAATGGGAACTCCTTTGGCAATTTCTGAACAAGTAATTAAAAGCCAGTTGAGATAATGGAGGAGACATTTGAAAGTGATTCTACATGTGTCTTATAATTTTGTGAGCAGCACACGATGACACAGAATGGTTGGGACCCCAGCAACATTTAAAGGTTAGCAACATGACAGCAGTTGTTGGTGTTGCTGTGCCAGCAGTTGTACACTTGGGCATTTTCTTTTAATTGAAAGGAGGGAGTAGGGCCACCACTTGTTTTAGTTGGAGGTCTGTTTGAGCAGGTAGTCCCGCTGGCAGGGGAATCATTGAAGAGGGGCCTAGCACTGTTGCTTCACAGCGCAGGGACCCGGGTTTGATTCCTGCCTTGGGTCACTGTCTGTGCGGAATCTGCCCGTTCTCCCCGTGTCTGCTTGGGTTTCCTCCGGGTGATCCGGTTTCCTCGCATAAGTCCCGAAAGACGTGCTTGTTAGGTGAATTGGACATTCTGAATTGTCCCTCAGTGTACTGGAACAGGCGCCGTAGTGTGGCAACTATGGGATTTTCACTGTAACTTCATTGCAGTGTTAATGATGCCCATCTGTGACATTAATAAAGATTATTATTACTAAAAGGGCAGTGGGCTGGATAACAGGCTCAGAGACCGCTGTTCTGTATCTGCAGTGGCCTGCAGGTATAGGCAATGGATGAGCTATCTCCAGATGTCAGAATGACAGTGTTGTCGAAGTTTGTAACTATTACGAGATCTGCGTCCATGATTGGGGAGGAGATGAGCTCGATTGCATTGGTGGGCATCTGATGGCAGTGGCTGCCATGGTCACTGTGGCCGTATCTCAGCTTCAACTGGAGCTATATGTAGCATCTCCCAATCAGCTGCAGATGTCTTCTTCAGGAAGGCTAACCAATACATCAAATTCAGGACTGATGCAAAAAGTTAGGCCGAGAGAACCAGAGGGTTTCTTGAGCTCAGTGACAAAATGATTATGTGCAGTTCTGTGCACATCCCTAGCTTCCATTAACTGGTTTGTTGGGTGTGGCTTTTTATGGGAGTCAACAATATCTTGATGGAGGAGGGAAATTATAACACGCATGGCCTGGATGGAATCTTCCACTGTCTGAGTTAGGACATGGATACCCTCTGGAAATAGAAACGCAGGAGAATAATATTAGTGGCCACACTAGAGTAAACACAACACCTAATCACTGTGTATGATTGCTGCAGTGTCCCCTCAAAGAGGTCAGAGGTTTGCCATTTACCCTGGCAGAACAGAGGAGGTAGTTGATGTGCTTGTGGCTTCACAGCCAGGTTCTCCAGGTAACCCCATGGCTACTGGTCTTCACTGCCACATTCCACCAAGCTTGCTTTGTTAGGCGAGGCGGTCTCCTCCCTCCCTCCCTCCCTGGGTAAGAGGGCCGCCAGTCTCACCTTAGTAGCCTGAAGGAGAACATGCAGGGAGTTGTTATTGTATATTTGAGGTTGTTGTGTTGGTGCGTGGTCACTTTAAGAGTCTAGTCACGTGTATGGTTTGTGATGTCATCAGCTGCTTTGCTTCAGTCTACTTCAAGCCTTTGTAGTATTAACAGCTATTCAATAAACCTGCGTTGTTATTTGCATTCCACCCTACGTGCTTCAACTTTGAGTTCTTAAGTCCTGAGAGCTCTGAACATAATAGGATAAAAAGAATGTTGATGACGAGGAACGGATTTTAAAAAAATATTTAAGAAGGAAAAAAAATCAAAGCTTTCGACACTGAAGCAGAATTGACAGCAGGTCAGCTGATTGCTCCTGGTATCTGACTGATAAGTTTGCAGGGCTGAATTTAAAAAGAGGCCCATACCTAAAATTAAAACCAGCACCCCGAGGAGTGCAGGCTGTAGAGATCGCCACATGAGCAGTTAGATTAAAACACGGAGATAGACTGAGACAGAGAGATTTCTTGCATGGCATTAAATCCAAGACAATCTGCTACAATAGGCTTATACAGGTTGAGTATCCAAAATTCTGAAAACCACAAAATTCAGAAATCCGCACTTTTCTCAAGCACGGGCGTGATGTGACAAGTGATAAATCCCACAAGGTTCCCGGGCGATGCACAAGTCCCAAAGCGCCACACATGCGCAGGTCACATTGTGCCACACATGCCAGGTCCCATTGTGCCACACATGTGCAGGTCCCAATGTGCCGCACATGTGCAGGTCCCAATGTGCCGCACATGCACAAGTCCCAAAGTGCCACACATGCGCAGGTCCCATTGTGCCACACATGCACAGGTCCCATTGTGCCGCACATGCACAGATCCCATTGTGCCACACATGCACAGGTCCCATTGTGCCACACATGCACAGGTCCCATTGTGCCACACATGTGCAGGTCCCATTGTGCCACACATGCGCAGGTCCCATTGTGCCACACATGCACAGGTCCCATTGTGCCACACATGCGCATGTCCCATTGTGCCACACATGCACAGGTCCCATTGTGTCACACATGCACAGGTCCCAAAGCGCCACACATGCGCAGGTCCCAAAGCGCCACACATGCGCAGGTCCCATGAACAGGCCATTTTGCCTGCTTGAAAATTATATTCGGCAATCTGAAATATTCTGAAATCTGATACACATTTGGCCCCAAGCATTTCGGGGTAAGTCATGGTCAACCTGTATTACAACATAAACTAGATCACCCTTGTTTGTGTGTTAAGACACCCTGGGCGAGTGTGCTGTCAAATCCAACCCCACAGACCATGGAGTCCCAACAGAAGTGAATTAACCAATAATTCTTGTGTTCCGACGATCTTTAACCCTTGACTGCTCCAATGACTTTCAGCCATCAGGGGCTGAATTCTCCAATAATGGGGCTATCTCCCCACGCCAACGTCAAAATGCAGGCATTTCATTCTGGACTTTCCTTAAGAAGTTCTGGCTGTGGATACAGGGCCCTGCACTTCCAGTTGGGAGTCCGTGCCTGCGGCGGCCACCCCGTGGGACATGTCGGACTCACCGCGGAGCAGCACAAGTAGCGTAGGTCCCCCCGAGATCGCGCATGCCCGCGGATCAATGCCGCCCGATCGCTGCCCCGGCCGTCCATGAGGCCCCCCCACCTCCGATGAAGGATCCCCCTCATAGGATCTTTGTTGCTTAGGAATAGATCCAATCAAGAGAGTTTCAGGTTGACGCAGTTCCGTCTTTCTACCACCATAAGATGCTGTACACAGCAATTCCGCTCCTCAGCAGCCACAGCACCTGTGTTCCCATTTTTAAAATCACAAGTGAACTCGCCTGTTTCCTGACTTTTAAAACAGTAAGTGACTCTTGCCATCGATAATTCCTCCTGGCGGAGGTGGAGCATCGCGGGAGCCCCATAGAATACTAGGACGGTCACTTTAATGGCATGTTTACTGCATGTACGGTGTAGAACGCATTCATGCCGCTGTCGAGGCACTGGAGCATGGCATTCCATTTTGCACTCCAAGTATTGTGTTTCAAAGTATTTCACAGAATGCCAAACAGTTTGAGATGTATTTAAAATACATGATAAGGCCCTGTATAAATCCTTTCCTTTCTGATTTCATATTCTTCCACCTTGTCCGACATTATGGGCTTTAGTCTTTTAACTAGGTTTCTCAGTGAAGAAGAAACACTGTTCATTGAAATAGATGTATTGAATATGACTTTATTTTAAATGGAAGATTTAGCATAGCCATTACTTTGAGGATGTCTGCATGGCAGTGAAACATGAAGATATCAAATCAATATGCATATTCACTTTGTATTATATTGCTGGGACAATTTTAGGTATATGTCTTCATTTTGCCTTTGTAATCGCAATTACCCTTATCTTATAAGTTTGCAGTGTAACAAATTGGTGCACTATTGAACTATGAGTGTGTCTTACTTATTTGATAATTTAAAACAAATTTATCTTTATTAGTTTCATATAAATCTGAATATTTTAGCATAATTAGGACTTTCATTTCCACCTAGGCCGGATTTAATTTCCTTTCTACAAATCAATAATGGTTTGAAAAATTGTTGTGTGAATTTACATTTGTTTCTAATTAAGTTTTCCGCACACGTTTCATTGTCCAATTTGTAGCAGGTATCTTAAATTGCCATGAATTAATGAACAACAATCAGTAAGAATGAATACTGTAATTAACTGTTTATATGAACAATGCAAATGTGAGCAAATGCATTGGAATTTGGTAGGATAATGCCAGCAGCAAATCATGGCCCAAACCATTGGTATTTTAACTCAGAGCCACGCTTTGCACACTCACAAGTGTATCATTGTTTTATTTTCAATTCTGTAAGTAATATCCTGATGAGTCTGATTTGCTCTGGATGATATGAACTGCTGCAATGTCCTTGAAAAGGATGTTGCGGTTGTGTCATAAGGTTTAGGCTGACAATGGAAAAGGGCAAAGAACAATCCAGAGTAAAATTAATTAATTAATTAACTGGGGGAATAGACAACTTCAATGGGGTAAAATGAGTCTAGGCCGAATAAATTGGAAGGAGGAAGGAGCAGTGCTCCGAAAGCTAGTGTTTGAAACAAACCTGTTGGACTTTAACCTGGTGTTGTAAGACTTCTTACTGTTCTCACCCCAGTCCAACGACGGCATCTCCACATCATGAATAAATTGGAGTCAAAGGTTGACAGAAAAAACAGTAGCTGTACAATGCGCTACCTTCAAAGCAGAGATAGTTTGGGCAGAGTCAAGGTATATTGCCACAAAAGTGAAAGGTAGAGCAAACAAAACCAGAGCTCCCTGGATGACAATTATGACAGATATCAGGAAGAAAATAGAATCAAGCTGAATATAAAAGGTGTAGATGGGAGGTGAAAAAGCAAACAAAAGAAGCAAAGAGGAAGTTTGAAAATAGACTTGCAATCAATATAAAAGGCAATCCCAAAGTCATCTTCAGGCATAAATATCTGTAAAAGGAGAAATAGGGCTAATTAGGGATAAAAAGGGAGATTGACCCATGGAGATGGAGAGCATTGCTGAGGTATTAATTAAATACTTTTCATCTGTCTTTCCCAAGGAAGAAGGTGCTACTCAGGCCAGGAAAGAGGAGATAATTAAGAAACTGGAAGGGTTTACAATTGATATTGGATAGGAGATATTGGATAGGCTGTCTGCACTTATTGATAAGGCATCAGGAGTGAATGAAATGCATGCAAGGATACTGAGGAAAGTGTTGGGCAGCACGGTGGCACAGTTGTTAGCACTGCTATCCCATGGCACCGAGATCCCAGGTTCGATCCTGACCCTGGGTCACTGTCTGTGCGGAGTTTGCACATTCTCCCCGTGTTTGCGTGGGTTTCTCCCCCACAACCCAAAGATGTGCAGGGTAGGTGGATTGGCCACATTAAATTGCCCCTTAATTGGAAAAAATTAATTGGGTACTCTAAATTTATTTTTAAAAAGGATACTGAGGAAAGTGAGTGGAACTTACACAACCACTGGCCATAATTGTTCTGTCTTCCTTTGACTCAGAAGTGGTGTCAGAGGCCTCGAGAATTGCAAATGTCACACCCTTGTTCAGAAAATGGTGTAATAATAAGCCCAGCACTAAGCCCAGCATTTTAGCTTTGGTGGTGGGGAAATTTCTAGAAACAATAATTCTGGACAGAATTAATAGTCGCATGGACAAATGCGGGTTAACAAAGGAAAGCCAGCATGGATATTGCAGGGGAAAATTGTGTTTAACTAGCTTGCTGGAGTTCCTTGAAGAGTTCACAGAGATACTGATGGAGGGAATGCTTTTAATGTGGTGAACATTAGACTTCCAAAAACTGTATGATACTGTTGCAATACAAGACTTGTGAGCAAAGATAGAGCTCATGGCATAAAAGGGACAGTAGGAACATAGGTATGAAATTGGCTGAGTGGTAGAAAACAAAGCGTATTGGTTTTGTGGACATTTTCTGGTTTGAAAAAAGGTTGGCAGTGGAGTTCCCCAGGTGTCAGTATTGCAACCCTTGCTTTTCCTGATATGTCCATAGAAGAACCCCTCCAGTGCAAAAGGAGGTCATTAAGTCCATCGCGCCTGTGCCAACTATCCAAAAGAGCACTCTACCTGGGCCCATACGCCGCCCTATCCCCGTAATCCCACACATTGATCATGGCCAATCCACATTACTTGCACATCTTTGAATACTAAGGGGCAACTTGCATGGCCAATCCGCCTAACCTGCATATCTTTGGACTGTAGGAGGAAACCAGAGAACTTGGAGGAAACCCACGCAGACAAGGGAGGACATGCAAACCCCAGGCAGACAGTCACCCAAGATCAATCAAACTCGGGTCCCTGGCACTGTGAGGCTGCAGTGCTAACCATTGTACCACCGCTGTCCCTAAATATATCAATGATCTAGACCTTGGTGCACAGGGCACAATTTCAGAGTTTGGAAATTATACAAAACTTGGCGTGGAATGCCCTGCCTGCAACAGTAGTGGACTCGCCAACACTAAGGGCATTCAAATGGTCATTGGATAGACATATGGACGATAAGGGAATAGTGTAGAAGGGCTTTAGAGTGGTTTCACAGGTCGGCGCAACATCGAGGGCCGAAGGGCCTGTACTGCGCTGTAATGTTCTATGTTCATTGTGAACTTTGAGGGGGACAGTGTAGAACCTCAAAATGACATTGACAAGTTGATGGAATGGCCAGACACTTGGCAGATGAAGATCAATGTGGAGAAATGTGAAGTGATTCATTTTAGGAAGAACATGGAAAGACAAAATAAGATAAAGGTACAATTCTAAAGGGGATGCAGGCGTAGAGGTAGGGGGTGTATATGTGTATATATCATTGAAGGTGGCAGGATGGGATGAGAGAGCAGTTAATAAAGTATACAGTATCAGAGGCTTTGTTCATTGGGGTTTATACAGTAACAGACCAAGGAGCTTATGTTGAACTTGTCTAAGACACTGCTCCGTAACTTCTATGGCAATCAGAGTCTGATCCACACTGCTTCTACTTAGCCATCTGGAAATGAAGCCACTCTTTTCTTGTCCGGCCTTCTGCCTCAGGCTAGGCAAGAACAGTATAGTGTAGTGGCTTTCTGAGGCTTTATATTAAGGGCAGGAAGGTCGGAGATAAAGAAGCCACGCTCACCTTTTTATAGCAGGTGGTCAGTGAGAGGGGGTGGGGGAATGGAGAGGTCGAGGAGATGGGGTTTTGATGGTAAGAAGGAGCTTCGATGGTCAGTGTGGAAGCACAGGTGACTGGGGTGGTGGTCGGGAGGTCAATGGCGGGGGAGGGTTCCCAGTGGTCAGTGGGCGGGAGTGGAATCAGGTGCTCAATGCATGAATGGGACCAAATTGTAACTGGGGGAGTTGAGAGGTCAGGGGGTTGATCAGAGCAGGGTGGGGTGGGGGGGGGGGGGGAGTGCAGAGTGGGTGGTCAATGTAGGAGGGGGTGGGTAGTCACTGGAATGGGAGAGGCTCAGGGGAGGGGTTAAGGTTGTTGAGGAAGGGTCAGTGGGGAAGGTTGGATGGTCAGGGTGGTGGGCAATGGGGGTGGGTAATCAGGGTAGTGGTCAGTGGGGGTGGTCAGGTTGAAGAGACGGCAGTCGGGCCATCCTGTGGGGATGCTGGGGGGGTGTAGTTTGGGGGTCCAATGGGGGGTAGGGGAGGGTATTGTTACGATAGACGTTCGGAATGGTTGTAATTCTTCTAACTTTGGAATTGTTCCCAATGCGGGACAATGGTCTAACAGAAGTTTAAAATTCATAGGCAATTGAAAAGAGAATTAAACTGCTTTCTGAAAAAAAAAAGGGTGTGTAGGGTCATGAATGGAAGACAGAAGACTAAATGAGTTGGTTATTCAGAGAGCTAGTGTGGACACGATGGCCTGAATGGGCCTCTCCTGCACTGTGACAATTCTGCGATTCTGTGGTTTAATTTTGACTGCTTACTGTAATCTTTACTGTTACTCTATTGTTTGAAGTGTAATATTCACCTGCTTAGTAACTAGAAAAACATATTTAATTGTGAACTTTGCACAGCAAAAATTATTTTTTTTCCCATCCAAATATTTATAATTATAAATGGTAAAAATGTCTTGCCTGTTGGGCATTAAAATTATTTCACTCTGTATGGGAAAGGAGAAGACTACAAATCCAAAACAGTCAGGTAAAACACCATATAATTTGGCCCTGTGCTTTGAGTTAACTTTTAGTACTTGGAGTTAAATTTCCAAAACTCTTAAAAAGGAACAGTGTGAAAAATCAGTTTATTTCAAGTGTTTAACTAAATTAGTATTTATATACCGTCTACGTTAAACACCAGACATTGTGTTCATGATCCAGAGACTTTACGCAAATAAGCCAGACTTTTGGCTCACACTCGAGAATGGTACACCCATGGTATTAGATTATAAGAAGAGACATGGGGTGTTGCATAGAATAATGGAATAGGACTGTTTTAAAAACCAGCAACAGATAACAGCACCATTGAACAACTATTTTACATATAATGGTGTGCCACGGTGACACAGTGGTTAGCATTGTTGCCTCACAGTGCCAGGGCTCAATTCCGACCTTGGGTGACTGTGTGGAGTTTGCACATTCTCCCGTGTCTGCGTGGGTTTACTCTGGGTGCTCCGGTTTCCTCCCACAGTCCAAAGATGTGCAGGTTAGGTAGATTGGCTATGCTAAATGGCCCCTGAGTGTCCAGGGATGTGCATGTCGGGTTTGTGCAGACTCAATGAGCCAAATGACACTATAAGGATGCAATGATTCTATGATAATATTTAATATTTCACAGTAAGAGACACAAATTACACACCAGGAATAAAAAATAACCAAGGGGCTAATAAGAATAAGGGGCTGGATTCTCCGCCGGCGGGATGCTCTGTTTTGCCTGCGGCCCGTGGGTTTCCCGATGGCGTGGAGCTGTCCCACAATGGGAAACCGCCATTGACCAGCTGGCGTAATGGCGCATCCCGCCGGCGGAGTGAACCTGAAATGTGGTGAGGTGGAGAATACAGTCCGAGAAATTTAAAGCAATTGGCATCAACAGAGAAAAAGTATTAGAGAATTTTAAGTGACCAAAAACCGACAAATTCCCAAGGCATACATCCTAGGATTCATCCCATCTAGCCTCCAGAACGCAAAGCCCTCCATGCCCTTCCTGGGCTTCCCTATCCCTCTGGATATAGCCCTGTCCTACCACCCTCCGCGGATTCATCCACTTTTCAAGTATGGGCCTCCTAACAGTCCCAGCAACACCTGCTACAGGGTTCTGACATTTCTGGGACTGCTAGAATTGTTGTCTAATCATATCGGCATCTCTAAATAATAATAATAATCTTTATTATTGACACAAGTAGGATTACATTTGTCATGATATTCAAACACACACATCATGATGGACACACTAACAGGCAAATCAGAGTACACAACACCACAACCAATCACAGACAAGAACACCAACCAGATAAAAAGCACGAGCACGACACCTGGTGGTCAGTAGGTCTGGGGAGAAGGGAACAAGAAAGAGCTGTTAAAACATCACAAGCAGGGAACCCCCACCATTAACACTGCAATGACGTTTACTGTGAAAATCCCCTCGTCGTCACACTCCGGCGCCTATTTGGGTATACTGAGGGAGAATTCAGAACGTCCAATTCACCTAACAAGCACGTCTTTCGGGACTTTGTGGGAGGAAACCGGAGGAAACGGAGGAAACCCGCGCAGACACAGGGAGAATGTGCAGACTCCGCACAGACAGTGATCCAAGCCGGCAATCGAACCCGGGACCCTGGCGCTGTAAAGCAACAGTGCTAACCATTGTGCTACCGTGCTGCCCGTTTTGAGGTCAAAACCTCCTCCCATTGAGGGGAGGAAGTGCCACTCTTTGCTTTTCCAACCCATCAGCAATGCGTTGCAGGTGCTTTGGCTGCCAGCTAACTCTTGCAATGGTGGGATGGTGGGGTGGGAAGAGGGGGGGGAGTGTGGCAGTCGCCATCCCCCCCACCATGTGAAATCCAGCCCCATGTCTAGGGAGCGACATTCTTGCCTTGGGGGAGTAGTGTGAAGATTCGCCAGATTGGTTTCTTATTTGAAAGGTTAGGCCGATGATGAGAGTCTGTTTAATTTGGACCGATATTCTCTGGAGTTTTGAAAATTGAGAGGTGATCTCATTGAAATTTATAAGATTCGTAAGCGGCTTCACAAGGTAGACACTGGAAAGTTAGTTTCCTCTGGTTAGGGAATATTGAACATAGGTAGATATAGCCCTGGATAAATAAAAGAGTCAATCACTTAGGACTGCGATGAGGAGAAATACACTACTCAATGAGTTGTGGATCTTTTTAATGAACTACAGCAGGGATATGTAGATGCTTAACAATTGAGTACATTCAAGACTTGAGACAATAGTCTCTCAGGGAGTCAAAGGATTTTGAGATCAGGCAGGAAATTGGAATTGAGATAGAATTAAGGAACAAACCGTAAAACAGGAAAATGAGAAGAATGGTCTGAACTTTTCTTGTATACTTTAAAATGGGTCACCAGTAAAATGCTGTGGAAATAAGAATACTGGGCCGAACTGTTTTTGCCTTCTGGGATTAAGATCAGCCATGGTCATATTGAATGGTGGCCTGGGCTTGGGTGGTCTAAATATCTACTCCTGCCCTTGATTCTTCTGCTGATATTTTCTTAAAAGAGAATTGAATAAATATTTGCCGGGAAGAATTGCAGGGACGTTGGGAAGGAAGAGGATTGTGGGTTTACTGAGTTAGTACAGGCACAATGTGCTGAATAGCCTTATCTGTGCAGTATAATTACACAATTGTGTGATTTACCATCCAATAGGAAGGTAAGTAAAGGCACCGTTAGGTGTTTCAAATCGTATAAATAATCTAAAATCAATATATTAAAGAAAGCCAAGAGAGTTGTACTGGGAAACAGAATATTAAATACTGAAAATTACATCTTAAACGGATATTGGAAGTAACTATTTTGCTGAAAAGGCGATAAATGTTTAGAACAATGAGTCAGATGGGATAATAAAGACAAATATTTCAAAATGCAGGTGGATGCTACAATCGGAGCAGTAAAGTAGTAAAACGATGAGCTTTGATGGTTGAATGGCCTTTTGTCACCCTTTATTTTTCTTCCGTTCCACTGAGTGCACATCCACAATTGGAGCAGTGGATGATAAGAAAAATCTATTTCAAAACAGATGGAGAAATGCTGAAGCAGGATTTGGCTCTCCTTCAAAGACTAATGTGACACATTTACTTCCCCATCCCAGCACGCCTTCTAAAATCAAACAAATTGTTGAAGGTGTTACCAAAATGTTGGAAGAGAATAAAAGGAGATAAGCACATTTTACAGCAAAGGTCAGGACAACTACTAGAGTTAAAGGAAGGTGATGCTCTAAGGATGTGACCATAAACCTAAGGTGACAACAACTGCTACATTTCAGGAAATACATTCCCTGATCTCAGAATTAGAAACATGAAGAACATGAAGGAGGCAATCCCTTACTGAAAAAGTAAACTATTTATGATCTGCAAGATATATTAAGGTGGATCTAAATTCAAAAATGTGAATTTTGCATTATTGGAATTTAACTAAGAAAATGTCAATATTAAGAGTAAATACTCATTGGAATCAGAATTTGGAGCACAGAAGGAATTGCATTTCCCAAGTCCTTTTAGTTATATTCTGAACCACAGGGCCTGAAGTATAATAAAGCAATGAGCTAAGTAAACATTATTGAAGTCAAATCACTATATTTAGATCGACACATATAGGGCGGGATGTTCAAGCCCTTCCCGCTGCAGGATCTTCCTGTCCTGCTGAAGATCACCACCCCGCAGCGGGTCCCACTCAGCGGGACAGGTGACCCACACACAACGCCGTGGACATTGGTGGGACCGGAAGATCCTGCCGCTGGACGACGGCAAGCCTCTGCCACCAGAAAGTATGCTGTGGTGGGGGGAGGGGAGTATACAATTCTGTCCCTCGTTTAATTCACATAAGCAAAGGTCCAGATTTTGGGATCACCTGTGGAGCAATGTCTCGCAAGGGAAACTGCCCACAAAGATTTAATAATCTCTATGGTATGGATTTCCCTCTTCTTGACAGTCATTGAACAATAATAATCATTTAAATAACGTGTATTTTTTTTATCGTGGAGAACTTTGACATTCCATCGACAAAAAATTAGTTTTCAGCATCGGAGCTATTTTTCAGATGTAGTTATGAACTTTGTATGTCATTAAAACCCCATTCATGCCTTATTCAACAAGGTGTAACTTTTTCCAGGCTTTTTTTTACAGGACGACTAATAGCTTCAATAAAGTAAGATTTCATCAATTCAGTGATTTTTAATTGATTACTACAGCTGTGCACCCTATCGAAAAACATTGCAGCACTGACTGCAACTTCTGAATTTAATGTTTAATGGTGCATGTATGGATTGCACAAGTTGCTGTCAGTTTCAGAAGAGCTAACCCTGCCAGTTTTACCATCATTATTACTGCAAAATTTGGGTCATTTTAAAATATGATTTACAAAATGTATATACTTGCTGTCATCTCCAGGGTTTATGATTTAATGTTCCATAAAGAGAGTTTTGAATGGTAGGAATTCAGGCACTCTTATCCCCTTGTCAGAATATCCAAAATACCTTTCTATTGCACCAAGGGCACTAACTCGTAAAAATTGCCTTGGATGGACTATTTTAAGCAACGTTTGTAATGTTGGAGAAAAATTATTTTAGGCAGGATGTCAACTTTTCAAATCTTACTATGTTATATTGAAAGGGATCTCTAACAACAAATGTATAATCAGTAGCAGATAGACATGCACTTGAGGAAAATTATGCAGTGTTGTAGCTGTTACATGAGCCAGCTGGATGCCTTGTTAGATAGAGAACAAATGGAACCACCTCTGAACAATACCATGCTGAACATGTGTAACTGTAAGATGCAGTCATAAATAAGAGGATACTGAGTGCTGTACCAAATTTACTTTGAATAAGCAACAGCAGTACATGTAACATCATTATCAATGTTCATGTCCGACATAGTCATCAGGAGAGATATACACGGAGAAATTCCCTTTTAACAGGCATCTAAGAATAACACACTGGAGACACAAATATACATCATGCTTTAAACTTTCTTCTCGTCAAAATACTCTTGAAAAATACATGTTTACACCTAGTTAAACAGTTCATTCATAATCTACAACACATATTCGTGAGAAAGAGTGTCATCATAAGTTAATTTTTAAGTGCTTCCTGCAGCACTTAAGAATTTATTTTAAGTTTAGAGGTAAAAGATTTGAATCAAGCAAAAAAACTGCAAAGTAGAATCTAGAGAGTAGTAACAATACTAGCCAATTTTCCACAATTAGTTTTATCCTATAAATTAGTTTGACGTCCAGGAAGGTGGTATCTGGATGTTATGAGGGGAATTCAGGTGACAGAATACCAGAGTATAAACTTCTGATTTTGAATTTCTAACAATGGTGCGGTGGTGAAGGCTAGACAAATTAGTCCCCATCACTCCTTTGCTGAAGGAGTGTTGATTTTTCATTCTCTTCTCTATTGGACTTGGCTGGAGTTACCATTTTAATTGGGAGAGCAGGAAGATTGATTTCTGAAATTCTTGATATTTTAAAAATTCTAATCAGCACTTTATAACTCTTCTAATGTTGGTTCATACACCAGTAGTATCAGAGATTGGAGGTAATGGCTCGGTACCACTTGTAGATGATTAAATTATGTAAATCATCCATTACTGCCAGAAGAGGAAAATAACTGCAGTTTATAATGACTGTAGTTAATTTGCTCTGGTGATAAATTCTGTTGTCCACACACAGGAAATTTATGTCACTGAATTTGTAAAATCTTATGTATGGATTTTAATTTTGGAATAGGATATGTTCTATACTTTCTATAGAATTATTACTTATTTAATGCAATTGAGTTAATCTCCATAATTTTAATTACACTAATCAATCTTTTTGCATTGAACATGGGGATTGAAGACTAAGGGCAACTTTTAAGTCAACTGGCGTAAGAACGTGAGGAGATACTTGAGCTAAGATAGAAGAGAGGAGAATAGAAATATTTGGAAGAAGGAGGGAGGTGGGGGACAGAAAGAGGAGGGGAGGAGGGTGAGGTTGAGGCAATGGAAAGGACAAGTAAGACAGTGAGGAGAGGGAATGAGACTAGGGAAAGGATGAGCAAGAAATTAGAGGAGAAGCAAGTAAAGAGTGGGAAGAAGGAGAGAAAAGGAAGATAAATTAGACAATTAGGTGCTGCAAAGGAAATAACAACTGGGAGGAGTGGATACGGGAAAATAGGGAAAGATAAAGGGCGCAATTCAGAGGAAAAATTGAAAGTCCGCTTTTGGTTGCATTTGGCAGGGTGTTTCTCGGCGGCTGCACCGTCAAGATTGACCCCACTATTCAACGGCACTTTGTTGTTTCTTTGGGCCTCGGGGAATTTCTCCCTGTCAAGGCCACAGTTAATCGATTTACCTGCACTGAGCTCGCCAGTGGAACTGGCTGCTTGCAGATTGGGGTACCATTTTGAACAGCTGCCCTGATCGCTACACCTTTTAGGCTCCCCCCTCTTTCAGGAAGCCGCTTCACCCCCCCCCCCAACCTTTTATTGTCTCCTTGAACGCTCCCTCACTCTCCCTCTCATGGGCAAGGCCCCCAGATCTGACCCCTGGCAATGTCAACTTGCCCTTGGGCACCATGGCACTGCTATGCTAGCACTGCAAAGGTCCCAGGCTGGCATTGCCAAGGTGCCCGCATGTCAGGGGGAGTGTCAGGGTGCTACTCTGCCCTGTCCCCGACTACCCATGGGGGCTCTAATAACCTGCAAGATCCAGCAACGTGCCTCCACGCCCGGCACACATTTGGTGGAAACCAGTGCTAAAGAGCGCCCAGTTAAGGTCTCACTGGCACGGCCATTAACTCCCAGGCGCTGGATTCATGCAGCTTCCTGGTATTCAAATGAGCCTAATGGTTCAGTTAGATCACATTATGTGTGTGATCCAGATCACGCGGGGTGGAGCAAGTTAGGTGACTTGCGTTAAGCCCGGTGCCTCGCACAAAGCCAGTTTTAGGGCTTTCGCAGGATTCACCCATTGCATGCGGCTCCACACCAGGTACAACTCATGGCTGAATTGCACCAAAAGAAACAAAATGAAGGTCAATATTTGTCTCGGTGGTAGAGGTGAAGAGTTGCAAATGTTGCCACAGTTGGAATCTGAGGCAGGTCGGGAGATATCAACAGGGAATAGTTGACATGATTTTTATTGAAGTAGGATGGAGAATCCAGATAGTAATTCTTCTGGCTAGGTTGGGGGTTCATTTGGAAAGGTTTGTCCTGTTATTTGGCCTCTCACAGTTTGCTCCTTCAGCCTTTGCGTACATCACCTTTTGCATTTTCAGCTTTGGTGATGATCAGATGAAATATTTGTTTCCCCTCTCACCCTTCTCTTCATTGAACAGTTGTCCAATTTTACAACAAAGAACCAATTAGGAGATGCAGATTAAACATTTGACTATAGATGAGGAGGGAGAATTTGCATAACACAGAAATTATAATAGTGTTATGACACCCTCGGCAGGTGGGCGATCAATTCCAGCCCCACAGACCCCAGAGCCTCAACATAAGTGAATTAACCAGAAATTTGTGTATTATCCTGAGATTTTTAACCCTTGACTGCTCCAATGAGTTACAGGCACCAAATTTGTAAGTAAAATATTAACAGAACTGTTTATTTATAACAAGAGTAAAAGATGAACATATAATGATAAGAATGGAACAATGGTTTGCTCATCTAGTTATTACCCAAACCCTGTCCCACCATCCACCCAGACACACACAAGACATACACATAATGAGGTGAACAAAATGTTTCAAAATAACAGGGATTAAAAGGGCATGAGTTTGTCTTTTGCTGCTGTAGCCTATGGTCTTCCAAGGTCATGAAGTGCTGAAATCATCGGTTGGTTTGGATCTGTTAATAGTTGTCTTCAATTAGAGCATGCAAGCTGTAGAATTCTTTCTGGGCAGTCACTTTCAGTTGAATGACCACCACCAGACAGGCTATCTGACTCACTGAGACAATATTAAAATCTTTCACCTGAGGATTTCAATAAAGGTTTTAAACAGCCCATTCTTCCTGCAGTGGCGCTGGACTTGAACCTGCCATAGGCTGAACTGACTGCAGAGAGAAGGTCTGTAAACACAGGTCATCAGTTGAGGAAAATCAGTTTCAGCTCTCCCTCCTTTTAATCAGAAGTTAATCTTTCACAGACCTGGCTGCATATAAAGAGTGTTTTAAACCTGTCCCTTCAGACAGAGACCCATGAGATCAGAGAGATCAGGGCTTGTACTTTCCTCTTCTTGATCAAACCAAAAACCGACTTGGAGAAACAGAGAATGCCTACCAGCTCAGCTGAGGAGAAAGCAGAGCCTCCAACTGAGGTCTTTGCGAGAGACCCAACCCCCTCAGGGAGAAATAACTTAAAGCCTTCTTCAGCTCTACCCCAAAAAAAACCCTGAAACCTGAGAGCCAGCCTGCTTTTTTTCGTGAGACTTTGGAAGGGTTCCACCAATCGCTATCGACAACAGGGCTTTGTCCCGGAATTCTAGGAGAGCTGATTGGTTGCTGGCCAAGCCTGTCAAAATGGGTCATCGCTGATATCAGAGCACATCCTGCAGCTGTTATTTTTAATTATAGGTGCAGGTCCCAGCAATGCCCAGGTGCAGGAATTATAACAGTCAAAAGAACAGGAATTAAAAGGGAGACAAGAGTCCAATGAGGATTCATAAGAGGGTTCCTTACAATAGGTTGTTCCGTCATGAGACCAGGAGATCAGAACATTGTCTTTTTGTAAGCCTTTTCAGCCATTACTGACAATGACATCTGTCATCTCCTTTCTTAACTGAATTAGTCATTAATTTTATGTGAAACTTAGCCTGGGTGTTGTCAACAGTGCTGTTTGTGATATCTTAACAGGAAATGTGCGGCACTTATTCTCTCTTTTTTCCCATTTCCCACACAATTTCAATTTAAATTCTAAGTGCCGGCAGTATACATGGAAAACTTGCCCAATTCAGCCGTGGGGATAGTTTTTCATTGGTGTAACCCTCTGTCAGCTGATAATACAGTAGGTATGGATAGACAATAAACCAGTCTCCTGGTCAAATAGGGAGACTCTGCATTATGGCCCAAATACATTGACATTGACAAAGTCTTATTGAGAGCACAAATGTGGCATGGGTGTTTTTCAAAGTAAAATTTTGTTTGTTAATTTGTATTACATTGGTTTCATTTTATTCATGTGGCATCATTGTTATTTGTTGAGACTGGATTAGTCAGATCTAAATGTACTGGCATGCCTCATAGTTGGCACAAATTGATGGTTACATGGGTGTTAGACACATTTCCTTTATTGTGGAAGAAACAATGTTGTGCTTTTTTTTGTTCATTCATTATTGAAAGTTCATGTTAGTGTTCAATGTTGTACATGTCACTCTGTGGGACATGGCTAAACTTGCGACTTCAGCTCACCCTCCATCCTATGCATTGTAAAGGGCATTGCCTGAGAGCACTCTCAGCAGGGATAATTGCAAATTTGTAGGCGAATTACTGTAATAAATCTGCCAGCCAGCACCTGATGGATCCACATTTGGACAGTAGTGACACTGCACTTTAGGCCCTCCATTTCCTTACCTTAATTGACTTTCCCCGCCACATTCAGGACACCAGGCACTTTCCACATTGATGGCGAAGATGGGCAACATTGTGCTGTGAGCATGATGGTAAAATAGACCAACTGTCTCTCTGCAGAATGACTTTCATGGGAACGGGAGGACACCATCTTGTTACTGGACATTTCACAGATAACACTTGTTTTAGGAAATCGAGAACAATACTCTCTCAAGGTCGAATGCTGCCTGGAAGCTACAGGATTGATTAAGTTAAACCTTATAAAAAACAGTAGCTTTGAGATTTCAACAGCAAAACCGCCGGGATCAACATTCGTAAGGCAAGACCTGTACCTGTGAGGGCGAAAGATAAAGGTGGCAAGTATAGGGAACCCTGGATAACGAGAGACATTGTGAACGTTGTCAAAAAGAAAAAGTAAGCATTCGTAAGGTCTAAAAGGCTTAGTACAGATGAAGCCCTTGAAGAATATAAAAAAATAGGAAGGAACCTAAGGTAGGAAATAGGAAGGCTAAAAGGGGTTATGAAATGTTGTTGGCAAACAGGATTAAGGAAAATCCTAAGGCGTTTTATACATCTGTAAAGAGCAAGAGGGTAGCCAGAGAAAGGGTTGGTCCATTCAAGGATATTGTAGGGAATCTAGGTATGGAACCAGAAGAAATGGAGGAGATACTAAATGAATACTTTGCCTCAGTATTCACCAAAGAGAAGGGCTTGGTGGATGAGGAGTATAGGGTAGAGTGTGTAGATATTCTGAGTCATATTGATATTAATAAAGAGGAGGTGTTGGGCATCTTAAAAAACACTAAAGTAGGTAAGTCCCCAAGGCCTGATGGGATCTACCCCAGAATACTGAGGGAGGCAAGGGAGGAAATTGCTGGGGCCTTGACAGTGATTTTTGTATCCTCATTGGCTAGAGGTGAAGTTCCAGAGGGCTGGAGAGTAGCCAATGTTGTTCCATTGTTTAAGAAGGGCAGCAGGGATAATCCAGGGAATTATAGATCGGTGAACCTTCCATCAGTTGTACGGAAATTATTGGAAAAGATTCTTACTGGCAGGATTTACTCACATTTAGAACCAAATGGACTTATTCGTGATGGACAGCATGGTTTTGTGAAGGGGAGGTCATGCCTCACTAATTTGATCGAGTTTTTTGAAGAAGTAACAAAGATGATAGATGAGAGAACGGCAGTAGATGTTGTATACATGGACCTCAGTAAAGCCTTTGACAAGGTACCTCATGGGAGACTGGTACAAAAGGAGAAGTCACATGGGATCAGAGGAGAGCTGGCCAGTTGGATACAGAACTGGCTTGGGCACAGAAGACAGAGGATAGCAGTAGAAGGATGCTTTTCTGAATGAAAGGCTGTGATTAACGGCATTCACAAGGATCAGGTCTGGGACTTTGTTGTTTGTAGTGTATGTAAATGATTTGGAAGAAAATGTAGCTGGTCTGATTAGTAAGTTTGCAGACGACACAAAAATTAACAAGATAATCTTTATTGTCACAAGTAGGCTTTCATTAACACTGCAATGAAGTTCCTCTGAAAAGCCCCTGGACGCCACATTCCAGCGCCTGTTTGGGTACACAGAGGGAGAATTCAGAATGTCCAAATTACCTAACGGCACGTCTTTCGGGACTTGTGGGTAGAAACCGGAGTAACCGGAGGAAACCCATGCAGACACGGGGAGAACGTGCAGACTCCACACAGACAGTCACCCAAGCCAGGAATCGAGCCTGGGTCCCTGGAGCGGCAAAGCAACAATGCTGCCCACATTGGTGGAGTTGCGGATAATGAAGAGGATTGTCAGAGGATACAGCAATATACAGGATACAGGATATAAACTGGTTGGAATCTTGGTTGGAGAAATGGCAAATTGAGTTTAATCCAGACAAGTGTGCGGTAATGCACTTTGGAAGGTCCAATGCATGTAGAAATTACACAGTAAATCGTAGAACCCTTGTGAGTATTAACAGGCAGAGGGATCTGGGCGTGCATGTCCACTGATCACTGAAAGTGGCAACATATGTGGATAAGGTAGTCAAGAAGGTATGGGGCATGCTGGCCTTCATCGGTCGGGGTATTGAGTATAAAAGTTGGCAAGTCATGTTGCAGCTGTTCAGGACCTTGGTTAGGCCTCATTTGGAATATTGTGTACAATTCTGGTCACCACACTCCCAGAAGGATGGGGATGCATTGGAGAGGGTGCAGAAGCGGTTTACTAGGATGTTGCCTGGTTTGGAGGGCATTAGCTATGAGGAGAGGTTAGATAAATGCGGTCTGTTCTCACTGGAACAACCGAGGTTGAGAGGTGACCTGATAGAGGTCTACAAGATTATGAGTGGCATGGACAGAGTGGATAGTCAGATGCTCTTTCCTCGGGTAAGAGAGTCAAGTACTCGGGGACATAGGTTTAAAGTGCATGGGGAAAAGTTTAGAACGGATATGCAAGGCAAATTTTTTACACAGAGTGGTAAATATATGGAACGCGTTACCTGGGGAGGTGGTGGCAGCAGGTACGATAGCAATATTTAAGGGGCATTTAGACAAATATATGAATCAGGTGGGAATGGAAGGGTAAGGACTCCGTAAGTGCATACGGTTTTAGTTTAGGCAGGTACCATGGTCTTGGAGGGCCTGATCCTGTGCTGTATTGTTCTTTGTTCTTTAAAAACTCACAACATACACCCTCCAGAGTGAGTCGCGCCAAGTTATCTCCTTTGGGGTAGTATATTTTTGTTCCATTTGTGAGTCTTGAAACATACGTAACTGTTTAAAATAAAGACATAAGTGAGTTGAATAAAAACTGTATAAATCAAACTTGCAGTGAGTCTCAATATGTGTCTGTGTCGTCAGTTGATGCCAGCAGAGGGCATCAACAACATCCATGCCTCTCACCCCATCTTCTGTCCTCCTGTGAATCTCTCTTCCACTCCTCCATGCCCCCTAGCCCACTTTGCAACCTCCTTCACTACTAACTCACCCTTGTCAGTCCCAAGCCTCCATATCAGTTGCCATTCTCTCCTCCTTTACGCCATAGTGTTAAAAAAGGGAAATGGCTGACCTTACACACAATTGCACAAAGCCAGCCAACTTTAAACAATTGTGAGCAGGGTGCCACAACACTCTTGTGCGCCACTGACTTTATCCCGAGGGTAGAACTGCATTAAAAACCCTTTCATGCTAATGGATATTCATGGCATGCAAATATATAACAAGCATGGACCAATCACAGGCCGGTGTGATGTTTGTCTTGCCACAAACAAACCGCGATCTCTGCATCTCAACCCACCATTGGGAAATGAAAAATTTGCATTCCACCTAATTACATTACCCCACAAGTCATGTTTCCCACTCTTACAGGCCCCATACAATCCTGTGTCATGTGTTCTCCAGCTTTCCCAGCAGGGTTTTAATATCTCCTCCCTTTTTGTTTTCATTTTGCTTTTATATCTTTGTTTTGCTTGAGTGTTATAATGTTACATCACCATATGCTTTGCTTGAAGTTTCTGCTCAAGATGTAATATATATATAATACTGTGACCATGCATTGTTTGAATAGAGACAGTGAAGGTACTGGATATAATGTGTCATGACCGTGGATAGTTTTATGGATTTGACGTAGAGTCTTGCCCAGCATAAGCACGTGTCAAGAGTTGCGAAATGAAAGTCAGCAAACCCTTCAGGATTTTGTTCAATGCATGAAATTCTTGCCAGGCTCATTGACTTTTGCGTGCAAATTCCATTGGAAATAGCTCTACATCAAGAATGTTAATTTGAAAAATTGTCCCATTATCCCTGTGAAAAATATCTCTAGCATATTCACTGAGCGGATAACTGATAGTGACAAGGATGGGAGAGTTCATTTGAGATATTTAACATGCGATGTAGCTGCTCACGTTTCTGTTCAGTACACTTGGAATGGATTGTCGAATGACAGAATAGTTTTTGGTGAGTATTTTTACAGACCAAGAACATAATTTGAACCAATGTTACATTTCATATTTGTATGTAAATGCGTTATGAATGTGGTACTAAGCCAAAAAGCCCCAAAAATATCAGGCTTGATTTCTGATCCATAGTGAGTTAACTCAACTCAACTACGGCAACACTTCGGACACTACAATTAGTCAATTGCAAGGGATAGTGAGGGTGAAAATCAGCGAAGGATCCTTATCCTAATCACTAAGTCATTAGATCCTGCTGGAAAGTATCTTTATTTGTGTCCACATTATTTGAATTTGGGGTGAGCTTTAATCGCAGACTGTGTTGAATAACCTGCCGATACTATCTATTTAAGTTGTAATATGAAGAATGACCAGAAGAGGCACCAGTGTTCTGCTGGTAAGAGTGGAACCCAAAAAGATTTGCACTTCAAATTTTCAGTTATCTGTTCAATAACTTGTAATAATGTTTGGAACTTGCAGCGGGACGTGGCGGGTCCAGTGGTCGTGATCCACGTAGGTGTCAACAGCATAGCTAGAACTAGGAAAGATGGTCTGCAGAGGGAGTACGAACAGCTAGAGGTTAAATTAAAAAGTAGATTCTCAAAAGGTAATAATCTCTGGATTACTACCTGAGCCACAAACAAACTGGCGCAGGTTAACTCAGATGAGAGAGTTAAACATGTGGCTCAAAGATTGATGTGGGAGAAATGGTTCAGTTCATGGGGAGCCTTAAACTAAAGAGTGAGGGTGAGTGATCAAATTTGGGAAGATCTGGGGAGATGTGATAAATTAAATAGAGAACACAAGACAAGAGAGCAGGTAGGAATAAGGGAAGTGATGATCAGAACAATGCAAGAAGGGAGGTGCACAAAGTTAAGAGCGCAGCAGAAAAGGCTGATAGGTTACAAAATTGGGAAAAGGGCAGAATTAAAGGTGCTGGGGACGATTTTGAGCCAAGACTCCACTCGTGAGAAACTCGGCGTGGGCTCAACATTGAGAAGAATCGAAAAATGCACTTCTCTCTTGGCATTATTGGGTTTTGGAATTTTAAATCCCCCTCTCCGATGGAGTAGTGCAAATCACACCTCGTGAGCCCAGGAACCTGGGGTGAAATTCTCCTCATTGAGGGGCTAGCCCATTGAGGGGCTAGGCCGGCGCCGGAGGGATTTCCACCCCGCCAGCTGGCGGAAACGGCTTTTGTTGCCCCGCCAGCTGGCGCGGAAATGACATCCCCGTGCGGCGCATGCGCGGGAGCGTCAGCAGCCGCTGACAGTTTCCCGTGCATGCACAGTGGGGAGAGTCTCTTCCAACTCCGCCATGGTGGAGGCCGTGGCGGAGGCGGAAGGGAAAGAGTGCCCCCACGGCACAGGCCTGCCCACGGATCGGTGGGCCCCGATCGCGGGCCAGGCCACCGTGGGGGCACCCCCGGGGTCAGATTGCCCCGCGCCCCCCCCAGGACCCCGGAGCCCGCCCACGCCGCCTTGTCCCGCTGGTAAATAGCTACTTTAATTTACGCCGGCGGGACAGGCAATTTCTCGGCGGGACTTCGGCCCATCTGGGCCGGAGAATCGAGCGGGGTGGCCTGCCAACCGGCGCAGCCCGATTCCCGCCCCCGCCGAATATCCGGTACCGGAGACTTCGGCAACCGGCGTGGGCGGGATTCACGGCAGCCAACGGCCATTCTCCGACCCGCTGGGGGGTCGGAGAATGACGCCCCTGATTTTAATACATTGGTATGTCATTAGCAAGCAATCGCTCCAGACCTTCCCGCCTCATGGAATATTCACCAGCATATTGGCATCATTGGCAATAGGTTTGGCCAGGAGTGAGGCAGTCGAGGGGATACATCCGCGAACATCAAGGTAAGTAGAGGGGCATGCCTGGGCAGTGCCCTGGCACTGACCCAGCACAGGTTTGCAATGCCAGGTTGGGGCCAATGAAGAATGTCAGTGGGGGGTCGGGAGATCTCAGTGATCTGGACTGCAGGCCGTTAGTCTGCAGTGCTGGTCGGGGCATCTTTAAAGATGGCACCCTGATTTGTTTGAAGCCACTTCTTGACTCTAAGCGGCCCTGCCACACCAGAGTGATGGTGTAAACCACGCCCACTGACTTTTTTTGGCAAAGAAGCTAAAAATTCAATGAGAATTCCTCCGGTGGTTTGCACCATTTTTCTCACTGGAACGGACACTTTGCCATTTTTTGGTATGATTCCACCCTCTGTATCAATCCATGTAGCATTCATAAAAAACAGATAGATTGACAGCACAAATAAAAATAAATATATATGATCTGATGGCCAATGCTGATTCATGCCTGCAGGATAACTGTGACTGCAACTTGAATATTTAAGGGAATATGAAATTTAGGAAGGACAGGAAGTTAGGAAAAGATGAAGGGCTCGCTTTATGAATTAACTTTGATTAACTGCCTACCCCCTTCAGCCGAAAAACCTACTCCTGCCCCTAATATTTTTGTGTGTATGTTTGTACGGTGATCTGTCACAATAAATCAAGGCCAGAAAAGCTGGAAATCCAAGCCTTGGTATCTTTTGTGACAGGATTGGAAAAAAACCTCAAAAATAAAATGGGTGTTATATTAATAACGTTGATCGAGATGTTAAGTTTCCAACACAAAACTTACCCAGTGGATTATTATCATTAAATTGCAATTTATGTTGTGAATCAATCACAAGTGTAAATATTGCTATTTAAGCACAAGAGCACAAATTAATTTATTAATTACAGGGTAGACCAGACTAATTAACGATAATTTTACACTTATTCTTTCCACATTAGGCATGAATGGCATTTAAGGTTCACGCAAAGTCAGACTTCACTCCATTCTCTGCCACAGAAATGTTTATTCACAAAACTTGCTGTTTATATTCTGTTAACTTTTGGTACTCTGTTTCATATAACCATCACAATTCATTTATAACACTTGTTAAACAATTTCAGAGGAAATTTATTCCTGACATCTTCACAAACCAGATATAGGGTGCGATTTTCCGGCCTTGATGCGCTCTTGTCCAAGCATTACGAAGCCAGTGAATAGCGGGAGCGGTCAAAAATGAGACCTGCACCGGGCACCAAGCAGTTTGCGATGCAACCGGCCCACACCTGGAGGCGAAATCGGGATCTCGCCGTAGTATGGCGAGAAACCAATTATCACCACTTAAGCCCCATTTCCAGACATTAAATAAGAGCGACCCCATATCCAATGGCCTCACGTCATTCAGCAACTTCCCCAACAAGTGCTCACACTGGCGCCAATTAGTACCCCTTTTTAAAAACGTGAACTTGGCGGAAGGGCTTCTGTGGGGAGCGAATGAGGCCAGTAGCCAACTTTTCTCACAGACAATGAGACAGGTGGCGCTGGGCTTGTCACTCCAGTGCTCGGCGGAGAAAGCAGTGGGGGGGGGGGGGACAAAGCTGGGGGTGGATGAACCCCATGAGTAGGTGGGGGGGGGGGGGATGTGCAGGGGGGGCAGGGCAACCTGGGAGCATCCGCTCGCGGCACCACCATGCCAAACCCAAACAGGGTTTGTAACGGCGTGTAACCGTTCCGGGGGCAGCCCTTGCCCCTGTTCACCTGTCCCACCGATCAACCATACCCCCACCGACTGCAGAGGCCTCTTAGTATGCAAGGCTGAAGGCTATTGCTGATAGGGAATTGGCAGTCGTGGTTAAGTAAGCACTTTGCAGATGCCAAGTGAATTCCCGTGGGTAGGTGTGCCATGTAACATGTGGGAGTCACTGCCTAGCATCCCAATCACACCCTGATGCCTGGACACTGTGCTAGAACGCTGTGGGAGGCAATACCAAACATGCAACATCCGACACCCAGGGGATGGGACACAACTCCGAGGACATGTCCATGGCCGGAAGGTGGGTGAGCACCACAGAAAGGGGGGGAATGCCTGAAAAGATGGGCAAAGGGTCCAGAGGTCGGTCCGCATTGCGGAAGAAAGTGACAGAGGCATCATAATGGTTGTACAAAAAGGAATTTAATGTGCTGTGCAATATCCCACTCCCGGTGGTGTCACCCACCTCCCCCCCAAACCCTCACATCCTCACCCCCTACCTACTGCCAAATCCCGCCCCACACCCCCGGTGCCCTCACTGATCCTCAACATGACTGGCCCTTCTAGCTCTCCTGCTACGTCTTGGTGTTTCCCCAGGACGCACACCTGAGGCAGAGGCTGCCAGCTGCCTACCTTGTTCCGTGGCCTTCGATGCCCCGGCATCCTCTGGGGGCCAGAGGGCGCAGGCTCACTTATCGGCAGCATAGGCAAAGCCGTGTCACTCTGTCCCATGTGCTGATATCCATACGCGGCCTCATCAGAGGGGTGGAACTTGGGCGAGCTGGTGGCCACCGTCGCCACTCCATGGGACCGGACCGGGATGACACTCAGTGCCCCTTCCTCCCAATCGGTGCCCTTAGTGCTCAGGGGTCCACCATATGACAGAGCAGCAGTTGGTTTGAGCCCTGGCTGCCCCTGCTTAATCTGGCTCTGCCAGACCCGGCGGTTCCCCATGGTCTGCACCACAGTGTCTACGCCCTCGTGGGTGCTCCTCAGTGACTGGGACACATCCGCCAGTGACCGGGCCATGCTCTGCAGTGTCTCAGCCATGTCCACCTGCGACTGGGACAAGCGCTGCAGTGCTACGGCCATGCCCATCTGAGAGGGCGACATGTCCCACAGAACTTCATCAAGGTCGGCCTGGTACTGGGTGACATCACCCAGCGAGGCGATCATTCTACCGAGGCCCTCAGCTATGGCCGTCACCGACTGCACGATGCCTTGGACACCTTCACTTATGGTGCCAACATCATGCACCAAGATCTCCACTGCAGTTGCCATCCTAGCAGTGTTGGCCTTGGTGCCACTCATTGCCGCTGCCATCTCCTGCACCCGTAGCCTCTGGGACTCCTCCAAGTGGCTATGGATCTGCTGGAGCGACGCTGACATCTCCCTCTGAACATCCCGGCCGCTCCCTATCATCTCCATCAGCTCTGGATAACCCACTTCCAGAGGCAAAGCATCAGGCTGGGACCCAGTTGGGTTCTGGGATAAAGCAGCCCTCTGACTGCTGGCTCACTTGGGGGTTCTTTCCTCCTCCTGATGTACATCATCAGCAGTGTGGTGCTCACCAGATTGTGCCCCAGAAGCCTGTCAACTATTATTTCCCACCGAGGTATATATATCTACGCTGGTGGGGGGTGGGGATGACAGCTGTGCCGCAACCTCAGTGGCATCCTCGGAACTCTCCTCCGAGGTGTCCTTCTCGGAGTCAGGAGAGGGGGCCTTCCGCGATGGGCCGGCTCCGTCGGCTGGAGGACGTGTGGTAGAATGGACATGTGGTCAGTGGGTGGGATGGGTCAGCCAGTAAGGCCCATGTTTGACAGGTCCTCTGGGTGGAGCCCGGTGGTTCCTCACCTCTGCGGCATCCGCCAGCCTCCGCGTGGGTGGCCGATTTGTCCTCAGCCATCCTGGTCGCCTCCAGGGCCTGCTCCTCGAAGGTGGTGCTGATTCTTATGTCCAGCATCCCACCGCCAGACTGGGCCCTCTCCCACCGATTGTGGGAGATCTTTTCCTGCGGGGTCACAGAGAGGGCATCGTTAGCCACATGTGTGGTTCACAATGGTGGGAGAGGGGGTGTGAAGGCTGGGTTGGGGGTGTGTGGGGTGAGGGGGGAAGGGAGGGCTGGGGGTTACATGGGGAGTTGGGGGGTGGATGTTCCCTTGGGCGGGAATTGGTGTCTACTCACGCATGCTGACTGGTGCAGGTCGTTGACCTTCGTCCTGCACTGCTGGCCAGTCCTCTTGGTCATACTACGCGCGCTTACGGCCAACTCATCCCAGGCAGCACTGGCTGTCCTGTGCCTCACCCTCCAGGACCCTCGGGGGAGCAGGACATCCCTCCTGGCCTCCACCACATATAGGAGCCTCCCCAGGTCAGCGTCCCCGAATCTTGGGGCTGGTCTCCTGGGTGCCATTGTTGCGAGCTGGTTGGTGTTAGCTGAGCAAGTGCAACTTAAGTGCTGCTCGATCTTGTTAGCGGGGGCAGGGGGGGGGGGGGGCTGGCGAGCGCGGTGCCAGTCAATCAGCTGGCGAGCCATTATTTGTGTCGACAAGCTTGTGAGGTCTCGTTAAGTGGACCAATTAACATTGAATTGTGTTGCCAGCCTCGCTGGGCTAAGCGCCAGGAAGCTCGTGGCACATTCCCACTCGGTACCACACTTCGAATTTTTTCCGGAGAATTGCACCGATAATTATTGAAGTAATATTATGCAGTATGCTTCAAACAACTCCAAATGTTGTACAGATTACATTCCATCCAAATATCTCGGTATACTTCACAACATTCACTGGCTACTGATATAGCACAGTGGAAATGTAGGTCTACAACGCAAAGCACTAACTCATGCTTCATAATATCCAGAAAACAAATGTGCAGAATTCAGGAAAAAAATGTGTTTTACACATGTTAAGCAGATCACATAAGGACACAAGACATGAGATTGTGCAGGACTATTATATAAATGAAGATTCATCTATACATTTATTGTATTTTCAGTCAGACCATTTGTAAGTTAACAGTTTTACATTAGTGACTGCACAGTTCCCATTTCTGTTTTTGTATAACATGACTTCAAATCTATTTTCTCAACTACAAAGTATTACATCTTTGTGCACCTCTCAATATCGACCAAACCAGTGCAAAAGATTGCAGCAGTTTGAATGTTTATGGCCAGTGTAACTTGAGTTTCTACAATATATTGTGTTAGTTTAAAAAACAAGAAGATGAGGCTTTTTGCCACCACTCCACCAGATCAAATTAATCAAAATGACACATTTCTACCAGTGGAGCCAATTTATTGGTCTTGGTGTGGGGTTTTGAACACAAGCAACAACATCAGGCATATTTTAAAAGCTTTCCCACATGCTTTAAATAACATTACAAATAAATGGTATAGTTTTAAAAAAGTCCTTTTCAGTTATTTTGTTAACTTGAAGCCAAACTGAGTCATCTCAGCCCAGCTGACCTCTGTATAAGAGAGAGGCATATGCGCACTCTCAGTAAGCTTTACGCACGTGAAGTGGGAGACAGCCTGAGTGAGCCAGCCAGATTGCAATTTGGTAATTTGGAGCAGTGTGGTAATTCAGTGCAGAGTGGAAAGAGGTGCTTTTTCTCTTTTTGTTTTGTTTTCCTTCTTCATGCTTTGTAGCTGTTAATCTGCAGGGAGAGATTCAGAGAGCATCCTGGAAAGGTAAGTGATATAAAGACCTACCTCGGGTATCTGCAGCGATAAGTGAAGGCAAGAGTTTAATAAATGTTCTTTAAAATTTAATTAGTGATAGAAATGTCGGTCAGTGGGGTTACGTGCTGCACTTGTGAAGTGTGGGAGATCCATGATGCTTCCAGCGTCTCGGCTAGCTCCATCTGCAGGAGGTGCACCCAATTGCAGCTCCTCACAGACCGCATGGATAGGTTGGAGCAGCAGCTGGATGCACTGTGAAGCATGAAAATGGCGGAGAGTGTCATAGACAGGAGTTTTAGTGATGTGGTGACACCCAAGGTGCAGGCGGATAGGTGGGTAACTGTTAGAAGGGGCAGGCAGTCAGTGCATGAATCCCCTGTGGTTGTCCCTCTCTCTCACAGGTATGCCATTTTGGATACTGTTGGAGGGGATGGCCTATCAGGGATGCCAGCAGCAGCAGCCAGAATAGCAGCATCATGGCTGGCTCTGTTGTTAAGCAGGGGGGAACAAAGAGCACGAGAGCAATAGTTATAGGGGACTCGATGGTTAGGGGTACAGATAGGTGCTTCTGTGGATGTGAAAGAGACTCCAGGATGGTATGTTGCCTCCCTGTGCCAGGGTCCAGGATGTCTCTGAACGGGCAGAAAGCATTCTGAAGGGAGAGGGTGAACAACCAGACATCGTGATACATATTGGTACTAACGACAGAGGCAGGAAGAGTGACGAGGTCCTGCAGCGGCGGTTTAGTGATTTAGGTGGAAAGTTAAAAAGCAGGACCTCTCGGGTTGTAATCTTAGGATTACTCCTTGGGCCATGTGGCAGTGAGGCTAGAAATAGGAAGATAGTATAGCTCTACACGTGGCTCAACAGCTGGTGTCGGAGGGAGGGTTTCAGATAAATGGACCATTGGGATCTCTTCCGGGGCTGGTGGAACCTATACAAGAAGGGCCGGTTGCATTTAAACTGGAGGGGCATAAATATTCTGGCCGGGAGGTTTGCTGGTGGCACACGGGAGGATTTAAACTAGTTTGGTGGGGGGGTCGGTGGGTGGGGTGGGGGGGGGAGGGGAGCGAAAACAAAGGTGAATTAACTGAAGGGGAACTAGAGAGTAGGGCCACTAACAATCTGAGGAAGAGCAGGTAGGGTGTGGTTGCTGATCAAAGAGAGTCTCAAAGAGAAGGCTACGGCATGCTTGTCTTCATCGACTGGGGCATTGCGTTTAGAAATCGGCAAGTTATGTTGCAGCTTTATAAAAACTTAGTTAGGCCGCAGTTGAAATACAGCCTTCAATTCTGATTGCCACACCATCAGAAGAATGTGGAGGCTTTGGAGATGGTGCAGAAGAGATTTACCAGGATAGGCCTAGTATGGAGGGCATTAGCTATCAGGAGAGTGTGGTGAATGTATTATACTAATAATCCACCATTGTATCAGTACCATGCTTTGCTTTGTAGTTGCATCTATGCTATGCTGTTGCCCTTCTGGGCTTCCCCTATGGGCCATTGTATGGCATCATCCATAGGGGAACATGTTGGGACATGTATGGGCTCCGCCCATGGCTCCTCCCCTTGAGGGGGGGGTATAAAGAGCAGTCGACCTGTAAGCGGCGCACAGTATTGTGTCAGTCGCAGGCAGACACTGTTCTAAGTTGATTAAAGCCACGGTTGACTTTTACTCTTGTCTCGAGTGAATTGATGGCCGCATCAGAGAGGTTGGAGAAATTTGTTTTTTTCTCACTGGAACGATGGAGGTTGAGGGGCGAACTGATAGAAGTCTACAAGATTTTGAGGGGTATGGACAGAGTGGATAGTCAGAAGCTTTTTCCCAGGGTGGCAGAGTCAATTACTAGAGGGCATAGGTTTAGGGTGCAAGGGGCAAGATTTAAAGGAAATGTTCAAGACAAGCTTTTTACAGAGATGGGAGCCTGGAACCCGCTGCGGGGGGAGGTAGTGGAAGCAAATACGGTAGTGACTTTTAAGAGACGTCTTGACAAATACATGAACAGGATGGGAATAATGGGATATGGTCCCCAGAAAGGTAGGAGGTTTTAGTTCAGACAGGCAGCATGGTCGGCGCAGGCTTGCAGGGCCTGTAATTTTCTTTGTTCTTTGTTCAGGTACTCACAAATAGGGAGCTAGACACTGATTAAAAATGTTTCTTTTTTGTGATAAACCGTTTCCCAGATGTACTCACAGTGCACCAAGTTACCATTCTTAAATCTAACAAAGATTTGCTTTAAAGTGGTTTTAAAGCAAAGCAATTTTTAAAAACTGCTGACTACCGGTTCATGGCAGTTTCAGGTGACATGCAAAAGTGTTTCAAATGGAATCTTAGAGACGAAAAATCTTCTCAAAATGAGAACAATCTTGTGTACAATTTGTGCCTAGTGCGATAACCCTCACGAGGATCATGAGGAATTACTCATCGATCTCCCTGTGGAGCTCGTGGAGTATGAGTTCCCATGGTAACGGGCAGAGGCCTGTCCAACTCGGAGTCATTAATGAGCCTTTTAAATA
Organism: Scyliorhinus torazame; assembly: GCF_047496885.1. NCBI lineage: Eukaryota > Metazoa > Chordata > Chondrichthyes > Carcharhiniformes > Scyliorhinidae > Scyliorhinus > Scyliorhinus torazame. The sequence goes on along the minus strand of NC_092714.1, from coordinate 94,390,665 downwards.
TTGGTCCGGGACCGAGAGTTCCTTTTAGTCCTAGTCTGGGACATAGTATTGTATGCCACGGGTGAGGCTTTACTTTTGGGTCAAAATAAATTTGGTTTAACCTTTATCTTCATGTCTCCTGGATTATTACACCCAGGTTGTCCTTCGTGGTCAAAGTGGATACTCTGCCCCTGAATATATTATTTAATATCTGGACTCAGTTATGCCCGTAAATAGTGGCCCGAATACTCCCCAGCATCGAACTTTGTTTGTAAAGGACTACAAGGCTGGTTCAGCACAGAAACAGGCCATTCAGCCCATCTAGGCTATGTCCCATTCACACCTCTTTCCATCTTTTATCATTCAAGTTCATCATTACAACCCTCTATTCCATTCTCCCTCAAATGCTTGTCCAGCATGATCTCCTATAACTTATTGTAATCCTCCTCAGTATTGACTATTCCTGCCAAATTTGGTGTTATTCACTAATTTAGAAAATTGTATTTTTGATTTCAAAGTTCAAAGGACGAATGAGAGCGAGTCTCTTAAATATGTGAGCAAAATGATCTCAGGCCTCAACTTCCGAGCTCCAGAGCATGTATCTGGGGGATACCCCAAAGATAGGCTGGGGAATCCTGCTCCCGAGGTAAGGATTACATGGCAATTGCCGGGGAAGTACAAAAGTCCGATGGTCAATTCCCTGCATTGGGAACCATCCGAAAATGCAATTTAAATTGCATCCTCAGATGGTTCTGACTGGGTTAAGTCAATAGTTACCCAGAAAAGTTTGGAAGAGTTAAAAGTTAAAACTTCTTCTAGCCTCTGGGTAACTATTCTACAGAACCAGAGAAACTCCCCCCAAGAGACCCCTGCTACCCCCCTCCCCCGAAACCGCCAAGGGGTTTCCTACCCATCCCCCCAATATGAACATAGAAACATAAAGGCATACAAATTAGGAGCCATTCGGCCCCTTAAACCAGCTCCGCTGCTCAATAAGATTATGGATGATCTGAATGTAACATGGTGACTCGTGACAATACTCGGGAGACTGGCAATATAACGGAACAAGGGTTCATTGGGAACAAGTAAAGGTAAACTAGACACAGACACAGAGTCACTAAAGAGGCCATCTGTTCCAGGGTCCACTCTGCCCCAGTCCCCGCTCCCGCACGATAGGCCCTGTGCCGGTTATGTGAACCGTGAGGGCTCGCTCCTTCAAAGGGCTCACGCTACCACATAATAATAAAAATAATAATCAGAACAATCTTACCCCTTAGTCCCTCAATAACTTATGAAGAGTTATGTACAGGACCTAAATACAATACAAAGGTTGAGAAACACAACGGGAGAGAGTCCATAACAATACACCATAATGTTGATCTGTCGTGGGATTTTCTGTGACTCGTAGGCTGCCTTAGATCCCCCAAACTGGTTCCTCCAACTCTGAGATAGCAACATGGCTATCTGTGGAAGATTGTCTCTGAGATTGTCCCTGAGATTCAACCACAGGGATTCAGCATGGCAGCAAAGTGGTTAGCCCTGCTGCCTCCCAGCACCAGGGACCCGGCTTCTATTCCGGCCCTGGCTAACTCTATATGTGGAGTTTGCAGGTTCTCCCCATGTCTGTATAGGTTTCCTCTGGGTGCTCCGGTTTCCTTCCACAGTCCAAAGATGTACAGGTTTGGTGGATCAGCCACGATCAATGTGCAAGGCTACGGGGATAGGGCAGGGGAGTGAGCCTCGTTAGAGGGCTCTTTCAGAGGGTCGGTACTGACTCAGTGGGTTTCTGCACTGTAGGAATTGGCTATTGCCAATCTTTCCTCTTTTTCCTGCATCTTCAATTGTTTCATTTGTAACTGAATTCTAATGATCCAGGCTATGTCTCTGGCAAATTTAGATGCTGAGCTATTGCTTGTATTATCTCTATCTTCTTCTCCCCTTCAAATAAAGTTAATGGCAGCTTGTCCACCAAACCAAAAAAGTTTTGTTTTAGTCACCCTTTGTAAATCAGCCCGAGTGGTCTCTTCCACATTCAGGAAACTTTTTGCAGCTGAAAGAGCCATCGCAGTCACACCCTATTTAAACTTCAAAACTTGAAAGAAAGCAAGAATTCCACACATGCCTTCAAGGGCAATAATTCTAAGCTAAACAGAGAATCATTCTTTTAAATCCCGTTAAATAGCTCCAGTTTTATTATCATCCCAGACCAGACCTCAACAGTGGTTGGGATACTGGACAGAAACTCTAATATTATTTTAGTTTGCAAGACTGTGAGGAAAGGATACTTTGCTCCAAGAGTGATTTCATGCAAAAAAGTGACACGGTATATTAAAATTGTTGCGTATTCTTCTTTTACTCTTTTACTCTGTCCTTTCTTTGGCTCTGTTCCAATTATGGCAATCAGTGAGTGATGCTTAGAGTCGCCAGGTATCAAATGATACCACCACAAGGTTCAACTGGCTATCGATCAAAGAGCCAAACACCAGTTAGTTAGTTCAAGGTCAAGGGTACTTTATTTACACACGATTAGTCTTGCAACATAAACACTACTAGTTAACTACACCTATCGACTAAGACAACCTGTACTTAACTTCAGGCACCCAGCTTAGGTCAGAGAAACAGTGGCCGCTGTTCGATTCTGGATCTATCGGGTTCAAAGGAGTAACTGCTGCTCAGCTAAGCTCATCCGTCTGGTAGCGAGCGTTGAACTTGGACTTGCTTCTGGTGTTGGTGCAATTGGAGATGGCCGTGACCGGGGTACCAGGCCCAAGAGAGGACGAACATGTGGCGAACTCTTCTTCTTATACTTGGGGGTTTTCGAGCTCTTTTGGGCGGTCCTTCAGTTTGGGCCCCACTAATTGAGTGATTCCTGATCACTCTGTTCGATTCCTAACCAATAAGTGGGCGGGGATCTGGATGGCTGGGAGTGTCCCAAGCGGTCACTGACCCCGTTGTTTATGCTTCCATTGAACAAGGAGTGGCAACGAAATGTCTGGGACTGTACCGGTCGCTCGACTACCAGTCCTTTGTTTCGGTGAAGATGGGCCATCAAATGCTAATCGGCCCATCAAAATGCTAATTGGTCGGAGTTTCGATACCGTCTGGACTTCTTGCTTGCAAATATGCATTTGAGGCTCTGAGGCTGCCTGAATCTTGGCTTGTCCATTTTACCCGTTAGGCTTTGCTAGTTTCTTAACTAGCTGTAAGTGGCCATCCCAGATGGCGACATTCCATCCTCTTGATCCTCAACGCGAAGCGTGAAGGATCACAATACTGGGTCTTCTTTGTTCTCTGAAATGCCGGGTACCCTCAACCAAGGACAGGTTCTACCCTACTCTGTCCTATGGGTCAAAACATTTACCTAAATTTCCCTAATACAACACATATCTAAAAATTCCTAAGGGGCCATTTAACATTCAATAAAAAAGGGGAACCTCTAACTGTCTCTAACTAGACTACACTCATACTGATATTTATCAATCAAAAAACTTATCTTACATTCCAAAAATCCAATAGCAGTGTCACATTTCTTCTTATCACTAACATTCATACACAGAAAAATAAGCTTTATTAACGAAACAACAACTGCGGAATTAATTAAAGAGAAAGGTTCAGAAAGAGTGTGGGGTTTTCTGGAGTACGAGGAAAGGGGCTCTAAAAGTGTACACTGGAGGGTTCTCCTCCTCCACTTCTGCAATCTAATTGTCTGGATGACACTGCACAATATGGCTATCACTAGTAAGGCTTCCCTGTGTAGGACAGGGAATACCACTTAACAAGATTCTCACACCATGTGGCGGTATTGGTGGCTGGGGCTATGTGTTGTGTAGTGTCTGGGCTGGGGGTGTTGTGTTGGGTAGTCATGTTCAGGGCTTGTGTGGTGAGGGAGGTGGAGGTAGGTAACGTGCGCAACTCTAATGTTCCAGCGACGATCATGACGTAGATCATCAGGGTCGTCTTCATCTTGTTCAGGCTTTCCTTCGTCGTTGAGTATCTTCATATCTTTCTAGGGGAACAAGCATAGTGTCTGTTATAATCTTGTTGTTTAATATCTCGTTTGTCTGTCTGTTTCTCATTAACGTCAATTTCCCATTAGAATCGTCACCATATGTGACTCCCTCATTTTCTTTTTAAAACAACCATTTCCGGAGACAAGACATCCGGAAAAAAAATTCTGTCACAGTGCAAGCGCTCTCGCAGCCTGTGTTTGATGGGCTGAGTTGGCGGACAATTTCTCCATCCTCTGCGAACTCGTTGTTCCAACCAAGTGATTCTGACATGTAAATAGTACGTAGGGAATAGCAACCGAAGGGTTGCCGGAAAGGGCAAAAGTTGTGGCGAAGTGCATTCTTTAAACCACAGGAAAGAAAAAGAACAGCAAAAGAGTTTCGAAAACAATTCTCCAAATGGGGTGGTGCGTATGATCCGCGGCAGGGCAAGAATGGGTGGAATCCCCGGGTAGGGCGGTGATCAGTGCCGTTGCTCCACTACTGGACATTGGCTGACTAAATGTATAGGGGGTCCTCAGGCAGGGCAGGGATCAGTGCCGTTACTCCACTGCCTGAGTGACATTCCAAGAGCGGGAAGAATTTGTAAATATATGGGCTCCAACAAACTTGTTTCTTTAACTGCCATGTGGCATCAGAAGAGTAGTTATGACTGTATCAAGAAAGTGTCCGTGAGGCCGACACACAAAATCGTACAAGAGAGAACGTACAACATGTAAAACAAACTAAACATAAAGCGGGCAGATCCCATCAGAGTCACCAATAACTGTTGCGTTTTCTTCTTTTACTCTTTTACTCTCTCCTTTCTGTGGCTCTGTTCCAATTATGGTAATCAGTGAGTTTGCCCTTCTTTCTATGTTATCTATATTCTGATGCTTAGAGTCACCAGGTATCAAATGATACCACCACAAGGTTCAACCGGCTAGCGATCAAAGAGCCAAACACCAGTTAGTTAGTTCAAGGTCAAGGGTACTTTATTTGCACACAATTAGTCATGCAACATAAACACTACTAGTTAACTACACCTATCGACTAAGACACCTGTACTTAACTTCGGGCACCCGGCTTATGTCAGAGAAATAGTGGCCGCTGTTCGATTCTGGATCTATCAGATTCGAAGGAGTAACTACTGTTCAGCTAGGCTCATCAGTCTGGTAGCGAGCGTTGAACTTGGACTTGCTTCTGGTGTTGCTGCAATTGGAGATGGCCATGACCAGGGTACCAGGTCCAAGAGAGGACGAACATGTGGCGAACCCTTCTTCTTATACTTGGGGGTTTTCGCGCTCTTTTGGGCGGTCCTTCAGTTTGGGCCCCACTAATTGGGTGATCCCTGATCACTCTGTTCGATTCCTAACCAATAAGTGGGCGGGGATCTGGATGTCTGGGAGTGTCCCAAGCGGTCACTGACCCCGTTGTTTACGCTTCCCTTGGACAGGAAGTGGCGCTGAAATGTCTGGGACTGTACCGGTCGCTCGAGTACCAGTTCTTTGTTTTGGTGAAGATGGGCCATCAAATGCTAATCGGCCCCATTAAGATGCTAATTGGTCGGTGTTTCGATACCGTCTGGACTTCTTGCTTACGAATATGCATTTCAGGCTCTGAGCCTGCTTGAATCTTGGCTTGTCCATTTTACCCACTAGGCTTTGCGAGTTTCTCTGTCCCTAGTTGTAAGTGGCCATCCCAGATGGCTACACTAACTTCATTATTAGCACTGTATTAAAATATCTTTAATATTACACAAGAAAACTACCCTTTAAACAATGCTAATCAATACAGTGACACAACAACACTTAACTGCTATCTTTTATATATAATTAAACAAATTCATCTGAGGGACGACATGGTGTTGCAATGGTTAGCATTGCTGCCTCACGGCGCCGAGGACCCAGGTTCGCCCCGGCCCCGGGTCACCGTCCGTGTGGAGTTTTCACATTCTCCCTGTGACTGCGTCGGTCTCACCCCCACAACCCAAAAAGATTTGTAGGTTAAGAGAATTGGCCACGCTAAATTCCCTCTTAATTGGAAAAAACAAATTGGGTACTCTAAGTTTATATTAGGGGCAGTACGGTAACATAGTGGTTAGCACAGTAGCTTCACAGCTCCATGGTCCCAGGTTCGATTCCTGGCTGGGACACTGTCTGTGCGGAGTCTGCATATTCTCCCCCGGTCTGTGTGGGTTTCCTCCGGGTGCTCCGATTTCCTCCCACAGTCCAAAGATGTGCGGGTTCGGTGGATTGGCCATGCTAAATTGCCCTTAGTGTCCAGAAAGGTTAAGTGGGGGTTACTGGGTTACAGGGATAGGGTAGATATGTGGGCTTGAGTAGGGTGCTCTTTGTCAGGGCCGGTGCAGACTCGATAGGCCGAATGGCCTCCTTCTGCACTGTAAATGTTATGATTCTATGATAAACAAACACATCTGAGGTCAACATCCACTTTTAAATACAGTTAGCAGACTCAGGCACACGTGCTTAAGAGATGTTCCTTGAGACTGTTGAAAGAGATATACGTGAATCATGTCAGAACAATGTAGGATCTGTAACTGAAGTCTTCAGAAACTGCCTTCATGGTTTGACTTCCAGCAACCAGCTGAACAATCTCTGCTTTTCTGCTAAAAGACTTGATACTCTAACTCCTCCCGTGAGTTACATCATCTTACCAAGCTGAAACACAATGGTTGGATTCTCCGTCCCGCCAGACGCGTTTTCTGGTGCGGCATGCCCCGCCGGAAGAGGGACCCTCCATCCCGGCAGCCGGCCAATGGGGTTTCCCATTGTCACTGCCTCAGGCCATCGGGAAATCCGTGGGCGTGAGTGCGCTGCCGGCGAAGCGGAGGATCCCACCTACAGAGAATCCCACTGAATGAAAAAATAAAATGAAAATCGCTTATTGTCACAAGTTGGCTTCAATGAAGTTACTGTGAAAAGCCCCTCCAACCATCTGCTCCCCAGGGAACCCTGTTACTCCAAACAAAAATTGATTATCGCAAGCTTTTCCGATGCTTTAATTGCACCCCTAACTCCCAAAAACGCCTAGCTGCCTTGCAAACCAGGATTTGTAAAAACACTACTGCAGCAGCCGTACAAACATTAACCCAAGCTTCCTACCCTTACTGCACCAAATATATATAATACGATATCTTTGAAATTCCTACATTCGTCACAATCTTCAATTATGTTTTGAATGTCTGCGCAGCTCTCTCTGCTAACTTTTTTCAGGCAGAGTTATAGAGGGCTGTTCTAGTATGGTGGATGCCATTTGTTCAGACAAAGTGCTGAAATTCTTCTCACGTGATTGCAGCCATAATTATTTTGGGGAGGCCAGGGGTAGCACAAATCCACCGCAGGGCCTCTACTGTGGCCACCAAGGTTGTGTGACGAATGTAAGAAATTTGTATATATGTTGTATTATATGCATCGGTCAAAGTAATGTCTGGGTTAGGACATCTATATATCTGCTGCAGTAATATTTTTCAAAATCCTCGTTTAAAAGACAGACTTTATGGCTGTATATGGTGCAATTAGGATGTCATAAAGGTGAGCTCATCATTCTTTCAAGTCATGCTTATATATATATATACATGGTAGCGCAGTGGTTAGCACTATTGCTTCACCGCTCCAAGGACCCGGGTTCAATTCCCGGCTTGGGTCACTGTCTGTGCGGAGTCTGCACATCCTCCCCATGTCTACGTGGGTTTCCTCCGGGTGCTCCAGTTTTCTCCCACACATCCCAAAAGACGCGCTTATGAGGTGAATTGGACACTCTGAATTCTCCCTCAGTATACCCGAACAGGCGTCGGAGTCTGGCGACCAGGGGATTTTCACAGTAACTTCACTGCAGTGTTAATGGATGCCTACTTGTGACACTAATAAATATTATTATTATTACAAAGAGAGGCCTAATGGTTTTTTGTTATGATTTCAGGCGAATAGATAATTAGAGACATGCGTTTAGCCATAATATGATGGCCAGACCCCAGTTAGTGGGATAGAGATTATGCAATTAATATGAGGAGTTAGGTCTGCAGGAGGCAGTTTTGTTTAAGTTAGTTTCTGGAATCTGTGAGCTGAACAACAGCTTTTGCAGAAGTCTGTCATATTCAACATTAACCTGCAACAACAAGGAGCTGCGTTCTCTGAATTTGGGGCTATGTTCTCATGCCAGCGTGGGAATGGTGGCATTTTGCGCCAGGAAAAATGGTGCAAAATGGCCACCGATTTTCCGTTTTCCTGGGGGCTAGCATGCTGGCAGCATGGAGCTTCCGGCTCTAGCTGCCGATGTGCCCCGGAGAATTTCCAGGTCCATGACCACGCATGCGTGCAGCAGAGACCTTCAGCGGCCGCAGCATGCTACATGGCGGATGCCACTCGCGGATCCAGCCTGCAAATTAATCCCCCCCTTCGGCTGGCCGGGTGTGCCCCGGACTGTCCCCCACAGTGCCCCAAGCCCTTAACCAAGTCCCCCCCCCGTACCCGTGGATCGGCCCTCTCCTGACTGTAGTGGATCTGGACAGAGTCCACAGCTGCCACGCCGAGTTCCCAATGGGTAAGACCACACGTGTCCCACGCCATTGGGAACTCGGCTGGTCGGGGACGGAGCATCGGGGGGTGGGCCTATGGCAATGTCCTGAAGCCACCGATACGTGGCGCGGTATACTCAGAGAGTACGCCGTTTGGAGGGGGCGGAGCATCACCAAAGCAGATTTGGTCGGAATCGGATATTCTCCGGCCGATCGCCGAACGTGATTTCAGTGCAGGCGACCGGAGAATCCCTCCCATCGTTCTCTCTCTGTCCAAGCAGTCTTTTAGAAGAACTCTTTATCCAGAGGCCAGCAAGTAATTCTGTGTTTGCTAACTTTATAAGTGTTTTCTGATGTGTGATTGGAGATAGAGAAGGTATCTGTTAGAAGTTAAAGAGTTCCCTTTTATTGTTAAGCATTGTAATTGTAAGCTACATTTCTGTGATGTTAAGGTAGTTTAATACTGTATTAATCATAAAATTTCTTTTAATATACCATGTCCCTTCTGCAGCAAAGTATTCTTTCCTAACAGTTACAGAAATTCTAAAGAAGTGATTGGGCTTCCTATCCGAGCAAATGTTGGGGTCTGGTCTGGGACTGTAATGGTTGTCAACCCCATCTCTTGGATATCTAACCACGTTAAGTGGGTGTCAACCAAGATGAGGAACATTCTGCTCAATAAAGGGCCTGGGAAGTCCACTTGTACCCTCAACTATGGACGACCAGGCCATTCCCATGGGTGGAGGATTGCTGTGGGTGGAAATGTCTGTTGTCCCTGGCAGGGATCATACTGATTTACCATACGTTCACTATCCTTATCTAAGATGGGCCACCAAACGCAGCTTTGAGCTAGCACATCTAAGCAGACTAGCAATGTCTATAAATTGGTGGATGAAGTTCAAGACCACTCAGGAGACAACATACCCAAGCTACCACAAGAGCTGAAGCTAGGTTTCTTGTAGGTGCAGGGTGATCAACAACATTTTTGGGCATATCCAAAATTTAAAATTTAAATGGAAGAGGACATGGGCGCAGCTTTTTCATTAATACCTGAGATAATTTAAAATCAAAAGCTAAAGCATTTGCCTTTAAAATCATCAAATGTGATCCGAAGGATGTACACTGAAGATGTTGTACCATTAAAACACCAAAGTTGCCTCTTCATGTTGTCCGTGAAGGTTTTCCTGCTTTATTTGGTCGAGTATGGGTGACAAAAAGTAAACTCAACTGGAAGTAAATCAACTAGCATATTCAAAGAGCAACTTGCAACAATGTCTGGTGAACTATTAAGAAGGTGTTCGAAGATTCAGTAGGCTCAGTGACTGGAGTTGAGGAACACGTAAAAATCAAGCCAAAAAGTGCACCAAAATGCCTCAAATCTGGAACTTACGCCATTAGGCCAAAAGTTGAAAAACTTGAAAGAGTAGTCCAAACAGAAGTCATTGAACCAGTTACTACAAGTGATTGGGCAACACCAATAGTTCCTGTATTGAAAAATAATGATGGCTCAGTGAGCATATGTAGAGATTTGAAAAAGTGATGAACCCAGTTTAAAAAAAAATTCATTCATGGGATGTGTCATTGCTGGCTGGGCTGCATTTATTTCCCATCCCTGAGGCTATGTAAGAGTCAACCCAGATTGGAGTGGATCACCAATATGGAGATTGGAGTTACATGTAGGCCAGATCAGGTAAGGATGACAGACTTCCTTCCCTAAATGACATTAATGAACCAGGTGATTTTTTGCAACAATCGTTTCATGTTAACCTTTCGACTTTAAATTCCAGATTTTTAAAAAATTGAATTCAAATCTCACCATCTGCCATTGTGGGATTTGAACCCTGGTCTCCAGAATGACTCTGGATCTCTGGATTACTAGTCCAGCGACAATACCACTACACCACTGCCTCCCCCTAGTGTTGTGTGTGGATAATTATCCACTGCCGTTGATTGATGACTTGTTTGCTGGACTTTCTGAAGGGCAGAAATTCAGTAAAATTGATCTTTCACAGGCATATTTACAGATGAATGAGGCTGCAGAATTACAACCGTTACCATTGTGACGCACAAAGGTCTGTTTTGTTACAGAAGACTTCTTTTTTAGAACATAAGAACTAGAAGCAGGAGTAGGACATCTGGCCCCTCGAGCCTGCTCCACCATTCAATGAGATCATGGCTGATCTTTTGTGGACTCAGCTCCACTTTCCGGCCCGAACACCATGACCCTTAATCCCTTTATTCTTCAAAAAACTATCTATCTTTATCTTAAACACATTTAATGAAGGGGCCTCTACTGCTTCACTGGGCAAGGAATTCCATAGATTCACAACCCTTTGGGTGAAGAAGTTCCTCCTAAACTCAGTCCTAAATCTACTTCCCCTTATTTTGAGGCTATGCCCCCTAGTTCTGCTTTCACCCGCCAGTGGAAACAACCTGCCCGCATCTATCCTATCTATTTCCTTCATAATTTTATATGTTTCTATAAGATTCCCCCTCATCCTTCTAAATTCCAACGAGTACAGTCCCAGTCTACTCAACCTCTCCTCGTAATCCAACCCCTTCAGCTCTGGGATTAACCTAGTGAATCTCCTCTGCACACCCTCCAGTGCCAGTACGTCCTTTCTCAAGTAAGGAGACCAAAACTGAAAACAATACTCCAGGTGTGGCCTCACTAACACCTTATACAATTGCAGCATAACCTCCCTAGTCTTAAACTCCATCCCTCTAGCAATGAAGGACAAAATTCAATTTGCCTTCTTAATCACCTGTTGCACCTGTAAACCAACTTTTTGCGACTCATGCACTAGCACACCCAGGTCTCTCTGCACAGCAGCATGTTTTAATATTTTATCATTTAAATAATAATCCCTTTTGCTGTTATTCCTACCAAAATGGATAACCTCACATTTGTCAACATTGTATTCCATCTGCCAGACCCTAGCCCATTCACCTGGCTTATCCAAATCCCTCTGCAGACTTCCAGTATCCTCTGCACTTTTTGCTTTACCACATATCTTAGTGTCATCTGCAAACTTGGACACATTGCCCCTGGTCTCCATCTCCAAATCATCTATGTAAATTGTGAACAGTTGTGGGCCCAACACTGATCCCTGAGGGACACCACTAGCTACTGATTGCCAACCAGAGAAACACCCATTAATCCCCACTCTTTGCTTTCTATTAATTAACCAATCCTCTATCCATGCTACTACTTTCCTCCTAATGCCATGCATCTTTATCTTATGCAGCAACCTTTTGTGTGGCATCTTGTCAAAGGCTTTCTGGAAATCCAGATATACCACGTCCATTGGCTCCCCGTTATCTACCGCACTAGTAATGTCCTCAAACAATTCCACTAAATTAGTTAGGCACGACCTGCCCTTTATGAACCCATGCTGCGTCTGCCCAATGGGACAATTTCCATCCAGATGCCTCGCTATTTCTTCCTTGATGATAGATTCCAGCATCTTCCCTACTACCGCTGTTAAGCTCACTGGCCTAAAATTACCCGCTTTCTGCCTACCTCCTTTTTTAAACAGTGGTGTCACATTTGCTCATTTTTAATCCTCCGGGACCACCTCAGAGTCTAGTGAATTTTGGTAAATTATCACCAGTGCATTTGCAATTTTCCTAGCCATCTCTTTTAGCACTCTGGGATGCATTCTATCAGGGCCAGGAGACTTGTCTACCTTTAGCCCCATTAGCTTGCCCATCACTACCTCCTTGGTGATAACAATCCTCTCCTCTCAAGGTCCTCACCTGTCATAGCCTCATTTTCATCAGTCACTGGCATGTTATTTGTGTCTTCCACTGTGAAGACCGACCCGAAAAACCTGTTCAGTTCCTCAGCCATTTCCTCATCTCCCATTATTAAATCTCCCTTCTCATCCTCTAAAGGACCAATATTTACCTTAGCCATTCTTTTTTGTTTTATGAATAACATGTGCTCCTGCACTTTTTCAGAGATCCTTGGATCAATTTCTAAATGGATTGAATGGGGTGCAATGTTATTTAGATCACATATTCATCACCGGTTCAAATGAAGATGAACATTTGAAAAATTTGGAAGCGACCCTGAGTATAGGCAGAGCCACAGCCTGTGAGTTAAGAAGGAAAAATGTGACTTTTGCAAGTCATCCACAAATTACCTTGGCCATATTATCCAAAAAAGGCTTACACAAGGAGCTGAAGAAGATTGCAGCAATCTTAGAAGCACCACATCCTCAAAATGTAACAAAATTAAGGTCATTTTTCGGCTTGATCAATTATTATGGTAACTTTGTGCCAAATTTAGCAACACGCTTAGCAATTTACTATGTGCAAAAAAGGCATGGCACTGGTCAGAAGAATGCGAAAATGCATACAATTAGGTTAAAGCTGCCTTACAGAAGACAGAGCTGTTGGTTCATTATAATCCCAAACTGAAGTTGCAACTTGCTTGCCCTGCGCCACCCTATGGGATTGAGGCAGTTATCTTGCAAATAATGCCTTCAGGAGGACAACGACTGATAGTATTTGCTTCACAAACTATTACTAGCGCAGAAACAAATTACGCTCAGCTAAAAAACGAAGCAATGAGCATCATTTTCAGGGTAAAAAGGCTTCACCATTACCTTTATGGACTTCAATTTACTCTTTTGATTGATCATCGACCCCTGACGACAATGTTTGGACCGTATAAAGGTATTACTTCTTTGGCAGCTAGTAGGTTACAAAGATGGTCTTTGATATTGTACACAACTATGCGATATCCAATATTGCAAGTCAGAGCAGCATGCAAATGCTGATGTTTTGTTCAGATTGCCATTACAAGGGGTGAATCTGAAGAACATTTTGTCAACATTCTATATTGCTCGCTCTGATAATGTACCTGTGACTTCTTCGCAAGCTCAAAGATACATAAGAGTCGATCAAGTGATGGGCTTCATCAGAAAGTAATGCTGTCAAATGTTCATGGAAAAATACAGACCTCAAGCTTTATATCATACGACGACTTGAGTTGACAGTGAGGAATGGAATTCTATTTTAAGGAATCCGTGTGATTATTGTTCCTTGCTTGTGTAGTGAAGTCCTTGACCAACTACATGAGGGAGATCCTTGTGTATTGAGGATGAAGGAATTTTTGGTGGCCAGCTAAAAAGAAAGTAGGACAATGTCAATCCTAAGCAAAACTAAGGAAGATTCCACCATTACAACTATTATATCCATGGGAATAGCCGATACAGCTATGGCATAGAATACACTTAGATTATGCTGGTCCCGTGGAGGGTCACATGTTCTTATTGTTATGGGCGAGGCGTTTTCAGAACCCCAAAATGTATCATGGGGTTCAACCAACCCCTCCCTTTAATGAATTTGTTGCTTTTCCTAGCACACGGCTTGTTCCCTTGGTGTGATATTTCAATTATGGACACGTGGGTTTTTAAACACAAATCACTGTTTATTCCATGAACTCAACTTAACATCTTAAATAAACATTGGATCTCTTAACACCCCTTACTTCAAAGATAACTCAGAAAATATTGCAACAGTAAATAACTCCTTAAAATGTTCCTTCAAACTTCCAAGAAACTTAACACCTTTAAACAAAATCACATCACGTTAAAGGCTTCACTATTATAAGTTTAAATCACCCAAATGATCCAGGGATGGTCTTTTATGGCAGACATCACAGCTCACTGAAACGCAGACACACACCCAGCTCCTTTCCTCCAAACTGCAAAACTAAACTGCAAAATGGCTGACCTGACCTCAGCTCCACCCACTTGCTGACATGACTGTTTTCAGTACATTGGTACATTGCTTAAACATCCATGTCTTAAAGGTACCCTCACATGACATCTCCCCCCAAGAAAAATAAATAAACCATCAACTTCAAGATGGTTTCATTTTTCACTTTTGCACCATCCACTAAGAAATGTACACAGTAAATATACCTTTTCGTTTTTAAAAAAAACAACACCTGCAAATGGTTTATAATAACAATATAGTCCATTTTTCTTTGTTCTTTTCCTCCAACCAAAATCCTTCTCAATTGACAGTCTCTTTGAACAAAGTCTCTGCACGATCCATCCATTCCTCTACTCCTCGGCATTTCTCTTCAGAATCAGATAATTTAGTTCAATCTGACCACAGAGTCCCTTGCAATTCTCCAATACAGGAACATTGTTGATCACAGCTTTCAGGCAGTCAAATGCCTGTTGAAAGTCCGCTGTCCATTGAATTTTTTAATGTTACTTCAGCAATTCCATCAGTGGAGTAATCACGCCACAAAACTTTTGCACAGCTGTTTGATCCAATCCACTCATGCTCAGAAATCGTCTTATTTCCCTTTGTCTTGAGGATAATGGAAACTCCGCAAGGAAAGTGATTCGGGCTTCTCCAAATTCACTTTCGGCTAAGTTTATCACCAAACCCGCCTCCTGAAGTCGATCGAAAAACTCCATACGATGTTTTAAATGCTCTTTCCATGTCTGGAAGTTGGAAATAAAAGCAGTTTGTCCCACTTTCTCAATGCAATCCTTCAATGGTGGGACAGGTTAAGAGTCCGTTCTTGTAACTGTATTCACCTTTCGATAGTCCACACACAACAGTTGGGTACCGTCTGGTTTAGGTACCATCACTATGGGTGAGCTCCATTGGCTGCAACCCACTTCAATTATGCCATTCTTCAGTATGCTCTCACTCTCTCTGTTAACCTGTGCCAATTTTAAAGGATTAAGTCTATATGGATAGCATTTCCCACATCTACATCATTTATAGCCATTTTAGTACTTCCCAATTTATCTCTACAAACTTTCCCATGTGATATCAATAACTCTTTCAGGTCAGTTTGTTTTTCCTCTGGAAGGTAACTTAACAATTCATCCCAATTTTTAAGAACATCCTCATTTTCCAATTTAATTTGAGGTATGTCAAATTCACAGTCATCTGGATTTGGTTCATCACTTTGAGTTAGAATCATTAAAACCTTATTTTTCTCTCCTTCCCTTTCAAAGTACCTTTTAAGCATATTCACATGACACACTCGGTGAGTCTTCCTTCTATCTGGTGTTTTTACCACATAATTCACCTCACTTAATTTCCTTTCAATCTGAAACGGTCCACAAAACCTAGCTTTTAAAGGCTCACCTACCACTGGTAAGAACACTAAAACTTTATCCCCACTGCAAAACTACGAAATTTGGATTTCTTGTCCGCTCCCCATTTCATCACATTTTGTGCAACTTTCAAATGTTGTCTTGCCAATTCTCCTGCTCTATTTAATCATTCCCAAAAATTTGACACGTAATCCAATAGTGTAATTTCCAATTTCTCACCCACCAATTTTTACTTCATCAATTTAAGTGGTCCTCTTACCTCATGACCAAAAATTGATTCAAAAGGACTAAATTTGGTAGACTCATTAGGTGCATCCCTAATTGAAAACAATACAAATGAATTCCTTTATCCCAATCCTCAGGATAATCTTGACAATACGTCCTCAACATTGACTTTAATGTCTAATGCCACCTTTCTAATGCTCCATGTGATTCTGGATGGTACGCAGTTGATTTAAATTCTTTTATTCCTAAGCAATCCAAAACTTCTTTGAATAACTTTGAAGTAAAATTTGATCCTTGATCCGATTGAATTTCTGTGGGTAGTCTATATCTAGTAAATAACCCCTCCACAATCCTTTTAGCTGTAATATTACGTACTGGAATGGCCTCTGGAAACCTAGTAGACACATCCATTATAGTCAAAAGATATTGATTCCCACTTTTTGTTTTGGGAAGCGGTCCTACACAATCGATTAGGACCCTTGTAAAAGGTTCCTCAAATGCTGGAATGGGTATTAAGGGCACTGGTTTTATCACCGCTTGAGGTTTCTCTATCACTTGACATGTGTGACATGATTGACAAATTTTAACTTTATCTTTATGGAGTCCAGGCGAATAAAAATGTTTCTGGATTTTAGCTTGAGTTTTCCTTGTTCCCAAATGACCTCACACTGGTACCTCATGTGCAACTCGCAACACCTCCTTTCTATACCCTATCGGCAATATTACTTGATGAACTTCTGACCACTTTTCATCCGCCTGCATCTGTACAGGTCTCCATTTTCTCATCAAGACATCATTTTTACGGGAATAACACTCTGGTATACTCCCAGATTCCTCTTCTGTATATGCTTTCTGATATATCCGTTTTATTTCTACATCTTTCTGTTGTAACTCTGTCACTTTTCCTGAACTGAAAATATCTGCCTCATCCTCTTTTTCAACCATCTGATCAAAAATCGTTTCTGATAATTACACTTCAACTTCATCTTCACTCTTTGATTTCTCCTCTTGTCTTAACCTGTGACTTTGCAACCTTGTTACTGCACATTCCAGAAAAATCCCAGGATATTCGTCCTTCAACACTTCAGTTGATTGATTTTCCACTGGCTTATCAACCACAGTAGGCATCACTCCCACCTGCGATCCAGCTATATCAATACCCAAGATAAACTGTATTCCTGGGCTAGATAGTTTATCTATTACTCCTACTACCATTTCACCACTCTTCACTGGACTTTCCAACCTTACCTTAAATAATGCAACGCTACTCCTCTCACCCTGAATTCCACATATCACCACATTTTCTGGCAACATTCTTCCCAAACTACATAATTCCTCACCTCTTACCATTAAATATTGACTAGCCCCTGTATCTCTTAAAATTGTGACTTTTTTATCTGCTCCTCCTGATACACATGAGTAAACTGTACCCACACAAGTAAATTATTTAAAGACATCTGGCACCTTCTTAACAATCACCTCTTGATCGGGCTGTACAATCATTTGCACCTTCTTCACTTCCCTTGGGCCTTCCTTTACCACTCTAACAAAGCCCACTGTCTTATCCTGTTTTACCATATCAGCCTTCCCAGTGCTTGTCTTCAACCACCAACACTGTGACTTTACACGGCCTTGTTTATTACAGTGAAAACATTTGAAACTTTTCATTTCTTTTCCACCCTCCTGGATTTATTTTTTAATCTGAGGTACACTCTCTTTATTGTCTCCGATCAGATCACCTTTACCTTTACTACTTGAGTATTTCTCATGTCCCCAGTTTCTATCCCTCACCAGCTGAAACTGATGTTGGAAAGCAATCTTTGATTTATGAACTAATTCATAATCATCTGCCATTTCTGCTGCTAATCTCACAGTTTTAACCCTCTGTTCTTCCACATGAGCTCTCACTACATCAGGAATTGAATTTTTAAATTCCTCCAAAAGTATAATTTCCCTGAGAACTTCATACGTTTGGTCTATTTTCAAAGCCCTTATCCACCTATCAAAATTACTCTGTTTGAGCCTTTCAAACTCCATGTATGTTTGACCAAATTCTTTCCTTAAATTTCTAAACCTTTGTCTGTAAGCTTCAGGCACTAGCTCATATGCACGTAAGATGGATTTCTTCACCTCATCATACGTTCCAGATACCTCCTCCGGTAGTGATACAAACACTTCACTAGCTCTACCTACCAGCTTTGTTTGAATCAGTAACACCCACATGTCCTGTGGCCATTTCATTTGTTTAGCTGCCTTCTCAAATGAAATGAAAAAGGCTTCAACTTCCTTCTCGTCAAACCTTGGCAATGCTTGGACATATTTAAATAGATCCTCACCACGTCTTCGACTATGATGCTCTGTCTCATTATCCTCATCCATCTCCTCCAACTGTACTTGTCCCTTTACGTCTGCCAATTTTAACTGATTGTCATATTTCATGGCCATTTTCTGAAGTTCAAATTCCCTCTCTTTATCTTTTTCCCTGATCTGTATCTCCCTTTTTTTTCTTTTTGTTCTGCTCGGGCTATTCTTTCTTTTCTCCTTTCTTCTCTCTCCTTTTCTTTTTTCTCCCTCTTTCTCTTTCTTTTTCCTCTCTCTCCCTTTCTTTTTCTTTTTCATCTCTCTCTCTTTCTCTTTCTTTTTCCTCTCTCTCACTCTCGTATGCAAGCCACTTTAATTCTTTCTCATGTTCCATTTGTTTAATTTGCAACTGAATTTTTGCCATTTCCAATGAGTCAAACTCTACCTCAGGCAACTTTAAATGCTTAACCACTGCCAATATTACCTCATCTTTTCGCATTTTGTCAGGTAATGTTAACGGCAATGTTCTTGCCAAATCTAACAGTCTGCTTTTCGTTTCTGTCCGTAAAGTACTACGTGTGACCTTCTCATAGATTATCATAGAATTTACAGTGCAGAAGGAGGCCATTCGACCCATCGAGTCTGCACCGGCTCTTGGAAAGAGCACCCTTCCGAAGGTCAACACCTCCACCCTATCCCCATAACCCAGTAACCCCACCCAACACTAAGGGCAATTTTGGACACTAAGGGCAATTTATCACGGCCAATCCACCTAACCTGCACATCTTTGGACTGTGGGAGGAAACCGGAGCACGCGGAGGAAACCCACGCACACACGGGGAGGATGTGCAGATTCCGCACAGACAGTGACCAAGCCGGAATCGAACCTGGGACCCTGGAGCTGTGAAGCAATTGTGCTATCCACAATGCTACCGTGCTGCCCAAGTTCTCCACCCCCAAAAACTTCTGAGCTTCTGAAAGAGCCATTGTTCACAACACTCTCCCCACTTAAGCTAAAATACCACATCGGAAAAGCAACAATCCTTTACTGTGTTTTTAAAAAAAATTTAATTTTTTAATTTTATAAAATAAATTGAGAGTATTCAATTCATTTTTCCAATTAAGGTGCAATTTAGCAGGGCCAATCCATCTAACCAGCACATCTTTGGGTTTTGGGGGTGAAACCCGCGCAGACACGGGGAGAATGTGCAAACTCCACACAACAGTGACCCAGAGCCGGGATCGAACCTGGGACCTCGGCGCCGTGAGGCAGCAATGCTAACCACTGCACCACCGTGCTGTCCTATCCTTTACTGTCTTTAAGTTCACAAAAGACAGTCCAATAGATAGACTTTTAACCCCCTCAAGCCCCCAATTGTTATGGGCAAGGCATTTTCAGGACCCCAAAACGTATCATGGAGTTCAACCAACTTCTCCCTTTAATGTCTTTGTTGCTTTTCCTAGCACACGCTTGTTCCCTAGGTGTGGGATTACAATTATGGACACATGGGTTTTTAAACACAAAACACTGTTTATTCCATGAACTCAACTTAACATCTGAAATAAACATTGAATCTCTTAACACCTCTTACTTCAAAGATAACTCAGAAAATATTGCAATGGTAAATAACTCCTTAAAATGTTCCTTCAAACTTCCAAGAAACTTAACACCTTTAAACAAAATCACATCAGGTTAAAGGCTTCACTATTATAAGTTTAAATCACCCAAATGATCCAGAGACGGTCTTTTATGGCAGACATCACAGCTCACTGCAAACACAGACACACACCCTGCTCTTTTCCTCCAAACTGCAAAACTAAACTGCAAAATGGCTGACCTGACCTCAGCTCCACCCACTCTCTGACATCACTGTTTTCTTAAAGGTATATTGCTTAAACATCCATGTCTTAAAGGTACTCTCACATGACATTAGTAATTGTGGATGCACATTCTAAATGGCCGGAAGTCGTGATCATGAAATCAACGATGATTGAGCAGACCAATGAGAAACTAGACAAAATATTCACAGGCTTTGGAATGCCGGAGCAGTACTCAGTTCACTTTGAAGAAGTTCGAGGACGAGGACAAGCGGTGGCCCGGACTGAAGCGACGGCCAGGACCGAAGCGGGGGCCGAACCTGCAGGGAGGAAGGAACGGAGGAGCGACCGACACCCCCCCCCCCCAGCAGGAGAGCGCAGGGTGTGACAAGCGGTGGCCCAGACCAAGCAGCGGGGACAGCAAGCGGGGATCGAAGCGGGGACTGACCGACCGAAACCCCACCCACCCCCGGCAGCGACCACCATGAGGCAGGAACAAAGAGGGACTCCGGACCAGAAGCCACTCTCCCTCTCTCTCGACCTGGGTGAGTGAGGGAAAGGGAAGGAAAAAAGAACTTTTGCAAAAACAAAACTCTGAAAAGAAAACTTTTAAACTTTTAAAAGTTAAAAAAAAAAAATATTTTTGCACTTTTCTTGTTCTCACCCAAAACAAGTTCACCTGAGAAGAATTTTATAAAAGAGGAAAAATAAAGCGGTAAAGGAGAGAAGGGAGGGGAGAAGAAAAAGGGAAGGGGGGGAGAAAATAAATAAATAAATAAATAAGAGGGGGAGAGGGGGGAAAAAAAGGGGGGGAAAAATTCCAGAAGGGAGCCAAAGCAGAGGGAGAAGGGGCACCAATGGAAGATGGGGCAATGGGCGAGCCAGTTCAGACGAGCCAATCAGCGAACCAAGCGACAGAACGGATGTATCGCCGCATCAAAAAGAGCTGAGCAGACAGGTGCAGTCTCCCCCGCGGCCAGGGGGGAGCTGGAACTGGAAGGCAGCCTTTGCCGATGCACTGAGGAAACATCAGCAGGTAAACAAGGCAGAGGCTAGGGCAGACATAGAGGCTGCAGTGCAGGCAGCAATGGCCAAGGCCCTGACGGAGGTGCAGCAGGCCCTGGGCAGAGCAGAGGAGAAATTGGACGCCCAAGGGAAGAAACTGGAAGCCCAAGAGGCGACCATCAAGGAGCTGGAGAAAGCAGCGACTGACATGAGCGACCGGATCACGGCCCTGGAGAGGGAGGTGGCGAGACTGAAATCATCAAGGAGCCTGAAGGGCAGAGTGGACGACCAGGAAAACCGCTCGAGGAGGCAAAATGTCAGGATAGTGGGCTTACCAGAGGGGATTGAGGGTAGAAACCCCACGGCATACGTGGCCGAGATGCTGGGCAACTTAGTGGGGAAGAAAATCTTTCCCAGCCGACCAGAAATGGACAGAGCACACCGGTCGCTGCGCCCGAAGCCCATAGCAGGGAAACACCAGAGAGCAGTTATAGCTAAACTGCACCGGTACCAAGATAGGGAAACAATCCTGCGCTGGGCCAGGAAAAACAGAACCTGCAAATGGGAAGGACACGCCATTAGAAATTGCGAGGACATTGGGGCAGACCTAGCCAGGAGACGGGCCGAGTTTAATAGAGTGTAAGCTGCTCTTCACAAGAGTGATGTGCGGTTTGGTATGCTGTACCCAGCGAAACTCTGGGTCACATACCAAGAAAGAGAATACTTCTTTGCAGCCCCTGCTGAAGCAAACAGGTTCGTCGAGGAACATGGGCTGGAAAACCACCAGCGAAGGTAGAAATGAGGGGCCCCTTGCAAGGGGCAACAACACGCCGACGGGGGGGAGGGGAGAGGTGAGGCAACGCCAGGCCTCCCCGCCCCCACCACGGTGTGCGCACCCTGAACAAAGAACAAACCACTGCCCGAGGGACCGCTTCGGATCAGAGGCCAGGCCCCAGCACGAGGGAATGAGAGTAGCGGAGAAGGGAGAGCAAGCAAGAGGAGTGCAGGGTAGGATAGGGGAAGAGCAGGCAGAAAACCATAGAGGCCGAGCAGGGGAGAAGCGAGACAGTGACTCCTGAGAGGGGGGCCACCATACTAGCAGGAAAGCTAGTGCCGGGGGCATGCAACAAAGCAGGGCCGCAGCGCGCCCCCAACAGGGGGGAAAGCGCCTGGCTGGAGGTGGGGGGGACCACTCAACAGAGACAGGAGAGCAAACTGGGACAGGAACAGGGGAAAGTGGGACATAGGAGGGGTACAAGGGAGAGGGAGGAAAGGGGAGAGACCGGGAGGGGGGGGGGACACAGGGAGGGAGAGACCGGGGAGGGGCGACACAGGGAAGGTGGGGCAAACAAGGCTGGAAAAGGAATAGGGCTACAAAGTGCCACAACCAAGGGCTTGAAACAAGGAATCGCTGCAAGCACCCACCCAGTACGGTCTCTGGGCGAAGGGAGACCCCAGAGTGCAGGGGATTACCCACATGGTGGATACACAGTGGGCGGCCATGTCGGGTGCCCCCGGGACAAAGGGAAACCCTGGAGCGCAGGGACCCGACTGCATGGAGAGAGCAGTGACAGAGGCCATCCTGGATGGTCCCCTAAAAAAGGGAAACCCCGGAGGGCAGGAGCACGTCCATCAGGTAAGTATGGTTAATCCCACAGGAGCAAGGGGTCAGAAGCCCCCCACCAGGATAGTCACCTGGAACATAAGGGGACTCAACGGCCCAGTGAAGAGATCCAGAGTCCTCACCCACCGAAGAAATATGAGGGCCGACATAGTCTTCCTCCAAGAGACACACCTGAGGACAGACTGCGGGTAAGAAAGGGCTGGGTGGGACAAACCTACCATTCCTGCTGTGGGACAAGGGCCAGGGGGGGTGGCGATATTGATCGGCAAGAGGACGATGTTTAGGGCGACAAAGACGGTTACTGATGCAGGGGGACGGTATGTCATGGTCAGCGGGGCCCTGGATGGGGCACCGGTAGTACTAGTTAACGTGTACGCACCCAACTAGAACGACACATGGCAGAAATCCCTGACATAGCGACGCATCGACTAATCATGGGGGGGGGGGGCGGGGGGGGGGGGGGGAGGGGGGGGGGGTTTGGACGTCGCCCTACTAGCGGACAAGGCCTTCAACGAAAGGTTATCATGGGCCATTGCAGAGTACACAGAGAACAACCAGAAAGGGAAGGTCTCACCCTCCACGTTCTGGGAAGCACTAAAGGCCATACGAAGAGGGGAAATCATTGCTTTCAAAGAGCGTAGAGATAGGGAGGAAAGGGTAGCTAGGCAGCAGCTGGTCGATTCCATACTGGAGGTAGACCGTAAACACTCTGAGGCCCCGACCGTAGAGCTGCTGGCGGAGAGGAAAGCGCTACAAAGGAACTTTGACCTGCTCTCCACCAGGAAAGCAGTGCACCAACTCTGCCAGGCACGTGGGACTCTATACGAACACGCAGACAAAGCCAGCCGCCTGTTGGCACACCAGCTGAGAAAGCAGGCAGCCACCAGAGAAATTGCACAAATCAGGGATACCAGAGGCACATTAGAAACAGAACCAGAAAAGATCAACAAAACCTTCAAGGCCTTCGACCTCAGAGCCCCCAATGGGGGAGTCCGGGGTGAAACGGTTCCTTGATGGACTGGACATTGCAGTCGTGGGGGAGGGCAGAAAACGGGGCTTGGAAGCACCACTAGCACTGGGAGAGATCATGGATAGCATTAGCTCCGTGCAGGCGGGGAAGGCGCCGGGACCCGACGGGTTCCCGGCGGACTTCTACAAAAAATTTGCGACAGCACTGGCCCCGCACCTGCGGGAGATGTTCACAGACTCGCTAGCTAGGGGCACACTGCTGCCCACGCTAGCACAGGCCTCAATCTCGCTGATACCTAAGAAAGACAAAGACCCAATGGAATGTGGGTCATACAGACCCATCTCACTGCTGAATGCAGACTCCAAAATACTGGCCAAAATCCTAGCTAAAAGGTTAGAAGACTGTGTACCTGAGGTGGTCGCAGAGGACCAGACGGGCTTTGTCAAAGGTAGACAGCTTACCTCGAACATCAGGTGCCTGCTGAACGTAATAATGACCCCCTCCGGGGAGAGAACACCAGAGGTGATCGTCTCTCTAGATGCAGAAAAGGCCTTCGACAGAGTTGAATGGAAATACCTCATAGGGGCACTGGAGCGGTTCAGGCTTGGAACAGAGTTCACCTCCTGGGTAAAGCTCCTATACAACGCTCCCATGGCGAGCATATCGACCAACAATACCAACTCCCGATACTTCCAGCTGCACAGGGGCACCAGACAAGGATGCCCACTGTCCCCGCTGCTGGTCGCTCTAGCGATCGAACCACTAGCAATTGCACTCAGAGCAGCAAAAAGCTGGAGGGGGATCCGAAGGGGAAGCAGAGAGCACAGAGTCTCACTCTATGCAGATGACCTGCTCCTCTACATCTCGGACCCACAAAGCAGCATGGACGGAATCATCACGCTCCTGAAAGAGTTTGGCGCCTTCTCGGGCTACAAACTCAACATGAGCAAAAGCGAGATCTTCCCGGTACACCCACAAGTAGGGGGGGCAGCACTAACGGGACTGCCGTTTAAACAAGCCCGACTCAAATTCCGCTACCTGGGGATCCAAATAGCCATGACTGGAAAGGGATCCACAAATGGAACCTCACCAGTCTGACAGAGGAAGTAAAAAAGGACCTGCAAAGATGGAACACACTCCTACTCTCCCTCGCGGGGAGAGTCCAGACGATCAAAATGAACGTGCTGCCCAGGTACCTCTCCCTATTCAGATCCATCCCGATCGACATCCCCAAGGCCTTTTTCAAAGCACTGGACAAACTAATCATGGCGTTTGTATGTGGGGGGGGGGGGAAGAATGCTAGGATCCCAAAGAAGGTCTTACAAAAAACTAAATCCAGGGGGGGGCTTGCCCTCCCAAACCGACAACTTTACCACTGGGCGACGACGGCTGAGCGAATAAGTGGATGGATCAAGGAGCCAGAAGCCAAATGGGTGCGCGCGGAAGAGGCTTCCTGCATGGGGACCTCCCTCCAGGCCCTCGACACGGTGGCGCTCTTATCCCCACCCAAAAAACACTCCAGCAGCCCGGTGGTAATAGCCACCCTCCAGTCCTGGAACCAACTACGGCAACAATTTAGCCTGACCAGAATGTCGGGTAAAGCTCTCATCTGCAACAACCATAGGTTCACGCCAGCGTTGACTGATGCCACCTTCAAAAGGTGGGGACAGGACAGAAGGACACTGACAGTCAGGGACCTATACACGGACGGCAGGATCGCAACACTGGGCGAACTGACAGAGAAATTCCAGCTAGCCAGGGGGAACGAGCTAAGGTACCTGCAACTAAAAATCTTCCTACGAAAGGAGACAGGGACATACCCACAACCACCACGACAGACACTACTGGAAGAGTTACTGGATGTAAGCATACAAGATAAAGGAAACTGTAGTGACATGTATGACCGACTGATAGAAAGGGACGACACTGTACTGGACGCAACAAGAATGAAGTGGGAGGAGGACCTGGGGATTGAAATAGGGTGGGGACTCTGGAGCGAAGCACTGCATCGGGTCAACTCCACCTCCACGCGCGCAAGGCTCAGCCTGACGCAACTAAAAGTGGTACATAGAGCCCACTTAACAAGAACCCGTATGAGTAGGTTCTTCCCGGAGGTGGAGGACAGATGTGAGCAGTGCCAAGGAGGCCCAGCCAACCACGCCCACATGTTCTGGTCCTGCCCCAGACTAGTGGAGTACTGGACAGCCTTCTTCGAGGCAATGTCCAAGGTGGTGGGGGTGAGGGTGGAGCCATGCCCGAAAGTGGCGGCCTTCGGGGTATCAGACCAGCCAGATCTATTCCTGGGAGGAGGGCGGACGGTCCTGCCTTTGCCTCCCTGGTCGCTCGCCGTAAAATCCTGTTCGGTTGGCGGTCAGCAGCACCACCCAAAGCTGCAGACTGGCTGTCCGACCTCTCGGAATCTCTCCAAATGGTGAAAATCAAATTCGCCATCCGAGGGGCAGACGACGGCTTCCACAGAATGTGGGAGCC
This sequence comes from Scyliorhinus torazame, assembly GCF_047496885.1. NCBI lineage: Eukaryota > Metazoa > Chordata > Chondrichthyes > Carcharhiniformes > Scyliorhinidae > Scyliorhinus > Scyliorhinus torazame. The sequence goes on along the minus strand of NC_092714.1, from coordinate 94,364,630 downwards.
ATTCACCCAATTGTTCCGAGACCTGTTTGTGGCCAACAAACAAGCAGAAGAATAGCCAGGTAGCCAGGAACCAGGGGAAAGCAGCCAAAGCATGAGAGGGAGGGATAGACCGGGAGAGGGGACGACGACAACTAAATCTAAGAGGAAGGAAAGGCGAGCCATGGGGGGGGGGGGGGGGGGGGGGGGGAGAGGAGCGGGGAGAGGGGGGGGAGGGAATTGACTGGGAACAATAGAGGAGAGCCAGGGAGGGGGAGGGGGGAGGCAGGGAAACGTTAGCAAACTTAACGTCCACAGGAACAGAGAAAACGGGGAAGACGCGAGGGCCGCAGTAGCGGAAGTGCGCAGAAGCGGAACGAGACGACAACGGCAGTGAACTCCGTCTGGGAGAAGCAAGGGACGACAATACCATGAACAGATGCCTATTTATGTGTGTAAATAATTTTGCCAAGTGTACAGAGCTGCTGCTGTTGAGCGGGGGCATAATACCGTCCGATGGCTTCTCAGGGAAAATTAAAATGTCAGCAGCAGCAGCGACCCGTAGGGGAGTGGGGTTGAGTGCTCCATTGGGAGGGTGTGGGAAGACTGAGGCGCGTGGGGTCACGTCTAGTCAATTGCGATTGTATATTCTCTTTTTGCACTATGTTAATGTTCACTCTAATTTGCTGTGTTAGGATTATTACTATTTATTATGAAAAACTTTGCAAAACTTTAATAAAAAAATATTTTAAAAAAAGAAGAAGTTCGAGGACTACTTGAAGGGACATGTTAGGAAAATGTTAACGTTCCCCACTGCTAAAGTTAGAATTGGAGTTTTAATTGTTAAATGGACCACACTTATTGTTTGATAGACTGCACATCGGCCCAACCGCGCATGCGCGGGATCCAAGCTGCCGTGTCTTTTACGCGGCGCCGGGTCTCTGACGCCGTGCCAAGGCCGTGCCCCCGTAATTCGCGCGACACCCCTGCTAGCCCCACGGAGGGGGGAGAATAGGGGTCTGGGAACGGGCGGCGACACCTGAGTAAAACACTCCGGTTTTTACTCCGGCGTCGGCACTTAGACTCCCGTTGGGAGAATTCTGCCCTGTATTCTGAATTCCAACCTTGAAGAATGATTTTGCTTACTTTGGAAAACAAATGGCTGAATCCAAGAGTAGAAAGACAGGATGTGTCTACCCACCATTACTCTCTGAGCATCAACTCTATAGCCAATGAAAGAATGAAGTTACTATGTGGACATTATGTTCTTATCCAGGAAAAAACAAGGAATGGCCCTGGCACTGATGCTACTTTACAAAAGCATAATCAGACGCAAGGTATTCTCAGAATTGGAACCGGAGATTTGAATGCAGATGAAGGTTTGGATACATTATTAACCTTCATGGATAAGATTGATAAAAAGGATGACTTACTACATGCTCAGGATGCCTGGTCAGATTTTGGCAAATTTGGAAGTGGTAGGATATCTCCACAGAAGATTATAGAGTGGAATTTAGCAGACTGTATGCTAGACTGCAAAAATGCAGTCCAGAAATTCCTCAATCAATGCTGGCGGTCAAGTTATTAGACTGTGCTAAAGATACAAATATGGATAGGTTTCTGATTTTGATGGGAGTTAAATTTATAAAAGCACATACCCTGTTAGAACATATATTGGAGACTCTGAAAAAGTTCCTGGGCAACGATTCCTTTCCGGCAGTATTCATGACACAAATGGACCGATAGGCGATAAGACAGACTATGAAAGACACAGGGTGCGATTCTCCGCTCCCGCGCCGAAGTGGCCACGCCACGGTGAACGCCGTCGAGGTTCACGACAGCGCAAAACGGCCCCTATCCCGACCGATTCAGGGCCCGATAATGGGGTAGGAGCGGGGCCATGTCATTTACATGCGCCAGGCCTTGTCGCCGAGTAAAGGCGGCGCCGCATACATGACGCGGCTGGCGCTGCATAACTGACGCCAGCGCCAACCCGTGCATGCGTGGTTGCCGTCCTCTCCGAGTCCGCCCCGCAAGAAGATGTCAGATGGATCTTGCGGGGCTGCGGAAGAAAGGAGGTCCTCCTTCAGAGAGGACGGCCCGACGATCGGTGGGCACCGATCGCGGGCCAGACCCCATTTGAGCCCCCCCCGGTGCAGGATTCCCCTCCCCCCCCCGCAGGCCCCCCCCCCCCCCAGCATCCCCGCGCTGTTCCCGATGGCAGCAACCAGGTGTGGACGGCGCCGGGGGGGAACCCACCGTTTTGGTCTGGCCGCTCGGCCCATCCGGGCCTGAGAATAGCAGGGGTGCCGGAGAATCGCCATTTTGGGTGTCTCGGGCGATTCTCCGGCCTGCGCCGCGCGGAACTCGACGGCGCCGTTCTCGCCGCTTGGGAGAATCGTGGGAGGGCGTCGGACCGGCGTCGCGGGAAGATTCGGCGACCCAGGCGATTCTCCCAACCGGCGCGGGAGTGGAGAATCCCGCACACTGTGTTCATGCGATGGTGAGGTTGTCTAGACACAGGCCTCAAGCGTCAGTACAAAAGAACATTTATGACCAAAAATAGTGAGGACAGAAACACCTTCAACAATTTATGGCAGGAGAAATGAATTGGGAAATTTCATCTGAGAAATGAATCCCGGAAATGCTCAGGGTCTGGATAATCGGTATTTTCAGTGTGATTCAAAATTCCATTATGCAATCAACTGTCCGAAGACGTATAATAGTGTGTTTGAAACCAAACACAAGACACAAGACTCTGAAGAAGAAGAGGGAGTTATTGACCAAAGAGAAGGCATTGTCTTAGTAATGAGAAGTTTAAGTCCAGTGATGAATGTGCTGGTCGCAGTGTTCTTCAATTGTCCCATATTAGACAGCGGATGTACATCCACGGTATGTGAAGTAGACTGGTTGAAATGTTACCTGGACTCTTTCAGTGACAAAGATCGGAACAACTTTACGAAGTTCCATCAGTTTCAGATATGGGGATGATAATACCCTTAAATCACTGAAAAGTGTAGTGATTCCTTGCAATACCGTTTCTATTGAACTGACCATCAATGAAGAAAGCACATACGAAACTTGACATGGAAATTGACAGGGGCATTGTATTTGGAAAAACTGTGGACTTACACTTTCCACAGTCTGGACACTATTGTATTCCTTTAATGTAAACTAATTTCTCTTGTAAAGAAATTAAGGAAGTACTATTAGCATCAGAGAATCTAGAAAACAAAAAGTTGATTGTGGAATAATAAAATCTCTGCAGTGCAGAAGGAGGCCATTAGGCCTATCGAGTCTGCATTGACCCTCCGAAAGAGCTCCCTACCAAGGCCCAAACCCTTGTTCGAGCCCCGTAATTCCGTCGCCCTACCTGCTCATCCTGGGGCATTAAGGGGCAATTTAGAATGGCCAGTCCACCTAAACTGGACTGTGGGACGAAACTGGAGCACCTGGAGGAAACTCACGTAGACATGAAAATGAAAACCGCTTCTTGTCACAAGTAGGCTTCAAATGAAGTTACTGTGAAAAGCCCCTAGTTGCCACATTCCGGCGCCTGTTCAGGGAGGCTGGTACGGGAATTGAACCGTGCTGTTGGCCTGCCTTGGTCTGCTTTCAAAGCCAACGATTTAGCCCAGTGTGCTAAACCAGCCCCATGTACTAAAAAACTTCCTACGAAAGGAGACAAGGACGTACCCACAACCACCACGACAGACACTACTGGAAGAGTTACTGGACGCAAGCATACAAGATAAAGGAAACTGTAGTGACATGTATGACCGACTGATAGAAAGGGACGACACCGTACTGGACGCAAAAAGAATGAAGTGGGAGGAGGACCTGGGGATCGAAATAGGGTGGGGACTCTGGAGCGAAGCACTGCATCGGGTCAACTCCACCTCCACGTGCGCAAGGCTCAGCCTGACGCAACTACTGACGAAACCACATGGAGAGAATGTGCAAACTCCACACAGACAGTTACCCAAGGCTGAAATCAAACCCGGGTCCCTGGTGCTGTGAGGCAGCAGAGCTAACCACTGTGCCACCATTTTAAAGTTTCATCAGCACTTTGCCCATCTGTCTTCCCACAGAACTAAATGTTTCCTCTGGGATGCGTGTAGAGGCGATGAAGAATCCGCCAAACATAGAGAACAGAAAAGCGATACATGTGATATATGTAAGAAATATAGAAGAACACCATTGCGACTCTCAGTGAATAATCCCTTAGCGAGAGATTTTAATGAAATTGTAGCTATGGATCTTAAGCTGTAAGATAAAGAAAAGAACATTTTCATTTTACACTTTGTAGACTTGGCAGCTAGGTTTAGTCAATCGACAATTATATGTAGCATGAAAAAGAAAATAATTGTGGAATAGATAATGGAAAATGGATAGGGACCAGACTGGGGCCATTGACAAAGTTCTTCACTGATAATGGGAGGAATTTGCACATGATAGATTTCGGGATATGTGTGAGAACATGAACAAAATAGTTATGAATACAGCTACAGAAAGTCGAATTCTGGGAAACAGGGTGCGAAATTCTCCGGTATCGGCGCGATGTCCGCCGACCGGCGCCAAAGGCGGCGCAAATCAGTCTGGCATTGCGCCGCCCCAAAGGTGCGGAATCCTCCGCATCTTGGGGGGCCCAGCCCTAACCTTGAGGGGCTAGGCCCGCGCCGGACTGATTTCCTCCCCGCCAGCTGGCGGACAAGGCCTTTGGTGCCCCGCCAGTTGGCGCGGAAATGACATTGCAACCCCGCGCATGCGCTATGGAGGGAGTCTCTTCCGCCTCCGCCATGGTGGAGACCGTGACGAAGGCGGAAGGAAAAGAGTGCCCCCACGGCACAGGCCCGCCCGCGGATCGGTGGGCCCCCGCCGAATCTCCGGTGCCGGAGAATTCGGCAACCGGCGGGGGCGGGATTCACGCCAGCCCCCAGCGATTCTCCGACCCGGTGGCGGGTCGGAGAATCTCGCCCAGGGTGTGCGAGAGTAATTGTGCAGTGATAAATGAAATTCTTTGTAAAATTTTGGCAGCACATCCAGCACATCCAAGTTGTAAATTAACTTCGGCTTTACATTGGCCATCCATGCAAAGAATTTACTACGGATGGTTGGGGTGCTGTCCATATCAGTTAGTTTTTGAAAGAAGTCCCTAAATTCCTTCAGTCATCTCCAGCTTGGCAGGGTACTATGATAAGCTTTACCTTTTCTGAGCATTTGAATGCACTACATGTGGGCAGGAGAGCATTCCTTAAAGCAGAATTGAGAGAGCTTTGAGTTTAATCTCATAGATGGATGTGCACGGAAAAGGTGCTTCCTGATGGAACTTGTCAGGCCAAAGCCAGGCTGGTGGCACAAGCTTTGAAGAAAATTGGGTGATCAAAATGTAAGGATAAATTCACCTGTGGCAGGAAAGGTTATTTCGAAGATCTTCTTGGCTCTGATAGCTGCAGATGCTTGGGAATGCAAGCCAATAGATATTAAAGCTGCTTTCTTACAGGATCATCATCTTCAAAGAGAAATTCTTCTTCATACTCCGAGAGAGGCGGCTAACACAGAAAGGGTACTCTGGAAGTTAAATAAATGTGTGTACGGATTGAATAACGCTGCCAGAGTTTGGCATTTCTCTGTGAGGTTGGTTTTGTTTATGTTGGGCTGTCTTCAGTTGAAAGCAGACCCTGCAATGTTTTATTGGCACCTTGGAGACAAACCTTCGGGTATCGGCATCTTCATGATGCATGTAGATGATTTTTTGTGGGGTGGTAGTAGCAACATACTGTAATTAACGGACTTAGAATGGAGTTCAGGATTGGAAGTCATGCTTCTGGTGCATTCAAATACATTGGATTCGAAATTGGGCAAAGTTGATGGACTTCTGTTCACAGCATATGAGAGCAGGTTGCACAAAAGGTGGTTCCCTTTCGTCCTGTTTTTATCGGGTGATTTTGGGTTCTAATCCAGTAGTTAGGTTTGGAGAATGGCGAAAAAGGCCACGGGAAAGAAACCCCAGTTGTTCGCCCGACAAAGGAATCTGCGGGAGAAAAGATGGTGGAGGTGACCACGTCCATCACCTTAGAGACGTTGGAGGGGATGATGGCGCAGGAGTTGGAGAAGTTTGGCAGGCAGATGGAAGGTCAATTTGAGCAACGAGGGAAGGAAATTAAAGAGTCGTTCAAAGTCACCGCTGAGGAGGTGTTGGGCCGAAATGGGAACAGCTGGACAAGACGATCAATGCTGTGAAGGAGCAAAGGGAGACACTAAAGGGCGTGGAGGTGGCCTAATTGAGGCATGAGGATCAGCTTGCTTCGTTGGAAGCTGCGATACTGCTCATGGCAGACAGGAATAAGGGCCTGAAGGCCAAAGTTAAAGATCTGGAGAACAGGTCGAGGTGCATGAATCTCAAGAGTGGTGGGCTTGCCAGAAGGAGTGGAGTGCCTGAGACCAATCAGGAATTTTTCCGAAAGGTTCTCTCGATTGAATTAAGTGTTCTCCACTCCGGAGTGGGACATGGCGCATCGGGCTCTGCAACACAAGCCATGGATGGTGATTGTTCAATTTCACAGTTACCAAAGGAAGAAGCGGGTGCTGGAGCGTGCCAAGAAGAATCAGCACATTGATAGGGATGGGCACATGTCGCGCATCTACCATCACATCGGTACCAAACTGACAAAGCGGCAGGCAAACTTCAATACGGCAAAGGCAGTACTGTACAACAAGGGTGTGCATGATGTGGAGATGCCGGCGTTGGACTGGGGTGAGCACAGTAAGAAGTGTTCAGTTCGGGGTGGTGTATCCAGCAAGGCTGAGACTCACGCTGGACTCAAAGCATCACTACTTTGACACACCAGAGCAGGCTGAGGCCTTCATCAAGAACAAGGACTGGGACTGGTTTGAGAACAGCTGGTAGGATTTTTTGTCTGTGAAAGTTTACAATATTGTTTGTTCTGACTTTGCTCTTCTTTTTCTTGTTGGTTGGTAGGGGGATTTTTTCTGGAGGTTAGGGTCATGGGGGATGGTAAAGCGGGGGGATTGATATTGTAAAGGGGGAAAGAGGAGCATGGTAAGGATGCTGGGATTTGAATAAAGGAGTAGTGAGGATGGGAGTGGGGGATGGCGTAGTTTCCCTTTGTTTTGGTCATTTTGGGGGGACCGTGGGGGGGTCACCTTGTCAGCACTAAGAGGTCGGCTAGTGAATGGGAGTGATGTGGGGGGAGGAGCTGCGATTTGTTGGGCCAGTTTGACGAGGCTCGATGAGTCTAAAATGTTTGTTTGGGAGAGGAAGGGTGTTATGATGTCAACATTTATCTTTAGTTGTCTTCCATTTACTGCGAGGATCATCCAATTGGGCCTGTTCTGCTCATGTTCACCATGTTTAATCTGAACATTTCAGGTTCTTCATCTGAATTCCTCTGCACTTTGATCACTGGAGCGACTTTTCTTTGATTCGGCATACTCTGCCTGGTGTGGCAACGTGCCTGAATATGGCCCTTATTATTGCACTAAAAACAAATAAACTTTCTACAGCGGTACGCTTCTTGGGGGTGGCCAACCCCACATCGATAGCAATCACCCTGACATCTGGGCTGTCGACCCATTTTCTTTCCTGACCATTGACTATGATCCTGTTCCTGGGATCATGGCCGAACTTCCTCTGTGCTTATTGACCTGGTTACACACCTTGAAACCATACCACCCCACAGCTAGTTCATCTCACCCTCTTGCATGTTTGAAGCTTTGACGCACCCCCTCCCACCCCACCCCCCTCTTGGCATACTCCATTGCCTGAACACTTTCGATCACTCTGTCTAGAGTAATCTCCATCTCAGCCAGAAACCTGTTTTGCACAATCATGTTGTTCATATCGCATACTAAACTCTCATGCAGTATGTCACCGAGCACTGTGCTGAACTCACAATGCCCAGCTATTTGGCGAAGTCTGGTAACGTAGGCAGAGATCGCCTGTCCTAGACCCCTGACAGTCAAATTCAACATGTATTGCAGTAGTATGATTGAGGGTCTGGGGTTGAAATGCTCCCTGACCAGCGTCACCAACTGGTCAAATGACTTGGTGACCAGAGTCCCCGGGAATGTTAAATACCTTAGGAAGTTCTAGATTGGGGGTCCACCAACTGTTAATAGGATAACCTTCTATTTATCTTCCCCCATTATTTCATTTGATGTAAAGAAGTAACAGAGTCACTCAATATACTGGCTCCAGTCTTTGGCTCCTTGGTCAAACGGACCAAGTTTCCCAATCACAGGCATTTTTCACTTACTGTTTTATGATGTCTTTGACATTTTGTTTCACTATCCCACGCGATAGGCCAGAGCCAGTCATGTGGACTGTGAGGGCTCTCTCCTTAAATGCACCGCACTACCACTGTAACGCTAACCTCACATTCCAGCTTACTCCCAATAACTTTTCACCCCTTTGTTAATCAAGAATCTATCGAGCTCTGCCTTAAATATATTCAAAGACTCTTCCTCCATTGCCTTTTGCTCAATGCAGATTTCACCCACCATGAGTCAAAATCCAGGCGAGATAGACCTCAAGTCCACTTTCAAGGCATATCTCTATTAGCCTTGATTCCCTTACTGATTAAAAATCTGTCTATCTCAGCCTCAAACACATATAACAAACCAGACTCTACGGCCGGGGTTCTCCAATCCTGCAGCCAAGTTCTGACGCCGGCGTGAAAAGTGGCGTGAGCCACTCCGGCGTCAACGGGCCTCAACTGGCAGCTATCCACCCCTTCCTCGGGGGCTAGTACGGCGCCTGAGGGGTGTCCGCAGCTCCGGCGCCCGAAAGTCGTCGTGCCACGGCCGGCGCAAGTTCGCGCATGTGCATGGGTTCCCATCTCTGCGCCGGCCCCCGGGCAATATGGCACAGCCCTACAGGGGCCCGGTACGGAGGAACGTAGGACCCCACGGAACTAGACAGCCCCCACACTCAGAACTCCGAGGACCCACCGGGTGGGACGATACTTAACCTACGCCGGCGTGACTTGGCCGAACTCGGCGGGCACTCGGCCCGTCGAGGCCCGGAGAATCGCCAAGGGGGCCGCTTGCAACGACTCCCGACCGACGCAGCGCCGATCCCGCAGGCGGCCGAAAATCGGCGCCGGAGAATTGGCAAGCCGGCGTTGGGGCGGCATAGCATGATTCTCGTGCCCCCCCCCCCTCGGCAATTCTCCGAGGCGCTGTTATAACTGTCTGAATTGGGCCACTTCCTACTCTTTAATTATTCCCTCTGTTCCTACACTCTTTTGCAAGAGGAACATGCTCTCAGCGTCTACTCTGTCAAGCCCCCTCAGAATATATTTCTCAATCACGGTAGCATGGTGGTTAGCACAATTGCTTCACAGCTCCAGGGTCCCAGGTTCGATTCCGGCTTGGGTCACTGTCTGTGCGGAGTTTGCACGTTCTCCCCGTGTGTGCGTGGGTTTCCTCCGGGTTCTCCGGTTTCCTCCCACAGTCCAAAGATGTGCGGGTTAGGTGGATTGGCCATGCTAAATTGCCCATAGTGTCCAAAATTGCCCGTAGGGTGGGGTTACTGGGTTATGGGGATTAGGTGGGGTTACTGGGTTATGGGGATAGGGTGGAGGTTTGGACCTTCGGTAGGGTGCTCTTTCCAAGAGCCGGTGCAGACTCGATGGGCCGAATGGCCTCCTTCTGCACTGTAAATTCTATGTCTATGTCTAAATCAAGTCACCTCTCATTCTTCTAAGCTCCAATGAGTACAGGCTGAACCTACTCAACTTTTCCTCATCAAACACAATAGTATTTCATAATTCCTACTGACTCCGTAAATGGTAATAAACCATTTAGACTGAGATAAATGATTTTATGAGTAAAACTGTTGCTATTCCTTTGCTATCTACTGCTTCCTAAGATGTAGGGTGAATGTGATCCTGATATATTACTTTCTTATAGAACTATTGTTTTAGAATAAAAATTGTAATGAGTTACGTAGCTAATTAACACACTTGTTTTTTCCTTCTCTCAATAATTTACTGTCTGGCCCAATAATAATCGCATGGATGAATGAAAGTTTGCAAAAATCAGCTAACAAGCAACTTTATTGTAACTAGTCAACATTGTTTATCTATTGCTATCACAGAAGAGTGGTTAACTTTCAGTTATTTGACCTTTAACCAGACATTAAAAATGCTGTTTTTTTTTTAATCTTTTGATGGGATGTGGTTACTGGAAAGGCCAGTATTTGATGCACATCTAATTGCCCTTGAACTGAGTGACTTGCTTGGCTATCACAGAGGGCAGTTAAGAGTGAATCACATTGCTGTGAATCAGGAGTCACATGTAGGCCAGACCAGGTAAGGATGGCAGATTTCCTTCCCTATAAGGACATTAGTGAACCAGGTGGGTTTTTGCAACAATTGATGATAGTTATCACTGAGGCTAACTTTATATTTTAGATTTATTAATTACATTTAAATTCGACCATCTAGTGGGATTTGAACTGTAGCCAGCTGGGATGGCCACTTACAAAGAAACATGGACATTTGTAAAGACTCAAGGAAAATATGGCCAATACAAGAGTCAGGCAGGCTCAGAGCCTAAATGTATATTTGCAAGCAGAGAACCAGACAGTATCGAAACTCCCAGCCGATTTGCATTCTAATGACCCATTTCCCTAGGACAAAGGACTGGTACTCAGGTAATCGAGACAATTCTAGACACATCGTCGCCACTCCCTTTACTCAGGATGCATAAACAGCAAGGTCAATGACTGCTTAGGACAAGCCCAGCCATCAAGGCACCCGCCCCTTTATTGGCTCAGATCGAAGGCAGTGATCGAAGTCTGCAGAATTATTGGGTCCAAACCTAAGGACCGCCCAAAAGAGCGTGAAACCCTCAAGGATAAAGAGAGACACTGCCATGTGATCAATCTCTTTTGGGCCTGGCGCTCCGGCAACGTCTATCTCTAACTGTAGCACCATGACCAGAAGCAAGTCCAAGTTCAACGTTCGCTACCAGATGGATGAGCTTAGCTGAACAGCAGTTACTTCTCCAGACCCAGCAGATCCAGATTTGAACAAAGGCCACTGTTCCTCTGACCTAAGCCAGGTGCCTGAAGTTAAGTACAGGTTGTCATAGTGTTAGGTGTAATGTAACTCATAGTGTTCATGTTGCATGTATAAGTTAATCTTGTGTGTAAATAAAGTATGATTGAACTTGAACTAACTAACTGGTTGTTGGGTCTTTGATCGATATCCAGTTGAACCTTGTGGTGGTATCATTTGATACCTGCCGACTCTGAAAGCAATATAATATCAATATCTAGACAAAAGAAGGGCAACCTTATTGACTGCCATATTTATAGCAACATTATTGGCGACCCCGGACGGGACCCGACCCAGAAGTGATTTTGTCACTCCGAGAAAACCCACAAAACGTTTGAATTAGAAACCCCAATTGGAAAAGTGAAAGAAACCACAAGCGTAAGACCAGTATCGCTCAAACCTCCAAGATTCGGAAGTGTGTAGTAATTTGCATGCATACGAACAGGAATACAAGGTAAACTCATCAGATTTTGTTGGGTAAAACTTTCGGGAGTTGTGTGAACCGGAAAATAGCTTAAGCCATACCCGCTGTTTGCATCACCGCTTTATTCCCCCCGTCCCAAATTCATGGTAGAGATACAGAGATTACGGTCGAGATACAGAGATTATAGAAATGGCAATGAAGGCAATGGAACGCCTTATGCACCCACAGGAACCCGAGGTCGCAGCAACCAATAGAGCTGAGCAGTGTCCCATATGGGAAGAGGAAATTAAGAAGTATCTAAAGGGGAAAGGATGGCCCCTATGGTCTGAGTTTTGTGCAAATGAAGAGACAGGTCCTGGTAGTATAGAACAAACTTGGTGGGATAACCTGACCGAGATCCATAAAAAGAATTTAGGTAAAGTTCGTAAGCCGATGGCAATCGTGTCCTGTTTGGCACAATTGCGAGGCACAGAGGAGGTCGTGTGGACGCTCCGCAGACAGCTTGTAGAGAAAGAGAAGAGTAATGAGGGAAACGTTAGTGAGTGCAAAAAAGTAAATGAGCAACTCTGAGAGCAGCTAGCAGCGAAGGACAAGGAGATGGCTGATGTCAAACGGGCACACCAATCTTGTCTAGCTCACCTAAGCAGCTTTCAGACACAATATGATAAGGCCTACCAAGACACGCAACGCGCAGTTTTGGTAAGGGAAGAAATGGAACACCAAGTAGAGCAATTAAAGAAGCAATGCGCGGACTTAAAGGCGCTAGAGCAGCACGAGCCCCCGCCACGCTCACAGTAGGAGACTACGAACACAGGATTAGCTCAGTGGGAGATGACTGGTTTGATCCACAAACCATTACCACGGACAAAACAATTAGGGAAGTCTTGAAGAAACACAAAGCATCTTTTGCCCAGCACAAGCACGATTGCGGTAAAATTCCAGGAATGGTCACCGTTAAAGGTCCCAATCCTAAACCCCAGAAACAATAAGGTTTTCCACAGCAAGCCGAGGGAGAAATAGCTAAGGTAAGTCAAAATTTATTGGATCAAGGTGTAATTTGGCCCGTAGCCTCAACAAACAATGCCCCGATTTGGCTCGTAAGAAAACCAGATGGTTCATGGAGACTGACCATCGACTACAGGAAACTCAATAAAGTAACTCCATTAGCAGTCCCCACCGTTGCCACGAGTCCCGAGACAATGTTAAAGCAGGGACTTCAGTCAAAATATTTTACGGTTCTGGACATTAGCAATGGCTTTTGGTCCATTCCATTGGATAAAAATTGCCAGTATAAATTTACGTTCATCTTCAAGGGACAGCAATACATGAGGATATGCCTTCCACAAGGTTTCCCCAACTGGATTATTGAAATTTTCTCGACCTGAATGCCTCATTCAGTATGTGGACGACTTGCTCCTCCAGACTGACACATAGGAAGAGCACATTTTGCTTCTTTCCGAACTATTAGGTCTCCTAAAAGAAATTGGATGTAAAGTCAACCCCAGAAAAGCCCAAATTTTCCAAGAAAAGGTCTTATTTAGGAACAGTTGTAACGCATGGTAAACATGAGATAAAGCAAAAATGTATTGATTCAATTGTTAAATTGCCCTTGCTCCATAATGTTACAGCACTCCGGTCATTTTTAGGACTGGTTGGTTACTGCAGGAACCATATAGACGGTTTCACCACAAAGGCAGCCCCACTTTCCGAACTCCTTAAGAAACAGGCCCGATGGAAAAGGCTTCCACAGCACATGAATGCCATTGCTGCACTTAAACGCGCCCTAGGTACAGCTCCCACTTTGCAGGTACAAGACCCACACTCCTCAGACCCAATAGAGGTAGCGACCACTGACAGAACCCTTTCAGCCGTACTTCTCCAGGAAAGGCACAATCATTTAGGATCCGTAGCCTATGCCTCACGGGTTTTAGATCTGGTAAAGCAAGGATTTTCAGCCTGCGCAGTTTTTTGGGCTGTTCAGTACTTCGCGTACATAACAGGACTCAACCCCATGACCATTTTGACCGAGCACACCCCAACACAGCTACTGTTAGACGGTAGGCTGAAGGACGGTACCGTTAGCCAAATTAGAGCAGCGTGCTGGACCCTACTCCTACAAGGATGCGACATAACAGTGAAAAGGACAAAGACACACACGTTTTTGGAAGATAATTTACAGTATGCAGGAACCCCACATGAGTGTGAAATCATTGCAGCCAGGCACAACACAGATTTATTCCTAAATCGTTACCGACAAAAGCAGGCATCAGACCACAGAGAACCCAGCCCACAGATAAATCTCTAAAAATTTATGTAGATGGCTCCTCCACCATTGATAATGGGAAAAGGGTTACAGGATATATGTAGAAGACATGCAGGGAAGCGCATTAGAGGAAATATCTTTAAAGTTACCAGGACACTTAGGTTCGCAGGCAGCCAAGTTAGCAGCCATCACATTCATTGTGTAGCATCCAAATTCGTTCCCGACCCCCACAGATATATATTCGGACAGTCTATATGTCTGCAATAATTTGACGGAATTCCTGTCCCTATGGGAATCTAGAGGATTTATATCCGCCGTCAGTAATCCTCTACTCTCAGCACCATTACTAAAGCACATTCTCGCAGAAGCTAAAGAACGCAAATATGGCATCATAAAGGTTAGAAGCCATCATTGTTCCTCCCCACCAGGTAATGTAAAAGCTGACGCCCTAGCAAAAGATGGATCACGACATGGTCACTTTTGGCAACCACCCCGAGAGTGCCCCAGTACACGCAGTCCAGGTCTCACAGACCACTATTTAAGATTTAGCACAGGCGCAAAAAGCAGACGACACGCTGAAGGAAATTTTAAAAGATGATTACCCAGCACCCTATGACAAATTCAAAGATGCTTTAACGATTCAGGATGGAATTATATTAAAGAATGGTATTTATGTGGTCTCCACCCAGGACAGGAACCAGATTATCTGTCAATTTCATGACAGACTCGGACATCAAGGGATAGAAACCACCCTTGCCCACCTAATCCTCTCTGCTGGTGGCCCGATTTAAAAACAGATGTCACCCATTACTTTGAAAACTGTTTAATTTGCGCTCAGAACAACCCAGACAGATATGCAAAGAAAGGTCAGCTAAGACACACCCGCCCTGTTAATGGCCCATGGACGAACGTACAATTAGATTACATTGGTCCACTTCCCCCCTGCAGAAATGGATTTAAATATGTGTTGGTCGCGATCGATACCTTCACAAAATGGGTGGAAGCATTTCCTTCCAGGACGAACACGGCTAAAGCGACAGCAAAAATTCTGACTCAACAAATATTTACAAGATGGGGACACCCCCGTAGTATTGAATCGGACCAAGGTTCGCATTTTACAGGAAGAGTGATGAAAAATGTTCTAACAATTTTCGGCATTAAACAAAAGTTTCATATTGCCTATCACCCACAATCCAGCGGCATTGTGGAATGCATGAACCTAACCCTAAAAACAACGATTAGGAAAATGGTGCAACAGCACAACACGACATGGGACACAATTCTTCCATTTGCACTGATGTTTATTAGAAACATGGTGTTGAGTTCAACAAGCTACACCCCCCACACCCTCATGACGGGATGACCCATGAAGGGCACCGAGTACTTATTTGGACTTGATTTGGCCAGCCCCACAGTCACCGCCCTTACCCATGAAAAAGCAGTCCAACAATAATGGAAAATATTAAAGCAGCACAGCTCGCTGCAGCTGTTCGACTAGGCACTAGGAAAAAGCAGAGTAAGGCCTGCTTTGATAAAACAGTACACCTGGTAGATTATACAGTCGGACAGCAGGAGATGGTCTCTCTATACAATCCGAGTTCATTCCTCTCCCCCAAATTTGCAGAACCCTACTCGATTTCTGATAAAGTAAGCCCCTCAGTATATAAAATTACGTATCCAAACGGAAAATCAAGATGGTTTCATATAAACCAACTTAAGGTTTATGGAACTCAGTGCAGCCACTCACACCACATTTCACTGGCAATAGCAGACAACTACGACCCGCCCACTGGCAACCTAATCCAACCCTCCCCAACCAGGACAGCACGTCCACAGACACGACTTTGACTCCGCCCCCAGGGACGAGTTTCCACCTCGGACTTGATTCGGCCGCTAGCGATAGCACAACGGACTTACTTGAGATCCCCGACCAATGGCAAAACAGGCCAGGCCCCAGTCACTACAGCCCCATTTCGGAATGGAACCCTGAGGTGTCCAGATGATGAGAGAAAGGAACCGATTGAGATTTATGGTGTCCTATTCTCTGATGTAGCCCGCCCACTTTTCTTTCTTTAAATTGTTATTTTGAAATGTTGAATGTTTGTCTTTTGTATGACTATTTGTGTCGACCTCTCACTAACTTTTTTGATACAGTTTCTTCTTTCGGTCTCATGCTAAATTTCTTGATGCAGTCATAACTACTCTTTTGACGCCAAAATGGTAGTTAAAGGAACATGTTTGTCGGAAGTCCATAGATATTCAAATTCTTTCCGTTCTTGTAAGGTCACCCAGGCAGTGGATTCACGCACTAATCCCCGCCCTGCCTGAGGACCCCCTATGTATTTGGTCAGCCAAGCTCGGGTAGTGGCGCAACAGCACTGATCACCGTCCTACCCAGGGATTCCATGCATTCGTGCCCTGCCGCGGCTCATACGCACCTCATGTCCCATTGATTTGGAAAGTGCTTTTCAAAACTCTTTTAACGTTCTTTTAGGTGTGGTTTAAAGAACGCACTTTGCCACAGTTTTTTTCCTTGCTTTCAGACGACCCTTCGGTCGCTACCCCTAACTGCTATTTACATATTCAACACACTTGGTTGAAACAAAATCTGCTGCTATGGAAAACGACCTCAACACTAGATGGAGAAATTGTCCGCCCACTCAACGCATCGATCACAGGCTGCGAGATTGGTCGCACTGTGACAGAATTTTTAAAAAATCTCGGATGTCTTATCTCCAAAATGGTTGGTTTAAAAAAAAATTGAGGGAGTCACACATGATGACAATTCTAATGGGAAATTGATATTAAGGAGAAACGGACAGACAAACGAGATATTAAACAAAGGTAATAATAAATATTATGCTTGCACCCCCAGGAATATACGAGGATACAAAGAACAAACGGCAAGAAGAAGACAGAACTGATGACCTCCATCATGATCATCTTTGGATCACTACAGTTGTGCGCGTCGACGGCCTCTGTAACCCAACCATATTGGCCCCAAACACAACCATACCACACGGACACCACACCTCACATGGAAATAAACATTGATACCCCCACATGGTGCGATAACATCATAAAATGGTATTCCCTCTCATACACGGTAGAAGCCCTATTAGTTATTGCAATACTATGCAGTGTCGTTCAGACACTAGGACTTCGGAAATGGCGGAGAGCCTCCCGTTCCCCAATATATACACTCAGAGCCCCTTTTCTCGGACTTCAACAGACCCCATACTCTTTTTGAACCCTTCTTCTGACTAATAAATTCCACGGTTTTCAATACAAGTTGCATTTTCTGTAAAGGTGATAAGTTTAAGTAGAAATGTGATGCTGCTATTGTGTAAATTTTTGTACTGTAATATAAGTTATTTTGGTTATTAGCGAGCAGCATTAGGTAAGGACAATTACAGGTTCCCCTTTTGTGTAAAGAAGTCAAATGAATGATTGAATGTTATAGTGCTCCCTTAGATTTTTATAGATGTGTGATGTATTAAAACTTAGGTAAATGTTGCAATCCATAGGACAGAGTAGTATAGAACCTGTCCTTGATTAAGGGTACTCGGCACACCAAAGAACAGTTGAAGATTTAGTAGTGTGATCCACCATGCTTTGCGTTTAGGATCAAGAGGACGGACTGTAGCCATCTGGGATGGCCACTTACAAAGAAACATGGACAATTGCAAAGACTCAAGGGAAATATGGCCAATAGAAGATTCAGGCAGGCTCAGAGCCTAAATGTATATTTGTAAGCAGAGAACCAGACAGTATCGAAACCCCCAGCTTATTTGTATTCTAATGGCCCATTTCCTGAAGACAAAGGACTGGTACTCAGGTAACCGATACAATTCCAGACACATCGGCGCCACTCCCTTTACTCAGGAAGCATAAACAGCAAGGTCAATGACCGCTTAGGACACGCCCAGCCATCAAAGCACCCGCCCATTTATTGGCTCAGATCGAAGGCAGTGATCGAAGTCTGCCGAATTATTGGGTCCAAACCTAAGGACCGCCCAAAAGAGTGTGAAACCCTCAAGGATAAAGAGAGACACTGCCATGTGATCAATCTCTTTTGGGCC
This sequence comes from Scyliorhinus torazame, assembly GCF_047496885.1. Taxonomy (NCBI): domain Eukaryota; kingdom Metazoa; phylum Chordata; class Chondrichthyes; order Carcharhiniformes; family Scyliorhinidae; genus Scyliorhinus; species Scyliorhinus torazame. The sequence continues at coordinate 94,346,798 of NC_092714.1, read as the reverse complement.
TGGCACTCCGGCAACGTCTACCTCCAACTGTAGCACCATGACCAGAAGCAAGTCCTAGTTGAATGCTCGCTACCAGATGGATGAGCCTAGCTGAGCAGCAGTTAGTTCTCCAGACCCAGCAGATCCAGATTCGAACAAAGGCCACTGTTCCTCTGACCTAAGCCTGAAGTTAAGTATAGGTTGTCATAGTGTTAGGTGTAATTTAGCTCGTAGCGTTTATGTTGCATGTGTAAGTTAATCTTGTGTGTAAATAAAGTATTATTGAACTTGAACTAACTAACTGGTTGTTGGGTCTTTGATCAATATCCGGTTGAACCTTGTGGTGGTATCATTTGATACCTGGCAACTCTGAAAGCAATATAATATCAAAATCTAGACAAAAGAAGGGCAACCTTATTGACTGCCATATTTATAGCGAGTAAATATAGCAACAGAACCCATATCCCCAGAGCACTAGCCTCTGGGATTACTAGTTCTGTGACATCACCACAACATCATCATCATCCCCCTAAGGGTGCAGTAATCTGCTTCAAGTTGCAATTAAATCTCCTGAGACACTGCTGTCAATGGGAAAGTCCATTGTAAAAATGTTGGCGTTTGTTTGCAATGCCTCAAGGATAAAAATTGGCCTTCAGCTTCTGAAGACGTTTCAGTGCAATTTCATTCGGTGTGAGTTTTCCTTATTTGATCTTTAACTTTAACAGGCATAAAATTAGTTATTTCAATCTGTTCCAATCTTTTCAATTGATTCATTTTTGAATGACAGTCAAGATCAAGGAAAACTCCCAATGTTCAAAATCAGCCTCTTTTCACTTTCTCTCCAGATTCCACCACTTTTAACAAATATCTCCTTTCTCGACGGATTCATCGAGTGGAGGATTTTTTTTTTCTTTAAAGGAACATTTTCCATCTGTTTACAAGTGTAATTCCACTGAGGCATAGGGAATTAGTCTTGGCATGCTCCAAGCACACTGAGACTTGAAGTGCTGCAGGCTCCTCATCAAAAAACAGCAATGTTGTCAACTTGTGCATGTTCACAAGCCTCAAGCTGAGAGTTGTTTCAAGCTACAGGATACCTTCAGGCCGCTGTATTTTTTTTTTACAAAGCATCTGTTGTAAACATTTTGAAAACAGTCACAGAAATAGGAAATATGGATTTTATTAATTTCTTGAGAGTAAGAGATTCATTAAATTAGTCAGCCAAGAAAATCAATGGCTGGACCTTTACACTCATCCCCATCACTGGATGCAGGATGGGTAGGTGGGGTGTACAATTGGGTGGATGGCATTGGGTACATGCCCATTGCCTTCTTACTTCCACTTGTCTTTTACCAGTGGCTTGGGAGGTGGTGATAGGCTTGCCAGTCCTTAGGCCATTTGAGATCCTTAAACTCTTGGATGTGGGACAGCCTGCCTCAGAAGGTCAGAAGCCATGACTTCAGGTATCTAATTGTCTGAATAAAATAAAATTCAGTCATGGCTTCCAGCGCTGGCAGAGGCAGACTCACCACTGACTTTCTGGCTGGCGGGCATCGCTACCACCTTCATGTGAAATACTGGCCATTTGTTGCATTACTGTTTGCAAGTTACGGTAGCACAGTGGTTAGCACTGTTGCTTCACAGAGCCAGGGACACAGTTTCGATTCCTGGCTTGGGTAACTGTCTGTGTCGAATCTGCACGTTCTGCCCTTGTCTGCGTGGGTTTCCTCTGGGAGCTCCAGTTTCCTTCCACAACTCCTGAAAGACGTGCTTGTTAGGTGAATTGGACATTCTGAATTCTCCCTCTGTGAAACCGAACAGGAACCGGAGTATGGCGATTAGGGGATTGTCACAGTAACTACATTGCAGTATTAATGTAAGCCTACTTGTGACACTAATAAAGATTATTAGTATCATTAGAGCGTGCATATTATAAAAATGCAGTTGAGCATCAAGGCAATTTGCACACTATTGAGATGTTTCATCGATTATTTGATTATTATACATCAGGAAAAGCAAAATAGGGAAAAAAACTGCAAGAGAAGCAGTGAGCGTAACCTCTGTAACTGTTACAATGTATTCTACTTCTGACACCAATAAAGATTATTATTATCAAAGGACGAATATTTGACATTTAAATTTTCAACAGTCTCAATTTTGAACAAAGCACGAAAAATTTGTAATGTGAAGCAAATGTAGAATTAGTTTTCAGTTGCAATATTAATCCTCATCCCGGAAAGAGCTGACAAACTTCCCTGTTACGTTTGATTTTTGTGAGATATGTGTGTTTGTGAAACCTACTTTTGTCTTGTCATTTATGTCTGTAAATAGTGCAAATGGGCAAAAATAACAGGAACAAAACTGGCAACCCCCTGCTGGAGGGCTTCCCATTCTGATTTTAGGGTGGAACTCAATCAATGCAGCCAATGTTTCCAGCAGAAACAGGTGTCATTGAATCTCTCAGAACCTCCCCCACCCCCTATCTCCCCTTGTCATTTCAGTGTCAATCAGCTCTACTTCGCTGAGCTACACACAAGCCATGGGTAGCATAGGTTGCCATCGCTGTGATATTTAAGAAGAGCTTTAGGTACAGTCAGGAAAAGCTGACTTTTGAATTTTTGACTTCAGTCTTATGAGTTTTTAGCTGTAATAGGTTGAATTAGTTCACCTACTTGCTGCTGTGTCTGCTCTTTGAATTTCCCTGTGTCAAAAAGTGCTGCCCCTAATCACCTTGTGTGAATGTGATTGGGTAGACAGACTGGGCAAGCTGCCTGCCCCACCCACCAAAATCATCCTCCGTGTGCATAATAGACTAGAAAGTTTGCAGAAGTTAAAAATAGAAAATGTCAGGGAGAGTTAATGAGTTGCGTAGCAGTCTTTAACATAATTCCTTTGAATTTCTGAGGTGAATCATCAACTTCTCAGATTTTGCAGACATCAGAGGCAAATATGCTCCTAAAATATATGTTCCTAAGTATGCTATAGGAAATCTACATTGTTAAAGGTTTTCGGAAACAAACTTTAGAAATAGCTGGATGACATTCCAACAGTGTGTGTTGATCACTCTCAGAAAGAAAGACTTGAAATTCAGAAAATGGATATGTAATTACCTACTCAACTGATAACCTTTGGAGCAGTGAGCTGGATGGGTGCATGTATCACTAGAGAGTGGCTCATGTATATTTAAAGCCGATTTCTGCATCAGGCAGAATAATGATTAAACACATCAAACTTCGAATCTATTTTGCATGAGGAATTATTGGACCACACCATTTCTCTCTCCTTCAGTTCAATTTCTCTCTTCTCCATCACTATGATTGAATTCACCTCCTTCACTTCCGTCTTTCTTACTCTCCTGCCTCTTTTGTGGCTTTCTCCTTTTGACAGCTTTTGTTCCTACCTTCTGTGGTGAATGTATAATTACTGATAATTCACCAGTGCACTGTGTTATGTTATTAACCCTGTAGGCTCTACCTATGGGCCATTGTGTGGCTTCACCCACAGGGGATATGTTGGGGCATGTGCGGGCTCCGCCCATGGCTCCGCCCCCTTTACAGGAAGTATAAGAGCTGCTGACCTGCGGGGCCGCCTTCAGTGTTGTACCGGTCACAGGCAGGCTCAGTTCTGAGCTGATTAAAACCACGGTTTACTTCTCCACGTGTCTTCGAGTGAATTGATGGTCGCATCAATTTAATTAGCTTAAAATACTACGATGGAATCAGCCCTCAAACCTGACAGACTGGAACTCGATCCACAGGCCGCGGAGGTGAAATAAATGTTTTCACATTGGCTTCGATGCTTCAAGGCCGATCTCGCCGCGTCGTCTACGCCAATTTTCACTGACGAACAGAAGCTGAGCCTCTTCCACGCATGGGTGAGCCATCGCATTTCTGTCCAGCTCGACAAAGCCACTTCCTATACAGAGGCCCTCGCACTACTCAAACTCCTCTATGTGCGGCCTGTGAACGAGGGATATGCGCGACACGTCTTCACCACTCGCCGCCAGCGCCTCGGGGAGTCACTACATGATTACCTACGCAACCTCAAAGCCCTCACGCGCAACTGTAACTACCAGGCCGTTACAGCCACTCAGAACATGGAGCTCGCCGTCCGAGACATTTACATGGCGGGGGTCCGATCGAACTATGCGAGGCAGCGCCTTCTCGAAAAAGGGGCCCAGGACCTGGAAGACACAATAAAACTGGCTACCTCTCTGGAGGCCGCTCTTCAGAGCCTTACTGCGTTCCCGGCCGATCACGCGATCCCCTCGTGGGCCCCCGACCCGAGACTACCCCAGGCCTGTGCCGCGCGGCCACCCGCCGATCATGGGGGGCTACCTTGCTACTTTTGCGGCCAGTCCCAACACCCCCGACTGCACTGCCCGGCCCGCAACGCGAACTGCAGCAGCTGTGGGCGAAAAGGACACTTCGCCAAGGTCTGCCTGGCCAGGTCTAAGAACTCGAACTCACAGACCCGATCCACAGACTCACAGGCCTGCAGACCCTGCAAGGTGGCAGCGTGTCTGCCGATTCCGCCTCCGCATTACATGTGCGACTCATGAGGGCCGCCATCTTGGCCGTCCTCCCCCACACGGCTGGCCACGTGCGATCCATGGGGGCCGCCATCTTGGACGCCATCTTCCTCACCGCCCGCCATGCTCGACCAACGGGGGCCGCCATCTTGGCCGCCATCTGCTACGCCGCTCGACGCGTACGACCTACACGGACAGCCATCGCAGGGCCGCCCCAGCACCTCCGATCACGCCGCCAGCTACCCACAACTCAGCGCAATCACCCTGGACCTAAGCACCTCCGGAACGGGGTCGCGACCTAAGCACCACCGGAGCTCCATGATGGCCATCTGGGTTAACGGGTACGAGACACCTTGCCTTTTCGACTTCGGGAGCACAGAGAGCTTCCTTCACCCGGACATGGTAAGACGCTGCTCGCTCCCAATATTCCCGATGCAACAAACCATATCCCTCGCCTCTGGGTCGCACTCGGTGCAAATCCAAGGGTGCACTACTGCAACCCTAGCGATACAGGGCGCTGAGTATGCTCATTTTCAAGTATATGTGCTCCCAGACCTCTGCGCTCCTCTCCTTTTGGGACTCGGCTTCCAGTGCAACCTCAGGAGCCTAACTCTAAAGTTCGGGGTCCCCTGCCCCTGCTCACCATATGCAGCCTCGCGACCCTAAAAATCGAACCCCCCCCCCTCTTCGCAAACCTCACCGCCGATTGTAATCCAATAGCCACCAGAAGCAGGCAGTATAGTATGCAGGACAGGATGTTCATTAGGTCCGAGGTCCAGTGTCTCTTGCGGGAGGGGGTCATAGAGGCCAGCAATAGCCCCTGGAGAGCTCAGGTGGTGGTCGTCAAGACCGGGGAAAAGTTCCGGATGGTGGTTGATTACAGCCAGACCATTAACCGGTTTACGCAACTCGATGCGTACCCCTTCCCCGGATTGCACACTACCGCGTGTTCTCCATGGTGGATCTGAAGTCTGCATACCACCAGCTCCCAATCCGCCCGGAGGACCATCACTACATGGCATTTGAGGCAGACAGCCGCCTTTTCCATTTCCTCCGGGTCCCCTTTGGCATCACGAACGGGGTTTCGGTGTTCCAACGAGCGATGGACCGAATGGTGGACCAGTACGGGCTGCGGGCCACGTTTCCGTACTTGGACAATATCGCCATCAGCGGCCATGATCAGCTGGACCACGACGCCAACCTCCACCGATTTCTCCAAACCGCTCAAAAACTCAACCTCACCTACAACAAGGAGAAATGCGTTTTCCACACAACCAGGCTAGCCATCCTCGGCTACGTCATGGAAAACGGTGTCCTAGGGCCCGACCCTGACTGTATGCGAACCCTCCTACAACTCCCTCACCCTCACTGTCTCAAGGCCCTGAAGAGATGCCTTGGATTTTTCTCCTATTACGCACAGTGGGTCCCTCAGTATGCGGACAAAGCCTGCCCACTATTTAAGGCCACCCTCTTTCCACTGGCAGCTGAGGAATCGCCAGGCCTTCAACTGCATCAAGGCGGACATCGGCAAAGCTGCAATGCGCGCGGTGGACGAGTCCACCAGGTGGAGAGCGACGCCTCAGAGGTCGCTCTCGCCGCCACCCTCAACCAAGCAGGCAGACCGGTAGCGTTTTTTTCACGCCCCCTCACCACCTCCGAAATTCGACACTCCTCGGTCGAAAAAGAAGCCCAAGCCATCGTGGAAGCCGTGCGGCACTGGAGGCACTACCTCGCTGGTAGGAGGTTTACCCTCATCACCGACCAACGATCGGTTGCCTTCAAGTTTGACAATGCGCAACGGGGCAAGATCAAGAATGATAAGATCTTGAGGTGGAGAATCAAACTCTCCACCTATAACTACGATAGAGTATATCGTCCTGGGAAGCTCAACGAGCCCCCAGATGCCCTGTCCTGCGGCACATGCGCGCAAGATGACTGACTGCGGGCTATCCACGATGACCTCTGCCACCCGGGGGTCACCCCGCTCGCCCATTACATCAAGGCCCGCAACCTGCCCTACTCCACCGAGGAGATCAGAGCTATAACCAGAGACTGCCAAATCTGTGCGGAGTGTAAACCTCAATTCTATCGACCGGATAAGGCCCACCTGGTAAAGGCACCCCGGCCCTTTGAACGCCTCAGTATTGATTTCAAAGGGCCCCTCCCCTCCAATAACCGCAACACGAACTTCCTTAACATCATAGATGAGTTCTCCCGCTTCCCGTTTTCCATCCCCTGCCCTGATATGACAACCCCACTGTCATTAAAGCCCTGCATAGCGTCTTCACCCTGTTTGGTTTCCCCAGTTATGTCCACAGCGACACGGGCTCGTCATTCATAAGCGACGAACTGCGTCAGTACCTGCTCAGTAAGAGCATTGCCTCGATCAGGACTACCAGTTATAACCCCAGGGGAAATGGGCAGATGGAGAGGGAGAACGCGACGGTCTGAAAGACCGTCCTACTGACCCTGCGGTCCAGGAATCTCCCAGTTTCTCACTGGCAGGAGGTCCTCCCCGATGCGCTCCACTCTATTAGGTCCTTCCTTTGCACGGCCACAAACCAGACTCCTCATGACCATTTGTTTGTTTTCCCTAGGGGAGCTACCTCAGGTGCCTCGCTTCCGCCCTGGCTGATGACACCGGGTCCAGTTCTCCTCCGAAAAAATGTTCGGAGCCATAAGACCGACCCCCTGGTAGACAGGGTCCAGCTCCTGCACTCCAACCCACACTATGTGTATGTCGAACACCCCAATGGCCAGCAAGATACCGTCTCCCTCCGGGACCTGGCGCATGCAGGCTCCAACACCACTCCCACTACTGCATCCCCCACACTATGTCCCATCCAACCTCCCATGTTCAGCGCCCCCACCCCTATATGGTTCCCGCGCTCCCTCCCACCCGCCGCACCGGTCCACAGGAATGAAGCTCCGGAAGAGCCGTTCCCGGAGTCCACGCCTGTGCCTGCTCCGGACCCACTTCCACAGCCACCCGAAGCGGCTGCAACACCAGTGCTTCGGCGGTCGCAACGTACGATCCGGGCACTGGACCGACTGAATCTATGAGCCCATCACCCCCGTCGGACTTCATTTTTAAAGAGGGGGTGAATGTGGTCAATGTATAATTACTGATAATTCACCAGTGCACTGTGTTATGTTATTAACCCTGTGGGTTCTACCTATGGGCCATTGTGTGGCTTCACCCACAGGGGATATGTTGGGGCATGTACGGGCTCCGCCCATGGCTCCACCCCTTTACAGGAAGTATAAGAGCTGCTGACCTGCTTGGCTGCCTTCAGTATTGTACCGGTCACAGGCAGGCTCAGTTCTGAGCTGATTAAAACCACGGTTTACTTCTCCACGTGTCTTCGAGTGAATTGATGGTCGCATCACCTTCATTCTCCTATTCTTGTTTTACAATTTCCTTAATAACATATGCCACCACACGTCCCTCTTTTTATTTTTGCTTACTTTCTTCTGGTTTTTATCTCTTCTCACTGATGTTATATAACCGGAAGAAGGATTTAGTTGACAGATAGTGTTTTTTGAAAATGAAGCTAGAAAAAAGTGAAATTTGCTGGGTTGTACTCAATCACATTGACTCATTCATTTCAGTCAGGCTGGGAGAAGATTTGGGAAAAACAAATGGTGAAAAAAGGAGCAGTGCAACCGGGAGTGAGAAGTGTTTGTAAGTTTGTCAGCTCCGTCTGAGACAGATGGGTCTGCATCTTTCATCCCCAGTAGCAGGTTAGCTGTATCTGCCAGCAGAACCTAGTTGGAAACATGAGTTGGAAACATTGGCATTAAGATTTCAGAAAGTTGGGAACAGCAACATTGGGACCCAGACAGGTAATCAGCTAAGCATGTGGAGTCAGGCATGTAAACCACACGAACTGTGTGTGTGATGTTTTCATTTACTAGTGTCGCTATTACTGCAGGAATGGTTATTACCACTGTGGATCAGTGTTGGGGACCTTGCTGTGTGTTTAATATATTAATGATTTATACTTAATTGTGGGAGGTATGATTGGACAATTTGCAGATGACACAATGTAGGTGATAGTTGATAGGATAGCTGTTGGGTAGAATTCTCCCAAGCAGCCCGTGGCAGGTTTAGTGTCAGGTGGGAATGGTGAATCTGGCAGAAGTTAAATTTTCCGAAACTCACTGATGAAAAATTATGTTGCAATTCTCCCAACGGCAGGTTAGTGGCAGCTAGGTCTTTGCACTGGCTGGTGGCACAAACACAATTTGCATTTATTTGCATCTCAAGGATGCTCATTAAAACAATGGCAGGGGAAGCTGGACTCTGGAAAGGCTGCATGAAAAGGTCACAAACAAGGGGGTCAAAGAGATGCTACATCATTTACTGGAAGGGAATGAACAAAGACCCCAGATGTGGAGGGTAGAGGTCCAATTTGGGCATGGGTGCCTCGCAGGTAATGGGAGGAGGGTGAGGCTGCTCTCCTTTTCACTCTGAGTTGCTCACATCCTGCATGGTCTGGTGAAGACAGATGGGCTGGAGAGAGTGATTTAAGTATGCTGGACTGGTATTTTAATATGGGTGCCGGCATCTTTGAACCCGTCAGCTCATCGCGTACAATGAACCAGCTCCCGGCCGGCCAGGAGAGTCGGAGGGGAACTTGCCTGCGCATAAATAGTGAGATATGAGCACTGAATCTGGTGCGTGAATGCACCATCCTGGCCAACGGGACAGGCGCCACTGGAGCTGCCTGTCACCGCACTTAGACTCAAAATGGGATAATTCCATCTGATGTCTCCAGATTTATATCAATGGCTTTTTTGAGTGGACGAAAGAGTTGAAAATTAAATTTAATCTGGAAAAGTGTGATTTTATGCTCTTGAGGAGGGCAAACAAAGGAAGAGGATACTCAATAAACAAGAGAATATTGAGAAGGGAGGAGGAAATGAGAGACAGTGGCGTACATGTTCACAGCTTCCTGAGGGTGTCAGGACAGGTGAACAAGGTGGTGAAGCAAGCAGATCGAATACTTTCCTTTATTGGGCGAGATATTGAATACAAAAGTAAGGATGTAATGAGGGAACTGTATGAAACACTGGTTAGACCACAGCCAGAGTTTTGTGGACTGTTCTGGTCACCATTTTACAGGAAGAACATAATGGCTCTGGAGAGGGTGTGGGGAAAATTTACAAGAATGTTGCCAGGACTTGGAAAATGCAGCTATGAAGAAAGATTGGATAGGCTAGAGTTGTTTTTTGTATAACAGAGGAGGCTGAGGGGTGACCTAATTGGCTTGTGCAAAGTTATGAGGGGCCTAGAAATGGTAGACAGGAAGGATATGTTTCCCCTAGCTGAGAAGGAGGTACAGATTTAAGGTGATTGCAGAAGGATTAGAGGGGACACGAGGAAAACCATTTTCACTCAGAGGATGGGGGACTTCTGGAATCCACTGCCTGAATTGATAGTTGAGGCTGAATCGCTCAAGTTATTTAAAAGGTACCTGAATCTGCACCTGAGTTGCTGTAACCTGCAAGGCCACGGTCCAAGTGGTGGAAAGTGGGATTGAACGGAGCTGCTCGTTATTTTTTTAGCTGGCGCAGACATAATAGGCTGAATGGCCTCTTTCTGCGCCATCACTTTTCCTTGGTTGTAAATTGGTGGCAACACACCAGGCACAAACTCGGTGCCTTCCTGCACCATTTTGCCAATCTTCCCAGCTGCCAGTCAATCGCCAAAGGGTCTGGAAAACCCCAGCCAGAGCATCAGCCGAGATTTTTGGGCTTAAGTCACTGAGTCGGGGCTGGCTTTACAACCTTCGGACTCAGTGGTAAAGTGCTACGATCTGAACCATGGCTGGCACAAGTGAGCAAAGTAATTAAATGTGAATGGTACGATAATCCAATCCTGGCTGAGATTATTGCAGAGGTAAGTAGAGCTCTTTCTCTCAAAGGCATATCTGCAATCCAGCGTCACCAAAAAAAGCTCAATGAGAAGCGTGAGATTAAAATGTCCAAAGTGATACAAAAGGACAACATCTAATCTGTCTTTAGCAGCAAACCTCACACAGGAGAAAACGCAGTTTATGCCTGAGCCACACCGCCCAACAAGGAATAGTCAAAACCAATGTCCTCACAGAACCAGGTTGTGGTTTCCAGTCATAAAACAAAACGAAGGGGGAGGAAGCTTCTGAAACCTTTCTCAGCTCAGAATGGAGCAGAATGAAATCATTAATACTGGAGGCATGTTCTTTAATTCAATATGATTTAACCAATGTGTCACCTGCAGTTTTGGTTACTGTACAGGCGTTTGACTATATTCCCAACTGCTTCGCTGCCTCTCTTTTGTCCAGAATAGTGCAATTTCTCTTTTATTTGGCTGCGGAGATATTGAATTCTGCAATTTTGTTGCATCAATGGATTCTTTGCACCATTTCAGTGAAATATTATTTTCCACACCATTTTGTTTTGTAATGGAAAATGTGAAATGTTACAGTATGTTATCTCGTTAACAATTCTTGGGTGTTATTCCTTTCTCCTTAAAATCTGTGGATATCACCCCACTCCTCAAAAAATCTACCCTTAACCACACTATTCATAGGAACTACTGCCCATCTCCAACCTTCTTGTTCCTTTCCAAAATTCGTAAAATGTGCTGTCGCCTCCTAAATCAATGCCTAACTATCCCAGAGTGCTATGGCTGTATCACTAAAATCAGCTTTCTGCTCATGAAATAGCTCTTTTCAATGTCACAAATATCATCCTATGTGACTGAATCAAGTGTAAACTATCCCTCCTCATCCTTCTCAAACAGTATGTAACTGACACCTGCCTTGTTATTCACCCAGGGGTAACACGGACTGCAACTGGATGCAGTTGTACTTGAAAGTATACTGCAAACTGTGATGTTGGTTCAATACGCTTTATTGAACTTGTTAAGCAGTGCACACAGTTCGCTGTGGGTTTGACACTCTACTAATCTAAGTGTGCTTGTTATAACTAACTAGACCAGACTAGCTCTCAGTCACATGTAGAAGGTGCTAACTGATATATACACCCTGACTGTCACTACAGTTGTCACCAGTGGAAAGAGGCAGAATGCTGATGCCTCGTGTGTTTTATAGTGAAAAACCCTCCTCTAGTGTTCTGTCTGGTGATTGGTTGTGTTCTGTCCTGTGTGTTGATTGGCTGTACTGGGTGTCTGTCACTGCCTGTCTGTATCTCATTATGTACATGAGTGCATATCATGACAACACCATCCTCTTCCAATGCCTCTCTGTTGTAAACCAGGTGGGCTGAGACTCCTCAAACCTGGTTCCATTTCTATCTGACTAATCGTAGCCAGGGAATTACTTGCAATGATTTCTTTACCTGTTCTTGCGCCATTGCTGCTGGTGTTCCTCAACGATCTACCCTTGATCCCCTCCTATTTCTCACCTATGTGCTACTCCTCGGCATCCTCAACTGAAAGCTCAACATCACATCCAAATTAGGAGCAGGAGTAGGCCACCTGGCCCCTCGAGCCTCTTTGCCATTTAAAAAGGCCGTGGCTGATCTGCTTGTAACCTCCACCCTACATCCTGCCTACCGTTACCCTTTCACTCCTTGTTAATCAAGAATCTATCGAGCTCTACCTTAAAAACATTGGTTTATATGTATACTGAAAATCAGCTCTACATCGCTGCCACCTCTCTCGACTCCTTCATTATTGGTAAATTATCAGACTACTTATCAAGCATTCAGTACGGGATGCATAGCAGTTTTCCCCAATTAAATGTTATGGAAACTGAAGCCATTGTTTTTGGTCCCTGGTCCAAACTCTTTTCTCCAGCTACTGACTGGAAATATTATGAGGTTAAACCAGTCTGTTTGCAATCTTGACATCATATTTGATCCTGAGATGAGCTTTTGACCTCATATTCATGCTAATAATAAGACTGCCTGTTTCAAGCTCCGTAGCATTGTCCAATTCTGTCACTGCCTCAGCTCAGCTCGTGAATCCTTCACTTATGTCTTTATTGTTTCCAGACTTGACTATGGCAGTGCATTCCTGGCTGGTCTCCCATATTCTACTTTTCAAAATCAGGGGTCATCTAGAGCTCTGCTGCCAGCCTCTTAACTTGTGCCAAGTCCCATTCATCAGTCACCTGTTTGTTCACTGACCTTCATTGGTCCTTGGCCAAACAAAATGTCTTGATTTCAAAATATTCATGCTTGTTTTCAAATCTCCCTATACCCTCACTCATCTCTATCTCTGTAATTTCTTCCAGCCCCACAACCCTCCGTGATATCTGCACTTATTTAATTTAGGCCTCTAAAGCATCCATGGTTTTAATTGCCTCACCATACCTTCAATTGTGCAGGACGTAAGCTCTGGAATTCCCTGCTCACATGTCTCTGTCCCTCTGCCTCACTTTTCTCCATTAAGATGCTCCTCAAAACCTGCCTCACTAACCAAGCCTTTAATCATCGGGCCTAATATCTCCTATGTAGCTCAGCATGATATTCTGTCTTATAACTCTCCCATGAAGCAGCTTGGGATGTTTTGTTTGGTTATAAATGCTGTACAAACATAAGTAGTTAAGTTTGTTGTGTTAATTTTGATTTTGATGTTACCAGTGTGTAGAAACCTGAGAGTATTGCAGCCATTATTGTGAGCATGAATGACGACTGTGTAATATCTACTGCAGCATCAATGCATTTCTATCTTCTGACATGACAAAGTTGAAAAGACTGCAAATAAAACTTACCCTGTGTTACAGGTGGTATTTTAAAACAAGAAAATCAAGTCAAGATTTACTTAATTTTTAACATGGTGTTTTCGTCAGAATGCTAGGAATAATGCAACTGAAAACATTTAAAGCTTAGTGATTTCAAATCACAGTGCCCTTTTAATGATGCGATCAGTCTTAATTACCACCAATCAGCCTTTCTGGCACTTAAATATGGCCTTTATAATTGTGAAATCACATTCTTTCAGATTTGGGCGGGATTCTCCGACACCCCGCCGCGCGGTCGGAGAATCCCCGGGGGGGCGGCGCGAATCCCGCCCCACCGCTCCGACGCTGGCTGCCATATTCTCCGGCGCAGGTTTTTGGGCGTGGCAGCAGCCCTTCCCCAGCAATTCTACGGCCCCGATGGGCCGAGTGGCCGTCAGTTTCTGGCCAGTCCCGCCGGCGTGGATTGGACATGGTCCCACACGGCGGGACCTGGCCGGTAGGCCGGCTGGTGCGGTCCTCGGGGGGGGCGCGGGGGGATCAGGCCCCGGGGGGGTCCCCCCACGGTGGCCTGGCCCGCCATCGGGGCCCTCCAATCTGCGGGCGGGCCTGTGCCGTGCCGGCCCCTGCAGGGCTCCGCCATGGCCGGTGCGGAGAAGACACCACCCTGCGCATGCGGCAGAATACGCCGGCCTGCGTATGCGCTAAACCACGCCAGCTGTTCTGCGCATGCGCTAACCCGCGCAGACCCTTTGGCGCAGGCTGGCTCGGCACCAACCCCTCCACCGCCGGCCTAGCCCCCGGAAGTACGGAGAATTCCACAACTTCCGTTTGGCCCGACGCCAGAGTGGTTCGCGCCGTAGGTGTTGGAGATTTAAAAAATGTAGGGTGGGATTCTCCATCGGCGGGATCCTCTGCTTCGCCGGAAGTGCACTCAAGCCCGCGAATTTCCCGACGGCGTGGGTGTGGCCACAATGGGAAATCTCATTGGCCGGCTGCCGGGATGGAGGATCCTGCTGCCGGTGGGGGCATGCCGTGCCAGCAAACGGGTTTGGTGGGATTGAGAATCCCGCCTGTAACTTTAATTTCCAACATTTCTTCATTAACTGCTTTATCCCTCTCGATCTAATCCTTCATGTCTTCTCTGTTTCTCACATACTAATTTGACATTGAATACACTCACTTTAATTGTGAGTCTCCTCTTTTAATCTTTGTGTTGTTTATTTCATAAGCCATGGGCGGGATTCTTTCAGCCAATGCCGGGCCGGAGAATTGCTGGGCCGGGCGCGAATCCCGCGCGATGCTGCTCCAACGCTGGTCTGCCGATTCTCCGGAGAGCGGAGAATCGGCACCATTGGCGCGACGCAGTCAGCGCGGCCCCGGTCGGGGGCCGCTCTACGCTGCCTCCCCTGGCAATTCTCCGCCCGGGATGGGCCGAGTGGCCGCAAGAAAAATCCGAGTCCTGCCGGCGCCGTCCATGTGTGGTCTTACCCGGCTGGACCTCAGCGTGCATCCTTCCGGGGGCGGGGGGGGGGTGGATCCGATCCCGGGGGGGTCCTCCGCTGTGGCCTGGCCCGTGATCGGGGCCTACCGATCGGCAGGCCGGCCTCTCGGGCTGGGGGCCTCTTTTGCTCTGCGCCGGCCCTTGTAGCCCTATGCCATGTTGCATCGGGGTCGGCGCGGAGAAGGAAGCCACCGCGCATGTGGAATTTGCGTTGGTCGCAGCGTGCATCCGCAGACCCACGGCGCCCATTTGAAGCCGGTATCAGTAGCTGTAGCGGCTTGGGTCGCTTCAGTGCCGTGGCGTTTACGACGGCGCTTACGACGGCGTCAATACGTAGCCTCAGAATCAGAGAATCCCGCCCCTTATATCTGATCCTCAGTTTCCACAACTTGCTGCTTTAAAGAATAAAAATTGAACACGCAAGGAGATGGCCTAACTAATGACTGATGTTGTTAGATGCCTTGCTGCAACAAAACGTGGTCCATTTAATGTTACATTTGCCAATTTTAGCTCCCAAGGTGATCAGCTCATGACAATAATTTGAGACTGTGAATTTTCTAACAAGAATTTATTGTTACAGAAATCTTAGGCCATTTGGATGCCAAGGTGAATCCTATTGAGCTCGGCATAGCCTTGGCCCGGGAGCACCTCTACTGTAGCTCCACTGCCTTTATGATGTGCTGTCAGGTTCACAGTCATCTTTCATCTGTCATTGAATGACTTGACTGTCTCAAGAGTATTAACAAAAATACGTCCTTTCACGCCTCACAGAATAGTACGGCCTGGTCTAGTTCAGATTCATCTACTCAGAGCTTCTAAATTCTGTTGTTTCTGTCCAATCGCAGGTAAACAGAAAAAAACACTTGCAGAATTCGTTCCCCTTGAAGGCAAAGTGAAAGGTTTTAATAGTTAGAAATGGCCAGTGAAAAAATTGGCATTTTTCTATTTTGTTAACTGCACTATTACATTTTATTTATTTGTAGGGATTTTTGATTCCTTCCAATACTCAATGTGACTGAATTTGAATGCTGAAAGGATGTTTCACCTTGCGGGAGAGACTTGCGGGAGGACACAGTTTAACAATAAAGGGTAGGATTCTCTGTTTCCGAGACTAAGTGTTGGCGTCAACGCAGAATCCGTGGACATTTACGACAGAAAAACCGGCGCCACACCTGGACCGGTTCCAGTACTGTTGAGGGGCTAATACCGGTGCCACGTGGAACACAATCGATTCCAATGAAAAACGGTGCGGGATTTGGCAGGTCTGTGATTGACACTCGGGAGGCTGACAAGCTGCAGCCGCACATACAGATTATAATCCCCACACACACAGATCCCAACCAACAAGATGGCGCTGGTTGCACTGGAGCGTGCCCACACAGCTGTTGGGTCGGCTGGGGTCAGAGGGCACCCAGGGGAGTTCCTAAGGGGACACCTATACGACCCGTGGGCACTATGTTCAAAGTGGGTTGTTAGCGGTGTGCGCAGCTGCATGGCCGCCTTGCCAGCTGCGGCAATGGTGTTCCGTGCCCATCCACAACCCACTAGCTGGCCACCTCCCCTCTACTCCCCGAGCCTGGCAGAAGCCCCCTGGACAGCGGCACAACTGTCACCAAACTATGGCGATGTTGGACACCTTCCGTACACCCACTCACTCCCTCAGCAGCCGCCACGCCAGTTTCACAACTTTTAAAAGCAGAAGTGAACAACGCCGTCGGGAACTCGGCCCATCGGAGGCTCCAGAGAATACCGGGTCGGGCCCGCCGATGATATGTAAACGGTGTCCACTGTAAGTGCATTCCGAAACGCATTGACGCCGCTGTCGAGGTGCTGGAGCATTGCAATTTGGTGTCAATCGCCTGGCGTCAGCGAACGGAGAACCCCGCCCAAGGGGTCTCCCAGTTGAGACAGAGATGGGAGACATTTTTCTCTCAGAGGTTCATGAGACTTTGGAACTCTATTCTCCAGCAAATAATGGAGGTAGGGTCATTGAATATTTTGATGGTATAGGTTGATAGATTCCTAACTAACAAGGGTCTCACTGTTTATCGGGGGTAAGTGGAATGTGGAGTTGGGACCACAATCAGACCAGCCACGATCTTATTGAATGACAGAGCATGCTTGAGAGGCCAAATGGCCTTACCTGCTCCGAGTTTGGATGTTTGTACATATGACTCCAAGATGGTATTTTGTGAAGTTTTACAGAGTGGTCAGCAGTTATATATGTCCCAGCAGTGTTTACAGCACAGAATGAGAATAATTTCACCAGTTCCATGCTGTTTTATTTCAATAAAGGTCCTTCTTGGGATGTGATCATTGCAGGCAAGTCCAAGATTTATTGACAATCCCCAGACGTCCTTGATAAAGTGGTGATAAGCCACCTTCTTCAACTGCTGCAACCCATGTGGTGCAGGTTGTGTTTATGCCTACTGGCTAAAAATCTTCCACTGCCCCTGGGATTTTGAAATATTTTTCAGCCCAACTCTGCCTGGGTTTTTTCATTTCATTTTTCCTTCGCACTACCCGTCCCGGGTTTCCTCTATCTTGTTTCTTTCCACGATCAGCCCTTGTGGCAGTTCTGATGCTGTACTGCCTTAAGTTCTAAATATTTTTATGCCACTGTTGAGGGTGAGTACAGGTTGATTGGCACAGGTCAACTGGGGTCTTTGAAGAGGGGCGCGATGGCCAATAGGACACTGAGTACCTTGCAGAAAAAGAAAGAAGAGATGGCCTATTCCGTAAGCAAACAAAAAATTAAGGGCATCATTTTATGACCCCCTCCTACTGCCGGTATTTTCCTGTCATGCCGAAGTCAAAGGACTTTTGAATGGCTCGCCACATTTTCCAGCCTCACCCAGCTGCAAAGTTTCATGATATCCACATCAGCATATCATGGTGCAATCACACACACACTGATGGACAGGTAGCTGGACCAACCAACACACACACAACATCGCAGCCAATCACCAGTGAGAGCACATGCACTATAAAACAGGGAACACCACAGTTCCCGCTTATTCTACCAGGAGATAGCTCAGAGCACAGAGCTCACAGTGCGCCACTCAGACATACACCATGTGCTGAGTGCCTCACCAAGATAGAGAAAGGGCTTTGTCCACAGGTTAGCTGGTGAAGCACGAACCTCAGCCAGCAGTTATTAGTTGTTATTGTTTAAGACAATAAAACAGAGTTGTACCATCTACAACCGTGTTGGATCATTTGTGTATCGGAACACCCAACACGACAGGATACCAGTAGTGGAAGCTAGCCAGCGACTGTGAGACCTACCTGCACCCTTTCAGTCATCCGCCATCTGCGCTCTACGCAGGACCGCACCACGCATGCGCGGTGGCCCAATGTACGCATGATGTCACGACGTGCTGCAACTGTGGCTCCGCCGACTCAAAGCGGCAATGTCCGGCCAAAGCGCGACAATGCCTCCGCATTGGCAGGATGGGCCACTACGCTGCCTGCTGTCGAGCAGCTCAACCTGCCAACTTTCAACAATTCTGCCAGCCCCGCAGGGACGTGCGGGCCATTCAGCCCCCATACACCGAGTCATATCCTGACAACATGCAGACCAGTGATGCTGAAGACAGGGTACCCTTCCGCGTTGCGGTAATAAACAAGAACCGGATGTCCCCAAGTCGGAACCACCAGCCGCTGCCAGTGCACAGCATTGATCCGGGTGATGAGTGGTGTGCTACCCTAACGGTCAACCGATCACCGATCACATTTCGCTTGGACACTGGTGCCTCCGCCAATCTCCTTGCATGGTCCGCCTTCCAGACGTTGAAGGTTAAACCACCGATCCTGCCATGCCACTGTCAGCTGGTTGACTACAACGGAAACGTCATCCCGGACACGGGGTCCTGCCAGCTCGAGGTTACACACAACTCACATAAAGCCACATTGTCTTTTGAAATAGATGGACACTCGAAGGACTCTCTGTTAGGCGCACAGGCGTGCAAGATCCTCCACCTCATTCAGCGGGTACACACTCTGTCTCCAGAAGGCACGTCCGATTTCCCGGATGCAAACTTTAGGGCGCAGCTCCACTCACTCCTCGCGCACAACCAGGAGGTTTTCGAGGGCATGGGCACACTGTCCGACACGTACAGAATACGGCTCAAACTGGACGCCACCCCGGTCATTCACGCACCTCGTCGAGTCCCAGCACCACTCAAGGACCGCCTCAAGCAGCAGCTGCAGGACCTGCAGGACCAAGGAGTGCTTTCCCGGGTCACGGAGCCAACGCCATGGTTCAGCTCCATGGTGTGCGTCAAGAAGCCCTCCAGCGAGCTCCGGACCTGCATTGACCCAAAAGATCTGAACAACAACATTATGAGGGAACACTACCCCATACCCAAACGAGAAGAAATCACGAGCAAAATGGCTCGGGCAAAAATATTCACCAGGCTTGATGCCTCAAAGGGCTTTTGGCAGATTCAACTGGATCAGTCCAGCAGGAAGCTGTGCACCTTCAACACTCCCTTTGGCAGGTACTGCTACAATAGGGTACCATTTGGCATCATCTCGGCCTCCGAGGTGTTCCATCTGGAACAGACGATGGAGGGCATCGAAGGGGTACGAGTCTGTGTAGACGACGTTATCATCTGGTCCACCACACCACAGGAGCACATCAGTCGTCTCCAGCGTGTCCTTGCACGGATACGGGATCAGGGCCTGCGCCTTAACCGAGTCAAGTGCTCTTTTGGCTAGACTGAGCTAAAGTTTTTGGGGGACCACATCTCCCGGTCAGGGGTGCGGCCGGATGCCGACAAAGTGGCAGCCATCGCAACCTTGCAGCAGCCGGCAGACAAGAAGGCAGTGCTGTGCTTTCTCGGGATGGTCAACTTCCTGGGGAAGTTTATTCCTAACCTTGCCTCGCACACAACGGCTCTTCACCACCTGGTCAAAAAGACAATGGAATTCCAGTGGCTGCCCGCACACCAGAGTGAATGGGAGGAGCTCAAGGTCAAGCTCACCACCGCCCCGGTACTGGCGTTTTTCGATACCACTCGGGATACAAAGATCTCA
Source organism: Scyliorhinus torazame (assembly GCF_047496885.1). Lineage (NCBI taxonomy): Eukaryota > Metazoa > Chordata > Chondrichthyes > Carcharhiniformes > Scyliorhinidae > Scyliorhinus > Scyliorhinus torazame. Next base: position 94,327,051 of record NC_092714.1, on the reverse strand, counting down.
ACTGACGCCAGCCAGTCCGGCATTGGGGCGGTACTCCTGCAACGGGACGACACCGCATCATGGGCCCCGGTCGCCGATGCCTCGTGGGCCATGACCCCCGCAGAACAGCACTATGCGCAGATTGAAAAGGAGTGCCTAGGCTTGTTGACCGGCATCGACAAATTTGACGATTATGTGTATGGTCTTCCGCAGTTCACTGTGGAGACCGACCATCACCCCCTGGTCGGCATCATTCAGAAGGACCTCAACGATATGACACCTCGCTTCCAGCGCATTCTGCTCAAGCTCCAGAGGTACGACTTCCAACTTGTCTACACCCCGGGGGAGGATCTCATCATCGCAGATGCTCTGTCCAGGGCGGTGAACACACTGCCTGAACCGGAGGGGTTCGTTTGTCAGGTCGATGCACAAGTAGCCTTCACATCGGCCAATCTGCCGACCACTGACGCACGTCTGGCCCACAATCGCTGTGAGACTGTGGCTGACCCCCTTCTACAGCGTGTAATGCGCCACATGACAGAAGGGTGGCTCAAGGGGCAGTGCCCACAATTCTACAATGTCCGGGACGACTTGGCCATCATTGTTGGTGTCCTCTTGAAGCTGGACCAGATTGTGATCCCACACAGCATGCACCGGCTTGTCCTCGAACAACTGCACAAAGGCCACCTCGGAGTTGAAAAGTGCAGGCGGAGGGCCCGAGAGGCTGTTTACTGGCCGGGCATCAGCGATGACATCGGCAACATGGTGCTCAACTGCCCCACCTGCCAAAGGTTTCAGCCGGCGCAACCCCCTGAGACACTTCAGCCGCATGAGTTGGTAACGTCCCCCTGGGCGAAGGCGGGCGTTGACCTCTTTCACGCACTCGGCAGGGGCTACATCATTCTGATTGACTATTTTTCAAATTATCCGGAGGTCATACGCCTGCACAACATGACATCATCAGCTGTCATCCGGGCATGCAAAGAAACCTTCGCTCGCCATGGAATTCCGCTCACCGTCATGTCTGACAACGGGCCTTGCTTTGCGAGCCAAGAATGGTCTTCCTTTGCCACTTCATACAACTTCACGCACGTGACGTCCAGTCCCTTGCATCCCCAGTCGAATGGCAAGAAGGAAAAGGGCGTCCACATCGTGAAGCGGCTCCTCTGCAAGGCTGCTGATGCCGGATCTGACGTCTGTTTAGCTCTGCTGGCCTATCGCTCGGCCCCACTGTCCGCGGACCTCTCGCCAGCCCAGCTGTTTTATTGGTCGCACCCTCAGGACCACTGTGCCGTCCATTCATGTTCCTGAACCTGACCATGCTCCAGTACTGAGAAGGATGCAATAACAGCGTGCTCAGCAGAAGGTGGCACATGACGCTCGGGCAACTGATCTTCCTGCCCTGGCGCCTGGAGACAACGTCCGTATACACCTCCCGGAGGGTGGCTGGTCGGCAGCCGCCAAGGTTCTCCGCTGCGTGGCTCCCCGCTCGTTCCTGGTTCGCATGCCTAATGGCTCCATTCGCTGACGTAATCGGCGGGCCCTTCATCTGGTTCCGCACTCGCTACGAGATCATGCGCCGGTGCCACGCTCTCCTGGTGTCCCTGATGTCGATTTCATTGAGCTTCCTGCCACTCTGCCTATTCCTCTCTCGCCCGTGGCCAGGCCCATTCCTCAGCCGGTGGATCCTGACCCACCCTTGAGGCGGTCAACCCGAATTCGTTGCCCACCTGATAGACTTGACTTATGAGCTTGTTAGCACATTGGACTCACTGAATTGTTTTACAGTACTGTTAACGTGTTTCTTTCTTGTTGTTCCAGAAGTTCTCTTTCGTCGTTGCTGATTGCACTTGTTTTGTTATTGGTACAACCTCTGTTGCACCTGACACCTTCCTCTGCATATAGTTTAGCCTTATGTACATGTTGTAAATATTGCACACACATACTCAGATGCACTCAGTACACATTTATATTTATTAGCATGTAGGCACATATCCTTGTGAAAAGGGGGATGTCATGATATCCACATCAGCATATCATGATGCAATCACACACACACTGATGGACAGGTAGTTGGACCAACCAACACACACACAACATCGCAGTGTAGCCACCTGAGTTGGCCACTTCCCGACTTAAAATGGAGAACAGCATTATGATTGAATGTTTGAGTGAGTATAGTTTATTAAGGACAGTTAGAGTTACCGTTTTTTCTTATTTTGTAATGCATGTCCCTGTTTTGACATAGCGCCACTTAGAATTGTCAGTTAAAATTTTCTTGCATAGTTAGGGTCAGCGTAGAGGCCATAGCAGAGTGCTCGCTGGGTCAGGGAATGAAGACAATGCAGTTATGTGATCCTTAACGCTTCGCGTTAGGATCACAAGGAGGGGGTGTAGCCACCTGAGTTGGCCACTTCCCAACTTAAAATGGAGAACAGCAAAGGCTGAAGGGAAATTCAGCCAACGCAGGCAAGAACTAGAGGGTGTAAGTTTACTGTGTATTAGACTCTGCAAAAACCCAGACAGCATCGATACAAGCAGCCATCTGCATAGTAATGTAGCAGCCATCTACATAGTAATGAGTGATCCCTGGGAACAATCGAAACATTGAGGTAAACAAGGCCACGCCAGACTCCTTGGCGCCAGCAGGGGCCAACACAAAAGAAGTTAACGGACACTTAAAGACCGCCCAACGATCAGGGAACAGCTCCAGTATTGGAGAAATCGAACTAAGCGATTGGAACGAAGTCCAATCACTTGAAACCAGGTACGGGGTCTGCCCAGAAAGGCGGGAAGCCCCTGGGGACTATAACGTAAAGCCCCCAAGTTCAAATCATCCTTCTTGACAGGCTCACTCAGCAACGCGAATCAACCCTTGACAGTGACCTGTCCAGCTACCTCCAAAGAACGTAAGTTTCAAGTCAACGCTCGCTACGAGATAGGCGCTCCTAGCTACCAGTCTAGACCAGCTTTTGAATCCTGCAGTTTCAGAACCCGAACGAAAGGCCATTTGTTCCCCTGACCTGGTGGGCCAGTCCAAAGCTAAGTATTGGCCTGTTAGTGATGAAGTAGCTTAGAAAGTAGAGTTTATGCATGAGTAGCGATTTACTGTGTATAATAAATGTGCTTTGATTTGAATCTTACTAATTGGTGTGTTGAGTTATTGATCATTACTTGAACTTGAACCTCGTGGCGGTATCATAAAGATACCTGGCGACTCTAGAGCAAAGGTTATAAAACAGAGCCAATTGAACCAAGCAAAAGTTAGCAACATATTACTGGCGGCATCCTGACGGGACCCTATCTAGAAGTGGCTGAACCACTCCGGGAGAACCCAAAAATTTGAATTAGAAATCCAATTGGGAACAGAAAAACCGCAAGTGTTCAAGCAGTTCTGATCAATCCTCATAATTCGGAAGTGTGTTAAATGCATGCGTAACTAACAGGGCGATTAGGTAATACTGATAGATTTTTTGTTGCGACAAAACTGTCGGGAGTTTGTATTTCGGAAAATAGTGAAAGCCGTACCCGTAATTACAGCACTGCCTTAGTACCCCTCGTTCCAAATTTAAGAAAGCATTCAGAGAGGAAAGATGGCAATGCAGGCAATGGAACGTCTCATAAACGCCGAGGAATTCGTGGTCGCAGCGACCAGCAGCAGTAGAGTAGGAGTGTCCCATTTGGGAAGAGGAAATCAGAAAGTACCTCAAAGGGAAAGGATGGCCCCTTTGGAGCGAATTCTGTGAAAATAAGGAAACAGATCCCAGGAGTACAGGACATACTTGGTGGGAGAACCTGAGCGAGATTCACAAGAAGAGCTTAGGAAAAGCTCACAAGCCGATGGCAATCGTGTCCTGGTTGGCACAATTGAGAGGCACAGAGGAGGTCGTTAGGACGCTCCTGAAAGAGATAGAAGGCATACATCGAATGAGCAAGGTCGATGTCAGTGAGGTAGAGAAAGAGAACGTAGAGTTAAGGAGGAGGTTATCAGGAAAGGACGGAGAGGTGGATAATGCCAAGAGGGCTCACCAGTCTTGTCTGGCGCTCTTAAGCAGCTTCCAATCCCAGTACGAAAAGGCCTATCAGGACACGTGACGTGCAGTCCTGCTACGAGAGGAAACCGAGAAGCAGGTAGAGGCATTGCAGAGGCAGTGTAGTGACCTGAAGGCAGCGTTAAGAGCACACCATGCTGCCACCACGGAGCAAAGACAAAGCCCATTAGACCACGCAAAGTGCCGGAAACAGATTGCAGAACTGCAAACTCTGCTTTCAGTTCAAAAAGGATTCCAGGAAACCTTTGGATCACAACTAGATGAGGAAGATGGCCCTGATTGGGAAGGATTGAGTGAGACAGCGCAGACATATGTTCAGGGAACATGTGCGCAGGGAAAACCCCAGAAGAGAAAAGCACCCCAACCCCCCACAGAGCAGATAGTTCAGGCTCCAATGAACCCAGTCACCACCCACCGCACAGCCACATTGGACGACACGGAATTTCTGTACACCACCCCCTTAACAGTGACCCAATTACAGGACACGTGCGATAAAATCAAACCGTTCCTCCCCACCTCAGACCACCACCGCTTCTTTGCCAGAGTAAAACAGCAGGCTACCATGTACGGCCTGGATGAGCGAGAGCAAGTAAAGCTCACAGTTTTGAGTTTAGACCCTTCGGTCGTAGCAGCCCTTCCCGACCCACAGAATGTAGGAGGAGGCACCCTTGCAGAAATGCATACCGCGATCCTGGACGCGATCGGGTATAACAGGGGTGACCCCGTAGATGGCCTCAATAAGTGCAGGCAAAAGAAAGCCGAGCACCCCACAGCGTTTGCTGGACGCTTGTGGATCCATTTCGCAGCAGTTTTTGGAAACTTAGACTGCGCCCATTTGTCCCCAGACAACATGGCCAAATGGACCCGCCCCCTTATCTCCCATGCCACAGAAACAGGGCAAATAGCTTGCGCAAATTATGATCCCTCAGAGGAGGCTCATAATGAGAAATGGGTTGTAAAAAGATTGTCCCGCCCCTGGGAGCAATCTGTTCAAAACAAACCACGAATAAAAATCCCGAAGAATAGCAGGCAGAAGCAGACATACACGCAGTTAAGGCACACCAGAACTCCGCATGGGTAAATGAAGGCAAGAACAGCCCCCCACAAAAGTCACAGGAGTGTTACAACTGTGGACAGTTGGGACACTTTGCAAGAGAATGCAATGCCCCACAAAAGCAACAGAGAGCCCAGCAGACAGGCACTCTAAATAAGAACAGGACAAAGCCAATAATACATAGTGTGAGCACCCGTTCAGATCAGACGGACCTGAACGGAACGGACTGACGGTGTTCGGGCTCCCCCAGTTGGGTCTGCGACACCCTTTGGGATAGGTCCGGCCGACCAGTTGTTGCAGCAAAGATACGGGGACAGCCCATCGAGTTTCTCTGGGACACAGGAGGGTCCCGCACCACAATAAATTCTTCCACCATGTTTCAAAAGGACACGTGGCCCACTACAGCCACCATCACCCTCAGCGGCTTTACAGGCCACTCACAACAAGGACACATCACAGCCCCTGTACCCATTCAAATCGGCAACATCACCACCAAGCACCCCATAGTTTTAGTTGATCTACCCCACACAGCAGAACACATTTTAGGCATAGATTTTATGAATTCCCACAACATATCCTTTGATCCAGTCAACCAATATGTCTGGAAAATGGCAAAATCTGCAAGAGCCCCCGCAACGCTCACAATAGGGGAATACGCAAACAAGATGAGCACAGTAGGCGAATTCTGGTTTGACCCGACCACGATTAGCAGGTTAGGGCAGTTTTACAAAAGAACAGGACAGCATTCACGACCCACAAACACGACTGTGGCCGGATGACTGGTTCAGTAGAAATCACGGGAGCTGACCCTAGACCCCAAAAGCAATACGGATTTCCCCAAGAGGCAGAGGGAGAAATCGCAAATGTAATTGACAGCTTATTAGAGCAGGGCGTACTCAGATCAGTAGCCTCCACTAATAATGCCCCAATTTGGCCAGTGAGAAAGCTCGATGGATCATGGTGACTGACCATCGATTGCCGGGAACTCAATAAAATCACCCCCGCAGCAGCCCGCACAGTAGCCACAAGTCCCGAGACCATGCTCAAACACGGACTCAACTCACAATACTTTCCGGTTTTGGACGTCAGTAATGGATTCTGGTCCATTCCATTGGCAAAAGCGTGCCAATACAAATTTGCCTTCACCTTTAAAAATCAGCAGTACACGTGGACATGCCTTCCACAAGGATTCCACAACTCCCCCTCCATTTTCCACCGACAGCTGGCAAATGGTTTGTCAAAATTCTCTCGCCCCGAATATATGGACGACCTATTACTGCAGGCAGACACAAAGGAAGAGCACATCAAGCTTCTGTCCGAACTCCTGGAACTCCGACAAGCAATTGGATGGACAGTCAACCCCAAAAAGGCCCAGATTTTGGAAAACAAGGTGATATATTTGGTTACAATTATTACGCACAGTAAACGCGAGATCGAGCATCAAAGGATTGACTCGATTGCCAAATTGCCCCTTCCCCAGAACGTTTCAGCACTCCGGTCGTTTTTAGGACCAGTTTCGCCAGCAAGGCAGCACCCCTCTCAGACCTCCTAAAGAAAGGAGCCCCCTGGGAATGGCTTCCGCAGCATCCGGATGCTGTGGACTCTTTAAAACAGGCACTCATAGCAGCCCCTGCACTACAAGTTCCAGACCCACTTTCCCCTTACGCTATAGAGGTAGCAAGGACAGACCACACCCTTTCGGCCGTGCTCCTACAGGAACGGCATGAACAGTTAAGGCCCGGGGCTTACGCCTCCAGAGTTTTAGATGCTGTGGAGCAGGGATTTTCAGCCTGTTAAAGGCACCTGCTCGCAGTTTTTTGGGCAGTACAGTATTTTTCTTACATAACCGGACTAAACCCCATCACAATCCTCACAGAACACACCCCCAACCAACTTTTACTGGACGGACGACTCAAGAACGGTACAGTTAGTCAGATTAGAGCAGCCAGATGGACCCTTCTTTTGCAGGGACGGGACATCACTGTTAAAAGGACCAAGACCCACACTTCCTTAGCAGATAACCTACAGTACCCAGGCACCCCCCATGAATGTGAAATCACCTCACCACAGAACAACACACGCCCCTTAATTGCAAAAACACTCCCCAGAAAGATAGGTAGTCCAACCCAGAGCCCCAAGCACACAGACAGGTGCGAACCCATTAGGATATATGTGGATGGATCTTCCACAATATTAGAAGGGAAGCGCATAACAGGATGCGGCATTTACGTCGAGGACGCACTCTAGAAGAAATAGCAATAAAACTTCCAGGACACTTAGGCGCGCAGGCAGCAGAACTTGCGGCCATCGCACACATAGTGGAACACCCAGATTCCTTCACCAGCCCAGCAGACAAATATTCGGACAGCCTCTATTTCTGCAACAGCCTTAACGAATTCCCTGTGGAAAGCAAGAGGATTTGTTTCCGCAGACGGAAAACGCCTTCCCTCAGCCCCATTACTCCGCCACATTGTAGAAAAAGCACAGAACAGGACCTTTGGAATCATCAAAGTTCGTAGTCACCATCGTTCCTCCCCCCCTGGAAATGTAAAGGCCGACGCATTGGCAAAAGCAGGTTCCAGGCATGGATATTTTTGGACACCCCCCGAAAGCGCACCAGTGAATGCAGTTCAGGTCTCGCAGACTATTATCGAGGATTTAGTGCAGGCCCAGAAGCAAGATAGCAATCTCAGGGAGATTTTGAAAGGAAAATTTACGGCACCCTATGATAGGTTTAGAAATGCACTGACCACACATGATGGTGTGGTGTTAAAAGACACCCTTTATGTGGTTCCTGAACAGGACAGGAATCAACTGATTTGTTTATTCCATGACAGTCATGGACATCAGGGAATTGATCCCACTACAGCCCACCTCAGGCAGCTCCGTTGGTGGCCGAGTTTGAAAGAAGATGTAACTCACTACGTTGAGAATTGCCTTATCTGTGCCCAGAACAATCTGGACAGATATACCAAAAAGGCTCAGCTTAGTCACACCCGACCCGTTAATGGCTTCTGGACTAACCTCCAGATTGATTTTATAGGACCATTGCCCCCTTGCAGGAATGGTTGTAAGTATGTACTCGTGGTGATAGACATGTTTACAAAATGGGTAGAGGCATTCCCATCCAGAACTAACACGGCAAAGACCACAGCCAAGATCCTAACCCACTACATCTTTACGAGATGGGGACTCCCCCGTAGCATTGAATCCGACCAAGGTTCCCATTTTACGGGACGTGTCACGAAGAACGTCCTCGCGATATTTGGCATTACCCAAAAATTCCACATCGCATACCACCCCCAGTCAAGTGGTATCGTGGAGCGCATGAATTGGACCCTAAAATCCACCCTCAGAAAAATGGTCCAGCAAATCAACACCACTTGGGATTCAGTCCTCCCTTTTGCACTGATGTTTTTGCGAAATACGGTTTCAATATCTACAGGTTACACTCCACACACCCTCATGACCGGACGCCCCATACAGAATTTTTATTGGGATTAGATTTGACCAGCCCCGAGGTGACGTCCCTCATACTCGACAAAGCAGTAGAACAATTAGTGGAGAATGTTAAAATGGCTCAGCTAGCAGCCGCAGTGAAATTGGGCACAAGAAAGAAACAGAGCTTGGCCTGTTTCGATAAGACAGTGCACGCGACTGAGTTCAGTGTAGGACAGCAAGTCATGCTCTCCGTATACAACCCCAGCACATTCCTGTCACCTAAATATTCGGGTCCATACTCCATTGGAAACAAAGTAAGCCCTTCCGTCTACAAAATAAAGTATCCCAACGGAAAGACTGCGTGGTTCCATATCAATCAGCTTAAGGCATATGGACCACAGTCGAACCACACACACCACGTCATGCTCGACGCAGCAGACCACGCCCCGCCCACAGCCAACGTAACCCTACCCTCCCCCAACACGTCCAGCCCAGCCACGGACACAACCTCGACTCCACCCCCGAAATATACACTCCGCCCCAGAACACTCACAGACTGCAGCAGTAGCGACAGTGACTGTGACTCGGACAATAGCCACAGCACGCCTCCCGACTATCCCCATGCAACAGGACCCACACCCAGCAAACCTGACCACGATTCGAGTGATCCCTTCATGATCACTTTCCTAAACGAACCCCACCACCGACCACCGACCTACAATGACGACCCCGATTCCGTCCCCACAGAACTAGACACCACCTTTTGGCACCGATATAACTCATACAGACTCGTCCGGAATGACGAGAGGGATCCCAGATCACACCATGCAGCCCTATCCGCCCTGATACATTCGAGAGTTTGGCATCTAGGAGAAGATGACGACTTTGAGTCTGACTCCCAAAGCGATAACCCCTTTGCGACCCTGTTCGCAACTGATAACTGAGGTGTCTAGATGATGTTTTAAAAAGGAACCGCTTGGGAGAAAACGGTGTCCTTTCTGATCGAACCTGCAGCATGTTTAATGTTGTCACAAGGACTTTAAACTAGTAAGTTGGGGGGAAGGGAAGGGTAAAGCTATGGACAGTATAATGGTTGATGGAGAGCAAGGCAGCAGGTTACGTGACAGGTTATTATGTAGAGATATGGGTTCAAAGACAAGGAAAATTAGGAGAAAGGGTAAGAGGAAAAATAATTTGCGAAAAGTTACTGATCAAGGTGTTAGGATTCATAACAAAGACATAAAAAACAGCATAAGTGTACTTTACCTGAATGCTCGTAGTATACGGAATAAGGTGAATGAGTTGATGGCGCAAATCATCGTGAATGACTATGATTTAGTGGCCATTACTGAAACATGGTTAAAAGATGGTCACGACTGGGAGTTAAATATCCAAGGGTATCAGACGATGCAAAAGGATAGAATGGACGGTAAGGGCGGTGGTGTAGCTTTGTTGTTTAAGGATGGCATCCGGGCAATAGTAAGGGATGATATTGGTGCTATGGAGGACAAGGTTGAATCAATTTGGGTGGAAATCAGGAATAGTAAGGCGAAAAGGTCACTGATAGGAGTAGTCTATAGGCCACCAAATAGTAACAGGATGGTAGGGCAGGCAATAAGCAAAGAAATAACGGATGCATGTAGAAATGGTACAGCGGTTATCATGGGAGATTTTAATCTGCATGTCGATTGGTTTAACCAGGTTGGTAAAGGCAGCCTTGAGGAGGAGTTTATAGAATGTGTCCCGGATAATTTCCTGGAACAGTATGTAATGGAACCTACAAGGAAACAAGCGGTCCGAGATCTGGTCCTGTGTAATGAGGCAGGATTGATTAATGATCTCATAGTTCGGGATCCTCTTGGAAGAAGCAACCACAATATGGTGGAATTTAAAATACAGATGGAGGGTGAGAAGGTAAAATCAAACACTTGGTGCTTAAACAAAGGCGATTACAATGGGATGAGAGAAGAACTAGCTAAGGTAGACTGGGAGCAAAGACTTCACAGTGAAGCAGTTGAGGAACAGTGGAGAACCTTCCGAGCGAACTTTCACAGTGTTCAGAAAAGGTTCATACCGACAAAAAAGAAAGACGGTAGAAAGGGGAAAAATCGACCGAGGATATCTAAGGAGGTGAGGGAGAGTATCAAATTGAAGGAAAAAACATACAAAGTGGCAAACATTAGTGGGAGACTAGAGGAATGGGAAGTCTTTAGGGGACAACAGAAAGCTACTAAAAAAGCTAAAGAAGAGTAAGGTAGACTATGAAAGTAAACTTGCTCTGAACATAAAAGCAGATAGTAAAAGCTTCTACAAATATATAAGACAAAAAAGAGTGGCTAAGGTAAATATTGGTCCTTTGAAAGCTGAGAAGGGAGATTTAATAATAGGAGACAGGGAAATGGCTGAGGAGCTGAACAGGTTTTTGGGGTCAGTCTTCACAGTGGAAGACACAAATAACATGCCAGTGACTGATGGAAATAAAGATATGATAGGTGAGGACCTTGAGATGATTGTAATCACTAAGGAGGCAGTATTGGGCAAGCTAATGGGGCTAAAGGTAGACAAGTCTCCTGGCCCTGATGGGATGCACCCCAGAGTGTTAAAAGAGATGGCTAGGGAAATTGTAAACGCACTAGTGATAATTTATCAAAATTCACTAGACTCTGGGGTGGTCCCAGAGGATTGGAAAGTAGCAAACGTGATACCACTGTTTAAAAAAGGAGGTCGGCAGAAAGCGGGTAATTATAGGCCGGTAAGCCTAACTTCGGTTGTAGGGAAAATGCTGGAATCTATCATTAAGGAGGAAATAGCGGGGCACCTGGAGGGAAATTGTCCCATTGGGCAGACGCAGCATGGGTTCATAAAGGGTAGGTCGTGTCTGACTAATTTCATAGAATTTTTTGAGGACGTTACCAGTGCAGTAGATAACGGGGAGCCAATGGATGTGGTATATCTGGATTTCCAGAAAGCTTTTGACAAGGTGCCACACAAAAGGTTGCTGCATAAACTAAAGATGCATGGCATTGAGGTTACGTAAAGTGGTAGCATGGGTAGAGGATTGGTTAACTAACAGAAAGCAGAGAGTGGGGATAAATGGGTGTTTCTCTGGTTGGCAACCTGTAACTAGTGGGGTCCCTCAAGGATCAGTGTTGGGCCCGCAGTTGTTCACAATTTACATAGATGATTTGGAGTTGGGGACCAAGTGCAATGTGTCAAAGTTTGCAGACGACACTAAGATGAGTGGTAAAGAGAAAGTGCAGAGGATACCAGAAGTCTGCAGAAGGATTTGGATAGGTTAGGTGAATGGGCTAGGGTCTGGCAGATGGAATTCAATGTTGCCAAGTGTGAGGCTATCCATTTTGGGAGGAATAACAGCAGAATGGATTATTATTTAAACGGTAAGATGTTAAAACATGCTGCTGTGCAGAGGGACCTGGGTGTGCTGGTGCACGAGTCGCAAAAAGATGGTGTGCAGGTGCAACAGGTGATTAAGAAGGCTAATCGAGTTTTGTCTTTCATTGCTAGAGGGCTGGAGTTCAAGACTAGGGCGGTTATGCTGCTATTGTATAAGGTGTTGGTGAGGCCACATCTGGAGTATTGTGTTCAGTTTTGGTCTCCTTACCTGAGAAAGGACATATTGGCACTGGAGGGAGTGCAGAGGAGATTCACTAGGTTGATCCCAGAGTTGAGGGGATTAGATTATGATGAGAGGTTGAGTAGACTGGGACTGTACTCATTGGAGTTTAGAAGGATGCGGGGGGATCTTATTGAAACATATAAAATTATGAAGGGAATAGATAGGATAGATGTGGGCAGGTTGTTTCCACTGGTCGGGGAAAGCAGAACTAGGGGGCATAGCCTCAAAATAAGGGGAAGTAGATTTAGGACCGAATTTAGGAGGAACTTCTTCACCCAAAGGGTTGTGAATCTCTGGAATTCCTTGCCCAGTGAAGCAGTTGAGGCTCCTTCTTTAAACGTTTTTAAGAAAAAGATAGATACCTTTCTAAAGAATAAAGGGATTCGGGGATATGGTGTATGGGCCGGAGAGTGGAGTTGAGTCCACAAAGATCAGCCATGATCTCATTGAATGGCGGAGCAGGCTCGAGGGGGCCAGATGGCCTACTCCTGTTCCTAGTTCTTATGTTCTTATGTTCTTATGTTGTTTGTTAGTGTTATTGGTAAATGTTGTTTGTGAAATCGGAAATTTTTTCCACGGCCCCATGCCTTATTTTTCAGCCGAAACCTCTGAGAACTACATCAGCAGAAACCACTGAGAGCTTGCCAGACCCCCATTCGTAACTGCCCTTCTGGTTCGAAGGAAGAACCAATCCGGCAACCCCCCACGATGACTACATTTCTTGCCCGTTCTTGTCGGTTGCTCAGGCAGCGGAGAAACGGCATTGGGACCCGCCCTGCCTGGGAACCCCCCTCTGGTCAGCTCCGCTCGGGTAGAGCACACACGACATTGGTCGCAGTCCTACCCGGGGATTCCATCCAAATCTTACCCGTCGCGGCCCATACGCAATTTTCGTTCAAAAAGTTTTGTTTTGTTTCAGGTGACCCTTAGGTTGCCATCCCTATGCTATTTACATCCTCAAACATTTGGATGGTAAATCACATAGCCTGCGAGACGGCTCGCACTGGTTCAGTATTTGTTAAGTGTGTCTTGTCCGGAATATTCGGTTTAAAAAATAAATAAATTTTGACTCCCATGAGGGAGTCACACATGGTGACAAATTGTAAAGGGAGAATTGGCACTGAGGGACAGACATACTAACAGACGAGATATTAAACCAAGGTAGTGACAGACACTATGCTTGATCGCACAGAACTCCAGAAGCTCCAGGAGCAGAAGAAAAGAGACGAAGCGAAGAGAAGAGAAAGAAAAAGAACCATGAGGACATCCTCCGTGTTGCTCATCACCCTAATGAACATTTGGTTGCGCTCGAACGCGAACCCCCTGACCCCCAACCCCCTCAGCCGTTAATGATTCACTTCCCCATAGTACCCAGAGCCCAGTTACAAGCGACACCACACCATCTGTGTGTGACAGGTTTATAACCTGGTACTCCCTGTCCTACTTGATAGAATCCCTACTCGTATTGGCGATACTCTGCTGCATCGTGCAGACTATTCGTCTGAGGAAATGGAGAAGGAGAGCCTACCACGCTTGCACCCCGGTATATAGGATAAGATCCCCTATTTTCGGTTATGACCAGACCCCTGACCCCCCCGATCTATAATAAAGAACATTCGTTTGCGTTCCTTTTTTTGTGAATAAAGAAATGTGTTTCATGAGCGATTGTACAATCCTGAGCTTGACTGCCAAGACAGGAAAAATGTGAATAATGCTGCCATGATTTTGTGTGTATTGTCTCAGAAGTTATTATGATTGAATGTTTGAGTGAGTATAGTTTATTAAGGACAGTTAGAGGTACCGTTTTTTCTTATTTTGTAATGCATGTCCCAGTTTTGTTATAGCGCCACTTAGAATTGTCAGTTAAAATTTTCTTGCATAGTTAGGGTCAGCGTAGAGGCCATAGCAGAGTGCTCGCTGGGTCAGGGAATGAAGACAATGCAGCTATGTGATCCTTAACGCTTCACGTTAGGATCACAAGGAGGGGGTGTAGCCACCTGAGTTGGCCACTTCCCGACTTAAAATGGAGAACAGCAAAGGCTGAAGGGAAATTCAGCCAACACAGGCAAGAACTAGCAGGTGTAAGTTTACTGTGTATTAGACTCTGCATAAACCCAGACAGCATCGATACAAGCAGCCATCTGCATAGTAATGTAGCAGCCATCTACATAGTAATGAGCGATCCCCAGGAACAATCAAAACATTTGAGGTAAACAAAGCTAAGCCAGACTCCTCGGCGCCAGCAGGAGCCAACACAAAAGAGGTTAACGGACACTTAAAGACTGCCCAACGATCAGGGAACAGCTCCAGTATTGGAGAAATCGAACCAAGCGATTGGAACAAAGTCCAATTTCTTGAAACCAGGTACGGGGTCCGCCCCGAAAGGCGGGAAGCCCTTGGGGACTATAAAGTAAAGCCCCCAAGTTCAAATCGTCCTTCTTGACAGGGTCACTCAGCAACGTGAACCAACCCTTGACAGTGACCTGTCCAGCTGCCTCCAAAGAACGTAAGTATCAAGTCAACGCTCGCTACGAGATAGGCGCTCCTAGCTACCAGTCTAGACCAGCTTTTGAATCCTGCAGTTTCAGAACCTGAACGAAAGGCCATTTGTTCCCCTGACCTGGTGGGCAAGTCCGAAGCTAAGTATAGGCCTGTTAGTGATAGAAGTAGCTTAGAAAGTAGAGTTTATGCATGAGTAGCGATTTACTGTGTATAATAAATGTGCTTTGATTTGAATCTTACTAATTGGTGTGTTGAGTTATTGATCATTACTTGAACTTGAACCTCGTGGCGGTATCATAACGATACCTGGCGACTCTAGAGCAAAGGTTGTAAAACAAAGCCAATTGAACCAACCAAAAGTTAGCAACAGCAGCCAATCACCAGTGAGAGCACACGCACTATAAAACAGCGAACACCACAGTTCCAGCTCATTCTACCAGGAGATAGCTCAGAGCACAAAGCTCACAGCGTGCCACTCAGACATACACCATGTGCTGAATGCCTCACCAAGATAGTGAAAGGGCTGGGTCCACAGGTTAGCTGGTGAAGCACGAACCTCAGCCAGCAGTTATTAATTGTTATTGTTTAAGACAATAAAACAGAGTTGTACCATCTACAACCGAGTTGGATCATTTGTGTATCGGAACACCCAACACGACACAAAGGGCCTGTGAAATCTCACCCACAGGCCATATTTTCAGATATGGGGAGGTTGGGGTCTGAGATTCCAATTCCCATTTGGGGCAGGAAGACCTCAAACTTTGCACTATGTCCTCTTTTATGTGGGCCTGATCTGCCGGTGTTAAGACTACGCAATGGGGGTTGGTTGTATGGATTAGTGTCTCATGGTACAACCAGCCTGCTCTTACAAAGACTGTGAGCTTTCTTAAGGGGGAGTTGCAGTCAGTGGAAGGGAATTGCTGCTATTCGTTCTAGCACTGCTTGATAGTTGGAATTTAGCGAGGTTACAGGAGGAAGGAAGTTTTGTTTCCATAGGGGACCAGGAGAGTCTTAAGGTGAACCCTCAAGAGAAGACTGGAAACAGGTGTCCACGGAAATCAATATCTGGAGTCTGGCCTAGTGGAACTGCATTGCATTAAGGATAGAATGCATAACTATTTTGTATAGCTTGACAGATTCTGGAGTACAGTGTGTCAAACACCACTGTGCAGGCTATTTATTTATACTCATTTGATTGATACAGAATGATGATTGCACACAAAACATAACTGATGCAGAATTTAATGCCTTTCTTATATGCAGGAATTAAAAATTAAATACTTTCATACCAATTATTCTTTCAGTCTAGTTTGGTTCATAAAAAGCCATGAAAGCAAATGGCATTATCTTAAATATTACCATCTGGGTGGTTTAATTTTCTTTCGCCGTGTGTGGAGCGACATACAATATTAGCACATTTGTACTTAGAGGTTTGGTCAACATTTACCTTGACATATATTTATCCTTCAATTGTGACTAATAAAAGACTTTCTGATGGTAATCACATTGCTGTTTGTCAGATCTTACTGTGAATGGCTGCCACATTTCCGAATTGACATCATAGCCTGCTCTTCAAAGGAAAGCCATTCATTTTGAGATGTCCTGAAGTCACAAAAGACTGCATAAGTGCAAGTCTTTCTTTCATTCTTTAACCACTTTTTCACAATCCTGAAACTTCCTACTTAACAGCACTGTGGCTTTGATGTTGCATTAACTGAAACTCTTTGATGAAACTTTGGGCCCAGACCTTCGCTCACCAGTTGGGTGCGCAGAGTTGGGAGAATGCCCAGCTCTGTGAAACCGACCTTTAAAAATAGCTGCTTTAACAGCAGATTTTCGGGTTGGGGAGGTGGAGGCTAGAATAAAAGTCTGGGTTGGTAACCCAGTTAGAGGTGAGGAGGCTGTCAGGTGTGGAGGCAGGCTGGATGGAAGGCCTGCCTTGGGTCTGCAGCCAAAAATAAAAATGAAAGTTTTAAACATAATCCATCCCTCACATCATCTCAGAATCCCAAACACTCCCCATGCCTCATCCATGCCAACCCCTGCCACCTCATCCCCTATACCCACCCCATGGCTTCCCATGCCCTCCATGCGAACCTATGCCCCTGTACCTATCCCTATGGATCGTCATATCCTCCATGCCAACCTAAGTCCCTCCACACAAACCACTGGCCTTTTATTGCCCCTTGCCAAAATAGTGCAATTCATACCAACTTATGCCCCTACTTGCCATCTTTTGCCCTTCTATCTACCATGCTAATTCACCTAGTATCCATCATAGGAACATCTCAAGACCCAAGCAGGGATCAATAAAATAAAGTTCTGGAGACTAAAGTTCTAAGAGTCTATTGCAGAGATCATTATTTATTGAAAAAACACTCATTTATTCCTTTAACTACACAAAACCTTAGAACAACAAAAATGTAATTCAAGTACACAATCCAATCTAAGAAGCATTGACATTCATGTCCCCATATCAAAGAGTCTATAACTACTTGTACCTGTCAATCAACTGTGAAATGGCAGGCACCTTGTTGTGATAACTGAATATTGTGAAATCAAGGCAAACAGCATAAACCCAGTAACAGAATCCCTCAGATTTATGTCAACAGACAGACAGAAATAGAAAGCAATCTTTTTTGTAACACTCCAGACATGTTTTCAAAGATTTAAATGGCTGGAATTTTAAATGCCTTGACAGTTCCCTTTAACAGTGCTTTGGACAGTTTTGACAAGTCTGTTGGCAGTTCCAGTGATCTTGACAGTAATTAATATATATGCACCTTTTATGTACATTTATTTCTACTTTTAACATTTCAAAAGGACACCTTACCTACCCTGAAGATGTCTTGAGACCAGATCCAAAAGTGTACCCTATCTCCCTGGCTACTCCTGCAAGTTCAGACTTTCTCTCGCCAGATCTCATCTGCACCAGTTGGTTTCACACTCCTGGCCTACCAAAGTACCGCTTCATTGGTGGTAGCTGGTGATTTAAATCCTCCACAAATTGTGCATGTGGAAAATATGCTCCTCTCTAATTTCTCCTCCGTGATAATGGGAATTGCACGATTGTCGTGCTAAAGGCGAGGCCTTGTTTGCTGTGCTAATATCAAGACATGCTTAAAGCAATAACTCTGGTGTGAATATGTTCCTTTAATCTGTTTGTAAATTATTACAGTGCTTTTAATGACTCTGATTAGCAGTATTGTTAGTGCCAAGAACTGAAGTGATAAAGATGTCGAGCTACAGATTTGCATTAGGGAATAAAATTATGTTGCAGAGCCTCCAATGAAATCCATAGGATTGGATCTGCTGGTAACTTTAACAGGTTAAGCAAATTAAACATAAATATTTATGGTAACTATACCTCATCAATTCGTGAAAGAAATATCCAGCTTGCATCTCAAAGTGTCACGCTACTTGATTAACGGTACATAAACATTGCATTTATTCAAAATAATTTAATCTACTTATCTGCACAGTTTTGTGTTGGATAATAATTTTAATCTGAAAATTACAATGTGTAATATTATCATGCAACATTTAAACTTCCATTCTCTATTTTTCAAAAAATATGTTTTAAAATGTCCCTTTCACTTAAAGTACAACAGAGGACATGGTTTTCCCACCTTGTTGTGCCAGGCGCCGATCATGTTGAAATATTTGGGTGAATGGTGGGAGAGGCCCAAATCAAGATTCCCGCCGAGCATGAACATTTTGCAATTCATCCGGACTGCTCGCGATGTGAAGAACCAGATCTCGTCCAAAAATGGCGAGAAGGTTATTAAGACTAATTTGCATCCATTAGTGAGTTTGAAGTAGAATGCAGTGGCCTTCCGGAAGTCACCCGAGCCCCCAACGAGAAGTAACACAGGCTTTGTTTAGTACTCCTCCCCAAAAAGGAGGACCTGGCACAATGGCTATCAGGGGAAGTGAGGAGGTGAGTATCCCTTTCCATTTGCCGCCATGCAGCTCAAGGGAACCGGAGCTGTTGCCCCAGTGCTTGGGGGCTCTGAGGGTGTGTGGGGAGGGCGGGGGAGGGTGGAGGAGGTGTTTGGGGGGGGGGGTTGGGATTGTTTGAGGGGCTGAAGCATTCCAGAGTGGGGCTGTCCCCTGGGAGATGGGGAGGGGCTTTGTGTCTGTGAGGTCTTCAAGTCATCTTTAAATATTGTGGAGACCCTTAACAGGGGCAACCAAGCTGCAGCCTGTCTGTCCTACTGAACTCTCCTGGACAGAGCCATGCTGCAGCTTCTCTCATGAAAGCCAATTTCACTCCCTTTGAGAGCAGTCACAGCTGAAGGCTATCTGAAAGGAGAGATTACCCTTGTTAGTTGTGGTAGCACTTCATGCCCATGAACTCTCGAGTGCCCCCTCGAAGGAACATGTGCCCTGTCTGAGAGAATGATTAGTGGACTGGATGTTCTGCAACCTTTGATGCCTGAACAGTGTGCCTGAAATCCAGGAGCATCAGCACCGTAGAGGCAGGTGCCAACACTCAGAACTAAAGAGCGGGGCTTCACCCCGAGGACCCTCTCACAGCCAAATGTGCCTGGCTGAGTGGGGGACAGTTGAACATGGCCTCCCTAATGTTGCTGGCAGAGGTTTGGAGTCTAGGGGTTCTTGATCTGGCCAGGAGTGAATGTGCAGAGCGAAGGTTGCCAGCACAACTGGCTTGCTGGATGGCATTCTGAGAGAAGACGGGACAGTCATGGTGAGGGTGGGAGAGGCTTAGGAAATATAGGTCTTGGAATGGAAGACCAACTGATTGTAGCGCTTTCTTTTTCTTAAATTCTTTTCAAAAAAAATAATGATTGTCGATCCCTCAGAGGCTACCTTTTTTGTGCTTGAAGTGGGCAGACACCGAAGAAGACAGCAAGACCAATGCAGGCTGGAGGCGAGGCCACATGTGCAGGGGACTGTCCGCCGCACACACTCAAGACCCGGCTGCCCATTAGGCTGAGGAGGGGGCCAGAAGGGAGTTCAGCAACGTGCCAAGGTGTCCGGGAGTCATTGATCCTTCAATGAACTGACGGCCAGCATATTTCGCAGAGGATTGCGGCTCAACATTGAGACAGTGCATGACCTTCACGTGGATAAGGAGGACACCCACTCCTGGGGGCCATGAAAGTCACTGCAGCCCATCATTTCTAAGGCACTGGGTCATTTCAGGACTCGAGAAGGGACCTGTGTGGAATTTCGCAGCCATCACCCCAGAAGTGCATCTGGGAGGTGGCAGATGCTCTGATTGACTAGGCATAAAACTACATCAACTTCGATCTTCACCAGATCCACCATGATGCCCGGCCAGCAGGATACCCCACCATCTCTGGGGTGCCTCAGGTCCAGGGGGCCATCGATGGCATGCATGGGGCATCTGGGAGTGCTGGATATTAATAGGGAAAGGGTTCCATTCCCTGAATGTTCAGCTCATAGATTTCATAAAATTTACAGTGCAGAAGGAGGCCATTCAGCCCATCGAGTCTGCACCGGCTCTTTGAAAGAGCACCCTACCCAAGCCCACATCTGCACCCTATCCCCATAACCCAGTAACCCCACACAACACTGAGGGCAATTTTGAACACTAAGGGCAATTTAGCATGGCCAATCTACCTAACCTGCACATCTTTGGACACGTGGGAGGAAACCGGAGCACCCGGAGGAAACCCACGCACACACGGGGAGAACGTGCAGACTCCGCACAGTCAGTGAACCAAGCCGGGAATCGAACCTGGGACCCTGGAGCTGTGAAGCAATTGTGCTAACCACCATGCTACTGTGCTGCCCTAATGTGTGACTAATGCCTCAGGATCATACAGGTGTGTGGCAGCAATCCTGGGATTGTGCACAACAGATACATCCTGGGGCACTCGGAGATCCCCGGTGTCTTTGAGGAACACCCCATGATGGTGGATTGACTTGTTGGGGGACAGGGATACTTGCTGAGGTCATGGGTAATGATGCCAGTGTGGAGGCCTGAGACCAAGGCAGACACGGTACTATAAGGCCCATGACAGCTGCTACCCATGCTGTCATTGAGCAGTTCATCGGCTGCTCAAAATGCAGTTCCGCTGCCTGGACCGTTCTGCCGCGACTCTACAGTATACCCCCCAAAGGGTCTCCCGCATTGTGGTGGTCTCATGTGCCTCCCACAATTTGGCACAGCAGCGGGCGACATCCTGGACAAGGAGGAGGAGGCGAAACATGTGCCCCCCGCCTCAGGAGGAGGAGGACCAACAGGGCCTGGAAGATGAGCCCGAGGAGGAGCCGTAGGTCGGAGGACAAGCGTCAGACGGCAAAGGTCCGACATGCAGGAAGGACCAGGGAGGCCCTCGTCTCGAGATGCTCATGAAACGAGGTTGTGTCTGTCAGCTCCACAACCCAGATCCTTCCCACCCGCCTCCCCCTCACAGCGCCCCTTCCCCAACCTCCGTTTCCCCCTTCAAGGGTCTGTGTAACATCACTCCTGGGTGATGGGTCTGTGTTGGCACAGCCAGCGGGTCATTATACAAGTCTAGGAGCGTGATGACCACTCACTGTGAGGAAAGCTGTGGTGCTCCTCAGGATCTGCTGAAGTCAGACTCCTGTCTATCTCCTGACAGCATGCTCAGACCCATTCTCATGATGGGGGTCAGCATTGCGGGCTTTTGGTCTTCGACCACTGTACCGAGGGAGGGAGGTGGAACAGGGGGTAGGGGTGCGGGCCGGCCTGCTGTGAAATGATAAATGTTTCACATTTATCAGGTGTGAGATGTTTTGATGTTGAACATTTTAATGTGACAGATTTCCGTTCCCCCTAGCTACGGACAGTGACCTCACCATTGCCCACTCGGTACTCCTCGCTCTTCTTGATCATCTGACCTCTGGTGCTACGTCTAGGTGCACATCCAAGGTGAAGGCAGTCTGCTGCCTTACGCGCCTCTGGTCTTTGATGCCCTTGATGGTTGTCCTCTGGAGGACCTGGAGCCAGAGTGCCCCAGCTGACTTACTGGTCTCAAAGGCATTGCTGTGCCAACCTCTTCCACCCGCTGCCCTTGAGGTGCAACGGTGTCAGGATGGGGGGGGGGATCAGAAGCATTGGAGACCTCCTTAGCCTCCTTGGTGGAATACCCTTCCTCCTCCCCGAGGGTGCCCTTTGGGCTCTTTGTGACTCCATCGGACAGAGGGGCAGCCTGGAGGCTCCTCATTGTCTGCACAATGGCGTCAATGCTCTCAGTGATGATCCTCAGTGACTGGCCCAATCTCTGGATTGCTTCAGCAAAATCCATCTGTGTCTGGGACATGCCCCCTCAGTAACTAGAACATGATGTTGAGGCCCTCAGCCGTGGTCATCACAGATTGCACCGTGCCTTGGACAACACCACTTAAGGTGCGGATGTCGTGTTCCAAGTTTTCCATGTCGGTCGCCCCCCAAGCAGTGTTGGCCAGGGTGCCATAGATTGCCAGTGCCAGCTCCTGTGCTTGAAGACTTTGCAATTCCTCCAATCAAAGAACAAAGAAGAAAGAAAAATACAGCACAGGACATGCCCTTCGGCCCTCCAAGCCTGTGCCGACCATGCTGCCCGTCTAAACTAAAATCTTCCACACTTCGGGGGTCCGTATCTCTATTCTATTCATGTATTTGTCAAGATGCCCCTTAAACGTCACTATCGTCCCTGCTTCCACTACCTCCTCCAGCAGCGAGTTCCAGGCACCCACTACCCTCTGTGTAAAAAACTTGCCTTGCACATCTCCTCTAAACCTTGCCCCTCACACCTTAAACCTATGCCCCCTAGTAACTGACCCCTCTACCCTGGGAAAAAGTCTCTGACTATCCACTCTGTCTATGTCACTCATAAGTTTGTAGACCTCTATCAGGTCGCCCCTCAACCTTCTTCGTTCCAGTGAGAACAAACCAAGTTTATTCAACCTCTCCTCATAGCTAATGCCCTCCATACCAGGCAACATCCTAGTAAATCTCTTCTGCACGCTCACTAAAGCCTCCACATCCTTCTGGTAGTGTGGCGATCAGAATTGAATACGATACTCCAAGTGTGGCCTAACTAAGGTTCTATACAGCTGCAACATGACTTGCCCCGGCCAATGAAGGCAAGCATGCCGTATGCCTTCTTGACTACCTTCTCCACCTGTGTTGCCCCTTTCAGTGACCTGTGGACCTGTACACCAAGATCTCTCTGACTGTCAATACCCTTGAGGGCGACCAGAGAATCGGCACCAATCGCCCCCGCGCGGTCGCCGCGGCACCGGTCGGGGGTCATTGAAGGTGACCCCTGCGGCGATTCTCCGCGCTCGATGGACAAAGTGCCCGTCGAGTCCCGCCGGTGTGGTTTACATATGGTCCCACCCGGCGGGACCTTGGCGTTCTGGCTGCAGGGGCCGTCCTGATTGGGGGGTGGGGGGGATCCGACTCAAGGTGGAGCCTCCACGGTGGCAAGGCCCACCATCGGGGGCTACCGATCGGCGGGCGCGCTCATTCTGGAGGGTGGCCTATGTTCTTCCACGCCCGGCCCCTGCAGGGCTCCGCATGTTGCCCGGGGGCCGGCGCGGAGACGGCAACCATGCGCATGCGCCGGCATGGAGACTGTCGTGGCGTGAATGCGCGGGGCTGCACCGGCCATGTAGGGCCTAACGGCGCATCGCACTTTGCCGGCATCACTCGGGCCAGTTTTGATGCCGGCGTTAACACTTGGCCGCGATATCGGTGAATCCTGGCCCAGATGTAGGGAGGGTGCGAGGTGTCAGCCAATGTGGCTGAATAAGTGTGGCTGGTGGGACTGATGCCAGGTGAGAGGTGGTGACTTACCCTTGCAGCTCACAGCAGGTCGTTCATCTTTTTCCTATATAGGACAGCGGTCCTCCTAGTCATGCTGTCTGTGCTCACTTCCGTTACCACTGCCTCCCAGGTGGCATTGGTGACCCTGTTGCTGGTTCTCCGACCACCTCGGGGGCACAGGGTATGCTGCCTCACTGTTATAACCTGCTTGCTTACCATTGGCTGGGGACTAATGACAATCCCACAATCCTGTGGGAGTATGAGCTTCCCCAATGAGGGAGGGCAGAGAAATCCCTGTACAAATAAAGCTGGCTAGTTTGGAACCAGCAGGAAGGAGTGAGCAGCAAGCGAAATTGCTGCTGCTGTTGTATATATATGTTATTGTAAATAAATGTTATTTCTTTGTATCCTTAAAACTCGTGCTGGATTCTTCGTGGCCCTCAGAAAACTGGCGAATAGGGTTAAAGTGAATAGCTGTCTACACTGCTGAAGCCCCCTCCCTGGATTTTTGTTGGATACAGGTTAGAAGTTGTTTTCTATTACACCATGCCTCTGTACGGACGTTTGGATGTTTTTGATGCTGCGCTGGAAAGCTGGAACCAGTACGCACAACGGATGCATTACTATTTCCGGGCAAACAATATCACCGAAAACGAGTGCCAGGTGGTCATATTGCTCACCGTCTGCGGCGCGCATACGTTTGGGGTGATTAGGAGCCTTACGTACCCAGCTGCACCGGACACCAAAACGTTTGATGAACTTGTGAATTTAGTGGGGCAGCATTTTAACCCAAACCCGTCCACGATAGTCCAACGTTACCGGTTTAATACCGCTGAGAGGACCCCAGGAGAATCCCTTGCCGACTTTCTATCCAGGCTGCGCAGGATTGCGGAGTACTGTGACTATGGTGAGACCTTGTCAGAAATGTTACGCGACCATTTGGTTTGCAGTATTAACAATGCGGCCACCCAGAGGAAGTTGTTAGCTGAGCCAACATTGACTTTTCAACAGGCCATTCAAATAGTATTGTCCCGAGATAGTGCAGAACGAGGAGTGCAGGAGCTACAGGGAATGGAAGTGCATGTCTTGGGGCGAAACCCCTTCCGTCCGAAAACGTCCCCCCGCAGTCCCGCGGCACCTTGGGCGAGGCGACGTCCGGATCGACGCCAGTCGCCGTCGTGCATTCCTCCACGAAGGGAGCCTTCTCCAGAACTAATGGATGAGGAGCCATGTCCGTGTCAGACTTGTAGGCGCCAACCCCGTCGCGGACGCCGGTCGTTCCGACCGAAACTGGGACCTTCCATGTGGATGAACCTGCGGCGACTACTCCTGAGGACGTGGCGACGGAGGACGACTGCCTGCAGCTGCATTGTGTGGCAGCTCACCGTGTGGCCGCCATTAAGGTGACAGTACGGGTTAATGGTCACCCGCTTGAGATGGAGTTGGACACTGGCGCAGCGGTCTCCGTGATCGCCCAGAGGACATTCGACCGCATCAAGCAGGGTATACAGACCCTTACATTAACCGACTCACAGGTCAGGTTGGCCACCTACACGGGGGAACTATTGGACATTGCAGGAACTACGATTACCCCTGTTGTTTATGAATGCCAGGAGGGGCGTTTCCCACTTATCGTGGTGCGCGGCCATGGGCCCAGCCTGTTGGGTCGGGACTGGTTACGCCATTTGCTTTTGCAGTGGCAGCACATCCTCCAAACAGTTTCTGGAGGGTTGACTGAGGTGCTAGGATGATACCCAGATGTATTCCAGCCCAGTTTGGGGAAAATAAAAGGGGCTGTAGCCCATATCCAAGTCGAACCAGGAGTCACGCCGCGCTATTTCTGGGCGCGCCCGGTGCCTTATGTCTTGCTCGAGAAGGTAGAAGGGGAGCTCACTCGTTTGGAAACTTTGGGTATTATCAGGCCCGTCCGTTTTGCTGACTGGGCAGCACCAATTGTACATGTAATAAAGCCAGATGCCACAGTTCGCTTGTGCGGCGAGTATAAGCTTACAGTGAATACGGCTTCCTGACTTGATCGATATCCAATGCCTTGCATAGAGGATCTCTACACAAAGCTTGCAGGTGGACTCTCGTTCACAAAATTAGATAAGAGTCACGCCTACCTACAGTTGGAGCTGGACCCTTCCTCCCGACCATATGTAACGATTAATACACACCGGGGCCTGTATGAATATACACGGTTCCCCTTTGGAGTATCCTCTGCCTGCGCTACTTTTCAACTCGTATAGAGGGCATTTTGAGAGGTTTACCACGTGTCGCTGTCTACTTAGATGATGTTTTGATCACAGGGACGTCGGAGCAGGAACATTTGGAAAATCTGGAGGCTGTCCTTAGACGCTTTCGGAGGCTGGAGACCATTTACGTCGCACAAAGTGCGTCTTTCAGGCGAAGGAAGTAGTCTACCTGGGTTATCGGGTGGACCGCGAAGGTTTGCACCCCGTCGCAGAGAAGGTGAGTGCGATTCGACAGGCACTTCGCATTTTCTTTCTTTTCTCGGCCTCGTAAACTATTACGGGAAGTTCCTCCCCAATCTGGCAACTACGCTGGCCCAGTTGCATCTTCTGCTAAAGAAAAATCACACCTTGGTTTGGGGTCAGCCGCAAGAACCGCCTTCCGCGGGTAAAATGATAATTGTCGTCGTCTGGGTTACTAACCCACTATGATCCTGGAAAGCCTTTGCTCATCACGTGTGATGCATCCCCGTATGGTATTGGGGCCGTCCTGTCCCACAAGATGGAGAATGGGGCCAAGCGGCTGATAGCTTTCGCCTCCCGCACATTGACTGCAGCGGAAAAAAAGTACGCGCAGATCGAGAAGGAGGGCCTGGCAGTGGTCTTTGCGGTGAAACGTTTCCACCAGTACATGTATGGCCGCCACTTCACTATCGTGACTGATCATAAGCCTCTGCTGGGACTTTTCAGAGAGGATAAGCCAATACCGCCCATTGCTTCCGCACGGATCCAGCTGGGCTTTGTTGCTCGCTGCATACGAGTATTCTCTGGAGCACAAACCAGGAACGCAGATAGCGAATGCCGCGCACTGAGCCGATTGCCTTTATCAACTGGCTCCATGTCGACTCCCATGATCGGTGAGGTGGTTGCAACCCTATATTTTATGGACACCTTGCCTGTCACGACATCACAGATCCGTGAGTGGACACAGACGGAGCCAGTCCTGTCAAAGGTTCGGCGCATAGTCCTGTATGGTGGGCAGCATAGACAGCTCCCAGGCGAGTTGCGGGCATTTGCCTCCAAGCTGTCAGGATTCAGTGTGGAAGATGGCATCCTCTTGTGGGGGACGTGTGTGATTGTCCCGGAAAAATGACAGGAGCTGATACTAAGAGACTTGCACAAGGGGCATCCAGGTGTGACCAAAATGAAAATGTTGGCCCGGAGTTATGTCTAGTGGCCAGGCCTCAACACCGACATTGAGAAGGTGGCCCAAAACTGCACCATTTGCCAGGGGCATCAGAAGCTTCTGCCGGCCGTGCCCCGACATCACTGGGAATGGCCAGGGCGGCCTTGGGTGCGCTTGCATGTGGATTTCCCAGGCCCTTTTCAAGGATCCATGTTCCTTCTATTAATCGACGCCCAGTCTAAATGGCTAGAGGTGCATAAGATGCTAGGCACAACGTCCTGCGCAACAATTGAGAAGATGCGTCTGTCTTTTAGTACGCATGGCCTCTCGAGGTGCTGGTCACAGATAACAGCACTCCATTCACAAGTGAGGAGTTTGTGAGGTTCATGAAGCTGAACGGCATACGCCATATCCGCACTGCCCCTTACCACCCGGCTTCAAATGGGTTGGCGGAGCGCGCAGTGCAGACATACAAACGAGGCCTAAAGAAGCAGTCTTCCGGGTCAATGGACACGAGACTGGCTCGCTTTTTGTTTTCGTATAGGACCACCTCTCATGCAGTGACTGGGGTAGCTCCCGCAGAACTCCTCATGGGCCGAAGACTTCGCACCTGCCTTAGCATGGTTTTAACGGACATTGGCGCAAAAGTACGCCGCACACAAGAATGGCAGGGACATGGTTTTTCTCGGCACCGGCCGATTCGGCAGTTTGCGCCCGGTGACCCAGTGTTCATTTAGAATTTTTGCTGGTGGTGCCCAGTGGGTCCCTGGCGTAATCTTTCGCCAAATGGGCCCTATATCTTACCAAGTGCAAGCCAATGTTCATCTCCAGCGCAAACATGTAGACCACGTTCGGTCCAGAAGACTATCCCTTCCAAAGATTCCCCTCCCCTGGAGCTCATTTCTACAGCCACAGAGACCAGAGACAGTGGAAAGTAGTCCTCACAATCTTCCTCTGGTGCCTCACTCAAAGCCTGCGCAGGTCGTTACAGAACCGCGTGGAGATAGAGACGCCGAGATGATGGAGGCAGCAGACTCTGACTCCGAGATGTTGTCACAGGACGCATCGGAGGGGGAATCCTCAGGCCCACAGGCTGTGGATGTACAACCGTTACGCCATTCATCACGGAAGCGCCGGTTTCCATCTCGTTACATGCCGCCCGATCCAGTGCCTCATGCAAATGGTGTCCGACCTGCGGCAAAACGAGTCCGACGCCCTCCTTCGCCAGGGTCTTCGGTGGATTCCTTGGACTTTCGGGGGAGGGATGTTATAACCTGCCTGCTTACCATTGGCTGGGGACTAATGACAATCCCACAATCCTGTGGGAGTATGAGCTTCCCCAATGAGGGGGGCGGAGAAATCATTAGCAGACTCGCTGTATAAATAAAGCTGGCCAGTTTGGAACCAGCAGGAAGGAGTGAGCAGCAAGCGAAGTTGCTGCTACTGTTGTATATATATGTTATTGTAAATAAATGTTATTTCTTTGTATCCTTAAAACTTGTGCTGGATTCTTCGTGGCCCTCACAAAACTCACATACACTCCGTTGAGAAGCCTGGCCAAGTCAGCAACCCCAAAGCGGGGCATTGGTGTCTCCGCTGATTGGGAGTGGGTGCTGAGGGAGTGTTTAAAAGTAGCTCTGCCTTGTTACCAGCGAGCAGCTGAGGCGTGAGTAGGGTGAATCAGATGGTGAGGGAGTCAGGCATGGTGAGATTCACGTCGGGGCTTGTTTTTGCACTAAGGATGTATTAATACAGGTTGTGATATTGCCTTTTCAGCCGGCGCGAAACACACCACCCAACTAACCCAAAATAAACTTAGTCATTTTTGGATAAATCGCACCCAGAGCGCTCTTAAAGGGGGAGCTAGGGGAGGTCAACTCCTGTTAAACACCTCCGTTCTAGGAAGTGCTCATGTGATGGCACAGAAAGATGAACTGAAACAGAAACCCATCGAGGTTTCGGGTGGCAGTTTTTACACCATTCACAATCGCTCACAAAACAGAAGAGAGACTGTTGCTGAGACACAGGGACAAAGGCTGCTGCTGTAGAAAAGCAGCAAGAACTGTTTGAACAAAGAACAAAGAAAATTACAGCACAGGAACAGGCCCTTCGGCCCTCCCAGCCTGCGCCCATCCCGATCCTTTATCTAAACCTGTCTTCTATTTTCCAAGGATCTACTTCCCTCTGTTCCCCGCCCGTTGATATATCTGTCTAGATGCATCTTTAATGATGCTATCGTGCCCGCCTCTACCACCTCCGCTGGCAAAGCATTCCAGGCACCCACCACCCTCTGCGTAAAAAACTTTCCACGCACATCTCCCTTAAACTTTCCCCCTCTCCCTTGAAACCGTGACCCCTTGTAATTGACACCCCCACTCTTGGAAAAAGCTTGTTGCTATCCACCCTGTCCATACCTCTCATAATTTTGTAGACCTCAATCAGGTGGCCCTCAACCTCCGTCTTTCGAACAAAAACAATCCTAATCTACTCAACCTTTCTTCATAGCTAGCACCCTCCATACCAGGCAACATCCTGGTGAACCTCCTCTGCACCCTCTCTAAAGCATCCACATCCTTCTGGTAATGTGGCGACCAGAACTGCACGCAGTATTCCAAATGTGGCCTAACCAAAGTCCTATACAACTGTAACATGACCTGCCGACTCTTCAACTCAATACTCCGTCCGATGAAGGCAAGCATGCTGTATGCCTTCTTGACCACTCTATCGACCTGTGTTGCCATCTTCAGGGTACAATGGACCTGAACTCCCAGATCTCTCTGTCTATCAATTTTCCCCAGGACTCTTCCATTGACCGTATAGTCCGCTCTTGAATTAGATCTTCCAAAATGCATCACCTCGCATTTGCCTGGATTGAACTCCATCTGCCATTTCTCTGCCCAACTCTCCAATCTATCTATATTTTGCTGTATTCTCTGACAGACCCCCTTGCTATCTGCAACTCCACCAATCTTAGTATCATCTGCAAACTTGCTAATCAGACCACCTATACCTTTGTCCAGATCATTTATGTATATCACAAACAACAATGGTCCGAGCACGGATCCCTGTGGAACACCACTAGTCACCCTTCTCCAGTTTGAGACGCTCCCTTCCACCACTACTCTCTGTCTCCTGTTGCCCAGCCAGTTCTTTATCCATTTAGCTAGTACACCCTGAACCCCATGTGACTTCACTTTTTCCAT
Source organism: Scyliorhinus torazame (assembly GCF_047496885.1). Lineage (NCBI taxonomy): Eukaryota > Metazoa > Chordata > Chondrichthyes > Carcharhiniformes > Scyliorhinidae > Scyliorhinus > Scyliorhinus torazame. The sequence continues at coordinate 94,297,035 of NC_092714.1, read as the reverse complement.
CAACCTACCATGGGAAACAGACCAAGCAGGATGCTCTCAAAAGTTCAGAGTTTCTTTTCCCAAGGGTGTGAACAAAACAAATGGGGCGCTTGAAGATTGAAGGAAAGGCGAATTGCTGATGTATGCCTTGCTGGGACAATTAGACCTGAAAAACTCTGATGGAGTGGAACGATTGTCAGAGGGCACTGAAAGTTTTGATCCTGCTGCGGTGGGAAGAGGTAAATGTCTGTTGGAGAACTGGGAATGATTTTGTGATTGTTTCTTTGATGTTACGTATCTACCAGAAACATGAAGCAAAGGCATATTTCAACTGTTAGTTAATTTGAAACATGTTTTTCTTTAGTTTGATGTATCAGTTTCTTTTTAATTAATGTTCGATCAATGTAGATTTTAGTTTGGGTGTTGCAGTGAAAGTCTTAATAGTGAAATAATGTCCTTCACTTCTTTTTTCATTGGAAATCAGTAAATATGTTTATTTTAAAATGTTATCAGTCTCTATGGGGATCATACTAATTATTTAAAGGTTCAACATCCCTGTTAAAATAGTAGACTGTAGTGAAATTAGTGTTTTACAATCTTCCTCACTCAAATACTCTCGGCGGAATTCTCTGTTGGCCGGAATCGGAAAAGGTGTTTGCGTGGAGAATCCGTCGTGAGGCCAAAATTGCGGCCGTCGCCGGCCGCCCGACAGAATGCCATGCTCCAGTGCCTTGACAGCAGCGACAATGCATTCCAATCCATATGTACAGTAAACGCCATCCGCATATCATTAACAGCATGACCTCTGGGGCCTTCGTGATTCTCCACCTCTGCCAGGAGGAATTACCAACGGGTGTTTCACTTGTGGTATTAAAAATCGGGAAACAGACGCCATGGCTGATGAGGGAGAGGAGGTAGGACATGTAGAGGCATGACCGTGGGCTGCTGGACCTGCCACTGGCAGGGATGGCTGCAGGGGTGGGAGCCTCTGCCAGACCTGGGGGGGGGACAGCGGACGATGAAGGGGCATGACCGGCGGATAGGCCATGGGTTTGGGTGACCCCCATGAGACCAGGGTGTCGAGGTACTGACAGTCATTGCTGCGGCCTGCAAGGTTGCCATCTTGCTGTGCCCCTCACCGACTGCACACCTGTGGCCTGTGGTCATAGAGTGACACCGGTCGTATGAGCGCCAGGGAGAATGGCTGGGGGTGGGTTTGGGGATAGGAGAGGAGGGAAGGGGGGAGGGAGGCATGCAGGAGCAGGGGCTGCAGTGTATGCCAGATTATTGTGTTGGACCTGGTTGGCAGGGGGGTATGCACCAAGCTTTTCGCCCTCTGCAGGCAATGACTTTCAGCATCCCACCAGGAATGGTTGCCTACATCCTGGCTGTTGCGGTCCTGGGGGATGCACTGAGGCTGCACAAGCAGGAGCAGTTTGAGGAGGACCCTGCAGCAGCGGAGTCTGCCCCATAGAAATAGAAGGTGGCTGATGAGGATTGAGAGATGACCGTCTAACAGGCCGAGGAGGAGGTGGGAAGGAGGCGCCAAATCAGGCCTCGTATATACCAGTACCGCCTGTTGTTCGAGGATCTGGCCGACCGGGCATGCCATTGAAGATTACGGCTGAGCAGGGGACAGTGTGACATATCTGCTAGTTCGTGGTGCACCTGGCACCACGGGGGAATGGAGGAGGACACCCATTCTGGGAGGCTGTCAAGGTGACGATCGCAGTGGTTACAGAGCCGTGAACACAGTCCAGTCCATCACACGAACCTGCCTCCCATCCAGTGGATCCATCTACACCTCCCACTGCCTATGGAAAGCGGGCAGTATAATCAAAGACCCCTCCAACCTGGCTTACTCACTCTTCCAACTTCTTCCATCGGGCAGGAGATACAAAAGTCTGAGTGTTGATCCCCAAATTTCTTTCTCTGTCAGTCTGGCCTCAATAAAAGTTGAGATGGATTCGCACGTAAAAAGAAGTTATCTATTTAGCTTGCAAGCTTGAATCATCTTACAGAAACGTAAGAGACATCCATCCTCTTACACCCCAGAAAACGACTGAACTAAAAGACAAAGGGATCTCTGCAAAATCAATTCAAATGGTATCAAGTTTCACATACTCGACGGACATAGGTCAGCCTATGTCCCTCCTGACCTGTTCGATCTATTCTGATTGGCTCACTTCCAATCCCTTTCTCTGGCCCCTATCAATGCAGCATCACTCTCATAGACACACCTCTTCCTGCTTTTTCCATGCGGTCTCAAACCCCTTTGTCCCTAACTGCCAGAATCAAAGTGGCTTATTTCTACATACATTAACTAGTAACTCTAAAGTAACTATTTTATATCACATTCGTCATTCCCTCCTTTTATCATTCCATGATAACCGAACTATCCAATCCATAGCTACGGTTCCTCATCTAAAAAGATCCGTCGCTGCATTTCCAATTCCTGTCTTAGCCCCCCTTCATCTGCCTCACCCTCATGGATTTTAACAGTTAAATTTTTTTTCCGGTGATTTGGGCGGTGATCTGATCTAGTGCACCCCGCATTCTACCCATCACACATTTAAGGATGGCCAGGCCCACAAAGATGCAGCCGATAGCTACCACTAGATACATGGCCATATTTATCAACCAGTCCTTCCATCCTCCAAATCCCCAGTTACCCCAAGAGTCAGGATCCTGCATCCCGTCCAAGTGATCCCGTATGCGATCCATAAATTTAGTAATGTTAGCGGTCAAGTCCTGAACACCCATGATACACTTGCCCTGTACTATGGCGCATACCCCACCCTCACGGGCCAGAAGATAGTCAAGAGCATGCCGGTTCTGCATTGCAAACAACCGTAGCTGAGACAACTCCTTGGTTATTGCCCCGAGGGCTCCCAAGGTCTACTACCAGGGTTTTCCTCAGTTTGGCCTTTAACTAACTTAAGTGTATCTCCCGGTAACCTACGTTCTAACTGTACTTCCCTTCTCACACGCCCCGTCTTCTCTCTAGTCCCTTTCTCTTTCTCATGGTCTCTTCCTACACTCTTCTGACAGCCTAATTTTACCTTTATTGTACCACTTTTAACACATCCAAAATCAAATTTACATGTATTCCAAAAACAAGGCAATGTCCATATAATGTTCCCTTCCCATCGCCGGGACCGGTGCAGCTGCTTCATGACTCCTGCATTCTCCTTAACTTTGATGACCTTCCATGAGTCGATACCATGTCCTCGTATATGGGGGCAGCGAAGAACATCACCTTTGCATAGGTGATGTATCCTTGTAGATTGGTTGGGGCTACACAGATACATAATATTCCCCTTTTCCATGTCCATCGCCAATAACACGCCAAGCGAAGTGAGGCCAAATATCAGACAGACGATGCGTAGCCACTCCATCATGCTCCACACCTGTAAAATAGCACTGGAGAAGGGAGGCAGGTTAGTATCCGACCTTTTACAGTAGTGGAGATGGACTCAATTTACAGTGATGTAGGTGGAACCAAGCACTTCGCCCCTCCACTTTAACTGCTGTGGGGATGGTAAGGAGAACTTGGAAGGGCCCGTCCCATCGCGGCTCCGACCCCTTCCTAGTCCAATTTTTGACCATGACATAACTACCGGGCTGGACTGAAAGTGAGCTAGGTACTGGGGCAATGGCTGGTGAGCCGCGCGGACTGGGCCATGGAGTTCCTTGAGCACTTGCGTAAGGGCTAGAACATAGGTGGTCATTTCTTCAGTCATCTGATGAAACTGAACCCGTCTGGGAACCTGCAGGCTCCAAGGAGTTCTAAGAGGCCTGCCATAAAGAATCTCGGCGGGAGAGAGCCGGGCTGGTCCCGCAGGTGTAACCCGCAGCTGGAAGAGGGCAACGGGGAGCAACTTAAGCCATGTCAGTCCCGTGTCTGCTCTTAATTTTGCCAATTTAGTTTTGAGGGTCTGATTGTGTCTCTCAACCAACCCGGCCACCTGCGGTCTGTAAGCACAGTGTAACTGCTGGCGTATGCCCAACTGGGAGCAAAACTCCTTGTTAATTTGTCCAATAAAATGAGGCCCATTATCAGAACTTAACTGAGCTGGTATACCGTACCGGGGAATGATTTCCCTCATCAAGACTTTAACCACAGGAGCAGCTTTACTATAGATAGTCGGATACGCCTCGACCCATCTGCTGAACACATCCACAATGACCAAAACATATTTGTAACATTGACACCTTTCCAACTCAATGTAATCCATTTGGAGCGTCTCAAAGGGACCACTGGGCAACGGGGTTTGCCCCTTCCCACAAGGGATACCTTTTCCGGTGTTATATTGCTGACAAATCAAACACCGATTACTGATACTTTGGGCCAAACCCCGCATTTTAGGGTGCCACCAAGTGTCCAGCAACAAATCACTAGTCCCTCGAGCCCCACAATGAGTTGCAAAGTGTACACATTCAATGACCCATAAAGCCAGCGCATCAGACATACAAGTCTGATGTGCAGGCGTGGTCCATAAAGAGGAAACAGAATCATATGTACAACCTAACCGTTTCCACATTTGTTTATCACTCTCAGGAGCGTCCTCCTGTAACCTTATGACGTCTTGGATGGTTGGCATTGGCTTGTCAGAAGCAGACATATTCATAGTAGATCGTTTAGTCTGACTTAACATTTTAGGCACCATCACTTGCTGAATTTGTGCGGCTGTGCGCGCTGCACGATCTGCTCGTTCATTACCAACGTCAACTGGGGTTGTACCATTCGTGTGGGCAGCGCATTTAATAACGGAAATCTGCGCGGGCATAAGGAGGGCCTGCAGTAGGTCATTAACTAAACCCCGGTGGGATATTTGACCACACATAATCATGTCAGGTTGTTCTGACGAAATGTCACTCAAATCGCCCCTTATTGTGGTAGTTTCCTGAATCAAGGCTAAACAGTCGTGGCCAGGTGCGTCTTCATGGACAGGGGGACCACTAAGAAAACAGGCTGGATTGATAGTGGTACAGTATTTAAATGTCAGATGTGGATTGTTCAAAAGGTATATCTCATACCTATTCTGACGAGCTGCGGTAAGATGCTGACCATTCGCCCCATATCCCTGGCATGGTACTGGTCATGGACCTGACGTGTAATATGAGGGCTTACCGAAGCTGACTGTGGCCATAAATGTGGTGATATTGTAACAAAATCGGCTGTACCTTCTTTTCCCGTGACTGTGGCTGTAACCTTGACTGGCCATTCGGTCTCAAGTAATGGCCGGTATTTGTCCTCCAACTCCCTGTTTCGTCCAGTTCTGTCATAGGCCAGGGTAACGTGATGCAGTGACTGTTCAACGTCTAACGTCCACCACTGGGGGGTGATAGAAATATAGCACTGTTGTCTCATCCTCCTCTTCGCTGATCCACCCACCCAAAGTCACTATATTGGAGCTCCTGCTGGTAAACTACCATTTCTGCCGCTTGTTGGGGTCGCAGATCATCCTTTTTCATTACATACTCAGTCTTAACCTTTGTAACTGAGCCTCCTTCTTGGCCTACACCCTCCTTCCAGTAAAATCTGACTGCCCTTGCCATCTGGGAAGGGTCGTTCTCTGTCCAATTCATGTTATTACATTTCACAGCAGTAACCACAGAAGGTGGTAGGCAATGCATTAACATAGCACAGTATTGAGGGGAATTCTGACCATTTTGATACAGCAAATCGCCTGACTGCCCCCGGTAGATTTCATTAAAACGCTCCAGAAATTCCTCTGGCTCGTCAATCTTCCTAGGTTTTAGGTCTAAGATAACAGAAAGATTTATGGGCCTTTGAAATGTGCTATTCAACGCATTCAAGATCTGTGTCCTTCTTTTCTCTATTTGCTCTCTTTTTTTTTAAACTTAAAAATGTTTGAAAATTCAAATTGAATTACTGCAACTTGCAAGCTTAGCTCTGATCTCAACTCAGAACTAAATTTACAATTTGCTTAACACAAACTTGTATAACATTTACAACTTAATTATTTCTTTATCTTAACAATTTTTCTTTTAACAAGTTTTTTTTCTTTTACATACACATAAGTATTAGCAAAATCAACTATCATCTCCAGATTGACACTTTTTAAAATGGTGTCCATGATCTTCTTTAAGTTTCTATTAATCTCCAGATAAAATGAGATAAACCTTATTTCAAGTAAGTAAAACTGAAGATTCTGGCAATTTCAATCAATTGCTTTCGAAAATAATAACTTTTATCAAAGAGGTGGAGAAACCCACTGGTTTCCTTTAATTAATTCAAAACGTAACTTTGCTAGTGTTCACTGACTCAAAGGAAAGGTATCCGATTACACTACGGCTGCTGCTGTTATCTCAAAGCCTGAGTGAGAAGCACTGTCTGTTTTCAACTCCGCCTGCTGCTGTTAACCCTTTGAGAGACTTCTGCTTCAACCAATATGCAGCATTCCTCACAATCTCAACTAGACCTCGGAACTTTACAGTCCAAGGAGACAATTTTAGCTTAATCAACTATATATTTAAAACACTCACACATAGAGTTGAACCATCTTCAGATTTAAAAACAGTTATACTGGACTGAACCTCCATCTATTGAAGTCCCATCAGCCCCTGAACCCATATAATAGACTGAACCTTCATTAATGAAGTCACATCAGCCTCTGAACCCTTATAATAGACTGAACCTTCATTAATGAAGTCACATCAGCCTCTGAACCCATATAATAGACTGAACCTTCATTAATGAAGTCACATCAGCCTCTGAACCCATATAATAGACTGAACCTTCATTATTAAAGTCCCATCAGCCCAAAACCCTAACCCAAGCCGAAACAACAATATGAAATCCCATCAATTAAAGTGCTAATCCCCAGACTGACCTGTGATTTCGTCGAGGCGGTCTTTCTGTGCCAACCGCGAGTGACCAGACTAATCAGACGATAAGAAGAGGGGAACAATCAATGAGCGGTCGTTTTCCAGTTCTACATTGAGGGCCCTTTGTTCCCCATCCTCCTGTTCATAATCAGTCTAATTCTGATTTCGCAGTTGGATCAGGATCGCCCAGAGAAATCCCGGTTTTCGGCACCAAATGTTGATCCCCAAATTTCTTTCTCTGTCAGTCTGGCCTCAATAAAAGTTGAGATGGATTCGCACGTAAAAAGAAGTTATTTATTTAGCTTGCAAGCTTGAATCATCTTACAGAAACGTAAGAGACATCCAGCCTCTTACACCCCAGAAAACGACTGAACTAAAAGACAAAGGGATCTCTGCAAAATCAATTCAAATGGTATCAAGTTTCACATACTCGACGGACATAGGTCAGCCTATGTCCCTCCTGACCTGTTCGATCTATTCTGATTGGCTCACTTCCAATCCCTTTCTCTGGCCCCTATCAATGCAGCATCACTCTCATAGACACACCTCTTCCTGCTTTTTCCATGCGGTCTCAAACCCCTTTGTCCCTAACTGCCAGAATCAAAGTGGCTTATTTCTACATACATTAACTAGTAACTCTAAAGTAATTATTTTATATCACATTCGTCATGAGAACACACACAAACAGACTCAAAAACAGGTTCTTCCCCACTGTTACCAGACTCCGAAATAACCCTCTTATGGACTGGCCTGATTAACACTACACCCTGTATTCTTCACCCGATGCCGGTGTTTATGTAGTTACATTGTGTACCTTGTGTTGCCCTATTATATATTTATTTTCTTTTCATCTACTTAATAATCTGTTGAGCTGCTCGCAGAAAATACTTTTCACTGTACCTCGTGACAATACAGGTGGCAATAAACAATATCCAATCCATTGCTGCCTCACAGCGCCGAGGTCCCAAGTTCGATCCTGGCTCTGGGTCACTGTCCATGTGGAGTTTGCACATTCTCCCTGTGTTTGCGTGGGTTTCGCCCCCACAACCCAAAGATGTGCAGAGTAGGTGGATTGGCCACACTTAATTGGAAAAAATAAATTGGGTACTCTAAATGTAAAAAAAGGTGATGGTCGCTCTGAACTTTTATGCCATGGGGCCTTCCAGGCACCGAGTGGGGACCTGTCTGGGATCTCACAGAGATTGGTGCACAGGTGCATCCGCTCCATCACGGAGTTCCGATATGCCCAGTCAGCTCAATACACCAAATTCAATGTGGACCGAGCCCACCAGGTTACCCGGGCAGCGGGGTCCGGCGTCATCACCGAGCTGCCCCGGGTCCAGGGGATGATCGACGGGATGCATGTCGCTAACGAACACCAGCCCATGATGGGCCAGTCTTCACAAACCATATGCATGATGCCACACTTGATGGTTCCTGACCTCTTTGAGGCGAATCCCCGGCTGGCAGGTTTATTCCTGGGTGACAGGGGTTATCTGCTGCGGTCATGGACGATGATACGGAGGCTACAGACCAACGCGGAGACCCGGTACAACAAAGCCCATGTTGCGACCAGGGGCCTGATCAAACGGTGCTTCAGCATCCTGAAGATGCGGTTCTGGTACCTGAACCACTCTGGAGGTGTCTCCAGTATAGCCCTAGGAGAGTCTCCCACATCGTGGTGGCTTACTGCGTCCTCCACAACATCGCGCAGCAGAGGGGTGACATGCTGGAGAGGAGAATGAACTCCAGAACTCATCCAATGAGGAGGACATGGGGGATGGCGAGGATTGGAAGGACATGGGGCCGGGCAGGAACAGAAGGCTTCACAACGTGCGCACCTGTGTCGGCGCGCACAGGATGCTCTAACCGCCCCACGGTTCACCGACTAGGGGGCCTAGCCAGTGGCCATCCCATCCCACACCATCCCCCTTCCCCAGCCAACCACCCACTCCCATGTACACCCTCCCCTTGCTCTCCTCCGTGATTCCTACCTGCCTCACTACAGGGCGTGGGACCTGGGTTGGCAGTAACTGCGGGTCTGGTCCGTGGGATAGAGGGTGATGATAGCCCGCTGGGTCTGTGCCACATCAGCCAGTGAGTGTGCCACCTCTCTCTGGGTCTGTGCCACATCAGCCAATGACTGTGCCGCCTGCCTCCCTCTGTGCCTGGCTCAGCTCAGCCAGTGCCCGGGCATTGCTGCCGCGCCCTCCGCCATGATCCGCTATAACTGGGCCTTGCTCTGGAGCGCCGCTGCAATGTCCAGATGGCCCTGGTACATGGCTGCCTGTGACAGGGCAGCCCTGTCCTGGGTCTCGGCCACCGCCCACATGAGTGGATCGTGGGTTCGGGTGGTGGGTAGTGGTAGTGGAGGGTGATGGTGGGGGGGGGGGGGGGCGAAGAGTGTGGGAGTAGCTTGTGGGGGGGGGGGGGACAGTGTGGGGGGGGTGGGGGTTGTGTTGGAGGTGGTGACACATGTGCCATGAGCAACCGCAACTCAACGGGGTCTCACTTGCTTGGCCAATGCCAACCGCCATCTCAGTGACTGTCAACTCTCCGGATCCACCAACCAGGTGCAGTGCCAGCTGCTCCACTGCTGTGAGGGGCCGCAGGTCCGGCGGACCCCCTCCAGTCTTTTCCCTCTCCCGATGGTTGTGGGTGTAGGCAGTCGGATGCATGCAGCCTTGGGTAGCTTGTGGACTTCGTGGCCAGGCGGCCGATATGGTTGCTGGCAGTGGTGCAGGGTGGGATGTATGCGCATTGCCAGTGAGTGTGGTCTGGCCGCCCTCCGGGTGGGGGGGGGGCGGTTACAGCTGTGTGGGACGGGGGTTGGTGCCAGGGGCACAGTGCTGGATACTCACCCTGTCTGCATTGGAATCAATCGTGTTCCACTTGGTGCCAGTGTGAGTAATGGTTGTTGAATTGCTCCAGGAGCTGCTCCAATTTTGCTGTCGTAGAAGTCCTCCGATTCTGTCTCGGCATCAACACTCTGAAATGGAGGATCCCACCCTCTACATTCTATTCCTAGTCTAAATTATTTGTTTCAACAGGAAATTTTCTCAGGAGAATTTATTTTTCTGAACAATACTTCTAACAAAATGCACACTGATTAGTGTACACTGCATTATTGATGTCCTAAATAATATGTATTCACATAAGTATTAATTAACTTGAAATAGACTTCCTCAAATTACAAATGAATATGATTCCATATTATAATAATCGTTCTGTTGGAGTGCACACATGCATCATCATTGGATTTATTCTGGTCCCATGCTAAACTATAGTGATCAGTCTTTTATTCATTGAAATCAAAATTGTTTCAGTTTTCCAGAATTTGCAATACTTTGCTTTCCATTTCATTCATTGGATATAGTTTTTCTGAAAATAACTAGAATTCACAGTAAAGAAGTACTAATAGATTTTCAAAAAGCTATTTGTTGTTGGAATATGGCCTTCTTCGGCACCGTGGCATCTCAAGTGGATCCCTAGTTTTCCTGAGAAGTTGGTGGTGTGCCTTCTTGTTAAATTTTGTAATTCTATTTTATGCTTTGTGAGGCCACTTCTGAGAGCAGTGCAGGGTGAACCATGCTGGAATCACATAAAGATCAGACCAGGGAAATTTATTTTCCCTACAAAGGTTATAAGCATGTTTTCACGACAATCTAAATGTTTCACAGTGACATTTATTGATTTCATCTCCTCTACTTAGCATGCTTTATTATTTAAGAATCGTCAAAAACACAGCTAAATACCGTGGGCGGGATTCTCTATTTCTAAGACACCGGCGTGGACGTTGTGGAGTTCCACCACAGCAAAACTGGCGCCACACCTGGACTGATACAGCTACTGTTAAGAGACTTACAGTGGCGCCACGTGGAACACAATCGATTCCAATGAGAAATGGTGCGAGATTTGCTGGTTTTGCGATTGACACTCAGGAGGCTGACAAGTTGCAGCCACATAAACACACTCTTCCCCATGCGCACCATCCCATCCAACGAGATGGCAGCAAGACATGTGGGCTCACACTTCACGGATGCCAAGATAGAGACCCTCTTGGACGCGGTGGAGGAGAGGCGGATGACTCTGCACCACAGCCCGGGAAAGAGGCTGCTAGCTGCCGCCATTCGCCGTGCCTGGGCGCAGGTGGCAGAGGCTGTCAGCGCCATGGGTAACACCGTCTGGACTGGACTACAGTGCCGGAAAAAACTGCACGACCTCCTCAGGGCGGCCAGGGTGAGTAGGCAGCACTATGCCCCGGCACCAACTCCTGTCCCACACATCCGTAATCTTACCCGCCCCCAACTCGGAGGGCGGCAGAACCCCCACACTGCACCACATGCCGGTACCCATACCGGCCGCCATGGCTGAGTGCCCTGGCCACTTAGGCCACCAGCTACCCACCCACTGGACCCCCCCCCCCCCCCCACAGCCCCCCCCCCCCCCCCCCCCCCCCACTGCCCACAACCGCCGGGAGCAGGAGTAGACTGGAGGGGACCGCTGGACCATGGCAGAGTGGAAGGCACTGGATGTGGTTGGCATCCCGTAGGAAAGGGAGGTCACCGGGGTGGAGTTCGGATGCAGGCGAGGAAGTGAGAGCCTGCTGAGTTGCGGTTCCACATGACATGTGTGTCAACACCCTGAACACCATCCCCACACCACTCTCACCCACACAACACCCACACACCACCCTCACCCCCATACCACCCCCAACATTACCCTCACCACCACTCTCACCACAAACCTCACCTGCTCACCCCCACTCTCACCCCACACCACCCTCACCCTCACCCCCACACCACCCTCACCCTCAGCCCCACCCTCAGCCCCGCACCACCCTCACCCCCACACCAATCTCACCCCCACTACCCGCACTCCTACCGCCAATCCGCGCTCTAATCATGCATCTTGTCTTGTGTCTTACAGGACCTGCTGAAGATGGGGCGGGTCTATCTAATGTCCCCCGCCCCAACCCAGTGCCACAGCCAGAGCCCCCCGTGAGCCGAGCACCTACGCTGAAAGCAACTGGGATACCAGCCCTCCACCCGAGATGCAGGACACACCATAGCTCGGGTTTGAGGATGACACTGATTTCCCGTCACACCTGTCTCCAACAACCCCACCACCCCAGAGACTCTCAGCTCGGTTGGGCATGTTAGTGAAGAGGCTCCTGGGACGCTATCTGGTACGCACCACACAGCTGATCCGGTACAGCAGGTGGAGGTAGGAACACCCGAGGATGCGTATGGTCGGAGAGCAGACGGCACAGGAACTAGCTGCTATCCAGATGGGTTTCGGACTTTTGGATGGGTCATTCCCAATGATTGTGGAGATGCAGTCGCAGAGCCAGGGCTTCCTGGGAGGGTGCCTCCTGTTCCTCTGCTGTACGCTCTGCTGCTACACTCTCCACTGCGGCACGCTCTGCTGCGGCACTCTCCGCTGCACCTTCCTTCTCCTCGAACAGCTCCAGCCCGCACAGATGCAGGGCATCCCCTAGAGCTGCAGCGACTAGCAGGAAGGCCACCATTGCTGGTTGAATTCCAAAATCCATTATCTGCAGGAGGTGAAATGCCAACATTTTAGCATGGTGCACCCCCCCCCCTCCCCCCGCCCAACCAGGCCCAATGGGTTACATGGTGGTCCCGGTTGGCACTGTGGGCTCTGCTCCCGCATGCCTCCCCCCTCACCTCCGCACCCTTGGTTGGTGACCGGCACCATGGGAGCCTCTGGCCCTGTCGCCCGTCCTTGCTGCCAGAGTATTGTCAGCTGGCACTGCCCTCACCAGTGGTAGGCTACCCGACACCCACCCAGTGCCCCCTGAGGAGCAACTATGAGCATTGCCCTGGGTGAGCCGGCGGCGGGTGGCAGCTGGGTGGTGGGGGCTATGGCTGAGAGTTGGGGGTAGGTGGGTGAGGGCACCCATATGGCCGGTGTCACTCTGCAGAACCAGGGGCCATGGTGGGTGGTCAGTGGGGTGTGCAGTAAGATGGCTGCCTTGCAGGCCGTGGCAACGTAGTCCGTGCTTGGAAATTGCCCCAGTCCCATGGGGGGATCACTCCAGCAGCTCGGCCTGTTCCCCATCACTCCCCCGGCCCTGGCAGGGTCCCCCCACCCCAGCCAGCCTGGCCAGTGTCTGGCCGGGCACCCCACAGTCGCTCTTCTCTGTATCCTACCTCCTCTCTCTCCCTCGTCAGCCACGATGCCAGTTTCATGATTTTTAAAAGCACAACTGAACCACGCCATCGGGTACTTAGCCCATCAGAGCACCTGGAGAATACCGGTCAGGCCCGCTAATGACATACATACAGTTTTGCTGCAGCTGCGTTCCGGACTGCATTGACGCCGCTGTCGAGATGTTGGAGAATTGTGATTTGGCGTGAAATCTGCCGCGATTTTAGCATTGGAACCTATTCTCCACCCAATCCCGTTTCGCGATTTCAGCAGCAACCAACGGAGAATCCCACTCCATGATTTTACTACAGGAAATCGCGGGGAAGCTGTAATCAAATTGACCACTGCTGGAACGGGGAACGAGCACAATACTGTTGGTGCAATTCTTAACCACGCTCTAACCACCTAGTTAACTGAGCCACTATTACTGGTGTTAGTGTGGTAATACCAGGTATTGCGGTACCTGAGAGGTGGATGACCATTGGTTAGACCCAGGAGTCTACCATTGGCTGATGTACGTAGCTCCGCCTTGAGAGGCGGGGTATAAGAACCGGTGCCATCCCAGCAGCCTTCACTTTCTGTATCGAAGCTGCTGGGGGAAGAGTGCTAGCAGATTAAAGCCTTCAGTTATGAATCACTTCGTCTTGAGAGTAATTGATTGCGCATCAGTTAGGTTTGTTTATTACATTTCTAGCTTTCTTTAAACTGGGTTTAATTTTTCAAATCCTTATGGTAGGAAACTAGCCGAGGCTTCTGGATTAATAGTCCAGTAACATAGCAACTGAAAGAGAGAAAACACTTGTATTTGTATTGCGTCTTTCATAATCTCATCTCAAAGTACTTTATGAAATGAAAATCGCTTATTGTCACAAGTAGGCTTCAATGAAGTAACTGTGAAATGCCCCTAGTCTCCACATTCCGGCGCCTGTTTGTGGAGGCTGGTACGGGAATTGAACCGTGCTGCTGGCCTGCCTTGGTCTGCTTTAAAGGCCAGCGATTTAGCCCAGTGTGCTAAATTAAGCCAATTAAGAACTTTTGAAATGCCGACACTGTTAAACGACTGTAAAGAATAATTGAATTATGATATACGCAGATGGTATACATGGATCAGATATTTAGCCACTGCAAATGTCAATGTATTTTAACATGTTCAAGGTTACAAGTAGTACTTGCGGTTTAAATATAGAATAATGGATAGCTGGCAGAGGGTTTCTAGGCAGTAGCACATTCAACGTACTCAAAGGTTTGTAGCATTGGAAGCTCTTGAGAGTTTGTGTAGGTCCCCTGAACCCAGCCTGTTACAGCCTGTACAAGACAGTAAGCTACTAGATTTTATAATATAAAAAAGTTATATTTTAATAGCATACATTGAAACTTACCCAAGCAGTACTTTAATTGTCTCAATTATTTATGTTGTGAAACACTAATTGGCATCAGGGAATACATACTGCAGCTTTATTGATGCAGCAAATGAATGATAGCATATTTTGCCCGAAAAAAACACATACAATGCACAACAAAGCACATTTGGTTAACTTTTGGTCTCATGCCAGGCTATAATACATCACAAAATTCTTAAATTGATAGCTAGTCTTTCTTTTCTTGACAAATTGGATTTGACTTTGTTGGAAGTACAACGAAAGTCATGTTAAAGAGTAAGAACTCATTGATTTTGATTAACTGAAACATGTAAGTGGTGAAAAGGCATTCTGAGATTATTCTTTTTGAGTGAGACACTGAGACAATTTGCTTATTAATGCTAAACAGGATTAAAATAGGATGCCATGAGCAATTCATGATATATCCCACGATCTGAGAGATGGCTCAGGTCCTAATTGGCACAAAACCGGAATGTTCTGATAATCATTGTAGGAGTGAAAGCAAACAACAGGTCTGCACCTCATTTGGGATTTTGGGCTTTCCTAAGGAGATTTGGCTGGATCTGTCCAGCTATGTACCTACACTTGATGCAGATGCCATGTCAAAAGCTGAATCTTGCTCTCCCATCTGGCTTTCACTGTGTTTGACTAGCAAGAGGCCAAAACCACTGGTGCCTTGACAAACCATTGATTGGGCATGTTCAAGACACCATTTGGACTGGAGAGGTAACCGTGAGCAATCTAAAGGTACAATGGGCTCAGATAAGTTTGTTCTTATGTATCCAGCATGACCAATGTGTCAATTTTCAGCCAGCAGGAATGCACTGTACTTCTTTGCTCACTGTTGATATAAGCAGAAGGCTATGGGAAAGTGTGCTAAAGGCTGGAAGGTCACCTGGGGAAGGAGATTTGCTGGTTTGCTCCCCCACAGAATCCTCAAGTAGGCTGCACACACTTGGGTGTCCAGCAATTGGCCAGAGAGAAAAACCAACCTTATATGTCAAACTACAGCTGGTTTGAATGTTAAATGTTGAACAAGCAATTCATACTTTTCTTTCCCTTTATAAATTTGGGCTTTCCGTGTCATTTTTATTTCTTCCAATGATAAAATGTCAATGCAAGGGAACAAAAAGCTGGCAAATGAACTGCAGGTGCTTAAGTCATAGAATCATAGAATTTACAGTGCAGAAGGAGGCCATTTGGCCCATTTAGTCTACACCGGCCCCTGAAAGAGCACCCTGCCCAAAACTTACACCTACACCCTATCCCCAAAACCCAGCAACCCCACCTAACCTTTGGACACAAAGGGGCAATTTAGCATGACCAATCCACCTAACCTGCATATCTTTGGATTGTGGGAGGAAACTGGAACACTGGTTTCCTCCCACAAATCAAGCCCTTCAAGACAAGCCAAACTCAACTTCTGATAAAGATTCAGATTAGATTTTCAGGCAAAACTGGGCTTCAAACACTAATCGTTCAGTTGCAAGTCTAAGGGGTGAATTTTTGAGCAAGTTCCAAAGGTCTGGCACTGGGCCAAAAGCAGGAATGATTGCTGCTCAGCTGGTGGATTTGCTGGACAATGCAATCCAGTGGTTACTGGCCAATTAACAGCTGGGAGGAGGAGTGCAGTCAGTGTTTGTTCACACCACTGTGAGTGCTGACGCCATGTATTTAAAGGGTATTGAGCACTTTGTCAAATCATTCTTCCCGCAAAAGCATCACTTATTGAACCCCTGACGAAGAAAGCTTTTGGAGGAATGGCAATCCCAAGGGGCCCCACCTGCAAGTTCTCTGAAAGGTTGCTTGTGTGAGGCAAGAGATTCTCTTCCTGAGGATGGGAGGAGGAGATCAGCCTGGCAGACCAAGGAAACCATAACAGTGATGGCTGAGGAGGTCAGCCCTCGCACCTGGTCACAGTGATGTAAGGTGATTAATGACCTCATGAGATCCTGTAAGGTGACTGAACCACACACTGCTTTCCTAACAACCTTGGATGTGACTGCACTCGAATGTTAATTTAGTCGGATCGCCGCCCATTCACTGGTAATGGCCAGTCTGCTTCTCAGAGGTATGTCAGCCTCTTTATTGAAGGGCCCTGTTCTGTAAAAACTGACTTCTATACTACCACTACCAAGTGACCTCTCACAGGAGGCATTGCTATGGTACCATCATGGACAGTCAGGCTGCCACAGCATAAATGGTTTA
Organism: Scyliorhinus torazame; assembly: GCF_047496885.1. Classification (NCBI taxonomy): domain Eukaryota; kingdom Metazoa; phylum Chordata; class Chondrichthyes; order Carcharhiniformes; family Scyliorhinidae; genus Scyliorhinus; species Scyliorhinus torazame. The sequence continues at coordinate 94,280,440 of NC_092714.1, read as the reverse complement.
CTTGTCTTTGATGGACAACTAACAATTCATTTGCTTGTTGTAGAAGACAGCACATAACACAAAGGAAAGGCCAAGACAGAAAATGGCATCGCTTTCTGAGCACTATTGACACAAATGGAGGAAGAGACTCTGAAGCGCAGAAGCCAGTATAGCCAATGTTGAGACAGGAATGGAACCTGTAGCCATCTAAGATGGCCACCTGCAAAGGACCATGGGAATTATGGCCAACCCAGGACTCAGACAGATACAGAGCCTATGTGTATCTGAAACACAGGTAATCAGACCTGAATGAAACACCTGCTCGTTTGCATTTTAATGGCCCATTTTCCCAGGACAATGGAACTCCAATCAAGCAACCGCTACAGACACAGACTGACCGCTAAGGACCTGCCCAACTACCAAGGCACCCGCCTCTTTATTGGCCGAAATCGAAGACATTGATCAGAGTTCTGTCGAATTACTGGGTCCAAGGTTAAGGACCGCCCCAAAGAGCATGAAATCCCAGAGGGATAAAAGAGAACACAGCCATGTGTTCTGTCTCTTTTGGATCTGGCCTGTGCCAGCCCAATTGCAGCAGGAACAGCCAACCAAGTTCAAGACCAACGATCGCTACCTGACGGATGAGCCTTGCAGAGACAGCTACTTTCTTCGAACCAGCCAAGTGAAATTCAGATAAAGGCCTTATCCATTTGTACAGTGCCAGTCGCCCTGAAGTTAAGTATAGGTTATTGTAGCTGATAGGTGTAGTTTAACTCGTAGTAGATATTGTGTTTGCATGTTGAGATAACTCTTGTGTATGTAAATAAACCATCTTTTGAACTAACTAACTGGTTGTATTTATGTGTGCATGACTGGTCACATGGAGCTCCACACTGAAGTATGAAGGGTGGCACAACGGCACAGTGCTTAGCACTGCTGCCTCACAATGCCAGGGACCCGAATTCCATTCAGGCCGTGGGTGACTGTGTGTGGAGTTTGCACATTCTCCCCGTGTCTTTGTGGGTTTCCTCCAGGTGCTCCGGTTTCATCCCACAGTCCAAAGATGTGCAGGTTAGGTGGTTTGGCTATGCTAAATTTCTCCTTCGTGTCCAATAGTTAGGTAGGGTTATAGAGTTACAGGGCAGGGGAGTGTTCCTGGGTACTGTGCTCTTTTAGAGGGTCGGTGCAGACTAAATGTGTAGTATGGCCTCCTTCTATACTGTAGGGATTCAACGTGATGGAATGTGCATCATTCTCAAATTAACCCATTTTCTCATGCAGGTCAATGACAAGAGCAGACAGGTCCAGTGACCATGGGATAGTTGTCCATCTTTCAGGAGCAGGAGAGGATGTTAGAGGGTGTACCATCACATCATTCCCCTGCTCCGTTCACCAGCACAAATGCTCTCAGGTCAGCAGATATTTGTTTGTGTATAAATTGGCACTCAAAACTTGGTGAGAAAACCACAGATGTCCTCCGGCAGCTGCTGGAGGCTTCTTGGAGGTGTGTGGGAGGCCAGACCCATGTGACCCTGAACCTGATGATGTGCCTCTGGAGTCATCAGCCTGATTGCAGATGTTGGAGGTGCAAAGTGAAGTGCGGGAACATTTAGCAATGCTTCTAGATGCTATATGTGGCCTAGAACAGATGGTCGAGGAGTCCATTCAGGTCATGAGTGCCACTGCGCTTGGTTTCAACCATTAAAAGATGGTGATCCAGATCCAGCAGCCCATTCACAGGATGTTTAAGATGTGTGCATACTTGCATGCCATCACCTGGACTCATTGCCGAGTCCTTGGACACCTTGCGTGATGGGGGGACAAGTGTGCCCTGAAATGGTAGAGGACCAACAACCCGATAGTGAGTATGGATATTGGCTCTTCAGCCCCTGCCAGTAACACCGTGCTTCAACTTGCCATAATGATATGGGTTCTAATGGCTTCTGCAGGAAGCTGGGATCCTTCAGCCGTCTACAAACAGGGAAAGACCCGCAAGGCAATCCCTGACCAAGGAGCAGCACGCTCAACAGCCTGTCTCACAGCAGGTGACAGTGCAGGGGAAGCACCATGAGGCACCATACATAACAAGAGCATCTAACTGGACTTGGAATTCAAGGATCAATACTTTGCTAAAGCACAGGGCAATCATTTTTTTCTAATAAATGTTGGATTCTGCAATGCAAGAAGAATCCCTCCACTTGTTGTAGACCACTGGGTCTTCAGCAGCACCCCAGATCCCGCAAAGTTTATGATGGGAAGGACCACACTACGAAAGTTGCTGTATTTCCCCAATCTATTTAGTCACGTATTGGGTGCAGGCAAGCAGTAAGGGCAGTGAGGAAATGGCTTGTAGAAGTTTGTAGCTTTATTAGACTGTATAACTTGGACATTAGGGATCATCTGAAACAAGCTTGTATCAGCGCATCATGAGCTTCCTACATGCAAATCTCATTGTGTCGTGCCAGTGGTCCCTAGGGTTATTCATAATGCATCACCTGATCCACATCCTCCTCCATATCCTCATTGTCTGGGGAAGCGTCACACTCCACAACATTCTGATTATTCAAATCCTCTCCCTTCTGCTGTGCCAGGTTGTCCTGCTCACAGCGCACTGCCACAATACATGAGGGGTACTGAAGGGTTCCACAGGATCAATTTAGGCACAAAAATTCCACCTTATGAAGGTCTATTGCTTTCTCGATGACCACATGACTTTTTCTGCAGGTATGTCTCTGCTCTGCAGCAGTACTTGGGTTTCTCATAGACATCAATGACTACATGTCCCAAAGGTAGCATTTGTAACCCAGTATCCATCCTTGACAGCATATGGATGTTACGCTACGGGCAGGGTGGGTAGGTGGGGGAGACTGAAGCGATCTGGCACCGCAGATGATTATGTAGGCATTGTGGCTGCTTCCCAGGAAATGTGCAAACATTGCAGGAACCATTTGTGATGGTCACAGACCAGTTGTATATTGTATTAATAGACGCCCTTTCTGTTGATGAAGGCTGCAGCCTGGTGTGTGGGAGCATTGATAGCCACATGCGTGCAGTTGATACTTTGCACCTGGATGAATCCATTGGTGGCACCAAACCCTCTGACACTCTCAACTTAACTTCCTCATTCAATAAAAAAGTGCATGTATTGGTTGGCCCTCTTGAAGATGACATTGATGACCGACTTGGTGTAGCCGTGTGCAAAGACTGGGAATTTGGCAATCCCAGACAAATCTCCAGATGACCTTCAGCACCATTGGTATTGGTTGGCCACCATTTCCCATAAGGTTCAGCTCATCCTCCATTTGGCACACAACTCTGTAATCCATCCTGGAGAGGTGCAGGTTTCAGTGATGCAGCTGCTCTGACATTTGCAGCTGGAGCTCTGATGTCAGACCCTCCCTGGAGGGTAGCTGTGAAGGCTCGAGACATACACTGGAAGCTTGCAATAGTAATCAAAGAGGTTATTGATGAAAGGTAAAGACAGATAGATAACAGGCACAGAACACTATGCACAGGGCCTTTATTCTTCAGATCCTTAGTCCACAGTTCCCGGGTCCTGCTCCCAGGACCCAATGCAAACTTCCCATTTGCTAGGGTTAGCGTGCTCCTGTGCAAGCCAGTCACATGGTCCATGGAACCCGCCTCCTTAAAGGGGCCATGCTACCACATTGCATCTTCCTTAACAAACTACCCCAAGAAAATGTACAAGAGTTACAATTGTTAACAGGGAAAACCAAGAAAAGAGAGTCCATCAAAACGTCCATCGGTGCAGAGACCTCTTGGATCCCCCCAGATCTCTGAAGCCCAGCCATAGGCTCAGTATTCTTTTGGCTGATCGAGTGGCCCACAGTTGATGACAACTCAGGAGAATCTCTTTGATGACATGTAAACTAGCCTCACCAGCTTATAGATGCAGCAGCTTGAACAGAAGCAGGAGTTTCTGGCTCCCTTGCCTGGACCGAGTTACAGGAGTATTCGCGATGCTCTCAGGACTTTTCGTCTCCATGTTGAGGGTCCCCACCCCTCAATTCCTCAGGTGGTCGACGCGCTTTTTGATGGTCTTCCCAAGAACATCGACCACATAAGACACTGGTCCCGACTGGGACACAACCCATCCTTCTAACCAAGGCAAACCGGCAGTGAAATTTCAGACCAAAACCGGGTCTTCCACCCAGAATGACCTGTCCTCTTTCTGTTCTGACCGTTGATTCATCTGGGAGGCCAGGCTTGGCTCCACCCTCCTCACCGAATTTGGAAATTCAAGATCCAATCGGGTTCTCAACCAGCAGCCCATGAGTAGCTCGGCTGGTGTGACCCCCATGGTTGAATGAGGGGTTGAGTTGTGCAACAACAAGAAATAAACCAACCTCTGAAGTGGTTTATTGCTTTTTCATGGCATTCTTGAAAGGTTCACTGGCCCGCTCAGCCCGACACTGGGGAGTAGGGGGCTGTCCTCGTGCCGTATGCCATTTGCTCACAAAATTCTGCAAATCATCGCCCGTGAAGGGGATGCCGTTGTCCAAAACAATTGAGAAGTCCATGAATGGCAAACACTCTGTGCAAGTCATCAAGATAGTGATCCCCATCTCTTGAACTTATAGTCACTTTGAGTGGGCATCTACCAGTACCAAATACACCTTGCCCAGGAACGGGCTTGCAAATTCAATGTAGACACTGGACCATGGGTGACCTGGCCATTCCCAGGGATGATGGGTGGCGGAAGGCGGCAAGGATTGCTGCATTTGGTAAGGATGGCACTGTTGTACTAGTTCTTCAATGACATTGTCTGACTACCAGACAGAGCTGTGCGACTACATCTTCATCTTTGTTTTCCCTGGGTAGGTGCTGTATAACTCTTGAAGGAGGGACCCCCTGGCCTGAGGCAGGATGACCACCTGTGATCCCCAGCGAATCATGCCGTCTTCACACGGAAACTCGTCTTGCGAAGTGAAGTAGGGCCTCAGCAGTTCAGATATTTCGTAACGCCACCCAGGCTGTATCATTCATTTGATCTTTGAAAGAATAGGATGTGTTTGGGTCCAACTACGGATGTGCCCTGCAGACTCTGGAAGACACTGGAAGAGTGTCTCAGATGTTTAGGGCTAGACTGATGTCCTGGGGTACCGATGGTGGCAGAATGTTCTTAGGTAGGGGCAGACAACTTAATGCATCCACATTAGCAATTTACGTCCCAGGTCAGTGTAGAAAAACATAGTTGTGAGCCACCAATGGCGGGGCCCAATGCTGCACCCTCACTGAGGCAATGGGCAATTTGGGCTTATCTTCCCTTAACAAGTTCAGCAATGGTTTGTGCTCACTCACCCAGGTTGAACCATCACCCATACACATACTGGTGGAATATCTTCATACTGAAAATACCCGCTCAGCCTTCCTGCTCAATCTGGGCGTTGTTTCGTTCTGCTTCAGAAAGTGTTCTTGAGGGAAAGGTGATAGGGTGTTGGGAACCATCTATCATTTTGTGGGATAAAACAGCCCCTATACTGTAAGGGGATATGTCACATGTCAGCACGATTTCTTCGATCAAAATGCACTAAGGTTTGACGACTGCAATGCTTGCTTCAAAATTCATAGGCTTCCTCTTGAGGCTCCCTCCATTGCCAGCCCTACGGGCCGGGGTTTGCATGCTCCCATGTGATTGGCACAGAGTCGGTCATGTAGTCCCTGTATCTCACCCCCTTAAAGGAGCCATGCTACCTAGTATCCTTTTCTGCGTGCAAGAGGCTGGTTGCATGCACGTTTGTGCTGTCCACTCTGAACCACCAGTACCTGCACCCCTACTCCCCCATGCCACCCCACCCCAACCTTGATTGAGGCAGAAACCCCTGTCAGCCCTTAGGTTGCTGCTGGCCCACAGTCTTTGGCTGAATTCTTTCCCTCTCTGATGCCTCTTTTCACTGAAGTGAATGAGGCCCATGGTAGATCGCTGCTCTCAAATTTCAGGGCCTCAGATCCTCTATCCTGTTTTATTTATTCAAGTGTCATCCCAAGATGGCATTCTAACAGTATGCCCAACTATGCTAGCAAACTTGTCTCTAATACCATGTTGTTCTAGCTTCCCTGTCAAACCATAACACTCGCCAACACTGCCCTCCCTCCAGCTCTTTGCTTTGTTATACCTGAAGTTACTCCGAAAACCCGTTTTTCCTCTGCAGTCTTTGTAACGTTTGAAATTTCCAGTAGAATTGTAGTTAAAATGTCTGTTAAACAGGTTTGATTATCTTCCTGCTGCTTTTAAATGGGAGGTCCTCTCAACATGCCGATTTCCGTTTGAAATTTAACTGTTGCAATGTAAAGACTTCAGGCTTCCCTCCTGATGATGTCTTTGGCCTGATAGTATGATTCCTCCGGACTTGTTACTATAGGGCTGGAAAAATTCAGCCCTAATATTCTAGTCTTGTAGCTACTGTTCCTTTCTGAATGCAGTTAAGTCCTTGCGCGGTTGCACAATATTTGCTTTGATGAGTTAATAGAAAGTGAAAAGCCCAAACCATTTTCTATTGACTTTCTCAGGAGAAGAGTGTCAAGAACATTAACTTTGCAATCTACAGCTTGCGCATCACAAGATGCCTTGGGGATTGCAAAAACTCAAATCTATCACTTTCAATTCTGATGAGTTCAATCAGGGCCTTTGTTTTGTCATCTTACATTTTCAGCGGCTGGTTTAGCACAGGGGTAAATGGCTGGCTTTGAAAGCAGACCAAGGCAGGCCAGCAGCACGGTTCAATTCCCGTACCAGCCTCTCCGAACAGGCGCCGGAATGTGGTGACTAGGGGCTTTTCACCGTAACTTCATTTGAAGCCTACTTGTGACAATAAGCGATTTTCATTTCATTTCATTTTTATGTCACAAATGCCCTTGCAGAGCAGGAATTCGATAAACTCATAGATGGAGAATTTAAATTTTTAACTGCCAACAGCAGTAATAATCCAGCACTTTGGACATGCCAGCCATGTCTCAGTGATACCACTCTCACATGTTCGTCAGCAGATTGTGAGTTTAAGTGCTATTCCAGATTCTTGAGGCTGTAATGGAGAATAATTCATTGGTGTGCTGTATTTCCAGAAGTACTATCCTGCAGGAAAGTTAAACAAAATCCTCATCCGCCCTCTCATATTATTATTTGAAGAGTTGCAGAGTTCTCTGGCTAACCTATCATGGAAAGAATGAATTTCCTTACTATTCCCAGTGCGTTAGCAATGCATAAACCGCATGGGAAATTTTGAAGTCATTATTTTTATTGAATAAGGATGCACTGCTTGTATGAAATTAAAGGCTGGTGGTGTTGTACTGCTGAAGGAAAAAATAATGAGAGCTTTTAATGTGGTGAATGATTACACGTTAGCACAGTGGTTAGCACAGTTGCTTCACAGCTCCAGAGTCTCAGGTTCGATTCTCAGCTTGGGTCACTGTCTGTGCGGAGACTGCATGTTCTCCCTGTGTCTGCGTGGGTTTCCTCCGGGTGCTCCGGTTTCCTCCCACAGTCCAAAGATGTGCAGGTTAGGTGGATTGGCCATGCAAAATTGCCGTTAGTGTCCAAAAAGGTTGGTGGGGTTACTGGGTTACGGGGATAGGGTGGAGGTGTGGGCTTTGGTAGGATGCTCTTTCCAAGGGCCGGTGCAGACTCGATGGGCCAAATGGCCTCCTTCTGCACTGTAAATTCTATGATTCTATGATGCTACAATGAACAGGAAATTCCTGGCTATCATAATACCTCACTTCCTACAAGCACAAGGATGACTATTAAAAATTATATATGTATTGGCTTCAGAAAACTTTAAACAACTCTTTTCTTGTAGATTATTTTGACTTGCTTCTGAGTTTCACACATAAGGATAGCAATTAAGCCTTGGCAGCCCTGAAGAAAAGTGAAACAGGAAATACAGCCCAAAACAATTTAAAAATAAAATGCGCCGGGGGAAGGCGAAGAGGAAAGCACATTGCTGCATATTTGCCCTGACCAATCCACCTCATGCTTTTTATATTGTTGAAGGTATTGTAAGTGATAAACTGGGAGAAGCACTTTTACATAGAGATAACTTTATTTAGAATGCAGTCTAATTATTGAAATTAATTTGCATTTAATGGGATTAAAAGAAAGTAGCAAACACCTGAAGCCATGACGTGAATTTTATTATAACCTTAACTTTTCATCATAATCTGAATGCTTATCACATACTGAGATGCTAGGCGAAAAAAATGGCGATGCAAGATAATATTGGCTTAAAATCAATTTAAAGGATATATGGGCATTAAAATTTGGTTCCATAGTGCTTGTATTTTCAATGCTTACATGTGGTAAGGGCAACACAGCAGAGTAAGGGTCAGCTGGTCTGGGTGACCAATCTGAGTCGTGGCAGTTCTAATAGTGGTGAGTACTGTCTCTAGTGGTTAGATTTTCTGCTGTGGTTCTGTGTCACCCTCTCCTGCGAGAGAAGGAAGTGTGCCAGTGAGTATGCTGCAATATGTTTGTGTGATGTGGCTGCTATTTTTGAATACCTGACTGTGTACAAGCTGGGAGATGTAGATGTGAGGCTTGAAGCAGTGCTAGTGTGTGAGAGTGAGATGAGGCTATGAATGTGAAGTATGAGTTATATTTGATTAAGATTGATAATAGGCGAATGCTGTGATGTGGTATTTTGAGCAGTGTCTGAGGCTGGTGGTACAGTTGTACAGGTCAATTCGCTGACATTGACCACTCATTTGAGGTCACTAAACATCTTCCTAGCCTGCTTATTGACTACAGCTCGACCTTCAACACCATAATCCCAGCCAAGGTCATATCAAAACTCCAAAACCTAGGACTTGGCTCCTCACTCTGCAACTGGATCCTCGGCTTTCTGACCCACAGGCCACAATCTGGTCTAACGTTCTTTGCAAGGTTTTTCTGGAGGTTTTCCTCATCCCCTGTGGATAGAAGACCACTCTCATGCTATCCACCTCATACACCAAGCCCTCCAGTGCTGCATCAGAGAATCTTACAACATATTCTGTGCCACATTCACACTTTCTGTAGGACAGCCACTCTTTCTCTGTCACATACAATGTGTGCTGCAGCCAGAAAGCATCTCACCTTGAAGAAGGTGTAGGTTGATTTAAATCATGCTAGCTAGCTTTATATGGTGTGTGCATCACATGCAGCTGAGGCCCCAGCTGAAGCATTCAGCCACTCCTTAGTGCACATAGCGCAGGGTAGCATGCTAGTTTGTAAGACTATGGGCAATCCAGTTGAAAATGGACAGGGCTTAATCCTGCTGCTCCTGGCTTTTGTAGTGGAACTTGATGTCCAAGTGAGCTATTTGAAACAGTGCATCAGTCACCTGCTTTATTCATGGGGTTTTCAACTTTGGCGCAAGCTCAACTGGCTGCCATGTTACAATCCTGTAAAGATTTGAAAGATATTTGTATTTCCAATAACTGACTGGAAGGATGACATGAATTTAAAGTTGCTGCGAGTGACTTTATTTTCCGCTCTGCATTGTGTGATTTGGACAAGTTAAGTAACTGGGCAAAAGAGTGGCAGATGCAGTATAATTTGGACAAATGCGAGTTATCCTATTTGGTAGCAAATACAAGAAGGCAGACTATTATCTGAATGGCAATAAATTAAGTGAGGGGAATGTGCATGAGACCTGTGTGTCCTCTGATGTAGGAGCGGTTTCAAGACCTGTGTATTGAGTCAGCTTCCACGTGGGGTTATTCCCAATGGCTCAGCTCAGTACAGAGAGGAACAAACACAACAACCTGGACAAAGATGGCTTATTTAATCAAGCTTGTTACGTGTACAGGGGGAACAGACTGGATATCGGTCAAGACCTGTTCTGCCGAACAAAGACCTGAACACAGTAATTATACAACATTTAAAAATCAATAGCCCACCCCAGTTGGACGCGATCCAATCCCTGAAGCTGCTACTTTTAAACTTCTCCAATAGAATTGCAAGCAGTGTTTAAACTTCACCCAATAGAATTACAATGGACCACCTCTGGATGAGCTCCCGCTCCTTGTTCCAGAGGTGGTCAATTGGCGTTGCCTCCTCTCGAAGTCCTTCCCAATCAGCACACAAGCGCGAGATGCGTGGAAGTCCCTTCTGGACATATCGGCGAATCCGCTGGTCATCGTCAGTTCGCTCGAGGTCATCCGCGTCCACGATGGACACATCCCTGTATGGAGTCAGTTCATGTCGGCCAATGGTAATGGACTCAGATAAATTGGTTGGAACAAAATTATGCCCAGGCAACTCACACACAATGCCTCGCTTGGTATAGTTGTTATACGACGTAACTGTTAATTGTTGTCTGATATGGCTACAACTGTTTAAGTGCCTTCCACACAAACTGATTGACTTGCTGGCTGGGGTCTGTAGCCGTTTTGGCATCCTGGTATATATCCTGAACTGTAGCTCTCATTTGCCCTTTCATAACCTCAATCCCTTCACTTATCTCCGCAATGTCAAGGGCGTTCAGTTCCACTATGTCTTTCTGTTGTCGCTTACGTATTTTCCATCAACTCCCGGCCAAAATCCCCCATTCCCAAGGCTATAAACAATCCTAAACCACAGCAATAGACTGGTAAGTGTAGATTGGCGACATCAATCATAACTCTTACATGTCCATATCCTGATACTATCGTCACTGATTCATCAGTGAGGGTCAGAATTAACCCGTGTCCCACAGTGTGGCTAGTGATATGCTCATCACATTTGGGCTTGGGGGTTGTCCTTGAACTCGTGGTTGTAATCGAGCCAGAGCTCGCCGGTGTCACAGTGGTGGTAGGCTTTGGCCTGGTCCCCACCCGTACACCGTGGAGTCCTTGCTTCCTACAATATCCCACCCGATTCTCAGACTCCTGCGCTGACTGGCTGCCTACCTCACTTCCCCGATACAAAGCTGTTAATCTATCACATATCATCTCATGATTGTCAGTACGGTTAGGTGCCTGGCCGAGATCCATACAGTGAATTACCAGATGGTCCCCCATAACTTACTAGTTTGGGCCATCGATGGCAAGTAGCATTCCCTGATCGGTCATTTTAAAAACAATGTCATCCTGCCTGGGGGCAAAGGTCCTGCGACCAAGCTTTCCGTATCACCTGTAACTCCCATGATCCTGGGTTCCCAACTGATATAGGGCCCAGGTATTTCGGAATTGCACGGAATTCATATAAGCAGGGACATATAGAGTCCCATCATAATAAAAACTTATATTACTCCTCCCCTTTACATCTCTCATAACATTAACAGCATCCCGACGCACCCGCGTGACATTAGTATACATACGATCACTGGACTTGGCTTCAGCAATGTCCGGCTCCTTCCGCGTTCCTGGCGAGGTGGTCGATGTTGATAGCTGCAACTAGAGATGAGATAGGATCCTGAGATGTGCTAGCAATTGAATCCTGTAGGAATAAACAAACATCTTCCGGCGCTCAGTTAGTATTATATCATTTGCATCATCGCCACTCCTTCCTCGTATACATCCTCTCCGTGCCTTAGTCCCATACCCTGAGCCACTCTGGTGGCCCATCTACAAATCCAAATAAGTCCCATTACAAGTGCCGCAGCTGGCAATGCCATGGCTACCCCCCGCTCCTTGGGTTTGCCGAACCACCGGAGGGTTCTCTCAATCCTTGTGGCTATGGGATGACTCTTGAGGGTATGATATCAACTGCATCCAGTGCCGCCACCGCGGACTGGGTTTCTCGTCTATTAAGGCACATATTTGTCCAGCGATGATTATTGCACAGGGTCCCTCCCATCAAATCCCGGTCCCTTTTTACCTGTCATGAGTTTGACCATGACCCTATCCTCGGGTGTTGGTAGTTCTGGGGTATCCTTTCCAGTCAGTTTGGTCCAATCTCTATGCTGTTGCAGTGCAATTATCTGACCCTTAAGAGCATGCAGGTGGTTCACCAGATCTTGCATGCATTGGAGTACAGTGCCTTTGCTTATCTCAAGGCCCGCTCCTCCAGTTATCACTTCCTCCGGGAGGCGCATTGCTCTTCCTGTCATTAACTCAAAAGGGGCTAGACCCGTTCCCCGGGCGGAGGTGGCTCTTTGTCGCAACAATTTTTCAGGCAGGGCCCGTACCCAATTATTCCCTTCCTGCAATATAGCTTTGGCTAGGCTATTTTCAAGGATTGGTTCATCCGCTCTACCATTCCCGAGCTTTTTGTGGAATCTTTGCTGGGTGCCAAAAACCCCACAAGCCTCCCTCATGACTTTCCCCGTGAAATGGTCAGAATCCAGTTGAAGTGGCACCCCCCACCTTGGTATTATTTCATTAGCCAATATCAAAGCCACGGCACTAGCGGTGGCGTCCTTACACGGGAATGCTTCCACCCACCGGGTGAATTGATCTACAATCACCAAACAGTATGCTCTACCCTGTACCCGAGGCAAAGGGCCAGTAAAATCTAGTTGCAAATTTCCCCATGGTCCCTTGGGCCGGGGGCTGACTTCCCATTTATCTTGCAGGGACGGCCTGGTTCCACCAGGGTGCACTGTATGCATCGCTGGCAGAATATGGCAAGAAAGCACAACAGCGCCTATACTTCCTCAGGAAACTAAGGAAATTCGGCATGTCCACATTAACCCTTACCAACCTTTACAGATGCACCACAGAAAGCATCCTATCGGGCTGCATCACAGCCTGGTATGGCAACTGCTCGGCCCAAGACCGCAAGAAAGTTCAGAGAGTCGTTAACACCGCCCAGTCCATCACACGAACCTGCCTCCCATCCATTGACTCCATCTACACCTCCCGCTGCCTGGGGAAAGCGGGCAGCATAATCAAAGATCCCTCCCACCCGGCTTACTCACTCTTCCAACTTCTTCCATCGGGCAGGAGATACAGAAGTCTGAGAACATGCACGAACAGACTCAAAAACAGCTTCTTCCCCACTGTCACCAGACTCCTAAATGACCCTCTTATGGACTGACCTCATTAACACTACACCCTGTATGCTTCATCCGATGCCAGTGCTTATGTAGTTACATTGTATATGTTGTGTTGCTCTATTATGTATTTTCTTTTCTTCCCATGTACTTAATGATCTGTTGAGCTGCTTGCAGAAAAATACTTTTCACTGTACCTCGGTACACGTGACAATAAACAAATCCAATCCAATCCAATATAGCCACATCCCTGTCCATTCCCTTCCACCACCAACATTCCTTTAATAGTTTGATCATATTGTCTCTCCCTGTGTGCTTGTCCATGGTATATGTCTAACAGGGATTGTTGCACGGCCTCGGAGGCTATTTTCGTTCCCTCTCGCCTCCATATTCCATCATGGCCTATCCGTCCCCCGTTATTTCTCCAACCCCCCCTTTTCCTCCACTAGTGCTTGTTCTTGCACCTGCCTTACATCAATATCAGCATTGCCTGCGACTTCCACGGCTGCTATTCCTGGAGTCTGCATCCCCACCTGTTCCTGCTCTAATTGGTCTCGTGCAGCCTGATCGGCCCAAATGTTATCTTACTGCGCATAATTCTCAATTCTCCGATGGGCCTAGACCTTAATCACGGCTGCTTCTAAGGGCTTTCGGGCGGCCAGGATCAATTCCCTGATTGAACTCTCATGCTGTATGTGTCCTCCACTGGTGGTCATAACCTCTGCCTATTCCAAGCTGGCATATAGGCATGAACTACGCCAGAAACGTCCCGACTGTCAGTGTACACATTGATTCGCTTTTCCTTGCCCCATTCCAGAGCCTTCGTTAGAGCTATTAATCCAGCTATTTGTGCTGAGTGGTTCCCGTGGATCTGTTCTCCTGCAATCACTTCACCTTCACTATCCACTACAGCCCATGCCGTACCGGGGCTCCCCTCCTAGATACTCCCCTGCTCCATCCACATACAAGTGGCTCACTCCCTTTCCCACCAGTGGCAATTCTGCCAAGCCTCCACTAGTGTCCTCCTCCACTTCCACAGCGCAATCATGCTCCGTTCCTTGTATTGTTAACCCTATCGTGGGATTTTCCCTCATATCTTTACAGATCTCCACATGTCTGTCCCCAGGTAAAATATTAGCTTCCCACTTTGAGCGTCTACTACCCGAGACACCCTCCAGTCTTCCAGCCGCAAAGAGTTGAACAATAGTATGAGGGCTATGGAGGATTATCTTACCCATCAGGGCAATGGGTTTGGATGCATTTATTGCCCATGAAGCGCACGCCAAAGCCCGCACACATTGGTGCATGCTTTTGGCTACCGCATCCATTTGGGCAGAGTAATATCCCACTGGTCTTAATTCATCCCCATGCCTCTGGGCTACTACATCGGCCTATATTCCACTAGCCTCCTAGCGGAAGATGTGGATTGGCTTACTAAAGCCTGGCCACCCCACGGTGGGCCCCTTCACCATTACTTGTGTAGATTGGAAAAGCCTGCATCTCCTCCCCGCACTCTACTTTGTCTTTGCTAGCCCTTCCCCTCTTTGCTAAATCTTGTAGGGGTTTCACAAGGGTTGCTCACCCCTCCACTAGATTTTAAATCATGCCGGCTATTGCTGCACTACTGAAAGTCACTTAGAAATTCTCAAATCCTCTAAGCTACTGCAAATCTTGTTCCACTGGCAGTTACCTAGAAAGTAAAACACAAAAGATCCATTCGGACAACAGAAAATTCGCAATTCCTGTTGAAAGAAAACCTCTTCTGCTGCCAATTCAAAGTTAAAATTCTTAATGCGTGTAAAACAAACACCTTCAGCCATTATGAAAATGAAATGAAATGAATATTGCTTATTGTCACAAGTCGGCTTCAAATGAAGTTACTGTGAAAAGCCCCTAGTCGCCACATTCCGGCACCTGTTCGGGGAGGCTGGAATGGGAATTGAACCGTCCTGCTGGCCTGCCTGGGTCTGCTTTAAAAGCCAGCGATTTAGCCCAGTGTGCTAAACCAGCCCCTATTAACAGGCATTAACAGGCAAGGGTTAATTATCTGCTGTATGAAGAGAGGTGGAGTAAAAGCCTTCAACTGGAGGTCATTACGTCACCACCCTCCTTTGTTTGACTTACCCAAATACACGAGGAGGGATTTTTATCAGTCTCTAATCTTCACCCATATTTGTTCCCTCAAACTTTGTTTCCTTTCTCCCTTCCGCATCATTTGTGTCAAGAATAATAATTTTCAACCTGACCCAAAGTTTTAACACAAAATCAATCCAATACAGCCATAATCAATTTAGATATCTCAAACTCCTACCAATCCTATTAAATTAAAATGGTCTCATTCTTACATGTGCAAATTTATATCAGGATTAAAATTCCCACATGTGGTTCAGAATAATCCTTGAATCATGCCTCTGGCCAGAAAACATGACTTTAGGTTTTTGGCAACTGTTTGGACTTGAAGCACTTCAATGATTAAACATTAAAAAAAAACGCAACTTCAGGCAGCAAGTGTTTTGAAACGAAAATAATAATTTGTCAGAAAGATAAATCTTAATAATAACATTACTCCACAAATCTCCTCCAAACAAACGAAACACGATACTGCTGCTCGTAAAGTTCACAGCAGTCTTTGTTCTTGCTGCACCACAAGCTGACACTCTTTTGGTTAAAGTAATGAACAAGGCTCACTACCCTTTTTCATTATAAAACTTTTATTTTTGATTCATTAATCTTTCTTTTTTCCATTTAATCCAATCCTCAACACCTGATTTCATAGGCATCACCTATCCTTTAGTAAATTTAAATCTCAAAGGCATTTCACTCAAACACATTATGAGCGACCAAATCTTTGTTCACTCACATGCTTAGAATTGCATGCTTAGAATTTCTACGTTTAACTGGCGTTATTGAATTTCCATACATCCACAATTTAACCTTGTATCAAGTAATTTACACACATGTTTCAGGGCAATTTAAAAACCAATCAATAGCATGCTAAAACAGTTTACGTTTGTGCTCCAATTCATGTTCCTTTGTCTTTTTTTTTTACCTCCCTTTTCTCCACAGCTGTCCTGAGCCATGGGGTTTCAAATCCTGTTACACATACAACCTCAGAATAATGACACCAGCTTTGTCTGACTGGTCATTTACTCTGAGCACCTCTGGGGTTCCCTGTTTTGGCCTCGATCGAATCGTCGTGGGGCCCGACCCTTTCCAATCATTTTAACGCGCGGCGGTTTATCCTGCTCTGCTCATCGGTGTGGCACAAAAGTCTGTCTTTGCCCACCCAACATTAGCGCGCTGTCAGTGTAGCGTGTGTCCACCGCTACATACTCTCAACTTCCGCACAACTTATGGATCTGACCGCCTGATCCGTAACTCCTCTATCTACTGGGTGGTAAATTAAATGTACTCACCTGTATTTAGGAGGCGGATCATTCTGCCAGAATCCTGTGAATGCCCGTGCTCGTAGCACCAAATGATGTAGGAGCAGTTTCAAGACCTGTGTATTGAGTCAGCTTCCATGTGGGGTTAATCCCTGCGGCTCAGCTCAGTACAGAGAGGAACAAACACAACAACCTGCACAAAGATGGCTTATTTAATCAAGCTTGTTACATGTACGCGGAGAACAGACTGGATATCGACCAACACCTGTTCTGCCGAACAAAGACCTGAACACAGTACTTATACAACGTTCAAAAATCAATAGCCCACCCCAGTTGGATGCGATCCAATCCCTGAAGCTGCTACTTTTAAACTTATCCAATAGAATTGCAAGCAATGCTTAAACTTCACCCAATAGAATTGCAAGCAGTGTTTAAACTTCACCCAATAGAATTGCATGACTTATCCTCATCCTGACAGCTGCGTACAATCCCAGCAGCTTGCTGACTGTTTGTGAGAAGCAGAACAACAGAACCAGCACCCTGAATTGTTACACAAAGACAAGATGTCAGAAGTAATGTCTTTTTGGTCAATTTAGCTATCCTAAATCCCATTTGATTACTTATTACTGCTGTGTCCTAAAATACATGTTTTGTGGTTAATAATGATTCTTCAGTCCGATAATTCATCTCAATCCTTAATAAAATAACTTATGTAAAACTACTCTAGTGGCATGCCAACGATTCAGTTGTAAGAGGTATCTTCGCTGACCAACCCCCCCCCCCCCCCTTCATCCTCGTACAGCAATCACTGAAGGTAAGCATGCAGGTACAGCAGGCAGTAAAGAAGGCAAATGGTATTCCGGCCTTCACTGCGAGAGGATTTGAATACAGGAGCAGGGATGTCTTGCTGCAAATATACAGGGCTTGGTGAGGTGGCACCTGGAATAAAGTGTGAAGTTTTGGTCTCCTTATCTGAGGAAGGATTGAATCGGCAAGGGTTATATTCGCTAGAGTTCAGAAGAAGGAGGGGGGGATCTCATAGAAAACTATTAAATTCTACAGGACTAGACAGGATAGATGTTCCCGATGGTGTGTGTGTCCAGACGCAGGGGTGACAGTCTGAGGATATGGGCTAGACCATTTAGGAGCGAGATGAGGAGGAATTGCTTCACCCAGAGAGTGGTAAGCCGGTGGAATTCGTTACCACAGGAAGTAGTTGCGGCCAAAACACTGTGGCTAGATTCTCCGATTTGAAGACTAAGTGCTGACGCCGATGTGGGAACAGTGCCGCTTTACCCCCGAAAAAAGCAGCGCAAAAGCTGCACCGATCCTCTGTCTCGTGGAGGGGCTAGCAGGGAGGAAGCATAAAGCCCTCGGCTTTACCTGCAGATACAGCCAGAGAATTGCTGGGACCGTGACCACTCTTGCACATGGCGGTGGCCTGCAGTGGCCGCGCCGTGCAACATGGCGCCGGCCGCACACGTACCCGGCCTGCCACATTCTGTCCCCCAGCAACCCCCCTCGCAACCCCTGGACCACCCCTCCCCCCCCACCAGTGCTTCCAGCCCCCGCCAAAGCCCATCCTGCTCGCAGAATGACTCCCTCCCAGACTGTGGCGCGGCTGGACACATTCCGCAGCTGCCACGCTGGGTTCACAAAGCAAAATAGCATTTCGATGGCCGATTCTGAGGCCATTCCGATGGAGTGCGGCATACTCTCCGAGTATGCTGTTTTCGAGGGGGCGGCGCATCGCAAAAGCGGCACTGCCCCCAATTTGTCACAAACGGGAATTCTCCGGCCAATTGCCAAATGCAATTTTGCCGTCGGTGACCGACAAATCCCGCCCAGTATGTTTCCAAGAAGCAGTTAGATATAGCACTTGAGGTGAAGGGGACCAAAGGATATGGGGGAACAATGGGATTAGGCTATTGAGTTGAATGACTAGCCATGATCAGAATGGATGGCAGAGCATGAATGAAGGTCTGAATGGCCACCTCCTGCTCCTATTGTATATGTTTCTATTCCTGAATTCCCTTGAGAAGGTGGTGGTGAGCTGCCTTCTTGAATTGCTGCAGCCATCTAAAATGGCCACCTGCAAAGGACCATGGGAATTGTGGTAAACTTGGGGCACAGACAAGTACACAGCCTCTGTCTATTGTGCAAAGAAGCCAGACCTGACAGAAACTTACACCTATTAAAGGTCAATCACCATTTTCCCCAGGACCATAGAACTCAAATCAAGGAACGCCAACAGTAGCAGACTAACCGGCGCCACTTCCCCTGATTTGGAAAGGCATACGTGCCTGGGACAATGATGGCTAGGACCTGCCCAGCCCTTGAGGTACCCGCCCCTAATTGGCCAGAATCGATTAGGGTGATCAAGATACTATTGATCCATTGGATCCTGAGATAGCACCGCCCAAAAGGGCGCGAAAGGGGAGCAGGATAAGGAGCCCTGCGCATCTAAGGATCGGCCTCTTTTCGACTGGCCTGTGTGCGACCAATTGCAGCATATCAGCCAGCCAAGTTCAAGGACCCGCGATCGCTACCTGAAAGTCGAGCCCAGCAGAGACAAACCTGACGACTTCCAACCGACCCACATGGACACAGATAAAGGCCTTATCCCCCGCGCAGAGCCGGTCACCCCAAAGTTAAGTAAAGGTAATCTCAGTTATTAGGTATAGTTTAGTGCATAGCCGCATATATCATTGCATATAGAAATAAGTCTTGTATTTATTAATAAACTGTCTTTTGAACTAATATACTGGTTGTGTGGTCATTTGGTCAAAATAAGAAACAGCTTGTGGTTCACATAGAAATAAAGAAGTCAACACTGCTGCATTCCCTGAGGTGTGGTACACTCACAGTGCTGTTCGGGAGGTCATTTCAGGATTTTCGACAGTGAAGGAACGGCAATATATTTCCAAGTCAGGATGGTGACTGACTTGGTGGGGAACTCCAGGTGGTGGTGTCTCCAGACATTTGTTGCTCTTGTCCTTCTAGATGGCGGTGGTCTTTGGTTTGGAAGGTGCTGCCGAAGGAACCTTGGTGAGGTAAACAATTTCTATCAATGCCCTGTACCAATGCCCTTTTATTTAGCAAACATTCTGGAGAAAAATAGATATCTTTTGCCACCACAAGGAATCGAACTGACGCCATATTAACAATCTTTTTCGTCCCTTTATCAGGTAATAATTGTTATTGCACCCGCAAATATAAAACTCACAGAACTTGTTATGTTCCAATTTGTACAGATTTAGTTTGTTTCTTACAGTAAAAGTCTTAAAACTTGACATGCTGTGCAATTCCTTACAGTGGATTGCTGAGATTTCAAATATCTTTTTAAAAGTTATTAGCCTCTCTGGGGCTTGTGACATGTTAAGAAACTCATTGGAGGCCTTATTAAGGAATGAACATTTGTGAACAGTGGGAAAGATGTGAGGAGTCATGAACAATCAATGATTAATTTTAAGTGGCAGTTTATGTTTGACTACTTTAATTTAATTATTTGAGGAAATTACAGATTGTAAAATAGAAATTAATGTGATGCATGTAAGGCAAAGGATTTTCCATTTGGGAGATTATGGGCTTATGAGTTCACCTGACCCACAACTTTTAATAGATTGTGGTTTGGCGAGCACCTACTCTGCAGGTGTGATGCAACAGGGATCTACAGTACTTTTAAATTAAAACAATGTTTATTTATGAAACCAGTTAACACTTTATAACCCCACAGTAAACATTTTAACAACTATCAACACCAATAAACCCCCAAAGAATACAGTACTCTGTAAGTAACTCTTGATCTTTCCTTGCAACATCCATAAGACAAAAAAGAACCCTTTTTACAGAAAGACATTGGGTTTAACATCTCTATTGAGAGCAGTTACCACTTTGAAATCATCAAATGAACATTCTTTAGCTTGCAGAGATTCATACACATATTGCTGTGACTGCAGCTTCTCCAAATCTAAAACGAAACTAAACACACTCTGTAGCAGACAGCCCAAAGCGAAAGTAAAAGCAGACAGACAGCCCATCTCCACCCACACTCTGACATCACAGATAAACACCCATTTCTTAAAGGTACATCCCCTACAGCTATTTTATAAACACCCATTTCTTAAAAGTACTCTCACATGACACCTCCTCCCAAGAAAAATAATAAACCATCAACTTCAAGATGGTTTCATTTTTCATCTTTTTCACTTTCCTTTGAGAAATATGGACAGTGAATATACGGTTCTATTTTAACAAAACAAAACACGCAAACATTTAATAATAACATAGTCCATTTTAGTTCTTCTTCCTCCAACTGGAATCCTTCTTGATTGACAGTCTCTTTGGACAAGAAGATCTCTGCACGATCCATCCATTTCTCTACGCCTCAGCATTTCTCTTTAAAGTCAGATACTTTAGTTCAATCTGATCACAGGGTCCCTTCTAATTCTCCAACACAGGAGCATTGGTTATCACAGCTTTCAGGCAGTCAATACCTGTTGAAACTCCGCTGTCCACTGAAATTTTTGACGTTTCTTCAGCAAGTCCATCAGTGGAGCAATCACGGTACGAACATTTGGCACAAATGTTCGATCAAATCCACTCATGTCAAGAAATCGCATTATTTCCCTTCATGTCGAGGGTATTGGATCCTCCCCAATAACTTTTGCTTTCACATCCCGTGGGACCATTCGACCCTGTCCAATTGTATGGCCAAGCAAAGTGACTTGGGCTTTTCCAAATTCACTTTTGGCTAGGCTTACCACCAAACCCGCCTCCTGAAGTCGATCCAATAACTCCATCAGATGTTTTAAATGTTCTTTCCATGTCTGGCTGAAAATTACCAGATCGTTGATGTATACCGCACAATTGGGTAATCCTGAAACGACTTTGTTAGTTAACCGTTGAAATGTGTCTGGGGTGTTTTTCATGCCAAATTGCATAACTTTGAATTGGTATATACCATCTGGAGTCACAAAAGCTGAAATCTCCTTCGCCCTTTCGGATAAAGGTAACTGCCAGTAACCTTTAAGTAAATCCAGTTTGGAAATAAAAGCTGATTGTCCTACTTTCTCAATGCAATCCTCCAAACGAGGGATAGGATAAGAGTCCGTTCTTGTAACTGCATTAGCCTTTCTACAGTCCACACACAACCATTGGGTACTGTCTGGTTCTGGCACCATCACTATGGGTGAGCTCCATTGGCTGAAACCCACTTCGATTATGCCATTTCTAAGCATACTTTCAATCTCTTTGTTAACCTGTGCCAATATTAAAGGGTTAAGTCTATTTGGATGTTGTTTGATTGGAACAACATTTCCCACGTCTACATCATGTATAGCCATTTTAGTGCCTCCCAACTTATCTCCACAAACCTGCCCATGTGATATCAATATCTCTTTCCGGTCAGTCTGTTTTTCCTCTGGAAGGTACCTCAACAATTTATCCCAATTTTTAAGAACATCCTCGTTTTCCAATTTAATTTGAGGTTTGTCCAATTCAAAGTCATCTGGATTTGGTTCGTCACTTTGAGTTAGAATCATTAAAACCTCCTCCTTTTTCTCTCCTTCCCTTTCGAAGTACCTTTTAAGCATATTCACATGACACACTAGGTGAGATTTACTTCTATCTGGCATTCTTACCACATAATTCACCTCACTTAATTTCCTTTCAATCTGATGAGGTCCACAAAACCTTGCTTTTAAAGGTTCACCTACCACTGGTAACAATACCAAAACTTTATCTCCACTGGCAAAACTACGAACTTTGGATTTCTTGTCCACTACCCGTTTCATCACATTTTGTGCAACTTTTAAATGTTGTCGAGCCAATTCCCCTGCTCTATTTAATCGTTCCCTAAAATTTGACACGTAATCCAAAAATGTAAGTTCCAATTTCTCACTCACCAATTTTTCCTTAATCAATTTAAGTGGTCCCCTTACTTCATGACCAAAAATTAGTTCAAAAGGACTGAATTTGGTTTACTCATTAGGCGCATCCCTGATTGCAAACAGTATGAATGGAATTCCTTTATCCCAATCCTCTGGATAATCTTGACAATAAGCCCTCAACATTGTCTTTAATGTCTGATGCAACCTTTCCAATGCTCCCTACGATTCTGGATGGTACGCAGCTGATTCAAATTGTTTTATACCTAAGCTATCCATAACTTCTTTGAATAACCTCGAAGTAAAATTCGATCCTTGATCCGCTTGTATTTCTGTGGGTAGTCCATATCTAGTAAAGAAGTTAAGTAGCTCCTCCACAATTCTCTTAGCTGTAATATTACATATTGGAATGGCCTCTGGAAACCTAGTAGACACATCCATTATAGTCAAAAGATATTGATTCCCACTTTTTGTTTTCGGAAGCAGTCCTACGCAATCAATTAAGACCCTTGTAAAAGTTCCTCAAATGCTGGAAGGAGTATTAAGGGCACTGGTTTTATCACCGCTTGAGGTTTCCCTATCACTTGACATGTGTGACATGATTGACAAATTTTAACTTTATCTTTATGTAGTCCAGGCCAATAAAAATGTTTTTGTATTTTAGCTTGAGTTTTTCTTACTCCCAAATGACCTCCCACTGGTACCTCATGTGCTACTCGCAACAGTTCCTTTCAATACCCCACCGGCAATACCACTCGATGACCTTCTGCCCACTTTTCAAGCGCCTGCATATGTAAAGGTCTCCATTTTCTCATCAAGTCATCACTTTTACGGTAATAACATTCTGGTTAACATTCAGATTCCTCCTCTGTTTACTTTCTGATGCACCCGTTTTATTTCTATAACTTTCTGTTGTAACTCCGCCAACTCAGTCCAAAGATGTGCAGGTTAGGTGGATTGGCCATGATAAATTGCACTTAGTGTCCAAAATTGCCCTTAGTGGTGGGTGGAGTTACTGGGTTATGGGGATAGGGTGGAGGTGTGGACCTTGGGAAGGGTGCTCTTTCCAAGAGCCGGTGCAGACACGATGGGCTGAATGGCCTCCTTCTGCACTGTAAATTCTATGAATTTTCCTGAACTAAAAATATCTGCCTCATCCTCCATCTGTTCTTGTCCTTTTCCATTCATCTGATCAAAAATTGTTTCTGATAATTGAACTTCAACTTTATCTTCACTCTTTGATTTCTCCTCTTGTCTTAACCTGTGACTTTGCGACCTTGTTACTACACAATCCGGAAAAATCCCAGGATATTCGTCCTTCAACACTTCAGTTGTCTGATTGTCCACTGGCTTATCAACCAGAATAGGCATCACTCCCGCCTGTGATCCAGCGATATCATTACTCAAGATAAACTGTATCCCTGGACAAGATAGTTTTTCTATTACTTCTACTAGCGCTTCACCACTCTTCACTGGACTTTCCAACCTTATCTTATATAATGGAACATTACTCTTCTCACCCTGAATTCCACATATTACCACCTTTTCTGGCAACATTCTTCCCAAACTACATGACTCCTCATCTCTCACCATTAAATATTGACTAGCTCCCGTATCTCTTAAAATTGTGACTTATTTACCTGCTCCTTCTGGTACACATGAGTAAACTTTACCCACACAAGCAAATTCTTTCAAGACATCTGGCACTTTCTTATCAATCATCTCTTCATTATTCTGTAAAACCTTTTGCACCTCCTCCACTTCACTTGGGCTTTCCTTTACCACATTAACAAACCCCACTGTCTTATCCTGTTTTATCACATCAGCCTTCCCAGTGCTGTTCTTCAACCACCAACACTGTGACTTTACATGGCCTAGTTTATTACAGTGAAAACATTTGAAACTTTTCATTTCTTTTCCAACCTCCTGGATTTCTTTTTTAATTAGAGGTAGACTCTCCTTATTATCTCCCATCAGATCTCCTTTACCTCTACCACTTGAGTATTTCTCATGTCCCCAGTTTCTATCCCTCACAGGCTGAAACTGATGTCGGAAACCAAACTTTGATTAATTAACTAATTCATAATCATCTGCCATTTCTGCTGCTAATCTTGCAGTTTTAACCCTCTGCTCTTCCACATGAGTTCTCACTACATCAGGAATTGCATTTTTAATTTCTCTGAGAGCATCATACGTTTGGTCTACTTTCAAAGCCCTTATCCACCTATCAAAAGTACTCTGTTTGATCCTTTCAAACTCCATGTATGTTTGACCAGGTTCTTTCTTTAAATGTCTAAACCTTTGTCTGTAGGCTTCAGGCACTAGTTCATATGCACCTAAGATGGATTTTTTTACCTCGTCATACGGTCCAAATCTAAAATGAAACTAAACACACCCTGTAGCAGACAGCCTAAAGTGAAAGTAAAAGCAGACAGACAGCCCAGTTCCACCCACAGTTTGACATCACTGACAAACACCCACTTCTTAAAGGTACATCGCCTACAGCTATTTTATAAACACCCATTTCTTAAAGGTACTCTCACATGACACCAGAGACCATTTAATTAGAGAAGCTCTCACCAGAGACCTCAGAAGTGATACCCCTGCCTGAAAACCCTCAATAAGGGAGACCCTGGCTGGAAGTCTCCCATTGGAGAAACCCCTGCTTCGGATGGGAAGGAGATTGCCAGCTGTCATCGTTCACACACACTCTCCACCACCCCCTCCCCCTACCCCCCACTCAACCCTTCCACTCCCACTCCCCCCCCCTCCATCCAGCAATGCAATTGTACGTCTTATCTTGTGTCTTACAGGAGCTCCTAGTGGTGGCACGGGCCCTTCAGGCATCCCTACCCCCAACCATAACCACAAGTGGAGAACAGAGAGGACAAGGACAAGAATAGCATTGGTGGCCCTCAATCCGCATCCTGCGAAACCCTGGAGTTCCGATCCGGGGAAGACCCCGACTTGCCGTCACAGAGGCACTCACCTGAGTTGGGCACTTTAGTGAAGAGGTTCTTGGAGCACGATCTGGTGCGCTCCACATATGTTCTGTGTTACAACAGTACAACAGGTGGAGGTTCTGGTCGACAGGGCAGCATAGTCGGTAGCACTGTTGCTTCACGGCTCCAGGGTCCCAGGTTCGATTCCCGCTTGGGTCACTGTCTGTGTGGTGTCTGCACATTCTCCCTGTGATTGCTTGGGTTTTCTCCGGGTGCTCTGGTTTCCTCCCACAAGTCCCGAAAGACGTGCTGTTAGGTGAATTGGACATTCTGACTTCTCCCTCCGTGAACCCGAAGAGGCCCAGAATGTGGCGACTGGGGGATTTTCACAGTAAATTCAATGCAGTGTTAATCTAAGCCTACTTATGACACAAATAAAGATTATTATTATTATTAGGAACACCCGAGGGCGGACGGTCAGAGAGCTGCCATCCAGATGGGTTTTGGGCTTCTGGAACGGGTGGTCCCATCATTTGTGGAGATGCAGTTGCAGAGCCAGGGACTGCATGAGGGGTTGTCGGCGGTGCCCAGCACCTGCAGGAGGAGTCCAACTGCATGCAGGAGCAGGAGGTGGTGCCGACCATGCGTGCCACCCACTCCTATGCTGCACAGGTTCTATCTGCGGTGGAGGCGTTGGGGGTGAAAGTTTTGGCCATGGGTCAAGATCTCCAAAGCCTGGGGCAATCTGCACAGGTGGTGGCCGAAGACCAGGTCAGGGCTGCCCTGTCACAGGCAGCCATGTACCAGAGCCACCTGGACATTGCAGCGGCACTCCAGAGCCAGGCCCAGTCACAGCAGGCCAGGCCCAGTCACAGCGGGCCAGGCTCAGTCACAGTGGGCCAGGCCCTGTCACAGCGGGCCAGGCTCAGTCACAGCGGGCCAGGCTCTGGGGCGGTCCCGGCGGATTGGAAATTAGCAAACATGTCACCATTGTTTAAAAAAGGAGGTAGGCAGAAAGTGGGTAATTCTCGGTCGGCCAGTTAGCTTAACTTCGGGAGGAGGGAAGGTGCTGGAATCTATCATCAAGGAAGAAATAGCGAGGCATCTGCATGGAAATTGTCCCATTGGACAGACGCAGCATGGGTTCATTAAGGGCAGGTCGTGCCTAACTGATTTAGTGGAATTCTTTGAGGACATTACTAGTGTGGTAGACAACGGGGAGCCAATGGATGTGATATATCTGGATTTCCAGAATGCTTTTGACAAGGTGCACACAAAACATTGCTCCATAAGATAAAGATGCATGGCGTTAAGGGTAAAGTAGTAGCATGGATCGAGGATTGGTTAATTAATGGAAAGCTAAGAGTGGGGATTAATGGGTGTTTCTCTGGTTGGCAATCAGTAGCTAGTGGTGTCCCTCAGGGATCAGTGTTGGGCCCACAATTGTTCTCAATTTACATAGATGATTTGGAGTTGGGGACCAAGTGTAATGTGTCCAAGTTTGCAGATGACACTAAGATGAGTGGTAAAGCAAAAAGTGCAGAGGATACTGGAAGTCTGCAGAGGGATTTGGATAGTTTAAGTGAATGGGCTAGGGTCTGGTAGATGGATGTGAGAAAAGTGAGGTTATCCATTTTGGTAGGAATAACAGCAAAAGAGATTATTATTTAAATGATAAAATATTAAAACATGCTACTGTGCAGAGGGAGCTGGGTGTCCAAGGGCACGAGTCACAAAAAGTTGGTTCACAGGTGCAACAGGTGATTAATAAGGCAAATGAAGTTTTGTCCCTCATTGCTAGAGGGATGGAGTTTAAACTGGGGAGGTTATGCTGCAGCTATATAAGGTGTGAGTGAGGCCACACCTGGAGTGTTGTGTTCAGTTTTCGTCTCCTTACCTGAGAAAGGACGTACTGGCACTGGAGGGTGTGCAGAGGAGATTCACTAGGTTAATCCCAGAGCTGAAGGGGTTGGATTACGAGGACAGGTTGAGTAGACTGGGACTGTACTTGTTGTAATTTAGAAGGATGAGGGGGGATCTAAAAGAAACATATAAATTTATGAAGGGAATCAGGATAGATGTGGGCAGGTTGTTTCCACTGGCCGGTGAGAGCAGAACTAGGGGGCATAGCCTCAAAATAAGGCAAAGTAGATTTAGGACTGAGTTTAGGAGGAACTTCTTCACCTAAAGGGTTGTGAATCAATGGGAATCCCTGTCCAGCGAAGCAGTTGAGGCTCCTTCATTAAATGTTTTCAAGATAAAGATAGATAGTTTTTTGAAGAATAAAGGGATTAAGGGTTATGGTGTTCGGGCCGGAAAGTGGAGCTGAGTCCACAAAAGATCAGCCATGATCTCATTGAATGGCAGAGCAGGCTCGAGGGGCCAGATGGCCTACTCCTGCTCCTAGTTCTTATATCAGAGGCATTGCTTGGGTGCTGGCCGGCGTGGTGAAGACACAGAGACAGGTGGCAAAGTCCCAGAGGGAAAGGACACAGTCACTGGCTGATGTGGCACAGACCTAGAGGGAGGCCGTGAGCATGCAGACGCTAGTTGAGATGAGAGCAGTGCCACGTGGTGGGGGAGCCTTAATGGTTAGATCCACTCACAACCTTGTCCCTTGGAATAGCCCAGGTGCCTCCGAGGGAGGTGGAGGTGATGGGGCCTGTGTCGGTGACACCCGCAGGGGAGCTGCCGGAACACCGCAGAACCTCGGACTCCACTCGCCTCCTGTCCCAGGTAAGTCACATGGGCAGTGGGCTGATCAGGGCAGCACCACGCCACCTGGGACACTCAAGCAGCAGCTGGGCCCATCCAGGCCCAGTCGCTCCAGAGGGAACCCAGGAAACAGGGTGGGAACCACAGCAGGCCGCCTCCACTCCTGATGTACTGCCTGGGGATCCACCTAGATAAAGCGTTAGGGACATAAGGCCAGAAACGTAGACACCAGTTAGGTTGGCACGGGTGCAGCACATAAGAGAGGTGATAGCGGTTAGGGCACTAACCTGTATATGTATGTTCACAAAAAACACATGATCACTACATTGAAACCTGCCTCGCCGCGTTCTGTCAGACAGATGTGACTCCCTCACATCTGTCTGACAGAACGCGGCGAGGCAGGTTTCAATGTAGTGATCACAGTAGCTGGGCTAGCTACTGTGGTGGTATGTATTAGGGGTAATATGGTACCTGTGAAGCCGAGAGGCTATTGGCTGACAGGTCCCGGGTCCTGGTTGGATCTGCCGCCTTCTGGCTCCGCCCTAAAGGCGGAGTATAAGAGCTCGAGTTCTCCCAGCAGTCGCATTCTGTAACTGAGCTGCTGGGGAACAAGTCTTGCTTAATAAAGCCTTGATAGACTTCATCACTTCTCGACTTGTGTAAGTCATTGTGCGCTACAGCTACAGAAGGGGCATTGTGGGTGGGTGGGTGCTGGGTGGAGGGTTGGGGGAGTACGTGAGCCATGCACCCCAGTTCGGTCAGTGCTCACTGCTCCCCCCCCCACCCCCCCGCTTCCCCCTAGCCCTACCACAGCCACTGCAGGGGTTCGGTGGGACTGTGTGAAGGAATGGGCAGCTCGCATGCAGGGGTCACCCAGGTGTAAAGGTTGAACATGGTGCGGCGCACCACAGCTCATCGCAGAGTGGGTCGTTATCACCCTCCATCCCAGAGCAGTGGCACCACGGCTGGCTCTGATGTTCAGAAGGGAGGGTCAAAGCGCAGAAGAGTAATAGTTATAGGGGACTCTATAGTCAGGGGAACAGATAGGCGCTTCTGTGGACGTGAAAGAGACTCCAGGATGGTATGTTGCCTCCCTGGTGCCAGGGTCCAGGATGTCTCCGAACGGGTAGAGGGAATCCTGAAGGGGGAGGGCAAACAGGTAGAGGTCGTTGTACATATTGGTACTAACGACATAGGCAGGAAGAGGCATGAGGTCCTGCAGCAGGAGTTCAGGGAGCTAGGCAGAAAGTTAAAAGACAGGACCTCGAGGGTTGTAATCTCGGGATTACTCCCTGTGCCACGTGCCAGTGAGGCTAGAAATAGGAAGATAGAGCAGACAAACACGTGGCTAAACAGCTGGTGTAGAAGGGAGGGTTTCGGTTATCTGGACCACTGGGAGCTCTTCCGGGGCAGGTGTGACCTGTATAAGATGGACGGGTTGCATCTAAACCGGAGAGGCATAAATATCCTGGCCGCGAGATTTGCTAGTGTCACACGGGAGGGTTTAAACTAGTATGGCAGGGGGGTGGGCACGGGAGCAATAGGTCAGAAGGTGAGAGCGTTGAGGGAGAACTAGGGAATATGGACAGTGTGGCTCTGAGGCAGAGCAGACGGGGAGAAGTTGCTGAACACAGCGGGTCTGGTGGCCTGAAGTGCATATGTTTTAATGCAAGGAGCATTACGGGTAAGGCAGATGAACTTAGAGCTTGGATTACTACTTGGAACTATGATGTTGTTGCCATTACAGAGACCTGGTTGAGGGAAGGGCAGGATTGGCAGCTAAACGTTCCAGGTTTTAGATGTTTCAGGCGGGATAGAGGGGGATGTAAAAGGGGAGGCGGAGTTGCGCTACTTGTTCAGGAGAGTATCACAGCTATACAGCGAGAGGACACCTCCGAGGGCAGTGAGGCTATATGGGTAGAGATCAGGAATAAGAAGGGTGCAGTCACAATGTTGGGGGTATACTACAGGCCTCCCAACAGCCAGCGGGAGATAGAGGAGCAGATAGGTAGACAGATTTTGGAAAAGAGTAAAAACAACAGGGTTGTGGTGATGGGAGACTTCAACTTCCCCAATATTGACTGGGACTCACTTAGTGCCAGGGGCTTAGACGGGGCAGAGTTTGTAAGGAGCATCCAGGAGGGCTTCTTAAAACAATATGTAAACAGTCCAACTAGGGAAGAGGCGGTACTGGACCTGGTATTGGGGAATGAGCCCGGCCAGGTGGTAGATGTTTCAGTAGGGGAGCATTTCGGTAACAGTGACCACAATTCAGTAAGTTTTAAAGTACTGGTGGACAAGGATAAGAGTGGTCCGAGGATGAATGTGCTAAATTGGGGGAAGGCTAATTATAACAATATTAGGCGGGAACTGAAGAGCATAGATTGGGGGCGGATGTTTG
Organism: Scyliorhinus torazame; assembly: GCF_047496885.1. Lineage (NCBI taxonomy): Eukaryota > Metazoa > Chordata > Chondrichthyes > Carcharhiniformes > Scyliorhinidae > Scyliorhinus > Scyliorhinus torazame. The sequence goes on along the minus strand of NC_092714.1, from coordinate 94,250,215 downwards.
AGGGCAAATCAACATCTGACATGTGGGAGGCTTTCAAGTGTCAGTTGATAGGAATACAGGACAGGCATGTTCCTGTGAGGAAGAAAGACAAATACGGCAATTTTCGGGAACCTTGGATGACGAATGATATTGTAGGCCTCGTCAAAAAGAAAAAGGAGGCATTTGTCAGGGCTAAAAGGCTGGGAACAGACGAAGCCTGTGTGGCATATAAGGAAAGTAGGAAGGAACTTAAGCAGGGAGTCAGGAGGGCTAGAAGGGGTCATGAAAAGTCATTGGCAAATAGGGTTAAGGAAAATCCCAAGGCTTTTTACACTTACATAAAAAGCAAGAGGGTAGCCAGGGAAAGGGTTGGCCCACTGAAGGATAGGCAGGGGAATCTATGTGTTGAGCCAGAGGAAATGGGCGAGGTACTAAATGAATACTTTGCATCAGTATTCACCAAAGAGAAGGAATTGGTAGATGTTGAGTCTGGAGAAGGGGGTGTAGATAGCCTGGGTCACATTGTGATCCAAAAAGATGAGGTGTTGGGTGTCTTAAAAAATATTAAGGTAGATAAGTCCCCAGGGCCGGATGGGATCTACCCCAGAATACTGAAGGAGGCTGGAGAGGAAATTGCTGAGGCCTTGACAGAAATCTTTGGATCCTCGCTGTCTTCAGGGGATGTCCCGGAGGACTGGAGAATAGCCAATGTTGTTCCTCTGTTTAAGAAGGGTGGCAGGGATAATCCCGGGAACTACAGGCCGGTGAGCCTTACTTCAGTGGTAGGGAAATTACTGGAGAGAATTCTTCGAGACAGGATCTACTCCCATTTGGAAGCAAATGGACGTATTAGTGAGAGGCAGCACGGTTTTGTGAAGGGGAGGTCGTGTCTCACTAACTTGATAGAGTTTTTCGAGGAGGTCACTAAGATGATTGATGCAGGTAGGGCAGTAGATGTTGTCTATATGGACTTCAGTAAGGCCTTTGACAAGGTCCCTCATGGTAGACTAGTACAAAAGGTGAAGTCACACGGGATCAGGGGTGAACTGGCAAGGTGGATACAGAACTGGCTAGGCCATAGAAGGCAGAGGGTAGCAATGGAGGGATGCTTTTCTAATTGGAGGGCTGTGACCAGTGGTGTTCCACAGGGATCAGTGCTGGGACCTTTGCTCTTTGTAGTATATATAAATGATTTGGAGGAAAATGTAACTGGTCTGATTAGTAAGTTTGCAGACGACACAAAGGTTGGTGGAATTGCGGATAGCGATGAGGACTGTCTGAGGATACAGCAGGATTTAGATTGTCTGGAGACTTGGGCGGAGAGATGGCAGATGGAGTTTAACCTGGACAAATGTGAGGTAATGCATTTTGGAAGGGCTAATGCAGGTAGGGAATATACAGTGAATGGTAGAACCCTCAAGAGTATTGAAAGTCAAAGAGATCTAGGAGTACAGGTCCACAGATCACTGAAAGGGGCTACACAGGTGGAGAAGGTAGTCAAGAAGGCATACGGCATGCTTGCCTTCATTGGCCGGGGCATTGAGTATAAGAATTGGCAAGTCATGTTGCAGCTGTATAGAACCTTAGTTAGGCCACACTTGGAGTATAGTGTTCAATTCTGGTCGCCACACTACCAGAAGGATGTGGAGGCTTTAGAGAGGGTGCAGAAGAGATTTACCAGAATGTTGCCTGGTATGGAGGGCATAAGCTATGAGGAGCGATTGAATAAACTCGGTTTGTTCTCACTGGAACGAAGGAGGTTGAGGGGCGACCTGATAGAGGTATACAAAATTATGAGGGGCATAGACAGAGTGGATAGTCAGAGGCTTTTCCCCAGGGTAGAGGGGTCAATTACTAGGGGGCATAGGTTTAAGGTGAGAGGGGCAAAGTTTAGAGTAGATGTACGAGGCAAGTTTTTTACGCAGAGGGTAGTGGGTGCCTGGAACTCACTACCGGAGGAGGTAGTGGAGGCAGGGACGATAGGGACATTTAAGGGGCATCTTGACAAATATATGAATAGGATGGGAATAGAAGGATACGGACCCAGGAAGTGTAGAAGATTGTAGTTTAGTCGGGCAGTATGGTCGGCACGGGCTTGGAGGGCCGAAGGGCCTGTTCCTGTGCTGTACATTTCTTTGTTCTTTGTTCTTTGTTGTTCATGGACCAGACCTGCTGTCACTGTCAAACCAGGGCCTGTAGTGAGGCAGGTAGGAATCATGGAGAGGATTGCAAGAGCGGTGGGAAATGGTGCATTGGGTGTTCATGGGAAGGGGTGATTGGCCAGAGTGGTGGGGGTGGGGTTGTGGGTGGGGTGGGGGCTGGGATGTCAGTGTCACAGACCAGGAGCCCTAGTCGGGGAACCTCAAGGTAATTAGAGCGGCCCAAGCGCACACATTGTGTGACCTCCCCTGCCTGCCTGGCCCCATGTCCTGCACATCCCAGCCTTCCTCCGCAGCCTCCTCACCCAGCACATCACCCCTCTGCTATGCAATGTTGTGGAGGATGTAGCAGGCCACCCTGACGAGGGAGGCCTTCCTGGTGCTATACTGGAGGTCCCCTCCAGAGCGGTCGAGGCACCTGAACTGCCTCGTCAGGATTCCAAAGCACCGCTCGATGACGCCCCTAGTCGCGGCATGGGGGTCATTGTAGCAGGTCTCCGCACCAGTCTGTGGCTTCCGGACAGGCATCATCAGCCACGACCGTTACGGATAACCCCTATAGCCCAGGAGCCAAGCCTCCAGCAGGTTACACCTCGAAGAGGCCAAGAACTGTCAAATGTGCCAGGATAAAGGCGTCGTGCACACTGCCCGGGTATCGGGCACAGGCCTGCATGATGTGCATTTTCATGGACCCACACCAGCTGCACATTCATCGAGTGGAACCCTTTTCGGATTATGAAGAGCGGCCTGTCATCTGCAGGTGCCTGGACCTGGCACATCTCGGTGATGGTGAACCCCACTGCTCTGGTGGGTTGGGTCCACATTGAAATGGATATATTGTGCCGACCGGGAAGATAGGGCCTCCATGACGGCGCAAATGCACCTGTGCATTGAGCTCTATGAGATTCCAGACAGGTCCCCACTCGGCACCTGGAAGGACCCTGTGGCGTAGACGTTCAGGGTGACCATCACCTTGGTGGCCACCGCGAGTAGGTGTCCTCCCCCATTCCACTGAGGTGTCAGGTGTGCCATGATCTGGCAGATGTATTGCATTGTCCGCCTGCTCAGCCGGAGTCTTCAACAGCATGCCCAGTTTGGCAGGTCCTCGAATGACAGGTGCTGCTGGTACACACGAGACCTCATGAGGTTCCTCCTTCCCACCTCTTCATTGGCCTGTTGGGTGACCGGCTCTCCATCCTCACCAGCTGCCTCCTTCACTGGGGCAGGCTCTGCTGCTGCATGGTTCTCCTCCTCGAGTAGCTCCAGCTCGTAAAGTGCAAACCCTTTGTTTAAACTTAAGGAAGCCTGGCTTTTCAAAAACCCTTGTAATGATCAACTGGAAAAAGGGAAGATCAAGATCCTCATCACTGGATAGTATCAATATTTACAAAATAAAAGAAAGGACGAAGGCCACCATTGCTGGTTGAATTCCAATATCCATTGTCTGCAGGAGGTGAAAAGACGTTATGTTAGCATGGGGGGAACCAGGTCCAATGGACTATATGGTGGTCCCGGTTTGCACTGCGGACCCCTCCCCCTCATGTCCCCCTCCCTGCTTCCTCCTCCATCTCCGTACCACTGGCCCCATCGGTGCCAGGCAATGTTGGGCCCTCTGGCCCTGACTCCCATCCCTGCTGCCAGGGGTACCATCAGCGAGTGCTACCCATGCCAGTGGTACACTCCTCAGCCCCCGTCCAGTGCCTCCCTGTAGGGGTTACTGTGGCCTTTGCCCTTGGGTGGACCGGGCCACATGATGTCCCGCTGGCGGGTGGCGGTCGGTTGGGGAGAGTTGGTATGGTGGAGGGTGGTGGCTAGGGTTCAGAGGGTGATGGGCTGGGGCACCCATATGGCTGGTGGCATTCTGCAGAACCATGGACCATGGTGGGTGGTCATTGGGATGCACAGTAAGATGGCTGCCTTGCAGGCCACGACAATGATTACAGTCACCATGTTTGTCAATGGAAGCACAATTGCTTTTTATTAATAACTGGAACTGTAATGAAATGTGCAGCAAACACAACTGGTTAACTGTCATCCAATTCCGAATTCCCGACTTTAACTTGCCTCCACCTTCAACACACACACATGACAGACAAACACAGAGAGGAGGAGAGGGGTGTAGAAAAAAAGGAAAAGGAAAAACAGTCTTTGTTTCTGATGGTGGTTTCCAGCATCTTACACCTCTTCAAACTCAACTTTCAGTCCGAGGCTTTACTGTCGGTTCATTCAGGCCTCTATAGTTTCAGAAATATTGCACTCACAGACTTTCTGGAGGGAGAGAGAGGGTCCTGGTCTTTGTTTGCTGCCTGTAATATGTTTCCTGGAGATTCATTCATTTAGGTTCTTTGCAGTTTCAGAAATACAGCACTTACTGCCTTTCTGGAGAAAACACGGAGGAGCGAGAGCAGGTCCTTGTCCCTGTGCAACCAGGAGTCACAGTGAGCTCCTTGGGACTCTGAAAATCATTCCACTGGGACAGGATTCAATCACCACCTGTTACCGGGCAGAATACGGCTTTTTGGTCAATTAATTGGCCACCAGCCAATCACTCAAACTGACGTCCACCCCATCTCTCTCTCTCTCTGATGCCAAAAGGTTTGAAGCTCCTATTCCACGGATTAACACAAAGTTCTCTCCTGTAACTTTTGAATCCCTCTTTCTCTCTGCTGCTTGACTTAAAAATACATGTCCATTAATCACCCATTGATCAAAAATGAATATGGCAAAATAGAAGGAAGGGGAAATAAGGGAATATACAGGAAGGAACCTTCCAATTGTGGTAGTTGTTTAAATAAGTGTTCTTCAAAGTCGGGGGCGCGTCCCGTGGGTCGGTCGCGGGCGGGTGTCAGGAGGGCCGCGGAGCCGTTGTCTGCGGCGCTCCCGATCACGCAAATCCCCGCGTAGGAGCCGGCTTGTCATAATACCGGCTGCAAGTGGCCGCGAACATGTAAAAAAAAAAAATTCGGCGCAAATGCGCTATTTTTTTAAACGGTTGCAGCTTTTTGTTTTACAAGTTCTGTAGTGGTTTTTATTCATTTATTTTATTCATTTAATTTTAATTTTTTCATTTATTTTACTCATTTTTTATTTTTTTATTTTTTTACAAGTTCGGGGGGGAGGGGTTATTTGATAAAATTTTACAGTAAAAAAATTCAGAACTTTGGACAGATGGAGACTCCATGCTTTCCGACACCAGAAGGCTTCACCCTCATCCAACAGGTTCCATTGGAGGAGAGTGTATGAGGGCCAAAGGGACACAAAACTATTTCTTCCATTTTTGTCAGCAGCAAACAAAGTAAGAGAAAATGGTGGGTCACGCAGGTCGGCCGGCGTGGGTTGCAAAGGTCGGCCGGGTTGGGTCCCGAAGGTTGGCCGATTGGTAAAAATGGGTCCCCGGAAAAAAAGTTTGAAGAACACTGGTTTAAATGGCACCCTGTTCATTGAGAGAAATAAGGGCACTCTTTGAAAAAGCTGTTTATAGTGAGGTTTGTCATAGAATTTTATCCAATATATGCTTAGATGTTACATATCGATATGAATATTTCCCTCAGCAATCCCAATTCTCACATAATTCTTCTAATATTTTACTTTCAAACTTGCCTTGGTCAGTATTCTCTGAAACAAATTCAGTAAATATATATGCATTGTTGTTGCTTCTCTTCCCACACCTCATGGTGCATAAGGCAGACTTTCATCAGTTCTGATTTCAATCTGAAACAGGTAACAGGGTTATAGCTGGAGGGGACCCCACTCTCTATCCAGCATGGGCAGCAAGGTAGTACTGTAGTTAGCACAGTTGCTTCACAGCTCCAGGGTCCCAGGTTCGATTCCCGGCGTGAGTCACTGTCTGTGCGGAGCCTGCACGTTCGCCCCGTGTGTGCGTGAGTTTCCTCCCACAGTGCAAAGATGTGCAGGTTTGGTGGATTGGCCATGATAAAAATTGCCCTTAGTGTCCAAAAAGGTTAGTTTTACATAGAAATAGAATTAGAATTTTTACAGTGCAGAAGGAGGCCATTCGGCCCATCGAGTCTGCACCAGCCCTTGGAAAGAGCATCCTGTTTAACCCCACACTTCCACTCTATCCCTGTAACCCAGTAACCCCACCTAACCTTTTTTTTGGGACACTAAGGGCAATTTAACCTGGCCAATTCACCTAACCTGCACATCTTTGGACTGTGGGAGGAAACTGGAGCACCTGAAGGAAACCCACTGATAGAAATTGACTTTTCTAGTCAGCTATAACCATGAGAGTTAGGGAAGATGATAGAGGTTTAATTGAGAACTCATTAAGAATAATTAACTATAATCATATTAAGCATTACTTCAGTGCAACAATAGCTGGGAATCCACTAAGGGTTAATCCAGATAATCCTCTTTAATTCAATTTCTTAAGTTTCACATTTTGCAAGTGCAAGGTCAGTGATGTCAACTAGCTAAAAGGCCCCATTGTATGGTAAAAACTGGGGGGCTGTCCAATACGAGTAGTCCATTTCTATAGTAACAGCCAGTCTAGGGCTGATAATTTCTTAACGAAAACTATGTTTTTCTGATTAAATTGGCAAGCGATGGAATGGGAAATTGGCACCAATATATTTAAATACGTATATCTCTTAAATTGATGGACAGACAGTTTGGCCGAATTGAGCGAATTATAAATTAGTTAAAGCCAATCAGAAGTAAAAAGAAGGCCAGACCTTAAGATAATGATCTCCTTAAGAATCACTTACCGGGATAGAAAAACTCATTCCGGAATCACCCTATCTATATTTCTGAAACCTATTTAGACCATAAGACCATAAGACATAGCAGCGGAAGTAAGGCCATTCGGCCCATCGAGTTCACTCCACCATTCAATCATGGCTGATTTCAACTCCATTTACCCGCTCTCTCTCCATAGCCCTTAATTCCTCGAGAAATCAAGAATTTATCAACTTCTGTCTTAAAGACACTCAACGTCCCGGCCTCCACCGCCCTCTGTGGCAATGAATTCCCCAGACCCACCACTCTCTGGCTGAAGAAATTTCTCCTCATCTCTGTTCTAAAGTGACTCCCTTTTATTCTAAGGCTGTGCCCCCGGGTCCTAGTCTCCCCTGCTAATGGAAACAACTACATCCACCCTATCTAAGCCATTTATTATCTTGTAAGTTTCTATTAGATCTCCCCTCAACCTCCTAAACTCCAATGAATATAATCACAGGATCCTCAGACGTTCATCGTATGTTAGGCCTACCATTCCTGGGATCATCCGTGTGAATCTCCGCTGGACCCGCTCCAGTGCCAGTATGTCCTTCCTGAGATGTGGGGCCCAAAATTGCTCACAGTATTCTAAATGGGGCCTAACTAATGCTTTATAAAGCTTCAGAAGTACATCCCTGCTTTTATATTCCAAGCCTCTTGAGATGAATGACAACATTGCATTTGCTTTCTTAATTACGGACTCAACCTGCAAGTTTACCTTTAGAGAATGCTGGACTAGGACTCCCAAGTCCCTTTGCATTTCAGCATTATGAATTTTGTCACCGTTTAGAAAATGGTCCATGCCTCTATTCTTTTTTCCAAAGTGCAAGACCTCGCACTTGCCCACGTTGAATTTCATCAGCCATTTCTTGGACCACTCTCCTAAACTGTCTAAATCTTTCTGCAGCCTCCCCACCTCCTCCATACTACCTGCCCCTCCACCTATCTTTGTATCAACGGCAAACTTAGCCAGAATGCCCCCAGTCCCGTCATCTAGATCGTTAATATATAAAGAGAACAGCTGTGGCCCCAACACTGAACCCTGCGGGACACCACTCGTCACCGGTTGCCATTCCGAAAAAAAACCTTTTATCCCAACTCTCTGCCTTCTGCCTGACAGCCAATCGTCAATCCATGTTAGTACCTTGCCTCGAATACCACGGGCCCTTCTTTTACTCAGCAGTCTCCCGTGAGGCACCTTATCAAAGGCCTTTTGGAAGTCAAGATAGATAACATCCATTGGCTCTCCTTGGTCTAACCTATTTGTTATCTCTTCAAAGAACTCTAACAGGTTTGTCAGGCACGACCTCCCCTTACTAAATCCCTGCTGACTTGTCCTAATCCGACCCTGCACTTCCAAGAATTTAGAAATCTCATCCTTAACAATGGATTCTAGAACCTTGCCAACAACCGAGGTTAGGCTAATTGGCCTATAATTTTCCATCTTTTCCTTGTTCCCTTCTTGAACAGGGGGGTTACAACAGCGATTTTCCAATCCTCTGGGACTTTCCCTGACTCCAGTGAATTTTGAAAGATCATAACTAACGCCTCCACTATTTCTTCAGCTATCTCCTTTAGAACTCTAGGATGTAGCCCATCTGGGCCCGGAGATTTATCAATTTTTAGACCTCTTAGTTTCTCTAGCACTTTCTCCTTTGTGATGGCTACCATATTCAACTCTGCCCCCTGACTCTCCGGAATTGTTGGGATATTACTCATGTCTTCTACTCTGAAGACTGATGCAAAGTACTTATTCAGTTCCTCAGCTATTTCCTTGTCTCCCATCACAAAATTACCAGCGTCACTTTGGAGCGGCCCAATGTCAACTTTTGCCTCCCATTTGTTTTTAATGTATTTAAAGAAACTTTTACTATCATTCCTAATGTTACTGGCTAGCCTACCTTCATATTTGATCCTCTCTTTCCTTATTTCTCTCTTTGTTATCCTCTGTTTGTTTTTGTAGCCTTCCCAATCTTCTGACTTCCCACTACTCTTTGCCACATTATAGGCTTTCTCTTTTGCTTTGCTGCATTCCCTAACTTCCTTTGTCAGCCATTCGGAAATCGGAAATTCCTAAATGTTGTATTGAAAGTAAGATTACCAGTGGCACAGCTGACAAATAAAGTACAAGTGAACTTTGCCAAAAAGCACAGACTTGACCTCTGATATTTGGGAACTGAGAAGGGACAATGGATATCCAGCGTTCCGAAGAGACACAGAGGTACATCACCCACGCAGACTCGGAGAGGATGTGCATACTCCGCACAGACAGTGACCAAGCTGGGACTTGAACCTGGGACCCTGGAGCTGTGAAGCAACTGTTCTAACCACTGTGCTGCCGTGCTGATTATGGGGATAGGGTGGAGGCGTGGGCTTAAGTGGGGTGCTCTTTCCAAGGGCCAGTGCAGACTTGATGTGCCAAACGGCCTCCTTCTGCACTGTAAAGTCTATGATTCTATGGCTGAAGAGTCTCTGGAAGGATTTTGCAGGTTGATAATCAATGTATTGGCCACATTTTGAACATACCTTCCTCGGCCCACCTTTCTGGGGTGGGATTTGAATCCCGAGCTTCATGATCATAGATAGGGCGCGAGGCCCACTGCTTTACAAGACTTCCTTCAATACATCTATACAGCAGAAGCAAATTATTTGTGGAAAATCTGGAAGAGATCTGTGCTGATCCAAATTTGGTCTGCTGGATAGTCAGAATGGGTTCTCAAAGGTTGTCACTGCAGATACTCATATGCTGTTTATAAAGTTTAAAAACATTTTAAAAACTGCAAATTTATTTTCCAAAGAGCATTAATATTATATTATGCACCTGATTTTCTCTCTGCCTCTCTGCTCTCTTCCCCTTTAAGGTTGTAAAGCCTGCCTCTTTGACCAAGTTTTTGATCACCTTTCCTCATACCTTCTTATGAGGCTTAATGTCAGAATATGTTTGCGAACATGCCTGTGAATACCTTGGGTGTTTTAATACTGTCAATGTGCTGTATAAATAAAGTTGTTGTTGTCTGAGTATCATTAATGTCATTATGTTTCTCAGCTTTATTGTTAGTTTTAACAGTTACTGCCACACTAAATGTTTCACGTAGCATTGAGTTCAGCGATAACAGATTTCCATAAGTTGAGTAGTAAAATTATTATCTGGGGTGGGAATCTCCGACCCCCCGCCGGGTCGGAGAATCGCCGGGGGCTGGCGTGAATCCCGCCCCTGCCGGTTGCCGAATTCTTCGGCACCGGATATTCGGCGGGGGTGGGAATCGCACCGCGCCGGTTGGCGGGCTCCCCCCCGGTGATTCTCCGGCCCGTGATAAGCCGAAGTCCTGCTGCTGGAATGCCTGTCCCGCTGGCGAGAATCAAACCACCTCTCTTACCGGCGGGACAAGGCGGCGCGGGCGGCCTCCGGGGTCCTGGGGGGGCGCGGGGCGATCTGGCCCTGGGGGGTGCCCCCACGGTGGCCTGGCACGCGAATGGGGCCCACCGATCCGCGGGCGGGCCTGTGCTGTGGGGGCACTCTATTCCTTCCGCCTTCGCCATGGTCTCCACTATGGCAGAGGCGGAAGAGACCCCCTCCACTGCGCATGCGCGGGGATGCCGTGAGCGGCCGCTGACGCTCCCGCGCATGCGCTGCACGGCAAAGTCATTTCTGCACCAGCTGGCGGGGCACCAAAGGCCTTTCCCGCCAGCTGGCGGGGCGGAAATCAGTCCGGCGCGGGCCTAGCCCCTCAAGGTGAGGGCTCGGCCCCTCAAGATGCGGAGAATTCCTCACCTTTGGGCCGGCGCGATGCCGGACTGATTCGCGCCGTTTTTGGCACCAGTCGGCGGACATCGCGCCGATTGCGGAGAATCCCACCCCTGGTGTTTGATATCATTTGAGCATGCTGACATTCTATTTTTAATTTTCCCTGGAGAATTACAGTTAGATAGTTTGAGTCTGATTAGGCCACCTTTGGATGACACAACAGCTTATTTTGGATACTCAATGTAATGATCTCGACAAAGCCAGTCTCCCGACAACATACCCTTTTATTTAGATTATAAAAAAAGCCGTAGCCTCTGTTTACAGTGTTCAAGTCCAAACCCAGGGACTGACAGTGTAGGGGCCCGGGTTGAAGCAGCGGACTTTAAACCCGGCAGATCATTTCCCATTGAGCGAGCTCTCACCCACTCAAAGGAAAGTTCATGAAAGCAAATTACTGCGGATGCTGGAACCTGAAACCAAAGAGAAAATGCTGGAAAATTTCAGCAGGTCTGGCAGCATCTGTTGGGAGAGAAAAGAGCTAACATTTCGAATACAGATGACCCTTTGTCAAATCTGCATGAACCTTGTCAAAGATAGGGAAGTTCATATTCCACGAAGCCCACGGGGAGATCCATTGATGATCCCCCCATGTCCACCTGTGACCTTCCAACACTCAGAAACAATCTGTTCATATCTCAAAATCAAAAGGTTCAATTTCACCCCCACCCAGGCAGCAGACATAGGGCAGGGAGGTGATTAAAATGGTGGCTGTGTGCTTCCTGCTGCACTCCTGACAAGCTTCCATTGGCTGTTATTTTAACCACACATTGTTTTAGATTTGGGACAGGTGCCTGCCACAGGAATAGGAACACTACCTCGGCAATGGGCAACAGCTGTACCCAACAGGTGGGGAGCTAGGAGCTGCAAAGTCAAGAGACAGGGTGTCCAGGCCCACCAAAAAACAAAAACAGTTCGGACCAGTATTCTTATTTCCCTGTGTCAATGTCTTTTCCTTCAGGGCCAGAATCACTTCCTTGGTTCTAATTGAAAAGCAGGGGCCAACTGTGCTTCTCCTAGCAGGCTTCTCAAAATTCTACAACCGCTGTCAATAGGACCTGCTATCTCTTGGGCCAGGGAGGATGGGATGACCAGCTTTACCAGTAACTCTGGAAGTCACCACAGCTCTTAACCTCTTTACCGTTATCCCCGCTCAGACTGCTGAAGGAAACATCATCTGCAGCATACCAATGGAATGGAGGGGATCAGACTGCTGTTCATCGACTACAATCGCCTTCAACACCATTATCCCGACAAGACTAATAACCAAACTCTGCAATCATGTACTTGACCCCTCCCTGTGCAGCTGGATCCTTGACTTCCTCACCAACAGACCGCAATCTGTCAGGAGAGGCAACAGCACCTCCTCCACAATAGTCCTCAACACTGGGGCCCCACAAGGATGTGTGCTCAGTCCTCTACTGTACACCCTATACACACACGACTGTGTGGCAAGATTTAACTCCAACTCAATCGATAAGTTTGCGGATGATCCGACTGTGATGGGCCGTATCTCAAACAACGACGAATCAGACTACAGGAGGGAGGTTGCATGGTGTACCGAAAACAACCTCTCTCGAAATGTCGGAAAGACCAGGGAACTGATCATCGACTTCAGGAAGTGTAGCACGACACACACTCCCATCTGCATCAGGGGCTCTGAAGTGGAAAGCTTTAAGTTCCTGGGGGTCACCATCACCAACAGTCTGTCCTGGTCCACTCACGTTGATGCAACAGTCAAAAAAGTCCGACAACATCTCTACTTCCTACGGAAGCTAAAGAAATTTGGCATGTCTGCATCAACTCTCACAAACTTCTACAGATGTGCGATAGAGAGCATTCTATCTGGCTGCATCACAGCCTGGTATGGCAACTGCTCGATCCAAGATCACAAGAAACTGCAGAGTGTGGTGAACTCAGCCCAATGCATCACACAAGCTTGCCGCGCCAACATTGATTCTGCATACATCTCCTGCTGCCTCAGGAAGGCAGACAGCATTATCAGAGACCCCTCCCACCCAGGCTGTGCCTTCTACCAACACTTTCATCAGGCAGAAGGTACTGAAGTCTGAAGACCCAGACATCCAGACATAGGAACAACTTATTCCCCACAGCTACAAGACTCCTCAATGACTCCCCCTCGGACTGATCTGTTCACGTAAGAACACAATTCACGACGCCCTATGCTGCTCTTGCTCATGTTTTTGTTTTGTTTAGCCCCTTGTTCCGCAGTGTAACCAATCCCTGTTTGTCGACGTACCATTTGTCAATGTTCTCTGCTGATTATTCTTTTGTTTGTTATGTACGTACTGTGTACGTTCCCTCGGCCGCAGGAAAATACTTTTCACTCTACTTCGGTACATGTGACAATAAATCAAATCAAAGGCGTTTCTGTTCTGAAGACATTGGACTTGAAACTTTAACTCTCTTTCACAGTTCCAGCATCCACAATATTTTGCCTTTACTGGAGAGATAACATGCTGTGCTCACCCTCTGATCAGCTTGTTAACTTTCTATCTGATTGAACCCACATTCAGGTGGTGCTGTAGGCTGAACTGATCTGTCAGCTTCCTCTATCTAGGCCTGCTTTATGGTAGGTTCATTGCTGCTCGTGTCGTTGCTGGGAACAGTACCTCCCTCCTTAGCCTGACTTTAATAAGTAGGACCTTCAGCAAGACACCAGGAAAGGGGCCTCAGTCATTCAATTCAACTCAGCTACCAAAATTAGTTCTGTTGTGGACACATGCAAAACTCCACGAGAGGCCAGGCTGACAGGGTACAACTCACTTTATTCCGCAACAGTCACAATAATCTCATCTCTCCCCTCTCCTCCCGGGGAGATCCTCCAATTGAGAGGAAGCTCCGCCTCTTAGTCACCTGAGTAGCTCACACTCTTCGGGGCATTTGCAAACAAGAGAGAGAGAGAGAGAGAGGCAGGACATTCTGTTGGTAAGGCCTGGCCAAGACAGGACAGGACAGGACAGGACATTCTGCTGGTCCAGCCTGAGGCTGGATTTAACAATTGCCTGCCTCCCTTTCTGCTTGTTTGATGGACTACTACTACTGCTGCTGCCTTTCGGAGGAAGAGGAGAGAAGGATGGTGGTTGGTTCATCTGAATGCCTTGTTGCACGAGAGGGAAGAAATCAGGTGCCCTGCTGTCGGTGTTGCCTGTGCTTCGGGAGGCAGGATGGCGGCCTGAATCTACTGCAACGTGCTGGAGGTTTGGAGGACTGATTTACCATCTGATACTGCTTTTGTTTGGACTGCTGACTCTTTATTATTTCAATGTTTGGAAGCCATGTGTTGTTCCTGCTGCTCCTACTGTGGCCTGGACTGGGCTGGCTGGAGCAGGTGATTGGATGTTGGGACTGCAGGAGGAGGACGCCGGTGGCTCATCTCAACTGGACACCTTGGAGGCCGTAATGACGCGTCCTTGAAGGCTGTTGGTCGCTTCCATGTGTCATAATATTCAGGTAAACATCATAGCACATACATACATACATATATACTGATGGACAGATCAACGGACCAATCAACACACACACAACACGACAGCCAATCACAGGCAAGAGCATACACAGTACAAACAGGGAACACAACACTTCCTGGGCACTCGAGCAGGACACGGCTCAGGGCACAGAGCTCATTGCAGGCCACTCAGACATCCACCATGTGCTGAGTGCCACTCCAAGATAGAATTAGGATTAGGTCCACAGATTCAAGGGTTATGATCGAACCTCAGTAAACAGTTTACCACTGTAAATAGATGTTTGAAATAAAACTGAGTTGTACCATTCACAACCGTGTTGGTTCGTCTGTGTAGCAGAGTACCCAACACTTCACCGTGTAGGCCGCTTCCGTGTAATAATAACTTTGTGCTTCAAGTTTGGAAGGCCATGTTAATGGCTGCTTTCTTTGTACTGTTGCATATTGTTGTTTAATGTTTGCTCATATGCTTGTTTTTGTATTGGTGCTGTTCTTTTGTCTACTGTCTGGGCTGGTGTCTTTTCTGTGTTTCTTCCAGTTTTTTTTTCTTTCAGTGACGCTACTGATGCTGGTGGGGGTGGGGATATTCCCTCTCCTTCTGTTCTACCCCGTGTCAGCGAGATCTTTTCCAGTAACTTGGGCGGCTCGTTTTTGTGCACACGTACTCTGACAGACACACATGTGCATTCATTCATGCATATACTCTTTACCCCTGCACACTCTTATGCCGATATGCATGCACTACATTCATTGCCTCGGCAGCTGGTGGCATTGTTCCTTGTCTTTTGATATGCTCTGTACAATTTGGTTTATGATGTGCCGGGGTTATTCCGGGCTGAACTATGCCCTCTTGAGAGGGGTGGACTGTTCTTTTTCTCTCTCTCTCTCTCTCTTGTCGGCATGGTCCGTGTTGGCATGGCCTATTCTGGTGGGTTGGGCTGGCGTGCCTTTCCACTGATGTAGGTCGTGGGGGTGGGGGTGGTGGTAAGAGTGTTCTGGGGTGCCATATGTTTGGTGTCCTTGTTGTACTGTTTTCTGTATTTTGATGTTATTAAACTAAAATAAACACATGTAGGCTGTGTTTCTCTAAGCTCTTGCTGCTGGCTGTAACCCTGCTTCTAGACCTGGTGTGTTTTTCTGTATGCTGGCTGCCTTTTCAGACTTTGAAGCCTGGATGACGGCAAGAGAGAATGGTGCTACGACCGGTTGGATGGAGGACAAGAGGAGCCTGTTGCTGCTGCCAGCTGCTTGCAAGAGAGAGAGGGAAGAGAGCAAGTCTGTAGTTGCCATGCTTGGGACTTGTACCTGTTACTGGCTGCCTTTCTGCTTATCGGCTTGGAGTGGATTATGGGTGGGATTTTGGTTGGCCTGCTGCTGGGCTGAAAAGTGGAGGAGAACGGACAGTTTTGGACTGGATGGTGTCCGGAGACCGGATGCTGGAACTGAGAGCAGCAGGCGAGAGGCCCATTGACTCTGTGTACTGCTTGTACTGTTGTTTGTTTTGTTTATTATTGGGGCATTGTATGGTCTTGGGTATTTCTGTTGTGTTCTCTTTTGTGCCTAGTTGCTGGCTACTCGCCGGTTGTGGCCCTCCTGCTTCTATGTACTGGGGATTGAGGGGTCCCTCCCAGTGCTAATGAGGGAGAGGGGTGATCTCTCTCTCTCTCTCTCTCACTCTCACTCCTCTTTCTCTCTCTCCTCAACCGCGCGCTGCCTGTCTTTTTCCGATGGCCTCTGCTGCTTGAGGGCGCCTCGCCACTGATGTGGGCTGTTGCTGGAGCCAGGGGAGGGTGGGGGAGGAGAGCGTGCACTGACTTGAGTGCTGCTGGTTTTGACTTGTACTTAAATGTTTTTGGGATTTCTTGTGGTTGTTTTGTATTGTTTTCGCTCTCTACCGATGTGGGGCTGTCGTTAGGGCAGGGCATCGGTGTGTCCTTTTCCGGTGGTCTGTGCTGCTCGTTTGGCCACCTTTTCACCAATGTGGGACTACCATGGGGGAGGGGGGAGAGATGACTGTATGCTGGGTTTCTAGGTGGTAAGTTTGTTTTCAGGAATTGTTTTGGTTGTACTGTGCTCCCTCTTGGGAGGGGAGGGGTATTATCTCTCTCTCTCTCTCTCACTGTGGCCTGCACCGTGTGTCCTTTTCCAGTGGTCTGTGTTGTTTGTTTCGGCACCTTTCCGTCAATGTGGGCCTCGGACCTGTCGAGTGGGGGTGGGAGTGGGGGGGGGGGGGGGGTGCTGGCTTGAGAGCTTGTTTTTTTTTGGTGTCTTTAGCATATTACTGATTTTCGTGACTGTTTTTAGCATGTTGCTGATTCTTTTGTATTCTTGAGTTGTCAATAAAATGAAGATATTTGAAGGAGAGGAAACAGATGCGAGAAAAGCTCTGTCCATGTAGGGGTCATAACAACAAGTTGTATATTTGATCAAAGGAAAACTAAAGTGAGAATGCAACTTTGCTTTAAAGTGTGTTTCTCCACTTTAAATTAGTCTTTGGAGCTGTCCTGGACATTCATTGTAGAAGGTGGGAAGGCTACTCACTTCGAAGTGAGAGTGGGAGGCTGTGTGATGCATACTGTGTAGAGTTGGGAGAGTAGTTGATTCATTTTAAAATTAAGTCTGCATTTTAATTATTTCAATGAAAATAATTACATTCTAATTACCTAAAATGTATACAGAAAGCAAATATTATTAAGGTAATTTACACCAAGGAGTGATTTAAGTAGAGCGATTCATTGGTCTTCTAAGGGTATATGATTATTTGATCCCTTTGATTAAACATAATGATTCTGGTTTGGTTTTGGCCTGCAATTGAGGCGTTGCAAGTTTCCTGACATTCAACATCAAGTAATTTCTGCTAATATTAAACAGTAATTTATCAATCAAAATGTATAACTCCACACTTGCATCATCATCTTCAAATATTTTTCATCTAATGTTTTGCCTTGATCACACCAGTTGCCGCATTGAGCCCTATGCCATTGGTTTAACAAAGATTTGTTGGCCAATGCTCCACTCTGCTGTTTCCTATGTTGATCTGCTCAGCACTGCAGGCTCTGAAACATATTCTTGTTCACTGCTAATAATTAACCCATTCTTTGGCAAAGGGCACCTTTTGCCATCAAATGTAAGAAGCAAGTGCAGGATTTGCTTGTGGACTTTACAGAACTTTCTTTGTTCGTATGTTTTTGGTGATTTTTGTGTGATCAAAATACAGGGCGTCTATCAACTGTGTATTACTGGAATTTGGATGGGACCTGGTCGGTCGATCTCGGGAAAGGCATCTCTCGGATTTCCTGACAGTTGTTACACCTTACGAGATCTCACGAGATTTGGAGATCTGGAACCACCCACAATGGGCGGGACCCAGAGTCACATAGTTTATAAGCTCACTTAGTTATGCTGCCGCAGGATCAAACGGTCACCCATGTTGCTAATTTGTGTTCTCTTTATTTGGCTCTGAATATGCCGGTCAATATGGTCGCCTTCTTTAATTCTAATTATGTTTTGCTCTAGAGTCTCCAGGTATCTTTCGATACTGCCACAAGGTTCAAAATGAATACTGATCAAAGACTCGATACACCAGTTAGTAAGTTCAAAGTCAAATGCTTATTTATGTACACACAGTTAAATATACTCATGCACAAATACTACAGACTAAACTATCACTATTGCTAAAGCCTATACTTGGCTTCAGGTGCCCACTCAGTCAGAGGAACAATGGCCGTTGTTCGGTTTTGAGGCTGATGGCGTGGAACTGGTATGGGATAACAGCTAAGGTCGTCTGTCTGGTAGCGTGCGTTTACCTTGGACTTACTTGTTCTGGTGCAGCTGTTGGGCAGGTCTCTCTTTGGTGAGAGCCGGAGACAAGAGAGCAATTCTCTCTTGGGGAATCCTTCTTATACCCAAAGGGGCTTTGTGCGCTTTTGGGCGGGCCTTGAACTTGGCCCCAATTAATTGGGACGTTTCTCAATTGTTCCTATCGATTTCCTCCAATAAAGGGGTGGGTGCCCTGATGGCTGGGCATGTCCTAGGTGGCCGTTGGCCTGCTTTGTTCTGGTCTCCTCTGGCGCCGGGGTGTCTGCCTTGGTATCGTTTACTTAAATGTTACTCTTTTGTCCCCAGAGATGGCAAATTAGTATACTAGTGGGTTTGCAGCTTTGGTCTTGTCTGGAGCTGCGGCTCCAATATGCAGACAAACCCTGAACCTGCTTATTTTCTCAGTATTGTCCATTTTCCCTGCAATCTTTGCAAAGTGTCCATTTTGTAATCGGGAAGTGGCCATCCCAGATGGCTACACTCCCTCCTTGTGATCCTCAACGCGAAGCATGAAGGATCACATTACCGCGTCGTCTTCATTCTCTGACCAAGCGGGGCACCCATAAGCACTTCACGGGCTCTACACTGTCCTACCCTATGAAATGCAATTTTTACCTAAAATCATTTTACTTACATACATCAGTATAAAACTCTACGGGGCTATGACATTCAGGCATGCATTACAAAATAAAAAAACTGGAACCTCTAACTATCCTCAATAAACTATCCTCACTCAAACAATCAACAATAATTCTACAACACTTTAAATGTGCAAATAGCAGCAACACAAGTTTCTCTGGTTTGGCAGTCAAGCACAGAGGTTTACATTTCTTTATTGAACGAACAAAACACACATAACGATAAACGGATGCACTTTAATTCACTCAAGGGGTTGGGGGGTCTGGTGAAGTCTGAAAATAGGGGACATAAACATGTATACTGGGGTGCAAGAGCAGTAGGCTCTCCTCTGCCATTTTCTGAATCTGTGTGTCTGCACAACACTGCAGAGTATCGCCAGTACTAAGAGTGATTCTACTATGTAAGATAGTGAATACCAGGTTATAAACTTGTCACACCAGGTCGGGGTGTCGGTAACTGTCTCGGGGTTAACTATCTCTGGGTACAGTGTATGGCAGAGGTGGGAATCATTCACGGCCTGTGTGGTAGGTGTCAGGGGGGTAGCGTCCGCGTGCAACTGAAGGGATCCCGCTAAGATCCAGGTGAAAAGCATGAAGGTTGTCTTCATCTTTCCTTTTATCGGTCTTCTTCTTTTTCTTCCTCTGGGGTTCCTGAGGTTCCGGAGTTCTATGGATACAAGTGTCATGCGAGAGTGCCTTTAAGAACTGGATGTTTAAGCAATGTACCTTTAAGAAAACAGTGATGTCATAGAGTTGGTGGAGCTGAGCTCAGTTCAGCCATTTTGCAGTTTGGTTTTGAAGTTTGAAAAGCAGCTTGTTTTGCAGTTTGCAGGAAGAAAGCAAGGTGCTGAAGCTGAAGTCACCCAATCTATGTCTGCCAGTCTACAGAAAATATATATATCCTTTAACCTGATGTGATACTGTTTAAAGGTGTTCAGTCTCTTGGAAGTTTGAAGGAACATTTTAAGGAGTTATTTTCTGTTGCAATATTTTCTGAGTTATCTTTGAAGTAAGGGGTGTTAAGAGATCCAATGTTTATTTAAGATGTTGAGTTCATGGAATAAACCGTGTTTTGTGTTTAAAAACCCACGTGTCCATAATTGTAATCCCACACCTAGGGAAAAAGCCGCATGCTCGGAAAAGCAACAAATCCATTAAAGGGAGAGGTTGTTTGAACTCCATGATACATTTTGGGGCTTTGAAAACACCTCGCCCATAACATAAGCATAATATCTTTTATTATCTTGCTTAGATCTTGTATGTCTGTCTGTCTGTCCTTTGTTGCCAATTACCCATTATAACTGGTCACCATCTGTGACTTCCTCATTTTTTTAAAAACCGAATATTTGGACAAGACATCTGAGAAAAATACTGACACAGTGCGAGCTGTCTCACAGTCTGTGCGATCTATCATCCTAGTGTTTGAGGATGTAAATAGCATACAGAAGCAATCTAAGGGTTGCCAAAAACAAACAAAAGAATTTTGAACTGAAAGTGCCAAAATGGGATGCGTATGGGCCGCGGCGGGTAAGAAATGGGTGGAATCCCCGGGTAGGACGGTGATCAGTGCGGTTTGTGCTCTACCCCAGCGTAGCTAACCAGAGGGGGGCCCTGAGGCAGGGCGGAGACCAGTGCCGTTTCTCCACTGCCTGAGCGACCGGCAAGAACGGGTAAGAGTGTGGTTGTCAAGGGGGCTGCTTCTCGTGACCGGTTCAGAAGTGTAGCTATGAGTGGTGTCTGCCGACAAACTAGTTCCTCTGAACTGTTGTCTGTTGACAAACT
This sequence comes from Scyliorhinus torazame, assembly GCF_047496885.1. Lineage (NCBI taxonomy): Eukaryota > Metazoa > Chordata > Chondrichthyes > Carcharhiniformes > Scyliorhinidae > Scyliorhinus > Scyliorhinus torazame. Next base: position 94,229,812 of record NC_092714.1, on the reverse strand, counting down.
AGTTCCTCTAATAGCCATTTGGCGTCAAAATGGTGGTGGCGTGGGGCCATGAAAATCTTTCAAATTCACAAACAACAAACATGTACATTAAACAAATAAACATACAGCAAACATGGTGCAGGTTCCATCAGAATGGACACCATATCTCTCCATCGGTTCCTTTTTTCCATCATGTGGACACCTCATTGCTCAGTAGCGAACAGGGTCGCAAAGGGATTTGTTTGATGGGAGTCAGACTCTATGTCATCATCTTCTCCCGGATGCCATACTCTTGACTGGAGTAGTTTGGCTAAAGCTGCTTGGGGTAAATTGGGGTCCATCTCATCGTTCCGGATAAGCCTGAACGAATTGTCTCAGTGCCAGAATCGTGTGTCGAGGTTGGAGCTACTAGGTTTTAATCCGTAATCGTCGGGTGGTGGGTCTGAGTCAGGGGCTTTGATGTACGTGATCTTGAAGGGGGTCACTGGAATCATGCTCGGATTCGCTGGGAGTGGGGCCTGGTGCAGGGATATAATCATAACATGGTGTGCTGTGGCTGTCGTCATTGCTTTCACTATCACTGTCGCTGTCGCTGCTGGTTGAAGGAAGGGAGAGGCGGAGTTGTGTCTCTGGGGGTGGAGTTGACGATGTGTCTGAGGATGGGCTGGACTAGCTGGGGGAGGGTAGGAATGCATCATATGTGGGCGGGGCGTGCTCATCTGCTGCTGCGAGCAAGATGTGTGTATGGTTGTTCTGCGAGCCATAAGCCTTAAGCTGGTTTATGTGAAACCACGCAGACTTGCCATTGGGATATGTGATCTTGTATACCGAGGGGTTGACTTTGTCCGAAATGGAGTATGGTCCAGAAAATTTGGGGGAAAGGAATTAACTGGGGTTGTATAGGGAAAGCATCACTTGCTGCCCTACTACAAACTCGATGGCGTGTATGTTTTTATTGAAAAAAGCCTTGCTTTGTTTCCTCCAGGTCCCAAGTCTCACAGCTGCTGCGAGCTGAGCTGCCTTTATATTCTCAATAAGCTGCTGTACAGCATTTTCATGCGTGAGGGCGGTGACTGCGGGGCTGGCCAAATCCAGTTCTAATAAATACTCTGTCCTTTCATGGGGCCTCCGGTCATGAGGGTGTGGGGGGTGTATCCTGTGGACGTGGATACCGTGTTTCGGAAGAACATTAAAGCAAATGGGTGAGAACTGAGTCCCAGGTGCTGTTGTTCTGTTTTACCATTTTCCTGAGAGTGGCTTTTAGAGTTCTGTTCATCCTCTCTACAATGCCGCTTGACTGGGGGTGGTATTCTATGTGAAACTTTTGCCTAATTCCAAAAATTGTGAGGACGTTTTTCATTACTCGTCCTGTAAAATGGGAGCCTTGATCGGACTCTATACTGCGTGGGAGGCCCCATCTTGTAAAGATGTGCTGTGTTAGTATTTTAGCTGTTGTTTTGGCCATATTCGTTCTGGATGGAAAAGCTTCCACCTTTTTTGTGAAGGTGTCGATGATTACCAACACGTACTTATAACCATTTCCACAGGGGGGTAGGGGTCCTATGTAATATATCTGCAAATTTGTCCAGGGGCCATTAACGGGGCGGGTGTGACTAAGCTGAGCCTTTCTTGCATATCTGTCCGGATTGTTCTGGGCACAGATCAAGCAATTTTCAATATAGTGAGTAACATCGGCTTTTAAATCAGGCCACCAGCAGAGAGGTCTGAGGTGGATTCGGGTGGGTTCAATGCCTTGGTGTCCATGATTGTCATGGAACTGACAAATAATCTGGTTCCTGTCCTGGCTGGGAACTACATAGATGCCTTCTTTCAAAATCTGTTGCTCGTTGTGTCTTTACTTAATTTGCTCTGTTTTATAACCTTTGCTCTAGAGTCGCCAGGTATCTTTATGATACCACCATGAGGTTCAAGCTCAAGTGCTGATCAATAACTCAATACACCAGTTAGGAAGTTTCAAATCAAAACACATTTATTATGCACAGTCAATCACTACTCGTGTATAAAACTCTACTTACTAGACTATCTCTAACACTAAGAGGCCTATACTTAGCTTCGGAACTGGCCCACCAGGTCAGGGGAACAACTGGCCTTTCGTTCGATTTTGAGTCTGCAGGCTTCAAAGCTGGTATAGACTGGTAGCTAGGGGTGTCTATCTCGTAGCATGCGTTGACTGGAGACTTACTTGGTTGGTGCAGTTGCTAGGCAGGTCACGGTCAAGGGTTGTTTCGAGCTGCCAAGAAGGACAAATTGAACTTGGGGAATCTATTTTATAGTCCCCAGGGGCTTCATGCCCTTTTGGGCAGACCCCGTACCTGGTTCCAAGTGATTGGACTAAGTTCTGATCACTTGGATCAATTTCTCCAATACTGGAGCTGTTCCCTGATCACTGGGCGGTTCGTAAGTGTCCGTTGGCCTTCCTTTGTCTTGGCTCCTGCTGGCGCTGAGGAGTCTGGCTTGGCCTTGTTTATCTTAACTGTTTCCAATTGTTCCCGGGGATCGCTCATCAGTATGTAGATGGTTGTTAGTTTCAGTGCTGTCTGGGTTCCTGCAAGTTCTGATATACAGGAAACTTTGCACCTGCTTGTTTTTCCTGCGTTTGACTGAATTTCCCTGCATTCTTAGCGGATCTCCATTTTAAAGTCGGGAAGTGGCCAACCCAGGTGGCTACAATCACACCGTCGTGTGTGGTGATTGTGTTCTTAAACTTATTGTACGGGGCTGGGAAGGTTCCTTTTAAAACTTCCCTGAGTTTTTCATCTTTCTTCTGGGCCTTTGCTAGATCCTGAATGTTGGTCAGTGAGGCCTGAACCGCGTGTACTGGGGTGTTCTCGGTGGGGGGGGGGGGTCCAAAAGTAACCATGCCTGGAACCTGCCTTCGCTAGGGCATCTGCTTTAACGTTACCGGGGGGGGGGGGCGGGGGGGGGAGAACGGTGATGACAGCAAACCTTAATTATGTCGTATTTCCTATCTTTAGCTGTCTCTAGGATATGTCAGAGTAATGGGGCTGAGGGTAGGGGCTTTCCGTCTGCGGAAACAAATCCTCTAGTTTCCCACTGGGGTAGAAATTCCATTCAGCTATTACAGACATATAAGCTGTCCGAATATATGTCTGCTGGGGTCGGAAACGAGTCAGGGTGGTCTACAATGTATGCTATGGCTGCTAGTTCTGCTGCCTGCCTGCCTGCCAGCCTAAGTGTCCTGGTAACTTTAATGAAATCTCATCAAGGGCGCGTCCCTGTGCGTCCTCTACATAAATCTGCAACCGGTGATTCTCTTTCCATTCAAAACTGTGGAGGAACCATCCACATAGATTTTCAGGGGTGCACCTGTGTCTGTGGGCTGGGGTCTCTGGGGTGTATTACCTGCTTTCCTGGGAGCTGACTTAGGTATAAATGGGCCTGTGTTGTGTTTTGTGGTGATTATCTCACACTCATGTGAGGTACATGCATATTGCAAATTGTCGGCTGGGAAAGTGTGGGTCTTGGTTCTTTTAACTGTAATGTCCCGTCCCTGTAAAAGAAGGGTCCAACGGGCTGCGCGGATTTGGCGGACAGTGCCATCTTTAAGTCGACCGTCTAATAATATCAGCGTTGGGGTGTGCTCAGTGAGAATGGTGATGGGGTTGAGTCCTGTAATGTAGGCGAAGTACTGTACTGTCCAAAAAACTGCGAGCAGGTGCCTTTTGCAGGCAGAAAATCCTTGCTCGCCAGGATCTAACACGCGTGAGGCGTATGCCACGGGGCGCAATTGGTCATGGCGTTTCTGGAGGAGCACGGCCGAAAGGGTTCGGTCGGTGCTTGCAACTTCGATTGCGTACGGTGAAAGTGGATCTGGGACCTGTAATGCGGGGACTGTGCTAAGGGCTCTTTAAAGCATCCACGGCATCCGTGTGCTGTGGAAGCCATTCCCAAGGTGCCTGCTTCTTGAGAAGGTCGGATAGGGGCGCTGCTTTTGTGGTGAAATCGTCGATATGGTTTCTGCAGTCCTAAAAATGACCGGAGGGCTGAGACATTATGGGGAAGGGGCAATTTGACGATCGAGTCAATTCTCTTTTGCTCGATCTCACGTTTACCATGAGTGATTACTGTACCCCAAGTAAAGCACTTTTTCCTGCAAAATCTAGGCTTTCTTGGGGTTGACTTTACATCCAATCTGTTTTAGGAGTTCGGCGAGAAGCAAAATGTGCTCTCCCTTTTGTGACTGTCTGTAGTAGTAAGTCATCTACATACTGGACCAGCCAATCGGGTCGGGAAAATTTTGCTAGTCCATTTGACGGCTGTTGGTGGAAAATAGAGGGGGCGTTGTGGAAGGCATGTCCACGTATATTGTTGTCCCAGGAATGTAAAGGCGAATTTGTACTGCCACGCTTTATCCAATGGAATGGAGCAAAAGCCGTTGCTAATGTCCAAAATCGAAAAAACTTTTGACTGGAGTCCCTGTTTGAGCATGGTCTCGGGACTCGTTGCTACGTGGTTACTTTGTTCAGTTCCCGGTAATCAATGGTCAGTCACCATGATCCATCGGGTTTCCTGACGGGCCAAATTGGTGCATTATTCGTGGAGGCTACTGATCTGAGTACGCCTTGATCAAGCAGACTCTCTATTACTTTGGAGATTTCTCCCTCTGCCTCTTGGGGAAAATCATACTGCTTTTGGGATCTGGGGTCAGGACCTGTAATGTTCACCAAGCCAGCTATCTTGCCACAGTTGTGCCTGTGCTGTGCAAATGCTGCTTTGTGTTGCTGCAGGACTTTCCTAACTTCTTTATCCTGACTAATGGCTCGAGGGTCGAACCAGAAGTCTCCTCCTGAGCTAATTCTGGTTTCATAGTCTCCAACTGTGAGCATGGCGGGGGCTCGTGCTGCCTTTGCCATTCTCCATACACATGTATTAACTGGATCAAAAGAGAGGTTGTGGGAGCTCATAAAATCGATTCCTAGGATGTGTTCAGCTGTCTGGGGTAGATCAACCAAAACTACGGGGTGTTTAGTCGTAATGTTCCCTATTTGTATACCTACAGGGGCTGTGATGTGGCCTTGTTGTAAATGACCTGTAAAGCCGCTGAGTGTGATGGTGTCTGTTGTGGGCCACGTGTCTCGCTGAAACATCGTGGAGGAATTGAGTGTGGTGTGGAACCCGCCTGTGTCCCAAAGAAATTCTACGGGGTGTCCCCGGACTTTGCCTGCTACGACCGGTCTACTGGACTTGTCCCAAAGGGTGTCGCAGACCCAAGTTGGGGAGCCCGAACACCGTCAGTCGGTGCCGTTCATGTTTATGTTCTCTGAACGGGCGCTAACGCTATGGATTTGCTTTGCCCTATTCTTATTTAGGGTGCCCGTCTGTTGGTTTTTCTGATGCTTTTGGGACGCATTGCACTCCCCTGTAAAGTGTCCTAATTGTCCACAGTTGTAATATTCCTGGGATTTGGGTTGCGGTGGGCTGTTCCTGCCCTCATTACCCCATGTGGGGTTCTGGTGCGTCCTAACTGGATTCATGGCTGCCTGCTCTTCCTCGGGTTTTGCAAATGCGGTTTTGCCTTGGACGGATTGTTCCCAAGTGCGAGACAATCTTTTCAAAACCCAGTTCTCGTTGTGGGTCTCATCTGAGGGGTCGTAATTTGCGCAAGCTCTCTGTCCTGCCTCTGTCGTGTGAGACACTAGGATTCAAGTCCATTTGGCCATATTATCCACGGACAAATGGGCGCGGGCTAACTCTCCGAAAACTGCTGTGAAATGTATCCACAAGCGTCCAGCAAACGCAGTGGGCTGCTCTGTTCACTTTTGCCTTCACTTGTTCAGGCCTTCTACGGGGTCTCCTCTGTTATAGCCGATCGCATCCAGGATCGCTGTGTGCATTTCTTGGAGTGTGCCTCTTCCTACATTCTGTGGGTGGGGAAGGGCTGCCTCGACTGAGGCTTAAAACTGTGAGCTTCACTTGCTCCTTTTCGTCCAGGCCGTACATGGTAGCCTGCTGGTTAACTCTAGCCAAAAACTGGTGGGGTCTGATGTGGGAAGGAACAGTGTGATTTTTCCACATGCGTCCCGTAAATGGGTCACGGTTAACGGGGTTGTATATAGGAAATCTGCGTTTCCTTCTGTTGCAGCCCTGCGGTGTGTGGTTACAGGGTTCATGGGAGTGTGTTCTGCCTGTTCAGCCGGGGGTTGGGGCGCTTTCCTTTTCTGTGGTTTTTCTTGTGTACATGTCCCATGTACGTATCTGTGGGCGGTTTCATTTAACTCCTGCCAATCGCAGCCGTTTTCCTGGTCTAACTGGGGTCCAAACGTATTTTGAAACCCATTCTGGACAGAAAGCAGAAATTGCAATTCTGCAATTTGCTTCCGGCACTTTGTGTGATCTACAGAGCTCTGCCTTTGTTCCGTCGTGGAAGTGTGGAGGACTCGTAGGGCTGCTTTTAAATCATTGCACTGCTTCTGCAATTTCTCTACCTGTTGCTCGGTTTCTTGTCTTACCAAGACCGCGCGTTGCATGTCCTGGTAGGCCTTATCGTACTGGGTCTGAAAACTACTCAAATGGGCGAGACAAGACTGGTGTGCCCACTTGGCATCATCCACCTCTCTGTCCTTCGCTGCTAACTGTTCTCTCAAATCCTTATTCTCCTTCTCAAAGTCGCTCACATCTCCCTCACTATTTCTGTCTCTCTCCTCAATCTCTCTACGGAGCTTCTAATGACCTCCTCTGTGCCTCGCAATTGTGCCAAGCAGGACACGATTGCCATCGGCTGGCGAGCTTTCTGTAAGCTCTTCTTGTGGATCTCTGACAGGTTCTCCCACCAAGTATGTCCGATACGCCTGGGACCTGTTTCATCATTCACGCAGAATTCGCTCCAAAGGGGCCATCCTTTCCCTTTGAGGTACTTTCTGATTTCCTCTTCCCATACGGGACACTGTCCTACTCTACTGGTCGCTGTGACCTCGAATTCTTGGGGGTTCATAAGGCGTTCCATTGCCTTCATTGCCATTTTCTCTATCTCTGGGTTCTCTACTGAATTTGGAACAGGGGGTGATAAAGTGGTGATGTAAACACGGGTACGGCTTACGCTGTTTTCCGGCCTACAAAACCCCCGACAGTTTTACGCAACAAAACCTCTCGGGTTTACCTTATATCCCTGTTAGTACGCATGCATTAACACACTTCCGAATCTCGGAGGTTTGATCCGTATCGTTCTCACACTTGTGGTTTTTCTGTTTCCAATTGGATTCAAATTCAAATTTGGGTTCTCTCGGAGTGACTAGGCCACTTCTAAGTCGAGTTCCATCTGATTCGCCAGTAAATGTTGCTAATTTGTGTTCTCTTTATTTGGCTCTGAATATGGCGGTCAAAATGGTCGCCTTCCTGAATTCTAATTACGTTTTGCTCGAGTCGCCAGGTATCTTTCGATACCGCCACAAGGTTCGTACCCGAATATTGATCAAAGACTCGGTACACCAGTTAGTTAGTTCAAAGTCAAATGCTTATTTATTTACACACACAGTTAAATATACTCATGCGCAAATACTACAGACTAAACTATCACTACTGCTAAAGCCTATACTTAGCTTCGGGCGCCCACTCAGTCAGAGGAACAATAGCCGTTCGGTTCTGAGGCAGCTGGGGTGGAACTGGTACGGGATAACAGCTAAGGTCGTCTGTCTGGTAGTGTGCGTTGACCTTGATCTTACTTGTTCTGATGTTGCTGTTGGGCAGGTCTCTCCTTGGTGAGAGACGGAGCCAAGAAAACGACTCCCTCTTGGGGGATCCTTCTTATACCCAAAGGGGCTTCACACGCTTTTGGGCGGGCCTTGAACTTGGCCCCTATTAATTGGGCTGTTTCTCAATCGTTCCTATCGATTTCCTCCAATAAATGGGTGGGTGCCCTGATGGCTGGACGTGTCCTAGGTGGCCGTTGGCCTGCTTAGTTCTGGTCTCCTCTGGCACCGGGGTGTCTGCCTTAGTATCGTTTACTTAAATGTTACTCTTTTGTCCCTGGAGATGGCCCATTAGTATACTAATGGGTTTGCAGTTTTGGTCTTGTCTGGGAGCTGCGGCTCCAATATGCAGACACACCCTGAACCTGCTTGTTTTCTCAGTATTGTTCATTTTCCTGGCAATCTTTGCAAAGTGTCCATTTTGTAATCGGGAAGTGGCCATCCCTGATGGCTACACCCGGAATCGGGAAGACCGCAGTTGGGCGCCATTTAGGACAGGTCCCCACATACGAGGGCCAAACGGCATTTGGGGGGGCCTTCCAGGTATTCGGAGACCCCCAGGTGGTTGGCCTCTGACCAGACTGGAACCCTGGCACTGTTGGTACCATACGGGTGCCTTGGCACTGCCGAGATTGCACCCTGACAGTGCCACCTGGGCACCCTGGGTGTGCCAGCCTGGGGCACTGCCCAACTGTTTTAAATCACACCCTGATCTCTTCTTGCACTATGGTACTTCACTCATTGAAGCTCCACAGTACAGGATATGAAGTGCCGTTCGATAGTAGGGTTGCTTCCGATATTACAAGTGCCAGGAACGACCTGTCGATTCCCACCCAGAACATTGCGCCCCCAGTGAGGTAGGACTGGCTTGAATAGGAAAATAAAATTTTGACCAAATAACTTTGTGAGCTCACCAATAACTGTTTGAACACAACTATATTTCTTGTGTCATAAATAGAAAACATTTTGAACTGTTAGCTTCTTTCTCTCTCCACAGATGCTGTCAGATCTGCTGAGATTGACCAGTATTTTCTGTTTTTGTTTCAGATTCCAGTATCCGTAGTAATTTGCTTTATATCTCTTGTAGTATGTGAAACTAGCATCAGTTCACTTATTGTCCTGTTTGACTGACACGCTGGCTGCTGCCATCTTGGGTCAAGTCCTGAGGTAAATGGTCAAAGTGCAAAACTATTCCAGATTGAGAACAACCCGTAACATTCTCCATCTATTCATATCCGGCATTGACTGATTCAACCAGCAGTCTTTGAGTGGAAGAGACCACTCAAAAATTAGTCCAGAAAATAATAATTTTTTTGGATCAACCAGGAGGAGCAGCATTGTTCCTCCTGAGCTCAGATAAAGAAACTTAGACTTGCTCAAGCTTTCTGCTAGCTCCAGCTGGTGTGCACACCCCTGCCCCCTACGCTCAACTTTTGCTACAAAGATTGTAAACAATGTTACTCTGTCTTTCAAGGATGTGGATTACCAATTCCGCTTGTGATTATTCTTGCAGGTTGCACCCTATGTCAACACAATGCCACTACTAATATGAAAATCACACCTATGACAAAGATGGTCACAAACTACCCTTTCCCCTTTTGATTACAACGTCTCAAATCTTTTATCAATTCCACATCCTGGGTTTGTGAATAGCCCATTTCACCAGATAAAGGTGTTTCAATAGGAAGTATTCTGGGTTTATTAATATCATTAGATTAAGTGAATGAGTTTTACCCTATGGAACAGTTTTAGAATTAGCATTGCCAAGGGATGTGGGTGCCGAGCCAGACATAATGGAAGCACAGCTGTTAGCTTGTAATTGGTGTTCACAGCTTGGCCACAGGAGTTTGATGTTCTGGATAAATACATACCATTGTGTGGTTTGATTGTACCAGTTATCTCTTGGTTATCATATTCATGAAGTTACATCATTGTGACTGTGATTCTTTTGGAATAATTTTATTTCCACTCCCAACTTGTTTTTTTAAAGTTGCTTAAAGTTAGTTCTTGGGATGTGCAACTTTTCACCCATTTCTGATAATTGCCCATTTCCGAACTGCTTTACGGTACCTTTAATGCTAACTCTTTTCATGTTAAATGTGTTCTTGCTGAAGGATTGGCTACATTGCCCCCTGCTAACAATTTCAAATAATTTTCCCAATGTCTTTATGATCTCTACAGTTTCCCTCTCACTCTGCCAGAATACCAGCTGCTTGAGAAATCATCTCAACTCCCCAGTTGAGCATTGGATCATTGTGTACAGCAGTCTGATTTTAAACTCCATGAGTGTTCACAGTCCTAAGCTACCCCACAAGAATCAGTTGCACAACATACTTTATCTGAACTGCCAATAATTATCCACTGAGATAGTCTGCAACTATTTCTTCTCAGGATTTCAGCACACGGTAGCATAGTGGTTATCACAATTGCTTCACAGCTCCAGGGTCCCAGGTTCGATTCCCGGCTTGGGTCACTGTCTGTGCGGAGTCTGCACGTTCTCCCCATGTGTGCGTGGGTTTCCTCCGGGTGCTCTGGTTTCCTCCCACAGTCCAAAGATGTGCAGGTTAGGTGGATTGGCCATGATAAATTGCCCTTAGTGTCCAAAATTGCCCTTAGTGTTGGGTGGGGTTACTGGGTTATGGGGATAGGGTGGAGGTCTGAGCTTGGGTAGGGTGCTCTTTCCAAGAGCCGGTGCAGACTCAATGGGCTGAATGGCCTCCTTCTGCACTGTAACTTCTATGATTCTATGATAACATTTTATAAAAGTTGACTTGAGGTGTACAGGGTGATAAGAGGCTTGGATAGAGGATAGCCAGAGTTTACCCCAAGGCGGAAATGGCTATCACGAGGGGACATCATTTTAAGGTGATTGGAGGAAGGTATGGGAAGATGTCAGAGGTAGGTTATTTACACAGAGAGTGGAATGCACTGCCAGCGGAGGTGGTGGAGTCAGTCATTGGGGACATTTAACCGACTCTTGAACATGCACATGGACAGCAGTAAATTGAAGGGGTGTAGGTTAGGTTGATCTTAGATTAGCATAAATGGTTGGTACAACATCGTGGGCCGAAGGGCCTGTACTATGCTGTACTGTTCTATGTTCTATGAACTCTTTAGATTATGCAGTTGAGCCACAACTTCTCCCAAACATACATGAGAATTTTATGATGTTTTGCTCAGAACAATGCATTTTTCTAACAGAATAAAAGAGAATTCCGGTCTCCTCTATCTCTATTCTATACACAACATTAAACCCATCATTGTGCCCAGTCTCCTTCAACCATACACTGTATTGACAATTTTAATGCACTACAATGTCTAGTCCTTTCATCTTTACACTCCACTGCCATTTGTACCCACTTGTGTAAACTATACTGACAACCTGAACACAGTGCAGCACCAGATCTGGCATTGCATTGCCTACCTTAACCCACAATTGTAGCTAATGGTGTTTTTGGCACCAGGAGGGCTGCCAGGTTATGTCAAAGTGGCTAGTGTGCCTTCTCTAGCAGCTGGTCTGTTTAAGAGTGTGGCCAGATTTGGCATCAACCAGATCACTCGAGACGTATGGTTGGTTGTCTCATCTATACCTCTTTTTATTGTATGTACTGCTTTAAACCATTGTCATTCCTAACCCCTTATCTTAATCACATTCATCCCACATGGCAGCACTGAGTTCACTTTAATTATTTACTGAACTGACAATCTTAATCTATCCCAGACTTTTATCCTCTTTACAATTTGTACTTGTATTCATTTGGGAAGCAAGGTCCAGAGATTTGGACGTAGTTGAATAGATGGCATGAACAACTGGGGGGATTGTGCTCAAAAGTGGATGTGTGGGAGTGGTAGCACTTGGACTAGCCAGTTACTATCAATACATGTGGCACACAATAACCGCATTGGCTGGTGACAACAACAATTTGTGCAGACAGCATTGTCTACCTTTTGGCTGCATACCTATTGGGTTGGTGTGGGGTGCGCTATGTGGAGTCCAGGGCACTACTTAAAGGGGAGAAACATTCTGGTTACTCAGACTGTTTAACAATTTGATTAAGGAATGGCTGAAGGAAGGAGCAAATAGTCACCAAGGTTTGCTGATGCTTCACTGGATTCCTTGGTGTAAGCAATGGAGAGGAATAATTCCACAGTCTCAAAGGTCAGCATATATCTCTTAGGAGGTGCTGGCTGGCTCCATTTAAGTAATGTCCTGGACACCTACTGTTAGCCCGTTCCCTGATTCGGAATACTGTCAATCAAAGCTGTGGGTACTGCTGCCCAGGATTGTCCTGCAGGAATTGATGATTCATCTCCAGGACACTGGGTTGGGGGCAAACCAACAGAAAAATCATAGAAGATTTTTAAAAATCTGCCAATACTTTTTGTTTATTAGTTTGTTTATTAGTTATCTAAATATTGGGGATGAAGAGAGAGAAAAGTCTGACTGACCATCAAGAATCATCTATTCATGTCATGACGATTAAGTTCACTGTTTAATTAGTGCCACAATGATGGCATGAGGAAAGGGAGGAGGTCATAATGATGAAATCTTCACCAATACATCCAAGCTGTGTTGGTGACGTGAAGCCTGAGCAGTTTTCTCACTTGTCTATCCCTGCATTTGATGCTGTTTCATAAGGCTACCGTCTGGAAGGTGGAGGTCAGCAGTGGGAAGTGTTGGTAATAGTTCAGAGCTAGAGATTCCCCAAGGAGGGAAGAGGACCTTAGTGGAATTCTCTCCCTTAGTCCTGATGGGACATAGAAATGTAAGAACATTGGAACAGGAGGAGGCTATTTAACCCATTGTGCCTGTTCCATTTTGATCAGTGCGGTTGGTTTACAGCTGCTGAATTGAGACTGCGTCAACTCAATTAATGGAATTGGGTCATTAATGAGACTAGTATTGATAATCGGTGCATAGGCTCCACGTGCCTAAGGTTAATCTAATTTATGTTTATGAACTCTATGGAAATCAAAGATTACATTATGGTTCCTTAGATCTGTTGAAAACATAAACATTGTGAGCAGGATCTAAGGAAACACTCAATCGTATTCAGATTTCATCAGCTGCTACTTTGACACACTTTTAATCAGCCAAGCCTATTATAAGCTAAACATATATTTCTCTTGAGCTGGATGAGAATGATCTAATATTCTGATGAAAAGTCATTGATCTGAAATACAAATTTTGTTTTTTTCTCTCCACTAATGCTGCCAGACCTTCTGATTTTTTTTTTACCTTTCACGGGGTGTGGCCAATATTGGCTAGGCCAGCATTTAGTGGGGAGGCAGTGGTGTGGCGGTATTGTCACTGGACTGGTAATCCAGAGATCCAGGGCACCCAGGTTTGAATATCGCTGGTAGATGTTGAAATTTGAATTCAATATTAAGACTATGAAATGATTGTTGTAAAAACCCTTCCGGTTCACTAATTCCCTTTAGGGAAGGAAATCTGGTGTCCTTATCTATTCTGGCCTACATATGACACCAGATCCACAGATACTGCAGGTGGTAAGATTTGAATTCAATAAGTATCTGGAATTAAAAGTCTAACGATGACCATGATTGTTATAAAAACACACCTAGTTTACTAATATCCTTTCGGGAAGGCAATCTGCCGTCCTTACCTGGTCTGGCCTACATGTGACTCCAGATCCACAGCAATGTGATTGACTCTTAACCTGATGTGCATTGGCAACTGTGTGGTGCTCACCAGAATGTGCACCAGAAGCCTGTCCACTAATGTCGCCCACTGAGGCGTGTATCTCTGGGGTGTGGGGATGACAGATGTGCCGAGAAAATGTTGGCCTCCTCGGAGCTCCCTTCTGATGTGTTCTCTTGTGAGGCGGGGAGGGGGGGGGGGGGATGAGGGAGAGCACCCTGGATGTTCTGGCACCGACAGATGAGGATCCTGCAGGAGAATGGACATGTGGCCAGTGGGAGGAATGGGTCATTTTGCATGGCATTAACACCTTTTGTGTGACAGGTCATCTGGGTGGGGGGGCGGGTGGAATCTCCACTCTGCATCGTACGCCAACCTCTACATCAGGTGACAGATCTGCCCTCTGCCACCCCCGTGACCTCCAGGGACCATTCCACGTAGGGGGTGAGGACTCTGATGTCCTGCACCCCGCTGCCCATCTGGGCCATCTTCCATCTGTTGTGAACTGCATGCGTCGATCATCATGGAGGGGTGAGGGGGTAGGGGTAGAGGGGCGTGTTGGTGGGGGGAGGGGAAATAGGTCATACGAAGGATGGGGAGTATGGAGCGATGGGGAGTATGGGAGTTGACCTCCTTATGGCACTGGGTTTCAGTCCTTTTGGTGATGCTCCTTGAGCTGACGGCCGCTGCCAATTCCTCCCAGGTGGTATTTGTTGCCCTGTGGCTGGCCCTCCGAGCTGGCTGCTATGTGGCTGACCCTCCGGGGAACAGGGTATCCCATCTGATTTTGACAGGGTCCAGCAGTCTGGCAATGTCGGCATCCCTGAATCGTGGGACTGGATTCCTCGGTGGCATGGATGCGAGCTGTGTGGGATTCGCTGTGCAGGAACGGTTTAAGTGCTGCTCTCCCTTGTTTGTGGTTATCTGGCGAGCGCAGTCCCTGCAAATCTGATGGCAGGACAGTCATTTATGGCGTGAAGCCCTTGGGGCCTCTTTTTAAGAGGTCCAATTAACGCTTTATAACCATTAATGCCTTGCCTGGCTGAGCGTCGGGAAGTTCCAGGATTTTTCCATTAAATCGCACCCGAAGTGTCAACCTGATTGAAGCTATCAACACAGGACCTCTTGCATGTCAAATACATAAACAGCAAGTGATGCACAGACCCAAGTAATTCAACAACCATCGGATCAGATCTAAACTCTGCAGTCCTGGCACATCCAGTCGTGAATCATAGTGGACAATTAACCAACTCATTGAGGAGAATTCTCCACATATATCGCCGTTCTCAATGATGGGGAGCCACGCAAATTTGTGTAAAATATATAACTGAGGAATTTGCAATGATTTTCAGCCAGAAATGCCAAGTGCAAGATCCATCTCAGCCTCCTTTGGAGGTCCCCAGCATCACAGATACTAGTCTTTAGCCAATTCACTTCACCCCACATGATAACAAGAAATGTCTGAAGGCACTGGGTACTGTAAGGGTTGTGGTCCCTGTAATAGAACTGAAAACTTGTGCTCCATTGTTCCAGTACAGCTACACCACTGGCATCTACCCAGGAATGTAGCATGGTAGCATTGTGGATAGCACAATTGCTTCACAGCTCCAGCGTCCCAGGTTCGATTCTGGCTTGGGTCACTATTTGTGCGGAGTCTGCACATTCTCCCCGTGTGTGCGTGGGTTTCCTCCGGGTGCTCCGGTTTCCTCCCACAGTCCAAAGATGTGCAGGTTAGGTGGATTGGCCATGCTAAATTGCCCTTAGTGTTGGGTGGGGTTACTGGGTTATGGGGATAGGGTGGAGGTGTGACCTTGGGTAGGGTGCTCTTTCCAAGAGCTGGTGCAGACTCGATGGGCTGAATGGCCTCCTTCTGCACTGTAAATTCTATGTCTATGTAAAAATGTGGAAAATTGCCCAGATATGTTCTGTGCACAAAAAGCAGGACAATTCCAACACGGCCAATAACCACTCCTTCTGTCTACCCTCGATCATCAGGAAAGTGATGGAAGGGCACATTAGACAGCACATTCCGAACCCATGATAACTACCATCTAAAAGGACAAGAGGAACAGATATAATGGAATGCCATCACCTTGAAACCCCCCTTCAAGCCACTCACCATTCTAAATTGGAAATATATCGCCATTCCTTCACTGTCGCAGGGTCAAAACCCTGGAACTCCCTCCCTCACAGCACTGTGGGTGTACCTACATGACATGAACTACAGTGGTTCAAAGAGGCACCTCACCATCACTTTCTCAAGGGCAATTAGGGATGGTCAACAAATGCAGGCCTAGCCAGCGAAGCCCACATCCCATAAATGAATTAAAACATTTAAAAGAAATTGCCTGTTTTTATGTCAGATTTCCATAAGGGATGTTATTTGCTTTAGTATTCTGAAGTTTCACTTGCTTTTATCATCGCCCAATGATCAGAATTTGATTTTGTTGCTTCCATTTTGCCCACTAGTGTTCAGAATCTACCTATCATCAAGAATCTTTCCAATCTTCTCAAGTTTATACTTTCTTTATTACTTCAAGTAAATCGGGGATTTGCTTTGAGTAATAGACCGCATCACTGTGTCATTGTGCGGCTGAATGCTTCAGCGAGGAAGCTCAAAGAATTTGGGATATTGCTTTTATTAATTTCATCCATGGTCTGATATTGTGGAAAGATATTCTGCTGTCATATGTTTTCTGCCTTGTGATGTATCTGTTCTTGCATTTTGCAGTTATGAGCATTATTATACCTGATTTTATCAATGTTGTTACGCAACTCAAGCAGATTACTGCTAACGTGTTCCAAACATCAGGTCATTTTCATTGTACTGAGTCTTAACCCATTGCAACACCTGATCCTTTTTTCCAATATCCACTGTAGTGATAGTTGTAATGCATAGCAAAGCCCATTCTCAATGTCTATTCCAGATGGTGAGAGATCTCTTGTGGTCTTGAGTTACATGTTTTATTACTCGATTACAGATTTAATGGGATGCAGCACATGATTATGGGTACCAGAGTGGTTTACTGACACCTGCAAATGATATAGCAGACAATTCCCTTCCTTCCACAGAAAATGTAATCACAATGGCTAATGGAATGTTGGCCTTTATCTCCAGGAGTAAATTCAAAAGTGTGGAAGTGGCACTTGCATCGTATCCCAGGAAATAAATATTGGGTGCAAAATTCATTTATGTAGTATCACAGCTGGTACTATAATGAAGAGAACCATCTCCTCAGTAGGGTTCAGAAGATTTAGACATCCTTGTCCCCACTGGGCTGCTCTGATCCCTTCTATTGTGTCCTGAATGAGAGAGGACAAAACATCAATGGTTGTAAAATGCTTTGGTTAGCTGAATAGTCTGAGGTAATGGGAAACATAGAAATAGCAGAGACATAAACTCAATACATTGGCTCGGTTTTCATGGTGGAGGACACTAGAACTGTTTCATTCGGACAGGTAATGCTGAAGTTGTTGAAAAGGACTAACTGAAAACAATCACCATCACTAGGGAAAAGTACTGAGCCAGCTATTGGGATTAAAGGCAGACAAGTCCCCAGAGCCTGTTAGCCTACATCCTAGGGTCTTAAAGGAAGTGGCAGCAGAGATAGTTGAGGCATTCATTATAATATTCCAAAATTCCCTGGATTATGGAAAGGTCCCATTGGATTGGAAAGAGGCTGGTGCTACGCCCCTGTTCAAAAAGGGAGAAAGGCAGAAAGTGGGAAGCGATAAACCACTTAGTTTAACTTGTGTCATTGGGAAACTGTTGGAATCTATGGAAGTAATAAAAGGCCATTTGGAAAGTTGAAACAAAATCCATCAAAGTCAACATGGTTTTAGGAAAGATAAATGGTGTGTGATTAATTTGTTGGAGAGGATAACAAGCAAAGTGGATAATGGGGATCCTGTGGATGTAGTGTATCTGGACTTCCAGAAGGTACTTGGTAAGGTGGTCCAGAAATATTTAGTACACAAGTTGAGATCCCTCGGGGTTTGGGGTGGTACATTAGTTTGCTTAAAGGATTGACTAACCAACAGAAAGCAGCGCATGGGGATAAATGGGTCTTTATCTGGTTGGCACACTAATGGTGTGCCACAGGGTTTGGTCCTTCGGCCCCAACTATTTACAATCTATATTAATGACTTGGATAGGGGGCAGATTTAGGTCAGTTGGCTGGACAGCTGGCTTGTGATGCAGAGTGAGACCAACAGGGCGGGTTCAATTCCTGGGCGGGCTGAGGTTATTCATGAAGGTGCCGCCTTCTCAACCTTGCCCCTCACGTGAGGTGTGCTGATCCTTGGGTCAAATCGCCACCAGTCAGCTCTCCCTCTCAAAAGGGGAAAACAGCCTATGGTCACCTGGGACTATGGCAACTTTATGACTATTAGATACAGAAGTTAACTATTCGTTAATGACTTGGATGCAGGACAGAAGGTACCGTAGCCAAATTTGCAGATGACACTAAAATATCTAGGAGAGAAAGCAAGTTACAATGAAGAAATTAGAAATTTACAAATGGATATAGATAGGTGAGGTGAATGGGCCATAATTTGGCAGATGGAATTTAAATTGGTTAAGTGTGAGGTTATCTATTTTGGTCATAGGGATAAAAAGACAGCTTATTATCTAAATAGAGAGAAACTTCAAAATGCTTCGTTCAGAGGAATCTGGGTGTTCTGGTGCATGAATTGCAAAAAGTTAGTATGCAGCTGCAGCAGGTAATAAGGAAGGAAAATGGAACTTTGGCATTCATTGCTAATGGAATAGAATATAAAAGTAGGAAATGATGTTAGAACTGTTTTGGCCTTGATGAAACTGCATCTGGAATACTGCACACAGTTTTGGTCTCCTTACTTGAGGAAGGACGTAAATGCATTAGAGGCGGTTCAGAGGAAGTTCACTCGATTGACTCCAGGGATGAAGGGCTTGTCTTATGAAGAAAGATTGGGCAGTTTGGGCCTATACCCACTGGAGTTTAGAGAATGAGATATATATGATGCTAAACGGGATTGACAGGGTAGACATAGAGCAGATATTTTTCCTCGTTGGATATTCTAAAATAAGAAGCCATAGTTTTAGGCTAAGGGGTGACAGATTTAAAACAAATGAGGAGGAATTCCTTCACTCAAAAGGCTCATAAATCTGTGGAATTCTCTACCCCCCGAGTGCAGTGAACGCCGCTTCACTAAACAATTAAAGGAGGAGATAGATAAGTTTTTAATTAGTAGTGGGATGAAGGGTTATAGACAACAGGCAAGAAGGTGGATTTGAGGCCGCAATGAGATCAGCCATGATCATATTGAATGACGGAGCAGGCTTGAGGGACTGAATTGGCTACTTTTGCTGCAACTGTTCTTATGCAAGTCGAGGTACTGAGAGATGGGTGTGAGGCTGGCATCACTGAGGGTGAGGTGGAGTATCTGGGTGTTAGGCATCGGGCCTGAGTGCCAAGGAATGCTTCTGGGTGAGTGATTGGCATGTGGTTCATTTAAGCACTGTAAGATTGGTGTGGTGGTTAGATGTCTTGAATAATGCATTTAATGACCTTGACTGTTCATGATAATTAGCAAGAGGTTTCCTTGTCCATTTGTGACCTAATGTCATTAGACTTCATGGGATTCAGTCGATATTGGGCACTCGCAGGGCAACTCTGTCCTGATTTTATACCACTGTGTCACAACCTCTGATGGATCTGTTCAGATATAACCGGGGTCATGATGGTGAAACTGATGTAATGTAGAATATTTATAAAAATTTAAGCTTGAAAAACACTTGTGCCACCTTTATGCTCTCAATAAATCTTATGGCAATGGCGTTTGGCGGATACGTTATTGCCCTGCTGAAGAGCCTCCCTGTTTGTTATAGCTTGCCCAGATCTGCTGCATTGTCAACTGACACCAGGTGTCACAACTGGAATGCTTCCCCTGATGTATGGTCGCACATGTCCCCTGCACACTACTGGCACTTAAAATATTAATTATGATCAGGTGGGAACCTGCAAGAAGCAAGTGAGCAGAAGTGGTGCCCACTTACTGTTTTGCCATCAACAATAATGTGCCAAGGTTAAGATTTCGCCTATGGACTTCAAAAAATAGGGGTGGGAGGGAGGACAGTTCTGGTGCAACCTTTAAATAGTTGTAGCCACTTCAGGGGCATGATTACCTTTCAATAGGGTGGCTTGATGGCACAGTGGTTACCACTGCTGCCTCACAGCGCCAGGGACCGGGTGGGATCCCGGCCTTGGGTGACTGTCTGTGTGGAGTTTGTACATTCTCCCAGTATCTGCATGGGTTTCCTCTGGGTGCTCCGCTTTCCTTCCTCAGTCCAAAGATGTGCAGGTTAGGTGGATTAGCCATGATCAATGCATGGTGGGTTACGGGAATAGGGCAGCGGAGTAGGCCTAGGTAGAGTGCTTTTTTGGAGGGTTGGTACAGACTCAATGGACCGAATGG
Organism: Scyliorhinus torazame; assembly: GCF_047496885.1. Taxonomy (NCBI): domain Eukaryota; kingdom Metazoa; phylum Chordata; class Chondrichthyes; order Carcharhiniformes; family Scyliorhinidae; genus Scyliorhinus; species Scyliorhinus torazame. The sequence continues at coordinate 94,209,988 of NC_092714.1, read as the reverse complement.
CCTCCTTTTGCACTGTAGGGATTCTATGGAATATGGTGACTGCATACAATAAAAACAGAAGTCTCGGGAGAGAGGAACTAGAAGGGTCCCAGCTTTATCTGATGCATCAATTGAAGTGCTGTTGGCAGAAGTGAAGGCTAGGAGGGATTGTCTCATGAGCATTAAGAGGGCAGAGGCCTCATAAGAATGAGTGGTACGGGTTTATCTAGAGGGTGATTACAGAGGCAGAGCAAACTCCACCACCCCATATCTGCCACACACAGGTTCAGTGACCTGTCAAGGTGAATCAACTTTCTGGTACAAATTCAGATGCTTTACCTCTCATACAGCTTCACTCATCCTTTTACCTAACATGCCCTGCACGCCCTCAGCTGTAGGTGTCAGGGAAATCCACTTCTGAGGTGTGTTGGAGGGTGAAATTATGTCTTGTGACTCTTCCGAGGGATTTGAAAGTTGTATTGATAATACATGTTAGTTTAGGGTCTATTTTTGCTTCTTAGTGCGCTGTGGATGGAACAAAGTATAAAATGGCAAATGTGAATCAGTGAAGTGGAATTGCATAGAGCATTACAGTACAGAAGCAGGCTATTCGGTCTAACAGATCCATGCCAGTGTTTATGTTTCACACAAGTCATCGAACTTCATCTCACCCTCACCCTATCAACATATCCTTCTATTCCATTCCGGGTGGTAATAAGTTCCACATTCTCACCACTCTGAATAAATAAATAGACAAGAATCAATGGTTTTCTACTGATGGGCTTTGATGTGTTGGGTACTCTGCTACACAGACGAACCAACACGGTTGCGAATGGTACAACTCAGTTTTATTGCTAACATTTATTTACAGTGGTAAACTGGTTACTGAGGTTCGATCATAAACCTAGAATCTGTGGACCTATTCCTAATACTATCTTGTAGTGGCGCTCAGCACATGATGGATGTCTGAGTGGCTTGCTATGAGCTCTGTGCCCTGAGCTGTCTCCTGCTGGAATGCTCAGGAAGTGTCGTGTTCCCTGTTTTGTACTGTGTATGCTCTTGCCTGTGGTGTTGTGTGTGTGTTGATTGGACCGTTGATCTATCCATCAGTATGTATGTGCTGTGATGTTTACCTGAATATCATGACCGGCTTCAGCCCAAAAGCTGTCAAGGACACAAAATTAAGCAAGATGCTAAAGATATTTATTTTTTAATGTTTTGGTGGCCAAGTGTTCAATCCTTCACATTTTAATGATAGTGAAGAGTTAATTACCTCCACTCTTTTCAGCTTTTAAGAACCAGATTGGAAGTGGAAGACCAATGAGTATTGCTTGACGCAGACAGTTGCCTCCATGTGTGTGTGATGGTCTGCTTGCTCCTGTCACACCAGATGTGAGTAGGCACTGAAAACATTGATTTCAGCTTACATCCCTGTGTAAACAAACAAACTAATGCCACGCATCAGTTTTTTCCATGCCCTTGAAAGGAGAGAGAGAAAAAAATCTGTCTTGCTGATTGAAAAGGGGGATTTTAAAACCATTGACAAAAAGCATTCCAAAGAAAGACACTCCACCTAAAGGTTTCTCAACTCAGTGGTTATTTCCTGGCAGTGTTTCAGCCCCACTCCATAGACATGCACTGATCGGTATTTAGGTAGTTCCTATCAAATGATTGCATCGGAAACTCGTTCTTTCCCTGCTCACTTACTCCAAGTAGACCTGCATGGTTTCCCAATCTGCGCTCCACTGCAAAATTGAGAATCTTTGCTGCAAGCCACTCGAAAGTGGTGAAATTGCTTCCTGACCACTGAAATTGAGAGACCCAAAACAATCTGAAACGGATTCAAGAGAGGAAGGGAATTAATGAGAAAAATAACATTGTCCACTTCAAAGGATTCCAAATTCTATATTACAGTATTAAGAATTTAAAAATATATATTTTGGAGATGGGAATTAATACATTTGAAAAGTTTCTAATCTACATTTGTGTCATTGAAAGTATGTATTTGTGGCTTGGTGCTAACTGAATTCCTTAAATTCAGTTGGATCAAACCGTCCGTGAATCTTGAAATGAATGCAAATTGATTTTTAGCTTTTTGTATCTTCGTGTTCTTCGATCAGCATGCTTGGAATGAACTCTGTATTGTCTGATGCAAATTAAATGGAAATGGGATGTCTGAAACAAGAAAATGGGTGCTAAAATACTACCTTTATGACCCTGAGATTTGTAGTAAGTAACATATTTGGCTTCCATTGCATGCTCTGTAAACAGAATCTCAATGTGCCTTTGAACAAGAGCAGCAGCACGGACACGATCTATAAATCCTTTGTCTTATAATGACTTGCCTTTGATAGCTATCGTCCAAGGACTATAATTAGCTGGGAATTTTATTGCACCAGAAGACTGTTTTTCTTTGATTTTTTTAGCTTCGTCATCAGATGTAATTTATATATTGCTCATGCCTGACTATGAAAATCAGTCACCTACATCATTCAAAGTCTGTATGAACCACTGGAAAGGTATAAAACCTGAACCATTCCAAAACTAGCAACTCAAATTCTACTGATAGATTAATGTGTCATATCACTGTCCTTCAGTTATCAGCCAATCGCATTTCTAAACATGTCTCAAATAAACATGTTTAATGCTGTTAAATATAACAATCTTGCAGCTATGCACAAAGATGAACATCACAGAGTTTTGCAGTCTCAGTCGAGCTCCCATTGCACAAATCGGTGTAGAGTCCTGCAGGCTAACCAATGCTTCAAAGCAAAATGACAGCAAATGCTGATGTAAACTAGCTGACATGAGGCGAATAGGTAGATTTTATAACCACTAGGCTGGTACATTAAGCACATCCATAGGCGGTAAGGCAGAGGAACAGGGACATTGCACTTTACTTGGGTTAATGAATTTTAGCAGCTTTTGTGACAGAGTTGTTGAGCATTTGCACATGGCTCATCATTCAGAACACTTCTTTTTCAATTTCTGCAAGTAGTACACCACTGGATGAAATCTTTGAATATATGTATTTTGATTGAATGCTTCACAATCCGAATATATTCAAGGTCATACAAATTACAAATCAGGCCTAATACAAATATGTTCCACTTATTAAAATGTTTAATGAGGGAAATATTGGATAACACCCAAAATAGGTATAGAAATTGCATTTCACTATTTACCTGTGTGCGTTCCTTCTGATGCAGACAGTACGCATACTTTGTGCTGACTGCTAATTTAAATGATAGCAGCCTCCAGCTCCCATTGACATAGGACAAGGAAAATTCTCTTCAGGTGTCTGAAATTGAGTCCCTACTATTTGGGCACAAAAAGGTGCAGTTCACGGGAGTGAAATGTCATCCAAAGCATGCATATGCACACTTTGGATAAGAATCTGGCTTGCGAGGGTCCTTCCTGTATTCCATTATTTCCCCTTTCTTTTATCTTTGCCATTTCATTTTTGATCCATGCCCATGTGTGACTAATGGTCATGTGTCTTTAATTCAAGCAAAGGAATCCAGAAGCAGGCGATATCGCTGTGCTAATCTGTGCTGGTTTGAACTGGCGTTGTGGACTGACCGGTGCCAGTGAGAAAGATTGGCTGGGACTTGGTTGGATTGATTTGGCTGGTGCCCAATGAATTGGGTCAAAAGGCTGTGCCCTGCCTGGTAACAGGTGATGATTGGGTCTCATCTCACTGAAATGGTTCTCAGAGACCTGAAAATGTCAGTTTCGATTCGGGCAGCATGGAAGTAAAAGGTCCAGTGAATCCTCTCCAGAAATGTCCAGCTAACTCTCTCCAGAAGACTGCTATGATGGCTGTCTCTGTGGGCGCTGGATTCATGAGACTACAGAGGCCTGGAGACAAACGACAAACTGAAAGCAAGGGTTTGGAGAAATGAAGTGCCTCTTCAGGAAAGTTGAGTACTGTATTTCTAAACTTTGTAGAAGACCAGTACAGGTGCAAGACCTTCGTTCACTGTGAAGAAAGTATGCTTTAAAAATTCATCTGAAACAAAGTCTCTTTGCCTTTCACTTATGATGTCTATCCCTTTCCATTCTCTGTGTTTGTCTGCCTTGTGTGTGTGTGTCTGTATGGAGGGTGTGTTTGTCTGCCTTGTGTGTGTGTGTCTGTATGGAGGGTGGGGGACACGTTAAAAGTGGGAGTTATGTATTCGTTAATCATTAACCAACTGTATCAGTTATGTATTTCATTACAGGTCTTGTTATAAATAAATAGTAGTTGTCTTTATATTTACAAACCTCGTGACTGTAATTAATGGGCAGCCAAGGACCAAAGACTTTGGGTATGTTTATAAGAATTATTGGTTAATTCACTTGTATTGTGACTCTGGACAAGTAGGGCTAGAATTTCCCAGGCATTTGTAACACACTGGACACCATCTTGTTTAGGGTGTTAGTGCAACTAACATCTGCTGGAAATATCATCTACTGGAAATATCAGAACAAATAGAACACGTTGTCAGTTTACATTTGATGCTGATTTGATGTCAGTGGTGTCATTGTTGAGCTTAAAGCTCTCGCTGACACATATAGCAGTTTATGCATTCAGCAGCAGGAAGAACACCCAACTACATCAGTGCTAATTAAATGAATCATCAACTATTTACAGGATAGTTGCTGATTGATTTCTTTGGTTGTTGCTTTATAAAATCTGGCAGGCTTTTAGTGCTTTCCAATGTCTTTTCAACTTGCAGATGTCTACAGGATGTAGTGCATTGCAGGATAACTTTTTCTTGACTTCAAGGCTTCTAATAGTACTAATAATCTTTATTGTCACAAGTAGGCTTATATTAACACTGCAATGAGGTTACTGTGAAAACCCCCTAGTCTCCACACTCCAGCGCCTGTTTGGGTACACTGAGGGAGAATTTAAAATGTCCACTTCACCTACCAGCACGCCTTTTGGGGCTTGTGGGAGGAAACCGGAGTCCCCAGAGGAAACCCACGCAGACACAGGGAGAACGTGCAGACTCTGCACAGGCAGTGACCCAAGTCGGGAATCGAACCTGGATCCCTGGCGCTGTAAAGCAGCAGTACTAACCACTGTGCTACTGTGCTGCCCACTGCACAAAGCAGTTGCTCCCAGATATGGATGCACTATTAGGAATTCCTTTTTAGAGTACAGCATAATTGGGAGAAGGGGCAAATGCCATGAAAAGTGATAAAAGAGGGAGGAGAAGTTCAAAAAAACTCTCAGCACGAAGCCATATCAACCCAGGGTGTTCAGGAGGAAATACACATGATTGGGCCCACAAGTGTGCAAACAAAGTGTGGAAAATAATAGACTCTTGTTCGGCCACAGATCCCTTTGCCAAGTTGGTGTTGGGCTCCACCATGCTTTTTGATATTGATATTGAACACAGGCTTTTTGGCAGGTTTCCCATTGCACAAAGCATTGGGTTTTGCGTGGTGAATGTATAATTACTGATAATTCACCAGTGCACTGTGTTATGTTATTAACCCTCTGGGCTCTACCTATGGGCCATTGTGTGGCTTCACCCACAGGTGATATGTTGGGGCATGTACCGGCTCCGCCCCCTTTACAGGAAGTATAAGAGCTGCTGACCTGCGGGGCCGCCTTCAGTGTTGTACCGATCAAACTATGTGAGACAGCGCCTGCTCGAAAAAGGGGCCCAGGACCTGGACGACACGGTAAAACTGGCTACCTCTCTGGAGGCCACTTTTCAGAGCCTTACTGTGTTCCCGGCCGATCACGCAACTCCCTCATGGGCCCCCGACCCGAGACTACCCCAGGCCTGTGCCGCGCGGCCGCCAGCCCATCATGGGCGGCTACCCTGCTACTTTTGCGGCCAGCCCCAACACACCCGACTGCACTGCCCGGCCCGCAACGCGAACTGCAGCAGCTGTGGGCGAAAAGGACACTTCGCCAAGGTCTGCCTGGCCAGGTCTAAGATCTCAAACTCACAGACCCGATCCACAGACTCACAGGCCTGCAGACCCCGCAAGGTGGCAGTGTGTCTGCCGACTCCGCCTCCGCATAACATGTGCCACTCATGGGGGCTGCCATCTTGGCCTTCTTCCCCCACGCGGCCGGCCACGTGTGATCCATGGGGTCCGCCATTCTGGACGCCATCTTCCTCACCGCCCGCCACGCTCGACCAACGGGGGCCGCCATCTTGGCCGCCATCTGCTACGCTATGCAGGACAGGACGTTCACTAGGTCCGAGGTCCAGCGTCTCTTGCGGGAGTGGGTCGTAGAGGCCAGCAATAGCCCCTGGAGAGCTCAGGTGGTGGTTGTCAAGACCGGGGAAAAGTTCCGGATGGTGGTTGATTACAGCCAGTCCATTAACCGGTTTACGCAACTCGATGCGTACCCCCTTCTCCGGATTGCAGACAAGATAAATCAGATCGCGCACTACCGCGTGTTCTCCATGGTGGATCTGACGTCTGCATACCAACAGCTCCCAATCCACCCGGAGGACCGTCACTACACGTCGTTTGAGGCAGACGGCCGCCTTTTCCATTTTCTCCGGGTCCCCTTTGGCGTCACGAACGGGGTTTCGGTGTTCTAACGAGTGATGGACCAAATGGTGGACCAGTACGGGCTGCGGGCCACGTTTCCGTACTTGGATAATGTCACCATCCATCTGCGGCCATGATCAGAAGGACCATGACGCCGACCTCCACCGATTTCTCCAAACTGCCCAAAAGATCAACCTCACCTACAGCAAGGAGAAATGCGTTTTCCGCACAACCAGGCTAGCCATCCTCGGCTACGTCGTGGAAAATGGGGTCCGAGGGCCTGACCCTGACCGTATGAGCCCCCTCCTACAACTCCCTCTCTCTCACTGCCCCAAGGCCCTGAAGAGGTGCCTTGGATCTTTCTCCTATTACGCACAGTGGGTCCCCCAGTATGCGGACAAAGCCCGCCCAATATTTAAGGCCACCCTCTTTCCACTGGCAGCCGAGGCCCACCAGGCCTTCAACTGCATCAAGGAGGACATCGCCAAAGCTGGTCGCCTCAGGGGTCGTTCTCACTGCCACCCTCAACCAAGCAGGCAGACCGGTAGCGTATTTTTCACGCCCCCTCACCACCTCCGAAATTCGACACTCCTCGGTCGAAAATGAAGCCCAAGCCATCGTGGAAGCCGTGCGGCACTGGAGGCACTACCTCGCTGGTAGGAGGTTTACCCGCGTCACCAAGCACCGATCGGTTGCCTTAATGTTTGACAATACGCAGCGGTGCAAGATCAAGAATGATGAGATCTTGAGGTGGAGAGTCGAACTCTCCACCTATAACTACGATATAGTATATCGTCCTGGGAAGCTCAACGAGCCCCCAGATGCCCTGTCCCGCGTCACATGCGCCAGCGCGCAAGATGACCGACTACGGGCTATCCACGATGACCTCTGCCACCCGGGGGTCACCCGGCTCGCCCATTACATCAAGGCCCGCAACCTGCCCTACTCCACCGAGGAGGTCAGAGCTATAACCAGAAACTGCCAAATCTGTGCGGAGTGTAAACTGCACTTCTATCGACCAGATAAGGCCCACCTGGTAAAGGCATCCCGGCCCTTTGAACGCCTCAGTATCGATTTCAAAGGGCCCCTCCCCTCCAATAACTGCAACACGTACTTCCTTAACATCATAGATGAGTTCTCCCGCTTCCCGTTTGCCATCCCCTGCCCTGATATGACCACCCCCACTGTCATTAAAGCCCCGCATAGTGTCTTCACCCTGTTTGGTTTCCCCAGTTATGTCCACAATGACAGGGGCTCGTCGTTCATGAGCGACGAACTGCGTCAGTACCTGCTCAGTAAGGGCATCGCCTCGAGCAGGACTACCAGTTATAACCCCAGGGGAAATGGGCAGGTGGAGCGGGAGAATGCGACGGTCTGGAAGACTGTCCTACTGACCCTGTGGTCCAGGAATCTCCCAGTTTCTCACTGGCAGGACGTCCTCCCTGATGCGCTCCACTCTATTAGGTCACTCCTTTGCAAGGCCACAAACCAGACTCCTCATGACCATTTGTTTGCTTTCCCTAGGGGAGCTACCTCAGGGGCCTCGATTCCGCCCTGGCTGATGACACCGGGTCCAGTCCTCCTCCGAAAACATGTTCGGAGGAGGACCGACCCCCTGGTAGAGAGGGTCCAGCTCCTGCACTCCAACCCACACTATGCGTACGTCGAACACCCCAATGGCCAGCACAATACCATTTCCCTCCGGGACCTGGCGCCCACAGGCTCCAACACCACTCCCACTACTGCATCCCCCACACTACGTCCCGTCCAACCTCCCATGTTCAGCGCCCCCACCCCTATATGGTTCCCGCGCTCCCACCCGCCGCACTGGTCCACAGGAATGAAGCTCCGGAAGAGCCGCTCCCGGAGTCCACGCCTGTGCCTGCTCCGGACCCACTTCCACAGCCACCCGAAGCGGCTGCAACACCAGTGCTTCGGCGGTTGCAACATACGATCCGGGCACCGGACCGACTAAATCTATGAGCCCGTCACCCCCGCCGGACTTCATTTTTTAATCAGGGGGTGAATGTGGTGAATGTATAATTACTGATAATTCACCAGTGCACTGTGTTATGTTATTAACCCTATGGGCTCTACCTATGGGCCATTGTGTGGCTTCACCCACAGGGGATATGTTGGGGCATGTACCGGCTCCGCCCGTGGCTCCACCCTCTTTACAGGAAGTATAAGAGCTGCTGACCTGCGGGGCCACCTTCAGTGTTGTACCGGTCACAGGCAGGCTCAGTTCTGAGCTGATTAAAACCACGGTTTTCTTCTCCACGTGTCTTCGAGTGAATTGATGGTCGCATCACATACCCATGAACATTCCTCTGCAACAGTGTTTGATTTGACCCTCCAGCGAGCTGCATGACACCCGCTCTACTTTTTCTCATAGACCCAGCTGCAGCCTACTTGCATCACCACAAGTTGATCCTACTTGTAGTTTATCTTCTGATAGATGGACATTGTCAGAATCTGAGCTGGTGGCTACGAGTGTGAAATCAATTGACAGTGCTCTGTCTTCATTATGACCCTCTTTGGTGTTGCTCCACGAGCTGGTGGGATTGCATCAATTGCGGATCTGAAATAAAAACACACAGTTAAGCTTGGAGGCACAAGTGGTTAGCACAGTTGCCTCATGGCGCCGAGGTCCCAGGTTCGATCCCGGCTCTGTGTCACTGTCCGTGTGGAGTTTGCACATTCTCCCTGTCTTTGCATGGGTTTCGCCCCCACAACACAAAAACCATGTGCAGGATAGGTGGATTGACCACTCTAAATTGCCTCTTAATTGGAAAAAATAAATTGGATACTCTAAACTTAAAATTAAAATAAAGGTTAAGCTTGGAGTGGTGTTGGAGGGGGCAAGTAAGAGGTGCCTGCTTACACCATCTACAACTTGCTAATCAGAAGAGATTGAGAGTGTAAGGGGAAACAGGATTCAGTCATCTTTAATGGTTTCAGCTCTACTGATGGCCACAGCCTCAGTTGGAGTAGAAGAAAAATACTGCAGATGCTGGAAATGCGAAAAAAAACCCAGAAGATTCTGGGTAATGTTAGGAGATCAGGCAGCATCTTTGGAGAGAAACACTGTTAACGTTTCAGATCTAAATGATCCTTCTGCAGATTAATGGTTGTTATGATAATGACCAGCACAGTCTTGTCTATGGGATTAGGCTACATAGGTATGTCTGTTTGTCCCTCTTTAGTTAGTTCTGGACTCGTCCACTTGTGAACCACTTTGTCCTGCAAAAGAGAGGAAAGCATGCCAATAAGTGTGGTGCAATTTGGGTGATATGACTGCAAACTGTGACATGTATGTGTGAGGCTTGTAGCTGTCCCAAGTGTATGAGGGAGAGGTGAAGCAATGAATGCTAGGTATAATTAATAGAGATTATTTGTATTAGATCAAGTGATGGGAGTGTGGCGATTTGAGCAGTGCCTGAGACTAGTGCTACATTAGGTGGGTTAAAGATGTATTTACAGATCTTCACCGTTCATGTAAGATAATTAAATTCCAGGAGGCACTGTATCCAGGTCGTCAAGACTCTGCTGTTGCCATTGACCTCCATGGCTATCTGCTCCCACTACCTTCAGTCTGTGTGTCTTGAGGGGCCTCCTCTCCTTTTCTCCAGCCCTTCCACCATGACCTTCAGCATCTGAAAGCCTTTGAGCCTTCTATCCCTCATGTTGGGCCATTCCTCACTATTTCCTAGGATTCTTACTGCACAGTTGCCATAGCTACCATGCATCTCTCCTTTAAGAGGTGCAGGCTAGTTAAGTGTTACGAGGTGGTCATGATTTTGCACTCCCTGTTGATGTGTGCAGCCAATGAACAGCATGGATAGCGTTGATTGCACACAGCAATAAATATAGTCAGCAGGTAGAACAAAGTTGATGTCCTGTCTGTATTTGCATCAACAGGCATGGGTTAATACTTGCACATTGTGCATCACAATCTCTATGCCTGCCAATTTAGACCCTGCAGAGTCTGAAACAGTAATTATAAGTTAGAAATCTATATGAAGATAGGGAAAGTATGAAGATAGGAAAAAAGGGATATATAGAGTAAAAGATAAAAAGGGGCACAAAAAAAAATGAATTAAAAATAAAAGTTAATATTTCAAAATCTCCAACAATAATTTAAATCTGAAGGAGTAATACTTATAGAAGGTAATTTGCAGTTTCAGAGAGGTTGTTTAGCAGTAATTTAAAAAGCTACTATGTTGTGAACAATTCAATTCATTTAAATTGAGTTGCCGTAACTATTTTGGCATGTTTTGTTGGTATTTATATGGGTTCACATAACTTATACCATTGTTTGTTTCTCATTACTAAATTTCAGTGATATACAGGTGCTGAAGAGCTTCTTGGGGAGCAGCGCAAAGCAGCAACTCCCTGATTTCTGCGTTTCAAACCTTGTGGTTGCTCACCAATTTACTTCTCATAGCCCTACCATCATGTCCAGCACAAATGTTCAGTACTTGATCAAATTTTCAAAGTACCCAGTAACATCATAATTTGATGATTTTTTGCTATTTAAAGAGACAATGTTGTTTTGTGATGGGATCTGTTCTAAGTTTTTAATCTTTACAATTAATACTATCTTTATAATTATTATTTATTTGTCTGAAATGTTCTTCCATTACTTTGATTGTAGTATAGGAAAGCTGAATCTCAGATTCATTGAGAGATGTAAATTGGTGGAGGAATGTCTTTATGCCAACTATGTTTAGCAGCTAGACCTCAAATAAAAATCAGAATCTGATTAAAACTGCTCTTTATCTGCTAACTATAGTGTTCAATTGTTCAGTATTTGATTGTGTGAGCCTTTTTACTATTGATGCCCACTTTGCTCAATTAGTTAAGCCTGGGCGTGGATTCAGACAAAAGTGAAGAAACTGTTTGAAGGAGCTGGAAGCTAGAGCAGTAAGCATGGAGCAACTATAAATAATACCTGTTTTACACATGGAAACTAGTGTCATCTTTGCATAGCTCCAAGATATAAAATATACAACACCTACTGCTACATGTTCAACCACTTGTTTTAATAGACTTGTGCCAGTAAGCAAAATGTGTTGTTGAGTAAAGAATATTCACTTTCAGAATAGGCTCAAAATCCGTTTGCAGTTTCAAGTGTCACTGCACATAAATAGGCAGTTCCTAATGCATAATAGTGGTTTGTGATAGTGGTTTGTGTATCAATAAACATGCAATGGTGTTTCCAGGAACCCAGATATGCAGTGTGCATGGGGTGCAAGATCATGTTTATTTCATGAGCTTTGTTCAATCTGCCTTAAAGGCGTGCATAAAAGATAATTCACTGGTGAAAGGGCAGCAGAGATGGAACTTTCAACCTTTCATGCAAAAATACACAAACCACATGTTAATTATGGGGACAAGGTTATTAACATAGTCAGAAAAATGACTGTCCCTGTAAGAATACTTTCAGAGGTGCCTGCCCCATTCTCCCAGTAGCTGTCAAAGGTCCCAATAACTTCGCCCATGGACTCTCAGCTGAAGGAAAAGTTAGTAATTTTATCTTCTGCTTCCAATGTAGCAAAATTGTCTTTTTCCATAACAATTGATTCACTCTGGAATCTATTAATGCAGTCTCACCACATTTGGGGGACACTGCAAGGGCATGAGCGCAACTCACCACAACCATTATAATCCATTTTGCCTTACAGGCATGAGTTCAAATCCCAGAGTAGGCCAAGAACTCCTCCAGAGATGCCTTAAGGCATGGACTGTGGGTTGGGCTGCAAGAAGAGACTTTGTCATATTTTCTTCAGGTGGATCAGAATGACAACTGCTCCCAAATGCTGGCCCCTTGTGGTGTGCCTACTGCCTACTCTCTCCAACCTTTGGAATTTTGGGATCATGGTCTTTGATTCATGTGGGACCTGTGTATTTTCACAAATAATAGCGCAATCCGAACCACAGTTACAGGCTTGAATGTAACCAATGCAAATGTGGGCGTCTCTGGCAAGACGCAGCATTTGTTGCCCAACCGAATTGCGCTGGAATTAAGTGGCTTGCTAGGCCATTTTTAGAAACAGTAAGGGTCAACCACATTTCTGTGGGTTGAGTCACATCTAAGGCAGACCGGGCAAGGTCAGTAGATTTCCTTGCCTGAGGGACGTTAGTGTACCAGATAGGTTTTACAACAATTGATGATCTTTGAGATTAGATTTTAATTCTAGATTTATTCATTTCAGAAGGCTTCAAATGGAGACGACCCGCTGTCTACATTGGCAGTGCCCACCTCTCCAAATTGGGCTGTCAACCACCCACAGCCTCCGGAACTCCAATTGGCACCCCTGCCAGTGCAGCCTGACTGCCATCTCTAATTGAATGAAATTTAATTAGCTGCCTCTGCGAGGATCACACACACCATTGGGATCAACACCTACAGCTGATCCCGTTGTCAGGATCTTAACACCAGTTTGAAAATTCTGCCCTATAAAACATTACCAGAGTACATTCACTTGTTTTAATTTGCATGAAATTGGTGCCAATGTTTCATTATACCAAGACAGGTGCGTAGCCAACATTACTGACAGAAAATGCTGGATAAACTTAGGTCTGGCAGCATCCACGGCGAGGGAAAAAGTTAACATTTCAAGTCTATATGACTCTTCTGCAGAACTAGCAGGACCGTAGAGATTCAGCAGAACTAGCTCTGATACCATTTATGGGCAGCCAGAATTTATTGAAGGGAGTTGTGTTGTGACTACAGACAGCCAAAGAAAATTCAGAGGGCTAAATGGCTCGACAGGGTACCTCAGGCATCCAGCATGAGGAGGGAGATTATGCTCTTCCCTAGAGGACACACCTCCCTTCAGATAGAACCTCAGGAGATTCTGAAAAGTGATGTTTAAGATGATGATTGCTTGGAATATAGCTCCATGGTACAACTGATGAAAAAGTCATTAACCTCATCACAGTTAATCCTCGCTCCCATCATGCGTTCTCCTCATACTTGCTTCATCTGTTGCCAACGCTATGATTCACAAAACTCCTCACTCCAGCTTCCTGTCACTCTTCAACAATCACTGCACCACACTTTATTCACCTCCTTCTCCTCTAAGTCATGCACTATACACCTGCCAAATGAACCACAATTGCAAGCCTACCATCTGGGCACCTCACACAAGATGCAAAAACTGCTTATTTGGCAGGCCCAATTAAATTGCTGCTATTAATTATTGTAGAACTGTACATGCCTGCAAAATAAAAACTGCTTGTGACAAAGGTGAAACATTCCAACTTAGATTTAAGCTCCATTTATGTCAATGGGGTGTAAAAATAGGGAGGGTACAAATTGCACACAGCAGTCCCATTTTGGGTTAACATTGGGGATTTAGTCTTTCAAACAGGGGGTTGGTTTCTCCATTTCTGCGGCTAAGTACCGACTCCGGCGTGGGAACTGTGGCGTTTTACGATGCCAAAATCGCAGCCGAACACTCACCAATTCTGGGACCGGTGAGGCGCTAGCACCGGCGCCGGATAAAGCTCCCGGCTCCTGCGCCGAAAGGGGCCGGAGAATGGCCAGGTCCATGGCCGTGCATGCGCACGGTGACGACCTGCAGCGCTCGCGCCATACAACATGGCGCCGGCTGTGCACACATCCGACCTTCCAAATACTGCCCCTGGCCACCCCTTGCCCACCCCCCCATCAGTCCTCATGGAAGCCCCCCCGCCCCCGGCCAGCAGCACGGATCCTGGCCAACTGTGGCGGCGCTGGATACAGACCGCTGCCACCTCGCCGGGTTCTCGGCCACTCAGACAACACGTCAACCGAGCGGTTGGGAACTCAGCCCATCGGGGGAGGGCCTTCCGTGGATGCGCCAACACGTGCGGTGCGGGATGCGATGATGCCATTTCGGAGAGGCGGAGAATCGAAAACTGTCGGCAAATCGGCGCCGCCCCTGATTTGGCCATCAGAAAGGATTCTCCGCCCGATCATTGATTACGATATCGGCGTTGGGCAACCGAGAATCCCACCCTGAATCTCTACCACCTAGATGTTGATGAAAATACCACCACCTGCACATACCCTGCCAAGCCACATAGCACCTGATTTGAAACAATAATGCCATTCCTTTAACCTCGCTGGGTCAGAATCCTGGAACCTCCTGCCTAACAACACTATGGGTGTACCGATACCATATGGACAGCAGCATATCAAGGTGGCAGCTCACCACCACCTCCTGAAAAGCAATAAATGCCTGCCTATCGAGTAATGCTCCCATCCTGTGAATGATTAAAACAGCAGCTTCATGAATTCCACCTTGGTGCATAAGGAGTTAAAAATTATCATCAAAGAAGAATGCCACTTCTCATTAGTGACTGTTGTTGAAACAAATAGTTTAGTGGCAAGGTCAAGAAATCAAATTGATATGCAAGCTTTCTATCCGATTAATTCAAATAGTTGCTGATGACAGCTATTTTTGAATTTAAATTATATAAATTCTACATGGTCTGTGTAATAGATTTGAAGGTACTTTTAAACATGTCTTTGTGATTCGAAGGTATTTAGGGTATTTGCTCAGGGATGCATTTCACGGACTGGTTACTCGAGCAGAAATTCTATTTGCCAGGGCACTCAGAACCTCCTCTGAAATCTGGGGCATAAAGTCACCATGTACCATTTGCTTTCCCTTCATGGTTTAATAAATTTGCTTTCTATCTAAGATGTGTATTTTATTACATAGGAAATAGGAGCAGGAATAGGGGGCGAGATTCTCCCTTCTGACAGCAGAGTGCTGACGCCGTCATAAAAACCGGAGAGTTTTACGATGGCGTCATCGGACCCCTAAGTGTAGCAATCCTCTGCCCTACAGGGGGCCAGCATGGCACTGCAGCGACTCATGCCGCTCCAGCTGCCGATACCGGCGTCAAACGGGCAGCCCGGGTCTGCGCTTGCGCGCTGCGACAGACGCAAACTGTGCTGTTATGTTTGGTCCACGTTTGTGGGGACCCATGCTGAATGGCACTTGCCGGAGGTCTCTGAGGTGAAGGAGTTGAATCCCAAAGCCTCAGGTACCTCAAGAATCTGCAAATTAGAGTGACACTAGATGTCTCGCTCTAATATGCAGATTTGCAAAAAAAGTGATCCCGCCCATAGTGGATGGGATTCACATCACAACGCCTCGCGAGATTGCGTTGAAGCTCGCAAGGCATTGCGAGCTGGGTAGATCCTGGAAGTGTGGTCTCCTGGCTTTCAATGCCACTCTGCGCCGAGGCGAACAGTTTTTCGTGTGCAGCGTGGCCGTTGGATCGCACTTTATATTGTCCAATTAGATCACCTCTCAACCTTTCAAACTCCAGGGAATATAGACCAAATCTACTCAATCTCTCCTCAGAGAAAATGTCCTCATCTCAAGAACCAATCCAGTGAAACTTCATGACATTCCTATATCAAGCTTTTCCTTGCTTGCAGACGTATGAAGACCAAAACTGTACTTATTACTCCAGATATGATTTCATCAATGTACTGTGTAATTGTGGTATGATTTCTGTACTCGTATTGGCATCCATTTGTAATTCATTTGCCTTCCCGTTGCTTTTAACTTTCTGGGATTCATGCACCCAGGTCCCCCTGAACGTAAACATTTTCAATCTCTCACATTTAAAACTTCTGCTTTATTTTTCCTACAACGTGTGTAACTTCACATTTTGCCACATTATTCCACCTGTTGTATTCTTGCCCACTCATCCAACCCAGTCATATCCTTCTGCAGCCTCATTGCTTACTTTCCCACCTACCTTTGTATTGTCAGCCAACTTGGCTACATCACACTCCTGTCACCTCATCCAAGTCATTAACATAGATTGTAAACAGCTGGAGCCAAATACCAATCCTTGTGGTACCCATTAGTTGCTGCCTGCCAACCCAAAAATGACCAGTTCAGTCCAACTTTTCTCTTTCTCTCTACTAGCCAATCCATGCTAACAAAATACCCCAATTCCATTAGTCCTAATCTTCTGTAATAAACTCTTGTCTGGCAAAACATCAAATGCTTTTTGAAAATTCTGATACATCATGTCCACTGGCTCCCTCTTATCTAATAAATACAGACAGGATAAATGTTCAGACTTACAAACCTTCATGCATCTATTGACTCTACTTAATGATAAAATGATTTTCAAAGGTCCCTGGGACTATGCCCGAACAATAGATTCTAGAACTTTACTGAGTTGGATGTTATGCTAACTTGTTCACAGTTTCTCGGTTTCTCTCTTCCTTCTTTCTTAAATAAAATGGTTAGGTTTGTTACTTCTAATCTTTGGGAACTGCTCTGGAATCTGAACTGCTTGAGAATCAAAGGAATCCCAGAAGATCAAAGTCCGTGCACACGGGTCCGATCTACCGGCCACGCCAAGCCGGCGAATGGGGTGCGGCATAGTCAGTTGATGCTAGGAAATCCCTCTTCTGGGATCTACCCGCTTGCCGCACCTCATGAGATCTAACGGGATCTTGCGAGATGTTGTGAGCTGAATCCTGCCTATTATGGGCGGGTCAGTGTCTGAAAAATCTGCATATTAGAGTGGGACAGCTAGTTTCATTCTAATATTTCCTGATCTACCAGAGCCGTGGGATCTAATCCCTTCACCTTGGAGACATTGGGCGAGTGGTGTTCAGCACTGGTCACCACAAATGTGGACCAGGCAGAATGGCACTTTGGGGGGGGGGGTCTCCCAGGGGCTTGGGGGCAGCCAGGTGGTATCCCTCTGGGTAGGGCAGTACCCTGGCACTGCTGGTGCCACCTGTGCAATTTGGCACTGCCAGATTGGCAGCACCTGGGTGACAGTGTGGCACTGCCCATATGTCCAGGTAACCTTGGCAGTGGGCTTGGCCGTGCGAGGCTGGCATTCCTCCCATGCCTGGGCTTTGACATGGGGGTGCCCTGTCCATGTGGGGTGGCCTCAGGACCCCTTGTAAGTGAGTTGGGGATTTGTGTGGCTGGTTTGGGGGTCGAGGGGGTGGGGAGCGAGAAATTGGGTCACCTGTTATAAATGGATTTTGTTTTCTAATTTTCATCAGATACACAACTTAGTCACTGAGATAAAAAGTAACTTTTGCTATGGGAAAGAAGTTCTCCATCGTGGCAAAAACCTGGAAATGGTCTGAATTTCTTAGTCCCATCCTGAACAGAGCATTTCCTCAATGGACAGGGTGGGATTAGTGAGGGAGGGGTAAAACACCCTTGAGATTGTTCAAAGTGAACATTATGCGTAAAAAGTACATAAACTCATTGGCACCATCGAAGGGTACAAGTTAACATGGAGGGGGCCATCGAAGGGTACAAGTTAACATGGAGGGGGCAAGGGTAGTAGGTGGAGGCATGGGCTGGCACTAAGTTGGCATGGGGCTGTGATGGGTAGGGCAACATGGTTTGACATGGGGGTATGAGAGGCCATAGTATGGGTAGGGGACATGAAGTGGCACTGTGAATGTGTGTGGGAGATAAGAGGTGTGGGCTGGTTTTTGTTTTAATCTTTTCAACAGAAAGTGACAGAGCACAGAAGGGTCACTGTTTAAAAATAATGGGTCATCTATTTAAGACACAAATGAGGAGAAATATTTTCCTCGGATTGCAATGAGTCTTTGGAACTCTCTTCCTGAAAATGCAAGGGAAATGGAGTCTTTGAATATATTTTTTTATAAATTTAGAGTAGCCAATTATTTTTCTTTTCCAATTAAGGGTCAATTTATCATGGCCAATCCACCGAACAGCACATCTTTGGGTTATGGGGGTGAAACCCACGCAGACATGGGGAAAATGTGCAAACTCCACACGGATAGTGACCCAGGGCCGGGATTCAAAGCCGGGTCCTCAGTGCCGCAGTCCCAGTACTAACCGTTGTGCCGCATGCCGCCCCTGTCTTTGAATATTTTAAGGCACGGCTGGATAGGTTTCAATAAACAAAGGGGTGAAAGGTTATTGGCAGTGTTGCCAATCGGCACCGGAGTCGCCAATAATTCAGCCAATTAATAATGATGCTCTTTAGAGTCGCCAGGTATCAAAGGATACCACCACAAGGCTTTACCAAATATCGATCAAAGGAACACACAACCAGTTAGTCAGTTCAAGTTCAAAGATGGTTTATTTACACACAAGGATTACTTCAACATGCAACACAAAACACTACAAGTTAAACTATACCTAACAACTACAATAACCTATACTTAACTTCAGGGCAACCGGCTCTATGCAGATGGACAAGGCCTTTGTCTGGATCTTGCGTGGCTGGGTGGAAGAAGTGGCTCTGTTTCTGCTGGGCTCATCCTTCTGGTAGCGATCGTTGGTCTTGAACTTGTCTGTCTGGTCGTTATGCTGCACTTGGGATGGCGTAGGCCGGATGGCTGTGTCTCTTCTTATCCCTCTGGGATTTTGTGTTCTTTGGGGCGGTCCTTAACTTGGACCCAATAATTTGACAGGCTTCGATTTTGGCCAATAAATGAGCGGGTGCCTTGATGGCTGGGCGTGTCCTTCGCAGTCATTGACCTTGGCTGTTTGAGCTCCCTGAGTAAAGGGAGTGGCGCCGATTAGTCTGTATCTGTACCTGAGTACAGTTCTTTTGTTCTGGGGAAATGGGCCATTAGAATGCAAATGAGTGGGGGTTTCGATCGCATCTAGCTATCTGGGTTGCAAATACACACAAGCTCTGAGTCTGTCTGAGTCTTGGGTTGGCCATAATTCCCATGGTCCTTTGCTGGTAGCCATCTGAGATAGCTACAGTAGTAGGCAGGATCAGCCATGATCTTATTGAATTGTGGAGCAGGCTCGAGGTGGCTGAGTGGCCTACTCCTGTTCCTAATTCATATATTCATAGAAACCTACCACTGACACACAGGGGCAGCAGTGCTTAACAGCTAAAAGATGGACTGCAGGAACTCATCAAGGATCCTCAAGCAGTACCTTCCAAACCCACAACTGCAACTATCCAGAAGGACAAGGGCAGCAGACACATGGAAACACCACTATGCGGAAGTTAAAAGCAAATTACTGCGGATGCTGGAATCTGAAACAAAAACAGAAAATATTGGATAATCTCAACAGGTCTGACAGCATCTGTGGGCAGAGAAAGGAGCTAACATTTCAAGTCTAGATGACTTGAGTCTTTGACAAATTAACCATCTCTTTGTCAAGGACAATTAGGAATGGGCAATAAATGCTAGTTTTGCAGTGACACCCACATCCCATGAATGATTTTTAAAAACCCTCCTAGAACAAAGTGTCGAAGTAATTCTTCACCTCCCAGGTGCCTCGTATTACCTACAGCAGACTGAAGCTCAATAACCCAAACAACAACATATTTCAATCTGCAGACAATTACAACAAATATCTGCTCTCCACAAGCTGCAGCTATAACACACTAGCTACTCCATCATGTCTGTTTAACCTTTTTTATTTGATTAGGTTTTTTCTGGCTGAATTTATTTCAATTATTTGATTTATCTAGGTGAAGTTATTAATCAGGTAACGCAAAATAATAACAATCTCTAGGTTCCTATCTTATAAACAAAGTAAAATGCTCACCAGCTACTGGAGGGAAAAATTAACCTCCTTCCCACTCTACTTATGAGAACATTCTAACTTTAGCATTCTGTCAGCAAAGCACTCAGTTTTGCAATCACTTGATGTTCTCACAAATACTGTCTATTTATATAGAGCTTCTGACTCACATCCAATTTACAACCGCTCATTCAGCTTCCTGCAACAATGATGCCATTGAAAAATATTCAGGCAACCGCTTTCAGTTAATTAATAGTTAACTGCCACTGACAGGTAGCTTTGTCCACTATGTCCCTTAACCAGCTTGCAGACCCGTCAACTAAATTTTAGCTTGGGTCGTACTTACCAGCGAATAATATTTACATCACAGCACATTACAAAAACAAAGAGCACCCTGGAAGACATCAAATATAACTAATATTGAAATAATGGACACCAATAGCAGATTGACCACCGATTGGATATTATGCATTGAAGAGAATGGAAAATAACGACCAATCTGCTGCTGGCCATTTTACAATTCAAAGTTTGCTCATGATCTGAAAATCACTTTGATTTATTTTAGTCCTAGTGTAAACTATTGATTGATATGCGGTGGATTATAATCCTCGTCCCATTTTGGGATAAACCCAGATAAGGCGTATCTCTCAGATCATTCTCGTCAACTTTAAATTGAGAAAGTATAAATGCGAAACATACTAAATGGGTCTGAAGGACTGAGCTCTCCGTGAAGGACTGATTTCTTCCCAAAGGAAAGGTGTCCACTGAGTGTATTACCGTACTCCGCAAAATCTTTTTAACTTGTTTCAGATAGATTAGAGGATGATGGATTTTACGGCATTAGGATCTGTGAATAACTACTCCGTATTCACCGCGCACCCGCACTCACCCCGTCAAGAAAGAGGGTACAGAGTCGGATTCATTAGTTCATGTTATAGAAGACTATGTGGGACAATATAAATTCTAAATTATATAGATGTTTACTGAAAAATCGCATGTGCAACTCAACAGTGAGGTGAAAACAGTTGCAAGAAAAGAGAGAAAATACAATCTTATTTCTAGTAGCGAATCTAGTTTTTAAATTAAATTATTGTTCCAGTAAAATATTAGTAGGATATCCATAAATTATTAAAGCAACATTTACCTTCATTTACTGAATTAAGGCTGCAGAGTTAGCAAGATGATTTGGTTCCAGTGAAGAGGAGATTTATTGTTCCTGATCTCTAATGATTGCATCTTTACCATGAGAGACGTTGGAGTGAATTCAGCAAGCCATAAATTCCAACGCAAGACCGTAAGATGTAGGAGCAAAAGTAGGCCATTCGGCCTTCTCTGCTATTCAGTGAGATCATCACTGATGTGTAACAGAAATGCCTACAGTGCAGAAGGAGGCCATATGGTCCATTGAGTTTGCACCGAACCTCTGAAAGAGCACCCTAGGCCCATTCTCCCGTCCTAAACTGCACATGTTTTGACTGTGGGAGGAAACCGGAGCACGCAGAGGAAATCCTCCATACAGATGTCACCCATGACCGGAATTGAATCTGGGTCCCTGGCGCTATGAGGCAGCAGTGCTAACCATTGTGTTACATTGCTGCCCTGAATAATAATCCTCAATTCAAATTTCCTGCCTATCCCATACACCTTGGTTTGTTTACTTAAATATCTGTTGATCTCAGCCTTGAACATGCCAAACGACCCAACCCCCACAGCCCTCTGTGCTAAAGAATACCAGAGATTCACTACCCTCTGAGAGAAACAATTCATCCTTATCTCTGTCTAAAATGGGTAAACCCTTGCACTGAGATAATACTTTCTGGTCCTAGATTCTCCCACAAGGGGAAACAATCTCTCAGCATCTACACAGTAAAACACCCCTCTATGTCTCAATAAGGTTGCATCTCATTCTTCCAAACTTCAATGAGTACAGTGCCAACGTACTCAACTTTTCCTCACAAGAAAATCCCTCCACAACTGGGATCAACCTAGTGAACCTACTCTGGGCTTCATCCAATGCCAGTATATCTTTCCTCAGAGAAGGGGACCAAACTGTTCACAGTATTCCAGGTGTGATCTAACTAGTCCCTGGGCTGGATTCTCCGCCGGCAGCCGGGGGTTTCCCGACGGAGTGTGGATGCCCCACAATGGGAAACCCCATTGACCAGCCGGCTGAACGGAGCATCCCGCCGTCAGGGTGAAACAGAAATGTGGCGCGGCGGGGCGGAAAATCCAGCCCCTTATTTTTATAACTCCACTCCCTTTGAAACGAAGGCCAACACTTCATTTTCTTTCCTTATTGCCTGCTGAATTTGCATACCAGCTTTTGGTGATCTATGCACAAGGACCCCCAAATCCCCCTGTGCTGCAGCTTTCTGCAGTCTTTCTCCATTTAAATGATATTCCGCTCCTTTATTCTTCCTACCAAGTGCATAACTTCACATTTTCCTACAGTGGCTGGGATTCTCATTTATGAGTCCACCCATTACAGCTACTAGTGAGGATGGAGAATTTGGTGCACAGCCAAATCTCCCATTCACTGCAGTGGGACCGGAGAATCCCGCTGCCATGAACGGAAGGAGAATCCCAACCATAATATTCCACCTGCCAAGTTTTGCCCAGTGACTTAATGGCAGCAATCTCCGTTGCGTAATGCTGATACTGTAGTCGGCGGTCGGGCAGAGAATCCCTGTTTCCGACCGAATCGGTGGCGGCGCCTGTTTTCAGATGATCCGCCCACTCCAAAACAGCGTCATCAAGGAGTACACCCCACGCCGTTGCGACGGCCTCAAGATGTTACCTGACGGCCCACTCCGATGCTCCACCACGATGGGCTGATTTCCTGACGGCACGCAACACATGTGCTCTCGGTTTTCATGAACCCGGTGTGGCGGCTGCTGACTGTGTCCAGCGGCTGCCATAGTCGGGAGGGAACCATGCTGCTGGCCCGGGTGGGGGGGGGGGGGGGCTTCGGCGAGGGCTGGAGGGACTGGTGAGGGGGTAGCCCAGGGGTGGCCCAGGGATGGCGAGGAGGTGTCCAATGTGGCACTATCTGGCAGGTCGGGTCCGCGCATGGCTGGCGCAATGTTGTACGATGCGACCGCTGCAGGTCGTAGCCATGTGCATGCGCGACCACTGATCTGGCAATTCTCCAGGCTTTTATATCGGGCAGGCCTTGCGTTTTACTGCTAGCCCCTCACCGGTCGGAGCATCGGTGTTGGGGCCTCGCCGATTTTTTCATCTTAAAACCAAACACTTCTTCCGGACATAGCCTCAAAATTGGAGAATCAAGCCCAATGTGTCTATATCTCTCTGTAGACTCTTTACGTCATCCTCACCACTTGCCTTCCCACCTATCTTTGTGTTATCCACAAACTCGGAATTGTACATTCACTTCCCTCATCCAAGTCATTAATATATATTGTAAATAATTGTGACCCCAGCACTGATCTCTATGGCACAAGTTACAGGTTGCCATCCTGAAAATGCCCCTCTTATGCCAACTCTCTATCTTCTATCAATCACCAATCCCCTATCCTCTGCGCCCAACACAATGGCTCTTATCTTATTAAGTAGCCTTTTGTGCACTACCTTATTCGGCGCAGGCTGGGAGGGCCCAAGGGCCTGTTCCTGTGCTGTAATTTTCTTTGTTCTCACTAAATGCTTTTTGGAAATCCAACTATATTACATCTACTGGTTCCCTTTTATCTACACTGCTCATTAGAGTTCTGATAAATTTGTCAGGCATGGGGCGGGATTCTCTGACCCCCCGCTGCTGTCATGCCAGTCCTGCCGGCGTGAATCAAACTACCTACCTTACCGGCGGGACTGGCGGCGCGGGCGGGCTCCAGGGTGATCTGGCCCCTGGGGGTGCCCCCACGGTCGCCTGGCCCACGATCGGGGCCCACCGATCCGCGGGCGGGCCTGTGCCGTGGGGGCACTCTTTTCCTTCTGCCTCGCCCATAGTCTCCGCGATGGCGGATGCGGAAGTGAACCCCCCTGCGCATGCGCGGGAATGATATCAGCAGCTGGTGACGCTCCCGCATATACGGTCGATGGAGTCCCTTTGGCCCGGCTGGCGTGGCGCCAAAGGCCTTTCCCGCCGGCCAGCGGCGCGTCAACCACTCCGACGCGGGCCTAGCCCCTTAAGGTGAGGGCTTGGCCCAATCCGCACCTTTGCGGCGGCCCGACGCCGGAGTGGTTCCCGCCACTCCGTCCCGCTGGGACCCCCCCCCCCCCCCGCCCCGCCGGGTAGGGGAGAATCCCGGCCCTGATGTCCCCTTCATGAAGTCATGCTGACCTTGCTTGATTATATAATGTATTTCTAAGTGCTCTGCTATTACTTCCTTTATAATGGACTCCAATATTTTTCCAATGTCAGATGTTAAACTAACGAGCCTATAGTTACCTGTTTTCTGTCTCCCTCCCTTTTTGAATAATCAGTTTTCCAATCCCCTGGGAATTTTCTGGAGTTTAAAAATTCTTGGCAGATTACTACCAAAATTCACTGAGCTGGATTCTCCATTGGCGGGATCCTCTGCTTCGCTAGCAGCGCACTCACGCCCGTGGGTGTCCCAACGGCATGAGGGTGCCCACAATGGGAAACCCCATTCACCGGCTGCCGGATCGGAGGATCCCGCTGCTGGCGGGGGCACGCGACACAAAAAATGGGGAATCCCACCCACTATTTTTGTACCTACTTCCTTTAATATCCTGGGATGCAACCGGTCAGGTCCAGGGGACTTATCGACCTTCAGCCCCATTATTTTTTATAGTACTTTATCTCAAGTGATAGTTATTGTATTTATTTCCCCCCCCCCGCCCACCCTTTTGCCTCAGATTATTTAGTATTTTTGGAATGTTATTCATGTCTTCTGCCTTTAATACTGTCACAAAGTATTATTTTTAACTCATCTGTTATTTCCCGGTTCCCCATTTTTATTTCCCCAGTCTCACTCTCTAAGAGGCTGATATTCATTTTGGGCTCCCTCTTCTTTTTCATAATATTTTTTATTAATTTAAAGTGCCCAATTCATTTTTCTTTCTAATTAAGGGGCAATTTAGCATGGCCAATCCACCTACCTTACACATCTCTGTTTTGTGGGGGTGAGACCCACGCAGATACGGGGCGAATGTGCAAACTCCACACGGAGAGTGACCCAGGGCTTTTTATATTTTTAAAGAAACTCTTGCTGTCCATTTTTCTATTACTTGCAAGTTTACCCTCATAGTTTATCTTCTTCCTCTTTATTGTTTTTTGATAATTTTCTGTTGTTTTTTTAAAACTTTGCTAATCCTTTGACCTACCTCTAATCTTTTCCATGTTATATGTTTTTTCTTTCAGTTTAATACTATCCTTAACCTCTTTGGTTAACCATAGTTGCTATATCCCCTTCCCAGAATCCTCCTTCCCCTGTAGGGGATGTGTAGGCTTACAAAGCAAAATTATATGGCGGCATTGCAAGACAGCTATTTAAGTGATGATACCCAGAGCGTTACAGGAAGGGACAAAGTGTACAAACATTAAAAAAAACAGCAAATGGGGTCAAAGGGGGAACAATGGTAAAAAATGGAAAATAATGGATCTGTACTTAAATGCATGTTCTATCCAGCACAAAATAAATGAATAGCGACACAAATTGAGGTTAATGGGTCTGATCTTAGAGCCAATGCAGAGATGTGGTTACAAGGAGATCAATACTGGGGACAAAATATTCAGGAGTATGTAACTTTTCATAAGGACAGGCATGAAGGAAAATGTGGTGGGGATAGCAGTGTTAGTATGAGGTAGAATAAGTGCATAAGTGCCTCCCATCCACCCACACCCACACACACACACACACACACCCACATTTAATTTAAAGCCCTACTTCCTTTTTTATGCGGCTTTCAAGAACACTGGCCCCAGTACGGTTCAGATGTAAGCCACCCCTATGGTGCAGCCCCCATTTTCCCCAGTACTATGCCAGTGCATCACACACTGAAACACACTTCTCCCCCACCTGTCTTTGAGTCACGTATTCATCGGTCTAATTTTATGTACCTTATGCCAATTTGCACATGGCTCAGGTAATAATCCAGAGATTATTAATAATCCAGAGTTTTGTGGTGTCATGTGAGAGTCCCTTTAAGAAAAATGTGTTTCATCAAATGGCTGCAGTGATGTCATTGTATGGGTGCACTTTCACTTTTGTTTTTGAGCTGGCAGCTGCAGTGTGTTTGGTTTCATTTTCAGAGGTGGAGAGCTGCATTCAAAGCAAGCAGCTGTATAATGATCGCTCTCTCTACAAGCTAAAGAATGTCTCCAGATCATTGATGATTTCAAAGTAATACCTGTTTCTGTAGAGCATTTAAACCTGCTGTCTTTATTTTGAAAAGGATTTAACTTATGGATGTTGTTCGGGAAGTTATTAAGGGTTACCTATAGAATATTGTATTTGGGAAAGTATCAGTGTTTGTAGTTGATAAGATGTTTACTGTGTGTTAATAAAATGTTAATTGGATTCATAGAATAAACATTGTTTTGTTTTGAACATACTTTAGCTGTCTGTTACATCACACCTGTAAAGTGGGCCCTTGTGCTCCCCATAACCAAAATCTATTTAAAGTTGTGGGTCAGGTGAACTCCATGATATACTTTGGAGTTCTCTATACCCTGGCCCATAATAGTGGTTTAATATAATGCCTAACTTCTAAAACGCTCTATGCAGAACCCCTTTCTTCATTCTACCTATGCTGGACCATAGACATGGACCATGACTACGGGATCTTCCCCCTCCCACTCCACGTTCCTCTCCAGCCCAGAGCAGATGTCCTAAACCCTGGCACAGGGCAGGCAACACAGCTATCTGGACTCTGGTTCTTTGCTGCAGAGAACAGTGTCAATCAAAGAACAAAGAAAAGTACAGCACAGGAACAGGCCCTTCGGTCCTCCAAGCCCCTGCCGACCATGCTGCCCGACTAAACTACAATCTTCTACACTTCCTCGGTCCGTATCCCTCTATTCCCATCCTATTCATGTATTTGTCAAGATGCCCCTTAAATGGCACTATCGTCCCTGCTTCCACCACCTCATCTGGCAGCGAGTTACAGGCACCCACTATCCTCTGTGTAAAAACTATCCTCTGTGTAAAAAAAAAAAAATCCTCCTCACTGTACTCTCCCCTACTACCACTGCATTCTTCGATGCTCCCGCCATGCTCCTGGTCCAGCCAGCAATGCCCAAGTCCCATGAAAATAATTTTTAAAAACTCCTGCCATCTGGGTTCCTGAACCTGCCACTGCTGCAGTCACACCTTCCTGTCCCTGTTCACTCTCCAGACTAGAAGACCCTATCCTAAGGGGTGTGACTGCCTCTCGAAACAAAGCATCCAGATAACTCTGCCCCTCCCTGATGCGTCGCTGTGCCCACAGTTCAGACTCCAGCTCAATAACCCTGAGTCGAAGTTCCTAAAGCTGCAAACACTTACTGCAGACACTTACTGTTCGTTCTGGATCACAATGGTATCCAGAAGTTCCTATATGCTGCAGGCTTGAGACATCAGTGTGTGCTCTCATGGTGTTTCCTGAGGCTGCGTAACTAATTTCTTACATTTTGGGAATGGTACCTCAATTGTAATAAAATTTGGCTTCTATATGTCTGGAATCAGGTTTGGATCACTATTAATCTCCAGGTAGATCTAGCCCTGTTTGATTTCTAATAAAGATTATATAACTATTAATTTCCAGGTAAGGTCCATTCCTCCTTGATTCTGAGGGAGCCAAGCTATGAGGGCTAGTGATGGTCAAATTTTTCTTAGTCATCTGGCTGTGTTTTAAGATTATAATGCAATTTTAGGTTGGGCTACCTTTGTGAAATGCTCAGTTGATTATAGTCAAGGGTTAGCATAAAAATCAGCATGGAATGAACTGTGGCCAGATTCCTTTACACTAATTCTGTCACAGGAAAAGGCACAAAAAAAATCCAAAGGATATTATATTAATTCAATGCTAAATTCAGAGAAATTCTAGTTTCCTTTTACTGCAACAACAGCTAAAGCTTTTGGTAGTGCAGTTGAGACTTGGGTGAAATAGTTTAGTAATATCACAGTGTTCCATACCATGGAGTAGTACTTTGGTAGACAAATCAATGTTAAGTTAGAGCGTAGGTCATGCTGGACAATTTGCATATATTTCCTAACAGACATTAATAATGCAAAATAGTTTGAGACCCACAGAAGTAAGTTGCCAGCTTTTAAGCTTCCCTAGCTGGAAAGGAAAGGACTTGGAGAGTAGCTGAAGCGAAGGGAGGCAAATATGAGGATGGCAGAGATATCAACAAATGAGTTATGCCAAAAAACACAAATTGGAGGAATATAAAGATTTCTTATTATAACTTCACTCTTGAAAAAAGTTAAAATTCTTCTTGTAAGTGGTATCATGAGCTTTGAACTATAGTGACCAGAAAGATCTCCGCTTCAATCCCCAAACTGTGCAGAGTTAGGTAAGCACAGTGGCCATATTATGCCATACTGGAATTGCATCAGATACCTTGGTAGGTGAGGAAATGATCCGACGGGTCTTCGCCATGACCACTATCCAGTTATTATTGCTGGAAATGTTCAAACATTGGACTCGGCTGAGGGTAGCTTTTCCCCCAAGAAGGCAGCCAAGTTGAGTAACTGATGAGACTGAGACATCATTGGCGCCTGAATGAGCAACTAGAGAAATGGTTGTCTGCAGAACATCAGTCAAATGCAATTCACTTGTCTTAAAGAGAAGAGATAAAGAAAGTTGGAACAGAAAAATAAATGAGAAAGTAAATAAATTAAAGCCCACAAAGTGTGTGTGTGAAAAAATCCAGGGTATATAAGACTCCATCTTTCATTTGTTTGACAGCAAATCTCAAACACAGCATGAAATGCATTGAGTAGCAGCACTTCATAATATATAAGGTAAGGGCTTTGATGTAGACCAATTACTAACAAAGAAGTGGATGCATTAAATATTTTAGAAACGGCACAAATTATTCAACACTTCCAACATTCCGAATGTACTATTGTGGAAGATTTTGGAAAGAAAATTCCTCACGGCCATATTATGTAATTTATTTCCTCACCAGAATACCTGTAATTGGGAAAACATTTAAAAAAAAATTTCCAACAGCGTAAAATCCATTCGAATCTTGATTAGTATAGGTTGAGCATCCCATATCCGAAATACGAAAAATTCCAAACCCACTTTGTTTCAAGCGCCGACGTGATGTCACGAATGTGAAATACCACAATGCACATATTTAACGTGCGTCGCACAGGCGCAGTTGCCAAAGTTCCGCACATGTGCAGTTTTGAACGTGCATCGCAGATGTGCAGTTGCCAAAGTTCCGCACATGCGCAGTTTTGAACGTGCAGCACAGATGCTCTGTTCCCAATGTTCCGCCATTGCGCAGTTCCCATCACGCATTGCAAATGCACAGTTTCCAACTGTACATGTACCTGCGCAGTATATGCCAAAATCTGAAAAATTCCGAAATTCGATACACACTCGGACCCAAGCATTTTGTAAAAGGGATTTTCAACTTATATTTCATTCAAAGAAATTTGCAAGCATTGGCAATAATTTGCGTTCACTTCATCAGACCAAAGAGAATTCAAAGTTTTACAGAATAATTAATCTTTAATTCTATATGATATTATAGAATCATAGAATTTACAGTGCAGATGGAGTCCATTCATTCCATCTAATCTGTACCTGCCCTTGGAATGAGCACCCTACTTAATCCCACGCCTCCACCCTATTCCATACCCAGTAACCCCACCTAACATTTTGGACACTAAGGGGCCATTTTGTCACGGCCAATCCATCTAACCTGCACATCTTTGGACTTTGGGAGGAAACTGGAGCACCCGGAGGAAACCGGCGCAGCAAGGCCGGCGCGAGTTTGCACACGTGTGCAATGACCAGCGCAAGTTCACGCATGCGCGCTAGGGCCGGCGTGATTCTGTGTATGCGTGTGAGTTCCCGTCTCCGCGCCGGCCTGAGTAACCCACGCCCTCACCCACACCACCCTCACACCCCCCCCACACCCAGACCACCTCCTCACCCCACTCCACCACCTGCACTCAACCCCCTCTCCCCCGATCTCCCTGGCTCGCAGTCTAATCATGCATCCTGTCTTGTCTTGCAGGAGCTGCTTGTGATGGTGTGAGTCCTTCTGGTGTCCCCCGCCCCCAGCCACAGCTAGAGCCCCAGACAGGGAACATCGACGAGGACACGGACACGGAGGAGAGCCATCAACCCGAGACCCATCAAACCATGGAGTTTGAGTACGATGATGACACTGATTTCCCATCACAGCTGTCTCCAACACTCTCCACCTATTCCAGAGACACTCACCTCGGTTGGCCATGTTAGTGAAGAGGCTCCAGGATCACTATCTGGGGCACACCACACACATGCTCTGGTACAGCAGGTGGAGGTGGGAACTGCCGAGGTGGTGGATGGTTGGAAGGTGGGCCGACCCTAGGGACCAGCTGCTGTCCAGATAAGTTTCCGGCTTCTGTAACGGACAGTCCCATCTATTGTGGAGATGCAGTCGCAGAGCCAGGAACTGCATGTGGGGTTGTCAGCGAGCACCCAGAACCTGTAGGCGCATGTGGAGGAGGTCAACAATGTTCAGAAGCAGGAGGTGGTACTGTCCATGCATGTCACCCAGGCCAACACTGCATGGTGGCATCTGCGGTGGAGGCCTTGGGGGCGAGGTTATGGCTATGGATCAGCATGTCCAAGGTCTGTGCAATCTGTGCAGGCAGTGGCCTAGGCCCAGGACAGTGCTGCCCTCTCACAGGCAGTCTTGTGCCAGAGCCACCTGGACATTGCAGTGGCACTCTTGAGCGTGGCCCTGTCAAAGCAGACCACGGCTGAGAGCGCCGGTGGTCAACGTGGTGCAGACACAGAGGGAGGTGGCCCAGTCCCAGAGGAAGGTGGCGCAGTCACTGGCTGATGTGCCACAGACCCAGAAGGTGGTGGCACAGTCACTGGGTGATGTGGCACAATGCCAGATGGAGGTGGTCCACTCCCTATCTTCCATGGCCGTGAATGTGCAGACCCTGGCTGAGATAAGAGTGGGCCTCCAGGACTGGCGGTGCCTGGTGGCGGAGGAGCCTCAAGGGATAAATCCACTCGCACCCCCATCCCATGGAGGAGCCTGAGGGCCAATGGGGGCCCCGAGTGAGGAGGAGGTGATGGGGCCCACACTGGTGACTCCTGCAGGAAAGGGTCAGGAACACCGCAGCACCTCGGACTCCCCCCCACCCCCCACCCCCCCCCCCCCACCCCCCCCCCCCCCACCCCCACCCCACACACTTGTCCATGGTGCATTTGGTGGGCAGCGGGCAGAACAGGGCAGCACCACACCACCTGGGACATATAGGCAGCCTCCAGGCCCGGTCACCGCAGAAGATGCCCGCCAAAGTGGACCCAGGTCGTAGGACGGGAATCACAGCAGGCCACCTCCACTCTTGATATACATTCTGGGGATCCACCGAGATGTAGAGCTAAGCCCCGTAAGGCCAGGAAATTAGACACAAGTTAATTTGGCACAGGTTCAGGACACAGTTTAGTGATAGGGCACATATCTGAACATAAGTTTTCACATTAAACACCTGAGCACAATGTTACAACCTGCTGCGGTGCTTTGTCAGAAGGGTGTGAGGTGTGGGCCAGTCTGGGCTGGCTGCAGAGGGAGAGGGTGCAGGTGGGGGATGGGAATGGGTGGACATTTGGGGTGGGCTTGACTCAGGGACCACAGTTCAGCCAGCGTTCACAGCTCTGGTATTTCCCCCCACCACTGTCCACACCACTGCCGCCCAGGAGATTCTATGGGACTGTGTGATGGAATGGCTAGCTTGAATGCAAGGATGACCCAGGTGGATGGTGGAAAGTGCTCCTGTGGGCAGGAGTCAGACATTGTTGAACGATGCGGAGCACCGGAGCTCATCACAGGGCAGGTTATCATCATCCTCCATCCCATGGACCAGACCCGCTGTTACTGTCAACATAGGGCCCTCCCCTATACCCTACTCATTGGACAAGGCATGGTGTTCATCCTCCTCCTCCAGCAAGTCGCCCCTCTGCTGCGCGATGTTGTGGAAGGCACAGCAGGCCGCGACCCTCTCAGCGCCATACTGGAGGGCCCCTCAAGAGTGGTCCAGGCGCTTGAACCGTATCTTCAGGATGTCAAAGCACAGCTCGATCACCCTCCTGGTCACTATATGGGCAGCGTCGTAGTGGGTCTCTGCATTGGTCTGTGGCCTCTGGGTTGGCTCATCAGCCATAACCGCAGCAGAGCCAAGGAGCCAAATCCCATCTGGATGTGCGCCTTGAAGAGGCAGTGAATTGTCAGGATGAAGGTGTCGTGCACACTGCCCGGGCATCGGGCTCAGACGTGCATGATGCACATCTGACGGTCACACACCAGCTGCACATTCTTCGAGTGGAACCGCTTTCGTTTATGTAGAGAGTCTGTCATCTGCAGGTGCTCATAGGATGACATGCGTCCCGTCAATCACTCCTTGGAACCGAGGCATCTGGGCGCTGGTGGCAAACCCCACTGCCCGGGCATCCTGGTGGGCTCGGTCCACATTGAAGTGAATGTATTCTGTGATGGCATGGGTGCACCTGTGCATCGAGCTCTGTGTGATCCCAGACAGGTCCCCACTTGGCACGTGGAAGGACCCCATGGCATAGAAGTTCAGGGCGACCGTCACCTTGATGGTTACCGGGAACGGGTGTCCTCCCCCATTCACCCGCATGGCCAGGTGCGCCATGATCTGGCAGATATGTCGTACTGTCCCCCTACTGCGCTGGAATCTTCGATGGCATGCCCGGTCCGACAGGTCCTTGAATGACAGGCACTGCTGGTAAACGCGAGGCCTCATGTGGCACATCCTTTCCACCTCCTCCACCTTGGCCTGATGGGTGGCCAGCTCTCCATTCTCACCGGCTATTGCTCTGTGGCAGGCTTCACTGCTGCAGCTTCCTTTTCCCCGAGCAACTCCAGTTCATACAGCTGCATGGGTTCCCCCAGAGCTGTGGCGATTAGGAGGAAGGCCCCCATTGCTGGTTGTATTCCAATATCCATTGCCTGCAAGAGGTGAAAGGCCGACATGTTAGCATGGTGCGTACCCCCGTGCCCGACCAGGCCAATGGACTGCATGGTGGTCCCGTTTGACACCGCGTACCCTGGTCCCGCATGTCCCCCCTCCTCCATCCCCACACCTAAGGCCCCGTCGGTGTCCCGTACCATGGCCCTGGCGCCCATCCCTGCTGCCAGGAATACTAATGGCTGGCATTGCCCTTGCCAATGGTACCCTCCGCAGCCCCCGTCCGGGGCCCACCGCCTATCCGCTGGTCACCGCCGCCCCCCTCCCCCAACCCGATCAGTGTCAAGCCCGGCAGCCCACGTTCGTGCCTCTCCATGCCCTACCTCCTCTCTCTCCCTCACCAGCCACGGGGGTCTGTGTCTTGATTTTTAAAAGCACAAGTGAAACTTGCCGTCGGGAATTCCCCTTGGTGCAGACGGAGATTCGCAGAGCCTCCGGACAATGCCATATGATCTGCCAATGGCGTTTACTGTATGTGTGCAGTGGAATACGTTGATGCTGCTGTCGAGGAATCGGAGAATTGCAATTTGGCGTGAACCCAGTGCCCGCCACAATTTCAGCTTCAAAAACCGATTCTCCACCCAATCCCTTTTTCTGATTCTGGCATTGGCCGACGGAGAATCCCACACTGTATATTTTCAAGAAGCAGTTCGATATAATGTGGAGATGCCGGCATTGGACCGGGGTGAGCACCGTAAGAAGTTTTACTATACCAGGTTAAAGTCCAACAGGTTTGTTTTGAATCACTAGCTTTCGGAGCACTGCTCCTTCCTTAGGTGAATGAAGAGGTGGGTTCCAGAAACATATATATATATATAGACAAAGTCAATGATGCAAGATGATACTTTGAATGCAAGTCTTTGCAGGTAATTAAGTCTTTACAGGTCCAGATGGAGCAACTGGAGAGAGGGATAATCACAGGTTAAAGAAGTGTGAATTGTCTCAAATTGGATATAGCACTTGGGGCAAAGGTGATCAAAGCCTCTTGGGGGAAAGCGGGATTAGGCTTTTTAGTTGGATGACCAGCCATGCTCATAATGAATGGTGGAGTAGGACTTCCTGAGGTGGCCATGGTGTGAGTGGTCTCACACATGGCAGCTCGTGCTTGAAGGCGTAGGAAAGAACTCTTTTTACCTAAAATTGGGTGCAACTGCGGCGGAAAGGTATAATAAGGGTCGGAGGAGAAGTTCCCCCTCGGAGTGGTATGTCTGCTGGCTACCAAACCTGGCAGAAGAAGATGAAAGACCTGGTCAAGGACTTGGAAGAGACCTGTGGCACATCAGCCACTGGTGTAGCCATCTGGGATGGCCACTTCCCGATTACAAAATGGACACTTTGCAAAGATTGCAGGGAAAATGGACAATACTGAGAAAACAAGCAGATTCAGGGTTTGTCTGTTGATTAGAGCTGCAGCTCCCAGACAAGACCGTAACTGCAAAGCCATTACCATACTAATGAGCCATCACCAGGGACAAAAGAGTAACATTTAAGTAAACGATACCAAGGCAGACACCCCGGTGCCAGAGGAGACCAGAACAAAGCAGGCCAACGGCCACCCAGGACACGCCCAGCCATCAGGGCACCCACCCCGTTATTGGAGGAAATCGATAGGAACGATTGAGAAATGGCTCAATTAATTGGGGCCAAGTTCAAGGCCCGCCCAAAAGCGAGCAAAGCCCCTTTTGGGTATAAGAAGGATCCCCCAAGAGAGAATCGTTCTCTTGGCTCCGGCTCTCACCGAGGAGAGACCTGCCCAACAGCTGCACCAGAACAAGTAAGTCCAAGGTCAACGCACGCTACCAGACGGACAATCTTAGCTGTTCCCCTTCACCACTTCAACCCCAGCAGCCTCAGAACCGAACAATGGCCATTGTTCCTCTGACTGAGTGGGCGCCCGAAGCTAAGTATAGGCTTTAGCAGTAGTGATAGTTTAGTCTGTAGTATTTGTGCATGAGTATATTTAACTGTGTGTGTAAATAAAGAAGCATTTGACTTTGAACTAACTAACTGATGTATCGAGTCCTTGATCAGTATTCGGTTTGAAACTTGTGGCGGTATCGAGAGATACCTGGCTACTCTAGAGCAAAACGTAATTAGAATTAAGGAAGGCGACCATATTGACCACCATATTCAGAGCCAAATAAAGAGAAACACAATTAGCAACACTGGAAAGATGGTGGAGGGGGAAGGGTCATTTCAAGTAGCAAAGCCCCAGATGGAACAGTTGATGGCCTTCATCAGGGAAGAGTTCTGCAGGAGAGAAAGGAGATGTAGGAGGATCACTCCAAGACCATCAAAGGAGCTGTGGCACCCCTGAAGGGATCGATGGAGAGGGTGGAGAAATGCTTGGAGGCACAGGGGCCGCAGATCCGAGAGACTGAGCGGGTGATGTCGGACCACAGCGATCGGGGGGTGGCATCGGAGGCAGAGGTGGAGATCTTAGGAGACCTTTGCAAGACGTTGAGAGCAAAGGTGGAGGAGCAGGAAAATAGATTGAGAAGGCAGAATCTGCAGATAGTGAGCCTGCCTGAAGGAGTGGAAGGCACGAGTGCCACAAGATATGTTTCGAGGATGCTGGCAGGGCCCCTCAGGTGGATAGGGCACACAGGTCTCTGAGGCAGAAATCTAGAGCAGGTGAGCCACCACGGGAGGTGATCATGCGGCTCCACAAGTTCATGGAGAAGGAGAAGATTCTGCAGTGGGCCAGGGAGAAGCGCAACTGCAAATGGGAGGGGAACAAGGTCCGAATATACCAGCACATTGGCAATCGGGCGTGCTGGATTCAACAGAGCCAAGGCGATAGTATATCAGCGGCAGAGCAGGTTTGGGGCTCTACCCAGCGAAGCTTTGGGTGACGTATGAAGGTCGAGAAAACTATTTTGAGACACAAGAAGCGGCCAATGACTTTATCAAGGAGCATAAACTAGGGGAAACTGAACTGAACAATTTTGGGAGACTGAGATGCTGGCACTTTGAAGTAATTGGAGAGACAGGTAGAGTGGGGTTGGGGGGAGGTTTTTTCATTTCCCCCGATGTGGAGGTATTTTTCTTCTTTTTACTGTTGGGTTGACTAAAGGTAGCAGGGGTGAAAAGTTTGTAAGGGGACGGCTATCCCCACCCCCTCCTGCTGCCTGGGGCTGTGTTTTTTCTTTTTGTTTGTTCTTGGGGAAGGTTACCTGTGGTTCGATATGAGTCTTTGTTCGGGTGGGGGAAGATGAGGCCAACTGGCAGACCTCTTCACAGGACAGAGAGGTAAGGGCAGGGGAGGAGTGGGGTCAGTAGGAGGAGCCTTTGGGCAGGATTTACCACGCTGACAGGTAATGCTGGTGAACGGAAGTGAGGTGGGGGGAAGGCCGAGAGAGGTAGCCATAGGGGGGGGGGGGAGGGGGGAGGATGCAGGATGGAGGGGGAAGGTGGGGGGACGGGAGGGTGATGCGTTGAGACGAGGTTGGAGAAGAAACATGGTCAGGGGAGGAGAAAGAGGTCATCTTGGATGGGCCAGGTATAGGGTGAAATTAATGGGGGTAGAGTCAAAAGGGGAGGATGGCGGGTGGTAGAGGGGACTGGAAGCGTAAACCCATGGTAAAACTATTAGCATGAAATGCGCGAGGGCTCAATGGGCCGGTCAAAAGACCTCAGGTCTTTGCGCACCTTAGGAACTTGAAAGCGGTGGTCTTTCTGCAGGAGATGCACCTCCGCGTGAAGGACCAGGTTAGACTAAGGAAGGGGTGGGTGGTTCAGGTTTTCCACTTAGGGTTTGATTCAAAGTCACGGGGAGTGGCAATTTTGATGAGTGAGAAAACCGGGTTTGTGAGTGCGAAGGAAGTGAGGGACCCAGGTGGGAGATATGTGATGGTGAGTGGGGTATTAGAAGGGATGACAGTGGTGTTGGTGAATGTGTATGCACCGAATTGGGATGATGTAGGTTTTATGAGGGGATTGCTGGCAGTAATCCCGGATTTGTACATGCACCAGCTGATTATTGGGAGGAGATTTTAATTGTGTTCGAGAGCCGAGGGTTTGATTATCATAGAATTTACAGTGCAGAAGGAGGCCATTCGGCCCATCGAGTCTGCACTGGCTCTTGGAACGAGCACCCTACCCAAGTTCAACACCTCCACCCTATCCCCATAACCCAGTAACCCCACCCAACACTAAGGGCAATTTTGGACACTAAGGGCAATTTATCATGGCCAATCCACCTAACCTGCATATCTTTGGACTATGGGAGGAAACCGGAGCACCCGGAGGAAACCCACGCACACACGGGGAGGATGTGCAGACTCCGCACAGACAGTGACCCAAGCCGGAATCGAACCTGGGACCCTGGAGCTGTGAAGCAATTGTGCTATCCACAATGCTACCGTGCTGCCCCTTGATAGGTCAAGCCCCAGTTCAATGGGTAGGATACGGATGGCAAAGGAGCTGGGTGGGTTTATGAAAAATATGGGTATGGTGGACCATGGTGCTTCAGGAACCCAGGGGGAAGGTAGTATTCCTTTTTTTTGAATGTGTACAGGGTGTATTCCAGAATTGACTTTTTTTGTGGTGAGCCGGGAGGTTTTGGTCAGGGTGGAGGGGGCAGAGCATACGGGGATAGTAATCTCGGGTAATGCGCCTCATTGGCTGGAGATTCAGCTTAGATCGGACGGGAGCGGAGGCCGGGGTGGAGGATCAATTTGGGGTTGTTGGCAGATAGAGAGTTTTATGACAAAGTGCGGGCTGTGTAGTTTTGAACCAAAATGGGGAGGTGTCGGTGGTCACTTTTTGGGAAGCGTTAAACGCGGTGGTCCAAGGGGAGATTAGCTCATTTAAGGCACATGCGGATAGGGAAATGAGGGAGGAATATGTACGGCTAATGAGCGAGATAGTGGAGGTAGATAGGGAGTACTCGAGGGTGCCCACCATGGAGGGATGTATAGGGCAAGAGGGGTACAGTACGAATAGGGGAGAAGGCAAATTGAATGTTAGCGCATCCGTTACGGAGGCTAGTCACGTCCAGGGAAATATTGAAGATACATGCTGGGGATGTGGTGTCAGAGCCGGGGAGGAGAAACAAGGTGTTTAGGGATTATTATAAGGAGCTGTACAGGGCGGGCCCGGGGGTTGAAGAAGGGGACATGGACGATTCTTAGACAAACTGGAGTTTCCACAGTTGGAGGAAGAGAAGAGGCAGGCGCTAGAGGAACCCCTGGGGTGAGGGATATATTGGACAGTATAAGGGGTATGAAGTCGGGGAAGGCCCCGGGGCCTGATGGCTACCCGACGGAATTTTATAAGGAGTTTGCGACGGACCTGGCACCACATCTCTTGGGGGTGTTTAATGAGGCATTGGAGAAGGGGGAGCTGCAGGAGACAATAACGCAGGCAATGATCACATTAATACCAAAAAAGGGGAAGGACCCTTTAGAAAGTGAGTCATATAGGCCCATATCGTTGTTAAATACAGATGTGAAAGTGCTGGCAGGAAGGATGGAAGGGTGTGCCCCAAGGGTGGTTGCGAAGGACCAAACAGGTTTCATAAAGGGCAAACAGCTTTCTAGCAATATAAGGAGTCTGTTAAATGTGATCATGACTCATTGAGAGCTCAGGTACCGGAGGTAGTGATGTCCATGGATGTGAGAAGGCATTCGACCGGGTGGAGTGGCAGTACCTGTTTGGGGTCCTGGGAATGTTTGGGTTTGGGCCGAAGTTTGTGGCATGGGTATACCTGTTATATGTAGGGCATGTTTATGGACCAATGACATGGGTTCACGGAACTTTGAACCGTTGTTGCCGCTGCTGTTTGCACTGGCTATAGGGCCTCTAGCAATGGCTCGTAGGGGGTCGGCAGAGTGGCAAGGGACTATGAGGGGACGAGGGGAGCATTGGGTGTCTCTATACGCTGACGACCTATTGTATGTTTCATACCCGTTGGAGAGCACAGAGAGGATCATGGGCTTGTTGGGGAAGTTTGGGGCATTCTTGGGCTATAAGTTAAATGTAGGGAAAAGCGAAGTTTCCCCGGTGAATGAGTTGAGTCGCCAATTAAGGGGGGATGCTATTTAAGGTGACCAGAGACTGGTTTAGATACCTGGTGATTCAGGTAGCGAGGAAATGGGCGATGCTCCGCAAATGGAATTTAACAATGCTGGTGGAGGAGGCTAGTAAGGATCTCAAGAGGTGGGACATGCTGCACTTGACTTCGGCAGGGAGGGTCCAAGTGGTGAAGATGAACATTTTGCCGAAATTCCTGTTCATATTCATGACACTCCCAATCGCTATACCGAAGGCCTTCTTTTGAAAACTAGACATGATTATTTCAAACTTTGTATGGGCAGGGAAGGTGCCAAGGATTAAGAGGATCTAGTTACAGAGGCAGAGGCAGCATGGAGGGTTGGTGTTGCCGAACCTGCTACATTACTATTGGGCAGCGAACATGGAGAAGGTGAGGTGATGGTGGGAAGGAGAAGGGACAGAATGGGTTAGGATGAAGGAGGAATCCTGTTTGGGGTCCAGCTTAAGGGCTATGGTGACAGCGGCATTGCCAATGGCTCGAATCAGATACTCAGAGAGCCCTATGATGCAGTCCACGGTGAAGATCTGGAAGCAGCTGAGGAGGCACTTTAGGATTGTGGGGATGTCGGTGTTAATGCCATTGAGTGAAAACCATGGTTTTGAGCCCGAGGGGATAGATGGCATGTATAGGAAATGGAGAGACGTGGGGCTGGTTAATGTGAGGGATTTGTATCTGGCAGAAGGGTTTGCTAGTATGTTTGAAGTGAGGCGCTACAAAGAGAAAATGCAACCTCCTCGTGCGCAAGGATGAGCCTAATACAATTCAAGGTGGTACACCGGGTGCATATGACTCGGGCAAGAATGAGTGGGTTTTTTCAGGGGGTGGCAGACGAGTATGAGAAGTGTGGGCGGGGGCCAGCGAATCACGCACACATGTTCTGGGGCTGCAAAAAGTTGGAGAGATTCTGAGTGGGAATGTTTGCGACGCAAGCAAGGATAGTGGGGAAGAAGGTTGAGCCGGGCCTTTTGTTGGCGATATTTAAGATTTGGAGAAGCCGGAGCTGATGGAGGGGTGGAAGGCCGATGTTGTGGCCTGGCCTCTCTGATTGCCTGGCTACGAATTTTATTGGAGCGGAGATCGGCAATGCCACCGGGGGTAGCGGCGTGGCTGGATGTCTTATGTGACTTTCTTCGGATGGAAAAGATTAAATACGGTTTAAGGTGTTCAGTGGAGGGTTTCGAGGCAAGGTGGGGGATGTTGGTGACTGTGTTTGAGGAGTTGTTCATCACGGGGGGTGGGGGAGCAGGCGAACAAGGGGGAAAATTTGCACAAAGTGTATAGTTGCGTGTTGGGAAGTTTGTTACCCAAATTGCTTATGTGTCGTAAGGTTTTATATACGTTTGGAATGAAATACATTTTTAAAAAAATGAATGGGGGAACAGGCTCGAACGGCCTAATAGTCTCCTCCTGCTCCTATTTTCTATGTTTCTATGTCTTGTTCCCACATCTTCCGAGCCATCTCTGACCAAGCCCCAATGGGAAAATGTTATAACCTGCCTACTGACGATTGGCTGGGGACTAATGATTATCCCACAATCCTATGGGAGTATGAACTTCCCCAATGAGGGGGGCGGAGAAACTCCTACTATAAATAAGCTGGCCAGTCCATGAACCAGGAGGAAGGAGAAGGTAGCAAGGGAAGTTACTGCTACTACTATGTATATATTGTTATAGTAAATAAACGTTATTATTTTGTATTCTTAAAACTCGTGCTGGATTCTTCGGGGCCCTCACAAAAGAAAACCACTCCTAAACTCCTGATACCTTACATTCGCGTGCTGTGTCGCCAAAGGCTCTAGGCCCGTTACGTGGCCCGAGAGGTATCGCCCCTTAAAGGGGCCACGCGACTACATTCCTCCCCCTTAAGTTCTCTTATAGACCCCTGTGAAACAGAAACAGAAAAACTCCTATTCACAGTTATATACATACAGAAGGGTGACAGTCAAGGAGTTTAAAACAAAGTTCATAAGATAAGTTTATCATGCGACTTCCTAACTCTTTCTGAATGTCTCAACTTGGCCATTGGCTCTTCCAGATTAGGAGCATCTGAGTCTCCAGAAAAGGCAGGCGGATTTAGACGTCTCATGTGGCCTGCAAAGGATTGCCTCTTAAAGTGGCCATGCTACCAAAGTTAGGAACTAGAACATCATCCAAACGTATAGATATAAAGTTTGTAACTGCGGATTTGATTGCACTGATTAGTTCGATATGGAGGAATACACATGTAGGGCTGACTCACTTTTGGCAAGATTGATAAACTGGTGATTGTGACCAGTGACCATTCTGCAAATAGTGGGCAGCTGTTCAAAAACTGTCAGTTTACTGTTTGTGCCACAAATGAAAATTACACACGAATGTGTTGCAGCACAAAGGAATTAAATTAAAATGTAATGAAACTAATTGAAAGTATGGCTTGTTGAAAATCAATAACGGTGCTTAATTTATCCTTGACTTTGAAGAGTACGGTAGATCTTTATATAATGTTCAGAGATTTATGAGTATGCTTCCAATGCTGTTTTTGGAATGTTACTAATCCCATATTTTGAGTTTATTAGTGCTGCAATATTTCCAAGTGAAAATATCTTGCAAGATATTTGTAGCAAGGTTCTTATAGCAATTGTTTCCCTTTTTGTGGTAATAGCTAACGCTGGAAAGTTGCCCAATCCTGATTGACCTCTATCATGACAGATTTACACTTCTCAAGTGGCTTAACATCCACTTAGCTCAGGAAAAGCAATGCCGAAGGATGTTAGGCTAGCTGCTGTCTGAAAGAGCAAATGAGTGTATAGCTGGCTGAAATGAATGTAAGAATCCAGTGAACCAGTTCTTTGATGTCCTCAGGGACTCCATTATTTGAAATGAAGATGAACTTGATGGACTGAGTGCATGGCCTACCAGATTTCACAGTAGTGGCCAATTTCAAGGATGCTTGATGTTTCTTTATCACACACTTTGCTCTGCCACTTTACCCGATTACAGCAACTAACATTTCTCGTCTGCAAACGGCTAATATTACCTCCTAATAGTCACTGACAGTGTCCTGTCAACTACTGATGTTGTTCCCATGCAACAATTGACACTGACAACCTGACCCAGCCTGACAACTGAAGATGAAGGCCATTGCCTGAGCTGTAGCAACATTGTTCAATCAGCTCATAGCAGTCACGTTATTTATAAATGCAAGAAGTTTAAATTTTTGCTATTCTCTCCACATTTAGTCAGTTGGCATTTTATTAGGTATCTGTTTTGAAATTCCTTAAAGTTGTGTATCAAGTGCATCCTCCTTTAATTATTTTCACCATGACATTGAAGGTGTCCTTATTAAGCAGGGAATTTCACCTAATGTAATTTCCTCCTGGCATTTTAAAATTTGAATGTTCCAGCAAGCAGAAATTGTTTTTGTTAAACAAAGAGTTGCCCCAATGCCACATTTACCACCCATAGTTCACCAGGCCTCTGAATTGGCTCCTTTCCCTCTTTTCTCACATACAATGGCCTCTCAAAATCTGTCTGTCTGTAGTGGCGGTAGGGTTTTTACAGGGTGAGGGTATGAGCCCCACGCTTAACCCTCCTTTTTCACCAGGCTTGGGCCTGGCTTCGGTGGAGAACAGCAAAGGTGCCGCATAAGTTAGATGTACCAGCACTACCTACATAAGATCCTGGGCATCACATGGAGAGACAGCATTGCTGATGAGGAAGTGCTACAGAGGACTGGTCAGAGCCGCCTGCAGGATATTGTTTCAGAGAGATGATTGGGGCTGGCAGGATATGCATTTCGTCTGCTAGACGTACGTCCCACCAGAGTGGCAGTAGAATGGATGGCACCAGATAGAAAAGGAAAAAGTCAGGGCCAGCCAAAGAGAACACTAGGAAATACATTTTACGAGGACCTCCAAGAGCACGTCACCGCCTGGGCTGGAGTGAAAGAGATTGCAATGGATTGATGGTGGAGTCTTGCCCATACGGAACCGGAGGAATTAAGTCTCAGTAAGTAATTAAGTCAAAATCTGGTGAGATCAGAAACTGCACAATCTGCACAAGGTCACTCAG
Organism: Scyliorhinus torazame; assembly: GCF_047496885.1. Taxonomy (NCBI): domain Eukaryota; kingdom Metazoa; phylum Chordata; class Chondrichthyes; order Carcharhiniformes; family Scyliorhinidae; genus Scyliorhinus; species Scyliorhinus torazame. The sequence continues at coordinate 94,166,726 of NC_092714.1, read as the reverse complement.
ACTGCTGCTCACACTACTTCAACTCAATCACAAAATGAGGGTGCATGTTCTCTCACTAATACTTTACAGGATGTCAATGCTATTTATAGTTGTATTTAAATAGGTTTATTTGAACATTTCAGCAGGATTCTGTAATTGTTGCCCTTTATTTTCAACGTTTAATCTATTTTACACTTGGTTCTTTTAGTTTAATACTTAATTTGTAGGTTACTTTCCATTCTGAAAAGATATTTGGTAGGATTAGTAAAACCATATATGAACTTATGTTTCTCCACTTTAAATTTAATTTCAACATACCTGGCTGGTTGCTCAGACCAAGTTGAATTTTTAACTTTTCAAAGATTTTCTCTTTTGCCATGGAACCTATGGTTGCCAAGCTTGTGTTTTTTTAAGGCAGACTCGAGCTGAAATGGAAACTAAAAAAACAGAAACAGAAAAGGGAAACCGAAAAAAAGGAAACTATCGTTGTATTCTCCATCACTGTTTCTTTCTCCTGGTCTCTTTCATTGAGTTCTCTATCACTGTTCTTGTCGCCATGTTTTCTTTTCTTTAAATAAATTTAGAGTGCCCAATTCATTTTTTCCAATTCAGGGGCAATTTAGCATGGCCAATCAACCTAGCCTGCACATCTTTGGGTTGTGGGGGCGAAACCCACGCAAACACGGGGGGAATGTGCAAACTCCACATGGACAGTGACCCAGAGCTGAGATCGAACCGGGGACCTTGGCGCCATGAGGCGACAGGGCTAACCCACTGAGCCACCGAGCTGCAATCGCCATGTTTTCTATCGATGAAAGAAAACTGATCCGCCAAATTTCTAAGGAGACAAAAACTGATACTGAGGTTTGGAAATCAAAACTGGTGGGCAGATTGAAACTGGTTGAGGCTATACAATGGGTCACAGCCATCATAGCTCAGTGGTAAGCAGTTGATTAGTCCAGTGGTGCAGAACAGGCAAGCTGAAGAAGACACAAGTCCAGATCCGGAAGCTGAAAATAAGTTGCAGCTGTTCCTGTTACTTGAAGAGAATATTGGCAGAACTGTGCCATCCAGACTGAGTTGAGGACGTCCTAAAGATGTGTGCCACTTGTGGTGAAGACCATACCTGTGGAACTGTTTGCTGCTGTCACCTGTCACCTAGAAAGAGGGAAGCTGAAATTCTTCATGACAAAGGCATTGTTTATAAGGAATATGTGAATGAGTTTGATGATCTATATGCTGTGTGGACTGCAAAGCCAATTCATAAGATCTGTTTTAGTCGTATCATTTAATGTGTAATGTATAATTCGTAGTTAACCAGAATTTGCCTGTTAAATCATGTTTAACTTCTGTTGATTCTGGATGTGAAAATACAGAAGGTTATCAAAGATAATATTTAGTGTTTGCTTTTCTTGATTCCTATACAGTAATTGTTTTCCTATTTTGCACGGTGGGAGTTTCAGTCATTTAGTCAATAACTGGGAATTTGGATTTCTATTTTGTAAAATAAGTTATTGTGGTCTCTACTGAGTCCAAGTTATTGGTCTCTTCTGAGATCGTAAAACTTTCAAACACAAAACTTTTAATAAGCCGACCAAGATGATGTATAAACATTAGCCTTAAAAGTTCTTGGTGTAAGCATTGGGATAAGTTGGTTAGTGACCTCGATTCTTCAAAGAATGCAGGACATGTATTTCGCAGAATAGGCATAGTGGTGGTGATGAGAGTGGGAGTGGGGGGGTGAAGTTGGGGGTGCGGGGGGTGGGGGGTGAAAGTGGGTGGGTAGACAGTTTTGGAAATCACCCAATTAAAATTTTGGCACTTGGTGCCCATTGCTTTAACAATGCATCTCAGATGCATGGCTGCCAAAGGAAGCTGTAAATGGGACTGTTGCCAATTCTGGAGAGTGCCATGACAATCCTTACAGAAATACTTTAATGCTGCCAATGGACTCCCATTATAACAAGGGAAAATAAAATGCAAGGGGCGGGATTCTCCGTTTCTGAGACTAAGGGCGAAATTCTCCGACCCCCCGCCGGGTCGGAGAATCACCGGGGGCTGGCGTGAATCCCGCCCCCGCCAGTTGCCGAAGTCTCCGGCACCGGATATTCGGCGGGGGCGGGAATCGCGTCGCGCCGGTTGGCGGGCCCCCCCGCTCGATTCTCCGGCCCGGATGGGCCGAAGTCCCGCCGCTAAAATGCCTGTCCCGCCGGCGTAAATTAAACCACCAACCTTACCGGCGGGACAAGGCGGCGCGGGCGGGCTCCGGGGTCCTGGGGGGGGGCGCGGGGCGATCTGGCCCCGGGGGGTGCCCCCACGGTGGCCTGGCCCACGATCGGGGCCCACCGATCCGCGGGCGGGCCTGTGCCGTGGGGGCACTCTTTCCCTTCCGCCTCCACCACGGTCTCCCCCATGGCGGAGGCAGAAGAGACTCCCTCCACTGCGCATGCGTGGGAAGCTGTCAGCGGCCGCTGATGCTCCCGCGCATGCGCCGCCCGGAGATGTCATTTCCGCGCCAGCTGGCGGGGCACCAAAGGCCTTTTCCGCCAGCTGGCGGGGCTGAAATTCGTCCGGCACCGACCTAGCCCCTCAATGTTGGGGCTCGGCCCCCAAAGATGCGGAGCATTCCGCACCTTTGAGGCTGCGCGATGCCTCTCTGATTTGCGCCGTTTTGGGCGCCAGTCGGCGGACATCGCGCCGTTTCCGGAGAATTTCGCCCCAAGTGTTGACCGCAAACGCAGAATTCATGGACTTTCATGACAGCAAAACCGGCACCGCACCTGGGCCGATTCCATTACTGCTAAGGGGCTAGGATCAGTGACGCATGGATCACAATCGATTCCAATGAAAAACAATGGGATTCGCCGGGTCTGTGATCGACACTCGGGAGGCTGACAAACTGAAATTAAATGAAAATTGCTTATTGTCACAAGTAGGCTTTCAAATGAAGTTACTGTGAAAAGCCCCTAGTCGCCACATTCCGGCACCTGTTCGGGGAGACTGGTACGGGAATTGAACCATGATGCTGGCCTGCCTTGGTCTGCTTTAAAAGCCAGCTCTTTAGCCCTGTGCTACCAGTCCCTACACACACACTCATCCCAGCCAACAAGATGGCACATGTCGTGCTGGGGCACATCCATGCAGCTGATGGGTCGACTGGGGCCAGAGGGCACCTAGGGGGTTGGCCTGGGGTGACAGCCATATGACCCGTGGCCCTAAGTTCACAGTGGGCAGTCAGCAGCGTGCACAGCTGCATGGCTGCCTTGCCAGCTGCGGAAATGGTGTTCCATGTCCGTCCACCCCGGCCCCACACCCCACCTCCTGGCCACCCCTTGCTACTACCCGGCCCTGGCAGAAGCCTCCCGGCGAGCGGCACAACTGTCAGCAAATCTTCCAGGGATGACCCGGAGGTGATGTAACCAAGTTTCAGTTTAATTTGTGAACCTTTCACCATATTTCCACAGGATTCATGTACATTGGCTTTGAATTTTGCACCTCATTTTGAAGTACAATGGGCGGGATTCTCTGATCCTGAGGCTAAGTTTTGATGCCGTCAGAAACGCCGTCGTGTTTTCCGACAGCGACAACATGGCCTCAGAATCAGCAATTCTGGCCACTACAGGAAGCCAGCACGGCACTGGAGCGACCCCCGCCACTCCAGCTGCTGATCCCGACGTCAGATGGGCGCCGCTGGGTCCGCACATGCGCAATGGCACCGGCGCCAACACACGCACGCGCAGTGGACCGGTGCGATTTCCGCGCATGCGCAGTGTCTCCCTTCTCCGTGCCGGCCCCGACGCAACATGGCGTAGGGCTACAGGGGCCGGCGCGGAACAAAGGAGGCCCCTAGGCCGAGAGGCCGGCCCGCCGATCGCAAGCCAGGCCACAGCGGAGGCCCCCCCTCCCCCTCAACAGGCTGCCTCCGGACCCTTCCACACCGAGGTCCCGCCGGGTAAGACCAGGTTAGAATGGTGCCGGCGGGACTCGGGTTTTTTGGTACGGTCGCTCGGCCCATCCCGGGCGGAGAATCGCCGGGGGGGTGGGCCCGTAGAGCGGCCCCGGCGCCGCGCTAGCCGCGCCGGCGCCAATGGCGCTGATTCTCCGCATCCTGCCGTCGGGGCAGCGTGGCGTGATTCGCGGCGATTCTCCGGCCCCAAGGTGAAAGAATCCCGCCAGTGTTCCTATACAGATCCCAATATAAATTCCACTTGCAAAAGCTGCCAAATTAATATCACTACCATTGACCGGTACATTTGTTTTCTATTATTTAATCTCTTTAGTATAATTTTATATATCTTCTTATCTTTTATTTCTGAAGCGTTTAAGTTCTCCTGCAAGGAGCCTTGTCTTTTATTATCACGATATACATTAACAATAGAACTGGAATCTGCCACACATATTACATTATCAAAGAATTTCAATAATATTGTTAGGTACGCTGCTGTTTCATAAAATGACAAGATGTTGGAGTTACTGCTCAAATTGCTTATTTTATTGTAGATTCCAAACTTTTCTCACAATAGATGACAAATTAATATCTTTTGATTCATCTGATTGATGGCTCTGATTGTTTTGATAATTGGAATAACATTAGCTATTTGCCAATCTTCCGGTACATCCCTTCAATTAAAAGAGAAGCTCAGCCACCTTGTCTACTTCAACCCTCATTTGCTTCTTTGACACATTCTCTTTGGTCTTGGCTTTATGAACCTCCAAGCACTACTGATGTTTTTTAATGAGCATTTAATTAGCAATCTCTGAACTCAGATGCACACCGCATCCTTTCAACTAATGGAAAGTTCATGAGATTATTTCATGAGGAGAAAACTTGCAAAATATTTAATTCAAACCTCTTTTCATACTGTTTTCCTTTCTTATTATCCCAACTCCAATTTAGCATAGAATCATGGAATGGATGCAACACAGAAGAAGGCCATCGAGCCTGTTATGTCTGTGCTGGCGCCCCTCTACATGAGAAATTCACCCAGTGCCATTCCCCTGACTTATCCACATAGCCCTGTACATTCTTCTCTTTCAGATAATAATCTGAATGCCTTTTTGAATGCCGCATTGAGTCTGCTTCCATCACAACCTCAGGCAATGCATTCCAGATCCTAACCAATCAATGCTTAGAAAGGTTTTTTCTCATGTTGCCATTGCCTCTGTTGTCAATTACCTTAAACATTACCTTAAATTTGTGCCCTTTGACTCTCAATCCGTTCCCCAATTAGAACATTTTCTTCCTATTGACACTGTCCGGGCCCTTTATACTGTGAGTACCCCGATCAAATCGCCTCTTAACCGTCTCTTTTTCAAGGTGAACGGTCCCAACTTTTCCAATATTTCGATCTAACTGTAGCTCCTCATCCCTGGAACTATTCTCGTCAATCCTTTTTGAATCCTCGCTGACATCCTTAATTAAGCGAGGTGCCCAGAGCTGGATGCATTACTCCATTTGAAGCTGAGCCAGTGTTTTACACCGGTTTCATAAACATCCTTGCTTTTTTGCACTCTATTCTCCAATTCATAAAGCCAGGCTGTTCTTTGCTTAATTAATGGTTCTCTCAACCCATCCTCAGTAGTTTGTATACATATACACCCAGTTGCCTCTGTCTCTGCAACCCTTTAGAATGTTATCCTCAATTTTATATTATCTCTGTATTCTTCTTAACCAAATGAATTACTTCACACTTCTCTGCATTAAATTTCCCCTGCTGCTTGTCCGCCTATTCCACTAAACTGTCTATGACCTTTTGACATTTTACACAATTCACAATGTTTCTGAGGCTTGTATCATCTGCACATTTCGAAATTGTGCTCTGTACACCAAGGTCTAGGTCATTTGAAGAAACAACAGGGTGAAATGCATCCCATGGTTTGGAGTTCAATTGATAGTCATAACAATCTCTAAAAGTTATCCCTGGATAGACAATGAAGCCCCAACAAGAAAGAAAATGGCCGGGATTCTCCGAAATCCCGACCAAGTGTTGACGCCGGCGTCAAAACTGGCGCGAGTGACACCGGTGTCAACGGGCCTCCAGGCCCAGTCATTCTCCCCTTCCTTGGGGGCTAGAATGGCGCCGGAGTGCTGTGCGCTGCTTCAGCGCCGATAGCTGGCCCCACACAGGGGCTGTTTAGCACAGGGCTAAATCGCTGGCTTTGAAAGCAGACCAAGGTAGGCCAGCAGCACGGTTCAATTCCCGTACCAGCCTCCCCGAACAGGCGCCGGAATGTGGCGACTAGGGGCTTTTCACAGTAACTTGGTCTGGCCACCGTGGAGGACCCCCCTGAAGTCGGCTCCCCCCACCCACCCCCCGCCATCCAACCAGGACGGCCCCTGCAGCCAGAACGGGGAAGTCCTGCTGGCATCGTTCGCGTATGGTAGGACCGATTCTCCGACTTGGCGCAGGTTCGGAGAATCACACCCAATAAGTCCCTGCGGAGACCCTTCCATAAATAAAACAAAACCCAGAGAGCTGAAACTCACACTCCTCCTGGGAGAACCACCTTCTTGACCATGGTCTGCCCCTGCCACGTATGTTAGTATCCTATCGTCAATTTCTTATGAACATTCAACCTGACATTTGTTTTCTTTTTTATTATCAAATATTTGTTCGAATTTTGCAAGAAGTTTCATGGCCTCTGGCTTTGTGAGAACAGCGGTGAGCAATTACTGCAGGACATGGGATAGGAGACGGTGATCAGATTTCTTCATAATGCCCTCAAGCCGATCAAGGCTGTGGGCTGAAAACTATGGGAGCAGGTGGCTAATGCTATTAATGGCAGCAATATTGTCCCAGGGGAACTGGCTGCGGTGGAGGGAGAAAATCGGCGAAGGTACCAGGAGGAGCAAAGCAGGCCACAGATAACTCACCCTTTATTTATGTGCTGACGTAATGTTTGATGCAAAGGTTTGTAACAGCCAAACCACACATTTCTTAATTTTATCCATGACTAGGCATGGGTACCTATCAGAACCACACGAACAAAAGGCTTATTTTCTAATCTTTCCCCATAGGTGGTAGCACATTGCATTCAGGCAATGTCAGTTAATTAATGTCTGTTTCTATCCTGCAGAAGTAGGAAGTGTGCAACAGGAAACAAATATCTGCCAATGACATTGAAATGTATAAGGTGACCCCATTTGAAGAAATTGAGAGATGGGAGATTGGGTGTGATTCAGCGGACTAGAGTTAAAGTCTGGTTTTAGGCGAGTTTGGAGGGGTGTTGTGCGACGGTCGTGTTGGAGAGATTGTGGCTCGTATTCACTGCCAAAAATGAGCCGCTACGAGATCCTCGACAGTACTTGATCCCTCGCCGTCTGCTTCGCCTGATTTGTACCTCAGTAGTGTAGTGATCTCTATATGTGCATGTACACAAGGGGTTATTGTGTAATCAGTAGTACCACGTGATCACTAGAGGGCCGGACCAACAGGTGTATAAAAGGCAACCACATTGGGTCTCTGGCTCTCTCGGGGGTGCACTGTGACCAGGGCAATAGCAGAGTAGTTCAGATGGCTAGTGGAGTTATGTATAGTTACTGTAGTTAGAGCTTGTTAATTCTTGCAATTCTTGTTATCGTTGCTCAATAAACCTTTTGTTACTACTGGATGAGTTCGAGTCTTCTTCATCGAGATTCAGAAGACCTCTTCATTAGCCAAGGATTGAGTAGCACATGTTACCTACCACACAGGTAACAAAACATGATACCAGAGGTTTTGGCTTTAACACAACTAGTTAGATTAGGTTAGAAAAAAAGAGAAGAAAATTCAGACCGGATATTCGACTGTGGAAGACTTTGCAGCAAATGGATCCTCGACGTCTAACGATGGGACTCATTGGACCTCTAGGGCAGCTGGAAACAACGGGTAATTTAAGTTATAACTAGACAAGATTTAAACAGATATTCCAAATATTTATCGCAGCTAATGATTTAAGCACGGTCTCTGATGCAATGAAAATAGCACTACTACTCTCAATAGGAGGGCATGAAGCTAGAGAAATCTATAATTGCTTTAATTAATTAGAAGGTGAAGACAACGCCAAAATCGAAGTAATACTCAAAAAATTTGATGAACACTGTAAGAATCAGTCTGGTGAGATGCTGGAAAGATTTAACAATTGTCATAAATGTCAGAGAAACAGAGGGCCCATCACTGATTTTATCACAAACCTCAAGTTAATACCACAAGGCTATGATTATGCTGATTTCAGAGACACTATGATAATAGATCAATTAATTTCTGGACTATCTGACAAAAATTTGAAGGAAGAACTTTCACACGATAAGTATATAACTCTAGAAACTGCTATACAAAAATGCCTTGCTTATGAACAAAAACAAAATCAATACTGTGAGTCTTTACAAAGACAGAATTATTATCTAGAAAACAAAATCGGTAAAACTGGCGCGAACACTCACCACGAGGCAGAGGCAGGATCTCATTCGATGCAACAGCGCTTTTTGATTGGCAGCCATCTTCAGCGAGAGTGTTCTGGCCAGTACACACATGCGCACTTCTCAAAAAAAAGGAAAACAGCAAAATACACTCGAGAAGCCGCGCATGCGCAGTTGCGAAAAGAGTGCTCAGTAAAGGAAACTCGAATTGCGGATTCGCAATCGATTCCTATGCATGATATCACGAGTGTCATGACGTCAGAGGATCCAGACCATGCCCACGTAAAAGGGAAATGCACAAAAATGAACAAAAAGACATTTAAAGCTGCTAAACCAAATTTTCTTACATCAAAAGACAGAACAATGCCCGAACTTACACCAGCAGTTAAAAATAACCTCCGCAGCATCCTGGCACAAGCAGTTTGCACCAGCCAAAGCGAGAGCACAGTGATTTGTTCATTGAAGAATACTACTCAGAAGATGATTTCTGCATTGGACGTAGAAAAAACAATGACAAATCCGAAACAAATAGATGATTTGTTCATTGAAGACATGGATGAGCTATTCGGAATTGCTGATCATTGCATCAGCAACAAGGTTGAAAAGCTCAACACGACTCTTCTCATGGTAGATGAATCCAATACCATGATGCCATGGCAGATCGAGGACACATTGGATGACAGCAATACCCAAGAAGAAGATGATGCCACACAGAGGGTGATGACAGATTCCACACAGAGAGCGATGAAAGACTCCATAGAGAGAGTGATGAAAGACTCCATAGAGAAAGCGATGAAACACTCCACAGCGAGAGCGACACAAGCCTCCACAAAGAGAGTGATGCAAGCCTCCACAGACAGCTTGGTGACAGACTCAAAAATGGAAGCAAGCAAACACTCCATAGCGAATGCCATGCATGAACAAGACTATGAAAGTCTATCCACCTTATCTGCGCAACCAGCATCAGACTATGAAAGTCTACCAAGTTCACGTGAAAAACAAAAAGACTATGCCAGTCTACCCAGCTTATTTGAGCCACCAGAAGAACACTATGAAAGTCTATCCAGCTCATTTAACCAACAAGAAGACACTGAATGTCTACCCACTGTATGTGAGACAAGTGACAAAGAAATCACAATTCCCATACAGGATGTGCAGGATCACAGCGAGACTGACAGATCTCAGCTCGTCTGCACAGAAGCACTCAACAATCAGAGGAGGGATACTCATGAGTCCAGAGAGACCACGTCAATTGAAATCTTCAAGAGTTTGACTCCAGAAGAGGAGTACCAAGAGTCCAGAGAGACCACGTCGATTGAAATCTTGAAGATTTTGACTCCAGAAGAGGAGCACCACGACTCACAAGAAAACGAAATTGTGAAGATTTTGACTCCAGAAGAGGAGCACCAAGAAACAAAAGGTGATTCAAATGAACCAGGAATAACTCCAGAAGAGGAGCACAAAGAAATCAATGATGATTCAAGTGAACCAGAAATGACTCTAGAAGAGGAGTACCAAGGAAGCAAAGAAGAGGAATCAAATCCACCACAAATGATTGATGTTACCAGCATCAATGCAAGATCAGATCATTCTCACAATTCTCAAGAAGAAACGCTCAATGTAACAGATACCGCAACGGACACTGACAGCAATAACTGTGACAATGACACAAATCATCTCCACGGAACACTCATTAGCGCAACAAGAACAACAAACACCACAAGACGCACAGCAGAAACAAAAACAACAGCAACAACAAAAACAACATGCAGCGCAACAAGAACAACAAAGACAACAAGAAGCATAACAGAAACAACAAGCATGACAAGAAAAACGACAAGAACAGTGACGAAAACAACAAAAACAGAGACAACAGCATGACAAGAAAAACAACAAGAAAAACAGCGAAAACAACAAAAACAGAAACAACAAGCACGACAAAAACGACAACAAGAATGAGAACAAAAACAACAAACACAGAAATGACAGAAACAACAACAATGAAACAATGACCTGTAGAACATGGTACAACTCTGCACATGAAGGACAATGCCACGGCATACTGCAAAACAATGACAAGACTACAAACATGTCAAGCCATGACAAAGAATCTCACAAATTCACATCTGCTCCAGAACAAGCAAGCATGCCAGCTTTCAAGGCAGGTGACACACTAGATAAATACCGCAAGCACAGAAAAAGTCCAGGTCAGACTATGGTGTAACACACAATCGCTGCCACAAGTATAGAGAAAAAAAAGAACGTCTAAATCAGACAACGAAGTGATTCGACCATTCGAACGCCTCACGATGACTTGATGGTCACTTAAACACAAGAACACTGACGACGTTCACAAAGAATAAATGACATCAACATCACCACTTTAACAACAGAAGACGAAAGCAACTCAACCGAACAAATTCATAAAGTTTGGACTCACAATTGTTTTTCGTAAGATTGGACTCATCAATATTAATTGGCTTTGTATAATCATCAAGATCATCACAACTTGCACATAACATCATTTGTCTACCTATTTCATGCAAGCGAAAAAACCTTAAGAGACTAAATGTATTCACATTTAATGGACTAACTCATTGATTTTATGTAATGCATTTGCAAACTGCATCCATTATGTTTGTTCAATTTTCTTTACAACATACAGAAAATATATAACACGAAAAATATATAACACGAAAACAAGGGGGATGTAGTGATCTCTATATGTGCATGTACACAAGGGGTTAATGTGTAATCAGTAGCATCACATGATCACTATAGGGCTGGACCAACAGGGGTATAAAAGGCAACCACATTGGGTCTCTGGCTCTCTCGGGGGTGCACTGTGACCAGGGCAATAGCAGAGTAGTTCAGATGGCTAGTGGAGTTACGTATAGTTACTGTAGTTAGATCTTGTTAACCTTTTCACTAGTATCAAAGTTAAAGTAAAGAACTCATGCAATTCTTGTTACAGTTACTCAATAACCCTTTTGTTACTACTGGATGAGTTTGAGTCTCCTTCATCGAGATTCAGAAGACCTCTTCATTAGCCAAGTATTGAGTAGCACATGTTACCTACCACACAGGTAACAAAACAAGCAGCTCACCACTAGCAAGGGGGAACTGCTTTTAAATGCCCCCTCACCATTTAACACACAAGCATCGCAGCACGCAGATCTGCTTGTCGCTCTGAGGATGCTGACCTCATGAGGCTTCTCAACACTGTGGATGAGAGGCGAGGCACCCTGTTCCCCTGAGGTGATCGGAGGACCCGCAGCAGTGTCAGCAATGCCACCTGGGAGGAAGTGGCAGCCGATGTCAGGGCGGGCAGCATGACAACGAGGACCAGCATCCAATGTCGCAAGAAGACCGACCACCTTACGAGCTGCAAGGGTAAGTTACCACTTCTCTCCTGGCATCAGTTCAACCTGCCACTCCTCAAATTCTCAAACCCTCCTCCTCCACCACAATTGTACCCTCCCCACATCCAGTACTTGTGCTTGTTCCACCCACCGCATAACCCCTTCAAGTTCAGATGCTGTGCCTACACATACCACCTGCTGTAGATACTCCTGACCATTCAAATGTGTGGTTCATAATATCCTCTCTTTGTCCCCGCAGGAGAAGATAGCCCATAATAAGCGGAAAAGGGTCAAGACGGGAGGGAGTTCCAGAAATTTGTATCCTCAGCCCCTGTGAGGACCGGGCCCTTGAAATTGTGGAGTTGCCCGAGGAGAGAGCAGTCACCAACTGCGCAAGATAGGTGACGATTCAGTGCCCCTTCACCTAGATGACTTGTCTCAGGTGAGTTGTTTGTGCCAGAGAAAATGATCCTTCACGTGCACTGACTACATGTGTATTGTATTGCAGGATCTCTATCTGATGAGGCCGGGCCATCTGGAGTTGTAGCACCCACCTCCCACCCCCCACGTCCAAAAAAACTGCCTCAGAGGAGAGCTCTGAGGAGACCACTGGTGTGGCGCTATAGCTGTCATCTGCATCTTCCACCAGCACAGAGACGTACACGGTGGGTGACATTAGAGGACAGGCTTCAGGGGCACAATCTTAGGAGCACCACACATTGCTGATGCGCATCAGTTGGATGCAAGAACATCCAAAGGAGACAGAAGTCAGAGAGCTTCTGGATCCCAGGACACAGCTGGATCCCAGCCAGATGAGGAGCCTCTGGACAAGGTTCACCTAGAGCTGATGCAGATGATAGGACACAGCCGTGAGATTCAGGAGGGTGTGTCAGTGGCATTCCAGCGACTGCAAGGCTGATTGGAGGATTCTCAAAGTTCCAGGCACAGGAGATGTTGCCCGCAATGTGTGGCACTGAGGCCAACACTATCAGGGTGGCGACCAGAGTGGAAAACCTGTATTACAACATCCACGTCTTGAATGGTGCCTGTGACGAGCATGGTTTAGAGCCTTGACATCATGTCCCAGTTGATGAGGGACATGTCCCAGACATTGATGGACATTGCCGAGGCACTGCAGAGCATGGCCTAGTCACTTATGACCATCGCAAAGAGATGTTGATAACATAGTGCAGCCAATGGGGATCCTCCAGGACTGGCAGAGCCAGATAGCTCAGAGGCATCAAGAGCTCATTCCAGCTGCCCCTCCATCCCATGGAGTTTCCGGGCCATAAGGGCACTGTCAGGGAGGAGGAAGCGTTGGAGGCTAACCTGGGGCCTGCCACCAAGGAGACTACGGTGGTCTCCATTTCCTCCGAATTCCTCCCCCCCCCCCCCAACCCCCCCCCACACACACACACACACACACACTCACCCTGACACTGGCGCATCTCAAGGGCAGATGGCAGAACAGGATGGCACAACAATGCCAGTGACATTGGTAAGTTGGCCAGAGCACCCACCCCCCTCCCAACTCCAGGCCCTCCAGAGATTCCCCACCAAGGACAACAAGACCACAGGGCACGGATAGCAGCAGGCTACTTCCACCTCTTATGTGCATCCTAGGGACACACCTAGATGTAGCAGTGGACCACGTAAGATCAAGAAGAGTGGGGAGCACTTGGGGGGAAGGGGTCACAATCTGTAGCTAGGGGAATGGAAATCTGGCACTGCCTGGGAGTGCTCCTGCTGGCTATGAGGTACTGCCTGGGATCCTTGGCACCCTGCCCTATCCCTGACCACCCACAGGTTTCCGATGGCCCGTTAGACGCCCAAGTGCCGTTCCGCCTGGTCCAAGTTTGTGTGGACAAGTACTGAACGGCGCCCGGTTCAGACCTCCCTGGGGAGGCCAGTAGATCCCGGGAGGCTAGTAGATCGTGGGTAACAATGCTTAAGGAGGCTTAAGCGTGCACGGCCTGGTCACACCCATTGCGGGTGGGATTCTGGTTGCACTGCCTCATGGGACTTGCGTAGATTCTGTGAGGCGTTGTGGCTGCTGGGAAGCCTGCGGAGGCCTCACTCGGCATCTATCAACCACATCGCGCTCGGGGTTGTGTGCGATGTGGCCAGTATATCATGCCCACGGGTATGCTCCAGACCAGGGAAAGCAATACCGAAATCGGCCAGCAGAGCGATCACAATAATAATCTTTATTAGTGTCACAAGTAGACTTACATTAACACTGCATTGAAGTTACTGTGAAAATTCCCTAATCACCACATTCCGCGCCTGTTCGGGTACACAGAGGGAGAATTCAGAATGTCCAATTCACCTAACAAGCACGTCTTTCGGGACTTGTGGGAGGAAACCGGAGTACCTGGAGGAAATCCACGCAGGCATGGAGAGAACGTGCAGACTCCGCACAGACAGTCACCCAAGCCGGGAATCGAACCTGGGTCCCTAGCGCTGAAAAGCAACAGTGCTAACCACTGTGCTACCATGCCACCCGTCATGCCAATGCCCTGTAATTTCATCCAGTGTTTTCAGTGCAACAGGATTGGACATTATGGAAAACTGCAAGACAAAACCTCCGAAATGCACGGAAAGGCCAAAGATTATCCACAAGGTCTATTCAGGGAGCAGCCAGTGATCTGTGCAGCACTTCACAGTCAGCAACACATTGGTGCATTCAGGAGGTGACCAATGCCCTTTACAGGAGGGTCCATCATTATGTGAACTTTGCTCTGGTCGAGGGTAGCCAGGCAGAGTTTCATAGATTCTGCAGGTATCTCAAGCTTTCCAAGAGTGCAGAGAGCAGTAATCTGCATGTGGCTGGACGGGTTCCCTGACAACAGCCCTTGATGTTCACCAACTGCAAGGGCTTCCGTTCTGTGTGACCATCAAAGCACACACTGGGGGACGACATGATGCGAGTTCGGCAGTAGCAGCTTTTCCGCGGGCTCTGGCGTCACTCGCTTTATAATCAACTTTTATCCTGTTTGCCCGGCACAAGCTCACCTAATCCAGAAGTTAATATTTAGTAGCACGCACCTGGAAGACTTAGGGATAATTATTGGGGAGAAAATTGTGAAAACATGAAGAAATCCAGTGATTAAAAAGGAGCAGTCGTATTGGGCGGTTGTGGATCCTCAAGCATTCTTTCGACCAGTGCTTGATGAGGCGCTGAAAATGATATCTGCAAATATTCTCCAAGTAGTCTTGGCTTGTTGACAGGAAATGTGTGTTCATGAGGCTGAGCTGCAGAGTACCAATAAGAGACTTGGTGAAATGGAGGAAACAATCCTGAATGTCAAAATTGTTACATCTTCAGTTGAAGCTCATTATCCTTGGAAAACCAGTTCGAAATCCTGGAATATTTGGAGAACGGAGGTGGGAGAAAGAATATCCAGGTCGTCGGTCTGTTTGTGGGAGTGGAGGGTAAGACTCCTGTTAAGTTCTTTGAGAACTGACTGCCACGTTTTTCAAGCTGGATGGGAAGGCTAGGCATTTCAAATTGAAAAGGGTGCACCGTATCCTGTCTTTAAGGCCAAAGGACAATCAATGTCCCAGGCTAATCATTCGCTTCCACAATTTTAAAGATCACCGGAGAGTCCTGGAGACGGTGAGGTGGTGGAACCTGGCTCCATGAGGGGATGAGAATTCCCCTCATTTCGAGGCCTCAATAAAGTTCAAAGGCAACTTAAGGCAGCTGGAGTGAATTATGCCGTGCATTGTCCTGTGAAAGTGATATCCGGCAACTCCATTAAGTCTTTCGATGATCCGACTAGTCCCTTGAAGACCTGCACCCTCCACCCACCTCCTGACAATAGCGCCACGCGGTTCTGACATGATTCAATTGAGGAAAAATTGAGCCTCATGAACACTCCCATTTCCTGTCAGCAAACCGAGACTGCTTGGACAATGTTTGCAAATATCATTTTAAGCGCCTCAATCCCACTCCCGCCCGATCCGACTTGGCCTTCGTTAGGTACATAAAGGGCAGGCAGCTGCACTGATGTTCTATGGCTCAGAAAATTCAAAATCCAGACTTACTCCCTATCATAGAATCATAGAATTTACAGTGCCGAAGGAGGCCATTCGGCCCATCGGGTCTGCACCGGTCCTTGGCAAGAACATCCGACCTAAGCCCATACCTCCACCCTATAACCCAGTAACCCCACCCAAATCTTTTGGACACCAAGGGCAATTTATCATGGCCAGTCCACCTAACCTGCACAACTTTGGACAGTGGGAGGAAACCGGAGCACCCGGAGGAAACACGCAGACGCGGGGAGAAAGTGCAAACTCCACATAGACAGTGACCCAAGCCATAATCATGTTGTTATTTGTCTGATTTCTTTGTCATATATCTTGTTTAATGGGAGGTGTTAACATTTGAGCGCTACAATTAATTTCTTTTTCTTGTCCTTGAGTGTTCCAGGGACTTATATTATCATTAGTGGTAGCTCTGCCACATGCTAATTATTCGTCGTTTTTCTTATTTTTTCCTCAATTGAGTCATGTCAGAACCGAGTGGCGTTATTTCCAGGAGGTGTGTGGAGGGTGCAGGTCTTCATGGTTCAAATTGCAGGAGGGGCACTTGGCTCCCATTCTATTGTTAGTTTTTTTCTTCTTCTCCTTGTTGAGCAGGCTGTCTCCTGATAGTATGGCCTTAGGTTCGCTCTGTGGGTCCCCATCTTTATTGAGGAATGACCCCTTAGAACTATTGTGGTCATGAATCTTTGGCTCTTTTATCATGTTGGGTTCCTATATTATTAACAATATTCTGCATGTGTACAGACAGGTTCTTTTGTCCGAGTAAATAACATATTAGGCACATTCTGGTGTCCTTGCTTGAGATGGGGGTGGGCAGTTATGATGCACGCCTGTAGGTGGAGCGAAAATCATCTCCTACTTTATTACTGGTGGTCCGCGAAATGGCAGTAACTAATGTGTTCACATATACACAGATAAAACGAATTCTCCGCCTAATTGCATTTCCAATTCTGGCGTCAGCCAATAGAAAATCTCATCCAAGGTCTTTTCCCTTTTGATATGATGATGAATTCCCTTCTTCCCAAGAGGAACTTTAAAATTAGTTACTGCCATTTCGTGGACCACCAGAAAAAAAGTAGGGCATCAACGGCAACGCCCACAGTAGCCCTATAGGGGAGCATCTGGTGGGGGGCCGCAGAGCGTATCGCTGGCAAGGGCAGCTCCAGCTGGCGGTACTCCTGGAAACAGGGATGGGTGCCAATGGGGCCAGGGATGAGGAGATGAGGGGACATGGGGAGGAAGAATCCGCAGAATCCAGCTGGCTCTCCATCCTTCGCAGTTGTAACATTGAGCACAGGTGTTTAATGTGTTAACATATACACAGATATGTGCCCTAGACCCTATCACTAAACTGTGCCTTGCACCCGTGCCAACTTAACTGGTGTCTACGTTTCTGGCTTGATGGGCCTTAACCCTAAATCTACATGGTACATCAGGAGCAGAGATGGCAAGCTGTGCTTCCCACCCTGCAACCTGGATCCCCTTGGCGGGCATCTCTGGGGTGACTGGACCTGGATGGGCTCGGCTGCTGCTCGGGTGTCGCAGGTGGCGTGGTGCTGTCTTGTTCTGCCTGCTGCCCACCAGATGCACCAGGGACGGGGGTGGGGAGGTGAGTCCGAGGTTCTTGCAGTGTTCCGCCACCTCCCCTGCTGGCATGTGGTGCAGAGTTAGAGTTCAAATGCCCTCCAGGTGGGGAGGGGCTGGGATGGGATCACGAGTGTGTGGGACGGGGGTTGGTGCCAGGGGCACATGCTTCCTACTCACCCTGTTCACGCTGAGGAGGTCGTGCAGTTTCTCATGGCACTGCTGGCTGGCCCAGACAGTGTTGCTGATGGCACTGACAGCCTCTGCCACCTGCACCCAGGCATTGCGAATGGTTGCAGCATCCTTCCCGGGCTGGGATACAAGGTCGCCCGCCTCTCCACCCACAGCGTTCAACAGGGTCTTGAGCTCGGTGTCTGTAAAACAGGGTGCTGCTCTCCTCACTGCCATCTTGCTGGCTGGGATGGTGTGTGTGGAGAGTGAAGTGTGTCTATGTGGCTGCAGCTTGTCAGCCTCCTGAGTGTCAATCCCAAATCCAACGCATCTTGCTTCATTTCTCATTGGAATTGATTGTGTTCCACGAGGCCATGGTGCTAGCCCCTTAACGGTCGTTGAATTGGTTCAGGTGCAGCGCCAGTTTTGCTGTCATAGAGCTCCACGAATCCTGCTCTGGTGTCAGCACTTAGTCACAGGAACAGAGAATTCCGCCGCCTAACTTGTGCAACTCGGAAAAATATCCTCTGCTCCTGGTTCAGTAACAAGTATCCTTGATTCAAAATTGGCATAAATTAGCCATGGAATGTATTCCGATGGAATTCCTGTGGTGGGATTCTCCGTCCTGCCAGACCCGTTTTCTGGTGCGGCGTGCCCTTGCCGGCAGCGGGATCCTCCATCCCAGCAGCCGACCAATGGGGTTGCCCATTGTGGCCACCCCCACACCGTCGGGAAATCAGCGGCCGTGAGTGCGGCAAAGTGGAAGATCCTGGCCCTGATGTGTGTAATCCATTCTAAATTTGATGCATTGCACAAAGTGCGGGATCCCTATCTCAGATTTATAGACTCTGCCTTGTCTGACCTACTCCTGTTAGATTTCCCTTGAGCCATATCATAAGTCTTGTTCGAGCAGTGCATAAAGGTATGTGGCCTGAGATGTCATCCGATCTTATTTATATGGCCTGATCCTTTTCTTCTACTAATTGGCTCTGATTGATCTGATATTGAAGCTGAAGGCACTAGTTCATAAAATCTGTTCATCTAAAGTCATCCTACCTTGTTCATTCTTTCAGCAATATATCTTCTTCTGTACTGTATCTTTTTTGCAGTGCAAATATTTTTGGTTGTGTTATTTATAAAAAATTAAATAAATATGATAAAAATATATTTAAAGACTTCCAGTGGCAGCCATGCTGTGAGTGGTCGCACATTTGGTGGTTCCTGCTTGAGGCTGAATTGTTTGGTCGTTGTTACCCATTCAAGGGGGTGTTAGCTGGTACAAAGTACAGGAACAGACAGAGGTAAAGATTCTCCTTCGGGTGGGCATGTCCTAGCCCTATCAAACAAGGTGGAGAACTGTAAGGGGACAACAGTCAGACCAGATGTCGCGAGGTGCGACAGAGGGAAAGATGGCGGAGAGATCTGTGGAGCCGTTGCCTGCTCAGTGGTCCACGGAACAGTTGGTGAAGTTTTTGACGGTCAGGTTTCGGCAGCAAACGCAGGAGGCCTCAGAAGACCTGGCTAAGGTAGCAGCCCCAGTACATAACCCACAATCAGGCTGAGTACAGTCCTTCGCCCACCGCAGAATCTTCTCCTTGTCTAGATATCTGGACAGATGTATCACCATCGCTCTCAGCTGCTCACCCACCTTCGGCCTCTTCCTCCGATTTGGACAGCCATCGAAACAGTGGAGCAGAGGTTGGAGGCACATAGTGCTCCACTCCAAAAGGTCAAAGAGTTGGTTGGGCACCATGAGGACTGGTTGGCCTCATTGGAGGCAGAGATTCAAAGGAAGCTGAGGAAGAAACTGGACAATTTGGAGAATTGGTCGAGGATGCAGAATCTCTGGATTGTGGGATTGCCCAAAGGCATTGAGGGAACGCAGGCCACCAAGTATGTAGCTAACATGCTTGGGAGGCTGGTGATGGAGGGGGTCTTTGACCGACCCTCCAAGGTGGAACAAGTGCACAGGTCGCTGAGGAGGAGGCTGAAGGAGGGTGAGCAACCTAGGGCGATGGTGATACATCTGCCCAGATATCTAGACAAGGAGAAGATTCTGCGGTGGGCGAAGGATACAATGAAATACACCTGGGAAGGGAATGTGATTTGGATGCACCAGGATTTGGGTGCGGAGAAGGTGAAGCATCGGGCAGGGTTTAACAGGGTCGAAGCCGCCCTGTTCAAGGAAGGAGTGAAGTTTGGTGTGCTGTACTCAGCCTGGTTGTGAGTTATGTACCAGGACCCTCGGAGGAGGCGAGCAGGTTTTTGGGAGACCTAGATTTGGGACTTGAAAGAACATAGAACATAGAACATACAGTGCAGAAGGAGGCCATTCGGCCCATCGAGTCTGCACCGACCCACTTAAGCCCTCACTTCCACCCTATCCCCGTAACCCAATAACCCCTCCTAACCTTTTTGGTCACGAAGGGCAATTTATCATGGCCAATCCACTTAACCAGAACTTTAGACTGTGGCAGTGGGGAGAGTGTTGGCCTTTTTCAGTTGGGTTGAATGTTGCATCATGTTGTATATTAATGCGGGTTATTGGGGTTGTGGGTATAAGGGGGAAGGCAGAGGAGCACGTGCGAGGGAGTGGGGGGGGGGGCGTGTTGTGGGAAGGCTGTTGTCTCCAGTGGGGGCCACCAAGTTAATGGATTGGCTAGTTAACCAGCCTTCCCGAACAGGCGCCAGAATGTGGCGACTAGGGGCTTTTCACAGTAACTTCATTTGAAGCCTACTTGTGACAATAAGCGATTTTCATTTTCAAATGGAGATAGATCTGTTGCGTGGGGTGGTTTGGGTTTTCTTGTTCTTTGTTGTGGATGGCATGGGGGTTGCGGGGTGGGTTGCTGACCTGGACAGAGTTGGTGTGGTGCAGTTGCTTAAGGGGTGATAGTGGCGGAAATCTTGGGGAGGCCCTAGGAGGGCGTGGAGCATGGACCTCGGGGAGCTGGTTAAAACAAAGATATGGCTGACTGGAAGAAAGGTGGCAGGGACCCAGACGGTGACCCGGGCCGGGACCCACCCGACCCTGCTTATTACATGGAATGTTTGAGGATCAAATCGGTCAGTTGAGAGGTCACGTATGTTCGCTCATTTGAGGAGCCTGAAGGTGGATGTTGTGTTTTTACAACAGACTCATATGAAGGTAACGGATCAGATGAGGCTGGGGAAGGGATAAATGGGAAGGGTGATTCATTCAGGGCTGGATATAAAGACGAAGTGGGTGGCAGTGTTGGTTAATAAGAGGGGTCCTTTGCGGTGGGGAGCATAGTGCTGGTTCCAGGGGTTAGATTTGGATGGTGTGCGGGACATTGGAGTGGGCGCCCATTTTGCTGGTGAACATTTATGCCCCCAAATTGTGATGATGTGGAGTTTATGAGGTGAGTCCTGGCCAAGATCCTGGGTCTAGGCAGACACCAGCTGATCATGGTGATGGATTTTAATATGGTATTGGATCTGAGGCTGGACGGGGGAGATGGTGGGACAGCTGCTATGGGCCAGAGGGGCAGTGTAGAAGCATGGAGAGAAGGTGAGCAGAAATCTTGCACGTCAGTTGAGGAGGCAGGTGGAGATTGGTCGGATGAGGGACTGGGGAGGGGGGCAAGCTGGTAATGGGGTCAAGCTGGTAATGGGGTCAAAGGAGGTAAATGGAAGTTGTACAGTTTGGAGCCCTGGAGTGGGATGAGGGCATGAGGTGGTTTTTGAATGGACTGGAGTTCCCAAGGGTGGATGAGGTGAGGTAGTACAGGGGCTGAAGGCCCCGATTGGTCTGGAGGAGGTGATGGAGTGTGTGGGGGCGATGCAGTCGCGGAATGGCCCCGGGCTCGGACGGGTTCTCTGCGGAGTTTTATAAAAGGTCTGGGCTAGAGCTGGGATCCCTGTTAGCGGAGATGTATAATGAGTCGGAGGGGTGAGTTTCCCCTCATGCTGTGTCAGGGTGTCTATCTTGCTCATTTTAAAGAGAGATAAGGACCCAGAGCAGTGTGGGTCATATTGCCCGATATCATTGTTAAATGTGGATGCAAAGCTATTGGCGAAGATGCTGACGGTGCGGATAGGGAATTGTGTGCCAGGGGTGATAGGGAGGACCAGACGGGGTTCTTGAAGGGGCAGCAGCTGGCAGCCAATATTCGGGGGTTATTGAACGTGATAATAATACAATTGATGGGCCAGGAGGTGGATGTGGTTGTGTCTATGGATGTGGAGAAGACGTTTGACAATGTGGAGTGGTTGTACTTATTAGAGGTGTTGGGGTGGTTTGGGTTTGGGCAGGGGTTTGTCGACTGGGTGAGATTGTGGTATAGAGCTCCTAAGGCATAGGGCAGACCAATAGCGTCAATTCAGAGTACTTGGGGTTGCATCGGGGGCCGAGGCAGGGGTGTCTGCTCTCCACTTTGCTCTTTGCCATAGTGATTGGACCCTTGACAATCAATGGCACTTCGGGTGCTGAGGGGGTGGCACGGCATTGAGGGGAAGGGGGTGCAGCACTGAGTCGCTTTATATCCTGATGACCTCTTGTTGTAAGTTGCAAACTTGGTTGAAAGTTTTGACAGGATTATGGAGATCTTGGGGGAGTTCAGTATTTTTTCAGGGTACAAGCTCAATATGGGGAAAAGTGAGGTATTCCTGATCAATGCCCGGGAATAGGGGGGGAGTTTAAGGAGGTTGCTGTTTCGGTTAGTATGGGCGGACTTTCAGTGTCTGAGGATACACGTGGCACAGAGCTGGGCCCAGATGCACAAGTTGAATCTGGTGAAATTGGTGGAGGGAATGAAGGACGACTTCAGTATGTGTCGCCTTTGTCGTTGGCTGGGAGGGTCCAGATGGTAAAGATGACGGTGCTCCTAAAATTTTTGTTTATGTTTCAGAATCTCCTGATTTTCATGCCCAAGTCATTTTTTAGTAGGGTGAATAAGGTGATACTGGGATTCATGTGGGCAGGTGGGCAGGTAAGGTTCCCCGGGCCGGGGAGGGTGTCTCTGGGGCGGGTGGGGGGGGGGGGGGGGCTGCTGCTGATGCTGCCGAATCTGCAGAGTTATTATTGGACGGCAAACATAGCTATGGTACGGAAGTAGGTAGTGGAGGAGAGGTTGGTGTGGGGACAGATGGAGGAGACCTCGTGTAAAGAGACCAGTCTGAGGGCGCTATTGTTGGTACCTCTTCCGATGTCGCCAGCCAAGTACTCCATGAGCCCGGTGGTGGTATCAGCATTGAGGGTGTGGAATCAATGTTTGCAGTACTGTAGGATGGAAGGCATGTCTCTGTGGGCACCGATTTGTGGCAACCACAGGTTTGTTCTGGCGGTGCTGGATGTGAGGTTTTGAGGGTGGGGGTATTTTGGACCTGTTTGTGGGGGGTAAGTTTGTGGAATTGGATGAGCTTGAGGAGGTGTACTTGATGCCAAAAAATAGGTTCAGGTACTTGCAGGTGAGAGACCTCTTGAGGGAGGGGTCAGGTTCATTCTGTTATGGGCCAGTGTTTAGAGAACCCCAAAGTGTATTATGGAGTTCACCTGACCCACAGCTTTTAATAGTTTGTGGTTATGGGGAGCACATGGCCCACTCTACAGGTGTGATGCAACAAAAATCTACAGTACTTTTAAATTCAAACACTGTTTACTTATGAAACCAGTTAACACTTTATAAACCCACAGTAAACATCTTATGAACTATCAACACCAATAAATCCCCCAAAGCATGCAGTACTCTCTAAGTAACACTTAATCTTTCCTTGCAACATCCATAAGACAAAAAGAACCTTTTATACAGAAATACGTCAGGTTTAACTTCACTCCTGAGAACAGTTACCACTTTGAAATCACCAAATGAACATTCTTTGGCTTGCAGAGATTCATACACATCTTGCTGTGACTGCAGCTTCTCCAAATCTAAAATGAAACTAAACACACCATGTAGCTGCGAGCCCAAAGTGAAAGTAAAAGCCCAGCTCCACCCACACTCTGACATCACTGATAAACACCCATTTCTTAAAGGTACATCCACTACAGCTATTTTATAGCCCCCATTTCTTAAAGGTACTCTCACATGACACCTCCCACCCAAGAAACAAAACAAAACAATCAACTTCAAGATGGTTTCATTTTTCACCTTTTCACTTTCCTTTAAGAAATATGGACAATGAATAATAAAACAAAACATGCAAACATTTGATAATAAAAAAATCAATTTTTGTTCTTCTTCCTCCAACTGGAATCCTTCTTGATTGACAGTCTCTTTGGACAAGAAGGTCTCTGCACGATCCATCCATTTCTCTACGCCTCAGCATTTCTTTTTAAAGTCAGATACTTTAGTTCAATCTGATCACAGAGTCCCTTGTAATTCTCCAACACAGGAGCATTGTTTATCACAGCTGTCAGGCAGTCAGATGCCTGTTGAAAGTCCGCTGTCCACTAAAGTTTCCGACATTTCTTTAGCAAGTCCATCAGTTGAGCAACCACGCTACAAAAATTTTGCACAAATGTTTATCAAATCCATTCATGCCAAGAAATTGCATTATTTCCCTTTGTCTCAAGGGTATTGGAAATGCCTCAATAACTTTTGTTTTCACATCCCGTAGGACCATTCAACCCTGTCCGATTGCATGGCCAAGGAAACTGACTTGGGCTTTTCCAAATTCACTTTTGGCTAGGTTTACCACCAAATCCGCCTCCTGAAGTCAATCGACTAGCTCCATCAGATGTTTTAAATGTTCTGGCTGAAATTTACCAGATCGTCGATGTATACCGCACAATTGGGTAATCCTGAAACGACTTTGTTAGTTAACCGTCGAAATGTGACTGGGGTGTTTTTCATACCCACTGGCATAACTTTGAATTGGTATATACCATCTGGAGTCACAAAAGCTGAAATCTCCTTCGCCCTTTCAGATAAAGGTACTTGCCAGTAACCTTTAAATAAATCCAGTTTGGCAATAAAAGCTGTTTGTCCCACTTTCTCAATGCAATCCTCCAAACATGGGATAGGATAAGGGTCCGTTCTTGTAACTGCATTAACCTTTCTATAGTCCACACAGAACTGTTGGGTACCATCCAGTTTTGGTACCATCACTATGGGTGAGCTCCATTGGCTGCAACCCACTTCAATTATGCCATTTTTAAGCATATTTTCAATCTCCTTGTTAACTTGTGCCAATTTTAAAGGATTAAGTCTATATGGATGTTGTTTAATTGGAACAGCATTTCCCACATCTACATCATGTATAGCCATTTTAGTGCTTCCCAACTTATCTCCACAAACTTGCCCATGTGATATCAATAACTATTTCAGGTCAGTCCGTTTTTCCTCTGGAAGGTAACTCAACAAATTATCCCAATTTTTAAGAACATCCTCGTTTTCCAATTTAATTTGAGGCATGTCCAATTCAAAGTCATCTGGATTTGGTTCGTCACTTTGAGTTAGAGTCATTAAAACCTCCCACTTTTTTTCTCCTTCCCTTTCAAAGTACCTTTTAAGCATATTCACATGACACACTCGGTGAGTTTTCCTTCTATCTGGCATTCTTACCACATAATTCACCTCACTTAATTTCCGTTCAATCTGATGAGGTCCACAAAACATTGCTTTTAAAGGTTAACCTACCATTGGTAACAATACTAAAACTTTATCTCCACTGGCAAAACTACAACCTTTGGATTTCTTATCCGCTCCCCGTTTCATCACATTTTGTGCAACTTTTAAATGGTGTCTAGTCAATTCACCTGCTCTATTTAATTGTTCCCTAAAATTTGACACATAGTCCAATAATCTAAGTGCTGATTTCTCACTCACCAATTTTTCCTTAATCAAGTTAAGTGGTCCTCTTACCTCATGACCAAAAAGTAGTTCAAAAAGACTGAATTTGGTTGACTCATTAGGTGCATCCTTAATTGCAAACAGTACGAATGGAATTTCTTTATCCCAATCCTCTGGATAATCGTGACAATAAGCCCTCAACATTGTCTTTAATGTCTGATGCCACCTTTCGAATGCTCCCTGCATTTCTGGATGGTACGTTGTTGATTTAAATTGTTTTATTCCTAAGCTATCCATAACTTCTTTGAATAACTTGGAGGTAAAATTTGTCCTTGATCCGATTGTATTTCTGTGGGTAGTCCATATCTTGTAAAGAATTTAAGTTACTCCTCCACAATCTTTTTAGCTGTAATATTACGTACTGGAATGGCCTCTGAAAACCTAGTAGACACATCCATTATAGTCAAAAGATAATGATTCCCACTGTTCGTTTTAGGAAGCGGTCCTATGCAATCAATTAAGACCTTTGTAAAAGGTTCCTCAAATGCTGGAATGGGTATTAAGGGCACTGGTTTTATCACTGGTTGAGGTTTCCTGATCACTTGACATGTGGGACATGATCGGCAAAATTTAACTACATCTTTATGTAGTCCAGGTCAATAAAAATGACTTTGTATTTTAGCTTGAGTTTTCCTTACTCCCAAATGACCTCCCACTGGTACCTTGTGTGCAACTCTCAACACCTCCTTTCTATACCTTACCGGCAATACTACTTGATGAACTTCTGCCCACTTTTCTTCTGCCTGCATCTGTAAAGGTCTCCATTTTCTCAACAAGACATCATTTTATGGTAATAACACTCTGGTATACATTCAGATTCCTCTTCCGTGTATGCTTTCTGATACATCTGTTTTATTTCTATATCTCTCTGTTGAAACCCTGCCAATTTTCCTGAACTAAAAATCTCCGCCTCATCCTCCACCTGTTCTTGTTCTTTTCCAACCATCTGATCAAAAATCATTTCTGATAATTGAACTTCAACTTTATCTTCACTCTTTGATTTCTCCTCTAGTCATAACCTGTGACTTTGCAACCTTGTTACTACACAATCCAGAAAAATCTCAGGATATTCAACCTTCAACACTTTAGTTGTCTGATTTTTCACTGGCTTATCAACCACAGTAGACATCACTCCCATCTGCGATCCAGCTATATCATTACCCAAGATAAACTGTATTCCTGGACAAGATAGTTTCTCTATTGCTCCTACTACCACTTCACCACTCTTCACTGGACTTTCCAACCTTACCTTATATAATGGAACACTACTCTTCTCTCCCTGAATTCCACATATTACCACCTTTTCTGGCAATATTCTTCCCAAACTACGTAACTCCTCATCTCTTACCATTAAAGATTGACTAGCTCACGTATCTCTTAAAATTGTGACTTCTTTATCTGCTCCTTCTGGTACACATGAGTAAACTTTACCCACACAAGTAAATTCTTTAGAGACATCTGGCACCTTCTTATCAATCACCTCTCGATCAGGCTGTACAATCTTTTGCACCTCCTTTGCTTCACTTGGGCTTTCCTTTACCACTTTAACAAACCCCACTGTCTTATCCTGTTTTACCACATCAGCCTTCCCAATGCTTTTCTTCAACAACCAACACTGTGACTTTACATGGCCTAGTTTATTACAGTGAAAACATTTGAAACTTTCCATTTCTTTTCCACCCTCCTGGATTTATTTTTTAATCTGAGGTGCACACTCCTTATTATCTCCCATCAGATCTCCTTTACCTCTACCACTTGAGTATTTCTCTTTTCCCCAGTTTCTATCCCTCACAGGCTGAAATTGATGTTGGAAACCAAGCTTTGATTTAAGAGCTAATTCATAATCATCTGCCATTTCTGCTTCTAATCTCGCAGTTTTAACCATCTGCTCTTCTACATGCATTCTCACTATATCAGGAATTGAATTTTTAAACTCCTCCAAAAGTATAATTTCTCTGAGAGCTTCATACGTTTGGTCCATTTTCAAAGCCCTTATCCACCTATCTGAATTACTCTGTTTGATCCTTTCAAGCTCCATGTATGCTTGATCAAATTCTTTCCTTAAATTTCTAAACCTTTGTCTGTAGGCTTCAGGCACTAGTTCATATGCACCTAAGATGGATTTTTGCACCTCCTCATATGACTCAGATACCTCTTCTGATAGTGATGTAAACACTTCATTAGCTCTACCTACCAACTTTGCTTGAATCAGTAATACCCGCATCTCCTGTGGCCAATTTATTTGTTTAGCTACCTTCTCAAATGAAATGAAAAAGGCTTCCACCTCCTTCTTATCAAATCTTGGCACTGCTTGTACATATTTAAATATATCCCCACCAAGCCTTCGCATTTGATGCCCTTTCTCTTTATCCTCATCAATATCCTCAAACTGTACGTTTCCCTTTACATCCGCCAATTTTAACTCACTGTCATGTTTTATGGCTATTTTCCAAAGTTCAAACTCTCTCTCTCGCTTTCTTTATCCTCTCTCTCTCTTTCTCTCTCTCTTTCTCTCTCTCTTTCTTTTTCCCTGAACTGTATCTCCCTTTCTCTTTTCCTTTGTTCTGCTGGGGCCATTCTTTCCTTTCTTCTTTCTCTTTTTCTTTTTCCTTTCTATCTCTTTCGTATTCAAGCTGCTTTAATTCTTTCTCATGTTCCATTTGTTTAATTTTTAACTGAATTTTTGTCATTTCCAATGAGTCAGACTGTATCTCAGGTAATTTTAAATGCTTAGCCACCGCCATAATTACCTCATCTTTTTGCATTTTGTCAGGTAATGTTAACGGCAATGGTTTTGCCAAATCCAAAAGCCTGTTTTAGTCTCTGTCCATAAGGTACTGTGTGAGACCGTCTCCCCCTCAAAAAACTTCAGAGCCTCTGAAAGAGCCATTGTCCACACCACACTCCCTGCTTAAACTGGAATACCACACCTGAAAAGCAAACAAAATATGCTCACCCCTCACTGTCTTTAAGTTCACTGCCAATCCAATAGATAGACTTTTATCCCCCTCGAGCCCCCAATTTGTTATGGGCCAGGGTTTAGAGAACCCCAAAGTGTATGATGGAGTTCACCTGACCCACAACTATGAATAGATTGTGGTTATGGGGAGCACACGGGCCCACTCTGCAGGTGTGATGCAACAGAAATCTACAGTACTTTTAAATTAAAACACTGTTTATTTATGAAATCAGTTAACTCTTTATAAACCCACAGTAAACATCTTAACAACTATCAAAACCAATAAATCCCCCAAAGAATACAGTACTCTCTTAGTAACTCTTAATCTTTCGTTGCAACATCCAGAAGACAAAAATAACCCTTTTTACAGAAAGACATCAGGTTTAACTTCACTACTGAGAACAGTTACCACTTCAAAATCACCAAATGAACATTCTTTGGCTTGCAGAGATTCATACACATCTTGCTGTGACTGCAGCTTCTCCAAATCTAAAACAAAACTAAACACATCCTGTAGCTGAGAGCCCGAAGTGAAAGTAAAAGCAGACAGACAGGCCAGCTCCACCCACACTCTGACATCACTAATAAACACCCATTTCTTAAAGGTACATCCACTACAGCTATTTTATAACCCCCCGTTTCTTAAAGGTACTCTCACATGACAATTCCCACAGCTTTCACCTCCAGCGCTACAGGACAAGCTTCTGTCTGAGGATGAGATAGGCAAAGGCAAGGTGTTCATATATATATGGGGAGCTGATGAAGAAGGAAGGCACTCCAGTGGAGGAGGTCCGTGCAATTAGGAGGAGGAGGTGGGAGGGGCGATGTAAGCTGGGATATGGACTGAAGCGCCGCAGATGATAAAATCATCTTCATCATGTGTAAGACTGAGCCTCATACAGTTTAAGGTTGTGCATAGGGCTCATATGATGGGTCTAGGATGAGTTGTTTTTTTCTAGGGGTGGAGCATACTTGTGGCCGGAGTGCAGGGAGCCCAGTGAACCATGTTCATATGTTGTGGGCATGTCTGAAGTCGTAGGGGTTCTGGAAAGAGTTTGTGAGCATAATGCCAACGATCCTGGGAGTGGAGGTGGCACTAAGCCCATGGGTGGCGATATCTGGGGTGTCGGAGGACCCGGGAGTGCAGGTGGGGAGAGAGGCTGTTGTTGTAGCCTTTGCCTCCCTGATAGCCTGGAGGCGGATCTTGTGCTGTCAGGACTTGTAGCTGCCAAAAGCAGGGGCATGGGTGAGCGATTTTGCAGAGCTCCTCGACCTAGAAAAAATCAAGTTCGCCATAAGAGAAGCAGAGGAGGGGTTCACCACAAGGTGGAGGCTTCTTTAAGGGACAGCAACACGTCAACATCGGGAAGGGGGGGCAGGGATTTTTGTGTTCTGTTTGGGCTGGGGGGGCCTTGGTGTAAAAGGAGGGGGTGGATGGGTGGTACCGTGTAATAGGGACAATTGTGTATGGTTAAGTATTGCTGTTGTCGATGCCCGTTTCTGTTCTGTATATATTTGAAAATACCTCCAATAAAATATAAAAAAATAAAAAAAAATCTTTTTTAAAAGCACATTCTGCTCGTTTGTGCACAGTTCCCTGGGAGTTGCCATGGCACCTACACCCTAAGTCACTCCCAGTTGCCTGGGATCTTCGTGGGGCTTAAACACTGACTCTGACTGTGGTGTATCCCCCTTGGACTCCAAGCCAGGAATGGTACAACACTGCTCACACCGCACCACGCTCCTGTGTAGAGCAGATCATTTGACTGCTGAAGATGCGATTCACATGTCTGGACTGCTCAGGTGGCTCTCTGCAAAATACACCAGAGAGGGGCTGCCACATCATTGCAGTTTGCTGTGTCCTTCCCATCTGCCAATACAGAGAGGTGAGGCTCTGCCAGAGGATGAACTAGAAGAGGAAGAACCCTCCTTGGAAGTCAAGATGAGGAGATGCAGGAAACCCAGGGGGATGCTGAGGGACAACATGATCACCTTGAAAGAGGAGGGGAGACATTGCAGGCGTGCCCTCGATACCCTCAAACTGAAAAGGTTCCAAAACAAGTAAAACTAAGTTAAATAATCAGGAAACATCACCTGTTGCCCTCCAAACCATTTTGTTACTACTGAGGGAATAGTCGGACCATCGCTGAGACGACAGGTCCTGCATTCACACTTGGGTCTTAAGAGATCATGATTCACTAGGATCAGAAGTAACTGTGGTCATCGGTATCCTGCTACTGCACTCACTCTATCAAATTAAAGGTCAACAAAGAAGGACAGTGATGTGAGTCGAGGCTGGATGCTTCTTGTGCCATGTAAGGATGCAACCACTGATGGGAAGTAAGTGCGGACCAGGGTAGGGCTGTCATTCTAATGTGCATATCTTGGTTTGGGACAGTATCAGTAACGAAACTCAGATGCACAGAGAGTCACATTGCTGATGAGCCATCCTCAGACATTGCTACCCCTTGAGGACTAATGATTGAGAGCTCACCCATCATACACTCCAAATAAAGAATTACACCCATCTCCCTGTCAACACACAAGGGTCTTTTAAAAAGAGGTTGACATCTCATGACTGTCGATCTTAAAAAGGGGCAGTCTGGGTGTGAGAAAGGCTGAATTTTGGAAGAAGAGGACTGCAAAGATCCAAAACAAAATGCTTTTATCTGACCATTACATCCACATGCTCATTGAATACCTTTCAAAAAATGTAATTTATTCACAGTGACACAGTACCTGTGGCCATGAGGTGGCATCAAAACTTTTTCACATTCCTAATCCTACCACTACACTGTGGTGCAACCCCAACATCTGCAGCAGGGGTGGAGGCAGCCTGCTGACTGCTATGTCCTGATGCCTGTGATGACCTTGGTGGATGTCCCCTGGTGACCAGAGCCCTGTAGGGGCCCAGCCTCATAAGTGTATCCTGATAAGGGGCAGAAGCACCCTCGGCAGCTTGCGCTGCTGGAGTTGGTTTGGCAAAGACAGAGGGGCTCTGAATGGCTTCACACCCTTGGCATGTCCTGAGTAGAGTTCTCTGAGGTGTCCGACTGATGCGCATCCCCCCTGCAGCCTAAACCCTGCAGGAGATGGAGTACCTGCAAAAAATCAAGATGCCTTGTCCTCAAGTAGCCTCCATCCTGATTGTGCCCACCAGGATGTGTGGTCATGAAGTGCAGGGCTGAGTACAAACCTCGCAGGACCTGCAGGATCAAGGTATCCATGGTGGTTGCCGACCTTCCCATGGTGACCTCAAGGCGCTCGCAGGTCAGGGACACAACATCAGACAGACTCCCCCATCGAACACTCCAGTCTGCTGAGAGACTATTCAATCTCTGCCTGATATTCCACTGCCTCTCTTTGCACCTCCACCAATCAATTGACAGCCTCTTCAAGAGGTTCATCATCTGACTGGTACTGAGCAGGTGGCTGGTCTCCAGAAACCCTCCGAGTGCCGAAGACCTGGCTGTCCCTATCTCTAACTGCTGTGAGGACGTGTCAGTGAGATGTTCTCCAGGGGTTGGTGCTGGGCTCAGTCACACATTAACCACATATGTGCCAGAGCCTCAGAGAACACTACCCCTCCCCCCCACTGTTTATCTTATGTCTAACATTGTTATTACTATCATACATTTCTGTTATCATTAATACATTATCACTTCCCGATCTTACACCTTCCAGTCTTTGAATTCAAAGGATTTAGTGGCCTAGAGGCCTTATAACCCTTCCATATCTCATTTGCACTGCTGTCAGAGGAGTGGGAGACTCAGTTACTGCTGGTTCTTCCTGTAAGTTTTGAGGTTGTTCTGGGATCTGGGTACGCTTTCATCCTTTTCTTCCATTCTTTTATGTTGAGCCTGTTACCACCGAGATGGGAGGAGTGCACTGGCTGTTTCTAGTTTCATTACTCCACGGGTCACAACATATATTTAAATAAATTTTCAATCAATTATACGTCCAAATATGCACTTTATCTATTAACCTCAGAATGAGCACTCAATGCCCAGGTTTCTTCCACAAACAGCAAAATTATTAATTTATTACAAAATAGTCTTGTCAAGTAGACAGGCAAAGCTTATTAACATACCTTATGAAACATGAAAGTATAATAATTACTCTTTCGAAATACTCTAAACAGGGTTTTTCAAACTCAGGGTCGCGACCCGCAGGTGAGTCACAGCCAGGTGTCAGGAGGGTCACGGAGTGATCGGTTGTGGCGCTCCCGACCGTGGGAGAAGCGCCCAACTGCCGCGACTGGCTTATAGGCCGAGAATACTGCCCACGTCTGCCAGCAGCCACAGCATTCTGCCTTGCTCCATTCGATTGGCACCCGATTATCCAATGGGGATTGTCACATCCTAATGTCACATCCAACATCTAATTGTTCTGCTGACCAATAGGAGGAGGAGGGGGGTCGGTACCGCCGGTGGTGGACGTTTGGAGCTCGGGGCCTGTGAAGGATACGGAGAGCGGCTGAGTGAAGTTTGTGTGAGGGGTGAGAATGGTGGGTCACGATGCTGGCAGTCAGCACCAGCTCACTGGCTTCCACAAGTACTTCAATGCCAACACCATCACAGGGAAGAGGAATTGATCATATACAGGGATTGCACAATGTGTTTGTTCTTCAAACTGAGATCCAAGAAGAAGGCACCAGCAGCAATCATAGAAAATAAATGATGTGTGGTTCTCCTCTGGGGCAGGGCAAGTGGAATTTAAGCACCAGCATGTGAAATCTGTGTGAATGTTTGAAAACTCTGCAATCGTGTTGCTATAATGGTGTATTTTAAGTTATCAGTCTTCACAAATAAACCTCATGGGATGCCATGTGCTGTGTTTAAAGAAAGAGTGGCGTCCGCATGCATGCCCGCTCAGGCAGATCCGATAGTGCACAGGCCCGGTGCCTAGCAGTGGAGACTGCCACGTCCTGACTTCAGCACCCTATCCCAGTACCGTCTTGTCCTGACGTCAGCGCACTGTCCCTGTCCCCTCTCCTGCTGTCCCAGGACCAAATATCTTTTTTTAAATTGTAGAGTCTTCGCACCAGAAGTGGTGAGAGAGAGCAGGTTATTCGCCCAGCATGCACACTGATGTCACGCGGTCCGTGCTTTGGCTGCAAAATCCTGGAGAAGAGATTCCTTCATTTTGTAGCTGCCAGCAAGAAAGCAACAGGAGTGTGTTAAGAAATGAAAATGGATCAGCTTGTAAAAAAGAAGAGAGGGCCAGAGACACAAACAGAACGCATTGTGGATAGCACAATTGCTTCACAGGTCCAGGGTCCCAGGTTCGATTCCCGGCTTGGGTCACTGTCTGTGCGGAGTCTGCACATCCTCCCCGTGTGTGCGTGGGTTTCCTCCGGGTGCTCCGGTTTCCTCCCACAGTCCAAAGATGTGCAGGTTAGGTGGAGTGGCCATGCTAAATTGCCCTTAGTGTCCAAAATTGCCCTTAGTGTTGGGTGAGGTTACTGGGTTATAGGAGGTGTGGACCTTGGGTGGGGTGCTCTTTCCAAGAGCCGGTGCAGACTCGATGGGCCAAATGGCCTCCTTCTGCACTGTAAATTCTATGAACTGAATCTACTGGAGAGAGTTTCTCAGGAGACTCCACGGCAAGACAAAACAATGCTGGTGTGAGCTCCAGGGCCTCTGATGAACAACCCATTAAGAAGAAGCTGAAATCGGAAACCAAGCAGTATAAAGATGACTTCTTGAGGTATGACTTTATTAATTGTGCCAGTGCAAATCAGGATGCAAAGCCCATATGCGTTGTGTGCAGGGAAGTACTGGCAAATGAAAGATTAAACCCTCAAAACTTCAAAAGTATTTGAAGACTAAGCATAGAGAGTTTGAGGACAAACCTCTTGATTTTTTTCAAAGGATTCAGCGAGAACTTAAATCCTCAGCTGAAGTCTTTAGCAGAAATTTGGCATTGAATGACAAAGCAAGTGAGATCGTGAGGGCCAAGCAGGCTCACCTGTCACATTAAAGGTAAGCAAAAAGTCAGTCGCGAAGTTCGGGCAGCGTGAGTCATGAAGGTCGGCAAAGGTCAGCTGGCGTGGGTCGCGAAGGTTGGCTGGCCAACATGGCTCTCGAAGGATGGCCGGTTGGTAAAAATGGGACCCGGGTAAAAAAGTTTGCAAAACACTGCTCTGACAAACACACACACACACACTAAAATAAAATACAGAAATTATGCCAAAAGGTTAAAAATCAATGGTTCAAGGAAAAAGATGAGATTGTGGAGTCTTTGAAATGGCTCCTGGGTTATATGGTTAGTTTCTCAGCACCAGTTGGTGAAACAATTGATTCTTGCGCTTTCTTTTAGGTGACTTTGAGGAAAACGTGCCGACACTCAATTTTAGCATGTAGAGCAACTTAGGAGCAGCTTCTAGTCACTTTGGGGTTTGCAGCTTCAGGAACTCTGTGTTCTATACCCAAACAGTTGATCCTTTTCACTCCTCCACCAAAGCAAAACCCAAACCAGCTTTTGTACACAGTTTTCCAAGCATGATTTTTCTTGAAAGCCATAATCCACCATGTGAACCTTGTATTAAACAGTCCATCAGGATCATGAGGTTTCCAGCTCCTTTAAAGCTACTTAATTACCTTTTCTTGTAAAATTCTGGGCTAGATTCTCCGCCCCAAGGCGCCGACGATGCGGATCGCGATCGGGCAGAAAATCAGGCGTCCGGACAAAGGCGAGGTGCACGTCAGACTCTGGGCCGACCGCTATGCTCCAGCCCCCCCACTGTCAGCATGATTGACTTCCTCACCGGTGCACCAGCGGAAGGATACAAATGGTTCATTAGTGGGCCGGGCGCCAGATTCTCTGAGCCCACTTGATTCTCCGATCCTCTGGGCCTGGAATCAAGTGGGCACAGATTACAGCAGGTCTGGACAAATGTGGCCCTGACATGGTGGGCCTCGCTGTGGGCAAAAGGGGTAATCCCTTAAGGGGGTTGCCCCCAAGGTCCACCTAAGGGCCACCCTCCCCCTCCCACAATGCCAGACATGCCCATCCCAACCCCACCAGACCACACCCCCACTGCCCCACCTTGAGACCCCTAAATAAAGGGACCATCCAAAGACACCCAAAATAAAGGGACCCCCACAGAGACTCCCTAACTTAAAGGAACCCCCCGTACAGGGACTGCTTAACAAAAGGGATGTCCCACAGAGACACCATAGCTAGAGTGACCCCCCTGCACACAGACTCCCCCCCTCCCCCCAGAGAAGCGACCCTGTCTGGAAGCTAGAAAACAGTCTAGACACAGAGGCAGTGAAAACAATTACAGTTGTAACACTCACCTGCAAATTTATGCATGGCCAGGAATACGAGGGATTCCTGATCTGCGCTTAGTAGCAATTCTCTGGCGGGAGAACATTGTCTCCCAAACGAAGAATCCTGCCCACTGTCTTTTCCAGGAACAGCAGTAACTACAGGCCTTGCAATAACCCCTTAAGGGACAGTGACTGTTAAATAACACAAATTTTTCCAGATTGTTCTTGGTCCTTGAAGATGAAGATGCATCCTGTTTACTTCATTCTCTATCTGAGGTCTATCAACATTGATTATTGCTGTTAGAGAGTGTAGAGTGCACCTAATTCGCATGGGATGCGCCAACACATTCCTCTTGTTTGACTGAAATACATACATATATTACTGAAGGGACACATTAGGTTGCTGACGCCAGCTCTGAAAATTTTATAGAATTTAATGGATGAACCAGGGTGGCATTGCCAAGGTGGCAGCTGGACAGTGCCAAGGTGCCCACGTTCCCGGGGGAGGGCCAGGGGGCTGATGGCCCGGGACACCCCGGTGAATCCCATGAGGTGTAGAGGATGTCGGACGGTTCGTTGGAGGGCCCTCCTGGTATTCTCCAGTCACGCTGCACTTGTGTGCAACGAGGCAAGAGAATTGCACCCATAGTGTTCTTGCAACTTGAAATCTATTTTCACTTTCTATCACCTAATATTTACATGTTATCAGAATTACAATTTGAAGTTTTTGGCTTTCATCTAATTTAGTCCCTATCTTGGCCAGTTTGTCCCAATTCACCTCTTCTGGATTTTTTCTTCACTCATTTTCACAGTCACTGATATTTTCCCCATCACATTGCTTTGCAAATATTTAGCAGATTAGTTGCTATTAATATCCTCATCAGATTTCAAACAATGACACAGAATGCATTAATTCTGAGACATTGCCAATGATTGGTTCCAATTGCAGGATATAATGGAAAGTTGTGGGGAGGGATTCTCCAGCCGGCGACATCAGAATCACAAAACGCAATTAGGGCGAAAAACCACACGGGAGCCGAGAATCATAGCTGGTGCCGGGTGCCTGACGGAATGCGATGCTTTGGTCTCTCGACTGCGACGTCAATGCATTCTACTCTGCACGGACAGTAAAGCCATTGGCATATCATTGACGGGCCCGATTTGGTATACTTTGGGACCTCCGCGCTGCTCAACCTCAGCCAGGAGAAAATACCAACAGCGAGTTTCACTTGAGGGTTTAAAATACAGGCACCTTGGCTGCTGAGGGAAAGGGAGGAGGTAGGACATGTTCCCAGAGGCGTGACAGTGGGTTGCCAGTCTAGCCATTGACATGGCTGGCTGTGGGGGGCTTCTGCCAAGGACGAGGGAGGGGTAACGGGATGCAACCAGGGGATGGGCCATGGGGTTGGGGTGACACCCCGGGACTGGAGTGTCTAGGCACGGGCCGTAATTGCAGCGGCCTGCAAGGCACCTATTTTGCTGCGCACCCCATTGGCCGTCTACTGAGGCCCGTGGTTGCTTAGAACTCCACCGGCCATTTGGGCGCCCCAATGCCACCATACCCGCACTCCACTTGCACCCCACCAAACCCTCCCAACTACAATCAGGTGCTACCCGCCGGTGAAGCGTCACGCGGCCCACCCAAGGGGGACGTCCACAGTAGCCCTTACAGGAGGGCGCCGGACGCGGGCTTCAAAGCATATCTCGGGTATGGGTAATGCCAGTCACTGGTACCCCTGCTTGCAGGGCTGGGTGCCGGGCCCAAAGGCCCCTTCGGTGCCGGTCACCGACGTGCCGGGGTGCAGTGCAAAGGTCAGAGTGCCAGGGGGACATCTGGGGATGGGTGTGGAAATGGGAGGTGGAGAGGAGGGGGACACACAGGGGCAGGACCTGCAGTGCAGGCCGGGTCCACCATGTCGCTTATTGGACGTGAATGGCACAGGTAGTACGCACCGTGTTAACAAATCTGCTTTCACCCCCTGCAGGTAATGGCTCTCGGAATCCAACCAGGAATGGTGTCCTTCATCCTGGCCACCGCAGCCCTGGGCGAGGCACTGAGGCTGTACGAGCAGGAGCTGCTCGGTGAGGATCCTGCAGCAATGGAGCCTTCTCCAGAGAAACAGGGACCAGCCGGTGAGGATGGAGAGCGGCCGTCCAATAGGCCATGGAGGAGGTGGGAAGGATGCACCGCCTTAGCCCTCATGTGTACCAGCAAAGCCCGTCATTCGAGGATCTGCTAGACCAGGCATGTTGTCGAAGACTCTGCTGAGCAGCGGCACTGTATGGCATATCTGCAGGATCATGGTGCACCTGGAACGTCAAGGGGGAGGACAGCCGTTCCCGGTTGCCGTCAAGGTGACGGTCGCCCTGATGTTTTATGCCACGTGGTCCTTCCAGGAGCCGAGCTGGGACCTGTCAGGGATCGCAGAGACCTTGGTGTACTGGTGCATCCGTGCTGTCATGGGGGCCCTGTATGTCCAGTCGGCACAAAATATCAAATTCATTGTGGACTGAGCTCACCAGGGTGCCCAGGCAGCGTGGTTCATCACCGTTGCCGGAATGTCCCAGGTCCAGGGGGTGATTGACAGGATGCATGTCCCCCTATGAGCACCGGCTCATGACAGGGTGGTCTTCACAAACCGAATGGAAATCCATTCGATGAACATGCAGCTGTTGTGTGACCATGTGATACACATCATGCAGGTCAGCGCCCGATACCCAGGCAGTGTGCACGGCGCCTTCATCCTGGCACACTCGACGGTTCTTGACACCTTGGAGGCACCCCCCCCGGGTGAGGGGTTTGTTCTTGGGTTGATTTATTGATTGATTGATTGATATTTATTGTCACATGTGCTGAAGTACAGTGAAAAGTATTTTTCTGTGGCCAAGGGGACGTACATAGTAGACAAAAAGAATAATCGACAGAGTATATTGACAAATGATACATCAACAAATAGTGATTGGTTGCAGTGCAGAACAAGGGCCAAACAAGCAATACATGAGCAAGAGCAGCGTAGGGCATCGTGAATAGTGTTCTTACAGGAACAGATCAGTCCGAGGGGGAGTCGTTGAGGGTGACAGGGGTTATCCACTGTGGTCGTGGCTGATGATGCCTATCTGCAGGCCACAGCCCGACATGGATACTCACTACAATGACGCTCATGCCACAACCAGGGGCATGATTGAGCAGTGCATCAGCATGCTAACGATGCAGTTCAGGTGACTGGACCATTCTGGAGGGGCCCTCCAGTGTAGCACTAGGGGAGTCTCCTACATCGTGGTGGTGGCATGCTGTGTCTTCCACAACACTGCATAGCAGGGGAGCGACGTGTTTCCAAGTGCCGATGGAGACTCGATGGGCCAACTGGCCCCCTTCTGCACTGTAAATCTATAGTTCTATGGTGTTGGATGAGGAGGAAGAATGCCAGGCTTTGTCCGATGAGGAAGATGCTGGGTGGGAGAGGATGGGCAGGAATGAGGGTATGGGATTCAAGCATGCACAGGAGGCTGCACAACATGTGTGCAAGGGCTGGCGGGCATGGGACACTCTAATTGCCTCCAGGCTTACCCATTAGGGGGCTTGGCCAATGGCATGAACATCCAATCCCATTCCCACACTCATCCCCCCCCCCGCTGACCGACCCCCACCCATGATCACCCTCCCTACACCACCCCCCCCAACGCCCCCCCCCCCCCGAACCGTCCGTCCCCCTCACTTGCCCCCCCCCCCCCCCAACACAACCCCCATTATGATTCTTACCTGCCGCATTATGGGGTGCAGGCCCTGGGTTGGCAGTAACAGTGGGTCTGATCCACGGGATGGAGGATGATGACACACTCCGCGATATGCTCTGGTGCTCCGTATCGTTTGACCATGTCTGACTCCTGCCCACGGTAGTACTTTTCACCATTTGCCTGGGTGATCTCTGCATGTGAGCTGGCCATTCCATCATACTGTCCCACTGAACCTTTGGGGTGGTGGAAGTGGGATGGGGTGCGGGGGGCTTGGTTGGGGTTGAGAGGGAGGGTGAGTGGCGGGGTACCAGGGCGATGTGCAGTGTCTGACCTGGGGGCCCGGCTCAGGGCAGCCAGCACCCGGGTAATGCCATTGACACCCTCAGCCATAGCCTGTTGTGACTGAGCGAAGCTCTGGAGCGTCGCCGCAATGTTCAGGTGGCCCTGGTACATAGATGCCCGTGACAGGGCAGTCCTGGCCTCTGCCTCGGCCATCGCCCGCACAGATTGCCCCAGGCCTTAGGCATCCTGACCCATGGCCAATACCGTTGTCCCCAAGGCCTCCACCATAGGTGCCACCCATGCTGTGTTGGCCTGAATGGCACGCATGCTCAGCACCGCCTCCTGCCGCTGCAGAAAGTTGGATTCCTCCAACTGCACGTGCAGTCGCTGGATGGTTCCTGACAGCCCGTCATGTAATCCCTGGCTCTGTGACTGCATCTCCAGTATCGATGGGATCGCCCTTTCCAGATGCCTGAAACCCGTCAGGATGGCAGCTAGTCCCTGGGGTCGGGCCACCCTCCGACCATCCGCCACCTTGGGGGTTCCTACCTCCACCTGATGTACTACTGCACATGCGTGGTGCGCACCAGATAGTGCCCAGGAGCCTCTCCATTATCATACCCAATGGAGGTGAGTGCCTCTGGGACGGTGGAGTGTGTTAGAGACAGCTGTGATGGAAAGTCGCTGTCGCCCCAGACTGGTGCTCGCGCTGCTGTTTGAAGGCTCTCCTTGCTATCCGTTGCCACTTCATTGCTGGAATTTACTTGGTTTGGGGTCGGGTGCGAGGGATACCAGAAGGACCCACCTCGTCACGAGGTGATCCTGCAAGGCATAAGACATGACGCATGATTGGATCGTGGGTTGGGGTGGTGAGGGGGTGCTGAGGGACTGGTGTGGGGGAGGTGGTGTGGTGTGTGGGTGGTGTG
The DNA here is from genome assembly GCF_047496885.1 of Scyliorhinus torazame. Lineage (NCBI taxonomy): Eukaryota > Metazoa > Chordata > Chondrichthyes > Carcharhiniformes > Scyliorhinidae > Scyliorhinus > Scyliorhinus torazame. Next base: position 94,126,186 of record NC_092714.1, on the reverse strand, counting down.
CAGGAGATGGGGTAATGTGGGGGTAGCGTGGGGTAAGTGCGGTAGGGGTCATGCCACATGTGACAGAGGGATACCACATCTTAGCGGGGTCTCACTTGGTTGCCTGATGCTGACCTCACCGGACACGTGCAGCACAGTGGGTGGGCAGCTGCTGGCCATTGTGGCCAGGGAACTGGGCCATGGCGTGCAGTATGGGTGTTGGTATGTGGTGCAGGTTGGGGTGTGAACAGACTGCTGGCGGATGGGGTTGGGTGATTCTCCGGATTGGGGGGGGGGTTATGAGTGTGTGGGAAGGGGGTCGGGGCCAGGGGCATGGTGCTACCTACTCACCCTGACTGCCCAGGTGAGGTTGTGCAACTTCTTCCAGCTCTGCTGCCTGGTCCTGGCAGTGGGGCCCATGGCGCTCACAGCCTCTGCCAACTGCACCCAGGTCCAGTGTACGATGAGGGTGGCACCCTTCTTTTCACCCGGAACAGTGTGGCCCATCTTTCCTCCACAGCATCCAGCAGACTCTGGAGCTCTACGACTGTGAACCAGGTGCCGCTCACCGTGCTGCCATCTTGTTGGCTGGAACGAGTGTGTGTGGGGACTGGAGAGCTAATATGCAGCTGCAGCTTGTCAGCCTCGAGTGTCAGTCCTGATCCCGGTGAATCGGACACTGTTTTTCATTGGAATCGCTCTTGTTCCATGTGGCACCTGTGCTAGCCATTAATGGTTCAGGACTGCTGCCAATTTTGTTGTCATGGAAATCCACCGATTCTGTCCCGGAGTCAACATCTGAAACGGAAAATCCTGCCTGTGATGCTTTAGCTTCAGCCCTCGCTGCAAAAGATAGAGAAGAAACCTGGAGGATAAATAATCTCAGGCCATATTACAACAATGTTACCGGCTAAGATGAAGCAGAGTACAGAATATTAAGAATTGAGGATTGTAACAAAATTAAAATAAAGTCGTGATGCTCCAGGAAGCAGTTTGATAGGGACTGAATAAATTATGAAAAGAATCCTTGTGCAAAAGACACGGCAATGCAGCATAATACATCAGCACGTAGTGCTGCAGAATGAAAGGTTCTGCTGGATCGGTTTCCACTCGGTCAATTCTTCATCTCAGACAATCCATCAGAATAGAGAACAAGGCCCTTGCTGATAACAATGGAGAAAAATCTGGAGGATAAATCAACTTAGGCCACATTACAACAACCTTACTAATTAAGATCATGAAAGTTATAAAACAAAATTGAGAACTGCAGCAAAATTAAAATAAAGTTAATGATATTTATTTCTGTGGCTAATGGTTTTATAACAAGATTACCTTGCAACAGATATAAACCACTAATGATTTGTTGCGTGCATAATATAGAGGAGAAATACTCACATTACCATGCAAATTGTTTTAATGACACTGAATTGCCTGCTATTTGGAAATTGTCGGAAATTTAGGAGTACAACATCAGGATTAAAACAGTAGCTGTTTTTCAAGGTCAGTTTATTTATTTTGTCGAGCTAGGAACCATCTCTGTCAGTAGTTAGCAAGTTTGAAGGATTTTGAAGACAAACTGATGTATGATGGGTTAATCTTTTCTAATTGAATGAATGAAAGAAGTAATTAAGACCGGCATTTACATAGCTCTGAATAACTCAAAACCCAAGTTCATTACATAGAATTTGGGGATTTATCTTCAGCAATTCAATACTTTTACATCTGCTGCTTGGTTTAAGCTCACTGATTAAATGCCAGGTTTCTTATTTCAGATTCCAGGATATTCACTGTTGATTGCAGAAATGTCAGGATATTTCTGTGGCCTAACAGATCTTTACTGGCATTTGTCCATCACACAAGCTTCCTCCCACTTTACTTCATCTCACACTATCAATGAAGCTCAAGGCTTAGCCTGAATTGGACCTCTGGCCCAGCATAGTCAAGGTGAGCTGCCGGAACCAGCGTTCAGCCCCAGTGGTTCTGGCTGCTTACCTTGTCTATGCTGCTGTGGCCAGAGGTCCAATTCAGGCTAAGCCTTGGGCTTCTCTGATAAGGTGAGATGAAGTAAAGTGGGAGAAGGCTTGTGTGAATCACAAACACTATTATACATCTGTTAGGCTATATCCCAGAAGGAAAAACAGTTTGGACCAGTACTCTTATTTCCCCGGTTTACTTCTCAGGATCTCTTTCTAAAGTTAATTAGAGATGAGTAGAGCAAATGTCGACCCAGCATTTCCCAGAAAGTAGCCGTCAAACAATTATGAATGTTAGGTACTTCTTAAAAAATAGTTTGGGGGAGACAAGAAGAGCAGGGTTACTCTCTGTGAGCCTACAGGCCTGTAAATCAACTCCTGGTCTGCTGAAACTGCCTCCCATGCGACTTACCTGAAATCCTTTGCTGGCAGTAACAAATTCCTGTTCCTAACGGGGCAAGCTGCCTCGCATGTGCAGTTGGTGTCGGCCGCTCACTTCAAATATGTAGATGATACCTAAGGCCTGATTTTGGGTTAGCCATAGGTTTCTCTCATAGCACAGGTCTGTTAGGCCAAATTGCCTGTTTCTGTGCTATAAATTTTCTACAGCTTTTGGAGGTTCTTTTTGACGCCCATGCACATTGGAGGCAATAATGTCTCATGCTATTGGCTCCGCATCACATTTCCTTCAGAGTCATACAAAAGTTGCACTGATAAGTGATGCATGACCAATTAAACTCAAAGACGAGGTTGTATCATAACTGAAGGCTTTAATAGACTAGATCTGTTCCCCAGCAGCTTCGGTACAGAATGAGGGCTGCTGGGACGGCACCTGTTCTTATACCCCGCCTGTCAGGGCGGAGATACATACCAAACAGCCAATGGTAAACTCCTAGGTTTACCCAATGGTCTACAGCCTCTCGGGTACTGCAATACCTGATAATACCACATTCACCCCCTGTTAAAAAAGAGTCAGGCCGGGGTGGTGGCCAGTGGGTACAATTGCATTTAACATGGTATGATCAGATATGGAGGTACCGTGATAGCTCCTTACAGGGTTGTAGAGAATATTTACAGTTACAGTTACAGTCACAGTGAAGCAATCAGTCGGTCGGGTGGCCTGGTCGTCCTGCTGGATCGTCTGATCCTCGGTGGTGATTCTGGTGGGGGTCCGGGCGTCTGCGACTCCAGGAGCGTGGCTTCGTTCTCCATGGCCGCTTCGTCACCTCTAAACGGCGCTGGTGGGACAAACGGTTGACACAAGAGGGGGGCGCCTGTAGGGGGCGTCGGTGGGTGGGAGGGCCTAGGTAGGAGCGGCAGGAGGACCGACCCTCCAGTGAGGTGCTTTGGGGGGAGATGGGGTGGGGGTAATGGTTTGGGTGCGCATGGGGTTCCGGCAGGTGGCAGGTCCCGGAGGGAGACTGTATCTTGCCGGCCATCAGGGAACACCACATAGGCATACTGGGGGTTAGCGTGCAGCAGGTGGACCCTCTTGACCAACGGGTCCGACTTGTGCGCCCGCACGTGCTTCCGAAGCAGGATGGGTCCGGGTGTTGCTAGCCAGGTTGGGAGCGAGGTCCCGGAGGAGGACTTCCTGTGGAAGACAAGGAGACGTTCATGAGGTGTCTGATTGGTAGTTGTACAGAGCAGCGACCAGATGGCGTGGAGGGCCTCCGGGAGGACTTCCTGCCAGTGGGAGATGGGGAGAGTCCTGGACCGTAGGGCCAGTAGAACGGTCTTCCAGAACCGCTGAGCAGGAATTGACACAGTTCGTCGCTCATAAAGGAGGACCCCCTATCACTGTGTATGTACGCGGGGAACCTGAACAGTGTAAAGATACCCTGGAGGGCCTTGATGACAGTGGTTGTGGTCATGTCGGGGCAGGGGCTGGCGAATGGGAACCGGGACTACTCGTCAATCACGTTCAGGAAATACGTGCTGCGGTCGGTGGAGGGGAGGGGATCTTTGAAGTCCATGCTGAGGTGTTCAAAGGGACGGGAAGCCTTCATCAGGTGTGCCCTCTCTGGCCGGTATAAGTGCGGTTTGCACTCCGCGCAGATTTGGCAGTCCCTGGTGACTGTCCTGACCTCCTCGATGGAGTAGGGCAGGTTGCGGGTCTTAATGAAGTGGAAAAAATGAGTGATCCCCGGGTGGCAGAAGTCCTTGTGCAGGGCTCGGAGGCGGTCCACTTGTGCGGTGGCACACGTGCCGCGGGACAGGGCATCGGAAGGCTCGTTTAGCTTCCCAGAATGGCACAAGATCTCGTAGTTGTAGGTGGAGAATTCTATCCTCCACCGTAAGATCTTGTCGTTCTTTATCTTGCCCCCTTGTGCATTATCAAACATGAACACCACCGACCGTTGGTCAGTGAGGAGAGTGAATCTCCTGCCGGCCAGGTAATGCCGCCAATGTCGCACAGCTTCTACTATGGCTTGCGCCTCTTTTTCGACCGAGAAATAGCGAATTTCTGAAGCATGGAGGGTACGTGAGAAGAAGGCCACGGGTCTGCCTGCTTGGTTGAGGGTGGCGGCCAGAGCTATGTTGGACGCATCTCTCTCGACCTGGAAGGGGAGGGACTCATCGATGGCGCGCATCGTGGCTTTGCAATGTCTGCTTTGATGCGGCAGAAGGCCTGGCAGGCCTCCGTCGACAGGGGGAAAGTTGTGGACTGGATCAAGGGTCGGGCTTTGTCAGCGTAGTTGGGGACCCACTGTGCGTAATAACTGAAAAACCCGAGGCAGCGCTTCAGGGCCTTGGGGCAGTGAGGGAGGAAGAACGCCATAAGGGGGCGCATGCGTTCAGGGTCGGGGCCTATAACTCCATTTCGCACTACGTAGCCGAGGATGGCTAGACGGTCGGTGCTAAATACTCATTTATCCTTATTGTACGTTAAGTTAAGGATTTTCGCGGTCTGGAGAAATTTCGGGAGGTTGGTGTCGTGGTCCTGCTGGTCATGGCATCAGATGGTGACGTTATCTAGATACGGGAAAGTTGCGCGTAAGTCGTATCGATCAACCATTCGGTCCATCTCGTGTTGGAAGATCGAGACCCCATTAGTGACACCAAAGGGAATCCTTAAAAATTGGTAGAGCCGCCCATCTGCTTCGAAGGCAGTGTACTTGCGGTCACTAGTGCGGAGGGGTAGCTGATGGTAAGCGGACTTGAGATCCACCGTGGAGAAGACCTTGTATTGCGCGATCCTGTTCACCAGGTCAAATATGCAGGGGAGAGGGTACGCATCCGGCTGCGTAAACCTGTTGATGGTCTGACTGTAGTCAATGACCATCCTATGTTTCTCCCCGGTCTTCACCACCACTACTTGAGCTCTCCAGGGACTGTTGCTAGCTTCAATGACCCCTTCTCTCAGTAGCCTTTGGACCTCTGACCTAATAAAGATCCGGTCCTGGGCACTGTACCGTCTGCTCCTGGTGGCGACGGGTTTGCAGTCTGGGGTGAGATTCGCAAACAGGGAAGGCGGGTCGACCTTAAGGGTCGCGAGGCCGCAGACAGTAAAGGGGGGTATAAGGCCGCCGAATTTAAAAGTCAGGCTTTGCAAGTTACATTGGAAGTCCAACCCCAGGAGTGTAGTCGCGCAGGACATAAAGGCGGAAATTGTTGAATTTCCTGCCTTGGACAGAGAGGTCTGCTAGGCAGAACCCCTTTATCTCCACTGAGTGTGACCCGGCGGCCAGGGAGATTCTTTGGTTTACAGGGTGGGTAACAAGTGAACAGCGCCTTACCGTGTCGGGGTGTATAAAGCTCTCCGTGCTCCCAGAGTCGATCAGGCAAAACGTCTCGTGGCCATTGATGAACACCATCGTCGTTGCAGTCACGAGTGTCCGAGGTCGATTTTGGCCCAGCATCACCGAGGCCAGATGGAGCAGTTGCGAGTTGTGATCGGGCAGCGTGTAGTCGGCCGTGCTGGGGGCCTGGGGCCCCATCCAAGATGGCGTCTCCCATGGATCACACTTGGTGGTCGGGGATGGACAAAATGGCGGCGGGGATGGACAAAATGGCGGTGCCCATCCGTCCAGCGTGGTGACCGAGGGGCAAGATGGCCACGCCCGTGGATCGGACGTGGCCCTAGGATAGGGGGGTGGCGGGGAGTGCTGGCCGCCTGGGGCCCGAAGGGAAGGTTGCCGCGGCAGTCTGGAGTCGCTGGAGACTGTGGCCACGGCTCGTGCTTGGCAGACCCCCACAAAATGGTCCTTCTTGCCGCACCCTTTGCAGGTGGAGGTGCAGGCCGGGTAGCACTGGCGGGGGTGCAGAAGAAACAGCGGGGCCCGTGGAGTTAGCGGGCCATCTTATAGCGCAGGCCTGCGGGGACACGGGGAAGGTCGGTGGGGCTGCTGCTGCGGGATGCCACGCAGCCCAGGGGGCCGCTGCGCGGTCGGACGCATAGGTCTGCACGTTTCTGGAAGCAACATCCATGGACCCTGCCAGGGCCCGTGCCTCTCTCAGTCCCAGGGTATCCTTTTCCAAGAGTCTTTGGCGGATCTCTGAGGAGCTCACACCTGCTACGAAGGCATCCCGGATTAGACGTTCCGTGTGCTCGCTCCCCGAAACTTGCGGGCAGCCACAGTTTCTGCCCAGCACCAGTTGTGCACGGTAGAAGTCCTCCAGCGATTCCCCAGGGCTTTGCCGTCTAGTTGCAAGCAGGTGACCTGCGTAGACCTGGTTTACAGGGTGTATATAATGTCCCTTTAACAGTTCGATCGCATCATCATAGTCCTCCGCCTCCTCGATGAGGGTGAAGATTCCAGGGCTTACTCTCGAGTGCAGGAGATGCAGTTTCTGTTCTCCTGAGGGGGTGCCTCCGGCCGTCTCGAGGTAGCCTTTAAAACACGCCAGCCAGTGCTTAAATATCGCCGCCGAGTTCTCCGCGTGAGGGCTGAGTTGTAGACACTCCGGCTTGATTCGGAGATCCATTCTTTCGGCTTAAGAGTAGTCTATTAAATTGATGCACAATCAATTAAACTCAAAGACGAGGTTGTATCATAACTGAAGGCTTTAATAGACTAGATCTGTTCCCCAGCAGCTTCGGTACAGAATGAGGCCACGTGGATCACAATCGATTCCAATGAGAAATGGTGCGGGATTTGTCGGATCCGCGATTGATACTCAGGAACCTGACAAGCTGTAGCTGCATATACACACTTCATTCCACGCACACACCATCCCAGCCAACAAGATGGCACTGGTTGCGCTTGAGCACGCCTAACCCGCTGATGGGTTGGCTGAGGCCAGAGGGCACCTAGGGGGGTGGTCTGGGGGGACACCCATACGACCCGTGTCCTAAGTTTACAATGGGCAGTTAGTGGCATGCGCAGCTGCATAGCTGCCTTGCAGGCTGCGCCAATGGTGTTCCGTGCCTGTCCACCCCAATCCCATAGCCCACCTCCTGGCCACCCCCCGCTACTCCCTTCCACTAGCAGAAGCCCCCTGGCCAGCGACAGAACTGTCAGCAAACTGTGGCATTGTTGGACACTTTGTGTACCCCCCTTTCCTCAGCAGTCACGGTGCCTGTTTCACGATATTTAAAAGCACAAAGTGAACCTCACCAGTGGGAACTCCCCCCAGTGGAGGCAGAGAATTGGGAGGTCCCAGAGAATACCGGGTCAGGTTGGCTAATGATCCGCCAACGGCATTTATTGTATGTGCATTCTGGAACGCATTGATGCTGCTGTCGAGGCACCGGACAATTGGGATTTGGCGTGAAACCGCCGCCCGCCATGATTTGGGCATCAAAAACGATTCTCCACCCAATCATATTTCCCGATTCCAATGTCAGGCGATGGAGAATCCTGCCCAAGATGAACTATTTTATTGACTTATCTCTTTGAGTAATCAAAATTCCTGAAATCTACTACATTTGACATGGAAGAATTTATTAATATTAACAGTGTTTTAAACTCCAATAAAAAAATTTTTAAATGCTGGATTTAAATGGAGAAAGAAATGGGTTTCAGAGTCTCTCCTTAAACCATAAGGACCAGGAAGATTATAGCTTTGATTCTTGGACTGTGCTATGTTAGGTAATCATGACTGAGAAAGTAAGGCAGTCCCTTAGCATCCCTGGATTGGAAAGGACACAATTGGCCAGATTCCGTAACCTGTCCCCGACTAAAAGTGAAGCTAAACATTGGATGAGGATATGATAAGGCTTAACTGTAAAGTCCTTACAGTTGATGATGGACAGTGTAATGAGTAGTTTTCGGCAGAACCACTTTGGGAGTGTGAAGAGGAAAATTATTTGATCGAGAAACCTGACTATGATCAGTGACATTGTCTCTCCTCATCTTTCTCCTCTTCTGCGTAGCTTCTTACATCTTCAAACATGCCATTCTTCTCCAACACCTCTCTTCAATTGTTCAGATGAATGCTACTATCCTCGCCTGGTTCTATTTTTACCTATCCACCCAGAAAATCGCATGTAATAGCTTCAGTTCTAGCTCGTATCCTAAGGATTAAGCTGCGAACCATCCTCCTATTTCTCATCAGTATGTTCCCTTTTGTGAAATCATGCAAAGACAGGGCATTAGGCCCCGATATGTGATGATGACTACACAGCACCACATCGCACCACCTGTCGTGGCTCTTATGATGCCTCTCTATTATCAGCTGCTTGTCTGACACACAGGACTGGATGAATTGCAATTTCTCAGATTAAACAGCAGGATGACTGAAACCATTATATTCAACCTCCACCACAAACTCAATGCACTTGGCACCAACTCCATGTCCCTCTCCAACCAGTGGCACATGTTACCTAATCACAAACATGGAAAGCAAATTGACTTGTGAAGAAGGCAGATGCACATGGGATGCACGGTAACTTGATGAGGTGGATTCAAAATTGGCTTAGCTGTAGGAAACAGAGGGCGATGACAGACGGCTGCTCTAGTGACTGGAAGCCAGTGTGCAATGCCATGCCACAGGGATCTGTGCTGGGTCCCCTATTGCTTGTCATTTTTATAAACAACATAGATGACTATGTGGGGGGTAGGATTAGTAAGTTTGTGGATGACACAAAGATTGGCCAGGTGGTTAACAGTGAGATTGAGTGTCTTGGGTTACAAGAAGATATAGACGGGATGGTCAAATGGGCAGAAAAGTGGCAGATGGAATTTAACCCTGAAAAGTGTGAGGTGATACACTTTGGAAGGAATAATGTGACAAAGAACGTATTCAATGAATGGCTTGATACTGGGAAGTTCCAAGGAACAAAGCGTCCTTGGCGTGTTTGTCCATAGATCTCTGAAGCCAGAAGAGCAGGTTAATAGGATGGTGAAAAAGGCATATGGGACACTTGCCTTCATAAATCAAGGCATAGATTACAAAAGCAGGGAGGTCATGTTGGAGTTGTATTGAACTTTGGTGTGGGCCACATTATAGGAAGGATGTGATTACACTAGAGGGGGTGCAGAGGCGATTCACCAGGATGTTGCCTGGGATGGAACATTCAAGCTACATAGAGAGGTTGGATAAGCTTGGGTTATTTTTGCTGAAGCAGAGAAAACTGAGGGGTGACCTGATCGATGTGTACAAGATTATGAGGGGCATGGACAAGGTGGATAGGGAGCAGCTGTTCCCCTTAGTTGAAGGGTCAGTTATATGGAGACACAAGTTCAAGGTGAGGGGTGGGAGGTTTAGGGGGGATTTGAGGGAAAACATTTTTACCCAGAGAGTGGTGATGTCTGGAGCGCATTGCCTGGGAGGGTGGTAGAGGCGGGTTGCCTCACATCTTTTAAACGTACCTGGATGAGCACTTGGCATGGCATAACATTCAAGGCTATGGGCCAAGTGCTGGCAAATGGGATTAGATAGGCAGGTCACGTGTTTTTCATGTGTCGGTGTAGACTCGATGGGCCGAAGGACCTCTTCTGCACTATATTATTCTGTGATTTTGTGGCTCCATGAAAGTCGAAGTGACATTCAGTGCTTTTCTATCAGGAAAGTGAATTAATTATACCTTTATTAAAGCATATAAATTTATATATTTCCATTTTGAAAATGCAACTCTTTGGATTTTGAGCCGTCGTTTTCCACAGGCGAAAATGCAAATGCTGGTGGAAAATCCAGTAAGACTGTGGGAACAAGACTCTCAGTGGCGAGATATTATTTTGAGACTATCTGCGCCCATCACCACTGACCAATGTATTTAAAGGGCTTCCTTTATGTTCTCTCCGGTAAGGAATTCCCTCTCACAGATGTGACTTCATGTCAGCGAGGTGTACAACAGCTTTAACAAAACAGAAGATGTCGAGGGAAACCCGCCAGGGACATGCAAGACACTGCCCTCTGGAAGCCTGGCACTGCCCCTGACAGGCAGTGCCACCCTGACAGTGCTAACCTTGCAGTACAAAGGCGGCTGTGCCAGAGTGGGCCCTCTGTGGAGACCCATTGGGGGGCGGGGGGGGGGGGGGGTCCTTTATGTGTGTGTGGGGAGTGTGTCCCTGTTGCTTGTGTGGTGGGTGGGGTGGTGGTGGGTGTTGTCTCTATGCTTGCGGGGGGCCGGGTTTCCCCGATGCTTGTGGTAGGGTCATTGACCTGATGCTTGTGTGTGTGTGTAGAGACATAGATAGGATGCAGAGCTGGGCTGAGAAGTGGCAGATGGAGTTTAACCCTGAAAAGTGTGAGGTTGTCCATTTTGGAAGGACAAATATGAATGCGGAATACAGGGTTAATGGTAGGGTTCTTGGCAATGTAGAGGAGCAGAGAGATCTTGGGATCTATGTTCATAGATCTTTGAAAGTTGCCACTCAAGTGGATAGAGCTCTGAAGAAGGCGTATGGTTTGCTAGCGTTCATTAGCAGAGGGATTGAATTTAAGAGCCATGAGGTGATGATGCAGCTGTACAAAACCTAAGGCCACATTTGGAGTACTGTGTGCAGTTCTGGTTACCTCATTTTAGGAAGGATGTGGAAGCTCTGGAAAAGGTGCAAAGGAGATTTACCAGGATGTTGCCTGGAATGGAGAGTAGGTCTTACGAGGAAAGATTGAGGGTGCTAGGTCTTTTCTCATTAGAATGGAGAAGGATGAGGGGCGACTTGATAGAGGTTTATAAGATGATCAGGGGAATAGATAGAGTAGACAGTCAGAGACTTTTCCCCCGTATGGAACAAACCATTATAAGGGGACATAAATTTAAGGTGAATGATGGAAGATATAGGGGGGATATCAGAGGTAGGTTCTTTACCCAGAGAGTAGTGGAGGCATGGAATGCACTGCCTGTAGAAGTAGTTGAGTTGGAAACATTAGGGACCTTCAAGCGGCTATTGGATAGGTACATGGATTACGGTAGAATGATGGGGTGTAGATTAATTTGTTCTTAATCTAGAACAAAAGTTCGGCACAACATCGTGGGCCGAAGAGCCTGTTCTGTGCTGTATTTTTCTATGTTCTATGTATGTGTGTGCGTGTGGTGGGGGGGGGGGGGGGGGGGTAGTTGCTAAGATGATTGTGTGGCCTGTTGTCCTAATGCTTGTGTGGAGGGTGAGGAGGGGGGGGGGGGGGTTTGCCTCAATGCTTGTGCAGGGGAGTTGCTCTGATGCTTGTGGAGGGGTCCCCCATGTCTGTGAGGAGCTGGGCTAGAGTGTATTTTTACGCAGATCTCCCCGATCTCTGTGGAGGCAGAGTTGTCAGCTCTGTCAGTTTTCGCCCTGACAATGTGATGGCGGAAACCACGCCTCCAAATTCTCTCTGTGCAAAGCGCCAGAGAATCTGGTGAGAAAATCTGACTGTGCATCTGGAAAGGTACACACTAGCTTACTCGTTTTACCTTTTCTGAGTTACCAAGCCAGGGCTCAGAGTGTGGGTCAGGGGCGAACCCCTAATCCAGCTTCTCGCCTGCTCCAAAAAACTAATTCAAATTGAATCCAATTCATGGTCCCCACAAGAGAGACATACCAGGCTCAATCTACAGACACTTGATCTTACATTGATCGATTTTTGAAAGATTCCATCCTTTAGGTGTACTCTTGTTGGTCTGGATTAAATTTCTCCCATTTTTCAGAACAGAAGAAATCCAGCAATAATCTATAAAATATTTTGAAATAAATAGTTTCAGTTTTGCATTCATATTGCACTACTGTGTAAAACGATGAACATTTCTCTATTTACCAAATGAATTTGTATTGCTTTAATGGGTATAATGCAAGCGGCAGATAAAAAATGATTTATAATTACCAGCCATACTAAATACAAATGGTGTGTGATTATAAAGGAGATTGTTTCAGGAAAATGAATGACAAATGGAGGAAAATTCAATCTGAACTGCAAATTATTCATGTTAGTTTTGCCGCTGATGACAACATTGAATGTTTGAATGAAGAAATCACTCACAAGAGATCATTTGAATGTCATTATTTATGGAAAGGGCAATATTAGGCCTAACAGTGGAGAGCAGGAGTTACCATGCATGTCAAAACCCTGAAAGGGCAATCTAAACTAAATAAGCTGAAGAGCTAACAGGCTGAGGCTATTGATTTCTACCCATCTTAGTACAAGTTCAAATTAAGTGTAATTGCTGGCCTCGTCTTTACTAGGTAAGGGCATGATGTATGTCCATAAAAAAATAGACAGACATGAAAGATGCTTCCGGAAAACCAAGACACCATATGCATCCATGTGAATGTTAATTATCATGTAATATGGCAGAATTGTCCAAACATTTGCTTTCATGGATTGATTGGAAACATACCATGTAGACTGCAAATAAAGTGCAAATCAACTTCCTATTATTTTTCATATGCACTATCCTATTGTTGATCTCGGCATCCATATAAGATTTATTCACCAATGTGGCAATTACATTAAGAAGAGCTCTTTTCTCCTTCTGGAAATTTAAATAAGACAAACTAGCAAGTAAGAAACACAAGCAAAAATTGAACTGGGTTTTGTGGCTTTGCATGTGCAAGCATGGAGACCAATGGTGGCAGATGGATCATAGCTTGGACTCTGTTCCAGTCCCAGCAGAGACAAAAAAAACTAAAATCAGCATAATTCAAATGTTAACCAGTAGGCTAATGGTCCATCAATCAAAAAAGTCAAAGGCCTCGCTTCTAGCAGTTATGTTGCATTAAAGGGATAGTCTCAACACTCAGACTTCTAGCTCTCTAACAGTAGTTCACCACTCCCTGCCATGCCAGGTCTAAACCTCCAGAGTCCTTTGACAACCTTTCTGTTCTGTCCGTGTTTTATTGGATATGGTTATAACCAGCATGTCACACCTTGCGCAATCCTCCTCTCCCTCAGGTCGTGCCAGTCCTGACAACTCAGAATTTAAGCAGTTCATGTACCTGACCCCTTTAAATGGTTTAGTTGGCTCTGGTAAACCAGTATTATTTTCTGCAGGGTATTTTACTTCTGCTTCCTATCATTTTCTACAGATAGAGAAAACTTATTTCTCGGTGAACTCCAATTTTCTTCTGCCTGCTTCTCAGCAGCAATATTTTCCTGTGAGATGTGTTTCAAACTGCAACTGCACACCTCAAAGGTTTCTAATTGAGTTTGTCTCTTTTCTGAACTATCACCCAATAGCAATCTGAAGTCACACGGCCACTTCCCCAAAATGAGGGGCAGGATTCTCTCAGTCCAAGGCCGGGACGCGATTCTCCGGCATTGGCGCCGGCGTGGTCGGTGCGGCGCCGGTCGGGGGCCACTCTACGGGGCCCGACGCCCCGGCGATTCTCGGCCCAGGATGGGCCGATCGGCCGTAACAAAAAACCTGAGTCCCGCCGGTGCCGTTCTAACCTGGTCATACCCGGCGGGACCTCAGTATTGAAGGGTCCAAGCGTGGCCTGTGGGGGGGAGAGGGGGGGTCTGAACTTGGGAGGGGCCTCCACTGTGGCCTGGCCTGCGATCGGGGCCCACCGATCGGCCTCTCGGGCTGGAGGCCTCCTTTCTTCTGCGTAGGCCCCTGTAGCCCTACGCCATGTTGCGTCGGGGCCGGCGCAGAGAAGGCAGGCACTGCACATGCGCGGATTGGCGCCGGCACCACTGCGCATGCGCGGGCCCGCGGCGCCCAGTTGACGCGGGATCGGCCAGAATTGCTGATCCTGAGGCCATGTTGACGGCATTGAGAAACGCAACGGCGTTTACGACGATATCAACACTTAGCCCCAGGATCAGAGAATCCCGCCCCAGGTGTTTACCAGGAATTTCAATGACACCGTTTCCAGGATTCTGGGAGCGATCTACCAGCTGTGTTGTGCCCGAATGGGAGTTGCGTCGTGCTCCCATTCGGGCACAACACGGCCAGTAGATGCAAGGAGAAGCCTCCTCCGGGCTTCCTGGCAGCCAGTACACCTCACGGGATCTACCCGAGCACTGCAAAGCCAGTGGGTCAGTGCCAGGGTATCAGTGCCTGGGGTGCCAGGGTGGCACTGCAAAGGGTCAGGGACATGAAAGAACGGTGGAGGAGGTTATGAAGGATGGGGGGGGGGGGGGGGTTGCAGGGTGGGTATAAAGGAGCCTCTGGAAGGTTGGGGGGTGAAGGGTGGGAGAGGGGGTAGTTGAAAGGGCAGGGGGTGGGAAGGCCTCAGAATGGGGGCCATCAATGACCTCATAGCAGGGTGTCATCACTTGAGGCTTATGCCCATATGTGGGGGGTGGGGGGAGGGTGACATTACCCATGGGTGGGGTCTGCAAGCTCACTTAGAGATGGGGACACCCTTTCAAAACGATGGCCCGTTCTGTGGAACTCTTAGCCGCAGAAGGCTGTGGAGGCCAAATCACTGAGTGTCTTTAAGCCAGAGATAGACAAGTTCTTGATTAATAAGGGGGAGAAGGCAGGAGAATGGGGATGAGAAAATATCAACCATGATTGAATGGCGGAGCAGACTCGATGGGCCGAATGGCCTAATTCTGCTCCTATGTCTTATAGCCTTATCAAATGCTTTCTGGAAATCCAAGTACAGTATATTTACAGTCGCCCCTCTGTCCACAGCATGTTACTCCTTCAAAGGACTTCAGTAAATTGGTTAAACATGATTTCCATTTCATAAACCATGCTGACTCTACCCAATTACCTTGAGCTTATATAAGAAGCCAGCTATCACTTCTTTAATGATTGATTCTTACAGCTTCCCCATGACAGACATCAAGCTAATTGGCCTATATTTTATGTTTTCTGCCTCCGTTCGTTCTTGAATAGAGGGATTATATTTGCTACTTTCCAGTCTGATGGAACCTTTCCAGAATCTAACAAATTTTGTAAAATTAATATAAACGCATCCTTTACCTTATTTGCCACCTCTTTTAAGACCCGAGGATGAAGTCCATCGGGGCCAGAGAAATGTCAGCCTGCAGCTCTATCAGTTTGCTCAGTACAGCTTCCCAGTAATTGTAATTTCACCAAATTGCTCTCTGCGTTCCACCTTCCAATTCACAGCTACTACTGGAATGTTTCTTGCATTCTCTATAGTGAATACAGAAGCAAAATGTCTGTTCATTTCACCTGCCATTTCCTTATTATCTACTATTAACTCACCATTCTCACTTGCTAAAGGACTAACATTCACTTAATTGGCCAGCCAGCGTGAATCATAGAATCATAGAAGTTTACAGCATGGAAACAGGCCCTTCGGCCCAACCAGTCCATGCCGCCCAGTTTTTTACCATTAAGCTAGTCCCAGTTGCCCGCACTTGGCCCATAAATAGAATCATAGAAGTTTACAGCATGGAAACAGGCCCTTCGGCCCAACCAGTCCATGCCGCCCAGTTTTTTACCATTAAGCTAGTCCCAGTTGCCCGCACTTGGCCCATAAATAGAATCATAGAAGTTTACAGCAAATTTTGCTCTGGGACCAGGATTGTATTTCATGCCCCTTCCGGGCCCGTCGAGTGCATGTGCCCGAATGGCGGAAAATTCAGGCCGTGATTCATCGAAACATATCAGGCTCTGAGAGGGCTTTTGCAATGTAAATGCTCAGAAAATGTTTCCGCTCAAGGGGGAATCTAGAATTTAGGGACACAGTTTAAAAATAAGGGGCTGGATTCTCCTTTTCAGACGATGTGTTGATGCCGGGACTGAGTCGGTGAACGTCTAAGACAAATAAAATGGCGCCACTCCCAGGGCAATTCATGATCTGTGAATGGGCTAGCACCAGCGCCATGTGTAACTCGAGCAATTCCAAAGAAAAATCGTGTCTGATTCGCCGGGGTTGGGATTGCCACTCGACAGGCTGACAAGCTGCCGCCGTATATCAGCACTCCACTCCCCACATACACTTACCCCAGCCAACAAAAAGACAGCATGAAGAGAAGCACACCTGTTCACAGGTGCAAAGCTCAAGACCCTGCTGGGCGCCATGGAAGAGAGGCGGGCCGCCCTGTTTCCCAGAGTGGGAAGGATGCTGCGATCTGCCACCGTACAGCAGGCCTGGGTGCAGGTTTCAGAGGCTGTGAGTGCCGTGGACCCCACCGCCAGGATCGGACAGCAGTGCAGGAAGAAGCTGCACAATCTCCTCAGGATAGCCAGGTGAGTAGGCAGCACCATTCCCCTGGTACCAAACCCAGTCCCACACAGCTGTAACCCCCCCTTCCCCCCCCATCCGGAGGGTGACTGAACCCCACCCGCCGGCAGTCTGCTTGTACCCACCCTGCACCACTCACCTCAATTGGACATGTCAGTGAAGAGGCTCCTATCTGAGGGCACTATCTGATGCACACCATACACATGCAGTGGTACATCAGGTGGAGGTAGGAACCTACAAGGGGGCGGACAGTTTGAGGGTGGTCCGACCCAAGGGACTAGCTACCATCCAGATGGGTCTAGGGCTTCTGGAAAAAGCAGTCCCATCGATAATGGAGATGCAGACATGGAGCGAGGGTCTACTTGAGGGGCTGGCTGCAACCATCCAGTGCCTGCAGGTGCAGTTGTAGGCCACCTCCTCCTCGACCTGTTGGACGGACGGCTCTCCATGCTCACAGCCTGGTCCCTGTTCTTCTAGGACAGGCTCCAGCTCTGCAGGGACCTCCCCAAGCAGCTCCTACTTGTACAGCCTCAGTGTGTTTCCTGGGGCTCCGGCGGCTAGGATGAAGGCCACCATTGCTGGTTGGATTCCTAAGTCCATTGTCTGCAGAGGGTGAAATCCCGACATGTTAGAATGGTATGTAACCCCTTGCCCAACCAGGTCCAAGGGCTACACAGTGGCCCCAGCCTGCACTGTAACCCCTGCCCCGCAAGTACCCGCCCCTTGTTTCTCATCCCCGCACCGCATCCCTAGCCCCCTTCGGTGGCCGGCACCTTGGGGGCCTCTGTCACCAGCACCCATTATTGCCAGCAGGGGTACCGATGGCTGGCGCTACCCATGCCAGAGGTACGCTTTGCAGCCCCTTTCCGGCGTCCTCCTGTAGGTGCTACTGTGGGCATCCCTCTTGGGTGGATCATGTGATGCCTAGCCGGCTGGAGGCACCCAGTGAGGTTGGTGGGGTGGGTGCAACCATATGGCTAGTGTCACACTGCGCAGCTATGGGCCATGGTGGGTGGTCAGTGGGATGCACAGCAAAATGGCCACGTTGCAGGCCGTGACAATTGCTGTCCATGCCTAGACATCCCAGTCCTGATTCCACAGCTCATCCCTGGTCACCCTCCGCTACTCCTCTCCCCCCCCCCCCCCCCGCCTCCCCCGGCTCTGGCAGACGCCCCACCCCCAGCAGCAGGACCGGGAGCCCACGGTTACGCCTCTGGGACCATGTCCTACATCCTCTCTTTCCCTCAGCAGCCACGACGCCTGTTTATCAATTTTTGAAACTACAAGTGACATTCGTCATTGGTAGTTCCGCCTGGTTGAAGCGGAGCATTGCGGAGACCCGGAGAATACTGAGTCGGGCCTGTTAATGATATGCCAATGCCGTTTATTGTACATGCAGAGTGAAATGCATTGTCGCCGCTGCCGAGGCACCAGAGAATGGCATTCCGATGGGCGCCCGGCGCGGCCATGATTTTCGACTGACACGCGATTCTCCACCCAATTGCATTTTGCGATTTCGGCATCGCTGGACGGAGAATCCCACCCAAGACTGAGGTGAGGAGGAACTTATTTTGGCAGAATGCTGCTAATCTTTGGAATTCTTTTGTTTTGTGGTCTTCTGGTAAAGACAAACTTCAGCACCCATGGCTGACACCTGAAACAAGCATTTTTCCCTTTGCATTTGCAAATAAGGGACCTATTTTCTGTTTGCAGCCTTCACTGCAATATTTCTTTCACTGCGACACCTATGGCTGCGTCCGGAAAAGCCAGGTGTACACCCAGTTTTATTGAGACCACCACAGGCCCTCATTAAAAGGTAAACTTGCTCAATATCCTCCAACAGATCCCACCCACATTAAGCCTGTGTGTTATATCCCAACACCAATTGCCCCCATCCTGCTGATTGTAATGTCCACCCCCACCTCACTCTCCCCATTCACAACCTTGACCACTCCTC
This sequence comes from Scyliorhinus torazame, assembly GCF_047496885.1. Classification (NCBI taxonomy): domain Eukaryota; kingdom Metazoa; phylum Chordata; class Chondrichthyes; order Carcharhiniformes; family Scyliorhinidae; genus Scyliorhinus; species Scyliorhinus torazame. The sequence continues at coordinate 94,107,800 of NC_092714.1, read as the reverse complement.
AATCACTGCAGGCCCACCACCATTCTTCCTGATTCCAGCTACCGTTATCCATCCTCCCTTCCAGTGGTTTCCCTCTGCTGATCCTCTTTAAAGATTACTCAAAGACCACTCTTGGCATCTCAGCTGTAACCTGATCGTCAAGGCCTGTTCCTCGGTGAACTGCTTGGGGGTGCCCATTAGGTGTCTCTGTTTGCCAGTTTGATGAACAAAGGTTCTGAAGCTCATATTCTGTGTGCCTCCAGCCTATCCATTCAGACACATGGGTAGGTTCCCTTCACCCTCTTTTGCAAAGAGCAAATACTTCCTCCCAAGTTAGGGTGAAAATTAAAGGAGACAATTAAGTTTAAGGTAAGAATATTGTTTGATACAATGTATGTCATTATCTTTCCATATTTTCATATAATATAGGAGAAAAATGCATGCGCTACAACACTGATGTCCAATATATTAGCCACTATCCACATGTGGCTAATTAGAAATCCTGATGTGTCTAATTGCTGTTTTAATTATTAAATTAAAAAATGAGTAATAGATATCACAGTTGTGCATTTGATCTGAATACTCATTTGCATAGTGCATGCAGGTGTAGTTTAAACTTCCTGTACCTTTGTTGATAAAATGATAAGATGGAAAGCAGTCTGTGCTTGTGTCTTTTTGACTGTTGTGAGCTTTACTTCCTTGGTCACTGCTTATTGGTTATCTCTTAAAATAGTGCACAACATGGGTAAAGGTGGTTCAGCATAATGAAAACACAAACATACATTGCCCACTATTTTCCCACAGACTTTACAATCTCCATGTTGGGACCAAATGGGGATTCTAAGCCTGCATTTAGCAGCAGCGAGACACTTGGAATATTCCTGGTGGCAGGAGTCTGCAGGGAGCAGGATTGATGTGGCTGCATGCTCTTTTCAGGACCTCCCACTATTCCATCATGGAGACTGGAAAATTTTGCCCATTGTGTGAAGCTGTCACCATAGTCACCTTGACCAATAGGAATAAACACTATAGGCCAACAGACGAAAGCAATCAGGATGAATAATGAACAGGGCCTGAGCTTGTCATGGCAAACAAACAATCTTAACTGTGATATACAAGTAAAAATGACAAACTTTAGCAATGAATGACAGAACTACAGTTAGTGCTAAAGGTATTTATGTAATATTGAGTAACAAACTGAGGCAATAATAATTCATGAATCAGTCTTACAATAATAATCAAAAACTAAAATATACTGTTGTGATGTTATTATGTGATTGCTCAATGTATTTCTATCAATTTCTTCTGCCCACTATTTTAATAAAGGTGTCATATTTAAAATAAAAATGCAATTTTCCACTAGAAAATAGAAATGAAATGAACATATTTAACTTTCGTGCGGTATTATCATCAGCAGTAGTTTTTACACTTATTCCACTTCTAATTCATAGAATTGAAGATGGCGCTGGATGAGCTCTCCCCAACAGATCCACTTTTTACTTAACTTATGCTCGTTCTAATCTTTTAAAATTTAATTCTAAGACTAATATTATTACTAACCCCTCTCCGCTCTCTTTTATCTTTTCTTGCAGGCTTGAACATCCTCCGAGGCCCGTGGAGACCTTTTGACCCGACCTGACCTGACCTCCACGAACTGGAAGTGGATCGGGCCCAAACCGGAAGTGAAGCCCCGACCTCGATTTGGAGCCGACCCAGACCTCGGAGCTCCCAACCCGGCCTAACAACCGACGCCAACCCCCGGATCACCCAGCCCAGTCCACGGAGCTCCCGACCTGAACCCCGACGATGAGACCCGGCTCAACTCGACCCCGAGAGACCCGCCCAGTGACCCAACCCGGAGAGGCCCGTCCAGCAACCCGACCTACCTGGAGATGGAAGAAAGAAAAATCCACGTGGAGGCCCGGCCGGGCCTACTTCCAGACCCGATCCCAGGAACGTCCAGGGAGGGAACAGACCATGGGACTCAGCCCAACCTGCCTCAGGAAGACCCTGCCCACGACCCAGGACCCCCGAAATGGCAGAGATACCGCGCGAGGATCCAAGCGCGCTGCAAGGTATTCATGTGCACGCAGAACACCGGTACCCATCCGGATCGCAAACCTGCCTCCCTAGCAACCCCTCTACCTCAACCAGCACCCGGGACCCTGCCAGATGTGACCCCAGAAAAGTAACCAGTGCCCTGGTCCCCGCCAGTGCCCTGGACCCCGCCAGACGCAACCACCTACCTTCCACAAGGTCAGACTTCTCCCATCGGATCCCAGGATCATCCAGCCGCAGCCGCCGACCGAGGAAGCGAGGAAAATGCGGCGGTCTGCAGGTTAGTTTGAAGCAACGCGGTTTCAAGACCCCTCTCCCCAGCAAACTCCTGGCAAACGTCTAAGCGATCGAAAACAAGCTGGATGAACTTAGCGCTAGAGGGATAAGAGACTGCTGTGTTCTCTGTTTCACAGAGACATGGCTCACCCCTGCCTCACCGGACTGTGCCATACAACCTGAAGGCTTCTCAAATCATCGGGCGGACCGCACCGCGTCATCAGGCAAAGCGAAGAGTGGAGGGGTTTGCCTCCTCATCAACTCCTCTTGGTGTTTGGATGTGGCGACCCTGGTGACCTACTGCTCCCCGGAACTGGAATACCTGTCCGTGAAGTGCTGCCCATACTATCTTCCACGTTGTGGTAAACCACTGTTGCACCTATATTAGGTGATGTATGGTAGGACCTGTACTACAGGTACGATGGTAGTCCCTGTCTGCTGGCTCCGCCCAGTAGGCAGAGTATAAATATGTGTGTCCTCTATGCAGCAGCCGTTTCACCAGCTACTGTGGAGGCCACACATCTTAGAGCAATAAAGCCTCAGTTGTATTCAGCTCTCGTCTTTGTGCAATTGATTGTGCATCAATTTATTGCTCGAAGATTTTCAGAAGATGGACCTCCGTATCAAGTCTGATCGCCTGCAGCTGGATCCGCAATCAAGCGACCCCAAAAAGGACTTTCAGCACTGGCTAGCTTGTTTCGAGGCGTACATCAACTCAGCGCCAAACCCTGTTCCAGAGGCTCAGAAAATACAGATACTGTATTCGAGGTTGAGCTCCAACGACTTTCCGCTGATCTAGGACGCGCCAAACTACGCCGAAGCCATGATGCTACTCAAAGAAAATTATGCCCAGAAGAATGCTCTTCGCCAGGCACGTACTCGCCACTCGCTCTCAACTCCCTGGTGAGTCCATAGAAGACTTCTGGCGGGCCCGAATCCCACTAGTCCAGGACTGTGACTGTCAGGCTGTTACGGCCACGGAACATTCAAACCTCCTTATGCGGGATGCTTTTGTTATGGGGATTGGGACGGACCTCATATGCAAGCTACTTCTAGATGGGGCCACGCTCGATCTCACAGAGACAAAGAAGCTAGTGTCTCTATGACAGTCGCCCCGTGCAATATCCAGGCCTTCACCCCCAGCCGCACGGCCCACCCCTCCTACGCATCGTGGACCCCACAGACGGCCGCCCTAGCACGGGCCTTACCCAGCCAATACGCCTGTGCCACGCGCCAGCCAGCGAACCCCGGGGCTCCCCGATGTTACTTTTGCGGCCAGCAGAAACACCCCCACCAACGCTGCCTGGCCCGCGTTGCCCTTTGTAAGGCTTGCGGTAAGAAGGGGCACTTCGCCGCGGTGTGCCAGGCCCGCGCAGTCACCGCTATCGCCCCCACCCCCCTCATTTACGGACAATGGGCACCGCCATCTTCACCTCCCTGGACCACGAGCGGCCAGTGGGCACCCCCATCTTCTCCCCCTCAGACCACGTGTGGCCAGTGGGTGCCACCATCTTCTCCCCCTCACCAAGCACGGCTAGTGGACGCCACCATCTTCCCCCCCCCGCGCAACACGTGCAGCCCATGGGCGCCGCCATCTTTTTCAGCCCCTGCCACGTGCGGCCCATGGGCGCCGCCATTTTGTCCTCCCCAAGATCTTCAGGTGCCGCCATCTTGTCTCCCCCACGATACATGGGCACCACCAGCGTTCCAGGACCCGTGCCCCCTGGGTACCCCATCATCCGACACCAGCGATGACCAACCACGACTCACCTCAGTGACCATCGACCAGTGTCATCCGCACAACCTGGCTGCCGCATCGACCAGCGTTAAAATTGATGGACACGTGACCTCTTGCCTGCTGGACTCCGGGAGCACCAAAACCTTCATCCACCTGGATACGGTAAGACGCTGCTCCCTCGCGGTACACCCCGCCAATCAAAGAATCTCCCTGGCCTCCGGATCCCATTCCGTGGCGATCCGGGGGTACTGTACAGTCACACTCACGGTCCAGGGCGTAGAACTCTGCGGCTTCCGCCTCTACGTCATCCCTAATCTATGCGCTGCCCTACTGCTTGGCCTGGACTTCCAGTGTAACCTCCAGAGCCTAACGCTGAAATTCGGCAGGCCCCTACCACCCCTTACTGTGTGCACAAAGCGGACCCATTGGTAGAGAGTTGCTCCATGCGAACCCCCGGTATGCCTACGTGGCGTAACCCGACGGCCGCCAGGATACTGTCTCCCTCAGGGACCTGGCACCTGCAGGTTCACCACACACACACCCCTCCGGCCCGGCGCCACCCTCCCTCCCCCAGCACTCCCAGCAGCAACCCCCCCAGGACCATCCGTCCTTCCCCTGCCCATGCCTGACGATGAAGAGGATTTTGACACGCTCCAGGAGTCACCGAAGACCAGACCAGCATCGGCATCGCCGCCACCACTGCGTCGCTCCCAGCGGCACATCACGGCTCCGGACCAGTTGAATCTCTAACTAGTCCACAGGACTTCAAAAGACATTTTTTTAAAAAGACATTTTTTTTCTCACAAAAGTTGTACATGTAAAAATCAGTTGTTGTACATAATTCTCCACCTCACCCGCCGTACTCAATTTTAACAGGGGGTGAATGTGGTAAATTGCACCTATATTAGGTGATGTATGGTAGGACCTGTACTACAGGTACGACGGTAGTCCCTGCCTGCTGGCTCCGCCCAGTAGGCGGAGTATAAATATGTGTGCCCTCCGTGCAGCAGCCATTTCGCCAGCTGCTGTGGGAGGCCACACATCTTAGAGCAATAAAGCCTCAGTTGTATTCAATTCTCATCTTTGTGCAATTGATCGTGCATCACACGTGAGTTCACTTCAGCCATTATCACAGCAGTCTACATCCCACCCCAGGCAGAAGTGAGAAAGGCGCTGGACGAACTGTACACAGTTGTAAACAACTACGAAACAGAACACCTGGAGGTCTTGTTCATCGTGGCCGGAAACTTCAACAAGGCCAACCTCAAGAGTGTACTGACAAAATTCCACCAGCACATCTCCTGTCCCACCAGGGGTGACAACACTCTTGACCACTGCTACTCAAAAATCAAGGGCGACTACCATTCCATCCCCCAACCGACCTTTGGGAAATCAGACCGTAAGATGGTGCTCCTTCTCCCGGCATACAAGCAAAAACTCAAACGGGAGAATCCAGCTAAGAACGTTGTGCAGTGCTGGTCCGAGGAAACAGAAGAGCTGTTACGTGACTTCTTAGAGACAGTGGACTGGTCCATATTTCAGAACTCAGCGACCAACTTAAATGAGTATGCCACCACCGTCACAGACTTCATCAGGAAATGTGTGGATGACTGCGTGCCAAAGAAAGCAGTGCGTACGTTCCCCAGCTGGAAACCATGGCTCAATCCCAAGATTGACTCCCTACTGAAGGACAGATCTGAGGCGTTCAAGTCAGACGACCCTGACCTATACAAGAAATCCAGGTACGACCTCCGCAAAGCCATCCGAGATGCCAAGAGTGATGCCAAGCTAGTGTCACTGACAGACTCTTGGCGATTGTGGCAAGGACTAAACAACATAACGGGCTACAAAGCGAAGCCGAGCAGTATCTCCGGCAGTAGCGCACCCGTCTCCGATGAACTCAATGCATTCTATGCTCGTTTCGAGCAGGTAACCAACAATCCGCTGTCGAGTGCCCCAGCAGCCCATAACTCACCCATACCCACCATCACAGCTTCCGAAGTCAGATCGGCCTTCCTGAAAGTGAACCCTCAGAAGGCGACGGGCCCGGAAGGGATCCCTAGTCATGCACTCAGAGTCCGCGCAGACCAGTTGGCAGATGTATTCGTGGACATCTTCAACCTGTCCCTACTCCACTCCGAGGTCCCCAACTACTTCAAGAAGACCACCATTCTACCGGTGCCAAAGAAGAACCAGGCAACGTGCCTCAATGACTACCATCCGGTGGCCCTGACTTCAGTCGTAATGAAGTGCTTCGAGAGGTCGATCCATACTCCCAGAACACCTTGATCCATTGCAATTCACATACCGTCGCAACCGGTCCACAGCAGACACTATTTCCCTGGCCCTACACTCATCCCTAGAGCATCTCGACAACAAGGAATCCTATATCAGACTCCTATTTATTGACTACAGCTCCGCCTTCAACACCATAATCCCAGCCAAGCTCATATCAAAGCTCCAAAACCTAGGACTTGTCTCCCCACTTTGCAACTGGATCCTCGATTTTCTGACCAACAGACCACAATCAGTAAGAATGAACAACAACACCTCCCCCACAATAGTCCTCAATACCGGGGCCCTGCAAGGCTGCATACTTAGCCCCCTACTCTACTCCCTGTACACACACGACTGCGTGGCAAAATTTGGTTCCAACTCCACCTACAAGTTTGCTGACGATACTACCATAGTGGGCCGGATCTCGAAAAACGATGAGTCAGAATACAGGAGGGAGATAGAGAAACTAGTGGAGTGGTGTAGCGACAACAATCTCTGCCTCAATGTCAGCAAAACTAAAGAGCTGGTCATTGACTTCAGGAAGCAAAGTACTGTACACACCCCTGTAAGCATCAACGGGGCCGAGGTGGAGATGGTTAGCAGTTTCAAATTCATAGGGGTGCACATCTCCAAAAATCTGTCCTGGTCCACCCACGTCAATGTTACCACCAAGAAAGCACAACAGCGCCTATACTTCCTCAGGAAACTAAGGAAATTCGGCATGTCCACATTAACCCTTACCAACTTTTACAGATGCACCATAGAAAGCATCCGATCTGGCAGCATCACAGACTGGTATGGCAACTGCTCGGCCCAGGACCGCAAGAGAGTCGTGAACACCGCCCAGTCGATCACACAAACCTGCCTCCCATCCATTGACTCAATTTACACATCCCGCTGCCTGGGGAAAGCGGGCAGCATAATCAAAGACCCCTCCCACCCGTCTTACTCACTCTTCCAACTTCTTCTATCAGGCAGGAGATACAGAAGTCTGAGAACACGCATGAACAGACTCAAAAACAGCTTCTTCCCCGCTGTTACCGGACTCCTAAATGACCCTCTTATGGACTGACCTCATTAACACTACACCCTGTATGCTTCATCCGATGCTGGTGCTTATGTAGTTACATTGTATACCTTGTGTTGCCCTATTATGTATTTTCATTCATTCCCTTTTCTTCCCGTGTACTTAATGATCTGTTGAGCTGCTCGCAGAAAAATACTTTACACTGTACCTGTGACAATAAACAAATCCAATCCAATCCAAGCAACTTATGTAGGCCATCAATTTTGACAATGGTCGCACCTGGTTAATACATTCTTCTTGTTAATTTTCAACTGCCACTTCTACAATGGTTGCATGCATCGAAAATTTTTAGTTTCATGATAAATCATGTGGTTATATCCACATGAAGGATGGTTACATCCTGCCTATTTTGTGTGACACAGCTTGTAACGTCTTTAAATGATTACAGCCTGTTCATGTGCTATTAATAGAAAATCAAAGCTTCATTTCCTTGCAGATTTGCAACTGACCTCGTTTTATTTCCTGTACTTTAAGAGAGATGTTTTTCTGCAAAATCTAAGAAATCCCACAGAAGTCGGAATTAGGAAAAGTCTCAAACTGAAGCTTATAATCTTAATTCTGATTGGTCATTCCCTGGCCTCCAGTGAACATGGATGTGAACAAACAAACTTGCCAAAATTGTGCCTTCAATTTTCTTTACATTAAATTGCAAGCTCCCAGGCTGAGAGGTCACATTATAACTGCTACAATATGGGGATATCTGAGTGAAGTTGGAGATTTCAGATTAACCCTTTGATCTGGCTATCCTGAGGTGCTGCTGCAAATGCTGAAGGAAACACCATCAATCTTATTTAATCACTACTCCCGAAAGACGGCTGATTACAAGGAGCAATCCCAAAATCTTTGTCCATTAGCTGATTTCACCAGTTAAATCACTGACAACTAGTGGACTTTTAATGCAGCTTACATTATCGCAATGATGGACCTTAAAGAAGGAAATTTCATGTTGAAACATTTCTTGAGTGAAAGGTGGCAATGAAATCACCCTTCTATGATCTCACTTTAAATCTGGTCCAAAATGGCAGACATATCTCCCTTTTTCTACTAATTAGAAGCGTGCAAAGTTACATGAGTCTGGGCAATTCCCAGTGACCTTGCACCAGCTTTTCTGAACTGGTTGCCTTTGCACTATAACGGGTACAAGTCAGGATTTACAACCATGCAAGCAGACGACTGTTGCCACCAGTAGACCTTTCTGAGTCAGCTGACTATTCATGTTGTAGCTGGGCTCACAGTGGTATTTACATTTATATTTGTATTTATATACGAGACTGCAAGTCACGCATTGGACTCCTCGGTCACCTGAGAACTCATTTTTAGTGCAGCAGAAAGTCATCCTTGACTAAGGCAGGCTGACAAGGGGTGTATTTGTTTTTTAAATGGCGAAGTGTCATTTTTGGTGTGAAAATTGAGGTGAATTCCAGTGGCACCAGCAGCATGATCCAGAGGGCAATCTTTACGCAGTTTGTGAAAAGTTTTTCCTCACATGAAAAATGCCCTGCCTAAGGCACGAAGAGTCTGATTCATCTGCCCGGCCATCATTCGAGCACTTCAATCAAAGTCTACACAGCACCCACTTTCATTCAAGCTAGGAGGATGGCCGTGAGAAGACCAGCTCCCAGTTTCTCGGAGGGGATCCTCACTCAATTGTTAGATGCCATGGAGGAGAGGCGGGTCGTAATTTACCTGTATTTTGGCAGGAGATCCTCCAGAAAAGTCACCAGTCCCACCTAGAAGATGGTGGCAGCTCTGGGCAGTGCCAGCAGCCTGACCAAGAGGACGGGGTTTCAATGTAGAAAAAAATGAATGACCTGCTCCGATCTGCAAGGGTAAGTGCCCCGTCTCCACTTGACATTCAAGCCTTCTGTCATCCCCGGACTGTCACCTTGAACACACATGCCATTGTCTCACAGGTCCCCAGCACCCAACCTCCCATTATCATCCTCAAATCTGGTCTGGCACTCCTCACTAGAAGCTCTCTCTGTTTAAGCGCAGTGCCCTCACATGCCAATTGTCCTCGATATCTGACGCAGCAGGTGTCTGGCTCAGATTTTGTGTCCCTGCAGGAGAGAGAGAGAAGTTGGACAGATGTATGACTGAACTAAGGATCTTGACTTTTTGAAGAGAGCGATATAGAGTTCACAGGGGAGGACGTAGAGTGAAACTGCACAGAGAGCGAGGTTGGCTTGCAACTGAAAAGTAAGGAGCCACTGCACTTTCATCCAGATTACCAGTCTCAAGTGAGGTCTTTGTTGCCCAAACCATTGGCCAGGCCATGTGTTAAAACCATGCCCCGAGTCTTGCAGGAACATCAACTGATGAGCTGCGGCTGCCAACATGCAGAGCCCCCCTTCCACCCTTGACAGTGTGATGTTCCTTGCTTTGTGGATGAGGATGGCTTTGAAGTGTAGTGTCTCACAAAGAACTTCCAGCTATGTTTTAAACAAAGCTTATTTATTAACACTACAACTAAATAGATTTGAATTTCTGATTAAGGTACAAAGGATGATAAATAAACTAAACTATGATTCTATCTACAGAGCTTCTGAAAACACAACTACTCTCTATTCCACCTAATCACCTACTCCTAGAATCAAGGTATCACGTGATTCACGTGTGTGCTCTTGATCACCTTCTAGTGGTTGGAAGCATTCACATTAAACTGTTGTGTTGGCTGTACATGATTTCATTGTTCTCATCCAGAAGTTAATAATTTTGTTTTTGTTCACAAATTGAGTCTATCCGGTTTCTTTCTGAGACGTGTGGATTTTTTCAATTGTGTCTGTTCTAAAGCTGCTGCTGTTGTATTCGCTGCTGGAACAACATCCTGCTGCTGTGCTTTTGGTTTAAGTAGCTCTGTGTCTAACGTTATCTGTGGAAATGTGGGTTGAGTCGTCTTCACCTTAAGAAGTGCTCTGCGGTTCTTCCTTAAGATTGAATCCTCTTCCGTTCCGACAATGTATGAATGTGGAGCTGCCTAGCCAATTACATGTGCCAAGCTCGACCATCTAACCGGAAGTTGTAACCGCACAATATCCCCTTGCTCTAGCGCTGCTAGATGTTTAGCTGTTCTGTCATAGTAATGTTGCTGTTGCCATTTTTTCGGCTTGATTTTTTTGTATTGCAGTGTTATTAACAAAGAACAAAGAACAAAGAAATGTACAGCACAGGAACAGGCCCTTCGGCCCTCCAAGCCCGTGCCGACCATGCTGCCCGACTAAACTACAATCTTCTACACTTCCTGGGTCCGTATCCCTCTATTCCCATCCTATTCATGTATTTGTCAAGATGCCCCTTAAATGTCACTATCGTCCCTGCTTCCACCACCTCCTCCGGTAGCGAGCTCCAGGCACCCACTACCCTCTGCGTAAAAAACTTGCCTCGTACATCTACTCTAAACCTTGCCCCCTAGTAATTGACCCCTCTACCCTGGGGAAAAGCCTCTGACTATCCACTCTGTCTATGCCCCTCATAATTTTGTATACCTCTATCAGGTCGCCCCTCAACCTCCTTCGTTCCAGTGAGAACAACCGAGTTTATTCAATCGCTCCTCATAGCTTATGCCCTCCATACCAGGCAACATTCTGATAAATCTCTTCTGCACCCTCTCTAAAGCCTCCACATCCTTCTGGTAGTGTGGCGACCAGAATTGAACACTATACTCCAAGTGTGGCCTAACTAAGGTTCTATACAGCTGCAACATGACTTGCCAATTCTTATACTCAATGCCCCGGCCAATGAAGGCAAGCATGCCGTATGCCTTCTTGACTACCTTCTCCACCTGTGTTGCCCCTTTCAATGACCTGTGGACCTGTACTCCTAGATCTCTTTGACTTTCAATACTCTTGAGGGTTCTACCATTCACTGTATATTCCCTACCTGCATTAGCCCTTCCAAAATGCATTACCTCACATTTGTCCGGATTAAACTCCATCTGCCATCTCTCCGCCCAAGTCTCCAGACAATCTAAATCCTGCTGTATCCTCAGACAGTCCTCATCGCTATCCGCAATTCCACCAACCTTTGTGTCGTCTGCAAACTTACTAATCAGACCAGTTACATTTTCCTCCAAATCATTTATATATACTACAAAGAGCAAAGGTCCCAGCACTGATCCCTGTGGAACACCACTGGTCACAGCCCTCCAATTAGAAAAGCATCCCTCCATTGCTACCCTCTGCCTTCTATGGCCTAGCCAGTTCTGTATCCACCTTGCCAGTTCACCCCTGATCCCGTGTGACTTCACCTTTTGTACTAGTCTACCATGAGGGACCTTGTCAAAAGCCTTACTGAAGTCCATATAGACAACATCTACTGCCCTACCTGCATCAATCATCTTAGTGACCTCCTCGAAAAACTCTATCAAGTTAGTGAGACACGACCTCCCCTTCACAAAACCGTGCTGCCTCTCACTAATACGTCCATTTGCTTCCAAATGGGAGTAGATCCTGTCTCGAAGAATTCTCTCCAGTAATTTCCCTACCACTGAAGTAAGGCTCACCGGCCTGTAGTTCCCTGGATTATCCTTGCTACCCTTCTTAAACAGAGGAACAACATTGGCTATTCTCCAGTCCTCCGGGACATCCCCTGAAGACAGCGAGGATCCAAAGATTTCTGTCAAGGCCTCAGCAATTTCCTCTCCAGCCTCCTTCAGTATTCTGGGGTAGATCCCATCAGGCCCTGGGGAATTATCTACCTTAATATTTTTTAAGACACCCAACACCTCGTCTTTTTGGATCACAATGTCAGGATCAATTGTCAGGATTCGCTGTAGTTAGACACGGTAATGTGGTGCGTATCTTTCGATTCATCAGCAATTGTGTCGCTCTGTAGCTTAACAAAGCTAAGTTTGGATCGCTTTTGGAATCCCAAGCTTTTTTAAGAAGTTTTTTGGCAATATATACTCCTTCTCAGCCTTCCCAGTGGATTGTGGATGAAGTGGGCTGGAGGTGACATGCTGAAAGTCATACTGTTTGGAGAACTCTGTCCATTCGATGCTGTCAAAACACTGTCCATTGTCACTCATTACGGGGAATGGGATGCCATGCCTAGCAAATATTTCCTTCGTAGCCTTGATGACTGCCTTCAAACTTGAGTTGGGTAGCTTGATTACCTCAAGATAGTTTGAAAAGTAGACTGTGACCAAACTTTTCAATTTGCTTCAGGACTTGCAGAAGTCGTGCATTATGTTCCTCTTCATTTGATGACCAAATGATGATGTAATTTATGTACACTCATACGCTGGCAATACTTTTGACTCTGTGTTCCATAGCCTGATGGAACATTTTGGAAGCTAAAATGATCCTGAAAGGCGTTCTATTGAAGCTGTACCTCCCATAGGTGTGTTGAACGTACAGAGTTTCTTACTGGCTTCGTTTAGCTTTAGTTGTCAAAAAAACCCTGGATGTGTCGAGCTTGATGAAGATCTTGGCACCTAACATCTCACTCGTGATTTCCTCTCTTTTAGGAATTGGGTAGTGTTCCCGCTTAATATTCTGATTTAGATCCTTCGGATCGATACAGATTCTCAGGTCACCGTTGGCTTTCTTCACACAAACCATAGAACTGACACAGTCAGTTGATTCTTCCACTTTGGTGATTACCCCCAACTGCTGCATATGCTCAAGTCCAGCTTTTAGATGTTCTATCATAGGAGTTGGTACCCTCCAATGTGGATGAATGCCTGGCCTGGCATTCGCTCTTAGCTGGATGTTATATTCAAATGGGAGTGTTCCCATACCATGAAAGACATGAGGAAAGTTCTGAATAATGGCTGCAATTGGATAAAATCCTGTCTCTGCCGTAAATGCGTTTCACAAGTTGCAGAATTTCACAAGTTTGAACACCCAGTACTGAAGATCACTTCGGCTCAACTATTTCAAATTTAATCAAAATATTTTTCTCTTTGACCTCAACTGTTAGGTAGCAGGTACCCATTGTGGTAAACAAATTGCCATAATAGTCCCACAATTGACAGTCAGTTTCATCAATTACTGTTGCAGGTTTTAATTTGGCTAGGTCTGTCTGATTAATGAGATTAGCTTTTGCTCCGGTATCCAATTTCATGTGCACAGTGGCTCCATTTATTATTCCTGGAATTGTCCAATCATCAATATTTTGAATGACTGACATCTGTCTTAAAATGTCCGATTCGGAAGTTTCCAGTTGCGCTTTCTCTATACTTTCTATTGTTTTGTCAAAGAAATAATCTTCCAAGTCTAATACATCTTCCATTGAGCCAGGTTTGATTGTATGATTAACATATTTTTTCATGCTTATTTCTTGACCAGTTCTTCCCTTGTTCACCGTACTAAGCTGCTTAACTTGTTGCAACTTTGTTCGCAATCTGCACTGAGATGCATAATGGTTTAACTTGTGGCACTTTGCACAGGTTTTTCCAAATGCAGGGCATTTTTTTTATTTTGATGGGCGTTGCCACACGTTTACATGTCATGATGCTCATGACATCATGCGCAAAATGACTGCCGTCTGGAGCACGTTTTTTTTTGGTGCGCACAGCATTTGTGGCGTCGGCCACGTTGTTAGTTTTCGCGGCACTTTCTCCAATCAACATTTCAGTGAATTGATTTCTGGCAAGTTCGCTTGCTCTACACATATTGATTGTGCCTTCTAAAGCTAAATCAGTCTGTATCAATAACCTTTCCCACAGCTTATCGCTTTTTACTCCATAGGCGACCTGATCTCGCAGGCGTGAGTCTAGTAGAATCAAAAAATTACATGTTTGCGCTTTAGGTTTCAGATCCGTAATGAAGCAGTCAAGTGTTTCACCTGCATTTTGGCACTCTTTGCCTGAACACATACCGTTCAAACGTTTTGTTTTGTTGCAACAGGCAGTGTCGAACTTCTCAATTACTTTACTGTATTCTTTCTTATCTGCCTCATCCTCAAATCAAAATGAGTTGAAAATTTCTAGGGCTAACAAACCAGCCACTGTTAGAAACAGCGCGATTTTGTACAGTTCGCTGGCCGCTTCTAGGTCCAAGGCAGAGATATACAATTCAAACAGCTGCTTGAAATTGCGCCAATTGATGCCTACTTTATCCAAAATATGAAATTGCCATGGAGTTTGCAGACCTTCCATCTCCCTTCGACTGTAGATGCAGTCAATGTCTGGTAGAATTTTTTTTTAAAGTTTTGTTTCACGGAGATTTTTTTCAAATTGCTCTTCTCTGGCTGAACCTCTCTATTTACTTTAGCAAGCACACCTGGTACCATGTGAGAACTACTCCTGGCAGTATGTGAGAACCCCACCCCCAGTACTATGTGACGTTCTTTCCTTTCTGGATGAGGATGGCTTCGAAGTGTAGTGTCTCCCAAAAAACATCAAGCCATGTTTGAAACAAAGTTTAATTATTAATACTACAACTAAATAGATTTGAATTTCATACTAACATACAATGGGCAGCACGGTAGCATTGTGGATAGCACAATTGCTTCACAGCTCCAGGATCCCAGGTTTGATTCCGGCTTGGGTCACTGTCTGTGCAGAGTCTGCACATCCTCCCCGTGTGTGCGTGGGTTTCCTCCAGGTGCTCCGGTTTCCTCCCACAGTCCAGAGATGCGCAGGTTAGGTGGATTGACCATGATAAATTGCCCTTAGTGTCCAAAATTGCCCTTGGTGTTGGGTGAGTTTACTGGGTTATGGGGATAGGGTGAAGGTGTTGACCTTGGTAGGGTGCTCTTTCCAAGAGCCGGTGCAGACTCGATGGGCCGAATGGCCTCCTTCTGCACCATAAATTCTATGATAATCTATGATACAAAGGATGATAAATAAGCGAAACTATGATTCTACCTACAGAGCTGCTGAAAACATAACTACTCACTACCTGCCAAATCACCTACTCCCAGAATCAAGATATCATGTGATTCACGTGTGTGCTCTTGATCACCCTCTAGTGGTTGGAAGCATTCACATTAAATTGTTTATCCTTCATTTACCATACAATATACATATTGTCACAGATAGCACCATGGAGGAGATCTCTGAGGAGTCCACATATGGCAAGTCACAGCTATCATCTGCACAGTCCATCAGCACAAGGACACACACCTCAGTGGACGGACTTAACAGACAGGCTTCGGGGCCATGTTCTGTTGAGCACCACACTGTTTCTGATACTCACCAAGACGAGACAGGAATGTCCCAGTGATCAGACAGTCAGAGGTCTACTGGATCCCAGGACTCAGCTGTTCCCCAGTCATGAGCTGTGTCTCTGGATAGGTTCATCCCTCAGCTGCTACAGATGCAAAGGTAGAACTAGAAATACCAGGAGGGGTTGTTAGCGACATTCCTGCGACTGCAAGGCCGAATGGGGAAGCTCAAAAGCCTTCAGTCGCAGAAGATGTTGCTGGCATTGAATAGTACCCAGGCCCTTGATCCTCGCCGATGCTCCCTGGCCTCCTGGTACTGGGTTCTCATAGGCACGGCCTGTCGTATCTGCTGTAGTCTGTGCTCCTCCAGCATTATGGATGAGTAGAATCATCAACTCCACTGACTCCAATCTGATATCTCGCGGAACTCTGCGAGGGGTGGAGAGAGACAGTCAGGTAGGTGTACCAGCTGGTTGCCTTCAGACCCTCCTAACAACCCCTGTCCTCCCGGTGCTGGAATCTGTTATTCCTTCACCTCTATGGCAGCCAGCACTCAATCACATGTCTAATGCCCTTCAAACATCATTACGTGACTGGCCCCACTCAATGCCCTTGCCCTTCAGAGTCGCTTGTGGCCGCCCATTTGATCATTCCCTCCCTTAATATTTACATCTCAGGAGCTTCTGCTAGGCTGTTGAATGGTTGACCACCCCTCATGGGTGAGACCAGCTGGACACCTTTGTATACATTGAGGGCTATAGCTTCCTCTGTTGCAGGCCGTGGGTTCTGCACTTATGCACTCACATCCCTTTTTGATCCTTGCACCCACACTATAACCTTGAAAAATATATTTGCAGCATTCTCCTTGACTTTGAACTCTTTTGGAAGTATAACCAATTCAACTAAATTAACAAATTGAGGGACAAATTAAACGGGGTGGCTCCTGAAAGGGACACTGCCCAAAACAAAAACAAAGAGCAACTGAAATTTAAAAGCATCAAATCAAAAGGTGATTAAAAGGGTCAATAAAGCACCCCAGACCCTGCAGTGCCCACCGGGCATGGAAGTCTCCTTGACTTTGAAAATGTGAGCAGCTAACATTGTCTGCGTGGATAACCCCATATCTGCACGGGTTTCACAGATGGCTGGTAGGTGAATTGCTCATTCTGAGTTCTCCCTCGGTGTACCTGAACAGGCGCCACAGTGTGGCGACTAGGGGATGTTCACAGTAACTTCATTGCAATGTGAATGTAAACCTACTTGTGAAAATAATGCAGATTATTATTATTATTGTTAAAGTTGAACACATGATGGTCAATTAGTTTGACAAGCAAGAGGCTCTGGAATGTTAGAGGGCACAATTACTCTATGTAGCCAAGATTAACAACACTAATAGACACCATTCATAACCAGGCTGTGTCATCCCGAGATCTCACAGGGGATTTTCACAGTAACTTAATTGCAGTGTTAATGTAAGCCTTCTTGTGACACTAATAAAGATCATTATTATTAAAACATTATTTAAAAATTATTATCTCATCGCTGTGATGCCTTTGCACTTAAGACTCCTGGGTAGCCGCTGCATAATCTCTGAATGCGAGCTAAGTGGCCCAGCACTGCATACTCAGCAACCCCCCCCTCCCCCAGTCTGTTTATCGTCCTATCTTATGCATCAGGGTCACATCCCACCAGCCAGTTAGGCTGGCCTCCTTCAGTCTCATCACACTCTTCCCCGAACCTCATGAGTCCCTCACACGCAGATGCCCCATATCTTCATGCCACCAACAGCTGTAAACTAAGCAAGAGTTTGCGGCGATTATGAGATTTGCACCCACAGCTAATGCACCTGCAAAATTGTGCCCCAAGGTATTAATGTTGCCACAAGATATTGTTTTAGCTTGGAGAAGGGGGAGGGAGTCAGGGTGGGTGTTGAGTAATGCTGGGTTGGGGAGGGAGACTGAAAATTGGGCAATTTTAATTCATTGAAACTATCATTGATTGTTGTAAAAACCCATCTGGTTCAATAATGTCTTTTAAGGAAGAAACCAACCACCTTTACCCGGTCTGGCCTACATGTGAAACCAGACCCGCAGCAATATGTTGACTCTTAACTGTCCTCTGAAATATTCTATCAAGGCATTTAATTCAAGGGCAGGTAGGAATGGGCAACAAATACTTTGCTTGCCAGTGATGTCCACATCCCATGAAAGAATAAACAAATAGCAAGGCTGGTAGCCTCATATTACAATTCTTTGTAGGTTTAACAATTGCTTGGCAGTGTTTCCAGGCCTTGGGAAACATGGCAGTTGAAAGAGGCAGGGACAGCTTTGGGGAGAAGATAAATGCCTTTATAGCACTGCTTATGGGCCAAGAGAAACAGGAGTGTCTCACCCTGGCTCCCCAACATTACCTTTTTCTCTTGGATTACTCCTCCCGCCTCTCTGCTATCATATAGAGACACACCTCAGCGTTCTGAGCTCTTCCATGGGTGTTCAGATATCCCACCCATGCTTTCAGTAGCAGGTACAGACTGATGACTTATGGCTATGGCCTTCTCTGGAGTTATTTCTGCTTGAATGCAAGCACAACAATCATGTCGGGATCTTGACAAAGTAAAAGGACAAATGTTGTGGAGTTCAAATTTTACTTAATGTCAGGAAACCTGGGTTTACCATTCAAAACTCTGTGTCCCACCTGTGCAACCTGCCCCACTTGTGCAACCTCCCCCATCTGTACAAACTGCCCCATCGTGCAATCTGCCCCACCCGTGCAACCTGCCCAAATGTGCAACCTGCCAAACCTGTGAGACCTAACCACCTGTGCAAACTACTCCACCTGTGTAACCTGCTCCACTTGTGCAACCTCCCCCATCTGTACAAACTGCCCCATCGTGCAATCTGCCCCACCCGTGCAACCTGCCCAAATGTGCAACCTGCCAAACCTGTGAGACCTAACCACCTGTGCAAACTACTCCACCTGTGTAACCTGCTCCACTTGTGCAACCTCCCCCATCTGTACAAACTGCCCCATCGTGCAATCTGCCCCACCTGTGCAACCGGACCTGTCAAGTTCGAGCGATGGGCAGGAATTTTCCCAGGCTGTTTGAAGGTGATGGGGCAAGGAGACTTCGGCGGGGGCGGGATTCACGGCGGCCAACGGCCATTCTCCGACCCGGCGGGGGGTTGGAGAATGACGCCCAAAGTATCCGCGGGGGTGCTAATCACTCCGAGGGTCACAGAGTGCTGCACGTGGAGGCCAAGCGTAAATATCGGAAGGAGAGCGCAGAATCCACAGTGTCCCACCCACCCACCTTATCAAATATCACCTGCCAAACCTGTGGCAGAGTCTGCGGATCCAGGATTGGACTATTCAGTCACCGCAGAACCCACCTCCCCGGAATGGAAGCAAGTCATCCTCGATGCTGAGGGGCTGCCCAAGAAGATGAAAGCCATGCCTGTATCTCGCTGGGAATCATCCTTGCTGCCAGAATGCCCTGGGCTGGCATCACATAGTTTTGTCATTCTCCCTGTGTGCTCTCAGCACTTTTGAGATGTGGCTGCCCCACCCTATCTCATCAGCTTCTGCCTCTGGTAGGGTCGTGAAGGATTCAGCTCATGAAGGATGCCATAGGATCAGGAGAAGTTAATGATTTCCTGCTGCATCTCCATGATATTCCCCTGTTCATCCAGCGCAAGTGAGCTGCTATCAGCCAGACTGGAGTCAGACATTGACAAAAAACACTGAGGTTCTATGGAGTGTCCCCACTGCATGATATCATCATCCTCCTGGAATGAAGGAATGATGGGCATTCGCTGCTCCCCCACGACAGGAGCTTTATTGCAGAGAGTATGTGCACTATCACCAGTCACACATGAGTCAAATGCTCACAGATGCAATGTGAGGATGTATGGAGTGTGCTCACTGCATGTCATCATCATCCTCCACAAATCTAGTGGCTATGAGGGCCTCGCAAGTGCAGCTGCCTAATCTGGACATCATGATGGCCACAGCGTTTTTATCCTTGTCTTTGTGGAACTCCTCACCCCCATGCCCGATGATGTTTCCCTCATCAGAGGAGACGTGCCACTCCTCCATCTCCTCCTGAGGAAGTTCCTCCCCCCGTTGCAGCACCAGGTACTGTAGGGTGCAGCAGGTGATGATGATGTGTGATTCCCTCTGTGGATTATATTTCAGGGCTCCAGCAGATCGGTCCAGGCATCCAAAACACATTTTCAGCATTTCAAAGATCTGCTCCACCAAAGTAAGAGTTGCAGCATGTACCTCATTATATCTTGCGTCCTCTGCTTTCTTGATGCCTCCGCACAAGGGGCTGGTTTAGCACAGGGCTAAATAGCTGGCTTTTAAAGCAGACCAAGGCAGGCCAGCAGCACGGTTCAATTCCCGTACCAGCCTCCCCAAACAGGCGCCGGAATGTGGCGACTAGGGGCTTTTCACAGTAACTTCATTTGAAGCCAACTTGTGACAATAAGTGATTATCATTTTTTTTTTCTCACAAGCGTCATCAGCAATGTTTTCAGTGTGTACCCTAGTCTCCGAGGAGCCACCCTGCAGCCTTTGTGGACCCTGAAAGACTGGTTGAGAATGTAGGAGTCATAGACACTCACTGGGACTCATATGCAGGTTGCAGACCAGCTGAACATTCAGCAAGTGGAATCCCTTGTGATTCACAAACTGCACTGCTTGTTGCCATGGAGATCTGAGCTCTACGTGAGTGCAGTGGATAACACCCTGCACCTGTTGAAACCCAGAGATCTATGCAAATTCCATTGCCATTGCTCTTGCTTTCTGGCTTGCTTGATCCCAGCCAAAACTCAATAATGTTGTGTGCCTTGGCGAAGTGTGTGGAGGTTGTGAGATACTGTAGTTTTCACCTGTGGATCCCTGGAAGGAGCCATTGGCGTAAAAATTGAGCACTGCTGTAACTTTTACAGATGTCAGTGGATTCCCTTCATGTCCTTGTGGTGGCAAATCCTGCAGAAGGATCAGGTGGAACCAACTAGTTTCCAGAATATGCTCAGTCTTCAGCGACACTGGTTCTCGGTCAGCTGCAGGAATGACAAGTGTCTAGTGTAGACCCTGGGTCTAGCCAGGCGTCGGATGCATTGTGCGTAGCTCAGTGTCTGTCACGAAACCCATTTTTGGCCTCTCCCACTAGCACTTAGTGTAACACGATTAGCGTCGGGTGCAACGTGTGGGAAATATCATGCCTATTTAGTTTTTTTCATGAGCACATATTGAAAAATGTCTAAAATTACTTCACAGAGCATTTCTGGAATTAATATATAGCAAGATATTTTTGAAAGTTAAAAACCGATAAATATTTTTTTTCAACACTGGAGTAAGGACTTTGGTTGTTATCTGAGCTCTTAAGCTGCCTGTATTTTAGGATTTTCCTCACATAGTCACCTCATTATCCTAACAAAAGGGTTTCACTAGGACACGCCATGAGTTTGACAAAAACTTCATCATAATTCTCTCAGAGGATGGGTTCAGCGCCTCTCTGACACACATAATAGCCTCATGAATAAAACATAGGGCTGCCAGCACAGCATTATTTACAGAACAAAAGAGAATGAATACAAAAATAACATTCCTATTTAAAAATCATCTGCATAAACTTCTGTTTTAGAAACTGTTTTAGCTTTGTGGCTGTTTTCATTGCATTGGATGAGAGACTTTTTGATTTAGAATATTTATTGTCTATGAAGGTCTGGTGTTCTCAAATAACCAATATACCATTAGCTTTAAACTCAGTCACGGAATTAAGAAGGTATAATTTGAATGTTTTTGAAATATTGCTCTTCTTTCATTTGGATACAAAATATACTGTTCAGTCGGTCTTGTAAGCAATTGGAAACATTTGGCCATTTTTACTGTTATAGGCATTTTGCTTGACTAAATTATTTTTAAACTGCGTGCAACTTTAATTGTTGGAGTGTAAATTTCAGATCAATCACATGTAAAATGTATTAGGACAAAGTATTCATTAGCTGATGCAGGTTTGAGCCACCAAAAATGGCTGAAAAAAAGTCAGCTTAAAATGTCTCTTCCTGAAATCTCAGGTTCAACCCTGCTTTTTTGTGCTTTGACCCAAATATTCAAGTAATAGTTAAAAGTAAGAATAGAACCAAAGCATAATTCTAATTTCAATACCAATGAGATAGATGTCCTATACAAGTTAAATGGCTTAAAACAAACATTTCCCAGGATTCAGTGTTTTTTTATCCCAGGATATTGAGAGAAAAATTGGGAGATCTGCAAGGTGCTGATAATCATTACGATGGAGTCAATGGACACTTGGGGATGGGCCAGCAGCTGAAGCAGGCTGACAAGGTACAGATATTTCAAAAAGTTGATAAAGCAGACACAGAGAACCATTGCACCCTTTTGTCTCATGAATCAATGGGATTGATAATCAGCAGGAAATTGTGGGTTATCTGCAAACCAACAAACCAGTAAAGAACAGTCAAACACAACATGGAGACGATCCTTCCTGACTCATCACCACGATTTCTTTTAAAAATGACAACCCTATTTAACTTGGGAATGATTGAGAAATTAGCTGAACAGTTGAAAACAATGAGAGTTAATTGGATAAGTCATCCCAGTTTGGGGAAAGGCTCTGAGTGGGTTACCACAAGGTTCAGCATTAGACTACTCCAGTTCCAGATTGATACCAATGAATTGGATTCTGAAATTTTAAATTATACTGAACCAGGATGGTGAGGAGAGTGGAAGGTGGCTGTTATAGAATGAGTTGAACAAAAGTGTGGTGTTCTTTGTGTTGCTTATTTAGGATGGTTGGCGTGGTGTTCCACAAAGACCACAGTATAGCTTTTACTTAAACAACGCTATGATTTTACTTACACTACTAAACTGGGTTTCAACACTTAGTCCTTTAGAATACAGAATTGATCAATAACATCTAACTACACTCACCTTCTACTAATCTCACTACTGGTATAAACTATAATCTAATCTTCTCACACTAACTGCTCTTATGACCTTCACTAGCTGTCTCCTGCATACACACCTCTGCTAAGTCTGCTTTATATAGTTGTATCTGCAGCTCCCTCTAGTGGCTACTCATGCTACCACATTAACCCTTGCAATGCTGATACTGATGATAATACCACATCCCCCTTCTTTGCAAAATAAAATATTATTACAGTGGTTGTGATATTTTCTTTAACTCTAATCTTACAGGTGTATTTCTGTCTGCACAACTAGTAACCTCTATCTTATTATCTTACAATACAGTATTTTGTCACGACAGTTACATCACTTAGATGAGTGCTCTGCCACACCTTCTAGCTGTGTCTGTGCTAAACATGGATCTGGAAAGGCAATGTCCTTGAATATGTCATCACATGGTACAACTTTTTCAAATTGAGATTGAAACTTGTGCTTGACAAGTAGTAATGCTCGTCTGTTTCTCCTGAACAGCAACCCCTGTTCTGTTCGCACTAAGTAGGACCTAGGTGCTACCTGTTTCAGAACCTGCGCAAGATTTTGCCAGCCACCTTCTGGATTCTGAATTCTCATAAAGTCAACTTCATGAAGCTCAGCTAGAGGCTTGGTATGTCTATTGTAGAACTCTTGTTACTTCTTTTTTGTGTTTGTGATTCTTTCACGTATCTTCTCATGATCAGTTTCTGGACTGATAATTAGTGGTAAAGTGGTTCATAGTCTTCTCCCCATCAACATTTGTGCAGGTTAGAGATCTGTCAACAATAGTGTTGCTCGGGCGGCATGTGGCACAATGGTTAGTATTGCTGCCTACAGCACTGAGGATCCGGGTTTGAATCTCTGCCCTGGGTCACTGTCCATGTGGAGTTTGTACATTCTCCCCGTTTCTGTGTGGGTTTCACCCCCACAACCCAAAGATGTGCAGGTTAGATGGTTTGGCCACGCTAAATTGCCCCTTAATTGGAAAAAAAAATGGGGTATTCTAAATTTAAAAAAATTAAAATAAATAAATAATGGGTGTTGCTCGGTATGCTCACAATTCGAATGACATGTCTTGAACATCTTCAATTGTTTTGCGGAATAACATCTTAATTATCCTGACTCCTTTCTCTGCTTTCCCATTAGACTGAGGATAACATGGGCTATACGCCACATGATTGAAATTGGATTGCTCTGCAAACTGTGTCCAATCCCAATTTGAGAAACACATTGTCAGAGACAACGTTAAGAGGTGGACCATGGCATGCAAAAATCGATGTTGTTGCCTTTATCACTGATCTGGCAGTCAAATCTTTCAACAACATTACCTCTGGAAAGTTGGTGTAATTGTCTATGACTATCAAGTCGCCATGACCCTGGAAGTGAAATAGATGCATGCCCACTTTGTTCCATGGACTGGCCACAATCTCCATCTGTTGCATGGTTCCTTTGCTCTGTGCAGGCTGATGCATCTGACAAATTGGACATGCTTGAACATACTGATCGATATCTCTGTTTATCCCCGGCCAATACACCGATTGTCTGGCTCGCCTATGACACTTTTCAATGCCTTGATGACCCTCGTGAATATGCTGCAGAATCCCTAAACGTAAAGTGGCAGGTATCACTATCCTGTCTCCCTTTAGCAGGACACCATTAACTGTAGTCAGGTCAACTTTTATGTCTTGAAAGGGTGATTTGCATCCAGCAGGCCATCGTTCTCTGAGGTATTGTTTCACCTTCTGGAGTGTCAAGTCCTTTTCAGTTTCAGCTTTTATGGTCTGTAGTTTGCGATCAAATACTGGTAGTATCTCAGAAATTAAACAAGTGGTTGCCCTGGTTAGCTTATCCACCACAACTAGTTCCTTGCCAGAAGTATACACCAGGTCAAATCATATCTCCTGAGCTTCATCATCATGTGCTGCAACCACGGTGACACCTCAATCAGGTTCTATCTGATGATGTTCGCCAATGGCTTGTGGTTCGTCTCAACAGTCAAATGCAGTAGGCCATAGACGTAGTTGTAGAATTTTGTAATGTCAATGACGAGGCCAAGGCACTCTCTCAATCTGCGCATATCTCTGCTCCATATCTCTGCTCCAGGGGAGTCATGGACGCATACCCAATTGGTTTCCAACTCTCGTTGTTGTCCTTTTGTATGCCCTGCTTGCTAGCGTCAGTGGAGATCTTTATATCTCTTTTGGGATCATAGAATGCCAATAGTGGAGCTGTGGTCAGGACTTCCTTCATGTCCTGCCACTCTGTCACATGAACAGATGTCCATTCGAATGCAGCGTTTTTCTCAATGAGGTTCCTAAGAGCCTGCATTCGGCTTGAGAGATCAGGAATGAACTTTCTCATGAAGTTCACCACTCCAAGCATTCGCATAATCGCCTTTTTGTCTTCCGGTTTCGACATGTCCCTAATGGCCTTTACTTTATCCGGGTCTGGTCGAACACCTTCTCGTGCAATAATGTCACCCAAGAATTTCAACGCGTGTATACCAAACTGGCATTTGTCCCGATTGAGTATGAGACCGTAGCGTTGAACCCTGTCACCTGTCTGAGCCTGTTAATGTGCTGTTCTGGGTGCTGGACCAGGTGATGATATCATCCACATGGACTCTCACCCCTGGAATCCTCTTTTTGACAGTCTCCACGGCTCAGTGGAATATCTCTGAGGCCAATGTGATGCCAAATGGAAGGCGATTAAAACAATATCACCCAAAAAAAGTGTTAAATGTGCAGAGCTTGCTACTTGGACCATCCTGCTTGAACCGCCAAAAGCCTTTGGATGCATCCAGCTACGTTAACAGCGTAGCATCCGCCATTTCCACTGTAATCTCATCTGTCTTGGGGATCTGGTACTACTCTCTCATTATGTTGGTATTAAGGGCCTTCGGATCAATGCATATCCGAAGGTCTCCATTGGTCTTTCGTACAAAGATCATTGAACTGACCCAGTCCGTCGGCTGCGTGACCTTGAGATTACATTCTGTTTCTGCATGCACTCAAGCTCAACATTTAACCTCTCTCATAACGGAGTCGGAACTCGCCGTGGCACATATATTACTGGCTTGGTATCCTTCTTTAACTTAATCGAATAGGTGAACGGTAAGGTGCCCATTCCCGAAAAGACATGATCATACTCATCCAGGAGTTGTTCTATGTCACCCTGGAGCACCTCTGGCACACTGTCAGCCATGTAAATGCACTTCACCAGGTTCCGCTTCTCACAAGCAACAACTCCAATCATGATGATTTCTCACCCTCTACACCTCAAAGTTGATGGGTATTTCAATTTTCCCATTCTTCATGACAAAGCAGCATTTGTAGCTATTGTGTTACCATTTTAATCTGTGAGTTTACAGGTGGACTGCTTAATCAGAGGTTTTCTAATTGCTTGCTTTAAAGATCGGTACGTGATAATATTTGCGTGTGCTCCTGTGTCAATCGTGAATGGGAAGTGAGACAGTCCACTCCTTTATTATCTTTGAGAGTGCCTTTACTGGTCTTTCTTCTCGATCCAGTAAATCAATCCTAATAATAGCTTCTATCCTGAAGGTATCCGAAAGTGAATATGGTGAGCAATCCTCTCTATCCGCAATGATTTGGGATTTTTTTCTCAACACTTTGCACACTTTGGATCCATCTGCCATCATTATAAGACTGGTTAAATTTGGTTACTGGGACAGTTGCTGATAAACGATGCTGTGCTGCAAAATGGTTCAGTTTTTCCACAATTGGAACAATGTTTCCTTCTCGCCGGACAATGTTTTTTACTGTGGGTGTGCCCACAGTGTGTATACATCATCATGCTCGTGATGCCACATTCAAAATGCCACCAGCTGTTGTACGCAGTTTTCGTTGCTGCGACACAGCATTAATGGCATCAGTTATGTTTATTGATTTTGCGCTCTTTTCCTTAACCACAAATTTGGCTTATTTGTTTGATGCCGGTTCACTGGCCTTACACATATTTATAGCGTCTTCAATCAACAACACCGGACTTCTTAATTTTTTCTCGCGCAGTGTTCACCGTTTATTCCGAACACAACTTTATCTCACAGCATAGACTTGGAGCCTGAGGACAAATTGCAGGACTGCGCTCGGAGCTTGAGATCTGTGATGTCTGAATCTACAAACTCTCCTCTTTAATATTTCTTTAACATGTAGCGCTCATAGAATTTTTTCTCAATCGGACATCTCTGTAGCACCATGCTGTATTTATTTTTATCCTCATCTGTACTGAATTCAAAATAATTGAATAGCTCCAATGCTTGCGGTCCAGCCAAATTAGTAGGAGAACTATTTTACGCTCGTCTGATGCATTTTCTAGCATGGAGGATAAAATAAAGACTTCAAACTGTTGCTTCTTCAATCTCCGATGCTATTCTAATCTAATCTAATTACTGTTTCTTGCAAGGAATAGAAACCTGGTACCATGTGATGTTCTTTGTGTTGCTTATTTGGGATGGTTGGTGTGATGATCCACAGAGACCACAGCATAGCATTTACTTAAACAAAGCTATGGTTTTATCTACACTACTAAACTGGGTTTCGACACTAAGTCATTTAGAATACAGAATTGATCAATAACATCTAACTACACTCATCTGCTGCGAATCTCACTACTGGTATAAACTATAATCTAACTTTCTCACACTAACTGCTCTTATGACCTTCACTCGCTGTCTCCTGCATACATTCCTCCCCTACGGTAGCATGGTGGTTAGCACAATTGCTTCACAGCTCCAGGGTCCCAGGTTCGATTCCGGCTTGGGTCACTGTCTGTGCGGAGTTTGCACGTTCTCCCCGTGTGTGCGTGGGTTTCCTCCGGGTTCTCCGGTTTCCTCCCACAGTCCAAAGATGTGCGGGTTAGGTGGATTGGCCATGCTAAATTGCCCATAGTGTCCAAAATTGCCCGTAGGGTGGGGTTACTGGGTTATGGGGATTAGGTGGGGTTACTGGGTTATGGGGATAGGGTGGAGGTTTGGACCTTCGGTAGGGTGCTCTTTCCAAGAGCCGGTGCAGACTCGATGGGCCGAATGGCCTCCTTCTGCACTGTAAATTCTATGTCTAAGTTTTGCTTTATACAGTTGTATCTGCAGCTCCCTCCAGTGGCTACTCATGATACTATGTTAACAATTGTAGTGCTGATAGTTATGATAATACCACAAAAAGAGTAGGATCAACAACGGTAGGTGACAAATGTAAAGGATTTCCGACTAGAAGGAAAAATGGATGATATGGGTAATTTACCAATAATGTTGAAACAGCTCAAAATCCTGGAACTCCCTCCCTAACAGTACTGTGGGTGTACACACATGACATGGGACTGCAGTGGTTCAAGAAGACAGTTCACCACCACATTTTCAAGGGCAATTAGGAATGGACAATGAGTGCTGACCTAGACAGTGATACCCACATCCCATGAATGAATAAAAAGAAAAAAGGATGAAGTTGCAAGATACCCAGGAGGTTCAGTAAACTCAATGCTCAGCACATAATTTTGACTTTGGTTGACCGTGGAAACAGGCAATATCAACTCAGCAGCCCGCTGTACATCTCTTCCAATTTTAATTTACATGAACTTAAATGGGTCTTCTGCAGGTATGAATGATAGTAAATGGTATGTGGATACAATCTCAAATACTAAATTAAATTTTAAATGAAAATGTGGGAGTAGGAAAAGGAAGCAGAGATTAAACTAATTAAATGTAACATTGGTAGTGATTCTTTCATGCAGAATATTTAGCAGTTGAATGGGCCACCAAACAAAGTGGTGGAGGTGAAAGATGCTGAAATCTTTAAAGAAATAACAAGACAGAGTGATGCAAGTGTAAAATTGTTCTTGTTGGGTGAATAAGAGGGTCATGTAATCTTACTGATGCAAAAATATTATGTCATTTGCAAGGTAGCAAAGTATTTAGCACTGTTGCTTCACAGTGCCAGGGTCCCAGGTTCGATTCCCAGCTTGGGTCACTGTCTGTACGGAGTCTGCATGTTCTCCCCCGTGTCTGAGTGGGGTTCCTTCGGGTGCTCCAGTTTCTTCCCACAAATCCCGAAAGGCGCACTGTTACGTAATTTGGACATTCTGAATTCTCACTCTCTGTACCCGAACAGACGGCGGAATGTAGCGACTAGGACCTTTTCACAGTAACTTCATTGCAGTGTTAATGTAAGCCTATTTGTGACAATAAAGATTATTAATATTATACCTTGTTTGAATATTACATCGCAGGATCTTACATCAATCAGAGGTTTTCAAAAAGTGGCCCCAGTGGTTTCTTAAATAGTTGCCTTGTTTAGCATGGCACTGTACCTTTCAGACTAGTTAATCAGTCTGGCTACATTGATCGTACATTACTAATTGATCTGCAAAGTGTTGGTCCCAAAATCTCCAGATAAGCAGGGAATAATAAAGCTGAATTCCCACTTGATCAGTATCCAGTGACCTGCACTGGAAGTGAACATGATTGTGGATATCACATGAGCACCAGCTTGACCTTGACCATGACATGTAGCCATTAATCGCCATTAATTCTCCCGTTTCTTACATGAAAATGGCATTTCAGGGGATATGTCCTCAGGAGAAAAAACACAGGGCAACACTGCTGATTTGCCATTGAAGGTCAAGGTGCAAATGTACAAGTGTATATGCATGTTTCTGGAATCCAGTCATCTGGAGTAGATAGGCTGGTGGATCCATTCCAAAAGTGACAATATACATAAAGAATGGAGAAAAATTGTAACTGCTTCCCCGATAATACACTTCATGTTCTAAACACAGTTGGCGAGTGATTCCCGTCAACTGGGCTAATGGTTATGACAACAAAGGTATGTCGCATAAATAAAAGCAGAACACTGTAGATGCTGGAAATCTGAAATAAAAGCAGAAAATACTGGATAAATTGAGCAGGTTTGACAGCATCTATGGCGGGAAACAGAGAGGTGCAATTTAACGGCCTTGTTGCGCAGGACATGTTGTCGACATGAGGCTGTTGAATTTTACGATAGGCTTCTGGCAAGATTTGTGATGCTCGAAACGCCTCGCTAGAATTAACGGAGTCTCACAAGACGCCGCGATCTGGATCTCGCACTCATTGGGCGTGATTCAGATCAACATATTTAAATAAGCCATTAGGCTCATTTAAATATGAGCTCACGGGGTTATCCTGGCACCTGGGACCTAATGGCCGTGCCTGGGAGTCCTCGCCTGGAAGACCTCTCCGTATGGCACCCGGGCACCTTGGCACTGCCAGCCAGGCATCATGGAAGTGCCACCCAGGCACTGTCTGGCTGCCCGAGTAGCACTGACAGGGGAACTGCCAGGGTGTCAGGATCACAGTACAAGGGTGCCCGGGTGGCAGGTTGTCAGGGGACCTTGCCAGGTGGAAGGAGAGTGAGCACCCGGCCTCCCCACTGTTAGGGAGGAAAGATGAAGGGGGGGTGGGGGTTGAAAATAGTCCGGGGGGGTGCTGAAGTGGGTGGGGGAGATCGAGGCAGTCAGACAAAATGGAGCCCCAATCTGTGTGGAATCATTATGCTCACCAGCAGGAGATGACTCTTAGTGTGGCCTCTGTGGAGAGAAACTTCCCAAGGCCAAAACAAAGTGCCGTTAGATAGCAAGATGTTTTTTGCCTCTGCTGCCGCCGACGAATACCCTGATAAAGGCACCCAAACCTGAAACAGGGCTGGATTCTTCGGCTATGCCTACCACAAGATCACCACAAATGGAATGGGGACCATGTAAAGGTCTGTTGACCTCGGGCAGGAATTTCCGGTCCCCGCGCAGGCACTGCCAAAGAATCCCGTCCATAGTCTTTTTCTGGTTAAATCGTACCCAGAGTTTAAGTTTCTAATCCATATGACTCTTTGGGATATTAACTCTGTTTATCTCTCCACAGATGTTGTCAGACCTGCTGTGGCTATGTTGCAGTTGTCTTTTAGAAGACTATAAAGAATGTTATGCTTGAGTAAAATCAATCAAGTTTAGTGAGTAAAGGGGAGTTTGAGCAACTGATGAAATGTCATCAACGTGAAACATTGGGCAGGATTTTGGTTTTGTGTTGGAACCCTGACATTGGGGTCAAATGTGGGGTCAAATGGGAGTTCCAATTCTGCATCATATTGCAAGCTAATTACTGGCCAATGGGTGAGCTCAGATTAAGGATGATGTTTGGGGTCTCAAAGCTGGAGGTCCAATAAGGACACAGATGATGCATGAAGG
Organism: Scyliorhinus torazame; assembly: GCF_047496885.1. Classification (NCBI taxonomy): domain Eukaryota; kingdom Metazoa; phylum Chordata; class Chondrichthyes; order Carcharhiniformes; family Scyliorhinidae; genus Scyliorhinus; species Scyliorhinus torazame. Next base: position 94,077,072 of record NC_092714.1, on the reverse strand, counting down.
CAGCCATTGCAGTTCAGGGAGAGAGTGAGCACTTCCATCTTGAGGTGCGCTCTTAGCAACTTAAAAACATTTTGAATAAAATAAATGACCACAGGACGATATTGTGTTGGGAAGCCAGGGAGGCAAAAAGGGCCTGAAAGACTGCCTGAAGTGCTGACCCCCTGTTTGCCACCGAAGACCGCCATCAGACATCACCCTATTCTTGATACCTTGGGAGGCTCTCTGGCAGACTGGGAAATTCTGGTCAATGCGTGATAATTGGCCTTTTGTTTGCCTGAAATTCTTACCCATCATTTGGCTGTGAGCCCTTTCATCCCCAATCCTTTCTCTGGCAAAACGGCTCTGGGCAAGATGGTGACAGCAAACTGTCAGGTTGGCTGGCGGCATAAATTTACCCACCCGCCTCCTTTCTCAGCCCGAAATATGGGCAAAACCATTGCCCACTAACTCCGTTTCCCTCTTCACAGATGCTGCTCCAGATTTCCAGCAACCACCATATCTTGCATTTATTTTAAAGAATTGACGTTGATTTGCTTAAACTACTAAATTATAAATCAGCTTGGAGGGACTCTCCTTTTAACTTCTCGTTTTACATTTCAAGAAGTTGACATGCAATGCACAAAAAGGTCAGTTGAAGAGTGTAACTGTTTACCTTGAATATTGCTGACAAAATTTTAACGAGGGAAGAGGAAAATGCTGCACAAAAGATGCAATTAAAATCTTATCTTTTTCTGCTGATTTCTATTCTCCTCACACTTGTAAAATATTAGTGTCACCCAAGTCCTGATTAATCATAATATAAAATCAATGGTGTTTCCAGCTACTGTGTGACGATGACTGCAGCTCAAATAATTTTGAGAAAGATTTCTGTTCTTTGAATATATTTTGGTATCTCATTTAAATGCTGTTATCGTACAAATTAGATTTCTTTTCTCATCGGCAGAGCATTTTCTTTCTACCGTTTATCTCTCCCCTCTTCAAACAGAATTGGCTGCTGCTAGACTATAGTTCTATGGGCAGTGGTTGCCCTCCAGCACTTTGCCTATGTCTGATTTGCAAGCTTGAACAGTGAGCCTCGATTTTAACCCTCCTTGGCCAGCGAGAATAGTATGTGGAAGAGAATAAGAACAGGTTAAGTTTACTTACTGACCTGAAGTTGCCTCATTCATTCAAGTGCTATTTCACTTTAGGTGACTATCACGGCAGCCCCACCACTTCTCCCATGCCATGCCAAGGTCGTTTGGCATTCCCAGTGCAGCTTCCCACAACTGCCATGTACCAGTCCTGGTTGCATGTACAATACCTCCCATCGGCTTTACAAGACCCCACTAATCTCTGATTGCATCAGTAAGGCTTCCTCATTCCCGATTGCGCTTCACAGCCCCTCCATTCCCAATTGTGTTGGAACGCCCCCTCACCAATTGTTTCCAGAACCCATACCCACTTCCTACTCGCGTCTGTTCCCAGGTGACTACAGCCATGGGGCGGGATTCTCCCCTACCCGGCGGGGCGGGGGGGGTTCCGGTGTAATGGAGTGGCGGGAACCACTCCGGCGTCGGGCTGCCCCAGAGGTGCGGAAGTCTCTGCACTTTTAGGGGCCAAGCCCTCACCTTGAGGGGCTAGGCCCGCGCCGGAGTGGTTTCCGCTCCGCCGGCTGCCAGGAAAGGCCTTTGGCGCCCCGCCAGCCGGCGCCGAATGGTCTTCGCCGGGCGAAACATGCGCGGGAGTGTCAGCGGCTGCTGACGTAATCCCCGCGCATGCGCAGGGGAGGGGGTCTCTTCTGCCTCCGCTATAGTGAAGAACATGGCGAAGGTGGAAGAAAAAGAGTGCCATCACGGCACAGGCCCGCCTGCAGATCGGTGGGCACCGATCGTGGTCCAGGCCGCCGTGGGGGCACCCCCGGGGCCAGATCGCCCTGCGCCCCCCACCCCCCCCCAAGATCCCGGAGCCCGCCCGCGCCGCCTTGTCCCGACGTTCAAAAGGTTGTTTAATACACGCTGGCGGGAGAGGGTTGACAGCGGCGGGACTTCGGCCCATCGCAGGCCGGAGAATTGCTGGGGGTAGGCCCGCCGACCAGCGCGGCGCGATTCCCGCCCCCGCCGACCGGCGCGGCGCGATTCCCGCCCCCGCTGAATCTCTGATGGCGGGGAATTCGGGACACGGCGGGGCGGGATTCATGCCAGCGCCCGGCGATTCTCCGACCCGGTGGTGGGTCGGAGAATCGCGCCCATGGTCTCCTGCTGCCAGATTTTCACTCCGGCCCACTGGGGTGTCTATGCATATGGCACTTATTCTGGGCTTCACATGAACTGTGCCATCACCCCATCCCCCTAGTAAAGCGTGTGCCTGGATGTCATTGATTAGGGGGCATTACAACTGAAATGTTCACATCTGCAAACTTCCAATAGGGGTCCCTGAATGTTGATTGTGAATGCTTGCTAATTAAAGAATATTGGGCGAATTGTGATATTCCCACTACTACCATGACTTAGATCAATAGGATGATTGAGCCTAGATGGCACCTTCCTGGTCTTTAAGACTAGTATATCATTGCTTTAACCAATAAAGTAATCAAAAAGCACTGGAGGCCCTTTCATTCTCTCTTTGAACGGATGAAATTAACTGTCAGAGCATTAGCTTTTGCTGAGCATCACAGCATTTAAGGGAAAAATACCATTCCTTTGTTCGTTTTAGTCTGATTCACTTTATAGTCATGTCATCTATTTATGTGTGGGACACCTTGTGGCGCAATGGGTAGCATCCCTGTTTCTGAGGTAGAAGCTTCGGATTTGAGTCCCACCCCAGGACTTGATGTGCATTCATAACGTGGGCCAACAGTTTGCGCATAAACCTGTAAACTCTTTCCAACACACACCAGTGGCTGGCAGGAAGAGTGGGAGAGATTACTGGTCAGTTACACTTGATGCCAAGTGGTAGCCCTCAAGCTATAAGCCTCTGGCGACAGACCTCGTTCCAGGATAAAACTAGCTATGGAAACAGATGAAAGTCTGCCTTGTGTGTGGAAAGAGAAACAACAACAACATCTATTTCTGTGAACCACAACCTAATCTGTTTACATTTCAGTTATCTCCTCCCCTTAGCGATGTATTTTCAGGCAGCAAAGGTGGGTCCCTTTGGCCTGTGGCTTCTCCAAGGGTGCAACAAATGGCCATTGACCTTTGGCGGGACTGGAAGCTCCTGCTGGCACCCAATAACGAGCCGTCTCCACTGCCCGTAACAGACCGTGGTGGTGATGGTAGGTCACGGAAAACCCCGGCCATTGTATCTCCACTCAATTCTCTGGTCCCCATTGAAAACAAATTTAATACTGACAGTTTCAGGTCAGACCAGAGTGTCACTGTAAGATGTTTTCCCATATGGAGAACAGAAAAGGCATGAAGAGACAACCATAAAGCAACACTTGTTAATCCAGGGATCCAGCTCGGTTCATTTCTCTGCTAGGGGTATTTTGCTGTATCCAATTCTTACCCCAATTCTACTTCATTCCTCTTCCCTGCCAAGTTCAGAAACTTGATTCCACCTTGAATAAGCCCATAACCTATCTCCGTTGGAACTTTAAAAAAAAATTCTTCCCTGGGATATCATCATCACTGCAACCATAATTGCTCTTGAAAAGGTAGTCCTCTGGAACTGGTGGTCTTGCCTTCAGCATTCTCAGACCTATGCTCTGGAATTTACTTCATAAATCTCTCTATATGTTTCTTAAAACCTATCGCTTTGATCAAGCTTTTAACTATCCCTATTAATATTTATGTTGGTACAGTGTCAACTTTTGTCAGATTATGCTCTAGTCGCTTTCTTTCCTCTGTTAAAATGGCTATATAAATGTAAGCTGTTGCTGCATTGCAACGTAAACCCCAAATTCCTTGTGCCTTCCTTTTCACTTTTATTTGAACTCTCTCTGATGACTCTGCTACAACCAATCAGGTCCTCAATGCCTCCCAGTTATCAGGAAAATGTCCAATCCTGTTTTATTCCACATCCTTGATTTATATTACTTCATTATTGATGGTTGCATTTAGTTGCCTAGGCCTTACGCTTGGGAATTTCCTCCCGAAACCAATCCACTTCTCTCTTTCTCTTTCCTCTTTTTCATCCTTGCAACATGCCTCTTTTACGAAGATTCTGAACACCTGTCCTAATATCGTTTTATGTGGCTTGGCATCAGAGATGGATTTAAAATGAAACACACTGCATCCATAATTGTTCTTGAGAAGGTGGTCCTGTGGCACTAGTAGTCTCGCCTTCAGTCTTCTCAAACTGTGGCATTTCCAATGGGGGGTGGGGGTGGGGGGGGGGGGGGGTGGGGGGGGGGGGGAGGGAGGGGGGCACCGGCCAGTGCAGGAGACTCGACCCAAGGCTGAGAGCAGGCCTGCAACAGTGAGGCGGTGAAATCAAGCCACCATGAGGTGAGGTCAGCTGCTAAGCAGCCGAGACCAGCAGGTTTGCTTCAAAAGTGTGTCTTCACAAGATTTTACTTACGATGATGTAATTGCTGATTTTGTAAAGAAAAAGTGTAGAAAAATCTATCTAAATTACCATGCTAACAAGGTATAGAAAAGAGAATCTTAAAGATCTCTCTATCTTCCATATTCTCTTGTTTAAATTCTGTTTTTCAAAATGGACAATTGAAGGTCTGATGTAATGGCTGCCGCTTGTCATGTGCTGGTCGTTCTAACCTTCGTCCCTCTCAAGACTGACCTTCAGAAAGTCTCCTCCAGGACAAAGAACAGGGGTGGGATTAGCCATTGGCTTACGGCAAAAAAAGGAAATGTGATTGGGTGGACAATAGGTTCCGATGCCAAAATCACGGCAGGCGCCGGTTTGACGCCAAAGTGCAATTCTGCGTCACCTTGACACCGGCATCAGTGTGGTCCAGAACGCATATACAGTAAACACCGTTTGCATATCATTAGCGGGCCTGACCCTGTATTCTCCGGGGACTCTGCGGTTCTCTGCCTCCGATGGGCCGAGTTCCCAAAGGCGCGTTCATTTGTGTTTTTAAAAGTCGTGAAACCGGCGTCGTCGCTGCTGAGAGAGGGTACGGAAAGTGTCCAACATTATCATAGTTTGCTGACTGTTCTGCCACTGGCCATCGGGCTCTGCCAGGGCTGGGGGGAGTAGCGGGGGTGGCCAGGTGTGGGCTGTGGGGTCGGGGTGCACGGCATGGAACACCATTGCCGCAGCCGGAAATGCAGCCATGCAGCTGCGCACACCGCTGACTGCCCACTGTGAACTTAGGGCCACGGGTCGTATGGGTGTCACCCCAGGCCAAACCCTAGATGCATTATGACCCCAGCTGACCCATCAGCGGGATGGGCGCACTCCAGCATGACCAGTGCCACCTTGTTGGCTGGGATGTGTGTGTGGGGAGTGTAATGTGTATATGCGGTTGCAACTTATCAGCCTCCCAAGTATCAATCATGGACCCGGTGAAACCTGCACTGTTTTTTCATTGGAGACCGATTGTGTTCCATGTGGCGTCGGTGTTAGCCCTTCCACAGTCACTGAATCGGTCCAGTTTTGCTGTCGTTAAAGTCCACGAATCCAGCCCCGGCATCAACACTCAGTCTCAGAAACAGAGAATCCCGTCCCAGAATCCTGCCAGACAAAGCCACTGATATTGGATTTGGACTCACTGGTCACTCCACTCATATGAATTTACAGCAATAACATCTTTGATTTTGTAAGGAAGTCAACTTGAATTTTTGAAACTGAATGAGACTCTGTGAAATACACTGAATGGCAGCGTGTGCATATTGTTGATTGAAGTATTTGCTTCTGTCCTGCACTGGCCTGTGCTGCAGTGATGTCATCGGCTGATTTTTCCATTTTGTTGCTAATCAGCAAGTTCTGTGTTTGCTTGACAGTAAAGATGGTCAATATTGCGATGTGTGAGTCTTGAGACAAGCAAACACAGAACTTGCTGATTAGCAACAAAATGAAAAAATCAGCCGATGACATCACTGCAGCACAGGCCAGTGCAGGACAGAAGCAAATACTTCATTTCTTCATGCAGACCTGTTTTTACAAATTAAAAAGCAACAATAAATTTCTACATTTTTGTGACTTCCTCCTTTGTGTTCCGTGGGGCGAGGATGGTTGGGGGCGGGAGGGGTGTGATGTTTGCGGGGGTAGAAATGAAGTTGAGCGCAAAGCCCGAGTAACTGTAAATCCACCTCTGCTTGGCATCAAATTCTGAATGAAATGGTTCTTCAGAAGCATCTTGTGACTTTTAATACTTTAAAGGTTCTATATAATTGTAAATTGTTTCTTGTTGAAGGGGATGTACTTGGCAAAAGATCAATAATTACCCTTTTAACAAATTGAAATGAAATGAAATGAAAATAGCATTTTGTCACAAGTAGGCTTCAAATGAAGTTACTGTGAAAAGCCCCTAGTCGCCACATTCCGGCACCTGTTCGGCGAGGCTGGTCCAGGAATTGAACCGTGCTGCTGGCCTGCCTTGGTCTGCTTTAAAAGCCAGCTATTTAGCCCTGTGCTAACTAGATCAGAACAAATTGTTGCCTATGTACTTTTGAACTCTCCAAATAATGGAAAATAGTCTGTTGTTAATGTGAAAACTAACAATCGAATAATTTACAACAATCACAAATATACACTTGCAAATTGAACACAGCAGAATAATTGGCAAGATAAATGATTAACTTACATAATGCTTTATACTGTCTTAGGAACAATCAGTGTGAAAAATCTTGACTCTTTTTCAGAAATCTTTAGTTGAAACTAACACTTCCCTTCCCATGGAGTGTTTTCTCACCTCCACAATGTGGGGAGAAAACTGACACAAACCTGGGAATGACAGAATGGGAAAAGCTAACAGTGTGTAAACTTTTCTGTTATGCTTTTGGCACTCCAGATCAAAAGAGATTTTTAATATTTGGCAAAGAAAGTCATTTTTAATACATTTTAGTTTTCAGGAAGCTAGAAGTTGAACTGCATCCTCTAAGAATTTAGAAGGATCTTGTTGTGTCCTAACAATTGGCTAAAATGTCAATACCTTGGTCTTGGGGACGATTCTGAGTGATTTTTGTGAACCTGCAAGATTTCCTTACAACCAACGTTGACGCAATCTAACGAGTTTGCGCCAGGAGATCAACTTAAGTTGCGTCACAAAAAATCTGAGAGAACATTTGTCTATTGCTTTAACTTACAAACCACCATGATTTTTAAAACATCCTTTAAGAAAGCAAATTGGTCTATTGACCCATACAAATTTTTACATTTTAATGAAAGATGAAACTCTATCCTATGCCTTTTCATCCAGAGTGCTCGAAGTTCCACACAATATTCTAAAGGATAAATCCATTGATCCCATATTGCCTGTTGGAAGCCAAAGGAGCTTCACAAGGGATTGAATTTCACAGTCTTCACTGGGCTTGTCTTTGTTGGGAGTGCTTTTAGCATGTAAATTAAAAGGGATTCTCATCCCCCCCACCTTCCCGCCATTCCAGAGTTGTCCCCCGTAATATGGTCGGTAGGTGAGCTTTGAAATTGGTAGCTTGCCCGGCTTATTGAAATAAATAATGCAAGGTTATTTAAACTTGTTACCAGGCTAATTGGCTGTGATGATAGATTGACCACACCATAACACAGTGTGGGAGTGAGCAGGCATTTTTTTAGATCAAGTTGAAAAAACGGGTGAGTGACGTGGACCCATCATTCATGGGTGCCTTGTACGCAGCAGGGGCATTTCCCCCAAGTTAGTACCCCCAACGTCTTTCCTCTGTGCTTGCCCTCCACATCTCAGACCCCCAACCCCCTTTCCCTAGGCTCTTGATCCCAGCTTAAAGGCCCAGGATTTACCTGTCTCCAGCAGCCGCCGTCACTCTTTTCCCTGCTTCTCCTTGAATTCCCGGCAATGCTCATTCTTGAACTCTGTTGCTGCTGGGACTGTTAGAGCTGTCAGTGAATCTTATTGGCCAGCAGTTCTCAAAGGCAGGACTTTCTGCCTATTGAGGGGCAGAAAGTTTGAGTGAAGAAAAGCTATGGAGAAAATCTTACCCGTACCAGAGATCTTTGACCACATAGAAGCCTCGGATTAGCTGAGAACTGACATTATGGATTTACCAGTTATTGAACCATTTCAGGATTAGCAGAGAAAATTAGCAAGGAGTAGGTCAGTGTTATTCTCTATGCCACAGGATGTAGTGCAAAGGATGTAATGGTCAGAAAAGGCATAAATAAAGAGAAAGCAAAGAGATGTACAATGGAAATGTGGAGCTTGTTCAAGGAACAGCTACTGCGTGCCCTTGATAAGTATGTACCTGTCTGGCAGGGAGGAAGTGGTCGAGCAAGGGAAACGTGGTTTACTAAAGCAGTCGAAACACTTGTCAAGAGGAAGAAGGAGGCTTATGTAAAGATGAGACATGAAGGTTCAGTTAGGGCGCTCGAGAGTTACAAGTTAGCTAGGAAGGACCTAAAGAGAGAGCTAAGAAGAGCCAGGAGGGGACATGAGACGTCTTTGGCAAGTAGGATCAAGGATAACCCTAAAGCTTTCTATAGATATGACAGGAATAAACGAATAACTAGGGTAAGAGTAGGGCCAGTCAAGGACAGTAGCGGGAAGTTGTGCTTGGAGTCCGAGTAGATAGGAGAGGTGCTAAATGAATATTTTTTGTCAGTTTTCACACAGGAAAAAGACAATGATATCGAAGAGAATACTGAGATTCAGGCTACTAGACTAGAAGGGCTTGAGGTTCATAAGGAAGAGGTGTTAGCAATTCTGGAAAGTGTGAAAATAGATAAGTCCACTGGGCCAGATGGGATTTATCCTAGGATTCTCTGGGAAGCTAGGGAGGAAATTGCTGAGCCTTTGGCTTTGATCTTTAAGTCATCTTTGTCTACAGGAATAGTGCCAGAAGACTGGAGGATAGCAAATGTTGTCCCCTTGTTCAAGAAGGGGAGTAGAGATAACCCCGGTAACTATAGACCAGTAAGCTTTACTTCTGTTGTGGGCAAAATCTTGGAAAGGTTTATAAGAGATAGAATGTATAATCATCTGGAAAGGAATAATTTGATTAGAGATAGTCAACACGGTTTCGTGAAGGGACGTCCTGCCTCACAAACCTTATTGAGCTCTTTGAGAAGGTGACCAAACAGGTGGATGAGGGGAAAGCAGTTGATGTGGTGTATATGGATTTCAGTAAATCGTTTGATAAGGTTCCCCATGGTCGGCTCCTGCAGAAAATACGGAGGCATGGGATTCAGGGTCATTTAGCAGTTTGGATCAGAAATTGGTTAGCTAGAAGAAGACAAAGGGTGGTGGTTGATGGGGAATGTTCAGACTGGAGTCCAGTTACTAGTGGTGTACCACAAGGATCTGTTTTGGGGCCACTGCTGTTTGTCATTTTTATAAATGACCTGGAGGAGGGCGTAGAAGGATGGGTGAGTAAATTTGCAGATGTCACTAAAGTCGGTGGAATTGTGGACAGTGCGGAAGGATGTTACAAGTTACAGAGGGACATAGATAAGCTGCAGAGCTGGGCTGAGAGGTGGCAAATGGCGTTTAATGCAGAAAAGTGTGAGGTGATTCATTTTGGAAGGAATAACAGGAAGACAGAGCACTGGGCTAATGGTAAGAAGCACTGGGCTAATGGTAAGATTCTTGGCAGTGTGGATGAGCAGAAAGATCTCGATGTCCATGTACATAGATCCCTGATTGAGTTTCGGAGCCATGAGTAATGTTGCAGCGTACAAAACTCTGGTGCGGCCGCATTTGGAGTATTGCGTGCAATTCTTGTCGCCGCATTATAGGAAGGATGTGGAAACATTGGAAAGGGTGCAGAGGAGATTTACCAGAATGTTGCCTGGTATGGAGGGAAGATCTTATGAGGAAAGGCTGAGAGACTTGAGGCTGTTTTCGTTAGAGAGAAGAAGGGTTAAGAGGTGACTTAATTGAGGCATACAAGATGATCAGAGGATTGGATAGGGTGGACAGTGAGAGCCTTTTTCCTCGGATGATGATGTCTAGCCAAGGGGACATACCTTTAAATTGAGGGGAGATAGATATTAGACAGATGTCAGAGGTAGGTTCTTTACTCAGAGAGTAGTAAGGGCGTGGAATGCCCTGCCTGCAAGTAGTGGACTCGCCAACACTAAGGGCATTAAAATGGTCATTGGATAGACATGTGGATGATAAGGGAATAGTGTCGGTGGGCTTTCGAGTGGTTTCACAGGTCGGCGCAACATCGAGGGCCGAAGGGCCTGTACTGCGCTGTAATGTTCTATGTTCTATGCTCTATGTTAAGGCAAATTACTGGGGATGCTGGGAATCTAACACAAATGCAGAAAATACTGGACAAGCTCAGCAGGTCTGACAGCATCTGTGGAGAGAGAAGGAGCTAATGTTTCGAGTCCAGGTGACTCTTTGTCAGCAAAATACTCCAAACACAGAAACCAATGGGGAAACCAATGAAAACATTCAATAGAATTCAATAAGTGAAGGTGAAAAAGACAATAAAGTACCATCCTAGGGAGAAATTACAGGATCTATTGAGAATTATTATTTTTGGGGGAAAATCTTTTTATTGGTTTTTCTCATATATATAAACAGTTGTTCAATATATACATTACATTTTTCTTTCCCGCACTAATTTACTTTATTTTACAGAGAGGTTTGTTTTGTCCTTCATTTAACTAATTCTATGTACATTTTGTTGCCCTCTGGAGCGGTCTATGGTTCCCCCCACCCCCGCCCCCCATTGGCTTCAGCACCCTTCCCCCTTCCTCTTCTCTTGCGGTTTCCCCACCTTCCTTCACCCCCCCCCCCTCTCCCCCCAGGTTGCGCAGTTCTCATTTTTTTTTTCCTGGCTTACTCCTCGTTGCTGGCCTCGAACAGGTTTTGGAACAGGCCGTCGAACTGCCCCCAAATATCCAGGAAGTCTTCCTCTGGCCCTCGGGTGGCGTACTTAATCTTCTCCAGGTGGAGAAATTCCGAGAGGTCAGCGAGCCAGTCTGCAGCTTTGGGTGGTGCTGCCGATCGCCAGCCGAGCAGGATTCTCCAGCGCGCGATTAGGGAAGCGAAAGTGAGGGCATTGGCCCCCTCCCCCATGTGTAACTCTGGCTGCTCCGATACCCCAAAGATTGCCACTATTGGGCATGGCTTCACCCTCACCCCCCCAACCTTGGACATTGCCTTGGAGAAGGCTGTCCAGAACCCAGCAAGCTTGGGGCAAGCCCAAAACATATGGGTGTGGTTGGCTGGGCCCCCTGGCACTGCTCACATTTGTCCTCCACCTCCGGGAAGAACCTGCTCATTCGGGTTCTGGTCAGGTGTGCTCTGTGCACCACTTTGAGCTGCATTAGGCTTAGCCTTGTGCAGGAGGAAGTGGAGTTGGCCCTGCTCAGTGCTTCGCTCCAGAGTCTCCATCCTACCTCTGTCCCCAGTATGTCCTCCCATTTTTGTCTGGTCTCGTCCAGTGGTGTTCGAGCTCTGTCCAGTAGCTGTCCATATATTTTCCCACATAGCCTCCCCTTCAGGTCCTCTAGTAGTATGTTTTCTGGGACCCCAGGGTACCCTACTATCTCTTTGCGGAGGAAATGCTTTACTTGGAGGTGTCTCAATTCCAGTCCTTTTGCTAGATTCCACGTCCTCATCAGTTTGTCCAGTGTCGCCAGTCTGCGCCCTACATTAAAGCCCCCGATCATCAGTGTGCCCCCGTCCCACCTCCACCTTTTGAAGGCGGTATCTAGCATGGCTGGGGGGAATCGGTGATTGCCGCATATGGGAGCCATGGGATTTTAGTTATCCCGAAGTGTTGTCTCAGCTGGGTCCATGTTCTCAACGTGACCGCTACCACTGGGCTCGTTGTCTACCTTTTTGAGGAGGATGGAAGTGCTGCTGTAGCCATGGCCCATTGGGTTGTTCCTTTACAGGATGCCTCCTCCATTATCTATGTCGGGTTTTTGTACCAATCCCCTCACTTTTTCTGCCGTTGCTGCCCAGTGGTAGTATTGTAGGTTTGGTAGAGCCAGGCCCCCTCTCAATGTTCTTCTTTGCAGTGTCAGTTTGGGAATTCTCAGGTTCTTACCCCCCCCACACACACGCCATGATTAGACAGTCTACGTTTTGGAAAAAGGCCTTGGGTATGAAGATCGGGATGGATCTAAACAGGAAGAGGAACCTTGGCAGTACGTTCATCTTGATCGTCTGCATTCTTCCCGCCACGAGAGTGGGGGTGAGCCCCACCGTTGAGGGTCTTTTCTTACTTTCACCACCAGGCTGGTCAGGTTCCACTTGTGGATCTGTGTCCAGTCTCTGGCTATTTGGATCCCCAGGTAACGGAATCTGTTCTGTGCCGTTTTAAATGGGAGCCCCTTCAAATCTCTTTACACAATTGAATGGAAAAGTTGAAAAAGGGGTTCACATTGTGAAACACGTTTTCAAAAAGCTTTACTCAATTACAGAGCTACTCCTCTTGCAAGTGGTTTATCTCCTGCTCAACTATTGATGAACAGAGCATTAAGAACAACTCTTCCATGCATTAGACTTCGTGATCCAGATCTTCAGCCAGTCATCAAGAAAATGCAACATCAACAAAGCATTCAGGAGAAATACTACAATCAACATGCGACACCACTGAATCCAGGTGATCAAGTGAGGATTTGTATTCCTGCTGGAGGATGTCTGATATTGCTAAGGTAAATCAGCAAGCAGCACCACGTTCAAATATCATTCACACGAGTAAGGTTCGGTTGTTCGAAGAAATCTAAGAGCACTTTTAAAAATTCAATCTTCGAACAAGATATTTCCTGATCTTCAAATTAATGAAAGTCTATTTCATAATACATTGACAGTTTCCAAGATACCAGAAGACTTACAGAAGACATTCAAGACTTCTGACACTCCTCTTACTGGATTGAGAAGATCATCCATAATAAGAAGGAAACCGGACAGACTTAACTTATGAATCATCACAAATGAACTGTTTGATTAATTTTTTTTCTTTTTCGCCTGTTCATTTATTATACATATCATATATTCTGTAACAATGTTATACATTTTTTCCTTTTAGTCACATAGAAAAGAAATGTCTAAAAAAAAGGGGGATGTAATGATATGTATAATGTCAGTATAGTAAAGTGTTAATATTTGAATCTATGTGTAAATAAAACACTAGATGGGGTCACTAATTTACTGTATATAATACAGCATCTCTAGGAATTCTGGGAGAAGCTGAAGAGAATATGAAGAGAGCAGAGTGAAAGTTGAATGTAGAAATATAGCATGAGGTCAAGTCATAGTGTAGTTTAATAGTTTGATAGAATATTGAATACTGTACTTCAAATTCAGTATCATTAGTTTATTAGCTGTAACTTAGTAGAGTGTGCGAACTTCATTTAGTTTAGCAGTGTAAAATAAATTTGTTTTGATTCAAACTTCTTATTTGTATATTCTTTGTCAACACTACATATCTGGCTATCTTGGAGGAAAAGGCAAGGAATATCAGCACGACATATCTGCATATCTTGGCGGAAAAGGCAAGGAATATAACATAGTTCATGCTGTGTAGCCTCCTGTGCCTGCCCGGGCCCCATGTCCTGTCCATGCTAATCCTCCTCGCATCATCTTCAGCGGACGAGGTCTGTTTATTCTCTTCTTCCAGCACACGGCCCCTCTGCTGCGTGATGTTGTTGAGGATGCAGCAGGCCACCACAATGTGGGAGAGCCTCCTAGCGCAATACAGGAGTGGCCCTCCAGAGTAATCTAGGTCACGACTGCCGCAGAAAACCGGTGTTGCGCAGAAACCAACCCCTCAACCGGAGGTGCCTTGAAGATGTCAGGTACCGTCGAATGTGCCAGGATGAAGACGCTGTGCACACTGCCCGGATATTGGGTGCAGACATGCCTAATGTGCAGATCATGGTCACATACCAGCTGCATATTCATCGATTGGAACCTCTTTGGCCTGTGGGTGGCCGGCACTCCATCCTCACCGGCTCCCTCCAGTTATGCTGTTGCTGGGTCCCCCTTGAGCAGCTCCTGCTCGTAGACCCTCAGTTGATCCTTCTGAGCTGTGGCAGCCAGGATGAAGACCACCATTCCTGGTTGGATTCCTATAGCCATTGTCTGCAGAGAGTGAAAGGCTGATATGTTAGCATGGTGTGCCCTGTGCCCAACCAGGTCCAACGGGCTGCGTAGTGGCCCTAGCCTGCACTGCACCCTCTATCCCCGCATGTCCCCCTCCCCCTTCCTCATCCCCACACCCACACATGGCCAGTTCCCGGGGCATTCTGCCCTCCGCACCACACCCCTGGCCCCGTCACTGCCCAGCACTGCAGGGGCCATCCTTGCTGACAGGGGTACTGATGACTGGTGCTACCCCTGCCAGTGGTACACTCTGTGGCCCCTGTCCGGTGCCTTTCTGTTGGGGCTACTATGGGCGTTGGCCTTGGGTAAGCCACGTGCTGCCCTGCTGGTGGGTGGTGCCTGGTTGGGGAGGAGATTTGGTGGGGTGTGGAATGCGGGCTGGTTGGGTGCAGGTTGGGGTGTGGAATGCATGGGTGGTGGGGTGCAGTGTGTGGGGTGGCGCGCGGGGGTGGTGGTGTGGGGGCACCCATACAGGCGTTTTCATTCTGCACAACCACAGCCCACATGGACGGTCAATGCGGTGCGCAACAATATGGCTGCCTTGAGGCCGCGGTCCGTGCCTGGACACTCCGGTCCCGGAAGCGTCACTGCAACCCCAGATTACTGGACCAGGCCCGCTAATGATAAGCCAACGGCGTTTCCTGTACGTGCGGAGTAGAACGCATTTCCGCTGCTGTCGATCGCATTCTGGTGGCCGCCCGGTGCCTGCCACGATTTTTGCCTCACGCACCATTCTCCATGTTTCCCAATTCCGGTGTCGGCTATCGGAGAATTCCACCTCATAAGTTCACCTGGGTGTGGGGCAGTTTGCGTCAAGAAATAAATAAATGGACAAACCTGAGCAAGGAAACAACAAACAGCAGATGCATTTTCATGTATTCCTGTTGAAAAGCCTGAAGAAGAGGACATAGATCTCATTGGTGATGTAGAGTCCTTGAGCTCATTGACCACAACTTTTCTGACCACAACATTTCTATCAGCAAAAAAACAGAGGCCAAATAAAGTTCAAAAGACATGAAAAACAAATGAAGAACGTACTAAAATTCAGGAATACTGAATTAATTGGTGTTCCAAATAATCTAATTCTGAAATAACACTTTGAGTAGCAAAGCTATCTCAGAATCGTGGCTGACTGGCTGGTTTATTATGAATTTTGAGTCATACCAAGATATCCTCAGACTCGAGATCCTTCGGGGAGTACACCAGGACACGGAGGCATTACAAAATGACATGCTTGAGCGCAAAATTCAGTTTGGTGACAAGGGATCTCAAAATCATTAGAGTAAATGATTTTTAGTTGCAGCTCCTGTGCAGTTCATCGCCAGGAGCATATGGAATGATTGGTAATATCCTCATTTCCATCCAGATCATGGGGATGTCTCAGACTGGATTTTTGTCAAGCTCAAGGGGAAGACATTCCTCATAGATATTAACTATTACTCCGATGAATTGAGGTCAAATATCTTCATGGTCAAACCTCTGAAGCAATCATTGAGATACTCTCATTTTAAAGTCATTGAAAATAACTTTTTGTCACGCATGGAATTTCAGATCTAAAGATTTCAGATAATAGCCGGAATTCTCTGGCTGTTGGGATTCTGCTGGCAGCGTACCCCCTTCTGTGGGTTTCTCGGCGATATCCGATGCCTTCAATGATGATATGATAATGATGATGATAATTGCTTATTGTCACAAGTAGGCTTCAAATGAAGTTACTGTGAAAAGTCCCTAGTCGCCACATTCTGGCGCCTGTTCGGGGAGGCTGGTATGGGAATTGAACCGTGCTGCTGGCCTGCCTTGGCCTGCTTTCAAAGCCAGCGATTTAGCCCTGTGCTAAAAAGCCCCTATAGGGAAATCGCATTGATAAGCGGCGGGAAGATAGAATCCCTCCATCAACGAATGGTGCACTGCTGAGAAACACATGGCTGGGGGACGGGCAAATCCAGCCCAATATCCCACAGTTTGCAAACTGATGTTTTAAGCAGTTCACAGAAGCCTATGGATTTGTCCACATGACAAATTCACCTGTGTACCCTCAAGCCAATAGAGAGGCCGGAAGAGGAGTAAGGACTGAAAATGACAATATCAAGTTGGAACTGTCCCACAGCACTTCAGAATGATTTGACTCTGAACTTCGAATGGGAATCCAACTACAGACTCAGCTTCCTGCTCTTCCACACACACATATGTCATGTCTCATAGGAATGATAATATAGAGAATACGAGAGAAGGAGGATGAGTATAGTGCACATCAAAGCAGGAACTATAATCAATGCCATAGAGTGCATGATTTACAAGAACTCCAAGCAGGTGGATCAATTTGGATTAAAGACCG
Organism: Scyliorhinus torazame; assembly: GCF_047496885.1. Taxonomy (NCBI): domain Eukaryota; kingdom Metazoa; phylum Chordata; class Chondrichthyes; order Carcharhiniformes; family Scyliorhinidae; genus Scyliorhinus; species Scyliorhinus torazame. The sequence goes on along the minus strand of NC_092714.1, from coordinate 94,060,603 downwards.
GAACTGGGTACGCCAAATTTTTGACAAGGAACTACATACACAATCTTATCTTGTAGAGACTGAAAGTGGAATAATAATCAGATACAGATGTGTACTTTGATTTATGAGAAGAAGGCCATCAAGCTAATGGACTCACCATCCAGACGATCAGGAAGACAACCTAAACAAACAGCCAGTAGTTACTGATGACTCACATGTTGCTTTACAGATTTTGAGAGAGAGCTTGGAGAATTTGAATCCTATATGTTCTGAGAGAGCCGAGGACAAGATCATGGACATTTGAAAACCACTTCAACACCAATCTTTGTGAACCAGGGATGGAAGAAGAGACTTTGGGGAGTGTCATAGGATAATGTATATGATATTTATTTGCATCAGAGACTTGGAGGGAGGTGTAGTATAAAGGGTAAATGTAAAAAATGTAATAGAACTGTCTATATAATCATTGATGTAAGATCATGTGGTAATAGAGCATGTTGAGAGATAGTTCTATATAGAGCTTCGTGTTAAGTCTTGTTATGTACATAATTTGTACAATGTTCACTAGAATTTACATAGAATTTACAGTGCAGAAGGAGGCCATTCAACCCATCGAGTCTGCACCAGCCCTTGGAAAGAGCACCCTACTTAAGACCGCACCTCCACCCTAACCCCGTAACTCCACCTAACCATTTGGACATTAAGGGCAGTTTAGAATGTCCAATCCACCTAACTTACACATTCTTGGACTGTCAGAGGAAACCGGAGCACCCGGAGGAAACCCACGCAGACACGGGGTGAACGTGTAGACTCCGCACAGACAGTGAACCAGCGGGGAATCGAACCTGGGACCCTGGCGCTGTGAAGCAACAGTGCTAACCGCTGTGCTACCATGCCACCCCCTGGTGTAGTGTAATGTTCACCAACCACTTTGCCACCAACGGTATCTATCAACCCTGACCAAGGGAAACCCCATATAAGATCCACAACAATGCTAACAGATAACTCTTCCAAAGAGGTGACAAAGGGGGATGGGTTGAATGGGCTCATTTTTGTACTGTGCGATATGTTATTTCATGACCTTATTGAAAACTGCCCTTTAATCTTTAAAATTGTGTTGAGTTACTCAGTACTCAGTTTGGGAATCTCCACATTGGAATTTTTTCTCATATTCATTGTCAATAAGGTTATGACCATTCATTCAGCTGCCTCTGCTGCTTTCCACACTGCCCCTTGCTCACCAAGCAGTAACTTCATTGCAGTGTTAATGCAAGCCTACTTGTGACAATGCTAAAGATTACTATTACATGTCTCCCTTCATATCTCTCCAAACTCGTCTTCCCTTAACTCTATTCTCTCCACATTTATGATCACACAAATCTCTTTCCTGGACTCCTTGCTAATTGACATTGTGAAATAGTTCTCTCTCCAGACATACTGCCCTACCTCCTTTACATAGCACCCCTCTGTCCTTACAAACTATAGCTTTTTCTCCAATTTGGTTTTCATGCTAAAATCCTTGAATATGTTGTAATTTCCCAATATATACATCTCCTTTCTGCAGCTCCTTTTGGGAACCACTGGTATGGTTCCAATGAAAGTCACAAATGACATCCTTTGGCAGTGTGACCAGAGTGCATGATCATGCTTATCCTTTTCAACCCTACTCATCTGGCAGATACTGCACAGGCGGTCAGTTAAATTATCCTGGGAAACCTAACCGCCAATATCCCATTCCCACAAAACTTTTATTTTTATATTCACAAATGCAAATGAATACAAAACCATGTAACCTAGAAAAACCTAAAGTCATGTCATTGCTCATATAAAGTGACTTGAAGGTGGTGGGATTTTTTATTACGTTTGCCGACATCAGAATGTCCAATTCACCTAACAAGCATTAAGTACATGGGAAGAAATGGGAATAAAAGAAAATACATAATAGAGCAACATTCACTCCTATTGGCTTCCCATCTGGTGTGATAGTTGGCCCTCAGATCTGTCATACTAATAACATGCAAGAGACGTTGTTTTATCAATAATGTACCTATGAGAGGTAAAGTTGCCATAGCCCCAGGTGACCACAGGCTGTTTCCCCCTTTGAGGGGGAGAGCTGACTGATGGTGATTTAACCTGGGATCACCACACCTCAGGCGAGGGGCAAGGTCGAGAAGATGGGCCTTGATGAATAACCTCAGACGGTACGGGAATTGAACCCACGCTGTTGGCCCTGCTCTGCATCACAGGGGCTAGACAGCTGGCTTGTGATGCACAACAAGGCCAGCAGAACGGGTTCATTTCCTGTACCGGCTGCGGTTATGCATGAAGACCTTCTCAACCTTGTCCTTCATTTGTGGTGTGGTGATTTTCAGATTAAACCACCACCAGTCAGCACTCCCCCTCAAAGGAGAAAGCAGCCTATGGTCGTCTGGGACTATGGCAACTTTACTTTACCTACCTGTGAGAAAATGATAATGAAGATCAAAAGAAATAACACATTTTCCTGTTGATGGCTGCCTCCTCCTTTAAGTTGACCACATGCATAATATAGGAAAATGAGATGTTATGCACTATGGTAGGAAGAATAAAGGAGCTGAATGTTATTCAAATGGAGAAAGACTGCAGAAACCTGCAACACAGGGGCATTTTGGTGGTCGCTGTCGATAAATCACAAAAAGCTAGCATTCAAGGTCAGCAGGTAATTGAGAGGCAAGTGGAATGTTGGTCTTATTTCAAAGGTAGGAAAGTATAAAAATAGTGAAGTCCTGCTAAAACTATGCAAGGCATTAATTAGGCCATACCTGGAATACTGTGAACAGTTTTGGTCCCCTTATCTAAGGAAAGATTATCATAGATTATCATAGAATTTACAGTGCAGAAGGAGGCCATTCGGCCCATCGAGTCTACACCGGCTCTTGGAAAGAGCACCCTACCCAAGGTCAACACCGCCACCCTATCCCCATAACCCAGTAACTCCATCCAACACTAAGGGCACTTTTGGACACTAAGGGCAATTTATCATGGCCAATCCACCTAACCTGCACATCTTTGGACTGTGGGAGGAAACCGGAGCACCCGGAGGAAACCCACGCACACACGGGGAGAATGTGCAGACTCCGCACAGACAGTGACCCAAGCTGGAATCGAACCTGGGACCCTGGAGCTGTGAAGCAATTGTGCTATCCACAAGGCTACCGTGCTGCTAATGGAGGCAGTCTGGAGAAGATTCACTCGGTTGATCTTGAGTATGGAGGAATTTTCTTATAAGAAGAGGTTAAGTAGGTTGGGTCTGTATTTATTGGAGTTTAGAAGAATAAGAGGCTACCTTATTGAGACATATAGGATTCTCAGTGTCTTGACGGAGTAGATGCTAAGAGGATGTTTCCTCTTGTGAGAGAGCCATAATCTCAGAGTAATGGGTCACCCAATTAAAACAGAGTTGAGAAGGAATTTCTTTGTCAGAGGGGAGTGAATCTGTGGAATTCTTTACCACAGAGAGCAGTAGAGGCTGGGTTGTTAAATATATTCAAGGCTGAGATAGACATATTCTTAATCAGTAAGGGAATCAAGCACTATGGGGATGAGGCGGAGTTGAGGATTATGTCAGATTAGCCATGATCTCATTGAATAGCGGAACAGATCAATGGGCCGAATGGCGTACTTCTGGTCCTACGTCTTATGGATTCCTGCAGTCACACTGAGCTACTGTATAGTTTGTAGGTATTCTTGGTTATGTGGTTTGATATTGATTTGTATTTGGGAATGTAGTGCAAAAGTTAAAATCTTTCTTCAGCATTTAAAAAACACACGCTGTGAATGTACAGGAGGTAGAATTGAACAAAAAATATGTTTGCATATTTTACACTTCTTTGGTGCCAATACAAGAGGAAACTAATACGATCAGACAGTGAAGGATTTGACATCCATAATAAAGTGGCAAAAATACCACCTACAAACAATCAACATGAAAATATATTTGTGAATGACAGATCAATCTATGAACTAATTTCAAGTTTATTAATCATTTGGGAATAATTATTTTCTCCTAAATTCCAAAGGCTTGTAATTGGTAAGTATTTTTACAAACTGTTTTTATAACATTGCTGGCTACAAATACAAATGATTCCCAGATATCATTCCTAGTTTTAAGTATATGAGAAAAACGTGGTTGTATCAAATTCATGAGTAATAGCCATTTATTATTTGACAACTAGTCAGAATGATACGCACGACGTGTCTCAATATTTGAGTAACAACAAATATTCTTATAGGTCATTGCATTGGCTGGAATTTTAGTGCAGTAGACTGGATGGTACAAATCACACAATGGTGCTGAATTAGATTGCAGGCATCACTGAAACGAATATTCAGGCACAATTTCCATCGCGTAAACCTACCTGATGCACCATCAAGTAAGAATGTGAAATTCAGGATCAGGCAGAAAGATATGAGTTACTAGCTGCAGAAAAATATGGGAGGAATATCTTTGGTGTTGCTCCTGTTCTCCTTAGGAAACCAGTTCATGCATGGAAAGAAAGTTTTTGCTGCATACCCATCAAAGTTATATGAAGTGAAAGAGACCTGGAAGAAAATCCTGGAGTAAATATTTATTCCTTCAGCTACATCTAAAGTCTCGATGAATAATAATAATAATTTTTATTATTGTCACACGTAAGCTTACATTAACACTGCAATGAAGTTACTGTGAAAATCCCCTAGTTGCCACACTCCGGCGCCTGTTTGTGTACACAGAGGGAGAATTCAGAATGTCCAATTCACCTAACAAGCAAGTCTTTTGGGACTTGTGGGAGGAAACCGGAGCGCCCAGAGGAAACCCTTGGGGAGAACATGCGGACACCGCACAGACAGTGACACAAGCCGGGAATCGAACCTGGGACCCTGGCGTTGTGAAACAACAATGCAAACCACTGTGCTACCGTAAATAGTAAATTTCAACAAAATAATTCACTTCAAAATATTATTGTTGGTAAACCTATACATACCTTCAGAAGTCTGGAAGTCAAGTCTGATGAGCCTTGGGCCTCTTGCCCATGCACTGGCTGGAAAATGGCCGCAAATGCACAATTTATTGTTTTGTGTTCTTTAGGTCAGACCTGCATGCATGTGCAGAAAGGGAAACAAATAGCACCAAGAATCATAGAATCCCTGCAGTGCAGAAGGAGGCCATTTGGCCCATCATGTCTGCAATGACCCTCTGATAGAGAACTCCACCTAGGCCCACTCCCCGCCCTATCCCCATAACCCAACCTGCACATCTTTGAACACGAAGGGGCAATTTAAAAATGGCCAATCTACCCAATCTGCACATCTTTTGACTGTGATGAAGCCGCAGCACCCGGAGGAATCCCATGCAAACCCGTGCAAATTCCACACAGTGACCCAAGGCCGGAATTTAACTCAGGTCCCTGGTGCTGTGAGGGAGCAGTGTCAACCACTATGCCACCATGCCACTCCAAGTTGGATCAGATGACGTGGAAGTGAATGGCAACATAGTAAGTGTGGCCCAGGGAGCTAGCGAGATTGATATCCTGTGAGGTGCAACATTGTTGAAGCCTTCTGAGGGGAATAACTTTTGGGGAGAATTCCAAGGTGAGATTGTCAAAGATGGAGATTGTCAGAGGACAACGTTTCCGTGAGATTGGTTGGTACACAAGGTGACAAAGGTCGAATTAGGTTGTTGAGAAATCAATGGATTCTGTTTTGGTCACATCAATCATTTCTTGCGTGGTGTGAAGTGTCTGATCTCAGATCACCTATTAATTCACATGGACTTCACACTTATCTTGAATGTTAGGCTTGAATTTTGCACTTGTCACACATGCATATGTGGCAGGCCCAGAAGCGACCGCGGTGTCCTCTTCCACCTGCAAACAACGGAAAAACCCGATTTCCTGCTGGCTGGCCCATTAAGGGACTACTGGCACAAAACGTGGCCAGACACTGGTGCAGTGCTACGACTGGGGGCAGGAGTGTGGCAGGCACTGGGTCCAATGAAGAGCCAGAAGAGGGGGAGGTGGCAAAAATGAACCCAGGTAGCTCCCTGAAGGCTATTTGGAGTTGTGGAGGAGAAATTTCACAATTTTGAAGATGTGATGGCCTCAGCATCCAATGGGCATGGCAGGTAGGAGGGCAGAGCCACTGGCCACTCTGCCCCATGATTCCCTGATGACGTTTGCGCACTCTGGTGGAGGCAGTGGTTGCCTGGCATGAAGTACTCATGCTGCAGGATGGCAAGAGAAGTGCACCCACCAGACAAAGAAGACCTGCATGAAGATGGCTGTCCAAGTGAGTGGTCATGATGTGGTGCACCAAACTTGGTTCCAGTGCATCTCTCAGCAGTTTCTCTTTGGGTGGCAAGTGGGCTCCTGCACTCAGCAAAGGTGAGTACCAACCTGGCATGGAATTGAGTATAGATATCTTGGAGGTTGGGCATATGCCTTGGCATTCAGGGGTGAGACAAGCATAGTGCCATATCCCTGAGAATGCCAAGGGTGGGAGATTTGGTTGTTCATCTTTTATGTATGGAAATGTGAGGAATCCCACTCTGTGGGCACTTGAGGCTGGCCGTTATTGGGTGGCTTGCGAAACTGAAACGGTGTAACAGACAATGTCTGGACTAATGAATGCACTCTTTCACGTTGAAGAGAAAAGACACCATAAATGGTTCAGCGTGCACAAACATGTGGTAGTGTGCCAAACTTCCTGATCCTGTCCACGTTTGAGATGGATGGCCTAGCCTTGGAAGGTAAGTGAAGAGCAAGGTCCTCAGGTGTCGGAGAGGCATGGGTGATGGAGGACGGTAAGTGTTCAGGGGGCAGATGAGAGATTGGGGGAGTGTGCAAGAAGGGATGGGTTGTGGCACCTTCAGTGAGAAGGGCATATCCAGAGTCCCCGTAGCTTGGTCACTCACAGTGCCTCAGTGAGGCACGTGTCTGTTCAGACAAGTGACGATTATGCTGACACAGACACTTAGTGAGGATGCTCTCAATGACATTATCTGTGCTTCATGGCGGATGCCGCTCGCGCACCCCGGACCACTCCATCACAGTGTCCCAGCCCGAATAATGTCCCCCCTACTTGTGGATCGGCCCTCCCCCGACCGTGGCGCCGCTGGACTGAGTCCGCAGACGCCACGCTGAATTCCCAACGGTGAGACCATGAGAGACACACGCCATCGGGAACTCGGCTGGTCGGGGGCGGAGCATTTGGGGGTGGGCTTCAGGCAATGGCCTGAGGCCATGGACACGTGGCATGGCATACTCTGCAATTACAGCCAAAGATCTTTCAACGACACACTGCTGTAGGAGAGGCAGTGGCATAGTGGTATTGTCGTTGGACTTAGTAAGCCAGATACCCAGGGTAATGCTCTGGGGACCTGGGTTTAAATCCCACCAGGACAGAGAGTAGAATTTGAATTCAATAAGAAATCTGGAATTAAAAGTCTAATGATTGTCATAAAAGCCCATCTGGCTTACTGATGTCCTTCAGCGAAGGAAATCTGCTGCCCTTACCTGGTCTGGCTCACATGTGACTCCAGACCCACATCAATGCCCTCAGGGATGGACAATAAATGCTGGCCCAGCCACCGACGCCCACAAAACATGAAAGAATTTAAAAAACTCTATCTGTGTGGGAGGAGAGTGAGCTCAAGAACCATCCACACTGCTGGATCACCTGTAATGTTTTGTCAAATTTAAATGCTCACAGGAGTGAGTACAATTGAAGTCTGGCCATCAATGTGCAGGAGGCCATTTTTATATTGGTTGCCAAAATAAATTCTTGCTGTTCCCCGCCTCATTTCAGCTTACTACATTCCTACAGTCACTATTCCACCCCCACCGATCCACCTACCGCTGCACAGATGAGTACTTACATGCAGGTAGGTGCCCACTGAAAACATATCAATGAGGCTGACCCCTGGAAATGTTCTGAGTCCAACAAGAGCCACATGGCAATTTGAAGTTCATCTGCCGCACTTGCAAGGAAAATTATGGCTTACTGCTGTTCAATAGCACAGTGCGAAGCATATCTCTGATTAAAGCTTTAACATGACTGCCTATGCAAATAGTAACCCAATTTCGAATGCTGTTACTTCCATCAATAATGTTTTAAAATGTAATTGTCTGGATGCACTGGTTCATTCAGTCAATCACTGCACTGATACAAGCACAATGGAACTGAGGAGAAATGTACTTTGGAGCATAAACCAGCCTTTTAGAGTACAAATAAAGACTAAGATCTTGAAATACAACTCAAATCGCTTTCTGTCTGTATTTATGATTCAAATTTGAATTTAATGATAATGGTAACATACTATATTCCTAATACCACCATTTTATTACAATTATCTTTTATCGCTTTTAAGGAACAATTTGTAAAATAAATTCACTCATTCTACTCCAAGCTTTCAGAAGACATGAAATAGTTAGAAAAAGGAATCCATAGAAGTACTTAGGAAATCAAAAGGATGAAATATTTGATAAAAACCAGAATTACCTTATTTGTCAAAACTGCCTAAAACATAATAGGACCAAGAGCAGCATATGACATCACAAATCTGTTCCACCATTTGCTAAAATGATGACGTTCTGCTTCAGCTCCACTTTCGCCCTCTGTCTCCATTTCACAAGTGATGCACAAATAGCACATACGATACATTAAAGAATAAGAAAAAGGGACATGCATTTCTATATAGTGCTTTTCATGACAATCAGACATCACAAAACACTTTAGAGTCAATGAAGTACTTTTAAAAGTGTAGTCACTGCTGTAATGTCGGAAATGTGGCAGCCAATTTGCACACAGTAAACTCTCACAAACAGCAATGTTATATTGACCATATTATATATTTTTGTGATGTTGATTGAGAGATAAATATTGACCAGCACAACAGAGATAGCAGCATTGCTCTTCCTTGAAACAGTGCCCTGGGATCTTTAACATCCACTTGAGTTGGGGCCTTGGTTTAATATCCCATCCGTAAAACAGTCCTTCCTAAGCACATCACTGCTGCTGTACTGCACTAGATTGATTTGTGTGGTTGATGTCTGAGGTGGGCCTTGAACCTAGGACTTTCAGATTCAGAGCAAGAGTGCAACAAACTGAACCAAGGCAAAGGAAGAAATTAAATGCAAGGAACTTCACTCAACTACTAATATCCTCTATTAATCACCATGACTCATACTGCACATTCATAGCTTCACCTCACACTCACACACTGATCTGCTGTAAGTCCAAGTTCAGAGTGTCCAATTCACCTAACAAGCATGTTTTTTGGGACTTGTGGGAGGAAACCGGAGCGCCCGGAGGAAACCCTTGGGGAGAACATGCAGACACTGCACAGACAGTGACACATATCCCACAGCTTGCACACAACAATGACAGGCAAATCACCCAAACACATTGCCCCACACTCACTGACACATTTCTCTCTCTCTTATAGGATTAGCTGATGCATGACCAAACCAGCAGCAGCAAACCACCAGGGAACAGGCAAGTCTGCGTGTCCTCACTGGATGGAGGAGCTGGTGTTCGCCAGTATGGAATGGCCATGACTGAAGCCAGGGCCACTGGTGGAGCTCAAACAATAACCTTGTTCTCACATCCCACTTCTCCCTCATTCTTTTGATTTAGCAGCATTCAGCTCTCACTGCACCTCCCACTTCCCTCTTCAGAACTCATGTCGTGCTTTACTCTTTCAGATGCCTAGGAATTAGCATCCTGCTGGGAAATGGTGCAGTGGCATGAAGTGCAAGATGTGGTAGGCTATATTAGGGGTATTGCGGTACCTAGGTGGGATGTATCTTATACTGTAGTATGAGTGGTAGAACCTGCCTGCTGGTTCCACCCAGCAGGCGGAGCATAAGTGTCTGTGTTTCACCCACAGCAGTCATTCTGTACCGGAGCTGCTGGGGTAACTACTTGTTCATTAAAACCTTCAATTGGACTACAATCCCGCTTCAGTATTGATCGTGCATCAATTTAATGAACAAAATTGAAGAATGGCTGCTCTCCGCATCAAGCCAGAGTGTCTACAAATCAACCCCCACCCGGCGAATGCAGTAGCAACTTTTAAACATTGGCTGGCATGTTTCAACGGGTACATCAGGACGGCTCCGACTACCCCCATGGAGGAACAGAAAATGCAAGCCCTCCACTCAAGGGTGAGCCCAGAAATCTACACACTTATCGAAGACGCGGACGGTTTCGAGGACGCAATGACTTTGTTAAAAGAGCACTACGTCCGCACTGTGAATCAAGCATACGCTCGGCATCTTTTTGCTACCAGACGGCAGATCCCAGGGGAATCACTGGACGATTTTTACCGCACATTGTTAGTGTTAGGTAGAAACTGTAGCTGTCCATAAGTCTCAGCCAATGACCACACCGAACTCTTAATACGGGATGCTTTTGTTGCGGGCATGCTGTCCTCCAAAATCCGCCAGCGACTGCTGGAAAACGACACGCTAGGGCTTAAAGAGGCACGCAAACTTGCGCACTCCCTAGATGTAGCCTCCTGCAATTCCCAGGTCTATGTTCCCGACCGCGCGGTACACGCATGGACAGGGTGGACCCCACCCGCGGCCGATTCCAAAGCACCCCTAAATTCCCCACAAGCTTGTGCAGTGCGGCAGCCAGGAAACCCCGGGGGGGGTAGGGGGGTGCCGGGGGGGTGCCCGCTGCTATTTTCGCGGGCAAAACAAACGCCCCCAGCAATGCTGTCCGGCCTGATCCGCGATCTGCAAGGGCTGCGGGAAGAAGGGGCACCTCATGGCAGTATGCAGGCCCGGTCGGCCACCACTGCCTCCACAGGTGAACCGGGCCCGCTGCCATTCCTCTCCTCACAGGCCATGTGCGATTCATGGGGGCAGCCATCTTGGATGTCGTCTCAAGACCCCGACTCGGGTGGCCGTGATTCGCCCGGCGAGATCTCTCAGCTTCTGCCACAACTTGCCTCAGTGACACTGGAGCAGTCTCGGCCCCGAACGCTTCCAACCGCTACGATGTCGGTACTCATCAACGGGCACAAGACATCCTGCTTGATCGACTCTGGGAGCACAGAGAGGTTCATCCATCCCAATACAGTAAGACATTGCTCCCTCGCTGTACACCCGATTAAACAAAAGATCTCCCTGGCCTCTGGTTCCCACTCTGTGGAGATCCGGTGGGAACTGCATAGCCAACCTAACGGTCCAGGGCTTGGAATTTAATAACTTCCGACTCTATGTCCTCCCCCATCTCTGCGCTGCCACACTCCTGGGACTGGACTTCCAGTGTAACCTGCAAAGTTTAACGTTCAATTTCGGCGGCCCCATACCCCCCCTTACTGTCTGCGGCTTTGCGACCCTCAAGGTCGACCCGCCTTCCCTGTTTGCAAACTTTACACCCGATTGCAAACCCGTCGCCACCAGGAGCAGACGGTACAGTGCCCAGGACCGGACCTTCATTAGGTCGGAAGTCCAACGGTTACTAAAGGAAGTTATTATCGAGGCCAGCAACAGACCCTGGAGAGCTCAAATGGTGGTTGCAAAGACCGGGGAGAAACATCGGATGGTCATAGACTACAGTCCGACCATCAACAGGTATACGCAGCTCGACGCGTACCCTCTCTCCCGCATATCTGAAATGGTCAACCAGATTGCGCAATACAAGGTTTTCTCCACAGTAGACCTTAAATCAGCCTACCACTAGCTCCCCATTCGCCCGGACGACCGCAAGTACACTGCATTCGAAGCAGATGGGCAGCTCTACCACTTTCCAAGGGTTCCCTTTGGTGTCACAAATGGGGTTTCCATCTTCCAACGGGAGATAGACCGAATGGTTGACCGGTACGGATTGCGGGCCACGTTCCCGTACCTAGACAACGTCACCATCTGCGGCCACGACCAGCAGGACCACGACACCAACTTCCGCAAATTCCTCCATACCGCAAAAATCCTTAACTTAACCTAAAACAAGGACAAATGCATGTTTAGCACCGATCGCCTAGCCATCCTCGGCTACGTAGTGCATGATGGAGTCATAGGCCCAGATCCCGAACGCATGCGCCCCCTCATGGAATTTCCTCTCCCCCACTGCCCCAAGGCCCTGAAATGTTGCCTGGGCATCTTTTCTTATTATGCCCAGTGGGTCCCCAATTATGCGGACAAGGCCCGCCCACTAATCCAGTCCACGGTTTTTCCCCTATCGGCAGAGACCCGCCAGGCATTCAGTCGCATCAAAGCAGACATCGCCAGGGCGACGATGCACGCAATCGTGAGTCCCTCCCCTTCCAGGTCGAGAGCGACGCATCAGACGTAGCTCTGGCTGCCACCCTCAATCCGGCGGGCAGACCTGTGGCCTTCTTTTCACGCACCCTCCACGCCTCAGAAATCCGCCATTCCTCCGTCGAGAAGGAGGCCCAAGCCATCGTCGAATCTGTACGGCATTGGAGGCATTACCGGCAGGAGATTCACTCTCCTTACTGACCAATGGTCGGTAGCCTTCATGTTTGACAATGCACAGCGGGGCAAAATTAAAATGACAAGATCTTACGGTGGAGGATCGAACTCTCCACCTATAATTACGAGATGTTGTATCGTCCCGGGAAGCTCAACAAGCCTCCTGATGCCCTGTCCCGTGGCACTTGTGCCAGTGTACAAGTAGACCGACTCCGGACCCTCGATGACAACCTCTGCCACCCGGGGGTCACCCGGTTCTTCCACTTTGTTAAAACCCGCAATCTGCCCTACCCCATCGAGGAGGTCAGGGCCGTAACCAGAAACTGCCAAATCTGCGCGGAGTGCAAGCCGCACTTCTACAGGCCAGAGAAAGCGCACCTGGTGAAGGCTTCCCGCCCCTTTGAACGCCTCAGTGTGGATTTCAAAGGGCCCCTTCCCTCCACCGACCGCAACACGTATTTCTTAAACATGATTGATGAGTACTCCCGGTTCCTTTTCGCCATCCCATGTCCCGTCATGACGGCTGCCACCGTCATTAAAGCCCTCCACAGCACCTTTACCCTGTTCGGTTTCCCCACCTACATCCATAGCGATAGGGGGTCCTCCTTCATGAGTGATGAGCTGCGTCAATTCATGCTCAGCAAGGGCATTGCCTCCAGCAGGACGACCAGTTACAACCCCCGGGGAAACGGACAGGTAGAGAGGGAGAACGGAATGGTTTGGAAGGCCGTCCTACTGGCCCTACGATCCAAGAATCTCCCGGTGTCCCAATGGCAGGAGGTCCTCCCCGATGCACTTCACTCCATCCGATCACTACTGTGCACTACTACCAACGAAACACCTCATGAACGTCTCCTTGCCTTTCCTAGGAGGTCCTCCTCGGGGACCTCGCTCCCAACATGGCTGGCAGCCCCCGGACCTGTCCTACTCCGCAAACACGTACGGGCCCACAAGTCGGACTCACTGGTCGAGAGAGGGTACGTCTTCTCCATGCTAACCCCCAGTACGCCTATGTGGCGCACCCCAATGGCCGACAGGACACGGTTTCCCTCCGGGATCTGGCCCCCGCTGGATCCCCAGCCTCACCCCCCCACCCCCCCCCCCCCCACCAACCCCAACCATTTTTTCACCGGCGCACACCACCGCAGCCCCCTTCCCAGGAGGATCCATCCTCCCACTGGCCCCATCCGAATGCGATGAATCTGAAGACTACACGCTCCCAGAGCCACGGAGGCCCGAGCCAACGCCAGCATCACCGCCGGGACTGCGACGATCGCAGAGGACGACCAGGGCCCCCGACCGGCTGATAGTTTCATTGTAAAATTAACTTGTAAATAATTGTCTGTAAATATGTGTATTGCATGTAAAGGCACCGAAGGGTACCGCTATAACCTCTACCACTGTAAAAGCAAGGCCACCACCCCGCTGGACTCTTTTTTAAACAGGGAATGAATGTGGTCGGCAACATTAGGGGTATCGCGGTACCTAGGTGGGATGTATCTTATACTGTAGTACAAATGGTAGAACCTGCCTGCTGGTTCCGCCCAGCAGGCGGAGCATAAGAGTCTGTGTTTCACTCACAGCAGTCATTCTGTACCGGAGCTGCTGGGGTAACTACTTGTTCATTAAAGCCTTCAATTGGACTACAATCCCGCTTCAGTAGTGATTGATCGTGCATCACAAGAGGAAGAAGAAATTGAAGATGACAAAACACTGTCACTGGATCTCATTACCACAGCCATCAGCTCAATTACTGGCACTGTATATACCTTCGAGGTGGGAATTGCATGTGGTGAGTCACTGGGCATGAGTGGCCAGTAACCATCACAAGGGAAAAGGGTAACATTGGCATCAGACCACCTGAGGGCAGGGTCGTATTTGAGTTATGCCGCAGATAACTTAGGTGAGGACTTCAATAACGATGAACGTACAGAAAATGGTTAATTGTTTGAAATGGTGGGAATTCTACCTGAAAGCCTCCTGTCTCTGTTAGGGAGCACAGAGAATTCTGGCTGCAACTTGACACAAGACTTTGTGCACAGCTTGGAGACGTTGCTCTTCAGTGTAGAAGTGGCCAGCTCCTTGAGAACACTTGCAAATGAGCTTGAGTGGCTAATTAACTGTCATTAACGACCCTCATTCTACCTTTACCATAATAATACGTGTGGCTGGGGAAGGTGGGGGAAAGCTGAGAAGCCCGGCAGGTTATACTACCCAGGATCCTTTGAGAGAGATGCCCTGCACCCATTAGGGCCCCCCTCTCTCAGATAACACCTCCCATTTTTGACTCCCCATCCCCACCTCCAGTCCCCAGGCCTCTAAAACCTGATCCCCCACCATCTCCCCTCTCACTGCAGTAACACAAATCTCCCCGATCAAAATGTGCAGACTTACGTGAAACCTGTTATCCATCTCCAGTTTTCTTCAGGCTCCATGTAAATCCAACTGTGGCCACCACTGTATCCTGGCACTGCTGTGACTGCAGAGCTGCTGGCCAATCAAATCGGCTGACAGTCCTCGAGAGCAGGGCCTCGTAACTTTGAGGGGCAGAAGTCCCACTTTTAAATTAAGACCGCCCGCCTTATTGCTGCCGAGCAGCCAGATTTAAAACTGGCTGATGACTCTTCAACCGGGGGAGGATTGGGGGTGGAGGACTGTGAACAAGGAATGCACCCCGTCCCCCATGAAATTCAAGCCTTGCAGACATGACCATGATGCAGCATATAATGGTTGATGTCTGAACTTCTATCGCAGCATAAGCAAAAGCCACTTTACATCTGATGCTTCAGTATTAGCTTAGACTGAACCGATACAGTCTTGACTTCTTTTCATCATATCTGTTCATATCTGTTCAGTGTTCAAAGGACTTGCAGGCTCTGGAAGCAGTCCAGCAATATGTCGTTCAACAGATCACTGAGATTGCTCAAGCAGCTCCCCCAGGGAGGGACAGCTAGTGGATTTATGAAGCATAAACCTGCTGGCCGCTTTCAAGGTGACAGCACCTGTCCTTCTGCCAACAGCCTTGCTCTTGCTTGTCAGCCAGCCAGCCCAGGTTGCTGATGCTCGCCAAGGCTGTGGAGTCCAAAGTTACGTTTTCTAGTTTTATCTTTAGTTTTTTTCATGGGGAAGTGAGCATCACTGGCAAGGCAGCATTTGTTGTGCATCCCTAATTGCTCATGAGAATACGATGGTGAGATACTTTCTTGGACGCCTGCAGTCCACCTGAACTTGTTAAAGCTGCTTGAAGTTGTTCTGCAACACAATCTGCAATCTCCCCCATTCAAAGTCAGCCATTCTGCAGCCACTATGCCAGCACTGTGCAGGAGGACGAGAGCAGGCAAGGGAAAATGAAAGATGAACATTAAGTGAGTGCACAAGGGAGAATAGTTGACCTTTGCATGATTTGCTCCATAAAATAATTCCTAAGACAATGTGGTGGTCTGTGGCAGAAGGAAGGTATTGTGAATGATATAGGATTTCTGACCTGGATGATTCATCTTAATAGTCTGCTTCTGACTAAGCCACCAAAGGAAGGTGGCTCCTTGACAGAACAGGCACAGCTCTCACTAGAGGGAGATTACTCTTTCAGCTTTTGAATAGTTAAACAACTTTCAGTTACATTCTGGTGGGGGATTCTCCATGTCAGTCGCTCAATACTAAATTGTTATATCTTTTCAGCATGGATCCTTGTCGCTGAGGACACCCTAATGAGTGTCTAGGCATTTTTAAACTTACTCAAGCTAACACATACACAGTTAATTTTTAGTGGGGTTTCATTACAAACATTTTAAAGTATAAAATAGGGGGCGGGAGTCTCCGGCCACTTCCACCCAGCTTGTTCTCCATTGTCTGCCTTTTGCAAGTGGCGTTCTTGCGGAGGGAGGGGGAGTAGAATCCAGCCTAGAGTTACAGAGTCTACAAAAGGTAAATCTGCTGATAGTTTGTCATTATTACTAAATAAAGGAGGGCTGATCAATAAGTTTGCAGATGATACGGAAATTGGTGGGCCGGTAAATAGTGAATAGCCTTCAATTACTGGAGGTTATAGATGGGCTGGTCAGATGGGCTGACCAGTGGCAAATGGAATTCAGTCTGGATAAGTGTGAGGTGTTGCACTTGGGTAGGACAAATAAGGCAAGGGAATATTTGATAAATGGCAGGACCCTGGGAAACACCGAGGATAGGAGGGACCTTGGTGTGCATGTAAACCTGTCCCTTAAGATAGCAGAGCAGGTGGATACAGTGATTAAGAAGGCATACGGCATACTTGCCTTTATTAGATGAGCATTGAGTTTATGAGCATGGAGGTTATGCTGGAACTGTACAAAACTTTGCTCGACCACAGCTAGAGTATTGTGTGCAATTCTGGAATCCACATTATAGGAGGGGTGTGATTGCACTTGAAAGTGTCCAGAGGAGATTTACCAGGATGTTGCCTAGGCTGGAGAGTTTTAGTTATGAAGAGAGATTGGATAGACTTGGATTGTTTTACTTGGAGCAGAGGAGACTGGGGGTGGGGGGTGGGGGGGGGGGGGGGGGGGGCGTGGAGGGGGGGGTGGAGGGGGGGGGGGGCGGGGGGGGAGAGGACATGATTGAGATGTACAAATTTATGAGGGGCATCTACTAAGGCCTTTCCCCTTAGTAGATGGATCAAATACTAGGGGGCGTAGATTTAAGGTAAGGGGTCGGAGGTTTAGTCGGGATGAGAGGAAATCCTTTTTTGCTTTTTTGCCCAGAGGGTGGTGGGAATATGGAACTCACTGACTGACAGGGTGGTGGAGGGAGAAATCCTCATACCATTTAAGAAGTATTTAGATGTGCAATTGCGATCTCAAGCCATACAAGTTTATGGGCCAAATGCTGGGAAATGGGATTAGAATAGTTATGTGGTTGTTTTTGACCGGCACAGACTCGATGGCCGAAGGGCTTTTTCTGGATGGAAATCTGAAAGTATCTCCAACTAAAACATTTCTAATAGAGTATTAAACACATACTCACAAAGGTCTCAAGGGACTTGTTTGACAAAAGAGACAGGAAACAGAATTTTGATTCTCACTCGGCCCTTCTGGTAGAGCTGCAGGAAAGGACATCAGGTCGTTCCAAATCTGTCCCTTATATATGTTTTTCTTCCCATTTCTATAATAGCCTAATGTTCCTTATTTCTATAGTAAGCAATTATTTCAAAGCTAACTGGTTATGTTTGCAGTTTTATTTGATCTTATTGTCAGTCTTCAGAAGTCTTTTTTTTTAATTTAAATTTTTGTTTCGTGTACCCAATTCAATTTTTTCCAATTAAGGGGCAATTTAGAGTGTTCAATCCACCTACCTTGCACATCTTTGGGTTGTGGGGGTGAAATCCACGCAAACACGGGGAGAATGTGCAAACTCCACACGGACAGTGACCCAGAGCCGGAATCGAACCTGGGACCTCGGCGCCGTGAGACTGCAGTGCTAACCCACTGCGCCACCGTGCTGCCCTAGTCTTCAGAAGTCTTGATCTTTCTTTTAATATTGGTTTGAGTGTCAAAGGTTTCAATTTATGATCAAACAGAAAGTTACTTAAAAGTGGTTCTATTTTCTTAGGGGGCCTCTTTTGTTCCGCTACTGTTTGCTTAATTCAAAGGGATTAATGTTTGTCAAATCAAGGACCTTATAATTTATGCCCTTCATATGACTTTATTTGTTTAAGACAATTTAATTAGTCTATGTGTGTGGTAATCACCACTCCTATATTAGGAGATGTGTGGTAAGGCCCTGTACTACAGGTATGGGGGGGTAGTCCCTGTCTGCCGGCTTCGCCCAGTAGGCGGAGTATAAATATGTGTGCTCCCTATACAGCAGCCATTTCGCCAGCTGCTGTAGGAGGCCACACGTCTCAGAGTAATAAAGCCTCAGTTGTATTCAACTCTCGTCTCTGTGCAATTGATTGTGCATCAATTTATTACTCTAAGATTTTCAGAAGATGGACCTCCGCATCAAGCCGGATCGCCTGCAGCTGGATCCGCAATCAAGCGACGCCAAAAAGGGCTTTCAACACTGGCTAGCTTGTTTCGAAGCTTACATCAGGTCTGCACCAGACCCAATCCCAGAAGCTTAGAAGATCCAGGTAGTCTAAACGTGGCTGAGCTCCAACGTCTTTCCAATTATCCAGGACTCGCCGACCTATGCCAGAGCCATGGCGCTACTGAAAGAAAATTACGCCCAGCAGACGAACACGCTCTTCACCAGACACATACTCTCTACTCGCAGTCAACTCCTTGGTGAATCCGTAGAAGATTTCTGGCGTGCTTTAATTCCTCTGGTCAGAGACTGAGACTGTCAGGCCATCACGGCCACGGAACATTCGAACCTCCTCATGTGGGACGCCTTTGTTACGGGGATAGGCTCAGACCTCATACGCCAGCGACTTTTAGAGGGGGTCACACTCAACCTCGCAGCAACAAATAAACTGGCGCTATCGATGACGGTCGCCTCGCGCAATATTCAGGCCTACACCCCCAGCTGCGCGGCCCACCTCTCCTACACATCATGGACTCCGCAGACGGCCGCCCCACCGGGGGCCTCACCCAGTCAATACGCCTGTGCCATGCGCCAGCCAGCCATCCCCGGGGGACCCCGATGCTACCTCTGTGGGCAACAGAAATACGCCCGCCAACGCTGCCCGGCCCGCACCGTCCTTTGCAAGGCCAGCGGCAAGAAGGAGCACTTCGCTGCGGTGTGCCAGGCCCGCTCAGTCACCACTATTGCCCCAACCCCCCTCGCGTACGGACAATGGGCACCGCCATCTTCACCTCCCCGGACCACGCACGGCCAGTGGGCGCCGCCATCTTCTCCCTCTCAGACCACGCACGGCCAGTGGGCACCGCCATCTTCTCCCCCTCAGACTACGCACGGCCAGTGGGCGCCGCCATCTTCCCCTTCTCGTACCACGTGCGGCCCATGGGCGCCGCCATCTTTTTCAACCCCCGCCACGTGCGGCCCGTGGACGCCGCCATCTTGTCCACTCCAAGATCATCAGGCGCCGCCATCTTGTCTTCCCCACGGCACATGGGCACCACCATTGTCCAAGGACCCGTGCCCCCCGGGCACCCCATTGTTCGACACCAGCGACGACCAGCCACGACTCGCCTCGGTCACGATCGACCAGTCTCGCCCGCACAATCTAGCCACCACCTCGACAAGCGTGAAGATCGACGGGCACGAGACCTCTTGCCTGCTGGACTCCGGGAGCACCGAAAGCTTCATCCATCCAGATACGGTAATGCGCTGCTCCCTTGCGGTACACCCCACCAATCAAAGAATCTCCCTGGCCTCCGGATCCCACTCCGTGGCAATCCGGGGGTACTGGATAGTCACACTCACGGTCCAGGGCGTAGAATTCAGCGGCTTCCGCCTCTACGTCCTTCCTAACCTCTGCGCTGCCTTGCTACTCGGCCTGGACCTCCAGTGTAACTTCCAGAGACTAACCTTGAAATTCGGTGGGCCCCTACCACCCCTTACTGTGTGCGGCCTCGCGACCCTAAAGGTCGACCCACCTTTCTCTATTCGCAAACCTAACTCCGGATTGCAAACCCGTCGCCACCAGGAGCAGATGGTACAGCACCCAGGACAGGATCTTCATCAGGTCCGAGGTCCAGCGGCTGCTTCGGGAAGGCATCATCGAGGCCAGCAAGAGCTCCTGGAGAGCCCAGGTGGTAGTGGTGAAAACTGGGGAGAAACACAGAATGGTTGTGGACTACAGCCAGACCATCAATAGGTACACGCAGCTCGACGTGTAGCCCCTCCCACGCATATCTGATATGGTCAATCAGTTTGCACAGTACCGGGTCTTCTCAACTGTAGACCTCTAATCCGCCTACCACCAGCTCCCCATCCGTAAGGCGGACCACCCATACACTGCCTTCGAGGCAGATGGCCGCCTCTACCATTTTCTCAGGGTTCCCTTTGGCATCACCAACAGGGTCTTGGTCTTCCGAAGGGAGATGGACTGAATGGTCGACCGGTACAGGTTGCGGGCCACCTTCCCGTACCTAGACAATGTCACCATCTGCGGCCACGGTCAGCAGGACCACGATGCCAACCTTGCCAAATTTCTCCACACCGCCACTCTCCTAAACCTCACCTATAACAAGGAGAAGTGCGTATTCAGCATGAGCTGCTTTGCCATCCTCAGCTATGTGGTCCAGAACGGAGTTCTGGGGCCCAATCCCAACCGCATGCACCCCCTCACGGAGCTCCCCTTCCCCACTGCCCCAAGGCCCTCAAACGCTGCCTGGGGTTCTTTTCATACTACGCCCAGTGGGTCCCAAACTACGCGGACAAGGCCCGCCCACTCATCCAGTCCACCCTTTTCCCCCTGACGGCCGAGACTCAACATGCCTTCAACCGTATTAGAGCCGATATCGCCAAGGCCGCAATGCACGCAGTAGACGAGACGCTGCCCTTTCAAGTGGAGAGCGACGCATCAGACGTCGCCCTAGCCGCCACGCTCAATCAGGCAGGCAGGCCCGTGGCATTCTTTTCCCGCACCCTTCATGCCTCCGAAATTCGGCTCTCCTCCGTCGAAAAAGAGGCCCAAGCCATGGTTGAAGCTGTGCAGCATTGGAGGCATTACTTGGCCGGCTGGATTTTCACTCTCCTCACTGACCAACGGTCGGTAGCCTTCATGTTCAATAACACACAGCGGGGTAAGATCAAAAATGATAAAATCTTGAGGTGGAAGATCAAGCTCTTCACCTACAACTACGAGATTTTGTATCGCCTCGGTAAGCTCAACGAGTCCCCAGATGCCCTATCCCGAGGTACGTGTGCCAGCGCACAGGTGGCCTGACTCCGGACCCTGCACGATAACCTTTGTCACCCGGGAGTCATACGGTTGTACCATTTCATAAAGGCCCACAATCTGCCCTACTCCGTCGAGGAAGTCAGGGAAATCACCAGGAACTGCCAGGTCTGTGCGGAGTGCAAACCGCACTTCTACCAGCCGGACCAAGCGCGCCTGGTGAAGGCCTCCCGCCCCTTTGAATGCCTCAGTGTGGATTTCAAAGGGCCCCTCCCCTCCACAGACCGTAACACGTATTTCCTCAGTGTGGTCGATGAATACTCCAGATTCCCCTTCGCCATCCCATGCCCCGATATGACGTCTGCCACCGTCATCAAAGCCCTCAACACAATCTTCGCTCTGTTCGGCTTCCCTGCCTACATCCACAGTGACAGGGGATCCTCATTCATGAGTGATGAGCTGCGTCAGTTCCTGCTCATCAGGGGTATCGCTTGCAGCAGGACGACCAGCTATAACCCCCGGGAAAACGGGCATGTGGAGAGGGAGAATGGGTCGGTCTGGAGGGCCATCCAACTGGCCCTACGGTGCGGAAATCCCTCGGCCTCCCGCTGGCAGGAGGTCCTCCTTGATGCACTGCACTCCATTCGGTCGCTACGATGCACCGCCACTAACGACACACCCCATGAATGTCTCTTTGCCTTCCCCAGGAAGTGTCTGGGGTGTCGCTCCCAACTTGGCTCACAGCTCCAGGGCCCGTACTCCTCTGTAGGCACATCCGACTCCACAAGGCAGACCCATTGGTTGAAAGGGTGCAGTTACTCCACGCTAACCCCCAGTCTGCCTACGTGGCATACCCCGACGGCCGCCAGGATACTGTCTCCCTCAGGGACCTGTCACCAGCAGGTTCCACACACACACACCCCTCCGGCCCGGCTCCACCACCCCCCCCTCCCCCGGTGCACCCAGCAGCAACCCCCCCAGGACCATCCGTCCTCCCCCTGACCACGCCCGAGGATGAAGAGGATTTTGGCATGCTCCCGGAGTCACCAAAGACCAGACCAACACAGGAATCGCCGACACCACTGCATCGCTCCCAACGCCACATCAAGGCCCCAGACCGGCTAAATCTATAATTGGTTTGGGACTATCAAACCACCTTGTACTAGACTTCAGAAATACATTTTTTTTTTCGCTTCTGTATATTAAACTTACTCTGTATATAGTTCGCCACCACCCCCGTCGGACTCAATTTTAATAGGGGGTGAAAGAGTATAAATATGTGTGCTCCCTATACAGCAGCCATTTCGCCAGCTGCTGTAGGAGGCCACACATCTTAGAGTAATAATGCTTTTGTTGTATTCAACTCTCGTCTCTGTGCAATTGATCGTGCATCAATGTGTACTATAGATTTTGAAAGATACTTGTATTATATTGATTTTACTTTACTTGTGTTAGACACATTGTCAACCACTTTTAACACTTACAAAAGCTTTTTATTTTATCCAAATCTGCGATCAGAGTGATATTCATCACATTATGCTGTGGGACTGTTGTAAAATGCAGAATCACTGGTACTGTAGATCATGAAGATCATAGCCAGAAAGCGGACATGTTGGCTGCCTCTTGTCTTCCTCCTGCTTTCCTCCTCCTCTTGTTCATTCTCAACTTCCTCTTCTTCCTCCATTGTTTAACATATAACTGGTGGCAAGGTTGTGCAGGAGACAGCAGACTGTACCAAATTATGACATACACTCCCCCAAGTACTGCAGAACTCCTTCAATATGATTCAGGCAGCAGATGCATTGCTCAGGCATCCCAATGATCTGTTTGATGACATGCCTTATGGTAATGTACCTCATTATAAGCACACTGATCACATGTGGTTAGGTTGCGCACCAGAGCTAAGAACCACGTGTTTAGCAGTTTGCCCTTGTCACCCAACAGCCAGGCTCTGGTTTGGTATTATGGTTCAAACACTGATAGGACGGTCGAATAAAAGGCATCATGATTGCTGGACATTGACTTCATGATGTGCTGGAAAACATACCAACTTCCCATTCAGGAAGTGGAACCCTTTGTGTTCATGGTACATTTCCGAAATGCTCCACCTAAGGCATGTATGAAGTCAATGGCACCTTTAACCAAGAACACACCTGCTTTCCTCATTCTATCCTGATGAAATCATGTGCACACTCTTCCTGCTTCTCTTTGGCCCCCCGCAGTAATGTGGCATATTTGTGATGTCACAGATACATGGGCCATTCTTTGAATTTATCTCAGGGCGTTTGCCAGTTTCTCAAACCCAGGTTTTTCTAGTTATCTTGCATTTAAAAATTCAATTCCCAAAAATAAAATTTTATACATCCATAAAATGCATGAATCTGAAATTATATATTTGCAACAGAGAAGTCTGCAACATTGGCTGCAAGATATGTTCAGTTGTCATGACTAGGTCAGGCTGTTGCTTGACTAGTCTGTGGGACAGCGCTGTTTAATTTTGGTAGAAGTCTCCAGATGTTAATAAAGATGTCTTTGCAGAGTTAACTGGGCAGCATATGCCTTTGTTATGAGCGAATCGCATGCCTCAGTTGATGCTGGGTGACCTTTTAGGTTTTAGAATTATACTTTGCCATAATATTTTGGTACAAATGTCTGCCTTGCGAGGTCATTTCAGGAGTCAACCACATTGCTGTCACAAATAGGCCAGAGCAAGTACGACTGACAGTGTTCATCCCCTCAGGACATTAGTGTTCCAGACGGTTTTTTGATGTCAATATAGTGGTCATCATTACTGATACTAGCTTTGTATTCCAGATTTATTGAACTAACTGAATTTAAATTCCCCAGCTGCAGAGTGAAGAATTTAAACTCATGCCTCTGGAACATTATTCCACACTCTCAGATCACTTGATGCAGTAACATTACCATTATATTCCTTGCATATTGTAGCAAAATAATACCAAAATAAATCTTGCACAATAACAAAGAACACTGCACTTCCAGAGGAAATTAAAACCCATTATTTTCTTAAGAGTAGATGTACCTGATGTGTTGGGTGTTCTGGATCACATACAGGTCACCAACACTTGAATTGTGCAACACTATTTTATTAAAAGGTTAACTATTGACACATACTTGAACTGTGGGTAAAGACGATACTAGCTTTAACTAAAGATCATTGCCTTGTCCTAACCAGTTGATGCACTCAGCACATGGTGAATATCTGTGTTGCAGGCTGTGAGCTCTGTGCTCCTAGCTAGCTGCTACTCGAATGAACGGGAACTCTGATGCCCCCTGTCTTTATAGTGCATATGCTCTCACTGGTGATTGGCTGCGGTGTTGTGTATGTTGATTGGTCCCACTGTGTGTCCATCAGTGTGTGTCTGCACCATGATATACTGGTGTATATTATGACATCCCCCTCTTTTATATAAAAAAATGTGCCTGCGTGACAATAAATAGTGTGTGGTGAATGTTTCCTGACTACGTGTGTGCGAAATATTTACTGGACTATGTACATAAAACTAAGCTATTTACGTGGGAAGGTGCCTGGTGCAGAAAAAAAGTGTGTCACACAAATAATGAGATGAAGACTATATACAAAACACTTGAACGATTAAACGGAAGAACAGAACAGACCATGAGTCCATTAGTGCACAAAGTTCACAACTTAAGTCTCTGAGGTGGGCGACGAATTCTGGTTGACCGCCTCAAGGGTGGGTCTGGAGCCACCGGCTGAGGAGGGGGCTGGACTGCGTCAGAGTGAGGAGGATGCAGAGTAACCGGAATCTCCGCATAGTCCATGTCAGGGACAACAGGAGGGCATGGCACTGGCAGAGGATCACGTAGCGAGCGCAGAACGAGACGAAGGGCACGTCGATTACGGCGCAGAATGGAACCATCCGGTAGACGAACCGGGAACGAGCGGGGAGCCACCTGCCGAAGAACCACCTGCCGAAGAACCGACCAGCTACCATCCGGAAGATGGATGCGGACATTGTCATCTGGAGCCAGAGCAGGGAGATCAGCTGCACGGGAGTCATGAGCTGCCTTGTGCTGTGCACGAGACAGTTGCATTCGTTGAAGGACCGGAACGTGGTCGAGGTCTGGGACGTGAATGGACGGCACCGTCGTCCTCAGGGTGTGAGCCATGAGCAGCTGGGCTGGCGACAGGCCAGTGGACAGTGGGGCCGAGCGATGGGCCAGCAGGGCGAGGTAGAAGTCGGATACCGCATCGGCAGCCTTGCAGAGGAGCCGTTTGACTATGTGGACGCCCTTCTCCGCTTTGCCATTGGATTGGGGGTACAGGGGACTGGATGTCACATGCACAAATTTGTACCTCCTGGCAAAGTTGGACCATTCCTGGCTTGCGAAGCAGGGGCCAATGTCCGACATCACAGTGAGTGGGATGCTGTGACGAGCAAAGGTGTCCTTACAGGCACGGATGACTGCAGAGGCTGGGACGTCATGCAAACGTACCACCTCTGGGTAGTTTGAAAAATAGTCTACAATCAGAACATAGTCCCTGCCCAGCGCGTGGAACAGGTTGATGCCGACCTTGGACCAAGGGGATGTGACCAACTCACGGGGCTGTAGGTTCTCACGTGGTTGGGCCGGCTGGAACCGCTGACAGGTGGGGCAGTTGAGCACTGTGTTGGCGATGTTGGGCCCGTCGGCTGCACTTCTCCACGCCAAGATGGCCCTCGTGTAGCTGTTCCAAGACAAGCTGGCGCATGCTGTGCAGGATAACAAAGCGGCCCAGATTCAGGAGGACACCATCGACTACCGCCAGATCGTCTCTGATGTTGTAGAACTGCGGGCATTGGCCCTTGAGCCACCCGTCTGTTAGGTGGCGCATGACAGGCTGTAGCAGAGGGTCAGCCGCAGTCTCGCGGCGAATTTGGACAAGGCGTTCATCCGTGGCTGGTCGATTGGAGGCCACGAAGGCCACATGGGCGTCAACCTGGCAGACGAATCCCGCTGGGTCACACGGGGTGTTGACTGCCCTGGACAAAGCGTCGGTTATGATCAGGTCTTTGCCCGGGGTGTATACGAGCTGGAAGTCGTATCGCCGGAGTTTGAACAGAATGCGCTGGAGGCGAGGCGTCATGTCGTTCAAGTCTTTTTGTATTATATTGACCAGCGGGTGATGGTCGGTCTCGACGGTGAATTGGGGGAGGCCATTCACATAATCATGAAACTTGATGACACCGGTCAAAAGGCCCAGGCACTCCTTTTCTATCTGCTCGTCGCGCTGTTCCGTGGGGTCATGGCGCGTGACGCATATGCAACGGGGGCCCATGATGAGGCCTCATCGCGTTGCAGGAGCCCCGGCTCAATGCCTGATTGGCTGCATCGGTCGAAATTTTTGTCTCTTTCGCTGGATCAAAAAAGGTCAATACCGGGGCCGTGGTAAGTTTGGTTTTAAGTTCTCTCCATTCGCTCTCGTGGGCAGGAAGCCATTGGAAGTCTGTCATCTTCCTCACCAGGTTCCTGAGAGCTGTGGTATGAGAGGCAAGGTTAGGGATGAACTTCCCAAGGAAGTTGACCATGCCCAGAAATCGGAGGACCACCTTCTTGTCCTCTGGCTTTTTCATGGCTGTGATGGCAGCCACCTTGTTCGCATCCGGCCGCACACTCAACTGGGAGATGTGGTCCCCTAGGAACTTGAGTTCCGTCTGGCCGAAGGAGCATTTGGCTCTGTTGAGGTGTAGGCCCTGCTCCCGTATGCGTTTGAACATGCGCTGGAGGCGACTGATATGCTCCTGCGGGGTGGTGGACCAAATGATTATGTCGTCGACATAGACGCGAACACCTTCAATGCCTTCCATCATTTGTTCCATGATCCTGTGGAAAACTTCTGATGCCGATATGATCCCAAACGGCATCCTGTTGTAACAATATCTTCCAAAAGGGGTGTTAAAGGTACACAGTTTCCTGCTGGATCTGTCTGGTTGAATTTGGCAGAATCCTTTCGAGGCGTCAAGTTTGGTGAAGAGCTTGGCGCGAGCCATCTTGCATGTGACCTCTTCCCGCTTGGGGATTGGGTAATGCTCCCTCATTATGTTGCGATTCAGATCCTTTGGATCAATGCAGATTCTGAGCTCGCCGGAAGGCTTTTTTACACACACCATGGAACTGACCCAGTCGGTTGGGTCCGTAACTCTGGAGATCACTCCTTGGTCTTGGAGGTCCTGCAGCTGCTGCTTGAGGTGGTCCTTGAGGGGTGCTGGGGCTCTGCGAGGTGCATGCACCACAGGCGTGGCGTTCTGTTTGAGTAGGATCTTGTAAGTATATGGGAGCGTGCCCATGCCTTCAACGACGTCACGGTGCTGGTCGATGATGGCGTTGAGTTGCGCCCTGAAGTCAGCATCCTGGAAGGCAGACGTGTCATCAGGAGAGAGAGAGTGAACTCTTTGAACGAGGTTTAGCAATTTGCACGCCTGTGCGCCAAGCAGAGAGTCCTTCGAGGAGCCCACGATCTCGAAAGGAAGGATGGCTTTTCGTGACTTGTGCGTCACTTCGAGTTGGCATGAGCCGGTAGCAGGAATGATGTTGCCATTGTAGTCCAATAGCTGGCAGGCCGATGGAAGAATGGTTGGTTTGACACGAAGGCTTTGGAAAGCAGACCACGCCATGAGATTGGCGGAGGCACCAGTGTCCAGGCGGAATCATATTTGGGGCCGGTTGATCATCAGGGTGGCACACCACTCATCGTCTGGATCGATGCTGTATACCGACAGCGGCTGGTGACTTTGCTTCGGGGACAGCCTGCTTTTCGTTATGACACCGACTCGAAAAGGCGCCTTCGGGTCCTCGGTGTCACTGCTGTGTGGGAGGTCGGAATCGGACTCGGTGACCGTGGGTTGAATTGCCCGAACATTCCTGCGAGGCTGGCTGAAGCGATATGAATTGGAAGGCTGAGCTGCTCGACAGCAGGCGGCATTGTGGCCAAGTGTTCCACATTGTAGGCATTGTCGAGATTTTGCGGGGCATTGCCGCTTTAAATGGGCGGAGCCACAGTTGCCGCACGTCGTGACGTCAGCACTTTTGCTGCGCCGCTGCGCATGCGTGGTGCGGTCATGCATGGTGCGCTCCTGCGCATTACGTTCCTCCATGTCGCCGTCCCCTCGTTTGGTGCGTACAAGCGCGGGAGTCCGCGAAAAGCACGCAAAATGGCCGCCCTCATCCAGGCTGAGGCCCTGGAGGTGCGCAATCACTTGGACCCATTCCGCCTCGTGGGGACCTTGCCGTGCCGTTTCAGCCGCTTGTATATGGGAGTACCGACTGGTGGCATTTTCATGTAGGACACAGGTCTCGATGGCGGTGGTTAGGGTGAGTTGCTTTACTTTGAGGAGTTGCTGACGTAGGGGGTCCGACTGAACACCGAAAACGATCTGGTCGGGTATCATGGAGTCAGAGGTGGGCCCGTAGCTGCAAGATTGCGCAAGGATGCGGAGGTGTGTTAAAAAGGATTGGAAAGGTTCGTCCTTACCCTGGAAACGCTGCTGGAACATGTAGCGTTCAAAACTTTCATTCACCTCTACGCTGCAGTGTGTGTCAAATTTGAGGAGAACCGTCTTGAACTTCATCTTGTCTTCGTCATCTGCAAAGGTGAGAGAGTTGAAAATGTGGATGGCATGGTCCCCAGTCGTGGAGAGGAGAAGAGCAATCTTTCTGGTGTCTGATGCGCCCTCCCTGTCCGTGGCTTCGAGGAAGAGCTGGAAGCGATGTTTGAAAATCTTCCAGTTGGCCCTGAGGTTGCCGGCGATACGGAACGGCGGCGGTGGGCTGATGTTGTCCATGTTGCAGGATGACGGAATGCTGGCGGAAGGCAGATCACTTGCAGGTAGGTCTAAGAAGTGCTAGTATGCAACCACTCCTGGTATCATGATGGGTTGGGTGTTCTGGATCACATACAGGTCACCAACACTTGAAGTAGTGCAACACTATTTTATTCAAAGGTTAACTATTTAAACATACTTGAACTGTGGGTAAATACGATACTAGCTTTAACTAAAGACCTTTGCCTTGTCCTAACCAGTTGATGCACTCTGCACATGGTGAATGTCTGTGTTGCAGGTTGTGAGCTCTGTGCTCCCAGCTAGCTGCTACTCGAATGAGCGGGAACTCTGATGCCCCCTGTCTTTATAGTGCATGTGCTCTCACTGGTGATTGGCTGCGCTGTTGTGTATGTTGATTGGTCCCACTGTGTGTCCATCAGTGTGTGTCTGCACCATGATGTACTGGTGTATATTATGACAGTACCTATATTTCAATGAATATTGTCATTCAACTTTACTTTGAGGGGGTAATGTTTTTTACAATTACCAATCAAAAAGGTGTGGAGATGGTGGAGTAGCTGTGTTGTCTGCCTGAAGCCAGTGTCAGAATATCCAAGCTGTTCTCAGGTTCAGCACTCCCCTGAATGCAGCTGACCCATTATAGTGCCAGACCATGTCTGATGGGTCAGAGGAGTCCACTTCCAGTGTGTGTGTGTTGTTGCGTAAGGCATCAACATTCTGCTGTCTATCATAGAGCACATGGTCACCCGTATGGGTGCTATAGGTGGACCCTGCCTCTAACAGTCTGTGTCACCAGCACTAGCATTTTTGATTCAAACAAGTGTCGTTCAACAACTCTTCTCTCAAAATGTAAAATGCCACGTAAATATTTGCCGCAGGGTATGAAAAAACATTAACACTAAATCTAAACTGTTCTCCACAATGCGGAAGAAGTTGTTTCAATGAGGATTTCAATGTTAAATGACAACATTTACTTGGAACAATTAACCATCATGCCATTATTTTTTTTAAATTATAATCATGAGCAAGAAAAGGTGATAAATGCCATCAAAATTGCCTTTACTCTTAGAAAAATTACTGCAGCAATTGGTTGAGGAAAAGACCACCAAATCAATTAAGGTAAAACTAGGTAATTATTTGAAACCGAGGAAATACAAGGAAATGATTGAGAACAGAAGCAGTTGTGATTAATTACGGATTCTTTAGCAATTGGATGACATAGATGTAATGGGCTGAATGACTTGTTCTAAACCTCGATAATTCCAACTTGTATTCATTTCATTTTCATTTCATTTCATTTTCATTTCATTTTTCATTTCATTTCCTGCCGTTTCTTCATTTTAACACACTTATGAGTTGAATTTGTCTCCTGCAGTGCCACGAGAAGCAAGAAGGAATTCCTGATCTTGTAATAGGTTTTGTAGATCTGGAATTCCTGCCTAGAGTATGGGAAGGGTAATTAATTCTTACTGCTGTATCCCCTAAGACTTCATCATAAAACCTCTTAACTCCGCAAACACCCTTAATTTCCAACACAATATTTTATTAACTAAAATGTACAAAGTAAATGAATGATTTTCGTAGGATTTGTGACCTGGGTTTCACATTCAGGTACCTTGGAGGACAATCCTGGAGGGTTAGCAACATTAACATAGACAGTTGGCCGGGATTCTCCGATCCCGCGCCAGGTCGGAGAATCGGCGGAGAGGCGCACGAATCCCGCCACGCCGCTCTGATGCTGGGCCGTTGATTCTCCGTGCTCGACAGACCGAGTGCCCGCCGAGTCCCGCCGCCGCCGTTTAAGGTATGGTCCTACCCGGCGGGACCTCGGCGTTCTGGTTGTGGGGGGCGTTCTGGCTGTGGGGGGCGTTCTGGTGGTGGTGGGGGGGGGGGGGGCGACTCCAGGGGGGGCCTCCACGGTGGCCAGGCCTGCGATCGGGGGCAGCTGATCGGCGGGCGGGCTCATTCCGGGAGGGCCTGTGTTCCTCCGTGCTGGGCCCCTGTAGGGCTCCACCATGTTTCCTGCGGGCCGGCACGGAGACGGCCGTGGCATGCATGCGCGGACCCATGCTGGCGGCGGCGCACATGTGCGGACCCACGTCGGCCGTGGCGGGCCGGCGTTCGGCGCCGGAGCAACGCACAGCACTCCGATGCCGTTCCAGCCCCCGAAGAAGGGGTGAATGCCTGGGCCTGGAGGCCCGTTGACGGCGAGTCGTTGGCGCCTGTTTTGACGCCGGCGCCAACACTTGCCCGGGATTTCGGAGAATCCCGGTCAGTGCTTTTGAGAATGGAGGGGGTGTGGCGCACAAAGACTCCGTGAGACGACTAGAGTGAAGTCGATGAGGCTTTATTAAGCATGTCTGTTCCCCAGCAGTGGGCCGTTGATTCTCCGTGCTCGACAGACCGAGTGCCTGCCTGCGGGGGAAGGCACCGGCTTCTTATACTTCGCCTTCAGGGCGGAGTATGAGGTCAACGGCCAACCAGGACCCGGGATCTGTCAGCCAATGACATTAGGGCTTCCAGTCCCACATGACCCCCAATACATACTACCACATTCACCCCTTGTCAAAAATGAACCCGGCGGGGTGATGCTTCGTATGGTGGTAAGGGTTTACAGGGCTGGTCCTGGGAGGATAGAACAGTTACATGGTAGTACAGTATTGGACAGTATCGTCCTGTTACAACTATTTACAGAGGATATAGGAAAAACAAAATGTTCATTGGACAGTCCATCTTTGTTTTACATCGACGCCACGAGTCGGTCGGGCGGTCTGGTCGTCCGTGTCGATCGCCTCGGCCCCGGCGGTGGTGGTGGTGCTTGTACCAGCGTTATCGCCTCCGGGAGCCGCACGGTTTCAGCTGTCGGTGCAAAGGGGAGGGGGACTGATCCTCCTGGGAAGGGGGCGGTCGCGGGGTGCGGCGGTGGCAGGAAGGGGGGCGGTTGGGTTGATGGTGTCGGGGGGGTGTGCGTGGTGCCGGCGGGCGCCAGATCCCGCAGGGAGACCGTGTCCTGTCGGCCGTCGGGGTACTCCACGTAGGCGTACTGGGGGTTTGCGTGGAGGAGGTGAACCCTTTCGACCAACGGGTCCGCCTTATGTGCCCGCACGTGCTTTCGGAGCAGGATGGGTCCTGGGGCCGCCAGCCAGGTCGGCAGCGACGTTCCAGAGAAGGACCTCCTAGGGAAGACAAGGAGACGCTCGTGAGGCGTTTGATTAGTGCTCGTACATAATAACGACCAGATGGAATGGAGAGCGTCCGGGAGGACCTCCTGCCACCGTGAAACTGGGAGAGCCCTGGACCGTAGGGCCAGTAGGACGGCCTTCCAGACCGTGCCGTTCTCCCTTTCTACTTGCCCGTTCCCCCGGGGGTTGTAGCTGGTCGTCCTGCTTGAAGCTATGCTCTTGCTGAGCAGGAACTGGCGCAGCTCGTCACTCATGAAAGAGGACCCCCTGTCGCTGTGGACGTATGCGGGGTAACCGAACAGCGTGAATATGCTGTTCAGGGCTTTAATGACTGTGGCCGCGGTCATGTCGGAGCAGGGAATGGCAAAAGGGAAGCGGGAGTATTCGTCCACTACATTAAGGAAATACGCGTTGCGGTCGGTGGAGGGGAGGGGCTCTTTGAAATCGAGACTGAGGCGTTCAAAGGGGCGGGAAGCCTTAATCAGGTGCGCTCCATCTGGCCTGAAAAAATGCGGTTTGCATTCTGCGCAGATGTGGCAGTCTCTTGTGACTGTACGGACCTCCTCTAAGGAGTATGGGAGATTGCGGGACTTGATGAAGTGGTAAAACCGAGTGACCCCCGGGTGGCAGAGGTCCTCGTGGAGGGTTTGGAGGCGATTAATTTGTGCGTTGGCACATGTCCCGCGGGATAGGGCATCGGACGGCTCGTTCAGCTTTCCGGGCCGGTACAAGATCTCATAGTTGAAGGTGGAGAGTTCGATCCTCCACCGCAAGATCTTGTCGTTCTTGATCTTGCCCCGCTGTGCATTATCGAACATGAAGGCTACCGACCGTTGGTCAGTGAGGAGAGTGAATCTCCTGCCGGCTAGGTAATGCCTCCAATGTCGCACAGCTTCCACTATGGCTTGGGCTTCCTTTTCCACTGAGGAGTGGCGGATTTCTGAGGCGTGGAGGGTTCGGGAGAAGAAGGCCACGGGTCTGCCCGCTTGGTTAAGGGTAGCCGCTAGAGCTACGTCAGAGGCGTCGCTTTCGACCTGGAAGGGGAGGGACTCGTCGATGACGCGCATCGTGGCCTTTGCGATGTCCGCTTTGATGCGGCTGAAAGTCTGGCAAGCCTCTGTCGACAGCGGGAAAGTCGTGGTCTGTATTAGGGGGCGGGCCTTGTCTGCGTACTGGGGGACCCACTGGGCGTAGTATGAAAAGAACCCCAGGCAGCGTTTCAGGGCTTTTGGGCAGTGCGGGAGGGGAAATTCCATGAGTGCGCGCTTACGTTCGGGGTCGGGGCCTATTATCCCATTGCGCACTATGTAGCCCAGAATGGCTAGCCGGTCGGTGCTAAAAACGCACTTGTCCTCGTTGTACGTGAGGTTCAAGGCTTTGGCAGTCTGGAGGAATTTTTGGAGGTTGGCGTCGTGGTCCTGCTGATCGTGGCCACAGATGGTTACATTGTCGAGGTACGGGAACGTGGCCCGTAACCCATGTTGATCAACCATTCGGTCCATTTCCCGTTGGAAGACCGAGACGCCGTTTGTGACGCCAAAAGGGACCCGTAGGAAATGGTATAACCGCCCGTCTGCCTCGAAGGCTGTGTACTTGCGGTCACTTGGGCGGATGGGGAGCTGATGGTAGGCGGACTTGAGGTCCACGGTGGAGAAGACTTTATACTGGGCAATCCGATTGACCATGTCGGATATGCAGGGGAGAGGGTACGCGTCTAGTTGTGTGTACCTGTTGATGGTCTGGCTATAGTCAATGACCATCCTTTGTTTCTCCCCTGTCTTCACTACTACCACCTGCGCTCTCCAGGGACTATTGCTGGCCTGGATTATGCCCTCCTTTAGTAGCCGCTGGACTTCGGAGCGAATGAAGGTCCGGTCCTGGGCGCTGTACCGTCTGCTCCTAGTGGCGACGGGTTTGCAATCCGGGGTGAGGTTCGCAAACAAGGACGGGGGTTGCACCTTGAGGGTAGCGAGGCCGCAGATAGTGAGTGGGGGTATGGGGCCGCCGAATTTAAACGTAAGGCTCTGTAGGTTACATTGAAAATCTAAGCCCAGCAAGGTGGGGGCACAGAGTTGGGGAAGGACGTTAAGTTTGTAGTTTTTGAATTCCCTCCCCTGTACCGTTAGGGTAACTATGCAGAATCCCTGGATCTGTACGGAGTGGGATCCTGCAGCTAGGCAAATCTTTTGTGCGCTGGGGAAGGTAGTTAAGGAACAGCGTCTTACCGTGTCGGGATGTATAAAACTTTCCGTGCTCCCAGAGTCGACTAGGCATGGCGTCTCGTGGCCGTTAATTAGGACCGTTGTCGTCGTCGTCTGGAGAGTCCGGGGCCGAGCCTGATCGAGTATAACAGAAGCGAGCCGTGGTTGTAGTAGTGGGGTGGGGTCCGTTGTTGCCGTCCAAGATGGCGTCGGGGATGGACAAAATGGCCACCCCCATACATCGCCCGTGGTTGAGGGGTCACAAGATGGCGTCGGGGGTGGACAAAATGGCCGCCCCCATGTGTCGTACAGGTCGGGGGCGGTCCAAGATGGCGGGGCCCCTCCTCCCCTCGTGGTGGTCGGGACCCAAAATGGCGGCGTCTGCGGGTCGCACATGGTGTGCTGGGGGGTCTGGGGGGCGCTAGGACCGCGCGGTGTTCCTGCATTGCGAGCGCCCGGGCCGCGGGCGCTAGGACCGCGCGGAGTTCCTTGACTGCGAGCGCCAGGGCCGCGGGCGCTAGGACCGCGCGGAGCTCCCTCGCCGGGGACAGCGGTGGTCGGGGCCCAGGCCGGCGGGTCAGTACTGCGAGCGCTGGGACCGTGAGGAGCTCCCTCGCCGGGGACGGCGGTGATCGGGGTCCAGGTAAGTTGCGCCGGCGGGTCAGGCATGGGGCGCGGGACGGGGGTGAGGGCCCAGGTCGGCGGCGCCGGCGGGTCAGGCGTGGGGCGCGGGACGGGGGTGAGGGCCCAGGTCGGCGGCGCCGGCGGGTCAGGCGTGGGGCGCGGGACGGGGGTGAGGGCCCAGGTCGGCGGCGCCGGCGGGTCAGGCGTGGGGCGCGGGACGGGGGTGAGGGCCCAGGTCGGCGGCGCCGGCGGGTCAGTCGTGGGGCCGCGAGCACTGGCACCGCGCGGAGCTCCCTCGCCGGGGACAGCGGTGGTCGGGGCCCAGGCCGGCGGGTTAGGCGTGGGGCGCGGGACGGGGGTGTGGGCCCAGGTCGGCGGCGCCGGTGGGTCAGTCGTGGGGCCGCGAGCGCTGGGACCGTGCGGGGCTCCCTCGCCGGGGACAGCGGTGGTCGGGGTCAAGGTAGGTGGCGCCGGCGGGTCAGGCGTGGGGCGCGGGACGGGGGTGAGGGTGGCGTTCGGGATGCGAAAAACCCCCTCCTCTCCGTGGAGAGTGTTGGCCGGCACCCAAATCGGGAGCGCCGGCGGCGGGTCGTATATGGACTGCGGGGAGGGGGGTTGGGGAGCGTAGGCGGCGTGCAGAGCTCCCAGTTCTCCCGGGACCGCGGTGGTCGGGACCCAAAATGGCGGCGCCTGCGGGTCGCACATGGCGTGCTGGAGGGGTTGGGAGGCATAGACTGCCTGTAGGGCTCCCTGTTCTCCCGGAAGGCGGCGACCTCGCGGGATCGGCACACCACCGCATAGTGGCCCTTTTTCCCGCAGCTTTTGCAGATGGCTGCGCGGGCCGGACAGCGCTGTCGGGGGTGCTTCGCCTGGCCGCAGAAATAACAGCGGGCGCCCCCGGTGCGACTCGGCGTTTGGACTGCGCAAGCCTGTGGGGTGTCTGGGGGGGGGTAGGGGGTTTGCCGCGGCGGGTACGTACGGGGCCCAATGGCCTGCCGCACGGTCGGGGCCGTAGGCACGGGTATTACGCGCGGCTACGTCCAGCGAGGCTGCCAGGGCCCGTGCCTCTGAGAGTTCTAGCGACTCTTTTTCTAGAAGTCTTTGGCGGATTTGGGAGGATTGCATACCTGCATCAAAAGCATCGCGCATTAACATGTCCGTATGTTCGTTTGCATTCACCGACGGGCAGCTGCAGGCTCTTCCCAGAATCAGCAGCGCGGCGTAGAACTCGTCCATCGATTCTCCGGGAGCTTGCCGTCTTGTCGCGAGTGTAGATTTGGTTAACTGGGCGAACGTAGAGACTTCTCAGTGCTGTGAACGCCGTCTGGAAATCGCGGGTGTCTTCAATGAGGGTGAAAATCTCCGTGCTCACCCTCGAGTGCAGGACCTGCAGTTTTTGTTCGTCTGAGACTCGGCCTGTGGTCGATGTGATGTAGGCCTCAAAGCAAGTCTGCCAGTGTTTGAAGGCTGCTGCCGCATTCACTGCGTGGGGGCTGATCCTCAGGCATTCTGGAATGATCCTGAGCTCCATAGTCCTTTTTAGGCACGCTTAATAAATTGTGGCGCACAAAGACTCCGTGAGACGAATAGAGTGAAGTCGATGAGGCTTTATTAAGCGTGTCTGTTCCCCAGCAGCCCGATAGTAAACTGGCCTGCGGGGGAAGGCACCGGCTTCTTATACTTCGCCTTCAGGGCGGAGTATGAGGTCAACGGCCAACCAGGACCCGGGATCTGTCAGCCAATGACATTAGGGCTTCCAGTCCCACATGACCCCCAATACATACTACCACAGGGGGCAGTGAAGAATACCTCATGTTAACTGGAGGTGTGGCCTGGGGAGTGGGTAGGGATCGAGAAAGAGTGTAAATATTGCCTCAGTAATTGAAGGAGAAGTTAAGATGGAAGAGTACATCTGTGACTGGGTGTGGAATTTGCTGGTGACGAATGTTCCTGTAAATGGACGCATAAAGTGACCCTTCAATTAAAGTTGGAGAAGTGGTTCTCTGGTTGGTCTGAAGAAAATAGTCAGACTAAAATATCATTTATTTTTGTTTTCTATACTTTTTAGGTTAATCATTGTATCAATTGCAAAGTCAAGGAATGTAAATTTAACTAAATTGTTTTATTTTTCATGTTTAAGTTCAAAGATTTACAGAGTTGCATGTCCCTGAAACGTCAGGTAATGCACAGGAAGAATTAGACAGCATTTGAAAGGGGAATATATAACTCTACATTCTCCACATGTACCCCTCAGCTCAAAAGGTCTTATTTTAAAATAAAAATAATAATAATCGCTTATTGTCACAAGTAGGCTTCAATGAAGTTACTGTGAAAAGCCCCTAGTCGCCACATTCCGGCACCTGTTCGGGAAGGCCGGTATGGGAATTGCACCTGCACTGCTGGTCTTGTTCTGCATTACAAGCCAGTTGTTCAGCCCACTGTGAATGTCAAAATCAAAATGATTTTGCTTTGATCATAGGCTCCTCACAGCTAATTAAATTTTACTTAATTGTGAAATTAATTTACTTAATTGTGAAATTAGACAGTGAAGCAGTTGTTAACTTTGGAGTCACAGACACAAGGTAAAACATATAAACAGTGGGGCTATCATTTAAATTCATTAGTTTTGACACTGTGGTTTCGAAAATGTAGCATCACAGTAAAATGGGAAATAAAATTGTTTTCTTTGCCCTCCCAGCACTACACTGAATGAAAGGAGAGATTGCAAGCTAAAATTGGTTTAAAAATAAATTAAAGAAACAATTTATGATTTGCCAACACTTCAGTAAAGGTAAGCAGATGTAAATATTAAGTGAAAGTTCAATATCTTACTAAAACACTCTTACCTCGCTGAAAATTATGTTTGCAGAATTTTAAAGTGTTCTGAAAGAAGAGACTATTGGTAAGCACCTAACAAGATGGCTGCCATACCTAGTACCAGCATGGCTGCATGGAGAAGAACTTGGAAAGGGAGGGGGTTAATGCAGTTATTGTTGCAACAAATTGCATAGGTAGGAGCAGGGAGGTGATCTTGCAGAAGAAGTATCATGAGTTAGGCTCTAAATTTAAAAAAACAGGACTTTTACATTCAGAATCTCTATATTATTGTCCCAACCACATGCACGTTAGCAGAGGAGCAGACAAATCATGGCTAAAGGGTTGGTGTGGGAAGGAGAGGGGATGCTTTCCGTGCAACATTGACATGTGTTCTGGGTCATGGAGGATGGGATGGGCTCCAAGGGTGGGACCCTTGCCTTAGCGCTAAGGGTAAATGGGAAGATAGCATAGGCTTTAAATTAGTTTGAGGGCAGAAAACCTGTGCAAGAAACATAAGCACCCTCAATGTTAACAAACAAGGCAGGTAGGAAAGAACAAAATAAGGCAGGATATTGTTGGCAGGGGAATACATTGTCAGATTGATAGGAAGTTTTAAAAATGATTAAACATAATGTAACAGAAGATCTGATTAAAAAGGGATTAATTTGTTGGCAAAGAGCAATGCACAGTGTATGTGCACAGGGAAACTGGAATTAATCATGCATTGGAAATAAACATATATGGTAGTAGTTACTGAGACATGTTAGCAATTACTGAGGCATGGTAGTAGTTACGGAGACATGGTAGTAGTTACTGAGACATGGTAGGCATTACTGACATATGGTAGGGGTGACTGAGACATAGTAGGGGTTACTGAGACATGTCTTCAGAAAGAGCAGGGGACCAGGAATTAAACATTGCAGGGTAAAATAGATTTAGAAAAGAGAAAGAGGGAAAACAATGAGCTGGAGTGGCTGTAATTATTAGGACAATACAATGGCAGTGGGAAAAGTGGATTTAGAATGGATGGTGCCAGGCTGCTGTTGCATGGAGTGGG
Source organism: Scyliorhinus torazame (assembly GCF_047496885.1). Lineage (NCBI taxonomy): Eukaryota > Metazoa > Chordata > Chondrichthyes > Carcharhiniformes > Scyliorhinidae > Scyliorhinus > Scyliorhinus torazame. Next base: position 94,021,695 of record NC_092714.1, on the reverse strand, counting down.
TTCCTGTTGAAGGGAGGTAGCCTATCCGTGGCAAGGAGCCTGCCCAAGGGAGTTAGAGACACAAGCTCACGGCAGGAACACTGTCGTGCACAGGCAGGAAAGCATCCCCTCTCCATCCCACACCAACCCTTTAGCCATGATTTGTCTGCAATGTGAATCTCCGTGTTGTAGCTAAACGTCAGGCAAATAGAGGTGTTAGACAGGGATGGACGAAGAGGGTGTGGCTGTTTGGTTGGTAGAAGCATCTTAGGGATGGAAGGCAGGCAACAAGAAGCAGTGATGGGGGAAAGGGGATCAAGGAAATATGGGAGTTGCATGTTAACACAAGAGAATTGAATGTTCTCATGAGGTGAGCTTCTTAGGCTATAGGAGCAGGTGAAATGGTTAAGGGGCAGTGTGACTATTAGGCTGGGCATGGAGAGGCGAATGGGCAAGGACTCATGTGAAAGAGTGGGAATATCCAAGATAAGGGTGAATACACCTAAATGACTGGGGGAGATTGAAGATTGACAGAAGGGAGGGTAAAAGAAAATATAGGACCATCTGTGGCAGTGTCTTTAAAAGTTTTTTTCCCGGAACCCACTTTTACCAACCATTGGAACTTCGGGAGCAATGCCTGCCGACGTTCGTGACCCATGCTGGCCGACCTTCACACACGCCATTATTGCTTACCTTTAATGTGGCAGGTGAGCCTGCTTGGTCCTCGCGATCTTACTTGCTTTCTCATTCAATGTTACATTTCTGCGAAGGACTTCAGCTGACAATCCAAGTTTTAGATTATAGACTTTACAGTGCAGAAGAAGACCATTTGGCCCATCGAGTCTGCACCGGCCCTTGGAAAGAGCACCCTACCCAAGCCCACACCTCCACCCTATCCCCATAACCCAGCAACCCCACCCAACACTAAGGGCAATTTTGGACACTATGGGCAATTTAGCATGACCAATCTCCCTAACCTGCACATCTTTGGACTGTGGGAGGAAACCGGAGCACCCGGAGGAAACCCACGCACAGACGGGGAGGACGTGCAGACTCCGCACAGACAGTGACCCAAGCCGGGAATCAACCTGGGACCCTGGAGCTGTGAAGCATTTGTGCTATCCACTATGCTACCGTGCTGCCCAAGTTTTCCTGCATCCTTTGAAAAAAATCAAAAGATTTGTCCTCGAACTTGCCACGCTTAATCTTCGAATGCCTTTGAAGATTTGAGGGTCTTATATTTCCATTTGCCAGTAATGGAATCCGGCTGGATTCTGTGATTCTGAGGCTATGTCCCCACACCGGCGTGTGAACGGTGGCGTTTTATGCCAGAAAAAATGTCGTAAAACGGCCACCGATCCATCGTTTGGCTGGGGGCTAGCATGCTGGCAGCACAGAGCACCCGGCTCTACCTGCCGATATGGCCCGGCGAATTGCTGGGTCCATGGCCCCTCATGCTCATGGTAGCGACTTGCAGCGGCCGTGCCGTGCTGCATGATGGAGGCTGCTCGCGGACCCGGCCTGCAAAATAGTGTCCCTCCTTTGGCCGGTTTGCGTGCTTCGTACCACCTATCACAGTGCCCCCAGCCCCTGATAAAGTCTCCCCTGTCTGTGGATCAGCCCTCTCCCGACTGTGGCGCCGCTGGACTGAGTCCGCAGCCACCACACCAAGTTCCCGATGGCTCAGACCACACGCGGCTGATGCCATAGGGAACTCGGCCGGTCGGGGGCGGGGCATCGGAGGCTGGCCTCAGGTAATGTCCGCTTTGGAGGGGGCGGAGCATCGTTTCTTCCAATGTTGATGTGTCAGCCCTCCTGCCTGGCCTTGTTTTATTGGTATTCCTCGCTGACCAACCTCGCCTGGCTTCCCTCTCACTGTCCAGTAGCTGCACCACTCCAGTCACAGGCTGCTGACCACTTCCCGACAAGTACTTCACATTGTGGGAATGCAAGCGGACGTGCTGCTGGTCACTGAACAGTTTGACCGCCGAGCCGCAGGCCGCATACTGCCGATCGGTGGCAGGGGACAAACCGAGCAGCGTACAGAGGACGGGGACCGGAGCTTCAGGCTGGAGCCACCACTGTGAGCATTGCGTGCCTATGTGGATGCCCATCAGTCCCTGACCCCACCCCCACACACTTTGACCAGCACACAGCCCAGCCTCACGCCGCTCCTTCCCCTCAAACACGCAACCAATCAGGGACTGCCCGCGGCCGGCATTCTTAAAAGCTTGTCGCTGTCTTAGGGGTCTTCTTCCCGCAATCGGAACGCCACAACCGATCGCTCAGCGACCCTCCCAACACCTGCCCGCAACCCACCCGTGGGTTGCAATCCTGAGTTTGAAAACCTTGAGCTATGGTGATGGGGCGAAGTTTATATGACACAGTGGGAGGATTGAGTGTAAAGGAAACAAAAAAGAAAGTAAAGGTGCATCTCACAGGTTCACTCTGCAGTACCTCACTAATACTGCGCAGTAGAAAGAGAAAGAACCTCAGCTCTAATCTGTATGGTTCTCTAATGCTCAGGAAAAATGTGAAGCCCAAGAGAAACCAATAAAAAGCATTACACTTGTACTCTGTTGGATAATGAAGGCTGCAATGATGCATTCAGGATAGCCCAAAGGTTCCCATGCTCTTAGCTCTCATAACAGAGAGATCCCAACCAGGGTATGTGATGTATTGAAGTCCATGCTAAAGGACAACCCACACTTTGCAATGTTGGAGGGATTTAGGGTGGTTCTGCGAACTCTAAACCATTGAGGAGCCTTCATTGCCTTGGGTGGATGATTCTGAATGACATGGGGATGGTAGCTATACACCTAGCTCTTTGGGGAGAGGACAACCAGTCTTTGTTCCTGCAGGATTGTCCTCACTATGGTGAGATAGGTGCAGGGCAGGCTTTCACTCAGAATATGAGCAGGCTGAGAAATGTGCATTATGGAGTTGACGGGGTAAGTTCTGAAAAAAGCAAACCATATCTTTCCTGTGAAATGTTCACAGATCAGTGTTTCCAGTAGCAAAGTTTGGCCAGGTGAAGCCGGCAGTGTACTGACTTTGGCACCTGAGGAGGTGAAAGTGAAGGAAGGCCCAGCAGCAGGAACAGTGGGGACCCAAGCTTCAAGGCTGCAGCTGCAGGGGAACGGTGACTCTGAGTGGCACTTCAGCTCCACCCTCCACATGCCCCCCCCCCGCAAATCTACCCCCGTCACTCAGCCATCCCCACACAATTTATTACCTACCACACTGCACTCCTGATGCCATCAGTGAATGTTACTATCCTCACTCCCCGTCCCCGTCGACAGGGGTACCAGTGGCTGCCACAAGCCGTATCAGCGATAGGCTCTGTGGCCCCTGTTCTGCCTCCCCAGTGAGGACTACTGTGTGTGTCCTCACTGGGTGGGCCGTGTGTCATCCCGCCAGCAGGGTGGCACAGGGTTGTGCATGGAAAGGGCCACGGTGTGCTACCAATCACACACATCTTAGAGACTTGTGTGTGGGAGGTCCTACAGATGAGGTTAAGCAAGGGGGGGGAGCATTTTCTGGGGACCTCGCTGCAGTGTGATGCGGGTCCTGGGTGTGACACACAGGTTGTGACAACCTGTCAAGAGGCAGGATGGATGGGAGCAACGGCACAGTGGGCAAACTGGGCTGAGAGGCAGCTGGTGGTCCTGCAGAGTGGGCTGGTTGATAGTGTGACTGTTCAGGCCTCTGCCCTGAGAGGGGCAGTGAGCCAGGGAGGGTGCCAAAGGCCACAGTGCATCTGTCTTTTGTTTGGGATGAGCTCTGGTATTTCCCTGCTTTCCACTTGCTGTGGGGCTGCACTTCTGATGGATGCACTGAGGAGTGGCAGCACCTGTGGGCTGCTTGAGCTTGGCCACGCCCATCCTGTTGATGGGTCAGCTGTGGTCTGGGTGGGGTCCCAAATGACCATAGGCAATGTGGAAATTTATAGGACGCAGTGAACAGTCAGCAGAGTGAACAGCCAGGGGCCTGTAATGTGTACCGAATGGTTACTTTTAAAACAATACCGCAGCAATGGCGGTCAGTGCCCTGCCACCCCGATCCCGAGCAGGGCACCCTGAACCCACTGATATTTCAGTAACTTGCTTCCCGCTACTCCTCCCCTGTCCTGGCAGCCACCTCCAGCAAGCACTACTGTTTTTCACATTTTACAAACTTTTCTTACCTTCTCCCTCTCCGTCAGCAGCGATGACGCCCAGTCCCTGTTTTTAAATACCTGTAGTAAACCATGCCCATGTCACTTCCCCCTGACAGGGTGGAGCATCATGGAGCATACTAGATCAAACCTGGTAATGATATGTTAAAGCATGAAAATGCCGGTTTTACATGCCGGCGCAGGGTGCAAATCGCGTTGCCGCCACAAGGGGGGCCTCGGAGCATGGCCTTCAGTTCGACGCCGGGCACAAACCTCGATTTATGGCGTACGGCCGTTCTCTGCACGATTGCGATTCGTGTTTCCGGCATCATGGGGTGGAGAACCCAGGTCAGTATAACTGGGTCAACGTCTGGAATGAAAAGGATGTAGAGCTGTGTGGTGAAATAAAGAGGAAGGAACACGAATCATGAAGCTCGACAAGAATGGTACATCAGAGCGGCATTAGGTTCTCTCTCGCCTTCTCTCAGGACCGAGGGCAGTTGAATACTCCAAGGAATGCATAGAACCCCGAGGACTTTGACCTGAGAGGACACGATGGGGTGAATGTTTCATCTGTAGCTTGTGGAATACTCAGCCCAATGCCGTGTAGTGAGTCACCTCACATCTCCCGACCAAACCTTAGGCAATTTTGGAGGTTTAACAATCATGAGGAAGGGAACTCGGAGGGGCTTAGCTCATTGAATTATAGAATCATAGAATCCCTATAGTGCAGAAGGAGGCTATTTGGCCCATTGAGTCTGCATCTGCCCTCTGAAAGAGCACCCCATCTAGGCTCAAACCCCACACTATCCCCGTAACCCCACCTAGGGCCAATCCACCTAACATGCACATCTTTGGACTGTGGTAGTAAATTCCAGCACCCGGAGGAAACCCACGCTGACACGGGGAGAAAGTGCAAACTCCACACAATCACTCGAGGCTGCAATTGAACCCAGGTCCCTGGTGCTGTGAGGCAGCAGTGCTAAACACTGTGCCACCATGCCGCCCAGTGAAGTCAAAGGAGAGGTTATTAATTTTGGTATCAGTCACAAAAGAATGGTTACCATCATTTGTGCCATATTAAGATTTGCTGTAAATAATAAAGAGACTCTGATTATTCAGAACTTGAAACCTGTGTCGACTGCATTATTCATCATCCTTCAGCATTGTTCAGAAATGTAAGTCCAGACCTGCCACTGCAAATGAATGAGTTTGGTCGTGACCAGTAAGGCTGAATGATCCTCACACGATTGGAAACACCCTATACTCCCAGATGATTACCCGCAAGTGCATCAGGGAGTTTACGGTAGCCCTTTAAGGAAAGCACACAAGTTTGTGCAGTTCACCATTGACCCAGAGATCCAAGTTGTCCGAGCCATAGGATTTGCATTCATTGCTGGGCTTGCTCCAGTCCAAGTGGCACTCAGAGCTCCCTGACATCAGCCAGTCAGAGTCAAGAACAGGAAGGGACATTATTCCCTGAATGTCCAGCTCATATGTGAGCACAGGTGACAACTTCTGCAGGTGTGCACAGGTATCCAGGGAGCTTTCATGCACTGTATATAGTCTAAACAATTGTAGCCAGGTATCACAACTATTTGCTACCCTGTATCATATCCAGAACTGACTCATGGGTGACAATGGATAAACCCAGAGCATCTGGCTTATGACTCCAGTCCAGAACTCCCAAACTGATGCTGAACAGTGGTACAATGCTGCCCATTGTAGCCACTTAAAATGGCCAACTCCCGATTCAAAATGGCGAACGGCAAAGGCTGATGGGAAAGTCAGCTAACAGGACAAAAACAAGCAGCTGCAGGTTGGCTGTGTATTTACCTCTGGAAAGGCCAGACACTATTGATACCAGCAACCATCAGCATAACAAAACACCAGCCATCTGCATACTAATGAGCAATCCCCGGGAACAATAAGCAACATTTAGACACACAAAGCAAAACCAGACTCTTTGGCGCCAGCAGAAGCCTACACAAAAGGAGGTGAACGACCACATCTGGACCGCCCATCGGTCAGGGAACCGCTCCAGCATTGGAGAAAATCGAACCAAGTGATTGGGACAAAGTCCAATCACTTGGAACCAGGTACAGGGTCCGCCCCGAAAGGCGGGAAGCCCCTGGGGACTATAAGAATTAAGCCCAAGTTCAAATTGTTCTTCTTGACCGGGTCACTCAGCCATGCGAACCAACCCTTGACAGTGACCGGTTCAGCCGCCGCCGATATCCAGTAAGTCTTACTTCAACGCTCGCTACGAGATAGGAGCTCCTAGCTACCAATCTGTACCAACTTCGAATCCCGCAGGCTCAGAACCCGAACGAAAGGCCATTCGTTTCCCTGACCTGGTGGGCCAGTTCCAAGTTAAGTATAGGCCTGTTAGCTGTAGAAGTAGCATTTGTACATGAGTAGTGATTACTGTGTATAATAAATGTGCTTTGATTTAAATCTTACTAATCGTTGTATTGGATTATTGATCATTACTCGGACATGAACCACGTGGCGGTATCATAAGGATACCTGGCGACTCAAGAGCGAAGGTGATAAAACAGAGCAATTAAACTAAGACACCATGCATCAAGGATCATCATTGAGCAGACAATTGGTTTACTGAACTGCTCAGTTGGCGCACTCCAATTCTCGCTGGGGCCGTGTCTCCAGGATTGCTACATCCTCCACAGCCTAGCTGAGTAATGGGAAGAGCAATTGCCAGAGTGAGAGATGGACAATCCACCTGTCTCCTCAGACAAGGAGGAAGGGGAGAATGATGAAGATGCTGAGGGAGGGGACAGAGAAGAAGCCAGTGCAGTAGTGAGACACAGCGGACAGGTGCGTGAAAACCTAATAGCTGCTAGATTTGAGGTTGAATCAATTTCCACGAATGTATAAGGGCACTCAGAGCTATAAGCCCACAAAGCCTTCCTGCCCTCTAGGGATTGTTAATTTCTGTTGCATCTAGTTTATTTTCTGATTTTTGGCTCCAATAAAAGTTTCACTCTTATTCCAATGATCGCTTGCTTCTGTTTCTTGGCCACAATAACATTTGGCAGTTATGCAGCAGTCCATGGAGGCAGGGCATACAGAGCTGCTAGGGCGGCATAGTGGTAATGTTGCTAGACTAGTAATATAGAAATCCAGGTTAATGCTCTGGGGACATGGGTTCCAATGGCAGCTGGTGAAATTTAAGTGCAACTAAATAAAGTCTGTAATGAAAAGCTAGTCTTACCAATGGTCACAAATATCCTTTCAATAAGGAAACCTTCTATCCTTATCTGGTGTGACCTAGATGTGACTCCAGGCCCACAGCAATGTGATTGACTCTTAACTTCCCTTTGAACTCTTTTGAATTTCAACCAATTAAACAAAAGTAAATAAATTAAGGGACAAATCAACAGGGGCTGTTCCTTAAAGGGATTCTGCCCAAACAAAAACAAAGATCAACTGAAGCCTAAAAACATCAAATTAACAGGTGTTTAAAAGGGTCAATAAAGCTCCCCAGACCCCGAGGTGCCCACTGGGCACAGAAGGCCATAATGGTGCCAGTGGACAGTGCATGCTCCCTCTCCAGGGACACCCAGCTGCAAATGAAGCCGCGGAAGAGGGGCAGTCGAGCTTGATTACCCACTGCCTGGGCCTGTTAGTGGCAGGTTTCGCCAGGCCCATGAGCAGATTCATGAGGAGGTCCTCCTCCTTCCCCGCCCCTCTCCTCAGCGGTTGTTAACTGTCGTCTGAAATGGTCCAGCAAGCCACTCAGTTCAATGGCAATTAGGGGTGGGCAATAAATGCTGGCCTTGCCAGCAATGCCCACGTTTCATGAAAGAATAAAGAAAAATAAATCTTCTTTCCACCCTTTGCTGATATTGCCTTCTTCAAGTTGCAGCTCAGTGATCATCGCCTCTGTCATATTGGAGTGGCAGTTGCCTGTGGAAAAGGCATCAACAATTGTTGTTGCTGTTCCTCAGAACTCTAAGCGACTGCTAGGTGAAGTGCCTCCATGGTGCAGTGATGGCTTAACGCCAGGAAAATTAACACCACATATAAGTCAGTAAATTCCAAAGTAGTTGAAAGTATATCCACAGTTAGAATCTACCCGAATAGCTATGAATTCAGGTTTCGACTGGGGCTGACATCAAGTTTCATAATTTCACTCATAAATGCTTCCTAGATTGTCAATGATATTCCATTTATTCGTTCATGGGATGTGGGCATCACACGTAAAGACAGCATTTGCCCATTCCTCATGGCTGTTGGGAAGGTGCCGGTGAGCTGCTGAGTTGACAGTTATGTCGGGGAGGTGGTTTTCAATGAATGAATGGGGATATATTTCCAAGTGGTGGAACAACAGCAACCTGACTGAATACCAAACTGTGACTATATCCAACCTGCACCCTCACAGTTCAGTAGTGAGACCTGGACTAAATATGCACAACAGGAGAAAAGGCTGAACAGTCTCCACATTCACTGCCTCTCAAGTATCATCAGCATCTCTTGACAGAAGAAGATCACAAACTCAGAGTCTTGGAACTTACTTCATCACCGTCCATTCATTGCTAAACCAATGACATCTGGGCTGGTTTGACCAGGTTCCTCAGATATCCAAGGACCTTCTATACCATTGGATGTGGCAGCCTGTGATATTGGGTGAACTATCCGAAACCTAGGAAATATGCCAGTAGGGCAACGTCATTAAATCTTTCTGGACAAGCAGTGGATGTTGCGTAAAGGGCAGTCAGCATTTTCAGAAACATTTGAGGGCCTGCACAATGTTGAGCAAATTTTCAACGTCACACATGCAGCCAAAGGTTGCGCTTCTCCAAAGTCATATTCCCCCAAGAGGGTAGCAGAGATGTGCAGCCTCTGAGTACACCAGGCACAGGTACGCATAATATACATGTGAGCATCCAAGGTGACCAGCACCCTTGAAGTACGGCACCTTCGCAGTGGGTTTTCCCACGGTGGATGCGGCGAGCCATTGGCCACTGGTGAGATCTTCCGGGCTTTTGAGTAGCTCACCCGCCCAGCCACTGGGAACTCACTTACAAACATCCCACATTTCATTGCAAGATTTAAACCATATGGATTTGCAGTCCCAGCAGGAGGGACTGGAAAATCTCACCCCATATTAAAATGGATCAAAAGATTATGTTTACCAGCAGTGGTTAGGTTTATGTTACATGACACCTGTGCATCCAAAGGTATTTCTATGTTCTTTACTCTCTCTCTTCCTCCTACTGTATCTTCGTGTTCCCCCAAAACCTGCAGCTGAGCTGAGGACGCCTGCTGGCTGCTATGCTGGTTGAGTGAGATGACTTTGGTGGGTGTCCTCTGCTGGTCTGAAACCTGAAGGCCATTGTAATGCTCAGGGTCTCATGCACAGGCACAGGTGTGTCCTCGTGGGGCTAATTTGATGGAGGTGATGGGAATCGGAGGTGTAGTCGCTTCAGCCTACACATGACCTCTGGCATCTCTGTTAGATGTTCCCCTACTTGTATCTGTATCTCCATCTTGTCATTTATGGCCAATTTGAGAAGTTCATCATCTGCATAGAGCTCAGAAGAGGCCTGATTTCCACCGACCCTCCAAGTGTCAGTGAACTCGGTCTTTACTTCCTCAGCTAACTATGGGCCTGTGTCAGTGATATGATCATCAGATGGTGACCCTGAACCCACCCTAGCTCGATTATCCACTCAGGTGAATGCCTCTACACTGGTGGAGAGTGTGGATGAACGCTTTGACAGTGCATCCTCTGAGGGTCCAGAATCTTCCTCCTCAGAAGTGGAGCTGGAGCTGGAGGTATAGTTGGGGCTGATCTTTTCCTCGTATGCCTGGACTGAGAGTGTACTCTGGAGGCATTGAAGAACATAAAAATGTATTAGTGCTGCAAGTCACAAACATTATGCAAGATATGTATGAGGCCTTCCTGCTTCATGTCTAGCTTGGGGGGAGCAGACCTGAGGCATTCTGACTAGATAGTTAGGTCAGCCCAATCTCCCCTTCGGCACAGGCCCGGTCACCTTCTTCAGCCAATTCCACAACCTCTTCCTTGAACAGGGTTAGGATCCCGATCTTAGGCATTCCTACTCCAGTCTGTGCACATTTGTGCTTTTTGTGTGGACAGAGAGGAGACTGAGAGGCATGGGCATGGATATAGGGACAGTTTCACAGCATTCATGGCTACATATTCTCCTATGCCCCCACAGCTGCCAATGTGTGTCAGCCTTACTGGTGAGAAGAATCTGCCCTGGGGCACCTGAACAGTTAAAGCTGAGGAATACAGCTGGTCTTGTTTTGGCAAAGAGTTAAATTCCTTGGAAAAATCACAAGCATTATGTCATCTGTGTAACTGCGATATTTCTGTCCTGTTCAAAAGCAAGCCACCCTTTTCACTTTTGTCCATGTCCCACCCACCCTTTGCCCAAAACCTATTACATCTGTAGGGCACTGGCCACAGACCCAAAATGTTAACTTTGTTTCTCTCCACTGATGATGCCGCTTATTGAGCTTTTTGCAGCATTTTCTGTTTTTATTTTAAACCCTAGCACAGGTGTGGAGAGCCACTAACAATGTTGTGCAACATTTGGTTCATTAATTAACTCACACACAGTCAGCCCACATGGTGCGCCTAATGGGGATGTCTACCACCCAAGATCCTGTGTGCTAACCTTCTACAGTTGCAAACTTACAATGTTTCATACCCCTGTGAGTGTGACTTTGTATTGAGTGGACAATGGCACTTTCCCTGCTGGTGTGCAGCAGATCATTCTTGCTGAACTGGAGCCAGGTTCTCCTTGGGCTCCACAGCTGCTGACCGGTGCTCCTCCCTCCATCCAGGCCACCTTGGATTGGCAGGATAGCATGAGACTGCCATCCTTAGGAAGGAGGTAATTCCTTCTTGCCCAGATGGCCTGGAGGAGAACCTGCAATGAGACGTTGCTAAAACATGAGCCACTCATTATTTGGACACATTTCCATAGTGAAGGGTGGTTGGGGGAGGGGGGTGTGGTGTGGAGTTGCTGGTGTGTGTGGAGGTCAACCTCCAGAGGTCATACTTGGCAATGAAGAAAGGCGTTCTTGGTTCGCAGTGCTGAATAGTGCTTCGGTACCCTTTAATTATGACAATCAGACCTTTGAAGCAGTACGATAGGGAAGGGTCATGTCCACTCTGCTTCAAGATTCACTACATTGTACGCACATGAATAAGTAATGAGCTGAGAGATGCATATGGCAGAAGTTCACCTTACCCACAATAGAGCAAGTTCAACGCTAGTCCCGTCTCCACACTTTGGGTGATAAACAGAAGATGCCACCCTGAGAGAATGTTTCCCACAAAACAGTAGGTTTGAATTCTTTACAGAAAACTGGTATCACTTTTAAATTATCAAGTGATCTGGACACCTTTTAACAAATAGAGAGAGAGACCAAAATAATCCTTCTTTGTCTGAATGCAGACCCCAACTGTCTAAACCAAAAGTAAAACACAGAGCCACAAACAGCTCCCAGCTCAAAACAAAAGTAAAAATCAGCCCAGCTCCACCCACACAATGATATCACTGAAGCTATTTGGCAAACACACATTTCTTAAAGGGACATTTCCATGACAGTAAGCAATATATGTCAAAAACGATTGAACTAATTTCAATGAAATTTAGTGCAACGATAGGGGATGGCTCAAGGAAGAACTGATTAACTTTTGCTGAACAAGGAGAGCTGGATCTGGAGTCTAGCATTTTTTAAAGGATCTGTTATTATTGGGAGGGATTGCAAAGTGACTTTGTTTTGGAATGTTGTGTGGTTATTATACTTTGAATGTTGTTGATTGTTTTAGAATGGTGTGGATTGTCTCAGTTGCTGTGGTGGAATTTGTCAGAGCTGTCAAAATGTGAGCAGAATTTTCAGAGCAGGCCTGAACCCTTCTCAGTGAGATGGAAGTTCTTAATGAAAATAATTCTTTTTTCAGCTTTGCAGTTATAGAGCATCAGCCAGGCAAGGAAAACCTCAAGGAACAGCTGAGTATATGTAGTAAAGTTGAGTTAATACAGCATGGCAGAGGTATGCCCTCTACGGTTTTATTATTTATTTATTTATTTAAATTTAGAGTACCCAATTATTGTTTTTTCCAATAAAGGGGCAATTTAGCACCTACCCTGCACATCTTTGGGTTGTGGGGGTGAAACCCACACAAACATGGGAAGAATGGGAAGAATGCGCAAACTCCACACGGACAGTGACCCAGGGCAGAGATCGAACCTGGGTCCTCACCTCAGTGTCATGAGGCAGTGGTGCTAACCACTGCACCACTGTGCTGCCAAGTTACGCCCTCCATTGATTGCCCTCTTCACTTGTTTATATTTCTATCAGAGAGAAATCTGAAGTGCTGTTTCCTTCAAAATTTAAATTGAATCCAAAGCAAAATTATTTCATTTGCAGCAAGTACAATGAACTCCCTAAGTACTTTTATGATGTAGTTTTGCACCAGACTGGAGTTTTATTACATGCAGGGAAAGTTTAAATTTATAAGACTGCCATCTTATGATGGCTTGACACTTTGTAGTTTAGTCAGATTGAGCTGATTCCTAAGTTATATTGGCACTTTTACATTAACCTGCAATCTAAGTCATGTTGCAGTGAAATGAAAGTGATAATACAATGTCAGCCTTCATAGAAAGTAAATGTCAAGATTATAAAAACACGTAATGCTACAAAATGCCAAAGTTTTCATAATGTTCAAATTAACCTTTACCCTGTTAATTATGGATTCCTATTGTGTATTGTGAATGATTTTCAGATTTCTATTGGCTCTGGTAGAGTGAAGGTTAATTTCTACCTCAGGCTAAATATCTATGCTCAAAGGCAACTCAGCCATTCCACACGATAGCACGTGAGAGTAGATGGATACAAAGCAAAAAAGAATCAATACAAAGAATAAATGAATGAATTTCCTTCTATTGTCTTCAGGAGAGTCCTCATAGATTTAATAAAGCTGATCTGGATTTCTTGGAATCCCCTTGGGATGAGAATTTTAAACAGCTTCTTTGGTAACTTATGATAGTGAGTACTCTAACTTAGCCTACATCTTAAAGACTCTCCAGCTTCTCCTCTCATAAAAGAATTTTACCCTTAGAGTGCATCCAAAGTTGACATGGCTGGACGTGGATGTAAAACCCAGACCCGGCTGAGATCGCATTGTTAACACAATATTACACTTGTTGGCCAATTAAGGCCCGCTGAGCGTGAAATGCGACTGTCGGTTTCCAGTGCACAGGGGTGGGAACGTGTCAAGTGCTGAGTCCAATGCGGATTTGGCGGGGCTTTAATATGGATGTGGCAGCTCCTAGGAGTTGTGGGGTAGGCTGAGGGAAATGTTTGGAAGAAATCCTTTGAATAACTGTTCCTGGTGTTTTGCCATGGCCTCCGCATGTGATAGTCATGGGAGGTTGGAGGATGTGTCAGGCGGGCACCCTGCACCCCCCCGCCCCCATTTCTTCAATAAGTGTCTGGAAGTCCTGGTGTAGGAGGTCAGTACCAGACAGTATATTCTGATGCCCACAAAAATTGTGAAACCCTTCCTTCATCCTCTTCAGCTGAGACTTCACCTTCCCAAGAGTCAAAGAAATTTAAGTAGATCCCCCCGCCAAGCCGTGTCACAGGATGGAGAAGCTAATCTCCAACCCAATAGGACCCGCCTCCAGGAAATCAGCAAGGCAAAGACTAACATCTGCCCCTACACCCGCCTGCTGCCTGAGCCGGTCCGACCCCCCCCCCGAAAAAGGCTTCTGGGGGTCCTAGTTCCAAGTTCACGAGCACCACCCACGAGAGCTGGAATGGGTCTTCATGGAGGCGAAGTAACAATGAAGCTTTCTACTTTTTCCTGTCAGGAGAAGAGAAGTCAATGCTGCAGAGCGCTGAAGAATAGGTGGAGGAGTAGTAGTTCTGTTCATCCTTACTGTGGTGATGTGCATCAATGTAAATACATGTAGGCTATCTGGACACTAGAGGGAGAACCAGAAACATCACACATACTCAACCAATAGATCAAGTAGATAGGACACGACCAATAGACATTCACGATACACAAGGAGGTGACACGACCACAGGGGGCATTACACCAACCCATATATAAAGGACACCACACACATGATTTGCCTCTTTGCAGTGGAGACAGTCAGTGAGTACAGACACAAAGTTGATTCAATATTACACCGACCACCTGGATTGCAACAACTGGTTAGTCAGTCTGGGTAGCTATAGTAGGATTAGCAGTAGTGTCGAACCCGAGTAATAGAAGTGTAAATAGTTTAATAAATGTGTTGAAGTTATCTCCACGTCTGAACCTTCCTTTGTCAAGTGCACCACAAGGAAGCCGTTTATGTTACGCCTACAACATAACAAATCACTTCCAATGTACAAAAGTGATTCACTGTAGCTGGAGTGCCATTGGCCACCTCACTCTTCTGGGTGTGGTGAGGTGGAGGTCTCAGATAAAGGTTAGAGTGCAGGTCACAGATGTATTTGCCCAGGGTACTGGAAACATTATGGGCTCCTCTCATCAGAAGTGAACTGTCACAGCAAGAGTGCCCATTGAAGCTCCAATGCAGTTGCTACCATGCAGCAGGTCTTCATTGTCTCTTCAACCTGCCTAGCATGCATAATAACTGTCATGATTCAATTTACTGCTCTTTTGCCTTCCTTCCACAAATGCCCCTTGCGAAGGGACCAGTGGAGAGCATGAGGCCCCCGCTTGAGCTCAGAAGAAGACATCACTCCTGCACCAACGTCGCACCATTTCTCTGAATTAGGCATCAACACTGTTACTCACATATCAGTGGGCATTAGGTCATAGAGTCATAGAGGTCTACAGCACAAATAACACCCTTCAGCCCATCATGTTTGCACAAGTCAAAAACAACCACGTTCAGTACTTTAGTCCCATTTTCCAGCACTTGACCCATAGCCTTGTATGCCTTGGCATAGTAAGTGCACATCTAAATTTTTCTTAAATGTTGTGAGGGTCTCTGCCTCCACCACCCTTTCAGACAGTGAGTTCCAGACATTCATCACCCTGGGTGAAAATGTTTTTCCTCATATCCCCTCTAAACCCACTTGTTCAAGAAGGGGAGTAGAGACAACCCTGGTAACTATAGACCAGTAAGCCTTACTTCTGTTGTGGGCAAAACCTTGGAAAGGTTTATAAGAGATAGGGTGTCTAATCATCTGGAAAGGAATAATTTGATTAGACATAGTCAACACGGTTTTGTGAAAGGTAGGTCGTGCCTCACAAACCTTACTGAGTTATTTGAGAAGGTGACCAAACAGGTGGATGAGGGTAAAGCAGTTGATGTGGTGTGTATGGATTTCAGTAAAGCGTTTGATAAGGTTCCCCACGGTAGGCTACTGCAGAAAATACGGAAGCATGGGATTCAGGGAGATTTAACAGTTTGGATCAGAAATTGGCTAGCTGGAAGAAGACAAAGGGTGGTGATTGATGGGAAGTGTGCAGACTGGAGTTCAGTTACTAGTGGTGTGCCACAAGGATCTGTTTTGGGGCCACTGCTGTTTGTCATTTTTATAAATGACCTGGAGGAGGGCGTAGAAGGATGGGTGAGTAAATTTGCAGATGACACTAAAGTCGGTGGAGTTGTGTTGACAGTGCGGAAGGATGTTACAAGTTACAGAGGGACATAGATAAGCTGCAGCGCTGGGCTGAGAGGTGGCAAATGGAGTTTAATGCAGAAAAGTGTGAGGTGATTCATTTTGGAAGGAATAATAGGAAGACAGAGTACTGGGCTAATGGTAAGATTCTTGGCAGTGTGGATGAGCAGAGAGATCTCGGTGTCCATGTACATAGATCCCTGAAAGTTGCCACTCAGGTTGAGAGGGTTGTTAAGAAGGCGTACGGTGTGTTAGCTTTTATTGGTAGAGGGATTGAGTTTCGGAGCCATGAGGTCATGTTGCAACTGTGCAAAACTCTGGTGCGTCCGCATTTGGAGTATTGCGTGCAATTCTGGTCGCCGCATTATAGGAAGGATGTGGAAGCATTGAAAAGGGTGCAGAGGAGATTTACCAGAATGTTGCCTGGTATGGAGGGACGATCTTATGAGGAAACGCTGAGGGACTTGAGGCTGTTTTCGTTAGAGAGAAGAAGGTTAAGAGGTGACTTAATTGAGGCATACAAGATGATCAGAGGATTGGATAGGGTGGACAGTGAGAGCCTTTTTCCTCAGATGGTGATGTCTAGCATGAGGGGACATAGCTTTAAATTGAGGGGAGATAGATATAAGACAGATGTCAGAGGTAGGTTCTTTACCGAGAGAGTAGTAAGTGTGTGGAATGCCCTGCCTGCAACAGTAGTGGACTCGCCAACACTAAGGGTATTCAAATGGTCATTGGATAGACATATGGACGATAAGGGAATAGTGTAGATGGGCTTTAGAGTGGTTTCACAGGTCGGCGCAACATCAAGGGCTGAAGGGCCTGTACTGCGCTGTAATGTTCTATGTTCTATGTTCTAAACCTCCAGCCCATTATGATAAATCTATGCAATCTAGTAATTTATCCTTCCACCAAGGGAAAAAATTCTTCCTGTCTACTTTACCCATGCCGTTCATAATTTTATACATCTCAATCATGTCCCCTCTCAGTCTCCTCCGCTCCAAGGAAAACAACGCCAATCTATTTAATCTCTCTTCATAGCTAAAACTTTCCAGCCCAGCAACATCCTGATAAATCTCCTCTGCACCCTCCCCAGGGCTATCACATCCCTCCCATCATGTGGATTCCAGAACTGCACACAATACTCTAGCTGTGGCCAAACCAACATTTTATCCAGTGCCAGCATAACCCCTCCTGCTTTTAAACTTGATGCCTTGGCTAATAAAGGCAAGTACACAATATGCCTTCTTAACCACTTTGTCCACCTACCCTGCTACCATAAGGGACCGGTGTACATGCACACCAAGGTCCCTCTGAACCTTGGTGCTTCCCAGAATCCTGCTTTTCATCATGCATTCCCTTGCCATGTTTGTTCTGCCCAAGTGCATCACCTCGCACTTATCTGGATTGAAATTCATTTGCCACTGAGCAGCCTATCTCCTCCTGTAATCTAAGATTATCCCCCTCACCATTTACCACTCACCAGTTATCGTATCAACTACAAACTTACTGATCAACCCTCCTACATTCAAGTCTAAAACATTTACAGAAACCACAAATGCCAATAGTCCCAACACTGACCCCTGCAGAGGCTCCCAATTAGCAAAACACCCCTTGACCATCACCCTCTGTTTCCTGCCACCTAGTTAATTCTGGTTCCAATTTGTCAAATTTCCTTGGATCGCATGGGCTCTACCTTCACTATCAGCCTCTTGCGTGGGATGTCTTCTAAAGCCTTGTTGAAGTCAAAGTAGACTACGTCAAATACATTGCCCTCATCTACACACCTGGTCACCTCTTCAAAAAATTAAATCAAGTTGGTCAGATATAACCTCCCATTAACAAAATCATGCTGGGTGTACCTAATTAATCCCTGCCTCTCCAAATGTGGATTCATTCTTTCTCTCAGAATTGCTTCCAATAGTTTTCTGACCACTGAGGTTAGACTGACTGGCCTGTAGTTGCCTGATTTATCCCTTCCTCCCTTCTTGAATAATGGCAGCACATTGGCTATTCTCCAGTCCTCCGGCATTTCTCCTGTAGCAAGAGGAATTGAAAATTATTCCCAGCACCCCCACTATTACCTCCTTTGCCTCACTCAACAGCCTGGAATACATTTCCTGTGGCCCTGGAGGTTTGTCTACTTGTTAGTCTGCCAGACCACTCAGAATTTCCTCTCCGTTTATGTTGATTTCTTTAATTTCATCAAAGTCCTTCTCCCTGATTTCTAAACCCACATTGGTCCTCTCACGAGTGAACACCGACTCAAAGTATTCATTTAGAACCCTACCTACATCCTTCGGCTCCACACACAAATTACCACTGTGGTCCTGTATTCCATGAGTAATGCACAGTGGTGAAGGCACTTCACACTCACATGAGGAGCTGGCAGAGACAGAGAGGTGCCAGAGCGTGACAGTAGGTATGCTGTTGGAGACCAGGATAATGCTGCGTGTGAGGCAGTGATGAGCCTCTGGAATCGTCCATTAGGTGGCAGATGCTGGATGTCCAGCAGGATGCACAGGGAGATGTGGCGGAGCTACATAAGGTCTGCGTCTAATGGCCTCAATCATGTAGGGTATGGAGTATGACCCTTAACACAGAGTGCACAGCCTCCTACATTGAAAGCATGGCAATCCTCATGGAGAGACTGTTTCAGGAACAGGTCCTGGGGTTGGACTTGGGCCTACTATTGTACACATCGGCTGTCAGTGTGAGAGATGGATAAAGTAGTCTCTCTGCTAGCTGTATTTTATTGGTGAGGAGGCAGGTGCAGACAAGCTGCCTGTCGTCTCTGTGGATTCCTCTCAGGCCACTCCGGATGATGGCATTAGATTCTCTGCCCTTCTGCCAATGGCTGCTGCATCTGATGATGCTGCAACAACTGAGAAGTGCCCAGCCATGTGGCTAGATGCATCCTCCCAGGTGGATGCTGCTCAGGCTCTGAAAGCCAGAGAATGACTTCCAAGGTCATGACAGCACAGTGTGGTTAGCACTGCTGTCTCACACTGACAGGGACCCGGGTTTGATTCCAGCCTTGCGTGGCTGTCCGTGTGGAGTTTGCATTTTCTCCCTCTGCCTGCGTGGGTTTCCTCTGGGTACTCCAGTTTCCTCCCACAGTCAAACGATGTGCAGCTTAGATGGCTTGAAAATGCTAAATTTCCCTTTGGTGTCCAAAAGGTTAGGTTCGGACCCCGGATAGGGCGGGGGCATAGGCGTGGGCCTAGGTAGGGTGCTCTTTCTTAGAAAATTAATCTGGGGTGATAGTTTTGGGGAACAAGGAAATGGCAGAGGAGTTAAACAGATATTTTGCATCAGCTTTACAGTGGAAGATACTTTGAATATCCCATTAACACTAAAGAATATGGAGGAGGAATTAAATACCATCACCATCACTGGAGAAGTAGTATTAGACAAACAAATGGGGCGACAGGGGGGCAAAGTGGTGAGCATTGCTGCCTCACAGCGCCAGAAACCTGGGTTCTATTCTGACCATGAGTGACTGTGTGGACTTTCACACTCATACTGTGTCTGCGTGGGTTTTGTCCGGGTGCTCCAGTTTCCTCCCTCAGTCCAAAGATGTGCAAGTTAGGTGGATTGGCCATGCTAAATTGCCCGTTAGTGTCCAAAGTTAGGTGGGGTTACAAGAATAGGGTAGGGGAGTGGGCCTATGCAGGGTGCTCTTTTGCAGGGTCAGTGCAGACTCAATGGGCTGAATGGCCTCTTTCTGCACTGTAGGGATTCTATGATTCTAAAGGCAGATAGCTCCATTGGCCCTGATGGTTTGCATCCTGAGATCCTAAAAGAAGTAGATACAGAGATAGTGGATGCATTGGTCGTAATTTTCTAAAAATCCTTGGATTCTGGAGAAGTACCAGAGGATTGGAAAACTGCCAATGTGATGCCCTTATTCAAGAAGGGAGGGAGGCAAAAGGTGGGTAGCTATAGGTCAATAATCCTAACATCTATTGTTGGAAAAATGTTAAAATCAATTATTAATAGTAGTGCATTTGGGCAACCATATTCTTATAATCATATTCTTCTCAAGAGTCAGCATGGTTTCATGAATGGGTAATCGTGTCTGACTAATTTATTTGAGTTTTTCAAGGAAGTCTCAACCAGGGTGGATAGAGGGGAACCAGTCAATGTGTTGTATTGGACTTCCAGAAAGTGTTCAACAGGGTACTTCACGACAGGTTACATCATAAGATGGTATTGGAGGTAGTATATTGGCATGGATAGAAAATTGGCTAATGGGCAGGTTCTTTTTCAGGTCTGTGACTTGTAGCCGGTGGAGTTCCACAGGGATCAGTGCTATATATTTTAATAAGAAGTCTTACAATACCAGATTAAAGTCCAACAGGTTTGTTTCGATGTCACTAGCTTTCGGAGTGCTGCTCCTTCCTCAGGTGAATGAAGAGGTATGCTCCAGAAACATATATATAGACAGATTCAAAGATGCCAGACAATGCTTGGAATGCGAGCATTAGCAGGTGATTAAATCTTTACAGATCCAGAGATGGGGTAACCCCAGGTTAAAGAGGTGTGAATTGTATCAAGCCAGGGCAGTTGGTAGGATTTCGCAGGCCAGATGGTGGGGGATGAATGTAATGCGACATGAATCCCAGGTCTCGGTTGAGGCCGCACTCATGTGTGCGGAACTTGGCTATAAGCTAGCTGGCATCTTTGAATCTGTCTATATATATGTTTCTGGAGCATACCTCTTCATTCACCTGAGGAAGGAGCAGCGCTCCGAAAGCTAGTGACATCGAAACAAACCTGTTGGACTTTAACCTGGTGTTGTAAGACTTCGTACTGTGCTCACCCCAGTCCAACGCCGGCATCTCCACATCAAAGAGATATTGATAGATTAAGTAAGTGGGCAGAAATTTTGCCAACAGAGTATAATGTGGAAAAACGTGAACTTGATCATTTCGAAAGAGATAACAAAAGAACACAGTGTAATTTAAATGCAGAAAAACTGTAGAAATTTGCAACACAAAGGCATTGGGGTTACTTGTGAACGAAACACAGAATGCGAGCACACAGGTGCAGGCAATCAGGAAGGCTAATGACATGTTGGTCCTTATTTCAAGGGGGTTGGAGTATAAGAGCAACTGTACAAGGTACTGGTGAGACCACATCTGGAGTAATGTGAGCAGTTTTGGTCCCCTTATTTAAGAAAAGATATTGGGATGTATTCTCCGCCTCCCCAGCTGTGTGTTCCTTGGTGATGCGCCTGTCATGATATGCAGACACACACATAATGATATACAGACAAGCAGCTGATGGACACAGATAACAGGACATGACCAATAAGCAGGCAGGATACTCAGGGGTGGGATCTGACTATAAAACACACGAGGCACTCACACTCCGCCTCTTTCCACTGATGAACATCTAGAGAGTCAGTCAAGGGTGTTGTTACAATCTCACACCTCCACTATGTGGCTAAGAGCTAGTCTGGTTCAGTCAGACAGAGTAACCACACTTAAATTAGCAGAGAGTCGAACTCACAGAGAACTGTGCTAACTGTGTTATTAGTTCAATAAACCTGATTGAACTAACTTCAAGGTCTGGAGTATCTTTCTGATCTAAGCTGCATCCAGTTGCAGCCAGTGTTAGACCAGTGTACCTAACACGACATGATACCAGGTGACTACTAATTTAAGGTGGCTTATCAGTCCGTTCCGTGACGACCAGCAAATGTATCCCGGCACCATGGAGAAAATTCAGGCTTCTCACCAGCTCAGGACCTCCGGCAATCTCAGTGCCCACTGGCGGATATTCAAGCAAACGTTTCTGCTGTACATCGAAGCCTCAGACCTCGAGGGTGCGTCTTATGCAAGAAAGATCGCGCTTCTCCTCTCAACAGCGGGTGATCAAACCATCAAACTCTTCAACTCGTTTAACTTCATTGAAGGCCAGGACAAGACAAAGTTTCAGACCATCCTGGGCAAGTTCGATAGTCACTGTGAAGTGGACACCAATGAAATCTTCGAGAGCTACATATTCAAACAATGTCTTCAAGGAAAAGATGTATCTTTAAATGCCTTCTTAACTAGCCTCTGCCTGCTAGCGCTGTCCTGCAACTTTGGTGATATTGCTGACTCCATGATCAGAGACCAAATCGTGTTTGGAGTTCATTCTGATCCTCTGAGAGAGCAGCTCTTAAAAAGCAAGCATATACCCTGCCAGTCGTGATTGAAACATGTACAGTGCACAAGCACGCAGAAAATCGGTATTCCCAATACAAATCGGCTGAAAATGAGAAACTTGCCTCCCACGAGGCTGTGAGTGTGCAGGCCATCTCCTGGATGCAGCGCCTCAGCATTGAAGACAGCGGCGATCTCGTGTGCATTTCCCGGAGCCCCACGCATGCGCGATGCGAATGGGATAACGAAGCGGCTGACACCCACACTGTGCAGGTGCAGACGTCTGCTGACCGCACTGCGCATGTGCGACAACATACACCGCGTCACGCCGCTGACGTCATGACGTGCCCGAACTGTGGCAGCGCCCACTTAAAGGGACACTGCCCTGCAAGAGGCAGGCGATGTTTAAACTGCGGGAAGCCTGGACACTTTGCAGCCTTGTGCAGGTCTGCACCACCAGTCAGAGGCCAGCGCTCCCAATTCCGATGACGGCGCGTCCAGAATGTGCAATGATGATTACAGGATTCTGGTCCTGGCAGCACAACGGATCCAGAGGACGAGTGCCTGGAGTCCGCCTACCGAGTGGGCATCATTACCACACGTGAACGTGCCACACCTAACTCATCTCGCATTCAGTCCATCCTCGTTGTGGATTCAGAAGACGAATGGCGTGCGGTGATGCAGGCCAACCGCTGCTCGGTCCAGTTCAAGCTGGACACAGGTGCTTCTGGCAACCTCCTCTCACAGGCAGGCTTCAAACGCATCAAGAAGCCCCCCAAGGTCCTTCCAGCAGCCTGCCAGCTCCTGGACTATAACGGTAATGCCATCACGGCACTGGGGTCCTGTCATCTACTCATCTCCAACCGGAGCACCCATGTACGGCTAAGGTTTGAAATTGTCAAGCCGGACAGGGCATCCCTACTGGGCGCGCATGCCTGCAAAAAGCTAAACCTGGTGCAGCGGGTTTATTCAACGACATCCTCGAACGTGGATCTTCAAGCTGGCATTGACGACATCCTCGCTCAGTATCCAGATGTGTTTGACGGGATGGGCACTTTGCCATATCGGTACAAGATCCTCCTGCGACCTAATGCCAAGCCAATGGTCCATGCACCACGCCGGGTCCCGGCTCGGCTGAAGGAGTGCCAGAAGGAACAGCTGAAGGAGCTGCAGCAGCAGGGGAACATTCCAGGCTAACCAAACCGACTGATTGGGTCAGCTCGATGGTGGTGGTTAAAAAACCCTCTGGAGACCTGCGCATCTGCATTGATCCCAAGGATCGCAACCAGAATATAATGTGTGAACACTACCCCATCCCGAAGCGGGAGGAACTCACCAGTGAGATGGAAAATGCACGTTTTTTCACGAAGTTAGATGCGTCACATGGATTCTGGCAATCCAGCTGGATGAGCCCAACAGAAGGCTCTGCACCTTCAACACAACGTTTGGCACGTACTGCTATAACCGTATGCCGTTCAGCATCGTCTCGGCATCAGAGATATTTCATTGCATCATGAAACAGATGATGGAGGGCATCGAAGGGATTCGTGTGTCTGTGGACGATGTCATCATATGGTCCACGACCCCTGAGGAATATGTTTCCCGTCTCCAGCAGGTATTCCGCCATGTCCACGCCAATTGCCTGAAGCTGAACAGGCCAAATGTTGCTTTGGCATAACGACACTCAAGTTCCTAGGAGACCAGATCTCTCAGCAGGGCTTGTGCCCCGACACAAGACAAGGTCAAGGCCATTGCAGCCATGAAGCCCCGGAAGACAAGAAGGCAGCATTGCGCTTCCTGGGCATGGTCAATTTTCTGGGCAAGTTCATCCCAAACATGGCCTCACACACCACGGCCCTACGAAACCTAGTGAAGAGGTCCACTGCCTTCAAGTGGAAGGCGGCCCATCAGGCAGAGTAGTTGGAGCTGAAAGCCAGGCTCACCGCTGCACCCGTATTGACGTTTTTCGACCCAGACAGGGAAATGAAAATCTCGACAGATGTGAGCCAGGATGGCATCGGTGTGGTCCTGCTGCAACGCGATGACACTTCATCCTGGCCACCGGTTGCCTACGCATCAAGGGCAATGACGCCCACAGAACAAAGGTATGCACAAATCGAGAGGAATGCCTGGGCCTTCTCACTGTCATTTTCAAGTTTCACGACTATGTCCACGGCCTGCCGACATTCACAGTTGAGACGGATCACAGGCTCCTGGTCCACATTATTCACAAGGACCTTAATGATATGATGCCTCGTTTGCAGTGCATCCTCCTCAAACTCAGAAGGTACGACTTTGACCTGGTCTACACGCCTGGCAAGGAGCTCATCATTGCCGATACACTGTCCCGCTCCATCACCATGCCGAGTGAACCACTGAATGTCATCTGGCAAATTGAGTCACAGGTCGAGTCACAGGTGCAGCTGTGTGCTAGCACCCTCCCGGCATCTGATGAGAAGGTGATTCATATCCGTGCGGAGACAGCCAAAGACCTCCTCTTGCAGCGTGTTATGCAACACCTAGCCAATGGCTGGCAAAAAGGGCAGTGCTCTCAATTTTTCAATGTAAAGGACGACCTGACGGTGGTTGATGGTATCCTCCTCAAACTGGACCGATTGTAATTCCACACAGTCTCCAGAGCTTGGTGCTCCGTCAAATCCATGAGGGCCACCTGGGTGTGGAAAAGTGCAGACACAGAGCCAGGCAGGCTGTCTACTGGCTCGGGATCAGCCAGGACATCGCAAACATGGTCGTTAACTGTGCGACCTGTCAATGCTTCCAGCCAGCGCAGAGTAAGGAGACACTTCAACAGCATGAAATCAAAACCTCTCCGTGGTCCAAGGTTGGCATCGACCTCTTTCATGCAAATGGTGGTGATTACGTGTTAATCATTGATTACTTTTCCAACTACCCCGAAGTTGTGAAGCTCTCAGACCTCAGATCTCGGACCGTCATCAAGGTCTGGAAGGAGACGTTCTCGAGGCATAGTATCCCACTCACTGTCATGAGTGACAATGGCCCGTGCTTCAGCAGCCATGAATGGTCTCTGTTTGCCAGGTCGTATCAGTTCAAACACGTCACTTCCAGCCCGCACTATCCGCAATCAAACGGAAAAGTTTAGGAGGGGTGCACATAGTGAAGCAACTCATCTGCAAGGCCGCGGATTTTGCGTCTGACATTCACCTTGCGCTGCTTGCGTACAGGGCGACCCCACTGTCCACAGGCATGTCGCCGGCTCAACTCCTGATGATCAGGGACCTGCGAACGACACTTCCAGCCATACACGTGCCCAACCTGGATCACTTCCCGGTGCTGCAGAATGTGCAGCAACTCAGAGACTGGCAAAAACAGGGCAATGATGCTCATGCCACCGATTTTCCCGTGTTATCCCCATCAGACACTGTTCGGGTCCAGATCCCTGATGGAGGCTCATCAGCTCCAGTTGTCGTTGTTCGACAGGCTGCCCTCCACTCGTATGTTGTACGTATGGCTGATGGTTCTGTTGTGCGACGAAACAGACGGGCACTGTGCAAAGTTGCCTGCCCGCAACCACATTCTTCTCCGTTTCCTTCTGTTGTTTTGCCACCTCCTGATGCCTCGACTCACGAGGTCACCAGTCAGGCTTCAATCCCACCCATCAAGGCGCTGTCGTCCGCACCATCACCTCTTTGGCGGTCGACCAGGATCAGACACAAGCCACAAAGACTGGACTTATGAACATTTGTTCTGTTTGCTATATTCTGTGTTCTCGCATTAGACAGCTGTTTTCACATGTACATATGTTCACATCTACTGCATGTATATATGTTAATATTGGCCTATTCTTGTAAATACGTTCACATATGTCATCCAAACATTAAAAAAAAAGGGGCGATGACATGATATGCAGGCACACACATAATGATATACAGGCAAGCAGATAATGGACACAGAGAACAGGACATGACCAATAAGCAAGCAGGACACTCAGGGGTGAGATCTGACTGTAAAAGACACGAGGCACTCACACTCCGCCTCTTCCAACTGATGAACATCTAGAGAGTCAGTCAAGGGTGTTGTTACAATCTCACACCACGTGGCTAGGAGCTAGTCTAGTTCAGTCAGACGGAGTAACCACACTTAAGTTAGCAGAGAGTCGAACTCACAGAGAACTGTGCTAACTGTGGTATTAGTTCAATAAACCTGATTGAACTAACTTCAAGGTCTGTAGTATCTTTCTGATCTAAGCTGCATCCAATTGCAGCCAGTGTTAGACCAGTGTACCTAACACAACAGCACCCTTGTTGGCTGCGGGATTCGCCCACCGTCGGTCAATGAGATTTCCCATTGTGGCCACCTTATGCCACCGGGAAACCCGTGGGTGGGGTTGTGCTGCCGGCGGAATGGAGAATCCTGCCGGCGGGAGAATTCACCTTATTTAATTGGCCGTGGTTCAGAGAAGGTTCATTCGGATTATCCCCAGTATGGAGGGATTGTCTTAAAAGCAAAGGTTGGGACTCTACTTGTTGAAATTTAGAAGAATAAGGGGTGAGTTCATTGAAACAAACAGTATTCTTAAGGTGCCTGACAGGGTAAATGCTGAGAGGAGTCTTCCCCTCATGGGAGAATCGAGGGCCAGAGGGCTCAGAATAAAGGGGTGCCAATTTAAGACTGAGATGAGGAGGAATGTCTTCTCTCAGAGGGTTGTGAGTATTTGGAAGTCCTTGCCACAGAGAGCTGAGGGGACAAAATCCTTGTGTATATTTAAGGCTGAAAGAGATAGATTCTTGATCAATACGGAGATCAAGGGTTACGGGGTTAGGGCAGGAAAGTGGATGTGAGGAATGTTGGATGAGCCATGATCTTATTGAGTGGTGGAGCAGGTTTGAGGGTCCGAATGGCCTACTGCTGTTCCTAATTTTTATTGCCTTTGGGTCTTATAGAGGATACTGCAATGCACTCCCAATCGATCCAGGATTATGAAGTGCAACTTCCGCAGCCCAGCGGTCCTCTCCACCACCACTTTTGTGGAACCCTGATTCCTGTTGTATCTATCCTTGGCCTCAGTTTTTGTGTGACTGAGTGGGGTCATCAGCCTCCTCTTCAAGGGATAGCCCTTGTCACCCAGGAGCCATCCATTCAATCATGCAGGAGCCACAAACTGCCTTGCCACCTGTGACCGCTGCAAGATTAAGCATCATGTAAACTTCCAGGGAAACAGGCAGAAACTTGGAGAATCTGTGTCTGGTGGTCACAGACAATCTGAACATTCATCGAGTGGAATCCTCTTTCTATTTATAAAAGCTCCTGGTTCACCTGTTGGTGCTTTGATGGCCACATGACTGCAATCTATTGCACGCTGGATGTGGGGGAACCCAGCCATCACAGCAAAGCCTCATGTTCTCTCCATCTGGCTCACCTCATCTGTCTGGTAGTTTGATGAATGTGTGGACCTATCTAAAGATGGCACCAGTCAGCAGCTTCACACAACTGTGTGCGTTTGATTGAGACCCGACGCACAGATCCCTGAAAGGATCCAAATGTGTAGATGTTGGGGGCCACTGTGACCTTCAAAGCCACTGGCTTGGGGTGTCTGCCCAAGCAGTTACCAGACATATCATGTGACATGTTGCTGTCCCTGGAGAGGTGGTTCCTCTTGCAACACCAGACATTGGATATTTGGAGGTAGCTGGGGCTCTGTCTGTAAACGCTAGCTACTGGGAAATGGCATCTGTGGTATAACCGCAAGGCTTGGTCCCCCTCTGACCCTGCACCAACTAAGCCCATGCAATCTCCTCTTAAAGGTCGCTCTCTGGAATCACAAAGTGATGAACTCACAATGACACAGAAAGTGCTGGCGCTCTGGGGCCTTTTATCCCGCCCTTGGATCAGGAATTGATAGAAACATGATTTTCACCCATCGGTTTTGTTTGTGTAACAAGCTGAAAATCGCACACAACATAAAATTGCTCTGTATTGGCTTGTTATTGGCCTTGAAAGCCCTTTAATTCTTGCTGTGCGTATATCTGATTCACTAAGTGCCCGCCACCGTTGAAAATACACATGTGCGCGATGATGTTGTGAAGCATGGCGAACATCAGTTTTCACGTTTGGTCAGGGCAAGCACGTGCCCGACCCCGAATGTAAAATCCTGGCCCTCATGCTTGAACTCAGGCCTTGGAATCTGGTCACTACAAATCTCAAAAGAATCTCACATGTAAATATAGCCCCTGGGTGGTGAGGGACATGCCCGGGCATGACCTTCTGGTACTCCCTCTAGCACTGCCCACAGGCACTCCCAGGGGCTTCCAGGGAGTCCTCTGAGGAGCTCCTTTGCAAGTGTTCCCCTTTAACCATAGGGGCTTTGCCCTTCTGCCTGTGGGGGGGGGGGGTGTCTCCTTACCCATTGGGGGTGGGGGGGTTGCCTTTCTCCATAGGTGGGGGTGTTCCCCGTATCTTTGGGGGATTTTAGTGTCCATGGGGGGGAGGGGCGCCTTTAATGAAAGCAAAGATCGAGGTGCCCTTTGGAAAGGTCGCCCTGGTCTCAGGATTCCCAGGATTGGCAGCTTTCTAAGGGCCCCACCCCACCAGCTGGCTGTGTGAATCTTGCATCCCCTTCGAAATTGCACAGAGTGCTGTTCAATATGACAAGAAAAGCCAGCTGTGCAGGCTTTGCACTGGTTTGCTCACCTGAGCCTCTGCTCTGCATTTCTGGCAAGATTCCGGCCAATGTTTTGAGTTGAATATGACTTTTATTTGTGAGAAGAAGCTTATTTGAATTGACACGTTAACTCTGTTTCTCTCTCCACTCATGCTGCCAGACCTATCGTGCACTTTCAGTTTTGATTTCAGATTTCCAGCATCTGAAGTGTTTTGCTTTTATCTTAGATATCTTTGAAGTATGGTGCTTGATGCAGTATAATTAACATGGCAGTCAATTTGCACACAGCCAGCTTCCACAAACAACAATATGATAATGATTGGATAATCTCCTTTGTGATGTTGGTTGTGGGAATAAATATTAACCAGGGCACTGGAAGTACCTGCTCTTCTTCTAAATAATGCCTCGGGATCTTTTACTTCCACCTGAAATGGTAGACGGGGCCTTTGAGGGCTCATTTGAAAGACAGCACCACTGACAGTTTAATACCCTCATAATACAGCACTGGAGGGTGCAGCTAGATTTTTGTACTCCAGTCATGGAGTGGGAGCTACTGACTCAAAAGCGAGAGTGCTACCAGGAACAACCTGGTCAGTATATTCAGAGACTATTTTGGTATCTTATGTGCATTAAGTTTTATTAGTAAATGGATTAGCAGTCATTTCTCCAATGCCATAGATGTAAAGAGGTCTGACTAAAATGTTACAAATATTGTTGACAGTATTTTGTTTTCAAAACGATATAAAAAGATCAATCGCTCATAAAGATGTTATGGGCCAGGGTTTAGAGTACCCCAAAGGGTATCATGGAGTTCACCTGACCCACAACTTTTAATAGATTGTGGTATGGGGAACACACGGGCCCACTCTGCAGGTGTGATGCAAACAGAAATCTACAGTACTTTTAAATTAAAACAATGTTTATTTTTGAAACCAGTTAACACATTATAAACCCACAGTAAACATCTTAACAACTATCAACACCAATAAATCCCCCAAAGAATACAGTACTTGACAGATAATCCTTAATAAATTCCCAAACAACATCCGGAAGACAAAATACCCTTTTTAACACAAAGATCAGGTTTCAATTCACTATTGAGAGCAGTCAGCACTTTGAAATCACCCAATTGATTTGGAGACAGTCTTTAGTTTGCAGAGAAATCCATGCACATCTGCTGGATTTCATTGCAGCTCTTCTCTCTGAAAACGAAACTAAAAACTCACTCTATAGCAGCCTGCTCAAAAACAAAAGTAAAGCAGACAGACAGCCCAGCTCCACTCACACTCTGACATCTCTAAGCTCTCTAATAAACACCCATTTCTTAAAGGTACACCCAGTACAGCTAATCAATAAACCCAATTTCCTAAAAGGTACTCTCACATGACACCTCCCCAAGAAAACAAAACAAAACATCAACTTAAAGATGGTTTCATTTTTCACCTTTTCACTTTCCTTTAGGAAATATGGACAGTGAATATACATTTCTTTTTTTTAACAAAACAAAACATGCAAACATTTATAATAATATAGTCTATTTTACTTCTTCTTCCTCCAACAGGAATTCTTCTCAATTGACAGTCTCTTTGAACAAGGAGTTCTTTGCACGATCCATCCATTTCTCTACACCGCGGCATTTCTCTTTAAAGTCAGATACTTTAGTTCAATCTGATCACAGAGTCCCTTGTAATTCTCCAACACAGGAGCATTGGTTATCACAGCTTTCAGGCAGTCACGTGCCTGTTGAAACTCTGCTGTCCACTGGAATTTGTTATCTTCTTGAGCAAATCCGTCAGTGTCGAGGGTATCGGAAACTCCCCAATAACTTTTGTTTTCACCTCCCGTGGGACCATTCGACTCTGCCCAATTTTATGGCCAAGGAAAGTGACTTGGGCTTTTCCAAATTCACTTTTGGCTAGGTTTACCACCAAACCCGCCTCCTGAAATCGATCGAATAACTCCATCAGATGTTTCAAATGTTCTTTCCATGTCTGGCTGAAAATTACCAGATCGTCGATGTATATCGCATAATTGGGTAATCCTGAAACAATTTTATTAGCTAACTGTTGAAATGTGGCTGGGGCGTTTTTCATGCCAAATGGCATAACTTTGAATTGGTCTATACCATCTGGAGTCACAAAAGCTGAAATCTCCTTCACCCTTTCGGATAAAGGTACCTTTAAGTAAATCCAGTTTGGAAATGAAAGTTGATTGTCCCATTTTCTCAAAGCAATCCTCCAAACGTGGAATAGGATAAGAGTCCATTCTTGTATCTGTATTAACTTTTCTATAGTCTACGCACAACCGTTGGGTAACGTCCGTTTTGGTACCATCATTATGGGTGAGCTCCATTGGCTGCAACCCCTTTCAATTACGCCATTTTTAAGCATACTCTGAATTTCTTTGTTAGCCTGTGCCAATTTTAAAGGGTTAAGTCTATATGGATGTTATTTGATTGGAACAGCATTTCCCACATCTACATCATGTATAGCCATTTTAGTACTTCCCAATTTATCTCCACAAACTTGCTCATGTAATATCAATAACTCTTTCAGGTCAGTCTGTTTTTCCTCTGGAAGGTAATTCAACAATTTCTCCCAATTTTTAAGAACATCCTCGTTTCCCAATTTAATTTGAGGTATGTCAAATTCACAGTCAACTGGATTTGGTTTGTCACTTTGAGTTAGAATCATTCCTTTTTCTCTCCTTCCCTTTCAAAGTGCCTTTTAAGCATATTCACATGACACACTCGGTGAGTTTTCCTTCTAGCTGGCGTTCTTACCACATAATTCACCTCCCTTAATTTCCTTTCAATCTGATAAGGTCCACAAAACCTTGTTTTTAAAGCTTCACCTACCACTGGTAACAATCCTAAAACTTTATCTCCACTGGCAAAACTACGAACTTTGGATTTCTTGTCCGCTACCCGTTTTATCACATGTTGTGCAATTTTTAAATGCCGTCGAGCCAATTCATCTGCTCTATTTAATCGTTCCTTAAAATTTGACACATAATCCAATAATGTAAATTCCGACTGCTCACCCACCAATTTTTCCTGAATCAATTTAAGTGGTCCTTTTACCTCATGACCAAAAATTAGTTCAAAAGGACTGAATTTGGTTGACTCAGTACGAGTATCAGTATCAGAATTTGGTTGACACAGTATCCTAATCCTCTGGATAATCTTGACAATAAGCCCTCAACATTGTCTTTAATGTCTGATGCCACCTTTGTAACACTCCCTGCAATTCTGGATGGTACGCAGTTGATTTTCAGTGTTTTATTCCTAAACTATCCATAACTTCTTTGAATAGCTTTGAGATAAAATTTGATCCTTGATCCGATTGTATTTCTGTGGGTAGTCCATATCTAGTAAAGAATTTAAGTAACTCCACCACAATATTTTTAGCTGTAATGTTACGTACTGGAATGGCCTCTGGAAACCTAGTAGACACATCCATTATAATCAAAAGATAATGATTCCCACTTTTAGTTTAAGGAAGCGGTCCTACGCAATCAATTAAGTCCCTTGTAGAAGGTTCCTCAAATGCTGGAATGGGTATTAAGGGTGCTGGTTTTATCACTGCATGAGGCTTCCTTATCACTTGACATGTGTGACGTGACCCACAAAATTTAGCTACATCTTTATGTAGTCCAGGCCAATAAAAATGTTTTTGGATTTTCGCTCGAGTTTTCCTTACTCCCAAATGACCTCCCACTGGTACCTCATGTGCAACTTGCAATGCCTCCTTTCTATACCCTACCGGCAATACTACTTGAACTTCTGCCCACTTTTCATCCGCCTTCATATGTAATGGTCTCCATTTTCTTATCAAGACATCACTTTTATGGGAATAACACTCTGGTATACATGCAGATTCCTCTTCCGTGTATGCTTTCTGATACATCCGGTTTATTTCTACATCTTTCTGTTGTAACTCCACCCATTTTCCTGAACTAAAAATATCCGCCTCATACTCCACCTGTTCTTTTCTTTTTCAACCACCTGATCAAAAATTGTTTCTGATAACTGCACTTCACCTTTATCTTCATTCTCTGATTTCTCCTCTAACTTAACCTGTGACTTTGCAACCTTGTTACTACACAATCCAGAAAAATCCCACAATATTCATCCTTCGACACTTCAGTTGTCTGATTTTCCACTGGCTTATCAACCACAGTAGGCATCACTCCCACTTGCGATCCAGCTATATCATTACCCAAGATAAACTGTATTCCTGGACAAGATAGTTTCTCTCTTACTCCTACTACCACTTCACCACTCTTCACTGGACTTTCCAACCCTACCCTATATAATAGAACACTACTCTTCTCACCCTGAATTCCACATATTACCACCTTTTCTGGCAACATTCTTCCCAAACTACATAACTCCTCATCTCTTACCATTAAAGATTGACTAGCTCCTGTATCTCTTAAAATTGTGACTTCTTTACCTGCTCCTCCTGATACACGTGAGTAAACTTTACCGACACAAGTAAATTCATTAAAGAGATCTGGCACCTTCTTATCAATCACCTCTTGATCAGGCTGTACAATCTTTTGCACCTCCTTCACTTCACGTGGGCTTTCCTTTACCACTTTAACAAACCCCACTGTCTTATCCTGTTTTACCATATCAGCCTTCCCAGTGCTTTTCTTTCACCACCAACGCTGACTTTACATGGCCTAGTTTATTACAGTGAAAACATTTTAAACTTTTCATGTCTCTTCCACCCTTCTGGATTTCCTTTTTAATCTGAGGTACACTCTCCTTATTATCTCCCATCAGATCTCCTTTACCTTTACCACTTGAGTATTTCTCATGTCCCCAGTTTCTATCCCTCACAGGCTGAAACTGATGTCGGAAACCAAACTTTGATTTATGAACTAATTCATAATCATCTGCCATTTCTGCTGCTAATCTCGCAGTTTTAACTCTCTGCTCTTCCACATGAGTTCTCACTACATCAGGAATTGAATTTTTAAACTCCTCCAAAAGTATAATTTCTCTGAGAGCTTCATACGTTTGGTCTATTTTCAAAGCCCTTGTCCACCTGTCAAAATTATTCTGTTTATCCTTTCAAATTCCATGTATGTTTGACCAGGTTCTTTCCTTAAATTTCTAAACCTTTGTCTGTAGGCTTCAGGCATTAGTTCATATGCACCTAAGATGGATTTTTTGTTCTGTCTGGATTCCTGACAATGAAGTGCATGGTTGTGACTGCAGACCACATAAAATTCTCTTCATAGGTTGTGTATAACGACATCATCATTCCCAAACAAAATTATGATCTTTGGGTAATTCCATGTCAATCATTCGCAAAGACCACACTGCTTAAGTGACTGTGATTGATTTTACACTTATAATTTGTCTTATGAAACTTTTGCCTACTCATTGTATTTTGTCAGGGAAATCAGCCTGCTTTTATCGAGAGAATTGCTGGCAATAAGATCTGTTTGCTGCAATTTGTATAACCTCTTTTTAAATAGATTCTGCCTGCGGAGTAAATATTTTGTTGTTCAATAAATCGCTGCAAATCCCATCCTGTCCTGCCTCCAACTCATTAGCTGTTATGGTGGTATCAGGATTTACTCTGCTTTTTGTCTGCCTTGTGATTCATCCAAACTTGGTGGTGTGAAGCGAAGGCTTGCCCAAGGCAAAACAATGATTGCTTATGCATAGGGCCTCAAATCACTTTCCTTCTTAAACAGGTAAGTCTAATCCAGTTTTACTCAAGTACTTTATCTTTCTTATTACATTTAAATGAGGAATGGAAATGATAGTTTATCTTGATGATTGGATATGCAATTATGATCAGTGAAATTTCATTTGCCATAATGTCAGAAAGATTGTAGCTGGTGGCAGCAAGGTGCGGGGGGTGAAATTCGTCATGGGCAGTTGCACTAAATGGGAGATATCCAATCGGTATCCAATTGTCAAGCCTCTGGATTTTATCTTGCATTGGTCTGTAACCCTTGGATTTTGTCTTGCATTGCCAGGGTAAAATGGGCTGCAAATTTGCTTCCACTCTGTATTACCATATGATATCACTGCTGCATGAAGCACTGTCCATGTAATTAATTACATTGAAGGGATATTTGACAATTAAAGCAGCCATTTTTGTACACACCAAGATGTCTGAAACAACAATGAGATGGCTTATTTTTGGTCCTGGAATGTTGAACATGACACAAGAACTACATGTTATATTAGAAGGGCGAAAGTCTGATGCAATGAAAAATCCAGAAGGAATTTCAGCATGCCTCTCTTTGAAAGCAGCCATCTCAATATAATTTTACTCTGGGTTTGGCATTGAATGCACTGCAGCAGGCCTGAAATTGCAAGAGCAATTTCAAATAGACTGTTTAAAATGTTCATTCATTTGGAAGAACTGAGAGTTTCAACAAAGTGAGGGAGAAATATTATCATGGACTGGGGATACTCAAAGGTTACATCTGTTTTAACAATGCCTACCTTGACGTCCTTCTTGGGGCAGTGAGAGGGATACTGTCCATAAGGAACCTCTTTTCAATCCTTGTCTGATCCTTGAGTCCCTTTTAATTCATGTCTTGCTGACTGCTTTTAAATTGCGGATTTAGCTTTGGAACTACAGCCTATTGACCCCCACCCCACCCCACCCCCATTGCTGCAAGCTGCTATTTGAACTGGCTAAGGGGATTCCCTTCCGTCCAGTGTGCTATGTGGCAGGGTCCCGTGATGTCACTTTGATGGACTTAGCCAGCAGACAATCAACTCTTTTGAAACCCGGGTCTTTGGTAGGCTCTCGATTCTGATTAGTGTGGGCTATTCTAGAAAGTTCTGCAAAGAAAGGCAGATTGGCTCTCACATTTTAGTTCCGCTTTTGGACATAGCTGAAGAAGGTTTTGAGTTCTCTCTCCCTGAAGGGAATGGATCTCTCTCAAAACCCCCAGGTAAGGCTCTGTTTTCTCCTCAGTTACATTGGTAGGCATTCCCTGTGTGAATGTTTTTGAAGTTAGTTTTCTGTTGGATCAAGAAGCTGGCGAGTTCAAGCCCTGATCTCTCTGTTTTGATGGATCTCTGTCTGAAGGTGCAAAGTAAAGACCTTTCTCTCTCTACATTCAGATTGACCCAAGGAAAGTCAGTCCAGCTGTAGGCAAGGTGTGGGGAATAATGTGGGGGGTGGTTAGCCAGCTGGTGGGCATGTCCCCTGGACAGTCGAGGGTGTGGGGCAGTCCTGTGGGTGGAGGGGGGGGGGGGGGGTCTGTCTGGTGTTTAAATTAGTTACACAGAAATTGGAAGAGGTTTTATTTCTTATTACTCTGTCAGAGTAACTATTAGTGTAATCCTGGTAAAAACTCCTGAAGTTAGTGATTTAAGTCACTTTGTCAGATGGCTACCAATGCAGTGCAATTGTCCAGATAAAGTTAGTCCTCCTGGATGATTGCCATGCAAATGTTTACTTTTGGAAGTCCCGAGAGGGATACCCCAGCGTATGTTTGCTGTGCCCACCCCCTTCCCCCCCAAGTCCACCGCTGGGGAGCCTGAAACTATTGGCCCACAATCTGCAGGTCTCTACTGCTGGTGGCCTAATCATTTTTCACCAAGATCAGGGCAGGATTATCCGAGCCCACGGCGAGTCGGAGAATCGCCGGGGAGGCGGGAAATTCCCTCCACTCCGCTCCGATGCCGGGCCGCGATTCTCCGGCAACCGGAGAATCGGCGGAAATCACGCCCGCGCAGTCACCGCGGCGCTGGTTGAGGGCCGCTGAAAGAGGCCCCCACGGCGATTCTCCACGGGCAACCGGCCGAACTCCTGTGGTCGGGAGGTCCGGTGGGAGGTCGGACCCGCGGCCGCAGTGGATGTCCTGCCAGGGGATCTGACTCCAGAGGGGGGGGGGGCCTCCATGGAGTCCAGACCCGCAGTCGGGGGATTCCGATCGGCGGGCACCCGCGATCTTGCGATCTGGAGAGGGCCTACCTCCTTCTGCGCGGGCCCGCTGTAGGTTTCCGCCATGTTGCTCCGCGCTGGCACGGAGACGGCAACCATGCACATGCGCCGGCGCGGATTTTGGAGAATCCCGGCCCAGATCTCAGGCAACCCAAGCATCATCCGCCTTTCTCTGGTTGTCAGTATGCCTGAAGTCTGTCTGAGTCACCTCTTTCTTGGTGAGGGGCAGGAAATTAGCTGTGAGCTTTGAATATTCATTACTATATTGCCTGACTTTTATTGGACCCCCATGAATTTTTGTTGTGTTCTTGGCTTAGTTTTAATCGCGAGTTTCAGGAAGCTCCGGAAACTTGAAAATATGCCATTAAATTTTATTGTTGGTTAAATTATGACTCCAATTGAGTGATTAACGTATTTAACTTGCTAATCCACATCTCTGGAGGGATTTACATGCAATCAGCCAAACAGGCCTGAATTAAACTAGAATTTGTCATGTTGCTGACAGCTTCTGGACTAACCACCATATTCAGCAACTTTAAACTCCATCTGACCGAAAGCCACACACATTTCAG
Source organism: Scyliorhinus torazame (assembly GCF_047496885.1). Lineage (NCBI taxonomy): Eukaryota > Metazoa > Chordata > Chondrichthyes > Carcharhiniformes > Scyliorhinidae > Scyliorhinus > Scyliorhinus torazame. Next base: position 93,984,601 of record NC_092714.1, on the reverse strand, counting down.
TGTTGCCCTTTCAGAACTCCTTACTCTTCTTCACACTGTGGCACCAAATGGCGCAATTCTCTGGCCACGTTGTGCTCAAGCGAGAGTACAACGTGGCCGGATTATCCCGGGTGAAGCCTCCTGTGGGCTTCCCGGGCAGCCTCCGCACCTCATGGCATTCACCCAAGTCTCACGAGGTATCAGAATCGAAACTCTGCCCAAATGGGCGAGACCAAGCGGCGCTCGCGGAAATAGGTGATAAACCTACTTAAGGCCTACCTATCCAGGATACACCAGCCTCCCTCGATTTTCCAGCCTCCTCAGCGAGGCTGCAGCCAAGTGCCAATCTGTACTGGTCCACAAGAACGTGGACCAGGCGGGACGGCACCAAGAGGGTCTCCCGGGCCATTGTAGGCTCTTGCATGGTCAGGGTCAGGCAGGGTGGTTCCCTGGCCCTCGCCTTGGAACATGGGCTCTTTGGCACTGCCCCGTTGGCACCTTGGCACTGCCACTGGTTGCCATGGTGCAGTGGATGGGTGACTGGATGCCAGGGTGGTACGGTGAAGATCAGGGCCCTAGAGGGCCATGCTCATTAAAGGAGGGTGGAGGGGGGTTTGAGAGGTGAGGGTGTGCAGGGCAGGTAAGTAGAGGCCTCTGGGAGGTTGGGGGGTGATAGGTGGAAGGGAGGCTTGGGTGGGACCTGAAGAGGGGTGACCCCTGAAGAGGGGTGACCCCCAAGGAGCCTTTAGCAGGGTCTCCTCACTTGGGGGGTGTAGGGTCATGCCCATGTGTGGGAGGCGACATTGCCCATGGTTGGGGGGACCCACAACCTCACGTAGATCGGGGCACCCTTTCAAAATGGCAGCCCAATCTCTGAGTTCAGCTCCCAAAAATTTGAATTGTGGGCTAAACTGTTAAACTCCTCAGGACCCCCAAAAAATGACTAAATGTCATTGAATAGCGGTGGGGAACTCACTGGCAGAGCCGACGGGAAACTACCTGAAAAACTCGCCACAAATGAACTTAGAAACGCTTTTGGAAGAATCGTGCCCTTAATGTCAACCTAAACCATTTGAACTAGTGGTGAAGTCTCAGATAGGCATTTCATTTGAATGCCTGGACAGTGTGCCAGAACACTCCAGGAGGCAACACCACACACACAGCAGCCATCATCCGAACATCCGGGAGTTGGGACACAGTTCCGGGGAACATGTCCATGGCCGGTGGGTGGATGAGTGCCAAGGGGAATGGGCCATTGCCTGGTTCAAGTGATGTTGTGAGCGAGTGCCCGGGTACAGGGTCTGGGTCCGGTGAGGGGGCCCGCTGTGGCCTGGAGTACATGGGCAGGGCGTCCCCGGTAGGGTGGTGAGGGGTATCAGTGGGCGAATGGAGGGTCCCAGGATGGGAGCCACCACTGTTTGTCAGTCTACCATCCTCTCCCAATTCCTTACAGATATTGAACGCTATGGCAGGGATGTTGGATGCAGAGGTTGCCCTAGTGGTGCTGGTGCTACGTGATGCAGCCAGACGCCAGAGAAGGCAGCAGCAGCAGAGCCTGCAAATGCTCCAGGCAGCGATTCATGTGCCGTACCTCGCCCCACACCCTGAGGACTCGGCCACCCATCAGGCTATGGAGGGACCCAGACGGGGAGTCTATGATCGCCCAGGGTGTACAGGCACTGCTGGCCGTTTGAACAGATGACAGACAGCTCGTGCTGCAGGAGGCTCTGTCTCAACAAGGAGACAGTGCGACACCTGTGCCATGTCCTCGTGGATTTGGCACCTGGTGGAGAAGGAGGACACCCGTTCCTGGTGGCTGTCAAGGTCACTGCAACCCTGAACTTTCATGCCGCGGGATCATTCCAGGGCTTGAATGGTGACCTGCGTGGTATCTCACAGGCCACAGCCTACAGGTGTATCCGGCACATCACGAATGCCCTGTATGCCCAGGCGGAAGACTACATCATTTTTGACATGGACCAGGCCCAACACAATGCCCGGGCAGCAGGTTTCTCTGCCATTGCTGGGATGCTCCTGCTCCAGGGAGTCGTAAACACAACGCATGTTGCCCTGCGCTCATCAGACCATCTGGAGGTGTCCTATGTGAACTGAAAGGGGTTCCATTCCCTCAACATACAACTCAATGAAGATAATGCATGTGTGTACATCCTTCCCAGGGAGTGTGCACAGCAGCTATATCCCGGGGCAGTCGGTCATCCTTGCCCTCTTTGAGGAGCACCCCAGGATGGCCGGTTGGGTCTTAGGGGATAAGTGACCCACTGAGAACCTGGCGAATAACACCAGTGTGGAGGCCGGAGATCGAAGTGAAGACCCGGTGCAATGAGGCCCGTGCAGCCACCTGCACTGTCATTGAGGGGTGCATTGGACTCCTCAGGAGGTGGTTCCGATGCCTCGACAGCTCGGGAGGTGCCTCCAGTACACGGCCCGGAGGGTCACCCGCTTTGTTGTGGTCCGCTGTGTCCTCCACAACCTCGCACAGCAGCGGGCAACGCGCTGGAGGTTGGTGATGAGGAACATGTGGCCACCTCGCAGGAGGAGGGGGACGAGGAAGTTGAGGAGGCGGTGGACCAGCAGGGACTGAAGAATGAGACCTGAGGCCTAGCCAGAGACTGAAGACCAGGTGGCAGCAGTGAGGGTCCTGCAAGCCTGGGAGGTCCTCATACTCGCCCGATTCACTGAGGATATGGCCTGGTCCACCGTTGCATCCTTATCCACCTACCCTCCCAGCGTATGTGTCACATCACTCCAGGGTGCTGGGACTGTGTCAGCATTGTCACCGGGTCACTGTCGAGGGTCGACATCGTGCACCAGGCTCTCCGCTGCGGTTACCACCCCAGAAGTGTTGGCCTCGCCGGCGACATCTCCTGCGTCCGTAGCCACCGGGACTCCTCCAATAGGCTATGGATCTGCTGGAGTGATGCTGACATCCCCCTCTGAATTTCCCAGCTGCTCCCTGTTATCTCCATCAGCTCCGGGTAACCCTGTGTCAGAGGCTCAGCATCAGGCTGGGACCCAGCTGGGGTCAGGGATGCAGCAGAGCTCCAACTGCTGTCTCGCCTGGGGGTACCTGCCTCCACTAGATGTGCATCATCAACTGTGCGGTGCTCACCAGATTGTGCCCCAGAAGCCTGTCCACTAACATTTTTCACCGAGGTGTGTGTATCTGCGCTGGTGGACGGTGGGGATAACAGCTGTGCCGCGACTATAATGGTAGCATCCTCAGAGCTCTCCTCTGAGGCATTCTCCTCGGAGTCAGGAGAGGGGGCCGCCCAGGATGGGCCGTCGCCGTCGGCTGCTGGACCTGCTGGAGAATGGACATGTGATCAGTGGGAGGGATGGGTCTGTCAGGAAGGCAACAACTACTCATGTTTGACAGGTCCTCTGGGTGGAACCCAGTGGTTGTTCAGCTCTGCGGTGTCACACGCGTGATTCACAGTTGTGTTAACATAGAACATAGAACATAGAACAATACAGCGCAGTACAGGCCCTTCGGCCCACGATGTTGCACGATGTTAAGGATGGGTGTTAAGGGGGGTTGGGGTGGAGGGAGGGTTGAAGGGATGGGGGGAGGGGGCTGGAAGGAGGATTGAAGGGGGGAGAGGAATGGAGGGAGGGTTGAGGGTCGCCTGGGGGGATGCTTCCTTGGGGGGTTGGGGGGTGGGACAGTTATGTATACTCACTCTGGCTGCCTTGTGTAGTTTGTTGACCTTCTTCGGCACTGGAGGCCAATCCTCCAGGTCACACTGCCCGAGCTGACTGCTGCTGCCCCCTCATCCCAGGAAGCACTGGCTGCCCTTTGGGACCTGCGGGGAAACAGGATATCCCTCCTGACCTCCATCGTGTCCAGGAGCCTCCCCAGGTCAGCAGCCCCGAATCTTGAGGCTGGTCACCTCATCACCATTGTTGCAAGCTGGCTGGGGTTGGCTGAGCAAATGCAGCCTAAGTGCTGCTCGACCTTATTAGCGTGGGGCTGGCGAGCGCGGTCCCAGCGAATCAACTGGTGAGCCGGCATTCGTGGAGAGAAGCCCATGAAGCCGCGGTAAGTGTGTAGCCATGTAAAATGGCCACCTGCAAAGGACCATGGGAATTGTGGTCAATTTGGGACACAGACAGGTACACAGCCTCTGTGTATTGTGCAAAGAACACAAACTTGGCTGAAACTTGTATCCATTAAGAGTCGATCACCATTTCCCAAGGACAAAGAGTTTGAATCAAGGAGTTACAACAGTAGCAGACTAACCGGCGCCATCCCCCCTTATTTGTAAAGGCCTGCGTGCCTGGGACAATGATAGCTAGGACCCGCCCAGCTATCAAGGTATCCACCCCCTAATTGGCTGAGATCGATGAGGGTGATCGAGAACTCTATCGATCTATTGGACCCGGAGTAAGAACCGCCCAAAAGGGCGTGAAAGAGATGAAGGATATAAAGCCATGCACACTAGAGATCGATCTCTTTTAGGACTGGCGTGTGTGCGACCAACTGCAACAGGACAACCAAGTTCAAGGACCCGCGACCATTCCTGAAGGACGAGCCCAGCTGAGACGAACCCAACCACTTCCAAACCGACCACTTTGACCCGGATAAAGGCCTTATCTCGCACAGTGCCGGTCACTCGAAGTTAAGTAAAGGTCATCTTAGTCTTTAGGTGTAGTTTAGTACGAAGCCGCGTGTGTTATTGCATAGAGATACAAGTCTTGTGTTATTAATAAACTGTGTTTTTGAGCTAACATATTGGTTGTGTAGTCATTTGGTCGATATAAGGAACAGCCTGTGGTTCATCCCAAATTAAAGAAGGCAACATTTATTGGCGACTCTGGTGGGACCTCGATTAGAAGTGACTTTGTTACTCCGAGGGATCCCACAACTTTGAATTAAATTGGGGAAAGAGAACGGACCACAAGAGTAAGTTTCATATCGGCCAAATAACCGAATTTCGGAAGTATGCACTAGCCGCATGCGTAACTAACAGGGAAGGGTAAGGTAAACCCGTCAGACTTGTATGCAAATCTAGAGGGATTGTGAACCGGAATATAGCTGTAAGCCGTACCCGTTGTTCGATTGACTCCTTAGTCCCCCCGTTCCAAATTTTAAGTAGAGAAGAGATGGCAGCGCAGATGAGAGAGAAGTTGATGAACCCACAGCAGCAATCCGAGGTTACAGTAGTTGATAAATCAGACCAGTGCCCCATATGGGAGGATGCGTTGAGAAAGTATTTAAAGGGGAAAGGATGGCCCCTTTGGTCGAATTTTTGTGCAAACACTGATACAGGTCCAGGAAAGATAGGTCAGACTTGCCAATGGCAATAGTGTTCTGCTTGGCATAGTTGCGAGGCACCGAGGAGGTCGTCGAGACGCTCCGCAGACAGTTAGCAGAGAAGGAAGAAGAGAATGAGGGAAACAGTAAAGAAAGTGAGAACATTATTGAGGAACTCCGGGAGAAGTTAGCCACTAAAGACGGGGAAATCGCCGATGTTAAATTCGCCCACCAGTCTGGCATTGTACACATTAACAGCTTTCAAACCCAGTACGACAAGGCCTATCAAGATACACAGCGCGCAGTCTTGATAAGAGAGGAGACTGAACACCAGGTCATCCAATTAACAAAGAAATGTGTCGATTTACAGGCAGCTTTAAGCGCGCTCCACCAGTCCACTAAAGAACAAAGACAGAGCACCGTTGACCACGTTAAATGCCAGCGGAAGATAGATAAGCTCCAGTTGTTACTTTCAGTTCAGAATGGTTTTATGTGTGCCTTCGGGACAGATGAGACAGATGAGGAAGAGATGGCAGACTGGAAAGAGTTAACTGAAAGCGCGCAAATGTATGTTAAAGGAACGGAAAGTCAAAAGCAGCTGCCACGCAGACCAAAAAGAAAGGCACAGGCAGCACCGCCTGCACAGGTCGCACCAACCCCCACAGCTGCCCCAACACCCATGAATCCGGTCACCACGGAAAGAAGGATAAGGGATCAGGCCGGTCCAGATATCATCTACACCACCCCACTTTTGGTAATCCAGTTGAGGGACGCTTGCAGTAAAATTACTCCATTTCAGCCCACCGCGGACCCACATAGATTCTTTGAGGAGGTGCGCCAACAAAAGGTCACGTACGGATTAGATGAGAGGGATGAAGTTAAATTGATAGGAATGAGCCTCAGCCAGTTGGTAAGGTCAGCTTTGCCAGACCCCCAAAACATAGGAGGAGGAACCCAAGAGGAAATAAAGGACGCAATATTAGATGCTGTTGGATACAACAAAGGGGATCCGGTAGAGGGTTTGAACAAATGCAGGCAAAAGAAAGTGGAACATCCAACTGCCTTTGCCGGTCGCCACTGGATACATTTCAAGGCAGTATACGGAAACTGAGACCGCGCTCACCTCGATGGGGAAGATACCGCTAAATGGTCCTGTACATTAGTTTCACATGCCGCTGAAGCAGGTAAAAGGGCTTGCGTGAATTATGACCCGGCAGATACCACGCATAATGAGATTTGGGTACTTAGATGCCTATCCAGGGCATGGGAACAGTCACTTCAGGATCAGATGGACCAGAACGCAGTAGAAGCCACAATGTACCCAGTCAGAATTAGCCAGGGACCCGCATGGATAAATGAAGGTAGAAGAGAGGAATATTACCCCCGAGAACAGTACCCCAGAGCACATTCCCCAGCCCACGCACCACGAGGTTCATGTCACAATTGTGGACAAGTAGGACATTTTGCCCACGATTGCAGACAAAACCCATCACACCACCAACGACCCCAACAGCCCAGCCCCCCACCCAGAAACAGTAGGCCAGACCACGATCGCCAGCCGCGACAGCTAGAAGGCAACGCTTGCCCCATGCATAACGTAAACGCCCGTTCAGACAACCTCACTTAGAACTCCTCAGATTGACGGTTTCCAGAGTCTCCAACATGGGTCTGTGACACACGCTGGGACAACGTAGGAAGACCGGTAGTCACAGGCACAGTCCGAGGACAAGCAGTTGATTTTCTTTGAGACACAGGAGGATCCCGAACCACACTAAACTCCCCAAACCTATTCCAAAAAACATCCTGGCCCACCACATACCATCTCACTCAGTGGATTCACAGGCCACATGCAAGAGGGATACATCACAGACCCTATATCCATCCAAATAGGAAACGTAGCCACTACCCACCCTGTTGTTCTAGTAGACCTACCCCCGACTGCAGAACACATCCTAGGCATAGACTGTATGAACTCACATAACCTTTCCTTCGACCCCGTAAACAAGTGTGTCTGGCGAATGTCCAAGACAGCTAGAGCCCCGCCACGCTCTCAGTGGGAGATTACGAAAACAGGATTTGCTCAGTTGGGGACTATTGGTTTAACTCTTCAGCAATTAGCACAGACGGCACCATTAGATGGGTATTAGCCACACACAAAGGTGCGTTTGCCCAACACAAGCACGACTGTGGGCACATTCCAGGTACGATTATTATCTCAGGACCCGACCCCAAACCACAGAAATAGTGTGAATTTCCACAGCAGGCTGAGGGCAAAATTTTAAAGGTAATTCACAGTCTGTTAAAACAAGGAGTGATTCGACCCGTAGCTTTCACTAATAGTGCCCCGATTTGGCCCGTAAAGAAATCAGACGGTTCATGGCGACTCACCATTGACTGCCGCGAACTAAACAAAGTTATCCCTTTAACAGCACCCACCAGTGCCACGAGACCCGCGACCATGCTTAAGCAGGGAGTGCAAGCAAAGTATTTCACCGTGCTGGATATCAGCAATGGTTTTTGGTCCATTCCCCTAGATCAGGCTTGCCAGTACAAATTCGCAATCACATTTCAAGGACAACAGTACACGCGGACGTGTCTCCCCCAAGGCTTCCATAATTCCCTCCATTTTCCACAGACAGCTAGCTGCTGGTCTTTCCAAATTCTCCCGCCCCGAATGCCTAATTCAGTATGTAGACGACCTGCTCCTGCAAACTGACACCAGGGAAGAGCACGTGGCTCTATTGGCCGAATTACTAACCCTGCTTCATTCCATCGGATGTAAGGTAAACCCCAAAAAGGCACAGATATTGAGGGAAAAGGTACTTTATTTAGGCGCCACTATTACACACGGCAAACGTGAAATTGAACAAAAACGCATTGACTCCATTGTGAACTTGCCCCTGCCCCATAATGTAAGTGCACTCCGCTCATTTTTAGGTCTAGTGGGATACTGCAGAAATTAGAGAGACGGTTTTGCCACAAAGGCCGCTCTCAGAGCTTCTGAAAAAGAACACCCCATGGAATTGGCTTCCCCAGCACACACACGCCATAGACGATTTAAAACTCACCCTAGGTACAACTCCCGCTTTACAAGTTCCTGACCCCGTCTTGCCCAATGCCATAGAAGTAGCAACCACCGACCGAACCCTCTCAGCAGTGCTCCAACAGGAACGCCATGACCGATTAGGCCCCGTAGCCTATGCCTCTAGAATTTTAGACCCCGTAGAACAAGGATTTTCTGCCTGTGAACGACACTTGCTTGCAGTCTTCTGGGCAGTCCAGTACTTTGCCTACATTACAGGCCTCAAACCAGTCATGATATTAACTGAGCACCCCCCCACCCAACTGTTGTTAGATGGCAAACGAAAGGATGGTTCAGTTAGCCAGACCAAAGCAGCTCGCTGGACACTCTTATTACAAGGCAGGGATATTTCTGTGAAACGCACCAAGACCCACATGTTCTTAGCAGACAATTTACAATATGCAGGGACCCCACACGAATGCCAGATAATTGCAGCCACACACCTCATAGGACCCTTTGTTCCCAAATCATTACAACCACGTGTAAACGGTGAGACACAAAGTTCCGAAGACACAGGGGCACAGTAAAGATCTATGTAGATGGCACCTTCACTGTTTTTTGTTAAAACAAAATGGGGGAGTCACACATGGTGACAATCATAAAGGGAAATTGGAGCTAAGGGAGAGAGACTAACACACACAGATAGTAACCAACGATACTGAAATGATACTATGCTTGATTCCATCGGATTACATGGAAACCAGACACTGCAGGATGAACCCAACCTCAATGATCGGCGTCTGGGTAGTTGCTGCAATTACCGGACTCCGAGCACAAGATACCCAAGACTTTCCACAGCCCGGCGGTCTGTGGTACCATCCCCCAGATGCAGGGGAATGTGAGAGTGGCACCCTATGGGTGTGCAAGAACAGAAGCATCATATTTGGGTGCAATAACCAACGGACAATTTACAGAAAGCCCAACAGGTTCACATCAGAATGTTATATTGGCATAACCGGAACATAAGATTGGTGGGAACTTACTCATGAAGGGTGCCCCGAAATTGGATGTTTAAATAAAATTGCAGGGAACACAATAAGAATCGGACAAAATTGCCCCGAGACACCCACTAAAGGTAATTTGGCAATACACACAATTAGAGTAGGACCTAAGCCAGCCCCGAGCGACACCACCCCACAGACCACCTCCAGTTAGGATACTCACACAACAACTGTTACAGATAGAGACCGAAACCCCCACCTGGTGGGAAGGCATTGCAAAATGGAATCCACTCTCATACATAACAGAGGCCCTACGTGCCTGGGACAATGATAACTAGGACCTGCCCAGCTATTGAGGTATCCACCCCCTAATTGGCTGAGATCGATGAGGGTGATCAAGAACTCTATCGATCCATTGGACCTGGAGTAGGAACTGCCCAAAAGGGCGCGAAAGAGACTAAGGATGAAAAGCCCTGCACGCTAGAGATCGATCTCTTTTGGGACCGGCCTGTGTGCGACCAACTGCAGTAGGACAACCAAGTTCAAGGGCCCGCGACCATTCCTGAAGGACGAGCCCAGCTGAGACGAACCCAACCACTTCCAAACCGACCACTTGGACCCGGATAAAGGCCTTATCTCGCACAGTGCCGGTCACTCGAAGTTAAGTAAAGGTCATCTTAGTCGTTAGGTGTAGTTTAGTTCCGGAGCTGCGTGTGCTATTGCATAGAGATACAAGTCTTGTGTTATTAATAAACTGTGTTTTTGAGCTAACATATTGGTTGTGTGGTCATTTGGTCGATATAAGAAACAGCTTGTGGTTCACCCCAAAGTAAAGAAGACAACAAGTGGACCGATTAACATTGAATAGCGTTGCCGGCCTCGTTGGGCTGAGTGCCAGGAAACGCATGACAAATTCCGCTCACTTGCACACTTTTTTCGGAGAATCGCGCCCTAAGTATAAACATCTGGGGTGAAATTCTCCGTAATCAGCGCGCTGTCCGCCGACCGGCGCCAAAAACGGCGCAAATCAGTCCAGCATTGCGCCGCCCCAAAGGTGCGCAATCCTATGCATCTTGAGCGGCCGAGCCCTAACCTTGAGGGGCTAGGCCCGCTCCAGACTGATTTCTGCTCCGCCAGCTGGCGGGAAAGGCTTTGGTGCCCCACCAGCTGGCGCGGAAATGACATTGCCGGGCGGCGCTTGCGCGGGAGCGCCAGCGGCCGCTCACGGCATCCCTGCGTATGCGCAGTGGAGGGGGTCTCTTCCGCCTCCGCCATGGTGGAGACCATGGTGAAGGCGGAAGGAAAAGAGTGCCCCCATGGCACACACCCGCCCGCGGATCGGTGGGCCCCGATCGCGGGCTAGGCCACCGCGGGGGCATCTCCCGGGGCCAGATCGCCCTGCGCCCCACCCAGGACCCCGGAGCCCGCCCGCGCCGCCTTGTCCCGCCGGCAAGAGAGGTGGTTTAATCCACGCCGGCGGGACAGGCATTCCAGCAGCGGGACTTCGGCCCATCCGGGCCGGAGAATCGCCGGGGAGGGGCCCGCCAACGGCGATTCCCGACGCGCCGAATCTCCGGTGCCGGAGAATTCGGCACCCGGCGGGGGCGGGATTCATGCCAGCCCCCGGCGATTCTCCGACCCGGCGGGGGGTCGGAGAATCCTGCCCCTGACTTCTACCATCTGCTGCTGTGGACCGATTACATGCCATGGGGTTAATGTATTGTTATGGGCCAGGGTTCAGAGAGCCCCAAAGTGTATCATGGAGTTCACCTGAACCACGACTTTTAATAGATTGTGGTATGGGGAGCACACGGCCCACTCTACAGGTGTGGTACAGCAGAAATGGAAAAGTATTTTTTAAAGCAAAACAATGTTTATTCTATGAACTCAAGTTAACCTTCTTAAAACAGACAGTGAACATCTTAGCAACCATCAATTCAAGTACAACGCCCAAAGAAAACAATACTAAGTAATCCTTAAACTGTCCTTTTAATATCCATTAGACTTAAAAAAGAACTTTTACCAGAAGCACATCAGGTTAAAGTCACTACTGAGAACAGTTATTAGTTTTAAATCACCAAAGGATTGATTTACAGTTTTTAGATTACAGAGAGAGAGACTCATGCACCTTCTGGCTGTGACTGCAGCTATCCAGCCCTGAAAACAAAACTAAAACACACCCTGCAGCAAACAGCCTAAAACGAAAGTAAAAAGCTGATAGACAGCCCAGCTCCAACCTCACTCTGACATCACTGATAAACACTCATTTCTTAAAGGTACATTTCTTAAACACCCATTTCTTACAGGTACTCTCACATGACAGTATCAGATCCTATTAAGATGGGAATAAATGACAGCAGTTTAAGATGTGCTCCCTGTTATGTACCTTGTATCACATCATTCCCCCTTTTTCTCGAAACTATTGATTTACTTTCAAAGAGTCAAACTATTTGCATGACAGCAAAGAAAATAACATTTCCTGGCTGTACTTGGACACAGAGCCATAAATTTACAAGTCTCTGAAATGTGTCGGTGGTTTGCTTATCTGTCCAGAGGTAGTTATGGTGATCTTTGCTGGAGGTTGTTGTCCATTTTCAGAATGCTTGTTTTGTGTTACATCTTAGAACATGTTCGAGTTACAATAGGACTGCTCAGTGTTTCTGGTTGTGGTATTATTCTGATCTGACATCTGTTTCTTCACCCTGTTATGCCATTTGATATTTGTACTTGGTTCTGGATACATGCTGATGATTGCTGGATTCCAGGTGCTATCAAATGTGACTTGCTGTCTGATGTTCAAGTCGTCACCTGTATGCACATCATGGGCACCTTTCCTCTTCCCCTACTTTTCAAGTAGTCCTTCACATACTCCTTGGAGGATCAATAAGTGATGACCAGACAAGTTTGTCTGCACTTGTCTGCTAAATAGTAATTCCACATTAGTTCCACAGCACTATGAACTGTGCAGATTCAGGATGGCTTTACATATTTGGGTCAGATCTGCATTGCAGAATTAGGTGATCTCGCCCCAGTGTAAGGACATGATTTCCTATGGTAGTCCTTGTGGTCTCGGCCCTCGTCATTGTCTTAACCATACTGTAAATGGTGACCAAGGACAGATCTTTGCACTCTGGGAAGCCTGCATTCAGTGGACCCAGGATGGCCCAGTATAAAATATCTGCGGCGACCACACTGAGAATTTGCAGTGACACTTGAGTGTAATGGATTCCAGGAGTGGAATCTCTGAGCCATTGTTCCAGGTGAGTTTGGCAATGGTTGGTTGAAGCATTACTTACCATTCCTGTGGATACACGCATTTCACCAATATATTCTTTGATGTTCACTGTGCTGAATGTCTGCTCACTTTGTCTGTCAATAGTTTGGTTATCCTCATCATCTAACTGTATAGCTTAGTTAGACATTTTTTAGATCATGTGTTGCTGCTGTTTAGTTCTTTAGTATGCTGTACCTCTCTGGATTTTGGTTGTGGCTTCTTTTGAGGTTGAATCTTATTTTGACCTTTGCTTTATACATTGCCGTATCCAATGTCTCCTGGTGCCACGCATGCACTGTTAAAGCTGGGCAATCTCTGGGTGCATGTGTGAGACCACATGACCTGCATTGCTTATGAGGCTCGTTTGCATTCACTATCGTGCCAATGGTGGATGAATTACTCATAGCCTGTAGAATTTGTAGAGTTTGTCGACAAATTAGTGTGGCTTCATACTTACATCTGCTTTGTAGTCACGCTTCCACATTTTAATCTTTGGGTTAGTCCAAGGGGTCTTTATGGATTGCTTCCATTGGGTAGATGTTACCACAAGCTTGACTATTCTGGCTCAGCTGCTGTGAAGTCACAATCACACCTGCATCGACTTATGAATTGGTCAATTGTCTCGGTCAATTGTTGCCTAATATACCAAGGTCGGGATTCAAACAAAATATTTCTAAGTATCACACTGGGTGACTTTGGCGGAGTGTTTCTCGCTGGCTTTTTGACTGAGATCCACACTACTGACATTTTTTTGAGCCTTGGGAAGTTTATCACTGGTCAAGCCCAACTTAGAAATGTTTTCATCACGGGGGAACTGAACTCACCAGCCAGACCGGCTCCGCAGAGATTGGGCCGCCAAATTGAAAAGTTCCCCCGATCTCTAAGTGGGCTTGAAGGCCCTCTATATCCTCCACTCACGGGCAATGTCACAGATGGGCATTACCTCACACATCTGCCTAGTGAGGATACCCCACTCTGGGGTTGTTGGAGGCTCCCCCCCCTCTTTTCAGGACCCCACTCTTCACCCCCCCTACCCTTTGCACCCATCCTCATCCCGCCCCTTTTCATGGTCATGGTCCCCTCTCCGGACCAGACTAGATGGTAGCACCATCTAGGAACTGGGCCCTGCCACCCAGGCACCTTGGCAGTGCTCTTGCCAGCCTGGAAGTGCCATCCAAGCACCTTGGCAGTGCCAGGGTTGCAGTGCCATGGTGCCAGTCTGGTAGTGCCAAGGTGCCCAGGAATCAGAGGGAGAGCCAGGATGCCATCCTGACCTGTCTCTGAGCACCCAGGGATTTCCAATGACATGGGTGACCCCTCAGATTCTGTTACATCTGGTCCATGTTTGTTTGGACTTGTACCAAATAGCACCTTCTCCAGGCCTCGCTGGGCACTGGGGGAATCCATTAGGCTCATTTAAATATGTATATTTGGATCTCACTCAGCGAGGGTGAGATCCAGATCGCGACATCTCGCAAGGTTTGAATGAATCTCATGAGATGCCTCAAGCATCAAAAATTTCGGATGAGGCCTCGCGAGATTCAACGGCCTTGCCATGTTACCAAGTTGGGTGAGACAAGGCCAGGAAATTGCACCCAAGATTTCCAGACGGTGTGTTCAGAAGTTGAGTTTCACTTGTGATTGATCTTTTGAGTGTTGACCATATTTAATCTGGATTTTTACGATGTTCATCAGAGAGACCTGATGTGTTCAGTCTGTGGAGACCTTCATTGCCTATAATAATTAATTTTTTTATGCCTTATTTATCTGGTTCAGAAATACTGAGGTCCAGAAAATAGAGTTCCACATGTTGTTGGAACAAAGTAAACTCGTGTAGGGTTGATTGCCTTCCAATTGAGTGTTGGAAATTTTATAGACAGTTTTTAGCTTCTGGGTATTATTAGGGCCTTATATGAAAAAGGACAGCTATCCAGCTCCCTGATCTGTAGTACCTTTAGTGACCACTGCCTCAGCTGGTCAGAAGTTATTTCCTAAATACAATGGTGGCATTGTTGAGCACTTTCTTCTTTTCCTAGGTTCTTTGAAGCTCTGCTCACAAAGTTTGTGCAAATAGAAATTGCAGACTTCGAAAGTAATATAAAACTGTCCCAGACCAGACCCCAATAGTGGCTAGGATACTGAACCGAAACACCAATATTTTAATTTATCTATAAGATTGTGCGGAAAGAATGATTTGCTTCTGGAGTGATTGCACGAAGAAATAGGGCTTTGGTATTTTTGAAACTAAACTTTATTATGAATATAATATTAACTTTTACTTTGCACCGCAAAAGAACAGCTTACAATTACTCATGAAACACTACTACTCAATTTCCTATTAAACAACAAGAAAAGAAACATACAGCTCACAATATATCTTATTTTGTGAGAATTGTGGACTCAGCATCAGGCAGATCAGAATTCAACTCCTCTCTCTAAATCTTTTTACAAAAACTATCGCTGTAAAGAATGTCTCTCTGCATTCCTTGGCTCCACCCAGGAATGATCTTATCTCCCCAATCTAAAAAACAAATTATCTATACAGGCTGCAAAGCACAATAACTCCCCAGGGACTTTGCCAGTTAAACCACAGCCAATTAGAATTGTAGAATTTACAATGCAGAAGGAGGCCATTCGGCCCATCGAGTCTGCACCGGCTCTTTGAAAGAGCACCCTACCCAAGCCCACACCTCCACCCTATCACCATAATCCAGTAACCCCACCCAACACTAAGGGCAATTTTGGACACTAAGGGCAATTTAGCATGGCCAATCCACCTAACCTGCACATCTTTGGACTGTGGGAGGAAACCGGAGTACCCGGAAGAAACCCATGCACACACGGGGAGAACGTGCAGACTCTGCACAGACAGTGACCCAAGCTGGGTATCGAACCTGGGACACTGGAGCTGTGAAGCAATTGTGCTAACCACTATGCTACCATGCTGCCCAGACTGAGAAACACAGGGCTGGATTACCCGCAGCCAGCGTGGCTGCGGAGAATACATGTCCCCGCAAGAAATCAGGACCGGCGCTGGTTCACCGATTCTGTGGGCCCCGAAAAGCAGTGTACTAGGGGAGTACACTGCACCACGTGGGACCTACCTGGGGACATTCCCAGAGGCCTGCTCAGCCATTCTCTGCCCCTGACTTGCCGAAGTCCCTACGGCCTGGAACTAATGTGCTCCAGCCAGTCGGGATACCCACGTGGCGGACCGATCGGAGGCCAGGGAGGGGGCCTTATAGGCAGCCGGGGAATGTTTGTGCAGGGGTTGGCGGTTGGGCACGCAGCTGATAGGGGGATCTCTTTTCTGGGTCTAACTCCGTGGTCCAAGACTGCCATGGAGCATGGCGCGGCCGCTGGAGGCCCCCCCCATGCATATGCGCGGCCCCGACCCAGAAGTGCGGGGGCCCGTACGTGCAGCAAAAGCTGCGAGATATACTCCGGGTTCCTGCTAGCCCACTGCAGAGCTAAGAATCGTGGTCCTTTGATCCAAGTTTTTTGGTGTAAAACTCTACCGTTTTGTCACTGGCGTGGGGACATAGTCCCAATAATGGAGAATCCAGCCCACGTTAATTTGTCAATTTCACCTTCTGGCTGCTAGAAGGACCTAGGCCCTGCAAAACAGAATTATTTTTGTAAACATGATCACTGCAGTCAAACAAACTCTAACTCCAGGTTTTTAACCCTTAAATTGACCAATACTTAGAATCCAATATTCCTAAAATCTTCACGTTGTTACTTTGTGAAAGCATCTTTTTCACAGATTTCTCCTATCTATTAGGAGCTGTTACTGGGTGGATCTTTTCATCCCAGCTTCAATTTCAGTGTTCTGAACTTCCTCTGTCCTCCAATAGGGACAGTAAGCAGCAGTGACAGTCTCTATTGTCTTTGAGCTGGCAGTTCCAAGGATTGACAGTAATGAGTTTATGTACTTTTTGTAGCATTTATGTCTACTTTTAGAACTTTCAACGACCACTTCACCTCTTCCAAAATACATCTTACTTGTCTCAAAGGTGATTTGTGTCCCTATCTAAAGGGATACCTTACCTCTCCATAGAGATGCTGGCTATCCAAACAAATCCACCAAGTTCCTGACTTGGTCTAATCTGCACACATCAGGTTTCACTCTCCTGGTCTACATTGATCCCATTTCAGTGGTGGCTGAAGCGACAGTTGAAGATTTAAATGGCCAACTGCCTCCAGAAACCCCATGCATAACATTACCCTGCCCTATTCCCACCACTGCAAAGATTGGACAAGCTGTGTTCAGGGGTGAGGCCTTCCAATATTTGGGCATTTCCACTATTTTCTCCACAATGGAGAGCCTCAATCATTCACACAAATGGACACAGATGAAGGAAAAAAAACAGTACAATTACAATTTGAGATTATTTTAGTCTCTTGTAGCAGGCCTATAGTTTTTCAGATTAGTTGATGCTTGGCTGGAGTGAAGATCTTGAAAAGCTCAGGATTCTCAGGAAACTGTGAGGCTTCTTGTAGTTCAATTCTCAGGAGGTTGGTTCTCAGGTAAACTTGAAATTGGAACAGGTTGGGGGGAAAGTCTTTCTCCCACTTTCAAGGCGTTTCTCTTTATTACCAGGGCTGCTTAGTTGACTGTATCTGGCTTGGTGCCTTTTTTCCTCGTCTCTCTTTTTCTTTGCAGAGCTGATTTAAAAAAAATAACAAACATGACTGTATTGCGCATGTGACCTGTTACAAGTCCAAAGATCCTTTCCAAATCAGGTGTTGTATGAGGCCGTTAAATCCAATGTCGCTTTTCCAACCTTGAGAATTTGTGGCAGCAAAGATATTTGCGTTTGGATGAGGTAGCATTACAATACAATGGAAGATCAATGGAATCCATTTCACATTTATCCAACACCTATTGACTTTCAATGCCTCTTTTGACCTTGTGAAACATGGAGATGAGGGGCGGGATTCTCCGGCGCCGGTTTTTCGGCGGGGGTGGGGGGGGGACATCGCTCGCGCCGGTCGGGGGCCGTTGGCTGTGGCCCCTCCGGCGATTCTCCGCTCCGCGATGGACCGAGTGGCCGCCCGTTTTCGGCCAGTCACGCCGCGTAAATCAAACAAGATTCTTACCGGCGGGACCTGGTTCTGCGTGCGGTTTGCGGAGTCCTCGGGAGTGCGCAGGGGGATCTGGCCCCGTGGGGGGGGGGCCACGGTGGCCTGGAACACTGATCTGCGGGCGGTCCTGTGCCATGGGGCACTCTTTCCCTCCACGCTGGCCGCTGTAACGGTCCACCACGGCCGGCGCGGAGAAGAAACCCCCTGCGCCATGCACTTGGATCATGCCAGAACACACTGGCTCTCCCGCGCATGTGCCAACTTGCGCCGGCCAGCAGAGGCCCTTCGGCACAGCGCCAACCCTGCCACCGGCAGCTGGCGCGGTGTCGACCCCCCCGGCGCCAGTCTAGCCCCTGAAGGCGCAGAGGATTCCACACCTTCCGGGCGGCCCGACGCCAGAGTGGTTCATGCCATTCCTCAGCGCCGGTACGGCCTGCCCCGCTGAATAGCGGAGAACCCGGCCGAGATGTCTGCAAACCCCATTGTCTGGAGGCTATGTTCCACCCTTAAACAATGACATGTGTGTAATTTACAAATGGCTGACAGGTCCATATTTAATAAAGTATTGGCTACAGTACCAGGTCCATATTTAATGAAGTATTGGCTACAGTATAAAGTCCACAGTTCAAATGAAAGGGTTGTCATAATATCCACTCATGTATATAATGAGATGCAGACAGGCAGTGATTGACATACAGGATGACCAGTAAGCACACAACACAGTGCAGCCAATCACCAGACAGGACACGACCACTATAAAGCAATAGGGCACTCGGTTTCCCACTCTCTCTGGACCCAGCCACTGAGACAGTCAGAGTCCACGAGCTAGCAAGTGCAAACACCATGCGGTAGCTAGTAAGTCTGGTCAGGCTAGTACAAGGTCTCCAGTCAGTTCAGTATAGTGTCGACCCACAGCTGAATATGTATATCAGTTCTATCGTTGAATAAAACAGTGTTGGATCTTCTCCAGTGTTAGACGTCTGTTTCTAGCTTCCGTGCATTGAGTGCAGTCCACATCGAACCTACCTGCCTAACATACCAAGGGTCATATGATCACTCAGCATTCCGAGACTCAGTCACTAACTTTTTAACAAGGTTCAGGCGATTAGCAGAGGCTTGCGAATTTGGCCTGACACTAAATGAGATGCTCCGAGACCGGTTGGTGTGCGGAATAAATAACTTAGCAATACAAAAACATCTGTTAGCAGAGGCTGAGCTGGATTTCAAACAAGCATTGCAGCTGGCTTTGTCCTTAGAAAAAGCGTCAAGCGGAGCACATGAGTTGCAGGGTACTCCGATGGAGATAGACGGCCACACCAGTGAAACTGAGTTAAGGGACTACCACTGGGGGATAGGCAACTGCATAGCCACCCTCAGGAATGACTTGGATACTAAGTTACCCAGGGCCACTCACAGAACTGCTCCCAAGCAAGGGAAAATTAGGATCAGACAGATGGCAGCCCCTGCAGCCTTTCGCCCGGCAAGATATTGTAGTTGTTGCCAGAGAGGAGAAATAGAAGCCAAAAACCAACATCTTGGAGAAGGACACGTAGACCAGAGTACAGGAGAATGCATGCCCTAGAAGCCCCATCTACCTCCGACGAGATACAACTAAATTGTGCAACGATGATGAAATCAAATCCCATTAAATTAACCATGAGGTTGAATGGACGTCCCACATTAATGAAAGTCAACACGGGAGCACGTATCAGTGATAGGGGAAACAGTATTTAATAAAATTCGCACTGGACTCCAACCCTCATCCCTAACCAGGAACTCGGCAAAATTGAGGACATACACAGGGGAACCACTGAGAGTGTTGGGCACAACGCATGTAACTGTGGCTTATGGAGAGCAACTGGTTAGGCTGCCTTTAATTGTAGTGAAAGGTGTGGGACCAAGCTTGTTGGGACGAAACTGGCGAAAAGAGATCCAGCTGGATTGGGTGAACATTTTCCAGCTGGAAAATGGTTGCTTGAGTGACCTCCTGTGCAAGTACCCAGAGGTTTTCCGAGAAGGGCTCGGAACAATAAAGGGAGCAAAGGTAACACTACACGTAGATCCAAAGGCAGTCCCAAAATTCTATAAGGCCCGACTGGTACTTTTTGCGTTAAGGCAGAAAGTCGATAAGGAAATCAAAAGATTGGAGCATAAAAAAAAATAAACCCAGTCCAGTTTGTAGAATGGGCAACATCCTTAAGCCGGACGGCTCGGTCTGCCTTTGTGGAGATTTCAAACAAACGATTAATCGTTACTCACAACTGGACAAATACCCAATTCCCCGGATTGAGGATTTGTATGCAAAGCTGGCTGGAGGACTCTTATTCTCAAAGCTGGATATGAGCCACACATATCTGTAACTGAAGCTGGATGAAGAGTCCCAAAACTTCTCAATGATAAACACCTTGAAGGGCCTTGGACAATAAACAGTCACGCTGGCTATTCGACTATAGGACAACCCCCACACACCACAACGGGAATAGCACTGGCGGAGCTACGCATGGGCAGATGACTCTGAACCCGGCTGAGTCTACTATTCCCAAATTTAGGCGAAAGAGTAGAACGACACCAAGAGACCTAATGAAGGAGCCACGACAACACTCGCCGAGTAAGGCAGTTCAACACGGGTGAAAATGCATGGGTCAGAAATTATGCGAATGGTCGACATGGGTAGCAGGAATGGTCAAGGCCAGGACAGGACCTGTGTCGCATGAGAGAAGTGTGGGAAAACCGGTAGTAAAAAAGCACCTGGACCAGGTGAGGGCCTCAGATTCATTTCCTCCCTCAGAGCTGACTCAGAACAGCATACCGAGGACAATGGAGAGTTCTCCCCGACAAACAATTCGCCCCTCCAGCGCCACTGGTGAGGACATCGGACTCGGATATGGACATCATGGATGATGCTGCGGCTGTCCCCCTGCTGCTGGAGGAAGGGGGCGAACCACCCCTCAGGCGCTCTCATCGGAAAAGATGGGCGCCTAGCCGTTATACCCCCCCTACATCGGAGGCCGAATTGGAGAATCCGGACCCAGCGCAGAAATGGAGCAGGAGACCCATGAGTCACGAGGACCACGGGAGCTTCTTGGACTTTGCGGGGGTGGGGGTGTAATGACTTACGCCAGGTCTTTCAGATTGGCCAATTCGAATATGAATTCCGTGATTAGTGGATCAATCGGGGAACCCCTTTCTTTGTATAACAGGGAGTGTCAGACCCTCTGCACTGTCAGTGTAGACAACAAGCTGAATGCACCTGGGTGTTCGGCTGTTAGTTTTGTAAATAAAAGGCATTCTGGTGACGGGACTTCTACCTCGGTGGACTTATTACACAACGTTTTTGTTAAGATCTGGTTAGGAACCAGTGGTGTCTTGTTTAAAGTAGACAACGTTTGAGATTCAATACACTTGCTAAGAGAATAAAGCAACAAGATTTCATGAGTTTTGAACAAACAAATTTTATTATACAAGGTCAAAAAGACAAAACAATTTACAATTTCTATCATATAGCATTGTCTTGATATGAGGTACATGTGAATTAACAAATTGTGGTCGAACACACCACACTTGTACAATACATAGAAAATGCAACCAAGACAGATGCAATTTCTCAGCAACCCACCCAGATGACAGTAAATACTCAGAGTCAACAATCCCATTGAAACTCTGTCTTCCCAAAAGGGACCCCAAACTTCTCACTATCAAAGATGGGGGTGGGATTCTCCGACTCCACGTCGGGACGGGGAATCGCCGGGGGTGGGGGGGGTCGCGATTCACGTGACGCTGCTCCTACGCCGGCTGGAGAATCGGGGCCATTGGCGCCAGCGCGGAGCTGGTCGGGGGCCGCTCTCCGCAGCCCCCCCCTGGCAATTCTCCCCGCGCGATGGGCCGAGTGCCCGCCGAGTTTGGCCAGGTCCCACCGGTGCCGTTCACGTGTGATCCTACCAGGCGGGACCTCGGCTTTCATGTTGCGGGGGCAGCCTGGCGGGGAGGAGGGGTGAATCCGATTGAGGGGCTTCCACGGTGGCTTGGCCCATGATCGGGGCCTACCGATCGGGGGCGGGTTTATCCTGGTGAGGGCCTATGTTCCTCCATGCCAGGTTCCTGTAGCTCTCCGCCATGTTGGTAGGGGCCGGCGCAGAGAAGGCAACCCATGCGCATGCGCGAACCTGCGCCGGCTGTAGCGCTCATGCGCGGACCCGCGGCGTCCACTCTGACGCCGGTATCGACAGCTGGAGCAGCGTGAGGCTCTCCAGTACTGTGCTGGCCCCCTGTGCGGCACAGGTTCACTTATCCTAGGGGCCTGTTGGCGCCGGCGTAAAACGCCCCGGCATTTATGATGGCGTCAATACTTAGCCCCAGGATCAGAGAATCCCGCCCCAACCTCCGAATTCCCTCAAAACCATTTCAACTTAAACTGCTTCATTGACTACAAACCTCCAAGGGTTTCAATCTCATCTCCTGAGACTCAATTACCCTGTATTTCTGAATCTCCACTCGAGCCTCAACTCACGAGCACAACTTCAGTCCTTTAATGGCTGACTAGCTTCACTGGGCTGACATTGCCTCTGGATTTCATCAAGCTCCAATCTTTCTTGCTAAACCAAGCTATAAATGACTCCCAAGGATTTTTCTGAACCCTAACCTTTCCAGCAAGGAGTCATCTTCTCAGCTCCCTAGAACATTGCCTGAGCCCTAACTGCACAGAGCAATCAAATGGCTCTTCGGCCTTCTCCTGAGCTCCAACTACACAAAGCCAGCTAACAGCAATATTTTGCTACCTGGGGCCTGCTAATAGCTTTACCCACTTTACCTCTCTGAGCAAACACATAGTTAAATTGAAACCCTCGAACTTTCATAAGCTCCACCTGTTTCCATGACAACATAGCCTTCCAGGGCTCATTGAATGCTCTTAAATTAATTGTAGCTTTAATTCCAAAAACAAAACAACAGTCTCAAAGAGGATGAGACACCTCATCTGCAATTCTCCAGCTAAGTAAGCCCACCTGCTGTTTTATGATCTTCCCTTTCCAGCTGTTAACCCCTCAGGTCAACATGACCACCACCTTTTTAGTGCAATGGTCCTCAAGCTGCTTTGGTTGCATGCATCCCATTTTCTACAATTAAACGCTAATCTTCTCAGGACTAAAAGTTACTTCCAAAATATTATGACATCACATGAACTAAGTATTTATAACAAAGTACAGCTTTAAAATGTGTATATTCATGCCTGTACTGGGTTTATTTAAATTACAAATTGCGCAATGTTGGGAAGATAATAATAGTATTCTTTGTTGTCACAAGTAGGCTTACATTAACTCTGCAATTAAGTTACTGCGAAAATCCCCGAGTCGCCACATTCCGGCGCCTGTTCGGGTACAAGGGGCGTCATTCTCCGACCCCCCGCCGGGTTGGAGAATCGCCGGGGGCTGCCGTGAATCCCGCCCCCGCCGGTTGCCGAAGTCTCCGGTACCGGATATTCGGCGGGGGCGGGAATCGGGCCATGCCAGTTGGCGGGCCCCCACCCCGCTGGATTCTCCGGCCCGGCTGGGCCGAAGTCCCGTCGATAAATTGCCTGTTGCGCCGGCGTGGATTAAACCACCTTTTGAACGGCGGGAAAAGGCGGCGTGGGAGGGCTCTGGGGTCCTGGGGGGGGGGGCCTGGGGCGATCTGGCCCCAGGGGGTGCCCCCACGGTGGCCTGGCCCGCGATCGGGGCCCACCGATCCACGGGCGGGCCTGTGCCTTGGGGGCACTCTTTCCCTTCCGCCTCCGCCACGGTCTCCACCATGGCGGAGGCGGAAGAGACTCCCTCCACTGCGCATGCGCGGGAAACTGTCAGCGGCCGCTGACGCTCCCGCGCATGCGCCGCCCCGATATGTCATTTCCGCGCTAGCTGGCGGGGCAACAAAGGCCGTTTCCGCCAGCTGGCGGGGCGGAAATCCCTCCGCCGTCGGCCTAGCCCCTCAATGTTGGGGCTTGGCCCCCAAAGATGCGGAGCATTCCGCACCTTTGAGGCGGCGCGATGCCCGTCTGATTGGCTCCGTTTTGGGCGCCAGTCGGCGGACATCGCGCCGTTTCCGGAGAATTTCGCCCAAGGAGGGAGAATTCAGAGTGTTCAATTTACCCGACAGGCACGCCTTTCGGGACTTGTGAGAGGAAACCCATGCAGACACGATGAGAACGTGCAGACTCCACACAGACAATGACCCAAGTCGGGAATCAAACCTGGGATCCTGGAGCTGTGAAGCAACAGTGCTAACCAGGAGGTGGAGGGGCTAGGAGTGGGGCAGTGGTTGGTGTTTTCGATGCCAATTATGAGATGAGGTGGATTAATGCAATATCCCTTGTCCTTGTCTGCATCTTCATTTTTCAGACAGCATTTATAAGTTGGCTGCACATATGTCATCTCTTATCATATCTTTCCTCCTTTCAATGTATTGAATCTATACTGAGATTATTTTTCACTTTCTATGTTATAACAACTCATCAAATGATAGACTAGCTGCCCATTGCCTGGCAGTTCTTTGCAGTCTGAAATATTCTAATTTGGGAGATACAGAATGAGATAAATACTTCCCTAATTGCTGGTATCTTTTATCAGTGCATGATACCTTGGCTGCTCCTGAGCACAAATTGCTCATCAACTCTGTCAAATAGGCAGGCTAGAAATGGCTATGTTATAAGTAATTAGCAAGAATTTTCGACTGGAGTAGCATCACCAATTTCAGTTCAACAAGATGTTTCCTACTGACCCCCACACATAAATTAAAAATAGTAAAACCATTTGTTCATTCCATCGAGCTGCTACACATGCCGGAATGTTTTAATATTCAGTGTCTGCTCTTTGAAAAAAGAATTGTTCAGTACAGATGCTCCCAGGTTTTATGGGAAGAACCTCTTAAATTGGTATCAATATTTCAGACTTGAAAGAACTGGCAGGCAATATCCTACGAGTCTATCATTTAATGCTTTGTTATGGCATAGAGAGTGAAAAAAAGATCCAGTAACGGTTTGAAAGGCAATGGATAAAGAATATGAGAAGAGATTAACATTAATATTTGTGCCACTTACCTATAAAATTTAACAAAGCTGTCCAGTTCTAAGTATTCCATCAATATGTAAGAAATCACCTTATAATAAAGTTAAAAATCCTAAGAAATATGTTAAGTATTGTCAGAATAGCTCTCTCTCTCTCCCTTATGGGTGAGAATTGACCTCATGAGCCATACATGAATCATCTTTCTTAAGTTTAAACAGGGCATGCTTGGAAGTGATGAGTCACAAATTGACTTAAGTGACTTCCGACATACTAGGAGGAATTAACTTGAATATCTGTCCTTACCTTTCCTTTACCAATGGACAAACAGTATAAACCTCCCAGAGATATATAAACAGACACTTGAAATAAAAAAACACACTTTTGGATAACAGAGAACTTTTTGAAGTGGGCGATGTTGGCTCCAGCCTAACATCTTGGTTAGCTCAAGATGACTGAAGAAAACAGAAGAAAGTGCCAGTTCCAACCCTCGTCCAGGAGGTGATGGAGATCTTCCTGATATCTCGACTGACTTAAGGAGGCAATTAACAAAGAGAGAAGACTGTTGTTTGTAAACATACAAGAGGCTGTCACTTCCAGCAATGGACATCAACTTCATTTCTCTGATCCAGGATCAATAAACAGTTCTGACGAGACTGTCACCATCAACCATGGAGATGAGCAACTCTATTTTCCCCTTTCATTGTTCTGAGGTAGGACCAGCAAACTGTTCTCACCTGTTACAGGTTGTATACCTTTTTGCCTATTTAGATTATGTATCATGCTTTCCCTATCCATTTAACTTATGCATCATTTTTAAACCATTGCTTCTTAATAAACATAATAAACTACCTTATGAGTTCTTGACCGCCTGTCTCAGGTAATCTCTGACTTTTAACCTTAAAATCTTCCGAATGGGAAAGATGGCAAATGACAGGTTAAGATGCTAACAAGGGTAAGAAACACTGCACTAATCCACCTTCTCTTGTGAAATACTAGCAGTAAACTATTTCCATGAAAACTGTTTTTTATCCTCAAGTTATCTTATGTCACAGTCATACCTGTGACTAACTATACAGATCAGTGTAATACTGTATATATTGGCTGGCACTCCTGAAGAGGGCATCAATTACTATCTTGATGCAATAATGTATGGCTGATTCAGAGATCCACATATACCTCTAGTGGATACCAAGATTAAAGTTGAAGAATATAAATTAAGGGTCAAGGTGACCTTCACTGGCACTGGCATAGGGTGACCGTCAATGTAACTGGAGCTCTGCTCATCTGTCATCATGTCACTGAGATCCAGTTTGCCTCTCGGGAAAGGCTCAGTCCGCAACAATACTGCAACAATACTGCTGGCCTGATATCTGGAGGTAGTTCATTGTCTGTCTGTATATCCTTACTGTCGGGCATTCTCTTCTCTGTTTTGGTGCCTGTTCGAAGTCCTCTAAGCACAGATCTGCTGCTTCCCCTGAAGATGTTCATGAGGTTGCTGCTGCCCACACCTCCCTCCTGCTCAGGTTTTCATCTCGCTGATGAAACCTCCTCCTCATTGGATGATGCCTATGGAAGTGGGCACTGCCTGTCTGAAGGCATGTTGCTTCCTTCAGTCACCTCACCACCCCTGGCTCCCTCTCTTTCCCCTACAAATGGATCTATATCCCACCAGCTGGATGGCATGCTGGAGATGTGACCCCAAAATTTCTGACATCTCCATCCTTGATGCAAATCACTCTAAACCTGCTGGCCAAGCCTTCTAGTGATGGCCCGATGCCTGACCCCATGGCTGCCAAATGCACCAATGCCATTCCGTTGCCACTCTGATATCCCTGCGTGGGCTCTGACGTCCTGTGGCCTGATCCAACAGATCCATAAAATACCGTTTAATTGAGTGTTTGGTACATTAACTAATTTTCTAAATGCAGCTTGTCCAATAGGGCACGCTGCACATTTCATTTGCTGTGCACCATTAGAAAATGCAGATCAGTTGTGATGATATTGGAAGTCAGTGCTGACACTAACCATGTGGGATTATGCCCTCTCCTTGGCTCCAACGCTATCCTCACTGAGGTTGGAAAATCACCAATTAAATCGCTATTAAAATCGTCACAAATTCTCAATGAATCATCACATTTCAATCCAGGAACTATTGGTGTTGCCCAATCACTTGTAGCAACAGATTTTGACTTGTGTTCAAATTAATCTTTCTAGTTATTCTTCAACTTTTGGCCTGATCGCATATGATATGGCTCCAGGTTTGAGACATTTTGGTGAGCTGTCTGGTTTGATTTTTAGATGTACCTCAGCTCCAGTCAAAGAACCAAGTGAATCTCTAACACCATCTCATACTTCATCAGAAGTTGTTGCATGTTGCTCTTTGGATCCACTAGTTGATTTGATGCTTCCCAGTTTAGCCTAATCATTCCCAACCATGCTCTTCCAAATAGAGCAGGACAATTTCCACGGACAACATGAAGAGGTGACTTCCCCATTTGTCCATTTGCTTCTACTCTCACCATAATGCATTCTTTTAATGGTAAAACTTCTTCAGTGTACATCCTTAGGATCACATTTGATGGTTTTAAAGGCAGATGCTTCAGCTTTTGATGATAAGTTGTCTCAGATGTTAATGTGACTGTTGCGCCCATATCAACTTCCATTTTACTTTCATGATCTTCGAGTTTTGGTTATGCCCAAAAGCATTGTTGATCATCCCGCGTTGACGAGACGCCTAGCTTCAGCTCCTGTAGTAGCTCAGTTACGCTGTTTTTTGAGTGATCTACTAGTTGATACCAGTAGTTGGCTCGACACTGGTAGCCGGACACGGCTAGTCCAGAATGGCATTGATGCATGTGGTTTTTTTTCTTGTACATTCTTGATGTAGGAAAAGTTTTCTGAGCCCAACCTCTCTTGGCGATATGGCTCGTCTTACCACAGTTCTTGCATTTATTTGGTTTTACTCGAGCACTCCCCTGCTGAGTATTCAACCTGTGTACACCAGTATCATGGTTGCACTCTTGCAGCCTTGTTTGTTGCGGTATCCCATTTCATTGATCTTTACTCCAGCCCAAATTTGTGAATCTTCTCTAGCTGCAATCGCCATTGATGTTCCAAAGCAGCTTTTAGAGTTAAATCACTTACAGTAACATCTTCCTCTAAATAGTTTCATTGTGAAGTCCACAAATCAGCCGATCGCGAAGAGTGTCATTAAATGTTGCACAAAACCTACAATATTTTGCTAACCTTCTGAAAGTCTCTACGAATTGTAAAATGCTTTCACCATCTTACTGATTATGGCAGTGGAAAGAAAATATTTCTGTATTCAATATTTCTGGGAAAGAAATTCAAAATAGGACTAATCTTGTTTTTTTTGCCAGGTGAATTAAATTTTGTAGCAGCATATAAGTTTCAAATCCTACTGAGCTGAGAAATGTTTTGACCTTTAGATCCTCCTGTGCGATTTTGTTATGATATATAATTCAAATTAATCCTCATATGAGTTCCAAGTCTCACAGTCTTCATCAAATGTATCCATGGCATCCCTTTTTCCTTCCATAAGTGATCGTGGCTCTTTGGGTCTATCTTCAATCAACATCCTCCCTTCCGATTATATTTTTAATGGTAAGTGTGGACTAATTCCGGTTCATTACAAATAGAATGTTTTTCCATTTTGCCTGACTGTTCAACTTTTGTTCCTGTCTAGTGGCCTGTGCAGTGTCGGCAGACTTCAAAATCCCCGTTCCCCGCAGCCCATTTAACTTTGCCACTTGCGTGGTCACTCTTCTTACTTACAGCTGGAGTCCAAATTGTTTTTTAAACCCAACGTGTATGAGTCCGGTCCCAAGAATCTTCCCTTGCTCCCTGTTTGGTAGACGAATGTCTTCTTCCAGAGATTTTTCCTGCCTCAAACCTCATCTTCAGTTTTCTCTTCTGTTACATTTCTTTATTGCAGCGAGGTGCCCACACTCTGGATTCTTTCAAGTACGATGAGAGGTTTTTAAGAGGTGTTGTTCATACAATCTAAGATGGAGAACTACAAAGCCCATGCAGACACTTTGCTGATGTCACCACACATCACATAATGCTTTATCAGCAGGAATGTATTCGCTGATACATAATGGGTGGCAAGTTACCGATCCAGATAAGAAGAGGGTTGTTGTACAGCATAAAAAAAGAGACACATGCAAGAGACTGAAAGCATCCTGTCATTGTTGGAAGGCTAAAGACTGAATGAGACATAAGTTGAAAGAAGATCATGCTTGATCATCGTGACCTGCGGAGGAGTAGGCAGACGTTGAGAGAGAGGGAGAGGGGTAAAGGAGCACAAATAGTGGAATGTTTCGAAGCCATCGAAACCCAATGCCTTCATAATCTGGTACTTGCAGTTCCTCAAACTTTTACCCCCCCCCCCATCCCTCTGGTTCCCAATGCCTTCAAGGTTGAGTTCCTGCCCACACAGGATACCCATTAAAGAGATGGCTCTTGACTCCAGTGAGGAATGCAAAGATGGAGGCCAGAAATACAACACCTGAGATACCATGAAGCAGTCAATGTGTCTCCTGAAGGTCAGATTCTGTTGCCTGAATCATTCCATTCAGCCATTTCAATATACTCCATTAAGGGCCTCCTGGATTGTGGTGGTCTGCTGTGCTCTGTACAACCTCCCATTTCAGAGGGGTGAGGTCCTGACCAATGACATCTGGGAGAGAATGAGATATCATTTGAGGAGGTGGATGATGAAGAAGCTGATGGCCAACTGCACCATCTGGAAAGACATGAAGGGCCAAATAGTAGCTGACTAGATATAGGAACAAGGGAGATTTGAGATGCATTCATAAGATATGATTCAGCTCCTTCCTGTCAAATGAAGGTCCACCTCCACCCTCCACTATTACATTCACCTTGACTTCAAGCCAAGGCTCCTTTGCGCAGTTCCAGCTTCTGGATGGTCCAAAGGACAATCGACATGTCACAATCCCTCACAAACATTCTATGGGATAAACCATGATACTGCTACACTTCCACAGGGCCTCCAGCAATATATGGAAATGTGGAGAAAACAGAATCAGACACAAGCAGTAACACTTTAATTATTTATTCGCCCGTGAAGCCCAGGTGCATCTATTGTGCTTTCTTACTTCTTTTACGAGATTTCCTCCACATTGTTTGCTGTCAGCTGCAGTGGAGTCAGGCTGCTGATCTGTGGCTGCCTAAGGACTGCAGGACCTTGGCATGCTGAGGAACTCCGACAACGATACACAACCCTCCTCTGTCGTCATGACAACATGACAACTCCAAAGATATGACAGCAATATGGAGCTCTGTAAGGGTCTGGCCTCTCACGAGCCTCTGACTGATACAGACTTACAGCCGGTGCATGTGGTGATCGATCAAACCAGGTTGTGATCACGAATCTACTTGTGAATGCATACCCACTGACATGAAAATATCTATGCTGTTGGAGGATGTAAGAGGTTCATCACCTCAGTGGTGATGAATGTTCCCCGGAGATGACAGCCTTCTGTTCTTGTGGATGACTTGCCTGAGTGAACAGAAGGATCAAAGGGTTTAACCCTTCCAAACAGAAGCCTCCTGAATCAACTGATGTTCAAATGGAGCCATGTATAGTGGTGAACACGTAGGCACCCTAATGCTAAATCTTGAGCTTACTCACCTACTTGTGATCAAGTTCCTGCCGTACCAAACATGTGATGCAATGGCCACCATGATTTCCTGCCAGTTCTGGAGCATCAGAATGGCTAGAAGTGGGATATTGCTTTCAGTTTGAGCTGTTGCTTTAGCACTGTCGACCTTCTATCCTTGCAAGAAAGTTGGTCATCACACAAGAATATGCATAACACCTAAGCATCTGGCATCACTGACTTTGAGGCATTGGGTTACTCTGCAGTATCTTGTTGGGGTTGGCAGTGCCAGACCCATGGCCCATGACATGGCTGCATCCATTCCTTTCACAGGAGATGCTTCAGCCTCAACACATTGCCGCCCCACCCTCACACTTACCCAGTTGGTGACATCTATGGGAACCAAGATTTGTCATTCCCCCTTGTGGTGGGGAGAAGATTGTTGGCGCACTTGCAGCACTGTGGACAGCTTCTCCAGACCACCCCACAGCTGCTGACCTCCTCTGTGATCTCCTCACAGGCTGGCTTGGTTTAGTGAGCAAGTCTCCTCTTCTTGTCCATGGGGAAGAGGACTTTGTGCCTTGACAGAATTGCCTGGAGGACAACATGCAGGAAGTCATCAGTGAACTATAGGGCCATCCAGGATCCCCACAAGCACCTTGTTCCTCAAACCTTCACTATACCTGCTCCACTAACATCTTGATCTTTCCCAAAGGCAGGGCTGCAGTGCTATCTAGGGATTGTGCATGGGATGGTTGAAACAGGTCTAGAGGCAGGTGTGGAAGGAGGTGTGAAGCAGCGTTTTGGAACTGGTGGCCCTTTAAACACAGCGTTAGCACATCTGACTGTCAGCTGGCGATATAACCGCAGCACAGACACTGCCTCTGGCCGCTGAATGGTCAGCCCTCTACTCCTGCCGGCTGGAAATGGCCAATTGTTCTGAGATTCTGATGAGATCAGTATTGGAATGTCACCTTTTTCCAGCCACACATTTTCCTCCTTGCTGATTCATAGCAGGGAATCTTCTTAGATACTCAAATCTGCCATGTTAAAAAGTAAATGTGGTGTCTTATGCTAGGCACCAAGACAAATATAAAAAACATCAATAGTCCAAATGGCTAGATATTTTCAGGAAGTAAATTCTGGAGATTGCTGTCCTCCATTGCTCTGTTGCCAGAACTGAGAATCCTATGGGTCTGTTGACTGAAACTTGGACAGAAATTTGAATCAATGACCTGTCAGGATCATCATATTTTACAAATGGGATGTGCTACAGCTGTTCAGGGTGTTGGTGAGACCACATTTAGAATACTGTGTCCAATTTGATCTCCTTATATAAGAACAAATATATAGTTGTGTTAGAAGCAGTTCAGAGACGCTTTACTGGACTGATACCTGGAATGGGTAGGTACCTTATGTGTGCTCACTCTCTCTCATACAAACTGGTTGTGAAAGGGCAGCCACATTTTGGTAGGAGTAATAGAAATGAATATAAGAACATAAGAATAGGAGCACGAGTAGGCCACCTGGCCCTTCCAGCCCGTTCCACCATTCAATGAGATCATGGCTGATCTTTTGTGGGCTCAGCTCCACTTTCCCGCCGAACATCATAACCCTTTATTCCTTCATTCTTCAAAAAACTATCTATCTTTACCTTGAGAACATTTAATGAAGGAGTCTCAACTGTTTCACTGGGCAGGGAATTCCATAGATTCACAACCCTTTGGGTGAAGAAGTTCCTTCTAAGCTCAGTCCTAAATCTACTTCCCCTTATTTTGAGGCTATGCCCCCTAGTTCTGTTTTCACCCACCAGTGGAAACAACCTCCCTGCATCTATCCTATCTATTCCCTTCATAATTTTATATGTTTCTATAAGATCCCCCCACATTCCAATATTAAGTAGCTTCAAACTCGCTTTTGCTCTGCAGATCTTTTGGAGATTGAAAGGAGATGAGTAGATGAAAGTGAGACAGGCTCACTTGTCCAAGAGATGTACTTCGCTCATACCAGTTCGGTCGACTGTCTGAAGCAAACTTTACAGACTTCCCTTCACTAGGGATGCAGTGATAGAGTCATTCCACCTGTTGGACCAATCTGGAGGCAACAGAAAAGGTTTGTTAATTGCTGTGAAGGTGACAATACAATTCTAAAGTCTATGCCTTCAGCACCTTGTGTGGCACCTCAAGGGATCTGCACATTAGTCAGTTAGCAGTATGCGAATACAGCAGGCAAAGTCACCGATGCATTGTTCACCAGGGAAAACAGCTTTGTTCCTTCCACTATGAAGAAACAGCAGACAGTGAGAAGACACTGCAAATCTGTATCACAAAATTCCCCAAAGCCTTATTAATGACACCTGTATGACCATGCAGATATTCATACACTGCAAGTGGGTTCCACTCCATCAATGTTCAAGTGGTCCGTGACCAGCAGCAAAGGATCATGAGGTTGTATTTCTATTTCCCAAGCAGCTGTTACGATTTCTTTTACCATAGAATTTACAGTGCAGAAGGAGGCCATTTAAAGCAATTCCTAGAACCTAAGATTATTTGAAGAAGATGGAGCTAAGGGCTATAGGAGAGACCCTCTTCAGTTCTCGTGGATAGCACGGTTGAGTCAATTACAGGGTCATGAATAATGAAGTATGTGGCTGTAGTGATCTCTGTATGTGCATGTACCTCAGGGGTTAATGTGTAATCAGAAGAGCACTACAGGGCAGCACTAATGGGTATAAAAGCCAGACTAAGGCTGTTCCTCTCTTATGGTTGTACTGTAACAAGAACAGGGGCATAGATTTAGCTCAGAGTAATTTGGGTAGTCAAACATAACTACTGTATTTAGATCTTGTAACCTTACTACTAGTATTAATCTTAAAGTAAAGAACTCACAAAATTATTGTTTCAGTTACTCAATAAACGTTTCATTACTACTGGACGACTTTGAGTCTTTTTCATCAAGATTCAGAAAACCTCATCAGCAACTGGATTGAGTAACGTATATTACATTCAGTAGTATAAACCAAACATACTACAGAAGTGTAACAACAGATGCACTTTTCTATCGCGGTTTTTAGAGTTCAATCATTTTGTTGTATTAGTCATTCCCTTAAACGTTCATCATGCATCCATAGATTAATTGATCTTGGATGATAGAGTCTGTTAAATCAGCATAATTACAGCCTTGTGCTATTAACCTGAGGTCTGTAACAAAATTAGAGATTGTCGCGCCATTTCTCTAGAACCAATCACGTAAGTTAAGTCTTTCTAGGGTTTCATTAGACTGCATTTTACAGTATTCTACAAATTTTGTGAATATCACTTTAAATTTAGTTTTGTCTTCATCTTCCAAGTAATTGAAGGAGTTATAGATCTCTACAGCTTGCTGACCTGCCATTGCTAGTAGCAGTGCAATGCTTCTTTCTTCAGAGGCTGTGTTTAAATCACTAGCTGCCATATATATTTGGAACTGTTGTTTAAAAATTTTCCAGTTATTATTTAAATTACCGGTAGTTTGCAGCTGCCGTGGAGCTTGAACGTGGTCCATCAAATCGTTTGGTCATCGCGGATCCAAATGCTGCAAAGTCTTCCACAGTCGAACCGTCGGTACTTTAGTTTCTGTCTTTCTGTCTAACCTAATCAAGCCAGTACTGTTCTTTTAAAGCCAACTACTGGGTGCCAACACAAGATGATACCCGCTGCATGTAAGTTAAAAGACTACAATGGTAACCAGATCACTTCAAGAGGATCATGCCATTGAAGAGTAGTCAATAAGACGGTCAAGAAAGGACTACGGTTCGAGATCGTGGACGACCAGAAAACTTTGCTGTTAGGTGCTCAAGCCTGCAAGAACTTGCGGCTTGTCCAGAGAATCTTTATGCATACGAATGACACATCATGACTGGGCGATGACATCCAGCTACTGCTCAGTGAATATCCTGACGTTTTTCGTGGCATGGGTACGTTTCCTTACAAATACAAAATTTTGCTCATGGGAAATGCAAAACCTGTTATTCATCCGCCGAGGAGGATACCGGCTCCTTTGCATGAAAGGCTAAAATCAGAGTTGGAAAGCCTACAATCTCAAGGCATAATCTCAAAAGTTACACGACCGACTGACTGGGTCAGCTCGTTGGTGTGTGTCAAGAAGCCATCAGGTGATCTCAGAATCTGTATAGATCCCAACGATCTGCACAAGAACATTCGCAGGGAACGCTCACATCTTTACCAAGCGAGATGCTTCTCAAGGCTTCCGGCAGATGCAGCTCGAGGATTCCAGTAGGTTTCTGTGTACGTTCAACATACCCTTTGGATGATACTGCTATAACCACATGCCTTTCGGGATCATCTCCACCTCGATATCTTTCACAGAGTCATGGAGCAGATGATGGAGGGTATTGGAAGTGTTAGAGTATATGTTGATGACATTGTCATCTGGTCAACAACATAAGAAGACCACATTGCTCGACTAAGAAAATTTTTTAAAAGAATTCACCAGTTTGGATTAAAACTCATCCAATCCAAGTGCACCTTTGCACACTCATCTTTGACCTTCTTAGGAGATACAATCTCAGCTCAAGGTTTGAGGCCGGATAATGAAAAGATTTCTGCAATCCAGAAAATGCAGCAGCCAAAAGACAAGAAAGCTGTGCTCAGATTTCTTGGATTCATTAACTTCTTAGGCAAGTTTCCATCTAACTTGTCGACAAGGACGTCAGCACTACGAAACGTGATAAGGAAGAACACAGAATTTGAATGGACTCCACGCCACCAAGAAGAATGGGTGGATCTCAAGCATCAATTGATGACAGCTCCAATTCTGACTTTCTTCGACCCAACTAAACCTACAAAGATCTCCACTGATGCCAGTCAAGATGGAATCGGAATGGTGCTTCTTCAACAAGATGATTAATCAGACTGGGTTCCAGTTGCATACGCGTCTAAAGTGATGACCGCCACAGACTGCAGGTATGCACAGATAGAAAAGGAGTGTCTTGGACTGATCACAGGTATAATAAAATTTCACCACTATGTGTACAGGCTTCCCACGCTCATCGTACAGACTGATCATAGACCTTTGGCCAACATAATTGAAAATAAACCTCAATGACATGACTCTCGCCTACAACGCATGATGATGAAGTTGAGGAGGTATGACTTCACACAGTCTACACTCCTGGAAAAGACCTCATCATAGCCAACACACTATCCAGATCCATTGATACTCACAGCTCACCTCGTGCGTCCATTGACAACTTTGAAGCTCAAGTGCAGTTGTGCAAGGCAACTCTCCCGGCATCTGACGAGAAGCTGCAGCAAATTCGCCTGGTGACACAAAAGGATGCGACCTTGCTCCAGGTAATTCATAATCTTCAGCATGGCTGGCCAAAAGGACTGTGTCCACAGTTTCAAAATATTCAAACTGAATTGTCAGGAGTGGATGGACTAATACTGAGAAATGACAGAATCGTCATCCCGCAAACTCTCAGGTCAGATATGTTCAGCAGGATTCACGAGGGACATCTCGGAATCGAAAAATGCAAAAGAAGAGCATGGCAATCTGTGTATTGATGACATCACAGACATGATACTGACGTGTGCCACGTGTCAAAAGCAGCAACCGGCACAATGTAAGGAGCCACTTCAGCAGCATGAGGTAATTACATCACCGTGGACTAAAGTTGGCATAGATTCTGTGGATCGGGACTATGTTCTCATCATAGATTATTACTAGAAACTTTCTTGAAGTGATGAAACTTCCGGACCTCACTTCTGCATCGGTAATCAAGGCTTATGTGTAAACATTCTTGAGGCATGGTATTCCACAAACCGTCATGCCCGATAATGGTCCTTGTTTTGCGAGCTGTGAGTGGACGGAATTCTCCAATCAGTACAATCCCAGGATTCTCCGTCCTGCTGCCGGCGCGCCCCCAGGATTCTCCGTCCCGCTGCCGGCGCGCCCCCAGGATTCTCCGTCCCGCTGCCGGCGCGCCCCCGGGATTCTCTGTCCCGCTGCCGACGCATCCCCGGGATTCTCCGTCCCGCTGCCGGCGCAGCCCCTGGATTCTTCGCCCGCTGTCGGCGCGCCTCCGGGATTCTCCGTCCCGCTGCCGACGCGTCCCCAGGATTCTCCGTCCCGCTGCCGGCGCACCCCCTGGATTCTTCGCCCGCTGTCGGCGCGCCCCCGGGATCCTCCATCCCGCTGCCAACGCACCCCCGGGATCCTCCATCCCGCTGCCGGCGCGCCCCCGGGATTCTCTGTCCCGCTGCCGGCGCGCCCCCGAGAGTCTCCGTCCCGCTGCCGACGTGCCCCCGAGATTCTCCGGCCCACTGCCTGCGCGCCCCCAGGATTCGCCGTCCCGCTGCCGGCGCACCCCGGGATTCTCCGTCCCGCTGCCAGCGCACCCCCGGGATTCGCCGTCCCGCTGCCGGCGCACCCCCAGGATTCTCCGTCCCGCTGCCGGCGCACCCCCGAGATTCTCCGTCCCACTGCCGGCGCGCCCCCAGGATTCGCCGTCCCGCTGCCGGCGCACCCCCAGGATTCTCCGTCCCGCTGCCGGCGCACCCCCGAGATTCTCCGTCCCACTGCCGGCGCGCCCCCAGGATTCGCCGTCCCGCTGCCGGCGCACCCCCAGGATTCGCCGTCCCGCTGCCGGCGCACCCCCAGGATTCGCCGTCCCGCTGCCGGCGCACCCCCAGGATTCTCCGTCCCGCTGCCGGCGCACCCCCGAGATTCTCCGTCCCACTGCCGGCGCGCCCCCAGGATTCGCCGTCCCGCTGCCGGCGCACCCCCAGGATTCTCCGTCCCGCTGCCGGCGCACCCCCAGGATTCTCCGTCCCGCTGCCGGCGCACCCCCGAGATTCTCCGTCCCACTGCCGGCGCGCCCCCAGGATTCGCCGTCCCGCTGCCGGCGCACCCCCAGGATTCTCCGTCCCGCTGCCGGCGTGCCCCCGGGACTCTCCGACCCGCTGCCAGCGCACCCCCAGGATTCTCCGTCCCGCTGCCGGCATGCCCCCGGGATTCTCCGTCCCGCTGCTGGCGCGCCCCCGAGATTCTCCGGCCCACTGCCTGCGCACCCCCAGGATTCGCCGTCCCGCTGCTGGCGCACCCCCGGGTATCTCCGTCCCGCTGCCGACGTGTTTCCGAGATTCTGCGTCCCACTGCCGGCGCGCCCCCGGGATTCTCCCTCCCGCTGCCGGCGCGCCCCCGGGATTCTCCGTCCCGCTGCCGGTGTTCCCCCGGGATTCTCCGTCCCACTGCCGGCGCCCCCCCGGGATTCTCCGTCCCGCTGCCGGCGCGCCCCCGAGATTCTCCGTCCCGCTGCCGGTGTTCCCCCGAGATTCTCCGTCCCGCTGCCGGTGTTCCCCCGGGATTCTCCGTCCCACTGCCGGCGCCCCCCCGGGATTCTCCGTCCCACTGCCGGCGGCCCCCCGGGATTCTCCGTCCCGCTGCCGGTGTTCCCCCGGGATTCTCCGTCCCACTGCCGGCGCCCCCCCGGGATTCTCCGTCCCACTGCCGGCGCACCCCCAGGATTCTCTGTCCCACTGCCGGCGCGCCCCCAGGATTCTCCGTCCCACTGCCGGCGTGCCCCTGGGATTCTCTGTCCCGCTGCCGGCGTTCCACCGGGTTTCTCCGTCCCACTGCCGGCGCGCCCCCAGGATTCTCCGTCCCACTGCCGGCGTGCCCCTGGGATTCTCTGTCCCGCTGCCGGCGTTCCCCCGGGTTTCTCCGTCCCACTGCCGGCGCCCCCCCGGGATTCTCCGTCCCACTGCCGGCGCACCCCCAGGATTCTCCGTCCCACTGCCGGCGCGCCCCCAGGATTCTCCGTCCCACTGCCGGCGTGCCCCTGGGATTCTCTGTCCCGCTGCCGGCGTTCCCCCGGGTTTCTCCGTCCCACTGCCGGCGCCCCCCCGGGATTCTCCGTCCCTCTACCGGCGTGCCCCTGGGATTCTCCGTCCTGCTGCCGACGCGCCCCCGGGAT
Organism: Scyliorhinus torazame; assembly: GCF_047496885.1. Lineage (NCBI taxonomy): Eukaryota > Metazoa > Chordata > Chondrichthyes > Carcharhiniformes > Scyliorhinidae > Scyliorhinus > Scyliorhinus torazame. Next base: position 93,946,305 of record NC_092714.1, on the reverse strand, counting down.
CCTCCATCCCGCTGCCAGCGCGCCCCCGGGATTCTCCGTCCCGCTGCCGGCGCACCCCCAGGGTTCTCCGTCCTGCTGCCGGCGCACCCCCAGGGTTCTCCGTCCCGCTGCCGGCGCGCCCCCGGGATTCTCCGTCCCACTGCCGGCACGCCCCCGGGAGTCTCCGTCCTGCTGCCGGCACGCCCCCGGGAGTCTCCGTCCCGCTGACGGCGCACCCCCGGGATTCTCCGTCCCACTGCCGGCGCGCCCCGGGATTCTCCATCCCGCTGCCGGCGCGCCCCTGGGATTCTAGGTCTCGTCAGCTGGCCAATGGGGTTTCCCATTGTGGGCAGCCCTACGTCGTCAGGAAACCCCGGGCTCCCGGCGCAACGGAGAATCCCGACAGCGGAAAATCCATATTGTTATACTGTGTTTGCTGGTTCCAGCTTCTCCCATAAGTGGACACATCCTTTCAGGATCCACTCTGTCAAACGTCTTCAGGTATATTCTGCTTCTGTAAATTAATCTCTCATTCTTCCGAACTCCAATGGAAACAGGCGCAGTCTACCCTTCCTCATAACGTAACCTTCCCATTCCAGGTATCAGTCCAGTCTAACGCAACTATATATTTGTTCTTATATAAGGAGATCAAATTGGACACCGTATTCTAAATGTGGTCTCACCAACACCCTGAACAGCTTTAGTACAACATCCCTATTGTTATATTCCATTCCCCTTGCGATAAATGGCAACATTCTATTTGCCTTGCTAATAACTTCCTAATCACAAGCAATATTTTCTCCAGGGAGCCGAGTGCATGATCAATTTGGGCCAGCCACCTCCAAAGGCAGTTTGGAAGTGGCTATTAAGGCAGGTGAGTACTGGGGCAAGCAGGTTAGAAAGCATGCCTCAGTTATCTGAGACTTCAGCCCATTTTTATAAAAGGCTGTTATGCCCTTAGATTTTCACCCCTCACACCCTACCTAACTCCATGCCCCCTCCATGCTACCTCACAATCCCATGCGCCCTCTATACCACCTTATACCATCATGACATCTCATGCACCACATATCCTCATGCCACCATCAAAGTCATTCACCCAGTATGAACTATGGGCAGATCTTAGAAGCTGTGTGGTGATGAAAGCAATTTCTAACAATCTAATAAAATGCTCACTCATACACACTTGATAGAAAAAAACTCTAATTATGAAGCTCATTCAATTATTTTAGATCCCCTCAGGAGGTGTCTATCCGTTATAAAAAAAACAAATTTATATTCCGTGATCACATCAAAGACAACTAATCCTTTAATAGCCTATTCAAACTTTCCATAAAAGTGAAAACCCAGCCTCCTTGATGAGATAAGTAGTTGTGGATCCTTTGACACTCAGACAAACATTCATAATTAGGTCAGTTGTAATAACATGGGCATGCCAACAATGAATTCTATTCAAACTATCGGAACAGATGGTAATTGTATCTTTCCATGTTACAACACTTGGCCTGTCAATCAATGCAATCCAGCAGTGTATTTGTTTTTAAACTGTTATTGGCAGCTGCAGCCTAGATTATTTTCAAATAACTTCAGATTGTAACACTTATATCTCCTCCAGAAATCCATGCCTCCCATGCTATCTGTTCAAGTTCTTGTAACAGAGAAAATGAGGTCTGTTGAAATTCAGCACCATTTTCAAATGACCCAGAAGGTTTGAGCTTTATGCTTTAGCAATTCACGCCTCGATCACTTTCCCTACTGATGAAAATTTTATCAGCCAGAAGTGTGAGACAGGACATCTTCATTTGGGTACCGCCTGCAATTTAAGAATCACGGGCAGAGGTTAGGATTCATCTATACGGCTGGTTTAGCTCAGTGGGCTAAGACAGCTGGTTTGTGATGCCGAACAAGGCCAGCAGCGCGGGTTCAATTCCCGTAACAGCTTACCCGAAGAGGTGCCAGAATGTGGCGGCTTGGGGCTTTTCACAGTAACTTCATTCTTGTGACAATAAAAAGATTATTATTATGAGTAAGAATAAGCTCTTTTGGAAAAGATGCCAACATAATTAGCACATGACCCAAAGGCCTGATTTTTACCACAAATGTCAAGACAGTATCATTGGGGTAAAGCAGGTCCTGAGCCTGAACCTTCGGTTGTCGGAATCTAACTTACAATTTTTCCACATACAGACATGGCCGTCCGTTGGCCCAACATCCAATTGAAGATGGTCCGCAGTTTCCTTCTTTTAAAAAAAATACATTTAGAGTACCCAATTCATTTTTTTCAATTAAGGGGCAATTTAGTGTGGCCAATCCACCTACCCTGCACATCTTTGGGGTGTGGGGGCGAAATCCACGCAAACACGGGGAGAATGTACAAACTCCACACGGACAGCGATTGAACCTGAGACCTCGGTACCGTGAGGCAGCAGTACTAACCACTGCACCACCGTGCTGCCCTTGGCCCACGATGCTGATGCTGCTGGCCCAATTGGAGAGCAGCGAACTCTGAAACCTTCTGGGAGAGCTGGTCACTGCTCAGGCAAGTTGTAGACCTCAGCAGCTGGGCCAGGTAAGTTTCAAAAAACATTTAAAAATCCTGGGGAGGGAGTGGGAAGGAGTGGGTGTGGGGGCACTGTGGGGGAGATGATGGAAAACTCTCCTGGGAGATCATTGGAGCTCCCATGGCTATTTTCCGTGTTCACGGTCCTCTCTTTGGACTATCGGGGGGCTTTGGTCTATTTGGTGGCTCCGAATTGGGCTTTTAATTATGCTAATTAGCTACTTGCTGCCTTGGTACGGGTAACGAATTAGCATCAGGTCCTTCTGCTGGTAAAATGCAGGGACACATTGGGGAGCCGGCGCAATGCAGTTCCCGGCAATCGTACCAGGCCGGTTAATTCCTGGTCAAAGTAGGTGAATACATTACACTAATATAAACTACAGAAGCATACTTCATAGAATCATAGAATCAGTGCAGAAAGAGGCTATTCAGCCCATCGAGTCTGCACCAGCCCTTGAAAAGAGCACCCTACCCAGACCCACACCTCCACCCTATGCCCACACCTCCACCCTATCACCACGTCTCCACCCTATCCCCGTAACCCCAACTAACCTTTTTTGGACACTAAGGGGGAATTTAGCATAGCCAATCCATCTAACCTGCACATCTTTGGACTGTGGGAGGAAACCGGAGCACCCGGAGGAAACCCACAGACACGGGGAGAACGTGCAGACTCCACACAGATAGTGACATCACTTGGACATCACTTCCTAGTCGCTGTTCCTGGTCCTGTAGTTTTGGTGGATGATAGGAAAGATTGGGTGGGATGTACAGGGGGCAGTCAGTTCCATTTCTACCTTCCAATTTGGCATCCTGGTCAAAGTTGAAAGTTATCCCACATATTCCAACTTCGCTCGAGTAACTCCACAGGGTATCTGCGGGTTTCCCAAAATTAATGTTGTGGAAATGTAATGTTCAATTATATGTGTTCAGCAGCTGTTGTTAACTACAGGAATAAGCACCACTTACAGCAGCAGCAACTTAAGAATCTCATGACCTCCCACCATTATTAATAGATATTGATAGATCGAACGTCGCGTCATTTTAGTTAAATAGTAGACATGTAACTGAGCCTTACATTTTTTTAATGGGGTTGATATTGGACGCCATCATTGAATGGTAAACAGTGCTTCTGCATAAAAAGCTATTAGTCAATAGACTTGTCTAATTTTTAAAAAGGATATCATCTCTACCAAGTGAGTGTTCATTCTGACTGAGAAATTAGAACACAGAAAATAAAGCTGAATAGAAATAGGGCGCGATTCTCCGGAAAGATTTCGAAGTGTGGTAGGGAGCGGGAACGGCCCCTTAATGCTCTTCGACGTTAATTGGTCCACTTAACAAGGCCCCGCAGGCTTCACGCCGCAAATGAATGCTCGGCAGCTGATTCGCCGGCCCGGCACTTGCCAGCCCCCTGGGTCGAGCAGCACTTGAACAGCTCTTCAACAGCCAACCCCGTTCAGCTCACAGCCATGGCGCCGAGGCGGCCAGGGTCAAGGTTTGGAGATGCGGACCTTGGAGACGCCTAGATGTGGTCGAGGCCATGAGGGATGTCCTGTTCCTCCCTGATGGTCCTGGAGGGTGAGCCACAGGGCAGTCAGTGTCGCCTGGGATGAAGTGGCAGCAGCTGTCAGCTTGGGAAGCGTGACCTGGAGGATTGGCATCCAGTGCCACAAGAAGGTCAACGATTTACACCGAGCAGCATGGATGAGTTGCCACCAAAACCCCATCCCCCCCACCCCCCAGAGACCTTTGCGCCCCCAGGCGCTCATTCCCCACCTCAACCCTCCATGCGGTCCCCGACTCTCCCTTTATCTCCCCTCTCCCTTCAACAACTCTCCCCAACACATCCTTCACCATCCCTCCAGACCACAGTGAATCACGTATGCGGCGAACGATTTCCTCCTTTTGTCTCCGCAGGAGAAGCTCTCCCACAATCCTCACAACCTTCAAGGAATGGGTCCTGTAGGTGACAGAAGAGGCCGGGGACAGAGCTGTCATCAATGTGGAGCTTGGTACACACTGCAGAGGTGAGGATCCACCGGGTCCCACCCGGAGGACCTATCAAACGTGAGTTGTTATTGCCATTCAGACAGACCCATTCCTCCCACCGACCACGCGTTCATTCTCCCGCAGGTCCTCCAGCTGACAATGCTGACCCATCTGGGGTGGCCCCCTTCCTGCCCGCCATGAGAACACCATGGAGGAGAGCTCTGAGGATGCCACAATCAACTCGTCACAGCTGTCATTCCCACCCTCCACCAGCGCAGAAGCACACACCTCGGTGGACAACATTAGTGGTCAGGCTTCTGGGGCACAACGTGGTAAGTTCCAGGCGAGATAACAGTCAGAGGTCTGCTGGATCCTTGGACCCAGCTGGGTCCCAGCCAGAAGCTGTGCCTATGGAGCAGGCTATCCCAGAGCTGATGGAGACATTAGGGAGTGACCGGCATATTCAGAGGGAGATGTCAGCCACACCCCAGCAGGTCCATAGCCGATTGGAGGAGTCCCCGAGGCTATGGGTACAGGAGATGTATTGGCAATGAGTGGCACCGAGGCCAACACTGCTAGGGTGGCGACCGCAGTAGAGAGCCTGGTGCACGACGTCAGCAGCATTAGTGAAGGCGTTCGAGGCGTGGTGTCATCGGTGAGGGCCTCGGCAGAATGTCCGACCCGCTGGGTGTCGTGACCCAGTAGCAGGCTGACATTGATGAGGCGCTGCAGGACATGTCCTGCTTAGGTGGGCACTGCCAAGGTGCTGTGGAGCATGTCCCAGTCTCAGGTGGGCACTGCCGAGGCACAGCGGAGCAATGCCTCAAAATAAGGGGGAGCAGATTTAGGACTGAGTTGAGGGGAACATCTTCACCCAATGGGTTGTGAATCTATGGAATTTCCAGTGAAGCAGTTGAGGCTACCTCATTGAATGTTTATAATGCAAAGATAGATAGATTTTTGAACAGTAAAGGAATTAAGGGTTATGGTGAGTGGGAGGGTAGGTGGAGCTGAGTCCACAAAAAGATCAGCCATGATTTTACTGAATGGCAGAGCAGGCTCGAAGGGCCAGATGACCTACTCCTGCTCCTAGTTCTTATGTTTTTATGCCCCTATCACTGGAGAACATCGCTGAGGGTGTCGACATCATAGTGCAGATATCGGGGAGCCGCCAGGGCTGGCAGAGCCAGATGGCACAGGGGCAGCTGGAGCTCGAACCAGCTGCCGCTCCATCCCGAGGTGAACCCCTGGCCCTATGGGCACTGAGCAGGAGGATAAGGCACTGGGTACCAACCAGGACCTGTTCCATGGTGTGGGAACCAAAGAGAAAATGCTGGAAAATCAAAAATCGCAGCGGGTCCGGCAGCATCTATAGGGAGAGAAAAGAGCTAACATTTCGAGTCCAGGTGATCCTTTGTCAAAGCTCAAAGGGATGGTGGCCACAAGCTCCCCTGAGTTCCACCCCTCTGATGAGGCCACATTACACAGTCAGCACATGGGACAGCTCTCTGTGGGTTATCATCACCACCCTATCCTCCCAGAGCTCCAGAGGATCCTGCCAGGGCCATCGAGGGCCATGGGACATGGTGAACAGCTGGCTGCCTCCACCTCTGATGTGCATTCTGGGGACAATCCTAGATGGAGCGGTGGAGGAAGGAAGCTTGAGCAGGATGAGGGTCACCGAGGGTAGCGGGGAGGGGGAAGAGGGCAGGGGTTTGGTGGTGGGGTGGGGGGGGAAGGGGTGAGGGGTGGGGGGGAGAGTGGGGCAGCACCATCTGGAGAGTGGAACATTGTTGGACACCTGTGAAACATTGAAAACCCTTCACCACCATCACTATCTTCCGCACTGTGGGCAGACCACCAAACCCTTGGCCCATATCTCAAGGCACCACCCTTCCCCTCCGGGCATACCACGTGCAGGTGATGGGTGTGGGCGAGCACTCAGGAGACACGCAGCGGTCAGACAATGGCATAGATTGAGCAGCACAGGTGCTCAGCTCTCTGCGGGTTATCATCACCACCCTGTCCTCAACAGCGACCCACTGACAGTGCTGACACAGTCCCAGAACCCTGGAATGATGTGACACAGAACCTGGGAGGGTACGAAATGGCGGGGGTAGTGGGTGGTGCATGGTGGAGAGGGGGGCGGGGGGGGGGCGGTAGGTAACAATGATGGACCAGGCCTCATCCTAAGTGAAACGGGGAGTATATGGGACTCACTGGCCCTCAGGGCTTGTCGCACCCTCGCAGCTGCCGCCTGTCCTGCAGTCTCCACCTGGTCCTCCGGCTCATCCCCAGGATTGTCCTCCAGCCCCTGTTGATCCGGCGCCTCCTTGTTCTCGTTGTTGTCCTCCTCCTCCTCAGGGGTGGCCATATGTTCCTCATCGCTCACTTCCAGCACGTCACCCAGTTGCTGTGCCAGGTTGTGGAGGACACAGCAGATTACCACAAAGCGGGTGACCTCTGGGGGTTGTACTGCAGGGCACCACCGGAGCGATTGAGGCATCGGAACTGCATTTTGAGCAGTCCGGTGCACTGCTCAATGACAGCTCGAGTGGCCACATGGACCTCGTTGTATCGGGTCTCCGCTTCAGTCTCCAGCCTCTGTACTGGCGTCATTAGCCAAGTGCTCAGCAGGTACCCCTTATCCCTCAAGAGGCCAGGGATGTCTGACTACCCCAGGATATAGCTGTCTTGCACACACCTGGGAAGTGTACACACTTGTGCATGAACTTTATGTGGTCACACTCGAGCTGTATGTTCAGGGAGTGGAACTCCTTCTTGTTCACATAGGCATTCCCAGCTGGCCTGGTGCGCAAAAGGCAACATGCGTGCAGTCTATCAGCCTCTGGATCTGAGGCACCCCAGCGATGGCGGAGAACCCTGCTACCTAGGCATCTTGCTAGGCTTGTTCCGTGTCAAAGTTGATATAGTTTTCTGCCCGGGCAAACAGAGCATCTGTTACCAGTGGGCTATGACCTGAGAGATGCCACTAAGGTCCCCCTTGAGCCCTGGAATGATCCCGAGGCATAAAGGTTCAGGGCTGCCGTGACCTTGACAGCCACAGAGAGCGGATGTCCTCCTCCTCCATGTGGTATCAAGTTCGCGAGGATATGGCTCAGGGGCTGCACTGTCTCCTTATTGATGCTGAGCCTCCTATGGCATGCACTGTCCGTCATCTGTTCAAATGACCAGCCATGCTTGTACACCATGAGCTGTCACGGGACTCCCCCTCTGGGTCTCATCCTGGTCTGATGGGCGGCCGGGTCCTCAGGGTGTGGGCAGGGTCTGGCACATGGGCCGCCGCCTCAAGCCTCCGCAGAAGTTGGTGTTGCCATTGTCGCCAGCATCTGGCCGCCTGGCCTACCACCAGCACGACCAGGGCCTGTTCTGCGCTGTCCAAAATACTGTCCATACCGTTTAATAAATTGGGAAAGGATGTTAGACTGACAAACAATGGTGACTCCCACCCCGGAAGCCTCCATTCCCTGATTGATCTTCCCCACCACCCCCCACACCCGGCACACCCTGTCCGTGCACTCCCACCACAGCGGGCTCCCTTCAACGGACTCCAGACCCTGTACCCAAGACACCAGGACAGTACTTCACCTTGACCGGGCACTGGTCCCCTCCTCTTGGCGCTCAGCCATCCTCTGTCAATGGACATGTCCACGGAGCTGTGTCCTATCCCCTGGGTGTTCGGATATTGGCTGTTGAGTCCGTGGTGTTGACTCCCACTGTTGTTCGGGCACGCTGTCCAGGAATCGCAGTCTGATTGGAATGCTAGGCAATGACCCCCGCATGCTACATGGCCCACCCACCCACAGGAATCTACTTGGGTTGTGTGAAGTGTTCACTTAACCATGATTGCTAATTTAGTAATAGTCTTCAGCGTCTGTGGATGGTGGGGCAGACAGGCAGGGACAAGGGTTGCCCCTGGAACGGGTACACGGGTCCAGGAGTTGGCATGGTAGAGCTGCACCCAGTTGCGCCTCTGGCCGAGCACTGGGGTGGCAAGCCCAGCTCACCCGGGCTCTTTGTCTGTGAGAAAAGGTGGCTACTCACCTCCTCAGCTCCCCGCAGAAGCCCTTCCACCAGGTTCACATTTTTAAAAAGCAGTACTAATCGACGCCAGCATGAGCACTTGCTGGGGATCCCGCTGAATCGCAGGAGCCAATTAGATATGGCATGGCCCCCATTAATTGTATGGAAATAGGACTTAAGTGGTGATCCCGATTGTGCCTACGGAAGAGGGCGGGTTCCATCACAAACTGGCGTGGTTCTCATTTTCGGCCTCTCCTGCTATTCATCGGCTTCGTTGCGCTCATGTGAGAGCGTAACGAAGCCATAGAACCGCACCCATACTTGTTATGGAACTCACTGGCACTCATAGGAATACATGAAATTTCTGTTCTGCCCCATTCTTAGTTAACCTAGTCTGTGCCTGACAATGGAGGAAGTCACTAACTGACACAGTAATTTACAGCTCAGGCTCACCAGCATCTTAATTGCTAGTGCAGGTTAAGAAAAATAGCTGGAAAAATTAGCCCATGTGGAGTATTAGCCTGCAGTGATTCAGTGATCACTTGTCTTCTGTTGAAAGTTAATTACTTTCTCAAGGGTGGTGGCACCAGCAACAAAAACATTACTTCCCATGGCATACATGAGGTCATTATTCGAGATGAAAATTGTTGGCCAAATCATACTTCCCTGAGGTGCTTTTGAAAGGAGGTGAATACATATTTACCGTGATCCAAAATTTAAATTCTGTGGGGGATTTGTGTCTCCAGTTCAGCAACTCGCCATATGCAGTACAAGAAACAAGTTTCTTAAACAAGCAGATATGCATCACCATTGATGAAGGGTTTTCACAATTGCTCGGAAGATGGCTATAAATACAACATCTAGCTCTACAACAAATGCTACAACGTATAACCTCAGATGATACTGAGGACTCTGTGTACCCGAACAGGAGGCGACTGTCATAATATACACCAGTATATTATGGTGCAGACACACACACACACACACTGATGGACATGCAGTGGGACCAATCAGCATACACAACACCTCAGCCAATCACCAGTGAGAGCACACGCACTATAAAGACAGGGGACAGGAGATTTCCCGCTGATTCTAGTAGCAGCCAGCTCGGAGCACAGAGCTCACAGCCTGCAACACAGACATTCACCATGTACTGAGTGCATCACCTGGTTAGGACTAGGCAAAGTCAACAGTTAAAGCGGGTATTGCATTTACCCACAGTTCAAGTATGTTAATATAGTTAACCTTATAATACAATAGAGTCGCACCACTTCCAGTGTTGGTGACCTGTTTGTGATCCAGAACATCGAACACATCATGGTACCAAGGAGTGGTTGCAGACTAGCACCTCTGACACCCACCTACAACTAATCAGCATTCCGTCATCCTGAAGTATGGAGAACATCAACCCGCCGCCGCCGCTCCGCATCGCCGGCAATCTCGGGGTCAATTGGAAGATTTTTAAACAGCGCTTCCAGCTCTTCCTCGAAGCCACGGACAGGGAGAACGCCTCGGACACCAGGAAGATTGCTCTGCTCCTCTCCACGGCCGGGCAACATGCCATCCACATCTTCAACTCCCTCACATTCGCAGACGACGAGGACAAGACAAAGTACAATACAGTTCTCATCAAATTCGATACCCACTTCAGCATAGAGATCAATGAAAGCTTTGAAAGATACCTGTTCCAGCAGCGTTTGCATGGTAAGGACGAGCCTTTCCAATCCTTTTTAACAACCTCCGCATCCTTGCACAGTCCTGCGGCTACGGGCCCACCTCCGACTCCATGATACGTGACCAGATTGTATTTGGTGTTCTGTCGGACGCCCTGCGTCAGCAGCGCCTCAAAGTTAAGCAACTCACCCCAGCGACTGCCATCAAGACCTGTGTCCTGCATGAAAATGCCACCAGCCGGTACTCCCACATCAAGGCGGCTGAAACGGCACGGCAAGGTCCCCACGAGGCAGAACGGGTCCAAACAATTGAACACCTCCAAGGCTGCAGCCTGGATGAGGGCGGCCATTTCGCGCGCTTTTCGCGGCCTCCCCTGCTTGTACGTACCAAACGAGGGGACGGTGACGTGGAGGAACGTGATGCGCAGGCGTGCACCACGCAGGACCGCACCGCGCATGCGCGGTGGCACAACGAGCGTACTGATGTCACGACGTGCGCCAACTGTGGCTCCGCCTATTTAAAGCGGCAATGTCCTGCAAAATCGCGACAATGCCCACGATGTGGCAGACCTGGCCACTATGCTGCCTGCTGTCGAGCTGTTCAGCCTGCCAATTCGCATCACTTCAGCCAGCCTCGCAGGAACATTTGGGCAATTCAACTCACGTTCACCGAGTCCTATTCCGACTTCCCGCAGACCAGTGACACCGAGGACCCGAGGGAGCCTTTTCGAGTCGCATGTTATAACAAAGAACAGGCTGCCCCCGAATTAAAACCACGAGCCGTTGTCGGTGCACAGCATTGATCCAGACGATGAGTGGTGTGCCACCCTGACGGTCAACCAATCCCAGATACGATTCCAGCTGGACACTGGTGCTTCCGCTAATCTCCTAGCGTGGTCAGCCTTTCAGGCCCTTGGGGTTAAACCAACCATTCTTCCGTCGACCTGCCAACTAGTGGACTACAATGGCAACATCATTCCTATTACTGGTTCATGCCAACTCGAAGTGACGCATAACTCGCGAAAAGCCATCCTTCATCTGAGATCGTGGGCTCCTCGAAGGACTCTCTGCTCGGCGCACAGGCATGCAAACTCCTAAACCTCGTTCGACAAGTACACTCTCTCTCTCCAGAGGACACGTCTGCCTTCCAGGATGCGGACTACAGGGCGCAACTCAATGCCATCATCGACCAGCACCGCAACGTTTTCGAAGGCATGGGCACGCTTCCATACACTTACAAAATCCTGCTCAAACAAGACGCCATGCCTGTGGTTCATGCACCTCGCAGAGTCCCAGCACCCCTCAAGGACCGCCTCAAGCGGCAGCTGCAGGACCTCCAGGACCAAGGAGTGCTCTCCAGAGTGACGGAACCAACCGACTGGGTCAGTTCCATGGTGTGCGTAAAGAAGTCTTCTGGCGAGCTCCGGATCTGCATTGACCCAAAGGATCTGAATCGTAACATAATGAGGGAGCATCACCCTATCCCCAAGCGCGAGGAGATCACGTGCGAGATGGCTCGGGCCAACATCTTCACCAAACTTGACGCCTCGAAAGGATTCTGGCAAATTCAACTAGACAGGTCCAGCAGAAAGCTGTGTACCTTTAATACCCCGTTTGGCAGATACTGCTACAACAGGATGCCGTTTGGGATTATATCGGCATCAGAAGCATTCCACCGGATCATGGAGCAACTGATGGAGGGCATTGAGGGTGTGCGCGTCTATGTTGACGACATCCTCATTTGGTACGCAGGAGCATATCAGTCGCCTCCAGCGTTATGAGTGTGAGGAGCAACAAGGAGACAGTCAAGCTTGTAATTTTAACTACAGGCACGGAGCATGAGACTTGAAAATGCAACAGTCAGGGGCGAGTGTGTGCATATGAAATCAACAGGAACATGGCACAGTAATAGAAAGAACTCCACAATCGAGATCTTACAGAATTTTTTTTTAAATCAGAGAAGGAGGCCATTCAGCCCTTCGAGACTGCTCCACCATTCATTATGATCATGGTTGATCATCCAACTCAATAGCATAATCCCGCTTTCCCCCATATCCTTTGATTCCCTTCACCCTAAGTACTATATCTAGCTGCTTCTTGAAAACATACGGGGCTGGATTCACTGCCGGCAGATCTTCCGCTTTGCTGGCAGCCCGCTCGCACCCACGGATCTCCTGAAGGCGTGGGGGTGCCCACAATGGGAAACCCCATTTGCTGGCTGGCGGGACGGAGGATCCCGCTGCCGGTTGGGGCGCGCCGCACCAGAAGACAGGTGCAGTGGGATGGAAAATCCCGTCCATAATGTTTTGGCCTCAACTACTTCCTGTGGTAATGAATTCCACAGGCTCACCACTCTCTGGGTGCAGAATTCTTTCTTCACCTTTGTCCTAAATGGTCTATCCCGTATCCTCAGAATATGACTCCTGGTTCTGGATACACCCACCATTGGGAACATCCTTCCTCAATCTATCCTGTCTAGCCCTGTTAGAATTTTATAGGTTCCTATGAGACCCTCCTCATTCTTCTGAACTCCAGTGAATACAATCCTCACCAATCAATCCTTCCTCAGATAAGGAGACCAAAACTTCATACAATATTCCAGATGTGACCTCACCAAACCCCTGTATATTTGCAACAAGACATCCCTGCTCCTGTACTCGAACCCTCTCACAGTGAATGCTAGGGTACCCATTTGTCTTCTTCACCGCCTGCTGTACCTGTGTGCTTACCTTCAGTGACTGGTGTGCTAGGACACCCAGGTCTTGCTGCACATTCCCTTCTCCTAATTTATGGCCAACAGATAATAGCCTGGCTTTCCGCTTTTGCTACCAAATTGGATAGCGTCACAATTATCCAAATTATTCCGCATCTGCTATTCATTTACCCACTCACTCAACTTGTCCAAATCACACTGAATTTGTCCAAATTACACACTAATCTCTTATGCAGGACTTTGTCAAAAGCCTTCTGAAAGTCCAAGTATACCACACCCACTGGCTCCCCCTCATCAACTCTACTAGTTACATCCTCGAAGAATTCCAGTAGATTTGTTAAGCATGATTTCCCCTTCATAAACCCTTTTTGGGGCAGCATAGTGGTTAGCACAATTGCTTTACAGTTCCAGGGTCCCAGGTTCAATTCCCGGCTGGGTCACTGTCTGTGTGGAGTCTGCACGTTCTCCCCGTGTGTGCGTGGGTTTCCTCCGGGTGCTCCGGTTTCCTCCCACTAAGGGCCATGCTAAATTGCCCTTAGTGTTGGTTGAATGGGGTTACTGGGTTATGGGAATAGGGTAGTGTGGGCTTGGGTAGGGTGCTCTTTCCAAGAGCCGGTGCAGACTCGATTGGCTGAATGACCTCCTTCTGCACTGTAAATTCTATGAAATCTATTAAATAAATCCTGCTGACTCTGTCCAATTCTGCCACTGTTTTCTAAGTGCTCTGCTGTAAAACCTTTGATAAAATTCTAGAATTTTCCCCCCACTGACGTCAGGCTTACTGGTCTATAATTCCCTGTTTTCTTTCTACTGGCTTTTTTAAATAGTGGAGTTACATTAGCTAGCCTCCAATCTGCAGGAGCTGTTCCAGAGTCCATAGTATCCTGGAAGATGACCAACAATGCATCCATTATTTCCGGAGCCACTTCCTTAAGTACTTTTAAATGCAGATACCAGGCCCTGGGGATTTATCAGCCTTCAATCCCATCAATTTCCCCAATACCATTTCTCTACTAATATTGATCTCCTTCAGTTCCTCTCTCTCACTAAACCCTTGTAGCGCACAAAGACTCCATGAGACGAATAGAGTGAAGTCGATGAGGCTTTATTAAGCGTGTCTGTTCCCCCGCAGCTCGATAGTAAACTGGCCTGCGGGGGAAGACTCCGGCTTCTTATACTCCGCCTTCAGGGCGGAGCTTGAGGTCAACGGCCAACCAGGACCCGGGATCTGTCAGCCAATGACATTAGGGCTTCCAGTCCCACATGACCCCCAATACATACTACCACATTCACCCCTTGTCAAAAATGAAACCGGCGGGGTGATGCTTCGTATGGTGGTAAGGGTTTACAGGGCTGGTCCTGGGAGGATAAAACATTCACATGGCAATACAGTATTGAACAATTTCGTCCTGTTGCAACTATTTACAGAGGGTATAGGAAGAAAAGCAAAATGTTCTTGTGAACAGTCCATATTTGTTTTACATCGACGCCACGAGTCGGTCGGGCGGTCTGGTCATCCGTGTCGATCGCCTCGGCCCCGGCGGTGGTGGTGGTGCTTGTACCAGTGTTGTCGCCTCCAGGAGCCGTACGGTTTCAGCTGTCGGTGCAAAGGGGAGGGGGACCGATCCTCCTGGGAAGGGGGCGGTCGCGGGGTGCGGCGGTGGCAGGAAGGGGGGGGGGTTGGGTTGATGGTGTCGGGGGGGTGTGCGTGTTGCCGGCGGGCGCCAGGCCCCGCAGGGAGACCGTGTCCTGTCGGTCGTCGGGGTACTCCACGTAGGCGTACTGGGGGTTTGCGTGGAGGAGGTGAACCCTTTCGACCAACGGGTCCGCCTTCTGTGCCCGCACATGCTTTCGGAGCAGGATGGGTCCTGGGGCCGCCAGCCAGGTCGGCAGCAACGTTCCAGAGGAGGACCTCCTAGGGAAGACAAGGAGACGCTCGTGAGGCGTTTGATTAGTGCTCGTACATAATAACGACCGGATGGAATGGAGAGCGTCCGGGAGGACCTCCTGCCACCGTGAAACTGGGAGCTCCCTGGACCGTAGGGCCAGTAGGACGGCCTTCCAGACCGTGCCGTTCTCCCTTTCTACTTGCCCGTTCCCCCGGGGGTTGTAGCTGGTTGTCCTGCTTGAGGCTATGCCCTTGCTGAGCAGGAACTGGCGCAGCTCGTCACTCATGAAAGAGGACCCCCTGTCGCTGTGGACGTATGTGGGGTAACCGAACAATGTGAAGATGCTGTTCAGGGCTTTAATGATTGTGGCCGCGGTCATGTCAGAACAGGGGATGGCAAAAGGGAAGCGGGAATATTCGTCCACTACGTTAAGAAAATATGCGTTGCGGCGGTGGAGGGGAGGGGCCCTTTGAAATTGAGACTGAGGCGCTCGAAGGGGCGGGAAGCCTTAATCAGGTGCGCTCCATCTGGCCTGAAAAAATGCGGCTTGCATTCCGCGCAGATGTGGCAGTCCCTTGTGACTGTACGGACCTCCTCTAAGGAGTATGGGAGATTGCGGGACTTGATGAAGTGGTAAAACCGAGTGACCCCCGGGTGGCAGAGGTCCTCGTGGAGGGTTTGGAGGCGGTTAATTTGTGCGTTGGCACATGTGCCGCGGGATAGGGCATCGGACGGCTCGTTCAGCTTTCCGGAACGATACAAGATCTCATAGTTGAAGATGGAGAGCTCGATCCTCCACCTTAAGATCTTGTAGTTTTTGATTTTGCCCCGCAGTGCATTATCGAACATGAAGGCTACCGACCGTTAGTCGGTGAGGAGAGTGAATCTCCTGCCGGCCAGGTAATGCCTCCTATGTCGCACAGATTCCACTATGGCTTGGGCTTCCTTTTCTACTGAAGAGTGGCGGATTTCTGAGGCGTGGAGGGTCCGGGAGAAAAAGGCCACGGGTCTGCCCGCTTGGTTAAGGGTGGCCGCTAGAGCTACGTCGGAGGTGTCGCTCTCGACCTGGAAGGGGAGGGACTCGTCGATGGCGCGCATCGTGGCCTTTGCGATATCCGCTTTGATGCGGCTGAAGGCCTGGCAAGCCTCTGTCGACAGAGGGAAGGTCGTGGTCTGTATTAGGGGGCGGGCCTTGTCTGCGTACTGGGGGACCCACTGGGCGTAGTACGAAAAGAACCCCAAGCAGCGTTTCAGGGCTTTTGGGCAGTGCGAGAGGGGAAATTCCATGAGTGCGCGCATACGTTCGGGGTCGGGGCCTATTATCCCATTGCGTACTATGTAGCCCAGAATGGCTAGCCGGTTGGTGCTAAAAACGCACTTGTCCTCGTTGTACGTGAGGTTCAAGGCTTTGGCGGTCTGGAGGAATTTCTGGAGGTTGGCGTCGTGGTCCTGCTGATCGTGGCCGCAGATGGTTATATTGTCGAGATACGGGAACGTGGCCCGCAACCCATGTTGATCAACCATTCGGTCCATCTCCCGTTGGAAGACCGAGACCCCGTTTGTGACGCCAAAAGGGACCCGTAGGAAATGGTATAATCGCCCGTCTGCCTCGAAGGCTGTGTACTTGCGGTCACTTGGGCGGATGGGGAGCTGATGGTAGGCGGACTTGAGGTCTACGGTGGAGAAGACTTTATATTGGGCAATCTGATTGACCATGTCGGATATGCGGGGGACAGGGTACGCGTCTAGTTGTGTGTACCTGTTGATGGTCTGGCTATAGTCAATGACCATCCTTTGTTTCTCCCGTCTTCACTACTACCACCTGCGCTCTCCAGGGACTATTGCTGGCCTGGATTATGCCCTCCTTTAGTAGCCGCTGGACTTCGGACCGAATGAAGGTCCGGTCCTGGGCGCTGTACCGTCTGCTCCTAGTGGCGACGGGTTTGCAATCCGGGGTGAGGTTCGCAAACAAGGACGGGGGTTGCACTTTGAGGGTTGCGAGGCCGCAGATAGTGAGTGGGGGTATGGGGCCGCCGAATTTGAACGTAAGGCTCTGTAGATTACATTGGAAATCTAATCCCAGCAAGGTGGGGGCACAGAGTTGGGGAAGGACGTTAAGTTTGTAGTTTTTTGAACTCCCTCCCCTGCACCGTAAGGGTAACTATGCAGAATCCCTGGATCTGTACGGAGTGGGATCCTGCAGCTAGGCAAATCTTTTGTGCGCTGGGATAGGTGGTCAAGGAACAGCGTCTTACCGTGTCGGGGCGTATAAAACTTTCCGTGCTCCCGGAGTCGACTAGGCATGGCGTCTCGTGGCCGTTTATTAGGATCGTTGTCGTCGTCGTCTGGAGTGTCCGGGGCCGAGCCTGATCGAGCGTAATCGAAGCAAGCCGTGGTTGTAGTAGTGGAGTGGGGTCCGTTGTTGCCGTCCAAGATGGCGTCGGGGATGAACAAAATGGCCGCCCCCATACATTGCACGTGGCTGGGGGGGTCACAAGATGGCGGCAGGGGTGGACAAAATGGCCGCCCCCATGCGTCGTACAGGTCTGGGGCGGTCCAAGATGGCGGCGCCCCTCCTCCCCTCGTGGTGGTCGGGACCCAAAATGGCGGCGTCTGCGGGTCGCACATCGGCGCCCCTCCTCCCCTCGTGGTGGTCGGGACCCAAAATGGCGGCGTCTGCGGGTCGCACATGGTGTGCTGGGGGGGCTGGGGAGCGCTAGGACCGCGAGCGCTAGGACCGCGCGGAGCTCCCTCACCGCGAGCGCTAGGACCGCGAGCGCTAGGACCGCGCGGAGCTCCCTCACCGGGGACAGCGGTGGTCGGGGCCCAAGTCGGCGGCGCCGGCGGGTCAGGCGTGGGGCCGCGAGCGCAAGGACCGCGCGGAGCTCCCTCACTGGGGACAGCGGTGGTCGGGGTCCAAGTAGGTGGCGCCAGCGGGTCAGGTGTGGGGCGCGGGACGGGGGTTAGGGTGGCGTTAGGGACGCGAAAAACTCCCTCCTCTCCGTGGAGAGTGTTTGCCGGGACCCAAAGCGGTAGCGCCGGCGGCGGGTCATACATGGGCTGCGGGGAGGGGGGTTGGGGAGCGTAGGCGGCGTGCAGGGCTCCCAGTTCTCCCGGGACCGCGGTGGTCGGGACCCAGAGCGGCTGCGCCTGCGGGTCGTACATGGCGTTTTGGGGGGGTTGGGGCGCGTAAACTGCTTGCAGGGCTCCCTGTGCTCCCGGGACGGCGGCGACCTCGCGGGACCGGCACACAACCGCATAATGGCCCTTTTTCCCGCAGCTTTTGCAGATGGCTGCGCGGGCCGGACAGCGCTGTCGGGGGTGTTTCGCCTGGCCGCAGAAATAACAGCGGGCGCCCCCGGTGCGACTCGGCGTTTGGACCGCGCAAGCCTGTGGGGTGTCCGGGGGGGGGGTAGGGGGTTTGCCGCGACGGGTACGTACGGGGCCCAATGGCCTGCCGCGCGGTCGGGGCCGTAGGCGTGGGTATTACGCGCGGCCACATCTAGGGAGGCTGCTAGGGCCCGTGCCTCTGAGAGTCCTAGTGACTCTTTTTCTAGAAGTCTTTGGCGGATTTAGGAGGATTGCATACCTGCCACAAAAGCATCGCGCATTAACATGTCCGTGTGTTCGTTTGCGTTCACCGACGGGCAGCTGCAGGCTCGTCCCAAAATCAGCAGCGCGGCGTAGAACTCGTCCATCGATTCTCCGGGAGCTTGCCGTCTCGTCGCGAGCTGCAAGCGTAGATTTGGTTAACTGGGCGAACGTAGAGACTTCTGAGTGCTGTGAACGCCGTCTGGAAATCGTCGGTGTCTTCAATGAGGGTGAAAATCTCCGTGCTCACCCTCGAGTGCAGGACCTGCAGTTTTTGTTCATCTGAGACTTGGCCGGTGGTCGTTCTGAGGTAGGCCTCGAAGCAAGTCTGCCAGTGTTTGAAGGCTGCTGCCGCGTTCACTGCGTGGGGGCTGATCCTCAGGCATTCTGGAATGATCCTGAGCTCCATAGTCCTTTTTAGGCACGCTTAATAAATTGTAGCGCACAAAGACTCCATGAGACGAATAGAGTGAAGTCGATGAGGCTTTATTAAGCGTGTCTGTTCCCCCGCAGCTCGATAGTAAACTGGCCTGCGGGGGAAGACTCCGGCTTCTTATACTCCGCCTTCAGGGCGGAGCTTGAGGTCAACGGCCAACCAGGACCCGGGATCTGTCAGCCAATGACATTAGGGCTTCCAGTCCCACATGACCCCCAATACATACTACCACAACCCTGCATTCAGCAACAATATTGGTATCTGACTTGTGTCCTCATTTGTGAAATATGCGTTTAATTGATCAGCAATTTCTTTTTTTAAATAAATTTAGAATACCCAATTCATTTTTTCCAATTAAGGAGCAATTTTAGCATGGCCAACCCACCTAACCTGCACATCTTTGGGTTGTGGGGGTGAAACCCACGCAAACACGGGGAGTATGTGCAAACTCCACATGGACAGTGACCCAGAGCCGGGATCGAACCTGGGACCTCAGCGCCATAATGCAGCAGTGCTACCCACTGCGCCACCGTGCTGCCTGTTGCTCAGCAGTTTCTTTGTCCCCTATTATACATTCCCCGTTTCTGAGTACATAGGAACCTACATGTGTCTTCACCAATCTTTTCCTCTTCACGTACCTTTTTCTTTTCTTTAAATTTAGAGTACCCAATTCATTTTTTCCAATTAAGGGCCAATTTACCGTGGCCAATGCACCTACCCTGCACATCTTTGGATTGTGGGGGCGAAACCCACGCAAACAGGGGGAGAATGTGCAAATTCCACACAGACAGTGACCCAGGGCCGGGACGAACCTGGGACCCCGGCGCCGTGAGGCAGCAGTGCTAACGACTGCGCCACCGTGCTGCCCTCTCTTCAAGTACCTATAGAAACTTTCCAATCAGTTTTTTGTTCCCTGAAAGTTTACTCTCGTACTCTATTTTCCCCTTTTTTACCAATCCATTGGTCCTACTTTGCTGAATTTAAACTGCTCCCAATCCTCAGACCTGTTGTTTTTCTTCACCAATTTGTATACTTCTTCCTTGGATCGAACGCTATCTCCAATTGATCAAAGCCAAATCATGCCTCACATCGTCGTTGCTTTCTTTACTAAGATTCTGGATCCTAATCTCAGAATCAACTGCTTCACTCTCCAACTTGATGAAAAATTCTATCATATTATGGTCGCTCATCTCCAAGAGGTCTCGCACAATTAGATCACCAATGATTCCGTTCTGATTGCACTGTTCCCAGTCTTGGATGGCCAATTCTCTAGCTGGTTCCACAGACAGCGTATTGATATCGGCCCAGTAGTGGAGTAGCGGAGATGGCACCCTCTACAATGGCGACCGGGGCAGGAGCCCGGTGGTTTGGAGTATGTGACTTGGCAGAGGGGGTGAGGGAACGAAGCAAAATGGAGGAGAGAATATCCTCATATTTGTGGCAAAAGGTCAACCTCACCAAACCTTGGGTCTCAGAATTGATCAATGCGGAGCAACCGGTAATGGCAGCTGCTGCATGGACAGAAAGCAAGGCGCACAAAAGGCACTTGGAGAAGGCAGTTTGGCTGGTTTGCCTGTCTGAGCAGGTAGTCAAGACAGAGGATAGGGTCGAAGAGTTAGAGCAGGAGTTGAGAGAAGTGAGGGCCAGCGCAGGGGACAGCGCTAGCGCAGCGGAACGACTGCGGGAAGAAATGGCAGAAATTAAACAGGACAGCGCGAGTGTAGCAGAACGACTGCGGGAAGAAAGGGCAGAAATGAAACAGGAAAGCGAGTCTAACCGGTGTGAGAAGGACTATCTCCACTGCCAGATAGTGGAGGGGAAAGAAAAGGAACGGAGGCTCCAGGAACTCTATGCTCGGAGTACAGAGCAGTGTAGGAAGCTGGAGGGGAAGTTCCGGGACATCCAGGCAGCATACCGAGTGGCTCGCGAGGAAGTAGGGGACTGTGCCCATGGGCCGTGCCAGGCACGAATAACGGAGTTAGAGGAGGCCTTGTCCAAGGTCAGGGGACAGATACACCTGGTAGGTCCAGGGGGGTTCCCTAGGGGCAAGGTG
Source organism: Scyliorhinus torazame (assembly GCF_047496885.1). Classification (NCBI taxonomy): domain Eukaryota; kingdom Metazoa; phylum Chordata; class Chondrichthyes; order Carcharhiniformes; family Scyliorhinidae; genus Scyliorhinus; species Scyliorhinus torazame. Next base: position 93,925,375 of record NC_092714.1, on the reverse strand, counting down.
CTCCTCGCAGCGGATGATTCCCCAAAGGCCAAGGGGAATAGACCGCCTCCTGAGGCACCGGGATTGTGTCCGGGCCGGCAGGGGGGGATCGGACTGCATGTTCAGGGGCAAGTCCAAGGGGGGTCGGCAGGGTACCCCCAACTGGCGGCGTGTCCGCCTGGTTTCGTATGTGGGTCCCCATGGGATGGGGACAGACCGCTGCCTGGGATGCCGGTGATGGGGCCGGGTCAGCAGGTAGGGTTTGGACCGCCCGGTCAGGGGCAGGTCCAAGGGGGGTCAGTGGTGTATCCCCAGATAGCGGCGTCTCCTATATGGGTAGTTAGCCCGGGGACAGGGGGGCTACCCAACGGGGCAAGAGAGCTGGACAGTGGGGAGGAGGAGCAGGAACCCCAGGTAGGGCGGATGTGCCCTGTCAGACAAAGAAGGTATGGTCCCCCGGCGGGGATGGCAAACAGGGGACCGGTTGAGGGCGACATTATCGTTCCTCATGGGGCATCCGCGCTCAGGGGGATGGTGGCCCACGTTCCCAGACTAACTCCAAAGGGGGATCCGTCGCTGCATTTTATGGAGGTGGAACAGGCTGCCAACATTAATGACTGCGACGAAGGGGAGCAAATAAAGATGCTCCTGATAACCCTAGATGCCCAGCTATGCAGGACAGTGACCTCTGGGAATGGGGGAAGACCTGACACCTGGGCGGCAGCACAGACTGCTGTTCTGGAGGCAATGGGCTTGAATCTGGGGAGCCCTTTCATGAGGGTGGGGGAAACCAAGCAGCAACCAGGGGAATCTCCCACTATGTTCGCAGACAGGCTGTGGACTGTCTATGTGGAGGCGTGTGGGGCTCCCGCGGATAGGCAGAATTTAGATGAGAGAACAGCCCACTGGCTGAAGACCCTCGTAGCTAACTGTCTCCCTCACGTTAGGGCAAAGGCCGAACACTGGTTCGACCCGCAGAGTCCGGACCTTAATGAGGCAGAGGTCCTTAGGAAACTCACCCTTGCATATCGTAATGGGGAGAGGGGTGAGGACAAGCCCCTTAAGGGTAGGGTGCATGAAATCGCGCCAGCAGGCCCTAAGAGAGAGTGGAAGCATGTGGGCACCCGGACCTCCGACGAGAAACCGGTATGCTACGGGTGTGGGAAGGCCGGGCATTTCAAGAGGGAATGTAGAAACCCTAGCAAGCAGGAGAGGGCTCCCGCAGTAGAGAGTCAGACCCCGGCGGTAGGAGCAGCTGCCCCGGGAACCATCGAAATAAGTAAAATTTTAGCCCTTTTGCAAGGCTCAGGACAGGTGGCAATGGCAACGGGCCAGGGCCTGCCCGCACCCACACCACAAGAACCCGTATGACTACCCAGGGAGCAGCCTCAGGAAAAAGGGAGCGCAGGGGTAGTTCTAGCCCCAGACCCTGGTCCGGTCCAGGTGCAGGGTCCCATTCTGGAGGCTGCCTCAGGGGCTATTTGCAGTTTAAATCCCTTAAGGTGGGACCCATGCGAACGCCACATCAGTCAATTTAAATTGTTCCACCCCATAAGGACAAAAAAGAGCAAGGTGGGGGGAAGACGGGGGGTGGTAGTGGAGAAACCCCCCGTAGAATTAACGACGGTGGGGGAGGTCCCTGACTCCACGGTCACACAACCGGTGACAAGGTGCTGTCCCGAAGGGGCAGTCCCAAAGAAACCGACCGTGCTGCAAGCACCCAGCCCAGGGACAGTAAGGATTCCCAAGCCCTTACCTGTGGGTCAGGTAGCCTGCCTTAGTATAGAGGCTAAGGAGGCGGAGGAAGTGAAGGTATCACCTTGGGCTTGGGAACCAGTCGGGGGACGAGGGAGCAATCGGGTCTCCAAGCCCCCGGTAAGATGGTCCCCATCACACCTCCCTGTCACCCGGTCCCGCAGTAAGGGGGCCCGAGTGGAAGGGAGCGATGAGGGATCACCGAACCCTGTTGGGAAAGGAGAGGCAAGGGGCAGCCCGAACCCCCGGGAGGGGACGGTCTGGCCCGAGCCATTGGACCAAACAGGTGAACTGCCCCAGTTTAGCGGGGCACAGTTTTAATTTGGCCACCCGGAGACGGGTGGCATTGTATATAGCATTCCCCCCCTGTTAGTTCTAATTAGTGTGTAGTTGTGTGTGAAGTATTTAGGATCGTGGGAACACAGAAGCGCCTGGTGCAAGGGTAAAATGATGAAGCACCAGGCACTAGGACCCTGGTGCAGCCGGGCTGTAAAACACAGAACCCCAGACAGGCTGCGGCAACTTCAAAGCAGGAGCTGCTGCTGCCACCGGATAGCGGCAGGCACTAGGACCCTGGGGAGCCGGGCTGTAAACACAGAACCCCAGACAGGCTGCGGCAACTTCAAAGCAGGAGCTGCTGCCGCCACCGGATAGCACCCATGCACTTCAAGGTAGGTAGGGCTGTAGAGGCAAGAATGTGTTTTGTTTTTACAGATGGGGCACCCGACGATGTGGAGTTTGCTGATCTTGGCGATGGTGGGACCGGGAGAACTCCGCAGAGGCGAGACAGAAGAGTCCTTCGACTGACCGGGTTAGGGTGACTGAGGGCAGGCGGGTGTGTTCAACCTGTGAGGGGGACGTTCCTTTGGGGAGACGGTGGTGGCCCAGGAAGCTGAGGCTGGACATGAGGGATCGGTCCTCGGACTGGGAACGGACTGGACAACACCTAACGGACCATCACGGGGTCACCGGGTAGGATCACCGTTTGCGGGGATAAGGGGTGGGCTTCTGACCAGGGCATTTATTTGTGTTCATGGGGATCTACCAAGGCATGTCCACAAGGGGCATTAATCACTTTTGTAAGGTGGTGGCAGAACCCAGGGAACGGGATAAATTGACCGCAGTGGGGAGGGATGTGTAACGCCCAGGGAAGGGATGACTGTAGAAGCTACCGAACTGCTGGTTCAGGTAAAGCGACCCCTGCCCACAGCCCAACCGATCGACCCTCACAACTGTCCGATCACCACCAGGGGGGAGCCTGAGAATGGTTTAGTGTTTGCCCCCACAAAGGAAATGTTGTACAGGGGGTACATTATGCTGCCGCCTCAGTTGGACTAAACCTTTCAGCTGCAGGTATCGACGATGGAGGATAAATGAAGAGCCCTCAACGGGAAGAAGCGAAGTGCAGCCAAGAAAGGAGGATCCTTGATGAAATAAACAGATGCAATTGTAAATAGTTGTATGGATTCGCGGGTCCCAGTTACTTGAGTGTGATATATGTGCAGGGACCCTTACGTTTGGGGTTCCGGTGAAATGTGTATATGTTACTGTCTGCTTGAATTAAGTATGGTCTTGTCTTTCCCTTTCATTGAAATCAGGGGTAGCCTAGATTAAGGGAACTGTCTTGGGAATTGTAATTTCGCATGTTGCTGAGGGGGGGACCTACGGTCCACACAAAGGCACACAATTGCCCTTAACCTGTGTCGATACGATCCAAGCAGGTAGGGACGTATCGAAGGGGCATCTGTAAGGTTTTCGGGCAATTCGGCCCTTTTTGGAGAAACTCAGAGACTGTAAACCGACTTTCCAGCCAAGGGAACAGAACCAGTTTTCCCAGCAGGCTTGGCCCGCTGAGCTGAGTAAGGGCATAAATACATAAACATTTACAAACACCCCCCTAGGAGCTACAAGGAAGAAGGAGCCAGACAAACAAGATAACATCAAGACACAGACAAAGGGGCACGGGAATACACAGGAGGCTTGCATGCAAGCAGGACAATGGGATGGTCATAGCCCCATGCAAATGTAAATGACCTGGCCTCCACCAGAGTAGAATCCAATTAGCACCCCATCAACATAGCGAGGTGAGAACAGCAGCCATCTCCGGAGCAGCTGGAAGACACTGAAATTCTCCACAGAAGAGCCTAACCTCATTAAAACTAGAAATCAGACTGTCTGAGTCCAGCATATTGCGCTGGAAAAGCCCCTAGAAAATCAGCGGTAGAGGAAAAACCAAGTTGGAGGCGGACCTGGGGGAGGTACTCCAATCTTGACAGAAGCTACCGGCAGAAACTCACTGGGAGAAAGGGGGCGGAGCCAGCGCCAAATTCAAATCGCGCAGGTCTGAAAAAAACCAAGTTGGAGGCGGACCTGGGGGAGGTACTCCAAGCTTGACAGAAGCTACCGGCAGAAAAAACCAAGTTGGAGGCGGACCTGGGGGAGGTACTCCAATCTTGACAGGAGCTACCGGCAGAAACTCACTGAAAGAAGGGGGCGGAGCCAGCGCCAAATTCAAATCGCGCAGGTCTGCCTAGCTGGAAGAAGCGGACCTGCAAGGAATACCCCGGAAACATACAGCTCTGACCGGCCCAAAGGGGGCGGGGCCAGCGGGAACTTTGAAAACCTACCTTTTCAATGCAAAAGGGGCTGGCCGATCACAGAACAAAGCCAGGTATAACTATATAAAAGGGGCTGTGTTTTCGAGTGGGGGTCTCTTCGTTCGTGGCTCGACCTCTGCACCCCTGACTTGACCTCTGCAGCCTGTGACCGTAAGTAACCCGCAGCAGCTTGCGAAACTCCCTTGATTTTAATAGTGGTTGAGGCTTTGGGGAAGGGAACTTGTTTTGTGCCTTGTGATTTTGCTAAAACCTGTGTAACCGTAAGAATTTTCGTTGTGTCCGCTATATTACCTTTTGAATAGACTTAGTTGTATTAGAGCATAAGATTTTATTGTGTTTCTTCTGTTGGTGATTTTGACCTGGGTTTTACAATAAACCTTGATTTGATGCTAATTGGAGTCGTTTAAATTCTTCAATCCTTCACCAGCGATCTCGGACCAAGTCATTGTTAAAAATACTCCTCACCTTAATTCCGGGTTCAAGAATCGAGGGTCATCTTGAGCGATTCACTCAGGACAGACTGCTGGTTAGGAAATAAACAGCAGTGTCCTATTCTCTCTCTTGGGAAAGCTACTCTAGTGGAGTAGGAACCGGGTGGGGGTTGTACCACCGGCAAGAGAGAGAATCACCTGGGTATTGGTAGGGGTCTGGAGATCTGTATGATATAAGTCTCAGGCTGTCGGTTAGGAATAAACGGCAGACTTGAATCAGTGCTCTCTTCAGTGGAAGTGTCCCAGTGCGACATCCCCTGGCCTCTGAAGTTTCAGTGCCGGCTGGAGAGAGACACACACAGATATTCAAGCCCCAGATATCGGCCCAGTAGTGGAGTAGCGGAGATGGCACCCTCTACATGGTCCATGAATTCCTCCTCTACGTTATTGTAACTGGATTGATTTGCCCAATCTGTATGCCGATTAAACTCAGCCATATTTACAGATGTTCCTTTATCACATGCATTTCTAATTTCCTGTTTAATGTCATTCCCAACATCATCACTGCAGTTTGGGAGTATATATATTTATGCCCACTAATGTTTTTTGCCCCTTGGTATTTCTCAACTCTACCCATACAGATTCCACATTGTCAGAACTAATATCCTTCCACACCATTGCGTCAATTTCCTCTTTAACCAGCACTGCCACTCCACTTCCTTTTTGTCTGTCCTTCCTAAATACTGAATGCTCCTGGACATTCCATTCCCAACCCTGGTCACCCTGCAGCCATTTCTCTGTAATCTTGATTATATCATCTGCGTTTATGTCTATTTGCACGATTAGTTCCTCTGCTTTATTACGAATGTTCTGTTTGTTAAGGCCAAAGCCAATGGGCTCTGTTGTCCATTTGGCACAGTAAGTGTTGATGCCAGCGGAGCATGTATGGACTTTCATGACCGAAAAATCAGCGTGAAACCCTCACCAATTCCGATGAGGGGTTAGCACCGGTGCCGACTGAAACTCGCGGACAGTGGCGAAAACAGGTGGAGAATGGCCAGCGACACGGATCCTGGCTGAGTGTGGTAATGCAGGGCAGTCAACACGCTGGGTTCCTGCACAGTTGGGACCACACGTGGGCCATGCCGCTGGGAACTCGGCCCATTGTGGGCGGAGCATCACCGGTAGGCCGGCCGATGATGCGCCAATTCCATTGAAATGGCATACCGCACTCATCACGATGGTGCCAGTTTAGAGGGGGCGGGGCATGGCAGACCGGTGTCAAACCTGCGTCGGCTCCGATTTCAAAGTGGGAGTCCATTCTCCACGCTTTTGGCGTCGGACTACGGAGAATCCAGCCCTTTATGTTTGTCTTTTTAACATTACTTGTCTCGCTCCCAATATTTTTCACTGTGGCCCTGTTTGAATCTGGCCCTTGGTTTCTCTGACCTTTTCTGTATTCCCTTTTTTTCTTATTCCCCTTTCTGTCTTTTGTTTGTGTCCATGTTTCTTCATCCTCTGACCTCTTGCATATCCCCCCCTGCCATTTTAGTTGAAACTCTCCCCAACCACTCCAGCAAATACTCCCCCTATGACATCAGTCCCAGTCTTGTCCAAGTGTAACCCATTCAGTTTGTGCTTATCCCACCTTCCCAAGAACTGGTCCCAATTCCGCAGTAATCTGAAGCCCTCCCCCTCACATCATCTCTTTGGCCACATAATCATCCGATATACCCTGCTATTTCTACTCTGACTAGCACGTGGCACTGGTAGCAATCCTGACATCACTACCTTCGAGGTCCGACTTTTCAACTTTCTTCCTAACTCTCTACATTCTGGATTTTGGATCTCATCCCTTTTATTACCTGTTGGACAAGGAAAATATCAGAAGAAACCAAAGAACCTTAATATTATTGGGATGGAAACCAATGGAACTTTGGACATACTATTTAGATTTGGGTCGAGACATGGAACCAGAAACAAATAGAAAGTCTAGCACTGCCCAGGTGGAAGGCACTCCTATTGAATGATGAGAGGCGGCAGTTTGGCCTCAATCGCAAATTAATATCAGCATCAGCTAAGAGAGATTGGTCAAGGCACCACGGAGACTAAGTCTGTGATTCTGAGACTTAGGGGGAGGTGTAGGAACATGAACCCTCGGAAGGCGATGGGCCCGGACAGGATCCCTGGTCGTGCACTCAGAGCCTGCGCAGACCAGCTGGCAGAGGTATTCATGGACATCTTTAACCTGTCCCTACTCCACTCCGACGTCCCCATCTGCTTCAAGAAGACCACCATCATATTGGTACCAAAGAAGAACCAGGCAACGTGCCTCCATGACTACCATCCGGTGGCCCTGACTTCAGTCGTAATGAAGTGCTTCGAGAGGGTGATCATGAAGCGCATCACCTCCATACTCCCAGAATGCCTTGATCCACTGCAATTCGCATACCGTTGCAACCGGTCCACATCAGACTCCATTTCCCTGGCCCTACACTCATCCCTAGAGCATCTCGAAAACAAGTACTCCTACATCAGACTCCTATTTATTGACTACAGCTCTGCCTTCAACACCATAATCCCAGCCAAGCTCATATCAAAGCTCCAAAACCTAGGACTTGGCTCCTCACTCTGCAACTGGATCCTCGATTTTCTGACCAACAGACCACAATCAGTAAGAATGAACAACAACACCTCCTCCACAATAGTCCTCAACAACGGGGGCCCCCACAAGGCTGCGTACTTAGCCCCCTACTCTACTCCCTGTACACACACGACTGCGTGGCAAAACTTGGTTCCAACTCCATCTACAAGTTTGCTGACGATGCAACCATAGTGGGCCGGATCACGAATAACAACGAGTCAGAATACAGGCAGGAGATAGAGAACCTAGTGGAGTGGTGTAGCGACAACAATCTCTCCCTCAATGCCAGCAAAACTAAAGAGCTGGCCATTGACTTCAGGAAGCAAAGTACTGTACACACCCCTGTCAGTATCAACCAGGAGATGGTTAGCAGTTTCAAATTCCTAGGGGTGCACATCTCCAAAAATCTGTCCTGGTCCACCCACGTCAACGCTACCACCAAGAAAGCACAACAGCGCCTATACTTCCTCAGGAAACTAAGGAAATTCGGCATGTCCACATTAACCCTTACCAACTTTTACAGATGCACCATAGAAAGCATCCTATGGGGCTGCATTACAGCCTGGTATGGCAACTGCTCGGCCCAGGACCGCAAGAACCTTCAGAGAGTCGTGAACACCGCCCAGTCCATCACACAAACCTGCCTCCCATCCATTGACTCCATCTACACCTCCCGCTGCTTGGGGAAAGCGGGCAGTAATCAAAGATCCCTCCCACCCGGCTTACTCACTCTTCCAACTTCTTCCATCGGGCAGGAGATGCAGAAGTCTGAGAATACGCATGAACAGACTCAAAAACAGCTTCTTCCCCACGGTGACCAAACTCCTAAATGGCCCTCTTATGGACTGACCTCATTAACACTACACCCTGTATGCTTCATCCGATGCCGGTGCTTATGTAGTTACATTGTATATGTTGTGTTGCCCTATTATGTATTTTCTTTTATTCCCTTTTCTTCCCATGTACTTAATGATCTGTTGAGCTGCTCGCAGAAAAATACTTTTCACTGTACCTCGGTACACGTGACAATAAACAAATCCAATCCAATCCAATCCAATGTATTTTATTTAATTCATTCATGGGATGTGGACATCGCTGGTTGAGGCAGCATTTATTGCCCATCCCTCATTGCCCATGAACAGGGTTAGGCCATTTCAGAGGACATTTTAAGAATCAACCATACATAGAAGCTATAAATATTTGTGGGGAGATGTAGAATAAAGGGTTAACATCAGGAGTACCTGATACTATTGATGTAACTATGATGCAATGTCACTTAACTAAGAAACTGAGATGAGGCGGAAAACAGAAGTACAACCTTGTGTAAAATACTGAGATGTATGTATATAGATCTGGAAATAAACAAGAATGGTTTTTACTAATGGTCTATGGCAACATTCTTCAGGTAAGAGGCAAACACTAAGGTAACCTAATCTAGACCTTGAACCTAAGAATGCAAGTTGTTCCTGAACATTGTGGAGTTAATGGTACTAGTGGTATTTTCACATTGCATGTTTTTCATGCTCTTCTTTAAGTTTCCTGCTTCAACAAAGAAGAGAATTTAGAAATTAGTTGAAGGGAAAGAATTAATTTAGAAGGACTGCTAAACTTTATTGGGTCACAACTTCCTGGCTCGCCAGCGTTAGATTTGGGGGTAAAGAATCTCAATTGGAATTTCCCACGTAAGGGTTTACCCGGCAAATGTCCAGAATGGCTTGATGTGTTAGGCAGGTAGGTTCGATGTGGAATGCACTCAATGCACGGAAGCTAGAAACAGACGTCTAACACTGGAGAAGATCCAACACTGTTTTATTCAACGATAGAACTGATATACATATTCAGCTGTGGGTCGACACTATACTGAACTGACTGGAGACCTTGTAGTAGCCTGACCAGACTTACTAGCTACCGCACGGTGTTTGCACTTGCTAGCTCGTGGACTCTGACTGTTTCAGTGGCTGGGTCCCGAGAGAACGGGAAACCTAGTGCCCTCTCACTTTATAGTGGTAGTGTCCTGTCTGGTGATTGGCTGCACTGTGTTGTGTGCTTACTGGTCATCCTGTGTGTCAATCACTGCCTGTCTGCATCTCATTATATCCATGGGTGGATATTATGACATCTCCCCCTTTTTTTTTTAGATAAATAAATACTAAGGTGTGCGTGCGTATATATATATATACAAATGCCTGACTATATACAAAAGGTGTCTAAATGAACGTATATAGATCATAGATCATAGAATTTACAGTGCCGAAGGAGACCATTCGGCCCATCGAGTCTGCACCGGCCCTTGGAAAGAGCACCCTACCCAAGGTGCACACCTCCACCCTATCCCCATAACCCAGTAACCCCACCCAACACTAAGGGCAATTTTGGACACTAGGGCAATTTAGCTTGGCCAATCCACCTAACCCGCACACCTTTGGACTATGGGAGGAAACCGGAGCAAACCCATGCACACAGTGGGAGGAAGTGCAGACTCCGCACAGACAGTGACCCAAGTCAGGAATCGAACCTGGGACCCTGGAGCTGTGAAGCAATTGTGCTATCCACAATGCTACCGTGCGACCCACAACATATGATGCTCCCTATACATAGGAATGTGCCGATGGTGCAGATACATGGCAAACGAAACAATATTTACAGAGGTGAAATCGATGAAGTCACAAAATGTACAAAAGTTCAGTCTACAGATTCAGTCTTTGTGGTGGGCGACGAATTCTTGTTGATCGCCGCAGAGGTGGATCAGGAGCCGCCTGCACATGGATAGGTGGGATCGCTGCCATCGCGATGGCCGCATGGGCTGGCAGGATTTCTGGTAGATCGGTGGCCTCGTGGCAGAGTACGTCCGGAGGAAGCATCGTAGGCGGCGGGGCATTTCGGTCAGGTAGCGGGCGTGGAGCTCCTCGCAGTGCCCGTCTGTTGCGCCATAGCAGGGAACCAGCAGCCATGCGGACAAGGAACGATCTTGGGGCCATTTGTTTGATCACAACAGCTGTGGCTTACCAACCGCCCTCAGGCAACTGGATACGAATATGATCAGTTGGGGCCAGCTCGGGTAGATCCGTAGCATGAGCATCATATGTGGCCTTCTGTTGGGCCCGTGACTGCTGCATTTTCTGTAAGACCGTGAGGTGGTCAAGGTCTGGATCATGGATGGCTGGAACTGTGGTCCTCAGAGTGCGATTCATGAGCATCTGCGCTGGTGCCAACCCAGTGGACAGTGGGGTTGCCCTGTATGCCAGCTTCGCCTGGTTGAAGTCGGAGCCTGAGTCTGCAGCTTTGCACAGCAACCGCTTTACAATATGGACCCCTTTCTCGGCCTTCCCGTTTGACTGCGGTAGTGGGGACTGGAGTTTACGTGACGGAAGTTGTAGGACTGTGCAAAATCAGACCATTCCTGGCTGTAAAAGCAAGGACCGTTGTCGCTCATTACCGTGAGCAGAATCCCATGCCTGGCGAACGTTTCTTTGCAGGTTTTGATTACCGCCTTCGACGTGAGGTCGGACACTTCTGGGTAACTGGAGAAGTAGTCGACCAGGAGTACGTAGTAACGCCTCTTGGCGTGGAAAAGGTCTACATCTACTTTTGACCACGGAAAGGTCACGATCTCGTGCTGTTGCAGCGTTTCTTTGGGTTGAGCTGGTTGAAACTTCTGACAGGTAGGGCAGTTGAGGACTGTGTCGGCAATGTCCTGGCTGATGCCCGGCCAATAGACCGCCTCCCGAACTCTGCGTCGGCATTTCTCAACCTGAAGGTGCCCTCATGGAGTTGGCCCAGCACCATAGCCCGCATGCTCTGAGGAATTACGATCCTGTCGATTTTCAGAAGGATTTCCTCCACCACCGTCAGGTCGTCTTTTACGTTATAGAACTGGGGACATTGTCCCTTCTGCCAGCCATTGGTAAGGTGCTGCATCACACGCTGCAGCAGAATATCCTTGGCCGTCTCCTCATGAATTTGGACCACCCGTTCTTCAGAGGCCAGAAGGTTGGTGGCACACAACTGCACTTGCGCTTCTATGTGGCAGATGAAGTCACTTTGTTCACATGGTGTGGTAATGGACCTGGACAGGGCATCTGCAACGATCAGCTCTTTTCCTGGCGTGTAGACAAGTTTGAAGTCGTAGCGGCGTAGCTTAAGAGGAATTCGCTGTAACCGAGGTGTCATGTCATTATAATCCTTCTGGATTATATGGACTAGAGGCTTGTGGTCCGTTTCTACCGTGAATTTTGGCAGGCCGTAAACGTAGTCGTGAAACTTGACTATCCCTGTCAGGAGGCCCAGACACCTGTCAGGAGGCCCAGACACTCCTTCTCAATCTGAGCATACCGTTGCTAAGTGGGCATCATGGCCCTGCAGGCAGACGCCACTGGAGCCCAAGACGAGGAGTCATCTCGCTGAAGGAGCACCGCCCCAATGCCCTCCTGGAATGCATCAGTCGATATCTTGGTTTCCTTGGTTGGGTCGAAGAACGCTAGAACCGGGGCTGTGGTGAGCTTTGCTTTCAGCTCACGCCATTCCTCTTCATGCGTGGGCAGCCACTGGAATTCCGTCGACTTCTTGACAAGATGGCAGAGGGCCGTGGTGTGGGATGCCATATTGGGAATGAATTTCCCGAGGAAGTTGACCATCCCGAGGAAGCGGAGGACCGCCTTCTTGTCCTCCGGGGTCTTCAAGGCGTTGATCGCCGAGACCTTGTCGGCATCTGGCCGCACATCCTGCTACGAGATGTGGTCACCCAGGAACTTAATATCCGATTGACCAAATGAGCACTTGGCTCTGTTGAGCTGGAGACCATGTTCATGAATTCTCTGGAATACCTTCTTGAGGCGAGCGATGTGTTCCTGGGGCGTTGTGGACCAGATAATTACGTCATCATCGTATACTCGCATCTCCTCGATGCCCTCCATCATCTGCTCCATGATGCGGTGAAATACTTCAGAGGCAGATATGATCCCAAAAGGCATCCAGTTGTAGCAGTAGCGACCGTACGGGGTATTGAACGTGCACAGCTTGCGACTGGATGCGTCCAGCTGTATTTGCTAAAAACCCTTGGAGGCGTCCAGCTTAGTAAAGAATTTGGCATGAGCCATCTCACTGGTCAACTCTTCACGTTTTGGTATTGGGTAATGCTCCCGCATGACGTTGTGGTTTAGATCCTTAGGGTCAATGCAAATGCGAAGCTCCCCTGACGGCTTCTTAACGCAGACCATGGAGCTGACCGAGTCTGTTGGCTCTGTGACCTTCGATATGATGCCCTGGTCTTCAAGGTCCTGTAATTGCTTCTTCAGACGATCCTTGAGGGGTGCCGGCACCTGGCGTGCTGCATGAATTAAGGGGTGGCGTTCGGCTTGAGCAGGATTTTCTTTTGGTATGAGAGCGTGCCCATTCCATCGAATACGCTGTGGTACTGCGTGATGATGTCATATATGTTGGCTTGTAAGTTTCCATCAGGCGTGGCCATTGCCGGTGATGATGACATGGTGTGTACTCGCTGAACCAGGTTCAGGAGCTTGCAGGCTCGAGCACCGAGCAGGGACGCTCTGTCAGGCCCGACGATTTCAAACCGCAGTGTTGCGTTGATCGCCATGTTGGATACCTCTAGTTGACAGCAGCCACTGGCAGCTATGGCATTGCCATTGTCGTCAAGGAGCTGGCAGGCCGGTGGAAGAATGCTTGGTCTGGCGCGAATGGTGTCGAGGTCGGATTTTAAGATGAGGTTCGCTGATGCTCCAGTGTCCAGTTTGAACCGGATGTGAGCCTTGTTAACTGTGAGGACAGCACACCACTCGTCATCGGGATCTACACTGAGGATCGAGAGGTGTTTCGCCGTTGTGGTGGAAGGCAGTGCATGTGTAGTTATGATCCCCACCTGGTATGGGGACTTGACGCACTCAGCATCAGGGTCTGTTGGGCTGTCGGGATCGGAATCTAGCATGCTTTGCTGTATTGAGCGGACACTTTTGTGCCGCAGCTGGGATCGCTGGCTGCTGAGCTGTGGAGCAGATCTGCAAAGGGCTGTGTTGTGGCCAAGCTTGCCACACTGCAGACACCGGCATCCTTTTGCCGGACATTGCCGCTTTAAATGGGCGGAGCCACAGTTTGGGCACATCACAGTTTGGGCACGTCATGACGCCGAAGTCAGCGCGTTCCGTGCGCCATCGCGCATATGCAGTGCGGTCGGTCAACGTGCACACCTGCGCAATCGAGTTGTCGGGCTCGTCGTCCACTCGGTCGTGGTGCGCATGCACAGGGATCCGAGAAAAGCGCAAAACGGCCACTCTCCTCGATGCTCGGGCCCTGCATTTGTGCAATGGCCTGCACCCGTTCCGCCTCGTGGCCAGCTTTGCAGTTTCTGCTGCCCTGATGTGGGAATAACGATTCTTAGCATGCTCATGGACAACGCACGTCTCAATAGCGACAGAGAGGGTCAACTGTTTGACTTTCAGGAGCTGCTGCCGAAGGGAGTGGGAGTGGACCCCGAAAACGATCTGATCCCGGATCATGGAATCAGCTGTTGAGTCATAGTTACATGACTGCGCTAGGATGCGGAGAATGGGTCACGAAAGACTGAACAGGTTCATCCTTACTCTGAAGTCTCTGCTGGAAAATGTACTGTTCAAAGCTCTCATTCACCTCAATGTCGCAGTGGCTGTCAAACTTCAGCAGGACTATTTTGAATTTAGTTTTGCCTTCGCCGTCAGCGAACATAAGGGAGTTTTAGATGTGGATGGCGTGGTCCCCCGCAGTGGAGAGAAATAGCGCAATCTTCCTGGCATCCGATACTGCTTCGATGTACAAGAGGAATTTTGCTTGAAGATTTTCCGATTGGCGCCGAGGTTGCCGGAGATGCGGAGCTGCAGAGGAGGCTGGATGTTTTCCATTTCACCGGATGGCTGCTTGCTGGTTAATGTTGATTCACTTGAGGTAGGTCCATCAAGATCAGTATCACTCTAGTACCATGATGTGTCAGGCAGGTCGGTTCGATGTGGACTGCACTCGATGCAGGGATGCTAGAAACAGACATCTAACACTGGAGAAGATCCAACACTGTTTTATTCAACGATAGAACTGATATACATATTCAGCTGTGGATCGACACCATACTGAACTGACTGGAGACCTTGTAGTAGCCTGACCAGACTTACTAGCTACCTCATGGTGTTTGCACTTGCTCGCTCGTGGACTCTGACTGTCTCAGTGGCTGGGTCCCGAGAGAGCGGGAAACCTAGTGCCCTCTGGCTTTATAGTGGTGGTGTCCTGTCTGGTGATTGGCTGCACTGTGTTGTGTGCTTACTGGCCATCCTGTGTGTCAATCACTGCCTGTCTGATTCTCATTATATATATGAGCGGATATTATGACAGGGCTAACTTCCCCTGGACTATCGAGCTGGGCTGAGAACCGTCCAACAAAGCAATTTAAATCTTCGGATGGTTCTGCCACTTGTACAGTTTTTCAGAATTTTTCCTAAATTTGGCAAAGGCTAATAGCCAGTGAGAAAAGAGGCATTTAGCCCATCAGCGGTGATGGCGGTTTTTTGCACCATATTGTGTGGCATTTGGGGAAACATTTAGGCCACGGGATTCACACTGACCCGCTGGCAGGTGGCCTCTGATTCACCTGCCCCGCAATCACCTGAGCACATTAATGATAGGGGCAGTCCATTTAAATGGCGCTGCGGTGCTCACCAGGCATGTCTCCTTGGTCGAGAGCAACTGATGGCCACAAGGAAGGCTGCCTCCATGTTCTTCGATGTCTTCCTCATCAGACTGCTGGATGCTTTGGAGGAGCGACGTAATGTTCTCTACCCATGCACAAGGAGGAGACCAACGAGCTGCTACACCAACCAAGCATGAGAGGCAATAGCAGCAGTGATCAGCACCAACACAATACAGAGTAGGACTGGTATCCAGTGTTGGATAAGTGTGAACTATCTCTTCCATTTTACCAAGCTTTCACTCATCTCACCGCTTCCAGCTCACACTCAGATCCATTTCACTTCCACCAGGATCTCACTCACATATAGCTCAAGGAACACCATCACTTAATCTCCCACACACATCTTCACCTCCCCTGTGGGTCATCTTCACATCACCTTACTGCTCCCATTCATCATGACATGCCAGGATTCCTTATCATCTGCCCTGGTAAGCATCCTGCTTACACTCTTTCCACCTGTTTTCGTGCAGGGAAAATTGGCTCACAATAAGAGCGAGAGATCTTAGATGGGCAGAGAGATGTCTGAGATGAAAATCCTCATGGAATTCGAAGAAAAAGCCCCCAGCTGTCCGGGGAGAAAGATAACCTCCCCTGTACCGGCAGTGAGATGGATGATGACAAACCAAGTGATGCATAATCCATCACTCAAAACTGATGTGAGTCATGTCACCTCTATGTGAAGTCCTCTGTCATGCACAAATGAAATCTCCCTTCTCTAGGAGGCACATCAGAGAAGTAGCCCAGGGAGTTCACCAGCCAGCTCCAAGAAAGCTCTGATGCCAAAGATAATGATTTATCTGACATGGAGATTGAAGAGCAGTCACAGCTGTCGCCCACCCCCTCCACCAGCACAGAACCCATACCTCATGGGACCTAATTTTGGAGAGGCATCAGGGTCATAACTGGTGAGCACCTAACTCTCTCTGATCCACAGCAGGCAGAGGCAGGGCCATCCAAACGTAATTGGGGAGCAGTCAGACCACAGATTGTTGATTCAGTTGTGGCTAAGCGATCCCGGCTGCAATGGAATGTTCATTACTGATGTCATGTGATTGTCCCTTTCAGAAAAGTGTGCTTTATTAAATGGCTGCAGTGATGTCATTGTGTGGGTGGAGCTAGGCTCTGCTCTGCTTTCTACTTTAGTTTTGAGCTGAAAGCTGTTTTGGCCTGTGTTTAGTTTCGCTTTCAGTTGGAGAGCTGCATTCAAACAAGAAGCTGTATATCTCTCTGCAATCTAAAGAATGTATCCAGATCACTTGATGATTTCAAAGTAATACCTGTTTCTGTAAGGAATGCAAACCTACTGTCTTTGTTTAAAAAGGGTTTTTTGACTTATGGATGTTGTTAGGAAAGTTAATAAGGGTTACCTATGGAGTATTGTATCTGAGGGGATTATCAGTGTTGATAGTTGGTAAGATGTTTACTGTGGGTTTATAAAATGTTAACTGGATTCATAGAATGAACATTGTTTTTGTTTAAAAATACTTTTAGTTCCCTATTGCGTCACACCTGTAAAGTGGGCCCTTGTGCTCCCCATAACCAAAATCTATTAAACGTTGTGGGGCAGGTTAACTCCATAATATACTTTGGTGTTCTCTAAACCCTGGCCCATAATACTGACATGTCTCTCCATTAGACCTGCCCTTGTCAGAAATAAAAGGTAAAGCTAAAGTCGCCATAGTCCCAGATGATCATGGGCTGCTTTTCCCTGTAAGGGGGGGGGGAGCTGATTGATGGTGGTTCAACCTGAGGATCAACACATGTCAGACAACCTCAACACATGTGAGGTTGAGAAGGAAGAGCCGTCAAGAATAACCTCGACTGGTATGAGAATTGAACCCGCGCTGCTGGCCTTGCTTTGCATCACAAACCAGCTGTCCAGCCAAGTGTGCTAAACCACCCCCCACTTCCCCCGGTCAGAAATAGGTTTGCAGCCTCCCCTTTCCCCCCCCCCCCCCACCCCAACATCTGAGTGGATCTGTCAGTCCACCCACCCACCGCATTGGTCCAGGCTTCCTTCGTCGCCATGTCCGAATGCCCCACATTCCTGATACCCATCCATACCCCCCACCCCAATGTCCAGATTCTCCACTGCCGATTCCCGACTCCCACCCCCACATCCCATTCACTTACCTTAGAAACTTAGTTTCTCTCTTTCATTGTGGACTTTAAATTCACCTACTTTATGGCTGCTGGCGCCATAAAAAGGGGGCATATCCTCCTTTGCTCTGCTCCTTTTTCACTTTGCCACTGGAGCTGTGGACACACTTCACTTCTTCAGTTTCACTCGGTCTGAGTCAGGAAGATTGGACAAGAAAGATGTTTTCCATGTTAAACCCAGGTAAGTCGGTACTGTTGTTGAAAACTCATCACTATTCTTAGAAGTCCCCTTACACCAAAAAGGGCCGACATTCTAAATGGTGAACAGGGATTCTCACTCCCCGACTCCGATGCAGGCTTCGGTGGGTGCTATTCAGGACAAACTATGTTTTCAAGTTATCCCCCCGGTATAACCCAAACCTTCACAGAAGATTTCATCTACTTCCCACTTAGTAGCATCGATCCTGGGTCCCACATTGCTAAGTAAGTAAAGTAGACTTTGGAATAACCCTGTTTAAGGTTAAAACTTTTAAGTTATTTTATTATTATGTATATATTTTTTAATCTGCAATCACGGTCTTTACAGAAAGGTAAAAAGATCTTGCTTCTGGACCCTCCTGGTTGGTTGAAGGGACCTTCCGGCCCAACTTGACAATCAAGTTATTTTTAAAATCTGATCTTCTTTAGATGTATTCTCTGTTCTGCTCAGCTGCTATGTCCTATCTTTCCCATGTACCGAGCTGTGAGAGCTGGCTCAGCTGGCTGTCTCTGAGCTGACTCTGCCTCCTCTTTAAATTCTGGTCTTCCTTAGATGTATTAGTTGCTTTAGCTCGGCTGCTTTGCTTTGTCCCTTTCCCATGACCGAGCTGACTCTAAGCTGACTCTGCTTGCTTCTCTTGTTCCTTCTCTGCTTCTCTGCCTACCTGCTTCTCTGGGTTTATATATTTTTCTGACAGTTATTAAGTTTTTATGACTTTATTGTAAAGTAACTTTTATTTCACTTGGATTGTAAAAGGTACCTTTAATCTAAATTTTTCTAGCATGACTAAGTATTCATTTTGACATGACCTCAGCTCACAGATCTCTGATTACATTGTTTCCTTTGTGATGTTCAAAATGCTTTGATTTCAATAGGGGTGTGAATTTTGATCCCTGTCATTTCTTCAGTTTTATTATCGAATTGTGTCCCCAGATCACAATTTTGACTTTGATTTGGGTCTAATTTGTGTTTTTGTAGACAGGTTGTCTCCAGTTTTCTTTAATTTACCTGGTTTCAGCAGAGCTTCACACCTATATATTTGACCCCCTGGTCATTCTTTTCTATCTGCTGATTTTACTTCAATGAAGGTGTGAATCATTGCTTTTAGCGTAATGCAAAAAATCCACTTAGTTATAACTTGAAAGGTTTACATTTATCACCTGACTCAACTGAAACCCTCATCCATGCTTTTCCAGATGCTTACTAAGAAGGTTAATTTCAATGAAGGTGTGAGCCATTGTTTTTAGCTTCATACAAAAATCCTGTTTGTTTGCAAAGCCTGTTTGGAAGAAGGAATCTGCATTTTATAATCCTGCTCTTTGCAGCTGCTGTTAACCCTTCGTGGGATCTTTCCCTACATTCTCTCATGTTTCTCTCAGACCAGATATTGCCAGACTTCCATGTTTCAAATGACATATCTTTCCATATTTTCAATTACAGTACGGAGTGGCAATCTGTCGTTAATTGCCTTCCAAGGACATTTTTTAAAATATTCAGGGTATTGAATCCGGATTCTCGGTGCTGTGAAGCAGTAGTGTTAATTACTACGCCACTGTGCCACCTTTCCCTCTGAGGAAGTTATGGGCCAATATCTAATAATAGGACTTTGGCCATTAGCTCAACCTTAGAATGAAAGAAGGTTTGCGGACCTGTATTTCTGCACCTGAGATTTGTTTCAGGTTACTATAACTTCCACACATAGCTATAAGAATCAAATGTATTTTCAAAGTATCTGAAATGACTGAGTTTACAATGCAGTGGAATATGGAAATAGGCCAGAAATGCAAACTGTTCATAATCTTGGAGCAAAATATTTCTTTTCTAAGCAGTTGCTTGTGGGCTCCCTGTGGTGTGCTTCCAAATGTCAACATACCTGTGGTTCAAAGAGCTTGTGCTTGATTATCACCTGACTCACAGTAACCTTTATATGTTCATAGCGATTTTCACAAAACTGCAGTCTTCTCTAATGATATGCATATTTATTTTCCATTTCAGTGGTTCATGTAAAATTGCCCAAAGTCCAATGGGAAGAAAATAAAGTTTGTAGTTGTGTCTTCTGAACCCAGTTTCCAAAGGAAAATCAGCTGGGGTAGGTTTTCTCAGTGAAGTGGATTTCAAGCCTCCTGCTCCACTGCTTCTGTGACATTGTCACATCTGTGGGATTTTACAAAACAGAATTATGTTGATTCACATGTTGTTAAAATACATTTTTATGTGAGCACTGATATCTGCGTATATAACACTGTGGTTCATTGGTTCTTCAAAGATAATACTTGCTTGAATAGCAAATAAAGCAGTGACTGAGGTCAGGGCAGATGTTTTGCTCGAAAGACATATTCAGATAATCAGTGTCACTCGGATGTCACCTCAATTTCCAAACTATTTGACTAACAGGAATGAAATTTCCTTCCGTACCTTGAGTTCCAGGATTTCTTCCTGTATTTACTGATCTATATTCAATGTTCACTGATGCAACAAAACCTTTGCACTTTCACTAATGCCTGATCTTTAGTAAAACTGTTGAGCAACCAATCATTTTTCATACACCCATATTTCATTTCATGTTATATTTGCAAACTGGATTTTTATTTAATTTATATGTTTCAATGTTTAAGGAAATGAACTCTGATATCCATGCAATGAGAACAATTTTAAGTCTACCCGCCTGATGGAAACAGGGCAGCTAGTAATAAATGAGGAGGTTAATTACATGCTCATAACTTGGCCCTTTCCCGCCATTGCCAGTTTTAATCTGTGGATTTCTGCAAAAGGCTCACATGCCTGCAACAGGAGGGGGCCTCATGAATTTATGCAAATTTAAGTTCTAGTTTGCTCAATAGCTTTTCAACTAGAGCCTGAGTGGGGAACTAGCTTTGCTTTTCCAAGCAAATTGAAGCAGTTTTCTCACTGGTGTTCAGGAAGAAAAGACCCTTCAGCTATGGAACCCCTACAGATCAGAAGGAGACCATTCAGCCCATCGAGTCTATACTGACCCTCTGAAAGAGCACCCTACCTCGGTCCAATCCCCTGGCTTATCCCCGTAACCCCAGTAAAGCTTCACATCTTTTCACACTGAGGGACAATTTGGCATGGCCAATCTACTAAGATTGACACTTTGGGGTAAATCATACTTGTTGGTGAACCTTCCGTCCACGGTGAACTTCTATTCCTGCCCTCCTGCAACTTGTTGCGTTCTACATGTTTAAGGTGCAAACTGATCAGAGGCATGCAGATGAGATGGGAGTTAAATTACCCTGACCTAAAATGTAGACCAGCATATACATTTTACACTCGCTTAACCCCTGGTGGACTGTGGTAAAGGTCGACCCTTATGGATCAGATGCAATGGCAACACTTGTCATGGGCTAAAAACTGAAATGGAAATGGGCTCAGGATCCAAGGACATAGAGAAGTGAAGCTATTGACATCAAGGCAGCATTTGACCAAGTGTGACACCAAGGAGCCCTAGAAAAACTGAAGTCAGTAGGAATGAAGGGGAAGCATTCCATTGGTAGGAGTCACTCCTGGCACAAAGGAAGACGGTTGTGGTGTTGGATGTCAATAATCTCAGTCCCAGCATATCACTGCAGGAATTCCTCAGGGTATTGTCCTAGACCCAACCATATTCAGCTGCTTCATCAATTACCTTCCTTCCACGATAAGATCAGAAATGTGGATGTTCGCCAATGGTTGTAAAATATTTACAATCAACTTGTACAATCACCTTACAATTATCAGTACAATTTTGACTCCTCAGAGTTTGAAGCAGTCATGTCCAAATACAGCAAGGCCTGAACAACATTCAGGCAGCAGATCTGTGGGGACAACCACCTGAAAGTTCCCCTTCAAAGCACATACCATGCTGACTTGGAACTCTATTGCCTTCTGGTGAACTGACACAGGAACCATTTTTTGTCCCCTGGCCTTGCTGCAGCCTACTGGTACCTAGATAACTTATCTCGTGTTGATTCTGCTTCTATACTTACCTTTAAGTAATTTTCAGCACCAATATCTGGTACTATTCTGAATGTAAGACCAGCAGTGCTGTGCGGTTGCCCTCCCTGCTCCTCCCAGGTGTGGTGTGTCTGGGCAGGTAACAGTTCTTGGGGGTCTGAAAGCTGAAA
This sequence comes from Scyliorhinus torazame, assembly GCF_047496885.1. Taxonomy (NCBI): domain Eukaryota; kingdom Metazoa; phylum Chordata; class Chondrichthyes; order Carcharhiniformes; family Scyliorhinidae; genus Scyliorhinus; species Scyliorhinus torazame. The sequence goes on along the minus strand of NC_092714.1, from coordinate 93,903,742 downwards.
ATCAGAGAGTGGAAGGTTGGTGTGAGGGAGAAGAGGTGGGATGGAAAGCAAGAAATCCCTGGTCACACCACCAACTGCTTGTCCATGCTGCCAGATAGCAGGGTGAGAGTGTTGCTAACTTTTGGTTGCCTCTTAAATGTTGCCCGTTGTATCTTTACTTAATTTTCTTTGTTTCTATAACCTTTGCTCTAGAGTCGCCAGGTATCTCTGTGATACCGCCATGAGGTTCAAGTTCAAGTCCTGATCAATAACTTGACACACCAATTAGTAAGATTCAAATCAAAACACATTTGTTATACACAGTCAATCACTACTCATGCATAAAACTCTACTTACTAGGCTATCTCTAACACTAAGAGGCCAATACTTAGCTTGGAACTGGCCCACCAGGTCAGGGGAACAAATGGCCTTTCGTTCGGGTTCTGGATCTGCAGGATTCAAAGCTGGTATGGACTGGTAGCTAGGAGCGCCTATCTCGTAGCGTGCGTTGACTGGAGACTTACTTGGTTGATGCGGCAGCTTAGGCAGTTCACTGTCAAGGGTTGGTTCGCTGCTGAGTGACCCTGCCAAGAAGAACGATTTGAACTTGGGGACTCTACTTTATAGTCCCCAGGGGCTTCACACCCTTTTGGGTGGACCCCGTACCTGGTTCCAAGTGATTGGACTGCGTTCCGATCACTTGGATCGATTTCTCCAATACTGGAGCTGTTCCCTGATCGCTGGGCGGTCCCTAAGTGTCCGTTGGCCTTCTTTGTCTTGGCTCCTGCTGGCGCCGAGGAGTCTGGCTTGGCCTTGTTTATGTTAAATGTTTCAATTGTTCCCGGGGATCGCTCATTAATATGCAGATGGCTGTTGGTTTCAGTGCTGTCTGGGTTTCTGCAAAGTCTAATACACAGGAAACTTTGCATCTGCTAGTTTTTCCTGGCTTGACTGAATTCCCCTGCAGTCTTTGCGGATCTCCATTTTAAAGTCGGGAAGTGGCCAACCCAGGTGGCTACAAGAGTAAGTTGGGAATGTAGCAAGGACATGCTGCCATTCTCAATGTTCTCAGTAACGTTGGCGACTGTTTACTCTGTTTGATGAAATGCGGTGGGATTCTGTGCTGTGAGTCCGCCTGCTATCACTGTCAGCGTGGTTGGAAAATTTGGTGCTCAGCCAAATCTCCTATTCACTGTAGTGGGACCGGAGAATCCCATTGTAGTGAACGGTCGGCGAATCCCGCCCATGGAGAAAACGCTCCTCCAGACTTAGGAGATGCAGACGTCTTTGACCCCCATTGGTTCTGCACTATTCCATTGTATTGTGTGCCACAACCTCCTGCAAGAGAGAGGGAAGAATGTCAGTGCTTGTGTTGGGTGATATACCTGCCATAGCCGAACAGTTGGAGATCTGTGGAACCAGTGAGTGCTGTGTGTGAGGCTGACAGCATTGGAATGTTTGAGGGATGTTGGGCATGATTCCTGAGTCCCAGGGACTGCTAATGGGTGAGTAATAGGGATACGGTGCACTAAGTAGCATGCGAGGTTGGTCGTGGGGTGGGTTGGAGATGTGTGACGATGCATTCACTGACGTTGGCCACCCACATAAGGTCACTAAACCTCTCGTGGCATTACAGCCCTCTCCTTATATGACTCGGCGTGCAGTAACTGAATACCTCAGGAGATTCGGACATTAGAAATTGAACGAAGAGAGCCTCTAGTGAGGTGACAATGAATTGGGGTAACAGAGATCTGAATTGCCGAGTTCTGCAGTGAAACAGAATAGCAGCTTGAGGGTTTTTCTCCAGCTAGAGGTCAAAGGAGATAGAAGCCTAAAATAAATAGGAAAAAGTCACCAAAACCTATATTGAGAAAGATAAATGGTCAACAAGAAAAGACCCTATAAAAGGTGGTTTTACTCTATAAAAAGGAATAAATATATTAGATTATAAAACATACTCGTGTAAATTTCGACTTCTTCAAAATCCTTGAACTTTAGGAATTAAATAGCAATTGTCAAAACAGATTCTAAGGAATCAATTTTCCCCTAAAATTCTGCCACTTCAAGAGATCATGTCATTAGTCAGAGAAGAAATATCTCCTGAATGCCTAGTTAATAGTTGAATTTCCTAAGGCATGAGTTAACAAGCACATTAGTTACTGAGGATGTCATTTCTGTCTTGTTTTGGTCGATCAATACTTTGATGACTGTTCCAAACGTGCAGGAAATATTTATGTGCAAGCTGGATATAGTTAAGATGCTGTCAAGAGAGCTATCAAGGTGAGTCCGGAGAAGGGGAAGTTTTTCCTAAATAATCAGGGAAAATGTTAACTCTCTGAAGATGTCAAGTCCTAGTGAGCCTCCTCCTATATAACCCAACCCCCCCCACACACATAAATCAGTTGAATTGGACACCTTATAAACATGCAACACATTAACTTACTTGCTAACAATAGAAACTCATAATGAATTTCAAAAAGGAGGCAATTATTTTGAGAGTTTTTTCTATCAGTCAAACAACTACACGGGTAGAAATTTGATTGTTATATCAGGCACCAAACTGACATTCAATGTACCAGTTCCACAGTGGGACATGCCATACAGAAGGATTCACAATACGGCTGCCATTATGCTATATAAGGCACTCCTTAGGTAACTCGGGTGGCTGTCTGAATGCTGGGATAATTAAAATATATAAATTGACTTCCAGTACCTTAATGAGAATCATTTTAGGAAATTGGTGTTTGGAAGCATTTGATTTGATCATTTTTAAGCCTGCCAGAGAAACATTATGTAAACATTAATGTAATACACTAACGTACCGGCATTTAAAAGGATCTCCCAGTTTCATTTAGGTAAGCCTTTGAATAGACCTTTGACTGTTGTGATGCTTGGAACCAGTTTTTGCCTACTTTTGCTGAATTTAGAAAGTCAAGAATATTCTGAGATTGTCCTTCTTATCTGTGGACTTAGAGATGGCACTTGGTTACGGGTGCGATGAATGTAGGAAATTGTTATATATTATATTTGTTACAGTATTATGATTAAAATCCTGGTTTAAGATACATAAAGGCAATATGTCTGCTAAAGCTGCGATTTTCCCAAGCACTGGTACATCATACAAACCATATTCTTTGTGAAGACCTGATGCCACATCGACTTGGAGGTTATCCTCTGCCAGTAGGTTTGAAGATAATAATAATAATCTTTATTCGTGTCACAAGTAGGATTACATTAACACTGCAATGAAGTTACTATGAAAAGCCCCTAGTCGCTACACTCCGGTGCCTGTTTGGGTACACTGAGGGAGAACTCAGAATGTCCAATTCACCTAACAAGCGCGTCTTTCGGGACTTGTGGGAGGAAACCGGAGGACCCGGAAGAAACCCACGCAGACACAGGGAGAACATGCAGATTTTGCACAGTGACCCAAGCCGGGAATCAAACCTGGGACCCTGGCGCTGTGAAGCAACAGTGTTAACCACTGTGCTGCCATGCTCCCTGACCTCAGCGCTCAATTTATTTGCCTCTTGGTCTTTTCAAGGATCAATAGGAGGCCTCTGCACCATCCCTCAGTCTGCAACACACGGATGCATAAAGGACATCAAAGATTCCCTTTACAGGAAGGCCCATCATTATGTCAGTTTGCTTTTCAGTTAGCCAGGCTGCGAGTTTCACTGGCGTCACCACCATCTCAGGCTTCACAAGAATGCAAGGTACAATAGACTGCACCCATGTGGCTATACGGGCTTCCTGGCAGCAATCCCTAATGTTTATAAATCGCAAGGTTTACCATTCCATCAATGCACAACTGGTTTGTGATCATCAGAATCACATGGTACATATTTATGTACGATATCCTGGGAGTTGCCATGATTCCTACATTCTCTGAATCACACCCAGGTGCCTGACAGGTTCGAGGGGCCAGTATGTCTACAGGGATGACTGATTGGGGATAAGGGGGACTCACTGAAACGCTGCCTGATGACACCGATACTTTGTCCTTTTGAGGAGAGGTACACTGCTCACAGCTTCAAATGCTCCTTTATAGAGCAGACTACAGAGCTTCTGAAGGTGCTTGGTTCACTCGGGTGGCTCTCCACAATACGTTCCCTATTGGTTTAAACACATCTCCCAGACATAGCAAAGGAGACTAGTTCAACAGAGGTTGACATCACAGGCATGTTAATCCCACAGTGGGACACTATCACTGAGCTGGAGGATGGCTAAATCTCGACATAAGAGGATTCCAATGTATAAATTCACAGTGCCTTCAGTTAATCAAATATTCACATAACCATCAAGTATTTACAAAAATGCAATTTCTTTACAGTGACAGCACACCCGTGACCCAAACCTGACATAAAAATTTCATAACTTTCTTAACCCCTCCATTATGCCTCTATATGCAGCCCACATCTGCAGCAGAGGTGGAGACAGCCTGCTTTTTGTTACATCCTGATGTATACGATGACCTTGTCTGATATCCTCTGGTGGCCCGAGGCCTGGAACGCCCGGCTTTGCTCAGAGGCAAAAGCACCCTCGATGACCTGAGTAGAGAGGGTCACAGGTCGGGGGCACTGTGAGCGGCAGTACACCCTTGATGCCCTGAGAGGAGGCCCCAGGGCATCTGGCTGATGCTCATCCTCTCTGTGGGTGGCCAAGGATCCCATCTTGATACCTGCAGGAGATGGTGCACCTCGAGGGATGTCAGGGTATCTCGTCCTCCATCCTGATTGTGCCCAGTAGGGTGCCGTGGACTGGAGGGCTGAGATCAAATCCGGAATGACCTGCAGGACCAAAGTTTCCATGGTGATTGCCAACTTCCCGTGGCGATCTTGAGGTGCTCGAACGTTAGAGCCATGACATCAGACAGAACACAGACGGACTCCTCCATCGTTCGCTCTGGTTGTCGAGCGACTGTCGAATCTTTGCCTGACGTTCTGCTGCCTGTTGTTACATTTCCAATATTACGTTTGCGGCCCCTTCCAGAGGCTCATTATACAACTTGGGTGAGGAGGTGTCCCGTCTCCAGCAACCATCTGGGTGGCTGAGACCCAGGCTGTCCTTGCTTCTGGATGTGTCAGTGACGTGTTCTCCAGAAAGTGTCTCTGGGCCTAATCTAGAACAGGCCCCACCGAGGTGTGTGTCTCTGTGCTGATGGAGGGTGGGTGAGTGCTCTGACAGTTCTTCCAAGCTTCCTTTTCAGACATTGTTTGGGGACTTGAACTGGTGCTTAGCTGCTTTGTGGACTTCGAACTGCTGGTGCCTAGAAAATAGAGAATAGTTTAAGTAAATGACCATGAGCAACATAAGACTGCACGTCACTCACTGTGATTGGCATGATTTGATGAAGTAATGGAGTTGTAATCCATACTCAGTTGCTGGGAGAGGCCAACCTCCGATTCCCTACAAGAGCAATTTCTGTCGTCCCAGCAAGCTGGGCAGCAGCCTCCTCAAACTCAGTGAGGGTAAGGATGCTGGCTGTCCCTACCCTGGTCTGCAAATGTTCGCGCCTGCTGTGTGCCAGGTTGGCCTGTACAAAGATGAAAGAAAGGCATGTGATCAGAGGATGGAGCAGAAGTTGGGTAAGATGCGTGCCCCCTGTGTGTGGTGAGTCTTCCCCAGAAGGGCCTGAGGATGGAACAACAAGACAGATAGGATGGCGTTGATGTGAAAGGGTCTGTGAGAGAATGAGTGGTGGTACCTGTCCCCCACTCCTGAAAAGGGTAGCTGTTTGAGTCCACGATACCATGATGAGAATTTGATATTGGAGGGAGTTGAAGAATGACTTATCTTGGCATAGCATGTGAAATCATTCATCCTCTTCCAGCTTTGGATGGCTTTTCGGGTGCTGTTGCCAGTCGTACTGATCTCCTCTGCAACGGCCTCCCAGGATGGCTGCATGAGACTGCTGTGCTTCCTGGAGCCATCCCTGGGATAGAGGGCATGCCTGTGTACCTGCACTCCTCTGATCAAGGCCTTGCGGGTCTGGTAGGTGAAGCGGGGCGCTGCCTCCTTCTTGATGTTGTAAACCTTGATCTTCTGATTGTCTTGCATCTGTGATGGTCTCCTGGAGAGTGGTGGGCTGGAGAGAGTGAGACGTTTGTATTGGACTGGCATTTAACCATGGACCTTTGACTCTGCCAGCTGATGATGTGGGTGGAAAAATCAGCTGCCATTCTGCCAGGAGATTCAGCCCAATACTCGCCTCTGCATAATTAATGGGTTCCATGTGCAGAATTGGTTGCGAGTTCCCGTCATTCTGGTGGCCAACGGGATGGCAACTCCAAAACCGCCTGACGTTGCACTTGAATTCCACCTTATATCTTTAACTATTTACATTGTATTACAACTACGGATTCTATCCAATTCCAACTCCTGAACTTCCTCATTCCTTCCTCTCCTGCCACTCCAACCAGGTCCCTGTCCTGGGGTATTCAATCTCCCACATAATTCTCAGCCCTGAGGGAAGATGCCTTGGGGACATGTAGGGTTTCTTCTTTGTCTTGGAGGCCACCATCATCAGTAAAATGCGACAACAATTCAACCGCATTGCTGGAAAGCAGAGTGTAGATTTCTGGAAGACTGAACTGTAAGGACAGAGAGGACTTTTCAACCAAAGACTAATCTAAGAGAGAAGATTGACGAACATCGACCTCTGAATTCTCTGGAACTAGAAGAGAAGAATGCAAGACTCTTTGAGGAACTTGCTACTCCCTCAAAGCACACATTGAAAGACCTTTGAGAGAGGAATGATCTTTAATTACAGGGAAGACTGTCACAGTCATAGATGCCATAGATGTTTACAGCATGGAAACAGGCCCTTCAGCCCAGCTTGTCCATGCTGACCAGTTTCTATCACTAAGTTAGTCCCACTTGCCCGCATTTGGCCCATATCCCTCTATACCCATCCTGCCCATGTAACTGTCTAACTGTTTTTTTAAAGGAAAAAATTGTACCCGCCACTACCACTGCCTCTAGAATCTTGTTCCAGATGCTCACCACCCTCTGTGTGAAAACATTTCACCTCTGGTCTCTTTTGTATCTCCCCCCTATCACTTTAAACCTATGCCCTCTAGTTTTAGACTCCTCTACCTTTGGGAGAATGTGTTGACCATCTACCTTATCGATGCTCCTCATTATTTTATAGACCTCTATAAGATCACCCCTAAGCCTCCTACACTCCAGAGAAAAAAGTCCCAGCCTAGCCAGCCTCTCCTTATAATTCAAACCATCAAGTCCTGGTAGCATCCTTGTAAATCTCATCTGAACTCTTTCTAGTTTAACAATATCCTTCCTATAACAGGGTGACCAGAACTGAACACAAATTCCACGGGTGGTCTTACCAATGTCTTGTACAACTTCAACAAGACTTCAACAAGGAGGGCAGCACGGTAGCATTGTGGATAGCGCAATTGCTTCACAGCTCCAGGGTCCCAGGTTCGATTCCGGCTTGGGTCACTGTCTGTGCGGAGTCTGCACGTCCTCCCCGTGTGTGCGTGGGTTTCCTCCGGGTGCTCCGGTTTCCTCCCACAGTCCAAAGATGTGCAGGTTAGGTGAATTGGCCATGATAAATTTCCCTTAGTGTCCAAAATTGCCCTTAGTGTTGGGTGGGGTTACTGGGTTATTGGGAAAGGGTGGGGGTGTTGACCTTGGGTAGGGTGCTCTTTCCAAGAGCCGGTGCAGGCTTGATGGGCCGAATGGCCTCCTTCTGCACTGTAAATTCTATGAAAAAAAGACGTCTCAAATCCTGTATTCAATATTCTGACCAATAAAACCTAGCATGTTGAATGCCTTCTTCACCATCCTGTCCACCTGCAGCTCCATCTTCAAGGAGCTACGAACCTGCACCCCTAGATCTCTTTGTTCTGTAACTCTCCCCAACTCCCTATCATTAACTGAGTAGGCCCTGCCCTGATTTGATCTGCCAAAATGCACCACTTCGCATTTATCCAAATTAAACTCTGTCTGCCATTCATCGGCCCACTGGCCCAATTGGTCAAGATCCTGTTGCAATCTTATATAACCTTTTTCATTATCCACTATGCCACCAAACTTGGTGTCATCTGCAAACTTAGTAGCCATGCCTCCTACATTCTCATCCAAATCATTGATATATATCGGTCTGTAGTTACCTGGCTTATCCCTCCAGCCCTTCTTAAACAAGGGCACAACATTTGCTTCCCTCCAATCTTCAGGCACCTTTCCTGTGGCTGTCGATGATTCAAATATCTCAGCCAGGGTGCTGGCAATTTCCTCCCTAGCCTCCCACATCAGGTCCCGGGGATTTATCCATCTTGATGCGCTTTAATATCTTCAGTACCTCCTTCTTTGTAATATGTACACTCCTCAGGACATCACTTTTTATTTCCCCAATTTCCCTAACATTTGTTCCTTTTTCAACAGTAAATACTGTTGAAAAATATTAATTTAGGACCTCTTCCATTCCTTGTGGATCTGCACATAGATGACCTTGTTTATTGTTAAAAGACCCTACCCTCTCCCGAGTCACCCTTTTATTACCCTTTGTGACCTGTAAAAGCTCTTTGGATTTTCCTTTGCCTTATCTGCCAAGACAATCTCATGTCCCCTTTTTGCCCCCCTGATTTCTCTCTTATTCACCCCTATCCTCCAATTCCACATCATTCATTGCTGTATCGAGGATTGAAAATATATTGAAGATCCAATATTTCAATTAATATAAATGACAAAGAAAGAAAATGGCAAAATTCCTGTAAGCCTTTCAGAAAAGGATGACAAGATGATTTTCCAATGATATTTTGGGAGGACTGTCCACTTTCTGTGGGCAGTGGTTAGAGAAGCATACTTCTCTCCTTGTGAGGTTGCTCCACAATGGACAATGGGAAGAATTGCTGAGGACATAACAACAAAATGGCATGATCTTCTCCGATAAGATTAATTCCCAGTAGACAATTAACTCAGAGACAAGATTGTTGTAAAGGATTCTGCTACGGCAGCACGGTGATTCAGTGGTTAGCACTTCTGCCTCACGGTGCCAAAGTCCCAGGTTCGATCCCGGCCCTGGGTCATTGTCCATGTGGAGTTTTCACATTCTTCAAGTGTTTGCGTGGATTCCTCCCCCACGACCCAAAAAATGTGCAGGGTAAGTGAATTGGCCATGCAAAATTGCCCCTTAATTGGAATAAATGAATTGGGTACTCGAAATTTATAAAAGAAAAAGTAAAGGATTCTGCAGCTTCAGAAGTGCGAAACATCCTGCTGCAGCTTTGATGCTGACCTCCAGCTCTAAAGGGAAGAACATTTTCAGCTGGGCCTGAATAACAGGGGTCATATGACTTCCACCCCGGAAGCTATCAGTTCTGTGGCAGTATGATCTTCAATGGACACTGACATGGTATTAGCAAAGGCATTCTTTCTGGATGACTCTTCATGGACAGATTAAGCGGAGGTGGTGGTGCAGAGGTGTGGCTAGGCTAGAAATCCAGACACCCAGGGTAATGCCCTGGGAACTTGGGTTTGAATCATGGCAGATGGTAGAATATGAACATGGTGCCTGGGTGCGAGGGGGAGTGCCAGGGTACCTCCCTTCCCTGACCAGCTGGGGGCTTTAATGGCCTCATAGACCCCCAAGCGGCCATCACGAGTGGTTTCTACTTGTGGAGATGTACATATTGATGCCCGGTTGAGGCCTTGTAGGTGTGGCCGGTGTTGTGTTATGCTTCTTCATGTAGCATAAGCTGCTTCCTTGATGGAAACTCTGACAAAGGAAGGTTCAGACTTGGAGATAGGTTTAACACATTTATTGAACAGTTAACAATTCTCCTACTTGAGTTCGACTCTCCTGCTAATCTTACTATAGTAACTCAATCTAACTAACCAGTCTGCTCTAATCCATGCGGTGGGTGTGATGCTTCCTGATCTGCTCCTGTCTCTCTGAGTGTTGCCTATGGAAAGAGAAAGAGCATGTGTGCTTGTCCTTTTATATGGGTAGCCCCCTTGTGGTAGTGTCACCTCTGGGTGTGTCTTGACTGCCCATTGGTCGTGTCCTATCTTACTGACCTATTGGTTGAATGTCTGTGTGTCATGATGTCTCTGGTGCTCCCTCTAGTGTTTATTTAGTCTTAGTGAATTTGCATTAACCTTTTGTGTATTTACAGTGATGCATAATACCACATTCCCCTTTTTCATATTACATATTTTCTGTACAGTGTTGAAGAAAATGGAACAAAATAGATAGATAAGCGATGATATGTCCAAATCATGATGACAGTGATGATTACACAATACCAAATAATATGTATGAGTCCAAAGTTTATGAATTGGTACGGTCGAGTGGCTTTCTTGTTTTGTTGGTGAAGTGGTGATGTTGATGGTGGCATGTACTTGTGAACGCCGTCAGTGTCCCTGTGCTTAAGGAACCAAGAAGTGGTCAAATCACTTCGTTGTCTGATTTTGGTCTCTTTTTTTCTCTGTGCTTGTGGTAGCGATGTAGTATGTAATCTGTGTTGTCGGACCAGGACTGTTTCCTGTGATTGCGATATTGATGCAGCATGTCATCTGCCTTGAAAGCTGGTTTGCTTGTTCGTAGTGGAGCAAACTTGAATCGGTGAGATTTGCTGTCATGCCATGCGGTCTATTCTCTTGCCAGTGTTAGGAGCTGTGCTGTTACATTGTCCTGCATTTGCAGTTGTACCATGTCGTACCAGTCGTTGTTCCAGTGTTGTTGTTCTTGTCATGCTTGTTGTCGACGTTGGTGCCTTTGGTACACTTTATGTTGTTGTCTTTGTTGTTGCTTTTGTAGGTTTTGTTGTTGTGTTTGTTGTGCTCAATGACCATTCCGAGTAGAGAATTTGAGTCCTTCACAAAGTTACTTGTGTCAGTGTCCTTTGTGGCATCTGCTATTTCGTGGAGCGTGCCGTCTCTGATTCCTCGGCGCTCCCAGCCTGGAGTCATGTCCGGTTCATTAGAATCATCTGAGGTGTCACTTGAATCATCTGAGGTGTCTTGATGCTCCCTGTCCGGAGTCAAAATGTTCAGGAATGCATTATCTTGTGGAGAGGCTGGAGTGGATGAGGTTTGAATTAACATGGTGTCACCGGAGTCACTAGTAACCTCACTTTGATCGTTGAGTGCCTCTGTACATACTAGCGGAGAACAGTCAGTCTCGCTGTCATGTTGCACATCCTGTATGGGAATTGTGAAGCCTTTGTCACTTGTCGCACATACAGTGGGTAGATCTTCAGTGACTTCTTGTTGGTTAGATGAGCTGGATAGACTGTCAGAGTCTTCTTCTGGTGGCTCAAATAATCTGGGTGGACTGTCATTGTCTTTTTGTTGTTTACGTGAGCGTGGTAGACTGTCATAGTATTCTTGCTGTTCACTTGAGCTAAGTAGACTGTCATAGTCTTCTTGCTGTTCTCTTGAGCGTGGTAGACTGTCATAGTCTTCTTGCTGTGCACTTGAGCGTGGTAGACTGTCATCGTCTGCTGCTGGTGCTCAGATGAAGCTTCTGGACCTTCATGGTCTTGTTCATGCAAGGACTGCGCTCTAGAGTCTTGCGTTGCTTCCATCATGGAGTCTGTCAACGGGCTCGCTGTGGAGGCTTGTACCGCTCTCTCTGTGGAGTCTGGCATCGTTCCCTGTGTGGAGTCATGCAGTGGTCTCACTGTGGAGTCGATCTGTGCGCTCTCAACGGAGTCGTGCAGTGGTCTTGCTGTGGAGTCTTTCTGTGTTCTCTGTGTGGAGACGTGCAGTGGTCTGGCTGTGGAGTCTGTCATCACTTTCTGTGCGGAGTCGGGGACTCTTCGTGGTGTGTGGACCACTCTCTTTGTGGAGTCGGGGACTCTTCGTGGTGCGTGGACCACTCTCTGTGTGGAGCCGGGGACTCTTTGTGGTACGTGCAGCACTATTCGTGGTGCGTGGAGCACTGTTTGTAGTGCGTGGACCACTGGTGTGGTGTCAGACCGCTCTCTGTGGGCTTGTACCTCTCTCTGTCTCTTGGTGTCAGGCCGCTCTCTGTGGGCTTGTACCTCTCTCACTCTCTTGGCGTCAGGCCGCTCTCTGTGGGCTTGTACCGCTCTCTGTCTCTTGGCGTCCGGTCGCTCTCTGTGGGCTTGCACCACTCTCTGTCTCTTGGTGTCAGGCTGCAGCAGAATCCTGTACTTCTGGGTTAGGATGTCGTCTGTGCTGGGCTGAGGATCCTCAAATCCGAAGAACTCGTCCATGTCTGTGTCGGATTCTTCACTATACAACACATCTCGTTGCGGTTTGGAATTGGTACTGAGGTCGCCACGTCCAATGATGAAATCATCTTCCGAGTCGTAGTCTTCAAGGACCATATCATCACTTTTTGTGTTGGAGCTGTCATTGTGCTCGCGATGTCCAAAGAAGTAGTCAACGTCTGAGTTGTAGTCTTCAAGGACGAAATCATTTCTTTGGGCGGTGCTAACTGCTTGTTGCAGGGTTCTGCGGAGATTATTTTCAGCGACTGGTCGAAGTTCAGGCATTGTGCTGTCGTTCCAGCTGAAAGAATTGTGTTTTCCGGCTTTACATTTTTAAAAAACTGTTTTGGGACATTTCCCCTGTAAGTGGGCATGGTCCGGGGCCTCTTACGTCATGACGCTTGTGACGTAGAGCGTAGGAATGGATTGTGCATGCGCAGATCGCTGTTCCTTTACTTCGCGCCGTTTTCGCAACTGCGCATGCGCAGCTTCTCGCGCATGTGCAAAACACTGTTTTGCCGGTTCTCGTCTTTTGGGGAACTGTGCATGTGCGTCTCCTTTCCCAAGATGGCTGCCAATCAAAACTGCCGTTTTCTGCATTTTCAGGCCTACCTTAGCCACGTGGTGAGTATTGGCGCCTCTTTTACCGTTCACTCTTGTGTTTTCCTCGCAGTATGTTTGAAACCTTTCCAGGGCTGTCTGGAAGTCTCTCTTGTCTTGACTTTTGGAGCACTTGAAGGTCTTGAAGATTTCTGCTGCACTAGCACCCCCAATAGTGAGCAGAAGCTATCATTTCTCTGCATCCGCCACGGCATCTAGGTCGGACTCTACCAGGTAGATCTCGAATCTCTGCCTGAACGCACGCCAGTTTGCACTGAGATTGCCGTGGTACCTGAGCTGCTATGCAACCGGAATTTCGAACATCATGCCTGGGTGCTGTTGCTGGTAGTCACGGACTTGTTGAGTTGAACTATGTAGATTTAACAAGCACTAACTGGTACCATGTTGTGTTATGCTTCTTCATGTAGCATAAGCTGCTTCCGTGATGTATACTCTGACAAAGGAAGGTTCAGACTTAGAGATAGGTTTAACACACTTATTGGACAGTTAACAATTCTCCTACTTGAGTTTGATTCTCCTGCTAATCTTACTATAGTAACTCAATCTAACTAACCAGTCTGCTCTAATCCATGCGGCTGTGATGCTTCCTGATCTGCCCCTGTCTCTCTGAGTGTTGCCTGTGTTGCCTATGGAAAGAGAAAGAGCATGTGTGCCCTGTCCTTTTATATGGGTAGCCCCCTTGTGGTAGTGTCACCTCTGGGTGTGTCTTAACTGCCCATTGGTCGTGTCCTATCTTACTGACCTATTGGTTGAATGTCTGTGTGTCATGATGTCTCTGGTGCTCCCTCTAGTGTTTATTTAGTCTTAGTGTATTTGCATTAACCTCTTGTGTATTTACAGTGATGCATAACACCACAGCGTGGGCATATTTAAATGAGCCATGGAGGGTGTGACAGTAGCACAGTGGTTAGCACTGTTGCTTCACAGCACCAGGTTCGATTCCCGACTTGGGTCACTGTCTGTGCGGAGTCTGCACGTTCTCCCTGTATCTGCGTGGTTTCCTCCGGGTGCTCCGGCTTCCTCCCACAAGTTCCAAAAGACATGCTTGTTAGGTGAATTGGACATTCTGAATTCTCCCTCTGTGTTCCCGAACAGGCGCCAGAGTGTGGCAACTGGGGACTTTTCACAGTAACTTCATTGCAATGTTAATGTAAGCCTACTTATGACAATAATAAAGGTTATTATCATTATCACGCCAGGCGCCTCGGGTCGGGTGACTCACGGTTGGCTTGGCACCCGGCGCAAAACCCGATTTGAGCCTCTCCCGGGATCCACCACCATACCCGGCACCGCAGTGACTGAACTGCACCCATTAAATCAGACAAACATTAGCTCTGGTTTTTGTCTCCACCGATGCTGCCGGAAATGCTTAGTGTTTTCAGCATTTTCCGTTTTTATTTGAGATTTCCAGGATGCACAATACTTTGCTCTTCCAATGTTAAATAGCAGTTTGGCTACAGCTTTGCTCTGTTAATCACTACCAGGAAAGGTGGAAATAGTACAGATTGTTACTTTGGCTGGCACAACAGGGGAAGTTTAGCTGCAACTGCAACCTAACAGCACATGCAGACTTGAGGCAGGTCAAGGAAGTGGATGAACGAGGCCTCGCACCATTCAAGTGTTTCACATTCGGCTTTGCTTTATCAGGCAGTTACCAAGCTGTACCATCCATTCCGGAAGGACTGGAGCCAAACACCAGGTCATGCACAGCATTATCAGTGGCTGTTAAGGTTACAAAACCTCTATGCGTTGAGGTGCATTTCAGCCTGGAACAAATGGCATCAACAACATCAGTATTTTTCTGCTGACAGCTGTCCTCTCTGTAAGGAGAGGATATTACAATATTCCCAATGCAGAATGTTCATCAGGAGGAGAGAGCTCTGGGGTTGGATTCTCCGATTCTCTGAGGCTATGTCCCAACGCCGGCGTGGGTACGGTGCTGTTTTACGACCGCAAATTCGGCGTAAAAGGGACACCGTTTCTCTGTTTGGCTGGGGGCTAACAGAAAGGCAGCGTAGAGCTCCCGGCTCTAGCTGCCGATACGGCCCGGAGAATTGCCGGGTCCGTGGCTGTTCATGCGTATGGTGGTGGCCGAGCCATGCAACATGGCACCGGTCGTTTGCGGATTCGGCCTGCAAAATAGTGTCTCCCCATTTTGACCGGTTGGCACGCCCCGGACCACCTCCCAATCGCGCCCACAGCCCCTGACAAAGTCCTCCCTGCCCATAGACCAGCCCTCCCCCGATTGGTGGCGCTGGACTGAAACCGCAGCAGCCACGCCGAGTTCCTGATGGGTGAGACCATGAGACCAACGCCGTCGGGAACTTGGCCGGTCGGGGGGCGGAGCTGCGGGGGGTTGGCCTCAGGAAATGTCCTGAGGCTGTCGGTACTCTGTGAGTATGTCACTTTGGAGGGGACGGAGCATCGTGAAAGCGGCGCCGCCCCTGATTTGGTCGGAATCGGGTATTCTCCGGACGATCGCTGAATGCGATTTTGGGCGTAGGTGACCGGAGATTCCCGCCCCCGTTTTCTTTCTCCACATTGCTGGGTTTTCTCAATGGCTGCACACAACTTTCCCTGCATTGTTACTGTCAAGAACCAACAGAAAAAGGATTCCACTCCCTAAATGTTCTGGTGGTCTGTGACCCAGTAGCATAGCATAATGGATGCCTGTGTCCTGTTTTTTAGAAGTGGTCAACATAGAACATAGAACATACAGTGCAGAAGGAGGCCATTCGGTCCATCGAGTCTGCACCGACTAAGCCCTCACTTCCACCCCATCTCCATATCCCAATAACCCCTCCTAACCTTTTTGGTCACTAAGGGCAATTTATCATGGCCAATCCACCTAACCTGCACGTCTTTGGACTGTGGGAGGAAACCGCAGCACCCAGAGGAAACCCACGCAGACACGGGAAGAATGTGCAAACTCCTCACAGACAGTGACCCAGCGGGGAATCGAACCTGGGACCCTGGCGCTGTGAAACCACAGTGCTATCCACTTATGCTACCGTACTGATATGATATGTTTTTGCTGCACCAGTCTCCAATACCACGTATCTTCTATCCTAGAAGCTGGCACTTTGGAAAGAGTAACATAGATAACAGAACTTCCACAGATGAAACCACGGGTGTCTGCAAGCAAATTTTCTGATGCCTGAACTGACCTGGTGGAGTCCTAAAGTAACCCTGAGTGAGTAATGGTTTGCGACATGCTATTCAGCTGCGCAAATCAAAGATGCTTGCAGTCTTGAATACATACCTGATATCTCTATCCTCCATTTTCACAACAGTGGTACCGGGAAGCCTCTGAGGTCAGCCATATTTTCTGAATATCGTATAGCAGGGTAACGTTCTATTGAGATTATCTGCCATGCTTGAAGACCTGGGCTTGCCGTTAATACCATCTGCTACATCACTTGTTGGACTGATTCTGGCATTGCCAGTAATTGGCATTGTGCCATGCAAGCTGAATTGTGAGCCAACTGAACTCTTCAGTTCCAATCCTGTATTGTGTTATTACATTCTGCCTATTTCTTCTGCAGCCCATGGTCCCCTTACAGGTACTCCAGCTTTCAATTCAGTGAAAGAGCATTCTCAAATCCACAAAGCAGTGCTTTATAGATGGAATTATTATGGAAAGGTTTTCTGTTATTCATTATTGTTAACATAGCAAAGTTAATCTTTTGTGCAGAGAAAGCATGCCAGAATTGCTGTGCATGTTTTCCTTTCTTGGTGTGTGATATCTTCTTCCACATTTTGTGGTCCTGTACCATGTTCGTAAATTGCACATGGTAAAATAAATGGCATAGCATGAATTCTGTACACTTCTTTGTATTCCCTGAAGCGCACTCGCATCAGGTTTTCCAGTCACGAGGGTACTCAGGATTCAATTTTACAGGATGATGCTGTGATTTGCATCATTTATGTGGTTCATAGGTTACATGATGTGCCGGGTATGCATGGGTTAGCGCCCAAGTTTCAACAGTGAGTTCCTTCAGCAATGCTATTTGACGTATTCATAAATTCAAGTTCCCTAAATTATTTTAGCTGTGGGTGCACTCACTGTCATAGGGCTCCTGCCACCAAGCCAGCTGCTAATTATTAAAAATAATTCAACGTTCCTTGAATGATTGAACTTGGCTTTACAGATGCCACTTCAACAAAGTTATATTTAATTAATAAGCAAAATGTTAAAGGGTTATGAGTGATTATGGTTTAAGAAAAATGTGGTGGAGTGGGGAGACTGTTAAAATGCAGTTGAGATTATCACTGCTCCCTTAGCACTCTCGGGCTTGTTTATCCAAATATCTGCAGCTGCTAAACAATCTGTTACTGGGACCTAAATACAATTCGTGCCCTCCTAATTATTGAGGAAACTGCACAAAGAATCTTTTCTGCTGTGAATTAAATCACATGAGTTTTGTTTCTGAGTCCTAATTTTTCTTAGCCTCCTTATTGATTTATTGTTTTGTTTTTGAATAGAATCTGCATCCTAATTATATCATTTGTATTTAGGGATGGAAATGATCACTTTGCAAAACCCAAATAATGTTTTGAATTAATCTGTTCATTAAGCAATCACACAAGGCCAAACTAAGTGATCTAAACTATATTTCAGTGGATTGATTTATCACACATTTCAAAGGTAAATTGTTTTACTGGAACTTCTGCCTCTGAATTAAAGGTATGTAAATCATGAGCATATCAGGGGGGCACGGTAGCACAGTGGTTAGCACTGTTGCTTCACAATGCCAGGGTCCCAGGTTCAATTCTCGGCTTGGGTCACTGTCTGTGCGGAGTCTGCACATTCTCCCTGTGTCTGCGTGGGTTTCCTCCGAGTGCTCCGCTTTCGTCCCACAAGTCCCGAAAGACGTGCTGGACATTCTGAATTCTCCCTCTGTGTACCCGAACAGGCGCCGGAGTATGGCAACTAGGAGATTTTCACACTAACTTCATTGCAGTGATAATGTAAACCTACTTGTGACAATGAAGATTATTATGCTAAACTAGAATGATCGTGATACAGTTCTTAGATAATTATAGGATATGTTCATTCACCTACTATCCAGGTTGGAATTCTAACAGATAATATGTGGCACCATAACCTGGTGAGGAATCAATGACTAAACGGGGGTAACTTTTTTAAAGCAGCAGGCTGTAAAATAAACAGTGCTTTATTTAGCACATAATTAAAACAGAACATATATGAGAATGATGTGTAACAAAGCAAACAGAGTTTCTAAAATATGAATGCCGTAGAAACAAATCAATATATTTATATGGGTAGCAGTGGTAAACAGTAAAATAATCAGATGTCAAACTGAGAAGTCCTGAGCAGCTGAACAAAACATGCTTAATTTCAAACCAGCTGTTCATACTTCATGATCTAATGATAAAGCTCTGGTTAGGCCAACATTTATTGCCCATCCCGAGCTGCCCTTGAGAAGGTGGTGTGAGCAGCCATTTTGAACTGCTGCAATGCATGTGACGTAGGTATGCCCACAGTGCTCTTTGGGAGGGAGTTCCAGACTTTTGTCACAATGACAATGTAGCAATGGCAATATGGTTCCACGATAGGATGACGTATGACTTGGAGAGGGATTGCAGGTTCCCATGTACATGCTATACTTGTTCATCTAGGTGACGGAGATTGCAAGTTTGAAAGATGACGTTGAATGAACTTTGACGAGTATTCCATCACACACTAGACATTTGCCTAGTAGATGGTGAACAGACTTTGGAGAGTCAGCAGGTGGATTTATACCAGGAGGTGAATTGCAAAATGTCCAGTCTTTAACCTGTTCTTGCAGCCAGAATATTTGTTTGACTATTCCAAATAAATGTTTCCTCAATAAGTTGCTAGTCGACAGTAAGCAGCGATGGTAATGCCATTGTATGTCAAGGGGAGATGGTTAGATTTTTTCTTGTTGGATATGGTCATTGCCTGGCACTTATGCAGTGCGAATATTTACTTGTCACTTTTCAACCCAAGCCTAAATGCTACGAAGATCTTGCTGCATATTTGCACAGTCTGCGTCACTACCTGAGGAGTTGCACTGTTCAACAATCAGGAAGCATCCCCACTTCTGACTTGATGTTGAAGGAAAGTCATTGATGAATTGGTTGGAGATGGTTGGGCCTGGTACACTATTCCCGACAAATGATTTGAGTGTTCATTCACTGAACGACGTGAAAATGGGCACAGTAGCTCCCCATCACAGTTGTGCTTTTGGTTACTGGTAAACCTATAGAGATGGAAGTAGACACAGGAGGGTCCATTATCGTAATAGGGGATCACACGTAGAAGTACTTGCTAAAAGAGGTTCAGCCTTTGGGTTTAAGGAATACATCAGCAAATTTGGCAACCTGTACAGGAGAGGTTATCAAGATCATGGGCACAACCACTGTAGTAGTGCGATATCAGCAACAATCTGCCCAACTCCCGTTAATAGTTGTATCAGTCCAAGCACCAGGTCTACTGGGCTGGGACTGGCACAAAGAAATTAAAGTAAATTGGACAGAAGTTTTCCAAATAAAAGAAGGAGGCCTGTTAGAATTAATAAAGAAGTACAAAGTTATATTTTGCAGTGATCGAGGGAAAACAAAGGGCCTGCAGATGAAGATCCACATAGACCCACAGGTAGCCCCATAGTTTTTCAGGGACAGACCAGTGACTTCAGCCTTATTAGAAAAGGTTGAGACAGAATTGAAAAGGTTGAAGAACTGAGGGAGTCAAACTGCCAGTCCAGTTTGCAGAATCAGCAGCCTCATGGCCCCTGTAATAAAACCAGACAAGACCATTCATATCTGTGGGGGTTACAAATTGACAGTGAATCAGGCTGCCAAGTTAGACAAGTGCCCCATTCCACAGATAGAGGGCAGGATTCTCCGTCAGCCACCTGCAGAATTGGGAAATGCGATTGGGTGGAGAATCAAAATTTTTTCGGCCGCTGGTTTCATGCCAAACCGCAATTCTCCATTGCCTCGACAGTGGGGTCAATGTGTTTCAGAATGCATGTACAGTAAACACCGTTGGCATCTCATTTGCGGGCCTGACCTGGTACTCTCCAGGGTCTCCGAGGTCTTCAGCCTCCACTGCGGCAAATACCCAATGGTGAGGTTCACTTGTGCTATTAAAAATCATGAAAGTGGCGCAATGGCTGATGCGGGGGAGAGGAGGTAGGATAGGGAGAGGTGTGGCCATGGGCTGCCGGCCCTGACACTGGTCGGGCTGGCTGGGGTGGAGTGTGCAGCAGCGGAGTGTGCAGCAGCGGAGTGTGCAGCAACAGAGTGTGTGTGGTAAACCACTGTTGTACATATATTAGGAGATGTACGGTAAGACCCTGTACTACAGGTACAGCGGTAGTCCCTGCCTGATGGCTCCGCCCAGTAGGCGGAGTATAAATATGTGTGTCCTCTGTGCAGCAGCCGTTTCGCCAGCTGCTGTGGGAGGCTACACATCTTAGAGTAATAAAGCCTCAGTTGTATTCAACTCTCGTCTCTGTCCAATTGATCGTCCATCAATTTATTACTCTAAGATTTTCAGAAGGTGGACCTCCGCATCAAGTCTGATCGCCTGCAGCTGGATCCGCAATCAAGCGACGCCAACATTCAAATCTCCTTATGCGGGATGCTTTTGTTACGGGGATTGGGTCAGGCTTCATACGCCAGTGACTCTTAGAGGGAGCCACGCTCGATCTCACAGAGACAAAGATGCTAGCGCTATCCATGACGGTCGCCTCGCGCAATATTCAGGCCTACACCCTCAGCCGCGCGACCCACCCCTCCTATGCATTGTGGACCCCACAGACGGCCACCCCAGCGGGGGCCTTACCCAGCCAATACGCCTGCGCTACACGCCAGCCAGCCAACCCCGGGGGTCCCCGATGTTACTTTTGCGGCCAACAGAAACACCCCCGCCAATGCTGCCTGGCCCGCGCTGTCCTTTTCAAGGCCTGCGGTAAGAAGGGGCACTTCACTGCGGTGTGCCAGGCCCGCGCAGTCGCCACTATCGCACCGACCCCCCTCCTTTATGCATAATGGGCGCCGCCATCTTCGCCTCCCTAGACCACGCACGGACAATGGGCGCCGCCATCTTTTTCAACCCCCGGTACGTGTGGCCAGTGGGCGCCGCCATTTTGTCCACCCCAAGATCTCCAGGCGCCGCCATCTTGGCTCCCTCACGGCACATGGGCACCACCATCATTCCAGGACCCGGGCCCCCTGGGCACCCCATCATCCGACGACCAGCCACGACTCGCCTCGGTCACCATTGACCAGTCTCGCCTGCACAACCTGGCCACCGCATCGACCAGCGTTAAGATCGATGGGCACATGACCTCTTGCCTACTGGACTCCGAGAGCACCGAAAGCTTCATCCACCCTGGTACGGTAAGGCGCTGCTCCCTTGTGGTACACCCCGCCAATCAAAGAATCTCCCTGACCTCCGGATCCCACTCCGGGGCGATCTGGGGGTACTGTAAAGTCACGCCCACGGTCCAGGGCATAGAATTCAGCGGCTTCCGCCTCTATGTCCTCCCCATTCTCTGCGCTGCCCTGCTACTCGGCCTGGACTTCCAATGTAACCTACAGAGCCTAACCATGAAATTCGGCGGGCCCCTACCACCCCTTACTGTGTGTGGCCTCGCGACCCCAAAGGTCGACCCACCTTCCCTTTTCGCAAATCTAACCCCGGATTGCAAACCCGTCACCACCCGGAGCAGACGGTACAGCACCCAGGACAGGACCTTCATCAGGTCAGAGGTCCAGCGGTTGCTTCGGGAAGGCATCATCGAGGCCAGCAACAGCCCCTGGAGAGCCCAGTAGTTAAAACTGGGGAGAAACACAGAATGGTCGTGGACTACAGCCAGACCATCAACAGGTACACGCAGCTCGACGCGTACCCCCTCCCACGCATATCTGATATGGTCAATCAGATTGCACAGTACCGGGTCTTCTCAACTGTAGACCTCAAATCCACCTACCACCAGCTCCCCATTCGTAAGGCGGACCATCCATACACTGACTTCGAGGCAGATGGTCGCCTCTATCACTTCCTCAGGGTTCCCTTCGGCGTCACCAACGGGGTCTCGGTCTTCCAAAGGGAGAGGGACCGAATGGTAGACCGGTACGGATTGCAAGCCACCTTCCCGTACCTAGACAATGTCACCATCTGCAGCCACGGTCAGCAGGACCACAATGCCAACCTTACAAAATTCCTCCACACCGCCACTCTCCTAAACCTCACCTATAACAAGGAGAAGTGCGTGTTCAACACGAACCGCTTAGCCATCCTCGGCTATGTGGTCCAGAACAGAGTTCTGGGGCCCGATCCCGAGAGCATGCGCCCCCTCATGGAGCTCCCTCTCCCCCTCCCCCACTGCCCCAAGGCCCTCAAACGCTGCCTGGGGTTCTTTTCATACTACACCCAGTGGGTGCCAAACTATGCGGACATGGCCCGCCCACTCATCCAGTCCACCCATTTTCCCCTGACGGCCGAGGCTCAACATGCCTTCGACCATATCAGAGCCGATATCACCAAGGCCACGATGGACGCAGTAGATGAGACGCTGCCCTTTCAAGTGGAGAGCGACGCATCAGACGTCGCCTTAGCCTCCACTCTCAATCAGGCAGGCAGGCCCGTGGCATTCTTTTCCCGCATCCTTCATGCCTCCGAAATTCGGCACTCCTCCATCGAAAAGGAGGCCCAAGCTATCGTTGAAGCTGTGCGGCATTGGAGGCATTACCTGGCAGGCAGGAGATTCACGCTCCTCACTGACCAACGGGCAAGATCAAAAATGATAAAATCTTGTGGTAGAGGATCGAGCTCTCCACCTATAATTATGAGATTTTGTATCGCCCCGGCAAGCTCAACGATCCCCCCGACGCCCTACCCCGAGGTACATGTGCCAGCGCATAAGTAGACCGACTCCGGACCGTGCACGACAGCCTTTGTCACCCGGGAGTCACGCAGTTGTACCATTTCATAAAGGCCCGCAATCCGGCCTACTCCGTCGAGGAAGTACAGACAATCACCAGGGTCTGCCAGGTCTGTGCGGAGTGCAAACCGCACTTCTACCAGCCAGATCTTGCGCGCCTGGTGAAGGCCCTTTGAACGCCTCAGCGTGGATTTCAAAGGAACCTTCCCCTCCACTGACCCAAAGCATACCTGAAGTAATCATGTTCGATGATGGAATAGCTTCCATGAGTGCTGAATTTCAGAATATCATCTCCACAAATGGTCTCTCAAGTATATCCAGATTGCGCCATACCACCCAGCACCTAATAAACCAGCTGAACGAGCAGTCCAAAGCGAGCAGTCAGGTCCGGCTCAGGAAACCAGAACTTCTTGATTTCTTCCAGGATACTGGACAACGCTGCATTCTACACCAGAGGTACCGCCAGCGACATTCCTAGAGTTAGCTTGGGAAATGGCTCAGTTGCCCAGCCACCTGGAGATAGTTTTCCTGCAGTAAGCTGGGGAAACCTTCAAAGCAAGAGACCCCTTTCTCCAAACAGGGGAGCACGAGAAGCCACATGAGTGGCCCAAATGCTGCTTTCAGGGGGATTTTGCCTCCACTTCAATTCAATTACATTTCCATTTACCAACTACTTCCCAATTGATGTTCAGGCCAGTGAGGGGGGAGGTCTCCATGTTGAGGCTTAGCTGTCTCCAGTCTGCCTCAGCAGTGCCCATCTCTCCGGGGACCAGCTATTGGGTCCACCTGATAGCCTACCTTTGGGACAATTACCCAACCAGTCTCACTGCCGTAAACTGTGGCTAGGGACCCCCATTTGGTTCCGATGTTGGCGTCCTAAAACCTATCTAGAGAATTAAACTCACTCCTTCAGTGAAGTACAATCAGATGGCACTTTTGCTCATCTGCAAATGTCTGAGATGCACAGGAGAGACCAATTCCTATGGCCTACGGAATGACAAGATTTTGAAATGCACATATGGGTTTTGGCAAGCACGCAGTTATATTTCTTACACTTAATAATTTTGGAAACAGCAGACAGACTTACTCACACAGCAATAATATTACCCAAAGGTGGAGGTTCAATTGCACAAAACATATTCTCAAAATGTTTAGTGCATGGGAAGATCAAAACACAGTTATATTTAAGAACCTCTGAGCCAAGCGATGCAGCATACAAATTACAACCGACAATGAATCAAGGTTTGTCAATAAGTGCCCCAATGTTTAATTTTGTTTTTCTTCCTGTAGCCTGTGTAACCTGTCTGCCATGTGAAACATTGATCATTTGTTTGAACCTACCCATATGGACTTCAAACACATTCTAACCAGCAATTGGCTGATGATATATATTTTTTAAATTAAAGAATTTGCTCAAACAGACATGAACTGCTTTAAATGGTCCTCTGGTGTACTTTGCACAGCTCCCAAATTGGGCTTTCTTAATTCGCTGACATCTTACTGTCAGAAGCTCCTCTCCTCATATATTCCTCCTTCTGCACTGTTCCAAACATGGCACATTTCCCTTGTTCTTATTTCCTTTTGCAAAAAGGCTGTTGGAACCTTTCTGTTTGGACAGAAGTGTTTTAATTAACACAATTGTTGCCAATAACCCACTTTTGGAACCGGATACAGTTTTCAAGGTCCTTGTTTATACTGGTGGAAAGAAGGTGGCTGATTTTC
Organism: Scyliorhinus torazame; assembly: GCF_047496885.1. Classification (NCBI taxonomy): domain Eukaryota; kingdom Metazoa; phylum Chordata; class Chondrichthyes; order Carcharhiniformes; family Scyliorhinidae; genus Scyliorhinus; species Scyliorhinus torazame. Next base: position 93,879,273 of record NC_092714.1, on the reverse strand, counting down.
AGCCACTGATAAGCAGCAGTAACATGGGCTGAAAATGGTTGGCATGTGGCCACAAGGCAGCATCAATGAAATTTCCCATTGCGATGCTGGTTTTCCAGCATCCTTGCCACTAACCAGTCTGGCGGGGAAAATGCACTCAGTCCATTTTGTCCACAGTCAAATCCTGACTGCAACGGGATTTCTGAGTGCGATGGAAGAGTTATGTTCCGGGTCCGGTGGAGATCGACTCCACTACATTCTAGCAGGGTCATCAGCTGTGTTTCTATTTTTAACTCATGCTGGATGGTCCAGGAGTTCAACAGCTAAAACGCGGTGAGAAGGACTGTATCCATGAGCCAAGTGTATGAACAGCATTGCTTGTAGGCCAGGAGGAACAGGAATTTTTCCTCCAGGTCTAAAATGCTACCCTTTAAACCTCTCCATGAACTGCCTGCTCCCAACCTCTAGACCACTCATTAATAGACACATTTTGTCATATCCAGAACACATTCAGAATTTGATTAGTTGAGTAAGGTGAGCAGTCAGCCTAGTGGATTGATAATAGTCTTCCATTCAAAAATTGTGATAATGCAATTATCACCCTGTCCTGTGGACCTCACAAGAGCAGCACAGGGCAGCCTATTCTGAGCAAGAGTTGAATGCTAAAATGATAGAGGTCAATGGTGTATATTGAGTAGGGGCCTCAAATATCATGGCTCCAAGCTGGTAGTGGCCTCAGTATTATGCTCATTGTGTCCTCCAAAACTGACCACTGCCACAATTTGTGCAGTCAGTGGAAGGGGAGCAGATTGATATCACCAGGTCGGCACATGTATTTTCTTACACCTGCTTGCCTCATTTACTTGTAACCCACAACAACAAAACAGCCCATCCCTGCCTCAAGACTGCTACCAGTCCTATCAGCTCCTTGGATATTTCGACTGCTTGTTGTGGTGTACACCACTGTACTTCCCTACTATTGTACATAGTATATAATAGTTGTGTGTAACGTGGCCCTGTAATACTGTGTATTGTACTGTAGCTCTGCAGAGGTTCGGTCACTGGTAGGTAACCCGACCTGGCCACGGAGAGCTCCTCCTTAGCCACTCCCCCGGGAGTTAGTATAAGAACCCTCTTCTGGGACCGGCCCCATTCTGTCTGAGGTCGTCTGTGTCGGGTAAGCCTCCCATGTAGTATATTAAAGCCTGAGTTAAAGTCTCACATGTCTTTGTGGTTCTTGACGCTTAGTGCATCACTTGTCAGTCCACTGTGGAAGCAAGTACACGTCACCCATTTTAGAACACTACCAATGCCCTTGGTCCCCTTTCAGAGCTTGGATGGAAACTAGCTTATGAAGTCACTGCCCCTGGTTATGCTTTGTAAGGTGGGTGATGGAAATTCTGCACTTTACAAGTCAAATCAAATTGGAGACCAATACTGGCACAACACAATTATATTGTTCTTGTTTTCAAGGGGATTCTACTGGTCTCCAATTGCCAGTGAGGTAAGAAAAGATAACACCTTACAGAATCTTACATGCTTCAGACTGGCACAACTGACACACATAGCAGATGTTGCAGCTGGTCATCATGAGGCAACAGCACCAGATGGTGAGGAGAAATTGGTGTGAGCTGGCCAAAAGCAGGAACATTGTGGATGCTGCAAAATATGTCCTTTGCTTTGGGAAATGTAACATGATAGTGACAGTAGCAGCTGTATTCGGTTGCCAGTGCTGGTCAACGCAGTGAAGATTTAAATGACTTGCTCTTATAGCCAAAGCATCTGTCATTTGGTTCGTACATGTGTGACTAGCATATTGGGCACTAGTAAAGATAATTGTTGGAAGTGTATGGAGGCATAAATGCTTGTACAGCTAACCTTGATTGCGAGTGACTTTTTGTCCCACTCATTCAGATTAAATACAGGGGTTCTTACAGCAAATGCAATTGACTTGCTGACCCAGAGTCTGCAAAAAAAGGTCCCCAGGGTCATTGCCAGGTATGTTTGTTCGGCCCAGCACATTTGGCAAAATGGCAGTGTCGCAAATGTGTCGTTGTGATATTATAAATTGTATGAAGAAGCTTACCAGTCTTTTAAATGGACACAAAAAGCCTTCAAAGTGGCTGTCAAAAGTCACCTGTCATGCTTCGAGATGCTCTGAGTGGATTGCCAGTAGACCTATCCAGACATGTAAAGACATTTGAAATTCAATGCACACCTCCACAAGGGTTAACAGAAAATCATGGATAATGGCGTCCCTGGAGATGGAAATAGCTTTTTCCTATTTCAACAAAGCTGGAAGAATGGGAGCTACTCAAGTTCAGGACTGAGGCATTGATGTGCCATCAATCAACACAAGACGAGTAGTGAACTAAACTGTGGCTTTAATAAGCTAAACAGAAAGCCTCCTGGCCACTAATCCTGAACTGGGGCAGATCCCAGAGGTCGGCCACCTTTATACCGAGCCCAAGGGGCGGCCAAGCCATCAGGAAGTGGTTTACCACAATACATGTAGTACAGTAACAGTTTACCACAATACATATAATACACTAACAGTGGTTTACCACATTCACCCCCTGTTAAAAAAAGAGTCCAGCGGGGTTGAAGTGGACTTAAAAGGTCGAGTCTGTTGGGGGCTTTGACCTTCCGCCGTGATCGCCTCAGTCCCGGCTGTGGTGTGTGCACTGGTGTCGAGACCTGCGCGTCCGGGAGCGTGTTGTCTTCTTCTTCACCCAGTAGTTGCGTCGGTGGAAGGGGGGGGGCGGTGTAGGGGCAGGGGTGGTGGTGATGGTCGCCGGTGGGCCTGCGGGTGCCAAATCTTGAAGTAGCTGGATAGTGGTGAGGGAGACGGTGTAGGGTCGGGGGTGGTTGTGATGGTCACTGTCAGTGCTCCCGGATTCAAAGAGGCAGGCTGTCTCATGCCCGTTGATCCGGACGGTCGTCGTGGATTTTGTGAGATGATGAGGTTGAGACTGGTCGAGTGTGATGGAGGCGAGCTTTGGAAGGTGGTGGGTGGACCGGTCGGAGGTAGCGGTGGCCAGCATGCGGCCGGGTGAGCAGGGGTCCCGGGAGGCGGTGGAGTGGTTCCAAATTGGCGGCCCCCATGGGTCGCGTGTGGCGGTTGGCATCGATGGTGGCGCCAAAGATGGCGGCCCCCATGGGTCACGTGTGGCGGGTGGAATCAAAGATGGCGACGAAGATGGCGGCCCCCACAGGTCGCACATGGCGGGTGGCATGGCAGATGGGGGCGGTCCCGATAGCCAACAGGCAGCGCTGCTGGGACTAGGAACTTTAGGGACAGGTCGGGCCCCGCAGACTTTGGCAAAGTGGCCCTTCCTCCCACACCCGTTGCAAATCGCGTTCCGTGCAGGGCAGCGTTGTCTGGGGTGCTTACCCTGGCCGCAAAGGTAGCATTTCAGGCTTCTGGCATTGGTGGACTGCTGCGCGGCACAGGCCTTGCGCCGCACTCGAGTTGGGTGATGGTGGCACCCACGACGTCCACGAGGGTGCCGCATGGTTGGAGGTGTAGGCCTCCATGTTCTGGAAAGCCACTTCCACCGAGTTTGAGAGCTGCACTGTCTCTGGGAGGCCGAGTGTACCCCCTTCTAGCAAGCGCTGGCGGATGTAATTGGATTTACTGCCCGCGACATAGGCATTCCTGATAAGCAGCTCCGTATGTTGGACAGCCGATACCGCCTGGTAAGCACAGTTCCGGCCTGTACCCGCAAGGCATGCAGAAATTCACCTTGTGATTCTCCGGGGCGTTGTCGCCTCGTGGCAAGGAGGTGCCTGGCATACACCTCGTTTACTGCCTTTACGTACTGTCCCTTCAGCAGCATTATCGCCTCCGTATATGAGGGGCATCTCTGATAAGAAGGAAAACTTGCGGGCTCACCCGTGCGTTGAGTATTTGAAGTTTTTGGAGGTTGGTGACGTCGTTGGTGGTGGATCCGAGGTAAGCTTCGAAGCAGCTTAGCCAGTGCTCGAATGTCGCAGTGGCGTCGGCTGCTTGTGGGTCCAGCTCCAGGCGATCATGCTTGAGTGATGAATTCATCTTAAAAATTTAGCTTATTAAATTGATGTGCCATTAATTAACACAAGACGAGTAGTGAACGAAACTGTGACTAATAAGCTAAACAGAAAGCCTTCTGGCCACTGATCGCGAACTGGGGCGGGGCCAGATGTCAGCCACATTTATGCCGAGCCCGAGGGAAGGCGGAGCCATCAGGCAGTGGTTCACACAATACATGTAGTGCAGTAACAGTTTACCACAATACATATAATACACTAACAGTGGTTTACCACAGGCATACAGAAGGTTAAATATCTTGACTAAAAAACAATGGATAGGACCATGCCCCCAGGCCTGAGCTAACCTAATACTTTATTTGAAATCATGATTTGACAGTTTGAGGTAGCAGCCATTTTGAGCTTTGAACTGCATAAAGTCTGGCTGAGAATTGCCATTCGTGTCCAGAGAATCCAGACGAGTTAAGGAAGACCGTTCTAGCCCACAGCTGACAGCTGGACGAATTGTGAACAGCATGTGAGAACTGTGTTTCGCTCTGCCACCAGGAGTCATAGAGGATGTTGTACCTGCTGAGTCCACCTGAAAGGGCAAACATTGGCTCCAAAAGCCATCGCAGCTGCAGACACACCCCCTCACTCCAGACAGCCAACACTTCAATTTAAACTACGGGCCTGCAATGATATCTTGAAGGACTGAACTGAATCTCATCTTTTTATCTTTATCTGCTTTTAATCTTTATATCTGTAATTTAGCTTATAATAACTTTATCACTTTTACTGAAGCAACTTTCTGCAGTTGTATTACAATAAGCTCATTTTTATCTTGTTTAAGGATAAAGCTTGTTTTCTGGGTTATTTTTAAATTGAACCACTCATAAATTAAAAGGGGGATATACTCACACACATACACACGCACTTGCACATGCACATTCTTAGCTCATGGACCACTTTGATGGGTCAGACAGATATCAGCAGACCAACACTGACGCTTGCAGTTCTTCTATCATTTATTTTCTTTGAACAAGTTCCCTTTGAATTAAATTTTATGACTGGGTTGTTTCAAAGCAAATCCCAACATTAATGTAACAGTGATTTGCCAAGGATGCTGTGCTTTACAATTCTTTGAGTTAGATGGTGTAGTGCATTGTAAAATGAAATTGTCATTGGTCATTGGTCTGATGGAAGTAACGTGACAGACCCAGTCCACCTCATGAGTGGGGTTTTCTGGTTCCGCCCACCCCGAGCCCAGATACCCACCTGAGGTCAATGGACTTAGAAATGATTCGTCGCTGCCTCACGGCGCCGAGGTCCCAGGTTCGATCCCGGCTCTCGGTCACTGTCGGTATGAAGTTTGCACATTCTCCCCGTGTTTGCGTGGGTTTCGCCCCCACAATCCAAAGATGTGCAGGGTAGGTGGATTGGCCATGCTAAATTGCCCCTTAATTGGAAAAAATTAATTGGGTACTCTAAATTTATTTAAAAAACTAAATGATCCGTCAAATAGTCCACCCTGCCCGCGACGATTCCCGCAGTGGGCGGGACTGGAAAATATACCCATGTGTCTTGTTCAGTAGTTATTTTGGAAATAGTAACTCACCATTAGTTTTACAGTCAGATGTAGGGACAGGCTATTTGTTTCAGTACATGAGCCCTTTCAATTATATTTGCATTTAGCACACAGAGTACCTAAACGGGCCAACTTGGGGTGTGTAGCTTGCACGGAAGATTTCAGGTTACTGCCCCGACACGTGGCCACACGATATAGAGAGAGTATTGAATGTAGATAACAATGTGGTGAGTAATGGCTTGACTTGCAGACACATTTTCTACTCCAGAAATTAGGCTCAGGGTACTTTAACTCACAGGCTCCATTCAAACAGCATTGGCAAATTTAGAGGCAAACGACTAATCATTCAGTGGAAAACAGTGGATAATCACAGAGCAGGAGAGTATGCACCAACACAAAGAGGGTGACATGTTCAGCTTCCAATTCAGGCCATCTCCCAAGGTCTTGTTTTGAGAAGGGAAGTCCTTGCAGCAAGCTCTATCTTTTATCCTTTGGACTCCTTTGCAATTAATACAACATATTCAAACACTTCATATGGGATAAAAAAATACTGCATTCGAAAATTCTGTAAAACAATCGTTCCTTCTTATTGTTTAATATCCTGGGTGGGATTCTCCGTTTTCTGGCGCGGCGCATCCCCGCCGGCAGCGGAATCCTCCATCCCAGCTGCTGGCCAATGGGGGGTGGGATTCTCCAATAATGGGGCTATGTCCCCATGCCAGCGTCAAAAAGTGGGCATTTCGCTCTGGACTTTCCTTGAGAAAGTCCAGAGTGATTCTCCAATTTGGAGGAGGCTGGCAGGACCCCAGAGTGCTCCTCGTAGCTCTGGCTGCAGATATGGGGCCCTGCACATCTGGTCGGGAGTCCGCGCATGCGCACGGCGGCCTTTAATGATCGCCCCGTGCAAGCAGACTCAGCCCGCTGAGCGGCACCAGTAATGTAGGTCCCCCCAAGATCCGTCCGCAGATCGGTGCTGCCCGCTCGCTTGCCTGGCTGTCTGTGAGAGCCCCCCCGGTGAAAAATCCCCCCCCCCCCCCACCAGGGCCGCCACGGACTGAGTCCGCAGCTGCCACTGGCAGTTCCCGACAGGCAACACGTGGTTAGAACCACGCCATCGGAACTCGGCCAGTTGTCCGCGCAGAATTGCCGCGGAGGCCTCTGTCAATGGCCCCCTACCCGCGCCTCGTAGACCGTGCGCACATGATTCGCGGCGATTCTCCCAGGACCGGAGTATCGTGGGAGCGGCGTCGTGCCGGATTTCGGCGTCAACGCCCATTCTCTGCACCCGCGCCGATTGCGATTTCGGCTTGGAGAATCCCACCCGGGGTTTCCCATTGTGGCCACCCCCACGCCGTCGTGAAATCTATGGGCGTGATTGCGCTGCCGGCGAAGCGGAGGATCCCGCCGACGGAGAATCCCGCTCCTTATCTTTCATGTCTGAAGATATTCCTGATACTGCAGGACAAACGTCAGAAAGCTTAACAGACTTTCTCTGGCCACTTATCTGCATCCACATTCCAAAATTAATGAGCTTCCACTCAAAAGTAGCGAAAAATAATAACACCATCCAGCTGACTGAAATTACACTGGTAGGAGAAAAGAGAATAGAGAAAATGAGGCTTAAAGGAATCCAAGACAGGTACAAGTTGTATTTTTGAAATTCTGAGCAGTGTCACAACTTAAATATTAAGCATAATACATAAGCTGAATTTTTAAAAAGTCTGATCAAAGAACACTTGGATATTTTGGCATTTTCAGTGGCTGGGGCGTACTTTCAAAATGCAATTTAATGCTGCGACTACAAATTCTCACACTGATGACTCAGCACAGAAATTGTCTGTCAGGAAATCTGTCAGAAGCTTTTCTGAGCTAATCCCTCTACAGTGTAAACTCAAGGAAGTTGTACACTAATAAATTGCCACCAAAGGAATTTTAATTTGATATTGCACATCTGGTAGCGTGTCACTTCCCAGATGCATTTCCTGAAAATCAGAGGCTAAGCTACACATGGTTTTCAGATGAATTAAATTAATGGTTGCAATATCCTCCTTCAGAGACCGTACCCAGTGGTTTGCCATTGCCTTGTGCAGTAGCTGACCAGGAAACTCTCCCATTCCTATTGTCTGCCATCAAGTGTATTGGAAGAATTTACAAGCTGATAATTAACCTCTTTGGTCACATTATGAATGGGTGGCACAGTAGTTAGCACTGCTGCCTCACAGTGCCAAGGACCCAGGTTTAATTCTGGTCTTGGATGACTGTCTGTATGGAGTTTGCAGGTCCTCCCCGTGCCTGTGTGGGTTTCCTCCAGGTGCTCCCGTTTACCTTCGCAGTCCAAAGATGTGCAGGTTAGGTGGATTGGCCATGCTAAATTTCCCTTAGTGTCCAGGGATGTGTGAGTTAAGTGGGGTTACGGGGATCAGTGGGGGGGAGGGGGGTCCTACGTAGGGTGCTCTTTCAGAGTCTCGGAGCAGACTCGATGGGCCAAATGACCTCCTTCTGCACTGTAGGGATTGTACAGAATATCTTTCATGGCCATCAAGTCCTGAAATGGGACTTGAACCCAGAGCTTTTGTCCCAGATGTAGGGATGCTACCATTGCACCACATCATGCTGTAAAGTCAGCTGTGAATAAAGAAAGTTAAGCAGTGTGAAAAGCAGGCTGCTGATTAACAACCACTCATTTTGCATTCACACTGAGGTCAAATTCTCCGCGCCCCCAACTGTATTTTCTTCGCATTTAATACAACATTATCAAACAACACACACAGAGGGAGTGCAATAATGAGGATGCAGCACACCTGCTGTGAACAGATCAAAAAGATACAACAACAAAAAGAGAAGCAAAACATTCTGTTCTGGGGCCTGCAGTGAAATGAAAGAAGCAGACAGAGAAGACAAATTCATTGGTAAGCAGCAAAATTGCATTTCTTTTTACTGCCTTTTGAGGTTTTGCACTTGTATCACACTCTGATCACAGTGAAAAAAGGATTTAAAATCCTACCTAGAACCATGGATGTGAAAGATTATACCAGAAAGCATGCTATTATTTGATTGTGTAGGTGAACAAGTCTACAATATTTTTGATATCATGTAGGTTAAAAAATCTGATTTGGATTGAAAGTGGAAAGAAACCTTTTCTTTCAATTTTTAGCCGCCGAAAGAATTGATGCATATATCTAATATGCTGCTTTCATTTTCAACATGCTGCCTAGCATGGGAATGACTAGATCTAAGAATGTATGAAAGCACTATTTATACATTATTTTTCGAACAGTCATTCTCAGTCTGAAGCCCAGAAATTCAAGCAGGCACAGAAACAAACTTGGGGATAATTGTACGTAAGAATGGCACCGTAGCGCGGTGGCTAGCACTGTTGCTTCACAGCGTCAGGGACCCTGGTTCAATTCCCAGCTTGGGTCACTGTCTGTGCAGAGTCTTCATGTTCTCCCCTTGCCTGTGGGTTTCCTACGGGTGCTCCGGTTTCCTCCCACAAGTCCCGAAAGACGTGCTTGTTCGGTGAATTGGACATTCTGAATTCTCTCTCTGTGTACCCGAACAGGCGCCAGAATGTAGGATTTTAGGATTTTCACAGTAACTTCATTGCAGTGTTAATGTAAGCCTACTTGTGACACTAATAAAGATTATTATTATCATTGCAATACAACCTGCCGACACATTTGAGATCATGATTGTGGATTAAGAAATTAGAATTTAAACACTATAAGAGTGTTTATTGACAAAGGTTGTCAAGTAAGTTTTGGTAAATTTAAGGAGTCCTGAAATGTCTTGAACAATCTATTAGATATCACGCATGAGCGCAAGAGTTTGCAAAATACTGCCTATTGTGAGGGCACAAATGCCCAGAATTATGAATGTGTCCTTCCAACCTGCTGAGTGTTGATGTTAAAACTGATGCAGTGGATTTCAACAAAGAGCGTGTTTTGTCCCTCTGAGAAGAGCAATCAAATGTCAGCCATTCTTGGCACTTAAGGAGGAAGTACATGTTGTGTTGGGTGTTCTGATGCACAAATGATCCAACACAGCTGTAGATGGTACAACTCTGTTTTATTGTCTAAACAACGGTAACAATTAACTGCTGGCTTGGGTACATGCTTCACCAGCTAACCTGTGGACCCAGCCCTATCACTGTCTTAGTGAGGCACTCAGCAGATGGGCTATGTCTGAGTGGCGCGCTGTGAGCTCTGTGCTCTGAGCTATCTCCTGGTAGAATGAGCGGGAACTGTGGTGTTCCCTGTTTTATAGTGCGTGTGCTCTCACTGGTGATTGGCTGTGATGTTATGTGTGTGCTGGTTGGTCCAACTGCCTGTCCATCAGTGTGTGTGTGATTGCACCATGATATGCTGATGTGGATATCATGACATCCCCCCCTTTCACAAAGGATATGTGCCGACATGATAATAAATAGAAATGTGTACTGAGTGCATCTGAGTATGTGTGTGCAATATTTACAACATGTACATGAGGCTAAACTATATACAGAGGAAGGTGTCAGGTGCATCAGAACAACGAGGTTGTACCAATAACAGAATAAATGCAATCAACAAACGACGAGAGAAAACTTCTGGAACAATGAACGACAAGAAAAGAAACTTGTTAACAGTACTGTAAAATAATTCAGTGAGTCCAATGTGCAAACAGGCTCATAAGTCAAGTCTCTCAGGTGGGCGACAAATTCGGGTTGACCGCCTCAAGGGTGGGTCAGGATCCACCGGCTGAGGAATGGGCCTGGCCATGGGCGAGAGAGGAAGAGGTAGAGTGGCAGGAAGCTCAACAAAGTCGACATCAGGGACAACAGGAGGGCGTGGCACCGGTGCATGATCTCGTAGTGAGTGCGGAACCAGACGAAGGGCCCGCTGATTATGGCAGTGAATGGAGCCATCAGGCATACGAACCAGGAATGCGCGGGTAACCACGTGGCGGAGAACCTCAGCGGTTGCCGACCAACCACCCTCCAGTAGGTATATGCGGACGTTGTCTCCAGGTGCCAGGGCATGTGCCACCTTCTGCTGAGCACGCTGTTGTTGCATCCTTCGCAATACTGGAGCATGGTCGAGGTCAGGAACATGAATGGACGGCACAGTGGTCCTGAGGGTACGACCCATCAACAGCTGGGCTGGCGAGAGGCCCGTGGACAGTGGGGCTGAGCAATAGGCCAGCAGGGCTAAACAGAAGTCAGATCCGGCATCAGCAGCCTTACAGAGGAGCCGCTTCACAATGTGGACGCCCTTTTCCGCCTTGCCATTCGACTGAGGATGCAAGGGACTAGACGTCACATGTGTGAAGTTGTATGAATTGGCAAAGGAAGACCATTCTTGACTTGCAAAGCAAGGCCCGTTGTCAGACATGATGGTGAGCGGAATTCCATGGCGAGCAAAGGTTTCTTTGCATGCCCGGATGACAGCTGATGACATTGTGTCGTGCAGGCGTATGACCTCCGGATAACTTGAGAAGTAGTCAATCAGAATGATGTAGTCCCTGCCGAGCGCATGAAAGAGGTCCACGCCCACCTTCGCCCAGGGGGACGTGACCAACTCATGGGGCTGAAGGGTCTCAGGGGGATGCGCTGTCTGAAACCTCTGGCAGGTGGGGCAGTTGAGCACCATGTTGGCGATGTCGTCGCTGATGCCCGGCCAGTACGCAGCCTCTTGGGCCCTCCGCCTGCACTTTTCAACTCCGAGATGGCCTTCGTGCAGTTGTTCGAGGACAAGCCGGTGCATGCTGTGTGGGATCACGATCCGGTCCAACTTCAAGAGGACACCATCAATGACGGCCAAGTCGTCCCGGACGTTGTAAAATTGTGGGCACTGCCCCTTGAACCATCCTTCCATCATGTTGCGCATCACACGCTGTAGAAGGGGGTCAGCCGCAGTCTCACGGCGAATGTGGGCCAGACGTGCATCAGTGGCCGGCAAATTGGCCGATGTGAAGGCTACTTGTGCGTCGACCTGACAAACAAACCCCTCCGAGTCGGGCGGTGTGTTGACCGCCCTGGACAGAGCATCTGTGATGATGAGATCCTTCCCCGGGGTATAGACAAGTTGGTAGTCGTACCTCCGGAGCTTGAGCAGAATGCGCTGGAGGCGAGGGGTCATATCGTTGAGGTCCTTCTGAATGATGCCGATCAGGGGGCGATGGTCGGTCTCCACAGTGAACTGGAATATTTCCCTTTATTGCAAAGGCGATGAAGCATAAAAGGAGGGAAGTCTTTTTACAACCGTACAGAGCACTTGTGAAGCCACATCTAGAGTGTTGTGTACCGTTTTGGGCTTCTTATCTGAGGAGAGATAGATTTGCACTGGAGGCAATTAGAAGAGGTTCACTTGGCTGATTACTGGGATGAGGGCTGCCATATTACCTACGTAGTGACTCATTGATGAGATCTTGAGGCTTGTATGTTTAAACATATCACCTTCATTGGTAAGCTTTAACTATTTACAGTTCCAAATATGGTCTTGCAAGGTATTGCTTCCACCATGCAGGTGAACTGCTTACAGAGTCATCCAAGACTCTATAGACTCTGGAACATTTTCTACAGATTGGAAGGTAGATAATGCAACCCCACTATTTAAATGGTGAAGTAGAGAGAAAACAGGGAATAATAGACCAGTAAGCTTGATGTCGGTAGTGGGGAAAATTCTAGAATTCATTATTAAAGATTTTATGGCAGAGCACATAGAAAACAGTGGCCGGATCAGTCAGAGTGAGCCTGGATTTATGAAGGGGAAATGCGCTTGACAAATGTACTGGAACTAGGACAGTTGATGAAGGGGAGCAGTGGATGTGGTTTATTTGGACTTTCAGAAGACTTTCAACAAAGTCCCACATAAGAGATGAGCGCGTAAAATTAAAGCACATGGGATTAGTGGTAGAAAATTATTGGCAGACAGGAAATCAAGAATAGGAATTAATGGGTCTTTTTCCAAAAGGGAATTTTTACCACAGGGATCGGTGTGAGAAACCCAGCTATTCGCAATATATATTGATGATTTAGGTGAGGAAGAAAAATGTAATATCTCAAAATTTGCAGGTGACACAAAGTATGAGCTGTCAGTAGGATGCAGAGATTCTTCAGTGTGATTTGGACAATTTGAGTGAGTGGGCAGATGAATAGCAGATGCGGAATAATTTGGAGAAATGCGACGCTATCCAATTTCATAGCAAAAAGCAGGAAGGCTGACTGTTGTCTGAATGGCCACAAATTAGGAGAGGGGAAAGTGTAACGAGACCTGGGTGTCCTTGTTAACCAGTTGATGGAGGTAAGCATGCAGATGTAGCAGGTGGTAAAGAAGTCACCGCGTTGGTGACTGCCCTGTCCTAGGCCACCCCAGTCACCTCCAGGGCACGCTTCTTAAAGGACATGAGGATTATGAAGCCTGGCACACGACCGCCAGTTTGGGCCCTCCCCGCCGATTGTAGGAAAGCTTTTCCTGAGGAAATGTAGAGAGCGCATCGTTAGCCCCATGTGTGATTCACTGTGGTAGGCGAGGGGGTGTGAAGGCAGGCTTGGGGGGGGGGGGTGAAGGGGGAGGGGAAAAGGAGGGCTAGGGATCGCCTGGGGGAGTGGATACTCCCTTGGGTGTGTGTGGGGGGTGGCGTTGGTGCCTACTCATTCATGTTTCCCAGTGTAGGTCGTTGACATTTTTCCGGCACTGAAGGCCAGTCTTCCTTGTCGCACTCCCCGAGCTGACAGCTGCCGTCACCTCATCTCAGGCAGCACTGGCTGCCTTGTGGCTCACCTTCCGGGACCTTGGGGGGGGGACAGGACATCCCTCCTGGCCTCCACCGCATCCCAGAGCCTCCCTAAGTCAGCGACACCGAATCTTGGGGCTGGTCTTCTCGCCACCATTATTACGAGCTGGCTATGGGTGGCTGAGCAAGTGCAGTTTGAGTGCTGCTCGACCTTGTTAGCGGGGGGCTGGCGAGCGCGGTGCCAGTGAATCAGCGAGTGATCCTTCATTTGCGACGAGAAACTCGTGAGGCCTCGTTACGTGGACCAATTAACATTGAATTGCGTTGCTGACCTCGCTGGGCCGAGTGCAGGGAAACTTGCGGCAATTCCCTCGCTACCACACCTCAAAATATTTCTAGGGAATCGCGCCTACATCTGATGATGAGGCAATTTACTGAAAATAAATGCTCGCTGGTATTTTGAAAAGAAAGAAGCAATGAGTAGTCATTTGGCCAATGAAGGGATCAATTGGGATTAAGATCCTGATGCCTCAGGGATCTTCCCAATGTCAGACTCCGCCAAAATGATTATATTGGTACTTTCAACATCACTACTTCCAGTATTTCACAATCATTTCGATAGCATTCTCACATACTGGGGCAAACAGGCAGTGCAGAACAAGTCTCTGTGGTATATCATCACTGTTTTTTTCCGGGTCAGTGCGTAATCTCCATTTTATTTGCTATGCTGTTAACCCAATTCCTAATCCTTCCAATTTATCATCTAATCCATGAGTTTTAACCTTTTCTATTGATTGCGTTCTGTGGGGTGAGGGTGGGCAGGGTCAGGAGGGCCATGACATCATTGGGGGCTGGGGCTTGACATCATTGGGGTGGGGCTCAACATCTTTGGGTGCATGGCTCCATGCCATTGGGAGCGGGCTGCCACATTACCAGGGGCGAGGTATGGCATGGGGCCCCCACAAAGAGGGAGAGGGAAAGTGCAGGTCCTCCAAAAGTGTAAGTCTGCCTCTGAAGCAAATGCTCTTTCCTAGAAGAGTTCCGCCTGGATCTTCAGGAAATGGAGATCTTCTGGCTGCTGTTCATGACCAGACGCTAGCTGTCTCCCGAGTAGCCATAACTGCTGATGCAGGTTATTAGGGCCTGCAGCAACAGTTGGATTTCTGTCACTGTTTCTGAGCGCGGTACCTTGTTTTGGAACATGCTGGTGCTTGTTGGCCATGGAGAATAATAGCACACCCCAAAGTATAGGTTGGATCATTTAGGTGGAGCACATTTCAGGTGCCTGATATGCTGAAAAAGAAGAAAAACTAAAAGCATGCTTGCTGGATGTGGTTGGTCATTTTCATTAGTGCATGCTGCAAAGGAAGGGACCTCCCTGCCCTGTATATCACCCTGCTGACTTATTTTCCAGATCTCAAAAGAGTATACGATCATTCTCTGAAATGCAAAATGCTACTCCAAAGCTAGACTGTCACTGCTATCCAGATGGTTAACTTAATGGAAGTTCACATGGGTGACGTAACTACTTAACACTGCTGCAGAAGACAGAGTTAAATCAATGGTAATCGTTTCCACTCCAGGAGTTCTTGGTACTAAAGCTCTCACAGCTTGGCTTTGTTCTGGGAGTAGATGAAGGACTTCAAACAGATTCTGAGGTGAAGGCCCTGTTCCTGTGAAATTCACTTGACAGGCAGCTTTATAGCTGGGGACTGCAGGGTTTATTTGGTCAATCTGACAGCTTTTCATTGTCATTTAATTCTTTTGTTGGCATAACGATTGACTCAGTGCGGTAATGGACAAATTTATTATTTTGGAGCTCATTTGTGCCTCCTAATGCCACAAAAATACCTAAAAACTTTAACTTGGGCTCCTTATCCAGAATCTAGCAGGGAAAAGGTTTGGGATACTGTATGGTGATTCAAGACCTGGGGCCGACGGCGTAATCGGGAAAGGCGATTGGACGGATAATCGGTTCCGACACCGGAATCGCGGCAAGCGCCGATTTGACGCCAAATCGCAATGCTCCAGCACCCCGATAGCGGTGTCAATGCGGTCTGGAATGCACGTACAGTAGACACCGTTTGCATATCATTAGCGGGCCCAACTCAGTATTCTCCAGGGCCTCCGCGATTCTTCGCATCCGATGAGCCGAGTTCCCAACGACGAGGTTCACTTGTGTTTTTAAAATCGTGAAACTGTCATGGCGGCTGCTGAGGGAAAGTGGGGGGGTACGGAAGGTGTCCAGCATCGCCATAGTTTGCTGACAGTTGTGCCGCTGCCAGGGGGCTTCTGCCAAGGCCGGGGGAGTAGTGCGGAGCGGTCAGGAGGTGGGCTGTGGGGTCGGGGTGGACGGGTGTGGAACACCATTGCCGCAGCTGGCAAGGCCCACTTTGAACCTAGAGCCAAAGGTCATCGAGGTGTCCCCCCAGGGCACCCTCCTGGGTGCCCTCTGGCCCCAGCTGACCCATCAGTCATATGGGCGTGCTCCAGCACAACCAGTGGCATCTTTTTGGCTGCGATAAGTGTGTGTGGGGAGTGTAATGTGTATGCGCGGCTGCAGCTGGTCACCCTCCCAAGTGTCGATCACGGACCCGGCGAATACAGCACAGTTTTTCATTGGAATCGGTTGTGTTGCACGCATCACTGTTGCTAGTATTTCAATGGTAGTGGAATCGGTCCAGGCACGGCGCTGCCTTTTCTGTCGTAAGTGTCCACGGATTCTGCATTGGCATCAACACTTACGGCGAGATTCTCCGTTCCCTGATGCCGATTTTGTAATCACCGATCGGGCGGAGAATCCCTTTTGACGCCGAAATCGGAGGCGGAACCAATTTTACGCAGGTTTCCTAAGTTCTTCCCCTTCTGAAACGGCGTAATCGTGGCGCGCTTCGCACGCCATTGGGACGACCTCAGCGCATCACCTGAAGGCCCTCCCCCGATGCTCCGCCCCTGATGGGCCGAGTTCTCGACGGCGCTGTTCACTCTTGGTCTCGGCTCTGTGGGAACCCGACGTGGTGGCTGCGTACTGTGTCCAGCGCCAGCACAGTCGGGTGGCAGCCGTACTGCTGGCCGTGGGGGGCGTCCTGTGAGGGCTGGGGGGACTGATAGGGGGTAGCCAGGGGGGCAGCATCTGGCAGGTTGGGTCTGTGCATGGCCAGCGTCATGTTTTACTGCGCGGCCACTGACCCGACCATTCTCCGGCCGTTTATTTCATGGTAGCTGGGAGTTTTATGTGGTGCGGCTGCAAGCACCTCACTGGTCACAGCATCGGTGAGGGAGCTGCGCTGATTTTTTTCCACGCAAAATGCCACAGATCCTCTGTACTTAGCATCAGAATTGGAGAATCTGGGCCCTTCTCAGAAACGGAGAATCCCATCTCTGATATGTGGACATGCTGTGGCCTGTTGGGCCGAATGGTTTCCTTTTCTGGTGTACCATTCTCTGACCCTATGAAGTATTGGATGTTTGGGAGGCACAGTTCATGGACCTAAGATCCCAAAGGTCGCCCCTGTGATTTTCCTCGTGGCATATTTGGGTCAATTGCTCACAAATTGACAGAGTTTGCATATCATTAGTCAAGAATTTCAACAGCATTGCATCATGCCACTGCCAATGGAACTAGATTCTCTGATTTTGAGGCTATGTCCGGAGGAAGTGTCTAGTTCTACAATGAAAAAATCGGCGAGGCCCCAGCGCCGATTTTCCGACTGATGAGGGGTTAGCAGTCGCGCCATGTAAAGCACCCGGCCTTCACAAAGTAAACGGCAGGAGAATTGCCGGGTTCGTTGCTGCGCATGCGCACGGCGACGACTGCAGCGGTCGTGCCGTACAACATGGCGTCAGCCGCGCGCGGACCTGACCTGCCAGATAGTGCCCCACTGGAACCCCCTCGCCACCGCTGTGCCACCCCCCACCAGTCCCCCCAGCCCACGCCGAAGCCCCCCAGGCCAGTGGCACAGCTGCCCCCCCCAATTGTGGTGGCACTGGACACAATCCGCAGCCACCACGCCAGGTTCCCGAAAGCTGAGAGCACACGTGCCCCGCGCCGTCGGGAACTTGGCCCATCGGGGGCACATCATTGGGGAGGGCCTTCAGGTATTGTCCTGAGGCCGTCCCAACGGCTTGTGGCGTACTCCCCGATTGACGCCATTTTGGAAGGGGCGGATAATGCGAAAACATGCACCGCCCCGATTTGGTCGGAAAAAGGTATTGTCCGCCTGATCGCCGATTACGAAATCGGTGTCGGGGAATGGAGATTCCTGCCCATGGTCTCCCAAATGGAGAATCGTGGCTATAATCTTGGTTTCATTGTTCTTCCAGCATCATTGCGTTAGAATTGTGTAATTTCCGACGTAACACCATTGTACCAATATCATTGCCTTAAGGACAACAGATTTACTCAAATGATTCACAATCACCTTCGCAAGAAAACTAGAGGTGGGCAATATGTGTGACAATTGCTCGCATCCCCCACAAATGGAGAGACAATGAGGAAAATGAGACAGGTGGTGCGTTCACTCCTTCCAAGGCTCTGCAGAATTCCTGCCTGAAGAGTGAGAACTAGAAGAGTCCTGGCTGGATTTGTCGCCCTGGCATTGTTACTTTAATGGAAGGGAAAATACACTGAGGTACGTCATGGTTGCCTGACTTGCTACTGCCTGTGTTTTGCTCCCACTTATAATTGAAATCAGCCTGCAAGCAATCTGCCTTACAATTCCTTTGTTACTTTTGCATCATAATTTTCTGAACAAAATGAATACAAATAAAAGGACAGATAAACATTACCAGGTGGTGGAAGAAAATATAATACTATGTAATTTTTAACAAATACAATCCCTATTGCCAACAAATCAAGAATCTTGCATGACAAAAATAATAAACATTTTGAGGGGGAAGGTTTTCCTAAAACACGACAAAGATTTTCTTGAAAAATGGATTCAACATCAATCAATTTTACTGATCAATAAATAGGTGCAATTATGTTTACTAGAAATATTTCATTTCCATTACTGAACTATTTAATTTCAATATCTCACATTGGCACTAAATGTGTGGTTTGAAATTGTTTTTATATCCATTCTATTCTGACGACTGGGCGTTTGGCCTGCTGACTTCAATGATAACAGGAGCAATAGTAGAATGTCAGAAAGCACACTTCAGATATTATGGCGCAGAGGAAAAATGGCTAACATTGCGCCGTGGGGCATGATAGGTTTAGCACAGTGGGCTAAACAGTTGGCTTGTAATGCAGAACAAGGCCAGCACCGCGGGTTCAATTCCCGTACCGACCACCCCAAACAGGCATCGGAATGTGGCGACTCGGGGCTTTTCACAGTAACTTCATTGAAGCCTACTTGTGACACTAAGCGATTATTATTATGATGTTAAGAGAGACTAACAGTGAGACGTGATGGTAAAAGAGGCTAAAAGCCTTGTGTGTCTGAAGACTGCAGTTCAGCAGAATTACTTTTGTGGGAAATGGAGAGCAACATTTTGCAACTGGACTTTTCACAGATCACACTTTGTTTTGAAACAGCGAAAACAAGGCTCTCTCAAGGACAAATGATGCTGATGTGCTACAGAATTGATTATAAGAATGAACTATAAATAAAGAACTAAAGCCTTATAAGAAGCCGGACTTTTTGAGATTTGAGCAGTGATAACCTGAGTATCAATATTCGCAAAACAGAATCCTGAGTTTGGAAACTCAGAGCAGCACACACCCTGCAGAGCAGGCCTGACCAGTTCTCTCTATTGAGTAGTATTTCTGAGATCCAGTTTTGCGCGACCGTCAATTCACTCGAGACAAGAGTAAAAGTAACCCGTGGCTTTAATCAACTTAGAACAGTGCCTGCCTGCGACTGACACAATACTGTGCGCCGCCTACAGGTCGACTGCTCTTTATACCCCCCCTTCAAGGGGAGGAGCCATGGGCGGAGCCCATACATGTCCCAACATGTTCCCCTATGGATGATGCCATACAATGGCCCATAGGTGGAGCCCACAAGGGCAACAACATAGCATAGATGCAAATACAAAGGCAAAGCATGGTACTGATACAATGGTGGATTATTGGGATAATACATTGTGAACAGTTGTGAATTTTGAAACTCATGTAACTGTTCAAATAAGCACATAACTAAAGTCTTCGTGAGTCAAATAAAGCTGTCTTAAATCAAGTTCATATCGAGTACTGATTTGTCTGTTCTGTCAGTTGAAGCCAGTAGAGAGCAGCAACAATGGCACTCCAGACATTGTGATGAGAGATACTGGCCCTCAGTTCGCGAGTAAAGCATTCAGCTGCTTCACAAAGGATTGAGAAATTCAAGATGACTAGAGGAATTTTCCATTTTTTTTTCTCAAAGTGTTGACTCAGGCAAGAAAAGCCTGTCAGCTGCAGTGCTGGCTTTTCCCGCCATAATTTCAAACACTTCAGGGGCTGTTTTAGCACAGTGGGCTAAACAAGGCCAGCACAGTGGGTTCAATTTCCGTACCGGCCTCCCTGAACAGGCGCCGGAATGTGGCGACTAGGGACTTTTCACAGTAACTTCATTGAAGCTTACTTGTGACAATAAGCAATTATTATTATTACTTTTAGAAATAAAACACGCCCCACAGACAACTTTGGTCTTCCAGAGATTGTGATGTAACCAACCTAAAAATAGAAACAGAGAATCCCTCAATGAACACAATCACCTCCGCCCCCCCATGCACACAGGAAATCTCCACCAAGGACACAGCGAAACCCCGTCCCCCCCGAACACAAGGATTGCTTTCATGGACCTCCCCTAAGGAAGCACCCAATTGGCACTGCCCTTTGGCACTGCCCCCGAGTGCCACGGGAAGTGCCAACAGACAATGCTCAGACACTGCCAGGCATGTCCCTCTCTCTCCTGGGGCTGTACTCACCTGTGCACTTCCAGCAGGTTCTCTTTTCCAGGTTTACAGTGCTCAAGATCTGTTATAAAAGCTGCTGATGCAATGTCATGTCAACGATGGGGGAGATCTGAATTTGGCGGGGTGGGGTTGATACAGTGGGGAAGCCTGACAATAATATTGAGATAGAAACCCCATGACATCACTGGTGGGGGAAGAGGGGGGACGGGAACAATCGCGTCACAAGATCTTGTGGAATCTTGGCCCTTGTTGCCAATTATGCCGGCAGAAATGGAGGCACAAAATTCGGGCCTATGTTTCTGAACTATCCCCAGTCAAATGAAAAGGCTGAGGCAGCACAGAAAATTGCCAAAGGAATCATCAAGAAATTGATGCACAGGTGTGTACAAGGCAATTCTCAAATGGAGAGACACACTAACTGAGTGCGTGGGTTTCCTCCGGGTGCTCCGGTTTCCTCCCACAGTCCAAAGATGTGCAGGTTAGGTGGATTGGCCATGATAAATTGCCCTTAGTGTCCAAAATTGCCCTTAGTGTTGGGTGGGGTTACTGGGTTATGGGGATAGGGTGGAGGTGCTGACCTTGGGTAGGGTGCTCTTTCCAAGAGCCGGTGCAGACTCGATGGGCCGAATGGCCTCCTTCTGCACTGTAAATTCTATGAGGAAACTATGAGGAAGTAGTCCAAAGACTAATGTCATGCTGCACCCAATCTACTCTTCCAATAGACAAAAGCTACTGAAACTAGTGAGTGAAAATATCAAGGTGGAATGGCAGAAAGCCAAATTTCATTTTGACAGGTTTACCAGAGTTGTGCATTTCGAGCCCATCAGGGTACAAACCTTCAATACTCTCACCAGGAGACATCCCACGTAGCAACTTAGGACATGCATACAGCAATTGTCATCTTGATCATATGGGGCGGACATGAATAGCCAAATATACTGATGCAAACCCAGTCACATATGAACAAGTGGAGAAGCTGGTCGTTCACTGTAGGTGGCTGGTCAAGAAGATGGGATCTCACCAGCTGTACAGAGTACAGAATGAGCATCAGTCCTAGAATTTCACTGGTCTCTGTCATTATATATATTTAATTTGGGTTCTTTCTTCTTCAGTGGTGGTGGTGTCTCATTGATGAGATATAAAGTCTATGGCATGTGTACTTAAATATGAACAATCTAATGGTGAGCTTTTACTATTTACAGTTCTAAGGTATCGTGATGCATGGTGGTGCTCCACCAAGCAGGCTAGCTGCTTACTTGGTGTAGCGCACAATGACTTACGAGAGAGACGAGAAGTGATGAAGTCGATTCAGGCTTTATTAAGCGAGACTTGTCCCCAGCAGCTCAGCAACAGAATGAAGCTGCGGGGAGAAGCTCGGGTTCTTATACTCCGCCTTCAGGGTGGAGCCAGGAGTCGACAGTCAACCAGGACCCGGGATCTGTCAGCCAATAGCATCACGGCTTCACAGTCCCACATGACCCCTAATACATACCACCACATTCACCCCTTGTTAAAAAGGAACCCGGCTGGGTGGTGGTTCGCATGGTGGTAGGGGTTTACAAGGCTGGCCCTGGAAGGAAAATTTCGGACATGTTACTACAGTTTTAGCCCTACACTGGGCTATGTACAAGTTTGTGAAAACTATTTACAATATTGGCAAAAAAATTTTTATTTGTTACAACAACATTCTTGGTGTCACGCGTATTCCACGAGTCGAGCAGGCGGTCTGGTCTTCCTCGTCGATCGCCTCAGCCTCGGTGGTGGTGCAGTGCTTGTTCAGACGTTGTCGTCTCCGGGAGCATTTCGGTGTTTGTTCCTGTTTTACTCCTGGGCGGGCACGGGAGGAGGACCGATCCCCCCGGGAAGGGGGCGGTCGCGGGGTGCGCTGGTGGCAGGGAGGGGATGATCGGTGTCGGGGGGGTGTGTGTGTTGCCGGCGGGCGCCAGGTCCCGCAGGGAGACCGTGTCCTGTCGGCCGTCGGGGTACGCCACGTAGGCGTACTGCGGGTTCGCGTGGAGAAGGTGAACCCTCTCGACCAACGGGTCCGATTTGTGTACCCGCACATGTTTCCGGAGCAAGATGGGTCCTGGGGCCGCAAGCCAGGTCGGCAGCGACGTTCCGGAGGAGGACTTCCTGGGGAAGACAAGGAGGCGCTCATGAGGCGTTTGGTTAGTGGTGGTACACAGCAGCGACCGGATGGAGTGGAGAGCGTCCGGGAGGACCTCCTGCCACCGGGAAACTGGGAGATCCCTGGACCATAGGGCCAGTAGGACAGTCTTCCAGACCGTGCCGTTCTCCCTCTCTACTTGCCCGTTCCCCCGGGGGTTGTAGCTGGTCGTCCTGCTTGAGGCTATGCCCTTGCTGAGCAGGAACTGGCGCAGCTCGTCACTCATGAAGGAGGACCCCCTGTCGCTATGGATATACGCGGGGCAACCGAACAGTGTGAATATGGTGCCAAGGGCTTTAATGACTGTGGCTGCTGTCATGCCGGGCAGGGGATGGCGAAGGGGAAACGAGAGTACTCGTCCACCACGTTCAGAAAGTATGCGTTGCGGTCAGTGGAGGGGAGGGGCCCTTTGAAATCCAAACTGAGGCGTTCAAAGGGGCGGGAAGCCTTGATCAGGTGCGCTCTATCCGGCCTGAAAAAGTGCGGTTTGCACTCTGCGCAGATGTGGCAGTTCCTGGTGACTGTACGGACCTCCTCCACAGAGTAGGGGAGGTTGCGGGACTTTACGAAATGGTAGAATCGAGTGACCCCCGGGTGGCAGAGGTCCTCGTGGAGGGCTTGGAGGCGGTCTATTTGTGCGTTGGCACATGTGCCGCGGGATAGGGCATCGGACGGCTCGTTCAGCTTTCCGGGACGATACAAGATCTCATAGTTGAAGGTGGAGAGCTCGATCCTCCACCTTAAGATCTTGTCATTTTTAATTTTGCCCCGCTGTGCATTATCGAACATGAAGGCTACCGACCGTTGGTCGGTGAGGAGAGTGAATCTCCTGCCGGCCAGGTAATGCCTCCAATGTCGCACAGCTTCCACTATGGCTTGGGCTTCCTTTTCCACTGAGGAGTGGCGGATTTCTGAGGCGTGGAGGGTCCGGGAGAAAAAGGCCACGGGTCTGCCCGCTTGGTTAAGGGTGGCCGCCAGAGCTACGTCGGATGCGTCGCTCGCGACCTGGAAGGGGAGGGACTCGTTGATGGCGCGCATCGTGGCCTTTGCGATATCCGCTTTGATGCGGCTGAAGGCCTGGCGAGCCTCTGTCGACAGGGGGAAGGTAGTGGACTGTATTAGCGGGCGGGCCTTGTCTGCATACTGGGGGACCCACTGGGCGTAATATGAAAAGAAACCCAGGCAACGTTTCAGGGCTTTGGAGCAGTGGGGGAGGGGAAATTCCATAAGGGGGCGCATGCGTTCGGGGTCGGGGCCTATTATCCCATTGCGCACTACGTATCCCAGGATGGCCAACCGGTTTGTGCTAAAAACGCACTTTTCCTCGTTGTATGTGAGGTTCAGGGCGTTAGCGGTCTGGAGGAACTTTTGGAGGTTGGCGTCGTGGTCGTGCTGATCGTGGCTGCAGATGGTTACGTTGTCGAGATATGGGAACGTGGCCTGCAACCCGTGCTGGTCAACCATTCGGTCCATTTCCCGCTGGAAGACGGAGACCCCATTTGTGACACCAAATGGGACCCTTAGGAAGTGGTATAGACGCCCGTCTGCCTCGAAGGCGGTGTACTTGCGGTCACCTGGGCGGATGGGGAGCTGGTGGTAGGCGGACTTGCGGTCCACGGTGGAGAAGACCTTATACTGGGCAATCCGATTGACCATGTCGGATAGGCGGGGGAGAGGGTACGCATCTAGCTGCGTGTACCTGTTGATGGTCTGACTATAGCCTACGACCATCCTTTGCTTCTCCCCGGTCTTTACTACTACCACCTGGGCTCTCCAGGGACTATTGCTGGCCTGGATTATGCCTTCCTTCAGCAACCGCTGGACTTCCGACCGAATAAATATCCGGTCCTGGGCGCTGTACCGTCTGCTCCGAGTGGCGACGGGTTTGCAATCCGGGGTGAGGTTTGCAAACAAGGACGGCGGTTCAACCTTGAGAGTTGAGAGGCCGCAGATAGTGAGTGGGGGTATTGGTCCGCCAAATTGGAATGTTAGGCTCTGCAGGTTACACTGGAAATCTAATCCCAGTAATGTGGGTGCGCAGAGTTGGGGAAGGACGTAGATCCTGTAGTTCTTAAACTCCCTCCCTTGCACCGTTAGGTTCGCGATGCAGAACCCTTTGATATCTACGGAGTGGGATCCTGCAGCTAGGGAAATCTTTTGCGTGCTTGGATGGATGGTCAGAAAACAGCGTCTTACCGTGTCTGGGTGAATAAAACTTTCAGTGCTCCCGGAGTCGATCAGGCATGGCGTCTCGTATCCGTTGACCAGCACCACTGTTGTCGTTGTCTGGAGCGTCCGGGGCCGCGATTGATCCAGTGTCACCGAAGCCAGTCGTGGTAGTAGTGTCGCGGCGTCGTCTTCGGACCCCGTGGAGCCGTCGATGCTGGGGTCCTTTGTTGTCAACCTGGTGGCGTCCATGAATCGCATGCGGCCGGGGGTGGACAAAATGGCCGCCCCATGGATCGCACGTGGTCGGGGGTGGACAAAATGGCCGCCCCCATGAATCGCACGTGGCTGGGGGGTCACAAGATGGCGGCGCCCATCCTCCCCTCGTGGTGCCCGGGACCCAAAATGGCGGCACCCGCGGGTCGCACATGGGGCGCTGGGGGGGTTGGGGAGCGTTTGGGATGTGCTGGGCTCGTTCTTCTCCGGGGATTGCGGCGACCCCCCGGGACCGGCACACTGCCGCGTAATGGCCCTTCTTGCCGCAGCTTTTACAAATAGCTGCGCGGGCCGGGCAGCGCTGCCGGGGGTGTTTCGCTTGTCCGCAGAAATAGCAGCGTGCCCCCCCGGGATGGTCTGGCGCTTTAACCGCGCAAGCTTGCGAGGGGAGGGGGGGAGTTTGTCGCAACGGGGGTCCACGGAGCCCAAGGGGCTGCCGCGCGGTCGGGGCCGTAGGCGCGGGTGTTTTGCGAGGCCACATCTAGGGAAGCTGCAAGGGCCCGTGCCTCTGAGAGTCCTAGCGACTCTCTTTCTATAAGTCTTTGGCGGATTTGGGGAGAGTTCATACCTGCCACAAATGCATCGCGAATTAGCATGTCCGTGTGTTCGATCGCGTTCACCGGCGGGCAGCTGCAGCCCCGTCCCAAAATTAGCATCGCGACGTAGAATTTTTCTAGCGATTCTCCGGGACTTTGCCGTCTCGTCGCGAGTTGGTGGCGCGCGTAGACCTGGTTAACGGGCTGAACGTAGATGCCCTTCAGCAATGCGAGCGCCGTCGGGAAATCCTCTGCGTCTTCTATGAGAGGGTAAATTTCCAGGCTTACCCTCGAATGCAGGACCTACATTTTCTGGTCTTCTGTGATCCGGCCGGGGGCCGTTCGGAGGTAGCCTTCAAAGCATGCTTGCCAGTGTTTAAATACTGCTGCCGAGTTCGCTGCGTGGGGGCTGATCCGCAGGCATTCCAGGGCGATCTGGAGCTCCATAGTCTTTTAAGCTCGCTTAATAAATTGTAGCGCGCAATGACTTACAAGAGAGACGAGAAGTGATGAAGTCGATTCAGGCTTTATTAAGTGAGACTTGTCCCCAGCAGCTCAGCAACAGAATGAAGCTGCGGGGAGAATCTCGGGTTCTTATACTCCGCCTTCAGGGCGGAGCCAGGAGTCGGCAGCCAACCAGGACCCGGGATCTGTCAGCCAATAGCATCACGGCTTCACAGTCCCACATGACCCCTAATACATACCACCACACTTGGGGGCATGGTAGCACAGTGGTTAGCACTGCTGCTTCATAGCGCCAGAGTCCCAGGTTCGATTCCCAGTTTGGGTCACTGTCTGTGTGGAGTCTGCACATTCTCCCCATGTCTGCGTGGGTTTTCTCCGGGTGCTCCACTTTCCTCCCACAAGTCCCGAAAGACATGCTTGTTAGGTGAATTGGGCATTCTGAATTCTCCCTCTGTGTACCAGAACAGGTGCCGGAGTGTGGCGACTAGGGGCTTTTCACCGTAATTCATTGCAGTGTTAATGTAAGCCTACTTGTGACAATAATAAAGATTCTTATTACTTAGAGTGTTATTTCTGGACTGTTCTTTGAGAGTCTCTTAACATGTGACTGCATACCTCACACTCTGGACAGTGCCACTCTCCAGTCCCATGCTAATCTTTGCTCTGCCAAGAGCCTTTCCATTATCATGCATGTAGACACATAGCAGCACAGTCTCTCATAACAAAAATGGAAGAACAACTGTTACTATGGCAACAACAAGTACCACAAGAATGACACTCCGTGGAGATGGAATATCACCCAGACAAATGGCGAATGGAAATGTGCACACGTACTTGTCGTGTTTTGTACTCTGGGATAACACAGGCTGCAACTGGATACAGCTTTAACCAAAAGATACTCCAGACCTTGAAGTTAGTTCAATCTGATTTATTGAACCAGTAGCACAGTTAGCACAGTTCTCTATGAGTTTGACTCTCTGCTAACCTAAGTGTGGTTACTCTGTCTGACTGAACCAGACTAGCTCTGCCACGTGCTGGAGGTGTGATACTGTAAATACACCCTGACTCACTCTGTAGATATTCATCAGTGGAAAGAGGCGGAGTGTAAGTGCTTTGTGCCTTTTATAGTGAGATACCACCACTGAGTGTCCTGCCTGCTCATTGGTCATGTCCTGTTCTCTGTGTTCATTAGCTGCCTGTCTGTATATCATTATCTGTATATCATGACAGTACTATTAAGAGACCTGCATGATTTAATAACTGTGTGAAATGTATGTACATCGACTGATGAGAATAACAGCTTGTTAATGCATGATAACATTTGTGGTATGGTGTGTAGCTTGGGTAACTCAGAATTGCACATGACAGTATATGCAAAGTTGTATTTTATTCATTATGAAAAAGGGGGTGGTTGTGTTTTAAAGTACAATCATTGCAACATGTTCAATCTGGCTTGCCCATAGGCATTGTGAGCTCTGCCTTGAGGGAGGGACTGGAGGCAGCCATCTTAAATTTAGTTCAATAAAGACATTGGCCAGGATTTTCCACCTCTCCTCACCGGCGGGATCTTCCAGGCCCACTGACTGGAAACCTATGCCATGAGTTTGCCGGTGGCAGGGTGTGCATAGAGCAGGAAACCCCAGTGACAGCAGCGGATATACCACTGCCAGCCAATGGTAGGCCACCTCCACCACGATGAAACACTCTGCGGGGACATGTGGAACATCCCGCCCATTAGATGAGGAAGACTAATCATTGAGCTTGTAGCATCTCTTTTAGTAGAGAAGTTTCCATTCTATCAGATTAATTTTCCTCCATGGAAGCTTCATGGCTACAAGTCAGATTTTTTGGGGGTCTCAACATTAGTTGGTTTAATTGCTCATAAATCAATTGTTAATTTTGCCTTATTTATACCTGTAAAGGTGTACAGTTTCATTGGAGAATAAACTGTGAATTACCTTTCAAAACTTTCATAATGCACTGCACATTTTAGCAAGTAATATTTCTCCTGAGCTGATTTTTCTTCACTAAGATGTGTTGCTGTCAGTTTTTTGTGAGCCTTCATGAATTCTTATAACAGAACGGCTCACAGAGTTTTAGAATAGGTAGTCCACATTTAAAATGAAGCCAATTAAAATATACCATCATGACAAAACTAAGTTACATCATGGCGCAGAAAGGTAGCCTTAATGGGCTGAGATAATCATAACTTACCTCATGAATATGCCTTAGTAATCTAGTGTTTCTCTGAAATAGACTGCCAGCACTCATTTGTTATTGGCTATGTTATCTTTCATCATTCAGAAATTAACATATATATTTCCCTTGAACATTAAAATGATTAAGCAATTCATCCCATTATCTAATTATTGCAAGGCTTCAAATTCTTCACAAGTCACAGCAAATAAATTAATATATTATTGACAACTGTCTGCTTTTATTTAATTTTCCATTTACAAGACATCAGAAACATCTAATGTGCTAAATACTGTTCGGGAGTCTCTGTCAATCCATGGCAGGTAACAAAAATTTTCATTTTTATAATTATTTTATTCAAATAAAAATTAGTGCCAGTATTTCTGCCACTCTGGCAAAATCTAGTACCGTGGATCATGTACTGGAGGAACCTAATTTGTTCAAGGTGCAGTCTCAAATGTTTTATTTCATTCCTCACAAGGCAACATTCTTTTGTAGAAAGAGCTCTTCATGTCTCTAAAACCATGATCAGCACACAAGAAGCTTGCTTATGGGCATGTCAGGAAGGCAATATTATTTTCTTATATTCTCTTGAGGTAGAGTGTTCTGCTGTCATACAATATACTATCTTGGAGCTTAGCTGAAAATTGACAAGACTAATGTCATGGCAGACAAATCCAAGCAATAAGCAGCCTCGACCCATAAATTTGAATTATTGCTTATCCTTTTTTGTGACTTGCTAGAGATTTTCTTCAGCCCTTCAAAGGTATTTTGTGACTTTTGTGACAATTATTTCACAACATTGTGGGCAACAATTCAGTGCCAAAAACAAAAAAAAGCTTATTTACATTTAGCATTTCCTGTTTTAGTCAGCGCAGTGAGTGCTGTGAATTGAAGTGGGACACTGTCTAGGTGAAAACATTTGGCAAACCTCAATTGTTTGGGAAGAAACTCGAGGTGTTATATTTGTAATTATGTCACATGTAAGTGCAGCAGCACTGAATTTTTATCGAAATCATGTCTTTGTGTTACTTCTTTGCATGGAATCAAGTAATAATACCACCTTGTTGCAAAGATGGTGCCTCTTTAAAAGGCATTCTTCATTCTATACAATTCTCAAATGTAATGCTTGAAAATATAATAAAATGTGAAGTATATGATCAAAGATGTTTTCAGAAACAAGAATACGCCTATTTTAAAAACGACAAAGGACACTTGAAGGGTAAGAGCTGCTCTGCCCTATAATCCCTTACATTTTTAAAGATTGAAAAGTCTTACCATATATAGTATTAGTTAGTGCCACAAAAGGCCACATTAATCCCAACCTTTTAAGACCCTTGAAATCTATTTTCCTTTGCGGCATTCCTAACATGTGATAACATTGAGCGGTGTGATGAATTCAATGTGCTGTACATTCAATCTGTCATCTGCTTCCACTGTCTCTGTCACTCTGCCATTGTATTATATAATCTTTTGGATTAATGTCATAACTGAAAAAAGTGGTAAAGCCTTCTCTCATATTTCAAAATAATACCTATCAAGTTAATGCCATGGTACCGTTGACAGATGAATGGGCCAATTGTGTGAAAAAGCAGAAGATGTGCTTAGATTGTGATCGTGGAAGTTCATCCATTTCAATCATTGCTTTAATACCAAACAAGGCGCTTTAGTAATAACCTGTCCATAAGCAAGTCTTTTTAAACAACAGTTGTCTAAAAAGGGACATTCATGACTACATAATTCAGTGTTGGAAGCTCCATAACTATTTCTAATTTAAATTATACTTTATGAATGACATTCTGCTATTTGAATAGAAATTTAGATCTGATTATTTTTTGACTAAAAATAGAATACTATGAATTCAAAAGGAATTGGACAGGGCTTGAAAACAGGCATGGTGATTGGAAAGAGAGATTATCCTGCGCCCAATGTTTCCGATACAGGAGTTCACAAATGTTGCATAAATGATTTTAGAGATTTAAATTATTTTAGTCTGCAGTTTATGCTTTCTGGTGATTAACGCCAGGTCTGACCAAGAGATGCAAAATATGAGAGGCTAGGACAAATTCAAGCTTACCTACATTCTTAAAGCCGGACAGTTCCTCTTAAAAGGAAGATTCATGTTGGCTGGAGGATGTGCTGGATGTCATTATCAATGTGATTTTGACATACAAAAGGTAGAATAACACAATAGTGCAAGGAGGAATTCCAAGACTTTCTGATACTGCAATAAAGACCTCCATGCATGAGGTGGAGAGGTGTGACCTATCCAAGGGGATCAGGAAGCCCACCAGACAAACTATATGAAGGCCATGGAACCAGATAATCATCATGGTTAACACCAGAAATATAGCTATGCGGTCCTAGATACAGTGATGCTAGAAGTGCAAAGACCTCAAAAAAGTGGTCAACGTCATTGAACGTATGTTCAATGTCAAATGCTTCCAACTGTACCACAAGCCTAACATCTGATCAATGCACCACATCCCCATCACCCACCTAGCAACAATTTATTTTAATTGTAACTCATACCTAACATTATAGCTTCACACATTTAGCACTGCTGCAAACCTCAAACCCACAACTCATAGCTTTCATGCACTGCCAGCTATTCAAACTTACTGGTACATTTCCCTCTCTCTTTCAGGTGCAGAAGAGGAAGTCAGCATCTAACTGGCAGGGAGCAGCCATGACTACATATCCTTATCCTGATGGCATTCACCATTATGGGAAGGACGTGACTGAGGCTTAGGCCAACACTGAGGCTAAAACCATCAACGATGATGATATCCTCATATCTTAATGTCCTTCTCATGTATTATTTCCCCTCATTTCACAATCTCTTCTGATTTAGAAGCTGCATATGGTGTAACTAGGCACTTCTTGTTTTCCTCCCTTTCTCTTCACCACAACCCTACCCTTAAGCCTTCCTCCTTTCAGATACTCAAGGGCAGTCACCGGCCAGACAGTGGCAGAAAAGCAGCACATAGAAGACCAATGAGATGCTGATGATGAATAAGCACTGTCACTCAATTTCACACTCATTGATACTGGCACTGCACATAATTTAAAGGATAGCATAGAGACAGGATCTGCAGGTAATAACAATCTTTATTAATGTCACAAGTAGGCTTACATTAACACTGCAATGAAGTTACTGTGAAACTACCCTAGTTGCCACACTCCGGTACCTGTTCGGGTACACTGAGGGAGAATTCAGAATGTCCAAATCACCTAACAAGCACATCTTTTGGGACTTGTGGGAGGAAAGCGGGGCACCTGGAGGAAACACACGTAGACACCAGGAGAGTGTGCAGACTCCGCACAGTCAGTGACCCAAGCTGGGAAGCGAACCCGGGTCTCTGATGCTGTGAAGCAACAATGCTAACCACTATGCCATCGTATTGCCTGTGGTGAGACCTAGGCATGAGTGACCTGCAGAAAGGGCAGGAACACCCAGTTGAGTGCATGCCAGCTTTCTAGAGGTGAGGTCACTCATGGATTCTGCTGGAGAAGACTCAGGTGAGGGCATGGAAGGGACAGGCTGCAGAGGAAGGCTGATGTGTGTACACAATGAAATGTTTGGGACACTGACCGGCCTGCTAGAAAGCCTTCCATGCACTGTCGAGGAACATGGAGGATTCATACACCAATTTGGCAAAGGGCATAGTGCAAAGCTTGGAGCCCATCTTTTCCAGCATGGAAGTGGTGGTCAACTTTGTTTGACTCAAACATGAAATAGTGTCTGATGGCCGATAACGCAGCTGCCATTGCAGCACAAACAGGAGACATCAAAAATCTGAATGCTGCAGTGGATTATCGGCCTGCAGTCGTGGAAGCTTAGATTGCTGTCACACAAGACTGCTGCCTTCATGACTGCAGCTTTCATTGTTGAAAGGGCTTGCAGAGGACCAAAGTAGTCCAACATTCTGTCATCTAACAGACACTAGTTACATTGTGGAACAGAAACCTATTGTCCTCTTTCAGGATAACAAGATTCTTTCTTCAACCAATGCCACTTTGACAGTGCCTTTGCTTTTAACTTTCAGCCAACCAGCCTGGATTGCAGTTGTCAGTGCAGTCCAAAGCCAGGCTGTCTAGCATAAGAGGTGTGCTCAGCTACGTTTTCCCACTGAAAGACAGCAGCCCTCCACCAGCCACTGTGTATGAGCACGAAGATAGGCACCAAGGTGATGCACAGGAGTGATTAGTTAATCTTTTTAATCAATATGGTTTTGATTTATAAATTTGGTTTGGAGTGTTTATTTTTCATTGGTTTTAGCTTTAACATTGTGACCAAGCAGATGTGATCGTCGCTAACAGAGGGAAGGTAAAATGTGTGGGATTATTGGGGTTTTATTTTCTGGGGCCACAGTTAGATGAGTTAATGAAGGACAGTGGGGACAGAAAAGGGCTTCATTAGTTGCTTCCTCTTTTCTTTTTCCTTTCCTTCATCCTTCTCTTCCTTCTCCTGTTCCCGATCTGGTTGCTTTTTACATGGTGTCCCATCACGATGGTGAAGTTGTGTAGCAAGTTTTGACACATACTCTGGCGAATACTGCAGAACTCTAGCAAGCAGAAGTGTTGTTTAAGCATCCCAATCGTCTGCTCTGTCTCATTTTGTGCACTGCATGGTGGCCAAATCCGTGCATCAGAATCATGAGCCATGCTGTCAAAGGACAAACATTGTTGTCCTGCAACCATCCTTTGACTTGTCTTGATGGTTCAAATGCAGGAGGCACAGTGAACTGTTGCAGAATGAAAGCATTATGTATGCTTTGAGGATACTGGGCATTGATCTGCACAAGGCTCGTCACTGATCAACATAAGGTCGCATACCACTGGGCATTGCGAAAGTGATATTCCTGTTGGTTGCAGTATATCTTGATGTTGACACACAACGGCTGCATGTGCCACATGTGCAATCAGTGGCACCCAGCACCAGGAGAAGCCTCACAATGTTACATTCTTACTCTACCTCTTTCTATCTGACAAGAGAAAATATGCAGCACTATGGAATACAAGCCTCAGTAACCTCCCTTACGTAGCTCTGGAAGGCAAAATGGGAGATGCTGCATATATTCCCTGCACCAGCCCAGAAGGAGCCATAAGAATAGAAATACATTGCCAAGGGCACTTTTGCAGCCAGTGCCAATGCCATCCTTGCCCTTCTATGAGGTTGGTGTTGTGACTGATGCAGGTGACAGATTGCAGTGAAGACATCATTAGAGAGGTGAACAATTCTGACAGACTGGGCAGGATTTTCCGAGCAGACTTCAGATCCCTACCTTCAGGCTCAAATGGGAGTCAGTTGCCTGTACAATGTGGGAAACAGTCACTCTATAAGGATATTCCTCAGTGCGGCCAATCCTGGACTTTTGAATCAGAGGCCTTATAGCTTGAAAGCAACAGGATAATAAGGCAGAGGAGTGAGAATTGTAAGGGATGTCCTTCTGGTTTGCAGAACATATTGCGCATTTAAAAAAATTCTCCATTATTGTATTCTGTGTGTAATTAGCATTGTTTTGGCAAACGTTTATTCTTTTGATTTTTGTATATAGAATTATGTGAGAAAATATGATTCATTTCCCTTTTTCTTTGTTATTTGCTGAGAATGGGGATGAGAATGAGAGGTATCCTCTCTCCAATTTTTGGAAGCTTAAATTAAAAATGGCATTTGCAACCTGGCCATCACGAAGAATGTACGCTCCACATGGTGGCCCACGGCTGTTGCAGCAACAGGAAAACAGGCAGTCTCTCTAGATTGACTGGAGCATTGCCCCCAACCCTCTGCCATCAAGAGGCTTCCTCCAAGCAGTTAAATAGGTTTCTGCAACCTTTGGGAACCGAGAGGTTGACTGGAAATTCCCAGTTGGTCCCCTTCAATTGAGCATTAATTAGCTGAATTGGATACTTGCTGCATGCAGAAGTTAGCCATGCTATGAGCTGTGGTTTGTGCAGAATTGTTCAAGTCAGGACAATGTATCACAGCATGTGTCACACTGCTCCCTATAGACTTTAATAACTTTACAAAACTCTAGAAACCATCAAACACTTATACAACCACAGCAACAGTCAGTAGAAATAGATCCCATTGTAATGAATGCAGTAATGGTTATATTTTGGGTGAGATTCTCCGTTTGGGAGACTATTTTTAAATTTCCTTTGCTCTTTGTATTTTGTTCAGGGCAGTGCCCCTTTAAGAAGTGTCCCCTTTCAATTTGTTTCTCAGTTTGTTGATTTAGTTTAATTAGTTCAAACTCAAAATAATTCAAACTCAGGGTTCAAGGCTCAATACTTGGGTACACGGGATCGAGAGGCACTGGGATTGCTTATGTGCCACATCCCAGCGCCTACCAGTGAGGATTTGTTAGCCCCTAAGGCAGACATCACCATCAGTTGACCCTGCACATTAGCCTCTTGTCAGAACCTCCTGTGAGATAGAGAATAAGAGAGGGGATAACCAGGCGGTAGGCAAAGGAAACTCTGATGGGAAGGTGGAGCGGCCAGTTGTGCTATGGAGATGGGAGGGCACCTCCGCTGCGAGTATGTGGTAGCAGCTGGATAAGGTGTGGGACTGACTGCATCCAAGACTGGGAAGCCAAAAGGTTCAGGGGAGGTAATGATGTTATCCGACTGCAAAACTAACCTGACCCTCTCTCCCTCTCTCTCATCCCTTGCAGGTCACAGAGCGATACCGGTCTGGAGACAGTGGAGCTGATTATTTTTCTTACCACTGTTACTCTCTTTGGTTGGCTCTGAATATGGCGGTCAATATGGTCGCCTTCCTTAAGTCGCCAGGTATCTTTCGATACTGCCACAAGGTTCAAAACCGAATACTGATCAAAGACTCGATACACCAGTCAGCTAGTTCAAAGTCAATGCTTATTTATTTACACACACAGTTAAATATACTCATGCACGAAACTCTACAGACTAAACTATCACTACTGCTAAAGCCTATACTTAGCTTCGGGCGCCCACTCAGTCAGAAGAACAATGGCCGTTGTTCGGTTCTGAGGCTGCTGGGGTCGAACTGGTAAAGGGGAACAGCTAAGGTCGTCTGTCTGATAGCGAGCATTGACCTTGGACTTACTTGCTTCTGGTGCAGCTGGTGGACAGGTCTCTCCTTGGTGAGAGCCAAGTCCAAGAGAACTATTCTCTCTTGGGGGCTCCTTCTTATACCCAAAGGGGCTTCGCGCTCTTTTGGGCGTGCCTTGAACTTGGCCCCAATCAATTGGTCCGTTTCTTGATCATTCATATTGATCTCGTCCAATAAAGAGATGGGTGCCCTGATGGCTGGGCGTGTCCTAGGTGGCCGTTGGCCTGCTTTGTTTCGGTCTCCTCTGGCGCCGGGGTGTCTGCCTTAGTATCAGTTACTCAAATGTTACTCTTTTGTTCCTGGAGATGGGCCATTAGTCTGCTAATGGGCCTACAGTTTTGGTCTTGTCTGGGAGCTGCGGCTCCAATATGCAGACAAACTCTGAACCTGCTTGTTTTCTCAGTATTGTCCATTTTCCCTGCAATCTTTGCAAAGTGTCCATTTTGTAATCAGGAAGTGGCCATCCCAGATGGCTACACCTCTGTATTGGAGGAGCACAGACTCCAGTAGCAACGAGCGGCGGAACCCAGGGAAGAGCAAGTGCCAGGAGACCAAGGGGGTGCAGAGCACACTCATGAATGGGAGGCTGCACCAGCCATACAGGGGACACGAAGGCATAGAGGAGACAGAGAGTGTACAGGGTCTTAATGGAACTTTCAGACAACATGTGCCGTACAAGACTCCGCCTCACCAGGGAGACTGTGCGGTACCTGTGCCACATCCTTGCAGGCTTGGGTGCCATTTGGTGGCGGAGGACACCCACTCCCTGTGGCCCTGAAGGTCATGGCAGCCCTCAACCTTTATTCAACAGGGTCGTTCCAAAACTCCATGGGTCACCTGTGAGGCATCTCGCAGGCATCTGCCCATAAATGCATCCGTAAGGAAATGGATGCACTCTATGCAAGGACTTTGGACTTTATTTATTTCAAACTGGACCTGAAAGGTGAAGGCACGGAATTTGGCACAATTGCTGTTATGCCACAGGCGCAGGAGGTGATCGACTGCACCCCTGTAGCTCTTTGCATCTCGTGGGATTCCCTTTCATAAAGAGGAAGAGTTTCCACTCTCTCAATGTGCAGCTGGTGTGTGACCAACAGATGTGGATGTTTTCCAGGTAGCTTGCATGACAGTTACGTCCTCGGGCAGTCGCAGATTCCTGGCATGATTGAGGTTACCCCAGACTGCAGGGATGGTTTGTAGGGGACAAGAGAGATCCCCAAAGGTCTTGGCCGATGACACCAGTGGGGAAGCCTGACACTGCAAGCAGAGGTCACTGCAAGAGTGGTGCATCAGCCTCATTAAGATGTGCTGCCCCTGCCTCGACAAGCCCGGTGGAGCTCTCCAGTACAGCCCCAAAAGGATCTCCTGCGTTGTGGTAATTGGCTGTGCTCTGCATAAACTGTCTCTGCAGCAGGGCAATGACCTTCATGAGGAGGACCTGGAGGAATGGCACATGTCCTTGGATGAGGAGGACGTTCGGGTTTGAGGTGAAGATGAGGCCACTGAGGATTTGGAGGATGGTGGCGAGGCGAGGGAAAGGGTGCGCATAGGCAGGAGGGCTAGGGGCGCTCTCATCGCCTCCCACTTCATGGGATAGCACAAGTATGTTGTCCGACAGCATAACCCCCCCCCCCCCCCGAATTCACACAACCCACCAGTACATTGTGACCTCTCTGCAACCAGGGTTTGCAGTTTGAAGATATCTCACTCATCAGGGGGCTGGGGAGTCTTTGTGTGCAAGCTGCCTAGCCATTACAGGAGGGCGATGACGACTCACGCAGTGAGGTATGGTGCTTCTCAGCTATTGCTTAAGTTTGTCTCCTGTCTCTCTGAAGCCAGCATGCTGACTCCCCGGCTCAAGTGTGAATGAGGTTCAGTGTCATATTCCTTTGTCCCTTGACTCCACAGGGAAATGAGGGGTGAGTATCTCGGGTTCACTGCACAATGATTGGGCCAGAAAATCTGCCTGACATTGAAGGCCAGTGAGAAGAACTTTGTCCCACTAGGAGAAGTGTTCTGCCACTCAAAGTTCAAGAATGTGAGGTGTTAAGAGCAACAATAACATTTAATTCAGAGACACGTGCAGATGTAAAAAGTGACAATGACCCCCAACGACCTGTAGCTACCTTAACCCATGTCCACGGTGCCTTCCAACAACACCTTAGCCTTGTGAACCTTCCCACTATGTCTAAGTATATTCTCAGGTTGCACATCAGAGGTGAAGGCGACCTTCTTAGTTTCACACCCTGTTGTTTTCTGGAGGGCCGGGAGCTGGTGGGCCCTGGCCTACTTCTTGTTGGCACTGAGGTTTTTGCCTCACCCTATTCTGCCTGCTGCACCTGAATTGTGCCATTCTCAAGAAGGGCTTATTCAGATTGGCAGGTTATTTTTAGGGTCTCCTGGGTGGGAAGGCCCTAGAATGTGCTCTAGTGGATCCTCCTCCCTTTGGGTGCTCGTGGGCCCCTGGGTTACTTCTTTGGATGGAGGGGCAGCTGGAGTCAGCTCAAGAAGCCTCAACGCCACCTG
Organism: Scyliorhinus torazame; assembly: GCF_047496885.1. Lineage (NCBI taxonomy): Eukaryota > Metazoa > Chordata > Chondrichthyes > Carcharhiniformes > Scyliorhinidae > Scyliorhinus > Scyliorhinus torazame. The sequence goes on along the minus strand of NC_092714.1, from coordinate 93,841,651 downwards.
GCACTACAAGTCCTCAGCTTCGGAGTTCTCATCATGGATCATGCCCAGGCTTTCCACTGCAGTCACCAGCCTTGCAGTGTTGGTCTGGGTGCCACAGAATGCTGGCAGCATCTCCTGCAACCGAATGCTTTGGAACTCCTCCATTTGGCCTTGCAGTTGCATGTGTGTCACTGACCATCCTTCCTGGTATTCCCGGCTCTGCCTTTGCATCTCCAGCAGCTGATGGACAAACATGTCTAACTGCACGGCACCTCGTTGGGGTATAGCTGAGGTCTGGGATCCATCAGGCATCTGACTGTCCGATCTCTGGGATGTTCCTGCCTCCACCTAATGTGCATCTGAAGTTGTGCAGTGCTCACCAGATAGTGACCCAGAAACCTGCCTGCTAAGGTCACCCTCTGAGGTGGTGTCAAGGTGTTGGATGGTGGGATATAGCTTGTAGACAGTACAGGGTCTTCGGTTGATGTTCCTGCAAGGCAAGCGACATGGTTTTAGTACATGGCCTGGTCAAGGGTTTGGACTACATAGAGCTTACATGAGTTTGTCATCTGGATGAAGGTGTAGTGGCCCCTCACCTTTCTGTCATAGGCCCACCTCGCTCTCAGCACAGGCCCACTCCTGCTCCTCCCCTTCGAGCTCCATGGCTCTCTCCTCATACGGTGTCAGGATCCTAAGTCTGTCTTGTCTAGCTCATAGCAGTTGTGGGTAAGTTTCTCCTGCATGGACACAAACAGGGATGATGTGAGCATGATGTTTGGCGGGTCAGATGTTGATAACACCTGGCATGAGTGGTCACTGCGTTTAAGCAGGGTGGGGTTGCGATGAGGAGTGCAGTGAGTTTGAGGGTGTTAGTGGGAGGTCGGGTGCTGGGGCCCTGTGAGGTGGCAGCATGTGGGATCGAGGTTAGCTCCCATGGTGTGACAGAAAGGTGGAGTGCACAGAGGAGACAGGGAGCACTTACCCCGGCTAATCAGAGTAGGTCATTCATTTTTTTCATAGAAATGAAATGAAATTTCCTACATTGCAGATCTGTACTCAGGGTCCGACTGTGGCACTAACCAGTGCTGTGACCATCTGTCAGGTGGGATTTTTTTCACCTTGCTGAAAGGCCTCCTGCCAGAATGAGGGCATATTGTTTCCAACATTTCCTCCAAAACATCTAGCTGAAGGTTCCCTCCGAGAATCGAGGTGCAGCTTTCCTCGCTGCCATTCTCTTGGTTTGAATGATAGAAACTGCTGTGGAGCCATTTAAATGCAGCGCCCTCGGTGAATCAGATGTATCAGACCTCAGGCACGGCGTTTCAGTCAGATCATGGCCAATCACTTCCTGGTCCCAAATCCCTTCCCCACCTGTTGCCCATATACTTTTAACCCATTTTTAAATCAAAATTATATCCATCTCTTTCTTGAAAACATTTAATTACTCAGATTCCACCACACTATGGGGCAACGAGATCCAAAAATTCACCACCCTCTGCGAGAAGTAACTTCTCCTCATCTCAGTTCTAAATCTACCCCCTCTCAACCTATATCCGTGACCTCTCGTTCTAGATTTTCCCACAAGGGGGAGCATTTGGTCTACGTTTACTTTATCAATCTCATTTAGTATTTTATACACCTTGATCAGATCACCTCTCATCCTTCTAAACTCCAGCAAGGATAAACCCAAACTGTTTAATCTCTCCTCATACGTCAACCACTTCATCCCCAGAATCAATCTGGTGAATCTCCACTGAACTGCCTCCAATGCCACCACATCCTTCCTCAAATAAGGAGACCAAAACTGGACACAATACTCCAGATGTGGTCTTATCAACACCCTACACATTTGCAGCAACACGCCTCTATTTTTCTACTCCAGTCCTTTTGCAATAAACAAGGGGCGGGATTCTCCCCTACCCGGCAGGGCGGGGGGTCGGAGAATCCTGCCCCAGGACTGGAGTATAAAAGTGGAGAAGTGTTTCAACTGTTTTGTGAAAAGATGCTGAAAGCTCCTTTCAGTTTGCAAATTGAAGAAGGTTCTTAATGTTTCATTATCCTCAGCCTACCAAAGTTATTGAGAGTCTGTTTCAGTGATGGCATTCCTGCCTTTAGGAAAAAACAATATAACGGGGAAATGAATACTGGTCTGAACTGTTTTTTCCTTCTGAAATTCCCACTCGTTTGAGAGAGTCTTGGCAAATGGAGGTTGGAATTCCAACCCAGAATTTTTGTGTTGCCATCCACTGGGATATTTGTGTTTTGGAGGCTGTGGGTGTTCCCTGCTCATTGTATGGAATGTGGTAAAATCATCCTGCTCCATTGGGCTAATCACAACATCAGCTGGTTTAAGAATCATAGTTACAGCCAGGAAATGAATATTCACGTCATGGCTTGTCAGTCTGTTAATCAGACTGAATCCTTTCTCTGCTTCCCACTGTTCTCAATGGGAAGATTATGAAGATATGAAAACACCTCTCCGAAGACAGAGAATTGTCTTCAAGCAAACATGACAGATTATGAGATCCAGTTAATTTATTGCAGGGATTTATTTTTAACAGCCCTAGATCATGGTATGTTAGATATTAGACAGTAACAGTAAACTTGTCTTTGTAAGCAGTAGGCATTCTGTCTATGGGAGAGGCCACCAATATTGAAAGCAAGAGGTTAGCTAAAGAGGAAACTTTTTTTTAAGGGGCAATATAGCGTGGCCAAACCACCTCCCCTGCACATCTTTGGGTTGTGGGGTGAGACCCGCGTAGACACGGGGAGAATGTGCGAACTCCACATGGACAGAAGAGGAATTAAGATTTGTGACAGCTGCAGAAAACAGAAAATCATGCCCTGTTGTCAGAAAACATGTTGGCTTCGACTGCAGCAATGCTCCCCAAACTGTTTCCCACTGTGACCCCATTTTAACACTCAAACATTTCTGTGACCAAACGGTCGTGGGGTGGGGGGCTGGCTGGGAGCCAGCCTTCAGAGCTGGTCGGAGACTGTCAGAGTGCTCACTGTGGGGAGAGAGCATTCGGAATGGGGGAACACGGGAGAGAGCTGTTGGAGTCAGGGGAAAGAAGATTCAGCTGTCAGAATGGGGGTAATGGAGATATAGCATTCAGAGTGGGTGTGTGGCGATAGAGCTGTCAGAGTGAGGGTAATGGAGTTAGAGCTGTCAGAGTGGGGGGTAATGGGGATAGAGCTGTCAGAGAGGGGGGTAATGGAGATAGAGCTGTCAGAGTGGGGGGTAATGGGGATAGAGCTGTCAGAGAGGGGGGTAATGGAGATAGAGCTGTCAGAGTGGGGGGTAATGGGGATAGAGCTGTCAGAGTGGGTGTAATGGGGATCGAGCTGTCAGAATTGGGGTAATGGGGATAGAGCTGTCCGAGTGGGGTGTGTGGAGATAGAGCTGTCAGAGTGGGCGTAATGGAGATAGAGCTGTCAGAGTATGGGGTAATGGGGATAGAGCTGTCAGAATGTGGGTAATGGAGATATAGCATTCGGAGTGGGTGTGTGGAGATAGAGCTGTATGAGTGAGGGTAATGGAGATAGAGCTGTCAGAGTGGGGGGTAATGGGGATAGAGCTGTCAGTGTGGGGGGTAACGGGGATAGAGCTGTCAGAGTGAGGGTAATGGAGATAGAGCTGACAGAGTGAGGGTAATGGGGATAGAGCTGTCAGAGTGGGGTGTGTGGAGATAGAGCTGTCAGAGTGGGCGTAATGGAGATAGAGCCGTCAGAGTGGGGGGCAATGGATTTAGAGCTGTCAGAGTGGGGGTAATGGGTTAGAGCTGTCAGAGTGGGGGGTAATGGGTTAGAGCTGTCAGAGTTAGGGTAATGGAGATAGAGCTGTCAGAGTGGGGGTAATGGAGATAGAGCTGTCAGAGTGGGGGGTAATGGGGATAGAGCTGTCAGAGTGGGGGGTAATGGGGATAGAGCTGTCAGAGTGGGTGTGTGGAGATAGAGCTGTCAGAGTGTGGGTAATGGAGAGAGAGCTGTCAGAGTGGGGGTAATGGAGATAGAGCTGTCAGGATGGGGGTAATGGAGATAGAGCTGTCCGAGTGGGGGTAATGGAGATAGAGCTGTCAGAGTGAGGGTAATGGGTTAGAGCTGTCAGAGTGGGGTAATGGAGATAGAGCTGTTAGATTTTGGGGAATGGGGATAGAGCTGTCAGAGTGAGGGTAATGGGGATAGAGCTGTCAGAGTGAGGGTAATGGGGATAGAGCTGTCAGAGTGAGGGTAATGGAGATAGAGCTGTCAGTGTGAGGGTAATGGTGATAGAGCTTTCAGAGTGGGGTAATGGAGATAGAGCTGTTAGATTTTGGGGAATGGGGATAGAGCTGTCAGAGTGAGGGTAATGGGGATAGAGCTGTCAGTGTGAGGGTAATGGAGATAGAGCTGTCAGATTGGGGGTAATGGGGATAGAGCTGTCAGAGTGGGGGTAATGGGGATAGAGCTGTCAGAGTGGGGTGTGTGGAGATAGAGCTGTCAGAGTGGGCGAAATGGAGATAGAGCTGTCAGAGTGGGGGGTAATGGAGATAGAGCTGTCAGAGTATGGGGTAATGGGGATAGAGCTGTCAGAATGTGGGTAATGGAGATATAGCATTCGGAGTGGGTGTGTGGAGATAGAGCTGTATGAGTGAGGGTAATGGAGATAGAGCTGTCAGAGTGGGGGGTAATGGGGATAGAGCTGTCAGTGTGGGGGGTAACGGGGATAGAGCTGTCAGAGTGAGGGTAATGGAGATAGAGCTGACAGAGTGAGGGTAATGGGGATAGAGCTGTCAGAGTGGGGTGTGTGGAGATAGAGCTGTCAGAGTGGGCGTAATGGAGATAGAGCCGTCAGAGTGGGGGGCAATGGATTTAGAGCTGTCAGAGTGGGGGTAATGGGTTAGAGCTGTCCGAGTGGGGGGTAATGGGTTAGAGCTGTCAGAGTTAGGGTAATGGGGATAGAGCTGTCAGAGTGGGGGGTAATGGGGATAGAGCTGTCAGATTGGGGGTAATGAGGATAGAGCTGTCAGAGTGGGTGTGTGGAGATAGAGCTGTCAGAGTGGGTGTGTGGAGATAGAGCTGTCAGAGTGTGGGTAATGGAGATAGAGTTGTCAAGAGTGGGGGTAATGGAGATAGAGCTGTCAGGATGGGGGTAATGGAGATAGAGCTGTCCGAGTGGGGGTAATGGAGATAGAGCTGTCAGAGTGAGGGTAATGGAGATAGAGCTGTCAGTGTGAGGGTAATGGTGATAGAGCTTTCAGAGTGGGGTAATGGAGATAGAGCTGTTAGATTTTGGGGAATGGGGATAGAGCTGTCAGAGTGAGGGTAATGGGGATAGAGCTGTCAGTGTGAGGGTAATGGAGATAGAGCTGTCAGATTGGGGGTAATGGGGATAGAGCTGTCAGAGTGGGGGTAATGGGGATAGAGCTGTCAGAGTGGGGGGGGGGGGGGCGGTGGTGATGTGCATCACTGTAAATACATGTAAGCTCGACAGACACTAGAGGGAGCACCAGAAACATCATACACACACTCAACCAATAGGGGAGGTGACCAATGGACATTCACGATACACAAGGAGGTGACACGACCACAGGGGGGCATTACACCAACCCATACAAAAAGGACACCACACACATGATCAGCCCCCTTCGGCCAGTGGAGACAGTCAGTGAGGAGAGGCACAGGCTTGATTCATTATCACACCCATCACGTGGAAGAGGTTAGTCAGTTTAGGTAGCTACAATAGGATTAGCAGTAGTGTCGAACTCAAGTTAGAAAAGTGTACAGAGTGTAAATAAATGAGTTGAAGTTATTTGCACGTCTCGACTTTCCTTGACAAATGCAACACAAGGAAGCCGCTTATGTTACAAAGAAAACATAACAAAACAGGGGGTAATGGGTTAGAGCTGTAAGATAGAGCTGTCAGATTGTGGGTAATGGGGATAGAGCTGTCTGAGTGGGTGTGTGGAGATAGAGCTGTCAGAGTGGGGGAAATGGAGATAGAGCTGTGAGAGGGAGGGTAATAGTGATAGAGCTGTCAGAGTGGGGATAATGGAGATAGAGCTGTCAGAGCGAGGGTAATGGAGATAGAACTGTCAGAGTGAGGGTAATGGGGATAGAGCTGTCAGAGTGGGCATGTGGAGATAGAGCTGTCAGAGCGAGGGTAATGGTGATAGAGCTGTCAGGGTGGGGTAATGGAGATAGATCTGTCAGATTGGGGGTAATGGGGACATAGCTGTCAGAGTGGGGGGTAATGGGTTAGAGCTGTCAGAGTGAGGGTAATGGAGATAGAGCTGTCAGAGTGGGGGTAATGGAGATAGAGCTGTCAGAGTGGGGGTAATGCTGATAGAGCTGTCAGAATTGGGTAATGGAGATAGAGCTGTCAGAGTGAGGGTAATGGAGATAGATCTGTCAGAGTGGGTGTATGTAGATAGAGCTGTCAGGGTGAGGGTAATGGGGATAGAGCTGCCAGGGTGAGGGTAATGGGGATAGAGCTGTCAGAGTGGGTGTGTGGAGATAGAGCTGTCAGAGTGGGTGTGTGGAGATAGAGCTGACAGAGTGAGGGTAATGGGGATAGAGCTGTCAGAGTGAGGGTCATAGTGATAGAGCTGTCAGAGTGGGGGAAATGGAGATAGAGCTGTCAGAGTGGGGGCAATGGAGATAGAGCTGTCAGAGTGGGGGTAATGCTGATAGAGCTGTCAGAATTGGGTAATGGAGATAGAGCTGTCAGAGTGAGGGTAATGGAGATAGAGCTGTCAGGGTGAGGGTAATAGTGATAGATCTGTCAGAGTGGGTGTGTGGAGATAGAGCTGTCAGTGTGGGGGTAATGGAGATAGAGCTGTCAGAGTGGGGTTTGTCATGATATTCAAACACACACATCATGATGGACACACCAACAGGCAAATCAGAGCACACAACACCACAACCAATCACAGACAAGAACACCAACCACATAAAAAGCACGAGCACGACACCTGGTGGTCAGTAGGTCTGGGGACAAAGAAACAAGAAAGAGCTGTTAAAACATCACAAGCAGGGAAGCCCCACGTGCAGGGTGCAAAGACAAAACTGTACATAGTAAGTTTAAATAAAATAGCGTTGTACCATATACAACCGTGTTGGCTCATCTGTGTGTCAGAACACCCAACACCACATGGTACAGGAGTGGATCGATACCTGCCTACTAACCTGCCATTCTGGACATGGACCACACCGACGGACCGCAGCCGATGCAAGTCGCGGGGAACCTAGGCACCAATTGGAAGCTCTACAGGCAGCGATTTGACCTGTACATCCGTGCCACCGAAAAACAGAGTGCCTCGGATGACACGAAGATTGCAATGCTCCTCTTCTACGCAGGTCAGCACGCCACCAACGTCTTCAACTCACTGGTGTTCGAAGAAGGCGAAAACCAATCCAAATATGACACGGTCATCCTCAAGCTGGACCAGCACTTTCAAGTTGAAGTAAATGAAAGTTTTGAAAGCTACCTCTTTCAGCAACGCCTGCAAGGTAAGGAGGAGCTTTTTCAACCCTTCTTGACGCACCTCCGGATTCTAGCGCAGTCCTGCGGTTACGGCACCATCACAGAGTCCATGATCAGGGACCAGATTGTTTTTGGCGTTGCCTCTAGTGGCCTACGCCAGCAGCTTCTTAAAATAAAAAGCCTCACCTTAGCGTCTGCTGTGGAAGCCTGTGTCCTCCACGAAAATGCTACCTGCCGTTTTGCCCAATTTCAGGCGTCCGAGTTGGCACGGAGGGGGTCCCCAGCCGTCGAATCGGCAAGCCAGGCCGCCCACGACGTCGAACGCATCCAGGCCGTCGATTACTTCCCGACCCACGGCCCGGACGACAGCGGCCGCTTCCCGCGCTTTTCGCGGTCTCCCGCGCAGGTGCGCGCCAAAAATAACGGCCACAACGAGAGACGCACTGCGCAGGCGCGCCCACCGCAAGATCGCACTGCGCATGCGCAGTGGCGCAACGAACGCCGTGACGTCATGACGTGCGGCAATTGTGGAGCTCTACATTTAAAAGGGCAATGTCCTGCAAAAAACCGACAGTGCCTCAGATGTGGCAAGATGGGCCACTACGCAGCCCACTGTCGTTCGGCTCAACCCATGGATCCGGCGCATCCTCGACAATCTCGCAGACAAGTCAGGACCGTCCAGCCCACGCATCAAGACTTCCAGTTAAGTGATGCAGATGACCAGGATGCCTGCCGCGTTTCCGTCATCGATGTCAACAAGGTCAATGCCATCAATCCAGCCGATGAGTGGTGTGCAACCCTGACGGTCAACCGATCGCGCGTCGCCTTCCGTCTGGACACCGGCGCATCCACCAACCTGATTGCATATTCTGCAGTCCAGGCCATGAAGGTCAAACCACCCATCACGCCATCCCGGCTCAAGATGGTTGACTATAACGGGAACGTCATCCCGTCCATAGGATCTTGCCAGCTACAGGTGACCCACAAGATGTACACGGCCACACTCCCCTTCGAAGTTGTCGGCTCATCAAAGGACTCGTTACTGGGCGCACAGGCGTGTAAGGTCCTTCACCTGGTACAGCGCATTATGTCTCTCTCTCCAGATGAGATATCCGACTTCCCGGATGCTGAGTTCCACGCAAATCTCCATTCCCTCCTTGCTCACAACCAGGAGGTTTTTGAAGGCATGGGGACATTGCCATACACGTACAAGATTCGACTCAGACCGGACGCCATCCCTGTCGTTCACGCACCTCGCAGGGTTCCTGCGCCACTCAAAGACCGCCTCAAGGCACAACTGCAGATTCTTCAGGACCAAGGGGTCCTATCCAGGGTCACGGAGCCCACGCCATGGGTCAGCTCCATGGTCTGTGTAAAGAAGCCCTCTGGCGAGCTCCGTATATGTATAGATCCTAAAGATCTGAATAACAACATCATGCGGGAACACTATCCCATCCCGAAACGAGAGGACCTCACCAGCGAGATGGCGCGAGCCAAAATATTCACCAAATTGGATGCGTCCAAAGGATTCTGGCAGATCCAACTGGACCCAGCCAGCCGAAGACTATGCACATTCAACACCCCTTTTGGCAGATTCTGCTACAACCGGATGCCATTCGGCATCATTTCAGCATCTGAAGTTTTCCACCGCATTATGGAGCAGATGATGGAAGGCATCGAAGGGGTACGTGTATATGTGGACGATATCATCATTTGGTCCACCACTCCGCAGGAACACATGCATCGTCTACGACGTGTCTTCACCCGCATACGACAAAATGGCCTGCGTCTCAACCGTGCGAAGTGTGCCTTCGGCCAGACGGAGCTGAAATTCCTCGGGGACCACATCTCAAGGTCAGGGGTCCGTCCCGATGCAGACAAGGTTAGCGCCATCACAGCCATGCCACGGCCGGCTGACAAGAAGGCTGTCTTAAGATTCCTGGGCATGGTCAACTTCCTTGGGAAGTTCATTCCCAACCTGGCTTCTCATACAACAAATATGCGCCATCTCGTAAAAAAATCGACAGAATTCAACTGGCACCAATCGCATCAGCGGGAATGGGAGGAGCTCAAGCACAAACTGGTCACGGCACCAGTGCTGGCCTTCTTTGACACGACTCGCCCTACAAAGATCTCAACAGACGCCAGCCAATCTGGTATTGGAGCGGTACTCCTGCAAAAAGACAGCACGTCGTCATGGGCCCCGGTTGCATATGCCTCACGAGCCATGACCCCTACCGAACAGCGCTACGCGCAAATCGAAAAAGAATGCCTGGGCTTGTTAACTGGACTGGACAGGTTCCACGACTATGTGTATGGCCTGCCACGATTTACGGTCGAAACTGACCACCGCCCCCTGGTCAACATCATTAACAAAGACCTGAACGACATGACTCCTCGCCTCCAGCGCATCTTACTTAAACTCAGGAGGTACGATTTCGAACTGATCTACACTCCGGGGAAGGAGCTCATCGTGGCGGACACTCTTTCCCGAGCAGTGAGCACACCACCAGATGCGGAGGGGTTCGTGCGTCAAATTGAGGCACACGTAACTCTGACAGCAGCAAATCTGCCAGCTGATGATCCTAGTCTGGCCCACATACGCGCAGAGACGGCGACTGACCCCCTTCTGCAGCGAGTGATGCGCCACATGACGGAAGGGTGGCTCAAAGGGCAGTGCCCCCAGTTTTATAATGTGCGAGATGATCTTACCAACATAGACGGGGTCCTTATGAAATCACAGAGGCCTTGCTGGCCTATCGATCGGCCCCGCTATCCACGGGTCTCTCGCCAGCGCAGCTACTAATGGGTCGCTCCCTCAGGACGACGGTACCTTCCATCCTGGCACCAACAACAGACCATGAGACGGTTCTTCGGAACATGCAACTGCAGCGTGATCGCCAGAAAAGTCGGTACGACACACGAGCGACGGACCTGCCCCCCCTGTCCTCCGGAGACAAAGTACGCGTCCATCAACCGTATGGTGGCTGGTCAGCACCGGCCGAAGTCCTCCGACAAGTGGCTCCCCGCTCGTTCCTGGTTCGCATGCCGGATGGTTCCGTGCGTCGCCGCAATCGGCGCGCCCTTCGCCGACTTCCACGCTCACAGCCACACAGTACGCACACGCCAGATCCTCAACAGGCTTCCGAGGATGACTTTGTGGAGCTGCCGCACATCACGCCCTTTCCATCGCCACCCATGGCCATGCCTGCACAGCAGCCGGTGGTTCTTGATCCACCCTTGAGGCGATCAACCCGAACTCGTCGCAAGCCCATTAGACTGGACTTATAATACCGTTCATATGTTTGACAAGTTGCACAATTTTACATGATAGCCTGTTGTTGTTTATCGTTCCAGATGTCGTCTGACTGGACAACTGTTCAAGTTTTTTTTTTCCTTCTTCTCTCGCTCGCATTTATGTTATGTTATGGTACAACTTGGTTCATGTGACGCACCCGACATCGCCCCATGTACATAGTTCCGTCATATGCACATGCTGCACACGACACACACACACTCTTAGATGCACTCACGACACGATCATATTTATTACCACGTAGGCACATATCTTTGTAAAAAGGGGGGATGTCATGATATTCAAACACACACATCATGATGGACACACCAACAGGCAAATCAGAGCACACAACACCACAACCAATCACAGACAAGAACACCAACCACATAAAAAGCACGAGCACGACACCTGGTGGTCAGTAGGTCTGGGGACAAAGAAACAAGAAAGAGCTGTTAAAACATCACAAGCAGGGAACCCCCACGTGCACGGTGCAAAGACAAAACTGTACATAGTAAGTTTAAATAAAATAGCGTTGTACCATATACAACCGTGTTGGCTCATCTGTGTGTCAGAACACCCAACACCACAGGGTTAATGGAGATAGAGCTGTCAGAGTGGGGGAAATGGTGATGGAGGGGTCAGAGTGGGGGGTAATGGAGATAGAGCTGTTTGAGTGGGGGGAATGGTGATAGAGCTGTCAGAGTGGGGGGTAATGGAGATAGAGCTGTCAGAGTGGGGGTAATGGAGATAGGGCTCTCAGAGTGGGGTAATGGAGATAGAGCTGTCAGAGTGGGGGGTAATGGAGAGAGAGCTGTCAGAGTGGGGGGTAATGGTGATAGAGCTGTCAGAGTGGGGGGTAATGGTGATAGAGCTGTCAGAGTGGGGGGTAATGGAGATAGAGCTGTCAGAGTGGGGGTAATGGTGATCGAGCTGTCAGAGTGGGGGTAATGGAGAGAGAGCTGTCAGAGTGGGGGGTAATGGATTGAGAGCTGTCAGAGTGGGGGGAATGGAGATAGATCTGACCGAGTGGGGGGTAATGGGGATAGAGCTGTCAGAGTGGGGGGTAATGGAGATAGAGCTGTCAGAGTGGGGGGTAATAGTGATAGAGCTGTCAGAGTGGGGGTAATGGAGATAGAGCTGTCAGAGTGGGGGGTAATAGATTGAGAGCTGTCAGAGTGGGGGTAATGGAGATAGATCTGTCAGAGTGGGGGGTTATGGGGATAGAGCTGTCAGAGTGGGGGGTAATGGGGATAGAGCTGTCAGAGTGGGGGTAATGGAGATAGAGCTGTCAGAGTGGGGGAAATGGTGATGGAGGGGTCAGAGTGGGGGGTAATGGAGATAGAGCTGTTCGAGTGGGGGTAATGGAGATAGATCTGTCAGAGTGGGGGGTTATGGGGATAGAGCTGTCAGAGTGGGGGGTAATGGGGATAGAGCTGTCAGAGTGGGGGTAATGGAGATAGAGCTGTCAGAGTGGGGGTAATGGAGATAAAGCTGTCAGAGTGGGGGTAATGGAGATAGAGCTGTCAGAGTGGGGGTATTGGAGATAGAGCTGTCAGAGTGGGGGATAATGGTGATAGAGCTGTCAGAGTGGGTGTGTAGAGATAGAGCTGTCAGAGTGGGGGTAATGGAGATAGAGCTGTCAGAGTGGGGGTAATGCTGATAGAGCTGTCAGAATTGGGTAATGGAGATAGAGCTGTCAGAGTGAGGGTAATAGTGATAGATCTGTCAGAGTGGGTGTGTGGAGATAGAGCTGTCAGAGTGGGGGTAATGGAGATAGAGCTGTCAGAGTGGGGGTAATGCTGATAGAGCTGTCAGAATTGGGTAATGGAGATAGAGCTGTCAGAGTGGGGGTAATGGAGATAGAGCTGTCAGAGTGGGGGAAATGGTGATGGAGGGGTCAGAGTGGGGGTAATGGTGATAGAGCTGTCAGAGTGGGGGGTAATGGAGATAGAGCTGTTCGAGTGGGGGTAATGGTGATAGAGCTGTCAGAGTGGGGGGTAATGGAGATAGAGCAGTCCGAGTGGGGGGTAATGGAGATAGAGCTGTCAGAGTGGGGGTAATGGTGATCGAGCTGTCAGAGTGGGGGTAATGGTGATAGAGCTGTCAGAGTGGGGGGTAATGGAGAGAGAGCTGTCAGAGTGGGGGGTAATGGTGATAGAGCTGTCAGAGTGGGGGGTAATGGTGATAGAGCTGTCAGAGTGGGTGTGTGGAGATAGAGCTGTCAGAGTGGGGGTAATGGAGATAGAACTGTCAGAGTGGGGGGTAATGGTGATAGAGCTGTCAGAGTGGGGGGTAATGGATTGAGAGCTGTCAGAGTGGGGGTAATGGAGATAGATCTGTCAGGGTGGGGGTAATGGAGATAGAGCTGTCAGAGTGGGGGTAATGGTGATCGAGCTGTCAGAGTGGGGGTAATGGTGATCGAGCTGTCAGAGTGGGGGTAATGGTGATCGAGCTGTCAGAGTGGGGGTAATGGTGATAGAGCTGTCAGAGTGGGGGGTAATGGAGAGAGAGCTGTCAGAATGGGGGTAATGGTGATAGAGCTGTCAGAGTGGGTGTGTGGAGATAGAGCTGTCAGAGTGGGGGTAATGAAGATAGAGCTGTCAGAGTGGGGGGTAATGGTTTGAGAGCTGTCAGAGTGGGGGTAATGGTGATAGAGCTGTCAGAGTGGGGGGAATGGAGATAGATCTGACCGAGTGGGGGGTAATGAGGATAGAGCTGTCAGAGTGGGGGGTAATGGAGATAGAGCTGTCAGAGTGGGGGGTAATAGTGATAGAGCTGTCAGAGTGGGGGTAATGGAGAAAGAGCTGTCAGAGTGGGGGGTAATGGACTGAGCGCTGTCAGAGTGGGGGTAATGGAGATAGATCTGTCAGAGTGGGGGGTTATGGGGATAGAGCTGTCAGAGTGGGGGGTAATGGGGATAGAGCTGTCAGAGTGGGGGAAATGGTGATGGAGGGGTCAGAGTGGGGGGTAATGGAGATAGAGCTGTTCGAGTGGGGGTAATGGAGATAGATCTATCAGAGTGGGGGGTTATGGGGATAGAGCTGTCAGAGTGGGGGGTAATGGGGATAGAGCTGTCAGAGTGGGGGTAATGGAGATAGAGCTGTCAGAGTGGGGGTAATGGAGATAGAGCTGTCAGAGTGGGGGTAATGGAGATAGGGCTCTCAGAGTGGGTGTGTGGAGATAAAGCTGTCAGAGTGGGGGTAATGGAGATAGAGCTGTCAGAGTGGGTGTGTGGAGATAGAGCTGTCAGTGTGGGGATAATGGAGATAGAGTTGTCAGAGTGGGGTTAATGGAGATAGAGCTGTCAGAGTGGGGGAAATGGTGATGGAGGGGTCAGAGTGGGGGGTAATGGAGATAGAGCTGTTCGAGTGGGGGTAATGGAGATCGAGCTGTCAGAGTGGGGGGTAATGGAGATAGAGCTGTCAGAGTGGGGGTAATGGAGATAGAGCTGTCCGAGTGGGGGGTAATGGAGATAGAGCTGTCAGAGTGGGGGTAATGGTGATCGAGCTGTCAGAGTGGGGGTAATGGTGATAGAGCTGTCAGAGTGGGGGGTAATGGAGAGAGAGCTGTCAGAGTGGGGGTAATGGAGATAGAGCTGTCAGAGTGGGGGGTAATGGATTGAGAGCTGTCAGAGTGGGGGTAATGGAGAAAGAGCTGTCAGAGTGGGGGTAATGGTGATCGAGCTGTCAGAGTGGGGGTAATGGTGATAGAGCTGTCAGAGTGGGGGGTAATGGAGAGAGAGCTGTCAGAGTGGGGGGTAATGGTGATAGAGCTGTCAGAATGGGGGTAATGGTGATAGAGCTGTCAGAGTGGGGGTAATGGTGATAGAGCTGTCAGAGTGGGGGGTAATGGAGAGAGAGCTGTCAGAGTGGGGGGTAATGGAGATAGAGCTGTCAGAGTGGGTGTGTGGAGATAGAGCTGTCAGAGTGGGGGTAATGGAGATAGAGCTGTCAGAGTGGGGGGTAATGGATTGAGAGCTGTCAGAGTGGGGGGAATGGAGATAGATCTGACCGAGTGGGGGGTAATGGGGATAGAGCTGTCAGAGTGGGGGGTAATGGAGATAGAGCTGTCAGAGTGGGGGGTAATAGTGATAGAGCTGTCAGAGTGGGGGTAATGGAGATAGAGCTGTCAGAGTGGGGGGTAATGGATTGAGAGCAGTCAGAGTGGGGATAATGGAGATAGATCTGTCAGAGTGGGGGGTTATGGGGATAGAGCTGTCAGAGTGGGGGGTAATGGGGATAGAGCTGTCAGAGTGGGGGTAATGGAGATAGAGCTGTCAGAGTGGGGGAAATGGTGATGGAGGGGTCAGAGTGGGGGTTAATGGAGATAGAGCTGTTCGAGTGGGGGTAATGGAGATAGATCTATCAGAGTGGGGGGTTATGGGGATAGAGCTGTCAGAGTGGGGGGTAATGGGGATAGAGCTGTCAGAGTGGGGGTAATTGAGATAGAGCTGTCAGAGTGGGGGTAATGGAGATAGAGCTGTCAGAGTGGGGGTAATGGAGATAGGGCTCTCAGAGTGGGTGTGTGGAGATAAAGCTGTCAGAGTGGGGGTAATGGAGATAGAACTGTCAGAGTGGGAGTAATGGAGATAGAGCTGTCAGAGTGGGGGTATTGGAGATAGAGCTGTCAGAGTGGGGGATAATGGTGATAGAGCTGTCAGAGTGGGGGGTAAGGGGGATAGAGCTGTCAGAGAGGGGGGTAATGGAGATAGAGCTGTCAGAGTGGGTGTGTAGAGATAGAGCTGTCAGAGTGGGGGACATGGAGATAGAACTGTGAGAGTGAGGGTAATAGTGATAGAGCTGTCAGAGCGAGGATAATGGAGATAGAGCTGTCAGAGTGGGCATGTGGAGATAGAGCTGTCAGAGCGAGGGTAATGGTGATAGAGCTGTCAGGGTGGGGTAATGGAGATAGAGCTGTCAGATTGGGGGTAATGGGGAAATAGCTGTCAGAGTGGGGGGTAATGGGTTACAGCTGTCAGAGTGAGGGTAATGGAGATAGAGCTGTCAGAGTGGGGGTAATGCTGATAGAGCTGTCAGAGTGAGGGTAATGGAGATAGAGCTGTCAGAGTGGGTGTGTGTAGATAGAGTTGTCAGGGAGAGGGTAATGGGGATAGAGCTGCCAGGGTGAGGGTAATGGGGATAGAGCTGTTAGAGTGGGTGTGTGGAGATAGAGCTGTCAGAGTGGGTGTGTGTAGATAGAGTTGTCAGGGAGAGGGTAATGGAGATAGAGCTGACAGAGTGAGGGAAATAGTGATAGAGCTGTCAGAGTGGGGGAAATGGAGATAGAGCTGTCAGAGTGGGGGTAATGGAGATAGAGCAGTCAGAGTGGGGGTTAATGGGGATAGAGCTGTCAGAGTGGGGGAAATGGAGATAGAACTGTCAGAGTGGGGGAAATGGAGATAGAGCTGTCAGAGTGGGGGTAATGGAGATAGAGCTGTCAGAGTGGGGGTTAATGGGGATAGAGCTTTCGACTTGCGGGCAATGGAGATAAAGCTGCCAGAGTGGGGGATAATGGTGATAGAGCTGTTTGAGTGGGGGGTAATGGAGATAGAGCTGTGAGAGTAGGTGTGTGGAGATAGAGCTGTCAGAGTGGGTGTGTGGATATAGAGTTGTCAGAGTGGGGGTCATGGAGATAGAGCTGTCAGAGTGGGGGGTAATGGAGATAGAGCTGTCAGAGTAGGAGTGTGGATATAGAGTTGTCAGAGTGGGGGTCATGGAGATAGAGCTGTCAGAGTGGGGGTAATGGAGATAGAGCAGTCAGAGTGGGGAAATGGAGATAGAGCTGTCAGAGTGGGGGTAATGGAGATAGGGCTGTCAGAGTCGGGTTAATGTTGATAGATCTGTCAGAGTAAGGGTAATGGTTTAGAGCTGTCAGAGTGGGGGTAATGGAGAAAGAGCTGTCAGAGTGGGGGGTAATGGAGATAGAGCTGTCAGAGTGCGGGGTAATGGATTGAGAGCTGTCAGAGTGGGGGTAATGTAGATAGAGCTGTCAGAGTGGGGGGTAATGGAGATAGAGCTGTCAGAGTGGGGGTAATGGTGATCGAGTTGCCAGAGTGGGGGGTAATGGTGATAGAGCTGTCAGAGTGGGGGTAATGGAGATAGAGCTGTCAGAGTGGGGGGTAATGGTGATAGAGCTGTCAGAATGGGGGTAATGGAGATAGAGCTGTCAGAGTGGGGGGTAATGGATTGAGAGCTGTCAGAGTGGGGGTAATGGAGATAGATCTGACCGAGTGGGGGGTAATGGGGATAGAGCTGTCAGAGTGGGGGGTAATGGAGATAGAGCTGTCAGAGTGGGGGGTAATAGTGATAGAGCTGTCAGAGTGGGGGTAATGGAGATAGATCTGTCAGAGTGGGTGGTTATGGGGATAGAGCTGTCAGAGTGGGGGGTAATGGGGATAGAGCTGTCACAGTGGGGGTAATGGAGATAGAACTGTCAGAGTGGGTGTGTGGAGATAGAGCTGTCAGAGTGGGGGTAACGGAGATAGAGCAGTCAGAGTGGGGAAATGGAGATAGAGCTGTCAGAGTGGGTGTGTGGCGATAGAGCTGTCAGAGTGGGTGTGTGGAGATAGAGCTGTCAGAGTGGGAGTAACGGAGATAGAGAAGTCAGAGTGGGGGTAATGGAGATAGAGCTGTCAGAGTGGGTGTGTGGAGATAGAGCTATCAGAGTGGGGGTAATAGTGAAAGAGCTGTCAGAGTGGGGGGTAATAGAGATTGAGCTGTCACAGTGGAGATAATGAAGATAGAGCTGACAGAGTGGGGGTAATCGGGGTAGTGCTGTCCGAGTAGGGGTAATGGAGATAGAGCTGTCAGATTGGGGGTAATGGAGATAGAGCTGTCAGAGTGGGAGTGTGGAGATAGAGCTGTCAGAGTAGGGGTAATGGAGATAGAGCCTTCAAAGTGGGTGTGTGGAGATGGTGCTGTCAGAGTGGGGGGTAATGGAGATAGAGCTGTCAGAATGGTGGTAATGGTGATCGAGCTGTCAGAGTGGGGGGTAATGGAGAGAGAGCTGTCAGAGTGGGGGTAATGGCGATAGAGCTGTCAGAGTGGGGGTAATGGAGATAGAGCTGTCAGAGTGAGGGTAATGGGGATAGAGCTGTCAGAGTGGGGGGTAATGGAGAGAGAGCTGTCAGAGTGGGTGTGTGGAGATAGAGCTGTCAGAGTGGGGGTAATAGTGATAGAGCTGTCAGAGTGGGGGTAATGGATTGAGAGCTGTCAGAGTGGGGGTAATGGAGATAGATAGAGTGGGTCGTTATGGGGATAGAGCTGTCAGAGTGGGGGGTAATGGGGATAGAGCTGTCAGAGTGGGGGTAATGGAGATGGAACTGTCAGAGTGGGTGTGTGGAGATAGAGCTGTCAGAGTGGGGTTAATGGAGGTAGAACTGTCAGAGTGGGAGTAATGGAGATAGAGCTGTCAGAGTGAGGGTAAAGGAGAGAGAGCTGACAGAGTGAGGGTAATGGGTTAGAGCTGTCAGAGTGTGGGTAATGGAGATAGAGCTGTCAGAGTGGGTGGTAATGGCGATAGAGCTGTCAGAGTGGGGGGTATTGGAGATAGAGCTGTCAGAGTGGGGGGTAATGGAGATAGAGCTGTCAGAATGGGGTTAATGGAGATAAAGCTGTCAGATTGGGGGTAATGGCGATAGGTCTGTCAGAGTGAGGGTAATGAGTTAGAGCTGTAAGAGTGGGTGTGTGGAGATAGAGCTGTCAGAGTGAGGGTAAAGGAGAGAGAGCTGACAGAGTGAGGGTAATGGGTTAGAGCTGTCAGAGTGGGGGTAATGGAGATAGAGCTGTCAGAGTGGGTGGTAATGGCGATAGAGCTGTCAGAGTGGGGGGTAATGGAGATAGAGCTGTCAGAATGGGGTTAATGGAGATAAAGCTGTCAGATTGGGGGTAATGGCGATAGGTCTGTCAGAGTGAGGGTAATGAGTTAGAGCTGTAAGAGTGGGTGTGTGGAGATAGAGCTGTCAGAGTGGGGGGTAATGGAAATACAACTGTCGGAGTGGGGGATAATGGGGATAGAGCTGGCAGAGTGGGGGGTAATGGAGATAGAGCTTTCGACTTGGGGGTAATGGAGATAAAGCTGCTAGAGTAGGGGATAATGGTGATAGATTTGTTTGAGTGGGGGGTAATGGAGATCGAGCTGTCAGAGTGGGGGTCATGGAGAGAGAGCTGTCAGAGTGGGGGTAATGGAGATAGAGCTGTCAGAGTGGGAGTGTGGATATAGAGTTGTCAGAGTGTCGGTCATGGAGATAGAGCTGTCAGAGTGGGGGTAATGGAGATAGAGCTGTCAGAGTGGGGGTAATGTTGATAGATCTGTCAGAGTAAGGTTAATGGTTTAGAGCTGTCAGAGTGGGGTGTAATAGCGATAGAGCTGTCAGAGTGGGTGTGTGGCGATAGAGCTGATAGAGTCGGTGTGTGGAGATAGAGCTGTCAGAGTGGGGGTAACGGAGATAGAGCAGTCAGAGTGGGTGTGTGGCGATAGAGCTGTCAGAGTGGGTGTGTGGACATAGAGCTGTCAGAGTGGGGGTAACGGAGATAGAGAAGTCAGAGTGGGGGAATTGGAGATAGAGCTGTCAGAGTGGGTGTGTGGACATAGAGCTGTCAGAGTGGGGGTAACGGAGATAGAGAAGTCAGAGTGGGGGAAATGGAGATAGAGCTGTCAGAGTGGGTGTGTGGCGATAGAGCTGTCAGAGTGGGTGTGTGGACATAGAGCTGTCAGAGTGGGGGTAACGGAGATAGAGAAGTCAGAGTGGGGGAATTGGAGATAGAGCTGTCAGAGTGGGTGTGTGGAGATAGAGCTATCAGAGTGGGGGGTAATAGAGATAGAGCTGTCACAGTGGAGGTAATGAAGATAGAGCTGTCAGAGTGGGGGTAATGGGGGTAGTGCTGTCCGAGAGGGGGTAATGGAGATAGAGCTGTCAGAGTGGGTGTGTGGAGATAAAGCTGTCAGAGGAGGGGTAATGGAGATAGAGCTTTCAAAGTGGGTGTGTGGAGATGGAGCTGTCAGAGTGGGGGTAATGGTGATAGAGCTGTCAGAGTGGGGGTAATGGTGATAGAGCTGTCAGAGTGGGGGGTAATGGAGAGAGAGCTGTCAGAGTGGGGGTAATGGAGATTGAGCTGTCACAGTGGAGATAATGAAGATAGAGCTGACAGAGTGGGGGTAATCGGGGTAGTGCTGTCCGAGTAGGGGTAATGGAGATAGAGCTGTCAGATTGGGGGTAATGGAGATCGAGCTGTCAGAGTGGGAGTGTGGAGATAGAGCTGTCAGAGTAGGGGTAATGGAGATAGAGCCTTCAAAGTGGGTGTGTGGAGATGGTGCTGTCAGAGTGGGGGGTAATGGGGATAGAGCTGTTAGAGTGGGGGTAATGGAGAGAGAGCTGTCAGAGTGGGTGTGTGGAGATAGAGCTGTCAGAGTGGGGGTAATGGAGATAGAGATGTCAGAGTGGGGGGTAATGGATTGAGAGCTGTCAGACTGGGGGTAATGGAGATAGAGCTGTCAGAGTGGGGGGTAATGCAGATAGAGCTGTCAGAGTGGGGGTAATGGTGATAGAGCTGTCAGAGTGGGGGTAATGGAGAGAGAGCTGTCAGAGTGGGTGTGTGGAGATAGAGCTGTCAGAGTGGGGGTAATGGAGATAGAGCTGTCAGAGTGGGGGGTAATGGATTGAGAGTTGTCAGAGTGGGGGTAATGGAGATAGATCTGACCGAGTGGGGGGTAATGGGGATAGAGCTGTCAGAGTGGGGGGTAATGGAGATAGAGCTGTCAGAGTGGGGGTAATAGTGATAGAGCTGTCAGAGTGGGGGTAATGGAGATAGAGCTGTCAGAGTGGGGATAATGGAGATAGAACTGTCAGAGTGGGGGTAATGGAGATAGAGCTGTCAGAGTGGGGATAATGGAGATAGATCTGTCAGAGTGGGTGGTTATGGGGATAGAGCTGTCAGAGTGGGGGGTAATGGGGATAGAGCTGTCAGAGTGGGGATAATGGAGATAGAACTGTCAGAGTGGGGGGTAATGGAAATACAACTGTCGGAGTGGGGGATAATGGGGATAGAGCTGGCAGAGTGGGGGGTAATGGAGATAGAGCTTTCGACTTGGGGGTAATGGAGATAAAGCTGCTAGAGTAGGGGATAATGGTGATAGATTTGTTTGAGTGGGGGGTAATGGAGATCGAGCTGTCAGAGTGGGGGTCATGGAGAGAGAGCTGTCAGAGTGGGGGTAATGGAGATAGAGCTGTCAGAGTGGGAGTGTGGATATAGAGTTGTCAGAGTGTCGGTCATGGAGATAGAGCTGTCAGAGTGGGGGTAATGGAGATAGAGCTGTCAGAGTGGGGGTAATGTTGATAGATCTGTCAGAGTAAGGTTAATGGTTTAGAGCTGTCAGAGTGGGGTGTAATAGCGATAGAGCTGTCAGAGTGGGTGTGTGGCGATAGAGCTGATAGAGTCGGTGTGTGGAGATAGAGCTGTCAGAGTGGGGGTAACGGAGATAGAGCAGTCAGAGTGGGTGTGTGGCGATAGAGCTGTCAGAGTGGGTGTGTGGACATAGAGCTGTCAGAGTGGGGGTAACGGAGATAGAGAAGTCAGAGTGGGGGAATTGGAGATAGAGCTGTCAGAGTGGGTGTGTGGACATAGAGCTGTCAGAGTGGGGGTAACGGAGATAGAGAAGTCAGAGTGGGGGAAATGGAGATAGAGCTGTCAGAGTGGGTGTGTGGCGATAGAGCTGTCAGAGTGGGTGTGTGGACATAGAGCTGTCAGAGTGGGGGTAACGGAGATAGAGAAGTCAGAGTGGGGGAATTGGAGATAGAGCTGTCAGAGTGGGTGTGTGGAGATAGAGCTATCAGAGTGGGGGGTAATAGAGATAGAGCTGTCACAGTGGAGGTAATGAAGATAGAGCTGTCAGAGTGGGGGTAATGGGGGTAGTGCTGTCCGAGAGGGGGTAATGGAGATAGAGCTGTCAGAGTGGGTGTGTGGAGATAAAGCTGTCAGAGGAGGGGTAATGGAGATAGAGCTTTCAAAGTGGGTGTGTGGAGATGGAGCTGTCAGAGTGGGGGTAATGGTGATAGAGCTGTCAGAGTGGGGGTAATGGTGATAGAGCTGTCAGAGTGGGGGGTAATGGAGAGAGAGCTGTCAGAGTGGGGGTAATGGAGATTGAGCTGTCACAGTGGAGATAATGAAGATAGAGCTGACAGAGTGGGGGTAATCGGGGTAGTGCTGTCCGAGTAGGGGTAATGGAGATAGAGCTGTCAGATTGGGGGTAATGGAGATCGAGCTGTCAGAGTGGGAGTGTGGAGATAGAGCTGTCAGAGTAGGGGTAATGGAGATAGAGCCTTCAAAGTGGGTGTGTGGAGATGGTGCTGTCAGAGTGGGGGGTAATGGGGATAGAGCTGTTAGAGTGGGGGTAATGGAGAGAGAGCTGTCAGAGTGGGTGTGTGGAGATAGAGCTGTCAGAGTGGGGGTAATGGAGATAGAGATGTCAGAGTGGGGGGTAATGGATTGAGAGCTGTCAGACTGGGGGTAATGGAGATAGAGCTGTCAGAGTGGGGGGTAATGCAGATAGAGCTGTCAGAGTGGGGGTAATGGTGATAGAGCTGTCAGAGTGGGGGTAATGGAGAGAGAGCTGTCAGAGTGGGTGTGTGGAGATAGAGCTGTCAGAGTGGGGGTAATGGAGATAGAGCTGTCAGAGTGGGGGGTAATGGATTGAGAGTTGTCAGAGTGGGGGTAATGGAGATAGATCTGACCGAGTGGGGGGTAATGGGGATAGAGCTGTCAGAGTGGGGGGTAATGGAGATAGAGCTGTCAGAGTGGGGGTAATAGTGATAGAGCTGTCAGAGTGGGGGTAATGGAGATAGAGCTGTCAGAGTGGGGATAATGGAGATAGAGCTGTCAGAGTGGGGGTAATGGAGATAGATCTGTCAGAGTGGGTGGTTATGGGGATAGAGCTGTCAGAGTGGGGGGTAATGGGGATAGAGCTGTCAGAGTGGGGATAATGGAGATAGAACTGTCAGAGTGGGGGTAACGGAGATAGAGCAGTCAGAGTGGGGAAATGGAGATAGAGCTGTCAGAGTGGGTGTGTGGCGATAGAGCTGTCAGAGTGGGTTTGTGGAGATAGAGCTGTCAGAGTTGGAGTAACGGAGATAGAGAAGTCAGAGTGGGGGTAATGGAGATAGAGCTGTCAGAGTGGGTGTGTGGAGATAGAGCTATCAGAGTGGGGGTAATAGTGAAAGAGCTGTCAGAGTGGGGGGTAATAGAGATTGAGCTGTCACAGTGGAGATAATGAAGATAGAGCTGACAGAGTGGGGGTAATCGGGGTAGTGCTGTCCGAGTAGGGGTAATGGAGATAGAGCTGTCAGATTGGGGGTAATGGAGATAGAGCTGTCAGAGTGGGAGTGTGGAGATAGAGCTGTCAGAGTAGGGGTAATGGAGATAGAGCCTTCAAAGTGGGTGTGTGGAGATGGTGCTGTCAGAGTGGGTGGTAATGGTGATCGAGCTGTCAGAGTGGGGGTAATGGTGATAGAGCTGTCAGAGTGGGGGGTAATAGAGAGAGAGCTGTCAGAGTGGGGAGTAATGGTAATAGAGCTGTCAGAGTGGGTGTGTGGAGATAGAGCTGTCAGAGTGGGGGTAATGGAGATAGAGCTGTCAGAGTGGGGGGTAATGGATTGAGAGCTGTCAGAGTGGGGGTAATGGTGATGGAGCTGTCAGAGTGGGGGTAATGGAGAGAGAGCTGTCAGAGTGGGTGTGTGGAGATAGAGCTGTCGGAGTGGGGGTAATGGAGATAGAGCTGTCAGAGTGGGGAGTAATGGATTGAGAGCTGTCAGAGTGGGGGTAATGGAGATAGATCTGACCGAGTGGGGGGTAATGGGGATAGAGCTGTCAGAGTGGGGGGTAATGGAGATAGAGCTGTCAGAGTGGGGGTAATAGTGATAGAGCTGTCAGAGTGGGGGTAATGGACTGAGCGCTGTCAGAGTGGGGGTAATGGAGATAGATCTGTCAGAGTGGGTCGTTATGGGGATAGAGCTGTCAGAGTGGGGGGCAATGGGGATAGAGCTGTCAGAGTGGGGGTAATGGAGATAGAACTGTCAGAGTGGGTGTGTGGCGATAAAGCTGTCAGAGTGGGGGTAATGGAGATAAAGCTGTCAGAGTGGGGGAATGGAGATAGAGCTGTCAGAGTTGTCATGTGGAGATAGAGATGTCAGAGTGGGGTTAATGGAGGTAGAACTGTCAGAGTGGGAGTAATGGAGATAGAGCTGTCAGAGTGGGGGTAATGGAGATAGAGCTGTCAGAGTGAGGGTAAAGGAGAGAGAGCTGGCAGAGTGAGGGTAATGGGTTAGAGCTGTCAGAGTGGGGGTAATGGAGATAGAGCTGTCAGAGTGGGGGGTAATGGCGATAGAGCTGTCAGAATGGGGTTAATGGAGATAAAGCTGTCAGATTGGGGGTAATGGAGATAGGTCTGTCAGAGTGAGGGTAATGAGTTAGAGCTGTAAGAGTGGGTGTGTGGAGATAGAGCTGTCAGAGTGGGGGGTAATGGAGATAGATCTGTCAGAGTGGGGGTTAATGGGGATAGAGCTTTCGACTTGGGGGTAATGGAGATAAAGCTGCTAGAGTGGGGGATAATGGTGATAGAGTTGTTTGAGTGGGGGGTAATGGAGATAGAGTTGTGAGAGTAGGTGTGTGGATATAGAGCTGTCAGAGTGGTTGTGTGGATATAGAGTTGTCAGAGTGGGGGTCATGGAGAGAGAGCTGTCAGAGTGGGGGTAATGGAGATAGAGCTGTCAGAGTGGGAGTGTGGATATAGAGTTGTCAGAGTGTCGGTCATGGAGATAGAGCTGTCAGAGTGGGTGTAATGGCGATAGAGCTGTCAGAGTGGGTGTGTGGCGATAGAGCTCTTAGAGTCGGTGTGTGGAGATAGAGCTGTCAGAGTGGGGGTAACGGAGATAGAGCAGTCAGAGTGGGGAAATGGAGATAGAGCTGTCAGAGTGGGTGTGTGGCGATAGAGCTGTCAGAGTGGGTGTGTGGACATAGAGCTGTCAGAGTGGGGGTAACGGAGATAGAGAAGTCAGAGTGGGGGAATTGGAGATAGAGCTGTCAGAGTGGGTGTGTGGAGATAGAGCTATCAGAGTGGGGGGTAATAGAGATAGAGCTGTCACAGTGGAGGTAATGAAGATAGAGCTGTCAGAGTGGGGGTAATGGGGGTAGTGCTGTCCGAGAGGGGGTAATGGAGATAGAGCTGTCAGAGTGGGTGTGTGGAGATAAAGCTGTCAGAGGAGGGGTAATGGAGATAGAGCTTTCAAAGTGGGTGTGTGGAGATGGAGCTGTCAGAGTGGGGGTAATGGTGATAGAGCTGTCAGAGTGGGGGGTAATGGTGATAGAGCTGTCAGAGTGTGGGTTAATGTTGATAGAGCTGTCAGAGTGTGGGTTAATGTTGATAGAGCTGTTAGAGTGGGGGTAATGGAGATAGAGCTGTCAGAGTGGGGGTAATGGAGATAGAGCTGTCAGAGTTGGGGTAGTGGAGTTAGAGCTGTCAGAGTGGGGGGTAATAGTGATAGAGCTGTCAGAGTGGGGGTAATGGAGATAGAGCTGTCAGAGTGGGGGTAATGGAGATAGAGCTGTCAGAGTGGGGGTAATAGTGATAGAGCTGTCAGAGTGGGGGTAATGGAGATTGAGCTGTCAGAGTGGGGGTAATAGTGATAGAGCTGTCCGAGTGGGGGATAATGGGTATCGAGCTGTCAGAGTGAGGGTAATGGAGATAGAGAGTCAGAGTGGGGGTAATGGAGAAGGAGCTGTCAGAGTGGGCGGTAATGGAGATACAGTTGTCAGAGAGGGGGATAATGGAGATAAAGCTGTCAGAGTGGGGGTAATGGAGATAGAGCTGTCAGAGTGGGTGTGTGGTGAAAGAGCTGTCAGAGTGGGGGGTAATGGAGATAGAGCTGTCAGAGTGGGGGTAATGGAGATTGAGCTGTCAGAGTGGGGGTAATAGTGATAGAACTGTCAGACTGCGCGTAATGGAGATAGAGCTGTCAGAGTGGCGGGTAATGGAGATAGAGATGTCAGAGTTGGGGTAATGGAGATAGAGCTGTCAGAGTGGGGGGTCATGGAGATAGAGCTATCAGAGTAGGGGTATTGGAGATAGAGCAGTCAGAGTGAGGGTAATAGCGATAGAACTGTCAGAGTGGGGGTAATGGAGATAGAGCTGTCAGAGTGGTGGTAATGGAGATAGAGCTATCAGTGTAAGGGTAAGGGAGATAGAGCTGTCAGAATGGGGGTAATGGAGATAGAGCTGTCAGAGAGGGGGCAATGGGTGAGAGCTCTAAGAGTGGGGGGTAATGGAGATAGAGCTGTCGGAGTGCGGGTAATGGAGATAGAGCTGTCAGAGTGGGGGACAATGGAGATAGAGCTGTCAAAGTGGGCGATAATGGAGATAGAGCTGCCAGAGTGGGGGTAATGGAGATAGAGCTCTCAGAGTGGGGGTAATGGGGGTAGAGCGGTCAGAGCGGGGGTCATGGAGATAGAGCTGTCAGAGTGGGGGGTAATGGAGATAGAGCTGTCAGAGTGGGGGTAATGGAGATAGAGCTGTCAGAGTTTGTGTTTGGCGATAGAGCTTTCAGAGTGGGTGTGTGGAGATAGAGCTGTCAGAGTGAGGGTAACGGAGATAGAGCTGTCATAGTGGGGGTAATGGGGATAGAGCTGTCAGGGTGGGGGCAATGGAGATAGAGCTGTCAGAGTGGAGGTAATGAAGGTAGAGCTGTCAGAGTGGGGGTAATGGGGGTAGAGCGGTCAGAGCGGGGGTCATGGAGATAGAGCTGTCTGAGTGGGTGTGTGGAGATAGAGCTGTCAGAGTGGGGGTAATGGAGATAGAGCTGTCAGAGTGGGGGGTAATGGAGTTAGAGCTGTCAGAGTTGGGGTAATGGAGATAGAGCTGTCAGAGTGAGGGTAATAGATATAGAACTGTCAGAGTGGGGGTAATGGAGATAGAGCTGTCAGAGTGGGGGTAATGGGGATAGAGCTGTCAGAGTGGGGGTAATAGTGATAGAGCTGTCAGAGTGGGGGTAATGGTGATACAGCTATCAGAGTGGGGGTAATGGAGATAGAGCTGTCAGAGTGGGGGTAATGGAGATAGAGAGTCAGAGTGGGGGATAATGGGGATAGAGCTGTCAGAGTGAGGGGTAATGGAGATAGAGAGTCAGAGTGGGGGATAATGGAGATAGAGCTGCCAGAGTGGGGGTAATAGTGATCGAGCTGTCAGAGTTGTCATGTGGTGATAAAGCTGTCAGAGTGGTTGTAATGGAGATAGACCTGTCAGGGTGAGGGCAATGGAGATAGAATGTCAGAGTGGGGGTAATGGGGATAGAGCTGTCAGAGTGAGGGTAGTGGAGATAGACCTGTCAGAATTGGGGTAATGGAGATACAGCTGCCAGATTGGGGGTAATAGTGATAGAGCTGTCAGAGTTGTCATGTGGTGCTGGAGCTGGCAGAGTGGGTGTAATGGAGATAGAGCTGTCAGAGTGGGGGGTAATGGAGATAGAGCTGTCAGAGTTGGGGTAATGGAGATAGAGATGTCAGAGTGGGGGGTAACGGGGATAGAGCTGTCAGAGTTGTCATGTGGTGCTGGAGCTGGCAGAGTGGGGGTAATGGCGATAGGGCTGTCAGAGTGGGGGTAATGGAGATAGAGCTGTCAGAGTGGGTGTGTGGAGATAGAGCAGTCAGAGTGGGGGCAATGGAGATAGTGCTTTCAAAGAGGGTGTGTGGAGATAGAGCTGTCAGAGTGGGGGTAATGGTGATAGAGCTGTTAGAGTGGGGGAATGGAGATAGAGCTGTCAGGGTGGAGGTAATGGAGATAGAGCTGTCAGAGTTGGGGTAATGGAGATAGAGCTGTCAGAGTGAGGGTAATAGTGACAGAGCTGTCAGAGTGGGGGTAATGGAGATAGAGCTGTCAGAGTGGGGGTAATGGAGATAGAGCTGTCAGAGTTGGGGTAATGGAGATAGAGTTGTCAGAGTGAGGGTAATAGTGACAGAACTGTCAGAGTGGGGGTTAATGGAGATAGAGCTGTCAGAGTGGGTGTGTGGAGATAGAGCTGTCGGAGTGGGGGTAATGGAGATAGAGCTGTCAGAATGGTGGTAATGGTGATCGAGCTGTCAGAGTGGGGGTAATGGTGATAGAGCTGTCAGAGTGGGGGGTAATGGAGAGAGAGCTGTCAGAGTGGGGAGTAATGGTAATAGAGCTGTCAGAGTGGGTGTGTGGAGATAGAGCTGTCAGAGTGGGGGTAATGGAGAGAGAGCTGTCAGAGTGGGGGTAATGGTGATCGAGCTGTCAGAGTGGGGGTAATGGTGATGGAGCTGTCAGAGTGGGGGTAATGGTGATGGAGCTGTCAGAGTGGGGGTAATGGAGAGAGAGCTGTCAGAGTGGGTGTGTGGAGATAGAGCTGTCGGAGTGGGGGTAATGGAGATAGAGCTGTCAGAGTGGGGGGTAATGGATTGAGAGTTGTCAGAGTGGGGGTAATGGAGATAGATCTGACCGAGTGGGGGGAATGGGGATAGAGCTGTCAGAGTGGGGGGTAATGGAGATAGAGCTGTCAGAGTGGGGGTAATAGTGATAGAGCTGTCAGAGTGGGGGTAATGGAGATAGATCTGTCAGAGTGGGTCGTTATGGGGATAGAGCTGTCAGAGTGGGGGGGAATGGGGATAGAGCTGTCAGAGTTGGGGTAATGGAGATAGAGCTGTCAGAGTGAGGGTAATAGATATAGAACTGTCAGAGTGGGGGTAATGGAGATAGAGCTGTCAGAGTGGGGGTAATGGAGATAGAGCTGTCAGAGTGGGGGTAATAGTGATAGAGCTGTCAGAGTGGGGGTAATGGAGGTAGAACTGTCAGAGTGGGAGTAATGGAGATAGAGCTGTCAGAGTGGGGGTAATGGAGATAGAGCTGTCAGAGTGAGGGTAAAGGAGAGAGAGCTGGCAGAGTGAGGGTAATGGGTTAGAGCTGTCAGAGTGGGGGGTATTGGAGATAGAGCTGTCAGAGTGGGGGGTAATGGAGATAGAGCTGTCAGAATGGGGGTAATGGAGATAAAGCTGTCAGATTGGGGGTAATGGAGATAGGTCTGTCAGAGTGAGGGTAATGAGTTAGAGCTGTAAGAGTGGGTGTGTGGAGATAGAGCTGTCAGAGTGGGGGGTAATGGAAATACAACTGTCGGAGTGGGGGATAATGGGGATAGAGCTGGCAGAGTGGGGGGTAATGGAGATAGAGCTGTCAGAGTGGGGGTTAATGGGGATAGAGCTTTCGACTTGGGGGTAATGGAGATAAAGCTGCTAGAGTGGGGGATAATGGTGATAGAGTTTTTTGATGGGGGGTAATGGAGATAGAGCTGTCAGAGTGGTTGTGTGGATATAGAGTTGTCAGAGTGGGGGTCATGGAGAGAGAGCTGTCAGAGTGGGGGTAATGGAGATAGAGCTGTCAGAGTGGGTGTAATGGCGATAGAGCTGTCAGAGTGGGTGTGTGGCGATAGAGCTCTTAGAGTCGGTGTGTGGAGATAGAGCTGTCAGAGTGGGGGTAACGGAGATAGAGCAGTCAGAGTGGGGAAATGGAGATAGAGCTGTCAGAGTGGGTGTGTGGCGATAGAGCTGTCAGAGTGGGTGTGTGGACATAGAGCTGTCAGAGTGGGGGTAACGGAGATAGAGAAGTCAGAGTGGGGGAATTGGAGATAGAGCTGTCAGAGTGGGTGTGTGGAGATAGAGCTATCAGAGTGGGGGGTAATAGAGATAGAGCTGTCACAGTGGAGGTAATGAAGATAGAGCTGTCAGAGTGGGGGTAATGGGGGTAGTGCTGTCCGAGAGGGGGTAATGGAGATAGAGCTGTCAGAGTGGGTGTGTGGAGATAAAGCTGTCAGAGGAGGGGTAATGGAGATAGAGCTTTCAAAGTGGGTGTGTGGAGATGGAGCTGTCAGAGTGGGGGTAATGGTGATAGAGCTGTCAGAGTGGGGGGTAATGGTGATAGAGCTGTCAGAGTGTGGGTTAATGTTGATAGAGCTGTCAGAGTGTGGGTTAATGTTGATAGAGCTGTCAGAGTGTGGGTTAATGTTGATAGAGCTGTTAGAGTGGGGGGTAATGGTGATAGAGCTGTCAGAGTGGGGGTAATGGAGATAGAGCTGTCAGAGTGGGGGTAATGGAGATAGAGCTGTCAGAGTTGGGGTAATGGAGATAGAGCTGTCAGAGTGAGGCTAATAGTGACAGAACTGTCAGAGTGAGGGTAATAGTGATAGAACTGTCAGAGTGGGGGTAATGGAGATAGAGCTGTCAGAGTGGGGGTAATGGAGATAGAGCAGTCAGAGTGAGGGTAGTGGAGTTAGAGCTGTCAGAGTGGGGGGTAATAGTGATAGAGCTGTCAGAGCGGGGGTAATGGAGATAGAGCTGTCAGAGTGGGGGTAATGGAGATAGAGCTGTCAGAGTGGGGGTAATAGTGATAGAGCTGTCAGAGTGGGGGTAATGGAGATTGAGCTGTCAGAGTGGGGGTAATAGTGATAGAGCTGTCAGAGTGGGGGATAATGGGTATCGAGCTGTCAGAGTGGGGGTAATGGAGATAGAGCTGTCAGAGTGGGTGTGTGGTGAAAGAGCTGTCAGAGTGGGGGGTAATGGAGAAAGAGCTGTCAGAGTGGGGGTAATGGAGATTGAGCTGTCAGAGTGAGGGTAATGGTGATCGAGCTGTCAGAGTGGGGTAATAGTCACAGAACTTTCAGAGTGGCGGTAATAGTGATAGAGCTGTCAGAGTGGGGGTAATGGAGATAGAGCTATCAGAGTAGGGGTATTGGAGATAGAGCAGTCAGAGTGAGGGTAATAGCGATAGAACTGTCAGAGTGGGGGTAATGGAGATAGAGCTGTCAGAGTGGTGGTAATGGAGATAGAGCTATCAGTGTAAGGGTAAGGGAGATAAAGCTGTCAGTGTGGGGGGTAATGGGGATAGAGCTGTCAGAGTGAGGGTAGTGGAGATAGAGCTGTCAGAATGGGGGTAATGGAGATAGAGCTGTCAGAGAGGGGGCAATGGGTGAGAGCTCTAAGAGTGGGGGGTAATGGAGATAGAGCTGTCGGAGTGCGGGTAATGGAGATAGAGCTGTCAGAGTGGGGGACAATGGAGATAGAGCTGTCAAAGTGGGCGATAATGGAGATAGAGCTGCCAGAGTGGGGGTAATGGAGATAGAGCTCTCAGAGTGGGTGTGTGGTGATAGAGCTGTCAGAGTGGGGGGTAATGGAGATAGAGCTGTCAGAGTGGGGGTAATGGAGATAGAGCTGTCAGAGTTTGTGTTTGGCGATAGAGCTTTCAGAGTGGGTGTGTGGAGATAGAGCTGTCAGAGTGGGGGTAACGGAGATAGAGCTGTCATAGTGGGGGTAATGGGGATAGAGCTGTCAGGGTGGGGGCAATGGAGATAGAGCTGTCAGAGTGGAGGTAATGAAGGTAGAGCTGTCAGAGTGGGGGTAATGGGGGTAGAGCGGTCAGAGCGGGGGTCATGGAGATAGAGCTGTCTGAGTGGGTGTGTGGAGATAGAGCTGTCAGAGTGGGGGTAACGGAGATAGAGCTGTCATAGTGGGGGTAATGGGGATAGAGCTGTCAGGGTGGGGGCAATGGAGATAGAGCTGTCAGAGTGGAGGTAATGAAGGTAGAGCTGTCAGAGTGGGGGTAATGGGGGTAGAGCGGTCAGAGCGGGGGTCATGGAGATAGAGCTGTCTGAGTGGGTGTGTGGAGATAGAGCTGTTAGAGTGGGGGTAATGGAGATAGAGCTGTCAGAGTGGGGGGTAATGGAGATAGAGCTGTCAGAGTTTGTGTTTGGCGATAGAGCTTTCAGAGTGGGTGTGTGGAGATAGAGCTGTCAGAGTGGGGGTAACGGAGATAGAGCTGTCATAGTGGGGGTAATGGGGATAGAGCTGTCAGGGTGGGGGCAATGGAGATAGAGCTGTCAGAGTGGAGGTAATGAAGGTAGAGCTGTCAGAGTGAGGGTAATGGAGATAGAGCTGTTAGAGTGGGGGTAATGGAGATAGAGCTGTCAGAGTGGGGGGTAATGGAGTTAGAGCTGTCAGAGTTGGGGTAATGGAGATAGAGCTGTCAGAGTGGGGGTAATAGATATAGAACTGTCAGAGTGGGGGTAATGGAGATAGAGCTGTCAGAGTGGGGGTAATGGAGATAGAGCTGTCAGAGTTGGGGTAATGGAGATAGAGCTGTCAGAGTGGGGGTAATAGTGATAGAGCTGTCAGAGTGGGGGTAATGGTGATACAGCTATCAGAGTGGGGGTAATGGAGATAGAGCTGTCAGAGTGGGGGTAATGGAGATAGAGAGTCAGAGTGGGGGATAATGGGGATAGAGCTGTCAGAGTGAGGGGTAATGGAGATAGAGCTGCCAGAGTGGGGGTAATAGTGATCGAGCTGTCAGAGTTGTCATGTGGTGATAAAGCTGTCAGAGTGGTTGTAATGGAGATAGACCTGTCAGGGTGAGGGCAATGGAGATAGAATGTCAGAGTGGGGGTAATGGGGATAGAGCTGTCAGAGTGAGGGTAGTGGAGATAGACCTGTCAGAATTGGGGTAATGGAGATACAGCTGCCAGATTGGGGGTAATAGTGATAGAGCTGTCAGAGTTGTCATGTGGTGCTGGAGCTGGCAGAGTGGGTGTAATGGAGATAGAGCTGTCAGAGTTGGGGTAATGGAGATAGAGATGTCAGAGTGGGGGGTAACGGGGATAGAGCTGTCAGGGTGGGGGTAATGGGGATAGGGCTGTCAGAGTGGGGTCATGGAGATAGAGCTGTCAGAGTGGGTGTGTGGAGATAGAGCAGTCAGAGTGGGGGCAATGGAGATAGAGCTGTTAGAGTGGGGGTAATGGTGATAGAGCTGTTAGAGTGGGGGAATGGAGATAGAGCTGTCAGGGTGGAGGTAATGGAGATAGAGCTGTCAGAGTTGGGGTAATGGAGATAGAGCTGTCAGAGTGAGGGTAATAGTGACAGAGCTGTCAGAGTGGGGGTAATGGTGATAGAGCTGTCAGAGTGGGGGTAATGGAGATAGAGCTGTCAGAGTGGGGGTAATGGAGATAGAGCTGTCAGAGTTGGGGTAATGGAGATAGAGCTGTCAGAGTGGGGGTAATAGTGATGGAGCTGTCAGAGTGGGGATAATGGAGATAGAGCTGTCAGTGTGGGTGTGTGGAGATAGAGCTATCAGAGTGGGGGTACATGGAGATAGAGCTCTCAGAGTGAGGGTAATAGTGGGGATAACGGAGATAGAGCTGTCAGAGTGAGGGTAATGGAGATAGAGCTTTCAGAGTGAGGGTAATGGAGATAGAGCTGTCAGAATGGAGGTAATAGTGAAAGAGCTGTCAGAGTGGGGGTAATGGTGATACAGCTGTCAGAGTGGGGGCAATGGGTTAGAGCTGTAAGAGTGGGGGGGAATGGAGAGAGAGCTGCCAGAGTGAGGGTAGTGGAGATAGAGCTGTCAGAACATAGAACATAGAAAATACAGCACAGAACAGGCCCTTCGGCCCATGATGTTGTGCCGAACCTTTGTCCTAGATTAATCCTAGATTATCATTGAATTTACAGTGCAGAAGGAGGCCATTCGGCCCCCTGTGTCTGCACCGGCTCTTGGAAAGAGCACCCTACCCAAACTCAACACCTCCACCCAACACCAAGGGCAATTTTGGACACTAAGGGCAATTTATCATGGCCAATCCACCTACCCTGCACATCTTTGGACTGTGGGAGGAAACCAGAGCACCCGGAGGAAACCCACGCAGACACGGGGAGGACGTGCAGACTCCGCACAGACAGTGACCCAAGCCGGAATCGAACCTGGGATCCTGGAGCTGTGAAGCAATTGTGCTATCCACAATGCTACCGTGCTGCCCTTAAGAACATATAAATCTACACTATATCATTTTACCATAATCCATGTACCTATCCAATAGCTGCTTGAAGGTCCCTAATGTTTCCGACTCAACTACTTCCACAGGCAGTGCATTCCATGCCCCCACTACTCTCTGGGTAAAGAACCTACCTCTGATATCCCTCCTATATCTTCCACCTTTCACCTTAAATTTATGTCCCCTTGTAATGGTTTGTTCCACCCGGGGAAAAAGTCTCTGACTGTCTACTCTATCTATTCCCCTGATCATCTTATAAACCTCTATCAAGTCGCCCCCTCATCCTTCTCCGTTCTAATGAGAAAAGGCCTAGCACCTCAACCTTTCCTCGTAAGACCTACTCTCCATTCCAGGTAACATCCTGGTAAATCTTCTTTGCACCTTTTCCAAAGCTTCCACATCCTTCCTAAAATGAGGTGACCAGACCTGTACACAGTACTCCAAATGTGGCCTTACCAAAGTTTTGTAAAGCTGCATCATCACCTCACGGCTCTTAAATTCAATCCCTCTGTTAATGAACGTGAGCACACCATAGGCCTTCTTCACAGCTCTATCCACTTTAGTGGCAACTTTCAAAGATGTATGAACATAGACCCCAAGATCTCTCTGCTCCTCCACATTGCCAAGAACTCTACTGTTAACCCTGTATTCCGCATTCATATTTGTCCTTCCAAAATGGACAACCTCACACTTTTCAGGGTTAAACTCTATCTGCCACTTCTCAGCCCAGCTCTGCATCCTATCTATGTCTCTTTGCAGCCGACAACAGCCTTCCTTACTATCCACAGCTCCACCAATCTTCATATCATCTGCAAATTTACTGACCCACCCTTCAACTCCCTCATCCAAGTCATTAATGAAAATCACAAACAGCAGAGGACCCAGAACTGATCCCTGCGGTATGCCACTGGTAACTGGGATCCAGGCTGAATATTTGCCATTCACCACCACTCTCTGACTTCTATCGGTTAGCCAGTTTGTTATCCAACTGGCCAAATTTCCCACTATCCCATGCCTCCTTACTTTCTGCAGAAGCCTACCATGGGGAACCTTACCAAATGCCTTACTAAAATCCATGTACACTACATCCACTGTTTTACCTTCATCCACATGCTTGGTCACCTCCTCAAAGAATTCAATAAGATTTGTAAGGCTAGACCTACCCCTCACAAATCCGTGCTGACTATCCCTAATCAAGCAGTGTCTTTCCAGATGCTCAGACATCCTATCCTTCAGTACCCTTTCCATTACTTTGCCTACCACCGAAGTAAGACTAACTGGCCTGTAATTCCCAGGGTTATCCCTAGTCCCTTTTTTGAACAGGGGCACGACATTCGCCACTCTCCAATCCCCTGGTACCACCCCTGTTGACAGTGAGGACGAAAAGACCATTGCCAACGGCTCTGCAATTTCATCTCTTCCTTCCCATAGAATCCTTGGATATATCCCGTCAGGCCCGGGGGACTTGTCTATCCTCAAGTTTTTCAAAATGCCCAACACATCTTCCTTCCTAACAAGTATTTCCTCGAGCTTACCAGTCTGTTTCACACTCTCCTCTCCAACAATATCGCCCCTCTCATTTGTAAATACAGAAGAAAAGTACTTGTTCAAGACCTCTCCATTCTCTTCAGACTCAATACACAATCTCCCGCTACTGTCCTTGATCGGACCTACCCTCGCTCTAGTCATTCTCATATTTCTCACATATGTGTAAAAGGCCTTGGGATTTTCCTTGATCCTACCTGCCAAAGATTGTTCATGCCCTCTCTTAGCTCTCCTAATCCCTTTCTTCAGTTCCCTCCTGGCTATCTTGTATCCCTCCAATGCCCTGTCTGAACCTTGTTTCCTCAGCCTTACATAAGTCTCCTTTTTCCTCTTAACAAGACATTCAACCTCTCTTGTCAACCATGGTTCCCTCACTCGACCATCTCTTCCCTGCCTGACAGGGACATACATATCAAGGACACGTAGTACCTGTTCCTTGAACAAGTTCCACATTTCACTAGTGTCCTTCCCTGACAGCCTATGTTCCCAACTTATGCACTTCAATTCTTGTCTGACAACATCGTATTTACCCTTCCCCCAATTGTAAACCTTGCCCTGTTGCACGCACCTATCCCTCTCCATTACTAAAGTGAAAGTCACAGAATTGTGGTCACTATCTCCAAAATGCTCCCCCACTAACAAATCTATCACTTGCCCTGGTTCATTACCAAGTACTAAATCCAATATTGCCCCTCCTCTGGTCGGACAATCTACATACTGTGTTAGAAAAGCTTCCTGGACACACTGCACAAACACCACCCCATCCAAACTATTTGATCGAAAGAGTTTCCACTCAATATTTGGGAAGTTATAGTCACCCATGACTACTACCCTGTGACTTCTGCACCTTTTCAAAATCTGTTTCCCAATCTGTTCCTCCACATCTCTGCGACTATTGGGGGGCCTATAGAAAACTCCTAACAAGGTGACTGCTCCTTTCCTATTTCTGACTTCAACCCATACTACCTCATTAGGGTGATACTCCTCGAACTGCCTTTCTGCAGCTGTTATACTATCTCCAATTAACAATGTCACCCCCCCCCCACCTCTTTTACCACCCTCCCTAATCTTATTGAAACATCTATAACCAGTGACCTCCAACAACCATTTCTGCCCCTCTTCTATCCAAGTTTCCGTGATGGCCACCACATCGTAGTCCCAAGTACCGATCCATGCCTTAAGTTCACCCACCTTAATCCTGATGCTTCTTGCGTTGAAGTATACACACTTCAACACATCTCCGTGCCTGCAAGTACTCTCCTTTGTCAGTGTTCCCTTCCCCACTGCCACATTACACGCTTTGGCGTCCTGAATATCGGCTACCTTAGTTGCTGGACTACAAATCCAGTTCCCATTCCCCAGCCAAATTAGTTTAAACCCTCCCGAAGAGTACTAGAAAACCTCCCTCCCAGGATATTGGTGCCCCACTGGTTCAGATGCAACCCGTCCTGCTTGTACAGGTCCCACCTTCCCCAGAATGCACTCCAATTATCCAAATACCTGAAGCCCTCCCTCCTACACCATTCCTGCAGTCACGTGTTCAACTGCACTCTCTCCCTATTCCTAGCCTCGCTATCACGTGGCACCGGCAACAAACCAGAGATGACAACTCTGTCTGTCCTGGCTTTTAACTTCCAGCCTAATTCCCTAAACTTGTTTATTACCTCCACACCCCTTTTCCTACCTATTTCGTTGGTACCAATGTGCACCACGACTTCTGGCTGCTCCCCCTCCCCCTTAAGGATTCTGAAGACACGATCCGAGACATCCCTGACCCTGGCACCCGGGAGGCAACATACCTTCCGGGAGTCTCGCTCGCGACCACAGAATCTCCTATCTATTCCCCTAACCATTGAATCTCCTACAACTATTGCTTTTCTATTCTCCCCCCTTCCCTTCTGAGCCCCAGAGCCAGCCTCAGTGCCAGATACCTGGCCTCTAGGGCCTTCCCCCGGTAGGTAACCCCCCCTAACAGCATCCAAAACGGTATACTTGTTTTGAAGGGGACCGGCCACGAGGGATCCCTGCACTGTCTGCCTGTTTGTTTTTTTGCCCCTGACTGTAACCCAGCTATTCTTGTCCTGTACCTTGGGTTTGGTTACCTCCCTGTACCTCTTCTCAATCACCCCCTCTGCCTCCCGGATGATCCGAAGTTCATCCATCTTCAGCTCCAGTTCCCTAACACGGTCTTTGAGGAGCTGAAGTTGGGTGCACTTCCCGCAGGTATAGTCAGCGGGGACACCGGTGGTATCCCTCACCACCCACATCCTAGAGGAGGAGCATGTAACTGGCCTAGCCTCCATCCCCTCTTACCTGACAGAATATAGCTGTCCTGTGGACTAACTAGATCTCCACTCTCCGACTCTGTTCCCAGTCAGCTACACTTTCTGTAAACTCCTGGCTCTCTTCTCACTCTTTGCGGAAATGTCGGAAACAAATTGAAAGGAGCACCTTACTCCCTCCTCACCTCACTCCCTCGGTCACCAAACTCTTGCTACAGCACTCAAAATGCACCAAATTCAGCACTCAGTGCAAACAAAGTCAGAGTGGGGCTAATGGAGATAGAGCTGTCAGAGAGGGGGTAATGGGTTAGAGCTGTCAGAGTGGGGGTAATTGAGATAGAGCTGTCAGTGTGAGGGTAATGGAGAATGAGCTGTCAGAGTGGGGGTAATGGAGATCGAGCTGTCAGAGTGGGGGGTTATGGTGATAGAGCTGTCAGAGTGGGGGTAATGGAGATTGATCTGTCAGCTTGGGTGTGTGGAGATAGAGCTGTCAGAGTGGGTGTGTGGAGATAAAGCTGTCAGAGTGAGGGTAGTGGAGATAGAGCTGCCAGAGTGAGGGTAGTGGAGATAGAGCTGTTAGAGAGGGGGTAATGGAGATAGAGCTGTCAGAGTGGGGGTAATGGAGATAGATCTGTCAGCTTGCGTGTGTGGAGATAGAGCTGTCAGAGTATGTGTGTGTAGATAGAGCTGTCAGAGTGGGGGTAATGGTGATAGAGCTGTCAGAGTGGGGGTAATGGAGATAGAGCTGTCAGAGTGAGGGTAATGGAGATAGAGCTGTCAGAGTGGGGGGTAATGGAGATAGAGCTGTCAGAGTGGGTGTGTGGAGATAAAGCTGTCAGAGTGAGGGTAGTGGAGATAGAGCTGCCAGAGTGAGGGTAGTGGAGATAGAGCTGTCAGAGTGGGGGTAATGGAGATAGATCTGTCAGCTTGCGTGTGTGGAGATAGAGCTGTCAGAGTATGTGTGTGTAGATAGAGCTGTCAGAGTGGGGGTAATGGTGATAGAGCTGTCAGAGTGGGGGTAATGGAGATAGAGCTGTCAGAGTGAGGGTAATGGAGATAGAGCTGTCAGAGTGGGGGGTAATGGAGATCGAGCTGTCAGAGTGGGGGTAATGGAGATAGAGCTGTCAGAGTGGGGGTAATGGAGATAGAGCTGTCAGAGTGGGGGTAATGGTGATGGAGCTGTCAGAGTGGGGGTAATGGAGATAGAGCTGTCAGAGTGGGGGTAATGGAGATAGAGTTGACAGAGTGGGGGGTAATTGAGATAGAGCAGTCAGAGTGGGGGTAATGGAGATAGAGCTGTCAGAGTGGGCGGTAATGGAGATAGAGCTGTCAGAGTGGGGGTAATGGAGATAGATCTGTCAGCTTGCGTGTGTGGAGATAGAGCTGTCAGAGTGGGGGTAATGGAGATAGAGCTGTCAGAGTGGGGTAATGGAGATAGAGATGTCAGAGTGGGGGTAATGGAGATAGAGCTGTCAGAGTGGGGGGTAATGGAGATAGAGCTGTCAGAGTGGGTGTGTGGAGATAGAGCTGTCAGAGTGGGGGTAATGGAGATAGAGTTGACAGAGTGGGGGGTAATGGAGATAGAGCAGTCAGAGTGGGGGTAATGGAGATAGAGCTGCCAGAGTGGGTGTGTGTAGACAGAGCTGTCAGAATGGGGGTAATGGAGATAGAGCTGTCAGAGTGGGGGGTAATGGAGATAGAGCTGTCAGAGTGGGGGTAATGGAGATAGAGCTGTCAGAGTGGGGGTAATGGAGATCGAGCTGTCAGAGTGGGGGGGTAATGGAGATAGAGCTGTCGGAGTGGGGGTAATGGAGATAGAGCTGTCAGAGTGGGGGTAATGGGGATAGAGCTGTCAGAGTGGGGGGTAATGGAGATAGAGCTGTCAGAGTGGGGGTAATGGAGATTGATCTGTCAGAGTGGGGGTAATGGAGATCGAGCTGTCAGAGTGGGGGTAATGGAGATTGATCTGTCAGAGTGGGGGTAATGGAGATTGATCTGTCAGAGTGGGGGTAATGGAGATCGAGCTGTCAGAGTGGGGGTAATGGAGATAGAGCTGTCAGAGTGGGGGTAATGGGGATAGAGCTGTCAGAGTGGGGGGTAATGGAGATAGAGCTGTCAGAGTGGGGGTAATGGAGATTGATCTGTCAGCTTGCGTGTGTGGAGATAGAGCTGTCAGAGTGGGTGTGTGGAGATAAAGCTGTCAGAGTGAGGGTAGTGGAGATAGAGCTGTCAGAGTGAGGGTAGTGGAGATAGAGCTGTTAGAGAGGGGGTAATGGAGATAGAGCTGTCAGAGTGGGGGTAATGGAGATAGATCTGTCAGCTTGCGTGTGTGGAGATAGAGCTGTCAGAGTATGTGTGTGTAGATAGAGCTGTCAGAGTGGGGGTAATGGTGATAGAGCTGTCAGAGTGGGGGTAATGGAGATAGAGCTGTCAGAGTGAGGGTAATGGAGATAGAGCTGTCAGAGTGGGGGTAATGGAGATAGAGATGTCAGAGTGGGGGTAATGGTGATGGAGCTGTCAGAGTGGGGGGTAATGGAGATAGAGCTGTCAGAGTGGGTGTGTGGAGATAGAGCTGTCAGAGTGGGGGTAATGGAGATAGAGTTGACAGAGTGGGGGGTAATTGAGATAGAGCAGTCAGAGTGGGGGTAATGGAGATAGAGCTGTCAGAGTGGGGGTAATGGGGATAGAGCTGTCAGAGTGGGGGTTAATGGAGATAGAGCTGTCAGAGTGGGGGTAATGGAGATAGAGCTGTCAGAGTGGGCGGTAATGGAGATAGATCTGTCAGTGTGGGGGTAATAGTGATAGAGCTGTCAGAGTGGGGGGTAATGGAGATAGAGCTGTCAGAGTGGGGGTAATGGAGATAGAGCTGTCAGAGTGGGGGTAATGGAGATTGAGCTGTCAGAGTGAGGGTAATGGAGATAGAGCTGTCAGAGTGGGGGTAATGGAGATAGAGATGTCAGAGTGGGGGGGTAATGGAGATAGAGCTGTCAGAGTGGGGGTAATGGAGATAGAGTTGACAGAGTGGGGGGTAATGGAGATAGAGCAGTCAGAGTGGGGGTAATGGAGATAGAGCTGTCAGAGTGGGCGGTAATGGAGATAGATCTGTCAGTGTGGGGGTAATAGTGATAGAGCTGTCAGAGTTGTCCTGTGGTGATACAGCTGTCAGAGTGGGGGTAATGGAGATAGAGCTGTCAGAGTGGGGGGTAATGGAGATAGATCTGTCAGTGTGGGGGTAATAGTGATAGAGCTGTCAGAGTTGTCCTGTGGTGATACAGCTGTCAGTGTGGGGGTAATGGAGATAGAGCTGTCAGAGTGGGGGTAATGGATATAGAGCTGTCAGAGTTGTCCTGTGGTGATACAGCTGTCAGTGTGGGTGGTAATGGGGATAGAGCTGTCAGAGTGAGTGTAATGGGTTAGTGCTGTCAGAGTGGGGGTAATGGAGATAGAGCTGTCAGAGTGGGGGTAATAGTGATAGAGCTGTCAGAGTTGTCATGTGGTGATAGAGCTGTCAGAGTCGGGGTAATGGAGATAGAGCTATCAACAAAGAACAAAGAAACGTACAGCACAGGAACAGACCTTTCGGCCCTCCAAGCCCGTGCCGACCATGCTGCCCGACTAAACTACAATCTTCTACACTTCCTGGGTCAGTATCCCTCTATTCCCATCCTATTCATCTATTTGTCAAGATGCCCCTTAAATGTCACTATCGTCCCTGCTTGCACCACCTCCTCCGGTGGCGAGTTCCAGGCACCCGCCACCCTCTGTATAAAATACTTGCCTCGTACATCGTAATGGAGAAAGAGCTGTCAGAGTGGGTGTGTGGAGATAGAGCTG
The DNA here is from genome assembly GCF_047496885.1 of Scyliorhinus torazame. NCBI lineage: Eukaryota > Metazoa > Chordata > Chondrichthyes > Carcharhiniformes > Scyliorhinidae > Scyliorhinus > Scyliorhinus torazame. Next base: position 93,800,378 of record NC_092714.1, on the reverse strand, counting down.
TCAGAGTGGGGGGTAATGGTGATAGAGCTGTTAGAGTGGGGGAGGGTAATAGTGATAGAGCTGTCAGAGTGGGGGGTAATGGAGATAGAGCTGTCAGAGTGGGGGTAATGGAGATAGAGCTGTCAGAGTGGGGGAGGGTAATAGTGATAGAGCTGTCAGATTGGGGGTAATGGGGATAGAGCTGTCAGAGTGGGGGTAATGGAGATAGAGCTGTCAGAGTGGGGGTAATAGTGATAGAGCTGTCAGAGTGGGGGTAATAGTGATAGAGCTGTCAGAGTGGGGGGTAATGGGGATAGAGCTGTCAGAGTGAGGGGAATGGAGATAGAGCTGTCAGAGTGGGGGTAATGGAGATAGAGCTCTCAGAGTGGAGGGTAATGGAGATAGAGCTGTCAGAGTGGGGGTAATAGTGATAGAGCTGTCAGAGTTGTCATGTGGTGATAGACCTGTCAGAGTGGGGGTAATGGAGATAGAGCTGTCAGAGTTTGGGGTAATGGGGATAGAGCTGTCAGAGTGGGGGTAATGGAGATAGAGCTGTCAGAGTGGGGGTAATAGTGATAGAGCTGTCAGAGTGGGGGTAATGGGGATAGAGCTGTCAGTGTGAGGGTAATGGAGACAGAGCTGTCAGAGTGGGGGTAGTGGAGATAGAGCTGTCAGAGTGGGGGTAATGGGGATAGAGCTGTCAGAGTGAGGGTAGTGGAGATAGAGCTGTCAGAGTGGGGGGTAATGGGGATAGAGCTGTCAGTGTGAGGGTAATGGAGATAGAGCTGTCAGAGTGAGGGGTAATGGGGATAGAGCTGTCAGAGTGAGGGTAGTGGAGATAGAGCTGTCAGAGTGGGGGGTCATGGGGATAGAGCTGTCAGAGTGGGGGTAATGGGGATAGAGCTGTCAGTGTGAGGGTAATGGAGACAGAGCTGTCAGAGTGGGGGTAGTGGAGATAGAGCTGTCAGAGTGGAGGGTAATAGGGATCGAGCTGTCAGTGTGAGGTTAATGGAGATAGAGCTGTCAGAGTGAGGGTAATGGAGATAGAGCTGTCAGAGTGAGGGGTAATGGGGATAGAGCTGTCAGTGTGAGGGTAATGGAGATAGAGCTGTCAGAGTGAGGGGTAATGGGGATAGAGCTGTCAGAGTGAGGGTAGTGGAGATAGAGCTGTCAGAGTGGGGGGTCATGGGGATAGAGCTGTCAGAGTGGGGGTAATGGGGATAGAGCTGTCAGAGTGGGGGGTAATGGGGATAGGGCTGTCAGAGTGAGGGTAGTGGAGATAGAGCTGTCAGAGTGGGGGGTCGTGGGGATAGAGCTGTCAGAGTGGGGGGGGGGGGGTAATGGGGATAGAGCTGTCAGAGTGAGGGTAGTGGAGATAGAGCTGTCAGAGTGGGGGTAGTGGAGATAGAGCAGACAGAGTGGGGGAAATGGAGATAGAGCTGTCAGAGAGGGGATAATGGGTTAGAGCTGTCAGAGTGGGGATAATGGAGATCAAGCTATCAGGGTAAGGGTAATGGGTTAGAGCTTTCAGAGTGCAGGCAGTTGCAATAGAACTATTAGAGCCGGGGTGGGAATCAGGGGAACAGGGGTGACTATCAGAGTTGGGCGGGAGGGTGGGGGTGACTGTTTTAAAAAAATATATATTTTTCCAATTAAGGGGCAATTAAGTGTGGCCAATTCACACCTTTGGGTTGTGGGGATGAGACCCACACAGACACAGTGATAATGTGCAAACCCCACATGCACAGTGACCTGGAGCCAGGTTCGAACCCAGGCCCTCAGTGCCATGAGACAGCAGTGCTCACTACTGGGCTACCATGCCTTTGGAACTGGAACTCAGGTCAAGGAGGGTCAGCAGGTGCATGCCCCAGAGCAATGCACCCAGGTAAGTTCATTTCTGCCCACCCAATCCCAATCCTCTTCCTGTGCCACAATCACCTCTAGCTCCACAGGCCGAAATACGCATTGTGACAGCATGCAAGTTAAACAGACACCAAAGCAAATTTGCAGTAACAGCAATACAGATGTAATTGTTCAAAGAGACAGCTGGACAATTCCTTTGATGATTAATAGAACATTAATCAATCTCAAATTCAGCCGGGGAGCGAGAGCCAATTTAATCAGTTTATCCGATTTTCAAATTTTACATGTTTTAAATACCACAAACACCATTAAAAGATTACAATGGCAAAATAATTAATATGCAGGTCCGTGTAAAGAACAAGGTTCATTCAGTAAAGTTCTCAATCGTAGACACTGAGCAGGAATCTTTATTGGGAGTTGAAGCATGTGAAGCATTCGAGCTGGTGAAAAGAGTCTGCACCGCAGACTGTACTATAACTATGCAACATACATCAATGGATGCAACCCTGAAAAACTGTCCTAAAAGTTTTCAAGGATTCGGAGTGATACCATTCACCTATCGCATACAATTGAAAGACAATGCACAACCAGTCATACGTGCACCAAGACATGTACCAGCTCCACTGAAGGAATGACTTAAGAATGAACTGGAGAGAATGACAAAACTGGGGTTGATAAAAAACATCGAAGAACCAACTGATTGGATGAACTCCATGGTTTGCATGAAGAAATGTAATTATGACCTAAGTATCTGTATGGATCCGAAGGATCTCAATTTAAATATTAAAAGGGAGCACTATCCTATTCTGAAGAGAGAAGAAATCACATGTGAGATGTCAGGAGCGACATGTTTTAGCAAACTAGATGCATCACAGGGTTTTTGGCAACTCAAGTTTGATGAGGAGAGCACAAAGTTGTGCACCTTCAATACTCCATTTGGGTGATACTCTTTTCTCAGAATGCCATTTGGTATTATTTCAGCATCTGAAATTTTCCATTGGACAATGGAACACGTTGTAGAAGGCATTCCAGGCATCAGAGTATATGTTGATGACATTATTGTATGGGGCTCAACAAGAGAAGAGCACGACAAAAGGCTTACGAAAGTGCTGAGAAGCATCAAAAAACATTGATTGAAACTGAATAAAACTAAATACCAGATTGGTGTCGAAAAACATCACATTCTTAGGAGATAAACTTTCTGCTAAAGGTATACAACCTGACCAAGAAAAAAATCAAGGCAATTTTTAACATACCACGTCCAACTGACAAAAAAGGAGTCCTCAGGATGCTTGGCATCATAAATTTCATAGGAAAATTGATTCCTAATCTTTCAGTGAAAACAACATGCTTGAGAGAAACAATAAAGAAGGACCCTGTTTTCCAGTGGTCAGATAGACATGAATATGAGTGGCAAATGTTACAAGGAGCATTGACTACAGGACCTGTGTTAACATTTTTTGATCCTATGAGGAAGACAAAGATATCAACAGATGCATCGAAAGATGGGTTGGGAACAATATTATTGCAGCAAGACAATGACGAGAATTGACTTCCAATTGCCTATGCTTCAAGGTCAATCACTGACATGGAGCGGAGATATTCTCAAATAGAAAAAGAATGCTTGGGCTTGATAAATAAATAATGGAATAAACAAATAATTAAATGACATGTCACCCAGGATACAACTTATGATGATGAAGTTGCAAAGATATGATTTTGATCTCATCTACATGCCAGGGAAACATCTCGTCGTAGGAGATGCACTATCTCGTGCTGCGGGCATGAAAGAAGAGTAACATTTTGATGAGGATGTACAAGCACAAGTGAATTTTGTGACAAAATTCCTTCCAGTCGCAGATGAGAAATCAAAACTTATCAGAGATGAAACGTCTAAAGATGAAATCTTACAAAAGATAATAAAGTATCCCACAGAAGGATGGCTGAATACTATAATATCAGTGCAGTGAAAGGGTTTTTGCTGAGGCAAATTAGAATAGTAATTCCAAAATCGTTACCATCAATGATTCTGAAAAAGATTCATGAAGGGCACTTAAGCATCGTAAAATGTAAAAGACGAGCCAGGGAGACGGTATGCTGGCCGGGTATAAATCAAGATATTCAACTTGTCAGAAATTTCAGTGCAGAAGGCTTTGGACAACCCTACCATACATTCCATTGGAACAGGCAAATCTAAAACTAGTGAGGAAGCTCACATCTCAAAAAAGGAGGCAGAAGAGGTATTATGACGAAACGACAAAAAGGCTACAACCACTAGAAAAAGATGACACAGTCAGGCTAGAAGATCCTGATGGAAACGGATGGTTGAAGTGTGCTACGGTACTACAATCATCAGGCCCTCAGTCATATATCATCATTACTGAAGATGGGCAAGTTCTAAGATGAAACAGGAGAGCCTTGCTGAAGGTTCAGCAACCCTTTGTCATAGAACCACAAGATGATATTGTAAGCAATCCAAGGACAACAGAAAAAGAGATACCTCTGCATACAGAGCCAGAACAAGGTGAAAATGCACAAAACCAAGAAAGACAGCAAGAATTTTCTTAAGCAACAAATGAACATCAAACAAACTGACTTATTCAACCGGTGCTTAGTCGGTCGACACGGAAGAAAACTGGATAGATTGAACTTGTGATGAACTGTAAATAATGAACACATTATGCATATCATGTATATTGTATCTTAAACTATAATAGTGTCTGTAAAACTATACATTTCCAAAGGAAAGAGGATGTGATGATATGTATAAGCAGTCATGTATGTATATAGTGATAGAGAAGACCTCCAACCAGCAGGTGGCAGTAGAGTACAACCACGTGGCACTGTTACCACAGAGAGTTTGAAGATAATTTTCATTTTTAAAAAGATTTAGAGTACCCAATTAATTTTTTTCCAACTAAGGGGCAATTTAGCGTGGCCAATCCCCCAAACCAGCACATCTTTTGGGTTGTGGGGGTGAAACCCACGCAGACATGGGGAGAATGTGCAAACTCCACATGGACAGTGACCCAGAGCTGGGATTCGAACCCGGGTCTTCAGCGCCGTAGTCCCAGTGCTAATCACTGCGCCACCATGCTGCCCTTTTGAGGGATTCATAATGTCTGAGCTTTCTGCAGATCCCTAGGGACAGCCATGGCAGACTGTCTTTGCTCAAGACAAGGTGTTGTAATGTGTGGTGGGCAATATTACAAACTCATCATCCTCAGATAATTCACATCCATTGAAAGGTGAGGATAAATACTGACCAGCATTCCTAACTGCGAGTGCCAGGTGTCAATGTAATTGAGAATAAAGAGACACGGAGGATGCACAGATGCCTAAATTTCTCTCCAGAAACCACATTCTGTCCTTGACAACCTTGGCCAAAGTACTGCCTTTCAGTCAGATCATCGTGTGACACAGAGAATTTGCATAATTGCTGCTGTTGGATTTCAGGGAGGAGCTTGATGACATTTGAGGCATGAAGTGATAAGTCCAGCGAAAGTAATAGACAAGTTGCCCTTGTAGACTGCGATTGCAACTGGGATGCGTGAGAGATCTGGAAAAGGAAGTGACTGTCTCCCCGCTACTTCAGGAAGGACTTCTCCCAAGAGCTCACCATTCTTCAAAGGATTGGACAATATGAGCCACATGTGTTAACACACACAATCAGCGAAGTGGATGGGTGAAAAGTGAGGATAGCCATGCTGGTGTTGATAAGGGCCCCATGTTGGATGACACGAGTCCCAAGAAGATAATAAATCTGTTCATCTTCCTCCTCCTGAAATATGCTGGCTATGATGGCCTCACAAACATGTCTGCTTCACCTTGCCCATGCTATGGACTATTCACCTGCAGCTTCAGTTTCCTTGATCTCATCACCCTCATCCCCTTTGATGTCCTCTGAGCGGAGATCTGCAGTTCTTCCATCTTGCCATCTGGGAGCTCTTCACCCCTTTGCATCACCAGGTTGTGAAGTGTGCAATGAGCCATGATGATCTGTGAGACCCTCTGGAGACAGTACTGCAGTGACCCACCAGGTCTGTCCAGGCATTGTAAACATATGTTTTAAATGCCTATGGTGTGCTCCACCATTATTCGAATAGCGGCACGAGCATCGTTGTACCTTGTCTCCGAGACGGTGTGTGGCCTTCTGATGGGCATCATCAGCCACACCCTTTGCAAGTAACCCTTGTCCCCGAGGAGCTAGATCACTGGACATGTGGAGGTATCGGTGACACTGTCGCTCACCTGCAGGAAGGATATGCATCTCCTGTACACACTGCGTCTTGCAAGAAACCTGCAAATTACATTTCCGTGAGCTTCAACCTCAGTATGTGAATGGGACCCTGCTGCCTTTTGCTCCTGAGGGTTAATCCCCTGTCCTTGGCCTACCTGACATTGTCTTCTCCTGATTGTAGGCGATAATGAAGGTTGCAATCAAAGCAGCATCCACTTTTTTGATGGGCTTCTCTCTTCAGTATACATGAAAGACGTGAGTCAACATTCGGCTCCAAAGGTACTATTTCTTTTGTTATGGGCCAGGGTTTAGAGAACCCCAAAGTGTATCATGGAGTTCACCTGACTCATAAACTTTAATAGATTGGGGTATGGGGAGCACACGGCCCACTCTACAGGTGTGGTACAGCAGAAATCGAAAAGTATTTTTTAAAGCACAACAATGTTTATTCTATGAACTCAAATTAACCTTTTTAAAATATACAATGAACATCTTAGCAACCATCAATTCAAATACAACCTCCAAAGAATACAACACTAAGTAATCCTTAATAAATTCCCAAACAACATCCAGAAGACAAAAGACCCTTTTAACACAGAGATCAGGTTTAAATTCTCTAATGAGAGCAGTTATTCCTTTGAAATCACACAAATGAACATTCTTTAGCTTGTAGAGAGGTCCATGCACATCTGCTGGCTTTTACTGCAGCTCTTCCCTCTGAAAACTAAACTAAAAACTCACTCTATGGCAGCCTGCTCAAAAACAAAAGTAAGGCAGACAGACAGCCCAGCTCCACCCACTCTCTGATATCGCTGCAGTAATGAACACCCATTTCTGAAAGGTACACCCATTACAGTTATTCTATAAAAAACACCCATTTCTTAAAGGTACACCCACTACAGTTATTCTGTAAAAAACACCCATTTCTTAAAGGTACTCTCACATGACACTTTCCATAACAACTAACGAGTCACTGGTGAACAAAAGGCTTGTTAATAATGTAGGTAATCACCCTGGAATCAGGTCGTACACCGGTTACACTGCAACATTACTCTTCCCTCTACCCTTCAGATGAGGACACTAGATTCTTTGCTATTAGATGTTTTGTCAAGCTATGAGAATATTTAGGGGAGAGTTGGATAGAGGCTGTCACTGCTCATTTGCAGCCCCTTGTGCTGCCACAACCCGAATCCCCAATGCCCATTCCTCACCCTGCAGCCGACTTGAAGCCACCCCTGCCTTATTGTTGCTTCACCCCCACCAGCCCGAGAGCGCAATGCTGCTGGCAGTTGAGTTTGATGAAGAGCCCTCGGTGCCGGGAGCACTGTGTGAGGTAGATGAATAAACCTCAAGTCCTGAGTGAAGTGTGGGCCGCCAGGTTCACAACCCTTTTGATGAGCATTAATAACATTAAAAAATATTTTAAATACATTCCTGACATTGCGTAGCAGGAAGTGTGGCCTGCCATCAGTACGGACACACTCCTTCCAATGACCGATCCCTCCACGTTCCCGATGTCCAACCCTACCCCTGAGTTCTGAACTCCACATCCCACCCAACGATGTCCAACCCTCCACCTTCCCCAATGTTCAACCACCCAGCTCCAATGCCTGGTCCATCTATCCCACTCCCCCCGATGACCATACCCAATCTCCAGGTCACCTAACCCCCAACCTCTGAACCCCCAACCTCTGAACCCCCACCCTCACTTTAGTTGAAAATTCTGGCCAGTTATTTTCTGAATGAATATGAAGATTTTGGCTATTCATTTTTCAAAAATGTAATGTTCATATTATGGAATATGTTGGAGGGAAGTAAAGCTCAGAGTCATAATAATAATTTGGAAAACAATTATCGAGCAAATACAAATTGGCAATACCAGACAGGGGCTATCCATTCTCTAATATGGAGATATGCAGCTGTCATTTCCATTCGGGACTGATGAGTTTTATATTTTTAATTGTACTCCAGAAATAAGAGAAAGGTATTACGTCTACAAATATATAAGACAAAAAAGAGTGGCTAAGGTAAATATTGGTCCTTTGGAAGATGAGAAGGGAGATTTAATAATAGGAGACGGGGAAATGGCTGAGGAGCTGAACAGGTTTTTTGGGTCAGTCTTCACAGTGGAGGACACAAATAACATGCCAGTGACTGATGGAAATAAAGATACGATAGGTGAGGACCTTGAGATGATTGTAATTACTAAGGAGGCAGTATTGGGCAAGCTAATGGGGCTAAAGGTAGACACGTCTCCTGGCCCTGATGGGATGCATCCCAGAGTGTTAAAAGAGATGGCTAGGGAAATTGTAAACGCACTAGTGATAATTTATCAAAATTCACTAGACTCTGGGGTGGTCCCAGAGGATTGGAAAGTAGCAAATGTGACACCACTGTTTAAAAAAGGAGGTCGGCAGAAAGCGGGTAATTATAGGCCGGTAAGCTTAACTTTGGTTGTAGGGAAAATGCTGGAATCAATCATTAAGGAGGGAAATTGTCCCATTGGGCAGACGCAGCATGGGCTCACAAAGGGTAAGTCGTGTCTGACTAATTTGGTAGAATGTTTTGAGGGCGTTACCAGTGCAGTAGATAACGGGGAACCAATGGATGTTGTATATCTGGATTTCCAGAAAGCTTTTGACAAGGTGCCACACAAAAGGTTGCTGCATAAACTAAAGATGCATGGCATTGAGGGCAAAGTGGTAGCATGGGTAGAGGATTGGTTAACTAACAGAAAGCAGAGAGTGGGGATAAATGGGTGTTTCTCTGGTTGGCAACCTGTAACTAGTGGGGTCCCTCAAGGATCAGTGTTGGACCCGCAGTTGTTCACAATTTACATTGACGATTTGGAGTTGGGGACCAAGTGCAATGTGTCAAAGTTTGCAGACGACACTAAGATGAGTGGTAAAGCAAAAAGTGCAGAGGATACCGGAAGTCTGCAGAAGGATTTGGTTAGGTGAATGGGCTAGGGTCTGACAGATGGAATTCAATGTTGCCAAGTGTGAGGCTATCCATTTTGGGAGGAATAACAGCAGAATGGATTATTATTTAAACGGTAAGATGTTAAAACATGCTGCTGTGCAGAGGGACCTGGGTGTGCTGGTGCACGAGTCGCAAAAAGTTGGTGTGCAGGTGCAACAGGTGATTAAGAAGGCTAATCGAGTTTTGTCTTTCATTGCTAGAGGGATGGAGTTCAAGACTAGTGAGGTTATGCTGCAATTGTATAGGGTGTTGGTGAGGCCGCATCTGAAGTATTGTGTTCAGTTTTGGTCTCCTTTCCTGAGAAAGGACATATTGGCACTGGAGGGAGTGCAGAGGAGATTCACTCGGTTGATCCCAGAGTTGAGGGGGTTAGATTATGACGAGAGGTTGAGTAGACTGGGACTGTACTCATTGGAGTTTAGAAGGATGCGGGGGGATCTTATTGAGACATATAAAATTATGAAGGGAATAGATAGGATAGATGCGGGCAGGTTGTTTCCACTGGTCGGGGAAAGCAGAACTAGGGCGCATAGCCTCAAAATAAGGGGAGGTAGATTTAGGACGGAGTGTAGGAGGAACTTTTTCACCCAAAGGGTTGTGAATCTCTGGAATTCCTTGCCCAGTGAAGCAGTTGAGGCTCCTTCTTTAAACGTTTTTAAGAAAAAGATAGATGCCTTTCTAAAGAGTAAAGGGATTCGGGGATATGGTGTACTGGCCGGAGAGTGGAGCTGAGTCCACAAAGATCAGCCATGATCTCATTAAATGGCGGAGCAGGCTCGAATAGCCAGATGTCCTACTCCTGTTCCTAGTTCTTATGTTCTTATGTTAACATACAGAACTGGATTTCAAATTTGCCTTGTGCTGGGTGTGGGGTAGTTGGCGTGACAGTTTTTAAAAACGTTCCCATCCAATCAGCCGTTGCTGGAATGATGAGGACCTGAATGATGTGACTCAACCCTAACACTTACAAGTGTAAAAGTCCTTCCTGTTTATTTCCTTTGTTCCCATTTCTTTTATTAATTTTGGTCTGCGGCCCCATAATTGGGATGTGCCTTTAAGAAGAAACAGCCTGTTTATCAGGGCATTGTGTACCCAGGTTTCATGTTTGTAGAGGAGAGTCCAGACTCCTCAGTGCCAAGCGAATCTTAGCAGCCAGTTTTGGAGAAAGTCGGTTCAATTGGCTAATTCGCAGCCAGTGGATTGGCCAGGAACAGTGTTCTGCCTGGCAGCAGTTAGTGATTGATGCCTGCATGATGCAGAAGTTTGCAGAAGTGAAAGGAACTGTCTCTCTCTCTTGATTGCTGTGGTGAAAGAATTGCTTTAGTGTTCTAAAACCAGTTAGTGACTGGCACATCTTTGCTGTAAACCTGAAATGATGCTGAGTCTGCAGAGAAAGTAGACAACCTTGACAGAGAAAGTTATCTCAAGCTTCGAAGGAAGAAATAGCAAAACAAAAACCTGAACTTCAGAAAATATTAACTAGAAGTCATCCCAGTGCATCAAAGATCCTTATCCTCTGATTTTATTACTATTTTATTTTCCTCTCAACCACCCTTTCCTCTCTGTGTTGTTTGTCTGTGGTGTGTGTAGAGAGTGGGTAGTTGAGGGTGTGTTGGGAAAGTCAGTTTGATTATAATACTCTACATAATAAAAGATTATCTGTGTTAAAATTACAAACTTGGTGACTGTAGTTTATTGGGTTCCGTCAAGGATCTCGGAAATTTTAAACAAAATATAGTTTCACCTGAGTCTCAGCCAAGTAGGGCTGGAATTGATCAGGCACTCACCCAGGGTGTCGAGACATAATGAAACTGAGGCGGCACAGTGGCACAGTGGTTAGCACTGCTGCCTCACAAGGCTAGAGACCCGCGTTCGATTCTGACCTGTGTGGGGTTTGTACATTCTCCCCGTGTCTGCATTGATTTCCTCTGGGTGCTCCCGTTTCCTCCCACAGTCCAAAGATGTGCAGGTTAGGTGGATTGGCCATGCTAAATTGCCCCTAGGTGGGTTATTGGGATTGGGCCGAGGTGGTGTGCTCTTTCAGCGGGTCGGTGCAGACTTGATGGGCCAAATGGCCTCCTTCTGCACTGTAGGAATTCTATAAAATTGGAAGCTGAAGGAGATTGGAATTGGGAAGAAAAGTGAAGCAAGTGGCACAATGGATTCCAAACAGGCAAAGACTGTGTCTCGCTTCAGTGATGCATCACTGAATGTGCTGCTGGGGGCTGTGAAGAATTGGAGAAAGATACTGATCCTTACCACTGAGAACCTGCAGTTAACGCCAAGAACACATAGTTGGAGGTAGCACAGGAGGTCAGTCAGAGGAACATTGTGCTCCATAAGTTGTTCTGAACTAATTGCAGAAAGAACTTTAATAAAAGATGTAGGTCAGGAAAGGTAAGTATAGAGGCAAATTTGTCTGCATTCTGCAGTTAACATCACCTCACCCCCTCACCCGGCCTTCAACCTATTCCAGCAGCCTGCTCCTCACATCCACTTCCCTTGCAGGCACATTAGTGCTTTTCTTTCTTTGCACTTCTTTGAATCTCAATCTATTTATATGCCACTCAAAACATCCCTAATTCAAATACAGTCTCAAGCCTCTCTCGTAGTCACCCTCAACAAATGATTTCCATTCAACCGATAAATACATTCCATTACTCTCACTCATAAGTCTCTTTTCATTTCTTTCAGGTCAAGACAGGACAGAACACAAAAGGCTGGCAATGAACTGGCGTGGGGGAAGTGCCAAGCAGGTGTGTGACATTATCATAAATGTAAAGAACTGTAAGGGTTAACGTAATGTCTAAATTAACCACTAGAGGGAGCTAGATGTACAAACATATAAGGCATCAATGCTGAATCTTGTAGATGAGAGGTTGAGGAGCAAGCTAGAGGACAGACTGAAGGAAACATAGTGTGAGTGAGAGCAGATCATAGTTAATGTAATAGTGTAGAGATTATGATGGATGAGTGAAGGTTATATGTTTAGTATCAACTGTATTATATAGGAGTATGTGTCGAATCCAATTAAGTAGTGTTAATACATTTATAGCTTTGTTCAAGTTAAAAGCTATTTGTGGTCTTTGTGAACACTGTGCCAACCATCTTAAAATTAGCAACATAAAGAACACCACAGCGGGTGGGGTGGTTTTTGGGGGGCAGAACCAAGCATCTCTTAACCTTCCAGCACAGAAGAGGAGACACTGGAGCTCAATAGAGTTGCAGCACTCCTGGCCATTGGAATTGGTGAGCTGGGGTACTCCCCACTCCCGGGTGACACGATTAAATAATAATGGCATCCATATGTTGGCTTGATTTCAACAGCGAGTGAAATATGGTCATCTTCATATTAATAATTTGGAACATATTCTTATCATGCCAGGAGTAATCCATATCTTTTGTCTTTGCACATGAAACATAAGCCAATGAAGGTCACTGACAAGATTCTGTAGAAGAGCTGTGTCATTCTGAGGGTGCCCCATCCCAGGACACACACATTACAAGTGAGCAAGAGCAATGGTTGAGACAGGGACAACAATAGAGGGTGGAATTTCCCTATTTTTTGGAAAAGTGTAATTTTGGGTGGGAAAAGCAGAGTGTAGTCTGCCAGTGGCATTGGCAGGCTTTCCCAATGTATTTTTAGACACTTAGACATAAATGTTTTCATGGGTTTCACTCTACCTCTGTGGTGTGCAGGTTCTAATTCGCTCACACCGCCATCAGCTGAGTCCTCCATTCAGTGAGGCACTCCATTTAAACCATGCTACAGCTTTTTCCAGCACTTGTTCCAAGTCAACAGAAGAGAATGACTACAAAGAGGTCTGCTCCAAGATTCTCGGAGGGTGTCCACATCTGAATGCTGGATGCCATCGAGGAGAGGCATTACACATTGTATCCTGAGGCAAGGAGGAGACCTCCAGCAAGATCACCAACACCACATGAGAGGTAGTGGCTGCACTGGTAAGAACCAGCTCTCTTCAGAGGAGGATGGGCATCCAGTGCCAAAAACAACATTTTCACTAAGCAAGATGAAAAAGCTATTGTTCAAATAAACATATTTTCAAAGACAGTTTGACATTAAGAATTGAGCTGTACCAGTAATCAGATCAAGGCCAAGTGAGCACCATAGCGATATGAAGGCACCATTGTCCAGAATGTGGATAAAAGCAAAGTCAGCAGAAAACCAGTAGAAACCAGTCCTGATAAAAGCACAGAATTGCATTCCATAACATACAAAATATTCAAACATGAAACATTCAGAACTTATGTTGCACATTAAGGATTGACAGTTAACCATTGAATCAAATGTATTTGATTCTAACCCAAACCAATTAGGACTACATAGAGGTGTAGATAGATAGAACATAGAACATAGAACAATACAGCGCAGTACAGGCCCTTCGGCCCACGATGTTGCACCGAAACAAAAGCCATCTAACCTACACTATGCCATTATCATCCATATGTTTATCCAATAAACTTTTAAATGCCCTCATTGTTGGCGAGTTCACTACTGTAGCAGGTAGGGCATTCCACGGCCTCACTACTCTTTGCGTAAAGAACCTACCTCTGACCTCTGTCCTATATCTATTACCCCTCAGTTTAAAGCTATGTCCCCTCGTGCCAGCCATTTCCATCCGCGGGAGAAGGCTCTCACTGTCCACCCTATCCAACCCCCTGATCATTTTGTATGCCTCTATTAAGTCTCCTCTTAACCTTCTTCTCTCCAACGAAAACAACCTCAAGTCCATCAGCCTTTCCTCATAAGATTTTCCCTCCATACCAGGCAACATCCTAGTAAATCTCCTCTGCACCCGCTCCAAAGCCTCCACGTCCTTCCTATAATGCGGTGACCAGAACTGTACGCAATACTCCAAATGCGGCCGTACCAGAGTTCTGTACAGCTGCAACATGACCTCCTGACTCCGGAACTCAATCCCTCTACCAATAAAGGCCAACACTCCATAGGCCTTCTTCACAACCCTATCAACCTGGGTGGCAACTTTCAGGGATCTATGTACATGGACACCTAGATCCCTCTGCTCATCCACACTTTCAAGAACTTTACCATTAGCCAAATATTCCGCCTTCCTGTTATTCCTTCCAAAGTGAATCACCTCACACTTCTCTACATTAAACTCCATTTGCCACCTCTCAGCCCAGCTCTGCAGCTTATCTATATCCCTCTGTAACCTGCTACATCCTTCCACACTATCGACAACACCACCGACTTTAGTATCGTCTGCAAATTTACTCACCCACCCTTCTGCGCCTTCCTCTAGGTCATTGATAAAAATGACAAACAGCAACGGCCCCAGAACAGATCCTTGTGGTACGCCACTTGTAACTGAACTCCATTCTGAACATTTCCCATCAACCACCACCCTCTGTCTTCTTTCAGCTAGCCAATTTCTGATCCACATCTCTAAATCACCCTCGATCCAATGCCTCCGTATTTTCTGCAATAGCCTACCGTGGAGAACCTTATCAAACATTTACTGAAATCCATATACACCACATCAACTGCTTTACCCTCGTCCACCAGTTTGGTCACCTTCTCAAAGAACTCAATAAGGTTTGTGAGGCATGACCTTCCTTTCACAAAACCATGTTGACTATCCCTAGTCAAATTATTCCTTTCTAGATGATTATAAATCCTATCTCTTATAATCCTTTCCAAGACTTTGCCCACAACAGACGTAAGGCTCACTGGTCTATAAACGTTTTGCTGAAATCCATATACACCACATCAACTGCTCTACCCTCGTCTATCTGTTCAGTCACCTTCTCAAAGAACTCGATAAGGTTTGTGAGGCATGACCTACCCTTCACAAAGCCATGCTGACTATCCCTGATCATATTATTCCTATCTAGATGATTATAAATCTTGTCTCTTATAATCCCCTCCAAGACTTTACCCACTACAGACGTGAGGCTCACTGGTCTATAATTGCCGGGGTTGTATCTGCTCCCCTTTTTGAACAAAGGGACCACATTTGCTATCCTCCAGTCCTCTGGCACTATTCCTTGTAGCCAATGATGACATAAAAATCAAAGCCAAAGGTCCAGCAATCTCTCCCCTGGCCTCCCAGAGAATCCTAGGATAAATCCCATCAGGTCCCGAGGACTTATCTATTTTCAGCCTGTCCAGAATTGCCAACACCTCTTCCCTACGTACCTCAATGCCATCTAATCTATTAGCCTGGGGCTCAGCATTCTCCTCCACAACATTATATTTTTCCTGAGTGAATACTGACGAAAAATATTCATTTAGTATCTCGCCTATCCCTTCAGACTCCACACACAACTTTCCATCCCTGTCCTTGACTGGTCCTACTCTTTCCCTAGTCATTCGCTTATTCCTGACATACCTATAAAAAGCTTTTGGGTTTTCCTTGATCCTTCCTGCCAAATACTTCTCATGTCCCCTCCTTGCTCATCTTAGCTCTCTCTTTAGATCCTTCCTCGCTACCTTGTAACTATCCATCGCCCCAACTGAAACTTGACACCTCATCTTCACATAGGCCTCCTTCTTCCTCTTAACAAGAGATTCCACTTCTTTGGTAAACCACGGTTCCCTCGCTCGACGCCTTCCTCCCTGCCTGACCGGTACATACTTATCAAGAACACGCAGTAGCTGATCCTTGAACAAGCTCCACTTATCCAGTGTGCCCAACACTTGCAGCCTACTTCTCCACCTTATCCCCCCCAAGTCACGTCTAATGGCATCATAATTGCCCTTCCCCCAGCTATAACTCTTGCCCTGCGGTGTATACTTATCCCTTTCCATCATTAACGTAAACGTCACCGAATTGTGGTCACTGTCCCCAAAGTGCTCTCCTACCTCCAAATCCAACACCTGGCCTGGTTCATTACCCAAAACCAAATCCAACGTGGCCTCGCCTCTTGTTGACCTGTCAACATATTGTGTCAGGAAACCCTCCTGCACACACTGTACAAAAAACGACCCATCTAATGTACTCGAACTATATCTTTACTAGTCAATATTTGGAAAGTTAAAGTCTCCCATAATAACTACCCTGTTACTTTCGCTCTTATCCAGGATCATCCTCGCCATCCTTTCCTCTACTACCCTAGAACTATTTGGAGGCCTATAGAAGACTCCCAACAGTGTGACCTCTCCTTTCCTGTTTCTAACCTCAGCCCATACTACCTCGGAAGATGAGTCCCCATCTAGCATCCTCTCCGCCACCGTAATACTGCTCTTGACTAGCAGCGCCACACCTCCCCCTCTTTTGCCTCCTTCTCTGAGCTTACTAAAACACCTAAACCCCGGAACCTGCAACATCCATTCCTGTCCCTGCTCTATCCATGTCTCCGAAATGGCCACAACATCAAAGTCCCAGGTACCAACCCATGCTGCCAGTTCCCCTACCTTATTTCGTATACTCCTGGCATTGAAGTAGACACACTTCAAACCACCTACCTGAACACTGGCCCTGCGACGTCAAATCTGTGCTCCTGACCTCTATACTCTCATTCTCCCTTACCCTAAAACTACAATCCAGGTTCCCATGCCCCTGCTGCATTAGTTTAAACCCCCCCAAAGAGCACTAACAAATCTCCCCCCCAGGATATTTGTGCCCCTCAGGTTCAGATGTAGACCATCCTGTCTGTAGAGGTCCCACCTTCCCCAGAAAGAGCCCCAGTTATCCAGAAATCTGAATCCCTCCCGCCTGTACCATCCCTGTAGCCACGTGTTTAATTGCTCTCTCTCCCTATTCCTTATCTCACTATCACGTGGCACGGGTAACAACACAGAGATAACAACTCTGTTTGTTCTAGTTCTGAGCTTCCATCCTAGCTCCCTGAAAGCCTGTCTGACATCCTTATCCCCTTTCCTACCTATGTCGTTAGTGCCAATGTGGAGCACGACTTGGGGCTGCTCCCCCTCCCCCTTAAGGACCCGGAAAACACGATCCGAGACATCACGTACCCTTGCTCCTGGGAGGCAACATACCAAACGTGAGTCTCTCACGCTCCCACAAAATCTCCTATCTGTGCCCCTGACTATCGAGTCCCTAATTACTAATGCTCTGCTCCTCTCCCCCCTTCCCTTCTGAGCAACAGGGACAGACTCCGTGCCAGAGGCCCGTACCCCATGGCTTACCCCTGGTAAGTCCCCCCCCCCACATGTATCCAAAGCGGTATACTTGTTTCTCAGGGGAACGACCGCAGGGGGTCCCTGCACTGACTGCTTTTTCCCAGTCCCTCTTACAGTTACCCATCTATCTCCAATCTTTAGTGTAACTAATTCCCTGAAGCTGCTATCTATGACCCCCTCTGCCTCCCGAATGATCCGAAGTTCTTCCAACTCCAGCTCCAGTTCCCTAACTCGGTCTTGGAGGAGCTGGAGATGGCAGCACTTCCTGCAGGTAAAATCAGCAGGGACACTAACGGCATCCCTCACCTCAAACATCCTGCAGGAGGAACATGGCACTCCCTTCCCTGCCATCCCTCTAACTTTCTACCAAGATCTGGCTAACAACTAAATTAAATTTTTTAATTAAAAAAAAATAATAATAATAAAATATGGTACTTACCTCACACCAATGGGTTTTATTATTAGGTTAGAGGAGGAGGGTGGGTGGGAGACACTACACGTGTAGTGTCTCGGGTTTCCTCTCCACCAGAATTTATTTGTGAGGGTCTTCCCAGAAGTCCGCAGGTCGACTTCCTGTTCCCACCTTAAACACTAAAATTAAAAAAATAAAATAAAACAGCAAAGAGGGACCGAAAATGGGACCAGGTAAGTGTTTTTAAAGGAGAGACTTACCTCCCAGAAATCACTTCTGCACTGCCCCCACTGAAATGGACTAGCCTGCTCCGCTCCCGCTGAAATCGACTGGGCCTGCAAGGTAAGGAAGTTGTTAAGCAGTACTTACCTCACCCAGGCAGCGACCTTTTAAACTGTCCCCTCTGCCTCGCAGCTCCCGCGCTTTTTCAAACTCCCGCGCTGTTTCCAAGGTCCCGGCTCTCTCTCTCTCCCGAACTAACAGCTGACCTGCAAGGTAAGGAAGTTGTTAAGCAGTACTTACCTCACCCAGGCAGCGACCTTTTAAACTGTCCCCTCTGCCTCGCAGCTCCCGCGCTTTTTCAAACTCCCGCGCTGTTTCCAAGGTCCCGGCTCTCTCTCTCTCCCGAACTAACAGCTGACCTGCAAGGTAAGGAAGTTGTTAAGCAGTTAAGATGACTCAAGATTGATAAGATTTCCTTTAAACATGATGGTCCATATGGCCATCTTTATCCGGGATCATCCTAGACTTTGACCTAACTATTCGCTATCTCTATTTTTGTATTTTCACTTTCCCACTCTCACTCTTGAAGTAAATGCAAGCTGTTTTGCCGTAAGCAAGAAACCACTTCTGTATTATTTTGAAAGTTAAATAGTGTACAAATTACTTCTCTTTAATTCTTTTTGCTGGCCGGACTTTATTGAGAATAGATTTAAGTTTCTCCTCATTGTAATTAAATAGAGGCAATAAAGATTCTTGTTTGCATCCGAGAAGTTTAACTCAAATTTCTACTGAGTTTTAGTGTCGCAAGACTTCACTAATTTTGCATGGTAGATCTCTTCAATTTGGTGTAGTTTGGCAAAAGGGGAGGAGCGCAGAGTCGGAGGAAATCGGATGACCGACGAAAGACCAGAAAGACGGAAGACCCAAAGACATCTATCCAGAAAACAGCTAGACTGAGGTAAGAAACATCTTTTTCACCCATTAAAAGTCTTAAAGCCGCATCAAGCAGTGCTTCGACCCCTTAGAAAGGACCTTTTTACAGACTGTGTTATTTAATCGGGTGCCAGTTGTAGAAACTCAAATAAAACGGGACTGAATAGTGAATAGTTGTGGTAGTGTACAAAGATTGCAGAAAAACATAGTTGAAGACCAAAAAATTGTGCGTAAGGCTGCGTTTATGGTGCACATGACTCCTAAAATAGATTCAGGACCTTCAAATGGTAGAGAACTACTTCCCACAACGTCCAAGGGACATTGTCTCTATTGATGATATATTGGGTGATCTTAGATCTTTGATTTGTAGGCAATTTGGATTGTCTGAATTAGACACAAAAATTGAATCAAAATATGAAAACCCCAATGGGCAGTGGTCCCTTGATATATCAAGAAGGCATGGGGAAAAACCACACGCTTAAATAGAAGAAAACGTGTGAAATGGTCTTTTGCAATAATGGCACAGCTCCGCTGACAGCAAGAGATAATCGCAAAAACTAAAAGCGATCATTAAGTCCACTAAAGACCAACTAGCCGCAGTTGTTGGAAGAATTACGAGATGCAAAATCTAAACTTGAATAATGTGATCAGATTAAAACATTATTGGAAAACGAAACCTTTAAAATTCAACAACAATCATTTCAAATTGGTGGATTACAACGTAAAAGTAATGAATCAGAGTTCAAATACCATCAGTTACAAACAGAAACTGATGAAATCAAAAGTCAAAATTGTCCGTTAGTCAAGGAAAGATGTGTTTTGGAAGGTGAAATTAACAATTTAAAAGAACACTGCAAAATCTTGACAGACAATCTTGCAGCTCATAATTTGAATCAAAGCACAAATGAGAATGTTAGTTCTGAAGCTAGAGAAAATAGACTGAGCAACATAGTTCCAACTCCAGTTTCACCTCCAAATCCAATCTCACAGCCAATTCCAGTTCCTCAAACAACTCCAATTCAACAAACAGCTCCAGTTGCACAAACAGCTCCAGTTCCACAGCCAAGATCAAGTGTTAGTAATAAATCAAAACCTAATTTTCATTTGTCAATTGACTCAGATGAAGAAAGTGTTGAAATAAGTGTTCCTAGAATGCAAAATACAAAAGTAATTTGATTAGCCCCTTTACAACGCAAATGGGTTAAAATTGGAAGTAAAGAAATAAAAGAAAACGATTTGACAACCACTAAAACGGTATTTGGCCATCATTGGGGACATGAGTCCGCAGATACTGAAAAAATTGACAGATGGTCTAAAGATCTTCAACACCCAAATAAGGGTGGTTTGACCACGTGGGAACAACTTCACAGATTGCAATCCATTTATCATCACCCATTAGATTGTGTACAAATTCTGTCTAATATGGGAGGCACCCGTGACAGTGTAGCTCTTGGAGAAGAAGTTCAAGTTGCCCTTGGAGATGATTGAATGATTTGGAAGCTGGTTGGATTGCAGTCAAAAATTGGCTATTAAAATTTCGCCCTCCTAGAACCGATTGGTCTAAAATTACATTTGCATTCAGAAATATACTGAAGATATACAAGATTTCAAAGACAGATTTTTTTACATGTCTGGATCGAACATTCAGGAATGAAACTCCAAAATGAGACTGACACTTGGGATACAAGCACTTTAGGTCCAATTAAAACGGCTTTTGTAGCCGGTATTAAACCTGAAATCTCCAATGCTCTGAATCGGATTTTACCAAATTGGGCCACAGCTGGTACATATCGCGAAACAGTTGACCGATGCATTCAGATAGATCGCGGTACTAGACAAACTAGAATACTGCGGATGCTCAAATTCAGCCTGTGTTACCCGCTGCTCCAGCAGCAGTTGCTGCAGCCCCTGCAGGGATATCAGCAGTAACCACAACCTCCCCAGAAGCATCGGGTTCCGCATGCACCCTTGCTCCATTAAAATCACATAAGAAACTTCCACGCTGTCTTTTTTGTGGTAAACTAGGGCATTGGATGGTATCATGTTATTATAAACAACGACTCGAGTCAAGAAACGATAGTGACATGTCCAATGACTCATTCAATACGTTTCCGCCCCGTGGCCAGACTGGCCAGGCACGTAACACGCACAGACAAGAAACACCTAGAGTTACGTTCCAACAAGCCACACCCAGACTTGCGTGGAGGGATTCTAGACCCTCCCAGCCGTTCCCACATAGGGACGCACGTGATGACGACATTGACATGAATGAAACGTTGAACAGCTTAACTCCAGCTCAAAGGCGTTCTATGTTTGATTCTTCAAAAAACTAATGAACCCCACTCTTGGTGATTCTTTCCATATTTCACTGCGTGCACATTTGGAACAGAAAAAGGATGGACGATATATTTAGCTACGAGTGGGAGGTTTTCATATCGATTTTCTTTTTGACACTGGAGCTGAACTTACCTGTGTTACGCAACCTATGCTGCTTTATTTCCCCTAACTGCAGGAAGGACAACACATGAGGACACTATGGAAGCAAGAGGAAATGCTCTTGCGGACGAAGCAGCAAGGGAAGCTGCCTCTCAATGGCATAAGGAATTCAATCACATTTACAAATTGGGAGTAACCAGCTTATTACAGGATTTACGTGAAATGCAACATGATTGTACAAAGGAAGTAAAATGGACATGGTTAGAATCAGGTATTCAGCTGTATGATAATATTTGGAGACAAGTTCAAACTGATAAACCAGTGGCACCACAATCACTAATGCCCTTCTTAGCTCAACAAATTCATTCATGGGGACATCTATCACCTCAGCAAATGATGGATCGATTCCATAGAAGTTGGTGTGGTAAAGGATTCAAAACACATGCACAATTAGTATCAAACCATTGTGTAATCTGTCAAAAGAATAACTTGGGACCTATAACATCAATGCCTCAATTAAGAGCTCCTGCTCCTGCAGGACCGTTCCAGGATATACAGGTAAACGCATCACTCTTCCTAAATGCCAAAAATACAATGACGTTCTTGTAATAGTGGATACATTCTCTAATTGGGTGGAAGCTGCTCCAGCTAGAAGAGCGACAGCTGCCCATACAGCCAAAGTGCTATGCAAAGACTTTATCCCCAGATGGGGAGTACCAGCTAGCATTGACTCAGACAATGGAACCCACTTTACAGGTGCTGTCTGTAACGAAGTCTGTAGACTATTAAACATTGACTGGAATTTATACTGTCCTTATCATCCACAATCATCAGCACAAGTGGAACGTATGAATCGAACTTTGAAAGAAAGACTGTCTAAATACAACCAGGAAGGCATGAATTGGGTCCAAGCTTTGCCAATGGTATTATGCAGTATTACAGCTACACCAAATAAAACAATAGGCCTGAGTCCATTTGAAATCATCACAGGCAGACCAATGTCACTGCCAGGAACTATTGATTTGCAGGAAGCAGACTGTCATTTAATGAGTGATACTTTGCTGACTTATTGTCAAAATCTAACAAATGCTGTTAGTTCTGCCTCTCAACAGGTGTTAGCTGCGTGGGGAGATCCTCCAAAAGGTGGGCACGACCTGAAGTGTACGTCAAAAAGCTGTAGAAAGAACCCCTAGGATCGAAGTGGGAACGACCATTCGTAATCCTTCTCACCATCGAATCCGCTGTAAAGTTAAAAGGAAAGAAAAGCTGGATCCACGCATCACATGTGAAGCGCGCGTATAAATATAAAGATCTGTAAAATTTTTACTGTAATATTCATTTTCAGTTATTTGATTGGCTTCGTAAATGTTGCACCAGAACTGAATGAGAACACATTCCTTTACACATCTAAGATATATGCTAAAATTTGAACATTTCTAATTGTTGGGTATGCATTGCAACCCCTACTAACTCAGGAGAGGGTATTCCCTTCTTAACTATTCCTTTTAATGCTTCAGAAACAGCAGAATGGCACATCTATCAAAGTGTTCTTCGCTCTGTGGTGGTCCGTTCTGGAGCATATTCATGTGTAAAAGGAAGGTACAAGATTTATTTAAAGAAATTTATTAACTTATGGAAATCTGCAGGCTATCCACTAAACATCTTTTCAGGATGGTTAAATATAACCCTAACAAAAATCCAAAATATATTAACCTTCCAGCTAATATTAAACAAAAAGGATCAATATGCCTCACTAGTAATCACTCTAAAGGGATGAAAATGGGCAATAGTGTTTGTACTAATTATTTGGATGTTAACGCAGCTAATAAATGTACACAAAATTTATTGCAAAGGACTGAACGGTCCTCAACAATAACAGGCATACATAACATCACAAATAATAAAACATTCTTAGATCATTGGTACTTAGAAGATATTTACTTATACTCTGCTGCAAATGGGACTTATTTTATTTGTAATGACAAAGCATATTCTTGGCTCCCAAAATACTGGTCAGGATCTTGCTATTTAGGATACATAGTACCTGCCATCCGTCATCTTCCTCATCTCCCTTATGTTTCAGATCCAACCACTCGAATAAATAAACGTGCCTTAACATTACGAGATGCAATTTATGCTGGAGTTATTCCTTTCTATTGAGAAGTAAGGGTGGCCAAGGAATTGAATAAAATAACAACCATCATACAAAACATAGCCGATTACACCGCCTCTGCCCTAGATACAATCTCTGACAAAATGAAAGCAATTCGAACCGTGGCATTACAAAATCGAATGTGCTAGCCGAAAAAGGTGGCACCTGCGCCCTGATTGGTGCGAAGTGTTGCACTTTCATTCCAGATTACTCACAGGAAGTTAAAGATCTGGCATCACATATTCAAAAGGAAATCAAGAAACTTGATCCATCCCCAGATATTTCTATCTGGGAAAAACTTTGCGGGTGGCTCAGACACACTGGAATGTCCACAGTAAGAATAATCTTTTTCTCCTGCATAGCAGGATTCATCATTTACATAACATACCAGTGTATCGTGTGCATTAAACAACTATTCACTAACCGCAAGGGCCCAACAGTCAGAATGATTCACACGAACCCCACTGCACCACCATTAGATGAAATAGAACTGCAATATTATTGTTGAAATGTTACTAATCAATCAATTATTTGACTGTATTGTTAACATGTTGCTAATAGATTAATATTGAATCAGTAGAATAAAATTCAATTAATTGATTAATTGTTATTTTATAATAATGATTCTTTAAGAATTATAATAATTATTGCTGAAATGCTTGTAATGCAATGCTTGCCCACTCTATTGTTTAAAACTGCAATGACAATATGAATGAGTTCTTCTTCGCGCTTTTACCAATCCTATCGTATTTATCTTTTTGTGATATATCTCACTTGATCTTTCGATTTATCAAAGGGCGGACTGATAGTAATCGACTATTTCCTGATAGATCTGATAGGTAAAAGAAGGCTATTTAGTGTAAATATTAAGATCCAGTTTTAATACCCATTTTAAAATGAGGATTTCAGCACTCATAACCTCAGGTCATGACAAAACACATAGCTTCAACAGAGACACAAAAAGCCTGACACATGCATAAACTAATTGGAGATAAAAACAACATTTTCACTAAGCAAGATGAAAAAGCTATTGTTCTAATAAACATATTTTCAAAGATAGTTTGACATTAAGAAATGAGCTGTACCAGTAATCAGATCAAGGCCAAGTAATCACCATAGCAATATGAAGGCACCATTGTCCAGAATGTGGATAAAAGCAAAGTCAGCAGAAAACCAGCAGAAACCAGTCCTGATAAAAGCACAGAATTGCATTCCATAACATACACAAGTATTCAAACATGAAACATTCAGAACTTATGTTGCACATTAAGGATTGACAATTAACCATCGAATCAAATGTATTTGATTCTAACCCAAACCATTTAGGACTACATAGAGGTGTAGATAGATGGCTCAAGATTGATAAGATTTCCTTTAAACATGATGCTCCGTTTGGCCATCTTTATTCCGGGATCATCCTATACTTTGACCTAACTATTCGCTATCTCTATTTTCATATTTTCACTTTTCCATTCTAACTCTTGAAGTAAATGCAACCTGTTTTGCCGTAAACAAGAAGCCATTTCTGTATTATTTTGAAAGTTAAATTGTGTACAAATTACTTCTCTTTAAGTCCTTTTGCCAGCCGGACTTTATTGAGAATAGATTTAAGTTTCTCCTCATTGTAATTAAATAGAGGCAATAAGGATTCTTGTTTGCATCCGAGAAGTTTAACTACAATTTCTACTGAGTTTTAGTGTCGCAAGACTTCACTAATTCCGCATGGTAGATCTCTTCACCAGGCATCCTTACCATCTTCTCTGGCGCACAGCCTGCTTACACTCCCACTATCTGGTTTCTTGCAGGTCAAGCTGGTTCACAATAGGCAGAGAGAACCCAGATGGGTTGAGGGATGCCTCCCTTTGAGGAGAGAGCTCTCCAGCTGGCTGGGGAGGAAGAGGACTGCTCCTTCAGCAAGGGTGGGGTGGACACCAAAAAGGCTGTGAGGACCTAAGGCACCATCATCCTTCACACCAAGATAACAAGAATATTGTCACTTCTATCCTTTTTTAAAAATAAATTTCGAGTGTCCCATTCATTTTTTTAAATGAAGGGGCAATTTAGCGTGGCCAATTCACCTTCCCTGCACATCTTTGGGTTGTGGGGGCGAAACCCACGCAAACACGGGGAGAATGTGCAAACTCCACAGACAGTGACCCGGAGCCGGGATCGAACCTGGGACCTCGGTGCCGTGAGGCAGCAGTGCTATCCACTGCGTCACCGTGCTGCCCTTTGTCACTTCTATCCTTATGCCCATGCCATTCACTAAAGTAATTTCCCCTTTCTTGCAGGCACATCAGGGAGTAGCCCAGTGGCTCCACCAGCCAGGCACCAGAGTCCACCTGAAAAAGAGCAGCGAGGTGAATTCTCCATCCTTGTGATAGAATAGGCATCACAGCTTTCACCCAACATCCTCTATCATTGCAGTCACATACCTCGATGGGAATTAATAGTAGAGTGGGCTCAGGGTCACAAACTAGTGAGCACCTCACTCTGTCTGATCCGCAGCAGACAAAGGCAGGAACAGCTCATGGATCTGGCACTTGGGGGACTGCTGGAATCCAGACCTCTGCTGAGTCTCAGTCAGATGACATGTGTCCAGACTCGGTCATACCTTAGTTGCTGGCACTCCAAAGGCAAAGTCTGGAAGATTAGTGTAAAAATGGCATAGTAGTTAGCACTGCTGCCTCACAACACCAGGGACCTGGGTTCAATTCCGGCCTCTGTGAGGAGTTTGTATGTTCTCCCCATGTCACGTCAGTTGCCTCCAGTTTCTTACCACAGTCCAAAGATGTGCAGGTTAGATGGATTGGCTATGCTAAATTGCCCCTTAATGTCCAGGGCTGTGCAGGTTAGGTTCTGGGTTCTGAGGATAGGGCAGGGTGGACAGGAGAGTGTAAATGGGTGGAGTGCTCATTCGAAGAGTAGGTGTAGACTCGATGGGCCAAATGGCCTCCTTCTGTACAGCAGGGATTCTATGAAGTGCTAGGTTCCAATAACTGACGACCAAAGACTTATAGCAACAACTGTTTACTAAGTACACTGAACAGCTCTTACATGCTGTAACTCTGCCCGCACTCCGGGGAGAAATCCTGTGCCACTGACACATGACCCTTAACTAGCCGCATCATCATGATGTCCACTTGATCACGCGGCATGCATCTTCCTCATTTAAGTTGGGATAACCGGAAGTACTGAGATGTAATATTGTGCGAGAACAGCCATTGATGTAAACTATTTTACAATATGAAAATTGAACAGGCTAACAATGCATAACTAGTTACATTTAGTAAAACACTGATTAGGCTGCTACAGCTGGTGCATAGCCCCTCTCCTGCACCCCCGCATCCCCTTTTTGAAAAATGAAGCCCATTTGTAAACTAATCCATGACATAATCTTGGAATCTTGTATTTGGTTTAGCCATACATCCTGAGTATGTGATTGTGCCAGTTGGCCATCCTGGAGGTTCTCTCAGGTTGGTGTCCTCAGTGTGGATGATATCAGGTATTGTTTTGGGGTACCTTGTGGCTGCAGGGTTTGCTGACAGAATGTTGCATTTTGCTCCAGTGCCAACCTTAACCTTTAAATTTGTGTTGCTGCAGACAATGTTCAAGGTGGGGAAAATCTCACCCTTCTCTGTGACGGTGTTGACACTCTCACAGTTGAGTGCTGTTGGAGGCTCAGTGGTTTGGTTGTTCTGATTGAGCTCCAATTTGTTTACCTTGTTTGTGTTCTGAACCCTGGAGGACTGATTGGCTGCAATGTGGTTGGTGGCATAGGAAGGCTGCTGTGGTTTACATCTGCAGCATTTCGCAAAATGTTTCCATTTGCCACATTTATTGCAGCATTTACCAAACGCCAAAAATGCAGTTCTGTTCTGTGGGTGATAGCGGCCGCAGCTGGGGCCGAGCATGCCATACCTCGAAAACTTCTGCTTTCCACCTTAATTCCTTGCTTCTTTTTTCTGACTGCCCATTCAGCATACAAATTCTGATTGCAAAGTTAGATCTTTCTCACGAAGAAGCTACTTGCGGACAAGACCACAATAGACCCCATGCACAGTACAATCTCTAACTCATCAGTAAGGGTGCCAAACGCACATTTGTTTGCTCAGATTTTTAGAGTTGCAGTGTAGGTCTGCATTGATCCATCAAATCTTTGATTGGTAGTGTTAAATGCATGTCTATTGAGTATGATGTTCTTTACTAGCCTGCAAATGTTCTGAAACTTTTAAAATAATATCTCTGGGTGATCTTTCTCCTCTTCCATTTGGAAATCAAAAGATTCAAATTTCTCCACCACATTAGGGCCTGCTAGGTTTAGTAAACTGTATGCCTGTACCTTCTTGGATTTGTGTGATAGTCCAGCGTTGCAGTAGATGCGCTACTATTTTTTAAACTTTGCAATGATTTTATTGAATACAAGCCAGTTAATGGGGTGAAGTCCCTGTGACAATCTGACAACTCCTGATACCATGTAGAAGTGCTGGGCTCCAATGACTGGCATCTAAGGACTTATTAGAACAACATTTTATGAAGTAATCTGAGAGGATTTTACATGCTAAGTGTCTGCCAATGCTCTGGGGAGAACCCCAGCCCTGCTGAAACGTCACTCCTTCAGGAGCTGCCTCATCACGTCATCCACATGATAATTTGGTCCTTCGTCCAAAGACACTATGAGGCAGCCAAGTCAACATTGCAAGGGTGGTGGCGGCAGTAGTGGCTTTGATGCAGGACCTCTGCCCTGCACTGGTGGATGGCATGAACTTCATGCTGCAGGATGTGCACTCCATGGTGCAGGGTATGAACTCCATGGTGAAGCATGTGCACTCCTTGGTGCAGGGCATGAACACCATGCTGCAGGATGTGCAATCCGTTGTGCAGGGCATGAACTCCATGGTTAAGCATGTGTACTCCATGGTGCAGGATGTGCAATCCGTGGTGCATGGCATGAACTCCATGGTGCAGGATGTGCAATCCGTGGTGCAGGGCATGAACTCCATGGTGAAGCATGTGTACTCTACGGTGCAGGGCATGAACTCCATGCTGCAGGATGTGCAATCCGTGGTGCAGGGCATGAACTCCATGGTGAAGCATGTGTACTTTATGGTGCAGGGCATGAACTCCATGCTGCAGGATGTGCAATCCGTGGTGCAGGGCATGAACTCCATGCTGCAGGATGTGCAATCCGTGGTGCAGGGCATGAACTCCATGCTGCAGGATGTGAAATCTGTGGTGCAGGCACTCATGGGCATCCATGAGTGCCATCGCCAGAGGATGGTAGAGCTTATTGACTTCACTCCAGCTACCCTTCTATCCCAAGGAGGAAGCCAGGGGTCTTCAAGTACCCAAAGGGAGGAGGGGAGGCTGGTGCATAGCTCTGGGACTTGCACCCAGGAGATCCTGGGAGTGTACAATCCGTCTGGCTCCCCTTTTCCTGAGACAGAATTAGCTTCAGCCCCGCAGACCGAGGACGTTGGCACCACCACACAGCAACACCCTGAAAGCAGGCAGCTGCTCACCAGCACTCAGCCCTCCAGAGCACTTCCGTCTTTTCAGACAACAATGCACGGCAGCTAGCAGGCCATCTCCACCTCTGACCGTGGATTCTGAGGACACATCAAGACATAGCAGTAGGTTTAGAAAGATTAAGAAAATGTAATTGCACAGCGTGGGCATGGATGTTATGCACTTTTAGATAGTGAACGCCCATGTAATTCATCGACCACCTCTGCCAATAAATTAAATCTCCATTTTTGCAACTCTCTGTGGCTCCCTGCTCTCATAAGATTTCTCCGCAAAGTGCCACTGAAAAACTGCATCCATCTAACGCTCAAAGGTTGGATGGTCACAAATGGAGTCTCCTCCATCCCTCCTCGAGAGAAGTGTCTGTGTCCCTTTGTGGATCATGGCTACTTACTTAATCCTCTGCATTTGATTATTGTTCTAAGTAACGGTAGTGCAAAATAGGGGGAACTAGCTATAATATATAAATATATGATTAAGTTTCTTACTCAGATAGAACAAGGCAATTTAATACCCACCGAGCAGAATGAGCTCAAAGGAGCACAATCCTGGAAATGTTTCTATTTTGCCAGAGTTTCTTGATATGGTTCCTTTAAGCCTACGTATTAATGCACCCCAGCCTTTAGACTTACACTGATGACGATGATGATATGATTTATTGTCACATGTAACGAAGCACAGTGAAACATAGTTTTCTGCGGCTGAGGGAACGCCCACAGTGCGTACATAGTAGACAAAAGAATAATCAACAGAGAACATTGACAAATGGTACGTCGACAAACAGTGATTGGTACAGTGCGGAACAGGGGCCAAACAAAGCAAATACATGAGCAAGAGCTGCATAGGACATCATGAATAGTGTTCTTACAGGGAACAGATCGGTCCGAGGGGGAGTCGTTGAGAAGTCTTGTAGCTGTGGGGAAGAAGCTGTTCCTATGTCTGGATGTGCAGGTCTTCAGACTTCTGTACCTTCTGCCTGATGGAAGGGTCTGGAAGAAGGCAATGCCTGGGTGGGAGGGTTCTCTGATAATGCTGTCTGCTTCCTGAGGCAGCGGGAGCTGTATACAGAATCAATGTGGGGGTGGCAAGCTTGTGTGATGTGTTGGGCTGAGTTCACTACACTCTGCAGTTTCTTGTGATCTTGGACCAAGCAGTTGCAATACCAGGCTGTGATGCAGCCAGATAGGATGCTCTCTATCACACATCTGTAGAAGTTTGTGAGAGTCAATGCAGACATGCCAAATTTCTTTAGCTTCCGCAGGAAGTAGAGACGTTGTTGGGCTTTCTTGACTGTTGCATCAACGTGAGTGGACCAGGACAGACTGTTGGCGACGGTGACCCCCAGGAACTTAAAGCTATCGAAGATCTCCACTTTGGAGCCATTGATGCAGATGGGAGTGTGTGTCGTGCTATGTTTCCTGAAGTCGATGATGAGTGTTACAGAGGCCAGGAAAACTGAAAATAAATGGGCCCTGGCCTATTTCTGACTATTCCACCGGGCCCCTGCCAGGCTTATAGTGACCTCAATTACTTGTTACTATTTATTAAAAATGTGACATAAATTCATTATTATAGTTTAATCATCTCCACTTGTTTACGTGGGTTAGACATATTTATTTATCTTGTAGCAACAGACCTATAATTCACCTATGATGTCATCATGGCCAACAGATTGAATTATAAACTTTAACTCCTTCCGCTGCATCTGTTATTTATACACCACATATTAACTGAGGTTTTCAATTGAGAAATGCAATTCAGCGACTGTGTCACTGCAATGACACTTCGTCCCGTGAAGAGAATGTTAATGACAAGTTCTACAAAGTGTTGCAATCACAGATCTGTAACATCAAGTGATTCTCAGGAGAATATAATAAACCAGTACTTTATTTAGATTGGCTTACTGAGACACTATTGAGGTAATGCACACATTTATGTGATAGACAAAAATATATGAAAAACTACCTATAAACTATTCAGATGTATTCCATTTGTACAAATATAAAATATATTCAAATATAAAAAATATTTACACATAAAATACATATATGTCCCAATAAATATTTTATTTATTAAATAATTAAAATATTAAGCACATGTCAATTGATAATAGATGACTGCTCTGTGTTGTTTCTAAGGGCTAGGAAGAGATGAAGGCCACAAATTTGATAAGGTTGGAAAATGATATGAGGATTATGATGTGCGATTAACCTGCATGCGTTAATTCTGATGCAGGCAGCACACCAACATTGTGTTGTCTTTCCATTTATAATATGTCTACGTGCAGCCAGACCAAGAAAGCTGCTGAGTGATTGCACAAGTGAGCAAGGGCTGCAAAATTGTGAGAGGCAAAGATGTGTTCTGGCTGGCCTGCACTGCTTTAAACCAACCCACAGCACTCAAAGATAAGGTGGACTGTGGTTGAAGAAGGGGAACTGGTTACCAAAGAGATTGTGAGCTAGAAGAACACTGTATGATGGCAAAACATGGCAGAGAAAGGGTTCCAAGATTTTTCGATGCTGCACCAGAGGCTTTGGCCAAGGAGTTGCAGAGGAGGAGAAACGTCATCTCCCATCGGAGAGTAAGAGGCCCCACCAGACAAAGGTTTTGGTGTACAGATCAGCACACATCTCCAGCACATATCCAATATCTGGCCTGCTGGATTCGTATCTCCATGAGAGTCACTACACTTTTGATGGAGGAAGTCATGTACGCACATGCTTGACATATGGCAGCACTCATGGTTTGGATGGACTCCTCCATCATCTGCACGTCAGTGCTCAGAGCCTTTGGCAGCTCTGACAGATGTTAAAACCACAATAAGCACAATACTTAACCAAGCGGCAGCCCTTTGGCCTATGATGGAGGTTTCTGGATGCCTGATAATACACAGGGAGAATGATGGAAATCTGTGATGCTAGCCCAGGGCATTCTGCCAGCAATGATAATTCCCATCAAGATGTAGGCATGACTTATATGTCCAGTTACTGTGAAGGCTCACTATCAGTCTACTGAGAAGGTTGCACACAGCACGGGGAGGAGCCCCTGGACAGTACCTGCCTTTATCTTGTGCAGGAACCAAGCTTTCACTTCACACTGACAGGAACACTGTTCAGCATGAAAAGGAGAGAGTGACATTGGTCAGAGTTTTACACTAGTTAACATTAAGGACACGGGAATAGCACCCATGCCCTTGCTGTGCAACTACACCTTCAAGGCACTAATGGGTGCCTGAGGGTTCCTGGCTGTCTCCTTAGGATAAAGGGGTAACTTGAATGAGCTCAAGATGCCCCATCCCCCTCTGGCATTGACACTGATGGATACCAGCAAGTGTCTCAGCCATGGAGTGTGGCTCCTACAGCAGTGCAGGACAGATGTCCTGGACCATGGTCTCCACGGCAGCTGCCACCCTACTGGTGCTGATCTTCGTACATTGGCATGTCAGCGCTATCACCTTGGTCTGAAGGTGGATGGACTCCTGCAGCTTCCTTACAACCTTACAAGCAGTCATCTCTTCCTAATTGTCGTGAGCGTGTCTTTGCAGCTGCAGAAACTGAGGCATGACCAAGACCAGAGGCTCTTCATCTGCCTGGGCCTCAGCAGATTCCAGACATCCAGCAATCCTCTTAGTGCCAGCAGTCTGAGATGTTCCTGCCTCTGTCTGCTGTGGATAAGACAGTATGATGTGTTGAGTGCTCTGGATCCGTGGAACACATACAGGCCACCAACACTTAAAATAGTGCAACACTGTTTCATTAAATCAGAAACTGTTGAACATACTTTCACTGTGGGTTAACATGATATTAGATTGAACTAAAGACCTATGCCTTGTCCTAACCAATCTATGCACTGAGCACATGGTGAAGATCTGTGCTGCAGGCTGTGAGCTCTGTCCTACTAGGAGGCTGGAGCTAGAATGAACGGGAACTCTGATGCCCCCTGTCTTTATAGTGAGTGTGCTCTAACTGGTAATTGGCTGCAGTGTGTGTGTGTTGATTGGTCCCACTGTGTGTCCATCAGTGTGTGTGTACCTGCACCATGATATACTGGTGTATATTATGACATCCCCCCTTTTATAAAAGAATGTATATGTGTGGCAATAAATAGTGTATGGTGAGAATGTTCTTAACTACGTGTGGGGTGCGAAGACATATTTACAGGACTACGTACATGAGAACTAAGCTATTTACATGGGAAGGTGCCTGGTGCCGAGAAACAGTATGCAACAAGAATAATGAGATGAACACTATATACAAACCAGGTAAACAATCAAACAAAGCAAGAAAACAATTCAGAAAGTCTATAAGTCCGCAAAGTTCATAAATTAAGTCTCTGAGGTGGGCGACAAATTCTGGTTGACCGCCTCAAGGGTGGGTCGAGAACCGCCGGTTCAGGAGCGGGCTGGACTGCGTCAGAGTCAGGGGGATGCAGAGTGACAGGGATTTCTGCTTAGTCTGTGGGAGGGTCAGCAGGAGGGCGAGGTGACAGAGGAGAATCAAGTAGCGAGCGTGGAACAAGACGAAGGGCGCGTCGATTGCGGCGCCGAATGGAGCCATCCGGTAGACGAACCAGGAACGAGTGGGAGGGCCATCTGCCGAAGGACAACAGCAGTCGCAGACCAGCCACCATCTGGAAGATAGATGCGGACGTTGTCATCTGGAGCCAGAGCCGGGAGATCAGCTGCACGGGAGTCATCAGCCGCCTTGTGCTGTGCACGAGGCAGCTGCATCCAGCGAAGGACCGGAACGTGGTCGAGGTCTGGGACATGAATGGGCGGCACCGTCGTCCTCAGGGTACGACCCATGAGCAACTGGGCTGGCGACAGGCCAGTGGACAGTGGGGCGGAGCGATAGGCCAGCAAGGCGAGGTAGAAATCGGACCCAGCATCGGCAGCCTTGCAGAGGAGCCGTTTGACTATATGTACTCCCTTCTCCGCTTTGCCATTGGATTGGGGGTACAGGAGGCTGGATGTCACATGGGCAAAATTGTACCACCTGGCAAAGTTGGACAATCCCTGGTTGGCGAAGCAGGGGCCATTGTCCGACATAACCATGAGCGGGATGCCGTGTCGAGCAAAGGTTTCCTTACAGGCCCGAATGACTGCAGATGAGGTGATGTCGTGCAACCGTATCACTCCGTGTAATTCGAAAAGTAGTCCATGATGAGGACATAGTCTCTACCCAGCGCGTGGAACAGGTCGATGCCCACCTTGGTCCATGGTGACGTGACCAATTCATGGGGTTGCAGGGTCTCACGTGGTTGGGCCGGCTGGAAGCGCTGACAAGTGGGGCAGTTGAGCACTGTGTTGGCTATGTCCTCATTGATGCCGGGCCAGTACACTGCCTCTCGGGTCCATCGGCGGCACTTTTCCATGCCCAGGTGGCCCTCGTGTAGTTGCTCCAGAACGAGCTGGCGCATGCTATGCGGGATGACAATGCAGTCCAGTTTTAGAAGAATCCCGTCTACTACCGCCAGATCATCTCTGACATTATAAAACTGAGGGCACTGGCCCTTGAGCCACCCGTCTGTTAGGTGGTGTATGACACCTTGTAGATTGAACTAAAGACCTATGCCTTGTCCTAACCAGTCAATGCACTCAGCACATGGTGAACATCTGTGCTGCAGGCTGTGAGCTCTGTCCTACTAGGAGGCTGTAGCTAGAATGAGCGGGAACTCTGATGCCCCCTGGCTTTATAGTGCATGTGCTCTAATTGGTGATTGGCTGCGGTGTTGTGTGTGTTGATTGGTCCCGCTGTGTGTCCATCAGTGTGTGTATCTGCACCATGATGTATTGGTGTATATTATGACAATGTGCTCACCAGATTGTGACCCTGACGCTGCTCTAGAACTAGGTCCCACCGAGGTCTGTGTCTCTGTGCTGGTGGAGGGTGGGTGTGAGCACACTGATGGGTCAACAATGTTGGTGTCTGTGGAATCCTTGTTTGTGCTCTTCCTAGCCTGGAGTCCATCCTTGACCCCCTCAGCTGCCTCCCTGATGTGCCTGCGGAAAAAAGGAGAGATTATTAATGCATGGCAGGAAGCTGTGAAACAGAAGCCATCACTCACACCATGGCTGTCTGATGTATGCTGCAGTGCTGGATCCTGACTTGGCTGGGCACTGCCAACCACCCTGTCAGCACACAAACGGTCCACAGCCTCCCCGCCCAGCTGAATTGCTCCATCTTCAGAGTCTGTGAGAATCTGGAGTTCAGCCATTCCTCCACCAGTCGGAGATCTCTCTCTCTTGTTGTGAGCCGACTTGTCCTTCATGAAGACAGATAGAGAGAGTGTAAGCAAGGTGCGTGCTAGGCCAGATAGTAAGTGTGGGCAGCATGGTAGTACAGTGGTTAACATGGCTGCTTCACAGCGCCAGGTCCCAGGTTCGATTCCAGGCTTGGATCACCATTTGTGCGGAGTCTGCACGTTCTCCATGTGTGTGCGTGGGTTTCCTCCGGGTGCTCCGGTTTCCTCCCACACTCCAAAGATACGCAGTTTAAGTTGATTGGCCATGCTAAATCGTTCTTAGTGCACAAAAAAACAGGTTAGGTGGGATTACTGGGTTACGGGGATAGGGTGGAAGTGTGGGGCTTAAGTCGGGTGCTCCATCCAAGGGCCGGTGCAGACTCGATGGGCCAAATGGCCTCCTTCTGCACTGTAAATTCTGTGATGATCTATGATGCCTGGTCTGTGTGGGTGGTGAGTGGGGCCATGATTGGGATGAGGACAGGACCCACAGGAGAGATGAAGGTGTGTGTGTGGGAGAGTTAGTGTCGGTGTCCCTTGAGCTGGCATTGAGTGGGATCCTTGTGCATGTGTGATTGTTCTGTGCATGTGTGATTTGGGAGCGATGAGAAGAGTGATTTACTCTGTAGGAATGGAGGAGATCATTAATCGTCTTTTGGCACAGGATGGCTTTCCTCCTTTGGAGGCCATTGGCACTGCCCACTGCTGCCACCACCTTCCATGCTGGATTGGTCACCTTGCTTGGTGATCTTCACTCAGTGACAGCATAGAGGACATCACAGTATGCCTCCACTGCATCTAGTAGGCTCTCACCCCCTCAGAGAGAGGCATAGCTAAATGTAGGGGCAGCATTTCTCTTGACTTTGGTAGCCAACAGTTGCCAGCAACTTCCTATCCCTTTGGGCGTACTAGGTCTGCGCAGAGGAGGCTTTTAAATATTGCACCCAGGTTACTGAAATTCTGAGGCCACAGGGGGGTAGGTAAATCAACAGCCTCACCAACAGCAATCTGACATGAAACTTGTGTCTCTACATTTTCAAACAAATGGCAGAGGAAAAAAACACCATCAATGTCGGCTGGTCAAACGCCACCTTGTCCGCCCAAAATCAGATTTTTTTGACTTCTGGAATGATTCCGCCCTTAAGTTGAAACACTACCCAAATTCAATTCTCAAGAAGAGTGGCGATTGATTCAATTTTTTATTTTTGCAAAAAGACCTCTCAAACAACTTCGAGGCCACTCCTCACTCAGGCTGTTTTATGTAGTTTTAGAAATTATGCAAAAAAATTATAATGGAATTTGAAAAAGTCAAAATTCTGCAAAGCCAAAAGATAGTGCAGTGCAATGTGGTCGATTACATATGCATCACTTGAATGCAGCACAGCTACACCAGGAAACTCGTGCTGTTTTGCCAGCTTGCTGAGGCAAACTGCAATCGAAGGCTATATTCCCGCAATATAAATGATGCGCACAAACACAGGTGAGCATAAATTTTTACAATCTCATGTAAATGGCAGGGATTAAGAGATTTTGGTTTAAGATTAAAAATCAATGAGAGCAGTCACTTCTTATTTCAATGTGTAAATGATGAAAGGTACGCCTGCTGTGTGAACTGAATTAAGGGCTGTGGAAATGAATTTATGTAAATTAAAAGTTCAAGCTAACCTTAGTGGAAATATATCTGTTTAAATCTATACTGATTAGTCTGAGTTGCGAAATATTTCCACAATCACTATGAAGTCTGCTTGCTGCTACATCCAATTCAACAGAATAAAATAAAAAGTAAAATAGTGCTGGTTCTGGAAATCTGAAATAATAAACCGAAAATAACAGAAAACACGAAGCAGGTCTGGCAGCGTCTGTGGAGAGCAAAGCTGAGCTAGAATTTAAAGTCAAATATGATTCTTCTTCAGGACAGGAGATTCAAAATCACGACCAGAAAATCAAAAACAGAACCACATGCAAGTTAAACAAGCCAAAAAAACCAAAACATAGGCTTGGTTTCAAATTGGAGTCAGAAATGAATAAAAAGGTGGTCAGTGACACAAGGACAGAATGGGGGATGCTGGATCAGGAAACCAGGCAATGATCAGATTTTTGACCATTTTGTGCCATGCAAGTATGTCTTAAGACATTGTTCAAAAAAGCTTGTAAGAATAGCCTCAGGACAGCCACAGGCCACTTAGCTTAATATAAGTGGTGGACAAGCTTCTAGAAACAATTATTTGGGATAGAATTAGTAGTCACATTTGAATTGACTAAGAAGAGTCAGCATGGATTTCTAAAGGGGAAATTGTGTTTAACTGACTTGCTGGCATTTTTGAGGAGGTAACAGAAAGAGTCAAATGAATAATGCTGTTGATGTGGTGTACATGGACTTTCAGAAGGCATTCAAAACAATGTCACACAACAAACTTGTGAGAATACCGAGAGTTCGTGGAATAAAAGGGACAGAGCAATGTAAATACAAAATTGGCTGAATGCTATGAAGCAGAGTAGAGTCATGGACCTTTGCAGCACAAAGAGAGGCACTTTGGCCCATCGTGTCTGTGCTGGCCATCAAGAACCTATCTATTCTGATGCCATTTCCAGCACTTGGCCTGTAGCTTTTTATCCAATGGTGTTTCAAATGCTCATCTAAATGTTTATTAAATGTTGTGAGGGTTCCTGCCTCTATCCGTCCTTTCAGGCAGCAACTTCCAGATTCCCACCAGCTTCTGGGCGCAAAAGGTTTTCCTCAAATACTCTCTAAATTTCCTGCCCATTACCTTAAATCTATGCCCCATTATTGACCCTTCTACTAAGGTGAAATGTTTTTTTTCCTATCTACCCTATCTATGTCCCTTATAATTTTGTGATGTAAATTAAAAATTAAATGAAAGTGATGCTCAATGGATATTTTTCAGGCTGGTGGAAGATTTGTAGTTGTTTTCCCCAGGGGTTGGTATTAGGACCATTGCTTTACCTGACATATAGTAATGATCGACATCTTAGTGTACAGGGATGTTGCAGTTGATATGCAAGTTGGAAGTGTTGTAAACTGTGACAAGGACAGAGTAGAACTTCAAAAGTGCATGGACAAGTTGGTGTTCAAAATTATTAGGGGGCTGGATGGAGTAGATCGAAGGAACTGTTCCTGCTCATAAAAGGATCAAGAATGAGAGGCCACAGATTTGCAAAGTTATTTGCAAAAGAAGCAAATGTGATGTGAGAAAAAACGACTTCACACAAGTGGTTCGGGACTGGAATACACTGCCTGAAGTGCGTTGGAGTTAGGTTCCATTGAAGCACTCAAGGCAGCATTAAATGATTACTTGAATAGAAATAATGTTTAGGGATATGGGGAAAAGGCAGAAGAATGGCACCAAGTCAAGGTGCTCATTTGGAGAGCTGCTCCAGACTCAATGGGTCAAATGTTCTCTTTCTGCACTGTAACAACTCTGTGATTTCTAAGGATCCTCAGCAGAGACCAGACAACTATTTGATTTGAACATGTAAATGCATTTTAATTGAATGCCACCATATGTTCAATGCCTTGATATTCATTCTGGTAATTACACTGCCCCCGAGTTTACCCATATAAACTAGAAGATGCATACTTGTATATTTTGCACTGGCAGGCAACCAGCATTTGAACGGAGATTTACTGGCGTTAGCAAAACAAGGTAGTTTTAAGGGATTTATATTTGATTGGTAAACATTAGAAATAAGGTATAGTTTTAAGTGTGTTTAATGTAATGTTTAATGTAATGATTTAAAGAAATCCCCCCCTGACCACTGCCTTAAGCGCTTCCCATAGCGTGGTGGCCGTAACCTCACCCGTGTCATTTAGTTCCACATACCCCCGAATGGCAGTCCTCATCCGCTCGCACACCTCCTCATCTACTAACAATCTCTCATCTAATCTCCAATGCGGACGCTGTTCCCCCCCCCTCCCCCAAACTTGTAAGTCCACCTAGTGTGGTGTGTGGTCTGAGACCACAATCACTGAATACCCTGAGGCGACCAGCCCCACCAGCAGAGTCTTATCCACTACAAAGTAATCGATCAATGAATACACACTGTGCACATGGGAGAAGTACGACAATTCATCACCCTCGGCCTCTCAAACCTCCATAGGTCCATCCCCCATGCGCTCCTTGAACCCCCTTAGTTCCTTCGCCACCGCCGACACCCTCCCCGACCGCGAACACGACCGATCCAATCTCAGCTCGATAACCGTATTAAAATCCCCCCTCATGATCAAACGATGTGAGTCCAGGTACAGGATCCTCCCCAAAACCTGCCTCATAAATTCAACATCATCCCAATTTAGGGAATACAAGTTCACCAGGACCACTGGGATCCCCTCCAATTTCCCGCTCACCATCACGACTGCCCACTTGTTTATTAGCACCACTACTCCACGCGTCTTCATATCCAACACTGAGTGAACAACCTATCCAACCCACCCCTTACTCAGCCTAATCTGGTTCCCAATCTTCAAATGCATTTCCTGTAGAAATGCCACATCCGCCTTTAAGCACCTCAGGTGTGCGAACACGTGCGAATGTTTGACCGGCCCCATCAGCCCTCTCACATTCCATGTGACCAGCCTGTTTGGGGGCACCCCTCCTCTGCCGATCAACATGACCCTCCTTGGGCCAGCCCCCGGACCGCGTCCTGCAACCCGCCAGGTCTGCCCTCGGATGTCCATAGTCACCAACTCCCTCCTTATTGCACATCAACCACCCAACCCCCATCAGCACCCCCCTCCCCTGAGCAACACAATAATCCCACCCCCCTCTAAACCTCTAACCACCTGATCGTCCCCCCACTGTGCTCCTGTGAACTAGCTCGCCCGGCTAGCCTGTCAGCCTCCGCCCATGGCGCCAAGCATCCTACCCCCCATCGATTCCCCTCCCCCTGTTTGCACACTACCAGAGTGCAAGCAACACTAACAATGAAAAGAAGAAAACGGTACACTCACCCTCCACCGTTCTCCGGCCTCCCACTAAAGAACTCCATAAAAATGCTAAATAGCCCCTAAGAGAAGAGAGGCTCTCCCCTGGCCATCACCCAAAACAAGAGAACCCAGCACAATACAACAAAAGAGATGCAGGGAGATCCAACACCACCTCGCATTTCCTCCAATGTCCTCCCTCTGCTGCCAGTTCATTGCGTCTCAAAAACTCCATTGCCTCCTCCGGTGTTCCAAAATAATAATTGCGGCTGTTGTGGGTCACGCAGAGGCGGGCCGGTTACAGCATCCCGAACTTCACCCCCTTTAAAGAGGGCAGCCTTGACCCGATTGAATCTAGCTCACCTCTTTGCCAGTTCTGCACCCAGTTCCTGATATACCCAGAGCTCGTTACGTTCCCAGGTACATCTCCTCGTCTGCTTGGCCCACCGCAAGATCTTCTCCTTATCCAAAAACTGGTGTAACCTCACCACCATTGCCCTCGGCGGCTCATTCACCTGTGGCCTCCTTATCAGCTTGACTATGCACCCGATCAACATCCAGGGGCGGTCGAAGGCCTGCTCCCCCATTAGCTGTTCTTCGAGGCCGTCCGGCATCCCCACTATTCTCAGATTCTGCCTCCAGGAGCGGTTCTCCAAATCCTCCACTTTCTCCTTGAGACGCTTCTGAGTCTCCCTCCGCATCTCAAAATCGGGTCTCCAGCCTCAGCTCCACACGATCGATCCCTGTTTTCAGCAGGTCTGCCACCTTCGCCACGTCCTCTTGAGCCTCCCTCGTCTGTTGGCTGAACTTTTTGTTTAGAAAGCCCACCAACTGCTCCGTCGACCATTGGGCTGGTCGGACCGATCCCTTACTCTCCGCCGTCTTCCCCTGTGTCGCACAAAGGGTTTCTTGTCCCTGCAGCTCCTTTCGTCTAGACCAACTTCTGGTCCGCGGACCCATCCACCGACCTCACCAGTAAAGTGTAGCTTTCCTCCACCACCTTCGCACCTTTTTTCTCCAAAACATCCACCCGGCAACTGGGGGCAAAAAAGAAAAAATGCCTCGAGTGGGAGCTGCCAAATGCTAGTCGAAATATTGTTGCAACCGCTAATTTAAATATTCAAATCAATAGCCCCTACATAGGAAGGTATGTGCACACAGTTGAACCTACCCATCTTAAACCTGGTACATATTGGAGTCGGAGGTGCTACCATTTTTGAAAAGCTTTTTTAAAATTGTGGACGTCGCTGGCTAGGTCATTATTTATTGCCAATCCCTAATTGCCTTTTGAGAATGTGCTGGTGAGTTACCTTCATGAACGCTGCAGTCCATGCAGTATAGCTACTCCCAGAATGCTGTTCGGAAAGGATTGCCCAGAAGTATGGTGGAGCGTTTTTACAGCTGTTGTGAATTCCCAGATTGGCTGGAAAGTTTTCAGAATGCTCATAGCAATGGCGGAGGACCAGGTGACCCATCCACACAAAGGCTGCCACCGATTTAGGGGCAGCAGTTGCAGCGTCTCTGGAAGATGAAGCAGAGGCTGCATGAAGGACAAGCTCTTGAGATTTTCTCTGTCAAATGGAGCCGGATTCAACCAGGTCCTTGACAACAACAGGAGAAAGTCTGGAAGACCAGCAAATACTTCCAATATCTCTGTGTGCATACAATTTCAGAATGCCACTGTATTGAGGTCCTCTTTTGCATTCTCTGCAGCCAAACTTGTCTGTAAGCTCGGCCTCTAGTGGGATTGTGAAAAGCTATCCTTTACGCTTGGATATGTTACAGCCCGCATACACCCATTTACGCTCTACGTGCTGATCCCAACTCTATGTTAGCCTGCAATATAGTGTAGTGCCAGTATCTAAGCTGGAAACTGTGGCTGTCAGCTCAGCCAACTTTATCATACAGTGCTGTGCTGCTACTTTCCTTCTCCCTCTTGGGAATGCTGTGGCTGCGTGAGTGGGTGTCTGAAAGCAAGGATTCAAAGGGGAAGGTTGGTGTCAGGGAAGGATGGTGGGCTGAGAAGCAAGAGACCCATGGTCACACTATCAGCAGTCTGCACATCATGCAAGACAGCAGAGTGGCAGTCATTTGGGGAATAAGGCACAAGGCATTATCCATAAGGTGTTCAAGAACTCTGCTAGACATGGGGCTGGATTCTCCCTTCCTGAGGCTAACCTCTGGTGCCCAAGGAGGATCCGTGGTGTTTCACGATGGGAAAATCAGCACGAAACCCTCACCGATACCGGTACTGGTGAGGGGCTAGCACCAGTGCCGCATGAAAAACCGGCAGAACACGCGGAAAATGGTCGGAGAATCGCCGGGTCCCAGGTCACACATGCACAGGGCTGACAGGCTGCAACCACGCACGCCTACAACCCCCACACACATGCTGGTTGTGCCGGAAAAAATGGCGCCGGCTGTACCTGTCCACCCCAACCCCACAGCCCCGCTCCTGGCCAGCCCCCACCACTCCCCCCAGCCCTGGCAGAAGTCCCCTGGCCAGTGGCACGGATCTCAGTCGAGTGTGGCGGCGCTGGGCACTGACTGCAGCCAGCACGCCAGGCTCCCGACCGCGATGCATCACAGGGATTCTGGCAGCGCTAGCTTGG
The DNA here is from genome assembly GCF_047496885.1 of Scyliorhinus torazame. NCBI lineage: Eukaryota > Metazoa > Chordata > Chondrichthyes > Carcharhiniformes > Scyliorhinidae > Scyliorhinus > Scyliorhinus torazame. Next base: position 93,757,708 of record NC_092714.1, on the reverse strand, counting down.
TGAAGAAAGTACCAAGCACTGCACATTCAATACTCCTTTTGGCAGATATTGTTTTCTTTGTATGCCCTTTGGCATTATATCTGTGTCCGCGATATTCCACAGAGCTATGGAACATATCATTGAGGGCATTGAGGGGGTCCACGTCTTTGTAGATGACATTATCGTATGGGGTTCCACCTTAGAGAAACACAATGGCAGACTGACAAAGCATCAGGAGGAGTGGGCTGAGGCTCCATAAGGCCAAATACCAGTTTGAAGTACAGGATATTACATTCCTGGGCGACAAGCTTTCTGTTCACGGAATAGAGCCAGATGAAATGAAGGTTAATGCCAGACTAACCATGCCCCGGCCCACGGATAAAAAGGAATACTACGAATAATGGGCATGATCAACTTCATAGGGAAGTTTGTTTCCAATCTCTCAGCCAAAACAGCGTGTCTCAGAAACATCCTACAGAAGGTGAATTATTTCACTTGGGCAGAGCAGCGTGAGCAGGAGTGGCTCCAGCTAAAGAAAGCTCTTACAGCCATGCCCGTGCTGATGTTTTTTGATCCAACAAGGAACACCAAAATATCTACTGACACTCAAAAGATGGTATAGGTGCAGTATTGCTGCAACAAGAAGATGGAAACAACTGGAAACCTGTGGCATATACTTCACGGTCAATGACCGAGTCTGAGTGCAGATAGGCACAGATCAAAAAAGAATGCCTCGGACTGGTAGTTGGCTTGGAAAAGTTCCATATATGGTCTACCCACTATTACCATTGATGGATCACCGAAAACATGTTGCAATCATAAAAAAGAATCTCAACGAAATGTCTCCATGGATACAGTGTCTCAGGCTGAAGCTTCAAATTTCTGACTTTGAGTTAATAGACCAACATAGTGGTAGCAGGTGCGTTATCCAGAGCTCCAACAGCACATGATGTCAGCTCTACTGGAGATTCAAATTCGAAATGAATTGTCGAAGAGACAGCAAAAGATGAGGAGCGGGATTCTCCCCTACCCAGCGTGGGATCCCGGAGGGACGGAGTAGCGTGAACAACTCCGGCGTCGGGCCGCCCCAAAGATGCGGAATCCTCCGCACCTTCGGACGCAAGGCCCGCCCCGGAGTGGTTTGCCAGCCGGCGAGAATGGGGCTTGGCGCCATGCCACCGGCTCCGGAGGGCCTCCACCGGCCGGCGCCAGTTGGCACATGTGCGGGAGCGCCAGCGCGTGCTGGCATCATCCCCACGCATGCGCAGAGGGCTTTGTTTCCGCACCGGGAATGGTGGACCGCTACAGCCTCCGGTGCGGAGGAATAGACTGCCCCCACGGCACAAGCCCGCCCGCGGATCGGTGGGCCCCGATCGCGGGCCAGTCCACTGAGGAGGCACCTCCCGGGGCCAGATCCCCCCACGCCCTCCCAAGAACCCCGGAGCCCGCCCGCGCCGCCAGGTCCCGCCGGTAAGGGACCTATTCCAATTTACGCCGGCAGGACTGGCAAAAGATGGGCGGGGCTTCGGCCCATCGCGGGCCGGAGAATTCGGCAGCCCCGGCTTCCATTGAGTCGCGCGGGACACCGCCATTCTCCGAGGCGGGCGGCGTGATTTTTGCGGGGCCGGAGAATTAGGAAGACGGCAGGGACGGGTTTCACGCCGACCCCCAGCGATTCTCCGACCCTGCAGGGTATCAGAGACCTCCACTGTCTCTGATACCCAGAACCCCCACTGTCTCTGATACCCTGAACCCCCACTGTCTCTGATACCCAGAACCCCCACTGTCTCTGATACCCAGAACCCTCACTGTCTCTGATACCCAGAACCCTCACTGTCTCCGATACCCAGAACCCTCACTGTCTCCGATACCCAGAACCCTCACTGTCTCCGATACCCAGAACCCTCACTGTCTCCGATACCCAGAACCCTCACTGTCTCCGATACCCAGAACCCTCACTGTCTCCGATACCCAGAACCCTCACTGTCTCCGATACCCAGAACCCTCACTGTCTCCGATACCCAGAACCCTCACTGTCTCCGATACCCAGAACCCTCACTGTCTCCGATACCCAGAACCCTCACTGTCTCCGATACCCAGAACCCTCACTGTCTCCGATACCCAGAACCCTCACTGTCTCCGATACCCAGAACCCTCACTGTCTCCGATACCCAGAACCCTCACTGTCTCCGATACCCAGAACCCTCACTGTCTCCGATACCCAGAACCCTCACTGTCTCCGATACCCAGAACCCTCACTGTCTCCGATACCCAGAACCCTCACTGTCTCCGATACCCAGAACCCTCACTGTCTCCGATACCCAGAACCCTCACTGTCTCCGATACCCAGAACCCTCACTGTCTCCGATACCCAGAACCCTCACTGTCTCCGATACCCAGAACCCTCACTGTCTCCGATACCCAGAACCCTCACTGTCTCCGATACCCAGAACCCTCACTGTCTCCGATACCCAGAACCCTCACTGTCTCCGATACCCAGAACCCTCACTGTCTCCGATACCCAGAACCCTCACTGTCTCCGATACCCAGAACCCTCACTGTCTCCGATACCCAGAACCCTCACTGTCTCCGATACCCAGAACCCTCACTGTCTCCGATACCCAGAACCCTCACTGTCTCCGATACCCAGAACCCTCACTGTCTCCCTCTCGACCTGTCCATTACCCCGGCGGTTGTAACTGGTCGTCCTGCTAGAGGCGATGCCCTTGCTGAGCAGGAATTGATAGGACCCCCTATCACTCGTCAATCACGATCAGGAAGTACGTACTTCCTGATCGTGATTGACGAGTACTCCTGGTTCCCATTCGCCATCCCCTGCCCCGACATGACCGCAACCACCGTCATCAAGGCCCTCCATAGCATCTTTGCACTGTTCGGGTTCCCCGCTTACATACATAGTGATAGGGGGTCCTCCTTAATGAGCGACGAACTGCGTCAATTCCTGCTCAGCAAGGGCATCGCCTCAAGCAAGTCGGTGGGCGGAGGAAGCCTTTGAAGTCCATGCTGAGGCGTTCAAAGGGACGGGAAGCCTTTATCAGGTGCGCTTTCTCTGGCTGGTAGAAGTGCGGTTTGCACTCCGCCCAGACTTGGCAGTCCCTGGTGGCTGTCCTGACCGCCTCGATGGAGTAGGGCAGGTTGCGGGTCTTGATAAAGTGGAAGAAGCGAGTGACCCCCGGGTGGCAGAGGTCCTCGTGGAGGGCTCGGAGGCGGTCCACTTGTGCGGTGGTACATGTGCCGCGGGACAGGGCATCAGGAGGCTCGTTTAGCTTCCCGGGACGATACAAGATCTTGTAGTTGTAGGTGGAGAGTTCGATCCTCCACCGCAAGATCTTATCGTTTTTTATCTTGCCCCGCTGTGCATTATCGAACATGAAAGCAACCGACCGTTGGTCGGTGAGGAGAGTGAATCTCCTGCCGGCCAGGTAATGCCTCCAATGTCGCACAGCTTCTACGATGGCCTGGGCCTCCTTTTCGACTGAGGAGTGACGGATTTCGGAAGCATGGAGGGTACGTGAGAAGAAGGCCCCGGGTCTGCCCGCTTGGCTGAGGGTGGCCGCCATAGCTCCGTCAGACGCGTCGCTCTCGACCTGGAAGGGGAGGGACTCGTCGATTTCTGCTTTGATACGGCTGCAGGCCTGGCGGGCCTCTATTGACAGGGGAAAAATTGTGGATTGGATCAAGGGACGGGCCTTGTCCGCATAGTTGGGAATAGTAAGAGAAAAACCCTAGGCAGCGCTTCAGGGCCTTGGAGCAGTGAGGGAGGGGGACCTCCATAAGGGGGCGCATGCATTCAGGGTCAGGGCCTATAACTCCATTTTGCACTACGTAGTCAAGGATGGCTAGACGGTCAGTGCTAAACACGCATTTATCCTTGTTATACGCAAGGTTAAGGATCTTTGCGGTCTGGAGGAATTTTCGGAGGTTGGTGTCGTGGTCCTGCTGGTCGTGGCCGCAGATGGTGATATTATCGAGATACGGGAACATTGCCTGTAAACTGTACCGGTCAACCATTCGGTCCATCTCGCGCTGGAAGACCGAGACCCCGTTAGTGACACCGAAGGGAACCCTTAAGAAGTGGTAGAGCCGCCCATCTGCCTCGAAGGCAGTGTATTTGTGGTCACTAGTGCGGATGGGGAGCTGGAGGTAGGCGGACTTAAGATCCACCGTGGAGAAGATCTTGTAATGCGCGATCCTGTTTACCAGGTTGGATATGCGGGGGAGAGGGTACGCGTCCAGCTGCATAAACCTGTTGATGGTCTGACTGTAGTCGATTGTGGTGATGTGCATCAATGTAAATGCATGTAGGCTAGCTAGACACTAAAGGGAGAACCAGTGACAGCACACACACACACACACACTCAACCAATAGGTCAGTTAGATAGGACACGACCAATGGACATTCACGATACACACAGAGGTGACACCACCACAGGAGGGCATTACACCAACCCATATATAAAGGACACCACACACATGATCTGCTTCTTTCCAGTGGAGACAGTCAGTGAGTAGAGACACAGGGTTGATTCAATATTACACCCACCACATGGATTGCAGCACTGGTTAGTCAGTCTGGGTAGCTATAGTAGGATTAGCAGTAGTGTCGAACCCGAGTAATAGAAGTGTAAATAGTTTGATAAACATGTTGAAGTCACCTCCACGTCTGAACCTTCCTTTGTCAAGTGCACCACAAGGAAGCCGCTTATATTACACCTACAACATAACAAACCAGCGATGACCATCCTATGCTTCTCCCCGGTCTTTACCACCACTACTTGAGCTCTTCAGGGACTGTTGCTAGCTTCAACGACTCCTTCCCTTAGTAGCCTCTGGACCTCTGACCTAATAATGATCCAACCCTGGGCACTGTACCGTCTGCTCCTGGTGGCGACGGGTTTGCAATCCGGGGTGAGGTTTGCAAACAGGGAAGGCGGATCGACCTTGAGGGTCGAGAGGCCGCAGACAGTGAAAGGGGGTATAGGGCCGCCGAATTTGAAAGTTAGACTTTGGAGATTGCACTGGAAGTCTAACCCTAGGAGTGTGGCCACGCAGAGGTGGGGAAGGATGTAGAGCCAGTAATTTTCAAACTCCCTTCCCTGGACCGTGAGGTTTGCTACACAAAACCCCTTTATCTCTATTGAGTGGGAACCGGAGGCCAGGAGATTTTTTGATTAACGGGATGGACGAAGAGAGAGCAGCGCCTTACTGTGTCAGGGTGTATGAAGCTCTCCTTGCTTCCAGAGTCGATTAAGCAGGACATCTCGTGCCCGTTGATTAGTACTGTTGTTGTAGCAGTTGAGAGTGTTCGAGGCTGGGATTGGTCCAGGGTCACCGAGGCTAATCGCAGCAGTTGAGTGTTCTCTTCGGGACGTGTGTGGTCAGCCGAGCTGGGGTCCTGGGAGTCCATCCAAGATGGCGGCTCCCATTGGTCACACATGGCTGGGGGTGCTCAAAATAGAGGCGCCCATCCATCGCACGTGGCGTCCGCGGGACAAGATGGCGGCATCCGGGGGCCGCACGTGGCCCTGGAGGAGGAAGATAGCAGCGCCCGCTGGCCACATAGGGACCGTGGAGAGGTTTGTGGTGGCAATCCGCATTCGCCACCGGAGACCGCGGCGACCGCAGGGGCCTGGCACACCACCACGAAGTGGCCTTTTTTGCCCCATCCCTTGCAGGTGGATGCGCGGGCTGGGCAGCGCTGCCAGGGGTGCTTGGCCTGCCCGCAAAAGTAGCAGCGGGGCCCCCTGGGGTTGCCAGGCCACCTTGCAGCACAAGCTTGTGGGGGGATGGGAGATGTCTCGGGGTCGGCTGCGGAGGGGTTCCACACTGCCCAGGGGGCTTCAAAGGCCTGTGCCTTCTTGAGGCCCAGGGTGTATTTTTCCAGCAATCGCTGGCGGATTTGGGAGGACAGCATACCTGCTACAAAAGCGCCCCGGATCAAAAATTCTGTGTGGTCACTCGCCGAAACTTGCGGGCAGCTGCAGTTTCTCCCCAATACCAGGAGCGCACGGTAGAATTCTTCCAGCGATTCCCCAGGGATTTGTCGCCTCGTTGCTAGCAGGTGTCGGGCATAGACCTGGTTTACCGGGTGAATATAATGTCCTTTTATCAGCTCCATTGCTGCATCGAAGTCATCCGCGTCCTCGATGAGGGTGTAAATTTCTGGGCTCACCCTCGAGTACAGGACTTGCAATTTCTGTTCTCCCGTGGGTGTGTTTTCGGCCGTTCCGAGGTATCCTTTACAACACTCCAGCCAGTGCTTGAAGGTTGCCGCTGAGTTCGCTGCGTGGGGGCTGAGTTGCAGACACTCCGGCTTGATTCGGAGTTCTATCCTTTTAAATCTAGCTTATTAAATTTATGCACGATCAGTGACCACTAAAGCGAGGTTGTAGTCCAACTGAAGGCTTTAATAAGCTAGATGTTTCCCCCAGCAGCTCAGGTACAGGAAGAAGGCTGCTGGGGCAGCACGGGCTCTTATACCCCACCTTGCAGAGCGGAGCTACCATATAGCTTGACCAATAGGAAACATAATATCTACCAATGGTGTTCCAGCATTACCAGGTACTGTAATACCTCTACACAGACTACCACAGTTCCATACTCAGAAACTTCACTGTCTCCAATATCCAGAGCCCTCACGGTCTCCCATATTTTGAAGTTTCATTGTCTCCGATACCCGGAGCCCTCACTGACTCCGACACCCAGAGCCCTCACTATGTCCGATACCCAGAGTTTTCATTGTGTCTCATACCCAGAAACTTCGCTGTCGCCAATATCCAGAGCCCTCACTGTCCCCCATACCCAGAACCCTCACTGTCTCCCATACCCAGAACCCTCACTGACTCCCATACACAGAACCCTCACTGCCTCACATACCCAGAACCCTCACTGCCTCCCATACCCAGAACCCTCACTGCCTCCCATACCCAGAATCCTCACTGTCTCTCCTACCCAGAATCCTCATTGTCTCTCCTACCCAGAATCCTCATTCTCTCCGAAATAAGTTCTCCTGCCACATCCTGGTTCTTTTATCATAGCTCTTTGAATTGTTTCCCTTTAAGTATTGATACAATTCCATTTTCATAGCTTGATTGAATGTTTCCACCACCTTATCAGGCATTATGAAACTTCTTGTCACCTTCCATCAGCCGGAACAGCGTAAGCTGCAGAGTCCCATGCATGTGCTTACAGCAGTATTATTCAAACAGTTTGGCAGTTCGAGCACCACCTACAACCCCCTAACCTTCCTCCAGCACAATAGCAGGTTTCGAACAACTCCTCACGAGTTTATTGCTGTTGCTTCTGCTTTACGATATCTAAGTAATTATCAGTGTTTCTCTCGGAGACTGATTCAGTAGGCCAGTCTCCGCTTCCCATAGCTGGCTTGCAAATTGCTGTCTGATTATAGGGGCTCTAATAGCAAGCATATTCTACACACATAATAACAGGACCTATTTCCCTGAACCCTTAGTTTGCAGGCACCTATACCTTTTGACTACTTTTGAGACCTGCTTTGCCAGGTTTTTATCTTGAAAGTACTCAATTTTGCAGGCTCTTCCAAACACTTACTTTCCTCCCCAAGGTTTCCTGCTGCTGGATACCGAAATGGTTCAGATCCGAGGGTTTCATTTGGATACATGTTCTAGTTTAGTCTTTTCACGTTTTTAATATCTGGAGCCCACTATCAAAACCGGTTTCCTCGCACAAGCTGCTAATTCTAATAGAACGGCTGACTCATGTCATCCTGAAGCACGGGAGTGAAGATGAGTGGGGGCCCGGGAGCGATTGGTAATAAGTCAAACATCACACAGCAACAAAATAACATTTTGTTATTGGATTGAAACAGTGAAAAATGTATTAAAAATATTGTTGGCAGTGCAGTTTTAAGGTTGCACTTTGTGAATTAATTGCTCCTGATCCAGGTTTCTCTTGTAGCAGTTGCATTTTGGACTGATGCCAAGGGGTGAGTTTAAATCTCCCTGATGTGTTGGATACCAAAGGCGCATGCTGCATCATGACTCCTTGTCCAGTCCGATTTGCCCAACTGCAATGTTAAATTTTCTCACTCGAGTGTCAGCATACAAGTATGATGCTCACCCTAAACCCCCAACCACCTTTTGATGTATGCCTTTATGGGATATCAGAATGTCATAATGAGAAGAGAAATATATCATGTGATTCAGTCTTAGTTTCACCTTTGCTTTGAGCAGAGCATGGACACAGACACACATGTATTTACTAAATCTCTTACAAGCGATTGGTGCCTCGTTCAATAAAAAAGGTATTGTATTATTATAATAGTGTCATGATCGTCTTCCACCTTACAATACCGATCCCACCTTCCAATAAAATAAAGCCAGCTGCCAAACGCTGCCTGCTGTTAAAAATTCGAGCGAGGTTGCTTTCTCTTATATAGATTTTTACATTCATGCATAAATGTTATTAATCTATCAAATAATTTATCGAGCAAAAATTCTTATTTTCTTATTATGATCTTTCAATAAAAAAATCTCTCAATAGTCCAGCACAGCCTGTTGATTTTCTACGATGTCTGCTGCAATGAAACAATTCATTGAACTTCAACACAACAGGTCCCAAGTGAAAATTATGAAAAGGACCTTCTCTTCCGTGGGTGTCAGAAATCCAAGGCAAACTGCAGCGTTTTCAAAGAGCATCAATGAAGGCAATAATGATAATGGTAGCTGTTTTGGATTTCTTCATATTTCATGATTGCAGTTTTGCTGGAAAAAATAAAGTCTTGCTTTTATACCTTGCCTTTCAGGTCATGCCAGAGTGTTACACAGCCAAATAACATATCATACATAAGGGTGCATATTACAGTTTTAAGTATATAGCTGATTGTCAGGCCAATATGCCTGATAATTTCCCCCCACCCCGGCATTACATAACCCATTCACTTTGGCATGCACTCAGACATGACTCACAAAATTGCTCCCATGGCATGCGCCTGACGAGCAGAACCCACCAAGAGAGTTAAGGTGAATACATCACTCTCGGGAGGGTCATGCCTGGGCACTGCCCATGGCAATGCCCTCTGGCACTGCGAGGTCTTTAAAAGATGAAGTTGCTGATGCTTCCCCCAATAGCGTTATGTCGTGGGACCCAGTCTCTCAACGTTTTTCAACTAGTCCCCTGACAGCATGGCGGACAAAGCCAGCATTGGGGCAGGTAGCTTTTAATGTTGCTTTTCCCACCTGCTGCACCACTCTGCCAAAAAATAGGAACATTCTGCCCTGTGAGTTCGATGAGTCCTTGGATACTATCTCCAGAGCACATTGAATATTACCGGGCTTCGCTTCGATCCTAATCTTTTTACAACTAAAGAAAACACCACATTATCAGAAGGACGTGGAAGCTTTGGAGAGAGTGCAAAGAAGGTTCACCAGGATGTTGCCTGGTCTCGAGGGTGTTGGCTATGAGGAGAGGTTGAATAAACCAAGATTGTTTTCACTGGAAAGACGGAGGCTGATGGGAGACCTGGGTCTAGATTCTCCGCCCCGCCATGCCACATTTCTGCCCCGACCTGCCGGAGGGATTCTTCGTTACGCCAGCCGGTCAATGGGGTTTCCCATTGTGGGGTAGCCCCACGGCGTCGGGAAACCCCCGGGCAACGGCAAAACGGAGAATCACGCTCCTGATAGAGGTCTACAAAATGAGAGGCATAGACAAGGTGGACAGTCAGAGGCTTTTTCCAAGTGTGGAAGTGTCAGTTACAAGGGGGCACAGCTTCAAGATGAGAAAGTTGGTGCTGGAACGTGCTGCCAGAGGATGTGGTGGAAGCAGGCACATTAGTAACATTTAAGAGGCATCTGGATGGACACATGAATAGGGAGAAAATAGAGGGATGTGGACTGAGTAAGGGCAGTAGGGTTTTTTTTTTTTTAGTTAGGGCATCATGATCGGCACAAACTTGGAGGACTGAAGGGCCTCTTCCTGTGCTGTACTTGCTTTGTTCTTAGTTCTTTGGACACGGGAGCAATGCTGAAGACCAGAGCCAGCCAATCAGTTTTTGAAAAATCAGAACATCTTCCATTTCATTTCAACAACATTTTTCCTGACAGAAGAGTGAAATATGTAACTAAGTCAGGAAATGTCATAATTAATTTGCATAATATTGATCATTTAATAAAGCTCTCATATGCTTCATATGAGTTTTTTTTTTCAAAAATGGTAGCCTGGCAGGCCTATCAGAATCATAGAATTTACAGTGCAAAAGGAGGCCATTTGACCCATCAAGTCTGCACCGGCCCTTGGAAAGAGCACCCGACTCAAGCCCACGCCTCCACCCTTTCCCCATAACCCACCCAAGCTTTTTTTGGGACACTAAGGGCAATTTATCATGGCCAATCCACCTGACCCGCACATCTTTGGACTGTGGGAGGAAACCGGAGCACCCGGAGGAAAGCCACGCAGAAAACCATGTGACATATAAATACATTATGGAGCTGATGAGCTGGGAGAGGACTTTTCCTTACTTCCAGGTGGAAAATTTCCCAGTGGTTCATTTTTCATTCAAGTACTGATGATCCTTCTAGGAAAAGACTTATCTATTTATTCATTGTTCAATGCTATAGTCACTGCCTCTGAATACCATTTATTAGCATGTGGAAAATTGGCAGAAAGCATGCACTACACAGCACTCTCAGATTGAGGGGGTGCTTCAATGAAACCTGACACCAACCCACTTTCAAAATGTCATAATATCCACTCATGTATATAATGAGATGCAGACAGGCTGTGATTGACACACAGGATGACCAGTAAGCACACAACACAGTGCAGCCAATCACCAGACAGGACACTACCACTATAAAGCCAGAGGGCACTAGGTTTCCCGTGCTCTCGTAGCTCAGCCACTGAGACAGTCAGAGTCCACGAGCTAGCAAGTTCAAACACCATGAGGTAGCTAGTAAGTCTGGTCAGGCTACTACAAGGTCTCCAGTCAGTTCAGTATAGTGTCGACCCACAGCTGAATCTGTATATCAGTTATATCACTGAATAAAACAGTGTTGGATCTTCTCCAGTGTCAAACGTCTGTTTCTAGCTTCCCTGCATTGAGTTCAGTCCACATCAAATCTACCTGCCTAACACATCACAAAGGACCTACATCACAAAGGACCTACTTGCAGTTTAACCATGATGCACTTACTTTAACCCATTCCAAATAATCTCATATTTAAATTAGGTTCCAAAATTGGGGGTGCCATTTGAACTTAACGGTTGTGAGCTGGGTTTCCTGGACGTCAAAACATCTGACAGCTAAAGGAAGGTTGGAGCATTGCTTGTGGGCCAAGAATAGATAAAGTGCTTCCCCGACCCTTCAAGTTAACTTCTGCCGTGAACTGTTAAATCGCAAGATGCTCCAACCCCAAATGATCTTCGACAACTCATTGCCCCAAGTGCTCAGCCTCTATTCCCATCATTTGGACCTCTGCACTCCTGGGGCGAAATTCTCCGGTATCGGCGTGATGTCCGCCGACCGGCGCCCAAAACGGCGCAAATCAGTCGGGCATCATGCCGCCCCGAAGGTGCGGAATCCTCCGCATCTTTGGGGGCCGAGCCCTAACCTTAAGGGGCTAGGACTGCGACGGACTAATTTCCGCTCCGCCAGCTGGCGGAAAAGGCCTTTGGTGCCCCACCAGCCGGCGCGGAAATGACATCTCTGGACGGCACATGCGCGGGAGCGTCAGCGGACGCTCACGGCATCCCCACGCATGCACAGTGGAGGGAGTCTCTTCCGCCTCCGCCATGGTGGAGACCGTGGCGAAGGCGGAAGGAAAAGAGTGCTCCCACGGCACAGGCCCGCCGCGGGCCAGGCCACTGTGGGGGCACCCCCCTGGGGCCAGATCGCCCCGCGCCCCCCCCCACCCCCCCAGGACCCCGGAGCCCGCCCGTGCCACCTTGTCCCGCTGGTAATTTAGGTGGTTTAATCTACGCCAGCGGGACAGGCATTCTAGCTACGGGACTTTGGCCCATCCGGGCCGGAGAATCGTGGGGGCGGGGGGGCGCCAATCGGCGCAGCGCGATTCCCGCCGAATATCCGGTGTCAGAGAATTCGGCAAGGGTGGGATTCACGCCAGCCCCTGGCGATTCTCCGACCCGGCAGGGGTCGGAGAATCTCGCCCCTGATGTATCCAGGTTTCCTGGCTACAGACACCCAGTCCTGTAAATATTGATGTCAATACTTCTGGGCTTCAAATAGGAAAGTTAAATCTAACAATAATGTCCAGGCTTTATTATGCCCTCACACTTGCCATCAAGATCTCCAGTCATTTTGAGCATAATTTTATTTTTCCTTTTCTTTGTTTTCTCTGGTATTGTATTTACTGGTTTTTGCTTCATAATAAAATAGTGCACTAACATTGGATATTATGTTCTGAACATCAATGCTATTTTAACCTTCTGCCTAAAGACACCCACTGAAACTTAACATCGGACATGGAATGATTTACATTTCATAATAGCACAGCAGTTAAAAAGATTCTAGAAGGTCATTTATTAAGAGTGACCTAGATATTGCTGCTGTACTCCATTGGAAATATACTACTACAGTCTATCTACTAGGCCCCAAAAGAATAAATTGATCAGCAGATTTCCTTCTGAAGCATTTCACTTTTCTTGCTGTAATTTGAACTTGGCATTTATTTTTTAAAATATCAATACTAATGTAGCCCTGAGACAATAATACATTTTCTGATTTTATCTGTGGATTATTCTGCAGTACGTTGTATTTGTTAACAAAAAGTGACAATCCTACTGAAAAATATATTTCTACTCTTGAAGCTGATGAGAATCATTTTTAAGTCCACCTGGAATATTGACCGATGTCCCAGTGCTTTCCATATGCAGAGGTAAACTGGAGGCTGGATTCTCCGGTCACCGACGGTGAAGTCGCATTCGGCGATCAGCCGGAGAAGCCCCATTTACGACCAAATTGGGGGTCGACGCCACTTTTGTGATGCTCCGCCCCCTCCAAAGCGACATATTGACGGCCTCAGGACATAGTCCAAGGCCCTCCCCCCCCACATTACTCCGCCTCCGACCGGCCGAGTTCACGATGGAGTGGGTCTCTCATGCTATTTTTCTTCAGGAACTCGGCGTGGCGGCTGCGGACTCAGTCCAGCGCTGTCACAGTCGGGGATGGGCCGATCAGTGGGCAGGGGGGACTTTGCCAGGGACTGGCGGCACTGTGGGGGGTGGTCCGGGGTGCACGAGCTGGCCAAAGTGGGAGCACTATTACGAAGACTGAGGCCGTGAGCGGCCAGCCCATGTTGCACAACGCGGCTGCTGTAGTCCGCCGCCGTACGCATTCGTGGCCACGGACCCGGCACTTCTCCGGGCCATATCGGTAGCTAGAGCCGGGTGTTCTACGCTGCCTTGCTGCTATCCCCCCAGCCAAATGTGGGAACATAGCTTCAAGATCGGAGAGTCCAGCCCCATTTCTCTGATTTACCATCAGTAACAACTCCTGAATGAGACACACATTTCAAAATCGGTTTTTAAAATAGATTCCACACATATAGTTGCAGGTGTCACTTCTATTGGTTTGGGACGCCCAGATAAAATTCAAATGTGTCTGTAAATATTGACCTAGCTGTTCCAAGCAGGAAATGATCATTGGATTGCCGTGCGTAAGTGGATGGGAGGATAAGTGGAAGGGTGGGTAAGTGGGTGAGACGGTTAAGTGGGTGAGTTGGCTGAGTAGTGGGGTCAGTAGGTGGGTGAAGTGGGTAGGTAGACAAAGGGAGGCTGGGCAAATGGGTGAGGTGGGTACATGGATAAATGGGTAGGTGGTAAGTGGGTGAGATGGGCAAGTGGCTTTGGTGGGTGAGTGGCTAGGTGGGTGAGTGAGTAGGATGACAGGTGGTTAGATGGGTAAGGGCTAGTTGGGTAGGTTGGTGAGTGGGTAAGTGGATCAGGTCAGGGTTCGTCAGCTCAGGTATGTAGTTGGGGGGAGTGGTCAGGTGGGATGAGATATAGTTGGAAGGTTAGTCAAGGGGACCGGGGTTAGTTGAGCCAGGTCGTGGATAGTCGGGAAGTGTGGAAAGGGTATTAGGTGGTGAAGCATATGGTTAAGTTGGGGGCTTGGTTGGGCATGGTCAGATTGTCAGTTTTCTGGTGCGACGTGCCCCTGCTGGCAGCGGGAATCTCCGTCCAACCAGCCGGCCAATGGGATTTCCCATTGTGGGCAGCTCCACACCATCGGGAAATCCCCGGGGTGGGTGTGCTGCCGGCGCAACGGAGAATCCAGACCATTGTTTCCCAGAGATCAGTGGACAATGCAAATGATAACTTCCAACGGTAAGAAATTTGAGCGAGGTAGACAGCAGAATCCACGGAGGGAGTATCGAAGAGACTAAGCAGTATAACTGCAAGCACCCTCAATGGGAAGGCAGGCTTATTTTCCAACCAACAGCCAGCCAGGCCAGTTCCATCTGTGATCGAGCCACAGAGGCCTCTTCCATTTAACATTTAGAGCCTTGGCAAATTGCAGATATTCTCTTCTAAAAGATGCAGTTTCATGCCTTTGCTGAACTAGTTATCTGAAGCTTGGTAACTATTAACTGGATTTAACCTATAGAGTTACTAACATTGGATGTTGCTTGGGAAAGGGGTGTCTCAGTGAGTTTGGGAACAAAAGGTAACTTCAGATAAAGCGGTGTGTTTAGTTATTCATACCCTTAAGTCTCCTGTGGCGGGCGAGGCAGAAGAATTCAGCCCATAGTGTATCTTAGTCTTTTCTTGTAGGTTTGTTTTTCTTTTAATTTATAAATATTCTTTATTAACTGATTACACAATGGCTGCTCTGGTTCCTCACCGAGTTGTATATTGTTCCTCACAGTATTCCAAGCAAAAATATACCATTGAGAATTAGTGGCCAGGATTCTCCCAACCGGTGGCTAAGTGTTGATGCCGTCGTAAACACCGGAGCGGTTCATGCCGGTGTCAACGGACCCCAAAGCACAACAATTCTGCAGGCCAGAAGGGGACAGCACAGGTGCCAGGGGAAGCGTGTGGGCACTGTCCCAGACCGGCAAATAGACACAGCCCCACACACAGCTGACGACCCAATCGCGCAGTGCCCCGGTTTAAGGACCCCGACATCAAAACGATTCTGAACGTCGTCGAGCAGAATAGGGGGGACCTGTACCCGGGTCCCGGCCGCAGGGTCGCATCCAACATCATCCTGCGTATGTGGAGGCAGGTGGGCAAGGCCATCAGCGCTGTTGCGCTGACACCGAGGACAGGCGAGCAGTGTCGCAAGAAGAAGAACAACCTACTCAGGGCAGCCAGGGCGAGTACCCAGCACTGTGCCCATGGCACCAACCCCCCTACCCCCCACACATGTGACACCGCCCCCTTCCCCAGGGGGACAGTACAACCCCAGCCGTGACCCACATGGCCGCACCCACCCATGCCAGCCGCATTGGCCCGATGTCCTGTGCACCTATGCCAACATAGACCCGACCCAACTGCTGGGCTGCATGTGTCGGACCGCCTAACACTGCTGAGGTTTGTGTGCCCCCCGCCCCCCACCCAGGATAAGAGTGCCCATAACTGCCGAGAGCGGGAGAAAACCAGAGGGGGTGCTCCTGAATTGCGCCCCCTCACTGTGCATGAATAGAGAGCACTGGACGTAGCTGGTGGTCCAGAGGACCGGGAGGTTGCCCATGCTGAGATTGGGGGAGCACCACCAAGTGAGACACCACTGCCTGGCCCCAGCCCCTCACCCCACCCCCTACCCCACCCCCACACCCCCGTCTGTCTAACCATGCATGCTGTATTGTGTCTTGCAGGACCACCCGGCGATCGACCCAGCCCATCAGGTGGAAACCGCCCCCAGCCAGTGCCCGGGCAGCCACCCCCCAGGGATCGACCCGGACCATCAGGCATACCCCGCCCCCAACCAGTGCCAGGGCGGCCACCCCCAGGGACTCGATCAGCGACGGGGAGGGCAGCCGCAACAACAGCCCTCCAGCCCAGTCGAGCCACGACACCATGACCCAGGGGACAAACACAGAGGAGAAAGACAGACATGACACCACAACACAGGAAACCAACACGGAGGAGACAGACAGACATGGCACAGAAACCTAGGGGACCGCGGACATCGGGTCCGATGAGGACACTGACTTTCCGTCATTGCTATCTCTTACACCCTCCACCATCTCAGAGACTATCACCTCGGTTGGGCTCTTTAGCGATGAGGTTTCTGGGGCACTCACTGGTGAGCACCATACAGCCGCTCTGGTACAGTAGGTGGAGGTAGGAGCAGCCGAGGGACCGGACGGTCGGAGGGCAGCCCGGCCCCAGCAACCGGCTACCGCCCAGGCGGGTCCCGGTTCCTGGAATTTCCACACCCACCCAGAGACCTGATCCAGGGACGAGAGAAGGGGATGATGTCCGGTTTCCAGCACCTGCAGATGCACGTGGAGGAATGCATCCATGTGCAGGAGCAGGGAATGGTGCCGGTCATGCTCGGCACCCAGGCCGATACCACTCAGGTGGCGTCCGCGGTGGAGGCAATGGGGGTGACGGTGTCGGACATAGGTCAGAGTATGCAAGGCCTGGGGCCCTCTCACAGGCAGACATGAGCCAGAGCCAGCTGCAGATCGCAGCGGCACTCAGCACCATGGCCCAGTCTCAGCAGGCCATCGCTGAGAACATCGGCACCATTGCCCAGGTGCTGGCCAGCGTCGCACAGACCCAGACTGGAATGGCCAACTCCGAGCTCCATGGCAATAAACTTGCAGACTCTGGTTGATACCAGAGCGGGCCTCCAGAACTGGCAGTGCCAGGTGCGGGGGGTGCCTCTGGTGTTGGATCCGCTCGCACCCCTGTCCTATGGAGAACCCTGGGGCCATCGGGCAACCCGAGGGAGGAGGAGGTGCTGCGCCCTGTTCCGGGTCCCCCAGGGGACGTCCCGGTTCACTGCGGCACCTCGGACTCCTCCCCCCACCCCCCCCCCCCCCCCCTTCCGTCCCTGATGCATCTGGTGGGCAGAACAGGGTGGCAGCACTCCACCCCGGTCGCCTGAAGCGCAGCCTGGCCTATCTAGGCCGGGCCACCCCAGGAAATGACCTCCCAAGGGGATCCTAGTCACACGGCAGGAGTCACAGCAGTCCGCCTCCACTTCTGATGTACTGTCTGGGGAAATACCGAGACGTAGTCATAGTCAGGCCAGAAAGGTAGACACCTAGTAAGTTGGCATGGGTGCAGGGCACAGATTAGTTATAGGGGCTAGGGCACATGTTTGGATGTTCTCTCATTAAACACCCTGTTACACCTATGAAAGCAGCCCCTGTGCTCGGTCTGATGCATGCGGGGATGGGGCGAGAACCGAGTGCCAGTGTGGGCAAGCGGTGATGGAACGTTGAGCTCCGGTGAGTGTGACGTGTGGCCTCCCTCCCGCCCGGGTCGCCCACGCCACCGTACCCCCAGCTTGACGAAGGGCCATGGGATGCAGTGTCCAGCCCGCATACAGGGATCACCCAGGTGGAAGGTGTTACTGTGACCATGAGTCAGACATTGTCTAACGATGTAGAGCTCAGAGCTCATCGCAGAGCAGACTGTCGTCATCCTCCATGCCATGGGCCAGACCCGCTTTCACTGGCAACCGTGTGAGCCCAGCTCATTGTGCCGCAGATGGATGTGTCCTGGAGGGGTGGTGTGCATGCAGGTGATGCGGTGGTGAGGGAGGTGAGGGTGGCCGGTGGTGTGGGAGGGTATGTTAAGAACATTCAGGCACCTCTATACCTCGCTGGTTAGTTCCTGCTGCATCCTGTCATACACCATCCTGTCCTGCAAGGGAGAAATGAACACTGCAACAGCATTGACTGAGGCTGTGTGCGGCCTGTGGTTTTTTTTATTCGTTCATGGGATGTGGGCATCGCTGGCTGGGCCAGGATTTGTTGCCCATCCCTAACTGCCCTTGAACGGAGTGGTTTGCTCGGCCATTTGAGAAGGCATTTAAGAGTCAACCACATTGCTGTGGATCTGCAGTCACATGGAGGCCAGGCCAGGTAAGGACGGCAGATTTCCTTCCCTAAGGGACTTTAGTGAACCAGATGGGTTTTTACAACAATTGACAATGGTTTCTTGGTCATTATTGGGCGTTAATTCCAGATTTTTTTATTGACTTCAAATTTCACCATCTGCCATTGTGGGATCAAACCCAGGACTCCAGAGAATTATCCTGGGCCTCTAGATTAATAGTCCAATGACAATACCACTGGAAGCACTGAAGCTGACAATATGCTCATGCCTAATTGTCCTTCACACGCCTTATTTCTCCCCTATTGCAGTGCTGGACTATTATACAAAATAATCTGTGAAAACTCTGGTCAGAACGATAATTTATCAGCCAATATGTTAGGAGAGTACAACCTCACAGAAGGGTCTCCAGAGTTGGCTCTACCCAACTAAGAAATCCAGTAATATTTATACATTGTAGGTCATAGACAAAGGCATTATTTAAATTTGTCTGGTTCAAACTTTACATTAAACAGGTTACAGGTGTTCACCCAGGCAGAATAAGTATTTTCTACCCTTATCTTTCTATGGTTCTTTCCCTAACTCTCCCCTTTTAGATTAGAACATTGCAGCGCAGTACAGGCCCTTCGGCCCTCAATGTTGCGCCAACCTGTGAAACCACTCTAAAGCCCAACTACACTATTCCATTATCATCCATATGTTTATCCAATGACCATTTAAATGCATTAATGTTGGCGAGTCCACGACTGTTGCAGGCAGGGCATTCCATGCCCTTACTACTCTGAGTAAAGAACCTACCTCTGACATCTGTCCTATATCCATCTCCCCTCAATTTAAAGCTATGTCCCCTTGTGCTAGCCATCACCATCCAACGAAAAAGGCTCCCACTGTCCACCCGATCCAATCCTCTGATCATCTTGTATGCCTCTATTAAGTCACCTCTTAACCTTCTCGCTAACGAAAACAGCCTCAAGTCCCTCAGCCTTTCCTCATAAGATCTTCCCTCCATACCAGGCAACATCCTGGTAAATCTCCTCTGCATCCTTTCCAATGCTTCCACATCCTTCCTATAATGCCAGAACTGCATGCAATACTCCAAATGCGGCCGCACCAGAGTTTTGTACAGCTGCAACATGACCTCATGGCTCGGAAACTCAATCACTACCAATAAAAGCTAACACACCGTACACCGTATTAACAACCCTATCAACCTGGGTGGCAACTTTCAGGGATCTATGTACATGGACACAGAGATCTCTCATCTCATCCACACTACCAAGAATTTTACCATTAGCCCAGTACTCTGTATTCCTGTTACTCCTTCCAAAATGAATCAACTCACACTTTTCTGCATTAAAATCCATTTGCCACCTCTCAGCCCAGCTCATCTATGTCCCTCTGTAACCTGCAACATCCTTCCACACTGTCCACAACTCCACGACTTTAGTGTCATCCGCAAATTTACTCACCCATCCTTCTACACCCTCCTCCAGGTCATTTATAAAAATAACAAACAGCAGTTCCCCAAAATAGATCCTTGTGGTATACCACTATTAACTGAACTCCAGACTGAACATTTCCTATCAACCACTACCCTCTGTCTTCTTACAGCTAGCCAATTTCTGATCCAAACCGCTAAATCACCCTCGATCCAATGCCTCCGTATTTTCTGCAATAGCCTACCGTGGGGAACCTTATCAAACGTTTACTGAAATCCATATACACCACATCAACTGCTTTACCCTCGTCCACCAGTTTGGTCATCTTCTCAAAGAACTCAATAAGGTTTGTGAGGCCTTCCTTTCACAAAACCGTGTTGACTATCCCTAATCAAATTATTCCTTTCTAGATGATTATAAATCCTATCTCTTATAATCCTTTCCAAGACTTTGCCCACAACAGAAGTAAGGCTCACTGGTCTATAGTTACCGGGGTTGTCTCTACTCCCCTTCTTGAACAAGGGGACAACATTTGCTATCCTCCAGTCTTCTGGCACTATTCCTGTAGACAATGATGACATAAAGATCGTTCTGCAATCTCCTCCCTAGCTTCCCAGAGAATCCTAGGATAAATCCCATCCGGCCCAGGGGACATACCTATTTTCACGCTTTCCAGAATTGCTAACACCTCCTCCTTATGAACCTCAATCCCGTCTAGTCTAGTAGCCTGTATCTCAGTATTCTCCTCGACAACGTTGTCTTTTTCCGGTGTGAATACTGACGAAAAATATTCATTTAGCGCCTCTCCTATCTCCTCTAACTCCATGTACAACTTCCCACTACTGCCCTACTCTTACCTTAGTCATTCTTTTATCCCCGACATACCTATAGAAAGCTTTAGGGTTTTCCTTGATTCTACCTGCCAAAGACATCTCATGTCCCCTCCTGGCTCTTCTTAGCTCTCTCTTTAAGTCCTTCCTAGCTAACTTGTAACTCTGAAGCACCCTAACTGAACCTTCATGTCTCATTTTTACATAAGCCTCCTTCTTTCTGTTGACAAGTGATTCAACTACTTTAGTAAACCACAGTTCCGTCGCTCGACCACTTCCTCCCTGCCTGACATGTACATACTTATCAAGGACACGCAGTAGCTGTTCCTTGAACAAGCTCCACATTTCAATTGTGCCCATCCCCTGCAGGTTCCTTCCCCATCCTATGTCTTGCCTAATCGCATCATAATTGCCTTTCCCCCAGCTATAACTCTTGCCCTGTGGTATATACCTATCCCTTTCCATCGCTAAAGTAAAAGTAACCGAATTGTGGTCACTATCACCAAAGTGCTCACCTACCTCCAAATCGAACACCTGGCCTGGTTTATTACCCAGTACCAAATCCAATGTGGCCTTGCCTCTTGTTGGCCTATCTACATACTGTGTCAGGAAACTCTCCTGCGCACATTGGACAAAAACTGACCCATCTAAAGTACTCGAACTATAGCGTTTCCAGTCAATATTTGGAAAGTTAAAGTCCCCCATAACAACTACCCTGTTACTTTCGCTCTTATCCAGAATCCTCTTTGCAATTCTTTCCTCTATATCTCTGGAACATTTCAGAGGCCTATACAAAACTCCTAATAGGGTGACCTCTCCTTTCCTGTTTCTAACCTCAGCCCATACTACCTCAGTAGACGAGTCCTCATCAAACGTCCTTCCTGCCACCATAATACTGTCCTTAACTAACAATGACACACCTCCCCCTCTTTTACCACCTCCCTGGAGCTTACTGAAACATCTAAACCCCGGAACCTGCAACAACCATTCCTGTCCCTGCTCTATCCAGGTCTCCGAAATGGCCACAACATCGAAGTCCCAGGTAACAACCCATGCTGCAAGTTCACCCACCTTATTCCGGATGCTCCTGGCGTTGAAGTAGACACACTTCAAACCACCTTCCTGCTTGCCGGTACAATTCTGCGACCTTGAAACCTTACTCATGACCTCACTACTCTCAACCTCCTGTACACTGCAGCTACAATTCAGGTTCCCATCCCCCTGCTGAATTAGTTTAAACCCTCCCGAAGAGGATTAGCAAATTTCCCCCCCTGGATATTGGTACCCGTCTGGTTCAGGTGTAGACCATCCCATTTGTAGAGGTTCCACCTACCCCAGAATGAGCCCCAATTATCCAGGTATCTGAATCCCTCCATCCTGCACCATCCCTGCAGCTACGTGTTCAACTGCTCTCTCTCCCTATTCCTCGTCTCGCTAGCACGTGGCACGGGTAACAACCCAGAGATAATAACTCTGTTTGTTCCAGCTCTAAGATTCCACCCTAGCTCCCTGAATAACTGCCTTACATCCCCATCCCTTTTCCTACCTATGTCGTTGGTGCCTATGTGGACCACGACTTGGGGCTGCTCCCCCACCCCTTAAGGATCCCGAAAACACGATCCGAGACATCAGACCCTGGCACCTGGGAGGCAACACACCAACCGAGAGTCTCTCTCGTTCCCACAGAATCTCCTATCTGTCCCCCTAACTATGGAGTCCCCAATGACTAATGCTCTACTCCTCTCCCCCCTTCCCTTGTGAGCAACAGGGACAGACTCTGTGCCAGAGACCTGTACCCCATGGCTTATCCCTGGTAAGTCCCCCCCCACCAGTATCCAAAGCGGTATACTTGTTACTAAGGGGAACAACCACAGGGGATCCCTGTACTGACTGCTTCCTCCCAGCCCCTCTCACCATCACCCATCTATCTTTATTCTTCGGAATAACTGCATCCCTGAAGCTTCTATCTGTGACCACCTCTGCCTCCCGAATGATCCAAAGTTCATCCAGCTTCAGCTCCAGTTCCCTAACGCGGTTTCTGAGGAGCTGGTGCACTTCCCACAGGTGAAATCAGCAGGGACACTGACGGGGTCCCTCTCCTCAAACATTCTGCAGGAGGAATATTGCACTGCCTTCCCTGCCATCCCCCCTAGATAACTTGCGGATATAGGAACCACCCAACTTATACACAGGCTCTTTCCCTCCTTCTGCACTGTAATTCTGTAAAAAATTCTCGCTAACCTACTGCTTACGTAGCGATAGACGCCTTTAAGATCCTCAATAACCGAGGATGTAAACCTGCACACCTTTGGGTGCAATTCAGCAGACTCGAGTTAAAGTCCGTTGCACGGCACAATTAGTTGGATGTTTCATGGCCTCTGCAGTGCTGAGAAACTCCCTGCTATCCAATGGCACTTTGCCTTTTGTTTTAGGCCTCAATGAGATTCTCTCCAATGAGGCCGCACTTGGAGGGGTTTCCCGCTGGCGTGCCTCAGCTTCAGATTGAAAGGTTCCTTGCAGATTGGGGTGCTAGTTTGGAAGGGTGCTCTGATCATTCCCCTGTACCCCCTTTTAGGCCTTCCGCCATTTTTGTGAACCCTCCTGATGCCACCCCCACTTTAAAGAGACCCCCAGGATCCCTCTCAACCCCCTCTAATTGGCAAGGTGCCCCAGGCCTGACAGCTGGCATTGCTAATCTGACATCCGAGTGCTGGGGTGGCTCTGTTCAGGTGCCTAGGGGAGTGCTAGGGTGCCACCCTGCCCTGTCCCCATCACCTGAGGGTCTCCAATGGCCTGGGAGAACCCGCCTCCCCAGGTGCCGTTACCCCTGGTCCACATTTGTGTGGGCCATTACTAAACTGAGCCCTGGCAAGGAGGGATGCCGGGTGAATCTAGAGTCCAGGTTTTTGGATTCACCTATTGCTCCAGTATTGGCGCAGGGCGTAACAGGGTCGCTGAATCGCGCCCGTAGTCTCCCAAATTGAGAATTCAGGCCTCGGTTATTGAGGATCTTAAGAGGTGTCTGTCGCTACGTAAGCAGTAGGTTAGCATATAATTTCTTACAGATTTACAGTGCAGAAGGAGGCCATTCAGACCATCGACTCTGCACTGGCCCTTGGAAAGAGCACCCAACTTAAGCCCATGTCCAACCTATCCCCGTAACCCAGTAACCCAACCTAACCTTTTGTACACTAAGGGGCAATTTAACATGACCTGCACATCTTTGGACTGTGGGAGGAAACCGGAGCACTCGGAGGAATCCCACGCAATCACGGGGAGAAAGTGCAAACTCCATACAGGCAGTCACCCAAGGCCGGAATTGAACCCCGGCCCCTGGCACTGTGAGGTAGCAGTGCTAACCACTGTGCCGCCCTGTTTGTGTTTTTTGCCTGATCAGCATGTTGTTGGTTGGTGTCTTTATCATGACTGTGGAATTTTCCTCTATTCTTCTAATATATACTATAATGCACTATTTAAGTTGAAAAAAATCCTTAAATCCCATAATAAATTGTAATTATTGTCTGCCCTAGTAAATCATTGTAATTACATCCTATTCATTAGTTCTCCTCTTACACCCCTATTCCACAATCTCTTCTAGCTTACAAACTGCAGATGTTGCAAGGAGGCACTGTTTGCTTCCTTCCTTCTCCTCACCATAATGCTACCCTTGTGACGCCCTCCTTTCACATAATTAAAACTGTAACCTTATCAGACAGTGTTAGCATGATCTGAATTATAAATTTTGCTCAAAGGTTTTTTGTCGTGGGTTTTAAATTTGTATTGTGAATGCTATGATGGTCAGAGGGAAGGAAAGGTGTAGGACTGTTGGTAAATGAGATTTGGTGTTTGTTTACTTAGTTAACAAGATCATAGTTCATCTGATCATGCCCTCAACCCACTATCCAATGAGGACCTCATAACACTTGATTACCATGCAGATCAAATATCTGTTCAATTCTGTATTTAATACATTCAACAACCCAGCCTCACTGCTCTCTGGTGAAGAGAATTCCAAAGATTAATGACCTTCTGAGGGAGCAGAAATTTCTCTTCATCTTGGTCTTTGTAATAATCCACAGGAGGCAGGGGTACTGTCACTACTCCAGTATTTATTTGCAATAACTATATACACAAGCAGCTCCAAACAGTGCTGCTAGCATTCCAGTCAACTTAAGACTGCCTCACAAAGCCTACACAGGTGCTTATATATGCCCCCTCAATGAGCTATCATTGAGGGAGCTCATACTCCAATTGGCCAACCAATAATGCCAATCGGAGGTCATTACACACCTCCTCTCCCCCCCCCCCCCCCCCCCAAGGTCCAAGGAATTCCTGCCAGCTGGCATTCCTCCGAGCTCCTTCCTGCTCCTCATGTCCGGGTCTGTCACCTCGTGTCGTCCGCCGGGTCGTTCTCCGACATGCGTGGGGTGTACCTTATAGGTGCCCGTCTTTTCCTTGATGACCTCCTTGGAAGTTGTTCTTCCTCCTCCTCGGGGAGATGTGTCGCGGCGGCCTCGTTGAACGTGTCCATCTCCGACTCCTGGATGACGGGGTCTGGAGAAATTGCTCGGGGCTGGGGTGTGGGTATCTTTTCCATCTAGGCTATCCCAGCTTGAGGCGGTCCTGCTTCGCCTGATCCAGGTGTGGTTCCGCTGCCCTTATTTGGCCTAGGTGTTTCTTCAGCATCTTACCTCCTATCGAAACTTCATAGAATATGGGCCCTGTTTGGGAGGCTACCGTGCCTTTGACCCACGTTGGTCCATTCCCATAATTCTTGACCCAAACTGGTGTCCCCACCTGGAAATGTCTCTGCTGCCGACTATTATCATGCTCCCTTTGTTTGACCTCCTGTTGTTTCTCCACTTTCCCCATTAAATTTGGGAAAAAGGAGACTCAGCCTCGTTCGCAGCCGCCTTCCCATTAAATGTTCAGCCAGCAGTATGCCCGTTGTGGAATGCGGTGTGGTCCTGTAATCAAACAGCCAGCGGGAGAGCTTTGTACCCATTGACGCTGCCGGCTGCTTCTGGAGTCCCGCTTTTAGTGTCTGGACCGCTCTCTCTGCCAGGCCGTTGGACGCTGTATGGTAAGGGGCCGTTTTTATATCCCAGGTACGTCACTTGTGGGGCCAGAAAAGCACTTTTTTCTCTTTTCAGCCGTACGCCTGCCTTAGCGAAACGCCTGAGCACTTCCTCCAGGTTCTTTAAGTTTTCCCTGTTTATCCTACCCATGATTAAGACATCGTCCAAATTAAATCGCCACCTGCGGTAGACCCTGCAGAATATTTTCCATCGTACGCTGGAATATAGCGTAGGCTGATGACACTCCGAAAGGTAGCCAAGTGTAACAAAAAAGTCCCTTCAGGGTGTTTAACGTAGCAAACTTCTGGGAGTCCTTGTCCAGTTTTAACTGCAGGTAGGCGTGGCTCATGTTCAGTTTCGTGAACAAAAGCCCACCTGCCAATTTGGCATATAGGCCGTCTATTTTCGGGATCGGGTATTTGTCCAGCAGTGCATATTTGTTTGCCGTCGGTTTGAAATCTCCACAGAGACGTATCGAGCCGTCTGGCTTCAAAATTGGTACCACCGGCACTGCCCATTCCGAGAACTGTACTGGTCTGATAATGCCGTCGCGCCGTAACCTTTCTATTTCAATATCTACTTTCTTCCTTAATGCAAAAGGTACCGGCCTGGCCTTACAAATTTTCGGAAGAGCTTCTGGGTCCATGTGCAAAGTTGCGTTGGCGCCTATAATTTCCCCCAAACCTTCTTGGAAGACCTCCGGGTATTTTTGGAGTACTCCACTCAACTGCCCGCTTCTACTCAGGAAAATTTTCATCCAATCTAATTTTAGGTCTTTCAGCCAGTTCCGTCCTTTTAAGTTCGGTCCGGAGCCCTCGACTATCGTCAACGGTAATCTGAGCAATTGTTTGTCATATTCCACGGGTACCGGAGTGGTGCCTAGAACTTCCAGGGGTTCCCCAGTGTAGGTTTTAAGTTTTGTCGATGTTTTTGTTAGGTTTAGTGGCTGGAGTCCATCTTTGATTTTTTAAAAATGCTGCCACTCCCATTACTGATCCAACCGCACCAGTGTCTATTTCCATTATTGTCGGCCGACCGTTCACCCGTTGGGTAATCTTAATAGGTTCTGCTTTCTTCGTTACAATATTATATAACTGTTCCCCTTCGGAGGAGGTTGGGGTGTCTAGGTTGTGTACTTCCCTGCGTCCCCACCTGCTATTCCTATTTTGCCACCTCTTTCTAGGGTTTCTGCCGCTGTTACCCCACTCTGTCTGGTGCCAGAAACAGTCCTTCTCTGTTGGGGGAGCCTCAGCCAGTAGTTCCCTCTGTCTCCAGTTAGTCCTAGCAGACTTGGTGGCAGTTCTGGGGTTTTCCTTTGGCCCTCTATTCCTCAGGCTTTTCCGGAGGGTGGCTATCTGGTAGCTGGACCCGTTCTGGTAGTCCTTCTCACAGGTATCTACCTCCATTGGCGTACCCTGTAGTTCCTGCGCCCCACTTGCTGCCTTTTCTAGGGACAGTGCGAGCTGTAACGCCCACCTGCAGTCTAGCTGCGTTTCCGCCAACAGGCGCTTCTGTATTTGGAGGTCATTTATGCCACACACTAACCAGTCCCGAAGCATTTCATTTAGCATCGGCAGCGTCGGGCCAAACTCACAATTTTCCGCCAGCCTTCTCAGGTGGGTCAAGAAATTTGTGACTGACTCTCTGTCTTCCCGCTTCATTGTGTAGAATCTGTACCGACGCAAAATGAGGGGTGGTTTTGGGTCATAGTGCTCTTCCACCAATTTTGTTAATTCTTGGAAAGGTATCGTGTCCGGCGTATCAGAATAAGTTAGACTACGTATAATGGCGAAGGCTGAGGGTCCGCACGCCGACAGCAGGATAACCCGTTTCCTTTCATCCCTCATTATCTCATTGGCCTGGAAGAAGTAACACATTCTCTCCACATACTGGGACCAGTCCTCAATAGTCGGGTCGAATGCATCTAACCTCCCAAAAAACGGCAATTTTGAAATAGCAAGGCTTACCCTCAGAGTGTAGCAGCTGGTCTCCGCAAGGTTCTTTGTTCACCTCGTCGCCACTGTAATAATCCACAGGAGGCAGGGGTACCATCTCTACTCCAGTATTTATTTGCAATAACTATATACACAAGCAGCTCCAAACCGTGCTGCTAGCATTCCAGTCAACTTAAGACTGCCTCACAAAGCCTATACAGGTGCTTATATGGGGCCCCTCAATGAGCTATCATTGAGGGAGCTCATACTCCAATTGGCCAACCAATAATGCCAATTGGAGGTCATTACAGTCTTAAATGAGAGATCTGGCAGTGCTCTTCGCTGGGCCCCGTATTGAGCCATATGCCAGACCAGTAATAATTGCGTGTCTGCCTGGGTCCACTCCTTTATATGAGCTGCCATGACCGGCAAGATGTCTATGAAGTGAAAGGCTGCAATTACCCCTGTGGCTGAAGCGGGCACCAACGGTCATGTGGAGAGTGTTGTGTTGGGTGCTCTGGATCCTTGGAACACATACAGGTCACCAACACTTGAAATAGCGCAACACTATTTTATTGAATCATTAACTGTTGTAACATACTCTGACTGTGGGTTAACACAATACTAGCTTGAACTAAAGACCTTTGCCTTGTCCTAACCAGTCGATGCACTCAGCACATGGTGAATGTCTGTGCTGCAGGCTGTGAGCTCTGTTCCCCTAGCTAGCTGCAGCTCGAATGAGCAGGAACTCTGATGCCCTCTGGCTTTATAGTGCGTGTGCTCTAACTGGTGATTGGCTGCGGTGTTGCGTGTGTTGATTGGTCCCACTGTGTGTCCATCAGTGTGTGTCTGCACCATGATATACTGGTGTATATTATGACAGAGAGGGGCAGGCAGCTCAACGCATCAGCGTGCCCGGGTGGTGTTCTAGGGTCTCCTCATTGGCCCAACGTTGGACCCGAGCAGATGTGATTGGAGGGATTGCCTGATCCTCTTTAAATAACCCTATCCCCGCCACCAGTGTCATAATCAAAGGAAGAGACTTCATGGAACACATGGTAGGCTGAATAAGAACAAGGTTTATTTACTATATTCACAATAATCACAAGTACTACAACTCCTCACCCCAATGGGACACACCTGCACCCAGGCCGGGGTTTATATATTGTGCAGCTCCTCCCAGTCAGGAGGGAGGCTCCGCCCCCTCAATTACTGGGTGGAGTTCAAATTCCATGGTGTAGGAGGGGAATCGAATACGACATAGTGCTTGGCCCCTGAGGGAGTTGTTATACTTTGCATTGCAGGAATCAACCGAGTGAAACTTCTTTGAACTGCCTCCAATGCAAGTATATACCTTCTCAATGAAAAAGATCCAATTTGTATGCAGTACGCCAGCTGGGGCCTTGAAGCTTTGTACAATTGTACAAAGACCTATTTGCTTTTATTCTCCATTTGCCTTGCAATAAAGGCCAACATTCCATTTGCCTTCCTAATTACTTGATGTACCTGAATAATAACCTTTTGTGATTCATGTAAAAGGTTGTTTGAGGGTGACACAAGACAGACAACTGTGACGTACCATGACAGCAGGTTGCCCGTAGAAGTAGCTGCAAACAGCAGCAGCAACCGTGCAAGGACACCCCAATCTCTCCACGCTGCAGTATTCTGTGCTCTCTCCCTCCATGTAAGTAATATTCTGCTTTCCTACTCTTCCTACCAAAGTGGACAACCTCACCTGTACTCACATCATTCTCCATCTGCCAAACCCTCGACCATTGACTTAACCCATCTACATCATGTTCAGACTCTTTGAGCCAGATTTTCATTTGCTGGTGGAAGCAAGAATGGGCACGGGCGCGATTTGAAAATTGCATTGCCGGTGGGCGACATTGAATTTTGCCACATCCAGAACAGGTGCTGTCATTTCCAAAAATCAAAAATCTTTGCAATTTTGAACACCTTCATCCGATTTCCTCTTAATCATTTTGTTCCAATGAAAACGGCTACCATTTTTTTCTTTCCTCCTAAAAACTCTCATTCCCACTATCAACTCCATGAATGATTTCTTCACCTTCTCCATGGCTTTGACATCCTTTCTAAGGTAGTGCACACAGAGCTGAAAATGATATCTGGAAGCAAATAGCAATCACCAACCAAACCATGAAATGTCTAAACTTTGAAATGCACAGTGCTTGAGTTTCAATCACATGTTTTTCAGAAGTTGTTTTGTGATCTGCTTCATTAAAGTTGCTTCATTCATGTTATTTTTCCCCCTGAACGAAACTGAAAGACTTATAATTGAGAGCTGCACCTTTTGGGGGCTTCCAGGATCCAAGCTGTTTCTACCTGAAGCCTCAAGTAGCAGGGCTGTCATTTTTGAGGACTCCGAAGAATACTTTTTCAACTGAAGCCACCTGTTTAATTTGAGCTGGTGTTTGGCTGAATATAAAGTAGTCAGATTGAACTTATCCGAACAACCACACACTGGTTGGCAAACTCAGCACTTCAAATGTATGCTACAGTGGGAATTACTTCATTGATCATTCCGCCTTCTACTGATTTTTCTGGTAGACTGGAGCGTGTAGGGATGGAAAATTGCTCAGTGCCAAGCTCCATAAAGAGATGTTTACACTCACCCCTCATGTTTTTATACGGGCTTTCCATCAATTGGGAATATCTTTCAGACACTCACCTTTCATCTAATCACTGAGGGATGGATGATTCTGAATGCAAACACAGCTGGCTCAAATCCTAAGATTGGTGACATACTTATAAACTTCTGCTCCAATAGTGAAAATGTTTCTAACTCAGACTGAAAACAGTTTGGGCTCATTTTTAGCCAAGTTAACCAATGGCACACAGGCAACACACTTGAACCAGCGGAGCTCAGCCAATATTGGCATGCCGACCTGATTTCAATAATGTGAATGAGCAGGCGATCTCTGCCCTGTCCCAATGGCAGCCTGTCTCTTGCTAATAGGTGAATTTCCAATTGTTTGCCTCGCTTAAAAGGGGGAAATTACAGCAGGATAGGGCAGAGGTTATTACTGAGCCAGCAGTGGTCCTTTGGAGTACTGTGGAGCAAAGGGGAATAGGTTCTCTGCCTGCCTTCAAATAAATTAAAATTAAATGAATGCAGCAATTATTTTTTAATGAAATAATAATTCATAAATATATGTAATTTTACAATTTTGTGTACACATTAGCAAGCCTATCCCACAAGGTGTGTCAATTGGAATATTAACACTCATTATCTAAGATGTGGTGTGACAATTGTGAGGTTCGTAAGATTGTTATATTTTGGAACTATGGACGGGATTCTCCAATAACGGGGCTCTGTCCACACGCCGGTGTGAAAACCAGCACCAACCACTCCGGCGTCAGCGGCCCCCGAAAGTGAGAAATTCTCCCCTTTCTAGGGGGCTAGGTTGCTGCCAGAGTGGTTCCCGCAGCTCCAGCCGGTGCCGAACGGCCTGCGCGAGTTCACGCATGCACGGAACGGCCGGCGTATTTCCGCGCATGCGCGGGGGTTCCCTTCTCCACGCCAGCCCCCGGGCAATATGGCAGAGCCCTACAGAGGCCCGGCTGGGAGTAAAGTAGGCCCCCACGGAACCAGCCCGCCTGCCGATCGGTAGTCCTCGATCGTGGGCCAGGCCACCGTGGGCCCCCCCCCCCCCCCCCTGGGTCGGATCCCCCCACCCCCCCTCCAGGACGGCTCTCACACACTTACCTTCCAGGTCCCGCCGTGTGGGAGGTGAGTAATCTACGCCGGCGGGACTGGGTCAAAACCGTCAGCGACTTGGCCCATCGGGGCCCGGAGAATCACCGGGGGGGGGGGGGGCACTGTCACCGGCGCGAGGGAATCCCGCGGGAGCCCGAAAAATGCCGGCGGAGAATAGAGAAGCCCGCGTCGTGGCGGCCGGGCGGGATTCGCGCCCCCCCCCCCCCTCCAGGGATTCTCCGACTCGGCGCAGGGTCGTAGAATCACGACTATTGTCTATAAATTCAGAGTAAGAAGAAGGGCATCGTGTAGCCTGTGCTGAAGTCTGCCTGACAACAGTTTTAGGTGACGGGGCTACTGAAGAGTAAAGAAAGGCTCAGGTTGTGTTACTGGTAAAAATCTGTCATGTATTCACAATTAATAATAATAATAACGATCTTTATTAGTGTCACAAGTAGGCTTACATCAACACCGCAATGAAGTACTGTGAAAATCCTGTAGTCGCCACACTACGGCGCCTATTGGGGTACACTGAGGGAGAATTCAGGATGTCCAATTCACCTGACAAAACACATCTTTCTGGGCCTGTGGGAGGAAACTGGAGCACCTGGAGGAAATCAACGCAGACACAGAGAGAACGTGCAGACTCCACACAGGACAGTGACCCAGCGGGGAATCGAACCTGGGACCCTGGCGCTGTGAAGCAACAGTGCTAACTAGTGCGCTACCGGAGATGGAAGGCAGGATTCTCTGGTCCAATTGCTAAGTGCGAACACCATCGTAAAATCCAAAGAGTTTGACGGCGGCATGAACGGGCCGCTGTCAGTAGTGATTCTGGCCCACGAAAGGGGCTAGGATGGGCGCCACGAGAAGTGGGGTGGGAGCAGCCCCAGACCAGCGTTGGATAGTCGCGACACGTCAATGATGCTGGACCGCGTCACTAAAGGTGCGTGAGCGGCGCTCAGTCCCGAGACCCGCAAGATGGCTGCCGCCCGCCGTGCTGCCCCGAGGTTCAGGGACCACGACCTGGACATGCTGCTGGACACGGTGGAGGAGAGGAGGGTGGTCCTGTGCCCCAGACGTGGACACCACCACCCACGCAGCACAGTCCGGCGTTTGTGCAGGCAGGTGGGCAATGCCGTCAGCGCCATGGGGCACACCCCATGTACCGGCGAACAGTGCCGGAAGAAGATGCACGACCTTACGAGAGCAGGCAGGGTGAGTACACAGAGACGTGCCCCTGGCACCACCCCCGCATACCACCCACACATGTGAAAGGCCCCCCCTCATCCCCCAGGGGGACAGCGCAACTCCCTACCTGATGCACATGGGCTGCACCCACCCATGCCAGACGTTTTGGCCAGGTGCCCCGTGCTGCCATGCCTTCATATACCCAACATCTGCGTCGGACCGCCTAACACTGATGTTTGTTTCCCCCCCCCCCCCCCCCCCTCCCCCCCAGGAGAAGACTGCACACAACCACAGGGAGCGAACGGGAGGGGGTCCACACGTACCGCACCCGCTCACTGTCCATGAGCAGAGGGCATTGGACCTCGTCGGCGGAGCCGAGGACCGGGGTGTTGCCGTCTGTCAGGTCAGAAGCGAACCAGCAATTGAGACTCCCCCGCCTAACTCCCCCCACCCCCCATCCCCCCACTGCACCCCCCTCACCCCGTGCCCCACTGCACCCCCCTCACCGCATCCCCCCATGGCCCCCCACCACCTCATGCCCCACTGCACACCCCTCACCCCATGTCCGACTGCACCCCCACACTCCATGCCACACTGTACCCCCCTCACCCCATGCTCCACTGCACCCCCCACACCCCATGCCCCACTCCACCCCCCACTCCTAATGCCCCACTGCAATCCCCACACTCCATGCCGCACAGCACCCCCCTCACCGCCGTCTGCCTCACTAATGATACGTGTTGTCTTGTGTCTTACAGGACCAGCCGCCGGTGGTCTCGGCCCGTCTGGCGTTGCAGGCCCATGGCCCAGTGGCAGGCCCAGTGGCCCCCAGGGACGCAGACCACGGCGGGGAGGCCAGACGCCATGGAAGCCCGTCCACTGACACAGAGACCCAGGACACTGAGACACAGAGGACGGACACCCAGAACACCGAAAGCCAGGACATGGACACCCAGGACCCTGATGCACACGATATCGAGGACACTGACACACAGAGGACTCAAACCCAGGACACTGACTCACAGAGGACTGACACACAGAGCACGGCAACCCAGAGGACTGACAGACCGGACAGTGAAATGCAGACAGGGGCGAATCAGGGCCCATCAGGCCAGGGGTCGACGCAGGACACCACGGACATTGGCTCGGACGACGACCTTGACTTCTCGGCACTGCTGTCACCCACACCCTCCACCATCGCAGAGACTATCACCTCGGTTGGGCACTTTAGTGATGAGGCTTCTGGGACACTGACTGGTGTGCACCACACAGCAATACTGGTACATCAGGTGGAGATAGGAGCAGCCAAGGGCCCGGACGGTTGGAAGGCAGCCCAGCCCAGCAACCAGCTGCCATCCAGCCGGTTATTGGGCTCCTGGACTTACCAGACCCACCCATACACCCGATGCAGTTAGACACCCAGGGACTAGACAACAGGATGACTGCCGGCTTCCAGCAGCTGCAGACACAGGTGGAGGAGTCTATCCGCGTCCAGGAGCAGGGAATGGTGCCAGTCATGGCTGCCACCCAGGCCAACAACGCACGGGTGGCATCCGCAGTGGAGGCAATGGAGGCAACGGTGTCGGCCATGGGTCAGGTTATGCAAGGTGTGGGTCTTCACGTGCATGCGTCACCTGTGGGCCAGGACAGGGCTGCCCTCTCACAGGCAGCCATGTGCCAGAGCTAGCTGGACATTGCAGCCACACTCCGCAGTCTGTCCGAGTCTCAGCAGGCCATCGCTGACAGCATCGGTGGCATTGACCAGATGCTGGGTGGCATCGTACAAGCCCAGAGGGAGGTGGCGCAGCCCCAGACAGGGATGGCCCACTCCCTGAGCTCCATCACTGCTGATGTTCGGACCCTGGTCGATACCACAGCGGGCCTCCAGGACTGGCAGCGCCAGGTGTCGGTGGTGCCTCGGGACTTGTCTCCGCTCGCACCCCCGTCCCATAGAGAGACCTGGGGCCCACCAGGCACCCGAGGGAGGAGGAGGGGCTGGGTCCTGTGCCGGTGACTCTTGCAGGGGAGGTCCCGGAGCATCACAGCACCTCGGACTCTCCCCGTTCCGTCCCTGGTGCATCAGCTGGGCAGCGGGCAGGACAGGGTGGCACCACACCATCCAGGACACCCGAGGAGCAGCCTGGCCCATCCAAGCTGAGCCGCCCCAGCAAACGAGCGCCGTCGGCGAGCCAAGTCGCAGGGCAGGAGTCTCAGCAGTCCACCTCCACTCCTGCTGTCCCGTCTGGGGAGGTACGGAGACGTAGTAGTAGGGCCCGTAAGACCAGGAAGTTAGATACCGATTAAGTCAGCATGGGTGAAGGGCACAGTTTAGTTATAGGGGCTAGGGCACGTGTATATAACCTTTCTGTTGGCCTGCTACACCAATGCAAGCTGCCTCTGTGCTATGTCCGATGCCTGCGGGTACGGACTGAGTGCCACTGTGGCCGAGGGGTGATGGAACGCTGAGCCTCGGTGGGTGTAATGTGCGTCATCCCCCCCGATCGTTCATGCCACCCCGCCCCCAGCGATTCGACAGGGCCATGCGATGGAATGTCCAGCACGCAGACAGGGACCACCCAGCTGGAGGGCGTAAATGTGGCCATCAGTCAGACATTGTCTAACGATTTTGAGCTCACAGCTCATTGCAGAGCGGGTTGTCATCATCCTCCATGGCATCAAGCACAATCACTTCCACAAGCAACCGTGTGAGCCCAGCCCGTTGTGCCGCAGGTGGATGTGTAATGGAGGGCTATGGAGCATGAGGTCTTGTGGGAACTAAGGGTGGTGGGTGGTGTGGGAGGTGCACATCATGGGTGTTGTGAGAGGTGGGGAAGCGGGGTGGTGAGGTGGTGCTGTACAGGGGGTCAGTGCCCGTGCTCAGCGAGCCCCTACCACTTAGTTGGTGAAACTTGCGGCGATCAACGCCTCTCGTGTTCGCTGGCCAATCCGGTGGCGTCATGCAGCCTCACGTCCATATCCAGCCCCCATGTCCCATCGGTTCCCCCCCCTCCCCATCCTCCTCATCTGGAGAGCCGCTCCCTTCCCTGGGCTCCCCCTCGGCCTTCTCCTCCTCATCCAGCACATCGCTCCTCTGCTGGGCTATATTGTGCAGGACGCAGAAGACCACAATGATGCAGCCACCCGCTCCAACGAGTACTGGAGTGCCCCTCCAGAGCCGTCCAGGCACCTGAAGCACATCTTTTGCAGCCCAAAGCACCTCTCGACCACACCGCTGGTTGCTCCATAGGCCTCATTGTAGCAGGTCTCCACGCCGGTCTGTGGGCTTCCGTATATGCGTCATCAGCCATGAACGCAACGGGTAACCCTTGTCGCCCAGCAACCAGCCCCTCAGCCGGGGGGTTGGGGTGCCCTTCGAACATGGCGGGGAGGAACGATAGTGCCAGGATAAACTAATCATGTACACTGCATGGGTACCGGGCGCAGACGTGCAAAAATCTTCATCTGGTGGCTGCAGAATGTTCATGGAGCAGGTCCCCTTCCTGTTCATGAGCACATCCCTGTTCTCCGCTGGTGGCCACAGAGCGATGTGCACCCCATCGATCACCCCCTAGACCATGGGTATCCGGGCCACGGCTGCGAATCCCGCTGCCCGGGTATTCTGGTGGGCCCAGCACACAGGGAACTGGATGTAGCGGGCCGCGATGTCGTACAGGGTGTCAGTCACTGCACGGATGCACCGATGACTGGGAGATGCTGGACAGGTCCCCACTTGACGACTGGAACGACCCCGTGGCATAGAAGTTCAGAGCCACCGTAACCGTGACGGCCACTGAGATAGCATGTCCTCCCCCTGTTCCATGCGGTGCCAGATACGCCATCAGTTGGCAGATATGGGCGACGGTCTCCTGGCTCATCCGAAGTATCCTCCTGCATGCCCTGTCTGGCAGGTCCTCGCACTGGTAGACACAAGGCCTCATCGGGCACCTCCGGTGCTGTGGCACCTACTCCTCCACCTCCTCCTCCTCCTCCTCCACCTCATCCTCCTCCTCCCCATCCACATCGGCATCCACATCCTGTGCCTGGTCCCCGTCGTTGTCCTCCTCCTCCTCCTGCGCCTGTCAGGCGGGCGGCCCTGCAGCCTGAGTGGGTGCCACCTGGCCCTCTGCAACCTGTCCCTCTGCTGCAGCCGCCGCTGCCGCTGCCTCTCTGAGCCGCCTGCACCGACGCTGGCACAGGGCTGCATGCAGGGCAGCGGCTCCCCCCACGGCGGCAACATCGCTGGCTGGTGCCCAAACATTATGATCTGCAGGGGTTGGGGGGGGGGGGGGGGGGGGTAGACAACAGGTTTAACCATGGCACATGGCCCCCTCCACAACCATATGCCATGGGCTACATGGCCGCCCTGGTGGCCGGTTGTGCCACTCTTGCACCACACACATGCATGCACACCCAACCCTGGCCGCACCTTCTGTGCCCCGGCTCCTGTTGCCCATCCCTCATGATGGTGCCACCGATGGATGGCAGTGCCCTCACTGGGGGATGCCATGGGTGCGGCCCTGCACCTACCAGCCGGTGGGTGCCGCCGGCTGCGAGGGCCGCCCTCTGGGGGGTCCAGCACCCATCCGCATGGCTGAGGACTCGCGCTCAGCCAGCGCCCAGGGTCGTGCCCATCAGCCTGGCCGCTGTAATGGCGACCATGGCTTAGACACCACCCTGCCATGGCGGGCTGTTCCCGGCCAGCGGGGCTGTCCTCCCCCGCCCCCCCCCCGAACCTGGAGACCTTCCCCTCGTCACTCCCTCGCACCCCCCCAGCCACGGCCGTGCCCGTCCCGCCACCCCTAGGTCCCCCCACGTCGACCCCCTCACCTCCTGCCTCCGGATCGTGAGTCAGCAATGTGTAATGTGTCAATGTGTAATGTTGTCAGTGTGTAGAGTGTCAGTCTGTAATATGTCAGTATGTAATGTTGTCAGTGTGTAATGTGTCAGTCTACGATGTGTCAGTCTGTAATGTGTCAGTGTGCAATGTCAGTGTGCCGTGTGTCAATTTGTAACGTATCAGTGTGCAATGTGTCAGTCTGCAATGTTGTCAGTGTGTCAGTGTGTAATGTATCAGTCTGCGATGTGTCAGTCTGCAATGTTGTCAGTGTGCAGTGTGTCAGTGTGTAACGTGTCAGTGTGCAGTGTGTAATGTGTCAGTCCGCAATGTGTCAGCCTGCAATATTTCCAATCTAACTGCTGTCAGTCTATTGTCAAGCTGTAATGCTGTCAGTTTTTTGGTGTATTTAACATTTGAAGACTAAATTGAGGGTGTTGGAAGTGATGTAATGACAGTCCAAGTAAGGAAAACATTCTGAAATTCAGATTTTAACACAAGAAAGGAAGAATACCTTTTTTCTCTGTAACTAGCAAACTTTTAAACTTCTGGCAATGCAAATTTGTTAACAAGCTTGTGATTCAATGAAAGGTATAGCACTTAATGTCTTTCTTTAATATTTGCATTTAAATTGTTGGACATCTTCTTATCCATAATAATGGCATGAGTATACTTGTATTCAGGTAGTACCTGGCACTGGTTATTTTTTTACTGACATTTTCTTTTCAGCTATTTACGGAATCAAATTTTTATGGGTGTGATTTTCTAGAATTAGGTGCTGCACTAGAGGTTAAATTCAGGTAACACTGGTGTCATTGTGGTTACTTCGAGGTGATATGACAATCGTGGTTGAGTTCTTTAGAATGTAAAAAAAAATGCCTCAAGGGCTGCCCAATAACCCGTGTCTTCTGCATTCAGTGATCTTTATTTCAGTCTTATCTTGTTCTGTTTCTTTTCCTCAATCAATGGACTGATGTGCCAGGGCACAATTGAGTTTTGTGGCTAAGAATCATTGAGGCATGGCCTTTATTCCTGTTTCAGTGGTCTTTTCATTCTTACAGTGCAATGCAGCAGAAAATTGTTCATCTTGTACCAGTAAAGAAGTGAATTATAGGATTAGTTAGGTGGGCAAGAAACTTCTTGTGTGACATGCCCTCAGTCAAAAGTTTTTGAATTGCTTTGATTGCTATTTTATTAATATACTGCAAGATTACTTCATTGTAAGATAGTAATTATGGAATAAAATATTGTTTTAAGGTAGCTTATCACATTTTTCAGAAACTCCCCAACATACTTCATTAAGATTGTAGTATTTTGGAGTGCAGTCACCATTGTTGGTGTCAGTGAATTTATGGGATTACATATGCAATGCAAAATTCTGCAGCGACAGCACTGGTACCAATCAGGTCAGTCAGCAGAGGCTATTAATTGGTTGTCCGCATTTTTTTACTGGTGGCTTGCTGGTGGCTACAATTTAAGATACTGTAACTGCAAATCATAACATCTGGATAACCCTGGCTTCTCTTTCTATTTATTTGTTCAGAGAAGGACGAGGAGAAGCTGAAGAACAATAAGAGGAAGCTTTACAGTGCATAGTCTTATCCACTTTATCTACAAATAGCTAATCAACAGAATCATGGAATCAGACAGCACAGAAGGGGATCATTCGCTTCATCATGCCTAAGCGGTCTCTTTAAAAGAGCTGCCCAATTAGTTGCACTCCCCTATCATTTCCCCATAGCAGTGCAAATATTTTCTTTTCAAGTATCTAACCAATTTCCTTTTATAACCTATTATTAATTCTACTCTCACCACCATTTTAGGCAGTGCATTCCAAAGTATAATAACACAGAACACAATTTTTCACTCCTTATCACCCATCGCGTTCTTCTTCGTGTTAAATCTGTGACTTCTCGTCACTGATCCTCCTGCCAGTGGAAATAGTTTCTCCATCTCTATCAAAAACCCCTCATAAATTTAAACACTCCTATTAAATTTCTGCTTAACCTTTTCTGCTCTGAGGAGAACTAATTCCAGCTTATCTAGTCTTTCTGCATTACTGAACTTCCTCATCCATGGTATCATTCCAGTAAATCTCTTCTGCACCCTCCCTAAGACCTTGACATCCTTCCCAAAGTGTATTTCTCAGGATTGAGCACAATGCTCCAGCTCAGGCCTACAGAGTGATTTATAAAGGTTTATAATGTCCTTGTTTTTCTCCTCTGTGCCTCTATTTAAAAAGCAAGGGTCCGATATAATGGCCACATTGTGCCCGACTTGGATCCATGTGTGCCGGTTCGATTGCAGGAGAGGCCGATATCGGGATCCGTGCTGAGCGCCGATCGTTCACAATCTAGCTGGCCCACTCCCGTTGGCGGGTTCTGGATCCAGCCTGGATCTGGCGAGACAACAATTGTCACCAATTAAGGGCAATCTCCATCTCATGAACAAGATGGATGCCCCAACTAACCACCTCCTAGGATCTAACCGTATCTCCACTGAGAGGTCACGCAGGCGCGTTTAGCACTCGTATTTAAAAGGCGGAAGCTAGCGCAATGGCTGCTGAGGGGTTTGGAGGAGGTGAGTAGCCATCTTCGTTTTAGGGCATGCAGCCCAGGGGCACTGGAGCTGCTGCCTCAGTGTTTGCAGGAGTGGGGGTGGGGCGGAGCCCCCGGGGGGACGGGCATAGTTGACAGCGGGCTGGGCACCATCACTCGGGGGTCACCTCTGGGCTGGTGGGGTGAGGCGCTTAGCTCCTGTGCCATCCTCTAAATTGTATAGAACCATAACGGGCAACTACAGCTGCTGTCTGTCCCACCAAACATTGCGGGACAGAGTCCTGTGTGTCGTCATATGGTGAAGGTCACTTTAACTCCCTCTGACTGTGAGCAGCAGCATCTGGCTGCATTGCTGAAAGCTATGGCTAAGAGGGAACTGACATTGTTAGTTATGTGAGCACTTCACAACTCTGAAGTGCATTCTTTTGGGGATGTGCGCCATGTCTCAGATGAGTTTTATTGCCGAGCATTCCAATCAAACGGTGAGGCCTGGACACTTTGCATGAACAATGAGGCCATCCGCACCACAGAGCCAGCAGCCAACAATCAAACACTCTACAGCTAGGCTTCAGCACTGAGGATTTCCCCGCAACCAGAGAGTGAGTCTGTGCATCTGGAGAGGGTACCTGAACTCGGCCCCCTAATGTTCCCAGCATGGCTCTGGGGTCTAGAGGCCCTTGATGCGACTGGCAGTGAGTGTGGAGGACGGGGTCCCCCTGAATAGCCGGCTCGGAGAACGGCACTCTGGAGACAAGGCAGGACATGTAAGGCTGGGGGAGGCTTGGGGGATTTGAGGGTCCTGAGGTGGAAGCTCTAGCTGATTGTGGGTTTCTCTCCTTCCCCAATTTCTTATACATATAAGAATATGGATGGTGTTGTCAACCCCCCAGTTGCAGCCCTCGCGGTGCTGGTGGCAGCCCAGGTGACCAGACACCACAGAAGGCGGCAGCAGCATCAGCGCAGGCTGGAGGCGGCCTCCCACCCTGAAGATGCAGTCACCCATCAGGCCATGGAGAGACCCAGAGGGGGAGGCCAGCGATGGTCGTTCACGGAGATGTCGGACAGCGTCTCAACATGGAGAGGCTCCCGCACCTGTGACATGTCCGTGCGGACTTAGAAAGCCGAGGAGGAGAAGGATACCTACTCCCAGTGGCCGTGAATGTCAGTGAAGCCCAGAACCTTTACGCCACCGATTCATTCCAGGGCTTGAGCAGGTACTTGTGCTGCATTTCCCAACCTATAGCCCTCAAGCATATCCGTGAAGTCACAGATGTCCTGTATGCCCAGGAAGCTGACTAGATTAACTTTGAGCTGGACGAAGCCTATCAAGATGCCCAGGCAGCAGGATTGTCCACCATTGTCAGGATGCCCCAGGTCCAGGGTGTAATTGATGGCAGACATGTCGCCTTGCATGCACCAGGACAAAAGGACACACACTTCATTAACAGGAAGGGGTTCCACTCCCTCAATGTTCAACTTATGTGCGACCACCACCTCCGGTTCATGCACGTGTGCGCTCGCTTCCCAGGGAGGCTGCATGACAGCCACATCCTGGGACACTCAGAGATCCCTGGCATTTTCGAGGACCAGTCCAGGATGACAAGTTGTCACTTGGGAGATAAGGGGTACCCGCCGAGGTCATGGCTGATGACGCCAGTATGGAGGCCGGAGACCAAGTAGAGAAGCGGTATAAGGGGGCCCATGTTACCACCCGTGCTGTCATTGGGCGATGCATCTGACTGCTGAATATGCGGTTCCGATGCCTGGACCGCTCTGGTGGTGCACTGCAGCACACCCCTCAGAGGGTCTCCTGTTTTGTGGTGGCCTGTTGTGCCCTCCACAACCTGGCACACCAGCAGGGCGATGACCTGGAGGGAGAGGAGGAAGAGAGACATATGGCCTTGTCTGAGGAGGATGAGGAGGGGCTGGACCAGGAGGGGCTGGAGGACCCGCAGGAGGGCCAGAGGAGGGAGGACCGGTGGCGCATGTCCGGCATTCCGGAGTGCCAGGAAGGCCCTCACCCTCACCCACTGCTCATAGTCCAGGGGTTCGTCTGTTATCTCACCCTCTCTCCCCCGTCCAATCCATCTAATCCTCCCAGTTCCCCCTTCATTCATCCCTCCTTCCCCATCCCACCTTTCTGCTTCCAACCTCCCCCGATCACCCCCTCCCATCCCCCACCCTCCTACCCATTTTGCCCCTCCTCCCCATTCCCTGACCCATCCTCACATTTCCCTTATTCTCCCACCCTCCCTCATACCTCCCCCACCCCTCCCAGACTACCCTGTTTCATCCACCCAGAGTCTGTGTAACATCACTCCAGGATGATGGGCCTGTTTTGGCACTGTCAGCGGGTCATTACACAAAGCAGGAGGATGATGATAACCCACAGTGAGATAAGCTCTGGCACTTAACAGTCTGTGCTATAGTGCGACTCCTGTCTTTCAGCTGACAGCATGCTCATACCCATCACCTGCATGTGGTATGCATCGGAGGCTCCTGATCCAGGACCACTGTGCCTGTGGGCCAGGGGGTGAGTGGCGTTAGCAGAGGGGACCAGGTGGTGGGGCTGCAGGCGCAGCTTTGATGTATCAATGGTCGCATCCTCTCTGAGGTGTTCCCTTTGATGGCAGGGTGGGGGGATGGGGTGACCCTGGATGGCCCAGCACCATCAGATGGTGATCCTACGAGAGAATAGGCCTGTGAGATGGAAGGATCATTTCATCTGCCATGAACAACTCATTTGAGACAGGTCCTCTGGGTGAAGCGGCAGTGGATCAGTCGGTGACTGCTTTATCCTCATTCAACCCTGCGATCTCCAGGGCCTGCTCCTCATTGTGGCTAAAGGCTCTGATGTCCTGCACCCCGCCGCCCGACTGGGCCCTCTTCCGCCTATTATGTGCTAACTTCTCCTGCAGAGACAAAGAGAGGGCATTGTGAGCCGCATTGTGAGGGGCGGCAAATCCATTTTGGCGCCCAAAACCGGGGCCGGTGCTGCTTCCCCGATTCTCCGGGTCCTGAAAAGCGGTGTATTGGGAGAATATGCCACGTCGCAAAGCACCTACCTGCGGCCACTGCTGGAGGCCCGCCCCGCCATTCTCTGCCCCAACTAGCCAAAGTCCCGACGCCATGGATCTAATATGGTCCTGCTGGTCGGGATACTTGCGTGGCGGTTTCAGACTCAGTTGCATCTAAACTGGAGAGGCACCAATATCCTGGCTGAGAGGTTTGCTGGAGTCACTCGAGAGGATTTAAACTGGTATGGCAGGGGGGTGGGAACCAGAGCATTAGATTTGAAGGTGTAATAACTGAAGGGGGTATAGAGAACAAAAATAAGGGAACAACAACATCACCCTGTCTGCTCAAATGCAGTGGTCTGAAGTCTATTTGTTTCAAGGCCAGAAATATAGTAGGTAAGGCAGATGAATTTAGAGCACTGATTAGTACTATGTGGCTATCACAGAAACATGGTTAAAGGAAGGGCAGGATTGGCAGCTGAACATTGGGGGATATAAATGCTTCAGGAGAGATAGATGGGGATGTAAAAGGGGTGGGGGAGTAGTAACATTACTGGTTAAGGAGAATGTTATAGCCTTACTATGGGAAGACACATCAGAGGGCTCATTTAATGAGGCAGTCTGGGTAGAGCTCAGGAACAAGGGGCAAAATTCTCCCCCAACGGCGCGATGTCTGCCGACTGGCGCCAAAAACGGCGCCAATCAGACGGGCATCGCGCCGGCCCAAAGGTGCGGAATGCTCCGCATCTTTGGGGGCCGAGCCCCAACATTGAGGGGCTAGGCCGGCGCCGGAGGGATTTCCGCCCCGCCAGCTGGCGGAAATGGCGTTTGTTGCCCCGCCAGCTGGCGCGGAAATGCGGTGCATGCGCGGGAGTGTCAGTGACCGCCGACAGTTTCCGCGCATGCGCAGTGGGGAGAGTCTCTTCCGCCTCCGCCATGGTGGAGGCTGTGGTGGAGGCGGAAGGGAAAGAGTGCCCCCACGGCACAGGCCCGCCCGTGGATCGGTGGGCCCCGATCGCGGGCCAGGCCAACGGGGGGGCACCCCCCCAGGTCAGATCGCCCCGCGCCCCCCCCAGGACCCCGGAGCCCGCCCGCCGCCTGGTCCCGCCGGTAAATACCAGCTTTGATTTACGCCGGCGGGACAGACAATTTCTGGGCGGGACTTCGGCCCATCCGGGCCGGAGAATTGAGCGGGGGGGGGGTCCCGCCAACCGGCGCGGCCCGATTCCCGCCCCCGCCCAATCTCCGGTACCGGAGACTTCGGCGGGGGCGGGGGCGGAATTCACGGCGGCCAACGGCCATTCTCCGACCCGGGCAATCACAATGTTGGGAGTTTATTACAGGCCCCTTGACTGCCAGCGAGAGATAGAGGAGCAGATAGGCAGAGGGATTTTGGATAGGTGCAAAAGTAACAGTGTTGCTTTGGTAAGGGATTTTAACTTCCCCTATATTGACTGGGACTCACTGAGTGCTCAGGGCTTGGATGGGGCAGAGTTTGTAAGGTGTATCCAGGAAGGCTTCTTGAAGGCGGCATGTGGCGCAGTGGTTAGCACTGGGAATGCGGCGCTGAGGACCCGGGTTCGAATCTCGGCCCTGGGTCACTGTCCGTGTGGAGTTTGCACAATCTCCCCATGTCTGAGTGGGTTTCACCCCCACAACCCAAAGATATGCTGGTTAGGTGGATTGGCCACGCTAAATTGCCCCTTAATTGGAAAAGAAAAATAATTGGCTACTCCAAATTTATTTTAAAAAAGAAAAAGAAAGGCTTCTTGATGCAATATGTAGATAGTCCAACTAGGGAAGGGGCAGTACTGGACCTGGTATTGGGGAATGAGCCTGGACAGGTGGTTCAGGTTTCAGTAATGGAACATTTTGGGACGTAGTGACCACAATTCCGTAAGTTTTAGGGTAGGGATGAGGGTAACCCTCTCGTTAAGGTGCTAAACTGGGGAAAGGCAAATTACGATAACATTAGACAGTAATTGAAGAATTTGGATTGGGTGCGGCTGTTGGAGGGTAAATCAACATCGGACATGTGGAAGTTTTTCAAGAGACA
Organism: Scyliorhinus torazame; assembly: GCF_047496885.1. Taxonomy (NCBI): domain Eukaryota; kingdom Metazoa; phylum Chordata; class Chondrichthyes; order Carcharhiniformes; family Scyliorhinidae; genus Scyliorhinus; species Scyliorhinus torazame. The sequence goes on along the minus strand of NC_092714.1, from coordinate 93,713,035 downwards.
GTTGATTAGGTTTCAGGAAAGTCACGTTCCTGAGAGAACGAAGGATAAGTACAGCAAGTTTAGGGAGCCTTGGATAACGAGGGATATTGTGAACCTCGTGAAAAAGAAAAAGAAGGCATTTGTATGGCCTAGAGGGGTGAGGACAGTCAAAACCCTTGAGGAGTGTAAAGAAAGTAGGAAGATACTTAAGCAGGAAATTAGGAGAGCTAGGAGGGGCCATGAAAAGTTCTTGGCAAGTAGGATTAAGGTGAATCCCAAAGCATTTTATTCATATGGAAAAAGCAAAAGGATGGCCAGGGAAAGGATTGGACCACTTAAGGACAGTGGGGGGAATCTATGTGTTGAGCCAGAAGAAATGGACGAGGTACTAAATGAGTACTTTGCATCAGTGTTCACCAAAGAAAAGGACTTTGTGGAAGATGATTCTTGGATAGGGTGTGTAGATCGTCTGGGTCATGTTGACATCAAAAAGGAGGAGGTACTGGGTGTTTTAAAAGACATTAAGGTAGATAGGTCTCCTGGGCCTGATGGGATTTACCCCAGAATATTGAGGGAAGCAAGGGAGGAAATTACTGGGGTCTTGACTGATATCTTTGTATCCTCATTGGCTACAGGTGAGGTCCCACAGGACTGGAGAATAGCGATATGATACCCCTGTTTAAGAAAGGAGCAGGGATAATCTAGGAAACTATTGGCTGATGAGCCTCACATTTGCAGTAGGTAAATTATAGGGGAGAATTCTCAGGGACAGGATTTATTTGGAACTCATTTGGAAACAAATGGACTCATTAGCGATAGACGGCATGGTTTTGTGAAGGGCAGGTTGTGTCTCACTAACTTGATCGTGTTTTTTGAAGAGGTGAAAAAGATAATTGATGAGGGGGGGTTGGTGGATGTTGTTTACATGGACTTCAGTAAAGCCTTTGCCAAGTTGCCTCATGGCAGACTGGTACAAAAGGTGAAGTAATATGGGATCAGAGGTGAGGTGATAAGATGAATACATAACTGGCTCGGTCACAGAAGGCAGACGGTAGCAGTAGAAGAGTGTTTTTCTGAATGGAAGGTTGTGACTTGTGGTGTTCCACCAGAATCAGTGCTGGGCCCTCTGTTGTTTGTAGTACACATAAATGATTTGGAGGAAAATGTAGCTGGTTTGATTAGTAAGTTTGCGGATGACACCAGGTTGGTGGAGTGGCAGATAGTGTTGAGGGCTGGGATTCTCCCATACCCGGCGGGGCGGGGGGTCCCGGCGGGATGGATTGGCGGGAACCACTCCAGCGTCAGACCGCCCCAAAGGTGCGGATTTCTCCACACCTTTAGGGGCCAAGCCCTCACCTTGAGGGGCTAGGCCCGCGCCAGAGTGGTTGGCGCGCTGCCGGCCGGCAGGAAAGGCCTTTGGTGCCACGCCAGCCGGGGTCGAAGGAACCTCGCCGGCTGGCGGAAGTCCGCGCATGCGCGGGAGCATCAGCGGCGGAGAATTGGCGGGGGGGGGGGGCGCTGACCGGCGCGGTGCGATTCCCGCCCCCACCAAATTTTCGGTGCCGGAGAATTCGGCGGCTGGCGGGGGCGGGATTCACGCCTCCCCCCGGCAATTCTCCGACCCGGCGGGGGGTCGGAGAATCCCGCCCGAGGACTGTCAGACGATACAGCAGAACATAGATAGGTTGGAGACTTGGGCAGAGCAACGGTAAATGGAGTTTAATCCAGAAAAATATGAGGTAATGGATTTTGGTAGGTCTAACATAGAGGGGAAATATACAGTAAATGGTAAATGTACAGGTCCACAAGTGGAAACACAAGTGGACAAGGTCGTCAAGAAAGTACATGGAATGTTTGCCTTCATTGGACTGGGCCTCGAGTATAAAAATGACCGGTCCAGGTTTGGAGGGCCGAAGGGTCTGTTCCTGTGCTGTGATGTTCTTTGTTCTTTGTTCACTAGGCTTCAAGGCAAGGTGAGCACATACCCCTTGGAATAGAGCAGGAGCAGCAAAACAGTCTGAAGTTTAGGGCTACATATCATAATCTTCAGGCATTGAGAACTGCAAGTCATGGACAACCTTTACAGACAAATGTTTATTACTACAGAACCATAGAAATGTTACAGCACAGAATGCGGCCATTCAGACCATCGAGCCTGTGCAAGTTGAAAAAATACCAGCTGCCCATTCTAATTCCAACCTCCAGTACCTGCTCCATAGCCTTGCAGGTTACAGAACTTCAGGTACTGATCAGGTTCCTTTCAAATGAGTCCAGGGCTTCTACCTCAACCACTAATCCAGACAGCCAATTCCAGACACCTACCAGCCGCTGGCTGAAAACCTGTTTCCTAATATCCCCTCTAATCGTTCTACCAATCGCCTTAAATCAATACTCCTTGGTAATTGATAACTCCGTTAGAGGAAATAAGTCTTCCCTGTACACTCTTTATAGGCCCATAATTACTACTGTACACACTTAAATGACAAACAATAATATAGGTCCAAATAGTATAAAAATATATATACTTTATTAATGTATGTACTTATTTATCTTTATATTTTCTATTATCAATAATTAAAGTGCATATTTCACTGTTTCAAAATCTGAATTGTCATATTTTACCTTTATTCAATATCTCACTATTTTCACAAATAAAATTTCACATTCCAGTAATATCCCTTAAGTAAGATCTAGTTATCGTTACTAGGGATAATCGCTTGCTAGAGGTAGAGGGCTTTATGAGTCGCCATCCTGGATACAAGTCCTTGAAAATCCAGATGATATGTTGTCAAGGTGGTACAAAGGAGATTTGTCAGCTATTGATTTGAGAGGGCTGTACAATGCTTCGACTTTACGAATTTCATTACAGAGTACAGCGAATGCTGTGCCTGAAATCAAGAAAAGTCACAAGTCTCCTTGAGTCGAGGATACTTCACTCCTCACACTTGCTTCCAGAACTCTGTTGTAGATTAGATTTATGCATCACCTTTAAACCATGGTTCTCCTATAATTCCACCAGTTGAATTTCTACAGTAGAGGTTTCTGTAAACCAAGAGTTTGAGAATCCATCCTGGGAAAGAGTACCTGCCCATCCACTCTATCCATGCCCCTCATAATCTTGTAGATCTCTACCAGGTCACCCCTCAACCTCCGTATTTCTAATGAAAACAATCTATTGAACCTGTCCACATAGCCAACATCCTCCAGACCAGGCAACATCCTGGTAAACCTCCTCTGCACCCTCTTCAAAGTCTCCACATCGTTCTGGCAGTGTGGCGACCAGAATTGTGTGCAATATTCCAAGTGCGACCTTATCGTGGTTCTATACAACTGTAGCAGGACTTGCCAGTTTTTATTCCCGATGCTCCGTGCAATGAAGACAAGCATTCCGTATGCTTTCTTTTTTTTTAAAATTTAGATTAGCCAATCATTTTTTCCAATTAAGGGGCAATTTAGCATGGCCAATCCACCTACTCTGCACATTTTTGGGTGTTGGGGGCGAAACCCACGCAAACGGGGAGCATGTGCAAACTCCACACGGACAGTGACCCGGAGCCGGGATCAAACCTGGGACCTCAGTGCCGTGAGGCAGCTGTGCTAACCACTATGCCACCGTGCTGCCCTGCCGTATGCTTTCTTGACTACTTTGTCCACTTGTGTTGCCTTGCCACCTTCAAAGATCTGTGGACCTGCATATTCTTATGAGTTTTGCCATTGACGTTATATTTCCCCTTTATGTTCGACATACCAAAATGCATTTCCTCACATTTGTCCGGATTAAACTTCATTTGCCATTTCTCTGCCCAGGTCTCCAACCTATCTATGTCCTGCTGTATCCTCTGACAATCCTCAACACGATCTGCCACTCCACCAACCTTGGTGTCATCCGCGAACTTACTAATCAGACCAGCTGATGGTGGGGTTTCTCTTCCTGCCATCCAAGGAGTTGGTGGCAAACCCATATATCATTCCATAGTGTTAATTGGTTCAAGGCAGGGCATTTTTCCCCCCTGTCAGGAGTAATTGCAGCCTCAGAGAGCTACCAAGTAATCTGATTAGCTGGCAGCTCTCTAGTCCCAGCAGCGCCAGAAGCTGCAATGGGCAAGATTAGGACAGCAAGCAGGGGCAACACTGTGGCACAGTGATTAGCACTGCTGTATCACTGCATCAGGGACACGGGTTCAATTTGGACCTTGGGTGACTCTCTGAATGGAATATGTATTTTCTCCCAGTATCTGCGTGGGTTTCCTCCACGTGCCCGGTTTCCTCTCACAGACCAAAGATGTGCAAGTTAAGTAGATTGGACATTCTAAATTGTCCCTTAGTGCCCAAAGGTTATGTGGGTTATGGGGTTAGAGGGATAGGGTGGGGGAGTGGGGCTAGGTATTCTGTCCTTTCAGAAGGCCAGTGTAGACTTGATGGGCTGAATGGCCTCCTTCTGCACTGTAGGGATTCTATGATTCTGAGAGCCTATACCACATGCATCTGGAACCAGGAAAGCATGTGGGTCTCATGGTGGGCTGGGGGGATGTAGGCCTAGGGGTTGAGCAGAGGAAGGGATGGGAGTGTAGGTTGCGAGGCCGGGAAGCGTGGGTGCACCCGCAAGGGTCAGACTTTGTTACGGAGGGCACTCGCAATGTTGATAGGAGGCTGTTGATGGAGATGTTTCTCCCTCCCCCTCCAACACCCTGAGCAGGTTGACATTTTGTGCTTCATCACTGCTCATGAACTCATCCCACCAGCCTGCCAATTTTGACAGGGCAGGAAACAACCCTTAAGTGGTCATTAATTGGCCATTTAAGGGCCTCATCTGGGGCAAGGGCTGGCTGACCAGCCTAGCCCTCACCTGCCCCACTCTAAAATTGCAGAGAGGTCATTGTGGGCAGGAGTCTGGTGTGAAGACCATCTGAAGAAATTTATTGCTCTCCCCTCACCCGCCTGTAAACCCACTATCGGGGGAAAATGAAATTCTGTCCCAAATCCTGCACGCATTCATCACCTTGCAGTGTAGATATGGTCATTTCTTTCCTTTCACAAAAGCAATGATAAGCTCCAATAGTTCAACAAACTATTTCAGACATTGCTGTTTGATATCCACCTCACAATGCAGTAGAAAGAAACATCATTAGGCTTGTTTTCAAGATCCAGCTCTTCAATGAAGTTTTTGAACCGTCAGTGTGTTTTCCATTTGAACAGATGAAATTGACAATTTCTAAGATAGTTTTCATTTAATTTTTGTCCTTGAACTACCTGCTTTCTAAATGATCATGGTGAATGATGCACTGACTAGGGAGAAACTGTGGAATTTTGGGGTCAATTTGCAATAGTGCAATCCAACTTTATTCCCCACCATAGCAGTTGCTCCAGTCAAACACTGACGAGTTTATTCAGCTTCTGTCAATATTTTGTCAAGTGTGTTCTTTATGTCAATACCACGGGTGTTTTTTCTTCATGGCATAAATCCAACAGTTCTTCTTTACCATTTGCATTCGCGGAAACATAATGAACAAATATCACTGGTTCTGGGTTATTTTGTGTATCTGAGGATTCATCAAGAGCCAAATTCTTCAGGTCATGTTACACCGTGTTTGCAAGATCAGCATTGACCGGGGTAATATGTCTCTCTGTGGTGTGGCATGAAATTGGAATATTTGCTATTAGTCGCTGAAGTTTTATGGTATTTGGATCAAAAATTGCAACAAAGTCAGCAATATTATTCTTCACACCTTCTCCTTTAGAGTATGAACGCTTAGCATGAGTTATGCTCCATGTCATAGTCAAACGAGCTTCAGTCATTGAGTCAGCTTCCTTATTGAAAGTTGAATGTAGTTGCTGTCTATTAGGGCAATATTTTAACCATAGATAGCTTGTTCCCCTGCAATTCAGACTTGCAAGGATATTCAGAAGAAAAGATTTGTGGTTTGTTTCGGAGTGATGTTTCAAGTTTCTAGCTTTGCAGTGAGTGATGAAACATTGCAGATAAGTCATATTGGTTTCTGGCTTGTTACAGTAAAGACACAAGTTTCCTTTTGTTCCGCTTTGGTTCTCTGCTTCCATACATCCGATTCTTACAATTTGATATTGCCACTTCTATCCATGAAGTTTACGAAGGATTAATGTTCACCTTATACTTTGATCACAAATCTCCCTTTCCATTGCCCCCTAGTGGTTTGAATGCCAGAGGCGGAATAAGCAAGGTTGCTACCCCATTGATTTTATCGCGATGGAGTGGAGACATGGCCTGACCTGGTGTACCAACATATTGAGTCCATTGTCTGATTGCTGCAGTCAGGGATTTGTTACCAAGAGATTACTGGTCAGAAAGGCATGAAAACAGGGGTCCAGGAGAGGGAATAGCAAGTGGAAGAGTCAAGAAGGTTCAGCAAGATGGAAGATCAGTGAGGGGGCGAGTTAGGGAGTGGCAGAAGCTACAAGTTGGAGGGCCGGCAGTGAAAGGGTGGGTTGGGAGCCAGAGGGCTACTCCAAAATTCCATTGATTGAGCCACCCAGCCCTACATCAGACCGGCAGGAAATGACATTAACAGGAATCTTGCAATGCTGAATAGGAATACAGGCCTAATTAACTGACCAACGTTAAAGTGAAACCATATGAAGTGGGGTGACATTAAATGCGGACTTACTGTCTATTACTTTAAGTAAACATATCAAAGACCTCAGCATTTCCCTGAATGAGATGAGTTCGTAACCTAACCATCCTGTATCTCTCTAGCTTGTGGAGGGTACAGTGTGCAGAGTTTAAGGGTGACTTACTCCCATATTTTCCCATGAAACCCCCCTTTATGTATAAAAGAGAGCTGTGAGCCATGGTTTGGCCATTCCTGGAACATGACTGGGAGATTGAACAGGGCACGGACTCGGCTCATTTTACATGAAAAGAGATTTCCTGGAGATCCCTTCCATGGGGGGAAGTGATGTTACCATATACTATTGTGAAGAATTTAATCCAATTGTAGCTTTATACAATGTTAGGCTGGAAAATCATCTGTGAACTGCTCTTGCTCTGGGATCTGGAGGACAGGGAGAAGTTCCACAGGGGATCTGCTTCTATTACTTAGACAGGTGGGGAGGAGAGATCTCCTAACTTTGCCAGTCCTGATGCCTGATCTGCAACCATCTTCTTGGTCTTATTTGCCTCTACCACTGGTTGTGAAAGTCACAGCTGTCTGAAACTGTAACACAACTGCTTCCTTTCAACTATAATATCTTGGTGTGGTCCCATCACCAAGACAGGGGTTTCGAACAGTTGCCAGACAGAATCAGCATCAGTTCATGCAGATGGATGTGAGGTAGCCTGGAAACTACCAAGATATCTTTATCCTCTGTCGGTCTATACTACCCTCAGCTACTTACAGGAGTATTATAGCTCGGTGGATACATCGTGAGACGAGGAAAAAACTCTTGACCCATAGCTCATGATGTTAATCTGCAACCCACAAACCATGTCTGAAACCAGATGAAGAGTATGCCTCCATAAGGATACAAAAACAATATATCATCGCCATACTGATGCAAAGGGAGGAATTCTTCCATTCTTCCCATGACTGTTTTCTTGGCAGACGGGAGTGGAGAATCGAGCAGGAGGTTAAAAATTGGAAACCTGCCGGCCTAAAAACAGTTTACAATTCTCTCAGCAAGTTAGTGGCAGGTTGGGTATTCCGCTAAGCAGTGGCATGAACACCATTTGCATTCATAATCACCTCATGAATGCTCACTACATTAACTTCTTGCTAGAATACGTGCTGCCTTCCAATCTTGCATTGCTCGAGCAGGAAATAATACTAATAATAGCTTATTGTCACAAGTAGGCTTCAATGAAGTTACTGTGAAATGTCATTTGACAAAAGGAAGCATGCACAGATCAAACCTCACTTTTCTGGTGGCTTTGAGGTAAGTACAACATAAATAGCCTACCTTTCACAGTGCTGCACCGATCGTGCTGCAATGCCAACGGAATGCCACACTGCTGGGGCTGTAGGGTTGGTCTGCTCCCTGTGGTTGCCTTCTCCGTCAGAAGGATACTACTATGCAGCAGAACTCATTTAGGGCAGAGCATGCCCAAATCATCTTTTCAACTGGGGAAGCGGTTGTGGGGGGGAGGATGATTTGGGGAAGTAGATACTCAGGGGAAACTGTGGAAGGAAGGTAGGAAAGGAGGGGGATGGGGAAGGAAGGTTTTGTAAGGTGAGGGATAAGGGCCCACGAGTGACGGCAGAGGAGCAGGAATGCTTTGCAAGGAGGTTGACAAGGGTGAACAATGGATGCCAAAGGGTAGACAGAGGGGTGGAAAGCTGGAGGCCAACAAGGATAGATGAAATGCTGACAAATAAACGGGTGAAAGGAGTACCGCAAGAGGGATGCATCACATGCAGACTCACAAGTGTGTGTGTTTTGTGTGTTGTGGGGTGGTGGGGTGGGGGGGGGGGGGGAGGGGGATTGGGAAGGGAGACAGTATAGTCTTCAGTCAAAGAATAATGAGGGAATCTGTGAAAGTCAAAGTCCTTAGTCTGGGGTATGCAGTCAGAGAATAGAGACACTCGAGGGGCTCTGTAGAAAGTAACAAGAGAATAGAGACAGTCCTGGTTTTCTGTGAACCTCAATGTCGAGAGTCACAGGGTGGAGACAGTCATGGGATACTGTGGACATGCTACAGGTGTAATCATAGGGAGCACGGTGTAGTTCCATCAAGGGGCAAGGACTAGGTGCTCAGTAGGAATAATACACAGTTTGATGCGCAGGACTGTCACTGTCTATGGGCTTATCATTGGGAAACAAATGGTATGGTTGTCATGATATTCATATATACATATCATGGTGCAAACACACACACACACACACACTGATGGACAGATCAACGGACCAATCAACACACACGCAACATCACAGCCAATCACCAGTGAGAGCACACACACTATAAAACGGGGAACACCACAGTTCCCGTGCATTCCAGCAGGAGACAGCTCAGGGCACAGAGCTCACAGCGTGCCACTCAGACATACACCATGTGCTGAGTGCCTCTCTAAGATAGTGCAAGGGCTGGGTCCACGGGTTAACGGGTAAAGTATGAACCACAGCCAGAAGTATACAGTCGATGTTATCAAGAATAATAAAACAAAGTTGTACCATCTACAACCGTGTTGGTTCATTTGTATAGCGGGACACCCAACACAACAATGGTGATGGTAATGGGAGGCATTTGCAGCCTGTATCTGGCGAAGATGATAAAAGGGGCAGTATATGAAGCTTCCCGGTGGGGTGTTCTCCTCGACCGTCTACACAGCCTCCAGATAGGGAGGGCAGAGGTCCAGATGGGACAGGGGGCTTCAGTAGTAACGGCCTAGGAGCTGTTGGGCAGTAAGTTTGAAATGTTTTAAAAAATATATATTTTTATTCAATTTTAGCAAATTTTCAATAATTACAGAAAAACGAAAAGCATAAAACACACAGATCAACATCGTACCCTTATATCACGAATTCCCCCAATGTACAAACCCCCTCATGAAACATTAATAAACACATACCCGAACCCCCCCCCCCCCCCCCCCCCCCCCCCCCCCCGCCGGGTTGCTGCTGCTGACCCCCTCCTAATATTCCGCTAGAAAGTCTAGTAACGGTTGCCACCGCCTGAAGAACCCTTGCACAGACCCTCGCAAGGCAAACTTTACCCTCTCCAATTTAATGAACCCTGCCATGTCATTGATCCAGGCTTCTACGCTTGGGGGCTTCGCATCCTTCCACTGTAGCAGAATCCTCCGCCGGGCTACCAGGGACGCAAAGGCCAGAATACCGGCCTCTTTCGCCTCCTGCACTCCCGGCTCGTCTGATACCCCAAATAATGCTGACCCCCAGCTCGGCTTGACCCGGGTGCTCACCACCTTAGACACAGTCCTCGCAAAGCCCCTCCAAAACCCTTGTAAGTTTGAAATGTTGACCACAACATCTATGTGATCCAGTTCTAATGAGGAAGATTGGACAATAATAGGAGTAGCTCTATCTTCACATTGTGAGGTTCCAGCTACATTTCTAGGACACAGACAGTAAGAAAGGGAGCATCAAAGCTCGTTTTGAAATAGTAGCGCATTGGGCAGCATGGTGGCGCAGTGGGTAACACTGCAGCCTCACGGCGCCGAGGTCCCAGGTTCGATCCCGGCTCTGTCACGTGTGGAGTTTGCACATTCTCCACGCGATTGCGTGGGTCTCGCCTGCACAACCCAAAGATGTGCAGGGTAAGTGGATTGGCCACGCTAAATTGCCCTTTAATTGGAAAAAATGAATTGGGCACTCTAAATTTATGTAAAAAAAGAAATAGTAGTGCAGAACAACCATCTTGCTCCACTGGAGTTATGGGACAGTTATAAATCAAAAGTGAAAGAGAGTCTGAATGGGATGGATCTGAAGAGTGTGGGAAGTGCGCACTGCTGGAGTAAGGGGCCCTTTCTGAGGTGCGTTCATACTTATTGGTTCTGCAAAGTAAGATATTGGAAAGCAGCGCCTTTATCAGCACTGTAACAATACTCATAAGTCAATTGTTAACATCATATTTGCTGCATATCAGCATTAACACATTGGAATATAACATTTGGGAATTCACAGTGGGAGACGATCACTGAATGGGAGAATGCTTAAAACTCAAATTAAAAGTATTCAAATGTACATAATCAGAACACCTTTAGTTGACCAACTCATTTACATAAACATCAAATGTATTTACAAAAGTGCAACATTTTTATGGTAGCTCACCTACGACCCAAAAATGAATCAAAAATGTCTTAATTTTTCTAATGCTACCACTATGTCTGGGTGCAGCCCTGATATCCTCAGAGGTGCAAGCAAACTGCTGACTGCTGTGTCCTGAAGTCTGTGATGACTTTGGCAGACAGTCTCTGGTGGTCTGAGGCCTGGAGGGCTTTGGTCATTTAAGGGTCGCCTGCCCGGGGGCAGATAGTCCATAACCTGAGCAGCTGGAATGGATGGGGTCGCAGTAGAGGAATTCTGAACAGCTAGACATCCTTGGATTGTCCTGAGAGGTATCCCCCAATTCGTCTGGCTGGTGCTTATCCTCTCTGTGGGTGTTCGAGGGCAATGCCCTGACTGAGTGAGAAAAATGAGCAACTGGTGGGAGGTCAAAGTGCCTCCCCTCCCTGTCACTTTGATGATGCCGACAGGATGTGTTGTCATGGAGTTCAGGCTGAGTTCAAATCTGGCAAAACCTGGTGGACCAACATGCCCATAGTAGTCGTAAACCTTCCCAGACTGGCCTTGAGGTGCTGGCATGTCGGTACAATGACATCGGATAGAATGCAGAAGGACTCCTCCATCATTTGCTCTAGTCTGCTGACTGTTGAACCTCTGCCTGATGTTCCACCACCTGTTTTTGCATCTCCAGCATTGATTTGGAGGAAGCTCGCAGAGGCTCATCATCTGACTCGGACAGAGCGGGTGTCTGGTTTGCAGCAGCCCTCCGAGTGCCTGACTCCTGAGCTGTCTCTGCCTCTTACTGCTGGCACCTGTGTGTGGTGAGCCCTCTCAAGCAGGTCTGAAGATGGAGAGTGCACAGCATGATGGATGGGATGGCGACGATATGAAACATTCCATTAGCCAATCAGTAGTGATATGTGTCTCCTGCTAATGGCTGTGTGAGATCCCTGAAGAGAGCAACCCTTTTTGTACATAATGTTGAGAGTTTGATATTGAAAGGATTTGACTGATGACTTTCCTGGTGGAGCAGATGGAATCATTCATCCCCTTCCTGCACTGGATCTCATTTTGGGCGCTGTTGCTCGCCAGGTTGCCCCGCTGTGCGATGGCCTCCCAGGCTGGAGAGGTGAAGCTGGTGTGCTTCATGGAACTAGCCCTGGGATACATGACATCCAAATATACTCTGCACTCCTCTGATCAAGGCCTCGAGGACCTGGTGGTGAAACAAAGTGCACATGTCTTCTTTTGGCTCGATGGCATCTCTAGTCTTGGGGTGGGCTGAGAGAGTGAGATATGTGTGCTCCAGTGGTGTTTAAATATAGTGCCTGGACCTTCGACCCCATCAGGTAATGGAGGGGTGGACAAATCCGTTCCTGGGCCACCAGGTGGTTCAGAGATACTCACCTATGTGCAATTAAGCTTCCATGGTGCAATTTCCCATCAAAGCAGTGGGATACATGCCACAAAATTCACCCGGAACCCCTCTTCATTTCAAAAATAGAGAATTCCACCTAAATTTTCTGCTGATTGGACAATTCTGGGAATGCTCTAGGCGCAAATCTGCTATTGGAAAGAGAGTCACCATATAATAAATGAAACGAGAAGGTTAGGTTGTCTTTTATCTTTGATAATGACAATGGCAATCTAAGACTGAAGATCACCTGTTGCAGTGGAACTACAGCTAGGAAGACAGCTGAATCCAACAGATCAATGTTAAATGTCAAAGGAACCTAATACAAGTATTGCTAAAACATTTATCCTATTGTGTTGGCCCTGCAAGAACCATGCCTACTATTATTCCCTATTTGACCTTTTCTCCCATGTAAACTCACCCATTCATCTCCTGCCAAAGAAATCTGCCCTATTGGAAATTAAATGTCAAAACAGAATAGGAATGTAGATTGGATATTACAGTGATCTTTGTTATCCTTTGTGGCTGTGCTGGACAATAATGTAAGGTCGCCAGTTCATGGAATTCAGTGAGCGATCTCTGGTGAGGGGTGGTGCATTAACTGTTTCTCTCAAGTCCTGAGATGGCTCTTGCAAATATTATTGTCACATCTTGAATGGAATTTTTTGTTTCTGTTTTCATCTGGCTGGATCGGCGAAGGGAGCGGAAAATCCCGTGAGAGGCCCAAATCACATTTTAAGCTGATATAAAGGCACACCATGATTGTCCCCACTCCCTGCCAGTGACTTCATGGGAATACCACCGTTCATTGTCAGGAACCACATTACAATAAATTTGCATCTGATTATCAGGTCTCTAAGCATGATAATGCCCTCCCTTTCCATTATCCATTTCCTCACTCCAACGTGAATTACGACAGGTCTCCCGCAGCGTGCACCAGGTGAGCAGAACCCACCAGAGGTGCTCAGGTGAGTGAATCGCTCAGGGGGAGAGGATCATGCCCTGTCACTGCCCTTGCCACAGCTCCCTGGCACTTCCCTTGCCAGGGTGCAGTGCCAAGGGGCAGTGCTGGGGAGGTGGTGCATGGAGGGATGTTCTATTTTTAATTCTTTCTATCAGGGTGATCTTTTAAAATAGCATCCCAATCGTTAAAAAAAACCAAATTGACTGGTGGGGTGGCTCAATCAGAGCCCACCCTGCCAGTGTGATCTCGTGGGACCCACCCCTTTCTGTTTTTGTTTCAGTCAGTCGAGCGATACGGTGGAGAAAGCCACTGTTGGGGTCGGTGGCTTCCACACTGCTTTTCCTGCCCGCTGTGGCACTCTGAACATTTTTGGGAAAACTCCGCCCCTGATTTGCAACACATCAGATAATAAAGCAATGTGTGCCTGCATGCAGCAGGACCAGGACAACATCCAGACTTGGGCTGATAAATGGCAAGTAACATTTTCACTGTACAAGTTCCAGACAATGACCATTTCTAAGAAGAGAGAGCCCACTCACCGCCCCTTGATATTCCAACAGCATCAGTATTGCCAAATCTCCAACCATTAACATTCCGGGTGTTCACCATTTATCAGACTGGACCAGCTGCATAATTACTGTGGCGACAAGAGCAGAGGAGGTTGAGAAGCCTGCAGCGAGTAACTCACCGTTGCAGTGTCAACATCCTGGAACTCACTGAATAACAGCTCTCTGGGTTTACCTACACCACTTGGAAAGCAGTGGTTCAAGAATACAATTTGCTACCACTTCACAGGGTAATTAGTAATGGGTACTAAATGCTTGCTTGTGAATGATATCCCTATCCAATGAATACATTTTTAAAATGATGCTGCGCTGACTACAAAAAGCTACGCTTTTTGGCCCACTAAGTCACTTTCAACAGCGCAGATGCATCCGGCACAGCTGTTTGCCATGACTCTACTTCTGGGTGTTCCTTCAACAAAACTTGGGGGTCTGTACTGGTGACCCATGTCAGAGTATATTTTACTGATTCTCCAACATTAGAGCACAAAATTGAGACTATTTGTGCCTGTTGTTTGGGTGCCATAATCTTAGAGCAGTGGTTCTAAAATTGGGGTCCATGGATCCTTGGGGTCTGTAGGGACTTTCTAGGGCATCCACAAAATAATCTCTCTCACGGACAAGAAAAAGAGAGCTAAACATAATGGAGGGTGGCCAAAGAAGAGAAGGAAAAACAATTAAAAATCTTCCCACATGTATAAATTAATTATAGTGTCAGAGCCTCACAGCTACCATAACTGGCAAGGTGCCCACCCCTGAAACTCCTGAATTCTCACTCTTCTTCATAATGATGGCTGCCTCAGCTGCCATGGTTTTCAGCAGTGAGTTTTGAGGCAGGGAGGGGAGTGGGAGGTTAACTATTGCTGTGATACTTGAATACATTCAATATAGACTCATGCAGTGAGCAAGTGCCATTATAATGTTGCTTGGCTTGCTGTGTATTTCCAGCAGTTTCTGTTTATATTAATTACTTCTTGGTTTGATTCGTGTAATCGTGGTAATGCTGTCAGTTTGACATTCTTAAATCTCTATCATGTTGCAATAATGTAAGTTGTTTCTGTGATTAAATACCACTGATAAATTGGGCTGGCTTTGCATAAGTGTGTAAAATATTCCCAATGAAGTCATGGTCAAGTGCAAATTTGAGAGCTGGAAACTTTTATGTTAACAGGAAGATTTTTCTTTAATTAATTAGTGACCTACTTTTATCCAGTTGAACATCTAAATAGTATGACACTACTGTTGATACTTATTTGGCAATAGCTATTTGTATTGGCTTGTAACCTGTGAACTGAATGTGTATGCCTGCTATTAAGAGGCAACCATTAACCACCATTAAGTTGCCATGCAGTAGAACGTTAGCAAAATTGTACTTATTCATTATCTCTAGTTTAAATGGCCTGTTTCATCACCCGCTATAACAAACAACCCTCAAATTGCTATTCTTAATAATTAGCTTGTTTTTAAAACAAATATTTTAAAACCCTTATACTTGCAGCACTTTGTATTATGAGTATTATATAGTATTATAATTTAGACTGGGGGTCTGTGATTACTAATCCATTTGGAAAGGGGTCCTTCAGCCACAGCCATTTGGGAGATGGTATCCACCATGTGAAATGAGCAATAGCTGAGACGAGTGGGAGTTGGGAGGATATTACAATTGAAGATGCCTGACCTTGACTACTTGAGTGATGTCACTGAGGTATTTTGGTACTGCACCCTGGGGCGAAATTCTCCGTTATCGGCGGAAAGTCCGCCGATCGGCGCAAATCCGACTTGCGTCACGTTGGAAAAATGGGTCGAATGTCTCCGGCCCGAAATGGGCTAGCAGCGACGTAACGGGATCCGCGCTTGCGCAGTGGTTCACGCCGTGCAGCGTCATACACGCTGCACGGCATGACGGCTCATAAGGCTCCCCCCCACCTGACCCGACTGGATGGCTGGCTGCCGCTCAGCCCCGAGGTTCGAGTCACGGGATGTGGAGGCGCTCCTGGACGCGGTGGAGCAGAGGAGGGACGCCCTGTATCCCGGGCACGGCCGCAGAGTTGCCCCACGCCACAGCCGGCGTCTGTGGAGGGAAGTGGCAGAGGCCGTCACCGCTGCGGCCCTGACACCACGGACAGGCACCCAGTGCCACAAGAAGGTGAACGGCATCGTCAGAGCAGGCAGGGTGAGCCTCCCCCATATGCCCCCCTCCCCCATATTCCCCCCTCCCCCATATCCCCCCTTCCCCATATCCCCCCCTCCCCCATATCCCTCCTCCCCCATATCCCCCCTCCCCCATATCCCCCCTCCCCCATATTCCCCCTCCCCATATCCCCCCTCCCCAATATCCCCCCTCCCCCATATCCCCCATGTCCCCCCTCCCCCATATCCCCACTCCCTCATATCCCCCATATCCCCCCTCCCCCATATTCCCCCTCCCCCATATCCCCCCTCCCCATATCCCCCCTCCCCCATATCCCCATAATCCCCCTTCCCCCATATCCCCATATCCCCCCTCCCCCATACCCCCTATAATCCCCCCTCCCCCATATCCCCCTCCCCATACCCCCCTCCCCCATATCCCCCCTCCCCCATATCCCCCCTCCCCATATCCCCCATATCCCCCCTCCCCCATATCCCCCTCCCCCATATCCCCCACAATCCCCCCTCCCCATATCCCCCATATCCCCCCTCCCCCATATCCCCCTCCCCATATCCCCCCTCCCCCATATCCGCCCTCCCCCATATCCCCCCTCCCCCATATCCCCCATATCCCCCTCCCCCATATCCCCATAATCCCCCCTCCCCCTTATCCCCCATATCCCCCCTCCCCATATCCCCCCTCTCCCATATCCCCCCTCCCCCATATCCCCCCTCCCCCATATCCCCCATCCCCATATCCCCCCTCCCCATATCCCCCCTCCCCATATCCCCCCTCCCCCATATCCCCCCTCCCCATATCCCCCCTCCCCCATATCCCCCCTCCCCCATATCCCCCCTCCCCATATCCACCCTCCACCATATCCCCCCTCCCCCATATCCCCCCTCCCCATATCCCCCATATCCCCAAGTGAATCCAGCCCTAACCTTAACCTCTGCAATGCACGCGCAACCGATGGCGTGCATTCATATACCTGCCTAACAGTGTTGCCTTTTAGCCCTGCCGCCCCCCTCCCCCCCCCACAGGATAAGCGCGCACACAACAATAGGGAGCATGTGAGGACTGGAGGAGGCCCCGCTGATGAGAGGCCACTGACCGAACACGAGGAAAGGGCCCTGGAACTGGCTGGCGGACCTGACGACCGGGAGGTTGCTGATGCAGAGGTCGGGGGCGTAGTAGCAAGTGAGCCACCGACAGCCCATCCCCATATCCCCCCCTCCCCTATATCCCCCTCCCCCATATCACCTGATCACTGCCTGATGTCTAACCATGCATGCTTCATTGTGTATCGCAGGACCAAACGTCCAGGCACCCATCCCCGCAGATGCAGACCGCCCGCAGGATGCCCCTCGGAGGCGACGGGAGACGGAGAGACCCGGACCCTCCAGCATGCGACGCCCGCAGGATGCCCCTCGGAGGCCACGGGAGACGGAGAGACCCGGACCCTCCAGCATGCGACGCCCGCAGGATGCCCCTCGGAGGCCACGGGAGACGGAGAGACCCGGACCCTCCAGCATGCGACGCCCGCAGGATGCCCCTCGGAGGCCACGGGAGACGGAGAGACCCGGACCCTCCAGCATGCGACGCCCGCAGGATGCCCCTCGCACACCATGGGAGGCGGAGAGACCCGCACCCTCCAGCATGCGACGCCCGCAGGATGCCCCTCGCACACCACGGGAGACGGAGAGACCTGGAGCAACAGGGAGACGACACCCCCGTCACGTGCGGGAGCGACCACCCAGCGACGAGGGGGGCAGCCACAGGCCCCCGTCACATCCGAGCCAGGACACCACTACCCAGGACACCACTACCCAGGACACCACTACCCAGGACACCACTACCCGGGACACCACTACCCGGGACACCACTACCCGGGACAGCACTGCCCAGGACACCCCTACCCGGGACACCACTACCCAGGAAGACGAAATACCGGACAGTGACTCAGAGTGGATGGGTGGAGACGAACCCCCACCACAAAGTGCCATGGACTCAGAGTGGGACGAAGAGCACGACACAATGCCACTGCTGTCACCAACACCCTCCACCATCGCAGAAACACTCACCTCGGTTGGGCACTTTAGTGATGAGGCGTCTGGTACACTCACTGGTGCGCACAACACAGCCGTCCTGGTACAGCAGGTGGAGGTAGGAGCAGCAGAGGGGCCGAGCGGTCGGAGGGCAGCCCAGCCCAAGCGAACATCTGCCGCCCAGATGGATCCTGGGTTCCTGGAGTTACCACACCCACACATAGATCCGATGCAACCACCGACCCGGAGACGAGCGAAGAGGGTGACGGGCGGCTTGCGGCGGCTGCAGTCGCACGTGGAGGAGTCCACCCGCGTCCAGGAGCTGGGAGTGGTGCCGGTCATGCGTGCCACCCAAGCTGACACCACACGGGTGGCATCCGCGGTGGAGGCAATGGGTGCGACGGTGTCAGACATGGGGAACGGTTTGCGAGGCCTGGGGCTTTCCGTGCAGGCGGCGTCTGTGGCCCAGGAAATGGCTGCCCTCTCACAGGAGGCCATGAGCCAGTGCCAGCGCCAGATGGCAGAGGTGCTCAACGCCATAGCCCAGTCTCTGCAGGCCATGGCCCAGTCTCAGCAGGCCATGGCCCAGTCTCAGCAGGCCATGGCCCAGTCTCTGCAGGCCATCGCTGAGGGCATCGGCGCCAGTGGCCATGTGCGAGCCGGCGTCGCACTGTCACAGACAGGGTTTGCCAACCCCCTGGGCTCCATGGCTGCAAACCTGCAGACCCCTGTCGATACCAGCATGGGCCTCCAGGACTGGCAGCGCCAGATGTCGGGGGGGCGTCGGATGGCCAGTCCGTTCGCATCCCCCACCCATGTAGAGGCCTGGGGGCCATCGGGCACCCCGAGGGAGGAGGAGGTGGTGTGGTCCGTCCCGGCTCCCCCTGTAGGGGAGGTCCCGGTACACCGCGACACCTCGGACTCCGCCCCTTCCGTCCCAGGTGCATTGGGTGGGCAACGGGCAGGACAGGCTGGCAGCTCGCCATCCCAGTCGCCCGGGCCGCAGCCTGGCCCATCTAGGCCAGGACGCCCCAGGAAACGGCCGCCAAAGGGATCCAGTGTCCGAGGGCAGGAATCACAGGAGTCCACCTCCAGTTCTGCTGTACCGTCTGGGGAACCACGTAGACGTAGTCAAAGGGCCCGTAAGGCCAAATAATTAGACACTGAGTAAGTTGGCACGGGTGAAGGGCACAGATGAGTTTTAGGGGCTCGGGCACGTGCATGAACTCCTTTGGTTATTAAAGTCAATGTTACACCTACAGAAGCTGCCTTTGTGCTCTGTCCAAAGCGTGCGGGGGTGTCATGTAGGTTGAGCGCAAGTGTGTGTGTGAGGGGTGGTCTTACCTCAGCCCCAGGTGAGACTGCCCCCTTCCCCCTGGGCCGCCATCAACATCCCCCGGGCAGAGGACGGGACCGTGCGCTGCAGTGTCACAGCCGCATGCAGGGATGGTCCGGGTGGATGGTGGTACTGTGGCCATGGGTCAGACATAGTCCAACGATGTAGAGCCAGGAGCTCACCGCAGGGCGGGTTGTCATCATCCTCCATGGCCTGCAATAGACACGCGTCCAC
The DNA here is from genome assembly GCF_047496885.1 of Scyliorhinus torazame. NCBI lineage: Eukaryota > Metazoa > Chordata > Chondrichthyes > Carcharhiniformes > Scyliorhinidae > Scyliorhinus > Scyliorhinus torazame. The sequence continues at coordinate 93,693,653 of NC_092714.1, read as the reverse complement.
CCGCAACTGTGTGAGCCCGGCCCGTTGTGCCACAGGTGGATCGGCAATGGGGGGGGCTGGTGTGCATGCGGGTGGGGTGAGTGAGGTTGGGGAGGGGGGTGAGGGTGCTGGGTGGGTGGATGGGTGGGGGGTGGGTGGTCGGCTGTTGCCATGGTGTGCGGTCTGTGGCCATACTACCCAATTCCCACGCCCATCTAGTGAAGCGGGCGGCTATCAGTCTGTCCCGTGCCCGCTGGGCCAGCCGGTAACGGTGGACAGCCACCCGCCTGTGTCTACCCCGTCTGCCCTGACCATTACCCCCATCCCCCTCATCTGGGGAGGACTGCGCCTCTTCCTGCTGCTCCTCCACTCCGCCCTCCGCTGCCTGCGGCACATTGCCCCTCTGCTGGGCTATGTTGTGCAGGACGCAGCACACCACAATGATGCGGCCGACCCTATCTGACCGATACTGGAGGGCGCCCCCAGAGAGGTCCAGGCACCTGAAACGCATCTTCAGCACGCCAAAGCACCTCTCTATCACTCCCCTTGTCGCTACATGGGCATCATTGTAGCGGTTCTCCGCCTCATTGCGTGGCCTCCGTATAGGCGTCATCAGCCACGATCGCAATGGGTAGCCCCTGTCGCCCAGCAACCAGCCCCTCAGCCGGGGATGGCGTCCCTCGTACATGCCGGGGATGGATGACCGCGACAACACGTATGAGTCGTGTACACAGCCTGGGTAACGGGCGCAGACGTGCAGGATCATCATGCGGTGGTCGCAGACCACCTGTATGTTCATCGAATAGGTCCCCTTCCTATTGGTGAACACGGCCCTGTTATCTGCAGGTGGCCGCACGGCGACGTACATCCCATCGATTGCGCCCTGGACCATGGGGAACCCGTCCACGGCAGAGAGGCCCACGGCCCGGGCATCTTGGCTGGCCCGGTCCATGGGGAAGCGGATGTAGCGGTGCGCCATGGCATATAGGGCATCTGTCACTGCCCGGATGCACCGATGCACCGATGTCTGCGATATGCCGGACAGGTGCCACTCGGTGCCTGGAATGACCCCGTTGCTAAAAGTTCAGGGCCACCGTAACCTTGACGGACACGGGGAGAGGGTGTCCCCCGCCAGTGCCACGCGGTGACAGGTGTGCCAGCAGGTGGCAGATGTGTACCATGGTTTCCCGCCTCATCCGGAGTCTCCTCCTGCATTCCCGGTCCGTGAGGTCCTGGTATGACTGCCGGGGCCAGTACACACGGGGCGCCCTCGGGTGCCTCCGTTGCCGTGGGGCCGCGACGTCCTCCTCCCCCTCCTCGTCCTGTCGGTCAGGTGTCCCTCCAGCCTGGGCGGCTGCCGCCTGTCCCTCTGCGGCAGCCTGCGCCGCCTCTCTGGCACGCTCCTCCTCCTCCTCCTCCTCATCCAAGGCAACATAGACATGAGCGGCTGCCGCCACGGCGGCCAACATCGCTGGATGATCGGAAAACATGACGGCCTGGTGGGGGGGAGGGGAACGACGACATGTCATCATTGCCCATATCCCCTCCTCCCCCCAGCCAGGTGGCATGGACCGCATGGGTCCAACTGTTGGAGGCTGGCACCTGGCCAGGTGGACCAACACACTTGCCCTCGCATCCCCCTCCCCGGCACGGACCCGCCCCCACCCCCCCCCAACCTCCACCCCGGCACGGACCCCCCCCCCCCCCCCCAACCTCCACCCCGGAACGGACCCCCCATCCCCCTCCCCGGCACGGACACCCCCCCCAATCTCCACCCCGGCACAGACCCCCCCATCCCCGGCACGGACCCCCCCCAACCTCCACCCCGGCACGGACGCCCCCCCCAACCTCCACCCCGGCACGGACCCAACCTCCACCCCGGCACGGACCCCCCCCCCCAATCTCCACCCCAGCACGGACCCCCCATCCCCCTCCCCGGCACGGACCCCACCCAACCTCCACTCCGGCACGGACCCCCCATCCCCCTCCCCGGCACGGACCCCCCCCCCCCAACCTCCACCCCGGCAAGGACCCCCCATCCCCCTCCCCGGCACGGACCCCCCCCCCAACCTTCACCCCGGCACGGACCCCCCCCCAACCTCCACCCCGGCACGGACCCCCCATCCCCCTCCCCGGCACGGCCCCCCCCCCCATCCCCCTCCCCGGCACAGACCCCCCTCCCAGCACTCCCCCGGAGCCCAGCCTACTCTAACCACCCCCCTCCCCCGCCGCACACACACACACACACAACCCGAGACACACCTCTCCTCACGCATTCAGACTGCGGCCACGCCATCGCCTGCCCAGAGCCAACCCCCCAGGCCGTCACTCACCTCCACGCTGGTCGGCGTGAACCTGGAGCACAGGGTCACGCCGATGAAAAGGAGGTTTAATTTACGTCGACGTGAACGGTCATCACGTCGACGGGACTTCGGCCCATCCGGAAGGGAGAATTTCGGCAGGCCGAAAATCGGCTGCCTTGCGAAGACCCGTGACATTCTCCGGCGGCAGCGGCGACATTAACGTCCCGCCGACTTTTCTCCCTTCGGAGACTTCGGCAACCGGCGGGGGCGGGATTCACGGCGGCCAACGGCCATTCTCCGACCCTCTGGGGGGGTCGGAGAATGACGCCCCAGGTCCTTGCAATTTTGCATTCAACCCCATAGCTATCTGCTCCCACTGCATTCTGCTTCTGCTCACCCTTTGCTGATACTGGATATCCACCTCCAACAATAAGACCTCCAATGCAGCATTTGAAAATCAAAGCCAGCTCTGCCCTATGTTGTGCCATTCTTGGCTGTTTCCAGGGCAGATTGATCTCACGCATGAGTTCCAGCATCCACTCCTGCTTCAATGCACCTGCCTTTAAGAGTTGCAGGTTAGCTTTAACCAGTGCAAGCTACCTGGAACTGGTGCCAATAAGTTACAATTTTGGGCACCCTGCTGATACCTGCAGCCACTAACTGGTAGAGTCGGTGCTCAAACTTGGCATGGCGCCTGCATTTCTATCAACAGGCAAGGTTCAAGTGAGCATCGTGATCCCAGTGCCTGTTTTCAGGAGCAACATCATGTACCCATGTAATAACATCTTAAGTGCAAAGAAAGCCAACCAAAGGGCAAATTAATTAAACTGCAGAACTGATTCTGCAAATGGTTTAAAAAAAACAGTAAAGTGCAAAGTGAACAGATGATCAAACAGTTCTTGAGAAACTCCTAAAATTACTGATTATAGAACATAGAACATAGAACAATACAGCGCAGTACAGGCCCTTCGGCCCACGATGTTGCACCGAAACAAAAGCCATCTTACCTACACTATGCCATTATCATCCATATGTTTATCCAATAAACTTTTAAATGCCCTCAATGTTGGCGAGTTCACTACTGTAGCAGGTAGGGCATTCCACGGCCTCACTACTCTTTGCGTAAAGAACCTACCTCTGACCTCTGTCCTATATCTATTACCCCTCAGTTTAAAGTTATGTCCCCTCGTGCCAGCCATATCCATCCGCGGGAGAAGGCTCTCACTGTCCACCCTATCCAACCCCCTGATCATTTTGTATGCCTCTATTAAGTCTCCTCTTAACCTTCTTCTCTCCAACGAAAACAACCTCAAGTCCGCCAGCCTTTCTGAGATTTGTTCAACAAACACCGCCAGTGACAATGACAAATCGAAAATATGCTGCATCAAAAATATTGAATAGAACATAAAAATTAAATTCTAACTTGTGTTACGTCAAACAATTTTGATTCAAATAACTTGAAGGTGACTATGAAAGCTTTCAAAATAGCAATGATTTTTTGTTCCAAAAGAATGGGAATGTAAAGTTCCAGAAGAACGCTTTAGGTGTGGCAGTACTTGGAATAGAATTCTAGAATTCCTGCAGTGCAGAAGGAGGCCATTTGGCACCGACCCTTCGACAGAGCACCCAACTCATGTCCACTCACCCATCCACCCACCCAGCATTTGTGGTAGTATAGTGAATACTATACTAGTAGTATAGTTGTAGTATAGTGAATACGTCCGCCATAGTGAAGGCAGCAGGGGCATGGGAACCTGGATTGTAGTTTTAGGGTAAGGGAGAATGAGAGTATAGAGGTCAGGAGCACAGATTTGACGTCGCAGGAGGGGGCCAGTGTTCAGGTAGGTGGTTTGAAGTGTGTCTACATCAATGCCAGGAGTATACGAAATAAGGTAGGGGAACTGGCAGCATGGGTTGGTACCTGGGACTTCGATGTTGTGGCTATTTCGGAGACATGGACAGAGCAGGACAGGAATGGATGTTGCAGGTTCCGGGGTTTAGGTGTTTTAGTAAGCTCAGAGAAGGAGGCAAAAGAGGGGGAGGTGTGGCGCTGCTAGTCAAGAGCAGTATTACGGTGGCGGAGAGGATGCTAGATGGGGACTCATCTTCCGAGTTAGTATGGGCTGAGGTTAGAAACAGGAAAGGAGAGGTCACCCTGTTGGGAGTCTTCTATAGGCCTCCAAATAGTTCTAGGGATGTAGAGGAAAGGATGGCGAGGATGATCCTGGATAAGAGCGAAAGTAACAGGGTAGTTATTATGGGAGACTTTAACTTTCCAAATATTGACTGGAAAAGATATAGTTCGAGTACATTAGATGGGTCGTTTTTTGTACAGTGTGTGCAGGAGGGTTTCCTGACACAATATGTTGACAGGCCAACAAGAGGCGAGGCCATGTTGGATTTGGTTTTGGGTAATGAACCAGGCCAGGTGTAGGATTTGGAGGTAGGAGAGCACTTTGGGGACAGTGACCACAATTCGGTGACGTTTACGTTAATGATGGAAAGGGATAAGTATACACCGCAGGGCAAGAGTTATAGCTGGGGGAAGGGCAATTATGATGCCATTAGACGTGACTTGGGGGGGATAAGGTGGAGAAGTAGGCTGCAAGTGTTGGGCACACTGGATAAGTGGAGCTTGTTCAAGGATCAGCTACTGCGTGTTCTTGATAAGTATGTACCGGTCAGGCAAGGAGGAAGGCGTCGAGCGAGGGAACCGTGGTTTACCAAAGAAGTGGAATCTCTTGTTAAGAGGAAGAAGGAGGCCTATGTGAAGATGAGGTGTGACGTTTCAGTTGGGGCAATGGATAGTACAAGGTAGCGAGGAAGGATCTAAAGAGAGAGCTAAGACGAGCAAGAAGGGGACATGAGAAGTATTTGGCAGGTAGGATCAAGGAAAACCCAAAAGCTTTCTATAGGTATGTCAGGAATAAGCGAATGACGAGGGAAAGAGTAGGACCAGTCAAGGGCAGGGATGGGAAGTTGTGTGTGGAGTCTGAAGAGATAGGCGAGATACTAAATGAATATTTTTCGTCAGTATTCACTCAGGAAAAAGATAATGTTGTGGAGGAGAATGCTGAGACCCAGGCTAATAGAATAGATGGCATTGAGGTACGTAGGGAAGAGGTGTTGGCAATTCTGGACAGGCTGAAAATAGATAAGTCCCCGGGTCCTGATGGGATTTATCCTAGGATTCTCTGGGAGGCCAGGGAAGAGATTGCTGGACCTTTGGCTTTGATTTTTATGTCATCATTGGCTACAGGAATAGTGCCAGAGGACTGGAGGATAGCAAATGTGGTCCCTTTGTTCAGAAAGGGGAGCAGAGACAACCCCGGCAACTATAGACCGGTGTGCCTCACGTCTGTAGTGGGTAAAGTCTTGGAGGGGATTATAAGAGACAAGGTTTATAATCATCTAGATAGGAATAATATGATCAGGGATAGTCAGCATGGCTTTGTGAAGGGTAGGTCATGCCTCACAAACCTTATTGAGTTCTTTGAGAAGGTGACTGAACAGGTAGACGAGGGTAGAGCAGTTGTTGTGGTGTATATGGATTTCAGCAAAGCGTTTGATAAGGTTCCCCACGGTAGTCTATTGCAGAAAATACGGAGGCTGGGGATTGAGGGTGATTTAGAGATGTGGATCAGAAATTGGCTAGCTGAAAGAAGACAGAGGGTGGTGGTTGATGGGAAATGTTCAGAATGGAGTTCAATTACAAGTGGAGTACCACAAGGATCTGTTCTGGGGCCGTTGCTGTTTGTCATTTTTATCAATGACCTAGAGGAAGGCGCAGAAGGGTGGGTGAGTAAATTTGCAGACGATACTAAAGTCGGTGGTGTTGTCGATAGTGTGGAAGGATGTAGCAGGTTACAGAGGGATATAGATAAGCTGCAGAGCTGGGCTGAGAGGTGGCAAATGGAGTTTAATGTAGAGAAGTGTGAGGTGATACACTTTGGAAGGAATAACAGGAATGCGGAATATTTGGCCAATGGTAAAGTTCTTGGAAGTGTGGATGAGCAGAGGGATCTAGGTGTCCATGTACATAGATCCTTGAAAGTTGCCACCCAGGTTGATAGGGTTGTGAAGAAGGCCTATGGAGTGTTGGCCTTTATTGGTAGAGGGATTGAGTTCCGGAGTCAGGAGGTCATGTTGCAGCTGTACAGAACTCTGATACGGCCGCATTTGGAGTATTGCGTACAGTTCTGGTCACCGCATTATAGGAAGGACGTGGAAGCTTTGGAGCGGGTGCAGAGGAGATTTACCAGGATGTTGCCTGGTATGGAGGGAAAATCTTATGAGGAAAGGCTGATGGTCTTGAGGTTGTTTTCGTTGGAGAGAAGAAGATTAAGAGGAGACTTAATAGAGGCATACAAAATGATCAGGGGGTTAGATAGGGTGGACAGTGAGAGCCTTCTCCCGCGGATGGAAATGGCTGGCACGAGGGGACATAGCTTTAAACTGAGGGGTAATAGATATGGGACAGAGGTCAGAGGTAGGTTCTTTACGCAAAGAGTAGTGAGGCCGTGGAATGCCCTACCTGCTACAGTAGTGAACTCGCCAACATTGAGGGCATTTAAAAGTTTATTGGATAAACATATGGATGATCATGGCATAGTGTAGGTTAGATGGCTTTTGTTTCGGTGCAACATCGTGGGCCGAAGGGCCTGTACTGCGCTGTATCGTTCTATGTTCTATGTTCTATGACTGGGGGTATTACGGTACCTTCAGAGGTGAGCTGCCATTGGTGCAGAGGACTCGCTGCCCATTGGCCCAGGTAAGTCATGTGCCTCTCAGGATATAAGAACCCGTGTTCCCCGGCAGTCGGCCATTCTTCTGTACGTCTGCTGTCAGGCACACATCCTGGGCGGGATTCTCCCCTACCCGGCGGGTGGGGTTTCCGGCGTAATGGAGTGTCGGGAACCACTCCGGCGTCAGTGAGCCCCAAAGGTGCGGAATTCTCCGCACCTTTAGGGGCCAAGCCCTCACCTTGAGGGGCTAGGCCCGCGCCGGAGTGGTTTCCGCTCCGCTGGCTGGCGGAAAATGCCTTTGGCGCCACGCCAGCCGGCGCCGAAAGGTCTTCACCGGGCGACTCATGTGCGGGAGCATCAGCGGGGAGGGGGTCTCTTCCACGTCCGCCATAGTGAAGACCATGGCGAAGGCGGAAGAAAAAGAGTGCCCCCATGGCACAGGCCCGCCCGCGGATCGGTGGACCCCGATCGCGAGCCAGGCCACAGTGGGGGCACCCCCCGGGGCCAGATCGCCCCGCGTCCCCCACAGGACCCCGGAGCCTGCCCGCGCCGCCTTGTCCTGCCGGTAAGGTAGGTGGTTTAATCCACGCCGGCAGGAGAGGGTTGACAGCGGCGGGACTTTGGCCCATCACGGGCCGGATAATCGCCGGGGGTGGGCCCGCCGACCGGCGCGATTCCTGCCGACCGGCACGATTCCTGCCCCCGCCGAATCTCTGGTGGCGGAGAATTCGGGACACGGCGGGGGCGGGATTCACGCCAGCCCCCGGCGATTCTCCGACCCGGTGGGGGGTCGGAGAATCACGCCCCTTGTGGGTGAAAGCCTTTTGTTTGGATCGCATCTTCGCCTCGTGTCCAATTGATGGTGCATCACCATTTTTGCATATAGTCATTTCACCATGATATTTGAGTTCTGTATGTCTTTTAGTGATGCCAAAGTATGTGCTTCTTTTGATTAACCAAATAAACTAAATCAATAAAACTGTGGGACAAATGAAAATGCAATTCCTTGAACGGATACTGCATCAAAGTAAATTAAAATTCAAAGGAAACTTTAAACATTAGAAAAAATGTGAATGAAGGGGTCAGTCAATAATGCACCCCAGTGGCCATTGAGCATCAAGGCCTCAATGATGCCGGCAGACACTGCAACCTCTCTTTCCACGGTCGCACAGTGGTTAGCCCTGTGGCTTCACAGAGCCAGGGTCCCAGGTTCGATTCCCGGCTGGGTCACTGTCTATGCGGACCTGCACGTTCTCCCAGTGTCTGCGTGGGTTTCCTCTGGGTCCACCAGTTTCCTCCCACAACTCCCGAACGACTTGCTGTTAGGTAATTTGGACATTCTGAATTCTCCCTCCGTGTACCCAAACAGGCGCCGGAATGTGGCGATTAGGGGCTTTTCACAGTAACTTCATTGCAGTGTTAATATCAGCCTACTTGTGAAAATAAAGATTATTATTATTTTCAGGGACACCCAACAGTACACAGAGCCGCAAATGAAGGGCAAACAGTCGGGACGGGCGAGTCCCTCATCTGTCTGACAAATGCAAGCCATGGGACTTGTGATAAGATCCTCTATTACAGGTTAGGTTGGGGCACCTTTTGTTGAGGAGGAAGAAATCACTACTCATAAGCCAGGTGTATGCCATTGACAAGTTGTGAGTTGGTTCAGATCTTCAATGCAAAAGAGTTTGATTATGATGGAGTAAACGTTATAAATGATGACACTGAACAGGCATGCCATCAGTAGACCATCAGTTTGGTGAGGGGCAGTGGAGAGGGGGAGTGGGAAAATGAAAGTGGAATGGCGAGAAGGTTTTTCAGTTTTCAAGTATTGAGTTATCTCGAAGCAGCACATTGTAAGAGAACAAGTGATGGATGCTTTGATGCAGCAGGGAATACCAAGGTTGGAGCAGAACGAGGTTACATGCTCATCTAAAAGAGTACCCAGCCTCTGAAGGCGAAAGGAGAAGTGGTTGTTTGGGACGTAAAATTGGAAGAGGCATGGGGTCAAGAGTGAAGCGTAAAGAGAGTAACTGGAGGTAACGAGAGTGGAACAGGAGTATTGGAGAAGTTGATGTTTAATTCCTTCCCAATTTGATGTCCTTTTCTGACTCAGAGATTTTCCTGCAGCTCTCCACAGATGTGAAAAAGCTACCATGGAATTGCACAGATTGTTCTGTAAAAATATCTGGGGCGGGATTCTGTTTCTGGGACTAAGGTTTGAATTCTCCGATTTTGCAGCTACATCCGGCGGAAGTGTCTGGTCTTACGATTGAAAAGTTAGCGCCGCTCCCATACCAATGCTCCGCCCCGTGGGGGGCTAGCAGCCGCACCACGTAAAGCCCTTCCTGCAGATATGGATGGAGAATGGCCGAGTCCATGGCCACGCATATGCATGACGGTGACCTGTGGAGGCCGCGCTGTACAACATGGCGTCGGCTGCGCATGGACCTGGCCAGCCAGATTTTGCCCCCCGTAACACCCCTCACCACCACCAGACCACACCCACCAGTCCCCCCAGCCCCCATCGAAGCCCCCCCTGCCAGTGGAACGGCTCCCCCCCACCCCGACTGTGGCGGCGCTGGACACAGTCCGCAGCCGCCACGCGAGGCCCCGGAAAACTGAGAGGACACGTGACCGTCGCCGGGATATCAGCCCATCGGGAGAAGAGCATCGGGGGAGGGCCTCAGGTGACGTCCTGAGGCTGTCCCAATGGCATGCGGCATACTCAGCGATTATGCCGTTTTTGAGGGGTTGGAGCATAAAAACGGATTCTCCAGCCAATCGCCGAACGCAATTGGAGAATCTAGCCCTAAGTGTTGACGCCAATGCAGAATTCATGGATTTACACGACAACTAAACTGGTGCCACACCTGGACCGATTCTGCTACTGTTAAGGGGCTAGAACCAGCACCGGCTGGAACACAATCAATTTCAATGAAAAACAGTGTGGTGTTCACTAGGTCCATGATTGACACTCGGAAGGCTGACAAGCTGTAGCTGCATTTACACATTACAATCCCCACACACCCACACACACCATCCCAGACAAAAAAGATGGCAGTGGTTTTAGAATACTCATGGGCAAAGACGAGAGTGGTCCGAAAGGAAGAGTGCTAAATTGGGGAAAGGCCAAGTCCAACAAAATTCGTCAGGATCGAGGGAATGTGGATTGGGAGCAGCTGTTTAAGGGTAAATCCACATTTGAAATGTGGAAGTCTTTTCAGGAAAGGTTGATTAGAGTGCAGGACAAACATGTCCCTGTGAAAATGAGGGATAGAAATGGCAAGATTAGGGAACTATGGATGATGGGTGGAATTGTGAGACCAGCTAAGATGAAAAAGGAAGCATACATAAGATCTAGGCGACTTAAAACTGATGAAGCTTCGGAGGAATATCGGGAAAGTAGGACAAATCTCAAACGCGCAATGAAGAGGGCCAAAAGGGGTCATGAAATATCTTTGGCTAACAGGGTTAAGGAAAATCCCAAAGCCTTTTATTCGTATATAAGGAGCAAGAGGGTAACTAGAGAAAGGATTGGCCCAGTCAAAGACAAAAGAGAGAATTTATGCGTGGAGTCAGAGGAAATGGGTGTGATTCTTAATGAGTACTTTGCATCGGTATTCACCAAGGAGAGGGACATGACGGATGTTGAGGTTAGGGATGGATGTTTAAATAATCTAGGTCAAGTCGGCAAAAGGAAGGGGGAAGTTTTGGGTATTCTAAAAGGCTTTAAGGTGGACAAGTCCCCAGGTCCGGATGGGATCTATCCCAGGTTGCTGATGGAAGCGAGGGACGAAGTAGCTGGGGCCTTAACAGATATCTTCGCAGTATCCTTGAGCACGGGTGAGGTCCCGGAGGACTGGAGAATTGCTAATGTTGTCCCTTTGTTTAAGAAGGGTATTAGGGATAATCCAGGGAATTATAGATCTGTGAGCTTGACGTCAGTGGTAGGCAAACTGTTGGAGAAGATACTGAGGGAAAGGATCTATTCACATTTGGAAGAAAATAGACTTATCAGTGATAGGTAGCATGGTTTTGTGCAGGGAAGGTCATGTCTTACAAACCTAATAGAATTCTTTGAGGAAGTGACAAAGTTAATTGATGAGGGAAGGGCTGTAGATGTCATATACATGGACTTCAGTAAGGCGTTTGATAAGGTTTCCCATGGCAGGTTGATGGAAAAAGTGAAGTCGCATGGGGCTCAGGGTGTACTAGCTAGATGGATAAAGAACTGGCTGGGCAACAGGAGACAGAGAGTAGTGGTGGAAGGGAGTGTCTCAAAATGGAGAAGAGTGACTAGTGGTGTTCCACAGGGATCCGTGCTCGGACCACTGTTGTTTGTGATATACATAAATGATCTGGACAAAGGTATAGGTGGTCTGATTATCAAGTTTACAGATTATACTAAGATTGGTGGAGTTGCAGATAAATAGGGGGACTGTCAGAGAATACAACAAAATGTAGATAGATTGGAGAGTTGGGCAGAGAAATGGCAGATGGAGTTCAATCCAGGCAAATACGAGGTGATGCATTTGGAAGATCTAATTCAAGAGTGGACTATATGGTCAATGGAAGAGTCCTGTGGAAAATTGATGTACAGAGAGATCTGGGAGTTCAGGTCCATTGTTCCCTGAAGGTGGCAACGCAGATCGATAGAGTGGTCAAGAAGGCATACAGCATGCTTGCCTTCATCGTAAGGGGTATTGAGTATAAGAGTCGGCAGGTCATGTTACAGTTGTATAGGACTTTGGTTAGGCCACATTTGGAATACTGTGTGCAGTTCTGTTCACCACATTACCAGAAGGATGTGGATGCTTTAGAGAGCGTGCAGAGGAGGTTCACCAGGATGTTGCCTGGCATGGAGGGTGCTAGATATGAAGAAAGGTTGAGTAGATTAGGATTGTTTCGTTGGAAAGACGGAGGTTGAGGGGGGACCTGATTGAGATCTACATAATTATGAGAGGTATGGACAGGGTGGATAGCAACAAGCTTTTTCCAAGAGTGGGGGTGTCAATTACAAGGGGTCACGATTTCAAGGTGAGAGCGGGAAAGTTTAAGGGAGATGTGCGTAGAAAGTCTTTTCCACAGAGGGTGGTGGGTGCCTGGAATGCTTTGCCAGCAGAGGTGGTGGAGGCGGGCACGATAGCATCATTTAAGATGCATCTGGACAGATATATGAACGGGCGGGAAACAGAGGGAAGTGGATCCTTGGAAAATAGGCAACAGGTTTAGATAAACGATCTGGATCGACGCAGGCTAGGAGGGCCGAAGGGCCTGTTCCTGAGCTGTAGTTTTCTTTGTTCATTGGTTGTGTTGGAGCGTGCTCATACATACAGTTGATGGATCAGCTTGGGCCAGAGGGATCTTAGGGTGGTGCCCGGGGGGACACCAATATGACCCCTGGCACTAGGTTCAAAGTGGGCTTTTAGCTGCATGCGCAACTGCATGACTGCCTTGCTGGCTGCAGCAATGGTGTTCCATGTCCGTCTATCTCCACCCCACAGCCCACCTACTGTCACCTCCCGCTACTCCCCCCGGCCCCGGCAGATGCCCCGCGGCCAACGACACAACTGTCAGCAAACAATGTCCGTTGGACAATTTCCGTACCCCCTCACTTTCCCTCAACAGCTGACACACCGGTTTCACAATTGTTAAAATCACGAGTGAATCGCGCTGTCGGGAACTTGGCCCATTGGAGGTGGAGAATCGCAGCGGCCCTGGAGTATACCGGGTCGGGCCCCGTAATAATATACAAATGGTGTTTACTGTACGTGCATTCCGGAATGCATTGACGCCATCGTTCTGCTGATGGAGAACTGCGATTTGGTGTCAAATCAGCGCCCGCTGCAATTTTGGCGTCGGATCCTATTCTCCACCCAATCGCCTTTCCCGATTTAGGCGTGGCCAACGGAGAATCTTGCCCCAGATCTCTTCCTCTTTTGTTATGTAAATACTCTTGTACTGATTTCAGAAGAAGTAATGGGGAACTGAACTTATCATTCGACATCCTTCAAACTATACAATTTCTAATGCCAATATCTTTCTGAAAGAGGTTGAGACATTCCAGTAGGATGATATCGAAGCAGATGCATTTTTAAATTAGTTTTCTCACCAAATTGCAGGAGATTCCATTTAATTTCAGCACAATTAGTTATTATCAATTTTCTCACTAATGGGGATCAACTGCAACCAATATGGTGGATATGTTGATTTTAATCAGAGTTTAATATGGGTATAACATACTAGTTAGCAAAAACATATGGCCCTGGCAATAGCAAGCCCTGGTCCAGAATGGGCAGGACAGCTGGCATGTGCAAACAGCTCTCTCCTCTTCTTTCTCTTTCCTTCTCAGTACATCACAGCTTCATGACATCTAAAACTACCCAAGAGTGTTAGCACAGATCTACTTATAGGAGGTTTTTCTCCACCGATTACAATGCCTTCCTTCACAAACTTATTCTTTAGACTTTTATTCCAATTGTGGGCCTGGGTATTGTATTGTTATTGTCTCCAAAGGTTCCCCTGAATACAAAATGCCCAATAGCATGTCACGTTCTTTGTTTAAGTTATGGGCGAAAGCTCGCCCTTATATTGTCCTCCTGCCATGAGATTCTGGAGCCTTTGCAAATACTTTCTGTCCTAATTAACCAGCTTTTTCATAATCTCCCCATCTCTTTATTTCGGTTGATTCCCATGATTAGTTCGACAGATCCCTCAGAATATTCCATCTATGACCTTCAAACTACCTTTCAGGTCCTTCATTTTTTATGCATGAACTGTTCACAACACCTGTTAATAAGCTGTTCATAATGGTTATCCAGTCCAACAATTCTCATTTCTTATCAGACTATTGGTCAATAGTGGTTTACTAAAGTAATTCCTACATGCTAACTAATTTTCACATTTCAGCAAGAATCTTATTTGATTCATAGATTCATAGAATTTACAGTGCAGAAGGAGGCCATTCGGCCCATCGAGTCTGCACCGGCTCTTGGAAAGAGCACCCCACCCAAGGTCCACACCTCCACCCTATCCCCATAACCCCATAACCCCGTAACCCAGTAACCCCACCCAACAATTTTGGACATTATGGCCAATTTAGCATGGCCAATCCACCTAACCTGCACATCTTTGGACTTGTGGGAGGAAACCGGAGCACCCGGAGGAAACCCACGCAGACACGGGGAGAACGTGCAGACTCCGCACAGACAGTGACCCAAGCCGGGAATCGCACCTGGGACCCTGGAGCTGTGAAGCAACTGTGCTAACCACTGTGCTACTGGGCTGGATACAGCAATCATCACCAAAGAATTTCATTAGCTTTTGTTTCCTGTCAATCAAAACTCTAAACAGTTTCCAGTAAAATAAAACCTGCTGACTACAAAATATATATGTTCACATTTACAATTTCTAACAATGTATGGAGAATTATTAAACATTGTTGTATATTTGGTTTCAGATTTAAGAATTGGCCTCCCACTAGATGCCATCTGAAACCACAGTTGTACAAAGCAAGCATCTGGAACGACAATTCACCTGAGATACTAATGATGATCATGAAAAATCTGATAATTTGTCTGACCTGAATATCTATTTCAGTTCATTTGGCAAATTTAAATGATTTATGAGAAAAGTCAATTATTGTTGATATATATATAATACAGATATAAAACACTAGATAAATACTTACTAGGTTTTAAATGTGGTTAATGTTGGTAACAGTGGTAATTACAAGGTACTGGTGATGCAAATGATAGTGACTAATGGTGCTCGTGAAGATTAACTGTGTTCCCTTCGGAGTGTCAGTAGAACTACAATATGTCACGCAAGGTCAACTCATTTTTATAATAAAAATAGAAAAAGCTGGAAAACGCTCAACAATTCAAGCAGAACCTGTGGAGAAACACGTTCTGCAGAAAGCAGCTAATTTCTAGATTTGGTTTACATTCCCAATGCACATTTGCCCAAGCAAGTATATTTAATGCATGGACAGCATATTCATACCATAAAGGGCTTCTGGGAAAATTTAACAGAATGTCGTTAAAAATGTATTTCTGTCTTTCCCAAGGTTTGTATTATTTTCCAGTCATAGAATCACAGAATCATTATAATGCAGGTGGAGGCCATTCAGTCCATTGTCTCTGAATGAGCATTGCACCTCAGTGCCATTCTCCTGCCTTCTCACCTTAACCCTCAACTTTCTTTCTTTTCAAATAATCATCTAATTCCCTCTTGAATGTCTTGATTGAACCTGCCTTCACACACTCACAGACAGTGCATTCCAGACCCTAACAACTTGCTTTAGCTTCATTTAAGAATTTCCTTAAATCTGTGCCCTTTGGTTCTTGATACTTCTGTCAATGGCAAGAGTTTTTATCTGTCCAGGCCCCTTATAATTTTCTATCAGATGTCCTTTCAGCCTTCTGCTCTCCAAGGAAAAGAGTTCCAACTTCTCCAAGCTATTTGCAGAACTGAAGTTTCTCATCCCTGGAATAATTCTCGTAAACATTTTCTCCACTCTCTCCACTGCCTTTACATCTTATCTAAAATGCGGTGTCCAGAACAGTATACAGTGCTGCAGCTGAGGTCTAACTAGTGTCTTATACAAACCAAACATAACCTTCTTTCTCTTGTACTCCAAACCCTATTATTATATCCTTGGACACTGTATGTTTTATTAACCGTGCTTTCAACCTGTCTTTCCAAAGGTGAATGGAAAGGGGATAAATGGCAGGGAAAAAGCAAGGCAAGGATAAACCAATGTTGAGGCATAAAATAGAGTTTTGGAACAATGATGGAGTGATGCAGGACTTAACCTTTAGATCGTTTGCTTTCAAAATGGATCTATGTTACATTAGGTGGGTGTTACAACAATTGCACTATTTAGCACTTCTTGAACAATACGTACGTGACCTGGACACAAACATGTGAGAAGAAAGCAAATTTTATGGAGATTGACAGGGATAGACGACCTAATGCTAGTGTATACCAAGGTAAATCAGAGTCCGCACGTTCTCCCTGTGCTTGTGTGGGTTTCCTCCGGGTGCTCTGGTTTCCTCCTAAACTGCAAAGATGTGCAGATTAGGTGGACTGACTATGCTAAATTGCCCTTAGTGTCCAAAAAAAAGTTAGGTGGGGTTACTGGGTTATGGAGATAGGGTGGAGGTGTGGGCTTAGATAGGGTGCTCTTTCCAAGGGCCGGTGCAGACTCGATGGACCGAATGGCCTCCTTCTGCACTGTAAATTCTATGAAATGTCTTGTCACAATTATTACCAACTGAACCGTTCCAATTTTTGTATTCTTTCATGTTAAGGTCTCATACAACCTTTCAACTCCTTTATTGCATTTCATATTTCAGCAGAGCATACAGTAAAGCTGCAAAATATAGCATTAAAATGATGCCTTGCTTATGTTGCAATTGAAGTATATGAAAACAATTACATTTTTTCTGTTATGCATAGATCCTGGTTTCCAATTTTGCTTTCGAACATTTTCCTTCTTGGCTTATCCTGCTATCAAATTCAGCTAACACAGTAGGTGCGATCTTCCGATCTTGTTACGCTCTCTCTCAAGCAAAAAGAGGCTGGTGAAGCAGGACAGACCAAAATGGGATCCGCGGCAGACACCAAACAGTTTGTGATGCAACCGGCCTGCTCCTCTAGGGGAAATTGGAATCTCGCCGTAGCGAGGCGAGAAACCAATTATCACCACTTAAGCCCCATTTCTATACAATTAACGAGAGCCACCCCTTATCCAACAACCTCCTGTCATTCAGCAACCTCACGCTGGCGCTGATTAGTACTTCTTTTTAAAAACGTGAACCTGGCAGAAGGGCTTCTGTAGGGAGCCAAGGGGTGAGTTGCCATCTTTGCTCATGGCAACGAATCCAGGGCCGCTAGGCTTGCTACCCCTGTGCTCAGTGGGGGATGGGGGACCCTCGGCTGGGCTAGGGGGACCGTCCTTAGAGGTGGGCTGCCATGGGAGGTTGGGGGGGTCCTTTGGGGGAAACCGGGGTGGGAGGGTGTGGTAGTATGCATTAGGGGTCATGTGGGACTGTGAAGCCGTGATGTCATTGGCTGACAGATCCCGGGTCCTGGTTGGCTGTTGACCTCTAGCTCCGCCCTGAAGGCGGAGTATAAGAACCAGGAATTCTCCCCCGCAGGCCAGTCTGTTACTGAACTGCGGGGAACAAGTCACGCTTAATAAAGCCTCATCGACTTCATCTCTATTTGTCTCTCGTGAGTCTTTGTGCGCTACAATTTATTAAGAGTGCTTAAAGGACTATGGAGCTCAGGATCATCCCGGAATGCCTGAGGATCAGCCCCAACGCAGTGAACTCAGCAGCAGTTTTCAAACACTGGCAGACTTGTTTCGAGGCCTACCTCCGAACGGCCCCTGGCCGGGTCACAGAAGACCAGAAACTACAGGTCCTGCACTCGAGGGTAAGCCCGGAAATTTTCCCTCTCATCGAAGACGCAGAGGATTTCCAGACGGCGTTCGCAGCACTAAAAAGCATCTATATTCGCCCAGTGAACCATATCTACGCACGCTACCAACTCGCAATGAGACGGCAAAGTCCCGGAGAATCGCTGGACGAATTCTACGCCGCGCTCCTAATTTTGGGACGGGCCTGCAGCTGCCCGCCGGTAAACGCGATTGAACACATGGACATGTTGATGCGCGTGGCTTTTGTCGCAGGTATGAACTCTCCCCAAATCCGCCAAAGACTTTTGGAAAAAGAGTCGCTGGGACTCTCAGAGGCACGGGCCCTTGCAGCCTCCCTGGATGTAGCCGCGTGAAACGCCCGCGCGTACGACCCCGACCGCGCGGCAGCCCCTTGGGCTCCTTGGACCCCTGTCGCGACAAACCCCCCCCCACCCCACAGGCTTGCACGGTCCAGACTCCAAGTCGTCCCGGGGGAGCCCGCTGCTATTTCTGCGGCCAGGCGAAACACCCCGGCAGCGCTGCCCGGCCCGTGCAGCGATTTGCAAAAGCTGCGGGAAAAAGGGCCATTTCGCGGCTGTGTGCCGGTCCCGGGAGGTCGCTGCTGTCCCAGGAGAAGAAGCAGTCCTGCGCGTTTCTAAAGCTCCCCAACCCCCCCAGTGCCCTATGTACGACCCGCAAGCGCAGCAATTTTGGGTCCCGGCCACCGCTGTCCCCGGAGAACAAGGAGTCCTGCGCGTTTCAAACGCTCCCCAACCCCCCCCAGCGCCCCATGTGCGACCCGCAGGCGCCGCCATTTTGGGTCCCAGCCACCACGAGGGGAGGAGAGGCGCCGCCACCTTGGGACCCCCCAGCCCTGTGCGACGCATGGGGGCGGCCATTTTGTCCACCCCCGCCGCCATCTTGTGACCCCCCAGCCATGTGCGATGCATGGGGGCGGCCATTTTGTTCACCCCCGCCGCCATCTTGGACGGCAACAACGGACCCCAGTGTCGACGGCTCCACGGGGTTCGAGGAAGATGCTCAAGCACTACGATCACGTCTGGCCTCAATGACGCTGGACCAAGCACGGCCCTGGACGCTCCAGACGACGACAACAACGGTGCTGATAAACGGCCACGAGACACCATGCCTGCTCGACGCCGGGAGCACAGAAAGCTTCATCCACCCCGACACGGTAAGACGCTGTTTTTTGACCATCCGTCCCAGTGCGCAAAAGATTTCCCTAGCTGCCGGATCCCACTCCGTACAGATTAAAGGCTTCTGCATAGTACCCCTAACGGTGCAAGGGAGGGAGTTTAAAAACTACAGGCTCTACGTCCTCCCCCAACTCTGTGCGCCCACATTACTGGGATTAGACTTCCAGTGCAATCTGCAGAGCCTAACCTTCCAATTCGGCGCCCCAATACCCCCACTCACTATCTGCGGCCTCGCAACCCTCAAGGTTGAGCCCCCATCCTTGTTTGCAAACCTCACCCCGGATTGCAAACCCGTCGCCACTAGGAGCAGACGGTACAGCGCCCAGAACCGGACATTCATTCGGTCCGAAGTCCAGCGGCTACTGAAGGAAGGCATAATCCAGGCCAGAAATAGTCCCTGGAGAGCACAGGTGGTAGTAGTAAAGACAGGGGAGAAGCAAAGGATGGTCATAGACTATAGCCAGACCATCAACAGGTACACACAACTAGATGCGTACCCTCTCCCCCGCATATCCGACATGGTCAATCGGATTGCCCAATATAAGGTCTTCTCCACCGTGGACCTCAAGTCCGCCTACTACAGGGGGCAACCGCTCGCTGCACCACTATGCCAACCCCTGGATCATGGGTACCCATTCCAGGGGCAACTCCTGTTCCTAACCATTTGCCCTACAGACCATCCATAACCCCCCACCGATTGCTGAGGCCTCTGGCCATGGGGCTGAAGGCAATAGCCTCTCGGGAATAGGCAATCGTGGTTAAGTGACCACTTCATATAACCCAAGTGTATTCCCGTGGGTGGGTGGGCCATGTAGCATATGGGAGTCTTGCATCCCAATCAGACTGCGATGCCTAGATAGTGTGTCAGAACACTGCGGGTGGCAACACCACACATGCAACAGCCAACATCTGAACACCCAGGGGATGGGGCACAGCTCTGGGGACAGGTCCATGGCTGGAGGGTGGGTGAATGACACGGGGAGGGGTCCAATGCCCGGTCCAGTTGAACTTGTGAGCGGGTGTCCGGGGTCCGGTGAGGGGGGCCCGCTGCAGCCGGGTGTGCCTGGGCAGGATGTTCTGGGTAGGGGAAGGGGTGGGGGGGTGGGGGGGGGGGGAGGGGTGGGGGCGGGGGCGGGGAGTGTATCATTGGGGGAATGGATGGTCCGGTGTGGGAACCACTGCTGTTTGTCAGTCTAACACCCTCTTCTAATTCTTTACAGACATTGAACGCTATGGCAGGGTTGTTGGACGCAGAGGTTGCCCTCATGCTGGTGCTACACGATGCGGCCAGACGCTGGAGAAGGCAGCAGCAACAATGTCTTCAGATGCTTGAGGCAGCCGCCCAGGTGCCGGACCCCGCCCCACCCCAGAGGAGGGGGTTCCACGATGGTTCAGGCAGCATTGGTCATTTGAATAGTTGTCAGACAGCGTGTGCCTCAGGAGGCTCCATGTCAACAAAGAGACAGTGCGGTACCTGTGCCATATCCTCGTGGACTTGGCACCACATGTAGGAGGAGGACACCCGGTCCCGGTGGCCGTCAAGGTCACTGCTGCCTTGAACTTTTATGCTGCGGGATCATTCCCAGGCTCGAGTGGGGACCTATGTGCTCACAGGCCACAACCCAAAGGTGCATCCGGCAGGTCACGAATGCCCCATAAGCCCAGACGAAAGATTACATCCACTTTGACATGGAACAAGCCCAACAGGATGCCCGGCCAGCAGGTTTCTCCGCCATCACCGGGATGCACCAGGTCCAGGGATGCCAAGCATGTTGCCCTGCATTCACCGGGGGCCATCTAGGGTGCCCTATGTTAACCAAAAGGGATTCCACTCCCTAAACATACAGCTCGTTTGTAACCACCAGATGAAGATAATTCATGTGTGTGCCCGCTTCCTGAGAAGTGTGCACGCCAGCTACATCTTGGGAGAGGTGGGCATCCCTGCCCTCTTCGAGGAGCTCACCAGGATGGGTGACTGGCTCTGGGGGATAAGCGATACCTGCTGAGGACCGGCTCATGACGCCAGTGTGGAGGCCGGAGACCGAAGCGAAGATCCGGTACAACGAGGCCCAGGTGGCCACCCGCAGTTCCGATGCCTCGACCGCTGCGATGGTTCCCTGCAGTAAACTGCCCGGAGGGTCGCCCACTTTGTTGTGATCTGCTGTGTCCTCCACAACCTCGCACAGCAGCGGGGCGATGAGCTGGATGTTGGTGGTGAGGAACATGTGACCACCTCGCAGGAGGAGGGGGACTGGGACGAGGATGATGAGGAGGCGCCGGACCAGCAGGGGCTGGAGGACGAGGCCAGGGAGGAACCGGAGGCCCAACCAGAGGCTGCAGGACAGGCGGCAGTGGTGAGTGTCCGGCAAGCCCGGAGAGCCACGGTGGCCCTCTTACTCACCCGATTCACTTAGGATGTGGCCTCGTCCATTGTCGTAACCTTCCCCACCCACTACTCCCATTTCCCATCCTCTCAGCGTATGTGTCACATCACTTCAGGGTGCTGGGACTGTGTCGGCACTGTCAGCGGGTCACTGTCGAGGGCAGGGGTGGGTGATGACAACCAGCATAGAGCTGGGCACTGGTGCTCCTCAATCTATGCCACGGTCTGACCCCTGCCTGTCTGCTGAGTGCTCGCTCACACCCATCACTTGCACGTGGTGATGCACTGCGGAAGAAAGTGACAGAGGTTTCCTACTGGTTGTGCACAAGGGTATTTATTGTTCAATATAAGTCCCCACTTTCCCGATGATGCAGCTTCCCCATCCCCCCAACCTAACCCATCCCCACTCCCTCTACCTAACCCCTCCCCACTCCCCCGGTGCCCTCAGTGATCTTCGCTATGCTTTGTCCTCTTAGCCCTACCACTACATCTAGGTGTTTCCCAGGATGCACATCTGAGGTGGAGGCAGCCAGCTGCTTATCTCATCCCGTGGCCTTCGATGCCCCTAGCGGGCATCCTCTGGGGTGTTTGGGGCCGGAGGGCCCCGGCTCACCAGCTGACGGCACGTACACAGCCGTGCCGCCCTGCCTCGTGTGCTGATTACGAGACGTGACCTCATCATAAGGGTGGAACTTGGGAGAGCAGGTGACCACCATCACTGCGCATGGGACGGGTCCGGGTTGGCACCCAGCGCCCCCTCCCCCAGGTCGGTGCCCTTAGGGACCCTGGGGTTCACCGTGGGAGGGAGGGGCAGCTGATTCGAGCCCGGCTGCCCCTGCATCATCTGGCTCTGCCAGCCCTGGCTGTTCCCCATGGTCCGCACCATCGTATCGACACCCTCGGCGATGCTCCTCAGTGACCGGGACATGCTCTGCACTGCCTCAGCAATGCCCGTCAGCAACTGGGACAAGCCCCGCAGTGCCTTGGCTATGCCCATCTGAGAGCAGGACATGTGCCGCTGAACCTCATCAAGGTCGGCCTGGTACTGGGTGACATCTCCCAGTGAGGCAGACATACTGCCGAGACCTCAGCCATGGCCGTCACCGACTGTGTGATGCCTTGGACACCTTCACTCACGGTGCCGACATCGTGCATCAGGCTCTCTACTGCGGTCACCCCGCTAGCAGTGTTGGCCTCAGTGCCACTCATTGCCGGCACCATCTCCTGCACCCGTCGTCTCTGGGACTCCTCCAAGCTGCTATGGATCCGCTGGAGTGACATCTCATCAGAATGTCCCAGCCACTCCTTATCATCTCCATCAACTCCGGGTAACCCTGTTCCAGAGGCTCAGCATCAAGCTGCGACCCAGCTGGGTCCTGGGATCCAGCAGACCTTTGACTACTGTATTGCCTGGGGGTTCTTACCTCCACCTGATGTACAACTGCAGCAGTGTGGTGCTCATCAGATTGTGACCCAGAAGCCTGACCACTCGTATTTCCCAGCGAGGTGTGTGTATCTGCGCTGGTGGAGGATGGGGATGGCAGCTGTGCCGCGACTATAACAGTTGCATCCTCGGAGCTCTCCTCAGAGGTGTTCTGCTCGTAGTCAGGAGAGGGTGCCTCCCGAGATGGGCTGTCGCGGTCGGCTGGTGGACCTGCGGGAGAATGGTTATGTGGTCAGTGGGAGGGATGGGTCAGTCAGTAAGACCATTAGTACTCACGTTTGACAGGTCCTCCGGGTGAAACCTGGTGGCTCCTCACCTCTGCGGTGTCCGCCAGCCTCCCCATTGGTGACCGCCCTATCCTCGGCCACACCATTCACGTCCAGGGCACGCTGCTCGAAGGAAGTGAGGATTATTAAGTCTGGTACCCCACCGACAGCCTGGGCCCTCTCGCTTCGATTATGGGAGAGCATTTCCTGAGGTGACACAGAGAGGGCATCGTTAGCCACACGCATGGTTCACAGTTTTTTTTGGGGGGGTGAAGGGAGGGTTGGGGTGGAGGGTGGGTTGAAGTGGTGGGTGGAAGGAGTGCTGAAGGGGATGGACGGAGGATTGGGGTCACCTGGGGAATGTTCCCTTGGGGGGTGGGATGGGTGGCACGTTGGTATCTACTCACTCTGGCTGCCCGGTGTAGGTCGTTGCCCTTCTTCCAACACTGGAGGCCAGTCCTCCTGGTCACACTGCCCGAGCTGACTGCTGCCGCCATCTCATCCCAGGCAGCATTGGCTGCCCTGTGGCTCACCCTCCGGGACCCTCAGGGGAACAGCACATCCCTCCTGGCCTCAACCGTGTCCAGGATCCTCCCCAGGTCATAGCCCCGAATCTTGGGGCCGGTCTCCTTGGCACCATTGTTGAGAGCTGGCTGTGGTTGGCCCAGCAAGTGCAGCATAAATGCTGCTCGACCTTGTTCGCGGGCGGCTGGCAAGCGCAGTCCCAGCAAGTCAGTTGGTGAGCGGCATTGGGGGTGAAAAGCCCGTGAGGCCTAATTAAATGGGCTAATTGTGGTAGTCGGTATTAGGGGTATTACGGTACCTAGGTTGAGGCTGTAAGATCATTGGTGTGGGAGGTACCTGAGACAGGAAGATCATTGGTGAAGCCTGCCTGCTGGTTCCGCCCAGTAAGGCGGAGTATATGAGTCTGTGTCTCCCTAGCAGCCGCATTCTGTACGTGCGCTGCTGGGGGAAACATCTAGTCCAATAAAGCCTTCAACTGTCAACCAATCTCACTTCTGGAATTATAGATCGAGCATCAATTTAATGGACTAGATTTTAAAGAATGGAGCTCCGAATCAAGCCGGAGTGTCTGCAACTCAGCCCCCACACGGCAAACTCAGCGGCAACCTTCAAACAATGGCTGGTGTGCTTCAAAGGGTACCTCAGGACGGCCATGACTGCACCCACGGAGGACCAGAAACTGCAAGTTCTCCACTCGAGGATGAGCCCAGAGATCTACATCCTCATCGAGGATGCGGACGATTTTGAGGCTGCGATGGCCCTGTTGAAAGGACATTACAGGTTTACGCCTGACATCTGCTAGCGACAAGGCTACAAATCCCGGGGGAATCGCTGGATGAATTCTACCGCGCGCTCCTGGTACTGGGTAGGAACTGTGACTGCCCGCAAGTTTCAGTCAGCGACCACACAGAAATTTTAATCCGGGACGCATTCGTTGCAGCTATGCTGTCCTCCCAAATCCGTCAGCGGCTGCTAGAAAAGAGACACTAGGCCTCAAGGAGGCACGGGCCCTTGCTAGCTCCCTGGATGTGGCCTCCCGAAGTGCCTGCACGTACGTCCTCGGCCGCGCGGCAGCCCCTTGGGCAGCGTGGAACCCACCCGTGGCCGGCCCCGATGCATCCCCCATCCCACCACAAGCTTGTGCCACGCGGCTACCAGGCAACTCCGGGGGACCCCGCTGTTATTTTTGCGGGCAAGCCAAGCACCCCCGGCAGCGCTGCCCGGGCCGCTCCTCCACCTGCAAAGGTTGCGGCAGAAAGGGCCATTTTGTGGCGGTATGCCAGGCCCAGGCGGTCGCCGCTGTCTCTGGGGGCGAACCGGGGCTGCCACCATAATTCTCTCCACGGGCCATTTTCCCGAGCCATGTGCGGACCCCGAGCACCGCCATCTTGTTCCATGTGCGATGCGTGGGCACCGCCATCTTGCCCACCCCCAGCCATGTGCAACCCGTGGCTGCTGCCATCTTGGCTGGAGTCTCAGGACTCTGATTTGGATAACCACACACCGCCCGAGGAAAATCTGCAACTTTTTCCACGACTCGCCTCGGTGACCCTGGACCAGTCTCGGCCCCAAACGCTTTCGACCACGACGACGACCGTGCTCATCAACGGGCGCAAAACGTCCTGCCAAATCGACTCCGGGAGCACAGAGAGCTTCATATACCCCAACACAGTAAGGCGCTGTTCTCTTCCCATACACCCAGATCACCAAAGAATCTCCCTGGCTTGCGGGTCTCACTCTGTAGAGATCAAGGGGTTCTGCGTAGCGAACCTCACAGTCCAGGGAAGCGAATTAAAAAATTTCCGACTCTACGTCCTCCCTCACCTCCTGGGATTGGACAGAGCTTAACCTTTAAATTCGGCGGCCCTATACGCCCCCTCACTGTCTGTAGCCTCGCGACACTCAAGGTCGACCCGCCTTCCCTTTTTGCGAACCTCACCCCGGATTGCAAACCCGTCCCCACCAGGAGCAGACGGTACAGTGCCCAGGACCGGACCTTCATTAGGTTGGAAGTCCAGCGGCTACTGAAGGAAGATATTATCGAGGCTAGCAACAGCCCCTGGAGAGCTCAAGTAGTGGTTGTAAAGACCGGGGACATGACAGGATGGTCATCGATTATAGTCAGACCATCAACAGGTATACGCTGCTCGACGCGTACCCTCTCCCCCGCATATCTGATTTGGTCAATCAGATTGCACAATACAAGGTCTTTTCCACGGTGGACCTCAAATCCGCCTACCACCAGCTCCCCATCCGCCCGGGCGACTGCATGTACACTGCATTCGAAGCAGATGGGCTGCTCTACCACTTCCACTTCCTAAGGGTTCCCTTCGATGTCACAAATGGAGTCTCGGTCTTCCAACGGGAGATGGATCGAATGGTTGACTGGTACAGTTTGCGGACCACATTTCAGTACCTCGACAACGTCACCATCTTCGGCCACGACCAGCAGGACCACGACACCAACCTCCGCAAATTCTTCCATACCACAAAAACCCTTAACTTAACATACAACAAGGACAAATGCGTGTTCAGCACCGAACATCTAGCCATCCTCGGCTACGTAGTGCATGATGGAGTCATAAGCCCAGATCCCGAATGCATGCGCCCCCTCATGGAGTTTCCCCTCCCCCACTGCTCCAAGGCCCTGAAACACTGCCTGGGATTTTTTTCATATTACACCCAGTGGGTCCCCAATTATGTGGACAAGGCCCACCCACTAATCCAATCCTCAGTTTTCCCCCTGTCGGCAGAGGCCCACGAGGCCTTCAGCCGCATAAAGGCGGACATCGCAAAGGCCACGATGCATGCAGTCGACGAATCCCTTCCTTTCCAAGTCGAAAGCGACGTGTCCGATGTAGCTCTGGCGGCCACCCTCAACCAAGCGGGCAGGCCCGTGGCCTTCTTCTCACGCACCCTCCATGCTTCAGAAATGCGTCATTCCTCCGTTGAAAAGGAGGCCCAGGCCATAGTAGAAGCTGTGCGGCACTGGAGGCATTACCTGGCCGGCAGGTGATTCACGCTCCTCACTGACCAACGATCGGTAGCTTTCATGTTCGATAATGTACAGCAGGGCAAGATAAAGAACGATAAGATCTTACGCTGGTGGATCGAGATCTCCACCTACAACTATGAGATCTTGTATCGTCCTGGGAAGCTAAACGAGCCTCCTGATGCCCTATCCCGCAGCACATGTGCCAGCGCACAAGTGGACCGACTCCGGGCCCTCCATGAGGACCTCTGCCACCCGGGGGTCACTCGATCCTTCCATTTTATCAAGACCCACAACCTGCCCTACTCCCTCGAGGAGGTCAGGACCGCCACCAGGAACTGCCAAATCTGCGCGGAGTGCAAACCGCACTTTTACAGGCCAGAGAAAGCGCACCGGATAAAGGCTTCCCGTCCCTTTGACCGCCTCAGTTTGGACTTCAAAGGGCCCCTCCCCTCCACTGACTGCAACACGTACTTCCTGAACGTGATTGACGAGTACTCCATGTTCCCATTCGCCATCCCCTGCCCCGACATGACCGCAGCCACTGTCATAAAAGCCCTCCACAGTATCTTTACCCTGATCAGTTTCCCCGCCTACATAATGTGGTAGTATGTATTCGGGGTCATGTGGGACTGTGAAGCCGTGATGCTATTGGCTGACAGATCCCGGGTCCTGGTTGGCTTTTGATCCCTAGCTCCGCCCTGAAGGCGGAGTATAAGAACACGGGCTTCTCCCCGCAGCTCCAGTCTGTTGCTGAACTGCGGGGAACAAGCCACGCTTAATAAAGCCTCATCGACTTCATCTCTATTCGTCTCTCTCGTAAGTCATTGTGCGCTACAATTTATTAAGCGTGCTTAAAGGACTATGGAGCTCAGGATCGCCCCGGAATGCCTGCGGATCAGCCCCCACGCAGTGAACTCAGCAGCAGTTTTTAAACACTGGCAGGCTTGTTTCGAAGGCTACCTCTGAACGGCCCCCGGCCGGATCACAGAAGACCAGAAACTACAGGTCCTGCACTCAAGGGTAAGCCCGGAAATTTACCCTCTCATAGAAGACGCAGAGCATTTCCCGACGGGGCTCGCAGCACTAAAGAGCGTCTACGTTCGCCCAGTGAGCCAGGTCTACGCACGCTACCAACTCGCAACGAGACGGCAAAGTCCCGGAGAATCGCTAGAGGAGTTCTACACCGCGCTGCTAATTTTGGGACGGGGCTGCGGCTGCCCGCCAGTAAATGCGACTGAACACACGGACATGTTAATTCGCGATGCGTTTGTGGCAGGTATGAACTCTCCCCAAATCCGCCAAAGACTTTTAGAAAAAGAGTCGCTAGGTCTCTCAGAGGCACGGGCCATCGCAGCTTCCCTAGATGTGGCCTCGTAAAACGCCCACGCCTACGGCCCCGACCGCGCGGCAGCCCCTTGGGCTCCGTGGACCCCTGTCGCGACAAATCCCCCCCCCCTCCCTCACAGGCTTGCGCGGTTAAAGCGCCGGATCATCCCGGGGGGGCCCGCTGCTATTTCTGCGGGCAGGCGAAACAACCCCGGCAGCGCTGCCCGGCCCGCGCAGCGAGTTGCAAGAGCTGCGGCAAAAAGTGCCATTTCGCGGCTGTGTGCCGGTCCCGGGGGGTCGCCGCGATCCCCGGAGAAGAAAGAGTCCAGCACATCCCAGACGCTCCCCAACCCCCCCAGCGCCCCAGGTGCGACCCGCGGGCGCCGCCATTTTGGGTCCCGGCCACCACGAGGGGAGGATGGGTGCCGCCATCTTCTGACCCCCTAGCCATGTGCGATGCATGGGGGTGGCCATTTTGTCCACCCCCAACCACGTGCGATCCGTGGGGGCGGCCATTTTGTCCACCCCCGGCCGCGTGCGATTCATGGACGCCGCCATCTTGGATGACAACAATGGACCCCAGCATCGACGGCTCCACGGGGTCCAAAGAAGACGCTGAGACACTACGACCACATCTGGCCTCGGTGACGCTGGATCAAGCACGGCCCCGGACGCTCCAGACGACGACAACAACGGTGCTGATCAACGGACACGAGACACCATGCCTGATCGACTCCGGGAGCACCGAAAGCTTCATCCACCCCGACACGGTAAGGCGCTGTTTTTTGACCATCCGTCCCAGTACGCAAAAGATTTCCCTAGCTGCAGGATCCCACTCCGTAGAGATCAAAGGGTTCTGCATAGTGACCCTAACGGTGCAAGGAAGGGAGTTCAAAAACTACAGGCTCTACGTCCTTCCCCAACTCTGCGCGCCCACATTACTGGGATTAGATTTCCAGTGCAACCTGCAGAGCCTAACGTTTCAATTCGGCGGCCCAATACCCCCACTCACTATCTGTGGCCTCGCAACCCTCAAAGTTGAACCGCCATCCTTGTTTGCAAACCTCACCCCGGATTGCAAACCCGTCGCCACTAGGAGCAGACGGTACAGCGCCCAGGACCGGACATTTATCCGGTCCGAAGTCCAGCGGTTGCTGAAGGAAGGCATAATCCAGGCCAGCAATAGTCCCTGGAGAGCACAGGTGGTAGTAGTAAAGACCGGGGAGAAGCAAAGGATGGTCATAGACTATAGCCAGACCATCAACAGGTACACACAGCTAGATGCGTACCCTCTCCCCCGCATATCCGACATGGTAAATCGGATTGCCCAATATAAAGTCTTCTCCACCGTGGACCTCAAGTCCGCCTACCACCAGCTCCCCATTCGCCCAAGTAAGTACACAGCCTTCGAGGCAGATGGGCGACTACACCACTTCCTAAGGGTCCCATTCGGCATCACAAACGGGGTCTCGGTCTTCCAACGGGAGATGGACCGAATGGTTGATCAACACGGGTTACAGGCCACGTTCCCGTATCTCGACAACGTAACCATCTGCGGCCACGACCAGCAGGACCACGACGCCAACCTCCAAAAATTCCTCCAGACCGCAAACGCCTTGAACCTCACATACAACGAGGACAAGTGTGTGTTTAGCACAAACCGGCTGGCCATCCTGGGATACGTAGTGCGCAATGGGATAATAGGCCCCGACCCCGAATGCATGCGCCCCCTTATGGAATTCCCCCTCCCCCACTGCTCCAAAGCCCTGAAACGCTGCCTGGGGTTTTTCTCATATTACGCCCAGTGGGTCCCCCAATACGCAGACAAGGCCCGCCCGCTAATACAGTCTACTACCTTCCCCCTGTCGACGAAGGCTCGCCAGGCCTTCAGCCGCATCAAAGCGGACATCGCAAAGGCCACGATGCGCGCCATCGACGAGTCCCTCCCCTTCCAGGTCGAGAGCGACGCCTCCGATGTAGCTCTAGCGGCCATCCTTAACCAAGCGGGCAGACCCGTGGCCTTCTTCTCCCGAACCCTCCACGCCTCAGAAATCCGCCACTCCTCAGTGGAAAAGGAAGCCCAAGCCATAGTGGAAGCTGTGCGACATTGGAGGCATTACCTGGCCGGCAGGAGATTCACTCTCCTCACTGACCAACGGTCGGTAGCTTTCATGTTCGATAATGCACAGCGGGGCAAAATTAAAAACGACAAGATCTTAAGGTGGAGGATCGAGCTCTCCACCTTCAACTACGAGATCTTGTACCGTCCCGGAAAGCTGAACGAGCCGTCCGATGCCCTATCCCGCGGCACATGAGCCAACGCACAAATAGACCGTCTCCAAACCCTCCACGAGGACCTCTGCCACCCGGGGGTCACTCGGTTCTACCATTTTATAAAGTCCCGCAACCTCCCCTACTCTGTGGAGGAGGTCCGTACAGTCACCAGGAACTGCCACATCTGCGCAGAGTGCAAACCGCACTTTTTCAGGCCAGATAGAGCGCACCTGATCAAGGCTTCCCGCCCCTTTGAACGCCTCAGTCTGGATTTCAAAGGGCCCCTCCCCTCCACCGATCGCAACACATACTTCCTGAACGTGGTGGACGAGTACTCCCGTTTCCCTTTCGCCATCCCCTGCCCCGACATGACAGCGGCCACAGTTATTAAAGCCCTTAGCACCATATTCACACTGTTCGGTTGCCCCGCATATATCCATAGCGACAGGGGGTCCTCCTTCATGAGTGACGAGCTGCGCCAGTTCCTGCTCAGCAAGGGCATAGCCTCGAGCAGGACGACCAGCTACATCCCCCGGGGGAATGGGCAAGTAGAGAGGGAGAACGGCACGGTCTGGAAGACCGTCCTACTGGCCCTACGGTCCAGGGATCTCCCAGTTTCACGGTGGCAGGAGGTCCTCCCGGGCGCTCTCCACTCCATCCGGTCGCTGCTGTGTACCACCACTAACCAAATGCCTCATGAGCGCCTCCTTGTCTTCCCCAGGAAGTCCTCCTCCGGAACGTCGCTGCCGACCTGGCTGGCAGCCCCAGGACCCATCTTGCTCCGGAAACATGTGCGAGCGCACAAGTCGGACCCGTTAGTCGAGAGGGTTCATCTCCTCCACGCGAACTCGCAGTACGCCTACGTGGCGTACCCCGACGGCCGACAGAACACGGTCTCCCTGCGAGACCTGACGCCCGCCGGCAACACGCACACCCCCCCGACACCGATCACCCCCTCCCTGCCACCGGCGCACCCCGCAACCGCCCCCTTCCCGGGAGGATCGGTCCTCCTCCCATGGCCGACCAGGAGTGAAACAGAAGCAGACACCGAAAAGCTCCCGGAGACGACAACGCTGGAACAAGCACCTGCACCACCACCGGGGCTGAGGCGATCGACAAGGAAGACCAGACCACCCGCTCGACTCGTGGCATCAGTGTAACACAAGAATGTTGTTGGACTGTAACGAGAATGTTCTTTTTCCTCTTACGAATATTGTAAATAGTTCACAAACCCTGTACATAGCCCAATGTGGGGCAAAGTGTAGGGCATTGAAACGACATGCCAAAATTTTTTTTCCTCCCAGGACCAGCCTTGTAAACCCCTACCACCATGCGAAGCACCACCCCGCCGGGTTCATTTTTAACAAGGGGTGAATGTGGTAGTATGTATTAGGGGTCATGTGGGACTGTGAAGCCGTGATGCTATTGGCTGACAGGTCCCGGGTCCTGGTTGGCTGTTGATCCCTAGCTCCGCCCTGAAGGCGGAGTATAAGAACACGGGCTTCTCCCTGCAGCTCCAGTCTGTTGCTGAACTGTGGGGAACAAGTCACGCTTAATAAAGCCTCATCGACTTCATCTCTATTCGTCTCTCTCGTAAGTCATTGTGCGCTACACATATGCAGCGATAGGGGGTCCTCCTTCATGAGTGACGAACTGCGTCAATTCCTGCTCAGCAACAGCATCGCCTCAAGCAGGACGACCAGTTATAACCCCTGGGGAAACGGACAGGTAGAGAGGGAGAACGGAACGGTCTGGAAGACCGTCCTACTGGCCCTACGGTCCAGGAATCTCCCAGTCTCCTGCTGGCAGGAGGTCCTTCCCGGTGCACTCCACTCCATCCGATCACTACTGTGTACCACAACAAACAAAACACCTCATGAATGTCTCCTTGTCTTCCCTCGGAAGTCCTGCTCTGGGACCTCGCTCCCAACCTGGCTGGCAGCTCCTGGACCCATTCTGCTCTGCAAACACGTGCGGGTGCACAAGTCGGACCCATTGGTAGAGAGGGTCCACCTCCTTCACGCTAACCCTCAGTACGCCTACTGGCAGGATACGGTCTCCCTACGGGATCTGCCACCCGCTGGAACCCCACCCACACCCCCACCACCACCCCCACCCTCCCTCCCAGTAAGGCGGAGTATAAGAGTCTGTGCCTCCCGAGCAGCTGCATTCTGTACCTGCGCTGCTGGGAGAAACATCTAGTCCAATAAAGCCTTCAACTGTCATCCAATCTCACTTCTGGAGTTATTGATCAAGCATCACCAATTAACGTTGAAAAGCGTTACCGGCCTCGCCGGACCGGGCACTGGGATACTCGCGACAATTTACAATCGCTAGCACACTTTGAAATTTTTAAGGAGAATCGCGCCCCTTGTACACCTTATGTTATAGTAGTACTTTTATCTTAGCATGTCACTGAAACTGCCAGACTACTCGTTGAACTGTGTCATAAACACAACCTAAGGCTATTCATGCACAGGCACTTAACCATTATTGCTCCAATATTCCTCTGATTTCTCAATTCAAAAGGAACAGATTGCAATGGGACAGCACACGCATCAGCTTTCCAGTCTGACAAATGTTCTTTTCCACTAGCCTTTGCTCCCCCAGCCATCGCTCAATCCATTTGGCTATCTTTCTCATTAATTGCATTTATGCTTTTCTACAAATTTATTTGTGCGGTTTCTTATCAAACGCATTTTGAAAATCTAATAAACCACAAACCACTTATCTAACATCCCTGTTTTCCCTTCAAACAATTCTACGATATTTTAGAGATTTATGCCAACTGGCCCTGAATAGCTAATATTTCTCTGATTTTTTTTTTGTTGTAGTTTCATTTGTATTTTGTATTTTATCTGGCCAGGTTTACCACTTCTGTGCTCGCTCCCCACCAATTTCCATTCCATTTATTTTAATGAAGGCTGGCGACTGCAGGGAAAGAAAATCTCAATCTTGGGAATTTAACAGCAATTCGAGACTGACTGACTACAATTTCTTGGCCTATCACTGTCTCCTTTTCTGAAGACGGCAAGTTTTGCCACCCTCCAGTCCTTAATGTCGATTAACTCACGGGCAGACCTGAGGGCTGTCTGGCAAGTGGGAGGAGGATGTTGTGTGCAGTGTGATGTTTGTCTTATTACATCAATTGGTTTGCTTTTGGCAATGTTTCGTAGCTTCATGATTTGCCACAACCAGTTGGATTTGACTTTGGTTCCATATGAACAAATGCCTCCGCTACACAAAAAAAATTGCAATTCTGTAGAAGTAGGAACCAGATTTTCGGGGATTTTTCCAAGTTGATGATTCATCCAGTACTGATGAGGCTTTGGGAGGAGGTTTTCTGGGGCAGGGGTTGGGGGGGGGACTTCTTGCCATTACATCAGTGACCAGTACTTCAACTAAACTTTGCACCTCTCCTCGTCTCTCACAATACAGCCCTGTCCTGAGTTTGTTTCATTCCAACTCCCTCTGTTTTTACTTCCTTTGTACTTCGGCCATGTTTTCTTTCTTCTTCATCCTTCCAGTCTGTTACCCTGCTTATATAACTATCATTATTCCAATCAGTTTGACTAGCCTGCTGCCAGGACTCAGCAAATCTGCACTTTATAATTTCAGTTCTGCAACCTTTCTTTATGGCAACCTGCCACACTACTCTCCAAGGGTCTGAGGCGAACTGCCATGCACTAACCCTTTTATAGACCATCTGTGCTTTCATTGCCACAGCCATTACCTAGGCTGTTGGTTCCTGTCACCCAGAAGTAAATTCTGAGATAATGAAGCAGAATCATCAGGATAGAATCTGGCATAATCTCACTTTGTGCCCTGACAGGAAACTCAAGAAAACATCTTTCCATCAGACCAGAAATTGAAACTTGGGAGATGTTTCACCATTTCAATGTCTTACAAAGCAATGGATTTACTTGATCACTTGTTGGCTGCGTTGCCTTTGTCTTGTGGGACGATTTTTCTTACAAATCATACTTAATTTTTTAACCGGGAAAATTGATCTGACAAAGGATGCAATTAGAATGGAATATATTGATTTTTTTTCTGGTTCTGATAGAAAATTGTAATTTTTTAGAAAGAAAGTAAAAAATGTTTTAGAAACAAACATTGTCATAAATTAACAGATAAGAAAGACTTGCATGCATAAAGTGGTTTCACAACCACAGGATGTTCAAAAGCATTTTACAGATAACTTCTGAAGTGTAGTCTGTAATATAGAAACACAGTAGCCAATGAGTGCACAGCAATCTCCCACAAACAACAACCTGATAATCAAAAGATAACCTGTTTATGTGATGTTGATTGAAGGATAAATATTTGCCAGAAGACTATGGAAAGCTCCACTGCACTTCTTTGAAATAAAGCAATGGAACCTTTTACAGCTGCCTGAGAGGGCAAATAACTTAACTCTTTATCCAAAAGAAAGGCCAGAAATTCTGACGATTGGCAATCAGAGTGGCATTGCGACTCTGCTCCTTGTTTACTACCTCAAATTTCTTTTGATCCTATCTCGCCTGACTGCTCGATTTAGGCCCCGGAGCATTGAGGACAGTTCAGTTGGATGTAAAGAGGCCAAGCCAAGGGGCGGCATGGTGGTGCAGTGGTTAACACTGCTGCCTAAGGCGCTGAGGACCCGGGTTCGATCCCGGCCCTGGGTCACTGTCAGCGTGGAGTTTGCTCATTCTCTCTGTGTCTGTGTGGGTTTCACTCCCACAACCCAAAGATGTGTAGGGTAGATGAATTGGCCACGGTAAATTGCCCCTTAATTGGAAAAAAAAATAATTCGGTACTCTAAATTATTTTTTAAAGAAGAGGCCATGCCACCTTTTTAAAGAAATCAGCTGCTGTAAACCAGGTAAGTTAAAGGTCCAGCCAAGTTTAAAGGCCCTTGACAGGCCATGGATAAGTTAAGTGTACATAGGGGAGGGGGGTCAAGTTGGTTTGTGCCTTGGGAGGGAATGTGATGGGATGGGTTGCGCCACGTGGGGAAGGTTGGGTTGAGTTGAGTTGTGGAGGGCCTTGTGAGGAGTTGAGTTCAGCCTTGGAAGGGGGTCAGAACTGGGTGGTGCTGGTCAGGTCTCAGGGGAAGTGGGGTTGGGTCAGGTCAGGTTAGGCCCCAAGGGGATGTTGGGTCGGGTCTCGGGAGGGAGGAGTGTCGGGCTATGCCTGGGGTTGAGGGATGTGGGAGGTGATTGGATTGTGTCCGGAATGCGGCTTCAGTGCAGCCTCAGGCCTTGGGTAGGGAAGGTGGGGGGGGGGGGGGGTGTCAGATTGGCCTTTGGCGGTGGGGGAGGACGTCATGTTGGCCCTTGAGGGTGGTCAGGTCTTTTCAGTCTTTCGGTTGCATTGAAAGACGGATGTCAGGCCTTGGAGGGGGTCGTAATCAGTCGGTGTGCGAATCCTGGGGGGAATTGCTTGGAAGCATGTGTTATCCCAAGAGGGAGATTTCTCTGGGGGTGGGGAGTCTTTGTGAGGGTGTGGAGTCCTGTTGGGGTGGGAGGAGTTCCGTGAGGGTTCATCAATTTTGGGGGAGCTCTGTGGGGAGCTCAGTATGGTCCTGTACAATGGTTACCCAGTGGTTAGATGTGGTTTTAATCCTTCAAACATTTTCTTTTTTTAAATAATCTTTATTGTCACAAGTAGGCTTACATTAACACTGCAATGAAGTTATTGTGAAAAGCCCCTAGTCGCTACATTCTGGCACCTGTTCGGGTACAATGAGGGAGAATTCCGAATGTCCAAATCACCTGACAAGTACGTCTTTCGGGACTTGTGGGAGGAAACCGGAGCACAAAGAGGAAACCGACGCAGACACAGGGAGAACGTGCAGACTCTGTACAGACAGTGACCCAAGCCGGGAATCAAACCTGGGACCCTGGCGCTGTGGAGCTACAGTGCTAACCACTGTGCTACCATTCCTCCCACCGGGTAACTATTGATGTAACACAATTGGAACCATCTGAATTTGATGATTTAAATGGAATTTTTGGATGATTCCAAATGCAGCGCAATTGCCGAAGAGAAGCTTTTGGGTCAGTGACAGTGAAGGTAACAATATAGATCCAAGTCAGTAATACAATAAAACATCAGCACAGCATCACAAAATCTACAGTGCAGAAGGAGGCCGTTCGGCCCATTGATTCTGCACCATCCCTTGGAAAGAGCACCTTACTTAAGCCCACACCTCCACCCTATCCCCGTAACCAAGTAAACCCACCTAACCGTTTTGGACACTAAGGGCAATTTAGCATGGCCAATCTACCTAGCCTGCACATCTTTGGACTGTGGGAGGAAACTGGAGCATCCGGAGGAAACCCACGCAGACACGGGGAGAACTTGCAGACTCCGCACAGACAGTGAACCAATCCAGGAATTGAACCTGGCACCCTGTAGCTGTGCAGCAACAGTGCTAACCATTGTGCTACCGTGCCACCTATAGAATACAACCTTTTGGCTCAGAGGTGTGAGTGCCACCAACTGAATCACAGCTGACATTGGGCGTTTACATTGTGGCAGAGATTAAGGGAGGATAGGAGGGTCATGGGGCAAAATTCTCCTACCCGCCCCGCCACATTTCTGCCCCGACCGGCAGGCGGGAGTCTCCGTAACACCGGCCGGTCAATGGGGTTTCCCATTGTGGGGCAGCCCCACGCCGTCGGGAAACCCCCAGGCGCCGGTAAAACGGAGACTCCCGCCGGCGGAGAATGACGCCCATGAAGTCAGGGGAGAAAAAATGAGTACTTAAGAAGTAGGAGCAAGAATAGCCATACAACCATTCAAGCCTGCTTTGCCAATCCAAATGATCATGGCTGACCTACTGCCTTAACTCCACTTTCCCGCCCTCTCCCCATATCCACCAAGTTGTGATGGAGTTTCAAATCGCCAATCATGCAAAGCCAGTCTGTGCTGAGGCTGAGAGAGAAAAGCAATGAGGTTAGCTTGGTGAGACAATTTTTATGGTACATTCATGCCACACAAGTCCAGGGAATGACCAGCTCCAAGAAAAGAGAATCCAACCATCTCCCCATGACATATAACTACATTACCATCACTGAATGCCCCACTATCAACATCCTGGTGGTTACAATTGAGCAGAAAATGAACTGGCATATAAATACTGAGGCTACAAGAGCAAGTCAGAGTCTGGGACTTAAGAGGGGAATAGCTCATCTCCTATCTTCCCAAAGCCTGTTCATGAATGAGTGCAGATCGAAATACACTCAAGAAGCTCAACACAAGCAACTGCTTGGTTGGCACCACATCCACCACTTGAACAATTACTCCCTCCACCACCAACACAGTGCAGCAGTGTGTACCGCATACAAATGCACTGCAAGCCTCCGTCAACAGCACCTTCGAAACCCCCAACCCCCACTATCTCAAATGACAAGGGCAACAGATACATGGGAACACTGCAACCTGCAAGTTCCCCTCCAAACCACACAATATCCTGTCTTGGAACTATAGCACTGTTCTTTCACTGTTGTTGGGTCAAACACCTGGAACTCTCTCCCCAGCAACTGTGAGGGTACCTGCATCTCATGGACTGCAGTGGTTCAAGAAGATGCCCACCACCACCTTCTCAAGGGCAATTAGCAATGGGAAACAAATGCTGGTCTAGTCATGCAGCGATGCCCCCATCCCAGGGAAGAATAACAGAAAATTAGGTGGACAGTGGAAAATTAGGTTTTTAAATGAGACAAGGGGCGGGATTCTCCCCTACCCGGCGGGGCGGGGGGTTCCGGCGTAACGGAGTGGCGGGAACCACTCCGGTGTCGGGCCGCCCCAAAGGTGCGGACGTCTCCGCCTGCGCCGGAGAGGTTTGCGCTCCGCCGGCTGGCGGGAAAGGCCTTTGGTGCCACGCCAGCCGGAGCCGAAAGGTCTTCGCCGGGCGACGCATGCGCGGGAGCTTCAGCGGCTGCTGACGTAATCCCCTCGCATTTGCAGTGGAGGGGGTCTCTTCCGTCTCTGCCATAGTGAAGACCATGGCGAAGGCGGAGGAAATAGAGTGCCCTCACGTCACAGGCCCGCCCGCGGATCAGTGGGCCCCGATCGTGGGCCAGGCCAATGTAGGGGCACCCCCCCGGGGCCAGATCACCCCGCGCCCTCCCCAGGACCCCGGAGCCTGCCCGCACCGCCTTGTCCCGCCGTTCAAAAGGTGGTTTAATCCACGCTGGCGGGACAGGCATTCCAGTAGCGGGACTTCAGCCCATCGCGGGCCGGAGAATCGGCGGGGGTGTGCCTGCCGACCGGCGCGGCGCAATTCCCGCACCCGCCCCCGCCGAATCTCTGGTGGCGGAGTCCTCTGGACACGGCGGGGGCGGGATTCACGCCAGCCCCCTGCGATTCTCCGACCTGGCGTGGGGTTGGAGAATCCCGCCCAAGATCGGTGGAATAAGGCAAGATGCTTAACAGCAAAAAGGTGGCAGAGGCATGGGGGTAGAATTAAGTATGATTTGGTGATAAAATCCACACTGTCACAATTATGGTGCAAAGAAAAATGTGAGGTAATCCACTTTGGTAAAAGGACTAGATGTGCAGTGTACTTCCTAAACAGTAATAAATTAGAAAATGTAGGTATACAAAGGGACCTTGTCCATAAGTCACTGAAGGCTAACGTGCAGGTGCAACAATCTATTAGGAAGGCGAGTGGAACATAAGCCTTTATCACAAGAGGATGTGAGTACAGGAGTAGTGAGGTCTTACTTCAATTGTATAGAGGCTTGGTTAGACCGCACCTGGTGTACTGTGTGCAGTTTTGGTCCTCTACCTCAGAAAGGATATTATTGCCATAGAGGGAGTGCAACAAAGGTTCACCAGACTTGTTCCAAGGATGGAGAGACTGTCCTATGAAGTGTAATTGGAAAAACTGGGCCTGTATTCTATAGAGTTTCGAAGAATGAGGGGTGATCTCTGTGAAACTAAAAAAATACTTAAAATAATGGACAAGATGTTTCCCTTGGTTGTGGAGTCTAGAACCAGGGGACACAATTTCAAAATAAGGCAGATGCCACTGAGGATGCTGATGAGGAGGACAGTTCTTTACACAAGAGGGTTGTGAATTTTTGGAATCCTCTACCCCCGATGGCTGTGGAAGCTGTTATTATGTATGTTTAAGATATAGACTGGGAGATTTCTGATTAACAATAACGTGAAGGGTTATGGGAATAGTGAGTATAAAAGGCACTTAATTGTCCATTCAGTCATGATCATATTGAATGGTGGAGTAGGCTAGATGGTCTGAACGGCCTGCTCCTGTGTTCTTATAGTAAGGCATGGTGCTTCCTTTGGGGGAATTGTGCCATTACCCTTGGCTAGTTTCCTGTCAAGGCATACTGTTCATAATTAGATCATGAATTGTAAGTGCCTCATCCAAAAGTCACCACCCATTCTACCGGGAGATGTAGAGAGGGACAGATGATAGCTGATTCAGTGGAAGAGTCCACAAATCCAACACTAGTTGGGCATGTTTGGCAAGAAGGAGACTGGCAAGATTAGGCTTAAGCAGGTGCACCGGGAAGGAAGTTAAACAAGAGTGCAGAATGGGATAATCAGGGTTGCAGCTCGTAAGGACGCAGCGATAAGTGGATGCTGGCTCCTTCCAAGGAGGCTAATAAAAACAGAGGGAAGCTCTGGGTTTACCTAAAGATGCAGCCAAGCAGCGACAGCAGAAGAGTAAGGAGGTTAAGGAGTGCTAAACGGCTGGGGTAGCCATTTGGGAGGACAATGTATCCAAGAGGGAAGAAAGGAAAGGAGGCATCATGACAGAAGAGAGGGTTCCATGAGGGGTAAACAGAAGATAAGTTTTTTAAAAAGGAGAAAGGAGTACAGGTGGAAGTGATGGACTCAGGTCCAAAACGGCAGCTAAAACGCACACGGAAATGGACAGTTACAAGTTGTACAGGCCTGGTTACCTCACAATTATTAGCATTCATATATTGTGGTAGCAAACAGGGAATAGATAGAAAATGATGAGAGGGCCGCTTAATTTATTCTGCAGACACAGTAGCAAATCGTACCTCTGTTACTTCATAACACATCAATCCAACCAAATATAATGTCATGACTCTAAAATTAATCTGTCAAGAATTCTCCCACTATTAAGTTGACGTGAATGCCCCCTTTACCCTACAACAATGTTAATGACAGTCCAACTGCAGTAACATTAGGGTAAGCTAAATAATGCAAACTGTTGCCTCCAGAGGTGCTGACACCTACCAAAAGAGGTGGGCTCAAGTGCCAGTATTGTTCCCAATGGTAATATAAACATCTCTGCTTGAGGCAGAGGCTGGTATTTTTTTCTCGCTGCTATAGAAACACTTTTGTTCTCACTGATCTGTATGCGGTGTGCATAAACAGTCATGAATTACAACTTTTAAACAATCATGGACAAATTGTCCACACCATTTGCACCTCTGCTATTATAGTGCAGTGTATTTAATTCCGTAATGTTCTTTGTTCTGAATAATTAAGACACAAACTTAAATCTTTCAAAACAATTGCCGATTAATGTTACTGAGTGGTGATGGCGACAGAGCAAATGACTCAAATGCAGTTCTGTATGTCCTAAGTAAACAATACATTGGCCTAGATATTTCATGCCAGACTCTACCGCGGCCAACACAGAGTCGACCCTATGACCTCAGATGACTTTCCGGCACCAAACCGGTTTAGGTACAGGAGGGAACCTCCATGTTTTTTTACTGGGCAGTCATGCCAGACGTGGGGTAGAATCTTGTGGCACAGCTCAGAGAAAGAAATCAGCTGCCGAGCTGCCTGAAGAATGTAAAATTATTCCTGCAGCTATTGGGACGTGTGTACGGTCACACTATTGAGAGCACTTGCACGGGCTCGATGATGATTGAACCTCTGGGGCAGGATCTTTGTCTCCAATGGAGGGGCGAATCAGATGGCAAAATGTTGAGCTTAGTTTTATTTTGCAGAAAAAACTATTTTCATGATCCTCCCCAATCTCACACCATTTACCTGAGCTTCTTAGCATGTCACAAAGGCCTTGGGTGCAAACCACACACACACACCTCTTCTGAGGTCAGGATCCCTACCATGAGAATCACTGGAAAATGGTATTTCCTCCCAAGTACAATTTTTGTGTGCTGGTGTGGCCTGAGTTTCTGAAACCTTGCCCCACAGTTTGTGACTGTGGGGGCAGTCTGCTGAGGAGTTGGAACATTCAAGGCAAGTGTAAAATGTTTTGACACCTTCAAATGTTACTATTAGATGCTGTATTGCAATGCATCTGTGTTTTTAACACTCTGATTCGTCATTAGAATCAGTCCTGCAAAGATAAATTGACCATTACATTAACTAACGTTCTGTAATTTTTGTAATGCATTTCAGTAAGTTTCCATTTTTATTCTTTTCACATCGGGGTGCCCTTCAGTATGGTGACAGGGCGGGCTCATTCAGAGCCCATCTTACCAGTGTGGCAGTGTGGGACCCACCTCCAGGATTTGTTTTCATTCAGTGTCAAAACATATGGCGGGAAATGTTGGCAATGCAGCTACTGAGCTACATCCTGATTTTCCCTCCTGAGTTGACACTTAGTCAAAAAATGAGAAAATTCCACCCAGTCTGTTTGAATTCAAGGTTTTATTATTGTTAGAGACTTAATTTCTTTCCGTTTAATCTTGAAACATTTCCCATTGATATTGCATGGCATCTGAGGACTGTGTATGGTGCATACTGGGTGACTGACTTTGGAGGATACATGGAGGTGGCTTGAGATGGCATGGGGCGGTACGCATAGGCAATCTGAGGTGGCATGAGGTAGCATGGTCGATTTGAGGAGGAATGGAGTGGATGAACCATCAAGGTGGCACAGGCTGTCTGAGAGGGCATGTGGTAGGGTTAGGGATGAATGGCTATGGATGTGGCATGGACGATATGAGGGGACATAGAGAGTGTGAAGGGGGTGAGGTATTGGGGGCATTTAAATGATTTTGGGAGCTGAGCTGATGTGTAGGAGAACTGAGGCAAGCTTTCTCACTGGCCTGCTCTGCTTACACATTCCATTGCTTACACACTCCATTGTGGCTCCCAAAATGCATTGTGGACCTGACCGCTATGTGAATCGATAAAAATGCAGGGCAAAGTCACAAATGGGTTGGATAGGCATTTCAGAAGCCGCAAAACTGCACGGGTCGATTTTTTCTGAGCCGACAGGAAAATCCAGGACCCGATTTAATATGAACATTAGGCATAATAGTTATGGTACCATTGTAGTTCAGAAAGTGACTCTTTGACCTCTGAGTCAGTAGGTTGTGACAAATCTTGAGCAGATTTTCTATACTGACACTTCAGTGCAATACAGAAGCAGCACTGTATCCTGAGGAATCACTGGGAGCAATGAATTCAAATACAAAATGAATGGATTTCCTGGAAAAATAGTATCTTTACCCATAACTCAAGCAAGCATTAAACCCTTTGCATTTGCAAGTAAAGGGCTAACACCAGCTTGAGGTATTTTTCCAAGGTTGATTTACTCAGAGATAGCCTGTAATATCATGGACTACACTCATGGAAGCCAGTCATGCAGAAGAAAACAAACAATGTTGGAAATGCTTTGCAGGTCTAGCAGCATATGTGGAGAGACTAAAAAAGTGAATGTTTCAGGTCTGTGATCTTTCATCACAACTGGGAATCCTTAGAAATTGCTTGAAGCACGTTTAAAAAAAAAATTATGGTTTGTGGGTGACCCTGGTTAGGCCAGCATTTATTGCCCATCCCTAGTTGCTCTTCAGAAGGAAGTGGTGAGTTGCCTTCTTGAGCCGCTGCAGTCCCCAAGGTGCAGATACACCCATTGTGCTGTTAGGGAGGAAGTTCCAGGATTTTGCCACAGCGACACCAAATGAATGCCGATATATTTCCAAGTCAGAGGGAACCTCCAGGTGGTGATGTTCCGAGGTATCTGCTGCTCCTGTCCTTCTAGATGGTAATGGCTGTGGGTTTGGAGTGAAAGGGGGAAGGGTTAAAAGAACAAAAGTGGAGGTCTGGAATATGGTGGAGGACAGGGGAGATGAAATGACAAAACATTTCATGGTGCAAGGCAATAGGGCAAGAAAGAAAAAAAAGATGTGTCTATAAGAGATGTGAATGGTGGGATCCTGAATAATTGTCCCTCAATTGCACAACACAAGGGAAATAAAAGACAAATAAGAGAGAAAAAAAAGCAAAGAAAAATAGATGAAATGAATGGCTGCTTTAAACAAGGGCGTAATTTGGGTACCATCAAGGTACTGTTACGGCGCCCTGGGCACCTGCGTGGTCAATTCCAGCCCCATAGACTCTGGAGTCCCAACATAAGTGTATTAACCAATAATTCAGATATTTTCCTGAGA
Source organism: Scyliorhinus torazame (assembly GCF_047496885.1). Classification (NCBI taxonomy): domain Eukaryota; kingdom Metazoa; phylum Chordata; class Chondrichthyes; order Carcharhiniformes; family Scyliorhinidae; genus Scyliorhinus; species Scyliorhinus torazame. The sequence continues at coordinate 93,650,400 of NC_092714.1, read as the reverse complement.
TATTTAACCCTTGACTGCTCCAATGAGTTACAGGCACCAGATTTATAAGTAAAACATTTTTTTAAATGTTTATTTATAACAAAAGTAAAATATGCACATATAATGGAAATAATGGAACAATGGTTTACTAGTCTAACTATTCCTAAAACCTCATCCCAACCTCCACCCAGACATACACAAGACAGACACATGGTGGAGAGGGTAGGAAAGATTACAACATAACAGGGTTTAAGAGGATGAGAGATTTTAGGGCCTTTACTGCTGAGGTTGAGGTCTTTGTAGGCGGTGATCTCTTCAGAATGCGAGGTGTTTAAAACTGTGGATTGGTTTGGATCTTCAAGCTGTGTCACTCAGGCCGGATTCTCAGGCTGTGTGATCCCCTCCAGGAACATGCTTCAACTTGTGTTGAGCTGAGGAAGATGAACTTCAGGTCTGCTTAGTTTCTGATATGTGGGCTGCTTCGGTAGACTCACCAACAGCTTGTCTTAGTTAAACAGGAGATCAGAGCAGCAGTTTTTGTGAGGCTTTCAAGTGGTCTGGTAACTTTAGTGGGAGAGGAATCTGGAAAGTTTGCGCTCCTCAGCTCTACCTTCAGGCTTTTAGCACTCACTAACTGCTCTGTTCACCTGAAGGGAGTTCCAGCTAAGATTTGAGCTTAGCTCTGTGTGTCCCAAAACAAAACTGAAAGCAAATACACAGAAAATCACCCAGCAGGGCATTCTAGAAAAAAAACATCAATCCACATCCAGGATCTGCTTTGTCCCGGGATTGCAATGGAGCTGATTGGTTGCTAACCAAGTCCATCAACATGACATCATAGGCTTTTCCGAAGAGCATACTGAATCAAAGGGATCTGCCGGATCAGTCCAAATAGCAGCTTGCAGCGGGGGAGTTTGAGGTCTAAACAAAAGACTGTTATGTTGTTCAGGACAGGAGCTAAAAGGATGCAAGGATTAGTCAAGGAGGCACAAGAGGATCCTGACAGAACCCAAGGTATCATTAAAAAAAAGTTGATCCCATCTCCCAAGAGCTCGTGGGAGTCAGGATGAAGAAAACAGGTAAGTGGATGTTTGTAAAGGTAGTATTTCAAAGAAGTTAGATGAAAACGTATAGCTTTTTTTCAAACGGGTTAAACAAATTACAAATAAAACTAGAACCTAAAAGAAAGTGAGAAAGAATAGGAAAAAACATGTAGCAGTGAAAGCAGAATGTTGTTTTGAGTTCAATCAAATTAAATTTTGAAGTAAATTTCTGTAGTTGATAGATGATACTGCTGTAAAGAAAAAGCTGCAACAGACATTTAAGATGTGTTATTGTTGTATTTATTGTTTTTCCAAAATCAGGATGCAGAAACAGCAAAATAATCACAGTGCAAAATCCAAAACTGTAGAATTGCTCCTGGCAATAGAAAACTATTTTCCACGCTCTGCTGAAATAAAGGTTAATACTGACTACACAAAGAAAATTTAATGCAGTACTGATACTCTTCCATTAGATGTGACTAGTGGCTCTATAAATATGTGAAGGACACTGGGCGTTCCTCAATGAGTTACAGCACAACAATCAAATGAAAAATGCAGTAAATCATAAGAGCAAAACGCAAGCTGTTCAAAATTCTGATACAAGCTCCTTCATTAGATTACAGTTTATACTACCCTGAGAGGGATTGCCATTATTTCTAATGTGCAGTGAAAAGTGAATTTTTAATATAAAATGGATTTCTGTTTGTTTTCCATTGACAGTTAATTTCTTTGTGTTATAAATGTAAAAGAGGAAGGCATGATGTAAATCTCATGTAATGACTTTCCGGTATAACTCTGGCATTTTGGGCATAAAAATCAACCGACACTACTGTCTGACAAAGTATTTAAAAGTCATGTCCTTGGCATAACATAACTATGATAAACGTAACATTCAATCTTCTGAACAGGTCAATCCACAGCCATTGGCATGAATGGAAATATTTCTGTAATTGGAAAATGAACTAAAGCTGATTTTAGTTGCACGTGAGTTGATAGAAATGGACAAAAGGTTGCTGGATCAGCTCAATTGATAAGATAGAAATTGATAATTGCAAAATTTTTGAAGATAATTCCCTGGATTCATTTCATAAATTGTTATTACATCTATCACATGCACCCCATTTATGTTACATCTTACACTTGATCTCTTCCAGCACTCAGGGAGCTCTGGCTTTGGTTTCCGTGTCTTACCCTCCCGTTTACTCCCACCACCTCCCACCCCCCAGCCCATGTTGAATGACTGCACTGAACTATCTAATTGTGAAGGCAGCCTATTGTCCCAGCACCGTTTTGCCTGCCGATTTTGTATTCCAAATCCAAGAACTGAAATGTTAATTGTTTTTCTCTCCATGCATACTGCCTGACCTGCTGAGAATTTCCAGCATTTTCTGTTTTTATTTCAGATTTCCAGCATCTGTAGTATTTTGCTTTTGATTCCAAATTTACCTGAGCCAGATCTGCTGTTCTCACCCCAGTGAAATTAGATCTCCAATTCATTTTTTTTACTAGATTTGCGGTGATTCCTTTTTCATAGCCAATGTAAACTATATGACGTAATGACCACTATTCTTTAAATATTGATGAAAAGAAAGACACATTGCCAAAGTTTTTGTCTCGCAATCATCAAGGCAAACAGCAGAACCAGCAGGGGCTGGTTTAGCACGGTGGGCTAAACAGTTGGCTTGTAATGCAGAACAAGGTCAGCAGCACGGGTTTAATTCCCGTACCGGCCTCCCCAAACAGACGCCGGAATGTGGCGACTAGGGGCTTTTCATTGTCACTTCATTGAAGCCTACTTGTGACAATAAGCAATTATTATTATTATTGGAATGGCAAATTTCACATGATCACAAGTTATACCACAGGAACAAGAGGTGAAGTGTTTGATTGGTTGGAAAGTCAACTCTAATCGGCTGAGGCAATGGCATGCCGAAAGCATTTGAAAAATATCGGGTCACAATCGGTCTGGGTAATTCTAAAAAGGTGCAAAACATGAACATGTTCCTTTCCTTTACAGACAATTGGTCCGAGCATATGAATGTATGTTACTTCTGGAAAGTGCAAATGATCCTGTGGCCCATTTGCAAGTTTCTCTGATACAAGATGAACAATGGTCTGATCAGGATAGCCATTGTCCTGCACGAACGCTTTCATGCACTGTACATTTGTATTGAGCTTGCAAGGTGAGCAAATGGACCAAAGGCTGCTAAATTCAGACATGTAAAGTGCCCGGGTCTACGTCAAATTACCCTGGAAAGGAAAAGGACTTCAAAAATGTGAACAACAGGTTAGGCAAGCTGCTTCGCATTGCTACTTTCCAACGGCAACAAGACTGATATTTTTCAGAAATAGGGGGCGAAATTCTCCGGAAACGGCGCGATGTCCGCCGACTGGCGCCCAAAATGGCGCCAATCAGACGGGCATCGCGCCGCCCCAAAGTGGCGGAATGCTCCGCATCTTTGGGGGCCGAGCCCCAACATTGAGGGGCTAGGCCGACACCGGACGGATTTCCGCCCCGCCAGCTGGCGGAAACGGCCTTTGTTGCCCCGCCAGCTGGTGCGGAAATGACATTTCCGGGTGGTGCATGCGCGGGAGCGTCAGCGGCCGCTGACAGTTTCCCACGCCTGCACAGTGGAGGGAGTCTCTTCCACCTCCGCCATGGTGGAGAACGTGGCGGAGTGGAAGGGAAAGAGTGCCCCCACGGCACAGGCCCGCCCGCGGATCGGTGGGCCCCGATCGCGGGCCAGGCCACCGTGGGGGCATCCCCCGGGGCCAGATCGCCCCGCGCCCCCCCAGGACCCCGGAGCCCGCCCACGCCGCCTTGTCCCGCCGGTAAGGTAGGTGGTTTAATTTACGCCGGCGGGACAGGCAATTTATCGGCGGGACTTCGGCCCATCAAGGCCGGAGAATCGAGCGGGGGGGCCCGCCAACCGGCGCGGCCCGATTCGAGGAATCGAGGAATATGTGGGGTTCAATTGTGCGGGAGTGGTTTGGGAAGCTCCAAAGGCAGTGGTGAGGGGGGAGGTGATCTCATTTCAGGCAAAGGTGGATAAGGAGGAGAGGGTGAAGCGCCAAAGGATAATAGATGAGATGTTGTACACCACTAGACATATCCTGCCAATTAGAATATTTGCCCATTAACCTCATTCTCTGTCACCTGCTACACAACCAATTTCCGAACCATGTCAATGATCTGATGACAACTCTGTGAGCTTCCACCTTGGTTAACTGTTTCTTATGTGGGACTTTAACAAATGCCTTCTGGAGGTCCGTATAAATATCATCCATAGACATTCCCCTGTCCACTACCTCTTCAAAAAATTCAATGAGATTCATCCCGTCACAAATCCATGCTGGCTCTCCCTGATTGACCAACATTTTTTGAGATGTTCAGTTCCTCTGGACGAGATTCTCCGACCCCCCCCGCCGGGTCGGAGAATCGTCGGGGGCTGGCGTGAATCCCGCCCCCGCCGGTTGCCGAAGTCTCCGGCACCGGATATTCGGCGGGGGCGGGAATCGCGCCGCGCCGGTTAGCGGGCCCCCCCGCGCGATTCTCCAGCCCGGATGGGCCGAAATCCCGCCGCTAAAATGCCTGTCCCGCCGGCGTAGATTAAACCACCTACCTTACCGGCGAGACAAGGCGGCGCGGGCAGGCTCCGGGGTCCTGGGGGGGGCACGGTGCGATCTGGCCCCGGGGGTTGCCCCCACGGTGGCCTGGCCCGCGATCGAGGCCCACCGATCCGCGGGCGGGCCTGTGCGGTGGGGGCACTCTTTCCCTTCCGCCTTCGCCACGGTCTCCACCATGGCAGAGGCAGAAGAGACTCCCTCCACTGCGCATGCGCGGGAATGGCTTCAGCGGCTGCTAACCCTCCCGCGCATGCGCCGCCCGGAGATGTCATTTCCGCGCCAGCTGGCGGGGCACCAAAGGCCTTTTCCGCCAGCTGGCGGGGCGGAAATTCGTCCGGCGCCGACCTAGCCCCTTAAGGTTGGGACTCGGCCCCCAAAGATGCGGAGCATTCCCCACCTTTGGGGCGACGCGATGCCTGACTGATTTGCGCCATTTTGGGCGCCAGTCGGTGGACATCGCGCCGTTTCTGGAGAATTTCACCCTCTATCTCTGATCAGAGACTCCAGCAATTTCCCCAGCAGTAACCTGCTCATCTTTGGACTGTGGGAGGAAACCGGAGCATCCAGAGGAAACCCAGACACGGGGAGAACGTGCAGACTCTGCACAGACAGTGACCCAAGCCGGGAATTGAACCTGGGACCCTGGAGCTGTGAAGCAACTGTGCTAACCACTGTGCTACCGTGCTTCCCAGGTTTGAACCCGGTGTACGGACTGAGTCCAGTGCCACCATAGTTGGGTGGGAGCCGTTCCATGGGCAAAGGGGGGGGGGCTTTGGCGAAGGCTGGGATGGTCCGGGGGTGGCGAGCCTGGTCAAAGGGGGGCAGTTTTTGGCAGGCCGGGTCCGTGCCCGGCCGGCGCCATGATGCACTGCGTGGCTGCTGCAGGCCGCCACCGTGCGCATGCGCGGCATGGTCCCGGTAATTCTCCGGCCGTATCCGCAGCTAAACCTGGGGACTTTACACTGCAAACCTGATAGCCCCGCACCAGACGGAGCATCAGTGCAGCTTTTGAGCCATTTTTCCGGGCGTAAATTGCCAATGTTCCCACGGCGGCGTCAGCACTTAGTCTTCAAATCGGAGAATCCAGCCCCCATCTTTATCTCTCTCCCATTTGTCCAGATCTGTGCTGTGTTTTACATTTTGATAAGCCCTTGCTTTTAGTTTTATGCTGTCCTAAACCTCTTTACTTGCCAATAGCTGTTTTATTTTCTGTGAAGTGGAGCTTTTTCCTCTCAGGGGTACATATTCACGCTGTATCTCGTTAAATGTTTCTTTAAATATTCTCCAGTGATCTTCAATCATTTGACCCATTAAAAGATCTTTCCAGTTTACTGTGGACAGTCTCTGTCTCATCTCGTTAAAGTCAGCCTTACCTAAGTCTAAAATTCTAATCGCTGATTCATGCTTTTCACCTTCAAACACCACTTGAATTTGAACATGCTGTGATCACTATTTGATAAATATTCGGGCACAATTAGGCTGCTAATTAAATTTGTCTCATTACTCATAACTAAATCTAATATTACCTGTCTTCTTGTTGCATCTAGAACATATTGCTACAGCTAACTATCTCAGACACAATCCAGAAATTCACGACCTTTCTGACAGGTGCTCATCTGCCTCTCCCAATCTCCGTGTATGTTAAAATCCCCCATCAATACTACTCTGCCTTTGCTACACACTTGCTTAATTTTTGCATTTTTACTATCTAACACCTCAGAATGCTGCCAGGAGGTCTATACTCAATACCCATTACAGTTTTAGATCCTTTTCTGTTCTTCAGTTCCATCCATATGGTCGCCACTGGATGCTTTCCCCTCATTGTATCCTCCCACACCATTGAGGTGATAGTATTTCTAATCAGTAAGGCTACTCCACCCCCTCTTCCATCTTCCCTGTCCCTCCTGTAAACTTTATAACCTGGTATAATTAGTTCCCAGTCCTGACCATCCTGCAGCCATGTCTCTGTAATAGCCACTACATCATAATCTTCAATTTAAATGTTTGCCTGCAGTTTATCTAGTTTATTGCATACACTCCATGCACTAGTTAGGCAGTTGGTCAACCTGAAAATTATCCATTTATTCTGACTTTCTGTTTCTTGTTAGTTTGCCAGTCCCCTATGCACATTCATATTATCCACAATATCATGAGCTCTTTTATTGTGCAGTAATCTCTTGTGTGGCATCTTATTGAATGCCTATTGGAAATCCAAATACATGGCATTTGCTGGTTTTGATTTATCCATCACACTTGTCATATCCTTAAAGAACTAAAATCAATTTGCCAAACACAATTCCCCTTTGACAAAACCACGTTTACTCCACCATTTTGAAAACAAAAATATTTCTGTGTATTTTGTGAAGTCATAGGGCTGAATTTTCCTGTAGGTGAGGGGATTCCATACATGTCGTCATGCTGCTAACCGGCTTCCTAATTGGCTGTCTCTGACTCCACTAACCAATTATGGATGACAGAAGGGTTCGCAAGGTGGGAGATCCAGTTAGAGGGCTCAGAATAGAGGCCAGCCAGCAACAGGGAGAGTTAAGTACGGTTAAGGGTAAGATCCTGGCATGGATGGAGGATTGGCTGACTGGCAGAAGGCAGAGAGTGGGGATAAAGGGGTCTTTTTCAGGGTGGCAGCTGGTGACTAGTGGTGTGCCTCAGGGATCGGTGCTGGGACCACAACTTTTCACAATATACATTAATGATCTGGAGGAAGGAACTGAAGGCACTGTTGCTACGTTTGTAGATGATACAAAGATCTGTAGAGGGGCAGGTAATATTGAGGAAGCAGGCAAGCTGCAGAAGGACTTGGACAGGCTAGGAGAGTGGGCAAAGAAGTGGCAGATGGAATACAATGTGGAAAAGTGTGAGGTTATGCACTTTGGAAGGAGAAATGGAGGCATAGACTATTTTCTAAATGGGAAGATACTTAGGACATCAGAAGCACAAAGGGACTTGGGAGTCCTTGTCCATGATTCTCTTAAGGTTAACATGCAGGTTCAGTCGGCAGTTAGGAAGGCAAATGCAATGTTAGCATTAATGTTGAGAGGGATGTATATCTGAGGTTATATAAGACTCTGATCTGACCCCATTTGGAATATTGTGATCAGTTTGGGCTCCGTATCTCAGGAAGGATGTGCTGGCCTTGGAAAGAGTCCAGAGGTGGTTCACAAGAATGATCCCTGGAATTAAGAGCTTGTCGTATGAGGAACGGTTGAGGATTCTGGGTCTGTACTCGTTGGAGTTTAGAAGGATAAGGGGGGATCTTATTGAAACTTAAAGGATACTGCGTGGCTTGGATAGAGTGGACGTGGAGATAATGTTTCCACTTGTAGAAAAAAGTAGAACCAGGGGACACCATCTCAGACTAAAGGGACGATCCTTTAAAACAGAGATGAGGAGGAATTTCTTCAGCCAGATGGTAGTGAATCTGTGCAACTAACTGCCGCAGAAGGTTGTGGAGGCCAGATCACTAAGTGTCTTTAAGACAGGGATAGATAGGTTTTTGATCAATAACGGGATCAGGGGTTATGGGGGGAAGGCAGGAGAATGGGGATGAGAAACATATCAGCCATGATTGAATGGCGGAGCAGACTCGATGGGCCGAGTGGCCTAATTCTGGCCACTTAATGTAATAAGCAGACTCCATGATAACGTGCTCTGTATAAAATTGCCATCTCACCCCACGAGACTCAATAAAAGGTTTTGGTTTGGACAAGTCAAAGTGTTTGGTGGATTCCTTCGTGAGGTATAAAAGTGTGGAATCTTCCTTCACTGACAACTACATTCATTACCACCTCAACTGAGTTTTATTTTAAACCAGCTGCTTTACAGGATCTCAAATCCTCATATAATTTACTCTCAAGGATAAACTAAAGTAAAAATGTAATGACTCATCATTTATTTGTCTTCAGTGATTTAGCCTGCCCTTCTCATCTTTTAGAGGATCAAGTGGCTCTTTAACGGTCTGCTAACTACAAATAAAATTGAAATATTGCTTTTCATATACTTGATTTATCTCACGATGTTTTATATTTTCCCCTTGTCATTCTTAATTTTCCACTGTGAGGCCCTCAGCAGCGTTTACAGCCAGTCTTGCCTTCATCATTTCCCAATAAAACCTATCTATTAAAACTATTACTTTACTTGGAAGCCACCTTTGTCTTCATTATTCAACTAGGCTCTAGATGTTAATCTCTTGTTTTCCATTTGTTGATATTTTAGCTTTTTCATTTTCCACATTTTCCTGGGGATAGCCCTTGATCTGACCACTTAATTGCTGGGAATTTGAATCTTATTCGCAGTGACTTCTTTCATATGTGGTAAAATAATTCAATTTTAACCTTTCTCATGTCGATGGGGCAGTCTGTAACACTTGCCTATTACTAATTTACTTCCTTTAGTATCCTGAGACACACTCAAATTGAATCTGCCAGTCTATTGCTAATGATATGTCAGCTCTTGCATTGAATGTTATACTATCCCCTGGCTGGGATGCTACACCATCCTCACCTTTGGGCCTTGATTTTGCAAGTTTTATCTACCATTCCACTTGCATTTCATGCTCAGCCTCCAATTTTAGCAATGCAAATTATAAACTTGTCGCATCACTGTTTTTCTCACACTTCACAAATTGTTATGAAAATATTGTAATTTGCATGTGCTTTTAAAATCTTTTTTAAACATTTTTTTTACTTGCATGTTCATATCTCTTGTTGTTTTCCTACTGCTCTTGCCTCCCATGCTTCACTTTTTTCAATTCTCTGCTCAATTGCCTGCTGTAACCTCCCAACAACTTCACATCTTGTACCACTTGTGCCACTGGTCCCAACTCTAATAAAATGCCACCTATATTTATGTAAAACAATTACATCTGTTCCAAATCTTCTCAGTTAACAAAAATAAAAAATCTTCTTTACTGTGCTGATTGTAATCAATGATGCTTTGAAGTTTTTCCATGTTACCTTTCACCATCAAAGGACACACTAGTTTACACCAACCCAAAATTTACTTTGTCTATCTGTGTACCTCCTCCTCAATACCTTTAACAGTCTACTCAGAAAATAATTTAACCCAATTGCCTCCTTTGTCCTTTCAACATTCTATCCACTTATGACCTTACCTCACCTCAGAGAAATAAGAAGTCATCTTAGAATTGTTACCATCTTAGAAACATTAACCATAATGCCTTTGCCCTTCCAATGAACTGCATGACTTGAATGCTCTGACCACACTGTCATCTGCATTAATAACCTGTCTGGCAATGTTTAATTGTCATCTAATACTTGATATTTAAATCTGTGCTAACTTTCCTTTATATCTGCCTTTGATTTTCTTCCCTTATCTCACAATTCACACTTGGATATAATTGGCAGTAAGCAACTGTGAGCGGACATTGAATGCCAGTAGGTTATTAAAACACAACAGACATCATAACAAAGCCATTCTTGATTGAAACATAAAAGATCCTGAGGGGTCTTTATAGGGGATGGGCACGATTCAACGGCCACACTGTGCCTAAAAGTGCAGCATGGCCGACAAAAGCCAAGAGACCCCGCTCCTGGGATTTACCCGGCTTGCAACACCTCGCGAGATCCAATGTGATCTCGTGGGATGTTGCGATGTAAATCCTGCCCAGGAAGTCTCGCTCTAATGTGAAGATTCCCGAGGTCCCTGAGGCTTTGGGATTCATCCCCCTCACCTTGGAGAACGTGGGCGAGCGCCGTTCAGCACTGGTCCCCATAAATGGGGACAAGACAAAACGGCACTCATAGGGGTCTCCCAGGGGATTGATGGCACCCAGGTGCATGCCCTTTGGGCAGGTTCATCCCCTGACACTGTCAGCTGGCATAGGTACTGCCAGGTTAGCATTGCCAAGGTGCCAACCTGGCATTTTTTGCGCGTGCATGATCAGACCGTGGTGCTTGCGTGGGTGTTGGGGGGTGCCGGGGACCCTCCCATAGTGCGTTTGGGCTGTGTGGGACTGTGGGGGATTGCATTGGGGGGGGGGGGGAAATCAGAGCACCATTTTTAAACAGCGTTCCAATCACTCGCTAAACGGATTCAAAACGGCTATGTGCGGCCTTGGCTGCATGTTCCCCGCTGAGGCTCCCTATGCAATACAAGTCATGTTGAATAGCCATGTGTTTCTTGGCGCTGTGAGCACCGGGAATTACACGGCTAAACGCGCAATGGGACTTTGTTCCCATTTAGTTGAATCAAACCTAATGATTCCTCTTGTGCGAGAATCTGGAACTAGGGGTTACTGTTTAAAAATAAAGGGTCACCTATTTAAAACAGAGATGAGGTGAAATTCGTTCAGCCAAAGGATGGTGAGTCTTTGAAACCCTTTCTGAAAAGATAGTGGAAGTAGTCTTTGAATATATTTGAGGCAGAGGTAGGTAAATTCTTGTTTAACAAGGGAGTTATCAGGAGTAGGCGGAGTAGGGATTTGAGGTTGCTATCTGGTGAGCCATGATCTTATGGAATAACAGAGCAGTCTCAAAGGCCTACTCTTGCTCCTTGTTTGTATGTTTGTATGTTCATTCCCATTCTAACCTGAACACTGTGCACACTATGAGCAGTATATTCTGGGATAATTGTAGTTTTCAAGCCTGATATCAAAATATTTCTTCGAGTGAGGGTGAGGGCATGAAGAGATATGGCACAAAGATGGGCAAGAAAAATTGTTTTTATCGCATCTTTTATGATCTCAGGACATCCCGAAGTATTTTACAGCCAATTAAGTCTTCTGAAGTGCAATCGTAAGCTAGGTTCCATAAATGACAACAAAACGGTCCAGTGAAATACTGCCCAGATAATTTGGTTTGTTTTAACGAGTATAGTCGAGAGATAAATATTGATCAGATCAACATGGCTCTTCTTCAAAATAATTCCAATCACCTGAGAGAGAAATCAGAAAGACAGTAGCTCCATCACGGGAACCTTTCATCCACACTATATCGGCTATCATCCTAGATTATGTGCAAAAGAATCTGGGTTGGGACTTAAACCCATAACTTACATGATTCAGAGGCAAGAATGCTCTCAGTGTGTTAACACTGACTGTCACTTTGCAAAGGTATTTGAACTTGGGATCCATTGCCTCGTTTTTCTCCTTGCTGACCCAGATACCCAGAAAATCTGATGTACAAGCCAAGTGATTATTTTGGTTAATAGAGAACAAAGATCAAAGGCGTGCCTTATTTGCAAGTATCTGTTGATCCAATGGGAATGTAAATTCATGACAATGCGTTATTACGCTTGAGAACATCAAAAGGCGCACCGAATAATTATATAACTGCAGATCAGTTAATATCAAAAATCAGAGCAAAATACTGGGGATGCTAAAATAAAAACAGACAGTGAGGATCCAAAGATTTCTGTCAAGGCCTCATCAATTTCCTCTCTAGCCTCCTTCAGTATTCTGGGGTAGATCCCATCAGGCCCTGGAGACTTATCTACCTTAATATTTTTCAAGACGCCCAACACCTCGATTTTTTGGATCTCAATGTGACCCAGGCTATCTACACACCCTTCTCCAGACTCAACATCTACCAATTCCTTCTCTTTGGTGAATACTGATGCAAAGTATTCATTTAGTACCTCACCCATTTCCTCTGGCTCCACACATAGATAGATTCCCTTGCCTATCCTTCAGTGGGCCAACCCTTTCCCTGGCTACCCTCTTGCTTTTTATGTACGTGTAAAAAGCCTTGGGATTTTCCTTAACCCTATTTGTCAATGACTTTTCGTGACCCCCTTCTAGCCCTCCTGACTTCTTGCTTAAGTTCCTTCCTACTTTCCTTATATTCCACACAGGCTTCCTCTGTTCCCAGCCTTTTAGCCCTGACAAATGCCTCCTTTTTCTTTTTGACAAGGCCTACAATATCTCTCGTTATCCGTGGTTCCCGAAAATTGCCGTATTTATCCTTCTTCCTCACAGGAACATGCCTGTCCTGAATTCTTTTCAACTGACACTTGAAAGCCTCCCACATGTCAGATGTTGATTTACCCTCAAACATCCGCCCCCAATCTAGGTTCTTCAGTTCCCGCCTAATATTGTTATAATTATCCTTCCCCCAATTTTGCACATTCATCCTTGGATCACTCTTATCCTTGTCCACCAGCACTTTAAAACTTAGTGAATTGTGGTCACTGTTCCCGAAATGCTCCCCTACTGAAACTTCTACCCCCTGGCGGTACCCCCAATACCAGGTCCAGTACCGCCCCTTCCATCGTTGGACTGTCTACATATTGTTTTAAGAAGCCCTCCTGGATGCTCCTTACAAACTCTGCCCCGTCTAAGCCCCTGGCACTAAGTGAGTCCCAGTCAGTATTGGGGAAGTTGAAGTCTCCCATCACCACAACCCTGTTGTTTTTACTCTTTTCCAAAATCTGTCTACCTATCTGCTCCTCTATCTCCCACTGGCTGTTGGAAGGCCTGTAGTAAACCCCCAACATTGTGACTGCACCCTTCTTATTCCTGATCTCTACCCACATAGCCTCACTGCCCTCTGAGGTGTCCTCCCGTAGTACAGCTGTGATATCCTCCCTAACCAGTAGCGCAACTCCGCCACCCCTTTTACATCCCCCTCTATCCCGCCTGAAACATCTAAATCCTGGAACGTTTTGCTGCCAATCTGTCCTTCCCTCAACCAGGTCTCTATAATGGCAACAACATCATAGTTCCAAGTACTAATCCAAGTTCTAAGTTCATCTTGCTTACCCGTAATATTTCTTGCATTAAAACATATGCACTTCAGGCCACCAGACCCGCTGTGTTCAGCAACTTCTCCCTGCCTGCTCTGCCTCAGAGCCATACTGTCCCTATTCCCTAGTTCTCCCTCAATGCTCTCACCTTCTGACCTATTGCTCCCGTACCCACCCCCCTGCCATACTAGTTTAAACCCATTCGTGTGACACTAGCAAACCTCGCGGCCAGGATATTTATGCCTCTCCAGTTTAGATGCAACCCGTCCTTCTTAATATAGGTCACCCCTGACGTGGAAGAGCTCCCAGTGGTCCAGATAACAGAAACCCTCCCTCCTACACCAGCTGTTTAGCCACGTGTTTAGCTGCTCTACCTTCCTATTTCTAGCCTCATTGGCACGTGGCACAGGTAGTAATCCCGTGATTACACCCCTAGAGGTCCTGCCTTTTAACTTTCTGCCTAGGTCCCTGAACTCCTGCTGCAGGACCTCATGTCCCTTCCTGCCTATGTCGTTAGTACCAATATGTACAATGACATCTGCCTGTTTACCCTCCCCCTTTAGGATGCCCTCTACCCGTTTGGAGGCATCCTGGACCCTGGCACCAGGGAGGCAACATACCATCCTGGAGTCTCTTTCACGTCCACAGAAGCGCCTATCTGTGCCCATGACTATAGAGTTCCCTATGACTATTGCTCTTCTGCGCTTTGACCCTCCCTTCTGAACATCAGAGCCAGCCGTGGTGCCACTGCTCTGGCTGCTGCTGTTTTCCCCTGATAGGCTATCCCCCCCGACAGTATCCAAAGGGGTATGCCTGTTCGAGAGGGGGACAACCACAAGGGATTCCTACACTGACTGCCTGTCCTTTCTGGTGGTCACCCATTTATCTGCCTGCACCTTGGGTGTGACCACATTTATATAACTGCTATCTATGATGCTTTCCGCATCTGCATGCTCCTAAGTGCATCCACTTGCTGCTCCAACCGAACCGAACCAAGTCTCTGGATCAGGAAGAATATGTGGCAGATGCACCTGCCTCAGGCAAGGAAAGTGACATTGACACAGTCCTAGGCAGCCAGAACGCGAGGGCAAGCAGGTAGTAGGGACACAAAGGAAGCCCCGATTTAGCACTTATTTGGGTAGCCTGATCTGCCCTGCCCTCCCACAGTGTCATTGGGCATCACCCCTACCTCAAACACCTCACAGTGAACCATTCCATGAGACCAAATGCCTGTCTAATAAAGGTTTATACACTGAACATCCACAGCCATTTATGAGGTTGAAGCCATTCAAGCATATAGGACACTGATGGTTTGTGAGCGATAAGAATTTCGTGGTGACAACAATCACATAACTCAAAGCGATAATATTTTGCTGGATAATCTACAGAAAACAGTGTGCGCAAACCCCTGGTTGTGCTTATGTGACTTAAGTTTATGTTTTCAGGGCAGCACGGTGACGCAGTGGTAGCACTGCAGTCTCACGGCGCCGAGGTTCCAGGTTCGATCCCGGCTCTGGGTCACTGTCCATGTGGTGTTTGCACATTCTCCTCCTGTTTGCGTGGGTTTCGGCCCCACAACCCAAAAATGTGCAAGGTAGGTGGATTGAACACGCTAAATTGCCCCTTAATTGGAAAAAATGAATTGGGTACTCTAAATGTTTTTTTTTTAAATGTTTGCATGTGCAATGTTAAATCCA
This sequence comes from Scyliorhinus torazame, assembly GCF_047496885.1. Taxonomy (NCBI): domain Eukaryota; kingdom Metazoa; phylum Chordata; class Chondrichthyes; order Carcharhiniformes; family Scyliorhinidae; genus Scyliorhinus; species Scyliorhinus torazame. The sequence goes on along the minus strand of NC_092714.1, from coordinate 93,635,336 downwards.
ACAGGCTGTAAGCTATCAAAATGGAAGATAAGGTGCTGTTCCTCCAGTTTGCGTTGGGCTCACTGGAATGTTACAGCATGCTTCATACTCACCTCGCCAGCCTTGAGATGCATAGCAGATGTGTGATCTGAGACGCCCTGAAACCCACACACTTCATTACAACAACAAATGGACACCCTTCTTGATGACGTGGGTGGCCTCCTCCTTCCACCCATGGGCATAAATATGTCCTCCCTGACTGTGACTGCCTTAGCCAGGGTTCTGAGGCAGTTGTCCAGAAAATGAGGAGCTAACAGGCTGCCGGAACTCACCTCCTGCCTGCTGTACCCACCAGTGCTGGCCATTCTGCCTCACCAACCTCTGCATGACACCTTTACACTTCGTGACAGGTGCCATTGGGCAAAAATCCCATCACGCGCCTTGCAGCCAGCATGATATCACGATTCCCAGTTGAATGGGTGGGATTGGGAATTGTGGCTGCTTCCATTTCTGCCCTCTAAGCACACAGGTCACATGTGAAATTCTGCCCATAACTTTTTCCTGGTCCAGAAGCAGGCATGAAGTAGAACCGATACAATCATCGATATAGATAGGAGATTCTGTGGTCGCGAGCGAGACTCCCGGAAGGTATGTTGCCTCCCGGGTGCCAGGGCCAGGGATGTCTCGGATCGTGTCTTCAGGATCCTTAAGGGGGAGGGCGAGCAGCCAGAAGTCGTGGTGCACATTGGTACCAACGACATAGGTAGGAAAAGGGGTGTGGAGGTAATAAACAAGTTTAGGGAGTTAGGCTGGAAGTTAAAAGCCAGGACAGACAGAGTTGTCATCTCTGGTTTGTTGCCAGTGCCACGTGATGGCGAGGCTAGGAATAGGGAGAGAGTGCAGTTGAACACGTGGCTGTAGGAATGGTGTAGGAGGGAGGGTTTCAGGTACTTAGATAATTGGAGCGCATTCTGGGGAAGGTGGGACCTGTACAAGCAGGACGGGTTGCATCTGAACCAGAGGGGCACCAATATCCTGGGAGGGAGGTTTTCTAGTACTCTTCGGGAGGGTTTAAACTAATTTGGCAGGGGAATGGGAACCGGATTTGTAGTCCAGAAACTAAGGTAGCCGATATTCAGGACGCCAAAGCGTGTAATGAGGCAGTGGGGAAGGGAACACTGACAAAGGAGGGTACTTGCAGGCACGGAGATGGGTTGAAGTGTGTATACTTCAACGCAAGAAGCATCAGGAATAAGGTGGGTGAACTTAAGGCATGGATCGGTACTTGGGACTACAATGTGGTGGCCATCACGGAAACTTGGATAGAAGAGGGGCAGAAATGGTTGTTGGAGGTCCCTGGTTATAGATGTTTCAATAAGATTAGGGAGGGGGGTAAAAGAGGTGGGGGTGGCATTGTTAATTAGAGATAGTATAACAGCTGCAGAAAGGCAGTTCGAGGAGTATCACCCTAATGAGGTAGTATGGGTTGAAGTCAGAAATAGGAAAGGAGCAGTCACCTTGTTAGGAGTTTTCTATAGGCCCCCCAATAGTAGCAGAGATGTGGAGGAACAGATTGGGAAACAGATTTTGGAAAGGTGCAGAAGTCACAGGGTAGTCGTCATGGGTGACTTTAACTTCCCAAATATTGAGTGGAAACTCTTTAGATCAAATAGTTTGGATGGGGTGGTGTTTGTGCAGTGTGTCCAGGAAGCTTTTCTAACACAGTATGTAGATTGTCTGACCAGAGGAGGGGCAATATTGGATTTAGTACTTGGTAATGAACCAGGGGAAGTGATAGATTTGTTAGTGGGGGAGCATTTTGGAGATAGTGACCACAATTCTGTGACTTTCACTTTAGTAATGGAGAGGGATAGGTGCGTGCAACAGGGCAAGGTTTACAATTGGGGGAAGGGTAAATACAATGTTGTCAGACAAGAATTGAAGTGCATAAGTTGGGAACATAGGCTGTCAGGGAAGGACACAAGTGAAATGTGGAACTTGTTCAAGGAACAGGTACTACGTGTCCTTGATATGTATGTCCCTGTCAGACAGGGAAGAGATGGTCGAGTGAGGGAACCATGGTTGACAAGAGAGGTTGAATGTCTTGTTTAGAGGAAAAAGGAGACTTATGTAAGGCTGAGGAAACAAGGTTCAGACAGGGCATTGGAGGGATACAAGATAGCCAGGAGGGAACTGAAGAAAGGGATTAGGAGAGCTAAGAGAGGGCATGAACAATCTTTGGCAGGTAGGATCAAGGAAAACCCCAAGGCCTTTTACACATATGTGAGAAATATGAGAATGACTAGAGCGAGGGTAGGTCCGATCAAGGACCGTAGCGGGAGATTGTGTATTGAGTCTGAAGAGATAGGAGAGGTCTTGAACGAGTACTTTTCTTCTGTATTTACAAATGAGAGGGGCGATATTGTTGGAGAGGACAGTGTGAAACAGACTGGTAAGCTCGAGGAAATACTTGTTAGGAAGGAAGATGTGTTGGGCATTTTGAAAAACTTGAGGATAGACAAGTCCCCCCGGGCCTGACGGGATATATCCAAGGATTCTATGGGAAGCAAGAGATGAAATTGCAGAGCCGTTGGCAATGATCTTTTCGTCCTCACTGTCAACAGGGGTGGCACCAGGGGATTGGAGAGTGGCGAATGTCGTGCCCCTGTTCAAAAAAGGGACTAGGGATAACCCTAGGAATTACAGGCCAGTTAGTCTTACTTCGGTGGTAGGCAAAGTAATGGAAAGGGTACTGAAGGATAGGATTTCTGAGCATCTGGAAAGACACTGCTTGATTAGGGATAGTCAGCACGGATTTGTGAGGGGTAGGTCTTGCCTTACAAATCTTATTGAATTCTTTGAGGAGGTGACCAAGCATGTGGATGAAGGTAAAGCAGTGGATGTAGTGTACATGGATTTTAGTAAGGCATTTGATAAGGTTCCCCATGGTAGGCTTCTGCAGAAAGTAAGGAGGCATGGGATAGTGGGAAATTTGGCCAGTTGGATAACGAACTGGCTAACCGATAGAGGTCAGAGAGTGGTGGTGGATGGCAAATATTCAGCCTGGATCCCAGTTACCAGTGGCGTACCGCAGGGATCAGTTCTGGGTCCTCTGCTGTTTGTGATTTTCATTAATGACTTGGATGAGGGAGTTGAAGGGTGGGTCAGTAAATTTGCAGACAATACGAAGATTGGTGGAGTTGTGGATAGTAACGAGGGCTGTTGTCGGCTGCAAAGAGACATAGATAGGATGCAGAGCTGGGCTGAGAAGTGGCAGATGGAATTTAACCCTGAAAAGTGTGAGGTTGTCCATTTTGGAAGGACAAATATGAATGCGGAATACAGGGTTAACGGTAGCGTTCTTGGCAATGTGGAGGAGCAGAGAGATCTTGGGGTCTACGTTCATACATCTTTGAAAGTTGCCACTCAAGTGGATAGAGCTGTGAAGAAGGCCTATGGTGTGCTCGCGTTCATTAACAGAGGGATTGAGTTTAAGAGCCGTGAGGTGACGATGCAGCTGTACAAAACTTTGGTAAGGCCACATTTGGAGTACTGTGTACAGTTCTGGTCACCTCATTTTAGGAAGGATGTGGAAGCTTTGGAAAAGGTGCAAAGAAGATTTACCAGGATGTTACCTGGAATGGAGAGTAGGTCTTACGAGGAAAGGTTGAGGGTGCTAGGCCTTTTCTCATTAGAACGGAGAAGGATGAGGGGCGACTTGATAGAGGTTTATAAGATGATCAGGGGAATAGATAGAGTAGACAGTCAGAGACTTTTTCCCCGGGTGGAACAAACCATTACAAGGGAACATAAATTTAAGGTGAAAGGTGGAAGATATAGGAGGGATATCAGAGGTAGGTTCTTTACCCAGAGAGTAGTGGGGGCATGGAATGCACTGCCTGTGGAAGTAGTTGAGTCGGAAACATTAGGGACCTTCAAGGAGCTATTGGATAGGTACATGGATTACAGTAAAATGATATAGTGTAGATTTATTTGTTCTTAAGGGCAGCACGGTAGCATTGTGGATAGCACAATTGCTTCACAGCTCCAGGGTCCCAGGTTCGATTCCGGCTTGGGTCACTGTCTGTGCGGAGTCTGCACGTCCTCCCCGTGTCTGCGTGGGTTTCCTCCGGGTGCTCCGGTTTCCTCCCACAGTCCAAAGATGTGCAGGGTAGGTGCATTGGCCATGATAAATTGCCCTTAGTGTCCAAAATTGCCATTGGTGTTGGGTGGAGGTGTTGAGTTTGGGTGGGGTGCTCTTTCCAAGAGCCGGTGCAGACTCAGGGGGCCGAATGGCCTCCTTTTGCACTGTAAATTCAATGATAATCTATGATTAATCTTGGACAAATGTTCGGCACACCATCGTGGGCCGAAGGGCCTGTTCTGTGCTGTATTTTCTATGTTCTATGTACCAAATAAAGAGTTCGGAATGGGCACCTGGGTAGGACTGGAACAAGGAATGGTCAACATACCCCACAATAAGACAGGCATAGCTGGGCCCATGTGGGTACCCATAGTCACCCTTTTTATTTGCAGGAAGTGTGACAAGTTAAAGCTAAATTGTTAATTAAGAGAACAAGTTCAGCCAGGAGGAGGGATCAGGTGGGGATTGTTCAGGCCACTGCTCAAGGAAGAAAGAGCGAGCAGTCGGACCGTCCTGTTTGGGGATGGAGGTGCAGAGGGTTTGGACATCATAGTGAAGAGGGAGCAATTAGGGCTGGGGAACTAGAAATTATTGATATGACGCAGGGCATCAAATGAAATGCAAATATAGATGGGAAGAGGCTGAACAAAAGGAGGGGATGGAGTCAGGATAGGAAGAAATGGGTTCGGTGGGGCAGGAACAGGTTAACATCTGGGTCTATCGGGACAGTCCTGTTTGTGGATTTTGGGAAGGAAGTAGTGGTGAACTGTATGGGCTGGGGGCCTTTGAGGTTGGAAGCTGTGGAGGGACGATCACCAGAGGATCGGAGTTTAGTGACAGTCCTGGAAACAACGGTTTGATGTTTGGTGATTCTGGTTCAGGGAGAGGTAGGGAGGAGTTTCTGAGAGTTGTTGCCCAGCCTCCGCAAGATAGAGGTCAGTATGCCAGCCAATAGCAGCAGCACCCTTGTCAACAGCTTTGATCACAGAGTCAGGGTTGGGCCTAAGAGAACATAATGTCAGATAGTTTATTCACAAAAGTCTTCAAACGTGATGATGTTTGTGATAACCGGAGAAACAGCAGTGACTAGAAGCAAAAAGAAATTGGATCTCAGTTGGCAGAAGCAAGCTTCTAATTGAAAGGGGCATCAACCCTGTGGAGAATTGCTCAGTAAAAGTCAAAATGCATTTTTAATACAGTTATGTCACAGATTGAAGTGTACTAAGGAAAATAACATTGATTGCCTTGTCTTAAGTATTGTTGATTTTTCGGTGTGTACTTTGTTCCATATATATTTGAAGAATAAGAACAGAAATATATTATTATCAATTCTGTTGAAAAGGTTATAATGGTAATGTAGGTAATAGTCAGTGTACTAATTTGCTTTGCTTGATTAGATAATAAATGTTTCCCAGTTGTTTTAAAATAAGGACATTTCATTGCATTGTGCCATTGTTACCTTTTGCATTTTACATTACCTTCAGGTCCACTCATTCTCAACAAATAAATTGTTGTGTACTTTTCTTGCAAAACAGTGTCTGCTTGAACAATGCACTATGAATCATTCACAACAGCCTTGGTCATGACGTTTCTGTTTGCTTTTTCTGTAATTTTTAAAAATTAGTATCTAGGCACAATGTTTCCATTGGGCCAGATGAAAATAACTGTAACATTGGGTATTTAAAGAATACTCCTCCAGTGATGCAAACTGATAGGAAAAGCATTTAATTAATTTTAGTTCATAAAGCAGGGAGATATGGGTCTTGAGTTATTGGAGAGCATGTTTTTAATTAAATGAAGCATTCTATGCAAAATAAGCTTAATTTGCATAATGCATTACTTATTATTCCTAATAGCAAAGAGATTATATATTCCAAGTCTCGCAAAGCTCTGAATTTTATGGTTTGGGAAAGTCCATTATCCAATAAATCAAATCAAATGTAATTAGCGCAACTAATTAATATGTTACCCGATTTGCACAATTCTCAACAGAATTGCTTAAGATTGGATTTGTGAAGTTTTTGTTTCTGATAAATATGTGACACACCATACCAATCACCCACACTAATGTCAATGGCAATTTTGCTTCTTTTCCCCATTTGGCCTACTAAATTACTATATTAAAACTTTAATCTGTCCCAAAGACAACTGACAGTGATTATAAGGAAAGAAACTAATTATTCAGAGCAACACATTTCCAGAATTAAATGGGAGCCACTGCATTTTAACAGGAAAAAGTGTCACCAACTAATTTCAACCAACAGCTGGGACACAAATGAAAATTATTCCAATTTTTAAAAGGGTTTGGGATGTGCGTTACCTGATCAGAAGGTGGGAGCAGCAGATCACAGGCAAGAGGCCACAGCCAGGGACCGCCAGGACCATTCCCCACCATTTTGTTAAATGATAAGGCGGAGGGGAGTCTTTTTGATTTTGATTTGATTTGATTTATTATTGTCACATGTATTGGTATACAGTGAAAAGTATTGTTTCTTGCATGCTGTACAAACAATGCATACCGTACATAGGGAAGGAAGGAGAGACTACAGAATATAATGTCACAGTTATAGCAAGGTGTAGAGAAAAGATCAACTTAATACGAGGTAGGTCCTTTCAAAAGTCTGATGGCAGTAGGGAAGAAGCTGTTTTTGAGTCAGTTGGTACGTGACCTCAAACTTTGGTATCTTTTTCCTGACGGAAGAAGGTGGAAGAGAGTATATCCGGGGTGCGTGGGGTCCTTAATTATGCTGGCTGCCTTTCGGAGGCAGCGGGAATTGTAGACAGAGTCGATGGATGGGAGGCTGGTTTGCGTGATGGATTGGGCTACATTCACAACCATTTGTAATTTCCGGCACTCTTGGGCAGAGCAGGATCCATACCAGGCTGTGATACAACCAGAAAGAATGCTTTCTATAGTGCATCTGTAGAAGTTGGTGAGAGTTGTAGGTGACATTCCAAATTTCCTTAGTAGAGACGTTGGTGGGCTTTCTTAACTATAGTGTCGGCATGGGGGGACCAGGACAGGTTGTTGGTGATCTGGACACCTAAAAGCTTGAAGCTCTTGACCCTTTCTACTTCGTTCCCATTGATGTATACAGGGCTTGTTCTCCACTACGCTTCCTGAAGTCGATGACAATCTCCTTCGTTTTGTTAACATTGAGGGAGAGATTATTGTCGTCTCACCAGTTCACCAGATTCTCTATCTCATTCCTGTACTCTGTCTCGTCATTGTTTGAAATCCGACCCACTACTGTGGTGTCATCAGCAAATTTGAAAATCGAGTTGGAGAGGAATTTGGCCACACAGTCATAGGTGTACAACGAGTATAGTAGGGGGCTGAGGATACAGCCTTGTGAGGCATCGGTGTTGAGGATGATCGTGGAGGAGGTGTTGTTGCCTATCCTTACTGATTGTGGCCTGTGGGTTAGAAAGTTCAGGATCCAGTCGCAGATGGAGGAGCCGAGGTCAAGGCCACGGAGTTTGGAGATGAGTTTCGCAGGAATGATAGTGTTGAAGGCTGAGCTGTAGTCGATAAATAGTAATCTGACATAGGTGTCTTTGTTATCTTGGTGTTCCAGGGTAGAGTGCAGGGCAATGGAAATGGCGTCTGCTGTGGACCTGTTGCTGCGGTAGGCGAAATGTAGTGGATCAAGGCAATCCGGGAGGCTAGAGTTGATTTGTGCCATGACTAACCTTTCGAAGCATTTCATGATGCTGGATGTCAGAGCCACTGGACGCTAATCATTAAGGCACGCTGCTTGGCTTTTTTTTGGCATAGGGATGATGGTCGTCTTCTTGAAGCAGATAGGGACCTCAGATTGTTGTAAAGAGAGGTTGAAGATGTCTGTGAATACCCCCGCCAGCTGATCCGTGCGAGACCTGAGTGCTTGTCTGGGTACCCCATCCGGGCCAGTGGCTTTCCGAGGGTTAACTCTCGAGAAGGCTGCTCTGACGTCTGCAATGGTGATCTCAGATACAAGTTCATCCGAGGCTTCTGGGGTGGAGGGCTTGCTCTCGCTGACCTCTTGTTCAAAGTGTGCATAGAATGCGTTGAGCTCATCAGAGAGGGGTGCATTGGAGCCGGTGATTCGAGTCAAGTCATGAAGGTGATGGAGGAACAGGAGGAAGAGTCGGTAAAATTTTAGAACATAAGAAATAGGAGCAGGTGTTGAGGCATTTGGCCCAACACATTTGAATTGACATGGCCTTAACTCCACTTTCCTGCCTTCTCCACCAAATCTAGATTCCTTTGTAGATCTGGGGCGTCATTCTCCGACCCCCCGCTGGGTCGGAGAATGGCCGTTGGCCGCCGTGAATCCCGCCCCCGCCCCCGCCGAAGTCTTCGAAGGGAGAAAAGTCGGCGGGGCGTTAATGGCGCCGCTGCCGCGGAGAGTGTCACGGGTCTGCGCAAGGCAGCCGATTTTCGGCCTGCCAATATTCTCCCTTCCGGATGGGCCGAAGTTCCGTCGACGTGATGACCGTTCACGTCGACGTGAATCAAACCTCCTTTTCATCGGCGTGACCCGGTGCTCCAGGCTCACGCCGACCAGCGAGGAGGTGAGTGACGGCCTGGAGGGTTGGCTCTGGGCAGGAAATGGCGTGGCCGCAGACTGATTGCGTGAGGAGAGCTGTGTCTCGGCTTGTGTGTGTGTGTGTGCGGCGGGGGGGGGGGTGGTTAGAGTAGGCTGGGCTCCGGGGGAGTGCCGGGAGGGGGTCCGTGCCGGGGTGGAGGTTGGGGGGGGGGGTCCGTGCCGGGGTGGAGGTTGGGGGGGAGGGTCCGTGCCGGGGTGGAGGTTGGGGGTTGGGGAGGGGGTCCGTGCCGGGGTGGAAGTTGGGGAGGGTGTCCGTGCCGGGGTGGAGGTTGGGGAGGGGGCCCGTGCCGGGGTGGAGGTTGGGGGGGGGGGTCCGTGCCGGGGTGGAGGTTGGGGGGGGGGGTCCGTGCCGGGGTGGAGGTTGGGGGTTGGGGGGGGTCCGTGCTGGGGTGGAGGTTGGGGAGGGGGTCCGTGCCGGGGTGGAGGTTGGGGGGGGGGGGTCCATGCCGGGGTGGAGGTTGGGGGGGGGGGTCCGTGCCGGGGTGGAGGTTGGGGGGGGTCCGTGCCGGGGTGGAGGTTGGGGGGGGGTCCGTGCCGGGGTGGAGGTTGGGGGTTGGGGTCCGTGCCGGGGTGGAGGTTGGGGGTTGGGGAGGGGGTCCGTGCCGGGGTGGAGGTTGGGGAGGGGGTCCGTGCCGGGGTGGAGGTTGGGGAGGGGGTCCGTGCCGGGGTGGAGGTTGGGGGTTGGGGGGGGGGTCCGTGCTGGGGTGGAGGTTGGGGAGGGGGTCCGTGCCGGGGTGGAGGTTGGGGAGGGGGTCCGTGCCGGGGTGGAGGTTGGGGAGGGGGTCCGTGCCGGGGTGGAGGTTGGGGGGGGGGGGTCCGTGCCGGGGTGGAGGTTCGGGAGGGGGTCCGTGCCGGGGTGGGTGATGGGAGGGCAAATGAGTTGGTCCACCTGGCCAGGTGCCAGCCTCCAACAGTTGGACCCATGCGGTCCATGCCACCTGGCTGGGGGGAGGAGGGGATATGGGCAATGATGACATGTCGTCGTTCCCCTCCCCCCCACCAGGCCGTCATGTTTTCAGACCATCCAGCGATGTTGGCCGCCGTGGTGGCAGCCGCTCATGTCTATGTTGCCCTGGATGAGGAGGAGGAGGAGGAGGAGCGTGCCAGAGAGGCGGCGCAGGCTGCCGCAGAGGGGCAGGCGGCAGCCGCCCAGGCTGGAGGGACACCTGACCGACAGGACGAGGAGGGGGAGGAGGACGTCGCGGCCCCATGGCAACGGAGGCACCCGAGGGCGCCCCGTGTGTACCGGCCCCGGCAGTCATACCAGGACCTCACGGACCGGGAATGCAGGAGGAGACTCCGGATGAGCCGGGAAACCGTGGCACACATCTGCCACCTGCTGGCACACCTGTCACCGCGTGGCACTGGCGGGGGACACCCTCTCCCCGTGTCCGTTAAGGTTACGGTGGCCCTGAACTTTTATGCAACGGGGTCATTCCAGGCACCGAGTGGGGACCTGTCCGGCATATCGCAGACATCGGTGCATCGGTGCATCCGGGCAGTGACAGATGCCCTTTATGCCATGGCGCACCGCTACATCCGCTTCCCCGTGGACCGGGCCAGCCAAGATGCCCGGGCCGTGGGCTTCTCTGCCGTTGCCGGGTTCCCCATGGTCCAGGGCGCGATCGATGAGATGCACGTCGCCGTGCGGCCACCTGCAGAGAACAGGGCCGTGTTCACTAATAGGAAGGGGACCTATTCAATGAACGTACAGGTGGTCTGCGACCACCGCATGATGATCCTGCACGTCTGCGCCCGTCACCCAGGCAGTGTACACGACTCATTCGTGTTGTCGCGGTCATCCATCCCCGGCATGTAGGAGGGACGCCATCCCCGGCTGAGGGGCTGGTTGCTGGGCGACAGGGGCTACCCATTGCGATCGTGGCTGATGACGCCTATACGGAGGCCACGCAATGAGGCGGAGAACCGCTACAATGATGCCCATGTAGCGACAAGGGGAGTGATCGAGAGGTGCTTTGGCGTGCTGAAGATGCGTTTCAGGTGCCTGGACCTCTCTGGGGGCGCCCTCCAGTATCGGTCAGATAGGGTCGGCCGCATCATTGTGGTGTGCTGCATCCTGCACAACATAGCCCAGCAGAGGGGCGATGTGCCGCAGGCAGAGGAGGGCGGAGTGGAGGAGCAGCAGGAAGAGGCCCAGTCCTCACCAGATGAGGGGGATGGGGGCAATGGTCAGGGCAGACGGGGTAGACACAGGCGGGTGGCTGTCCACCGTTACCGGCTGGCCCAGCGGGCACGGGACAGACTGATAGACGCCCGCTTCACTGACTAGATGGGCGTGGGAATCGGGTAGTATGGCCACAGACCGCACACCATGACAACAGCCGTCCACCCACACCCCCCACCCATCCACCCACCCAGCACCCTCACAACCCTCCCCAACCCCACACACCCCACCCGCATGCACACCACCCCCCCACCCCCAATTGCCGATCCACCGGCGGCACAACGGGCCGGGCTCACCCAGTTGCGGGTGGACGCGTGTCTATCGCAGGCCATGGAGAATGATGACAACCCGCCTCCGATGAGCTCCTGGCTCTACATCGTTGGACTATGTCTGACCCATGGCCACAGTACCACCATCCACCCGGACCATCCCTGCATGCGGCTGTGACACTGCAGCGCACGGTCCCGTCCTCTGCCCGGGGGATGTTGATGGCGGCCCAGGGGGAAGGGGGCAGACTCACCTGGGGCTGAGGTAAGACCACCCCTCACACACACACTTGCGCTCAACGTACATGACACCCCCGCACACTTTGGACAGAGCACAAAGGCAGCTTTGGTAGGTGTAACATTGACTTTAATAACCAAAGGAGTTCATGCACGTGCCCTAGCCCCTAAAACTCATCTGTGCCCTGCACCCATGCCAACTTACTCAGTGTCTAATTGTTTGGCCTTACGGGCCCTTTGACTACGTCTACGTGGTTCCCCAGACGGTACAGCAGAACTGGAGGTGGACTCCTGTGATTCCTGCCCTCTGACACTGGATCCCTTTGGCGGCCGTTTCCTGGGGCGTCCTGGCCTAGATGGGCCAGGCTGCGGCCCGGGCGACTGGGATGGCGAGCTGCCAGCCTGTCCTGCCCGTTGCCCACCCGATGCACCTGGGACGGAAGGGGGGGAGTCCGAGTTGTCGCGGTGTACCGGGACCTCCCCTACAGATGGAGCCGGGACGGACCACACCACCTCCTCCCCCCTCGGGGTGCCCGATGGCCCCCAGGCCTCTACATGGGTGGGGGATGCGAACGGACTAGCCATCCGGCGCGCCCCCGACATCTGGCGCTGCCAGTCCTGGAGGCCCGTGCTGGTATCGACAGGGGTCTGCAGGTTTGCAGCCATGGAGCCCAAGGGGTTGTCGAACCCTGTCTGCGACAGTGCGACGCCAGCTCGCACATGGCCACTGGCGCCGATGCCCTCAGCGATGGCCTGCTGAGACTGGGCCATGGCCTGCTGAGACTGGGCCATGGCCTGCTGAGACTGGGCTATGGCGTTGAGCGCCTCTGCCATCTGGCGCTGGCACTGGCTCATGGCCTCCTGTGAGTGGGCAGCCATTTCCTGGGCCATAGACGCCGCCTGCACGGAAGGCCCCAGGCCTCGCAAACAGTTCCCCATGTCTGACACCGTCGCACCCATTGCCTCCACCGCGGACGCCACCCGTGCGGTGTCAGCCTGGGTGGCACGCATGACCGGGACCACTCCCAGCTCCTGGACGCGGGTGGACTCCTCCACCTGCGACCGCAGCCGCCGCAAGCCACCCGTCACCCTATTCGCTCGTCTCCGTGTCGGTGGTTGCATCGGATCTATGTGTGGGTGTGGTAACTGCAGGAACCCGGGATCCATCTGGGCGGCAGATGTTCGCTTGGCCTGGGCTGCCCTCCGACTGCCCGGTCCCTCTGCTGCTCCTACCTCCACCTGCTGTACCGGGACGGCTGTGTTGTGCGCACCAGTGAGTGTACTAGACGCCTCATCACTAAAGTGCCCAACCGTGGTGAGTGTTTCTGCGATGGTGGAGGGTGTTGGTGACAGCAGTGGCGTTGTGTCGTGCTCTTCGTCCCACTCTGAGTCCATGGCACTTTGGGGTGGGGGTTCGTCTCCACCCATCCACTCTGAGTCACTGTCCGGTATTTCGTCTTCCCGGGTAGGGGTGTCCTGGGTAGTGCTGTCCCGGGTAGTGCTGTCCCGGGTAGTGCTGTCCCGGGTAGTGCTGTCCCGGGTAGTGGTGTCCCGGGTAGGGGTGTCCTGGGTAGTGGTGTCCCGGGTAGGGGTGTCCTGGGTAGTGGTGTCCTGGCTCGGATGTGACGGGGGCCTGTGGCTGCCCCCCTCATCGCTGGGTGGTCGTTCCCGCACGTGACGGGGGTGTCGTCTCCCTGTTGCTCCAGGTCTCTCCGTCTCCCGTGGTCTCCGAGGGGCATCCTGCGGGCGTCGCATGCTGGAGGGTGCGGGTCTCTCCGTCTCCTGTGGTCTCCGAGGGGCATCCTGCGGGCGTCGCATGCTGGAGGGTGCGGGTCTCTCCGTCTCCTGTGGTATCCGAGGGGCATCCTGCGGGCGGTCTGCATCTGCGGGGATGGGTGCCTGGACGTTTGGTCCTGCGATACACAATGAAGCATGCATGGTTAGACATCAGGCAGTGATCAGGTGATACGGGGGAGGGGGATATAGGGGAGGGGGGATATGGGGACGGGCTGTTGGTGGCTCACTTGCTCGTGGGGCCCCGACCTCTGCATCAGCAACCTTCCGGTCCTCAGGTCCGCCAGCCAGTTCCAGGGCCCTTTCCTCGTGTACGGTCAGTGGCCTCTCATCAGCGGGCCCTCCTCCAGTCCTCACATGCTCCCTATTGTTGTGTGCGCGCTTCTCCTGGGGGGGGGGGGGGTGGTGGCAGGGGTAAAAGGCAACAGTGTTAGGCAGGTATATGAATGCACGCCATCGGTTGCGCGTGCATTGCAGAGGTTAAGGTTAGGGCTGGATTCACTTGGGGATATGGGGGATATGGGGGAGGGGGGATATGGGGGATATGGGGGAGGGGGGATATGGGGGAGGGGGGATATGGGGGATATGGGGGAGGGGGGATATGGGGGAGGGGGGATATGGGGGAGGGGGGATATGGGGGATATGGGGGAGGGGGGATATGGGGAGGGGGGAATATGGGGGATATGGGGGAGCGGGGATATGGGGGATCTGGGGGAGGGGGGATATGGGGGATATGGGGGAGGGGGGATATGGGGGATATGGGGGAGGGGGGATATGGGGGATATGGGGGATATGGGGGAGGGGGGATATGGGGGAGGGGGGAATATGGGGGATATGGGGAGGGGGGATATATGGGAGGGGGGAATATGGGGGATATGGGGGATATGGGGGAGGGGGGATATGGGGGAGGGGGGATATGGGGAGGGGATATGGGGGAGGGGGGGATATGGGGGATATGGGGAGGGGGGATATGGGGGAGGGGGAATATGGGGGATATGGGGGAGGGGGGATATGGGGGATATAGGGGAGGGGGGATATGGGGGATATGGGGGAGGGGGGATATGGGGGAGGGGGGGATATGGGGGAGGGGGGATATGGGGGATATGGGGAGGGGGGATATGGGGAGGGGGGATATGGGGGAGGGCGGATATGGGGAATATGGGGGAGGGGGGACATGGGGGAGGGGGGATATGGGGGAGGGGGGATATGGGGGAGGGGGGATATGGGGAGGGGGGATATGGGGGAGGGGGGAATATGGGGGATATGGGGGAGGGGGATATGGGGGAGGGGGATATGGGGGATATGGGGGAGGAGGGATATGGGGGAGGGGGAATATGGGGGATATGGGGGAGGGGGGGATATGGGGGAGGGGGGATATGGGGGAGGGGGGGATATGGGGATATGGGGGAGGGGGGATATGGGGGATATGGGGGAGAGGGGGATATGGGGGAGGGGGGATATGGGGGAGGGGGGATATGGGGGAGGGGGGATATGGGGGATATGGGGGAGGGGGGATATGGGGAATATGGGGGAGGGGGGATATGGGGGATATGGGGGAGGGGGGATATGGGGGAGGGGGAATATGGGGGATATGGGGGAGGGGGGATATGGGGGAGGGGGGATATGGGGGAGGGGGGGATTTGGGGGAGGGGGGATATGGGGGATATGGGGGAGGCTCACCCTGCCTGCTCTGACGAGGTCGTTCACCTTCTTGTGGCACTGGATGCCTGTCCGTGGTGTTAGGGCCACAGCGGTGACGGCCTCTGCCACCTCCCTCCACAGACGCCGGCTGTGGCGTGGGGCAACTCTGCGGCCGTGCCCGGGATACAGGGCGCTCCTCCTCTGTTCCACCGCGTCCAGGAGCGCCTCCACATCGCGTGACTCGAACCTCGGGGCTGAGCGACGGCCAGCCATCAAGTCGGGTGTTGCGGTCGGCTGTTCCGGTCGGGTGGGGGGGAGCTGCGCGGCCTTATGAGCCGTCACGCCATGCAGCGCGTATGACGCTGCACGGCGTGAACCACTGCGCAAGCGCGGATCCCGTTACGTCGCTGCTAGCCCATTTCGGGCCGCAGACTATCGGCCCATTTTTATGACGTGACGCAAGTGGGATTTGCGCCGTTTTTTGCGCCGATCGGCGGACTTTCCGCCGATAATGGAGAATTTCGCCCCAAAAGTCTGTCTAACTCAGCCTTGAATATATTCAATGAAAAAACATCCATTACTGTCTGGGTAGAGAATTCCAAAGGTTAATGGTCCTCTGTTAGAATAAAGTCCTCCTCATCTCTTTCTAAAATTGTTTATTTTGAAAATGTACCACCTAATTCTAGATTTTCTCCCGAGGGGAACCATTAAGAAGTATTTTCCACTCCATAGACTCAGTGTGGTGGGAGGTGAGAAAAGTTGTATTTTTCCTGCTGGTCACAAAAGTGGGTCTCTGCACCTGATTGTTTGCCTCTTGCGTTATTAAATATGCTCAAAGGATAACACATCCCATCATGGGTAGATGGGCGGTCTGTGGGTTGCCTGCCTTACCGTGACCTAAGCGGATCATTTATACCGCAGCTGTGCACAGCCTTCCCAGAGATCAGTCATTAGGAAGAGGATGAATGATTTCATCTGTTCGTAAGTCAAACATCTCATCATTCTCAACTCATACCTCCACAAGCCCATTAGACATTTGCAGGATGATACTCTGCAGGGATCTCACACATTTCCAGCTCAAGGGAGATCACTATTCATTCTCTTAAACACACCTTGACATCTCCATCTGAGCTCACATCCTGTTCACCGTCCGTATACTCACCTTGTGCACAGCTCCACTCAGCACCCACACAAGACAGGCATCCTTATCATCTGCCTTGTCAAGTGTCCTGGTCACACTCTCTCCATCTGTCTTTATGCAGGACGAGTTCACCCACAATAGGAATGATGGGTCCCTGGTGGTATGCCTAAGATAAAGGGCTTCTTTCCCCTGTTCACTAGCCGGAGAGGACCGAGACCATGCCTGTGATGACGGTGACGTCTGCAGTGCAAACAGAAGTGAGGATCCTGTGCCAGCTGCACCTCAGCGGAACTGTGAGTGCATTGTTATGCTTTGAGGTCTGCTGCAATGCAATAATTATCTCTACTCTCCTGTTTAGGCACAGCAGTCAAACGCCCAGGGACAACAGGAGCCAGCCCCTTGTATCCAGAATGTGGCAGATGTGATCCACCAGATTCTGGACAGGCAGAGGCGTCGATGACACCAATTCTCGCTCCTCTGGAAGAATGACTTGTCTCTTCTGTACTCTTCCAGCCTTGCGAGCCGGATTTGCTCAGTGAATCTGTGAGCTTTATCTTCTGGGTCTGGTGGGGACCCTTCTGCCTGTTGCTCATCTGCGTGAACCACCTCCCTTTGCCTTGCCTGGTGCCAACATTGCACTCTTCTCCGCCTGCCTCTTACCTGCATGCAATGTTGAAGGCAGCATTAATTACACCATCCATCAGGAACATTGAAGAAAAACATGAGTGAACATCAGCCTCAAATGTTCCTTTACATGTCGTTGACGAGTGAGTGACTGTGTTTCAAGAGGTTCATTTCAGTTGAGGTTCCTCATTTCTTGGCAGTGCTATGACAGTTCCCAAGATCACAGTAGTTTCAGGTTGAAAGATGGTGGTGCTGAGGTTTTACTGTGTGACTGCAAATTCCTCCCATCACCATGGAGGAACAGAATGTACAGGGGCGTCATTCTCCGACCCCCCGCCGGGTTGGAGAATGGCCGTTGGCCGCCGTGAATCCCGCCCCCGCCCCCGCCGAAGTCTCCGGTGCCGGAGATTGGGCGGGGGCGGGAATCAGGCCGCGCCGGTTGGCGGGACCCCCCCGTTCAATTCTCCGGCCCGGATGGGCCGAAGTCCCGCCCAGAAATTGCCTGTCCCGCCGGCGTAAAACAAACCTGGTATTTACCGGCGGGACCAGGCGGCGTGGGCGGGCTCCGGGGTCCTGGGGGGGGGCGCGGGGCGATCTGACCCCGGGGGTGCCCCCACGGTGGGCTGGCCCGCGATCGGGGCCCACCGATCCGCGGGCGGGCCTGTGCCGTGGGTGCACTCTTTCCCTTCCGCCTCCGCCACGGCCTCCACCATGGCGGAGGAGGAAGAGACTCTCCCCACTGCGCATGCGCGGGAAACTGACAGCGGCCGCTGACGCTCCCGCGCATGCGCCGGGAAACTGACAGCGGCCGCTGACGCTCCCGCGCATGCGCCGCATTTCTGCGCCAGTTGGCGGGGCAACAAACGCCATTTCCGCCAGCTGGCGGGGCGGAAATCCCTCCGGCGTCGGCCTAGCCCCTCAATGTTGGGTCTAGGCCACCAAAGACGCGGAGCATTCCGCACCTTTGGGCCGGCGCGATGCCCGTCTGATTGGCGCCGTCTTTGGCGCCAGTCGGCGGACATCCCGCCGTTGGGGGAGAATTTCGCCCCAGGTTTGCCGACCTCCAAGAGTTATCAGTTATCCTCCTTGCCTTACCCTCTGATTGCTATGGATGTGCCTATGCCCAATGTGGATCTTACCCCTCTCCATCTTGAGGCCTATATCACAGGGACACCCCTCCCCTCCCCCCTCCATGAGACCATTGAGCGCCCAACAAACTTTTTGGTAGTAAATGCTGCCCCTGACTATAACTGTGCCATCTGCAGTTCAATATTATGCCTGAAACCTCCTGGACTTCACATTCATGAGGTGGTGACCAGGCCCTTCATACCTTGCTGGCACAACCAACAATGGATGAACATGCCCCCATCCTCCTTGGACAGGGACAAGGACAGTCTTTGTAAGTTCTGTGATCTAAGCTGAAGCCCTTCTTTACTCAGCTCTCTGCCCATTCTGCCACTGATTCTGCGCTGATTCACTTCCCATTCTGGCCTTGAGGACTTCTCACTCCCAGCCCACCCAGTCAAGTCTTTGCCTTCCAGTCCGTTCCGTTGCCTCTGTCTTGTCTTCCCCTTCCTGGTCTCAACCCCACTGTCTGCTCTACCTTACCACTGGTCTGGTACGTAGACGCTTTGCTCTGAGGCCATTCTGAGATTAATGTCTGTTACTTGCGCAGCCTGGCCTGGAGCTGGAGGAGCAGAGATTAAGCAGGCCTCGAAATGACGAGTGAAATGCAGCCCACCAGGTGCATGCCACTTATACAGCTTGTGAATGGTACGGGTCTATTCAGACAATGGCATAGCCTTTTGATCCAATGTGGGTGTGATTACAGTGAGCTTCCTTCATCATAAGAATTTGTGATATTAAAATAAATGAAAATATAATTTCTAACATGGCACGGCAGTAAGTGGGCGCTGCTATTGAAGTCTGCAGTGGACGATTCCAAAAGCTATCAGCTTTTGGAGCGTAGCTCCTTCATCAGGTGAGTGGCTAATAAATTTCACTCATCTTATGAAGAAGCTACGCTAAAAAGCTTGTGATTCCAAATAAACCTGTTGGACTTTAACCTGATGTTGTAAGACTTCTTACTCAGTTCAAATTGCAACATTTCCAGTCAGTTAAAAGTTGAAAAATCATATTTTTCATAAATAAAGGGGCATAGACTTGTGCTGATTTAAATAATCTGTTTTTCTGTTCTTCCCAACAAAGTGGACAAGCTGACATTTTTCCCATTATATCCCATCTGCCAAATTTCTGCTTCTCTCGTAAGCCAGTGTTTTTCAGACTTTTATTCCCAGCACCCACTTTTACCAACCGTCCGACTTTCGTGACCCACACCGGCTGTCCTTCATGACACACCATTTTCATTTATCTTTAATGTGGCAAGTGAGCCTGCTTGGTTTTCACGATAACACTTGCTTTCTCATTCAATGTTACATTTCTGCTAAGGACTTCAGCTGACGATTTAATTTCTTGCTGCATCCTTTGAAAAAGATCAAGAGGTTTGTCCTCGAACTCGCCATGTTCGAATGCCTTCGAAACTTTGAGGGTTTTAAACTTTCACTTGCCAGTACTTCCTTACATGTAACACACATGGGCTTTACATCCTGAATTACATTGGCACAATTAAAGCCATACCCCAAAAAATCATCTTTATCCTGCTTTTTTCCCGATTTAAGTTTCTTCTTAATTGTTTGTTCACCAGGGGCCCTGGAGCTCTGGATCAACTCACATCAGCACTACTTTGTCCTGCCATGGACTCTCCAGGGAAGCTCTCTCCAGCAAATTCAGTTGTGAGATCCTGGCCTGTTTGTGTCTCTGGCCCTCTCTTCCTTATTACAAAAGAATCCATCTTTAGTTCTTCACACAGTCCTGTTGCTTGCTTGCTGGCAGCTACAAAATGGAGGAATCTCTCCTCCATGGCTTTCCGAGGGTTAACCTTCGAGAAGGCTGCTCTGACGTTTGCAATGGTGATCTCAGATACAAGTTCATCCGAGGCTTCTGGGGTGGAGGGCTTGCTCTCGCTGACTTCTTGTTCAAAGTGTGCATCGAATGCGTTGAGCTCATCAGGGAGGGGTGTATTGGAGCTGGTGATTCAAGAGTCAGGTCATGAAGGTGATGGAGGAACAGGAGGAAGAGTCGGTAAAATTTTAGAACATAAGAAATAGGAGCAGCTGTTAAGGCATTTGGCCCATCGAGCATGATCCACCATTCAACACAATTGAATTGACCATGGCCTTAACTCCACTTTCCTGCCTTCTCCCCCAAATCTAAAAATCTGTCTAACTCAGCCTGCGTGAAGTCAGTGTATGTGCCGGTGTGTGACCTGCTCTCTGCGCCACTTCTGGCGGTTCGACTCCATCGTTTGTATTTAAAGGCCAGTTGAAGCCTGCTTTCTCAACTTAAAAGCTGGTCGCGGCCGGCATTCTTAAAAGTCGGTTGCGGCCATTGGGTGACTCTCTCGCGATTGGGAACACCGCGACCGATCGCTCTACGACCCTCCTGAGACTGCCCGTGACCCACCCACGGGTCACGACCCTGAGTTTGAAAAGTCCGAACGTAAGCTATCCCTTTGCAGATTCTTTGATTCCTCTTGTCAACTTATTTTTCTACCTATCAAAGTGCAAAGAAAAGTACAGCACTGGAACAGGCCCGTTGGCCCACCACGCCTGTGCCGAATATGCTGCCCGTCTAACCTAAAACCTTCTACACTTCCGGGGTCCGTATCCCACTATTCCCATCTTATTCTTGTATTTGTCAAGATGCCCCTTTAACGTCACTATCGTACCAGCTTCCACCACTACTCCAGCAGTGAGTTCCAGGCACCCACTACCCTCTGTGTAAAAAAACTTCCCTCGCACATCACCTCTAAACTTTGCCCCTCCAACCTTAAACATACGTCCCCTAGTAATTGACTCTTCCATCCTGGGAAAAAGCTTTGAACTATCCACTCTATCCATGCCTCTCAGAATTTTGTTAACTTCTATCAGGTCGCCCCTCAACCTTGTCCTACTATTGTCAGCAAATTTGGCTACAATATAAGACCATAAGACATAGGAGCGGAAGGAAGGCCATTCGGCCCATCGAGTCCACTCCACCATTCAATCATGGCTGATTTCAACTCCATTTACCCGCTCTCTCTCCATAGCCCTTAATTCCTCGAGAAATCAAGAATTTATCAACTTCTGTCTTAAAGACACTCAACGTCCCGGCCTCCACCGCCCTCTGTGGCAAGGAATTCCACAGACCCACCACTCTCTGGCTGAAGAAATTTCTCCTCATCTCTGTTCTAAAGTGACTCCCTTTTATTCTAAGGCTGTGCCCCCGGGACCTAGTCTCCCCTGCTAATGGAAACAACTTCCCTACATCCACCCTATCTAAGCCATTCATTATCTTGTAAGTTTCTATTAGATCTCCCCTCAACCTCCTAAACTCCAATGAATATAATCCCAGGATCCTCAGACGTTCATCGTATGTTAGGCCTACCATTCCTGGGATCATCCGTGTGAATCTCCGCTGGACCTGCTCCAGTGCCAGTATGTCCTTCCTGAGGTGTGGGGCCCAAAATTGATCACAGTATTCTAAATGGGGCCTAACTAATGCTTTATAAAGCTTCAGAAGTACATCCCTGCTTTTATATTCCAAGCCTCTTGAGATGAATGACAACATTGCATTTGCTTTCTTAATTACGGACTCAACCTGCAAGTTTACCTTTAGAGAATCCTGGACTAGGACTCCCAAGTCCCTCAATCTCTTCGTCAAAGTCATTGATAAAGATTGAATATAGTTGAGGCCCCAGAATTGATCCCTGATTGCAGTTTGCAACCTGGAAATAACCCATTTATCCCAACTCTCTGTCTGTCCTGTAGTAGTTTAACTAATTGCCCCAGTTTAGAGAAAAAACAATGTTAAAATACACCATCCAATCACCTACCTGTTCATCTATCTAATGCCTCTGGGCTTCGGCTCTCAGATCTTGATGTGTCTCTCTCCCTCCCTTAGACTAGCCATGTTCTGCAAAAGACCAGAGCAGTACCTATTCCTTCACTGTGCCGAATTCTCTCACTCATCACATTCCATGAATCAAGTAAGTACTCGACCTGGCAGTACTCTGTCTAGCTGGATTTAGTACTTGCTTTGTGCATTATACTTTCTTTATACTAGTTGAAATTCCAAAGTGAGCCCCTGTTGACAAGGAAACAAATTCAAACCAGCCACCCAATTAATTAACTGTGTGCTGCCACTCACGTGCAGCTTATTTATCAATGGCTAAGATTGAATAAAATTACAATTTAATGTTAATGTTAAAGTTGAATGCTAATTGCAAAGTTAACCAGATTTTATAAATCGACTGACCGTTAAAATTCCCTCACTCACCAAATTCTCCAACTTAAGTAAGCATTTGGTCCAGCAGCACTTCATCAAGCTGGATTTCTTGTGGTTTACTTCTCAAGGATACTCAAGTCTTCCTCCAGGACACAGAGGAGAACTCCTTCTTAATCGCTTGAAAGGACCCTTCCATTTGTTTCTCTTATTTTTCATATCTTTTACTTTCTCGTTATCATTTTGATCTATGGATATTTAATGGATATATACCTTTAAGTCAAGCAGAGGAAGTGAGGACCTTGCACAACAATACACTGTGCTATGACGATTTATATTTTTAACAAAAGAATTCAGACTTTCTGGCATCTGAGAGATCAGAGGGATTTGGTTCGAATGGTTGACTGGTGGTCAACGGATTGGCCAAAGACTGTATTCTACCCGGCAACAGACCGTGATTGGCTTCAGTCAGGTGGGAGGTTTTCAGAGGACCCAGGAAACAGAACTCTCCTGGGCATTGAGAGAAGAAGCTGTGAGTTGCTCTCTCTTTCTCCAAAAAGGTTTCCTGCTTGCTGGTTTCTGAATCTGCAGAGAGGTCTTGAGACCCTGCTGACTCTGCAGTGAAAACCATTACAGATGGAAAGCAAAAACCTCTAATAGAAGGCATATGCTAAAAGATGTACTGGAAGACATCTATCTGAAACAGAGACTTTTATCCTTTTTACTTTTTGTATTATTTTCCTTCACACCTCTCTTTCCCCTCTGTGTTTGTCTGTTTTGTATGTGAAGAGGGTGGAGTGAGTTAAAGAGTTGGGGGGTGGGTTAGGAATTGGATGATAGTTAACCAGTTGTATTTGCTGCCTATTTAGTTATATTCATTATTATTAATGAAAATTAAATTTATAAACCAGGTGACGGTAGTTATTGGGCAGCCAGAGACCAAGAACTTTGGTTATTTGGAGTTGACCGTGCACTTGGGAGCAGATGGACGCCAATGGGTCCATGTCTGCAGTATGTGTGTGCAGCTCTTAGAACCTTGGTCATTGAACTGGAGGACAAGTTACAGACACTGTAATACATCAAGGAGGGGCTAAGCTAACTGGAAACTTTGTTACAGGAGGCAGTCACACACACCCCTGAGGATAGGGTCTTCTGATGTGATTTGTGGTCAGGTTAGGAAGATGTGACTGTGAGTGAGTCAAGTGAGGGGACCCAGAAGATAAAAGTGAAGAGCCTCAGCCTTTGCAATTGTCGAGTAGCTTTGAGGTTCTTGCAAACCGAATGGACAAAAGGAAAGGCTGCAGAATAGATAAGAAAACAGGCACTGTGCTACGGGAAACTATTCTAGCAGGGGCTAGGTGCTGGTAGTTGGGGGTGGGAGGAGGTGGTGGAATTAATAGGATTATAGTGGTAGCAGGGAACAGTATAGTCAGGAGAAAGATACAGAGGAAGGATTCTCTGCCCCAGGACGCTAGGAATGCGTTCCCCGGTGGGACGGTGAATCGGGCATTGGGGGTAAATCGGGATTGGCACTGGGCGCTGATCCGAACGCGATGCCCCGACCCCCTGCTGGCGGTGTAAATGAGGTCCATGATGCTTCCGGGGAAACATTAAATAAATCTAGCGGGCCCAGTGCCTTATGCTCTGGTCTCCGGTGATTCTCTGAGCCCCGCGGCCAGGAATCACATGGACACAAATCACATGTGATCTCCACCAGTGTGGCTCTTCCCCCTTGGCCCACAGTGAGGTCCACGCCAGGGCGACACTGGTAGAGACCATCCAAGCCTATCTGAGGGTCACCCCCCTCTCCCAACAATGCACTGCCAGCCCAGGCTTCCTCTACCAGATCCCCCCTCCCACACACCCCCACAGGGACTCCTGAAAGAGACCACCCCATAGAGACCCCTGTAATCGGGGACTTACGCAGGGAACCCCCCAGAGACACACAGGGGGTCTCCCAATACAGGGATCTCTGTGGGGGCGTCTCTTTGGTCAGGGTGTCGCTGTGGGGGTCTCCCTATCACATGTGCCCCTGTGTGGGTCTCCCTATTACAGGGGTCCTTGGGGGGGGTAGCAGGTGAGGTCACCCCTGTATTTGGGATCGTAAAACTGGTGCAATTCAGCTGCAATGGGAGACATAGGGTGGGAATCTCCATAGGCCAACGCCAGAATCGGGAAACGTGTTTGGGCGGGGAATTACATGTCAGCCGAAAATCGAGGCCGATGCCCTAGGGAATGCCATGCTACGGTACCTCGACAGCAGCGTGAAATCATTCTACGTCGCACGTAGAGTAAATGCCATTTTCATATCATTAACAGGCCCGTTCTGGTATTCTCCGGGGCTTTTGCGATGCGCCGCCTCTGCCACGAGGAATTACCGACACCGAGTATCAATGTATGGTTTTAACAGGCGCAGTGGCTGCTAAGGGAGAGAGAGGCGTGACCGTGGGCTGCCAGTCCTGCTGCTGGCAGGGCTGGTTAGGAAGAGGGGGGGGCCATCTGCCAGGGCCAGGGGGAGTAGCTAAGGGATGACCAGGGGTGTCGGATGACCCCTGGAACTGGGGTGCCCAGGCATGGCCTGCCATTTCCGTGGCCTGCAATGTAGCCGCCTTGCTACACACCCCACTGACTGCACACCATGGCCTGTAGTTGCATAGAGCGACACCGAACATATGGGTGCACCCACCCAACCCTCCACCCCAACCCACCTACACCCCACCAACACCCAGCCAACCACGACAGGGCACCACCGCCTGCCGGGGCATCACGTAGCACACCCAAGGGCAACACCCACGGTAGCCCCAACAGAAGCTACCGGTACAGGTGCTGTGCCAGCCACTAATGGGCCAGGGGGGAGGAGTGGAGGGCAGAGGGACGGGGGAATGGTCAGAGGTGGGTGTGGGGATGGGGGAGAATGTGGGGGGAGCATAGGCTAGAAGTACATGCGGATGCAGGGACTGAAGTGCAGGCCGGGGCCATCGTGCAGCCCTTTGGACATGGCTGGGCACAGAGGTACACAACATCCGAATATGTCAGCCTTTCAATCCCTGCAGACAATGAGGGCGGGATTCTCTTAGCCTAGGCCGGGCCGGAGAATCGCCGGGACGGGCGCGAATTGCACAACGTCGCCCCGACGCCCGTCCGCCGATTCTCTGGAGAGTGGAGAATTGTTCATTGGTGCCAACGCGGTCAGCGTGGTGCCGGTCGGGGGCCGCTCTGGTGATTCTCTGCCCGGGATGGGCCGAGCGCCGCGCAAAAAATCTGAGTCCTGCCAGCACCGTCCACGTTTTGTCTTACCCGGCGGGACCTCGGCATGCATGCATCCGGGGGCGGCCTGGTGGGGGTGGGGGGGGGGGAGTCCGACCCTGGGGGGGCTTCCGCTGTGGGTTGGCCCGCGATTGGGGCCTACCGATCAGCGGGCCGGACTCTCAGGCAGGGGCCTCTTTTGTTTCGCGCCGGCCCCTGTAGCCCTACGCTATGTTGCCTCGTGGCTGGCGTGGAGAAGGGAGCCACCGCGGGCGCAATCACGCCAGTCCCACTGCGCATGCACGCATTGGTGCCGGATCACAGCTGGAGCGGCATGCTCCAGTGCTGTGCTGGGCCCCTGTAGGGTCAGAATCGCTGATCCTTTTTAAAAATAAATTTAGTGTACCCAATTCACTTTTTTCCAATTAAGGGGCAATTTAGTGTCTTCAATCCACCTACCTTGCACATCTTTGGGTTGTGGGGGCGAAACCCACGCAAACAGGGGGAGAATGTGCAAACACCACACAGAGAGTGATCCAGAGCTGGGATCGAATCTGGGACCTCGGCGCCGTGAGGCAACAGGACTAACCCACTGCACCACCGTGCTGCTCTGAATCGCTGATCCTGAGGGCATGTTGACGGCGTCAACACTTAGCCTTAGGATCAGAGAATCCCGCCCTGGATTTTGCAATCCAGCCAGGAATGGTTGCCATCATCCCAGTGTCATGTGAGAGTACCTTTACGAAATGGATGTTTAAGCAATGTACCTTTAAGAAATGGAGCTGATCATATTACTGAAGTGATGTCAGAGGTGGGGGGAGCTGAGCTCACTTCTGCTTTTTTGAGTTTCAGTTTGAGAATGCAGCTGGGAGTGTCTGTGTGTTTTGCTGTGAGCTGCAGGAAGAAACACAGAGCTTATCTGTTGATTTCTGCAATCCAAAGACTATAAATATATTGAATATAACCTCATGTGCTCCTATTTTTGAAGGTTTGAAGTCTTTTGGATGTTTAAAGGAACAGTTTGAAGGATTATTTAGTGTTGTAGTCTTTTGGGGTTATCTTTGAAGTAATGGGTGTTAAGATATTCAAGTTTGTTTTAAAAGGGTTAATTTGAGTTCATAGAATAAACATTGTTTTGCTTTAAAAACCACTTGTCCATTTCTGCTGTATCACACTTGGAGAGTACGCCGTGTGCTTCCCACACCACAATCTATTACAAGTTGTGGGTCGGTTGAACGCCATGAAGCACTTTGGGGTTCTGTAAACCAGGACCCATAACACCAGCCACTGCAGCCTTGGGGGATTGTGGTGTTCTTTGTGTTGCTAAATTCAGGATGGTTGGCGTAGTGTTCACAAAGACCACAAAATAGCTTTAACTTGAACAAATTTATCATTACTACTAATTTGGATTCAACACGTACTCCTAAATAATACAGTTGATAATTAACGTATAATCTATACTCACAACTAATCTTTATAAACTGTTATAAAATATGATCTGCTCTTACTCACACTATCTTTCCTTCAGTCTGTACTCTAGCTATCTCCTTCACTTCACTCCCCACAAGGCTTAGCATCAATGTCATACATAGTTGTAACACTAGCTCCCTCTAGTGGCTAGTGGCTTATCTAGACACTTCATTAGCCCTTGCATTTCTTACATTTATGATAATACCACAGGTGTGTGACCACGAGATGTACATCATGCACATGTGCGCCGGATAACCGGGCAATGAGCAGGATGCCTTCATCCTGGCACATTTGACAGTTCCCAACACCATCGCGATGCACCCCCGAGTGAGGGGCAGGAGCCCAGGCAGCAGGTGTTGTCTGCTGCGATCATGGCTGATGATGCCTATCTTCAGGCCACAGACTGAAACGGAAACATTTCAGTCTGTGGCCTGAAGATAGGCATCATCAGCCAATTATGCCCATGAAGCAACCAGGGGTGTGATCAAGCGGTGCATCGGAGTCCTGAAGATACGGTTCTGATGCCTGGACCGTTCTGGAGGGGCCTCCAGTATAGCACTAGGAGAGTCTCCCATATCGTTGTGCCCTGCTGCGTCCTCTAAAACACAGCAGAGAGGTGACATGCTGGAGGAGGGGGGTGAACGCCAGGCCTCGTCTGACGAGGAGAAGTGGGGCAAGGCCAGGATGGGCAGGGCATCGTGTCCAGACAGGCACAGGAGGCCGCACAATGTGTGTGCCAGGGCTGGCACGCACGGGATGGTCTAATCACCTCTCGGTTCACCGACTAAGGGGGCTGGCCAATGGCAGCACGAACATCCCGTCCCACCTCCACACCCTCCCCACCCACCTCCCCGTACCTACAACCCCCTCCGCGATTCCTACCTGCCTCACTACGAGGTGCGGGTCCTGTGTTTTCAGTAATAGTGGGTTTGATCCATGGGATGGAGAATGATATCAACCCGCTCTGCGATGAGCTCTGGTGCTCTGCATCGTTTGACAATGTCTGACTCCTGTGAACGGTAGCACTTTCCAATGTCCATCTCATGATCCCTGCATGCGAACTGGCCATTCCATCACACAATTCCACTGAACACTTGGGGTGGCAGAGTTGGGATGGGTCATTGGGGTACAGATGGATGGAGTGGCTCTGGGTATTGGGGCTATGAGCAGTGGCTGACCTCGGGCCCTGGCCCCTGCCCCTCTCCAAGGCTGCCCTACACCCATCCCCCCACCCCAGCAGCCATCCCTCACACCCTTTAGACAGAGCACCAAGGCAGGCATTGTGAACCGTTCAACATATATCTCCACAGCCCTTGCCCCTAACGCTATCCTGTGTGCTGTACCCGTGCCAAATTAACTGGTGTCTAACTTTCTGACCTTAAGTACTCTAACGCTACTTCTAAGGATCCCCAGGCGATATATCAGGGTTGGATGGGTGGCCTGCTGCGTTTCCCACCCTGTGACCTGGGTCCCCTTTGGTGGCCGTTCTCTGAGCTGACTGGGCCGGGATGGGCCCAGCATTATCTCTGGTGCACCAGGTGACCTCTAGGACTCGTCCAATCGGCTATGGAGTTGCTGGAGTGACGCTGGCATCATGTTCCGACCGCTCCTTAACATCTCCATCAGCTCCAGGATGATTGCTTCCTAAGGCTCAGCGACAGGTGGGACCCACCTGTATCCTGGGATCCTGGGATCCAGCAGCTCTCTGACTGCTGTCTCGCCTGGGGGTTCCTGCCTCCACCTGATGTGCATCAGCAGCTGTGTGGTGTTCACCAGATTGTGCCCCCGAAGCCTGTCCACTAACAATTCCCACCGAGGTGCGTGTATCTGCGCTGGTGGAGGGTGGAGATGACAACTGTGTTGCTACTATTATGGTGGCATTCTCGGAGCTCTACTCCGGGGTGTTTTCCTGGGACGCTGGAGAGGGGGACACCCGGGATGGACCGGCGCTGTTGGCTGGAGGACGTGCGGGAGAATGGACATGTGGTCAGTGGGAGGCATGGGTCAGTCAGCAAGACAATAACAACTCACATTTGACAGGTCCTTTGGCTGGGGCCCGGTGGATTCTCACTTCTGTGGCATCTGCCAGCCTCCGCGTTGGTGACCGATCTGTCCTCGGCCACCCCGTCACCTCCAGGGAACGCGCCTTGAAGGAGGTAAGGATTCTTATGTCCGGCACACCACCGCCAGTATGGGCAATTGTGGGAGAGATTTCCCTGAGGAAATACAGAGAGAGCATCGTTAGCCACATGCATGGTTCACAGTGGTAGGGGGCTTGGGGTGTGAACAGAGTGTTGGAGGGGTGAAGGGAGAGAGGGGGTGGAGGGAGGGTTGGGGGTCGCATGGAGAGTTGGGGGGTGGATGCTCGCATGGGGGCAGAAAGATCTTGGGGTGGGAGGTGGTGCATCCACTCACTCATGCTGCCTGGTAAAGGTCGTTGATCTTTTTCCGGCATTGGAGGCCAGTCCTCCTATTCACATTCCCGGCGCTCACAGCCACCGCCACCTCTTCTCAGGCAGCACTGGCTGCCCTATTGCTGACCCACCGGGACCCTCAGGGAAACAGATGGGCTCACTGCATCTAGGAGTCTCCCCAGATATCTTCATTCCTGCATCTTGGGGCTGGTCTCCTGGGCGCCATTGTTGTGAGCTGGCTGGGGTTGACTGAGCAGGTGCCGCGTAAGTGCTGTTCGATCTTGTTTGCGGAGGGCTGGCAAGCGCGGCCCCGGCAAATTGACTGGCGAGCCTTCATTTGGGACGAGAAGCCCATCGGGCCTGTTTAAGATGACCAATTAACATTGAATAGCGTTGCCAGCCTTACTGGACTGAGTGCCGGGAAGCTCGCAGGAGTTCCTGCTCGCTGAAACACTGAGAAATCTTTCTGGAGAATCGCTCCCCTAGCCTCCTAAATGGAGAATTTTGCCTCTTGTCTCAGAGTTAGTGGGCGGGGTTCTCTGTCCCACCGCTTTTCTGGTGCGACGCACCCGCACCGGCAGCGGGATTCTCCGTCCCGCTAGCTGGCCATTGGGATTTGCCATTGTGGTCATTGCCACGCTATTGGGAAATACGTAGGCGTGAATGCCGGCGAAACGGAGGATCCCTCCGACAGAGAATCCAGTCTGAGCTTCAGCCTGAGCTGTCGACAATAGGGTGAATTCTCCGCCTCCCCAGCTGCATGTTTCTCGGCAGCGTGCAGTCGCTGGCAGTGGCATTGTCCGTTTCCCATTGTAGCCACCCCACGCCACTGGAAAACCCATGGGCGGGGGTCTGCTCCTGGCAGAACGGAGAATCCCGCCTTTGGGGAATTCACCCGAATATGAGGCATCAGTGGGGTGGAGAATTACTTGGACACTTTCTTCCAGGAGAGTTTTTTATTTATTCATGGCTGTGGGTGTCATTGGCTGGGCTAACATTTATTGCCATTGTAAATGAGGAGGTGAGCTGCCTTCTTTAACTGCTGCAGACCATGTGGTGAAGGTACCCACAGTGCTGTCAGGGAGGGAGTTCTTGGATTTTGACCCATTAACACTGAAGAAACGGCAATATATTTCCAGTAAGAAGTCTTACAACACCAGGTTAAAGTCCAACAGGTTTGTTTCGATGTCACTAGCTTTCGGAGCGCTGCTCCTTCCTCAGGTGAATGAAGAGGTATGTTCCAGAAACATATATATAGACAGATTCAAAGTTGCCAGACAATGCTTGGAATACGAGCATCAGCAGGTGATTAAATCTTTAAAGATTCAGAGATGGGGTAACCCCAGGTTAAAGAGGTGTGAATTGTGTCAAGCCAGGACAGTTGGTAGGATTTTGCAGGCCAGATGGTGGGGGAATGAATGTAATGCGACATGAATCCCAGGTCTCGGTTGAGGCCGCACTCATGTGTGCGGAACTTGGCTATAAGTTTCTGCCCAGCGATTCTGCGTTGCCGCGCGTCCTGAAGGCCGCCTTGGAGAACACTTACCCGGAGGTCAGCGGCTGAATGCCCTTGACTGCTGAAGTGTTCCCCGACTGGAAGGGAACATTGTCGCGCGATGTCCGTTCATTCGTTGTCGCAGCGCCTGCATGGTCTCGCCAATGTACCATGCTTCGGGACATCCTTTCCTGCAGCGTATGAGGTAGACAACGTTGGCCAAGTCGCACGAGTATGTACCGCATACCTGGTGGGTGGTGTTCTCACGTGTAATGGTGGTATCCATGTCGATGATCTGGCACGTCTTGCAGAGATTGCCATGGCAGGGTTGTGTGGTGTCGTGGTCACTGTTCTGAAGGCTGGGTAGGTTTGCTGCAAACAATGGTTTGTTTGAGGTTGCGCGGTTGTTTGAAGGCAAGTAGTGGGGGTGTGGGGATGACCTTGGCAAGATGTTCATCTTCATCGATGAAGTGTTGAAGGCTGTGAAGAAGATGTCATAGTTTCTCCGCTCTGGGGATGTACTGGACGACGAAGGGTATTCTGTCGGTTGTGTCCCATGTTTGTCTTCTGAGGAGGTTGGTGCAGTTTTTTGCTGTGGTGCGTTGGAACTGTCGATCGATGAGTCGAGCGCCATATCCCGTTCGTACAAGGGCATCTTTCAACATCTGTAGATGTCTGTTACGTTCCTCCTCGTCTGAGCATATCCTGTGTATACGGAGAGCTTGTCCATAGGGGATGGCTTCTTTAATGTGGAAGCTGGAGAAGTGGAGCATTGTGAGGTTATCCGTGGGTTTGCGGTAAAGCGAAGTGCTGAGGTGACCGTCCTTGATGGAGACGAGTGTGTCCAAGAATGCAACTGATTTTGGAGAGTAGTCCATGGTGAGTCTGATGGTTGGATGGAACTTATTAATGTCATCATGTAGTCGTTTCAGTGATTCTTCACCGTGGGTCCAAAGGAAAAAAATATCATCGATGTATCTGGTGTATAACGTCGGTTGAAGGTCCTGTGCGGTTAGTAGGTCTTGTTCAAACTTATGCATGAAGATGTTGGCGTATTGGGGTGCAAATCTGGTCCCCATGGCTGTTCCGTGCGTCTGGATGAAGAACTTGTTGTCGAAGGTGAAGACGTTGTGATGCAGAATGAAGCGGATGACTTGCAGAATTGCGTCTGGAGATTGGCAGTTGTCGGTGTTGAGTACTGAGGCTGTTGCAGCAATGCCGTCGTCATGGGGGATGCTGGTGTAGAGTGCCGAGATGTCCATTGTGAC
Organism: Scyliorhinus torazame; assembly: GCF_047496885.1. NCBI lineage: Eukaryota > Metazoa > Chordata > Chondrichthyes > Carcharhiniformes > Scyliorhinidae > Scyliorhinus > Scyliorhinus torazame. The sequence goes on along the minus strand of NC_092714.1, from coordinate 93,603,518 downwards.
GAGGAATGTTCCTGGTTCAACTGGTCCATGGGTGCTGAGTTTCTGTAGGAAGTCCGTCGTGTCGCGACAGAAGCTGGGCGTACCTTGTACGATGGGTTTCAAGATGCCCTCAATGTAGCCAGAGAGGTTCTCACACAGGGTCCCATTGCCTGAAACGATAGGACGGCCTGGTGTGTTGGCCTTGTGTATTTTCGGGAGGCAGTAGAGATCTCCAATGCGGGGAGTATGTGGGATGAGAACACGGCGGGTGCTCTGAAGAACTGGATCCAAGGTCTTGATCAGTCTGTTAAGTTGGCGGATGTGTTCCTTGGTCGGATCTGCGGGTAACTGTCTGTAGTGTTCTTGGTTGTTCAGTTGTCGGTATACTTCTTTGCAGTAGTCCGTTCTGTTCAGTATGACAGTGGCCCCTCCTTTGTCTGCTGGTTTGATGACGATGCTGCGGTTGGTATTGAGAGCGCGGATGGCATTGCGTTGTGCTTGGGTGACGTTCGGGGCTGTCCTGTGAATGCGACTGATGAATCTGCGACTCCTGACGGCTTGAGCATACATGTCGAGTCGAGGGCAGCGGCCTTCCGGAGGGGTCCAATTCGACTCTTTCCTCTTCAGTTGCCGCACTGCAGATCTCTCGGTCTGCTGTTCCGGTTCATTGGTAGTCTGCTTGGGTTCGCTGTTGGCCTCTTGGGGTCTATGGAAGAATTCGCGGAGCCTCATTCGCCTGATGAATTCCTCCGTGTCTGTCGCGAGACTGATGGGGTCCATTTTTGTGGTGGTGCAGAAATTGAGCCCTGTGCTGAGGACTTTGATTTTGTCTGGTTGAAGGGTGTAGTCTGACAAGTTGACAATGGATTTCCCTGTATTGTTTTCTACTGGGTACCGGGGGTGGCTTGGTTGCTGCTGGTGGTGATACCGAGTTTCTCAAGCTTCCTGTTCTTGGTGTGCATAGAGGTGGCATAGTATTGTTGTCTCATCTGTTTGGCGGTGTTCCGCAGCTGGTCTGCTGCGTCCTGAGCGCAAGTAGAGAATATGGCCTCTATCTTGGTTTCCAGGTTGCGTCGTCTGCTGTAGAGCTGGCGTATGAGGTGGAGTGTGAGAGAGGTGCGACGGCAGAGTCTCTCAGCGTAGTCTGTGTTGTAGGTCGACTTGAGTGGGTTTGTGATCTGTAACCCCTTCGGGATCTTGTCTGCTTTCTTGCATCTTTGTAGAAACTTAAGGTCAGTGTCTATATGCGCGATCTTCCTAGAGATCCTCTCCACTTTGAGCCGGCAGTTTACGGTGTCGATGGTAGCCATGATGTGGAGATGCCGGCGTTGGAGTGGGGTGAGCACAGTACGAAGTCTTACAACACGAGGTTAAAGTCCAACAGGTTTGTTTCGATGTCACTAGCTTTTGGAGCACTGCTCCTTCCTCAGGTGAATATATTTCCAAGTCAGGATGGTGTGTGGATTGGAGCAAAATTCCAAGTGGTGGTGTTCCCATATGTCTGCTGCCCTTGTCCAAAATGATCGCAGTAGTGTGTTGGAAGGTGCTGCCTAAGGAGCCATGGTGTGCAGGGTTCCTGCACTTCAGTGCAGCTTATAGAGGTACACGTTGCTGCGACTGTGCATTGGTGGCAGAGGGAGAGAATGTTTATTGTGATGGTTTGACTATCAATCAAGCGGATTGCTTTGTTCTGGATGGTGTCGAGCTTCTTGAGTGCTGCTAGAGCTGCACTCATCCATGCAAGTGGAGATTATTCCATCAAATTCCTGACTTGTACCTTTTCATTTCATTTCCTTCTAAAGGACAAGGATATTCCAAGATCTATTGTAATCATTGTTCGCTGTTGTGGCCAAAATTGCTGGCAAGGTACATAATTAACCAAACAGGTGTAAAAACCATTGATGCCACATGATTACAATGATATTTTGTTTTTAACTCAAGAAAAGTGATTTCGAACAAATACGTGTTGGGTGGATGACACTCTTATTTGTTTTGTTGATAAATCTGATTTCACATTCCCCATGCTTATTCAGCGCTCTGATGTTAAATCAAGAGACCTTCAAAAATAAGTTACTTATTGGGAGCAATTTCAAACACAAAGAAATTAAAATTATGCTATTGTATGCAGCCTGCTTAATTTTGGCACTATTTTTCCAAAGCATAAGTAAGCACTCAGCACTTATTTAAAAATATAGCTTGTAGAATTATGACGATGTTGAGATAATAATAAAAACATCATTACATGCTCTGTAGAGATCTGAAGCAGCAGAATCAATTATTAATCACACAAAGTTTCCCTGGTGTAGCTTATTTGTTCTCTCATAGCAAACCTGAAAGTGGATAAAGCACCTAATGATACTCGGAAGATAATCAGTAAAAACAGTGTCGAGGGAATTTTATAAAATGCACTGCTGCTCAGCTGAATAGATTTGAACAAGAAACACAAATACTTTTCTAAGGTTGGCATGTCAGCTCATCTATAAAGGCCAGTGTTAAGACCAAACCTTTTAGTTGATTGTCAGTCACAAGATATGAGAGCGGTTGTCAATGAAATCAATATCTGCATTTACGTTTTGTGCCAATCATCATAAAATTAGAGAATCATACAGAAGAGGACCTTGGGCCCATCATACCTACAATGACAAAATCTGCGATAGATGTTCTCTGATCCCACTTCCCACCACTTGGCCCATAGCCTTGAATGTTGTGGCATTCTGACATATGTGAGACTTTCTGCCTCAGCTGCACTCCCAGGCAGTGCATTCCAGATTTCCACTACTCTCTGGATGAAAATAGAAGCATAGAATCATCATGGAATCCCTACAGTGCATAGGAAGTCATGGTGGTGCAGTGGTTAGCACTGCTGCCTCATGGCGCTGAGGACCCGGGTTCGATCCTGGTCCCGGGTCACTGTGTGGAGTTTGCACATTCTCCCCGTGTCTGTGTGGGTCTCATCCCCACAAATCCAAAGATGTGCAGGGTAGGTAGATTGGCCACGCCAAATTGCCCCTTAATTGGAAAAAACAAATTGGGTACTCTAAACTTTAAAAAAAAGAATCTCTACGGTGCAGAAGGAGGCCATTCGGCCCATTGGATCTGCACCCAACAAAGAGGACTTCCCTTAGAAGATAAAATAAGAATTGAATATAAATTGTAGAGTGTTGTAACCTACATGAGATCCATGGGGCTAGACCGTTCAGGTTCCCTCTGCATTATGTGGAGTATGAGTTTCCCAGCTAAGGGCGAGACCTCCCTGACCAGCAGGAGAGGAAACCAGACTATAAAAACCAAGTTCAAGTGTGAGCTGGGTGTGAGTATTCCATTCTGGGACCTGTATACATAATAGTTCCATACCTCTGGTAAATAAACCATTTGTTCCCAATGCTTCCCATGTGGCTGCTTCTGTGAACACAACACTGGCGATGAGGATTAAGTGGAGCTGCAGACTATGCCATTTTCGCTGTACCCAGCTGCCTCTTCACAGACCTTTGTGCATTTGATGCAGGTATTGAAGATTGATCATAATATGTTGAGCGAATGTGCTATTTTCAGCGGGCCAGCGCCATTAACGGAGATGAGCATCAGACCTTGAACTTCTTGAGGTCTTGTGGGGAACCCACCTTTAGTGTGGTTAAGAGCCTAACACGCCCCTCTGCCCTGGATTCAAAGTTGTTTGTGTCTCTAGTAGCACTTGTGGCGGATTATTTCAACCATAAGCCATCAGCCATCGGCCAGTGCTACCGCTTCAAAATGGCCGATCGGTCTCCTGGGGAGTCCATAACAGAATTCTTGGCATGTCTCAGGAAGCTTGCTGAATTCTGCGAATATGGCACCACCCTCTTTTAGATGCTGCCGGATAGATTAGTCTGCGGAATGTGTAATGTGGCGACCCAGTGGAAATTAATCACAGAGCCTCAACTGGACGTCAAACGGGCCGTGGAAATCGCTCTATCGTCGGAAAGTGCAGCGCACTCCCTCGGCCAGGTAACTCTGGTTCTCCGCCCTGGGCAGCAGCGCACTGGGGTTCAGGCACTGGCTGAGGACCCAGATGACAGGATGGAACCCCTCTTCAGATCCGGATAAGGAAGATCCCAGACATCGTGGTCGGGGAGGCTGCAGGGAGCAGCGATTGGGGGCTGGTCCACCCATCCACTACTCTGCAAGGGCTGGCCGTCTGCTTTGGTTCCACACTTTATTTGTGGAAGACCACCGATGATTGTCTGCAGTTGAACTGCATTGGCCAAAGTCACCCCCATTAGAGTCACAGTTCAAATCAATGGTCACCCATCACTAATGGAGTTGGACACAAGTGCCACCTGACGTCTCTGTTGTGGGTCGACCCACTTTTGAGAAACTCCGGATGGGAGTGCAGCTCCTGTTACTACAGGACAAGGAAGCTCGGTTAATCATAATAATTGCTTATTGTCACAAGTAGGGTTCAATGAAGTTACGGTGAAAACCCCTAGTCGCCACATTCCGGTGCCTGTTCGGGGAGGCCGGTACAGGAATTGAACTCGTGTTGCTGGCATTGTTCTGCATTACAAGCCAGCTATTTAGTCCACTGTGCTAAACCAACCCCCAGCCATGCACTTAGCCATGTACACCAGAGAACCGCTGGCCATAGCAGCAATCATGATGGCCCAGTAGTCTCCGGACAGGCATCTGCTTGTCTGTCCCTGATTATGGTGAAAATTGACGGCCCCAGTCCTAAACATGATGTGTCTAAATACCCCAAGGTCTTCAAGACCGGGCTGGTGATGATCTGCAGTGCCATGCCGAAGATCCACATGAACTCGATGGTGTATTGTCGTACCCGCCTGGTTCCCTACATGCTACTGCCCCAGATAGAGGCAGAGCTCGGTTGGTTTGAAGGCCTGAGGATCATCCGTTGGTGAAGTTTTCAGATTGGGCAGCACCGGTCATCCCCATCATGAAGCCCGATGGCACAGTTCACCTCTGTGGTAATTATAAATTGACGGTGAATAGAGCCTCCATGCTGTACCAATATTCCATGCCACGGATTGTGGACCTGTATGCCAAGTTGGCTAGCAATCACTGATTCACCAAGCTCAATGCCAGCCACTTGTCCATCCAGCCGGTCCAGGACCCGGAGTCTCGCCAGTGCATGACAGTGAACACATATCGGGTATTGTACGAGTAAACAAGGTTGCCTTTTGGTGTATCATAGGCCTGTGCGATTTTCCAGCGTATGATGGAGATTCATTAGGGGTTGCCACTCACGTTAGTCTATCTGGATGACATCATGGTTGCGGGAACATCAGAACAGGACCACCTGAATACCCTGGACGAGGTGCTCTATCGCTTTGAAGAGTCCAGCGTTCGCCTCCACAGAGATAAGTGCATTTTTCATACGCAAGTGATGACCAATCTGGGTTATCGCATGGCCTGGGAGGGCCTCCACCCGGTTGGAGCTGAATTAGGGGCGATCTGACAGGCGCCCGTGCTGAGAAGCGCGACAGAGCTCCATTTGTTCCTGGGGCTCATAAATTATTATGGGAAATTCATCTCAGGCCTTGCGACTATAATGACTCCCCCCCCATGCACAATTCACCAAAAAACAAAAGGAGTCGATGTAGGGGTTCCCACAGAAGCCGGCATTCATTGCGGTAAAAAGGCAACGCAGATCACAATGCTGATGAGTTGAGTAGGCTCCCGCTTCCGTTGTGACCGCTGACACTGCCCAGCGGCAATGAGGTCATCACTGCAATGCATTTTATGGACACATTGCTGGTCATGGTTATCCGACACGTGCATTGACACAGACTGACCCTTGTTATCCAAGGTTCGTCATATGGTGTTGTATGGGGCCCAGCATCGCACCCTTCCTAGTGAACCGAGAGCTTTTACCTCGAATGTCACTGAGTTTAGCGTGGAAGATGGTATGCTCTTTGAGAGCCACATGTGATGGTTCCGCACAAGGGACAAGGCCCCATCTTGGCAGACTCCATAATGGAGACCCCAGCATGTCAAAGATGAAGATGCTCACCCGAAGTTGCATGTGGTGGCCGGTGTTGGACACGGAGGTTCACCCAACAGTGCATAGTGTGCTAGGAGCAGTGGAAGCTCCCACCTGTGGCACTGCTTCATTCCTGGGAATGGCATGGTCGTGCATGGGTGCATCTCCATGCCGATTCTGCTGGCCCTTTTCAGGGGTCCATGTTCCTTCTCCTCATCAACGCATGTTCACAGGATGTCATCAATGACTTTGAAAGTGACTGACGAGAAGCTCAGGCTTGCATTTAGCACTCATGGCATACCAGAGGTTCAGGTCTCCGGCAACGGGACATCGTTTATCAGTGCAGAGTTTAGAAATTTCATGCAGATGAATGGAGTGTGCCACATGCGCACTGCCCCATGTCACCCTGCTTCAAATGGTTTGGCCGAAAGAGCGGTCCAGACATTCAAGCACGGCATGAACAAACAGTCCTCATGGGGTCACTTGACAGTGTAGGCGCACTTCCTTTTCTGCTACTGCTCCACACTGCACATTGCTACCAGTGTGGCACCAGCAGATGTTCCCATGGGACATCGGCTTTCAATTTGCCTCATCCTGGGTCTGCCTGACATCGGCGGGAAGGTACTCCATGGGCAGGAGCCAATGGGGTGTCATCCTGTCGATCATACCCCACCTCGATGACTCATGCCAAGCGATACAGTCCACGTGTGCAACTTCGGAGATGGGGCCAAGTGGCATCCTGGCACTATCATTCCGCAGACCAGGCCGGTGTTGCACCGGGTTTGTGTGCAGGACCGGGAATTGAAAAGGCACCTCGATCATCTGCGCAATAGGAGTCCTATGTTGTGCGACACCCTTTTTGGAGGAGCCAGGATGACCCCTGGCCACCTTGGAGAAGGCGACTCTGCAAGTGCTGTCCCATGGGTGTCTTGACGCTGAGATGCAAGATGCCGAGGAATCCGACTCTGCCATGGAGGCTCGGTCACCGGACATTTCTGCCGTTGAGTCTCTCACCAACCAGCTGCCCACGGCAATCCAGACTAAAAATCCATCCTGAGTGTGAGCTGGCCGTGGGTAGTCCCTTCTGTGACCTGGATACATTCCATGCCTCTGTAAATAAACCTTTCGTTCAGAATGATTCCCGTGTGGCTGCTTCTATGAACTCAACATAGAGTTAGGTTGGAATGAATAGTGTCTGCTCATTCCAAGATCATACCTTGATGTTTCATATGTTCCAATCTTTGCCAGTTTCTCAACACATTAATAAGAATAATCATTATTATTGCCACAAGTAGGCTTACTAACACTGCAATGAAGTTATTATGAAAAGCCCCTCGTCGCCACACTCAGGTGCCTGTTCGAGTACAAAAGGGAGAATTCAGCATGCCCAATTCTCCTAACAAGCACATCTATCGGGACTTGTGGGTGAAAACCGGAGCACCCGGAGGAAACCCATGCAGAGAATGTGCAGACTCCACACAGACAGTAAGCCAACCTGGGTCCTTGGCGCTGTGAAGCAACAATGCTAACCATTGTGCTACCATGCCGCCCATGCACACTGTTGTACATGTGTATTGACCCAAATGCTTGTTCAGGTATTAGGCATAACTGGGACAGCTTGTCCCATAGGAGACAGGAAGATTGAAGAGTACCTTGTCTGTCAGGATTTCAAACTGTGTTTTCCATCTGCCACTTTCCATTTGGAAACGGGGAGGATTGGTGGATGGGCAGAACTTCGACAGGCCTACCCTTTATCAAGAGAACCCATCTGGAGCAATTTCTGGGCTACCTCTGAATTTCCACTCATGGAGGTCTCCAGGACCTGCTAAGACATGCAATTAAGGCCCCTGGCCTTTTGTAGGGGAAGGTAATTGTTTCTAAAGGAGATTTTTAACAAGACACTCTCCTATATCTCTTGGAATAGATGGGCTTCATCAGTCCTCTTCTCTTCTGTTAGAGAAGCATGGTGTCTCCTAACATATCAATGGATGAGAGTGACCATCAAAGATGTGTACAAGCAGGCATAGATTACCTGCACAGCTGATACATCCGTGGGCTGAAATCTCTGATTCTGAGGCTTTGTCCCCATGCCGGCGTGGGAACGGTGGCACTTTACGACTGAAAATTTGCCGTAAAATAGCCCCCAAACCTCCGTTTGGCTGAGGGCCAGCAGCCGAGTAGCGTAGAGCACCCGGCCCTAGCTGCCGATGCGGCTCGGAGAATTGCCGGCTCCGTGGCTGCGCTGTGCAACATGGCTCCAGCCGCTCACAGACCCGGACTGCAAAATAGTGCCCCCCCTTCGGCCGGCTCACGCGCCCCGGACCACCTCCCAACAGTGCCCCCAGCCTCGGCCAACATCCCCTCTGCCCACATTTCGGCCCTCCCCAGACTGTGGCGGTGCTGGACTGAGTCCTCAGCCACCACGCCGAGTTCCCAACGGATGATACCACACGCGACTGATGCCGTCGGGAACTCAGCCAGTTGGGGGTAGAGCATTGGGGGGTGGGCCTCAGGCATCCGCTTTGGAGGGGGCGGAGCATTGCGGAAGCGACGTCGCTTCCCATTTGGTCGGAAGCGAGTTTTCATCGCCGATCGCGATTTCGGAGTCGGCAACCGGAGAATCCCGCCCTCTATTCCTTGACATTTGGGAACAGTGGGCGTGATTCTCCGTCGAACGACGCCGAGATCAGGGGCGTCATTCTCCGACCCCCCAGAGGGTCGGAGAATGGCCGTTGGTCGCCGTGAATCCCGCCCCCGCCTGTTGCCGAAGTCTCCGAAGGGAGAAAAGTCGGCGGGGTGTTAATGTCGGCGCTGCCGTCGGAGAATGTCATTGGTCTGCGCAAGGCAGCCGATTTTCAGCCTGTCGATATTCTCCCTTCCGGATGGGCCGAAGTCCCGTCGACGTGATGACCGTTCACGTCGACGTGAATCAAACCTCCTTTTCATCGGCGTGACCCTGTGCTCCAGGTTCACGCCGACCAGCGTGGAGGTGAGTGCCGGCCTGGGGGGTTGGCTCTGGGCAGGCGATGGCGTGGCCGCAGTCTGAATGCGTGAGGAGAAGTGTGTCTCGGGTTGTGTGTGTGTGTGTGCGGCGGGGGGGCGGGGGGTGGTTAGAATAGGCTGGGCTCCGGGGGAGTGCCGGGAGGGGGTCCGTGCCGGGGAAGGGGATGGGGGGTCCGTGCCGGGGTGGAGGTTGGGGGGTGTCCGTGCCGGGGAGGGGGATGGGGGATCCGTGCCGGGGTGGAGGTTGGGGGGGGGTCCGTGCCGGGGAGGGGGATGGGGTGGGGGTCCGTGCCGGGGTGGAGGTTGGGGCGGTCCGTGCCGGGGGGGGGATCCGTGCCGGGGTGGAGGTTGGGGGGGGGATCCGTGCCGGGGAGGGGGATGGGGGTGGGTCCGTGCCGGGGTGGAGGTTGGGGGGGGTCCGTGCCGGGGAGGGGGATGGGGGTCCGTGCCGGGGTGGAGGTTGGGGGGGGTCCGTGCCGGGAAGGGGGATGGGGTGGGGGTCCGTGCCGGGGTGGAGGTTGGGGGGGGTCCGTGCCGGGGGGGGGATCCGTGCCGGGGTGGAGGTTGGGGGGGGGATCCGTGCCGGGGAGGGGGATGGGGGTGGGTCCGTGCCGGGGTGGAGGTTGGGGGGGGTCCGTGCCGGGGAGGGGGATGGGGGTCCGTGCCGGGGTGGAGGTTGGGGGGGGGTCCGTGCCGGGGAGGGGGATGGGGTGTCCGTGCCGGGGTGGAGGTTGGGGGGGGGTCCGTGCCGGGGTGGAGGTTGGGGGGTGTCCATGCCGGGGTGGAGGTTGGGGAGGGGTCCGTGCCGGGGAGGGGGATGGGGGGTCCGTGCCGGGGTGGAGGTTGGGGGGGGGGCGTGCCGGTGTGGAGGTTGGGGGGGGTCCGTGCCGGGGAGGGGGATGGGGGGTCCGTGCCGGGGTGGAGGTTGGGGGGGTGTCCGTGCCAGGGTGGAGGTTGGGGGGGTGTCTGTGCCGGGGTGGAGGTTGGGAGGGGGTCCGTGCAGGGGAGGGGGATGGGGGGTCCGTGCCGGGGTGGAGGTTGGGGGGGGTCCGTGCCGCGGTGGAGTTTGGGGGGGGTCCGTGCCGGGGAGAGGTTGGGGGGGGGGGTCCGTGCCGGGGTGGAGGTTTGGGGGGGTCTGTGTCGGGGAGGGGGATGGGGGGTCCGTGCCGGGGAGGGGGATGGGGGGTCCGTGCCGGGGAGGGGGATGCGAGGGCAAGTGAGTTGGTCCACCTGGCCAGGTGCCAGCCTCCAACAGTTGGACCCATGCGATCCATGCCACCTGGCTGGAGGGAAGATGGGGATATGGGCAATGATGACATGTCGTCGTTCCCCTCCCCCCCACCAGGCCGTCATGTTTTCCGATCATCCAGCGATGTTGGCCGCCGTGGCGGCAGCCGCTCATGTCTATGTTGCCCTGGATGAGGAGGAGGAGGAGGAGGAGCGTGCCAGAGAGGCGGCGCAGGCTGCCGCAGAGGGACAGGCGGCAGCCGCCCAGGCTGGAGGGACACCTGACCGACAGGACGAGGAGGGGGAGGAGGACGTTGCGGCCCCACGGCAACGGAGGCACCCGAGGGCGCCCCGTGTGTACCGGCCCCGGCAGTCATACCAGGACCTCACGGACCGGGAATGCAGGAGGAGACTCCGGATGAGGCGGGAAACCGTCTGCCACCTGCTGGCACACCTGTCGCCGCGTGGCACTGGCGGGGGACACCCTCTCCCCGTGTCCGTCAAGGTTACGGTGGCCCTGAACTCTTATGCAACGGGGTCATTCCAGGCACCTAGTGGGGACCTGTCCGGCATATCGCAGACATTGGTGCATCGGTGCATCCGGGCAGTGACAGATGCCCTATATGCCATGACGCACCGTTACATCCGCTTCCCCGTGGACCGGGCCAGCCAAGATGCCCGGGCCGTGGGCTTCTCTGCCGTGGCTGGATTCCCCATGGTCCAGTGCGCGATCGATGGGATGCACGTCGCCGTGCGGCCACCTGCAGATAATAGGGCCGTGTTCACCAATAGGAAGGGGTCCTATTCGATGAACATACAGGTGGTCTGCGACCACCGCATGGTAATCCTGCACGTCTGCGCCCGTTACCCAGGCAGTGTACACGACTCATACGTGTTGTCGCGGTCATCCATCCCCGGCATGTACGAGGGACGCCATCCCCGGCTGAGGGGCTGGTTGCTGGGCGACAGGGGCTACCCATTGCGATCGTGGCTGATGACGCCTATACGGAGGCCATGCAATGAGGCGGAGAACCGCTACAATGATGCCCATGTAGCGATAAGGGGAGTGATAGAGAGGTGCTTTGGCATGCTGAAGATGCGTTCCCCAGGCCTCTACATGGGTGGGGGATGCGAACGGACTAGCCATCCGACGCCCCCCCGACATCTGGCGCTGCCAGTCCTGGAGGCCCGTGCTGGTATCGACAGGGGTCTGCAGGTTTGCAGCCATGGAGCCCAGGGGGTTGGCAAACCCTGTCTGTGACTGTGCGATGCCGGCTCGCACATGGCCACTGGCGCCGATGCCCTCAGCGATGGCCTGCAGAGACTGGGCCATGGCCTGCTGAGACTGGGCCATGGCCTGCAGAGACTGGGCTATGGCGTTGAGCGCCTCTGCCATCTGCCGCTGGCACTGGCTCATGGCCTCCTGTGAGAGGGCAGCCATTTCCTGGGCCACAGACGCCGCCTGCACGGAAAGCCCCAGGCCTCGCAAACCGTTCCCCATGTCTGACACCATCGCACCCATTGCCTCCACCGCGGACGCCACCCGTGCGGTGTCAGCTTGGGTGGCACGCATGACCGGCACCACTCCCAGCTCCTGGACGCGGGTGGACTCCTCCACCTGCGACTGCAGCCGCCGCAAGCCACCCGTCACCCTCTTCGCTCGTCTCCGGGTCGGTGGTTGCATCAGATCTATGTGTGGGTGTGGTAACTCCAGGAACCCAGGATCCATCTGGGCGGCAGATGTTCGTTTGGGCTGGGCTACCCTCCGACCGCCCCGCCCCTCTGCTGCTCCTACCTCCACCTGCTGCACCGGGACGGCTGTGTTGTGCGCACCAGTGAGTGTACCAGACGCCTCATCACTAAAGTGCCCAACCGAGGTGAGTGTTTCTGCGATGGTGGAGGGTGTTGGTGACAGCAGTGGCGTTGTGTCGTGCTCTTCGTCCCACTCTGAGTCCATGGCACTTTGGGGTGGGGGATCGTCTCCACCCATCCACTCTGAGTCACTGTCCGGTATTTCGTCTTCCTGGGCAGTGCTGTCCCGGGTAGTGGTGTCCCGGCTAGTGGTGTCCCGGGTAGTGGTGTCCCGGGTAGTGGTGTCCCGGGTAGTGGTGTCCTGGGTAGTGGTGTCCTGGGTAGTGGTGTCCTGGGTAGTGGTGTCCTGGGTAGTGGTGTCCTGGCTCGGATGTGACGGGGGCCTGTGGCTGCCCCCCTCATCGCTGGGTGGTCGCTCCCGCACGTGATGGGGGTGTCGTCTCTCTGTTGCTCCAGGTCTCTCCGTCTCCGGTGGCCTCCGAGGGGCATCCTGCGGGCGTCGCATGCTGGAGGGTGCGGGTCTCTCCGTCTCCCGTGGCCTCCGAGGGGCATCCTGCGGGCGTCGCATGCTGGAGGGTCCGGGTCTCTCCGTCTCCCGTGGCCTCCGAGGGGCATCCTGCGGGCGGTCTGCATCTGCGGGGATGGGTGCCTGGACGTTTGGTCCTGCGATACACAATGAAGCATGCATGGTTAGACATCAGGCAGTGATCAGGTGATATGGGGGAGGGGGATATAGGGGAGGGAGGATATGTGGATGGGCTGTCGGTGGCTCACTTGCTACTACGCCCCCGAACTCTGCATCAGCAACCTCCCGGTCGTCAGGTCCGCCAACCAGTTCCAGGACCCTTTCCTCGTGTTCGGTCAGTGGTCTCTCATCAGCGGGGCCTCCTCCAGTCCTCACATGCTCCCTATTGTTGTTTGCGCGTTTATCCTGTGGGGGGGGGGGGGTGGCAGGGTTAAAAGGCAACACTATTAGGCAGGTATATGAATGCACGCCATCGGTTGCGCGTGCATTGCAGAGGTTAAGGTTCGGGCTGGATTCACTTGGGGATATGGGGGATATGGGGGAGGGGGGATATGGGGAGGGGGATATGGGGGAGGGGGGATATGGGGGAGGGGGGATATGGGGGATATGGTGGAGGGGTATATCGGGAGGGGGGATATGGGGGAGGGGGGATATGGGCGAGGGGGATATGGGGGGATATGGGGGGGATATGGGGGATGGGGGAGGGAGGGATATGGGGAGGGGGGATATGGGGATATGGGGGAGGGGGGATATGGGGAGGGGGGATATGGGGGATATGGGGAGGCGGAGATATGGGGGATATGGGAAAGGGGGGATATGGGGAGGGGGGATATGGGGGAGGGGGGATATGGGGGATATTGGGGAGGGGGGATATGGGGGATATGGGGGAGGGGGGAAATGGGGAGGGGGGATATGTGGGAGGGGGTATATGGGGGAGGGGGGATATGGGGGATATGGGGGAGGGGGGATATGGGGGATATGGGGGAGGGGGGATATGGGGGAGGGGGGATATGGGGGAGGGGGGGATATGTGGGAGGCTCACCCTGCCTGCTCTGGCGAGGTCGTTCACGTTCTTGTGGCACTGGGTGCCTGTCCGTGGTGTCAGGGCCGCAGTGGTGACGGCCTCTGCCACTTCCCTCCACAGACGCCGGCTGTGGCGTGGGGCAACTCTGCGGCCGTGCCCGGGATACAGGGCGCCCCTCCTCTGCTCCACTGCGTCCAGGAGCGCCTCCACATCCCGTGACTCGAACCTCGGGGCTGAGCGGCGGCCAGCCATCCAGTCGGGTGTTGCGGTCGGGTGTTCCGGTCGGGTGGGGGGGAGCAGCGCGGCCTTATGAGCCGTCACACCGTGCGGTGCGTATGACGCTGCACGGCGTGAACCACTGCGCAAGCGCGGATCCCGTTACGTCGCTGCCAGCCCATTTCGGGCCGGAGACTTTCGACCCATTTTTCCGACGTGACGCAAGTCGGATTTGCGCCGTTTTTTGCGCCGATCGGCGGACTTTCCGCCGATAACGGAGAATTTCGCCCCAGGAAAGGTGATTGGGCGGAGAATTGGTTTTGATGCCAAAATCACGGCAGGCGCCGATTTGACGCCAAATCACGATACTCCATCACCTCGACAGCAGCATTAATGTGTCACGGAACGCAAATACAGTAGACACCGTTTGCATGTCATTAGCCGGTCCGACCCGGTATTCTCCGGGGCCTCTGCAATTCTCTGCCTTCGATGGACCGAATTCCCGATGGTGCAGTTCACTTGTGCTTTTAAAAGTCACTGAAACAAAATGGTTATTGAGTAAAATATAATAAACTAGTGAGTTCTTTCACTTCAATACTAAACTGGTAAAACATGCCAGCACCCATACCAGTCGCCATCTCCGGGTGAGCTGGCCACTGAGGCCATCAGCTATCCATCACTTGGGCTGCATGTGTCAGATTATTTAACATTGTTGCCTTCTGTGTCTTCCCTCCCCCCCTCTCCCAAGAGAAGTGGGAGAAGGCAGGAGGGGTCCACTTGACCTGCGGCTCTTCACCATGGCAGGACGGAAGGTCCTGGACATGGCCGGTGGCCCGGAGGAAAGGAGGTCGCCGAGGTGGAGGTCGGTGAGGAAGTGAGACCCCGTTTAGCTGTGGTTCCCCATGACACGTGTGTGGACACCACCCCCAATGCCACTCCTTAATGTTAGTGGAATCTCTCCAGGTGCAGCGGCAGTTTTTCTGTCGTAAAAGTCCATGATTCTCCATTGGCATCAACACTTAGGGCGCGTTACTTCGCTGCCTGATGCCAATATCGTAATCGGCGATCGGGTGAATATTCCCTTCCGATGCCCAATTCGGGGGTGGCACTGGTTTGACACTGGTTTGATGCTGGTTTTCGAGTCTCTGCCCCCTCCAAAATGGCATCAGCGCGTCACATGCCATTGAAAGAGCGTTTCCATATCATCACAAGGTCCTCCCGGTATGCTTCGCCCCCGATGTGCCGAGTTCCCAAATGCGCGGTTGACGTGAGGTCTGAGTGGGAATCCAACGTGGCGGCTGCGGACTGTGTCCAGCACTGCCACACTCGGCCGGGAGCCGTGCTGCTGGCCGGGGCAGGGAGGGGCTTCCACGAGAGCTGAGGGGACTGGTGGAAGGTGGCCAGAAGGTGGCCAGTGGGGACATATTTGGCAGGTCAGGTCCCCGCAGGGCCGGCGCCATGTTGTACGGCGTGACCGCTGCAGCCGTCTCCATATGCATACGTGGCCAGGGACCTGGCCATTCTCCGGCCGTTTATGGCGCAGGAGCCAGAAGTTTTACCCGGCGTGCTGCCAGCCCTTCCCAGTCCCAGAATTGGTGAGCATTCGGCACTGATTTTGGCTTCGTAAATCGCCCACAAATTCACCGTTTCAGCTGGTACTTAGCCACTGAGAATCCAGCCCTGGGATTCACCGACCCCCCACTGGGTCGGAGAATCGCCGCGGGCGGTGTGAATTCAGCCCTGCCGCTCCGACGCTGGCTGCCGAATTCTGCCGGTTTTCGGGCGTGGGCGGGCATCGGGCCATGCCGGTCGGGGGGCTGTCGGCAGGGACCCCCCCGGCAAGTCTACGGTCCCCGATGCGCCTAGCAGCCGCCTGTTTTCTGCCAGTCCCACCGGCGTGGATTAGACATGGCCCATATCGACGGGACCTGGCTTGGAGGGCGGTTAGCGGGGTCCTCGGGGGGGCGTGGGGGGATCTGGCCCCCTGGGGGGCCCCCACGGTGGCTTGGCCCACGATTGAGGCCCACCGATCTGCGGGTGGGCATGTGCCGTGGGGGCACTCTGTCCCTCCGGGCCGGCATCTGTAATGCTCCGCCATGGCCGGCGCGGAGAAGAAACATGTGCCAGAACACGCAGGCGGTCCTGCGCCGGCCCACAGCGGCCCTTCGGCACCAGTGCCAGCCCCTCCAGCGCCGGCCTAGCCCCCGGAAATGCGGAGGATTCCGCAACTTCTGGGCGGCCCGACGCCGGAGTGGTTCACGCCGCTCTTGGCGCTGGGACGGGCCGTCCCACCGATTGCGGGAGAATCCCGCATATATGGAAAATAAACCTGCATGTATTTAGTAATAGCAGCATATTGAGATAACAAGCTAATGCTATTTAAATCATTTACGCAATATGAATAATTTAGATCACAAATTTACTAGATTTAATTGTTCATATTATGCTACAGCCTTAAGATGGCTTAGACAGTTAATGCATTTGATGTGTGCCTTTTTAAAAACTTGAAACTTTAAATTCTTATTTCAGGTTCAGTGTTACTGGGAGTGATATTCCTGGAGAATAGCGGGAGAGCGCTGAAGCGGGATTCATGCCAGATGCCAAATGGAACTCGGTGCTCCTGGCCTGCAGCATCCAACACAATCGGGTTCACTCTGGAGAACCAGACTAGCAATGAAAATGAGTCTTTAAACTCATTTAAATATGCTCTGTTGTGTTGGGTGCTCTGGATCCGTGGAACACAGACAGGTCACCAACACTTGAAATAGAGCAACACTATTTTATTGAGTAATTTGCTGTTGAACATACTCTCACTGTGGGTTAACACAATATTAGCTTTAACTAAAGACCTTTGCCTTGTCCTAACCAGTCTATGCACTCAGCACATGGTGAATGTCTGTGTTGCAGGCTGTGATCTCTGTCCTACTAGGAAGCTGCAGCTCGAATGAATGGGAACTCTGATGCCCCTGTCTTTATAGTGCGTGTGCTCTAACTGGTGATTGGCTGCGGTGTTGTGTGTGTTGATTGATCCCACTGTGTGTCCATCAGTGTGTGTGTCTGCACCATGATATACTGGTGTATATTATGACAGGCTCAGCCTGTTGAAATCTGGGATCTCCCTGCTCCTGGGATTCTCACCCCTATCGTCACAGCTGAGGCCAGCAGGAATCACTACTGGTCTCTATGAATGGAGCACAGACATGATGACAATGCTGTGGGGGCTCAGAGGCCGTTGGAAACACGGGTGGTCAAAGACAGGGCAGGACATCCTGGCCAGATTGGCTCTGCCTGGGTTCCAAGGGGAGCTGCCAGGCTGCTTGGCAACAGTGCCAGTGGAGGGGCCTGAGATGGGCATGGCCATGAAAGGGGGGCATGACAGGGGGCATGACGGAGGAGCTGAAAGGAGGACCTGGAGGGGAGGCATGAATAGGGGGGGGTGAAGGTAGGGGCTTGAAGGGGAGGTGTATGATGTGGGTGGCATGAAGGAGGCCCATAACGGATTGGATTGGATTTATTTTATTGGAACATGTACTGAGAAACAGTGAAAAGTATTGTTCTGTGTGCAGTCCAGACAGATCATTTCATACATGAAAAAATATTGAGCATACATAAATGCACAATGTAAATACACAGGCATCAGGTGAAGCATACAGGAGTGTAGTACTACTCAGTGGAGAAGATGTGTGAAGAGATGAGATCAGTCCATGTGAGGGTCATTCAGGAGTTTGGTTACAGCGGGGAAGAAACTGTTCTTGAACCTGTTAGTGCATGTTCTCAGACTTTTGTATCTTCTCCCAGATGGAAGAAGTTGGAAGAGTGAATACCCCTGGCGGGAGTGGTTTTTGATTATGCTGCCCGCATTCCCAGGGCAGCGGGAGGTGTAGTCAAAATCAATGGATGGGAGGTGGGTTCGCGTGATGGATTGGGTTGTGTTCACAACTCACTATAGTTTCTTACGGTCTTGGGCTGAGCAGTTGCCATACCAGGCTGTGATGCAGCCAGATCGGATGTTTTCTATGGTGCATCTGTAAGTATGGTGAGAGCCAATGTGGACATGTTGAATTTCCTTAGTTTCCTGAGGAAGTATAAGCACTATTGTGCTTTCTTGGTCGTAGCGCCGACATGAGTGGACCAGGACAGATTGTTGGTGATGTGCATACCAAGGAATTTGAAGCTGTCAAACATCTCAGCTGAGCAACATTGATGCAGACAATGGTGTGTATGAAACTTTGCTTCCTGAAGTCAATGACCAGCTCTTCAGTTTTGCTGGCATTGAGAGAGAGATTGTTGTCGTTACGCACTCCACTATGTTCTTTATCTCCCTCATCTAGTCAATGAATTGGAGTCTGACATAGGATTTCTTGTTGTCGGGGTGCTCTGGGGTTGAGTGTATGGCCAGGGAGATGGAGTCTGCTGTGGACCGGTTGTGGCGTTATGCAAATTGCAGTGGATCAAGGCATTCTGGGAGTATGGAGTTGATGTGTCTCATGATCAAACCTCTAGAAACACTTCAAAATGATCAATGTGATTGAGGCACGTTACCTGGTTCTTCTTAGGCACTGGTATGATGGTGGACCTCTTGAAGCAGGTGGGAACCTTGAAACGGAGCAGGGAGAAGTTGAAGACATCCGCGAATGCATCTGCCAGTTGGTCCGCACAGGATCTAAGTGCACGACCAGGGACCCCGTCATAACACATTGCTTTCCGAGGGTTCACTTTCAAGAAGGCCGATCTGACTTCGGAAGCTGTGACAGTGCGTCCGAGGCTGATGGGGCAGTTGACAACGGTTTGATGGTTTCCTGTTTGCACCGAGCATAGAATTCATTGAGTTCATCGGGAGGGGTGCGTTGCTGCCGGAGATTTTATTCAGCTTTGCTTTGTAGCCCGTTATGGTATTTAAGCCTTGCCACAACCAACAGGAGTCCGTGACGTTAGTCTTGGACTCTAGCTTAATCTGGTATTGTCTCTTGGCATCCCAAATAACTTTGCGGAGTTCGTACCTGGATTTCTTGATCAGGGTCACCTGTCTTGAATGCCTCAGACTTGGCCTTTAGTAGGGAGTTAATCTTCCGATTAAAGTGGGGGAAGTCGTACTCTGCAAGGCTCACAGGGAGATTAACCGGGTTGTCCCCGTGAGTCTCATGGGGGTTATAACAATTGCATAAAGTCAGCTCCCACTATAATGAAACTCAGGTAGAATCATAGAGTTTTATTTTCTACCTTATTCTCATCATCTAAATCTAAGTTAGAAGGCAAGCATTAGTTAATTTTAAGCAATTTGTATTAGTCAAGGAACTAAAAGCCTTCAGTAGGCAGTTCTCCTGCCTGTCAATGTGAAGGCCCTGGGTTCAAATCCCACTCCAGGATTTGATGGCTATGAAGAACTTCAGCTACTTGTGCAGGCAAGCCAACATGTATTGGCGCTAGTCTCCAAGCTTGGATAAATGGGAGGGTTGGCAGCAGGAAAGGCATCCAGCTGTTAAACCACTGCCAATTTTTTTTTCAAAAGATAGTTGAAATGAAGGCAATTAACCAGCATGGTGGTGACCCATGTAACATGGGAAAAGCTGAAAGAGAAAGCAGGTTTGCTTAATGGTTGTCATTGCTGGAATTCTTGAACATGATCAACATACATGCCTCTGATAATGTCTCCCTCTGAATTCCAATTCCCGATGGCTCTCAAGAACCCTTTGCACTCTGTTCCTTTCCTCACTTCCTTTCCTTTCTCAGTTTCTCCATTTTGTAAGCCTCTTCAATTATTCTATTTAGTTTTCTGGCATGTGGTATTTATTTGCATGAGTTATGAGTGATTTAATACACTGAATACAATTTGGGTTTTCAGCACATCATTGAAAACAATTATTTTGTCCACACTGAATAAAATCACAGGTAGTATTACTTATAAATGCAGTAGCCTGACAAAACAGCCAAATTATGAATATAAAGAAGTGCATTCTTTAAGATGAAGTGTGAAATTGAAATATATGGAACATCTGAACTTCTATTTAAAGATTAAAGATGGGCCTTCTACCAAATCAATTTCTAAGTGTTCCTTGCAATTGTAATTCATTTTTAATGACAACAAACAATGTTAAAAGGTGAATGCGACGAAAAATGAAAGTTTTATTCAATTCAATTTTATTCTATTCCAGCACACTCCTGGCCAGCTTTTCATATTCTACTCTCCTTTAACCTGAGGTAATTTGGGGACCACGTGATGCAAGCATGGGAATAGTCGCTTTTCTGCGGGTTCTGGCGCTGCTCACTTATAAACCATCATTTATCTTGTTTATTTGGCTCTCACCTGCTTATTCCTTGAATTAGAAATTGATAGTATGTCCCTGCAAGACTTCTGGATGAGTATTGGTAAGAATTTGCCGAAAAATGTCAAGCCATTTAATGATAAAGGGGTGCAGGCAGATTCAGCAGAGGTGAAGCCGCCATTTCAATATGGCAGCCTGATCCCTGAGAGGTCTCTCGACTCAGCGCTCTCCCTGGCTTTCTCAGATTCAGTCGGACCATCTGGACCTGTAAAGACTTAATTATCTGCAAAGGCTTGCATTGAAAGTATCCCCTTGCATCATTGGCTTTCTCTATATATGCTGTATTTGTGTAACTTACCTCTTCACTCACCTGATGAAGGAGCTAATCTATGAAAGTTTGTGATTCCAAATAAACCTGTTGGACTTTAACCTGGTGTTGTAAGACTTCTTAAAGGTGAGGTGGCATTAAGGAGCTTCAGCTGTGCAAGGTCCTGTGATTGGATAGTTTTGGGTGCGAGCTGCATAGGGTGCTTAAAGATCTGTTGTTGGAACCATTGGTGGGCATGTGTTATCATTTTTTTGAGGAATGGCTGTTGCTGCCAACACTTAGTGAGGATAATATTTCTTTAATTTGGAAAGCAGATAAAGATCGGAAGGAATGTGTCTCATTCAGGACAATTTCGCTCCTGTAGTTGTTGTCTAAGGTCTGGCAAGAAGGTTGGAAGGTCCTTTCGACGATTATCCAGGAAGGCCAGAATGGGGTTATTATCGTTAGATTTTTCAGTGACAATGTTAGAAGACTGCAGATTGTGATTCGGGCTTTTCAGAAGTGGGCCTCTGTTCCCTTTGTTGTTTTCATTGCATACTGAGTCATAGCAAACACTATCAGAAAATATCTTGGATATCAGCACTAGAATGGCAGGGGAGGCAACACAAGATCACACTTTATGCAGATGACGCACTGCTATTTGTGTCAAACCTGGGTGTCTCGCCATTATTGGTGTGGTGAATAGATTTAATGCCTTCTCTGGTTATAAGATCAACTTTACTAAATCTGAGGCTCTGTCGGTGAGTGAGTGAGTTGAGAGGTAAACCTCCTCCTCTCACTAATTTGCCTTTTAGATTGTCCTTCTTGGGATTTAATTATCTGGGTGTTTCAATTACCCCTTCCTTCAGGCAGATATACGAGGCCAATTTCCCTTGTTTGGATTAAGTCTATTAGGTGGGATTTAACACGTTGGTCAGCCCTGCTGGTGCCTGGGCTGGGAAGGATTCCCTGTTTAGAAATGAACGTGTTACCCATATTGTTGTATACCCTGCAGATGTTGCCTATACTACTGTCGGCTAGAGTTGTTAAGGAAATCAACGGAATGATTAATTCATTTATCTGGAAAAAGAAAAAGCCTCACCTGGGGCGAAATTCTCCTACCCGCCCCGCCACATTTCTGCCCCGACCGGCCGGCGGGAGTCTCCGTAACACCGGCCGGTCAATGGGGTTTCCCATTGTGGGGCAGCCCCACGCCGTCGGGAAACCCCCGGGCGCCGGCAAAACGGAGACTCCCGCCGGCGGAGAATGACGCCCCTTAAGTTTGTTACGCTCCAGCTCCTGGGGGCTAAGGGAGATTTGGATGTCCCAAATATTTGGCTATATCAGTTGGACTCTTATTTAATGTTTGTAAGAGATTAGGTGAGAAAGGACCCTTCATCTATTTGGCTCGATATTGAAGCAGACCAGTCAGTTTACCCTTTACAGGTCTAATTGTGCAATGCTGACGTTAAGGCAGGTTCTGCTGAGTGTGGTAATCCAATTATCATTAATACTCTTAGAGTGCGGATATTGGTCCGTTGATTAGAAGGAAGATCGAATGACTTCCGCTCTCTCTCTCTCCTATCCAGGGCAGTGGAGACTTTCCACGCGGTCTAATCGACCATGGGTTTGATACTTGGAGAGATAGAGACATTTGTTGGCTGGGAGACGTGTTCAGAGAAGTTTCCTTGTCATCCATCGAGCAGATCCCAAGATGTTCCTTTTTTAAGTATTTACAACTTTGTGGCTTTATCCGGAATAATACAACTTTGCATCTTGATTCCTCATTTCTCCTGTGGAAAAAATTCTTAAATTCTGTGGAGCCTAAACAATTAAATAGGAAGTTCGATGATACTTTAAGTTCTAAGATCCTGGGTGAGATTCTCCACTCCCGCGCCAGTTGGCCGCCAAAATTTCCCGGGATGCCGGTCCGACGCCCTCCCACGATTCTCCCAAGCGGTGGGAACGGGCCGGTCGAGTTCCGCGGGCCGCAGGCCGTAGAATTGCCGGAGACACCCAAAATGGCGATTCACCTGCACCCCTGCTATTCTCAGGCCCGGATGGGCCGAGCGACCAGGCCAAAACGGCGGGTTCCCCCCGGCGCCGTCCACACCTGGTCGCTGCCGTCGTGAATGGTGCGTGAACGCTGGGGGGGGCGGCCTGCGGGGGGGTGAGGGGGGATCCTGCACCAGGGGGTACCTCAAATGTGGGGTGGCCCGCGATCGGTTCCCACCGATCATCGGGCCATCCTCTCCTTCCTTCCGCGGCCTCGCAAGATCCGTCCGCCATCTTCTTGCGGGGCGGACTTAGAGAGGACAGCAACCACGCATGCGCGGGTTGGCGCATGCACGGATGACGCCCGTTATGCGGCGCTGGCCGCGCCATCTATGCGGCGCCGCTTTTATGTGGACGACAAGGCCTGGCGCGTGTGGATGACGCGGCCCCGATCCTGGCCCATTGTCAGGGCCTGAATCGGCCGGGATCGGGGCCGACGGCGTTCACGACGGCGCGGCCACTTCGGCGCGGGAGTGGAGAATCCCGCCCAATGTGTTTGCATGCCAGGTGTTTTTCATTCTTGGGCAAAGGATTTGCCAATCAATATTGATGAGGCGACATGGGGTGATACAAGGGACTATGTTGGTAACATTTCAGTTTTCAATAAATGAAGGAGACCCAGTTCAAGATGCTAGGCCGTCCTCATTTAACGCCTTGTCTTAGACACAGGTTTGATCCTGCTATATCCTGTTGTGCCTAAAGTGCCTGGTAGTCGAGGGTGATTATAAACATGAATCTGTGTTAAGAGTCTGGGGCCTCTATCTTAAATTGATATGCTGCATCTTGGCTGACTTACTCCTGTTATAATTTCCGTGGGCTAATTAATTTTGTTTCATTTTGTTAGTCTTGACATCGCAATACATAAAGGCATGTATCCTAAATTGTTCTTCCTTATCATGCTCAATTTGTTCATCTGTTGTTGAAATAATCTGTCATATAAATACAAGGTGCTGGTTCCTTAAGCATACAATTCTGAATTTATCCTGTCTTGCTTGTTCCTATGTTTTCTGCAACCCTTGTTCATTACCTGTTTTGTATTGATATTCTTTTGTTACTTTGTTGCATTTATTGTAAAAAATATTAAAAATCTAATGAAACATTTTTTTTTAAAGATTGAGGTGATTCAAACTCTGTTGCAAATGTCCTAACTCACAGCAATTCCCATTCACGCTGATTGATGTCATAATTTTCTTGCTCTACATATTCCAGTGGCTCATCCTAATTTTGTGACATTGATGTTTATACTGATAGTGTTTTTGTGTATCAGCTGAAAAGTTGGAGCAGCATTAGAAATGAATCAATGAAGTGTTAAAATGTCTCAATTCTTTTATCAATGTACTTTCTCAATATATTTTTCACCAGAAGGTGAAATGTAGCCAGGTCAACATAAAATATGACATCAGCATTTTTTGAGATTGCAAACCACAGGGTAAAGTTTTTTTTTCAAATGCCAAACTATGATAACCATACAGTCTTCCTTCTGAGTATATTCCACTCTGGAGAAAATGAATTATTCTAGCATTTTTTAAAAAAGGCATTCGCGTGTATCCTTATAAACACCTCATCCAGGGATTCTGAGTCAGAATTTCGCTGCTGTTCCAGTTTTGGGTCTTCGCACAGCATGACGTATACCAGAAGTGCTCATCCAGATTTTCAAAGGTCATGCCAATTAATGAATGGCAGGTAGCGTCCAATCAAGTCAAGGTAAGTATTTCTACAAGTTTTTTAAAAAAGCCACAGCTGCCTGGCCATGAAATTGAGGCAATCCTTCCGGAAACTTACTTGGAGGCCAGCGATGCCAAATTGTGCACCATGCCCAGCTCTATTCTTGACCCCGATCCATTTGAGACCTTTGGGAAAACCAGCTTAGTTCAATTAGCCTTTTCTGTACCTCATAAAAGTTTCCTAAAATGGCTGATGTGAACGGCGGAGGTCCACATCCCTTTTTACTTGTTGGGTTCAAAAGAAAATTAACTCACCAATGATAACAACATAATTTTCTTTCAGATAATACGTTAAATGTACTATCAGCTTTTGCTCAATTGATAACACTCATGCCTTTAAGTAGCAACATTCTGGGTTCAAGTTCCGCTCCAGGGGTTAAGTACAAATATTACCCCTGGCATGGGAGGGAGTGCTGCAGTGTTGGAAGTGCTGCATTTTAAATGGAATGTCAAACCAAAGCCCCATCTGCCTGCGCTCATGGATGTAAATGATCCATTGGCAATAGTTTGACTAAGAGCTGGAGATTTATCCCTGATATCCTGGCTGATGTTTATCCCTTAAGCAACATCTCAAAAACAGATTATCTGGTCATTATCACCTGGTTATCTGTGGCTGCTCTGTTTCTTACATTACAACAGTGACTACATTTTAAAAATACTTCATTAAATGTTAATTGCTTTGAGACATGCAGTAGCGGTGGAAAGTGCTAAAAGTGCTATATAAATACAAGTCTTCTTTTTATTTTAATGAAACACTCCAAGAGATTCACAATATTAGGGCAGATGATCAAAAGTTTGCTCTAGAAGGTATTTTAAGTAGGGAAAGTCTTTAACGAGAAAAGAGAGGGGCAGAACTGCAGAAGTGTAAGGAAGGAATTCCAGAAATAGGAGTAGGTAGATTAAGCCATTGCCACAAATCCTGAGCAAATAAAATTGGCAATGTTCAAAATGCCACAATTGTGTGACATGGCACAGCACCATAAAGAATAAGAAGGTTCTATATTCAAACACTGGTCTGCGAAGTAAGCCAATCGCAATGAGGCATTTTTGTTTATTTATTCATCCTTCCGATGTGAACATGATTGGCAAGGCCAGCATTTGTTGCCCATCAATAATTGTCCGAGAGAAGATGGGTGTGTGGTAATTGCCCCTTTAAGGGCAACACAGCAGATTAAGGGTCACCTGACTTGGGGGAATCAATTGAAACTCAGAGTGGGTAGTCACCCCAGGGGGTGGAGCCCTTGTTAAAAATTGATTTACGGGATGCGGGCGTCACTGGTTCGGCCAGCATTTATTGCCCATCCCTAGATGCCCTTCAGTCAAAAGTTTGCTCTAGGAGGTATTTTAAGTAGGGAAAGTCTTTAACGAGAAAAGAGAGGGGCAGAACTGCAGAAGTGTAAGGAAGGAATTCCAGAAATAGGAGTAGGTAGATTAAGCCATTGCCACAAATCCTGAGCAAATAAAATTGGCAATGTTCAAAATGCCACAATTGTGTGACATGGCACAGCACCATAAAGAATAAGAAGGTTCTATATTCAAACACTGGTCTGCGAAGTAAGCCAATCGCAATGAGGCATTTTTGTTTATTTATTCATCCTTCCGATGTGAACATGATTGGCAAGGCCAGCATTTGTTGCCCATCAATAATTTGAACCACTGCAGTCCATGAGTTGAAGGTACACCCATGGTGCTGTTAGGGAGAAAGTGCCAGGATTTTGACCCAGCGACAGTGAAGGAACGGTGATATATTTCCAAGTCGGGATGGTGGGTGACTTGGAGGGGACCCTACAGGTGGTGGGTTTCCCAGCTATCTGCTGCTCCTGTCTTTCTAGATGGTAGTGGTCGTGGGTTTCGAAGGTGCTGTCTAAGGAGAGTCTTGGTGAGTTACTACAGTGCATCTTGTAGATGGTCCACACAGCTGCCACTGTTTGGTGGTGGTGTGGGGGGTTGAATGCTTGTGGAAGTGGTAGTAATCAAGCTGCTTTGTCCTGGATGGCGTGGAGCTTCTTGAGTGTTGTTGGGCAGGAGACATGAAGGGAGCTAGGTGCAGCCATGAGGTCACTGTTCTCTTATTAATAAATCATTTTGTATTCACACCTGTGAAAGTGCATCTTTACAGGTGGTGAGCCACGTTCTTGAAGCCCTGCAGTCCATGAAGTGTTGCTACTCCCACAGTGCTTTTTGAAAGTGGGCTTCAGGAGTTTTACTCAGTGACAGTGGGCAGCACGGTAGCATGGTGGTTAGCACAATTGCTTCACAGCTCCAGGGTCCCAGGTTCGATTCCCGGCTTGGTTCACTGTCTGTGCAGAGTCTGCACGTTCTCCCCGTGTGTGCGTGGGTTTCCTCCGGGTGCTCCGGTTTCCTCCCACAGTCCAAAGATGTGCAGGTTAGGTGGATTGGCCATGCTAAATTGCCCTTAGTGTCTAAAATTGCCCTTAGTGTTGGGTGGGGTTACTGAGTTATGGGGATAGGGTGGAGGTGTGGGCTTGGGTAGGGTGCTCTTTCAAAGAGCCGGTGCAGACTCGATGGGCCGAATGGCCTCCTTCTGCACTGTAAATTCTAAAAATGATATCGTTCCAAGTCCGGATAATGTGTGGCTTGAAGGGGAACATGCAGGTGGCATTGTTCCCATTAATCAGCTGCCCTTTTCCTTCTAGGTAGTGGAGGTTGTAGGTCTGAAAAGTACTGTTGAATGAGGCTTCACGAGTTTCAGCTGTGCATCTTGTAGATGGTACTCACTGCTGCCACTGTGTGCTGATGGTGGAAAGAGTGAATGTTTAAGGTGGTGGTTTGTGTGCCAACAGAGTGGATGTGTACTGGATGAAGTTCAGAATTTTTGAGTGTTGTTGAAGCTATACTCATTCAGGTAATGTAGAGTATTCCATCACTCTCCTGACATGTGCCTTGTAGATGGTGGAAACTATTTGACAAGTGAGAAGGTGAGTTATTTGCCACAGAATTCCTAGCTTCTGACCTGCTTTTGTATCTATAGTATTTATGTGGTTGAACCAGTTAAGTTTCTCATCAATGGTAACTCCTAGGACATTGATAGTAGGGGATTCAGCATAGTAATGTCATTGAATGTCAAGGGGAGATAGTTAAATTCCTTATTGTTGGAGATGGTAATTGACTGGCACTTGTGTGGCATGAATCTTGCAGCTCTTGATACATGTGGATGCAGACTGCTTCAGTATTTGAGGAGTAGTGGATAGTACTGAACACTAATCATCAGCAAAGATCCCCATTTCTGACCTAATGATGAAGGCTTCATTGATGAAGCAGATGAAGATGGTTAGGCCTACTGAGGAACTCATGCAGCGATGTACTGAACTGAAGTGATTGACATCCAATAACCAAAACTATCTTCCTTTATGGCAGGCATGACACAAACCAATGGAAAACCTTTCCCTGCTTCCCATTGGCTTCAATTTGCTGAGCTTTCTTGATGCCACACTCATCAAATGCTACATTTATGCCAAGGGCAGTCACTCTCACTTCATCTCTGGAGTTCAACTCTTTTGGTTCATATTTGGGCCAAAGCTGTAATGAGGTTTGGAACCCAAATCAAGCATTGGTAAACATGCTATTGGTGAGTAAATTCTCCGAATAGCACTGTCAATGGCACCTTGCATTACATTGCTGATGATCAAAAGTAGACAGATGGGGCAGTAACTATCCAGGTAGGATTTGTCCTGTGAACATTACTAACAAGAGCAATTTTACACAATATCAAATAGATGACAGTCTTGAGCTATAGTGGAACAGGTTGGCTAGGGGTGTGGCTAGGTGGCTAGTTCTCGAGTACAGATCTTCAGTATCGCTGTCAGGAAATTGTCAGGGTTCAGAGCCTTTTCTATATCTAGTGTCTTCAGCTGTTCCTTTATCATCTGCAGTGAATCAAATTGGTTGGAGGCTGGCATTTGTGATGTTGGGGATCTCCAGAGAATGTTGAGATGAACCATCCACTCACATCACTGGCTGAAGATGATGATTGCAAATGTTTGAGCCTTATTTTCTACATTGAGGTGCCATCATTGAGATTGCGGATGTTCTCTGATTAAAATGTTCATCACCATTCACGACTGGATGTGGCAGGGGTTTGATGTGAATTGTTGATTGTGGGACCTCTTAGCGCTGTCGATCTCATGCTGCTCCCAGTGTTTCTCATGACCTCATGTGTATGGTCCTATTGTAAGTATGCCTTGCCTGTTGTCATTATTAAAGTTCTTAGATGGGGTTGTTCATGATCTGGAATTATAGATATTGCTTGAGGCAAGGCTGTTGGTAAACTTTACCTTTCACTGAAAATTATACAATGTATTATGTAGACTCAGCACAAGACTCTGCATAGAACTATCTCTCTCTGTGCTCTGGTGTTATTTGATTTTATATCATTAATGTAAACAGTGGGTGAGAATTCCCAGCAGTTCACGGCGCCGGCATCCTCCAGTCCCCCTGACAGGACACCTCCACCATGGGTTTCCCGGTTGTGACGGTGCGTTCAACTGGAAACCCCATTGACAGTGGCAGGACCAGAAGATCTTGTTGCCGGCCAATGGCGGGCCTCCTCCTGCCACCGCGAACCACACAAGTGGGTTTCTCTGTAAATCCCGCCCCTATATATTTACATATTAACATTAATCTTTGATACTACACCTGGTATTTTTCCATGAATACTCTCCCGCACTCTGCACTGAACTAGTGCTGATATTAATGGTAGAGCGAGGAATACGTCAGGCCATTAGATTACAGATTGTGTGCAGTATAATTCTGCTGCTGCTGATGGTCCAGAGTGTGTCATTGATACCCAGTTTTGAGTTGCTTGATCTATTCTGAATGTATCCCCTAAAGTACGGTGGTAGTGTCATACAGCGGGAATCGCATCGCGCCGGTCGGGGGCTGTTGGCAGTAGCCCCCCCGGCGATTCTCCGCCCCGCGATGGGCTGAGCGGTCACCTGTTTTTGGCCGGTCCCGCCGGTGTAAATCAAACCAGGTCCGTACCGGCGGGACCTGGCTCTGCAGGCGGCCTGCAGAGTCCTCGGGGGGACGCGGGGGGATCAGGCCCCGGGGGGTGCCCCCACGGTGGCCTGGCCCATGATCGGGACCCACTGATCCGCAGGCGGGCCTGTGCTGTGGGGGCACTCTTTCCCTCTGTGCCGCCTGCTGACAACCTCCGCCATGGCCGGCGCGGAGAAGAACCCTCTTGCGCATGCGCTGGGATGACGCCAGCACACGCTGGTGCTTCCGCGCATGCACCAACTCACGCCGGCTGGCGGAGTCCCTTCGGTGCCGGCTGGCGTGGCGCCAACCCCGCCGCGGCCGGCCTAGCCCCTGAAGGTGCGAAGAATTCTGCACCTTCCAGGCTACCTGACGCCGGGTAGAGGAGAATCCTGCCCCATAACTCTGTTTGAAGTGGTCCAGGAGCTGTCAATTAAATGTTATAAATGATGTTTATAAAATTTGTGGTTCTTTCAACAGCTGACCACTTCAAAGTTATTCAACCATGAAAGGAAATTAATGGAACAATGCTGTCAGCTGGGTATGTGTGGAAGCTGTCCATCACAGCCGAGTAAAATCAATATCAAAAATAAATTACTGACTGGCTTGCAGATCAAAGGTCTGAGAGGGTTTAGCCCCAGCTGACTATTTCTTTCTTCCCAGGTACCGCTTCCTGTGTCTGAGCCAGCAGGTGTATTGCCCAGGTGAGTGTTAAAGCAGTGATCTTGTTTTCACTGTCTCTGTGTGGACTACTTTTGAACAAAATATTTTTTTAATGGTGAGAAACTATTAAATGCCTTGAGTTCAGTGAGATTTAGGGATCGTTTTGCACAAATCACAGAAAGTTAACATGCAGAATGGCAAGCAAATTTGAAAATAAATGAAATGTTGGCTTTTATAAGGGAGTTGGTGCAAAAGAGTAAGGTAATCTTAGAAGCATAAGAGGTGATCACATTAAACCGTTTCAGATTCTAAGAGGGTAAGACGAGTTAAATGCTGAAAGGCTGTTTTCCCTGGCTGGAGAAGTTAGAATTAGAAGGCATAATTGCAGATAAAGGGTCAACATTTAGGACTGAGCAGAGGAGAAATTTCTTCACTCAGATAGTTCGGAATCCTTGGAATTTTTTTTATCACAGAAGACTCTAGGTGTTCAGTTTTTGAGTATATTAAATTAAGATCAATAGATTCTTAGAATCTAAGGGAATATGGGAATCAGGTGGGAAAGTCGAGTTGAGGTTGAAAAGCAAAACATTTTTATTGAGTAATTGAATTGTGGAGCAATCTCAAGGGGCCAAATTTTCTGTTGCTGCTTCTATTTCTTAGGATCTTGTGTGCTCACCTGCAAAATTTTGCGACAGTTAACTGTAGGCAATCAATCATATCTTAGTAAGTCAACAAAAACTTAACGTGAATAATGTGTCAAATTTGATTACTACTAGGTTTATAATTTTTCATATTAAAACAATTAATAGAAATATCTTTGGCCTCCCACTAACCCCCAAAAAATATTTGTGCAGCACCTTTTTAAGATAAAGCCTCGAGCCAAACTTCCACCTATAATATCAGGATCATTCAACAAAAGTTCACAGGCTGTGCTGCTGACAGATTCTTTCCCCCAAGAATTAATTGTTTATCAGGCAATGCTTGCTGTAGGTGCTCCCACACAAACATACAGCTTTCCACTCAGCTCAGGAAAAACGCCGGAGGCAATTTTATTTCCATTCATAATTGATAAATGAGGTACTTACAGAACAGAATTTACAGCCACTCTGCCCATCAAGGCTGCACCGGCCCTTGAAAAGAGCACCCCACCCAAGCCCCACATCTCCACCCCATCCCCGTAACCCAGTTTAACCTTTTTTGGACACTAAGGGCAATTTAGCATGGTCTCTCCACCTAACCTGCACATCTTTGGACTGTGGGAGGAAACCGGAGCACCTGGAGGAAACCCACGCAGACACGGGGAGAAAGTGCAGACTCCGCACAGGCAGTGACCCAAGCCGGGAATCAAACCTGCGACCCTGGCGCTGTGAAGCAACCATGCTAACCACTGTGCAAATTTGGAATTTGGAACCAAACCTTTCCCAATTACAATGTCAGTAGTAACATTAGCTGTATCCCAGTCATTGTTAAGTCTGGAGAAGTGCTGGGTTCCAATGACTGATGAGCAAGGACTTAGAAAAAGAACAGTTTATTGTGTACTCTTATCAGCTCTCACTTGCTGTGTGTCTGCCTGCGCTCCAGCGAGAAATCCCGCATTACCGACACATGACACCTTAAATACTCGTATCATCCCAGCGTCAACGTGGCCAACCGGTCTACATCTTCCCTGTTTAAGTTGGGACAACTGGAAGTATTAAGGTGTAACAGTGCACAAGAAGAGTCACTGGGTGAAAACAATCCACAACATACAAACTGAACAGGCTAACATCGCATAACTATTTATATTTGCGAAGCACGGATTGGGCTGCTGCAGCTGATGCATAGCCCATTGCCTCACATTGTTCCCCCCCCCCCCCCAACCTTTTGTTAAAAAACAAAGACCAATCGTAGACTAGTCCATGACATAATCCTGGAACCTTGGGCTGAATTCTCCATTCTGGAGACTAAATGTTTACGCCGTCGTGAAAACTGTGGAGTTTCACGACGGCGTGATTGGGTCCACAGCTGCAGCGATTCAACTGCTCCCAAGGGGCTAGCATGGGCGTAACGTGGAAGGCCACACTCTGGGAATGGAACGGCGGCTGGTTTGCTGGTTCCGTGATTGACGCCCCACCATGGCTGGACCTAATGCATTCTCCCCGTACCACACACAAACGTCGCAGCCAACATGGCTACAAAGAGAGCAACCCCACGCGTCTGGGACGCCGAACTGGAGACCCTCCTTGACTCTGTGGAGGAGAGGAGGCAGGTGCTGTACCCCAGTCCGGGATGGAGATCATCAGGTGCCATCGTTCGCTGTGCCTGGACGGAGGCGGGAGCCATCGTCAGCGCGGCCGGGCTGGAGACCAGTGCAGGAAGGAACTGCATGACCTCCTCAGGGCGGCCAGGGTGAG
Source organism: Scyliorhinus torazame (assembly GCF_047496885.1). Lineage (NCBI taxonomy): Eukaryota > Metazoa > Chordata > Chondrichthyes > Carcharhiniformes > Scyliorhinidae > Scyliorhinus > Scyliorhinus torazame. The sequence continues at coordinate 93,571,351 of NC_092714.1, read as the reverse complement.
TACCCAGTGCTGTACCCCTGACACCTAGCACCCTACCCCCACACACATAGGGGCTGGTTTAGCACACTGGGCTAAGTAGCTGGCTTGTAATACAGAACAAGGCAGCAGCGCGGGTTCAATTCCCATACCAGCCTCCCCGGACAGGCGCCAGAATGTGGCGACTAGGGGCTTTTCACAGTAGCTTCATTGAAGCCTACTTGTGACAATAAGCGATTATTATTATTATTACATGTGACCCTTTCCTGTTCGTGAACAGCGGCCTGTTATCCACGGGTGGCCGCAGAGCGACATGCACCCCATCGATTCCCCCCTGCACCCGGAGCATCCTGGCGACGGCAGCGAACCCCGCTGCCCGGGCATCCTGGTGGGCGCGGCCCACTGGGTACTGGATATACCGGTCCGCAAGGGCATACAGGGCATCTGTAATGGCACGGATGCACCTGTGCGCCAATGACTGGGAGATGCCGGCCAAGTCCCCACTCGGCGACTGGTAAGACCTCGTCGCATAGAGATTCAATGCCACTGTCACCTTGACGATCACCGGGAGCGGGTATCCTTCCCCATTCCCACGTGGTTCCAGATGTGCCATCATGTGGCAGATATGTCTGACAGTCTCTCTGCTCATCCGCAGTCTCCTCCTGCATGCCCGGTCCGGATGGGCATCAAAGGACATGCGGTCACGGTAGACGCCTCATCCGACACCTCCCTGGCACCACCTCCTCCTCCTCCTCATCCTGTTGGGCGGCCGGACCTCCAGCCTGAGCGGCTGCCACCTGCCCCTCTGCAGCCCGCTCCTCTGCTGCAGCCACTGCCTCCTCTCTGAACGGCCCCCGCGCACGCTACCACAGGGCTGCATGCAGGGCAGCGGCCATCGCCACTGCGGCCAACATCGCTGGTTGATGACCGAATGCCGTAATTATCTGCAGGGGTGAGAGGAACATATGTCATCATGGCGCATACACCTGTGCACAACCAGGTACCATGGGCTGCACGGTGGCCCCGGTTGTCATCGCGTACTCCAGCCACGCATGCTGCCTCATCGGTCCCCCCAGTCCTGGCACCCATCCCTGCTGCCAGGGCACCGTCTAATGCCACTGCACTCACAGGGAGCTGCCGCCGGTGTGGCCCTGGGTGGTCCCCTTGTGGGTGTCACCGGTGAGTAGGTTGGCCGTGGAGGGGGTCGGGGGCCCTTTTCTCTGCTTCCACCCTGGGGCCAGCATGTGTGGCCAGCAAGATGGCTGCCGTAATGGCGCTCGGTGCACCGCCCCTGTCCCGTCGGGGGCTCTGCAGCTGCTCGGACTGTTACTCCACCTTCCCCGTCCCTCCCCCGGCTCTGGCAGGGCCCCTCCCCCCCCCAGCAGAAAGCAGAGCCTGTGCCCGATACGGGAGCCAACAGGCCACCTCCTACCTCCTCTCGCAGCCGCCTCAGCCAGCATGCTAGCTTCACGATTTTTATGGAACATGAGAAACATTAGAAACACGCCCTCGGGAAATCGGCCCGTCCGAGGCACAGAATCGCTGAGGCCCCGGAGAATCGGTTGTCAGGGCAGATAATGAGATGTTTACTTTGTTTCGGGCCGCGGGTGCCGCGATTCCGTCGATTTCGGGGGGTCCAGGGAATCCGAATCGACGCAAAACATTAATCAGCCTTGATTTTGGCGCCGGTGCTGATTCTCCGGCCAATCGCGTTTCGCGATTTTGGCATCACCTAACGGAGAATCAAGGCCCTTGTATTTTTGGAGGCTCAGTGACTCAGTTGCTCTGATTGCGCTCCAATTCATTTACTTTGTTCATGTTCTGAACGCTGGAGGAGTGACTGGCTGCAATGTGTCTGGTGGCATAGGAAGGCAGCTGTGGTTTACATCTGCCGCATTTTGCAAACTGATTAATGGTTCCATTTGCCACATCTGTAGTAGAATTTACCAAACGCCAGACATGCAGTTTGGTTCTTTGGGTGATGGCAACCGCAGTTGGTGCAGGGTGTGTCCTGCATTACAAAAACGTCGACCTTAACGCCTTGCTACTTTTTCAGACTGCTCATTCAGCCAACATGCTAATGACTGATTGCAGTGTTAGATCTTTCTCACAAAGAAACTGCTTGATGACAAGATCCCTATGGACGCCACATACAATGTGATCCCTGATCAGCCTATAAGTAACGGTGCCAAGCACACATTTTGTTGTGGAGGTTTTTAGATTCATGATGTAGGACTGAATTGATTCGTCAAATTTTTGTTTGGCAGTATTAAACTGCCAATTTTTGGTTGGCAGTATTAAACTGTCTATCGGGTGCAATGTTCATTATTGGCCTGTAAATGTTCTGAAACATTTTTAACAATATCTCAGGATCTCCTCCTTCAATTGGAAAAAATAAGATTCAAATTTTTCGACAGCCTCGGGGCCTGCTTGATTTAGTAAATTGTATGCTTGAACCTTCTTGGATTTGTCTTATAGATGGGCAGCACAGTAGATGTGCCACTCTTTTTCAAACATTGGCAAGTTATCCGCAATGTTTTAGTCAAATACGAGCGGGTCGAAGCAATGCTTATATACTGTGTGGCTTCCCGGGGTCCAGGGAGGACTCTCGTATGACCGACACATGGCCCCTTGTCTACCCACGACATCCCAGCAACCAAATAACCACCGAGACTACAGAAGGGCTTAGACCCTGCAGACAGATTCAACCAATTATTGCACAAATGAGAATTTGGCTAATCTACTTTGAAGATTTTTCACATTGCTTTTTATTGGACTGTTTCAAATATATAAAATTAAGCTAGCCAAGTGTACAAATCAATAATGTATTTAATATATAGCTGTTGCAGAATGCAGGTTCAAGTTTGAAAAGAAAATGCAGAAATTATTTTATCCTATGTGGCATGTCCTTACAGAGGCGTGTCCTTATCTGTGATATACTTCATATATTATTGTGTCACATAACTCCTGAAGGCAGCAGCCCGATCTTTCTGTAATAATAACAGTCACGTTATCAGAAATCACCATTACTACAAGCTAAATCTGACAGAAACTGGCATATCCACACATATGCAGTTAAACATGGAAATGCAGAGGTTGCTGTATGAATTGCATTTATTCTCCATATTGTGAACTGTTTCAATCCTTGCCCATAGACTCGGCACAGGTTTCACAGTACAAACATCTGAAAAGTTTGATGCTCGGGTTTGTAGGTGCAGGTGAATTTTTATTGGAATAATAAGTGCTAATTAGTTGTGAATAACCTCTCTGGCTCTGAAAATTTTACAAATGTGAAGCCTGATTCCCTGAGAAGAAAATTAATATTACAGATTTTTTATAAATCTGCCTCTCTCTTTAATTCCCCTTGTTTCCATAAGTAGACAGGTATTCACTCACTGCAAACCTGTCTGAGCGGATGATAAGATTGCAGCCAGACTTTAGGATCTTTCCCCAGCCGGAGATTTCTCGGAACAGACATTGTGTGGACCTATGGTTCTGCAAAGCCTCATTGCAGGTTCTCTTCCAGGCTGTCTGGAAAAGGCAGGATGTCTTTTTTTCCCAGGAATGGAAGCAGGAGGTCCTCCTATCAGACCAAGGCAGCCTGGAATGAGGTGGCAACGCAGGGCATCACCAATGGGGCCCACACCAGAACACTGCTCCAGTGTAGGAAGAGGATGAACAATTTCCTGCCTCTGCAAGGGTAAGTGACACTGTCTATAGTTACAGCAAAGTCATCCTCATGAAGGCATCGGGCATCGGGTAGTGTAATTGTGCGACTTGGACCGGTCATTCTACCACATCCCACTGCACATTCTCAATGTGATGTTCTTTCCCTTCTACCCAATATCCTTAAATGAACCCTCAGGGCCCCATACCACATTGCATTGACCCAACCTTTAGAGCCATCTCTCTCCCACCATCCCTGCCCAGAAACATCCCTCAGGACACCATTCGCAGGACCCCTACATCAAACATCCCACATACGTGCCTTAATTGAGCAGGAGGCCAGAAACCAGGGGCGGGATTCACCGAACCCCCGCCGGGCCAGAGAATCGGCAGGGGGCGGCGTGAATCCTGCCCCCGCTGGCTGCCGAATTCTCCAACGCTGGGGTTTTGGTGGCGTGGGAATCGCGGCGCGCCCGTCGGCGGCCGCTGGCAGCACCCCCTCCCGCCGCGATTCTCCTGCCCGCGATGGGCCGAGCAGCCGCCCGTTTTAGGCCGGTCCTGCCGGCGTAAATTGGACCTGGTACTTACCGGCGGGACCTGGCACTGCAGGCGGCCTCTGGGGTGCTCGGGGGGGGCGGGGGGATCTGGCCCCGGGGGGTGCCTGCACGGTGGCCTGGCCCGCGATCGGGGCCCACCGATCCGCGGGCAGACCTGTACCGTGGGGGCACTCTTTCCCTCCGCACCGGCTGCTGTGTACCTCCGCCATGGCCGTTGCGGAGACGAACCCCCCTGCGCATGCACTGGGATGATGCCAGCACACGCTGGCGCTCCCGTGCATGCACCAACTCGCGGCGGCCGGCGGAGGCCCTTTGGCGGCGGTTGGCGCTGTGACAAACCCCTTCCGCGCCAGTTGATGCGGCACCAACCCCACCGGCGCCGGCCTAGCCATTGAAGGTGCGGAGGATTCCGCACCTTCCGGGCGGCCCGACGCTGGAGTGGTTCACGCCACTCCTTGGCGCCGGGACTGCCCGCCCCACCAGGTAGGGGAGAATCCCACCCATTAAGTTCAGGGAAATTTGGGCTCCCTGACAGCAAGCATTGGGAGAGCTTTTGCATCAACTGCATGTCACACGTGCTTGGTAAAGGGCCATCTCACACAAAATAAGTCCCTTTCCCAATTAAGTTATCCATGAGTTATTCTTCAGATTTGCAACTGCATACATTTGGAATGCAGCAGGTGAGGTTGCAAACTTGCTAGAGTTGGAGAGAGCAGCCACTGTTTTTCCATCTCTGGGAGCATTGTTTAACAAAGCAATGATCAGATGGTGGCAGTCTCAGGGGTACTGGGTAGTAAGGCTGGCTGAGGGAGGGAGTCGGGGAAGGGAGGGAGGCAAGATGTCCGTGCTATCTGTTTGAAACAGTGAAAGTGGTTGTAGTTTCCTGACAGTATGTCTCTTTGCAAAAGCATTACTTTATTCTGGAAGCAGGAAACTGTCTGAGTCAGGTCAGAAATAATATTTTCCTTCCCTGGAGTGCCAAGCTGAGAGTTTTTGATGCTGCATAATATAAGTGAGAAATATCAGACCCTGCATCCATTTGTTATCTTTCAGCAGTTGATAACATTTTTTTTCCTTCAAGAAAAGTAATGATAGGCTCCAACTGTTCCACAAACCTATTCAAGATGTTGTTGGCTGACAACCACCTCGCAAAGCAGTAGAAGGAGGTGTCGTCAGACTTGTCTTCACGATCCAGCTCTTCTCTAAAATGTTTGGACTGTCGGTGGATATTTCTATTTCAGTGGATAAAATTGACAATATTGAGGAGTGTTTTCATAACATTTTTGTACTGGTGTATCTGGCTGCTGGATGTTCACAATGAGTGATACAATAATTAGAGAGAAACTCAAAAATGTGGGATCACTTTTCAAGAATACAATTATTGCAGGTTCTCCATCCGTTACAACACTGATGAATTTATACAGTGGTATATCAGCATTTGTCAACACTCTGTTAAGTCAACACCACAAGTTGTTCTTCTAGCACCACTAAGTACAACATTTTTTCTTTCACAATTACATCCGAGGAAGTATAACAAAAAAATGTCACCAGTTGTGGATGGTCTTGTATGTCTGTGGATTCAAGAGCTAAGCTGAATGCTCCACATTTCTTCAGATCGCTTTTGATTTGATTTGATTTATTATTGTCACATGTATTAGTATACAGTGAAAAGCATTGTTTCTTGCATGCTGTACAAACAATGCATACCGTACTTAGGGAAGGAAGGAGAGACTGCAGAATTTAATGTTACAGTTATTGCAAGGTGTATAGAAAAGATCAACTTAATACGAGGTAGGTCCATTCAAAAGTCTGATGGCAGTAGGGAAGAAGCTGTTCTTGAGTCGGTTGGTACGTGACCTCAAACTTTGATATCTTTTTCCTAACGGAAGAAGGTGGAAGAGAGTGTATCCAGGGTGCGTGGGGTCCTTAATTATGCTGGCTGCCTTTCTGAGGCAGCGGGAATTATAGATAGAGTTAATGGATGGGAGGCTGGTTTGCGTGATGGACTGGGCTACATTCACAACCTTTTGTTGTTTCCTGCGGTCTTGGGCAGAGCAGGCTCCATACCAAGCTGTGATACAACCAGAAAGAATGCTTTCTATGCTGCATCTGTAGAAGTTGGTGAGGGTTGTAGCTGACATGCCAAATTTCCTTAGTCTTCTGAGAAAGTAGAGTCATTGGTGGGCTTTCTTAACTATAGTGTCGGAATTGGGGGACCAGGACAGGCTGTTGGTGATCTGTACACCTAAAAACTTGAAGCTCTCAACCCTTTCTACTTCGTTCCCATTGATGTAGACAGGGGCATGTACTCCACTACGCTTCCTGAAGTCAATGACAATCTCCTTCGATTTGTTGACATTGAGGGAGAGATTATTATCGTCGCACCAGTTCACCAGATTACATTGAGGGAGAGATTATTGTCGTCGCACCAGTTCACCAGGTTTTGTATCTTGTTTGCAACATCAGCACTGATCTGAAAGATACGCCTCTCCATAGTGCGGAATGAAATTGGAATTTCTGTTATTGTCGCTGAAATTTAGTATTCTTTGGATCTAAAACTGCAGCAACTTCAGTAATATTCTTAACAAATTGTTCATCAGAGTATGGGTGTTTGGCATGAGCAAGATTCCATGACATAAAACTAGCCTTGGTTGTTGTGTCAGCTTCCTTACTGAGCATTGAAAGTAGAGTCTGCTGACTATTTAGGGATGGTTTTAAATAGTTAATTTGTTTTTCTGTACTGCTGATTTAGAAGGCTAGTTAGATGAAAACGTTTTTGTGATTCGTTTTGAAGTGGAATTTCAAGTTACTGGCATTTTAATGTTTAAGTGATACACATGGGTTTCCTAACTTTCATGGTTAATGCAAAATCTTCCTCCCGTCCTGTCTTAAAACATCTGTTTCAATCTTAATGCTTCTGTTTCTTACAGAAGTGTCATTTTAGTTCACAAAGTTGACACAGGATTAACACGTAAACCTTCAGCTTTTCCACACTAACCTTCCAGCTTTCAGAAAATGGTCACTGGGTGTCATGCGACTATATTTGGGAAAACTACAAAATAAATCTCATGGCAATGCTGGAATGAATTGATAAATAGGAGCATCAGGAAGATCAATGATTCACACCAGAACTGTTGCAAGGTTTCTTCTGTAGTTTCCCATTTGTCCTCCACTGGTCCGCGTGTATTTGTGAGACATGAATGTAGTTACCAGACTACCAGAATGAAGTTACCAATGAAAGATGTTGGCCGCGATCTAACCAAATTGGAACAGATACCCGTGACGAGTGTGGTGATATCATGGTTGGGTTGTAATTCACCGACTGAGTATTAGAAGTTTCATTAGTATATAAGTGAATGCTAGAGTCAGGTGACCTCCGACTGACTGGAGGGAGCTTGAGAGAGGTTGCTTGTGCATGATTATACTCTTATTCATCTGGTATTTTGCATATAGTTGACCCACAGTTAACGTTAATAAATCGTTCATAGCTTTAGCTACAAGTGTTCTTGTAATATAAAGTCAGGCCATCCCCCAAGAACATCAGATGGCACCAGGGCTGAATGGTATTAAAAAGCTATCAGCCTGCCACGAGTTCCACAAAGATTTGAAGATTTTGCAGACTGCCAGACATAACAACATAGAGTCATTAACGCCACCAATCAGTCTCAGATTTTATGGTAATGCGGACAGAAACTGGTGTGCTTTTAAACAACAATTTGATCTGTTTCTTACTGCAGTAAATTTAGGTGATCAATCAGATTCTCATAAGGTAGAGATGCTCCTCACAGCAGCAGGGCCCAAAACAATTGTTGTGTTTGATATGTTGAAATTTGCAAACGATGATAGTAAAAATGGTAACAAAGCAATTTGAGATTTGATGCATACTGCACCCCGAGGAAGAATTACATTTATGAATGCTATGTGTTTAGATCACGTTTGCAGAAGACAAAAGAGTCCATAGATATTTCATCACTGATGTAACGTTAAAAGCTAAAACCTGTAATTTTTCTGCGATGGAAACTTCCATAATTCGGGACAAGATTGTGTTTGGTGTGAATGAAAATAAGCTGAGGGAATGGTTACGGAGAGAATCGGAGCTGTCTTTGGAACAAACAGTTAAGATTTATCAGGCTCACGAGCTAGCATCACAGCATTCTAAAATGTTTCTCAGTAATGGCGGAGTCACTCCGATTACTGTTCTTTTTCCAACAAGGCAGGAAACATCCAAAAAAAGGAGTGAAAGTACATGTAGCTCTTCGCACACCAACAAACAGGTTAAAGGTCAGGACAAAGTATTTCTGCTTAAAATATGTGGTCAAAGGCACATATTAAGGCAGTGTCCAGCATTTGGCAAGTTTTGTTCTGGATGCAAAGGAAAAAATCACTTTGCTCAGAAGCCAGTCGCTGTTGCTGCATCGGGGCGTTTTTTTCAGGCCCCGTGAAGTCGTCCATTCCGGGGTCCTTGGCCATCAGCCAAGATGGCGGCGGCCCTCCCTCCCGCATGGAGTCCGGGACTAAGGGGGGGGGTGGCCAGGGGGTCAGTTGTGGTGGGGGTCCACAGTGCCCAAAGGGCAGCCGCGCGGTCGGGGGCGTATCGAGTCCGGGACCCAAAATGGCGGTGCCTGTTGGCCGCACATAGATCGTTGGAGGGGGGGGTGTCGTGGGGGGGGGGGGGTCGGTCGTGGCGGAGGTCCATGGTGCCCAAGGGGCAGCCGCGCGGTCGGGGCGTATGGAGTCCGGGACCTAAAATGGCGGCGCCCATCCTTCCCGCATGGAGTCCGGGACCTGAGATGGCGGCGCCCCTCCCTCCCGCATTGAGTCCGGGACCCAAGATGGCGGTGCCCGTTGGCCGCACATGGATCTTCAGGGGGAGGGCAGGGGGTCGGTTGTGGTGGGGGTCCACAGTGCCCAAGGGGCAGCCGCGCGGTCGGGGGCGTATCGAGTCCGGGACCCAAAATGGCGGCGCGTGTTGGCCGCACATGGATCATTGGGGGGGTTGAGTTTGGGGTCCTTGTTCTCCCCGGTAGATTGCGGCGACCCCCCGGGCCTGGCACACCGCTACAAGGTGCCCTTTTTTGCCGCACCCTTTGCAGAGTGCTGAGCGGGCCGGGCAGCGCAGCCGGGGTTGTTTTGTTTGCCCGCAAAAGTAGCAGCGGGGCCCCGCCGTGTGGGCTGGCGCTCTGGCAGCACAGGCCTGCGGGGGGGGTGGGGATGCCGGGGGGTCGGTGGTGGCGGGGGTCCACGGTGCCCAAGGGGCAGCCGCGGGGTCGGGTGCATAGGCACGGGAGTTCTGTGACGCCACATCGAGCGATGCAACGAGGGCCCGTGCCTCCTTGAGGCCTAGTGCGTCTCTCTCCAGCAATCGCTGGCGAATTTGGGACCAGAGCATACCTGCTACGAAGGCATCCCGAACTAGTAGTTCCGTATGTTCATTAGCCGAAACCGATGGGCAGTTGCAGTTTCTCTCCAGTATCAACAGCGCACTGTAGAATTCGTCCAGCGATTCCCCGGGGGTCTGCCATCTCATCGCGAGCTGGTGGCATGCGTAGACCTGGTTGATGGGCTGAACATAGACTCCCCTCAGCATGGCGAGCGCCGACTGGAAATCCTCCGCGTCCTCTATGAGAGTGTAGATTTCCGGGCTCACCCTGGAATGCAGGACTTGCATTTTCTGGTCTTCTGTCGTCACGCAGGTGGCCGTTCGGAGGTATCCTTCGAAACACGCTAGCCAGTGTTTAAAAGTGGCCGCTGAGTTTGCCGCGTGGGGGCTGATTCGCAGACACTCCAGAGTGATTCGGAGCTCCATGTCCTTTAAGTTTGCGTAATAAATTGGAGCACAATCAATCACTCACGAGACGAGAAGAGATGGCTTTATTACGCAGACTTGTTCCCCAGCAGCACAGTTACAGAATGTGGTTGCTGGGAGAACCCGGGCTCTTATACTCCGCCTTACTGGGTGGAGCCAGTAGGCTGCTGATCCAATTGGGACCCAGAGTCTATCCACCAATAGCCTCTCGGCATCACAGGGTACCGTAATACCCCTAATACATACCACCACAATTATGTTGTGAATGGAATAGCTGGGAATTTAAAAACTCCTCTCTCGTTCGATCCTCCCTCCCTCTGGGGTACGATTAGCTAGGTTTGCAGCACAAGGGGGAACTGCACTCTCTGCTGTAGAGCCTCATGCAGCTTGCGAACTGTGGTTTGGCCACCCCTGAGGTAGAGGAATGTGACCGTCCCTTTGATTGTCAAAATCTGCCTTGGAAAAAGCGCAACAAATTTTATATCCGTATCTGAGTTCCTGAAGTCATTCAATTCAAGAGCATTTGCTAAATTAATGTAAATTGAGGGAAATATTTAAATACTATTTGGTGCAGCAATTGTATAAACTTTTAAGAGTGATGATAAATCGTATCCTGAAGGCTCTTGAAAATATCTGAGCACAGAGCCTTGCTAGATATAGTCTATAAATGTATGGTGCATGTGGTTAGGTTCACCACCTAGCCTGAGGCTATATCTAATTTAATTTAAAAATGTTAAAGGAGCCCACTATATCCAAAGCAGCTACAAACACAAAGGTTGAGTTCCTCTGAAGTGAAATGAGAAACATAAATTGTGAACTGAGAAAGAATTAATAGTCACGTGGTAAAGGAGACAGCAGAGATGAGAAGCCATAATATGATGGCATTTGAATTTGAGGAAGGTGGGCAGGTGGAATTGTCCCAGAAGTCAGCAAAATCCGATCTTGGGCAAGGAAAGCAGCGTTTGACCCATTGACGGGAATGGCAGCTCTTTCTGTCATTGTGCAAAATTTCATTGAAAAAAATGCAGAGGCATGGGTTTTATGTCAGATCGCTGGCAGGGCAGCCTCTGACACGCCCATCCCGCCGTTAGCTCAGGCATTCAGTAATCTGGGCACCATGTTTAGAGGCCACCCCTGCACTCTCGAAGGGATCAAAGGCTGCTGGAAGGCCATGGCTTCAAAGGCCATGCTCCCAAATTCAGAGACACCTCTCTTGATCGCCTGCTGGTTGCAGTGAAGGCCTGCCACAAAGTTCACTACCACTGCTCTGGGTGAAGAATCTCACCCAAGGTGACCAATTCAGCATGGGGATGGTAGCAGCCATGATGAATGACAGCACCATACAAAAAAGGACAGCCGCCCGATACAGGGAGAGGATGAATAATCTCCTCTCTTACGCCAGAGTATATCATCCTCCTCATCACTATGTACTCACACACTCACAAACCCATCACACATCCACAGGAATCTCACTCATTGCAGGCTCAAGGAAGACCAACACTAATTTGCTCACACGCACCTTCATCTCCTCTGCTGTTCATGTCCTCATCCCATCCACAGCACCATTATGGATCCAAATATGTTCGGCATCCTTCTCATCTGGCATGGCAGGTGCCCTGCTTAAATTCTTTCCACCTGTTGGCATGCAGGACACGCTGGCTCATAACAAGAGTGAGAAGTCCCAAACTGGCTGTGGAATTCCCAAACCAAAGGTCCTGACTGACTTTGAGAATAGAGCCATCAAACTGGCCAGCGAGGATGTGGACCGTTCCTATGCTGATGGTGAGGATCACCCAAACCCCCCACCTGCACAGTGACACACACCTCAGTGGGACCTAGCTCTAGAGTAGTCTCAGGGGCACAACCTGGTGAGCACAGCTTACTGTCTAATCCACAGCTGGCAGAGGCAGGGACATCCCAGGATGCCAGCACTCCGAGGTCAACTTGAGCCAGGAATCTGCTGAGTCCATGTCAGATAATGAGCTCTACATCCCAGGGACATCCACCAGGTGACTCTGGGGGCATCCAGCTACTTCCAATATCATCCTCCTGTGACTCCCATCAGCTCCAGCTCTGGATGCTGAGGAGGGTGCCACTGCAATAGAATAGTACCCTGAAAGCAATCCTTGGCCCTCCAGAGTATGGCCACCAAGGTTATCACATGCAATGGCTGTAGCAGTCAGCAGGTTGCCTCCAACTCTGCTGTGGATGTCATCAAAATAGAGCGAAAGAGTCCATAAGACCATAAGACATAGGAGCAGATTTAGGCCACTCGGCCCGTCGAGTCTGCTCCGCCATTCAATCATGGCTGATAATTTTCTCATCCCCAGATCCCCTTATTAATCAAGAACCTATCCATCTCTGTCTTAAAGACACTCAGTGATTTGGCCTCCACAGTCCTCTGCGGAAAAGAGCTCCACAGGTTCACCACCCTCTGGCTGAAGAAATTCCTCCTCATCTCTGTTTTAAAGATTTAGCCTGCGATTGTATCCTCTGCTTCTAGTATTTCCTACTAGTGGAAACATCCTCTCCAAATCTACTCTATCCAGGCCTCTCAGTATCCTGAAAGTTTCAATAAGATCCCCCCTCATCCTTCTAAACTCCAACAAGTACAGTACATACCCAGAGTCCTCAGAGACCGTTCCTCATACAACAAGCTCTTTGTTCCAGGGATCATTCTTGTGAACCTCCTCTGGACCCTTTCCAAGGCCTGCACGTCCTTCCTTAGATAGGGGCCCAAAACTGCTCACAATACTCCAAATGGGGTCTGACCAGAGCCTTGTACACCTTCAGAAGTACATCCTGGTCTTGTATTCTAGTCCTCTTGACGTGAATGCAAACATTGCATTTGCCTTCCTAACTGCGAACTGAACCTGAATGTTAACCTTAAGAGAATCATGAACAAGGACTCCCAAGCCTCTTTGTGCTTCTGATGTCCTAAGCATTTCCCCATTTAGAAAATAGTCTATGCCTCCATTTCTCCTTCCAAAGTGCAGAACCTCACACTTTTCCACATTGCATTTCATCTGCCACTTCATTGTCCACTCTCCTAGCCTGTCCAAATCCTTCTGCAGCCCCCTTGCTTCCTCAATACTACCTGCCCCTCTACAGGGGCGGGATTCTCTGTGAATCGGCACAATGGGCCGAACCCGGCGCCAAAAACGACACGAATCACTCCAGGATCGAGCCCCCCGAAACGTCGCGAATTCTCCGGCCGAGAATGGACTAGTAGCAGCGTGATGCCATTCGCGACGGCATCACCCGTCATGGACGCACGCACCGTCAGTGACGCTGCGCGGCCACACTGCACAAAAGATGCCCCCCCCTGGAGATCCAGCAAGATGGCCACCCGCCGTGCAGCGCCAATTGAGAGCCCCAACTGCCTGCTCCTCTTTCCCCCTTCCCCATCCCCCTTCCCCCATATCCCCCCTTCCTCCATATCCCACCTTCCACCGTATCACCCCTTCCCCATATCCCCTTCCCCCATATCCCCCTTCCCCCATATACCCCCTTCCCCATATCCCCTTCCCCTATATCCCCCCTTCCCCCAGATCCCCCTTACCCCAGATCCCCCTTCCCCATATCCCCCATATCCCCTTCCCCAGATACCCCCTTCCCCCATATCCCCCTTCCCCCATATCCCCCCTTATCCCTGTTCCCCCATATCCAACTTCCCCCATATCCTTGTTCCCCATATCCCCCCTTCCCCCATATCCCCTTCCCCCATATCCCCCTTTCCCCCATATCCCCCTACCCCCATATCCCCTACATCCCCTTCCCCCATATCCCCCTTCCCCTATATCCCCCCATATCCTCCTCCCCATATCCCCCCTTCCCCATATCCCCTTCCCCTATCCCCAATTCCCTCATATCCCCCTTCCCCCATATCCCCCTCCCCCATATCCCCCATCCCCCATATCCCCCTCCTTCATATTCCCCTTCCCCCATAAACACCATATCCCCCTTCCCCCCATATCTCCCTCCCCATATCCCCATATCCCCTTTCCCCATATCCCCCCTTCCCCATATCTCCCTTACCCCTATCCCCCTTCCCCCATACTCCCCTTCCCCCCATATCCCCCCGCCCCCATATTCCCCCTACCCCCATATCCCTCATATACCCTTCCCCCATATCCCTCCTTTCCCCATATCCCCCCTTCCCCCATATCCCCCTTCCCCCATATCCCCCTGCCCCATATCCCCCCCCACGTGGGAGCCAGGGACAGACCCGGAGCACCAGGCGGACGCCGCCCACATCTAGTGCGAGTGCGGCGACGCCGGCGGGCCACACCCAATGATGAGGAGGGCAGCAACAGCAACAGGCCCCCGTCGCAGCCGACCCAGGACACTGATGCACAGGACACTGACGCACAGGATACCGACACACAGGACCCTAACACACAGGACCCAAACACACAGGACACCGACACCCAGGACACAGACGTACACGACACCCACACACGGGACAGATGGACATGAATCACCACTCCAGGGGACCCCGGACTTCAGGTCGGATGAGGAGCACGCCATTAAGCCACTGCTAGCTCCGACACCCTCCACCATCGTAGAGCCACTCACTTCGGTTGGGCACTTTAGTGATGAGGCATCTGGGACACTAACTGGTGCGCACAACACAGCCGTCCCGGTACAGCAGGTGTCGGGGGGGGTGTCGGGTGCTCGGTCCGTTCGCATCCCCGACCCATGTAGAGGCCCGGGGGCCATCGGGCACCCCGAGGGAGGAGGAGGTGCTGGGCCCGTTCCGGGTCCCCTGTATGGGAGGTCCCGGAACACCGCGACACCTCGGTCTCGGAACACCGCGACACCTCGGTCTCCCCCCCCCACCTCCGTCCCAGGTGCAGCTGGTGGGCAACGGGCAGGACAGGCTGGCAGCTCAACATCCCAGTCACCCGAGCCGCAGGCTGGCCCATCTAGGCCGGGCCGCCCCAGGAAACGGCCGCCAAAGGGGTCCCTAGTCACAGGGCAGGAATCACTGGAGTCCACCTCCAGTTCTTCTGCACCGTGTGGGGACCACCTAGATGTAGTCATAGAACCCGTAAGGCCAAAAAAGTAGACACTGAGGAACTTGGCACGGGTGCAGGGCACAGATTAGTTCTGGGGCTAGGGCACGTGTATGAACTGTTTGTTGTTGAAATCACTTTCCCACCTACAGAAGCTG
Organism: Scyliorhinus torazame; assembly: GCF_047496885.1. Taxonomy (NCBI): domain Eukaryota; kingdom Metazoa; phylum Chordata; class Chondrichthyes; order Carcharhiniformes; family Scyliorhinidae; genus Scyliorhinus; species Scyliorhinus torazame. The sequence goes on along the minus strand of NC_092714.1, from coordinate 93,556,170 downwards.
CCTTGTGCTCTGTCTGATGCGTGCGGTGGTGTGAGGTGAACGCCAGTGGGTGTGTGAGGGGTGATAGAACGTCGGCCTCAGGTGAGTGTGCCCCCCCTCCTACCGAGTCGCCTTCGCCATCCCCCCGGGCAGACAACGGGACCGTGCGCTGCAGTGTCACGGCCGCATACAGGGACAGTCCGGGTGGAGGGTGGTACTGTGGCCATGGGTCAGATATTGTCCAACGATGTAGAGCCCAGAGCTTATCGCAGGGCGGGTTGTCATCATCCTCCATGGCCTGCAATAGACACGCCTCCACCGGCGACCGTGTGAGCCCGGCCTGTTGTGCCGCAGGTGGATGTGCAATGGAGGGGTGGTGTGCATGCGGGTGGGTGCGGGGGTTGGTTTTGGGTGGGTGGGGTGAGGGTGGTTGGTGTTGGGTGGTTGGGGTGAGGGTGGTTGGTGTTGGGTGGGTGGGGTGAGGGTGGTTGGTGTTGGGTGGGTGGGGTGAGGGTGGTTGGTGTTGGGTGGGTGGGGTGAGGGTGGTTGGTGTTGGGTGGGTGGGGTGAGGGTGGTAGGCTGGTGCCGCGGTGTGCAGTATGTGCCCATACTCGTCGATTCCCACCCCCCCCTAGTCCGTGAGCCGGGGCGGCTATCAGCCTGTCCCGTGCCCGCTGGCCCAGCCGATAATGGTGGGCAGCCTCACATCCATGTCCACCTCATCTGTCCTGACCATTGCCCCCATCCTCCTCATCTGGGGAGATTTGCGCCTTGTCTTGCTGTTCCTCCCTTCCCCCTCCTCTGCCTGCAGCACATCGCCCCTCTGCTGGGCTAGATTGTGCAGGACGCAGCAGACCACACCGATGCGGCCGACCCTGTCTGACGGGTACTGGAGGGCCCCTGCAGAGTGGTCCAGGCACCTGAATCGCATCTTTAGCAGCCCAAAGCACCTCTCTATCACACTTTTGGTCACTGCATGGGCATCGTTGTAGCGGTTCTCCGTGTCAGTCTGTGGCCTCCGTATAGGCGCCATCAGCCACGACCGCAACGGGTAACCCCTGTTGCCCAGCAACCAGCCCCTCAGCTGGGGGGGGGGCGTCGCTCGAAAATGGTGGGATGAAAGATTGCGCCAATACGAATGAATCATGTACACTGCCCGGGTACCGGGCACAGACGTGCAGGATCCTCATGCGGTGGTCACAGACCACCTGCACGTTCATGGAATAGGTCTCCTTCCTATTCGGAAACACGGCCCTGTTATCCGCCGGTGGCCGCACAGCTACATGCATCCCATCGATCGCCCCCTGGACCATGGGCATCCTGGCCACGGGAGCGAAGCCCGCTGCCCGGGCATCCAGGCTGGCCCGGTGCACAGGGAACTGGATGTAGTGGTTGTTATGTTATGCTTCTTCATGTTGCATAAGCTGCTTCCTTGATGTATGCTCTGACAAAGGAAGGTTCAGACTTGGAGATAGCTTTAACACATGTATTGAACAGTTAACAATTCTGCTACTTGAGTTTGACTCTCCTGCTAATCTTGCTATAGTAACTCAATCTAACTAACCAGCCTGCTCTAAGCCATGCGGTGGGTGTGATGCTTCTGATCTGGCCCTGTGCTTCTCTCTGAGTGTCGCCTGTGGAAAGAGAAAGAGCATGTGTGCCCTGTCCTTTTATATGGGTTGCCCCCTTGTGGTAGTGTCACCTGTGGGTGTCTTGACTGCCCATTGATCGTGTCCTATTCTGTGTGTTCATTAGCTGTATGTCTGTATGTCATCATGTCTCTGGTGCTCCCTCTAGTGTTTACTCAATCCTAGTGTATCTACATTAACCCCTTGTGTACTTACAGTGATGCCTATCACCACAGCAGTCCGCAATGGCATATAGGGCGTCTGTCACTGCACGGATGCACCGGTGCACCGATGCCTGCGAGATGCCGGAGAGGTCACCGCTCGGTGCCTGGAAAGACCATGCGGCATAGACGTTCAGGGCCACCGTAACCTTGACAGCCATGGGGAGAGGGTGTCCTCCCCCAGTGCCACGCGGTGCCAGGTGTGCCATCAGGTGGCAGATATGTGCCACGGTTTCCCGGCTCATCCGGAGTCTCCTCCTGCATGCCCGGTCCGTGACGTCCTGGTACGACGAGCGGGGCCGGTACACACGGGACCTCATCGGGCCTCTCCGTCGCCGTGGCACAACCACCACTTCCTCCTCCGCCTCGTCCTGTCGTGCAGTCAGCCCTCCAGCCTGGGCGGCTGCCACCCGCATCCCTGCGGCACGTTCTTCTGCGGCAGCCTCCGCCGCCTCCCTGGCACGCTCCTGCTCCAGCTCCCCCAGGGCAACATGTAGAAGTGCGGCTCCCGCCACGGCGACCAGCATCGCTGGGTGATGACCAAACATAATAATGGCCTTCAGGGGGTGGGGAGTGGTGGGGATTGACGACATGTCACCATTGCCCATACCCGCCCCCCCCCCCCCCCCCCCCCCCAACAGCTAAGTGCCATGGGCTGCATGGTCGCAACTGTTGCCAGCTGGCACATGGCCAGGCGGACACCCGCCCCCCCTCCCCGGCACGCACCGTCCCCAAATCCCCCCCCCTCCTCCCCGGCACGCACCCTCCCCAACCCCCCACCCCTCTCCTCCCCGGCACGCTTCCTCTCCATCACACACCCTCCCCGGCCCCACCCTCTCCTCCCTGGCACGCACCCTCCCCAACACTCCCCCCTCCCCAGCACGCACCATCCCCAAACCCCCCCTCTCCTCCCTGGCACGCACCCTCTTCATCACTCGCCCTCCCCAACCTCCCCCCCCTCTCCTCTCCGGCACGCACCCTTTCCATCACGCACCCTCCCCAACACCGCCCTCTCCCCCAGCCCCTCCCCCCCCAGCACCTCCCCCCCCGGCACGCACACTCCAACGGCTCCTGTGACCCCCCCCCCCTCTCCGGACGCACCCTTTCCATCACGCACCCTCCCCAACACCGCCCTCTCCCCCAGCCCCTCCCCCCCCAGCACCTCCCCCCCCGGCACGCACACTCCAACGGCTCCTGCGACCCCCCCCCCCTCTCCTCTCCGGCACGCACCCTTTCCATCAAGCACCCTTCCCAACACCGCCCTCTCCCCCAGCCCCTCACCCCCCCAGCACCTCCCCCCCCCGGCACGCACACTCCAACGGCTCCTGCGACCCCCCCCCCTCTCCTCTCCAGCACGCACCCTTTCCATTAAGCACCCTTCCCAACACCGCCCTCTCCCCCAGCCCCTCACCCCCCCAGCACCTCCCCCCCCCGGCACGCACACTCCAACGGCTCCTGTGACCCCCCATCCATCACCTGCGGCCGTGCCGTCACTTCTCCGGCGGCCGCTCCATGCTGACCCCTACCTCCGCCCTGGCCGTCGTCAACTGGTTGACACCGTTAAATAGGTGGTTTAATTTACGCTGGATTTCGGCCCATCCGGTTGGAGAATTGGGGTGGCCCCCGGGGCCGTTGCGACGCGTCGGTCCTCGACATTCTCCGAGGCGCGCGGCGCGATTCACATCGACGGGATTTTGGGGGGGCCGGAGAATATCGCGGGGGCGCCCGGGCGGGATTTACGCCGCCTCCCGGCGATTCTCCGACCCACCAGGGGGGTCGGAGAATCCTGCCCCAGATCTCTGTATCATCTGCAAACTTAGCAACAGTGCCTTCAGTTCCTTCTTCCAGATCATTAACGTAAATTGTGAAAAGTAAAGTAAAGTAGATGTAGTTGCACAACATGGACACGGGTGTTAATCACTTGTATATAATGTTCACCAATCTAAATTTGCTCATAAACATGTCTCCTTCTTTTGGTGAGATGTGTTTGTGCCATTCAGAAGTAAAACTTTGGTCCCTGCACAAAATGAAGTGTGCAGTGAGGAATCCTCTGACCACAGGAAATTGTCCATCCCAAATCACTGCCCACATCAGTGATGCCTGCACATTGAGGTGGATTGTGTTTACTACAAGAATGTCATGTCCTACCATTGTTGCGCCACATGTTGTTCTATGTGCTCTGAGCGCATTTCAGTTGGGGATGTTCCCCCTTCTTAACTGCATCCTTGACAGATAGATATAGGTGTAATGCTGAAGGTGATAAGAACGTAAGAACATAAGAACTAGGAGCAGGAGTAGGCCATCTGGCCCTTCGAGCCTGCTCCACCATTCAATGAGATCATGGCTGATCTTTTGTGGACTCAGCTCCACTTTCCCGTCTGAACACCATAATCCTTTATTCCTCAAATAACTATCTATCTTTATCTTGAAAACATTTAATGAAGGAGTCTCAACTGCTTCACTGGGCAGGGAATTCCATAGATTCACAACTCTTTGGGTGAAGAAGTTCCTCCTAAACTCAGTCCTAAATCTACTTCCCCTTATTTTGAGGCTCTGCCCCCTAGTTCTGCTTTCACCCACCAGTAGAAACAACCTCCCCGCATCTATCCTATCTATTCCATTCATAATTTTATATGTTTCTATCAGATCCCCCTGCATCCTTCTAAATTCCACCGAGTACAGTCCCAGTCTCCTCAACCTCTCCTCATAATCCAACCCCCTCAACTCTGGGATTAACCTAGTGAATCTCCTCTGCACACCCTCCAGCACCAGTACGTCCTTTCTCAGGTAAGGAGACCAAAACTGCACACAATAATCCAGGTGTGGCCTCACTCACACCTTATATAGTTGCAGCATAACCTCCCCAGTTTAAACTCCATCCCTCTAGCAATGAAGGACAAAACTCCATTTGCCTTCTGAATCACCTGTTGTACCTGTAAACCAACGTTTTGCGACTCATGCACTCGGACACCAAGGTCCCTCTGCACAGCAGCATGTTTTAATATGTTATCATTTAAATAATAATCCCATTTGCTGTTATTCCTACCAAAATGGATAACCTCACATTTGTCAACATTGTATTCCATCTGCCAGACCCTAACCCATTCACTTAAACTATCCAAATCCCTCTGCAGACTTCCAGTATCCTCTGCACTTTTTGCTGTACCACTCATCTTAGTGTCGTCTGCAAACTTGGACACATTGCACTTGGTCCCCAACTCCAAATCATCTATGTAAATTGTGAACAGCTGTGGGCCCAACACTGATCCCTGAGGGACACCACTAGCTACTGATTGCCAACCAGGAAACACCCATTAATCCCCACTCTTTGCTTTCTATTAATTAACCAATCCTCTATCCATGCTACTACTTTACCCTGAACACCATGCATCATTATCTTATGCAACCTTTTGTGTGGCACCTTGTCAAAAGCTTTCTGGAAATCCAGATACCCCACATCCATTGGGTCCCCGTTGTCTACCGCACTGGTAATGTCCTCAAATAATTCCACTAAATCAGTTAGGCACGACCTGCCCTTTATGAACCCATGCTGCGTCTGCCCAATGGGACAATTTCCATCCAGATGCCTCGCCATTTCTTCCTTGGTGATAGATTTCAGCATCTTCCCTACTACCGAATAGTAGATAGCTGATTATTGCACACAAAAAGACCAAGTACTTTTGAAGTCCATGTAGTCCAGCAAGATCTGCATGAGATGAGACTGTGCAGAGTGTGAGTGCTCTGACCTCTGCCAGACACTCATAGTTGCTATCTTGTACTCTCAGGAGAGTGTTCTTTGCATCTTGCCATCCTGCTCATGGAATATTGTGGCTATTAGGCTTCACTAGCACTCTTGCCTCATTTGGCCTCATTGCCTGCATCTTGGGCTTCCTCGATCTCATCACCCTCTTGGCCTTCCACATCCTCCTCACCGGAAGAGTCATGCAGCTCCTCTATCTCCACTTTGCAGCGTCAGGTTGTGCAGCACGCAACAAGCCATGATGATGCGTCACCTCTCGGGGGATTGTACTGCAGTGCTCCGCCTGTTCTGTCAATCATTTTCAGTATCACAATGATGTGCTCCAACAAAGTCCATGTTGCGGCATGAGCCTTATTTTACCATCTTTGCTGGTGTCTCAGGTTGCTGCACAGGCATCATGAAATGAATGAAAAATGAAATGAAAATCACTTATTGTCACAAGTAGGCTTCAAATGAAGTTACTGTGAAAAGCCACATTCCGGCGCCTGTTCGGGGAGGCTGGTACGGGAATCGAACTGTACTGCTGGCCTGCCTTCAAAGCCAGCGATTTAGCCCTGTGCTAAACAGCCCCTAATGCAGAACAAGGCAGCAGCGAGGGTTCAATTCCCGTACCAGCCTCCCCGGACAGGTGCCGGAATGTGGCGACTAGGGGCTTTTCACAGTAACTTCATTGAAGCCTACTTGTGACAATGGATCCGCTTTGAATTCCCGAGGCTCTGAATCCTGTAGAATGGTGATATATGTGATTCACCAGCTCCTTTGACAATTGCAGTCATTGGCAACACTGGTTCTCATTCATTTGCAGGTAGGACAAGCATCGCTTGCATTTAGCAAGGCACCAATGAATGATAGCTCACTGTGGGTCTCCCTCTATGTGTGGAGGAGGCCCTGTCACCTTCTGATCTTGAGGGTTGTATTCCTTCCTTTGCCGAGCCAGGCGCCTCCATCGCACTCTTCTCCTTCAGTCTTGTTGATAAACATGAACTAGACAGCAAGATCACGAAGCTCCATGTTCCTCATGGTATCCTCACTGCAGTATCAAAGAGAGAGACGCGAGGGTCAGCATATGTCACCTAATGATCGCTTTTAGTTAAGTGTCCAACTCTGGCTGTGTCTCAAGGTCCTTACATGCATGTGGCAGAGTCCTGGTCACCATTTGGTTGGCCAATGTTCAGTTACCTTGATGCAGACCAAAACCTCAATCACTCTGCCCCACAGCACAGGACCCAGTGGGGACAGCTTCAGACACTCAACTGCATCACGTGCCCTCATTTCAGGGGCAGGTAGTATCCTAATCTGCACTCAAGGCTGTATGGTGAGCTTGGACTGCTTGGTGAGCTTGGACCATGAGGCTTACTGTTCAAAGCTCAAACAACTACAATGCACCTCCCTCAGTAACTGTTCCATGCTCATCTCTCGCAAGGGGATTGTCTAACTTGCCCAGTTGCCCAATTATTCCAAAGCCCCATAAAACTCAGCCTAATTTGCATTCTGTGTCCGAGGTCAGGACCAATCAGTGGCACTGTCAGGAATTTGTGTTGCTTGAGTGGGCATAATTGCTTCAGAAGCCAGACTCCAAAATGTCAATAGAGCTGATGCTGAACAAGTCTGAGCTTCAGACGTAGCCTTGCACCCACTGACACCCTCCACTCACACTGGAACCCTTGCTCAAGGGTCCCTTGGTTCTGCCTTGGCCTCTCTTTGACCCTCCCTCACATCTGCCCCCCTCCCCACTGCCTGAAAATGGATCCCTTGCAAAGGCACCACACTGAAAGTAACTAGAAATAAGTTGTTTTGCGGGGTTTCTTTGAATTCCGATGGAGGAACCTCATGAACATTGCACTGAATTGCACTTACCTCCGACTTCTCCTCAAAGTTGTGGTCACCAAGAGCCAGTCTTTTTAGTTGTAAATCATGCCGTTCTAAAGTCACGCCGACGTGAGATATAAATTTGACATGGGGGAACTATCCTGGCGTGTGGTCGCAATAATAAGATGCTAATTTATTAAAATTAAATTCTAATGTTCACTGGTGAGAAATGCAGCCTGTCATTGATGAGGGGGAGAGACACTTGCATCCTGGATTTACGGACATGTGACCAGGGCCTGTTCACAAGATCTTCCGATTTCGGCACTGAACAGACCTGTCACCATCAGGCATTAAAAATCCCAGCCAATGAGTTTGAAAATGATTTTGTTACTCCAGAAGCTCGAGACTTCAATCCAAACAAACTATGTCGGTTTTATTGCTGATTTGGCTAAGGTAGGTTGGGATTTACATTAAAAATATGGGGCACGATTTAACCAAAAAGATTCTGAGTGTGGTTGTGAGTGGGAACTGCCACGAGCATCCTGAAACTCAGACCGGTGAGGCCATCACCATTATGAAACGTTAATTGCTCCACTTAACGAGGCCCCATAGGCTTCACGCCGCAAATGATGTCCCACCATACGACGCATTGGTGACAGCGGGGCATGCCCCAGTCTCAGGTGGGCATTGCCAAGGCCCTCCCGAGAATGTCCCAGTCACAGGTGGGCAATGCCGAGGCGCTCCAGAGCAAGTCCCAGTCGCTGGGGGAGGTCTCCCATACTCATATAGGCATAGTGGAGGCGCTGTGCAGCATGTCGCAATCTCAGGTGGGCATAGCGAAGGCACTGCAGAGCATGTCCCAGTCACTGGGGGACATGTCCCAGTCACAGGTGGGCAATGCGGAGGCGCTCCAGAGCCTGTCCCAATCACTGAGGAGCATCACCGAGGATGCTGCAGACATTGGGGAGACCCCAGGGCTGGTGGAGCCAGGTGATGCAGGGGCAGCCGGAGTTGGGTGCATTGTGGGGGGTGGGTGTCTGGAACAGGTGGGGAGAGTGAGGTGGCATAGTTGGGGAATTAGAACAGTTGGGGATACATCTGTAAGTTATTAAAAATTGTTGACCACAACCAATATGATGCCTTTGCCACTTTCTTCCGCATTGCAGGCCGAGCACCAATCCCATCTCCTTGGACATTGTGGTGCTGGATACCTCTTTCCCCCCAAGCTCCCCTGCATTCTGCAATTTCTCCCCCTCCCCCTCCTCCCCCATTGCCTGCCATCTGATACACTCTGCCCACGCACCCCCGGCCGCAGCGGGACGCCTGTACCCCATACACCCGCAAGTAACGTTACCTGCATCGGGCTCTGGTCCCCTCCTCAGTGCACGCACTCACCCTCTGGTCGGCAAAATATCCACAGTGCTGGGGCCCAGCACCTGGCTGTTTGGATGTTGGCTGCTGCGTCTGTGGTGTTGCCTCCCGCAGTGTTCAGGCATCACAGTCCGATTGGGATGCTAAGCAATAACTTCCACATGCTACATGGCATGCGTACCCACGGGTATCCACTTGGGAAGTGTGAAGTGCTCACTAAACTATGATTGCAAATTCCCAATTCGCAATAATCTTCAGCCACGTGGCCAGTGGCCTTCACGGTCAATGGTAATTATGGGTGGTTGGTGGGACAGGCAGGTTGGATCTGGAATTACCCCAGGAACAGAAACACAGGACTCAGGGTAGGCATGGCGGATCCGCCAACACTGAGACACCCCCCCCCCCCACCCCCAACTAGCATTGCTGCCTCACAGTGCCAGGAACCTGGGTTCAATTGCGGCTTTGGGTGACTGTCTGTGTGGAGTTTGCACTTTCTCAGGCTTAACTTCAGGCGACCGGCACTGTGCAAGTGGATAAGGCCTTTATCTTGATCTCATGTGGCTGGTTTGAAGAAATGGCTCTGCCTCTGCTGGGCTCAGCCGTCAGGTAGCGATCGTTGGTCTTGAACTTGGCTGTTTGGTCGTTATGCTGCAGTTGGGCTGGCACAGGCCGGATTCAAAGGAGGCTGGCACAGGCCGGGTCCAAAAGAGACTGAACACATGGCTGTGTCCCCTTTTATCCCTCCAGGGTTTCATGCTCTTTGGGGCGGTCCTGAATCTTGGACCCAATAATTCAACAGAGCTTTGATCACTGCCTTCGATTTCGGCTAATAAAGGGGCGGGTGCATTGGTGGCTGGGCGGGTCCTTAGCGGTCATTGACCTTGGCAGGTGGGCTCTCTGAGTAAAGGGAGTGGTGCCGATCAGTCTGTGGCTGTATTGGTTTCTTGAGTGCAGTCCTATTGTTCTGGGGAAATGGGCCATTAGAATGCTAACAAGCAGGGGTTTCGATCAGGTCTAGCTACCTGCGTTTCAAATACACAGAAGCTCTGTATCTGTTTGAGTCCTGGGTTGGCCATAATTCCCATGGTCCTTTGCAGGTGGCCATCTCAGATGGCTACATCCCGTCCTCTTGATCTTGAACGCGAAGCGTGGTGGATCACACTATTTATCCCTACCATTCTTGGTGTGCTGGTCACCCTTGGTCAAGGACAGGTTCTACACTACTCTGTCCTATATTTTGGGACATTTACCTAATTCTATTAATACATCACAAATTACTAATTTCTAACGGATCACTACAAAACATTTCACTATTAAACATTTAACTTATCCGCACAATTGAATCTCTAACTAACACTATTGAAACTACTCTTGTGCTGCAGGTGTGTATCAAAAAGAATTTATGTACAGTACAAACATTTAGAAACAGCAGCATCACATTTCTACTTAATGTAGCAAAGTCACAGAGGTACATGGTTTCAATTCTTAGCAGCAGTGAAAATGTTTGTTCAGTCTGTTGAATTCCAAAAAAGGGGGCTCGGTGTGGATATATCGGGGAGCGGGAGGCTCTTTTACGGAGTCGAAGTGTCTGAATGACACTGCAAATTATTGCAATTACCAGAAGGGCCTCTACTGTGTATGAAAGGGGGTACCATTTGGCAATGTTTTCGCACCAAGTGGGGGTTTCAGTGTCTATCTCTATGTGTGGTGTGGTGTCCGGGCAAGGGGTGTCATGTTGTGTGGTAGTGTTCGGGCCTGGTGTGGGGTACATTAAAATAGTCCGTTGCGTGCGCAGTTGCAGGAGTCCAGCAAAGATCAAATGTATGTCAGCGGTCCTTGCTTCATCTTGTCTTCTTCCGTGTTCCATGTATTCCTGGGGGTGCAAGCATAATATCTGTTATTATCTTCGGTTAATATCTCGTTTTACTTGGCTTTCTCTCCTTAATCCAATTTCGTCACCATGTGTGACTCCCTCATTTATTTTTTTTAAATAACGTTTTGAGACAAGAAATACCAATTTTTAAAGTACAGAGATGCTCGCAGCTTGTGGTCGATGCGGGGAGTGGGCGGACACTTTCTCCGTCCAGTCTTTTCTTTACTTGCAACCAGTGGTGGTTGAGGCTCATCTTAACTAGCCGAATTTTAGGATGGCCAGTTTTATAAAGTTTCTTCGTCCCAGGGTCCAGAGGTAGTTAGCGTGTCATGGCATATGTGTAAATAGCAGGTGGGGAACGACCAGAGGGTCACGGAAGGTAAAGGGATGAGTGTACAGACTGTGGCAAAGAGCATTCTTTAAACCACAATAAATTAGAAGAGAAGGGAAACTAAGACCTGCCAAAGACAGTGAAAAGTGGAAAGAACCATTGCAGAGTATTCGAAGTGATGGGAACATGAGGTGCGTGTGCGCGACAGGGCAAGAATGGGTGGAATCCCTGGGTAGGGCGGTGATCAGTGCCGTGACTCCACTACCGGAGCTTAACTGACCGGATGCATTTGGGTTCCTCAGGTTGGGTGGGAATTAGTGCCGTGACTCCCTACCTGGGTGACCTAATGAGCGGAAAGAATTTGTAGTCATGTGAGATTCAACAATTGTGCCTTTAATGGCCAGTAAATTGCGTCTGTGTCTCTGTGAGAAGAGTAACTATGACTGTATCAAGAAAATGGGTGTCAGGCTGACATCAATTAAAACCATATATTGAGAAGGAAAGAAGAAGGAAAAAGGAGAAGACGGGCAGGCTCCATTAGAAATTCGGACACCTTAATACTTAGGCGGTGTCTCGTTCTCATCATCTGGACACCTCAGGGTTTTGTACCAAACAGCGTTGTAAAAGCATTACTGAAACGAGAGTCAGTATCTGAATCATCACCATCTCCCAGTTGCCAGACTCGTGTCAGACGTTTTTGTGCCGTGGCCGCATGGGCCGTCATAGGATCCGAATCGTCATGTCCTACCAGTCTACAAGAGTTGTCGTGGTGCCAAAGGGGGGTTTGTTTGTCGTGAGGCATAGGGGCGGTGATAGTGAAGGGCAAGTTACTACTGTCGGACGGTGGCTGTGGCGGTGGCTGTGGAAGGGCATATAGGGGGCCAAAGATATCTAAGTCATGGTTCCGGGGTGGCTGGGGTGGCTGGGGGCAGAGAGATCGGACCATTGGTCAGGGATAGCAATCAATTCGAGAAGGCTGTCGCTGTCGTCAGAGTCAAGCTCAAGGTGGAAGTTCACACCTGTGGGCGGAGGCAAGTTCGGGTCTGTAGGCGTGGACGTGCTGGCATGGCTGGGGGAGGGTTGGACTAGGCTGTCGATGGGCAGGGCGGAATCATCTCCTATTGCCAGAGAGATGTGGTGGGAGTGGCTACATTGGGTTCCATAGACTTTGAGTTGGTTGATGTGGAACCAACTAGTTTTACCATTGAGGTATGTTTTTGTACACAGAAGGGCTCACTTTGTCCGAGGTGGAGTAGGGTCCTGCAAATTTGGGGGAGAGGAAAGAACTGGGATTGTAGAGGGAACCCATTATTTGCTGACCAACTGTATACTCTATGGGGTAGACAGTTTTGTCAAATTAGGCTTTAGTCTGCTTTAAGGCGAGCTGTGCTGCTTTAATATTCTCTGTGACTTGTTGGACTGCTTTTTCATGGGTGAGGTCGGTGACTGTGGGGCTTGCCAAATCGAGACCTAATAAATATCCAATTCCCTTCATGGGTCGTCCGGTCATGAGAGTGTGGGGGGTGAAATCTGTGGAACTGGAAACAGTGTTCCGAATAAACATGAGAGCAAATGGGAGAACTGGGTCCCATGTGGTATTGTCCTGTTGCACCATCTTTCTAATGGTCACTTTTAAAGTGTGATTCATTTGTTCAACAATGCCGCTGGGTTGGGGGCGATACGCTATGTGGAATTTTTGCCTGATTCCAAAAATCGCTAAAACATTTTGCATGACTCTGCCGGTGAAATGAGAACCTTAATATCTGACTCAATGCTGTGGGGGAGACCCCAGCGTGTAAGTGTCTGTTGGGTCAAAATCTTAGCGGTGGCCTTTGCTGTGTTTGGCCGTGAGGTAAATGTTTCTACCCATTTAGTAAAGGTGTTGATTACCACTAATACGTATTTGAAACCATTTCTGCAAGGAGGGAGGGGGCCAGTGTAGTCGAGTTGCAAATTTGTCCAAGAGCCATTAACAGGTCAGGTGTGACGGAATTGTCCTTTCTTTGTTTATCATTCCGGATTCTTGGAAGTGCAGGGTCGGATTAGGACAAGTAAGCATGGATTTAGTAAGGGGAGGTCGTGCCTGACAAACCTGTTAGAGTTCTTTGAAGAGATAACAAATAGGTTAGACCAAGGAGAGCCAATGGATGTTATCTATCTTGACTTCCAAAAGGCCTTTGATAAGGTGCCTCACGGGAGACTGCTGAGTAAAATAAGGGCCCATGGTATTCGAGGCAAGGTACTAACATGGATTGACGATTGGCTGTCAGGCAAAAGGCAGAGTGTTGGGATAAAAGGTTCTTTTTCGTAATGGCAACCAGTGACGAGTGGTGTCCCGCAGGGATCAGTGTTGGGGCCACAGCTGTTCTCTTTATATATTAATGATCTAGATGACGGGGCTGGGGGCATTCTGGCTAAGTTTGCTGATGATACAAAGATAGGTGGAGGGGCAGGTAGTATGGAGGAGGTCGGGAGGCTGCAGAAAGATTTAGACAGTTTAGGAGAGTGGTCCAAGAAATGGCTGATGAAATTCAACGTGGGCAAGTGCGAGGTCTTGCACTTTGGAAAAAAGAATAGAGGCATGGACTATTTTCTAAACGGTGACAAAATTCGTAATGCTGAAGTGCAAAGGGACTTGGGAGTCCTAGTCCAGGATTCTCTAAAAGTAAACTTGCAGGTTGAGTCCGTAATTAAGAAAGCAAATGCAATGTTTTCATTCACCTCCAGAGGCTTGGAATATAAAAGCAGGGTTGTACTTCTGGAGCTTTATAAAGCATTAGTTAGGCCTCATTTAGAATACTGTGAGCAATTTTGGGCCCCACACCTCAGGAAGGATATACTGGCTCTGGAGCGGGTCCAGCGGAGATTCACACGGATGATCCCAGGAATGGCAGGCCTAACATACGATGAACGTCTGAGGATCCTGGGATTATATTCATTGGAGTTTAGGAGGTTGAGGGGAGATCTAATAGAAACTTACAAGATAATGAATGGCTTAGATAGGGTGGATGTAGGGAAGTTGTTTCCATTAGCAGGGGAGACTAGGGCCCGGGGGCACAGCCTTAGAATAAAAGGGAGTCACTTTAGAACAGAGATGAGGAGAAATTTCTTCAGCCAGAGAGTGGTGGGTCTGTGGAATTCATTGCCACAGAGGGCGGTGGAGGCCGGGACGTTGAGTGTCTTTAAGACAGAAGTTGATAAATTCTTGATTTCTCGAGGAATTAAGGGCTATGGAGAGAGAGCGGGTAAATGGAGTTGAAATCAGCCATGATTAAATGGTGGAGTGGACTGGATGGGCCAAATGGCCTTACTTCCGCTCCTATGTCTTATGGTCTTATGGTCTTATGGATTGTTTTGTGCACAGATAAGACAATTCTCTACATAATGTGCTACATCGGTTTTTAAAGCGAGCCACCAACACAATGGTCTTAAATGGGTAATGGTATTATCTATCCCTTGATGGCCCTGTCTGTCATGAAACTGGGAAATTATCTGGTTTCTGTCCTGGGTGGGGACTACATAAATTCCATTTTTCAAAACTATACCGTCCTGTACCGTCAGTGAGTCCTTACATTTATCGTAGGGGGCTGGGAAGTTGCCGTCTAAAACTTGTTTGAGAGTGTCATGTGCCTTTTGGGCCTGGGCTAGATCCTCAATGTTGGTCTGGGAAACCTGGACTGCGTGTATCAGTTCGCTTTCGGGGGACTGCCAGAAGTGACCATGGCATGATCCTGCCTTGGCTAAGGCGTCTGCCTTTACATTACTGGGTGGGGACGAACGATGATGGCTTCTCACTTTAATTATACCGTACATGCGGTCTGAGGCTACCCTAAGAATGTGTTTCAACAATGGGCAGAGGGTAGGGGTTTTCTATCGGCTGAAACAAATCCTCTAGATTCCCACAGGGGTAGGAATTCTGTTAAGCTGTTGCACACATACAGGCTGTCCGAGTGTATGTCTGCGGGGGTTGGGAAAGAATCTGGGTGTTGCACTACATATGCTATGGCTGCGAGTTCTGCTGCTTGTGAACCTAGGTGGCCGGGCAATTTTAAAGTGATTTATTCTAATGCGCATCCCTGCGCGTCCTCTACATAAATTCCTCAACCAGTTATTCTCTTTCCATTTTCGATCGTGGAGGAACCATCTACATAAATCTTTAAGGCGTTGCCTGTGGTCTGGGAATCCTGTGTTTTACTGCCTGCATGCGGGTATAGTGACCTTGGAATAAAGGGTTCTGTGTGGTGTTGGGCTGCTATGATCTGGCACTCATGTGGGGTCCCTGCATACTGAAGATTGCCGGCCAGAAATGTGTGGGTCTTGGTACTTTTGACTGTAATGTCCCTTCCTTGTAATAGCAGTGTCAAGCGAGCTGCTCTGATTTGCCTGACTGAACTGTCCTTTAATCTACCATCTAACAAGAGTTGCGTTGGGGTGTGCTCGGTTAAGATCGTTACTGGGTTAAGGCCTGTGATGTACGCAACATACTGTACTACCCAAAAGAATGCGAGCAAGTGCCGAGAATCCTTGCTCTACGGGGTCCAAAACTCGTGAGGCATAGGCTACGGGTCCTCAGCGATCATGTCTTTCGTGCAGGAGTACTGCTGATAGGGTTCGGTCGGTGGTTGCTACTTCTATGGCATAGGGCGAGTGTGGGTCTGGAACTTGGAAAGAGGGGGCTGTGCCTAGGGTGCGTTTTAATTCTTCAATGGCGTCTGTGTGCTGCGGAAACCATTCCCATGGGGTGTTCTTTTTAAGGAGCTCTGAGAATGGGGCTGCTTTTGTGGCAAAACCATCGATATGGTTCCTACAATATCCTACTAAACCTAGGAATGACCGGAGTGCAGTGACATTGTGGGGCAGGGGCAATGTAACGATTGATCCGATTCGTTTGAGTTCAATTTCTCTCTCCCCGTGGGTGACAACGGTGCCGAAGTAAAGGACCTTTTCTTTTAAGATCTGGGCTTTCTTGGTGGTTGACCTTGCATCCAATGGATTGCAAAAGACCTAGTAATTCCAAAAGGAGCTTTACATGCTCTTCTTTTGCGTCCGTCTGTAGGAGTAAGTCATCCACAAACTGTATAAGGCATTCGGGTCGGGAAAATTTGGAAAGTCCGTTGGCCAATTGTCGGTGGAAAATGGAGGAGGAGTTGTGGAATCCTTGCGGGAGGCATGTCCACGTGTACTGCTGCCCTTGACATGTAAACGCAAACTTATATTGACAGGCCTTGTCAGACGGGATGGACCTAAAGCCATTGCTGATGTCCAGCACTGTGAAGTACTTTGCCTGTACTCCCTGCTTGAGCATGGTCTCGGGACTCATGGCAACGGCGGGGCTGCTAAAAGGGGTACCTTATTAAGTTCTCTGTAGTCAACCGTTAATCGCCATGAACCATCGGGTTTTCTTGCGGGCCAAATTGGGGCATTATTTGTTGATGCTACGGGCTGAATTACTCCTTGGTCTAATAAACTATTGATGACTTTAGAAATCTCACCCTCGGCTTGCTGTGGGAAACCGTATTGCTTCTGTGGCTTTGGATCGGGACCTGAAATTGTGACCGTACCTGGGATCTTCCCACAATCGTGTTTATGTTGTGCGAACGAAGCTTTGTGTTTCACGAGGACCTCTCTAATTGTTTGGTCTGTACTAATTGTTTGTGGATTAAACCAATATTCTCCTACTGAGCAAATCCTATTTTCATAATCCTCTACTGTGAGCGTAGCGGGGGCCCGAGCTGCTTTGGCCATTCTCCATACACATTTATTCACTGGATCAAAAGAAAGATTATGGGAACTCATAAAATCGATTCCGAGAATGTGCTCGGCTGTTTGGGGCAAGTCGACTAAAACAACGGGGTGCCTGGTGCTGATGTTCCCTATCTGAATATCTACGGGGGCTGTGATGTATCCCTGTTGTATGTGTCCGGTAAATCCACTAAGGGTGATGGTGTCCATGGTGGGCCATTTGTCACGTTGAAACATGGTGGAGGAGTTTAAAGTGGTGTGGGACCCTCCTGTGTCCAAAAGAAATTCGACTGGTTGTCTCCGCACTGTGCCTGTGACTACTGGTCTGCCTGATTTGTGCCAGCGTGTGTCGCAGACCCAAGTTGGGGAGTCCGAACACCGTCAATCTGTGGAATTGACCGCTGAATTTTCTGAACGGGCACTAACACTGTGTATGGGCCTAACATTGTTCCTAGGTGGGGGGTTTGGTTGTTGGTATCGTTGCTGGTTCGGGGGGGTTTGTCGGCATTCGCGGGTGTAATGTCCCATGTGTCCACAACTGTAGCACCCTCGTGGTGCCTGTGCTCTGGGGTGATGTCCTTCATGTCGACCCTCATTTATCCATGCTGGGTCCTGGCTAGTCCTGACTAGGTGCATATTTGCTTCTATCTGTTCCTGATCTGCCTGTCTGTGTAGGGATTGTTCCGATGCTCTGGAGAGTCTCTTTAAAACCCAAACTTCATTATGTGTGTGGTCTGCGGGGTCGTAATTCACACAAGCCTTTTGGCCTGCTTCTGTGGCATGCAAGACTAAAGTGCGGGACCATTTAGAGGTGTCATTCTCATTTAAGTGTGTGCGGTTCAAATCCCCAAATACTGCCTTAAAATGGATCCAAAGACGACCTGCAAATGCGGTCAGATGCTCTCCCTTCTTTTGCCTACAATGGTTTAAACCTTCTACCGGATCTCCCTTGTTGTACTCGATTGCGTCTAAAATGGCCGTTTTCATCTCCTGTAGGGTTCCTCCTGCTAGATTCTGGGGTTCAGCCAAAGCTGATCTGACGGACTGGCTAAGGCTCATGTCATGTGAGAGTGCCTTTAAGAAATGGGTGTTTAAGAAATGTACCTGTAAGAAATGGGTGTTTAAGAAATATACCTTTAAGAAATGGGTGTTTTGGGCAGCACGGTGGCGCAGTGGGTTAGCCCTGCTGCCTCACGGCGCCGAGGTCCCAGGTTCGATCCCGGCTCTGGGTCACTGTCTGTGTGGAGTTTGCACATTCTCCCCGTGTTTGCGTGGGTTTTGCCCACACAACCTAAGGATGTGGGACGTATGAGGAGGTACAAAAAATCCATCTTAGGTGCATATGAACTAGTGCCTGAAGCCTACAGACAAAGGTTTAGAACTTTAAGGAAAGAATTTGGTCAAACATACATGGAGTTTGAAAGGCTCAAACAGAGTAATTTTGAAAGGTGGATAAGGGCTTTGAAAATAGACCAAACGTATGAAGCTCTCAGAGAAATGATACTTTTGGAGGAGTTTCAAAATTCAATTCCTGATGTAATGCGAACTCATGTGGAAGAGCAGACGGTTAAAACTGCGAGGTTAGCAGCCAAAATGGCAGATGATTATGAATTAGTTCATAAATCAACGCTTGGTTTCCGACATCAGTTTCAGCCTGTGAGGGATTGAAACTGGGGACATGAGAAATTCTCAAATGGTAAAAGTAAAGGTGATCTGATGAGAGATAATAAGAAGAGTGTATCTCAGATTTAAAAAGAAATCCAGGAGGGTGGAAAAGAAATGAAAAGTTTCAAATATTTTCACTGTAATAAACTAGGCCATGTAAAGTCACAGTGTTGGTGGTTGAAGAAAAGTACTGGGAAGGCTGATGTGGTAAAACAGGATAAGACAGTGGGGTTTGTTAAAGTGGTAAAGGAAAGCCCAAGTGAAGCGAAGGAGGTGCAAAAGATTGTACAGCCTGATCAAGAGGGGATTGATAAGAAGGTGCTAGATCTCGTTAAAGAATTTACTTGTGTGGGTAAAGTTTGTCAGGAGGAGCAGGTAAAGAAGTCACAGTTTTAAGAGATACAGGAGCTAGTCAAACGTTAATGGTAAGAGATGAGGAGTTATGTAGTTTGGGAAGAATGTTGCCAGAAAAGGTGGTAATATGTGGAATTCAGGGTGAGAGGAGTAGTGTTCCATTATATAAGGTAAGGTTGGAAAGTCCAGTGTAGAGTGGTGAAGTGGTAGTCGGAGTAATAGAGAAACTTTCTTGTCCAGGAATACAATTTATCTTGGGTAATGATATGGCCGGATCGCAGGTGGGAGTGATGCCTACTGTGGTTGATAGGCCAGTGCAAAATCAGACAACTGAAGTGTTGAAGAACGAATATCCTGGGATTTTTCCGGATTGTGTAGTAACAAGGTTGCAAAGTCACAGGTTAAGATAAGAAGAGAAATCAGAGAGTGAAGATAAAGGTGAAGTGCAATTATCAGAAACGATTTTTGATCAAATGGTTGGAAAAGAACAGGTGGAGGATGAGGCGGATATTTTTAGTTCAGGAAAATTGGCTGAGTTACAACAAAAAGATATAGAAATAAAGCGGATGTATCAGAAAGCATACATGGAAGAGGAGTCTGAGTGTGTACCAGAGTGCTATTACCGTAAAAGTGATGTCTTGATGAGAAAATGGAGACCTTCACATATGCAGGCGGATGAAAAGCGAGCAGAAGTTCATCAAGTAGTATTGCCGATACGGTATAGATAGGACGTGTTGCGAGTTGCACATGAGGTGCCAGTGGGTTACCAGTGGGTCATTTGGGAAAAGGAAAACTCAAGCTAAAATCCAGAAACGTTTTTATTGGCCTGCACTACATAAAGATGTAGTTAATTTTGTCAATCATGTCACACATGCCAAGTGATAGGGAAACCTCAAGCAGTGATAAAACCAGTGCCCTTTTTACCCATTCCAGCATTTGAGGAACCTTTTAAAAGGGTCCTAATTGATTGCGTAGGACCGCTTCCGATAACGAAAAGTGTGAATCAATATCTTTTGACGATAATGGATGTATCTACTAAGTTTCCAGAGGCCATTCCAGTACGTAATATTACAGCTGAAAAGATTGTGGAGGAGTTACTTAAATTCTTTACTAGATATGGACTACCCACAGAAATACAATCGGATCAACGATCGAATTTTACCTCAAAGTTATTCAAAGAAGTTATGGACAGCTTAGGAATAAAACAATTTAAATCAACTGCATACCATCCAGAATTGCAGGAAGCGTTAGAAAGGTGGCATCAGACATTAAAGACAATGTTGAGGGCTTATTGTCAAGATTATCCAGCGGATTGGGATAAAGTAATTCCATTCGTACTGTTTGCAATTAGGAATGCACCAAATGAGTCAACCAAATTCAGTCCTTTTGAACTAATTTTTGGTCATGAAGTAAGAGGACCACTGAAATTGATTCAGGAAAAATTGGTGAGTGAGAAATCGGAAATTACATTTTTGGATTACGTGTCAAATTTTGGGGAATGATTAAACAGAGCAGGTGAATTGGCTAGACAACATATAAAAGTTACACAAAATGTGATGAAACGGGTTGCGGACAAGAAAGCCAAAGTTCATAGTTTTGCCAGTGGAGATAAAGTTTTAGTGTTGTTACCAGTGGCAGGTGAACCTTTAAAAGCAAGGTTTTGTGGACCTTATCAGATTGAAAGGAAATTAAGTGAGGTGAATTATGTGGTAAAAACACCAGATAGAAGGAAGACTCACCGAGTGTGTCATGTGAATATGCTTAAAATGTACTTTGAAAGGGAAGAAGGGAACAATGAGAAGGTTTTAATGATTCTAACTCAAAGTGACAAACCAAATCAAGATGACTTGGAATTTGACATACCTCAAATTAAATTGGAAAATGAGGATGTTCTTAAAAATTGGGATACATTGTTGAGTTACCTTCCAGAGGAAACACAAACTGACCTGATAGAGATATTGATATCATGTGGGCAAGTTTGTAGAGATAAATTGGGAAGTACTAAAATGGCTATACATGATGTAGATGTGCGAAATGCTGTTCCAATCAAGCAACATACAGATAGACTTAACCCATTAAAATTGGCACAGGTTAACAAAGAGATTAAGAGTATGCTTAAAAATGGCATAATTAAAGTGGGTTGTAGCCAATGGAGCTCACCCATAGTCATGGTACCCAAACCAGATGGTACCCAATGGTTGTGTGTGGACTATAGAAAGGTTAATGCTGTTACAAGAACGGGCTCTTATCCTATCCCACGGTTGCAGGATTGCATTGAGAAAGTGGGACAATCAGCTTTTATTTCCAAACTGGATTTCTTTAAACGTTACTGGCAGGTACCTTTATCCAAAAGGGCGAAGGAGATTTCAGCTTTTGTGACTCCAGATGGTACATACCAATTCAAAGTTATGCCATTTGGCATGAAAAACACCCCAGCCACATTTCAACGGCTAACTAACAAAGTCATTTCAGGATTACCCAATTGTGCGGTGTACATCGACGATCTGGTAATTTTCAGCCAGACATGGAAAGAACATTTAAAACATCTGATGGAGTTACTTTATAGACTTCAGGAGGCAGGTTTGGTGATAAACCTAGCCAAACGTAAATTTGGAAAAGCCCAAGTCACTTTCCTTGGCCATACAATTGGACAGGGTCGAATGGTCTCATGGGATGTGAAACCAACAGTTATTGAGGAGATTCTGATACCCTCAAGATGAAGGGAAATAATGCAATTTCTTGGCATGAGTAGATTTGTTCGAACATTGGTGAAAGTTTTTTGTGGCATGATTGCTCCACTGATAGACTTGCTCAAGAAGCGTAACAAATTCCAGTGGACAGCGGAGTTTCAACAGGCATTTGACAGCCTGAAAGCTGTGGTAACCAATGCTCATGTGTTGGAGAATTACAAGAGACCCTGTGATCAGATTGAATGGAAGTATCTGACTTTAAAGAGAATTGCCGAGGCAGAAGCACCTCAGGTTTAACTTCACTACTGAGAACATTTACCATGTTGAAATCAGCAAATGGACATTCATAAGCTTGCAGAGATTCACTCACATCCTGCTGTGATTGCAGCTTCTCCAAAACTAAAATGAAACCAAACCCACCCTGCAGCAAAGAGCCTAAAGCGAAAGTAAAAAGCTGACAGACAGCCCAGCTCCATCCACTCTCTGACATCACTGCAGTAGCAAACACCCATTTCTTAAAGGTACTCTCACTACAGATATTTATATTGTCATGTGAGAGTACCTTTAAGACATGGATGTCTAAGCAATGTACCTTTAAGAAAACAGTGATGTCAGCGAGTGGGTGGAGCTGAGCAGTTCAGCCATTTTGAAGTTTCAGTTTGGAAAAGCAGCTTGTGTGTGTCTGTGTGTTTCCAGAGAGCTGCAGTTTGGAGGAAAAGAGATTGGGGAGGCTGTGTTTTGCAGTGAGCTGGATTTGCTGTGATCTCTGCCATGAAAGACTATCTCTGGATCATTTGGGTGATTTAAACTCATAATAGTAAAGCCTTTAACCTGATGTGATTCTGTTTAAAGGTGTTAAGTCTCTTGGAAGTTTGAAGGAACATTTTGAGGAATTATTTACTGTTGTAATATTTTCGGAGTTATCTTTGAAGTAAGGGGTGTTAAGAGATCTAATGTTCATTTAAGATGTTAAGTTGAGTTCATGGAATAAACATTGTTTTGTGTTTAAAAACCCACGTGTCCATTATTGTAATCCCACACCTAAGGAACAAGCCATGTGCTAGGAAAAGCAACAAATACATTAAAGGGGGAGGTTGATTGAACTCCATGATACATTTTGGGGTTCTGAAAAGGCCTCTCCCAGAACAATTGGGGACTCGAGGGGGATAAAAGTCTATCTATTGGATTGGCTTTTGTGAACTTAAAGACAGTGAAGGATTGTTGCTTTTCCGGTGTGGTATTTTAGTTTAAGTGGGGACTGTGTTGTGGACAATGGCTCTTTCAGAGGCTCAGAAGTTTTTGGGGGTGGAGATTGTCACACGCAGTACTTTACGGACAGAGACGAAAAGCAGACTGTTGGGTCTGGCAAAAACACCGCAGTTAACATTACCTGACAAAATGTGAAAAGATGAGGTAATTATGGCGGTGGTTAAGCATTTATAGTTGCCTGAGATAGAGTTTGACTCATGGGAAATGGCAAAAATTCAGTTGCAAATTAAACAAATGGAACATGAGAAAGAATTAAAGCGGCTTGAATACGAAAGAGAGAGAGTGAAAAAAGAAAGAGAAAGAGATAGAGAGGAAAAAGAAAAGGAGAGAAAAGAAAGAAACAAAGAAAGAGATAGAGAGGAAAGGGAAAAAGAGAGTTTGAACTTCGGAAAATGGCTCTGAAACATGAAAATCAGTTAAAATTGGCAGACGCAAAGGGACACGTACAGTTGGAGGAGATGGATGAGGATAATGAGACAGAGCGTCATAGTCAAAGACATGGTGGGGATCTATTTAAATATGTCCAAGCATTACCAAGGTTTGATGAGAAGGAGGTAGAAGCCTTTTTCATTTCATTTGAGAAGGTAGCTAAACAAATGCAATGGCCACAGGACATGTGGGTATTACTGATTCAAACAAAGCTGTTAGGTAGTGCTTGTGAAGTGGGGAGGTGAAGAAATCCATCTTAAGTGCATATGAGCTAGTGCCTGAAGCTTACAGACAAAGGTTTAGAAATTTAAGGAAAAAATTTGGTCAAACATACATGGAGTTTGAAAGGCTCAAACAGAGTAATTTTGATAGGTGGATAAAGGCTTTGAAAATAGACCAAACATATGAAGCTCTCAGAGAAATTATACTTTTGGAGGAGTTTAAAAATTCAATTCCTGATGTAGTGAGAACTCATGTGGAAGAACAGAGGGTTAAAACTGCGAGATTAGCAGCGGAAATGGCAGATGATTATGAATTAGTTCATAAATCAAAGATTGGTTTCCGACATCAGTTTCAGCCGGTGAGGGATAGAAACTGGGGACGTGAGAAATACTCAAGTGGTAAAGGTAAAGGTGATCTGATAGGAGACAATACAGAGAGTGTACCTCAGATTAAAAAATAAATCCAGGAGGGTGGAAAAGAAATGAAAAGTTTCAGATGTTTTCACTGGAATAAACTAGGCCATGTAAAATCACAGTGTTGGTGGTAGAAGAAAAGCACTGGGAAGGCTGATGTGGTAAAACAGGATAAGACAGTGGGGTTTCTTAGAGTGGTAAAGGAAAGCCCAAGGGAAGCGAAGGATGTGCAAACGATTGTATAGCCTATTAAAGAAGCAATTGTTAAGAAGGTGCCAGATGTATTTAAAGAATTCACTTGTGTGGGTAAAGTTAACTCATGTGTATCAGGAGCAGCAGGTAAAGAAGTCACAATTTTAAGAGATACAGGGGCTAGTCAATCTTTAATGGTAAAAGATGAGGAATTATGTAGTTTGGGACGAATGTTGCCAGAAAATGTGCTGATATGTGGAATTCAGGGTGAGAGGATTGCGTTCCATTATATAAGGTAAGGTTGGAAAGTCCAGTGAAGAGTGGTGAAGTGGTAGTAGGAGTAATAGATAAACTATCTTGTCCAGGAATACAGTTTATCTTGGGTAATGATATAGCTGGATCGCAGGTGGGAGTGATACCTACTGTGGTTGATAAGCCAGTGGAAAATCAGACAACTGAAGGGTTGAAGGACGAATATCCTGAGATTTTCCGGATTGTGTCGTAACAAGGTTGCAAAGTCACAGGTTAAGACACGAGGAGAAATCAAAGAGTGAAGATGAAGTTGAAGTGCAATTATCAGAAATGATTTTTGATCAGATGGTTGAAAAAGAACAAGCACAGGTGGAGGATGAGGCGGATATTTTTAGTTCATGAAAATTGGCGGAGTTACAACAGAAAGATGTAGAAATAAAATGGATATATCAGAAAGCATATAGGGAAGAGGAATCTGAGAGTATACCAGAGTGTTATTACCGTAAAAATGATGTCTTGATGAGAAAATGGAGACGTGTACATATGCAGGCGGAAAAAAGTGGGCAGAAGTTCATCAAGTAGTATTGCCGGTAGGTTATAGAAAAGAGGTGTTGCGAGTTGCACATGAGGTACCAGGGGGAGGTCGTTTGCGAATAAGGAAAACTCAAGCTAAAATCCAGAAACATTTTTATTGGCCTGGACTACATAAAGATGTATTAAAATTTTGTCAACCATGTCACACATGTCAAGTGATAGGGAAACCTCATGCAGTGATAAACCAGTGCCCTTATTACCCATTCCAGCATTTGAGGTACCTTTTACAAAGGTCCTAATCGATTGTGTAGGACCGCTTCCTAAAACAAAAAGTGGGAATCAATATCTTTTGACTATAATGGATGTGTCTACTAGGTTTCCAGAGGCAATTCCAGTACGTAATATTACAGCTAAAAGGATTGTGGAGGAGTTACTTAAATTCTTTACTCAGTATGGACTACCCACAGAAATTCAATCGGATCAAGGATCAAATTTTACTTCAAAGTTATTCAAAGAAGTTATGGATAGCTTAGGAATAAAACAATTTAAATCAACTGTGTACCATCCAGAATTGCAGGGAGCGTTAGAAAGGTGGCATCAGACATTAAAGACAATGTTGAGGGCGTATTGTCAAGACTATCCAGAGGATTGGGAGAAAGGAATTCCATTTGTATTGCTTGAAATTAGAGATGCACCTAATGAGTCTACCAAATTTAGTCCTTTTGAACTAATTTTTGGTCATGAGGTAGGAGGACCACTTAAATTGATTCAGGAAAAATTGGTGGGTGAGAAATCGGAAATTACACGATTGGATTACGTGTCAAATTTTAGGGAATGATTAAATAGAGCAGGCGAATTGGCTAGACAACATTTGAAAGTGGCACAAAATGTGATGAAACGGGTAGCGGACAAGAAATCCAAAGTTCGTAGTTTAGACAGTGGGGATAAAGTTTTAGTGTTGTTACCGGTGGTGGGTGAGCCTTTAAAAGCTAGGTTTTGTGGACCGTATCAGATTGAAAGGAAATTAAGTGAGGTGAATTATGTGGTAAAAACACCAGGTAGAAGGACGACTCACCAAATGTGTCATGTGAATATGCTTAAAAGGTACTTTGAAAGGGAAGGAGAGAAAAGGGAGGTTTTAATGATTCTAACTCAAAGTGACAAACCAAATCCAGCTGACTGAATTTGACATACCTCAAATTAAATTTGAAAATGTGGATGTTCTTAAAAATTGGGATGAATTGTTGTTACCTTCCAGAGGAAAAATGAACTGACCTGAAAGAGTTATTGATATCGCATGGCCAAGTTTGTAGAGATAAATTGGGAAGTACTAAAATGGCTATACATGATGTAGATGTGGGAAATGCTGTTCTTATCACACAACATCCATGTGGACCTAATCCTTTAAAATTGGCACAGGTTAACAAAGAGATCAAAGAATTCTTAAAACTAGCATAATTGAAGTGGGTTTCAGCCAATGGAGCTCACCCATAGTGATGGTACCTAACCCAGGCAGTACCCAACGGTTGTGTGTGGACTATTGAAAGGTGAATGCAGTTACAAGAACGGACTCTTACCCCATCCCACGTTTGAAGGATTGCATTGAGAAAATGGGACAATCTGCTTTTATTTTCAACTTCCAGACATGGAAAGAACATTTTAAACACACATGGAGTTCTTCGATCGACTTCAGGTGGCGGGTTTGGTGATGAACCTAGCCGAAAGTGAATTTGGAGAAGCCTGAATCACTTTCCTTGCGGAGTTTCCAATTCCCTCAAGATGAAGGGAAATAATGTGATTTCTTAGCATGAGTGGATTTGATCGAACATTTGTGCAAAGGTTTTGTGGCGTGATTACTCCACAGATGGACTTGCTAAAGAAACGTCAAAAATGTCAAGGGACAGCGGACTTTCAACAGGCATTTGACTGCCTGAAAGCTGTGATTACCAATGCTCCTGTATTAGAGAATTGCAAGGGGCTCTGTGGTCAGATTGAACTAAAGTATCTGATTCTGAAGAGCCAAGGAGTAGAGGAATGGATGGGTTGTGCAGAGACTTTGTTCAAAGAGACTGTTGGGTTGGAGCAAGAAGAACAAAGAAAAATGGACTATATTATTAAACCTGTTTGCGTGTGCTGTTTTTAAAAAAATAATGAAAATGTATATTTACTGTGTGCATTTCTTAGTGGATGGTGCAAAAGTGAAAAATGAAACCATCTTGAAGTTGGTGGTTTCTTTTTTTTTCTTGGGGGGAGGTGTCATGTAAGAGTACCTTTAAGACAAGGTACTTTAAGAAAACAGTGATGTCGAGAGTGGGTGGAGCTGAGTTCAGGTCAGCCATTTTGAAGTTGCAGTTTGAAAAAATGCTTGTGTGTGTCTGTGTGTTTCCAGAGAGCAGCAGTTTGAAAAAGCAACTTGTGTGTGTCTGTGTGTTTCCAGAGAGCTTCAGTTTGAAAAAGCAGCTTGTGTGTGTCTGTGTGTTTCCAGAGAGCTGCAGTTTGGAGGAAAAGAGCGTGAGGGAGTCTGTGTTTTGCAGTGAGCTGGATTTGCTGTGATCTCTGCCATGAAAGACTATCGCTGGATCATTTGGGAGATTTAAACTCATAATAGTAAAGCCTTTAACCTGATGTGATTCTGTTTAAAGGTGTTAAGTCTCTTGGAAGTTTGAAGGAACATTTTGAGGAATTATTTACTGTTGTAATATTTTCTGAGTTATCTTTGAAGTAAGGGGTGTTAAGAGATCCAATGTTTATTTAAGATGTTACGTTGAGTTCATGGAATAAACATTGTTTTGTGTTTAAAAACCCACGTGTCCATAATTGTAATTGAACACCTCGGGAACAAGCCGTGTGCTAGGAAAAGCAACAAATACATTAAAGGGGGAGTTTGGTTGAACTCCATGATACATTTTGGGGTTCTGAAAACGCCTCACCCACAACAATATACACACCCATTTATAAACACCCATTTCTTAAAGGTACTCTCACATGACAAGCAGGAAGTGTCAGAAAATCCTGCCCATAGTGCTTTTAAAGGAGATAGCTGCAGAGATTCTTTTGATTCGAGAACAATTCCCAAGAATTGGAAAGGAGCAATGGAGCCATGTTACATAAGAAAGGAAGAAGAAGAAAGAAAATGCGGAACGACAGGCCAGTTAGCCTCATAACAGTAGTGAGCAAAACATTAAAAGCTTTCATTAGAGATGCTGTAACAGGGCACTTAAAAGGTCATCATATGATTAAGCAGGGTCAACATGGATTCAATAAAGAGAAATCATGTTTGACGAAACTGTTCGAGTTTTTTGAGGATGCAATTAGTAAGATGGAAAAGAGAAAAGCTACAAATGTTGTTATATTGGATTTTCAAAAAGCACTCGATAGGTTGCCTCACAAAAGGTTATTACTCAAAATTATGACCCGTGGCATTGTGAAATAATATATTGGCATGAATTCAGGATTGATAAATGGACTGGATAGGTATTCGCATGACATTTTTTGGTTAATGGCTGTAACTTATAAGATTTTGAAAGGACCAGCATCTGGTTCACAGCTATTTGTAATTTATATAAATTTGTAATTTATATAAACTATTTTGATGAGGGAGCCAAGTGTTCCATATACAATTTTGCTAACAATACAAAGTAAGGTGGAAATTAAGCAGTGAGACGATACAAGCATTTTGCAGAGGAGTATAGATGGGTTAAGGAACAGACAAATGTGTGGCAGATGTAATAAAATGTGGCCAAATGTGAAAATGTTAAAGGGTAAGATGAATGAAAACAGAATATTTTTGAATGGTGAAAGATAGGGAAATGTTTGCATTCAGATGAATCACAATAAGTTGACATGCAGGTACAGCAAGCAATTAGAACAAATGGTATGTTAGTTTTTGTTCCAAAGAATTGGAGTAAGAGTGCAGAAGTCATTCTATGATTACACATAACATTGGTGAGGTCACACTTCGAGTACTGAGTGCAGTTTTGGTCTCCTTACCGAAGGATAGGTGAAGTTGGCCTCGAGGGTCCTCCAAAAAGGTTAACCAAACTGATCTTTGGATGAGGGAATTTCCCTAAGAGAAGAGATTAAGTACACTAAAGGCACGTTACACCTGAAAGGTGGTGCAGCAGCAGATGCCGGGGATCCCTCTTCTAGGATCTACCCGGCTCGCCATACCTCGCAAGATCTAACGTGATCTCACAGGATGTCGCGATCCAAATCCAGCCCATTGTGTACGGAACTGAAACATATACAATGCTTAAGGGCTTCACAGTGAGCTGTAGCCATCTGGGATAGCCACTTCCTGATTACAAAATGGACACTTTGCAAAGTTTGCAGGGAAAATGGACAATACTGAGAAAACAAGCAAGTTCAGAGTTTGTCTGCATATTGGAGCCGCAGCTCCCAGACAAGACCAAAACTGCAAGCCCATTAGCATCCCATCTCCGAGAACAAAAGAGTAACATTTAAGTAAACGATACCAAGGCAGACACCCCGGCGCCAGAGGAGACCAGAACAAAGCAGGCCAATGGCCACCTAGGACACGCCCAGCCATCAGGGCACCCACACCTTTATTGGATGAAATTGATAGGAACGATCGAGAAACGGCCCAATTGATAGGGGCCACTTTCAAGGCCCACCCAAAAGAGCGCAAAGCCCCTTTTGGGTAAAAGAAGGATCCCCCAAGAGAGAGTCGTTCTCTTGGCTCCGGCTCTCACCGAGGAGAGACCTGCCCAACAGCTGCACTAGAACAAGTAAGTCCAAGGTCAACGCACGCTACTAGACAGACAACCTTAGCTGTTCCCCTTCACCACTTCGACCCCAGCAGCCTCAGAACCGAACAACGGCCATTGGTCCTCTGACTGAGTGGGTACCCAAAGCTAAGTATAGGCTTTAGCAGGCATGATAATTTAGTCTGTAGAGTTTCGTGCATGAGTATATTTAACTGTGTTTGTAAATAAATAAGCATTGACTTTGAACTAACTAACTGGTGTATTGAGTCGTTGATCAGTATTCGGGTTTGAAACTTGTGGCGGTATTGAAAGATACCTGGCGACTCTAGAGCAAAACATAATTAGAATTAAGGAAGGCGACCATATTAACCGCCATATTCAGAGCCAACCAAAGAGAGCAACATTTACTGGCGACTCCGCCGGGACTTGACCTAGAAGTGGCCTAGTCACTCCGAGAGAACCCAAATTTGAATTGGAATCCAATTGGAAACAGACAAACCACAAGTGTAAGAACAATATTGATCAAACCTCTGAGATTCAGAAGTGTGTTAATGCATGCATACTAACAGGGATATAAGGTAAACCTGAGAGATTTTGTTGCGAAAAACTGTCGGGAGTTTTGTAGGCCGGAAAATAGCGTAAGCCGTACCCGTGTTTACATCACCACTTTATCACCCCCTGTTCCAAATTCAGTAGAGAACCCAGAGATAGAGAGAAAATGGCAATAAAGGCAATGGAACGCCTTATGAACCCCCAAGCATTCAAGGTCGCAGCGACCAGTAGAGTAGGACAGTGTCCCATATGGGAAGAAGAGATCAGAAAATATCTCAAAGAGAAAGGATGGACCCTTTGGAGTGAATTCTGCGCCAATGACGAAACAGGTCCCGGAAGTATAGGACATACTTGGTGGGAGAACCTGTCAGAGATACACAAGAAGGGCTTGGGAAAGCTCGCAAGCCGATGGCAATCGTGTCCTGTTTGGCACAATTGCGATGCACAGAGGAGGTCGTTAGGACGCTCTGTAGAGAGATTGAGGAGAGAGACAGAAATAGTGAGGGAGATGTGAGCGAATTTGAGAAGGAGAATAAGGAGTTAAGAGAACAGTTAGCAGCGAGGGACAGAGAGGTGGATGATGCCAAGTGGGCACACCAATCTTGTCTCGCCCATTTGAATAGTTTTCAGACCCAGTGCAATAAGGCCTACCAGGACACGCAACATGGTAAGACAAGAAACCGAGCAACAGGTAGAGCAATTGCAGAAACAGTGCAATGATTTAAAAGCAGCCCCATGAGCGCTCCACACTTCCATCACGGAACAAAGGCAGAGCTCCGTAGATCACGCAAAGTGCCGGAAGCAAATTGCAGAATTGCAATCTCTGCTTTCTGTCCAGAATGGGTTTCAAAGTACGTTTGGACCCCAGTTAGACCAGAAAAACGGCCCCGATTGGCAGGAGTTAAATGAAACTGCCCACAGATATGTACATGGGACATGTATGCAAGAAAACCCCCAAAAAAGGAAGCAACTCAATCCCCGACTGAACAGGCAGACCACACCCCCACGAATCCTGTAACCACACACCGCAGGGCCGCAGCAGAAGGAAACACAGATTTCCTATATACAACCCCGTTAACCGTGACCCAATTACGGGACGCGTGTGGAAAAATTACACCGTTCCTTCCCACATCAGACCCCCACCAGCTTTTCGCTAGAGTTAAACAGCAGGCTACCATGTACGGCCTGGATGAAAAGGAGCAAGTGAAGCTCACAGTTTTAAGCTTCGACCCTTCAGTCGTGGCAGCCCTTCCCGACCCACAGAATGTAGGCGGAGGCACACTGCAAAAAATGCACACAGCGATCCTGGATGCGATTGGCTATAACAGAGGAGACCCCATAGAAGGACCCAAAGTGTCAGCAAAAGAAAACAGAGCACCCCACAGCGTTTGCTGGACGCTTGTGGATACATTTCACAGCAGTATTTGGAGAGTTAGCCCGCGCCCATTTGTCTGTGGATAATATGGCCAAATGGACTTGAATCCTAGTCTCTCATGCGACAGAGGCAGGCCAGAGAGCTTGCGCAAATTATGACCCCTCTGCCGAGGCCCTCAACGGGAAATGGGTTTTGAAAAGATTGTCCCGCTCTTGGGAACAATCCGTACAAGGCAAAACTGCATTTACAAAACCAGAGGAAGAACTGGCAGACATGAATCCAGTTAGGACGCACCAGAACCCCGCATGGGTAAATGAGGGCAGGAACAGTCCACCGCAACCAAAATCCCAGGAATGTTACAATTGTGGACAATTAGGACACTATACACGAGAGTGCAGCGCACCCCAAAAGCAGCAGAAAACCCAACAGACAGGCACCCTAAATAAGAATAGGGCAAAGCCAATCCATAGCGTCAGCGTCCGTCAGGGAATGCAGACATGAACGTCACCGACTGACGGTGTTCGGGCTCCCCAACTTGGGGCTGCGACACCCTTTGGGACAAGTCCGGTAGACCGGTATTAGCCGGTCTGGGGACACCCCGTAGAATTTCTTTTGGACACAGACGGGTCCCACACCACGCTCAATTCCTCCACGATGTTTCAACGAGACACGTGGCCCATGACAGACACCATTACACTCAGCAGTTTTACAGTGCATTTACAGCAGGGACACATCACAGCCCCTGTAGCAATTCAAATAGGGAACATTGAAACAAAACATTCCGTAGTTTTGGTCGATCTACCCCAGACAGCTGAACACATCCTGGGAATCGACTTTATGAGCTCCCACAACTTGTCTTTTGATTCGGTTAATAAATGTGTATGGAAAATGGCAAAGGCAGCACGAGCCCCCGCCACGCTCACAGTTGGAGAGTATGAAAACAGAATTAGCGCAGTAGGAGACTTCTGGTTCGACCTCCGAGCCATTAGTCAGGATAAGGAGTCAGGGAAGTCCTGCAGCAACACAAAGCAGCATTTCCACAGCACAAGCATGACTGTGGCAAGATAGCTGGCTTGGTGAACTTTACAGGTCCCAACGTCAGACCCCAAAAGCAGTCCGGTTTTCCCCAAGAGGCAGAGGGAGAAATCTCAAAGGTAATACAGAGTTTGCTTGATCAAGGCATACTCATATCAGTAGCCTCCACGAATAACGCATCAATTTGGCCCATCAGGAAACCCGATGGTTCATGGCGACTGGCCATTAATTACCGGGAACTGAACAAAGTAACCCCAGTAGCAGCCCCCACCGTAACCACAAGTCCCGAGACCATGCTCAAACAGGGACTCTTTTCAGTTTTTGACATTAGCAACGGCTTTTGGTCCATTCCATTGGATAAAGCGTGCCAGTACAAATTCGTCTTTACATTCCAGGGACAACAATATACATGGACGTGCCTTCCACAAGGCTTCCACAACTCCCCCTCCATTTTCCACTGACAGCTGGCAAATGGACTAGCAAAATCTTCCTGACCCAATTGTCTGGTCCAGTATGTCGATGACTTGCTACTACAGACAGACACAAAGGGAGAGCACATTTCGCTTCTCGCTGAACTTCTAGGACTCCTAAAACAGATTGGATGAAAAGTGAACCCCAAGAAGGCCCAGATTTTGCAGGAAAAAGTGATTTACTTGGGTACAGTAATCACTCATGGTAAACGCGAGATCGAGCAAAAGAGAACTGACTCGATCATCAAATTTCCCCTTCCCCATAATGTCTCAGCCCTCCGGTCATTTCTAGGACTGGTTGGCTACTGCCGAAACTATATCGACGGTTTCGCCACAAAAGCAGCGCCCCTATCTGACCTTCTCAAGAAACAGGCACCTTGGGAATGGCTTCCACAGCATACGGATGCCGTGGATGCTTTAAAGAGAGCCCTCAGCACAGCCCCCACATTACTGGTCCCAGATCCACTTTCACCGTACGCAATCGAAGTAGCAAGCACCGACCGAACCCTTTCTGCCGTACTCCTCCAGGAACACCATGACCAATTACGCCCCGTGGCATATGCTTCACGCGTGTTATATCCTGTTGAGCAAGGATTTTCTGCCTGTAAAAGGCAGCTGCTCGCAGTTTTCTGGGCAATACAGTACTTCGCCTACATTACAGGACTCAACCCCATCACCATCCTCACTGAACACACCCCAACACAGCTATTATTAGACGGTCGACTTAAAGGTGGCGCAGTCAGCCAAATCCGCGCATCCCGTTGGACCCTTCTTTTACAGGGACGGAAATTACAGTTAAAAGAACCAAGACCCACATTTCCTAGCCGACAATTTGCAATATGCAGGTACCCCACATGAGTGCGATATCATCACCACAAACCAGAATTCAGGCCCATTTATACCTAAGTCTGCTCCCAGGAAAGCAGGTAATACACCCCAGAGACCCCAGCCTACAGATACGTGCGTACCCCTGAACATTTATGTGGATGGCTCCTCCACAGTTTTGAATGGAAAGATAATCACCGGTTGAGGCATTTATGTAGAGGACGTGCAGGGACGCGCCCTTGAAGAGATTTCATTAAAGTTGCCAGGACATTTAGGCTCGCAGGCAGCAGAACTGGCAGCCATAACTTACATTGTTGATCACCCTGACTCGTTCCCGACCCCTGCGGACATATATTCGGACAGTTTATATGTCTGTAATAGTTTAGCGGAATTCCAACCCCTGTGGGAAACTAGAGGATTTGTTTCCGCAGACGGAAAGCCTCTACCCTCAGCCCCATTACTCCGGCATATCCTAGAGACAGCTAAAGATAGGAAATATGGTCTAATTAAGGTTTGCAATCGTCA
The DNA here is from genome assembly GCF_047496885.1 of Scyliorhinus torazame. NCBI lineage: Eukaryota > Metazoa > Chordata > Chondrichthyes > Carcharhiniformes > Scyliorhinidae > Scyliorhinus > Scyliorhinus torazame. Next base: position 93,521,927 of record NC_092714.1, on the reverse strand, counting down.
CTGTTTTTCCCCCCTTGGTAACATTAAAGCAGACGCTCTAGCGAAGGCAGGTTCCAGACATGGTTAATTTTGGAACGCCCCCCCCCACTCCCCCCCCCCCCCCCCACCCCACCCCCCGAGAGCACCCCAGTACGCGTGGTTCAGGTCCCACAGACCAACATTCAGGATCTAGTAAAGGCCCAAAAGGGAGATGAAAAGCTCGGGGAAGTTCTGAAAGGAAGCTTCCCAGCCCCACACGATAAGTTTAAGAACGCAATCACCACACACGAGGGTGTGATTTTGAAAAAAGGCATTTATGTAGTTCCCAGCCAGGACAGGAACCAGATTATTTGTCAGTTACATGACAATCATGGACACCAAGGCATTGAACTCACCCTAACCCAACTCAGACCTCTCTCCTGGTGGCCTGATTTTAAAGCCGATGTAACCCATTACATTGAAAATTGCTTGATCTGTGCCCAGAACAATCCGGACAGATATGCAAGAAAGGCTCAGCTTAGTCACACCCGCCCCGTTAATGGCCCCTGGACGAATTTGCAGATAGATTACATAGGACCCCTACCTCCCTGCAGAAATGGTTTTAAGTATGTGTTGGTGGTCATCAACACCTTCACAAAATGGGTGGAAGCTTTTCCATTCAGCACGAATATGGCCAAAACAACAGCTAGAATCCTAACACAGCACATCTTTACAAGATGGGGCCTCCCACGCAGTATAGAGTCCGGTCAAGACTCCCATTTTACAGAACGAGTAAAGAAGAACGTCCTCACAATTTTCGGAATAAGGCAGAAGTTTCACATAGCATACCACCCCCAGTCAAGCGGCATTGTAGAGAGGATGAACAGAACTCTAAAAGCCACTCTCAGGAAAATGGTACAACAGAACAACAGTACCTGGGACTCAGTTCTCCCATTTGCTTTAATGTTCTTGCGAAACACGGTATCCACATCCACAGGATACACCCCCCACACCCTCATGACCGGACGCCCCATGAAAGGGACAGAGTTTTTATTAAGACTGGATTTGGCCAGCCCCACAGTCACCGCCTCACGCATGAAAATGCTGTACAGCAGCTTATTGAGAATATAAACACAGCCCAGCTCGCAGCAGCTGTGAAACTTGGGACCAGGAGGAAGCAAAGCAAGGCTTGTTTTGATAAAATGGTACACACCACCAAGTTTGTAGTAGGGCAGCAAATGATGCTTTCCCTAAACAACCTCAGTTCATTCCTTACCCCCAAATTTTCCGGACCATACTCCATTTCTGACAAAGTCAACCCCTCGGTATACAAGATCACATATCCCAATGGCAAGTCTGCATGGTTTCACATAAACCAGCTTAAGGCTAATGGCTCGCAGAACAACCATGCACACCACATCTCGCTCACAGCAGCAGATGAGCACACCCCACCCACAGATGATGTATTCCTACACTCCCCCAGCCAGTCCAGCCCGTCCTCAGACACATCTTCAACTCAACCCCCAGAGGCACGACTCCGCCTCTCCCTTCCTTCAACCAGCAGCGACAACGACATGATAGCGATAGCAATGACGACAGCCACAGCACACCACATTATGATTATACCCCTGCACCAGGCCCCACTCCCAGCGAATCCGAGCATGATTCCAGTGACCCCTTCAAGATCACGTACATCAAAGCCCCTGACCCAGACCCACCGCCCGACGATTACGGATTAAAACCTAGTAGATCCGTCCTCGACACCCGATTCTGGCACCGAGACAATTCGTTCAGGCTTTTCCGGAATGATGAGATGGACCCCAATTCACTCCAAGCAGCCAAACAACTCCAGTCAAGAGAATGGCAGCCATTAATTTTGGAACGCCCCCCCCCCCCCACCCCACCCCCCGAGAGCACCCCAGTACACGTGGTTCAGGTCCCACAGACCAACATTCAGGATCTAGTAAAGGCCCAAAAGGGAGATGAAAAGCTCGGGGAAGTTCTGAAAGGAAGCTTCCCAGCCCCACACGATAAGTTTAAGAACGCAATCACCACACACGAGGGTGTGATTTTGAAAAAAGGCATTTATGTAGTTCCCAGCCAGGACAGGAACCAGATTATTTGTCAGTTACATGACAATCATGGACACCAAGGCATTGAACTCACCCTAACCCAACTCAGACCTCTCTCCTGGTGGCCTGATTTTAAAGCCGATGTAACCCATTACATTGGAAATTGCTTGATCTGTGCCCAGAACAATCCGGACAGATATGCTCAGGCAGTGGAGAAACGGCACTGGTCCCCGCCCTGCCTGAGGACCCCCCCTCTGGTCAGCTACGCTCGGGTAGAGCACAACCGGCACTGATCACCGTCCTACCCGGGGATTCCACCCATTTCTTACCCGCCGAGGCCCATACGCACCCCATTTTGGCACTTTCAGTTCAAAATTCTTTTGTTTGTTTTTGGCAACCCTTAGGTTGCTTCCATATGCTATTTACATGCTCAGACACTAGGATGGTAGATCGCACAGGCTGCGAAACGGCTCGCACTGTGTCAGTATTTTTCTCGGATGTCCAAATATTCAGTTTTTAAAAAAAACAAATGAGGGAGTCACAGATGGTGACCAGTTATAAAGGGTAATTGGCAACAAAGGACAGACAGACAGACATAACAGATATTATGCTTGTATCCATAGAACTCCGGAACCTCAGGAACCCCAGAGGAAGAAAAAGAAGAAGACCGACAAAAGGAAAGGTGAAGACAACCTTCATGCTTTTCACCTGGATCTCAGCGGGATCCCTTCAGTTGCGCACGTACGCTACCCCCCTGACCCCTACCACACAGACCGTGAATGATTCCCACCCCTACCATACACTGTACCCCGAGAGAGTTAACCCTGAGATAGTTACCCCCGAGACAGTTACCGACACCCCGACCTGGTGTGACATGTTTATAATCTGCTATTCACTATCTTACATAGTAGAATTACTCTTAGTACTGCCGATACTCTGCAGTGTCGTGCAGACACTTAGACTGAGGAAATGGCGAAGGAGAGCCACCCGCTCACACAACCCGGTATACACGTTTAGGTCCCCTATTTTCAGACTTCACCAAACCCCCCAACCCCTTGAGTGAATTAAAGTGCATCCGTTTTTCTTTGTGTGTGTTTTGTTCAATAAAGAAATGTAAACCTCTGTGCTTGACTGCCAAGCCAGAGAAACTTGTGTTGCTGCTATTTGTACAGTTTAAAGTGTTGTAGATTATTTTTGATTGTTTGAGTGAGGATAGTTTATTGAGCATAGTTAGTGGTTCCAGTTTTTTATTTTGTAATGCATGCTTGAATGTCATTGCGCCCCGTAGAGTTTTATAATGATGTCTGTAAGTCAAATGATTTTGGGTAAAAATTACGTTTCATAGGATAGGGCAGTGTAGAGCCTGTGAAGTGCTTATGGGTGGACCGCTTGGTCAGAGAACGGAGACGACGCGATAATGTGATCCTTCCCGCTTCGCATTGAGGATCACAAGGAGGGCTTGTAGCCATCTGGCATGGCCACTTCCCGATTACAAAATGGACATTTTGCAAAGATTGCAGGGAAAATGGACAATACTGAGAAAACAAGCAGGTTCAGGTTTTGTCTGCATATTGGAGCTACAGCTCCCAGGCAAGACCAAAACTGCAAACCCATTAGCATACTAATGGCCCATCTCCAGGAACAAAAGAGTAACATTTGAGTAACCGATACTAAGGCAGACACCCCAGAGGAGACCAGAACAAAGCAGGCCGACGGCCACCCAGGACACGCCCAGCCATCAGGGCACCCACCCCTTTATTGGATGAAATCGATAGGAACGATTGAGAAACAGCCCAATTGATAGGGGCCACGTTCAAGGCTCACCCAAAAGAGCGCGAAGCCCCTTTTGGGTATAAGAAGGATCCCCCAAGAGAGAGTCGTTCTCTTGGCTCCGGCTCTCACCGAGGAGAGACCTGCCCAACAGCTGCACCAGAACAAGTAAGTCCAAGGTCAACGCACGCTGCCAGACAGACGACCTTAGCTGTTCCCCTTCACCACATCAACCCCAGTAGCCTCAGAATCGAACAACGGCCATTGTTCCTCTGACTGAGTGGGCACTCGAAGCTAAGTATAGGCTTTAGCAGTAGTGATAGTTTAGTCTGTAGAGTTTCGTGCATGAATATATTTAACTGTGTGTGTCAATAAATAAGCATTGACTTTGAACTAACTAACTGGTGTAGCGAGTCTTTGATCAATATTCGGGTTTGAACCTAGTGGCGGTATCGAAAGATACCTGGCGACTCTCGAGCGAAACGTAATTAGAATTAAGGAAGGCGACCATATTGACCACCATATTCAGAGCCAACAAAAGAAAGTAACAGAGCGTGCGGAAAAAATGCTTCATCTGGCTGGGCAATTTAGAACCTGGGATCACAGAAAAAGACTGGCTACTTTGGACTGGGATAAAGAGAAATTTCTTCATTCAAAGGTTTGCAAATCTTTGTAATTCTTTTCCTCCAGAGATCCATGGATGCTTAAATTTTGAGTATATTCAAGGCAGAGAATCATAGAATCTCTACAGTGCAGAAGGATGTCATTTGGCCCATCGAGTCTGCACTGACCCTCTGAAAAAGCACCCTACCTAGACCCACTCCCCACCCTATCTCCGCACCCCCAACTAACCTGCACATCTTTGGATGATAAGGGGTAATTTTAGCATGGCCAATCCACCTAACCTGCACATCTTTGGATTGTGGGAGAAAACCGGAGCACCTGGAGAAAACCCACACTGCCATGGGGAGATAGTGCAAACTCCACACAGACAGTCCCCTGAGGCCGGAATTGAACTCAGGTCCCTGGCGCTTGGAGGGATATGCGCATAGGCATATCTATGTATAACTGTACATAGTTGCACCAATGTATATATAGAGTACCAGTGCACATAGCCACTGATCAATACATGTAGTGACAGTTATGACTTCCCGCCAGTAGGTGGAACCAGACACCCATAGAGACATATATATATATATACCAGGAGATGGACGAGACGGGCACTTGGTAGTAGGATGGACAATGGGACAGTCACCTCTCTACTTAGCTTCACAGTAACGTAGACATAATTATTTGTACATAGAATTGTATGGTTACCATACTGCATATCAAGAATAAATACTTACTACAACCACATCTTCATGCTCTATGTGTGCCTTCATGATCAGGGAAGCCATCAAACATGACAGCGCTGTGAGGCAGCAATGCTAACCACTGTGCCACCGTGCTGCCCCAAAGGTCGATAGATCCCAACACCACGGGTAGATCAAAGTAGTGCATATTGGAGTGAGACTAGTTATGATACAAATTAAAGAATTGTGCAGGAAGATGGAGTTAGGTCAAAGATAAGCCATGATCCTGTCGACTGGCAGACAAGACTCAAAGGGCCAGATGGTCTATTCCTGCTCCTATTTCATTTGATTTAAAGTTCTTACAACTTTTATCAATCAAGTAATGCAATTTATTCTGAGTTATTCAAAGTCATCCCTTCCAATAAAACAAAATTAAATTATTCAACACTTTGAATCAAGCAACCTAAATAACATACTTAAATGGGAATTCAAGGTTCAGAAAATTTAAATGATCAGATAATTTGAATTAAATTATTCTGAATTAAAAATTAAAATACAGCATTTTTGCCATTGCACTGTAATGTTCCTCTAAATAATTTCAGTACATTTTTCAATTTCTTTCTCTCTAAACTGATTGCAGAGGACACTTTGAAAGGAAAAAACATGAACTTTAATGTGATGAGACAGAGGACACTATTCACCGGAAAATTTCAAAGTCCGGTTTTAGGCGCATTTGGTGGGATGTTTTTCAGCGGCTGCAGTGCTGAGGTTGAGACTGCTATTCAATGGGACTTTGCTGTTTTCTTGGGGACTTTCTCCCTGTTGAGGCCATACTTTGAGAGTTTTCCGGCAATGGGGAGTTGAACTCACCAGCAAGACCAGCTCCTCAAAGATCAGTGCACACCACCCCAGACTTTTAATACCCGCAAGACTTGGCTGTGCCAAATTTGCACACAGGCACATTGGCGCTGTCAGTCTGGCACCCTAGCAGTGCTCTGAGAACCCTGGAATTGCTAACTGGCAATTCAAAGATGTCCAGGTGGCACTGCCAGGGTGCCCAGTTTCCAAGAGGAGTGCCAGGTACTACCCTGACCTGGCCACCCGGAGGGGGTGGGGGGTGGTGGGGGCTCTAACGGCCTCTGAGATGCTCTGAAGTACCATCACGCCTGGTCCACGCTTGTGGACAACAGTGTTGCCAGGGTAAAGCCAAAACTGGGCATATGGGAGTGATGCTCCCCCTCTATTGTGCGTAAGAACCTGGTCATCAGGTTCCCGCTGATGGAGAATCCCGCCCTGTGTGGTAGTCGGAATTAGGGGTGTTACAGTACCCAGGTTGATGCTGTAAGATCATTGGTGTGGGAGGTACCTGAGACAGCAATATCATTGGTGAAGCCTGCCTGCTGGTTCCGCCCGGTAAGGCAGAGTATAAGAGCCTGTGTCTCTCTAGCAGCTGCATTCTGTACCTGCGCTGCTGGGGGAAACATCTAGTCCAATAAAGACTTCAATTGTCTTCCAATCTCGCTTCTGGAATTATTGATCGAGCATCAATTTATTGGACTAGATTTTAAAGAATGGAGCTCCGAATCAAGCCGGAGTGTCTGCAACTCAGCCCCCACACAGCAAACTCAGCGGCAACCTTCAAATACTGGCTGGCGTGCTTTAAAGGGTACCTCAGGACGGTCATGACTGCACCCACGGAGGACCAGAGGATGCAGGTTCTCCACTCGAGGATGAGCCCAGAGATCTACACCCTCATCGAGGATGCGGATGATTTCGAGGCCGCAATGACCCTGCTGAAAGGACACTATATTCACCCATTAAACCAGGTCTACGCCCGAAATCTGCTGGCGACGAGGCGACAAATCCCCAGGGAATCGCTGGAGGAATTCTACCGTGTGCTCCTGGTGTTAGGTAGGAACTGTGACTGCCCGCAAGTTTCAGCCAGCGACCACACAGAACTTTTGATCCAGGATGCATTCGTTGCAGGTATGCTGTCCTCCCAAATCCGCCAGTGGCTGCTAGAAAAAGAGACACTAAGCCTCAAGGAAGCACGGGTCCTAGCTAGCTCCCTGGATGTGGCCTCCCGAAACACACGCGCTTATGTACCTGACCGCGCGGTGGCCCCTTGGGCAGCCACCCCCCCCGCGGCCGAGTCCGATGCATCCCCCATCTCCCCACAAGCTTGCACTCCGTGACTACCAGGCAACCCCGGGGGGCCCCGCTGCTATTTTTGCGGGCAAGCCAAGCACCCCCGGCAGCGCTGCCTGGCCCGCTCCTCCACCTGCAAAGGGTGCGGCAAAAAGGGCCATTTCGTGGCGGTATGCCAAGCCCGGGCGGTCGCAGCGGTCTCCGGGGGCGAACCGGGACCGCCACCCTAACCCTCTCCATGAGCCACATGCGGCCAGTGGGCGCCGCCACCTTCCTGTTCCAGAGCCACGTGCGGGCCCCGGGTGCCGCCATCTTGTTCCCTGGGAACCACGTGCGACGGATGGGCGCCGCCATCTTGCACACCCCAGCCACGTGCGACCAGTGGGCGCCGCCATCTTGGCTGGAGTATCAGGACCCCAGTTCGGATGACCACACACCGCCCGAGGAAAACCTCCAACGTCTGCCACGACTTGCCTCGGTGACCCTGGACCAGTCTTGGCCCCGAACGCACTCGACCGTGACGATGACCGTGCTTATCAATGGGTACGAAACATCCTGCCTGATTGACTCCGGGAGCACAGAGAGCTTAATACACCCCAACACGATAAGGCGCTGTTCTCTTCCCATCCACCCAGTTAATCAAAAAATCTCCCTGGCCTCCGGGTCTCACTCTGTAGAGATCAAAGGGTTCTGCTTAGCGAACCTCACAGTCCTGGGAAGGGAATTTTTAAAATTCCACCTCTACGTCCTCCCTCACCTCTGCGCTGCCACGCTCCTAGGGTTAGATTTCCACTGTAACCTCCAGAGTTTAACTTTTAAATTCGGCAGCCCTATACGCCCCCCCTCACTGTCTGCAGCCTCGCGACCCTCAAGGTCGATCCGCCTTCCCTTTTTGCGAACCGGGGAGAAACATAGGATGGTCATCGATTATAGTCAGTCCATCAACAGGTATACGCAGCTCGACGCGTACCCTCTCCCCCCATATCTGGTCTGGTCAATCAGATTGCACAATACAAGGTCTTTTCCACGATGGATCTAAAATCCGCCTACCACCAGCTCTCCATCCGCACTAGCGACCGCAAATACACTGCATTCGAAGCAGATAGGCGGCTCTACCACTTCCTAAGGGTTCCCTTCGGTGTCACAAATGGAGTCTCGTTCTTCCAACGGGAGATGGACCAAATGGTTGACCGGTACGGATTGCGGGCCACGTTTCCGTACCTCGATAACGTCACCATCTGCGGCCACGACCAGCAGGACCATAACACCAACCTCCGAAAATTCCTCCATACCGCAAAAATCCTTAATCTAACCTACAGCAAGGACAAATGCGTGTTCAGCACCGACCGTCTAGCCATCCTCGGCTACGTACTGCATGATGGAGTTATAGGTCCAGATCTCGAACGCCCTTCCCCCACTGCTTCAAGGCCCTGAAACGCTGCCTGGGACTTTTTTCGTATTATGCCCAGTGGGTCCCCAACAATGCGGACAAGGCCAGCCCACTAATTCAATCCACGGTTTTTCCCCTGTCGGTAGAAGCCCACCAGGCCTTCAGCCGCATCAAAGCGGACATTGCAAAGGCCACGATGCACGCAATCAATGAATCCCTTCCCTTCCAAGTCGAGAGCGACGCGTCCGACGTAGCTCTTGCGGCCACCCTCAACCAAGCGGGCAGACCCGTGGCCTTCTTCTCACGCATCCTCCATGCTTCAGAAATTCGCCATTCGTCAGTTGAAAAGGAGGCCCAGGCCATAGTAGACCAGGCCATAGTAGAAGCTGTGCGGCACTGGAGGCATTATCTGGCGTGCAGGAGATTCACTCTACTCACTGACCAACGGTCGGTTGCTTTCATGTTCGATAATGCACAGCGGGGTAAGGTAAAGAACGATAAGAACTTACGGTGGAGGATCGAGCTCTCCACCTACAACTATGAGATCTTGTATCGTCCCAGGAAGCTAAACAAGCCTCCTGATGCCCTATCCCGCGGCATATTTGCCAACGCACAAGTGGACCGACTCCAGACCCTCCACGAGGACCTCTGCCACCCGGGGGTCACTCGATTCTTCCATTTCATTAAGACCCACAACCTGCCCTACTCCATCGAGGAGGTCAGGACCGCCACCAGGAACTGCCAAATCTGCACGGAGTGCAAGCCTCACATCTACAGGCCAGAGAAAGCGCGCCTAATAAAGGCTTCCCATCCCTTTGAACGCCTCAGTATGGACTTCAAAGGACCCCTCCCCTCCACCGACCGCAACACGTACTTCCTGAATGTGATTGACGAGTACTCCCGGTTCCCATTCGCCATCCCCTGCCCTGACATGACTGATGCCACCATCATAAAAGTCCTCCACAGTATCTTTACACTGTTCGGTTTCCCCGCCTACATACACAGCGATAGGAGGTCCTCCTTTATGCGCGACGAACTGCATCAATTCCTGCTCAGCAAGGGCATTGCCTCGAGCAGGATGACCAGTTACAACCCCCGGTGAAACGGATGGGTAGAGAGGGAGAACGGAACAGTCTGGAAGACCGTCCGACTGGCCCTACGGTCCAGGAATCTCCCAGTCTCCCGCTGGCAGGAGGCCCTCCCGGATGCTCTCGACTCTATCCGATCACTGCTACGTACCACGACCAACCAGATACCTCACAAACATCTCCTTGTCTTCCCTAGGAAGTCCTACTCGGGGACCACGCTCCCAACCTGGCTGGAAGCTCCTGGACCCATCCTGCTCTGCAAACACGTGCGAGCGCACAAGTCGGACACATTGGTCGAGAGGGTCCACCTCCTTCACGCTAACCCTCAATACGCCTACGTGGCATACCTCGACGGCCGACAGGATCCGGTCTCCCTACGGGACCTGGCGCCTGCTGGGTCCCCACCCACACCCCCACCACCAACCCCACCCTCCCTCCCACAGGCGCACACCACAGCCGCTCCCTTCCCAGGTGTATCGGTTCTCCCACTGGTCCCATCTAGGGGCGATGAAGTTTCCGAAGAAGCCGAAGCCACGCTCCTGGAGCCACGGATGCCCTAGCCGGCTCCTACACCACCGCCGAAACTGCGACGGTCGCAGAGGACGACCAGGGCCCCAGACCGACTAATTGCTTCATTTTGAATGTAAATAAATACTGTACATAGTTGCGACGTGTAACGAGGCAAAACACTGGACTAATGTATACTGGGCACCACCACAACCTCAACCTCTACCACTGTATAACGCGAGACCCCCCCCCCCCCGCCCCCGCCGGACTCTTTTTTTTAACAGGGGGTGTATGTGGTAGTCGGTATTAGGGGTATTACGGTACCCAGGTTGATGCTGTAAGACCATTGGTATGGGAGGTACCTGAAACAGCAATATCATTGGTGAAGCCTGCCTGCTGGTTCCGCCCAGTAAAACGGAGTATAAGAGTCTGTGTCTCTCTAGCAGCTGCATTCTGTACCTGCGCTGCTGGGGGAAACATCTAGTCCAATAAAGCCTTCAACTGTCATCCAATCTCGCTTCTGGAGTTATTGATTGAGCATCACCCTGTTAATCTCTTTTAATTGAACTGCAGAGAGTACGCCTGCCTGAATTGTGGTCACAGCTTCATCCAGAACTGCACTGACCGGCTTTTTACAAAAATGCCTGATGTGTTAACTCCATCCCAGAAATCATTTTACCAGCTGAAATCTAATTTAATCCAAAGGATGATTTAAGGGGTCCCTTAATAAAAATAAAATTCTATTAGCCAAGCATTTATGATACTTTAATTGCATTCCTGGCTCACAAATATACTTGCCTTTCAAACTAGAATTTATTTTAAAGTATGGCTGCAGCAGTCAAACACACTTCAACCCAGGCTTTTAACCCTCACTGCACCAAATACCCATAATACAGTACATTTGAAATTCCTACATTCATCATCACAGTGAATGTGTATAGTGAATATTACACGTATCACAATCGTATTGAAGCACCTGAGAGTGCAATATGATCTATGTGGAAAACGCGACTATCACTACATTTTCTTTGATGGCCTTTTGAAGTGTTTGTAATGCTCTTTTAGATATTTTACGAATAAAGTATATTTTTGTGAAAAAAAAGCAAAATGCTGCAAATGCTGAAAGATCAGGGGGTTGTGTTCAGAAATGATTTAATGTGATAATGTACCAGCATTATACTAAGAAACTAAACCACTTTCGTTTGGTCTGCCTTTGGAAAGCTTCTAAAAATTAGAAGGCAGGACAAAATACCAGCCATTGAGGTGTTCACCTGTTCTAGCATGCCAAGCATCCACACCTCATCAAGACAGTGTCAACCGAGTGGGTTGGATATATCGGCAGAATGCCTGACACTTACTGACCAAAATAAATCGTCTATGGAGAGCTTAAGTATGGGGTGTGCTCTCATGGTGGTCAACAGAAGAGTTAAAGGACACTTTGAAGGCTTCTCTGAGGAGTTTTGACAGTGACTTTGAGTCCTGGCAGAAACACTACCAGAATAGCTGAGTCTGTTGAAACCAAATAAAAAATCTAACGGCCTCATTCAAAATCAAGCGGGTATCAGAAGAAGGGAGCAAACACAAGGGAGGAAATCTCGAGCCATCAACTTGTCAAAAACTCAATCATCTGATACATCCTGTCCTTTTTGCAACAAATTCTTCCAGGTGCAGATTGGCCTTAGAAGTCATCTACTGGAATAAATATTTCAGATAATGAACGTTGTCATCTCTGTCTCAGAGTCAAGCAAGAATAAGAATAAGATAAACAACTATTTTATACACCGAAGGAACGAGAGCTCTACTTGTTGCTGCACATCAGCCATGAATGAGGAAATTAATGAATTAAGATTAATTAACCCTTCAGAAAAATATGGGTGCGATCGAATGGCCTCATTGCTCCCTACGCGTTGACGTGACGAGGCGTTAAATCTCACGAGGGGCCTCTTGTAAGATTTGAGATGCTCGGAACACCTCGTGAGGTCTAACGAGATTTTGGTGCAGGAAGTGAGGTCAGGGTGGCATTGGCATGGGCGTCCCTCACAGAGGCCAAACGAAAAAGAGTCTCTGCAGATGCCGAGAAACATTCCGCTATTCGCACTCAAAACAGGACTCTGTATTTTGGGTGATAAATGGCTCCCTTTATAAAAATGTCAAATTCGGTTGACTTGCCGAAACAGGCCCAAGTTTAAATAAAACAAAAATTATTTCTGAAACAAGCACTTGTATTTCAGTCAATGTTACCCTCACATTTCAAAATTTGTAAGGCATGTTTCATTAGTGGCAGATAAGATATATAATTCTAGAACCCATCCTTTGTTCCATGCATGTGGAAGCACTTGCAGATCCAGCCATGACTCACAGTCTGATGGCTAAAGTCTCAGCTTCCATTGTAACACAGGCAGAAATCACAACAACAATGGAAGGCCAGACTGATAGCATTAACCCTCTGTTTGTAATGCAAACCCAGCTTGATGCTGCACAGGCTTAGATTGAGTACAGGCAGCCCTCAACTTTATGATGTTCAAATTACAATGAACAGCACTCATTAGGACATCTAAAAATTGACACCCTGTTTCAAATTTATAATGTTGGCAGTGGCATAGTGGTATTGTCACTGAACTAGTAATCCAGAGATCCACGGTAATGTTCTGGGATCCCGGGTTCGAATCCCACCATGGCAGATGGTGAAATTTTATATCAGTAAAACATCTGGTATTAAAAGTCTAATGATGACCATGATCAGTAAGAAGTCTTACAACACCAGGTTAAAGTCCAACAGGTTTGTTTCAAATCATTAGCTTTCGGAGCACTACTCCTTCCTCAGGTGAATGAAGAGGTATGTTCCAGAAACATATATATAGACAAAGTCAAAGATGCAAGATGATACTTTGAATGCGAGCATTTGCAGGTAATTAAGTCTTTACAGATCCAGAGAGACGGGTAACCCCAGGTTAAAGAGCTGTGAATTGTCTCAAGCCAGGACAGTTGGTAGGATTTCGTAAGCCCAGGCCAGATGGTGGGAGATGAATGCAATGCGACATGAATCCAAGCTCCCAGTTGAGGCCGAACTCATGTGTACGGAACTTGGTTATAAGTTTCTGCTTGGCGATTCTGCGTTGTCGCACGTCCTGAAGGCCGCCTTGGAGAATGCTCACCCGGAGATAAGAGGTTGAATGCTCTGGACTGCTGAAGTGTTCCGCAACTGGAAGGGAACATTCCTGCCTGGCAATTGTCGCGCGATGTCCATTCATCCGTTGTCGCAGATTCTGCATGGTCTCGCCAAAGTACCATGCTTCGGGACATCCCCAAGGTCATCTCCACACCCCCACTACTTGCCTTCAAACAACCGCGCAACCTCAAACAAACCATTGTTTGCAGCGAACGACCCAGCCTTCAGAACAGCGAACACGACACCACACAACCCTGCCATGGCAATCTCTGCAAGACGTGCCAGATCATCGACATGGGTACCACCATTAAAACGTGAGAACACCACCCACCAGGTACGCGGTACATACTCATGCGACTCGACCAACGGTGTTTACCTCATACACTGCAGGAAAGAATGTCGTGAAGCGTGGTACATTGGCGAGACCATGCAGACGCTGCAAGAATGGACGAACGGACATCGCGCGACAATCGCCAGGCAGGAATGTTCTCTTCCAGTTGGGGAACACTTCAGCAGTTAAGGGCATTCAGCCTCAGATCTCTGAGTAAGCGTTCTCCAAGGCGGCCTTCAGGACCCGCGACAACGCAGAATCGCCGAGCAGAAACTTATAGCCAAGTTCCGCACACATGAGTGCGGCCTCAACCGGGACCTGGGTTTCATGTCGCATTACATTCATCCCCCACAATCTGGCCTGGGCTTGCGAAATCCTACCAACTGTCCTGGCTTGAGACAATTTACACCTCTTTAACCTGGGGTTACCCGTCTCTCTGGATCTGTAAAGACTTAATTACCTGCAAATGCTCGCATTCTAAGTATCGTTTTGCATCTTTGACTTTGTCTATATATATGTTTCTGGAACACACCTTTTCATTCACCTGAGGAAGGAGCAGTGCTCCGAAAGCTGGTGATATCGAAACAAACCTGTTGGACTTTAACCTGGTGTTGTAAGACTTCTTACTGTGCACACCCCAGTCCAACGCCGGCATCTCCACATGATGACCATGGAGTCATTGGCGATTGTCGTTAAAAAAAACCATCTGGTTCACTAATACCCTTCAGGAAAGGAAATCTGCCCTTCTTACCCAGTCTGGCCTACATGTGACTCCAGACCCACACAGGCATGGGGTTGACTGTTAAATACCCCCCTCTGAAATTTCCTTGCGAGCCACTCAGTTCAAAGGCAATTGGGGTTGGGCAACAAATGCTGACCCAGCCAGTGACGCCCACATCCCAAGAACGAATAAAAAAAAAGTCTGAATATATCGTCAGGGTCAATATGACCCACTGACAGAGGTTTGAATGTATCGTCAGGGTTACTATGGCCCACTGGCAGTGGTCTGAATTAACCGGGATGGTCACTATGTCCCACTGGCAGAAGTCTGAATGCATCGGGATGGATGAACTTCTAAAACCCATGGGAGATAAGGTTGCAATTTGCTGGGCGAAACGCTCCCTTGCCCGCTGATGCAACCAATCCCCCTACTTTCAACATTGTTCCAATGGGGAAATCATTTCAATTTACAATGCAGTTTCGAGCAGATAATTGTAATAATCTTTATTGTCACATGTAGGCTTACATTAACACTGCAAAGAAGTTACTGTGAAAAATCCCTGGTCGCCACATTCCGGCGCCTGTTCAGGTAGACAGAGGGAGATTTTAGAATGTCCAAATTACCTAATAGCACGTCTTTTGGGCATTGTGGGAGGAAATGGGAGCACCCAGAGGAAACGCACACAGACACGGGAGAACGTGCAGACTCAGCACAGACAGTGGCCCAAGCCGGGAATCGAACCTGGGACCCTGGTGCTGTGAACCGGGCAGCACGGTAGCATTGTGGACAGCACAATTGCTTCACAGCTCCACGAGTCTGCACATCCTCCCCGTGTGTGCGTGGGTTTCTTCCGGGTGCTCCGGTTTCCTCCCACAGTCCAAAGATGTGCAGGTTAGGTGGATTGGCCATGATAAATTGCCGTTAGTGTTCAAAATTGCCCTTGGTGCTGGGTGGGGTTACTGGGTTATGGGGATAGGGTGGAAGTGTGGGCTTGGGTAGGGTGCTCTTTCCAAGAGCCGGTGTAGACTCGATGGGCCGAATGGCCTCCTTCTGCACTGTAAATTCTATGATGAAGCCAAAGTACTAACCACTATGCTACCATGCTGCACACTCTGTCACAAGTCTGAGGACTGCCTGCATGGAAGTGGTCAGAGGAGTTTGCAGGGTCTCTTGGCAATCCAGTCGTCTGTGCTCCATGTGGAATCAAAGAGCATCATCAAAAGAACTTTTTACATGGAGTACCATAACAAGAAAGTTATTCTGAACCTTTATATTTCAGATGTACTGGGCTGGATTCTCCGATTTTGTGGCTATGTGTCGACACTGGCGTGGGAACTGTGGCGTTTTACGATGCCAAAATCAGCGGCAAACCGTCACTGATTCCGGGACCGGTGAGGGCTAGCAACGCTGCCGGGTAAAACTCCCAATTCCTGTGCCAAAAATGGCTGGAGAATGGCCTGCAGCGGTCGTACCGCGCAACATGGCACTGACCGCGCGCGGACCCCACCTGCCAGATTGTGCTCCCCTGGACCCCCCACCTCGCCACCCCCGGATCACCCCCCCAGCAGTCCCTCTCAGCCCTCGCCAAAGACCCCCCAGGCAGCTACATGATCACCCCTGCATTGTGGTGGCACTGGACACAGTCCGCAGCCGCCACGCGAGGTTGACGAAAACTGAGAGCATAAGTGATCCGCCCCGTTGTGAACGCGGCCCATCGGAGGCGGAGCATCGGCGGAGGGCCTTCAGGTGACATCCTGAGGCCGTCCCAAAGGTGTGCGCCGTATTCCCCGATGACGCCGTTTTGGAGGGGGCGGAGCATCCTAAACAGGCGCCGCCCCTGGTCCGGTTGTGAAAAGGGATTCTCCGCCCGATCACTGATTACGATATAAACGTCGGGCAATGCAGAATCCCGTCCACTTTATTCAAGAAGGAATATAACGAGGGAGAAAAACACATGGACTACACACGTGCAGGATCAGACATGAAAATAACTTTAAAATACTAAGATAGGGATCAGGAAATGCCTAAAAGATGGAAGTGATATGCACAGGAGATAAAAAGAGACATGAGAATTAATGGCATAATGAGAAATAAAAGACATTGGCCAGGATTTTACATAAGCTCCATGGTGTGTCTCTCACCAGAGGATTGGGTGGACCATTTAAATTGCCATTTATTTTGGCAGGACCGTTCAGTGGGAGGGGTGGTAAAATCCAGGTCGAAAAGTGTGAAAATATGAGATAGCCAAGTCAAGTGGGGAGTACAAAAATATGTCACAATGGAGGAGTTTCTGGCAGCCCAGGAGTTTGGTGGAATAGAAAGATTGGTTAACACCAAGAGGATGGCAGCCAGTGACTAGTGGTGTACCTCAGGGGTCGGTGCTGGGACCACATCTTTTCACAATGTACATTAATGATCTGGAGGAAGGAACTGAAGGCACTGTTGCTAAGTTTGCAGATGATACAAAGATCTGGAGAGGGACGGGTAGTATTGAGGAAGCAGGCAAGTTGCAGAAGGACTTGGACAGGGTAGGAGAGTGGGCAAAGAAGTGGCAGATGGAATACAATGTGGAAAAGTATGAGGTTCTGCACTTTGGAAGGAGAAATGGAGGCATAGACTATTTTCTAAATGGGAAGATGCTTAGGAAATCGGAAGCACAAAGGGACTTGGGAGTCCTTGTTCACGATTCTCTTTAGGTTAACGTGCAGGTTCAGTCGGCAGTTAGGAAAGTAAATGCAATGTTAGCATTCATGTCGAGAGGGCTAGAATACAAGACCAGGGATGTACTTCTGAAGCAATATAAGGCTCTGGTCAGACCCCATTTGGAGTACTGTGAGCAGTTTTGGGCACCGTATCTAAGGAAGGATGTGCTGGCCTTGGAAAGGGTCCCGAGGAGGTTCATAAGAATGATCCCTGGAATGAAGAGCTTGTCGTATGAGGAACGGTTGAGGATTCTGGGTCTGTACTCGTTGGAGTTTAGAAGGATGAGGGGGGATTTTATTGAAACTTACAGGATACTGCGTGGTCTGGATAGAATGGACGTAGAGAGAATGTTTCCACTTGTAGGAAAAACTAGAAACAGAGGACACCATCTCAGACTAAAGGGACGATCCTTTAAAACAGAGATGAGGAGGAATTTCTTCAACCAGAGGGTGGTGAACCTGTGGAACTCGTTGACGCAGAAGGCTGTGGAGGCCAAATCACTGAGTGTCTTTAAAACAGAGATAGATAGGTTTTTGATCAATAAGGGGATCAGGGGTTATGGGGAGAAGGCAGGAGAATGGGGATGAGAAAAATATCAGCCATGATTGAATGGCGGCGCAGACTCGATGGGCTGAGTGGCCTAATTCTGCTCCCATATCTTATGGTATTATGGTCTTATGGTATATGACATGGTTGTGATTCTGTCGTTTCAAAGGACAGCCAACATTTTTTTTCCCTGGGGTCTGCTGATTTTAATAAGTGGAGTCACTTACACAATATTTGGGGCTTAGGAATGTGCCAGCATGTTCTAGCTATTTAAAAAAAAAACCTTTCATGTTCCCATCCCCTATAGTGCTCGTGATTAGACCGTGCAGACTTGATTTAAGTGAGCAACACAGCTGCGCTAATAGTTAGAAGCACTTCCACTCATTCTAGTGGCTCCGAACCCTTTGTTACACTTGGACAGACTTACCCACTTTCGACCTCTGAAATAGCTCAACTCAATTCTCTCACAAACAACAGGCTTCTCTCTCCTACTGTGATGCATTCCACTGTTTCACCACTGATGTTGGGGGGGTGGGGTTGGGGGTGAGAGAAGAGAACATGCACACTGCGAAGATATGAGCAAAGAAAGAGGGATAGAAGGGCCGCTTCTCTGTGAGAGGCCTACTGCAGTGTACTGTTGGGAGTTAACAGCATGACTAAAGTCTTAGGCCCCAGTACAGACTGACCTTTGCTGCAGGCCTTCTTTCAAAGAGCAGGTATTTAGCGCAGCTGGGATCGCATTCTTTAAAAGCATGCTACGTTTCTGTCAGTGATTTCAATTAGAAGATAAAGAAAACGAAGAGAAAAAGAGGGGAGGGCGAATGAAACTGAAAGAGTGCTGAAGAGGCACAAGGAAGAATTTAAATCTCGGGGCTAAATTAGTTCCACATGCTTCTGATGGGCACTAAATTACAACATAAAAGAGAAAGACTTTTATGAAAGATTTAACTTTCTCAGATCAATCACTTCAAG
Source organism: Scyliorhinus torazame (assembly GCF_047496885.1). Classification (NCBI taxonomy): domain Eukaryota; kingdom Metazoa; phylum Chordata; class Chondrichthyes; order Carcharhiniformes; family Scyliorhinidae; genus Scyliorhinus; species Scyliorhinus torazame. The sequence continues at coordinate 93,503,260 of NC_092714.1, read as the reverse complement.
TTAAGGAGTGTTGCTGATGCTTCTTTGTCCTTCCCTGTAGTCTTCAGAATGAAGAAGACCACAGTCTTTTGGTATTTATAACTTTGTAATGAGTAATAGCCACATGTTTTGTAGTTATAATAAAATAGCCCAAACTGATTAGGCAAAGGACCCCCTTTGGAGACAAGAAAACATCCCATTCCAGGGGTTTGACACATCTGGAAGTGGAAGCTGTGCCTGAGAACCGTCTAAAACCTCTACTTTACTTCATGTGACATTCATTGCGTTAAAACCTCCCCTCTCCAAATACGAGAACTCCCTCCCCCTGCCACTCCAATACTAACAACATTGCTGACCAGCTGACTGTATCTCTGATGAAGAATATAATTACTGTATTGATGTAAAGAAGTTAAAATTCTTTTTCACTTTTTAAGCATAAAATCAATAAGTTAAATACAGCTCATCTTAAGAAAACTGATTAAAATTGTTTTCCTGCGATTATGTTTTTTTTTAACATGACCACATTGTGGGAATTGTACCCAGATGGGTTGATTGTTTTCCTGTTTTGCATCAGTTTGCCGATGAGCCAAGTTGAAATGAAAGGTGGTGGCCTCCACTGGATGTTCTGCAAAGACATTCCACAAGATGGCCAACATTCAAAGTGTTTTCAGCTGTCAAGACACCACTTGCCACATGACTTCAAGGAAACTGCTCGATACTTCCCAGACATTTCTTATCTCTTAGCTCAATGTAATACCACAGAAGTAACCTTTCTTGGATCTCCCATTTTCTCTCTGCATTGTGTGTGGTATCAGTCACCTCAGAAAAGAGTCGAAGCTGTGACAGTTACCCCATCACAAGGCATCTCTTCCTTTCTCACAATCTCTCTCACATATGTTCACATTCACAAAAACAAAATGAACATACAAGTAACCAGATCCAGCCTCGGGCATAATTATAAAAATATACTTAAAGCATTGCTGTCTGCTTGTAAAAACTGTCCCGAGGAAACATTGAGAGTGTCTGATCTACATTTTCACTGAGATTATCTTTACTATAATTGGGGAACATTGCAACAAGCTGCAAGTTTGCAATCTTGTCATTCAACCTCAGTAATTTAAGACAAACTTTGGTTCCAGTGAAGTTTTTGCACAAGATCAGCCGCACAAATGAATTCTTTGAGAGGACAGGAAACATGCAACCTGTCACCTGCCACCGCTTGAAAAGCAGGGGGAAGAATCCTTGATATCTACAGAGAAGACTTATTAAGAGTCAGATGAGTCAACGGTAAGGAAAAATTAAAAAAGTTAACTGAAATCAGAGTGCTGCCTGTTTGGAATTAACCGTTCTCTACCAGTGTACCAGCAGGTCCACAGTCACATTAGGAATGTGGGTGTTCATTATAGTATGGATCAAACAGTAATTTGGGTTTATGGCCCCAATGAGGCTGTAGAAGAGCACAGTACCTGGGGAAACACTAAGAGAAAGGTCCTGGGCCCTTACTCTATAGACCACTCTAACTGTTAGACCACTCTAACTGTTCATATACTATCAATCTCTTAGGGAATTATCCAAATATGTGCCGGTTAGGTGGATTGGTCACGCTAAATTACCCCTGTGATGAACGGTTACTGTAACACTGTACCCTTGTCATCATGTAAGGTGATATCCCCTTTAAGACCGGGCTTGGAAGCCTTCTTTACCGTTCACACTCTAAGCGTCGTTATTGAGGGTACCACAATCTAATAAACTAAACTACATCAGGATGGACGCAGGCCTAAAACCAGAAAAAGCTCAACCTGGAAGCACGGACACCAGAGGCAAAGGAAATCTTTCAATACTGGCTCCGATGTTTCGAGGCCTACCTGGATTCCTCAGAGATTCCCATCCTGGGGCCGCGCAAGCTGCGTCTACTCCACGCCCGGGTGAGTCACAGAATCTCCGCCACACTCGAAAAGGCGCCGACTTATGAAGAGGCGGTCGAGCTACTCCGCAAGCGGTTTGTAAAGCCTATCAACGAGGTGCACGCCAGGCACCTGCTCGCTACCTGCCGACAGAGCTCGGGGGAATCGCGAGATGAATTCGTCGAGAAATTCACCGCGCTTGCCAGAGACTGTGACCACCAAGCTGTGACAAGGGAAGTCCATATGAAGCTGCACATCAGAGACGCTTTCGTGTCCGGCATCCGCTCGACCTACATCCGGCAACGGCTGCTCGAAAACGGGGCAAAAAACCTCCAGGACACGCTAACGCTCGCCTCCTCGCTGGAGGTGGCCCGACATAACTTGGGTACGTACCCCACGGACTCTGCGAGCCCCCCGCTGGACTTCCTCAGACTCAGCCATATTACAGGCCTGCGCCACGCGACGACCCTCTCATTATGGGGGCACACCGTGCTACTTCTGCGGGCAGGGCCAGCATCCACGCCCCTGCTGCCCAGCCCGCTCCGCCACATGCAGCGACTTCGGGAAGAAGGGGCATTTTGCGAGGGTCGGCCTGGCCAGACCCAGGGGCCAGAAGAACAAAGAACAGCCGGCCCCAAAATCAGGCTCTCAGGCCCGCAAGCCTCGCAATGTGGCTGCGCACTGACCCGACATGCCCCCTTCTGACACATCATCAGCCTTGTGCGAATCATGGGAGTGGCCATCTTGTCGGCGGCCATCTTCTCGACCCGACACGCGCAGCCAACGGCGGCGGCGATTTTACAAGTCCGGCTCGGCTGAGGACTCCGACTACCCGCGAGTGGGAGCGACCATCCTCGACCAAACTCGCCCAAAACACCTGCAGAACTCTATGATGCAGGTCCAGGTCAACTGCCGCGACAGTGCATGCCTCTTCGACTCCGGGAGCACGGAGAGCTTTATACATCTTGAAACGGTAAGGCGCTGCTCCCTGCGCACCCATCCCACGTCCCAAGCCATAGCCCTCACATCCGTGTCCCACTCGGTACAAATCAAGGGGCACTGTATCGCGGATCCCTTGATCCAGGGCACCAAGTACACCCGTTTCAAATTTTATATCCTTCCCCACCTCCGTGCCCCCCTGCTGCTCGGACTGGATTTCCAGTGCAGCCACCAAAGCCTGACACTGAAGTTCGGCGGACCCTTGCCCCCCCCTCACGGTATGCTGCCTTGCAACACTGAAAGTCGATCGCCCCTCGCTATTCACAAACCTCACTCCCGACTGTAAGCCCGTCGCCACCAGGAGCCGGCGGTACAGTGCCCAAGATATGACTTTTATCAAGTCAGAGGTCCAACATTAACTGGGAGAGGGGGTCATCGAGGCTAGCAACATCCCTTGGAGAGCACAAGTGGTGGTAGTCCAGTCCGGGAATAAGAAACGGATGGTCGTGGATTATAGCCAGACTATGAACCGATTCATGCACCTTGACGCGTACCCCCTTCCTCGCATCGCGGAAATGGTAAATCAGATTGCCCAAAACCGAGTATTTTCCACGGTCGACCTCAAATCCGCCTACCACCAGCTCCCCATCCGACCAAAAGACCACCCCTATACTGCCATCGAAGCAGCCGGCCGGCTCTTCCACTTCCTCAGGGTCCCCTTTGGCGTCACAAATGGGGTCTCCGTCTTTCAAAGGGCGATGGATCAAATGGTGGACCAGTACGGTTTGCGGGCTACATACCCGTACTTGGACAATGTCCCCATCTGCGGCCATGATCAGCAGGACCATGACGCTAACCTCAAAAAGTTCCTCCAGACCGCCCGAGCCCTTAACCTGACCTATAATGAGGAAAAATGTGTTTTCCACATAACCCGGCTAGCCATCCTCGGCTATGTCATGGAAAACGGGGTCCTAGGTCCCGACCCCGACCGCAAGCGCCCCCTTATGAAACTCCCTCCCCCACCCCCCCGCTGCCTCAAGGCCCTCAAACGGTACTTGGGGCTCTTCTCCTACTACGCCCAGTGAGTCCCCAAGTATGCGGGCAAAGCCCGCCCACTCATAAAGACGACCACTTTTCCCCTCTCGGCTGAGGCTCGATTGGCCTTCAACCGCATCAAGGCCGATATCGTCAAGGCCGCTATGCGCGCGGTGGACGAAACTATCCCCTTTGAGGTAGAGAGCGATGCATCAGACATCGCCCTGGCTGCTACCCTCAATCAGGCAGGCAGACCAGTAGCGTTCTTCTCCCGGACCCTCACCGCCTCCGAGGTTCGACACTCTGCAGTCGAAAAGGAGGCACAGGCCATTGTGGAGACTGTGCGGCGCTGGAGGCACTACCTAGCCGGTATGAGGTTCACCCTCATCACCGACCAACGGTCGGTCGCCTATATGTTCGATAAAACGCAACGGGGCAAAATAAAAAACTATAACATTTTGAGGTGGAGGATCGAACTCTCCACCTATACGTACGATATCAAGTATCGTCCAGGGGAGCTCAACGAGCCCCCAGATGCCCTGTCCCACGGCACATGCGCCAACGCGCAGGACGACCACCTGCAAGCCATCCACAATGACCTCTGCCACCCGGGGGTTACCCGGCTCGTCCACTTTATCAAGTCCCGCAACCTACCTTACTCAACCAAGGAGGTCAAGGCCATGATCAGGGCCTGTCAGATCTGTGCGGAGTGCAAACCGCACTTCTACCAGCCAGAGACGGTTCGGCTAGTGAAGGCCTCGGGGCCCTTTGAGCAACTGAGCGTGGACTTCAAGGGGCCCCTCCCGTCCACCAATCGTAATGCCTATTTCCTCACCGTTATCGATGAGTTCTCCCGTTTCCCATTCGCCATTCCCTGCCCGACATGACCTCAGCCACCGTGATTAAGGCACTGCACAGCATCTTCACTCTGTTTGGTTTCACCGCTTATATCCACAGCGACCGGGGTACATTGTTCATGAGCGATGAACTGCGTCAGTATCTGCTCAACAAAGGCATCGCCTCGAGCAGAACGACCAGTTATAACCCGCGGGGAAATGGGCAGGTGGAGAGGGAAAATGCGACAGTGTGGAAGGCTGTCCTTCTGGCCCTACGGTCGAGAAGTCTCCCAACTACCCGCTGGCAGGAGGTCCTGCCTGACGCCCTACACTCCATTACGTCGCTCCCTGCACGGCCACGAATGAGACGCCTTACAACCGATTGTTTGTCTTCCCCAGGAAGTCTACCTCCGGGGTCTCGCTTCCACCTGGGCTGACGGCTCCGGGACCTGTTCTTCTCCGAAGGCACACGAGGAGCCATAAAATGGGCCCCCTGGTCGAAAAGGTCCGATTACTCCACGCCAACCCCAGTTACGCCTACGTCGAGTACCCCGACGGCAGGCAAGATAAGCTTTCCCTCCGGGATCTGGCACCCGCTGGATCCCACACTACAGACGCCCCTTCCCGCGCTGCTCCCCTGCAGGACCCGGCAGACCCTACAACACACCCCCTCCAGGCTCCACCCCCGTTGGTGAGCAACTACCGCGCGCGCCCCCTAGCGCCCCCCCTTTACACACCCCGCCAGCACTGGCACGCACCGCTACCCCCGGCCCCGCCTATTCTCCCTGCGCCCTGTTCCGACCCGGACCGAAGCTCCGACCGTCGTGCTCCCGGACGTACCCTCAACCAGTACGCCCATGTCCGCTGCACCACCGGCCGCTGCACCACTGCCCGAACTGAGGAGGTCGATGAGGACGATCCGGCCACCGAGACGGATGGACTTATGATGGCACTTCACCCCGCCGGACTCTTTTTTAAACAGGGGGTGAATGTGATGAACGATTACTGTAACACTGAACCCTTGTCATCACGTACGGTGACGTCCCCTTTAAGACTGGGCTTGGAACCTTGGGGAACTCCGCCTCCGGCTCCGCCCATCTAGGAGCCGTATATAAAGGACCGCCTTGTGGGCAGTGCAGTTGTTAGCACACTAGACACTAGATCTCGGCACTAGACTAGTTCTTAGTTTATCAAAGCCTTCTTTACTGTTCACACTCTAACCATCATTATTGAGGGTACCACAACCCCGTAGTGTCCAAACGTTAGGTGGGGTTGCTGGGTTACGGGGATAGGGTGGAGGTGTGGAATTAGATAGGATGCTCTTTCAGTGGTCGGTGCAGACGTGATGGGCTGAATGGCCTCCTCCTTCACTGTAAATTCTATGAAGGGGCAGCACGGTAGCACAGTGGCTAGCACTGTGGCTTCACAGCACCCGGGTCACACGCCTTATGGACGGCCTCAGTACGTCACCTGAGGCCCTCCCACGATTCTCCGCCCCCGATGGGCCGAGTTCCTGATGGCGTGGGTCACACATGCTATTTATTTTCGTGCATGGCAGCAGACTGAGTCCAGCGCCGCCACAGTCGGGGGGAGACGTTCCACAGGCAGGGGGGGCATTAAGCAGGGGCTGGGGGCACTGGTGGAGAGTGGTCCGGGAATGGCAAAGTGGTTTACTGGGGGACAGTATGTGGCAGGTCTGATCCATGCGCGGGTGGCACCATGTTGCAGGTGACCTGGCCATTCTGCGTCCGTATATGCAGCTAGAGCCGGGGGCTTTACGCTGCGTGCCTGCTAGCTCCCCACCAAATGGAGGATCGGTGCAGCTTTTGCACCGTTTTTCTGCCATTAAATGGCACTGTTCCCATGCCAGCGCCAGCACTTAGTTTTCAAATCGGAGCATCCAACCCATAGTTACTTAAAACTTAAGACACACTGGGCCTGCAATAACAATTAGTGCTGAATATGCTTCAAAATTTCTATATCTTTAAAATTTGATCAAAATGCTAATTTCTTGGGCAGGATTCGCCGCTGCGCCACATTTCTGTTACACCCCGCCGGCTGGATGCTCCGTCACGCCGGACAGTCAATGGAGTTTCCCATTGTGGGGCAGCCCCACGCCGTCAGGAAACCCCCAGGCTGCCGGCAAAATGAAGCATTCCGCTTGCGGAGAATCCAGCCCCTTGATTTTTACCTCAAATTTTTAATAGACAAGAACAGGAAATGATGATAATCAACATAGGCGGGGACAAGAATGAGGCTGGATTCTCTGGCGCCCCATTCACTAATGCCGAGATTCTGTCTTTCCTCCAGTGGTCAATGGGATTTCCCATTGAAGCCAGCCCACGCCGCCGGGAAACCTGTGGGCGGGTGTGCGCTGCCGACGGGAAAGGTGATCACAACGGCCGCAGAATTCCAGCCACTGTGTTGTAACTAGGCCACTGATGATCATAAGGCTCCCATTGGCTTTCTGCTGTGATGCACAATCAATTACTACAAGACGAGAGTAGAGAATAATCAAGGCTTTATTGAGCAGAGATGTGTGGCCTCCTGCAGCTGCTGCCAGAATAGGAGCAGCTCCGGTGTGCACACACATTTATACACCGCCTACTGGGCGGAGCCAGCAGGCAGGGATTTACCCCCGTACCTCTAGTACAGGAGCCTTACTGTACTACATCTAATATACAGTTACTACATCTAATATACAGTTGGTGGTGACTACCACATTTACCCCCTGTTAAAAAAAGAGTCCAGCGGGGGTGGTGGAAAAATTTATAGTTCAGGCAAAATTTACAAGTTCAGGCAAAATCTACAGATTCAGTCGGTCGGGTGCCTTGATCCTCCGCTGTGATCGCCTCGGTCCCGGTGGTGATGCGGGCGCCGACTTGGTCACCTGTGACTCCGGGAGTGTGTTGTCCTCATCTTCATCCCCGACTGGAACCAGTGGGAGGATGGATCGTCCTGGTGCGGGGGCTGTGGTGAGGTGCGCTGGGGGGAGGGGGTGTGGCGCCAGGGCAATCGGAGGGGGGTATCGGGTGGTGGGCCGTGGGTGGGGATCCAGCTGGTGCCACGCGGAGGGAGACTGTATCCTGGTGCCCGTCGGGGTGCGCCACGTAGGCCTTACTGCAGGTTTGCCTGCAGTAGTTGTACTCTTTCGACCAACGGGTCCGCCTTGTTGGTCCGCACGTGTTTGCGGAGGAGGACAGGTCCAGGAGCTGCCAGCCATGTTGGGAGCGAAACCCCGGAGGTAGACTTCCTGGGAAGGCAAGGAGACGTTCATGGGGGCTTTCGTTAGTTGCAGTGCAGAGGAGTGATCGGATGGAGTGAAGCGTGTCGGGTAGGACATCCTGCCAGCGGGAGACCGGGAGATTTTTAGACCACAGGGGCAGCAGGACGGCCTTCCAGACCGTCCCATTCTCCCTCTCCACCTGCCCATTTCCCCGGGGTTTGTAGCTGGCTGTCCTCTCGAGGCAATGCCCTTGCTGAGCAGGAACTGATGCAGCTCATCACTCATAAAGGAGGATCCACGGTCGCTGTGGACGTAAGCAGGGAAACCAAGCAGGGCGAACATGCTGTTGAGCGCTTTAATGACCGTGGCAGAAGTCATATCAGGGCATGGGATGGCGAAGGGAAATCGGGAGTACTCATTGGCCACGTTCAGGAAGTACGTGTTTCGGTCGGAGGAGGGGAGGGACCCTTTGAAGTCCATGCTGAGGCGTTCAAAAGGGCGGGAGGCCTTCACCAGGTGCGCTCGGTCTGGCCGGTAGAAGTGCGGTTTGCACTCTGCGCAGACCTGGCAGTCTCTGGTGACAGCCCTGACCTCCGCAATGGAGTAGGGCAGGTTGCGGGCGTTTATGAAGTGAAAGAATCGAGTGACCCCCGGGTGACAGAGAATATCGTGTAGGGCTCGGAGTCGGTCCACTTGTGCGCTGGCACATGTACCTCGGGATAGGGCATCGGGGGGCTCGTTGAGCTTCCCGGGGCGATACAAAATCTCGTAATTGTACGTGGAGAGCTCAATCCTCCACCTTAAGATTTTATTATTTTTGATCTTGCCCCGCTGTGTATTATTGAACATGAATGCAACTGACCGTTGGTCAGTGAGGAGAGTGAATCTCCTGCTGGCCAGGTAATGCCTCCAATGCCGCACAGCTTCCGCACGGCTTTGGCCTCCTTTTCGACAGAGGAGTGCCGAATTTCGGAGGCATGGAGGGTGCGGGAAAATAATGCCACGGGCCTACCTGCCTGATTGAGGGTGGCGGCCAGAGCGACGTCCGATGCATCGTTCTCGACCTGAAAAGGGAGGGACTCAACGACTGCGTGCATCGTGGCCTTGCCAATGTCGGCCTTGATGCGGTTGAAGGCCTGGCGGGCCTCAGCCGTCAGGTGGAAAACTGTGGAGTGAATGAGTGGGCGGGCCTTGTCCGCATCATTAGGGACCCACTGGGCATAATAGGAGAAAAACCCCAGGCATCGTTTCAGGGCCTTGGGGCAATGGGGGAGGGTGAGTTCCATGAGGGGGCGCATGCGGTCGGGGTCGGGCCCTAGAACTCCGTTTTCCACAACATAGCCAAGGATGGCTAAGCGGTTGGTGCAGAACACGCACTTCTCCTTATTGTACGTGTGATTAAGGAGTTTGGCGGTGTGGAGAAATTTGAGAAGGTTAGCGTCGTGGTCCTGCTGATCATGGCCACAGATGGTGACGTTATCTAGGTATGGGAAGGTGGCCCGCAGTCCGTACTGGTCAACCATTCGGTCCATCTCATGTTGGAAGACCGAGACCCCGTCAGTGACGCCGAAGGGAACCCTAAGGAAATGATAGAGGCGTCCATCTGCTTCAAACGCAGTGTATTGGCGGCCCGCCTTGCAGATGGGGAGCTGGTGGTAGGCAGATTTCAGGTCCACTGTAGAAAAGACCCGGTACTGTGCAATCTGATTGACCATATCAGATATGCATGGGAGGGGGTACGCGTCGAGCTGCGAGTGCCGATTGATGATCTGACTGTAGTCAATGACCATCCTGTGTTTCTCCCCAGTCTTTACCACTACCACTTGGGCTGTTGCTGGCCTCAATGATGCCTTCCTGCAGCAGCCGCTGGACCTCCGACCTGATGAAGGTCCTGTCCAGGGCACTGTACTGTCTGCTCCTGGTGGCAACGAGTTTGTAATCCGGGGTGAGGTTTGCAAACAAGGAAGGTGGATCGACCTTAAGGGTCATGAGACCGCATACGGTGAGGGGTGTGATGCACGATCAATCACTCCTGAAGCGAGATTGTAGTCCAATTGAAGGCTTTAATGAACAAGTAGTTACCCCAGCAGCTCCGGTACAGAATGACTGCTGTGGGTGAAACACAGACTCTTATGCTCCGCCTGCTGGGCGGAACCAGCAGGCAGGTTCTACCACTCATACTACAGTATAAGGTACATCCCACCTAGGTACCGCGATACCCCTAATATCGCCTACCATATTCACCCCCAGTTTATAAAAGAGTCCGGCGGGGGTGGTAGCCTTGCTTTTATAGAGGTAGAGGTTATAGCGGTACCTTTCGGTGCCTTTACATGCAATACACATATTTACAGACAATTATTTACAAGTTCATTTTACAATGAAACTATCAGTCGGTCGGGGGCCCTGGTTGTTCTCTGAGATTTTTGCAGTCCCGGCGGTGATGCTGCCGACGGCTCAGGCATCCGTGGCTCTGGGAGCGTGTCGTCTTCAGCTTCAACGCATCCGGATGGGGCCAGTGGGAGGACGGATCCTCCTGGGAAGGGGGCTGTGGTGGTGTGCGCCGGTGAAACAATGATTGGGGTTGGTGGTGGTGGGGGGGGGGGGGGGGGGGGGGGGGTGGAATCCAGCGGGGGCCAGATCCCGGAGGGAGACCATGTCTTGTCGGCCATTGGGGTGCCCCACATAGGCGTACTGGGGGTTAGCATGGAGGAGATGTACCCGCTTGACCAGTGGGTCCGACTTGTGGACCCATACGTGTTTGCGGAGTAGGACGGGTCTGGGGACTGCCAGCCATGTTGGGAGCGAGTTCCCCGGGGAGGAGTTTCTAGGGAAGGCAAGGAGACATTCAGGAGGTGTTTCGTTGGTAGTAGTGCACAGTAGTGATCGGATGGAGTGAAGTGCATCAGGGAGGACCTCCTGCCATCGGGACACTGGGAGATTGTTGGACCGTAGAGCCAGTAGGACGGCCTTCCAGTCCGTCCCATTCTCCCTCTCTACCTGCCCGTTTGCCCGGGGGTTGTAACTGGTTGTCTTGCTCGAGGCAATGCCCTTGCTGAGCAGGAATTGACGCAGCTCGTCACTCATGAAGGAGGACATCCTATCGCAATGGATGTAGGTGGGGAAACCGAACAGGGTAAATGTGGTAGTATGCATTAGGGGTCATGTGGGACTGTGAAGCCGTGATGTCATTGGCTGACAGATCCCGGGTCCTGGTTGGCTGTTGACCTCTAGCTCCGCCCTGAAGGCGGAGTATAAGAACCTGGAGTTCTCCCCCGCAGGCCAGTCAGCTACTGAACTGCGGGGAACAAGTCACGCTTAATAAAGCCTCATCGACTTCATCTCTATTCGTCTCTCGTGAGTCTTTGTGCGCTACAATTTATTAAGCGTGCTTAAAAGAACTATGGAGCTCAGGATCATCCCGGAATGGCTGAGGATCAGCCCCAACGCAGTGAACTCAGCAGCAGTTTTCAAACACTGGCAGACTTGTTTCGAGGCCTCCCTCAGAACGGCCCTCGGCCGGGTCACAGAAGACCAGAAACTACAGGTCCTGCACTCGAGGGTAAGCCCGGAAATTTTCCCTCTCATCGAAGACGCAGAGGATTACCAGACGGCGTTCGCAGCACTAAAAAGCATCTATGTTCGCCCAGTGAACCAGATCTACGCACGCTACCAACTCGCAACGAGACGGCAAAGTCCCCGAGAATCGATAGATGATTTCTACGCCACGCTACTAATTTTGGGACGGGCCTGCAGCTGCCCGCCGGTAAACGCGATGGAACACACGGACATGTTGATGCGTGATGCTTTTGTGGCTGGTATGAACTCTTCCCAAATCCGCCAAAGACTTTTAGAAAAAGAGTCGCTAGGACTCTCAGAGGCACGGGCCCTTGCAGCCTCACTAGATGTGGCTGCGCGAAACGCCCGCGCCTATGGCCCCGACCGCGCGGCAGCCCCTTGGGCTCCGTGGACCCCCGTCGCGACAAACCCCCCCCCTCCCCCCCAGCCACGCCAAGTCGTCCCGGGGGAGCCCGCTGCTATTTCTGCGGCCAGGCGAAACACCCCCGGCAGCGCTGCCCGGCCCGCGCAGCGACTTGTAAGAGCTGCGGGAAAAAGGGCCATTTCGCGGCTGTGTGCCGGTCCCGGGAGGTCCCCGCGGTCCCCGGCGAACAAGGATTCCTGCGCGCTTCTAACGCTCCCCAACCCCCCCAGCATCCCATGTACGACCCGCAGGCGCAACCAGTTTGGGTCCCGGCCACCGCTGTCCAGCGCCCCATGTACGACCCGCAGGCGCAACCAGTTTGGGTCCCGACTACCGCTGTCCCCGGAGAACAAGGCGATCTGCGCGTTTCTGACGCTCCCCAACCCCCCCAGCGCCCCATGTGCGACCCGCAGGCGCCGCCATTTTGGGTCCCGGCCACCACGAGGGGAGGAGGGGCGCCGCCATCTTGGGATCCCCCAGACCTGTGTGATGCATGGGGACGGCCATTTTGTTCACCCCCGCCGCCGTCTTGAACGGCAACAATGGACCCCAGTGTCGACGGCTCCACGGGGTTCGAGGAAGAAGCTCAAACACTACGATCACGTCTGGCCTCAATGACGCTGGACCAAGCACGGCCCCGGACGCTCCAGACGACGACAACAACGGTGCTGATAAACGGCCACGAGACACCATGCCTGCTCGACTCCGGGAGCACGGAAAGCTTCATCCACCCCGACACGGTAAGACGCTGTTTTTTGACCATCCGTCCCAGTGCGCAAAAGATTTCCCTAGCTGCAGGATCCCACTCCGTACAGATTAAAGGCTTCTGCATAGTGACCCTAACGGTGCAAGGGAGGGAGTTTAAAAACTACAGGCTCTACGTCCTTCCCCAACTCTGCGCGCCCACATTACTGGGATTAGATTTCCAGTGCAACCTGCAGAGCCTAACGTTTCAATTCGGCGGCCCAATACCCCCACTCACTATCTGCGGCCTCGCAACCCTCAAGGTTGAACCCCCATCCTTGTTTGCAAACCTCACCCCGGATTGCAAACCCGTCGCCACTAGGAGCAGACGGTACAGCGCCCAGGACCGGACCTTCATTCGGTCCGAAGTCCAGCGGCTACTGAAGGAAGGCATAATCCAGGCCAGCAACAGTCCCCGGAGAGCACAGGTGGTAGTAGTAAAGACAGGGGAGAAGCAAAGGATGGTCATAGACTATAGCCAGACCATCAACAGGTACACACAACTAGATGCGTACCCTCTCCCCCGCATATCCGACATGGTCAATCGGATTGCCCAATATAAGGTCTTCTCCACCGTGGACCTCAAGTCCGCCTACCATAAGTGACCGCAAGTACACAGCCTTCGAGGCAGACGGGCGATTATACCACTTCCTAAGGGTCCCATTTGGCGTCACAAACGGGGTCTCGGTCTTCCAACGAGAGATGGACCGAATGGTTGATCAACACGGGTTGCAGGCCACGTTCCCGTACCTCGACAACGTGACCATCTGCGGCCACGATCAGCAGGACCACGACGCCAACCTCCAAAAATTCCTCCAGACCGCCAAAGCCTTGAACCTCACATACAACGAGGACAAGTGCGTGTTTAGCACAAACCGGCTAGCCATCTTGGGATATGTAGTGCGCAATGGGATAATAGGCCCCGACCCCGAATGCATGCGCCCCCTCATGGAATTTCCCCTCCCGCACTGCTCAAAAGCCCTAAAACGCTGCCTGGGGTTCTTTTCATATTACGCCCAGTGGGTCCCCCAGTACGCAGACAAGGCCCGCCCCCTAATACAGACCACGACCTTCCCCCTGTCGACAGAGGCTTGCCAGGCCTTCAGCCGCATCAAAGCGGATATCGCAAAGGCCACGATGCGTGCCATCGACGAGTCCCTCCCCTTCCAGGTCGAGAGCGACGCCTCCGATGTAGCTCTAGCGGCCACCCTTAACCAAGCGGGCAGGCCCATGGCCTTTTTCTCCCGAACCCTCCACGCTTCAGAAATCCGCCACTCCTCAGTGGAAAAGGAAGCCCAAGCCATAGTGGAAGCTATGCGACATTGGAGGCATTACCTGGCCGGCAGGAGATTCACTCTCCTCACGGACCAACGGTCGGTAGCCTTCATGTTCGATAATGCACAGCGGGGCAAAATTAAGAACGACAAGATCTTAAGGTGGAGGATCGAGCTTTCCACCTTCAACTATGAGATCATGTATCGTCCCGGAAAGCTGAACGAGCCGTCCGACGCCATATCCCGCGGCACATGTGCCAACGCACAAATTAACCGCCTCCAAACCCTCCACGAGGACCTCTGCCACCCGGGGGTCACTCGGTTCTACCACTTTATAAAGTCCCGCAACCTCCCCTACTCTGTGGAGGAGGTCCGTACAGTCACAAGGAACTGCCACATCTGCGCAGAGTGCAAACCGCACTTTTTCAGGCCGGATGGTGCGCACCTGATCAAGGCTTCCCATCCTTTTGAACGCCTTGGTCTGGATTTCAAAGGGCCCCTCCCTTCCACCGACCACAACATATACTTCCTGAACGTGGTGGACGAGTACTCCCGTTTCCCCTTCGCCATCCCCTGCCCTGACATGACAGCGGCCACAGTCATTAAAGCCCTTATCACCATATTCACACTGTTCGGTTGCCCCGCATACGTCCACAGCGACAGGGGGTCCTCCTTTATGAGTGACGAGTTGCGCCAGTTCCTGCTCAGCAACGGTATAGCCTCGAGCAGGACGACCAGCTACAACCCCCGGGGGAACGGGCAAGTAGAGAGGGAGAACGGCACGGTCTGGAAGACCGTCCTACTGGCCCTACGGTCTAGGGACCTCCCAGTTTCACGGTGGCAGGAGGTCCTCCCGGACGCTCTCCACTCCATCCGGTCGCTACTGTGTACTAGCACTAACCAAACGCCTCATGAGCGCCTCCTTGTCTTCCCCAGGAAGTCCTCCTCTGGAACGTCGCTGCCGACCTGGCTGGCGGTCCCAGGACCCATCCTGCTCCGAAAACATGTGCGGGCGCACAAGTGGGACCCGTTGGTCGAGAGGGTTCGCCTCCTCCATGCGAACCCGCAGTACGCTTACGTGGAGTACCCCGACGGCCGACAGGACACGGTCTCCCTGCGAGATCTGGCGCCCGCCGGCAACACACACACCCCCCCGACACCAATCACCCCCTCCCTGCCACCGGCGCACCCCGCGAGTGCCCCCTTCCCGGGGGGATCGGTCCTCCTCCCAGGTCCGACCAGAAGTGAAGCGGAAGCAGAAACCGTAAGGCTCCCGGAGACGACAACACGGGAACAAGCACCACCACTGGGGCCGAGGCGATCGACGAGGATGACCAGACCGCCCGACCGACTTGTGGCATCAATGTAACACTACTATATTGTGGACTGTAACGAGAACGTTTTCCTTTTCCCCCTTTTACTGTAAATAGTTCAAAACAAAAAAAAACCTCTGTACATGCAAAAGTTTTCCTCCCAGGACCAGCCTTGTAAACCCTTACCACCATACGAAGCACCACCCCGCCGGGTTCATTTTTAACAAGGGGTGAATGTGGTAGTATGCATTAGGGGTCATGTGGGAATGTGAAGCCGTGATGTCATTGTCTGACAGATCCCGGGTCCTGGTTGGCTGTTGACCTCTAGCTCCGCCCTGAAGGCGGAGTATAAGAACCTGGAGTTCTTCCCCGCAGGCCAGTCAGCTACTGAACTGCGGGGAACAAGTCACGCTTAATAAAGCCTCATCGACTTCATCTCTATTCGTCTCTCGTGAGTCTTTGTGCGCTACAGTAAAGATGCTGTGGAGGCAGCCGTCATGTCGGGACAGGGGCTGGCGAAAGGGAACCGGGAGTACTCATCAATCACGTTTAAGAAATATGTGTTGCAGTCGGTGGAGGGAAGGGGCCCTTTTAAATCCAAGCTGAGGCATTCAAAGGGGCGGGAAGCCTTCACCAGGTGCGCTTTCTCTGGCCTGTAGAAGTGCAGCTTGCACTCCGTGCAGATTTGGCAGTTTCTGGTTACGGCCCTGACCTCCTCGATAGCGTAGGGCAGATTGCGGGTTTTAACAAAGTGGAAGAACCGGGTGACCCCTGGGTGGCAGAGGTTGTCGTGGAGGGTCCGGAGTCTGTCTACTGGCACAAGTGCCGCGGGACAGGGCATCAGGAGGCTCGTTGAGTTTCCCGGGACAATACAAGATCTCGTAATTATAGGTGGAGAGCTCGATCCTCTACCGGAAGATCTTATCATTCTTAATTTTGCACCGCTGTGCATTGTCAAACATGAAGACTACCGACCGTTGGTCAGTGAGGAGAGTGAATCTCCTGCCGACACGTAATGCGTCCAATGCCGCACAGCTTCGACGATGGCTTGGGCCTCCTTCTCGACGGAGGAATGGCGGATTTCTGAGGCATGGAGGGTGCGTGAAAAGAAGGCCACGGGTCTGCCCGCCTGATTGAGGGTGGCAGCCAGAGCTACGTCTGATGCGTCGCTCTCGACCTGGAAGGGGAGGGACTCATCGATTGCGTGCATTGTCGCCCTGGCGATGTCATCTTTGATGCGACTGAAAGCCTGGCGGGCCTCTGCCAATAGAGGAAAAACCGTGGACTGTATTTCAGGTAGCCTTGTGGATAGCACAATTGCTTCACAGCTCCAGGGTCCCAGGTTCGATTCCAGCTTGGGTCACTGTCTGTGCGGAGTCTGCACATCCTCCCCGTGTGTGCGTGGGTTTCCTCCGGGTGCTCCGGTTTCCTCCCACAGTCCAAAGATGTGCAGGTTAGGTGGATTGGCCATGATAAATTGCTCTTAGTGTCCAAAATTGCTCTTAGTGTTGGGTGGGGTTACTGGGTTATGGGGATAGAGTGGCGGTGTTGACCTTGGATAGGGTGCTCTTTCCAAGAGCCGGTGCAGACTCGATGGGCCGAATGGCCTCCTTCTGCACTGTAAATTCTATGATAATCTATGATTAGTGGGCGGGCCTTGTCCGCATAATTGGGACCCACTGGGCGTAATAAGAAAAGAAGCCCAGGCAATGTTTCAGGGCCTTGGGGCAGTGGGGGAGGGGAAACTCCATGAAGGGCGCATGCATTCGGGATCTGGGCCTATGGCTGATGAAATTCAACGTGGGCGAGTGCGAGGTCTTGCACTTTGGAAAAAAGAATAGCGGCAAGGACTATTTTCTAAACGGTGACAAAATTCATAATGCTGAAGTGCAAAGGGACTTGGGAGTCCTAGTCCAGGATTCTCTAAAGGTAAACTTGCAGGTTGAGTCCGTAATTAAGAAAGCAAATGCAATGTTGTCATTTATCTCAAGAGGCTTGGAATATAAAAGCAGGGATGTACTTCTGAAGCTTTATAAAGCATTAGTTAGGCCCCATTTAGAATACTGTTAGCAATTTTGGACCCCACACCTCAAGAAGGACATACTGGCACTGGAGCGGGTCCAGCGGAGATTCACACGGATGATCCCAGGAATGGTAGGCCTAACATACGATGAACGTCTGAGGATCCAGGGATTATATTCATTGGAGTTTAGGAGGTTGAGGGGAGATCTAATAGAAACTTACAAGATAATGAATGGCTTAGATAGGGTGGATGTAGGGAAGTTGTTTCCATTAGCAGGGGAGACTAGGGCCCGGGGGCACAGCCTTAGAATAAAAGGGAGTCACTTTAGAACAGAGATGAGGAGAAATTTCTTCAGCCAGAGAGTGGTGGGTCTGTGGAATTCATTGCCACAGAGGGCGGTGGAGGCCGGGACGTTGAGTGTCTTTAAGACAGAAGTTGATAAATTCTTGATTTCTCGAGGAATTAAGGGCTATGGAGAGAGAGCGGGTAAATGGAGTTGAAATCAGCCATGATTGAATGGTGGAGTGGACTCGATGGGCCGAATGGCCTTACTTCCGCTCCTATGTCTTATGGTCTTATGGTCTTATGGACTCCATCATGCACTACGTAGCCGAGGATGGCTAGGCGATCGGTGCAAAACACGCATTTGTCCTTGTTTTCGGTTAAGTTAAGGATTTTTGCGGTATGGAGGAATTTGCGGAGGTTGGTGCCGTGGTCCTGCTGGTCATGACCACAGATGGTGACATTGTTGAGGTATCGGAACCTGGCCCGATGACTGCACCGGTCAACCATTCGGTCCATCTCCCGTTGGAAAACTGAGACCCCATTAGAAAGTGGTAGAGCCGCCCATCTGTTTCAAATGCAATGTACTTGCAGTCGTCCGGGCAAATGGGGAGCTGGTGGTAGGCTGATTTAAGGTCTATTGAGGAGAAAACCTTGTATTGCGCTATCTGGTTGACCATTTCAGATATGCAGGGGAGAGGGTGATGCACGATCAATTGCACAAAGTCGAAAGTTGAATACAACTGAGGCTTTATTGCTCTAAGATGTGTGGCCTCCCACAACAGCTGGCGAAATGGCTGCTGCACGGAGGACGCACATATTTATACTCCACCTACTGGACAGAGCCAGCAGGCAGGGACTACCGTCGTACCTGTATTACAGGTCCTACCATACATCACCTAATATAGGTGCAACAGTGGTTTACCACATTCACCCCATTAAAATTGGGTCCGGCGGGGGTGGTGGAGAAGTATATGCAACAACTGAATTTTACATGTTCAATTTTTGTGAGAAAAAAAATGTCTTTTGAAGTCCAGTGGACCAGTTAGAGATTCAACCGGTCCGTGACCTTCAAATGCCGCTGGGAGCGACGCAGTGGTGGCGCCGATGCTGGTGCTGGTCTGGTCGTCGGTGACTCCGTGAACGTGCTGAAATCCTCTTCATCCTCGGGCGTGGGCAGGGGTAGGATGGATGGTCCTGGGGGGTTGCTGCTGGGAGCGCCGGGGAAGGGGATGGTGGCACTGGGCCGGAGGGGTAGTCCATAATGAGTCTGATGGTTGGATGGAACTTATTGATGTCATTGTCTAGTTGTTTCAGTGATTCTTCGCCGTCTTTTAACAAAGTCATTGCGTCCTCGAAACCGTCCGCGTCTTCGATAAGCATGTAGATTTCTGGGCTCACCCTTGAGTGGAGGACTTGCATTTTCTGTTCCTCCGTGGGGGTAGTCGGGGCCGTTCTGATGTACACGTTGAAACATGCCAGCCAATGTTTAAAAGTTGCTGCTGCATTCGCCGCGTGGGGGTTGATTTGTAGACACTCTGGCTTGATGCGAAGAGCAGCCATTCTTCAATTCTTGTTCATTAAATTGATGCACGATCAATACTGAAGCGAGATTGTAGTCCAATTGAAGGCTTTAATGAACAAGTAGTTACCCCAGCAGCTCCGGTACAGAATGACTGCTGTGGGTGAAACACAGACTCTTATGCTCCGCCTGCTGGGCGGAACAAGCAGGCAGGTTCTACCACTAAGGTACATCCCACCTAGGTACGGTGATACCCCTAATATAGCCTACCACAGGGTGGTAGGTGTCCGCCAACTTTTAAAGTTAAGCTTTGGAGATTGCATTGGAAATCCAGACCGAGTAACAGGGCAGCGCAGAGGTTGGGGAGGACGTAGAGTCGTAAGTTGCTGAACTCTACGCCCTGGATGGTGAGGGTTGTGATGCAGTACCCCGGATTTCCACGTAATTGGATCCGGAGGCCGGAGATTCTCAGGGTAACGGGGTGTATCGCGAGGGAGCAGCGCCTTACCGTAGAGGGGTGGATGAAGCTTTCCATGCTCCCGGAGTCAAGAAGGCAGGAAGTCTTGTGCCCATCGATTTTCACCGTATTCGTCGCGGTTGCGAGGTTGTGAGGCCGGGATTGATCGAGGGTGATCGAGGCAAGCTGCGGCTGGTGCTGGTAGGCCCCGGGCTGGTCGCTGGTGGTGGCAGGTGATGAACGACCAGACGAAGTTCCCGACGAGCAGGGGTCCTGAGGCGCCGTCCAAAATGGCGCCGAAGATGGCGGTGCCCACAGGGCACACATGGCGGGCGGTGTTAAAGATGGCGGCGCCCACGGGCCTCACGTAGTCTGCGGGGACGAAAATGGCGGCGCCCACAGGTTGCACATGATGGGTGTAGGAACGCTGGGCCTAGAAACAGCAGCGATCGACCGGGCCTGGCACACAGCAGCAAAATGTCCCTTTCCGCAGGTCTTGCTGGTTGTGCCCTGCGCCGGGCAGCACTGCCGGGGGTTTTTGGTCTGCCCGCAGAAGTAGCATTTGGGCCCCTCGGGGTTGGCTGGCTGCCGCGCGGCTCAGGCTTGGGGTGGGCTGGGGGCGGTAGCTGGTAGGGCCCACGATGTCCATGCTGGTGCCGTGCGGTCGGGGGCTTAAGACTGTATGTTACGGGAGGCTACTGTTAGCGAATTCGCGAGATGCCTGGTTGCCGCAAGTTCAAGCGTACCCCCTTCCAATAGGCGCTGGCGGATGTACGCCGACTCCATGCCCATAACAAAAGCATCTCTGATTAAAAGTTCTGTATGCTCGACTGCCGAAACTGCTTGGCAGTCACAGTTCCTCGCCAGGGTGTGCAGGGCACGCCAGAAATTGCCTAAGGACTCACTGGGGAGTTGCTGTCTCGTGGACAGGAGGTGCCTGGCGTAGAGTTTGTTAACCGGCCGAACGTTATGTCCTTTCAAGAGCTCCATTGCTTCAGTGTAAGTGGGCGCATCCCGGATAAGGGGAAAAATATCAGAGCTCACCCATGAATAAAGGACATGGAGCTTCTGTGCGTCCGAGGGTTGATCAGCCAATGATCGGAAGTAGCTTTCGAAGCAGGCTAGCCAGTGATCGAAGGCCGACATGATGTTGGCTGCTTGAGGGTGCAGCTGTAAGCGATCAGGCTTGATACAAAGTTCGATTGCTGTAAAATCTCTGCTTCATAAATTGATGCACTATCAATTACCACAAGACGAGAGTAGAGAATAATCAAGGCTTTATTAAGCAGAGATGTGTGGCCTCCTGCAGCTGCTTCCAGAATGGGAGCAGCTCCGGTGTGCACACACATTTATACACCGCCTACTGGCAGGGATTTACCCCCATACCTCCAGTACAGGAGCCTTACCGTACTACATCTAATATACAGTTACTACATCTAATATACAGTTAGTGGTGACTACCACATGCTGAAGCTCTGATCACTCACATTGAGGTCCACAAGGGGTAAATCTGCACATTGATTTCCCTCTGCAATTTGGTGCCCATTAGCATACCACTTTTAGATGCAACTGAGGTGGGAAGATACAAAACGGAAATCTCTTTTTCCTCATCTCTCAATATTTTCCATTAACTACCTATTTGCTTCCCCACTCACCATCTACTTATCCCCTCATCCCTTTTGTTTTTGGTTCTGTGTCTTCAATGGATCAGATTTTGCTAGAGTAGGTCATCTCATTTTACATCCTGCTAATTAGACCTGCTTGTGCATATTTAGATTTTAATCTTTTTTTGCCCATGAATTTACAGGAAATATGAGCAAGTATCATAGCAGCAAGGACAACAGGACATCTGGGACCTTGATGAATAATGGGGCTGGCAATCTATCTCCTGAGCCAATGAGATTAAAGTGTTTAAAAATAAACTGAGTAAGGCTGAGGCGAGTGAAATAGAGAAAGCCAATTCGTGTCAAGTCAGATAAAGAAAGAGACGTAGAGAGAGGGAGGAAGATAAGATTGGATTAAGAGAAAGGAGAGAGAAATGAATACACTGGGCCCCTGCTATGATATGGTCCACGTGGTCCATTCTTAACACTTCATCATGATTGAGACCTTAAGCTGGTGCCTAGCACTTTGGTTTCATCCTGCCAGTCAGGATCAATATTGCCGACAGTCTCTAGTGCTTGTGTTCCAGTATAAATGAATGAAATAGGTGCTGTATAAAATCGACCAAATAATGAAATGACTGTTCCTGATGTTTTTCTTTTTAAAATCACATAGCTGCATTCATAGTGGGGGGAGGTTTCTGGCTGCATTGACAGAATGAAAGTTTTGGGGTCCCAATTTCTGCCCCAGACTGTATTGTGTCATCATGGGGTCCCAATGTAGTAAGAAGTAAAAGATCTCCTTAAAAAAATCACACTGGAAGGAATGCAACTTCATAATTCCAGTTGTTTACTTTCTGGGCAAGTGAGGTTGATTAGCAGTCATTCGCAATTACTTTGTTAAAACGGTACCTATCCTGTGAATCACTAGATTTACCTTTCTGTGGCAAGTTTACTGGGCAATTAATGTGAAAATGCCATAACTTCATGACAGGAAAGTGGAGGTTAAGGGTGAAATTTCATATTTTGCAAAGCTAATGGCAGTGTGGCATAAATAGGCCAGTGACGTCTAACAATTTGCGGTTCTCTGGGTATCTCTTCCTAGCAACACGTTGCTAGCTGATTTGCACATTAATAACATTATCCATAGTTCGAATGTTGTTATATTTTCAGCAAATTCCGGTTCATTACATTTCTGGAGGTTCAGAAAACAAATGCTGGAACAGGGTAGATATTTAGTGCACTGTAATTTTGTTCTCACTCTATCACACAGACACACATTGACAAAGCCTCATTAAAAAACTGTCAATATAAATTTTACCTTTAATTAAGCTTGTGAAATTTATTCTAATTTTTGAAGTTTATTTGATAAAAGCTACTAAGCAGAAAGTTGAAGAAGCTGAAAATAAATTGCCAACAATACAGCTGACTGAACAATGCTGATACATCCTGAAAAGTTCGGCACACTGCACATGTTCAGATTGCACAATCCACATTCAGCTGGAGAGCTGCAACCTGGGCAAAAATACCAAGTCCCAGCCTCGGCTTTCGGGAGTGACTGAGACCTTGGAGTAAAACCGTTAACGAAAGCACAATTAAGAGAGCCAAAAGATAATTCATTGGTTAAGTTTTATTCCATTATTATTATTATTTTTAAACTTTAAAGCTTAATTTTGAAATATTGGAACTTTTATGTCACCAAGAAAGAGTAATAATGAAAAATATTTTGAGCAGTTTCTCGGAGCTCAATGAGCCAGAATTATAATTTTTCTACTCCTGCCCTTCCAATATTACCTCTGGCTCTTTCTGTTTGAATTATTTGCTCAACTCAGTTGCATTTAAGGGGAAGCTAGAGGGAAGCAAATGATGGAGAAAGGTATTGAAGGCTTTAACCCCATGAGGCCCATGCGGAGACCCTAATTAATCTCCCTGTGGGACTCGTGGAAAAAGAGCTTCCCTGCTAGTGGGTGGAGGCCTGCCCAGCTGGGACTTATAAGGACCCAGTATAAAGGCTGGCCCAGACAGGGACTGGTAAGTTGGTAGGGCAGCACGGTAGCACAAGTGGATAGCACTGTGGCTTCACAGCGCCAGGTCCCAGGTTCGATTCCCTGCTGGGTCACTGTCTGTGCGGAGTCTACACGTTTTTCCCATGGTTTCCTCCGGGTTCTCCGGTTTCCTCCCACAGTCGAAAGATGTGCAGTTTAGGTGGCTTGGCCATGATAAATTGCCCTTAGTGTCCAAAAAGATTAGGAGGGGTTATTGGGTTATGGGGATAGGGTGGAAGTGAGGGCTTAAGTGGGTCGGTGCAGACTCGATGGGCCAAATGTGTTCCAGTCCCGAATGGGACTAATACTGTGTGTGCATTTACTGCCTTAGGACAGACTCTTTTGACCCTGAATAAGCCAGTGTTCACCCGACTACTCAGCTTCTTGGGTCTTTATACTGGCAATGAGATAAAAAGCTGTGATTCCGATTCTGGACCTCCCAGCTACACTGGGATATTGCCGTCCAACAACGTGTTGGCAGACATTTGAAAAATGCGCTCTTTGGCAAGTTAGAGTCCTTCGGTGCAAGTCTGGAAGATTGGCCCAGTACGCTGACCGAATTAGGTACTTTTTCTAGGCTAACGGCATCAGCAGAGAAGACCAACAGAAGGTAATCCTCCTGACTGCCTGTGCGGCCTCAACCTTCGGTATAATTAAAAGCCTCACATGCCCGGCTGCTCCAGATTTCTTTTGATGAATTGGTGGAGTAGGTATCTAACCATTATGACCTGAAACTGTCCGGGATTATGCAATGGTACCGATTCAATACTACTGTGCAGATTCTGGGGGAGTCAGCTATGGACTATCTAACCCAACTCTGAAGGCTGGTTGAGCATTGCAAGTTCGGTCCATCCCTCTCGGAGATGTTAAGTGACCTGTTGGTGTGCGGAATTAATAATATAGCCACTCAAAGGAAGAGATTTATCGAACTAGTGCTGTTCTGCGAAAACACTGAGAAGAGAGTTCAGGAACTCCTGGGTTCCGTGGACTACAGCTTCCATAGTGTTGGTCAGCCCCCCTTACTGGAATCCGGTGTCCTCTCAGAGTTCGTATGACCATATAGGCCACCGTCAAAATAGCAACCAACTGTGCAACACCGCGTCCGGAGTCAATGGTCAAGGGCCACCATAGACCAGTTTGACACCACCCCAGAGGACGATGGGAAGTACCGGCAACATTGCCAAGCCTGCTGTCGCAGAACACATGGCAACCAAAGCTGCAGAATCAGCAAAGAACACACCACCCTGGACAGACGATAAGGTTGCTCCAAGCCAGGGCCTTGCACATGGCCCACCCTGAGGAGGATGACACGATGCGGTTGAATTGCATCAAGGCCCCTAAAGTGCCACTGATTCAGATCAAACTGCAGATAAAGTAACACCCCCTAGTAATGGAGATTGGGGCTGCTGTCTCAATCATCGGTCAGCAGACCTTCCGGTGGCTTCACAGGGGAATCCTGCCATTAAACCTGCGTAACACTAAGGCCAGATTGGCGATACATATAGGGAACCACTGAACATTACTGGAACCATCGTGACCCCAGTGACCCACGGGCAGCAGACAGTCTGACAGCGACTAATAGTGGTACAGGGGCCAGGATCCAAACTGTTGGGCAAACACTTTGTTTTGATTGGCAGCTGATTTTTCGGATGGGCACTGGCAGCCTATACGAGGTCCTCAGGAAGTATCTGGAGGTATTCCGGGAGGGCATAGATAAAATAAACCGGCCTAAGGTGCAATATTACATTGATCCAGAGGCCGATCCCAAATAGTTCAAAGCATGGCCGGTCCCATATGCCTTGCTTACAAAGGTCGAAACAAAATTATGGCGCCTGGTGAGTTTGGGCATCATACACCCAGTGCAATTCGCAGAGTGGGCCGCACCAGTGGTCTTGGTGTTGAAGCCAGATAAGTCAGTTCACCTCTGCATGGATTATAAAATGACAATGAACTGGGTCTCCCGCCTGGACCATTTTTCCGTGCCATGTGTGAAGGATTCATACGAGAAACTGGCTGGGTGCTACTCATCCATGAAACTAGATATTAGCCACACACATCTTCAGTTGGAGCTGGATGCTGCATCTCGAAAGTATGTGACCATAAATACCCACAGGGGTCTATACGAGTATACTTGCCATCCCTTTGGGGTCTCTTTCATTTCAGCAATATTCCAAAGAGTGATGAAAGACATCCTCCACAGGCTACCCAAAATGGCTGTATCCCTGGATGATGTGCTCATGTTGGAGGCCACTGAGAAGGGACACTTAGACCATCTGGAAGAGGTCCTCAGTCGATTCTCCCAAACGGGCATCCGCCGAGAGAGAGGCAAATGTATCTTTCAAGCAATTGTACCTGGGTTACCATGTGGACAAAGATGTCTCTGGTCAACCAAAATGTCCAGGACGTTAAGGGAGCCCCGATTCCACAAAACACAACTGAATTGCGATCATTTTTGGGGCTTGCAAATCTTTCCAGGATGTTTATTCTGAATTTGGCCACCCTGCTGACACCTCTTCACATCTTATTAAAAAAGTACCAAAAGTGGGCTTGGGGAACTCCACATGGAGAGGCGTTCATCAGGATAAAGAAGCAGCTGTTCTCCTCCCAGCTGCTGGCCCATTACGATTCTTCCCAGCTGCTCATCCTCACTTGAGAAGGCACCTCTTAGGCATTCGAGCAGTGCTGTCCCATCAATGGGACGATGGCATTGAAAGCCCGATCGTGTACACTTCCAGAACCCTGGCCAGAACTTTGCCACAAACAAATTGAGAAAAAAGGCTTGGCCGTGATATATGCGGTGAAACAATTTCATCAATATGTCTAAGGGCGGCATATTTTCACCATCATGGACCAGAAGACACTGTTGGGTCTTTTCAAGGAGGACAAGGGCATTCCCCAAAATTCACCGCTGGGCTCTATTACTAACAGCGTATGAATACACATTTCAACATCGCCCAAGTGTCCAAATAGTACATGCTGACACCTTCAGGCATCTCCCGCTATCTGTGAGTCCTCCCCACCCTCTCTCCACTAGTGGCGGACAAAGTCGTGACACCTAAATTTCATGGATGCCCTGCCAGTAAAAGCTGCACAGATTCACACATGGACTCCGAGAGATTCCACAGTGGTAAAACCTTACCACATTATTTTGCATGGTGGATTACAGGGGAAACCTTCAGCAGCCCAACATTATGAAGCAGCAGGAGCTGAGTGTGGAGGGTGGCATTCTCCATGGGGAGTCGCTTGATCATCCCACGACCAGGCCAGGATCTGCATAGTGACATCCAGGGGCTTCGAAGATGAAGATGCTGATGAGGAGCCATATCTAGTGGCCAGAAATTGATGGTGACATCGAGTGAGTTGTGAAAAAATGCCTGAGAGTGATGAAAAGATGCCCAGCATGACAAGAGCATAAAATATTGCCTCCGCTGGCTTCTCATCACCCCTGGGGCCTCTGAATTGGCTTGAATCTGACTTTCCCATGTCTTGGCAGAAAGGTCAAGTTAAAACAGGATAGTTAGAAGAAATACCATGACCACAGGGCACCTGGGATATGTTTCCAACTGGGGGATGTTGGATAAGTCCAGCATTTCGGAGGAGGCGCCCATTGGTTCCCAAGGATCTTGTTGGAGAAAACGGGGCCTGTATCTTACAAGGCCATAACCCGAGACAAGACCTTGCGGAAACATGTGGACAACTATAAAAGCAAAGAGTGCACCTGGGAAGAAGCCATACCAAGGACATCAGTACGTCCACTGCCGAAGGGACCACTCTGCAGTCAAGTAGCACAACCCACCATGGTCCATGGTCCAGACAGTCAGGATGATAAGAACATAAGAACTAGAAGCAGGAGTAGGCTATCTGGCCCGTCGAGCCTGCTCCATCATTCAATGAGATCATGGCTGATCTTTTGTGGACTCAGCTCCACTTTCCGGCCCGAACACCATAACCCTTAATTCCTTTATTCTTCAAAAAACTATCTATCTTTTTCTTAAAAACATTTAATGAAGGAGCATCTACTGCTTCACTGGGCAAGGAATTCCATAGATTCACAACCCTTTGGGTGAAGAAGTTCCTCCTAAACTCAGTCCTAAATCTACTTCCCCTTATTTTGAGGCTATGCCCCCTAGTTCTGCTTTCACCCGCCAGTGGAAACAACTTGCCCGCATCTATCCTATCTATTCCCTTCATAATTTTATATGTTTCTATAAGATCTCCCCTCATCCTTCTAAATTTCAACAGTCCCATTCTACTCAACCTGTCCTCGTAATCCAACTCCTTCAGCTCTGGGATTAACCTAGTGAATCTCCTCTGCACACCCTCCAGTGCCAGTACGTCCTTTCTCAAGTAAGGAGACCAAAACTGAACACAATACTCCAGGTGTGGGCTCACTAACACCTTATACATAACCTCCCTAGTCTTAAACTCCATCCCTCTAGGAATGAAGGACAAAATTCCATTTGCCTTCTTAATCACCTGTTGCACCTGTAAACCAACTTTTTGCGACTCATGCACTAGCACACCCAGGTCTCTCTGCACAGCAGCATGTTTTAATATTTTATCATTTAAATAATAATCCCTTTTGCTGTTTTTCCTACCAAAATGGATAACCTCACATTTGTCAACATTGTATTCCATCTGCCAGACCATAGCCCATTCACTTAGCCTATCCAAATCGCTCTGCAGACTTCCAGTATCCTCTGCACTTTTTGCTTTACCACTTACTTATCTTAGTGTCGTCTGCAAACTTGGACACACTGCCTTTGGTCCCCAACTCCAAATCATCTATGTAAATTGTGAACAGTTGTGGGCCCAACACTGATCCCTGAGGGACACCACTAGCTACTGATTGCCAACTAGAGCAACAGCCATTAATCCCCACTCTTTGCTTTCTATTAATGAACCAATCCTCTATCCATGCTACTACTTTCCCCTTAATGCCATGCATCTTTATCTCATGCAGCAACCTTTTGTGTGGCACCTTGTCAAAGGCTTTCTGGAAATCCAGATATACCACATCCATTGGCTCCCCGTTATCTACCGCACTGGTAAATTAGTTAGGCACAACCTGCCCTTTATGAACCCATGCTGCATCTGCCCAATGGGACAATTTCCATCCAGATGCCTCGCTATTTATTCCTTGATGATAGATTCCAGCATCTTCCCTACTACCGAAGTTAAGCTCACTGGCCTATAATTACCCGCTTTCTGCCTATCTCCTTTTTTAAACAATGGTGTCACGTTTGCTAATTTCCAATCCACCGGGGCCACCCCAGAGTCGAGTGAATTTTGGTAAATTATCACTAGTGCATTTGCAATTTCCCTAGCCATCTCTTTTAGCACTCTGGGATGCATTCCATCAGGGACAGGAGACTTGTCTACCTTTAGCCCCATTAGCTTGCCCATCACTACCTCCTTGGTGATAATAACCATCTCAAGGTCCTCACCTGTCATAGCCTCATTTCCTTCAGTCACTGGCAAGTTATTTGTGTCTTCCACTGTGAAGACCGACCCAAAAAACTTGTTCAGTTCCTCAGCCATTTCCTCATCTCCCATTATTAAATCTCCCTTCTCATCCTCTAAAGGACCAATATTTACCTTAGCCACTCTTTTTTGTTTTATATATTTGTAGAAACATGATGAACGACTCAGGCTTGGAGATGGACACCGAAACGTCCATACTCATGCACGACACTATGGCCAGAGCCGAACCCCCAGCCGTGTCCCTCTGTCAGTCATCTATGGAAAGGCAATCGACAAATCGCCACACACCATCCGACCCAGACCCACCGCTGGCAGAAGCACACCGTGTACAAAGTGGCGAAGGTCTCCTCAGATGGTTACTGAAGGGGAACTTTCGGACTTGGTGTAATAATCCCCATGAGGCCCACGGGGATAGCCTAATTGACCTCCTTGTGGGACATGCGGAATATAAGCTTCCCCACTAGTGGGCAGAGGCCTGCCCAGCTGGGGTTCATAATTAGCCCGTATAAAGGCCGACCTGGACAGGGACCGACATGTTGGTAGTCGAGAAGGGGACTGATACTGTCTGTGCATTTAACACCTTAGGACAGATTCTTTTGACCATGAATAAACCAGAATTCACCCAGCCACTCAGCCTCCTGTGTCTACAGTTTTAATGATATATTTAGATCAAGAAAGTTGGAAGGAGAGTTGAGTGGAACAGAAATGGCAGTCTAGAGTTATTGGAACAAATGGTTTGTTTCTGTGCTGTATATTCTATGTAATCTTCCTCATCCCTCTATTAGGACAGGAGGGAGTCAGTTAAACCTGTACTGATTTTTCCTCTTGCCATTTGTCCGTAAACAGAAGTTGTTTTGAATTTTTTTTTGGGACACGTGGTGACGTATTTTCCAACCGCTCAGGTTTTGTGTCATCCGATTTCCACTATTAACCCCATCACAAACTCAAATTAGGATTAACTTGTATGTATTTAAAAATACACAAAAAAGAGTGCCTGCAACCTTCCACTCCACATTCATACAGCAAAGGGTGAGATTGAAAAATGGAGGTTATTGTGTGCGAGAACCATCGAGAAAACTGATATTGGTTCGCTTGAGTTCCAGAGTCCAGAATCAAAGTCCAATGAGGAATTCTTCTGGAGAGGTTGAATGTTGAATGGCTGAAGACCGAGTGTGTAAGATTTGTTTTCCAGTGGTGGTAATGTCACAAGATGAAGTCAGCATGCAGAGATTCGGTTACTTCTGTCAGCTGTCGGCTGCTTGAGGTTGCAGTGTAAACACGGTTTGCAGCGTTTCTTTGAGGTCCCCTGCAGCTCACTGAGGCATCACCCTCCACAGCAGCCATTAGCCTTCAGGTAGCTTGCTGGAAACACCCACCCTCACTCTCACTTCACTTACATAAGAACATACATAGGAATGCCCCGAGCAGCCCTGAAACAGACTACCGAAGGGAGACAGATCATTTTGTTGCACGGTGTATCGAAAACAACCTGTCTCTAAATGTCAGCAAAACCAAGGAACTAATCATCGACTTCAGGAAGCGTAGCACCCCCCCACCCCCCGTCTACATCAATGGCTCCGAAGAAGGGATGGTCTATAGCTTTACGTTCCTCGGGGTCACCATCACCAACAGTCTTTCCTGGTCCACTCACGTTAATGCAAGTCAAGAAAGCCCAACAATATCTCTACTTTCTTCGGAAGCTAAAGAAATTCGGCATGTCTGCGTCGACTCTCATAAACCTCTAAAGATGTGCCATACAGAGCATCCTATCCAACTGCATCGCAACTTGGTATGGCAACTGCCCGGCCCAAGATCGCAAGAAACTGCAGAGTGTGGTGAACTCAGCACAACGCATAACACAAGCTTGCCACCCTTACGTTGATTCTGTCTGCAACTCCTGCTGCCTCAGGAAGGCAGACAGCATTATCAGAGACTCCTCACACCCAGGCTTTGCCCTCTCCAGACCCTTCCATCAGGCAGAAGATACAGAAGTCTGAAGACCCACACTTTCAGACATAGGAACAGCTTCTTCTCCACAGCTACTAGACTCCTCAACAACTCTCCCTTGGACTGATCTGTTCCCTGTAAGAACATTATTCACAACGCTCTATGCTGCTCTTGCTCATGTACTTGCTTTGTTTGGATATCAGTAGCTTTCGGAGCGCTGCTCCTTCCTCAGGTGAATGAAGAGGTGTGTTCCAGAAACATATATATAGACAAATTCAAAGATGCCAGACAATGCTTGGAATGCGAGCATTAGCAGGTGATTAAATCTTTACAGATCCAGAGATGGGGTTACCCCAGGTTAAAGAGCTGTGAATTGTGCCAAGCCAGGACAGTTGGTAGGATTTCGCAGGCTAGATGGTGGGGGATGAATGTAATGCGACATGAATCCCAGGTCCCGGCTGAGGCCACACTCATGTGTGCGGAACTTGGCTATAAGTTTCTGCTCAGCGATTCTGCGTTGTCGCGCTTCCTGAAGGCCGCCTTGGAGAATGCTTACCCGGAGATCAGAGGCTGAATGCCCTTGACTGCTGAAGTGTTCCCCAACTGGAAGGGAACATTCCTGCCTGGTGATTGTCGCGCGATGTCCGTTCATTCGTTGTCGCAGCGTCTGCATGGTCTCGCCAATGTATCACGCTTCGGGACATCCTTTCCTGCAGCATATGAGGTAGACAATGTTGGCCGAGTCGCACGAGTATGTACCACGTACCTGGTGGGTGGTGTTCTCACGGGCTTGACACAATTCACACCTCTTTAACCTGGGGTTACCCCATCTTTGGATATGTAAAGATTTAATCACCTGCTTATGCTCACATTCCAAGCATTGTCTGGCATCTTTGAATTTGTCTATATATGTGTTTCTGGAACAGACCTCTTCATTCACCTGAGGAAGGAGCAGTGCTCCGAAAGCTAGTGATATCGAAACAAACCTGTTGGACTTTAACCTGGTGTTGTAAGACTTCTTACTGTGCTCACCCCATTCCAACGCCGGCATCTCCACATCATTGCTTTGTTTGGCCCTTGTTCCGAACTGTAACCAATCATTATTTGTCGATGTACTTTGTCGATTATTCTTTTTGTCTACTGTGTACGTACTGTGTACGTTCCCTTGGCTGCAGAAAAACACTTTTCACTGTACTTAGATACATGTGACAATAAATTAGTCAATCAATCAATCAATAAATCAGCACTCTCCTGCAAAAGAGACATTTGCAAAGCCTGCTAGAATGTTAGAGAACATAGGAACATTGGAATTAGGAGCAGAATTAGGCAATTCAGCCCTTCAAGCCTGAACTGTCATTAAATCAGATCATGGCTGATCTCTTCCTAGTCTCAAATCCATTTCCCCACCTGTTGCCGATATCACTTTAACCTGTTTCTTTTATCAGAAATATACCTATCTCGCTTGGCACCCAGTGAGCGGGGTTCTCTGGTCTCTGACACCGAAACCGCATTCGGCAATTGGCCGGAGAATCCGCCTTTGTGCTTTTGTGATGCTCCGCACCCTCCAAAACGGCATACTCTAGGAGTACATCGCATGCCGTCGGGGCGGCCTCAGGGCATTACCTGAGGCTCTCCCCCCGCTGCTCTCCCCCCGATGGGCTGAGTTTCCGCCGACGCCGGTCGCGTGTAATTTTTTTGGGGGGAACTCAGCGTGGCAGCAGCGGACTAAGTCCAGCGTCGCCATAGTCGGGCAGAGGGGCGGGGGGGGGGGGGGGAGCCGATCGGCGGGAAAGGGGGGCTTAGGTGGGCACTGGGTGCACTCATGGGGGGTGGTCCAGGAGTGGTGAGCCTGGCTAAAGGGGGTCACTATTTGGCAGGCCAGATCCACGCGCGGCCGGCGCCATGTTGCATGGCATGTCCGCAGCAGGATGCCTCCGTGCGCATGCGCAGCCACGGATCTGGCCATTCTGCGTCTGTATATGCAGCTAGAGCCGGGGCTTTACGCTGAGTGCCTGCTAGCTCATCACCAGACGGAGGATCGGTGGCCATTTTGTGCCATTTTTCGGTCGTAAAATGCCACCGTTCCCCCGCCGGGTTCAGCACTTAGTCACAAAATCGGAGAATCCAGCCCACTGTCTTCCACTCCCCCCCACACCCAGCAACACTGAGCTTGTCTTAGTGTGCATTTTTGCTGGCTACCTGTGAGTTTGGCAGTCAGCGTTAAATCAGGTTCCGATCACATTCGGAAGCGCATTTCATTTTCGCTTCAAGGCCCGCTGATCATTTGCGCCCGACAAGCACAAGATTAAAGCCTGGAAGTTATCACCATGACAATACACTCAGAGGCATAGGTTACAGGAAAGTTATTTTTTCAATGTCATAAATTTAATATATTAGATAGTTAGGTTTTTGGTTTGGCTGTCAAATCTTTTTGTGCTTTTCAAATATTTATTTCTACTTCTGGCGACTATAGTTGTCAGACTCAATACTGCTTATAAATGTGTTCCTGCAGGAAATGAAGAATAAAGATAGAATGAAGTTAAAAAGAAATTTCCAGATAACCCTGGGTGATTTTTGTTTTGGTTCATTGAAACCATTTCTGCTGCGGAAAAGAAATGAGCAAATATCTGATTATATTTCAAAGAATAGATGTCTTTCAAAACTAACAATGCAATGTCAAGTATTCAATGTCATCTTCCCAAATCCATTAGAGATTAAATTAGAACATATTTCAATGCTGACACTTCCTTCTTAGAATGTAAATTGTCCCTCATTTTAAAACTCTGGAAGGAAAGTACAAATTTTCTGGTTGGAAATTACTCAACTCCCAACTTTGAAGATTGAGTGTCTGGCCAGGAATCTTTTGAGCTAATTTCTAATTAACACATTAGAAACACAGCTATGTAGCCAACAATTATGTTTTTACCCTCAATAGCCACTTTGAAATACATTTATTAAAATGTGCTGTGAGACCAATTACTTACAAAGTACACAAAGTTTACATGATTCTATTTTGAAATTTGTTGCTATCTCCTTATTGCAGTTGGATACTGATTCAAATAGGATCTAAGCATATGGTCATTTTTTGTTTACCAAATATTGTCATTGTGAATCACTACAGAAGTTCAAGTAACATACTGATGTTTTATTATGATTGAGGTGAGATGAGATTCGGGTTCTGAGCATCCAAAATGTAAATAGTTCAAATCTCGTATGCAACTGAGTCCAGTGTGTAAACATCTCGCCAACCTTCAGCAAACTCATGGGAATCTCAGAACTTTGCCAGCAAAAGCCAATCAGATGCCTATGCACTATCATGTTGCGATTAAATTGTGTTCCTACGCAATGTCAGAAAGTCAAACATACTGAACTTAATTTTTGGCTGAACGATAGAAACTGGGCAGATTCAATGCTGATGTAGACCTGGGGCTGGATTCTCCGCAGCCCCGTGCCAAAATCGTGTTTGGCGCGGGGGCGGAGAACCCAATTCCACGCCAAAATCGTGCCCGGCACCGGTTCCATGATTCTCCGCGACCCGAGAATCGGCGTGTTCGCGGTGGACTCCGCACGGCTGGGGAGCCATTGCCAGAGGTCCGCCCAGCGATCCTCCGATCTCAAACGGCCGACTTCGCGACGGCGTGGTTCTAACCACCTATCGCCGCTCGGGAAGCTCGCGTGGCGGCTGCGGACCCAGTCCGTGGCCGCCCTAGTGGGGGGCAGAGGGGTCGGACACCGGGGAGGGCCTTATGGGCGGCCAGGAGACAGATCCGGGCGGTCGGATCTTCAGGCACATGGCCGATCGGGGAGTGCTTACATTCTTCATCTGCCTCCACCGTCCAAGTCTGCCATGGCGACCGGCACGGCAGCTGGAGGCCGCTGCCATGCGCATGCGCGGACTCAAAACCGGACGTGAGGGGGCCCGTATCCGCAGCTAAAGTTGCGTGAACCACTCTGGGTCCCTGTTAGCCCCCTGAAGGTGAGTGAATTGGCTGATCTTTTTTATTGGAAATTCCAGAGTGAAACGCCAGCGTTTTTACGCCGGCGTGGGGACATAGTCCCATTTTGCGAGAATCCAGCCCCTGGTTTTTTGTATCGTTGGTCCAATATTCAAAACAACCAGTTTTACACAGGGGAGCTCAAGCAGGTATTAGTCCCTTTGTACGTTTAGCCTAATGTCTGTTTCAGGCATCTGGGCACCTGTCCTTTTGCCGATGGAAATGTGGTGGAAGGCACATTTCCAGCACATAATGAGCATGTTCTACCTGTCCACCTTATTGGAGGTAGAGGTGCTCAATTACACCAGTAAAATGTGCACAATCCCATTGGAATCAGAGGCTATTGTGCTCAGTCTGGGATGCGTTCTTTGCTGAGTCGTATATTCTATTTAATTTGCATACTGTTTTATGCAAACTATGCATATTAAATACAGCATTGTACAGAAGTAACAGTAATCAGCTGAGAAATTTGTCACTCTTACATCCTGCTGATTGAAAAGAAAGAAAAGACAATAACATGGGCAGTAGATTTTTCAAAATCACATTAGGATCATTTTCAGGCTGGTATGATTATACAAACTAATGGATACATGGGAATCATAATGAGACAATAATCAAGGCATTCAGATAATATTATACACTGCAACAATGGAGTTTGAAAGGTTTTCTGCTGCCATCTGAAATGCAAGATAAAATTACTGGCTTGAAATTACTCATCGGTATCTATTATTTTTTAATTCGCCACTAATTTTACAGATTGGTTTCACAGGATAGAAATATTATATTTTTTGATTGAAGCACAGCAGTTTTGTTTCAATTTTACACATAGGGTGGGAAATTAATTTTACACTAAATAACTTATTTTAAATAGATGGCAGGACTGCAACAAACACCCAAAGATGAAGAGCCAAGGATCACTAGAAATTGGGCCTCAGACCTCATCCACAGAATATTCATTAAGTGTTAATTGGGCATCCCTCTGTAAATTGCCAGTCATGGGGCGGAATTTTCTCTGTATTTGGCAGGGGCAGCAGTGAGCGAGAAAAGCGGTGTTGAAGCTATTGGCACCAATGGTGGATTCTTCTGTCGTATTGTTGGGAATATAGCAGGAAAAATGCCAAGGGGTGGTCCCACAATGTAACACTGGTGGGGTGGGTGCCCTGCCAGCAACTTAGTGTTTTAAAGTTCGGGGTGCCATTTTTAAAGGGTGCCCCAAAGTACAGAAATTCACATGGAACAGTCCCCCCGCACCCCGCACTGCAACTGTCCGCGGGTACTATCTCTTGTCACTGCTCTAGCCATCTGGGATGGCCATGTCCCGATTACAAAATGGACACTTTGCAAAGAATGCAGGGAAAATTGGACAATACCGAAAAAGCAAGCAGGTGCAAGGTCTGCCTGTTGATTCGAGCTGTAGCTCTCAGGCAAGACCGATGCTGCAGAACCATCTACATACTAATGAGCCATCCCCGGGAACAAAAAGGCAACATTTAAGTAAACAATGCAAAGACAGGCACCCCGGCGCCAGAGGAGACTAAAGCAAAGCAAACCAATGGCCACCTAGGACAAGCTCAGCAACCAGGAAACGCACCCCTCTATTGGAGGAAAATCGATAAGAACGATTGGGAAACAGCCCAATTAATTGGGGCCAAGTTCAAGGCCCGCCCAAAAGCGGGCGAAGCCCTTTTGGGTATAAAAAGGATTCCCCAAGAGAGAATCGCTCTCTTGGCCTTGGCTCTCAGCGAGGAGAGACCTGCCAAAGCTACGCCAGACTAAGTAAGTTCCAAATCAACGCACGCTATGAGATAGACGCTCCTAGTTGCTATCCTGTAAACAGCTCAACCCAGCAGCCTCAGAATCGAGCAACGGCCATTGTTCCTCTGACTGAGTGGGCATCCGAAGCTCAGTATATGCTCTTAGTAATGGTGATAGTTTTGGTTGTAGAGTTTTATGCATGAGTAGATTTGACTGTGTGTAAATAAATGAGCATTGCTTTTGAACTTACTAACTGGTGTATCGAATCTTTGATCAGTATTCGGTTTTGAACCTTGTGGCGGTGTCGAAAGATACCTGGCGACTCTTGAGCAAACGTAATTAAACAGAACCAAATTAAGGGACAACAGCAAGTTAGCAACATTTACTGGCGACATCTGACGGAACTCGACTTAGAAGTGGCCTAACCACTCCGAGAGAACCCAAATTTGAATTGAGAATCCAATTGGAAACAGAAAAACCACAAGTGTAAGAATAGCACTGATCAAGCCTCTGAGATTCGGAAGTGTGTTAATGCATGCGTACTAACAGGAATATAAGGTAAACCTGAGAGATTTTGTTGCGTAAAACTGTTGGGGGTTTTGTAGGCCGGAAATTAGCATCAGCCATTCCCGTGTTTACATCACCACTTTATCACCCCTGTTCCAAATTCAGTAGAGAACCTAGATAGTACAATGGCTGCAGAAAGGCAGTTTGAGGAGGATCGGTCTACCGAGGTAGTGTGGGCTGAAGATAGAAATAGGAAAGGAGCGGTCACTTTGTTAGAAGTTTTCTATAGGCCCCCAAACAGTAACAGGGATGTGGAGGAAAAGATTGCAATGCAGATTTTGGATAGGTGTGGTCGTCACAGGGCAGTTGTCATGGGTGACTTTAACTTTCCAAATATTGATTGGAACCACTATAATTCGGTAAATTATTGGAAAGGGTCCTGAGGGATAGGATTTATGATCATTTGGAAAGATACAGCTTAATCCAGGATAGTCAACACGGATTTGTGAGGGATAAGTCTTGCCTCACAAGTTTGATTGTATTCTTTGGGGAGGTAACTAAGTACATAGATGAAGGTAGAGCAGTTGATGTCGAATACATGGATTTTAGTAAGGTGTTCGATCAGGTGCCCATGGTCGGCTCATGCAGAAAGTAAAGAGGCATGGCATAGAGGGAAATGTGGCCGATTGGGTCAGTAACTGGCTATCACATAGAAGACAGATGGTGGTGATAGATGGTAAATTTTCATCCTGGAGCCCAGTCACCAGTGGTGTACCACAGGGATCAGTGCTGGGTCCTCTGCTATTTGTGATTTTTATCAATGACTTGGATGATGGAGTTGAAGGTTGGGTTAGTAAATTTGCTGATGACACCAAGATTGGTGGAGTAGTGGATAATGTGGAGGGCTGTTGTAGGCTGCAAAGAGACATTGATAGGATGCAGAACGGGGATGAAAAGTGGCAGATGGAGTTTAACCCTGATAAGTGTGAGGTGATTCATTTTGGTAGGACAAATTTGAATGCGGATTACATGGTTAACAGTAGGGTTCTGAAGAATGTGGAGGAGCAGAGAGATCTCGGAGTTCCTGTCCATAGATCTCTGAAAGTTGCCACGCAAGTGGATAGAGCTGTGAAGAAAGCCTAGAGTGTGTTAGCATTTATTAACAGGGGGATTGAGTTTAAGAGCCGTGAGGTTATGCTGCAACTGTACAAGACCTTGGTTAGACCACATTTGGAGTATTGTGTGCAGTTCTGGTCACCTCATTGTAGGAAGGATGTGGAAGCATTGGAAAGGGTGCAAAGGGGATTTACCAGGATGCTGCCTGGATTGGTGGGTGGGTCTTAGGAGGAAAGGTTGAGGGAGCCAGGGCTTTTCTCATTCGAGCGAAGGAGAATGAGAGGTGACTTAATTGAGGTGTATAAGATGATGAGAGGGATAGAAAGAGTGGACGTTCAGCGACTTTTTCCTCGGGTGGATATAGCTGTTACAAGGGGGCATAACTATAAGGTACATGGTGGAAGATATAGGAGGGATGTCAGAGGTAGGTTCTTTACTCAGAGAGTGGTTGGGACGTGGAACGCACTCCCAGCTGTGGTAGTCGGGTCGGACATTTTAGGAACTTTCAAGCAGTTATTGGATAGGCATATGGAGTGCACGAGAATGATTGGGAGTAGATTGATTTGATCTTAGTTTCAGACTAGTTTGGCACAACATCATGGGCTGAAGGGCCTGTACTGTGCTGTACAGTTCTATGTTCTAATTGTTTCTAAAAGTTCCATTTATATATGCACAGGTTTATATATATAAATAGAAGTCCATATAAATAGACAAAATTACAAGAGTTATTAAAATATGAACCAATACATTGTGCTTTTGTTAACATATCTTTAGATGCATTCAAATCTCCTTACTAATTGCTTATAATCAATAAACTATTTGATCATGTTTAAAAACTAAGGCTTGAGCGGCTGTAACTCTTTTTTTAAATTTAGAGTACCCAATTATATTTTCCCATTTAATGGACAAATTGGCTTGGCCACTTCACCTACCCTGCACATCTTTGGGTTGTGGGGGTGAGACCCATGCAGACACGGGGAGAATGTGCAAACTCCACATGGACAGTGACACGGGGCAGGGGTCGAACCTGGGTCCTCAGCGTCGTGAGGCAGCAGTGCTAACCACTGCACCACCATGCCATCTGTGGAATAAATGAAAAATAACTCACGTGACCAATTTAACTCAATGACACATGACATTATTAGACATATGATTGTGAATTAGTGTGAAGTTGGATGGAATACATGACGGGAAATTGGAAATCTGGCTCAGAAGTGAGAATACATGAATTCTAAAAATATATTCCAATTAAGGGGTAATTTAGCATGGCCAATCCACCTACACTGTACATCTTTGGGTTGTGGGAGTGACACCCATGCAGGCAAGGGGAAAATGTGCAGATTCCACATGGCCGAGGTTCCTGCTGCAGTGAGGCAGCAGTGCTAACCAATGCGCCACCATGCCATCTGTGGAATACATGAAAACTAACTCACAGGACCAACTTAGCAAATTTTCAGTGTTAAAGACAGCTGTCAAGGGCTGCATAGGTCAAAAGAAAAAAAGAGACTGCTGCAGCTGTTAGATACAATTCAGTAGGTCTTAGTGAAGTCTTTGTAATCTTAAAAGCTTAACTGCCTGTATTTATTAAGTAAATGTACTGACCAAAATTCTCCATCCAGCTTCGCAGCTGAGATTTTCCAGTGCTGCAGAAAGTGAATGGCGTTTTGGCTGGGTTGTCGCAGAAGGACGGTGAGGGGGGTGGCACCGGACAACATTCACCTCCATTCCCTGGAGTTCCTGTATGCCCCAAACGGCACACTCCTGCAAAAGGGAAATTTGCAAAGCCTGTTGGAATGTTGGAGAACATAGGAGTTAGGAGCAGAAGTAGGCAATTCAGCCCCTCAAGCCTGCTCCACTATTCAATCAGATCATGGCTGATCTCTTCCTGGTCTCAAATCCACCTCCCTGCCTGTTCCCTAAACCCATACTTAAAATCAAAAATATGTCTACTTCTTTCTTGAAACCATTTAATGACTCAGACTCCACCTCACTATGGGGCAGTGAGTTCCACACCTTTACCACCCTCTGCGAGAAGTAGTTCCTCTTTATCTCAGTTTTAAATCTACCACCTCTCAAACTATATCTGTAACCTCTGGTTCTAGATTGACCCACAAGGGGGAACATTTGGTCTTCCTTTAACTTTATCAATCTCTCTTAGACTTTTATATTGCTCAATAAGTTCCCCTTTTATTCTTCCACGCTCCAGCGAGTAATCGCCCAAACTTTTCAATCTCTCCTAATCTGCCAACCCTTCCATCCCCGGAATCAATCTGGACTGCCTCCTCTGAACTGCCTCCAATGCCAGCACGTCCTTCCTCAAATAAGGAGACCAAAACCAGATGCAATGCTCCAGATATGGTCTCACCAACACCCTATTTAAGTGCAACAATATTTCTCTACTTTTATACTCCAGTCCATTTGCAATAAAAGCTAAAATTCCATTTGCCTTTTTATTACATGCTATACCTGCAAACTGACTTTCTGCGATTCATGAACAAAGACACCCAGATGCATTTTGAATCTGCTTTCCATTTCAATAATAATTTGCCTTTCTCGTTTTTCAGTCAAAATGGATGTCAGACTTAGCCACATTAAGCTCCATCAACCATCTCCTAGCCTATTTATATCTGTCTGTAAACACTTTATCTCTGCTTCACTGCCTGCTTTCCCAACTATTTTAGTATCATCCGCAAATTTTGCTCTGTTGCACTCTGTCCCTGCTTGCATTTATATAGATTGTAAACAGTTGAGGTCCAAGA
Source organism: Scyliorhinus torazame (assembly GCF_047496885.1). Lineage (NCBI taxonomy): Eukaryota > Metazoa > Chordata > Chondrichthyes > Carcharhiniformes > Scyliorhinidae > Scyliorhinus > Scyliorhinus torazame. The sequence goes on along the minus strand of NC_092714.1, from coordinate 93,462,538 downwards.
ACTGACCCCTGGGGCACACCACTGGTTACAGTTCACCAGCCAGAGAAAGACCCATTTACCCAGACCCTCTGCTTTCTGCCAGCCAGCCAATCCTGAATCAAATCTAGTATTCTGCCCCCAACCCCCTGCGATCTCATCTTCTGGATTCGTCTTTTCATAGAATCATAGGATGTACAGTGCAGAAGGAGGCCATTTGGCCCATCGAGCCTGCACCATCCCTTGGAAAGAGCACTCCACCTAAGCCCACACCTCCACCCTATCCCCGTAACCCAGTGACCCCACCTTAGCTTTCTTTTGGACACAAAGGGCAATTTAGCATGGCCAAACCACCTAACCTGCACATCTTTGGACTGTGGGAGGAAACCGGAGCACCCACACAGACAAGGGGAGAAAGTGCAAACTCCACACAAACAGTGACCCAAGTCGGGAATCGAACCTGGGACCCTGGAGCTGTGAAGCACTGTACTAACCACTGTGTTACCGTGCCACCCATGCGGCACGTTGTTGCACCTTGTCAAACGCCTTCTAGAAGTCTAGATATACTACATCCACAGGTTCCCCATTATCCACCTTAATAGTTACATCCTCAAAGAACTCAAGCAAGTTTGTCAAGCATGACTTACTCTTCATAAAACTATGCTGACAATAGCAGATTGAACTTTGTCTTTTCAAAAGTTCAGTCATCTCCTCCTTAATGGTTGATTCCAACAACTTCCCCATATCAGAGGTCAAGCTAACAGGTCTTTAGTTTCCTACTTTTTGACTCTTTCCCCCTTGAAAAGGGGTGCCACATTAGCATGTTTCCAATCCATCAGGACCTTTCTAGAATCCATGAAATTTTGAAATACTTAATCAATGCATCAACTATCTCTGCTGCCACCTTTTTTAATACCCTACGGTGTGGGCCATCAGGTCCCGGAGACATATTTGCCTTTAATCCCATCAGTTTATTCAAGTCTCACCTAGAAGCTTCTTATGGATTTCCAGGTTGTTAATACCACAAACCAAGTGATCGTGTAGTATATCCACCAACATTGCCGCATTCGTAATATTTGGTGATTTCGCACAAATGGGAAACATACTCAGCAACGGACTCCCCTTTGGACCATTTCACTGTATTAAAACTGTATCTTTGCACAGTGATGTAGGGAGACGGGTTAAAATGGTTGCCCACTAATGCGATAAGCTTGCCAAATGCTTGTGTATCTAATGCCACCAGAAATGTAAGGCCCTTAATTATTCCTAATTTATGCGCCCTGCAGGCCGTCAATAGAATCACTGTCTGATGCTCATTTTCGGCAATGTTGTTTGCCCTGGCAAAGTAAGCATTCCATGTACTGATTCCAGGATTCAACAACAAGGTAAAAACCATCCAATTGACCAAAGCCATAGTGAAGCACTTGTCACCGTACCTCAGTCCAAGGGAGAAACAAAGTCACAGAAAGACGGCCCAATCGGCAGAGTTGCATATCGACAGTTCCAATTTAACCCTCATCGCCAGTTCAATAAAGGTGAGGAGAGTCTTACGGGTAAACAAAATAAGACGTTTATTTGTAATAATAACTAGTTATAAGAGGCCCGGTTTTACCTCACCAGGTCCTCTCTTTGATCCGGTCATTTCCTGACTGACCGATCTTTTATACATCATGGTTCTCAGCCCCATAGTTACTGGAGGAGTTCATACTCCTCGAGCCACTGGGGGAAAACAAACTGCCCCACCCCTTGTGTCCTGTGCAGGCTATTACACCTATTTACTCCAAATTTTCTGTTCTCTCTCGCAACATATTCCGCCACAGACTAGATTGGAGAATCCTGCTCACTATGGCCATGTGCAGGGATCAAGTTAGGAACTTGTTTGCTTATGCACATGACTCTGTTGAAAACTAGACTGATCCCTCAGTGCAGGTCATGTGTTTGCTTACATCATTTAGTGGCCGGCACTGCACTCAGTCCCACGTCAACCTTAAGTGCGCCTTATACTACAGAGGGGTTTTCGCAATAAAATACTATTCCCATTCATCTGTATGATTTTACATGAAGTGTATTTGTCCGGAGTTTGAATACATTTATATTTCTGCATGAATTTAAGTAATATTTCAACTCGCATTCAATTTTCATCATGTTTGTGTCTTCCTTCAGAGGTGACTCCAATGCTGCATTTACACAGTTTACATTCTGCTGCTATGCATACATTTGAAAAGGTATAAATGGCATGTTGATTTGTTAAGAAAATACTGGATGGATGATTACATCAACTGTACTTAATCTCAGGGCAGAAACTTTCCCTCTGGGTCAGGATCCTGATGTCAGGTTCAAAAGAGGAAAATAACCTGTGTGCGGAATAATGACCTGACAGAGTTTTTCCACAAATTGGCAAATTAATGACCAGGGGGCTGGGTCGCCACCCAGTTAATAGGAGGCTCTTCAGCATAGAAGAAGCAGAGGGCTGCTGTTTAAGAGACAGCCATCTTTCTGACTTTCCAAACATTGAAATAAAAATAGACTCAGCACTCAGACCACTATTAGGGAGAAGATCTCCTTCACAGGATGGTTTGCACCTGCAGCTGAAGCCAGGCATTGGAAAAATGTCCCAAAGTTTGTCGACTGGCTGGCTCCCTGGTCTGTCACTGGGAGGATGCCTCCATGCAGCTGGTCTGGTCCCGACATGTCCGGGGATCCTGGTGCTGACTGGCAAATTTCAACTTCTGAAAATAGGTCTTAACTGGCTATTCCCCATTTGCTTTCCCCCATGAATGAGTTTGCAGTGCTGTGCCATGACATTGGCATGGTGTCTGTATATTGTCAGGGATAGTAGTAATTCCTGTGTTCTGGAGGGGAAACTGTTTGTAGCAGTCCAAAAAAAGATCAGCTGCTGAGGAGGCTTGTGGTGGTTTTCCTTCCGTATCCTCCAAATAAGACAAGTCACAAAAGAAAATGTGGCACAGCACTAAGTATAAAGTATTACCATCACCCTGAATTAACAATATCCTGTGGTGGAATCTGAAATAGCAAAACCATTTTTATTTAAAGCATCAAAGAAATTAAACCCCATTGTAACATCAGTCCACGTTTCAAGATTTGTAGCATCTGAATAACAGCTAAACAACAGGTCTTTATGGGCTAGTTTATCACTGAATCCTGGGATTACATTGCCATATTTACGGGCCACCAATTTTGATGAATCACAAATCTGTGGAGATCTTGCACTGAGGTGATTAGAATTCTTCAGCAAATACCTTTGGTCCCAAAACACAATTGGCAGGTTTTGCAAAACACTGCCCATCCGTACAAAATAGAGCTGCTGGAAATTTGTGCTCCAATTTTTCTTAAAAATGCAGGTGATATAATAATAATCTTTTATTATCACAGGTAGGCTTACATTAACACTGCAATGAAGTTACTGTGAAAAGCCACATTCCAGCGCCTGTTCGGGTACACAGAGGGAGAATTCAGAATGTCCAATTCACCCAACAGCTCGTCTTTCGGGACTTGTAGGAAGAAACCAGAGCACCCAGAGAAAACCCACGCAGACACAGGGAGAACATGCAGACTCTGCACAGACAGGGACCCAAGCCAGGAATCGAACCTGGGATCATGGTGCTGTGAAGCAACAGTGCTAACACTGTGCTACCGTACCACCCATAGTTTATTATTGCACTCAATTACTGTTTCTTTTTTTGCTTTTCACATAATCGCAGATATTTTGTTCACTTGCTGCTGATGTTTACTGTTACATTTCCACATTGCAAGATTTCTTTTGAATAATACCAGGTTATGTCATCATTCATTTTCCTAAAATTCCCTTGTTAAAATAGAGAAATTAGGGAGGTCCTGGCAATAATTTGTGCATGGTATGGATGAGATCTGTCTAATGTATGTTAGGATGAGAGCTGTCAAACTAGTGCTGCCCATGTATATATTTTAAGGTTTCTGAGTAAACAATGGCTGTCCAGCGATCTGTGTCCATTTTCTCAATTCAAAATTGTAATGTCCTCTTGTCATGTGAGAGTACCTTTAAGAAATGGGTGTTTGTAAATAGGTGTGTCAATAAATATCTGTAGTGAGAGTACCTTTAAGAAATGGGTGTTTACTACTGCAGTGATGTCAGAGAGTGGGTGGAGCCGGGCTGTCTGTCAGCTTTTTACTTACATTTTTGAGCAGGCTGCAGGGTGTGTTTTAGAGCTGGATAGCTGCAGTCACAGCCTGAAGGTGTATGAATCTCTCTGTAATCTAAAGATTGTAAATCAATCCTGGTGATTTAAAACTAATAACAGTCGTGACTTTAACCTGATGTGCTTCTGGTAAAAGGTGTTTTAAGTCTAATGGATGCTAAAAGGAAAGCTTAAAGGATTTCTTAGTGTTGTACTTAGTGTTGTATTCTTTGGGGGTTGTATTTGAATTAATGGTTGTTAAGATGTTCACTGTATATTTTTAAAAGATTAACTTGAGTTCATAGAATAAACATTGTTTTGCTTTTAAAAAATACATTTCCATTTCTGCTGTACCACACCTGTAGCGTGGGCCGTGTGCTCCCCATACCACAATCTATTAAAGGTTGTGGGTCAGGTGAACTCCACGATACACTTTGGGGTTCTCTAAACCCTGGCCCATAATACTCTTTATGTGAATTCTACCTATTTTTTTGTGTATTTCCTTCAAGCCCCCCCCCCCCCCCACACCCTACCAGGATGAAGGTGAACAGTGAGAACGAATTATGTCTAACTACATAACATGTATAAGTCAAAAGTACAAACAATGGTAATAAAAATTAAAGGGACAACAATAATTTTTAAAAACGCAAACAACAAAGAAAATGTAAAGCACAATGTAAATAAAGTTTAACAGATGATGCAGCATTATTGGTCCAAGGTAACAATGTATGTACAGAGAAAGTGTACATGTGCAATAAAAGGACTAAAGCAACGAGACAAAATCATGTGATGACATCGACCAATGATGAAGTGCAAAGAAGTTCAAGGTAGTCAGTCTTCAATGAGCCAAAGAACAAGACTGTTCAATGAAGAGTGGAGCCACTGCTCGTCAATAAAAGACAGATAAATTTTAAAAAACGGCAACCCTGCAAAAAGCAACAGCACTTCAAAGTGTGAAAAACTAAATCACTTAATCACAAGATTGAGGATAACAATCTGTACCACAGTGAGTATGGGAAGATAATACAAGAGGACACCAAAAGTGCATCTAACAACAATTGTGATGGTATCAGTGAGCCATTTAACAGTTGATTTAGCAGTAGAAGTTAAACCAGGCAATGCTGAATCCAATCTGGCACTTGCCAAATATTAGTCAATTGTAGCTGCAACAGCAAATGTTGTGCCCTTTTGACAGTCGCTTAAAAAGAATAATTAATAAAGATGGAATGCCCTGTAGCTGACCACTAAACATACTAATTTTAATAGGTGCATAAACAAATCAAGGAGTATAGGAATTTATAGAACATATGACCATATGAAATAGGAGCAGAGTAGACCATTCGGCCTTTCAAGCCTGCTTCACCATTCAGTAAGATCATGGAAAATCTATTTGTGTTCTACAGTAAAGAGCATGGGGAGAGCGCAGCGAGACTTCAATAAAGAGCAGAGAGAGAGGCAAGACTACTGTAAAGAGCACGGAGGGAGAAGTGAGACTTCAAAAAAGAGCACGGAGAGAGAGGCGAGACTTCAAAAAAGAGCAGGGAGAGAGAGGCGAACCTTCAGTTAACAGCACAGAGAGAGGCGAGACTTCAATAAAGAGCACAGAGAGAGAAGTGAGACTTCAACAAAGAGCGGAGAGAGAGATGGGACTTTAAAAAAGAGCAGAGAGAGAGAGGCGAGAATTCAATATAGAGCAGAGAGAGCGGCGAGACTTCAATAAAGAGCAGGGAGAGAGATGCGAGACTTCAATAAAGAGCACAGAGAGAGAGACAAGTATTCAGTAAAGAGCAAGGAGCAAGAGGCGAGGCTTCAATAAAGAGCGGAGAGAGAAGTGGGTCTTTAATAAAGAGCAGAGAGAGAGAGGCGAGAATTCAATATAGAGCAGAGAGAGACCGGCGAGACTTCAATAAAGAGCAGGGAGAGAGATGCGAGACTTCAATAACGAGCATAGAGAGAGAGGCAAGTATTCAGTAAAGAGCAAGGAGCAAGAGGCGATGCTTCAATAAAGAGCACGGAAATAGGCAAGACTTCAATAAACAGCAGAGAGAGGCGAGACTTCAATAAGAAGCATGGGGAGATGCGGAGCGGCCAGTTAACACAGCGGGGGAAGGGAACTGCGAGGTAGGAGCTCATCATACACAGAATGAAAAATGGGGTGACATTACAGGAAAACCATAAGTTCATTAGTTGGTAAGCTGCTAAGTCAGAAATGTAAAAAAGCATATTTAAAATGAATTCAATAAAATAGAGATGTAGGGCCAGGTGATGTGTTGAACTGGGAGCTGGTGGACCCCATTATGATTACTAGTGATCACATCTGTAGCAAGTGCCGGTTGCTCAAGGAACTTCGGCTCAGAGTTGATGAGCTGCAGTCTGATCTTCGGATGCTGTGACACATTAAAGAGGTGGAGAGCTACTGGAAGCTGTGTTTCAGCAGGTAGTCACACCCCTTAGATTAACTATCTTCAATTCAGCCAGTGGTAAGGGACAGAAGGGTGTGACTGTGAGTGAGGCAGGTAGACGGATCCATGACGTAGGATTGCAGGAGCCGCAGCCTTTGTCCTTGTCTAACAAGTTTGAGATTCTTGCTCCCTGTGTGGATGACAGTGGGGACTGTAGGGAGGATGACCAAACTGACCACAGTACTGTGGGACAGGGACCCATTCAAGTGGGAGAGAAAAGGGAAATGTAATTGTAATCGGGATAGTATAGTTAGGGGCATAGGCACCATAGGCACTGTTCTCTGTGACCAGAATTGAGAATCCCAAAGATTGTGTTGCCTACCTGGTGCCAGCATTCGGGATATCTTGCCTGGGCTGGAGAGGAACGATGAGTGGGAGGAGAAACATCCAGTTGTTGTGGTCCACATAGGTACCAATGATATACGTAGAACAAGGATAGAGGTTCTGCTGAGTGAATATGTGCCGCTAGGGCTGAAATTGAAAAGCAGAACCAAAAAGGTAAAAATCTCCAGATTGCTACCTGAACCATGAGCACAGGGTCAATAAGATTAAAAAGCTAAATGCGTATCTCCAAGATTGCTGTGGGAGAAATGAGTTCGAATTCACACAACATTAGCACCAGTACTGGAGCAGGTGGGAGCTGTCCCAATGGGACGGTCTTCACCTGAAACATGCAGGGATTGGTGAATCGCATAACTACAGCTGTGGGTAGGGCTTTAAACTAAATAGGGCCGGTGGGGAGGGGGGGTTCAGTTGCATGGAAAATTAGAAAATCCAAAGTTAAAGGAGAAGGTAAGAGTGCAGGTTTATCATGAGACCGATTGTTGCCAGAAAATAAAAGGAAGGGTCAGAAAAAGTGAATGTCATATTGTAGCAAGGAATCTTCCAAGAGCCGTGAAATTTGCGAATAGAAACAACTTAAAGACTTTGTATCTGAATGCACAAAGCATTTGGACTAAACTTAATGAATTAACAGCACAAATGGTGACAAAGGGGTATACTTTGGTGGTGATTACTGAGACAGGGGGCGGGATTCTCTGATCCTGAGGCTGAGTGTTGACTCCGTCGTGTAAACGAGTGTCAACATGCCCTCAGGAGCAGCGATTCTGACCCCTACAGGGGACCAGCACGGCATAGGAGCGACCCTCGCCGCTCCGGCTGCCGATGCCGGCATCAGATGGCGCCGCGGGTCTGCACATGCACACTGCGACCGGCGACAATGCGCACTGTTGCTGATTTTCTCCTTGGTTCAATTGCTCTGTTTTATTACCTTGGATCTCGAGTCGCCAGGTATCTTTATGATACCGCCACGAGGTTCAAGTCCGAGTAATGATCAATAATCCCATACACCGATTAGTATGATTTAAATCAAAGCACATTTATTATACACAGTAATCGCTACTCATGCACAAATTCTACGTTTAAGCTACTTCTACAACTAACAGGCCTATACTTAACTTTGGACTGGCCCACCAGGTCAGGGGAATAAATGGCCTGTCGTTCGGGTTCTGAGCCTGTGGGATTCGAAGTTGGTACGGATTGGTAGCTATCTCGTAGTGAGCGTTGAATTAAGACTTACAATTTTGATCTTCACTGCTCCGGTCACGGTCAATGTTGGTTCGTTGTTGCTGGGTGACCCGGGCAGGAAGAAGAGCGTGAAGAGGAGCTGCTGAAGAGTGAAGAAGTGGAGAAGAGAGAGCGATTTGAACTTGGGGCTCAATTCTTACAGTCCCCAGGGGCTTCCCGCCTTTCGGGCGGACCTTGTACCTGGTCCCAAGTGATTGGACTTTGTCCCAATTGCTTGGTTCGATTTTCCCCAATGCTGGAGCGGTTCCCTGATCAATGGGCGGTCTTGAGGTGCTCGTTCACCTCATTTTGTGTAGGCTCCTGCTGGCGCCGAAGAGTCTGGTTTTGCTTTGTGTGTCTAAATGTTGCTTATTGTTCCCGGGGATTGCTCATTAGTATGCAGATGGCTGTTGTTTTGTTATGCTGATGGTTGCTGGTATCGATATTGTCTGGCCTTTCCAGAGGTAAATACACAGCCAACCTGCAGCTGCTGGTTTTTGTCTTGTTGGCTGATTTTCGCATCAGCCTTTGCCGTTCGCCATTTTGAATCGGGAGTTGGCCATTTAAAGTGACTACATTTCCTCCTTGTGATCCTAACGCGAAGCGTGAAGGATCACATAACTATGTTGCTTTCCATTCCCTGACCTGGGGGGGGGCACTTCCTTCATGGCCTCTGCACTGACCATAACTATGCAAAACATTTTTAACTGACAATTCTCAGGGCACTATGTCAAACAGGGACATGCATTACAAAACAATAAACTGGGAACCTCTAACTATTCTCAATACACTACACTCACTTAAACATTTAATTATTCTAACTTCCTCAACCATACAAACAAAGTCATAGCAGTTTATACACATTTTTCCTGGCTTGGCAGTCAAGCTCAGGATCGTACAATTTGCTCAGGAACAGTTCTTTACATTTCTTTATTTACAATAAAACCGCAAATGAATGCTCTTTATTATAGATAGCGGGGGTCGGGGGTCTGGTCGTATCCGAAGATAGGGGATCTGATCCTATATAGCGGGGTGCGAGCGCGGTAGGCTCTCCTTCTCCATTTCCTTAGACGCATAGTCTGCACGATGCAGCAGAGTATCGCCAATACTAGTAAGTTTCTATTACATATGACAGAGTTATAAACCTGGCACACCAGGATGATGTGGTGTCGCTGGTGACTGGGCTCTGGGTACTGCGGGGAAGTGAAACATTAACGGCTGGGGGGCTTGAAGTCATGGGGTTCGCGTTTACTCGCAACCAAATGTCCATTAGTATGATGCTGATCCATGTGGAGGAAGTCCTCATGGCTCTTCTCTTTCCTTTTCTTTTCTTTTCTTCTCCGGTCCTTGAGCTTCTGGAGTTCTGTGGAAACAAGCATAGTGTCTGTAACTATCTTGGTTTAACATCTCGTATGATAGTCTGTCTGTCCTTTAGTGCCAATTACTCCCTTTATAATTGGTCACTATGTGTGACTTCCTCATTTTTTTTTCAAAAACCGAATTTCAGGACAATTCCGAATAATGAACCAATGCGGGCCGTCTCGCAGACTGTGCAATTTACCATCCAAATGTTTCAGGACGTAAATAGCATGTGGTTGGCAACCTAAGGGTTACCTGAAGTAAAACAAATTCTTTTGAACTAAAATTTCCAAAATGAGGTGCGTATGGGCCGCGACGGGTAAGAGTTGGATGGATTCCCCGGGTAGGACGGCTACCAATGCCGTGTCTCCCCTACCCGAGTGTAGTTGACCAGAGAGGGGGTTCCCAGGCAGGGCGGGGCCCAAGCTGTTTCTCCACTGCCTGAGCAACCGACAAGAACGGGCAAGAAATGTAGTCATCGTGGGGGGGCTGCTGTAGTGGTTCTTTCCTTCGAACCAGAAGGGCAGTTATGAACGGGCGTCTGGTACCTGAACAAGTCTCTGCAGACAAACTAGTTCCACTGAACTAGTGTCTAGCAATAGTGAGTCTCTGTGGGCAAGTCCACAGAGGTTTCGGGCGGAAAGGCGTGGGGGCGTGAAATTTTTTTTTCCTGTCTGACAAACAACATTTAACAAACTTACAAACAACATAAAACATGCGGCAGGTTCCATCAGAAAGGACACCACTTCTCCCAAGCAGTTCCTTTTAAACATCATCTGGACACCTCAGTTCTCAGTTGCGAACAGGGTTGCAAAGGGGTTCTCGGTTTGGGAGTCAGACCCAGGGTCGTCATCTTCTCCCGGGTGCCAAACTCTTGAGTGTATCAGGGCTGAAAGGGCTGCATGGTGTGAGGTGGGGTCGCTCTCGTCGTTGCGGACGAGTCGGAATGAGTTATCTCGGTGCCAATAGTGGGTGTCTAGCTGTGTGGGGACGGAATCGGGGTCTTCAGTGTAGTTCGGTGGTCAGTGGTGGGGTTTGTTTAGGAAAGTGATCACGAAGGGGTCACTTGGATCGGAGTCGGAATCGCTGGGTGTGGGTCCTGTTGTATGGGGATAGTAGGGAGGCGTGCTGTGGCTATCGTCCGAGTCACAGTCGCTGTCTCTGCTGCTGCAGTCTGTGGGCGTTCCGGGGCGGAGTGTATATTTAGGGGGTGGAGTCGAGGTCGAGTCCGTGGCTGGTCTGGACGTGTTGGGGGATGGTCGGGTTACTTTGGCTGTGGGCGGGGCGTGGTGTGCTGTGTCGAGCATGACGTGGTGTGCGTGGTTAGACTGTGTTCCATATGCCTTCAGTTGGTTGATATGGAACCACGCTGTCTTACCGTTGGGATACTTTATATACGGAAGGGCTTACTTTGTCCGCAATGGAGTACGGACCCGAGTATTTTGGTGACAGGAATGTGCTGGGGTTATATACGGAGAGCATGACTTGCTGTCCTATACTGTACTCAGTCACATGCACTGTCTTGTCGAAACAAGCCTTGCTCTGTTTCTTTCTGGTGTCCAATTTTACTGCGGCTGCTAGCTGAGCCATTTTAACATTTTCCACGAATTGCTCTGCTGCTTTCTCGTGTGTGAGGGCCGTCACTTCGGGGCTGGTCAAGTCCAAACCTAACAAAAATTCTGTGCCTTTCATGGGGCGTCCGGTCATGAGAGTGTGTGGGGTGTAACCTGTGGAAGTAGAAATTGTGTAACACAAAAACATCAGCGCGAAAGGGAGGACTGAGTCCCAAGTGGTGTTGTTTTGCTGGACCATTTTTCTGAGGGTGGATTTTAGGGTCTGATTCATGCGCTCCATGATACCACTCGACTGTGGGTGGTATGCTATGTGGAATTTTTGGGTGATGCCAAATATTGTGAGGACGTTCTGCATGACACGTCCCGTAAAATGGGAACCTTGGTCAGATTCAATGCTACGGGGGAGTCCCCATCTTGTAAAAATGTGATGGGTCAAAATCTTGGCTGTGGTTTTTGCAGTGTTTGTGCGGGCTGGGAATGCTTCCACCCATTTCATAAATGTGTCAATTACCACAAGTACATATTTATAACCATTCCTGCAAGGGGGCAATGGACCTATAAAATCGATCTGGAGGTTAGTCCAGGGGCCATTAACGGGTCCGGAGTGGCTGAGTTGGGCCTTTTTGGCATATCTGTCCGGATTATTCTGGGCGCAGATAAGACAATTCTCGATGTAGTGGTTTACATCTTCCTTTAAATTCGGCCACCAACAAAGCTGCTTGAGATGGGCTGTAGTGGGATCGATTCCCTGATGTCCATGACCGTCATGGAACAAAGAAATCAGTTGATTCCTGTCCTGTTCAGGAACCACAGAAAGGGTGTCTTTTAACACCACACCGTCATGTGTGGTCAGTCCATTTTTGAACCTCTCATAGGGAGCTGGATATTTTCCTTTTACAATCTCCGTGAGATTGCTGTCCTGCTTCTGGGCCTCCACTAGATCCTTGATCTTTGTCTGTGAGACCTGAACTGCACTCACTGGTGCGCTTCGGGGGGTGTCCAACAATATCCATGCCTGGAACCTGCTTTAGCCAGTGCGTCGGCTTTCACATTTCCAGGGAGGTCGGAGCGATGGTGACTGCGAACCTTGACTATCCCAAAAGTCCTGTTCTGTGCTCTCTCTAAAATGTGACGGAGCAATGGGGCTGAGGGGAGGGGTTTTCCATCTGCGGAAACAAATCCTCTTGCTTTCCACAGGGGCAGAAATTCCGTGAGGCTGTTGCAGACATAGGGGCTGTCCGAGTATATGTCTGCTGGGCTGGGGAAGGAATCTGGGTGTTCCACGATATATGCGATGGCTGCAAGCTCTGCTGCCTGCGTGCCTAAGTGGCCTGGAAGTTTTAACGATATTTCCTCAAGGGCACGTCCCTGCGCGTCCTCGACAGAGATACCGCAACCTTTTATGCGCTTCCCATCCAAGACTGTGGAAGATCCATCCACATAGATCTTTATGGGCTCACACGTGTCTGTGTGCTGGGGGCTCTGGGTTGAACTACTTATCTTTCTGGGGGGTGTTTTAGCAATAAAGGGGCCTGTGTTGTGGTGTGGAGAGATAATTTCACATTCATGGGGGGTTCCGGGGTACTGTAAATTGTCGGCTAAGTAGGTGTGCGTCTTTGTCCTTTTCATAGTGATGTCCCGTCCCTGCAAGAGAAGGGTCCATCTAGCTGCTCTAATCTGGTTTACTGTGCCACCACTTGTCCTTTTGGAACATGGTGGAGGAATTTATTGTGGTGCGGGGCCCTCCCGTGTCCCAGAGAAATTCGATGGGCTGTCCCCAAATTTTCGCTGCAACTACCAGTCGTCCGGACCTATCCCAAAGGGTGTCGCAGACCCAACTGGGGGAGCCCGAACACCGTCAGTCAGTTCCGGTCAAGTCCGTCTGATCCGAACGGGCGCTAACGCTATGAATGGGCTCCTTCGCGTACCAGCCCGTACCAGCCTCCCGAACAGGCGCCGGAATATGGTGACTAGAGGCTTTTCACAGTAACTTCATTTGAAGCCTACTTGTGACAATAAGCGATTTTCATTTCTTTTCATTTCTTTGTCTTTTTCTTACTCAGAGTGTCCGTCTGCTGGGCTCTCTGTGGCTTTCTAGGGGCATTGCACTCTCTTGCGAAGTGTCCCAACTGTCCACAGTTGTAACACTCCTGGACTTGGGTGGGGGGCTGTTCTTTCCTTCATTCACCCATGCGGGGTTCTGGTGTGTTTTTACTGCCTGTATATCTGCTCCGGCCTGCTTTTCCTTGGGATTCTTGACTGCGGGTTTACTTTGTATAGATTGCTCCCAAGCGCGGGACACTTTTCACTACCCACTTCTCGTTATGGGCCTCCTCTGAGGGATCATAACTCGCGCAGGCTTTCTGTCCTGTTTCTGTGGCATGGGAGATAAGGGTGCGGGTCCATTTGGCCATGATGTCTGGGGACAAATGGTCTGAGGAGGGGAGGAACAGTGTGATCTTATCGCACGCATCCCGTAATTGGGTCACTGTTAAGGGGGTGGAGTATCAAAATTCCACATCGTCCGATGTGGCTGTGCGGTAGGTGGTTACTGGGTTCATTGGAGCTTGAACTATCTGCTTTGTGGGGGGTTGGGGCGCTTTCCTTTTTTGTGGTTTTCCCTGCGCACAAGTTCCCTGAACATATCTCTGCGCTGTTTCGTTCAATTCTTCCCAATCAGGGCCGTCTTCCTGATCTAATTTTTCTCCGAAGGTTTCCTGGAAACCTTTCTGAACTGAAAGCAGCGATTGCAGCTCTGCAATCTGCTTCCGGCACTTTGCGTGATCTAGCGTGCTTTGTCTTTGTTCTGTGGTGGCAGCATGGAGTGCTCTCAATGCTGCCTTTAGATCGCTGTATTGTCCCTGCAATGCTTCGACCTGCTTTTCTGTTTCTTCACGTACCAGGACTGCACGTTGCGTGTCCTGATAGGCCTTTTCGTATTGAGACTGGAAGCTGCTTAAGTGTACCAGACAAGACTGGTGTGCCCTTTTGGCATCCTCCACCTCTCCATCTTTTGCTGCCAACTTCCTTCTCAATTCTAAATTCTTCTTTTCTACCTCGCTTACATCGACCTTACTCATTCGATGTATGCCCTCAACTTCTTTCTAGAGTGTCCTGACGACCTTGTCTGTGCCTCGCAATTGTGCCAAGCAGGACACGATTGCCATGGCTTGCGAGCTTTCCCTAAGCTCTTTTTGTGGATCTCGCTCAGGTCCTTCCAGCTAGCATGTCCTATACTCCCGGGACCTGATTCCTCGTTGTCACAGAATTCATTCCAAAGAGGCCATCCTTTCCCTTTGAGATATTTCCTGATCTCTTCCTCCCAAATGGGACATTGTCCCACTCTACTGCTGCTGGTCGCTGCGACCGCAAATTCCTCAGGGTTCATTAGGCGCTGCATTGCCTGCATTGCCATCTTTCCTATCTGAATGCTGCTCTTCAAATTTGGGACAGGGGTATTAATGCGAATGCTGCTCTTCAAATTTGGGACAGGGGTATTAAGGCGGTGCTGTAAATACGGGAACGGCTTTCACTACTTTCCGATATGCAAACTACCGACAGTTTTGTCGCAACAAAAAATCTATCAGTTTTACCTTATCGCCCTGTTAGTTACGCATGCATACACACACTTCCGAATTGTGAGTATTGATCAGAACTGCTTGAACACTTGTGGTTTTCTGTTTCCAATTGGATCTCTAATTCAAATTCTGGGTTCTCCCGGAGTGGTTTTCCACTTCTGGATCGGGTCCCGTCAAGATGTCGCCTAATAATGTTGCTGATATTGCTTGGTTCAATTGCTCTGTTTTATTACCTTTGCTCTCGAGTCGCCAGGTATCTTTATGATACCGCCATGAGGTTCAAGTCCGAGTAATGATCAACAATCCAATACACCGATTAGTAAGATTTAAATCAAAGCACATTTATTATGCACAGTAATCACTACTCATGCACAAATTCTACGTCTAAACTACTTCTACAACCCACAGGCCTATACTTAACTTTGGACTGGCCCACCAGGTCAGGGAAATAAATGGCCTTTCGTTCGGGTTCTGAGCCTGCGGGAGTCGAAGTTGGTACGGATTGGTAGCTAGGAGCGCCTATCTCGTAGTGAGCGTTGAATTAAGACATACGATTTTGATCTTCACTGCTCCGGTCATGGTCAATGTTGGTTCGTTTTTGCTGGGTGACCCGGGCAGGAAGAAGAGCGTGAAGAGGAGCTGCTGAAGAGTGAAGAAGTGGAGAAGAGAGAGCGATTTGAACTTGAGGCTCAATTCTTACAGTCCCCAGGAGCTTCCCGCCTTTCGGGGCGGACCCTGTACCTGGTCCCAAGTGATTGGACTTTGTCCCAATCGCTTGGTTCGATTTTCCCCAATGCTGGAGCGGTTCCCTGATCGATGGGCGGTCTTGAGGTGCTCGTTCACCTCCCTTTGTGTAGGCGCATGACTTGGATTTTTTGTGCGGCCACTCGGCCCATCATGGGTGGAGAATCACCGGGGGGGGGGGGGGGGGGGGAGGCCGTGTAGAGCGGCCCCCGACCGTGCCGCGCCAAATGCGTCAGCGCCAATGCCGCCGATTCTCCACTCTCCGGAGGATCGGCGGACCGGCGTTGGGGCGGCATTGCGCGATTCGCGCCCGGCCCGACGATTCTCTGGCCCGGCATAGGCTGAGAGAATCCCACCCATGGTTACAAGGAGACCAGGTCTGGGAGTTGAATATCCAAGGGCACTCAGTATTTCGTAAGGATAGGCAGAAAGGAAAATGAGGTGGTGCAGCTGGAATAGTAAAGGAAGGGATCAGTGAGAAATGATACAGGCACTGGCGATCACTACGTGAAGTCAGTCTGGATAGAAATAAGAAATCGTAAGGGAAAGAAGTCCCTGGTGGAAGTAATCTATAGGTCCCCAAACAAAACTTGCACAACGGAATACAGTATAAACCAGGAAATACTGGGGTCTTGGAAGAAAAGTACGGCAATATTCATGGATGATTTTAATATGAATACAGATTGAATTAATCAAATTAGCAAGGGTGGTGTTGAGGGATAGCTCATTGAATTTATTAAATGTTATTTTTTGAGCAATATGTTGCGGAACCAACCAGGAAGCAGGCTATTCTGGATTTTGTTTTGTAATGAAGAGCGATTCATGAAATGTCATCTTAGTTAAGGATCCCCCAGGGAAGGGAGATCATAGCATGATAGAATTTCAAATTCAATTTGAGGGCGAGAAATTGGAGTGCCACACTAAAGTTCTGGAGTTAAACATTACAGAGGCACGAGACTAGATTTGGCCCTAGTGGCTAGACAGGAAGACTGAAAGGCAGGACAGTTGATGAACAATGGCAGTTGTTTAAGGAGACATTTAATTTCTCCCAACTAAAATATATTCCAGAGTGGAAGAAAGATTGTATAAGGGGCTGCACCATGTAAAACTCACAGCTTCCACAATATAAACGGCCGGAGAATTGCCGGGTCCGTGGCTGCAGATGTGCACGCCGATGACCTGCAGCGGACGCGCCATACAACATGGCGGCAGCTGTTCACTGACCCCACCTGCCAGACAGTGCCCCCCCCCCCCCCCCCACTTGGCCACCCCCCCCCCACAAGTTCCCCCAGCCCTCACAGAAGCCCCCCTGGCCAGCAGCTCCCACCCGACTGTGGCGGTGTTGGGCACAATCCGCAACCGCCACGCTGGATTCACGACTGCTGAGACCACATGTGTCCTGCGCCATCAGGAACTTGGCTCATCGGTGGCGGAGTATCGGGTGAGGGCTTCAGGTGACGTCCTGCGGCTCTCCCAACAGCATGTGCGTGCTCCTCGATGACTGTTTTGGAAGGGGCGGAGCATGTGAAAACATGTGTCGCCCTCGATTCGGTCGTAAAAATGGATTCTCCTCCCAATTGCCGATTACGAAATCGACGGTGGCCAACGGAAAACCTCGCCCCATTGATTTAGGATAAGGAGTAGCAGATTTAAAACAGAGATGAGGAGAAATAACTTCTCTCAAAGGATCAAACGATTCTCTTTTGTCAGGCCTAATAGCTGAATGAGTTCCTCATCCTAATTAGTTGTCCTTCCTGCCCGAGTTATAACATTAACCGTGGCAGACCCCTCACGAAGAGTGACATGTAGCCTGAGCTATTCATCTGAATGTCTGTGAGACTGTTGCCCTACGAGTAGACTGAGCCAGTGGTATGTCTGGGTACATGAATAATATGACAATTTCATTTTTCTGTCCACAGACAGAGAATATCTTCCCAAGGTGACTTATGTTTTATAGGCTTTCCTTTGTGATTAGTAAAACATGCCTGCTCCCAGAACACCAAGTCCTGGTTGTAGCCACATTTGCAATAGTCACCATCAGTACAAATTAAAGTGGGCTTCATAGGGTCTGCCTGTTCAAAAGCATACCGTAATGCTGCTGCTTTAGTCTATTGTGCTGTCTGCTAAGCAAGGGATATAGATAGTAATTCCTCCAGATAAAAGGAATACGAATCCTGTAAGGCACCTACCACTATCCTTCTCCCAGCTGAGGCCTTTTCTGGATGTTCCTTGTTTCGTCATCATCAATAACCCACCGCAGTAAATGACCTGATGATACTCTGTGAGTGGTTTCAAAGGCATTAGTTTAATTCCCTTTGCTGCATCATCATCTTCCATGACAGGTTCTAAGTCCATGTCTGAGGATAAAAATTTTAAAATGAGTGTTGGATCATTCAGGAATGAAGCCCATTTATCTGAATGTCTCTTTCCTTGTCAGATGCCATGTGAAAAATCATTCACAAATCCACAATTTTGGTATAAAGGGTAATAGAGCATTAAGGGAATTCAGCTCGATATCTACCTTGCCACATTGATGTGGATGTCTTTGTAAATAAGCATAGTATTTGTTAAGGAGCTGTTCAAGGAGACATTTATCCCCCCAGTCCAGTTGTACCTGAAGGTACATCTGACAGCATCCTGGTCCGGGGAAGCTTCCATAGGCCTGGAGGGAATTCTAAGGAAATGTTTTATACCAGGATAAAATATAATAAGAGGATAAACTAAGCCAGGTACCAAGCCAACCTCAATGTTGGCGATAATTCAATAAACAGTGATCGGAATACGATAAAAGTCATCAAGTTGCAGCTTAGACTGAGCAAATCACCCTAAGGTTAACTGATAAATTGCACCCCCAAATCTTCCAACATGGGCTCTAAAAGTTAAATATATAAGACAGTGTAATCAGCACCTGTATCAAACAGAACTTTAACTTGTCCTGCAGTGGGTAGAGTGGCCAGGGAATAATGGAATGCAAAGGAACCTGGTGAGGTGCCAGATCCTCATTCCTGAGAGCAGTGCTCATCAGAAACTTGACTGTCAGCTTGTTCCTGAGCTGTGCGCTCTAACAGAGGGGAAGGACTCTATTTTGGGGACATCAGCTTTCCATACTCTCTTTGCTGGTGACTGCAAACTCCCTGCCAAACCATTTTGAACAGCTGCAACATAACCTCATGGCTCTGAAACCCAATCCCTCTCCCAATAAAAGCTAACACACTGTACGCCTTCTTAACAACCTTCTCAACCTGGGTGGCAACTTTCAGGAATCTATGTACATGGACACCGAGATCTCTCTGCTCATCCACACTGCCAAGAATCTTACCATAAGCCCAGCACTCTGTCTTCCTGTTATTCCTTCCAAAATGAATCACCTCACACTTTTCTGCATTAAACTCCATTTGCCACCTCTCAGCCCAGTGCTGCAGCTTATCTATGTCCCTCTGTAACTTGTAACATCCTTCCCCACTGTCCACAACTCCACCGACTTTAGTGTCATCTGCAAATTTACTCACCCATCCTTCTACGCTCTCCTCCAGGTCATTTATAAAAATGACAAACAGCAGTGGCCCCAAAACAGATCCTTGTGGTACACCACTAGTAACTGGACTCGAGTCTGAACATTTCCCATCAACCGCCACCCTTTGTCTTCTTCCAGCTAGTCAATTTCTGATCCAAACTGCTAAATCACCCTGAATCCCATGTATTTTCTGCAGTAGCCTACCGTGGGGAACCTTATCAAACACTTTACTAAAATCTCTATACACCACATCAACTGCTTTACCCTCATCCACCTGTTTGGTCACCTTCTCAAAGAACTCAATAAGGTTTATGAGGCACAACGTACCCTTCACAAAACCGTTTTGACTATCTCTAATCAAATTATCCCTTTCCAGATGATTATACATCCTATCTCTTATAAACCTTTCCAAGATTTTGCCCACAACAGAAGTAAGGCTCACTGGTCTACAGTTACTGGGGTTGTTTCTACTTCCCTTCTTGAACAAGGGGACAACATTTGCTATCCTCCAGTCTTCTGGCACTATTCCTGTAGACAAAGATGACTTAAAGATCAAAGCCAAAGGCTCAGCAATCTCCTCCCTAGCTTCCCAGACAATCCTAGGATAAATCCCATCCGGTCCAGGGGACGTATCTATTTTCACACTTTCCAGAATTGCTAACACCTCCTCCTTATGAACCTCAAGCCCTTCTAGTCTAGTAGCCTGAATCTCAGTATTCTCCTCGACAACATTATCTTTTTCCTGTGTGAATACTGACGAAAAATATTCATTTAGCACCTCTCCTATCTCCTCGGACTCCACGCACAACTTCCCGCTACTGTCCTTGACTGGCCCTACTCTTACCCTAGTCATTCTTTTATTCCTGACATATCTATAGAAGGCCTATATTGATCTCATCTTTCAGGGGATGGCTGCCCTTTCTACTTCCAAAGAGGTGGGGCCCACTTAGAGAAACACTGCCCTGCAAGAGGCAGGCGATGTTTAAACTGCGGGAAGCCTGGACACTATGCAGCCTTGTGCAGGTCTGCACCCCAGTTAGGAGCCAGCGCTCCCAATTCCGATGATGGCGCGTTCAGAGTGTGCAACAATGATTACAGGATTCTGATCCTGGCAGCACAACAGATCCAGAGGAAGAATGCCTGGACTCCGCCTACTGTGTGGGCATCATTACCAAATGTGAATATGCCAATCCAACTCATCACAAATTCAATCCATCCTCGCTGTCGATTCTGCGGACAAATGGCGTGCGGTGATGCAGGTCAACCACTGCTCCACCCAGTTTAAGCTGGACACAGGTGCTTCTGCCAACCTCCTCTCACAGACAGATTTCAAACGTATCAAGAAACCCCCCAAGGTCCTTCCAGCAGCCTGCAAGCTCCTGGACTACAACGGAAATGCCTTCATGGCACTGGGATCCTGCCATCTACTCGTCTCCAACCGGAGCATCCATGCACGGTTACGTTTTGAAATTGTCAAGCCAGACAGGGCATCCCGACTTGGCGCGCATGCCTGCAAGCAGCTGAACCTCGTGCAGCGGGTTTACACAACAATATCCTCCAATGTGGATCTTCATGCCGGCATTGACAATATCCTCGCTCAGTATCCGGATGTGTTTGACGGGATGAGCACGCTGCCATATTGATACAAGATTCTGCTAAGACCTGATGCCAAGCCAGTGGTCCACGCACCACGCTGGGTCCCGGCTCCGCTGAGGGAGCGCCTGAAGGCACAGCTCAAGGATCTTCAGCAACAGGGCATCATTTCCAAGGTAACCGAACCGACTGACTGGGTCAGCTCGATGGTATGTTTTAGAAAGCTTTCGGGAGACCTGCACATCTGCATTGATCCCAAGGATCTCAATAAGAATATAAAGCGGGAGGAACTCACCAGTGAGATGGCACACGGAAGTTAGATGCGTCACATGGATTTTGGCAAATCCAGCTGGATGAGTCCAGCAGAAGACTCTGCACCTTCAACACACTATTTGGCAGATACAGCTTTCATCGCATGCCGTTTGGCATTGTCTCGGCATCGGAGATCTTCCATCGCATCATGGAGCAGATGATGGAGGGCATTGAAGGGGTTCGTGTGTACGTGGACGACATCATCATATGGTCCACGACCCCTGAAGAGCATGTTTCCCATCTCCAGCAGGTATTCCGCCATGTCCATGCCAATGGCCTGAAGCTGAACAGGTCCAAATGTTGCTTTGGCATGTTGATACTCAAGTTCCTCGGTGGCCAGATCTCTTAGCAGGGCGTGCGCCCAGACACAGACAAGGTCAAGGCCATCAAAGCCATGAAGATCCCTGAAGACAAGAAGGCAGTGTTGCGCTTCTTGGGCATGGTCAATTTTCTTGACAAGTTCATCCCAAAGCTGGCCTCACACACCACGGGCCAACAATACCGGGTGAAAAAGTCCACTGCCTTTGAGTGGAAGGCAGCACATCAGGCAGAGTGGTTGGAGGTGAAAGCCAAGCTCACCATTGCTCCAGTCTTGGCATTTTTCGACCCAGACAGGGAGACGAAGATCTCAACAGATGTGATCCAGGATGGCATTGGTGCGGTGCTGCTTCAACGTGATGACACTTCATCCTGGGCACCGGTAGCCTACGCATCGAGGGCCATGATGCCCACCGAAACAAGGTATGTGCAAATAGAGAAGGAATGCCTGGGTCTTCTCACTGGCATTCTCAAGTTTCACGACTATGTCTACGGCCTGCCGACATTCACTGTCGAGACGGATCATAGGCCTCTGGTCCACATTATCCACAAGGACCTGAACGACATGACGCCTCGGTTGCAGCGCATCCTCCTCAAACTCAGAAGGTATGATTTTGACTAAGTGTACATGCCTGGCATGGAGCTCATCATCGCTGATGCATTGTCCCGCTCCATCACATTGCCTAGTGAACCGCTGGAAATTATACGGCAGATTGAATCACAGGTGCAGCACCCTCCTGCCGTCTGATGAGAAGGTGGTTCATATCTGCGGGGAGACAGCCAAAGACCCCCTTTGCAGCGCGTCATGCACCACCTCGCCAATGGCTGGCAGAAAGGGCAGTGCCCTCAATTTTACAATGTAAAGGATGACCTGACAATGATTGATGGTATCCTCCTCAAGCTGGACCGGATTGTCATTCCACTCAGTCTCCAGAGCTTGGTGCTCCGCCAAATCCATGAGGGACACCTGGGCTTCGAAAAGTGCAGACGCAGAGCCAGGCAGGCTGTCTACTGGCCCGGTATTAGCCAGGACATCTCGAACATGGTCCTCAACTGTGCGACCTGTCAACGCTTCCAGCCAGTGCAGAGCAAGGAGACGCTCCAGCAGCATGAAATCGAGACCTCCCTGTGGTCTAAGGTTGGCATCAACCTCTTTCGGGCGAGTGGTCGTGACTATGTGTTGATGATTGACTATTTCTCCAATTACCCTGAAGTCGTGAAGCTCTGAGACCTCACATCTCGGACCGTCATCAAGGCCTGTAAGGAGACGTTCTCCAGGTATGGTATCCCACTCACTGTCATGAGTGGCAATGGCCCGTGCTTCAACAGCCACGAGTGGTCTATGTTTGTCAAGTCATACCATTTCAAACATGCCACTTCCAGCTCACACTATCCGCAGTCCAATGGGAAGGTTGAAAAAGGGGTGCACATTGTGAAACAGCTCATCTGCAAGGCTGCGGATTCTGCTTCTGACATCTACCTCGCGCTGCTTGCGTACAGGGCGACCTCACTGTCCACTGGCATGTCGCCGGCTCAACCCCCGATGAACAGGGACCTGCGGACGACACTTCCATCCATACACTTGCCCAACCTGGATCACCTCCCGGTGCTGCAGAAGGTGCAGCAGCTCCGAAGCCAGCAAAAGCAGGGCTATGATGCTCATGCCACCGATTTGCCCGTGTTATCCACGGCAGACACTGTCAGGATCAAGATATCGAATGGTGGCTGGTCTGCTCCAGCTGTCGTTGTTCGACAGGCTATGCCCCGCTCGTATGTTGTACATATGGCTAATGGTTCAGTTGTGCGATGAAACAGACGGGCACTGCGCAAGGTTGCCTGCCCGCAACCGCTTTCTTCTGTTTCCGTCCGTTGTTTTGCCACCTCCTGATACCTCGAACTATGAGGCCACCAGTCAGGCTTCTATCCCGCCTGTCAAGGCGCCGTCGTCCCCACCACCACCCCTCCGGCGGTCGACAAGGATCAGGTGCAAGCCCAGAGACTGGACTTATGAACATTTGTTTTGTTTGCTATGTTCCGTTTTCTCACATTCGACAGCTGTCTTCACATGTAAATACGTTCACATATGCCACCGCTTGTAAATATGTTAATGTATGCCAACAAAAATAAAAAAGGGGAGAAGTCATGATATGCAGACATTCAGATAATGATATACAGACAGGCACAGACAGGCAGCTAATGAACACAGAGAACAGGACATGACCAATGAGCAGGCAGGACACTCAGGGGTGGTTTCTCACTATAAAAGGCACAAGGCACTCACACTCCGCCTCTTTCCACTGATGAACACCTACAGAGTGAGTCAGGGTGTAAGTACAGTATCACACCTCCAGCACGTGGATAAGAGCTAGTCTGGTTCTGTCAGGCAGAGTAACCACACTTAGGTTAGCAGAGAGTCAAACTCATAGAGAACTGTGCTAACTGTGCTACTGGTTCAATAAATCAGATTGAACTAACTTCAAGGTCTGGAGTATCTTTTGGTTAAAGCTGCATCTAGTTGCAGCCTGTTTTATCCCAGCGTGCATAATACAACACATACTTTGAAGGACCTCCCCGTTTGAAACCATAATATTGCCAATTGAATTGCCTGCAGGACATAGGCATAAATTTAAATCTCGTTATTGCACCGGTTAAGTGAGGGCACCAAATGCTGATGATGCAAGATCATCTGTAGGAGCTGTCTAAAATGTTCAGCCTTCAGAGCAAGTTTCTAACTTATTGAGGAACGATCAATTGAACAAAGACTAGAGTTGGATACAACTGAGGCTTTATTTCTCTAAGGTGTGAGGCCTTCCACAGCAGCTGGCGAAATGGCTGCTAAATGGAGGACACGCATATTTATACTCTGCCTATTGGGTGGAGCCAGCAGGCAGGGACTTCCGGCGAATCTGTAATACAGGTCCTACCTTACATCACCTAATACAGGTGCAACAGTGGTTTACCACATTCACCCCCTGTTAAAATTGAGTCCGGAGGGGGTGGTGGAGAACTATATACAGCAATGAATTTATATTTACAGTATTTGATCAGAAAAAAAAATGTCTTTCGAAGTCCGGTGCCAGTTAGAGATTTAATCGATCTGGTGTCTTGACGTCCCGCTGGGAGCGACGTAGCAGTGGCGGCGATGTCGATGCAGGCCCGATGTTCGGTGACTCCGGGAGCGTACCAAAATCCTCTTCATCCTCGGGCGTGGGCAGGGGAAGGATGGATGGTCCTGGTGGGGTTAATGCTGGGAGCGCCAGGGGATGGGAGGGTGGCGCCAGGCCGGAGAGGTGTGTGTGTGTGGAACCTGCTGGTGCCAGGTCCCTGAGGGAGACAGTATCTTGGCAGCTGTCGGGGTACGCCACGTAGTCATACTGGGGGTTGGCATGGAGCAATTGCATCCTTTCCACCAACAGGTCCGCCTTGTGGAGGCGTACGTGCCTACGGGGCAGGGCTGGTTCTGGAGCTGCGAGCCAAGTCGGGAGTGACATCCCAGATGTGGACTTCCTGGGGAAGGCAAAAAGACGTACATGGCCTGTGTTGTTAGTAGCGGTGTACAGCAGTGACCGAATGGAGTGGAATGCATCAGGGAGGACCTCCTGCCAGCGAGAGGCTGGGAGGTTCCTGGACCGTGGGGCCAGTTGGACGGCCCTCCATACCGTCCCATTCTCCCTCTCTACCTGCCCGTTTTCCCGGGGGTTATCACTGGTCGTCCTGCTGGAGGTGTTACCCCTGCTGAGCAGGAACTGACGCAGCTCATCGCTCATGAATGAGGATCCCCTGTCACTGTGGATATTGGCGGGGAAACCGAACAGAGCGAAGATAGTGTTTAGGGCTTTGATGACGGTGGTAGATGTCATGTCGGGGCATGGGATGGCGAAGGGGAACCTGGAGTACTCATAGACCACACTGAGAATATACGTGTTTCTGTCGGTGGAGGGGAGGGGCCCTTTGGAATCCACGCTGAGCCGTTCAAAGGGGCGTGAGACCTTCACCAGGCACGCACAGTCCGGCCGGTAGAAGTGCGGCTTGAACTCCGCACCGACCTGGCAGTCCCTGGTGATTGTCCGTACTTCCTCAACGGAGTAGGGCAGGTTGCGGGCCTTTATGAAATGGTACAACTGTGTGACTCCCGGGTGACAAAGGCTGTTGTGCAGGGTCCAGAGTCGGTCTACTTGTGCGCTGGCACATGTACCTCGCGATAGGGCATCTGGGGGCTTGTTGAGTTTGCCGGGGCGATACAAAATCTCATAATTATAGGTGGAGAGCTCGATCCTCCACCGCAAGATTTTATCGTTTTTGATCTTGCCCCTCTGTGTGTTATTGAACTTGAAGGCTACCGACCGTTGGTCAGTGAGGAGAGTGAATCTCCTGCCGGCCAGGTAATGCCTCCAATGCCGCACAGCCATCAACGATATCTTGGGCCTCTTTTTCGATGGATGAATGCTGAATTTCTGAGGCATGAAGTGTGCGGGAAAAGAATGCCACGGGTTTGCCTGCCTGATTGAGGGTGGCGACTAGGGCGACGTTCGATGAAAGGGCAGTGTCTCATCTACTGCGTCCATCCCGGCCTTGGCGATATCGGCTCTGATACGGGCGACGGCCTGTTGTGCCTCAGTCGTCAGGGGAAAATGGGTGGACTGAATGAGTGGGCGGGCCTTGTCCGCATAGTTTGGGACCCACTGGGCGTAGTACGAGAAGAACCCCAGGCAGGGTTTGAGGGCCTTGGGGCAGTGGGGGAGGAGAAGCTCCATGAGGGGGTGCATGCGGTCAGGCTCGGGCCCCAGAACTCCGTTCTGGACCATATAGCCGAGTATGGCTTAGTGCTAAACGACTACCACTTGGGCTCTCCAGGGGCTTTTGCTGGCCTCGATAATGCCCTCACGACGCAGCCGCTGGACCTCGGACCTGATGAAGGTCCTGTCCTGGGTGCTGTACCGTCTGCTCCTGGTGGCGACGAGTTTGCAATCTGGGGTTAGATTGGCGAAGAGGGAAGGCGGATCGACCTTTAGGGTCACAAGGCCGCACACAATGAGAGGTGGTAGGGGCCCGCCGTGTTTGAGGGTTAGGCTCTGGAGGTTACACTGGAAGTCCAGGCCGAGTAGTAGGGCAGCGCAGAGATTAGGGAGGACGTAGAGGCGGAAGCCGCTGAATTCTACGTCCTGGACCGTGAGTGTGACTGTGCAAAACCCCCAGATCGCAGCGGACTGGGATCCGGAGGCGAGGGAAATTCTTTGGTTGGCGGGGTGTACCACGATGGAGCAGCGCCTTACCGTATCCGGGTGTATGAAGCTTTCGGTTCTCCCGGAGTCCAGCAGGCAAGAGGTCACGTGGCCGTTGATTTTCATACTGGTCGATGCGGTGGCCATGTTGTGTGGACGAGACTGGTCGATCGTCACTGAGGCGAGTCGTGTTCGGTCGTCGCATGATGAGGAGCCTGGGGGGCCCAAGTCCTGGAATGCTGTCGGTGTCCATGTCGCGTGGGGGAGACAAGATGGCTGCGCCTGAAGATCCTGCGGTGGACAAAATGGCCGCACGTTGCAGGGGTTGGACAAGATGGCAGTGCCCATGGGCAGGACGTGGACTGAGGGGGAGAAGATGGCAGCGCCCACTGGCCGCGCGTGTCCCTGGGAGGTGAAGATGGCGGCGCCCACTGGCCGCACGTGATCTGGGGAGGTGAAGATGGTGGCGCCCACTGGCCGTGCGTGGTAGATGAAGATGACGTCACCCATTGTGTGTAGGCTAGGGGGGTGGGGGCGATAGCGGCGACTATGCGGACCTAGCACACCGCGGCGAAGTGCCCCTTTTTGCTGCAAGCCTTGCAAAGGGCAACGCGGGCTGGGCAGTGTTGGCGAGGGTGCTTCTTCTGGCCGCAGAAGTAACATCGGGGACCCCCAGGGTGGCCGGGCTGGCGTGTGGCGCAGGCGTACTGGCTGGGTAAGGCCTCCGCTGTGGCGGCCGTCTGTGGGGTCCACGAGGGGTAGGAGGGGTGGGCCATGCTGCTGGTGGGGTAGGCCTGAATGTTACGTGAGCAACCGTCATGGAGAGCGCTAGCTTCTTTGTTTCAGTTAGGTCGTGCATGGCCCCTTCTAACAGCCTTTGGCGTCTGACGTCCGACCCAATCCCCGTTACGAACGCGTCCCGCATAAGAAGGTTGGAATGTTCAGTGGCCGTAATGGCCTGACAGTCACAGTCCCGGACGAGTGGGATTAGGGCCCGCCAGAAGTCTTCTATGGACTCACCAGGGAGTTGAGAGCGCGTGGCGAGTACGTGCCAGGCGAAGAGCGTGTTCGTTTTCTGTGCGTAGTTTTCTTTGAGAAGTGTCATGGCATCGGCGTAGTTCGGGGCGTCCTGGATCAGCAGAAACACGTTGGAGCTCAACCTTGAGTACAGGATCTGTATCTTCTGAACCTCTGGAACAGGGGTGGTCGCTGAGTTGATGTACGCCTCGAAGTAAGCTAGCCAGTGATTAAAATCCTTTTTGGCGTCACTTGATTGCGGATCCAGCTGCAGGCGATCTGGTCTGATTCGTAGGTCCATCTTTTAGAAAATCTTAGAGCAATAAATTGAGGCTTTCCACACTTATCAAGGTTGTGCAAAGTCCAGCTAGCCTTATCGCAGTCTATGTACATACATGGCATAGGTGTAATCAGTGCACGGAGGCAGAAGTCCTGTCACCAGAATTCCTTTTATTTACAAACCCAACAGCTGAACAGCCATGACCATTCAGTCTGCTGTCTACACCGGGTATACAGAGGATCTGAAATTCCCTGTGATATACACAGAAAGGGGTTCCCTGATTGGGCCACTAATCAGGGAACTCATCTTCTAATTGGCCAATCTCAAAGGCCTGGCCTAAGTCATTATACCCCTCCTCCCAAAGTCCGAGGAGCCCCCATGGTCCTCGTGACTCATGGGTCTCCTGCTTCGTTTTTGCGCCGGGTCCGACTCCTCCACTTCGGCCTCGACGTAGGGGGGGTATAATGGCTAGGCGCCCAATGTGAGCACATAAGGGGCGGTTCATTCTTTCCTCCGGCAGCAGGGGGACAACTGCGGCATCATCCACGGTGTCCATATCCGAGTCCGATGTCTTCACCAGTGGTGTCGGAGGGGCGTGAATAGTTTGTTGGGGAGGATTCTCCACGGTCCTTGGTATGCTGGTCTGAGTCAGCTCCGGAGGAGGAAACAAATCTGAGGCCCACACCTGGTCCAGGTGTTTCTTTATTACATGTTTTCCCACACGCATCTCATACGACACAGACTGTTCCTGCTACTCATGTGAGGCCATTCGCATAATTTCTGACCCATACATTTTCACCCGAGTTGAACTGCCTTTCCCGGCGAGTGTTGTCGTGGCCCCTGCATTGGGCCTCTTGGTGTCGCTCGATTCTGCCACCTAAATTCGGGAATACTAGACTCAGCCGGGTTCGGAGTCGTCTGCCCATGAGTAGCTCCGCCGGTGCTGTTCCCGTTGTGGCGTGTGGGGTTGTTCTGTCGTCAAATAGCCAGCGCGACAGTTTGTTGTCCAATGATGCTGCTGGCTGTTTCTTCAACCCGACTTTTAAGGTCTGGACGGCTCTCTCCGCCAAACCATTTGATGCCGGGTGGTATGGTGCTGTCCTTATGTGCCGAATGCCATTCTACTTCATAAATTTTGTGAAGTCCTGGCTGGTGAAAACCGATCCATTATCCAAGACTATCACCTCTGGGATACCGTGAGTTGCGAACAAGGTGCGGCGTTTTTCAATGGTGGTTGTTGAATTTGCGGAGTTCATTTTGTAGACGTCCAGCCATTTAGAATGGGCATCTATTATTATAAAAAACATTGAACCCATAAACGGGCCTGCAAAATTGACATGAAGTCGCGACCATGGTCTACCTGTGTGGTGAATGATATTTGTATACATATGTACCCTGAATGCGTAGGCCCCTTTAAGACCGGGTTTGGAACCCTGGGGGACTCCTCCTCCGGTTCCATCCCCAGGAAGCTGTATATAAGGTTACGTTCAGTAGGCAGCGTGCAGTGAGCACACTTCTCGGCAGCTGTCTGATTTTCTGGTTATTAAAGCCTTTGTATTATCAAACTCCTCTCCTGAGTCATAATTGAGGGTATCTCAATTTAATAACCAGACGACATCATGGACAGCGGTCTAAAGCCGGAGAAGCTCAATTTGGACGCTCGGTCGCCGGAAGCCCCTGAAATTTTTAAATACTGGCTCCGGTGCTTTGAGGCCTATCTGAATTCCTCAGAGACTGAAGTTGACGGACCTCGCAAGCTGAGCTTACTACATGCTCGGGTGGGCCACCGACTATCCTCCGTGATCGAGAAAGCTACGACGAACGAAATGGCGGTCGAAATCCTACATAAGCGCTTCGTAAAGTCGATAAACGAGGTACATGCCAGACATTTGCTCTCTACCTGCCGCCAGCGCTCCGGGGAAACGCTAGATGAATACTAGGAGAGACTCACCGCGCTCGCCAGGAACTGCCACCATAAAGAGTTGACGGCAGAAGTCCACATGAACTTACATATTCGCGATGCTTTCGTGTCCGGTATCCGATCCACGTACATCCGGTAGCGGCTCCTAGAAGTCAGAGCGAAGGACCTCCAAGGCACGGTAACGCTCGCCTCTTCCCTGGAAGCGGCCCACCATAATCTCTGCACGTACTCCGCAGACCTTGCAAACCCCTCTCGATCCCCTCCAGACTCGGCCACGCTTCAGGCCTGCTCCGCACGGCGACCCGCTCACACCGGAGGCCCCCAATGCTATTTCTGTGGGCAAGGCCAGCACTCACGCCAGCGTTGCCCTGCCCGCTCCGCTATCTGCGGCGAATGCGGAAAGAAGGGGCACTTCACGAAGGTTTGCCTGGCTGGGCCCAAAGGCCAGAAACAAAAGTCTCATCGGGCCCAGAAATCGAACTTCCGGGACCCGCGCGGCGGCCAGACACGCCTACTTCCGACGCGTCATCGGCCTCGTGCGAGTCATGGGGGCGGCCATTTTGGCGGCGGCCATCTTCAAAATCCGACACGTGCGACCGACGGCGGTGGCCATTTTGTGATTCCGTGTGGCCATTATGTGAGTCTGACTCAACCGAGGACTCTGACTGCCCGCAACTAGGAGTGATCACGCTCGATCAATCTCGGCCGAAGCATCTGCGAAACTCAATGATGCAGGTTCAAATCAACGGCCGCAACACCCCCTGCCTTTTTGACTCCAGGAGCACGGAGAGTTTTATCCATCCAGACACGGTAAGACGCTGCTACCTGCGCACCTATCCCGCCTCCCAAACTATCGCCCTCGTATCCGGGTCTCATTCGGTCCAAATCACAGGGTATTGTGTCGCGAACCTTGTTATCCAAGGCGCCATATACGCCCGTTTTAAACTTTATATCCTCCCTCACCTCTGCGCCCCCCTGCTGCTTGGTCTGGACGTTCAGTGCAGCCACCGAAGCCTGACCCTGAAGTTCGGCAGACCCCTGCCCCCGCTCACGGTATGTAGCCTGGCGACACTCAAAGTTGCACCACACCCTCTTCGCAAACCTCACTCCCGACTGTAAGCCCGTCGCCACCAGGAGTCGGCGGTACAGTGCCCAAGACATGACTTTCATCAAGTCAGAGGTTCAGCGACTACTAAAAGAAGGTGCCAGAGAGGCTAGCAGCAGCCCTTGGAGGGCACAAGTACTGGTAATCCGCTCCGGGGAAAAACAACGTATGGTGGTGGACTATAGCCAGACCATAAACCGCATTACGCAACTCGATGCGTACACACTTCCCCACATAGCAGAAATGATGAACCAAATCGCCCAGTATCGAGTATTCTCCACGGTCGACCTAAAATCGGCCTATCATCAGCTCCCTATCCGCCCGGAGGACCGCCCCTACACGGCCTTCGAAGCAGCCGATCGGCACTTCCACTTCCTCAGGGTCCCTTTTGGTGTCACAAAGGGCAATGGGTCAAATGGTGGACTAGTACGGCTTACGGGCTACATACCCGTACTTGGACAACGTCACCATCTGCGGCCATGACCAGCAAGACCATGACGAAAACCTGAGGAAGTTCCTCCAGACCGCCCGGGCCCTCAATCTGACATACAATAAAGAAAAATGCGTGTTCCACCCGGTTAGCCATCCTCGGCTACGTCGTGAAAAATGGGGTCCTAGGGCTAGACCCCGACCGCATGCGCCGCCTTAAGGAACTTCCCCTCCCCCGTAGCCTCAAGGCACTCAAACGGTGCCTGGGGCTCTTTTCCTATTATGCCCAGTGGGTCCCCAGATATGCAGACAAAGCCCGTCCACTCATTAAGACCACGGTTTTTCCCCTGACGGCTGAGGCTCAGTCGGCCTTCAGTTGTATCAAGGCCAATATCATCAAGGCCGCCATGCACATGGTGGACAAAACCATTCCCTTCCATGTAGAAAGCGAAGCGATGTTACCCTCAACCAGGCGGGCAGACCGATAGCGTTCTTCTCCTGAACCCTCGCCGCCTCGGAAATTCGACACTCTGCAGTCGAGAAGGAGGCACAAGCCATAGTGGAGGCTGTGCGGCACTGGAGGCATTACCTAGACAGTAGGAGTTCGCCCTCGTCACCGACTAACGGTCAGTCGCCTTTATGTTCGATAACGCACAACGGGGCAAAATAAAGAATGATAAAATTCTGAGGTGGAGGATTGAACTCTCCACCTACACGTACGATATTACATATCATCCGGGGAAGCTCAACGAGTCCCCAGATGCCCTGTCCCGCGGCACATGCGCCAACGTGCAGAAAGACCGTCTGCGGGTCATCCACTATGACCTCTGCCACCCGGGGGTCACCCGGCTTGCCCATTTCATCAAGTCCTTACTCCACCGAGGAGGTCAAGGCCATGACCAAGGCTTGCCAGATCTGTGCGGAGAGCAAACCGCACTTCTATCGACCAGACAAAGCCTGCCTGGTAAAGACCTCTGGGCCCTTTGAGCGACTAAGCGTGGACTTCAAAGGGCCCCTCCCGTCCATCAACCGCAACACCTACTTCCTCACTGTCATCGACGAATTCTCCCGCTTCCCATTTGCTGTCCCCTGCCCCGATATGACCTAGGCCTCCGTAATCAAGGCAATGCACAGCATCTTCACCCTGTTTGGTTTCCCCGCTTATATCCACAACGACCGGGTACATCGTTCATGAGCGATGAGCTGCGTCAGTATCTGCTCAGCAAAGGCATCGCCTCGAGCAGAACGACCAGCTATAACCCGCGGGGAAACGGGCAGGTGGAGAGGGAGAATGCAACAGTTTGGAAGGCTTTTCTTCGAGCACTACGGTCAAGATGTCTCCCAATCGCTCGCTGGCAGGAGGTCCTACCCGATGCCCTACACTCCATTAGGTCGCTCCTCTGTACGGCCACGAATGAGACCCCTCACAACCGTTTGTTTGTCTTCCTGAGGAAGTCCACCTCTGGGGTCTCGCTTTCACGTTGGATAACGACTCCGGGACAAGTTCTATTCCGGAGGCACGCGAGGAGCCATAAGAAAGATCCACTGGTCGAGAGGGTCCAATTATTACACGCAAACCCTCAATACGTCTACGTCGAGCACCCCAATGGCAGGCAGGACACCGTCTCCCTGCGAGACCTGGCACCCGCTGGCTCGCCCACCGAAGCCCCCCTTCCACCGACGCTCCCCTCCCCGCACCGGCGGTCGACTCCGAAAGCGCCCCCCCATAGCGCCCCCCCTCCCCCCAGCCGGCGCCGGCACCAATCACCCTAGTCACCCCAGATACCCCCCCTGCTCCAACGCGGGCAAAGGCTCAGAGAACCGTACTCCCGGATATACCGCCACCGAGGACGACCGTATCCGCCGCACCACCGCCGGAGCTGAGAAGGTCGACACGGGCAATCAGACCACCCAAAAGACTGAACTTGTAATTCCATTTCACCCCCGACGGACTATGCATTTTTTTTAACCAGGGGGTGAATGTGGCGAAAGATATCTGTATACATATGTACCCTTAATGCGTAGGCCCCTTTAAGACCGGGTTTGGAACCCTGGGGGACTCTACCTCCGGCTCCACCCCCAGGAAGCTGTATATAAGGTTACATTCAGTAGGCAGCGTGCAGTGAGCACACTTCTCGGCAGCTGTCTGGTTTTCTGGTTATTAAAGCCTTTGTATTATCAAACTCCTCTCCTGAGTCGTAATTGAGGGTATCTCAACCTGGCCATTCCCATGGGTGCAGCGGGGCTGCCGGTGACACCTTCTTCGCTTTTGGCATTCTTGGCACCGACCTACCAATGCCGCTATGTCTGTATCCAGGCCCGGCCACCAGATATCGCTTCTGGCCAGCATCATCATTTTTGAGACTCCAGGGTGCCCATGATATAGTTCAGCCAATATGGCTCGACTGCCTTGACTTGGAACTATTACCCAAGCCCTCCATAGCAGGATCCCGTCTTCCACGGTGATCTGCTCTTTTCTGCTCCAGTAAGGGTGGAATTCCGCCTGGACCGGTCTTTCCATCTCCCCAGTTAGCACCATGTGTTTTATTTTTGATAAAACTGGGTCTCTTTGGGTCCATAAAAGAATGGTTTGTGCGGCCACTGGGCCGTCCGGTCATGGCAACCTGCTTAGTGCATCGGCGTTTGTCACCCAGGTTCCTGGCCGATGCTCCAGTTGATAATGGTACGCCGCCAATACTAGGGCCCAGCGTTGGATCCGGACCGAAGCTATTGGTGGTATTGCTTTGTCTTCTTTCAGCAAACCCAGCAATGGTTTGTGGTCTGTAATTATAGTGAATTTCCGCCCATACAAGTACTGGTGAAATTTCTTCACCGCGAAGATCACAGCCAGTCCTTCCTTTTCAATTTTCGTTCTGCTGCTGCCAGCTTCCTGGAAGCAAACGCTATAGGTCGTTCTTGTCCGTTTTGCCCTCTGTGTGCCAAAACTGCACCGACGCCATATAAGACGCGTCGCACGTGAGCACCAACTCTTTCCTGGGGTCGTAGTGTGCCTAAACATTCTTGGAGGAAAACTGTTCTTTTATCTTCTTGAAAGCCTCATCTTTGCTGGCGGACCACTCCAGGCTTACCCCTTTTTTAGTAATTGGTGTCGGGGATCCAAGATGGAAGCTCTGTTCTGTATGAACTTCCCATAATATGTCACCAGTCCTAAAAAATACCGTAACTCCTGGATTGTGGTGGGGCATCTTTAATCGCCCTCACCTGATCCTCCAAAGGGTGTAGCCCTGATTTGTCAACCTTGTACCCCAGATAGGTTACTTGAGGTGCTAGGAAAACACATTTCTCCCTCTTTAGGCGCATGCCTGCTGCTGAAAATCTCCTAAGGACTTCCTCCAGGTTTCGCAGGTGTTTTGTTTTTGTTTTTCCTGTAATGAGGATGTCGTCCAGGTAAACGGCGACGTGCGATAGCCCTTGCATAATATTCTCCATTGTCCTCTGGGATATCGCACAAGCTGACGATAACCTGAAGGGTAATCTTGAATACTGAAAAAGGTCTTTCAGGGTGTTTATCGTTGAGAATTTTTAGGACTCTTCATCCAGCTTCAGCTGTCGATATGCATGGCTCATATCCAGCTTTGAGAATAGGAGTCCTCCAGCCAGCTTTGCATACAAATCCTGAATCCGGGGAATTGGGTATTTGTCCAGTTGTGAGTAGCGATTAATCGTTTGTTTGAAATCTCCACAAAGGCGGACCGAGCCGTCCGGCTTAAGGATGGGCACCACGGGTGCCACCCACTCTGCAAACTGGACTGGTTTTATTATTCCCTCACTCTAATCGTTTTATTTCCATATCGACTTTCTGCCTTAATGCAAAGGGTACTGGTCGGGCCTTGTAGAATTTTGGGACTGCCTCTGGATCTACATGAAATGTCGCCTTTGCTCCCTTTATTGTTCCGAGCTCTTCTCGGAAAACCGCTGGGTATTTGCACAGGGGTTCGCTCAGGCGGCCATTTTCCAGCTGGAAAATGTTTACCCAATCCACTTGGATCTCTTTTAGCCAGTTTCGTCCCAATAAGCTTTGCCCCGCACCTTTCACTACCATTAAAGGCAGCCTAACCAGTTGCTCTCCATAAGCCACAGTTACATGCGTTGTGCCCAACACTCTCAGTGGTTCACCTGTGTATGTCCTCAGTTTTGCCAAGGTCCTGGTTAGGAATAAGGGTTGGAGTCCAGTGCAAATTTTATTGAATACTGTTTCCCCGATCACTGATATGGCTGCTCCAGTGTCGACTTCCATCAGTGTGGGACGTCCATTCAACCTTATGGATAATTTAAAGGGTTTTGATTTCAGCATCGTTGCACAATTTAATTGTTCCTCGTCGGAGGTAGGTGGGGCTTCTAGGGTATGCATTCTCCTGTACCCAGGCCTACGTGGCCTTCTCCAAGATGATGGTTTTGGGCTTCTATTTCTCCTTTCTGGTTCCAATCTCTGGCAACAACTACAATATTTTGCCGGGCGAAGGGCTGCCGTCTGTCTGGACCTAATTTTCCCTTGCTTAGGAGGGCTTCTACGAGTGGACCTGGTTAACTTAGTATCCGAGTCGTTGCTGAGGGTGGCTATGCAGATGCCTATCCCCCAGCGGTAGTCCCTTAACTCAGTTTCACTGGTATGGGCGTCTACCTCCTTCGGAGTACCCTTAACTCATGCGCTCCGCTTGCCGCATTTTCCAAGGACAAAGCCAGCTGCAATGCTTGTTTGTAATGCAGCTCGGCCTCTGCTAACAGACGTTTCTGTATTGCTAAATTATTTATTCCAAATACCAAACGGTCTTGGAGTATCTCATTTAGCATCAGACCAAATTCTCAAGCCTCCGCTTATCGCCTTAATCTTGTTAATAAGTTTGTAACTGACTCCCCAGTGTCTCGGAATGCTGAGTATAACCGGTACCTTCGCAGGATCAGAGGTGGCTTAGGGTCATAGTACTCTTTTACTAAGTCCGTCAATTCCTGGAAAGTTTTCATGTCCGGAGCAAAGTCAACTGTCATCTCCAGATTTACACTTTTTAAAATGGTGTCAGTGAATTTCTTTAAGTTTCTATTAATTCACAAATAAAATGAAATAAACATTATTTCAAGTAATTAAAACTTAAGATTCTGGCAATTTCAATCAATTGCTTGCTAAAATAATTAACTTTTATCAAAGAGGTGGAGAAATCCACTGGTTTCATTTAATTAATTCAAAACGTAACTTTGCTGGAGTTTCACTGACTCGAAAGAAAGGTATCCGATTACATCACAGGCTGCTGCTATTATCTCAAGGCCAGTGTGAGAAGCACTGTCTGTAGTCTTTAACTTTGGCTGCTGTTAACCCGTTGAGAGACTTCTGCTTTAACTAACATGCAGCATCCAGTTCTATGAATGTGCTTTGTTTTGAAATTTATCCAAGCAATTCTCCATAATCTCTAACGAGTCCTCAAGACTGCGTTTCTCGCCACTACAGTCCAAGGATACAATTTTAGCTTAATCAACTATCGTTCTAAAAACACTCGTGGAACTGAACCATCCTACCGCTGTCCCATCAGTTTATCAAAAACACTCGTAGAACTGAACCATCTTTCCGATGTCACATCAATTCCAAAACACACACACATGGAATTAAACCTTCATCCGATGTCACATCAATTCCAAAATTAACCCAAAACTGAACTATCAATTTATGATATCCCATCAATTTAATTTTCTAATCCCCAGACTGACTTTTGATTTCGTCGAGACGATCTTTCCGTACCAACCGCGAGTGACCAGACCAATCAGACCATGAGAAGAGGGGAAAAACAATGTGGGTCATTTTCCAGCTACACACATTGTGGCCCCGTTTCCACTCTCCTTGTCAACATCAGTCTAATTCTGATTTCGCAGTTGGTCGGTGACCGTCTGGAGAAATCCTGGGTTTTCGGCACCAAATGACAATATTGAATTGTTTACCCATCAGTCTGGCCTCAATAAAACTTGAGATTTGTAGGCATAGTATTATTTATTTTTAACCAACTTGCAAGTCTGACTCGCTTCACAAAGACCCAGAACACAAGCTGCCTCTTGGGGCCTTCCGAACCGAGTGCTACTGGAGACAAAGGAATCTCTACAAATACATTCAAATGGCATCAGGTTTCACATACAAGATTCCCATAGGCCATCCTATACCCCTCCTGACCTGGCCATATATCCTGATTGGCTCACTTCTCATTCCTTAACCCTGGGCCTCTTGTTACCCAGCATCCTTTCCCCATCCCCCACCAGACACCCCTCCCTCCTTCCTTGCCATGCTTTCTGAAATCCTTTGTCTGTGAACTCACTACTATTAGACTGATCACATCCACATTACTGTAACTAATATTTGAACTAACTATTTTATATCACATTCGTTTGTTCAATTCCTCACCTTGAAGGTGTCAGGAACCATCAAGTGTGCCAGGATGAAGGCTTTGTGCATACTGCCCTAGTATCCGGCGCAGACATGCATGATGTGCAGCTCATCGTCACACACCAGCTGCACGTTGATGAGGGCAACAGGGTAACACAGTGGTTAGCACTGTGCCTTCACAGCACCAGGGTCCCAGGTTCAATTCCTGGTTTGGGTCACTGTCTATGCGGAGTCTGATCATTCTCCCTGTGTCTGTGTGGGTTTCCTCCAGGAGCTCCGGTTTCCTCCCACAAATCCCGAGAGACGTGCATGTTATGTAATTTGGACATTCTAAATTCTCCCTCTGTGTACCCAAACAGGCGCCGGAATGTGGCGACTAGGGGCTTTTCACAGTAACTTCATTACAGTGTTAATGTAAGCCTACTTGTGACAATAAAGATGATTATCAAGTGGAACCCCTTTCGGTTTGTGAAGACTGGCCTGTCATGAGCCGGTGCTCGTAGGGCGGCATGCATCCCATCGATCACTCCCTGGACCTTGGGCATCCTGGCGATGATGGTGAACCCTGTAGCCCGGGAATCCTGGTCGGTTCTGTGTACATTGAAATGGATGTACTGTGCCGACTAGGCATGTAGGGCCTCTGTGATGGCATGGATGCACCTGCACAATGAGCTCTGTGAGATTCTAGACAGGTCGCCCCTCGCCGCCTGGAAGGACCATGTGCGTAAAGGTTCAGGGCGACTGTCACCTTGATGGCCACCGGGAATGGTTTTCCTCCCCCATACCCTGTGATTCCAGGTGCGCCTGGAGGGTCCCACTGCTCAGCTGGAGTCTTCGACGGCATGTCTGGTCTGGCAGGTCCTCGAACGACATGCGATGCCGCTACGCTAAAGGCCTCATGCGGCATCTCCTTCCCAACTCCTGCTCCTTGGCTTGTTGAGTGGCAAATTCTCCATCCTCACTGACTGCCTCCTGTTCCTCAGGGGCAGGCTCCAACGCTGCAGGGCCACCTTGAGCAGCTCCAGCTCGTACAAACTCAATTCATCCCCCAGGGCTACGGCAGCTAGGATGAGAGCCATCATTCCTGGTTGGATTCTGATAGCCATTATCTGCTGGGGGTGAAAGGCAGACATGTTAACATGGTGCTTACTGTTGTGCCCAGCCAAGTTCAATGGGCAGTATTGCAGACCCTGCCCCGCATGTCCCCTTACCCCACCATCCCTCCTCCCTCATCCCCATGCCAACCACTGGCCATTCCCCTGGCACACTGCCCTCCTCACAACACCCTTGGTGCCATCAGTGCCCAGAACCTGCTGACAGGCACTCATTACTGCCAGCAGGGGTGCTGGTGGCTGGCCATACACGTGCCAGCAATATACTACATGGCCCCATTTGGCGCCCTCCTGTGGGTGTTGCCCTTAGGTGGACAACGTGATGCCCCACTTGTGGAGGCACCCGATTGGGGGGGGGGGAGGAGGGTTGGTGTGGCGGAATGGGGAGGGGTGGAGTGCGGGGGTGGTGGTGTGCTGGATGAGGGGTGGATGAGGGGTGCAATGTGGTGGTAGTGGGGTGGAGGGTGGGAAAGAGGGTGCAAGGGCGGTGGGGTGCCGGTGGGGGGTGGAGTGCATGGGTCGTGGGTTGGGGGCACCATTATGGCCAGTGTCACTCTGCACAAGCACAGGCCACGGTGGGCGGTCAGTAAGGTGCGTAGCAAGATGGTTACCTTGCAGGCCGAGGCATTGGCGGTCCGTGGCTGGATTTCACGGTCACGGGGAGTCATCCCTACACCATGACCAATCCCCTTAATGCCCTCCACTGCTTCCCCAAGCCCTGGCAGATGCCCTCCATCCCCTCAGCCAGGCAGTCTGGTTTACGCTGGAATCGGGGACGGCGCCGTTTTTGCGGTTACCACCCCCCTCAAAAGTGCAATGCTGAAATGGGGAAACCCGCCCATTATACTTTACCAACTTATCCACAAGTTTATTACAAAACTATTTAACATGCAGTACACTTTAAAGTGGATAAGCTCATCGCAAAGTTAATGGCCATAAAGTTAAAAAATGTTTAAACTGGGATTACATCATCTTTTACCAGCAACGGCTGCTGCCTCCTTGATTAAACTCCACCTTCTTGATTAGTCCTTACTTTTCACTAATATTTAATTACTAAAATGGCTTTATTATGCCCACACTGTGAGCCTGATATCTGGTCAATGTGTACTTAAAATATGTTCCTAATATCCTCCTGTTTACTTTCAGTTTGCTTCTATTTCTTCATAAAGTAATTTAAAACTTTTAATTGAGAAATAAGGGTCTGTCTTCTCCGTTACCAGACGGCGATACCGTAATCAGCGATCGGGCGGAGAATCGACTCCGACACTGGTCAAAAATGCTCCGCCCCTTCAGAAATGGCGGAACCAGGGCAGCATGGTGGCGCAGTGGTTTGCACTGCTGCTTCACGGCGCCGAGGTCCCAGCTTCAATCCTGGATCTGGGTCACTGTCCGTGTGGAGTTTGCACATTCTCCCTGTGTTTGTGTGGGTTTAGCTCCCACAACCCAAAGGATGTGCAGGCTAGGTGAAGTGGCCATGCTAAATTGCCCCTTATTTTGGAAAAAATGAATTGGGTACTCTAAATTTACTTTAAAAAAAGGAAATGGCGTAATCGCGTCACGCGCCGTTGCAATGACATTGGCACATCACCAGCAGGCCCTCCCGCAATTATCCATCCCCGATGTGCCGAGTTTCCGATGGCGCGGGACACATGTGGCCTCAGCGGTCGGGATCCCGGAGTGGCGGCTGCGGACTGTGTCAAGTGCCGCCACACTCGTCCGGGATCCATGTCGCTGGCCTGGGGAGCTTCCGCGAGTGCTGAGGGGACTTGGGGGTGGCCAGGGGGTGGGGTGGTCTGTGGGTCGCGGGTGGCAGGTCGGGTCTGCACACAGCCGGCGCCATGTTGTACGGAGCGACTGCTGCAAGTTATCCGCCATGTCCATGCATGGCCAGGGACTCGGCAATTCTCCAGCCATTTTCGGCGCAGGATCCGGGAGTTTCACCCAGCGCCACTGCTAGCCCCTCACTGGTCCCGGAATCAGTGAGGGGTCAGTGCTGATTTTGTGGTCATAAAACTCCCGCAGATTCTACATTCGAGCCGGCACTTAGACGCTGAAGCGGAGAATCCAGCCCAAGGACTTTTAAGTCTGTTTTTCCAATTTACAATAGAGCTACATTTCTATAATCATGTCAAAGTCTGATTCACTGAGTTAATTTCTAAGTCAGTCCTTTTAATAGATAAAGAGAATAGCATCAGGCTGTGCCATCACCAATTATCTAAAAATGCTTTTGCTAGTGAATAGAGCAATTAAGAATGGCTCTGGTGAAATCTTGTGCGTAATCTGGATGAGGTCTGTTTAGTGTGTCCAAGAGCCAGAACAGTCAAGCTAGCGCTGCCCATGTATATGTTTGAAGGATTCTGGGTGTGTCTGACCGTGTGTGACATCAAGGAGTCAATTGGAATCGGGGAGAAAACTGTTTCATACTTTTCCCAAAGGGGCGCGTAATCCAGAGACCCAAGGTAATGCCATGGGGAGCCAGGTTCGAATCCCAACACGGCAGACGGGGACATTTGAATTCAATAAAAATCTGGAATTAAAAATTCTAATGATGACAATAAACCATTGTCAATTGTCTTCAAAAACTATCTGGTATCTGGTTCACTAATGTTTCAGGGAAGTCAGTCTGCCATCCTTACCTGGTCTGGCCTACGTATGACTCCAGACCCACAACAATATGGTTGACTATTAAATGCCCTCTGCAATGACCTAGCAAATTACTCCGTTCAAGGGCAATTAGTGATGGAGAACAAAAACAGGCCCAGCCAGTGATGCCCATATCCCACAAGTGGATTTTTAAAAAAGGAAGATCGGTGTGGTGCTTGGAGGTCAATTGTCTCAGTTCCAGGACATCACTGCAGGAGTTCCTCAGGGTAGTATTCAAGGCCCAACCACCTTCAGCTGCTTCATCAATGGTTTCCATCCATCATAAGATCAGAAGTTGTGATGTTTCGTAATAATTGCACAGTGCTCAACACCATTTCCAACTCCTCAGATACTGAAGCAGTACATTTACAAATACAACAAGACCCGGACAATATCAATGCTTGGACTCATAAGTGGCAAGTAATATTTGGTCCACACAAGTGCCAGGCAATGAACCATCTCCAATAAGAGAGAATCAAACCATCACCCTTGATAATCAATGACATTACCATCGCTGAACACCCACTGTCACAGCCTGGAGGTTACGATTGACCAGAAACTAAACTGGACTAGCCATAAAAATACTGTGACTACAAAATCAAGGAATCCTGTGTTGTGTAACTTACCCCTTGACTCCCCAAAGTTTTCCACCATTTATAAGGCACAAGTTTGGAGTGTGATGTATCACGATCC
Organism: Scyliorhinus torazame; assembly: GCF_047496885.1. NCBI lineage: Eukaryota > Metazoa > Chordata > Chondrichthyes > Carcharhiniformes > Scyliorhinidae > Scyliorhinus > Scyliorhinus torazame. Next base: position 93,420,563 of record NC_092714.1, on the reverse strand, counting down.
CAGACGAGACTCCAACAGCGGCTCGGATACTGGACAGAAACCCCAATATTTTATTTTCATTTTGTAAGACTGTGGGGAAAGGATACCTAACCCCAGGAATGATTTCACTCAAAATAGGGATAAGGTGTATTAAAACAAATGTTATTACTAACACAGTATTAAAATATCTTTCACATCACACGAGAAAATGAATTACAATTACACTTTAAAAATACTAATAATCAACTGCCATCTTTATTCCCACTCAAACAACACAACATCTCAGCTCTCAATCCACTTTTAAATACAGTTAGCAGACACATGCGTACTTGCTCAAGAGATGTTCTTTGAGATTGTTTTAAGAGATAGACCTGAATCCTGTCAGAACAATGTGGGGTCTCGAGATGAATTCTTCAGAAACTGTTTTCATAGTTTGACTTCCATCTCCAGAACGGCACTGCCTGCTTTTCTGCAAAAATGCCTGGACCTCTAGCTCCTCCCGTTAGCTGCATTATCTTATCAACTGAACACACTGAGCGCGATTCTCCGCTCCCGCGACTAAGTGCCCACACCATTGTGAACGCCGTCGAGGTTCACAACGGCGCGAAACGGTCGATTCAGGGCCCGAAAATGGGCTAGGATCGGGGCCGTGAGAAACACGGGGGGCGTGTCGCTAAAGCAGCATCGTCAGCGCGCGCCGGGCATTGGCGCTGCATAAAAGCGGCGCCGCGTCATCCGTCGCCTAACTGGCGTCACCCTCGCATGCTTTGCCGTCCTCCCCGAGGCCACCCCGCAAGAAGATGTCGGATGGATCTTGTGGGGCACGGAGGAAAGGAGGTCCTCCTTCAGAGAGGCCGGCCCACCGATCAGTGGGCACCGATCGCGGGCCAGACCCCTTTTGAGTGCAATCCCGGTGAAAGAACCCCCCTCGCTCCCCCCACAGGCTGCCCCCCCCCCCAGCGTTCCCGCGCTGTTCCCGCCGGCAGTGACCAGGTGTGGATGGCGCCGGCGGGAAGCCGTCATTTTGGGCAGACCACTCGGCCCATCCGGGCTGGAGAATAGCGGGTGTAGTGGAGAATCGCCATTTTGGGTGTCCCGGGCGATTCTCCGGCCTGTGCCATGCAGAACTCGACGGGGCCGTTTCCGCCGCTTGGGAGGGCGTCCGACCGGCGTCGCGGGGAGAAATGGCGCACCAGCCGATTCTCCAAACCGGCGCGGGAGTGGAGAATCGCGCCCACTGCATCTAACTGACTAGTCCACAGGGAACCCTTCTTAATCCAAACAAAAATCCATTAGCTCAAGCTTTTACGATGCTTTAATTACACCTCTGGCTCCCAAAAACATAGTTGTCTTGCAAACCAGGATTTTTAAAAAACTCTACTATCGCAGTCATACACACAGAAACTCAAGTTTTTAATCCTTACTGCATCAAATACATATAATACTATATATCTGAAATTCCTACATTCATCACAGAAGGAATACTTTTCACTTGCCTGGAGGAATGCAACTCCAATAATACTAAAGAAGCTCAACACCATCTAGGACAAAGCAGCCTGTATGATTGGCACCCCATCCATAAGCTTTCACTTCCTCCCTCAATGTCAGATCATGGCAGTCATGTGTATTATCTACAAGTTGTACTGCAGGAGCTCATCAAGAGGCAGTCTCTTTCAAACCCACGACAATTACCACCTAGAAAGACAAAGGCGGTTGACACATGGGAACGCCTTCACCTGGAAGTTCCCCTCTGAGCCACCCACCGTTTGCTTTGTAAATATATTGCAAGGCCTTCACTGTGACCAAAGCCTAGATTTTTTGCCCTACACCACAGGGACTGCAGCGGTTTAAGATTGCAGCTCACCACCACCGTCTCAAGGGCAATTAGGAATGGACCATAAATGCTGACCCGAATTATAAAAATATTGGATTGTGTGTGTTTGTATATAGTCAGATGGAACCGTATGTAACTCATGCTCACTTAAAGATTGTTGTATTCAGACCTATCCATGATGGCCTTACTAGAGGCACAAAAGAAAGTAAAAATATTACAGAAACGTGGGAACTACACAGAACTTGGTGACTTTGGCATTTTGTTGAAGTCTCTTTAAAATTTCTTATTCAAGAGGATTTACTGTCAATAAAATTACCTTTCAATTGAATTTGAACTGTATTGTGCACTGCTTAAAAATTCTAGTACATTTTACAAAAGGAAGATGTACTTTTTATACAATTTGCCACGAGAAGAGATATGATGTGCTTAGGGGAAATGATGATACTGCATGCTGCAAGTGACTCTGCTCATATATTACCCAACAGTGCACTGCATTGTGTTAAATATTTATGCAGTCCATAACTTTATATAGAAAGTCAGTCATCCGGTAGAGCTGGTAAAATCTGTGTTTTTTTTCAATGGCAGACTAGATAGCACAATTACTAATTAATACTTAATTTATTTCCAGGTTGTCTCATTAAGCCAGATGACAGCACTTCCCACTTGGCTCTGGCAAAATAGATGTAAATGTGTACATGTCCTTCAGGGCTCCTTACTTCATTCTATTTTGAACCTGTAATCAAAGCTTCAATCATGAAAATATGGCATGAGAGCTGCAGAACTGAAATCCCTATCTGGACTAATAGGAGTCCATGAGAGCAATTTATTTTACTTCCAAACAATTATTTACTCAGTTCTCTTTTCTATTTGGTTAAGGTCAGTACAGCTCTATCTTTATTATGACAATTATACACTTTGGCTTGTGTGACCTTTAGTTTGTGGAGTCCATCTGCAAACTGATCAATATTTATTACCCTCTGCATCAAATTGTCCTGCAAAGTGTAGTTTTCAGCAACTGTTTGTATTACTAACTGTTGTAGTCTGTTCCGATCATAGCCCATCTCTCAAGATTGGAGAAGTTTGATAAATGTCAACTAAAACAGGAGCACCTGTCAAGAAAATATATTGTGGCCTTTTTCACAGTCTGCAGATGTCTTTCAAACCCTGATTTAGTATCGGATGCAATATTTGCTGATGAGCTTCACAATCCAGGCAACTATGTCAGCGCAACATTGAGGAGGGTGCTGGCAGGGGTGTGGGTCTTTCAAATGTGACAATAAACTGACGCTATGGGCAGCTCCACCATTTTCGCCACAATTGGGAGAGGCTCTCTATCATCACGAAAATCTGGGCCTATGTCTACCTTCTCAGGTGGATGCAAAAGATCCCAAAACACTATTGGAAGAAGGGCAGGGGGAAATGTTTAACCCTCATCCCTAAAACAGTTTATCTGATATTTATCTCAAGCCGTTTGTGCATTCTTATGAAGAGCAAAGTGGCAGGTGAGTTTCCGACATTGAAATCGTGACCACACTTAAAAATACTCATTGGCTTTAGAATGCTTTGGGATGCCCTGAAGTCATGAAAGGCATTATAAAGTGCATGTTCTTTTATCTTAAAACAAACCTCTTCAGATTATGAAATTAATCTTTAAAAGCGAACCTTCGTTAGTTGTCCAAAATGTTTTGCTGAAGTTCAATGCAATCTGGTTTCACAGGGGGATTGTCATGTAGCTCTAAATTGTTGGAGTCATTATTTAAACAATACCCAATCCTGATGAATCTTGACCTTGGGAAGTGCAAGTTATTCAAACAACAACTACTCCCAACTGTATTTGGATCTGGGATAAAGAAAGGATTTGCTGCATCAGCCTAAAATGTGGCTTCCATCAAATCCCACAAGTTCAGAGTCCAAACTTTTTTTGCATTGTTCACTTTTGGCTAAAGTCACATAAATGCATTTCCAATATCCTTGAATACATTTTCAATACACTCAAAGGGGATGTCAAATTGAAACAGTTGCAAAAAGGTAATGTGTTCTGCAGCACCATCACTTTGCTCCCCTGAATCTTCCTCATGGCTCCGGCTACATGTTATTTTTTTCTTAATCGTTTTTATTTTTTTTTAAATCTCAACCTCAGGCCCATCTACACTGTTGTAAATCTGTACTCTGCCTTAGGACAGAGTGACTGGCCCCAAGTCCTTACTTTTCTGCTCTGCTCTGGCAGGATGGTCCCGAGCTGTGCCTCACTCAAAGGCTCCTTGTCCCTCAGAACCTGAAGTTTCTTACAGGTTTAGGTTTACTGAGTAAAAAGCAGAAAATACTGGAAACACTCCAAGGACTTGCATAATCTGTGAAGAGACAAACAGAGTTAACGTTTAGAGTCCATTTGGCTCTTCTTCAGAGCTGAAAAGAGGGAGAAGTGTGATGGTTTTATATTGTTGGAGAGTGTGGGGCAGGTGGAGCCAAATAGAAGGCCAGGGATAGAGTCATAGTCATAGAGTCATAGATGTTTACAGCCTGGAAACAGGCCCTTTGGTCCAGCTTGTCCATGCCGCCCAGTTTCTCTCACTATGCTCGTCCCACTTGCCCGCATTTGGCCCATATCCCTTTATACCCACCCTGCCCATGTAACTGTCTAACTGTTTTCTAAAGGAAAAAATTGTACTCGCCTCTACCATTGCCTCTGGCAGCTCATTCCAGATGCTCACCACCCTCTGTGTGAAGAAATTTCCCCTCTGGTCTCTTTTGTATCTCTCCCCTTAAACCTATGCCCTCTAGTTCTAGACTCCTCTACCTTTGGGAAAAGATTTTGACTATCTACCTTATCTATGCCCTTCATTATTTTATAGACCTCTATAAGTTCACCCCGAAGCCTCCTACATTCCAGGGAAAAATATCCCAGCCTATCCAGTCTCTCCTTATAACTCAAACCATCAAGTACTGGTAGCATCCTTGTAAATCACTTCTACACTCTTTCTAGTTTAACAATATCCTTCCCATAATAGGGTGACCAGAACTGAATACAGTATTCCATGTGTTGTCTTACTAATGTCCTCTACAACTTCAACAAGACATCACAACTCCTGTATTCAATATTCTGACCAATAAAACCGAGCATGCTGAAGGCCTTCTTCACCACCCTGTCCACCTGCGACTCCACATTCAAGGAGCTATGAACCTGTACCTCTAGATCTCTTTGTTCTGTAACTTTTCCCAACTCCCTACCATTACCTGAGTAGGTCCGGCCCTGATTTGATCTACCAAAATGTATCACCTCACAATTATCCAAATTAAACTCCATCTGCCATTCATCGGCCCACTGGCTCAATTGGTCAAGATCCTGTTGCAATCTTACAAAACCTTCTTCACTATCCACTATGCCACCAATCTTGGAGTCATCTGCAAACTTACTAACCATGTCTTCCACATTCTCATCCAAATCATTAATATATAGAACAAATAACAGTGGACCCAGCACTGATCCCTGAGGCACACTGCTGGTCACAGGCCTCCAGTTTGAAAAACCACCCTCCACAACCACCCTTTGACTTCGGTCGCTGAGACAATTTTGTATCCAATTGGCTACCTCACCCTGGATTCCGTGAGATTTAATCTTTTGCAACAACCTACCATGTGGTACCTTGTCAAAGGCCTTGCTAAAGTCCATGTAGACAACGTTGACTGTATTGCCCTCATCTACCTTATTGGTTACCCCTTCAAAAAATTCAATCAAATTGGTGAGACATGACTTTCCCCTTACAAAGCCATGCTGACTTAACCTAATTAGCCCTCGCCTGTCTAAATGCCTGTAGATCCTGTCCTTCAGAATACCTTCTAACAATTTACCCACTACAGAAGTAAGGCTAAGTAAGGTCTGTAGTCTTCAGGCTTATCCCTACAGCCCTTCTTAAACAAGGGCACAACATTTGCTACCCTCCAATCTTCCGGCACCTCTCCTGTGGCTGTTGATGATTCAAATACCTCAACTAGGGGGCCGGCAATTTCCTCCCTAGCCTCCCACAACGTCCTGGGATACATTTCATCAGGTCCTGGGGATTTATCTACCTTGATGCGCTTTAATACCCCCAGCACCTCCTTCTCTGTAATATGGGGTGAAATTCTCCGGTATCGGCGCGATGTCCGCCGACTGGCGCCCAAAATGGCGCAAATCAGTTGGGCATCGCGCCGCCCCAAAGGTGCGGAATGCTCCGCATCTTTGGGGGCCGAGCCCCAACCTTAAGGGGCTAGGTCAGCGCCAGACGAATTTCCGCCCCGCCAGCTGGCGGAAAAGGCCTTTGGTGCCCCGCCAGCTGGCGCGGAAATGACATCTCCGGGCGGCGCATGCGCGGGAGCGTCAGCGGCTGCTGACGGCATTCCCGCGCATGCGCAGTGGAGGGAGTCTCTTCCGCCTCCGCCTCCGCCATGGTGGAGACCGTGGCAAAGGCGGAAGGAAAAGAGTGCCCCCAGGGCACAGGCCCGCCCGCGGATCGGTGGGCCCCAATCGCGGGCCAGGCCACCGTGGGGGCACCCCCCGGGGCCAGATCGCCCCGCGCCCCCCCCAGGACCCCGGAGCCCGCCCGCGCCGCCTTGTCCCGCCGGTAAGGTAGGTGGTTTAATTTACGCCGGCGGGACAGGCATTTTAGTGGCGGGACTTCGGCCCATCCGAGCCGGAGAATCGTGGGGAGGGGCCCGCCAACCGGCGCGGCGCGATTCCTGCCCCCGCAGAATATCCGGTGGTGGAGAATTCAGCAACCGGCGGGGGCGGGATTCACACCAGCCCCCGGCGATTCTCCAACCCGGCAGGGGGTCGGAGAATCTCGCCCCTGTACACTTCTCAAGACATCACTTTTTATTTCCCCAATTTCCCTAACATTCATGCCTTTCTCAACAGTAAATACTGATGAGAAATATTCATTTAGGACCTCTTCCATTCCTTGTGGATCTGCACATAGATAACCTTGTTTATCCTTTAGAGGCCCTACCCTCTCCCTAGTCACCCTTTTACCTTTTCTGTATCTGTAATAGCTCTTTGGATTTTTCTTTTCCTTATCTGCCAAGACAATCGCATGTCCCCTTTTTGCCCTCTTGATTGCTCTTAACTCTTCTCCGACAAGCCCTATACTCTTCAAGGGATTGAGTTGATCCCAGCTGCCTATGCATGTCATATGGCTCCTTCTTCCTTTTGACCAATGCTCAATATCCTGAGTCATCCAGGGTTCCCTCCTACTATGAGCCTTACCCTTCACTTTAAGAGGAATGTGCTCACCTTGAACCCTATTTAACACCTTTTTGATAGGTGAGAGCTCGGGAGAGATTTGACAAAGATGTCATGGTACATGACAAAAGGAGTGTTAATGGTAGTGTTAAAGACTACCTGACTACTCTTAAAGAGAGTGCTGATAGTGGCATCAAGGTAAGATAGGAGAAATTGTTATCTGTGAAAGCAAAATTTCAGAACAAATGAAAGATGGCCCTGTGGGGAGGAGGGGTTGAGTCAGAAAAAATTAATTTAAAAAAAGGATCAAGATGGAGGAGAAAGTACATTGTCTGAAGTTGTTGAATCTAATGTTCAGTCCAGAAGGCCGTACAGTGCATAATTGGAAAGTCTTGAGTTGGTTTTGTTTTGTTCATTTAGAATAGACTACTGCTTGGGATTTTTGTAAACACCTAGCTTCGTGCGCCAAGGAAGGTAGGATTGGGGATGCACAGAGAGGGGAGTGGGGGAGGTGTGGGGTTGGGAGAGCTGGAGAATATTGCAGAAAAAGCAGCCTGGCTGGTGTTCTGACACTTCTCCACCAGCGTTTATCTCCCCCAGGGGCAGGCTGGTCATGAAGTCGGAAATCAGTGAGGTTGAGATGGGTAGCCAATTGATCAAGTACTTTAGAAAGTATTTGAGAACAGTTTTGAACATGAATTACTTCTTCCCCAACAAGGGATCAGTCCCACACTTTGTCTGAAACCCGACAGATTGGAAATGGTGAATGCGCAGCAGAGAAAAATCTTCCTCAGTGAAAATGATAACCTGGGAAGGATTTGATCAGTTAACCTGAAGAGCACCAGGCGAAAGACTTCTGTGCAAATCACCCTTTCTGAAAGAGAATGTCATCAATGATGTATAGGGTGTGCCAAATTCTGGGAAAGCTTCCCTGTTCCGGCATTTCACTCACCTATAGTTGCACTTTGTGGCCATCACCCTTCCGAGTGCACGTGAGGAGCTTTACAGCTCCACTGCCTACCTCTGCTGAGACTCAACCGTTGCCAACAGTTCTAGCAGAAAGAATGCCAACAGCAGCACCAGTTGCCTTCTCCTCAGTCAAATTCCCCTCCAAAGGACTGAGGGGGGTAGCTCCTGTGATCCAGCTGGAAAAAAACAAGACAGGGTCCACAGGCAGAGGATCAGCTCTTTCAACATGACTGAACATCATCAATGTCTCAGCATCTCAGGCTTCCATGGCAGACAAATGCTGACATGTGTAACCTCATGAAACAAGATTGTCTTCCCTACGGACCAGGTGGACATACATTGCCAATAGTCGTCAAAGTGTCTGTCACTGGAGGCCCTGTACACCCAACCTCCTCCCACCCATTATCTCTGCCCCTCTCCAAACATTATGATCCGTTTACTTGCAATGCGAGAAAACAGGAAGGTGCAAGTGCCCATAATGGCTTGATGCAAATGAGGGAAAGCCTCTACACTGTGGAGGGTGACTATGAGACATGGATAGGAGAGGAAATAGGCTGAGGGCAAATGCACGTGTTGACTGCTCAGTTGAGGATGTGAGCTGCCTGCAGGAAGAAGAATGAGTGGAGCTGCCAGGTGTGCACACCTGAATCCTGCTGTGCAGGATAATGTTGGACAAGTCAGAAAATGTTATACGATTCACTCATGAGCCCTCCAGAAGTTTTGGATCCTCTTAGTACACAATCTCCAGGTTGGAGACCCACATTTCTGCTGCTGACTTCGTTGTCTACTTCCATCCATGCCTGCTTGGTTGGGGAGGCTGTCTTCTCTGATATTCTCTGCTGGACCTCCAGGTAAGAGTGGGAGACCCAGGGACCAGCTTTCCCAAATCTCCTTGCTATTCTTCTGCATGCTGCAGCCTGAAATTTCCAATTGCTGGTGAGTTTCTCAGAAACATAGTACCCAATTATTTTTTTTTTCCAATTAAGGGGCAATTTAGTATGGCCAATCCACCTACTCTGCACATCTTTGGGTTGTGGGAGTGATACCCACGCAGACATGGGGAGAATGTGCAAACTCCACATGGACAGTGACCCAGGACCGGGATTTGAACCTGGGTCCTCAGCGCCATAGGCAGCAATGCTAACCACTGAGCCACATGCCGCCCTTGCTTCTCAGAAACATGCCATGGTCCCTCTGGACAGAAAGCATGTTCTGACAAAATGGCTGTGCCATCCTGTCCACCTTTCCCAACTAAAAGAGTTAAAGATGTTTGACATATGGAAATGGAAATGTCAGGAAGCCTGGAGGCAGACTTTTAATTAGTTTGTTCTGACAAAGGCACAAACAGAAGGTTTGCAAATCCAAAGGTCAGGTTTGGGACCTGTAAGTGGTCATGCGGTTTCAACAGGCACAAAGGTGCTAAGAGTCAAGTCATATATTGCAAAAAAAATACCAAGCCACAAATTAACATGAATGTCAGAATTAGTGGAGCCTGAAAATTTGTTTTGGAGTCCCAAAATAAACTACTTTTATTTCCGCATTTTAAATATCTGCAGTGCTTTCATGATAAATAATAATTTTTTCTTACAGATACAATGGCTGAATTTCATGAAAATTTGTCAGTGTCAAGCTCTGACTAAAACCCGTGTGTATCTCTCCAGATGCACAGCCGAGTTTTCAAATTAGATTTTCTAGCACTCTGTGCTCAGAGTATCTGGGGGTGTGGTTTACTCCATCACTTTGCTCCATCACTCTGGCAGGGTGGGGCCTGATAGAACCAGCTCCACAGAGATCAGGGCGCAAACTTTAAACGAAGCCCGGATCTGCGCTGATAATAAACCTCACCCCCCACAACTATCCCCCCGGAGACGGAGCTCCCCTCTACAAGCATCAGGTTGAACCCCCCTCTTCCCAACCATCACAAATTTAGGTGGCATTGTAGACAGCCTAGATGGTGGCATTAAATAGAAAGGTGATATTGACAGACTAGGTGAATGCGTAAACCCAGTAAATAGGTAGAACATACAACAATTTCTACTCAATGGGTGGAATTTTCTTATACTTTCAAAGTGTTGGACCCATAGTAACAGGAGTAGGCCATTCAGCCCCTCGAGCCTGTCCCACCATTTAATGGCTTATCTGTAACCTAACTCTATATCCCTTTGGCCCATATCCCTTGAGATTTTTGCTCAACAAAATCTTTCTCTGATTTAAAATTAACAACTGATCTAGCTTCAACTGCTACTTGTGGAAGAGAGTTCCAAAACTCTACCACCCTTTGAGTGAAGAAGTGCTTTGTAACATATCTGATGAATGTTCTAGCCCTAACTTTTAGACTATGTCCCCTAGTTTTAGAATCTCCAACCAGTGGAAATAGTTTATCTTTACCTACCCTGCCTGTCCCTGTTAATATCTTGGAATATGTCGATCAGATCACCCCTTAACCTTCTAAATTCCAGCAAAACCAGGTCCAATTTGAATAATCTCACCTTGTAACTTAACTCCGATAGCCCAGATATCATTTATGTAAACCTATGCTGCACTCCCTCCAAGGCCAAAATATTCTTCCTAAGGTGTGGTGCCCAGAACTGCGCACAGTAGTCTAAATGGGGTCTAACCTCGCAGAGTGAGGTGGGGTCAAAAACACAAGTGAGAACTCTCAGTATAGCTGCAGCATAACCCCTCTGTCCTCATACTCAAATCCTGAAGATGTAAAGGTGACAATTCCATTTAGTTTTTTGATTATTTTCGACACTTGTTCGTGGAATTTTAAGGATCTATGCACTGAACCCCCAAATCTCTTTGGGCATCCTCTGTACCTAACCGCTTTCCATTTAGAAAGTACTCTGCTCTATCCTATTTCGTCCAAAATTATTATTATTATTAAATGGATAACCTCAAACTTGCTTCCATTGATTTCCATCTGCAACAATTTTACGCATTCACCTAGTCTGTCAATATCACCTTTCTATTTAATGCCACCATTTTATGCCACCATTGTTAGGTGTCTACGATGCCACCTAACTTTGTATCATCAGCAAATCGGCGAGACCTGCTGAGAAAAACGGAAGGAATCCTGCCGGCGCCATCCACAAGAAATGTTGGCATACATTCAACCCCTTTTCTCCACAAGTTCCCACCAAGCACATGACGGCCTGCCTCTGATTCACTCGCCCCGCCATGACTTAATGGCTGCAATCAATGGGGCACACCATTTAAAACACCTCGCCAGAACTGTCCGGCACTAGTTCCAAGTCCAATCGGGGGGGGGGGCTGCCATGTCATGTCTCCCAAAGCACCCCCTGACATGCCCGTCACGCCTCCACAGTGATCATGCTCCGCATCCACCTTGCGAGGCCCCAACACTTGCCATGCTGAACCCCCACCCCCCTGCTATTTTCCTCCCAGTAACTCCTCAGCTCCTCACATCCCCACTCCTACTCATTCCCAACACATGCCAGATTACGGGCGTCATTCTCCGACCCCCCGCCGGGTCGGAGAATGGCCGTTGGCCGCCGTGAATCCCGCCCCCGCCCCCGCCGAAGTCTCCGAAGGGAGAAAAGTCGGCGGGGCGTTAATGGCGCCGCTGCCGCGGAGAATGTCACGGGCCTGCGCAAGGCAGCCGATTTTCGGCCTGCCGATATTCTCCCTTCCGGATGGGCCGAAGTCCCGTCGACGTGATGACCGTTCACGTCGACGTCAATCAAACCTCCTTTTCATCGGCGTGACCCGGTGCTCCAGGCTCACGCCGACCAGCGAGGAGGTGAGTGACGGCCTGGGGGGTTGGCTCTGGGCAGGAAATGGCGTGGCCGCAGACTGATTGCCTGAGAAGAGGTGTGTCTCGGCTTGTGTGTGTGTGCGGCGGGGGGGGGGGGGGGGTGGTTAGAGTAGGCTGGGCTCCGGGGGAGTGCCGGGAGGGGGTCCGTGCCGGGGTGGAGGTTGTGGAGGGGGTCCGTGCCGGGGTGGAGGTTGGGGGTTGTGGAGGGGGTCCGTGCCGGGGTGGAGGTTGGGGGGGGGGGGTCCGTGCTGGGGTGGAGGTTGGGGGTTGTGGAGGGGGTCCGTGCCGGGGTGGAGGTTGGGGGTTGTGGAGGGGGTCCGTGCCGGGGTGGAGGTTGTGGAGGGGGTCCGTGCCGGGGTGGAGGTTGGGGGTTGTGGAGGGGGTCCGTGCCGGGGTGGAGGATGGGGGGGGGGGTCCGTGCCGGGGTGGAGGTTGGGGGTTGTGGAGGGGGTCCGTGCCGGGGTGGAGGTTGGGGGGGGGGGGTCCGTGCCGGGGTGGAGGTTGGGGGTTGTGGAGGGGGTCCGTGCCGGGGTGGAGGTTGGGGGGGGGGGGTCCGTGCTGGGGTGGAGGTTGGGGCGGGGGGGGGTCCGTGCCGGGGTGGGTGATGGGAGGGCAAATGAGTTGGTCCACCTGGCCAGGTGCCAGCCTCCAACAGTTGGACCCATGCGGTCCATGCCACCTGGCTGGGGGGAGGAGGGGATATGGGCAATGATGACATGTCGTCGTTCCCCTCCCCCCCACCAGGTCGTCATGTTTTCAGATCATCCAGCGATGTTGGCCGCCGTGGTGGCAGCCGCTCATGTCTATGTTGCCCTGGATGAGGAGGAGGAGGAGGAGGAGGAGGAGGAGGAGCGTGCCAGAGAGGCGGCGCAGGCTGCCGCAGAGGGGCAGGCGGCAGCCGCCCAGGCTGGAGGGACACCTGACCGACAGGACGAGGAGGGGGAGGAGGACGTCGCGGCCCCACGGCAACGGAGGCACCCGAGGGCGCCCCGTGTGTACCGGCCCCGGCAGTCATACCAGGACCTCACGGACCGGGAATGCAGGAGGAGACTCCGGATGAGCCGGGAAACCGTGGCACACATCTGCCACCTGCTGGCACACCTGTCACCGCGTGGCACTGGCGGGGGACACCCTCTCCCCGTGTCCGTCAAGGTTACGGTGGCCCTGAACTTTTATGCAACGGGGTCATTCCAGGCACCGAGTGGGGACCTGTCCGGCATATCGCAGACATCGGTGCATCGGTGCATCCGGGCAGTGACAGATGCCCTTTATGCCATGGCGCACCGCTACATCCGCTTCCCCGTGGACCGGGCCAGCCAAGATGCCCGGGCCGTGGGCTTCTCTGCCATTGCCGGGTTCCCCATGGTCCAGGGCGCGATCGATGGGATGCACGTCGCCGTGCGGCCACCTGCAGATAACAGGGCCGTGTTCACTAATAGGAAGGGGACCTATTCGATGAACGTACAGGTGGTCTGCGACCACCGCATGATGATCCTGCACGTCTGCGCCCGTTACCCAGGCAGTGTACACGACTCATTCGTGTTGTCGCGGTCATCCATCCCCGGCATGTACGAGGGACGCCATCCCCGGCTGAGGGGCTGGTTGCTGGGCGACAGGGGCTACCCATTGCGATCGTGGCTGATGACGCCTATACGGAGGCCACGCAATGAGGCGGAGAACCGCTACAATGATGCCCATGTAGCGACAAGGGGAGTGATCGAGAGGTGCTTTGGCGTGCTGAAGATGCGTTTCAGGTGCCTGGACCTCTCTGGGGGCGCCCTCCAGTATCGGTCAGATAGGGTCGGCCGCATCATTGTGGTGTGCTGCGTCCTGCACAACATAGCCCAGCAGAGGGGCGATGTGCCGCAGGCAGAGGAGGGCGGAGTGGAGGAGCAGCAGGAAGAGGCCCAGTCCTCCCCAGATGAGGGGGATGGGGGCAATGGTCAGGGCAGACGGGGTAGACACAGACGGGTGGCTGTCCACCGTTACCGGCTGGCCCAGCGGGCACGGGACAGACTGATAGACGCCCGCTTCACTGACTAGATGGGCGTGGGAATCGGGTAGTATGGCCACAGACCGCACACCATGACAACAGCCGACCACCCACACCCCCCACCCATCCATCCACCCAGCACCATCACCCCCCTCCCCAACCCCACACACCCCACCCGCATGCACACCACCCCCCCACTCCCAATTGCCGATCCACCGGCGGCACAACGGGCCGGGCTCACCCAGTTGCGGGTGGACGCGTGTCTATCGCAGGCCATGGAGAATGATGACAGCCCGCCTCCGATGAGCTCCTGGCTCTACATCGTTGGACTATGTCTGACCCATGGCCACAGTACCACCATCCACCCGGACCATCCCTGCATGCGGCTGTGATACTGCAGCGCACGGTCCCGTCCTCTGCCCGGGGGATGTTGATGGCGGCCCAGGGGGAAGGGGGCAGACTCACCTGGGGCTGAGGTAAGACCACCCCTCACACACACACTTGCGCTCAACGTACATGACACCCCCGCACACTTTGGACAGAGCATAAAGGCAGCTTCGGTAGGTGTAACATTGACTTTAATAACCAAAGGAGTTCATGCACGTGCCCTAGCGCCTAAAACTCATCTGTGCCCTGCACCCGTGCCAACTTACTCAGTGTCTAATTGTTTGGCCTTACGGGCCCTTTGACTACGTCTACGTGGTTCCCCAGACGGTACAGCAGAACTGGAGGTGGACTCCTGTGATTCCTGCCCTCTGACACTGGATCCCTTTGGCGGCCGTTTCCTGGGGCGTCCTGGCCTAGATGGGCCAGGCTGCGGCCCGGGCGACTGGGATGGCGAGCTGCCAGCCTGTCCTGCCCGTTGCCCACCCGATGCACCTGGGACGGAAGGGGGGGAGTCCGAGGTGTCGCGGTGTACCGGGACCTCCCCTACAGAGGGAGCCGGGATGGACCACACCACCTCCTCCTCCCTCGGGGTGCCCGATGGCCCCCAGGCCTCTACATGGGTGGGGGATGCGAACGGACTGGCCATCCGACGCGCCCCCGACATCTGGCGCTGCCAGTCCTGGAGGCCCGTGCTGGTATCGACAGGGGTCTGCAGGTTTGCAGCCATGGAGCCCAGGGGGTTGTCGAACCCTGTCTGCGACAGTGCGACGCCAGCTCGCACATGGCCACTGGCGCCGATGCCCTCAGCGATGGCCTGCTGAGACTGGGCCATGGCCTGCAGAGACTGGGCCATGGCCTGCAGAGACTGGGCTATGGCCTGCTGAGACTGGGCCATGGCCTGCTGAGACTGGGCTATGGCGTTGAGCGCCTCTGCCATCTGGCGCTGGCACTGGCTCATGGCCTCCTGTGAGAGGGCAGCCATTTCCTGGGCCACAGACGCCGCCTGCACGGAAGGCCCCAGGCCTCGCAAACCGTTCCCCATGTCTGACACCGTCGCACCCATTGCCTCCACCGCGGACGCCACCCGTGCGGTGTCAGCCTGGGTGGCACGCATGACCGGGACCACTCCCAGCTCCTGGACGCGGGTGGACTCCTCCACCTGCGACCGCAGCCGCCGCAAGCCACCCGTCACCCTATTCGCTCGTCTCCGTGTCGGTGGTTGCATCGGATCTATGTGTGGGTGTGGTAACTGCAGGAACCCGGGATCCATCTGGGCGGCAGATGTTCGCTTGGCCTGGGCTGCCCTCCGACCGCCCGGTCCCTCTGCTGCTCCTACCTCCACCTGCTGTACCGGGACGGCTGTGTTGTGCGCACCAGTGAGTGTACCAGACGCCTCATCACTAAAGTGCCCAACCGTGGTGAGTGTTTCTGCGATGGTGGAGGGTGTTGGTGACAGCAGTGGCGTTGTGTCGTGCTCTTCGTCCCACTCTGAGTCCATGGCACTTTGGGGTGGGGGTTCGTCTCCACCCATCCACTCTGAGTCACTGTCCGGTATTTCGTCTTCCCGGGTAGGGGTGTCCTGGGTAGTGCTGTCCCGGGTAGTGCTGTCCCGGGTAGGGGTGTCCTGGGTAGTGCTGTCCCGGGTAGTGCTGTCCCGGGTAGGGGTGTCCTGGGTAGTGGTGTCCCGGGTAGGGGTGTCCTGGATAGTGGTGTCCTGGGTAGTGGTGTCCTGGCTCGGATGTGACGGGGGCCTGTGGCTGCCCCCCTCATCGCTGGGTGGTCGCTCCCGCACGTGACGGGGGTGTCGTCTCCCTGTTGCTCCAGGTCTCTCCGTCTCCCGTGGTCTCCGAGGGGCATCCTGCGGGCGTCGCATGCTGGAGGGTTCGGGTCTCTCCGTCTCCCGTGGTCTCCGAGGGGCATCCTGCGGGCGTCGCATGCTGGAGGGTTCGGGTCTCTCCGTCTCCCGTGGTCTCCGAGGGGCATCCTGCGGGCGTCGCATGCTGGAGGGTTCGGGTCTCTCCGTCTCCCGTGGTCTCCGAGGGGCATCCTGCGGGCGGTCTGCATCTGCGGGGATGGGTGCCTGGACGTTTGGTCCTGCGATACACAATGAAGCATGCATGGTTAGACATCAGGCAGTGATCAGGTGATACGGGAGAGGGGGATATAGGGGAGGGGGGATATGGGGACGGGCTGTTGGTGGCTCACTTGCTCGTGGGGCCCCGACCTCTGCATCAGCAACCTCCCGGTCGTCAGGTCCGCCAGCCAGTTCCAGGGCCCTTTCCTCGTGTACGGTCAGTGGCCTCTCATCAGCGGGCCCTCCTCCAGTCCTCACATGCTCCCTATTGTTGTGTGCGCGCTTCTCCTGGGGGGGGGGGGGGGGGGGGTGGTGGCAGGGGTAAAAGGCAACAGTGTTAGGCAGGTATATGAATGCACGCCATCGGTTGCGCGTGCATTGCAGAGGTTAAGGTTAGGGCTGGATTCACTTGGGGATATGGGGGATATGGGGGAGGGGGGATATGGGGGAGGGGGGATATGGGGGATATGGGGGAGGGGGGATATGGGGGATATGGGGGAGGGGGGATATGGGGGATATGGGGGAGGGGGGATATGGGGGAGGGGGGAATATGGGGGATATGTGGGAGGGGGGATATGGGGGAGGGGGGATATGGGGGAGGGGGGATATGGGGGATATGGGGGAGGGGGGATATGGGGGATATGTGGGAGGGGGGATATGGGGGAGGGGGGATATGGGGGATATGGGGGAGGGGGGATATGGGGGATATGGGGGAGGGGGGGATATGGGGGAGGGGGGAATATGGGGGATATGGGGGAGGGGGGATATGGGGGATATGGGGGAGGGGGGGATTTGGGGGAGAGGGGATATGGGGGATATGGGGGATATGGGGGAGGGGGGATATGGGGGAGGGGGGGATATGGGGGAGGGGGGATATGGGGGATATGGGGGAGGGGGGATATGGGGGAGGGTGGATATGTGGGAGGGGGGGATATGGGGAGGGGGGATATGGGGGAGGGGGGATATGGGGATATGGGGGAGGGGGGAATATGGGGGATATGGGGGAGGGGGGGATATGGGGGAGGGGGGAATATGGGGGATATGGGGGAGGGGGGATATGGGGGATATGGGGGAGGGGGGGATTTGGGGGAGAGGGGATATGGGGGATATGGGGGAGGGGGGATATGGGGGATATGGGGGAGGGGGGATATGGGGGATATGGGGGAGGGGGGATATGGGGGAGGGGGGAATATGGGGGATATGTGGGAGGGGGGATATGGGGGAGGGGGGATATGGGGGAGGGGGGATATGGGGGATATGGGGGAGGGGGGATATGGGGGATATGTGGGAGGGGGGATATGGGGGAGGGGGGATATGGGGGATATGGGGGAGGGGGGATATGGGGGAGGGGGGATATGGGGGAGGGGGGAATATGGGGGATATGGGGGAGGGGGGATATGGGGGAGGGGGGGATATGGGGGAGGGGGGATATGGGGGATATGGGGGAGGGGGGATATGGGGGAGGGTGGATATGTGGGAGGGGGGGATATGGGGGAGGGGGGATATGGGGGAGGGGGGATATGGGGATATGGGGGAGGGGGGAATATGGGGGATATGGGGGAGGGGGGGATATGGGGGAGGGGGGAATATGGGGGATATGGGGGAGGGGGGATATGGGGGATATGGGGGAGGGGGGGATTTGGGGGAGAGGGGATATGGGGGATATGGGGGACGCTCACCCTGCCTGCTCTGACGAGGTCGTTCACCTTCTTGTGGCACTGGGTGCCTGTCCGTGGTGTCAGGGCCACAGCGGTGACGGCCTCTGCCACCTCCCTCCACAGACGCCGGCTGTGGCGTGGGGCAACTCTGCGGCCGTGCCCGGGATACAGGGCGTCCCTCCTCTGCTCCACCGCATCCAGGAGCGCCTCCACATCGCGTGACTCGAACCTCGGGGCTGAGCGACGGCCAGCCATCAAGTCGGGTGTTGCGGTCGGCTGTTCCGGTCGGGTGGGGGGGGAGCTGCGCGGCCTTATGAGCCGTCACGCCGTGCAGCGCGTATGACGCTGCACGGCGTGAACCACTGCGCAAGCGCGGATCCCGTTACGTCGCTGCTAGCCCATTTCGGGCCGCAGACTATCGGCCCATTTTTATGACGTGACGCAAGTGGGATTTGCGCCGTTTTTTGCGCCGATCGGCGGAGTTTCCGCCGATAACGGAGAATTTCGCCCTACATTCCCACCTGACCTGGCATGACACCCGCCTATAATCTCCCCATCTGTCTCTTTGCAGGCAAACTCAAACACAACAGGTATGAGCCGGCACAGCAGCCAGAGTGGTGCCGGAGATCAATATGCTTACCCCCTTCAGGAACGAGCCCTTGGGCTCGCCGGCAAAGGGCAAGACCGCGCAAATGCAGAGGACAAGTTGGGGGCCAAAAACACAAGAATCCAGCCTTGTGCAAGCCTCGCTTGAATTATCTTTCTCCTGTCAATGTTCCCCAGTCCCAGACTAATGCCATCTCCCTTCCATTGAAGGTTAATCAGCAGACCAGCCCAGATCATCCTTGTGGTCCCTGGAGACTACAGACCCAAGCACCTCTATGGGAGGCATTTCGGAGACCAATATTGAAGAGACGTCACAGTTGTCACCCACACCTTCCACCAGCGCAGATACTCGCATCTCTGTGGGAATAAGTAGTAGTCAGGCTTCTGGATCACTCACTGGTGAACACGTCACACATTGAAGGTACACAGCAGGCGGAGCAGAGATGATCCAGGGATCCGACACTGGGAAGGATGCCGGAGGCCAGCACTCTGTTTGGTCCCAGTCCAATACATGCCCCTGGATTCGGTTGTCCCAGAGTTGCTGGATGAACAAAGGCAGAGTCATGAGTATCAGGAGGAGATGACAGGATAGTGCTCAGTCTGCAAGACCGACTGGAGGAGTCCCATCACCTTCTGTCCGAGGAGTTGGTGCCATCACTTCGACGTAATGAGGCTAACACTGCGAGGGTGGCATCCGAAGTAGAGACCTTTAGGCAGGACGTGTGCTCAATATGTGCTTCATGGTTCAATTCATGACCTCCATGGGTGAGGGCATGAGCTCAATGGTTGAGGTCATGAACTCCAGGTGTAGGGCTCAAATGCATGGTGCAGGCACGAGTGGAATCTATGGGTGTCAGCACTAAAGGACAGTGGGCAGGCAGCACGGTGGTGTAGTGGGTTAGCCCTGCAGCCTCACGGTGCTGAGGTCCCAGGTTCGATCCCGGCCCTGGGTCACTGTCCGTGTGGAGTTTGCACATTCTCCCCATGTTTGCACGGGTTTTGTCCCCACAACCCAAAGATGTGCAGGCTAGGTGGATTGGCCATGCTAAATTGCCCCTTAATTGGAAAAAATGAATTGGGTTCTCTAAATTTATTTAAAAAAACTAAAGGACAGTGAGGCTTCTGGATCTTACTCCAGCTGTGCCTCTATCCCCTGAATCTTCGGGTATCCGCAGGGAAGAGGATTGGTGGGAGGGATGTCCAGGCCCTTTTGCCCAGGGGATCCTGGGGGTGTCCTGCCCCCCTGACACCCCTCTCCTTGTGAGCGATACACCTCTAGCCCTGCATAGGGAGGAGACTGTAACAGATGAGGTGTATTGTTCTAGCTCACTGGGCCCTTAGATCATCCAGTTCAGTGGCAGGTTGTGTTCATCTGGGGCTGGTATAGCACAGTGGGCTAAACAGCTGGCTTGTAATGCAGAACAAGACCAGTAGGTCAGATTCAATTCATGTACCGGCCTCCCCGATCAGGTGCCGGAATGTGGCACACTGGTGTGATGTCACACGGGATTACAATGAATATTCAGTGAGGGGGGGGGAAGTCCTGGTGAGAGAGCTAGTTATTTGGGAACTTTCTGCCATCATCGGCGAGGGGCGTGGAAAATTGGAAATGCAATCTCAGCAGCAAGAATCCTGGTGGGAACCTCCCTTTGGGAGACTAAGCCCCCACGCCTACCGGAAAACGGACGAGAATCACTCCGGACTTTTTCCTCGAAAGGCCGGGGTGATTCCCCATTCTCCACAAGGCTAGCAGGCCTCTGGCGTGCGTCCCGCAGATCTGGCTGCCAGCGGGGCCCTGCTGGACAGACCGCGCGGCCGCGCATGTACACGGTGGCCACAAGGAGGTCTGCACATACGTGCGCCAGCTCACCTTGGCACGGGCGCCACCGACATGGCGGAGCCACCTAGCGGGCCCGCGCGGAGGAAGATAGGTTGCTCCCGGATCGTGATGGCCCGCCGATCGGTGGCACCCGATCGTGGGCCTGCCCGTTGTCGAGGCCTCCCCCCCGGTGTCCGATCCCCACGACCCCCCCACCATAACGGCCTAACGGCCACGTCAGCTGCAACAACTCCGAGTTCCCGCCAGGTGGAACCACATTAGAACGTCGCCAGCAGGTCTCAGCGGGCACTCGGCCCGTCGAGCGTGGAGAATCGCCGGGGGGGGACTTTTCCACCGCCCCCGACCAGCACCGCATCGATCGCGCGCACGTGAATGGCGGCGATTCTCCAGTCGCCGAAGAATCATGTGCTGGCATGGGGGCTTATTTTGAATAATTCTCCACCCCTGCGCAGAGCACGATTTTGGCGTGGAGGGTCGGAGAATCCTGCCCTGTGTTTCCCAACTTTCGCAGAATTCTGCGTCCATGTCTTCGTTCTCACTGGCGCAGGCTCAAAATTCTGCTCAATGTCTTATTTGCCGGTTGTTATTCAATGTGAAATTCAATAGTTTCATTTTTAAAGATAGATATTTCTGAACATCCTACTTCAAATAGATTGGTCAAAGCGATTGTCATGATATGCAAACATGCAACCAATGAACACTCAGAATAGGACACAACCAATGGGCAGTCGGGACACTCAGAGGTGGCATCACCACAAGGGGGCATGACATAAACTCTATAAAAGGGATGAGGCACTCACACCATGCCTTTTTCCACAGACAGACATCTAGAGAGTTAGATAGGGTTGATCAGCAGCATCACACCCCAGCACGTGGCTTAGAGCAAGCTGGTACAGTTAGACTGAATTACTACAGTTAGATTAGCAGAGAGTCAAACTCATTTGAGAACTGTGTTAATAGTTCAATAAACAGATTGAACTCATTTCAGAGTCTGGAGCATCCTTTAGTTAAGACTGCATCAAGCAGCAGCATTTGTTATCCGAAGCAGCATAACACAACAGCGATTGGATATTTTTTGTTTCTGATTGTATTTAATTTGTTCACCCTTAAGTTATTTGAAGGAATGGACTCTCATCATAAAACTGATGTAGTGAATGGTACATTTGAGGGTCAGAATTGAGTTGCATTGTTGATGTTCAGTAGCAGAGTCTTCACTCTGAACGTTTCACATCTATTATTTAAGATAGGAGCACTTTAATATAATACTTTAAGCCAAACCTGTGATCTTCACTTTTATCCATCAAGGCTCTGCATTTGAAGCAGTTTTCAAAAATCCCCCTTGTAGCACCAAAATATTGACACACCTTCCTTCTCAAAATAAAGAGATTCCTCACCTTGATGAGCACAAAAATTCACTTTTTTTATTCGTTCATGGGATGTGGCCGTCGTTGGCTGGGTCAGCATTTATTGCCCATCCCTGAGGGCATTTCAGAGACAACCACATTACAGTGGATCTGAAGTCATAGGTAGGCCAGGCCGGGTAAGGAATACACATTTTCTTCCCTAAAGGACATTGGCGAACCAGATGGGTTTCTACGACAATTGACAATGATTTCATGGTCACCTTTAGACTTTTAATTCCAGATTTTTTTTATTGAATTCAAATTTCACCGTCTGACATAGTGGGATTTCAACCCTGATTGTCTGCTTTAAAACAGATCACTCGTTTGGATTCTTGGTGCTAAAGAGTTGTGCACACAATTATTTAATATTGTATTCAGGCTTTATTATAAGGATATTGCATTGAATATGTAATCAAGTTTGCGACCACTGTTGTGCTGTTAATGATAAACTGTTTGCTCAAGCAAAAGAAAATCACAAGATACCTCAGCTAAAGGCACTAATCATGTTACACAAGACTTTAAAATGTTTGCTGCAAATCTGAAAGCCTTCAAGCAGAAATCAGCAGTAAGGTGGGTAATGGAGACCACTGACCTGAAAAAGGTACTTGCAAAGAAAAATTGCCATACATGTATTGAAAACTTTTTAGCAGTGTTTAAGCAACTCCCCATAGTGTAATATATGCTTAACACAGCAAAAAAGCAGTATTAAATTTAAGACATTTATTCAGACAATTGCTCAGAGGATATTGTGGCAGATTAATTAATTTAAAGAACTATTTATTTTGACATTTAAACTCTTTGTACCTTTAGCACTGTAAATCACCATAAACAAAAGCTTCCGTACAGGTAAGACCCATAACTGTTTGATGTCATTAGTTATACATGATAACATTTCCAATGTAAAATGACTATTCTGAATTTTTCGGATGCATTATGCTACTTCATGAAATCATATTAATAATAGTTCCAACATTGCCCTTTGTGTACAATTAATCCATTTGCGTTATATTGCAATACTGCTATGTTCTGAATGGGTAATTAAATAATCACTGCTATTTAACTTTAGCACCTTATATCACTGAAATGACTTAAAATTGCTTCACACACCTGTTATCATTTAGTGACTGCACATGGCAGCCATTTTGTAGCAGAAATCTCCCATGAACAAGAATGAGATACGGAACTAATTCACCTGTGCTTTTTAAGATGCTTGCAAGTTGCAATATATTTGGAGAAAAGACACATCTTCACCACTGAATCGAAGGTCTGGAGAATAAAAGAGCACTGCACAAATTCCAGAAACGTGCAAGAGCCATGCAAGAGCAAGTTAACATACAGGTTGCATTCATGGTTAAATAGCAGGGATGGGGGATCCCCATGAAGAGAACAAACATCACACATGAATTACCTTGTGAATATGAAAAACACAAATATATATAATAATTGAGAAAATAATCCTGAGAATGGATAAAGGGGACATTTTCAAGTTGACAGACTGCAACTATTGGGATGTCACAAGGATTTATATTGATGACAAAATGGAGAATTGTACAGTTCCCCTGCCAGCGAGTTTACAGGTGGGAGGCCCGTACAATTCCCCGAGTAATATTCCTGCTGCTCTCTTGCCCACGCCCTATCCGTCTGCTATCTAATGTGGCATGGACATGGCATTATTACCCATTTAAGAGCCGCTTCCCATCTGGCCTCAGTTTTGAACCTGGTGGGAGTTCAGGGGCAGGAGGGAAGCCCTCCTTGGGCCATGGACGTAAGGGCAAGGTCACCTCCCTGAAGAGTCTCCTTCCACATCAGGTGCCCTCTGCAGGTGCCGCTTCTACCTGGCCAGCAGCTCTGAGGCGGGACTTACTTGGAGCAATAAATGCTTGTGGGGCTGCTGTGACCAGTGGGGATGTATTCCTCATAGAGTCTTTAAGTGACAGAACAGGAAATCAGAGGATTCTGGTTGGAATGCTTCTGCTGCGGCAGCTGGTGGGAAAGTACACCAAATCTTCTGGCCTCAACCTCATTAGTTATGCACCCATGTGTTTTGCATCGTATTCCATTGCGAGGCAGGTCTGATGGCACGTGGTCTGCTATCTAGTTCAGGTGCTATGTTGAAAAGGTGCCCCACATCACTGACCCACCACTGAAGAAAGAAGGTGAACATATTGAAGATAAAGGGTGATCTCCATGAGCACTCTGAAACTGGCAGATGTACCTCCTGACAATGAGTTTGGATCACTAGGAATATTCTGAGGGAGGAAGATGGACCCCCTCCAGGACACCAATTCGAGAAGGTCCACCTGCAGATACTCCACTGACCCACTGCTGTGTAATAATAATAATAAGAAGAAGAATAATAACAATCACTTATTGTCACAAGTCGGCTTCAATGAAGTTCCGAACACCATTTTGTTTTGAATTTGTTTCACGATGGTGCGTTTACCTGCTGGTGCCGCAGAGAATAGAGCATGTGGGGTCGGGCCTTCATCTGCATCCCATTAGCGTGATGCAAACAAGTTTCACACTGGGCAACAGCAGGTATCCTGATCCACCACAGCGGTATCCTGATCCACCATAGCGGGCACTAGCAGAAGAGCCGTTGTAAATTCCTGCCGACACAAAAGCGATTGTTTGGCTTCCCGCCTTATTCTCCCCCAGCGCCCGCCATCGAACCTGCCAATGGGGGCTTGGGAGAATTCGGTCCCCTTATCGAAGGAAGGATGTACTTGCCTTGGCAGTGCAGTGAAGGTTCACGAGACTGACACCTGGGAAGAGACAGTTTCCTCTGATGAGAGGTTTAAAGTAATTTACATCTACAATCGCCGAAGCTTAGACGAATGAAAGGTGATTTCATTTAAATATATGAAATTCTGACAGGGTAGATGCTGAGAGACTTATTTTTCAGGCATGAAAGTCGACAACGAGAAGGCAATGTGTCAGGTAAGAGAGGTGAAGAATTTCTTCACACACAGGATTATGAATCTTCTGAATTCTTTACTTCAGAGATTGTAGATATTATGAAGTTCAATCATGATTTTTAGACTACTTTGGAAGGTAACAAAATATGCATAATCTCAACATTTCCAGGATTAGTTGGAGCAGGAAGCATTGCGCTTAAGTGTGTAGAAGTGAATACACAAGGTAGCTGAGGAACAGTGAAAGGATGTCAGCGGCCAAGCCTCTCATTGCTCTCAGATGATGAGTTCCAGAATGAGTATAATAAAAGACAGTTATTTCTGAGCATATGTTCTTTTTTTAAACAGCCTTCTCACTTGTCCTGGCATTTTAAAAATGTATATCGACACACCGCAAGCATCTCTTTGTACACTTTCTTTAAAAAATGTAACATTTTGGTGATATTGCCTTTTCTAATCCTCTTACAAGACTGTATCTCTTAACATTTACATTTTATCTATCATTTTACCAGTCTTCCTCACTGTAAACTATTTTTCAGAGTTTTGTGTCTTCCGCGAAATGTACAATCAAGTGTAATCATGTATGACAAAGTATTTAGTGTCCGACTGAATAGGACGTTTTGTACCACAAGGTTTCCATTTTAATAAGACCTGTATGTATTTTGCTGAAAGAGTTGAAGAAAATTTGTCAGGGAAGGCTCAACAACAGCCAAGGTGCATCTCCCCACTCCACTAACCCCCACCATTTATCATCCCATAAATTCATATTTATTTCAATTTACCTTCCTATACCCATTTAAATGATTCATTATCCCTCTTTCACTCTCATAACCTTGTCCAATATGCAGCCCAAGGACCTGTCAAAGAGCGAAGTTAAGATTCTGTATGGAGCAACCCCTTCAATCACAGGCTGTTTCTTTACCAAGTTTGCTGCTGGTAGGCCTGCTGGTGAGTCAATCAGCAGCAAATGTGGAAGAGAAACAAATTGTGATTGGAGGAACAGCAAACACCACTGGCGGTGAGTTTGAGACTTGGGGAGCTGAGGAGCAGGGCTGGGCTCAGGGAGCAGAGTGCTGGGGGACTTAAGACTGGGAGCCAAGGGCTGGGGAGTGGAGAGCCAGGAGCTGAGAAAAAGAACATAGAACATATAGTGCAGAAGGAGGCCATTCAGCCCATCGAGTCTGCACCGACCCACGTAAGCCCTCACTTCCACCCTATCCCCGTAACCCAACAACCCCTCCTAACTTTCTGGTCACTAAGGGCAATTTATCATGGCCATCCACCTAACCTGCACATCTTTGGACTGTGGGAGGAACCCGGAGCAGCCGGAGGAAACCCACGCAGACAGGGGGAGAACGTGCAGACTCCGCACAGACAGTGAGCCAGCGGAGAGTCGAACCTGGGACCCAGGCGCTGTGAAGCCACAGTGCTATCCACTTGTGCTACTGTGCTGCCGACCTCAGGAGTCGAAGGTCCCAGGCAGCAGAGATTCTGACCCAGGCAGCAGAGGTTCTGGGGAGCGCAAATGCTGGGAAATACAGTGCTGAGGATTGGCACCCAGGCATGAAAGAATGGAAGAATGGTGGTGGTGGTGGTGGTGGTGGGGGGGGGGGGGGGCAGTGAGTGTTGGGTGGTGGTTGAGAAAAATGAGGCAGGTGAGAGAATGTGGGACTGGTGAGAGAATGTGAGAGTGGTGATTGTGTGAGAGGAGTGATAGAGTGTGTGAGGGGAATGAGAGAGCATGTGGGGGTTGCAAGTAATCATCATTCTCATGCTTCGTATGGACCATCTGCAACTGCTCCCTTCCTGTGAAAGGAGCAATATCAAGGTTGGTTTAGCACTGCCAACTACCAGTGAGGAAGGGCCACATTCCATGATGCGATGCTTGTCCACCCTCGCCCTGGTCATCCGTGAAGCAGGAACCACTACAGCGTCCCAAGCTCTCTGCCCTCTTCGCGCCCTCACCATTGCCTGATAGTCTTCCTCCACTTCTTTTAGGGATTCCCCCTCGGTGCCCTACTCAACGGCCTCTTCATCAGAGGAGATGTGCTGCTCATCCATCTCCTCGTTTGTCAGTTACTTACCCCATTGTAGCACCAGGCTGTGGAATACCCAGCACACAATAACAATGTGGGGGCTATACTGCAGGACTGCAACTGCGTCTTCAACATCCCAATCGTCTGCTCCACCGAAGCACAAGTAGAAGCTTGAGCCTCATTATAGCTCATCCCATAACCCCACCTAACCTGCACATCTTTGGACTGCTGGAGGAAACTGGAGCAGCTGGAGGAAACCCTTGGCCATAGTTGAATCCGGCTCTCTGGCGCTGTGAGGCAGCAGTGCTAACCACTGTGCCGCCATATACCCAAGTCATCAGCGAGTCCTGAGGAGCTAATCCTGTAGCCAATTAGCTCCCTCAAATACCTCGGCTATTTGAGAGTGGCAAAGGATGTAACTGTCATTAATGCTACACAGGAACCTAGAACACACCTGCAGAATGCGCTTGTCATGGTTACAGAGGATTTGGACGTTCAGGAAATGGGAGCCCTTGCAGTCAATCAAAAGGCACTCCTTGACGCCATGTGGAATGGAGAGCTACTTGTGTGCAATCAATGGCTCCTTGCACGTGTGAGAAGCCAGCTATCTTCGTGAACCCCATGGCTCTGGCATCCTGCCTTGCCTTGTTCCAGCCAAAATTGGTGTAGTGATGCAACCTCATGAACAATGCATCCATCATCACTTCGCTAATGCACAATATGCAGAGCCCATGGGGATGCCACAAAAGTCACTGGTGGAACCCTGAAAGGGGTCACTGGCAGTGAAACTAAGGGTGGCTGTGGCCTTCAGGGCAATAGACAATGGCCTGCAGGTCAACAGGGGGCCTCTGGGTTCATGTGATTGGAGAACCTTGCAAAGATGAGCGACCATGTCCCTGGACATCCAGAGTTTCCTCCTGCACTGTTCACACTCATCTCCAAGAAAGCCAGTTGCCACCTGTAAGCCCAGGACTAATGATGTCACTTCTGAGATGCCACACTCTCTGTGGCTCAGCTTTTGGAAGCTGGGCAGACCCTGCCACCCTTTCCTCTTTAGGGTTCTGCTCCTATCTCCGGGTAGTCAGAATTTCTTGCAGGCATTGTCTCTTGCCTCATGGCTGGAAGGATTACTGACAACTCTACTGGCTCCATTTGTGTCTCTCTCCAAGGGCAGAATCCAGTCCACATCCTGACCCCTTACCCATCCTAGCCCGGGAGCAGCCTTCCGATGGTCATGACTGCTTTACGAGCCATCATAATGAGCACCACTCTCTTACAGTCGCCCAGACTGGACAAGACCCTACACCAGTCTCTCCCCACTCAGCCTGACTTATAGGCAGCAGCTTTGGAGACTGACCCTCTTGAGCCCAGAGGTCTCATGAAAGGCAAAGGCATCAGCCCCATGGTTAACAGTGAGATGAAACCTCTGAAACAGCGGGGGAATGGCCTTTGAGGATACCACTGCAACAACAACTGTTTGAGCTGGGTGGCATGGTGAGCTATGAATACTTTGCTAGTAAAGAGTTAATGTTCTCTGGTGCTTAAGTTGTAATGGGATATTAATTATTGAATAGATAGGAGCTGATTTAGCACAGGGCTAAATCACTGGCTTTAAAGGCAGGCCAGCAGCACGGTTCAATTCCCATACCAGCCTCCCCGAACAGGTGCCGGAATGTGGCGACTAGGGGCTTTTCACAGTAACTTCATTTGAAGCCTACTTGTGACAATAAGCGATTTTCATTTCATTGCACTTATTTAATAGACTGCACCAATACATAAAGGGGATGCAGGTGGCATGTTGTGTTTTGGAGAAGTAATTACGGAACACAATAAACCTGGAGTTGAAGAGTTGAACTTGTTTCCGAGTTCTTATTATAGAGTCACCATCGGAGCTTAACACACTTGTCTAAGATGGAATTTGGAATTTCCTGAATAGGGAGCTCAACGTACAAAGGTTAACTGGTGTGTAGCAATCAGTGGCACTAGCAAACATCAGAACTGAATTAGTGGGCATAATTGAATTTTCTGTTAAAGCTAAGGATTGTCAATAGACTTTGGGGGGTTATTAACCGGGCAGGCAAGAGTTAGCTCATTGCTGTCATAGCTCCAACTACTTTGATTAACATAAATAACCAAGTAAACAAAATCAAATGAACTGAGGGACAAATTAAACGGACAGTCCCTTAAAGGGAAACCGCCTTAAACGAAAACAAAATATGATTCACAGGGTCAATAATGCATCCCAGCCCTTGCATCACCCAACGAGCATGGAAGGTCTCAAGAGTGCCAGTGGACATGGCATGCTTCCTTTCCAGGGACTATAAATGCAGCCATGGGAAGGGGCAAGTAATTGGGTCGGACAACCCCCTTGATCTCCTGCTGCCTGGACCTCTTGATGGGAATTTTGGCCATATTGAAGTTAACATGATCAGTCATTAAATCAATGGCACCCCCCCACCCCAAAGTTGTGGCTCCTACCAAGCCTTGAATTCTGGACACCCACCCACTGAGCCCAGCTGCCCAGGCTTCCTGGCCCAGGACCTCGGCACTTCCAAGAAGGCAGACACTCTTCAGCTCTGGATTCCAACCTTCCGGTTAGTGAGCTTTACAAGTGGTTTTGTTACCCCCTAGTTATTGAGTCCTTCCCTCTCCCTCTTTAAGGCGTCAACCCATTTCTCCCTCTGAGAGCCAGTTCAATAGCAGTTGCCCCACAATTGCCACCCACCCCTGCTTGAGAACATTGTTGTTCCCCCATCTCTGTGCCGCCCCTGTACTGCAGTGCCTGAGACCTTGGAACCACCCTCCACAACCCAGCCCCGTTCAACCAACTCCCCACATAATCAGTCCCGAGGAGGGGTCAACAGCCTCCCCCCCCAAGCCCCAGTCTGGAACTGACCTTTCAGGCCTTCCCAGCCCCCTTGACCCCACTGTGCTGCCCCGGCTCCATGCTTCTGGCCTGTGACCCCCCCCCCAGCCCCACGCAATCCCTGACTGTGTGACATCCCTGCATTGCGAGCCCCTTAACTGACTCCTTCTTCCCGTTACTGAGCTCGCCGATGTCCTCTCTCCCCATGAACTCCCTGGTGAATGGTGGCAATCTGTGCGTTCAACTCCAAACTCCTCCTCGGAGATGAGGTCGCCTGGTTCCATTTTTAAAAACCTGATGCAAAACCCACCAGCATGATGTCACAACGACGTGGGTGGACCTTCCAAGAAGGGGAAGGTTATAGATGGAATGCCCACCAATGAGATGCTGCCACATTATATTGAGGTTCCCGCACAGAAAAGCAGGTTATATCAATGGCGGGTGGCATGAACGATCGTATTGTGAGATCGTGCTGGTACAAAATTTGCTCACTGGCCCCTTAAGTAGGAAAACATTTGGATTGTGGCCCCCTATGTGAAAATGTTGGATAAGCTGGGCTGATGTGTTACCCACAACCGACGATAGTGTTCAGCCCCATAGACCTTCTTTGTGACCATTTTAAAGATGGGTTTATGTTAGTTGGTTTCTAATCCTCATACATCCCTAAACTTATTGCATAAAAATAGTGATAGAAAGACTTAACCTACTCAGCTAGCAATTTGCTAAAGAACTCTCACATTAAGTCTGAAAAGACTTTCTCCCTTCGACAGGAAGGGGGGGGGGGCTGCAATCACTCCCGAATTTATTGCATAATTATTGGTCAGCAAATGTGGAGAAGGTGAGACGATGGTGGGAGGGGGAGGAGGCAGATTGGGTCAGGTTAGAGGAGGAGCCTTGCAAGGGTATGGGCTTGAGGGTGCTGGTGATGGCCCCGCTGCCATTTGTCCCGAGGAAGTATACGAGAAGACGGTGGTGGAAAAAGTTGGAACCAACTGGAACTTTAAACTGCGTCACATGTCGGTGATGACTCTACTGTACAGGAATCATAGCTTTACGTCAGGAGATGGATGGGCTACATAGCAGATGGAGGGAGGAGGGGTTAGAGCGGGTCAGGAACATGTTTGTGGAGGGGAAGTTTGTTGGACTAGAGGAGCTGCAGCAGAGGTTCCAGCTACCAAGGAGGAGTGAGTTTAGATAGCCACAGATGCGGGACTATGCGCGCAAGGAGCTCCCTTCATTCACTCATGTACTGGAGGATATGCATTTGGAGAAAATGTTGCTCTTGGATAAAAGGGGGATAGTAGGGTTGGGGATATATATGGGTGGTTGGGGGCAGCAAGGCACGGCCTTAGTGAAAAGGGTCAAGGAAACGGGAGGAGGAATTGGAAAGGGAGATATGATGGGGGCTTTGGTGCAAAGTAATACACTGAGTGAACTCAACCTCCTCTTGCGCAAGGATGAGGCTTATACAATTCAAGGTCGTGCACAGGGTTCACATGACTCGGGTGAATGGTTTTTTTCCAGGGGTAGTGACAGGTGCAAAAGGTGTGGGAGTGGGCCGGTGAACGATATCCATATGTTCTGAGGGTGTGAAGAGTTGGGGAACTTTTGGGAGGTGGTGCTCGGGAACGTATCAAGGATTCTATGGGTTAAGATGAAGCTGGACCTTATGGTGGCGATCTTTGGGGTGTCAGAGGTGCTGGAGCTGCTGGAGGGGAATGGGGCTAATGTTGTGGCCTTCGCCTCTCTGATTGTCCGGCCATGGATACTTTTAAATTGGAGGTTGGGATTGTGGTATGATTGGGAAACTTAGTATGAGTTTCTCAGGTTGGAAAATCAAATTTGCCATAAGGGGGGTGGGGGGATTGCTTTGAGGTACAGTGGAGACCATTCATGGCTATACTTGAGGAGCTGTTTGTCACGGGGAGAGGGTTGGAATAAATGGGGAAAATGTCCAAACTGTATTCTACGTTGGATGTTAAGGTCCTGTTATTATGTTGAATATGTTTGGAATAAAATACCTTTAAAAAAAAAGGCTTTCTCCCTTTACTTCCTTAGCCTAGCAATAGCTACCTTACCTGATATTTGTATTTTTGTTAGTGCTTCTGTCATTCACCCCATAAATTCAGGTTTCGTCCTGTGGAAACTGCTCTTAGTCCCCTCCAAGAACACAATAAAGAAGAATTCATTCAGTATATTTGATATCCGGTAACATTTGATTTCATGTCATCCTTACTTTTATCAGCTGGTCGCCGTGGATATATTTTTGGACGTCTTTAATAATCTCTGCTATTCTAACCTCATTTTTATTTTTGCTTTCTGAACTTAATATTCAGAAGCTATATTTCTATTATGAAAATCTCCATGAGGTCCTGATCTCTATGTTTATCAGCTATTTTGATGTACAAGCTTGCCCTATATAGACAGTATTTCCTCTACCTCCTGTGCCAACGCCACCTGCTTCTGCTCACCTGCTCATCTTTATAGCTTATTTCCTCCACTCTCGTGCTGTCCAAATATCTTAGTGTAGATGTGTCGAAACAGGTGCTGGAGAGGGTTTGAGTGATGTAATGAAATATGTGTATGCATCCAGCCAGATATAGTGGAAAAGCAGAATGCTGATGATGCCGGAAATTTGAAACAAAAACAAATGCTCAGCAGAGCTGGCAGAATCTGTGCAAAGAAATGTAACATTTCAGGTCAATGAGCTTTCATGCAAATTGGGAAATGTTACAGCTGTACGGCCAGAATCTCCGGCCATTCGCTGGCGGAGGGATTCTCTGGTCCAACCAGCAGCGCACATCTGCCTGTGGGTTTCCCATGGCTTCAATGAGAATTCTCATTGATAGTGACGGGAACAGAGAATCCCGCCGCCAGCGAATGGTGCACTGCGTCCCATCGCCGAGAGACATGAGGCCCGCAGGCTGGAGAATCCCACCCACGTAATCTGTTGTGAGCAAGGGACGGGAGGGACAAAGACAAAGGTAGGACTGTGATGAAGTGGAAGACAGCACATTAAATTACAGAAATCTTACAGGACTAAAGAGAATAGTGTTGGGGCTTAAGAAACATTGAAACACGAGATATGCCTCGAGCAGGTGTGCTGCTGTCTGAAGGAAAAATGAGAGAAAAACAGAAACCTGCACAGAAAACGAAACAGAATGACAGAGAGCTGGCGCCGGACAGAACCAATAGTCTGAAATTGTAAAGTTTTTTTTCCTCATTTTTCATCTCGTGCCTCCAAACAGAAGGTAGGCCTTCCGGCCAACCTACATCTCTGCGGCCAGCAGTCTCCACATTCATTCCAGGGGCGGCATGCTTGACTTCTAACCCGGCCCGTGAATCCCCAACCCTCCCACCACCCCTCCAACTCTCTTATCCGTCACCCCTCTTCAACCCCAACCACCCCATCCACTTCACCCCCAACCCACTACCCACCCAAACCTCTCCACCACCCCCCCCGCACAACCTTTTAACCCCACCACCACCCAACCCTCTCCACCCCCCCCCGCACAACCTTTTAACCCCACCACCGCACAAACCTCTCCACCCCCCCCGCACAACCTTTTAGCCCCACCGCCGCACGACCCTCTCCACCCCACCCCGCACAACCTTTTAACCCTGTCATGATATTCAAACACACACATCATGATAGACACACCAACAGACAAATCAGAACACACAACACCACAACCAATGACAGAAAGATATAAAAGCACAGACACGACCCCCGGTGGTCAGTATTAGCTGCAGAGGAGGACCAGGACAGATCTGTTACCAAACACACTCAGGGAGACAGCACGTGCAGAGTATCCAGAACGAACTGTATTATAAAAGTTAAAATAAAATAGAGTTGTACCACATACAACTGTGTTGGCTCATCTGTGCACCAGAGCACCCAACACCACATGGTACAGGAGTGGATCGATACCTGCCGGCATACCTCAGTGTACACAGACAACCAGCAGTGCCCAGGCAAAATGATAGAGCTCCCGGTTCCGCAGCCGCTCCAGTGCTACGGCGATCTCCGCGAAAACTGGCGGCGATTCCGGCAATGGTTCGAATTGTTCCTGGTGGCAGCTGAACTCCAAGACCTGGATGATAGCGAAAAAATTGAATTTCTCCTCACCATCGCCGGTGCAAGGGCAAGAGAAATATTCACAAGGTTCAGGTTCTTCAGGAGGCAGCAAAGGTACGATTACCAGGCAGTCCTGGACAAATTCTCCAAGTACTGTGAAGAAAACGCAATCCAATCGGCAAGTAAAGGTAAGAAAAGCTGCAGTACTCACCTCGTGGCTGGGATCCCGGAGCCCGAATTCCCAGAGGCCGAAATCCCGGGCCTGAGAGAGGGCTGGGTCGAGGTCGGCGGCCATCTTGCTAAAGGTATCACGCTAGCACAGTTGCGCGAGCAGTGCGCAGAACCGGAAGTTTCGTTTGCGCATGCGCGAGATGCTGCGCATGCGCAGTCAAGAAAACGGCCATCGGTAAAGGAACAGCGATCTGAGCATGCGCAGTCGCTTCCTACGTGCTACATACCGAGCGTCAGGATGTCAGAGGCCCCAGACTGCACCAATTTAAAGGGGAAATGTCCCAAATCCAATTTAAAAGGGAAACGTCCCAAATCAAAAAAAAAAAAAATCTGTTAAAGCTGTAAAACAACCTTCCCTCACCTGGAATGACAGCACATTGCCGCAAATTGACCCAGGAGATGAATTTGACCTCCGAAGAACCCTCCAACAAGCAGTTACCTACGCACAAGCCGATGATTCCGACCTCGAATACTTCGATGACGATCTTTACAGTGTTTCCGGACCTCGCGAGCCCAATGATAGCTCCGTGGTCCTATACGACTATGACTCGGACGAACCTTTCGTGTTGCACATTGGCGGCCCCCACATTGAATCCGACGCAGATGCGGATTCATTTTTCGGATTTGAGGATCTTCAATCCAGCAGATATGACGTTCCAACTTATCAGTACCAGATGATGCTGCAGCCTGACATTAACAGACAGGGAGCGGTGCAAGCACACGGAGAGCGCCCTGCTGCCACACAGAGCGTGGTCCACGTCCCGCTCAACGTTCCCGACTCTATGAAAGAAGACATGCAAGACTCCAGAGCGCAGTCTTCGCATGAACCAGAAGTGACTCCAGTGTCACAAGCTTCCACAGCAAGCTCGTGGACAGACTCCACAATTGCAGAAATGCAAG
Organism: Scyliorhinus torazame; assembly: GCF_047496885.1. Lineage (NCBI taxonomy): Eukaryota > Metazoa > Chordata > Chondrichthyes > Carcharhiniformes > Scyliorhinidae > Scyliorhinus > Scyliorhinus torazame. The sequence goes on along the minus strand of NC_092714.1, from coordinate 93,385,798 downwards.
ACTCCAGAGCGCAGTCCTTGCACGGACAAGAAGTGACTCCAGTGTCACAAGCCTCCAAAGAGAGCTCGTGGACAGCCTCCACGATAGAAGCAACGCAAGACTCCAGAGCGCAGTCCTTGCACGAACAAGAAGTGACTCCAGTGTCACAAGCCTCCACAGAGAGCTCGTGGACAGCCTCCACGATAGAAGCAACGCAAGACTCCAGAGCGCAGTCCTTGCACGAACAAGAAGTGACTCCAGTGTCACAAGCCTCCACAGAGAGCTCGTGGACAGCCTCCACGATAGAAGCAACGCAAGACTCCAATGTGCAGTCCTTGCAGGAACAAGACCATGAGGGTCTAGCAACCTCTCCTGACCAACCAGCGGCAGACGATGCAAGTCTACCATGCTCCACTACACAGCAGCATGACCATGATGGTCTCTCATGCTACAATGAAGGGCACAGCGCTGAAGACTGTTCAAGCCCAACTGAAGACAAGCCAAAGGAATCGCCTCGTCCAAGCCCGAAGAAAAAAGGTTTATGCGCTGACCTTCAGGATCATTATAGCCGAACAGAGATTAATAATGCTGCACGGCCACAGAAGGATGCTGAGGATTTGCTAACGAAATTAATTGAATGTTTAACTTGCAAGGAGCAGACTGAGAATTGCCAGTGTTTTAGTACGGATCGAAAAAATGGACAAGACATTGATCCTCAGGTAATGGAAATAACACAACCCGAATCATATCTACAGCAGGGACAAATGTCTCCCTTCAACACAACGCCGCAAAATCCCAACTTCGGAGACCAGCAGTTAGTCAGTAATGACTCTTCAAACCTTGAGGGGAACATTAATTGCATTGAACCTATACACACTCCACTGATAAATGAGCAGAACATTGGAGCAAGAATCCTGAGGACACCGACATCGAGTAGCCAGATAACGAATTTAAAACCCACAGCAGTTTCAAGTGAACCAAGTGTGCTTTCCACTAATGGTGAAGATGCAGATAAGGTCGACCCGATTATCCATTGTACCACACTAACCCCAGTGATTAAGCAGTTATGTATGGGGAGTATAATGTGGGCAATTGAGAACAGTAAAAGAGAGACTGTGACCATGCCAGTCCCAGCAAAATCAGACCCAGAGACCATGAAGGCATGTACATTAGACAAAGATACATATGAGGTACCTGAGAAGAAAAGTGAAACGGAATGTTCTTTGGAAAATAGTACAATGTCGATAGAAACATTGGATCCTATATTCGAGACCATACATATGGGAGAATTTGGGGGTAATAAACAAGGTTCTGCAATGTCTGGGGGAAGATTTAAAATTCCAAAGAAGAAAAGCCCAAATGAAGGACAACGGCAAGACAATGACAGTCCACTGACATGGTGTGCACCACCAGATGAAAACTCTGACAATTTACCCAACCCTAGTGAACAGCAAGCTGCTAATGAGGATCTATCCACGGGATGTGAGACGAGTGACGACAGCATCCCACTTCCCATGCAAAAGGTGCAAGGTGACAGACCTCGCCTAGTGCGTACCGAGGCACTCGACGATCACAGTGGGACCACTGACGACTGCGGTGGCGGCGCACCGCTTCCACCCTCGATGGCTCGAGCCTCTCCACTGGTTGGTGCATTCCTGCATGTTCCGACTCCAGAAGTGCAGCTTCAGGGAATCTCGGCTGCCTCCAGTGAACCTGTTGGGACTCCGGACGGGGGGCATCGACGGAAGGCAGACCGGACTCCAGATGGGGAGCAGCCAAGCACCGACTCTGATTCGCGCACGCCAGACCTTGCTCCGGACGGGCGGTGTCGCGGCCTCGGTGATGGCACGCTCAGGGTGACGGCGGATGCCACGGCGACAGGGAATGGATCGCGTGGCAGTCCCACTGGGTCGGCAGTGGCAACCAGCACCGGCGGTCCAAGATGGACACACCAATTCGCGCCATCGCCAGACGTTGATGCGAGCAACAATTCTCTCTCCAAGGCGACATGCTTCGACGTTTCTCTGCGGAGTCGCCCTTCCGGCACAGCAGGTGGCCGGAACCAGCGTGCACGGTCTCGGCCAACTTCCACATCTGGCACCGTCATCGCCTTGCATGATATTAGTGATGGTGCTACTTCGATGGCAACGACCCATCGGCTACAAGATGCCGTCCACCACAAACATAAAAAGAAAACAGACTCCACCTTGTTCCTGGCATGCAGGGCGGATGGATTGGTGCGTAGGCGCAATCAGCGAGCTTTCCGCCGCCTTCCACGCTCGCAACTGAACCGTACGCACACGCCGGATCCTCCACTGGTTCCCAAGGATGACTTCGTGGAGATGCCACGGATCATGCCCCTTCCATCGCCACCAGAACCAAACCACAGCCAAGGCAACAATAACAAAGATGTTGAATGTTATATTTGCACGAATGAAAAACCAAGCACTGCACGAAGTACAACAAATGGTAAAGTAGAGACTTCGGCAACAGCATCACCTCCAACAGTCCAAGGTGAATCAGTGTGACCCCAAATCTCCACAGCTGAACCGGCTTGAGGACCAGCCCATTCTTGAGGCGGTCACCCATTAGACTGGACTTATAACGCTGTTCATACGTTCAAAAAGTCAAACACTTCTGTATTATAACCTGTTGTTGTTTATTGTTCCAGATATCGTCTGACCGGACCACTGTTCAAGTTTTTTTTCTCTCGCATCCATGTTTTGTTATGGTACAACCTTGTTAGTGTGACACACCCGACATCGCCCCATGTAAATAGTTATGCCATATACACACGCTGTACACAACACACACACACACACTCTTCGATGCACTCACGACACAATTATATTTATAACCACGTAGGCACATATCTTTGTAAAAAGGGGGGATGTCATGATATTCAAACACACTCATCATGATAGACACACCAACAGACAAATCAGAACACACAACACCACAACCAATGACAGAAAGATATAAAAGCACAGACACGACCCCCGGTGGTCAGTATTAGCTGCAGAGGAGGACCAGGACAGATCTGTTACCAAACACACTCAGGGAGACAGCACGTGCAGAGTATCCAGAACGAACTGTATTATAAGAGTTAAAATAAAATAGAGTTGTACCACATACAACTGTGTTGGCTCATCTGTACACCAGAGCACCCAACACCACAAACCCCACCACCGCATGACCCTCTCCACCCCCCCGCACAACCTTTTAACCCCACCACCGCACAACCCTCTCCACCCACCCCCCCGCACAACCTTTTAACCCCACCACCGCACAACCCTCTCCACCCCCCCCCCGCACAACCTTTTAACCCCACCACCGCACAACCCTCTCCACCCCACCCCCGCACAACACTCTCTCCCTCCTCTTCCCCCCACCCAACCACACATCCCTCTGCACCCTGTTCGTGTTGAGGGGGCTCTCACCTTACAATCTTATGATGTATTCCCTTGTTCAAATTTCCTTGACCCAAACATTACACACACATAATTTTGGGCTGCCTCCTCCAAGGCATATGATTTTCCTTAATTAACTTATTTACAGTACTCACATGGAGTTTTATTACTCTAATTATAACTTGCTAATGTATGGTTATGGCCTCAACTTTGTCAGCTTTTATTTTGCTCAAAATCACCATCTTCTTGCAGGTCAAACCACATACTAGCTTGGTCTAAGGCTAAACAAATGAGGCAGGATTCTCCGTGGACTGATGTCAAAATCAGGAAAGGCAATTAGGCAGAGAATCAGTTGTGAATCCAAAATCGTGGCGGGCGCCGGACAAATGCCAGATTGTCATACTCCGATGCCTTGACAGCAGCATCAATGCGTTCTACTCTGCACGTACAGTGAATGCCGCCCGCATATCATTAACGGGTCCTACCGGGATTTCTCCGGAGCTTCTGCGATGCTTTGCCTTCGCTTGAAGGAATTACCGATGACAACTTTCAGTTGTGCTTTTAAAAATCAGGAAACAGACGCCGTGGACGGTGAGGGAGAGAGAGGAGGTAGAACACGCAGAGGTTGCCGGACCTGCCACTGGCTGGGTTGGTGGGGGGGGGGGTTGGAGCCAAGCCCGAGGGGGCAGCGATGGGTGACGGGGGGTGACCAGGGGATGGACCGTGGGGTTGGGGTGACCCCCCTTGGGGGCTGCACGCCCCACTGACCGCCCACCCTGGCCCCTGGTCATGCAGAGTGACACTGGCCGTATGGATGCCCCCAACCCAACCGGCCACCAGCGGGGCAGAACGCAGCCCACCCAAGGGCAGCACCCACGGTAGCCGCTGCAGGAGGGCACCGGATGGGGCCCGCGGAGTGTACCACTGGCATGGTAACCCAACCACCGGTATCCCTGGCAGCAGGGATGGACACCAGGGCCAGAGGCCCCCATGGTGCTGGGCACCAATGGGGCCAGGGGTGTGATGGGTAGAGTGCCGTAGATACAGCTGGGTGTGGGTGGAGGGTATCAGACGGGGCCAGGGCCTGCAGTGCAGACCAGTGTCAACGTGCAGCTCGGTGGACTCGGTTGGGCACGAGAGTTCACACCATGCTGACATATTTGGCCTTAACCCTCTGCAGGCTATGGGTTTCAGAATTCAACCAGATGTTCTTCATCCTAGTCGCCACAGCCCGGGGGATGCACTGAGGTTGTACAAGCTGGAGCCGCTTGAAGAAAACCCTGCACCAGCAGAGCTTACCCCAGAGTAACAGGAGGAAGCCATTGAGGATGGGGAGCCAGCCGCCCAACAGGCCAGGAGGAGGAGGTGCTGTATGAGGCTTCGAATGTACCGGCACCGCCTGTCAGTCGAGGAACTGCCGGACCTGTCTAAGACTTTGGCTGAGCAGGGAGACAGTGTGACATATCTGCCAGATCGTGGCGCACCTGGCACTGTGGGAGAATGGGCGAGGACACCCGCTCCCGGTGACCGTCAAGGTGACGGTCGCCCTGAACCTTTACGCAATGAGGTCCTTCCAGGTGCTGAGTGGGGACATGTCAGTAATCTCACAGACTTCGGTGGACAAGTGCATCCACACCGTAAACAGAGGCCCGATATGCCCAGTCGGCACAACATATAAAATTCAATGTGGACTGCGCCCACCAGGATGCCCGAGCAGCGGGGTTTGCCATCGTCACCTCAGGTCCAAGGGATGATCAACAGGATGAATATCACCCTACGAGCACTGGCCCATGACAGGCCGGTCTTCATAAACCGCAAGGAGTTCCACTTGATGAACGTGCAGCGAGTGTGTGACCATCAGCTGCACATCATGCATGCCTGTGCCCGATACACGGACACTGTGCATGATGCTTTCATCCTGGCACACTCGACGATTCCTGACATGTTCGAGGTGCAACCCCCATTCCCACAGGCTGAGGGGTTGGCTCCTAGGTGACAGGGGTTATCCTCTGTGGTCGTGGCTGATGACTCCTGTCCGGAGGCCACAGACACACCCGGAGACCTGCCACAACGAAGCTGTGCTTCGGCATCCTGAAGATGCAGTTCAGGTGCCTGGACCACATTGGAGGGGCCCTCCAGTATGCCGGTGAGAAGGTCGCCTGCGTCGTGATGGCCTACAGCGTCTTCCACAACATTGCGCAGCAGAGGGGCGGCGTGCTGGAGGAGAGGGATGAACGGCCGGCCTTGTCCGACAAGGAGGATGCGGGGGAGGGCAATGATGGCCAGAACATGGGGTTTGAGCCATTCAGGCACAGGAGGCCGCACAATGGATGCGCCAGGGCCAATGCGCATAGGATGATCTGATCGCCTCAATGTTCACCGAATCGGGGGTCTGGCCAGCAGCACAGACATCTCATCTCCCACCTCCCCCGCCAGGCCGTCCAACTCCTCCCATGAACACCCACCCTGTGCTACTGCCCCTGTGATTACTACCTGTCCCATCACGGGGTGTGGGCCCTGAGTTGGCAGCAACAGCGGGTCTGATGCATGGGATGTTGGATGATGACCACCCCTGGGGCTGGTTTAGCACAGGGCTAAATCACTGGCTTTGAAAGCAGACCAAGGCAGGCCAGCAGCACGGTTCAATTCCCGTACCAGCCTCCCGAACAGGCGCCGGAATGTGACGATGAGGGGCTTTTCACAATAACTTCCTTGAAGCCTACTTGTGACAAACGATTTTCATTTGATTTCATTTTTTTTTCATATTGCAAATTCCATACAGATTATCACTGATTCCATCATGGCCAACATCTTCGGCTGAACCAGATGGCCTGTTCAACCAGACTATCATATTCAATCCTCAACTGATTTTGCCACCCTATATAATTCTATCACAAAGGCCATCTACGTCCATCTTCACAATATTGTGTGCCTCTATCCCTAACTTTGTCCATCTGTTGCTGAAACCCTTCTCCATATCTTTGTTACCTTCAGTCTCAATTCTTCTTATGTTTTTCTGGCTGGGTGTCAGTGCTAAGATGCTAAGGTGGCACTGGCAGGGTGCCAGGCTGGCAGTGCCAAGGTGCCTTGGTGGCACCAGGAGTGCAATACACATTTTGATGCGATGACGCAGCCCCAATATCTCACCCTGCCCGGAAGCCAACCAGCCGGTGACCTCGGGTTGCCTAGGAGACCGTCGCAGATACTGTTCCACCTGGCCGCCAAGCTGGGATCTCCTCAGTGAGGCCAGTAGATGCTGGATACGGTTAGGTCCGGCAGCAGCAGGGCTAGGTGGGTTCTTAAACTCACTTCGCTGTGCAAGACCACAATGGGCGGGACCCAGATTGTGACGTCTCGTGAGCTGTAACGGCCATCGGGAATCCCAGTGGAGATCTCCTCCGGGATCTATCAGCTGCGTCGTGCCCCACCTCTGACTGGATGCAGCTGGGAGATCCCACCATCGTATTTTGCAGCACAGAAGGAAACCATTCAGGCATCTTGTCTGTTGGTTATTACTGGAGTAATCTAAAACTAATTCCATTGCTTTGCATTCCCCCATCACTTATCATCCCTGTTTCATTTTCCCTTAAAAGATGCAATTTCTTGTAAACGTCTCTTGCTGTCAATTTTAAGTGAATGGCCCTGCAGCACTGAATTTCAAACCAGAGGCAAATGATTTTCCCTGTACATTCTGTGATAGCTCTTCATAATTTTAAAAACTGTTGTTAATTTTCTCAACCTCTCCGACTATCTGTAGGTTCCTAGTCCTGGTAGCACTCTGGTACATCTACATCAAAAGTTATGCATAATTTTGATGTTCTTTCTATAATGGGGAGCCTAACATGATATGCAAGACTTAAGTGGCCTAACCACTACCTTCAGTAAATGTTTTCTTACCTCTTTGCACTTGTGCAGTATGCCACTATGATAAAAGCATATCAAAATGGTATTGCCACTTGTAAACTCTGCTTACTGCACCAATTTCCTTACAAAATGCCAAATGTGCTTGCAAGTAAACATTTTGTTTTAACACCATAATACCATAAGACCATAAGACATAGGAGCTGTTGCTCATTTTAGCCTTAGTTTAATTGCTCTTGTTCTATCACCTTTGCTCTTGAGTCGCCAGGTATCTTTCTGATACCGCCACATGGTTCAAGTCCGAGTAATGATCAATAATTCAGCACACCGCTTAGTAAGAGTTAAATCAACGCACATTTCTTATATACAGCAATCAATACTTATACATTAATTCTACTTCTAAGCTACTTCCTACAACTAACAGGCCAATACTTAACTTTGGAAATGGCCCACCAGGTCAGGGAAACGAATGGCCTTTCGTATGGGTTCTGAGCCTGCGGGATTCAAAGCTGATACAGGTCGATAGTCAGGAGTGTCTATCTTGTAGCGAGCGTTGGAGTAAGACTTACGATTCTTGCGGCTGTTGTAGAAGGTCAGCAGAAGGGTCTCGAAGGGTGCGGGAGGATGGAGAGAGAGCGATTTGACTTTGGACTCTATTCTTATAGTCCCCAGGGGCTTCCCGGCTTTCGGGGCGGACCCTGTACCTGGTTCCAAGTGATTGGTCTTGGTCCCAATCACTTGGTTCGAAATTCTCCAATGCTGGAGCGATTCCTTGATCGATGGGCGGTTTCGAGGTGCTCATTCACCTCTCTTTGTGTAAGCTCCTGCTGGCGCCGAAAAGTCTGGGTTGGCTTTGTGTGTCTAATTTGTTGCACATTGTTCCCGGGGATTGCTAATTAGTATGCAGATGGCTGGTGTGTTGTTGTGTTGATGGCTGCAGATATCGATTCTGTCTGGCCTCCCCAGAGGCGAATACACTGTTTTACCTGCAGCTGTCTTTTGAGTCCTGTTGGCTGATTTTCCCATCAGCCTCTTCCGTTTGCCATTTTAAATCGGGGTTTGGCCATTCTAATCGGGAGTTAGCCATTTTAACCGGCTACAGAGCAGAATTAGGCCACTCGGCCCATCGAGTCTGTTCTGCCATTCAAACATGGCTGATATTTTCTCATCCCCATTCCGCTGCCTTCTCCCCATAACCCCTAATCCCGTTTAGATCTTATTTCCGCAAAGTACATTGGTTCCTTTGTACAAACATTGTCACCAAGCATATTTTCTTTCTTGAGAAACAATGGTTTGGGAATCAGCAGTGTCAAATTGTAAACTGTTGATGTACATAATTCAATCAAATACAGCAACACTCAACTTATTTCTGTGTGATTTCAGAATGCTATGGTAACATATTTATTTTAAAGGTTCTATGTAAAGGATTCAGAGCAATACTCCATTGTCATTGTTTGTGTAAAAGGAAATAGAGATATATCCTCTGAGAGTAAGAAAGATCTGAGAAATCATGATCACAGACATCATGGCTTGGAAATAAATTTAGATTTTTTCAGCCGGGGCAGTGAGGTCTCACGTTTTTTTTAGGGAGTGGGGTCGCAGGGTAAAAGTGAGAAATATTGTCCCAGCCAAATGGTTAAATTCTTTCTTCAAGCAACATTATTATACCTTCAGTGTTTTTTTTCCCACGCTGCCATGTAAATGGAGTTTTGGATGCACTTCCACCAGAGTAATGGCAATATGCCAAGAAAACCCCCAAGCAATTCACCTGCTTTAGTTTTGCAATCATTTATTTTGACTTTGTACCTATTTGTAGATATATTTCTTTTACCAGGGTTAACTTTTTGTTCCGAAGATTACTCTTTGCTTGCACCCATGCAGTTTTGAATCAATGCTGCCTTTGCATAGTGATTTTAAATGTTGACTGCCAGAAATTAAAGCCATCAGGCTGCAGCAAGTTGTCGACTGACCGCCTCTTATACAGCTTACAGATTTTTGCACATTTACCCCTGGGTTTTATGTAGCAGTGAGGTATTTGGCTTTTTTTCTGGTTCATAGTAACTTGATTCTAACAAAGATTCTTTGATTGATAAATGATTATGATGAGGTTTTCTTCTGACCTAGGATATATCTTGATGCAATGATAAGGGATTACCTTCTGTTGAAATATAGTTTTACCAAAAGCCTAGATGGCATGTCATGTATTAGCAGGTCTGGCAGTGCAAAATGCTTCAGTTGTAAAAATAAGATTAATTGATTTGAATAAGAAATCTTTGAGGAGACGTGCATCGATGGGTGTCAAGAGAAGAGGTAAGTTTAATGGCAGCAATGACTATCATGGCTACACGTGCATCTCTTGTTTTAAAAATTTAGAGTACCCAATTATTTTTTTCCAATTAAGGGGCAATTTAGCGTGGCCAATCCACCTCACCTGCACATCTTTGGGTTGTGGGCATGAGACCCACGCAAACACGGGGAGAATGTGCAAACTCCACAGGGACAGTAACCCGAGGCCAGGATTGAACCCGGGTCCTCGGTGTCGTGTGGCAGCAGTGCTAACTACTGCCCCACCGTGCTGCTCATACATAAGAAACTACACAAAGATTTTGGTGAGATATTGGGGCTGCGTCATCGTATCAAAACATGTATAGCATGAATGAGCAGAATTGGTGGGGACAGAATAATGGGATCAAGGCTTTGGATGAGCCGAAGAGTGAAACCAAGGAAATCAACCATAAAAACATCAGATTAATTGAGTCTGAAGGTAACAAAGATATGGAGAAGGGTCCCAGCAACAGATGGACAAAGTCGGGGACATGTACACAATATTGTGAAATAGAAGTGGGTGGCATTTGTGATGGAAAGGATATGGTTGGAAGGTTAATTGAGGGTTAAATAGGATATTCTGGTCAAACAGGCCATTAGGTTGATGTTGCCGAGAAATTGAATGGGAGAGGAATGCAGATTTTTCTCCAGAGTATAAAGTCAGCACAGCAATAAGACAAAGTTCTAAACGGAGGTAGCCATGGAATGACAGGCTAAATAATGAACACTGTAACTAAAACTGAAAGAAGCAATGAATACTAAAAGCTAAAGAGCACATGCCACACCAGTGACCAATAGGGAGACTGTTTATCCAAAGGAAGAAGGTCCTGCTACTACTTGGGCTGTCACGGTGGCACAGTGGTTAACACTGCTGCCTCACAGTGCCAGGGACTCGGGGTAAATTCTGGCCTGGGGTGACTGTCTATGTGGAATTTGTACTTTCTTCCTGCGTCTGCGTGGGTTTCTTCTGGGTGCTCTGTTTTCTCCCACAGTCCAAAGATATTGTCCCTCAAACCCTTCCACATGAAGCTAGTCTGTGGCCCTATATATGCAAGCCGCTTAACAACAGTTTTGGGAGGCCATCCCAAATGTCTGACAAAAGACCTAACCCTATTTCGGGTAGAATGTTTTTCAGGCGTTTGGGGATTCAGACTGTTGATTCCACAAATTGGGTTCTGTTGTTAGGATTATTTAAGCCATTGAAAAAAGAATGACATATACTGTAGCCATCTGGAATGGCCACTTCCAGAATACAAAATGGACGCTCACAAAGAATGCAGAGAAATGTGGACAATGCTAGACGACAAACAGGCACAGTGCCTGAATGTATATTTGGGAAGCAGCTACCAGACGGAATCGAAACTCTGGGTCGATTAGCATATTGATGGCCCATCTCCGAGGAACAAAGGACTAACACTCAGGTAGTTGATACTGTTACAGACATCCCGGTGCCAGAAAGACACAAACAAAGAAAGGCCAACAGCCACCTAAGACACGCCCAGCCATCAGCGCACCCACCCCTTTATTGGTTAAGATCGATAACAATGATCGAGAAGCGGCCCATTTAATTGGGACCAAGTTTAAGGCCCGCCTAAAAGCGCACAAAGCCCCTCCAAGTATCAGAAGGAACCCCCACGAGAGATTTGCTCCCTTGGATTTGGCTCTCAGGCAGAGAGACCCATCCACCAGCATCACCAGAAGCAAGTAAGTTCAAAGTCAAAGCTCGCTACCAGACGGATGACCTTAGCTGTTCTCCTGTTTCTCTTCAAACCCAACAGCCTCAGATCCGAACAACGGCCATTGTTCCTCTGACTAAGTGAGCACCCAAAGTTAAGTACAGGCTTTAGCGTTAGAGATAGTTTAATTTGTAGTACTGTTGTGCATGTGTAGATCTTACTGCGTGTGCAAATAAATACTATTGACTTTGAACTGACTAACTAGTGTATTGGCTCTTTGATCGGTATTCGGATTGAACCTTGTGGCGACTCTAAAAGTAGAAACGTAAGCATAATTAGGATTAAGGAAGGCGGCCATATTAGCCGCCATATTTATAACCAGATAAACAGAGCAACATTACTGGCGACTCTGGTGGGGCCGACCTAGAAGTGGATTTGTCACTCCGAGAGAACCCAAATTTGAATTAGAATCCAATTGGAAAAAGAAAAACCACAAGCGGAAGACCAATACCGATCAAACCTCCAAGATTCGGAAGTGTGTTATTTGCATGCGTACTAACAGGGATATAAGGTAAACCTGAGAGATTTTGTTGCGTAAAACTGTCGGGAGTTTTGCAGGCCGGAAAATAGCATATGCCGTACCCGTGTTTGCATCACCACTTTATTCCCCCCTGTTCCAAATTCAGTAGAAACCCCAGAGATAGCGATAGAAATGGCAATGAAGGCAATGGAACGCCTTATGAACTCCCAGGAAATCGAGGTCGCACCGACCAGTAGAGTAGGACAGTGTCACGTATGGGAAGAGGAAATCAGAAAATATCTCAAAGGGAAAGGATGGCCCCTTTGGAGTGAATTTTGTGCGAACGATGAAACAGGTCCCGGAAGTATAGGACATACTTGGTGGGAGAACCTGACAGAGATCCACAAGAAGAGCTTAGGGAAAGCTCGTAAGCCGATGGCAATTGTGTCCTGCTTGGCACAATTGTGAGGCACAGAGGAAGTCGTGAGGACGCACCGCAGAGAGATTGAAGAGAGAGATAAGAATAGTGAGGGAGACGTGAGTGAGTACGAGAAAGCTAACAGGGAACTGAGAAAACAGTTAGTGGCGAAGGACAAAAAGATGGCGGATGTCAAACGGGCACACCAATCCTTTCTCGCCCATTTAAGCAGCTTTCAGTCGCAATATGATAAGACCTACCATGACACGCAACGCACGGTGTTGGTAAGAGAAGAAACAGAACACCAAGTCGAGCAGTTACAGAAACAATGTAATGATTTAAAAGCAGCCCTATGAGCACTCCACAGTTCCATGACGGAACAAAGGCAGAGCTCGGTGGACCACGCTAAATGCCGAAAGAAAATTGCAAACCTGCAATCTCTGCTTTCTGTACAAAATGGATTCCAGAACATGTTTGGACCCCAATTAGACCAAGAAAATGGCCCCGATTGGCAGGAGTTAAATGAGACTGCCCATAGATGTGTACAGGAACATGTACACAGGACAAACCACAGAAAAAGAAAGCACCCCCAGCCCCGACTGCACAGGCAGAGCACAACCCCATGAACTCTGTCACCACACAGCGCAGGGTCACAACAGACGGCGACCCAGATTTTCTGTACACCACCCCATTAACCATCACTCAATTAATGGACGCGTGCGATAAGATAACACCGTTCCTACCCACATCAGACCAACACCATTATTTCGCAAGACTCAAACAATAGGCGACCATGTACGGCCTGGATGAAAAAGAGCAAGTGAAGCTCACAGTTCTGAGCCTCGGCCCCTCAGTCGTGGCAGCCCTTCCCGACCCACAAAATGTAGGAGGAGGCACCCTCCATGAAATGCACGCAGCGATGCTAGATGCGATCAGCTACATCAAAGGCGACCCCGTAGAAGGCGTAAACAAATGTAGGCAGAAAAAGACAGAGCACTCCACAGCGTTTGCGGGACGCTTGTGGATTCATTTCACAGCGGCATTTGGAGAGTTAGCCCACTCCCATTTGACCCCAGACAATATGGCCAAATGGACTTGAATCCTGGTCTCTCACGCGACAGAAGCAGGACAGAGAGCTTGCGCAAATTACGACCCCTCTGACGAGGCCCACAATGAGAAATGGGTACGAAAGAGATTGTCCCGAGCTTGGGAACAGTCTGGTCAGGGAAAATCAGCTTACAGTAAAGCAGAACCCCGCATGGGTAAATGAGGGAAGAAACAGCCCACAGCAGCCTAAATCCCAAGAATGTTACAATTGCGGACAATTAGGACACTACGCCAGAGAGTGCAATGCGCCCCAGAAGCAGCAGCGAAACCAGCAGGCAGGCACCCTGAATAAGAATAGGGCCTAGCCAATTCACAGTATTAGCGCCCGTTCCGATAATGCAGATATGAACGGCACCAATTGACGGTGTTCGGACTCCCCAACTTCGGTCTGCGATACACTTTGGGACAAGACCGGTAGTGGCAGGCACAGTCCGGGGACAACACATAGAATTTCTTTGGGACACAGGAGGGTCCCGCACCACGCTCAACTCCTCCACAATGTTTCAACGAGACACATGGCCCACCACAGACACCATTACTCTCAGCTGTTTTACAGGGCACTTGCAGCAGGGCATCACAGCCCCTGTAGCGATTCAGATAGGGAACATTAAAACTAAACACCCCGTAGTTCTAGTCGATCTACTCCAGACAGCCGAACTCATTTTAGATATAGATTTTATGAGCTCCCACAATCTATCGTTCAACCCCTTAAACAAATGTGTGTGGAGAACGGCAAAGGCAATACGAGCCCCCGCCACGCTCACAGTTGGAGACTACGAAAACAGAATTAGCGCAGGAGGAGACTTCTGGTTCGACCCTCGATCCATTAGTCAGGACAGAGACGTTAGAGATGTTTTGTAGCATCACAAAACAGCTTTTGCCCAGCACAAGCCCGACTGTGGCAAGATTGCTGGCTTAGTGAACATTACAGGTCCCGACCCCAAACCCCAAAAGCAGTACGGTTTTCCCCAAGAAGCAGAGGGAGAAATCTCAAAGGTTATCCAGAGTGTACTTGACCAAGGCGTACTCCGTTCAGTAGCCTCAAGAAACAATGCCCCAATTTGGCCCGTCAGGAAACCCGATGGATCATGGCGACTGACCATCGATTACCGGGAACTAAACAAAGTAACCCCAGTAGCAGACCCCACTGTAGCCACAAGTCCTGAGACAATGCTAAAACAGGGACTCCAGTCAAAAGGTTTTTCGGTTTTGGACATTAGCAACTGCTTTTGGTCCATTCCATTGGATAAAGTGTGCCGATATAAATTTGCTTTCACCTTCCAGGGACAGCAATACACATGGACGTACCTTCCACAAGGCTCCCACAACACCCCCTCCATTTTCCACCGACAGCTGGCGAATGGAATACCCAAATTTTCCCGACCCGATTGCCTTGTCCAGTATGTCGATGACTTGCTACTGCAGACGGACACTAAGGGAGAGCGCATTTCGCTTCTCACTGAATTATTAGGACTCCTTCAACAAATTGGAGGTAAAGTGAACCCCAAAAAGGCCCAGATTCTACAAGAAAAAGTAATTTATTTGGGAACAGTGATCACCCATGGCAAACGCGAGATCAAGCAGAAACACATCGACTCCATTGTCAAATTATCCCTGCCCCATAATGTCACAGCCCTCCGGTCATTTCTAGGACTGGTTGGCTGCTGTAGAAATCACATCAATGGTTTTGCCACAAAGGCAGCAGCCCCTCTCCAAACTCCTAAAGAAGCAAGCACCATGGGAATGGCTTCCACAGCACACGGAAGCCATGGATGCATTAAAAAGAGCCCTCAGCACAACACCTGCATTACAGGTCCCAGATCCATTCTCCCCATACGCAATTGAAGTTGCAACCACCAACCGAACCCTTTCGGCTGTGCTCCTCCAAGAAAGACATGATTGTTTAGACCCCGTAGCATACGCCTCACGAGTTCTCGACCCAGTTGAGCAAGGATTTTCTGCCTGCGAAAGGCACCTGCTCGCAGTTTTTTGGGCAGTTCAATATTTTGCCTACATTACAGGACTCAACCCCATCACCATTTTAACTGAGCACACCCCAACCCAACTTCTCCTGGATGGTAGACTAAAGGACGGCACAGTCAGCCAAATTCATGCCGCCTGATGGACCCTTCTCTTACAGGAACGGGTCATAACAGTCAAGAGGGTAAGAACACACACTGTCCTCGCAGACAATTTATACTATGCCGGCACCCCACATGAATGTGAAATCATCTCCACCAAACACAACACAGGACCCTTTGTACCAAAGTCTGCTCCCCCGAAACCATGCCCACAGACATAGACGCACCCCGAAAGATTTATGTGGATGGCTCCTCCACAGTTTTGAATGGTAAAAGGATTACCTGTTGTGGTATATATGTAAAGGACGCGTAGGGATGCGTGTTAGAGGAGATATCTTTGAAACTGCCCGGACATTTAGGCTCACAGGAGCAGAACTAGCAGCCGTAGCGTATATTGTAGAGCACCCTGACTCGTTCCCAACCCCAGCCGACATATATTCGGACAGCCTATATGTCTGTAATAGTTTAACAGAATTCCTACCCCTGTGGGAATCTAGAGGTTTTGTCTCCGCAGATGGAAAACCCCTACCCTCAGCCCCATTACTCCAGCATATTCTAAGGACAGCTGAAGATTGGAAATATGGTGTTTTAAATTTCGTAGCCACCATCGTTCTTCCCCCCCTGGTAACGTTACGGCAGACGCCCTAGCAAAGGCAGGTTCCAGACACGGTCACTTTTGGAATCCCCCCCCCCGAGAGTGCCCCAGTGCACGCGGTTCAGGTCTCACAGACCAACATTCAGGATTTAGCACAGGCCCAAAAAGAAGATGAGAAGCTCAGGGAAGTTTTAAAAGGCAACCTCCCAGCCCCCTACGATAAATAAAAGAACACGTTGATGACACATGATGGTATAATTTTAAAAGAAGGTATTTATGTGGTCCCCACTCAGGACAGAAGCCAAATTATTTGTCAATTCCATGGCAACCGTGGACATCAAGGCATAGAAGCAACCCTCGCCCACCTCAGACCTCTCTGCTGGTGGCCCAATTTAAAATCCAATATAACACACTACATTGAAACTGTTTAATCTGCGCCCAGAACAATCCAGACAGATATTCAAGGAAAGGTCCGTTAATGGCTCCTGGACGAATTTGCAGATTTATTATATAGGACCCCTACCTCCCTGCAAGAATGGTTTTAAGTATGTGTTAGTGGTCATCGACACCTTCACAAAATGGGTGGAAGCTTTTACATCCAGAACGAACACGGTGAAAGCGACAGCCAAGATCCTCACTCAGCACATTTTTACAAGATGGGATCTTCCCCGCAGCATAGAGTGCGACCAAGGCTCACATTTTACAGGACGAGTGATGAAAAACGTCCTCACAATTTTCGGAATCAAACAAAAATTCCACATTGCATATCACCCCCAATGAAGCGGAATAGTAGAGAGAATGAATAGGACTCTCAAAGCAACCCTAAGGAAATTGGTGCAACAGCACAATAGCACCTGGGACACAGTTCTCCCCTTTGCACTAATGTTCATAAGGAACACGGTATCCACGTCGACAGGATACACCCCCCAGACCCTCATGATCTCCCAGTTCTCCCAGTGAGCCCGAGAAGACAGAGCCAGGAGTGAGACACAGCTAAGAGTGAGTTTGGGAATTTGAATCTAGGTGGGAATTGAATTAAATCAGTAAGGCAGCTCCTTTTAAATTTCAGGAGTTTAAATTAATTTAAATTAAGCTAGTATTGTGCAGTGTGGGTTAACAAGGGCTGCCCCACCCACTCACATAACTGGTTGGCAGTTAAGTGTCAGTCACTTAAATTTCCCTTGATCTAAAAGCAGGTGGGGGAGGGGAGTCAATTCAGGACAGTTTAAAAAGAGCAACTTGTAAACTCACTCCCAGTGAGTTCTCCCAGTGAGCCAGAGAAGACAGAGCCAGGAGTGAAACACATCTAAGAGTGAGTTTGGGAATTTGAATCTAGGTGGGAATTCGAAGCTGGGTGGGGAGGAAGTGCTTTTTATCCCTGGCAAGTGACCGGTAAGTAGTGTTTCTGTTTCTTTTCATTGGTATATTTATTTATTTTTTCTTTGTTGTTTTTTTTGTTGTAATTGTAGTAGTTGAAGTTAACCAAAGGTTTAAGACATGGCAGGAGATCTCAGACCCGTGTCATGCTCCTCGTGTGCGATGTGGGAGCTCAGGGACACATCCACTGTCCCTGGCTCCTTCACGTGCAAGAGGTGTGTCCAGTTGCAGCTCCTGTTAGACCGCTTGACGGCTCTGGAGCTGCGGATGGACTCACTTTGGAGCATCCGCGATGCTGAGGACGTGGATAGCACGTTTAGCGAGTTGGTCACACCGCAGGTGAAAGGTACTGAGGGAGATAGAAAATG
Source organism: Scyliorhinus torazame (assembly GCF_047496885.1). NCBI lineage: Eukaryota > Metazoa > Chordata > Chondrichthyes > Carcharhiniformes > Scyliorhinidae > Scyliorhinus > Scyliorhinus torazame. The sequence goes on along the minus strand of NC_092714.1, from coordinate 93,368,081 downwards.
GGTGACCAAAAGACAGAGCAAGAGTAGGAAGGCAGTGCAGGTGTCCTCTGCGGTCATCTCCCTGCAAAACAGATATACCGCTTTGGATACTGTTGAGGGAGATGGCTCACCAGGGAAAGGCAGCAGCAGCCAGGTTCATGGCACCGTGGCTGGCTCTGCTGCGCAGCTGAGCAGGAAGAGGAATGGCAGGGCTATAGTGATAGGGGACTCAATTGTAAGGGGAATAGACAGGCGGTTCTGCAGAAGCAATCGAGACTCCAGGATGGTATGTTGCCTCCCTGGTCCAAGGGTCAAGGATGTCTCGGAGCGGCTGCAGGACATTCTGGGGGGGGGGGAGGGTGAACAGCCAGCTGTCGTGGTGCACATAGGCACCAACGATATAGGTAAAAAACGGGATGAGGTCCTACAAGCTGAATTTAGGGAGCTAGGAGTTAAACTAAAAAGTAGGACCTCAAAGGTAGTAATCTCAGGATTGCTACCAGTGCCACGAGCTAGTCAGAGTAGCAATGTCAGGATAGAGAGGATGAATGCGTGGCTCGAGAGATGGTGCAAGAGGGAGGGATTCAAATTCCTGGGACATTGGAACCGGTTCTGGGGGAAGTGGGACCAGTACAAACCGGACGGTCTGCACCTGGGCAGGACTAGAACCTATGTCCTGGGGGGGTGTTTGCTAGAGCTGTTGGGGAGAGTTTAAACTAATGTGGCAGGGGGATGGGAACCGATGCAGGAAGTTGGAAGGTAGTAAAACAGGGACAGAAATAAAAGGCAGTAAAGGGGAAAGTGTAAGGCAGAGAAGCCATAGTCAAAAATCAAAAAGGGCGACAGTACAAGGCACAGTGACTGAGTGGAGCTCAGTGAATAGGACCAGGAATACTAAAAGAAATAAAACGGGAAGTGAAAACATTAATGGTAAGCGATGCGGCAGGTTGTTACATGAAGATATGGGCTCAACGACAAGGAAAATTAGGAGAAAGGTTAAGAGGAAATATAACTTAGGAGAGGTTACTGATCGAGGTGTTAAGATTCAGAACAGAGGTAAAAAAGCCAACATAAGTGTACTTTACCTGAATGCTCGTAGTATTCGGAATAAGGTAAATGAGTTGATGGCGCAAATCATCGTGAATGACTATGATTTAGTGGCCATTACTGAAACATGGTTAAAGGATGGTCACGACTGGGAGTTAAATATCCGAGGGTATCAAACTTTTCGGAAGGACAGAGTGGATGGTAAGGGAGGTGGTGTAGCTCTGTTATTTAAGGATGACATCCGGGCAACAGTAAGGGATGACATCGGTGCTATGGAGGAAAAGGTGGAATCCATTTGGGTGGAAATCAGGAACAGTAAGGAGAAAAAGTCACTGATAGGAGTCATCTATAGGCCACCAAATAGTAACATTATGGTGGGGCAGGCAATAAACAAAGAAATAACAGATGCATGTAGAAATGGTACAGCAGTTATCATGGGGGATTTTAATCTACATGTTGATTGGTTTAACCAGGTCGGTCAAGGCAGCCTTGAGGAGGTGTTTATAGAATGTATCCGCGATAGTTTCCTAGAACAGTATGTCATGGAACCTACGAGGGAACAAGCGGTCCTAGATCTGGTCCTGTGTAATGAGACAGGATTGATTCAGGATCTCATAGTTAGGGATCCTCTCGGAAGGAGCGATCACAATATGGTGGAATTTAAAACACAGATGGAGGGTGAGAAGGTAAAATCAAGCACTAGTGTTTTGTGCTTAAACAAAGGAGATTACAATGGGATGAGAGAAGAAGGTAGCTAAGGTAGACTGGGAGCAAATACTTTATAGTGAAACTGTTGAGGAACAGTGGAGAACCTTCCAAGTGATTTTTCACAGTGCTCAGCAAAGGTTTATACCAACAAAAAGGAAGGGCGGTAAAAAGAGGGAAAATCGACCGTGGATATCTAAGGAAATAAGGGAGAGCATCAAATTGAAGGAAAAAACATACAAAGTAGCAAAGATCAGTGGGAGACTAGAGGACTGGAAAATCTTAGGGGGCAACAGAAAGCTACTAAAAAAACTATAAAGAAGAGTAAGATAGATTATGAAAGTAAACTTGCTCAGAATATAAAAACAGATAGTAAAAGTTTCTACAAATATATAAAACAAAAAAGAGTGGCTAAGGTAAGTATTGGTCCTTTAGAGGATGACAAGGGAGATTTAATAATGGGAGATGAGGAAATGGCTGAGGAACTGAACAGGTTTTTTGGGTCGGTCTTCACAGTGGAAGACACAAATGACATGCCAGTGACTGATGGAAATGAGGCTATGACAGGTGAGGACCTTGAGAGGATTGTTATCACCAAGGAGGTAGTGATGGGCAAGCTGATGGGGCTAAAGGTAGACACGTCTCCTGGACCTCATGGAATGCATCCCAGAGTGCTAAAAGAGATGGCTAGGGAAATTGCAAATGCACTAGTGATAATTTACCAAAATTCACTAGACTCTGGGGTGGTCCCGGCGGATTGGAAATTAACAAACGTGACACCACAGTTTAAGAAAGGAGGTAGGCAGAAAGCGGGTAATTATAGGCCAGTGAGCTTAACTTCGGTAGTAGGGAAGATGCTGGAATCTATCATCAAGGAAGAAATAGCGAGGCATCTGGATGGAAATTGCCCCATTGGGCAGACGCAGCATGGGTTCATAAAGGGCAGGTCGTGCCTAACTAATTTACCACTGCGGTAGATAACGGGGAGCCAATGGATGTGGTATATCTGGATTTCCAGAAAGCCTTTGACAAGGTGCCACACAAAAGGTTGTTGCATAAGATAAAGATGCATGGCATTAAGGGGAAAGTAGTAGCATGGATAGAGGATTGGTTAATTAATAGAAAGCAAAGAGTGGGGATTAATGGGTTTTTCTCTGGTTGGCAATCAGTAGCTAGTGGTGACCCTCAGGGATCAGTGTTGGGCCCACAACTGTTCACAATTTACATAGATGATTTGGAGCTGGGGACCAAGGGCAATGTGTCCAAGTTTGCAGACAACACTAAGATAAGTGGTAAAGCAAAAAGTGCAGAGGATACTGGAAGTCTGCAGAGGGATTTGGATAGGCTAAGAGAGTGGGCTAGGGTCTGGCAGATGGAATACAATGTTGACAAATGTGAGGTTATCCATTTTGGTAGGAATAACAGCAAAAGGGATTATTATTAAAATGATAAAATATTAAAACATGCTGCTGTGCAGAGAGACCTGGGTGTGCTAGTGCATGAGTCGCAGAAAGTTGGTTTACAGGTGCAACAGGTGATTAAGAAGGCAAATGGAATTCTGTCCTTCATTGCTAGACGGATGGAGTTTAAGACTAGGGAGGAGCTGCAATTGTATAAGGTGTTAGTGAGGCCACACCTGGAGTATTGTGTTCAGTTTTGGTCTCCTTACTTGAGAAAGGACGTACTGGCACTGGAGGGTGTGCAGAGGAGATTCACTAGGTTAATCCCAGAGCTGAAGGGGTTGGATTACGAGGAGAGGTTGAGTAGACTGGGGCTGTACTCGTTGGAATTTAGAAGGATGAGGGGGGATCTTATAGCAACATATAAGATAATGAAGGGAATAGTTAGGATAGATGCGGGAAGGTTGCTTCCACTGGCGGGTGAAAGAAGAACTAGGGGGCATAGCCTCAAAATAAGGGGAAGTAGATTTAGGACTGAGTTTAGGAGGAACTTCTTCACCCAAAGGGTTTTGAATCTATGGAATTCCTTGCCCAGGGAAGCAGTAGAGGCTCCTTCATTAAATGTTTTTAAGATAAAGATAGATAGTTTTTTGAAGAATAAAGGGATTAAGGGTTATGGTGTTCAGGCCGGAAAGTGGAGCTGAGTCCACAAAAGATCAGCCATGATCTCATTGAATGGTGGAGCAGGCTCGAGAGGCCAGATGGCCTACTCCTGCTCCTAGTTCTTATGTTCTTATGTTCTTATGACCAGACGACCCATGAAGGGGACAGAATATTTGTTAGGACTCGATTTGGCCAGCCCCACAGTCACCACCCTCACCCATGAGAAAGCAGTTCAGCAGATTGTCGAGAATGTAAAAGCAGCCCAGCTCGCAGCAGCTGTTAGGCTTGGGACATGAAAGAAACAAGGTAAAGTATGCTTCGACAAAACAGTACACACCACAGAATTTGTAGTAGGGCAGCAGGTCATGCTATCCCTATACAACCCCAGCTCATTCCTCTACCCTAAATTTGCAGGACCGTACTCCATTTCTGATAAAACCAGCACCTCCGTATATGAAATTACTTATCCCAATGGCAAGTCTGCATGGTTTCACATAAACCAGCTTAAGGCTTATGCAAGAACAACCATTCACACATCTCACTTGCAGCAGCAGATGAACATGCCCCTCCCACAGATGACCTATTCCTACCCTCCCCCAACCAGTCCAGCCCATCCTCAGACACTACTTTGACTCCACCCCCAGAGGTACGACTCCGCCTCTTACTTCATTCAACCAGCAGCGACAGCGACAGCCCCATAGAACCACGATACGATTACACTCCTGCACCAGGCCCCACTCCCAGCGACTCCGAACAAAATTCCAGCGACCCCTTTGAGACCATGTACATTAAAGCCCCTGATCCGGACTCACCGCCCGACGATTATGGATTGCCCCCTACCACCTCCAACCTCGACACGAAACACTGGCACCAAGACAATTCGTACAGACTCATCCGGAATAATGAGATGGACCCTAATTCGCCCCAAGCAGCTTTGGCACAGCTACTCCAGTCATGAGTATGGCAACCGGGAGAAGTTGATGACTTAGAGTCTGACTCCCACCAGACAAACCCCTTTGCGACTCTGTTCGTTATTGAGCAATGAGGTTTCCAGATGATGTTAAAAAGGAACTGATGGAGATTTATGGTGTCCCTTCTGATGGAACTTGCATGATGTTTGTTATGTTAGTTTGTTGCTTTAAATGTTTGTTCCTGTACATGTTGAATGTTGTTTGTTCACCCAAAGTTTTCATGGCCCCACGCCACCACTCTTTTTACGCCCACTGGCAGTTAAAGGAACACGTTTGTCGGCAGACAACCGATCGTAGCTACTCTTCTGATTCGAAGGTAATCACAAGAGGCAACATCCGCGGCAAACACAAAACCTTTCTGTTCTTGTCCGGTCGCTCAGGCAGTGGAGAAACGGCACTGGTCCCCGCCCTGCCTGAGGATCCCCATCTGGTCAGCTATGCTCGGGTAGTGCACATACGGCACTGGTCACCGTCCTACCCAGGGATTCCATCCATTCTTGCCCCGCCACGCTCCATACACACCCCATTCGGAACTTTTGGTTCAAAACTCTTTTGTTTGTTTTCCAGCGACCCTTAGGTTGCTCTCCATATGCTATTTACATCCTCAAACACTGGGATGGTACACTCACCGCATCGATCACACAGGCTGCAAGACTGCTCACGCTGTGACGGTATTTTCTTCTCAGATGTCTTGTCCCAAAATATTTGGTTTAAAAAAAAAATGAGGGAGTCACAGGTGGTGATCAATTCTAATAGGTAATTGGTAATAAAAGGACAGACCGACAGACATACGAGATCTTAAGCAAGATAATAACAGATATTATACTTGTGTCCACAGAAATCCAGAACCACAGAAGCCACAGGAAGACCACGGAAGGAAGAAGAGAACATGAACACAGACATCATGGTCTACATTTGGATCTTCGTGGGATCCCTACAGTTGCGCGCAGACGCGACCCCCCTGACCCCTACCTCACGGACGACGTTTTTTGTTTGTTTGTTCTAATAAAAAGATGTAAAACTCTGTACTTGACTGCCAAGCCACAGAGACCTGTATTGCTGCTGTTGTATAGTTTATACTGTTGTAAATTCTTTTAATTGACTCAGGATAATTTAGATAAGAATAGTTAGGGGTTCCCGTGTTTTAATTGTAATGCACGCCTGAATGTCATAGCACCCCGTAGGATTTTATAATAATGTGTGTATATAAAACAATTTAGGTAAAGTTCCAATCCATAGGACAGAGTAGAGTAGAGGCTGTCCTTGATTGCAGGTGCTCGACTTCGGCAGAGAACAAAGAAGATGCAGTAATATGATCCTTCACGCTTCGCGTTGAGGATCACAAGAAGGGTGTGTAGCCACCTGGGATGGCCACTTCCAGAATACAAAATGGACGCTCACAAAGAATGTAGGGAAATGTGGACGATGCTAGACGACAAGCAGGCACAGTGCCTGAATGTATATTTGGGAAGCAGTTACCAGATGGAATCGAAACTCTGGGTTGATTAGCATATTGATGGCCCATCTCCGAGGAACAAAGGACTAATACTCAGGTAGTTGATACTGTTACAGACATCCTGGCACCAGAAAGACACAAACAAAGCAAGGCCAACGGCCACCTAAGACACACCCAGCCATCAGGGCACCCACCCCTTTATTGGTTAAGATCGATAACAATGATCGAGAAGCGGCCCAATTAATTGGGACCAAGTTTAAGGCCTGCCTAAAAGCGCACGAAGTATAAGAAGGAACCCACATGAGAGATTCGCTCTCTTGGATTTGGCTCTCAGGTGGAGAGATCCATCCACCAGCATCACCAGAAGCAAGTAAGTTCAAGGTCAATGCTTGATACCAGACGGGCGACCGTAGCTGTTCTCCTGTTTCTCTTCGAACCCAACAGCGTCAGATCCGAACAACGGCTATTGTTCCTCTGACGAAGTGGGCACCCATGAAGTTAAGCATAGGCGTTAGCGTTAGAGATAGTTTAGTTTGTAGTACTGTTGTGCATGAGTAGATCTTACTGCATGTGTAAATAAATAGTATTGACTTTGAACTGACTAACTGGTGTATTAGCTCTTTGATCGGTATTCGGGTTGAAACTTGTGGCGGTATCGAGAGATACCTGACGACTCTGAAAGTAGAAACGTAAGTATAATTAGGATTAAGGAAGGCGGCCATATTAACCGCCATATTTATAACCAGATAAACAGAGCAACAATACAACAAACATTTAACGTGTTACAGAGATGTTAAAAATATGGTCTACACATTATATGCAATGTGCATTATAGTATAGTACGAAGTCTTACAACACCAGGTTAAAGTCCAACAGGTTTGTTTCGATGTCACTAGCTTTCGGAGCGCTGCTCCTTCCTCAGGTGAATGAAGAGGTCTGTTCCAGAAACACATATATAGACAAATTCAAAGATGCCAAACAATGCTAGGAATGCGAGCATTAGCAGGTGATTAAATCTTTACAGATCCAGAGATTTAATCACCTGCTAATGCTCGCATTCCTAGCATTGTTTGGCATCTTTGAATTTGTCTATATATGTGTTTCTGGAACAGACCTCTTCATTCACCTGAGGAAGGAGCAGCGCTCCGAAAGCTAGTGACATCGAAACAAACCTGTTGGACTTTAACTTGGTGTTGTAAGACTTCGTACTGTGCTCACCCCAGTCCAACGCCGGCATCTCCACATCATTATAGTATGACTGCTGAATGTGTGTATAGGACATCAAGTGGGAGCTGAATTGGATTTAGCTTTGGCATTCTCATGATATTATAGTCTCTGCTGTCAAATATCACATATCAATAATTTTTAAAAATAAATTTAGAGTACCCAATTCATTTTTTCTAATTAAGGGACAATTTAGCTTGACCAATCCACCTACCCTGCACATCTTTAGGTTGTGGGGACGAAACCCATGCAAACAAGGGGAGAATATGCAAACTCCACACAGACAGTGACCCAGAGCCTGGATTGAACCTAAATCGCGCCGTGAGGCAGCAATACTAACTACTGTGCCATTGTGCTGCCCTTTCACACATCAATAACGAGTACTTGGACAGCGCACTGTAGAATGTATTGACACTCACTGTCTCTGCTGACATGAAGAATAGTCATTTGGAGTTACTGAGAGAACCAAATTGCAATAGAGTAGAGTATTAATACCTTCAAGAGAAGTAAAAAATGCTGGTGAAAAGGAAGAGGCAAATAAATGTAAAATGCTTCACTAATCCATAAATTCTTTGAACACAAAATGTTTCATAGAAACAACTCATTGAAGTAAAGATTTTAAATCAGTTTTGTTTTGCAGTTATTTTTTTCCAAGAAACATTCATGCACTCACTGCATTTTCAACATTGGCTTTTTATTCAAGTCCTAAGCTTGCTTTCAGATAATTGAAGGGGTAAATGTAAAATAGCAGAATGTGAATCTTTCCAAATTACCACCTCTGAACTTCAGTTTGTTGAATAATTAGCATAATAATTGCTGTAATTGTGTTATGTACTTGGAGAATAAGTTGATTTTCATATAATTTATTGCGGAAACACCATTTGGTGTGAGAAAATCCCCTACAAAGAGTGAAGAAAAATGGCAAAGGGATATTATAAACAAAACAAGCATGAAAATAGGCAATAAACTGATTGAATTACTCCTTCTGACAGCTGTTGGATGAGGTACATTATCGTGGCAGTTTATTTAATCTCTAGTGAGAGAGTAACACCAGGCAGCATTTCCATGAAGTAGGTTCTCTGTGAAAGCATTTCATAGAATCCCTACAGTACAGAAGGAGGCCATTCGTGGGGGACGCATGTTTGATGTGTGGCGGGAAAATGAAAGCCATTATGGGCAGCATAGTGGCACAGTGGTTAGCACTGCTGCCTCACAGTGTCTGGGACTAAGGTTCGATTCTGATCTTGGGTGACTGTGTGGAGTTTGCACATTCTCCCCGTGTCTGTGTGGGTTTTCACCGGATGGTTCGGTTTCTTCCCAAAGTTCAATGATATGCAGGTTAGGTGGATTGGCGGTGCTAAATTGCCCATTAGTGTCGAAAGATGTGCAGGTTAGGTAAGGTTGCAGGGATTGGGATGCGGGGAGAGTGGGCGGGAATAGGGTGCTCTATTTGTGCTGTGGGAATTCTATGGTTATGGGGAGATGGTGGTGTAGTGGTAATGTCATTGGACTAATAATCCCAAACCCCAGTCTAATGCTCCCGGGTCATGGGTTCAAATCCCACTAAGGCAGTTGGTGAAATTTAAATGCAGTTAATGAATGGGGAACAAAAAGCTCATCTCCATAATGGTGACTATGAAACCATTGTCGATTGTCACCTGCCTTCCGTACCTGGTTTGCCATATGTGATTCCAGAGGCACAGAAATGTGATTGAATCTTAAAAATGTCCTCTGAAATGGCCCAGAAAGTCACTTAGTTCAAGGGCAATTAAGGACGGAAAACAAATGCTGGCTTTGCCAGTGATGCCCACCATGAAAGAATAAAAGAAATATTGAAAATAAAGCAGCAACTGGCAAAGATTCAGAAGGAAAAGCACCAATAGAGTCCCAAGACCATCGATTAAAGTTTCAGACAATTATGCAAAAAGTCCTCTCCCTTTGCCCGACTTTGTTGATCACATGAAAGAACTCAACAAAGCAACACACTTGAAAAATTCGCACCACATATTTAACATATTGGATAAACATATGGATGATAATGGTATAGTGTAGGTTAGATGGCTTTTGTTTCGGTGCAACATCGTGGGCCGAAGGGCCTGTACTGCGCTGTATTGTTCTATGTTCTATGTTCTATGTTAACAGATCCATTACTACCACAGAAGCCTGATAAAGAACGGGTCAGTACACTCCTCTATTCCATTGGCCGCAATGCAAATTATATTTTAGTAAGACAGGCTGATAGTGAGGACATAGGAAACTATGAAGATTTTCTTGAGGACTTTGATTCTCATTCAAATCTACAGAGGATCATTATTATCGATCAGATGAGGTTTAACAGGCAAGTTCAGCAATCTGGAGAAAATAAATTGTTTTTGATTAATGACCTGTATCATTTGGCTGAAATTTGCGAATATGGAGCTCTCAAGAAGGAACTCATCCGAGACTGCATTATGGTGGGCATGCTTTATGAAGTCTTATCTGATCTTCTGTCGTCGAGGGAACAGCTAACTTTACCCAAGGCAGTTTAATTCGTGAGACAGGCTGCGCCACGGAAGCAGAACCGAGTTTTAATCCACCGAACATTTGTGGAACTAGTCTGCTGATTCAGTCCAGCTTATAGGCCATAGAGGTATCAGTGCACCCACTAAGAAACAGACACAATTATTCAGTGCTCCCATCATTGCATGAAAATGTCCCATAGAATGAAAACTGTCCCACCGTGAATGCAGAATATCATTTCTGCAACATTTTAAAATGATCTGCACAATAGAAAACCTCAGAGTCCACAATTTAAAGGGAGATCAAGCATACCCAGGAAATTTAAGTTGCAAAGGAACGCAAAGTGCCTTTCTTAGGTGAAGGTCCAAAGTCTAAGGCGACTATTTTGGAAGTGTGGATATAATAGTCAATCGCCACAAAATGACAAACGATCCACCAGTTGGCGAGGTTTGGACCAGGCGTGAGGCAGTCGAAGGGAACTCTATGGGGCTGCTGAGGTGATTATGGCCCCTGGCAGGGTAGAGGGACATCCTCACACAGGTTAGTACTGCCACCTTTCCCCTGGGGCTGTGTCAGGAGCACACCCTTGTAGGAGACACATGGGGGAGGTGCTTTGATGTGTGGTGTGCAGGGGGGAGAGTGGAGCTTGAGGGGGGTTGGGATGCTAGCGATTAATGTTGGGGGGTGTGGGGAAGGGGATGATGGCAATGAATATGTGGGAGAGAGGTGGAAAGGGGATGCCGGCAATGAATGTGGTGAGTGGGGGGGAATGAGGTATACCAATGATGAATGCCGGGGGGGGTGGGGGGGGGGGGGGTGCTGGGAGAGGGGGGAAGTCGATTCTGAATGTGAGGAGGGGTGCCAGTGATGAATGTTGGTGAGGTGGGGATGGGGGGAAGAGCCCCCAGGGCCACTTTGATGTGTGTTGGGTCCGTTTGGCTGCAGCACTGGTCAGGATGCCCTTTAAAGATGGCACCCCGGCCTGTTTGGAGCCAGTTTCTGGCTCTATGAGACCTTGGGCCCTGCCGTGCCAGAGTGACGCCATAAACCACACCCACTTTTGTTTTGGCAAAGACGCTCAAGATTCTGTGAGAAAACTGGGGTGAAATTCTCCGGAAACGGCACGATGTCCGCCGACTGCCGCCCAAAACGGCGCAAATCAGACGGGCATCACGCCGCCCCAAAGGTGCGGAATGCTCCGCATCTTTGGGGGCCTAGCCCGAACATTGAGGGGCTAGGCCGGCGGCGGACGAATTTCTGCCCCGCCAGCTGGCGGAAAAGGCCTTTGGTGCCCCGCCAGCTGGCGCGGAAATGACATCTCCGGGCGGCGCATGCGCGGGAGTGTCAGCGGCCGCTGACAGTTTCCCACGCATGAGCAGTGGAGGGAGGTCTCTTCCGCCTCTGCCATGGTGGAGACCGTGGCGGAGGCGGAAGGGAAAGAGTGCCCCCACGGCACAGGCCCGCCTGTGGATCGGTGGGCCCCGATCGCGGGCCAGGCCACCGTGGGGGCACCCCCCGGGGCCAAATCGCCCCGCGACCCCCCGAGGATCCCGGAGCCCGCCCGTGCCGCCTTATCCCGCCGGTAAGGTAGGTGATTTAATTTACGCTGGCGGGACAGGCATTTTAGCGGCGGGACTTCGGCCCATCCGGGATGGAGAATCGAGCGGGGGGGGCCCGCCAACTGGCGCGGTTCCCGCCCCCGCCGAATATCCGGTGCCGGAGACTTCAGCAACCGGCGGGGGCGGGATTCACGCCAGCCTCCGGCGATTCTCCGACCCGGCGGGGGGTCGGAGAATTTCGCCCCTAGTCTGTGGAACTGGAGAGTTCCATGTTGGTTTTCTGTGTAAGTCTGACACCTTGCCAAATTCTGGTACGATTCCGCCCATTATGTTAAAGCCAAATGTCAAACCAGTCTGTTTGTTTACCCCACAAAAGTCCCACATCCTCTCTTGAAAAAGGTGAGTCAAGCAATTGACTCCATGCTACACCAGGGGGTGATATCGCTGGTAACACAACCCACTTCATGGTATTCAGGTATGGTTTTTGTCCCCAAGCTCAACAGCTCACGTCCTCACATTTGAGTCAACCTCACACATTTGAACAAGGGCATAGAAAGGGAGGTCAACTCGATCTATCTAGGTATCTATCAATGAAAACTCACAAGGAACTAAGTTTTCAATAAGCATGATTCCAACAGTGGCTTCTGGCAGTTCCCGTTAGACGAGGAGTTTAAATTGTTAATGGCATTTATCACGCCCTCTTTTGCCATTACTACTTTGATCGCCTACTACTATCTGAGATCTTTGAACATACAATGATTGGGAAGGGCTGGATGGAGTCATCAGCCATGTGGATGATATTCTCATTTATGGATCCACCGCTTTGAAACACAATGCCTGGGTGCGAACAGTGTTCCAACCCTTACAGGCTGCAGGCCTTATGCTCGATCATAAAAGTGAGTTTTCTAAGCCCACTGTCAACCTCTTAGACCATATTGTTCACACATTTAGCATCCACGCATAGTCCCAGAAAACAGCAGCAATTAAGGATTGCCTACCTACCTTTAATGTTAGAAAGCTTCAACATTTTATGGGCAAGGTCAATCAGCTAAGTAAGTTCCTTTCCAATCTTGCATACATCAATGACCCGTTACGGCAACTCCTGAAACAGGACCGGGCCTGGTATTTGGATGAATGCCAGCGGAGGGTGTTGGACACAATCAAAGACATGTTCACATCCATGGAAACACCTAGGGCTGGATTCTGCCAAAATGGGACTGTGTCCCCACGCCGGCGTAAAAACGCTGGAGTTTTACTCTAGAGATTCCTGCAAAAACGTCCAGCTAATTCAATGCCCTGCAGGGGGCTGGCAGGGACCCGGAGTAATTCATGCAGCTTTAACACTTTCGGTTTTGAGCCCGCACATGTGCACGGTGGCAGCCTCCAGTAGCCATAGCGAGCTCCATGGCAGACTCGGACCGCAGAGGTAGACATAAAAATTAGACCCCCCCCACCCCCCCTCCACTCATCTGCCACACGCCAGAGCAGCTGACCGCGTGGATCTAACCCCCGGCCGCCTATAAGGCCCATCCCCCGGTGTCCGATCACCCCGCCCCCCACCAGGGCGGCCGCGGACTGAGTCCGCAGCTGCCATGCCAGCATCCTGACCGGCAATACCAGGATAATTCCACGCCGTCGGGAACATGACCGGTCGGGAGCAGGGGATCGCTGGGGTGGCCTGTGTCAATGGGCCCCCAGCGCATGGCGAATTCCGCGGTCACGCCCATCCTCGGGTCTCGGAGAATCGGCGGACAGGCGCTGGGCCCGATTTCAGCATGAAATTGGATTCTCTGCTCCCGCGCCAAACATTATTTTGCTGCGGGTCTGCGGAGAATCCAGCCACTAGCCTATTACAACCCATACCACACACCATAGTCACTGTTAATACGTCATTCATTGATCTAGGGTTCATATTGTTCCAAATTCAGTGGAGCAGGTTTTGCAGGCTGGTATTTTGATCCTCCAGGGTACTGACAGGAGTAGAGCAATGGTACATTGTCATTGAAAAGAAGCTCCTGGGAAATGTTTTTCAATTATGTCCTGGAACTCAAATTCACTAGGCTACCCAAGTTTAATTGCAGAATTGTAATTTCAGGGTCCTCAGGCAGGACATTATTTAATGGTTACACCAGGAACTTCTGGGTATCACCAAGTGCTAGACTAGGGGATGTAATTCAGTCTGGTGGCCAGGAATCTTAAAAACTATTGAAGATATGGGCTGGATTCTCCGTTTCTGCGGCCAGGTGTGGAGGTTCTGTGGCGTTTTACGTGGACAAAATCGGTGCCCCAGTGACCGGTGAGGGGCCAGCAGCTGCGCCACATAAAACTCACGGCCTACACAAAATAAACAGCCGGAGAATTGCTGGGTCTGTGGCCGCACATGAGCATGGCGATGACTTGCAGCGGTCGCACCGTAAAACAGGACACTGGCCGTGTGCAGACCCAACCTGCCAGATAGTGTCCTGCTGACCACCCCTTGGCCAGCCCCTGACCAGCCCCCACTAGTCCCCACAGCCCTGGCGGAGCCCCCCCCCCCGTCAGCAGCACGACTCCCGGCCGACTGTGACCACGCTGGGTTCCCGACCGCTGAGACCTCATGTCAACCACGCGGTCGGGAACTCAGCTCATCGGAGGCGGAGCATCGGGGGAGGGCCTTCAGGTGACACGCTGAGGCCGTCCCAACAGCGTGCAGCATGCGCTGCGATGATGCTGTTTCAGAGGGGGCGGAGCATACGAATCCTGCGTCAAACAGGCGACGCCCCCGATTTATGCGTCAAAACGGATTCTCCACCGGATCACCGATTACAAAATCGCTGTCGGGGAACGGGCAATCCCACCCATGATTGCCAATTTTATTAGTTGTGTCGTCCATAGACAAAACTATAGGGAACCCATTTCAACTGTGGGAAGACCTCGGGAAGGATTGTTTTGTCTTCAAAGATAACCTTTCTTAACATACAAACACACAAAATAAGAACAGAAATAGGCCTTTTGGTCATTCGAGCCTTCTCAGCAATTCAATAAGATCATGGTTGCCCTCTTTCTATTGAGCTCCACATTCCCATCCACTCCTGATTTCCTTGCCTAGCAGGAATCTATCCATCTCTGCCTTAAAAATATTCAGTGACCCTGCTTCCACCGCATTCTGAGACAGATTTCGAGAGTTGCACAACCCTCTGAGAGAAAAAGCATTTTCCTCTTCGGTCTTATAAGGACGACCCCAATTTTAAAACAATGGCACCGAGTTCTGGACTCACCCACAAGAGGAAACATCCTTTCCACATCCACCTTGTCAATACTATTCAGGATCTTTCTACTTCAAACAAGTCACCCCTCACTCTTCTAAACTCCAAAGGACAGAACCCAGCCTGTCCAACCTATCCTCAAAAGACAATCCACTCACTCCATGGGCACAATTCTCCGACCCCCCACCAGGTCGGAGAATCGCCGGGGGCTGGCGTGAATCCCGCCCCCGCCGTGTCCTGAATTCTCCACCACCAGAGATTTGGCGGGGGCGGGAATCGCGCCACGCCGGCTGGCGGAAATTGCGCCGGTCGGCGGGCCCACCCCTGGCGATTCTCCGATCCGCGATGGGCCGAAGTCCCGCCGCTGTCAACCCACGCCAGCCGGCGTGGATTGAACCACCTTTCGAACGGCGGGACAAGGCGGCGCGGTACCCCCACGGTGGCCTGGCCCGCGATCGGGGCCCACCAATCCGCGGGCGGACCTGTGCCGTGGGGGCACTCTTTTCCTTCCGCCTTTGCCATGGTCTTCACTATGGCGGAGGCGGAAGAGACCCCCTCCACTGCGCATGCGCGGGGATGCCGTGAGCGGCCGCTGACACTCCCGCGCGTGCGTCGCAACGGCAAAGTCATTTCCGCGCCAGCTGTCGGGGTGCCAAAGGCCTTTCCAGCCAGCCGGCGGGGCGGAAATCACTCCGGCGCAGTCCTAGCCCCTCAAGGTGAGGGCTCGGCCCCTCAATAAATGGGCTGTAATAACAGATCAGTCCGAAGAAAGAGCAATGTTTCATAGTGTCACATGTCCCGGGAGGCCATCTTGATCACCTGTACTTTGTTGGCGACTGGATGCTGGCCTTCATGGTCAACCTGGTAGCCTAGATACATAACATCCTTGCCATTTTCCGAAAACCTCTGTAGTACCGCTTCAAGGTTGCGAAGTACTCACTCTCCGTAGCCCCCATGATCAATACATCATCGAGATAGACGGATAAGTGTGGGAGACCACATAAAATGTCTTCCATTACGCACTGAAACACGGCACAAGTCGAGAATATGCCGAAAGGAAGCCGGATGCACTCGTACAATCCTTTATGAATATTGATCGCAACATATTTTGTCGAGGCCTTGTCCAATTTAAGCTGTAAATAAACATTGCTTATATCTAACTTGGTAAATGTAGAAACACCTGCCAGCATGGCATAGAGATCTTCATTTCGAAATAAAAAGGTATCGGTCTAAATAGGAAACGGTACTGAAGATTAACTTATAATCATTAGAACTTATAATGAATCCAATCCGGTTTCATCACCGGTGCCGCCCAGTCAGCAAATTTAACTGGCTGAATTATACCAAGGCTCTCCAATCGCTGTAGTTCGGTATCAGCCTTACCGGCAGTAGCATAAAGGAACGGTCAACAAAAAAAATGGGTCTGGGCCTGCGGTTTCATTTGGAATTTCGCCACCGCTCCCTTAATTCTCCCAAGACCGGGCCCAAAAATGCCAGGGAACAGGAAGCCATGGCATTATCGTTCACTCTGCCGGCAGCCTCGTCAAGCCCGATGTCCACACTTCTCACACGGGATAAAGTCGGCATCTCCCAAGTCCGGAGGTGTGCGGCGCGACCTAGGGTCTCAAGACCATGAGCCTGGATCCTTGCCGCGACTCTTTCTAGTCGCAGAAGGGCAGCAACGGGGGCGGTGCCGGATAACATTCACTTCCATTCCCTGGAGTTGCTGTACAATGATGGACAGAGTGGGGTTAAAATGGTTCCCCACCAACGTGATAAGCTGGGCAAATGCTAGAGTATGAGGTGCCGCAAGAAACATAAGATAAATGGTTAATTGCTCTGAATCTGGCCATCAATAGAATCACTATCTTGTGCTTGTTTTTGGTAATGTTGTTTGCTCTGAAAAAGTAACGAAGTCATTCTGAGTACGGTTTCAACAGCAGGGGTCCTACCTGCCCCTCTGTCGGTTTCCCTTAGCCGCCCTCTTCGACATCTACCTCATCCGAGGAGATGTGGCGCTCCTCCATCACTTCTTGGCCCAGCTGCTCTCTCCACTGCAGTGCCAGATTGTGCAGAGTGCAGCAGACCACTATGATGCAGGCCACCTTCTGGATGTTGTGTTGGAGGACTTTCCCTGACCTGGCGAGACACTGGAACTGCGTCTTGAGATGTCCAATCGCCTGCTCAACCAGCATAAGCAGTGAGGTATGAGCCTCATTGCACCGAGTCTCAGCCGGTATTTGTGGTCTTCGCATTGGCTTCAGCCACCTCAGTGAGTACAGTTTGTCCCCATGGAGTCAGCCCTCCAGCCATTGCTCTTCCTCAAAAGCAACGGTGATTTGTGAATCCCCAATATGTAACTATCATAGACAGTCCGTAGGAAAATGACACACACCTGTACGATGTATATCATGTGGTCACAGATTATCTGGACATTGAGGGAGTGGTATCCCATACGGTTCAACAATGCTACCTCATCCCACCATGGGGAACACAGAGCCATATCCTGCACCTGGGGCATGTCATGTGGGAGAAGCCCATGCCCCTGTCATCCTGGCTCGCTTGGTCTCGGTCCAAGTTGAAGTGCATGTGGGCCCTCGCAATTAGCACAATCTGCGATCTCCCTTATGCAGTGTTGACAGGGATATATCACACAAGTCACCCGTGCAGCCCTGAGACGAGTCTCTGGCATAGAGGTTGAGAGCTGCTATAACTTTCAGGGCCACAGGAAATGGGTGACCTCCCAGTCCATGTGGTGCCAAATCTTACATTAACTGGCACAGGTGGCCCACCATCCCATGGGACAGGCGCGCACTTCTCCCATACTCGGCCTCTGACATCTGGAGGTAGGAAGTTTGATTCGGAACATCAAAAGCCAGAAGTGTCTCCTCCGAGGCTCCGGCATCTCTGGCTCTGCTGCCAGGTGATCAAGAGGCCCAGCATGCACCCCCGCCCCCCCCCCCCCCCCCCCTCCCACCCACCCTTTGCAGGATGCTGATCCTGGATAAATGTAGCCATGAGTTGATGTCATTGCTGCTGGCTGTTCGCTATCAAAAGAATTGGCAACTCGACTAGCTTCATGATTCTCCAGAATCAAAAACTGAAAGCAAGAGAACATCAAAGTGAGCGATGAGGAATCCTGACACTCAGCCCTCTCAGGATCTTGGACATCCACTCGTGCACATCCGCCTATGTGAGCGCCTTTCCACCTAGCTTCAATGCTTCCCCAGCACACAATAGACACTTCCCCACAGTTGCCCCTTCCAACTCCACCTGAATGAAGCGCTTTGACCCTTGGAACCTGAGCGGTCTATATGCTCCCCCCCCCCCCCCCCCTCGCCCCATGGGTGAAGAGTTAGGGCAGTTAACTGCTTTCAATGGACCTGCGTTCTAACCTGACGGAAGAACAAGACGCTGCCCCATTATTCCTTGAATGGGGTGATTGATGAGCGAATTCACAAAGCCTTGCATTGGTGGCTAATAGTGTCACCTCCCTGTACGTGGATGTCAGCCTTGGGGTTCAATGCTTGGCTAGGTTTCCAAAAAGTTAAAAATTGGGCGCCAATAAGTGGCACACTCATGCATTGAAATGCTGTCTAAGTTGGAACAATTGACCCATTAAGAAAGGGTCATGGAATTTATTAGACAACTTGCTTCCCCTTGTGACAGGCAAGGCATACCTGATGCATGTAAAGACTAAAATTAGTCTGTCAATATCATCTTTGGAGGCACCCTCATTGCTGCAGATTAAACAGGCCTTCCAACTTGAATATCCAGCCACCCAGACTATAATCAATGCAGCCTGACTTCGATAACCAGTGGCCTTGAACTTCCATATAGCTCATGCCTCTAGCTTCAGAGTTCTGCCTAAGTGTGGGGGTTCATTCTCACTTCACTCGTCCTCCCCCTTGGAAAACAGCCCTTGTCAGAACCCCACACTCTGCTCATGCAATCTGGCATCTTTTGGGACTCCACCCAGGACCTCAAAATCTCCCGCTGTGCTTAGCCTGTGGATTCACCTGCTTCCACCTACTTTCCAGCTGGTACTCTGGAAGGGCGATCTCTCAACAGTGTTATCGACACAAGTCCTGCAAGGAGGACACGGGAAGCACTGTCTTAAAACTAGCCGCCAAACCCCTTCAGACCTGGATGTTCACAACCATGAAGGACCACGGAGGTCTGAGCGACCCCTGCCCCCAAGATGCCAATACTGAACCCTGTTGTGTTTGATATTTTATACCTTACGCAGGAATCCACAAAACACCTTGACTTGTCCAAACTAGAACCTTTTATTGAGTGTCGTGTGGTAAGATCGTATATTCTCATGGAGTCTGCTAACTACTCCTCTGGAACTATACCTAGCACCGACCATTCACTTGTATGGCTTATTATCCTCTCAATCGTCTTCTCAAGATGGCTGGATGTGTTTCCCCTTATATGGGAGCCACTGGTCACATGACCTTGGTCTTGAGACCACATGTTCTGTCTACCACCTACTGGTTGGAGGTCATACACCATCCAGCTATGATATAGCCCATAGGCATAATCACCACATCCCTCTTCCTCACAAAACATTAAGATAATTTTACAAGCAACATTGATCGTTAAACTTTATACCTTCAAATATTTGGCTAATAAAGTGAACGAGTTTTACTAAAGCGTCCATAAACATGCTGTGCCTGACAAGTGTCCATTTCCTTTGCACAAATCATTGTGCCTCCCTCACAGAATCATCTCTGTGATCATTCAAGCCGTTGCCAGCCTCTTCCAAGACTGGTTTATGTACTGGCCTCTTATTTCTCTTGCTCTTTGCTCTGTGCCTTTGGAAGGCCTGTTTTCATGGCTGCCATACTTGTGTTAACAGTCGCTTTCTCTTTTGCTTCCTTGCATGATGCTATTTGCTACTTGCGACTGTTTTCATTGCTAGTTTGTTGGTGGGATTAACTAGCTCTTCCAGTCTTCTCTTCTTTCTCCTATTTACTTTGAGAACATGGTGATGGATATTGGTGTGTCTCTTGCTTTTATTTTTTTTTCGTAGCAGCCTCTGGTGGGGTGCTGGTTGTTGCTGTGTGCTGAGAGGTCTGCAGAAGTTGAAGCGTTGCGTTATCTTTGTGGGATATGGCCATGCCCACTTGTGTGGCCTCACCGACATGTTGGAATACCTCGGTTTCTGCTGCCTGAGTGAAGGTTGGAACTGGGGGTGCAGGTATCACCCCTTCTTGGCTTGCTGAAGCATCGCTCACTTGTTCTTCATCACTCGAGATGACAATGCTCTCAGGCGGAGCTGATCCAGGCACTAGGTCATCTTTATCAAACTCACAAATGTGTGAGTGGTTTGTGGAGCTGTATAATGAAATTGTCATCAGCTCTTCCTCAGGGTCAGCCTCAGAGTTGCCTACTGCTGCAATCTCCACGTCGCTGTCATCACAATCACCATCTATGTCTTCCCATTCGTCATCGGTGTCATCGATGTTTTGGGAGTAAATTACAGGAGCCGATTCAAAGACCTGGAGCGGGTCACCACATACCTCCGAGGCTAGTCTTTCCAAGATCGGGACGTCTTCTTCCATCTCTGGCTCAGTCAATGGCTGATCCTCTGTTGTATCAGCAGCTTCAATTTCAAAATGCGCCATCTCCAAACTCCCGTTCTCCACAGAGTCCAGCGCGGTCTGGGCGTCCCCCCGTGATCACCTTGTCATTTCTTGTAGACCACCGGAACTGTGCCGCTGGAGCCTCATCTGTGCTGCTGGAAAAGAGATGTGCAAGCAGCCCATAGTGTTTGGCATGGGTCTCACCTTTCATGTCATCTCTTTCTGCATCATCGTCGATAGCTTCGAGCAGATATTCGTCTGTAATCGTCATTGGATTCAGCATTATCTGCAATGATTTCACCTGAAAAATATAACTTTGCATACGGAATTATTTGTTCACGAAATAGAGCGCAAAGTTCAAAATCAGCCTTTTGTTTGGCCACTGAAGCCTGGCTTAGAATTTCCCGCTGTGGGACTTTAGTGAGACTGAAGAAATTGAAGAATGATTCATTTGGTACAGTTCTTGTCACTGCTCTTGGAGTGTTCCGACCCCTGTACTTTGCTTTTATTCAGATTGTTCTCATCGTTACACTTTTGCGAGCCCTCCAGTCGGATGTGCCATCAAGGAACACAAGACGAGCAGTGAACGTAACTAAGGCTTTAATAAGCTAAACAGAAAGCCTCGTGGCCACTGATCCTGAACTGGGGCAGGGGCGGAGATCAGCCACCTTTATACCGAGTCCGAGGGGAGGCAGAGCCATCAGGCAGTGGTTTACCACATTACATGCAATACAGTAGCAGTTTACCACAATACATATAATATACTACAGTGGTTTACCACATTCACCCCCTGTTAAAAAAAGAGTCCAGCGGGGGTGAAGTGGACTTAAAGATCAAGTCTGTCAGGGGCCTTGACCTTCCGCCGTGATCGCCTCAGTCCCGGCTGTGGTTTGGGCACTGGTGTCGAGACCTGCACGTCCTCTTCTTCACCCAGTAGTTGAGTCGGTGGAGGGGGGGGCGGTGTAGGGGCGGGGGTGGTGGTGATGGTCACCGGTGGGCCTGCGGTGCCAGATCTTGAAGTAGCAGGGTAGTGGTGGAGGGAGACGGTGTAGGGTCGGGGGTGGTGGTGATGGTCGCTGGGGAACCTACAGGTGCCAAATCCCGAAGGGAGACTGTCTCCTGTCACCCGTCCTGATGTGCCACGTAGGCATATTGTTGATCGGCATGGAGGAGCAGGACCTTCTCGACGAGGGGATCGGATTTATGACTCCTCGCATGCTTCCGGAGGAGGATGGGCTCTGGGACTGTCAGCTAGGACGGGAGCGAGGCCCCGGAGGTGGACTTCCTAGGGAAGGCAAACATACGTTCGTGAGGGGTCTCGTTGGTGGCTGTACACAGGAGCGATCAGATGGAGTGGAGTGCATCGGGGAGGGCCTCCTGCCAGTGAGAGACTGGGAGACTACTAGACCGTAGGGCCAGGAGGGCGGCCTTCCAGACCGTTGCGTTCTCCCTCTTCACCTGTCCGTTGCCCCGGGGGTTGTAGCTGGTCGTCCTGCTTGAGGCGATGCCCTTGCTAAGCAGGGACTGACGCAACTCGTCGCTCATGAAGGAGGACCCCCGATCGCTATGGATGTAGGTGGGGAACCCGAACAAGGTGAAGAAACTGTGCAGGGCCTTGATGACGGTGGCAGAGGACATTTCAGGGTAAGGGATGGCAAAAGGGAATCTTGAGTATTCGTCAACAATGTTGAGGAAGTACACGTTTCGGTCAGTGGAGGGGAGGGGCCCTTTGAATGTGATGCTGAGGTGCTCAAAGAGGCGAGAGGCCTTTACCAGTTGCGCACTGTCTGGCCGATAGAAGTGCGGTTTGCACCCGGCGCAGACTTGGCAGTCCATGGTCATGGTCCTGACCTCCTCGATGGAGTAAGGCAGGTTGCGAGCCTTGATAAAATGAAAAAAACAGGTGACCCACGGGTGGCAGAGGTCAATGTGAAGGGCCCAAAGTCGGTCTACTTGTGCGTTGGCACATGTACCGCGGGATAGGGCATCTGGGGCTCATTGAGCTTCCCCGGTCGGTACAAGATCTCGTAGTTATAGGTGGAGAGTTCGATCCTCCATCTCAGAATCTTGTCGTTCTTGATCTTGCCCCGCTGTGTATTGTTAAACATGAAGGCAACCGACCGTTGGTCAGTGAGGAGAGTGAATCGCCTGCCGGCCAGGTAATGCCTCCAATGTCGCACAGCTTCTATATTGCTTGGGCTTCCTTTTCGACAAGGAGTGTCGAATTTCGGACGCATAGAGAGTACGGGAGAAGAAAGCCACGGGCCTGCCCGCCTGGTTGAGGGTAGCGGCCAGGGCAAAGTCCAATGCATCGCTCTCTACCTGGAATGGAATGGACTCGTCCACAGCGTGCATCGCGGCTTTGGCAATATCTGCCTTGATGCGGTTGAAGGCCAGGCGGGCTTCAGCCAGAAGGGGAAAAATGGTGGACTTAATAAGTGGACGGGCCTTGTCCGCATAATTGGGGACTCACTGGGCATAGTAAGAGAAGAACCCCAGGCATCTCTTCAGGGCCTTGGGGCAGTGGGGGAGGGGAAGTTCCAGGAGGGAGTGCATGAAGTTGGGGTCGGGCCCTCGGACTCCGTTTTCCACAACGTAGCGAAGGATGGCGAGGCGGGATGTGCGGAAAACGCATTTCTCCTTATAGTAGGTGAGGTTAAGGAGTTTAACGGTGTGGAGGAAATGCCGGAGGTTTTCGTCATGGTCCTGCTGGTCATGGCCGCAGGTGGTGACATTATCTAGATACTGGAACATGGCCCGCCGCCTGTACTGGTCAACCATTCGGTCCATTTCTCGCTGGAAGACTGAGACCCCATTGGTGACGCCGAAGGGAACCCTGAGGAAGTGGCAGAGACCGCCATCTGCCTCGAAGGCAGTGTATTGGCAGTCCTCCGGGCGGATAGGGGGCTGGTGGTACGCAGACTTCAAGTCAACTGTGGAGAAGACTTGATACTGCGCAATCTGGTTGACCATGTCAGATATGCGGGAGAGCGGGTACGCATCGAGTTGCGTGTACCGGTTGATGGTCTGACTGTAGTCGATGACCATCCGGTGCTTCTTCCCAGTCTTGTAGAACACCACCTGGGCTCTCCAGGGGCTGGTACTAGCCTCAATGATTCCCTCTCGTAGGAGTCACTGGACCGCCGACCTGATAAAGGCCCTGTCCCGGGCACTGTGTCGTCTGCTCCTAGTAGCGACGGGCTTACAGTCCGGGGAGAGGTGGGGTGACCTCAAGGGTCGCGAGGCTACAGACGGTGAGGGGGGGCAGGGGTCCACCGAACTTTAAGGTAAGGCTTTGGGGCTGGCACTGGAAGTCGAGCCCCAGTAATAGGGCAGCGCAGAGATCAGGAAGGACGTGGAGCTTAAAGTTAGTGTACTCTATGCCTTGTACAGTAAGGGTTGCGACACAGTACCCCCGGATTTCTACTGAATGTGATCTGGAAGCCAGGGAGATTTTCTGGGTCATGGGTAAAATTGGGAGGGAGCAGCGCCTTGCCGTATCTGGGTGTATGAAGCTGTCTGTGCTCCCGGAATCGAAAAGGCAGGCCGTCTCGTGCCCGTTGATCTGGACGGTCATCGTGGATTTTGTGAGGTGATGAGGTCAGGACTGGTCGAGTGTGATGGAGGTGAGCTTCGGAAGGTGATGGGTGGGCCGGTCGGAGGTAGCGGCAGCCAGCATACGACCAGGTGAGCAGGGGCCCCAGGAGGCTGCGGAATGGTCCCAAGATGGCAGACCCCATGAGTCGTGCGTGGCGGGTGGCATCGGAGATCGTATCATAGATGATGGCTCCCATGGGTCACGCGTGGCGGGCAAAATCAAAGATGGCGGAGAAGATGGCGGCCCCCACGTCACACATGTCGTGTGTCAGCGAAGATGGCGGCACCCATGGGTCGCACATGGCGGGTGGTGCAGAAACTGGGGGCGGCCCCGACAGGCAGCAGACAGCGCTGCTGGGCCTAGGAATTTTAGGGACAGGTCGGGCCTGGCAGGCTTTAGCAAAGTGGCCCTTCCTCCCACATCCGTTTCAAGTCGTGTTCCGTGCAGGGCAGCGTTGTCTGGGATGCTTACCCTGGCCGCAAAAGTAGCACTTCGGGCTTCCGGCCTTGGCGGGCTGCTGCGCGGCACAGGCTTGCGCCGCACTCAGGTCGGATGATGGCGGCGCCCACGAGGTCCACGAGGTCCACGAGGGTGCCGCGTGGTCGCAAGTGTAGGCCTCCATGGTCTGGAAAGCCACCTCCAGCGAGTTTGAGAGCTGCACAGTCTCTGGGAGGCCAAGTGTACCCCCTTCTAGCAATCGCTGGCAGATGTAATTCGATTTAATGCCTGCGACATAGGGTCCCTGATCAACAGCTCCGTGTGTTGGGTAGCCGATACCGCCTGGCAAGCACAGTTCTGGCCGAGTACCCGCAAAGCATGCAGGAATTCGGCTTGTGTTTCTCCGGGGCGTTGTCGCCTCATGGCAAGAAGGTGCCTAGCATACACCTCATTTACAGACTTTACATATTGTCCCTTTGATGCACGATCAAAGACCACTAAAGCGAGGTTGTAGTCCAACTGAAGGCTTTATTAAGCGAGATGTTTCCCCCAGCAGCTCAGGTACACAAATAAGGCTGCTGGGGTGGCACGGGCTCTTATACCCTGCCTTGCAGGGCGGAGCTACCATACAGCTTGACCAATAGGAAACATACAATATCTATCAATGGTGTTCCAGCATTACCAGGTACCGTAATACCTCCACACAGACTACCACATTCATCCCCTGTTAAAAAAGAGTTCGGCGGGGGTGGTGGCTTGATATTACAACATGGTAACGTGGTAGAAATTATAGTTATAGAGGTACCGTAATACCTCCGTACAGCGTTTTGTAACTATTTACAGATTCACAATTAACTATATACACTTTAAAATGAAGCAATCAGTCGATCAGGGGCCCTGGTCATCCTCTGTGATCGTCGAAGCTTTGGTGGTGGCGTCGGTGGAGGCTCGGGCGTCTGTGACTCCGGGAGCGTGGCCTTGATCTCTGTGGCACCTTCAACACCCCTAGACGGCGCTGGTGGGGA
The DNA here is from genome assembly GCF_047496885.1 of Scyliorhinus torazame. Classification (NCBI taxonomy): domain Eukaryota; kingdom Metazoa; phylum Chordata; class Chondrichthyes; order Carcharhiniformes; family Scyliorhinidae; genus Scyliorhinus; species Scyliorhinus torazame. Next base: position 93,342,681 of record NC_092714.1, on the reverse strand, counting down.
AAATGGTTGACCTGGGAAGGGAGTGTCCGCGGGCTGCGTCGGTGGATGGGGGGGGGCCTAGACGGGGCAGGCGGAAGGACCGATCCTCTTGTAAGGTACACCAGTGGGAGGGAGGTTGGGACTAGTGGCTGGGGTGTGCGTGGGAATCCGGCGGGTGCTAGGTCTCCTAGGGAGACCGTATCTTGTCGGCCGCGGGGTACGCCACGTAGGCGTATTGGGGGTTAGCATGGAGAAGATGGACCCTCTCGACCAACCGGTCCGACTTGTGCGCCCGCACGTGTTTTCGGAGCAGGATGGGTCTGGGAGCTGCCAGCCAGGTGGGGAGCGAGGACCCAGAGGAGGACTTCCTGTGGAAGACAAGGAGATGTTCGTGAGGTGTTTGGTTGGTTGTAGTACAAAGCAGTGACTGGATGGAGTGGAGGGCATCCGGGAGGACTTCCTGCCAGCGGGAGACTGGGAGCTTCCTGGACCATAGGGCCAGTAGGACGGTCTTCCAGACCGTTCCGTTCTCCCTCTCTACCTGTCCGTTACCCCGGGGGTTGTAACTGGTCGTCCTGCTCGAAGCGATGTCCTTGCTGAGCAGGAATTGACGCCATTCATCACTCAGAAAGGAGGACCCCCTATCACTATGTATGTAAGCGGGGAACCCGAACAGTGCAAAGATGCTATGGACGGCCTTGATGACGGTGGTTGCGGTCATGTCGGGGCAGGGGATGGCGAATGTGAACCAGGAGTACTCGTCAATCACGATCAGGAAGTACGTGTTGCGGTCGGTGGAGGGGAGTGGGCCTTTGAAGTCCATGCTGAGGCGTTCAAAGGGACGGGAAGCCTTTATCAGGTGCGCTTTCTCTGGCCGGTAGAAGTGCGGTTTGCACTCCGCGCAGACTTGGCAGTCCCTGGTGGCTGTCCTGACCTCCTCGATGGAGTAGGGCAGGTTGCGGGTCTTAACAAAGTGGAAGAAGCGAGTGACCCCGGGGTGGCAGAGGTCCTCGTGGAGGGCTCGGAGGCGGTCTACTTGTGCATTGGTACATGTGCCGCGGGACAGGGCATCAGGAGGCTTGTTTAGCTTCCCGGGACGATACAAGATCTTGTAGTTGTAGGTGGAGAGTTCCATCCTCCACCGCAAGATCTTATCGTTTTTTATCTTGCCCCGCTGTGCATTATCGAACATGAAAGCAACCGACCGTTGGTCAATGAGGACAGTGAATCTCCTGCCAGCCAGGTAATGCCTCCAGTGCCGCACAGCTTCAACGATGGCCTGGGCCTCCTTTTCGACTGAGGGTATGTGAGCAGAAGGCCACGGGTCTGCCAGTTTGGGTGAGGGACGCGTCGCTCTCGACCTGGAAGGGGAGGGACTCGTTGATGGTGTGCATCGTGGCCTTTGCAATGTCTGCTTTGATGCGGCTGAAGGCCTGGTGGACCCCTATCGACAGGGGAAAAACTGTGGATTGGATCAGGCGACGGGCCTTGTCCGCATAGTTGGGAACCCACTGGGCATAGTAAGTGAAAAACCCTAGACAGCGCTTCAGGGCCTTGGAGCAGTGAGGGAGGGGGAACTCCAGAAGGCGGCGCATGCGTTCAGGGTCGGGGCCTATAACTCCATTTCGCACTATGTAGCCGAGGATGGCTATGCGGTCGGTGCTAAACACGCATTTATCCTTGTTATACGTCAGGTTAAGGATCTTTGCGGTCTGGAGGAATTTTCGGAGGTTGGTGTCGTGGTCCTGCTGGTCGTGGCCGCAGATGGTGACATTATCAAGATACGGGAATGTTGCCCGTAAACCGTACCGATCAACCATTCGGTCCATCTCGCGCTGGAAGACCGAGACCCCGTTGGTGACACCGAAGGGAACCCTTAAGAAGTGGTAGAGCCGCCCATCTGCCTCGAAGGCAGTGTATTTGCGGTCACTAGTGCAGGTGGGGAGCTGGTGGTAGGCGGACTTAAGATCCACCGTGGAGAAGACCTTGTAATGCGCGATCCTTTTTACCAGGTCGGATATGCGGGGGAGAGGGTACACGTCCAGCTGTGTAAACCTGTTGATGGTCTGACTGTATTCGATGACCATCCTATGCTTCTCCCCGGTCTTTACCACCACTACTTGAGCTCTCCAGGGACTGTTGCTCGCTTCAATGACCCCTTCCCTCAGTAGCCTTTGGACCTCTGACCTAATAAAGATCTGATCCTGGGCACTGTACCATCTGCTCCTGGTGGCGACGGGTTTGCAATCCAGGGTGAGGTTCGCAAACAGGGACGGCGGATCGACCTTGAGGGTCACGAGGCCGCAGACAGCGAGGGGGGGGGGCGGGTATAGGGCCGCCGAATTTGAAAGTTAGACTTTGGAGATTACAATGGAAGTCTAAACCTAGGAGCGTGGCCGCACCGAGGTGGGGAAGGACGTAGAACCGGTAATTTTTAAACTCCATTCACTGGACCTTGAGGTTTGCTACACAAAACCCCTTTATCTCTACTGAGTGGGAACCGGAGGCCAGTGAGATTTTTTGATTAACAGGGTGGACGAGGAGAGAACAGCGCCTTACCGAGTCGGGGTGTATGAAGCTCTCCGTGCTCCCAGAGTCGATTAAGCAGGACGTCTTGTGCCCGTTGATTAGTACTGTTGTTGTAGCAGTTGAGAGTGTTCGAGGCAGCGACTGGTCCAGGGTCACCGAGGCTAATCGCAGCAGTTGAGTGTTCTCTTCAGGCGGTATGCGGTCAGCCGAGCTGGGGTCCTGGGAGTCCATCCAGGATGGCGGCTCCCATTGGTCGCACATGGCTGGGGGTGCACAAAATGGCGACGCCCATCCATCGAACGTGGAGTCCGCGGGACAAGATGGCGGTGCCCGGGGGCCGCACGTGGCCCTGGAGAAGGAAGATGGCGGCGCCTGCTGGCCGCATGGGGACCGTGGAGAGGTTTGTGGTGGCAGTTCACATTCGCCACCTGAGACCGCAGCGACCGCACGGGCCTGGCATACCACCACAAAGTGGCCCTTTTTACAGCATCCCTTGCAGGTGGATGCGGGGGCCGTGCAGCGCTGCCGGGGGTGCTTGGCCTGCCCGCAGAAGTAGCAGCGGGGCCCCCCGGGGTTGCCAGAAGCCTTGCAGCACAAGCTTGTGGGGGGATGGGAGATGTCTCAGGATCGGCTGCGGAGGGGTTCCACGCTGCACAGGGGGCCGCCGCTCGGTCGGGAACGTAAGACCGGGCGTTTCGTGAGGCCACATCCAGTGAGCCTGCAAGGGCCCGTGCCTCCTTGAGACCTAGGGTGTCTTTTTCCAGCAATCGCTGGCGGATTTGGGAGGACAGCATATCTGCCACGAAAGTGTCTTGGATCAAGAGTTCTGTGTGGTCGCTCGCTGAAACTTGCGGCCAGCTGCAGTTTCTCCCCAACACTAGGAGCGCACGGTAGAATTCTTCCAGCGATCCAGTATATATAAATGATTTGGAGGAAAATGTAACTGGTCTGATTAGTAAGTTTGCAGACGACACAAAGGTTGGTGGAATTGCGGATAGCGATGAGGACTGTCTGAGGATACAGCAGGATTTAGATTGTCTGGAGACTTGGGCGGAGAGATGGCAGATGGAGTTTAACCTGGACAAATGTGAGGTAATGCATTTTGGAAGGGCTAATGCAGGTAGGGAATATACAGTGAATGGTAGAACCCTCAAGAGTATTGAAAGTCAAAGAGATCTAGGAGTACAGGTCCACAGATCACTGAAAGGGGCTACACAGGTGGAGAAGGTAGTCAAGAAGGCATACGGCATGCTTGCCTTCATTGGCCGGGGCATTGAGTATAAGAATTGGCAAGTCATGTTGCAGCTGTATAGAACCTTAGTTAGGCCACACTTGGAGTATAGTGTTCAATTCTGGTCGCCACACTACCAGAAGGATGTGGAGGCTTTAGAGAGGGTGCAGAAGAGATTTACCAGAATGTTGCCTGGTATGGAGGGCATAAGCTATGAGGAGCGATTGAATAAACTCGGTTTGTTCTCACTGGAACGAAGGAGGTTGAGGGGCGACCTGATAGAGGTATACAAAATTATGAGGGGCATAGACAGAGTGGATAGTCAGAGGCTTTTCCCCAGGGTAGAGGGGTCAATTACTAGGGGGCATAGGTTTAAGGTGAGAGGGGCAAAGTTTAGAGTAGATGTACGAGGCAAGTTTTTTACACAGAGGGTAGTGGGTGCCTGGAACTCACTACCGGAGGTGGTAGTGGAGGCAGGGACGATAGGGACATTTAAGGGGCATCTTGACAAATATATGAATAGGATGGGAATAGAAGGATACGGACCCAGGAAGTGTAGAAGATTGTAGTTTAGTCGGGCAGTATGGTCGGCACGGGCTTGGAGGGCCCAAGGGCCTGTTCCTGTGCTGTACATTTCTTTGTTCTTTGTTCTTTGATTCCCCAGGGATTTGTCACCTCGTTGCTAGCAGATGTCGGGCGTAGACCTGGTTTACCGGGCGAATATAATGTCGTTTTAGCAGCTCTATTGCTGCATCGAAGACGTCCGCGTCCTCAATGAGGGTGTAAATTTCCGGGCTTACCCTCGAATGCAGGACTTGCATTTTCTGTTCTCCCGTGAGTGGGTTTTCGGCCGTTCCGAGATATCCTTTAAAACACGCCAGCCAGTGCTTGAAGGTTGCCGCTGAGTTCGCCGCGTGGGGGCTGAGTTGCAGACACTTTTAAATCTAGCTTATTAAATTGATGCACGATCAATGACCACTAAAGCGAGGTTGTAGTCCAACTGAAGGCTTTATTTAATAAGCTAGATGTTTTCCCCAGCAGCTCAGGTACAGAAAGAAAGCTGCTGGGGCGGCACGGGTTCTTATACTCCGCCTTGCAGGGCGGAGCTACCATATAGCTTGACCAATAGGAAACATACAATATTTACCAATGGTTTTCCAGCATTACCAGGTACCGTAATACCTCTACACAGACTACCACACCCTTCAGCAGCATTATCGCCTCCGTATACGAGGGGGCGTCTCTGATAAGAAGGAAAACCTGCGGGCTCACCCGTGCATGGAGTATTTGCTGCTTTTGGAGGTTGGTGACGCCTTCCGTGGAGGATCTGAGGTAAGCTTCGAAGCAGCTTAGCCAGTGCTCGAATGTTGCAGTGGCGTCGGCTGCCTGTGAGTTCAGCTCCAGGCAATCAGGCTTGAGCGATGAATTCATCTTAAAAGTTTAGCTCATTAAATTGATGTGCCATCAATACAAGACGAGTAGTGAACGTAACGGAGGCTTTAATAAGCTAAACAGAAAGCATCCTGGCCTCTGATCCCGAACTAGGGCAGGGGCGGAGATCAGGCACCTTTATACCGAGCCCCAGGGGAGGCGGAGCCATCAGGCAGTGGTTTACCACATTACATGTAATACAGTAGCAGTTTACCACAATACATATAATATACTACAGTGGTTTACCACACAGTCGATTGTGGAGCCGATGATTTGTGGTTGAGCAAAGAATGATTTAAGCGGCCATGTGTCCAACTGATACACTTTTTGATCACCTCATTTGTGAAATATTCATTAGGCCCAAATGTAAACTCCTGTGTTAAGCTCCAAGACTTTCCATTCTCTGTCCATTTGACATGTTTTCTCGCAGATGCAGTAATATGGGTTCATCATGCTCCTGTATCATGCCACTGAGCCGAAGCACGTTCTTGAAGACTATTTACCAGAATTGCAGAATGCTCACCGGCAGTTCTGTCCCCTTGTCTGATTTGTCGTTCTCAACTAGGATTTCTTCTGAATCATACACTGTGCACACCGTAATGTCTTGCAGGGATCCACTGTGATCAGGTGACCAGCCATATTCTAGGACACATAGTCACTTGACTAGATTCAGGGATTCACATGATTTTATACCAAGTACTGAGTCAACATCCATGTCTATAATGTGAAAGAGTATTGTGTGCTTCATGTCTGCCACTGAGAGCGCTAGTTCGCAAACATTGAGGGTCTCCATAGTTCTTGTTCCGAAGTCTATCATCAGCCCTGGCCGATTAGCAAAGTTCCACTGCACATTTAGCTTTTGCAAACAGGTCGACTCACGACGTTGGCTGTCGCTTTAGAGTCAAAGTCACAATGTATTAAAGCATTGTTCGGTGTCACAACTGATTTTAATTTAGATGTAAAGGTCTTTGGAGAGTTCTTACCAGCTTCAGTCTTTATTAGGGTTTTCTTTTCATCTCTGTTGTTGAGACTCTTCTGGTTCCTTGCCACAATGAGATCGATGAAAAACTGTTCTTCAGTATTTATCTCCACTGCATGCACCGCTCATGCATGGTCCATGGTAGACTCACAATACATTGTTTTGCAAAGTGCCCAACACAGCCGCACCAGGAACAAACTTTTCCAAAGGCCAGATATTGCGTGGGGCTTGTAGAGTGTCACACGTTTGGCACAAGATAGCGGTGGCAGTTCCTGTCGGCAGCTTAAAATGGCCGCCTGCACTGAGACCATGTTTCTTCATGACGTGCGTCACAGCACTAATGACGCTGGCTTCCTTTTCCACATCCACGTTGGCAGAAAAATGTTTGAGCAGAGGGAGTCTATTCTCTGTGCAGCTATCTCGCTACCTACCAAGTTTTCACTGCCTTTTCCAGCACCAAATCTACCTCCCGCAATATTATCGCCTGAAGCTTATCATCAGCTACACCAACGACAATTTGGTCGTGGATTGATTAAGATTTCAGGTCGCTGAAGTTGCATGACTGGGCCTTCAGCCTGAAGTCCGTGATAAAAATGTCAAATGATTCATAACAGAACATGTAATGCTCAAACGTTTCATTCTTCTCAGGGGAACAATGTCTATTAAAGTGCTTCATCAAATGTCTTGTGATCCTCCTCATTATCAAACACAAATGAGTTCTACAGTTCGAGCGCTTGTGGACCCGCCACTGTTAGCAGCCACGCGATTTGCCTTTCATCAGACTGGGCCTGAAGAACAAGGCCGGAACATAAAGTTTGAATTACGTTTGAACAGCCGCCAGTTCTTATCTATGTTACCGGAATTCTGAAGTTGCTGGGGGGCCCTCAGTCCGCCCATATCAAGCTTCAGCATTTTCTTGCGGGTTGGGTCGCCTCAGGCTGCATTTCACCAGACTGGTCTTCCAGCAGAATGCCTAACGTTGTCACTGCCATTGTTATCTTTAAATCTTTAGCACTCATGGTACTATGCTGTGTTTGGTCTTTTATACCTTACAAAGGAATCCACCAAACACCTTGACTTGTCCAAACCAGAATCTTTTATTGAGTCTCGTGTGGTAAGATAGCAATCTGTTATAGAGCACGTTATCATGGAGTCTGCGTATTACTCCTCTGGAACTTGCACCTCGCACTGACCATTCACATATCTGTCTTATTACCCTCTCAATCTTCTGAAGATGGCCGGATGTGTCTCCCCTTATATGAGACTCACTGGTCGCATGACCTTGGTCTTGAGACCGCATGGTATGTCTGCACCGCCACCTGCTGGTTGGAGGTCGCATACCATCCATCTATGAAAAAAGCTCAAAGGCATATCACCACAAACCCCTCCCTCCCCAGCCCTGTGTTGAACTTATCTGGATCTCCCGCATGCTCTCCATCCCCACTCTGCAATTGCCGTCATGGAGGGCGATGTCGACATGAGCAATCACCTCCAGTATTTCCTTTGGAGGTGAAGTCGCCAGGTTCTCTGTTGCAAATCGTGCCGGCAACCGATGAATATTCAATGAAGGGGGGGTCTGATGGGAGGGTCCACCAATGACATGCTAATGCAATTAAATGAGGTTCCTGACCTTCCGTGGCTGATTTCCTGTTATGCCATTAGCGAGGAGCCTGGAAAATCAGAAAATGCTATATAGCCGGAGTGAATCACGTTCCCCAATTCTCACTGTACTTTCTGCCCGCGTTGTAATTCTGGCTGACGGCTGATGCAGGCTCAAAATTCCACCCTTCCAGTGCAATGTCTAAAAACCTTGGTGTATGCTCCTTCCAATATTCAGCCACTGTTCAAAGCCCCACAGCACAGACTTAGTTTTCAAATCAACTCTCTAGCCTCTTGAAGCCCCAGTGTACCCCATCTTAAAGTGTTGCAGGCTCTCATTAAGCAGCTGCTGTTGAACCACCGAGTGATGAATGCAGCCAATGAACAGTGAGAGCAATAGCAGCTACATGCAGCAGGAAACATGAATTTAAACACACTGCTTCCAACGCAATGAACAGACATGGGTTAATCACGCATGTTTTCGGGGCTTAGGTAATTTCACTCCAAAGGCTTTAAATTATTTATTTCCTCTTAACAGCTCATTAACCTCAAAGAGAGAGGATAAAAATTCACGGAAAATCAGGGAATAACAAATATGCTATGTCAGCACACCTCTGATTTTCTTTCATTCTGCATGCCATACATCTCATTTGAAACGATACATGGACAAATGTGACTGATTCCCTGAAACATTATCCTCTCAACTGTCAACTGTTCACAAATCCCTGTCAGTGTTTAAATCTATGAATGCTTCACATTGAGGACATTAAAAACCTGAAAGAACATCTGCTACCACTTACACCAATTTCAAACTGCTACTTCTCAAGCTGTGTGGCCTAATTAAGTAAAGACTAAACAAGCATTATGCATGCAGCTTGATGGTCATCTGCGCAGTTGCCAATGAGTTGCATTTTTCTAGTTTGATCTATTCATAGACACCAGAATAAAAAATGTTTCTTGCTTCCTCATGAATCATGTGTATAATAATCAATGGAACATTTTAGCAATCAATGGAGACATTGATACTGTGTTCGCACAGATATTGGGCTTATCTTTCTGTTATAAAAATGAATCGAGGAAAGAAATAAAGCTGTATCAGTGCTTCATTTCTAGTCATAAAAGGCTAATAATCTCTTGCAATAAAATTATACAATACTGATTTTTCTTTTGTCTCCTGATTTATATCAGTTTAAGATGGTTATTGCAAATCTTTCCAGAAGGTGCTTGGTGAAATGCATGCTTAAACTGTCCAGGAGGTGGATCAGGGCTAGCTTAACAGTTGGGCCTCATCTAAAGAGAGAAGCTGAGTTACCCACCCAAAAATTGGTTCCCAGAAGTCCCCCAGGTTTGGTTAATGCAGCGTCGCTCAATCCAGAAGGCACATGTCCCGTCAACAGCATGATGGGGAGGTGGTGGCATAGTTGTACTGCCACTAGATTAGTAAACCAGAGACCCAGAGTAATGCTCTGGGGACCCAGGTTCAAATCCCGTGGTAGGGAGTAGTCCTCACGTGTTGAATCCCATTGGCGGAGGCGAACGCCGTGAACTCCACGTTTGTGAACGTTATGCCATTATCGGACACTAGTACCTCAGGGATTCTGTGCATACTGAAAATCTGTCACCACTGGTGGCCTCGCTGCTTGTCGCCTGCATCCGCACCACTGCCAGCCCCTTAAAGTGAGCCACTTAAAGAACATTGCCCCTGAAATGGCCCGCTAAGTCGATATGAACCCGGGCCCAAGGCCTTCTGGGCCATTCCCAAGGGTGGAGTGGGGTTGCTGGGGGTAACTGTTGGTGTGCCTAACATTGGAGGCATCACTGGGCAACTTGTTCAATATATGCTGGGCCACCAGATGTAGCTCTGGGTATCTTCATTTTAGACACTCCCAGGTGTTAATCATAGAGGTCTAGTAAGAGCGCTTCATGTCCTCGCTTGGGGACCACCACTCGGGTGTCGCAGAAGAGCACACCGTCTTTGATGCTCAGTTCTTGCATCTTCCCCGTGGATACCTTCAGGTTCTCAGGCAAAGCCCGGTGTTGGCCCCATACTACACCATCTGCCTGATGCGGGAGAGCTGTGGGTTGGTCTGGGTCCAGCCATGGATGCGAGATGCCGAAACCGGTAATGATTCCATGAAAGCAGCTATTACCTCATTGGCTGTGGCAGGGGTAGGTGGCTTAGTGAGCAGTGTTCCAATATGTAGTCATACACTGTCAGTAATAGCACCCGGTGCTTGACACGGGCGGAGGCTATGGGAGGAATCACACATTTCTCCTTGAAAAGCCCCAGAAGGGAATTGGGGTCTGTCAGGACGGTGAAGTGGTGCCTGTAGATGTACTGGTGGAATTTATTTACACCAAATACCACAGTCAGTCCTTTCTCCACTTGCACGTACCATTTCTCCACATCAACCAATGTTCAAGATGCAAATGTGATAGGTTGCTCGGAAACATCGTCCATTAGATGGGATAGCATGGCCCCAATGCCACACGGGGATGCATCAAAGATCGGCAAGAGTGGTCGAGAAGGGTCAAAATGAGTAAGCAATCTTGAAGAGAAAAGCTGCTGTTTTATTCTGGCAAATTCTGCTTGTTGCTCAACTCCGGAAGCCCAGAGTTGTCCTTTCTTTAGTACTTTAGGGAGGGGAGCCAACGTCGTGGCTAATCTTGGGAGGAGTTTTCCATAATAATTGACCAGCCCCAGGAAAACCTGTAGTTCTGAGGGCCACCCGACACCGGGGCTTGGCGGATGGCCTGGACCTTCTCCCCCATGGGGTGCAGACCGCGGTGTTCCACGTGGTACCTGATGTACACCACCTCGACTGCATTGAAGATGCACTTCTCTCGGCGGAGGAGGACGCCGGCCACCTCAAAGTGTTGTGACACTTCTGCCACGTTGCGGAGGTGCTCCTGTTTGGACAAACCAATTATTAATACATTGTCTAAGTAGACCGCCATGCACGGTAACCCCCAAAATATGTTCTCCATGATCCTTTGAAATACTGTGCATGCCGAGGAGACCCTAAATGGTAGCCAGGTATACTCATAGCATCCCTGGTGCGTGTTTCTTGTGATGAATCTTCTTGTTTTGGGGGCCAGGACCAGCTAGAGATACGCATGGCTCATATCTAGCTTGGTGAATGTAATTCCACCGCTGAGCTTGGCATGCAGGCCCTCAATCCTGGCGACTGGACAATGGTCTAAACTGGATTCCCAGTTTACTGTCAGTTTATAATCCCCGCAGAGACAACCTACCCATCAGGCTTCATTACCGGTGTGACTGGCACCACCCAGTCAGCAAATTGCACTGGTCTTATTATCCCCAGGTCCTTCATGTGGTCCAACACCGCATCTATATTTGGACGCAAGGTGCATGGAAGGGGGCAGGCCATGGGGTACATGTTAATTCATGCTTCGGTCCCCTGATGGTCCCCAAACCTTCCTGGAATACTATTGGAAACCTGGCCAATATGCCTTCAGGGCCATGTGGGTCAAGCGAAGGTGCTAGAGCTAGTCACGCCTGAACAGGCGACCAGTGGTAAATTTGCTGACTGGCTGCCATATTCAATGTGGACAGTGGTCATGGCCACAATTGCAAGAGGCTCCCCCGTGTAGGTCATTCACCTGGCGCTGGTATTTGGGAGAGTCAGCGGACGAAACCCGGATCGTATGTGATTAAAGGTGTCTCGACTAATGACAGACACGGCAGCCCCCGTATTTAGTTCCATGCGGATGGGCGCAATTGTTGGTGCTGTCACACAATGCATTTGTCGGTACTAGTTGTCATCGTCCTTCATGTAGTGGGTCTTGTCACCAGTGGGGCGGTCATGCCTGGCAGAGCAGTAGGTGGGTGGCACCTCATGGGGCCTTCTGCGTCCCAGATCTCTGCTCTCTGCTGTTACTGCTGCACGCCAATAATTGTGAGGTTCCCAGGGCCTATTCCGGCGTCTCGCCCCTTGCCTGCAGGTGCACCAATGCTTGGGAATGGGTCCTTTGGTCCGGGCGGGCTGTGCGCTGGGCCTGGTTAGATGTCCTGAACTGAGCACTGCCATCCTCTGGATTTCTTCCACTCCCTATTTGGCGCATTCCCTGGATACAGAAAGTTCCATGGGTCTTTGGAGGTCTAAATGAGCTTCGGCTAGTGGTTTTCTTTGCATGGCCGGATCCCACATACTAACCGGTCGCACAGTGCTTTACCCAGCGTTGGACCGAACTCACAAGATCAGCTAGTTTCCTGAGGCGAGCCAGAAATTCGCTGACACCTTCGCCTTGGGCCTCGGCGGCTGTGTGGAACTGAAAATGTCACGGCTTTGGGTCGAAATGTTCCCCAACAGAGGTTACCAGAGAGACAAACGAGCTGGTGTGCGGAGGGTCCGAGTGGGTTAGGCATTTTATAATGCTGTACGCTGGCCCCCACAAGCGTCAGTAAGGCTACAGTTTGGGGCTCGTCGCAAAAAAATTAATTTGTGCAGAAGTAGAATTGTATCCTCTCTCTGTACTGTCCCCAGTCATCCAGACCTGCAATGAATGGCTCCAACTTTCCGATATGTGGCGTGGTAAGGGCTTCCAGTGGGGCCTGACGAGATGTACCGATGCATAGCAACTGGTGTCGATGGGAGCTCCACTGAATTGTCGTCGCCAGTGTTCGTTCCGAGTTAAGTAGCCATGCATTTTTTTTTTAAATTGAGAGTATCCAAATATTTTTTTCCAATTAAGGGGAAATTTAGCATGGCCAATCCACCTAGCATTCACATCTTTTGGGTTGTGGGGGCGAAACCCACGCAAACACGGGGAGAATGTGCAAACTCCACACAGACAGTGACCCAGACCCGGGATCGAACCTGGGACCTCGGCGCCGTGAGGCAGCAGGGCTAACCCACTGCATCACCATGCTGCCCAGAAGCAGCCATGCATGAGCCGTAGGTTCGAGCACAGATAGGTTTATTATTACTGACAATCAAATCACCATCACTCCCTGAAGGGTCTCCTTCCCCACCTGTACCCAAGTCGGGTTTTTATACTAGACGGGCTACTCCTGTTGAGGGGAAGCCCAGTCCCTTTACCCGGGAAGATCATGGGCGGGATTCTTCATGGCCGATGCAGGAATCGGAAAAGGCGATTGGGCGGAGAATCAGTTTTGACGCCGAAATCGTGGCGGGCACTGGGTTCACGCCAAATCGCAATTATCCGGTGCCTCGACAGCAGTGTCAATGCGTCAAGCATAGCTGTCAGCCCAACCTTCGGCAATCCGCCCCCTCGGGAGTTCCTACTTCCATCTGCTGTACCCGAGCATGTGTATGGTGCGCACCAGTTAGAACCCGCCCCATCACCAGAAGCTCCTGCAAGAATCAAGACAAGATGCATGATTAGATCATGGGCTGGGGGCAGAGTGGGGGGGGAGGGATTGGGGTGTGTTGGGGAGGGGGGAGTGTGGTGTGTTTGGCAGGGGGTAGGGGTGGTGGTGGCGCGGGGGTGTGGGTGTGGTGTGGAAGTGGTGTGGGTGAGAGGGTGTTGTGGGTGTGAAGGTGTTTGTGAGGGTGGTGTGGGTGTGATGGTAGGTGTGAGGGTGGTGAGGCTGTGAGGGTGGTGTGGGGGGGGAAGTGTGAGTGTGAGGGTGGGTCTGAGCGTTATGTGGGTGTGTGGGTGATGTTGGGGATGGTGTGAGTATGAGGGTGGGTGTGAGGGTGGTGTGGGTGTCAGAGTTGTGTGGGTGTGAGGGTGGTGTGGGTGTCAAGGTGGGTGTGAGGATGGTGTGGGTGTGAGGGATGTGTGGGTGTGAGGGTGTTGTGGAGGATGTTGTGGGTGTGAAGGTGGGTGTGTGGGTTGTGGGTGTGAGAGCGGGTGTGAGAGTATTGTGGGTGTGAGGGTTGTGTGGGTGTGAGGGTTGTGTGGGTGTGAGGGTGGTGTGTGTGTGAGGGTGGTGTGTGTGTGAGGGTGGTGTGGGTGTAAGGGTTGTGTGGGTGTGAGGGTTGTGTGGGTGTGGGGGTGGTGTGGGTGTGAGGGTTGTGTGGGAGTAAGGGTTGTGTGGGTGTTTGGGTTGTGTGGGTGTGAGAGCGGGTGTGAGGATGGTGTGGGTGTGAGGGCCGTGTGGGATGATGGTGGGGTGGGTGTGGGTGTGAGAGTGTTGTGGGTGTGTGGGTGGTGTGGGTGTGAGGGTGGTGTGGGATGATGGTGGGGTGGGTGTGGGTGTGGTGTGGATGTGAGGGTGGTGTGGGTGTGAGAGCGGGTGTGAGGGTGGTGTGGGTGTGAGGGTGGTGTGGGTGTGAGGGTGGATGTGAGAGTGTTGTTGGTTTGAGGGTGATGTGGGTGTGAGGGTGCAGTGAGTGTGAGGGTGGTATGCGTGTGAGGGTGGTGTGGGTGTGAGGGTGGGTGTGAGGGTGGCGTGGGTGTGAGGGTGGTGTGGGTGTGAGATTGGTGTGGGTGTGAGGGTGGGTGTGAGGGTTGTGTGGGTGTGAGGGTGGTGTGGGTGTGAGGGAGGTGTGGGTGTGAGAGTGTTGTGGGTGTGAGGGGGTGTGGGTGTGAGAGTGTTGTGGGTGTGAGAGTGTTGTGGTTGTGAGGGTGTGTGGGTGTGAGGGTGGTGTGAGTGTGAGAGTGTTGTGGGTGTGAGGGGGTGTGGGTGTGAGGGTGGTGTGGGTGTGAGGGTGTTGTGGGTGTGAGGGTGGTGTGGGTGTGAGGATGGTGTGGGTGTGAGGGTGGGTGTGAGGGTGGTGTGGGTGTGAGGGTGGTGTGGGTGTGAGGGTGGTGTGGGTGTGAGGGTGGATGTGAGGGTGATGTGGTGTGAGGGTGCTGTGAGTGTGAGGGTGGTATGGGTGTGAGGGTGGTGTGGGTGTGAGAGTGTTGTGGGTGTGAGGGGGTGTGGGTGTGAGAGTGTTGTGGGTGTGAGAGTGTTGTGGTTGTGAGGGGGTGTGGGTGTGAGGGTGGTGTGTGTGTGAGAGTGTTCTGGGTGTGAGGGGGTGTGGGTGTGAGGGTGGTGTGGGTGTGAGGGTGTTGTGGGTGTGAGGGTGGTGTGGGTGTGAGGGTCGTGTGGGTGTGAGGGTGGATGTGAGAGTGTTGTGGGTGTGAGGGTGATGTGGGTGTGAGGGTGCTGTGAGTGTGAGAGTGGTATGGGTGTGAGGGTGGTGTGGGTGTGAGGGTGGATGTGAGGGTGGCGTGGGTGTGAGGGTGGTGTGTGTGAGGGGGTGTGGGTGAGAGGGTGGTGTGGGTGTGAAGGTTGTGTGGGTGTGAGGGCTGTGTGGGTGTGTGGGTGGTGTGGGTATGAGGGTTGTGGCGCACAAAGACTCCGTGAGACGAATAGAGTGAAGTCGATGAGGCTTTATTAAGCGTGTCTGTTCCCCAGCAGCCCGATAGTAAACTGGCCTGCGGGGGAAGGCACCGGCTTCTTATACTTCGCCTTCAGGGCGGAGTGTGAGGTCAACGGCCAACCAGGACCCGGGATCTGTCAGCCAATGACATTAGGGCTTCCAGTCCCACATGACCCCAATACATACTACCACATTCACCCCTTGTCAAAAATGAACCCGGCGGGGTGATGCTTCGTATGGTGGTAAGGGTTTACAGTACTGGTCCTGGGAGGATAGAACAGTTACATGGTAGTACAGTATTGGACAGTATCGTCCTGTTACAACTATTTACAGAGGATATAGGAAAAACAAAATGTTCATTGGACAGTCCATCTTTGTTTTACATCGACGCCACGAGTCGGTCGGGCGGTCTGGTCGTCCGTGTCGATCGCCTCGGCCCCGGCGGTGGTGGTGGTGCTTGTACCAGCGTTGTCGCCTCCGGGAGCCGCACGGTTTCAGCTGTCGGTGCAAAGGGGAGGGGGACTGATCCTGCTGGGAAGGGGGCGGTCGCGGGGTGCGGCGGTGGCAGGAAGGGGGGCGGTTGGGTTGATGGTGCCGGGGGGGTGTGCGTGGTGCCGGCGGGCGCCAGATCCCGCAGGGAGACCGTGTCCTGTCGGCCGTCGGGGTACTCCACGTAGGAGTACTGGGGGTTTGCGTGGAGGAGGTGAACCCTTTCGACCAACGGGTCCGCCTTATGTGCCCGCACGTGCTTTCGGAGCAGGATGGGTCCTGGGGCCGCCAGCCAGGTCGGCAGCGACGTTCCAGAGGAGGACCTCCTAGGGAAGACAAGGAGACGCTCGTGAGGCGTTTGATTAGTGCTCGTACATAATAACGACCGGATGGAATGGAGAGCGTCCGGGAGGACCTCCTGCCACCGTGAAACTGGGAGATCCCTGGACCGTAGGGCCAGTAGGACGGCCTTCCAGACCGTGCCGTTCTCCCTTTCTACTTGCCCGTTCCCCCGGGGGTTGTAGCTGGTCGTCCTGCTTGAAGCTATACCCTTGCTGAGCAGGAACAGGCGCAGCTCGTCACTCATGAAAGAGGACCCCCTGTCGCTGTGGACGTATGCGGGGTAACCGAACAGCGTGAAGATGCTGTTCAGGGCTTTAATGACTGTGGCCGCGGTCATGTCCGAGCAGGGAATGGCAAAAGGGAAGCGGGAGTATTCGTCCACTACATTAAGGAAATACGCGTTGCGGTCGGTGGAGGGGAGGGGCCCTTTGAAATCGAGACTGAGGCGTTCAAAGGGACGGGAAGCTGAGACTCGGCCTGTGGTCGATGTGATGTAGGCCTCAAAGCAAGTCTGCCAGTGTTTGAAGGCTGCTGCCGCATTCACTGCGTGGGGGCTGATCCTCAGGCATTCTGGAATGATCCTGAGCTCCATAGTCCTTTTTAGGCACACTTAATAAATTGTGGCCGTTAATTAGGACCGTTGTCGTCGTCGTCTGGAGAGTCCGGGGCCGAGCCTGATCGAGTGTAACCGAAGCGAGCCGTGGTTGTAGTAGTGGGGTGGGGTCCGTTGTTGCCGTCCAAGATGGCGTCGCGGATGGACAAAATGGCCACCCCCATACCTCGCCCGTGGCTGAGGGGTCACAAGATGGCGTCGGGGTTGGACAAAATGGCCGCCCCCATGCGTCGTACAGGTCGGGGGCGGTCCAAGATGGCGGGGCCCCTCCTCCCCTCGTGGTGGTCGGGACCCAAAATGGCGGCGTCTGCGGGTCACGCATTGAGTGCTGGGGGGTCTGGGGGGCGCTAGGACCGCGCGGAGTTCCTGCATTGCGAGCGCCCGGGCCGCGGGCGCTAGGACCGCGCGGAGTTCCTTGGCTGCGAGCGCCAGGGCCGCGGGCGCTAGGACCGCGCGGAGCTCCCTCGCCGGGGACAGCGGTGGTCGGGGCCCAGGCCGGCGGGTCAGTACTGCGAGCGCTGGGACCGTGAGGAGCTCCTTTGTGCGCCACAATTTATTAAGCGTGTCTGTTCCCCAGCAGCCCGATAGTAAACTGGCCTGCGGGGGAAGGCACCGGCTTCTTATACTTCGCCTTCAGGGCGGAGTATGAGGTCAACGGCCAACCAGGACCCGGGATCTGTCAGCCAATGACATTAGGGCTTCCAGTCCCACATGACCTCAATACATACTACCACAAGGGTGGTCTGCGTGTGAGGATGGTGTGGGTGTGAGAGTGGTGTGGGTGTGAGCGTAGGTGTGAGAGTGTTGTGGGTGTGAGAGTGTTGTGGGTGTGAGGGGTTGTGGGTGTGAGGGTGGTGTGGGTGTGAGGGTGGTGTGGATGTGAGGGGTTGTGGGTGTGAGGGTGGTGTAGGTGTGAGGGTTGTGTGGGTGTGAGGGTGGGTATGAGAGTGCTGTGGGTGGTGTGGGTGTGAGGGTGGTGTGGGTGTGAGGGTGGTGTGGGTGTGAGGGGTTGTGGGTGTGAGGGTGGTGTAGGTGTGAGGG
The DNA here is from genome assembly GCF_047496885.1 of Scyliorhinus torazame. Classification (NCBI taxonomy): domain Eukaryota; kingdom Metazoa; phylum Chordata; class Chondrichthyes; order Carcharhiniformes; family Scyliorhinidae; genus Scyliorhinus; species Scyliorhinus torazame. The sequence continues at coordinate 93,325,147 of NC_092714.1, read as the reverse complement.
TTGTGTGGGTGAGGGTGGGTATGAGAGTGCTGTGGGTGGTGTGGGTGTGAGGGTGGTGTGGGTGTGAGGGTGGTGTGGGTGTGAGGGTGGTGTGGGTGTGAGGGGGTGTGGGTGTGAGGGTGGTCTGCGTGTGAGGATGGTGTGGGTGTGAGAGTGGTGTGGGTGTGAGCGTAGGTGTGAGAGTGTTGTGGGTGTGAGAGTGTTGTGGGTGTGAGGGGTTGTGGGTGTGAGGGTGGTGTGGCTGTGAGGGTGGTGTGGGTGTGAGAGTGTTGTGGGTGTGAGGGGGTGTGGGTGTGAGGGTGGTGTGGGTGTGAGGGTGGTGTGGGTGTGAGAGTGTTGTGGGTGTGAGGGGGTGTGGGTGTGAGAGTGTTGTGGGTGTGAGAGTGTTGTGGTTGTGAGGGTGTGTGGGTGTGAGTGTGGTGTGGGTGTGAGAGTGTTGTGGGTGTGAGGGGGTGTGGGAGTGAGGGTGGTGTGGGTGTGAGGGTGGTGTGGGTGTGAGGGTGGTGTGGGTTTGAGGGTGGGTGTGAGGGTGGTGTGGGTGTGAGGGTGATGTGGGTGTGAGGGTGGTGTGAGTGTGAGGGTGGATGTGAGAGTGTTGTGGGTGTGAGGGTGATGTGGGTGTGAGGGTGTTGTGGGTGTGAGGGTGGTGTGGGTGTGAGGGTGATGTGGGTGTGAGGGTGTTGTGGGTGTGAGGGTGGTGTGGGTGTGTGGGTGGTGTGGGTGTGAGGGCGTTGTGGGTGTAAGGGTGGTGTGGGTGTGAGGGTGGTGTGGGTGTGAGGGTGTTGTGGGTGTGAGGGTGGTGTGGGTGTGAGGGTGGTGTGGGTGTGAGGGTGGTGTGGGTGTGAGGGTGGTGTGGGTGTGAGGGCGTTGTGGGTGTGAGGGTGGTGTGGGTGTGAGGGTGGTGTGGGTGTGAGGGTGTTGTGGGTGTGAGGGTGGTGTGGGTGTGAGGGTGGTGTGGGTGTGAGGGTGGTGTGGGTGTGATGGTGACGTGGGTGTGAGGGTGTTGTGGGTGTGAGGGGGTGTGGGTGTGAGGGTGGTGTGGGTGTGAGGGTGTTGTGGGTGTGAGGGTGGTGTGGGTGTGAGGGTCGTGTGGGTGTGAGGGTGGATGTGAGAGTGTTGTGGGTGTGAGGGTGATGTGGGTGTGAGGGTGCTGTGAGTGTGAGGGTGGTATGGGTGTGAGGGTGGTGTGGGTGTGAGGGTGGATGTGAGGGTGGCGTGGGTGTGAGGGTGGTGTGGGTGTGAGAGTGGTGTGGGTGTGAGGGTGGGTGTGAGGTTTGTGTGGGTGTGAGGGTGGTGTGTGTGTGAAGGTGGGTGTGTGGGTGTGAGGGTGTTCTGAGTGTGAGAGTGTTGTGGGCGTGAGGGTGGTGTGAGTATGAGAGTTGTGTTGGTGTAAGGGTGGTGTGGGTGTGAGAGTGTGTGAGTGTGAGAGTTGTGTGGGTGTGAGAGTGTTCTGTGTGTGTGAGTGTTGTGGGTGTGAGGGTGTTGTGGGTGTGATGGTGTTGTGGGTCTGAGGGTGGCGTGGGTGTGAGTGTGGTGTGGGTGCGTGTGGGTGTGAGCGTGGGTGTGAGAGTGTTGTGGGTGTGAGAGTGGTGTGGGTGTGAGGGTAGTGTGTGTGTGAGGGTGGTGTGTGTGTGAGGGTGGTGTGGGTGTGAGGGTGGTGTGTGTGTGAGGGTGTTGTGGGTGTGAGGGTGATGTGGGTGTGAGTGTAGTGTGTGTGTGAGGGTGGTGTCGGTGTGAGGGTGGTGTGTGTGTGAGGGTGGTGTGGGTGTGAGGGTTGTGTGGGTGTGAGGGTAGTGTGGCTGTGAGGGTGGTGTGGGTGTGAGGGTTTGTGTGTGTGTGAGGCTGGTGTGGGTGTGAGGGTGGTGTGGGTGTGAGGGTGGTGTGTGTGTGAGGCTGGTGTGTGTGTGAGTGTGGTGTGTGTGTGAGGGTGGTGTGGGTGTGATGGTAGTGTGGCTGTGAGGGTGGTGTGGGTGTGAGGGTGGTGTGGGTGTGAGGGTAGTGTGGGTGTGAGGGTAGTGTGGGTGTGAGGGTGGTGTGTGTGTGAGGGTGGTGTGTGTGTGAGGGTAGTGTGGGTGTGAGGGTGGTGTCGGTGTGAGGGTAGTGTGGGTGTGAGGGTGGTGTGGTTGTGAGGGTGGTGTGGGTGTGAGGGTGGTGTGTGTGTGAGGCTGCTGTGTGTGTGAGGGTGGTGTGTGTGTGAGGGTGGTGTGGGTGTGAGGGTGGTGTGGGTGTGTGGGTGGTGTGTGTGTGAGAGTGGTGTGGGTGTGAGGGTAGTGTGGGTGTGAGGGTGGTGTGGGTGTGGTGGTACTGTGGGTGTGAGGGTGGTGTGGGTGTGAGGGTGGTGTGTGTGTGTGAGGCTGGTGTGGATGTGAGGGTGGTGTGGGTGTGAGGGTGGTGTGTGTGTGAGGCTGGTGTGTGTGTGAGGGTAGTGTGGGTATGAGGGTTGTGTCGATGTGTGGGTGGTGTGGGTGTGAGGGTGGGTATGAGGGTTGTGTGAGTGTGAGGGCTGTGTGGGTGTGAGAGTGGTGTGGGTGTGAGGGGGTGTGGGTGAGAGGGTGGTGTGGGTGTGAGGGCTGTGTGGGTGTGAGAGTAGCGTGGGTGTGAGGGTGGTGTGGGTGTGAGGGTGGTGTGGGTGCATGGGGGTGTGGGGGTGTGTGTGTGAGGGTGGTGTGGGTGTGAGGGTTGTGTGGGTGTGAGGGCTGTGTGGGTGTGAGAGTAGCGTGGATGTAAGGGTGGTGTGGGTGTGAAGGTGGTGTGGGTGCGTGGGGGTGTGAGGGTGTGTGTGTGAAGGTGGTGTGGGTGTGAGCGTTGTGTAGGTTTGAGGGTTGTGTGGGTGGTGTGGGTGTGAGGGTGGGTGTGAATGTTGTGTGGGTGTGAGGGTGGGTATGAGAGTGTTGTGGGAGTGAGAGTGGTGTGGGTGTGAGGGTGGTGTGGGTGTGAGGGTGGTGTGGGTGTGCGAGTGGTGTGGGTGTGCACGTGGGTGTGAGAGTGTTGTGGGTGTGAGAGTGGTGTGGGTGTGAGGGTAGTGTGTGTGTGAGGGTGGTGTGTGTGTGAGGGTGGTGTGGGTGTGAGGGTGGTGTGGGCGTGAGTTTGGTGTGTGTGTGAGGGTGGTGTGGGTGTGAGGGTGGTGTGTGTGTGAGGGTGGTGTGTGTGTGAGGGTGGTGTGGGTGTGAGGGTGGTGTGGGTGTGAGGGTGGTGTGTTTGTGAGGGTTATGTGGGTGTGAGGGTTGTGTGGCTGTGAGGGTGGTGTGGGTGTGAGGGTGGTTTGTGTGTGAGGGTGGTGTGTGTGTGAGGGTAGTGTGGGTGTGAGGTTGGTGTGGGTGTGAGGGTAGTGTGGGTGTGAGGGTGGTGTGGTTGTGAGGGTGGTGTGGGTGTGAGGGTGGTGTGTGTGTGAGGCTGCTGTGTGTGTGAGGGTGGTGTGTGTGTGAGGGTGGTGTGGGTGTGAGGGTGGTGTGGGTGTGAGGGTGGGGTGGGTGTGTGGGTGGTATGTGTGTGAGGGTGGTGTGGGTGTGAGGGTAGTGTGGGTGTGAGGGTGGTGTGGGTGTGGTGGTAGTGTGGCTGTGAGGGTGGTGTGGGTGTGAGGGTGGTGTGTGTGTGTGAGGCTGGTGTGGGTGTGAGGGTGGTGTGGGTGTGAGGGTGGTGTGTGTGTGAGGCTGGTGTGTGTGTGAGGGTGGTGTGTGTGTGAGGGTAGTGTGGGTGTGAGTGTAGTGTGGGTGTGAGGGTAGTGTGGCTGTGAGGGTGGTGTGGGTGTGAGGGTGGTGTGGGTGTGAGGGTAGTGTGGGTGTGAGGGTAGTGTGGCTGTGAGGGTGGTGTGGGTGTGAGGGTGGTGTGTGTGTGAGTGTGGTGTGGGTGTGAGGGTAGTGTGGGTGAGAGGGTGGTGTGGGTGTGAGGGTGGTGTGTGTGTGAGGCTGCTGTGTGTGTGAGGGTGGTGTGGGTGTGAGGGTGGTGTTGGTGTGAGGGTGGTGTGTGTGTGTGAGGGTGGTGTGGGTGTGAGGGTGGTGTGGGTGTGAGGGTAGTGTGGGTCTGAGTGTAGTGTGGGTGTGAGGGTGGTGTGGGTGTGAGGGTAGTGTGGCTGTGAGGGTGGTGTGGCTGTGAGGGTGGTGTGGGTGTGAGGGTAGTTTGTGTGTGAGGGTGGTGTGTGTGTGAGGGCAGTGTGGGTGTGAGGGTGGTGTGGGTGTGAGGGTAGTGTGGGTGTGAGGGTGGTGTGGTTGTGAGGGTGGTGTGGGTGTGAGGGTGGTGTGTGTGTGAGGCTGCTGTGTGTGTGAGGGTGGTGTGTGTGTGAGGGTGGTGTGGGTGTGAGGGTGGTGTGGGTGTGTGGGTGGTGTGTGTGTGAGGGTGGTGTGGGTGTGAGGGTAGTGTGGGTGTGAGGGTGGTATGGGTGTGGTGGTAGTGTGGCTGTGAGGGTGGTGTGGGTGTGAGGGTGGTGTGTGTGTGTGAGGCTGGTGTGGGTGTGAGGGTGGTGTGGGTGTGAGGGTGGTTTGTGTGTGAGGCTGGTGTGTGTGTGAGGGTGTTGTGTGTGTGAGGGTGGTGTGGGTGTGAGTGTAGTGTGGGTGTGAGGGTAGTGTGGCTGTGAGGGTGGTGTGGGTGTGAGGGTGGTGTGGGTGTGAGGGTAGTGTGGGTGTGAGGGTAGTGTGGCTGTGAGGGTGGTGTGGGTGTGAGGGTGGTGTGGGTGTGAGGGTGGTGTGGGTGTGAGGCTGCTGTGTGTGTGAGGGTGGTATGGGTGTGAGGGTAGTGTGGGTGTGAGGGTGGTGTGGGTGTGAGGGTGGTGTGGGTGTGAGGGTGGTGTGGGTGTTAGGGTAGTGTGGGTGTGAGGGTGGTGTGTGTGTGAAGGTGGTGTGGGTGTGAGGGTGGTGTGGGTGTGAGGGTGGTGTGAGGGTGGTGTGGGTGTGAGGGTGGTGTGGGTGTGAGGGTAGTGTGGGTGTGAGGGTGATGTGGGTGTGAGGGTGGTGTGTGTGTGAGGGTGGTGTGGAATGGTGGTGGGGTGGGTGGTGACACACGTGCCATGGGGAATCATAACTCAGGGGAGGTGTCATTTCCTCGCACGATGCGGAGCTCACGCCCGGCGACTGCCCTTCGTTTGGGCCCGTCGCCCACATCCAGTGTCCTCTGCTCTGAAGGGGCCGCAAGTCCAGTGGTCCCTCTCCAGTCTTCTCCCACTCCTGGCGGTTATGGGCGGCGTTCTCCTGGCTGGGGGGTGGGCGGTGGTGGGGAATCGGAAAACGCACTGTGTTCGACAGTCCAGCGCATGCAGCCCAAGGGGTAGGTAGCTGGTGGCTGCAGTGACTAGGGCACCCGGCTATGGCAGCCAGTATAGTTGCTGGTATGTAGTGCAGGCTGGATTTCTGCCACCCTTCAAGTGGGGGGGGCAGGTCTACGGGTGATTTGGATGGGGGTTGGTGCCAGGGGCACAATGCTGCCTGCTCACCCTGGCTGCCCTGAGGAGGTTGTGCAGTTTTTTCCTGCACTGCTGGCCGGTCCGGACAGTGTTGCCCACGGTGCTGACCAACTTTGCCAGCTGTGTCGAGGCATGGCAGACGGCAGTATCTGACAGCCTCCTTCCCGGCCCGGGGTACAGGGTCACCAGCCTCTCCTCCACAGCGTCTAGCAGAATCTTCAGCTTGGCTTCTGTGAAACGGAGTGCCGCTCTACTTGCTGCCATCTTGTTGGCTGGGATGATGAGTGTGGGGAGTGAAGAGTGTATATACAGCTGCAGCTCGTCAGCCTCCTGAGTGTCAATCACAAACCTGGTGAATCCTGCACCGTTTCTCATTGGAATCAATTGTGTTCCATGTGGCGCCAGTGCTCGTCCCTTAACGGTCATTGAATTGGTCGAGGTGCAGCGCTGGGTTTGCTGTCATAGAAGTCTACGAGTCCTGCCCAGGGGCAAGATTCTCCGACCCCCCCGCCGGGTCGGAGAATCGCCGGGGGCTGGCGTGAGTCCCGCCCCCGCCGGTTGCCGAAGTCTACGAGTCCTGCCCTGATGTCAACACTTAGTCTCAGGAACGGAGAATTCCGTCACAGATTTGGAAAATAAGGGCGGGATTCTCCCTCCCGTCAGCCCTGTTTTCCTGCACGGTGCGCCCCCCTGTTGGCGGCAGGATCCACTGTTCCGGCAGCCAGTCAATGGGCTTTCCCATTGTGGCCATCCCATGCCATCGGGAAACCCGCTGCCGGTGAAGCAGAGGATCCCGCCAATGGAGATTTAGGCTCTTGATATATAGCATACTGGGTGGATTGATTTATTTTTCAATGCTTGTATTCTTAACATACAATTAAATGCATTTTTGAGTTTTTTTCACTGCCAGCAACTTCAATTAAGGATTTTAAATCAGTCGCCTCTGGAACAGCTAGAGAATGTGTAACAAATTATATTCTGGAAGTATTCACATTCACAGGAAAAATCTTCCAACTGTTTCGATATTATGATTTTTTAATAATAATCTGAAGAGTGACAATTACCATGAATACTTAGACCCTGTACTTCTTGTAGTCACTTTGTGCTGTCATTTCCTAACCAGTGCCAATGAACGATAATCTTTGTGAACAAACATAGCTTCAAAACTTTGGTCTTGATTTTTAATCAGCACGTCCCCACCACCCTGCTCATAGGAGGCACTGCCATCCCTGATTTAGCAGACTACAACTTTTGGAGGCAAGTCAGTGGAGGTCACTCAGTCCCTGAGTCAGTGGAATCCTATTTAAATAAGCAGGTTGTATCTGAGGGCATCACTGGTACCTTACCTGTCACACGAAACTGAGGCTTGAGTGGAGGAAATATTGAAAACTCCCTCACACAATCTATCCAGGCCTGAAGAGACTAAAATGTTAAGTTTTGTATTTTATTTAGCCTTGTTCTTTATAGCCAGAAGGAACAGTATATAGGATTCCATAGGATTGTATATATAGCACAGAAATAGACCACTTGGCCCAACAGTCTATACCAGTGTTTATGCTCCACTCTAGCCTCTGCCCATCTTTTCTCAATCAAAACTATCATCATAGTAATCCATTTCCTTCTCCTTCAAATGCTTCTGTAGTTTTCCCTTATTCTATTAATTTCAAGTGTGTTCTGTGACAATAAGTACTTCCCTCTCACCACTCGTTAGGTGAAGAAGGTTCTTCTGAATTCTCTATTGGATTTATTTTTGGCTATCTTATATTTATAGCCTCGAGTTGTGCTCTTCCCCACCAAAGGAAACATTTGCCGAAATCTTCCATCCTCGTTCGAGGCTGGGATTTTCAGGTGCCGCTCAGAGTGAATCGAGTTTTGGCTGTGTGGTGGTATGTATTAGGGGTAATACGGTACACCAGGAATGCCGAGCAGCTATTGGAGGACAGATGCTGGATCCCAATTGGATCCTCCACCTACTGGGCTCCACCCAGATAGGAGGGATATAAGATATAATCCCCGCAGCTGCATTCTGTGAGTGAGCTGCTGGGGAACGTGTCTGAACAAGTCTGCTCAATAAAGCCTCGATTGAAGTTCTTTACGTCTCGCCTCGTGTGTGATCGATGGTGCTACAATTTATTGAGCAGACTTAAAAAGGAATATGGAGGTCCGGATCACCCCGGAGTGCCTGCGAATCAGCCCCCACGCAGCAAACGCAACATCCGCGTTTAAACACTGGCTGGTGTGTTTTGAGGGATACCTCCGAACAGCCCCCGGCAGACCAACAGAAGACCAGAAGATGCAGGTCCTGCATTCCAGGGTGAGTCCCGAAATCTACTCACTCATCGAGGACGCGGAAGAATTCCCAGAGGCGATCAACTTGCTGAAGGAGATCTACATTAAGCCCATCAACCAGGTCTACGCACGCTACCAGCCAGCGACGAGACGACAAATCCCCGGGGAATCGCTAGACGATTTCTTCAACGCTCTAACGATCCTGGGACGAAACTGCAACTGCCCAGCGGTTACGGCGAACGAACATACGGACCTCCTGATCAGAGATGCTTACGTAGCAGGTTTGGCATCGTCGCAAATTCGCCAGAGACTTTTAGAGAAAGACTCTCTTGGACTCACAGAGGTACGGGCCCTCGCAGCCTCCCTTGACGTGGCCTCCCAAAACGCCCGCGCCTATGCCCTCGACCGCGCTGCAGCCCCTTGGGCTCCGTGGACCCCCGCCGCGACCGACCCCCCGGCAACCCCAACCCCTCCGCAAGCGTGCGCAGCCAGAATCCCAGACCACCCGGGGGGCCCCCGCTGCTACTTTTGCGGGCAGTCAAAACACCCCCGCCAGCGCTGCCCGGCCCGCTCGGCCACCTGCAAAAGCTGTGGTAAAAAGGGGCACTACGCAGCGGTGTGCCAGTCCCGTGGGGTCGCCGCTATCTCCGGGGAACAAATGGGACCACGGACTCAACGCTCCCAGCGACCCACGGGCGGCCAACGGGCGCCGCCATTTTGGACCCCGGACACCACGAGGGAGGGACGGGCGCCACCATCTTCCTACCCACAGGCCGCGTGCGATCCATGGGAGCAGCCATTTTGTCCACCCCCGGCTGTGTGTGACTCATGGGAGCAGCCATTTTGTCCACCCCCGGCCGCGTGCGACTCATGGGAGCGGCCATTTTGTCCACCCCCAACCGCGTGCGATCCATGGACGCCGCCATCTTGGCTGACAGGCAAGGACCCCGGTGTGGCCAGCTCCACACTGCCTGCAGACAACGGTCTGATACACCAACCACGTTTGGCATCGGTGACCCTCGACCAGTCGCGGCCCCGGACGCTCCAGACGACAACGACAAAGGTGCTGGTGAACGGCCACGAAACGCCGTGTTTGATCGACTCGGGGAGCACGGAGAGTTTCATTCACCCTGACACGGTAAGACGCTGTTCCCTTGTAATTCGGCCAAGCACCCAAAAAATCTTCCTGGCGGCAGGGTCCCACTCCGTTGAAATCAAAGGGTTCTGCATCGCAAACCTAACGGTGCAGGGGAGAGAGTTCAAAAATTACCGGCTGTACGTCCTTCCCCATCTCTGCGCTCCCACTCTCCTGGGGTTGGACTTCCAATGCAACCTCCAGAGCTTAACATTCAAATTTGGCGGCCCTATACCCCCACTGACTATCTGCGGCCTCGCGACACTCAAGGTCGAACCGCCCTCCCTGTTTGCGAACCTCACCCCGGATTGCAAACCCGTCGCCACTAGGAGCAGACGGTACAGCACCCAGGACCGGACGTTTATCAGGTCCGAAGTACAGCGGCTGCTGAAGGAAGGCATAATCCAGGCCAGCAATAGTCCCTGGAGAGCCCAGGTGGTAGTAGTGAAGACAGGGGAGAAGCAAAGGATGGTCGTAGACTACAGTCAGACCATCAACAGGTACACGCAGCTAGATGCATACCCTCTTCCCCGCATATCCGACATGGTCAATCGGATTGCACAGTACAAGGTCTTCTCCACCGTGGACCTTAAGTCCGCCTACCACCAGCTCCCCATTCGCCCGGGTGACCGCAAGTACACAGCCTTCGAGGCAGATGGGCGACTATACCACCTCTTAAGGGTTCCATTCGGCGTCACGAACGGAGTCTCGGTCTTCCAACGAGAGATGGACCGAATGGTCGACCAGCACGGTTTACGGGCCACGTTCCCGTACCTCGAAAACGTCACCATCTGCGGCCACGACCAGCAGGACCACAACCCCAACCTCCGCAAATTCTTCCAGACTGCTAACGCCCTCAACCTCACCTACAACGAGGAAAAATGCGTGTTTAGCACCGACCGTCTAGCCATCCTGGGCTACGTAGTGCGTAATGGAGTGATAGGCCCCGACCCCGAACGCATGCGCCCCCTCATGGAGTTCCCTCTCCCCCACTGCTCCAAAGCCCTGAAACGCTGCCTGGGCTTCTTTTCTTATTACGCCCAGTGGGTCCCCCAGTACGCAGACAAGGCCCGCCCACTAATCCAGTCCACTACGTTTTCCCTGTCGTCAGAGGCCCGCCAGGCCTTCAGCCACATCAAAACGGATATCGCAAAGGCCACGATGTGCGCCATCGACGAGTCCCTCCCCTTCCAAGTCGAGAGCGACGCGTCCGACGTCGCTCTGGCGGCCACGCTCAACCAAGCAGGCCGACCCGTGGCCTTTTTCTCCCGGATCCTACACGCTTCAGAAATTCGCCACTCCTCAGTAGAAAAGGAGGCCCAAGCCATCGTGGAAGCTGTGCGACATTGGAGGCATTACCTGGCCGGCAGGAGATTCACTCTCCTCACTGACCAACGGTCGGTAGCCTTCATGTTCGATAATGCACAGCGGGGCAGGATAAAAAACGACAAGATCCTGCGGTGGAGGATCGAACTCTCCACCTACAACTACGAGATCTTGTACCGTCCCGGAAAGCTGAATGAGCGGTCTGATGACCTATCTCGTGGCACTTGTGCCAACGCACAAGTGGACCGTCTCCAAGCCCTCCACGAGGACCTCTGCCACCCGGGGGTCACTCGTTTCTACCACTTCATAAAGGCTCGCAACCTCCCTTACTCCGTCGAGGACGTCCGAACAGTCACCAGGAACTGCCAAATCTGCGCAGAATGCAAACCGCATTTTTTCAGGCCAGATAGAGCGCACCTGATAAAGGCTTCCCATCCCTTTGAACGCCTCAGTTTGGATTTCAAAGGCCCCCTCCCCTCCACCGTTCGCAACACGTACTTTCTTAACGTCATTGACGAATTCTCCCGCTTCCCCTTCACCATCCCCTGCCCCGACATGACCGCGGCCACGATCATTAAAGCCCTCGGCACATCTTTACCCTGTTCGGTTTCCCCGCCTACATCCATAGCGACAGGGGGTCCTCCTTCATGAGTGACGAGCTGCGTCAATTCCTGCTCAGCAAGGGCATCGCCTCGAGCAGGACGACCAGCTACAACCCCCGGGGGAATGGGCAGGTAGAGAGGGAGAACGGAACGGTCTGGAAGACCGTCCTACTGGCCCTACGGTCTAGGAGTCTCCCAACTTCCCGCTGGCAGGAAGTCCTCCCGGATGCCCTTCACTCTATCCGGTCCCTGCTGTGCACCACCACGAACCAAACGCCTCACGAGCGCCTCCTTGTCTTCCCTAGGAAGTCCGCCTCTGGAACGTCACTTCCGACCTGGCTGGCGGCCCCGGGACCCATCCTGCTCCGGAAACATGTGCGGTCGCACAAATCAGACCCGCTGGTGGAAAAGGTACATCTACTCCACGCAAACCCGCAGTACGCCTACGTGGCGTACCCAGACGGCCGACAGGACACGGTCTCTCTGCGGGACCTGGCGCCCGCCGGAGCTCCCCACCCCCCCCCAACACAAATCACCTCCCCCTCACTCCCGCCGGTGCACCCCACAGCCACCCCCTTCCCGGGGGGATCGGTCCTCCTCCCAGGCCCGCCCAGGAGTAAGGAAACAGAAGGGGACAGCGCGATGCTCCCAGAGTCGACCGGACCCGAGCCAGCACCACCACCACCACCCGGGCTGAGACGATCAGAAAGGGCGACCAGAGCACCATCTCGACTCATCGAATCGACTTAAGATGTATATAATTCAGTGGCCCAGCAAAGCGGCATTGTTGTAAATAGTTAACGCTGCAAATCGGGTAAAATGTGAATAATTTGGTGGCCCAGTAAAAGCGGCATGATTGTATATAGTTCAATGGTTAAGGTACCGACCCTGTAAACCCCTACCACCATACCACCCAGCAGGGTTCTTTTCTAACAAGGGGAGAATGTGGTGGTATGTATTAGGGGTAATACGGTACACCAGGAATGCCGAGCAGCTATTGGAGGACAGATGCTGGATCCCGATTGGATCCTCCACCTACTGGGCTCCACCCAGATAGGAGGGATATAAGAACCAGGGTTTAATCCCCGCAGCTGCATTCTGTGAGTGAGCTGCTGGGGAACGTGTCTGAACAAGTCTGCTCAATAAAGCCTCGATTGAAGTTCTTTACGTCTCGCCTCGTGTGTGATCGATGGTGCTACAGGCTGTAACGCCATGTTTTCCACACTCGTTCGCAATGTGTCGCCAAAACAAACTTTGGACCTCTTTTGACTCAGCTTCCCTACCATCCTAATTGAGGTTCTCGTTTCAGAGATGTGACCGACTGCTGGCAGCATTGGTCATAGAGGTTGCATCCGCCAGCCAAACAGTGATTCCTGATTTGATTGGGTGGTGTCCAATCTTGAATTTGGAAATGATATCCGGAAGCTAATATTTTACCCTGCGAACCTGCCTCTATCTTCAGCCTCTGCATGTGCTGATCACACTGAGTTTAAACTGAATGGTCAATCTTCATGTTTGAAACTAGACAGTGATTGTTGATTAATTAATCCCAGGGACATCACAGCCAAGCCAACTGTTGCACTTATGTCATCCAGTCATTTTCCATGCTTTATTATCAAGGGGAGTTCATTGCCAGCATTGCCCCAGAAAGTTGATGCAGGACCTCATGCTTAGGAGTCCTTTAGGGAGAGAGGCCTGAATGGGCCTGGAAATAAGATAAAGGGAACCATTAAAATAAATCAGATGATCTCTATTGGATCTTAGAGCCCCTGAGCTTTTATACCTGTGGCACCACAGCAGCAGCAGAAGATACTGAGGCTAATATTCTGTCTGTTAGGCTTAGAGCTGTTGTCCAGACGCCAAACTCAAGGCCTGTCCGTGAGTCGCGTACCTGTACAACCAGATCCAGCTGATGAGACCAAAATAAGGGACAACGGTAATTTGGGTGGATAATTTTTTGGATGGACACTGTGATGTCTACTGCCTGTGGCAAGGGTTGTGGTATGAATATTGGTGTCAAATTATTCTGTTGCTGAGTAATTTGAAGAATATCCAGCTATTGCATCAACAATTCTATATTGTATGAACAATTAACTTCTTGTTTCTTATCTTTCCTCCTCAAGCACAGAATATGGATATGCTATAGGATGTGACAATGTACAGGAATGAAAAATATAAACACCAAAATCCACTCACAAAAACAGCTTTCCCTCTTTTCAGTTGCACCATTTAACGCACCCACAAACCTTTTGATGGCTGAGGGAATTTGGATTTTTTTCTCAGTTGCCAGAAATGAGGGACTAAGCTTTTCTTTATCGGTTCAGTTGACAAATGAGATTTGTTGAACTGGGAGGATCTGCTATTCATACACAGATATTTTTAATTAACTACCAAGTGACATTACAATGCAGCTATAATTACTCACAAGCACAGAGAAGCAAGGAAGCTTGTGACAGACCTGCCTTTAAGGGAGCTGTCTTTGGTCCACTGGACCAACTGCTGGTAATATAGACTTGAATAATTGCAGACTCACTGGGGCTGACACATAGATTTTACAAATGTAAGGTTCTGCTGAAGCTAGCCAGGTTTTACATTCCACTGTCAGACCGAGTTCATTTTTTATAAAACAGTACATTTATTGACATGATTTCTAATGCTTCTTTGGAACTTTTTAAATGTCAGCTCTTCACACCCACACCTTTCATATTCCATGCTGTTGCCACAAATTCTTGAAAAATTCAGTCTTCTAGTTCCAAAGTATCGTTAATCAACTAGTCAGTATCTTGCACAGAACCTGTTTTGCTGCTCATTAAAAGTGAGGGATGTCAAGTGAGGGAGAATAGTGTGTTTCAGCAACACTACCAAACAATTGTAGGTCAGATATTTGGGGCAGATATTATGTTGCACTCCCATGGCAGTAGCACATAAAATGCTATTTCTACTTGTCATAATTTCAACACTTGATCAGATTTTTGGTTGGTACATCTTCATTATGGATGCCTGTCTATTTGAATATACCTTGAAAGAAACAAACATTAAACTCTTTGAGGTCATAAATGCCCATGAATGACAAGTTTTCAATGGAAATCCTTGTAACGTTTAGGTGAGCAATCCATATTCTATTGGTATATAGAACATTGTACATTATGAGTTCTCATATGCTTTATTTAGCAGATAGATTTAACATTCAGCAATTAGTACAGACAATTCAAAACTGAGATTAGAAATAAAATCAAACGCAGCTATCGTATATGTTGCCACAGTCCCAGAGGGCCATAGGCTACTCTCCTCTTTGAGAGCTGACCACTGGTGATATAACCACAGGGCCACCACACCTCAGGCAAGGGGGAAAGTTGAGAAGGCAGGGCCTTCAGAATAACGTCAGCCGGTAGGGGAATTGAACCCATCCTGTTGGTGTCGCTCCGCATTATGAGCTAGCCGTCCAGCCAACTGAGCTGACAAACCCGCAAAGCAATACTGCAATACTTTGCTTGAATACCAAGCCCCTGTTTCATTGTCTGATGTCTGGTTACTTTAAAATTTGAGCAAGACACAACTGTTTTCTGATATACACAACAAAATATTCTGGATATCAGTTATTCTGACGAGTTTTAGCGGATAAAATTGCATCAATAGCATGATAAGGGTGCATTGCAAGTAAAATCAATTTAGGGAAATCAGGTGTGGTGAAAATGAGCTGCTGATTTGCTCTGAACACAATTTACCTTGGCACACACAATTTCACCAGCTATTTTTTCAAAATAATTTAATTCGGATAAGTAAAATAAATCTAAATCACAGAATTAATTAATTGACTGTCACTAATAGTGTAATGATTGCACTACCCAAAGTTTATGAAATTTATATTTGTTTTTCACATGGTGGGCCAGGTTGATTTTGTAAATATTGTAATTCAGGCGGAATTAACATCATTCCTTAATAGGTTGTTAGGTCATTTGTAATTAGGTTAACAATTATACTCTCCACATTTCACTGAGATTGTATTTGCAGGCCTTGAGATGTGAGTGGAAGGTTTATGGCCTAACTGGCATGTTGTGCATATTAACATTACTGTAGTTGACATAGTTAGTTAATTTACATAACATCATCCAGATTGTTAGAGGTATCTGTTTTTGGTCAGTTATTAATGGGAATGTAAAATTATGCTAATGTAAAATACAAGATTTGTATTTTTCAGTGATAGTAGAAAAATAAAAGTCAATCAAAATGAAATAAATTATGGGAGAGCTAAATTTGATACTTCTTGAAAATGGGTGATAAAGTCAGAATATAAGATTACATCATGCCTGTTTCTTCCAATGCAGGCAGAATGCCAATTTCGTGCCACATAATAATGAGCATGATTAGAGTGAACGGGAAGGGCTAACCACACTGTTTAGTGGTTGCACACCTCAGTCGCAAAGTTATGAAAGGTGACCCAGTTAAAGCTCACTTACACTACTTAAAGGGGAGCTGCATTCTGACTGGAGCAGGTGTTGCAAGTAATTCTAGAACCAACTTTGACGTGAGAAAGGTAGAAGAATGACATAACATGCTGGAGAACACGTCCCAATAATTTATGCCTCTGGACAGGAGGTGTGGGTGGAAAAGGAGGAAAGCAGTAGAGGTGTCCAGAAATGCAGAGGGGCCCGGCCGTGCTCCAAACACAGCTCAAAAGGCAGTGGATACTACACATGGAGTCCAAGGGCAAATCAAATGTTGAGGACTTGGGTGCAGTACCACTAGGCATTCAGTGACCACACACATGTGGTCATGCATCTTCAAATGTGATATTTCATTCTTGGAATTTGGGTATTGCCAGAAAGACCAGCATTCTTATTGCTTTTTGCTGGATACCCTTGAAAAGGTTGTGGTGAGCCTCCTTCTTGAACTGTTGCAGGCTCTTGAATCCAATGGTGCCAGTACAGTCCATCCAAGTTGAGATCAGAAAAATTTGTACAAACTGCTCAGATGTACTTTTACTTATTGACATATCAAAGGGATCCACACTGTTATGATCTCTGTAGAGGCCAGCAATGTTTCAACTTCCAGATAACAGCTGAAACAATGATACATAAAGATTTCATGTCTTAAAGATTTTATTATAACAACTGACTAAAAACACTATTGTTCTTTTGTAGGCAATGTATACATAGAATAACATTCCCTTTTTATACTTATCAATCATCTCACCCACATGGAATTACAATCCTTATCGCAAACAGCCCACAATCGCTCCCAGCTTCCAATGGCTCCCCATATCCCCACTACACCTAGTAGTAATTTCAAGTCACCATACATAGATACATTGAAGATAGGAGCAGCAGGAGGCCTTTTGGCCCTTTGAGCCTGCTCCGCCATTCATCACGATCATGGCTGATCATCCAAATCAATAGCCTAATCCTGCTTTCTCCCCATAACCTTTGATCCAATTTGCCCCAGGATAAGTTTTTGGAGAGTTTTTTAAATCCACCACCAGCAGTAAATCCTGTCCTGATAATTCTCCTTCCCCCTGGCCATACCAGAACAAATATCCTGGAATCTGCAGAAGGAAGCAGGGTGTATCTATTCAACTAGAGATAATCTTCCTTTTTTTTATTATACATTTATGGGATGTGGGCATTGCTGATTAGGCCAACATTTGCCCATCCCTCGTTGCCTTTCAGAAGGTGGTGGTGAGTTGTTTTCTTAAACTGCTGACGTCCCTCCTGCATCCAGTTGTGGGAGCTTACAAAGGCAAACAGTCCTTTCTCTCTGCTGACCACACAGGAAACAAATTGTTGTCTTTTGTGATATTCATTGATTTGTCAGGAATCCTGTAACCTGATCTCAAAACTAACTTCCTCTGCCCCCTTCCCCATGGCAACGTGAAACACATTAGCCTCGTATATAGATAGAAATACAAATTAGTTATCCTTGACCTGAACTGCCTTTCATCTTAGAAGTAAATTAACAATTTAAAGCACAGCTGTTTGCAACCTAAACCTTCAACAACTTTCTGGAAATTTGGGAAACTTGGCGTTTACTCATTGCAAACCCAGAAATGTGCCATCGTCGCCAAGTATAAATGCCTTGCACCTTATTTTCAGTAAAATAATTGAAACCTTCCTTTGATCTTTACAATCAAACCACCCAGGCTTTTTGTCAGACAGACTGTAGAACAGGTCACATAATCCCTTTCCCCCCCTAAATTTAAACCTACAGTCCCACAATATAATAATCTTATAAAATTCATAATTATCACTATGGTAGCCTTATAGTTAATCCTGCATCTTGCATTCCATTTCTGCCTCATCCCGCAATCTGTTCTCCAACAGATTATTAGCATTTCTAGGCACAGAATTGCTTTAAGTCATCCTCCAAGGTCACCTGTAGTCTCTCCAAATTAAAGTCAACACCATTTTACCAGTCATACTGCAGCCACTGGGATAGCACTGAACTAAGCCAAGCAAAGGCATATGGAAATCTGTCACAAAGAAAATACATATGGATGATTTGTTGACCTTTGTATACAATATGGCGTGCTTTAATTGATAACTTTATGATGTTCAGTAAGGGAATGTAAATTATGAGATTTTTGTTGGATGGGGATTGGGATTGCATTTATTGTTAGTATAGTTGGCTGAAATGTTCACATACAGCCTGGCTGAACGGGACTGTTAATATTGCCAGTACCCTTCCTCCTCCTCCCACTCTTCCTTCACTCCAACATGCTCCTATCCCTTAGTTGCACACTGTAGGTGGCAAGAGCTGTCCTCTCATGCTGGTGAGGCTATGAAGTATACAGCAGATCACCATGAATCTTAAGAATTACTCTAGCAAATATTGCAGGGTTTCTCCAGAGAGTTCAGTTAGTGTGAATCACGGTTGAGAATAACAATGGCCTCCTTTACCACATTGCGTGTGTCAGCATGGCTTTCATTGCGAAGCTTTCATATTCGTAGGTTGCGAAGTGAAGTAATCAGCCATGGCATCAGTGGTCACCCTGACACATAATACCCACTCTTTGATTTGTCAGAGTGGGTCAAATGCAGATGCCACAGTGGACTACTACATAATGAAGGCATCATGAGTGCTGTAAGGATAATGGGTATTGACCTGCAAGATTCACTGTGAAAGATCACAAACCAGCTGGATGGTGGTGGAGCAGAATCCTTTTTTGTTGAGATACCTCTCAGAGTTGACATGTGGGGCCTGCAAAGTGTGTGCCCTGCGAAGGTCTGCTGTCCTGGCAAAACCATATGTGCACTTCAGCTGCTTCTCGCCAGTGAGAGCGAATGCAATGTAGACATGTTGTTTTGAACAGAAAATGTCAGTGACCTCCCTTACATAAAAGGCAAACTGTGTGCTATTGCAAATATCATCTTGTGACGAATAACTAGTTCACGTTTCATGTTAATATTTTAAGGTAATGTTTAGTTCGAAGAAGATTGTTGTTGTGAAGGTAGGTTGCTAAAATTCTGGGCTTTAGAGATTGCCAGAACACTTAAAAGAAAATGGCAGTTCAGAAGATTAACCCCAGAAAAGAAGAGAAGGCGCAATGAAACAGAAGTGGGCTAATTTGGCTGGAGAAATTGCAAAGAATTGATGGTTGACTTGGAGGTCAGTTTGAAGATAGATGATAGCAGGCTATCTCATCAGAGCTTAAGACGTATCTCATCAAGGGCAAAGCAGCTTTGTGAAGATGGCTTTCTGTGAAAGAAACAGAAGTGAGTTGGTAATTAGAGGCAGAAGTGCAGCTGAATGAATCCTGTAGAATGCAGTGTCAGGCAAAGAGATTGAACCACTGGGAGTTGAACAATCATGAAGTAGTCTGAGTCGGAGCAGTTTTTGAGGAAATTCAGAGGCTGGATCTGTGAAAGGAGAGAGTTGAAATTCCTTTTGAGAGAGACAGAGTTTTAATGAGATTTTGTGACTCACAGTGGTCATTGACATCTGGGTGGGTTACCAAGAAATTTGTGGGATCTAACGTAAGCAAATCTGTCATTTAATTTATAGTGTGGTGTGTTTGACCACAGTTTGCCTTTTATTTTATATGTACTTCATGTTAATTCTGGATGCTAGAGTATAGGATAGGTATTGTGAACTGTTTCATTGTTCTGACTTTGTACAATAACGTTTATTTTGCTGGTTTTAAACTGTAGAATTGTGGCCTTATTCTCCTTGTGGGAAACTTAGATTTCAAACTTTGTCTACTTTAAACAAAAAATTACTGGTCCCTAACTGGATCATATAAAAGCCTGCTCCAAACTATAAACGTTTGTTGCAAAAGAGTACCTGGCTTGGACACCTTCATGGCACTGGAAATGTGGTTCTTACCCTGCTCTAAAATTGCAGTTGTTGCTTCAACAGATGACAGATTTCAGTACGGACATCCTTGTTGAACTGCAGATATTTCACAGATTGTTTCTTGCTGTGGTTCAGGTAAGAGCAGGGCAGCACGGTAGCATAGTGGGTAGCGCAGTTGCTTCACAGCTCCAGGGTCAATTCCTGGCTGAGTCATTGTCTGTGCAGAGTCTGCACGTTCTCCCCGTGTCTGGGTGGGTTTCCTTCGGGTGCTCCGGTTTCCTCCCACAGTCCAAAGGTGTGCGGGTTAGGTGGATTGGACATGCTAAATTGCCCTTAGTGTCCAAAAAGTGTTAAGCGGGGTTACTGGGTTACGGGGATAGGGTAGATACGTGGGCTTCAGTAAGGTGCTCTTTGTAAGGGCCAGTGCAGACTCGATGGGCCGAATGGCCTCCTTCTACACTGTAAATTCTATGATTCTAAGAGAATTGTTCCATGAACACACACGGATCCATTTGGCCTCCTGCCAAAAACCTTCCTCCTCTTCCTCCTCCTCCTTCCTCTTCCTGTAGCTTCTCCTGCTCTGGGTATTCTCATAGATTATCATAGATTATCATAGAATTTACAGTGCAGAAGGAGGCCATTCAGCCCATCGAGTCTGCACCGGCTCTTGGAAAGAGCACCCCACCCAAGGCCAACACCGCCACCCTATCCCCACAACCCAGTAACCAAGTAACCCCACCCAACACTAAGGGCAATTTTGGACACTAAGGGCAATTTATCATGGCCAATCCACCTAACCCACACATCTTTGGACTGTGGGAGGAAACCGGAGCACCCGAGGAAACCCACGCACACACGGGGAGGATGTGCAGACTCCACACAGACAGTGACCCAAGCCAGAATCGAACCTGGGACCCTGGAGCTGTGAAGCAATTGTGCTATCCACAAGGCTACCGTGCTGCCCCGTAGAGAATAAATTCTCTACTTTATTTCAAGGGAAATCCATATATTCCTACTCTCTGTGAGCAGCTGGGTGTGCAGAACACACGAAGCCATGACAATGTCCTGAAGCACCTGCCTCATCAATTTCTGTACACTTTACCAAATTTAGTGGACTTTAAAACACTTGTACAATAACAGTAACAGCCAATAGAGATTGCAAATTTTAACTATCACACATCATAGTTGAAAACTCAGTTACAGCTGATTAAACAAGTTGTAACTTTTATAGTTGGGGAACCAACAGTCATGTGAGAGCAGAATAATTGAAGTTGTCACTGATTTAATCATTCCTGAATCTGAGGGTTCCACAATGAAATCTATGGTGGGGCTTTGAGTGACATACCACAACGTCAGGTTTCTGGGTTGATCTGCACATGTCCAACATCCTGAAGTTGAAATCAGTTTCTCAGAGGTAATGATGGTGAATATAGATGGTTCACTGTCAATCCCTCTGCTTAGGTTTGCAAAATCTGGGCCATTGTACAAAATTGCTATTTATTGCTCTAAATGTTCATAGAATTGCAGAATCTCAGCAGTGCAGATGGAGGCCATTCAGCCCATCTAGTCTGCACCGACCCTCCAAAAGAGCACCATAGAGTGGCCCATGCCCCACCCTACCCTGTAACCCAGTAACCCCATCTAACCTTTCGGACACGAGGGAGAAATTTATTATGGCCAATCCACCTAATCTACACATCTTTGGACTATGGGAGGAAACAAGAGCATCCAGGGGAAATCCACGAATACATGGGGAGAATGTGAAAACTCCATACAGACAGATGCCCAAGTCCGGTGTGGTGATATACATCACTGTAAGTACACAAAGGGTTAATGTACATGCACTACACCTAGCTAGACACTAGAGAGAGCACCAGAGACATGACACACAGACAGTCAACCAATAGGTCAGTAAGATAGGACATGACCAATGGGCATTTACGATACACATAGAGGTGACACTACCATAGGAGTGCATTACACCAACCCATATAAAAGGACACATCACACATGCTCAGTCTCTTTCCAGTGGAGACACTCAGTGAGTACAGGTACAGGGTTGATTGAACATCACACCCACCACGTGGATTGTAGCAGACTGGTTCATCAGTCTGAGTAACTATAGCAGGATTAACAGTAGCGTTGAATCCAAGTAGGAGAATTGTTAGCAGTAATAAATGTGTTATAGCTATCTCCAAGTCTGAACCTTCCTTTGTTAGTGTGCACATCAAGAAAGCAGCTGATGCTACGTCAAGAGCATAACAAAACGTGGTAGCCAGGAGTGACTGTTAAATCAATATAGCTGAACTCAGCAAACAGTGACAACCAGCAACAGCAGCCAGGCAAGGTGATGTTCGCGATTCCGGTTCCACAGCAGCTCAGGTACCAAGGCAATCTCAGAGAAAACTAGCGTTCGTTCAGGCAGAGATTCAAGATCTACCTGGTAGCATCCGACTTAGATGGCGTGGCGGTTGCAGCGAAAATAAAGCTTCTACTTACCATCGCTGGTCCAGAAGCAGCTGAAATCTTCCAGACCTTCAAATACTCAAAGGGGCAAAACAAGAACGCCTTTCAGGCAGTCCTGGACAAATTCCATGAATTCTGCGAGGAACATACAAGAAGAAAAGGTAAAAGAGGCGCCACAACTCACCACGAGGTAGGCTTGCAGCAACAAACGACAGTTTTGAATTGCAGCCATCTTGGAAAAGGAGCTGCACAAGTGCAGTTACGTGACAAGCGAGAAGACGCGCATGCGCAATTGCGAAAGAGGTCCCAAGTAAAGGAACAGCGACCTGCGCATGCGCAATCGCTTCCTAAGACCTTCGTCACATGCTTCGTGAAGTCAGAGGCCCTGGACCACGGCCACTTAAAGGGGAAATGTCCCAAAACACGGACATTTTTTTTAAAGCCGTACAACCCGATTCTTTCACCTGGAACGACAGCACAATGCCTGAAATTCAACCAGTAGCTGAAAGTAACCTCCGCAGAACCCTGCAACAAGCAGTTAGCACAGCCCAAAGTGATGATACAGTCCTTGAAGACTATGACTCAGACCTTGAATTCTACTTTGGATATCACGAGCCCAATGCCAGCACCGACATAAAACGTGATGATATGGTCTTGGAAGACAACGACTCAGACGAAGATTTCATCTTGGGAGATGGCTACCCCAGTACCAAATCCGAACCGCAACTAGAGGTGTTGTACTGTGAAGACACCGATGATTAGTTCTTCGGATTGGGGAATCCTCAGCCCAGCAGTTATGACATCCCGACTCGTGAGTGCAGGATTATGCTGCGGCCTGACGCCAAGAAACAGAGAGTGGTCCACGCACCACGAAGGGTCCCAGCCTCCACACAAGAAGATGATTTGTTCATTGAACATGAAGAGAACGATCACAACTCCGAAACAAAAAGCAATGATTTGTCTATCGAACAGTACACACAATACTGCTCAGACATGGCTGAGTTATTCAGATATGCTGATCACAGCATCAGCAACACGGTTGAAAAGCTCAACACGACTCTTCACATGGTAGATGCATTCAATACCATGGTGCCATGGCAGATCGTCGATACATTGGATGACAGCAATACCCAAGACGAAGACGACGCCACACAGAGAGCACAGAACGACTCCATTGAGAGAGCACAGATCGACTCTACAGTGAGAACACTGCACGACTCCACAAAGAGAGCGATAACAGACTCCACAGAGAGAGCGATGAAGCACTGGAGTGCTTCATCCAGAAGCACTGGAGCGATGAAGGACTCCACAAAGCAAGCAATGAAAAACTCCATAAAGAGAGCGACACAAGCCTCCACAAAGAGAGCGACACAAGCCTCCACAAAGAGAGCGACACAAGCCTGCACAGACAGCTCAGTGACAAACTCAAAAATGGAATCAAGCAAACACTCTAGAGTGAACGCCATGCATGAACAAGACCATGAAGATCTATCAAGCTTATTTGAGCCACCAGAAGAAGACTATGAAAGTCTACCCAGCTCATTTAACCAACAAGAAGACACTGAATGTCTACCCACTGTATGTGAGACAAGTGACGAAGAAATCACAATTCCCATACAGGATGTGCAGGATCACAGCGAGACTGACATATCTCAGCTTGTCTGCACAGAAGCAGTCAATAATCAGAGGACGGCTACCCAAGTGTCCAGAGGGACCACGTCAATTGAAATCGTGAAGATTTTGACTCCAGAAGAGGAGCACCAAGAAACAAAAGGTGATTCAAATGAACCAGAAATAACTCCAGAAGAGGAGCACAAAGCGATCACAGATGATTCAAGTGAACCAGAAATGACTCTGGAAGAGGAGTACCAAGGAAGCAAAGCAGAGGAATGAAATCCACCACAAATGACTGATGTTACCAACATCAATGCAACATCAGATCATTCACACAGTTCTCAAGAAGAAACGCTCAATGTAACAGATACCATCATTAAAAACATGGCAGAAGACAAACAAGCCAGATATATGACAATGAAAGCAATTAATGAATGTGTGTTGCAGGAGTTGGATGTTCGACAGCAAGACCTGGATATATTAAACATGAAGAAGGAAACCCTGGGGGCTGAGATAGCACATTCCCAGGTGAAGCATGAAGCTGTGATGCTGTATGAAACGCTGCATGAGCTGGAAACTCACCGCAGTCAGATGGTTGCAGAGGATAAGAGTATGGGATCGCCACAGGAGGAGAGGGAGCGGCTCCTAAAACAGGTTAAAGAAGACAATCACAGTGAGACTACTGGTGACTCCAGTGACACCATGTTAACTCACACCTCATTTGCTCAAGCCTCTCCACAAGCAAATGCAGTCCTGAATGAAATGACTCCGGGAAATACGGGGAGAATCGACAAGCCAAAGCTGATTCAAGTAAGCCGGACATGACTCCAGATGAAATGAACTGAAAATCACTTATTGTCACGAGTAGGTTTCAATGAAGTTACTGTAAAAAGCCCCTAGTCACCACATTCTGGCACCTGTTCGGGGAGGCTGGTACGGGAATCGAACCGTGCTGCTGGCCTGCCTTGGTCTGCTTTAAAAGCCAGTGATTTAGCCCAGTGTGCTAAACCAGCCCCTCCCCAGAGGGGAGCGCCGCAAACTCAGTGACGGCATGCTCAACGAAACAACAGATACCACAAAGGACGCTGACACCAATAACTGTGACAATGACACACATCATCCAAACGGAACACTCATTGAGCGCAACAGCAACAACGAAAACAACATGCAGCGCAACAGCAAAAACAACAAAAACGGAAACAAGCATGACAAAAACAACAACAAGAAAGACAATAATAAGAACGACAATGAAAACGACCAATACAGAAACGACAACAATGAAACAATGACCTGTACAACATGGTACAACTCTGCAAATGAGGGACACTGTTACTGCTCAGCTCAGTACAATGACATACCATGGCAGGAAGATGCATCTTACCAATTCACATTTGCTACACTACAAACAGGCAACCTGACTTTCAGGACAGATGCCATCAAGAATTGCTACCATAAGCATCAAAAAAAAAAGACACAGACTCCAAATCAGTCAATGAAGTGATTTGAACACTTGAACACCTCCTGATGACCAAACAGCAGGACACTGACGGCATTCACAAGGGAATGACAACGTCACCATTGACACTTCTATACCAAACCATATAAATTCATGAACTTTGGACTTGTAACATTTATTTTGTATTGTCTTATCCTCAAAGTCATCGCAACTATGATTTGGTCTTGTATAATATTGGATAGTCATCACAGTTATCATAACTTGTACATAGCATCACTTATCTACCTAGTTTGTTCAATTTTCTTTAACACTGTACAGAAAATATGTAACATGAAAAAAGGGGGGATGTGGTGATATACATCACTGTAAGTACACAAAGGGTTAATGTACATACACTATACCTAGCTAGACACTAGAGGGAGCACCAGAGACATGACACACAGACAGCCAACCAATTGGTCAGTAAGATAGGACCCGACCAATGGGCATTCACGATACACATAGAGGTGACACTACCACAGGAGGGCATTACACCAACCCTTATAAAAGGACATATCACACATGCTCATTCTCTTTCCAGTGGAGACACTCAGTGAGTACAGACACAGGGTTGATTGAACATCACACCCACCACGTGGATTGTAGCAGACTAGCTTGTCAGTCTGAGTAGCTGTAGCAGGATTAACAGTAGCGTTGAATCCAAGTAAGAGAATTGTTAACAGTAATAAATGTGTTAAAGCTATCTCCAAGTCTGAACCTTCCTTTGTCAGAGTGCACATCAAGGAAGCAGCTTGTGCTACGACAAGAGCATAACAAAACAGCTGAAATTGAACCCGGGCCTCTGGCACTGTGAGGCAGTAGTGCTAACCACTGTGCCACCATGATGCCCATTGTTACATGCACCAGCGGAAATCCAATATTTGTGTATGTTTTTAGTTCTTGGATGTATGCAACACCAGCAAGGCAGCATTATTCCCCATAATTGTTTGCCCTGAAGAAGTTCAAAATAACACTGAAGGAAAATTCAGAATTCCCAAATTACCTAACAGCATTCTTTCGGGACTTGTGTGAGGAAACCGGAGCACCTGGAGAAAATCCACGCAGACACGAGGAGAACGTGCAGACTCCACACAGACAGTGACCCAAGCCGGGAATCGAACCTGGGACCCTGGTGCTGTGAAGCAACAGTGCTACCCACTGTGCTACCAAGCTGCCCCTTAGATCATCTCTGGGTTATTAGAGCATCTCCGGATATTCATCAAAACTTTTAAAGCCTTTCTGTTCACAATGTATCATTTTGAATTGTAAGCTTCCCTCATTTGCTTTTCTCTTTGTGTACAGGGAGCATTTTTTAATTGGCCATTCCTCTTCATTAAGTAGTAGGAGGAACAAGAAACTGGTTTTCACAATGTCACCAAGTCTGTTTTTTACCTCATCTTCACAATATGTTTTGTCAAGGGCATCCCACTATTTTGCTGGGTGACCTCTTCACAGTGAGTGCACGTTGGTTGTTGTATGGCCAACAGACTTAAAGGTTGTCGGTTTTGCCTGTAGTAATGTTCATGAGTTTAAACATAACATGCTCTGTAAACAGCAGTTTCCAAGTATATTTGCTTTTCCTTCCCTTGAAAACCTCCTAGGACCTATTTTCCAAGTTCAGGTTACAGGCTGGTAGCTCTTTTTAACTCATTAATAAGTATCATTAAGCAAAAAGATAACTTTCCCATTGAGTGATTGTTGCCAAAAACAGAGCCAGCATTGTGAGGCGGTAATGAGGATCTGATTTTCAGAATGCTGCTACGAATAAAGGAAAGAGGCCAAAGAAGGAACTGTCAAAAACTAAGCAAGATAAATAGTCATTTGTTCGTACAGAACTAGAGTATTGCTGAAAAAAAAGACATGTTGTTGGAGCTTTTCATCTCACACCCCTTCAGTATATAACAAAAAAAAACGAATTTTCAAAGGGAACAACAATTCATACTGCATGAGAAATAGGGTGTTGATTGGTTGGCAAGTGGGCTCTGATTGGTAGGGGCATTGCCATGGAGAATGCACCAGGGAACAGTTATCCTGCAAGCATTTGATTAAATTCAGAAAAGGCAAGTTGACATTGCCTGGTAATGTCTTGACCAATCCCCAATCAATCAGTACCCTTTCACTGAGTCAGTGTTGGCCCTGTCGAAATGTGGTATTCTTGCATCTGTCCTGATTCAGCAATACATAAGAAAGAGTGTTAATTCAATGCAATCGCATGAGGTGTGACAGCTGCCCCTTTAGCTTCCTCCTCCTCAATGTCCAAGAGCACTGTTATGTATTAGGGAATACATCCCTGCTGGTAAAGCATCGCATGATGTGTTGTGACGTTTGCAGATTGTTTGCGCCGGCTTTGCAGAGTTTTCCATCTTAGATTGTATGAGCAATGTGGTATTATAGGTATTACAAAGAACAAAGAGCAAAGAAATGTACAGCACAGGAACAGGCCCTTCAGCCCTCCAAGCCCGTGGCGACCATGCTGCCCGACTAAACTACAATCTTCTACACTTCCTGGGTCCGTATCCCTCTATTCGCATCCTATTCATGTATTTGTCAAAATGCCCCTTAAATGTCACTATCATCCCTGCTTCCACCACCTCCTCCGGTAGCGAGTTCCAGGCACCCACTACCCTCTGTGTAAAAAACTTGCCTCGTACATCTACTCTAAACCTTGCCCCTCTCATCTTAAACCTATGCCCCCTAGTAATTGACCCCTCTACCCTGGGGAAAAGCCTCTGACTATCCACTCTGTCTATGCCCCTCATAATTTTGTAGACCTCTATCAGGTCACCCCTCAACCTCCGTCGTTCCAGTGAGAATAAACCGAGTTTATTCAACCGCTCCTCATAGCTAATGTCCTCCATACCAGGCAACATTCTGGTCAATCTCTTCTGCACCCTCTCTAAAGTCCCCCACATCCTTCTGGTAGTGTGGCGACCAGAATTGAACACTATACTCCAAGTGTGGCCTAACTAAGGTTCTATACAGCTGCAACATGACTTGCCAATTCTTATACTCAATGCCCCGGCCAATGAAGGCAAGCATGCCGTATGCCTTCTGGACTACCTTCTCCACCTGTGTTGCCCCTTTCAGTGACCTGTGGACCTGTACTCCTAGATCTCTTTGACTTTCAATACTCTTGAGGGTTCTACCATTCACTGTATATTTCCTACCTGCATTAGACCTTCCAAATTGCATTACCTCACATTTGTCCGGAATAAACTCCATCTGCCATCTCTCCGCCCAAGTCTCCAAACAATCTAAATCCTGCTGTATCCTTTGACAGTCCTCATCGCTATCCGCAATTCCACCAACCTTTGTGTCGTCTGCAAACTTATCAATCAGACCAGTTACATTTTCCTCCAAATCATTTATATATACTACAAACAGCAAAGGTACCAGCACTGATCCCTGCGGAACACCACTACTCACAGCCCTCCAATTAGAAAAGCATCCTTCCATTGCTACTCTCTACCTTCTATGACCTAGCCAGTTCTGTATCCACCTTGCCAGCTCACCCCTGATCCCGTGTGACTTCAGCTTTTGTCCTAGTCTACCATGAGGGACCTTGTCAAAGGCCTTACTGAAGTCCATATAGACAACATCCACTGCCCTACCTGCATCAATCATCTTTGTGACCTCCTCGAAAAACTCTATCAAGTTAGTGAGACACGACCTCCCCTTCACAAAACCATGCTGCCTCCTACTAATACGTCCATTTGCTTCCAAATGGTAGTATATCCTGTCTCGAAGAATTCTCTCCAGTAATTTCCCTACCACTGAAGTAAGGCTTACCGGCCTGTAGTTCCCTGGATGATCCTTGCTACCCTTCTTAAACAGAGGAACTACATTGGCTATTCTCCAGTCCTCCGGGACATCACCTGAAGACAGTGAGGATGTAAAGATTTCTGTCAAGGACTCCGCAATTTCCTCTCCAGCCTCCTTCAGTATTCTGGGGTAGATCCCATCAGGCCCTGGGGACTTATCTACCTTAATATTTTTTAAGACACCCAACACCTCGTCTTTTTGGATCTCAATGTGACCCAGGCTATCTACACACCCTTCTCCAGACTCAACATCTACCAATTTCTTCTCTTTGGTGAATACTGATGCAAAGTATTCATTTAGTACCTCGCCCATTTCCTCTGGCTCCACACATAGATTCCCTTGCCTATCCTTCAGTGGGCCAACCCTTTCACTGGCTACCCTCTTGCTTTTTATGTACGTGTAAAAAGCCTTGGGATTTTC
Organism: Scyliorhinus torazame; assembly: GCF_047496885.1. Classification (NCBI taxonomy): domain Eukaryota; kingdom Metazoa; phylum Chordata; class Chondrichthyes; order Carcharhiniformes; family Scyliorhinidae; genus Scyliorhinus; species Scyliorhinus torazame. Next base: position 93,296,297 of record NC_092714.1, on the reverse strand, counting down.
CTTAACCCCATTTGCCAATGACCTTTTGGGACCCCTTCTAGCCCTCCTGACTCCTTGCTTAAGTTCCTTCCTACTTCCGTTATATTCCACACAGGCTTCGTCTGTTCCCAGCCTTCTAGCCCTGACAAATGCCTCCTTTTTCATTTTGACGAGGCCTACAAATCTCTCGTTATCCAAGGTTCCCGAAAATTGCCGTATTTATCCTTCTTCCTCACAGGAACATGCCGGTCCTGAATTCCTTTCAACTGACACTTGAAAGCCTCCCACACGTCAGATGTTGATTTGCCCTCAAACATCCGCCCCCAATCTAGGTTCTTCAGTTCCCGCCTAATATTGTTATAATTAGCCTTCCCCCAATTTAGCACATTCATCCTAGGACCACTCTTATCCTTGTCCACCAGCACTTTAAAACTTACTGAATTGTGGTCACTGTTCCCGAAATGCTCCCCTACTGAAACTTCTACCGCCTGGCCAGGGCTCATTCCCCAATGCCAGGTCCAGTATCGCCCCTTCCCTAGTTGGACTGTCTACATATTGTTTTAAGAAGCCCTCCTGGATGCTCCTTACAAACTCTGCCCCGTCTAAGCCCCTGGCACTAAGTGAGTCCCAGTCAATATTGGGGAAGTTGAAGTCTCCCATCACCACAACCCTGTTGTTTTTACTCTTTTCCAAAAGCTGTCTACCTATCTGCTCCTCTATCTCCCGCTGGCTTTTGGGAGGCCTGTCGTAAACCCCCAACATTGTGATTGCACCCTTCTTATTCCTGATCTCTAACCATACAGCCTCACTGCCCTCTGAGTTGTCCTCCCGTAGTACAGCTGTGATATTCTCCCTAACCAGTAGCGCAACTCGGCCACACCTTTTACATCCCCCTCTATCCCACCTGAAACATCTAAATCCTTGAAAGTTTAGCTGCCAATCCTGCCCTTCCCTCAACCAGGTCTCTGTAATGGCAACAACATCATAGTTCCAAGTACTAATTCAAGCTCTAAGTTCATCTGCCTTACCCGTAATACTTCTTGCAATAAAACATATGCTCTTCAGGCCACCAGACCCGCTGTGTTCAGCAACTTCTCCCTGTCTGCTCTGCCTCAGAGCCACACTGTCCCTATTCCCTAGTTCTCCCTCAATGCTCTCACCTTCTGACCTATTGCTCCCGTGCCCACCTCCCTGCCATACTAGTTTAAACCCTCCCGCGTGACACTAGCAAACCTCGCGGCCAGGATATTTATGCCTCTCCAGTTTAGATGCAACCCGTCCTTCTTATATAGGCCCCGGAAGAGCTCCCAGTGGTCCAGATAACGGAAACCCTCCCGCCTACACCAGCAATTTAGCCACGTGTTTAGCTGCTCTATCTTCCTATTTCTAGCCTCACTGGCACATGGCACAGGGAGTAATCCCGAGATTACAACCCTAGAGGTCCTGTCTTTTAACTTTCTGCCTAGCTCCCTGAACTCCTGCTGCAGGACCTCACGCCCCTTCCTGCCTATGTTGTTAGTACCAATATATACAACGACCTCTGCCTGTTTGCCCTCCCCCTTCAGGATGCCCTCTACCCGTTCGGAGACATCCTGGACCATGGCACCAGGGAGGCAACATACCATCCTGGAGTCTCTTTCACGTCTACAGAAGCACCTATCTGTGCCCCTGACTATAGAGTCCCCTATTACTATTGCTCTTCTGCGCTTTGACCCTCCCTTCTGAACATCAGAGCCAGCCGTGGTGCCACTGCTCTGGCTGCTGCTGTTTTCCCCTGATAGGCTATCCCCCCCGACAGTATCCAAAGGGGTATACCTGTTCGAGAGGGGGACAACCACAGGGGATTCCTGCACTGACTGCCTGCCCTTTCTGGTGGTCACCCATTTCTCTGCCTGCACCTTGGGTGTGACCACATTTATATAACTGCGATCTATGACGCTTTCCGCCACCTGCATGCTCCTAAGTGCATCCAATTGCTGCTCCAACCGAACCATGCAGTCTGTGAGGAGCTCCAGTTGGGTGCATTTTCTGCAGATGAAGCCATCCGGGACGCTGGAAGCCTCCTGGACCTGCCACATCTCACAGTCAGAGCACTGCACCCCTCTAACTGACATTGCACCAATTAATTAGTAAATTAAAATTTAAAAATTTAAAAAACATTTTTTTTAAAGTTACTGTTAACTATCTGTTTCCTAGCACTAGATTTCTACTATAAATGTGAAAGCTAAATATAGTACTCTCCAATCTCTGGCTTAGATACCCCTCTAAATTATAATTACCAATGCTTAATTTTTTTAATTTAGTGTAGATCCCCAACCAGCCACTCAGGTCACAGATTTTCTGTGATGTCACTTCAGTTTCTCCGCCCCCCCCCCCCCCCCCCCCTCCAACACACACACAATTTGAAAAGGTAATAAAAGTAAAAATGAGTAAAAATCACTTACTTACATTCTGAGGGTCTTAGATGTTCTCAGGTTCTCTCCCTGACAGAGGCTGCTCCTCCTTCTCCAAACGGCTCCCGAAACTACGCTGCGATCCTTTTAAATCTCCGCTCCGACTCGCAGCTCCCCAGCTTTTTAAATTAAGGTACCTGATATGCTAAAGCACCATTGGTGGAAACTGTATGCTGTCTATTGGCTAGATTGTATAATTGCTCCGCCCTGATAGGCGGGGTATAAGAACCTGTGCCGCCCCAGCAGCCTTCATTCTGTACCTGAGCTGCTGGGGAAACATTTAGCTTATTAAAGCCTTCAGTTGAACTACAACCTCGCTTTAGTGGTCATTGATCATGCATCAATTTAATAAGCTAGAATTTTAAAAGGATGGAGCTCCGAATCAAGCCAGAGTGTCTGCAACTTAGCCCCCATGCGGCGAACTCAGCGGCAATCTTCAAGCACTGGCTGGCGTGTTTTAAAGGGTATCTTGAGACGGCTGAAAACGCACCCACGGGAGAGCAGAAACTACACATCCTGCACTCAAGGGTGAGCCCGGAGATTTACACCCTCATCGAGGAAGCGGAAGACCTCAATGCAGCAATTGAGCTGCTAAAAGGACACTATATTCGCCCAGTAAACCAGGTCTATGCCTGGCATCTGCTTGCAACAAGGCGACAAACCCCTGGGGAATCGCTGGAGGAATTCTACCGCGCACTCCTGGTGCTGGGAAGAAGCTGCAGCTGCCCGCAAGTTTCGGCGAGCGAACACACGGAACTTCTTGTCCGGGACGCTTTCATGGCAGGTATGCCTTCGTCACAAATTTGCCAGCGCCTGTTAGAGAAGGACACCCTGGGTCTCAGGGAGGCGTGGGCCCTTGCAGGCTCCCTGGACGTGGCCTCCAGGAACGCCCGCGCCTACGTTCCTGACCGCGCGGCAGCCCCCTGGGCAGCGTGGAACCCCGCCGCAGCCGACCCCGAGACTTCCCCCGTTCCCCCACAGGCCTGCGCTGCAAGGATGCCTGGCAAGCCTGAGGGGTCCCGCTGCTACTTTTGCGGGCAGGCCAAGTACCACCGCCAGCGCTGCCCAGCCCGCGCATCCACCTGCAAGGGATGCGGCAAAAAGGGCCATTTCGTGGGGTTATGTCAGGCCCAAGCGGTGGCCGCGGTCTCCAGCGGCGAATGCGGACCGCAGCCACAAACTTCTCCACGGGCCCCCTGCGGCCAGCGGTCGCCGCCATCTCCATATCCCAGGGCCACGTGCGGACCCCGGGCGCTGCCATCTTGTTCCGCGGACGCCACGTTGGAGGGATGGGTGCCGCCATTTTGTGCACCACCGGCCATGTGCGACCAATGGGAGACGCCATCTTGTATGAACCCCCAGGACCCCAGCTTGGCCGGCCACACACTGCCCGAACAGTACTCTCAACTACTGCGATTGGCCTCGGTGACTCTGGGTCAGTCTCGACCTCGAACACTCTCAACCGCTACGGCGACCATTTTCATCAACAGGCACGAGACGTCCTGCCTAATCGACTCTGGGAGCACAGAGAGCTTCATACACCCCGACACGGTAAGGCGCTGTTCCCTCCTCATCCACCCTGTTAATCAAAAAATCTCACTGGCCTCCGGTTCCCACTCAGTGGAGATAGAGGGGTTTTGTGTAGCAAACCTCACAGTCCAGGGAAGGGAGTTCAAAAATTTCCATCTCTACGACCTTCCCCACCTCTGCGCGGCTACACTCCTGGGTTTAGACTTCCAGTGTAACCTTCAAAGTCTGACCTTCCAATTCGGCAGCCCTATACCCCCCCTTACTGTCTGCGGCCTCGCGACCTTTAAGGTCGACACGCCTTCCCTGTTTGCGAACCTCACCCCGGATTGCAAACCCGTCGCCACCAGGTGCAGACGCTACAGTGCCCAGGACCGGATTTTTATTAGGTCTGAGGTCCAAAGGCTACTGAGGGAAGGGGTCATTGAAGCCAGTAACAGCCCCTGGAGAGCTCAAGTAGTGGTGCTAAAGACCGGGGAGAAGCATAGGATGGTCATCAACTACAGTCAGACCATCAACAGGTTTACGCAGCTGGACGCGTACCCTCTCCCCCGCATGTCCGACCTGGTGAACAGGATCGCGCATTATAAGGCCTTCTCCACGGTGGATCTCAAGTCCGCCTACCACCAACTCCCCATCCGCACTAATGACCGCAAATACACTGCCTTCGAGGCGGATGGGCGGCTCTATCACTTCTTAAGGGTTCCCTTCGGTGTCACCAACGGGGTCTCAGTCTTCCAGCGCAAAATGGACCGAATGGTTGACCGGTACAGTTTACGGGCAACATTCCCGTATCTCGATAATGTCACCATCCGCGGCCACGACCAACAGGACCACGACACCAACCTCCGAAAATTTCTCCAGACCGCTAAAATCTCCAGAACCTAACATACAATAAGGATAAATGCGTGTTTAGCACCGACCGTCTAGCCATCCTCGGCTACGTAGTGCGAAATGGAGTTATAGGCCCGGACCCTGGACGCAAGCACCCCATTATGGAGTTCCCTCTCCCTCACTGCTCCAAGGCCCTGAAACGCTGCCTAGGATTTTTTAGCGGCTACGCCCAGTGGGTCCCCAACTATGTGGACAAGGCCCGTCCCCTGATCCAATCCACAGCTTTTCCCCTGTCGATAGATGCCCGCCAGGCCTTCAGCCGCATCAAAGCAGACATTGCAAAGGCCATGATGCACGCCATCGACGAGTCCCTCCCCTTCCAGGTCGAGAGCGATGCGTCCGACGTAGCTCTGGCAGCCACCCTCAACCAAGTAGGCAGACCCATGGCCTTCTTCTCCCATACCCTCCATGCTTCCGAAATCCGCCATTCCTCAGTCGAAAAGGAGGCCCAGGCCATAGTAAAAGCTGTGCGACATTGTAGGCATTACCTGGCCGGCCGGAGATTCACTCTCCTCACTGACCAACGGTTGCTTTCATGTTCGATAATGCACAGCGGGGCAAGATAAAAAACAAGATCTTATGGTGGCTGATCGAACTTTCCACCTACAACTATGAGATCTTGTATCGTCCGGGGAATCTAAATGAGCCTCCTGATGCCCTCTCCCGCGGCACATGTGCCACCGCACAAGTGGACCGCCTCCGAGCCCTCCACGAGGACCTCTGCCACTCGGGGGTCACTCGCTTTTTCCATTTCGTCAAGACCCGCAACCTGCCCTACTCCATCGAGGAGGTCAGGACTGCCACCAGGGACTGTCAAATCTGCGCGGAGTGCAAACCGCACTTCTACCGGCCAGAGAAAGCGCACCTGATAAAAGCTTCCCGTCCCTTTGAACGCCTCAGCATGGACTTCAAAGGCCCCCTCCCCTCCACCGACGGCAACACGTATTTCCTGAATGTGATTGATGAGTACTCCCGGTTCCCATTCGCCATCCCCTGCCCCGACGTGACCACCACCACCATCATCAAGGCCCTGCATAGCATCTTTGCACTGTTTGGGTTCCCCGCTTACATACACAGTGATAGGGGGTCCTCCTTTATGAGCAACGAACTGCATCAATTCCTGCTCAGCAAGGGCATCGCCTCGAGCAGGACGACCAGTTACAACCCCTGAGGTAACGGACAGGTAGAGAGGGAGAACGGAACGGTCTGGAAGACCGTCCTACTGGCCCTACGGTCCAGGAACCTCCCAGTCTCCCGCTGGCAAGAAGTCCTCCCGGATGCCCTCCACATCCGGTCACTACTCTGTATGACCACCAATCAGACACGTCACGAATGTCTCCTTATCTTCCCTAGGAAGTCCTCCTCTCGGACCTCGCTCCCGACCTGGCTGGCAGCACCCGGACCCATCCTGCTCCGAAAACACGTGCGGGCGCACAAGTCGGACCCGTTGGTCGAGAGGGTCCATCTGCTCCATGCTAACCCCCAGTACGCCTACGTGGCATATCCCGACGGCCGACAAGATACGGTCTCCCTACGGGACCTGGCGCCGGCCGGAACTCCACGCACATTCCAACCACCAGTTCCACCCTCCCCTCCACTGCAGCACCTTACAGGAGGATCGGTCCTTCCGCCGCTCCCGTCTAGGCCCCCCCACCCACCGACGCCCCCCGCAGGCGCTCCATTCCCAGGTCAGCACTTTTCCCCACCAGCGCCGTCTAGAGGTGACGAAGCTGCCATGGAGGTCGAAGCCACGCTCCCGGAGTCACAGATGCCCGAGCCTCCACCTGAGTCACCACCGAGGCTCCAACGATCACAGAGGACGACCAGGGCCCCCGATCGACTGATTGCTTCATTTTAACTGTAATCTGTAAATATAAACCATCAAATGTACATAGCTACCAGACTTGTAAATAGTTACTAAATACTGTACAGAGGTATTACAGTACTTCCATAACTAATTATACCATGTTGTTATGTTTTGTTGTTTCTGGCACCACCCCAGCCGTACTCTTTTTTTTAACAGGGGGTGAATGTGGTATTATAGGTATTACGGTACCTGATAGGCTAAAGCACCATTGGTGGAAACTGTATGCTTTCTATTGGCTAGAGTGTATAATAGCTCCTCCCTGATAGGCGGGGTATAAGAACCCATGCCGCCCCAGTAGCCCCCATTCTGTACCTGAGCTGCTGGGGAAACATCTAGCTTATTAAAGCCTTCAGTTGGACTACAACCTCACTTTATTGGTCATTGATCGTGCATCAAGCAACACCCTTAATAAACTTCTCATCATATTAGAAAGATTCCAGAGTGTGGCTACCTCCGTACCTTTACTCTTTGAGGCAAACAAAAAAATACAAGGGAAGAGAAAATTGGCAATGAAGATTGAAACATGAAAAATCGCTGGAAAACGAAATTCATCAACTAAACAGCGGAGACAGTATCAGGAGCAAAAGAACATTCTCGGGACCGGACTCACATGCACACATACATTGGATGAAGCACTGCCGCCGATGCCGAATGTTTAAAAAAGAAATTTGACTACACCAATGAGTAATGAAGACCGACAGTTCAGGGAAAACTTGTTTGCCGTTGAAACAAGTAGGGTCTGGGCTGCAGGGACTGTGCACATGGCGAAGCTAAATGGGTTTTGTGGAACAGGGATTTTGAAGTTTGCTGACTCTGCATGGCCACTGCTCGGGGTAAAGGTTGAACTGTAGTCAGGAAAATGAAAAGAATTCTGGTTGCTTGTATTGAAGGGGGTCATTTGTGAAACTTTCCATCAGAATCAGAAGGGAGGATGTTGGTTGAAGTATAGACCCTAGGAACCGGGATCCAAAATGGTGGGTGAAACAGGGGTCATTGATCCATTTGATGAAGACTGTGAGATTTGGAACTCTTATGAGGAAAGATTCCAATTATATCTCGGTGACACGGTGGAACAGTGGCTAGCATTGCGGCCTCACAGTGCCAGGGACCCGGGTTCAATTCTGGCCTCGGGTGACTGTCTTTGTGGAGTTTGCACATTCTCCCCTTGTTTGAGTGGGTTTCCTCCAGGTGCTCTGATGTCTTTCCACAGTCCAAAGATATGCAAATTAGGCGGATTGGCCATGCTAAAGTGCCCCTTAGTGTCCAATATGTTAGGTGGGGTTACTGGGTTATGGGGTGGGGGCATGGGTCTAGATGGAGAGCTCTTTCAGAGGTTTGGTGCAGACTCGATGGGCTGAATGGCCTCCTTTTGCACTGTAGGGATTCTATGATTCTGTGATTTCCTAGCAAGCCGGACACAAGAGCCCAGACCCTACTTGTTTCAACGGCAAACAAGTTTTCCCTGAACTGTCGGTCTTCATTACTCATTGGTGTAGTCGAATTTCTTTTTTAAACATTCAGCATCGGCGGCAGTGCTTCATCCAATGTATGTGTGCATGTGAGTCCGGTCCCGAGAATGTTCTTTTGCTCCTGATACTGTCTCCGCTGTTTAGTTGATGAATTTCGTTTTCCAGCGATTTTTCATGTTTCAATCTTCATTGCCAATTTTCTCTTCCCTTGTATTTTTTTGTTTACCTCAAAGAGTAAAGGTACGGAAGTAGCCACACTCTGGAATCTTTCTAATATGATGAGAAGTTTATTAAGGGTGTTGCTTGATGCACGATCAATGACCAATAAAGCGAGGTTGTAGTCCAACTGAAGGCTTTAATAAGCTAGATGTTTCCCCAGCAGCTCAGGTAGGGTGTAAAGATTGCTCAGGCCCTAAACATTGCTCAGCTCAGTAGGGTGTAAAGCTTCTATGCTGAGAAAAAATTTAGTTCATCCAGCAGAACCACGAGATACGTCCCATATTGAATTAATGAAAATCTTAGAGGGGTATTTCTCTCTGAGACTATTACTTATTGCAGAAAGGTTTCAGTTTCACCATCATAGTCATGAAGAAGGTGAAATCATTTTACAATTTGGAGTGACTTTAAGAAGGTTCACAAAATATTGTGAATTTGATGCAACAATTGATGATACACTTTGTGACAGACTGGTTTGTGAACTCCTCAGTGAAGCTATTCAGAGAAAGCTGCTTATTGTAAGTAATTTAATTCTAAAAGCTGCTGTAGATGGTTCAACATCAATGTAGTTAGCCACAAATTAAGCTTCACAGATAGGGGCTGGAACGAAGAATCACAAAATGGATACCCACAAGAGACTAGGTTGCAAGGGTACAACAATGTCACTGATGTACACAGGTTGGACACTCAATGGGGGAGTGATCAAGTAAAACAAACAAATGCAAGAACTGTGGCAAGAAGGGCCACATCGCCAAGACATTTTGGGCTCAGAAAGCTTCTCCTTCACCAAGCTGTGTCTACAAATTAGTTGGTAAAGTTCCAGATCACTCAAAAGACAATGTAACAGAGCTACTGCAGGAACTGAAGCTTCTCGTCTTGCCAGTATAGGGCAATCAACAAAGTTTGTGGGCATATCCAAAACATGAAGGTCATGAAATTAAAGTGGAAGTGGATACGGGTGCAGCAGTATTGCTAATACCTGAGATAATTTAAATTTATCAGCAAAAGCTGAAGCAACAGCCTTTAAAATCATCAAATGTGATCCTAAGGATGAACACTGAAGAGGTCATACCATTAAAAGGATGCACACTGGTGAAAGTAGTAGCAAATGGACAAACGGGGAAGCCGCCTCTTCATGTTGTCCTTGGAAGTTTTCCTGCTCTATTTGGCAGAGCATGGTTGCGTAAGATTAGGCTAAACTGGGAAGCATCAAATCAACTATTGGATTCAAAGAGCAACTTGCAACAACTTCTGATGAATTATGAGAAGATATTCCACAATTCTGACTGCAGTTTAGGTAAACCTAAAAATCAAGCCAGGCAGCACATCCAAATATCTCAAAGCTAGAAACATATTATATTCCATCAGGAGGAAGAATTAGAAAGACCAGTACGAACAGAAGTCATTGAACCTGTTTCTACAAGTGATTGGGCAATTATTCCTGCATTGAAACGTGATGGCTCAGTGAGAATTTGTGGAGATTTAAAAATTACTATTAACCCAGTATTGTGCGCAGATCATTATCCAGTGCCGCTGATTGAAGGCTTGTTTGCTGGAGTTTCTGGAGGGCAGAAATTCAGTAAGCTTGATCTTTCACAGGCCTATCTGCAGGTGATTGTGGCTGCTGAATCACAGCCACTACTCACCATAGTGATGCACAAAGATCTGTTTCATTACGGAAGACTTCTTTTCAGAATAACATCCGCTCCTGCTCTTTTTCAAAGATCCATGGATCAAATTCTAAGTGGGCTGAATGGAGTGCCGTGTTATTTAGATGGCATTTTCATCACTGGTTCAAGTGAGCAAGAAATCTTGGAGAATGTGGAAGCTACCCTGAAATGTTTAGAGTCACAATGTGAGAGTTAAGATGGAAAAGTGACTTTTTCAAGTCATCCATAAATTACCTTGGTCGTATCATTGACAAAGATGGCTTACACAAGGAGCCAAAGAAAATGTCAGCAATCTTAGAAGCACGGCAGCACAGTGGTTAGCACAGTTGTTTCACAGCTCCAGGGTCCCAAATTCGATTCCCGGCTTGGGTCACTGTCTGTGCGGAGTTTGCACTTTCACCCCGTGTCAGTGTGGGTTTCCTCCGGGTGCTCTGGTTTCCTCTCACAGTCCAAAGATGTGCAGGTTAGGTGGATTGGCCATGCTAAATTGCCTTTAGTGTCCAAAAAAAGGTTGGGTGGGATTGCTGAGTTACAGGGTTGGGGTGGAGGTGTGGGCTTAGGTAGGGTGCTCTTTCCAAGGGTCGGTGCAGACTCAATGGGCCGAATGGCCTCCTTCTGCACTGTAAATTCTATGATTCGATGATACCCCGTCCTCAAAATGTGGCACAATTAAGTTGTTGTTAGGATTGATCAATTATTTTGGTAAAATTGTGCCGATTCACCAACATGCTTGAAGTTTTCACACACTTTGCTGTGTGCTAAAAAGGCATGGTTCTGGTCAGGAAAAGTCAGAGCTGTTGGTTCATTATAATCCCAAACTGAAGGTGCAACTTGCTTGTGATGTCTCACAATGGGATTGGTTCAGTTGTCTGGCACAGAATACCATCAGAAGAGGTACGACTGATAGCATTTGCTTCATGAACTCTTACTAGCACTGAAACAGATTGAACTGAGCTAGAAAAAGAAGCTTTGAGCACCATTTTCAGGGTAAGAAGTGTCCAACAAGATCTTTATGGGCGCCATTTCCCTCTTTTGATGCATCATCGACCCTTGACCACAATCTTTGGGTCGTATAAAGGTACACCTTTTTTAGCAGCGAGAAGATTACAAAGATAGTTGTTGATAATGTCGGCACACATTTCGGAAATCCAATATTGCAAGTCAGAGCAGCATGCAAATGTGGATGTTTTGTCACAATTGCCATTACAAATCGAGGGTGGACCTGAAGAACATTTTGTCAACACCTTGTATTTGTCGCTCGTGGATAATGTACCGGTGACATTTTTGCAAGTTTAAAGATATACAAGAACTGATCCAATGATAGGGAAGGAGATGGACTTACTCCAAAAAGGAACGATGTCAGACGTTCATAGGAAAAATCCAGACCTCAAGCCTTACATGAGTAGGGAAGACTTGAGTTAACAGGGCAGAATGGAGTTCTATTATGGGGAATCCGTGTGATTATGCCTCGGTGCTTGCATAGTAGAATCCTATGACGGTGATCCTAGTGTGGTGAGGATGCAGGAACTGGCATGCAGTTACTTTCGGTGGCCAAGATTAGATGCTCAAATTGACATCAATCTTGTGCGAAACTAAGGAACACTCCAACATCACAACCATGGGAATGGTCAACACAACCATTGCAAAATACACATTAATCATGCTGGACCAGTGGAGGGTCACATATTCTTAGTGACAGTGGACGCACACTCTAAATGGTCAGAAGTCACGAACATGAAGTCAACATGAAGACACTGAGAAACTAGACAAAATATTTGCAAGATTTGGAACACTGGAGCAGATTGCAAGTGACAATGGTATTCAGTTTACTTCGAGGTGGTTTGAGGACGATTTGAACAGAAATGGTGTACACCATATCAAGTCAGCTCCATATCATGCTGCAACAAATAGATTGGCCGAACGTTTTGTGCAGATGAAAGCATTCTATCAAAGATTTGAAGGACCAGGGAACATTGGCAAGAGAAATAAACAAATTCCTCATGTCTTACCTGAACACTGTACACGCGACCACAGAGTTCACCAGCAATGTCCAAAAGAAATCTACAAACACAGTTTGATTTGTCAACTTGACCTGATACTTCAAATAATGTCAAATGACAATAACAAGCACAAATTGCTGGGAGGGAACAAAAGTCTAAAAAGCAAGTATTCCATCAAGGGGAGAGAGTGATGACTGAGTTCCACCACCAATGAGAAATGATTACCTGCTGTGGTCCTCGCAAACACAGGTCCAAAAGCATATACAGTACCAATAGATGATGAAAGAGTTTGACGACAATATGCTGATCAGCTTCACAAAGTGAGTAGACTCATAGAGGTTTACAACACAGAAAAGGCCCTTTGGCCCATCGTATCTGCGCTGGTCACAAACAACTTGGCGCATAGCCTTGTATGCCTTGCCATCGCAGATGCACATCTAAATACTTCATAAAGTTATGAAGGTCTCTGCCTCCACCATTCGTTCAGACAGTGAGTTCCAGACTCCCACCACCCTCTGGGTGAAAACATTTTTCCTCACATCCCCTCTAAACCTCATGCCCCTTACCTTGCATCTGTACCCCCTTGTCATTGATCTCTCTACCAAGGGAAAGGTTTCTTCCTGTCTAATCTATCTATGCCCCTCATAATGTTCTCGATCTCAATCATGTTACCCCCCCCGCCACAAAGTGCCAATGTCTCTATTTCTTTCTCATGTTTTTACTTTTGGACAGTAAGGACCCTTTCTCTGCTATTAATACATTCTGCTATTTTGCTTCTAAACAATTCTTACCTTTATTCTGATGTCAACACCTATTCTGGGCCAAAGCTTTAATCTTGAATACGATCATTATCACTCCCTTTGTCTTCTGTTTAATTACATCTTTGTCATTTAATCTCTCCTGCCCTCCAACGTATCCCAGAGCTCTATTTTTGCTCCATCTGCCCTCTCCCCTTTTTCAGCAGCATTAAATCTATTAAATTTCTACCCTCTCATGGTCTGAAGAAGAGTCATTTTGGAATCAAAATATTAACTCTGTTCTTCCAACCACAGCTGCTGCCATACCTGCTGAGATTTTGCAGCACTTTCAGTTTTTATTTGGATTAATTAAATGGTCATGTTCATTCATCCTAAAAATTTACAGCGATCTATAAACAAAAAGTAGGCATGGTTCCATAATTCCATTTATTTCTAGCTTATTGAGGTATTTTAATTCCAAATTGCTGTCAAAATTGCTATCGAAAATGCGTTATTTCAAAATTAAAGAAAGTAATTAACGCAACTGACAAAAGATGGTTTGGTATTTTGCAATTCTGTTTTTTTTGAATATTTTAGCAAAATTGAAGTAAATAATAATAATCTTTATTGTCACAAGTAGGCTTACATTAACACTGTAATGAAGTTACTGTGAAAATCCCCTAGTTGTCACATTCCGTCGATTGTTTGGGTACACTGAGGGAGAATTAAGAATGTCCAAATTACGTAACAGCACGTCTTTCGGGACTTGTGGGAGGAAACCGGAGCACCCGGAGGAAACCCACGCAGACACTGGGAGAATGTGCAGACCCAAGCCGGGAATCGAAGCTGAGACCCTGGTGCTGTGAAGCCATAATGCTAACCACTGTGCTACCGTGCTGCCCTGAATCGTGTGGCAAACTCTCCATTGGTTGAATTGTAACTAGCACAAAAGGTTGCGTTTGTTGGAGATCAATCATCATCGTACCAGAACATTGCTTCAGGAGTTCCTCGGGTTAGTGTCCTCGGCCCAGCCACGTTTTGTTTCATCAATCACCTTCCCCTCGTTATAAGATCAGAAGTGGGGATGGTCGCTGAAGATTTCATAATCTTTATTAGCATTTTCAACACCTCAGATACCAAAGCAATCCATGTCTACATGTACCAAGACCTGGGCAACATTCAGGCTTGAGCTGACAAGTGGCAAGTACATTCATGTCACACAAGTACGAGACAATAACCAACAAGAGAGAGTTTAAGTAAATCCATTATTATTCAATGGCATTACCATCTCTGAATTCCTCGTGAGCAGCATTTTTTTGACCAGAAACTGAACTGGACCAGCTACATAAATACTGTGGCTACAAGAACAGGTCTGAGACTGGAGATTCTAAGGTGAATAACTCTCTCCCTGGCTCCTCAAAATCTGTCTACAAGTCACATGTCAGGAGTGTGATGAGATGCTTTTCAGTTGCCTGGATGAGTACGGCTCACTGAACACTCAAGAAACTTGACACTATCCAGGACAATAGAGTCAACTTGATCAGCATCCCAGCCACCGCCTTAAATATTCACTTCCTCCACTTCCAATGCACAATGGCAGTAGTGTGACCCAAGAGGAGAATGATATGCAGTAATTAGCTTGATTGGATTTGTCCTGCTTTTTGTGGGCAACACAAATCTGGACACTTTTCACATTGTTGGGTGGATGCTAATTTTGCTGTTGTACTGGAATATTTTGGTTAAGGAGCAGCTGATCATGGAGCACAAGTCTGCAGTACTGTATTTGAGATTTGCCATGGCCCACAACCTTTGCAAGTGTCTTCAGCCATTGCTGGATATCACATAGAGTGAATCAAATTGGCTAAAGATTGGTATCTCTAATGCTGGTTCCACCTTTTGGCATGCAGCTAGTCCTCTGTTAAAGATTCATCAGGCTGACAGTTCATTTTTCAGGGTGCCTGGCTCTGTTCCTATCATGTTTGTTCGTATCTGGTCGGTTCTGTTAATGAATATTAAACACCTGAAGGTAATAAGGTGAACAGGTGTTGGGTATTGATTAGCTAATTATACTCAGATGTGTCTCGGAAGAAGCGTCAGCCTGTGCTGGGGAAAGAGAGTGTTATAGTGCAGAAGTTGGTTCTTTGACAAGCAATAAACAAAAGTATCCTGGTTTTAGTGTCTGCCCCACAAACTGGCTCGGAATTTCTCCAACAATTGTGGGAAGAGAATGACTACCTGAAAGTGAAGATTGGAGACTAAGATTTACTTCCAGTCGGAGCTGAGTATTGGAGTTATTCTTTTTAAAAGATTGTACTTGGAGACTTGTGGTAATCATCCTTTTAACTGCAACACAGTAGAGTGAGGATCACATGACTTGAGTGACAAATTGGGACTCAGTGTGTAATCACCCCAGGGATTGGGGTCCTTTCTTCGGCAGACATGCAGGGGACCAACAGCAGCCGTTTGGCTGCAGTCCTGCTGGTCAATTCTTATTATTAATAAATGATTTTGTGGGTTTTCTAGTGAAATTGATGGAATGCATTTGGGAATGAGAGTAAAATTATCATGACAATGCCTCTGGACCGACACCCGTGAGTATCATGTTTTAATCAAAGTCCTAAAATAATATTACTCACTGAATGCCTCTCTTAGGGCAAATAGACCCATTTTAGATGTTGAGATATTGCTAGACACTAGTTCCAAGCTGCATGGGCAGCGAAATGCAGAAACATGCTTCCACTTACATTATAGACTAATAGGCGATCCAGAAGGGGGCAGCACGGTAGCATTGTGGATAGCACAAATGCTTCACAGCTCCAGGGTCCCAGGTTCGATTCCGGCTTGGGTCACTGTCTGTGCGGAGTCTGCACATCCTCCCCGTGTGTGCGTGGGTTTCCTCCGGGTGCTCCGGTTTCCTCCCACAGTCCAAAGATGTGCGGGTTAGGTGGATTGGCCATGCTAAATTGCCCATAGTGTCCAAAATTGCCCTTAGTGTAGGGTGGGGTTACTGGGTTATGGGGATAGGGTGGAGGTGTGGACCTTGGGTAGGGTGCTCTTTCCAAGAGCCGGTGCAGACTCGATGGGCCGAATGGCCTCCTTCTGCACTGTAAATTCTATGATGAAGACTCAGTGCATTGGAGAAGCTCAGGGACAGACACAGAACAAACCTGAATTGGCCGGTATAGTCAAAAGTTTAGAAACATATAGATTAAAAAAAAGAGAAAATAACCCTGTGAAGGAAGAGCTGTGGCTTTAAGTTAAAATAAATTGAACTTAAGTTTTAAAAAAAAGAGTTGCTGCAAAGTTTTTTTAAATCAGTGCTGTAAGTGGGAATAAAAGCCTCAAAGCGCAGGAAAATCAAGGAGCTGAAACTAACAAGCTCCCAATGTTAGATCAAAGTCAAAATGGGTTCCATGACAGTAATCCCTGCACTGAGGAACTTCAAGCAAGCAAAGAAGTTTTCTTCTATTTAAAAATAAGTCAATTAAAAAGTTCTAAAACAACGGTCCCTTGGAGCTCATGAATGCTGGGTTTCCAAGTGAAATAGACAAAAACACTAGCCCATCAAAAGGAAGAAAAAAAGCCTAGGCTCTCCAAACAGCCAGAAAAAAATCCCAAGATTGCGAAAGACCTTTCCTTCAGTACACGTGGAACTTAAAAAAATTCAAAAGGGAGCATTCAGGTTCGTGCCAAAACTGCAAAAATGTGGAAAAAGCACAGAGAGAATGCTGACAGCTGCTGACAATTGAGTTTAAAAAAATGACAGTCTTAAAGTGGCAATGCATATGCATTTAAAGTAGCAACTGCAACAAGGAACAAATGGATATGGACAGGAAATTGGACAAAACCCTGGATAGAGAGCAACTCTCAAAAAAGGTTTATAAGCAAGGAAGACCTTAAGGAAGAGACAATGGAACTTCTTAGAAAGCAATGAAGATCTCAAAGACGAGGCAACGGAAATCCTCAGAAGAGGCATTGAAGACTTCAAGGAATAAGAGTTGAAAAACCTGAGATGAGGCAAAATAGACCTCACAAAAGAGGCAACAAAGACCACAAAGTGAGGGTAAAAGAAAACCTCAGATAGGAGGCAAAAGAAGACCCCAGGATGTGATTAGAAGAAGACACTGGAAGGAAGACACTGGAAGGAAGGCAATGCAAGACCCCAGAAGGAGGGCAATGAAAAACCCCAGAAGGTGGGCACTGAACGGGCCCAGAAGGAGAGCAACAAAAGCCCCACAGGAAGAGCAGTGAGAGAAATGCAGAATGTAAACAAGTCAACACCTCATCGGAGACACACCCGACCAACAGTGAAGCCAAACATTTTGGCTGGAGTTAAGACAAGTAGGAATGACTCATTTATGTCCAGAAAGAACATGGTGGATTTCCCTCAGAATCAATGCAGAAATTAAAGACTTCATGCAAACCTTTGCAAAATGAAATTAATGAGACAATGTGGAATAAGCTGAATTCTGTGACAACGTAACCAGAAAATAAGAACAAATCCTGTGAAGGATTGAATTGAGAGTAGGATCTTGAAGATGAGAAGCTCAGCAATGAGAAATTAACCTTGGAGGTAAAAACATTGCAATTGACAGCAGAATCAGCAATTCAGACAAAGAAAGAAACTGAAATTACGTGCTAGAACAAAGTTGCTGAAAGAGTCACATTGATAGACAAGTCTCAAGGCCTTACCGATGAGGCATCACCACTGCAACATTAAGAACCCATACTAAGTATATAATATGACATGGAATCAGAATATGAAACTTTGGTACCGAATCAAGTCAGATCCCTGGAGGGTGGCGCAGTGGCTCGCACTGGGACTGCGGCGCTGAGAACCCGGGTTTGAATCCCGGCCCTGGGTCACTGTCCGTGTGGAGTTTGCACATTCTCCCCATGTCTGCGTGGGTTTCACCCCCACAACCCAAAAGATGTGCTCATTAGGTAGATTGGCCTCACTAAATTGCCCCTTAATTGGAAAAGAAAAATAATCGGCTGCTCCAAATTTAAAAAAAGTCAGATCCATGGAATTATTATCTCTGAGACCGGACCGCTGTCATACTAAAAAAATCTGGAGGGACAGATCGTTTGTAAACATATGGATCACTTGAGGAGTAGAGAAATGCTCCAGCAGTCAGTGTTGCCATTAAGAAATGTTTTCAAACCTGTAAGCACCTGATCGAACTGTTATAGACATAACTGATGTCTCTGTGGAAGCAAGTGGCAATGAATTGCCTGTGCCAGAATGTATCCATTATTGCAGTTCCTGTTAATGTTGATCCTGTGGAAGCATCTCAGACAGAATTACACCACTTTACGAGAAACCGAAAAATCCCTCCAAGCCTCAATTTGATGGATGAGAAGATGACTTATTGAAAACCTTTGATGCTTGGTCGGACTTTGATAAATTTTAAAAATTGATGTTTCTTCCACAGGAGAATACATCGTGGAGTTTTATCGACTAAATGGGAGTCCAGCGATTCCACTTGGACATTCTTAAATCTGTACTTGCCTTTAAATTATTGGACAGTGTTAGGATATCAAAGATGGATGGGCTCTTTGTTTTAACCAGACACAGATTCGAAGAGAGAGGTATGCCTTTGAATCAGATGTTCAAAGCCTTAAAATAAATCTCTGGGAGAGCATTAATTTCCAGCTGCTTTTATGGCACAAATAGATTCTTCTGCAGTGACGCCAATGATGGAGGATATCATGTTTAGCAGCATTTCAAGACCATTCGTGGGCTGAATTTCATGACTGAAATCTTAGCTGACCTCCCAAAAGTATCAACGTGAGAGGGTGCGGGGCAGCTCGATCTCACTCCAGCTGTACTTTCTCCTCAAGGAATCAGCCAGCATCCTTCCAGCAACCGTAGGGAAGAGTCGTAGAGTCATAGAATTTACAGTGCAGAAGGAGGCCATTCAGCCCATTGAGTCCGCACCAGCTACTTAAGCCCCATGCCTCCATCCTGTCCCCTTTATCCCCGTAACCCAATAATCCCACCTAGCCTTTTTGGACACTTGAGGGCATTTTAGAATGGCCAATCCCTCTAACCTGCACATCTTTGGACTGTGGGAGGAAACACGGAGCACCTGGAGGAAACCCACGCACACACGGGGAAAATGTGCAGTCTCCACACAGACAGTGTCCAAGCCGGGAATCGAACCTGGGACCCTAGAGCTGTGAAGCAACTGTGCTAACAACTATGCTACCGTGCCCTAGGATCAGCAGTTGAACGCCCTGGGCTAGCCATCCAGGAGAGCCGCACCGATCCAACTCCCCTCTTCCTGTAAGCCTTTAAGCTCCATCATCAAAGACCAAGAAGGATGCACCTGACCAATTCTAGGACACCTGAAGCAGGCTGGAGCCCTCCTGGTCTCGCCACACCAGAGGACACCTGCCATGGTCATCACAGACAACATGGTGTAGCAGTCAGCAAATTACATCCACCTCCATTGTGGATGTTGGGAATGCACCAATAAATACACAGTGGTTGGGTTAGCAAAAGTAATAAATATAAGGAGCATAATGGTGGCACAGGTGTTCACAAGATGACGATAATGTGCACAACTGTAAATAGAACATGACCCATTCCACAATTCCTCTTGTGTTTACCTCCTTTTTATTAAGAGCTCTGTTGCAGTCAATCAGGTGACACACCATGGTCCCTCCCCCCACTTATTGTTGATATCGTTGGCATGGCGTGTGTGTGGTCTGGTTACATTTCACTACACTGACTGACCTTTTCATGAAAAAGTCCAACATCAGTGATGTCACACCTGTCATATTTTCTGTGTTTGTGGACGGCAGGTTGTTCACGTGTTTGCAGGGTCATCTCATGTTCAATCTTGGCTGTGTGACACAGAAGCAGAGGTGTTCTCCCATGTTCTATGCACAATTGAAAGATAATGATGTAGTGCAGAAGAAAGAAGTGTTAACATATGGGAGAATGGTAATATGGTCTGGAACTCCATAAACTCTTTCACCTGCCAGGGCTACCATGCTATGGACCCATTCTCTAAGGAACTGTATTTTGCTGTCCAGAAGCCACATTTGCGACTTTCTGACTATACATCTAATAAGCTGAGCAATAAGTGCGAGTAACTTGCCACTTTAAGTTTCAGGAATCTGGCCCTCTCAGCCAAACAAGTGTCCAGGTGCCTGAACCTACAGGCCTGAGGGTCTCTTGTTGTGTAGTTATCTGTGCTGCAGCCACATGGTTCTCATTTCAATGTATGGATGCAGCACTCTGCATCCCCTCACCCGACCACTGGCCGCGGTCACCAATGCTAATTTCAAACAGTCACATGTGGTGGACCATGAATCTGCCAGTTGTAGCTTTAGACAAATGTTGATGGGAGAAATAGGGTATCATCAATCAAGTACTGAAGTTTAAGTTTGCTTTATATTGGAAACTACGCGTGACCCTGAGGCCTTCATGGTTTTAAAAATGTTTCAATGCGCCAGGGCCAGTGCTGCCCATATGAGCAATATGTCTGCATTAAAGATGAGGTGTGTTAAAGGCTGGCATGAATTGTTTGAATGTCATCATCCTCAGGTGGTCCACACCCATACTAAGGTAAGAAAAGATGCATCCTGAGTGAGAGTGCTGGATGTCAATGGCATTGAGAAGAAGGTGACACAGAGGACTGACTTATGTGTACATGTTAGACTAGCGAACCTCTTTGATGGCCTTGCCCAAGTCTCACCCATCTGTTGTACCATCAATATCAGTCAGAATGTGCAATCACGTTGATGGACATGGATCCTTTTGAGGAACATTGTCGGATTGAAGGCTACCACTCATGACAATGGATCAGCGCCTGCACCAAGTAAGCTGTCTTCGTGGCTGGGATATTGCAGAGATGCTTGAAGAGTCAGCACTTTTGGGTCCAACAATGCCTCATCTCAGTGAAGATGTATGCTCCCAAGGCTTCATCAACCTTCAGTGAAGATGTATGCTCCCAAGGCTTCATCAACCTTCAAAAGATCATGCCAAAGAGAACCTGATATGGAACTACTGAATCTCATTTTTAACTGCGTAGTTGAAAAGATGAGAGGGTCAAAGTTCCAGTTCATATTGGTCCCTCGTGTTGGTCATTTATCCAAGAGGATGCCCTCTGCACCTGTTCATCTTCCTCCTGGAATACTGTGGCCATGAGGCCCTCCCGTACATGCAGCCTCATCGGGTCTGTGCTATGGCCTCTTCATTTGCAAAATCAGTTTCCTCAAACATATCACTGTCATCCCCTACGAGGCCCTCAGTGGTTAGAACTGCTGCCTCACAGCTCCAGGGTCCCAGGTTGAATTCCACCCTCGGGTGACTGTCTGTGGGAAGTATGCACATTTTCCCTGTGTCTATGTGGGTTTCCTCCGGGTGCTCCGGTGTCCTCGCACGGTCCAAAGATTAGTTGGATTGGCCATGCTAAATTGCCCTTAGTGTTGGGTGGGGTTACTGGGTTAGGGGGATGGGGTGGCGGTGTGGACTTGGGGGTAGGGTGCACTTTCCAAGAGCTGGTGCAGACTCGATGGGCCAAATGGCCTCCTTCTGCACTTTAAATTCTATGATTCTATGATTCTTAGCAGTTGGGGGACTGGAGAATCCCACCCTATAGTGTTTGGAATATAAAGGAGCATCAATTCTTAAACAGGCTATGCAATATGTTATGAGTGGCCTGAGGCTTATCTTCTGGGAAACATCTGGCATCTCTACTGCAGCACCCTTCAAAAGCTTATCTGCGGGTCCAATTTCACTTAACTTCATCACCGCTCTGGGGAAATGTCACGCTCTAAGCAAGGGGTTAGACCCAGGAGATCAAATACTGCAAGTTTGTGTACTTATTATTGTTTCATGAATGTACATCATTGCTTCACTTTGGTAATTCCCTGCAATGTCATTGAGAGACCGCAAACATCTCTCAGTTGTTCACAGTTCAGTTGGGTGGCTGGTTTATTCGACCCCCCTCCCACCCTCAGTACAATCAGCTGGCATCAAAGGTGCCTGCAGAGTCCCCAGTAGCAGGGTTTCTTCTCATCACACTTTTTTCTCTGCACATTCATGGCAGGTAGGAAGATGGGTGGTGATGCTTAGCTCTAAGTGCTAGACCAGTTTGGACCCTTCTTGTGACAGAATGGAAATCAACCTGCAGTCAACGCTTCATCATCGAGGAAGCGAACAGAAAGATGACCCTCCCTTGTAAACCTTTCAGTTCTCCCCCTGTATCCCTTGATCTCATTGTTCTTGTTGGGCTCATCTGTTAGTTAGCCCTTGAACTTTCTGAGGTGGAAATGCCTATGCCCTGAGTCCACCTCAACCCTCAACATCATGAGGCCACTTGCACCCCCAAACACACCCTGGAGTTCACACATCACCAAGTGAGCCCTTGCACTGCAGCTTTCAAACTTTGCCAGAGGACACTCGCCGACCGACATGAAGCAAGTCCTCAGCCTGCAGCCATTGAAAAGACCTCCCCGTCTTACTGCTAGTCTTGTGGTTTGAGGCTTTCATGTTAACCCCCCAAAACCAATGTGCTGCTGCCAGCAAAGCCTGGCACTGAATACCATGAACTGCATGAAATAAGGTAGGCGAGCAGACCTCAAATTGAGGAGTGACATACCGGTTACCATGTGCATGTCACTTACATACCATTGGCGTGCAATCACAAAAAATGAAGGAAACACGATCTGCCTTTAAGGCGGGAGCGGATAATCACAAACTCATTTTATGACAATGTAAAATCAATTGCTGCGATCTTGTGAGAGTTTCTGTTCCCATCCGCCATGATGTCCGCTGTAAACAGGGGTGAAAAATACCAGCCTATGACTATGTCAGGCTGTTGCTGGTCTCGTCTGTCGAACAGATCTCCTATTTTGGCCAAGCTTCCAGATGAAATAAGGAGATCGACAGGGCAGTGTGTGCCGTTTTAGTTTCCAGAGCTTAAGTCGATAACAGCTGGCCCACCTGTTTTGCGACTCACTGTTGTGGTTTGGTAGAACTCAGTAGCTTGCTGGACCATTACAGGAGGCAGTCAAGAGTTAACCACATTGCTATGGTCCTGAGATAAAGATAAACAGAGATTTATAATTACATTATAAAATTAAGGACTGAATGCATAATTTTAAAAAGAGGGACTGAAATACATTGGCACAATTGGGCCCACTGATCCCTGACTCTCGGAGGCAACAACAAGGAATGTGCGCAGGATGGGCGACTTCAATGTCCATCATCAAGAATGGCTTGTTTCACCACTGCTGACTAGGCTGGGCATAGTGTTTATTCTCCATGTGCAATGTTACAGAGATCCAACAAAATAATAATTTCAAAAAATAGTTCTGATTTAGGCTAAAGAATATCAAAGTGTATTTTGTTTGTGCATGGGGCGTGGACATCAGATTTATTGCCTATTCCTAATTGCCCTTGAGGGGGCAGTTAAGAGTCAATTACATTGCTGTGGATCTGGACTCACATGTAAGCCAGACCAGGTTAGGACAGCAGATTTCCTTTCCTGAAGGAAATTAGTAAACCAGATTATTTTTTTTTTACAATAATCGACAATGGTTTCATGGTCATCATTAGACTTTTAATTCCAGATTTTTTTTATTGAATTCACATTTCGCCATCTGCAGTGGCAGGATTTGAACCTGGGTCCCCAGAGTATTACTGTGGATCTCTGGTTCACTAGTTCATAGAATTTACAGAATTCATAGAATTTACAGTGCAGAAGGAGGCCATTCGGCCCATCGGGTCTGCCTGGCCCTTGGACAGAGCACTATACTTAAGCCCACACCTTCACCCTATCCTCGTAACCCAGTAACCCCACCTAACCATTTTGGACACTAATGGCAATTTAGAATGTCCAATCCACATAACCTGCACATCTTCGGACTGTGGGAGGAAACCGGAGCACCCGGAGGAAACCCACGCAGACACAGGGAGAATGTACAGACTCAGCACAGACAGTGACCCAACCCAGGAATCAAACCCGGGACCCTTGTGCTAACCATGGTGCTACCGTGCCGCCCCAGTGATTTCCTATCCTAAAGAACATTAGTAAACCAGAAGGGTTTTTACGACAATCGACAATGGTTTCATGGACATTGGTAATCATTTTATTAAATACAAATTTCACCATCTGCAGGGGCAGGATTTGAACCTGGGTCTATGGTTAACTAGCCCAGTTACATACCACTATGCCTCCAACTCCTCCAGTGGGTGCAAAGAACAAAATCAACCAATTGACACTGAAAAGAAACATTTCAATGATTATAACAACAGATAGACTCAAGGTTGTCGGTCTGAACCTAATGGAGATATTTCAGACATTATGCATTAGGTAACAAGGGAGATAACAGCTAAAGGATCAAATGCTATGATAAGAGGGTAAAGAATTAAGAGGATTATCCAATGTGCTGATCACTGACCAGGGATAAGGGATGGTAAGGTAAATTGGGCAAGCTTCCCATAAAATGTCAAGTTGCGTACCTTTTCAGTTGTAAGAATGAAAATAATTCTTTCCTTTCTGAATATTTTTCCAATTCTCTCTGAGAATAAATGCCTTCTCGCCAAGGTTAAGAGAACGGAGCTCCCTGAGGAAAATGTACGCTTCTGTTCCAGTGGGGGATAACCTTCACATTGAGTTTAGTTGGCTTTATTCACTTGTAGCTTCCCTATTGAGAGCAGATGTGTACGCATTTCACTGCCATCAATTCAGCCTCCTTACAATCTGTTTCATGCAATACAAAAAGAATAACACAACAATTTCGATCCCATAGTTTTTACAAATTATTACACATGGTCGATGGAACATGCAACAGATTTTGATTTATCATGTTAGAAATACTATTCTTCAAATAATGAGAAGGATTCAACAAACCAAAGTTTAAAGTCCAGTTTTGAGCGTGTTTGGCAGGGAGTTTCGCAAAGGCCGTGTTGGCAAGATCACGGCCTGTATTCAATGGCACTTTGTGACAAAAATGAACCCCCATGAGATTCTTGACATTACTGGCTCCCTCGCCAAATCACGCCTCAGCCGTTTGCCGCTAACAAGGGGGACCTGCTTTTAAATGCTCCCTCACCACTCACTCCCAGTCAACACACAGGCATGGTTAACCTGAGGAGGTAGAAGGACCAGCAGCAGAGTCAGCAATGCCGCTTGGGAAGCAGTGTGGTGGCAGCAGCTCACAGTGAGTGCAGCGTGACAAGGAGGACTGCCCCGCACTGGTGGCATCAGCCATGTCCTCAGTGGTATTTCTTGCCCCCAAGAGCCAACCCATCATCCTGGGGTGGTCCTCAAAGACACTACGGATCTCCGAGTGCCCCAGGATGTAGTTGCCAAGCACGCTCCTAGGTAGTGGGCACACACGTGTAAGATCCTTAGGCATTGGTCACACACGATCTGAACATTCAGGGAGGGGAACCCTTTTGTGTTAATAGAGGGCACTCTCTGATGTTCCCAGAGTGACATGCATTCCATTGATTACACCTGGACCTGGCGCATCCGACGATGGCAGCAAATCCTGCAGCCCGGGCATCATGGTGGTCCTAGTCCAGGTCGAAGGTGATAAAGTCTGATGCCCGGACATGCAGACCATTCATCACCTCCCGGATGCAACTGTGGCAGAATATTGAGCTATGTCACACAGGCCACCCGCTTGAGCCCAGGAATGATCTGGTGGCATAGAAGTTGAGGGCTTTGGTGACCTGCACGGCCACCAGGAGTGGGTGTCCTCCTCCATGGGGTGCCATTCTGAGAGGATGTGGCACAGGTACCGCACTGCCTGTCTGTTGAGACAGAATCTTCTGTGGCACCTTGGGCCACTGCTGGCCTCTTCTTCTGGCTCCCTCCACCGTCTGATGGGCGGTCAGATCTTCAGGGTGTGCAGTGGTCTCCTGCACATAGGGTGCCGCCTCCAAGCTGCATTGTTGCTGCTTTCTTTGATGCCATCTGCCCACCTCGGCTGCCACTAGCACAGCTAGGGCAGCCTCTGCGGGATCCACACCAGCAAACATAGTTTTATCTGGAATGAATTGGAGAAGGAGATAGACCGACAATCCGTGAGAGCTTCCATCCCGAACACTCAAATCCCCCAAGCCTCCCCCACCCTTTCCAAGACTGTCCCACCTTCTCTCAGAGTGCCATCCAGTGAGCCAGTTGTACTGCCAAGTCTTGCTCTGCATGCTCAACCTCGGCCAGAACAGGAGACCTGAGACCCCAGAACTCTACCATGAACATTAGGGAGGCCGTGCTCAACTGCCCTTTTCTCATCCACACACTTCCCCTTTGGCTGTGAGAGGATCCTCACTGGTGAAGCCTTGCTCTTTAGTGATTGATTGTTGGCAGCTGCCTCTCTGGTGCTGTCTCTCCTAGAGTGCAGGCACACTGTTTAGTCATCAAAGTTTGCTGGACATGCAGTGTATCAATCATCCTCTGAGACATGTCACATGTGCCTTTGAGGAGTTACTTGAGAGTTGAGGAGCATGAAGTGCTCTCACAACTAGCAAGACTAATTCCAGACACATCCAGAATGGGAATTGGAACTTGGGAATTTGGTGCAGTGAGGTAATCAGGAAAGGGAATGGTAAATCTAATTTTGCTGTTTTTCAGTTAAAAGTGTAGCTTAGTGTCTGATTGGCTGAAGCTGCCTCCACCCTAATTGCTGAGTGGTAGTTATCTGTCAGTCACCCAAAACCTGCTTAGTGGCACAAGGGTGTACATTGTATTCTTCTGTTTGAAGCTCAAGTAGTGTGAGTCACGCTGGTTAGCTGAGTTCTGTATAAAAGACAGACAGAAAGTGCACTCAGTAAGCTTTGTGCAGGTGAAGGAGACACATTCTGAGTGGGAATTGGAACTTGGTAATTTGGTGCAGTGAGGTAATTCGGTGCAGAGTGGGAGAAGGTGCTTTTTCCTACCATTTTGATCTCTTTCTTCTGGCTTGTAACTGTTAATCTGCAGGGAGAGAACCAGAGAGCATCCTGGGAAGGTAAGTGATTTTTATTTTTATTACCTTTTCAAATTGTGTGTGTGTGTGGGGGGGGGGGGGCAAACTGTAAGTGACATCACA
Organism: Scyliorhinus torazame; assembly: GCF_047496885.1. Taxonomy (NCBI): domain Eukaryota; kingdom Metazoa; phylum Chordata; class Chondrichthyes; order Carcharhiniformes; family Scyliorhinidae; genus Scyliorhinus; species Scyliorhinus torazame. Next base: position 93,269,424 of record NC_092714.1, on the reverse strand, counting down.
GTAAAGCTCTGACCTGATTAGCTGGTTGGGAATCTGTTAAATTTGAAAAAAAATAATTTTGAAAAAAAAACTAATTGATTCAGTAGATAGTGGAGTAACTAAACCTGAGGGCAGAGATCGGTATTTAGCATTTAATTTTGCAGTAAAAATCATCTGGTGTCAGGGTCATATAGTTAATTGTAACTCAATCGAACAATAATTCAAGTGTTTATTTTAAATTAATTAATTAGTGCTTAAATGTCACTCAGCGGGGTGCAGTGCTCCAACTGTGAGATGTGGCAGATCTGTGACGCTTGCAGGGTTCCGGTCGACTACATCGCCAGCAAGTGTAACCAATGGCAGCTCCTCACAGACCATGTGGTTCGGTTGGAGCAGCAATTGGATGCACTTAGTAGCATGCAGGTGGCGGAAAGCGTCATTGATAGGAGTTATAGAGATATGGTCACACCCAAGGTGCAGGCAGAGAAATGGGTGACCACCAGAAGGGGCAGGCAGTCAGTGCAAGAGTCCCCTGTAGTTGTTCCCCTCCTGAACAGGTATACCGCTTTGGATACTGATGGGGGAATAGCCTATCAGGGGAAAACAGCAGCAGCCAGAGCAGTGGCACCACGGCTGGCTCTGATGTTCAGCAGGGAGAGTCAAAGCGCAGAAGAGCAATAGTCATAGGGGACGCTATAGTCAGGGGCACAGATAGGCGCTTCTGTGGATGTGAAAGAGACTCCAGGATGGTATGTTGCCTCCCTGGTGCCAGGGTCCAGGATGTCTCAGAACAAGTAGCGGGCTACTGAACAGGGAGGGCAAACAGGTAGAGGTTGTTGTACATATTTGTACGAACGACCTAGGCAGGAAGGGGCATGAGGTCCTGCAGCAGGAGTTCAGGGAGCTAGGCAGAAAGTTAAAAGACAGGACCTCGAGGGTTGTAATCTCGGAATTACTCCCTGTGCCACATGCCAGTGAGGCTAGATATAGGAAGATAGAGCAGCTAAACATGTGGTTAATCAGCTGGTGTAGGAGGGAGGGGTTCTGTTATCTGGACCACTGGGAGCTCTTCTGGGGCAGGTGTGACCTGTATATGAAGGACGGGTTGCATCTAAACTGGAGAGGCAAAAATATCCTGGCCGTTAGCTTTGCTAGTGTCACACGGGAGGGTTTAAACTAATGTGGCAGGGGGGGTGGGTACCGGAGCAATAGGTCAGAAGGTGAAAAAAATTGAGGGAGAACTACGGAATAGGGTCAGTATGGCTCTGAGGAAGAGCAGACAGAGCGATGGTGCTGAAAACAGCGGGACTGTTGGCCTGAAGTGCATATGTTTTAATGCAAGAAGTATAACAGGTAAGGCATGTGGTAAACCACGTTATTGCATGATATGCATTGTACTGTATTGTGCATGCCTGGGCTTGTCCAGGCTGGCTCCGCCTGTGGCTCTTCTCCTCAGGGTCCGCCTGAGGCTCCTCTCCTCGTGCTTCTGTGTAAAAGTGGCACGTTTCCGCCTCCGGACCCAGTTCGGGTCCAGAGGCAGGAGGCTTGCTGTTTAGTGTATTAAAGCCTCAGTCACGTTCTTCACTTGTCATGTGTTATTGATGGTGTATCAAGGCAGATGGACATAGAGTTTGGATTAGTACTTGGAACTATGATGTTGTTGCCATTAGAGACCTGGTTGAGGGAAGGACAGAATTGGCAGCTAAACGTTCCAGGATTCAGATGTTTCAGGCGGGATAGAGGGGGATGTAAAAGGGGTGGAGGAATTGCGCTACTGGTTAGGGAGAATATCACAGCTGTACTGCGGGAGGTCACCTCAGAAGGCAGCGAGGCTATATGGATAGAGATCAGGAATAAGAAGGGTGCAGTCACAATGTTGGGGGTTTACTACTGGCCATCCAACAGCCAGTGGGAGATAGAGGAGCAGATAGGTAGACAGATTCTAGAAAGGAGTATAAGCAACAGGGTTTCTTGTGATGGGAGGCTTTAACTTCCCCAATATTGACTGGGACTCACTGAATGCTAGGGGCTTGGACGGGACAGAGTTTGTAAGGAGCATCCAGGAGGGCTTCTTAAAACAATATGTAGATAGTCTGGTATTGGTGAATGAAACTGGCCAGGTGGTAGAAGTTTCAGTAGGGGAGCATTTCGGGAACAGTGACCACAATTCAGTAAGTTTTAAAGTGCTGGTGGACAAGGATAAGAGTGGTCCTAGGGTAAATTTGCTAAATTGGGGGAGGACAAATCATAACAATATTAGACGGGAACTGAAGAACCTAAATTGGGAGCAGATGTTTGAGGGTAAATCAACATTTGCCATGTGGGAGGCTTTCAAATGCCAGTTGAAAGGAATTCAGGACCGGCATGTTCCTATGCAGACGAATGATAAATACAGCAAATTTCAGGAACCTTTGATAATGAGAGATATTGTAGGCCTCGTCAAAAAGAAAAAGGAGGCATTTGTCAGGGCTAGAAGGCTGGGAACAGACGAAGCCTGTGTGGAATATAAGGAAAGTAGGAAGGAACTTAAGCAAGGAGTCAGGAGGACTATAAGGAGTCACAAAAAGTCATTGGCAAATAGGGTTAAGGAAAATCCCAAGGTTTTTACACATACATAAAAAGCAAGAGGGTAGCTAGGGAAAGGGTTGGCCCACTGAAGGATAGGTGAGGGAATCTGTGTGGAGCCAGAGGAAATGGGTGAGGTACTAAATGAATACTTTGCATCAGTATTCACCAAAGAGAAGCAATTGGTGGATGTTGAGTATGGAGAAGGGTGTGTAGATAGCCTGGGTCACACTGAGATCCAAAAAGATGGGGTGTTAGGCGTCATGGAAAATATTAAGGTAAATAAGTCGCCAGGGCCTGATGGGATCTACCCCAGAATACTGAAGGAGGCTGGAGGGGAAATTGCTGAGGCCTTGACAGAAATCTTTGGATCCTTACTGTCTTCAGGTGATGTCCCGGAGGACTGGAGAATAGCCAATGTTGTTCTTTTGTTTAAGAAGGGTAGCAAGGATAATACAGGGAACTACAGGCCAGAGAGCCTTACGTCAGTGGTAGGGAAATTACTGCAGAGAATTCATTGAGACATGGTCTACTCCCATTTGGGAGCAAATGGACATATTAGCGAGAGGCAGCACGGTTTTGTGAAGGGGAGGTTGTGTTTCACTAACTTGATTGAGTTTTTTGGGAGGTCACAAAGGCATTTAAAAAAAATTAAAAAAATTTGAGTACCCAATTATTTTTTCCAATTAAGGCGCAATTGAGCGTGGCCAATCCGCCTATCCTGCACATATTTTTTGGGTTGCGGGGGCGAAGCCCACGCAGACATGGGGAGAATGTGCAAACTCCACACAGACAGTGACCCAGGGCCAGGATTCGAACCCCGGTCCTCAGCGCCATAGGCAACAATGCTAACCACTGTGCCACCGTGCTGCCCGGGCGGTCACAAAGATGATTGATGCAGGTAGGGCAGTGGATGGTGTCTATATGGACTTCAGTAAGGTCTTTGACAAGGTCCCTCATGGCAGACTGGTACAAAAGATGAAGTCACACGGAATCAGGGGTGAGCTGGCAAGATTGATACAGAACTAGCTAGGTCATAGGCAGAGAGTAGCAACGGAAGGGTGCTTTTCTGATTGGAGTGCTGTGATTAGTATTCCGCAGGGATCAGTGCTGGGACCTTTGCTGTTCATAGTATACATAAATGATTTGGAGGAAAATGTAACTGGTCTGATTAGTAAGTTTGCAGACGACACAAAGGTTGGTGGAATTGCGGATAGCGATGAGGACTGTCAGAGGACACAGCAGGATTTAGATCGTTTAGAGACTTGGGCGGAGAGATGGCAGATGGAGTTTAATCCAGATAAATGTGAGGTAATGCATTTTGGAAGGTCTAATGCAGGTAGGGAAAATACAGTGAATGGTAGAACCCTCAAGAATACTGCAGTAGGAGAGATCTAGGTATACAGGTCCACAGGTCACTGAAAGGGGCAACACAGGTGGGGAAGGTAGTCAAGAAGGCATACGGCATGCTTCCTTTATTGGCCGGGGCATTGAGTTTAAAAATTGGCAAGTCATGTTGCAGCTGTATAGAGCTTTAGTTCGGCCACACTTGGAGTATCGTGTTCAATTCTGGTCACCACACTACCAGAAGGATGTGGAGGCTTTAGAGAGGGTGCAGAAGAGATTTACCAGGATGTTGCCTGGTATGGTGGGCATTAGCTATAAGGAGAGGTTGAATAAACTGGATTTGTTCTCACTGGAACAAAGGCGGTTGAAGGGCGACCTGATAGAGGTCTACAAAATTATGAGGGGCATAGACAGAGTGGATAGTTAGAGGCTTTTTCCCAGGGTAGAGGGGTCAATTACTAGGGGGCATAGGTTTATGGTGCGAGGGGCAAGGATTAGTGGAGATGTACGAGGCAAGTTTTTTACACAGAGGGTAGGGTAGTCGCTGCCGGAGGAGGTGGTGGAAGCAGGGACGATAGTGATGTTTAAGGGGCATCTTGACAAATACATCAATAGGATGTGAATAGAGGGTAACGGACCCCGGAAATGCAGAAGATATTAGTTTACACGGGCAGCATGGTCGGCGCAGGCTTGGAGGGATGAAGGGCCTGTTCCTGTGTTGTACTTTTCTTTGTCCTTTGTTCTTTGAAATAGCCTGCAGCTTTCAAGCTAGAGGGTGCTCACAGTCAAAGGGGTTGAAATTGAATTTCATGAGAGTAGCTTCAGTATGGCTCTGTGCTGGAGAGTTTGGTAGGAAATACAGACTTTGGTTCTGGATGCCCCTGTTATGGGTCTTCACAATATTTAAAGAAGGCCTAACAGGTGCAAAGGCTCTCACCACCCTTCAGCCCAGGAATGACCCTCAACCTGAAATGCTTCAGCCTCTCATAGAATCATAGAATGTGCAGTGTAGAAGAGGGCCATTGCCCATGAATTCTGCACCAGTCCTTGGAAAGAGCACCCTACTCAAGCCCACGCTTCTACCCTATCCCTGTAACCCAGTAACCCTACTTAACTTTTTTGGACACTAAGGGCAATTTAGCATGGCCAATCCACCCCCATTCCCCCCCCCCCCTCCCCCACACCCCCACCCAAGGACTGGGGCAGCAGCTTTGAGCTGCATGCCAGAAAATGGAAATGGCTACTCACATCCTCACTTACCCTCACTATTGCATCAGCTTCACGTATTTGTAAAGGAGCACTAAACAACACCTGTGTGACTTACCGCTGGGGATTTGAGTAATTCCCAGGAGGACGCTGCATTCAACTCCAATCTCATTAATTAGATTGAAATCAATATAAATGAGAGTTGATGATATTCTCACCATTTTCGGATGAGATCCAGACTTTGTCATCAGGAGCCGACCCGGTGAATTGCAAAATGGTTCGCGCCCAGCGCGGATGTTGATTTTGCCCTCTCCTGCTATTTGCCCCGTGTGTCCCAATCGGGACCGGGTGCAATGCGGTCACTGAATCATACCCATTATCTTTGACTCTGGATCAGTTACGCATGTTATTCCTGTAGACTTATGGAGAATTCCAGCGCCGGGTCGGCGAATCCCGGCCTAGAGTCTGGAAGATGTGTGTTCTGCTGCCACAGCAGTTGGATTCATGGATTATCTTTCTCTTTTGAGTTTAGAGATGGAAACATTGTTCAGATGATATGAAGGCATTTTGTGATGTCACTGAACTGTATAATAATGGACCCCTCAGGATTTTGTCTGGTTGGTATTGAGTCAAGTGAATATTAAAAGAAGTACAAAAAATTTCAATTTCCCTATTACACAAAAGAACAATTATTTTCAATTTTCCATTACTTTTAGCGAAAATATAAATGCGGTTTTCAGCCAGGAATCTCTTCATATTTGCCTCTGTCTGTTTTAGACTCTCAACAATGCTTCCATTACAAATAATAAATGGCAGAACATTTTTCAAATACTTTACCATCTTAATGACTGTGCAAAATTCCACCACAGCATTTTTTCCCTTTTATATAAAGAAGTCAGCCATAGTGTGAAAATAAAATCTAGTCCTCGATCTTCCATTTGTCGCTCATTATTTTATGTTAAGTTTAATTCATCAGGTGTAAGTCTCTGGTGTATTGTGACTGCTAAGGGGTTTCTTTAGCGTTTGATTGGTATTCCAATTAGCTTTCAGGAAGAGTCTCTGTTGTGTTCTGGTTGTCAGTTTATTATAGTATGCTGATCTCCACAAAATATGTCACACACCCTCTGAGAGAGAAAGAGAGGAGTGCCATTGGGTTGTTTCAGAATATTTTTTAGCACTTTTTAAAATTCAGGCGACATATTTGGTTTTCAGAATAAATAAAACAACAGCTTTGAATTTTTCCCCTGAAATTCAGGGGGTGGGATTCTCCGTTTCTTAGACTGAGTGTTGACGCCAACGCAGAATTTGTGGACTTTCAAGACAGCAAAACTGCCACCGCACCTGGACCAATTCTGTTATTGTTCTGGGGCTAGCACCGTTGCTGTATGTAACATAATTAATTCCAATGGAAAACGGTACGGGATTCACCGGGTCCGTGATTGACACTTGAGAGGCTGACAAGCTACAGCCTCACATACTCATCACAATCCGCACACTCTCTCATCCCAGCCAACAAGATGACACTGGTTGTGCTGGGGCACGTCCATACAGCTGATGGGTCGGCTGGGGCTTTAGGTCACCCGGGAAGCAGGGGGTGGTGGCCTGGGGAGGACATCTATATGACCCGTGGCCCCAAGTTCACAGTGGGCAGTCAGTGGCATGTGCATCTGCATGGCTGCCTTGCGGGCTGCAGCAATGCAATGGTGTTCTATGCCCTTCCATTCCGACCCCACAGTCCACTTCCTGGCCACCCCTCGCTACTACCCGGCCCTGGCAGAAGGCTCCTGGCCAGCGGCACAACTGTTGGATGTTGGACACTTTCCGTACCCCCTTTCTCTCACTCAGCAGCCACCATGACAGTTTCACGATTTTTAAAAGCACACATGAACTGTGCAGTCGGGAACTCAGCTCATCGGAGGAGGAGAATTGCGGCGGCACCGGAGAATACCGGGTCAGGCCCGCTAATGATATGAAAATGGTATTTACTGTATGTGCCTTCCGGAATGCCTTGGTGCCATTGTCGAGGTGATGGAGAGACGCAATTTGGCGTCAAATCGCCGCCCGCCGCGATTTCAACGTCGGAACCGATTATCCTCCCAATCGCGTTTCGCGGTTTCGGCATCGGCCAACGGGGAATCCTGCCCATGAACTATGAATTTAAAGCTCTCTTTACCATTCTTGATCACTGAGCTCATACATATACTGTGAGAAGGTAATGTTCATTTTACTTGGTAACTTACCTAATTGTGCTGAGGATATGCTAACTAAATATGATGACTAATTAAGTAGGTGCATTGTGAGAATCAACCTAAAGTGCAGAAGGAGGCCAGTTCGCCCATTGAGTTTGCACTGACCCTTGCACTCTACCTAGGTCCACTCCCTCGCCCTATCGCTGTAACCCGATCTAATCTTTGGACGCTAAAGGGCAATTTAGCACAGAAAATCCACATAACCTGCACGTCTTTGGACTGTGGGAAGAAACCGGAGCACCCGGATGAAACGCAAGCAGTCACGGGGAGAACATGCAAACTTTACACAGATGCCCAAGGTTGGAATCGAACCCGCGCCCCTAGTGCTGTGAGGCAGCAGTGCAAACCACTGTGCCACCTGTGTTACAGCTATTAAGTACACTACCTATTAGGTATGAGTTCTGACGTAAATCAGAATTTGGATTCAATCAAATTCAAGTTTAGCAATGCCATGATTCATGATCTCATTTCTGCTGCTCTATTCGATCTTCCTTTTTCTTCAACCAAGTTGAAAAATGCAGGTCACTTTGATTTCAGCAGAAGATACTAGTTGTACCGACGCTCCTTCATCAGTGCTGTTTATGTTTGACCAAGCAGCAGTTCCATTCTTTATATTAAAACTGCACCCTAGGCAATGTATCAAGATAATGATGAACATATCAATACTATAGCTCCTACAACTTTTATCACCACTTTCTGAAAAATAAAGTTTTGCTTGTCAAATAGGGAGGATGATCAAGAATTGAAGTAGAGTGAGTGATTTCATCATTTGTTTTGCCGATATTAGTGTGTCATTTTAAAAACAAATTGCACATTCTCCCCATGTCTGCGTGGGTATCACCTCCACAACCCAAAAGATGTGCGGGTAAGTGGATTGGCAAAGCTAAATTGTCCTTCAATTGGATTTTTAAAAAAAAATTCATAAAGAAATGAGTGTGTCATATGAAACATTAGCATATAGAAGCAATGCTACAATTTCAGGATATAATCTGTACAATTAAGCCTTCTAAATAATACATCACACATAAACTGCACAGTGGCACATTAAAACTGTCTGCAGAAGAACTGAAATGTTATGCTTTTCTCATTGGCTCACATAAAACTTTAACCATACTGATTTGTTGAAATGTACACTGAAACATCCCACAAAAACACACAAGAGAACACACATCTGTTGCAACCACAACTTGTGGAAAAATGGGAAATTTTTAGAATGGGATGATTTTTGACCATTTAAGAACACCAGGGTTTGTTCTTTTCTCAACAGGCTTGCACTGAGTGCTGAATTTGTTTGCATTAGAGTGCTGTCCTGAGAGTTTGGTGACGGAGAGATTTTTATCTGAAGTCTAGTCTTTCTTTTATTTAATAAATTAACTTAAAAGTCGTTGTGTGGGTTGGAAGAAGGTGAGATTTAAACCAGCTTTAAACAGAGTTCACTCAGGCTCTACTTGCAGCTGCAGCTTGTGAATTAGTTAATTGGATTAGGCCAGTTTTCAGAGGCTAGAGTCAGACAGTATAAAGATGAGCCATCTTACAGTGCTGACTTTGTTTGCACTAGAGTGCTGAATTTGGGGGCATTTGAGTGCTATAGTGAGACTTTGGTGACTGAGGGATATTAAGGGTTCATTTTTATCTAAAGTCTAGTCTTTCTTTTATTTAGTAAGTTAACTTAAACAATCCTGTTTGGGTTAGACCTTTTTATATGGTCTCACTACTCTAATTTAACAAATGAAAAATATTTATATTTATGTGTTTTGTCTTTTTTATTTTTTGTTTTTTTTGTGTTTTCTTTGTGAATTTATGACCTGTACGTTTATCTATACGTACAAGAGTTAAGCCAGCATCTGCCACTGACACTGGCATGATGCTGGGTGTGACAACCAAGCAAAAGAACATAAAGTGACTGATGGATAAAACAAGAGGGGAGTGCCCCAAAACAACGAGTGGAGCACAGCCCAAAAAGAACGAGAAAAGAAACAAAAACTTATCACAAACCCATCAAATTAAAGTGTGAAAATCGGGATCGATAAGGTAATCCAACCCCTGCGGTGCCCACCGAGCACGGAAGGCCTTGAGTGTGCCCGTGGACACCGCATGCTCCCGCTCCAGGGACACCCGGCCGCGAATGAGGCTGCGGTAGATGGGCAGACAGTCAGGTTGGACGACCCCCTCAGTCGCCCGCTGCCTGGACCTATAAATGGCAAGTTTGGCCAAGCCCAGGAGCAGGTTCACGAGGAGGACCACCGTCTTCACCGCCCCCCTCCGCAACGGATGTCCGTGGATCAGGACCATGGGGCTGAAGTGCAAAGAAAACCTCAACAACAACGCTGTCAAGAAACCAAAAAGGGAGTGCAGCCTAGGACAGACAACATACACATGCTCCACGGTCTCCACAAGGCCGCAAAAGTGGCAGGTCCCTGGCAGAGCTGTGAAGTGATTTAAACAATGGTTGCACGGCACTGCCATGCGCAGCACCCTCCACCCCAGGTCCCCTAGTTATATGGGGAGGACACCTCCGTAGAAGGACCTCCAGAGGGGACCTCCACTGCCGGACGGCAACGAGGCATGCCAAGGCGTATCCGGGTGGCAGGCGAGGCCAAGGAGGTGGAAGGTGTGCAACAGAAGGCAGTACAGGAAGCCCCTCCGCGCAGTGCGAAAAGGCACAATGGGTATTTCCGCGAGGCGGCTGGGGCTGTGGGGCACCAGCAGCTGGGGGGGGTTCTGGGGTTTGGGACCAAGATGGAATTCTGTCCGAGCAGGGGTCCGCTCAGACGGGATGCCACCGCACAACCGCGCCGTCTCGAGTCCAAGTGTGCCCACGGGGCCGAGCACGACCGTTTTGAGGCCTTGGATAACATTGGCCACGCACCGGACAGACACCGCTCTGTGTCTGGCAAGCTCGCAGGGTGTCATCCAACCCGCCCCTCCGCCACCCAGCACGTCCCCGATCCTGGTCACCCCGGCATCCACAGCCCTCTGTTTCGCCAGCCACCTGAATGGATATTGGCGGAGGTGCGGATTCCTGAGCAGTGGCTCCCTTACGACAACCACTATTCCTGACGGGGGAGAGCTGTGGCGCGTGGCGACCATGTTCAAGACTTTGAGAAGGTCCTGGTACAAGACAGGCAGCACCAACGAAGAGTTCCGAAGACCATTCCGGTCAACGAACAGGAGCTGCACGTCGTAGTACAGGCCGTGCACCTGGCGGAAGAAATATGTCGCCAGGGCACACCATCGTGGAGTAAGCTCAACGTACAGGTATCGCTGCAGAGTCTGAAGGCGGAAAGTCGTGACGTGGGTGTGAAGGTGACGAATGTGATATAAAATAGTTACTTTAGAGATATTAGTTACTGCAATGTAGAGATAGGCCAGTCTCATTCTGGTGAGTTCACAGACAAAGGATTTCAGACCGCATGGCAAAGCAGGAAGAGGTGTGTCCACCAAAGGAGGAGAAAAGGATGCTGGGTAATAGGGGCCAGAGGAAGGGATTGGAAGTGAGCCAATCAGAATATATCAACAGGTCAGGAGGGGTATAGGATGACCTATGGGCATCGTGTATGTGAAACTTGATGCCATTTGAATGTATCAGTACAGACTCCTTTGTTCTACAGCCTCACTTGATTCCAGAAGTCTACGAAGCAGGATGTGCTTCGTGCTCCTGAGAATTGAGGAAAGCTTGCAAGCTAAATAAAATAACTAATGCTGTACCTGCAAATCCATCTCGACTTTTATTGAGGCCAGACTGACGGGTAAAGAAATTTGGGATTTGACAATTGGTGCCGAAAACCCGGGATTTCTCAAGACGGTTCTGACCAACTGCGAAATCAGAATTAGACTGATTATGAACAGGAGGATGGGGAAAAAGGGCCCACAATGTACAGCTGGAAAATGACCGCGCATTGATTTTTCCCCTCTTCTTATCGTCTGATTAGTCTAGTCACTCGCGGTTGGTACGGAAAGATCGTCTCGACGAAATCAAAGGTCAGTCTGGGGATTAGAAATTTAATTGATGGGATTTCATATTGTTGATTCGGCTTGGGTTAGGTTTTGGGTTGATGGGACATCTAAAATGATGATTCAATTCCAAGTATAAGTGTTTTTATGGCTGATGGGACTTCAGAAGATGGAGGTTCAGTCAAGTATAAGTGTTTTTATGGCTGATGGGACGTCAGTAGATGGAGGTTCAGTCAAGTATAAGTGTTTTTATGGCTGATGTGACTTCAGTAGATGGAGGTTCAGTCAAGTATAAGTGTTTTTATGGCTGATGTGACCTCAGGATGAGGGTTCAGTTCAATGAGTGGTTTTAAATCTGAAGATGATTCAATTCCATGTGTGAGTGTTTTAAATCTATAGTTGATTAAGCTAAAAAAAAATTGTACCCTTGGACTGTAGTGGCGAAAAACGCAGTTCTGAGGACTAGTTGAGATTGTGGGGAATTGCTTGGATAAATTTCAAGACAAGAACATCCTGTCTTGAAAGCTGGATGCTGCATATTGGTTGAAGCAGAAGTCTCTCAAAGGGTTAACAGCAGCAGCCAAAGTTAAACACGACAGACAGTGCTTCTCACTCAGGCCTTGAGATAACAGCAGCAGCCTGTAGTGTAATCGGATACCTTTCCTTTGAGTCAGTGAACTCCAGCAAAGTTACGTTTTGAATTAATTAAAGGAAACCAGTGGGTTTCTCCACCTCTTTGATAAAAGTTATTATTTTCGAAAGCAATTGATTGAAATTGCCAGAATCTTAAGTTTTACTCACTTGAAATAATGTTTATCTCATTTTATTTGTGAATTAATAGAAACTTAAAGAAGATCACTGACACCATTTTAAAAAGTGTAAATCTGGAGATGATAGTTGACTTTGCCAACATTTTTGTGAATGTAAGAAAAACTTGTTAAAAGAAAAATTGTTAAGATAAAGAATTAAGTAAGTTGTAAATGTTATACAAGTTGTGTTAAGCAAATCGTAAATTTAGTTCTGAGTTGAGATCAGAGCTAAGCTTCCAAGTTGCAGTAATTCAATTTGAATTTTCAAACATTTTTAAGTTTTAAAAGAACACTGTTAGAACCTTTTCAATCGTTTTGCCAAGAAAAAAACCAAACAAACGCACAAGTAGAGACAGGAAAGTCTCGGGTCAAACAAAAGATGAGCTACGTAGTTCAATGGCTGGCCTTGAATTGACAGAAAATGATTAATTCAATAATTTAAAAATGTCAGTAAAAGTTTTGACTGCACCTGTAGCATTGTCTGCACTAATTCCAGAACCACCAGAGTATAATAATTTATATCCAGTCACTGCTCCCCAGATTCCAATCCTGCCGGTAACTCCAGCCCTTTTTCGTTGATAGTGTAGGTCCTGATTTACCATCTTCACGATCAGTAGAGAAAGAGGAGCTCTGTTCCGCAAGCCCAGTTAGCTCTAGGACCAGATCTCGGACAGCGAGAGAAGGGCTTGATCCTAACCAGAAACAATTAAGCATACCAACTAAATCCCTCCAAACCAAGGGGAAACCGCAAATTTCAGAACAAAGGGAGCTGCAACAGATGGTTTTGAAGAGAAAGAACTCCCTCTAGTGACAGAGAGGGACGTTGAACTCTTGGAAGAACCAGAGGAAATAGCTAGAGTGCCCCCTGGTGAGACTCGGAGACAGTTGCCGATTAGGAAGATACCAATCACCTGAATTATGCTAGCCACACCGCACTTCAGCAAGCCCATGCGTTAGACGACGATAGACGGACACAGATCCTGAATGCGTTGAATAGCACATTTCAAAAGCCCATAAATATTTCTGCTATCTTAGACCTAAAACCTAAGAAGACTGAAGAGCCAGAGGAATTTCTGGAGCGTTTTAATGAAATCTACCGTGGGCAGTCAGGCGACTTGCCATATCAAAATGGTCAGAATTCCCCTCAATATTGTGCTATGTTAATGCATTGCCTACCACCTTCTGTGGCTACTGCTGTGAAATGTAATAACATGAATTGGACAGAGAACGACCCTTCCCAGATGGCAAGGGCAGTCAGATTTTATTGGAAGGAGGGTGTAGACCAGGAAGGAGGCTCAGTTACAAAGGTTAAGACTGAGTATGTAATGAAAAAGGATGATCTGTGACCCCAACAAGCGGCAGAAATGGTAGTTTACCAGCAGGAGCCCCAATATTGTGACTTTGGATGGGTGGATCAGCGAGGGGGAGGATACCAAACCCACCCAAAGGGACCGTCAGCTCCTTTTTATGGCCCACTGTATGCATCAACAGCTTTACAACCGCCGCCCCCTCTGAGGGGCCATTGGTCTACTGGGAGAAGAGGACGGGGCAGATATAGAGGGAACAATGCATGTTTTAATTGCGGCCATGCAGATCACTGGCAACAGGAATGCTCCTTTAAAAGACAGGCAGCAGAAGGAGATTATCCGACCCAAAGGAGGGGGTACCCACCAAGGGGAGGACAGACGAGATACACTGACTTCTCCCAGGCAAACCCTTTCCCAACTCAGGATTGACTAGCTAATTTAGTCATAAGGACTCTCCAATCGGACAGGGAACCTATTATCTCACTGCAGATAGGAGATCAACATCACTCATTTGTAATCGACACTGGAGCAGCCATGTCTTCTGTGCAATCAGAACTTTGACTACCACTATCCGACCACACGCAGCAATTGTCGGGGTTCCAAGGACAGGTGTGTGAGTATCCTATTTCTGAACCTGTGACAGTCACTTACGAGAATACGTCTGCAGATCATCAGTTTGTAGTGACTACTGGATTGGACTGTAACTTGTTGGCCCGAGATTTACTGTGTATCTTCCAGCTACAGCTAGAGTGCGGAGATGAGGGGGTAACGATTAAATCATGGAGGATGAGACAACAGTGCTATATTTCTATCACCCCCCCAGTGGTGGACGTTAGACATTGAACATTCACTGCATCATGTTACCCTGGCCTATGACAGAACTGGACAAAACAGGGAGTTGGAGGACAAATACCGGCCATTAATTGGGACCGAATGGCCAGTCAAAGGTACAGCCACAGTCACGGGAAAAGAAGGTACAGCCAATTTGGTTACAATACCACCACATTTATGGCCACAGTCAGCTTCGGTAAGCCCTCATATTACACGTCAGGTCCACGACCAGTACCATGCCAGGGATCTGGGGCAAATGGTAAGGAGGGTAGTGGATCATTCGGATCCAACAGAGTACGCACTTCAAGTCATGCCAGACGGCACTGCTATAAAATATTTTGAGGCCCCTGAAACAATTAATACTCGACTGCAGCATCACTGGGGACATGATGTTTTGGAATATGTCAATCCACAGGTCTGGGCAGAATACCCATCACAAGTGGGAAAGACAAATGTTACACCTATTAAGGTAACGATTAAGGATCATGTAAAGCTACCTTCCATTCGGCAATACCCCCTGAAATCCCAAGCTGCTCCGTCTATAGACAAATTAATTCAAGAGCTGTTGCAACAGGGTATTTTGCTCCCTTGCCAATCAGAATGTAATACCCCCATACTTGCTGTGCCTAAACTAGCCAAACCAGACCAGTACCGATTAGTACAGGATTTACGTTCAATCAATGCCATCGCACAGCCGTTACATGCCCTCACCCTCCAACAGGATATTACGGTGTATAGCTCCCACTCGGTCATCGCACTACTGAGGCAACTGCAGACTCAGCATCTTACCGCAGCTCGTCAGAATAGGTATGAGGTATACCTTTTGAACAATCCACGTCTGACATTTAAACACTGTACCACTATCAATCCAGCCTGTTTTCTTAGTGGTCCCCCTGTCCATGAAGACGCACCTGGCCACGACTGTTTAGCCTTGATTCAGGAAACTACCACAATAAGGAACGATTTGAGTGACATTTTGTCAGAACAACCTGACATGATTATGTGTGGTCAAATATCTCACCGGGGTTTAGTTAATGACTTACTGCAGGCCCTCCTTATGCCCGCGCAGATTTCCGTTATTAAATGCGCTGCCCACACAAATGGTAAGACCCCAGTTGACGTTGGTAATGAACAAGCAGATTGTGCAGCGCGGACAGCCGCGCAAATTCAGCAAGTGGTGGTGCCTAAAATGTTAAGTCAGACTAAATGATCTACTATAAATATGTCTGCTTCTGACAAGTCAATGCCAACCATCCAAGACATCATAAGGTTACAGGAGGACGCTCCTGAGAGTGATAAACAAATGTGGAAACGGTTAGGTTGTACATATGATTCTGTTTCCTCTTTATGGACCACGCCAGCACATCAGACTTGTATGCCTGATGTACTGGCTTTATGGGTCATCGAATGTGTACACTTTGCAACTCATTGTGGGGCTCGGGGGACTAGTGATTTGTTGCTGGACACTTGGTGGCACCCTAAAATGCAGGGGTTGGCCCAGAGTATCAGTAATCGGTGTTTGATTTGTCAGCAATATAACACCGGCAAAGCTATCCCTTGTGGGATGGGGCAAACCCCGTTGCCCAGTGGTCCCTTTGAGACACTCCAAATGGATTACATTGAGTTGGAAAGGTGTCAATGTTATAAATATGTTTTGGTCATTGTGGATGGGTTCAGCAGATGGGTTGAGGCGTATCCGACTACCGATAATAAAGCTGCTACTGTGGTTAAAGTTCTGATGTGGGAAATCATTCCCCGGTACAGTCGACCAGCTCAGTTGAGTTCTGATAACGGGCCTCATTTTCTTGGACAGATTAACCTGCCTCCCTTCTCCAGTGCTATTTTACAGGTGTGGAGCATGATGGGGTGGCTACGCACCGTCTGTGTGATATTTGGCCTCACTTCGCTTGGAGTGTTATTGGCGACGGACATTGAAAAAGGGAATATTAACTACATTTGTAACCCCAACCAATCTACAAGGGTACATCACCTATGCAAAGGTGATGTTCTTCGCTGCCCCCATATACGAGGACATGGTATCGACTCATGGAAGGTCGTCAAAGTTAAGGAGAATGCAGGACTCATGAAGCAATTGCACCGGTCCCGGCAATGGGAAGGGAACATTATATGGACATTGCCTTGTTTTTGGAATACATGTAAATTTGATTTTTGATGTGTTAAGATTGGTGCAATAAAGGTAACATCAGGCCGTCAGGAGAGCGTAGGAAGAGGCTATGAGAAAGAGAGAGGGACTAGAGAGAGGGCGGGGCGTGTGAGAAGGGAAGTACAGCTAGAACGTAGGTTACCGGGAGATACACTTAAGTTAGTTAAAGGCCAAACTGAGGAAAACCTGGGTAGTATGAATCTCTTCTACCAGATTTACCATCGCTTGTATGGCCACGGATGGGTTGCCTGCTACCCGAACCCCGCAGCAGTGTCTAGGTTATTTTCTGTTTCACCGCTTTGGGGCACTCCCCAAACGGTGGTTCATTGTCAGCATTCCGAGCCACTGCCCGAGCAAGTCACTCTTCCTTACGATCCGGGTTCAGCACCACCGGCTATTTGCCTTCCCCTTCCTCGGGATAATTCCCATTCACAGTATGATAGGCTGCAACGCTGGAGGGCATACATACCCAACCACTTCACTCCCAATAGTGATTCCCGGTCGTACGAGAATTGTTTCAGCAGTGAAGGATTCGGCTGTTTGCTGGTAGAGGTGGAAACGAATATAACATGTCTGTTCCCCAACTGTACGGACAGGAGGTGCCATATCACCCAGGCGTCTGGCCAATGCGTTTGTTACAACACCACTTGCGTTCCATTGAACGCCGGCCTCCAGCTCCTTTGTGGCTGGGCGAATGTCTCTCATATCACTGTTGGGACTAGGGCTTTCCGCATTGCAAGGCGGCCCGAATGGGCGTTTCGAAGCTGGATAAACTGGGCTACTGGGGGATCCTTACGCAACCGATATACTGATTGTGATGCTAGCGTGCACACGGAACAAGGATACTACTTTTTATTTAATGGCACAGCGACCAATGTTTTGTCACCCCCATTTCCCCGCCAAATTGTTATTGGGACTCTAGTCCCTACCACAGTCCCCTGCCCTTCGGCGTGGAAGCTGCATAATCAGTTTGCACGACGGGCATTCTCTGCTGAATTTTGCGAGAACTGGAAAAAAACCCAGGTTCTCGCACCCAACCGGGGCCACTCAGCCGGGTGGGGGATTCTGAGCGTCTTGACACTGGGAGGTGTGGGGGGGTTCCTTGGCCGTCAGCAATAGGAATTATTTTATTTGTGGCCTTACCATCTTGGGAAATGAAACCTTGGGAGCCCTCGGGGCAATAACCAAGGAATTGTCTCAGCTACGGTTGTTTGCAATGCAGAACCGGTATGCTCTTGACTATCTTCTGGCCCGTGAGGGTGGGGTATGCGCCATAGTGCAGGGCAAGTGTATCCAAATTTGTCAGGGAGAGTGGAGGAACATTAATCCTCCCCCAAACAAATGTCAATGAAGGGTGACAGATCATTCCAGGTGGGTGACCTTGCTCTTGTTCGAAATTGCGCTTCGGGCACACTCTGGTTTGCCGGTCGGATCATTTCCTCATCTGGGCCTGTGTTGTATATGGTCAATGTCAAAGGCAGGACTGTGCGGAAGCATGTTGGCTAAGTGAGGAGCTGGGGAAATAATTCATAAACTCCCATTTCAGAACAGATGAACCCAACTAATGCTGCCGGTCGTCCTGTGGCTGTTCCAGTGCAGAGGGTACCAGAAATTTCAGATTATAGAGCAGCTTTCATTGAAAGGCTGGTACAGATATAAATTGGGATATTTGGGGGGAAAGTCCCTTTTTCAGCCTGGTGAGTTGTGATTTGCGTTGATGAGAGTTGCCGATTCGTTACAATTTCAGCATTTTACCAAGAGGGGATCATGCTGCTGACAGCTGCATGTTCGAAAAGGGAGTCCAGCAGTTTGTATGGTCAATACATGCTTCAACGGGAGACTGTGATGCAGTGTTATTGTCACTGGGCTAATAATCCAGAGAATCAGGAGGACTTTGGTTTGAATTCCACCATGGCAGATGGTAATATTTGAATTCAAACAAATCTAGCATTAGAAGTCTAATGATGACCATGAAACCATTGTTGATTGTAATTTTTAAAAAAACTATCTTGTTCACTGAAGGATGGAAATCTGCCATCCTTAGCTGATCTGGCATACATGTGACCCCAGATCCACAACAACATGGTTGACTTTTCGATGCCTTCTGAAATAGCCCAGCAAGCCACTCCGTTCAAGGGCAAATAGGGATGGACAACAAATGCTGTTCCAAACAGCATTCCATGAATAAACATACCCTCCAAAATCTCAAAGACAACCTGCACACCTTCAATGCACTTGTTGAACAGAAGTTGCTGCAGAGTACCTGTGGACAACTTGGGGCAAGGCAATAACACAGAAAATGGAGCAACAGGCAAGGGAGAGCATTCCTGGGTTTTTTGATGTGTTCCTGAAAGTATTCATCCAGAGATGAAAAGGGGAAGAGGTGGAATGTTTCCACTGAGAAGTAAATAGGAAAAGATGATCAGTGAGGTCAATTCCTGGAGTCTGCCCTGATGAACTGGATTGGATGCTGCAAGAAGTCCAATGACCTCACACAAGTAGTCTAGGTCAGTGAATGCATTTTCACGTGTGAACTGTGACCCACTACTCAGCAAAGCTGCTTAATGTTTAATCCGTCACCCATCAGCAATCTCTAACAATCAGACCTCAGGACTGCTACCCAGATAGCCCACCTCACACTTGCCAATCTGCCAATGATGCCAGCCTCAGTCCCACCTCTCATTTTCTTCACATATGCCCAGCTATTCAGCAATGGAAAGCACAACATCTAAAATCAGTGCTACACACTCACTGATGTCCTTCCCTCTTTCTTGCCGAACAAGTTGGCCTAATACAGAGATAAGCAGACTAGAGCTGGAACAGAATACGCACAGTCTTTGAGCCCTTTGGAGGAGACAGCACACCACATCATGAAGACAGCTGTAACAGAGGCCGTTGCATCCAGTTGCTGATAACACATTCTGAAATCTGGCATGAAACATAAACTGCAAATGTTGTGACCATAGATCTCCGGCTGGATTTTTCGTTTCTGAGACAAAATGTTGACCGGGGCAGGATTCATGACAGCAAAACTGGCGCCGCACCTGGACTGATTCAGCGACCGTTGAGGGGCTAGCACCAGTGCCATGTGGAACACAATCGCAATGAGAACAGTGCTAAAATGAACGTGGGATCAGGTGTAATGCTTGGATCTGGTATGTCTCTCTTGTGGAGATCATGAATTGAAGTCAATTTGAATTTATTTTTGGAGCAGATAAGGAGCTGGATTAGGGGCTCGCCCCCTGACCACACTCTGAGCCCTAGCTTTGTAACTCTGATAAAGTAATGGATTAAAATAAAAAATGTTTAAAAACAGTGCTGGATTCGCGATTGACACTCAGGAGGTCGACAAGTTGCAGCCGCTTATTCACACTTCACTCCCCAATCACAGAATCCCAGCCAACAAGATGCCACTGGTTTCGCTGGATGGGTCAGCTGGGGCCAAAGGGCACTGGGGGAGTGGCCTGGGGGGACACCCATATGACCCATGGCACTAAGTTCACAGTGGGTAGTCATCAGCATGCGCAGCTGTATGGCTGCCTTGCAGGCTGCGGCAATGGTGTTCCGTACCCGTGCATCCTGACCCCCAGCCCGCTTCCTGGTCACCCCCTGCTACTCCCCCTGGCCTTGGCAGAAACCCCTGGCAAGCGGCACAGCTGTCAGCACACTGTGGTGATGTTGGGCACTTTCAGCACCCCTCTCTCTTCCTCAGCAGCCACAGCGCCTGTTTCATGACTTTTAAAAGTGCAAGTGAACCGTGCCGTCAGGAATTCGGCCCATTGGAGACGGAGTATCGCGGAGGCCCCGGAAAATTCCGGTCAGACCCGCTAATGATATGCCAACAGCGTTTACTGTATTTGCGTTCTGGAATGCTTTGACACTGCTGTCGAGGCGATGGAGAATTGCGATTTGGCGATTTTGTAATTTGGGTGAAATCGACACCTGCCGTGATTTCGGCATCGGAACCGATTTTCCGCCTAATCGCGTTTCCCAATTCCGGTGTCGGCCAACTGAGAATCCCACCCCTCTTTCTTTTCACTTCACCCCTTTCCCTCACTCCAACCCAACTGTCCTGCATTTTCCTTTCATATAACAAAGAACTGCAGTCTGACCTGCCACTGCGGCCACTTGAGGAAGAGTGAAAGCTACACCTGAGCACTGGCTAAGAAGTACCTCTGATGCTTGCAGCTGCCAGCTCAGGTGTTGGCAATGCGCACACCAAAGGTGTCAGAATCTGCACACAGTGAGTGATTCGACACAAGGGAGCTGCAGCCAGTCAGGGGGAAATGATAATTCATGTATAGGCTTCCCAGAGGGCAATGGTTCCAACATTTGATGCAACATCTGGTCGTTGACCTCTCAGCTTCTATTGCAGCATTGGTAGAGCTCATTCATTGTCTCTGTGCGGCCATGGAAGCTCAGACTAAGGTCATGGCATCCATGCTTGCTGCCATTATGCCTATCGGTATCAGTGCTCAAAGAGGACAACGTGTTACAGCAGTCCAACAAAGTGTCCTCCAACAGATTGCTAAGTTTGCTGAAATGCCACCCCTGGGGAATGGCTATGGCACTGTGGGTCACAAATCTGCTGTCCTCTCTCAGGATTATAACACTCATCCTTTCACTACTGTCATTCTGCCATGCATTTGATGTTGCCTGCAAGCCAGCCAGCCCAAGCTATGGCTACCCATGCAGAATTATCCAGCTGAAGTTGGGCTCACAAGGCGGAGATGCTCAACAAAATCCTGCAAAATTATTTGCAGTCTCCCCCAGTGAAAGTCAGCAGCCATTAACCAGCAGCTACTGGGGTAACAATGTGTAGGGGTACTAGGATAAACAAAGGCAATTATAAAATCTGCAGTAAGGGAATATACAATGGTGAATAGTTCAGTTTTGTCTGTAGTATTGGAACTGGACCTGTTGGATAAAGTTGCTGTTCTATTTTTTTTTCTGTTGCCTGCTTTTATTTCAAGACTTTGCCCAAGAGGATGCTGTGATGATATGTAGCATATATATTAAAAGCTAGGGAATTTTGAAGTAGCCATGCTGTTAAGATACAATCTTAGGAGAATCAGAGTTACTCTACTCATAAAGAATGCATCCAGAGTAAGTATTCCAGAGGCCTCCTTCCTGCCTCCTCATTTTCCTTCTTCAACAACTTCGATGAGCCGAGTAGCCTAATTCTGCTGTTATGCCTTGTGGTTAGAACATAGAACATAGAACATACAGTGCAGAAGGAGGCCATTCGGCCCATCGAGTCTGCACCGACCCACTTAAGCCCTCAGTTCCACCCTATCCCTGTAGTAACCCAATAACTCCGCCTAACGTTTTTGGACACTACGGGCAATTTAGCATGGCCAATCCACCTAACCTGCACATCTTTAGACTGTGGGAAGAAACCGGAGCACCCGGAGGAAACCCACGCAGACACGGGGAGAACGTGCAGACTCTTCACCGACAGTGACCCAATGGGGAATCAAACCTGGAAAACTGGCGCGGTGAAGCCACAGTGCTATCTACTTGTGCTACCGTGCTGCCCCAATAATAACCTTTTATTGCCACAAGTATGAAGTTACTGTGAAAAGCCCCTAGTCGCCACATTCCGGTGCCTGTTAGGGTAAGCTGGTACGGGAATTGAACCCGCGCTGCTCGCCTTGTTCTGCATTACAAACCAGCTGTCTAGCCCACTGAGCGAAACCAGTGGTCTTCTCCTCCTGAAGGAGTTACAGGTGCCTTATGACAAGCGTTGGACTTTACTGATCGTTAAACTGTGGAGGCTGCAACAGACCATGAAAAACTCATACAGATGTTCAGATGAGCTCTAGTAGGCTCCTCCAAGTGGTCCAAGCAGCGCCCTGAAGGCATTCTAGAATGAGAGGCTATAGTTTTAGACTAAGGGGTGGCAGATTTAAAACAGAAATTAGGATAATCACTTCAGTCAAAGGGTTATGAATCTGTGGAATTCTCTACCCCAAAGTGCTGTAGCTGCCGGAAACCTAAACAAATTTAAGGAGGCGATAGATAGGTTTTCAATTGCTAGCGGGATGAAGGATTATGGGGAGCGGGCAGTAAGGTGGAGATGAGGTCAAGGTGAGATCAGCCATGATCGTTTTGAATGGCAGGCAGGCTCAAGAGGTTGAATTGTCTTCTCCTGTTCCTAGTTCTTATGTTCTTATGTTTTTATGTGATGGGGCAAAGGTAGCGGGTAAGGTGACCTGAAGCAGAATGAAGCTGTGGCCCTATCAGAACAGCGAGGACTTCCTTTTCATGGTCTCACACCAACATTATATACAGTGGTAGCCTTTGCTATTACAGAACATTAATCTCCTATTAATGTGGGACCCAGGGGCCAAGTGCATGGAAGTGGTACCTGTTGCATTATGGTTTCACTGCTGAGCACCATGTTGTGTTGTGTGTTAATCTGTTGTGTCTCAATTATGAAGAGCTTCAGGCTTGTGTATTTAAACATGAAGTGTTTATTGTTCATCTTTAACTATTTAGAGATCCCAGTTAATGTCATGCATGGAGCAGCAGTGTTGTACTATTCTCCAGTTCCATGTAACTCTTACTCTACCGAGAAACCTTTCATTACAATGGCATGCAGGTACAAAATGCAATGGCACCCACTGCAACAAACACTCCCACTTGTGTCATTCAAGTCCTATAATGTTATTAAAGGCTCAATTTTAACAGCTTACTGAGTATACAGAGTAGTAAAATTAGGCGTGGAAGGAGGTAAGTAAGGCCAGGAGGATGTCTGGATCTCTGTTAGCCCAGGCTCCTCGAATGCCAAAGCGCTCTCCGCCCATTTTGGCAGCAGACTAGCAGGATATCAATGAGTCCCAAAATGAAAATAGCCCGACCTCAAACCAATAACAGTGTACAGGTTTGACAAACATCCATACCCTGTCTGCCCAACACCTGTTCCCAGCTCAAATCCACCTTATATTTTATCTTATAATATGGTGTGTTTATTCAACTGAAAGATAAATTCTTAATTAGAGTGATGCATTAATGAAGAGATTAGGAGCTTTTCAGTGAGAAAAACAAGTTGTTTTGTTTGGCTTTAGTTGAATATAAAAAACTGAAAAGACAGCTGCTTGAAATGCATGAGACACTTCAAGAGCAAAGCGCTCGAGGTGTTAGGTGCCGAGTGGCATGTCTACATTGGACACGTTTCCATACAGTCTCTGGGCTCCTGAGACCCAGAAGGTTCAGTAGACCATGGTGCTCTGCCAAATTCAATGCACACAGTCCTCATAGGCCAGATGTCAGATAAGAATGAGAAACTTTTCAAAAGCAAAGGGAAGTGGTGTGACAAAAATGAAACACTTTGATATATGATGGATTATTTATAACATTCTTCTTTGCTAATGATAGCACATCTAGGAATGAACACCAAGAACTGTATCTGCTGGCTGCAAAAAATGTATGTTGCAGTTTGATATGCCAAAGGCCTTGATACGGGTGGATTAATTGATGCCGTGTCCTTGGATGGAGAAATAAAGAAAACATGTCTCAAGGGTAAGTTTAATGTTCGGAGTTATTAGAGGAGAAGCAAACGTACTGTTATTGACGTTTCAAGATTAGTAATGTTTGTAATTACCATAAACCTGCTGGCCCTGAAAATCCACAGGCCAGCAATCCAGTTAATAACACTAGGATTACATGCACCATGAACATTTGCTGGTTACTGCAGCAGACTTTCTGGGATCATTGCCAGGCATCTATCCCACTAATGGCAACTACAGGGCCTTTGCCGTACTGGGAAGCTCAAAATGTTTGATGGCTCACCTCAAAAAGAATATTATGGTGACCTCTTTAAAAATGTAAAAATGTGCAAAATGACTTGAAAGATCGTTCAATACCTGAAAGATCGTTCAATACCTGCAGAGAAATTAAGCCATGACCACTGACCAAGCCCTGAATATGTTTACGAACTTAGAATCGAGAAAGCTTAATTATATATTCAATGTGGGAGGACAACAATTACACATAACCTGGAGACAAAATGACAGTGGATTAGACACAGTGGAACTTTGTGTCAACACCCCTCAAGGGCTATCAAGGGTCTGGAGGCTGTTTCATGGCCTAATGAAGCTCTCAAAACAAGAATATTACTTTACGGTCGCCACACAGGACATACATGAACATGAAGGGAAATATATTTGTTAAAGATAGCCTACTGATGTGTAGAAAGGCTAGCAAGGGCATTTAGGTTGAAACATTATGATGCAAAAATAATAAAATGAAAACTGCCTTCTATATTTTTTAATAATTTCATGGAATGTAGGCTTAGCTGGCAAGACCAGCATTTGTTTTCCATGATCCTGAATTGCTCTTGAGGAGGCCACTAGTAACATGATGGCACTGTGGTTAGTACTGCTGCCTCACAGCCCCAGGGCCCTGGGTTCCATTCCGGCCTCGGGTAACTATGTGGAGTTTGCACTTGTCTGCGTGGGTTTCCTCCGGGTGCTCCAGTTTCCTCGCACAGTCCAAAGATGTGCAGGTTATGTGGATTGGCCATGCTAAATTGCCCTTTTGTGTCCCAAACGTTAGGTGGGTTTACTGGGTTACGGGGATAGGGTGGAGGCAAGGGCTCTTTCAAAGGGCTGGTGCAGACTCAGTGGGCTGAATGGCCTCCTTCTGCACTGCAAATTCTATGATATGGTATGTTGACAATAAAAACATAGTGCAGGAAGGAATTTACTCTGTGTTCCGTTCCAAATACTCTTTTCATCGATGAAGAAGGAACCAATGATCTGAAAAACATGCCTGAAGAGCACTGCTCACATCACTAACAATTGTCAGTCCACTTGAATTAGACAACAACAGATACACACACACTGACAAAAGACAATTATAGTGAGATTGATGGCTAACATAAAAAGAGGCAAGGATCACAGTTGATGAGAAGATAGCATCGATGGGAGCGGTGATGGAACAGCTGGTGATGGAACAGCTGATACAGGGTGCAGCGTGCAAGTCAAGTATATTCAGTAATTATTCCTGCATTAAGTGGTGGCAAAAATATTCAATGAAGAATGTAACAATTATCCTTATTGAACAATCACTTATCTTCATACATATGGCAGTCAAAGGCTGGTTTTGACCAAGTGTCAAATGTAGTCTACAATTGTGCATACTAGTGCCATTTGCAATGTGCGCCTCAAAAGGTCCAAACTCCAAACAACAATCATGGTGGTTTCATTCGCACAAGGTAATAAGGGAGGTACTCAAAGATATGACAGATGCAGACTATTCTGTTCTGTCATGGATCAATTGACCATGTGGAGAGATACTCTCCATCAGGGGCATGCATTAATTAGCAGCAGCAAATCAATCTAGCATGTAGATGCTGGCAAGATCTCCTGGTTCTTAACATCGATGGGATTTTCTGGTCCCACCGATGGTGCACCCCCGCTGCAGGTTTCCCAGAAGCGTGGAGTGGAATCAATGGGAAATCCCATTGACAGCGACAAGCGCAAAAGATCCCACTGTTGAGAAACACGCCACGGGCAGGCGAAAGAATCTCACCCACTGTCAATGAAAGCAGGAAACACTTTGCACTGTTTTGGAAATACCAAAGAAAGCCACTGATCCAGACTGAGGAGCTTCTGTCCAGACTGAGGAGCTTCTGTATCCTATCAGCTGGCAGTATATTCTGCAGCCACCAACCACTGCTACCCTGTGAACTGGAGTTTTTATCAACAATAACCCAACAAAATTCAAGGCACTTGAAATGCGAATGAAGGAGCAAAGGAAATTCACACAAGCCACAGTCAAATGCATTTACTTGCAATGTATCTTATATTCTGTCATTTCATTGTGCCAGAAGTACTTTTGATGCTACGTAGACAGTAAAGGTGAACACTTGCATTTGAAAATTGGCTAAATAAATATTCATGTTCCCATCCTTCTTCTTGAAATGGGTGGTTAATGCACAATATTGATATAATTTTTCAAAGCTCCTCAGCTAGCTCCATGGCAAATGCTTTATCCATTTAATATTGTCCAGTATGTTTCAAAATAGTTAAATAATTTACAATATTTCCAGCATAATTATTGGTATCTCCTTAAACAGAAAAACATTAAACGCATTGTATTGACACCAAACTGAAGGTTCAATTTGCCCATGTATCTTCCTCCTGGAATAAAAGAGTTGTACTGGATCATCAGCTGTCAAGCAAACAGTCCAGAGCCCTATCTTGAAAACATCCATTTGGCTTTCCCTATACCACAACTGATTGCCTCAGAATGAAAGTATCAAACATTTCTTCTGGGAACTATTCACTGGGGTATCTCATATTCTTGATTAGACCACTTGTTATTAATGAAGCAATTGTACATATACAGATATGCCACACAATTGATGTGTGTGTATCATCAATGATACCCAATAGTAAGGCAAGTCATTATTTAGTTGTGAATCTATTTAGGTGTGTCTCATCAGGTTAATGCACTACAAGGTTTCAATGACCCTTTCAATGGATGAATAGAAAAATGACTGACTCCTGAAATGTTCCTTGGAGAACTTGAAAGACCCTGTGACATGAAAGTTGAGTCTTGTGGTGA
This sequence comes from Scyliorhinus torazame, assembly GCF_047496885.1. NCBI lineage: Eukaryota > Metazoa > Chordata > Chondrichthyes > Carcharhiniformes > Scyliorhinidae > Scyliorhinus > Scyliorhinus torazame. Next base: position 93,242,438 of record NC_092714.1, on the reverse strand, counting down.
ATGTCAATGGTAGAGTGCAAATAATGGACCCAGCTTTCCAGTCTTGTCCTATCTCATCACAGCCTCTCTTCTGAGGATCAGTCTATCCGTGCAGTGCTTATATTTCAGCCCAGGCGGCTGACTCAGTTGTGCTGAAGCCACTGCTTATGTTGAACATAATGAAAAGCATATGTGAGGTAGAATCTAAAGAAAGGTATATGACATGTAGATCTTAATGAGAGTCATGTGCTTTTTTTAATTGGCACTTGCACTGCTAGACAGCACTCTGTTCTTCACCTGTTGCACGAAGAGATAATGTTCACCTTTTCGATAACCTGACAGCTGCATAGCATTGCATGAGTTTAACATGAGTTAAGTTGAATAAGGCCATGGCGTGGGATTCTCTGACCCCCCGCCGGGTCGGAGAATTGCCGAGGGGCGGCGTGAATCCCGCCCCCGCCGGCCGCCGAATTCTCCGGCACCGGAGATTCAGTGGGGGTGGGAATCATGCCGCGCCGGTCGGCGGGCCCCCCCTGGCAATTCTCCGGCCCGCGATGGGCCGAAGTCCCGCTGCTGTAATGCCGGTCCCGCCGGCATGAATTACCAGCGGGACCAGGCGGTGCGAATGGGCTCCGGGGTCCTGGGGGGGCGCGGGGCGATCTGGCCCCGGGGGGTGCCCCCACAGTGGCCTGGCCCGCGATCGTGGCCCACCGATCCGCGGGTGGGCCTGTGCCGTGTGGGCACTCTTTCCCCTCCGCGCATGCTCGGGGATGACGTCAGGAGCCGCTGACGCTCCCGCGCATGTGCGGACTTCCGCCGGCCGGCGGAGTCCCTTCAGCCCCGGCTGGCATGGGGCCAAAGGCCTTCCACGCCAGCCGGCGGGACAGCAACCACTCCGGCGTGGGCCTAGCCCCTAAAGGTGAGGGCTTGGCCCCTAAAGGTGCGGAGAAATCCGCACCTTTGGGGCGGCCTGACACCGGAGTGGTTCACGCCACTCCATCCCGCCGGGGCCCCCCCACCCCACCGGATAGGGGGCAATCCCACCCATGGCATGTATGTAATTTTGTTTCTTTCCACTGTTTATTAATGTTTGTAAAGCAATTTTAAAAGTGAGAACTCCTCAAACAAATGTGGAAGAATAGTCCACTGGTGCTTGCTACCAACATTAGTTTTTGCTCAGGTTTCTATCACAAGCTTCTTGAAGAACATAAAAAAACAGTCATTAACACTGGAAAATTAAGCATTTAGAGAGTTAACATTTCATTTAGACAATAGTGAAGTGAAAGATAGAGACCCAACTGCAACTTAAGTCCTTTGGTTCCATTTGATTAACATTGGTTTGTTTTTCTTTAAAAGCAATAAACTCTGTGGCATTTATGGTAGGATTCAGTTTACTGTCAGCTGGTAATAATCACTTGGCAAGTTTCTTTAAACAGTAAATCAATTGGGGAGTTACTGCAATGTTTGCAATGTGGCTTTGAAAGACAGCACCCTTTTGAAAATGCACAATAAAACATGATGACTTCCTACCACCCTGAATGCATCCCCAATAAAAGCAATGGTCTGAAACTAATACAGTTTGTTGTCAGGACAAAGTCTGAACTGTTCCAATCGCCACATTATTAAAAGACCTTGGAAACTGGGTACGGGCAAGGAGAGATTTGATCTTCCAGAGAAAGTCTTCCAGTTCGATTCACAGAATTTAAGATAATTGGATTTTCAGTTGAGCTTTCAACATTGTACAGAAATGCTGTGATTCAATTTAAAAACAAAATTCCCTAAAAATGTCCTCTCTGATTAGCTGACTGGAACTCAGCTCTTCAGCCATATAATAACCTTGTCAACACTGACCATCATTTTAGTGAAGAACTGAACATCCTACCCATCAAACATTGTTTTGGTGGTGGTGTTACAGCTTCTCACAAAAGCTCAAACAACTTCCGTTCCCACTAAACATTACTTAGATGATTGGACCTGTCATAATATACATCAGTACATTATGGTGCAATCACATACTCACACTGATGGATATGCAGTAGGACCAACCAGCATACATAACACCGCAGCCAATCACCAGTGAGAGCACAAGCACTATAAAGACAGGGGACAGGAGAGTCGCCGCTCATTCTAGCAGCAGCCAGCTCAGAGCACAGAGCTCACAGCCTGCATCACAGACATTCGCCATGTGCTGAGTGCCTCACCATAGCTAGTGAGAGGAAAGGGTCCACAGTTAAGCTGGTATTGCTTATACCCACGTTTACAGTATGTTAGCATAGTTGAACAGTTAATAAAATAGCGTTACACCACTTCCAGCATTGTTGGCTTGCTTGTGAACCAGAACACCCAACACGACATGGTACAAGGAGTGGCTGCAATCTAGCACTTGTGAGACCTACCTGCAACTTCTCAGCATTCCGGCATCCTCCAGCATGGAGAACATCAACCCGCCGCCGCCGCTCCGCATCGCTGGCAATCTCGGGGTAAATTGGAAGATATTTAAACAGCGCTTCCAGCTCTTCCTCGAGGCCACGTACAGGGAGAATGCATCGGACATCAGGAAGATAGCCCTTCTTCTCTCCACGGCTGGGTAACATGCCATCCACATCTTTAACTCCCTGACATTCGCGAACGATGAGGACAAGACCAAGTACAAGACGGTGCTCCTCAAATTCGACACACACTTCAGTGTTGAAGTCAACGAAAGCTTCGAAAGGTACCTGTTCCAGCAGCGCTTGCAGAGTAAGGACGAGCCTTTCCAATCCTATTTAACACACCTCCACATCCTCGCGCAATCCTGCGGCTACGGGCCCACCTCCGACTCCATGATACGCGACCTGATTGTTTTTGGGGTCATGTCGTGCCCCTGTTCAAAAAAGGGACTAGGGATAACCCTGGGAATTACAGGCCAGTTAGTCTTACTTCGGTGGTAAGCAAAGTAATGGAAAGGGTACTGAAGGATAGGATTTCTGAGCATCTGGAAAAACATTGCTTGATTAGGGATAGTCAGCACGGATTTGTGAGGGGTAGGTCTTGCCTTACAAGTCTTATTGAATTCTTTGAGGAGGTGACCAAGCATGTGGATGAAGGTAAAGCAGTGGATGTAGTGTACATGGATTTTAGTAAGGCATTTGATAAGGTTCCCCATTGTAGGCTTATGCAGAAAGTAAGGAGGCATGGGATAGTGGGAAATTTGGCCAGTTGGATAACGAACTGGTTAACCGATAGAAGTCAGAGAGTGGTGGTGGATGGCAAATATTCAGCCTGCAGCCCAGTTACCAGTGGCGTACTGCAGGGATCAGTTCTGGGTCCTCTGCTGTTTGTGATTTTCATTGATGACTTGGATGAGGGAGTTGAAGGGTGGGTCAGTAAATTTGCAGACGATACGAAGATTGGTGGAGTTGTGGATAGTGAGGAGGGCTGTTGTCAGCTGCAAAGAGACATAGCTAGGATGCAGAGCTGGGCTGAGAAGTGGCAGATGGAGTTTAACCCTGAAAAGTGTGATGTTGTTCATTTTGGAAGGACAAATATGAATGCGGAATACAGGGTTAACGGTAGAGTTCTTGGCAATGTTGACGAGCAGAGAGATCTTGGGGTCTATGTTCATACATCTTTGAAAGTTACCACTCAAGTGGATAGAGCTGTGAAGAAGGCCTATGGTGTGCGATCGTTCATTAACATAGGGATTGAATTTAAGCGCCATGAGGTGATGATGCAGCTGTACAAAACTTTGGTAAGGCCACATTTGGAGTACTGTGTACAGATCTGGTTGCCTCATTTTAGAAAGGATGTGGAAGCTTTGGAAAAGGTGCACAGGAGATTTACCAGGATGTTGCCTGGAATGGAGAGTAGGTCTTACGAGGAAAGGTTGAGGGTGCTAGGCCTTTTCTCATTAGAACGGAGAAGGATGAGGGGCGACTTGATAGAGGTTTTTTAGATGATCAGGGGAATAGATAGAGTAGACAGTCAGAGACTTTTTCCCCAGGTGGAACAAACCATTACAAGGGGACATAAATTTAAGGTGATTGGTGGAAGATATAGGGGGGATGTCAAAGGTAGGTTCTTTACCCAGAGAGTAGTGGGGGCATGGAATGCACTGCCTGTGGAAGTAGTTGAGTCGGAAATATTAGGGACCTTCAAGCAGCTATTGGATACGGACATGGAATACGGTAGAATGATATAGTGTAGATTAATTTGTTCTTAAGGGCAGCACGGTAGCATTGTGGATAGCACAATTGCTTCACAGCTCCAGGGTCCCAGGTTCGATTCCGGCTTGGGTCATTGTCTGTGCGGAGTCTGCACATCCTCCCCGTGTGTGCGTGGGTTTCCTCAGGGTGCTCCGGTTTCCTCCCACAGTCCAAAGATGTGCAGGTTAGGTGGATTGGCCATGATAAATTGCCCTTAGTGTCCAAAATTGCCCTTAGTGTTGGGTGGAGGTGTTGACCTTGGGTGGGGTGCTCTTTCCAAGAGCCGGTGCAGACTCAATGGGCCGAATGGCCTCCTTCTGCACTGTAAATTCTATGATAACCTATGATTAATCTTGGACAAAGGTTCGGCACAACATCGTGGGCCGAAGGGCCTGTTCTGTGCTGTATTTTTCTATGTTCTATATTCTATGTTCTATGTTCTATGTCGGACACCCTGCGTCAGCAGCTCCTTAAAGTTAAGCAACTAACCTTAGCGACTGCCATCGAGACCTGTGTCCTGCATGAGAATGCCACCAGCCGGTACTCCGACATACAGGCAGCTGAAACGGCGCGGCAAGGGCCCCATGAGGCGGAACGGGTCCAAAAGATCGAACACCTCCCGGGCCGCAGTCTGGAGGAGGGCGGCCATTTCGCGTGCTTTCTGAGGCCTCCCGCGCTTGTACGCGCCAAACGAGGGGACGGTGACGTGGAGCAACGCGATGCACAGGCCCGCACTACGCAAGACCGTACCGCGCATTAGCGGTGGCGCAACGAACGCACTGACGTCACGACGTGCAGCAACTGTGGCTCCGCCCACTTAAAGCAGCAATGCCCTGCAAAATCGCGACAGTGTCTACGCTGTGGCAGGCTTGGCCACAATGCTGTCTGCTGTCGAGCAGCCCAGCCTGCCAACTCGCAACGATTTAACCAGTCTCACAGGAATGTTCGGGCAATCCAACCCACCTTCACCGAGTCTAAACCTGACTTCATGCAGACCAATGACACCGAGGACAGGGAGCCTTTTCGAGTCGCTGTCATAACCAAGAACAGGCTGTCCCCGAATTGAAAGTACCAGCTGCTGTTGGTGCACAGCATTGATCCAGACGACGAGTGGTGTGCCACCCTGATGGTCAACCGATCCCAGGTCAGATTCCGTCTGGTCACTGGTGCTTCTGCCAATTTCCTCGCATGGTTAGCATTTTAAACCCTGGGGGTCAAACCAACAATTCTTCCATGCAATTTCCAACTGGTCGACTATAATAGTAACATCATGCGGGAGCATTACCCTATCCCCAAGCGTGAGAAGATCACCTGCGAGATGGCTTGAGCCAACATATTCACCAAGCTGGATGCATCAAAGGGCTTCTGGCAGATTCAATTGGACAAGTCCAGCAGAAAGCTGTGTACTTTCAACACCCAATTTGGCAGGTATTGCTACAATAGAATGCCATTTGGAATCATATCAGCATCTGAAGTGTTCCACCGCATTATGGAACAGATGATGGAAGGCATTGAGGGTGTGCGCGTCTATGTGGACGACATCATCATCTGGTCCACCACCCTGCAGGAGCATATCAGTCGCCTCCAATGCGTTTTTAAGCGAATATGGGACCAAGGCCTGCGCCTCAACAGAGCCAAATGTTCTTTCGGCCAAACCGAACTCAAGTTTTTAGGAGACCACGGGCGTGATTCTCCACTCCCACGCCGGTTGGGAGAATCGCCTGGGCTGCCGAAATTTCCGGGTACGCCGGTCCGACTCCCTCCCACGATTCTCCCGAGCGGCGGGAACGGGCCAGTCGAGTTTCGCGGGCCGCAGGCCGGAGAATCGGCGGAGATACCCAAAATGGCGATTCTCCGGCACCCCCGCGATTCTGAGCCCCGGATGGGCCGAGCGGCCAGGCCAAAACGGCGGGTTCCCCCCAGCGACGTACACACCTGGGCGCTGCAGTCGTGGGCGGTGCGTGAACGCTGGGGGGGCGGCCTGTGGGGGGGCGAGGGGGGATCCTGCACCGGGCTTCACCTTGAATGTGGCATGGCCTGCGATCGGTGCCCACCGATCGTCGGGCCGTCCTCTCTGAAGGAGGACCTCCTTCCTTCTGCGGCCCCGCAAGATCCGTCCCCCATCTTCTTGCGGGGCGGATTTGGACATGACGGCAACCACGCACGACGTCCGTTATGCGGCGCCGGCCGCGTCATCTATTCGGCGCCGCTTTTACGCGGGCAACAAGGCCTGGCGCGGGTAGATGACGCGGCCCCGATACTTGCCCATTGTCAGGGCCTGAATCGGTTGGGACCGGGGCCGTTCCGCGCCATCGTGAACCTCGACGGTGTTCACGACGGCGCGGCCAATTCGGCGTGGGGGTGGAGAATCCCGCCCCACATCTCCCGGTTGGGTGTGCTGCCGGATGCGGACAAGGTGGCAGTCATCACGGCCATGCAGAAGCCGGCGGATAAGAAGGCGGTGCTCCGGTTCTTAGGAATGGTCAACTTCCAAGGAAGGTTCATCCCTAACCTCGCTTCCCACACCACGGCTCTCCGCAACCTAGTTAGGAAGATGATGGACTTCCAGTGGCTTCCCGCCCACCGGCATGAATGGGAGGAGCTCAAGTTCAAGCTGACCACCGCCCTGGTATTGCCGTTTTTCGATCCTGCAAGGGAGATGAAAATATCAACGGACGCAAGCCAATCTGGCATAAGGGGGGATGGTCCTTTATCGAGATGACGCCTCGTCATGGGCCCTGTTGCCTATGTGTCACGGGCCATGACCCCCACAGAGCAGCGCTATGTGCAAATCGAGAAGGAGTGCCTAGGCCTGTTGACCGGTGTCGATAAGTTCCATGACTACGTGTATGGCCTTCCCCAGTTCACTGTGGAGACCAACCATAGCCCACTGGTCGGCATCATCCAAAAAGAGCTCAATGACATGACCCCTCGCCTACAACGCATTCTGCTCGAGCTCCGGAGATACGATTTCCAGCTCGTATACACACCAGGTAAGGACCTGATCATAGCCGATGCTCTGTCCAGGGCAGTCACCACTCCGTCCGACCCAGAGGGGCCTGTTTGCCAAGTTGACGCCCATGTGGCCTTCAAGGCCACCAATCTGCAGGCCAAGGATGAACGCCTAACCCACATTCGCCGTGAGACTGCGGCTGACCCCCTGCTACAACGTGTGATGCGCCACATGACTGACGGATGGCTCAAGGGACAATGCCCGCAGTTCTATAATATTCGAGACGATCTGGCAGTCGTTGATGGTGTCCTCCTGAAGCTGGACCGCATTGTGATCCCACACAGCATGCATCTCCTGGTTTTAGAGCAGCTGCACGAGGGCCATCTCAGAGTAGAGAAGTGCCGACGGAGGGCCCGAGAGGCTGTCGACTCGACTGGCCTGGTATAAATGAGGACATTGCCAACACTGTGCTCAATTGCCCCACCTGTCAGCGGTTCCAGCCAGCCCAACCACGGGAGACCCTTCAGCCCCATGAGTTGGTCACGTCCCCTTGGTCTAAGGTAGGCGTGGACCTGTTCCATGCGCTCGGCAGCGACTATGTTCTCATAGTTGATTATTTTTCCAGCTATCCCGAGGATGTACGCCTGCACGACATCAGGTCATCGGCTGTTATCCGTGCCTGCAAAGAGACCTTTGCTCGTCACGGCATCCCACTCACTGTGATGTCGGACAATGGTCCCTGCTTTGCGAGCCAGGAATGGTCTAACTTCACCAGCAGGTACAACTTTGTACACATCACGTCCAGCCCCCTGCACCCCCAGTCAAATGGCAAAGCAAAAAAGGGCGTCCACATCGTAAAGAGGCTACTCTGCAAGGCTGCTGATGCAGGATCCGACTTCTGCCTCGCCTTGCTGGCCTATCGCTCGGATCCACTGTCCACGGGCCTGTCACCAGCCCAGCAGCTGATGGGTTCCACCCTCAGGACCACTGTACCTTCCATTCACGTCCCAGACCTCGACCATGCTCCAGTCCTTCAGCAGAAACAACAGTTTCGTTCACAGCACAAGGCGGCGCATGACGCTTGAGTGACTGATCTTCCTGCTCTGGCGCCAGGTGACAACGTCCGAATCCATCTTCCGGAGGGTGGCTGGTCTGCGACTGCTGTGGTTCTTCGGCTGGTGGCTCCCCGCTCATTCCTGGTTCGTCTGCCTGATGGCTCCATTCGCCGCCACAATCGGCGTGCCCTTCGTCTGGTTCCACGCTTGCTACGCGATCCTCCACCGGTGCCACGCCCTCCTGTTGTCCCCGACCTGGACTTTGTAGAGCTTCCGGATACTCTGCATCCACCTCACTTGGCCGTGGCCCGGCCCGATCCTCAGCCGGTGGCTACTGACCCACCCTTGAGGCGGTCAACCCAAATTTGTTGCCCACCTCAGAGACTTGATTTATGAGCCTTACAATGTTGGACTCAAAGCCTTGTTCTTTCATCCTGTTTCAGCATTTCACTAGTTTGTTTATTGCATTCGTTATTAGTTTTGTTGTTGGTGTAACACCTTGTTTTTCTTTTCTCTGCACCAGGCACTTTCCCATGTATATAGACTAGCCTCATGTACATAGTTATGTAAATACTGCACACACATGGTCAGATACACTCATTACACGTTATTTATTCTCACATAGGCACATGTTCTTTGTAAAAAAAGGGGGATGTCATAATATACATCAGTACATTATGGTGCAATTACATACACACACTGATGGACATGCAGTAGGACCAACCAGCATACATAACACCGCAGCCAATCACCAGTGAGAGCACAAGCACTATAAAGACAGGGAACAGGAGAGTTCCCGCTCATTCTAGCAGCAGCCAGCTCAGAGCACAGAGCTCACAGCCTGCATCACAGACATTCACCATGTGCTGAGTGCCTCACCATAGCTAGTGATAGGAAAGGGTCCACAGTTAAGCTGGTATTGCTTATACCCACGTTTACAGTATGTTAGCATAGTTGAACAGTTAATAAAATAGCGTTACACAACTTCCAGCATGGTTGGCTTGTTTGTGAACCAGAACACCCAACATGACAGGACCCAGCCTGCTTTTTCTTCTTTTTGCCATTCTCTGCAGCCTTTTCCATTCCCTCTTTATATTATCTCCAAAATCCCCATTGTTTTTCCTACCTCTTTTCCTTCTTTCCCTCCCCTTCCACTCTATTAACCATATTTCCTCTTCTCTCCCCCCCCCCCCCTTGCCTTTTCTTCTGTTTCTCACCTCTCTCCATCCCCTATTTCTACCATTATCCCTCTCCAGAATTCTGAGTGCTGTTGAAAAGTAGAACCTTTATGGCCTGGTTGCTTATTTAATTCAATACAGTACGTGATCAGGCATACCATTCTGGTGTAACTAGAATGAGCAATTTATTTCATAGAATCATAGAAAAGTTACAGCGCAGAAGGAGGCAATTCGGCCCATCTTGGCCATGCCAGCCCGAGGACACCCAGGTGCCCTTTCTAATCCCACCTTCCTTCACCCAGCCCATAGCCCTGTAGCTCAGAGCACTTAAGGTGCAGATCCAGTTACGTTTTCAAAGAGTTTATGGTCTCTGCCTCCACCACCAACTCGGGCAGTGAATTCCAGACTCCCACTACCCTCTGTGTAAAAAAGTTCTTCCTCATGTCTCGTCTACACCTTCTGCCACTTATTTTGAATCTACGTCCCTTGGTTCTAGACGTCTCCACCAAGGAAAACAATTTTTTCCTGTCCAGTCCATCTCTTTCTCTCATAATTTTGTGCACTTCAATTGAGTCACTCGTCAGATTTCTTTGTTCCAAGGAAATAACCCCAACCAATCCAATCTCTCCAAATGGGCTCACTTTTCGAGCCCTGGCAACATTTGTGTAAGCCTTCTTTGCACTCTCTCCAAATTTCTCATGGTTTTGGAGCACTGCAAATAATTTCTGCTGATTTAGTATCATAACATCATGATTTTTTTCCCACTTTGCTTTTCTTTGTCACCTTATCATTTGAACTGCACTATTAACAACTTTGTTGTAGGTTTAACATTCTTCAGCTGCTTCATGATTGACCTTCCCTCTTAAGGTCAGGAGCGGCTGTTCACCAATTCCTGTTTCATTTCTGTTTATTCACTCTCGCTAAATCGAAGTTCAGGAACTCACGATCTAAGACCATTGTGATAGCACCTTCAAATAACTGGATTCAGTGGTTCAAAATAAGGCCCATAATTCATCATCTTCTCAAAGGTTAGTAGGGATGGATAATATGTTGGCCTTGTCCGCGTTCCAAGAGTATATATATTTTAATTACTTGACATAAGGCAGTGTTTTTCAGTGTTTTTTCCCGGGACCCACTTTTGCCAACTGGCTGATCTTCGGGACCCACTTGATCGCTGGCACTGAGATGATGGGCTGAAGGGCCTCTTTCTGTGTTGCAAAACTACCTGACTCTATGAAAGTACAGATATATTCAAAGTGCAGAGGGCAGAGGATAGCCACAAGATTAACATCAATTTTTGAATTCTTCAAAAAAACAAGATTTACATTTTTTCGAGCACCTTCACAACTAAATGAGGATAAAGTAGATTGCAACCAATGAAGTACAGTCACTGCTGTGATGCCAATTTATGCACAGCAAATCCCAACAACAGCAATGTGAAAAAGCCAGGGGCTGGATTCTTCCGCCCCGCCCGCTGCAAGAACACCACGAGCGAGAAGCTGACAATGGAAAAATCCATTGACCTCGGGTGGGATTCTCCGGTCGCCGGGCGAACTCGGCCGGAGAATCCCGCCCCAGATAATCTGTTTTTTTGATGTTGATTGAGGGATAAATGTTAGTGAGGACATCAGGGATAACCCCTTGCTCTTATTCAATGTAGTTCCATGGAATCATGTACATCCACATGAGAGGTAGAGCCTCCATAAAACATGGTAACTGGAAAATGGCATTTCTAGCAGGGCAGCATCCCTGCACTTAGCCTAGATGTGGAGGTGAACCCACACCTGTCTGATGTAGAGGCAAGAGTGTTACCCATTGAGCCATGACAAACACAGAGGAGACACTAGAGAAATTTAGGCTTAATAGCCCTTAATCTTAAAATTAATCTTGCAGGACAAGATGCAGTATGCTAATAAATGGCTGGGGAAGCGGAATCCAGAACATTACTGTAGATTAAACTGAGATTAAGACAAAGGGATACAGGTTTAAACTCGGAAAATCTGTTTTGGGGATTGATATCAATATTTGTTTCACGTACAATGCTAGTTGATTTTGAGGGGTGGTGGGGAGGTGCAGACAAAGACAGCGAGTTTCCATAAAATTCTGAGGATTCTCCTTTGGTAGCTGTTGTGAGAGAGTCCAAGTGTGATTGTTCTGTGACAGGTTTAATTTGGTAAAGTTTTATTGCGGGTGAGGATCGACACCCAGACCCAGAAAGAAAGAAGACAGATTTCTCCAAACATTGTTATCCCTCCTACATCTAGAATTCATGCGTGAACTCTCCAACGAGAGGACCGAGAGAGAGAGAGAGAGAGTGTAAGCGGAAGGCTTCAGGGTGAGGATCTGTGCTCGATTCGCTATAGAAATGAAAACTGAGTCTCTTGGCGGATGAACCTGAATAGCTACTCAATTTAAGTTTAGTTGAATGAAGAGTCAGATTGATTGGTGACGACCCAATGTCCCATTACTCAGCTTCAGTATTGTCTACGTGATTACAGCTAACCATCTGTTTGTGATGTCTGTCAACCTGCCAGTCCACTCTGCTTCTCACTCCTGGGCCTTACATTCTCCCATATCTCGCCTCACATAAGCCATTTTCATGGAACATTTTCTGTTTGCGATCCTGATGATCTTACCCAGTAGTTGGGATACCTATGTTTATTTCAGGATGCGCCGCAACCCTTTTTATACCTGCCTGCGACCCACCTGCGGGTCGCGAGCCTGACTTTGAAAAAGCCTGACATAAGGGTTCATTTTACCTTTCTTTTACAATGTTACTTTATTGTGGGATTCAATTTCTATAACTGTAGTGTTAATTTTAACTAATTTTTTTCCACATAAAAATAACAATTAAAAATATTGATTTGTCTCTATTTGTACAGAGTTCAAAAGTCACTGGACCTTGACCTTGATAAAAACATAGAGGTACTACAAAAATTCTTCAACTGTGCTTCCATTAAATGCTTGGAAATTCTAAAATAAAATATCTCAAGTGAATAAAACACTTAAACAGAACATTCCTAGTCAAAAAGTTCTGAAAAAGAATCACTTTCATTGAAGTTCAAGAGAAAAGGTTTAATCACAGATTTCAATTGGATTTGAACTTCACAATCATCCCGTGATGCCCTCAATATTCTTACTAATTGGCCTTAATTGTGAAGAAAAACTGAAATTAGCAGCAAAAAGTAAATGGCAGCTATAATATTAATTTACTGCCTTTTTCAAAGGGAATGCATTGTCAGCTTGACATTTTCCATGGCAGCTGTTTTATTGGTTTTGAGACAGACCTTACTTTGATCAAAAATACAGCAGTCGGTGCTATTTGTGATCTATTATGAAATTAAATTCAGAAGTCACATAGCACAGTGAAGCAATAGGGTTTTAATTAGCTATTTGACAGACAAGATGAATTTCATTTTAATGCTCTTGTGACTAAGATTGGGAGTTCTAATAAATACATTTTGCTTCTTTCTGTCAGGTGAAATATTTCTGTAAGTTTCTTAAAGCATTGTGCCATGGCATAGGTTACTCTTCAACAACGCCAAAAACTTCTATTATATTGTGCATTTGAACTAAATAAATGTCCCAAGACAATTCACAGAAGCAACGAGATATGATATATGACATCAACTCATGAGGAAATGTTAAAGAGTCACATTTTAAAGAACACCTGAAGGCAGGAAAGCAAGGTAGAGAGGCGGAGAGGTTGAGGGAATGGATTTCAGAGCTTAGGGACCGTAAACATATGGTCACAAATGGTGCAACTATTGAAATTGTGGCTACTTAAGAGGTGGAATTAGTGGAACACAGATTTCTCAGAGGGTTGAGGGGCTGGAAAAAAAATACAGAGATATGAAGGGGTGAGGCATTGGAGGGATTTGAAAACGAGGATGACAATTTTAAAATGGAGGAGTTGTTAAGCTGGAAGAAATGTGGGTCAGTGAGGACAGGAATGGTGGCTGAATTGGACTTGGTGAGAGTTAGGAAAGCGTCAAAAGTTTATGGATGGGATGCCAGCAGAAGTATGTTGAAATAGTCAAGTATATGGATAACAAAAGCATGGTTGAAGGATTCATCAGCAGATGAGCTGAGATAACCAGTAGCACAGTAGTTAGCACTGTAGCTCACGGCAGGGGGGTCAGTGGTCACTGCAAGCAGAACGAGGGTCACTGCATGGTAGACAGGGTGATGTTGGGGAGGTCAATGTTTACGGCAGGGAGGACAAGTTTCACTGCATGGAAGACAGTGTGATCTCAGGGAGGACTAGCGTTATCTTGGGGAGGTGAAAACTCATACTGTGTAGTACAAGGGTAAATTTAACTGGCTGGAGGAGCTTGGTAAACAAAGGTGTATGCATGTCTGGTGGCATTGGTCAATTTGAACTGTGCCTGTAATGTAATTAAAAGGTTTATCATAGAATAGAATTTACAGTGCAGAAGGAGGCCATTCGGCCCATCGAGTCTGCACCAGCTCTTGGAAAGAGCACCCTACCCAAGGTCAACACCTCCACCCTATCCCCATAACCCAGTAAGCCCACCCAACACTAAGGGCAATTTTGGACACTAAGGGCAATTTATCATGGCCAATCCACCTAACCTGCACATCTTTGGACTGTGGGAGGAAACCGGAGCACCCAGAGGAAACCCACGCACACACGGGGAGGATGTGCAGACTCCGCACAGACAGTGACCCAAGCCGGAATCGAACCTGGGACCCTGGAGCTGTGAAGCAATTGTGCTATCCACAATGCTACCGTGCTGCCCGTGTTATGACATGCGATAGAATTTAAAGAAAGACTAGATTGTTTCTTAGCGACCAGGAGCCCACACAGAAAAGCATAAGCACTTGTGATTCAGTTGGATCCAGGTATCTGAGAAGAAATAAACCAGCAGAGAGGCAGGGTAATAGAATAAGGGCAAAAAGCAAGTCCCAGAAGCTAAAGGACAGATAGTTCTAGAAAACATGGAATGAAAGATATAGCTCCAGTAAGACTGGAGTCAAAGGGACAAAGAACTGGAATCTGAACAAGGTACTGTAGGACAGTCCGGTCCCAGAACGGAACCCTGGCTCAGTAGACCTTAAGTTTCATTTTTTATTCAATCACATGGATGAACAGAGTTACAGTACTGCCAATTAACTTTTAATAAAAGGGTAAAACTTTTATTATACATGAAAAGATTTGCTATAATATACTACTCTTCATCCCACCTAAATCTTCACAGATGTACACAGATTTTTAAAGATAACACAATGTACAAAATATATCTTACTATAATGTTCTCGGTAAGTACACATTCCATATAAACCAACAGGCCAATTGTGGTCAGATACACCACACTGTGAAACCAAGTGGTAGATACAAATAAAATGAAAGGAAGATATATATTTTTTTTTCAAACTTTGGTTTGTCTTGAGGCTGTTAATCCCATTAAAAGAGTACTTTACAGTGTTACTGGCCACTGGTTCTGTGGATCCTTGCGCGGCTGATGAGCCCGATCCTGGAGCCACATCTTCAATCACTCATTTGGCAGGAGTTTCCAAAAGGTGCTAAGTCACGGGTATTCCTTTTGAGGCTCCTTTTCCGGGCTTCTTCTTCGTTAGGTGTTCTCGAAGAATTGTGACCCTTCAAATTGGGAAGTTCCTCCAAATAGGTCTCTTCTGAGCAAAGGTCGCCCAGGCATTGACATATATGTTCTATTTCTTGCACTAAGCCTACAAGGTATCTTTGAAGAGCTTCCTTTGTCCTCCTCTTGTTCAGGATCCTTCCTTAAGCTGGGTGAAGAAGATTTGCTTTGACAGCCGTGACTCTGATATCCTAAGCATTTCCTCCGCGTGCTTCGGTTTCCTCCTACAGTTCCAAGAGGTGCAGATGAGATGGATTAGCCTTCCTAAATTGCCCCTTAGTGTATTCTTTTGGAGGGTCAGTGCAGACCTTATGGGCCAAACGGCTTTCTCCTACACTGCAGTGATTCTAAAAACACTAATAAAACAAAAACAGACATTATAAGGACAGTGATAGCAAAAAGCCCTGCGGTGTTTTTTAAATCTTATGACTATAATCTAAATTAAAACATACAGACATTTTTCAGCATGCCACATGTAAAGTTATACAATAATTTAGTGCAGATTAAAAGGTTTCACAGAATTAAAACAAATAACCAAACCTGTGTTCACTTATAAATAATCACTTTTAATCATAAAAATGTTTAAAAATTACTTTAAAAGAATCAACAACAATAATAATGCTTATTTAAAAGAAAGAGTAAAAAAAAAACTTTTAAAAATCCACAGACCTTTAAAACACTTGTTAAATTAGATGCCTGTTATTTTCTATCTAAATCTGCTGTTTAAATGCCTGCCCTCAATGATCATTTCCAAGCTGGCCACCCCAGACCGGGGTGTTGGAGGCCCCAGGCTGCTGAAGAGAAAGGAAGGTTGGAGACATTAACAGAGCATGGGTAAGTGTGTAGATTTTGCTTTTAAAATGGGCGCCTGTAGCTTCCCGACGCCAGCAGGATGTTATGGACCATTGACTTTGACTCTCCATTCCCTCACGTGGGTGGGATTCTCTGGTATCGCTGCAGTGATGGAGATTTGGCTGAAGACCAAGTTTTCCATCCTCGCTGGCAGTGGATTCTGTCATGTCTCAGGTGTGTGAGTGCATAGCTTCCTCCATGGAGAGGTTGGTAGCCATCATAGAGAGCCAGGTTCAGCACAAACACTCAGTGGCTGCTGGGTATATGCTTGGAGCTGTGTACCATAGCTTTAGCCATGGACTGTACAATGGTGGATGAAGCAGCTACATATTTGTCCGGGTGCTCTGGTAGACAGGAAGATGCTTCATTGTGCACTGAGAGGATAGAACTATGCCAGGCTGTCTCTTCTGGGGCCTCCAGTATCGGTAATTAGAGGCTTAGCAGCCTTTCCTCAGCCTCTTTAACTGACCCCAATTCCTCCAGTAGTCACCGCCAAAGAGGATACACCTGCACCCATGCAGGACCCCCTCAACTTTCCAGGCCACCAAAACCTTGAGTGACCAGAGGACAGCCTCCAAGGACATCGCAGGCAACTAGGCATTGCATTCAGCAGACTTGCTCCACTTCAGCTGCAGATGTTTGGGTCATACCAATTCGTAGTAAGCACAAATGTAAAGATTATGTGAAATTGTCCATTTTGGCAGGAAGAATAAAAAAGAAGCCTATTATCTAAATGGTGTGGGATTGCAGAGCTCTGAGGTTCAGAGGGCCCTGGATGCCTTAGTGTATGAATCACAAAAGTTGAGAACACAGATACAGTAAGTAATTAGAAAGCTGATGGAATTTTGGAGTAGGGAGATTATGGAGGCAATTTACTGGCCTCGCCGCGCTCGAATTGGTGATGAGACGAGGCTGGTGAATCTCGTGAGAGGCCTCTCACGAGATTTGCGATGCTTGAGGCATTTTATGAGATTCATCCGCACCTCGCAAGACGTCATGACCTGGATCTCGCTCTCGACGGGCAAGATCCAGATATACATTCTTAAATAAGTTGTACAACTCGTTTAAATACGTATGCGCCACATATACGTATACGTATGTTCCTCGCATCTGGGAACTAACGACCTCCCCAGTAAGGCCTGGACTGGGAACTGTTTAGTACTGGTCCAGGCAAACATGCACCACACCTAAGGCACCTGAGGGGTTTCCCAGGTCAGTGAACACCCCTGGGTGGTTGGGACAGGGCAGGGTGGTCCCCTGGCTCCCCCTCTAGCACCTGGGCACCTTGGTTGGCACTGCCATACTGGCAGCTTGGCACTGCCACGCTGGCACTGCAAATGGTGTTGGCCTCGGTGCCACGCATTGCTGGCACTATCTCATTTGCCAGTAGCCAATGGGACTCCTCCAATCGGCTATGGACTTGCTGGAGTGTTGCTGACATTCCCCTCTGAATATCATGGCTGCAACCTATCAAGTGCATCAGCTCTGGGTAAACCTGTTCCAGAGGCTCAGCATCTGACTGGGACCAGATAGGTCCTGAGATCCAGCAGACCTCCAACTGCTGTCTTTCCTGGGTGTTCATGCCTCCACCTGATGTGCATCAGCAACGGTGTGATGCTCACCAGAATTTGCCCCAGAAGCCTGATCACTACTGTCATCCAATGAGGCGTGTGTCTCTGCACTGGTGGAGGGTGGGGATGACAGCTGTGCCGCAAATACAGTGGTCTCCTTAGAGCTCCCCTCTGAGGTGTTCACATGGGAGGCGAGGGGGGAGGGGACAACTTGGATGGACCGGCACCATCGGCTGGCTGTACATGATTTGCAGGGGATCCGGCACATTGCGTACATCCTTCTTTGGAGTGAAGCCTTCACCTTCCCCAAACAAGATCAAAGAAATAAGAGAGAGCTTGGCATGATGAGCAGGCCAGTGCTATTATTATTGTTGGTCCAGTGGAATATCAGCAGTCTATTAGCGTAAAGGTAAGCATACTAGTCTGCTGATTGACATTTGATCATGTCCCAGTGCCAAAGTGTGGTAGTCGGTATTAGAGGTATTACAGTACCCGGTAATGCTGTAAGACCATTGGTGTAGGAGGTACTGTTTTCATTGGTTAAGCCTGCCTGCTGGTTCCGCCCAGTAAGGCGGAGTATAAGAGCCCGTGTCTCCTCAGCAGCTGCCTTCTGTACCTGCGCTGCTGGGGGAACCATCTAGTGTAATAAAGCCTTCAATTATCTCCACTCTCGCTTCTGCAGTTATTGATCGAGCATCAATTTATTACACTGGATTTTAAAGAATGGAGCTCCGAATCAAGCCAGAGTGTCTGTGACTCAGCCCCCACGCGGCAAACTCAGCGGCAACCTTCAAGCACTGGCTGGCGTGTTTCAATGGATATCTCAGGACGGCCACAAGTACACCCATGGAGGACCAGAAAATGCAAGTTCTGCACTCGAGGGTGAGCCCAGATATCTACACTCTCATCGAGGACGCGGACGATTTCGAGGCCGCAATGAATCTGCTGAAAGGACACTATATTCGCCCTGTAAACCAGGTCTACGCCCGACATGTACTAGCGATGAGGTGACAAATCCCTGGGGAATTGCTGGAGGAGTTCTATCGTGCGCTCCTGGTGTTGGGGAGGAACTGTAACTGCCCGCAGGTTTCGGCCAGCGACCACACAGCACTTTTAATCCAGGACGCATTTGTTGCAGGTATGCTGTCCTCCCAAATCCGGCAGCGATTGCTGGAGAAAGAGACACTAGGCCTCAAGGAGGCACGGGCCCTTGCTAGCTCCCTGGATGTGGCCTCCCGAAACGCCCGCGCTTATGTCCCCGACCGCGCGGCAGCCCCTTGGGCAGCGTGGGAACCCCCCCCCCCCCGCCCCCCCCGCGACCGACTCCGATGCATCCCCCATTCCCCCACAAGCTTGTGCTGCGAGACTGCCAGGCAACCCCGGGGGGGGGCCCGCTGCTATATTTGCGGACAACTCAAGCACCCCCGGCAGCGGCAAAAAGGGCCACTTTGTGGCGGTATGCCAGGCCCGGGCGGTCGCTGCGGTCTCCGGAGGCAAATCGGGACCGCCACCACAACCCTCTGCACGGGCCACGTGTGGCCAGGGGGCGCCGCCATCGTCCTCCTTCAGGGCCATGTGTGGCCTCCGGGCGTCACCATCTTGTCTCTCGGACACCATGTGTGATGGATGGGCGCCGCCATCTTGCGCATCCTCAGCCATGTGCGACCAGTGGGCGCCGCCATCTTGGCTGGACTCTCAGGACCACGACTCGGATGACCACACACCGCCCGAGGAGAACATCCAACTTCTGCCACGACTAGCCTCGGTGACCCTGGACCAGTCTTGGCCCCGAACACTCTCGACTGCAACGACGACCGTGCTCATCAATGGGCATGAAACGTCCTGTCTGATCAACTCTGGGAGCACGGAGAGCTTCATACACCCGAACACAGTAAGACGTTGTTCTCTCCCCGTTCACCCAGTTAAACAAAAGATCTCCCTGGCCTCCGGGTCTCATTCAGTGGAGATCAAGGGGTTCTGCATAGCGAACCTCACAGTCCAGGGAAGGGAGTTTAAAAATTACCGGCTCTACGTCCTTCCCCACCTCTGCGTTGCCACACTCCTAGGGTTAGATTTTCAATGCAACCTCCAAAGCTTCACCTTTAAATTCGGCGGCCCTATACCACCCCCCCCAAACCGCGCCCCCCCCCCCACCCCCCCTCCCTCCCCACTGTCACTGTTTGCAGCCTCGCAATGTAAAGACCGGGGAGAAGCATAGGATGGTCATCGATTATAGCCAGAACATCAACAGGTATACGCAGCTTGACGCGTACCCTCTCCCCCGCATATCCGATCTGGTCAACAGGATCATACAATACAAGGTCTTTTCCACGGTGGATCTAAAGTCCGCCTACCACCAGCTCCCCATCCGCTGTAGCGACCGCAAATACACTGCTTTCGAAGCAGATGGGCGGCTCTACCACTTCCTAAGGGTTCCCTTCGGTGTCACTAACGGGGTCTCGGTCTTCCAACGAGAGATAGTCCGAATGGTTGACTGGTACGGTTTGTGGGCCACGTTTCCACACCTCGATAATGTCACCATCTGTGGCCACGACCAGCAGGACCACGACACCAACCTCTGAAAATTCCTCCATACCGCAAAAATCCTTAATCCCACATATAACAAGGATAAATGCGTGTTCAGCACCGACCATCTAGCCATCCTCGGCTACATAGTGCATGATGGAGTTATAGGCCCAGACCCTGAACGCATGCGCCCCCTCATGGAGTTCTCCCTCCCTCACTGCTCCAAGGCCCTGAAACGCTGCCTGGGATTTTTCTCTTATTATGCCCAGTGGGTCCCCAACTATGCAGACAAGGCCCGCCCACTAATCCAATCCACGGTATTTCCCCTGTCGACAGAGGCCCGCCAGGCCTTCAACCACATCAAAGCGGACTTCGTAAAGGCTACAATGCACGCCATCGACGAGTCCCTCCCCTTCCAAGTCGAGAACGGCGCGTCCGACGTAGCTCTGGCGGCCACCCTCAACCAAGCGGGCAGACCCATGGCCTTCTTCTCACGCACCCTCCTCACTTCAGAAATCCGCCATTCCTCAGTTAAAAAGGAGGCCCAGGCCATAGTGGAAGCTGTGCAGCATTGGAGGCATTACCTGACTGGCAGGAGATTCATTCTCCTCACTGACCAACGGCCGGTGGTCTTCATGTTCGATAATGCACAGCGAGGCAAGATAAAGAATGACAAGATCTTACGGTGGAGGATCGAACTCTCCACCTACACCTATGAGATCTTATATCGCCCCGGGAAGCTAAACGAGCCTCCTGATGCCCTATCCCGCGGTACATGTGCCATAGCACAAATGGACCGCCTCCGAGCCCTCCACGAGGACCTCTGTCACACGGGGGTCACTCGATTCTTCCATTTCATTAAAACCCGCAACCTGCCCTACTCCATCGACGAGGTCAGGACAGCCACCAGGAACTGCCAAATCTGCACGGAGTGCAAGCCGCACTTCTACAGGCCAGAGAAAGCGCACCTGATAAAGGCTTCCCGTCCTTTGAATGCCTCAGTATGTACTTGAAAGGGCCCCTCCCCTCCACCAACCGCAATACGTACTTCCTGAACGTGAGTGACGAGTACTCCCAGTTCCCATTCGCCATTCCCTGCCCCGACAGGACCGCAGCCACCGTCATAAAAGCCCTCCACAGTATCTTTACGCTGTTCGGTTTCCCCGTTTACATACACAGCGATAGGGGGTCCTCCTTTATGAGTGACAACTGCGTCAATTACTGCTCAGCAAGGGCATTGCCTCGAGCAGGACGACCAGTTACAACCCCCGGTGAAACGGACAGGTAGAGAGGGAGAACGGAACGGTCAGGAAGACCGTCCTACTGGCCCTACGGTCCAGGAATCTCCCAGTCTCCCGCTGGCAGGAGGTCCACCCGGATGCCCTCAACTCCATCCGGTCACTGCTGTGTACCACAACCAACCAAACACCTCACGAATGTCTCCTTGTCTTCCTTAGGAAGTCCTCCACCGGGACCTCGCTCCCAAGCTGTCTGGTAGCTCCTGGACCCATCCTGCTCTGCAAACAAGTGCGGGCGCACAAGTCGGACCCATTGGTCGAGAGGGTCCATCTCCTCCACGGTAACCCTCAGTACGCCTGGCGTACCCCGACGGCTGACAGGATACGGCCTCTCTACGGGACCTGGCGCCCGCTGGATCCCCACACACACCCCCACCACCAATCCCACCCTCCTCCCACTGGCGCACCCCACAGCCGCCCCGTTCCCAGGTGGATCGGTCCTCCCAATGGTCCCGTCTAGGGGTGATGAAGATGCCGAAGAAGCCAAAGCCATGCTCCCAGAGCCACAGATGCCCGAGCCGGCGCCTGCATCACCACCGAAGCTACAACGATCACAGAGGACGACCAGGACCCCCGATCGACTAATTGCTTCATTCTGAACTGTAAATAAATTTTGTAAATAGTTGCGATGTAACGAGGCAAATCCACTGTACTGATGTATACCGGGTACCTCCATAACCTTAACCTCTACCATTGTGTAATGTGAGGCCACCACCCCCGCCGGACTCTTTTTTTTAACAGGGGGTGAATGTGGTAGTCGGTATTAGAGTATTACGGTGCCCTGTAATGCTGTAAGACCATTGGTGTAGGAGGTACTGTTTTCATTGGTTAAACCTGCCTGCTGGTTCCGCCCAGTAAGGCGGAGTATAAGAGCCTGTGTCTCCCCAGCAGCTGCCTTCTGTACCTGCGCTGCTGGGGGAAACATCTAGTGTAATAAATCCTTCAATGGTCTCCAATCTCGCTTCTGGAGCTATTGATCGAGCATCATAAAGTGACTTGAATGTTTTCACTTTTGCTCATGGGAGCTAATGGGAACTGTGCTGAAATATTTCCAGATGATGTTGGTGGAAGAAGGGGTGCTGGACGTGATTGTGTGAAATGGTGGTTGCATTATATTGTCCGAACATTCTCCACTGGAATTTATGTCTGCTGCACTTTGGTGAGGCCTGTGTTCAACAGGCAGCTGAACATATTATATTAATTCAATGACCATCTGCTGACAAGGGAACAACATTGGCTATTCTCCAGTCCTCTGGAACCTCACCTGTGGTTCAAGAGGATGTGTAGTTATCTGTTAAGGCCCAAGCTATTTCTTCCCTTGCCTCCCACACCTGGGATAGATCAGAACCGGGCCCGGGGATTTTCTCTACCTTAATGCAATTTGGGATACTCAATACTTCCTCCATTGATATATTTATGTTCTCAAGAGCGTTTACACACCTATCACTGACCTCAACATCCATCATGTTCTTCTTCCTGGTGAATACCGATACAAAGTACACATTAAGGATTTCACCCGCTTCTTGTCGTTCCACGCGTAACTTCCCTCCATTCTCCTTAAGTGGGCCTCCTCTTCCTCTTATTACCCTCTTGTTCCTAATATATGCATAAAAAGCCTTGGGATTCTCCTTCACCATGTTTGCTAAAGACCCTTTTAGCCCTCCTAATTCCACATTTAAGCTCCTTCCTACTTTCAACTGTACCTCTCAAGGGCTTTGTCAGTTTTTAGATGCCTAGACCTAGCGTATGCTTCCTTTTTCCTTTTGACGAAGCTTACAATTTCCCTTGTCATCCACAGTTCCCAAATCCTGCCATTTCTATCCTTCATTTTTGCCTGTCCTGCACTTCAATCAACTGGCCTTTAAAAGCCTCCCACATGTCAGACGTGGATTTGCCTCAAATAGCCGCTCCCAAACCACATTCCCCAGTCCCTGTCTAATTTGGATGTAAAGGTGATTATTTACAAGTGAACATAGGTTTGGTTATTTGTTTTAACTCTGTACTATATTATTATATAATTTTATGGATGGCATGCTGAAAAATGTTTGTATGTTTTAATTTAGATTATGGTCATACGATTTTCAAAGCACTCCAGGACTTTTTGCTATTACTATCCTTATATTATCTGCTTTGTTTTTGATTAGTGTTTATAGAATAACTGCAGTGCAAAAGAAAGCCATTTGGACCATCAAGCCTGCACTGACGCTCTGAAAGAGCACCCTACCCAGGCTCATGCCCCCACCCTATCCCCATAACCTCACCTAACCTTTGGACACTAAGGGGCAATTTAGCAAGGCTAAATCACCTAACCTGCACATCTTTGGCCAGTGGGAGGAAACCGAAGCACCTGGAGGAAACAACAGTGGTACGCTAGCACAGTGGTTAGCACTGTTACCCCATAGCGCCAGAGATCCAGGTTGAATTTCGGCCTTGGCCGATTGGCTGTGTGGAGTTTGCATGTTCTCCCCGTGTGTGCGTGGGTTTCCTCTGGGTCTACCGCTTTCCTCCCACGGTCCAAAGATCTGCAGGTTAGGTGGGGTTAGGGCAGGGTTGTGGGCCTAGGTAGGGTTCTGTTTCAGAAGGTCAGTGCAGAATCGATGGGCTGAAGGATGTCCTTCTGCACTGAAGAGACTCTATGGTTCTAAGACAAGGGAGCAGCCAATGAATGGCAGGGCACTGGGAAACTCAGAGGAACATAAGGATGTTGGGGTGCTTGTCCCCAGATTCCTGAATGTGGCAGGACAGGTTAATAGGGCAGTTAAGGAGGCATACAGGACACTTGACTTTATCAGGGCATAGATTATAATAGCAGGGAGGTTATGTTGGAGCTGTACAAAACTGATTAGGTCACAGTTGGAGTACTGTGTGTAGTTCTGGTTGTCCCGTTATAAGAAGGACAGCGAAAATAGCGCGGGAGGAGAGAGAGCCGGGACAGCGAAAACAGCGCGGGAGGAGAGAGCCGGGAGATTTAAAAAGCGCGGGAGGAGAGAGCCGGGACAGTGAAAACAGCGCGGGAGGAGAGAGCCGGGAGATTTCAAAAGCGCGGGAGGAGAGAGCTGGGACAGCGAAAACAGCGCGGGAGGAGAGAGAGCCGGGACAGCGAAAACAGTGCGGGAGGAGAGAGCAGGGAGATTTAAAAAGCGCGGGAGGAGAGAGCCGGGACAGCGAAAACAGCACGGCAGGAGAGAGCCGGGAGATTTAAAAAGCGCGGGAGGAGAGAGCAGGGACAGCGAAAACAGCGCGAGAGGAGAGAGAGCCGGGACAGCAAAAATAGCGCGGGAGGAGAGAGCCGGAAATTTAAAAAGCGCGGGAGGAGAGAGCCGGGACAGCGAAAACAGCGCAGGAGGAGAGAGCCGGGAGATTAAAAAGCGTGGGAGGAGAGAGCTGGGACAGCGAAAACAGTGCGAGAGGAGAGAGAGCCGGGACAGCGAAAACAGCTTGGGAGGAGAGAGCCGGGAGATTTAAGAAGCGCGGGAGGAGAGAGCCGGGACAGCGAAAACAGCGCGGGAGGAGAGAGCCGGGAGATTTAAAAAGCGCGGGAGGAGGGAGCCGGGACAGCGAAAACAGCGCGAGGGGAGAGAGAGCCGGGACAGCGAAAACAGCGTGGGAGGAGAGAGCCGGGAGATTTAAAAAGCGCGGGAGGAGAGAGCCGGGACAGCAAAAACAGCGCGGGAGGAGAGAGAGCCGGGACAGCGAAAACAGCGTGGGAGGAGAGAGCCGGGAGATTTAAAAAGCGCGGGAGGACAGAGCTGGGACAGCGAAAACAGCGCGGGAGGAGAGAGCCGGGAGATTTACAAGGCGCGGGAGGAGAGAGCCGGGACAGCGAAAACAGC
This sequence comes from Scyliorhinus torazame, assembly GCF_047496885.1. Lineage (NCBI taxonomy): Eukaryota > Metazoa > Chordata > Chondrichthyes > Carcharhiniformes > Scyliorhinidae > Scyliorhinus > Scyliorhinus torazame. The sequence goes on along the minus strand of NC_092714.1, from coordinate 93,217,385 downwards.
GCGGGAGGAGAGAGCCGGGAGATTTACAAAGCGCGGGAGGAGAGAGCCGGGACAGTGCTGGGAGAGGTGAGTGCACAAAAGGTGTGGCAGGAGTGCCTTTAGACATGGAGTGCTGACTGGAACAGAGCGCATCTGAGTTTAGGTGAGTGACTGAGTTCGGGTGAGTGGTGAGAGAGGGCTGTGTTTTTGTTGGTGTTCGGGTTTATCCTTGAGGTTCTATAGAAAAAAATGTTTTTTTAAAATTATTATTTAAATTAAATTAACTAATTGAATATGGCTGGACAGGTGATATGATGATGGAACTGGTGGATCCCATTGAGACCGTCAGTGACGACATCTGCAGCAAGTGTTGGCTGCTCGAGGAACTTCGGCTCAGAATTGATGAGCTGGAGACCAAGCTGCACACACTGCGGCACATCAGGGAGGGGGAAAATTACCTGGACGCTTTGTTTCAGGAGGCAGTCACACCCGGTAGAATAAGTACTGTTAATTCGGACAGTGGTCAGGGACAGAGTGGTGTGACTGCAAGGGAGGCAGGTAGGGGGATCCTGAGTTTAGGAGTTGAGGAGCCTCAGCCCTTGACATTGTCCAACAGGTATGAGGTACTTGCTCCCTGTGTGGATGAGGAAGAGGGCTGTAGGGAGGATGCGTTGACTGACCACTGCACCGTGGTACAGGAAGCCATTCAAGAGGGGGGAGCAAAAAGGCAAGTGGTAGTTGTAGGGGATTCTATAATTAGGGGGATTGATGGCATCCTTTGTAAGGCAGATCGAGAGTCCCGCATGGTATGTTGCCTGCCCGGTGCCAGGGTGAGGGACATCTCTGATCGGCTTGAAAGGATTTTGGAGAGGGAGGGGGAGGAACCAGTTGTTGTGGTCCACGTTGGGACTAACAACATAGGTAAGACTAGGAAAGAGGACCTGTTTGGGGATTATCAAACACTAGGGACTAAATTAAAGAACAGGTCCTCCAGGGTTATAATCTCTGGATTACTACCCGAGCCACGTGCCAATTGGCATAGGGTTGAGAAAATTAGGGAAGTTAACACGTGGCTAAAGGAGTGGTGCGGGAAAGAGGGATTCCATTTCATGGGGCATTGGCATCAGTACTGGGGCTGGAGGGACCTGTACCGTTGGGACGGTCTTCACCTGAACCATTCTGGGACCAGTGTTCTAGCGAATAGGATAAAGAGGTTGGTCACAAGAACTTTAAACTAGCAAGTTGGGGGGAAGGGAAGTGTAAAGCTATGGACAGTATAATGGTTAATGGAGATCAAGGCAGCAGGTTACGTGACAGGTTATTATGTAGAGATATGGGTTCAAAGACAAGGAAAATTAGGAGAAAGGGTAAGAGGAAAAATAAATTGCGAAAAGTTACTGATCAAGGTGTTAGGATTCATAACAAAGACATAAAAAACAGCATAAGTGTACTTTACCTGAATGCTCGTAGTATACGAAATAAGGTAAATGAGTTGATGGCGCAAATTATCGTGAATAACTATGATTTAGTGGCCATTACTGAAACATGGTTAAAAGATGGTCACGACTGGGAGTTAAATATCCAAGGGTATCAGACTATACGAAAGGATAGAATGGACGGTAAGGGCGTTGGTGTAGCTTTGTTGTTTAAGGATGGCATCCGGGCAATAGTAAGGGATGATATTGATGCTATGGAGGACAAGGTTGAATCCATTTGGGTGGAAATCAGGAATAGTAAGGCGAAAAGGTCACTGATAGGTGTAGTCTGTAGGCCACCAAATAGTAACAGGATGGTAGGGCAGGCAATAAGCAAACAAATAACGGATGCATGTAGAAATGGTACAGCGGTTATCATGGGAGATTTTAATCTGCATATCGATTGGTTTAACCAGGTTGGTAAAGGCAGCCTTGAGGAGGAGTTTATAGAATGTGCCCGGGATAATTTCCTGGAACAGTATGTAATGGAACCTACAAGGGAACAAGCGGTCCTCGATCTGGTCCTGTGTAATGAGGCAGGATTGATTAATGATCTCATAGTTTGGGATCCTCTTGGAAGGAGCGACCACAATATGGTGGAATTTAAAACACAGTTGGAGGATGACAAGGTAAAATCAAACACTAGTGTTTTGTGCTTAAACAAAGGTGATTACAATGGGATGAGAGAAGAACTAGCTAAGGTAGACTGGGAGCAAAGACTTCATGGTGAAGCAGTTGAGGAACAGTGGAGAACCTTCCGAGCGATCTTTCACAGTGTTCAGAAAAGGTTCATACCGACAAAAAAGAAAGACGGTAGAAAGGGGAAAAATCGACCGTGGATATCTAAGGAGGTGAGGGAGAGTATCAAATTGAAGGAAAAAACATACAAAGTGGCAAAAATTAGTGGGAGACTAGAGGACTGGGAAGTCTTTAAGGGACAACAGAAAGCTGCTAAAAAAGCTATAAAGAAGAGTAAGGTAGACTATGAAAGTAAACTGGCTCAGAACATCAAAGCAGATAGTAAAAGCTTCTACAAATATATAAGACAAAAAAGAGTGGCTAAGGTAAATATTGGTCCTTTGGAAGATGAGAAGGGAGATTTAATAATAGGAGACGGGGAAATGGCTGAGGAGCTGAACAGGTTTTTTGGGTCAGTCTTCACAGTGGAGGACACAAATAACATGCCAGAGACTGATGGAAATAAAGATATGATAGGTGAGGATCTTGAGATGATTGTAATCACTAAGGAGGCAGTATAAGAACATAAGAACATAAGAACTAGGAACAGGAGTAGGCCATCTGGCCCCTCGTGCCTGCTCCGCCATTTAATGAGATCATGGCTGATCTTTGTGGACTCAGCTCCACTCTCCGGCCCGTACACCATATCCCCGAATCCCTTTATTCTTTAGAAAGGCATCTATCTTTTTCTTAAAAACGTTTAAAGAAGGAGCCTCAACTGCTTCACTGGGCAAGGAATTCCAGAGATTCACAACCCTTTGGGTGAAGAAGTTCCTCCTACACTCTGTCCTAAATCTACCTCCCCTTATTTTGAGGCTATGCCCCCTAGTTCTGCTTTCCCCGACCAGTGGAAACAACCTGCCCGCATCTATCCTATCTATTCCCTTCATAATTTTATACGTCTCAATAAGATCCCCCTGCATCCTTCTAAACTCCAATGAGTACAGTCCCAGTCTACTCAACCTCTTGTCATAATCTAATCCCCTCAACTCTGGGATCAACCTAGTGAATCTCCTCTGCACTCCCTCCAGTGCCAACATGTCCTTTCTCAGGTAAGGAGACCAAAACTGAACACAATACTCCAGATGCGGCCTTACCAACAGCCTATACAATTGCAGCATAACCTCACTAGTCTTGAACTCCATCCCTCTAGCAATGAAAGACAAAACTCGATTAGCCTTCTTAATCACCTGTTGCACCTGCACACCAACTTTTTGCGACTCGTGCACCAGCACACCCAGGTCCCTCTACACAGCAGCATGTTTTAACATCTGACCGTTTAAATAATAATCCATTCTGCTGTTATTCCCCCCAAAATGGATAGCCTCACACTTGGCAACATTGAATTCCATCTGCCAGACCCTAGCCCATTCGCCTAACCTATCCAAATCCTTCTGCAGACTTCCGGTATCCTCTGCACTTTTTGCTTTACCACTCATCTTAGTGTCGTCTGCAAACCTTGACACATTGCATTTGGTCCCCAACTCTAAATCGTCTATGTAAATTGTGAACAACTGCGGGCCCAACACTGATCCTTGAGGGACCCCACTAGTTACAGGTTGCCAACCAGAGAAACACCCATTTATCCCCACTCTCTGCTTTCTGTTAGTTAACCAATCCTCTACCCATGCTACAACTTTACCCTCAATGCCATGCATCTTTAGTTTATGCAGCAACCTTTTGTGTGGCACCTTGTCAAAAGTATTGGGCAAGTTAATGGGGCTAAAGGTAGACAAGTCTCCTGGCCCTGATGGGATGCACCCCAGAGTGTTAAAAGAGATGGCTAGGGAAATTGCAAACGCACTGGTGATAATTTATCAAATTCACTAGACTCTGGGGTGGTCCCAGAGGTTTGGAAAGTAGCAAACGTGACACCACTGTTTAAAAAAGGAGGTCGGCAGAAAGCGGGTAATTATAGGCCGGTAAGCTTAACTTTGATTGTAGGGAAAATGCTGGTATCTATCATTAAGGAGGAAATAGCGGGGCACCTGGAGGGAAATTGTCCCATTGGGCAGATGCAGCATGGGTTCACAAAGGGTAGGTCGTGTCTGACTAATTTGGTAGAATTTTTTGAGGACGTTACCAGTGCAGTAGATAACAGGGAGCCAATGGATGTGGTATATCTGGATTTCCAGAAAGCTTTTGACAAGGTGCCACACAAAAGGTTGCTGCATAAACTAAAGATGCATGGCATTGAGGGTAAAGTGATAGCATGGGTAGAGGATTGGTTAACTAACAGAAAGCAGAGAGTGGGGATAAATGGGTGTTTCTCTGGTTGGCAACCTGTAACTAGTGGGGTCCCTCAAGGATCAGTGTTGGGCCCGCAGTTGTTCACAATTTACATAGACGATTTGGAGTTGGGGACCAAGTGCAATGTGTCAAAGTTTGCAGACGACACTAAGATGAGTGGTAAAGCAAAAAGTGCAGAGGATACCGGAAGTCTGCAGAAGGATTTGGATAGGTTAGGTGAATGGGCTATGGTCTGGCAGATGGAATGCAATGTTGCCAAGTGTGAGGCTATCCATTTTGGGAGGAATAACAGCAGGATGGATTATTATTTAAACGGTAAGATGTTAAAACATGCTGCTGTGCAGAGGGACCTGGGTGTGCTGGTGCACAAGTCGCAAAAGGTTGGTGTACAGGTGCAACAGGTGATTAAGAAGGCTAATCGAGTTTTGTCTTTCGTTGCTAGAGGGATGGAGTTCAAGACTAGTGAGGTTATGCTGCAATTGTATTGGGTGTTGGTGAGGCCGCATCTGGAGTATTGTGTTCAGTTTTGGTCTCCTTACCTGAGAAAGGACATGTTGGCACTGGAGGGAGTGCAGAGGAGATTCACTAGGTTGATCCCAGAGTTGAGGGGATTAGATTATGACGAGAGGTTGAGTAGACTGGGACTGTACTCATTGGAGTTTAGAAGGATGGGATCTTATTGAAACATATAAAATTATGAAGGGAATAGATAGGATAGATGCAGGCATGTTGTTTCCACTGGTCGGGGAAAGCAGAACTAGGGGACATAGCCTCAAAATAAGGGGAAGTAGATTTAGGACGGAGTGTAGGAGGAACTTCTTCACCCAAAGGGTTGTGAATCTCTGGAATTCCTTGCCCAGTGAAGCAGTTGAGGCTCCTTCTTTAAACGTTTTTAAGAAAAAGATAGATGCTTTTCTAAAGAATAAAGGGATTCGGGAATATGGTGTACGGGCCGGAGAGTGGAGCTGAGTCCACAAAGATCAGCCATGATCTCATTAAATGGCGGAGCAGGCTCGAGGGGCCAGCTGGCCTACTCCTGTTCCTAGTTCTTATGATTACACTGGAGAGGGTGCAGGGGAGATTCACCAGGATGTTGCTTGGGATGGAGCATTTGAGTTATGAAGAGAGGCTGGATAGGCCTGGGTTGTTTTCTTTACAGCAGAGAAGACTGAAGGGGGACCTGATTGAGGTGTATAAGATTATGTGGGGCATGGACAGGGTGGATCGGAAGCAACTGTTCCCCTTAGTTGAAGGATCAATAGCAAGGGGGTTTAATTTTAAGTTGAGGAGCAGGAGATTTAGAGGGGATTTGAGGATACCTTTTTCACCCAGTGGGTGGTGGGTGTCTGAAATGCATTGCCCGGGAAACCTCACAACCTTTAAAAAGTACGTGACTGAGCACTTGAACTGTCATAACATTCAAGGCTATGGGCCAATTACCGGAAAGTGGGATTAATGTAGATTTTGTGTGGTTTTATCAGTGCAGGCTCAATGGGCCAAATAGCTTTTTCTTTACTGTAGGACTTTTTATGACGCTCGGTTCACCTGGAAAGTTCCATGAGAAGTGTTACACAGTCTACAAGGATTTGTAGCGTAAGACACACATTTCTCCCTGATGGTTTATTCTACTATTCAGAAATTATGAGAAATAATTCTACAACTCTCAAAGCACAAATTAAACACCCACATCTTTATTAGATTTGATAGGAATACCAATCAACAATGTCGTACATCTGGCATCAAAACACCCGTTAACAATACACCCATATTCTCTTGCAATGAATTTAGTACCCTTCTTTCCAAAGTAGCCAGGATATTTTGTTGACAGCTCATACTGTCCCAACAAAATCCACCTTAAGTTACAATAATCAAAATGGTGTTTCATTCTTTGTTCATACAGTATTAGCAACTGCTTTATGTTGAACATCTGTTTGAGATTCTCCCAACCAGGGGAAACATATCACCTGCATCTACACTGTCTATCTCTTTCAGTATTTCATAGATTTCAATGTGATAAGCTCTCATTCTTTGAAATGCTAGAGAATGCAGACCTAATTCCCCCAATATCAATGACAAATTTCACTTCTTGAGTTAGGGACAGTTAGACATCTGAAATGTACCATTAGTGGCAATTAACCGTTTCTAAGTTGGCTATACATTGTCAACCCAATCCATTTCTTTTTGAATAGGCATTGACGATGTCAGAGCATCCACAAACCAGAACAGGACTGAGGACTAGTGATGGAAGGGTGACTTCTAATTCTTTCTTACCTGTGCCGATTAGCACTTTATCTTAAGTGGCTGTCAATTTAATTTCTTTTGTTATAATGCATCCATCGATCATGAGCACAGCCTTATATGTGACAATTGTGTTTTATGTCTCATAGATATGCTGAGAAGATGCACACTAGGTTCTGTGTGTCAACAGGCGATTTTTGCAATGCTTTTAAATGTCTGCTTTTTCATGCTTAATGCTCGGTTTCAGTTTCTCTGTAACCACACGGGTTGGATCAATAATACAGTCACATACAATCAATCACTGAACAATTGAACATAATTGTTTTACCCCTCATAAAACTAAAGAGCCTTATTTTAAATTAAGCCCTTCTTCATATCAAACATATGTACCTGTTTTAAAAAAAATTCAGAGTGTCTGTTTTCTCTAAGATATTGTGATCGCAGATGATGGTGCTCAGATCTCTGAACTCGAAGTTTTGGTTCCATGTAATTACTTTTGTGAGGCATAAGGTCAACATTCGAGTTGCTCAACAGAAAAGGAATATTATCCTCATAATCATTGTCTTCAACATAACCTGGTCTGTTTGCTATTGAGCACCTTACATTTCACTTTGTTTTATCATCCAACAGATAAGCATTGGTACCAAGCAACCACTTGACCTTCTTTGTAGTTGTGGTCATTATTGGTCTGCTTCATGTAAACCCAACATCCAACTTCAAATTGTGTTTTTTGTGCATGTTTGCTTGTCAGAGCAGGCCTTTGCTTTACTTTGTCGCTTTGCGATTTTTTTTCTAATTTCACTCTGACATTCTCCCTGGATAATGTGATGGGTGAACAACGTTAGCAGCATCCGACAGTTATGGCCCAGGATGAGTTCAGCTGGTGCCTTTACAGTCAGACAGTGATGGATAGATCAATATGTGAAAAGTAGGATATGAATGGATTAATCAAACATATTCCTCTCTGGTATGTTAGCTCTCAGACTGTCCTTGAGTACCCTGTTTGATGCTACCATTCAATAGGTGGCAGTGTCATGATACCAGATGGTGGTGAATGCCATAGCTTGGTAGAAATGTCATGAACAGATGGGAAAAAACTGGAGTCCATTGTCTGCAGTGATAGTATTTGCAACACCCATTTTGTAAACAACTTGTCTAAAATGTCAATGACCAAGGTGGTGGTTATGGAACTTGTTGCAGTCATTTCTTTTTTTAAATAAATTTAGAGTACCCAATTATTTGTTTATGTTTTTCCAATTTGGCGTGGCCAATCCACCTAACCTGCACATCTTTGGGTCGGGATTCGAACCCAGATCCTCAACGCCGCAGTCCCAGTGCTAACCACTGCCCTTTTGCAGTCATTTCTGACCATTTGCTATGTATATCATGAACAGCCAACAAAAAAAAAAAGTTGATTACTAGGGGCTGCTTTTACTTCTCCAAAAACATCTCCTTGGCGTTTTTGCCACGGTTTTGTGCAGGACACGTTTTAACAGATTTTTCACTGAGTGCACAAGCTATGCAGTTTCTAATTAACTCTTGTACACGGTGATTTATTGTCAGCACCAGACTGTTTCAGAAGATTGTTCTTTCATCTCAACGACATCTAGATGTCCTACTTGGCGAGATGTTTTTAAAATTTAGAGTACCCAATTCATTTTTTCCAATTAAGGGGCAATTTCATAGATTATCATAGATTATCATAGAATTTACAGTGCAGAAGGAGGCCATTCGGCCCATCGAGTCTGCACCGGCTCTTGGAAAGAGCGCCCTACCCAAGGTCAACACCGCCACCCTATCCCCATAACCCAGTAACCCCACCCAACACTAAGGGCAATTTTGGACACTAAGGGCAATTTATCATGGCCAATCCACCTAACCTGCACATCTTTGGACTGTGGGAGGAAACCGGAGCACCCGGAGGAAACCCACGCACACACGGGGAGGACGTGCAGACTCCGCACAGACAGTGACCCAAGCCGGAATCGAACCCGGGACCCTGGAGCTGTGAAGCAATTGTGCTATCCACAAGGCCACCGTGCATGGCTAATCTCCCTAGCCTGCACATCTTTGGGTTGTGGGGGCAAAACCCACGCAAACACGGGGAGAATGTGCAAACTCCACACGGACAGTGACCCGGGATCGAACCTGGGACCTCGGCGCCATGAGGCAGCAGTGCTAGCCCACTGCGCTACCGTGCTGCCCACTACTTGGCAAGATGCAATACATGTTGCTGTCCTTGTCACCATTGTCCCAAATGACAATAGGTTGCATTCCCCTTTGAAGGGGGAGGGCTGCTTGATGGTGATTTGACCTGAGGACCACCACACCTCAGGCGAGGGGCAAAGTTGAGAAGGCGGCCTTCATGAATAACCTCAGGTGGTACGGGAATTGAACCCGGGCTGTTGGCTTTACTCTCTGCCTCAAAAACCAGCTGTCAGCAAACTGAATTAAACCAGCATGTTGCTGTAATACTTCAGGGATAACTGCTCCAGTTCCGCATGTGTTACAGTTGTCATCAAACAATGCAATCTCATTTGGCACTCTGTAGCATGGGACCAGTTTTTCCTCTATTTCACAGTCTTAAGTTCTGGTTTACTTTCTGCAGTATGCTGTCTGTTGCCAATTCTGCCTTCAACTTCTCATGTAACAAGATTTGTAGTTGAATGTGGAATCGCCATGATCATTGTCTTCATAATGGCTGTGTTATCACTGCTGTCTATGACAGTAATACGGCTAAGCATGTCACCTACTCGGCTGTGGGAACCTGCAAAATACACAACCTCATAGTTGTACTGATGAAGATAATCTGACCATCTGTAGATGTCTCAAAGTCGAAGAAGAGATCCTGACATGTCTAACAGTATGGTCAATTCTCGATGACCGATGCAGAGAGTGAAATTTCTACTCTTCAGATGGACGTGCCTGTGTTCACAAGTGCATGCTAGTGCTTCCTGCTCTCCAATAGAGTGTTTGTAAACTATTTTTGACACCAGACATGATGTGTAAGCGATTGGTTATTTATTTCCTTCAATGTATTGTGAGAGTATAGCTCAATCATATTTCCTGAGACACCTATTATGAAATATAATGCCACATGTATATACATTGAAATGTGCTGGGACTGGCAGAGGTGTTCTTTTGGCTTTATTGTGTCAAATGTTGTTTGCTGTGTGATTGTCTATTCCAACTATGCATCTTTGAGCAGTTGCCTTTGAACAGGCACCATGATCTCTGTCTACGTAGAAACAAGTTTGTGATAAGAGTTGATGGTACTGAGGATCTATGCCAACTCTTTCACATTACATAGGATAAAAAAGCATGAATGCCTTTGACATTGTGGTGTATAGCCTTTGCTCTAGCTGCTGTCATTTCATACCTAAGAAAGTCAATCCCAGATGCCTTGAATGTGCATCAAATTGTGTTTTGCGATAATAGCTGATCATGTTCTGCATTGTCCCTTCCATGGCCAACCACATCATTAAAGCAACATAGTAGCACAGTGGGTAGCACTGTTGCTTCACGGCGCCAGGGTCCCAGGTTCCATTCCCGGCTTGGGTCACTGTCTGTGCGGAGTCTGCACGTTCTCTCTGCGTCTGCGTGGGTTTCCTCCGGGTGCTCCGATTTCCTCCCACAAGTCCTGAAAGACGTGCTTGTTAGGTGAATTGGACATTCTGAAGTGGACCCGAAAGATGCCGGAATGTGGTGACTAGGGGCTTTTCACAGTAACTTCATTGCAGTGTTAATGCAAGCTTGCTTGTGACAATAATAAAGATTATTATTATTATTAAGTAGTTTGAGTATTTGCCTCACCATTAGACAAAACTAATGAAATTATTTTCTGCTATGCGGTAGGTGCTGAACTTAGGCCATAGGGCATTCTGGGGGACTGAAACACACCTTGGTGTGGAACAAAATTTGTTAATATTGGCTTTGATCTGCTAGTGGTATCTGAATATGGCATGTTGTAAGTTGAGTTTTATGAGGATTGTGGAGACATGAAATGATGGATGGTAGGAAGTGGATACTTGTCTGGAATACCAGCATGGTAGCATTGTGGTTAGCACAACTGCTTCACAGCTCCAGGGTCCCAGTTTCGATTCCCGGCTTGGGTCACTGTCTGTGCGGAGTCTGCACGTTCTCCCCGTGTGTGCGTGGGTTTCCTCCGGGTGCTCCAGTTTCCTCCCACAGTCCAAAGATGTGCAGGTTAGATGGATTGGCCATGTTAAATTGTCCTTAGTGTCCAAAATTGCCCTTAGTGTTGGGTGGGGTTACTGGGTAATGGGGATAGGGTGGAGGTGTGGGCTTGGGTAGGGTACTCTTTCCAAGGGCCGGTGCAGACTCGATGGGCCGAATGGCCTCCTTCTGCACTGTAAATTCTATGAATTGCTTTGTGGACGGTCTTTAGCTCATAGCAAATTCTAATTTTGTCATGTTTGATTGATACAATGGCAAGGTTCATTATCCACGGGGCTGAGTTGATTCACTCAAAGGTACTGTTTGTTTCCAGTTGTTTCAGCTCCTGTGACACTTTGGCATGGATTGTAAATGACAACTGTCTCAACTTTTGTGAAACTGGTTGAATTGCCGTGTCTGTACAAGAATGACAGTACCCCTTAATATCCCCAAATTTGTCAAATAAGGTACCTTTGTACGGTATCAGTGTCATCAATCATGTTAACATGTGCTCTATTGCAGTCTTCAAGTTTGAAGCTAAGCTTATTTAACAGGTTTGACAGATGTAGGGCTTCTGATTTCTGTTTCGTAGAAAGTAAACTTGGCTGGGTTGACTTTTTTGGATTGCACTGGACTTACGATCATTTCCAAAACCAGGATAATTTAGCCACTATAAGCTTGAAGAGTGTCTGTCACAGGAGTGAGAGAAAGTTGTGAAAAATAACAGTGGTAGAGTTTGTTGTTCAATACAGATAGTTTCACATCAACATCATGAAGAATGACATGGGGATACCCACCATCTTTACTATGCAATCCTTAAACTGATCTTGTGCATTGTCATCTGTGATTATACACACATGCCTTACTTCACTCACAGGAATAGATTCCTCCACAAGCCAAACTGATTGATTCTTTTTTTCAATCATCTTTGTGCCTTTGATAAGTGTTTCATTAATTAAGGGGCAATTTAGCGTGGCCAATCCACCTACCCTGCACATCTTTGGGTTGTGGAGATGAGACCCACGCAAATAATGTGCAAACTCTACATGGACAGTGACCTGGGGCTGGGATCGAACCCAGGTCCTTGGCACCGTGATGCAGCAGTACTAACCACTGCACAACCAACCATACGGCCCAAGTCTTTCATTTTTGAGCATGAGTTACACTCTTTCCCTCAAGTTGAACATGGTGTGAAAAATCGATGAGTACCTCCACAATTTGTAATATTTATAAGGGTATTTTACCCTGATTCTGCAAATGTTGATGAGGCTGTTGAGGTCTCTTTGTCTGTAACCTTGCATGTGAGCTGCTTGGCCAAGCCCTGCAACGCTCAGTCTTAAGGTGCATATTTGTGTAAACTCTTCAAATCAAACACAATAAATATGATTTGCACTGCCAAGATCGTGGTTTTTTAAAAAAGTTAAATCATTATCCTCAATATGTATGCATTCCCTATTTTGTGGTTTTTTCAATTCGTTGATCATAAATTAGTTTGTTAGTGCACCGAATTTAAATGTGGAAGCCAACTGCCACAACACTGTCACATATTTTTTATGGACTCACCATTTCCCTGGCAACTCTGAAGGAATATATATCATTCAATCATCATAATTTTCTTTGGTTCAAAGTATGCTTCAAAAGCACTTAGATCGTATCAAAAAGTAATGTGCCTTCTATGAGCTGCTTGAATACTCTGTAACTTTGTGCCTCCTGGCAGTGGATGAGCAATGTTTTCTTGTGGGTCGCTGCTCCCTGTGGCCTGTCCATACTCATCACAGCCCTAAAATCCATTGATCCCATGACAAGGGTGGGTCTCCTAGTGAACAAAGGAAAAGTGCTAAAGCAGTAAGTTTAAATTATTATCCATCTTTGTTTAATGTCTCAGTGATATGTGTTACATTCTGCTTCCCATCGACACAAACATACTAATCATACACAAGGATTGATTAAACAATTTGTGTGCTCTTAACTTGAAGATAAAACTACACACAGATTGATTTAACTAGGTGGCTTAAGTATGGTACATCTTCTCTACCATTGCTGCGTGCAGACTGACTACATGACATGGGGCTACAACATCATATCTTGTCTAGGTGTGCAATGATTGACAATAGATCTTCTCAGTCAAAGGCACATACATATCTCAGATCTCAACATCATCACTTGTTTTATAAATTAAAGGTTTACCCTTAAACAATCAAATTGTTTACATTAAATCAAAAGAAAATAATATTGTGTCCACAAATACTTTAACCTCCTTTTCATCGGCGTGACCCGGTGCTCCAGGCTCACGCCGACCAGTGTGGAGGTGAGTGACGGCCTGGGGGGTTGGCTCTGGGCAGGAAATGGCGTGGCCGCAGACTGATTGCGTGAGGAGAGGTGTGTCTCGGCTTGTGTGTGTGTGTGTGCGGCGTGGGGGGGGGGGGGGGGGTGGTTAGAGTAGGCTGGGCTCCGGGGGAGTGCCGGGAGGGGGTCCATGCCGGGGTGGAGGTTGGGGGGGGGTCCGTGCCGGGGTGGAGGTTGGGGGTTGGGGGGGGTCCGTGCTGGGGTGGAGGTTGGGGGGGGTCAGTGCTGGGGTGGAGGTTGGGGAGGGGGTCCGTGCTGGGGTGGAGGTTGGGGAGGGGGTCCGTGCCGGGGTGGAGGTTGTGGAGGGGGTCCGTGCCGGGGTGGAGGTTGGGGAGGGGGTCCGTGCCGGGGTGGAGGTTGGGGGTTGGGGGGGGTCCGTGCTGGGGTGGAGGTTGGGGGTTCGGGGGGGTCCGTGCTGGGGTGGAGGTTGGGGTTTGGGGGGGTCCGTGCTGGGGTGGAGGTTGGGGAGGGGGTCCGTGCCGGGGTGGAGGTTGGGGATTGGGGGGGGGTCCGTGCTGGGGTGGAGGTTGGGAGTTGGGGGGGTCCGTGCTGGGGTGGAGGTTGGGGGGGGGGGTCCGTGCCGGGGTGGAGGTTGGGGGTTGGGGGGGGTCCGTGCTGGGGTGGAGGTTGGGGGTTGGGGGGGATCCGTGCTGGGGTGGAGGTTGGGGGTTGGGGGGGCTCCGTGCTGGGGTGGAGGTTGGGGGTTGGGGGGGGTCCGTGCTGGGGTGGAGGTTGGGGAGGGGGTCCGTGCCGGGGTGGAGGTTGGAGGTTGGGGGGGGGGTCCGTGCTGGGGTGGAGGTTGGGGGTTGGGGGGGGTCCGTGCTGGGGTGGAGGTTGGGGGGGGGTCCGTGCCGGGGTGGAGGTTGGGGGGGGGTCCGTGCCGAGGAGGGTGATGGGAGGGCAAGTGAGTTGGTCCACCTGGCCAGGTGCCAGCCTCCAACAGTTGGACCCATGCGGTCCATGCCACCTGGCTGGGGGGAGGAGGGGATATGGGCAATGATGACATGTCGTCGTTCCCCTCCCCCCCACCAGGCCGTCATGTTTTCCGATCATCCAGCGATGTTGGCCGCCTTGGTGGCAGCCGCTCATGCCTATGTTGCCCTGGATGAGGAGGAGGAGGAGGAGCGTGCCAGAGAGGCGGGGCAGGCTGCCGCAGAGGGGCAGGCGGCAGCTGCCCAGGCTGGAGGGACACCTGACCGACAGGACGAGGAGGGGGAGGAGGACGTCGCGGCCCCACGGCAACGGAGGCACCCGAGGGCGCCCCGTGTGTACCGGCCCCGGCAGTCATACCAGGACCTCACGAACCGGGAATGCAGGAGGAGACTCCGGATGAGCCGGGAAACCGTGGCACACATCTGCCACCTGCTGGCACACCTGTCACCGCGTGGCACTGGCGGGGGACACCCTCTCCCCGTGTCCGTCAAGGTTACGGTGGCCCTGAACTTTTATGCAACGGGGTCATTCCAGGCACCGAGTGGGGACCTGTCCGGCATATCGCAGACATCGGTGCACCGGTGCATCCGGGCAGTGACAGATGCCCTTTATGCCATGGCGCACCGCTACATCCGCTTCCCCGTGGACCGGGCCAGCCAAGATGCCCGGGCCGTGGGCTTCTCTGCCGTGGCCGGGTTCCCCATGGTCCAGGGCGCGATCGATGGGATGCACGTCGCCGTGCGGCCACCTGCAGATAACAGGGCCGTGTTCACTAATAGGAAGGTGACCTATTCGATGAACGTACAGGTGGTCTGCGACCACCGCATGATGATCCTGCACGTCTGCGCCCGTCACCCAGGCAGTGTACACGACTCATTCGTGTTGTCGCGGTCATCCATCCCCGGCATGTACGAGGGACGCCATCCCCGGCTGAGGGGCTGGTTGCTGGGCGACAGGGGCTACCCATTGCGATCGTGGCTGATGACGCCTATACGGAGGCCACGCAATGAAGCGGAGAACCGCTACAATGATGCCCATGTAGCGACAAGGGGAGTGATCGAGAGGTGCTTTGGCGTGCTGAAGATGCGTTTCAGGTGCCTGGACCTCTCTGGGGGCGCCCTCCAGTATCGGTCAGATAGGGTCGGCCGCATCATTGTGGTGTGCTGCGTCCTGCACAACATAGCCCAGCAGAGGGGCGATGTGCCGCAGGCAGAGGAGGGCGGAGTGGAGGAGCAGCAGGAAGAGGCACAGTCCTCCCCAGATGAGGGGGATGGGGGCAATGGTCAGGGCAGACGGGGTAGACACAGGCGGGTGGCTGTCCACCGTTACCGGCTGGCCCAGCGGGCACGGGACAGACTGATAGACGCCCGCTTCACTGACTAGATGGGCGTGGGAATCGGGTAGTATGGCCACAGACCGCACACCATGGCAACAGCCGACCACCCACACCCCCCACCCATCCACCCACCCAGCACCCTCACCCCCCTCCCCAACCCCACACACCCCACCTGCATGCACACCACCCCCCCCCCCCCATTGCCGATCCACCGGCGGCACAACGGGCCGGGCTCACACAGTTGCGGGTGGACGCGTGTCTATCGCAGGCCATGGAGGATGATGACAACCCGCCCTGCGATGAGCTCCTGGCTCTACATCGTTGGACTATGTCTGACCCATGGCCACAGTACCACCATCCACCCGGACCATCCCTGCATGCGGCTGTGACACTGCAGCGCACGGTCCCGTCCTCTGCCCGGGGGATGTTGGTGGCGGCCCAGGGGGAAGGGGGCAGACTCACCTGGTGCCGAGGTAAGACCACCCCTCACACACACACTTGCGCTCAACGTACATGACACGCCCGCACACTTTGGACAGAGCACAAAGGCAGCTTCGGTAGGTGTAACATTGACTTTAATAACCAAAGGAGTTCATGCACGTGCCCTAGCCCCTAAAACTCATCTGTGCCCTGCACCCGTGCCAACTTACTCAGTGTCTAATTGTTTGGCCTTACGGGCCCTTTGACTACGTCTACGTGGTTCCCCAGACGGTACAGCAGAACTGGAGGTGGACTCCTGTGATTCCTGCCCTCTGACACTGGATACCTTTGGTGGCCGTTTCCTGGGGTGTCCTGGCCTAGATGGGCCAGGCTGCGGCCCGGGCGACTGGGATGGCGAGCTGCCAGCCTGTCCTGCCCGTTGCCCACCCGATGCACCTGGGACGGAAGGGGGGGAGTCCGAGGTGTCGCGGTGTACCGGGAGCTCCCCTACAGAGGGAGCCGGGACGGACCACACCACCTCCTCCTCCCTCGGGGTGCCCGATGGCCCCCAGGCCTCTACATGGGTGGGGGATGCGAACGGACTGGCCATCCGACGCCCCCCCGACATCTGGCGCTGCCAGTCCTGGAGACCCGTGCTGGTATCGACAGGGGTCTGCAGGTTTGCAGCCATGGAGCCCAGGGGGTTGGCAAACCCTGTCTGTGACAGTGCGACGCCGGCTCGCACATGGCCACTGGCGCCGATGCCCTCAGCGATGGCCTGCTGAGACTGGGCCATGGCCTGACGAGACTGGGCCATGGCCTGCTGAGACTGGGCCATGGCCTGCTGAGACTGGGCCATGGCCTGCAGAGACTGGGCTATGGCGTTGAGCGCCTCTGCCATCTGGCGCTGGCACTGGCTCATGGCCTCCTGTGAGAGGGCAGCCATTTCCTGGGCCACAGATGCCGCCTGCACGGAAGGCCCCAGGCCTCGCAAACCGTTCCCCATGTCTGACACCGTCGCACCCATTGCCTCCACCGCGGACGCCACCCATGCGGTGTCGGCCTGGGTGGCACGCATGACCGGCACCACTCCCAGCTCCTGGACGCGGGTGGACTCCTCCACCTGCGACCACAGCCGCCGCAAGCCGCCCGTCACCCTCTTCGCTCGTCTCCGGGTCGGTGGTTGCATAGGATCTATGTGTGGGTGTGGTAACTGCAGGAACCCGGGATCCATCTGGGCGGCAGATGTTCGCTTGGGCTGGGCTGCCCTCCGACCGCCCGGTCCCTCTGCTGCTCCTACCTCCACCTGCTGTACCGGGACGGCTGTGTTGTGCGCACCAGTGAGTGTACCAGACGCCTCATCACTAAAGTGCCCAACCGTGGTGAGTGTTTCTGCGATGGTGGAGGGTGTTGGTGACAGCAGTGGCGTTGTGTCGTGCTCTTCGTCCCACTCTGAGTCCATGGCACTTTGGGGTGGGGGTTCGTCTCCACCCATCCACTCTGAGTCACTGTCCGGTATTTCGTCTTCCTGGGTAGTGCTGTCCCGGGTAGTGCTGTCCCGGGTAGGGGTGTCCTGGGTAGTGGTGTCCTGGGTAGTGGTGTCCTGGGTAGTGGTGTCCTGGGTTGTGGTGTCCTGGGTAGTGGTGTCCTGGCTCGGATGTGATGGGGGCCTGTGGCTGCCCCCCTCATCGCTGGGTGTTCGCTCCCGCACGTGACGGGGCTGTCGTCTCCCTGTTGCTCCAGGTCTCTCCGTCTCCCGTGGTGTGCGAGGGGCATCCTGCGGGCGTCGCATGCTGGAGGGTCCGGGTCTCTCCGTCTCCCGTGGTTTCCGAGGGGCATCCTGCGGGCGTCGCATGCTGGAGGGTCCGGGTCTCTCCGTCTCCCGTGGTCTCCGAGGGGCATCATGCGGGCGTCGCATGCTGGAGGGTCCGGGTCTCTCCGTCTCCCGTGGTCTCCGAGGGGCATCCTGCGGGCGTCGCATGCTGGAGGGTGCGGGTCTCTTCGTCTCCTGTGGTCTCCGAGGGGCATCCTGCGGGCGGTGTGCATCTGCGGGGATGGGTGCCTGCGATACACAATGAAGCATGCATGGTTAGACATCAGGCAGTGATCAGGTGATACGGGGGAGGGGGATATAGGGGAGGGGGGATATGGGGACGGGCTGTCGGTGGCTCACTTGCTGGTGGGCCCCCGACCTCTGCATCAGCAACCTCCCGGTCCTCAGGTCCGCCAGCCAGTTCCAGGGCCCTTTCCTCGTGTACGGTCAGTGGCCTCTCATCAGCGGGCCCTCGTCCAGTCCTCAAATGCTCCCTATTGTTGTGTGCGCGTTTCTCCTGTGGGGGGGGGGGGTGGTGGCAGGGGTAAAAGGCAACAGTGTTAGGCAGGTATATGAATGCACGCCATCGGTTGCGCGTGCATTGCAGAGGTTAAGGTTAGGGCTGGATTCACTTGGGGATATGGGGGATATGGGGGAGGGGGGATATGGGGGAGGGGGGATATGGGGGATATGGGGGAGGGGGGATATGGAGGAGGGGGGATATGGGGAAGGGGGGCTATGTGGGAGGGGGGATATGGGGGATATGGGGGAGGGGGGATATGGGGGAGGGGGGATATGGGGAGGGGGGGATATGGGGGAGGGGGATATGGGGGCGGGGGGATATGGGGGAGGGGGAATATGGGGGATATGGGGAGGGGGGATATGGGGGAGGGGGGGATATGGGGGAGGGGGGATATGGGGGATATGGGGGATATGGGGGGAATTGGGGGAGGGGGATATGGGGGCGGGGGGCTATGGGGAGGGGGGATATGGGGGATATGGGGAGGGGGGATATGGGGGAGGGGGGATATGGGGGAGGGGGGATATGGGGGATATGGGGGAGGGGGGATATGGGGGATATGGGGGAGGGGGGATATGGGGGATATGGGGGAGGGGGGATATGGGGGAGGGGGGGATATGGGGGAGTGGGGATATGGGGGAGGGGGGATATGGGGAGGGGGGATATGGGGAGGGGGGATATGGCGAGGGGGATATGGGGAGGGGGGATATGGGGGAGGGGGGATATGGGGGAGGGGGGATATGGGGGAGGGGGATATGGGGGAGGGGGGATATGGGGGAGAGGGGATATGGGGGATATGGGGGAGGGGGGATATGGGGAGGGAGGATATGGGGGATATGGGGGAGGGGGGATATGGGGGAGGGGGGATATGGGGAGGGGGGATATGGGGGAGGGGGATATGGGGGAGGGGGGGATATGGGGATATGGGGGAGGGGGGATATGGGGGAGGGGGGATATGGGGGAGGGAGGATATGGGGGATATGGGGGAGGGGGGATATGGGGGATATGGGGGAGGGGGGATATGGGGGAGGGGGGATATGGGGAGGGGGGATATGGTGGAGGGGGGATATGGGGAGGGGGGATATGGGGGAGGGGGGATATGGGGGAGGGGGGATATGGGGGATATAGGGGAGGGGGGATATGGATATTGGGCAGGGGGGGAGGCTCACCCTGCCTGCTCTGACGAGGTCGTTCACCTTCTTATGGCACTGGGTGCCTGTCCGTGGTGTCAGGGCCACAGCGGTGACGGCCTCTGCCACTTCCCTCCACAGACGCCGGCTGTGGCGTGGGGCAACTCTGCGGCCGTGCCCGGGATACAGGGCGTCCCTCCTCTGCTCCACCGCGTCCAGGAGCGCCTCCACATCGCGTGACTCGAACCTCAGGGCTGAGCGACGGCCAGCCATCCAGTCGGGTGTTGCGGTCGGGTGTTCCGGTCGGGTGGGGGGGAGCTGCGCGGCCTTATGAGCCGTCACGCCGTGCAGCGCGTATGACGCTGCACGGCGTGAACCACTGCGCAAGTGCGGATCCCGTTACGTCGCTGCTAGCCCATTTCGGGCCGGAGACTATCGACCCATTTTTCTGACGTGACGCAAGTGGGATTTGCGCCGTTTTTTGCGCCGATCGGCGAACTTTCCGCCGATAACGGAGAATTTCGCCCCTGTTTCTTCGCACTGTCATGCCATTCGGTGTTTGTACTTGATATGATTTTAGTTTTCGGCAAGTGCTGACAACTTCAGCTGGATTTCAGGTACCATCAGTTGGGTGTTGCATTCAAACATTCAGGTTGGGTAATTTGTTCCCTGCATGTCACTCATGGGTATTTTGTGCCTTCCCCTGTTTATTGAGCAATGCATCACATACTCCTGGGAGTATCAACGAGTGATGACTAGGGGGGCTTTTTGCACTTTTTGATTCCACAACATTATGATTTCAAGTTCAGAATGGGTACACATGTTTACTTCAAACAGTGTTATACAGCCTGTTGGCTGATGGCCTGCATTGCAGAATTAGATGATATTTTGCATGTGTAAGTGCAAGGTTTCCAATGGTGCTACTTGAAGCCTGTGGTCTTCACCATGGTCTTGATGCTGCCATGGATGGTGAGCAAGTACAGGTCTTCACACGCTGGTAGGTGTGCAATGACTGGGTCTGTGGAGTCCACAGCACAACATATCAGGGGTCACGAGGGTGAGTTTTTGTAGTGACACTTGAGTGCTAGGGATCCCAGGGATGAAATCTCCAACCCATTGTACAGGGTGAATTTGGCATTGGTTGGTTGAATCATCAGTTGCCAGTTCTGAGTACGTACATTTCAGTGTATTTAGCTAAAGGATATTGCTACCTGCACCAGTATCCTGTATTGCATACAGATAATGCTAACTTTGTATCTGTGGAAATATAATCTTGTTAATGGCAAAGGCTTCTGTGACAAAAGTGCCACAGAGTGTACAAACTGTTCAGAGGCTGGTGGATAAGTAGATTTCAGAACCTTTTCAGGATTTTATTTGTGAGGGTCACGTTTACTCATGTGTACAAGGTGGAGTAGGAAAGGAGATTAAGATCTTATGAGATACAGGAGAAAGGCAATCTTTAATGGTGAGAGATAAGGAGATATATGGTTTAGAAGGCACATTGTCAGAATAGGTGGTAACATGTGGGATTGGTGGTAAGAACAGTAGTGTGCTGATACATAAGGTAGGCTAGAGAGTCCGTTGAAAAGTGCTGAAGTGATAGAATGAGTAATAGAAGAAATACCATTGCCAGAGGTACAATTTATCCTGGGTAATGGTATAGCTGGATCACAGGTGGGAGTGCAGCCTACTGTAGTTGAAAAACCAGTGAAAGTCAAACAACAGAGATCCTGTGAGAATTATATCTGGGAGTGTTTCCTGATTGTGTGGTAACCTGGTCACCAAGCCACAGGCTGAGACAGGAGGCCGAGAACTTGAGAAGTCCGATAGGGAGGCTGAAATTCAATTGTCAGAAACCATGGGCGTCATTATCCGACCCCACGCCGGGTCGGAGAATGGCCGTTGGCCGCCGTGAATCCCGTCCCCGCCGAAGTCTCCGGTACCGGAGATTGGGCGGGGGCGGGAATCGGGCCGCGCCGGTTGGCGGGACCCCCCGCTCAATTCTCCGGCCCGGATGGGCCGAAGTCCCGCCCAGAAATTGCCTGTCCCGCCGGCGTAAATCAAAGCTGGTATTTACCGGTGGGACCAGGCGGCGTGGGCGGGCTCCGGGGTCCTGGGGGGGCGCGGGGCGATCTGACCCCGGGGGGGTGCCCCCACAGTGGCCTGGCCCGCGATCGGGGCCCACCGATCCGCGGGCGGGCCTGTGCCGTGGGGGCACTCTTTCCCTTCCGCCTCCGCCACGGCCTCCACCATGGCGGAGGCGGAAGAGACTCTCCCCACTGCGCATGAGCGGGAAACTGTCGGCGGCCGCTGACGCTCCCGCGCATGCGCCGCATTTCCACGCCAGCTGGCGGGGCGGAAATCCCTCCGGCGCCGGCCTAGCCCCTCAATGTTGGAGTTCGGCCCCCAAAGATGCGGAGCATTCCGCACCTTTGGGCCGGCGCGATGCCCGTCTGATTGGCGCCGTGTTTGGCGCCAGTCGGCGGACATCGCGCCGTTGGGGGAGAATTTTGCCCAAGGTTTGGATGAGAAAATGGAGATGTGTACACATTCAAGCAGATGAGAAATGGGCAGAAGTTCTTCAAGTGACATAACCAGTGGGTTATAGAAAGGAAGCTCATGTAAGGGAGTCATTTAGAGATGAGAAAGACTCAAGCAAAAAGACAAAGACATTTTATTGACCTGAACTGCATAAGGATGTAGTTGAATTTTGCTGTACATGTCACACAATAGGAAAACCTCAGGCGGTAATTAAACCAGCACATTTAAAACCCATTGCAGCATTTGAGGAAACATTAAAAGCAAAATTTAGTGGGCCTTATCAGATTGAAAGGAAACTGAATGAGGTAAATCATTTGATAAGAACACGAGACAGAAAGAGGACTCACCAAGTGTGTCAGGTTAATGTGCTAAAAAGTTATTTTGACTTGGAAGGAAAGAAAGAGATAGTCGGTGTAACTCAGGGAGAAGAGATAAATACACACAATTCTGAATTTGACATTCCTCAAATTAAATTGGACAATGAAGAAACATTCAAAAATTGGGATAGATTATTGAATTACCTTCCGGAGGAAAATCAAAATGACCTGAAAGAGTCATTAGTCACATAGAGCTGTGTGGGGGGATAACTTGGGACGTACGAAAGTAATTATGCAAAAAGTAATTAGGATGTAGCTATTGGAAATTATGTTCCCATTAAACAACACCCGTGCAAGCTTAATCCCGCTTTAATAATCTTTATTATTATCACAAGTAGATTTACAATAACAATGCAGTAAAGTTGCTGTGAAAAGCCCGTAGTCGCCACATGGCGCTGTTCGGATACACTGCAAATGGAGATGACTGATCTATGTAAACGAAAAGTAGAACTCCATGACAAAGTGAATGGAGAACTAAAGGCTAAGAACCAGCTGGCATGGGAACTTCATCCCGCAGGAGACATCAGTGATGGTTACCACTGAAGAGAAAGCTAGTTTGGAAAGGCATATTTGGAAGAATGCTGAGATCCAGCATCAAACTGCACAGGAAATTCAGCATATCAGCAATCATATGCATGTGATCAAAGAGGAAAAAGAACAACCGCAATAAGAGAGCTAACCATAATAATAATAATCTTTATTGGAGTCACAAGTAGGTTTACATTACACTGCAATGATGTTACCATGAAAATCCCCCAGTCACCACACTACAGCGCCTGTTCGGATACACTGTGAGAGAATTCAGAATGTCCAATTCACCTTACAGCATGTCTTTCGGGAATTGAGGAAGGAAACCAGAGCACCCAGAGGAAACACATGCAGATACGTGGAGAATGTGTATACTCTGCAAAGACAGTCACCTAAGCTGGGAATCAAACCTGAGTCCCTGGCGTTGTGAAGCAACAGTGTTAACCACTGTGCTACCGTGCCGCCAGTTGTGATGAAAACAACTGCAGTAACTGTGGAACTCCAAAAGCAGTCAAATTCTTATCATAATGGTGACACAGGAAGTGATGACACTAAGATCTGGTCAGCAAGAGCATCGTCCGTGTGGAAATAAGGAATCTGGAGGCTGAAGAGCTGGTATAAATATAGCTAGAATGATCAGCAAACTTTTGAACATGTAATGACTAGTGTTTGAAACTATCCAAATGCACTAGCTGTTACCAATGATTTTGGCTATCCTCGACAGACAGCAAAAGATGCAGGATAAAAAACCATTGATAATTATGATGAACTGATGATGAATGCTACAATAATGATCAACAATCTACTCTATAGGGCAGCACGGTAGCACAGTGGATAGCATTGTGGCTTCACAGCACCAGGGTCCCAGGTTCGATTTCTCGCTGGGTCACTGTCTGTGTGGAGTCTGCACATTCTCCCCGTGTGTGCGTGGGTTTCCTCCGGGTGCTTCGGTTTCCTCCCACAGTCCAAAGACATGCAGGTCAGGTGGATTGGCCATGCTAAATTGCCCTTAGTGTCCAAAAAGGTTAGGAGGCATTATTGGGTTATGGGGATAGGGTGGAAGTGAGGGTTTAAGTGGGTCGGTGCAGACTCGATGAGCCAAATGGCCTCCTTCTGCACTGTATGTTCTATGTTCTAATTTGCCCCTTAATTGGAAAATGAATTGGGTACTCTAAATTTAAAAAAAAAACCAATCTGCTCTATGAACACATGGAAAGCCCCGCTGGTGAAGCCAGACAACTGCATGTTGCTGAATAATTGATGAGATTTTGTTGTGTAGAAGTATGGAGGCTGCCCTGATACCACTTTTAGGTCTGTTAATACCAGGACTATGTGGACAGAACTAATTGACAAATGTCCAAAATAAAATGTGATTGCTGATGCCCTATCATGACTGTGATACGGTAAAAGGCTCCAATGGACTATATTCATGTGATGTTTGCTTTTTTGAAAAAAAATATCTATACCGTTTAGGCTGTAATGTAAGCTGTATGTCATCTTTAGAAATGTTTAAAATTGAAAAGGGTTCAGAACATGAAGCCTTCTGTATATATTGATTGTTCATTTTTCTCTAGGAAGGCAGGTGTTATGCAAGGGAGATATCAGGAAATTGGATCCAGAAATGAGACCCCAGTGTAGCAGTCAATTTAGGGGTTAAACAGACTGAGGGAAAAATAACCTGCTAGCAAAGAGTCAGAGGGAAACCCCCACACCTGGCCAAGTTACATTGTCCCAGTCAGACATAAATCCATTGTTCTTCAGGACATTCCTGTCTGACCAGCTATTAGCCCATGACAGAGTCTGATGGCCTCTTTGTCCATCGATGGACAGCTAGTTACATATAAATAGCATAGCTCTGATTTTTTGTATAAATGGGAGTGGGCAATCAAACAACCAAGAAAACGCTGATGGGTTCTAGCCTGGAAACCCCAGTGGAGAACATAACTTGAGGGTCTGGGCGGAGCTTAGAGAGAGAGATAAAGGACGCTGTTCTGAAAGTTACAGAGGCGAAAGCTTTGGAAATCAACCAAGAGAGGTCATGAAAATTACAGAAGTAAAGGCTTTGGAAATTGACCGAGAGAAGTCATGGAAGTTGCCACCGAGGCAGGTTTGGGAAAAGGGTTCAGAACAAATGTCCCTAACAGAAGACTTTGCCTTTGCCTGTCCGTGTAAGTGGAATGAGGGCTGCATTTTTATTTAAAGTGGTGTTTAATGGAAGCTAGTGTGTTAAGTTTAAGTAACTACACATAATTTGTTCAAATTAGAGTTGAAGTTTAAATATTTAAATATTGTTTTCTTTTTGTTTGTTTGAATAAAAATTTTCAAATAAAATAATCAAGCCCTAATTCTTATGTAATCACTCCAGGAACAAATCAATCCCTCCGCACCATCTTTAAACTTTAAAATGTTATTGTGTGGTCCCGGTCCAGTCTCTCAACCACTGTTCAGAACTGACCAGGTGTCCATAATAGGTGCTTTCAAAGTCCCCTGGAGCCACATGCCATGCATACAGTGTTAAAAACTGCACAATTTTTGGATTCATGTATGAGGCCACACTGCCTATATTGCTTAATAGGGTTGCTTCTATGGACTGAAGTGGGGTAATTCAAATAATTCAACATTAAACATTAATAGCTTTGAAGTAGGCAAATATAGTAATGAGCATTAACAGCTTTAAAATAATAGTTGTTAGAGCCTTTTTGCTGCATGATGGTGAGGGAAATTAACAACCATAAACTTCATGACTTTCCAGGATTATTAAAGCAAACCATGTGTTAAGAAGCACAGACTTCAACCTTCAGTTAGCGAAAGGGGACAGCTGCAGCCTGTATAATTCTGCTTATTAGGATAACCAAAAGATATAAATACGTTATGCAGACTTTGAATCAGGCAGACACCCTATTGGGGCAGATTGCATCTCCCAAGCATGTTTGTGAATAAAAGCCTCTAGGCAGAATTGTCCTAAAATTAGGCTGAGCATCATTTTGGGCACAAAAACCGGTGTGATTCCTACCGGCCCTGTCGGAGCGATCCAGATCGCAATCGTTAGGCAATTTTGAAAAACGAAATTCCCCATATGAAAAACGCTGTGCCTCTGTATGAGGCATCTGATTCACCTGCCTGGGATCATCTGAGCAGTTCCATCAAGGGGGCACAACATTTAAATGGCTGCACAACACTTGCTCACAGTCAAGCCAGGAGGATGGTAGCAAACAAGCGACAATCTACTGGAAGGGGACTCTCCACCAACGTCACAAGCCCTGTCTGGGAGACTGGAGATGTGCCCTTGTCAGGTGCCATCCCTCTGGACACGTTCATCCTTCAGCTGCTTCAGATGCAAAGGCAGAACCAGGAATTCCAGGAAGGCTACAGCCTGTGACTGCAAGGCCAAATGGAAGAGTCCCAAATCCTTCTCTCGCATTAGATTGTGTCTGCAATGCAAAGCACCCATGCCAACACTGCAAGGGTGATGGCCGCAGTGGAGAGCCTGGGGCTTAAAATCAGAACCATGGCAGGAGATGTCTGATGCATGGCTCGGTCCCTGAACACCATGGTTGAGGGCAGCAGGTTTTGCTAAGCGGTCATGTCTGACCAACTTGATTGATTTTATCAGAGGTGAGCAGGTGTATCGATGAGTGAAATGCATTTGATGTAGTCCACATGAACTTCAGCAAGGATTTAATAAGGTTCCACATGAGGAGACTGATAGTGAAAGGAGAAGCCAGTGGGATCCAAGGACATTTGGGAAATTGGATCTGGAATTGGCTGAGTGGCAAGGATGCAGAACATGATGGTTGAATGATATTTTTCTGACTGGAAGCCTGTGTCTGGTGGGGTCCCACAGCGATCAGTGTTGGGGCCCTTGCTGTTTGTGGTTTATTTAAATGATTTAGACATCAATGTAGGAGGGTTGATCAGTAAGTTTGTGGATGATACGAAAATTGGCGGGGAGGTAAATGGGGAGGAGGATAGCCTTAGATTACTGGAGGATATAGACAGGCTGGTCAGATGGGCTGATCAGGAGCAAATGGAATTCAATCTGGGTAAGTGTGAGGTGATGGACTTGGGCAGGGCATACAAGGCAAGGGATTACATTATAAATGGCAGGACCCTGGGAGGCATTGAGAATCAGAGGGACCTTGGTGTACATGTATACCGGTTCCTTAAGGTGGCAGGGCAGTTGGATAAAGTGATTAAGAAGGTGTATGGTATACTTGCCTTTATTAGCCAAGGCATAGAGTATAAGATCAGGGAGGTTATGCTGGAATTGTACAAAACGTTGGTTAGGCCACAACTAGAGTAATGTGTGCAGTTCTGGAATCCACATTATAGGAGGGACGTGATAGCACTGGAAAGGGTGCAGAGGAGATTTGCCAGGATGTTGTCTGGGCTGGAGAGTGTTAGTTCTGAAGAGAGATTGGATAGTCTGGGGTTGTTTTCCTTTGAGCAGAGGAGACTGAGTGGGGGGAAGGGGGGGCGGGGGAGGGAATGATTGAGCTGTATAAAATTATGAGGGGCATAGATAAAGTAGGATTTAAGGTAAGGGGCATGAGGTTTAGAGGGGATGTCAGGAAAACCTTTTTCCCCCAGAGGGTGGTAGGAGTCTGGAACTCACTGCCTGAAAAGGTGGTGGAGGCACAGACCCTCATAACATTTCGATATGCACTTGCGATGCCACGGCATACAAGGCTGTAGGCCAAGTGCTGGAAAATTGGCACAGACCTTTTCTGTATTGTCACCTCTATGACTCCATGATGGCAGGGCTTCTGGACCTTATTCAAGCCATCCTTCTATTCCATAGCGTGACCCAAGGGCCCATGAGCACACAAAGGGAGGAGGATCCACTGGAGACTTCCACCCAGGAGATCCTGGGAGCCTGACTACCCTCTTCCAGGGACCGGCGCATCTCAGGCACAGCTGAGAGAGAGCAGGGTGGCACTACAACACTAGTGTTGCCCGAAAGCAAGCCGGGGACTTCTGGGTCCCGACTCTGAAGAGGATGCTTGCCAAGGGCATCTCAGGCATCAGAGCATGGAAGACAGCATGTCACCTCCACTTCAGATGTGCATCCCGGGGATACACATAGACATAGTGGGAGGGTACATAAAATGTAAAAAGTGCAGGTGCCACAGCGTGGACACAGGTGAAGTTAGGTATTATAAGCTCTGAAACATTGTCACCTGTCTAACTTTGATCTATCACAGCGTTAAATATAATTGATACTCACCACTTAAAGGCCTCATATGCTTAAGTTACTTTTTAATTGGAATGATACATCTCACCACCGGAACATATCTGGTCTTTTAGGGCCTACATGCTCTCCAAGCGATGAGGCATTCTCAGTGCAACTGTTTCATTCACAATGACAGGACTCAGTCAGAGAGCCCTAGATCTACACCCCAAATCCCCCTCTAGAGCATATGAACAGAAGAATTTATGCACTTATCATTGCTCTGACATGAGCCAGGGAGTCTGCAAGCTGACATGACACAAACAGGAGTTAGACATTAGCAGTATCTTGGAGAATCACAGACTTTTCCTCACTGCGAATCATCATCACTCTCCTGCATTTTCTTGTCAGCAGACAAACGTGCACTCCCCATACACATTTCCCTGAATTGTGTGTGGTCTCCGCCTCCAACTCTTGGTTGCATAGGGGTGACCATGTCCTGAGAGGGCACCCAGTTGACCATCCGACTAGTCCTCCTGTATGAATCGTGAGGCGATTAGGACATCTCTAGTCCTTCTGCTCATGCACAACCTTGCCTCCCCCACCTGGCCTCTACCCTCAGCCACCTCAGCAGCTTCCTCTGCAGCACCGTCCTGCACTTCCACCTCATCTGAGGGCATATGCCACGCCTCCAGATCCTCCTCTGGCAGATCTTAATCCTTTTGCAGAGCTAGGTTGTGGAGAATGCAATAAACGTCCACAATATATTTCGGGGTTATTCTACAGAGTTCCACCAGACCCGTGTAGACAGCGGAAATGGATCTTCAGACGTCCGATGCACTGTTCTATCATTGAGCAAGTCACATTGCGGACTCTGCACTAGCATCATGAGTTACTCCTGAGAGGGTAACTCTTGTCCCCAGGGATCCTTAGCTATAACCTGTGGTGTCTCTTGAAAAGTCCAAGGATCTGGGGAAGGCCAAGAATTAAGCTGTCATGTACAGTTCCTGGAAAACGGGCACAAACATGCACTATTCACATCTCGTGGTCACAGACCAGCTGCACATTGACGGAATGGAGCCGCTTCCTGTTCATAAAGCGGACTCCTTGGAGACATGAGGCATGGAGAGCCACATGGATGCAATCAATTGCCCCTGCAAGCCTGCAATCTGTCCAAACACCACAGATCTCTCATCCTGTGTGGCTTGGTCATGGTCAAAGTGGATGCAGGCACTCGCCCTTGCATACAGAGCATCCATGGCCTCACGGATACTCTTATGGGCGGATGCCTGCGAAATGCCAATAGCTCCCCGGTGGATTCTTGAAACTGCCAATGTGCTGACATGTTGCGCAGCTCGTTCACTTGCGTGGCAAATCTTAATCGCATCTTCTAACTGAAGCTCATTTTCCCATAAGAGATGTTCACGCACCTTATCATAATTTACTCCAAAGACAATTTTATCCTGAATCATTGGGGATTTTAAATTCTCGAAGTTACACGTTTGTGCTTTTAACTTGAGGCTAGTAAGAAAGCTATCAAAGGATTCTGCGTCTTCTGCGTGCACATTCCAAATATATAGTGCTCAAAGTTTAATTTTTTTTCTGGTGTGCAATGCTCATCAAGTGTTTTTATGACGGCATCAGAGCTTTTATTATCGTCCTCTTGTTCATATATGAAGGTGTTATAAATCACAATCGCCTGCGGGCCTGCTACCGTGAGCAACAACGCTATCTTTCTTTCATCAGGCTGCGTCTGCAATCCTAGAACTGCTGCATACAGTGTAAACTGTTGTTTGAATGCATGCCAATTGCCATCAACATTACCAGTTAATAGAAGTTGTTCAGGAGTTTTTAAACTATCCATCTTCTTCTTGCACTGGTGTTGCATTTACAGAGATTAACTTTGATGTTCCATTTTTTCTTTGTACCATCGTTTCACCAAATAATAATAATCTTTATTATTGTCACAAGTAGGCTTACATTACGCTGCAATCAATTTACTGTGAAAATCCCCTAGTCGCCATACTCCGGCACCTGTTTGGGTACACAAATTTGAAGACTGTGCCGTTCAACTCTTCACACTTCTGGGGCGTCATTCTCCGACCCCCCAGCGGGTCGGAGAATGGCCGTTGGCCGCCGTGAATCAGCCCACGTCGGCTGCCGAAGTCTCCGAAGGGAGAAAAGTCTGCGGGGCGATAATGGCGCCGCAGACGTCGGAGAATGGCACGGGTGTGCGCAAGGCAGCCGATTTTGGGCCTGCCGATATTCTCCCTTCCGGATGGGCCGAAGTCCCGTCGACGTGATGACCGTTCACGTCGACGTAAATCAAACCTCCTTTTCATCGGCGTGAACCTGTGCTCCAGGCTCACGCCGACCAGCGTGGAGGTGAGTGACGGCCTGGGGGGTTGGCCACTGGGCAGGCGATGGCGTGGCCGCAGTCTGAATGTGTGGGGAGAGGTGTGTCTAGGGTTGTGTGTGTGTGTGCGGCGGGGGTGGGGGGGTGGTTAGAGTGGGCTGGGCTCCGGGGGAGTGCAGGGAGGGGGGTCTGTGCCGTGCAGGAGGATGGGAGGTCCGTGCCGTGCAGGAGGATGGGAGGTCCGTGCCGGGGAGGAGGATGGGAGGTCCGTGCCGGGGAGGGGGATGGGGGGGGGTCGGTTTCCGTGCTGGGGAGGGGAGGTCCGTGCCGGGGAGGTGGATGGGGGGGGTCCGTGCCGGGGAGGGGGATGGGGGGGGGGTCCGTGCCGTGGAGGAGGATGGGAGGTCCGTGCCGGGGAGGAGGATGGGAGGTCCGTGCCGGGGAGGGGGATGGGGGGGGGGGGTCGGTTTCCGTGCTGGGGAGGGGAGGTCCGTGCCGGGGAGGTGGATGGGGGGGTCCGTGACGGGGAGGGGGATGGGGGGGGGGTCCGTGCCGTGGAGGAGGATGGGAGGTCCGTGCCGGGGAGGAGGATGGGAGGTCCGTGCCGGGGAGGGGAATGGGGGGGGGGGGGGTTCCGTGCTGGGGAGGGAGATGGGAGGTCCATGCCGGGGAGGTGGATGGGGGGGTCCGTGCCGGGGAGGGGGATGGGGGGGGGGTCCGTGCCGGGGAGGAGGATGGGGGGGGGTCCGTGCCGGGGAGGAGGATGGGGGGGTCCATGCTGGGGAGGGGGATGGGGGGGTCTGTGCCGGGGAGGAGGATGGGGAGGGGGTCCGTGCCGGGGAGGGGGATGGGGGGGGTCCGTGCCGGGGAGGAGGATGGGGAGGGGGGTCCGTGCCGGGGTGGAGGAAGGGAGGTCCGTGCCGGGGAGGAGGATGGGGGGGGGGGTCCGTGCCGGGGAGGGGGATGGGGGGGGGGTCCGTGCCGGGGAGGAGGATGGGGGGGTCCGTGCCGGGGAGGAGGATGGGGGGGGGGGTCCGTGCCGGGGAGGAGGATGGGAGGTCCGTGCCGGGGAGGGGGATGGGAGGGAGGTCCGTGCCAGGGAGTAGGATGGGGGGGTCCGTGCCGGGGAGGAGGATGGGGGGGTGGGGGTCCGTGCAGGAGAGGAGGATGGGGGGGGGGGGGTCCGTGCCGGGGAGGAGGATGGGGAGGGGGATCCGTGCTGGGGAGGGGGATGGGGGGGGATCCGTGCCGGGGAGGAGGACGGGGAGGGGGGTCTGTGCCGGGGAGGAGGAAGGGAGATCCGTGCCGGGGAGGAGGATGGGAGGTCCGTGCCGGGGAGGGGAATGGGGGGGGGGGGGGTTCCGTGCTGGGGAGGGAGATGGGAGGTCCGTGCCGGGGAGGTGGATGGGGGGGTCCGTGCCGGGGAGGGGGATGGGGGGGGGGTCCGTGCCGGGGAGGAGGATGGGGGGGGGTCCGTGCCGGGGAGGAGGATGGGGGGGTCCATGCTGGGGAGGGGGATGGGGGGGGTCTGTGCCGGGGAGGAGGATGGGGAGGGGGTCCGTGCCGGGGAGGGGGATGGGGGGGGTCCGTGCCGGGGAGGAGGATGGGGAGGGGGGTCCGTGCCGGGGTGGAGGAAGGGAGGTCCGTGCCGGGGAGGAGGATGGGGGGGGGGGGTCCGTGCCGGGGAGGGGGATGGGGGGGGGGTCCGTGCCGGGGAGGAGGATGGGGGGGTCCGTGCCGGGGAGGAGGATGGGGGGGGGGGTCCGTGCCGGGGAGGAGGATGGGAGGTCCGTGCCGGGGAGGGGGATGGGAGGTCCGTGCCAGGGAGTAGGATGGGGGGGTCCGTGCCGGGGAGGAGGATGGGGGGGTGGGGGTCCGTGCAGGAGAGGAGGATGGGGGGGGGGGGTCCGTGCCGGGGAGGAGGATGGGGAGGGGGATCCGTGCTGGGGAGGGGGATGGGGGGGGATCCGTGCCGGGGAGGAGGACGGGGAGGGGGGTCTGTGCCGGGGAGGAGGAAGGGAGATCCGTGCCGGGGAGGAGGATGGGGGGGGGGGTCCGTGCCGGGGAGGGGGATGGGGGGGGGGTCCGTGCCGGGGAGGAGGATGGGAGGTCCGTGCCGGGGAGGGGGATGGGAGGTCCGTGCCGGGGAGGAGGATGTGGGGGTCCTTGCCGGGGAGGGGGATGGGGGGGGGTCCGTGCCGGGGAGGAGGATGGGGGGGTCCGTGCCGGGAGGAGGATGGGGGGGGGGTCCGTGCCGGGGAGGAGGATGGGAGGTCCGTGCCGGGAGGGGGATGGGAGGTCCGTGCCAGGGAGTAGGATGGGGGGGTCCGTGCCGGGGAGGAGGATGGGGGGGTGGGGGTCCGTGCAGGAGAGGAGGATGGGGGGGGGGATCCGTGCCGGGGAGGAGGATGGGGAGGGGGATCCGTGCTGGGGAGGGGGATGGGGGGGGATCCGTGCCGGGGAGGAGGACGGGGAGGGCGGTCTGTGCCGGGGAGGAGGAAGGGAGATCCGTGCCGGGGAGGAGGATGGGCGGGGGGTCCGTGCCGGGGAGGGGGATGGGGGGGGGTCCGTGCCGGGGAGGAGGATGGGAGGTCCGTGCCGGGGAGGGGGATGGGAGGTCCGTGCCGGGGAGGAGGATGTGGGGGTCCTTGCCGGGGAGGGGGATGGGGGGGGGTCCGTGCCGGGGAGGTGGATGGGGGGGTCCGTGCCGGGGAGGGGGATGGGGGGGGGGTCCGTGCCGGGGAGGAGGATGGGGGGGGTCCGTGCCGGGGAGGAGGATGGGGGGGGTCCATGCTGGGGAGGGGGATGGGGGGGGGGTCCGTGCAGGGGAGGAGGATGGGGGGGTCTGTGCCGGGGAGGAGGATGGGGAGGGGGGTCCGTGCCGGGGAGGGGGATGGGGGGGGGGTCCGTGCCGGGGAGGAGGATGGGGAGGGGGGTCCGTGCCGGGGTGGAGGAAGGGAGGTCCGTGCCGGGGAGGAGGATGGGGGGGGGGGGGTCCGTGCCGGGGAGGGGGATGGGGGGGGGTCCGTGCCGGGGAGGAGGATGGGGGGGTCCGTGCCGGGGAGGAGGATGGGGGGGGGTCCGTGCCGGGGAGGAGGATGGGAGGTCCGTGCCGGGGAGGGGGATGGGAGGTCCGTGCCAGGGAGTAGGATGGGGGGTCCGTGCCGGGGAGGAGGATGGGGGGGTGGGGGTCCGAGCAGGAGAGGAGGATGGGGGGGGGGTCCGTGCCGGGGAGGAGGATGGGGAGGGGGATCCGTGCTGGGGAGGGGGATGGGGGGGGATCCGTGCCGGGAGGAGGACGGGGAGGGGGGTCTGTGCCGGGGAGGAGGAAGGGAGATCCGTGCCGGGGAGGAGGATGGGGGGGGGTCCGTGCCGGGGAGGGGGATGGGGGGGGGGTCCGTGCCGGGGAGGAGGATGGGAGGTCCGTGCCGGGGAGGGGGATGGGAGGTCCGTGCCGGGGAGGAGGATGTGGGGGTCCTTGCCGGGGAGGGGGATGGGGGGGGGGTCCGTGCCGGGGAGGGGGATGGGGGGGGTCCGTGCCGGGGAGGAGGATGGGGGGGGGGTCCGTGCCGGGGAGGAGGATGGGAGGTCCGTGCCGGGGAGGGGGATGGGAGGTCCGTGCCAGGGAGTAGGATGGGGGGGTCCGTGCCGGGGAGGAGGATGGGGGGGTGGGGGTCCGTGCAGGAGAGGAGGATGGGGGGGGGGGGTCCGTGCCGGGGAGGAGGATGGGGAGGGGGATCCGTGCTGGGGAGGGGGATGGGGGGGTTCCGTGCCGGGGAGGAGGACGGGGAGGGGGGTCTGTGCCGGGGAGGGGGATGGGGGGGGGGGTCCGTGCCGGGGAGGAGGATGGGAGGTCCGTGCCGGGGAGGGGATGGGAGGTCCGTGCCGGGGAGGAGGATGTGGGGGTCCTTGCCGGGGAGGGGGATGGGGGGGGGGGTCCGTGCCGGGGAGGAGGATGGGGGGGGTCCGTGCCGGGGAGGAGGATTGGGGGTCCATGCCGGGGAGGAGGATGGGGAGGGGGGTCCGTGCCGGGGAGGAGGATGGGGGGCTCCGTGCCGGGGAGGGGGATGGGGGGATCCGTGCCGGGGAGGGGGATGGGGGGGTGGTCCGTGCCGGGGAGGAGGATGGGGAGGGGGGTCCGTGCCGGGGAGGGGGATGGGGGGGACCGTGCCGGGGAGGGGGATGGGGGGGGGGGTCCGTGCCGGGGAGGGGGATGGTAGGTCCGTGCCGGGGAGGGGGATGGGGTGGTCCATGCCGGGGAGGGGGATGGGTGGGTGGTCCGTGCCGGGGAGGAGGATGGGGAGGGGGGTCCGTGCCAGGGAGGGGGATGAGGGGGTCCGTGCCGGGGAGGGGGATGCGAGGGCAAGTGAGTTGGTCCACCTGGCCAGGTGCCAGCCTCCAACAGTTGGACCCATGCGGTCCATGCCACCTGGCAGGGGGGAAGGAGGGGATGTGGGCAATGATGACATGTCATTGTTCCCACCCCCCCCCCACCAGGCCGTCATGTTTTCCGATCATCCAGCGATGTCGGCCGCCGTGGCGGCAGCCGCTAATGTCTATGTTGCCCTGGATGAGGAGGAGGAGGAGGAGGAGCGTGCCAGAGCGGCAGCGCAGGCTGCCGCAGAGGTGCAGGCGGCAGCCGCCCAGGCTGGAGGGACACCTGACCGACAGGACAAGGAGGGGGAGGAGGACGTCGCGGCCCCACGGCAACGGAGGCACCCGAGGGCGCCCCGTGTGTACCGGCCGCGGCAGTCATACCAGGACCTCACGGACCGGGAATGCAGGAGGAGACTCCGGATGAGGCGGGAAACCGTGGCACACATCTGCCACCTGCTGGCACACCTGTCGCCGCGTGGCACTGGCGGGGGACTCCCTCTCCCCGTGTCCGTCAAGGTTACGGTGGCCCTGAAATTTTATGCAACGGGGTTATTCCAGGCACCGAGTGGGGACCTGTCCGGCATATCGCAGATATCGGTGCATCCGGGCAGTGACAGATGCCCTATATGCCATGGCGCACCGCTACATCCGCTTCCCTGTGGACCGGGCCAGCCAAGATGCCCGGGCCGTGGGCTTCTCTGCCGTGGCCGGGTTCCCCATGGTCCAGGGCGCGATTGATGGGATGCACGTCGCCGTGCGGCCACCTGCAGATAACAAGGCCGTGTTCACCAATAGGAAGGGGACCTATTCGATGAACATACAGGTTGTCTGCGACCACCGCATGATGGTCCTGCATGTCTGCGCCCGTTACCCAGGCAGTGTACATGACTCATACGTGTTCTCGCGGTCATCCATCCCCGGCATGTACGAGGGACGCCATCACCAGCTGAGGGGCTGGTTGCTGGGCGACAGGGGCTACCCATTGCGATCGTGGCTGATGACGCCTGTACGGAGGCCACACAATAAGGCGGAGAACCGCTACAATGATGCCCATGTAGCGACAAGGGGAGTGATAGAGAGGTGCTTTGGCGTGCTGAAGATGCGTTTCAGGTGCCTGGACCTCTCTGGGGGCGCCCTCCAGTATCGGCCAGATAGGGTCGGCCGCATCATTGTGGTGTGCTGCGTCCTGAACAACATAGCCCAACAGAGGGGCGATGTGCCGCAGGCAGAGGAGGGCGGAGTGGAGGAGCAGCAGGAAGAGGCGCAGACCGCCCCAGATGAGGGGGATGGGGGCAATGGTCAGGGCAGACGGGGTAGACATAGGCGGGTGGCTGTCCACCGTTACCGGCTGGCCCAGCGGGCACGGGACAGACTGATAGCCGCCTGCTTCACTGACTAGATGGGCGTGGGAATCGGGTAGTGTGGCCACAGGCCGCACACCATGGCAACAGCCTACCACCCACACCCCCCACCCATCCACCCACCCAGCACCCTCACCCCCCTCCCCAACCCCACCCACCCCACCCGCATGCATACCACCCCCCCCCCATTGCCGATCCACCGGCGGCACAACGGGCCGGGCTCACCCAGTTGCGGGTGGACGCGTGTCTATCGCAGGCCATGGAGGATGATGACAACCCGCCCTGCGATGAGCTCCTGGCTCCACATCGTTGGACTATTTCTGACCCATGGCCACAGTACCACCATCCACTCGGACCATCCCTGCATGCGGCTGTGACACTGCAGCGCACGGTCCCGTCCTCTGCCCGGGAGGATGTTGATGGCGGCCCAGGGGGAAGGGGGCAGACTCACCTGGGGCTGAGGTAAGACCACCCCTCACACACACACTTGCGCTCAACGTACATGACACCCCCACACGCTTTGGACAGAGCACAAAGGCAGCTTCTGTAGGTGTAACATTGACTTTAATAACCAAAGGAGTTCATGCACGTGCCCTAGCCCCTAAAACTAATCTGTGCCCTGCACCCGTGCCAACTTACTCAGTGCCTAATTGTTTGGCCTTACGGGCCCTTTTACTATGTCTACGTGGTTCCCCAGATTGTACAGCAGAACTGGAGGTGGACTCCTGTGATTCCTGTCCTCTGACACAGGATCCCTTTGGCGGCCGTTTCCTGGGGCGTCCTGGCCTAGATGGGCCAGGCTGCGGCCCGGGCGACTGGGATGGCGATCTGCCAGCCTGTCCTGCCCGTTGCCCACCCGATGCACCTGGGACGGAAGGGGGGGAGTCCGAGGTGTCGCGGTGTTCCGGGACCTCCCCTACAGGGGGAGACAGGACTGTATGCAGCAGTTCTAGGATTGCAGACGCAGCCCGTGCTGGTATCGACAGGGGTCTGCAGGTTTGCAGCCATGGAGCCCAGGGGGTTGGCAAACCCTGTCTGTGACTGTGCGACGCCGGCTCGCACATGGCCACTGGCGCCGATGCCCTCAGCGATGGCCTCCTGTGACTGGGCCATGGCCTGCAGATACTGGGCCATGGCCTGCAGAGACTGGGCTATGGCCTGCTGAGACTGGGCTATGGCCTGCTGAGACTGGGCCATGGCGTTGAGCGCCTCTGCCATCTGGCGCTGGCACTGGCTCATGGCCTCCTGTGAGAGGGCAGCCATGTCCTGGGCCACAGACGCCGCCTGCACGGAAAGCCCCAGGCCTCGCAAACCGTTCCCCATGTCTGACACCGTCGCACCCATTGCCTCCACCGCGGACGCCACCCGTGCGGTGTCGGCCTGGGTGGCACGCATGACCGGCACCACTCCCAGCTCCTGGACGCGGGTGGACTCCTCCACCTGCGACTGCAGCCGCCGCAAGCCGGCCGTCACCCTCTTCGCTCGTCTCCAGGAACCCGGGATCCATCTGGGCGGCAGATGTTCGCTTGGGCTGGGCTGCCCTCCGACCGCCTGGCCCCTCTGCTGCTCCTACCTCCACCTGCTGTACCGGGACGGCTGTGTTGTGCGCACCAGTGAGTGTACCAGACGCCTCATCACTAAAGTGCCCAACCGAGGTGAGTGTTTCTGCGATGGTGGAGGGTGTTGGTGACAGCAGTGGCGTTGTGTCGTGCTCTTCATCCCACTCTGAGTCCATGGCACTTTGGGGTGGGGGTTCGTCTCCACCCATCCACTCTGAGTCTTTCGTCTTCGTATCTTTCGTATTTCGTCTTCCTGGGTAGTGCTGTCCCGGGTAGTGCTGTCCCGGGTAGTGCTGTCCCGGGTAGGGGTGTCCTGGGTAGTGGTGTCCTGGGTAGTGGTGTCCTGGGTAGTGGTGTCCTGGGTAGTGGTGACCTGGGTAGTGGTGTCCTGGGTAGTGGTGTCCTGGCTCGGCTGTGACGGGGGCCTGTGGCTGCCCCTCTCATCGCTGGGTGGCACACGCCTCCGTCGTCGCACCTGCACGTGACGGGGGCGTCGTCTCTCTGTTGCTCCAGGTCTCTCCGTCTCCCGTGGTGTGCGAGGGGCATCCTGCGGGCGTCGCATGCCGGCGGGTCCGGGTCTCTCCCTCTCCCGTGGTGTGCGAGGGGCATCCTGCGGGCGTCGCATGCCGGAGGGTCCGGGTCTCTCCGTCTCCCGTGACCTCCGAGGGGCATCGTGCGGGCGTCGCATGCCGGAGGGTCCGGGTCTCTCCGTCTCCCGTGGTCTCCAAGGGGCATCGTGCGGGCGTCGCATGCCGGAGGGTCCGGGTCTCTCCGTCTCCCGTGGCCTCCGAGGGGCATCCTGCGGGCGGTCTGCATCTGCGGGGATGGGTGCCTCGATGTTTGCTCCTGCGATACACAATGAAGCATGCATGGTTAGACACGCAGGCAGTGATCAGGTGATATGGGGGAGGGGGATATAGGGGAGGGGGGATATGGGGACGGGCTGTCGGTGGCTCACTTGCTACTACGCCCCCGACTTCTGCATCAGCAACCTCCTGGTCCTCAGGTCCGCCAGCCAGTTCCAGGGCCCTTTCCTCGTGTTCGGTCAGTGGCCTCTCATCAGCGGGGCCTCCTCCAGTCCTCACATGCTCCCTGGTGTTGTGTGCGCGTTTCTCCTGTGGCGGCGAGGGGGGGGGGGCGGGTGGCAGGGGTAAAAGACAATAGTGTTAGGCAGGTATATGAATGCACGCCATCGGTTGCGCGTGTATTGCAGAGGTTAAGGTTAGGGCTGGATTCACTTGGGGATGTGGGGGATATGGGGGAGGGGGATATGGGGGAGGGGGGGATATAGCGAGAGGGGATATGGGGGAGGGGGGATATGGGGAGGGGGGATATGGGGAGGGGGGATATGGGGGAGGGGGGATATGGGGAGGGGGGATATGGATATCGGGCGGGGTGGTGGGGGAGGCTCACCCTGCTTGCTCTGACGAGGTCGTTCACCTTCTTGTGGCGCTGGGTGCCTGTCCGTGGTGTCAGGGCCACAGCGGTGACGGCCTCTGCCACCTCCCTCCACAGACGCCGGCTGTGGCGTGGGGCAACTCTGCGACCGTGCCCGGGATACGGGGCCTCCCTCCTCTGCTCCACTGCGTCCAGGACGCCTCCACATCCCGTGACTGGAACCTCGGGGCTGAGCGGCGGCCAGCCATCCAGTCGGGTGTTCCGGTCGGGTGGGGGGGAGCAGCGCGTCCTTATGAGCCATCACGCCGTGCGACGTGTATGACGCTGCACGGCGTGAACCACGTGCGCAAGCGCGGATCCCGTCACGTCGCTGCTAGCCCATTTCGGGCCGGAGACTTTGCAACGATTTTTCCGGCGTGACGCAAGTCAGATTTGCGCCGTTTTTTGCGCTGATCGGCGGACTTTGCGCCGATAACGGAGAATTTCGCCCCTGATCTTTTAAGTAAAAGATAAAGTGCACAAATTAAAATTCTTGATAGTACCTGAAGATCGTGAGTCATTATAAGGTGATGAAGCATGTGAAGCACTGGAGCTGGTGAAAAGTGTGTACAGCATTGACTGCACTGGACACACAGTGGATCAGGAGAGTCCATTGTGCAGACTTTTACAGAAATATTCCAGGTTTTGGTGTTTTACCTTTCATTTACAAGATTCAACTAAAAAAGGATGCTCAACCGGTGATACAGGCTCCGAGAAGAGTTCCAGCATCATTACGT
The DNA here is from genome assembly GCF_047496885.1 of Scyliorhinus torazame. Lineage (NCBI taxonomy): Eukaryota > Metazoa > Chordata > Chondrichthyes > Carcharhiniformes > Scyliorhinidae > Scyliorhinus > Scyliorhinus torazame. The sequence goes on along the minus strand of NC_092714.1, from coordinate 93,177,588 downwards.
GAACGTCTCAAGGCTGAATTAGACAGGATGACACATCTTGACGTTACAAAAAAAAGATTGAAGAGCCAACAGATTGGGTCAATTTGATGGTATGTGTAAAAAAAAGAAACAATGATTTTTAATTATGTATGGATCCCAAAGATTTAAATGCGAAGATAAAAAGGGAACACTATCCGATAAATAAAAGAGAGAATAACAAGTGAGATGTCTGGTGCAAAATATTTCAGCAAACCTGCTGCTTTGCAAAGATTCTGGCAGCTCAAGCTAGCTCAAGAAAGTACCATGTGCCAAGACCTCAGAAAGTCCCTTCAGTACTGCATTTGGCAGATATTGTTTTCTTCGTATGCCCTTTGGCATAATCTCAGCATTAGAAATATTCCACAGAGCGTTGGATCACATTGTTGAAGGCATTCAGGGCGTTTGAATGTACTTCAGTGACATAATAATTTGGGGTTCCACCCAAGACGAACACAATGACAGGCTATTTAGGGTATTACAAAATATCAGAAGAAATGGGCTACGACTCAATAAGGCCAAATGTTCAAGAAGGAAATGTTCCTAGCAGACTGATTATCTGGTCAAGGAATAGAGCCTGATGACATGAAGATACAAGTCATCATAAATATGCCTCGGATACTCAAATTATCCAGAGATAGCACAATTGTCTGGCTCACCAGCAAATTATGTGATCATGCATACAAAAGCAACATTTGCAAGACATGGAATACCTGAGGTAGCAATGAGTGATAATGGACCATGCTTCGACAGTAAAGAATGGCAGGAATTTGCACAGCAATATGATTTTAAGCATGTAACGTCAAGTCCATTACACCCGCAATCAAATGGCAAAGCAGAAACAGGGGTTCAGTTAGTCAAGCAATTACTGAAGAAGGCGACGGACAGTAAAGGTGATCCATATTAAGCACTACTCAGCTATCGAACATCTCCATAAAGTTGTGGTTTATCGCCAGCAGCAATGTTGATGAATCGGAAACCACAAACAACTCTGCCATGCCATACCAAGCAAAGGCTGAATGAAAAGATAAGAGATCAAATGGAATCTCAGAAGAAGAAACAAAAGGAATATTATGACAAGTCTACCAGGAGTCTGAAGCCTGTGAAACCAAATTACATGGTGAGCGTGGAGTATCCTGATGGCTGGTCAAAATGTGCTAAAGTATTGCAGAAAACAGATCCAAGGTCCTATATAGCGATAACTGAGCAAGGACAGGTTTTAAGGAGGAATAGACGAGCACTCCTAAAAGTGAAACAACCGGGCCAGGATTCTCCAAAATCCCGACCAAGTGTTGACGCCGATGTAAACACTGGAGTGTTTCACGCCGGCGTCAACGGGCTTCTTGGCCGAGTGATTCAGTGGGCCACAGGGGGCCAGCACAGTGCCGGAGTGCTGCACGCTGCTCCGGGGCCGGTACACGGCCCTGCACTGCCGGCGCGGATCCGCACATGCGCATGGTGGCTGTTTCCGCGCCGGCGCATGGGCATGGTGGCCATCCCGTGTCGGCGCATGAGCGTGGTCGGCGGTTTTGTGCCAGGGCCACGCAACACGGTGTAGTGACACAGCGGGCCCTCGCAGAAGGAGGTGGGCCACCTCCCGATCGCGAGCGTCTGCCGATCGGTAGCCCTCGAGTCTACCGATTGGCAGGCGTGCGCGATCTGGAAGGGGCCTACCTCCTTCCGCGCGGGCCTGCTGTGTCACTACGTCATGTTGCACGGCCATCGTGCAGGCCCTCCCGGAGTCTGACCCACTGCCCCCCCCACCAGGACAGCCACCGCGGTCACGGGTCTGAGCTCCTGCCAGGTGATACCAGGTTGGAACCGCACCAGCAGAACCCGGTGGGAAATCAGCTGGTCGACCGCGGAGAATCGCCACGGGGGGCCGTTTTCAACGGCCCCTGACCAGCGCCGCATCGACCGCGTGCGCACGACTAGCGCCGATTCTCCAGTCGCCGGAGAATCGCGTCCCACCGTCGGAATGGCGTGGCGGGAATTTCTGGCGTCACCACCGATTCTCCGACCCGGCCCAGGCTTGGAGAATCCCAACCCCTTTTGTTGAACAGCAAGGCAAGGAAGTATAGGAAAGTTCACATTAATCGAAACTGACACAAGCAGTGAATGAGTTAAATGTCAATGAACAGAATGATGTTCAGAACAATGATACAATCATAGTAGATGCACCTACAGAAGATCAGAACTATCACACAGATTCACCAGATTTAACAAAGTTGAGACGATCAACGAGAAACAGAAAGAAACAGGAACGGTAGGATCAGTAAATGAGCAATATAACTGTACACGATGTAAAATACATTGTTATGCATATCTTATGTAATATTTACTGTGTAGCTATCTGACATGGACACTTCCAACTAAGCACAGAGCAACTCGCAAAGACTGATGGGTAAAATGGACAAGCCAAGAGTCAGGCAGGTTCTGAGCCTGAAATACATATCTGTCAGCAAAGTCTAGATGGTATCGAAACCCCGTCCCATTAGCACTCCCTGTCCAAGGGAAACGCAAACAACAGGGTCAATGACCGCTTGAGACATGCCCATTCATCCAGATCCCCGCCCACTTATTGGCTAAGGAATCGAACGGAGTGATCAGGGATCACCCAATTAGTAAGGCCCAAATCGAAGGACTGCCCAAAAGAGCTCGAAAGCCCCCAAGTATAAAGGAAGAGTTTGCCATATGCTCGCTCTCTTTTGGCCTTGGTACCCCGGTCATGGCCATTGCCAACTGCAGAAACACCAGAAGCAAGTTCAAGTTCAATGCCCACTACCAGAAGGATGAGCCCAGCTGAGCAGCAGTTACCACTTCGAACCCAAGAGATCCTGAACAGCGGCCACTGTTTCCTGACCTAAACCGGGTGCCTGAAGTTAAGTACAGGTTGTCTTCGTAATAGTTGTAGTTAACTAGTAGTGTTTATGTTGCATGATTGATTGTCCGTAAATAAAGTACCCTTGACTTTGAACTAACTAACTGGTGTTTGGCTCTTTGATCGATAGCCGGTTGAAACTTGTGGTGGTATCATTCGATACCTGGCGACTCTAAGCATTCGGACATAGACAATATAGAAAGAATGTAAGTTCACTGATTACCCTAATTGGAACAGAGCCAGAGTAAAGAGCATAGTAAAGAGAAATTGCACAACAGTTATTGGCGACTCCGCTGGGACCCGACCCAGAAGTGACCGTGGCACTCCGAGAGAACCCACAAAAGCATTTGAATTAGACTCCAAATTGGCAACGTAAAAGAAACCACAAGCGAAACCAGTATCGATCAAACCTCCAGAATTTGGAATTGTGTAATTTGCATGCGTACTAACAAAACGATATAAGGTAAACTCGATAGATTTTGTTGCGTGCAACTTTCGGGAGTTGCGTAAACCGGAAAATAGCATAAGCCGTACCCGTGTTTGCACCACCGCTTTATTCCCCCTTGTTCCAAATTTCTGGTAGAAAGAATATTTGTAGGGATGGCCATGAAGGCAATGGAACGCCTTATGCATCCACAAGAGCCCGAGGCCACAGCGACCAAGAGATCAGAACAGTGTCCCATTTCGGAAGAAGAGATTAGGAAATACCTAAATGGGAAAGGATGGCCCCTTTGGTCGGAATTTTGCTCCAATGAAGAGACAGGTCTTGGCAGCATCGGACAGACTTGGTGAGACAGCCTGACCGACATCCATAAAAAGAGTTTAGCTAAGGTTCGTAAGCCGATGGCAATCGTGTCCTGTCTGGCACAATTGCGAGGCACAGAGGAGGTCGTGAGGACGCTCCGCAAGCAGCTTGAGGAGAAGGAGAAAAGTAGAGAGGGTGATTTTAAGTGAATGCGAGAAATTAAATGTACAGCTCCGGGAGCAGTTAGCAGCGAAGGACAAGGAAATGGATGATGTCAAGAGGGCACATCAATCCTGTCTCGTCCACCCTAGCAGCTTCCAAATCTAATATGTTAAGGCCTACCAGGACACACAGCGTGCTGTATTGGTAAGAAAAGAGACAGAGAATCAGGTACAGATCCTAAAGAAACAATGCGATGATTTGAAAGCAGCCCTCCGAGCACTCCACAGTTCCACCACGGAACAGAGGCAGAGTTTGGTGAATCATGCCAAATGCAGGCAGCAAATTGCTATCAGTTCAGAATGGGTTTACAGACACCTTTGGCCCACAGCTAGACCAGGAAGACGGCCCCAATTAGCAGGAACTCAGTGAAACGGCCCAACGGTACGTAAGTGAGACCGAGAATCAAAATAGAGCTCCCCAGGCCCCGAAAAGAAAAGCACCTGCACCACCGACTGCACAGGCAGCACCCAACCCAATGAACCCCATTACCACGCAGCGTAGGGTTACCATGGAAAGCCAACCCGATTTTGTATACACCACCACATTATCGATCACCCAGTTACAAGATGCCCGCGAGAAGCTAGAGGCGTTCCACCCCACATCGGACCCACATCACTTTTTCGAGTTAGTAAAACAACAAACCCTGATGTATGGTTTAGACGAGCCGGAGCAGGTTAAGCTCATAGTTATGTGCTTATACCCGTCCATTAGTTCAGCCCTTCCCGACCCACAAAATGTAGGAGGAGGTAGCCTCCAGAAAATGAAAACGGACATTTTAGACGCCAGAGGATATAACAGAGGAGATCCGGTAGACGGATTCAACCGCTGCAGGCAGAAAAAGGGAGAGCACCCAACAGCGTTTGCTGGACGCCTTTGGATCCATTTTACTGCGGCATTCAGTGAGTTAGCCCACACCCATTTGTCAGTAGACAATACGGCCAAATGGACCCGTACGTTAGTGTCCCTTGCCACAGAAGCAGGACAGAAGGCATGCGCCAATTATGACCCCTCAGACCCAGCACACAATGAAGTGTGGGTTCTGAAACAATTGTCCAGACTTGGGAACAGTCGGCACAGAAAAGGACAGAACATGAGAGAGTAGACTCCACAATGAACCCAGTAAAGGCACACCAAGACCCCACATGGGTAAATGAAGGCAGCGGTACAGCGCAGCACCCCAAGACACAGGAATGCTACAATTACGGACATGAAGGACATTATGCCCGTGAATGCAATGCCCCCCTGAAGTAGCAACAGAATCAGCCCAACCCCCCCACCCAGGGAACCATACCCAAGGGAGCAATACACCAGAGAGCCTGCTCCATCTTATGTGCCCCAGGGGTTATGTTACAACTGTGGGCAGCCAGGGCACTTTGCCCGAGATTGCAGGAGACACCCACCACCAGCTCGGCTAGCCCCCAGATATGAAAGTGAACACCACCCACAGCAGCTACAAGGTCCCAACTGCCCCATGCACACTGTGAGCGCTTACCCGCCATTTCTCATGGCAGGGACACCTCAGTAATGCCACATCATTTTTGTTTCTCTCCTCCTTCCTCTCTTCTTCAGTCACACTACACTGACTCCATATGCTAGTTACACCCCAAGCCAAATGTGATTTACGGTAGCCTACTCTCTGATGGAGCCTGCCCGTTTTTTCTTTTCTTTAATTTGTTATTTTTATATGTTGAATGTTTATTTATTTGTGCGACTACTCGTGTTGATCTCACTTAATTTCTTGATGCAGTTTCTTCTTTCGGTCTCACACCAATCGTCGCTGGAACAGTCCAATTGCGCGCGTTACCCACCTCCACCCCCCTCACCACACAGGCCCCGAACACGACCATCCAGCACACACACCCAGCCACCGATACCCCCACATGGTGTGAGACCCTCATCAAGTGGTATTCCCTGTCCTACACAGTGGAAGCCTTACTAGTAATAACCATATTGTACAGCATCATTCAGACAATTAGACTGCGAAAATGAAGATGGAGAGCCTCCCGCCCCCCCAGTATATACATTCAGAGCCCCTTTCCTCGGACTCCAACAGACCCCACACTCTTTATGAACCTTGTCTTTAATAAATTCCGCGGTTGTTGTTTTGTGAATAACGTTTATTTTTCTGCGTATGTAAGTCTCAGTGATAGGAAGAAATGCGATGCTGCTATCGGATATTTTTTGTATTGTAACATAAGTTTGGATTGTAACTAGCAGCATGAAGCATGAGTGTAGTTTAGTTAGAGGCAGTTAGAGATTCCCCTTTTTCTGAATGTTAAATGGCCCCCTAGAGGTTCTTAGACATGTGTTGTTTAGGGAAATTAGGTAAATGTTTTTGGACCCATAGGACAGAGTAGAGTAGAACCTGTCCTTGGTTAAGGGTACACGGCATCCCAAGAGAACAAAGAAGACCCAGTATTGTGATCCTTCACGCTTCGCGTCGTGGATCAAGAGGACGAAGTGAAGCCATCTGACATGGCCACTTCCAACTGAGCACAGAGCAACTCGCAAAGACCGATGGGTAAAATGGATAATCCAATCGTCAGGCAGGTTCTGAGCCTGAAATGCATATCTGTCATCAAAGTCCAGATGGTATCGAAACTCCGTCGCATTAGCATGTTAATCAGGCCGATTAGCAGGTGATGGCCCATCTCCCCTAACACAAAGGACTGGTATTCCAGCAACCGGGACAGTCCCAGACATTTCGGCGCCACTCCCTGTCCAAGGGAAACACAAACAACAGGGTCAATGACCGCTTGAGACACGCCCAGTCATCCAGATCCCCACCCACTTATTGGCTAAGGAATCGAACGGAGTGATCAGGGATAACCCAATTAGTAAGGCCCAAATCGAAGGACCGCCCAAAAGAACATGAAAGCCCCAGGTATAAGGAAGAGTTTGCCATATGCTCGCTCTCTTTTGGCCTTGGTATACCGGTCACGGCAATTGCCAACTGCAGCAACACCAGAAGCAAATTTGAGTTCAACGCCCGCTACCAGAAGGATGAGCCCAGTCGAACAGCAGTTACCCCTTCGAACCCAAGAGATCCCGAACAGCGGCCAGTTTCCTGACCTAAACCGGGTGCCCGAAGTTAAGTACAGGTTGTCTTAGTGATAGGTGTAGTTAACTAATAGTGTTTATGTTGCATGATTGATTGTCTGTAAATAAAGTACCCTTGACCTTGAACTAACTAACTGGTGTTTGGCTCTTTGATCGATAGCCGGTTGAAACTTTGTGGTGGTATCATTCGATACCTGGCGACTCTAAGCACTCGGACATAGACAATATAGAAAGAAGGTAAATTCACTGATTACCCTAATTGGAACAGAGCCAGAGTAAAGAGCATAGAAAAGTGAAATCACACAACAACTGAAATAATGTATTCTATGTTTTCTTTGAAATTTCAAGGAAAGGGGATGTAGTGATATGCATAAATACGTGTGTGTGTAAATATGTATCGCCTCCAACCAGTAGGTATCAGGCAAGTAATAGCATGTGACACTGTAGCCTGGAGAGTGTATGGAGGAGAAATCATCGTGGTCAGTCTTTTGTATTAGTTCCAGTTTTATACCTGTAGTTTCCTACCCATCCTTTATTATACTATAATAAAATGAACTAGACTTGAATGAGATGTTCTTTCATACGCCAACTCAGAAATTGTCTCTGCAGAAAAATATAACACAAGAACAGGACGGTTCCTTGCATATTCCCTTGCCCACTCTGATCCCCAGCCATCCATCAGTCTGGACATCCCTTCCCTCACATTTGAAATCACTGTGATGATCCTTCAGGAAGGAACTGTGCTCAGTCATTGCAACTGGCCATGGATATCTGGATGGTGAGGTGGTGAGCTCTAGCAAGGTGGCAGGGTGTGGGGAGACCATGGAGGAACCTTACTTGCAGTCATTGGCGACCATGGAGAGATGCAACCCCCTTGGCACTTGATCCTCAGCTAACATCTCTGACACCTAAATATAGGTCTCAGCCTTGTATTAGACAGTATGGGTAGTTAAAGATCCTATGGGTTAACTGTGGGGGCTATTTCATGTCACCTGCATGAAGTTCAGGATACCAACAGGGTGCAATTGGTTTTTCCTTCAGGGTGTAGCAGTGCTAATAAGCCGCCTGCCTTCACAAGCTGGAGATTTCAGAGAGCTCATAACACACTTTAGTCTACTGGATTGCTATTCCTCAGGTACTCCACCACCCGAGTGGGGTCCGAGTTGCTTTGCCACATCCGTGCCCACCCCATGTGCTCCACACATGCCCACGACAGACACCTTCGCCGTGGACTCCTTTACTATGGCGAAAAACTACATACCTTAGAGAGCAGCGGCAATGGTCACATAATCCATAAACCATGATGTTAGTGACCCCCCATGAGTCAAGCCCAGCCGCTGCCCTCTTCTTTCTCCCACCTCACCTGAACCCCCTCCCGAACTGGCCAGTATCTTCTGCCCCCTTGGACTCCCTGGTGCTCAGTGGAGACAGTGGAGCTCACCACCTTCCTCCCTTTTGGAGATCATGGCGCCTGGTTCCCATTTTTAAAGAGCAGTAGTCATTCGTGCCAGCTGGTGATCTGAAGATTTGTTGAGGGCAGAGGGTTGGGAAGATCGCGATCAGAAATCTTGCTGGCGCAAATCCCGTTTTTGGCCTTTCGCCAGATTTACTGGCTATTATGGGAATTGCACCCGTAGCTAACGCGCCCCCTAAATCCCACCCTCTGTTACCCCATCTTGCAGTCTTGGGTGATTTCAATCTTTTACCACAACATGGCTTTCATGTCAATGGTGGATGAATTACTCCTAGCCTGTAGACTCTGTCCACCCATTAGTATGGCTTTGTACTCGCATCTACATTGTAGTAGTGCCTCTATGAGAAAACCTTTGGGTTGCTCAAAGATGTCTTTTTGGAATGCTTCCATTAGATGTGACCATGATCTTGATTTTCCTATTGGCTAGCTCTGCTGCTATTATGTCACGATCATGACCTTTGTCTCTGCATCTACTTATGAAGTGGTCAATGGTCTCAATCAGTTGTTCCTGAAATACAGGAATTTCAGACAGTGTATTCAGCAGTTGAGCTTCACTTATAATTGATCATCAAGTGTTAACCATAAGCCCTCTGGAATTTTATGGTGATCTTTGGACATACCTGTCTGCAAAGGCCTTCATTGCCAAAGCAATTTTAATTTTATTAGAAAATGCTGGATAAACTCAGCAGGTCTGGCAGTATCTGTGGGGCGAGAAACAGAGTTAACATTTCAAGTATATAAGACTCTTCTAAAGATGCTGCCAGACCTGCTTTGTATACCCAGCATTTTCTGTATGTATTTCCGATTTGAGCATCCACAGTATTTTGCTATAATTTTAAAAGCTTGTTTACCTGCTTTGGAAATGTTGAGGAATTTTAAACACAGATCAACACATTGTTGGTACAAAGTAAATTCAGAAAGAAAGTCCATTGCCTTCCAATTGAGTGTTGGAAATATTGTGGTCATCTTTTAGCTTTGTGTAGGTTTTTTAATGTCAGCTCGAGCTTCTGACATTTCATTCAGCTCTGTTAGGGTTAATTTAGCTCTCAGTGGCAGCACCTTTCGTGGCCACTGCCTTGGCTGGTTATAGGTTACTGCTTGACTGCAATGGTGACACTGTTGAGCTCTTTCTGATTTTTTCATGGTTTTCTTAAGCTCCACCCACAAAACAGCAATTTTTGCAGTGAAATGGTGGCCGGAGTTCAAAGATGAAATCAAACAGAGGAGAAAAGCATTTTGACAGGTTTCATTTAGCTGCTCGGAGCTGTTACTGGGTAGTTTCTCTCCATCAGCCCAGCCTATGCTGTTTAGCTTAGCAGTAATGGTGTCACTCCAATCTGTGGAGTTCTGCTTAAAGCAAAACTACCTGGAGTGTGCTGTTTAATTTATGTTCCTGCTTAAACTACACAGGAGGTAGACTTACTATTAAGCTCTCCCAAATTTGAACAATCTTACCAGAGCTGCCTGAAGCAAGGCATCATCGCAGAACAAAGAGATGGTCAATATAGGATTTCTACAGAGCTGCAGAAGGACTTACACATGGTACATTTTGATAGTAATTACACTTTGCACCAGTTTCTTTCTTTTATTTGTATTATGCTCAGTCAAATCTTCAAAAGCCATGCTGTTAACATGACACCATGTTATATTCTGCTTCTCTTCGACCAATCATTCACAAGGACTGGTGAAGCAATGATATGTATTATTTACTTAAAGATAAGATGATGGGAACGATTCAGCAGACTTGAGTTAAAGTACACTGAATGGCACATTTAGCGGGATGTTGCCTGGCTCCGCAATGCCGAGAAACATTCTGCTGTTCAATGACACTTTGCCTTTTTTTTGCTCTCGGTGAGATTCTCTCCACCGAGGCCGCACTTAGAGTGATTTCCTGATGGCAAGCTTTGGAACAGTTCCTCGGGGATCGAGGTGCCATTTTGTTTGGCTGCCCTGGACTTTCCCATCTTTCAGGTTCCTCCCCATTTGTGACCCCACCCCTCCCACCCCACAACCTTGAGTAGGCCAGGATGTCAAGCTGACACTGCCAGGGATTGGGCCCAGGGCCTTACCAGGCAGAGTAGGGGGTGGGGGGATCCTGGGAGACTCCACAAAGCTGGAGGCTGGGGGGGGAGTCGAAAACAGGGGTGGGGGCTGAAAGGAGGAGAAAAAACCATCAGAGCAGCCTTCTATAAATGGCGCCCTAATCTGCAAGGAGCCTTTCCTGCTGGAAATCTCCCTAAGTGCAGCGTTGGCAAAAAGAATCTCCCCGAGGCCAAAGAAAACGGCAAAATGCTGTTGGATAGTCGGATGTTTCTTGCTGGTGGTGAGAAGCACCCCACTAAACATGCCATTCAGGGCAGCACACGGCGCAGTGGTTAGCACTGCTGCCTCACGTGCCGAGGACCCAGGTTTGGTCCCAACCCCGGGTTACTGTCTGTGTGGAGTTTGCACATTCTCCCCATGAAAAAATGAAAATGAAAATCGCTTATTGTCACAAGTAGGCTTCAATGAAGTTACTGTGAAAAGCCCCTAGTCGCCACATTCCGGCGCCTGTTCGGGGAGGCTGGAATGGGAATTGAACCGTGCTGCTGGCCTGCCTTGGTCTGCTTTAAAAGCCAGCTATTTAGCCCTGTGTGCTAAACCAGCATGTCTGCGTGGGTCTCACCCCTACAACCCAAAGATGTGCAAGGCAGGTGAATTGGCCATGCTAAATTGCCCTTAATTGGAAAAAATAATTGGGTACTCTCAATCTATAAATAAAAACTAAACGTGCCATCCAAGGAACTTTAACGCAAATCCACTGAATCGTGCCCCTAATCTCTCCCACTGTTGATTCCAAACAAGTCATGGAATTAATATATCATATCCTGTCAAGGTGTGTAATGGTTGCCAGTAGTTCAGGATACTCCACCTTAAAGATATAAGCACTGAAGCCGTCCATGTCCAAACGTAGCAGGACCTGGACAATATGCAGGCCTGGGCTGACAAGTGATAAGGAATATTTGCACCACACAAGTGCCAGGCAACAGCCATCTCCAACAAAAGCCATCTCCAACCATCACCTCTTGACATTCAATGGCATTGCCTATTTTTAACCCCCCACTATCAACATCCTGGAGGTCACCATTGATCAGAAACTTAACAGGACTAGCCATTGGGTGGTTATGGAGAGTTGTTTTTCAAACTGGAGGCCTGTGACCAGTGGTGTGCCTCAAGGATCGGTGCTGGGTCCGCTGTTATTTGTTATATATATTAATGATTTAGATGAGAATGTAAGAGGCATGGCTAGTAAGTTTGAAGATGACACCAAGATTGGTGACATAGTGGATAGTGAAGAAGGTTATATAAGATTGCAACAGGATCTTGACCCTTTGGGCCAGTGGGTCGATGAATGGCAGATGGAGTTTAATTTGGATAAATGTGAGGTGATGCTTTTTGGCAGATCAAATCAGGGCAGGACTTACTCAGTTAATGATAGGGAGTTGGGGAGAGTTACAGAACAAAGAGATCTATGGGTACAGATTCAAAGCTCCTTGAAGGTGGAGTTGCAAGTGGACAGGGTGGTGAAGAAGGCATTCAGCATGCTCGGTTTTATTGGTCAGAATATTGAATGCAGGAGTTGGGATGTCTTGTTGAAGTTGTACAGGGCATTGGTAAGACCACACATGGAATACTGTTTTCTGTTCTGGTCACCCTATTATAGGAAGGATGTTGTTAAACTAGAAAGAGTTCAAAAGAGATTTACGAGGATGCTAGCAGGACTTGATGGACTGGAGTTATAAGGAGAGGCTGGTTAGGTTGGGACTTTTTTCCCTGGAGCGAAGGAGGCTTAGGAGTGAACTTATAGAGGACTATAAAATAATGAGGAGCATAGATTTATTTTTTTAAATAAATTTAGCGTACTCAATTCATTTTTTCCAATTAAGGGACAATTTAGCGTGGCCAATCCATCTAGCCTGCACATCTTTGGGATGTGGAGGTGAAACCCACGCAAACACAGGGAGAATGTGCAAACTCCACACAGACAGTGACCCAGAGCCGGGATCGAACCTGGGACCTCAGCGCCGTGAGGCAGCAGAGCTAAACCACTGCACCACCGTGCTGCCCAGGAGCATAGATAAGGTAGATGGTCAACATCTTTTCCCAAAGGTAGAGGACTCTAAAACTAGAGGGCATAGGTTTAAGGTGAGAGGGGAGAGATACAAAAGAGACCAGAGGGGAAGTTTTTTCGCACAGAGGATGGTGAGCATCTGGAATGAGCTGCCGGGGCAGTGGTAGAGGTGGGTACAATTTTTTCCTTTAAAAAACAGTTAGACAGGTACATGGACATGGTAGGATAGAGGGATATGGGCCAATGCAGGCAAGCGGGACTAGCTTAGTGATAGAAACTGGTCGGCATGGACAAGCTGGGCCGAATGGCCTGTTTCCATGCTGTAAACGTCTATGACTCTATGATTCTATTTAAATAATATGGCTACAAGGGCAGGTCAGAGGCGAGGAGTCCTGTGGTGAGTAACTCACCTCTTCAGTCTCCAATACCTGTCCACAATTTGCAAGGCACAAGTCACAAATGTGATGGAATACTCTCCCCTTGCCTGAATGAGTGCATAGTGAACTAGTGGAAATATAATGCTATTCCTTCACTGTCACTGGGTCAAACTCCTTCCCTAACAGCACTGTGGGTGGTACTACACCACATGGACTGCAACTGTTCAAGAAGGGAGCTCACCATAAATTTCTGCATTGTAATTAGTGATGGGCAATAAATGCTGGCCTAAGCCAGTGAAACCCACATCCCTGAATGAATGAAAAAAATCACAACATTATGCAGAGATGTCACAGACCAGATTGTTTATCACAATGCTTTTAAAATGCATGCATTCTCACGCTTCCAACTTAGTTTCAGTTTCTCTGTAACAACACCCACAGGCTTGACGAAGAACACACAGCACAGAAAGCAATCAACAGACACAAACAATCAAAGGCCGAACAATTGACCAATTGAATCCAACAATGACTTTCTAACTGTTCAATTTTTTTCAAGATAACACAGTTCAATAAAGCTGTGCACAGATAATAATAAACAGATACAATTGCCAACTTACCTCTGTCATATGAACGTCTCGTGTATTTCCAGATGCTTGTGAGCCTAATCTCCTGTGCTTTACAGACCAAGCTATATAAGTGAAACAGACAGATATTCTTGGGGAGATCTCTGGCCTCAAGTCATTTACAGATGTTGTCATCTGTATCTATGGCTGTAACATCCTGAGAAGCATGAAGTAGTCGCTGAAGGAGGTGATATTCTAAAATGTTGGAAAATGGTCCAGGTGCAGTGGACACATTTTCTTGTGGTGCTAAGGAATTTTTGAGAAGCTTTCAAACATTATTTTGGTGCATTCCACATTTTAGTGTGGATATTGCATTGACTGGTGTAGTACAGCTGTCACTAGAGGGTGCTGCTTCTGTAACCTAAATTCTATCTTGATTACAGTCACTTCCTTGGCAACAAATAAGTATTCCGAAGTGAGATTTCTCAGTCCACTAACGTTATCAATACTGGTTTGTCTAATTGAGTCTTGGGTGTCCAGGGACATTTTTATGCTAAGCTGAGTGAGTGCTCAGTGCATTGATGCTGTCAGACCTACTAATGAGCTGTGTGCAATCCCCATGTTAGCTGTGAACTTGCGGAACCAACATGATCAACGTATATACCTCTACCCTGGCAATGAAGAAAAATAGCAAACCTGACCAATGGCTTTAAAGAAGCTGGCATAACCATTCAGAAACAAGTACCTCATAAACAGCCTCAACAACACATGAGGCAAGAGATGAGATTGAACTGAAACTGTCTGCTGTGAACAGGCAGCTTGAGAAAAGCTTTGGGTCACTTACCAACTCAAGTAGTTGGTGCTTTAGCTGCTTCCATCTTGTTAGAGGCCTTCAGTGGCCAGAATGCCCACCTGTTTCAGATATAAGGTCAATTTTAATGTGTAAATCATGGTCGTATGATGCACGTGGGGTTTCATTTGCAATATCAAGGTCCAAGTGGGTGGAGCATAAAGGAAGATTTTCACAAATTTGCCCAAGATCATTTTCATCTTTAATTTTTTTTTCCCATCAAAAATACTCTGCCCACTGTCAGTTCACATGTAGTTCCATGGAACTCGTTCCTCCTACCAGCATCTCTCCAGCACCAGAATATCAGTCTGGTTCATGCTGCTAATCAATGGAGATGAGCCTCCCTCTTCAAAATGCCTCATGACTCAGAGGAGGAATGATAGGAAGGCAGCGGGCAGGCACCCAATATCAACCCAAAGGAGTTAAATTGAAAATGCATGGGTAAGCAATCTTGTCAAAATTGAATTTACAAGGATAATGAATATTCAATCAATTTTATTGCATGGGAAAATAAATCAACTGTACATGCTTCCAGAGTCTTGAGGCATCAGCACTGAACAATATTGAGGCACCATGGGAGTGACTTATTCAAACTTCATAATCCAAATGCTGTAGTGAGGTCTAAGCCCCCCACCCCGCACACAGTTAAAATGGAAGGAGAGTGGTGCAGCAGCCCACCCACCGGTGAAAAATTAGGTCACTGATATCATGGCCAGATTGGGGTCTGAGTCTAGAAACACAGGGGTCATGAACAAAGGCGATTTAGGGAGTGGGAGAATGAGGGTTGCTGTAAAGAGGGAAGTGGTGGTGGGGGTGGGGTGGGGGGGCGGTTGATCTGGTGACAAAAGAAGCCATCAGATCCTTTAATATGGGGTCAGAAGGAGCATTCCTGATCCTCCAAGCTCCACAATCATTGAAGTTAACTTCCCCCTCCACCAACTAAGTAGACATCAGCCTCTGTTCCCAAACACAAACAAACATATCAAAGCCCCTATCACATGCTATAACCTTTGGCTTCCCTCACTCTTCCTGAAAGCATTAACAGTCCTGCTATCCTCAATAAGGACAGGACTGCTCCACCCACTGAGGATAAAGGTTACCTTTCCTCACTCTTCGTAGAGGACCTCAGCTCAGCTTCCTCCCACTGGACAAAAAGCCAGCCTCCCGCAAAAACAAATAGCCATCCAAGAAAAAACTGACGTTTTCTGCCAGTAATAGGCTCATATTTTGAATTATGCATGCTTATATTGACCACTAACACTCCACATTCACCAAAAAAGCAAATTCATCAACTCAACCAACTGAGAAACATCCCAAAACTCTTCTAGATTCTCACTCAGAGGCAAATTAACACCATCTGTTGTTTATTTATATGTTGGATCTATACAGAGTTGACACTAGTTTCTATGTGTGTAACAGCTTTTATTCATAGTGCCTTTAAAGTATCTACGCCATGCTTTATCTCTGGCTTCCAGCTCTTTCTACTGTTTTGCTTACTTTTACTCTGAGTCTACATCATGCTTAACCAATCAAGCACAGTGAGCGTCAATAATAAACAGACTTCTTTCTCTTACATACCTTTACAACGTCGTTTCACTATAAGCATAAGTTACACTTTTTCCTTGACTGGAACACAACATTGTGAAGCAGTGAGTATTTCCACAATTTAGGCACATTAAGTTTCAAAAGTATCTGACCATGATGGGGCACATGTTGACATGGCTGTTGAGGTCTCAAGCTATGCCAGTGACCCTGAGTCTGAGGGTGCATTTCTGTGTAACATGTTTGAATCTGACGCAACACGTTTGTTTTGGATTGCTAAGGTCATGGCTCTTCTCAACATGAAATCATCATGCACGATATTGGGTTTGGTTTTGGCTCCTCATGCACAATGCCATAGGAGACTGACGAGTATACAACATTAATTTTAATATTAAAAGACAAGACTCTATCATTGCACTTCATAGAATTATAAAATTTACAGTGTAAAAGGAGGCCACTTGGCCCATCGAGTCCGCACCGGCCCCCGGAAAGAGCACCCTACCCAAGCCCACACCTCCACCCCATCCCCGCAACCCCATCTAACCATCTTTGGACACGAATGGCAATTTGGAATGGTCAATCCACCTAACCTGCATGCTGCCGGTGTAGGTCATTGAACTTCTTCCTGCACTGGAGGCCAGTCCTCCCTCCCACAGTCCCTGAGCTCACACCCGCCACCACTTTGTCCAAGGCAGCACTGGTTGCTCTATGGCTGACCCTCCTGGACCCTCAGAGGAACAGGGGCGGGATTCTCCGAACCCCCCGCCAGGTCGGAGAATCCCCAGGGGGAGGCGTGAATAACGCCCCGACGCCGGCTGACGTATTCTCCGGCGCTGTTTTTCGGGCAGGGACGGGATTCCCACCACACCAGTCGGGGGTCATTGACAGCGGCACCCCAGCGATTCTCCGGGCCCCGATGGGCCGAGCAGCCATCCATTTTTGGCCAGTCCCGCCGGCGTGGGTTACGTATGGTTACACGCAGCGTGAACTGGCAGGTAAGTCGGCATGGGCGGTCCTCAGGGGGGTTCGTGGAGGGATCTGACCCGGGGGGGGGCATGGTGTCCTGGCCCGCCATCGGGCCCACCAATCTGCGGGCGGGTCTGTTCCATGGGAGCACTTCTTCCTTCCGCGCCGGGCCCCTGTAGGGCTCCGTCATGGCCGGCGCGGAGAAGAGAGCCCCCCTGCGCCAAAATATGATGGGCGGTCTGCGTATGTGCGGAATCACGGCGACGGTTCTGCACATGCGCGAGATCACACCGGCGATTCCGCGAATGCGCAAACTCACATTCCACCTAGCCCTCTAGACGGATGAGAATTTCTCACCTAGGGGGGCCATTGACGCCGGAGTCGTTGCCGCCGGTTTTCCAGCTTAGTCCCCAGAAGGTAGTATCCCGGCCAGGATATCTCTCTTGGTTTCCATAGTGTCTAGCGGCCTCCCAGGTTAGAGCCCCCGAATCTTGGGGCTGGTCTCCTCAGTGCCATTGTTGCGAGCTGGCTGGGTTTGGCTGAGCAATTGCAGCTTAAGTGCTGCTTGACCTTGTTAGCGGGGGGCTGGCAAGGGCGGTGCCGGCGAATCGGCTAGTGAGTCTTCAATTTGCGGCTAGAAACCCGTGAGGCCTCGTTAAGTGAACCAATTAATGCTAAATAGCGTCGCCGGCCTCGCTGGGAAGCTTGCCGCAATTCCCGCTCATTAAAACACTTAGGAATCTTTCTCGGGAATCACACCCCTAAGATGGGATTTTCCTCCCTCCTCCCCCGCAATGGCACGTTTTGCAGTGGTAGAGGCAGCCTGCCATTGACCAGCAGCGGGATGATTTGGTCCTGCCGCTATCAACAGGGTTTCCTTTTGTTCACACTCTCTGTTGCCAGGAATCCTGTTGTGGAGACATGCTGCCGGCGGGAACGACGGGAAAACCCCGCCCCTAAAGTATGTTGAAGACATGCAGAGTTGCATCATCTTTCCCAACAAGCAACATAAATCAAAAAATCTTGAAGTAATGTACCGATATTTTAAAGTAACATATAGAAACACCAACTTAAAGTCACCACATATATTGCCATGGCAACGTTCATAGTGTTGCAAAATATTTTGCCCATCACCACATAAATTTAATTGTTCCTCATGCATTAGCTTTCCATCAGTCACTTCCTCTCCTGAAAAATGAAGGATATAAAAATGTACTTTTAGCATCATACTGATAAAGATTTTCACCACAGCAGTTGAGAATTGTATTAATTTTCTGAAATAAAAATTGGCTGCATTGTAATGGAGATCACATTGCCTATACTTTCCTCAGGGCTTAAAGTATAAAGAAAATTTATTTACTTATTGACTGGTGTAGAAATGTTTTCATTACATGCTGTATATGTAAAATTGAGCCTTTACTACTCAGCCGAGTAAAGTGGTGAATGTCTATCATTGAAAAAAATCAGGTTGACCAAAACATAAATTCTGCTTATTTCAAGCTTGTTAAGAGCTGCAATGGATTTCTTGCAAGCGAATAATATGAAACTGACTGAAAGGATGAAAAGCAACATGAACAGAATTAGTATTCCTCAGAAGATTCTAATTTAGAAAAGCAGACAAGCCTATTATTTAAGTTCTGCAGAGAGCTGAAATTGCCATGATTCTCTAAAGGTGAATCTAAAGCTAACAGCCCAAGCTACTGGTCCACTGACTAGGGCAGGCTGATGCAGTGAGACAAGAGACGTGATAAAGAAGGGACACAGAGAGCAAAGCTGGCTAGGCAACGGGCAAAATTCTCCATTTGGAAGACCAATTGTTGCCGCCGGGACTGAATTGGGTACAATTCACATTCTCTTCGGGGCCTTCGATAAGTTAGTCAGGACATACAAATGGGCCATCAGTCTGCCGGTGCCAATACAGAGCAATTTCCGGCCCAGCGGGCGTTCTAATTGCTGCCGCCGGATTTAGCACCAAAGAGCTAAGTACCTGGAGCTGTTTTTAAGCGCTCCACTTACCACGCACACCACAGCCACCATGAAGGCTCAGAGAAGATCTGCCCCCGAGGTCGTGAGTCTGAGGTGGATCCACAGCTCCATCCCAATGAGGAGTGGGGACACACCCTCTTCCCCAGGATGGGTCGCAGATTTAAATCATGCCTCCCGATCAGCACCTGGGAGATGGTGGCAAAGGCAGTCAGCACTGCCAGCCTCACCAGGAGGAGACAGCTGGTGATCTGGAGGCATGGGGGTCACTGGTGAGAGGGGCAGAGAACCAGGGAGGGTTCTATAGATTGTGTTGCAGGTGTCGTCTGATTGGGGTGAGCTCTGCTAATACCCTGTTTCCTCTGCAATGGGGCAGAGTTTCTGAGGAGTGCCAACACTTGGTGAGCTCATGAGTGAGCTTGGCCCTTAATACAGCTGGGGTATGATGGTGACTTGAGGGGCGACCTGCGTGGGTTCCCAGATGACCAGAGATCATCTGAATATTTGAAGGACGCAGGTAGCACTCAGCAGTGTGATCAGTCAGGAGCATGTAAGTAGCAGCAAAGAGGTGCATTTAAAAGACAGACCGCAGCAATGGCGGTCTGAGCCAGACCGCCCCGATCCAGAGGGGGACACCCAAAGTCCACGGACCTGGCACCAAGTCACTACTCATTACTGCCCCCGGCTCAGGCAGCCATACCCAGCAAGTCCAACAGTTTTCAATTGTTCTTCAGTGTTTTTTTTAGCCTCTCGTTCCACCTCTGCAACCATGGCACCCAGTTCATGTTTGGAAATACTTGTCATAATTCACGCCCCTGAGACCACAATTTTGACCGAACGCTCGATTCTCCACTGATTGCGCTTCGCGTTTGCCGTGTCGCGAGGTGGAGACTTTAGTCCAATAGGTATGATACTCGAAGTAGATAAAAATACCTTCTTCCAGACTTAGTATTATTGGCCTGATGCAGCCACCTGAGCCCCAAAGGGTTGCCTCATGTCCTCGGAGATCTGAGTATATATTATATACCGAAGGGAACATTTACTAATTACATGGTGCAGCATTATTTTCTGGAAAGCAGAAATAGTTATTATTGCAGGCAACGGCACTTTGGGAGAGATCATAGCTTGCATAAAGTCACCCTGTATCTATTGAAAGGAACGCAGTCATTCAATGCTTAAAAAAGGTATTTTTAAAAAATATTGTTTTCACGAATTGTAGGTTGTATGGGGGCCAAAAGCAAGCAAAGAGAAAAGAATAAAATTGCAAGGCATCCTGCAGCCTCCTGCGAGAACTGTACAGCCAGACTTCAGTTAAGATTTCACGGAGAATCCAACCACATTTCAAGTGAGGTACCACCCTTTGCACAAAAATACCTTGAATAAAGGCATGGGAAGGCTCCCTGCCAAAGAAGAGTGGACGTCTAATTTAAGAGCCAAAGATGTGTCCCACTGACATTATCAAGATTAGCTCTTCAAGAGTAATCCACAAGCAAGCAGCTGAGAGCCAATGATGATCCTGCCAATAACCAGGTTGAGAACCAAATCGATTTAATGGGCACATTGTGCTTAAGCGAGAATGCGACAAGGCCATTAAATAGTGGGAGAGACCAAAAACGAGAACCACTCCGGGCGCCAATCTGTTTGCCATCCAACCAGCCCACTCCCTTTGGCGAAATCTGGAACTCGCCTTAGCGTGGCAGAAAACCTGTAAGCACCACTTAAGCCCAATCTCATACAATTAATGGGAGCGAGCCCCTATCCAACGGCCTTCTGTGATCTAATGGCCTCCCCAGCAAATGGTCACATGGGTGTTGATTAGTACTCCTTTTCAAAAACGTGAAACTGGTGAAGCAGCTGCTGCGGGGACCAGAGGAGGTGAGCAGCAATCTTCGCTCTCAGTCAAAGAGCCTAGGGCCACAGACGTTGTTGTCTCGGTGCTCGGTGGTGGAGCAACCGGGTGGCCAGCCTCGGTCTGGGTGAGCCGCAATGGAGGGTGGGGGTCGTGGAGCGGTGGGGGTGCAGGAAGTGGCCGCACATCGTCTCGGCTGGGAGGCGGGTTTATTCGCCTGCGGGTCTGCCATGCGAACCCCTGAAACATGTGTACCCCTTCCGGGGGCAACACTAGCCCCTGCCTGTCAGCCCCACCAACCACCCATAATTCCACTGACTGTGGAGGCCTCTGGCCATGTGGCTGAAGGGTATTGCGAATAGGCAATTGACAATCATACTTAAATGAGCACTGCACATTTCATAAGTGGATCTCCATGGGTGGAAGACATTGCTGGTTGTCAGTCTCGCGCCTTTTCCTATTTCTTACAGATATTGAGCGCTATGGATGAAATTTTGGACCCAGTGGAACTTGACCTAGTGGTGTTGCTGACAGGCCAGGTGACCAGATGCTGGAGAATGCAGCGACAACCAATGTGCTGGGCGCGAGCCGGCGACCTATGTGCTGGGCCCTGCCCCACGCTCTACGGATCCAGCCGACAATCAAGCCAGGGAGAGACCCAGAGGGGGAGACCGCGACAGCCGAAGGAGTACAAGCGTTGCTGGTCCTTCAAGCAGATGATGGACAGAGTGTGCCGCAAGAAGCTCCACTTCAACAAGGGGACAGTGCGGCACCTGTTCCATGTCCTTGCAGACTTGGCACCATGTGGAGGAGGAGGATACCAGCTCCTGGTGGCTATCAATGTCATAATAACCCTTAACGTCTACACCTCAGGATCACTCCAGGGCTTGAGCGGGGACTTGTGTGGCATCTCACAAGCTATAGCTCACAAGTGAATCCATGAGGTCACGGATTCGCTGTTTCCCGGGCATCAAACTATCTAAACTTTGACAGGGACTAGGCCCAGCAGGATGCACGGGCAGCAGGATTCCCCGCCATCGATGGGTGACCCAGGTGCAGGGGCTAATAGATATCATGCATGTCATCTTGCATTTACCAGGCTATCAGGGAGTGTCCCACATCAACAGGAAGGGGATCTGCTTCCTGAACATCCAGCTCATGTGCGACAATCACATGAACATCATGCACGTGTGTTCACGTTTCCCAGGGAGTGTGCACGAGAGCTACATTCTGTGGCAGTTGGACATCCTTTGCCTCTTTGAGGAGATCCCAGGATGGCTGGTTGGCTCTTGGGTGATAAGGGGTACCCGCTGATGACCTAGCTAATGATGGCAGTACAGAGTTCGATGACCGATACAGAGTCCCGATAGAATGAGGCCCATGCGGCCACCCAGGCTGTCATTGAGCTGTGCACCAGACTCCTCAAAATGTGGGTCCAATGCCTTGACCACTCTGGTGGTGCTCCCCAATGCACCTCCCAGAAGGTCGCCCGCTTTATGGAGGTATACTGTGCCCTCCACAATCTGGCACATCAGCGGGGTGACGTGCTGGAGGTGGAGGGGGAGGAATATGTGGCAACCTCCAAGGAGGAGGAGGATAAGAAAGTGGAGGCACCGGACCAGGAGGGGCTGGAGGATGACCCTGGGGAAGAGGCGCAGGACCAGCTTGAAGATGAAGGACAGGCGGCAGCGGCGAAGGTCCGCCAAGCCCGGAGAGCCAGGGAGGCCTTCATCTGTGCCTGCTTCACATAGGCCTCATCCATCATTCCCCCTCTCCCCACCCCCTTACCCCCCTCCGCCCATCCCTCTGCATCCCTCTGCTCACCACATTTCCCACTCTCCCAGGATCTGTGAAACATCAATGCAGGGTGATGGGACTGTGTCGGCACTGTCAGCAGGTCACTATCAAGGAGTAGGGGGGGGGTAATGATAACCCACAGAGAGCTGAACACTGGTGCTCCTCAATCTATGCCATAATCTGACCCCTGTCTGTCTGCTTAGTGCTCGCTCACAACCATCACCTGCACATGGTGTGCTGGGGGGGTGGGGGCTGGAGTCTAGGACCCCCATGTCTGGGGACATGGAGCATGGGATGGGGCTTGGCCCGCATAGTGGCAGAAAATGCCAGAGGCGTCATGCGGGTTACACAAAGTGCCCACCTCTGCCCCACTCTCCCGATGGTGCCACCCCACTCTCCCCACCCCTCCACAATCCTCCAGCTCCCTTTCCGCCAATGCAGTCACCCCATTACCTCCTACGTACCCCCTTTCCCCCTCCCACCCAGAGCCCTCTCAGTGATCCTCGATGTGTTTAGCCTTCTGCGCTCTCGCATTTAGGTGTATCCCCAGGGTGCACATCTGAGGTGGAGGCAGCCTACTGCCTATCACATCCCATGGTCATCGATGCCCTTAGTGGACGTCCTCTGAGGACAGAGGGCCCCAGCGCACTTGCTGGCTGCACATGCTCCGCCGTGCCGCACAGTATAGGGTGCTGACTGCGAGACGCAGCGTTGTCAGAGGGGTGGAACTCAGGGGAACCACTCCATAGAATGGGTCTGGCTTGGTTTCCAGCACTCCCTCCTCCTGGTTGGTACCCATAGAGCCCTGGGGACGAGGAGCAGCTGGTTCGAGCCCCGTGTGCCCCTGCGTCATCTGGCTCTGACAGCCGTGCCGGCTCCCCAATGTCTGCAGCATGATTTTGATGTCCTCGATGATGCGCCCAACTGACTGGGCCACGCTCTGCAGTGCTTCGACAATGTCCTCCTGAGACTGGGACATGTCCCGCAGCATCAAGGTCAGCCTGGTATTGGCTCACATCCCCCAGCGAGTCGGACATTCTACTGAGACCCAAGGCCATGGCGGTCACTGACTGAGTCACGCCTTGGACACTTCCACTAATGCTGCTGACATTGTGCACCAGGCTCTCCACTGTGATCGCCACCCTAGCACTGTTGGACTCCGTGCCATGCATTGCCGGCGCCATCTCCTGCGCCCGTAGCCTCTGGGACACCTCCAATCGGCTATGGACCTGCTAGAGGGTCGCTGACATCTCCCTCTGAATATCACGGCCACCCCCTATCATCTGCATCAGCTCCGGGTAAACCTGTTCCGGAGGCTAGACATCTGACTGGACCCAGCTGGGTCCTGGTCCACCATATCTCTGACTGCTGTCTCGCCTGGGCATTCCTGCGTCTACATGATGCACATCTGCAATTGTGTGGTGCTCATCAGAATGTGCTCCAGAAGCCTGATCATGACCATTGCCCACCGATGTGTGTGTCTCTGTGCTGGTGGAGGGTGGGGATAACAGCTGTGCCGCCTCTTTGGTTGCATTGTCAGAGCTCTCCTCCGAGGTGTTCTCATGGGAGGTGGGGGGGACCAGCCTGGATGGGCCAGCGCCATCAACTGGAGGTCCTGCGGGAGAATGAATGCGTGGTCAGTGGGAGGGATGGCTCAGTCTGTATGGTATTAACAACTCATGTTTGACAGGTCGTCTAGGTGGCAGCCAGTGGATCCTCACCTCTGTGTCATCCGCTGACCTCCACGTTGGTGACCGATGTGTCCTCTGCCACTCTTGTAGCCGCCAGGGCCAATTGCTCATAGGGAGTTCGGACTCTGATGTCCAGCACCCGCTCCCATCTGGGACCTCTGCCATCGGTTGTGGGCCAACTTCTCCCGGGGGGACACAGAGTGGGCATCGTTAGCTGCACGGGTGGTTACCTGTGGGGTGGGGGGGGGCTTGTGGGTTGTGGGAGAGGGCCTGGGGGCATGGGGAATATGGGGAAGATGGGGGTTGGGGAAGGGGGGGGGCTGGTGTTGGGGATCAGGTGCAAACTCACCCGAGCAGCCCAGTGGAGATTGTTGACCTTCTTGTGGCACTGGCCAATCCGCTTGGTCACGCTTCCCGAGCTGACGACCGCTGCCTCTTCCTCCCAGGCGGAGGTGGTTGCCCTCTGGCTGAGCCTCCTGGACCCTCGGGGGAACAGGGCATCCCGTCAGGCCCCCACCGTGTCCAACAGTCATCGCAGGCCGGCATTACCAAAGCGTGGGGCTGGTCTCCGTGGCAGCATGGCTGCAAGTGGAGTGGAGTTGGCTGTGCAGGAGCAGTTTTAATGCTGTTCGCAGGAGGCTGCTGAGTGTGGTCCCGGGCGAATCAGCCGCCAAACCATGATTTGTGGAGTGACTACGTGGGGCCTTGTTAAGTGGGCCAATTAACATTTTATAGTAATGGTGGCCTCGCCGGCTGTGTGTCGGGAAGCTCGCAGCGCTATCACACTTAGAAATTTTCCCATTAAATCGTGTCCAATACATTTAGAGAGGAAGTAAAGTGGAAATTAAGACTGTCAAAAAAACATTAATAGAATGGCAATTAACATAAAAAGGAACCCAAAATTCTTCCACCAACATGTAAATCTGAGAGGGTGGTAGGGGATGGGATGACAACGATCTTAGAGGCACAGGGCAAGGCTCAAATAATTCTGTGTCCATATTTACTGAGTGTGGTGGTATGTATTAGGGGTAATACGGTACACCATGAATGCCGAGGAGCTATTGGAGGACAGCTGCTGGGTCCCGATTGGATCTGCCGCCTACTGGGCTCCACCCAGATAGGTAGGGTATAAGAACCCGGTTTACTCCCCGCAGCTGCATTCTGTGACTGAGCTGCTGGGGAACAAGTCTGAACAAGTCTGCTCAATAAAGCCTCGATTAAAGTTCTCTACGTCTCGCCTCGTGTGTGATCGATGGTGCTACAATTTATTGAGCAGACTTGTTCAGACTTGTTCCCCAGCAGCTCAGTCTCTACGTCTCGCCTCGTGTGTGATCGATGGTGCTACACTGAGTAAGAGGATGCTGACAAAATCTTGGCAGAAGCAGGTATGGTAGAGATAATGGAAGGGATGTAAAGTGATAGGCAGGGTGTATTGGAATGGCTGGCTACGTTGCCTGGTCTGACTGGCTTGCACCTCAGCCTGCTAAAGGATGTGACTGTGGAGAAAGTAGAGGGGCCGCAGCCACCCATAAGCAACTTTCCTGGTCCAATAACACTTGCCCAAGTGTTTGGTACTGTAAGTAGCCATTCCAGACAGCGGGGGCAGAGAGAAGGACGGGTTAGTGGTAAGAAATGTGTGTATGGTCCTCGGTGGGTGAGGAGTGTCTGGGTATGGTGGGGGAAATGCCGTGACTCCACTACCCGAGCGTGTTGAAGAACAGGACAAGAGTATATTCCTAGGAAGGGGCTTCCTAGGTCTGGATAGACCGGTGGGTTACAACCGCCAAGAATGCAATGGCAATATGTTGGGTATCCAAGGACTGATGACAGGGCGAGGGCGTATTCCTAGGAAGGGGCTACTTCCTAGGACTGGATAGACTGGTGGGTTGGAACCGCCAGGAAGGCGATGGTGATATGTTGGGTGTCCAAGGACTGATGACAGGACGAGGGTGTGTGGTTGGTGAGGGACCACCCCGTATTCTGTGGAAGGTGGGGTTATCCCCACGCACAGCGACGGTGAAGATCGGACTCTGATCGGGGAGCGGGGGGAAAAGTTGGTCAGGGAGTGAATTTAACAATTGCTCTGAGTAGTGGGCTTCAATCGTGGAGCTGTGTGGCAGGCACACAATGTAGTATGTGTTAGTGGTCTGTTATCCGTGGGGGACAAGACGGCTCAGCCTGAGAGCTGATGATGAAGGTGCTCTCAGAGTCTGATCAGTGAGAGGCGAGGGAGAGTTCAAATTGCAAGTAGCATGCAGGAAAGAGAAGAAGGAATGGGGCGACGAGGGTGAAACAATGCACAAACAGGAGCACAGATGATGGGGCAGGTTGCATCAGAAATCATGTACCATGTTTATTGGGAGAAGTCCGATTGTCATCATCTGGACACCTCAAAATGTTTGTGCTCCACACACCTAAGAACACTGCGCTCTGCAGTTGTTCTTGTAATACCCCTGTGAGAGGTACATCCATGGAATCATCTCCTCCCCTGCTCGTCAGACCCGTGTTTTTTGTTGCTTGCGTTCATTGGGTTCAGGATTATCATGTCCTGGTCCTCGAATCAATCGGCTAATCTGACCAACTGTCCAGCATTGTCCCATGTCCAACAGGGGGACTGGGGAGTGTGAGTTGTTGTGGGGCGATTGTGTTGCGGGTGGGAACTGCTTCGTGAAGGTGTCAATGATAACCAGTACATCCTTAAATCCATTTCTGCATGGTGGGGGTGGGCTGATGTAATCCACATGGGGATTCGTCCAAGGACGCTCCACAGGACCGGCGTGTCCTATAAGTCCCCTCCTGGCATCACCATCGAGAATATTCTGGTCACAAATGAGGCAGTCCTCAATGTAGTGAGTGACATCCTCCTTTAGTTCCGGGCACCAACATAATGGTGGTCCGTAGTGGTCTCCATGCCCGAGTGTCCGTGTCCATCAAGGGATTGGAATATGAGCTGGTTTTGGTCCTGGGTAGGGACCGCATCATTCCTGCCCGTTAAACAAATCCGTCCTGTACGGTCAGCCTGTCCTCCCATGTTTCATAGGAGGCCGAGAATCCACGTTCAGGATCTGTCCTAGGGAATCGTCTGTGCATTGGGACTGAACTAGGTCGGTTACGTTAGTCTGGGAAACATCAACCGCATTCATCAGCTCACCTCTGGATGGCTGCCAGAGATGTCCATTACAGGCACTGGCCCTGACTAGTGCGTCAGCCTTACAGTTGCCGGGGGAGTCTTGCGGAGATGGCTCGTCACCTCATTGATGCTGTAGATGTGGCCAGTGGCTACCTATAGTTTGGCAGATGTTTCCCGTGTGCTTCGTTCATGTCCTCCCATCAAGTGTGCCCTGCTGCCCTGGGGCCTTTCTCGGTGCCTGATACAGTCTGACCACATGTGCCAACCTCTCCCTTTGATATATCCCCGTACTACCCTCCCCATATGGGACACCTCTCTGCTACTGGCTTCCGCGCCTCTACATCTCTACCTGTTATCCGAGCTGCCATATTGACATTAGGGAACAAGGGGGTAGAGGGCCGATTGGACAGCGTGTATGGCTTGTGGCTATGTCCGGCACTAATCCCTCAGAAGCTGTGTGCAAATCTGTCAGGTTGACCCTATCCTCCCTTGTTAGATACGCACGCAGTTAGCACACACTTCCGAAATCCAGTGATTTGTCCAATACGAAATTCACACCTGTGGTTTATGTTTGATCTGTGAATAACTCAAGAATGTTGACATTTATATTCCCTTTGATGAACTTGGGATACTGGCCGTTGCGTGGGTCGATTGCCGAACTAAGTCCAGCTCAGGTGGAATCTCTAAGACTGTCCCGTGGGATCTTTCGCAGCAACAATTATAACTCCCAGCTGAATACCACCAGGGTTGCCAGATTTGTTGTACCTTCTGAAACACAGTGTGTCTCCAACCCGTATGTGATGGGCAAATGACCACACAAGCTGGATGCAATAATACTAGTTCAATACACACACAAGAATTAATATTCGTCAATCACACACACATACAGGTTGGACTCTAAACTAACACACATGAAAGACCAACTTAACTTCCAGGTGACTGGCATGTGTAGAGCAGATATGGCCTCATCTGGAATCCGTCGTCTGGCAGTGCTGGATGTCTGTTGCTGGTCGTCGGTGTCCCCGGCTCTGGTCCCTCTGTGGATGGCATGGATGGTCCCTCCCTTGGCTGGTGAAGCTATCACCGTTGTTGTCGTTGGTTGTCGAGTGAGCGGGTGATGGACTGTGCAGCACCTTTTAGCCGTTGCAGTTTTTGCACGCTTTTGAGCGGTCCCAGGTGGATGTCCAATTAATCGATCAGGCCTTGATCACCCTGATTGATCTCAACCAATTGGTGGTGGACACCTCAATGGCGGGGCGGATCCCAGTCGGCCATGGCCATTAATGTCCGAGGCACATAGGCCTTTCCAAATAAGCAAATCGATGCCACCAAGTCTGCCACATATTGTTACTTTCTCCCTGAAGCCCATTGTCCCGGGATGGCCTTTCAATGGCTTTTACCCTGTGTCAGTTTCTGCAAGTTCCAGGCTGCAGCCCTTGTATATTTACAAGCTGCAGTCTAACTCTCTGTTAGCCAATTTCCCATCGATCTGTGCGGGCGGCCATTTTGGATGTCCACACCTCTCATCCTCACCCTTCACCCACCTCACCTTTACCCCCCTCACCCTCGGCCTGTTATCCACCGGTGCCACCGGTTCTGGTGCCTGTCCCTGCTGCCAGGGGCACCGTTGGCAGGCACTGCCCTCACTGGGGGTTACCTTGGGTATAGCCCTGGGTGTCCCCTTCTGGGTGGCTACCGGTTGGGTGGGGTGTTCGGTGCTGGGGGGGGAGCTGTGGCGGGGGGGAGGTGCGGGGGTGGGCGTACCCTGGGTGCCACTGTGCACAACCAGGGGCCGGGGTGGGTGGTCAGCAGACGTTCAGCAAGATGGCGGTCGGTGCCTGGGCACTGTCCCAGTTCCCTGGGGGGGCACTCCGGCTGCTCGTCCCCCGCCCCCCCCCCCCCCCCCAGCCCTGGCAGGGGCCCTCCCTGCCGCAGCCAGCACGGCCGGTATCCGGGCCAGCAGCCCGTAGTCACTCCACATCATTTGCTTCTGCCGCTCTCTCGCTCAGCAGCCAGGCTGCCAGGTTCACAATCTGTGAGAGCACAAGTGAACGACGCCGCCGGGAAATCGGCACATCGGAGGTGGTGAATCATGGAGGCCATAGAGCATCGGGTGTCAGGCTCGCTAATGATATGCCTTCTGTACTTTCACCCTGCACGGCAAGCGCCACCTTTACGCCATTTTTGGGGTGCCGGAACATCCCGATTTGGTGGCAAACCGGTGCCGACCACGATTCGGCATCTTAAGCTATTGTCCGTCCAACCACGTTTCACGATTTTGGTGTCGGAAAACGGAGAATCCAGCCCAATGTATATTAACAGGAGGAACAGGGGGCGTCATTCTCCGACCCCCCGCCGGGTCGGAGAATGGCCGTTGGCCGCCGTGAATCCCGCCCCCGCCCCCGCCGAAGTCTCCGAAGGGAGAAAAGTCGGCGGGGCGTTAATGGCGCCGCTGCCGCGGAGAATGTCACGGGCCTGCGCAAGGCAGCCGATTTTCGGCCTGCCGATATTCTCCCTTCCGGATGGGCCGAAGTCCCGTCGACGTGATGACCGTTCACGTCGACGTCAATCAAACCTCCTTTTCATCGGCGTGACCCGGTGCTCCAGGCTCACGCCGACCAGCGAGGAGGTGAGTGACGGCCTGGGGGGTTGGCTCTGGGCAGGAAATGGCGTGGCCGCAGACTGATTGCCTGAGAAGAGGTGTGTCTCGGCTTGTGTGTGTGTGCGGCGGGGGGGGGGGGGGGTGGTTAGAGTAGGCTGGGCTCCGGGGGAGTGCCGGGAGGGGGTCCGTGCCGGGGTGGAGGTTGTGGAGGGGGTCCGTGCCGGGGTGGAGGTTGTGGAGGGGGTCCGTGCCGGGGTGGAGGTTGGGGGTTGTGGAGGGGGTCCGTGCCGGGGTGGAGGTTGGGGGGGGGGGGTCCGTGCTGGGGTGGAGGTTGGGGGTTGGGGAGGGGGTCCGTGCCGGGGTGGAGGTTGGGGGTTGTGGAGGGGGTCCGTGCCGGGGTGGAGGTTGGGGGTTGTGGAGGGGGTCCGTGCCGGGGTGGAGGTTGGGGGTTGTGGAGGGGGTCCGTGCCGGGGTGGAGGTTGGGGGGGGGGGGGTCCGTGCTGGGGTGGAGGTTGGGGGTTGTGGAGGGGGTCCGTGCCGGGGTGGAGGTTGTGGAGGGGGTCCGTGCCGGGGTGGAGGTTGGGGGTTGTGGAGGGGGTCCGTGCCGGGGTGGAGGTTGGGGGTTGTGGAGGGGGTCCGTGCCGGGGTGGAGGTTGGGGGGGGGGGGTCCGTGCTGGGGTGGAGGTTGGGGGTTGTGGAGGGGGTCCGTGCCGGGGTGGAGGTTGTGGAGGGGGTCCGTGCCGGGGTGGAGGTTGGGGGTTGTGGAGGGGGTCCGTGCCGGGGTGGAGGTTGGGGGGGGGGGGTCCGTGCCGGGGTGGAGGTTGGGGGTTGTGGAGGGGGTCCGTGCCGGGGTGGAGGTTGGGGGGGGGGGGTCCGTGCCGGGGTGGAGGTTGGGGGTTGTGGAGGGGGTCCGTGCCGGGGTGGAGGTTGGGGGGGGGGGGGTCCGTGCTGGGGTGGAGGTTGGGGGTTGTGGAGGGGGTCCGTGCCGGGGTGGAGGTTGTGGAGGGGGTCCGTGCCGGGGTGGAGGTTGGGGGTTGTGGAGGGGGTCCGTGCCGGGGTGGAGGTTGGGGGGGGGGGTCCGTGCCGGGGTGGAGGTTGGGGGTTGTGGAGGGGGTCCGTGCCGGGGTGGAGGTTGGGGGGGGGGGGGTCCGTGCTGGGGTGGAGGTTGGGGCGGGGGGGGGTCCGTGCCGGGGTGGGTGATGGGAGGGCAAATGAGTTGGTCCACCTGGCCAGGTGCCAGCCTCCAACAGTTGGACCCATGCGGTCCATGCCACCTGGCTGGGGGGAGGAGGGGATATGGGCAATGATGACATGTCGTCGTTCCCCTCCCCCCCACCAGGTCGTCATGTTTTCAGATCATCCAGCGATGTTGGCCGCCGTGGTGGCAGCCGCTCATGTCTATGTTGCCCTGGATGAGGAGGAGGAGGAGGAGGAGGAGGAGGAGGAGCGTGCCAGAGAGGCGGCGCAGGCTGCCGCAGAGGGGCAGGCGGCAGCCGCCCAGGCTGGAGGGACACCTGACCGACAGGACGAGGAGGGGGAGGAGGACGTCGCGGCCCCACGGCAACGGAGGCACCCGAGGGCGCCCCGTGTGTACCGGCCCCGGCAGTCATACCAGGACCTCACGGACCGGGAATGCAGGAGGAGACTCCGGATGAGCCGGGAAACCGTGGCACACATCTGCCACCTGCTGGCACACCTGTCACCGCGTGGCACTGGCGGGGGACACCCTCTCCCCGTGTCCGTCAAGGTTACGGTGGCCCTGAACTTTTATGCAACGGGGTCATTCCAGGCACCGAGTGGGGACCTGTCCGGCATATCGCAGACATCGGTGCATCGGTGCATCCGGGCAGTGACAGATGCCCTTTATGCCATGGCGCACCGCTACATCCGCTTCCCCGTGGACCGGGCCAGCCAAGATGCCCGGGCCGTGGGCTTCTCTGCCATTGCCGGGTTCCCCATGGTCCAGGGCGCGATCGATGGGATGCACGTCGCCGTGCGGCCACCTGCAGATAACAGGGCCGTGTTCACTAATAGGAAGGGGACCTATTCGATGAACGTACAGGTGGTCTGCGACCACCGCATGATGATCCTGCACGTCTGCGCCCGTTACCCAGGCAGTGTACACGACTCATTCGTGTTGTCGCGGTCATCCATCCCCGGCATGTACGAGGGACGCCATCCCCGGCTGAGGGGCTGGTTGCTGGGCGACAGGGGCTACCCATTGCGATCGTGGCTGATGACGCCTATACGGAGGCCACGCAATGAGGCGGAGAACCGCTACAATGATGCCCATGTAGCGACAAGGGGAGTGATCGAGAGGTGCTTTGGCGTGCTGAAGATGCGTTTCAGGTGCCTGGACCTCTCTGGGGGCGCCCTCCAGTATCGGTCAGATAGGGTCGGCCGCATCATTGTGGTGTGCTGCGTCCTGCACAACATAGCCCAGCAGAGGGGCGATGTGCCGCAGGCAGAGGAGGGCGGAGTGGAGGAGCAGCAGGAAGAGGCCCAGTCCTCCCCAGATGAGGGGGATGGGGGCAATGGTCAGGGCAGACGGGGTAGACACAGACGGGTGGCTGTCCACCGTTACCGGCTGGCCCAGCGGGCACGGGACAGACTGATAGACGCCCGCTTCACTGACTAGATGGGCGTGGGAATCGGGTAGTATGGCCACAGACCGCACACCATGACAACAGCCGACCACCCACACCCCCCACCCATCCATCCACCCAGCACCATCACCCCCCTCCCCAACCCCACACACCCCACCCGCATGCACACCACCCCCCCACTCCCAATTGCCGATCCACCGGCGGCACAACGGGCCGGGCTCACCCAGTTGCGGGTGGACGCGTGTCTATCGCAGGCCATGGAGAATGATGACAGCCCGCCTCCGATGAGCTCCTGGCTCTACATCGTTGGACTATGTCTGACCCATGGCCACAGTACCACCATCCACCCGGACCATCCCTGCATGCGGCTGTGATACTGCAGCGCACGGTCCCGTCCTCTGCCCGGGGGATGTTGATGGCGGCCCAGGGGGAAGGGGGCAGACTCACCTGGGGCTGAGGTAAGACCACCCCTCACACACACACTTGCGCTCAACGTACATGACACCCCCGCACACTTTGGACAGAGCATAAAGGCAGCTTCGGTAGGTGTAACATTGACTTTAATAACCAAAGGAGTTCATGCACGTGCCCTAGCGCCTAAAACTCATCTGTGCCCTGCACCCGTGCCAACTTACTCAGTGTCTAATTGTTTGGCCTTACGGGCCCTTTGACTACGTCTACGTGGTTCCCCAGACGGTACAGCAGAACTGGAGGTGGACTCCTGTGATTCCTGCCCTCTGACACTGGATCCCTTTGGCGGCCGTTTCCTGGGGCGTCCTGGCCTAGATGGGCCAGGCTGCGGCCCGGGCGACTGGGATGGCGAGCTGCCAGCCTGTCCTGCCCGTTGCCCACCCGATGCACCTGGGACGGAAGGGGGGGAGTCCGAGGTGTCGCGGTGTACCGGGACCTCCCCTACAGAGGGAGCCGGGATGGACCACACCACCTCCTCCTCCCTCGGGGTGCCCGATGGCCCCCAGGCCTCTACATGGGTGGGGGATGCGAACGGACTGGCCATCCGACGCGCCCCCGACATCTGGCGCTGCCAGTCCTGGAGGCCCGTGCTGGTATCGACAGGGGTCTGCAGGTTTGCAGCCATGGAGCCCAGGGGGTTGTCGAACCCTGTCTGCGACAGTGCGACGCCAGCTCGCACATGGCCACTGGCGCCGATGCCCTCAGCGATGGCCTGCTGAGACTGGGCCATGGCCTGCAGAGACTGGGCCATGGCCTGCAGAGACTGGGCTATGGCCTGCTGAGACTGGGCCATGGCCTGCTGAGACTGGGCTATGGCGTTGAGCGCCTCTGCCATCTGGCGCTGGCACTGGCTCATGGCCTCCTGTGAGAGGGCAGCCATTTCCTGGGCCACAGACGCCGCCTGCACGGAAGGCCCCAGGCCTCGCAAACCGTTCCCCATGTCTGACACCGTCGCACCCATTGCCTCCACCGCGGACGCCACCCGTGCGGTGTCAGCCTGGGTGGCACGCATGACCGGGACCACTCCCAGCTCCTGGACGCGGGTGGACTCCTCCACCTGCGACCGCAGCCGCCGCAAGCCACCCGTCACCCTATTCGCTCGTCTCCGTGTCGGTGGTTGCATCGGATCTATGTGTGGGTGTGGTAACTGCAGGAACCCGGGATCCATCTGGGCGGCAGATGTTCGCTTGGCCTGGGCTGCCCTCCGACCGCCCGGTCCCTCTGCTGCTCCTACCTCCACCTGCTGTACCGGGACGGCTGTGTTGTGCGCACCAGTGAGTGTACCAGACGCCTCATCACTAAAGTGCCCAACCGTGGTGAGTGTTTCTGCGATGGTGGAGGGTGTTGGTGACAGCAGTGGCGTTGTGTCGTGCTCTTCGTCCCACTCTGAGTCCATGGCACTTTGGGGTGGGGGTTCGTCTCCACCCATCCACTCTGAGTCACTGTCCGGTATTTCGTCTTCCCGGGTAGGGGTGTCCTGGGTAGTGCTGTCCCGGGTAGTGCTGTCCCGGGTAGGGGTGTCCTGGGTAGTGGTGTCCCGGGTAGGGGTGTCCTGGATAGTGGTGTCCTGGGTAGTGGTGTCCTGGCTCGGATGTGACGGGGGCCTGTGGCTGCCCCCCTCATCGCTGGGTGGTCGCTCCCGCACGTGACGGGGGTGTCGTCTCCCTGTTGCTCCAGGTCTCTCCGTCTCCCGTGGTCTCCGAGGGGCATCCTGCGGGCGTCGCATGCTGGAGGGTTCGGGTCTCTCCGTCTCCCGTGGTCTCCGAGGGGCATCCTGCGGGCGTCGCATGCTGGAGGGTTCGGGTCTCTCCGTCTCCCGTGGTCTCCGAGGGGCATCCTGCGGGCGTCGCATGCTGGAGGGTTCGGGTCTCTCCGTCTCCCGTGGTCTCCGAGGGGCATCCTGCGGGCGGTCTGCATCTGCGGGGATGGGTGCCTGGACGTTTGGTCCTGCGATACACAATGAAGCATGCATGGTTAGACATCAGGCAGTGATCAGGTGATACGGGAGAGGGGGATATAGGGGAGGGGGGATATGGGGACGGGCTGTTGGTGGCTCACTTGCTCGTGGGGCCCCGACCTCTGCATCAGCAACCTCCCGGTCGTCAGGTCCGCCAGCCAGTTCCAGGGCCCTTTCCTCGTGTACGGTCAGTGGCCTCTCATCAGCGGGCCCTCCTCCAGTCCTCACATGCTCCCTATTGTTGTGTGCGCGCTTCTCCTGGGGGGGGGGGGGGGGGGGGTGGTGGCAGGGGTAAAAGGCAACAGTGTTAGGCAGGTATATGAATGCACGCCATCGGTTGCGCGTGCATTGCAGAGGTTAAGGTTAGGGCTGGATTCACTTGGGGATATGGGGGATATGGGGGAGGGGGGATATGGGGGAGGGGGGATATGGGGGATATGGGGGAGGGGGGATATGGGGGATATGGGGGAGGGGGGATATGGGGGATATGGGGGAGGGGGGATATGGGGGAGGGGGGAATATGGGGGATATGTGGGAGGGGGGATATGGGGGAGGGGGGATATGGGGGAGGGGGGATATGGGGGATATGGGGGAGGGGGGATATGGGGGATATGTGGGAGGGGGGATATGGGGGAGGGGGGATATGGGGGATATGGGGGAGGGGGGATATGGGGGAGGGGGGATATGGGGGAGGGGGGAATATGGGGGATATGGGGGAGGGGGGATATGGGGGAGGGGGGGATATGGGGGAGGGGGGATATGGGGGATATGGGGGAGGGGGGATATGGGGGAGGGTGGATATGTGGGAGGGGGGGATATGGGGGAGGGGGGATATGGGGGAGGGGGGATATGGGGGAGGGGGGATATGGGGATATGGGGGAGGGGGGAATATGGGGGATATGGGGGAGGGGGGGATATGGGGGAGGGGGGAATATGGGGGATATGGGGGAGGGGGGATATGGGGGATATGGGGGAGGGGGGGATTTGGGGGAGAGGGGATATGGGGGATATGGGGGACGCTCACCCTGCCTGCTCTGACGAGGTCGTTCACCTTCTTGTGGCACTGGGTGCCTGTCCGTGGTGTCAGGGCCACAGCGGTGACGGCCTCTGCCACCTCCCTCCACAGACGCCGGCTGTGGCGTGGGGCAACTCTGCGGCCGTGCCCGGGATACAGGGCGTCCCTCCTCTGCTCCACCGCATCCAGGAGCGCCTCCACATCGCGTGACTCGAACCTCGGGGCTGAGCGACGGCCAGCCATCAAGTCGGGTGTTGCGGTCGGCTGTTCCGGTCGGGTGGGGGGGGAGCTGCGCGGCCTTATGAGCCGTCACGCCGTGCAGCGCGTATGACGCTGCACGGCGTGAACCACTGCGCAAGCGCGGATCCCGTTACGTCGCTGCTAGCCCATTTCGGGCCGCAGACTATCGGCCCATTTTTATGACGTGACGCAAGTGGGATTTGCGCCGTTTTTTGCGCCGATCGGCGGAGTTTCCGCCGATAACGGAGAATTTCGCCCAGGAAGAGGCAATAAGACTTAATGGCACTGTTCTAAAAAGTGTGCAGCAACAGAGAGACCTGGGGGTCCATATGCATAGAGCTATGAAGGTAGCAATGCGTATTGAGAGTTATTAGAAAAGCATATGGGATTTTAGGGTTCATAGATTGAGGTGCTGAGTACAAATCCGGGGACGTTATGCTGAATCACTATAAACCTCTGTTAGGCCACAAGTATTGCACCTTGTCAGCACACTTGAGGAAGGACTTGAGGGCCCTTCAAAGGCCGAAGAGGCGATTTCTAAGAACGATTCCAGTGATAAATGATTTTAGCCCAAAGTTAGGTTGGAGAAGCTGGGGTTGCTCCTTTTGAAACAAAGAAGACTGGGGGGAAATTAACAAGATTTTGATAGGTTTTAGATAAGGAAGGCAAAGAAAAGCTCCTTTTCTAAAACCTGACATGATCTTGTACACCTCCATCATCAGATCTAGAGCAGGCAGTTCAGCCCCTCGAGCCTGCTCTGCCATTCAATATGACCATGGCTGATTTCCAGCTGCATTCTCCGGTCGCCCAGTCAGTGACACGCCATTCACTGGTGGCGGGATTCGCTACTTCTGCTGCTTGTCAATGGGATTCTCCATTGAAGCCACCACACACCACTGGGAAACCCGTGGCCATGTGTGCGCTGCTGGTGAGAACAGACAATCCCAACGGCCAGAGAATTCAGGCCTCCATCTTGGCCTCATCTACAACTTTCTGCCGGCTCCCCATAACCCTTCATCCTGCTACTAATTAAAAACTTATCTCTCTCCTCTTTAAATTTGTTTAGTATCCCACTGTCCACTGCACTCTGGGGTAGATGATTGAACAGATTCCTGACCGTTTGAGTGAAATAATTTCTCCTACTTTCTGTTTTAAATCCACCATTCATTAGCCTAAAATGATGACCCCTCATTCTGAATCCAGTGAGGAGAAACACCTGTTCTACATCGACCCTGCCAATCCCCTTTAGCATCTTATTGAGCTCAATTAGATCTCCTCTCACTCTTCTAAATCCAGCAATAATAGGCCTAAACTGTGGAATCTTTCTTCATAAGACAAGTCCTTCATCAATGGAATCAAACCAAGTGAACATTCTCTGAACTTCCTTTATTGTATTAAAATCCTTCCTCAAGTAAGGGGACCAAAACTGAGCGCAGTACTCCAGATGCGGTCTCACTAATGCCGTGTACAGTTCATAGAATCATAGAATCCCCAGAGTGCAGAAGGAGGCCATTCGGCCCATTGAGTCTGCACCAAACCTTGGAAACATCACCCGACTTGGGCCCACACCGCCATCCTATTCCCTCAACCCAGTAAGCCTACCAAACCTTTTGGACACGAACTAAGGAACAATTTAGCATGGACGATCCACCAAACCTGCATATTTTTGGACTGTGCGAGGAAAGAGGAGCACTCGGAGGTAGCCCACGCAGACACGGGGAGAACGTACAAACTCCATACAGTCACTCAAGGCCGGAATTGAACCCGGGTTCCTGGGACTGTGAGACAGCATTGCTTTTTAAAAACATTTTTGAACATTTTTTTCCAGTTAAGGAGCAATTTAGTTTGGCCAATCCACCTACCCGGCATATCATGGGTTGTGGGGTTGAGGCCCACGCAAACATGGGGTGAATGTGCAAACTCCACATGGACAGTGACCCGGTGTCAGGATCGAACTCAGGTCCTCGGCGCAGTGAGGCAACAGTGTTACCCACAGCACCACCATGCCGCCATGCGGCAGCAATGCTAATCACTGTGACGTCATGCCACCGTGCGATCGAAGTTGCAACATCACTTCCCTACTTTTATATTCTGCTTCACTAGCAATGAATGCCAAAGTTCCATTTGCCTTCCTTATTACCTGCTGCACCTGCATACTAACTTTCTGCGATTCATGCATAAGGACAGCCAGATACCTCTGTACTGTACATAGAATCATAGAATTTACAGTGCAGAAGGAGGCCATTTGGCCATTCGGTCCATCGGGCCTGCACCGGCCCTTGGAAAGAGCACCCTACTGAAGCCCACACCTCCACCCTATACCCATAACCCAGTAACCCCGCCTAACCTTTGGAAGCCAATGGGCAATTTAGCATGGCCAATCCACCTAACCCGCACATCTTTGTACTGTGTGAGGAAACCGGAGCACCCGGAAGAAACTCACGCAGACATGGGGAGAAAGTGCAAACTCCACACAGACAGCCACCTAAGACTGGAATTGAAACTAGGACCCTCGAGCTGTGAGGCAGCATTGCAAACCACTGTGCCACTATGCCACCCATATGTTTTGAATTTCTCTCCATTTAAATAATAAGATGCCTTTTTATTGCTCTGACCAAAATTATTAACCTCACGCTTATGTGAGTCATGTCCCTCAATGCCTTGGTCATCTGCCTCTGTGACTGTGTCATGCACCTCTGTGACAAGCTGAAGTCAGTCAGCACCCAGCCAATGCTTTCAATGCCCTCAGCCATGACCCTTTGTGAGTGGGCGAATCTCTGGAGCACCACAATAATGTCATCTGCGCCTGGCACATGTTCGCCTGTGCCTGGGCTCTCCTACCCTACGCCTCACCCATGGACAGCATATGCGCCCCATGCTTGGACGTCCTGACACATGGCTCTGATATCTTGCCCCAGGGCTTCCACCGCGAATGCCACCCTTACCATGTTGGCCTGAGTGCCACGCATTGTCAGCAACATCTCCCACGCCTGAAGGCGATTGGTCTCCTACAGTTATACTTGCAGGCACGGGAATGTAGCTGACACGTCCTCCTGTAACTTCTGGCTCTGAATCTGCATCTGCAGCAGTGATGGGATAATCTTTTCATGAGGCATGACATGTGCCTTGGGGGCAGCTGTTCCTTCAGATCAGCCAGCCATCTGACTGGCCGCTCCCCCGGCAGTCGATGTGCTGTATGTGTGTGGTGCCCACCAGAGGGCAATCCAGGAGCCAGATCGCTAACATTTCTCACCGAGGTAATAGTCTCTGTGCTGGTGGATGGTGCTGGTAAAAGCAGTGCCGTGAAGTCACTGTCTTCCCTGGAGGTCTGTTCTGGGATATTCTGAGGGTCTGGAGGGAGGGCTGCAACCCTGCATGGCCCAGCCTCATCTGATGGGGATCCCGAAACACAAAAGGATATGGGATCAGCTGTTGGGAAAGACAGGGGGCGGAATTCTCCCCCCCCCCCCCCCCCCCCCCCCCCCCCCGCCGGGTGGGAGAATCGCCAGGGCGCCGTGCAAATCGCGCCACGCCGCCCTGACCCCCGCACGCGATTCTTCCACTACCCCAAATCCGAGCTGCCCCGTGCGAATCGCACCGGGCAGCTCGGAGAATCGCCGCAAACGGCGAGCACCGATTCTCCGGCCCGGATGGCCGCTCCGACACGACAAGGTCCCGCCGGCGCCGTCCACCCCTGGTCGCTGCCAGCGGGAACTCTGCGGGAACGCTCGGACGGCGGCCTGTGCGGGGGGGTGGGGGGGAGTGATGCGCAATGAATTGCGCAAAGAAGCAGTTTGGGTACAACTGGGGCTTTATTGCACTCAGATGCGTGGCAAAATGGTAGGGCAATGGAGGTCATGCATATTTATACAGTTCTTAGTGGATGGAGCCAGCCGGCAGGAGCTACCGGCGAACCTGCAGTGCAGGTCCTACCTTACATCCCCTAATACAGTGGTTCACCACTGTTAAAAATGAGTCCGGCGGGGGTGATGTGAAACTATACACAAATAGTGCAATTATGTACAGTGTAAAGAAGAAAAAAAGAAAAAGTCCATGTTGACGGTCCGGAGTCCGTCAAAGGTTCAGCCGACGGTGCTTTGGTGCTTTGTTGGGAGCGGCGTAACGGTGGCGATGAAGTCCCTGCTGGCGGTGGTGGAGGTGGCACTGATGGCAGTGGTGGCGGTGCTGATGCTGGCCAGTCATCGGGGAACTCCGGGAGCGTGCCGAAGTTCTCTTCGTCCTCTTGTGCAGAAAGTGGGGGGGGGGGGTGGGTGGTCTGGTGGGGTCAGTGTTGGCGGCGCAGTGGGAGGGGGGGGGGGCGCTTTGGTGGGGGAGTGTGCTGGGGTGGAGCCTGATGGTGCCAGGTGCCTGAGTGAGACAATATCTTGGCGGCCGTCGGGAAACTCAACGTAGGCATATGGAGGGTTGGCGTGGAGCAGGTGAACCCTGTCCACCAAGGGGTCCGAATTGTGGAGTCGGACGTGCCTACGGAGAAGGACCTGTCCTGGAGCTGCGAGCCAATTTGGGAGCGACAGCCCCGGATGTGGACTTCCTGGGGAAGGTAAAAACACGTTCATGGGGTGTGTTATTAGTGGCGGTGTACAATGGTGACTGGATGGAGTGTAGAGCGTCAGGGAGGACCTCCTGCCAGCGAGAGGCTGGGAGGTTCCTGGACCGTAGGGCCAGCTGAACGGCCCTTCAAACCGTCCCATTCTCCCATTCTACTTGCCCGTTTCCCCGGGGTTGTAGCTGGCCATCCTGCTGGAGGTTATACCCCTGCTGAGCAGGAACAGACGCAGCTCATCGCTCATGAATGAGGATCTCCTGTCACTGTGGATGTAAGCAGGGAAATCGAACAAAGCGAAGATGGTGTTGAGGGCCTTGATGACGGTGGCAGACGTCATATCGGAGCATGGGATGGCGAAGGGGAATCTGGAGTACTCATTGACCACACCAGAATGTACGTGTTACGGTCGGTGGAGGGGAGGGGCCCTTTGAAATCCACGCTGAGGCGTTCAAAGGGGTGGGAAGCCTTCACCAGGCGCGCACGGTCCGGCCGGTAGAAGTGCGGCTTGCACTCCGCACAGACCTGACAATCCCTGGTGACTGTCCTTACTTCCTCGACGGAGTAGGGCAGATTGCGAGCTTTGACCAGGTGGTACAATCGAGTGACCCCCAGGTGGCAAAGGCTGTCGTGTACGGCTCGGAGTTGGTCCACTTGTGCGCTGGTACATGTACCTTGGGAGAGGGCGTCTGGGGGCTCTTTGAGTTTACCGGGGCGATACAAAATCTCGTAATTATAGGTGGAGAGCTCGATTCTCCACCGCAAGATTTTATCATTTTTGAACATGAAGGCTACTGACCATTGGTCAGTGAGGAGAGTGAATCTCTTACTGGCCAGGTAATGCCTCCAATGCCGCACAGCTTCAACGATAGCTTGGGCCTCCTTTTTCGATGGATGAGTGTCGAATTTCAGAGGCATGAAGGGTGCGGGAAAAGAATGCCATCCGTGTGTCTGCCTGGTTTAGCGTGGCGGCAAGGGCGACGTCTGAAGCGTCGCTTTCTACTTGAAAAGTCAGTGGCTCTTCCACTGCACGCATCCCGGCCTTGGCGATGTCTGCTCTGATGCGGGCGAAAGCGTGTTGTGCCTCGGCCGCGAGAGGAAATTGGGTGGACTGAATGTCTGCATAGTTTGGGACCCACTGGGCGTAGTAGGAAAAGAACCCCAGGCAGCATTTGAGGGCCTTGGGGCAGTGGGGGAGGGGAAGCTCCATTAATGGGCGCATGCAGTCAGGGTCGGGCCCGAGAAGTCCGTTTTGGACGACATAGCCGAAAATGGCTAACCGGGTTGTGCTGAACACACACTTCTCTTTGTTATAGGTCAGGTTGAGAAGAGTGGCAGTGCCGAGGAATTTATCGAGGTTGGCATCGTGGTCCTGCTGGTCATGGCCGCAGATGGTGATATTATCTAAGTACGGAAAGGTGGCCCGCAAACCGTACTGATCGACCATTCAGTCCATCTCCCTTTGGAAGACCGAGACCCCATTTGTGATGCCGAAAGGAACCTTAAGGAAGTGGTAGAGGCGACCATCCGCCTCGAAGGCAGTGTATGGACGGTCCGACTTCCAGATGGGGAGCTGGTGGTAGACGGATTTCAGGTCAATTGTTGAGAAGACCCGGTACTGCACAAGCAGGCTACAGCACGGTAGCCTTGTGGATGGCACAATTGTTTCACAGCTCCATGGTCCCAGGTTCGATTCCGGCTTGGGTCACTGTCTGTGCGGAGTCTGCACATCCTCCCCGTGTGTGCGTGGGTTTCCTCCGGGTACTCCGGTTTCCTCCCACAGTCCAAAGATGTGCAGGTTAGGTGGATTGGCCATGATAAATTGCCCTTAGTGTCCAAAATTGCCCTTAGTGTTGGGTGGGGTTACTGGGTTATGGGGATAGGGTGGCGGTGTTGACCTTGGGTAGGGTGCTCTTTCCAAGAGCCAGTGCAGACTCGATGGGCCAAATGGTCTCCTTCTGCACTGTAAATTCTATGATAATCTATGATAATCTGATTGACCATATCCGATATGCGTGGGAGGGGGTACGCGTCGAGCTGCGTGTACCGATTGATGGTCTGGCTGTAGTCCACGACCACCCTGTGTTTCTCCCCAGTTTTATCCACTACCACTTGGGCTCTCCAGGGACTGTTGCTGGCCTCGATAATACCCTCCTTAAGGAGCCGCTGGACTTCGGACCTGATGAAGGTCTTGTCCTTGGTGCTGTACCGTCTGCTCCTGGTGGCAACGGGCTTGCAATCCGCAGTGAGATTGTCAAAAAGGGAGGGGCGATCAACCTTGAGGGTCGCGAGGCCGCAAACGGTAAGGTGGGGTATGGGCCTGCCGAATTTGAGGATGAGGCTCTGGAGATTGCACTGGAAGTCCAGGCCCAACAGGAGTGCAGCGCAGATATTAGGAAGGACATAGAGGCGGAAGTTACTAAATTCTACGCCCTGGACAGTGAGGGTGACTGTACAGAAGTCCCGGATGAGTGGAATTAGGGCGCGCCAGAAGTCTTCGATGGACTCACCAGGTAGTTGCGAGCGGGTGGCGAGTACATGCCTGGCGAAGAGCGTGGTCGCCTTCTGAGCATAGTATTCTTGAAGGAGTTCCATTGCTTTCGCGGAATTCGTGGCATCTTGGATCAACGGGAACACGCTGGAGCTCAGTCTGGAGTACAGGAGGTTTATCTTCTGAGGCTCCGTTGGCGTGTGGTCTGCAGTGTTGATGTGGGCCTCAAAACATGCTAGCCAGTGAGTAAAGTCTTTTCTGGCGTCGGGCGAGTGCGGATCCAGCTGCAGGCGGTCGGCTTTGATTCTGATATCCATTCTGTGGAAAAATCTGACTGCAATAAATTGATGCGCAACCAATTGCACAAAGATGCAGATTGGGTACAACTGTGGCTTTATTGCAGTCAGATGCATGGCTTCCTGCTGTAGCTGGCAAAATGGCAGGGCACTGGAAGTCATGCATATTTATATAGTTCTTAGTGGGCGGAGCCAGCCGGCAGGAGCTACCGGCGAACCTGTAGTGCAGGTCCTACCTTACATCCCCTAATACAGTCGTTCGCCACAGGGAGGGGGGCTCCTTCACTGGGTGGGGGCCTCCGAAGGGGTCTGTCCCGCAATCGGGGCCCACTGATCGGCGGCCCGGCCTTTTACCCCCTGGCCTACATTCCGCCGAGGCTGGCCCCTGAACACCCATGCCGTATTGCATTGGGGCTGGCGCGCGTAAGAAGTTCCCCCTGCATGCGCAGGATGGCTCGGCCCAACTGCGCATGCGCAGGATTGAGCTGCCCCAACTGGCCATGCGTGGGTTGGTGCGCCGCCTATTTGGCGCCGCGTACAGAGGCTGGAGCGGCGTGAACTGCTCCAGCGCCATGCTGGCCCCCTGTGGGGGCCAGAATAGGACGTGCCCGGGCCCTGTTCGCGCCTTCGTGAAATGCCACGGCGTTCACGATGGCGCAAACACTTGGCCGCCATATCGGAGAATCGCCCCCAGGATTGTGGGAGATGATGGTTCACTTGAGATAGGACATCTGGATAAAGTTGAATTGGGCTCTCACATCTTTAGTGCATGTTGAACTCCATGTCAGCCACAATTCACTCCTCAAACTATTGGTATGGCTACCAGCACTCACTGCATCTGCCACTTCATTCCAGGCTTTATTCATTACAGCTGGCTGTTGTCTCCACCCCACCCTGGGAATGTGCCTCCTCTCCTCAAGAGCGCCCAACATTCTGTGCATGTCCGCATCAAGGAAGCACATGCAGATCTTTAAGCAGTCTTCTTCTTGGCTGCAATGGGAGTCCAGGGTTAGTGGAGCTTTGAAAAGCTGCTCGAGCTTGTCAGGCTCATAATGGGATTCCCGCTCCCAGCAAATCACGCACCTGGCGAATCGGGGCTCAGGCGGGATGCATGTGGGCAGTGTGAAAATGTTCCAATTCTCTTTTGGCGGGAGCACATAGAGTCTGAAATGGAGAATTCCACCCAGTGTCTGCATTCTAAAACATTCTTCACAGATATAGGCGGGATTCTCTGTTTCACATACAATGTGCTGACGCCGGAACTGAATCGGTGGACTTACATGACAATTGAATTGCCGCTGGTCCCACAGCAATTCCTGATCCTTTAATGGG
This sequence comes from Scyliorhinus torazame, assembly GCF_047496885.1. Lineage (NCBI taxonomy): Eukaryota > Metazoa > Chordata > Chondrichthyes > Carcharhiniformes > Scyliorhinidae > Scyliorhinus > Scyliorhinus torazame. Next base: position 93,132,758 of record NC_092714.1, on the reverse strand, counting down.
TTAGCACTGACGTAATGTGGAACTCGAGTGATTCCAATGAAAAATGGTGGCCGATTCGCCGAGGTCAGGATTGACAACCGAGAAGCAGACAAGCTGCAGCTGCATATCAGCACTCCACTCCCCACACACACTATTCCAGCCAACAAGATGGCAGTACGGAGAGTGGCACCCCGAATCGCAGAGACGGAGTTCGAGACCTTAATGGACGCCATAAAACTGTACAACCACCTCAAGGCGGCCAGGGTGAGCAGGCGGCATTGTGCCCCTGGCACCAACCACTGTCCCAACACCTGTAACCACCCCCCATCCGGAGGGCATCCAACCCCACCCTGCACCACATGCTAGCACCAATATCAGTCGCCATGGCAGGTGCCCTGGCCACAAAGGCCACCAGCTTCCTACCTGGGAAAGTGCTGTCCGCATTCGACTATTTAACATTGTACCCATTCTGTCTAACCCCCCAGGTGATGGCTGCGCATAACCACAGAGGAAGAGAGAAGATTGGAGTGGGCCCGTCGGATCAGTGGCCCCCTCATCTTCACGGAGCGGCATGCACTAGACCCAGTCAGTGGGCCCTGAGAGAGGGCAGTCACTGAGACGGAGGTCAGTATCAGGCAACCAATTGAGACCCCACTGTGTTGCGGTTCCCCATGGGATGTGTGGCTCGACCCCCATGCCCCCACACGTCCCAACACCACCCACACACTAACCCCACACCACCCCCTCACCACAGCCTACCACCCCCACACCACCACCCACCACTCCAACCCGCAATCCAATCATGCCTCATGTCTTGTGTCTTCCAGGATCACCTGACGACAACGCGGGCCCTTCTGCTGTCCTCCGCCCTGACCCCAACCCCAAGCAGAAGTCAGTGATGAGGAGGCAACGGACAGTGAAACAAGCCCTCAAACGGCAGCGCAAAGCACCCTGGTGCGTCAATCCGGGGATGACACCAACTTCCTGTCACAGCTATCTCTAACATCCTCCATCATAAGCAATTATGGCAGTTTTTACTTTTTGTATTTAGTTTGATTCCAAAGTTGCTTTTAACTTCAGCCTTAATAATTTCTGCATTATAATGGTATCCGCTATTCATGGTACATGCATATTGTTTTTTTTCCCCCGTCTGTATGAAAATATTAGTATTCATACTTAATGTCTATATCATTGATTTGTCCATACTTATTTAGTCCAACTCACTTTTCGAAGCTGCTTTCTCTGATTCCTCTGACCCTTTCTGCTTGATCACAGTTATAAGTGAGATCAATTTGCAATACAATTCTGTATCCAGATCATTATAATGAGAAACAGCAGCGGACTCAAAACTAAGCCTGAAGTATCACACTCTGCTCTAATGAGCGCATGCTTACTACCTCTCAGCAGTTCCTTGTCTCGGGGTTTATCCATCATCCTTGCCATTTCTCTAATTGATTTATCCAAGTTAATGTTAGTTTGTCAACACTTTAATATGCGTCTGTGAGATAAAACTTATATCAAGGAGTGGAACTTTTATTATGAAACTACAAAATACATCTCTAATGTTGCTATATAGCTGTGAATAATTTATTATTTGTGCAGAGGAGATTTATTCTTCACTAAATAGAGATTGCTCTGGAACCGGCAACTGCCTCTGTAAGACACAGATAACCAGCTTAAAAATGGATGACCCATCACCAAAGTTGTGGAGTTTTCATTTCAATTTTAAGTGCAACTTTATTTTGTTTACGATATACTCATTGCATCCTTTAATGCTTCTAAGATTGATAAAACTGTGATAAAGTATACTGACTATCACCTGCAAAATTTGATTTTTTTTTGTGCATGAAAACAACACAGAATTTGACTTTATTCCATTATAAATCTGCTAGGCAATTTTATACACCACTCAGAATAAAGTTATCTCAGCACTGGGAACACAGTATTAGGTACTTGGCAGACAATCTTCTGTTAATACTGCACATCTCCATAGCATTTAGCAATGTCTGCATAAATAATTGATTGATGGGCACAAAAGCCCTCAGTCCTGTTCAAAAGGATTCCTTGTCTAACATTGAATATTATTTCACTGTTCCGAATAATAGCTCTCCTGGTACACATTACCACAGTAACAATATCTCATTGCAAAAATAACATTAAATCATTGAGCACCATTCCTGAGCATATGGTCTGAGGATAATTGAAGTTTTAATATTTTATTCATTGTGCCAAGTTTATTATTGTATTTGGTAGCCAAAAAATGTAAAGTGGAATAATGTTTTGTCACTCTAACTCATTTACATGAATGTTCAATGAGAGAAATACATACAGATAATATATTATAAAAGAAAATAAACAAAATGTAATGCAGAGATTAAAATAGTGAGAATAGTTATTACATTTGTTGAAGATATAAAGGGTGAAATTGGTCTTTAGTAGCATCACAAAACAGCTGAAAATGAATTGATACCCAATTTTACTTCAATTTTCTTCAGCGTTGGCCAGCATCTGCAAGTTCCCCTTTAAGTCACATATACCATGACTCAGTATGCAACACTTGATGTAGATTACGGTTCTCTTATCATTGCTGGACCAAAGCATTAGAATTCACCACCTTACACCATTCTGAGAACACCATAACAACAGTGACATGAACAATTAAAAATTGGACCTAGCACCATCTTTACAGCCCAAATATGGATGCAGCCTTTCTAACTTTGCCCACTTCTTATAAGCATTGTTTTTAAATTGCACGGTCATGGAGCAGATGGCTTAGTCTCGTGATCCTTGTCAAATGCCAGCTTATGAGTTCACAGGATGCAAGGGCGTTCTCGAAGCTCCTTTTTGCTCTATGCTGAGAAAGGGACTTAGAGACTCAGCAAGCTCTTACAGAAATTGCAAGTCTTCCTCCAGGCTGAGAGGAATACAGGAACAATTGCTATATCTGTTTTTGATTGGCCTCCTCTGAAGATCAATGGATGGTAAACTGTGCAGGAGGCCGGTTGGTATGTGTTATAACCTGCACAAGACATACAGGGTAGAAGCAATTAGACTTCCCATGAGCCTCGTTGAGCATGGGCTCCCCTGCCGAGGGGCGGGGAGCTGATAAGACTTGAATAACCTGGAATAAAAAAGGTCTGGAAGCAACACCTCAGACTCAGCTGGGATTTGAAGAGTATTGTACATTCCATTACTTGGTAATAAAACTAGTTTCTCTTATCCACTTGCCTCAAATTCGTCTGTGGTCACTAAAGTATGTTTCATTCCAAGTTCTGTGAAAGTACGACTATGTCATAATCACTTGGATCTGTCCAATTGTGAAATTTGAAGTTTAGTTTGGTTAAGTACAATTGTACATTAATGATATACACAAGTATTTGGTATTTCATCCATCTTGCCTGTAGTGGTTAAGGATTTTATGCCTCGATAAATAGGAAGAAAGATAGGGAACATGTTTGTCCAGAGGAATAGTGGAATTGCAAGGGGATTGTGACCATCAGTACATGCTGTGGAAGTGAGATGTAAGTGGAGGACTTCAGTTAACTTCCTGAACATGTTGCAAATGGTCACTTTCTAAGTGTTGGAAGAAAGAATCACCAGTTCACCTGGTCAAGTAGATTTTCGAGAAAAAACACCACTGTTATTATTAGGTATCACATTAAATGCACATGTATGTCGGAAGCCTATTTTGGGTGGCTGCATCTAGTTTGGGAGCCGATATCCGGACCAATATTTATAGTCAATATTCAGAAAGTTTATGTGGGTGAAGGATATAGTGCTAAACTCCTTTTTTTTATTGTGTGAATCTGACTGCAGTCATTTTGAAGCTATGTAGATGGGCATTTGTCTCCAGCGTAAAGTGGAGGAGGCCCAGAAAGAGAAAAGTGAAATCTTTGAAGGTTTAGCAGGAACAATGGCAGGACTGTGACTTCCTCAGATTGCAGGCTTTTTAACCATTGTCTGGCATCTGCTTGTTGAGCTTGGACAGAACAGTTTATTGGGAGACATGGCAGAAGGGAAAGTTAATATGAGAGAACTTTCTAAAAATAATGACAAAGTGTCATTTTTGCTGCAAACATTGATGAGAATCCCGTCAAACTTGGTGGTGCAATCCACTTCACAACGCTTAGGCACTTAGAGAAAATGTTTTGTTCCCCATTGGAAAAACATTATGCTGAAGGTGCAAAATGTCTGATTTGCTCACCCCAGGAGTCATCTGAGCACTTCAATCAAGGGGGCACCACAGCACTTGATCTCATTCAAGTCAGGAGGATGGCCATGAGGGGACCAGCTCCTTGATTTTTGGAGGGGACCCTCACTCCATTACTGGATGCCGTACAGGAAAGGCAGGCCTTGATTTTATCCACAGGTTAGCAGGAGGCTCTCCAAAAAGGTCACCAACCCCGCCGGGGAAACTGTGGCAGCACTGGTCAGTGCCAGCAGCCTGACCAAGAGGGTAGGGTTTAATGTAGGAACAAAATGAATGACTTGATTACGATCTGCAAAGGTAATTGCCCCCAGTCTCCCTCTGGCACTCCACCTTTCCGTCAACCCTCGGAATGTCACCTTAAATCCACATGCCGCCACCCTGCAGATTTCCAGCACCCGACCTCCCAACATCATCCTCAAACCACCCACCTCCCTCTTACCCCTCATCAGAACCCCTCTCTGCTTAAGCGCAGTACGTACACATGCCAATTGTCCTCGATCACTGACCCACCAGGTGTCCGGCTTACATTATCCCATTTTAGAACATAGAACATAGAACAATACAGCGCAGTACAGGCCCTTCGGCCCACGATGTTGCACCGAAACAAAAGCCATCTAACCTACACTATGCCATTATCATCCATATGTTTATCCAATAAACTTTTAAATGCCCTCAATGTTGGCGAGTTCACCACTGTAGCAGGTAGGGCATTCCACAGCCTCACAACTCTTTGCGTAAAGAACCTACCTCTGACCTCTGTCCTATATCTATTACCCCTCAGTTTAAAGTTATGTCCCCTCGTGCCAGCCATATCAATCCGCGGGAGAAGGCTCTCACTGTCCACCCTATCCAACCCCCTGATCATTTTGTATGCCTCTATTAAGTCTTCTCTTAACCTTCTTCTCTCCAACGAAAACAACCTCAAGTCCATCAGCCTTTCCTCATAAGATTTTCCCTCCATACCAGGCAACATCCTGGTAAATCTCCTCTGCACCCGCTCCAAAGCCTCCACGTCCTTCCTATAATGCGGTGACCAGAACTGTATGCAATACTCCAAATGCGGCCGTACCAGAGTTCTGTACAGCTGCAACATGACCTCCCGACTCCGGAAATCAATCCCTCTACCAATAAAGGCCAACACTCCATAGGCCTTCTTCACAACCCTATCAACCTGGGTGGCAACTTTCAGGGATCTATGTACATGGACACCTAGATCCCTCTGCTCATCCACACTTTCAAGAACTTTACCATTAGCCAAATATTCCGCATTCCTGTTATTCCTTCCAAAGTGAATCACCTCACACTTCTCTACATTAAACTCCATTTGCCACCTCTCAGCCCAGCTCTGCAGCTTATCTATATCCCTCTGTAACCTGCTACATCCTTCCACACTATCGACAACACCACCGACTTTAGTATCGTCTGCAAATTAACTCATCCACCCTTCTGCGCCTTCCTCTAGGTCATAGATAAAAATGACAAACAGCAACGGCCCCAGAACAGATCCTTGTGGTACTCCACTTGTGACTGTACTCCATTCTGAACATTTCCCATCAACCACCACCCTCTGTCTTCTACCAGCTAGCCAATTTCTGATCCACATCTCTAAATCACCCTCAATCCCCAGCCTCCGTATTTTTTGCAATAGCCTACCGTGGGGAACCTTATCAAACGCTTTGCTGAAATCCATATACACCAAAACAACTGCTCTACCCTCGTCTACCTGTTCAGTCACCTTCTCAAAGAACTCAATAAGGTTTGTGAGGCATGACCTACCCTTCACAAAGCCATGCTGACTATCCCTGATCATATTATTCCTATCTAGATGATTATAAATCTTGTCTCTTATAATCCCCTCCAAGACTTTACCCACTACAGATGTGAGGCTCACCGGTCTATAGTTGCCGGGGTTGTCTCTGCTCCCCTTTTTGAACAAAGGGACCACATTTGCTGTCCTCCAGTCCTCTGGCACTATTCCTGCAGCCAATGATGACATAAAAATCAAAGCCAAAGGTCCAGCAATCTCTTCCCTGGCCTCCCAGAGAATCCTAGGATAAATCCCATCAGGTCCCGGGGACTTATCTATTTTCAGCCTGTCCAGAATTGCCAACACCTCTTCCCTACGTACCTCAATGCCATCTATTCTATTAGCCTGGGGCTCAGCATTCTCCTCCACAACATTATCTTTTTCCTGAGTGAATACTGACGAAAAATATTCATTTAGTATCTCGCCTATCTCTTCAGACTCCACACACAATTTCCCATCCCTGTCCTTGACTGGTCCTACTCTTTCCCTAGTCATTCGCTTATTCCTGACATACCTATAGAAAGCTTTTGGGTTTTCCTTGATCCTTCCTGCCAAATACTTCTCATGTCCCCTCCTTGCTCGTCTTAGCTCTCTCTTTAGATCCTTCCTCGCTACCTTGTAACTATCCATCGCCCCAACCGAAACTTCACACCTCATCTTCACATAGGCCTCCTTCTTCCTCTTAACAAGAGATTCCACTTCCTTGGTAAACCACGGTTCCCTCACTCGACGCCTTCCTCCCTGTCTGACCGGTACATACTTATCAAGAACACGCAGTAGCTGATCCTTGAACAAGCCCCACTTATCCAGTGTGCCCAACACTTGCAGCCTACTTCTCCACCTTATCCCCCCCAAGTCACGTCTAATGGCATCATAATTGCCCTTCCCCCAGCTATAACTCTTGCCCTGCGGTGTATACTTATCCCTTTCCATCATTAACGTAAACGTCACCGAATTGTGGTCACTGTCCCCAAAGTGCTCTCCTACCTCCAAATCCAACACCTGGCCTGGTTCATTACCCAAAACCAAATCCAACGTGGCCTCGCCTCTTGTTGGCCTGTCAACATATTGTTTCAGGAAACCCTCCTGCACACACTGTACAAAAAACGACCCATCTATTGTACTCGAACCATATCTTTTCCAGTCAATATTTGGAAAGTTAAAGTCTCCCATAATAACTACCCTGTTACTTACGCTCTTATCCAGAATCACCTTCGCCATCCTTTCCTCTACATCCCTAGAACTATTAGGAGGCCTATAAAAAACTCCCAACAGGGTGACCTCTCCTTTCCTGTTTCTAACTTCAGCCCATACTACCTCGGAAGAAGAGTCCCCATCTAGCATCCTCTCCGCCACCGTAATACTGCTCTTGACTAGCAGCGCCACACCTCCCCCTCTTTTGCCTCCTTCTCTGAGCTTACTAAAGCACCTAAACCCCGGAACCTGCAACATCCATTCCTGTCCCTGCTCTATCCATGTCTCCGAAATGGCCACAACATCGAAGTCCCAGGTACCAACCCATGCTGCCAGTTCCCCTACCTTGTTTCGTATACTCCTGGCATTGAAGTAGACACACTTCAAACCACCTACCTGAACACTGGCCCCCTCCTGCGACGTCAAATCTGTGCTCCTGACCTCTATACTCTCATTCTCCCTTACCCTCAAACTACAATCCAGGTTCCCATGCCCCTGCTGCATTAGTTTAAACCCCCCCCCCCCCCAAAGAGCACTAACAATCCCCCCCCCCCCAGGATATTTGTGCCCCTCAGGTTCAGATGTAGACCATCCTGTCTGTAGAGGTCCCACCTTCCCCAGAAAGAGCCCCAGTTATCCAGAAATCTGAATCCCTCCCGCCTGCACCATCCCTGTAGCCACGTGTTTAAATGCTCTCTCTCCCTATTCCTCCTCTCACTATCACGTGGCACGGGCAACAACCCAGAGATAACAACTCTGTTTGTTCTAGTTCTGAGCTTCCATCCTAGCTCCCTGAAAGCCTGCCTGACATCCTTGTCCCCTTTCCTACCTATGTCGTTGGTGCCAATGTGGACCACGACTTGGGGCTGCTCCCCCTGCCCCCTAAGGACCCGGAAAACACGATCCGAGACATCACGTACCCTTGCACCTGGGAGGCAACATACCAAACGTGAGTCTCTCACGCTCCCACAAAATCTCCTATCTGTGCCCCTGACTATAGAGTCCCCAATTACTAATGCTCTGCTCCTCTCCCCCCTTCCCTTCTGAGCAACAGGGACAGACTCCGTGCCAGAGGCCCATACCCCATGGCTTACCCCTGGTAAGTCCCCCCCCCACAAGTATCCAAAGCGGTATACTTGTTTCTCAGGGGAACGACCGCAGGGGATCCCTGCACTGACTGCTTTTTCCCAGTCCCTCTTACAGTTACCCACCTATCTCCAATCTTTGGTGTAACTAATTCCCTGAAGCTGCTATCTATGACCCCTTCTGCCTCCCGAATGATCCGAAGTTCTTCCAACTCCAGCTCCAGTTCCCTAACTCGGTCTTGGAGGAGCTGGAGATGGCAGCACTTCCTGCAGGTAAAATCAGCAGGGACACTAACTGCATCCCTCACCTCAAACATCCTGCAGGAATGTGCCCACGCAGAGAAGATGTCCCACAGCCACAAAGAGAGCGAGAAGATGGGTAGTGGAATGACCAAACTAACATTGACTACCTTTGAGGAGAGAGCAATGGTGATCGTAGGAGAGTCCAGGAGTGGACCTGCACAGATACTGAGGTTGGCCTGCAACAGAAAAGTGAGGATCCATTGCACCTTCATCCAGATGACCAGTCTCAAATGGGTTTTTTGTTGTCCAAACCATTGACCAGGCCATGTACTAAAATCATCTCCTTGGCCTTGCAGAAATATCAACCGATGAGCCTTGGCTGTCAACCAGCAGTTCCTCCCGCATCCCCACCTCCCCCGGCCACCTTTGACAGCACCTCAGAGGAGATCTCCGAGGAAGACATGAATAATGCATCACAGATATAAACCGGGCCACCCACCATTGCAGAGACACACACCTCGGTGGGCGAACTTAGCAGACAGGCTTCTAGGTCACGATCTGGGTGAGCACCACACCACTTGCCATGCACATCAGGTGGAGACAGGAGCATCCAGGGATCAAATAGACAGATGTCTGCTGGAACACAGGACACATCTGTGCCCAGGCAGGTGCTGTGCCTCCGGACACATTTGTCTCTCAGCTGTTGGAGATGCAAAGGCAGAGCCGGGAATATCAAGAGGGTTTGTCAGCAACATTCCTGCAACTATAAAGTCGAATGGAGGAGTCCCAAAGCCTTCAGTCGCAGGATATGTTACCGGCAATGCGCAACACCCAGCCAACACTATAAGGGTGGCGTCCGCAATGGAAAGCCTGGGGCAAGACATCAGAGCCATGACTGGAGAACACTGAGGCATGGCTCAGTTCTTGAGGACCATGGCTGAGGGGTTTGGCATCATGGTACAGACACTGGCGGACCTCCAGGACTGGCAATGGCAGATGATGTTAAGGCTTCTGTAGCTCACTCCAGCTGCCTCTCCATTCCAGGGAGTTACACAGAGTCCTATTAGCACCAGGAGGAACGAGGAACCACCGGAGCACTTCCTAGGGCCTTCTACCAAGGAGACCCTGGGAGTGACCATCTCAACTGAATCCCTAGTTCCTGACACTGGCACATTTCAGGAGCAGCAGTCAGAACAGGGTGACAAAGTAACAGCAGTGCCACTCAAAAGTAGGCCGGGTCCCTCTGATATGCTTCTCGGGGATACAATGAGATATAGTAGGATGCATTAGTGAGCGGATGACTGAAAGATGCCACATAGGTCACCCGTTGAGCCTTGGAATGATCCCGTGGCATAGTGTCTTAGGGTTGCCATGACCTTGCAACAGGAAGCAGGTGACCTCCTCTTCCTCCACGTGGCACCAAGTTTGCTGGAATGCCTCACAGGTGCTGCACTGCCTCCCTGTTGAGGCAAAGTCTCCTGCAGCTCATGTTGTCCGAATGCTCCATGAAGGATACCAGGTTCCTGTAAACTCTTGTTCTCCTTCTTTGCCTTTGAGCCCCCTGTTCAGCTCATGCTGCATCCGGTCCTTCAGCCTGCTTTGTGCACCCTGGCCTCCTGACACTGGGTTCTCTCTGGTTGCGGTCTACCATTGCTGTTGGAATCTGTGCTCCTCCAGCGCTATTATGAATAGAATTGTCAGTTCCACTGGCTCCATTCTGAGACTTCTCAGAACGCTGTGAGGGATGATAGACAGAGAGAAAGAGAGATAGAGACAGTAAGGTTGGTGTCCCAGCCAGTTACCCTCCCCCAGCCCTTTGTATCCTGTTCCTGGAAGCATCTATTCCTACATGTCATCTGGTAGCTAGCTCTCACTCACATGTCTGGTGCCCTTTCAACTTCATCGCTTGACCAGCTCCAGTCAATGCCTTGGCTCCTTCAGATGTCCCAGTCCTTGCCATCTGGTTGTCGCTCCCTTAATATATACATATCACTGAGGGTCCTGTCAGGCTGTTTCAATGGTCACCCGTCCCTCATGGGAAAGATCAACTGGATAATTATGTATACCTTGAGGGCTGATGGGTCCTCCATGGCAGGCACTGTATTCCCTCTCGATCCCCTGCACCCAAACCTTTAATCTTGAAACATGAGTTTTCATCCATTTCCTTGAATTGAGAATGTGGACAGCTGGCATTGTTGAGGGTTAACTCATGATGGTCAATTAGTTTGACAAGCATGAGTCTTAGGAGTTTTAGAGGGCACAATTACTCTCTGAATCAAGGATAGGCAAGGCTAAGAGGCACCGTTCTTACTCAGCCTGCATCATCCCAAGATCTCATTTTTGTCAGGTCTTTACACTTAAGACTCCTGGACAGCTCTCCAGGAATTTTAAATGCTTGCACCCACTCCCCTGCCCGCCCCCCCCCCCACCCCACCCCCATGCTGATGATGATCCTGCCCATCCCCCGCCCCTCTTCCCCAAGACTGGTCAACGTCATGCCCTTTGTTTCGGAGTCTCATCCATCCATGCCCTGAGGCCGGCCTCCTCCAGACTCATCACACCCTTCCCCCACCTCATAAGCCCTGTACCCACAGACCCACATACCCCCATGCCACTAACTGCTGAGTAATTCAGTGCCCTTTTTCATTTCCTACTCATACCAGCTGCGACCCAAATCCCAGAAGAGGCCCAAACACCCCACTCCCTCCAACACACTTGAACCATTATCCCTCTGGATCTGACTAGCGTTAACGGCCCCCTTGGACTCCCTGGTACAAGGTGGAGAGAGGTGCTCACCTCCTTCCCCCCTCTCGGAGGTCATGGTGCCTGGTTCCCATTTTTAAAAACAGCAGTAATTCGGCCCACGTGACATCATGCCTGGTGGGTGGGAAGGTTCAACTAGAAAATTGACTTAAAACTTGCTAATTATATTAAAATACATTCAAGTTTATTCAAATCAGGTTCTCGCCCTTCCTGGACAGGGGTGGTCCCAGGAACATGCCGTTTTGAAATCTCGCTGGTGCAACTCCTGTTTTTGGCCACCTGCGATACTTATTTTCTGGCTATAATGATTTGGGCCCGTGGCTAACAGCCCCACAAAATCGGGGCCGGTTTAACTTTTTGCTTTATGGCCTGATGATTTCCAAAATACATTTGTGGGTAACATATATAGATAATTTTAAAGCTACACATTAAAGAAAATACAAAAATATTTTGACATTTCTGCCTTCTTTAAGCTTTGGCTTACAGAGTAGATATCTGTGTTTACTTTTCATGCTTTGACTTCAAAATTATGCATCAAAAAAGTATCATGCAACACTTACTGGAGATCGTGATGCATAAATTGGCCTGTCATATCGGAAGAACACATCTTTTCATCTCCAAAAATCATGTTATCATGTTTAGGCCTTCACCCAGCAGATAAATAAGTCTCCCCAGCCCTTTTTCTGATAGGAAACGCAATACTTGCGGTAAGAGTAAGCCTCAATTTTGCACCTCAGAAATGCATTTTTTACTCACCTTATAAGTCAGTGCATGGGATGAAACAGGCAACATGAGCCATATTGCCAAGACGATGTGCCAGAGTTAAGACATGTCCACACAGAGCATGGTGATGAACAGAAATTAGTCCGCCAGCAAAAAGAATGAAGAATGAAGCTGGTTTCAAGCTGGTCTTACCACTCTCTGATGTGGAGGATGTTTGTAAACATTGTGGGTTTCAGCACTTAGAGTGACTCATCCATGAAGGGAGTTGAATGAATCATGGCTGCAGCTGTATTGTTGAAGCTGTCAATCACAGACCACTACTAGAAATGAATGAATGGTTTGCAGTTACAGGGTCTAATGGGTTTAAACCCAGGTCACAGCGTTCTTCTTCCAGGAATGGACACGTGGAATTTCCAGGTAAGTGATACAGCTATAATTTACATCACTGCCCCTGTCTGGACTGCTCTCTAGCTTCCAGACAGGGGACACTTTTCTGGGGGGGTGGATAGGGTCTGTGGGGGTAGAGGTCTGTGGGGGGGTCCTTTCATCAGGGGGACCCTGTGTGAGGTTTAGTTAAGGGGTCTCAGTTATGAAGTCCCAGAGGGTGTCTCCCTATTAAGAGCTTCCTTGGGGGGGCTCTCCCTATTAAGGGAGTCTCTGAGAGGGTCTCCCTATTAAGGGGGTCTCTGTATTAAGGGGGTCTCTTGGGGGGGTTCTCCCATTTGGAAGTCTCTGGTGTGGGAGGGTTGTCTGGTAGAGGAAGGGTGGGCAGTAGACCTTTGTGGGTGGGGATGTGGGGGAGGTGGGCCCTCAGAAGAATTTGACCTTGACCCACCATGAGGATCACCATGTCAGGCTCATGTTTGGTGAGGCATGTTGTAATCCCCACCCATGTGATTCCGTGTCCTGGGGACCAAAGAATCACAGAGCACCGGAGAGTAGAGTACTCAGCCCAATAAATGGATGCATTCATTTACATTGGATTGGATTGGATGTGTTTATTGTCACATGCACCGAGGTACAGTGAAAAGTATTGTTCTGCTTACAGTTCAGACAGATCATTCCGTAAATGAAAAGAAAACATAAAATACACAATGTATGTACATAAACACAGGCATCGGGTGAAGCATACAGGAGTGTAGAATTATTCAGTAGAGAAGATGTGTGAAGAGATCAGATCAGTCCATAAGAGGGTCATTTAGAAGTCTGGTAACAGTGGGGAAAAGGCTGTTTTGGAATCTGTCAGTGCGTGTTCTCAGATTTTTGTATCTCCTTCCCGATGGTAGAAGTTGGAAGAGTGAGTAAGCCGGGTTGGAGAGGTCTTTGATTATGCTGCCCACTTTCCAAGGCAGCGGGAGGTGTAGACAGAGTCAATGGATGGGAGGCAGGTTTGTGTGATGGATTGGGTTGTGTTCACAACTCTCTGAAGTTTCTTCCGGTCTTGGGCCGAGCAGTTGCCATAGCAGGTTGTGAAGCAACCAGATAGGATGCTTTCTGTGATGCATCTGTAAAAGTTGGTAAGAGTCAATGTGGACATGCTGAATTTCCTTGGTTTCCTGAGAAAGTATAGGTGCTGTTGTACTTTCTTGGCCATGGCGACAATTTGGATGGATCAGGACAGATTTTTGGTGATGTGCACATGTACCAATTTGAAGCTGTCAAACATCTCCACCTCAGCCCCGTTGATGCAGACAGGGGTGTGCACGATACTTTGCTTCCTGAAGTCAATGACCAGCTTTTTAGTTTTGCTGCCATTGGTGGAGAGATTGTTGTCATTACATAACTCCACGAGGTTCCCTATCTCCCTCCCCGTATTCTGACTCATCGTTATTTGAGATCAGACCCACTACGGTCATGTTGTCAGCAAACGTGTTGATGGAGTTGAAGCCAAATTTTGCCATGCAGTCGTGTTTGTACAGGGAGAATAGTAAGGAGCTAACTAGGCAGCCTTGCGGGACCCCGGTATTGAGGACGATCATGGAGGAGGTATTGTTGTGTTGTTGTTTATCCTTACTGATTGTGGCCTATGGGCCAGAAAGTCGACGGTCCAGTTGCAGAGTGAGGAGTCAAGTCCTGGGTTTCGGAGCTTTGATATGAGCATGGCTGTGATTATGGTGCAATGGGGACATAGGATCCAGGACAGGTTCCTTTAGAGGAACCTCATGAGGGAACAACCTCTGTTAGCGAATGTGGTCCAAATGCCATCGAATCAGTTATCCCAAACGTGAACTTTGTAAGAGACTGGTCCTGTTTGGCTAAAAAAACCAGATTTCGGCCACGATGGACACCAGCCGGCAAGAGTTTATTTTCATACAGGACCATGCCACATATAGTAACTGGGGTGGTCTTTGCTGAGATGTTAGGAGCACAGTGGTTAGCACTGTTGCTTCACAGTGCCGAGGACCCAGGTTTGATTCTCGACTTGGGTCACTGTCCGTGTGGAGTGTGCACGTTCTCCCCGTTTCTGCGTCGCTTTCCTCCGGGTGCTCCCGTTTCCTCCCACAAGTCCCGAAAGATGTGCTGTTAGGTGAATTGGATATTCGGAATTCTCCCTCGGTGTACCCGAACAGGCGCCGGAGCGTGGCGACTAGGGAATTTTCACAGTAACTTCATTGCAGTGCAAATGCAAGCCTACTTGTGACACTGATAAAGATGATATTATTATTACACTGCTACTTTTGGCAGTCCTTGAAGAATGCCTCTTTGGAAGATTAGCAGAGCGGACGAGACCCTGAACGAGTGGGCGAGTGTACTCGAATAATCCTCTGTGGGTGTTTATAGTTGTGGATTTTCTAGATGTGGGGCTGGATTCTCTGGTCGTCGATGCCGAAATCGCCTTCGGCGACAGGCTGGAGAATCCATTTTTCCAACAGAATCGGAGGCGGCGCTGCTTCTGCGATGCTCGCACAGTGCACTGCGTCACGTACCCACAGCCTCAGGCCAATGCCTGAGGCCCGACGCCCGATGCTCCGCCCCCAACCGTTCGAGCTCCAGACGGTGTGGATCGCGTGTGGCCTCACCCGTCGGGACCTCAGCGTGGCGGCTGCAGATTCAGTCCAGTGCCACCACAGTCGGTGGAGGGCCGATCCGCGGGCGGGGGGGACATTATTTGGGGCTGGGGGCACTGCGGTGGGGCAGTCCGGGGCGCGCGAGCCGGCCAAAATGGGGTCTATTCCACTGGCCGGGTCCGCAAGCAGCATCCACCATGAAGCACGGCGCAGCTGCTGTGGCCACGGACACGGCAATTCTCCAAGCCGTATCGGCAGCTAGAGCCGGGTGTTCTACGCTGCCTTCCTGCTAGCCCCCAGCAAAATGGGGAATCAGTGGCCATTTTGCGCCAGTCTTCCTGGCGTAAAATGCCACCGTTCCCATGCCGGCGTGGGGACATAGTCTCCAAATCAGAGAATGCAGCCCGTGGACTCCAGTTCCACCTGCTAATCGGCATGACTCATATTTAGCTTTGTAAAGGAATACCTTCCAGCCAGTTTCACATATAAGTCTTCGACCATTGGCATTGGGTAACAGTCCAGGCGGAAAGTCGTGTTCTCCATGAGTTTGTAGTCGTCGCAGAGTCGGACAGACTTGTTTGGCTTCGTAACTGGTACTATGGGTGCGGCACACTACATAAACTGTACTGGACATATGATTCCCAGATCCTCACGTTGCTGCAGCTCTGCATCAACCTTGGTGAGCAAAGAAATATCTGGTTTGAGCCTCGGGGCCTACGTGGATGTAACCTTTGATGTCCTTTATTCTGTCCAGGCCCTCCTGGAATAATTCAGGATATTTGCCCAGGACTTCATACAGGTTTCCAGTGTCCAATCGAAAAGGAGGACTTGTAACCAATCACACCCGAGAGGATTAGGTCCTGGTTCATGGACCACAACTAAGGGTAGCCTGGCTGTTCATTGCTCGTGGGTTACAGGGTCCCAATGATACTCAACGGTTTGTTTGTGCAGGTCGCCAATCTGGTCTTGGTGGCTTGCAGGGTAAAGCCAGCAAAAGGTCTGTTGGCCAACGATGGACACGACAGCTCCTGTGATGATCTCAATCATCAGAGGGTGTTTGTTTACCTATAGTGTGACCCGGATCGGTGCCACTTTCCGTGCCGCGTTACAGTTGAGCGACATCATATTGTCTTCTTCAGATGGGGCCACATGCAAGGCCCTGGCTCATCGTGACCTCATCGCCTGCCCTGGGCAGTGTTTTCTCCATTGGTTCTGGCAGCCTTGACCACCACCTGTTCTCCATCTGGCAATGTGGTTGTCATTTTACCTCATCCTCGGGGGATGTCTCCTGCAGGTCTGTAGCGGTGCCTGAGTACTGGGACCGACTGCAGTATTGCATCTTTGGTTTCCTCTTGGGAGATAATCTGGCCATTCTGGCACTGCCCTGAGATGTCATGGGAGTCCAACGCGGAGTTTGGTTCAAACCATGGACCCCTGAAGCGTATGTAAGCCTTTCTCTGAATTTTCACAGACAGTATAAACACAGTGGCCCGCTTTAAGTCCAATGCAGGCTCTGTCAACAGCTTCCTTGTGTGGCCGTGTTATTTATTTCACCAACAAGCCTATGCCTCAACATTTTCAAAATGGATGGCCCGAAATTGCTGTGCTCCCTCCCCCAGATGCCTGAGGCGGGTCAGAAAATTAATTACTGACTCACCCGAAGTCCACACAATTGTGTTAAACTTATAATGTTGCATTATAATGAATGGCTTTGGATCATAGTAGTCGGACACTAGTGCAACCAACTCCTCGAATGATTTGGAATCTGGTGCAGTTGGGTAGGTAGAGCTCTTTATAATCACGAAGGTCGGGGACCCGCAAGCCGATAGGAGAATCACTTTTTGCTGATCTTCCCCCAAAATGCCATTGACCTGAAAAAAGAACCTCATATGATCTGCGTATTGGGCCCAATCTTCCAGGCCTATGTCAAAGGCTTCTAGTTTTCCAAACACCAGCATGTTTAACCTTAAATCCTCACATTGAAATTGGCACAGTGGTGCAGTGGTTAGAAATGCTGCCTCACGGCACCGAGGACCCGGGTTCGATCGCAGCTCTGGGTCACTGTCAGTGTGGAGTTTCCACATTCTCCCCGTGTTTGCGTGGGTCTCACCCCCACAACCCAAAGATATGCAGGGTAGGTGGATTGGCCTTGCTAAATTGCCCTTTAAGTGGAAAACTTTAAAAGAAAATCCTCATGTTGCTGCACGGTAGTCTTCCAGGGTGGCTTGGCATCTTGCAAACCGAGTTCAGAGTTTCCCTTTTCCTCGTCGCCAGTTCAATGGTCAAGGAAGCCTGCGATAGGAAAGATTTATTTTACTTTCACGCAAAGTCTGCCCACAGCAGTAACTATAGACAATCACAGTCCCTGTTGGGACAACTATTATGCCAGTCCCTGCTTGGGCTGGCTTTTATGCTCGGTTTTACGAGCACCTACTGAGTGGGCCCCCGCCCACTACCGGGGTAGCTCGTACTCCACGAACCCCATGGAGAGATGTTCAAAATATCCGATGGCACTCTCCAAGACATCTTGAGGAAGTATGATGATGTCTTCCATGAAGAATTGGGCCATAAAAAACAAGATATTTGTCAATCTAAATTCAACACCCAAGATTTTCAGAGCCAGGCCAGTGCTATACGCATTGCATCAGAAGCTTGAAGCAGAGCTAAATTGATTGGAAGAGCTGGATATTATCTAGCTGGTTCAGTTTTCAGAGGGGGCTGCGTCGATAGTCCATGCCCTTAAACCTGCTTGTTTGATAATGATTTGTGGGGACCATATGATGACCATAAAACAGGTTGCCCAGGTGGATGGGGATCCAATTCTCCGAATTGAAGAAACCCTACGCCACGTTGATGGGATGCATCACCTATTAAATGTTGGACCTCAGTTACGCCGACCTGTAACTAGAGCTGAATAAGGAGTTTCAGAAATTTGCTACAATCCATACCCACAAAGGCCTCTTCCAGTATAGCAGATTGCCGTTCGGCATCTCTACAGCCTTCGTTATCTTTCAACACAGGATGGAACATTTTCTCCAGGAGATTCCCAAGGTGATGGTTTACCATGATGACGTGCTAGTCATCGTCACTACATCAGAAGAACATGTGGCCGGCCTTAAGGACGTATTAAAGAGGTCCTGTGATGTTGGGTTCCATCCAAAATATGAAAATGGTACTTTTCAGTCCTCAGAGATGACGCACCTAGGATTGTGCGTCAATGCAACAGGGTTGAACCCTTTGGAAGAAAAGGCCAAGGCCATACAAGATGTCCCTCCACCCAAAATGTCAGCGAGCTTAAGTCCTTTCTTGGTATGTTCAATTACTCTGGAAGGTTTATTTCAAATCTAGCCACAACATTGACACCATTGCACTTACTCTGAAGAAAGAATCAACAGTGGCAGTGTAAGAAGCCTCAAAAAGAAGCCTTCCGTGTTGTGAAGCAAGCATTGCAGGACAAAGAACAAAGAACAAAGAAAAGTACAGCACAGCAACAGGTCCTTCATCCTCCAAGCCTGCGCCGACCATTCTACCTGTGTAAACTAAAATCTTCTACACTTCTGGGGTCCGTATCCCTCTATTCCCATCCTATTCATGTATTTGTCAAGATGCCCCTTAAATGTCACAATCGTCCCATGCTTCCACCACCTCCTCCGGCAGCGAGTTCCAGGCACCCACTACCCTCTCTGTAAAAAACTTGCCTCGTACATCTCCTCTAAACCTTGCCCCTCGCATCTTAAACCTATGCCCCCTAGTAATTGATCCCTCTACCCTGGGAAAAAGTTTTTGACTATCCACTCTGTCTATGCCCCTCATAATTTTGTAGGCCTCTATCAGGTCGCCCCTCAACCTTCTTCGTTCCAGTGAGAACAAACCGAGTTTATTCAACCTCTCATCATAGCTAATGCCCCCCATACAAGGCAACATGCTGGTAAATCTCTTCTGAACCCTCTCTAAAGCCTCCACTTCCTTCTGGTAGTGTGGCGACCAGAATTGAACACGATACTCCAAGCGTGGCCTAACTAAGGTTCTACACAGCTGCAACATGACTTGCCAATTTTTATACTCAATGCCCCGGGCAATGAAGGCAGGCATGCCGTATGCCTTCTTGATGACCTTCTCCACCTGTGTTGCCCCTTTCAGTGACCTGTGGACCTGTACACCTATATCTCTCTGACTGTCAATACTCTTGAGGATTCTACCATTCACTGTATATTTCCTCCCCGTATTACACCTTCCAAAATGCATTACCTCACATTTGTCTGGATTAAACTCCATCTGTCATCTCTTCGCCCAAGTCTCCAAATGATCTAAAGCGGAGATTGAAAAAGAGCAGGAGCTGCGAGTCGGAGCGGAGATTTAAAAAGATCGTGGCCTAGTTTCGGGAGCCGTTCGGAGGAGGAGGAGCAGTCTCTGTCAGGGAGAGAACCTGAGAACATCTAAGACCCTCAGAAGGTAAGAAGGTAAGTAAGTGATTTCTACTCATTTTTACTTTTATTACCTTTTCAAATTGTGTGTGTGTGTGTGGGGGGGGGGGGGACTGAAGTGACATCACAGAAAAGCTGTGACCTGAGTGGCTGGTTGGGAATCTACACTAAATTTTAAAAAATTAAGCATTGGTAACTAATTAAAAATAATTACTTAATTATAATTTAGAGGGGTATCTAAGCCAGAGATCGGAGAGTACTATATTTAGCTTTCACATTTATAGTAGAAATCTAGTGCTAGGAAGCAGATAGTTAACAGTAACTTTTTTTTTAGAATTTGTAAAAGCTTTTAATTTTAATTTACTAATTAATTGACGCAATGTCAGTTAGAGGGGTGCAGTGCTCTGACTGTGAGATGTGGCAGGTCCGGGAGGCTTCCAGTGTCCCGGATGGCTTCATCTGCAGAACGTGCACCCAACTGGAGCTCCTCACAGACCGCATGGTTCGGTTGGAGCAGCAATTGGATGCACTTAGGAGCATGCAGGTGGCGGAAAGCGTCATAGATCGCAGTTATATAAATGTGGTCACACCCAAGGTGCAGGCAGAGAAATGGGTGACCACCAGAAAGGGCAGGCAGTCAGTGCAGGAATCCCCTGTGGTTGTCCCCCTCTCGAACAGGTATACCCCTTTGGATACTGTCGGGGGGGATAGCCTATCAGGGGAAAACAGCAGCAGCCAGAGCAGTGGCACCACGGCTGGCTCTGATGTTCAGAAGGGAGGGTCAAAGCGCAGAAGAGCAATAGTAATAGGGGACTCTATAATCAGGGGCACAGGTAGGCGCTTCTGTGGACGTGAAAGAGACTCCAGGATGGTATGTTGCCTCCCTGGTGCCAGGGTCCAGGATGTCTCCGAACGGGTAGAGGGCATCCTGAAGGGGGAGGGCAAACAGGCAGAGGTTGTTGCACATATTGGTACTAACGACATAGGCAGGAAGGGGCATGAGGTCCTGCAGCAGGAGTTCAGGGAGCTAGGCAGAAAGTTAAAAGATAGGACCTCTAGGGTTGTAATCGCGGGATTACTCCCTGTGCCACGTGCCAGTGAGGCTAGAAATAGGAAGATAGAGCAGCTAAACACGTGGCCAAACAGCAGGTGTAGGAGGGAGGGTTTCCGTTATCTGGACCACTGGGAGCTCTTCCAGGGCAGGTGTGACCTATATAAGAAGGACGGGTTGCATCTAAACTGGAGAGGCATAAATATCCTGGCCGCGAGGTTTGCGAGTGTCACACAGGAGGGTTTAAACTAGACTGGCAGGAGGGTGGGCACGGGAGCAATAGGTCAAAAAGTGAGAGCATTGAGGGAGAACTAGGGAATAGGGACAGTGTGGCTCTGAGGCAGAACAGACAGGGAGAAGTTGCTGAACACAGCGGGTCTGGTGGCCTGAAGTGCATATGTTTTAATGCAAGAAGTATTACGGGTAAGGCAGATGAACGTAGAGCTTAAATTAGTACTTGGAACTATGATGTTGTTGCCATTACAGAGACCTGGTTGAGGGAAGGGCAGGATTGGCAGCTAAACGTTCCAGGATTTTGATGTTTCAGGTGGGATAGAGGGGGATGTAAAAGGGGTGATGGAGTCGCGCTACTGGTTAGGGAGAATATCACAGCTGTACTACGGGAGGACACCTCAGAGGGCAATGAGGCTATATGGGTAGAGATCAGGAATAAGAAGGGTGCAGTCACAATGTTGGGGGTTTCCTACAGGCCTGCCAACAGCCAGCGGGAGATAGAGGAGCAGATAGGTAGACAGATTTTGGAAAAGAATAAAAACAACAGGGTTGTGGTGATGGGAGACTTCAACTTCCCCAATATTGATTGGGACTCATTTAGTGCCGGGGCTTCGACGGGGCAGAGTTTGTAAGGAGCATCCAGGAGGGCTTCTTAAAACAATATGTAGACAGTCCAACTAGGGAAGGGGCGGTACTGGACCTGGTATTGGGGAATGAGCCCGGCCAGGTGGTAGAAGTTTCAGTAGGGGAGCATTTCAGGAACAGTGACCACTATTCAGTAAGTTTTAAAGTGCTGGTGGACAAGGATAAGAGTGGTCCTAGGATGAATGTGCTAAATTGGGGGAAGGCAAATTATAACAATATTAGGTGGGAACTGAAGAACCTAGATTGGGGGCAGATGTTTGAGGGCAAATCAACATCTGACATGTGGGAGGCTTTCAAGTGTCAGTTGAAAGGAATTCAAGACCGGCATGTTCCTGTGAGGAAGAAGGATAAATACGGCAATTTTCGGGAACCTTGGATAATGAGAGATATTGTAGGCCTCGTCAAAAGAAAAAAGAGGCATTTGTCAGGGCTAAAAGGCTGGGAATAGACGAAACCTGTGTGGAATATAAGGAAAGTAGGAAGGAACTTAAGCAAGGAGTCAGGAGGGCTAGAAGGGGTCCCGAAAAGTCATTGGCAAATCGGGTTAAGGAAAATACCAAGGCTTTTTACACGTACATCAAAAGCAAGAGGGTAGCCAGGGAACGGATTGGCCCACTGAAGGATAGGCAAGGGAATCTATGTGTGGAGCCAGAGGAAATGGGCAAGGTACTAAATGAATACTTTGCATCAGTATTCACCAAAGAGAAGGAATTGGTAGATGTCGAGTCTGGAGAAGGGTGTGTAGATAACCTCGGTCGCATTGAGATCCAAAAAGACGAGGGGCGGGATTCTCCACTCCCACGCCGAAGTGGCTGCGCCGCCGTGAACGCCGTCGAGGTTCACGATGGCGCGGAACGGCCTCGGTCCCGACCGATTCAGGCCCTGACAATGGGCCAGTATCGGGGCCGCATCATCTACACGCGCCAGGCCTTGTCGCCCGCGTAAAAGCGGTGACGCGGCCGGCGCCGCACAACGGACGTCATCCGCGCATGCGCGGGTTGGCCGGCTCCAACCAGCGCATGCGTGGTTGCTGTCCTCTCTAAGTCCGCCCCACAAGAAGATGGGGGACGGAGCTTGCGGGGCCGCAGAAGGAAGGAGGTCCTCCTTCAGAGAGGACGGCCCGACGATCGGTGGGCACCGATCGTGGGCCACCCCACATTCCAGGTGAAGCCCGGTGCAGGATCCCCCCTCGCCCCACCCCACAGGCTGCCCCCCCAGCGTTCACGCACCACCCACGACTGCAGCCGTTTTGGCCTGGCCGCTCGGCCCATCCGGGCCTCAGAATAGCGGGGGTGCCGGAGAGTCGCCATTTTCGGTGTCTCCGGCGATTCTCCGGCCTGCGGCCCGCGAAACTCGACTGGGCCGTTCCCGCCGCTTGGGAGAATCGCGGGAGGGCGTCGGACCGGCATCCCCAGAAATTTTGGCGGCCCAGGCGATTCTCCCCACCGGCGTGGGAGTGGAAAATCGGGCCGGAGGTGTTGGGCGTCTTAAAAAATATTAAGGTAGATAAGTCCCCAGGGCCTGATTGGATCTACCCCAGAATACTGAAGGAGGCTGGAGAGGTAATTGCTGAGGCCTTGACAGAAATCTTTGGATCCTCACTGTCTTCAGGTGATGTCCCGGAGGACTGGAGAATAGCCAATGTTGTTCCTCTGTTTAAGAAGGGTAGCAAGGATCATCCAGGGAACTATAGGCCGGTGAGCCTTACTTCAGTGGTAGTGAAATGACTGGAGAGAATTATTCGAGACAGGATCACTAGTCACAGCCCTCCAATTAGAAAAGCATCCTTCCATTGCTACTCTCTGCCTTCTATGACCTAGCCAGTTCTGTATCCACCTTGCCAGTTCACCCCTGATCCCGTGTGACTTCACCTTTTGTACTAGTCTACCATGAGGGACCTTGTCAAAGGCCTTAGTGAAGTCCCTATAGACAATATCCACTGCCCTACTGCAATAATATACCTTTGTGACCTCCTCGAAAACTTTATCAAGTTAGTGAGACATGACCTCCCCTTCACAAAACCGTGCTGCCTCTTGCTAATACATGCACTTGCTTCCAAATGGGAGTAGATCTTCAAACGTCTTGGTCCATTTTGACACGGAGAAACCAATAGTGCTGACATGTGATCTGTCCCCTTATGGTATAAGGGCTGATTCATCCCACAAAATGGGAGATAGCATGGAACATCCTGTTGCCTTTGCCTCACGGACCCTCTCTGAAGCAGAATGTAATTATGCCCAGACTGAGAAGGCGGGCTTAGATGTTATTTTTGGTGTGAAGATATTTCACCAGTACATGTATGGTCGATGGTTCGACACAGTGACTGACCACAAGCCATTGCCGGGCTTTTTTAGTGAAGGTGAACCCATACTGCCCATAGCCTCAGTGACGGTGCAGCGTAGGCCCCTGTTGTCGGTGGCTTACAACTATGTTTTTTCAGCATCAGCCTGGGACACAAATTGCAATTGCGGATGCTTTTAATCGCCTTCCCCTGCCTAAGATCATTCTGCCACCATCAGTACCCCAGGACATCATTGGAACCCAAACTTCCAAGACACCCTGCCAGTGTCCGCAGGGCACACCCTCAATTGGGCTCAAAGAGACTCTGTTCTTTCAAAGGTCAAATGAATGGTGCATTCTACCTGGTGAACCGATAACCACTTTGAGTAGGCAAGTCTGAACTGCTGAGGCACTACTTCACTCGTCAAAACAAGTTGACATGTAAAGATTCTATGATTCTATGGGGATTACAGGTGGTCATCCTGCCTGAGGCTCGGGGCCCCTCCTTCAAGAGATAAAGATGAAGATGTTGGTGCGCAGCTATGTCTGCTGGTGAGAAATAGAGAAGGCCATTGAAGAGTTTGTACAACAGTGCCACCTTGTCAAATGCAGAAATCTTTGCCGTCTTCCACCACACCTCACCCTTGGGAATGCCCAGGCCGCCCGCAGACCGGGGTCTAATTAGATTATGCAGGCCTGTTTTTGGGCAAGATGTTTTTGGTTCTGGTTGATGCCTACTCAAAGTGGTTATCGGTCCAGTAGATCAGTGCCTAAAAATTCAGGGTCGCGACCCGCGGGTGGGTTGCGGGCAGGTGTTGGCACTGTCGTGGTGTGATCGGTTGTGCGTTCACAATCATGGGACGAAGTCCCCAATGGCCGCGAATGGTTGTTAAGTTGCCAGGCCAGGTTTTTCAGTCAGGAATACCTATGAGACGAGGCCAGTCAATATCGCTGACACATGTCAACACTGGAAGAAACCTATACAGTCATCACTCTGTGTCATCACTCTCTGGAAACCAATAAGTCAGTGCTTTAGGTGAGAATGGAGAAGGTGATGACTTGGATGTTTGGATAGGGCAATGCAGTTAGAAATATTGTGACATTGTGTGTGTTTGACAAGGTACTTCATCTCTTCTAGTGTCATAGTTTGTAAAGTAAAAGCAAGATTGCACTTTTTTCTATGCTTGTTTAAATTTCTGAAGAAATGGGTATATATTTAAACAAAGGGCGCGATTCTCTGGCCTTGTTCCACTCTAGCTCAAGCGTAACGAGGCCAGTGAATAGCGGGAGGGGCCAAAAACGAGATCCGCACCAGGCATCGGGCGCTCTTACAGGCAAAATCGGATCTCGCCGTAGAATGGCAAGAAACCAATTCTCACCACTTAAGCACCAATTCCATGCACTCAACAAGAGCCACCCCATATCCAACGGCCTCCCATCATTCAGCGGTCTCCCCAGCAAGTATTCATGCTGGCGCCGATTCGGACTCCATTTGAAAAATGTAAACCTGGCAGAAGGGCTTCTGTGGGACTGAGGAGGTGATTAGCCATCTTTGCTCACAGGCAAAGAGCCAGGGGGCGCTGAGTCTGCCACCCCAGTGCTCTGCGGAGGTGGAGGGGGGGAGGGGGGGAAGCTTGGTTGGGGGTGGGGGAATCTCCGCATGGGTGGGCTGCCATGGGGGGATGTGGGCAGGCGCTGGGGGGGGGGGCAACCGCGTGGACAACCGCTCACAGCACGAACATGCCAACTCCTGGATTGTGTGTAACTGTTCCAGAGGCAACCCTGGTCCCTGCCTGTCTGCCCCACCGATTACACATACCCCCCACCATATGTTGAGGACTCTGGCTGTGTGGCTGAAGGCTATTGCTGATAGGAAATTGGCAATCGTGGTTAAGTGAGCACTTTACAGATGCCAAGTGGATTCCCATTGGTGGAAGAGCCATGTTGCATGTTGGAGTCATTGCGCAGCATTCCCATCACACTCTGATGCCTGAACACTGTGGGAGGCAACACCACACACGCAACATCCGAAAACCCAGGTGATGGGACACAGCTCCGGGGACATGTCCATGGCCAGAGGGTGGATCCATGGTGAGGGGGGATGAAATGAAATGAAATGAAATGAAAATCGCTTATTATCACAAGTCGGCTTCAATGAAGTTACTGTGAAAAGCCTCGAGTCGCCACATTCCGGGGCCGGTTCAGGGAGGCTGTTACGGGAATTGAACCATGCTGCTGGCCTGCCTTGCTCTGCTTTCAAAGCCAGCGATTTAGCCCTGTGCTAAACAGCCCCTGCCTGGAGAGACGGGCAAAGCGTCCAGAGGTTTGTCTCCATTGCGGAAGAAAGTGACAGAAGCATCATGATGATTGTGCAAAAGCGAGTTTAATGTGCTGTACAATATCCCACTCCCAGTGGTGCTGCACCCCCACAACCCAACGCCCAACACCCCCCACCCCATCCCATACCCACCCTCCACCCCCTTCCGCCCTCCCCCATTGCCCTTAGTGCTCCTCAATGTACCTGGCCCTCCTAGCTCTACCACTATGTCTAGGTGTTTCCCCAGGATGCACATCTGAGTTGGAGACTGCCAGCTGCTTACCTCATCCCGTGGCCTTCGATGCCCCTGGCGGGCATCTTCTGGGGTCTCTGGGGCCTGAGGGCCCTGGCTTACTTGTCGGAGGCACATGCACAGCCGTGTTGCCCTGTCTTGTGTGCTGACCTCGAGGTGTGGCCTCATCAGAGGGGTGGAACCCAGGTGAGCTCATGGCCACCATAGCCACTGTGGCAGGTTCGGGTTGGCAGTCAGCGTTCCCTCCTCCTTATTGTTGGCCTTGGGGCCCTAGGATTCACCTTGGGACGGAGGGGCAGCTGGTTCGAGCCCGAGCTGCCTCCGCATCATCTGGCTCTTCCAGCCATGACGGCTCCCCGATGCCTGCATCATTGTGTCAACGCCCTAAATGATGCTCCTCAGTGACTGGGGCATGCTCTGCAGCACCTCGGCCATGCCCATCTGAGAGCGCGAAGTGTCCTGCAGAACCTCATCAAGGTTGCCCTGGTACTGGGCGCCATCCCCCAGTGAGGTGGACATTCTGCCAAGACCCTCAGCCATGGCCGTCACCGATTGCATGACGTCTTGGACACCTTTATTCATTGTGCCGGCGTCGTGCAGTCGCCACCCGAGCAGTGTTGGCCTCAGTGCCACTCATTGCATCTGTGTCTGAAGTCTCTGGGACTTCTCCAAGCCGGTATGAATCTGCTGGAGCGATGCTGAAATCTCCCTCTGAATGTCTCAGCCGCTCCCTATTATTTCCATCAGCTCTGGGTAACCCACTTACCCAGGTTCAGCATCAGGCTGGGATACAACTGGGTCCTGGGATCCAGCAGCCCTCCGACTGCTGTCTCGCCTGGGAGTTCCTGCCTCCACCAGATGTACATCAGCAGCAGTGCGGTGCTCACCAAATTGTGCCCCAGAAGCCTGTCCACTAACATTTCCCACCGAGGTGTGTATGTGCACTGGTGGGGGGTGGGGATGACAGCTGCGCCGTGACCATGGTGGCATCCAAAGCAGCCTTTAAATATGAACGATGGAGTCTTTCCGCCAAAGCCAGTGGCAGAGAGAAGATCATGTCCGGCATACACACTGATGCCATGCGCCCTGTACATCTGCGCTTTGGCCGTGAAATCATGGAGGAGAGATTCCTCCATTTTGTAGCTGCCAGCAAGCAAGCAACAGGATTGTGTGAAGAACTGAAGATGTATTATTTTGTAATAAGGGAGCGAGGACCAGAGACACAAACAGGCCAGGATCTCCCAATTGAATCTGCTGGGGAAAGCTTCACAGGAGAGCCCACGGCAGGACAAAGCAGTGCTCGTGTGGGCTATTTACAGAGCTCCAGGGTCTCTGGTGAACAACCTGTAAAGAAGAAACTGAAATCGGGAAGAAAGCATTATAAAGATGTATTTCGTGAGCTTTGGCTTTAATTGTGCCAATGCAAATCAGGATGCAAAGCCCATGTGTGTTATATGCAGGTACGTACTGCTAAATGAAAGTTTAAAACTTCAGGGGCATCATTCTCCGCCGGCGGGAGTCTCCGTTTTGCCGACGCCCGGGGTTTTCCGATGGCGTGGGGCTGCCCCACAATGGGAAACCCCATTGACCAGCCGGTGTAACGGAGCATCCCGCCGGCGGGTCGGGGCAGAAATGTGGCGGGGCGGGATGGAGAATTTCGCTCCTGATCTTTAAAGGCATTTCAAGACTAAGCATGCGAGTTCCAGGAAAAACCTCTTGATTTTTTTCAAAGGATGCAGCGCAAACTTAAATCGTCAGCTGAAGGCCTTAGTAGAAACGTAACATTGAATGACGTTCCCCCGCCGTATTAAAGGTAAGTGATAATGGTTCATCGCAAAGGTTGGCTGGCCTGGGTCACTAAGGTCAGCCGGCATGGGTCACAAACGTTGGCCAGCATAGGTCCCGAAGCTCCACCGGTTAGTAAAAGTGGGTCCCGGGACAAAAAGTTTGAAAAACACTGCAGAAGGTGGAAACCACGACTTTGGCGGCCATGGTCAAAGCTTTGCGCATGTGTTTGCCCTTCGTAGGCTTCCCAAGTAATCCTTTTGGACAATGGCACCCCCTTCACCAGAGATGATTTGCAACATGCGACATATGAGAATAGCCCCCTACCATCCAGCGTCGAATGGTCTGGCTGAGTGGGCCATTCAAACTTTCAAGAATGCTATGAAAAAGCATCAGATAAACCAGTTCGCCAAAGGCTGGCTAATTTTTTTCTGGTGTAAACCCAACCCCTCATTCAACAACAGAGGTCACACCACCTGAGTTGCTCACTGGCCGTTGGTTGAGAACCTGATTGGACCTTGTATTTCCAAATTTAGTGGGGAGGGTGGAGGCACGTCAGCCCTCCCAGAAGAGTCGGTGGTCAGAGGAGAGAGAGGACAGGTTGTTTCGGGTGGGGGCCTGGTTTTGGCCAGTATTTTCGCAGCAGCTTTGGCGTGGTTAGAGGACAGGTTGTGACCCGGTCGGGGATGGTGTCTTTCATGGCCGATGTAAACGGGAAGTCTGTTGAGAAGCATGTCGACCGCCTGAAGAGTTGAGGGGTGGTGATCTCCAGCGTGGAGTTGATGAGTTCTATGAGCACTGTGAATACTCCTGTAACTCAGTCCAGCCAGGGAGAACCAGGTGTTCAACCAACTGTATCGAGGGAAGTGGGGCTAGTTCGTCCATTGTGGAAGTGGTCCAACTTGAGGTGGCATCAACTGTGGACCACCCAATTGCCCAAAGGAATGCCGATCTTGTGGCTGTGCTTTGGAGGTTGATGGGCCCCCTTTTCTCGGTTGTCCCTGGTAACAATTATGATTTTTGTAAATAGTTTTGAGAAGTGCATTAAGGGACTTTAGGAAAAAGCAATGTGACAGTATGGCCCCTTTAAGGGGGCGAGCTCCACTGACCATATGACAGGCTCTGGGCCAATTGTGCAGGAGCAGTGAATCCCAGCCAATGGGGAGTTTGCACGGGGGCCCCAGGAGCAGGACCTGGGCAGTGTGTTCCATGGAGCTGAAGAGTAAAGACCTGTGTGTCATATTCTGTGCCTGTTATCTATCTACATTTGCCTTTCATCAATAAGTCCCTTTGTTTACTATTGGAAGCCTCCAGTGTATATCTCAGCCACCACGGAGGGGAATTTGTGGGTGTGGTGTTACCATGTGTCTGCTGCCTTTTCTACATGGTAGAGTTCAAGGGTTTGCTGATAGTGAAGGAGTCCTGGTGAGTTGCGATAGTACATCTTCTATACTGTTGCCACTGAAGGGAATGAACGTTTAAGTGATGGGTGCAGTAAAATCAAGCAGGTTGCTTTGTCCTGAATTTTGTTGAGCTTCTTGAATGTTGTTGGTGCTGCATTTATCCAGGCAAGTGGATACATGTGCATACTTTTGTAGCTTCAGGAGGTAAGGTGTGCATTGTATTATATGGCTTGTCAACTTAAATTTGAGATCAATGATAACCTACAGGATGTTGCTGGTGGCGGTTTCAGTGATGGTAAAGTTTTTGAGTGTTGAGGGGAGATGTTTAAATTCTCTTTTCTTGGAGACGATCAATGACTGACACTTGTGTGGCAACAATATTACTTGTCACTTATCAGTCCAAGCTTAAACGTTGTCCAGGTCATGCTGCATATGGACATGGGCTGTTTCAGGATCTGAGGAGTTGAGAATGGCACTGAATATTATGCAACCTTGAATGAACATCTCCTCTTCTAACCTTCTGATGGAGGGAGGGTCATTGATGAAGTTGTTGAAGGTGTTTTGGCCGAGAACACTACGCTGAAGAATGCCTGGAAATATTCTGGGGCTAAGATGGTTGGCCTTCAGCCATCTCCAATGTGTTAGGTATGACTTTAGCCAATAGAGAATTTTTTCCTCGATATCCATTGATGTCAATTTTGCTCGGGCTTCTTGATGCCTCCCTTAGTCAGATGCTGCCTTGATGTCAAAGGCAGTTGCACTGCATACTGTCAAAGGGAATATATATTTATATTCTTCCTGAGGGGCTGTACCCAAATCTGAACACTACAACCAGTCAGATTTTAAAAAATAAAAAATTTAGAATACCCAATTAAGAGCCAGAACATATTCAGTGAATATAGTAAACAGCACCAATATGTTATCAATCTGTTTATTTAGTACTTCCATTTAAATGATGAGCAGAGAAAAGTCATACAGTTGTACTAAGCTTTCATCTGCTTCAATCAACAGTAATGTTGCGCAGTATATTGTGTTTATAGTGCCCTGCAGTTACCAGGTATTTGTGAATGTTCGTATCTTAAACTACTAAAAGAAAACAACACTGACAGCAGTATCAGCAATTTTCAAAAGTCGAAAAACACTCCCAATCTCCATAATGAACACATATGGACTTTTTGTTGTTGTTGCAGCAGGAAATCAATTTGTTCTGAGGCACAGGGATAAAGATATAAAATAGAAGATTCATTGGAGTTGATATTCAATCTATCATTTCCATGACAGAAGTTTGAAATGCACAAAGAGTATTGATTTTCGACAAATATTACTCATTTGAATGCCGATTTACCCACATCTTTCTAATGTGCTATTTATTTCGTACTTGGCCCATTCTTTTATCTCAATCACTTTGATTTGGTTTTGTTGGTTTTAATCATGATCAGTTTGATAGCACCTTGTTTTAATATTTTGCATTTTCTCCATTTTGTACATTACATAGTGCAATTATTTTCCCAGTAAATGAATACCTCAAGTCACAACAGTACACAAAGGGTAATTATCCTGTAAAATAGGTAAGAGCAAGCCACTATTGAAGTTAATTAAAAATTAAGAGATGCACAAAGCGCTGTGCGTTCAACATAAGCCATTTTACATTATCACCAGAGCCAAAATTACTGCTTCCTAATTCACAAAATGCCCCAAATGAAATAAAAATGTTTTGTGCTCCCCTGCATGACTGTGAGCCAGTGAAGCTGAGTGGTCTTGTTTCTGCATTTGCAGGTTTTTATGAGTGAAATAACTCATTAAACTACCAATGTTTAATTCCGGATAAGGAAGCATTTATTATTTTCAACCAGCTTCACAGAGCAACGGTTACAGGCTGAAGCAGATCCATTCAGATTAACCTGTCTCGATTGCCTGTATCTCTGGCAATTCTTAATTGTCTTATTTTATCTTTAAAGCACATCATTATCTTTTACATGGCAGTCATTTCTGATATCACTGTCAATATACAATACACCTTTTGGGTTTTCTTTTCTTCTTATTTTTTAAGATTTTGCAAGGCTTAATACCAAAGTTATTATTTGGCAATGGAAGCCCGGGAGATGTCAGGTTTTGCATTTTCTGGGGGGCTGTACTCTTATCTTACATATGACTCCGTCTTCTATTTTACCCGTGGGAAAAAGATGTGTTGAGGTGACAACTATGAAAAACAAAATGACAAATGAATACTGAAAACAAAATACCTGAAACATTTGATGAATACTCAAGAATATTTTGATTTACTGTTCAATTTCTATGGCTTTCTATCTCTGCAGCATTCTTAACTATGCCACTATCTTGGGCATATTGTGCTAATTATTCCATTCCTGATTTTCTCCTCTCTTTTTTTTCAGATTTCTTGACTTATTAAATGGTCCTGCATTGTTCCAAGTAAGCTATCCTGTTGCTTATTCTTTGCTGTGAAACAGATCCATTGACCCTATTAAACTTGATTCGCTGACATTAATAGGATTTCATAACTTCAAATGTGCTTCAAAAACATGGACAATTATCAAATAAGCAGTACTGGATAGTGACTTCAAATAGATAATTCTTACGCTGATTGAATTTTTATGAAGAATATATCATCTGTAAAACAGTCAACTCCAATATAGCAGGAGAAACAACGAATTGTCAGGAACCTGAACCATCCTTCCACCTATCCCATCTGATTCTAGAGCTAAGAGTAGCAGTTTGGTCCCATTGGATACCCAGTTTCATGAACAGAGAGTTTGTCTCTGGGTTTCTCTACAGGGCTTGAGGCAGAGAAGGGTGACTTGCCAATATGTTTGTAGTATATAATCAAAGGGCACTGAGAGTAAAAGGTAAAAATGTAAATGTTACCACAGTTCCAGAGGACCATAGGCTGCTTTCCCCTTTGAGAGCTGATTGGTGGTGATTTAACCTGAGGGTCACTACACCTCAGGCGAGGGGCAAGGTTGGGAAGGCAGGGCCTTCATGAAAACCTCAGCCATGCAGGAATTGACCCCACGCTGTTGGTGTCACTCTGCATCATGAACCAGCCATGTGAACTAACTGACCCCCCAGTAGTTCGCCACAATAGATAGAATGACAGAGTCGGGAAGTATACCACTGTGACCCTCCTGGGCATCCATGGAAGAATTTAAGGCCCTTGCAAGACAATGTAAGGTAAAACCATATTCAGTTACCCATTTTCAGAATGCACTGCACAACAATGTATATCACATCCTTGATGTCTTCCGTAGCTTCCTGTATGACAAACACACAACTAAAGAATGCAGGGGATTCATTTTAATATTAATGTGCAAGTGGAGGTGTTGCGCATACTATTTCTCAATGTTCCGGTATGTAGGGCTTTCATTTATTATTATTCTCATGTGAACTGTGCATCATGGGTTGCTAGGCACTGCTATGTATGCAGAGGTCCATTTTAAGGGCTCAGTGATGTGAAGATGAGGATTTATTTCTGAACATTTTCAGCCATTAAATGTGATATGGGTGATGAATGGCTCAATCAATTGCTTGCATTCCTGCACTTTGGGTATCCTATCCTTTCATTTTTTTTCCTGTAATTTCTTAGTCTGCTTTCCCATCAGTCCAGAAAAGAGTGATCATTAGTTGCGATGCCTACCGAGCCTTGCCATAGGCTTTCAAGACTTGTCTGCCTATTTTAACACTCCTCTTTAATGGTTCCCATCCATTTAATGCTCACTTACATAAAAATGTGTGACCCACCAGTAGGCTGTTCTGTACATTCATCCAAATCTGCAACAGGAATGGGTGATGAATTGTGGTAATATGTTGACTTCATTATATTGGACACAAATGGCACAGTTACATTTGTATCAATGCAAAAGCCATTTCTTTTTTTTTCCACTTGAGAATATTTTGTTTCCAGTCAACAATAACAAAGATTTGAAAATCAACTACATAATATTTCACACTAACCATTAAACAACAAGGAAATGTCACTGTTCCATATTGGTACCAATACAAAGCTGTATCAACCGTCTCAGATAGAAACTGTCAATTGAGCCCTTCATGGGAGTATTTAACTTTTTGGAGATATAAAAATTCCATAAGTACTCCAAGTCATCGTCATAGAATCATAGAATTTACTGTGCAGAAGGAGGCCATTCGGCCCATCGGGTCTGCACCAGCTCTTGGAAAGAGCACCCTACCCAAGCCCACACCTCCACCCTATCCCCATAACCCAGTAACCCCACCCAACACTAAGGGCAATTTTGGACACTCAGGGCAATTTAGCATGGCCAATCCACCTAACCTGCACATCTTTGGACTGGTTTATGTGCCGGCCTCTCACTTCATCGCATCTTTGCTCTGTGCCTTTGGAAGGCATGCACCCGTGATTG
Organism: Scyliorhinus torazame; assembly: GCF_047496885.1. Taxonomy (NCBI): domain Eukaryota; kingdom Metazoa; phylum Chordata; class Chondrichthyes; order Carcharhiniformes; family Scyliorhinidae; genus Scyliorhinus; species Scyliorhinus torazame. The sequence goes on along the minus strand of NC_092714.1, from coordinate 93,098,960 downwards.
CCACGTTTGTACCACCAGCTTCTTTCTTTTCCTCTTCTTGCCACAATGCTGTTTGCTGCTTCTCTTTGTTTCTGGTTGGTTAGCCATGACCCCATCTTCTCATTTTTTACTTTTGTCAGTGGGATGAGCTAGCTCTCCCAGTCATGTCCTCTTCTTTTTGTTCTGACAATGGGATGACAAAGTCTTTTGTGTTTGTGTTTAGGCTTGGCAGCCTTTGGTTCGGTATTGGTCGTCACCGTGTCCTCGGACATCTTCGGAGTTTCAGGTGGGTCCTGAGGGGCCAACGCATCATCATTGGGTTGTGTGACCATGCCCACTTCTGCGGCCTCAACGGAATGTTGGAGCACCTTGCTTTCTGGTGCCTGGGTGGAGGTTAGCATTACGGTAGCGGGTACTATTCTTTCTTGGTTCGCCGGAGCACTGCTCAATTGTTTTTCTTCACTCGAGATTATGATGCTCTCTGGTCGTGATGATCATCTTCGATGACGTTGGGTCATCATTGTCTAGCTCAAGAATATATGAGTGATCCATTGACCTGCATAGCAAGATTGTCATTAGCTCCTCCGCTGTTTCACTTTCAGAGTTGTCAATCTCTTCCACATCAGAGTTGCTATAATCATGTTCATCATTGATGTCTTCCCATTTATCCTGAGTGCCCTCAAGGATCTTGGCTGTTTCACTCTTAGAGCCATCAAACTCTTCAACATCAGAGTTGCTGTCATCGTCTGCATCATAAATGTCTTCCCACTCATCCTCAGTGTCCTCGATGATCTGGGGGTCGACTACAGGAATTAATTCAGAGGCCTGGAATGAGTCACCAAGTACCTCTGGAGCAAGCTTCTCTAATACTAGGACGATATCTTCTGTTTCTAGCTTGGTCAGTGGCTGGTCCTCTGTGGTATCAGCAGTTTCAATTGCAGTTTTCATCTTTTGAGTGAGCCATCTCCGAACTTCCGCTCTTCTCAGTGTCCAGGTGATCCGGGCGTCCCCCGTGACCACCTTGTCATTCCATCCAAACACCGGAGTAGTGCTTTTTGAGCCTTTTCATTGAGCCCATCTTTGCTCCTATGAAAAAGATCTACAAGCAGTTCATACTGGTCTTCATCTGTCTCATGTTCCACGCCATTACTTTCTGCATCTTCTTCAAAATCTTCAAGCAGATATTCGTAGTAGTCATCATCGGACACAGCATCGTCTGCAAAGATTTCTCCTGTAAAGTATAACTTTGCACAAGGAATTATGTATTCGCACAGTAGGCCGCCAAGTTCAATGTCGGCCTTGGGTTTGGCTGCCGAACTTTGGCATGCAGTGGAACTTCAGGAGGACTGAAGAATTTAAAGAACGATTAATTTGTACAGTATTCATGAACGTTCTGCGAGCGCTTCAACCTTATGCTTCGGTTCAGATTTAATTGCATTCATCGTTACATCTTTGCCCTCCCTCCAGTCGATCTTGCAGCCTTTGCACCCCATGATTTCTGGTTCATCAAAGAATGATTTAAGCCGCCACAAATCCAACTTTGTGATCACCTTGTTTGTGAAATGCTCATTGGACTTGAACTTAAACTCCAGCGTGAAGCCCCATGGCTTCTCATGCTATATCCATTTAACATTCACATCTTGCAGATGCTTTAATATAGGTGTGTCATGCGACTGAGCAAGCGCATGTTCTTGAAGACTGTCAACCAGAATTGCAGAATGCTCGCTGGCTGTTCGTCTCTCTGTCTGATTTGTTGTCCGCTGCCTGGATTTTTTTCTGAATCGTCATTGTCATGTGAGAGTACCTTTAAGAAATGGGTGTTTAGAAAAATATATGTAGTGGATGTACCTTTAAGAAATGGGTGTTTATCAGTGATGTCAGAGTGTGGGTGGAGCTGGGCTGACTGTCGGCTTTTACTTTCGCTTTAGGCTGTTTTGCTACAGAGTGTGTTTGGTTTCGTTTTAGATTTGGAAAAGCTGCAATCACAGCAATATGTGTATGAATCTCTGCAAGCTTATGAATGTTCATTTGGTGATTTCAAAGTGGTAACTGTTCTCAGTAATGAAGTTAAACCTGATGTCTTTCTGCAAAGAGGGTACTTTTTGTCTTATGGATGTTGCAAGGAAAAATTAAGAGTTACTTAGTGAGTACTGTATTCTTTGGGGGATTTATTGGTGTTGATGGTTGTTAAGATGTTAACTGGTTTCATAAATAAACAGTGTTTGAATTTAAAAGTCCTGTAGATTTCTGTTGCATCACACCTGCAGAGTGGGCAGTGTGCTCCCCATAAGAACAATCTATTCAAAGCTGTGGGTTAGGTGAATTCCATGATACACTTTGGGGCTCTCTAAACCCTTGCCCATAACATCATAAAATGTGCACATTCTGATATCTTGTAGGGATCTGTAGTATTCAGCTGGCCAGCTGTCTTCTGGGACACGAAGTCGCTCAACTAAGTTCAGAAATTTACATGAGTCTGCTCCTATGATGGACTCAATGTCCATATCTACAATATAAGACAGTGACATTTACTTCATGTCTTCCAAGGGGAGCTCAGGTTCACACACATTGAAGCTCTCCATCGTTTTTGTTCCGTAATACACCGGCAGCCCCGGCCGAACAGCAACTTTCAGCTGCACATTCAGCTTGTGCAAAGCAGACCGACTGAGGAGGTTGGTGCTCGTTTTAGTGTCAAAGTCACATCGCAGTAATGAGTTATTCAGGAGCACCATTGATTTCCATTTTGTTTTGAAAGTTTCCGGAGAGTTCTTACTTGCTTCAGTTTTTTAAAATTCATCCTTTTCGTTCGGACTCTTCTGGTCCGGGTTGTAATGAAATTGATCAAGAAGTGTTCATCGGTATTTATCTCATCAACTCACTTACTGATCTTATATTGTCCATTAAAGGATGCACAAAATACTGTTTAGCAAAATGGCCAACACGGAGGCACCTGGAACAGACTTTTCCGAATGCCGTGACGAGTGCCACACTTCTGGCACAAGATGGCGACTACTGTTGGCCGCTTAAGATGGCCTCCCACACTGAGACTTTGTTTCCTTATGATGTGCGTCACGGCACTGATGGAGCTGGCGTCTTCCTCTGAGTTCTTCGAACAGTGTGCGCTGATTTGCTGTGCAGCTATCTCACTCGCCCAGCAAATCTTTATTGCTTGTTCCAGTACCAAATATTGCACCCACAACAACCTCTCCCGCAATTTATCATTAGCTACACCAAAGACAATTTGGTCGCGGATAAGCGAAGATTTCAGGCTACTGAAGTTGCATGACTGGGCCTTCAGCCTCAAGTCTGTGACAAAACTGTCATATGATTCGGCAGGTTTTTGTGTACGTGGACAGAACATATATCTCTCAAATATCTCATTCTTTTTGGGGGAGCAGTGCCTATTGAAGTATCTCTTGCTATCCTCCTCATTATTGAATGCAAATTTGTAATACAGTTCAATTATTTGTGGACCTGCCACTGTGAGCAGCAACGCTATTCGCCTTTCATCAGGCTGAGCTTGCAGGCCTGTCGCCGAAACATAGAGTTTGAACTGTTGCTTGAAGAGCCACCAGTTTTCGTCTACATTACCGGATATCTGAAGCTGGTGGGGGGCTTTCAGTCCTTCAATCTCGCGCCTCAGCGTCTTCTAGAGCATTGAGTCGCCACAGGCTGCAGTTCACTAGATCGGCCTGTCCGCCGAATTTTAACTTTGTCACTGCCGTCATTATCTTCAAATCTTCAGCACTCTTGGTACGATATTGTGTTCGGTGTTCAGCAAGGAATTTACCAAATGACTAGAGTCTTGTCCAAACCAGGATCTTTATTAAAGATCACGATCTGTTACAGAGCAAGTTATCCTGGAGTTTCTTTGTCCTCCTCTGGAACTACCTTAGGCACGACTGTCCACTTGTATGTCTTATAACCATCCCTGTGTGAGCGGATGTGCCCCCACTTATATTGTAGTGCCTCATCACATGACCATTATTTTGAGACAGCATGGTGTGTCTGTGCCACCGCCTGCTGGTTGGAGGTTGCACCACCAGCCATCTATGATATTGCTGACAAGCATATCACCACATAAGCCTTTCATAAACCCCAGGCGTGTTTCCTTCCTTCTTTCCTGTTAATGACAGAATCTTCTCTAACAACATGGAAGGCAGTTACACATTTGTAAATATTCAAATGTCTCCATTAGTGAAAGCCCAAATTTCACTCCCAATTGTTCAAAGCTCACAAATCAGCCTTCCAGAAACTACCCCTTTATCTTCCCATCTTGGCAAACTACTGTTAAGTTTCTTCGATTCAAACATGGTTCGTACAAATCGGCATCAGATTTGACACCGCACCAGTTTAAAGTAATGGTGAAACTGCCTCCGTATCTCTAAAATGGAGATTACGACGGGATTTCTAGAATACTTAGTGGGAGAAAAGGGTGAGGCAGCCATTACTAACGCCCGAAGCCCTGACTCTTTACATAAGCGCTCATATTTTGTCCGAATCTCCATACCATCCCAATATCTGTTCAGTATTTGCTGCCAATAATAGGATAGAAAATTCAGCATTGCCAAGCCTCCTGATTGTCAATCTTTCTGGAGAACCATTTTCTGGATTCTGGTTACTTTTTCGGCCCAAACGAAATTTGACATCAGTCTCTCTAGTTCCAGAAAAAAATGATTGAGATAAAAGTATCAGTAAGCATTGAAATAGAAATAGAAAACACGGTAGGGCGTTCATTTTTACCGACTGGATTCTGCTGGTCAAGGACAAAGGAAGGTGATTCCATCTCTGCAAATCTGCTTTAATTCTGTTTACCAGACTCATGAAATTTAATTTCCAAAGCTAATCCCGGGTTGTTTGAATTCCTAAGAGTCAAAAAATGGGAACCCGTAAGGCAAAATAGCGATGCCTCTAAATTTAAAAAAAATGTTTTTATTCATTTTCATATTTTATGGTACATAATTCTGTCATCACTGACAAAGTCAAAGTTTGCATATTTACATAGTTCCTTCTGGTGGTGGTGATGGTGGTGGGTGGTGGTGGTGGTGGGGGGTGGGGGGCGTCGAGATACCCCCAAACAGAGTGAGATGAATATACATACACACATGTTCCAACCTGGAACTTTCTGACTGTCTACCTGTTTCTTTCCACCCCTCCCTGTGGCTGTGGGCCTTATCTGGCCGTTCCACCCTGCTTGGTCATTTTGAGTTGCCCTGGTGTGTGTCACCCAGTGTGACAGCCACCTGCGTTCTGTGGTCTGCTCCGCAGGTTTGTTTTCCCCTTCCTCCTGCCACCCCCCCCCCCCCGCCCTTTCCTTTACGTCCTTGTTGCAAGCCTGTGCCTCACCCGCAGACCCGCCCCCCCCCCGCGCTTTATTGGCTGGTGGCGACAAACAGGTCTTGGAACAAGTTTGTGAACAACCTCCACGTCTTGTGCAAGCCCTCTTCCAACCCGGAGATGGTGAATTTTATTCTCTCCTGCTGGAGGAATTCTGACAGGTCTGCAACTTTGTGTGGTGCTGCCGACCACCCACCGAGCAGTATTCTTCGGCAGGCGTTTAGGGAGGCAAAGGCTAGGGCATCTTTTCCTCCCCCCCCCCCCATGAAGAGTCTGGCAGGTCTGACCCTCACCCCCACAACCGTGTACTGTACTGATTAACCACTTCCTTACCTTGCAGGTCAGCTGTTCGGGAGAGAGATCAGTTTTGGGAGCAGGCCTATTGGCTGACTGTAAATCAGGAAGGATACAAAGGGTGTGGCTGAAGTGCCTATAGAAACAGAGTGCTGGAGGCAAACAGAGTGTATCTGAGTTTGGGTAAGGCTGAGTTCGGGTAAGAGGGGAGTGACAAAAAAAAAAAAAAAAAAAAAATCAAATTAATTAAGTAAATTAATTAACTAGTTAAGGGAATTTGGTGCTCACCTGAAGGAGGTGCAGAGAAGCAGAGCTGTGAGGGAGTCTCTGGAGCAATTACATCACAGCCAGCAGGTAAGTGATTGGCTTGTAACTGTTAAGTGATTTCTCTCTCTTTGACTTTCTCTTAGCTGTGTAGTGTAGTTCAAATTTAACTTCAGGTTTAAGTCATGGCAGGAGAGCTCAGACCCATGTCATGCTCCTCTTGTGAGATGTGGCAAGTCAGGGACCCTTCTGGTGTCCCTGACTCCTTCATCTGCAAGAAGTGTGTCCAACTGCAGCTCCTGTTAGACCGCTTGACGGCTCTGGAGCTGCGGATGGACTCACTTTGGAGCATCCGCGATGCTGAGGAAGTTGTGGATAGCACATTCAGTTAGTTGGTCACACCGCAGATTAAAATTACTGAGGCAGATAGGGAAAGGGTGACCAACAGACAGAGGAAGAGTAGGAAGGCAGTGCAGGAACCCCCAGCGGTCATCTCCCTCCAAAACAGATTTACCGTTTTGGAAACTGTTGGGGGAGATGGCTCACCAGGGGAAGGTGGCAGCAGCCAGGTTCATGGCACCGTGGCTGGCTTTGCTGCACAGAAGGGCGGGAAAAAGAGTGGCAGAGCTATAGTGATAGGGGATTCAATTGTAAGGGGAATAGACAGGCGTTTCTGCGGACGCAAACGAGAATCCAGGTTGGTATGTTGCCTCCCTGGTGCAAGGGTCAAGGATGTCTCGGAGCGGCTGCAGGGCATTCTGGAGGGGGAGGGTGAACAGCCAGCTGTCGTGGTGCATATAGGCACCAACGATATAGGTAAAAAACGGGATGAGGTCCTACAAGCTGAATTTAGGGAGTTAGGAGTTAAACTAAAAAGTAGGACCTCAAAGGTAGTAATCTCAGGATTGCTACCAGTGCCACGTGATAGTCAGAGTAGGAATGACAGGATAGCTAGGATGAATACGTGGCTTGAGAGATGGTGCAAGAGGGAGGGTTTCAAATTCCTGGGACATTGGGACCGATTCTGGGGGAGGTGGGACCTGTACAAATCGGACGGTCTGCATCTGGGTGGGACCGGAACCAATGTTCTCGGGGGGGTGTTTGCTAGTGCAGTTGGGGAGGGTTTAAACTAATGTGCCAGGGGGATGGGAACCGATGTAGGAAGTCAGTGGGGACAGAAACAAAAGGCAGGAAGGGAGAGTGTGTAAAGCATGACCAGAGAAAGCAGGGCAGAGAGCAAGGAAGGTCTACATTAAACTGCATTTATTTCAATGCAAGGGGCCTGACGGGCAAAGCGGATGAACTCAGGGCATGGACGGGCACATGGGACTGGGATATTATAGCTATGACTGAAACATGGCTAAGGGAGGGGCAGAACTGGCAGCTCAATGTTCCGGGGTACAGATGCTATAGAAAGGATAGAACAGGAGGTAAGAGAGGAGGGGGAGTGGCGTTTTTGATTAGGGAGAACATCACGGCAGTACTTAGAGGGGATATATCCGAGGGTTCGCCCACTGAGTCTATATGGGTGGAATTGAAAAATAAGAAGGGAGAGATCACCTTGGTAGGACTGTACTACAGGCCCCCAAATAGTCAGCGGGAAATTGAGGAGCAAATATGTAAGGAGATTACAGATAGCTGCAAGAATAATAGGGTGGTAGTAGTAGGGGACTTTAACTTTCCCAACATTGACTGGGACAGCCATAGCATTAGGGGCTTGGATGGAGGGAAATTTGTTGAGTGTATTCAGGAGGAATTTCTCATTCAGTATGTGGATGGACCGACTAGAGAGGAGGCAAAACTTGACCTCGTCTTGGGAAATAAGGAAGGGCAAGTGACAGAAGTGCTAGTGAGGGATCACTTTGGGACAAGTGACCATAATTCCATTAGTTTTAAGATAGCTATGGAGAATGATAGGTCTGGCCCAAGAGTTAAAATTCTTAATTGGGGCAAGGCCAATTTTGATGGTATCAGACAGGAACTTGCAGAGGTAGATTGGGGGAGACTATTGGCAGGCAAAGGGACGGCTGGTAAATGGGAGGCTTTTAAAAATGTGTTAACCAGGGTGCAGGGTAAGCACATTCCCTTTAGAGTGAAGGGCAAGGCTGGTAGAAGTAGGGAACCCTGGATGACTCGAGATATTGAGACTCTGGTCAAAAAGAAGAAGGAGGCATATGACGTACATAAGCAACTGGGATCAAGTAGATCCCTTGAAGAGTATAGAGATTGTCGAAATAGAGTTAAGATGGAAATCAGGAGGGCAAAAAGGGGACATGAAATTGCTTTGGCAAATAATGCAAGGGAGAATCCAAAGAGATTCTACAGATACATAAAGGGGAAAAGAGTAACTCGGGACAGAGTCGGGCCTCTTAAGGATCAACAAGAACATCTATGTGCAGAGCCACAAGAGTTGGGTGAGATCCTGAATGAATATTTCTCATCGGTATTCACGGTGGAGAAAGGCATGGATGTTAGGAAACTAAGGGAAATAAATAGTGATGTCTTGAGAAGTGTGCATATTACAGAGGAGGAGGTGCTGGAAGTCTTAAAGCGCATCAAGGTAGATAAATCCCCGGGACCTGATGAAATATATCCCAGGATGTTGTGGGAGGCTAGGGAGGAAATTGCGGGTCCCCTAACCGAGATATTTGAATCATCGGCAGCCACAGGTGAGGTGCCTGAAGATTGGAGAGTGGCGAATGTTGTGCCCTTGTTTAAGAAGGGCAGCAGGGAAAAGCCTGGGAACTACAGACCGGTGAGCCTAACGTCTGTAGTAGGTAAGTTGCTAGAAGGTATTCTGAGAGACAGGATCTACAAGCATTTAGAGAGGCAAGGACTGATTCGGGGCAGTCAGCATGGCTTTGTGCGTGGAAAATCATGTCTCACAAATTTGATTGAGTTTTTTGAGGGAGTGACCAAGAAGGTAGATGAGGGCAGTGCAATAGACGTTGTCTACATGGACTTTAGCAAAGCCTTTGACAAGGTACCGCATGGTAGGTTGTTGCAGAAGGTTAAAGCTCACGGGATCCAGGGTGAGGTTGCCAATTGGATTCAAAATTGGCTGGACGACAGAAGGCAGAGGGTGGTTGTAGAGGGTTGTTTTTCAAACTGGAGGCCTGTGACCAGTGGTGTGCCTCAGGGATCGGTGCTGGGTCCACTGTTATTTGTGATTTATATTAATGATTTGGATGAGAATTTAGGAGGCATGGTTAGTAAGTTTGCAGATGACACCAAGATTGGTGGCACAGTGGATAGTGAAGAAGGTTATCTAGGATTGCAACAGGATCTTGATCAATTAGGCCAGTGGGCCGACGAATGGCAGATGGAGTTTAATTTAGATAAATGTGAGGTGATGCATTTTGGCAGATTGAATCAGGCCAGGACCTACTCAGTTAATGGTATGGCGTTGGGGAGAGTTATAGAACAAAGAGATCTAGGAGTACAGGTTCATAGCTCCTTGAAGGTGGAGTCGCAGGTGGACAGGGTGGTGAAGAAGGCATTCGGCATGCTTGGTTTCATTGGTCAGAACATTGAATACAGGAGTTGGGACGTCTTGTTGAAGTTGTACAAGACATTGGTACGGCCACACTTGGAATACTGTGTGCAGTTCTGGTCACCCTATTATAGAAAGGATATTATTAAACTAGAAAGAGTGCAGAAAAGATTTACTAGGATGTTGCCGGGACTTGATGGTTTGAGTTATAAGGAGAGGCTGGATAGACTGGGACTTTTTTCCCTGGAGCGTAGGAGGCTTAGGGGTAATCTTATAGAGGTCTATAAAATAATGAGGGGCATAGATAAGGTAGATAGTCAACATCTTTTCCCAAAGGTAGGGGAGTCTAAAAATAGAGGGCATAGGTTTAAGGTGAGAGGGGAGAGATTCAGAAGGGCCCAGAGGGGCAATTTCTTCACTCAGAGGGTAGTGAGTGTCTGGAATGGGCTGCCAGAGGTAGTAGTAGAGGCGGGTACAATTGTGTCTTTCAAAAAGCATTTAGATAGTTACATGGGTAAGATGGGTATAGAGGGTTATGGGCCAAGTGCGGGCAACTGGGACTAGCTTAATGGTAAAAACTGGGCGGCATGGACTGGTTGGGCTGAAGGGCCTGTTTCCATGCTGTAAACTTCTATGATTCTATGATTCTAACCGTGGACATTCCCTCAAAGATGGTTGTCCAGACCCCGACAGGTCTGGGGCAGGCCCAAAACATGTGGGCATGGTTGGCCGGGCCTCCCTGGCACCGTTCACATTTGTCCTCCACCTCCGGAAAAAAACTGTTCATTCGAGTTCTGGTTAATTGCGCTCTGTGCACCATCTTAAGTTACATCAATCTTAGCTTTGTGCATGTGGAGGTGGAGTGTTCTCCTGTTCAGTGCTTTGATTAAGAGCCCCCCCGCCCCCCCCCCCCCATTCCACTACTTTTAACCCTGGTTCTTCTACCTTTTTCCCTTGTCTTGTCTAGGGAGGAGCATGCCTCACCAAACATTCGTCTATACAGGTCCCCAAAGTTCACATTCCCTAAGATTTTTGCATCCAATCCTCTACCAGTGAGTGTCTTGGCCTCCATGGGTACGGCGTAGTTTTTCTACAGAGGAAGTTTTTAAGTTGTATATGCCTTAACTCATTTCCTTTGGGCAGTTGTAACCTCTCCGTAAGTTCTTCCTGCGTCGCTAATCTGTCATTTGTCTATAAGTCTCTAACTGTCGGGCGGCACATGGCACAGTGGTTAGCACTGGGACTGCGGCGCTGAGGACTGGGTTCGAATCCCGGCCCTGGGTCACTGTCTGTGTGGCGTTTGCACATTCTCCCCGTGTCTGCATGGGTTTCACCCCCACAACCCAAAGATGTGCATGGTAGGTAGATTGGCCACGTGAAATTGCCCCTGAATTGGGAAAAATAAATAAATAAATCGCTGTCTGAATTTATTTTTTAAAAGTCTCTCACTGTCAATGTCCCTCCATCCTGTCTCCATTGTTGCTGGCTTGAACCTGTGGTTGTTGCAGATGGGGACCATGGTGGAGATTTTGGTCAGTCCAAACGGTTGTCTCAATTGTCACCATGTCTGGAGCATGGCTACCACCACTGGGCTTTTTGACTGTTTGGTTGGCAGGGATAGGAGTGCTGACATGACGAGGGCTCTGAGGGACATCCCCATGCAGGGACTCTCCTCCATTTTCACCCGCTCTTCTCTTGGTTCCTTCTTCACCCATCCTCTCTCTCTCTGCTGTGGCCGCACAGTGGCCTCCCCCACAAACCTCTCTCTCTCTCCCCCACGCCCCCTTCCCCCCCCCCCCCCCCCACACACACAAGCCATGATCAGTTTGTCTCCCATGTTTAAGAAGGCCTTGGGGATATAAATCGGTAGGGATCTGAACAGGAAGAGAAACCTGGGCTGTACGCTCATCTTGATCATCTGCACTCTCCCCACCAGCTTGAGTGAGAGTATGTCCCACCTCTACAGGTCCTTTTTTACTTCATCCACCAGGTTCCATTTGTGGATCCGTGTCCAGTCGTGGATAATTTGGGTCCCCAGGTAGCGGAATTTGTTTTGGGCTTGTTTGAATGGCATTCCCTCCAGCTCTGCCCCTCTCCCTTGTGGGTTCACTGGGAAAATTTCACTGTTGCTCAGGTTGAGTTTGTAGCCCAAGATGGCTCCAAACTATTTCAGGAGCTTTGTGATTCCTTCCATGCTGGCTTGGAGGTCCGAGACGTAGAGTGAGTCTCTATGCTCTCTGTCCCCTTTCTGGATACCCCTCCAACTATTCCCCACTTTGAGGGTGATCACCAGTGGTTTCAATGCCTCTACGTTGATTCCTATCACCAGTTGTGTAACCGGGAAGTATTTGTTTTTCTCCCTGAATTACGACAAGACGAGAGTAGAATGTAATTGAGGCTTTATTACACAGAGATGTGTGGCCTCCTACAGCATCTTACGAAATGACTGCTGTTCGGAGAGCACACACATTTATACTCTGCCTACTGGGCGGAGCCAGCAGGCAAGGATCTACCCCCGTACCTGTAGTACAGGGGCCTTACCGTAATACCCATATATACAATATAATACAACAGTGGTGATTACCACACTCCCAAATTAATTTATACCTCGGAAAAGCCCCAAATCGCTTCAACAGTGCCATGATATCCATTGCGGGGATTGGGTATGTTATATATAAAAGATGATCATCAGGGTACAAGGACACTCTATGTTCCACCCCTCCTCTTATTATTCATTTCCATTTATCTGATGATCTCAAATCAATGGTCAATGGTCCAATTGGCATTGCAAATAAGAGGAGAGACACAGGGCATCCCCGTCTCAGTCCCCTTTGTAGCTGAAAATGTTTTGAATTCGTATTGTTTGTCCGAATGCTAGCTTTAGGTGCCTTGTACAATAACTAAATCCACTCCACAAACTTACATCCTATCCCAAATCGCTTCAATATTGAAAACACATACCCCATTCTATCCTATCAAAGGCTTTTTCCGCATTCACTGAAATAATAATCTCCTGTTCTTTCCCTTCCACTGGTGGGGAAAAAAAATCACAATTAATAGCCGTCTTATATCAGATGACATGTACCTACCCTTCACAAACCCATCTGGTCTTTTCCAATGATTTGTGAGAGACATTCATCTAATCTAAGTGCAAGCACCTTAGCCAAGAATTTGGCTTTTAATAATGATATAGAGCGGGCATGACCCACAAACTATTGGACTTTTTTCTTTCTTCAGTAAAAGTGAAATGGATGCTTGCATCATTGACTCTGGAAGTCATCCCTGTCCAACCGAATATTCAAACACCTCCACCAGTAATGGAACCAATCTATCAGCAAATATTTTATGAAATTCTATTGAGAACCCATCTGGCTCCGCAGTTTTCCCCATCTGCAACCGTCCAATTGCTATTTTGACTTTCACTTCCAGTGGTATTTCCATTCCTTCCCAATCTTCCTCCTTTACCTCACAAAACCTCAACTCCTCCAGAAAACTCTGCATATCCGACTCCTCAATCGGTGGTTCTAACCTATAAATTTTCTTATAAAAGGCTTCAAACGTTTCATTGATTTTTTTCTGGTGTCGATGCTAACATCCCTTCTGATTCTTGATTCAGTATCATCACCCAAGAGGAAGCTTGTTGCCTCAATTGACCTGCCAAAAGGTGGCAAACCTTCTCCCCAAATTATTATATAACCCCTCTAGAGCATCATAATTGCCGGGTTGCTTTATCAGTAGAAAGTAAGTTAAATTGCATTTGCAATTTCTTTCTGGTAGCCAAAGCCTGTGGATTGGAACTCTTGGGAGTATCTGCCATCTATTTCTGGAATTTCATCCATCAAACGCTGACGCTCCTCTCTCATTTCCTTCTCCCTCTGTGCCTTAAACAAAATTGCCTCCCCTCACACCACTGCTTTCAAAGCCTCCCACAGTACCAAAGGTGATACTTCCCCATTTTTATTGAAACCCATGTATTCACTGTAGCGCACAAAGACTCCCGAGAGACGAATAGAGGTGAAGTCGATGAGGCTTTATGAAGCGTGACTCGTTCCCCGCAGTTCAGCAACAGACTGGAGCTGCGGGGAGAATTCCTGGTTCTTATACTCCGCCTTCAGGGTGGAGCTAGAGATCAACAGCCAACCAGGACCCGGGATCTGTCAGCCAATGACATCACGGCTTCACAGTCCCACATGACCCCTAATGCATACTACCACATTCACCAATCACCTGGGCGATTTTTACACAAAATCCTAAATCAGCTAATAACCCCACATCTAAAGTCCATGCACCGACGGTCATTGAGCTGGCTCCTTCCCCAATACCACATCCACAAGGTTTGGAGCATGATCATCACTGAGTACTCAGTAAAAGCCATTTCTGAGCATTGCAGCAATATCTAGAGTACCGTTCGAGCTGTATATGAGAAAGAAAACAGAATCAAGGATGGAGGTTGTGTCTTTCTGTCCGATAGTTTAAAGTGTAACAGTCAGAAACTCATTTTGCATCCCGCCCAATTTTTATTTCCATTCAAGTCAACAAACGGTAGATGAACCTATTAGTTAAAGACAAATTGTCTACATGAACACAACCTTGAATATTATAAACCTCCATTTAAACACCCCTAAGACCTTGGTTGGGATTTTAAAATCTGTTTGTCAATTCAGTTCCAGTTCCTGAGTCCTCTTGGTGTGTTCCAGATATACCCATCTGTCTTATTTAAAGGGCAGGCCAATTAATGGCAGGGAGCAGGCTTGCCATCCAATTAAGGACTGACAGTGGGTTAGTCCGGAGGGTGGAGTGCCAATGAAAGACCCTCTAGCACTTGCACATTAGCACCCCAACCAGCTGAGGTGGGAGCTGCAGATTTGTAACGGAGAGAGATAGGGCAGCTCAACAAAGAGGCACCAGCTGAAGAAGATGTCAGTCTTTTTTGAATTTAACTGTTTTGCTGTGATCATGGTTGGAGAACCCATCATAGGCAGCCAGTGGCAGGAGCTGTTACTCAGGAGTCCTTCTGAGTTGGGTGTGTGGGTTCCATTGCCCAACAACCTGCCCACCCCCCACCTCTCACCTCCTACCCTGAGCCTGAGCCTATCACGTTGGCCTGGACATACTCCAGCTCGCCTTAGGCTTCCCACATTGCCAATTGAAAATTTCAGACGGACATGTGAACAGCATCGTAATAGGCCCTGTGATTAATATCATTTTTTCTGAATTGGTTGCCTCCCAGGAAGCAATGGGCAACTGGTCTGGCTCCAAACCACTCTAGTTGAAAATGACTCCAGGTCAGGATGTTGGCAAGGAACTAGTGTTGGGAAATTGTGTGCCAGCTCAACTCCAGTCTCAGCCCCAAGTCCTCTGAACATCCAGCTCCATGTATCTCTAAAGTCTCGACTTCTAACTCTTAGAGACTATCTTGGTAAGTAAGATTTGCAAACTGGGAATTAATTGTATGGCTCACCACTTCACCCTGTCCAAAGCCTCGATGTTACCTGCCTTTTGAGGACATCAAAACAGGACACAGAATTTGAACTGAGGCTGAACCAAGCTCTTGCAAGGACAAAATAGCATGTCATAGATTATGTACCTTTCTAGATCTGTACACCTAAACACCAATCTCTTTATTTATCCAAGGATGCACATATATTCAGCATTTCCTTATGCCGTATGCATCGACTGGACTTTCCTACTTTAACCATTTATCTGTCAGAAACCCAATTCCCAAGGATATCAACAGCTGATGTTGAAGTCGAGCAACATTCACAATTCCGCCATTTGAAAACTTGAAGCTTATTCCCCGCAATATTTGCATCTAATTTTATCAAAGCGTGTTTGATAATGCTCCTGGTAAGTGTCTTGGGTATGTTAAAATAAATTGCTGTTGTTGTAGATTATTAATAAAATATTGTATTGAATTGCAATACCAATCCCGATGGAGCACCACTGCTACCAACCTCCAAGCAGATCTAAATCCATCTACAACCATTTTGTACTTAATAACTTTCAGTCCATTCTCAATCCAGCACTGTAGCCTGCCACTAATACCTGAGGTTTTGACCTTGCATAGAAATCTCTGATGAACTACTTTATCAAAAGTCCTTTGAAAGTCCAGCTGGATAAATTCTACTGCGTTTCCATAATCCACTACCTTGATGACTTAATTTTGGACTCCAAATGTAACTCTGTGTCTCTCTCCACAGATGCTGCCACTGTCAGCACCCTTCTTAGCCTAAATCACCCCATTAACATTTCTTTTGTCTTCTGATCCCATTTCCAGTTTTCTCCAGCTTTGCCGAAGAGTCATCCAGACTCAACATTAGCTCCCTTTTCTCTCCACAGACTTCAGGAGACATAGCACAACCCCCCCCCTCCCCCCCCCCCCCCCCCCCCCCCCCCACACACACACATCAATGGTTCTGAAGTGGAGATGGTCGATAGCTTTACATTCCTGGGGGTCACCATCACCAACAGTCTGTCCTGGTCCACTCACGTTGATGCAATAGTTAAGAAAGCCCAACAACATCTCTACTTCCTACAGAAGCTAAAGAACTTCGGCATGTCTGCATCGACTCTCACAAACTTCCTACAGATGTGCCATAGAGAGCATCCTATCCGACTGCATCACAACTTGGCATAGCAACTGCTCGGCCTAAGAGCACAAGAAACTGCAGAGTGTGGTGAACTCAGCCCAATGCATCACACAAGCTTGCCACCCGCACATTGATTCTGTCCACACCTCTCACTGCCTCAGGAAGGCAGACAGTATTATAAGAGATCCCTCCCACCCGGCTTTGTCTTCTTCCAGACCCTTCCATCAGACAGAGGGTACAGAAGTCTGAATATCCGCACATCCGGACATGGGAACAGCTTCTTCCCCACAGCTATAGACTCCTCAATGACTCTCTCTCGAACTGATCTGCCTGTAAGAACACTATTCACGACGCCCTATGCTGTTCTTGCTCATGTATTTGCTTTGTTTGGCCCTTGATCGGCACTATAACCAATCACAGTTGTCAATATACCATTTGTCAACATACTCTGTCAATTGTTCTTTTTTTGTCTACTATGTACGTACTGTGTACATTCCCTTGGCCGCAGAAAAATACTTTTAACTGTACTTCGGTACATGTGACAATAAATCAAATCAACAATCAAGCAGGAAAAACAGCAGTTGAAGCAGAATCCATAATACTGTCCCAGTTTAAAAAGCAGCAAATTATTTTTAAAAATAACTGGGAATTTTGAAAGGACATGGAATGTAACATAATTGGATTGTTCTTTTAGGGAACGTTGTCCAAGTTGCATCCTTCTTCACTATAATATTCTATGATTTTCATAGAATTATCGAATTCCTACAGTGCAGAAGGGGGTCATTCAGCCCATTGAGTCTGCATCGATCCTCGGAAAGAGCATCCCACCCATGCCCACTCTCCGCAAACCTGTAACTCCACCTAACATTTGGACACTGAAGGGAAATTTAGCTTGGCCAAACCACCTAACCTACACATCTTTGGACTGTGGAAGGAAATCCGAGCACCTAAAGGAAACCCACGCAGACATGGGGAGACCGTACAAGCTACACACAGACAGCGACCCAAGGTTGGAATCGAACCCGGGTCCCTGGCACTGTGAGGCAGCAGTGCTAACCACTGTGCCACCATGCCATGGATTTCAATTATGAGCATATTTCAGGTGAGCAGTGGGCGAGGAATATTCTCACTGCCCAAGTGCCTGGACAAGAAAGATCTATTTTTAATGTAACTCACGTGCTGACGCTCCCTATGGCTGTTGATACCTAATATTGCGAAAGCACCTTCAAATGAAGTTTGCACATGAACTGGGCAGGCACCTGGGCTGCCCAAGCAGAGGCTCTTAGAAAATGACAGCAGGTTGAAACTGGCAGTACGGACAGCACAGAGATTTTTGGGCTGTTACCAAGCAGTGTACACTCAGCGGTGTAACTTAATATGAGCATCCATAGTTTAATTCCCCATGGAATAGTGTGATATCAATATGTAATACCTACCGTTCTAGGCTGTGGTATCAGATTATCTAGCAGTTTTGACTTGTATTAATGTGTCTGGGTGGAGAAGTTAGCAAATCGAATTTACCTATTCCTATATAATTGAGTTGCCTTCCTCTTCGAGAATATGAGCATGGTAATCTGAAGCCAAACCCGCAGCTGTTTCGCAGGAATTTTCAGCTTCATAAGGTTTCTAATGGTTATAAAGCCATATTTTAAAGATAGATACTTCTTTTGAATATTATATTCATTGGGTAGAAAATTGAATCAAAATGGAGAACGTTGCGGGTTTAAGGCACAGTATTCATAAAACCGAATAGTTTGTGATGAGGACATTTCAATACTTAAACCCGAAGATGGATTCCAACCGAATAATCTTCCAAAAGCAACTGGGTTTGTGCAAGATCAGGAAGAAATGCAATGAAGTAAATTCTCCACAGCGCACTGCACTGTGCAGTTTAACTCACTTATTTTGTAGTGGCTATGTGGATATCTATGGATCACTTACAATTAAGCTCCCTTTAATTTGATTACAAATTGAATTCTTCTGAACTTATTCTGAAATTGATCCCAAATCAATAAAAAAAGCTGATACTTTGATGAAACTTAATCTTTATTTATGGAAGTCTCTGTGCAGATATAAAGTGTAAAATCTATAAATTTCTATAGAAACCTAATCCAATTCAATTATACTGAGTTGAGCTGCTCAAACGATTTGAACACTGCCTTGGTCAAGTGAATTAACCCTGGTAATCCATGTCTGAAACTTTCCTTTGTATTGTAGGGTTAGGGACTCTGTATTAAAAGTGTGGGGACATCAGGAGCCCTCCTGTTGAACCAAAATTATTTCATACGCAGCAGTTATGAAAGAAATATCTGGCAGTGAGAGGTTTTAGCAAAACTAAAAGTTGCAGCCACTGAGATGTACAAAAACACTTGAATTGTCAGGGCTCCTGATTGCACAACAGAAACAAAATCCTGCACTGTGAATATATCAAAATAACTCTGTAAAATATTTAATATAAAGAATCGTACAACACTACTTTGTGCAGAGGGACTAAATACAAATATTTAATTGTTCTAGCAACTGCTGATCAATAGATATATTGTTTGCCCATCATAACTGTGGCTTTTCACAGCATGACGACAAGCACAGAAAATAATTGCTCCACACATGCATTCACAATTTAGTCCATGGGTTGTAAAGTTCAAAGCTTTCAACTACCTATTGTTGCAGCACAATACAACCACAATTTGCTTTTCGATTCTGAGTTTCAGACATTTTAGGGCGAGATCTAACGGCTGCGTCGTGCCCGACTCGGGACACGATGCGGCCGGTCAATCTCATGTGAGACTTCTCGCAGCATTTACCCGACTTGCCACACCTCGTGAGATCTAATAGGAGTGCCAGGGTGGCATTTTGCCCAAGCCGGGGATCGGGCTTGGGGGTGCCCTGTCGTTATGAGGTGAGGTGAGGGAGGCTTGAGGACCCCTCCAACAGGTAAGTTGGGGAACTGGGGGCAGCACGGTAGCCTAGTGGTTAGCTCTGCTGCCTCATGACGTTGAGGACTCGAGTTTGATCCCGGCCCTGGGTCATTCCTCCTATGTTTGCGTGAGTCTCGCCCCCACAACCCAAAGATGTGCAGGGTAGGTGGAGCCCCTCAGTGCAAAAAATTAAGGTAAAATGCAGCCAGGAAAAAAAATAAGAGAATCCCCTTTGACATCCCTCCCACAATGGGGCTCTGTTTTATTTGTTAAATCGCACCCTTAGAGACTTAAGGCTGAATTAAATGGCTGTGCAGTGACCCATTCATCGGCCAGAGAACCACTAGCAAGCTTGCTTTGGCTATTTCCGGGAGGCCCAATCGGTTTAAATACAAATCAGGCACTTACATCTCTGCCACCAGGGTTCCTGTATCTTCAGGACAAGGATCCCATCTCCAAGTGCTGCTTGACAATCAGAGACTGGCGGCTGTTCAAACTCAAAAATTCTACTGGGAACAGAGGCCTCTGCTGGTACCTCCGGAGGGCCGGAATGAAGAACAGTGAAGGAGGCCTTGGAAGAGAGTTAAGTGGATGGCATCATCAGGACCAGGTGATGGGTTGGGTCACTGCAGAGGGCAGGGCAGTGGTCTTCTTGTGAGGCAGACCAGTGAACCTCTTTTTGGGCAGAGAGCACCCAATCTTGAGTGTCTCCACCCCAGCCTACAGACAGGCTGCCAGTTATCAGAAGCAGCAACCTAGAGAGAAAAATTCTCTGTGAAAAACGCACTCGAGCACAACACTACTAACTCCAATTCCATATCATCAACAGTTCCTCACTCCTGACCTTCCATCTTTCACTGACTATCATCCAATCCTTAAAGCATACTCCCAGACCATGCATGTTGTTAAAAGTGTGCACATGCCATATCTGACAACGCTGTTGTAGATATTGGATATTCTAATCTGTGTTGAAGGTTTCCAGGGGAAAGTTACAATCCATTCTCCCCTTATTCATTAGAAAAATCAAAAGTAGAAAACTCTGAATACAAGCCCAATTCTTATTTTTAGTAAATTTCAATTCCTAACAAGTTTATAAAGTAAGTCATGGTGTATAACATAAAAATGTAAAAATTACTCTTGTGCATTCAGTTGGTGCCCGTTTTCCATGTGCCTTGGCTTGTCTGGTATGATTCCAATTGGTTGCAGTCAGGCTGTAGGAAGGCTGATGACTTTTGGTGAGGAGATTGCAACCTTTGAAGGCAAGCTCAAGCAGCGGTGGTGATCACATTCATGGAAAACCTAGATAAGAATGGAATGCCCTTGGTTGTTTAATAAACTAAAGGCATTTAAATTCATACAGCTCTGTACAACTTGCACCGTACCACCATTGGCAAAGGAGAAGGACAGACAGTGTTCAATGGATCTGCACTGATGCCATCCTGAGACTAACTATCAGCACTCCATGTACCAAGATAACTCTGCCTAATTTTCTCTCTAGCTTATGGTGCACGACCTAACTTTCACATTACAACTGAAGCAGATAATTCAATGTGAACAAACCTATGGTCTGCCACTCTGTCTCACAATATGTTGGTATAGCTCTGTAAAAGATTCAGTTCTGCATTACTGCAGGACACCAGCTGTAACTGTTAAACTAAAGCTAATGTTGAATCAACATATACTTTTGCAAAGTTTGGTATATTTAGTTCATATTTTCATACGTTAAAGTAATTTTAGCAAAAATACATTATTAGGTTTTGAAATAAATTCTGCTTTCCGACTGTATTATTCCAGAGAACCAATGCAAAAGGGAGAGATGTCAACAGGATAATGCCTTGGGGATCTCTTAGATCATCTTACAAAACAAATGAGCAAACAAAAATCTGATTTTCAAACAAAAATTAGCTTCAGGAAATAGATATTTTAGTTGTCAACTTTTAAGTAGATTTTAGGTATTGTATACAATGCCAAAGAGTCTCATGTGTCCTTCAACTTTTTAGAGAATTGAGAACCAGGTATAAACTGTAACATTATGGAAGCAAAGCTTGAGAGAGCTATTCGTTCCATTGTAACAAAAATGTACATTTCATTTATATTTCTGATTTGGAATTTTTTTCACATGTGGCAGCAGCTGAAATGTTTAAAAAAACAAAGTTCACACAGCAATGGTCAGGTTTTAAGCAACAGCTCAACTGAGACAAAATGACTGACGAGGTCATGACGCTATAAACTGATTACATGGGCAAAAGTTTTCCTTTGGAGGTTGGAAAATAAAGTTCAAACAATTTCTTGTACTTGATCTCACACCCGGTAGTGGTTTTGGTGTGTGTGGTGGAGGGTGGAATCGGCCTTGACGCTCTCGCGGAATACTGCTTTAATTCCCTTAACTTGCATGGATATAGGTTTGGCAGCCAATTAGTGATTGGAATTGAGTTGGAACTGCTCTAGTAGAGGCCTGATATACATAGACCATGGCAATCATTACTGTGGTTGCTATTTCACTGCTGTACCATCCATTTCCAGTATTATACATTCAGAGAAACTTGAAATGCTACAGGGATTCAACAGCTAAAACCTTGGCAGAGGAGCTCGCTAATGAGGACAGGACAAAATAAAAATCAACATGCCCCTTATAATAATCTTTATTGTCACAAGTAGGCTGATATTAACGCTGCAATGAAGTTACTGTGAAAAGCTCCTAGTTGCCACATTCCAGCACCTGTTCGGGTACATGGAGGGCAACTTTAGAATGTCCAAATTACCTAACAGCACGTCTTTCGGGACTTGTGGGAGGAAACCGGAGCACTTGGAGGAAACCCCCGCAGACACAGGGCGAACATGCAGACTCTGCACAGACAGTGACCCAAGCCAGGAATCGAACATGGGACCCCGACGCTGTGAAACAACAGTGCTAACCATTGTGCTGCCTTGAGCTTGCAATCAACTTTTAAACAATGTTAATTGGTCTAAATGGATCAGGCAGGATCTTGGATCTGGGGCGTCATTCTCCGCCGGCGGGAGTCTCCGTTTTGCCGGCGCCCGGGGGTTTCCCGACGGCTTGGGGCTGCCCCACAATGGGAAACCCCATTGACTGGCCGGTGTTACGGAAACTCCCGCCGGCCGGTTGGGTCAGAAATGTGGCGGGGCGGGTAGGAGAATTTCGCCCCTGACCTCTCCCCTCCCTGGTCAAATGCACTGGTGCTGAGAATGTTGTCGGAAACAAACACACCTGCCAGCACCAATATTTCTGTTCCATGTTTGCCGCCATTGCCGGTCCAATTGAAAATTCAACTCCATAGCCATTTGAACAGATTTTCCAGAAATCTAAATAAATGATTCAGGCCAGCTAGAGGTTGGGTCCCTTATTGGTTGCTATGTTTTTGATAAAGATTAAGCCAGGTCTGTAGGTAGGTGTATAACCAATTATGTTTTTATAATTAATTTGATGAATAACTCACAGCAGTGGTGTGAGAACAACTCTTACATTGTGCCACCTGAGTTTTGATTTGTGGCCTGTGGATAGTTTACAATCAGCAAACTGAATTGGATTGGACTGGATTTTGTTTATTGTCACGTGTACCAAGGTACAGTGAAAAGTATTTTTATGTGAGCAGCTCAACAGATCATTAAGTACATGAAAAGAAAAGAAAAGAAAATACATAATAGGGCAACATAAGGTACACAATGTAACTAAATAAACACTGGCATCGGGTGAAGCATACAGGAGTTTAGTGTTAATAAGGTCAGTCCATAAGAGGGTCATTTAGGAGTCTGTTAGCCACGGGGAAGAAGCTGTTTTTGAGTCTGTTAGTGGGTGTTCTCCGACTTTTGTATCTCCTGCCCGATGGAAGAAGTTGGAAAAGTGAGTAAGCTGGGTGGGAGGGGTCTTTGATTATGCTGCCCGCGTGTAGATGGAGTCAATGGATGGTAGGCAGGTTTGTGTGATGGACTGGGCTGTGTTCACGACTCTCTGAAGTTTCTTGCGGTCATGGGCCGAGCAGTTGCCATACCAGGCTGTGATGCAGCCAGATAGGATGCTTTCTGTGGTGCATCTGTAAACGTTGGTAAGACGTGATGTGGACATGCAGAATTTCCTTAGTTTCCTGAGGAAGTATAGGCACTGTTATGCTTTCTTGGTGATAGCATCGACATGGGTGCACCATGACAGATTTTTGGAGATGTGTACCCCGAGGAATTTGAAACTGTCAACCATCTCAACCTCGGCCCTGTTGATGCTGACAGGGTTGTGTACAGAACTTTGCTTCCTGAAGTCAATGACCAGCTCTTTAGTTTTGCTGGCATTGAGGGATAGATTGTTGCCGCTGCACCACTGCACCACATTGAATAGTTTTGACTCTATGGACATGTTTCAAAATGTGACCAATCATTCTCATCAGTTAGTTTTGATGAAGGATAGCTCTAGGAAATCATCCTTCATGCTTTTATTATATGTATGAAGTGAATAGAATTTTTATACGGAATGTAACATGCCCTATTTCATGCCCAGCACTATTCATTTACCTGTTAATTCTTGAACAAATTGTCTGTCAGTTCATGGCCTAATTCTTAATCTGACATTCAATCATTATGGTTTTCTCCTTGTTATTTATGTATGTCCAATGTAAATGATTTCATCATCTTCTGTGGGTCATCTCATAAATCCAATGTAGAATCGAGATGGTCAGAACTAGGAGTTCATGATGTCCTTGTTGGTGTTTGAGGGAACTTCAGCAGCTGCATCACCTCAGGCCTTCCTTTGTGCATGTCAGATGTTGTGAGTCTTGTGTAGATGATCCTTGAAACATGCTGAACCAAGTTTCAATATTGCCCTTACGTGAAACATTCAGCTGCAGTGTTATTCTGAGAGAGGTGGTCTGCATTGCACAGGTGTAGGCTCTAAGGGTGTCCTTATGTTGTTTGTGCCGAGGACCTTATGTTGTTTGCCCTGAGACAGTTCCCCACAGAATATCAGCTTCAGGATTATGTTATTATCCATAGAGGAGACATAGCCTGCCCATATAAATTTAATTTTTGGATGGTGGCCTCCATGTTGTTGAGTCCAGCATTATGAAGGATTACCTTATCTGTGATTTTATCCTGCCGTCAAATTCTCAAGATGGATCTCAGGGTTCTTTGGATTTGGATTTGGGTTTATTATCACTTGTACCGAGGTACAGTGAAAAGTATTGTTCTGCGTACAGTCCAACCAGTTCATTCCATCCATGAAAAAATATGGGACATACAATAAATACACAATGTAAATACATAGACATAGACATCAGGTGAAGCATCTAGAATGTAATACTACTCATGATGTGGAGATGCCGGCGTTGGACTGGGGTGAGCACAGTACGAAGTCTTACAACACCAGGTTAAAGTCCAACAGGTTTGTTTCGATGTCACTAGCTTTCAGAGCGCTGCTCCTTCCTCAGGTGATTCACCTGAGGAAGGAGCAGCGCTCTGAAAGCTAGTGACATCGAAACAAACCTGTTGGACTTTAACCTGGTGTTGTAAGACTTTGTACTGTAATACTACTCAGTAGAGAAGCTGCATGGAGAGATCAGTTCAGTCCATAAGAGGGTCATTCAGGAGTCTGGTAACAGTGGGGAAGAAGTTGTTTTTGAATCTGTTAGTGTGTGTTCTCAGACTTTTGTATCTCCTGCCTGATGGAAGAGGTTGGAAGAGAGAATAGCCCGAGTGGGTGGGTATTAGATTATGCTGCCCGCTATGAGCTTATCACATCATGATGGTGTGGAGTTGCCTGTTACTGGGCTCTGGGTGCTATGGGGAAGTGAATCATTAACGGCTGGGGGGGTTGGGGTCAGGGGGTTCGCGTTCGCGTGCAACCGGGTACACATTATGACGAAAAACACGTATGCCGTCTTCATTGTTGTCTTCTTCTTTCTCTTCACTTCTCTTCCTTTCCGTTTCGTCTCTTTTCCTGGAGCTTCTGGGGTTCTGTGAGATCAAGCATAGTTTCTGTTACCATTTTGGTTAATATCCCATGCATTAGTATGTCTGTCTTTTCGTGCCAATTCTCCCTTTACAATTTGTCACCATGTGTGACTCCCTCATTTTAAAAAAAATACTGAAACAGCGCGAGCTGTCTCGCAGTCTGTGCGATTTACCATCCAAATGTTTGAGGATGTAAATAGCATAGGGACGGCACTGCAAACAAAACAAAGCTTTTTGAACCAAAAGTGCCAAAATGAGGTGCGTATGGGCCGCGACGGGTAAGAATTGGATGGAATCCCCGGGTAGGACGGCGACCAATGTCGTGTGTGCTCTACCCGAGCATAGCTGACCAGAGGGGGGGGGGGGGGAGGGGGTCCTTAGGCAGGGCGGAGACCAATGCCGTTTCTCCACTGCCTGATCAACCAACAAAAACGGGCAAAAAATGTAGTCATCGTGGGGGGTTGCCGTATTGATTCTATCTTCGAACCAGAAGAGCAGTTATGAAAGGGGGTCTGGCAAGCTCTCAAAGGTTTCTGCAGACAAATAAGGCGTGGGGCCGTGGAAAGAAAAATTCAGATCTTACAAGCAACATTTAACACTAACAGTAACAAACAACATTAAACAACATTCTGCAGGTTGCATTAGAAAGGACACTGTTTTCTCCCAAGCGGTTCCTTTTTAAAACATCTGGACACCTCAGTTACCAGTTGGGAACAGGGTCGCAAAGGGGTTCTCGCTTTGGGAGTCAAATTCAAAGTCGTCATCTTCTCCCGGTTGCCATACTCTCGAGTGTATAAGGGCTGCATGGTGCGATTTGGGGTCCATCTCGTTGTTCCGGTCGAGCCTGTCTGAGTTGTTGTGGTGCCAAAAGGTGGTGTCTAGTTCTGTGGGGACGGAACCGTCATCGTAGGGTGGTGGTGTTTGGTGGGGTTTGTTGAAGAACGTGATGAGGAAAGGATCATTCGAATCGTGGTCAGATTTGCTGGGTGTGCGTCCTGTTGCCTGGGAATAGTAGGGAAGTGTGCTGTGGCTATTGTCTGAGTCACAGTCGCTGTCGCTGCTGCTGTCTGTGGACGTTCCGGGGCGGAGTCTAGAGTTCGGGGGTGGAGTCGAGAGCGAGTCCATGGATGTGGTGGACTTGTTGGGGGAGGGTAGGGGTACGTTGGCTGTGGACGGGGCGTACTCTGCTGCGTCGAGCATGATGTGATGTGCGTGGTTGGACTGTGGGCCATATGCCTTAAGCTGGTTAATATGGAACCACGCAGTCTTTCCGTTGGGGTAATTAATTTTATACACTGAGGGGCCTACTTTGTCCGCAATGGAGTATGGACCCGAATATTTAGGTGACAGGAATGTGCTGGGGTTATAAATTGAGAGCATGATCTGCTGTCCTACCTCAAACTCAGTCGCATGCACTGTCTTATCAAAACATGCCTTGCTCTGTTTCTTCCGTGTGCCTAA
Organism: Scyliorhinus torazame; assembly: GCF_047496885.1. Classification (NCBI taxonomy): domain Eukaryota; kingdom Metazoa; phylum Chordata; class Chondrichthyes; order Carcharhiniformes; family Scyliorhinidae; genus Scyliorhinus; species Scyliorhinus torazame. Next base: position 93,072,669 of record NC_092714.1, on the reverse strand, counting down.
TCTTACTGCGGCTGCTAGCTGAGCCGTTTTTACATTCTCAACTAGTTGTTTTACTGCGTTCTCGTGTGTGAGGGCTGTCACTTCGGGGCTGGTAATAAAACTTCTGTGCCTTTCATGGGGCGTCCGGTCATGAGAGTGTGTGGGGTGTAACCTGTGGAAGTTGAGACAGTATTTCTCAAAAACATCAGCGCAAAAGGGACGACTGAATCCCAAGTGGTGTTGTTTTGTTGGACCATTTTTCTGAGGGTTGATTTTGGGGTCCGATTCATGCGCTCCACTGTACCACTTGATTGGGGGTGGTATGCGATGTGGAATTTTTGGGTAGTGCCAAATATCGTGAGGATGTTCTTCATGACACGTCCCGTAAAATGGGAACCTTGGTCGGATTCAATGCTGCGGGGGAGTCCCCATCTCATAAAGATGTGGTGGGTTAAGATCTTTGCGGTGGTCTTTGCCGTGTTCGTTCTGGATGGGAATACCTCTACCCATTTCGTAAAAGTGTCTATGACGACTAATACGTATTTGTAACCATTCCTGCAAGGCGGCAATGGTCCTATAAAATCGATCTGGAGGTTAGTCCAGTGGCCGTTAACGGGGCGGGTGTGACTAAGTTGAGCTTTCTTGGCGTATCTGTCCGGATTATTCTGGGCACAGATAAGGCAATTCTCAACGTAGTGCATTACGTCTTCTTTTAAACTTGGCCACCAACAGAGCTGCCTGAGGTGGGCTGTAGTGGGATCAATTCCCTGATGTCCATGACTGTCATGGGATAAACAAATAAGTTGATTCCTGTCCTGTTCAGGAACCACATATAGGGTGTATTTTAACACCACACCATCATGTGTGGTCAGTGCATTTTTAAATCGATCATAGGGGGCTGGAAATTTTCCTTTCAAAATCTCCCTGAGATTGTTATCCTGCTTCTGGGCCTGCACTAAATCCTTGATATTAGTCTGCGAGACCTGAACTGCATTCACTGGTGCGCTTTCGGGGGGTGTCCAAAAATATCCATGCCTGGAACCTGCTTTTGCCAGTGCGTCGGTCTTTACATTTCCAAGGGGGGAGGAACGGTGGTGACTGCGAACTTTAACGATTCCGAATATCCTGTTCTATGCCTTTTCTAAAATGTGGCGGAGCAATGGGGCTGAAGGGAGGTGTTTTCCGTCTGCAGAAACAAATCCTCTTGCTTTCCACAGTGGTAGGAATTCTGTAAGGCTGCTGCAGACATAGAGGCTGTCCGAGTCTATGTCTGCTGGGCTGTGGAAGGAATCTGGGTGATCCACAATGTACGCAATGGCTGCTAGTTCTGCCGCCTGTGCGCCTAAGTGTCCTGGTAGTTTTAGTGAGATTTCTTCTAGGGCGCGTCCCTGCGTGTCCTCGACATAAATGCCGCATCCTGTAATGCACTTCCCTCCTAATATAGTGGAAGAACCATCCACATAAATCCTTAAAGGTTCACACGTGTCTGTGGGCTGGGGTCTCTGGGGTGAACTACCTATCTTTCTGGGGGGTGTTTTTGCAATAAAGGGGCCTGTGTTGTGGTGTGGTGAGATGATTTCACATTCATGGAGGGTGCCTGGGTACTGAAGGTTATCGGCTGAGAAAGTATGGGTCTTGGCCCTTTTAACGGTGATGTCCCGTCCATCTAGCTGCTCTAATCTGACTAACTGTACCGTCCTTGAGTCGTCCGTCCAGTAAAAGTTGGGTGGGGGTGTGTTCTGTGAGGATTGTGATGGGGTTTAGTCCAGTTATGTAGGAAAAATACTGAACTGCCCAGAAAACTGCGAGCAGGTGCCTTTCACAGGCCGAAAATCCCTGCTCCACAGGATCTAAATGTCTGGAGGTGTAAGCCACAGGTCTTAATTGTTCGTGCCGTTGCTGGAGGAGCACGACCGAAAGGGTGCGGTCGGTGCTAGCTATCTCTATAGCATAGGAGGAAAGTGGGTCTGGAACTTGTAGTGCGGGGACTGCAATGAGGGCTCTTTTCAAAGCATCCACAGCATCCGTATGCTGCGGAAGCCATTACCAAGGGGCTCCTTTCTTTAGGAGTTCCGAGAGGGGTGCTGCCTTGCTGGCGAAACCGTCAATGTGGTTTCGGCAGTAGCCAATCAGTCCTAAAAATGACCAGAGGGCTGAAACATTCTGGGGAAGGAGCAATTTGGCAATCGAGTCAATTCTTTTGTGCTCGATCTCGCGTTTACCGTGCGTGATAATCGTACCCAAATATATCACCTTGTTTTCCAAAATCTGGGCCTTTTGGGGTTTACTTTGCAACCAATACTTTGTAGGAGTTCCAGGGGTTCGGCCAGAAGCTCAATGTGCTCTGCCTTGGTGTCTGTCTGCAGGAAGAGGTCATCCATATACTGGACCAGACATTTGGGGCAAGAAAATTTTGACAAACCATTTGCCAGCTGTCGGTGGAAAATGGAGAGGGAGTTGTGGAATCCTTGTGGAAGGCATGTCCATGTGTACTGCTGATTTTTAAAAGTGAAGGCAAATTTGTATTGGCACGCCTTTGCCAATGGAATGGACCAGAATCCATTACTGACATCCAAAACCGTAAAGTATCGGGAATTGAGTCCCTGTTTCAGCATGGTCTCGGGACTTGTGGCTACCGTGGGGGCTGCTGCGGGGGTGACTTTGTTGAGTTCCTGGTAATCGATGGTCAGTCGCCATGATCCATCGGGCTTTCTCACTGGCCAAATCGAGGCATTATTAGTGGAGGCTACTGATCTGAGTACGCCCTGCTCTAATAAGCTGTTGATCACTTTTGCGATTTCTCCCTCTGCCTCTTGGGGAAATCCGTATTGCTTTTGGGGTCTAGGGTCAGGTCCTGTGATTTGAACGGAACCAGTCATCCGGCCACAGTCATGTTTGTGGGTCGCGAATGCTGTCCTGTGCTTCTGCAGAACTGCCCTAACATGCTTGTCGGTGCTGATCGTGGTCGGGTCAAACCAAAATTCGCCGACTGCGCTAATCTTGTTGGCATATTCACCAATATGAGCAACGTGAGCGTTGCGGGGGCTCTTGCAGATTTTGCCATTTTCCAGACACATTGGTTGACTGGATCAAAGGACAGGTAATGGGAATTCATAAAATCGATGCCCAAAATGTGTTCTGCTGTGTGGGGCAGGTCGACTAAGACTATGAGGTGCTTGATGGTGATGGTGCCGATTTGAATGGGTACAGGGGCGGTGATGTGACCCTGTTGTGAGTGGCCTGTAAAGCAGCTGAGGGTGATGATGGCTGTAGTGGGCCACGTGTCTTTCTGGAACATGGTGGAGGAATTGATTGTGGTGCGGGACCCTCCTGTGTCCCAGAGAAATTCGATGGGCTGCCCCCGTACCTTTGCTGCAACTACTGGTCGGCCGGATCTATCCCAAAGGGTGTCGCAGACCCAACTGGGGGAGCCTGAACACCGTCAGTCCGTTCCGTTCAGGTCCGTCTGGTCTGAACGGGTGCTCACACTATGTATGGGCTCTGTCCTATTCTTATTCAGAGTGTCTGCTGTCATGTTGGGTGTTCCGCTATACAAACGAACCAACACGGTTGTAGATGGTACAACTCTGTTTTATTATTCTTGATAACAACAACTGTTAACTTCTGGCTGTGGTTCGTACTTTACCCATTAATCTGTGGACCTAGCCCTAACACTATCTTAGAGAAGCACTCAGCACATGGTGTATGTCTGAGTGGCACGCTGTGAGCTCTGTACTCTGAGCTATCTCCTGCTGGAATGAGCGGGAATTGTGGTGTTCCCTGTTTTATAGTGCGTGTGCTCTCACTGGTGATTGGCTGTGATGTTGCGTGTGTGTTGATTGGTCCGTTGATCTGTCCATCAGTGTGTGTGTGTGATTGCACCATGATATGTTCATATGAATATCATGACATCCCCCCTTTTTACAAGAATATGTGCCCATGTGGTGATAAATATTGGTGTGAACTGAGTGCAGCTGAATATGGGTGTGTAATAACTACAACATGTACATGAGGCTAAACTATATACATAGGAAGGTGTCAGGTGCAACATAGCAATGAGGTTGTACCACAAACAAAACAAGTGCAATCACCAAATATCGAAAGAGAACTCCTGGAACGACAAAAAGAGAAACACATTAACATTGTTGCATAACAATTCAGTGAGTCCAATGTACAAACAGGCTTATAAGTCCAGCCTAGTAGGTGGCGAATTCGGGTTGACCGCCTCAAGGGTGGGTCTGGATCCACAGGCTGAGGAATGGGCCTGGCCACTGGCGATCGAGGAATAGGCATAGTGGCAGGAAGCTCCAAATCAGGGACAACAGGAGGGCGTGGCACCGGTGCATGATCACGTCGGAGAGCGGAAGCAGCCGAAGGGTCCGCCGATTACGCCGGCGAATGGAGGCATCAGGCATGCGAACCAGGAACGAGCGGGGAGCCACGTGGCAGAGAACTTCGGCAGTTGCCGACCAGTCACCCTCTAGTAGGTGTATGCGGACGTTGTCTCCAGGCGCCAGGGCAGGAAGATCAGTTGCCTGAGTGTCATGTGCCACCTTCTGCTGAGCACGCTGCTGTCGCATCCTTTACAGTACTGAAGCATGGTCGGATTTAGGAACATGAATGGATGGCACAGTGGTCCTGAGGGCACGACCCATCAACAGCTGGGTTGGTGAGAGGCCTGTGGACAGTGGGGCCGAGCGATAGGCCAGCAGGGCTAAACAGAAGTCAGATCTGGCATCAGCAGCCTTGCAGAGGAGACGCTTCACGATATGGACGCCCTTTTCCGCCTTGCCATTTGACTGGGGATGCAGAGGGCTGGACGTCACGTGGGTGAAGCCATATGAAGCGGCAAAAGAAGACCATTCTTGGCTCGCAAAACAGGGCCCATTGTCCGACATGACGGTAAGCGGAATGTCATGGCGAGCGAAGGTTTCTTTACATGCTCTGATCACAGCTGATGATGTCAAGTCGTGCAGGCGTATGACCTCCGGATAATTTGAAAAATAGTCAATTATGATGACGTAGGCCCTGCCGAGCGCATGAAAAAGGTCCACACCCACTTTTGCCCAGGGGGATGTCACCAACTCATGGGGCTGAAGCGTCTCAGGGGGTTGCGCCGGCTGAAACCTTTGGCAGGTGGGGCAGTTGAGCACCATGTTGGCGATGTCGTCGCTGATGCCCGGCTAGTACACAGCTTCTCGGGCCCTCCGCGTGCACTTTTCAACCCCGAGATGACCTTCGTGTAATTGTTCAAGGACCAGCCTGTGCATGATGTGTAGGATCACAATCCTGTTCCAACTTTAGGAGGACACCGTCGATGACGGCCAAGTCGTCCCGGACATTGTAGAATTGTGGGCACTGTCCTTTGAGCCACCCTTCCGTCATGTGGCGCATCACACGTTGTAGAAGGGGGTCAGCCGCAGACTCACGGCGAATACGGGCCAGACTTGCATCATTAGCTGGCAGATTGGCTGATGTGAAGGCCGACCTGACAGACGAACCACCCCCGATTCGGGCGGTGTGCTCACTGCTCTGGACAGGGCATCCGCGATGATGAGGTCCTTTCCCGGGGTGTAGACCAGTTTGAAGTCATTCCTCCGGAGCTTGAGCAGAATGCGCTGGAGGCAAGGGGTCATCTCATTAAGGTCCTTCTGAGTGATGCCGACCAGGGGCAATGGTCGGTTTCCACGGTGAACTGAGGGAGACCATACACATAGTCGTGGAATTTATCTATGCCGGTTAACAAACCCAGGCACTCCTTCTCAATCTGCGCATAGCGCTGTTCTGTAGGGGTCATGGCCCGCGAGGCATAGGCGACCGGGACCCATGATACAGTGTCGTCCCGTTGCAGGAGTACCGCCCCAATGCCGGACTGGCTGGCATCAGTCGAGATCTTTGTATCTCGTGTGGTGTCGAAGAACGCCAATACCGGGGCAGTGGTGAGCTTGATCTTGAGCTCCTCCCATTCCTTCTGGTGTGTGGGCAGCCACTGGAACTCCGTAGTCTTCTCCACCAGGTTGCGAAGAGCCGTTGTGTGGGAGGCAAGGTTGGGAATAAACTTCCCCAGGAAGTTGACCATCCCGAGAAAGCGTAGCACTGCCTTCTTGTCTGCCGGCTGCGGCATGGCTGCAATAGCTGTCATTTTGTCTGCATCCGGACGCACCCCTGACCGGGGTATGTGGTCCCCCAGAAACTTTAGCTCAGTTTGGCCAAAAGAACACTTGGCTCAGTTCAGGCGCAGGCCGTGTTCTCGTATCCGAGAAAAGACGTGCTGGAGACGACTGATGTGCTCCTGTGGTGTGGTGGACCAGATGATGACGTTGTCAACATAGACGCGCACCCCTTCGATGCCCTCCATCATCTGTTCCATGATTCGATGAAACACCTCGGATGCCGAGATGATGCCAAACGGCATCCTCTTGTAGCAGTATCTGCCAAAGGGAGTGTTGAAGGTGCACAGCTTCCTGCTGGACTGATCCAGTTGAATCTACCAAAAACCCTTTGAGGCATCAAGCTTTGTCAAAATTTTAACCCGGGCCATTTTGCTCGTGATCTCTTCCCGTTTGGGTATGGGGTAGTGTTCCCTCATGGTGTTATTGTTCAGGTCTTTTGGGTCGATGCAGATCCGGAGTTCGCCAGAGGGCTTTTTTATGCACACCATGAAGCTGACCCATGGCGTGGGCTCCGTGACCCGGGAAAGCACCCCTTGGTCCTGGAGATCCTGCAGCTGCTGCTTGAGGCGGTCCTTGAGTGGTTCTGGGACTCTACGAGGTGCATGAATGACTGGGGTGGCGTCTGGTTTGAGCCGTATTCTGCAAATGTAGGGCACTGTGCCCATGCCGTCGAAAGCCTCCTGATTGTGGGCGAGGAGCGAGTGGAGCTGTGCCCTAAAGTCTGCATCCGGGAAATCGGATGTGTCTTCTGGAGACAGAGTGTGTACCCGCTGAACAAGGTGGAGGATCTTGCATGCCTGTGCGCCTAGCAGGGTGTCCTTCGAGGATCCAACTATCTCAAAAGACAGTGTGGCTGTGTACGAAATGTGTGTAACCTCGAGCTGGCAGTTGTAATCGACCAACTGACAGCGGGATAGCCAAATCGGTGGTTTGACCTTCAAGGCGTAGAAGGTTGACCATGCAATGAGATTGGCGGAGGCACCAGTGTCTAAACGGAATGTGATTGGTGATCGGTTGACCTTTAGGGTGGCACACCATTCATCACCCGGATTAATGCTGTGCACTGGCATCGGCTGGTGGGTCCTACTTGGGGACATCCGATTTCTGTCAATTACCGCAACGCAGAAGGCTTCCCGGTCGTCTGTATCACCGGTCTGTACGTCGTCAGGGTATGACTCGGTGTATGGAGGCTGAATGGCGCGCACGTCCCTGCGAGGCTGGCGGAATTTGCAGGTTGGGCTGCTCGACAGCAGGCAGCGTAGTGGCCCATCTTACCACAGCGGAGGCATTGTCGATTTTTTGCTGGACATTGCCGCTTTAAATGTGCAGATCCACAGTTGCCGCACGTCGTGACGCCATGGCGTTCGTTGCGCCACAGCGCATGCGCAGTTCGGTCCTGCGTAGAGCGCGCCTGCGCATCACGTCCCTCTGCGTCGACGTCTCTTTTGGCACATACAAGCGCGGGAGGCCGCGGAAAGCGCGTGAAATGGCCGCCCTCGTCCAGGCCGCGGGCCGGGAGGAACTCGATTGACTGGAACCGCTCGGCCTCGTAGGACCCCTGCCGTGCCGATTCGGCCGCCTGGAATTGGGAGTAGCGGCTGGTCGCGTTTTCATGGAGGACGCAGGTTTCGATAGCGGTGGCTAGGATGAGGCTCTTAATTTTGAGGAGCTGCTGGCGTAGGGTGCCCGAGGTGACCCCAAAAACTATCTGGTCCTGAATCATGGAATCGGAGGTGGCCTCACAGCTGCAGGACTGCGCGAGGATACAAAGGTGTGTCAAAAAAGATTGAAAAGGCTCATCCTTACCCTGCAGGCGCTGCTGGAAGAGGTACCTCTCGAAGCTCTCATTCACCTCGACGCTGAAGTGTTGCTCAAGTTTTAGAAGGACTGTCTTGTACTTCGTCTTGTCCTCTCCGTCCGCGAATGCCAGGGAGTTGTAGATGTGGATGGCATGTTGCCCCGCCGTGTAGAGGAGGAGGGCGATCTTCCTGGTGTCCGATGCATTCTCCCTGTCTGTGGCTTCTCGGAAGAGCTGGAAGCGCTGTTTAAACAGCTTCCAGTTGACGCCGAGGTTTCCAGCGATTTGGAGCGGCTGCGGTGGGCTGATGGTGTCCTGTTGTCGTGTTGGGTGTTCCGCTATACAAACGAACCAACACGGTTGTAGATGGTACAACTCTGTTTTATTATTCTTGATAACAACTGTTAACTTCTGGTTGTGGTTCGTACTTTACCCGTTAACCTGTGGACCCAGCCCTAACACTATCTTAGAGAGGCACTCAGCACATGGTGTATGTCTGAGTGGCACGCTATGAGCTCTGTGCTCTGAGCTATCTCCTGCTGGAATGAGCGGGAACTGTGGTGTTCCCTGTTTTATAGTGCGTGTGCTCTCACTGGTGATTGACTGTGATGTTGCGTGTGTGTTGATTGGTCTGTTGATCTGTCCATAAGTGTGTGTGTGTGATTGCACCATGTTATGTTTATATGAATATCATGACACCTGCCTGCTGTTCTCTCTGTGGCTTTCGTGGGGCATTGCATTCTCATGCAAAGTGTTCTAACTGTCCACAGTTGTAATACTCATGTGGCTTTTGTGGGGGGCTGTTCCTGCCTTCATTCACCCATGCGGGGTTCTGGTGCGTTTTCACTGTGTGGATGTCTGCTTCTGCCTGCTGTTCCTCGGGTTTCCTAACTGCGGGTTTGTTTTGTACAGACTGCTCCCAGGTGTGGGACAATCTTTTTAAAACCCATTTCTCATTGTGGGCTTCCTCTGAGGGGTCATAATTCGTACAGGCTTTTTGTCCTGCCTCTGTGGCATGGGAAATAAGGGTGCGGGTCCATTTGGCCATACCGTCTTGGGACAAATGGGTGCGTTCTAAATTTCCAAAAACTGCTGTGAAATGGATCCACAGGAGTCCAGCAAACGCTGTGGGGTGTTCTGTCTTTTTCTGCCTGCACTTATTCAGGCCTTCTACGGGGTCACCTCTGTTGTAGCCGATCGCGTCTAGGATCGCTGCGTGCATTTCCTCAAGGATGCCATCTCCTCCTACATTCTGTGGGTCGGGAAGGGCTGCTACGACCGAAGGGTCTAAACTCAAAACTGTGAGCTTCATGTGCTCTCGCTCATCCAGGCCGTACATGGTCGCCTGCTGCTTTACTCTAGCAAAGAAGTGGTGGGGGTCGGAGGTGGGGGGGAACGGTGTGATTTTCTCGCCCGCGTCCCGTAATTGGGTCACGGTTAAGGGGGTGGTATAAAGAAATTCTGTAACTCCGTCCGATGTGACTGTGCAGTGGGTGGTTACTGGATTCATCTGTGGGGGGTTGGGGCGCTTTTCTCTTCTGGGGCTTTCCTTGCGCACATGTCCCCTGAACATATCTATGCACGGTCTCATTTAATTCTTCCCAATCCGGGCCATCTTCCTCATCTAATTGGGCCCAAAGGTGCTCTGGAATCCTTTCTGAACTGAAAGCAGAGATTGCAGTTCTGCAATCTGCTTCCGGCACTTTGCGTGATCTAGTGAGCTCTGTCTGTGCTCCGTGGTGGTGGCATGGAATGCTCGTAATGCTGCTTTCAGGTCGCTACACTGCCTTTGCAATGCCTCTACCTGTTTTCCTGTTTCCTCTCTTACCAGGAGTGCACATTGCGTGTCCTGATTTGCCTTATCGTACTGTGTCTGGAAGCTGCTTAGGTGCGCCAGACAAGACTAGTGTGCCCACTTGGCATCATCCACCTCTCCGTTCTTTGCTGCTAACTTCCTTCTTAATTCTAGGTTCTCTTTCTCTATCTCGCTCACATCGACCTTACTCATTCAATGTGTCTCCTCTATCTCTTTACGGAGTGTCCGAACGACCTCCTCTGTGCCTCGCAATTGTGCCAAACGGCACGATTGCCATCGGCTTGCGAGCTTTTCCCAAGCTTTTCTTATGGATTTCGCTCAGCTTCTCCCACCAAGTATGTCCTATAGTCCCGGGACCTGTTTCCTCATTGTCACAGAATTTGCTCCAAAGGGGCCATCCTTTCCCTTTAAGGTACTTTCTGATTTCCTCTTCCCGAACGGGACACTGTCCTACTCTACTGCTGGTCGCTGCAACCACAAATTCATCGGGGTTCATGAGGCTTTGCATTGCCTGCATTGCCATCTTTCCTCTCTGAATACTTCTCTTAAAATTTGGAACAAGGGGTATTAAGGCGGTGCTGTAATTACGGGTACGGCTTTCGCTATTTTACGGAATACAAACTCCCGACATTTTTGTCGCAACAAAAATCGATCAGTTTACCGTATCGCCCTGTTAGTTCCGCATGCAATTACACACTTCCGAATTATGAGGATTGATCAGAACTGCTTGAACACTTGTGGTTTTTCTGATCCCAATTGGATTTCTAATTCAAATTTTGGATTCTCCCGGAGTGGTTAAGCCACTTCTAGATCGGGTCCCATCAGGATGTCGCCAGTAATATGTTGCTAACTTTTGGTTGGCTCTTAAGGTTGAGACTGGCTGAGAGCACTCAAGTTTGACTGGCAAAGGGTCTTTCGGTGGGCACTGGGAGTCTTTACAATGTGCTGGGTAAAAAGCCCAAGGTGTTCCAGAAGGGTCTGGGCAGGATAAAGGGCACCAGAGCCCATATCTATCTGGGTCCTGTTGCTCCATCCCGGTACTTCAGGGTGAGGCCTACCCATACCTGCTGCTCCGAAAGGTTGATGTGGAGCTATGACACCTGGATGATCTGAGGGTTATCTGCCCTTTTCAGTTTGCAGAATGGGCTGCGCCTGTGGTGCCAGTGATGAATCCCAATAAAACTGTTCAGCTTTGTGGGGAATTTTAGCTTACCTGCAACAGAGCCTCACGAATGGGATGGCACCTGATACCCCGGGGGTGGAAGATTTATAGGCCAGACTGGCTGGAGGGTACTCCTTCACGAAGCTGGACATGAGCCATGTGTACTAACAGGTGGAGCTCAACCAGGAATCCAGGAAGTACACAACCATCAATTTACATTGGGGATTATTTGAATACGCCTGCCTTCCATTCGGGGTTTCATCAGGCCCTGCCATCTTTCAGCGCGTGATGGCAAACATCTTGCAGGGCTTGGTGAACATGCCTGTCTATGATGATGTATTGATCACCAGTTCTACAGAACAGGAGCGTCTGCCATATCTTCAGGAAGTGCTCTGGCATTTTGCCCAAGTGTGCGCCATTTAAATGTGTCTCCCTTTGAAATAACTTCTTACACATTATGATTCGACTAGGCCTCTCATTTTAATGTGTGATGCGTCCCCTTACGGCAGTAGTTTTCAAAGTTACGACCTGTAGGTGGGCTGCAGCGGAATGGTGTAAAATAGGTCATCAAAAGGTCACCAAAAATGATTCCCAAAGTTTGCCTGACTTTTTTTCCGGTTTTATCTCTGGGTAAATTCTCACTGCAGGACAGTGTATGACCGCATGAGGCTGATGTAGAGACTTATGCCGTGGACTTTCTTGCCTCACTGGGTCATGGTTACAATCACCGCCACTGACACAGCCTCCAGCAGCGACTCCCATTTCTGCAGCAGCTGATCGATCAGGTTAGTCAGCACCTACAACTAAAACTGAAGAGTTTAAAAGAAAAATCAGTTCTGCACAGAGTTAGTTTCCAGCAATGCTTCTCGCATCTCCCACCCCCAAAACCAAATGACTGTTCAGTGTGATATGTTTCCACAAGTACCCCAGTCAGCAACTCCCATCCGGAGGACTCCCATATACAGGATTTAGCAAATAATTCCTTTGTGTCCGTTGGAGATCTCTTGCCTTTCAATTGGTCCATTGCTACAAAGTTTGATGTATATTGAAAATGTTGAGCTGTTTACTTTCTGAGATCAGTCGCTTTCTGTGAGACGACTTTGTGACAAATGGTGAGGCTCCTTCCTTCCCCATCAGCCCAAAATCCAGGTGCGTTTCCATGAATTCCCACATCCCCCCCTTCAAACACCAAAATCTGCGATCAAAAGTCTCGCACACTGATTTGTTCAGCACTTTTACGACAAGATATTCAGACCTCCAAATAACAAAAAATAAAAAATATTTTTTATTTCCAATTTTTACATTCAATAATACAGAAGTGCCAAGAATGAATGTGACATTTTAAAAAGTAGCTGTGGAAAATCTATGGTGAGCGTGGTGTGGGCCGTGATAGGCAGCCATTTTGTAAAAGTGGGTAGCTGGAAAGAAAGTTTGAAAAACGTTGCCGTATGATGGCCCATTCATGGGATGACAGCACGGAATGCCCCAATATGTTCACCTCGAGGGCCCTGGCGGACGCTGAGTGCTGTTACGCGTAGATAGAGGAGGGAGGTTTGGCTGTGATTTTCAGCATTAAAAAGTTCCATCAGTACACGTATGGGCAAAATTTTTTTATCGTAACAGACCACAAACCGTTGCTCAGTCTCTTAAGAGAGAACAAGGGCATCCCGCCAATCGCATCGGGCAGGATCCATCATTGGGCGTGACTCCCTGCCGCATACAAATACACTTTTCAGCACTGCCCAGGTACCAAGATTGACCATGCTGATGCCCTCAGCCGGTTGCCATTGGCCGTGTGACTGCCTGTGGCGAGTGAGGGGATTGCAACACTAAGTTTTTTGGACAACTTACCGGTTACAGTTGCTCGGGTGCATGTGTGGACACAGCGAGTTGGCAACGCTTCGGCTCATGCTGCTTTACCATCACACTCAGGTCACAAGCACCATAACATTCAATGCTTGAACCATTATAATCTCTCAGAGATATTTTGTGATTTCTTCTAATCAACTGAATTTTTAGATTTTTAAAATCAATCATGCTGATTAAATTGGCTTTGGCACCAGCGTCTAACTTCAATTGGACCACTGTGCCATCCACTTCAGCCATTTGTCCTCATCAACCACATTTATCTTAAATGGAGCATCAGTTTGCATTTTTTTTAAGTGCTGGAAAATTATTTGATGTCTCCAAAATATTCTTCTTCTGTTATTACTCCAACAAACAATGATGCTTCATCACTGGAGACTGTGTCTTCCACTGTGTTAACTGATTTGGGGTTGAACTTAGAGTAACAATTCTTAGCAAAGTGATTTTTTTCCTTAGCACCTTGAGCAAAACTTGCCAAACATTGAACACTGCCTTAAGCTGTGCCTTTGACCACATCTTTGACACAAAAATACTTTGTCTTAATCTTTAACTAGTTTGTTGGTGTGTGAGGAGCTGCAGGAGCTTTACAACCTTTCTTTGGAGGTTTCCTGCCGTTTTGGAAAAAGGGCGGCAACTGGAATGCTTTCCTCCAAGAAGACAACGCCATTACTGAGAAACATTTTAGATTGCTGTGCTGCTAGCTCGTGAGCCTGACAAATCTTAACTGTTTGTTCCATGGACAGCTCCGATTCCCTCAGCAACCATTCCATCGACTTATTTTCATTCATATCAAACACAATCTGGTCCTGAATCATGAAAGATTCAACTGCAGAAAAATTACAGGTTTTAGCTTTTATCTTTAAATCAGTGATGGAAATGATCTATGGACTCTTCTGTCTTCGGCAAACGTGATCTAAACACATCGTGTTCATAAATGTCATTCTTTCTGGGGGCAATATGCATCAAATCTTCAAATTACTTCATTCAAATTTTTACTATCTTCATCGTTTACAAATTTAAACATTTTAAACACAGAAATAGCTTTGGGCCCTGCCGCTGTTCGGAGCATCGCTACCTTATGTGATTCTGATTGATCTCCAAAATTTACTGCAGTAAGAAACAGATTAAATTGCTGTTTAAACACATGCCAGTTGCTGTCCACATTACTATAAAATCTGAGACTCATTGGTGGCTTGGAACATCCTTTCCAAGACTCCCGCCTCAGGCAAAAGGGCTGTGGCTAACAAACCCACGGCCTCCAGACATTGAACATTAAACAGCCAGCAATATAACAAATTTACCAGCATCTGAGCCAATTCGCCCTCTCTTCCCTTCATGCAGCACCAAGCTGCAAGTCATGGTGGAAGAACGAGTGAACACCCTTTTCCAGACTCCCATCTCAGGCAAAAGGGGCTGCAGCCAACAAACACACGGCCTCCAGTCATTGAACATTAAACAGCCAGCAGTACAACAAATTTCCCAGCTTCCGAGCCAACTCGCTTTCTCTCCCTCTCCCACAGCACCAAACTGCAAGGCATTGCAGAAGAACGAGTGGACACCCCTCTCCGGTCTCCCGCCTCAGACAAAAGTGGTTGCAGCTAACAAACCCATAGCCTACAGACATAGAATATTAAACAGCAAGCAAAATATTGACATTACCAGCATCCGAGCCAACTCACCCACTCTCCCCTTCCCGCAGCACCCAGCTGCAAGGCATGGTGGAAAAACAAGTGAACACCCGTTTCCGGACTCCAGCCTCAGACAAAAGGGGCTGCGGATAATAAACACACGGCCTCCAGACATTGAACATTAAACAGCCAGCAATATAACAAATTTACCAGCATCTGAGCCAATTCGCCCACCCTCTCCTTCCCGCGGCCCAGCTGCAAGGCATTGTGGAATAACGAGTGAACACCTGTTTCCGGACTCCAGCACCCGTTTCCGGACTCCAGCCTCAGGCAAAAGGGGCTGCGGCTAATAATCACACAGCCTCCAGACATTGAACATTAAGCAGCAAGTTACCAGAATCCGAACCAACTCTGCCTCTCTCCTCTTCTCACAGTGCCTAGCTGCAAAGCATGGCGGAAGAATGAGTGAACACTCCTTTCTGGACTCCCGCCTCAGACAAATTGGCTGTGGCTAACAAAGACATGGCCTCCAGACATCAAACAATAAATAGTCAATAATGTAACAAAGCCACCAGCATCCAAGCCAACTCACCCTCTCACCCCTTCCCATAGCTCCCAGCCACAAGGCAGGGCGGAAGTTCAAGTCAACATCCCTTTCCAAGATGGACAACAAAAGGGACTGCGGCTAACAGACACATGGCCTCCAGACATTAACCAACATCACAAACCGCCCCCCCCCCCCCCCCCCGCCGCAGTCAGAGAGCGGGGCGGGAGAGTGAGAGCCCCCCCTCCTCCTCCCAAGGACTGGCGGCAGGTCGTCTTACTCCCTCCCTTTCCTTATTGTAGGCCTCAGAAGCAAAATGGGGCTGCAGCAAACAAACCCCAGTCATTATACAAGAAACAGCAACAATACAGTAACAAAAATATGACCTCCGAACATTAGACAACATGCCATAGTACAAAAAGCACCGAAAATTTACAGGGCCTCCAAATTTGAAACAGAAAACAGCCATCATCACAAAAAAGCTGCTAACATCCTTCAAAGGTGCATCTTCATGATCTCCAAGTTTTGCAGCTGAGGTGAGCTGCCACACTTCTCCTCCTGCAATCCCGGCATCTGGTCACCTGCTCCACCCAGTCCTTCATCCAGGCCACAGAAGCAAAAGAGGCAAGAACAATGCACGGCTTCCAGACATAAAACATTGAACAGTCAACAGTTCAAATGAAAGCACCAGAAAATGGCAAAGCAGTCCTTCAAACCTCCAGCAAGTTCCGCAGTTGATTTGGGCTGCCGCACTTCCTTTCAAAGCACAGGCAGCAGGGCACCTGGCTTCCTCCCTCTCCTTTCTCAGGCCACAGAGAAAGAGCCAGTAACAACAATGCACAGCTTCTAGACATGAAACATTGAATAAGCAGTAGTCCAGATAAAAGCACGATCAAGCTGCAAAGCAGAATGCATAAATTCAGCCAGTCAGACAGCCGCCACCCTTTCCCCTTCCTTCCTCATTTTGGGCAACAAAAGTAAAGAGGTGGCAGTAAGGAGATTCACAGCATCCAAGTGGCAGCAACAGTAATTCTCCAAGCAAGCAGACAGGGAGCAGGCAGTTTTCAAATCTGGCCTCAGGCTGAGGCCCAGGCCAGGGCCTTCCCTGTAGAAAGCCCTGACACTCTCTCTCTCTCTCTCTCCTGCAGAATCCAAAAGAAGTCTCTCACCAGTGGAATTGAGAGAAAAGAGAAAGAAAGAACTCCCAGACCCTTCTCTTGTCCAGAAAACTGGCAGCAGCAAATCTCTCCTTCTTGCCAGGCTGTTGTCCGAGCTGTAGAAAGAAGGAGCCTACAAAGTTTGTAATCCACAGGTAGGATCACTCAGAACACACTCTACACACCGACTTGGGAGCTGTGTAGTGCTCACATTGCTCGAATTGCCAATTCCCCATTAGCAATAGCCTTCAGCTGTGCGGCCAGGGGCCTCCACGGTCGGTGGGAGTTATAGTGACCATCACCATCTTACCACGGATGGGTCTCTGTCACAGGGATGTTCGGTGGAACGGACAGGCAACAGCTGGTGCAGCCCCAATTATTGGTATACACAATCCAGGGGGTAGCAAGGCAGGCCGTGGGCACAACCCCCTTTCCAAGGGGGCGAACTCCCTCATCGGTGCCAGCCCATTCCCGACTGAGTCTGCCCCCTCCCTTGCCCCCCCACCCACCCCAGCATGGGGGCTGCGACCCTGATTCTCCCGGCCTTTCTGCCCAATTCCAAAGATGGCTGCTTACTTCCTTGGATCCCCAAAGAAGTTAATCCGCCAGGCTCATGCCCACCCCAATGAGGACCCCATTCCAGGGGTCCCTGAGAGACGCTCCCTCTTCCAGGGCCCTCACTCTTCACTCTCCCCAACCTCCCAGAGGCCCCCACTTACCTGTCCTGCATGCACCAACCCTTTAACCCCTCCACCCTCCTTTCATGGGCAAGACCCCCTCAGACCCTGACCCTTGGCAGTTCCACACTGACACCCAGGCATCCTGGCACTGCCACCTGGAAGTGCCTGGCAGTGCTAAGTGGCCATGTAGTGCCACCCGGGCACCTTTGAAGTGCCAAGGTGGCAGTGCCAACCTGCCAGCCTGGCAGTGCTAAGTGGCTGCGTTCCAGGAGGAAAGCCAGGGGGCCATCCTGCACTGTTCCTGATCACCCAATATCCTCCGATGGCATCAGCTTCAAACAGTGAATCCTGAAGTTCACTTTTACACAAAGCTGAACCTCCTCAGACAGGCCTGAAGTGTTAACTCTATGCAACCTCTTTCCATTGGACAGCTTTATTTTCATCACTTGCTTTATCAGGTTCAATCATGGGTCAATCCAAAAAGAATAGTTCCATCCTTTGTTTGAAAATCTTACATTTGGATAGACATATACGGTTTTCCAATTCATGCTGGGGAATTTGGTGGTCACTTTCCTAAGGTGCAGGGTATTTGTAACCTCTCTCCTCAGTGGACAGATTCACCCGTCCAGTTGCTGTGTTTATTTTCCTCTCTTCCCTCTCATTCTGTGGCTGTTCAATTACACATACTTTTTTTTCTTCTGCACAGCAATGGCATCCAACATCACAATAGTCCTGCAGCTTTCCCTGCCCAATTCAAAACTTACTGCATGGCAAAACTCTGAACCAACATACAGCCCCTGTAACCATCGATCCCAGCCAGTGCACAAATTGGGTACTCACTGTTTTGCAAGGCACCATCTGTGTCTGGGAGTTTACCTCCTGGGCTCACAGTGCACATACCTCGTCTTGTCTGTGACTTATCCTTTGGTCTTCAAATTCACATTGTTGCCACCATGTTGTGTTTCTATGTTTGTTTCACACAAGGTTAACAATTTCATACATAGGACTTATTTCAATTTATTTGAAGATCCAGCATAGGATGAACAGCAGACATATCTACTTTATGGCTTCAGCAAAGATTACTCACAAGAACACCACAGCTGACATTCATACAAATATACTGCACACAACTGCTAGCTGCCAGTAACATGCTGCTCTACATCTTGGCTATCTGCTCATTAGCATATAGCCTTCATATGACATCACAACAGAACACTGCTTCCGGACATGATCATGGAGTTGGCCGATGGCAGAACTTGCTTTCTGCATGTATGAAAAGATATCTTAATCAATAATGACATCTCTGGATATCGCACTATCAAGGTATGAGAATTATTTTCCAGCTCTGAGACTGATGCCATCAATGGCTTTGTCTGGAGTTCATAGCGTGCGCCTGGAGCCAACTGAAACATAATCTCATTTGGAGACACTGATTTGGAGGCGAAAGCTTTTGGCACAGTCACGGATTTGTTGGCTGTCGTCAGGATTTCTTCCTTGTTATGGACAGCGAGGGCACAGTGATCTGCATACAGAAGCTCTCTGATTACAGCTTCTGTGACTTTGATGGGTGCAATAACTTTGCCAAAGCCAATCTTCTTATGATAACTTGATAACTCTCTTTATCAAAGTAACAAAAAGGTCACTGCCGCGGCATATAACACTTGCATCCCATCCTGGAGACTATGGATATGCCGGTCCATGTTGGTACTGTGGGTTTTAACCTCCTGTTGAACAAGCCTCTACACACTCAATAGGGGAATTCATATTCCGTAAGGCATATGGGGAGATCCATTGACAATCCCCGTATCCTTTGTGGTCACCATAACAATGGGGGCATGCAGTCTGGAGAGGTAGAAAAGCCTTCCCTTTTTTAACATAAATTCAGAGTATCCAAAGAGTTTTTTTCCAATTAAGGGGCAATTGAGCATGGCCGATTCACCTACCCTGCACATCTTTTTGGGTTGTGGGGGTGAGACCCACACAGACACAAGGAGAATGTGCAAACTCCAGATGGACAGTGACCTGGGGCCAGGTTCGAACCCGGGTTCTTGGTTCCATGAGGCAGCAGTGCTCACCACTGCGCCACCGTGCTGATTGAAAAGCTTTCCTGAATGGAAATTAATGCTGATATCTGCAGGCATGTCACTGGTGACTTCCTTAAGTATTACAACAAGGAAGAGATTAAAGAGTCGGAGAGCTACACCATTTTACACCATTAGTTACTGCAATTGGACATCTCACCACAGACACAACCACATCCAACCTTGTCAATTTTTCATATTTAATCAAACATTGCTGCAACGAGAAGTTTGTAAACAGAACATATATTCAAATAAAACAGTTTAAAATGGCTAGGGCTGTCTGTATTATATAAGGTTCTTGATATTGCTTGTTTTTCTGGATATCAGGCAGATAAAGGCATACTTCAGTTTTTAAGGGTATGAGATTATTTTGTAGAGTGAGCTCGGTTGGTGATACTGAATGATAGATCCAGGAACATAACAGTTTTTCTTTGTCCCTAAGACTTCTTACTGCCTTGAACTAGATTCTGTGTGTTCTTTTTTTACAATTGTTATGGGCGAAGCGTTTTCAGAACCCCAAAATGTAACCTCTCCCTTTAATGGATTTGTTGCTTTTCCGAGCACATGGCTTTTTCCCAAGTTGTGGGATTACAATTATGGCCACATGGGTTTTTAAACACAAAACACTGTTTATTTCATGAACTCAACTTAACATCATAAATAAACATTGGATCCCTTAACACCCCTTACTTCAACGATAACTCAGAAAATATTGCAATAGTAAATACTGCCTTAAAATGTTTCTTCAAACTTCCAAGAGACTTAACACCTTTAAACAGAATCACATCAGGTTAAAGGATATATATATTCTGTAGAATGGCAGAGATATATTAGCTTGGGTGACTTCAGCTCCAGCACCTTTCTTTCTTCATGCAGCTCTCTGGAAACCCACAGATACACCCACGCTACTTTCTCAAATCTGGCTTTCTCCCTTCTAAGCAGATCACAGCAAACCAGAACTTCTCAAGCTGCTGTCTCAAACTGGCTTTAAACTTTTAAACTGATCTCAGCAAAACCAGCCAGGCACCTTTTAAACTGGAAAACCACCCTGCAAAATGGCTGAACTGAGCTGAGCTCCACTCACTCTATGACATCACTGTTTTCTTAAAGGTACATGTCTTAAACATCCAGTTCTTAAAGGCACTCTCGCATGACACCTCCCCCAAGAAAAAGAAATAAACCATCAAGTTCAAGATGGTTTCATTTTTCACTTTTGCACCATCCACTAAGAAATGTACACAGTAAATATACCTTTTCGTTTTTTTAAAAAAACAACACATGCCAACAGGTATAATAATACAGTCCATTTTTCTTTATTCTTCTTCCTCCAACCGAAAACCTTCTCGATTGACAATCTCTTTGAACAAAGTCTCTGCACGATCCATCCATTCCTCTACTCCTCAGCATTTCTCTTTAGAATCAGATACTTTAGTTCAATCTGACCACAGAGTCCCTTGCAATTCTCCAATACAGGAACATTGGTTACCACAGCTTTCAGGCAGCCAAATGCCTGTTGAAAGTTCGCTGTCCATTGACATTTTTGACGTTTCTTTAGCAAGTGGAGTAACCACGCCACAAATCTTTTGCACAAAGGTTTGATCAAATTCATTCATGCTAAGCGATTTCATTATTTCCCTTCGTCATGAAGGTATCGGAAACTCCGCAAGGAAAGTGATTTGGGCTTCTCCAAATTCACTTTCGGCTAGGTTAATCACCAAACCCGCCTCCTGAAGTCGATCGAAGAACTCCATACAATGTTTTAAATGCTCTTTCCATGTCTGGAAGTTGGAAATAAAAGCAGATTGTCCCACTTTCTCCATGCAATCCTTCAATGCTGGGACAGGATAAGAGTCCGTTCTTGTAACTGTATTCACCTTTCTATAGTCCACACACAAACATTGGGTCGCGTCTGGTTTAGGTACCATCACTATGGGTGAGCTCCATTGGCTGCAACCCACTTCAATTATGCCATTCTTCAGCATACTCTCAATCTCTCTGTTAACCTGTGCCAATTTTAAAGGATTAAGTCTATATGGATGTTGTTTGATAGGAACAGCATTTCCCACATCTACATCATGTATAGCCATTTTAGTACTTCCCAATTTATCTCTACAAACTTGCCCATGTGATATCAATAACTCTTTCAGGTCAGTTTGTTTTTTCTCTGGAAGGTAACTTAACAATTCATCCCAATTTTTAAGAACATCCTCATTTTCCAATTTAATTTGAGGTATGTCAAATTCACAGTCATCTGGATTTGGTTTGTCACTTTGAGTTAGAATCATTAAAACCTCCTTTTTCTCTCCTTCCCTTTCAAAGTACCTTTTAAGCATATTCACATGACACACTCGGTGAGTCTTCCTTCTATCTGGTATTTTTACCACATAATTCACCTCACTTAATTCCCTTTCAATCCGATATGGTCCACAAAACCTAGCTTTAATCCCCCTACCACTGGTAACAACACTAACACTTTATCCCCACTGGCAAAACTATGAACTTTGGATTTCTTGTCCGCTACCCGTTTCATCACATTTTGTGCAACTTTCAAATGTTGTCTAGCCAATTCACCTGCTCTATTTAATCGTTCCCTAAAATTTGACACGTAAACCATGAGTGTAATTTCCGATTTCTCACCCACCAATTTTTCCTTAATCAATTTAAGTGGTCCTCTTACCTCATGACCAAAAATTAGTTCAAAAGGACTGAATTTGGTAGACTCATTAGGTGCATCCCTAATCACAAACAATACGAATGGAATTCCCCTATCCCAATCCTCTGGATAATCCTGACAATATTGTCTTTAATATCTGATGCTACCTTTCTAACACTCACTGCGATTCTGGATGGTACGCAGTTGATTTAAATTGTTTTATTCCTAAGCTATCCATAACTTCTTTGAATACCTTTGAAGTAAAATTTGTTCCTTGATCCGATTGAATTTCTGTGGGCAGTCCATATCTAGTAAAGAATTTAAGTAACTCCTCCACAATCCTTTTAGCTGTAATATTATGTACTGGAATGGCCTCTGGAAACCTAGTAGACACATCCATTACAGTCAAAAGATATTGACTCACACTTTTTGTTTTAGGAAGCGGTCCTACACAATCAGTTAGGACCCTTTTAAAAGGTTCCTCAAATGCTGGAATGGGTATTAAGGGCGCTTGTTTTTTCACTGCTTGAGGTTTCCCTATCAGTTGACATGTGTGACATGATTGACAAAATTTAACTACATCTTTATGTAGTCCAGGCCAATAAAAATGTTTCTTGATTTTTAGCTTGAGCTTTCCTTATTCCCAAATGACCTCCCACTGGTACCTCATGTGCAACTTGCAACACCTCCTTTCTATACCGTACCGGCAATACTACTTGATGAACTTCTGCCCAGTTTTCATCCGCCTGCATATGTACAGGTTCCATTTTCTCATCATGACATCATTTTTACGGTAATAACACTCTGGTATACTCCCAGATTCCTCTTCCGTATATGCTTTCTGATATATCCGTTTTATTTCTACACCTTTCTGTTGTAACTCCCTCAAATTTTCCTGAACTAAAAATATCCGCCTCACCCTCCACCTGTTCTTGTTCTTTTTCAACCATCTGATCAAAAATCGTTTCTGATAATTGCACTTCATCGTCACTCTTTGATTTCTCCTCTTGTCTTAACCTGTGGCTTTGCGACCTTGTTACTACACAATCCGGAAAAATCCCAGGATATTTGTCCTTCAACACTTCAGTTGACTGATTTTCCACTGGCCTATCAACCACAGTAGGCATCACTCCCACCTGCTATCCAGCTATATCATTACCCAAGATAAACTGTATTCCTGGACAAGATAGTTTATCTATTACTCCTACTACCACTTCACCACTCTTCACTGGACTTTCCAACCTTACCTTATATAATGGAACGCGACTCCTCTCACCCTGAATTCCACATATTACCATATTTTCTGGCAACATTATTCCCAAACTACATAATTCCTCAGCTCTTACCATTAAAGATTGACTAGCCCCTGTATCTCTTAAAATTGTGACTTCTTTACCTGCTCCTCCAGATACACATGAGTAAACTTTACCCACACAAGTAAATTCTTCAAATACATCTAGCACCTTCTTAACAATTACTTCTTGAACAGGCTGTACAATTGTTTGCATCTCCTTCGCTTCCCTTGGGCCTTCCTTTACCACTCTAACAAACCCCACTGTCTTATCCTGTTTTACCACATCAGCCTTCCCAGTGCTTTTCTTCAACCACCAACACTGTGACTTTACATGGCCTAGTTTATTACAGTGAAAACATCTGAAACTTTTTTTTTTTTCCCACCCTCCTGGATTTTTTTTTTAATCTGAGGTACACTCTCTTTATTGTCTCCCATCAGATCACCTTTACCTTTCCCACTTGAGTATTTCTCATGTCACCAGTTTCTATCCCTCACCGGCTGAAACTGATGTCGGAAATCAATCTTTGATTTATGAACTAATTCATAATCGTCTGCCATTTCCGCTGCTAATCTCGCAGTTTTAACCCTCTGTTCTTCCACAAGAGTTCGCACTACATCAGGAATTGAATTTTTAAACTCCTCCAAAAGTATAATTTCTCTGAGAACTTCATAATTTGATCTATTTTCAAAGCCCTTAACCACCATCAAAATTACTCTGTTTGAGCCTTTCAAACTCCATGTATGTTTGACCAAATTCTTTCCTTAAATTTCTAAACCTTTGTCTGTAAGCTTCAGGCACTAGCTCATGTGCACTTAAGATGGATTTCTTCACATCCTTATACATTCCAGATACCTCCTCTGGTAGTGATGTAAACACTTCACTAGCTTTACCTACCAGCTTTGTTTGAATCAGTAACACCCACATGTCCTGTGGCCATTTAATTTGTTTAGCTACCTTCTCAAATGAAACGAAAAATGCTTCCACTTCCTTCTCGTCAAACCTAGGCAATGCTTGGATATATTTAAATAGATCCCCACAAAGCCTTCGACTATGACGCTCTTTCTTACTATCCTCATCACTATCATCCAACTGTACGTTTCCCTTTACGTCTGCCAATTTTAACTGATTGTCATGTTTCATGGCCATTTTCTGAAGTTCAAACTCCCTCTCTTAACTTTTTCCTTGATCTGTATCTCCCTTTCTTTTTCTTTTTGTTCTGCTCGGGCTATTCTTTCTTTTCTCCTTTCTTTGCTCTCCTTTTCTTTTTCCTCTCTCTCTCTTTCTCTTTCTTTTTTCTCTCTCTTTCCCTTTCCTTTTCCTCTCTCTCACTCTCGTATGCCAGCCACTTCAATTCTGTCTCATGTTCCATTTGTTTAATTTGCAACTGAATTTTTGCCATTTCCAATGAGTCAAACTCTATCTCAGGCAACTTTAAATGCTTAACCACCGCCATAATTACATCATCATTTCGCATTTTGTCAGGTAATTGCTTTTCGTTTCTGTCCGTAAGGTACTACGTGTGACATTCCTCCCTGATGCACTATCAATTACGACGGGACGAGAGTAGAGAGTAATCGAGGCTTTATTAAGCAGAGATGTGTTGCCTCCTACAGCTGCTGCCGAAATGGCTGCAGCTTGGTGAGCACACACATTTTTACTCCACCTACTGGGCAGAGCCAGGACGGATCTACCCCCGTACCTGTAGTACAGGAGCCTTACCGTATTACTTCTCATATACGTCATATATACAAACAGTGGTGACTACCACATTCACCCCCTGTTAAAAAAGAGTACAGCGGGGGGGGGGTGGAAAAACTATTTACATGTATGTGAGCATTTTTGAAGTGTACCGTTTGGGGAAAGTTCACAAATTTAGCCAGTTGGGTGCCTTGATCCTCCGTTGTGAGCACCGCAGTCCCGGTGACGATGCAGGTGCCGGCTTGGTCGCCGGTGACTCCGGGAGCGTATAGTCCTCATCTTCATCCCCGGGTGGAACCAATGGGAGGACGGATCGTCCTGGAGTGGGGGCTGTGGTGAGTTGCGCTGGGTGGGGGAGGGGGGACGGTGTGTGGCGCTGGGGCAGCTGGGGGAGGGGGGACCCTGCTGGTGCCAGGTCCCTGAGGGAGACTGTCTCTTGGCGGCCGTCGGGGTACGCCACGTAGGCGTACTGCAGGTTTGCATGGAGTAGCTGTACCCTCTCGACCAACGGGTCCACCCTGTGGAGCCGCAAGTGCTTGCGGAGGAGAACGGGCCCTGGAGCTGCCAGCCATGTTGGGAGCGAAACCCCGAAGGTGGACCTCCGAGGGAAGGCAAGGAGACGTTCATGGGGGGTTGCATTACTCGCAGTGCAAAGGAGCGATCGGATGGAGTGGAGGGCATCGGGGAGGACCTCCTGCCAGCGGGAGACTGGGAGATTTTTAGACCGTAGGGCCAGCAGGACGGCCTTCCAGACCGTCCCGTTCTCCCTCTCCACCTGCCCATTTCCCTGGGGGTTGTAGCTGGCATCCTGCTCGAGGCAATGCCATTGCTGAGCAGGAATTGACGCAGTTCATCACTCATAAAGGAGGATCCCCGGTCGCTGTGGACGTAAGCGGGGAAACCAAACAGCTTGAAGATGTTATTGAGGGCTTTGATGACTGTGGCAGACACCATTTCGGGGCATGGAATGGCGAAGGGGAATCTGGAGTATTCGTGAACCACGTTAAGGAAGTACGTGTTTCGGTCAGAGGAGGGGAGGGGCCCTTTGAAATCCATGCTGTGGCGTTCAAAGGGACGGGAGGCCTTCACCGGGTGCTCTCGGTCTGGCCGGTAGAAGTGCGGTTTGCACTCCACGCAGACCTGCCAGTCTTTGGTGACCGCCCTGACTTCTGCAATGGAGTAGGGATGATTGCGGGCCTTTATGAAGTGAAAGAACCGGGTGACCCCTGGGTGAAAGAAACCATCATGTAGGGCCCGGAGTTGATCCACTTGTGCGCTGGCACATGTACCTCGTTGAGCTTACCGGGGCAATACAAAATCTTGTAATTGTAGGTGGGGAGCTCGATCCTCACATTAAGATTTTATCATTCTTGATCTTGCCCCGCTGTGTGTTATTGGACATGAAGGTAACCGACCGTTGGTCAGTGAGGAGAGTGAATCTCCTGCTGGCCAGGTAATGACTCCAATACCGCACAGCTTCAACGATGGCTTGGGCCTCCTTTTCGACGGAGGAATGCCGAATTTCGGAGGCATGGAGGGTGCGGGAACAGAATGCCACGGGTTTGCCTGCCTGGTTGAGGGTGGCGGCCAGAGCGACGTCTGATGCATCGCTCTCGACTTGAAAGGGGAGGGTCTCGTCGACAGTGTGCATCGTAGCCTTGGTGATGTCGGCCTTGATACGGTTGAAGGCCTGGTGAGCTTCGGCCATCGGGGGGAAAATTGTGGAGTGAATGAGTAGGAGGGCCTTGTCCGCATAGTTCGGGACATAGTATGAGACCCCAGGCATCGTTTGAGGGCCTTGGGGCAGTGGGGGAGGGGAGTTCCATGAGGGGGCGCATGCGGTTTGGGTCGGGCCCTAGAACTCCATTTTGCACCACATAGCCAAGGATGGCTAAGCGGTTGGTGCTGAACACGCACTTCTCCTTGTTATACGTTAGGTTCAGGAGTTTGGCGGTGTGGAGAAATTTGAAAAGGTTAGTGTCGTGGTCCTGCTGGTCGTGGCCGCAGATGGTGACGTTATCGAGGTACAGGAAGGTGGCCTGCAGTCCGTACTGGTCAACCATTCGGTCCATCTCCCGTTGGAAGACCAAGACCCCATTAGCGACGCCGAAGGGGACCCGAAGGAACTGGTAAAGGCAGCCGTCTGCTTCGAACGCAGTGTATTGGCGGTCCGCCTTGCGGATGGGGAGCTGGTGGTAGGCAGATTTCAGGTCCACTGTAGAGAAGACCCGGTACTGTGCAATCTGATTGACCATATCAGATATGCGTGGGAGGGGGTACGCGTTGAACTGCGTGTACCGATTGATGGTCTGACTGTAGTCATTGACCATCCTGTGTTTCTCCCCAGTATTTACAACTACCACTTGGGCTCTGCAGGGGCTGTTGCTGGCCTCAATGATGCCTTCCCGCAGTAGCAGCTGGTCCTCCAACCTGATGAAGGTCCTGTCCTGGGCACTGTACCGTCTGCTCCTGGTGGCGACGGATTTGCAATCCGGGGTGAGGTTTGCAAACAGGGAAGGTGGGTCGACCTTAAGGGTCGTGAGGCCGCAGACAGTAAGGGATGGTAGGGGCCCGCCGAATTTCAGAGTTAGACTTTGGAGGTTGCACTGGAAGTCCAGGCCGAGTAGCAAGGCAGCGCAGAGGTTGGGGACGACGTAGAGCCGGACATTGCTGAACTCTACGCCCTGGACGGTGAGGGTTGTGGTGCAGTACCCCCGGATCTCCACTGAGTGGGATCCGGAGGCCAGGGAGATTCTTTGGGTAATGGTGTGTACCGCGAGGCAGCAGCGCCTTACCGTACCGAGGTGGATAAAGCTCTCCGTGCTCCCAGAGTCGAGAAGGCAAGGTTTCTTGTGGCCATTGACTTTCACCGTCGTTGTCGTGGTTGCGAGGTTATGTGGCCGGTACTGGTCGAGCGTGATGGAGGCGAGTTGCGGCTGGTGTTGGTGGGCCCCGGGCTGGTCGGCGGTGGTTGCGGGCGATGAGCGGCCCGATGAAGTGCCTGACGAGCAGGGGTCCTGAGGCGCCGTCCAAAATGGCTGGGGGCGGATGCTGGTGGGGTCCACGATATCCAGGAGGGGGGCGCTGTGCGGTCGGGGGCATATGCTTGTACATTACGGGAGGCTACCATTAGTGAGCTCGCGAGTTTCTTGATCGCCGCGAGGTCGAGCATACCCCCTTCTAAGAGGGGCTGGCAAATGTACGCCGACCCTGTGCCCGTAAGGAAAGCATCCCTGATTAGGAGTTCGTAATGTTCAATGGCCGAAACTGCCTGGCAATCGCAGTTCCTCGCCAGGGCGTGCAGGGCAGGCCAGAAATCTTCCAATGACTCACCGGGGAGTTGTTGCCGCGTGGACGGGAGGTGCGTGGCGTAAAGTTTGTTGATCGGCCAGATGTAGTTCTCTTTCAGAAGCGCCATGGCCTCAGTGTAGTTGGGCGCATCCCGGATAAGGGGAAAAATATTGGAGCTCAACCGTGTGTACAGGATCTGGAGTTTCTGTGCTTCTGAGGGTTGTTCTGCCACTGGGCCGATATAGGCCTCAAAGCAAGCTAGCCAGTGGTCGAAGGCCGAAGTGGCATTGTCTGCTTGAGGGTGCAGCTGCAGGCGATCTGGCTTGATGCGGAGGTCCATCGCTGTAAAATCTCTGCTTAATAAGTTGATGCACTATCTATTTCGACGAGACGAGGGTAGAGAGTAATCAAGGCTTTATTAAGCAGAGATGTGTTGCCTCCTACAGCTGCTGCCGAAATGGCTGCAGCTTGGTGAGCACACACATTTATACTCCACCTATTGGGCGGAGCCAGTAGGCAGGGATCTACCCCCCGTACCTGTAGTACAGGAGCCTTACCGTATTACTTCTCATATACATCATATATACAAACAGTGGTGACTACCACACTCCCTTAAACCTCTGCCTCGCCACCTCTCTCTCCTCCTTCAAGGCCCTCCTTAAAACCAATCTATTTCACCAAGCTTTCATCACCTCCTTCGAATATACCCTCTTTGGCTAAATATAAATTTTTGCCAGATTATACTTCTGCATAGTACATTGAAACATTATTTTCTGTTTTAAAGTTACATATATTAAGAATCACAGAATTGTTACATTTGGTCCATTATTTCTGAACTGGCTCCCCAAATGAGCATATCTTCGTGCCGTTCCCCTGTCTTTTCCCTGTAACACTGTGCTTTGCTTCTATTAAAATAAACATGTAATGTCCTCTTGAACGCCTCGATTGAACTTGCCTCCACCACACTTCCAGTCACTCCAGACGTGAACTCTCTCTGTATCAAACATCACATTTGCTTCTTTTGCAAATCACTTTCAATCTGTGTCCTCTCATTCTCAATCCTTTTATGAGCAGGAACAGTTTCACCCTATCTACTCTGTCCAGCACACTTATATTTTGGAACATCTCTATCAAATCTCCTCTTTGGCTTTTCTGTAAGGAGAGCAATCCCAACTTCTCCAATCTACCTTCAGAATTGAAGTTTCTCATACCTGGAGCTATTCTTGAGAACCTCTTCTACGCTCTCTCGAATATGTTCACATCCTGCCTAAAGTGTGGTGCCCAGAATTATACACAATACTTAAGCTGAGTTATAACTAGTGGCTTATACAAGTTCAGCATAACCTCCTTGCTCTTGTACTCTATGCCACTGTTAATAAAGCCCAGAATACCGGGTGTCCCGCAGGGATTTGTTCTGGGACCTCTGCTCTTTGTGGTTTTTATAAATTACTTCTGGATGAGGAAGTGGAAGGGTGGGTTAGCAAGTTTGTTGATGACACGAAGGTTGGTGGAGTTGTAGATAGTGTTGAAGGCTGTTGCAGGTTATAACAGGACATTGACAGGATGCAGAGCTGGGCTGAGAAGTGGCAGATGGAGTTCAACTGAGATAAATGTGAAGTGATTCATTTTGGAAGGTTGAATTTAAATGCTGAATACAGGGTTAAAAACAGGATTCTTGGAAGTGTGGAGGAACAGAGGGATCTTGGGGTCCATGTACATAGATCCCTCAAAGTTGCCACCCATGTTAATGGGGTTGTTAAGAAGGTGTTTGGTGTGTTGGCTTTCTTTAACAGGAGGATTGCGCCGCAAGGTTTTGCTTTATAAAACCCTAGTTAGATCACACTTGGAATATTGTGTCCAGTTCTGGTCGCGTCATTATAGGAAGGATGTGGATGCTTTGGAGAGGGTGCAGAGGAGATTTACCAGGATGCTGCCTGGACTGGAGGGCTTTTCTCACTGGAGCGAAGAAGGAAGAGAGGTGACACGATGGAGGTGT
The DNA here is from genome assembly GCF_047496885.1 of Scyliorhinus torazame. Classification (NCBI taxonomy): domain Eukaryota; kingdom Metazoa; phylum Chordata; class Chondrichthyes; order Carcharhiniformes; family Scyliorhinidae; genus Scyliorhinus; species Scyliorhinus torazame. The sequence goes on along the minus strand of NC_092714.1, from coordinate 93,042,852 downwards.
ACAAGGTGATGAGAGGCATGGAAAGAGTGGTTAGCTAGAGACTTTTCCCCAGGCGGAAATGGTTGTCACGAGGGAACATAATTTTAAGGTGATTGGAGGAAGGTATAGGGGAGATGTCAGAGGTCAGTTCTTTACACAGAGAGTGGTGGGTGTGTGGAATGCACTGCCAGCAGAGGTGGTGGAGTCAGAGTCATTAGGGACATTTAAGTGACTCTTAGACAGGCACATGGACAGCAGTAAATTGAAGGGGTGTAGGTTCGACTGATCTTAGATTAGGATAAATGGTTGGCACAACATCGTGGGCCTGTACTGTGCTGTACTGTTCTATGTTCTATGCAATACTGTACGCTCTAACTGCTCCCTCCACCACTCCTGCAGTTCTGCCCCCTTTAATCATTGATCCACATAAACACCCAGGTCCCCCTGCTCATGTGAGTAGCGGGGAGCGACTTACTGACATCAATGGTTTCAGGGTGTCCCCCTCGCGATCGGGGTGGCTGGGCTCTGACCACCATTGCTGCGGTATTGTTTTAAAAGCAACCATTTGGTACAAGTTACAGGCTCCTGGCTGCTCACTCTGCTGATTGTAACAATTCTGTAAATATTCACAGAGCCTCTGGTTCTTTGGGAACTCACCCAGGCCACCCTTCTGGAAACCCTCAGACCACAGCTGACCCATAAATAGGAGTGGTCAAGCTCAATCAGTGGTACACCAGGTGCTGCCACTCCTCAGTACACTCATCAGAAGCAGGGGAATAGCAGAGCTCACCCCAAACAAAGGCCACATGCGCCATGGCCTCTAGTCGCTCCCTGACATACTACCCCTCTCAGGGCAGATGCTTCACCAGTTACACTATCAGCTAACCCACTCCGCAGGACCACCAGTTGTCTCCAAGCCCTGCCTGCCCACTGTGCCCCAACTCCCATCCATTCTTCCCCCAGACTGGTTATCACAGCTTATCACAACCATGTGTCACACCGAGGACCCACATCACACTAGGTTCCCAGGAGATCCGCATCCCCCGAGCTCAACCATATTTGTGGGACCGGCCCACCCACAAGCCTCTAAGCGTGGAGGCGATTGGTGGTACACCGTGACTTCTTCCACCGCACAACCAGGTGCTACCCTGCTGGCGGGATAACACAGCCCACCCAGTGAGGACTCCCACAGTAGACCCGACAGAGGAGTCAGGGGACTTGTGCAGAGACTGTTGCTGACATGCGTTGTACCCCTGGTACCCCTGTTGACAGGGATGGTTGATGAGGATAGAGGCTCCATGGTGCCATTCGCTGATGGGGTCAGGGCGCAGCGTGGAAGGCAACACATCGAGGGGAATGGCTGAGGGGTGGGCGAAGAATTGGTAGGAACATGAAGAGGGTGGAGCTGAAGTCCAACTCGGGATCATTGTGTAGCCTGGTGGAATTGGATTTGCAATGGAATACTCATCTTGCTAACATGTCTTCTCTTTCCCCCACTGTGGACACACAGAGGCCACAGGCACAGGCACACCTCAGGGAGGAACATGCCGCAGAAGAGCAGGGGCCAGCCAGTGGGGTTGGGAAGCCAGCTGCCCAATAGGCCGAGGAGGAGGTGTGAAGTAGGTGCTGCATCAGGTCACAAGTATACTGTCGGTGCCTGACCTTCGAGGACCTGCACTGGACAGAGCATCTTGAGGAAGATACCGGCTAAGCAGGGAAAACATTTGACATCTGTGCCGGATGATGGCGCACCTGAAACTGCAGGGGAATTGCGGAGGACACCTGCTCCCGGTGGCCGGTGATCGTCGCTCGGAACCTATTCGCCTCTGGGTGTTTCCAGGTGTTAAAAGTGGGATATTGCAAACATCCGCACACAGGTACATCCACCTTTTTCAGATGCCCGGGCAGCAGACTATATAATCCATGTGGACCAAGCCCACCAGGATGCCTGGAGGTGATAGGTTGAATACATGTTTCCTGTCCCCTTACAAGCACCGGTTCATTAGGGGTTGCCCTTCATCAACAGGAAAAGTTTCCACTCCCTGAATGTGCAGTTACTATTTGACCACGAGCTGCACATCATGCAGCTGTGCACCTGCTCCCTGGGTAGTACACATGCTTACATCTTGGTGCACTTGGCAGTTCTCAACACCTTCGAGGCACTCCCTCGGGTAGGGGTTGGCTCCTTGGTGACAAGGGTTATCTGCTGAGCTCTTGGCTAATGAGGCCCCAGACTGACGCAGAGAACTGCTACAACAATGCCCATGCAGCAACCAGGAGCCTCATTAAGTGGTGCATCTGCGTCCTCAAGATGCGGTTCAAATGCCAGGACCACTCTGGTGGGGCTCTCCAATATAGCCTACGAAGGTTGTGCACATCTTAGTAGCCTGCTGCATCCTGCACAACATCGCACAGAAGAAGGGGGACATGCTGGAGGAGGAGGAAGAACTCAAAGGCTCATCCGACGAGGGGGATGGGAGAATGGCCAGGAGGATCAGGACATGGAACCCGAGCAGGAACAGCTGGCCACCAAACGTGCGCCACGGCTGCCTGCTACCTGGGACAAACATAGCACTTCCAGGTTCTCCGACTGGGGGGCCTGGCCGCCAGCAGATCCGCCACTCTGTCCTACCCCTCCATGCCCCACAGCCACTCACATCCTCCCCTGTTCCTCCTCTCCCCGTACCAGAATCACTACAGGGTGTTGGTACTGGGTTTGCAGTCTCTGCGGGTCTTGCCCTCGGGATGGAGGGTGATGCCGACTGAATGAGATGGGTTCTGGTGCTCCTTATCATTTGACAAAGTCTATCCCCTGCCTTCGGGATCACATTCTACTGTCTCCCCGGTTCATCCCTGCATGTATGCTGGCCATTCCATCTCTTGGGCCCATATATCCTTTGGGTTGTTGGGGGCGGGGTTGGGGGGTATTGCGGGAATGGGGATGGTGAGAGGTGATGGGTCACTCAACAGGGTAAGCTGTCCTACATGATGCCCTCACACTTCTGGTCCAGTTCACCGCCATCTCTGAGGGAGACCCCTGGTGGAATGTCCAATTGTCCTGGCCCATACCATCCTCCCACACCCACAACCCACAGCACCAACCTCACACAATCCCCCACCACGCCCTACACCCCCCTCCCCCTCCCACCCATCCACCACCCCCCACCTGGCACACCCTCTACACTGAGCCCATCCCTCATATCCTTCAGACAGAGAATTGAGACAGGTTGAAATATTGGTGCAAAGGTGTCTAATTGTGAATATTTACAGTATTGTGCCCTGACCCCTCCCTCTAGTCTATGTGCTGCACCTGTGCCAACTTAACTTTCTCAACATAAGTGGCCCATCACTCCCCCTACGTGTTACCCCAGGCACCACATCAGATGTGGAGGAGGTCTGCTGCGTATCTTGCCCTGTGGCCTGAGATGCCTTTGGCGGCCATCCAATGGAGGGCCTGAACCTGGATGGGTCTGGCCGACATTCGGGTGTCACAGGTAACAAGGTGTCTTCCTGTTCTGCCCAGTGGGAGGGGATTCAGAATTGCTGGAGTAGACCAACACTTCCCCTGCGGGGGACGCAGGCACAAGCCCTCTCACTTCCTCCTCGCTCTGGGTGTGGGATGGCCTCTGGGCTACTGCATGGGACGGTGGTGAGGCTGGAGTGATCTCTGGAGGCTCCACCATCACCTGGCACTGCCAGTCCTGGAAGCCCACTCTCATCTCAACCAGGGTCTCAATGCACTCCGTGCTCCCGGTCATGGAGCACAGAGACAGGGATATGCCCCTCAGCAAGTGTATCATGTCCCGCATCAGATCGGTCATGTCCCTCTGTGACAGGCTCATGTCAGTCAGCGCCCGGCCAGTGCTCTGGATGCCTTCAGCCATGACTCTGTGACTGGGCCAAGCTCTGCAGTGCTCCAGCAATGTTCCTGTGAACCTGGTACATGGCTGTCTGTGACTGGGCTCCTATATCCAGAGCCTCAGCCATCAACAGCCCTAAGTCTTGGACATCTTGACCAATGGCTGTGACTTTCTCACCCAAGGTTTCCACCACGCTCACCACCCATTCAGTGCTTGCCTGGGTAGTACGCATTGTCGGCATGATCTCCTGCACCTGCAGGTGCTGGTAGGTTGCTGACACCCCCACCTGTAGACCCTGGCTTTGGATCTGCATCTGTACCAGTGATGGGCTCATTCTTTCCAGAAGCTTGATACCTGTCTGGACTACAACTAATTCCTGGGCTTAGGCAGCCTTCCGACTGTCCGCTTCCTCGGGAGTTCTTACCTCCACCTGATATGCCACCGCATGGGTGACATGCGCACCAGAGAGTGTCCCAGAAGCCTCTTCACTAATATGCCCCACTAAGGTGATAATCTCTGGGATGGTGAAGGGAGTAGGTAAATGCAGTGCTGAAAAGTCGGTGTCATGCCCGGACTTGTCCTCCGGGGTGTGATGGGGCTGTGGCCGGGGACGCTGAAGCCCTGACAGGCCGGCCTGGTCCAATGATGTTCTGCAAGACAAAAGACAAGCCACAGGGTGACATCTCGGGAAGGAGTGATCTGGAGGAGAGGGGTGGCACACTTTCTATAGGGATATCGCTACGCATTAGGGGCTCACTTGGTTGTCGCATACTGACCCCGCCTGGGAGATAGCCCTCTCCACCACTTTCCCAGCTAGCTCCATCGCCCTCTGCTTGGCTTCTGAGAGAACTCTAAGGTCCAGCGGTCCTCCTCCGGTCTTCTCCCATTTCCGGTGTTTATGGGCCGCACTGTCATAGGGGACAGTTATTAAGACAGTGTGAGATGCCTGGACGTGAGTTACACGGGGGGAGGGGGGGGAATGGTGGCCTGTGTGTGCAAGGCACCTGACCAGAGGGGACAACCCAGGTGTTGGGGTTTGGTGCAGGGTGGGATGTAAGGGGGATGCAGGCAGATGGGTTTTGATTAGCCCCCGGGGAGGAGAGGGGGGTGGGGGGGGGGGGGGGGGCGGTGATGAGTGAAGAACAGGAGTGTTGGAGTGTTGTCAGGAGGCTCAGTTGTCATTGGCAGGCGGTAGCCTCCTGCCACATTGAGAAATACACTGTCCAGCCTCTCCTACACCATATCCAGCATCTGGTCAAGCTCCACGTCAGTGATCCGGGGGAACTCCTCGGTGTCAACTTCTTGGCTGGAATGAGAGTTTGTGGGGAGTGGTGTGCTTATAAGCAGCTCCAGCACGTCAGGCACTCCAGGGCTTAATCCTGCCCCTGGGAATTAGATGCTGGCACTATTGAGAATTACACTAGATTCACGTGAGCAGAGTGCTGGCCCATTAGCGTGTCCTGAATTGCTCCGGAACTGGCGCCCCAAACAGGAACCTGAAACTCCTGCAATTCAGTCCTCGCATCAACACTTAGGCCGGGATTTACTGGCTGTTCACGCCGGCAGGAAATTCGGGTCCCATGCCGGCGCACGGGTTTCCGGCAGTGAGACGTGCTGTCAACGGGAAATCCTGTTGACAACAGCGGGGTCAGTAGATCCCGCGGGTGGGCCGCCTCCCCCGCTGAAATACACGTGGCAGGGTGATCAGTAAATCCAGCCCAGAGTCTCAGAACAGAGACTTCCGCCCATTGTCTCTCCATGTTCTACCCACCAAAATGAATCACCTCACACTCCTAAATTTCACTTGTTAAACCATGTGATATAACAATCCAATTATATTGTACACTATTGTTCATCAAGGAGTAATTCCACAAGTTACTTCATTGGATTACAGAAGGGAGAATATAGCTTGAAAGTATGATGAAGCATACCCTGCACTCTTAATCTCAAATCAAGATCACCATTTTAATCACAAAAATAACAATGCTTACAATGGGTTAATACCTCCATGAAAATAAGGAAAAGAAGGATTTCATTGGACAATTATTGCTAGCTCAAATAATGCTATTAATATTACTAATTTAACCTAAGTGAGTTTGCTGATTTTTTTTTTTTAGTTTTATAAAATTAGTCCAGAAATTTAAATAAAAAGTAGACCACTCCCAAATAACTGACCTAATTTTGTCAATTGTTTCCAGATATCTTTGAGCCTAAAAGCACCTGATTGATGTCAAAACCCAGCCTCTCCACAAATATACTCTGATCAGCTGCATAGGTCATTCATCCTATCAACTAAGCAATTTTGTCAGTTAAGGAACAAAGCCCAATTCGGCCTCAGCGGTCCTTTCGAGTGAGTTTAGTCTGTCCTATTTGCTCATGCCCTACAGAAGTGTGCTCAACAGAGAAAGAAGGAGGCAAACAGCCACAGCTGGTGAGGACTGCTGATACGTTTGCCCTGAATTAATAATTGGCACATGACCAAGCAAGGCTTTTAAGTGGCCTGCTGACTGCAGACTGAAGGAACATGTCATCCCTTGGTATATCCAACTCCTTAACGGCCAACAATTTAACTCCTTTAATTAATAGCATCAATTAGTCAAGGGGACAGAGATTTAGAATGAAGGACAAAGGCTGCTTTTAAAAGCTGTGTTCATGAATCAGGAACAAAGAAAAAAGAAAAGAACTCTTATGACAATAGCTGGTATATTTTTGCATTCTAGGATTGGTATCCGACAGTGGGTTTTATTGCATGGAAATACACATTGCATGAATTTAGGAATTAACATTTTACCTTTTATGTTTGATTAACTCAGTAAAATCATTAACATGCTAAGCAATCAGAACACAAATGAAATTTATGTTGAGACATTTGACTAGTCCAGACCCTTCATTTTGTTTTAACAAATACAGGCATAATGTCTGTTTTTGTTCGTGAACAGTGAAATGCATGCCCTAAGTACTTTGCAATTTCTATACTTAACGACCAATCCTTTGGGCACGATAGACCATAAATAAATCCTAATTCTGAACAGCACGGTTTTTCATGCTCACATAAGGGGAATAAAAGAGTTTATGGTCCATAAATATCAAAAACAATCTTACCATTGTTTTTCTAAGCAAAATGTGCACGTCATTAAGGTAATGAGGTACAGTTGTGAGAGATCAAACCTGCTTTAAGCATGAATGAAATATTCACAGATTAGAAGGTTTCTGGGAAAACACCTTGATTGTATCCATTATAATTGAGGTTTGTGGTTATTTTCAAATCAGGTCAGGTATCTTGGCTAAGAAGCTCTTATAAAATGGAATTTTAACTCCCTGGAAACTTTTACACTTCTAAAGGGATACTGGTTCAGAATTTCCTGTTTGTTGCGTTTTCACTTCAGATTTCCAGTATCTGCTGTATTTTGCTTTTGTTTTCAATGAAGAAGTGATTCGGTGGGAGTTAGCTAATAATGAAAGTATCAACAAATAATATTGTTGATAGGGAGCAGGGGGTTCCGGCCCCGGGGGGGGTCCGTCACGGTGGCCTGGCCTGTGATCGGGGCCCACTGATCTGTGGGTGGGCCTGTGCCGTGGGGCACTCTTTCCGTCCGCGCCGGCCTCTGTAAGGTTCTGTGATGGCCAGCGCAGAGAAGAAACCCCCTGCGCATGCGTAAGAAACACATCAGCGGTTCTGCGCATGCGCCAGAAAACACTGCCAGTCCTGCACTTGCGCCAACTCGCGCCGGCTGGCGGAAGCCCTTCGGCGCCGATTGGTGCAGCGCCATCCCCTCCAGCGCTGGCCTAGCCCCCGGAAGTGCGGAGGATTCTGCATCTTCCGGGCGGCCCGACGCCGGAGTGCTTCACGCCGCTCTTTGGCGCCGGTCCAGGCCGCCCCACCGATTCTGGGGGAATCCCAACCAAGATGTCTGCGCTAGTGTGGCCACCTTTAAGGGTGATACTTCGCGGGCCATGTGACGGGCCTAGAGCCTATATGGATACAGCACGCGAATGTCGGCCTATCAGGGGTTTAGGCAAGGTTCTTGGTCAGAGTTAGCCCGAGAAGGCACAAGAGCTGTATATTAGTTGTGCTGTCCAGAGCATATAGTTCACCTTTGTTCAATAAACCTTGTTTGTCTTTCAACACTATCTAGTTGATCAGCCTTGCAATATAACAATGTTATTTGACGAGAATCAATTACTTTTAACCCATGAAGGTGACTAAATTCACCTGCATCATTCCCTGTTGAGGTTTTTGACTGAGAAAACTGGCTAAAATCCAGGAAATCTGCACTTGTCGCTAACTTGAATGAAGGTCAGGATGAGGAGGCAGAACTGTGATAATCAATTTTGTATAGTTTCAACACACATATTGATAGGCAGCATAAAAGTTCCAGGAAATTGCGCCACAGCATGAATGAAAGCATAACTGGCTTACACAATCATTCCATGGGACTTTTACAGTGCAATAGGCAAGTCTCCAAGGAATTTTACAGTGCAACAGGCAAGTCTCCTAGGGGCAGCATGGTAGCATTGTGGATAGCACAATTGCTTCACAGCTCCAGGCTCCCGGCTTCGATTCTGGCTTGGGTCACTGTCTGTGCAGAGTCTGCACATCCTCCCCGTGTGTGCGTGGGTTTCCTCCGGGTGCTCCGGTTTCCTCCCACAGTCCAAAGATGTGCGGGTTAGGTGGATTGGCCTGTAGTGTTCAAAATTGCCCTTAGTGTTGGGTGGGGTTACTGGGTTATGGGGATCGGGTGGAGGTGTTGACCTTGGGTAGGGTGCTCTTTCCAAGAGCCGGTGCAGTCTCGATGGGCCGAATGGCCTCCTTCTGCACTGCAAATTCTATGTTAATCTATGAATCTGGGCCAATACTTCCCAGGGCTCAACAGATGTGAATGGGCTATTAAACGTGAATCTTTTGGTTCTGTCTGCTTTGGGCAATGGACAGGAACAAAGTCAGAATCCAATTGGCTAAATTTGGAAGTGAGAAATATTGTGCAAAAATTTACAGCATTCTATGAATAAGAAATTAGCTTTTGTTTTTTAGGGTTCAATATTCCGATGTCACATTAGTCTGCCATAAATTGTCAATTATGTTATAAAAAACATAATACAGGCATGAGAGTAGTTTCTCCCATATTTCATTTTTTCCATTCGTTCATGGGACATGGCACTTATGGCATAAGTGCCATAAATGCTCGCACTTATTTCATGCTGGAAATAAGTGCCAGCATTTATTTCCTATTCCTAATTGCCCTTGAGGGGGCAGTTAAGCCGTGGCTCTGGAGTCACATGTAGGCCAGACCGAGTAAGGAGGACAGATTTCCTTCCCTAAAGGACATTCGTGAACCAGATGGGTTTTTACGACAATTGACAATGGTTTCATGGTCATGCATTAGACTTTTAATTCCAGATTTTTATTGAGTTTAAATACTATTACGGGCCGTGGTGGGATTTGAACCCAGGTCCCCAGATCATTATCCTAGGTCTCTGAATTATTAAAACGTAGCCAAAAGGAGGCAGGTCATCTGAGAAAGAATCCTGAACTTGAAAGGCTAATCTCCTCGTCATTGCGCATGCTGATCATGGGGAGGTGCTCGGCCCTTGGAATTGCAACAATGTCAGTGCCAACTTAGCAATTGATCTCCTACACTGTTGATGTGGCATCATTGCAAACACACTGCACAGATACAAGTTTCTGTTGACCAGAAACCGAACCGGACCAGCCATATAAATACTGTAGATACAAGAGCAGGTCCGAGGCTGGCAATTCTGTGGAAAATAACTCATCTCATAGAATCCCTACTCTTACAGTGCAGAAGGAGGCCATTCAGCTCACCAAGCCTTTGAATGAGTAGTCTACACATTAACACTCCTCTGTCCACCCCTAACCCCATAACTAATCTGCACATCAAGGGGCAATTTAGCATGGCCAATCTACCTAACCTACACATCTTTGGACTGTGGGAGGAAACTGGAGCACCCGGAGGAAACCCACGGAGACACGGGGAGAACGTGCAAACTCCACAGTCACTCAAGGCTGGAATTTAACTCAGGTCTCTGGCACTGTGGGGCTGCAGTGCTAACCACTGAGCCACCATGCCACCCTTCCTCACCCCTCAAAGCCTGCTGTTGATCAGTTACAAGTCAGGAATGTGGTGGAATACTCTCCACCTGCCTGTGAGTGCAGATCCAACTACACTCAAAGAACGCAACGCCATCCATGACAACGCAGCCCACTTGATAAACATCCTATTCACGACCTTAAACATGCACTCCCTCCCCCACCAGCTGTGCATACATTTTACAAGATGCATTGCAGGAACTTGCCAAGGCTCCTTTGCAGCAAGAAGGACAAGGGGCAGCAGATAAATAGGAACATCAGCACCTGCAATTTCCCCCCAAACCACACATGATCATGATTTGGAAGTAGAATGCAATGCCTTCACTGTTGCTATGCCAAAATAATATACTCCCTCCCTAACAATGCTCTGGATTTACCTAAACACATGGTCTGCAGCAGCTTAAAAAGATAACTCATTCCCAGTTTACCCAAGCGCAATTAGGGATGGGCAACACACATTGCTCTTTTCAGTGATGTTCACATCCCATGAATGAATACAAAAAAAAATCAGAATGGCAGGAGCACTGGTCATTATAATATATGTAAATCAGCTGACGGCTGGTGGATGTAGAAATATCAAAAATCATGAGGGAATTTATGACTTCAGCTTGGATATTATGACCCTGCCACAGTGAGTCAACCATATTGCTGTGGATTTGGAGTCACATGTACGCCAGGTAAGGAGAGCAGATTTATTTCCCTTTACGACAATCAACAATGGTTTCATGGTCATCATTAGACTTTTTAATTCAAGACTTTTATTGAATTCAAATTTCAAATTTCATCATCTGCCGTGGCGAGATTTGAACCCAGCTCCTGAGATTTTGAGCTGGGTCTCTGGATTCCTAGTTCAGTGCCAATACACCTGCCTCCCCGTTTAGGTCACTGAAAAAGGTTCTGGAGGATGTAATTGTTCAGAGGAAGCCTAAACCTGCCTTGTTGACCTGAACGAGCATTGCTGCATAAGCAAAAAGGGAATTTAAAATTTACCTCTTTGGATTTATTTTTTGCCTCAGTTAGGTTGACCTGGCAAGAAAGCTACAACCAATTCCTGCTGAGGCCCATGATTGAAATAGCAGTTGGACCCAGGTGACTTCATCAGATGCGAAACTACACATTTAAAACAGGACCACTGTAACTGTGTCAGTGCGCTTCGCACATGCTCAGTGCAGCAGGTTAAAATCGTAATCTATGAGAAGACCACGGACTATTGAAGGCTGAGCCCCTCCGACAATGTTAGCAGTCTGGTTTCAGTCAGTCACAAAGGAAGTGGAGTCTGCATGTTATTTCATAGCAGCAGTCAGTGCAACAAGTCCACAGGGTAAAGCAGAAAGAGCGATGTTCTTTCTGAGTTTAAATCATAGCTGAAATGTAAGTTCAATGTCAAACAACATTACCTTGTGTCCCGGAGGACAAAAATGTCTTCGTTCACTTCCACCAAAAACTGAATTGTAAAATGTTATCCTCATTTGTGCGGTATATACTTGGATTTTTAAATCACAATACAATGCTTCAATAAAAAAATAACTAAACTACAGAGAATTGCCTTCCTCTTCCCTTTATTTAAGAGTCAATATTGATAGTTCTTGGCAGAAATTGCAGTCAGGTGAAGACCAATTAATGCACATAGATATTCTTATACAGACAATTAAATCCATAATAAGATACAATTAAGAGACAATTAAATCCATAATAAGATACATATTTCAAATTTGAAATTGCACCGATGTTTAAAGAAAATATTCTTTCCTTACTCAGTCTGGGGCTGGTTTAGCAAACTGGGCTAAATAGTAATGAAGGTCCGGTCCTGGGCACTGTAACATCTGCTCCTGGTGGCGACGGGTTTGCAATCGGGGGTAAGGTTTGTAAACAGGGAAGGCGGGTCGACCTTGAGGGTCGCAAGGCCGCAGACAGTGAGGGGGGTATGGGGCCGCCGAATTGGAACGTTAAACTTTGCAGGTTACACTGGAAGTCCAGTCCCAGGAGTGAGGCAGCGCAGAGATGAAGGAGGATGTAGAGTCGGAAGTTATTGAACTCCACGCCCTGGACCGTGAAGTTGGCTAGGCAGTACCCCCGGATCTCCACAGAGTGGGACCCAGAGGCCAGGGAGATCTTTTGTTTAATCGGGTGTACAGCGAGGGAGCAGTGTGAGGCACGATCAATTGGACTAAAGACGATAGTTTAATCCAAACTGAGGCTTTATTGCTATCAGATGTGTGGCCTCCCGCATCAGCTGGCGAAATGGCTGCGAGCTGGAGGACACGCATATTTATACCCCGCCTCCTGGGCGGAGCCAACGGGCAGGGACTACAGGCGAACCTATAGTGCAGGTTCTACCGTGCATCCTCTAATATAGGTACAACAGTGGTTTACCACATTCACCCCCTGTTAAAATTGAGTCCGGCGGGAGTGGTGGATAACTATATACAATAATGAGATAATATTTACAAAGCAAACAAATGTCCATTGACGTCCGGTGGACCGGTCAGAGGTTTAACCGGTCCGGGGTCTTGATGTTGCTCTGGGAGTGACGAAGTGGTGTCGGCGATGTTGGTGCTGACCTGGTCGAAGGTGACTCCGGGAGCGTGCCGAAATCCTCTTCATCGACGGGCGTGGGCAGGGGGGGGATGGACGGTCCTGGGGGGCGGGGGGGGGGGGTGCTGTTGTGAGAGATGGGGGAGGGGGGGTGGTGCGGGGGGCGAAGGGGGTGGTGTGGGGGTGGAACCTGCTGGTGCCAGGTCCCTGAGGGAGACAGTATCCTGGCGGCCATCGGGGAACGCCTGGGGGTTTGCCTTGAGCAAGTGCACCCTCTCCACCAAGTGCACCCTCTCCACCAATAGGTCCACCTTGTGGCGTCAGACATGTTTACGGAGAAGCAGGGTTCCCTGAGCTGTGAGCCAAGTTGGGAGCGACACTCCGGGTGTGGACTTCCTGGGGAAGGCAATAAGGTGTTCATGCGATGTATTGTTAGTGGCAGTGCAGAGTAATGAGCGAATTGAATGGAGTACATCAGGGAGGACCTCTTGCCAGCGGGTGGCTGGGAGATTTCTGGACCATAGGGCCAGCTGGATGGCCCTCCATACCGTCCCATTCTCCCTTTCTACCTGTCCACTACCCCGGGAGTTGTAGCTTGTCGTTCTGCTGGAGGCGATACCCCTGCTGAGCAGGAACTGACGTAGTTCATCACTCATGAATGAGGATCCCCTACCACTGTGGATGTAGGCGGGGAAACCGAACAGAGTAAATATCGAATTGAGGGCTTTAATGACTGTGGCAGACGTCATGTTGGGGCATGGGATGACGAAGGGGAACCGGGAGTATTCGGCGATCACACTGAGGAAATATGTGTGACGATCGGTGGAGGGGAGGGGCCCTTTGAAATCCAAGCTGAGGCGTTCAAAGGGGTGGGAGGCCTTCACCACGCGTGCGTGGCCCAGCCGGTAGAAGTGCGGCTTGCACTCCGCACAGACTTGGCAGTCCCTGGTGATTCTCCTTACTTCCTCGACGGAGTAGGGCAGATTTTGTACCTTAATGAAGTGGTACAACCGAGTGACTCCTGGGTGACAAAGGCTGTCGTTCAGGGTCCGGAGTCGGCCTACCTGTGCGCTGGCACATGTACCTCGGGATAGGGCAACTGGGGGCTCGTTGAGTTTGCCAGGGCGATACCTAATCTCGTAATTATAGGTGGAGAGCTTGATTCTCCACCGCAAGTTGTGTGTGGAGTCTGAAGAGATAGGCGAGATACTAAATGAATATTTTTCATCAGTATTCACTCAGGAAAAAGATAATGTTGTGGAGGAGAATGCTGAGCCCCAGGCTAATAGATTAGATGGCATTGAGGTATGTAGGGAAGAGGTGTTGGCAATTCTGGACAGGCTGAAAATAGATAAGTCCTCGGGACCTGATGGGATTTATCCTAGGATTCTCTGGGAGGCCAGGGAAGAGATTGCTGGACTTTTGGCTTTGATTTTTATGTCATCATTGGCTACAGGAATAGTGCCAGAGGACTGGAGGATAGCAAATGTGGTCCCTTTGTTCAAAAAGGGGAGCAGAGACAACCCCGGCAACTATAGACCGGTGAGCCTCACGTCTGTAGTGGGTAAAGTCTTGGAGGAGATTATAAGAGACAAGATTTATAATCATCTAGATAGGAATAATATGATCAGGGATAGTCAGCATGGCTTTGTGAAGGGTAGGTCATGCCTCACAAACCTTATCGAGTTCTTTGAGAAGGTGACTGAACAGGTAGACGAGGGTAGAGCAGTTGATGTGGTGCAGATGGATTTCAGCAAAGCGTTTGATAAGGTTCCCCACGGTAGGCTATTGCAGAAAATACGGAGGCTGGGGATTGAGGATGATTTAGAGATGTGGATCAGAAATTGGCTAGCTGAAAGAAGACAGAGGGTGGTGGTTGATGGGAAATGTTCAGAATGGAGTTCAGTCACAAGTGGAGTACCACAAGGATCTGTTCTGGGGCCGTTGCTGTTTGTCATTTTTATCAATGACCCAGAGGAAGGCGCAGAAGGGTGGGTGAGTAAATTTGCAGACGATACTAAAGTCGGTGGTGTTGTCGATAGTGTGGAAGGATGTAGCAGGTTACAGAGGGATATAGATAAGCTGCAGAGCTGGGCTGAGAGGTGGCAAATGGAGTTTAATGTAGAGAAGTGTGAGGTGATTCGCTTTGGAAGGAATAATAGGAATGCGGAATATTTGGCTAATGGTAAAGTTCTTGAAAGTGTGGATGAGCAGAGGGATCTAGGTGTCCATGTACATAGATCCCTGAAAGTTGCCACCCAGGTTGATAGGGTTGTGAAGAAGGCCTATGGAGTGTTGGCCTTTATTGGTAGAGGGATTGAGTTCCGGAGTCAGGAGGTCATGTTGCAGCTGTACAGAACTCTGGTCCGGCCGCATTTGGAGTATTGCGTACAGTTCTGGTCACCGCATTATAGGAAGGACGTGGAGGCTTTGGAGCGGGTGCAGAGGAGATTTGCCAGGATGTTGCTTGGTATGGAGGGAAAATCTTATGAGGAAAGGCTGATGGACTTGAGGTTGTTTTTGTTGGAGAGAAGAAGGTTAAGAGGAGACTTAATAGAGGCATACAAAATGATCAGGGGGTTGGATAGGGTGGACAGTGAGAGCCTTCTCCCGCGGATGGAAATGGCTGGCACGAGGGGACATAGCTTTAAACTGAGGGGTAATAGATATAGGTCAGAGGTAGGTTCTTTACGCAAAGAGTAGTGAGGCCGTGGAATGCCCTACCTGCTACAGTAGTGAACTCGCCAACATTGAGGGCATTTAAAAGTTTATTGGATAAACATGGATGATAATGGCATAGTGTAGGTTAGATGGCTTTTGTTTCGGTGCAGCATCGTGGGCCGAAGGGCCTGTACTGCGCTGTATTGTTCTATGTTCTATGTTCTATATTCTATGTTCTAAGATTTTATCATTTTTGATCTTGCCCTGCTGTGCGTTGTTGAACATGAAGGCTACCGACCGTTGGTCAGTGAGGAGAGTGAATCTCCTGCCGGCCAGGTAATGCCTCCAATGTCGCACAGCTTCAACGATAGCTTGGGCCTCTTTTTCGACGGATCAGTGTGAATTTCAGAGGCATGAAGGGTGCGCGAAAAAAATGCCACGGGCCTACCTGCCTGATTGAGGGTGGCGGCAAGGGCGATGTCTGATGCGTCGCTTTCTACTTGGAAGGGCAGTGTTTCATCTACAGCATGCATTGTGGCCTTGGCAATATCAGCTCTGATCTGGGCGAAGGCCTGTTGGGCCTAGGCCGTCAGGGGGAAGTGGGTGGACTGTCTGAGTGTGCGGGCCTTGTCTGCATAGTTTAGACCCACTGGGCGTAGTATGAAAAGAACCCCAGGCAGGGTTTGAGGGCCTTGGGGCAGTGGGGGAGGGGGAGCTCCATGAGGGGACGCATGCGGTCAGGACGGGCCCCAGAACTCCGTTCTGGACCACATAGCCGAGGATGGCTAAGCGGTTCGTGCTGAACACCCAGTTCTCCTTGTTGTAAGTGAGGTTTCGGAGAGTAGCGGTGTGGAGAAATTTAGCAAGGTTGGTGTCGTGGTCCTGCTGATCATGGCCGCAGATGGTGACGTTGTCTAGGTACGGATAGGTGGCCCGCAACCCGTATCAGTCGACCATTCGGTCCATCTCCCTTTGGAAGACCGAGACACTGTTAGTGACGCCGAAGGGGACCCTAAGGAAGTTGTATCGGCGGCCGTCTGCCTCGAAGGTGGCGTATGGATGGTTCGATTTACGAATGGGGAGCTGGTGGTAGGCGGATTTCAGGTCTGCCGTTGAGAAGATCCGGTAGTGTGCAACCTGGTTAACGATGTCAGATATGCATGGGAGGGGGTACGCGTCGAGCTGAATGTAACGGTTGATGGTCTGGCTGTAGTCCACGACCATTCGGTGCTTCTCCCCAGTTTTAACTACTACCACTTGAGCTCTCCAGGGGCTGTTGCTGGCCTCGATGATGCCTTCCCGAAGTAGCCGCTGGACTTCGGACCTGATGAAGGCCTTGTCCTGGGTGCTGTACCATCTGCTCCTGGTGGCGACGGGTTTGCAATCTGGAGTTAGATTGGCAAAGAGGGAAGGTGGGTCGACCTTTAGGGTCGCGAGGCCGCACACAGTAAGGGGTGGTAAGGGATCGCCGAATTTCAGGGTTAGGCTCTGGATGTTATACTGGAAATCCAGGCCGAGGATTAGTGCAGCGCAGAGGTTAGGGAGAACGTAGAGGCGGAAGCCATGTAATTCTACACCCTGGACCGCGAGCGTGACCGTACAGAACTCCCGGATCATTACGCAATGGGATCCGGAAGCCAGGGAGATTTTTTGATTGGCGGGGTGTATCGTGAGGGAGCAGCGCCTTACCGTTTCAGGGTGTATGAAGCTTCCGCTGCTCCTGGAGTCCAGCAGGCAGCAGGTTACATGGCCGTCGACTTTCACGCTGGTGGATGCGTTGGTCAGGTTATGCGGGCGAGACTGGTCGATTGACATGGAGGCTTGACTTGGTTGGTCGTCGGTAATGGGGCAGCCGTTGAGCTCCGGTCCTGGGACGCCAGTGGTGCCCATGTGCTGAGGGGTAGACAAGATGGCGGTGACCGAAGATCTTGAGGGTTACAAAATGGCGGCGCCCATGGAATGCACATTGCGGGGGCGGAACAAGATGGCGGCGCGCATGAAATGCATGTGTTGCGCGGTGGGGAAGATGGCGGTGCCCACTGGTCGCATGTGGTCTGGGGGGGAGGAGGAGATGGCGGAGCCCATTGTCCGTGACCGGGGGCGGTGAGGGTGATAGCGGCTAGTGAGTGGGCCTGGCACACCGCGACGAAGTGGCCCTTCTTCCCGCAGGCTTTACAAAGGGCAGCGCGGGCCGGGCAGCGCTGGCGGGGGTGCTTTTGCTGGCCGCAAAAATAGCATTTGGGCCCCCCGAGGTTCGCTGGCTGGCGTGTGGCGCAGGCGCATTGGGTGGGCAGCACCCCCGCTGGGATGGCTGTCTGTGGGGGTCCACGAAGCGTAGGAGGGGTGGGCCGCGTGGTTGTGGGCGTAGGACTGGACGTTACTCTGGGCGACCATCATGGAGGGCGCTAGCGTTTTAGTCTCTGCGATGTCGCTGGCGTATGATATCTGACCCAATTCCAGTCACAGAGGAGTCCCGCATAAGGAGGTCTGAGTGCTCCTTGGCCGTGACGTCCTGGCAGTCACAGACCCGGACTAGTGAGATTAGCGCCCTCCAGAATTCTTCTATGGACTCACCAGGTAGTTGAGAGCAAGTGACGAGCGCGAGCCTGGCTAAGAGCGTGTTCGTCTTCTGCTCGTAGTTGTCCTTGAGTCGAGTCATGGCTTCGGCGTAGTTCGGCGCATCCTGGATTAGTGGGAAGACTTTGGAGCTCAACCTGGAATATAAAATCTGGATCTTCTGAGCCTCTGGAACAGGGGTTGGTGCCGGGTTGATATACGTGTGGTGAATGTATAATTACTGATAATTCACCAGTATATTCACTGTATTGTGATATGTTATGTTATTAACCCTGTGGGCTCCACCTATGGGCCATTGTGTGGCTTCACCCACAGGGGGATATGTTGGGGCATGTATGGGCTCTGCCCACGGCTCCACCCCTTTAGAGGAAGTATAAGAGCAGCTGACCTGCTGGGCCGCTTTCAGTATTGTACCGGTCGCAGGCAGGCACAGTTCTAAGCTGATTAAAACCACGGTTTACTTCTCCACGTGTCTTCGAGTGAATTGATGGTCACATCAATACGCTTCGAAGCAAGCTAGGCAGTGCTGGAAGTCCTTTCTGGTATCGCTTGAGTGCGGATCCAGCTGCAGGCGATTCGGTCATCCATCCTTAGAAACTGATAGCAATAAATTGAGGCACGATCAATTGGACAAAGACGATAGTTGAATCCAACTGAGGCTTTATTGCTATCAGATGTGCGGCCTCCCACAGCAGCTGGCGAAATGGCTGCGAGCTGGAGGATATGCATATTTATACCCCACCTCCTGGGTGGAGCCAGCAGGCAGGGGCTACAGGCGAACCTGTAGTGCAGGTTCTACCGTACATCCTCTAATATAGGTACAACAGTGGTTTACCACACAGTGTCTTACCGTATTGGGATGGATGAAGCTCTCCGTGCTCCCAGAGTCAATCAAGCAGGATGTCTTGTGCCCATTGATGAGTACCGACGTCGTAGCAGTTGAAAGCGTTCGGGGCCGAGACTGGTCCAGTGTCACTAAGGCAAGTAGTGGCAGAAGTTGAGAGATCTCGTCGGGCGATACACGGCCACCCGAGTCAGGGTCCTGAGACGTCATGCAAGATGGCTGCCCCCATGAATCGCACATGGCTGGGAGATCTCATCAGGCGATACATGGCCAGCCGAGTCGGGGTCCTGAGACATCATCCAAGATGGCTGCCTCCATGAATCGCACATGGCCTGTGAGGAGAGGAATGGCAGCGGGCCAGGTTCGCCAGTGGAGCCAGCGGTGGCCGACCGGGCCTGGCATATGATTTGTAGACACGAGGTGCCCCTTCTTCCCTTCGATTGCAGATCGGGCCGGGCAGCGTTGCCAGGAGTGTTTGTTTTGCCCGCAAAAATATAATCGGGCACCCCACCCGGGGTTTCCTGGCTGCCGCACTGCACAAGTTTGTGGGGAAGCATCGGCGTTGCGGGAGGCTACATCTAGGGAGTGCGCAAGTTTCCGTGCCTCTTTAAGCTCTAGCGTGTCGTTTTCCAACAGTCGCTGGCAGATTTTAGAGGACAACATGCCCGCAACAAAAGCATCCCGTATTAACAGTTCGGCGTGGTCATTGGCTGAGACTTGTGGACAGTTACAGTTTCTACCGAACACTAACAATGCGCGATAAAAATCGTCCAGTGATTCCCCATGGATCTGCCATCTGGTAGCTAAAAGATGCCAAGCATATACTTGATTCACAGTGCGGACGTAGTGCTCTTTTAACAAAGTCATTGCGTCCTCAAAATCGTCTGCGTCTTCGATAAGCGTGTAGATTTCTGGGCTCACCCTTGAGTGGAGGGCTTGCATTTTCTGTTCCTCCATGGGGGTAGTCGGGGCCGTCCTGATGTACCCGTTGAAACATGCCAGCCAATGTTTAAACGTTGCTGCTGCATTTGCCGGGTGGGGGTTGATTTGTAGACACTCTGGCTTGATGCGGAAAGCAGCCGTTCTTCAATTTTGTTCATTAAATTGATGCACGATCAATCACTACTGAAGCGGGATTGTAGTCCAATTGAAGGCTTTAATGAACAAGTAGTTACCCCAGCAGCTCCGGTACAGAATGACTGCTGTGGGTGAAACACAGACTCTTATGCTCCACCTGCTGGGCGGAACCAGCAGGCACGTTCCACCACTCATACTACAGTATAAGGTACATCCCACCTCGGTACCGCGATACCCCTAATATAGCCTACCACAGCTTTTAATGCAGACCAAGGCAGGCCAGCAGCACAGTTCAATTCCCTTACCAGCCTCCCCGAACAGGCGCCGGAATGTGGCGACGAGGGGCTTTTCACAGTAACTTCATTTGAAGCCTACTTGTGACAATAAGCGATTTTCATTTTTCATTTTTTCATTTCATTTCATTTTTCAGTCCATTCCAGGAGACTTGCAGAATCAGTTTTCTTGCTGTTACAGTTAAAAGAGAAACATAAAGCTATTTTATTGCTGAAACATAGTATCTGATGGTAAGTGCAAAGCAGTGGATCCACATTTGACATTATTTTTATGATTGCAGTAGCACTTTAATAACTGCTGTGAAAAAGGTTCCTCTTCAAGTGTTGGAATGGTTGATAGGCTGTTGTGTGTGTATCCCACAAATGTTCAGATGAAAGTCCAATTCTCCTTGTTGTTTGGGCAGTTGTTTGAAGGTTTTCATGGTAAGACTGGTAACATTGATTAAATAGTTAAGCCACGTAAAGTTTTCTACGAAAAGAGGATCCTTTAAAGAGATCCTTAGAAGAACCACTTAGATCTATACTTTCAACTAGTTGAAATAGTTTCTCCCAATCTACCCTGTTTCATATAAACATTGGTAAAACTTTGATAAAATCACAATGTCCTCTTCTAAGTTCCAGGGTGCCAAGCATCAATGGGGCCAGAGGTGTAGAGGTGGGGAAGGATGTGGGGGGAGGGGAACGTGTGGGGCAGGGTCCGCATTGCATGTAATCTATTGTACCTGGTTGGGCACGTGGGGTATCCATCGGTCTAACATGTCAGCATTTCACCTCCTGCAGACAATGAATATTGGAAGTCAACCAGCAATGGGGCCTTCCTCCTAGTCATTTCAGCCTTGTGAGATGCACTGCGGCTGTACGAGCTGGAGCTGCTCAAGGAGAGGACTATGCAGCAGTGGAGCCAGACCCAGAGGAACAGGAGGCAGCCGGTGAGGATGGAAAGCCGGCCGCCCAAAGGCCGAGGAGGAGGTGGGAAGGAGACACCGCATGAGGCCTTGTGAGTACCAGCAGCGCCTGTCGTTCGAGGACATGCCGGATCGAGAATGCCATCGAAGACTCCGGCTGAGCAGGGGGACAGTGCGACATATCACCATTGCGACATATCTACCAGGGAGAATGGGGGAAGGACACCCACACCGGGTTGTTGTCAAGGTGACGGTCACCCTGAACTTTTGCCCATGGGTTCCTTCCAGGCATCGAGTAGGGACCTATCAGGCATCTCACGCTGCTCCAGCTGCCGATCCGGGCATCAGAACGGGTGCCGCGGGTTCACACATGCGCGCTACGGCCGGCGCGGGTTCGTGCATGCGCATGGGTTGCATTCTCCGTGCCAGCCCCGACACAACATGGCGGAGAGCTACAGGGGCTCGGCGTGGAGGAACATAGACCCTCACCGAGATAAGCTCGCCTGCCGATCGGTAGGCCCCAATCGCGGGCCAGGCCACCGTGGAAGCCCCTCCCCTGGGGTCGGATCCCCCCCCCCAACCAGGCCACCCCCCGCCGCAACATGAACGGCGAGGTCCCGGCGGGTATGACCATGCGAGAACGACGCCAGCGGAACTCAGCCTAACTCGGGGGCACTCAGTGTGGAGAATCGCAAGGGGGGGGGACAGAGAATTGGTAGATCGGCGTTGGGCTGGCGTTGCGTGAATCGCGCCCCCCCAGCGATTCTCCGACCCGGCGCGGGGTCGCAGAATCCCGCCCCTTGTTTCCCATTTTCTCCCTGGGTAAATTCTCGCTGCAGTACAGTGTATGACCATACGAGGCCGGTGCCATGGACGTTCTGCCTCCCTGGGTCACTATTACAGACACCGCCATCGACATGGCCTCCAGCCGTCATTCCTGTTCATGCAGCAGCTGATCAGCCAGATTAGTCAGCACCTACAACTGAAGAGTTAAGAAGAAAAAAACCAATAATCTTTAAATTTTTTTCCTACTGATCCTCCTTCTGCATAGAGTTACTTTCCAGCAGTGCTTCGTGCTCTTCTTTTTCCAGGCCTGCAGCTCCCACCCAAAGCCAAGTGACTGCTGACTTGAATATGTTTCCATTAGTACCCCAGCCAGTAACTCATAGCCTGAATATTCCCTTACACGGGATCTAGCAGATAATTCCTGTATATCCTGTGAGGATCTCCCTACCTTTCAATTGGCCCATTGTCGCAAAGTTGATTCATGTTTTCCCCATTCTAAACTCTGCTCTGGGGCGTCGGGTGTGGATTTGGGAACTTCATCCATCCCAGTCAGGGGAGAAATGCATCTGTTCAAGTACTGCTCTTCGGAAACACAGAGTCAATGATCACACAAAGAAACCGACTTCAGGGTTAATGTTCCGAATTGGATGCATTTTTAATATCTGCCACTGTTACTATTGTCAATTAATATTGAATTTCTGTTACCATTAACGTTGTCAGTGTTGGTTCAATTTCTGCGACAATTAATCTTGTTGATGACTGTTGAGTTTCTGTTACTCTTAACCTCGTCAATCAGATCTAAGTTTAAATTTGTGCTCTGTGTGCATAAGGGGTTTGATGTATATTTAAAATGGGGAGCCGCTCTCCACTCACTTTCTGAGATCAGTCGCTCTCTCAGTGAGATTGACTATGCGATCAATGGTGAGTCTCCTTCCTTCCCCATCAGCCCCAAATCGAGGCGTTTTTCCAGGAATTTCCTCATTTCCCCTACAAACACCTCAGGAGTCTGCGATCAAAGGTTTAGCACACTTATGATGTGTGCAGAGATTTTTATTACAAGTTATTTAGATCTCCTAATAACAACAAAAAATAGAAAATATGTTTTCACTTCCATTCATTTACGTTTAATAACACAGAAGTGCCAACAATGAATGTAGTGTTTTAAGAAGTGACTATGGGGAATCTATTGTGAACGTGGCGTGGGTCGCGAGAGGTGGCCATTTTGTAAAAATGGGTCGCAGGAAAAAAACGCTGCACTGTGCTCTATAACAGAGACCAGCAATGATCACTGGAGGGGGAGATGATTGTGATATGAGTGTGAAGACAATTGGTGGGGCTGGAGCCAGAGAGATGGTATGCAATGAGGGTGAAGGGGGTTTGGGGGGGTTGGGGATGATGGCAGATAGAGGGAGGTTTTGCGGTGAGTAAGCTGAAACAACATGGACAGTGGATTACAGACACAGAAGGGGATGAATAGTATTCGATTTTTATGAAGGAGGGGAGATTCATGCAGACTCTTATGTACAAAAGGATTAGTGTGACATAAGAGGGATGCGCACAGTACGAAGTCTTACAACACCAGGTTAAAGTCCAACAGGTTTGTTTCGATGTCACTAGCTTTCGGAGCGCTGCTCCTTCCTCAGGTGAATGAAGAGGTCTGTTCCAGAAACACATATATAGACAAATTCAAAGATGCCAAACAATGCTAGGAATGCGAGCATTAGCAGGTGATTAAATCTTTACAGATCAAGAGATGGGGTAACCCCAGGTTAAAGAGGTGTGAATTGTACCAAGCCAGGACAGTTTGTAGGATTTTGCAGGCCAGATGGTGGGGGATGAATGTAATGCGACATGAATCCCAGGTCCCGGTTGAGGCCGCACTCATGTGTGCGGAACTTGGCTATAAGTTTCTGCTCGGCAATTCTGCGTTGTCGCGGGTCCTGAAGGCCGCCTTGGAGAACGCTTACCCGGAGATCAGAGGCTGAATGCCCTTGACTGCTGAAGTGTTCCCCGACTGGAAGGGAACATTCCTGCCACGTGGTACATTGGCGAGACCATGCAGACGCTGCGACAACGAATGAACGGACATCGCGCAACAATCACCAAGCAGGAATGTTCCCTTCCAGTCGGGGAACACTTCAGCAGTCAAGGGCATTCAGCCTCTGATCTCCGGGTAAGCGTTCTCCAAGGAAAGATTTAATCACCTGCTAATGCTCGCAGTCCTAGCATTGTTTGGCATCTTTGAATTTGTCTATATATGTGTTTCTGGAACAGACCTCTTCATTCACCTGAGGAAGGAGCAGCGCTCCGAAAGCTAGTGACATCGAAACAAACCTGTTGGACTTTAACCTGGTGTTGTAAGACTTCGTACTGTGCTCACCCCAGTCCAACGCCGGCATCTCCACATCATAAGAGGGATGGGCTACAAAGACTCATGAGTGGGGTGGGTGGGGGAAAGCTTGCACAAGAAGGGAGATTTCACTGAGACTCATGGAGCGAAGGGGAAGAGAAACATCTTTGAAGAGCTGAAGAGTTGTGTGAAAGACTGTCATAGTTACTTTTAAAAATATATATATTTTATTAAATTTTTCAAACAAATTTTTTTTCGTTTTTACAACTCAACAAGGGATTATACATTAACTGGTAAATAACATTATTTAAATAATATAGTGAACTTACAACAAAAACTAAAAAAGAAAAACAAATAACAAAAACACAGAATAGTGCTCCCCCCCCCCCCCCCCCCCCCCCCGCCCCCCTGGGTTGCTGCTGCTGTCATTTCTATCTTTTCATTATCGTTCCGCGAGATAGTCAAGGAACGGTTGCCACCGCCTGGAGAACCCCTGAGCCGATCCTCTCAACGCAAATTTTATTCGTTCCAATCCTATGAACCCTGCCATGTTGTTTATCCAGGCCTCCACACCCGGGGGTTTCGCTTCCTTCCACATGAGTAGAATGCTACGCCGGGCTACTAGGGACGCAAAGGCCAAAATATCGGCCTCTTTCGCCTCCTGCACTCCCGGTTCTTCTGCAACCCCAAATATAGCTAACCCCCAGCCTGGCTTGACCCGGACCTTCACCACCTTTGAAATTACCACACACCCCCAGAACTCCTGCAGTGCCGGACACGACCAGAACATGTGTGTGTGGTTCGCCGAGCTTCCATCATAGTTACTTTAAAGACAGACCTGGAGCTTTTGTGAATCACTTAGTTGGGATGAGAGATTAAAGGCAGTCTTGGGGCTCTCTGGGCCATGCTACAGGGCTATGCATAGCCCGCACATGGTATTCCCACTCCAGGAAGGTGCAAAGCTTGTGTGCTCATTGGGGATAAGGCTCAGGTTGATGTGCAGGGCATGGTCATATTTTTCCATTTGGTGTTGATAGGGGTGTCTGGCTCAGTGTTAGGCTGAAGATGGAATGGTCATGGTCAGGGGAGGCATCTGCAGCCTGTAAATAGGGAAACCATAATAAAGGGAGTACTCAAAACTCTGTGGCCAGGCTAGGGGGGGGCATCACCTCTGTATGTGACCATGCACACGGCAGGTTGAGGAGAGATGAGGACCACATAGGGCATAGATACATCAACAGTGATGGATTAAGGGGGAGGATAGGTATGTCCACAACAATGACAATGGGATCCAGGTGACTGGGGAAGGCTGGAGAATCACTGGAGGGAGCTCTACCTGCGCATCATGAGGCTCTAGCAAGACCATAGGGAGACCTGAACTCCAACGTGGGAGCTGGTCTTAAATAAAAATGCAGCACCACCAACTTGAGATCCGCAAGTTAGGATGAAGTTTAAAATCAAATCTGCAAAAGAAGCTGCAAGAGAGGGGACTGAGGCAGGTGCCCATGGTTGGACTCAGGCCGTAACAGCGGGGCACCTTTATACTCCTTTGAGTATTATCATGGGAATGGAATCTGAGCTGATAGAACTCAGGAAGAGATTATTGAGACGGTACAATGAACATAGAACATGCAGTGCAGAAGGAGGCCATTCAGCTCATCGAGTCTGCACTGACCCACTTAAGCCCTCACTTCCACCCTATCCCGGTAACCCAATAACCTCTCCTAACCTTTTTGGACACTAAGGGCAATTTAGCATGGCCAATCCACCTGACCTGCACATCTTTGGACTGTGAAAGGAAACCAGAGCACCTGGAGCAAACCCACGCACACACGGGGAGAACGTGCAGACACCGCACAGACTGTGACCCAGCGGGGAATCGAACCTGGGACCCTGACGCTGTCAAACCACTGTGCTATCCACTTGTCCTACCGTGCTGCCCATGCATTTTAACTTGAGACTGCAGGAGTCATTGAGTTCACAATGTAGTTGATCAATTTGAGCATCAGCAGAGAGGAATGTGAGAATGAAAGATGCAGCCGACCATGAAGGAAGCACAACTGCTGGATAGCTGTACAATTATCAATGAAAGCCTCTGTCACTGAAAGGTGCTTTCCTCAATTGGCATGGTTAATGGGCCCAAGGGCATTCAGTCATTCCAAAAGCCTGGGTTAGGCATAATCAGTTCACCAGATCAGATATAGTTGGACTGCATTAGGTACGCGCGAATATATCTGGATGAGCTCAAGCCTCTTACAAACTCTCTGAGATTAAGATGTTGAATAGCTGGGATGGCATCTTCACCACCCTAGAACTTTGAGGTAGCGCCTCGGTTGGAATGCTGGATCAGGGAAAGTTGAGTAGAACAGATGCAGCTCTGGGGCTGACGGTCGCTTTCTGGTCATGATTGAGAGTTATTCTATAGTTTCCCATTACTCATTAATCTGTTGGATCTCTCTGTCTGCAGGGAGGAGACAGATTGAATGATGGAGCCTGTGTTCAATGCTGTCGCCTTGTTGGAAGTGATCCAATTGAGGAGAAGGGCCCAGTGCCACCTAACGCAGCTTCGAGAAGAAGCCTGACATGAGGACCATGGCCCAGGGGATCCCTAGGAAGACCCAAGGATGGCAGACCTATGCCACGGAGGTTACTCACACGACTTAAGGGTCCACTGAAGGTGCCATTCCGATCTGGAGATGAGCGAGAGGCAATGCCGCACACATTTACGCTTGTCATGCAATTTCTTTACTGCGGATCGTTCCAGGGATCGACAGAGTTTGAGACATCTCTCAGTTCTCACAAGGAGGTGATAGATGGATGCCCTCTGCATTATTATGCAAAGCTCAAATTGGACGAAGTTAACCAGGCTGTTTTACAGCAAACTCTGACTTCCCCAGAGTACACAATATATCATTTGCACACATGGAAGCAGCCCTTGATATTTATGAACAGAAAAAGATTCCACTCATGAAACGTTCAGCTGGTGTGCGACCATCGAAAGCATATCATGCACATTTGTGCCTGCTACCATGAGAGTTCCCATGTCTCAAATATCATGAGTCAATGTTTCAGATATGCAACGTTTACAGGGCTGGCTGCTTGGTGATGAGGGCTATCCACTGGAACGTTGACTCTTGTTACCCATGCGTCATCCTCAAAATGCCTCTGAGGAAAGATGCAATATGGGCGCATAATTCACCAAGATCCAGCACAGAGCAGACCATTGATATCCTGACAATGTGCATCTGGTGCTTGGATCTCTCAGGTGTGGCGCTGCAGTACTCTCCAGAGAGGGTGTCTTGCATCATCGTGGCTTGTTGCACCCAGCACAATCTGGTGATTCTAAGGGGAGATTATTTGCCAGAGAGAGACATGGAGGAGGCTCA
Organism: Scyliorhinus torazame; assembly: GCF_047496885.1. Taxonomy (NCBI): domain Eukaryota; kingdom Metazoa; phylum Chordata; class Chondrichthyes; order Carcharhiniformes; family Scyliorhinidae; genus Scyliorhinus; species Scyliorhinus torazame. The sequence goes on along the minus strand of NC_092714.1, from coordinate 93,015,490 downwards.
GAACACCTCAGCCGAGTAATAATTGGAAGGGCCGAAACCTGATGAGGACGATGATAGGGAGGTTTCACGGGAGGTGAAGCCACAGGATGTGGAAGACACACCCATAGCCACAAATGAAAATAATAATATGTTTTATTAGTGTCACAAGTAGGCTTACATTAACACTGCAATGACATTACTGTGAAAATCCCCTAGTCGCCACACTCCGATACCTGTTCGGGTACACTGAGGGAGAATTCAGAATGTCCAATTTACCTAACAAACACATCTTTTGGTACTTGTGGGGGGACCGGAGCACCCGGAGGAAATCCTCGCAAACACTGGGAAAACGTGCAGACTCCGCACTGACAGTGACCCAAGCCAGGAATTGAACCCAAGTTCCAGGAGTAATCCCAGCTCCAGCCCACCTACCACCCATAACTCTCACTGACCACGGAGGCCTCTGGCTGTGCAGCTGAAGGCTAGTGCTAATTGGGAATTCGCAATAGTAGTTAAGTGAGCACTTCACACATCCCAAGTGGAGCCCTGTGGGTAGGCGTGCCACGTAGCATGTGGGAGTTATTGCCCAGCATTCCAATCAGACCATGATGTCTGGACACTGTGCCTGAACACTGCGGGATGCAACACTACAGACACAGCAGCCAACATCTGAACACCCAGAGACTAGGCCCCAGCACCTGAGAAATATCAACGACGAGAGGAAGGGTGTGTGCACCGGGAAGGTCCCGCCCCCGGTTCAGATAATGTTACGTGCTGGTGTCTGGGGTACAGGGTGTGGTCCGGTGAGCAGAGGCCCCAGCTGCAGCCGAGGGTGTGTGGACAAGACTGGTTGAATGGCTGGGAATGTGGCGGGAGGTGGAGGAGGGGCACTGGGGAAATGGAGTGTCCCAGGGTGGAAGACACCACTGATTGTCAGTATCACACCCTCTCCAATTTCTGATGCTGACACCCATCACCTGCACATGGTGTGCCTGGCTAGTGGGGGGGGAAGGGGGAGATGAGGATGGCGGGGGGGTGGCGGTTGGAGGGGTGTTCAGGAACTCCATTTCCGGGGAGCTGGGGCAAGGGATTGGTGCTCACCATGCATTATGGAAGAAAGTGTCAGAGACGTCAATTTCTCGAGTGCAATGTTTGTTTAATGCTACACGTATGTGTTGTCAACTGCCCCAAGCTCCCGATGGTGCAGCCTTACTTTCCCCACCCCTCCCAACTCCTCCCGCCACCCCTTCCCCACCGCTGTATCCTACCCACTCTTACCACCTATCCCCTCACCCCTCCCCAGTGTCCTCTAAGTGATGCTCGACGTGCGTAGCCTTCCCTGCTCCACCGTTGGACCTAGGTGTGCCCCAGGATCCACATCAGAGGAGTCAGCCTGCTGCCTACCGCGTCCGTGACCTTCGGTGCCCTTGACGGACATGCACTGAGGGCCCTGGGGCCGGAGGACCCCGGTGTATGTGCCACCCGCACATGCTCCACCATGCCGCCCTGATCCGGGTGCTGAATCCGAGATGCCGCTGTCAGGAGCTGGGTCTCAGGGGAGCTGGTGGCTGCCATCGCCACTCTGTAGGATAGCTCCAGGTTGGCACCTAGCACCCCCTCCTCCCATAGGGCCCTGGGTTTCACCTGGGATGGATGGGCAGCTGATCAGGCCCTGGCTGCCCCTGCATCATCTGGATCTGCCAGCCCCGGCGGCTCCCCAATGTCTGCACACTGTTGACGCCCTTGGCAATGCTCGTCAATGACTGGTACATATTCCGCAGTGCCACAGCAATGTCCACCTGAGACTGGGACATGCTCCGCAGTACTGGGTCACATCTCCCAGAGATGCAGACATACTATTGAGGCACTCAGCCATGGCCGTCATTGAATTGGCCACGCCTTGGACACCTCCACTCATGCCGCTGACGTCATGCACCAGGCTCTCCACTGTGTTCACCACTCTAGCAGTTTTGGCCTTGGTGCCATACATTGCTGGCACCATCTCCTATGCCTGTAGCCTCTAGGTCCTCTCCAATCATCTATGGACCTGCTGGAGTCTCGCTGGCACCCCCCTCTGAATGGCACGGTCGCACCCTAGTATCTGCATCAGCGCCGGATAAACCTAGTCCAGAAGCCCAGCATCTAACTGGAATCCAGCTGGGTCCTGAAGTCCAGCAAATCTCCAACTGTTATCTCGCTTGGGCATTCCTGCCTCCACATGATATGCATCAACAACTGTCTGGTGCTCACCAGATTCTGCCCCAGAAGCCTGTCCATTGCTGTCGCCCACCGAGGTGTGTGACTCTGTGCTGGTGGATGGTGGTGTTGACAGCTGTGCTGCGAATACAATGGTCTCCTTGGAGCTCCCCTTCGAGGTGCTCTCATGGGTGGTGGGGGGTCCATCCCAGACAGGCCAGCACCATCAGTTGAGGATTCTGCAGGAGAATGGATACGTGGTCAGTGGGAGTGATGTGTCAATCTGGATGGCAATACAACTCACGTGGCTCAGGTCATCTAGGTGGGGGCCGGTGTTACTTCATCGCTACGCCAGTGATAGATCTGTCCTCGGCCAACCCCGCGACCTCAAGGGAGCATAGTGAGCTGCATGCGTCATCCATCACAGGGGTGGAGAGGGGTTTCGGTGGGGGGGAGGAGATGGGATATATGGTGGGATAGAGAGTATGGAGTGGGTGAGGAGTATGGGGGTAGCATGGGGAGTATGGGGTGAGGAGTATGGGGGGTGGGGTGGGATGGGAGTAGTGGGGATTAGTGGGGGCTGGGGAATTTGGGAGAATGCACATTGTGGGGGGGGGAATGGGGATTATGTTGGGGGGGCAGCATGGGTGGCAATGCTGGACATGGTTGGGCCTGGGCACAGAATGGTGTTGGGCAGGGGCGGTGCCAGATGCATGCTCATGGGGTGGGGCCAGCCCACCCATATGGCCCGGTGGACATTGTTGACCTTCTTACAGCACTGGGTGCCAATCCTCCTCGTGATGCTCTCCGAGCTGAGGGCCACTGCCCTTGATCCCAGGTGGCACTGGCTGTCCTGTGGCTGACCCTCCGAGTCCCTTGGGGTAACAGGGCATCCCGTCTCTCCTCTACTTTGCCCAACAGTCTGGCTGGGTCGGCATCCCTGAATTGTGGGGCTGGTCTCCGTCGGTGGCATGGCTGTGAGATGTATGGGATTGACTGCAGGAGCAGTTTAAGTGCTGCTCTCCCTTGTTAGTGGGTGGCTGGCGAGCGCAGTCCCAGCAATCAGCCGACAGGACAGTCATTTGCGTTGTGAAGCTCGTGGGGCCTCGTTAAGTGGTCCTACCAACGTTTTATAGTGGTGACATCCCCGCCGGGTGGAGCATCGGGAGCTCACAGCAGTTCCAGCTTGCTACCACGCTTAGAAACCTTTTCATTAAATCGCGTCCCTGGTTAGTGAAACTCCTAGAACCATCCTCGCGCACCTCTAATAAAGCCTTCAGGGAACTGTGGCTAACTCTTGGCACAATGTTCTTGTTCCTTGGGGTTGACTCAGGAACTTCTGAGCACACAGCTGGGCTGCAGAAAGTAATGTGTGTGTTCGGGCACTGTTTAAATATGGCACCAGGAACTTCAACCCCATGGGGTGACGGCGGGAAGATAAATCTGTGCACGTCCCACCTGGTGATTCAGTGAGCAGCAAACCAATGTAAAATGAATGATAATCGGGTGTGAGAACTCCTCTTGCCGATCAGTAGGAAGCTTCCCACTAATCTCGCCCGCCACTATATTTAGTCTCTGGGGTCAGAAGTTCCATCCCTGGCGCCTCCACGTTTCACATGAAAGCGACCACAACAATTTAGCCTCCTGGCTTAAGTGGAGGTAATTTTGGGAAACAAAAACTATTTTCTGCATTTGATGAACATTGTATATTTTGTGCATATTTATTAGGCTATCTTGACCTGCTCCCTCTGTGACCTGCCCACATCAAAAAAAACTTTCCACCTTGTGCTCCAGGCTTTGCTCATCCCAAATGCCCTACACACAAATAAATGAATATCAGTATGATCCTGATATTTTCACTGTTGCTATTCCATCCTATTTCTCAGATTAATTTAGTTGTGTGCAATGCTACAGGCAATTTATCTGCAAACATAAATTATAACGCTAAACAAAAAATATTGCTGCCACGCTGACCACTTTTCTTCATTTTCTCTGCTTCCCCCTCGCTACTTATTCTTCTCAATGGCAACATGTCTGATGACAAGCTCATGAAGAAAAAATTGCAGCAAAAGTACTGGAGAGGGATTTTTGAGTAAACAGCAGAAACAAAGGGCTTAATCTGAGAAGAAAACAGATGGAATTGCTAAAACAAAAATGAGTTTCAACCTGACAAAACCAGGAATGAAAAATAAACTTAGCAGAGACCCTGGCAACATCATTCAAAATACTCATTAACTTTTTTTACCAATCTAGCTAATTTATCAGTTGGTGTCATATTTATATATTTTGTGTGCATAATAACTTTGTATTATTTCAGTAAAACTAAAACTACTAAATCTTTTAGGTTGGTGCATTCAAATTGCTTTAATTTATTTCTGTTAACCTCACACAAAGACAAACAGTCACTTCCAAATTATTAACCATATTAAACAACTTGTACATTTAAGCCTTCTTATTGATATATTTGACATTTCCAATTTGAAGTCAAAATTAAACAGCATTCTGAATTACTTTCAAATTCTTCCTTTCCTTTTTTAAAAAGTGCTCCGATGTCGAGGTATGGGCTCGAAGTGAAATAGGTATTTGGTCTTAGGTTAAGGGCAGTTGAGTTGTTTTACTGGTTCGGGCTGACAGTGAGGGAAGGAAATGTAATCTCCCCATTAAAATCAAAGGGATCAGTCAATCATGGAGAAGTAAGGAAAAGTCCCAACCTCTAGGTTATTAGATCAAAATATATGGGCGCTGAGAAAGACCCGCTAGTCAATAGCTCTTTGCTAGGTTTTATTGGCCTCGGCAAGGAATGCCTGTCGAGGCCGCACTTTAGTCGTTTCCTGCACTGATGAGTTCAGCGTGCCAGTGCAGGAAGATTACGCTTGAATTGGGCACCATTTCTAAGGGCAGCCCCGATCATTCAACCCTCCACAGTGACCCACCTCAGCTGCCGGACCCCCCCCCACCCACTTCACCCAACTTACCTCTTCCAGAGACCTCCAGCCTCCCCTCAACCCACCTCTTATGGGTAAGCCCCCCCCTTCACCTGGGCCCGATCCCTAGCAACCGTGCATCTTAGCACTGGCAACCTGGCAGTGCTCCCTCAGCCTGGAGGTGCTACACAGTCCCCCTGGCAGTGCCAGGGTGGTACTGCTGGGGTGCCCAGATGGCAGTGTCAAGGTGCCAACCTGGCAGTGCCAAAGTGCCCAAGATCAAGAGGGAGTGCCATGGTGATGTCCTGCCCTATCCCAGACCACCCGGGGGTCTCCAATGGCCTTGGAGACCCCCCAGATGCCATTAGGACTGGTCTCGTTTGTCTGGCTTGTCATGATATTCAAACACACATCACAACACACACATCATGATAGACAGACCAACAGACCAATTAGCACACATAACACGACAGCCAATCACAGACAAGAGCAGACACAGTATAAGACAAGAAACACGACACCTGGTGGCCAGTCCATCTGGAGGCAGGACAAGGCCAGGACCTCATTGACAAGACACTCACACAGTCACCACGTGCTGAGTACCAAGACAGATGTGTAAATAACAAGTTGGAATAAAACTGCGTTGTACCAATTGCAACCGTGTTGGTTCATCTGTACCTCAGAGCACCCGACACCACATGGCTCAGTATAAACTGGAACCTGATAAGACCTCCCAGGCGCAGCAGGTGAATCCTGAGCCCCGTGAGAATCCAGCGGCATTCTGGCCTCTCATGAGATTCAACTGCCTCAATCCCAACAGCAAGTCGGGCGTGACGAGATCTTTGAATCGTACCCTATATGTGCTTACAGAATTAAATCTGTGAAGCAGTCTGCAGGGCAGCTGATAACATTTCCCTTCCTCCCCTCCATCGCTATGGCTCTGGAGGGCAAATTCAAGTCTGTAGGTATCCCAAAAAAGAATGAATAGCATCTAAAGAAGGAGATGAGTCCACTCGGAACAATAAATCTTCTGAAGAATAGTTCTGCAAAATGTATTTTGTCTCAAAGGTAACTCAAGCAAAATTCTGAATACTTGACCTCACAGTCAATGTCATTCACCTTTACAAGTTTCCTATCATTCCCAAACAGGGGCGAAATTCTCCTACCCGCCCCGCCACATTTCTGCCCCGACCGGCCGGCGGGAGTCTCCGTAACACCAGCCGGTCAATGGGGTTTCCCATTGTGGGGCAGCCCCACGCCGTCGGGAAACCCCCGGGCGCCGGCAAAACGGAGACTCCCGCCGGTGGACAATGACGCCCCAGATCAGGAACCATGATATTCAAATGCAGCATTAAAGTTTCTCTCTGTACTATGCCTATTTTTATGCCTCTCAGCTTGATAGTTTAATTCAGCCAGGTTTTGCCATTATGTTAACAGGCAGTGCTCTTTTAAAGTATTTGCGAATGAAGTCTTTCAAGTTGTTTCATTATAGGGTTGTTATTCTGGAAAATGAGATTAAGAGGGGAAAGTGCCTCCTGCAGTTTATCTTCTCTTGTGGCAAGGTATTATATTAACACAAGTGAATAATTTATCAAAAAGGGATCTCCCACAGCTGTGGAGGAGGTGATGCTCCATCTCTTGCAGAGGCATTAGTCAGGAAAGGTGCTTTAAGTGGAAGTTATATCCTACTGTTGAGGAACAGCAGAGAGTGGGAGTGCTGGGGTTGGGTTTTGGCAAGGGGGAAGGTAAAATAAAATATATTTCGGTATATAACTTGCAAGTTTGGTAATAGGCTGGTGGATTGATATACAACATAAAGAAAAGTGAATAAAAGGAATGTTACGCTTGGGAGAACAGCACATGCAAGCCGGGAAGAGAAACACAATCAAGCTCAGAGCGGAAAATGAATGAGGATTGGTGCTAGTGTTGGCTTCCTAACTTGGACAGAAAAGGACAGACCCTATGCATCAACTGGTTATAAATAAAGGTATAGGTTCTTGCAAGTATTTTTTCTCATTTCATTCCTAAGAACAGATGTCGATCTACTCATTTTCGCATCCATAAGCATTTGAAGTTATATTATTACAAAATTATTCATCCTAACCTCAGACTGGTGGTAAAATGCCTTGGTGGTTTGTCTCACAGAAGTTGATAAAAAGATAATCTGAGAATATTTCATTTGGTAAATATGATTGGGAATAAAATTGAAATTGGGCCCTCATTAAAATTTTGTGTGGCAACTGCTGGTGCCTGTCCCTGCAGCCTTTCCATTAATATGAACAAAAACTGTTTGGAAGGTGGAAAGGCTAATGGGAGGTTGATCAGAGTGAGGGGTGGGGGGGGGGGGGGGGGGGTGGGGGCAGTGATGGTGGAGAAGGCGGTTGTCATGTTAACTAGAGTTAGGCATGACTTCTGCTCCAACCAATTCCACAAAAAGATTACTCTATTCTATTTGATATTCTGGCTGAAAACTGACGTGTTTCTCCCCAGGAACACATCCAGGTTTTCTGTTCTGACCAGCTATGCCAGAAGAAAATCGTTGGGCGTGTTTGCCGCTGTCACTCTGGCAAAGCGTCATAGATCCAGCAGGTTTGGCTACACAGAGATCGGGAGCGCCATCTTTAAAGGGCGCCCTGATCAGCCAGAATATTGAACTCCCTCCCAGCCCCCACCCCCCTCCACGGCCATCGAGGACATGCCCACAAGCTTTGGGCGATCCCCCCAACCATGGAAGTAACTGGGGCATTCTTCCCCCTCACCCATCAAACCCCCCCACAATGTATTCTCTGGCACGTGCTACTCTTTCCCCCACAACTCACATAAGTGGAAGCCCCCCTCCCCCAGTTGAGACGGGTTTGTGCCCTCTCAGTGGCCCCTGGCTGTGCACCCTAGCTCTACTGCGGCAGTGCCAGGGGGCCGGGGCACTTCCCAGCCTTGGCTCTCAACCCCAGGGCCTCCACACACCCAGGTGTGATCATTAAAATCGAAAACCTGCAGTGAATTGCACGGCATGATGACATGCTGCCAGGGTGGGAACATCACATAGGTGTGGAAGGTAAAGTATAAAGTTGTCTGATTATACTCGAATGAATTTAAATTAATGGAGTTCAGGTGCACGTCCATTCTGAGCATGAGCCTGATCCTATCACTGGTGGAGGGGTCAGGATGATCTCAAACCGAGATCTTGCCAGCGAAGATCCTGTTATGGCCATCTCATGATATTTAGCGAGCATAACGGGATTTGCAGGCACGTTAAATGGGCCGGAAAAATCATGCCACATATCTTTCATTGGCAACATCTGCTGGGGCCACTGTTCGAGGCCTGATGTTTCCGCTTTCATCAATACCCACTTTCTGTGACAGGAAATGATGCTTTTCTGAGGTGGCCAACTTTGAGACAGATATCCTTGGAGCACAGGATGTTGGTAACTCAATTTGTGTCCATTTTATGTCTTCAGCAAGATCTAATTTCTATTGTAGTGACCAGACCACCAAAGCGTCTGCGATCTGGAAAGCCATGATATAAATGATCAGCACCAATAATATAAAACCAAAAGAGAAAATGCTGGAAAATGTCAGAAGGTCTGGCAGCATCTGTAAAGAGAGAAAAGGGCTAACGTTTCGAGTCCAGATGACCCTTTGTCCCTCCCTTGCTATCCACCTTCATTGCTTTCCATTTCTCTCTTCGTGTTGGACAAGGTATTTCTCAAGACTCGCTTCCACAGCTATATTTCCTTCCTCAGTGACTGTCTTCGTCTCCGACTTACCCCATGGGGATTTCAATTTAAATTCCACCCTGCATGTCATGTCCAGGATTACAGGGAGCTTTGTCAAAGGGTCATCTGGACTCGAAATGTTAGCTCTTTTCACTCCTTACAAATGCTGACAGACGTGCTGTGATTTTCCATCATTTTCTCTTTTGGTTTCAGATTCCAGCAAGCGCGGTAATTTGCTTTTCACCGACAATATAAATATATTCTGTGTCGATCAACAGTATTACTGCTTTACCAAGGAATCTTTAGCCATATTTATCATCATGCAGGATAAAAATCCTTTTATTCTAAGCACTTGAGGCTCATTAATTTTACACTTCTGAATTTAATTCTGCACTCAATCCAAGCTGAATCACCTTCCAGCATCTGCATTATCTATGCAGCGTTTTTTTAAAAATCATGTGGCAAAGAGTTTTCCCACAGCAAGAGGATATCCTAATGCTCTTTGAAAGGACACTTCTGCTGTAATTACAGATCTTGATTAGCTAAAAGGTCACTCTTCCTTTTTTTTTTAGCTTCTATTCATGTCCAGCGGAGCAAACATAATTTTGCTGTAAACTGGATGTATCTATCCTGCCTTTTCTGAAAACCTTTTTGAATTCCAATTATGTTTTGTTGTTCTAAGTGTAGAAACTGTCCATTTCAACCAGTTTTGCAGTAAATATAAGAAACCTGAATTGTTACATTTGATTTCTTTTGGTTTGGAAGATTGTATGTAATCTATCACTTTAGTTGAGCTTTCAGATCCTAGTCTGATAAAAAAGGTCATCTCCCACCTAAAAAAATGAAAAGCATCCATGAACTAATTGGACTCCTAACCTTTAGAACTTCCTATAAATTAAATTGAAAGGGACCGAGACCCCATAAGGGCTGTCGTCATCATAATTTAAAGGGTCACAGAAATATATTTAAAAGCATTTTGAAGAATTTTATTTTCTTTATGCCTGAAATGGTACATAGAGTTTCTTTTCAAGCTGGCAATCTAAAGGATAGCATGTACAATGGATATTTCTATCTGCAGTTCAATCAGCTGGTGATAGCAGCTACATATCATATGATGCTAGCAATGTAGACTTAGATGAACTGGAATGTTTGAGGAATTGAACAAACAAATGTGATATAAAATAGTTAATTCAAATATTAGTTACAGTAATGTGGATGTGATCAGTCTAATAGTAGTGAGTTCACAAAGGACAAAGGAATTCAGAAAGCATGGCAAGGATGGGGAAAAGGATGCTGGGTAACAAGAGGCCCAGGGTTAAGGAATGCGAAGTGAGCCAATCAGGATGTATGGCCAGGTCAGGAGGGGTATAGGATGACCTATGGGAATCTTGTATGCAAAACCTGATGCCATTTGAATCTATTTGCAGAGATCTCTTTGTCTCCGACCTCACTCTGTTCGGGAGACCCCAGGAGACAGCTTGTGTTCTGGATCTCGGTGAAGCGAGTCAGACTTGCAAGTTGGTTAAAAATAAATAATATTATGCCTACAAATCCATCTCTAGTTTTATTGAGGCCAGACTGACGGGTAAAGAATTCAATGTTTTGTCATTTGGTGCCGAATCTCGGGATTTCTCCAGGCGGTCACCAGCCAGCTGCAACATCAGAATTAGACTGATGTTGGATAGGGAAAGTGGAAATGGGTCCACAATGTGTGTAGCTGGAAAATGACCACATTGATTTTCCCCTCTTCTCATGGTCTGATTGGTCTGGTCACTCGCGATTGGTACGGAAAGATCATCTCGACGAAATTAAAGGTCAGTCTGTGGATTAGAAAATTAAACTGATGGGATATCATAATATTGATAGTTCAGTTTTGGGTTAATTGTGGAACTGATGGGACATCGGAAAGATGGTTTAGTTCCACGTGTGTTTTTGATGAACTGATGGGACATCGGTAGGATGGTTCAGCTCCACAAGTGTTTTTGATTAACTGATGGGACATCGGTATAATTGTTCAGTTCCACAAGTGTTTTTAGAACTACAGTTGATAAAGCTAAAATTGTATCCTTGGACTGTAGTGGCAAGAAACGCAGTCTTGAGCACTAGTTAGAGATTATGGGGAATTGGTTGGATAAATTTCAAAACAAAGACGCATCCATAGAACTGGATGCTGCATGTTAGTTAAAGTAGAAGTCTCTCAAAGGGTTAACAGCAGCCAAAGTTAAAGACTACAGACAGTGCTTCTCACACGGGCATTGAGATAACAGGCAGCCTGTGGTGTAATCAGATACATTTCTTTCGAGTCAGTGAAACTCCAGCAAAGTTACGTTTTGAATTAATTAAAGGAAACCCATGGATTTCTCCGCCTCTTTGATACAAGTTAATTATTTTAGCAAGCAATTGATTGAACTTGCCAGAATCTTAAGTTTGAATTACTTGAAATAATGTTTATTTCATTTTATTTGTGAATTAATAGAAACTTAAAGAAACTCACTGACGCCATTTAAAAAAGTGTAGATCTGGAGATGACAGTTGACTTTGCTCCGGTATAAATCACCGCAGCTAACTGCTCCCTCATTGATAGCAGCCAACATTTTTGTGTATGTAAGAAAAACTTGTTAAAAGAAAAATTGTTAAGATAAAGAATTAATTAAGTTGTAAAAGTTATACAAGTTTGTGTTAAGCAATATTAAATTCAGTTCTGAGTTGAGATCAGAACGAAGCTTGCAGTTTGCAGTAATTCAATTTGAATTTTCAAACATTTTAAATTTTAAAAGAAAACTGTTAAAACCTTTTTAAATAACTTTGCCAAGTAGCAAAAATTGCCATTGGTTATAAATAGGCAAATAAAAAATAAATTAAAAAAGAGCCAAAGTATGAAAGCTAAAGAGTTAATTGGATTATGGAGACAATATTGTCAAGAGGAGAGGGATAAGATCATGTTATTAAGTTGGCAAGAAAATGCCCTTAAAATGGGGATTCAATTAGTGAAGGGGGAACCAGAAAACTCTGGGGATCTTGAAAAAGGAGTGTGCATTCAAAAAACACGCAAGTAAAGAGCGGGGCAGACTCGAGTTTAAAAAATGGGCTACGTAGTTCAATGGCTGACCTTGCATTGACAGAGGCAGATGCTGACCTAGAGAATTGGACCATGTCGAGTGGAGTCCCGATTGCACCGGTAGCATTGTCTGCACTAATTCCAGAACCACCAGGGTATCATAATTTACATCCAGTCACTGCTCCCCAGATTCAAATCATGCCAGCCTCTCCAGTCCCTTCGGTTAATAGTTTGGGTCCTATTTATGCACCTTCACCATCTGTTAGACAAGGGGAGCTCTGTTCCACAAGCCCAGCTAGCTCTAGGACCCGATCACGGACGATGAGAGAGGGGCCTGATCCTATCCAGAAACAATTACGCATACCACCTAGATCCCTTAAGACCGATATAGTAGGACAGAAAAGTATGAGAATAAAGAAAGAGGATGGGAATGGTTCTGAGGAGCCAGAGCTCCCCCTAGTGGAAGGGAAGGACGTTGAAGTCTTTGAAGAGCCAGAGGAATCCGCTAAAGCGCCCCCTAGTGAGACTCTGAGACAGTTGCCGATTAGGAAAATACCCAACCCTAATGTTGCAACAGCAGCAGCCCAGCCCATGATAGACATTTATTTCCCATGGAGACCCAGGGAGATGAATGACAGGAAGAAATCTCCTGCTGCTTCCGTGGACTATCTGAGAACTACCATCTCAGTTTATCAAGCTGATTCTAGGGACCTCTGGGCCCTAGTCCAGCAGTCTTTAACCGCAGCAGAGCACCGCAGTAACCTCAACCACTTGAATTATGCTAGCCATGCCACACTTCAGCAAGCCCATGCCTTGGATGATGATAGATGGGCACAAATCCTGAATGCGTTGAATGCCACATTTCAAAAGCCCATAAACATCTCTGCCATCTGAGACCTCAAACCTAAAAAGGCTGAGGAGCCAGAGGAATTTCTGGAACGTTTTAATGAAATCTACCGTGGGCAGTCAGGCGACTTGCTGTAACCAAAATGGTCAGAATTCCCCTCAATATTGTGCTATGTTAATGCATTGCCTACCACCTTCCGTGGCTACTGCCGTAAAATGTAATAACATGAATTGGACAGAGAACGACCCTTCTCAGATGGCCCGGGCAGTCAGATTTTATTGGAAGGAGGGTGTAGGCCAGGAAGGAGGCTCAGTTACAAAGGTTAACACTGAGTATGTAATGAAAAAGGATGCTCTGAGACCCCAATCAGCGGCAGATACAGTGGCTTACCAGCTGGAACCCCAATATTGTGACCTTGGGTGGGTGGATCAACATGGGGGAGGATATCAAACCCACCCAAATGGCCCTCCAACCCCTCTTTATGGCCCAACGTATGCACTAACAGCTTAACAACTGCCGCCCCCTCTGAGGGGCCATTGGTCTACTGGAAAAAGAGGACGGGGCAGATATAGAGGGAACAATGCATGTTTTAATTGTGGCCGTACAGATCACTGGCAACAGGAATGCCCCTTTAAAAGACGGACAGCAGAAGGAGACTACCCGACCCAAAGGAGGGGGTACCCACCAAGGGGAGGACAGACGAGGTCCACCGACTTCTCCCAGGCAAACCCTTTCCCAACACAAGATTGACTAGCTAATTTAGTCATAAGGACTCTCCAATCGGACAGGGAACCTATTATCTCTCTGCAGACAGGAGATCAACATTACCCATTTGTAATCGACACTGGAGCAGCCATGTCTTCGGTGCAATCAGAACTTCGACTACCACTATCCGACCACACCCAGCATTTGTCGGGGTTCCAAGGACAGGTGTGTGAGTATCCTATTTCTGAACCTGTGACAGTCACTTATGAGAATAAGTCTACAGATCATCAGTTTGTGGTGACTACTGGATTGGACTGTAACTTGTTGGCTCGAGATTTACTGTGTACCTTCCAGCTACAGCTAGAGTGCGGAGACAAATGTGTAACGGTTCAATCATGGAGGATGAGACAACAGTGCTTTATTTCTATCTCAGCCCAGTGGTGGACGTTAGACATTGAATATTCACTGCACCACGTGACCCTGGCCTATGACAGAACCGGACAGAACAGGGAGTTGGAGGACAAATACCGGCTGTTAATTGGGACCGAATGGCCAGTCAAGATTACAGCCACAGTCACGGGAAAAGACGGTACAGCCAATTTTGTTACAATACCACCACATTTATGGCCACAGTCAGCTTCTGTAGGCCCTCATATTACACGTCAGGTCCACGACCAGTACCATGCCAAGGATCTGGGGCCTATGGTAAGGAGGGCAGTGGATCATTCAGATACAACAGAGTACGCACTTCAAGTCATGCCAGGCAGCACTTCCATAAAGTATTTTGAGGTCCCTGAAACGATTAACACTCGACGTCAGCAACACCCGGGACGTGACGTTTTGGTATATGTCAATCCACAGCTCTGGAAGAATAGGGGATTCCTTACCTCGGCCGGCACGGAAATATCCCACCGGGGTTTAGTTAATGGCCTACTGCAGGCCCTCCTTATGCCCGCGCAGATTTCCGTCAGTAAATGCGCTGCCCATACAAACGGTAAGACCCGAGTTGACGTTGGTAATGAACGAGCAGACTGTGCAGCGCGGACAGCCGCGCAAATTCAGCAAGTAATGGTGCCTAAAATGTTAAGTCAGACTAAACGTTCTGCAATAAATAGGTCTGCTTCTGACAAGCCAATACCAACCATCCAAGACATCATAAGGTTACAGGAGGACGCTCCTGAGAGTGATAAACAAATGTGGAAACGGTTAGGTTGTACATATGATTCTGTTTCTTCTTTATGGACCACGCCAGCACATCAGACTTGTATGTCTGATGTACTGGCTTTATGGGCCATCGGATGTGTAGACTTTGCAACTCATTGTGGGGCTCGGGGGACTAGTGATTTGTTGCTGCACACTTGGTGGCACCCTAAAATGCAGGGGTTGGCCCAGAGTATCAGTAATCGGTGTTTGATTTGTCAGCAATATAACACCGGCAAAGGTATCCCTTGTGGTATGAGGCAAACCCCGTTGCCCAGTGAGATGCTCCAAATGGATTACATTGAGTTGGAAAGGTGTCAATGTTGTCAATGTTAAAAATATGTTTTGGTTATTGTGGATGTGTTCAGCAGATGGGTTGCGGCGTATCCAACTACCGATAATAAAACTGCTACTGTGGTTAAAGTTCTGGTGTGGGAAATCATTCCCTGGTATGGCATACCAGCTCAGTTGAGTTCTGATAACGGGCCTTATTTTCTTGGACAGATTAACCTGCCTCCCTTCCCCAGCGCTGTTTTACAGGTGTGGAGCATGATGGGGTGGCTACGCACCGCCTGTGTAATCTTCGGCCTCGCCTCGCTTGGAGTGACTTCGGCAGCGGAAATGGAAAAGGGAAATATCATCGACATCTGTGACCCCAACCAAACTACAAGGACATTTCACTTATGCAGGAGTAACGTTCTTCGCTGCACCCATATACGAGGACATGGTATTGACTCGTGGAAGGTCATCAGGTTAACGGACAATGCAGGACTCATGAAACAATTGCACCGGTCCCGGTGATGGGAAGGAAACATTACATGGACATTGCCTTGTTTTTGGAGTGCATGTAAATTTGATTTTGGATGTGTGAAGATTGGTGCCATAAAGGTAAAGTCAGACTGTGCGGAGAGGGTAGGAAGAGGTTGTGAGAGAGAGAGGGGGACTAGAAAGAGGACGGAGCGTGTGAGAAGGGGAGGACAACTAGAATGTAGGTTATCCGGAGATATACTTAATTCATTTATGACTGAGGGAAACCTGGGTAAAATGCAGGGTGCACTGGAACAGATAGACGCCCCTAGAATCTTGGCTGTTAGGATCCACGAGGGTGCAGCGGATGACGGGTTGCTGCAACAGGAATTTGAAATGCAGTGACGAATCTTCTTAGATGAGGGGCCATAGCTACGGGTTGGACCGATAGGTTATCATAAAATGATAAAAGGAGGGAATGAGGAATTGAATAAACGAATGTGATATAAAATAGTTAATTCAAATATTAGTTACAGTAATGTGGATGTGATCAGTCTAATAGTAGTGAGTTCACAAAGGACAAAGGAATTCAGAAAGCATGGCAAGGATGGGGAAAAGGATGCAGGGTAACAAGAGGCCCAGGGTTAAGGAATGCAAAGTGAGCCAATCAAATGGCCAGGTCAGGAGGGGTATAGGATGACCTATGGGAATCTTGTATGTGAAACTTGATGCCATTTGAATGTATTTGCAGAGATCTCTTTGTCTCCGACCTCACTCGGTTCGGGAGACCCCAGGAGACAGCTTGTGTTCTGGATCTCGGTGAAGCGATTCAGACTTGCAAGTTGGTTAAAAATAAATAATACTATGCCAACAAATCCATCTCGAGTTTTATGGAGGCCAGACTGACGGGTAAAGAATTCAATGTTTTGTCATGTTAATTGATCACATTTTGCAACAGCAAGATATATATATTGGGCGGAATTCATCGCTTCATGACATCGCAATAGCGAACTGCGATCGTGTGGAAAATCAGTCGTGGGCGTCTGTCCAAAATCAAGGTCCACGCCCAGCATCGATTTGGGTGTCGTACTCTGGTTTCTAGCTGGTGGCGATAATGAGGTTTGCGTCCAGCAGAGGCATGCAAAAACTATGCATTAATTTAAATGTCATTAGTGCATTTCACCCAGTATGCTCTGGGCATCCTCGATTCTCCACCCCTCTCAGGTGGGAGTCATGCGGGAATGGTATACTACAGGTATTTTCAAATGGGGACTGGATGCAATGGCTGCTGAGGGGTGATGTGTTAAGTAAGTTGGTTCAACGTTGACTGCAACTGGATGCAGTGAAACTAGAAACAGTCTTCTGACACAGGAGATGGTCCAACATTGTTTTATTGAACTTCCTGATTGCTGTACATAGTCTGCTGTGAGTTGACACTCTAATCAATCTAACTGATAACCTCCTACTGGCTTGACCAGACTAATTCTCTACCTCATGGTGATAGTGCTCACTGGCTTGTGCACTCTTACTATCTCAGTAGCTGTGTCCTGTAGAGAGAGGGAGAGTCTTCATGCCCTGTGTGCTTTATAGTGGTGGTTTCCTGTCTGGTGATTGGTTGTTATGTGTTGTGTGTGTTCATTGGTTATCCTGTGTGTCAATCACTGCCTGTCTGCATCGCATTATATACATGAGTGTATATTATGACATCTTCCCTTTTTGAAGTAAATTTTGGAACGTGGCGATATATATACATGCATGATTTTGTACAAGTGGTGAGTGAATGAACATATGTACACGGGAAGGTGTCTATCGTGCAGATACAGAGCAAACTGAACAAAATTTACAAGATTTAAGTCGAAAGATTCAGTCTTTGTGGCGGGTGACGAATTCTTGTCGATCGCCTCATAGGTGGAGGGGGGGACGCCGGCACTTGGACAGGCGGGATTGCTGCCATGTCGGTGGCCTCATGGAGAGGCGGGATCACTGCCAGATTGGTGGCTTCATGTTGCGAGATGCCCGGAGGAGGCATGATGACATGCGGAGAAGTGCGGCCAGGCGGTGGGCAGGGACCTTTATGTAGCACCCTCCTGTTGCGCAGTAGAATGGAGCCATCAGCCATTTGGACAACGAAGGACCCGGGGGCAGCCTGCCTGACGACAATAGCTGGGGCTGACCAACGTCCCTCAGGCAACTGGACGCGAACAACATCGTCTGGAGCCAGCGCAGGTAGATTCTTGGCATGAGCATCATACGTGATCTTCTGCTGGTCCCTGGATCACTGCACTTTCTGCAGCACCATGAGGCGGTCAAGGTCTGGAACATGGATGGCTGGAACAATCGTCCTCAGGTTGCGGTTCATGAGCAGCTGCGCCAGAGACAAACCAGTCAACAGAGGGGTTGCCTTCTATGCCAACAGCGCCAGGTTGAAGTCCGAGGCTGAATCTGCAGCCTTGCACAGCAACTGCTTGACAATATGGACCCCTTTTTCAGCCTTCCCGTTTGATTGCGGGTAATGGGGACTGGATGTGATGTGATTAAAGTGGTAGGATCGTGCAAAGTCGGACCACTCTTGGCTGTAGAAAAATGGGCCGTTGTCACTCATTACTGTGAGTGGTATGCCATTCCTGGCAAATGTCTCTTTGCAGGCTTTAATCACTGACTTGGACGTGAGGTCCCACAGTCTCACCACTTCTGGTAGCTGGAGAAGTAGTCTACCAAGAGCACATAATCACGCCCATTTGCGTGAAAGAGGTCTACCTTGGACCACGGAGAAGTCACGACCTTGTGCTGTTTCAGTGTTTCCTTGGGCTGAGCTGGTTGAAACTTCTGGCATGTTGTGCAGTTGAGGACCGTGTTGGCAATGTCCTGGCTGATGCCAGGCCAGTAGACTGCCTGCCGAGCTCTGCGTTGACATTTTTCGATCCCGAGGTGACCCTCATGGATCTGCCTGACCATCAAGGCTTGCATGCTTTGGGGAATGACGATCCTATCAAGTTTAAGAAGGATCCCCTCGACAACCATTAACTCGTCCTTAACATTGAAGCACTGCCCCTTTTGCCAGCCATGGGCAAGTTGTTGCATCACGCGCTGCAGTAGAGGATCTTTGGCAGTTTTTTCGCTTATCTGGACAACTCGTTCATCAGTGGCTGGGAGGTTGCTGGCACACAACTGCACCTGTGCCTCGATGTGGCGAATGAAGTCGCCCGGTTCACACGGTATGGTGATGGATTGGAATAGGGAATCCGCGACGATCAGCTCCTTGCCCGGTGTATAGACGAGTTTGAAGTCATATCGGCGGAGACGAAGAAGAATTTGCTGCAGCCGAGGTGTCATGTAATTTAAATCCTTCTGGATTATGTGGACTAAAGGCCTGTGATCTGTTTCCACTGTGAACTTCGGCAGACCGTATACGTAGTCATGAAACTTGACTATTCCTGTCAGGAGGCCCAGACACTCCTTTTCAATCTGGGCATACCGTTGTTCGGTCGGAGTCATGGCCCTGGAGGCATATGCCACTGGAGCCCAGGACGAGGAATCGTCTCTCTGGAGGAGCACTGCCCCAATGCCGTCCTGGCTTGCATCTGTGGATATCTTGGTATCCTTGGTTGGGTCAAAGAACGCCAGTACTGGGGCTGTGGTAAGCTTCGCCTTCAGCTCAAGCCATTCCGCTTGATGTGAGGGAAGCCACTGGAACACTGTCGACTTTTTAATGAGATGCCGGAGGGCCGTGGTGTGGGATGCCATGTTGGGAATTAATTTTCCGAGAAAATTTACCATCCCGAGGAAGTGGAGGACCGTCTTTTTGTCCTCTGGTGTCTTCATGGCATTGATTGCCAGAACCTTGTCAGCGTCAGGTTGCACACCCTGCTGTGAAATGTGGTCACCTAAAAACTTGATAGCGGGCCGCCCAAACGAGCATTTGGCCCTGTTGAGCTGGAGGCCATTTTCATGAATCCTCTGGAAAACCTGTTTGAGGCGAGCAATGTGATCCTCGGGCGTCGTGGACCAGATGATCACGTCGTCCACATAGACTCTCAACCCCTCGATGCCCTCCACCATTTGCTCCATTATGCGATGAAATACTTCGGAAGCTGATATGATACCAAAAGGCATGCAGTTGTAGCAATACCTGCCGAATGGAGTGTGAAAAGTGCACAGCTTCCGACTGGACTCGTCCAGCTGAATTTGCCAGAAGCCACGGAAGGCATCCAGCTTGGTAAAGAATTTGGCGTGAGCCATCTCACAGGTCAATTCTTCACGCTTCGGGATCAGGTAATGCTCTCGCATGATGTTGCGATTCAGGTCTTTGGGATCAATGCAAATGCAGAGTTCGCCAGAGGGTTTCTTGATGCAGACCATGGAGCTGACCCTATCTGTAGGTTCCGTGACCTTTGAGATGATGCCCTGGTCTCGGAGCTGCATTTTCAGACGATCCTTGAGAGGAGCCGGCACCGGGCATGGTGCATGGATGACTGGGGTGGCATTCGGCTTGAGCAATATCTTGTAGCGATATGGGAGCGTGCCCATCCCATCAAACACACTGTGGTATTGTGTGAGAATGTCGTCTATCTCAGCCTGGAGAATCGCATTGGGCGAGGCCATCGCCAGTGTCAAGGACATGGCATGAACTCTCTGTACCAGATTTAGGAGTTTGCATACGCGAGCACCGAGCAGGGATGCCTTGTCGGGCTGGACGATCTTGAATCTCAACGTCGCCTTGATTTCCTTGTGAGAGACACCTAGCTAACACGACCCACTCGCAGCTATGGCATTACCATCATAGTCAAGGAGCTGGCAGGCTGGTGGAAGAATACTTGGTTGGTGTCGGATGCTGTCGAGGTCCGACTGTGATATAAAGTTCGCAGACGTGCCAGTGTCCAATTTAAATCTGATGCAAGACTGGTTGACCGTGATGACGGCACACCACTCATCGTCAGGATCCACACTGAGGATCGAAAGGCAGTTGGCAGGCACGGTAGAGACCCACTCGCGTGTGGTGATGATGTCCACCCAATATGGAGACTCGAGGCAGTCAGCATTGGGGTCCGTTGGGCTGTCTGGATCAGAATCCTGCACGCCTTGTTGTACGCAATGGACACATCTGTGCTGCAGCTGGGATCGCTGGCTGTTGTTCGGTGGAGCAGACCTGCAGAAGGCCGCGTAGTGGCCAGGCTTTTCACACTGTAGACATCGCCTGCCTTTGGCTGGACATTGCCGCTTTTCATGGGCGGAGCACAATTCGGACATGTCATGACGCTGACGTCAGCACGTTCTGTGCACCATTGTGCATGCGCATGCGCCTCAGAGTCTTCGGCCTCATCGTCCACCCGGTCGTGGCATGGGGACCCGAGAAAAGCGCGCGAAGCAGCCACTCTCCTCGATGCTCAGGCCTTGCATTTTCGCTATGGCCTGCCCCCTTTCTGCCTCGTGGGAGGCCAGTTTTTCAGTTTCTGCTGCCCTGATGCGGGAGTAGCGATTTCATGGCATGCTCATGGACAACGCACGTTTCGATGGTGACGGAAAGGGTCAACTGTTTGATTTTGAGGAGCTGCTCCCGCAGAGAATCGGACTGGACCCCGAAAACGATCTGATCCCGGATCATGGAATCAGTCGGTGAGTCTAAATTACATGACTGCACTAGGATGCGGAGATGGGTCAAGAAGGACTGAAAAGGTTCATCCTTACCCTGAAGCCTCTGTTGGAAGATGTACCGTTCAAAGCTCTCATTCACCTCAATGTCGCAGTGGCTGTCGAATTTCAGCAGAACTGTCTTGAACTTTGTCTTGTCTTCGCCATCGGCAAACGTAAGCGAGTTATAGATGTGGATGGCGTGATCCCCCGCTGTAGACAGGAACAGCGCTATCTTTCTGGCATCTGATGCTGCCTCGAGGTCGGAGGCCTCGATATACAGGAGGAACTTCTGTTTGAAGACTTTCCAGTTGGCGCCGAGGTTGCCGGAGATCCGGAGTTGCGAAGGAGGCTGGAGGTTTTCCATGCCGGTGCATGGCTGCTTACTGGTCATTGCAGATGCACTCGAGGTAGCTGCGTTAGGATTAACAGCACTCTGGTACCATGATGTGTTAAGTAAGTTGGTTCAACGATGACTGCAACTGGACGCAGTGAAACTAGAAACAGGCTTCTGACACAGGAGATGGTCCAACACTGTTTTATTGAACTTCCTGATTGCTGTACATAGTCTGCTGTGAGTTGACACTCTATCAATCCAACTGATAACCTCCTACTGCTTGACCAGATGAACTCTCCACCTCATGGTGATAGTGCTCACTGGCTTGTGCACTCTTACTATCTCAGTAGCTGTGTCCTATAGAGAGAGGGAGAGCCCTGTGTGCTTTATAGTGGTGGTGATTGGTTGTTATGTGTCGTGTGTGTTCATTGGTTATCCTGTGTGTCAATCACTGCCTGTCTGCATCTCATTATATACATGAGTGGATATTATGACAAGGGGGAGAGAGAAGGTAAACAAAGTTTGAAAAGCTGCTAAAAGCTGTATAGCTTGCTGGGGGTGGTTGCCAGGGCCACAGCGGGAAGCAGCGAGTGACTTGGTGACTGGTCTGTGGATTCAGGATCTCGCCCTCGGGACCGGCGTGGCCTGGCTCAGGGCACCATTGCTGCAGCATTTGTTTTAAACACACCCATTTGGTACAAGTGACAGGCCCCTGGCTGCTCACACTGCTGACTGCTCAGTGTATCCTGTAAATATTCACAGAGCCTCTGGTCATTTGTGAGCCCACCAAGGCCATCCCTCTGGAAACCCTCAGACCACAGCTGACCCATCAACGGGGTGGGCGTGGTCAAGCTCAATCAGTGGCCCACCAGGTGCTGCCACTCCTCAGTGCACTCATCAGAAGCACAGCTCCACTGCAGGGGAAGCAGGGGAATAGCACAGCTCACCCCAAACAAAGGACACATGCACAGTGGCCTTTGGCACTCTCCTGGCACACTGCCCCCCTCAGGACAGAGGTCTCACCAGTGGCACTATCAGCTAGCGCATTCTGCAGTGTGGTGATGTGCATCACTAAATACATGTAAGCTAGACAGACACTAGAGGGAGCCCCAGAAACATCACCCACACACACTCAACCAATAGATAAGCTACATGGGAGGCGACCAATGGACATTTCCGATACACAAAGAGGTGACACGTCCACAGGGGGGCATTACACCAACCGATACATAAAGGATACGACGCACATGATCACCCCCTTCGGCCAGTGGAGACAGTCAGTGAGGAGAGGCACAGGGTTGATTCATTATTACACCCACCACGTGGAAGACAGCAGATGGTTAGCAAGTTAGGTAGCTATAATAGGATTAGCAGTAGTGTTGAACTCAAGTTATAAAAGTGTACATAGTGTCAATAAATGTGTTAAAGTTATTTACACGTCTCGACCTTCCTTGACAAATGCAATGCAAGGATGCCACTTATGTCACGAAGGAAACATAACAAAACATGGTACCAGGAGTGAACTGCTTAAATCCAGATAGCCATACCTCAGCATATCGAGACAACCAGCAATACCCAGGCAAGATGTATGGGCTCCCGATTCCACAGCCGCTCCAGTGCCACGGCGATCTCCACGAAAACTGGCAGCGATCCCGGCAAACGTTTGAATTCTACCTGGTGGCAGCCGAACTTCAAGACCTGGCCGATGATGTAAAAATTGAGTTTCTCCTCACCCTCGCCGGTGCAAGAGCAGAAGAAATCTTTAACAAATTCAAGTTCTCCAAGGGGCAAAACAGGTACGACTTCCAGGCAGTCCTGGACAAATTCGGCAAATACTGTGAGGAAAACACACTCCAAGGAAAGGTAAGAGAAGCGCCAGTATTCACCTTGAGGCCGAAATCCCGGAGGCCGAATTACCGGAGGCCGAAATCCCGGACCTGAGAGCGATTTGGGTCGAGGTCGGCAGCCATCTTGCTAAAGGGACTACACCAGCACAGTTGCGCGAGAAGTGCGCAGAACCGGAAGGTTCGTTTGCGCATGCGCAATCAAGAAAATGGCCATCGGTAAAGGAACAGCGATATGCGCATGCGCAATCGCTTCCTACGTGCTACGTCACGCGCGTCATGACTTCAGAGGCCCCAGACCGCACCAATTCAAAGGGGAAATGTCCCAAATCCCATTTAAAGGGGAAACGTCCCAAATCAAAGAAAAAATCTCCAAAAGCTGTAAAACAACCTTCCTTCACCTGGAATGACAGCACAATGCCTCAAATTGAACCAGGAAATGAATTTAACCTCCGAAGAACCCTGCAACAAGCAGGTACGTACGCACAAACCGATGATTCGGACCTCGAATACTTCGATACCGATCTTTACATTTTTTCCGGACCTCGCAAGCCCAATGACAGCTCCATGGTCCTAGACGGCTACGACCCGGACGAACCTTTCGGGTTGCACATTGGCGACCCCTGCATTGAATCCGACGTAGATGCGGATTCACTTTTCGGATCTGAGGATCTTCAACCCAGCAGATACGACGTCCCAACTCATCTGTGCAGGATGATGCTGCAGCCTGAAATTAAGAGACAGAAAGCGGTACAAGCCCACAGAGAGCGGCCTGCTGCCACACAGAGCGTGGTCCATGCCCTGCTCAGGGTTCCTGACTCTACGAGGGAAGCAACACAAGACTCCAATGCGCAGTCCTTGCAGGAACAAGACCATGAGGGTCTAGCAACCTCCTCTGACCAACTAGCGGCAGATGATGCAAGTCTGCCATGCTCACGTAAACAGCAAGAAGGCTAGAACAGTCTACCACACTCCACTGCACAGCAGGATGACCATGACGGTCTATCATGCTACAATGAAGGGCACAGCGCTGATGACTGTTCAAGCCCAAATGAAGACAAGCCAAAGGAATCGCCTCTTCCAAGCCCGAAGAAAAAAGGATTATGCACTGACCTTCAGGATCATTATAGCCGAAGAGATATTAATAATGCTGCACAGTCACAGAAGGATGCTGAGGATTTGCTAAAGAAATTACTTGTACGTCTAACTTGCAAGGAGCAGACTGAAAATTGCCATTGCTTTAGTACGGATCGAAAAAATGGACAAGGCATTGATCCTCATTTAATGGAAATAACACAACCTGAATCATATCTACAGCAGGGACAACTGTCTCCCTTCAACACAAAACCGCAAAGTCCCAACTTCAGAGACCAGCAGTCAGTCAGTAATGACTCTTCAAACCTGATGGGAATATTAGTCGCATTGAACCTATGCACACTCCACTGATAAATGAGCAGAACATTGGAGCAAGAATCCTGAGGACACCGACATCGAGTAGCCAGATAAAGCACTTAAAACCCGCAGCAGTTTCAAGTGAACCAATTGTGCTTTCCAGTGATGGTGAAGATGCAGATAAGGTCGCCCCGATTATCCATTGTACCACATTAACTCCAGAGATTAAGCATTTATGTCTGGGGAGTAGAATGTGGGCAATTGAGAACAGTAAAAGAGAGACTGTGACTATGCCAGTCCCAGCAAAATCAGACCCAGAGACTATGAAGGCATGGACATTAGAAAAGGATACATATGAAGCAACTGAGAAGAAAATTGAAATGGACTGTTCTTTGGAAACTAGTACAATGACGAAAGAAACATTGGATCCAACATTTGATGCCCTACACACGGGAGAAATTGAGGGAAATGAACAAGGTTCTGTAATGTCTGGGGGAAGATTTAAAATTCCAAAGAAGAAAAGCCCAAATGAAGGACAACGGCAAGATAATGACAGTCCACCCACATGGTTTGCACCACCAGATGAAAACTCTGACAATTTACCCAACCCTAGTGAACAGCAAGCAGCTACTGAGGATCTACCCACGGTATGTGAAACGAGTGACGACAGCATCCCACTTCCCATGCAAAAGGTGCAAAGTGACAGACCTCAGCTAGTGTGTACAGAGGCACTCGACGATCACGGTGAGACCACTGGTGACTATGGTGACACCACACTACTTCCACCCTCGAACCTCTCCACTAGTCAATGCATTCCTGCATGTTCCGACTCCAGAAGTGCAGCTTCAAGAAATCTCAGCTGACTCCGGTGAACCTGCTAAGACTCCGGACGGGGAGCATCAACAAAAAACAGACCAGACTCCAGATGGGGAGCAACCAAATGCCGACTCTGATTCACGTAAGCCAGACTTTACTCCAGACAGGCAGTGTCGCAACCTCAGTGATGGCACGCTCAGGGTGACAGCAGATGCCACAACGACAGGAGATGGATCACGTTACAATCACACTGGGTCAGCAATAACAAGCAGCAGCTACAGTCCAAGAGGAATACACCAATTTTCACCACAGCTATGTCCACACATTTGTTCCACACCGACAGTGCGGCCAATGACAGCTCATGCTGGACAAACCCAGTATTCAAGCCTGCAGCAGCCAGCAGTCTATGCAGCATATTCTCAAACAGGCCAGCACTACGGATTGCCCACTAATGGAATCAAGACCGAAGGAGGACTACCGCCAGCGCAATCTGCACTACAAACTGGATGCCTTAGTTACTGCCCAGGATTTGCTGCACCACAGCCTGGCCAGACAGCATATTCCTATCAGATGCAAGGTTCTAGTTTCACACCATCACCAGACATTGATGCGAGCAGCAATTCTGTCTCCAAAGCGACATGCTTCAACGCTTCTCAGCAGAATCACCCTTCCAGCACAGCATGTGGCCAGAACCAGCATGCACAGTCTCATCCGACTTCAACATCTGGCACATCCATGACCTTGAATGATAGTGTTGATGGTACCTCTTCAATGTCAATGACCCATCAACTACAAGATGCCATCCAACAGCACCACCACAAACATTAAAAGAAAAAAAAAGAAAAGGACTCCAAAGCGGACAGCGCAGTGATTCGACCACTTCTTGGTTCCTGTTGATGGCGTTCATAACCAAGAGAGACATTTGACCATGATGATTGATGGTTTATGGACTCACATGAATGATTTGGACTTATTGTTTAATCACCGTTGCCATGACTTGTATACCTTACCTTCTCGACCTGCTCTTTGTTAAGTTTTTCTTAAAGTGTACAGAAAATATGAACATATAAAAAGGGGAGGATGTGGTGATGTGCATCACTAAATACATGTAAGCTAGACAGACACTAGAGGGAGCACCAGAAACATCACACACACACACTCAACCAATAGATAAGCTACATGGGAGGCGACCAATGGACATTCACGATACACAAAGAGGTGACACGACCACATTACACCAACCGATACATAAAGGACATGACACACATGATCACCCCCTTCGGCCAGTGGCGACAGTCAGTGAGGAGAGGCACAGGGTTGATTCATTATTACACCCACCACGTGGAAGACAGCAGATGGTTAGCAAGTTAGGTAGCTATAATAGGATTAGCAGTAGTGTCGAACTTAAGTTATAAAAGTGTACATAGTGTAAATAAATGTGTTAAAGTTATTTACACGTCTCGACCTTCCTTGACAAATGCAATGCAAGGAAGCCGCTTATGTCACGAAGGAAACATAACAAAACATGCAGGACCACCAGCTGTTTCCAGGCCCTGTCTGCATACTGTGCCCCTGTTCCCATCCATCCTGTCCCTGGTCAGGTTGTCATAACCTGTGTGTCACATCCAGGACCCACATCACACTTCTTAAGCTCCCAGCAGATGCTCTCTTCCCTCGCTCACTTCCATCTGTAGGACCTGCCCAAAAAAGCACCTAAGCATGGAGGTGATCTGTGGCAAAATGTGACCCTTTTCACTGCACAATCATGTGCCACCCTGCTGGTGTGATAACACACAGCCCATCCAGTGAGAAGAACACAGTAGACCCCACTGGGGAGACAGGACAGGGTTGCTGAGCCTGTCGCTGACATGGGTTGTGGCAGCCACCAGTACCCCTGTTGACAGGGATGGGTGGCGAGCATAGAGCCTCCCCTGGACCACTCACTGGTGGGGGCAGGTATGCAGTGTAGAAGGCAACATATCAGGGACAACGGCTAAGACTAGGGGTGGGGTTTGGGGGGGGGGAACATGTGGAGGGTGGAGCAGAAATGCAACTCAGGGTCACTGTATAGCCTGTTGGATCTGGATGGGCATGAATTTTAGAGTACAGGCAAGAATTCTTTCCATCTACCTGGCCGCAACTGCTGTTGAGGATACATGGAGGCTAGAGGCAAAGGGCCTGCTCAGGGAGCACCCTGAACCAAGAGGAGCCTGCCACAGAAGAGTAGTAGCTCGCCGATGAGGCTGGAGAGCCAGCCATCCAACAGGCCTCGGAGGAGGTGCGAAGGTGGTGTCGCATCAGGCCACATTTATAACATAGTTATAATATAACTATTCTTCGAGGATCTGCTGGACCGCTTGTGCCGTCAAAGACTCCAGCTAACCAGGAAGACTGTGCAGCATTTGTGCCAGATTAAGGCATACCTGGCACCACTGAGGAGGACAGCCACTCCCAGTGGCCATCTTTCTGGGTTACTCCAAGGTTTCTTTGTGGTTCGGACACAATGTAATTAAGAGAACAATGACAGGCGTTTGTCTACTTTATTCGTAAGAATAATATAATATAAGAATACAATATAAAAATAATATAAAACAAGAAGATAACACAAGAAACTCACGACCATCTGCTCGTCGAGGACCCCAGGGTAGGCGGCGGCTCCTGGCACCTGTCACGTCTCAGGTCCGAGGTGAAGTCCAGCGAACAAGCAGAAGGGCCTCTTGGTTGTACAGTGGAATAAACAAGTCTAGGAGAGATAAGCGACTGGGAAAGTCAGCAAGCTGTTGCAAATAATTGGATGAATAAAGTATTAAACAATCATATCTTGGTATGAGAATGCCTGAGTTTGAACATCTGGCGCTATATGTCCCAGTCAACATCCTGGCCCTGGAAGGCTGCCAAGTATCCTCACAGCAGTCAGAATTAGCCCATCCCTTACACCATTGAGGTGATGGTCGCCTTGGACCTTTATGCCTCTGGGTTTTACCTGCAATCATCATAGTTCACTTTCATGTGTCATTGTAGATGAGGCATAGATTCCAGGAAATCAGGTTCCACTGGCCAGTTCACCATACAAAAGGCCTTTGGGCAATGGGCCATCATCCATCCAATGTACATGGTTGAGCCAGCGCAGATAACATTGGATTAGCAATGAGTGTGCGCTGATGGAATTAACATGCTCCAGGACCTCTGGGTTCGTGACCTTGAGCTGTCAAGGGACGCTGAGTACACCTCTAAGACAGCAAAGGTAGAAACTGTTCAGCCTTTTATTCTGCGTAGCATATGTTACCCAGGTCGCACCACTGTAGAGGAGTGTGCTGAAGGTGCAGGTTTGGTAGACTTACAGTTTGGTGTTTTCATTCATGTTGCTGTTGTTCTACACTCTCTTACTCAGCTTGGACATAACAACTGCAAACTTTGAGATGCATCTGTTTATTTCAGCATTGAATAATAGCTTGCTGGTGATTGTGGAGCCTAGATATGTAAAGCTATCAACAAACTCCTGTGTTATATTGTCAATGCTAATAGAGGGCAGCATGGTCATGTCCTGCACAATGACATTTGTCTTCCTAATACTGATAACCAAATCAAATTCTTTGAAGATGTGGAACGGTCCGGGTTGCTGCTGGAAATGTTTCCTGGTATGGACTGCAAGTGCATTATCATTAGCGTGGAACAAATCTTTGATAAGAACTTGATGCGCCTTTGTCTTGGACCTCAGGCAGGCAAGACTGAACAGCTTTCTGTCAGTTCTGATATAAAGGTTGATACCCTCTGTTGGTGAACTGAAGGCAGATAACAGAAGCAAAGAGAATAATACACCAAAGAGTGTTGGTGCCAGAAAGCAACCCTGAGCTGTTTTGGCAGGCAGCCAATTTTCTCCTGCAGCTTAAATATACCACCTGTGTTCAGATGGTTAAATCCCTTGTTGTTTCTCTGGCAGCAGCCAGACTGAGAAGATCATGTCAATTATCAATCTTGCAGTTCTGAAACCCCACTGAGATTGAGTCTGCAGTTTAAGGATCTAGAATAGACTTTGGCAAAATGTGATAGTGATATTTAAAATGATGAGAGGGTTAAGTTGTTTGGGTAGAAAGACTGTTTGAAATAGATAGTTCAGGAAGAAGCTGAAGATGTGAGTTTAGAACAAGGTTAGACAGCAAGAGGTTTTTATTTTCAAAGAAGGTTGTGGCCTTGAGAACATGTTGAAGCTGATCCAGTGAGTGGGGTGCACTGTCAATAATTCAAAAGGGTTATGGTCAAATTCTTGGCTGAGGCCATTGTCAATGTGTACAAATCCAGGTTGTTAGTTAATATGCCTCATGGTTACTGTAGTCCTGTGCACTCATTTTGTACATAATTCTAAGATCAGTGAGTAATGTGCCAGGATAATTCTCCTGCTGAAGTGGTCTTGGGTATTTTAATCTTTTTGCCTTTTCTAAATAAGGTTACCTGGGAACACTGAGGCTCATTATGCTTAGATACACTCAATGAGCAGCTGTTGTTTCCAATTGTATGTTTGGATGTACAAGTAGCCAGTCCATTCCTAGACAAAGACAAAGTTAATATTGTACAAATCCTCTATGCACCCATACCCCTATTGTTCTTTTTGCACATGAAATGGCCTGAATGGACTGCCCAACACTTTCCATGGGAGCACACACATCACAAATATAAATTACATCAGGTACAGGGCATACAAACATAAAAGTGCACCTGTGTGGTGGTATGTATTAGGGGTCATGTGGGACTGTGAAGCCGAGATGCTATTGGCTGACAGATCCCGGGTCCTGGTTGGCTGTCGACTCCTGGCTCCGCCCTGAAGGCGGAGTATAAGAACCCGAGCTTCTCCCCGCAGCTTCATTCTGTTGCTGAGCTGCTGGGGACAAGCATCGCTTAATAAAGCCTGGATCGACTTCATGACTTCTCGCCTCTCGTAAGTCATTGTGCACTACAATTTATTCAGCGAGCTTAAAAGACTATGGAACTCCGGATCGCCCCGGAATGCCTGCGGTCAGCCCACACGCAGCGAACTCGGCAGCAGTATTTAAACACTGGCAAGCATGCTTTGAAGGCTACCTCCGAATGGCCCCCGGCAGGATCACAGAAGACCAGAAAATGCAGGTCCTGCATTCGAGGGTAAGCCCGGAAATTTACCCTCTCATAGAAGACGCAGAGGATTTCCCGACGGCGCTCGCATTGCTGAAGGGCATCTACGTTCGGCCCATTAACCAGGTCTACGCGTGCCACCAACCCGCGACGAGACGGCAAAGTCCCGGAGAATCGCTAGAAGAATTCTACGCCGCGCTGCTAATTTTGGGACGGGGCTGCAGCTGCCCGCCGATGAACGAGATCGAACACACGGACCTGCTAATTCGCGATGCATTTGTGGCAGGTATGAACTCTCCCCTAATCCGCCAAAGACTTTTAGAAAGAGAGTCGCTAGGACTCTCAGAGGCACGGGCCCTTGCAGCTTCCCTAAATGTGGCCTCGCAAAACGCCCGCGCCTACGGCCCCGACCGCGCGGCAGCCCCTTGGGCTCCGTGGACCCCCATCGTGACAAACTCCCCCCCCTCGCAAGCTTGCGTGGTTAAAGCACCAGACCATCCCGGGGGGGCCCGCTGCTATTTCTGCGGACAAGCGAAACACCCCCGGCAGCACTGCCCGGCCCGCGCAGCTATTTGTAAAAGCTGCGGCAAGAAGGGCCATTACGCGGCAATGTGCTGGTCCCGGGGGGGTCGCCGCAATCCCCGGAGAAGAACGAGCCCAACACATCCCAAATGCTCCCCAACCCCCCCAGCGCCCCATGTGCAACCCGCGGGCGCCGCCATTTTGGGTCCCGGGCACCACGAGGGGAGAATGGGCGCTGCCATCTTGTGACCCGCCAGCCATGTGCGATTCATGAGGGCGGCCATTTTGTCCACCCCCGACCACGTGCGATCCATGGGGGCGGCCATTTTGTCCACCCCCGGCCACATGCGATTCATGGACGCCACCATCTTGGTTGACAACAAAGGACCCCAGCATCGACGGCTCCATGGGGTCCGAAGAAGACGCCGCGACACTACTACCACGACTGGCTTCGGTGACACTGGATCAATCGCGGCCCCGGACGCTCCAGACGATGACAACAACGGTGCTGGTCAACGGATACGAGACGCCATGCCTGATCGACTCCGGGAGCACTGAAAGTTTTATTCACCCAGACACGGTAAGACGCTGTTTTCTGACCATCCATCCAAGCACGCAAAAGATTTCCCTAGCTGCAGGATCCCACTCCGTAGAGATCAAAGGGTTCTGCATCGTGAACCTAACGGTGCAAGGGAGGGAGTTTAAGAACTACAGGCTCTACGTCCTTCCCCAACTCTGCGCGCCCACATTACTGGGATTAGATTTCCAGTGTAACCTGCAGAGCCTAACATTCCAATTCGGCGGCCCAATACCCCCACTCACTATCTGCGGCCTCGCAACTCTCAAGGTTGAACCGCCGTCCTTGTTTGCAAACCTCACCCCGGATTGCAAACCCATCACCACTAGGAGCAGACGGTACAGCGCCCAGGACCGGATATTTATTCGGTCTGAAGTCCAGCGGTTGCTGAAGGAAGGCATAATCCAGGCCAGCAATAGTCCCTGGAGAGCCCAGGTGGAAGTAGTAAAGACCGGGGAGAAGCAAAGGATGGTCGTAGACTATAGTCAGACCATCAACAGGTACACGCAGCTAGATGCGTACCCTCTCCCCCGCATATCCAACATGGTCAATCGGATTGCCCAGTATAAGGTCTTTTCCACCGTGGACCTCAAGTCCGCCTACCACCAGCTCCCCATCCGCCCAGGTGACCGCAAGTACACCGCCTTTGAGGCAGACGGGCATCTATACCACTTCCTAAGGGTCCCATTTGGTGTCACAAACGGGGTCTCGGTCTTCCAACGGGAGATGGACCGAATGGTTGACCAGCACGTGTCGCAGGCCACGTTCCCGTATCTCGACAACGTAACCATCTGCGGCCACGATCAGCAGGACCACGACGCCAACCTCCAAAAGTTCCTCCAGACCGCTAACGCCCTGAACCTCACATATAACGAGGAAAAGTGCGTTTTTAGCACAAACCGGTTGGCCATCCTGGGATACGTAGTGCGCAATGGGATAATAGGCCCTGACCCCAAACGCATGCGCCCCCTTATGGAATTCCCCCTCCTCCACTGCTCCAAAGCCCTGAAACGTTGCCTGGGTTTCTTTTCATATTACGCCCAGTGGGTCACCCAGTATGCAGACAAGGCCCGCCCGCTAATACAGTCCACTACCTTCCCCCTGTCGACAGAGGCTCGCCAGGCCTTCAGCCGCATCAAAGCGGATATCGCAAAGGCCACGATGCGCGCCATCGACGAGTCCCTCCCCTTCGAGGTTAGGAGCGACGCACCCGACGTAGCTCTGGCGGCCACCCTTAACCAAACGGGCAGACACGTGGCCTTTTTCTCCCGGACCCTCCACGCCTCAGAAATCCGCCACTCCTCAGTGGAAAAGGAAGCCCAAGCCATAGTGAAAGCTGTGCGACATTGGAGGCATTACCTGGCCGGCGGGAGATTCACTCTCCTCACCGACCAACGGTCGGTAGCCTTCATGTTCGATAATGCACAGCGGGGCAAAATTAAAAATGACAAGATCTTGCGGTGGAGGATCGAACTCTCCACCTACAACTAGAGATCTTGTATCGTCCCGGAAAGCTGAACGAGCCGTCCGATGTCCTATCCCACGGCACATGTGCCAACGCACAAATAGACCGCCTCCAAGCCCTCCACGAGGACCTCTGCCACCCGGGGGTCACTCGATTCTACCATTTCGTAAAGTCCCGCAACTTCCCCTACTCTGTGGAGGAGGTCCGTACAGTCACCAGGAACTGCCACATCTGCGCAGAGTGGAAACCGCTCTTTTTCAGGCCGGATGGAGCGCCCCTGATCAAGGCTTCCCGCCTTTGTACGCCTCAGTTTGGATTTCAAAGGCCCCCTCCCCTCCACCCACCGCAACGCATACTTCCTGAACGTGGTGGACGAGTACTCTCGTTTCCCCTTCACCATCCCCTGCCCCTACATGACAGCGGCCACAGTCATTAAAGCCCTTGGCACCATATTCACAATGTTCGGTTGCCCCGCGTATATCCATAGCGACAGGGGGTCCTCATTCATGAGTGACGAGCTGCGCCAGTTCCTGCTCAGCAAGGGCATAGCCTCGAGCAGGACGACCAGCTACAACCCCCGGGGGAACGGGCAAGTACAGAGGGAGAACGGCACGGTCTGGAAGACATGTCCTACTGGCCCTACGGTCCAGGGATCGCCCAGGTTCCCGGTGGCAGGAGGTCCTCCCGGACGCTCTCCACTCCATCCGGTCGCTGCTGTGTGCCACCACTAACCAAACGCCTCATGAGCGCCTCCTTGTCTTCCCCAGGAAGTCCTCCTCCGGAACGTCGCTGCCGACCTGGCTGGCGGCCCCAGGACCCATCTTGCTCCGGAAACATGTGCGGGCGCACAAATCGGACCCGTTGGTCGAGAGGGTTCACCTTCTCCACGAGAACCCGCAGTACGCCTACGGGCGTACCCCGACGGCTGACAGGACACGGTCTCCCTGCGGGACCTGGCGCCCGCCGGCAACACACACACCCCCCCGACACCGATCATCCCCTCCCTGCCACTGGCGCACCCCGCGACCGCCCCCTTCCCGGGGGGGAAAGGAACTCCTCCCGTGCCCGCCCAGGAGTAAAACAGGAACAAACACCGAAACGCTCCCGGAGACGACAACGCCTGAGCAAGCACCTGCACCACCACCGGGGCTGAGGCGATCGACGAGGAAGACCAGACCGCCCGCTCGACTCGTGGAATCCGCATGACACCAAGAATGTTGTTGTAACAAACATTTTGCTAATATTGTAAATAGTTCGCACAAACTTGTACATAGCCCAGTGTAGAGCTAAAACTGTAGTAACACTGTCCGAAATTTTCCTTCCCGGGCCAGCCTTGTAAACCCCTACCACCATGCGAACCACCACCCCGCCGGGTTCCTTTTTATCAAGGGGTGAATGTGGTGGTATGTATTAGGGGTCACGTGGGACTGAGAAGCCGAGATGCTATTGGCTGACAGATCCCGGGTCCTGGTTGGCTTCCGACTCATGGCTCCGCCCTGAAGGCGGAGTATAAGAACCCGAGCTTCTCCCCGCAGCTTCATTCTGTTGCTGAGCTGCTGGGGACAAGCATCGCTTAATAAAGCCTGGATCGACTTCATCACTTCTCGTCTCTCGTAAGTCATTGTGCGCTACAACCTGTAAATTAGGTCATAGCAGGGGGGAAATGGTAATACAGTATAAAAGACTCTTTATCTACGTGCTCACAGCATTCATAACAAGATGGAGGAATGAACAGTACAATCAGAAATAAATGAGTATGATATGAAAGCCATTACATATGGCTATCATATCATATGTAATGGCTACAAAGTGACTAAGACTGGGAACTGAATATGTAAAGGTATTTGACATTGATCGTAAGAGCGAGGAGATATTGTAGCTCTGTTTATAAAGGGTGAGATCTATGGGCGGCATCGTGGCACAGTGGTTAGCACTGCTACTGGGTTTGATCCTGGCCCAGGGTCACTGTCTGTGTGGAGTTTGCACATTCTCTCCGGGACTGCATGGGTTTCACCCTCATAACCTAAAGATGTGCAGGTTAGGTGGATTGGCCATGCTAAAATGGCTGTTAATTGGAAAAAAAATAATTGGGAACTTGTAAAAAATATATAAGGATGAGATCACGGCAGTAATGAGAAATGATTTTAGCTTAGAAAGTCAAGGTGTAGGATTTTCTGGTTGTTCACGCTGGTAGGATCTTACGGTCCCGCTGATGGCACTTCCCCGCTAAGGGTTTCCCAGTGGTGAAGGGTGCATTCAGTGGGAAATCCCATTGACAATAGTTGGCTACTAAAGAGCCTCCCTCTGCTGCAGCAGAACATACCAAAGAGGAGGAGGAAAATCCCACCCGTAGAACTTATTTCAATTGAGATAAGAAATAGCAAGGGAAAGAAGGCATTGGTGGGAATAGATTACAGTCCCTTTAACAGTAACTACACTTTAGGACAAACTATAAATCTAGAAATATTGGGGATTTGTATGAAAAGTACTAGAATCATTGTGAGAAAATATTATCTTCATATAGATTGGATGAATGACCTTAGCATAGGTAGCCTTGAGATTGATTTCATAGAACATATTCAGGCCTTTATCGCATGGAAAATGGAATATAAATGTAAGGAAGTCTTGCTACAACTGTGCAGGGCATTTGTGAAACCACACCTTATTTACGAAGGGCTAAACTTGCAGTTCAGAGAAGTTGATTAGGTTAAAAGGGTTGTCTTATGAGGAAAGGCAGCGGACTTGTACTCATTGGAGTTTAGAAGACTAAAAGGTGATCATATAGAAAGAGAATGGTTCTGAGGTGGGCTTAACAGGTAGGTGCTGAGAGGATGGCTTGAATTATCGCTCCCTTCACTCCCAGGTTGGAACAATTCCCAGCTCTGCAAACCCGACCTGGGAGAAATGCCCCAGCGGGTTGGATTTTCGGTCCGTCGGAGTGATTGAAAATGGGAGTCATGGCGGGAAGCCCAGAATGAGTGCAGAGGCTGCCAGGTGGGGAGGCGGCTTAACAGATGGCCTACCTTGGCACTGTGTCAAACTGCTTTGTTAAAGCAATAAAACATAAACATCCCTCAGCCTTCATACCCCGTCAACTTTCTCACACACCTGCCAGGCCACATCCATGACAACCAATGGCACATTATGCCTCCCACCCACCACCCCATAGCCCCTCATACACTCCATGCCAACCTATAGTTCTCGATCTATCCCCACTATGGCCCCTCATATCCTCCATGGTGGTCTATGCTTCTCTACCCATTCCCAAGGTCCTTTTTAGCACCTATGTCAATTTTCTGCCAACCCACGATCCCCTTTGCCATTGTACCTGAGTGCCACTCACTCATTATCCAGGATTCACAGACCTCAGGAGTCATCCAGAGATTAAATAAAGTCTTTAGCTTTTGTTAATCACTTACAAAAACAAGCACTGAAATTCATGGTCTCACTGCAAATAATCTTGCCACATGAAGCTGTCAATTAAACTATGATTGGAAAGGTACCTTGCTGTGATAATAGAAGGTTGTGAAATCAGTCATGGAACAATAATATCCTTCAGGCTTATATCAATAGACAGACTGAAACAGCAAGCAGGCACAGATTTTTATTAAATACTGCGGACAGGTGTTTTTTCTCATTTAGAACATAAGAAATAGGAGAGGTTTTATTTCTCAAATATTTAAAGGGAAGCACTTTTAACTTCCCTGTAGGTTTGATAGTTCCTTTTACAGTTCCAATGAGCTTGGCAGCTCCATTGAGTTTATACACTTTTTACATGCATTCATATCTACTTTTAACAATCCCAAAGGGCACTCTACCTCTCTCAAAGGGCAGCTTACCTCTCCCGCATGTACCCCTGGACCAAACCCGAAAGGGTACCTTACCTCTCCAAAAGAGTGCCCCAGATATCCAAGCAAGTCCACAGTGTTTAGAACTGTTCCTACCAGGTCTAATCTGCAAATAGTGTTTCCCCCTTCTAGTTGATGTAAATCTGGCATGACTAGAGGCTGGTGCTGTTTTGTTGGGACAACTGCCTCCTAGGACTACTGATGTTCAATTTTGAAACTATCCCATTCTGCCTCCCCCCGCACCCCCCCCGCAGCCCCCCCCACCCCCCCCCCCCCCACCCCCACCCCCACCCCCACCCCCGCAACACCCTGCAAAACTGGTAGGAACCATGTTCCGGGTTAGGTTGTCCTGATCTGGGCCTCCGTAGCCATTTTCCGAATAATGGAGAGGCTCTTCATATTTACGAAAATTCAGGCCAATATTCCCCCATGGGAGAATCCAAGATGAAGGGGAACAGTTTCAGAATAATGGGTCTCACATTTAAGATGACGTTGAGGACAAACTTCCTCTCTCAAAGGTTATTCACCTTTGTAATTCTCTACCTCAGAGAGCAGTGGAGGCCAAGTCATTGAATATTTTTAAAGCTGTTTTAAGACAGATTTTAATCTACAAGGTAGTCAATAGTTAGACGGGCCAGGCAGGAAAATGGAGTTAAGAGTCTCGGTCAGATCAGCCAAATTTTTATTGAATGGCAGAATGGGCTTGAGGGGGCCACATAGCCTAACTCTACTATTTCTTACGTTCTAAATAACATTGCCTGAAGTAAGACATTTCCCCAAACCTTTTGCTTGGCATTGAGTCAAATATTACATTCAAAGGTATGGGGCAGGATTCTCCGAGCCGAAATCGCGCTCAGCGCGGGGGCGAGAATGGACGATCGGGTCCGACACCGCTCCCACGATTCTCCAGTCCCTGGAGAATCACCACCAATCGGGCACGCCTGGTCAACACTGAGCCGGTCGGGGGCCATTGAAATAGGACCCCGCAGCGATTCTCCAGGTGCAGCTGGCCGAGTTCCTGCCGGCGTGGTTCTCTCATGGTTCCACCTGGCAGGCAGACGGGAACACAACTTCTGGATGAGGCATCATTCTTCACATGTTCCGAACATTCGTTGCCATTTTGTCCTTCTGGACCAAATCAGTGAATGCCATGGAGATTGTGATGATCCAAATCCATTCATACTCATCTTACTATCAGAAGCACATTTATCTGAATATGGTGCAGTGGTACTAACACTGAAATAGTAATTCCAATCCTCAGGCTAATGTTCAGGAGACACGGGTTCAAATCTCACCATGGTAGCTGGTGGAATTAAAATTCAATTAATAGCTCTGGAATTGAAAGCTGGCCTCATTTAAGGTGACCATGAAACTATCTTTTTATTGTCAAAAAATAAATCTGGTTTACTAATGTCCTTGGGAAGGAAACCTACCATCCTTATTTCCTCTGGCCTATATGTGACTCTATTTCCACAGTAATGTGATTGACTCTTAATTGCTTGCTGCAATAGCTGAGAAAGTCACTCCCCACACAGTTCAAAGGCAATTAGGGATGGGAAACAAATTCTGACCTTGCCAGCAATGTCCGCATTACAAAAGAATAAATGAAAACATACCTGTACTGATTGAAAAATATGTATCATAGCATTTGGGGAGGTGGCATCCGAGAATTCAGCATCAATAATATGGATCTTAACTTTTACCAAGGGAGTGCTATTTTAGGATTTAACGCCATGGGGATAAATGAAGTTGAGAGATTCAACAACTGTGAAATTATATTATTTAGCACACTCCATTGGCAGTATTTGAGGTGAGGCCTTGGTGTTTGGAACCACAGGAAGTCTTGGGTGGGATTTTCAGTTGGCTGACGTGAAATTGGGAAATGCAATTGGGCAGAGAATAGGTACCAACGCCAAAATCGTGGTGGGCCCCTATTTAATGCCAAATCGCAATTCTCTGTCATCTCAACATTGGCGTCAAAGCGGCCTGGAACACACATACAGTAAACACCGTTTGCATACTATTAGTGGGCCTGACCTAGTATTCTCAATGGTCTCTGCGATTCTCCGTTTCTGATAGGCCGAGTTCCAGACGGCACAATTCACTTGTGTTTTTAAAAATCGTGAAACCGGCATTGAGGCTGTGGTGAATGTATTACTGCTACCATTCACCATTGTAATTTCATTACATTGTATTGTATTATGTTGATGCCCTTGTGGGCTCCGCCTGTGGCTCCGCCCACTCGGGGAGGTATATTGAGCTGCAGCCTGTAGGCGGCACTCAGTACAGAGCAGTCGCAGGCAGGCACAGTTCTAGCTGATTAAAACCACTGTTCACTTCAACTCTCCGCCTCATGTGAATTGATGGTCGCATCAATTTAATCAGCTACAATATCGCTATGGAAGCCGCCCTCAAACCTGATCGACTGGAACTCGACCCAGAGGCAGCTGAAGCCAAAGGAATTTTTTCGCACTGGCTCCGCTCTTTTGAGGCCTACCTCGCCACCTCCTCCTCGCCCGTCAACACCGAGGAACAGAAACTGAGTCTCCTCCATGCCCGGATGAGCCACAGAATCTCCGTGCAGATCGAGGAAGCGACCACGTATGCAGACGCGGTCGCAATCCTGAAAAGGCAGTACGTGAGGCCGGTGAACGAAGTGTTCGCGCAGCATCTCCTTACCACTCGTCGTCAACACCCCGGGGAATTGCTGGAGGGATACCTACGCGATCTGAAGGTACTCGCTCGACACTGCAACTACAAGGACGTCACGGCCTCACAGCAGATGGAACTTGCCATCTGGGACACCTATGTGGCTGGAGTCCGGTCCAACTACGTCAAACAGCATTTGCTCGAAAAGGACACCCTCGACCTAGAAGTGACGGTAAAACTATCCACCTCCTTAGAAGTAACGTTTCAGAGCCTCAATGCTTTCCACTCCGACCACACGATCCCCTTGTGGACACCCGACCAGAGGGTGTCCCAGGCCTGTGCCGCGCAGCTGCCCGCCCAACCCGGGGGGCTATTTCTGCGGTCAGAACCAGCACCTCAGGCAGCGTTGCCTGGCTCGGAACACGACCTGTAGCGACTGCGGCAAGAAAGGACACTTTGCCAAAGTCTGTCTGGCCAGATCCAAAGCTCCTAAATCACAGGCCCAACTTTCAGACTCACAAGCCCGCAGACCCTGCAGTGTGGCTGCGTGCCTTCCGGTACCGCCCCCTTCGGACGCGTCATCAGCCTCGTGCTGTCTGTGGGGGCAGCCATCTTTAACCCTACCCGACACATGCGACTCATGGGGGCTGCCATCTTGGCCGCCATCTCCAACGCCGCCCGACACATGCGACCGATGGGGGCCGCCATCTTGGCCGCAATCTTCAATGCCGCCCTACACGTGCAACCGACAGGGGCCGCCATCTTGGGACCGCCCCCCCCCCACCTCCGACCACGCCGGCTACCCGCAGCTCGGCGCTGTCACCCTCGACCAGTCATGGCCCAAGCACCTCAGGAACTTGATGATGACCGTCCGGGTCAATGGGCACGAAACTCCCTGCCTGTTTGACTCTGGGAGCACGGAGAGCTTCATACATCCAGACACGGTAAGGCGCTGTTCTCTCCAAATTTCCCCCGCATTCCAAACAATCTCCCTCGCTTCCGGATCGCATTCAGTGTAGATCCAGGGGTACTGTGTCGCGAATCTCGCGATACAGGGCGCCGAGTATGCCAATTTTAAACTATATGTCCTCCCCGACCTCTGCGCTCCTCTCCTGTTAGGACTGGACTTCCAATACAACCTCAGGAGCCTGACCCTGAAGTTCGGAGGGCCCCTACCTCCTCTCACCGTATGTAGCCTCGCGACCCTTAAGGTCGCCTCTCCCCCGATCTTTGCGGACCTCACCGCCGACTGTAAACCCGTCGCCACCAGGAGCAGGCGGTACAGTGCTCAGGACAGGACTTTTATCAAGTCAGAGGTCCAGCGGCTCTTGAGGGAGGGGGTCATCGAGGCCAGCAACAGCCCCTGGAGAGTCCAAGTGGTGGTCGTCAGGACCGGGGAAAAGAACCGGATGGTTGTAGACTGCAGCCAAACTATAAACCGGGACCCGCAACTCGATGCGTACCCTCTTCCCCGGATAGCGGACATGGTTAATCAGATTGCACACTACCGGGTGTTCTCCACGGTAGATCTGAAGTCCGCATACCACCAGCTTCCAATCCACCCAGAATATCGCCACTGCACGGCCTTTGAGGCAGACGGCCGCCTCTTCCACTTCCTCCGGGTCCCCTTCGGTGTCACCAACGGGGTCTCGATCTTCCAAAGAACGATGGACCGAATGGTGGACCAGTATTGGCTGTGGGCCACATTTCCGTACTTGGACAACGTCACCATCTGCGGCCATGATCAGCAGGACCACAACGCCAACCTTCAGAAGTTTCTCCAAACCGCCCAAGCCCTCAATCTCACCTATAACAAGGAGAAATGCGTTTTCCGCACAACCCGACTGGCCATCCTCGGCTATGTCATGGAAAACGGAGTCCTAGGGCCCGACCCCGACCGCATGCACCCCCTCCTGCAACTCCCCCTCCCCCACTGCCCCAAGACCCTGAAAAGATGCCTCGGGTTCTTTTCATATTATGACCAGTGGGTCCCCAACTATGCGGACAAAGCCCGCCCACTTATCAAAGCCACCATCATCCCCCTGACGACTTGAGGCCTGCCTGGCCTTCAGCCGCAAACAAGGCAGATATTACCAAAGCCGCGATGCATGCGGTGGATGAGTCCATCCCCTTCCAGGTGGAGAGCAACGCGTCAGATGTCGCCCTGGCCGCTACCCTTAACCAGGCAGGCAGGCCCGTCGCCTTTTCTTCCTGTATCCTTTTTTTCCCGTACCCTCAACGCCTCCAGGATTCGACACTCCTCAGTCGAAAAAGAAGCTCCAGCCATTGTGGAAGCTGTGCGGCATTGGGGGCACTCCCTGACTTGTAGGAGGTTCACCCTCGTCACCGACCAATGGTCGGTAGCCTTTATGTTCAACAATACACAGCGGGGCAAGATCGAGAATGATAAAATCTTGAGGTGGAGGATCGAACTCTCCACCTATAACTACGATAGAGTATATCATTCCAGGAAGCTCAACAAGCCCCCAGGTGCCCTGTCCCATGGCACATGCGCCAGCGTGCAAGATGACCGACTCCGGGCCATACACAATGACCTCCGTCACCCGGGGTCACCCAGCTTCTCCACTTCAAGACCCGCAACCTGCCCTACTCCACCGAGGAGGTCAGGGCCATGACCAGGGACTGCCAAGTCTGCGCAGAGTGTAAGCCGCACTTCTATCGTCCAAACGAGGCCCAACAGGGGAAGGCATCCCGGCCCTTTGAGCGCCTCAGCATCGATTTCAAAGGGCTCCACCCCTCCACTGACCGCAAAGCATATTTTCTTAATGTCATTGATGAGTATTCCCGTTTCCCCTTTGCCATACTATGCCCCAACATGACCTCGGCCACTGTCATTAAGGCCCTGCATAGTATCTTCACCCTGTTCGGTTTCCCCACTTATGTCCACAGTGACCAGGGCTCCTCGTTTATGAGCGATGAGCTGCGTCAGTATGTGCTCGGTAAGGGCATTGCCTCGAGTAGGAATACCAGTTACAACCCCCGGGGAAGCGGACAGGTGGAGATGGAGAACATGACGGTGTGGAAGGCTGTCCTTCTGGCCCTACAGTCTAGGAGTCTCCCAGTTTCCCGATGGCAGGAGCTCCTCGCCGACGCGCTCCACTCCATTAGGTCACTCCTCTGCACAACCACGAATGAGACCCCTCATGACCGCCTATTTGTTTTCCCCAGGAAATCCAGCTCCCGGGTCTTGCTTCCGTCCTGGCTGACAACACCGGGGCCTATCCTCCTCCGAAAGCACGTGAGGAACCATAATTACGACCCCCGAGTCGAGAGGGTCCAGCTCCTTCACGCCAACCCCCAGTATGCCTACGTGGCGCACCACGACGGCCGACAAGAAACAGTCTCCCTCCAGGATCTGGCACCCGCCGGTTCCCCTGCCACCATCACCTACCCCCCCCCACCCCACCCTACACCGAACACCGCCCCCACCCCTACATGGCCTACACCCACCTCACCCCATCACCAACCTACAGTGATGAAGCTCCAGAAGAGATGCTCCCGGAGTCAACGAGCCCAACACCCGTGCCCACAACGATGATTTCAACACTCGTGCCCGCAGCGAAACCAGAGCTCAGGCGATCGCAGCGAACGATCAAGGTGCCAGACAGACTCGATCTGTGAGCCCCCTTCACCCCTGCTGGACTTCAATTTTTAACAGGGGGTGAATGTGTTGAATGTATTACTGCTACCATTCACCATTGTAATTGCATTACATTGTATTTTATTATGTTGATGCCCTTGTGGGCTCCGCCCCCTCGGGGGAGGTATATAGAGCTGCAGCCTGTAGGCAGGACTCGGTACAGAGCAGTCGCAGGCAGGCACAGTTCTGGCTGATTAAAACCACTGTTTACTTCAACTCTCCGTCTTGTGTGAATTGAAGGTCGCATCATTGGCTGATGATAGAGAGAGAGGAGGTAGGAAACAGAGAGGTGCGACTGTGGGCTGCCAGACCACACACTGGCCGGGAAGGCTGATGCGGGGGGGGGTCCCTGCCGGTGGGAAGGGCGGGGCATTGGGGGGACAGGCTGAGTAGCCAGGATGACCCTTCCCATGGGACTGGGGTGGTGCGAAGGCATGGACTGCCATTTCCGCGGCCTGCAAGGCAGCCATATTGCTGTGCACCTCACTGACCACCCAACTTGGCCCATGGTTCTGCAGAGTGACACTGGCCATATATGTGCCTCCGCCTATCCACCCATGCACCCCACCCTCCGCCTTAACAAGCCCCACCCGGCCACCAGACGCCGGCAGGGCAACAGGCGGCCCACCCAGGGCCACGCACTACGGGGGCACTGGGTGGGCGACACGGAGCATAAGGCTGGCAAGGGCAGTGCTAGCTGAAGGACAGGCACCAGGGCCAGAGGCCCCCACTGAACCTGGAACTGATGGGGCCAGGATTGTGGGGATGGGGGAGGAACATGTGGGCACAGGGTCCACAGCACCAACCGGGGACACCATTGGAACTGGTTGGGCATGGGGGTATGCAACATGCTAAAATGGTGGCCTTTCACCCCTTCAGAAAATGGATATTGGAATTCAACGAGCATTGGTGGTCTTCTTCCTAGTCGCCGCAGCCCTGGGGAATGCTTTGCAGCTGAACGAGCTGGAGCTACTCGAGGAGATGGAAGCTACAGCAGCAGAGCGTGCAGCAGCGGAGGGTGCCGCAGAGGAACAGCAGGCAGCCGCCCAGGATGGAGAGCTGGACGCCCAACAGGACGAGGAGGGGAAGTAGGTGGCAAGGAGGCATGAAGTGGCTTTGTGTGTACGGCAGCGCCTGTCATTCGAGGACTTACTGGATGGGCACGCTGTCAAAGACTCCGGCTGAACCGGGCGACAATGTGATATGTCTGCGAGATCATGGCACACTGACACCGCGGGGGGTATGGGGGAGTACATCCGCTCCCAGTGGTCTTCAAGGTGACGGTCGCCCTGAGCGTTTACGCCATGCCACGGACTCCTTCCAGGCGCTGAGTGGGGACCTGTCCGGGATCTCACACAGCTCCGGGCACAGATGCATCCGTGCCATCACTGAGACCCTGTATGCCCAGGCGCCACAATATATCAAGTGTCACATCAGCCAGTGACTGGGCCATCTCCCTCTGGGACTGGGCCACCTCCTGTGTCTGCGCCATGTCGGCCAGCACCTGGGCAATGCCGCCGCCATTCCCAGCCATGGCCTGCTGTGACTGGGCCATGCTCAGGAGTGCCACTGCGATATCCAGGTGGCTCTGACATATGGCTGCATGTGAGACGGCAACCCTTCCTGGGACTCAGCCAGTGCCTGCACAGAATGCCCCAGGTCTTGGACATGCTGATCC
Source organism: Scyliorhinus torazame (assembly GCF_047496885.1). NCBI lineage: Eukaryota > Metazoa > Chordata > Chondrichthyes > Carcharhiniformes > Scyliorhinidae > Scyliorhinus > Scyliorhinus torazame. The sequence goes on along the minus strand of NC_092714.1, from coordinate 92,970,595 downwards.
ATAGCCAAAACCATCTTCCCCAATGCCTCCAACGCAGACGCCACCCAGGCGGTATTGGCCTGGGTGGCATGCATTATTGGCACCACCTCCTGCTCCTGCTCTTGCATGTGGTTGGAGTCCTCCAACTGCACCTGCAGGAACTGGATCTCGGCGACAAGCCTTCATGTAGTCCATGGCTCTGCGACTGCATCTCTATTGAATCACACGTGGTACATAAGAACATAAGAACTAGGAGCAGGAGTAGGCCATCTGGCCCCTCGAGCCTGCTCCACCATTCAATGAGATCATGGCTGATCTTTTGTGGACTCAGCTCCACTTTCCGGCCCGAACACCATAACCCTTAATTCCTTTATTCTTCAAAAAACTATCTATCTTTATCTTAAAAACATTTAATGAAGGAGCCTCTACTGCTTCACTGGGCAAGGAATTCCATAGATTCAGAACCCTTTGGGTGAAGAAGTTCCTCCTAAACTTAGTCCTAAATCTACTTCCCCTTATTTTGAGGCGATGCCCCCTAGTTCTGCTTTCACCCGCCAGTGGAAACAACCTGCCTGCATCTATCCTATCTATTCCCTTCATAAACTTTTATGTTTCTATAAGATCCCCCCTCATCCTTCTAAATTCCAATGAGTACAGTCCCAGTCTACTCAACCTCTCCTCGTAATCCAACCCCTTCAGCTCTGGGATTAACCTAGTGAATCTCGTCTGCACACCCTCCAGTGCCAGTACGTCCTTTCTCAAGTAAGGAGACCAAAACTGAACACAATACTCCAGGTGTGGCCTCACTAACACCTTATACAATTGCAGCATAACCTCCCTAGTCTTAACCTCCATCCCTCTAGCAATGAAGGACAAAATTCCATTTGCCTTCTTAATCACCTGTTGCACCTGTAAACCAACTTTTTGCGACTCATGCACACACCCAGGTCTCTCTGCACAGCAGCATGTTTTAATATTTTTTCATTTAAATAATAATCCCTTTTGCTGTTATTCCTACCAAAATGGATAACCTCACATTTGTCAACATTGTATTCCATCTGCCAGACCCGAGCCCATTCACTTAGCCTATCCAAATCCCTCTGCAGACTTCCAGTATCCTCTGCACTTTTTGCTTTACCACTTATCTTAGTGTCATCTGCAAAGTTGGACACATTGCCCTTGGTCCCCAACTCCAAATCATCTATGTAGATTGTGAACAGTTGTGGGCCCAACACTGATCCCTGAGGGACACCACTAGCTACTGATTGCCAACCAGAGAAACACCCATTAATCCCCACTCTTTGCTTTCTATTAATTAACCAATCCTCTATCCATGCTACTACTTTCCCCTTAATGCCATGCATCTTTATCTTATGCAGCAACCTTTTGTGTGGCGCCTTGTCAAAGGCTTTCTGGAAATCCAGATATACCACATCCATTGGCTCCACATTATCTACCGCACTGTTAATGTCCTCAAAAAATTCCACTAAATTAGTTAGGCATGACCTGCCCTTAATGAACCCATGCTGCATCTGCCCAATGGGACAATTTCCATCCAGATGCCTTGCTATTTCTTCCTTGATGATAGATTCCAGCATCTTCCCTACTACCGAAGTTAAGCTCACTGGCCTATAATTACCCGCTTTCTGCCTACCTCCTTTTTTAAACAGTGGTGTCACGTTTGCTAATTTCCAATCCGCCGGGACCACCCCAGAGTCTAGTGAATTTTGGTAAATTATCACTCGTGCATTTACAATTTCCCTAGCCATCTCTTTTAGTACTCTGGGATGCATTCCATCAGGTCCAGGAGACCTGTCTACCTTTAGCCCCATTAGCTTGCCCATCACTACGTCCTTGGTGATAACAATCCTCTCAAGTTCCTCACCTGTCATAGCCTCATTTCCATCAGTCACTGGCATGTTATTTGTGTCTTCCACTGTGAAGACCGACCCAAAAAACCTGTTCAGTTCCTCAGCCATTTCCTCATCTCCCATTATTAAATCTCCCTTCTCATCCTCTAAAGGACCAATATTTACCTTAGCCACTCTTTTTTGTTTTATTTATTTGTAGAAGTTTTCACTATCTATTTTTATATTCTGAGCAAGTTTGCTGTCTGTTACAGAGCAAGTAATCATGGAGTTTCTTTGTACTCTGGAACTACACCGAGCATGACTGTTCACCTTTAATTCTTACTATCATCTCCTAAAACCAACTGGTGATGGCCAGATGTGTCCCCACTTATTTTGGAGCACCTGGCCACATTACTACTGTCTTGAGACTGCATGGTGTGTCTGCACCGCCATTTACTGGTTGGAGGTTGCATACCATCCATCTGTGATACTGCTCACAGGCATTTCACCACAATGTGGGGGTGAGGGGTGGTAGGGGTGAGGGGGGGGGGTGAGTGTGGGGGTGAGGGTGAGGGTGGTGTGGGGGTAGGGTAGGCGTAAAGGTGAGGGAGAGGGTGGTGTAGGGGTGAGGTTAAAGGTGGTGTGTGGGTGGCGATGAGGGTTGGGTGAGGGGGTGGTGAGGGTGAAGATAGTGTGGAAATGAGTGTGGGGGTGGGGGTGAAGGTGGTGTGGCGGTGGTGCTGGGGGAGGTGGTTAAACTCTTGTCATGGGGAAATGCAACTCAGCGGGGTCTCACCTCCTCGCCCACCGCCGAACTACACCCCGGCGACCTCCCTTTCCTCCGGGCCGACAACCACATCCAGGTCCCTCTGCTCTGCCTCGGGGAGGAGCCACAGGTCCAGTGCTCTCCCTCCAGTTTTCTCCTGCTCCAGTGGATGTGGGAGGCCTTCTCCTGGGGGGTAGGTGGATGCAAACAGAAAATGACTGTGTTAGACAGTTTTTTTTAAAATATAAATTTAGAGTACCCAATTCATTTTTTCCAATTAAGGTGCAATTTTGTGTGTTCACTCCACCTAACCTGCACATCTTTGGGTTGTGGGGACGAAACCCACGCAAACACGGGGAGAATGTGCAAACTCCACACGGACAGTGACCCAGAGCCGGGATCGAACCTGGGACCTCGGCACCTTGAGACTGCAGGGCTACCACTGCACCACCGTGTTGCCCTACAGTGTTAGTCAGTTGACACATGCAGCCAGTGGGTGGGTAGCTGGTGGCCTCAGTGGCCAGGGCATCCGGCCATGGTAACCAGTATGGGTACCGGCATGTGATGTAGGGTGGGGGTCCAGCTGCCCTCTAGGTTGTGGGGGAGTGGTAGGATTATGGGTATGTGGGACAGGGTTAGTGCCAGGGGCACAGTGCTGCCTACTCATCCTGGCCACCCTGAGGAGGTTGTGCAGTTTTTTACGACACTGCTGGCCAGCCCAGACAGTGTTGCTGTTGACGTTGACCACCTCTGCCACCTGTGCCCAGGCACACCGAATGGCGGCAGCTGGTAGCCTCCTTCCTGGGTCAGGGTACAGGGCCAACCGCCTCTTCTCCACCACATCCAGGAGGGTCTCCAACACAGGATACCGCTCTTCTCGCTGCCATCTTGTTGGCTGGGATGGTGTGTGTGGGGAATGCAGTGTGTATATGTAGCTTGTAAGTCTCCTGAGTGTCAATCGCAAAACGGGCGAATCCCATACCATTTCTCATTGGAATCAATTGTGTTCCACATGGAGCTGGTGCTAGCCCCTTAACAGTCGTTGGATCGGTCCAGGTGCGGCACCAGTTTTGCTATTGTAGAATTCCACGAGTCCTGCGCCAGCGTCAACACCTAGACTCATAAATAGAGAATCCAGCCGCTTGTACTCTAGCAACAGCGTTGCAAGTTTGTTTTTATAGCTGCAATAGCAAGGAAAATTATTTGTTTTCCTGGAGCTGTAAAAAGGTACCTTGGTTTAGTAGCACTGGGAAAGAAGGGGACAGAGGTGACAAGATAATCATTCCTGAAATGTGGACATTGCTGGCAAGGCCAACATTTATTGTCCATCCCTGTTTTCTCTCAAGAAGGTCGGTGTGAACTACCTTTTTGAATCACTGCAGTTCATGCGCTGCAGGTACATGCACAGTGCTGTCAGGTGGGAAATCCAAGGATTTTGACACAAGAATAATAAACGAACAGTAAAATATTTCCAAATCAGGGTGGTGAATGAATTGGAAGGAAACTTGCAAGTGCCCATTGTGGTGGTATGTATTAGGGGTAGTACGGTACCTGTGAAGCCGAGAGGCTATTGGCTGACAGGTCCAGGGTCCTGGTTGGATCTGCCGCCTGCTGGCCCTGCCCAGAAAGGCGGAGTATAAGAGCCCGGGTTCTCCCAGCAGCCGCATTCTGTAACTGAGCTGCTGGGGAACAAGTCTTGCTTAATAGAGCCTCGATTGACTTCATCACTTCTCGACTTCAGTGAGTAATTGTTGCGCTACAATTTATTAAGCAAGCTTAAAAAAAAAGACTATGGAGCTCCGGATTGCCCCGAAGTGTCTGCGAATCAGCCCTCATGCAGCAAACTCGGCAGCCGCGTTTAAACACTGGCTAGCATGTTTCGAAGGTTACCTTCGAACGCCCCCCGGCCGGACCGCGGAAGACCAGAAAATGCAGGTCCTGCATTCCAGGGTGAGCCCGGAGATCTACATGCTCATCGAAGACGCAGAGGATTTCCCGACAGCGCTCACTATGCTGAAAGGAGTCTACATTCAGCCCATAAACCAAGTATACGCATGCCACCAACTTGCGACGAGGCGGCAAATCCCCGGAGAATTGCTCGACGAGTTCTACAGCGCACTGTTGATTTTGGGAAGGAACTGCAACTGCCCGTCAGTGATTGCAAACGAGCACATGGAGCTCCTAATCAGGGATGCTTTTGTGGCAGGTATGACTTCTTCTCAAATTCGTCAAAGACTGTGAGCGAGAGACTCCTTAGGACTCGCAGAGGCACTGGCCCTTGCGGCCTCCCTCGACGTGGCCTCCCAAAATGCCCACGCTTATGGCCCCGACCGCGCGGCAGCCCCTTGGGCTGCGTGGACCCCCGTTGCGACCGACACCCCGGCACCCCCCCCCCGCAGACCTGCGCAGCGAGAGCACCAGACCATCCCGGTGGGCCCCACTGCTATTTTTGCGGGCAGGCGAAACACCACCGGCAGTGCGGCCCGGCCCGCTCAGTTATCTGCAAGAGCTGCGGCAAAAAGGGGCATTACGCAGCGGTGTGCCAGTCCTGGGGGGTCGCCGCTATCTCCGGGGGAGAATGGGGACAGCAGACTCAACGATCCATGTGCGGCCCGCGGGCGCCGCCACTTTGGGTCCCATACACCACGCGGGGAGGATTGGCGCCGCCATCTTGTGACCCCCCTCCCCGGCCACGTGCGATCCATGAGGGCGGCCACTTTGTCCACCCCCGACCGCGTGCGATCCATGGACACCGCCATCTTGGCTGATAGCCAAGGACCCCAGCATAGACGGCTCCACGGGGTCTGAAGAAAACGCCCTGATGCAACAACCACGACTGGCTTCGGTGATCCTGGACCAATCGCGGCCCCGGGTGCTCCAAACGGCAACAACAACGGTGCTGGTCAACGGGTACGAGACTCCATGCCTGATCGACTCTGGGAGCATGGAAAGTTCTTATCCACCCGGACACGGTAAGACGCTGTTTTCTTTCCATTCGTCCGAGCACCCAAAAGATTTTCGGGGCAGCGCGATCCCATTCCGTAGAGATCAAAGGGTTCTGCATCGCGAACCTAACGGTGCAAGGGAGGGAGTTTAAGAATTATAGGCTTTACGCCCTTTCCCAACTCTGTGCTCCCATTCTCTTAAGGTTAGATTTCCAGTGTAACCTCCAGAGCCTAACGTTCCAATTCGGCGGCCCAATACCCCCACTCATTATCTGCAGCCTCGCGACCCTCAAGGTTGAACCGCCTTCCTTGTTTGCGAACCTCACCCCGGATTGCAAACCCGTCGCCACTAGGAGCAGACGATACAGCGCCCAGGATCGGACGTTTATCCGGTCTGAAGTCCAGCGGCTGCTGAAGGAAAGCATATTCCAGGCCAGCAATAGTCCCTGGAGAGCCCAGGTGGTAGTTGTGAAGATTGGGGAGAAGCATAGGATGGTCGTAGACTATAGTCAGACCATCAATAGGTACACGCAGCTCGATGTGTACCCTCTCCCCCGCATATCCGACATGGTCAATCGGATTGCACAGTACAAGGTTTTTTCCACCGTGGACCTCAAGTCCGCCTACCACCAGCTCCCCATCCACCCGAGTGACCGCAAGTACAAGGCCTAGAGGCAGACGGGCGGCTCTACCATTATTTAAGGGTCCCATTTGGGGTCACGAACGGAGTCTCGGTCTTCCAACGGGAGATGGACCGAATGGTTGACCAGCACGGTTTGCGGGCCACGGTCCCATACCTCGACAATGTAACCATCTGCGGCTATGACCAGCAGGGCCACGACGCCAACCTCCGCAAATTCCTCCAGACCGCTAACGCCCTGAACCTCACCTATAACGAGGAGAAATGCGTTTTTAGCACCAACCGTCTGGCCATCCTGGGATACGTAGTGCGCAATAGGCCCCGACCCCGAACGCATGCGCCCCCTTATGGAATTTCCCCTCCCACACTGCTCCAAAGCCCTGAAACGCTGCCTGGGCTTCTTTTCGTACTACGCTCAGTGGGTTTCCCAGTACGCAGACAAGGCCCTCCCGTTAATCCAGTCCACTACCTTCCCCCTGTCGACTGAGGCCCGCCAGGCCTTCAGCCGCATCAAAGCGGATATCGCAAAGGCCACGATGCATGCAATCGATGAGTCCCTCCCCTTCCAAGTCGAGAGCGACGCATCCGATGTAGCTCTGGCGGCCACTCTCAACCAAACGGGCAGACCCGTGGCCTTTTTCTCCCGGACCCTCCACGCCTCAGAAATCCGCCACTCCTCAGTGGAAAAGGAAGCCCAAGCCATAGTGGAAGCTGTGCGACATTGGAGGCATTACCTGGCCGGCAGGAGATTCACTCTCCTCACTGACCAACGGTCGATACCCTTTATGTTCGATAATGCACAGCGGGGCAAAATCAAGAATGACAAGATCTTGAGGTGGAGGATTGAGCTCTCCACCTAGAACTATGAGATCTTGTATCGTCCCGGAAAGCTGAACGAGCCGTCCGATGCCCTATCCCGCGGCACATGTGCCAACGCACAGGTAGACCGCCTCCAAGCCCTCCACGAGGACCTCTGCCACCCAGGGGTCACTCGATTCTACCATTTTGTGAAGTCCCGCAACCTCCCCTACTCTGTTGAGGAGGTCCGTACGGCCACCAGGAACTTCCAAATCTGCACTTTTTCAGGCCAGATAGAGCGCACCTGATAAAGGCTTCCTGTCCCTTTGAACGCCTCAGTTTGGATTTCAAAGGCCCCCTCCCCTCCGCCGACCGCAACGCATACTTCCTAAACGTGGTGGGCGAGTACTCCCGTTTCCCCTTCGCCATCCCCTGCCCCAACATGACAGCGGCCACAGTCATTAAAGCCCTCGGCACCATCTTTACACTGTTCGGTTTCACCGCGGACATCCATAGCGACAGGGGATCCTCCTTCATGAGCGATGAACTGCGTCAGTTCCTGCTCAGCAAGGGCATTGCCTCGAACAGGACGATCAGTTACAACCCCCGGGGGAAGGGTCAGGTAGAGAGGGAGAACGGTACGGTCTGGAAGATCGTCCTACTGGCCCTACGGTCCAGAAATCTCCCAGTTTCCCGGTGGCAGGAAGTCCTCCCGGATGCCCTCCACTCCATCCGGTCGCTGCTGTGTACCACCACTAACCAAACGCCTCACGAGCGCCTCCCTGTCTTCCCTAGGAAGTCCTCCTCCGGAACGGCGCTGCCGACCTGGCTGGCAGCCCCAGGACTCAACTTGCTCCACATGTGCGGGCGCACAAATCGGACCCGTTGGTCGAGAGGGTTCACCTTCTCCACGCAAACCCTCAGTACGCCTACGGGGCGTACCCTGATGGCCGACAGGACACGGTCTCCCTGCGGGACCTGGCGCCCGCCAGAAACACACACACATCCCCGACACCGATCACCCCCTCCCTCCCACCGGCGCACCCCACGACCGCTCCCTTCCCGGGTGGATCGGTCCTCCTCCCGTGCCCGCCCAGGAGTAAAGAAACAGGGACGAACAGCGCACCACTCCCAGAGACAACAGTGCCCGTGCCAGCACCTGCACCACCACCGGGGCTGAGGCGATCGACAAGGACGACCAGGGCACCCGCTCGACTCGTGGAATCTGTGTGACAAAAATCTGTAAATAATTCTGACAAAACCTGTAAATAGTTAACTGTTGGGCTAAATGCATAGCCACTGTACAAAATTAGTTCCAGGACCAGCCTTGTAAACCCCTACCACCATGCGAACCACCACCCCGCCGGGTTCTTTTTTAACAAGGGGTGAATGTGGTGGTATGTATTAGGGGTAGTACAGTACCTGTGAAGCCAAGAGGCTATTGGCTGACAGGTCCCGGGTCCTGGTTGGATCTGGTGCCTGTTGGCTCCACCCAGAAAGGCGGAGTATCAGAGCCCGGGTCTTCCCAGCAGCCGAATTCTGTAACTGAGCTGCTGGGGAACAAGTCTTACTTAATAGAGCCTCGATTGACTTCATCACTTCTCGACTTGAGTGAGTAATTGTTGCGCTACACCCATGTGCCTGCTGCCTTCATTCTTTCAGGCAAAAGAGGTCACGGGATTGGACAGACTTGTTAAAGAACCCAGCTAAGTTGCTGAAAGTGTATCGAGTAGATGATACATAGTGTTGTCACTGTGCACCAGTGGTGGAAGAAGCAAACGTTTTAATGTTGCTGTACAATGTTCCTGTAAAAGAGACATGGCAGTAGCACATGTAGATGAAACAGTTTCAGAGGACAAAAGAGACTCAATCAGGCTCAATAATGTTTTGAATTCTGTCTTTCGCTAAAGGACAGAACAGAGTGAAACTCTGGAGTAAAAGCCGGAATAATGGAGTTAAGGCACATAATTATATGACTGAAAAGGGAAACAAGAAGCAATCTGACGTGTTCATAGAAACATGCATAGAAAATTGAAGCAGGAGAAGGCTATTCGGCCCTTGAGCCTGCTCCACCATTCATTATGATCATTGCAGATCATTAAATTCAATAACCTGATCTTGCCTTCCCCCCATATCCCTTGATCCCTTTAGCCCCAAGAGTTAATTCCTTCTTGAACTTACACAACGTTTTGGTCTCAACTACTTTCTGTAGCAGTGAATTCAACAGATTTACCATCTGTGGGTGAATACATTTCTCCTCACCTTAGACCTAAAAGGTTACTCCTTATCCTCAAACTATAACCCCTAGTTTTGAACTCCCCCACCATCGGTAACATTCTTTCTGAATCTATCGTTTCTAATCCTGTTGGAATTTTATAAATTTCTGTGAGATGCCCTCTCACTGTTCTAAATTCCAATGAATATAATTCTAACCGACTTAGTCTCTCCTCCTACAGCTGTTCCGCCCTCCCAGGAATCTGCCTGCTAAACCTTCGCTGCATTCCCTCCATAGAAGAACATCCTTGCTCAGATAAGGACACCCAAAAACTGCACACAATACTCCAGGTGTGGTATCATCAATGCCCTCTACAATTACAGTAAAACACAACTATTCCTATACTCAAATCCTCTTGCTATGAAGGACAACATACCATTTGTCTTCTTTACTGCCTGCTGTACCTGTGCGCTTACTTTCAACAATTGATTCACGAGGACAACAAAGTCTCAATGAGTATCCACCTCTCTCAATTTACACCCATTCAAATGATAATCTGTCTTTCTATTTTTTCTACCGAAGTGGATGACCACACATTTATCCATATTATACTGCATCTGCCATGCATATGCCCACTGATCCAGCCTGTCCTTCTCCTGCTGAAGCATCTCTGCATCCTCCTCACAGCTCACCCTCCCACCCAACAAATTTGGAGACAATACATATAGTTCCATCGTCCAAATCATTAATATATATTGTGAACAGTTGGGGTCCTAGCACAGATCCCTGCGGTACCCAACTGGTCATTCCTGCCAATCGGAAAAGATCCATTTATTCCAACTTTGCTTCTTGTCTGCCAACCAGCTTTATATCCATCTCAAGATACGACCTGCAATCCCATGCACTTTAACTTTAACATAGTAATCTGCTATATGTCGAAAGCCATCTGAAAGTCTAAATAAACGACATCCACCAGTTCTCCCTGGTCAACTCTATTAGTTACCTTACATCTTCAAAGAATTCCAGTAGATCTGTCAAGATCTGTAAATCCATGCTGACTTTGTCTGATTATTCCAGTGCTTCCCAAATGCTGTGCTATGAAATCCTTGATAACAGACTTGCGCATTCAATGCTTTTAGGTAAGTTAGGAGGAAACCTAATGAGACATGAAGAAGGCTTGAATATCGTCAGGTTACAAGTGTCACCAGAGTGAGGAGAAAAGGAAGAAAAGAGCAAATGTATAGAAGAAATAGAAAGGAGAAGTGCCATTTTATCTGAAACCTTTCAAGAAGCAAAAGGTTGCACCTCCTGTTACAATGCCACCTCCATTTGCACTAAATAATACTGTAAAACGAGTCTACCCTGAAACTCTGGAATATAATTAATTGGAAAGAATTAAATAAGGACACAGGGGCATCCACTCATTAATAATTTAGGCTGTTAAGACATGCAATTGGGAAGATAAAACTTTCTTGGGTAAATGTTCACGGAGGTTAACAATGAGGTCTGCACATTTATAATCAGTATTAAAGATTTATGTATTTTGATGCATTATACTAGGTCACTTGAATTATCATTTTTAATTGCTTGTGAGAAGTTCTACAGTGACAATTTTAAGAACATATATTCTAATGTATTCAGCCATGCATTTGTAATGAAAACCAGAGCAGTCATCAGTAATCTTTCAATATTTAATATCATGCTTAAGTAGAACCATTTTATTTCTACATGTGCTGAAGGATCTTAGTCTTCCTTCGGCATGTAAACAACTGGGATTTTGAAAACCCTCATGTAAAGATTTCTCTTATTAAATTACAACGAAAGAGGTTTAATATTCATTATTGTCATCATTGTGTCAATTTGTCAAACATCTGCTCTCGACTCCTCTGTAAGGTTGGTAGGGTGTCTAATATAAGATAAAGGAATGCAAAGTCAATGGGCGGAATTTTCCCCAAAAATGGAGAATGCCATTTTTGGCAAGAAAATCGGCGCAATTCCTGTTGCTCCCAACAGCCCGATCTGGATTGCAATCCTTATGAAATGAAAAATGAAAATCGCTTATTGTCACAAGTAAGCTTCAAATGAAGTTACTGTGAAAGGCCCCTAGTCACCACATTCCAGCACCTGTTCGGGGAGGCTGGTACGGGAATTGAACCGTGCTGCTGGCCTGCCTTGGTCTGCTTTATAAGCCAGCTTTTTAGCCGTGTGCTAAACCAGCCCCTTAGGCAGTTTGAATTTTTTTTTCCCCACATGAAAAATGTAACATTGAAGGCAAAAAAAGTGTCTGATTCGCCCATCCTGGGGGTCACCTGAGCAGTTCAATCAAGGGGGCACTGCATTTAAATGGCTCCACAGCTGTTGCTCACAGTCAAGCCAGGAGGATGGCAGTCGAGAAGCCAGCTCGACGATTCACCGGGCTGACCCTCACAAAAACTTTGGAGGAGGGAAGGGCAACCAACTACCCTCTGGTTGGCAGAAGATCCTCCAGCACGGTCACAAATTCTGCCTGGGAAACGAGAGCAGCACTGGTCAGTGCCAGCAGCTTGGCCAAGAGGATGGAGGTTCAGTGGCGGAAGAAAATGAATGACTTACTCTAATCGACAAGGGTAACTGCTCCCTGTCTCCTCTTGGCACTCCACATTTCTGTCACCCCGGAATGTCACCTGGAATTCACAAGCTGCTACCTCGCAGGTTCTCAGCACCCAAACTCCCAGCATTATATCAAACTCCCTGGCACTCCTCATCAGAACCCCTTCATGCTTAGGCGCAGTGCCCACACATACCAGTTGTCAGTGACCTCTATCCCGCCAGGTGTTCAGCTGACATTATCCTCTTTTGTGTCCCTGCAGGAGTAGATAGCACACAATCACCGAGAGAGAGAGAAAGCGGCTCATGGAATGCATGAGCTGTGGATTCTGACTCTATTTGAGGAGAGGGCCATGGATCTCGCAGGGAAGGAGCAGGAGTTGGCCTGCAGTGAGAGCAAGGAGAGTAGTGAAGACACACTCATCCAGATGATCGGTCTCATGTGAGTGCTTTGTTTTCCAAACCCATGACCAGGCTGATTTGTTATGTTGTAGGTGTAACATAAGCAGCTTCCTTGTGGTGCACTTGACAAAGGAAGGTTCAGACGTGGAGATAACTTCAACACATTTATTAAACTATTTACACTTCTATTACTCGGGTTCGACACTACTGCTAATCCTACTATAGCTACCCAGACTGACTAACCAGTTGTTGCAATCCACGTGGTGGGTGTAATATTGAATCAACTTGTGTCTGTACTCACTGACTGTCTCCACTGGAAAGAGGCAGGTCATGTGTGTGGTGTCCTTTATATATGGGTTGGTGTAATGCCCCCCTGTGGTCGTGTCACCTCCGTGTGTATCGTGAATGTCCATTGGTCATGTCCTATCTAACTGATCTATTGGTTGAGTGTGTGTGTGTGTGTGATGTCTCCGGTGCTCCCTCTAGTGGCTAGCTAGCCTACCTGCATTTACATTGATGCACATCACCACAACCCCCCTTTTTCATATGTTACATATTTTCTGTACACTTTAAGAAAATTGAACAAAAAACAGATAGATAGGTTAAGGCATATGCAAGTCATGGGAACAGTGATTAAACAATAAGTCCAAATCATTCGTGTGAGTTCAAAAATCATCAATCATCATGGTCAAATGTCTCTCTTGGTTATGAACGCCATCAACGTCCCTGTACCACAGGAACCAAGAAGTGGTCAAATCACTTCGCTGTCTGATTTGGAGTCCCTTTCTTTTTCGATGTTTGTGATGGTGTTGTCGGATGGCATCTTGTAGCTGATAAGGTGTTGACGTTGAAGCGGTACCATCAACAGTATCATTCGAGGTCATGGATGTGCCATATGTTGAAGTTGGATGAGACTGTACATACTGGTTCAGAACATAAGAACATAAGAACTAGGAACAGGAGTAGGCCATCTGGCCCCTCGAGCCTGCTCCACCCTTCAATGAGATCATGGCTGATCTTTGTGGACTCAGCTCCACTCTCCGGCCCGTACACCATATCCCCGAATCCCTTTATTCTTTAGAAAGGTATCTATCTTTTTCTTAAAAACGTTTAAAGAAGGAGTCTCGACTGCTTCACTAGGCAAGGAATTCCAGAGATTCACAACCCTTTGGGTGAAGAAGTTCCTCCTAAACTCGGTCCTAAATCTACTTCCCCTTATTTTGAGGCTATGCCCCCTAGTTCTGCTTTCCCCGACCAGTGAAAACAATCTGCCCGCATCTATCCTATCTATTCCTTCATAATTTTATATGTTTCAATAAGATCCCCCCGTATCCTTCTAAACTCCAATGAGTACAGTCCCAGTCTACTCAACCTCTCATCATAATCTAATCACCTCAACTCTGGGATCAACCTAGTGAATCTCCTCTTCACTCCCTCCAGTGCCAATATGTCCTTTCTCAGGTAAGGAGACCAAAACTGAACACAATACTCCAGATGTGGCCTCACCAACACCTTATATAATTGCAGCATAACCACATTCTGGCCACATGCTGTGCAGGAGGGGTGATCCTGCGGAGAACCGTTGAAGCTTGTCAAATTGGAAACAGAATTGCTGCTCGCATAAATACCTGGTGATGGTGTGAAACTAGAACCTTGCATCTGATAGGAATATGCCGTCTGGCCAGGCTGGGGTGCAGCAAATCCTGGGCTGTAACTAAGGAATCCAGTCTGTAGTGCAGATTGCGCTTGCGGTAGTCCTCCTTTGGTCTTGATTCCATTCGTGGGCAATCCAAAATGCTGGCCTGTTTGAGAATATGCTGCATAGACTGCTGGCTGCTGCATGCCTGAATACTGGGTTTGTCCAGCATGAACTGTCATTGGCTGCACTGCTGGTGTGGAAAAGAATGTGCGGATATGGCTGTGGTGAATATTGGTGTATTCCTCTTGGACTGTAGCCTCTGCTTGTTATTACTGACCCAGTGTAATTGTTAAGTGATCCATCTCCTGTCATTGTGGCATCTGCTGTCACCCTGAGCGTGCCATTACTGAGGTTGCGGCACTCCCTGTCTGGAGTAAAGTCCGGCTTACGTGAATCAGAGTCGGCGTTTGGTTGCTCCCCATCTGGAGTCTGGTCTGTTTTAACTGAGTCAGTGTTGGATTGTTGATGCTCCCCGTCCGGAGTCTTAGCAGGTTCACTGGGGTCACCTGAGATTTCTTGAAGCTGCATGTCTGGAGTCGGAACATGCAGGAATGCATTGACTTGTGGAGAGGTTCGAGCGAATGACGGTGGAAGTAGCGTGGTGTCACCGGAGTCACCAGTGGTCTCACAGTGATCGTCGAGTGCCTCTGTACACACTAGCTGAGGTCTGTCACTTTACACATCTTGCATGGGAAGTGGGATGCTGTCGTCACACGTCTCACATGCCGGGGTAGAGCCTCAGTAGCTGCGTGTTGTTCACTTGGGTTGTGTATACTGTCAGAGTCTTCTCCTTGTGGTTCAGACAATGTGGGTGGACCGTCATATTCGCTGTGTTTTTCATTTGGGCTTGGACTGTCATCGTCGCTTTGTTCTTCACTGTAGCATGATAGACCGTCATGGTCATCCTGCTGTGCACTGGAGCGTAGCAGACTGTCATAGTCTTCTTGCTATTTACTTGAGCATGGCAGACTTGCATTGTCTGCCGCTAGTTGGTCAGAGGAGGTTGCTAGACCCTCATGGTCTTGTTCCTGCAAGGACTGCATGTTGGAGTCTTGCGTTGCTTCTATCGTGGAGGCTGTCCATGAGCTCGCTGCGGAGGCTTGTGACACGGGAGTCACTTCTTGTTCGTGCAAGGACAGCGCTCTGGAGTCTTGCACTTTTTCTTTCGTAGAGTCGGGAACCCTGAGCGGTGCGTGGATCACGCTCTGTGTGGCAGCAGGCCGCTCTCTGTGGACTTGTACCGCTCTCTGTCTCTTGGTTTCAGGCCACAGCATCATCCTGCACTCACGAGTTGGGATGTCATATCTGCTGGGCTGAAGACCTCAAATCCGAAGAGCGAATCCGCATCTGCGTTGGATTCAATACGGGGGTCGCCAATGTGCAACACGTCTGGTTGCGGTTCGGATTTGGTACTGGGGTAGCCTCCCAAGGTGAAAGGTTTGTCTGAGTCGTAGTCTTCTAGGGCCATATCATCACTGTTTGCGTCGGAGCTGGCATTGGGCTCGTGAGGTCCAGAGATAATACAAAGGTCGGTTTCGAAGCATTCAAGGTCGGAATCATCGGTTTGGGCGTAGCTAACTGCTTGTTGCAGGGTTCTTCGGAGGTTCATTTCATTTCCTGGCTCAATTTGAGGCATTGTGCTGTCATTCCAGGTGAAAGAAGGTTGTTTTACGGCTTTAGAAGATTTTTTCTTTGATTTGGGACGTTCACCCTTTAAATGGGCGTGGTCCGGCACCTCTGACGTCATGACGCAGGTGACATCATACGTAGGAAACGTTTGCGCATGCGAAAATCGCTGTTCCTGACCGATGGCCGTTTTCGGGATTGCGCATGCGCGGCGTCTTGCGCATGCGCAAATGGACCTCTCCGTTCTGTGCGCTTCTCGCGCAACTGCGCAAGTGCAGTCCCTTTAGAAAGATGGCTGCAGATCAAAATTGTTCTCTGCTCCGGGATCTCGGCATCGTGGTGAGTACTGGCGCTTCTCTTACCTTTTCTTGCTGATTGGAGTGTGTTTTCCTCACAGTATTTGCCGAACTTGTCCAGGGCTGCCTGGAAGTCGCTCCTGTTTTGCCCCTTGGAGAACTTGAATTTTTTAAAGATTTCTTCTGCTCTGGCACTGGCAATGGTGAGGAGAAGCTCTGTCTTCAAACATTTGCCGGAATACCCGCCAGTTTTCGCGGAGATCGCCGTGGCACTGGAGCTGCTGCGGAACCCGGGTCTCGAACATCTTGCCTGGGTATCGTTGCTGGTTGTCACTGTACGCTGAGGTACGGATATATGGATTGAAACAGTTCAGTCCTGGTACCATGATTTGTTATGTTCTAGGTGTAACATAAGCGGCTTCCTTGTGGTGCACTTGACAAAGGAAGGTTCAGACGTGGAGATAACTTGAACACGTTTATTAAACTATTTACACTTGTATTACTCGGGTTCGCCACTACTGCTAATCCTACTATAGCTGCCCAGACTGACTAACCAGCTGCTGCAATCCATGTGGTGGGTGTAATATTGAATCAACCCTGTGTCTCTACTCACTGACTGTCTCCACTGGAAAGAGGCAGATCATGTGTGTGGTGTCCTTTATATATGGGTTGATGTAATGTGGTTGTATCACCTCCGTGTGTCTTGTGAATGTCCATTGGTCATGTTCTATCTAACTGATCTATTGGTTGAGTGTGTGTGTGTGATGTCTCCGGTGCTCCCTCTAGTGTCTATCTAGCCTACACGCATTTACATGACGCACATCACCACACAGGCCATGTACAAAACCATGTCCCTTGTTTTGCAGAAAGATCAACTGAAGAGCCTGGCCCATCAACCAGCAGTGCCCCATTGCCCACACTCGAAAGCACTTCAGAGGAGATCTCGGAGGGGGATACGGATGAAGAATCCACCATTACAGAGACAGACAACTCGGTGGGCAAAAGCAGCAGGAAGGCTTCTGGTCAATTTGGGCCTTCCACCCAGGAGAGCCTGGAAGTAGTTTTATTTTATTCCCTTTTCTTCCCATGTACTGAATGATCTGTTGAGCTGCTCGCAGAAAAATACTTTTCACTGTACCTCGGTACACGTGACAATAAACAAATTCAAACAAATCCAAGTAACCAACCCTCCTGAATCCCCCTTCATGATACTGGTACCCCCAAGGGGCAGCAGGTGGAACAGGGTGACGTGGCAACACAATCCCACCCGAGAGTAGGCTGAGACACACCCGGCCCTCCAGTGGACATCTGTCATGGGCAACTTAGGCAACGAGGAAGTGACAGGCAGCAGACTATCTACATTTCTGACGTGCATCCTTGGATTGCACCTAGACTTGGTAGGAGGGATCGCAAGGCTAAGGAATTGTAGGGGCACAGAGTGGGCACGGAGAAGAGAGGCACAGATAGCTGGGGGTCTTTATTAAATGTCACAAATACACATGTTGCCACATTAAAACTCTTGTTCTTCACAAACTTAAGGTTTCACTGTCGTTAACCCTCCTCCAGTGGAATAGCGCTTCATCCCATCTGGATACAGCTCTTCTCTCAGGCTCTCAAAGTCAGGCAAACGATTAGGATAACTCAAATTGAAAATAATATAATTCCTGAAAGGACTTGGGCATTAATTAGTGAGTGCTAGACCCTCGCCCCTAATCTCCCTCTACTGCTAAGTGACAAAGGGACCTAGGGCCGAACATTACTCGCACATGAGCCAGGGAGTCATGGCAACAGACAGACAGGGGTCAGACATAAGCAATAGCTATGGTGCACCACAGAGCTTTCCTCACTGCGCGATGTCATCACCCATCTGAATTTTCTGATTAGCTGGCAGAAGGACACCCCAGGCCCAGCACCCTTATGACTAAGGTTTACTGCAATCCCCCCATCACTGGTCGCAGAGGGGTTAGCACAGCCTTGTAGAAGGGTGGGGACTTATTGAGCTGTCGGACAGCATGATGTTCCTATAGCGTGAAGCAGGAAGTAATGGGGGCAGCCCTGGTCACGCGAACACTCGCTGCCACTGTTCTTCATCCTCAGGTTCCTCTGCATCCTCTTCTTCTACTCCCTCCTGGCCTTCCTCCTCATCTGAGGAAATGTTCCACTCCTCCAGGTCTTCATCAGTAAGGGGTGACCCCACTACTGTGCCAGTTTTGTATGGCACAGCAGACCACCACGATGCAGGAGGCTCTGGGGATTATATCCTAGGGGCCCCACTGGACAAAGAATAAGAACAAAGAAAAGTACAGCACAGGAACATGCCCTTCGGCCCTCCAAGCCCGTGCCGACCATGCTGCGTGTCTAAACTAAAATCTTCTACACTTCTGGGGTCTGTATCCCTCTATTCCCATCCTATACATGCATTTGTCAAGATGCCCCTTAAACATCACTATCGTCGCTGCTTCCCCAACCTCCTCCGGTAGCGAGTTCCAGGCTCCCACTCGCCTGTGTGTAAAAAACTTACCTTGTACATCTCCTCGAAACATTGCCCCTCGCACCTTAAACCTATGCCCCCCAGTAATTGACCTTCTACACTGGGAAAAAGTCTCTGACTATCCACTCTGTCTCTGACCCTCATAATTTTGTAGACCTCTACCAGGTCGCCCCTCAATCTCCTTCATTCCAATGAGAACAAACCAAGTTTATTCAACCTCTCCTCATAGCTAATGCCCTCCATACCATGCAACATCATGGTAAATCTCTTCTGCATCCTCTCTATAGCCTCCACATTCTTCTGGTAGTGTGGTGACCAGAATTGAACACTATACTCCAAGTGTGGCCTAACTAAGGTTCTATACAGCCGCAACATGACTTGCCAATTCTTATACTCTTATACCCCGGCCAATGAAGGCAAGCATGCTCTATGCCTTCTTGACTATCTTCTCTACCTGTGTTGCCCCTTTCAGTTACCTGTGGACCTGTACACCTAGATCTCTCTGACTGTCAATACCCTTGAGGGTTCTACCATTCACTGGATATTCCCTACCTGTATTAGACCTTCCAAAATGCATTACCTCACATTTGTCCGGATTGAACTCCATCTGCCATCTCTCCGCCCAAGTCTCCAAATGATCTAAATCCTGCTGTATCCTCTGGCAGTCCTCATCTCTATCCGCAATTCCACCAACCTTTGTGTCGTCCGCAAATTTACTAATCAGACCAGTTACGTTTTCCTCCAAATCATGTATATATACTATGAACAGCAAAGGTCCCAGCACTGATCCCTGCGGAACACCACTAGTCACAGCCCTCCAATCAGAAAAGCACCCTTCCATTCCTACTCTCTGCCTTCTGTGACCTAGCCAGTTCTGTATCCATCTTGCTAACTCACCTCTGATCCCCGTGTGACTTCACCTTTTGTACCAGTCTGCAATGATGGATCTTGTCAAAGGCCTTACTGAAGTCCACATGGACAACATCCACTGCTCTACCTGCATCAATCAACTTTGTGACCTCCTCGAAACACTCCATCAAGTTAGTGAGACACAACCTCCCCTTCACAAAACTGTGCTGCCTCTCGCTAATACGTCCACTTTCTTCCAAATGGATGTAGATTCTGTCTCAAAGAATTCTCTCCAGTAATTTCCCTACCACTGGCGTAAGGCTCACCGACCTGTATTTCCCTGGATTATCCTTGCTACCCTTCTTAAACAAAGGAACAACATTGGCTATTCTCCAGTCCTGCGGGACATCACCTGAAGACAGTGAGGATCCAAAGATTTCTGTCAAGGCTTCAGCAATTTCCTCTCTTGCCTCCTTCAGTATTCTGGGGTAGATCCCATCAGGTCCTGGGGACTTATCCACCTTAATATTTTTCAAAGACACCCAATACCTCATCTTTTTGGATCTCAATGTGACCCAGGCTATTTGCACACCCTTCTCCAGACTCAACATCCACCAATTCCTTCTCTTTGGTGAATACTGATGCAAAGTATTCATTTAGTACCTCGCCCATTTCCTCTGACTCCACACATAGATTCCCTCCCCTTTACTTCAGTGGGCCAACCCTTTCCCTGGCTACCCTCTTGCTTTTTATGTACGTGTAAAAAGCCTTGGGATTTTCCTTAACCCTATTTGCCAATGACTTTCCGTGACCCCTTTTAGCCCTCCTGACTCCTTGCTTAAATACCTTCCTACTTTCCTTACATTCCACACAGGCTTCATCTGTTCCCATCCTTCTAGCCCTGACAAATGCCTCCTTTTTCTTTTTTACAAGGCCTACAATATCTCTCGTTATCCAAGGTTCCCGAGATTTGCCGTATTTATCCTTCTTCCTCACAGAAACATGCCGGTCCTGAATTCCTTTCAACTGACATTTGAAAGCCTCCCACATGTCAGATGTTGATTTATCCTCAAACATCCGCCCCAATCTAGGTTCTTCAGTTCACGCCTAATATTGTTCTGAATAGCCTTCCCCCAATTTAGCACATTCACTCAAGGACCACTCTTATCCTTGACCACCAGCACTTTAAAACTTACTGAATTGTGGTCATTGTTCCCGAAATGCTCCCCTACTGAAATCTGGACCTGTCGGGCCAGTGGAAGAGCAGCTTAAGGAGCTCAATGTATTGCTCAATCACATACTGGGTGGCACTATGAGCCTCGCTGTAGTGGGCATTTGCTTTGGACTAAGGCCACATCAGTCAAGTTCTCAATGCGTATTCTTTGTCCCCCAACAAGCCATCCCTGCAGCCTTGATTGACCCTTGAAAATTCCATGGATTTCTGATTGTCCAAGGACACCATCCACACTCCGTAGAAAACATGTACACACCTGCATAAGCCTCACCTGGTAGTAACACACCAAAGAACAAAGAACAAAGAAATGTAAAGCACAGGAACAGGCCCTTCGGCCCTCCAAGCCCGTGCCGACCATGCTGCCCAACTAAACTACAATCTTCTACACTTCCTGGGTCCATATCCCTCTATTCCCATCCTATTCATGTATTTGTCAAGATGCCCCTTAAATGTCACTAACGTCCCTGCTTCCACCACCTCCTCCGGAAGCGAGTTCCAGGCACCCACTACCCTCTGTGTAAAAAACTTGCCTCGTACATCTACTCTAAACCTCGCCCCTCTCACCTTAAACATATGCCCCCTAATAATTGACCCCTCTACCCCGGGGAAAAGCCTCTGATGATCCACTCTGTCTATGCCCCTTATAATTTTGTAGACCTCTATCAGGTCGCCCCTCATCCTCCTTCGTTCCAGTGAGAACAAACCAAGTTTATTCAACCACTCCTCATAGCTAATGCCCTCCATACCAGGCAACATTCTGGTAAATCTCTTCTGCACCCTCTCTAAAGCCTCCACATCCTTCTGGTAGTGTGGCGACCAGAATTGAACACTATACTCCAAGTGTGGCCTAACTAAGGTTCTATACAGCTGCAACATGACTTGCCAATTCTTATACTCAATGCCCCGGCCAATGAAGGCAAGCATGCAGTATGCCTTCTTGACTACCTTCTCCACCTGTGTTGCCCCTTTCAGTGACCTGTGGACCTGTACTCCTAGATCTTTCTGACTTTCAATACTCTTGAGGGTTCTACCATTCACCAGCTGGACATCAAGGGAGTGGAACACTTTCCTGTTGATGAATGGGACTGATGCCATGGGTGCACAGAATGACATGAGTGCAGTCAATCACCCCCTCCACCTGTGGCAGACCAACTATGGTGACTAATCCTGCAGCCGTCTCGTCCTACTGGACCTATTCCAGGTCAAAATGGATGAAGTCTAATGCCCTCGCATGGAGTGCATCTGTGACTTCACGGATGCATTTGTGAGCGGATGACTGGAAATACCACAGTGGTCACCTGTGGAGCCCTGAAATGAACCTGTTGCATAGAGGCTGAGATTGCTGTGACCTTTACGGCCACAGGGAGGTGGTGCTCTCCACCTCCATGTGATGCCAAGTTGTACAGAATATGGCACAGGTATCAGACTATCTCCCTAGTAAGGCAGAGTCTTCTGTGGAACATATTGTCTGACAGCTCCATGAAGGATACATGGGTCCTGTATACCTTCTGTCTTCCTCTTCGCGCTCCCTGTTTGGTTGCTGCTGCCTCCGACCCTTGAACCTGCCCTGCTACCCTCCCTTGTCTCCTGGCTCTGGATGTTCCCTGGCTGCCACCTCTCGTTGCTCCAGAACTCTGTGTTCTTCCGGCACTATAATTGGCAGGATTGCTAGCTCCATAGCGATCTCAATCGGTAAACTATGAATAATGACAATGAGAGAGAGCAAGAGAGAGAGAGCGAGAGAGAGAATGATAATAATAATCTTTATTATTGTCACAACTACGCTTACATTAACACTGCAATGAAGTCATTGTGAAAATCCCCTAGTGCCTGTTTGGGTACACTGAGGGAGAATTCAGAATGTCCAAATTACCTAACAGCATGTCTTTCGGGACTTGTGGGAGGAAACTGGAGCACCTGGAGGAAACCCACGCAGACACAGGAAGAATGTGTAGACTCCACACAAAGTGACCCAAGCCAGGAAACAAACCTGGCACCCTGGCGTTGTGAAGAAATAGTCAGATTGGTGTCACAGCCCCTTAACTGCAGTACCTCCCCTCACACATTGCCCTCCAGGTGCTGGAAGCAGCCAGTCCAACCACTCACTCACATGTCTGGTGCCCTTCCATCTCCATCTCGCTGTCTTCGGGGGATGTCCCGGAGGACTGGAGAATAGCCAATGTTGTTCCTCTGTTTAAGAAGGGTAGCAAGGATAATCCCGGGAACTACAGGCCGGTGAGCCTTACTTCAGTGGTAGGGAAATTACTGCAGAGAATTCTTCGAGACAGGATCTACTCCCATTTGGAAGCAAATGGACGTATTAGTGAGAGGCAGCAAGGTTTTGTGAAGGGGAGGTCGTGTCTCACTAACTTGATAGAGTTTTTCGAGGAGGTCACTAAGATGATTGATGCAGGTAGGGCAGTGGATGTTGTCTATATGGACTTCAGTAAGGCCTTTGACAAGGTCCCTCATGGTAGACTAGTACAAAAGGTGAAGTCACACGGGATCAGGGGTGAGCTGGCAAGGTGGATACAGAACTGGCTAGGCCATAAAAGGCAGAGAGTAGCAATGGAAGGATGCTTTTCTAATTGGAGGGCTGTGACCAGTGGTGTTCCACAGGGATCAGTGCTGGGGCCTTTGCTCTTTGTAGTATATATAAATGATTTGGAGGAAAATGTAACTGGTCTGATTAGTAAGTTTGCAGACGACACAAAGGTTGGTGGAATTGCGGATAGAGATGAGGACTGTCGGAGGATACAGCAGGATTTAGATTGTTTGGAGACTTGGGCGGAGAGATGGCAGATGGAGTTTAATCCGGACAAATGTGAGGTAATGCATTTTGGAAAGTCTAATGCAGGTAGGGAATATACGGTGAATGGTAGAACCCTCAAGAGTATTGAAAGTCAAAGAGATCTAGGAGTACAGGTCCACAGGTCACTGAAAGGGGCAACACAGGTGGAGAAGGTAGTCCAGAAGGCATACGGCATGCTTGCCTTCATTGGCCGGGGCATTGAGTATAAGAATTGGCAAGTCATGTTGCAGCTGTATAGAACCTTAGTTAGGCCACACTTGGAGTATAGTGTTCAATTCTGGTCGCCACACTACCAGAAGGATGTGGAGGCTTTAGAGAGGGTACAGAAGAGATTTACCAGAATGTTGCCTGGTATGGAGTGCATTAGCTATGAGGAGCGGTTGAATAAACTCGGTTTGTTCTCACTGGAACGAAGGAGGTTGAGGGGAGACCTGATAGAGGTATACAAAATTATGAGGGGCATAGACAGAGTGGATAGTCAGAGGCTTTTCCCCAGGGTAGAGGGGTCAATTACTAGGGGGCATAGGTTTAAGGTGAGAGGGGCAAGGTTTAGAGTAGATGTACGAGGCAAGTTTTTTACGCAGAGGGTAGTGGGTGCCTGGAACTCGCTACCGGAAGAGGTGGTGGAAGCAGGGACGATAGTGACATTTAAGGGGAATCTTGACAAATACATGAATAGGATGGGAATAGAGGGATACGGACCCAGGAAGTGTAGAAGATTGTAGTTTAGTCGAGCAGCATGGTCGGCACGGGCTTGGAGGGCCGAAGGGCCTGTTCCTGTGCTGTACATTTCTTTGTTCTTTGTTCTTTGTTCCATTGCTTGATCCAACCAAGTCAATATCCTCACACCTTCAGAGTCACTGTGGTCTCCCATCTGGTTGTCCCCTCCCTTCACCTCTACATCACTGCGGGTGCTGACAGGAGATTTCTATGGGTGGCCCATCCCTGATGGGTAGGGTCAACTGGATGTTTCCGTCCACCTTGGATACTCAATGTCAAGTGCTGGGGTCCAGCACTTGTGCAGACACAATTTCTCTCGATCCCACACACCAAGCGTGTATCATTGAACGATAAGTTCTCACGCATCTCCTTAACTTTGAGAATGTGGGCATGTGAAATAGTGAAGGGTTAACTCACAAGGGGCAATTAGTTTGATGAGCATGAGTCTCAGGAATGATAGAGGGAACAATTGCCCTCTCTATCAAGCATAGGCAAAACTAATCGGCACCCTTCTTAGACTGCATCATCCCGAAATCATTGCTGTCTGGCCTCAACACTTAATACTCCTGGACAACAAATAACAATTACATTATTTTTTAACAATAACTCCGCCAACAGCCCCCCCCCCCCGTCATGCACCTACACCTGGATCAATCTCCCACCTGCCCCCCCACCCCCACCCGCCCAGGCTGGGCACTGTGTTGCTTTCTCTTTTGGGGTCTCAACCACCCTTAGGTTCACCCACTTAAGTCTCATCGCATCTTTCCCTCGCCCTCAGAAGCCGCATACCCACAAGCACCCCTAATCCCCCTGGCACCATCCCTAATCATCCTGACCTGGACCCACCCCACCCCCACCAACACCCTTGAACCACCACCCTCTCTGCAGCTTGGCAACAGGCACTGTCCCCTTGGAATCTCTGATATTAAATAGATACAGTGATGCTCACGTCCTTCCTCCCTCTCGGAGGTCATGGCACCTGGTTCCTATTTTTAAAAGCCTGTATATTCGCCCGTGTGACATCACGCCTGTTGGCTGGGAAGATTCAGTGAGGTCTGAAAATGGCACTTCAGCCTCACTAAGTACATTATGATGAATTCAAATTGATGCCCTTCCTGGGGGAGGTCCCTGGAGGATCGTGATCGGAATCTTGCAGGCGCAAATCCCGACATTGGCCTTTCGCAATATTTTGCCTCCATGACAAGATTTGGGCCTGTGGCTAATAGGCCGCCCATTGTCTTGCTCATGAATTAATATTAAAGAATACATGACAATGAAGAGATTTTACAAGTTGCATTGCTGCAACTTCATTATTGTAAATTCCATTATAACAAACCAGTTGCAATGGATTTAATCCTGGCTTTAGTGGCAGTTCAATTACAATCACTACAGGAATGTAACAAAAATTGATCTTTTTTTACTAAGTTTTATCTTGGTACGTGTCATGATATTCAAACACACACATCATGATAGACACACCAACAGACAACTCAGAACACACAACACCACAACCAATCACAGAAAGATATAAAAGCACAAACACGACACCTGGTGGTCAGTATTAGCTGGAGAGGAGGACCAGGACAGACCTGCTACACGACACACTCAGGGAGACAGCACGTGCAGAGTATCCAGAACGAACTGTAGATAAGAGTTAAAATAAAATAGAGTTGTACCACTTACAACTGTGTTGGCTCATCTGTGCACCAGAGAACCCAACACCACATGGTACAGGAGTGGATCGATACCTGCCGGCATACCTCAGTGTACAGAGACAACCAGCAGTGCCCAGGCAAAATGATAGAGCTCCCGGTTCCGCAGCCGCTCCAGTGCCACGGCGATCTCCGCGAAAACTGGCGGCGATTCCGGCAAGTGTTCGAATTGTTCCTGGTGGCAGCTGAACTCCAAGACCTGGATGATAGCGAAAAAATTGAATTTCTCCTCACCATCGCCGGTGCAAGGGCAAGAGAAATATTCACAAGGTTCAGGTTCTTCAGGAGGCAGCAAAGGTACGATTACCAGGCAGTCCTGGACAAATTCTCCAAGTACTGTGAAGAAAACGCAATCCAATCGGCAAGTAAAGGTAAGAAAAGCGGCAGTACTCACCTCGTGGCCGGGATCCCGGAGCCCGAATTCTCAGAGGCCGAAATCCCGGGCCTGAGAGAGGGCTGGGTCGAGGTCGGTGGCCATCTTGCTAAAGGTATCACGCTAGCACAGTTGCGCGAGCAGTGCGCAGAACCGGAAGTTTCGTTTGCGCATGCGCGAGATGCTGCGCATGCGCAGTCAAGAAAACGGCCATCGGTAAAGGAACAGCGATCTGAGCATGCGCAGTCGCTTCCTACGTGCTACATACCGAGCGTCAGGATGTCAGAGGCCCCAGACCGCACCAATTTAAAGGGGAAACGTCCCAAATCCAATTGAAAAGGGAAACGTCCCAAATCAAAAAAACAAAAATCTGTTAAGGCTGTAAAACAACCTTCCCTCACCTGGAATGACAGCACATTGCCGCAAATTGACCCAGGAGATGAATTTGACCTCCGAAGAACCCTCCGACAAGCAGTTACCTACACACAAGCTGATGATTCCGACCTTGAATACTTCGATGATGATCTTTACAGTGTTTCCGGACCTCGCGAGCCCAATGATAGCTCCGTGGTCCTATACGACTATGACTCGGACGAACCTTTCGTGTTGCACATTGGCGGCCCCCACATTGAATCCGACGCAGATGCGGATTCATTTTTCGGATTTGAGGATCTTCAACCCAGCAGATATGACGTCCCAACTTATCAGTACCGGATGATGCTGCAGCCTGACATTAACAGACAGGGAGTGGTGCAAGCACACGGAGAGCGCCCTGCTGCCACACAGAGCGTGGTCCACGTCCCGCTCAACGTTCCCGACTTTATGAAAGAAGACATGCAAGACTCCAGAGCGCAGTCCTCGCATGAACCAGAGGTGACTCCAGAGTCACAAGCCTCCACACAGAGCTCGTGGACAGACTCCACAATTGCAGAAACGCAAGACTCCAGAGCGCAGTCCTTGTACGAACAAGAAGTGACTCCAGTGTCACAAGCCTCCACAGAGAGCTCGTGGACAGCCTCCACGATAGAAGCAACGCAAGACCCCAGAGCGCAGTCCTTGCACGAACAAGAAGTGACTCCAGTGTCACAAGCCTCCACAGAGAGCTCGTGGACAGCCTCCACGATAGAAGCAACGCAAGACTCCAATGTGCGGTCCTTGCAGGAACAAGACCATGAGGGTCTAGCAACCTCTCCTGACCAACCAGCGGCAGACGATGCAAGTCTGCCATGCTCACGTGAACAGCAAAAAGGCAATAACAGCCTACCATGCTCCACTACACAGCAGCATGACCATGACGGTCTCTCATGCTACAATGAAGGGCACAGCGCTGAAGACTGTTCCAGCCCAACTGAAGACAAGCCAAAGGAATCGCCTCTTCCAAGCCCGAAGAAAAAAGGTTTATGCGCTGACCTTCAGGATCATTATAGCCGAACAGAGATTAATAATGCTGCACGGTCACAGAAGGATGCTGAGGATTTGCGAAAGAAATTAATTGGATGTTTAACTTGCAAGGAGCAGACTGAGAATTGCCAGTGTTTTAGTACGGATCGAAAAAATGGACAAGACATTGATCCTCAGGTAATGGAAATAACACAACCTGAATCATATCTACAGCAGGGACAAATGTCTCCCTTCAACACAACGCCGCAAAGTCCCAACTTCGGAGACCAGCAGTTAGTCAGTAATGACTCTTCAAACCTTGAGGGGAACATTAATTGCATTGAATCTATACACGCTCCAGTGATAAATGAGCAGAACATTGGAGCAAGAATCCTGAGGACACCGACATCGAGTAGCCAGATAACAAATTTAAAACCCGCAGCAGTTTCAGGTGAACCAAGTGTGCTTTCCACTAATGGTGAAGATGCAGATAAGGTCGACCCGATTGTCCATTGTACCACACTAACCCCAGTGATTAAGCAGTTATGTATGGGGAGTATAATGTGGGCAATTGAGAACAGTAAAAGAGAGACTGTGACCATGCCAGTCCCAGCAAAATCAGACCCAGAGACCATGAAGGCATGTACATTAGACAAAGATACATATGAGGTACCCGAGAAGAAAAGTGAAACGGAATGTTCTTTGGAAAATAGTACAATGTCGATAGAAACATTGGATCCTATATTCGAGACCATACATATGGGAGAATTTGGGGGTAATAAACAAGGTTCTGCAATGTCTGGGGGAAGATTTAAAATTCCAAAGAAGAAAAGCCCAAATGAAGGACAACGGCAAGACAATGACAGTCCACCGACATGGTGTGCACCACCAGATGAAAACTCTGACAATTTACCCAACCCTAGTGAACAGCAAGCTGCTAATGAGGATCTATCCACGGGATGTGAGACGAGTGATGACAGCATCCCACTTCCCATGCAAAAGGTGCAAGGTGACAGACCTCGCCTAGTGCATACCGAGGCACTCGACGATCACGGTGGGACCACTGGCGACTGCGGTGGCGGCGCACCGCTTCCACCCTCGATGGCTCGAGCCTCGCCACTGGTCGGTGCATTCCTGCATGTTCCGACTCCAGAAGTGCAGCTTCAGGGAATCTCAGCTGCCTCCAGTGAACCTGTTGGGACTCCGGATGGGGAGCATCGACGGAAGGCAGACCGGACTCCAGATGGGGAGCAGCCAAGCGCCAACTCTGATTCGCGCACGGCAGACCTTGCTCCGGACGGGCGGTGTCGCGGCCTCGGTGATGGCACGCTCAGGGTGACGGCGGATGCCACGGCGACAGGGAATGGATCGCGTGGCAGTCCCACTAGGTCGGCAGTGGCGACCAGCACCGGCGGTCCAAGACGGAAACACAAATTCGCACCATCGCCAGACGTTGATGCGAGCAACAATTCTCTCTCCAAGGCGACATGCTTCGACGTTTCTCTGCAGAGTCGCCCTTCCGGCACAGCAGGTGGCCGGAACCAGCGTGCACGGTCTCGGCCAACTTCCACATCTGGCACAGTCATCGCCTTGCATGATATTAGTGATGGTGCTTCTTCGATGGCAACGACCCATCGGCTACAAGATGCCGTCCACCACAAACATAAAAAGAAAAAAGACTCCACCTTGTTCCTGGCATGCAGGGCGGATGGATTGGCACGTAGGCGCAATCAGTGAGCTTTGCGTCGCCTTCCACGCTCGCAACTGAACCATACGCACACGCCGGATCCTCCACTGGTTCCCAAGGATGACTTTGTGGAGATGCCACGGATCATGCCCCTTCCATCGCCACCAGAACCAAACCACAGCCAAGGCAACACTAACAAAGATGTTGAATGTTATATTTGCACGAATGAAAAGCCAAGCACTGCACGAAGTACAACAAATAGAAAAGTAGAGACTTCGGCAGCAGCATCACCTCCAACAGTCCAAGGTGAACCAGTGTGAACCCTAATCTCCACAGCTGAACCGGCTTGAGGACCAGCCTATTCTTGAGGCGGTCACCCATTAGACTGGACTTATAACGCTGTTCATACGTTCAAAAAGTCAAACACTTCTGAATTATAACCTGTTGTTGTTTATCGTTCCAGATATCGTCTGACCGGACCACTGTTCAAGTTTTTTTTTCTTGCATTCATGTTTTGTTATGGTACAACCTTGTTAGTGTGACGCACCCGACATCGCCCCATGTAAATAGTTACGTCATATACACACGCTGTACACAACACACACACACACTCTTAGATGCACTCACGACACGATTATATTTATAACCACGTAGGCACATATCTTTGTAAAAAGGGGGGATGTCATGATATTCAAACACACACATCATGATAGACACACCAACAGACAAATCAGAACACACAACACCACAACCAATCACAGAAAGATATAAAAGCACAAACACGACACCTGGTGGTCAGTATTAGCTGGAGAGGAGGACCAGGACAGACCTGCTACACGACACACTCAGGGAGACAGCACATGCAGAGTATCCAGAACGAACTGTAGATAAGAGTTAAAATAAAATAGAGTTGTACCACATACAACTGTGTTGGCTCATCTGTGCACCAGAGAACCCAACACCACAGTACGGATTTATTCAATTCATCCCATTAAGTATGGAATTCAAAAGCATGACTATTTACAGAAATTATAGTTCAGTTTAACTTGATCTTATGTTTCATCAACTATCATTTGCCTCAGGTAGCTTGTTGGATGAAGGAGACACACAACACATTTGAAGTACAAACATGGAAGGATTTTTACTGCCAGTGAGCTTATAGCAGGAAACCATTGCTTTTGATTTGTTTCCTGCTTGCCTGAAGCATTATTTATTTCACTGGGCCTCCTCACTATGCTGCTGGTTCATCTCCCTGACTATTGGGATTAGCCTCCCACTAGCATTCAACAGCGTGAGATGGGGGTAAGTTTGGAAAGGGGGTGGTGTTCTCATGATGGGGTGACTCGAGCACAGAGAAAGTCTTAACTGTCCTTGTGGGACCTAGAAGAGACCATCTATTTATCCTGTTTACACAATGAGGAGTAAAAAGCTTGTCTAGAAATGTCCCTCCAGCTTCTCTGATTCTCTTCCTTCTGGCTTCTCAGCTCAGGCCAAAATGCAGTTGTGGCCAGATTTACACAATTGGACCCGGCATACTTTGGGCTGGAAACTCAGGTTCCTGTCCAGAAGCATCAACTAAAATAGGAAATCATGGAATCCAGGTGACATTTTACAGTGGATAATTGGTCCAGGCATTTTAACTGCCTGAAATATATTTGACATTGATTTCACATTTTTTTGACTTGCATTTGGGAATAAAAGATCTAATTGCTATTACCAGATTAGTTGGGGAGAATGGTAAAGAGGCTTTGGACTGTTCTATCCAGTTTTGAACAGCAGCCTTACCGACGGTCCTTAAAGCAACCAATGGAGGCTGCCACCAAAAATGTATTTTTCCTTTTAAATTTATCTTTGTATTGAGCTGAAGAGAGCAGGAGTGTCCAGGTGTTTAAAGCTAAGGCTTGAGGCAGTGTGTTTAAACTTTTTTTCCCTGGACCCACTCTTACAAACCAGCTAACCTTCGGGACCCATGCCGGCCAACCTTCATGACCAATGCCGGTTGACCTTCGCAATCCAGGCCAGCCGATCTTCGCGACCCACATGGGTCGACCTTCGTGGCCTACTATTATTTCTTACCTTTAATGCAACCAGCGAACCTGCTTGATCCTCACAATCTCACTTGCTTTGTCATGGAATGTTACATGTCTGCTAAGGGCTTCAGCCGACCATTTCAATTCTTGCTGCATCCTTTGAAAAAAATCAAGAGGTTGGTCCTCAAACTCGTCATGCCTTTGAAGTTTTGAGGGTTTTTAATTTTCATTTACCAGTAACTCCCTGCATGTAATACACATGGGCTTTGCATCCTGACAGTGACACACTGAAAAAAGCCAAACTTCAAGAAATTATTTTTAGACTGATTTGAAACCGACTTCAGTTTTTTCAGTTGGGTGTTCACCAGAAGCACTCTAGCTCTGCATATAGCTCACACCAGTGCTACTTTGTCCTTCCCTGGACTCTTCTGAGAAGCTCTCTTCAGCAGATTCAGTTGTGAGATCCTGGCGTATTTGTGTCTCTGGTCCTCTCTTCCTTATTACAAAATGACCGATCTTCAGTCCTTCCCAAAGCCCAGCTTGCTTGCTGGCAGCCACAAATGGAAGAATCTCTCCTTCATGACTTTGCGCCCAAATCACAGACGTACAGGGTGTGTGGCGCCAGTGTATGTGTCGCGCTCGTAACTTGCTCTCTGCCACCGCTTCTGGCAGGAAAACTTCATCATTTGTATTTAAAGGCCAGTCGCATCCAGCATTCTTAAAAGCCGATCACGGCCGTTGGCTTCTCCCGTGATCGGAAATGCTGCGACTGATCGCTCCGTTACCCACCTGACACCCACCCGTGACCCACCCGCGGGCCACGACCCTGAGTTTGAAAAACCCTGGCTTAAGGTGTTCAGCAAAAGTCAACCGGTCAGTGTTTATTTTTCATAACAATTAATCTGACAATTGTCATATCATTTAAGAGCACAATGCATCCCAGTGTGCCCAGCTTTGACAAAGAGTCATCCAGACTCAAAACATTAGCTCCCTTCTCTCTCTACAGATGCTGCCATACTTGCTGAGATTGTTGAGTATTTTCTGCCATTGTACCTACTTTGTACTTCTATATGTTTGCCTTATGCAAATTTATCAATTCCACATGGGATTTATTTGAACGTGTAATATTCCCTTTATTTTGATTATAAAGGTTCAACAGCTTTTGTTAACATGAAAGTACAGCTGAACTCCTTTACACCACATGTTATTAACTAAACTGAAAGCTCCCCTGAACAATGTCTGCTGGTCACATGGTTTACATCTGGCTACTGACTCATGACCATATTTTCTCTTAAAGCGATATCACAACATCTTTTGAAGCATAGGGCGCAATCGAGTGGCCTCATCGCGCCCGACTCGGGATGTGACCAGGCCGGTAAATCGTGCGTGAGGCATCTCGTGGGATTCACAATGCTCGTTACTCTGACAAAGCCATGTGAAAGTGAGACTAACTACTCACTTGAATGTGCAAATATGGATCCTGCCCACGTGGGCGGGATCCAGACTTGCATATTCAATTGAGTAGTTAGTCTCAGTTGAATATGTCTACTCTGCTACTCTGGAGTTACCCAAGGCCTGAGATCAAACAGTCTCACCTCGGGCCCTGCCATGATGCCAATTAGCACTGGTCTCCACAAATGTGGACCAGACATATTGGCACCTGGGGGGGGTTTGCCCAGGTGGCATTTTTCCTGTGTTGGGGATCGGGCCCCGGGAATGCCCTGCCCTTATGAGGTGGGATGCGGGGGCTCGATGACTCCCTAATTAGTTAGTTGGGGCATTGGGGGGGCCCAGAGGCTGAGGGAGGAGGGGGGATGAGAGATCGGGGCACCATCCTGCACTGGTGCACGTAGCTCATTATTGCAGGAAATTAGTCTAGGTACAGCCTCATCAGAGCGTTCCTCGCCGAGGCCCGAAAAAGAAGCAGAGTCCCGTTTAATAGTGGGGTCGTTCTCGCTGCTGCAAACACTGGGAAACACCCCGCTAAACGTGCCAAAAACACGTTTTTGCATTAAATCACGCCCTTGGTCTTTCAATCTAGCTTCCTCGTTCTCTAACAATGGGAGCACTTTCTGATGAAGAAGCAGGAACCTTTGGGATTGAGATGGTTCCTCCTTATCCTTGTTTAAAAATGTTAAAATGTAACCACTTATTCTGCAGGAGGAAGCTGCTAACATGATAACACGGCAGCCAGCACTGAGGTAATTTATCTACACTGGCAGCTCAGGAGTCTAAAATGCCTTGCTGCTTTACCCAGACTCTGTGAGATTTAGCAGACAAACATACACAGACATACACATTCTGCATCCTGTTTCTATCCTTCTGATGCAGCACTTGTTGTAAACAGAGGGCTAAAAACTTTTCTTTCTCCCTCTTGTAACACACTTTCCTGGCTATTATGAAAATACATTTCTATTGTAAAAAGAAATTTCTTGTGAAAGGATCTTCCACAGTTCCAAACCCTGAGGCAATCCATCCACCTTACAATTTTTATTCTGGATAAATATTGAACCATGGGCCGTAATTTAATGGCGGTGCTAGCCACAGTGCGAATCCCGTAATCCCTGCTAAATCTCGCGAGAGGCCAAAAACGGGATTTGCGCCAGCAAGATTTCTGGATGCAACTTTCCCAGTCCCTGCTCAGATGACTGGATCATGTTTACACCCAGATAGGGCATGCAGCTCATTAGCATATTGTATAATAAATTTGAATCTCATTAAATGGCTTACCGTCGCTACTTCTGCCCTCATCGTAGCGTCCCATCAGCCGACATGCATCATGTCGGTGCAAATCACTACTGGCTTGCAAAAATAAAAACCAGTTGTGTTGAGCTAGGCTCATATTAGGCCAGAACTTGAAAAGCTCCCCAAGTTTACTTCAAGGCAATTAATGTCCAGACAAAGTAATTTTAAGCAACAGTATTTAATCTTTCCCCAACAACCAATAGTCGTCTCAACACAGAGCCAGTGTGTTAACTTGTATCACACTTCACAACCCCTCACTAAGCAACTTATCAGTTAAGGTATTATCACAAAAAAGATCACCAAATAATTACAAATCCTGTATCTTTGGAATTAAAAAAAAAAGATCCATAGTTGCTCTATAAGCAATGTACTAATTTCTCCTTCTGCTCCATCTCAGCTGACAAGCCCATCATCTTTCTACAATCTGCCCGACCCAATCCTGAGACTTTTTTAACTGACATTTTCTCTTTCTTATTTGATCTTGTATCATATAGCTCAATTCCCTGATTTATTTTATTCTTCATAATTTAGGAATGCTAAGCTTGAGGAAGTAGCCAACACAGATTTTAGGAACTTCATTACCTTTTCTCCATTTACTTACTTTCTGTCCCAATCAATAAGTCGATAATTAAAATCGTGCAGACAGACATACCTATTATATATCATCAGCTGTCTAATTTGACTGCGTATCTCCTGTACCCTTTTCTTCTCAACATTTTAATAGACTATTGGCAAGGCAACAAGACTTTTAATTCTTTGAGCTTTGCCTTCCTCATAACTTCTCCTTCATTACGTCGGAATAGACGCATTTCTGTTAAGAAATCCATTTCTTGAGTCCAAAAATGTAACTTCCTCCACTACTCACTTTGTGCAGGAGGCCTCTTTTGAGAAGCTCCAAACAGAAAGAGTAAAGTCCAGACAAATTTCTACAGGATTTCAGATCTCACAATGATAGATACCCTCATAAATAGGGATACAGTGGGGCTGCTCAAACCAGCATTTACATATTGGCAGTTTTCTCAGAGGTCATGTCTGTGGTAATAACTCTGGGGAACAACCTAATATGCAAGCGGCAGTGAGGGCTCCAGACAGCAAGTTTTCTAAACTACAATTATTTAAAAATGAGAATTTTCATGATCATTTTTGAGATAAAATTGAGGCTATAGTTCACAATACCCATTTTCTACGCATTCTGCTGCAAATGGGAGGTTTTTGAAATGAAAATGCAGTCATTGTATTCTTTATTGGAACTTTGACATGGTAATTATAATTTCCCTGTCCAGACTGAGCCCAGTTCATTCCTTTCTTAGCAGGAGTCCTGATTTTTAACAACTATGTCAATCGCTCTATAATAAGATCCATAGGTGGTAAATGATAATTTGGGAAAGTGCTTCAGTAAGTTTGAACTAGAAACAAAATGAGACGTAAATATCTGATGGATAATAACAATAGAAACAAATTTTCCACTGGAAAATGTGTCTAATACAGCCTGTTTTATGATTGCAAATGGAAAGATTGTAGCGCACAATGACTTACGAGAGAGACGAGTAGAGATGAAGTCGATGAGGCTTTATTAAGCGAGATTTATCCCCAGCAGTTCAGCAACAGAATGGAGCGGCGGGGAGAAGCTCGGGTTCTTATACTCCGCCTTCAGGGCAGAGCCAGGAGTCAACAGCCAACCAGGACCCGGGACCTGTCAGCCAATAGCATCACGGCTTCACAGTCCCACATGACCCCAATACATACTACCACATTCACCCCTTGTTAAAAATGAACCCGGTGGGGTGGTGGTTCGCATGGTGGTAGGGGTTTACAAGGCTGGTCCTGGGAGGAAAATTTCGGGCATGTCATTACAGTTTTAGTAAGAGAAAAACATTTTTTTGTTACAGTCCAACAACATTCTTGGTGTCACGCCGATGCCACGAGTCGAGCGGGCGGTCTGGTCTTCCTCGTCCATCTCCTCAGCCCCGGTGGTGGTGCAGGTGCTTGTTCCGGCGTTGTCGTCTCCGGGAGCATTTCGGTGTTTGTTCCTGTTTCACTCCTGGGCGGACACGGGAGGAGGACCGATCCTCCCGGGAAGGGGGCGGTCGCGGGGTGCGCCGGTGGCAGGGAGGGGATGATCGGTGTCGGGGGGGTGTGTGTGTTGCTGGCGGGCGCCAGGTCTCGCAGGGAGACCATGCTTGTCTGCCGTCGGGGTACGCCACGTAGGCGTACTGCGGGTTCGCGTGGAGGAGGTGAACCCTTTCGACCAACGGGTCCGACTTGTGCGCCCGCACATGTTTCCGGAGCAAGATGGGTCCTGGGGCCGCCAGCCAGGTCGGCAGCGACGTTCCGGAGGAGGACTTCCTGGGGAAGACAAGGAGGCGCTCATGAGGCGTTTGGTTAGTGGTGGTACACAGCAGCGACCGGATGGAGTGGAGAGCATCCGGGAGGACCTCCTGCCACCGGGAAACTGGGAGATCCCTGGACCGTAGGGCCAGTAGGACGGTCTTCCAGACCGTGCCGTTCTCCCTCTCTACTTGCCCGTTCCCCCGGGGGTTGTAGCTGGTCGTCCTGCTCGAGGCTATACCCTTGCTGAGCAGGAACTGGCGCAGCTCGTCACTCATGAAGGAGGACCCCCTGTCGCTATGGATATATGCGGGGCAACCGAACAGTGTGAATATGGTGCTAAGGGCTTTAATGACTGTGGCCGCTGTCATGTCGGGGCAGGGGATGGCGAAGGGGAAAAGGGAGTACTCGTCCACCACGTTCAGGAAGTTTGTGTTGCGATCGGTGGAGGGGAGGGGCCCTTTGAAATCCAGACTGAGGCGTTCAAAGGGGCGGGAAGCCTTGATCAGGTGCGCTCTATCCGGCCTGAAAAAGTGCGGTTTGCACTCCGCGCAGATGTGGCAGTTCCTGGTGACTGTACGGACCTCCTCCACAGAGTAGGGGAGGTTGCGGGACTTTATAAAATGGTAGAACCGAGTGACCCCCGGGTGGCAGAGGTCCTCGTGGAGGGCTTGGAGATGGTCTATTTGTGCGTTGGCACATGTGCCGCGGGATAGGGCATCGGATGGCTCGTTCAGCTTTCCAGGACAGTACAAGATCTCGTAGTTGAAGGTGGAGAGCTCGATCCTCCACCTTAAGTTCTTGTCATTTTTAATTTTGCCCCGCTGTGCATTATCGAACATGAAGGCTACCGAACGTTGGTCGGTGAGGAGAGTGAATCTCCTGCCGGCCAGGTAATGCCTCCAATGTCGCATAGTTTCCACTATGGCTTGGGCTTCCTTTTCCACTGAGGAGTGGCGGATTTCTGAGGAGTGGAGGGTTCGGGAGAAAAAGGCCACGGGTCTGCCCGCTTGGTTAAGGGTGGCCGCCACGTTGGAGGCGTCGCTCTTGACCTGGAAGGGGAGGGACTCGTCGATGGCACGCATCGTGGCCTTTGCGATATCCGCTTTGATGCGGCTGAAGGCCTGGCGAGCCTCTGTCGACAGGGGGAAGGTAGTGGACTGTATTAGCGGGCGGGCCTTGTCTGCATACTGGGGGACCCACTGGGCGTAATATGAAAAGAACCCCAGGCAACGTTTCAGGGCTTTGGAGCAGTGGTGGAGGGGAAATTCCATGAGGGGGCGCATGCGTTCGGGGTCGGGGCCTATTATCCCATTGCGCACTACGTATCCCAGGATGGCCAGCCGGTTTGTGCTAAAAATGCACTTTTCCTCGTTGTATGTGAGGTTCAAGGCGTTAGCGGTCTGGAGGAATTTCTGGAGGTTGGTGTCGTGGTCCTGCTGATCGTGGCCGCAGATGGTTACGTTGTCGAGATACGGGAACGGGGCCTGCAACCCGTGCTGGTCAACCATTTGTTCCATCTCCCGTTGGAAGACCGAGACCCCGTTCGTGACACCAAATGGGACCCTTAGGAAGTGGTATAGACGCCCGACTGCCTCGAAGGCTGTGTACTTGCCGTCACCTGGGTGGATGGGGAGCTGGTGGTAGGCGGACTTGAGGTCCACGGTGGAGAAAACCTTATACTGGGCAATCCGATTTACCATGTCGGATATGCGGGGGAGAGGGTACGCATCTAGCTGCGTGTACCTGTTGATGGTCTGACTATAGTCTATGACCATCCTTTGCTTCTCCCCGGTCTTTACTACTACCACCTGGGCTCTCCAGGGACTATTGTTGGCCTGGATTGTGCCTTCCTTCAGCAACCGCTGGACTTCAGACCGAATAAATATCCGGTCCTGGGCGCTGTACCGTCTGCTTCTAGTGGCGACGGGTTTGCAATCCGGGGTGAGGTTTGCAAACAAGGACGGCGGTTCAACCTTGAGAGTTGCGAGGCCGCAGATAGTAAGTGGGGGTATTGGGCCGCCGAATTGAAATGTTAGGCTCTGCAGGTTACACTGGAAACCTAATCCCAGTAATGTGGGCGCGCAGAGTTGGGGAAGGACGTAGAGCCTGTAGTTTTAAAACTCCCTCCCTTGCACCGTTAGGTTCGCGATGCAGAACCCTTTGATCTCTATGGAGTGGGATCCTGCAGCTAGGGAAATCTTTTGCGTACTTGGATGGATGGTCAGAAAACAGCGTCTTACCGTGTCGGGGTGGATGAAACTTTCGGTGCTCCCAGAGTCGATCAGGCATGGTGTCTCGTGTCCGTTGATCAGCACCGTTGTTGTCGTCGTCTGGAGCGTCTGGGGCCGTGATTGATCCAGCGTCACCGAGGCCAGTCGTGGTCGTAGTGTCTCGGCGTCTTCTTCGGACCCCGTGGAGCCGTCGATGCTGGGGTCCTTTGTTGTCATCCAAGATGGCGGCGTCCATGAATCGCACGCGGCCGGGGGTGGACAAAATGGCCGCCTCCATGGATCGCACGTGGTCGGGGGTGGACAAAATGGCCGCCCCCATGAATCGCACGTGGCTGGGGAGTCACAAGATGGCGGCGCCCATCCTCCCCTCGTGGTGGCCGGGACCCAAAATGACGGCGCCCGCGGGTCGCACATGGGGCGCTGGGCTCGTTCTTCTCCGGG
The DNA here is from genome assembly GCF_047496885.1 of Scyliorhinus torazame. Lineage (NCBI taxonomy): Eukaryota > Metazoa > Chordata > Chondrichthyes > Carcharhiniformes > Scyliorhinidae > Scyliorhinus > Scyliorhinus torazame. The sequence continues at coordinate 92,931,757 of NC_092714.1, read as the reverse complement.
GATTGCGGCAACCCCCCGGGTAATGGCCCTTCTTGCCGCAGCTTTTGTAAACAGCTGCGCGGGCCGGGCAGCGCTGCCGGGGGTGTTTCGCTTGCCCACAGAAATAGCAGCGGGCCCCCCCGGGATGATCTGGCGCTTTAACCGTGCAAGCCTGCGAAGGAGGGGGGGTGTTTGTCGCGATGGGGGTCCACGGAGCCCAAGGGGCTGCCGCGCGGTCGGGGACGTAGGCGCGGGCGTTTTGCGAGGTCACATCTAGGGAAGCTGCAATGGCCCGTGCCTCTGAGAGTCCTAGCGACTCTTTTTCTAAATGTCTTTGGCGGATTTGGGGAGAGTTCATACCTGCCACAAACGCATCGCGAATTAGCATGTCCGTGTGTTCAATCGCGTTCACCGGCGGGCAGCTGCAGCCCCGTCCCAAAATTAGCAGCGCGGCGTAGAATTCCTCTAACGATTCTCCGGGACTTTGCCGTCTCGTTGCGAGTTGGTAGCGTGCGTAGACCTGGTTCATGGGGCGAACGTAGATGCTCTTCAGTGCTGCGAACGCCGTCGGGAAATCCTCTGCGTCTTCTATGAGAGGGTAAATTTCCGGGCTTACCCTCGAATGCAGGACCTGCAGTTTCTGGTCTTCTGTGATCCGTCCGGGGGCCGTTCGGAGGTAGCCTTCAAAGCAAGCTTGCCAGTGTTTAAAAACTGCTGCCGAGTTCGCTGCGTGGGGGCTGATCCGCAGGCGTTCCAGCGCGATCCGGAGCTCCATAGTCCTTTAAGCTCGCTTAATAAATTGTAGCGCACAATGACTTACGAGAGAGACGAGTAGAGATGAAGTCGATGAGGCTTTATTAAGCGAGACTTGTCCCCAGCAGTTCAGCAACAGAATGGAGCGGCGGGGAGAAGCTCGGGTTCTTATACTCCGCCTTCAGGGCGGAGCCAGGAGTCAACAGCCAACCAGGACCCGGGATCTGTCAGCCAATAGCATCACGGCTTCACAGTCCCACATGACCCCTAATACATACTACCACAAAGATGTGCAACCGTTTTGGTCCGAACATCTGAAATTAATCTTTCTTGTTTTAAAATAGTAATGAAATTATGCTGCATGGAAGAGAGTTGAGAGAAACTGAAGCAAATCAATACTTACATTTAAATGGCACCCAACATAATTTCTCAGGCATTTATTCAAGGCATGACTTGTGGTCAAATTAACAACCATCTTTCACATAGAAAAATCCTGGAAGCAATGATGAGATAAATGACCAGCTAATCCCTTTCTTGTATTTTGAGTGAGGGAGGAATGTTGTTGGAAGTAGTTCTGAAAGTAGTGCAAAAGGATTTTTAATAAGCACCTGTGTTGGTTTGAGGCAATACTAGGTAAACGTCAGTGAGGAAGAACGGATGAATTATTGGCAGCTAACAAGGGTAATGCATATACAGGCACAGAGTGTCTATTCAGTTCTTCATACTTTAGGTCCCGGGTTCATTCAGACCATAACCCTGCTTCCCAGGTCCCGCACCCTTTCCCCATTGGCCAGCATTTGCGCACTCCCACACAGTAAGTCCCAAGCCAGTCATATGGACCGCGGGCGCACGCACTTGGAGGGGTCACGCCACCACATCCCTCTCCCCTTAAATCACTCAATAACATAAATGCAAATAAGCTATTTAAAGTACCTGTAAGACTGAGGAAATCAAGGGGAGAGTCCAAAACAATCCATCACAACAATAACGCGTTGGGGGATTCCTTGGGTTTCGTAGACTGCCTTAATCCTACAAGTGGTTCCACCAACTCAGAGGTAATGATGTCGTCATTTTTGGCAGAATGTTCCTGAGTGTCAACCAGCCCCGCAGGGTTATTCCCTTTCCGTAGCTCATTCTTGGATCATCGATGGGGCCTTCGCAAGGGTCCTGTATTCTCTCTGACTCCATCACTGGAGCACTGGTGCTGCCTGCCGACTTCTCACTTGGTCGACGTGATTCCACACTGTCCTGCTGTTCAAATCCACTGGGCCTGACTTGGACACAATTCAGCTTGGTAGCCATAGTTGGCCTGAGGCAAAGTTTCTGACGAGGATCAGATCACCCACTTGGAATGATCAGTCTCCTTTTTGTGAAACGTGCTGTTTCCTCTGGAAGGCCTGCCAAGTCTCCACTTTCCCCACCAAATTCGGGAAAGCTAAGACCAAATGGGTCCGGAGACAATGGCCCATAAGCAATTCTGCCAGCGTGAAGCTTGTAGTGGCATGGAGGATTGTATTTCTCAGACAAAAGAAAGTTGGCCAACCTAAGACATAGTGGTCTGCTAGCCTGCTTCTTCATAGCTGCCTTGAATGTTTGCACAGTTCTCTCCGCTAACCCGTTTGAGGTAGGGTGATCGGGTATAATGATGAACTTTCGTGTATGGCGAATGCCATTCATTCTGACAAAGTGCTGAAAGTCCTCACCAGTGAAGGGAGTGCGTTTTCAGACATTAATATTCGGGGATGCCATTAGTAGCAGGGACTCTACTGTGGCTGTTGAGGTCGTCGTTCCTATCTCTTAAACCTTCAAACACTTTGAATGAGCATTGACCAAAATGAGGAACATCTTGCCCAAGAAAAGACTAGCAAGGTCCACGTGTACCCTTGTCCATGGGCGACCAGGCCACTTGCAAGTGTGGAGGTTGGCTGTAGGTGGCAGCATCTGCTGTGTCTGACAGGGGTCACATTGGTACACTATGTATTCAATGTTCTTATCTATGCCAGTCATCAAATGTAGCCACAGGCGAGCATTTTCATTTTTGTTTGGCTCGGATAGGCACTGTGTAATTCTTGCAACAATAACTCTCAGGCCAGGGGTGGTACTACCATTCAAGATCTCCAGTGTATGACTCCAACCTCACAACTAAGTTCATCCTTACAAGTACGGTAAGATCTTTATTGGTCAGATTTATCATGTCCTACCCTGTTAAGATAATGCGTTTCATTTTGAACAGGGCTGGGTCTCTTGTGCCCAATTCTTTATGCAACTTGGGGAAACAGGCAAGGTGTTTAAAAAGTTCAATTTCAACATGATTACTTGAGGTACGAGTGGGAGTGCCAGGTTCTTTGCAAATGGGAGCAACTCCATGCATCAACATTTTAAATTTGTGTGCATGGCCTATGCTGAAAGATGTAACCGTAGGCCGCCAACCCTGTTGAAGGCAATTGGGGGTACCTGCTTATCTTCATGAAAGAGCTCCACGGGGGCTTGTGGTCCATTATTATTGTGAAACATCATCCATAACCATACTGGTGAAATTTCTTGATACCGTATTTTACGGCATAGCCTTCATAGAACATAGAACGATACAGCGCAGTACAGGCCCTTCGGCCCACGATGTTGCACCGACATGGGAAGTCAAAAAACAAAAGCCATCTAACCTACGCTATGCCATTATCATCCATATGCTTATCCAATAAACTTTTAAATGCCCTCAATGTTGGCGAGTTCACTATGGTGCAGGTAGGGCATTCCACGGTCTCACCACTCTTTGCGTAAAGAACCTACCTCTGACCTCTGTCCTATATCTACTACCCCTCAGTTTAAAGCTATGTCCCCTCGTGCTAGCCATTTCCATCCGTGGGAGAAGGCTCTCACTGTCCACCCTATCTAACCCTTTGATCATTTTGTATGCCTCTATTAAGTCTCCTCTTAACCTCTCTAACGAAAACAACCTCAAGTCCATCAGCCTTTCCTCATAAGATTTTCCCTCCATACCAGGCAACATCATGGTAAATCTCCTCTGCACCCGTTCCAAAGCTTCCGCGTCCTTCCTGTAATGAGGTGACCAGAACTGTACGCAATACTCCAAATGCGGCCGTACCAGAGTTTTGTACAGCTGCAACATGACCTCCCGACTCCGGAACTCAATCCCTCTACCAATAAAGGCCAACACACCATAGGCCTTCTTCACAACCCTATCAACCTGGGTGGCAACTTTCAGGGATCTGTGTACATGGACACTGAGATCCCTCTGCTCATCCACACTTCCAAGAATTTTACCATTAGCCAAATATTCCGCATTCCTGTTATTCCTTCCAAAGTGAATCACCTCACACTTCTCTACATTAACCTCCATTTGCCACCTCTCAGCCCAGCTCTGCAGCTTATCTATGTCCCTCTGTAACCTGCAACATCCTTCCGCACTGTCGACAACACCACCGGCTTTAGTGTCGTCTGCAAATTTACTCACCCACCCTTCTGCGCCTTCCTCTAGGTCATTTATAAAAATGACAAACAGCAACAGCCCCAAAACAGATCCTTGTGGTACGCCACTTGTAACTGAACTCCATTCTGAACATTTCCCATCAACCACCACCCTCTGTCTTCTTTCAGCTAGCCAATTTCTGATCCACATCTCTAAATCACCCTCAATCCCCAGCCTCCATATTTTCTGCAGTAGCCTACCGTAGGGAACCTTATCAAACGCTTTACTGAAATCCATATACACCACATCAACTGCTCTACCCTCGTCTACCTGTTCAGTCACCTTCTCAAAGAACTCGATAAGGTTTGTGAGGCATGACCTCCCCTTCACAAAGCCATGCTGACTATCCCTAATCATATTATTCCTATCTAGATGATTATAAATCTTGTCTCTTATAATCCCCTCCAAGACTTTACCCACAACAGACGTGAGGCTCACCGGTCTATAGTTGCAGGGGTTGTCACTACTCCCCTTCTTGAACAAAGGGACCACATTTGCTATCCTCCAGTCCTCTGGCACTATTCCTGTAGCCAATGATGACATAAAAATCAAAGCCAAAGGCTCAGCAACCTCTTCCCTGGCTTCCCAGAGAATCCTAGGATAAATCCCATCAGGCCCCGGGGACTTATCTATTTTCAGCCTGTCCAGAATTGCCAACACCTCTTCCCTACGTACCTCAATGCCATCTATTCTAATAGCCTGGGTCTCAGCATTCTCTTCCACAACATTCTCTTTTTCCTGAGTGAATACTGACGAAAAATATTCATTTAGTATTTCGCCTATCTCTTCAGACTCCACACACAACTTCCCATCCCTGTCCTTGACTGGTCCTACTCTTACCCTAGTCATTCGCTTATTCCTGACATACCTTTGGAAGGCTTTTGGGTTTTCCTTGATCCTACCTGCCAAATACTTCTCATGTTCCCTCCTTGCTCGTCTTAGCTCTCTCTTTAGATGCTTCCTCGCTACCTTGTAACTATCAAGCGCCCCAACTGAAATTTCACACCTCATCTTCACATAGGCCTCCTTCTTCCTCTTAACAAGAGATTCCACTTCTTTGGTAAACCACGGTTCCCTCGCTCGACGCCTTCCTCCCTGCCTGACCGGTACGTACTTATCAAGAACACGCAGTAGCTGTTCCTTGAACAAGCTCCACATATCCAGTGTGCCCAACACTTGCAGCCTACTTCTCCAACCTACCCCTCCCAAGTCATGTCTAGTGGCATCATAATTGCCCTTCCCCCAGCTATAACTCTTGCCTTGCGGGGTATACTTATCCCTTTCCATCACTAACGTAAACGTCACCGAATTGTGGTCACTGTCCCCAAAGTGCTCACCTACCTCCAAATCTAACACCTGGCCTGATTCATTGCCCAAAACCAAATCCAATGTGGCCTCGCCTCTTGTTGGCCTGTCAACATATTGTGTCAGGAAACCCTCCTGCACACATTGTACAAAAAACGACCCATCTAATGTACTCGAACTATATCTTTTCCAGTCAATATTTGGAAAGTTAAAGTCTCCCATAATAACTACCCTGTTACTTTCGCTCTTATCCAGAATCATCTTCGCCATCCTTTCCTCTACATCCCTAGAACTATTAGGAGGCCTATAGAAAACTCCCAACAGGGTGACCTCTCCTTTCCTGTTTCTAACCTCAGCCCATACTACCTCGGAAGAAGAGTCCGCATCTAGCATCCTCTCCGCCACCGTAATACTGTTATTGACTAGCAGCGCCACACCTCCCCCTCTTTTGCCTCCTTCTCTGAGCTTACTAAAACACCTAAACCCTGGAACCTGCAACAACCATTCCTGTCCCTGCTCTATCCATGTCTCCGAAATGGCCACAACATCGAAGTCCCAGATACCAACCCATGCTGCCAGTTCCCCTACCTTATTTTGTATACTCCTGGCATTGAAATAGACACACTTCAAACCACCTACCTGAACACTGGCCCCCTCCTGCGAAGTAAAATCTGTGCTCCTGACCTCTATACTCTCAATCTCCCGTACCCTAAAACTACAATCCAGGTTCCCATGCCCCTGCTGCATTAGTTTAAACCCCCCAAAGAGCACTAACAAATCTCCCCCCTAGGATATTTGTGCCCCTCAGGTTCAGATGTAGTCCATCCTGTCTGTAAAGGTCCCACCTTCCCCAGAAAGAGCCCCAGTTATCCAGAAATCTGAATCGCTCCCGCCTGCACCATCCCTGTAGCCACGTGTTTAATTGCTCTCTCTCCCTATTCCTCATCTCATTATCACGTGGCACGGGCAACAACCCAGAGATAACAACTCTGTTTGTTCTCGTTCTGAGCTTCGATCCTAGCTCCCTGAAAGCCTGCCTGACATCCTTGTCCCCTTTCCTAGCTATGTCGTTAGTGCCAATGTGGACCACGACTTCCTTCCTTCTCAATTTGTGCGTATTTATGCTGAGCATCAGAAAGTGTTCTAGAGGTGAAAGCAATTGGCCTCTCTGCGCCATACTCCATTTTATTGGTAGGACTGCCCGTGTCTCTCACGGTGATGCATCACAAGTCAGAATGATGGGTTTTCTTGGGTCAAAGTGAACCAATAGGGTCAATGACTGTAAGTTCTGCTTGACGTGTTCGAAGATTTGCTCCTGTGGTTCTTTCCAATGCCAAGAAAGGTGTTTTCTTCAGAGTAAGTGTAGTGGCACCAATGTCGTTGCTAGGTTGGGAAGTAAATGACCAGAGTAGTTTACCATGCCTAAGAAGGACTTTAATTCTGCCATATTCTTAGTTGCTGGGACTTCTCTAATGGCTCTCATATTGTCTTCAAGAGGGAGCAGGCCTTTTCAGTCCAGTTTGAGTCCGAGGTAAGTGACCTCATGAGCTTGGAAAGTGCACTTCTCATGTTCCAATCGGACCCGCATCTCTGAATCTTCTCAAAACCTCTTCTGAGATTGCCAGGTGCTCCTCATATGATGTTCCTGTTATGAGGACATCATCCAGGTAGAGCACAACCTTCGGGATGCCCTGGAGAAGATTCTCCGTTGCATGCTGGAATATCACAAAGGCCAAGAAGATGCCAAAGGGTAATCTGGTGAAAGGAAACAGTCCTTTAAGTGTGTTAATTGTTGCAAACTTGCAGAATTTGTAGGGCAGATGAGCTTAGAGCTTGGATTAGTACTTGCAACTATGATGTTGTTGCCATTACAGAGACCTGGTTGAGGGAAGGGCAGGATTGGCAGCTAAACGTTCCAGGATTTAGATGTTTCAGGCGGGATAGAGGGGGATGTAAAAGGGGTGGCGGAGTTGCGCTACTGGTTAGGGAGAATATCACAGCTGTACTGCGGGAGGACACCTCAGAGGGCAGTGAGGTTATATGGGTAGAGATCAGGAATAAGAAGGGTGCAGTCACAATGTTGGGGGTTTACTACAGGCCTCCCAACAGCCAGCGGGAGATAGAGGAGCAGATAGGTAGACAGATTTTGGAAAAGAGTGAAAACAACAGGGTTGTGGTGATGGGAGACTTCAACTTCCCCAATATTGACTGGGACTCACTTAGTGCCAGGGGCTTTGACGGGGCGGAGTTTGTAAGGAGCATCCAGGAGGGCTTCTTAAAACAATATGTGGACAGTCCAACTAGGGAAGGGGCGGTACTGGACCTGGTATTGGGGAATGAGCCCGGCCAGGTGGTAGATGTTTCAGTAGGGGAGCATTTCGGGAACAGTGACCACAATTCAGTAAGTTTTAAAGTGCTGGTGGACAAGGATAAGAGTGGTCCTAGGATGAATGTGCTAAATTGGGGGAAGGCTAATTATAACAATATTAGGCGGGAACTGAAGAACATAGATTGGAGGCGGATGTTTGAGGGCAAATCAACATCTGACATGTGGGAGGCTTTCAAGTGTCAGTTGAAAGGAATTCAGGACCGGCATGTTCCTGTCAGGAAGAAGGATAAATACGGCAATTTTCGGGAACCTTGGATAACGAGAAATATTGTAGGCCTCGTCAAAAAGAAAAAGGAGGCATTTGTCAGGGCTAAAAGGCTGGGAACAGACGAGGCCTGTGTGGAATATCAGGAAAGTAGGAAGGAACTTAAGCAAGGAGTCAGGAGGGCTAGAAGAGGTCACGAAAAGTCATTGGCAAATAGGGTTAAGGAAAATCCCAAGGCTTTTTACACGTACATAAAAAGCAAGAGGGTAGCCAGGGAAAGGTTGGCCCACTGAAGGATCGGCAAGGGAATCTATGTGTGGAGCCAGAGGAAATGGGCGAGGTACTAAATGAATACTTTGCATCAGTATTCACCAAAGAGAAGAAATTGGTAGATGTTGAGTCTGGAGAAGGGGGTGGAGATAGCCTGGGTCACATTGAGATCCAAAAAGACGAGGTGTTGGGTGTCTTAAAAAATATTAAGGTAGATAAGTCCCCAGGGCCTGATGGGATCTACCCCAGAAAACTGAAGGAGGCTGGAGAGGAAATTGCTGAGGCCTTGACAGAAATCTTTGGATCCTCACTGTCTTCAGGTGATGTCCCAGAGGACTGGAGGATAGCCAATGTTGTTCCTCTGTTTAAGAAGGGTAGCAAGGATAATCCAGGGAACTACAGGCCGGTGAGCCTTACTTCAGTGGTAGGGAAATTACTGGAGAGAATTCTTCGAGACAGGATCTACTCCCATTTGGAAGCAAATGGACGTATTAGTGAGAGGCAGCATGGTTTTGTGAAGGGGAGGTCGTGTCTCACTAACTTGATAGAGTTTTTCGAGGAGGTCACTAAGATGATTGATGCAGGTAGGGCAGTGGATGTTGTCTATATGGACTTCAGTAAGGCCTTTGACAAGGTTCCTCATGGTAGAGTAGTACAAAAGGTGAAGTCACACGGGATCAGGGGTTAGCTGGCAAGGTGGATACAGAACTGGCTAGGTCATAGAAGGCAGAGAGTAGCAATGGAAGGATGCTTTTCTAATTGGAGGGCTGTGACCAGTGGTGTTCCACAGGGATCAGTGCTGGGACCTTTGCTGTTTGTAGTATATATAAATGATTTGGAGGAAAATGTAACTGGTCTGATTAGCAAGTTTGCAGACGACACAAAGGTTGGTGGAATTGCGGATAGCGATGAGGACTGTCAGAGGATACAGCAGGATTTAGATTGTTTGGAGACTTGGGCGGAGAGATGGCAGATGGAGTTTAATCCAGACAAATGTGAGAATATACAGTGAATGGTAGAACCCTCAAGAGTATTGAAAGTCAAAGAGATCTAGGAGTACAGGTCCACAGGTCACTGAAAGGGGCAACACAGGTGGAGAAGGTAGTCAAGAAGGCATACGGCATGCTTGCCTTCATTGGCCGTGGCATTGAGTATAAGAATTGGCAAGTCATGTTGCAGCTGTATAGAACCTTAGTTCGGCCACACTTGGAGTTTTGTGATCAATTCTGGTCACCACACTACCAGAAGGATGTGGAGGCTTTAGAGAGGGTGCAGAAGAGATTTACCAGAATGTTGCCTGGTATGGAGGGCATTAGCTATGAGGAGCGGTTGAATAAACTCGGTTTGTTCTCACTGGAACGAAGGAGGTTGAGGGGCAACCTGATAGAGGTCTACAAAATTATGAGGGGCAAAGACAGAGTGGATAGTCAGAGGCTTTTCCCCGGGGTAGAGGGGTCAATTACTAAGGGGCATAGGTTTAAGGTGAGACGGCCGAGGTTTAGAGTAGATGTACGAGGCAAGTTTTTTACGCCGATGTTAGTGGGTGCCTGGAACTCGCTACCGGAGGAGGTGGTGGAAGCAGGGACGATAGTAACATTTAAGGGGCATCTTGACAAATACATGAATAGGATGGGAATAGAGGGATATGGACCCAGGAAGTGTAGAAGATTGTAGTTTAGTCGGGCAGCATGGTCGGCACGGGCTTGGAGGGCCGAAGGGCCTGTTCTTGTGCTGTACATTTCTTTGTTCTTTGTAAACCTTCATCCAGTTCAAATAAGCATAACTGAGGTTGTGTTTGGTGTGCATGAAGCACCTGACAATTCTGCATAATGATCTTCAATTTGTGGAATTGGGTCATTATACACTTGGCCTGCCTGGTTGATTGAAAGCTTGTAGCCCCCGTATATTCCCAATTTTAACATAGGGATGCTAGGGGTTGTCCATTCCAAAAACTGCATGGGTCTGATAATTTCCAGTTCTTCCAGGCATTTAAGCTTGGTTTCGACTTTTGGTGCAAGGCATAAGGGGCTGCTCTCAATCTAAAAAACTTTAGTGTTGACTTTGAGTCGACGTAAATCGTGGCATTTACTCCCTTTATTTGAATCAACTCATTTTGGAACATGTCCTTGTATTTGCATAAAAATTGCTGTCAGACTCTGTCTGAGATTGTGAAAATTTCCAACAAGGGAGACGGTGGTGTAGTGGCATTGTCACTGGACTGGTGATCAAGAGATCCAGCTTAATACCCTTGTTCAAATCCCCCCCATGTCAGAAACTGAATCCAATAAATACCTGGGACAGGATTCTCCGTTTCTGAGACTAAGCGTTGACACCAATGCAGAATTTGTGGACTTTCATGGCAACAAAACTGGTGCTGAACCTGGATCGATTCAGCAAATGTGGATGGGCTAGCACCGGCACCACGTGGAACACAATCAATTCCAATGAAAAACAATAAGGGAGTCACCGGGTCCGTGATTGACACTAGGGAGGCTGACAAGCTGCAAACCATATACACACTTCCCTCCTCACACACACTCATCCCAGCTAACAAAATGACATTGGTTGTGCTGGAGCGTGCCCATTTAGCTGATGGGTTGGCTGAGGCCAAAGGGCACAGAGGGGGATGGCCTGGGGGACACACCTATATGACCTATGGCCCTAAGTTCACAGTGGGCAGTCAGTGACATGCACAGCTGCCTTTTTGGTTGCGGCAGAGCCTTGAAAATGCCAGCAGTGGTACTGCCAGGCCACCATTCCGGCAGTGCCAATGTGCCTGGGTGACAACAGCTGTGCCAGGATGCCATCCTGCCCAGAGAACTCCACGAGTGCCATTCCATTTAATAATCAATAATCTTTTATTATTGTCACAAGTAGGGTGTGGTGTTCTTTGTGTTGCTTATTTCAAGATTTTTTTTCCCTAAATTTAGAGTACCCAATCATTTTTTCCAATTAAGGGGCAATTTATCGTGGCCAATTCACCTACCCTGCACATCTTTTGGGTTGTGGGGGCAAAACCCACGCAAACACGGGGAGAATGTGCAAACTCCACACGAACAGTGACCCAGAGCTGGGATCGAACCTGGGACCTCAGCGCCGTGAGGCAGCAGGGCTAACCCACTGCGCCACCGTGCTGCCCTTATTTCAGGATGGTTGGCGTAGTGTTCATATAGACCACAAAATATCTTTGATTTGAACAAAGCTATACATTTATTAACAATACTAATTTGGTTATGACACGTGCTCCTAAATAATACACAGATGATAATTAACATATAATCTAACTCACCTACATCTAATCATCAGACTATTATAAACTATGATCTACTCTTCCACTATCTTTCCTTCAGTCTGTACTCTAGCTAACTCTGTCACTTCTCTCCCCCATAAGGCTTCGCATCAATGTCTTATATACTTGTAACTCTAGCTCTCTCCAGTAGCTGATCTGGACATTTATTTAACCTTTGCAGTTCTTACATTTATGATAACACTACAGTACATAGAACATAGAACATACAGTGCAGAAGGAGGCCATTTGGCCCATCGAGTCTGCATCGACTCACTTAAGCCCTCACTTCCACCCGATCTCCGTAACCCAATAACCCCTCCAGTAGGCTTACATTAACACTGCAATTAAGTTACTGTGTACCTAGTCGCCACACTCCGGCACCTGTTCAGGTGCACTGAGGGAGAATTCAGAATGTCCAAATTACCAAACAGCATGTTTTGCGGCACTGCCAAGCTATACGGGTGGCACTGCAAAGCCGGCAGAAGCACTGCCAGGGTGCCAGAGTGGCAGTGCTAAGGTGCCAACCTGGCATTGCCAAGGTTCCCTCATTCCAAGGGGGACAGGAGGCCACCCTGCCCTATCCCTGACAACCCAGGGGCCTCCGAGGGTCTGGGAAACCCCCAAGTTGCCCCACATTTGTGTGGACCAAGACTGAACTTCACCCACCTGGGGTCTCCCAGTGAAGGCCTATAGATGCTGGGAGTCCAGTAGATCCCGAGAAATCATGCCTAAATAATAATAATAATCTTTGTTATTGTCGCAAGTATCATAGATTATCAGAGAATGTACAGTGCAGAAGGAGGCCATTCGGCCCATCGAGTCTGCACCGGCTCTTGGAAAGAGCACCCAACCCAAGGTCAACACCTCCACCCTTACATTAACACTGCAATGGCATAACTGTGAAAAGCCCCTAGTATTCACACTCCGGCGCCTCTTTGGGTACACAGAAGGAGAATTTAGAATGTCCAATTCACCTAACAAGCACATCTTTCAGGACTTGTGGGAGGAAACTGGAGCACCTGGAGGAAACTCACTCAGACACGGGGAGAACGTGCAGACTCGGCATAGACAGTGATCCAAACAGGAATCGTACCTGGGACTCTGGCGCTGTGAAGCAACAGTGCTAACCACTGTGCTACAGTGCCGCCCATGGTTTAAAGGTTTGAAATGGGTTTAAAGCACTCTGAGGCTTGCGAGACTTGGTCCCACCCATTGTGAGTGTGATTCCGATTGCGACACCTCATGCGATCTCATTAGATACTGCAAGGTGTACTGGCTGTCAGTGATCAGTCAGCGATCATGGCCCTGAGCCAGTCACATGGACTGCGAGGGCACACCCCTTAAAGGGGCCAGGCTGTCACAACCACCTGATCCTGAACAGGCAGAAAAGGCTGGAGTGTTATTCCTCCTCCAAAGAATGGCACCTGGAACAACAGAGTACTCCCTCAGTGTTGCATTAATGTGTCAGCCTAAATTATATGCTCGATAACTAGAGTTGAGTATCAATCCACAACCTTCTGACAGAGTCAAATGCCATTGCCGACAGCAAGCTGACACCTTAGCTCAGTGTTAATAAAGGACTTTCTTAAGAAAGCTTGTCATTTGGTTGGAAATCATTTTTTCACATCTAACCTCCAATCTCACTCGCTCTCCATTATCAATCTTCTTGTCTCTGGTTAATTTGTCAATACTGTTGTGATGATCACACGTGGTGGGGAAGAATGTACCTGTGAAAAACAAAGCTGAAACATTTTATGGCATTGTACTACCAAAATTATCATATAGTGGCAAAACATGAACTCATCCAACCACAACAATTGACAGCCTTCAACATCTTTTTTTCTTCTATTTTTTAAATTGAGAGTACCCAATTTTTTTTTTTTCCAATTAAGGGACAATTTAGTGTGACCATTGCACATCTTTTGGGGTTGTGGGTGTGAGGCACACGCAGACACAGGGAGAATGTGCAAATTCCACTCAGGTAAGTGATCCGGGGTGAGGTTCGAACCCGTGTCCTCGGCGCCGAGCCTTCAACATCTAATGTTATTATTTAACAATGCCCATTATAACTCCTAACCAGGTGACAATTTACCATCCACCAATGGCCTGATTCACTAGCTGGAGTACGGCCAAACGGATCATTGTTTTATTTTGGCTTGACTATGCCAAAGGTGGGATTTGCAAGCTCCCAAGGGGTGGATTGGCAAGTGAGGGGGGGTCATTTAATTGAGTGCCATGTCATGGGTGCCATTCCTGACACCTACATATTGGTGCTAAAAATGTATCCATGACGGGCGAGGCATTGGGAATGCCAACCTCCTTTTGCTAAATTGAGGCCCCCTCTTGCCACTGCTGAGATTTCAAAGTGAGCAGGAGGATGCTGCTCACACATGTGCAGCATGGCAACTAGAACATAGAACATACAGTGCAGAAGGAGGACATTCGGCCCATCGAGTCTGCACCAACCCACTTAAACCCTCACTTCAACTCTATCCCCTTAACCCCATAAGCCCTCCTAACCTTTTTTGGACCCGAAGGGAAATTTAACCTGGCCAATCCACCTAACCTGCACGTCTTTGAACTGTGGGAGGAAACCGGAGCACCCGGAGGAAACCCACGCAGACACGGGAAGAATGTGCAGACTCCGAACAGACAGTGACCCAGCTTGGGCTGGTGACTGGTGTTTTTGAAAACTCACCACTATTCTTAGAAGTCCCCCTATACCAAAAAGGGCCGACATTCTAAATGGTGATCAGGGATTCTCACTCCCCGACTCCGATGCAAGCTTCAGTGGGTGCTATTCAGGTCAAACTATATTTTCAAGTTATCCCCCGGTATAACCCATACCTTCACCAAAGATTTCATCTACTTACCACTTAGTAGCATCGATCCTGGGTCCCGCATTGCTAAGTAAGTAAAGTAGACTTTGGAATAACCACTATTTCAGGTTAAATTAAGTTATTTTATTATTATATTTTTTCTTTTAAAAGCTGCAATTACTGTCTTTACAGAAAGGTAAAAGGTCTTGCTTCTGCATCCTTCTGGTTGGTTGAAGGGACCTTCAGGCCCAACTTGACAATCAATCTTCTTTTTAAAGTCTGGTCTTGTTTAGGTGTATTCGCTGGTTAGCTCGGTTGCTGTGTTCTATCTTTCCCATGTACAGAGCTGTGAGAGCTGACTCTGCTGTCTATCTCTGAGCTGACTCTGAGCTGAGTCTGCCTACTCTTTAAATTCTAGTCTTCCTTAGATGTATTAGTTATTTTAGCTTGGCTGCTTTGCCCTGTCCCTTTCCCATGGCCGAGCTGACTGTAATCTGACTCTGAGCTGCTTCCCTTGTTCCTTCTCTGATTCTCTCTGAGTTCTGGTTCTGGGTAGTTCCTGTGTCCCTTTTCCTCAGGTTTATATATTTTTCTAACAGTTATTAAGTTTTTATGACATTATTGGAAAGTAACATTTTTCACTTTGATTGTAAAAAGTATCTTTGATCTGAACTTTCTAATCCAACTAAGTATTCATTTTGACATGACTTCATCTCATTGATCTGATTACATTGTTTCCTTTGTGATTTGACTTCAAGAGGTGTTACTTTTGGTTTGGTTCCTGCCATTTCTATAGTTTTATTTTCCAATTGTGTCCTCAGCTCATAATTTTGACTTTGATTTTGGCTTTGAATTATGTTTCTCGTAGACTGATAGTCTCCAGTTTTCTTTAATTTACCTGGTATTTGCAAATTTTCACACCTAGAATTATCACCAAATTCAACTGAACCTCATCCATTCTTTTCCAGCTGTTCACTGAGATAGTTACTTTCAATGAAGGAGTGAGCCATTGTTTTGGGCTTAATTCAAAATCCTGTTTGTCTTGTTTGCTAAGCCTGCTTGACCAAGGCTATCTGCATTTTACAATCCTTCCCTGACAGCTGCTGTTAACCCTTTGTGGGATCTTTCCCTACATTCTCTCATGTTTCTCTCAGACCAGATATTGCCAGACTTCCATGTTTCAAATTACACATCTTTCCATATTTTCAATTACACTGGTCAAGGCGTTGGTAACTGCTTTATCCTGCGCACGCTGCAGATCACCGCCCTTGGTCTTCCTATAATTGTGTTTCCTCTCCTCATTGCTCTGTCCATTCCTCCCCTTCAACCCCCATGCCCCAGCCTGCCAGCTGGGCTTGCCAATACTCCTCCACTTATGTTTGTGTCCGCTTCATCGACGATCCCCATGAAGGAATGGATGCACTCCCAGCAGTAGCTATTTGTCCCGCTGGTGTTGTTGGGACCAGAGTGCTTCCAGCCATTTTATTGGCCAACAATGTTCTGCGGTAGGATCTTCATCCTCATGGGGGAAAAAGTCCCAATGGGTGAAAAACCCCCAACAACTGTTAAACAGATGTGGAGCAAGCTGGACAGTTGGGGTGGGCTCATAAGACGTCTTACTGTGCTCAACCACACCCGACATTTACACTACAGACGCAGGAACTCTGCCTCATAATAAAATTCCATTTTGGAAGTTAAGTAGAAAATCCTTCTCAATCCAAAACTGTTATATTTCGTTGTTGCTGAAAAGAGAAAAAGTATGGAGGTGCGGAAACTCTGGATTCTTGTCAGCACAATGAGAGTCTGAGGTGACTTCCATGTAATTGGCAGCTTCCCCATGCAGCAGGGGCCCACTTAATTGCTACCAGGCAGGCTAGAAAAATAATAATCAATCAGCCCTTTAATTATGATGTGGAGATGCCGGTGTTGGACTGGGGTGAGCACAGTAAGAAGTCTTACACACCAGGTTAAAGTCCAACAGGTTAGTTTCAAATCACTAGCTTTCGAAGCACTGCTCCTTCCGCAGGTGAATTGAGAGGTAGGTTCCAGAAACATGTATATACACAATTCACACCTCTTTAACCTGGCATTACCCCTCTCTCTGGATCTGTAAAGACTTAATTACCTGCAAATGCTCGCATTCAAAGTATTGTCTTGCATCTTGGACTTTGTCTATATATATGTTTCTGGAACCTACCTCTTCATTCACCTGAGGAAGGAGCAGTGCTCCGAAAGCTAGTGATTTGAAACAAACCTGTTGGACTTTAACCTGGTGTTGTAAGACTTCTTAATGTGCCCTTTAATTATGTAAGTCGGCTGCTCATCTGTAGTTGACAGGCAGCCTAGCCATGCTATTTCTGGCACTGGGAAAATAAGACATTAGCAGGACTGCATCAGAAAGCCTCCCAACATGGCACGCTGGCAATTTACTCTTCCTCTACCCTGCCCCCATCTCCCAGTCGACCATCTGAGGGCCAGTAAAATCCTGGCCCTTGTCTTTGGAATGGTGAGTTATCTCTCTGCCACTTTATAATTTATCTGTTTGTCTAATCTTCACAACATTAGTGATCCTTTGCACTGTAAATTTTGGTGCTTTACATAAGCGTTTCTCAATAAAAAGCACTTTGTGCATTTTTAATTCTTATGAAGTACTAAAAATAATGGTATTACTGAAAGATTTGGGGGGAAAATTCTTCAACGTTTGAAATTGCAGTGGTCACTAATTCTTATTGGATTTACATTGTGTATTCAGTGCACTTCTCAACCCATCGACACTGACCTGTGATTAGATGAAATATTCTAATATTCTTGTGAAATCAGGAGCACTGTGATGACCTACTCAGTGTTTGAGGCAAACCTTGAACTGTACATCTATGTGCAGCCATCAAGGTGAGAGCTGGTATTTTTCTCTCTTATGTTTAGGATGAATTTCATATTGGACTTACTGAAGCAATCTCTAGCACTGTAGCAGCCTCAGGGCTCCCATTTTTTAAAGGCAATCAGCATTCTTCCGAATATTTTATAGCCTTAATTGTACACAATGGAAAATAAGGGATGGCTGCACGTTATATATTTTGTTTCATAAAATACATTTATTTTGCATTTTCCATCACCTTCATGGTTTCAAAATATCAGTAATGCATCTTTACACACCATAAATATTTAACACATGGTATAACCCACTGGCGTTTTCATCATTCACGCGTTATACAGGCTGGAAATTTGACATGTTCCAATAACCTTGCCATATGTCCCATAGTATGCACTGTGTATTAAAATCTGTCTAAAATGACACTTTTATAGATGTTAAGCCACAGCAAATTTGTATTTTAAAAGATGCAAAGGTCGTTCAATGCCCCAAGGTTAATCATTCAAGTAAGCTGGTGAGCAGAAATGACAGTTCAAGAGTTCAATATGAAGAAAGGGAGCATTTAAAGAAATACAATTAAAGAAACAAAATAATAGAGAGCACAAGGTAAAAAAAATGTTTTAATTGGATAAAGTCCTCCTCCTCCTGCAGGTGTCATCCCTAAAAGGGCATTGGTGTCAGGTATCATACCCTAAGAGGGCTTTGCCATTGCCTACTGCAGTATAGCTGACCAGCAAACTGCCAAGCTCTTATCACCTGCCATCAGGCATATTGGAAGCATTTACAGGCTGATAATCAATCTGTCTGGCCAAGTAGTGAATTCACCTTCCATAGCTATCAAATCCTGGAGTGGGACTCAGCAGAGGTAGGAATGCTACCCACAGTCCTTTAAGCCCCCCACAGGCGCAGTTTACATTGGTTAAATCATCTAAATCATCTAAATTTTGAAAATGTAATAACACAAGTTTTTAAATGCTATCATGCACAAAACAGAGAAAATGTCTGTTGATCGCAACACATAAAATTCTCATGACTCAGACATACAGCAAATACTACTCTTGTTTTTGATGGCCTGTCCATATGGGATTTCTGACACCACTAGATTTCTGACACCACTTAAAGTCAGTCAGCACCACTTAAAGACTGCCTGTCTGGTTGCAAAATAAGGAAATACTTCTCAAAGTGCAATTAGCTACAGCAGGCAGTGAGAAGTCACCAGAGATTTTGACAATTCTGAAAGAGAGGACATGCATCATTTCTTCATTCTGTATGCTCTTCTTACTTTTGTCCTTTTGTTCTGGATTTAATGTTGGTGTTTATATTGTGGTGAACTAAAGATTTGGCAAATTATTAATGATACTAAGGATGCTGGTGATAAGGATTGTTTTTGCATTGGAGATGGAAGGGGTGCTTCAGGTGAAGGGGCCTTCAATGAGTTGCTTTGTGAGAGCTGTATCAGCTAGAGGAATTGGGGTTAATGCTTCATCTCCTCCTCTTCGTGCTCCTCTTTCTCCCCTCTATACCCTGTTCCTCCTGCTCATGCTACACCTCTTGTGCCCAAATGATGGTAAGTGCTGCTCTTGCACGATAGAATTCTACACAGCATGCAGCAGACAACCACAATCTGGATTTCGGTTGTCAGGGTCCTTCCTGTTTATTTCCTTAGTTACACTTACTTTTATTTCGCCATTGCCATTATTGATCCATGGATTATTATTGGACATGTACCTTTAAGTCAAGCAGCAGGTGAGAGATTCAGAAGCTGCAGGAGAGAACACTCTGCCAGTCTCCGTTAGTTTGAACAGGAGACCTCAGACTTTTTGGCACCAGAGAGAGAGAGAGATATGGCGGGACTCAGTTTGATTGATTAGCTGGTGGTCAATAAGTTAGCCAAAAGGCTGTACTCTGCCCGGTAACAGGTGATGATTGGATCCTATCCCAGTGGGATGGTTCTGAGAGATCTCAGGGCACAGTTGAGTCCAAGACACACAGAGAGAAGGCCTTGCTTACTCGCTTTCCTCCGTGTTTTCTCCAGGAAGGCTGTGAGTGCTGTATTTCTGAAGCTCCAGAGAATCTGAATGAATGAATGAATTTACTGGGAAATCATTAAAGGAACAATGACAGAGAAGCTGTGAGTGTTGTATTTCTGAAAGCACATAGACTTGAAAAAATCTACAGTAAGAATTCCGGACTAAAACCAAAGTTTGAAGGAGAGAAAGGTGAAACTGTAGCCATCTAAGATGGCCACCTGCAAAGGACCATGGGAATTATGGCCAACCCAGGACTCAGACAGACACAGAGCTTATGTGTATCTGAAACGCAGGGAGCCAAGCCCGATCGAAACCCCGCTCGTTTACATTTAAATGGCCCATTTTCCCTGGACAATAGAGCTCCAATCAAAAAACTGGTACAGCCACAGACTGATCGGCGCCACTCCCTTTACTCAGAAAGCCCAACTGCCAAGGTCAATGCTAAGGACCAGCCCAGCTACCAAGGCACCCGCCCCTTTATTGGCCGAAATCGAAGACCGTGATCAGAGCCCTGTCGAACTATTGGCTCCAAGGTTAAGGACCGCACCAAAGAGCGCGAAATCCCAGAGGGATAAAAGAGGACACAGCCATGTGTTCTGTCTCTTTTGGATCCGGCCTGTGCCAGCCAACTGTAGCAGGAACAGCCAGCCAAGTTCAAGACCAACGATCGCTTCCTGACGGCTGAGCCCAGCAGAGACAGAACCACTTTCTTCAAACCAGCTGAGTGAAATCCAAATAAAGGCCTTATCCATTTGCACAGTGCCGGTCACCCTGAAGTTAAGTATATGTTATTGTAGCTGATAGGTGTAGTTTAACTCGGAGTAGATATTGTGTTTGCATGTTGAGGTAACTCTAGTGTATGTAAATAAACCATCTTTTGAACTAACTAACTGGTTGTGTGGTCATTTGATCGATATAAGGGAAGGCTTGTGGTTCACCAACATTATCATTAATATTAGCAACAGTATTGGCGACGCTGTTGGGATCGAAAACAAGCAACAAAACAAAGACTCTTTTTGCCTTGTATATAATTTTCTCCTCCCCTATGCGTTTGTCAGTTTTGTGTGAGTGTGTTGAGGATGGGGGTGGGGGGGGGGCAAGGTAAAGTGGGGACTTAGAAATTAGATAATAGTTAACCGGTTGTATTTGCTAAATATTCCAATACAATTCTTGTTATTAATCAAAAGTAATTGTGCTTACATTTACAAACCTGGTGATTGGAATTATTGGGCAGCCAAGGGCCAAAGACTTAGGGCATATTTCTAAGAATTATTGGTTAATTCACTTGTGTTGCGACTCCGGGCCAAGTGGAGCTGGAATTGACTGTGCACTACCCAAGGTGTTATCACAATGTTCAGTGATGTATTGCAAAGCTCGTTTTGACAGCCATGGCAGCAAAAGAATGACTGAAATGTTTTGATTGTTTGCATGATCCCTCTTGCGGCGGAATGACTCTCATTTTAGGCTAGATCTGCAACTATGCCCGCATTCCTTATAGGAGTCATGAATCATGTTGGGAGGGGATAATCCTTGTCACTCATTAGCCAGCCTATTACTTAACTTGTTAATTGGAGTAAAGAGGTTTGACACATGACTGGTGCAAAGATATTAGGAACAAACCTGCTTGGTGCAATGTTTGTGGTCGCAGACCAGCTGGACGTTTGGGGAATGGAATCCATATCTATTGATAACGTTACAAGGCTGGTGATAGTGAATATACAGGGCAATGTGTATATCGTCTATGGCTCCTTGCAAAATGTGGAGGCCTGCAATTTGGCAGAGCCCAACGCTCTCTCATCATGCTTTGCTGTGTTTACAGCAAAGGAGATGCAGGTGTTCCTCCAAGCAAACAGTGGCAGGCTTCAAAATAGAATTCTTTGCTGATATCTGGCAACCCAAGATCAACCAATTACTTTAAAGTTAAGGCCTACGGTGACTTTGGCAACCACAGATAAATCTGTCTGTGCCCTGATGAAAGGTTGGGTTTATGACAGCAGGAGAAAAAATAGCTTAAAGACAGCCTCTTCTATGAAATGAAAGCACCATATTGCTCATCACTAAAGTAGAGATTTGAAAAATACCCCCTGAATACCCGCTATGGATTTGGCCCCCATTGCTGTATCCATTTCAGTTTCTCTCTCTCTCATGGCAGCTGCTTCTGCCCTCTGCCATCCTCTTTTGTTGGTTCCTCTCATTATCCAGTTTCGAAGGCATCCCTAACAGACCATGCACAGCTGTAAAATACTATTTAAAGGCAGCCACAGTGCAGGGTTACGCCATCAAAAACCTTTTCTCAGCATCAAACCCAACCTTCCAGAGCCAGAAATCAGGCCACAAATCTCCAGAGGTCAACAAGTAAATTGAAATGACATATCAGCAATCAACCTGTAAATACTGCATGAACCTTTTAAGAGTAGTGGTGATGGGTCCTTTCTACTTTTGAGCACCATAAGTTGCTTGGTGAGCTCAGCACGTTGTGAGTCAAGCAGGCACTTGAGCAGCCTAAAGTCAGGAAAGGCTTCTTCCCCAGGATGCACATTTGAATAAATTAATCAGTGTTTTTCATAGTTCTGGCACGTACCTTTGCCACCTGATTCAGTATTGTTGGTAGCGCAGATATATGAGCCGCCATTTTAGAGCTTCTTGCATCCATGAAGTTATTGGAAAACAGATGAGGTACAATCACATTTCTGGTATGAAATGCCACAGTATGAAAACTGACAAATCCACTTTATATAATTTAAATAACATTCCATTTACAGTAACACTTTGTTTTGTCTTTGTTGTAGAAGAAAATAATCTACCTGCAGGAATTCCTAGGGACAACAACCTATGCTCCTGTGCAAAATCTGATGGACAGATGTAATCTATCATTCTGTATAACCTTCTTGAGGGTTAAATTGGTGCTACTGGCTTTAATAGGTAAAAGCAGTAATTTTACTGAACCAGAAGTCCTTTAGCTGACAGATATATAGCTCAAATCCATTTATTGGAAGGAATACTTTGCCCTTATTGATCTTCTAATCAAAATCAAGCGCTGGCTACAATCCTCTGTGGATTATCATAGTCACTTGACCCCACTCATTTTTCTTTTACCATTTTCGTTTTTTGTGTCTTTCTTTTTTAAATTTTACAAGGTACTGGAATATTGCTTGAAAGAAATGCAATTATTCCATAATAGTGGTTCTCTTTATGTGCCCAGGTGTTTAGTGTTACCAGTTGGTATGACCCAACAAAATCCGGCCGCTTGTTTTCCTTTTGATTTGTTTCTCATAGATCATGTCTAACCTCATATCGTGTCATTTGTACCACCTGCCATAGGTGTTTCGGCAGCATTTTCAGGTTGATAATCAACCTGCTGAGCCACATTATGAACACAGTTTCTGAGGCCATTGAGATTTGAACCCCCACAATATGCTAAATGGGATAAATTCAGAACAGGTTTACCAGCTCAAAACTGGGCAAGTGAGGAATCATTGGAATTGTATTTAGCCACAATCTGTAACCCCATGGCTTGGCATATTCTTCATTCTACAAGTGCCATTAAGACAAGAGAGAAACCCGGGTTCAATGGGGAATATCGGGTGATATGCTTGAAGCAGTAGCAAAATGAGGTGCTAATCTGGTGGAACTACAATCAGGTCTACATGCATGCTAAATGGTGGCCGCGGCATGCTACAGGCAGAATCTCACCAAAAACAGATCATGTCAAATTTCTCGATTTCTGCCACACACAGTTGCGAATGGTGGTAGAAAATAAAGGAGAAGAGTGGTGGCCAACTCTATATCAGCTCCCACGGCACAGGGCCTGGCCTCCAAGGTCTCATCTTCCATTACAGCATGGATGGAAGTCACTTCTTGCTTCGGTGCCACATTGGAAGCTCAAATGAAGATAATGAGCTCCTGGTTTGCAACTATACAGGCTCATCATGACTGTGGATCTCAGCATTCAAAGAGAAATGCAGATCCTCAGGGCAATTCAGTCATTTATCCAATAGGTTTTTAAGATTGCGGAGATGCTGCAATGGAGTGGCATACACACCCTAATGTAAGAAGGTGATGCCCTCTATTAGAATGGTAGCATTCATGCTCCACCCACTGGCACACTGCCAGTAATCTTGCTGTTCCCACTCAGACAGCCAGCCCAGACATCTAAGTGAAGGTAGTGCAGTCCGAAGCTGCACCCTGAAGGCTCAGAGGCAATA
This sequence comes from Scyliorhinus torazame, assembly GCF_047496885.1. Classification (NCBI taxonomy): domain Eukaryota; kingdom Metazoa; phylum Chordata; class Chondrichthyes; order Carcharhiniformes; family Scyliorhinidae; genus Scyliorhinus; species Scyliorhinus torazame. The sequence continues at coordinate 92,908,157 of NC_092714.1, read as the reverse complement.
CTACAGAATGTACTCTGGACAGGGGACCATCACCAAAAGTAGTTCAGTTGTGTAAGATCGGAATTCCACCCCATCACCCCTGCCCTGTCGCCCCTCAATCCACACCCAGCCCATTCCCAATTTCCCCCCCACCACACACCCCCTCCACAAATGGACTGCTACCAAAGATAAAATCCCCAAAACATCATGGACATCAATACTGCAAACAGGCCAAACCTCAACTGTACTATAAGGGGTTAATCTTCAAGTCATGCCGATACCGAAACAAAGACACTGGGACATTGACATCTCAAAAGCAAAACAATTGCCTTCAGACAATCCAATTAAATAAACAGGGAGAGCATTAGAGCTGATGGCCCCAGACAACAACTACTATAGAAGCAAGCATCAACAACAGCTCAGGTGAAATGGACTTTATCACATACACATCAAGCTGACAGCTAGAGACACTACACCTGAATGGGTCCATTGTTCCTGTCAACGAAACAGCATCATGATGAATGGTTCATATGGACTAAGGCAGCAACCAGGTGAAAAGAGAGTAACAGGTTCTGAACTTTGACCATCCAAACAGGATGTCTCCAAGAACAGGCTTTGATATTTTTGATGAAGTTTTGCAAGGAAAATGCAAGGCATTTGAGTCTTGCACTTCAGTCACGAAGGAAGGCCCGGAACAGTCACCTTGATTCACGGCCTACAGTTCCAACTAGAGGGACCAACTGTGTGGGGAGTTGTATGTATCAGCCAGATTTGGGGGATATTGAGGCTGAGATTTAAAAATAGCTTAAGGGTCGCATTTAAACCCTGAGAGAATTTGAGTTGAGGTTTAGGCAGCAACATGGGGTTTTTCATGGAGGCTTTTTACTAATAAGCCATTGTTTTGAGTGTTGTCTGGCACCATTACACAAGTTTAAAGCTCTTGTATTCGGGCATCAGAGTTTTTTTGCTCATAAAAATGTTTGTGGTTCAATCTAAAAGCTTCTGTCTGTGTAAATTTGTCCTTTATGAATTACTAAATTTAAGAAATGACAGTAAGAATAAGCGGAAGCGTGACCTCTTACAGTAGTATCACTATTAACCAAATCTTGAGGGACAAAGCTGCCAGACTGGGACTGTGACAGGTAGTGAAGGAAACAAGAGTAAAATCCTACTGGACCTCATCCACACCAATGTACATGTCAGCGATAGATCTGTCCATGGCAGTATAGGTAGGAATGACCACTGCATGGTCCTTGTGAAAACTAAGTCATGTCTTAATTATGAGGATACCCTCCAACATGCTGTGTAACATCACAACTGTGTTAATTGGGATAGATTCAGAACAGGGCAGCATGGTAGCACAGCTCCAGGGCCCCAGGTTCAATTCTCGGCTAGGGTCACTGTCTGTGTGGAGTCTGCACATTCTCCCCGTGTCTGCGTGGGTTTCCTCCAGTGCTCCGGTTTCCTCCCACAAGTCCCGAAAGATGTGGGGCGAAATTCTCCTACCCGCCCCGCCACATTTCTGCCCCGATCGGCCGGCGGGAGTCTCCGTAACACCGGACGGTCAATGGGGTTTCCCATTGTGGGGCAGCCCCACGCCGTCGGGAAACCACCGGGCGCCGGCAAAACGGAGACTCCCGCCGGCGGAGAATGACGCCCGTGTTGTTACATAATTTGGACATTCTGAATTCTCCCTCTGTGTACCCGAACAGCCGCCGTAATGTGGCGACCAGGGGATTTTCACAAGAACTTCATTGCAGTGTTAATGTAAGCCTACCTGTGACAACAAATATTATTATTACATATCTAGCAGCTTAATCCGAGGCATGCATGTGGTGCTGGAGGCCATTGGCAGCAGCAGAATTGTATTCAACGACAATCTGTAACCTCATGGCTAAAGTATCAACCCTGGTTCACTGAAGAGCAGGAGGGCATGCTAGGTGCAACACCAGGCATACCTAAAAATGAGGTGTCAAGCTGGTAAACTACAACACAGGATTATTTACATGCCAAACGGCAGAAACAGTAAGCAGTAGACAGGAATAAACAATTCCACAACCAACAGATCAGATCAAAGCGTAGATGTTCTGAAGAAGATTCATATTGGACACAAAATGTTAATTTGGTTTCTCTATCCACAGATGCTACCAGACCTACTGAGTTTTTATTCCATACCCAGGGACTCTATTACCTAGAAGGACTAGGGCAGCAGATGTGGGGAACACCACAACCTGCAACTTCTCCAAGTCACACACAATCCTGATTTGGAATTATATCACCATTCCTTTTTGCAGGATCAAAACCTTAGAATTCCCTAGCCAGTAGCACCAAACTGCAGCAGTTAAAGAAGGTGGGTCAGCATCACCTTCTCAAGGGCAATCAGGGATAGGAAAAATAAGCTGACCTTGCCATTGATGCCCACATCCCATGATAGAATTTAAACAAACACATGCCCTTTTACTCTGTTGAGAGCGAAGTTAATGTGCTGTTCTGATCTGGGATAGATGGCTTCTGTGACCTGGATGCTCTGATGAGTGAAGTTCTGGGATGTGTTTGACATGCCTCCCGGTCCCTTCAGAAAGGACCCAAATGCAATAGAGGTCAGATTCATTGTGACCTGTATGGCACTGGCAGCACACCAGCACCCTGATTTGAGGGTGTCACTGCCTCCTTGCTGAACCTGAGTCAGTTCAGGCACTGTTCCAGATGGAGGTGAAGATGGGAGAAGTGTTCCTGAAAATCCTCTCATGGATATGGCCTTCTGTGGAGAATCCTTCTCCCTCTTCGCAGAGCTTTTCCACTTTGCAGCCTTCTGCTCTGCTGATAAAATTGCCCCATACCTTGGTCACAAACTCCTGTGACCTCCTTGATTTTAAGCACCAGCTCTCCAAAGGATCTCTAAAAATGCAGTGCAGTACTTCCACACATTCAGCTTAAATAAAAGTATATCAAAAGCATCTCATCTCCAAGTTGGACCTGGCCCTTTAAGTAGTGCTGCCATTGGGATGGAGGTGGGAGTTCATGCGGCTGAACATCTATCTGATTCGCAGGGAGTAATCAGCACAGTTGTTCCTTGGGCATATGCAGGCAAAGTTGCTAATCCAACTAATGTCAAATCATCTGGAATGGTCATTTGATGTCATGATAGCACCAATGCTGCCATTTATTTTTTTAAAAAATATTTTTATTCTCCTCCTTTTCACATTTTCTTTCAAATTTGCACCCAACAATTAACAATAATCAGTAACGAATGCAATGTCTGGTGTATACACAGCACACCTGTGGGAAACTCTTTCCCAGTGGTGGCTGGAAGCAGGGGACGCACCATCTTCTTGCCTCAGGGCTTCTATAGCACCAATGCCAATGGAACCAATTTCCGGTTCTTTGCCCCTATTCCTGTGAAATGCTCTTCGCAGCAGTTCAACAGTTAAAAATGATCAGTGTCTCCACAAGCAAATGCTCACTTGGTGACTCACAAGCCATGAATCAATGAGTGAGTTAAAGCGCACTAAAACATTAGACATTGTCATAATATACACCAGTATATCATGCACACACACACTGATGGACATGCAGTGGGACCAATCAGCATACACAACACCTCAGCCAATCACCAGTGAGAGCACACGCACTATAAAGACAGGGGACGGGAGAGTTCCCGCTTTTTCTAGTATCAGCCAGCTCGGAGCACAGAGCTCACAGCCTACAACACAGACATTCACCATGTGCTGAGTGCATCACCTGGTTAGGACTAGGCAAGGGTCAACAGTTAAAGCTGGTATTGCATTTACCCACAGTTCAAGTATGTTAATATAGTTAACCTTACAATAAAATAGAGTTGCACCACTTCCAGTGTTGGTGACCTGTTTCTGATCCCGAACACCCAACATATCATGGTACTAGGATTGGTTGCATACTAGCACTTCTGAGACCCACCTGAAACTAATCAGCATTACGGCATCCTGAAGTATGGAGAACATCAACCCGCCGCTCCGCATCGCTGGCACCTCAGTGTACAGTGACAACCAACAACGATACCCAGGCAAGATGTTCAAGATCCGGGTTCCGCAGCAGCTCCAGTGCCACGGCGATCTCCGTGAAAACTGGCGGGCATTCCGGCAAACGTTTGAAATCGTCCTGCTGGCAGCCGAGCTAGAAGACCTGGCCGATCCTGAAAAGACAGAGCTTCTCCTCACCATCACAGGTGCCAGAGCAGAAGAAATCTTTAAAAAATTCAAATTCTCCAAGGGGCAAAACAGGAGCGACTTCCAGGCAGTCCTGGACAAATTCGGCAAACACTGTGAGGAAAACACACTCCAACCAGCAAGGAAAGGTAACAGAAGCACCAGTACTCACCTCAAGGCCGAAATCCCGGGACACAGAACGATTTTTGTCGGCGGCCATCTTTCTAAAGGGACTGCAATTGCGCAGTTGCGCGACGCCGCGCATGCGCAATCACGAAAATGGCCATCGGTAAAGGAACTGCGATCTGCGCATGTGCAAACGCCTCCTACGTGCTATGTCACACGCGTCATGACGTCAGAGGCCCCGGACCACGCCCATTTAAAGGGGAAACGTCCCAAATCAAAGAAAAAATCTTTTAAAGCTGTAAAACAACCTTCCTGCACCTGGAATGACAGCACAATGCCTCAAATTGAACCAGGAAATGAAATAAACCTCTGAAGAACCCTGCAACAAGCAGTTATCTACCCCAAAACCGAGTCCGATTCCGACTTCCCGCAGACCAGTGACACTGAAGACCCGAGGGAGCCTTTTCCAGTCGCTGTTATAACAAAGAACAGGTTGTCCCCGAATCAAAGCCACCAGCCACTGTCGGTGCACAGCATTGATCCAGACGACGAGTGGTGTGCCACCCTGACAGTCAACCAGAATTTGTCGCCCACCTCAGAGACTTGACTTATGAGTTTTACGATGTTGGACTCTGTGATCTGGTCTGTTATCCTGTTTCATCGCTCCAGTAGTTTGTACATAATGGTCATTTTGTTGTTGGTGTGACACCCTATTTCTCGGCACCAGGCACCTTCCCGTGTAAATAGATTAGCCTCATGTACATGGTCATGTAAATAACACGCACACACATAGTCAGGTACATTCACTACACAATATTTATTGTCATGCAGGCACATATTCTTTATATAAAAGGGGGGATGTCATAATATACACCAGTATATCATGGTGCAGACACACACACACACACTGATGGACATGCAGTGGGACCAATCAGAATACACAACACCACAGCCAATCACCAGTGAGAGCACACGCACTATAAAGACAGGGGACGGGAGAGTTCCCGTTTTTTCTAGTATCAGCCAGCTCGGAGCACAGAGCTCACAGACTACAACACAGACATTCACCATGTGCTGAGTGCATCACCTGGTTAGGACTAGGCAAGGGTCAACAGTTAAAGCTGGTATTGCATTTACCCACAGTTCAAGTATGTTAATATAGTTAACTTTATAATAAAATAGAGTTGCACCACTTCCAGTGTTGGTGACCTGTTTCTGATCCAGAACACCCAACACATCAGACATATTTGTAACTCATTGCTGCCATGTTTTCACTTATTTTTCTTGCAATTGTAAAGTATTAGTTTTGAACAATTATGTGCATCTATATCATTACAAGTGTGGAGACATGAAGCATAGCTGCACAGTGACCAAACCATGTCTGTGGCAAAATATTATTTATGTCACAATAATATTGCACTGAAGAAATCAGTTATTTTTATTTCGCCATTTGCAATGAAATGTACTATAAACTCTATTCCATGCAACAATAAAGGTTATTTATTGTATTAATTTTCAAGTAATGCCGAACTGCTCCCTCTGCTTGCTTGGCAGAAATACTAGAAATGCCTAATTATGTCAATCAACATTTGTTTAGGGCCTATATTGTTCTGTATGAAGGTGAGTAAATAAGAACAGTTCTTCAGCGCTATGAAGTGGTATCAGTTTTGATATCCAGTTCAAATGTTTTCACAAGAAAAATGCTGTATGGCAGCTTGGATGTGCTGATCGGATCTATCTGATTTTGGGGTGTAAATCAGGTAGATGTGAACAGCAGGCTGAAATCTCCAATGCCCAGTTTCCACCCGCTTTACACATCACCTCTATTTCTGGGCCTGGAGTAAACGTGTGAAGGACGCATCTATCTGAAACAGGCTGGAACTTTCTTTTTGCATTCATTTGGACAGGCAATTTTTTTGGACACGATTTGCAGGTATTACGGCATCCTAGGTATCTCTGTGAAGTTCCTCCATCTGCTTGAGCTGATATAAGCACATAGAAAAATAGGAGCAGATATAGACCATTCAGCCCCTGGAGCCTGATGCACTCTTCAATACAATCATGGCTGATCTTCTGCCTCAGCTCTATTTTTCTGCCTGCTCCCCATATCTTTAATTCCCTTACTGACCAAAACATCTATTTATCTCAGCTTTAACTATATTCATAAAAATAAAAGCAAGAGGAGGCCATTCAGCCCTTCAAGTCTGCTCTGCTGTTCATTTTGATCATGGCTAATCATCAAGTTCTATATCCTGATCCGCCTTCCCCTCCGTATCCCTTGATCCCTTTAGTTCCAAGAGCTTTTTTAATTCATTCTTGAAATTACAAAACATTTTAGCCTCAACTACTTTCTGTGATTTCCACAGATTCACCTCTCTCTGGGTGAAGACATTTCTCCTCACCTCAGTCCAAAAAGGTTTACCCTTTATCCTCAAACTATGACCCCTAGTTCCGGACACCCCTCCATCGGGAACATTCTTTCTGAATCTATCCTGTCTAATTCTGTTTGAATTTTATAAGTTTCTATGAGTTCCCCTCTCACTCTTCTAACACCAATGATTATAATCCTAACTGACTTAGTCTTTCCTGACAGATTCGCCATCCCAGGAATCAGCCTGGTAAACCTTTGCTGCACTCTCCATAGCAAGAACATCCTTCTTCAGATAAGGACAGCAAAACTGCACACAATACTCCAGGTGTGGCCTCACCAATGCCCTATACAGTTGCAGTGAAACATTTCTATTCCTATACTCAAGTCCTCTCGCTATGAAGGTCAAATACCATTTGTCTTCTTTCCTGCCTGCTGTACCTGGGCTTACTTTCAGTGACTGATGCACGAGGACACTAAGGTCTCACTGAGTATCCCCCTCTCTCAATTTACACCCATTGAAATAATAATCTGCCTCCCTATATTTGCCACCGAAGCGGATAACTTCACATTTATCCACATTATACTGCATCTGCCATGCATGGGCACACTCACTCAGCCTGTCCAAATCCCTCTGAAGCATCTCTGCATCCTTCTCACAGCTCACCCTCGCACCTAACTTTGTATGCTATATTCATTGATGGGGCATCCAAACCCTCTGCTGTAGACATTTCCAAGATTCCAAGATTCAAGTGAATAAATAATTCCTCATCTCAGAACAAAATGATTGGCTCCTTATCTGAGATTGTGCCCCCATGTTCTCGATTCCCAGGGAAGGAGCAACAATGTCTCAGTGTTCACTTTGTCAAGTCATGTCAGAATCTTGTATATTTCCCTTGAATCACTTGAGTGCAGAAGGAGACCATTCGGCCCATCAAGTCTGCACCGACCACCTGAAAGTGCACCTTACCTATGCCCACTCCCCCACCCTATCTCTGTAACCCGATAACCATCGTAAACCTGCACATCTTTGGACACCAAGGGGCAATTTAGCATGACCAATCCGCCTAACGTGAACATCTTTGAGCTGTTGGAGGAAACCAGTGCACCCGAAGGAAACCCACGCAGACACAGGGAGGAAATGTAAACTCCACACAGTCACCCAATGCAGGAATCGAACTTGAGTCCCTGGCGCTGTGAGACAGCAATGCTCACAATTGTGCCCCTATAATAGGTACTCGTTACGTTGAAATCTAAAGATTTCCTGTTCACTCAAACCAGTGATGAATATATTATCTAAATAACATTGCACGCCATTCAGCCGCCTTAGAATTTGATCCATTGATCGTGGAAAAAGAGCAGGATAAGATGTTATTCTGAAAAGACGCCTTCTGTAATTAAACAGACCTTTGTGCGTCACGATGGTGAGTAGCGGCTGTGATTCAACAGCCACAATCATCTGCAGATATGCCTGTGAAAGATCAATTTTACTCAATTTCTGTCTCCCAGAACATCCAGTGAATCTTCAATCAGCGGCACTGGATAATGGTTTGCACACAATACTGGGTTAATAGTTGTTTTTAAATCTCCACAAATTCGCACTGAGCCATCACGTTTCAATACAGGAACACGTGTTGCCCAATCATTTGTAGCAACAGGTTCAATGACTTCTATTCATACTAGTCTTTCTAGTTCTTTATCAACTTCTTACCTGATGGCATATGGTACAGTTCTTGCTTTGAGACATTTGGATATGCTGTCTGGCTTGATCTTCAGGTGTACCTCAACTTTAGTCATAAAACCTAGCAGATTTTTGAAGAACTTCTCACACTTTATCAGAAGTTGCTGTAAGTTGCTCTTTGAATCCACTAATTAATTGACTGTTTTCCAGTTGAGCCTGATATTTGCAAATGCCATACTCTGCCAAATGGAGCATGAAACTTTCCACGGACAACATGAAGAGGCAATTTTGCCATTTGTCCATTTTCTTCAACTTTCATCATAATGCACCCTTTTAATGGCCCAACCTCTTCTGTGTACCTCCTTAAGATCAGATTTGATTGTGTTAAAGGCCGTTGCTTCAGCTTTTGCTGATAAATTATCACAGGTATTAATGATACTGCTGTGCCCATTTTCACCTCTATTTTAATCTTGTGTCCTTTGAGTTTTGTAGATGCCGATAAGCGTTATTGATTGCCGCGCATCTAGCTTCAGCTCCTACAGTAGCATGGTTTTGTTGTCCTGTGAGTGATCTTGAGTTTAGTCTACTAATTGATGGACATGATTAATCTGTTTAGCTGTGGGGGGTTTTCTTGCACCTTCTTAGTGTAGGTATCGTTTTCTGAGCCCAATATGTTTTGGCAATATGGCCCTTCTTGCCACAGTCCTTGCATGAATTTGCTTTACTCCAGAAATTCCCCCCCCCCCCGAGTTTCGAACCTTTGTACATCGGTGACATGGTTACAAACTTGAAGCCTAGTTCCATGTGGTATCCATTTTGTGGATCTTTGTTCCAGCCCCTATCTGTGAAGATTTTTTTTGTTGCTAGCTCCATAGATGTGGCAACGTCCACAGCAGTGTTTAGTGTTAAATCACTTCCAGTCAGCAGCTTCCTCTGAATAGCTCACTGCAAAGTCCACAAACCAGTCTATCACAAAGAGTATCATCAAGTGTTGCACCAAATTCACAATAGTTTGCTAACCTTCCTAAAGTTGCTATGAATTGTAAAATGCTTTCACCTTCTTCCTGACTGCAGAGGTGGAACCAAAACCTTTCTGCAATTAATAACAGTCTAGGAGCAAATGCCCCTGTAAGATTTTCATTAGTTCAATATAGAACTCATCTCCAGGTTTTTCTGGGTGAATTAGGTTTTATAGCAGCATAAAAGTTTACTCTCTCCTGAGCTGAGAAAAGTTTTCACCTTTAGGTCCTCCGGTGTCTGATGTGCTATGAGATATAATTTCCTCATATGAATTCCAAGTCTTACAATCTTTATCAAATACATCCATGACATCTTTTTTTCACTCCATTTCGCATCCTGGCTCCTGGGCTCCATCTTCAACCAACTTCCTCCCTTCCAATTTTTTGCAGAAACGACCCCCTTCCTCACAAGCAAGTCAAACGTTTTTCTATTTTGCCTGACTGTAGTTTGGCTTTTTCACTGAGTGGTGACCCGGGCAGAGTCAGCAGACTTCAAAATCCCTGTACCACTGTTTTGCTTTGCTATGTGTGAGATGCCTGCAGCCCAGACCTATTCATTTTAAGCAGGTTTTCCCTGACTGCCAGTCTTCTTACTCGCAGTTGCAGTTGGAATTTTTATAAAATTTCTGCATCGGCAGCAGTTTTACGCCCGCATGTGTATGAGAGTCCAGCCCCAAGAATCTTCCTTTGCTCCCAAAGCCATTTCCAATGTTTAATCAATGAATTTCTTCTTCCAGCATTTTCCTGCTTCAATCTAAAGATGTCGCTCATACTATCTGTGATGGAAAACTCTGCAAAGCTGGTGCAAACACTCTGCTGATGTCACTGCACATCACATGATGCTTTAACAGCAGTGATCTATTCTCTGATCCATAACACTATCTGGACTAATATATTACCCCCAACACTATGAGACCTTATCTTGTGCATTAAACTTTTGGGTGACATCTTACTGAACCTGGAGTCAAGCACGGAAATGACATGTCCCACCCAGTAGAGCTGGTCTGAAGTGATTAGCACCTCAATGCTGGGTGTGTTGGTCTGGAAGAGGATACTATTGTTAGAACCTTAATACAAATACTATCCAATACCCTAATACTATGATTATTCTTAACTTGACTACTTCTACTGGAGGGTCTATTGGGTCACAAACTGCCGAAAATCCAACGTTTAAGATGTTGTAATTGAGGACACAATATGGAAAATTCAACATAACCATGATAAGGGATGTCTGATCATTGCGAAGCAGAGATTCAGATGAGTGAGGAGACATCTACCAGCTTACACTCTTCAATAGGTGTTCCCTAAAGCATTAGTGGGTAATATTTGACTCATAGAATCATAGAGTAGAACCCCTGCAGTGGAAAATGAGCCATCGACTCATCAAGTCTGCACCAACCCACTGAAAGAGCACCCGACGTAGGCCACCCTATCCCCATAACCCTCTAACCCCACTAACCATGGGACATAGAACATAGAACATAGAAAATACAGCACAGAACAGGCCCTTCGGCCCACGATGTTGTGCCGAACCTTTGTCCTAGATTAATCATAGATTATCATTGAATTTACAGTGCAGAAGGAGGCCATTCGGCCCTTTGAGTCTGCACCGGCTCTTGGAAAGAGCACCCTACCCAAACTCAACACCTTCACCCAACACCAAGGGCAATTTGGACATTAAGGGCAATTTATCATTGGCCAATTCACCTAACCTGCACATCTTTGGATTGTGGGAGGAAACCGGAGCACCCGGAGGAAACCCATGCAGACACGGGGAGGACGTGCAGACTCCGCACAGTCAGTGACCCAAGCCGGAATCGAACCTGGGACCCTGGAGCTGTGAAGCAATTGTGCTATCCACAATGCTACCGTGCTGACACTAATGGGCAGTTTTGCATGGCCAATCCATCTAACCTGCACATCCATGCACTGTGGGAGGAAATAGGAGAACCCGGAGAAAACTCAAGTAGACACAGGGAGAATGTGAAAACTCCACAGTCACCCAACTCTTCCGCTCCTGTACGAATTAAACACAACGCTTATCCCCCACCAATCAATGAACACATGCCTTTTGTTTTTCATCAGACTGAGAATCTTGCTAAAATAATCTTGTACCCCCAGATCCCCCTGTCTGGCTTTCTGTGGAAACTTTGATTAGTTTAGCATCTGGTGAACTAGCAGGGAGAATGCAGTTGTGTCCTGGGATTTCACTTCCTGCTGCCTCTGGGGTATCAAGTTGCTGAAGGCAATCTCGTTTAATGTGCTTGACACTGTTGCAATTCCAGCACCTTTTTGAAGTATCTCTTGGGCATGATCAGCCTTGAGGCTTGATTTGGAGGTATGACAGCAAAGATTGGATCTGCACTTACTGGGTAGCAGTCTGTTCTGTTGTCTGCTCAGCATGATGTTTATGTTTCCATCAGTGCCAACACTCACCTCTCTGATAATGTGATAATGACCACCAAAGAAGGACATTTGTAATTTGCCACTGAATTGTCTTCCTAGCTCCATCTGGACATTGTCATCCCTCACTGCTTCAGATTAATGGTTTTTCGACTCTATCCCTTATTGGCTTGAAGGAGGGATCCAGGGAGAGGATTCATCAAAAAGCTCCAGGGATACTGAAATATTCCCTTGTCTTCAGAATGCTTATATCTTCAGAATTTCTGCTGCAACTACAGCAGACTACTACCATCACCTACCAATCTTGACAGGATTTCAAAGATGAGTTGCAGGCTCTTTTAGACCTCTCCCTCATATTTCTACATTGTCTCTTATTAGATGCTCAACTTCATTTTTCAAATGTTTTGCCTCCACTAAAGCTGAAGCTGCTTTGCCCTCGTTCTTTGACATACCCTGTTTCAGTTCCTCAACCATTGATTTCATTTCTGCCAAGTGCTTCCCCATATCTCCAGACATGATTAAAGACACTGAGAATAGCGCAAGGTTTTTAGCCATTATGACGTCACCTGTGATGTCCATTGTGCAGAAGCTGCCCTGGGTCTTGTCGGCCATAAAATAAACTTGCTAGAGTTTGCTGCCTGTGTTGTGCAATCCTGCCAACTATGTCAAAAGTGTAACACAGGAATAATATCCTGGATATATGAAGGGTTCCAGTCAGTGGCTTCTTATTCCACTGGCATCAAATGTAACTGCATGCCAGTTCCTTCACACTCACCCCACCGGACTGTCCATCATTCAGTTGGTCAAGGACTCCAATATGTAAGCACGGAGAAACAATCACATGGATTCCCCTCAATAGAACTCCATTCTGCACTATCAACTCAAGACTTCATGTGATGTAGAGCTTGAGATCTGCATTTTTCCTATGAACTTCTGACAACGTTCCTTTTTGGTGCAATTCCATCACCTTCCCCATCACTGGCCCAAGTCTTGTGTATCTTTAAACTTGAGAACAAGTCACAGGTACACTATCCATGAGCGACAATTACAGATGTTGCCAAAGGTTATTTTAAGGATACAATAAAAATAAAACATGTTGTTAGCTCATCCCCAATCCAGACAGTTGGGAACAGGCCCACCTTGTGCTAAGCACTCATAGCCCTGGATCCATTCCCCATGAGCTCACCAAAACCACTTTCCAATCCCAAGGGAATCACAGTGTACTCACAAAGTGTCCTCCACTGCCATCTACACCAGATCCTGGGGCTGCACCTGGCCTGGTAACAGCCATCACAGCAACCGCAGGGTCCAGCCTACAGGGGGTCATTCAGATAATGCCCCGCAGAAGTCGCATCCCCACAGAGATCATGGGGACAATGCAATCTCCCTGCTAGACTACAGCTTTTCGATTCATTTGAACAGATATTCTCTGGAATTCCCACAGAGTACAGAAGTAAAATGGAACACAATTTGAGACACCATCAACAAAACCTCACTCAAAATAGGGGAAGCGTATTTGGGAGGCTAACACCACTGTGACAGAACCTGTTGCCAAGCGGTCTTAATTAAAAGAGAAATCAAGGAGAGAAAACTGTGAATGCACTAAGGTCCACTCAAACTAAAGTCCAAAAGCTAGGCAGTGCACCAATAACTATTGGTTCGACCTTTGCCAGAATATCCAGATGCCCTTCAACACAGGAAATGAGAAGGGCATGTAGCAAATGATTAATGAGTTCATCAGCAAAGAAAACAACTCTGTTGAAAACAAAGGCAGGGGAGTGCATCGCTGACTGCCATGAGGGCAATGCGTGAACATGAACACTGGAGGTTGAGGCATCATAGAGAGATGGCGCGGTTCGCTTGTATTTTTAAAAATCATGAAACCGGCATGGGGGCTGCTGAGCGAGAGAGGGTATGGAAAGTGTCCAACATCTCCATAGTTTGCTGACAGTTGTGCCGCTGGCCGGAGGGCTTCTGCCAGGGCCGGGGAGCAGTGGGGTGTAGCCAGGAGGTGGGCTGTGGGGTCGGGGTGGACGGGCATGGAACACAATTGCTGCAGCCGACAAGGCAGCCATGCGGCTGCGTACACCGCTAACAGCCCACTTTGAACCTAGTGCCACGGGTTGTATAGGTGTCCTCCCAGGACACCCCCCCTGGGAGCCCCCTGGCCCCAGCCGACCCATCAGCTCCAGCACAAACAGTGCCATCTTTTTGGCTGGGATAACTGTGTGTGGGTAGTGTATTGTGTCTGTGCGGCTGCAGCGTGTCAGCCTCCCAAGTGTCGATCATTAACTCGGCAAATCCCACACCGTTTTTCATTGGAATCGATTGTGTTCCACGTGGTGCCGGTTTTTCTGTCGTAAAAGTCCACGGATTCTGCGTCAGCGTCATCACTTAGTCTCAGAAATGGAGAATCCCGCCCAGACACTCTAATGCTTGAAAACATTTTGTTTGACCATCAGCACCAGGAATACAAATGTCACGTTCCAAGACATTGTCTTGCCGTCACTTATCAGCATTGACAATGTGATGCTGGAGGTTGTTCATAGCTTCACATATCTAGGTTCAACAATCACCAGAAAGCTGTCACTTGATACTGAAATCAACACACACATCACAAAATCTGCAGGTGTTGTGTCCAAACTGGTTAAGAGAGTGTGGAACAACAGAAGCCTGATTGAGAACATCAAACTCTGAGTCGAACAAGTCTGGATCCTCAGTGCACTTCTACATAGTGGTATGAAAATCTACAAGCTAGATATGAAAATGGTGGACATTAACACTGACAACTGGGAGTGAGTTGCTGATGGTCATGACCTCTGGAGGCTGACTGTTTGGAGGGGCATTGGGAGAGGTGAGTGAAAGTGGAAAGCTCAGCTGGTTGAGAAGAGGGCCCAGAAGAAACAGAGACCAATGAATCTTACTCTTTCTCACCCCACTATCTTACTCTGCAGCAAATGTGGTGGTGATTGTTATGTCAGAGCTCCTGAGTCACACCTGGGAATACTTAACATAGAGTTAACCACCGAGGCACAAGCTATCGTCTCATGAGACGTAAGACCACCGTTGGAATTTGCTACTGGATGTGATATTTTTGCTTTGCGAAAGCATCTGATCTTGCAGCAAGTGGTAAGAGAACCTAAACGAGGAAATAACTTACTTGACTTCATCCTCGCTAATCTACCTTTCACAGATGAGTCTTTCCATCACTTGTTAGAGTAATTTAGCACAAGCTCCCTGAAAACCGCATGCTATCTTCAGACAGAGGACATTATCCCATGACAAAACTGGAGGTCCTTGAAGCTTTTTGAGCCATGAACAGCAGCAGAATTGAATATTATCAAAATCCGTAATGCTCTCCAACTGAACTCATTGGAAAGCTGGGAAGAACATCTCAGCAGCTGAAGTCATACATGGCACAAGGAAAGGTGGTTGTGGTTGTTGGATGCCAATTGATCCCACTGCAGGACATCTCTGCAAGAGTTCCTCAGCAGTTTCATCAATGATCTTCCCTCCAGCATGCAAAAGTGGGACTGTTTGATGATTACATAATGTTTAGCTTCCTTCACAATTCCTCAGATAATAAAGCTGTCCATACCCATGTATAGCAAGACATGAACAGCTTCCAGGCTTGGGCTGATAAGTGGCAAGTAATATTTTCAACAGACTCATTCAGCCAATGACCCAACCACCTCCCTTTGATAATAAGCTGCATTGACATCACAAAGATTGTTTACTCCTTCCTTCTCCCATTCCCACATCATTAACATCCTGGGGAGAGGGGCGGATTAGGGTGGAAGAACTTAATTGGACCAACGACCTAACTGCCACAATAACCAGAACAGGTCAGAGACTGGGTATTTTCTGGTAAATCGTTCAGCTCCACCTTACAAATGGGCTCTGATGGAATATTCTCTATTTGCTGCGCTGGGTTCAACTGCAACAACACTGACGAATCTTGACACCATACAGGACAAAACTATCCACTTAATCACCATTTTATCCACTAATCTGAATATATACCATCTCCACCACCAGAATACTGTGCCTACAGTGTGGAGTATCTATAGGGTTCATTTTAGTAACTCAACTAGGCCTTTTCAATGGCACTTCCTAAATCTGCAACCACCACTATCTATTATAGGACAAGCAGTGGCATGGGAACATCGTCATCCAAAAGCTCCCCTCCAAGCTCCACACTATCCTGGGTTACACAGGTGTCTACTGATCTTTCATTGCCGCTAGATCAATCCCTGGAACTCCCTATTTAACAGAATTATGGAAGCAAATTAATTCCATGAACAACAGCGGTTCAAGACACACAGTTACCTTTGTAATGGCAACTAGGACTCGTGACAAAATGTTTGCCTTACTTGCAACGGCTACACCACAAGGATGAATTAAAATATTCATGGATAGTTTACTCCTCCTGAGGCAGAATTACAGAAAAATTGGTCTTCTGTTCACTGCTCCAACCTTGCCCAACCCAAAGTCTTCAGAGATTGTTGAAGATGCTTGAGCAGGTCATAACAAGATGACTGCTGACAAGAGGAAGCCCACAAACCTCTTCCCACAAACCTGTTGGACTGCCATTTTGGAACTAGAAGCAGTGACTAGACATTTTAAAGCAGAAGAGCCCTAAGGATAAATGGCACAAGCTGAGCCCGCTGTGTGGGGTCTAGATGATGAAAAGGCCTCTGTTAAACTCTCTTCCATTTTGAAGTGTTGGGTACTCTGAGACACAGACGAACCAACACGGTTGCGATTGGTACAACCCAGTTTTATTTCTTTTAACTATTTATATAACAAACTCTGGTACTCAGCACATGGTGACTGTCTGAGTGTCTGGCATGGAGGTCCTTGCCCTGAGCCGTCTCCTGCTGGACTGCCCAGGAAGTGTTGTGTTCCTTGTTTTGTACTGTGTATGCTCTTGTCTGTGATTGGCTGTCGTGTTCTGTGTGCTAATTGGTCCGTTGATCTGTCCATCATTATGTATGTGTGTATGTGCTGTGATGTTCACTTGAATATCATGACACATTTCTTGATCTCTGAGCCTATATTTGCGAAACCCCGGTCACCTCCATCTACCACATGAAGTGGCAGTAACAGACGGAATGAAGGATATGGGCCAGGGACCTGTGCCACTGCTCTTGTTTGCATGTGGTAGGCTGGGAAGAGATTGCCATCCGCAATCTTGACATGGGAAGTGGGAGGGAAATCCAAACTTGTTAGTGAGGCCATGATGGGCCTCATTATCTGCATTCACCTTTATCTGTATTATAATTTGCATTCCTTCATTAAGATTATTTGTTTCTGTGCATTTAAAATAATAGAACGAAAATTAGACAATAATTATTCACTCATATTTCTAGAACATACTTTAAAAACAAATGGCTTCTGTTGTTTTAGGAGCTATTCAAATAACTGGGAATTTTAAATGTCATACTGGTGAGTATAGAATCATAGAATTTACAGTGCTGAAGGAGGCCATTCGGCCTATCTTGGAAAGAGCATCCTACCCAAGCCCACACCTTCACCCTATCTCTGTAACCCAGTAACCCCACTTAACCTTTTTGGACACTAAAGGCAATTGAGCATGGCCAATCCACCTAACCTGCCCATCTTTGTACAGCAGTTTGATAAATGACCATAACAGTTAGGCAATAAAATAAACTGAAGTATAACTCCCTGTAAATCACTCCAGGTAACAATACTTGGGAGGTATAACCTGGGGAATTTACTTAAATCGGCCTACCTTTCAATTCACCAGTACAATGCTGGAGGCATTCATTGAAAATTGATGTATTGGAAATAAAAGACACATTTTTGGGAACAGTTGGTCATAGCTCATCAGAAACACAAATTGAAAAGCACAGTTTGCAAGATTCTTGAATCATACCAAGCATCAAAATGGAAGTGTCTTGATGTAGGATCCACACCTGAAATGTGAATTCCTTTGTTCTATCAATAGCTGCTGTCTAACCTGCTGAGTGCTGTCAACATTTTTGATTTTTGCTTCTGATCTTTAATTTTTTTTCAACTTTTAGTAAATAGTCTTGTTTAGGCAGTTATGTCATTAGCTGGCATATATTGACATGCATTTAAAATGATGGTTCTCTGTTGGAAACGACAATTAAGAGATGGTTTCAAGACCAATTAATCTGAGAATATGGCAGGCAGGATTCTCCAATAATGGGGCTATGTCCCCATGCCTGCGAGAAAACGGGTGCGAATCACTCTGGACTTTCTTGGAGAAAGTCCAGAGCGATTCTCCATTTTGAAAGGGGCTTGCAGGGCCCTGGAGCGCTCCTCGCAGCTCCGGCTGCCGATACGGGGCCCTGCACTTCTGGGGCTGCAGCCCCGCGCAACATGGCAGACCCACACAGCGGGCTGGCCCCGTAAATCGTAAGATCGGGTCCGCAGCCGCCACTCCGAGCACCCGCCGGGGGAACCATGAGTGAACGACGCCAGCGGGACCTCGGCCAGTTGTAGGCGGAGAATCGTCGCTTTTAATGGCCCCCGACCGGCGCCGCATCGACTGCGCATGCGCGACTAGCGGCGATTCTCCGTGGGTCTGATGCCCCATTCTCCGCCCCTGCGTTGAATGTGATTTTGGCGCGGAGGCTCGGAGAATCCCGCCCTGCATTTTCCATGTATTTACGCAGCCAATAGTGGACAACTAATGTTTTCATTCCTGTTCTGGCTTTATTTTTTTGAGTTGACTGTTGAACATCATGATGGTAGTTGGCCAAGAACAAATGCCACAAATAATTTAGGATAGCTGTGTTAGATTCTCCGTTTGGGAGACTATGGCTGGGATTCTCCATAGACCGACGCCGAAACTGTGATCAGCGATCGGGCGGAGAATGGATTCTGACTCCGGAATTGGGGCTGGTTTAATTCCGGTCCGCCATGTTCTGCCATGCGCCGCCTCCTCTAAAATGGCGTAATCGTGATGCACGCCACGCGCCGTTTCAACTGCGTTGGTGCGTCATCGGCCAGCCCACCTGCGATGCTCCACCCACGATGGGCCGGGTTCCTGACGGCACGGGCTGCGTGTGATCCCGAGCGTGTGGGAACCCAGCGTGCCGGCTGCAGATTGTGTCCAGCGCCGCCACGCTCGGCTGGGATCTGTGCCTCAGGCCAGGGGGGCTTCTGCTACGGCTGGGGGGACTGGTGCCGAGTGGCCAGGGGGTAGTGTATGGGGTCGTGGTTGGCGGGTTGGGTTCATGCACGGCTGGCACCATGTTGTACAGCGTAACCGGTGCAGGTCGTCAGCAATGTGCATGCGCGGCCTTGCACCCGGCCATTCACTGGCCGTTTTTGCCGCAGTCCACAGACGTTTCTTTTTTTTTTTCACGTTTCACTCTGTGCCGGTGCTAGCCCCTCACTGGTACCAGAATTGGTAAGGGTTCTGTGACGATTTTCCGGTCGTGAAAGTCCACACATGCACAGCTGGGGTCAACACTTCGTCTCCCAAATGGAGAATCCAGCCCTATGTTCTCCCACCAGTTTTACCATCCCCTTGTGGTCGTAAAGCGGAATGCAATTCAGTGTTCCACCCCATGCAATACGAGGGATTCCCAGGGAACCCCACTACTGGACCACCATCTTGAATGGGTGGCCTGATAGCGAGGTCCCGCTGCCGACCACCGTCCCCCAACACTGCAAAACAGCCCCGGCCCCCCACCACTGCAAATTAGCCCTGACCACTCCCCAAAGTATTGCAGCTCCCCACCCCAGATTACATGAGTGCCCCTCCACCATCAAGTAAGGGGGTGACACAACCAATATCCCCAGGGACCCCTGTAATAGTGGGATCCCCAACAGGACCCCTGTAAGAGGGGACACCCCTAGGAACTCCTGTAATAAGGGGACCCCCTTCCTAAAGGAACCCCTTCCACAGACCCCCCCACAAATGCCCCCACTGCAAAGACTTCCCTCCTCAGAAAAGGGACTCCTTTCTGGAAGCTAGAGAGCAGTCCTGTCAGGGGCACTGGGAAGCATTATCGCTGTAATACTTACCTTGCAGTTCCATGTATTCATTCCTGGAAGGAAAGCAGCTGTGCCTGCATCTAGTTCCCACAGAGCCATTAACTGCAGGCCATTCATAGCTTTCCAGTAGTAGTCTGCGATTGACAACTTGCAAAAACCACCTTCAGCTTTGATCTAGTGATATCCTTTCACGCTTCAGGAGCCAGTGGTGAAGCCCCAATGTTTGTAAACATTGACCACATCAAAGGGAGTTAAGTGCAGTGAAATCACACACTTGAATGATCGGAATGCACTTAGTTCTTGGAATACACTTACATTTCTTGACCAATCCACCTAACTGGCATATCTTTGCACCGTAGCAATTCTATGTTTATATTACAAACAAACCATTTCCTAAAGGTGGCTATAAAAGGTATTATTGACTGCTTTTCTTAATCCTCATTATTTTCTTCCATCAACATTGCAAACTGGGGAATCCTAAAGGAACCCATGTTGTTTCATGGTAATCTTGATCATGGATGGAAGCAGAAAATATATGAGTGACCACAGAATCTACCAGGCTCAAGAGCTCTTGAAAGCGAAAGATACATATGACCTGGATCATCCGAGCAACAGCAATGATAGTCAGATTGCTACTTTGTTCACAAATTGTCCCCCCTCGACCCTACTGTGCATCTCTTTCAGGGCCTTCAAAGCTCAGCTGTCACAGAAATGTGCTGCACAGCATTTTCCGGGGAATGCCGTTGGTGCAGAGTAGAGTCAGGGGAAGAAAGCACACTTTAAATCATGTTCCTCAAAATTGAGATACCTTCACATTGCGCCACTAATTTTGGGCAACAAAGTTGACTTTTGGTGCCATACTGTCTTATCAACATCTGTGATTTCAATGCGAAGAACATGAATCTAAACCATAAATATAAAAGGTATATTATATTTTTTTCACTAAGTTATCTTTGTTTCAATTTGTAAATGATCACTACAAAACATACACTTTACCGAAAAATATTTTCACCAACAAGATAATTTACTTATAAATACTTAAACTCATTGTGCATCAGGTTAAATTATAGCGGCAGACCTTTATATTTATGTTTTATATTTATTAACGGTATATATATATCATTTCGGCACAGCAAATGTTACTGCAACCGAATACAAATGTATAACATAATAATGTTCCACTGATGAAATGCAATATTTCAAGAATGTAACTGGGTAATGGTGGAAATGCACAGTGGTTACATCTATTACCTGCTTGAATGAGATATGGTTAGCACCAATCCAAATCCTGCAAGGGCCTAAACCATGTGCATTGTGGCTTTTTTGGTTCCCTAGTGATTTTGATGATAAAGAAGCATTGTTCTTAATATTGTTTTTTCCTACGAGTACTTAAAGTGATAAAATACTGACATTGGAAATATAGAATTCTATTGTCAGCAGCTGATGAAAGCAGAAGCTGTAAATGTGCATATTAAAGAGATGCTCCAAACAAACGAGAGCTGAAGCAAATCATTACTGTTGTTCAAAGTAAATGGGCTGCAAAATTCTGAAGTATAATTTTAACTATAGCTATGTTGCGAATGATTGTGCAACATATCTTAAATAAAGCACATACCGATTTGATTCCAACAAGATGATAGAGTGAAGATGGCAAACGAGTATCGGCCTAATGGATGCTGTGTTCACAGTTTGCAGATACATTATCAGGAACAGACAATAGTGGAATGTCACAGTGATGCACAAGAAACAGCAGTGGAAGAGGACATGGTACAGAGCAGAGGCTCTCAGTCATTTTAAAATTCTGAGGCCCACTCCGAGTGTTCTAAAATATCCACAGATCGCCTGTAAAACAACGCATGTGCTTTTCTGTGTCAGAATTAAGTATATATTTATTGCTTCTTGTTTTATTTGTTAGCATAATCGGAAACTTCTTGAGTGAAAATTAGGAATTTACATATGGTATTATTAACAAAGAAATAGTACTCAGAAATTAATGGTATGAATAGTTGAGAAAGCCCCTGGACCTGATGGCCTGAGTCCTAGTTTTCCAAAAGAGGTAACTACAGAAGTAATGGGTCAAATATTACCATATTTTATCAAACTGTCAGGTTCAGACTGAAAACCGGCATGCGATTCTCCAGCTGGACAGACCAATTTTCTCTCCAGGTATTGAACCTTGTTAAATAAAAAAAAGTGGGCGTGGTTTACCGTATCACTCTGGTGGGGCAGCAGCTCGTAGAGCCGGCACTAGGCTCCACAGGGATCAGAACTGAAATTGAACGCACTCCAGCAGCACCCCGCCCCCCCCCCCCCGCCAAAGGGTCGGGCATCCCCCCCATGGAAAATCACCGTGGGCTCCCCCACCACTACCACAAATGCATAGCCGGCGAATGTTCTCCTCCCCCTCTGTGGCCGTTCTGCCATGCCTACAAGTTCCCCCACCAAACAGGACTGGA
The DNA here is from genome assembly GCF_047496885.1 of Scyliorhinus torazame. NCBI lineage: Eukaryota > Metazoa > Chordata > Chondrichthyes > Carcharhiniformes > Scyliorhinidae > Scyliorhinus > Scyliorhinus torazame. The sequence goes on along the minus strand of NC_092714.1, from coordinate 92,885,946 downwards.
ACATCCACATGGAGCTTCCATGAAGACCTGCCCCTGGCATCCCCCTCCCCCTCCCCTCGGGAGGCTGGCACTGCTGGGCTGACAATTCCAGGTTGGCAGTGTGACAACCTGGCAGTGTCATTCTGGCAGCACCAACATGGCCATGCCAATCCAGCAATATCAACCTGTGCCAGAGGGCTGTGCCAGGGGGCTGACTGGATATGTCCCTCGTCCCCGGGGACTATACTTATCTTTGTGCTCCCGGAGGGACCTCTCGACTGAATCTCATTTTGCCAACCTGGTGTAAACCTCACCAATGTATGAATTTTCAGTGGCCAGGAGGTCTGTTAATAATATTGAAATTTATTCCAATTTTTTACAATGAGGTTCTTTCCCTTTGTACGTCACCGGCGAGGTGCGAGGAGCGAGGAAAATCGAGAACCACAGTCTCTCCGGATTTTGCGCCCGTGTCGTCATTTTATCTGACTGCGAACACGGACCGAAAATCAACACCCCACATGGATGCAATTGTTTCAATCTTCCAGAAATCTCTAGATTCTAGAATAGTTCATGTGGATTGGAAGGTAAAAAAGGCTATCATTATTGAGAGAGGTGGGAGAGAGAAAACAGGAAACTGTAAGCCAGTTAGCCTGACATCAGTAGTCAGGAAAATGGTAGAACCTTTTATGTTTGGGCAGAGTCTTCTTCATCGAAGGAGAATCATTTTCGACTTGAAAGTTCATTCTGTTTATCTCTCCACAGCTGCTGCCAGGCCTGCTGAGGTTTTTCCAGCACGTTCTGTTTTTATATTATTTTGTGGAAAATTGCCCCGGTATGTTCTATTCACAACAATCAGGACAAGGGCAAACCAATTACCAATCTAACAGTCCGCACTCTTTTTTTTTCCTTTTTTAAATAAATTTAGCATATCCAATTCATTTTTTAAAAATTAAGGGGCAATTTAGCGTGGCCAATCTACCAACTCTGCACATCTTTTGGGTAGTGGGGGCGAAACCCACACAAACACGGGGAAAATGTGCAAACTCCACACAGACAGTGACCCAGAACCGGGATTGAACCCGGGACCTTGGCGCTGTGAGGCAGCAGTGCTAACCACTGCGCAACTGTGCTGCCCGTAGCAGTCCACACTCTTGATCATCAGCAAATTGATGGAAGGGTCAGCACTGCTGTCTCAAAGTGCCAGAGACCTGGGTTCAATTCTGGCCTTGAGTGACTCTGTGTAGTTTGCAATTTCTCCCAGTGTCTGCGTGGGTTCTTCCGGGTGCTCCAGTTTCCTCCCATAGTCCAAAGAAGTGCAGAGTAGGTGGAGTTATGGGGATAGCGCAGGGGTTGGGCCTATTCGGAGGGTCAGAGAAGACTCGATGGGGTAAATGGCCTCCTTCTGCACTGTAGGAATTCTATGATTCTATGGTGTCATCAACAGTACTATTAAGCCAAACTTATACACACATAATCTGCTCACTGGTGCTCAGGTTGTGTTCTGCTTGGGTCACTCAGCTTCAGACCTCATTACAGTCCTAGTCCAATCATGGAAGAAAGAATTCAGGTGCTCCAGTTTCCTCCAACAATCCAAAGATATGCAGGATAGGTGGCTTGGCCAAGCTAAATTTCCCCCCAGTGACCAAATATGTAAAGGTCAGGTGGGGTTATGGTGATAGGACAGAGCATCGGCCTAGGTAGGGTGCTCTTTCAGAGGGTCAAAGTAGAATCGACGAGCTGAATGCCCTTCTCTTCCACTGTAGGGATTCTGCAAATTCTTTGGGCATGATGCCTCACTCTAAGGTGCAGATTTCTGAGGTACCTGAGGCTTTGGAATTCAACCTATGTGCCTCAGAGACCTCGAGTGACTTCTGTACAGCACTGGTCCCCACAAATTGAGACGAGGCAGAATGGCACTCGTGGGGGTCTCCCAGGAGATTGGAGTCCCCCAGCCCCTTGCCCTTTGGGCAGAATTGTGCCCTGGTACTGCTGGTGCCACCTGGACAGCCTGGCACTGCCAGCCTGGCACCCTGGCAGTGCCAAATGTGTGCCAGTCTGGTGTTGCCAAGGTGGCACTGGCCTGGGCACTGCCAAGCTGGCAGTTTTTGCACATGATCAGGCCGAGGCTGCCCAGCATGGATGTTGGGGCTGGGGGGCTCTCCCATATTGCGTTCGGGCTCAGGAGGAGGTTGGGTATTTTTTCGGGGGCATCGGAGATCAGGACATCATTTAAAAATGACATCCCGATCTCTCGTTACAATGGGGAGTTCCAGCGAGCGAAGCTCCTCACTGCACAAAATGGGGCTATGTGCAGTCTCGGCTGCATGTTCCCCATTCAGGCCCCTTACTCAACGAATCTCCCGTTGAATAGCCATGTGTTTCTCGGCACTCCAAGTGCTGGGAAACACGCAGCAAAACGTGCTCACTCGGGGACATTGTTCCCTTTTGGGAAAATCGTGCCCTTTATCTTAAATAGGTGACCTCCTGTTTTTAAACAGTGACCCCTAGTTCTAGATTCTCCCACAAGAGGAAACATCGTCTTCACATCCACCCTGTCAAGATGCCTCAGGATTTTACATGTTTCAATCAAGTTGCCCCTTGCTCTTCTAAACTCCAGCGGAAACAATCATAGCCTGTCTAACCTTTCCTCAAACGACAACTTACACATTCTACATATTAGTCTCATAAACCTTCAATGAACTGCTTCTAAAACATTTATGCCCTTGCTTAAATAAAGAGACCTATTTTTTACACTGTATTCCAGATGTCGTCTCACCAATGGCCTCTATAATGGAAGAAAACCTGCCTACTTTTGTATTCAGTCCCTGTCATGATAAATGATAACATTCTTATTAGGTTTATAGATATAGGTTGAGAGGTGGTAGATTTTAAACAGAGATGAGGGGGAACTACTTCTCGCAGAGGGTGGTGAATTTATGGGACTCGCTGTCCCATAGTGCGGTGGAGTCTGAATCATTAAATGGTTACAAGAAGGAGATATATTTCAGATTGAAAATATATGAATTAAGGGGATATGGCAATCAGGTAGGGAGGTGGATTTGAGACCAGGAAGAGAGGAGCCAAGATCTGATTGAATGGCGGAGCAGGCTCGAAGGGCTGACATTCCTACTTCTGCTCCTAATTCCTATGTTCCTAGCTTTTCTAACTCCTTGCTGTACCTGCATACTAATCTTTTGTGATTCATGCATTGGGATACCTAGATTCCTCTGCATCTCTGCACTCTGTCATTTCTCACCATTCAGATAATATGTTTATTTTTTAATTTTTCCTGCCAAATGTTAGCCTTCTGTTATCTATCTGTATCCCTTTGAAGCCTCCTTTTACCTTCCCACCTTATTATCCTACCTATCTTTGTGTCATAAGCAAACTTAGGAACTATACCTTTGATCCTTTCATTCAAGTCACTGAAATAATTTGTAAAATGTTGAGACCCCAGCACTAATCCCACTGGCACACCACTTGCGACATGTGCCAACTTGAAAATAACCCATTTATGCCTACTCTCTGTTCCTATTGGTAGGTTAGTCTTCTATCATGCCAATATGTTACCCCTTAAACCAGGAGATTTCATTCTTCACAGTAACCTTTGATGTGATACCTTATCCAATGCCTTCTGGAAATCTAAGTACAGTACGTCCACTGATTCCCCTTTATCCATGGCTTATGTTACTTTTTCAAAGAATTCCAATAAATTAGTTAAACATGAATTCCTTTCCAAAAACCATGATGACTCTGCCTGAGTACTTTGAATTTTTCCATGTGTCTTGCTAGACATTTTTAATAATAGCTTCCAACATTTTCCCAATGGCAGATGTCAAGTTAACTACCCTGTAATTTCCAGCTTTCTGTCTCCCTCCCTTTTTGAATAAAGGAGTCACACTTGACTATTTTCCAAACTCATGGAGCTTTCCCGAATCTAGGGATTTTGGAAAATTAAAACCAATGCATCATCTACCTCACTAGCCACTTCTTTTAAGGCCACAGGATGACTTCCATTAGGACCTGTGGACTTGTCAGCCCAAATCCAACAACTTGATCAGTACCACTTCTACGGTGATTGTAAATTTCTTGAGTTCCTCCCTCCCATCCATTTCCTAATTTATAGCTATTTCTGGGATGTTACTTGTATCCTCCATAATGAAAACTGATGCAAAAACATCTCCTCATTTTCCATTATTAATTTTCTAGATTCACTTTTTATAGGACCAATGCTCAAGTTGCCAATTCTTTTAAAAATATCCATAGAAACTCCTACTAATTGTCTTTATATTTCTCGATAGCTTTTTCCTTCTTTATCAGTCGCTTAGTCATTCTTCACTGCTTTATATATTCTGTCCAATCTTCTGACTTGCCACCCATTTTGCACACTTACACATTTTTGTTTATAATTTTGATACTGCCTTTAACCTTTTTAGTTAACAACAGTGATGGGTCCTCCTCTTGGACTTTTTCTCTCTCATTGCATGGTATCGATTCTTTGCATTCTGAAATATCCCATTAAATATCTGTCACTGCATCTCTATGGCTCTATTTCTCAAACCTAATTTGTCAATCCACTTTAGCTAGCTTTTCTTTTATACCCACATAATCGCCATTATTTAAGTTTAAAATACATCTTTTAGGTTCTCTCTTCTCTCCCTCGATCTGAATGTAAAACTCATATCATATTATGATTGCTGCTATCTAGGGGTGCCTTCACTATGAATTCATTAATTGAACCTATCTCATTGCACAATACCAGGTCTCATATAGCCTGCTGTCTGTTTTGTACCAGAACTTGCTGTTCTAAGGAACTATCCCCAAAACATTCTATGAATTCCTGTCTGGACTGTCTTTTCCAATCTTATTTTTCCAATCTATATGTAGATTAAAATCCCTTATTATAATCACCATACATTTCTAACAAGCTCCAACTATTTCTTCTTTGATATCCTGTTCTACTGTGTTATTACTATTAGGGGGCCTATAAACCAATCCTACAAGTACCATCTTACCTTTACGATCTTTCATGTCCACTCAAACCATTTCTACCTCCTGGTTTCCTGAACATGGGTCATCCCTCTCTATTGTGCTAATACCATCGTTATTAAGAAAGCTACCCCTCCACCTTTTCCTAGCTTCCTATCCTCCCTGAATGTCATGTACACATCAATATTCAGATGCACATTTATGTCATCCTGCAGCCATGTCTCTATCATGGCTATCAGATTGTAGTTATTTCTATTGGAACTTTCAAATCATCTGTTTTATTTAGAATACTACATGCATTGCAAACACAGCTGTTAGTTTTCTCCTTTGACTATTTTTAATGGGTCATAACTTCTTCGTTCCCCAGAATTGCATTTGGGGAATACCCTCATGATGCACTGACATTCCCACGTAAAGGTTTACCCAGTAATTGCCAAGATGTGCTAAATGCCTCTGAACAATTGTGCTGGGTTGGCAACCATCCAATAGAAGCAATTTAAATCACTAACTTTGGATGGTTCTGACAGTTTTACCCTGACAGTTACTCTGAAAGAGTTAAAGGAAAAAATTCACTTCTAACTTCTGAGTAAGTATTTGAAAACCTAGACCCAGCCTTGCACAGAACATACCGCACAGATTACCCCCCAGGGGACCCACCAAACCAATCCCCCCCCCCTCCCCCACCATCCAAACCCCCCCATCCTCTCCCTCCTCCACAACCCCACTAGCCTGACCTGACCAACCCATTGCCACTTGGTCTGACATCGCTCCTGACCTGGCCCGACCTAACCATCTCACCGACCGTCACTTCCCCATGCTTCACTGCTCCTGTGTCACCCAGCCTTAGTCATGAAGGGTTTTGGAAGGTAAGGCTGGTGAAAGTGGCAATGCGATGGAGATTACTCCTTTGAGGACGTTATGGGCATTGTCTCGAGCATCTTCTGCTGATTTAATCTGAGATTTGCACTGTCTGTACCTTCCTATCATGGTCTCTTTATCATTTCTCACATTAATACCTTTCTCTCTTGCCTTGTGTCTACTCTTTGATTTAACGCATCTTCCAAATTTGATCTCTTCACTTTACTGTCCTCCACAACCACAACATTCCTTTTTACTCCCCCCACTTGAACGGCTTCCGGTACCATGGGAAGATTGCACATTCGCCCTGAAGTCCCTACAGTCATCCAAACAATCTGAGAGAACCTCAAACCTAGTAGACAATTGCAAAGGCTGATGTTCCTGCTCTAAAGCCCTCTGGGTCCCTTAACGTGCCTCACTCATAGCCTCCTGTCCCTAACCACTGACCTCTTGGTACAAAGTCTCTAGGTAATTCTCCCCCTCCCTGATGCATTGCAGCATCTCCAGCTTGGCCTGCAGTTCAATAACTCAGAGCTAAAGCTCCTCAAGCCACAAACACGAGCTTCAGATGTGTTTGCCCTGGATCACACTGGCATCCAGGAGCTCCTGCATGCTATTACACATCACCTGCCCTGTCATCCTTAATCTGTTTTAATTATCTGCTTAATTGCATTATTCAATTATTTACTTTCCTATTTTAATATATTTTATTAACTTTACCACCAGTTCCTGTAATATTTAAAACTGAGTAATAGAATAGATCTTAACTGCTTACCAGATTCTCACCAGGCATAGAGCATAGTAATAGAACAGTACAGCACGGTACAGGCCCTTCAGCCCACGATGTTGTGCTGACCATTTATCCTAATCTAAGATCAACCTAACCTACACCCCTTCAATTTACTGCTGTCCATGTGCCTGGCTTAGAGTCGCTTAAATGTCCCGAATGACTCTGACACCACCACCTCTGCTGGCAGTGCATTCCACACACCCACCACTCTCTGGGTAAAGAACCTACCTCTGACATCTCCCCTATACCTTCCTCCAATCACCTTAAAATTATGTGACCTCGTGACAGCCATTTCCACCCTGGGGAAAAGTCTCCATGCCTCTCATCATCTTGTACACCTCTATCAAGTCACTTCTCTGCCGTCTTTGTTCTAGTGAGAAAAGCCCTAGCTCTCTCAACCTTTCTTCATATCAACCTTTCTTCATAAGACATGCCCTCCAGTCCAGGCAGCATCCTGGTAAATATCCTCTGTACCCTCTCCAAAGCATCCACATCCTTCCTATAATGAGGCGACCAGAAGTGGACACAATATTCCAAGTGTGATCTAACTAGGGTTTTATAAAGCTGCAGCAAAACCTCGCGGCTCTTAAACTCAATCCACCTGTTAATGAAAGCCAACACACCATATGCCTTCTTAACAATCCTATCAACCTGGGTGGCAACTTTGAGGGATCTATGTACGTGGACCCCAAGATCCCTCTGTTCCTCCACACTTCCAAGAATCATGCCTTTAACCCTGTATGCAGCATTCAAATTCGACCTTCCAAAATGAATCACTTCACATTTATCAAGGTTGAACTCCATCTGCCACTTCTCAGCTCAGCTCTGCATCCTGTCAATGTCCTGTTGTAACCTGCAACAACCCTCAACACTATCCACAACTCCCCCAACCTTGGTGTCATCAGCAAACTTACTAACCCACCCTTCCACTTCCTCATCCAAGTCATTGATAAAAACCACAAAGAGCAGAGGTCCCAGAACAGATCCTTGCGGGACACCACTGGGCACCGACCACCTGGCAGAATACTTTCCATCCACTCGCTGTCTTCTTTCGGCCAGCCAATTCTGTATCCAGACAGCCAAATTTTCCTGTATCCAATGCCCCTTAACTTTGTGAATGAGCCTACCATGAGGAACCTTATCAAATGCCTTACTGAAATCCATATTCACCACATCCACTGCCCGGCCTTCATCAATGTGTCTCGTCCATTCCAATGCTGGAATGCCTGTCCCGCTGGCGAGAATCAAACCACCTCTCTTACCGGCGGGACAAGGTGGCGCGGGCGGGCTCCGGGGTCCTGGGGGGGGCGCGGGGCGATCTGGCCCCGGGGGGGGGTGCCCCCACGGTGGCCTGGCCTGCGGTCGGGGCCCACCGATCTGCGGGCGGGCCTGTGCCATGGGGCACTCTTTTCCTTCCGCCTTCGTCGTGGTCTCCACCATGGCGGAGGCGGAAGAGACCCCCTTCACTGCGCATGCGCGGGGATGCCGTGAGCGGCCGCTGACGCTCCTGCGCATGCGCCGCCCGGCAAAGTCATTTCCGCACCAGCTGGCAGGGCATCAAAGGCCTTTCCCGCCAGCTGGCGGGGCGGAAATCAGTCCGGCGCAGGCCTAGCCCCTCAAGGTGAGGGCTCGGCCCCTCAAGATGCGGAGACTTCCGCACCTTTGGGGTGGTGCGATACCAGACTGATTCGCGCCATTTTTGGCCCGGTCGGCGGACATCGCACCGATTGTGGAGAATCCCCCCCCTATCTCTCAGAATCCTTTCCAATATTTTGCTCACCACAGACGTAAGACTGATGGGTCTGTAATTCCCAGGGATTTCCCTATTCCCTTTCTTGGACAGAGGAACAACATTCGCCTCCCTCCAATCATCAGGTACTACTCCACTGGAGAGTGAGGACGCAAAGATCATCGGCAACAGCGCAGAAATCTCCTCCCTCGCTTCCCGTAGTAACCTTGGGTATATCCCGTCAGGCCCAGGGGACATATCTATCCTGATGTTTTTCAAAATTTCCAGCACATCCTCCTTCTCAATATGAACCTGCTCGAGTCTATTAACCTGGTTCACACTGTTCTCATGAGCAACAAGGTCCCTCTCTCTAGTGAATACTGAAGCAAAATATTCATTTAAGGCTTCCCCTACTTCCTCAGATTCTAGGCACAAGTTCACTCCACTATCCCTGATCAGCTCTACTCTCACTCTGATCATCCTCTTATTTCTCACATAAGTATAGAACGCCTTGCGGTTTTCCCTAATCCTTCCCGCCAGGTCTTTTTCATGCCCCCTTCTAGCTCTCCTCAGTCCATTTTTGAGTTCCTTCCTGGCTACCTTGTAACCCTCTAGAGTCGAGTCAGATCCTTGTTTCCTCAACCTTACGTAATCTTCCTTCTTCCTCTCACCAAACAGTTAGCTTCTTTCCCTGCAGTCAGGGAAGAACCTTCCCATATCACCTAACTTCCCCACTCACCCAACTCCAAATATACACTCAGTTCGAAAAACTTGTTTGCAAGGCTGCAATAAATTCTCCTGAATTTTTTTACCAAATTGAATTATAAGATTAAGTTATCGAAACCAGGGCTGGAATTTTCAGGACGGTAGGCGCTCAGCATGAATGAGTGTTTATTGACAGCGGGCATGACCTGAAGGAAGTCTCGCTTTGGAGAGCTGTTGGTCAATCAGTGCACATCCAGGTACAGCGCTACAGTGGCCTGAAGAGATACTGCAGTTCCATCCCTGAGATTAAGTCCTGAGAAAGATAGTGCTTCAGTGCCTACCAGGGGTCCTTTTGGGGGGGGGGGGGGGGGGGGGGGGGGGGGAGCGGGGGGGGGGGGGCGGGGGGAACCTCCTGGGGAGTCGTGAAGGGGGGAAAACCATCTCACTGTTAGCGGGTAGATCAGGGCAGCCACAGGGAAGGTCACAGGTCTCTGGTCAAAGAGGGGTGGGCCACTCCTATCTGAAGGAACCTTCCGATAGAGGTACCTCCCAACCCCACCCCCCGACGTTCCAACCCAAGGTGGAGGGTGAGAATTTTTTCTGTTTCCTACCATGGATGCCAGGTGGGATGTCCTGTTCCCCCAAGAATGCAGGCGAGTCAGCCACAAGGCAGTCAGTGCTGCCTGGGATGAAGCGGCAGCAGTTGTCAGTTCGGGGAGTGTGATCAGGCAGACTTTCCTTCAGTGTTGGTAAAAGACCAAAGACCTACACTGGGCAGCACAAGTGAGTTGACGCCCCCAACATCTCAACTCCCCATGCGTCCCCCAGCACTTCCTCCCCTCCCCCTTCAAACCCCCCAACCCCTCCTTCACCCCCCTGCTCCCACCACTTTCAAACACGCGTGTGCTAACGATGCCTTCTCTGTGTGTCCACAGTTAAATCTCTCCCATAACCGTTGGAAGAGGGCCCAGACTGGTAGAGGAGTGCCGGACATAAGAATCCTCACTTCCTTCGAGGAGCATGCCCTGAAGGTGACTGGGGTGGCTGAGGACAGATCAATCATCCATGCGGAGGCTGGCAGATGCCGCAGAGATAAGGAACCACAGGGCTCCACCCGGAGGACCTGTCAAAGGTGAGTTGTGATTGCCTTACTGACTAATCCATCCCTCTCACTGACCACATGTCCATTCTCCCGCAGGTCCTCCAGGCAACGGCGCCCGCCCATCCTGGGCGGCCCCTCTCCTGACTCCGAGGAAAACACCTTGGAGGGGAGCCCCGAGGATGCAACTGCTATAGTCATCCCACCCTCCACCAGCTCAGATACACGCACCGCAATGGGACATGTTAGGGGACAGGCTTCTGGGGCACAACCTGGTGAGCACTGAGCTGCTGATGATGCACATCTGGTGGAGGCAGAAACCCCCAGGCGAGACAGCAGTCGGAGGGCTGTTGGATCCCAGGACCCAGCTGGGTGCCAAACTGATGCTGAGCCTGTGGTACTGAGGCACTCAGAGCTGATGGAAATGATAGACAATGGCCGGGACATTCAGAGGGAGATGTCAGCGTCACCCCAGCAGATCTGTAGCCACTTGGAGGAGTCCCAGTTACAGTGGGCATGGCTGAGGTGCTGCAGAGCATAGCCCAGTCACTGAGGAGTTTCACTGAGGGCATCGACACAATGGTGTGGACCATGAAGAACCACCAGGGCTGGCAGAGCCAGATGATGCTGGGGCAGCTGGGGCTCGAACCAGCTGCTCCTCCATCTCAAGGTGAACCCCAGGGCCCTATTGGCAACACCCGGGAGGAGGGGGTGCTGAGTGCCAACCCGGACCCATCCCCACTAGCTCCCCCGCGTTCCACCCCTCTGATGAAGCCACACAGCACCATCGAGAGTGGGTATTGTACAGTATATTAAATAACTTTCCGCACAACCAGTATGATGCCTCTGTCAGTTTCTTCCGCACTGCAGGCTGACCACTGGACCCTTTGCCCATCTCTCTAGACAACACCCCCCCCCCCCCCCCCTTTGTGGCGCTCACCCCACCCTCTGGCCATGGACATGGCCCTGTAGCTGTGTCCCCAGGGTTTTTGGATGTTGCCTCCCACAGTAAAAGTGTCCAGGCATCAAGGTTTGATTCAGATATTAGGCAATGACTCCCGCATGCTACATGGCCTGCCCCATTCATGGGAATCCATTTGGCACCTGTGAAGTGCTCACTTAACCATGAGTGGCAATTCCAATTAACGATAGCCTTCAGCTGTGCAGTCAGAGGCCTTAGCAGTCAGTCGGTGGGTGTATGGGTGGTCATTGGGGCAGATGGGCAGGGATAGGGCTGCCCCCGGAAAGGGTACACATGATCCAGGGGTTGGCATGGTGGTGCCGCGAGCAGTTCCGCCCCCCCCCCCCCCCCCCCCCCCCGGTTGCCACACCATCGCACCCACCCCCCTCACCCCCAGCCGAGAGTCCCCAACCTCTACCGAGCACTGGGGTGGCAAGCCCAGCACCCCCTGCCCCACTGCCTGTGAGCAGAGATGGCTACTCACCTCCTCGGCTCCCCACAGAAGCCCTTCTGCCAGGTTCACGATTTTCAAAAGAAGTACTAATCGGTGGCAGTGTGACCACTTGCTGGGAAGGCCGCTGAATGACAGGAGGCCGTTGGATATGGGGTGGCTCTCTGTAATTGTATGGAAATGCTTAAGTGGTGATAATTGGTTTGTATGGCTAGATCCCAATTTCGCTGACAGGGGTGGGCCGGTTGCATCGCAAACTGTTTGGCGCCTGGCTCGGTTCTCGTTTTTGGCCTCTCCCGATATTCATCGGCCTCATTGCGCTTGAGCGAGAGCTCAACGTCGCCAGAGAAACACATTCAAATTCCTTGATCTGCCAAGATACCATTGACTATTTCTGAATGCCCTGGAAAATCAAACTGGAAACTCAGTGTCCCAGGGTTTGGGTGAGCTGAAGAATATGCTATCTACAGTGAGGGTATCTGCAACACTGTGCTTCCATAGATATACTGAAAGTGAAGATTAGCCTGTAGTGTATTCTCCCTGTCAAAAAAGACATTGACTCATATAAATGCTTGTCACATGAAAACAAGGGGCCTCAGACTTTTCTGATTGTGCAAAGAAATGTGTCCTGGCATCATTTGTTTTGATTTTAAAACATTTTTTAAATGTCAGGAAGACTGAAGTAAATGGAGTTTTGCCATCATGGAACTCAATCGTACATTAAACTGCTGCAAAGGATTGTGCTTCATTTCAACAAATTTCTGTTCTCTGATTTTCTGGATTTTGTTTGAGGTGTTGAATGCAAATTGCAGCACAGGGGGAATTGACTCCAAGTTGCCAAGCCTGATGGTTGGAGGGGATACATTAACATTCACCATTAAAATGATATGATTGCTGAAACATTCTGGCTTAATGTTTATGAATAGGAATGTCCTGTGGGTGGAGATGATTTTGCTTGACAAATTCAGAGCAGCAAATTGTTTGTGGGTGGTAAATCTACTATAGGCTTTGTTACAATGAGTCACATAGAGCACTGTCAGTTCATTCCAAGCATTATGCGTTAGCATGAGATTGGAAAAACATTAATTAACCCAATATTTAAGAGGTAAAATAGATTACAATAAGGCCAGTAACAATCATTTGTCCTAAAATGCTAACACTTATGTAATAAGTGTTACAAACAATCAATATTTATTGTGTATTATGTGACTTTCTTGACTGTATAGTTTTTGATAAGCAAACCCTCGCTCTCTGTATGCTAGAGAGTATATTCACTTATTCAGATATCACAATAAATTTGTAGCATGCTAAAGATTTAAAAATAACTCAAAAAACCCTCTTCACGTTATTTTGCTTATTGATTTCATTCCTGTTCCCTTCAGTGATCATTCCAATATTTGACCAGCAGCAAAATAAAGCCCTACTTGACTATGGCTTAGGCTTTACATTTATTAAATTGTGGCAGAAAAAGAATGATTACTTGCAATGAGACAATATAGATTCGACATCCACTCGAACTATCTCCTTGACTGAGTAGAAACTAACAAATGGCTATTGATTGCTGCCCTGAACTATTAATTTTCAACAGCTTGCTCAGATGCTAATGAGCCTCCAAGATAACTAAGCTGGGGTCCAGAGTTGGATGTTGGGTTTGCTCGTATTTAACACAAGACACCACCTTGGTAAAGGGTGGAAGGTTGTGCTAAATATGGTTGCCCAGCATGTCATCAAGAAGCTGATTGTCGCTTAAATTATCTGATGGTGCTCATTAACGAGGCTGAATGGCACTCGGCCTTAGCTAAAGTGAACTGGGAAATTAGGTTAAGGGATAAGTCAGTAGAGATACAGTGGCAGACATTTAAGGAGGTATTTCATAATGTTCAGTAATGATACATTCAGTGAAAAAGAAAGGCTCTAGGGGAAGGTGTTAGGATCAATGTGCAACTTTAGGTTTTAATTTATATTTTATATGTACCAGGGCTGAAGATCTGCGAAGAAAACAAGATTCTTTGAAGATCTGAACATCTAAAGATAACTCTGAAATAAGAAAGAAAAAATCTACTAACCTCATAATCTAATGGCAACTTGTACTCAATGCACAGATATACTTCAAAGTCCAGGATGGAAGGTCTGAAGACCCCACACCAGCTTTGAGTCACTGGTAATTTAGATGAGAATTGGTATGTATTCAAACAGCAATTCTCTATGTTGCAGCTCTTAGTCTGCAGGCACAGCCTGATGAGAGATGCATAGCATTGACATTTGTCCATTTTGGCAGGTGTTACAATCCCAGTTGATGTTATAACTGGTTGAGAAAATCCCAAAATGAAACCATGGGTGAAAAGATTGTAACTTTGTCTGTATAAAACATAGAGGGAAAAGTCACAGGAGCGCTAATTTGTTTTAACAACAAGGAAAAAAGCCTTATTAAACATAAAAAATTAGATTGTAATACAATACTCCTTTATTCCTACCTTAGTTTAACAAATGCATGCAAATGTAAAGATTAACATGGATTACAAAGTACATATTAAGCTACAATAGTCTCATGAACACAAAAAGTCCCTTTCAAGCACACAAGATGACTGTGGTCAAATGCACACTCCACTCCAAAATCAAGATAGTGTCTGTGGTTTTCGCCTCAGCATCCCCCCAGATGTTTGTCACATGAGAGTTCCAAACACACACCAAAAACATGCTTTAAAATCTTCTCTCATGATAATAATTTCCCTTGCCGGTTTGCATTCTGAAATGTAAGGATGTACTGATTAGGTGGATCGGCCATGCTAAATTCCCCTTAGTGTCCAAAAAGGTTAGGTGGGGTTACAGGGTTCCGAGGATATGGTGGAGATATGGGCTTAAGTAGGGTGCTCTTTCTAAGGGCCAGTGCAGACTCGATGGGCCAAATGGCCTCCTTCTGCACTGTAAATTCTATGATCCAGTCCATTTTCACAAATGACATTTTCGAACAAAGCTTCCGCTCCACATTTAACAATTAATCCAGTCCAGGATTTCACATCAAACCCGTTGTTTTCCTAACACAGGAAGAAGAGATCGAGATCTTATCTAAATGGAAAGAGATTTCAGAAATCCGAGGTATTGAGGGATCTGGATGTCCGGGTACATGAATCACAAAATGTTGGTGCGCAGGTACAGCAAGTCATTAGGAAGGCAAATGGAAGTTTGTTGTTTATTGCAAGTGGAATAAAATATAAAAGTAGGGATGTTTCGATCGAGATGTACCGGATATTGGTGAGAAAAAGTACTGTGCTCCGGTTATAGTCTATTTGTTTCGGGGAAAATATATATTTGCGCAGGAAGCAGTTTAGAGAAGATCCACTTGACTGGTTCCTGGGATGAGTGTGTTATCTTATAAGGAAAGGTTGGACAGATTGGACTGCATCCATTACTGTTGAGAAAAATAAGAAGTGATCCTGAGTGGACTTGACAGGGTGGATGTTAAAAGGAAGTTTCTCCTTGTTGGAGCAACCACATTAAAGGGACACCATTTAAAAATAAGGGGCCTCCTGTTTAAGACAGAGATCAGGAGTAATTTTTTTTTCAAATATTCCTTTGTTAGTCCAGAACTTGAATATTGTTGAAGAAAGATCATGGGCGCGATTCTCTGCTCTGATGGCAGAGTGTCGGCACCGGCGTCAAAACGGGAGAGTTTCACTCCGCGGCTGGCGCCCGTTCCGGGACCCCATTCTGTGCCGTGCAAGGGGGGCGTGGCATCAGAGCCGCGTCGGAGACCCGGCGCCACGGAATCGACCTGGCGCCACGTCACACATAAGGCGACGCGAGCACACAGGCTGCCGATGGAGCAACATGGCCCCACACTGTGCAACGTCCCGGTTCACCGACCACGACCTGGAGACGCTCCTGGATGCCGTCGAGGAGAGTACCCTGTACCCTCTGTACCCTGGACCCGGCCAGAGGGTCCCACCCAACGTGGCCTGGCATCTGTGGAGGGAGGTGGGTGCGGCCGTCAGTGCCATCGCGTTGACACCCAGGGCTGGCGGGCAGTGTCGCTAAAAGCTCAATGATCTACTGTGGGCTGCCAAGGTGAGTACCCAGCAATGTGCCCATGGCACCAACCCCCCTACTCCCCACATGTGTGACACCCACCCCCTCCCCAGAGGGAGGGTACAACCACAGCCGTGACCTACATGGCCGCAGCCACCCATGCAAGCCGCGTTGGCCGTGGGCCCTGCGCACCCATGCCAACATAGATCCAACGGCATGCATCAGACCGCCTAACAATGCCGTCATACCCCCCCCCCCCGAGGAGGTGAGCACCCATAGTCAGCGAGAGCGTGCCCGAACCGAAGGGGGTGAACCTGACTTGCGGCCCCACATCGTGCATGAGCAGAGAGCACTGGACATAGGTGGTGCACCCGGGGACCGGGAGATTGCCCATGCCAAGATCGGGGGCGCACCACCAAGTGAGATCCCCCCACTTGCCTGGCCCCTTTCCCCTCAGCACTCTCCCCTCCGCACTCTCCCCTCAGCACTCTCCCCCCAGCCGGTTCCCCTCAGAACTCTGCCCTAAGCACTCTCCCCTCAGCATTCTCCCCTCAGCCGGTTCCCCTCAGTACTCTCCCCTCAGCACTCTCCCCTCAGTACTCTCCCCTCAGCACTCTCCCCTCAGTACTCTCCCCTCAGCACTCTTCCCTCAGTACTCTCCCCTCAGCACTCTCCCCTCAGCACTTTCCCCTCAGTACTCTCCCCTCAGCACTCTCCCCACAGCACTCTCCACTCAGTACTCTCCCCTCAGCACTCTCCCCTCAGCACTCTTTCCTCAGCACTCTCCCCTCAGTACTCTCCTCTCAGCACTCTCCCCTCAGCACTTTCCCCTCAGTACTCTCCCCTCAGCACTCTCCCCTCAGCACTCTCCCCTCAGTACTCTCCCCTCAGCACTCTCCCCTCAGCACTCTCTCCTCAACATTCTCCCCTCAGTACTCTCCTCTCAGCACTCTCCCCTCAGCACTTTCCCCTCAGCACTCTCGCCTCAGCACTCTCCCCTC
The DNA here is from genome assembly GCF_047496885.1 of Scyliorhinus torazame. Lineage (NCBI taxonomy): Eukaryota > Metazoa > Chordata > Chondrichthyes > Carcharhiniformes > Scyliorhinidae > Scyliorhinus > Scyliorhinus torazame. The sequence continues at coordinate 92,869,358 of NC_092714.1, read as the reverse complement.
AGCACTTTCCCCTCAGCACTCTCCCCTCAGTACTCTCCCCTCAGCACTCTCCCCTCAGCACTCTCCCCTCAGCACTCTCCCCTCAGTACTCTCCCCTCAGCAAGTTCCACTCAGCCCTCTCCCCTCAGCACTCTCGCCTCAGCACTCTCCCCTCAGTACTCTCCCCTCAGCCCTCTCCCCTCAGCCCTCTCCCCTGAGCACTCACCCCTCAGCACTCTCCCCTCAGCAAGTTCCCCTCAGCCCTTTCCCCTCAGCACTCTCCCCTCAGCCGTTTCCTCATAGCACTCTCCCCTCAGCCGTTTCCCCTCAGCACTCTCCCCTCAGCAAGTTCCCCTCAGCCCTTTCCCCTCAGCACTCTCCCCTCATCCGTTTCCCCTCAGCACTCTACCCTCAGCACTCTTCCCTCAAGACTCTCCCCTCAGCCCTTTCCCCTCAGCACTCTCCCCTCAGCACTCTCCCCTCAGCACTATCCCCTCATCCGTTTCCCCTCAACACTCTCCCCTCAGCACTCTCCCAACAGCACTTTCCCCTCAGCACTCTCCCCTCAGCCGTTTCCCCTCAGCCCTTTCCCCTCAGCACTCTCCCCTCAGCACTCCCCCCTCAGCAAGTTCCACTCAGCCCTCTCCCCTCAGCACTCTCACCTCAGCACTCTCCCCTCAGTACTCTCACCTCAGCCCTCTCCCCTCAGCCCTCTCCCCTCAGCCCTCTCCCCTCAGCACTCTCCCCTCAGTACTCTCCCCTCAGCCCTCTCCCCTCAGCCCTCTCCCCTCAGCACTCTCCCCTCAGCACTCACCCCTCAGCCCTCTCCCCTCAGCACTCACCGCTCAGCACTCTCCCCTCAGCCCTTTCCCCTCAGTACTCTCCTCTCAGCACTCTCCCCTCAGCACTCTCCCCTCAGTACTCTCCCCTCAGCACTCTCCCCTCAGTACTCTCCCCTCAGCACTCTTCCCTCAGTACTCTCCCCTCAGCACTCTCCCCTCAGCACTTTCCCCTCAGTACTCTCCCCTCAGCACTCTCCCCACAGCACTCTCCACTCAGTACTCTCCCCTCAGCACTCTCCCCTCAGCACTCTCTCCTCAGCACTCTCCCCTCAGTACTCTCCTCTCAGCACTCTCCCCTCAGCACTTTCCCCTCAGTACTCTCCCCTCAGCACTCTCCCCTCAGCACTCTCCCCTCAGTACTCTCCCCTCAGCACTCTCCCCTCAGCACTCTCTCCTCAACATTCTCCCCTCAGTACTCTCCTCTCAGCACTCTCCCCTCAGCACTTTCCCCTCAGCACTCTCGCCTCAGCACTCTCCCCTCAGCACTTTCCCCTCAGCACTCTCCCCTCAGCACTCTCCCCTCAGCACTCTCCACTCAGTACTCTCCCCTCAGCACTCTCCCCTCAGTACTCTCCCCTCAGCACTCTCCCCTCAGCACTCTCCCCTCAGCACTCTCCCCTCAGTACTCTCCCCTCAGCAAGTTCCACTCAGCCCTCTCCCCTCAGCACTCTCGCCTCAGCACTCTCCCCTCAGTACTCTCCCCTCAGCCCTCTCCCCACAGCCCTCTCCCCTCAGCACTCACCGCTCAGCACTCTCCCCTCAGCAAGTTCCCCTCAGCCCTTTCCCCTCAGCACTCTCCCCTCAGCCGTTTCCTCTCAGCACTCTCCCCTCAGCCGTTTCCCCTCAGCACTCTCCCCTCAGCCGTTTCCTCTCAGCACTCTCCCCTCAGCCGTTTCCCCTCAGCACTCTCCCCTCAGCAAGTTCCCCTCAGCCCTTTCCCCTCAGCACTCTCCCCTCAGCCGTTTCCCCTCAGCACTCTACCCTCAGCACTCTTCCCTCAGGACTCTCCCCTCAGCCCTTTCCCCTCAGCACTCTCCCCTCAGCACTCTCCCCTCAGCACTATCCCCTCATCCGTTTCCCCTCAGCACTCTCCCCTCAGCACTCTCCCATCAGCACTTTCCCCTCAGCACTCTCCCCTCAGCCGTTTCCCCTCAGCCCTTTCCCCGCAGCACTCTCCCCTCAGCACTCCCCCCTCAGCAAGTTCCCCTCAGCCCTTTCCCCTCAGCACTCTCCCCTCAGCCGTTTCCTCTCAGCACTCTCCCCTCAGCCGTTTCCCCTCAGCACTCTCCCCTCAGCAAGTTCCCCTCAGCCCTTTCCCCTCAGCACTCTCCCCTCAGCCGTTTCCCCTCAGCACTCTCCCCTCAGCACTCTCCCCTCAGTACTCTCCCCTCAGCAGTCTCCCCTCAGCACTCTCCCCTCAGCACTCTCCCCTCAGCACTATCCCCTCATCCGTTTCCCCTCAGCACTCTCCCCTCAGCACTCTCCCATCAGCACTTTCCCCTCAGCACTCTCCCCTCAGCCGTTTCCCCTCAGCCCTTTCCCCTCAGCACTCTCCCCTCAGCACTCCCCCCTCAGCAAGTTCCACTCAGCCCTCTCCCCTCAGCACTCTCACCTCAGCCCTCTCCCCTCAGCCCTCTCCCCTCAGCCCTCTCCCCTCAGCACTCTCCCCTCAGTACTCTCCCCTCAGCCCTCTCCCCTCAGCCCTCTCCCCTCAGCACTCTCCCCTCAGCACTCACCCCTCAGCACTCTCCCCTCAGCACTCACCGCTCAGCACTCTCCCCTCAGCCCTTTCCCCTCAGTACTCTCCTCTCAGCACTCTCCCCTCAGCACTCACCCCTCAGCACTCTCCCCTCAGCCGTTTCCCCTCAGCACTCTACCCTCAGCACTCTTCCCTCAGGACTCTCCCCTCAGCCCTTTCCCCTCAGCCCTTTCCCCTCAGCACTCTCCCCTCAGCACTCACCCCTCAGCACTCACCCCTCAGCACTCTACCCTCAGCACTCTTCCCTCAGGACTCTCCCCTCAGCACTCTCCCCTCAGCCCTTTTCCCTCAGCACTCTCCCCTCAGCCCTTTCCACTCAGCACTCGCCACTCAGCACACTCCCCTCAGCACTCTCCCCTCAGCCCTTTTCCCTCAGCACTCTCCCGTCAGCCCTTTTCCCTCAGCACTCTCCCCTCAGCACTCTCCCCTCAGTACTCTCCCCTCAGCCCTCTCCCCTTAGCCCTCTCCGCTCAGCACTCTCCCCTCAGCACTCACCCCTCAGCACTCTCCCCTCAGCACTCACCCCTCAGCACTCACCCCTCAGCACTCTCCCCTCAGCCCTTTCCCCTCAGTATTCTCCTCTCAGCACTCTCCCCTCAGCACTCACCCCTCAGCACTCACCCCTCAGCCCTTTCCTCTCAGCACTCTCCCCTCAGCCCTCTCCCCTCAGTATTCTCCCCTCAGCTCTCTCCCCTCAGCCCTTTCCACTCAGCACTCTCCCCTCCGCCCTTTCCCCTCGGCACTCTCCCCTCAGCACTCTCCCCACAGCACTCTCCCCTCAACCCTTTCCACTCAGCCCTCTCCCCTCAGCCCTCTCCCCTCAGCACTCTCCCCTCAGTACTCTCCCCTCAGCCCTCTCCCCTCAGCACTCTCCCCTCAGCCCTCTCCCCTCAGCACTCACCCCTCAGCACTCTCCCCTCAGCAAGTTCCCCTCAGCCCTTTCCCCTCAGTACTCTCCCCTCAGCACTCTCCCCTCAGCACTCTCCCCTCAGCCCTTTCCACTCAGCACTCTCCCCTCAGCACTCTCCCCTCAGCCATTTCCACTCAGCACTCTCCCCTCAGCACTCTCCCCTCAGCCCTTTCCACTCAGCATTCTCCCCTCAGCACTCTCCCCTCAGCACTCTCCCCTCAGCCCTTTCCACTCAGTACTCCCCCCTCAGCACTCTCCCGTCAGCCCTTTCCCCTCAGCACTCTCCCCTCAGCACTCTCCCCTCAGCCCTTTCCACTCAGCACTCTCCCCTCAGCACTCTCCCCTCAGCCCTTTCCACTCAGCACTCTCCCCTCAGCACTCTCCCCTCAGCCCTTTCCACTCAGCACTCTCCCCTCAGCACTCTCCCCTCAGCACTCTCCCCTCCGCCCTTTCTCCTCGGCACTCTCCCTTCAGCACTCTCCCCTCAGCACTCTCCCCTCAGCCCTGTCCACTCAGCACTCTCCCCTCAGCACTCTCCCCTCAGCCCTTTCCACTCAGCACTCTCCCCTCAGCACTCTCCCCTCAGCACTCTCCCCTCAGCCCTTTCCACTCAGCACTCTCCCCTCAGCACTCTCCCCTCAGCACTCTCCCCTCAGCACTCACCCCTCAGCACTCTCCCCTCAGCGCTCACCGCGCAGGACTCTCCCCTCAGCAAGTTCCCCTCAGCCCTTTCCCCTCAGTACTCTCCTCTCAGCACTCTCCCCTCAGCCCTCTCCCCTCAGCACTCTCCCCTCAGCCCTTTCCACTCAGCACTCTCCCCTCAGCACTCTCCCCTCAGCACTCTCCCCTCAGCAGCCTCCCCTCAGCCCTTTCCCCTCAGCACTCTCCCCTCAGCACTCTCCCCTCAGCACTCTCCCCTCAGCCCTTTCCCCTCAGCACTCTCCCCTCAGCACTCTCCCCTCAGCACTCTCCCCTCAGCCCTTTCCCCTCAGCACTCACCCCTCAGCACTCTCCCCTCAGCGCTCACCGCGCAGCACTCTCCCCTCAGCAAGTTCCCCTCAGCCCTTTCCCCTCAGTACTCTCCTCTCAGCACTCTCCCCTCAGCCCTCTCCCCTCAGCACTCTCCCCTCAGCCCTTTCCACTCAGCATTCTCCCCTCAGCACTCTCCCCTCAGCCCTTTCCACTCAGCACTCTCCCCTCAGCACTCTCCCCTCAGCACTCTCCCCTCAGCAGCCTCCCCTCAGCCCTTTCCCCTCAGCACTCTCCCCTCAGCACTCTCCCCTCAGCACTATCCCCTCAGCCCTTTCCCCTCAGCACTCTCCCCTCAGCACTCTCCCCTCAGCACTCTCCCCTCAGCCCTTTCCACTCAGCACTCTCCCCTCAGCACTCTCCCCTCAGCACTCTCCCCTCAGCCCTTTCCCCTCAGCACTCTCCACTCAGCCCTCTCCCCTCAGCACTCTCGCCTCAGCACTCTCCCCTCAGCCCTTTCCCCTCAGCACTCTCCCCTCAACACTCTCCCCTCAGCACTCTCCCCTCTGCACTCTCCCCTCAGCCCTTTCCCCTCAGTACTCTCCCCTCAGCACTCTCCCCTCAGCACTCTCCCCACAGCACTCTCCCCTCAACCCTTTCCACTCAGCCCTCTCCCCTCAGCCCTCTCCCCTCAGCACTCTCCCCTCAGTACTCTCCCCTCAGCCCTCTCCCCTCAGCACTCTCCCCTCAGCCCTCTCCCCTCAGCACTCTCCCCTCAGAACTCTCCCCTCAGCCCTCTCCCCTCAGCCCTCTCCCCTCAGCACTCTCCCCTCAGCACTCACCCCTCAGCACTCTCCCCTCAGCAAGTTCCCCTTAGCCCTTTCCCCTCAGTACTCTCCCCTCAGCACTCTCCCCTCAGCACTCTCCCCTCAGCCCTTTCCACTCAGCACTCTCCCCTCAGCACTCTCCCCTCAGCCATTTCCACTCAGCACTCTCCCCTCAGCACTCTCCCCTCAGCCCTTTCCACTCAGCATTCTCCCCTCAGCACTCTCCCCTCAGCCCTTTCCACTCAGCACTCCCCCCTCAGAACTCTCCCGTCAGCCCTTTCCCCTCAGCACTCTCCCCTCAGCACTCTCCCCTCAGCCCTTTCCACTCAGCACTCTCCCCTCAGCACTCTCCCCTCAGCCCTTTCCACTCAGCACTCTCCCCTCAGCACTCTCCCGTCAGCCCTTTTCCCTCAGCACTCTCCCATCAGCACTCTCCCCTCAGCCCTCTCCCCTCAGCCCTTTCCACTCAGCACTCTCCCCTCCGCCCTTTCTCCTCGGCACTCTCCCTTCAGCACTCTCCCCTCAGCACTCTCCCCTCAGCCCTTTCCACTCAGCACTCTCCCCTCAGCACTCTCCCCTCAGCCCTTTCCACTCAGCACTCTCCCCTCAGCACTCTCCCCTCAGCACTCTCCCCTCAGCCCTTTCCACTCAGCACTCTCCCCTCAGCACTCTCCCCTCAGCACTCTCCCCTCAGCACTTACCCCTCAGCACTCTCCCCTCAGCGCTCACCGCGCAGCACTCTCCCCTCAGCAAGTTCCCCTCAGCCCTTTCCCCTCAGTACTCTCCTCTCAGCACTCTCCCCTCAGCCCTCTCCCCTCAGCACTCTCCCCTCAGACCTTTCCACTCAGCACTCTCCCCTCAGCACTCTCCCCTCAGCACTCTCCCCTCAGCAGCCTCCCCTCAGCCCTTTCCCCTCAGCACTCTCCCCTCAGCACTCTCCCCTCAGCACTCTCCCCTCAGCCCTTTCCCCTCAGCACTCTCCCCTCAGCACTCTCCCCTCAGCACTCTCCCCTCAGCCCTTTCCACTCAGCACTCTCCCCTCAGCACTCTCCCCTCAGCACTCTCCCCTCAGCACTCACCCCTCAGCACTCTCCCCTCAGCGCTCACCGCGCAGCACTCTCCCCTCAGCAAGTTCCCCTCAGCCCTTTCCCCTCAGTACTCTCCTCTCAGCACTCTCCCCTCAGCCCTCTCCCCTCAGCACTCTCCCCTCAGCCCTTTCCACTCAGCATTCTCCCCTCAGCACTCTCCCCTCAGCCCTTTCCACTCAGCACTCTCCCCTCAGCACTCTCCCCTCAGCACTCTCCCCTCAGCAGCCTCCCCTCAGCCCTTTCCCCTCAGCACTCTCCCCTCAGCACTCTCCCCTCAGCACTATCCCCTCAGCCCTTTCCCCTCAGCACTCTCCCCTCAGCACTCTCCCCTCAGCACTCTCCCCTCAGCACTTTCCACTCAGCACTCTCCCCTCAGCACTCTCCCCTCAGCACTCTCCCCTCAGCACTCTCCCCTCAGCCCTTTCCCCTCAGCACTCTCCACTCAGCCCTCTCCCCTCAGCACTCTCGCCTCAGCACTCTCCCCTCAGCCCTTTCCCCTCAGCACTCTCCCCTCAACACTCTCCCCTCAGCACTCTCCCCTCTGCACTCTCCCCTCAGCCCTTTCCCCTCAGTACTCTCCCCTCAGCACTCTCCCCTCAGCACTGTCCCCTCAGCCCTTTCCACTCAGCACTCTCCCCTCAGCACTCTCCCCTCAGCCGTTTCCCCTCAGCACTCTCCCCTCAGCACTCTCCCCTCAGCACTCTCCCCTCAGCAAGTTCCACTCAGCCCTCTCCCCTCAGCACTCTCGCCACAGCACTCTCCCCTCAGTACTCTCCCCTCAGCCCTCTCCCCTCAGCCCTCTCCCCTCAGCCCTCTCCCCTCAGCACTCACCCCTCAGCACTCTCCCCTCAGCAAGTTCCCCTCAGCCCTTTCCCCTCAGTTTTCTCCTCTCAGCACTCTCCCCTCAGCACTCACCCCTCAGCACTCTCCCCTCAGCACTCACCCCTCAGCACTCTCCCCACAGGAAGTTCCCCTCAGCTCTTTCCCCTCAGCACTCTCCCCTCAGCACTCTCCCCTCAGCACTCTCCCCTCAGCCCTTTCCACTCAGCACTCGCCACTCAGCACTCTCCCGTCAGCCCTTTCCCCTCAGCACTCTCCCCTCCGCCCTTTCCCCTCGGCACTCTCCCCTCAGCACTCTCCCCTCAGCACTCTCCCCTCAGCTATTTCCACTCAGCATTCTCCCCTCAGCACTCTCCCCTCAGCCCTTTCCACTCAGCACTCTCCCCTCAGCACTCTCCCCTCAGCCCTTTCCACTCAGCACTCTCCCCTCAGCACTCTCCCCTCAGCACTCTCCCCTCAGCCCTTTCCCCTCAGCACTCTCCCCTCAACACTCTCCCCTCAGCACTCTCCCCTCAGCACTCTCCCCTCAGCCCTTTCCCCTCAGCACTCTCCCCTCAGCACTCTCCCCTCAGCACTCTCCCCTCAGCCCTTTCCACCCAGCACTCTCCCCTCAGCACTCTCCCCTCAGCACTCTCCCCTCAGCCCTTTCCACTCAGCACTCTCCCCTCAGCACTCTCCCCTCAGCCGTTTCCCCTCAGCACTCTCCCCTCAGCACTCTCCCCTCAGCACTCTCCCCTCAGCACTCTCCGCTCAGTACTCTCCCCTCAGCACTGTCCCCTCAGCACTCTCCCCTCAGCACTCTCCCCTCAGCAAGTTCCACTCAGCCCTCTCCCCTCAGCACTCTCGCCTCAGCACTCTCCCCTCAGTACTCTCCCCTCAGCCCTCTCCCCTCAGCCCTCTCCCCTCAGCACTCACCCCTCAGCACTCTCCCTCAGCAAGTTCCCCTCAGCCCTTTCCCCTCAGTATTCTCCTCTCAGCACTCTCCCCTCAGCACTCACCCCTCAGCACTCTCCCCTCAGCACTCTCCCCTCAGCACTCACCCCTCAGCACTCTCCCCTCAGCACTCACCCCTCAGCACTCTCCCCACAGGAAGTTCCCCTCAGCTCTTTCCCCTCAGCACTCTCCCCTCAGCCCTCTCCCCTCAGCCCTCTCCCCTCAGCACTCACCCCTCAGCACTCTCCCCTCAGCAAGTTCCCCTCAGCCCTTTCCCCTCAGTATTCTCCTCTCAGCACGCTCCCCTCAGCCCTCTCCCCTCAGCCCTTTCCCCTCAGTATTCTCCTCTCAGCACTCTCCCCTCAGCACTCACCCCTCAGCACTCTCCCCACAGGAAGTTCCCCTCAGCACTCTCCCCTCAGCACTCTCCCCTCAGCAAGTTCCCCTCAGCCCTTTCCCCTCAGTATTCTCCTCTCAGCACTCTCCCCTCAGCACTCTCCCCTCAGCACTCACCCCTCAGCACTCTCCCCTCAGCACTCTCCCCTCAGCACTCTCCCCACAGGAAGTTCCCCTCAGCACTCTCCCCTCAGCACTCTCCCCTCAGCCGTTTCCTCTCAGCACTCTCCCCTCAGCCGTTTCCCCTCAGCACTCTCCCCTCAGCACTCCTCCCTCAGGACTCTCCCCTCAGCCCTTTCCCCTCAGCACTCTCCCCTCAGCACTCTCCCCTCGGCCGTTTCTCCTCAGCCGTTTCCCTTCGGCACTCTCCCCTCAGCACTCTCCCCTCAGCACTCTCCCCTCAGCCATTTCCCCTCAGCACTCGCCCCTCAGCCCTCTCCCCTCAGCAATTTCCCCTCAGCACTCTCCCCTCAGCACTTTCCCCTCAGCCCTTTCCCCTCAGCACTCCCCTCAGCCCTTTCCCCTCAGCCCTTTCCCCTCAGCACTCTCCCCTCAGCCCTTTCCCCTCAGTACTCTCCCCTCAGCCATTTCCCCTCAGCACTCGCCCCTCAGCACTCGCCCCTCAGCCCTCTCCCCTCAGCAATTTCCCCTCAGCACTCTCCCCTCAGCCCTTTCCCCTCAGCCCTTTCCCCTCAGCACTCTCCCCTCAGCCCTTTCCCCTCAGTACTCTCCCCTCAGCCATTTCCCCTCAGCACTCGCCCCTCAGCCCTCTCCCCTCAGCACTCTCCCCTCAGCACTCTCCCCTCAGCACTCTCCCCTCAGCCATTTCCCCTCAGCACTCGCCCCTCAGCCCTCTCCCCTCAGCCCTCTCCCCTCAGCACTCTCCCCTCAGCACTCTCCCCTCAGCCATTTCCCCTCAGCACTCGCCCCTCAGCACTCTCCCCTCAGTACTTTCCCCCCAGCACTCTCCCCTCAGCCGTTTCCACTCAGCACTCTCCCCTCAGCACTCTCCCCTCAGCCCTTTCCACTCAGCACTCTCCCCTCATCACTCTCCCCTCAGCCCTTTCCACTCAGCACTCTCCCCTCAGCACCCTCCCCTCAGCCCTTTCCACTCAGCACTCTCCCCTCAGCACTCTCCCCTCAGCCCTTTCCACTCAGCACTCTCCGCTCAGCACTCTCCCCTCAGTACTCTCCCCTCAGCCCTTTCCACTCAGCACTCTCCCCTCAGCACTCTCCCCTCAGCAGTCTCCCCTCAGCCGTTTCTCCTCAGCACTCTCCCCTCAGCCCTTTCCACTCAGCACTCTCCCCTCATCACTCTCCCCTCAGCCCTTTCCACTCAGCACTCGCCCCTCAGCACCCTCCCCTCAGCCCTTTCCACTCAGCACTCTCCCCTCAGCACTCTCCCCTCAGCCCTTTCCACTCAGCACTCTCCGCTCAGCACTCTCCCCTCAGCAGTCTCCCCTCAGCCGTTTCCCCTCAGCACTCTCCCCTCAGCCCTTTCCACTCAGCACTCTCCCCTCATCACTCTCCCCTCAGCCCTTTCCACTCAGCACTCTCCCCTCAGCACCCTCCCCTCAGCCCTTTCCACTCAGCACTCTCCCCTCAGCACTCTCCCCTCAGCCCTTTCCACTCAGCACTCTCCCCTCAGCACTCTCCCCTCAGCAGTCTCCCCTCAGCCGTTTCCCCTCAGCACTCTCCCCTCAGCACTCTCCCCTCAGCACTCTCCCCTCAGCACGCTCCCCTCAGCACACTACCCCCCAGCTGTTTCCCCTCAGCCCTCTCCCCTCAGCACTCCCCCCTCATCCCGTACCGCTACCCACACCCCCCTCCCACCTGCCTAACCATGATGGTGTATTGTGTGTCGCAGTGCCACGCGGTGACCGACCCGGAGCACCTGGCAGTGACCGCCCGCATCCAGCGCCTGGACGGCCAGCCGATGCAGATCAACCGGGAGCATCAGGCTTACACCGCCCCTGGCCAGTGCCTGGGTGGTCAGCCCACAGGGACTCTAGCAGCGATGGGGAGGGTAGCTCCAACAACAGCCCTCTGGCCCAGTCCAGTGACGACACGACGACCCAGGACGCCAGCACTCAGGGGACAGACATGCACGACACGATGTCACAGGACACAAGCTCACAGGAGACAGACAGGTGCAACACAACGACACAGGACACAAGAACACAGGGGACAGACAGGCACGACACGATGACACAGGACACAAGCTCACAGGAGACAGACAGGTGCAACACAACGACACAGGACACAAGAACACAGGGGACAGACAGGCACAACATGACGACACAGGACACAAGCACACAGGGCACAGACAGACACGACACAACGACACAGGACACAAGCTCACAGGAGACAGACAGGCACGGCACGACGACACAGGACACAAGCACACAGGGCACAGACAGGCACGGCACGACGACACAGGACACAAGCACACAGGGCACAGACAGGCACGGCACGACGACACAGGACACAAGCTCACACGAGACAGACAGGCACGGCACGACAACACAGGACACAAGCACACAGGGCACAGACAGGCACGGCACGACGACACAGGACACAAGCTCACACGAGACAGACAGGCACGGCACGACAACACAGGACACAAGCACACAGGGCACAGACAGACATGAAAGAACACAACACGACACCACCATGGAGGGAATGGACATACAGGACATGGCACCCCAGGGGACCCCCAACCGCAGGTCCGATGAAGACACTCTCCCCTCAGCCGTTTCCCCTCACACTCGCCCCTCAGCCCTTTCCACTCAGCATTCTCCCCTCAGCACTCTCCCCTCAGCATTCTCGCCTCAGCACTCTCCCCTCAGTCCTTTCCCCTCAGCACTCTCCCCTCAGCACTCTCCCCTCAGCACTCTCCCCTCAGCCCTTTCCACTCAGCACTCCCCCCTCAGCACTCTCCCCTCAGCACGCTCCCCTCAGCACACTACCCCCCAGCTGTTTCCCCTCAGCCCTCTCCCCTCAGCACTCCCCCCTCATCCCGTACCGCGACCCACACCCCCCTCCCACCTGCCTAACCATGATGGTGTATTGTGTGTCGCAGTGCCACGCGGTGACCGACCCGGAGCACCTGGCAGTGACCGCCCGCATCCAGCGCCTGGACGGCCAGCCGATGCAGATCAACCGGGAGCATTAGGCTTACACCGCCCCTGGCCAGTGCCTGGGTGGTCAGCCCACAGGGACTCTCGCAGCGATGGGGAGGGTAGCTCCAACAACAGCCCTCTGGCCCAGTCCAGTGACGACACGACGACCCAGGACGCCAGCACTCAGGGGACAGACATGCACGACACGATGTCACAGGACACAAGCTCACAGGAGACAGACACGACACGATGACACAGGACACAAGCTCACAGGAGACAGACAGGTGCAACACAACGACACAGGACACAAGAACACAGGGGACAGACAGGCACAACATGACGACACAGGACACTAGCACACAGGGCACAGACAGACACGACACAACGACACAGGACACAAGCTCACAGGAGACAGACAGGCACGGCACGACGACACAGGACACAAGCACACAGGGCACAGACAGGCACGGCACGACGACACAGGACACAAGCTCACAGGAGACAGACAGGTACGGCACGACGACACAGGACACAAGCACACAGGGCACAGACAGACATGAAAGAACACAACACGACACCACCACGGAGGGAATGGACATACAGGACATGGCACCCCAGGGGACCCCCAACCGCAGGTCCGATGAAGACACCGAGGTTACGTCACAGCTGTCCCCTGCACCCTCCGCCACCGCAGATACTCTCACTTCGGTTGGCCATTTTAGTTGTGAGGCTTCTGGGACACTAACAGGTGCGCAGCACACAGCCGCTCCGCTACAGCAGGTGGAGGTAGGAGCAGCCGAGGGGCCGGACAGTCAAAGGCAGCCCAGACGGGTCCCGGGTCCCTGGAGTTCCCCCGCCCACCCATAGACCCGATGCAGTCAGGGACCCAGGGGCGTGAGAATGTGACGGCAGGTTTCCAGCACCTGCAGACACAAGTGCAGGAGTGCATCCGCATCCAGGAGCAGGAAATGGTGCCGGTCATGAGTGCCACACAGGCCAACATCGCACGGGTGGCGTCCGTGGTGGAGACAATGGTGGCGACGGTGTCAGGCATGTGTCTGAGTTTGCAAGGTCTGGGTCTATCTGTACACGCGACCTCCGCGGCCCAGGATAGGGCTGCTGGCTCACAGGTAGCCATGAGCCAGAGCCAGCTGAACATCGCAGAGGCGCTCAACAACCTGGCCCGGTCTCAGCAGTCCATGGCCCAGTCCCAGCAGGCCATTGCTGAGAGCATCAGTGCCATTGCCCGGGTGATGGACGGCGTTGTACAGAGCCTGACAGGGATGGCGAACTCCCTGAGCTCCATGGCTGCGAATGTCCAGACCCTGATCGATACCAGCGCAGGCCTCCAGGACTGGCAGCGCCAGGTGATGTTGGTGCCCCGGCTTCTGGATCCGCTTGCACCCCCATCCCATGGAGATCCCCGGGGGCCACCGGGCACCCCGAGGGTGGAGGTGGTGCTGGGGCCCGTTCCGCCTCCCCCTGCAGGGGGGGTGCCGGAACCTCGAGCCACCTCGGACTCCCCCCCCTACCGTCCCTGGTGCATCTGGTGGGCAGCGGGCAGAACAGGGTGGCACCACGCCATCCCAATTGCCTGAGGTGCAGCCTGGCCCATCCAGGCCGGGCCGCCCCAGGAAACGGCCGCCAAGGGGGACCCTAGTCACAGGGCAGGAATCACAGGGGTCCACCTCCAATTCTGCTGTACCGTCTGGGGGAACACCGAGACGTAGTCATAGGGCTTGTAAGGCCAGAAAGGTAGACACTGATGAGGAAATTGTCATGGGTGCAGGGCACAGAATAGTTAAATGGGCTCGGGCACATGTACAGTACGTCTGTTGTTAAACACATTAGCACCTATGTGAGCTGCCTCTGTAGTCTGTCCGATGCGTGCGGGGGTGGGGCGGGGACTGTGTGCCAGTGTGTGTGAGGGGTGCTGCGATAGAAGTTGAGGTCCGGTGCGTGTGACGTGCCGCCCCGCCACGGTTCTCCCACGCCAACCCGCCCCCAGCCACACGACAGGGCCATGGGATGCAGTGTCTGGGCCGTGTGCAGGGTCCACCCAGGTGGAGGGTCTTGATGTGGCCATGAGTCAGACATTGTCGAATGATGTATGGCTCGGAGCCCATCGCAGGCCAGGCTGTCTTCATCCTCCATGCCTTGTACCAGACCCGCTTGCACCATCAACCGTGTGCCCCCATCCCGTTGTGCCGAAGGTGAATGTGTCATGGAGGGGTGATGTGGTGGTGGGGGAGGTGAGGGTGATGTAGTTTTGGGGGAGGTGAGGGTGGTCGGTGGTGGGGGTGGTGCCGAACTCTGCTGTCTGTGCCCATGCCCATCACTACTGACCCCCACCGTGGTCGCTGAAACGTGCAGCTACCAGCGACACCCGTGCCTGCTGGCCCAGCCGGCGGCATTGTGCAGCCTCCTGTTGCTGTCCATCCCCCATGTCCCGTGCATCTGCTTCCCCCTCGCCATCCCCCTCATCTGGAGAAGAGTTCCCCTCATCCTGACCATCCTCCTCCAGCATATTGCCCCTCTGCTGGGCTATGTTGTGCAGGACACAGCAGACCACGACGATGAGGCCGACCCTCTCTGACAGGTACTGGAGGCCACCCAGAACGGTCCAGGCACCTGACGCGCATCTTCAGCAGCCCAAAAAACATCTCGACCACACTCCTGGTCGCTGCATGGGCCCATTGTATCGGCGCTCCGCATCGGTCTGTGGCATCCGTATAGGCGTCATCAGCCATGACCGCAACAGATAACCCCTGTCGGCTGGGATGAACGACTGGGACAGTATCATGCACACTGCCAGGTTACCTGGCGCAGACGTGCAGGATCATCATCCTGTGGTCACAGACCACCTGCACGTTCATTGAATATGTACCCTTCCTGTTCAGGCACATGGCCCTTTCCTCCGAGGTGGGCCACATGGTGATGTGCAGTCCATCGATCGTCCCCTGCACCATGGGTATCCGGGCAACAGCGGTGAAACCCGCTGCGCGGGCATCCTGGTGGGCGCGGTCCACAGGAACTGTATGTACCGGTCTGCAATGTCGTACAGGGAGTCAGTGATGGCACGGATGCACCTGTGCACCGATGGCTGGGAGATGCCAGACAGGTCCCCACTCGGCGATTGGAACGACCCCGTCATGACGAAGTTGAGGGCGACCGTCACCTTGACGGCCACCGGGAGGGCATGTCCACCCCCAGTCCCACGTGGTGCCATGTGTGCCATCAGGTGGCAGATGTGGGCGACGGTCTCCCGGCTCATCCGGAGTCTCCTGCTGCACGGCCTGTCCGGGAGTTCCTCGAAGCACATGCGGGGCCGGTACACATGTTGTTGCATCCTTGGCCTTGGCACACCCTCCTCCTCATCATCATCAGCCTCCTGCTGTGGCTGCCGCACGGCATGGTTCTCCTCCTGCGCCTCTCGGGCGTGTGGCCCTGCGGCCTGAGCGGCTTGCATGTGCCCCATTGCAGCCCGCTGCTCTACAACAGGCTCCGCCACCTCCCTGTCACGCCCGTGCTCCAGCTCCCACTGGGCCTCATGCAGCGCAGCAGCCCCCGCCACGGCAGCCAACAACGCTGGAGATGTCTAAACATTGTACTATCTGTAGGGGGTGAGAGTAAACAGGGTTTCAGCATTGCTATACCCCCCTCCACAACCTGGTGCCTTTGGCTACATGGCCGGCCTGGTTGCCAGCACGCGCCCACTCCTGCACCCTCGGTGCTATGAGACCTGTCAGCTGTCCCCCCTGCCAGGGACACCATCTGGTGGCATTGCCCTCACATGGGGGGGCTGCCGTGTGTGCTGCCCTATACCTACCCGCTAGTGGGTGCCGCCAGTTTGGTGGGGGCGGTCTTCCACATGTCAGGACGGCGGGGCCACCTGCGCTGCGACAGCGAACGGGGTGGGTGGACAGCCGCGTGTCCGCCGTCATGGGGTCTGGCCGTTGGATCCGCCCTGCCATGGCAGGCCATGGCCGCCTGCAGACTTTGTTGCATCTACCGCTTCTTCCCCACCCCCACCCTTGGATGTGTGGGCCCCCCCCCACCCACATCCCCACCCCCGGATGAGTGGGACCCCCCACCCCCACCCCCCCACCCCCCCACCCAGATGTGTGCCCCCCCCAACCCCCACCCCCTGATGTGTGGGACTACCCACCCCCCACCCCACCCCCGGATGTGTGGGCCCCCCTGAACCACACACCCCTGGGTGAGTGGGACCCACCCCCCCACACCCCCTCCCCCGCCCCAACCCCCGGCAGCCTCCCCCACACCGCCCGCAGACATGGCCGTGCCGCTCCCCCTCCCGGGCTCCCCACCCCCAATGCCGTCAACCACCCCCCACCGTCACCCCCCCTCCCCGGGGGCCGCTCCACGCCGTCATCCACATCCTCCCGCAGCGTCAGCCAGCACGACTGGTTGACACTGTTTTATAGCATGTTAGAACGGCGCCGGCGTGACATCCGGTCACGCCAGCGGGACTTCGGCCCATCCAGCCTGGAGAATCGCCGCTACAGCCGTTTTCAGCGATTCTCCATGCGGCCGGGTGCCATGCGTGGGCACCCGTTTTAGCACGCATCGGAGAATGGCGTCCCGGGAGGTCGGAGAATCCCACCCCATTTTTTTCTCTCAGGTAGTTGTGTGTCTATGAAATTCTCTTTCCCAGAGAGTGGCAGAAGCAGAGTCATTGAATATTTTTAAGGCAGAGGTGGATAGATTCTTGAATCAAAAGGTATCAGGACTCGGGAGTGTGCAGGAAAGTGGTGTTGAGGCCACAATGACATCAATCACAATGTTTTTGAAAGGCAGAGCAGGCCCGGAAGGACCAAATGGCCTACTTATGCTCCTATGTTTGTGTGATCTAACACCCTCGCCTAACAGCAACCATCTGGTTGGGGGTAAACACTCATCTCAAAGGACTGTAAGTGTTACTTATTTGGACGTCACCTTTTACAGTTCGCTTGCCGTTAGAATTTTGATGGGAACTTTTGAAACACATCAGGAGACTTTTTAGGATTTGTCAAGTTAAGTCTTTGCCAACACTATCTATGTATTCTGGGAAATTCTCTGGGACATCATCTGAAAAGGATGAATTCTGTACTTCTCTACCACATTAGACATATATGATAGAATCCCTACAGTGCAGAAGGAGGTCAATTAGTCCATTGAGTCTGCACGGTCCGTCTGAAAGAGCACTCTACCCAGATGCACCCCCATCCTATCCCCATAATCTATACATCCCTGGAGACTAAGGGACAATTTAGCATGGCCAATCCACTTAATCTGCACATCTTTACACTGTGGGAGGAAACCAGAGCACCAAGAGGAAACTCACGCTAACAACATATAAACTCCACACAGATAGTCACCCAAGGGTAGAATCGATCTTGGGTTTCTGGTGCTGCGAGGCAGCAGTGCTAACCGTTGTGCCACCCACCTTTCGAAATCTTTAGGAAAAAGAAGTACTTGACATTCAGGGCGCGATTCTCCCAGCCCAGCTCTGGGCCGGAGAATCGCCACAACCGCGCCACGCCGCACCGATGCCGGTGCGCAATTCTCCGAGGCGCGGAGAATCAGTGCCATTTGCGCCGCCTTGTTTGTAGCAGCACCGGTCACGGGCCGCTGCACGTGGCAGGGCCGCTAATTCTCCGGCCCAGGTGGGCCGAGCGGCTGTGCGGAAAAAGCAGAGTCCCGCCGGCGCCGTCCACACCTGGTTGCTGCCGACGGGAAGTCTGCGCAAAGGGTCGGGGGGCAGCCTGTGGGGGTGGGAGGGGAGCTCCGTCCCCGGGGGGGGGCCTCCGATAGGGTCTGGCCCGCAATCGAGGCCCACCAATCGGCGGGCGGGCCTCTCCCCCCACCCCGCCCCCCGGTCCTCCTTTGTTGCGATTCCGGCCCCTGAACCCCCGCGCCATGTTGCATCGGGGCCGGAGCATTCAGTAAAGCCACCGCGCATGCGCGGATTGGCGCATCGCCACTGTCCATGCGCGGGTTGGCAATGCTCTCAGTGCATGACAGGAAGTAAGGCTGGAGCTGCGTGAACCACTCCAGCGCTGTGCTGGCATCCTGTGGTGCCAGAATCGCTACTGCCCGCGCCCGTTTCACGCCGTCGTGAAATGCGATGGCGTTCATGACGGCACGGACACTCTGTCCCGCGATCGGAGAATCACGCCCTCAGTTCCTTGTTAAGGGAAGCATATGAGGAGAGGCAGATCAGCACCAGTTGCTGCAGGAGAGAGATGAAGAGGAAGAGGGCAGGCACAGAATATCCCTCCATCTCTGGAACTCCTCCAGGGTTATGTTTGAAAACGTGTGCGCTGTCTCAGTCGGTCCTGGAGCCATCCTAAAACCTGACGCTGTGTGTCAGCCGGCATAGTCCATACCTTCAGTGGAAGTGCATGATAATTGCTTCTAAGCAGTGACTGAATGCTGATTAAGTTTGGTAACGACTTTAACCCCAAGGCAGATTCAAATTATGGTAATGAGTAATTAGGACCAAACTGCAAGCTAAAAGCAGGCTCTCAAATTGTTGGGCCTTACGAGCACATATTTAGCATTCTTTCATTCTTTCACAAAAATATGCCTTGCCCCCATTGTTTTGTCTCACAATTCATGAAAGCCATCTGATGAGTCTAACTCTCAGAAAGCACCCTAAATTTGAACCAATCAAACTACTTTCTCCGTTCACGCATCCGGCCAATAGGGCCCATTGTGAGCCACCCCACACCGTTGGGAAATGTACGGACGTGGGTGCGATGCTAGCGGGACAGAGAACTCCGCCAATGGAGAATCCTGCAGCTGGAGAGGAAACTTAGCTGTTTTCTGGGGGCAAACACGCCAGTTTTCAGTCAGAACCTGACACTTTTTTAGTAATATTCCACCCTTTATTTTTCTCATAGCACTATTGATGTATCAAATAATGGTTCAAAAACACATTACAGTGTTCCATCATACTGTTGAAATATCTATTATTAGTGAGATTGAAGTGGATTATAACTCCAGCCCCAATTATAAAGTACCTTTTGATCTGGTGCATTCTCTCAACAATCACTGTCATCTGAGTTCCAGTTGGAAACTTCACGCACATACTTATTTTGGATCTTCCCCCAAGGAAAGCGACTATTAGATCGTCTGTTAAATAATTTGTCGGCTAAGTTCTAACTACCCAGATATTATAAAAGTCCAAGGATCTATCTTCAAAAAATTGTATCTTCCTACTGTCAGAAAGTACAAGAGAGGGGAAACCACATGATGTGGCGCAAGAACAGCAGCTTTTCCACGGGCCCGAGAGCTATTCATCCTTTAACTCTTCTTTTATTCTGTTCACGCGGCACATGCTTGGCTAATCCGGGAGATAATATTCCAAAGTGTCTGTTTAGTATTGGAGTAAAAATGGTAAGGAATCCTAATAAAGCTGGTGATAAAAGGGAGCAGTCAGATGCAACTGGGTTGGAGCCAATTTCTCAATCTGGTGCGTTAATCCTCGAGCGGGCTCGCCACTCAACGCTTGCGAGGGCTCTGCAGACGATGACTGTGAACATCATTAGAATGATAGATGACAAATCAGGCTTGTTGACACAGATATTAGTGTTCATGAGACCGAGCTGCAGAATACTAATAAAAGGCTCGATGAAAGGGGTGAAAGGATCCTGAATGTCGAAAATGTTGCTTCCTCCGCTGAAGTTCGCATTCAATCCTTGGAAAACCAGCGACGTGGTATGTCAAGAATCCTGGAAGTTCTGGAGAACCAAGGCCAGAGGAAGTATGTCTGCGTCATCTGTCTCCCAGAAGAAGTGGAGGATAAGGGCCCTATTAAGTTTTTTGAGAGATGACTATCCCTTTCCTTAAACTGGATGCGATGGCTGGGCCTATCAAGTTGGCAAAGTAAGTAAAAGTAAAGTTACCATGGTCCCAGATGGCCATAGGCTGGGGGTGACCCATCTCACTGTCCCAGGGATCCCTGTAATAGGAGAACCCTCCAAAGGCCCCTATAATAAGGGGACCCCCTGGGGACCCTGTAATAAGGGGACCCACCAGGGACTCTTTAATAGTGGGACCCCTGTGGTGGGAGAGCCCCCAGGAACCCCTGTAATAGGAAGAATCCCCCACAGGACAGCCTGCCTAAAGGAACCCCCTCCACAGACTCCCACCCCCCCCCCCATTTACAGACCCCTTCCTGCCCCCACACTGACCACCTTTGCCCCTCCCTCCCCAGAAAAGGGATCGCTGTCTGGAAGTCAGAGAGCAGTCCACTCAGGGGCAGTGGGCAGCATTGTAGCTGTAATGCTTACCTTAGAACTCCACCTGTCCCATCCTGGAAGGAGAGCCGCTGTGCCTGAGTCTGGTTCCCACAGATCTATTAGCTGCAAGTCTGTGATTGACAGCTTCTACACACCATCTAAGCTTTGATCCATTCATATACCTTCTTGGTTCAGTGGTCTAAGTGGTGGAACTCAATGTTAGTAAACATTGAACACAGCAAAGAGAGGTAAGTGCAGTGAAATCACACGCTTGAATGATTGGAATGAACTTACCCCTCTTGATGTGGTTAATGTTTACAATCTGTATAAATGTATTTGTCTGTCTTCATACATTTTTTTCCTTACAATTTTAGTAGTTACTATTTTTGAAAAACAATTTACAGAATGTGGGTGTTGCTGGCTAGGCCAGCATTTATTACCCGAGGTCTTCTTGAACCACTGCAGTCCTTGAGGTATAGGTACACCCATAGTGCTGCTAGGGAGTGAATTCCAGGATTTTGACCTAGCAACAGCGAAGGAACAGTGATATATTTCCAAGTCAGCATGGTGAGTGACTTGCAGGAGAACCTCCAGGTGGTTGTGTTCCCAGGTATCTGCTGTTATTGTCCTTCTAGATGGTAGTGGTCACTGGTTTGTAAGGTGCTGCCAAAGAAACCTTGGTGAATTCTTGCATTGCATCTTGTAGATGAGACAAACAGCTGCCACTGTTCGCTGGTGGAAGAGGGATTGAATGTTTGTGGAAGGAATAGCAATCAAGAGAGCTGCTTTGTCCTGGATGGTGTTAAGAATCCTTGAGTGTTATTCGAGCTGTACTCATCTGATTTGTTATGTTGTAGGTGTAACATAAGCGGCTTCCTTGTGGTGCACTTGTCAAAGGAAGGTTCAGATGTGGAGATAACTTCAACACGTTTATTAAACTATTCACACTTCTATTGCTCGGGTTCGACACTGCTGCTAATCCTACTATAGCTACCCAGACTGACTAACCAGTTGGTGCAATCCACGTGGTGGGTGTAATATTGAATCAACCCTGTCTCTGTACTCACTGCCTGTCTCCACTGGAAAGAGGCTGATAATGTGTGTGGTGTCCTTTATATATGGGTTGGTGTAATGCCCCTCTGTGGTTGTGCCACCTCCGTGTGTATCGTGAATGCCCATTGGTCGTGTACTATCTACCTAATCTATTGGTTAAATGTGTGTGTGTGTGATGTCTTTTGTGCTCCCTCTAGTGTCTAGCAAGCCTACATGCATTTACATTGATGCACATCACCACATCCCCCTTTTTTATATGTTACATATTTTCTGCACACTTTGAGAAAATTGAACAGAAAACAGGTAGATAGGTTAAGGCATATACAAGTCATGGGATCAGTGATTAAACAAAAAGTCCAAATCATTTGTGTGAGTCCAAAAACCATCAATCATCGTGGTCAAATGTCTCTCTTGGTTATGAACGCCATCAACGTCCCTGTGCCACAGGAACCAAGAAGTGGTCAAATCACTTCCCTGTCTGATTTAGAGTCTTTTTCTTTTTCCGATGTTTGTGATGATGCTGTCGGATGGCATCTTGTAGCTGATAAGGTGTTGACGTTGAAGAGGTACCGTCAACAGTATCATTTGAGGTCATGGATGTGCCATATGTTGAAGTTGGATAAGACTGTACATACTGGTTCTGGCCACATGCTGTGCAGGAAGGGTGATCCTGCTGAGAACCGTTGAAGCTTGTCGAATTGGAAACAGAATTGCTGCTCGCATAAATACCTGGTGATGGTGTGAAACTAGAACCTTGCATCTGATAGGAATATGCCATCTGGCCAGGCTGGGGTGCAGCAAATCCTGGGCTGTAACTAAGGCATCCAGTCTGTAGTGCAGATTGCGCTTGCGGTAGACCTCCTTCGTTCTTGAATCCATTAGTGGGCGATCTGTACTGCTGGCCTGTTTTGAGAATATGCTGCATAGACTGCTGGCTGCTGCATGCCTGAATACTGGGTTTGTGCAGCATTGGCTGCACTGCTGGTGTGGAAAAAATGTGTGGATATAGCTGTGGTGAATATTGGTGCATTCCTCCTGGACTGTAGCCGCTGCTTGTTATTACTGACCCAGTGTAACTGTTAAGTGATCCATCTCCTGTCGTTGTGGCATCTGCTCTCACCCTGAGCATGCCATCACTGAGGTTGCGGCACTCCCTGTCTGGAGTAAAGCCCGGCTTACGTGAATCAGAGTCGGCGTTTGGTTGCTCCCCATCTGGAGTCTGGTCTGTTTTAACTGAGTCAGTGTTGGTTTGTTGATGCTCCCCGTCCGGAGTCTTAACAGGTTCACTGGAGTCAGCTGAGATTTCTTGAAGCCGCACGTCTGGAGTCGGAACATGCAGGAATGCATTGACTTGTGGAGAGGTTCGAGGGAATGAGGGTGGAAGTATCATGGTGTCACCGGAGTCACCAGTGATCTCACAGTGATCGTCGAGTGCCTCTGTACACACTAGCTGAGGTCTGTCCCTTTACACATCTTGCATGGGAAGTGGGATGCTGTCGTCACTCGTCTCACATACCGTGGGTAGATCCTCAGTAGCTTCTTGTTGTTCACTTGGGTTGGGTAAATTGTCAGAGTCTCCATCTGGTGGTGCAAACAATGTGGGTGGACTGTCATTGTCTTGCTGTTGTCTTTCATTTGGGCTTGGACTGTCATTGTCGCTTTGTTCTTCACTGTAGCATGATAGACTGTCATGGTCGTCCTGCTATGCACTGGAGTGTAGTAGACTGTCAGTCTTCTTGCTGTTTACTTGAGCATGGCAGACTTGCATCGTCTGCCGCTAGTTGGTCAGAGGAGGTTGCTAGACCCTCATGGTCTTGTTCCTGCAAGGACTGCGCGTAGGAGTCTTGCATTGCTTCTATCGTGGAGGCTGTCCATGAGCTCGCTGCGGAGGCTTGTGACACTGGAGTCATGTCTTGTGTGCAAGGACTGCGCTCTGGAGTCTTGCGTTTCTTCTATCGTGGAGTCTGTCCACGAACTCGCTGTGGAGGCTTGTGACACTGGAGTCACTTCTTGTTCGTGCAAGGACTGCGGTGTGGAGTCTTGCGTTTCTTCTTTTGTAGAGTCGGGAACCCTGAGCGGTGCATGGACCACGCTCAGTGTGGCAGCAGGCCGCTCTCTGTCTCTTGGTTTCAGGCTGCAACATCTCCTGCACTCACGAGTTGGGGTGTCATATCTGCTGTGCTGAAAACCCTCAAATCTGAAGAACGAATCCGCATCTGAGTCGGTTTCAGTATGGGGGTCGCGAATGTGCAACACGTCTAGTTGCGGTTCGGATTTGGTACTGGGGTAGCCTCCCAAGGTGAAATGTTCGTCTGAGTCGGTGTCTTCTAGGACCATATCATCACTGTTTGCGTCGGAGCTGGCATTGGGCTCGCGAGGTCCAGAGAAAATGTAAAGGTCGGTATCGAAGTATTCAAGGTCGGAATCATCGGTTTCGGCGTAGGGAACTGCTTGTTGCAGGGTTCTTCGGAGGTTTATTTCATTTCCTGGTTCAATTTGAGGCATTGTGCTGTCATTCCAGGTGAAGGAAGGTTGTTTTACGGCTTTAAAGGGTTTTTTCTTTGATTTGGGATGTTTCCCCTTTAAATGGGTGTGGTCCGGGGCCTCTGACATCATGACGCATGTGATGTAGTGGGTAGGAAGCGATTGCGCATGTGCAGATCGCTGTTCCTTTATTGATGGTCGTTTTCGTGATTCCGCATGCGCGACGTCTTGCGCATGCGCAAATGGACCTTCCCGTTCTGTGTGCTTCTCGCACAACTATGCAAGTGCAGACCCTTTAGAAAGATGGCCGCCGATCAAAACTGTTCTATGCTCCGGGATCTCGGCATCGTGGTGAGTACTGGCGCTTCTCTTACCTTTTCTTGCTGGTTGGAGTGTGTTTTCCTCACAGTATTTGCCGAATTTGTCCAGGACTGCCTGGAAGTCGCCCCTGTTTTGCCCTTTGAAGAACTTGAATTTTTTTAAGGTTTCTTCTGCTCTGGCACCGGCTATGGTGAGGAGAAGCTCTATCCTTTCAGCATTGGCCAAGTCTTCTAGTTCGGCTGCCACCAGGAAGATTTCAAACTTTTGCCGGAATGCCCGCCAGTTTTCGCGGAGATCGCCGTGGCATTGGAGCTGCTGCGGAACCCGGATCTCGAACATCTTGCCTGGGTTTCGTTGCTGGTTGTCACTGTATGCTGAGCTTTGTGGATTGAAACAGTTCAGTCCTGGTATCATGATTTGTTATGTTGTAGGGGTAACATAAGCGGCTTCGTTGTGGTGCACTTGACAAAGGAAGGTTCAGACGTGGAGATAACTTTAACACATTTATTAAACTATTCACACTTCTATTACTCAGGTTCGACACTACTGCTAATCCTACTATAGCTACCCAGACTGACTAACCAGTTGCTGCAATCCACATGGTGGGTGTAACATTGAATCAACCCTGTCTCTGTACTCACTGACTGTCTCCACTGGAAAGAGGCTGATCACGTGTGTGGTGTCCATTATATATGGGTTGGTGTAATGCCCCTCTGTGGTCGTGCCATCTCCGTGTGTATCGTGAAAGTCCATTGGTCATGTCCTATCTACCTGATCTATTGGTTGAGTGTGTGTGTGTGTGATGTCTTTGGTGCTCCCTCTAGCCTACATGCATTTACATTGATGCACATCACCACATCATCCAGGCAAGTGGATAGTATTCGATTACACACCTCACTTGTGCCTTGTAGATGCTGGACAAGCTTTGGAGAGTAAGGAGGTAAATTATTCGCTGCAGGTGGAACAGTGGTATTGTCACTAGATTAGTAATCCAGACACCCAGGATAATGCACTGGGGTCATGAGTTTAAACTCCACCATGACAGATGGTGAAATTTGAATTCAATAACAATCTGGAATTAAACGTTAACGATGACCATGAAATCATTGCCGATTGTTGCAAAAACCCATCTGGTTCACTAATGTCCTTCAGGGAAGGAAATCTGCCATCCTTACCCGGTTTGGCCTACATATGACTCCAGATCCACACAGCGATGTGGTTGACACTTAACTCCCCCCCCCCCCCCCCCCCCCTGCCCACCACTGGAATGGCCTAGTAAGCTGCTCAGTTCATATCAGAGCGCCTCAGTGCAGAAAATTGGACTAAGTGCAGCTGGCCGCGTGTTCCCCGCTGAGGCCTCCAACCTACCCAAATGGCCATTCAACAGCGCGGTGTTTCTCAGCACTCCAAGCACCGGGAAACCCCCGGCTAATCACGCGCTATGGGACTCTGCTCACATTCTGGTAGATCGTCCCTAGACCTTTTTGCTATCAGCACAGGTTAAATAAAGATGAAGCCAGCCATCCCTCCTTCCCTGCATTTTTAACAATTGGGGATTTCTGAGCTGGATGGTGACAAATTGAGGGGTCTCACCTCAATCAACAAAACTGGGGAGCCTCGCATGGGGGTAGTCGTAATACATTGTGGGTTTAATCACGACAAAAGCATTCTCTCTGCACTGGAATGAGACAGTTTGCCAACCCTACCTCCTTGCCCATTTATGTGTTCAATTCTTATTCCTAGCAAAATTATAAATTGGGGGGAAATAGCATTAATTTTGTGCTGTTAAGGAGCGGGATTCTCAGTCCCGCTGGGACATCCCTGGACTGCTGGCGCAACGGAGAATCTCAATAGCAGAGAATCCATCCCCCGATCTCTAATGTCAACCGCATGAAAAATCCTGCCTATGAAATCTTAGTTAAATTTAAATATCCAACAATTTGAGTTGTTTTGTTGCCTTTCAGATTTTGTTCTTCCCATACTTTACAAATTGGTCATTGTTCATTACTTTAACCTTGCTACTGTATGTTCATAATCTATTCATTGGTCATTGCTACATTTTTGAAATGTTGCAATATGAGGCAGAATTTTCCCCCTAGGTTTCAGGGCTCCACATTCAGGCTCTAATGAGGCATCAGAAGCTTTCACTGTGTTGCCTGTTGTGATTGCCCCTGAATTGGCCAATTGGTGGTCAGAGCATAGGCTCATCATCCGGCTGAGTTATTGAAGGTGGAAGACAATTAGGAGATCCTCCAACTCAGAAGAAGCAGAATGTCTTTGCAGGTAACTGAGAGTGGGGGTGCCGCAAGATGGAGGTGCCCACTCTGTAATGTTTTTAATGTTAAAAAAATTCCCTCAGCAGCCGGGTCATCATTGTAAAGGTCGGGGGTGGGGGTTGCTGGGAACCCTCCAGTATGTAGCCTGTGACGGTAGCTGAAGCAAGGTAGGTAGGGAAGGCTTTCAAGTCTTCTTGGAGCACTCGTTTCCTGGTGTGTTGCTGGGAGGCTGTGTCTTAACAGTTGCATGTTTTCCAATGCATCTTGGGACCTGGCAGCCAACAGCAATATCTTACTTAGCCTCCACAGCAACCTTAATAAACCATTGGCTGCCTGCACTTGCAGATGTATAGCCCTGCTGCCACCGCGCCCCCCCCCCCCCTTCCCCACTGCCAAACCTCACCCCCATATCACCTGTAAAATGGCTCAGGGATGGGATAATGCTGGGAAAACAGGCATGCCAGCCAGCAGCACAAATCTATTCCACCCATCTGCATGCCAGTTCCCAACAGGATCTAAGAATCCATTCCCTGCTTTTGTTATCATGTCTGAAATTATATCTGTCCATTTTAGCAAATGCATAAGCAGTCTGATAAGCTACTGTAACCTGTACATGTAATTAAGTTATTACTCCAGTTAATTGGTTGCATTGGAGTTAAAACATCCACTTCTATTTTACATTTTAGTTGTACACTGTGGTGTAAAATTGCTTCAGTACATTTGTAGAAGGATGAAACGATGCACATAATTAGAAATAATTCTAGCATAAATAGGCATGACAGAATTTATTGTATTTCATACAGTTTCCCCTTTACAGTTATTTTTCGTGTTTTTAAAACTGACAGACATTGTATCCACTTCTTGGCTTTGCATTCAGTGACGATGTTTTCACTTAACTGAGATTGAAAATTGAAATAGATAGTTTATGTGCAATTCACAACACAAATTTAAATTTAAATTACAAAATTCATTCCTTTGAAAGTAACTAACCATCTGTTTGTGTGGCTGCCTTAAGAAAGCTTTATACTTCTGCCTTATTGTACTTGTTGGAGGTACTTTTGTTGTGATTGTATTTTGGAAAAGATTGTCAACAAAGCAGTTTTTATTACTTTGGACCAACTTAAGGAAGCACAAGAAGATTAAAATGAAGGTAAACAGCTTGTGCTGTTATTGTAAAGTTTCTATCAATCCATCCCATTTTCGATTTTGGGGGCCTCCAACATGTTTCACATTAATATTAAAGAACTTTATCAATAAGAGTATATTCAAAAACTAGAAACAAAAGTATTCCCACAGAAAAATTTATAATTTCTTTTATAATCTTTATTATCACAGGTAGGCTTACATTAACACTGCAATGAAGTTACTGTGAAAAGCCCTGAGTCGCCACATTCCAGTGCCTGATCAGGTACACAGAGGGAGAATTCAGAATGTCCAAATTACCTAACAGCACGTCTTTCGGGACTTATGGGAGGAAACCGAAGCACCCGGAAGAAACCAACGCAGACACAGGAAGAACATGCAAACTTCGCACAGAC
The DNA here is from genome assembly GCF_047496885.1 of Scyliorhinus torazame. Classification (NCBI taxonomy): domain Eukaryota; kingdom Metazoa; phylum Chordata; class Chondrichthyes; order Carcharhiniformes; family Scyliorhinidae; genus Scyliorhinus; species Scyliorhinus torazame. Next base: position 92,841,775 of record NC_092714.1, on the reverse strand, counting down.
AGGACCCAAACCGCGAATTAACCCTGAGACCCTGGCACTGTGAAGCAACAGTGCTAACCACTGTGCTACCGTGCCGCCCATAAACATAAGTAACCAAAATACTGTTAAAAATAATTATAATATATATATTTATAAAAAGAGGCACTCGTGTGACAATAACCGATCGAGCGAGCAAATGTCCAGACATTGTGGCATCCACTTTGCATTTGTTATATTTGAAACACAATGCATTCCCTTCCCTGTGCACTTTGAATCTATTCTGGCTTTGAATCTACCACACGTTTATCGATAGAAATGGTTCCATTCCTCTTAATGTGACTTTCCACATCAACTCAGTTGGCATTCCAATTGATGGCAGAAGGAACCTGGACACAGAACAATTAGGACTTGATGGCATGTTTGTATTCCCTCAGAAAGAAATAAAGCAAATTTGAAACTGAAATATTATTAAGTGCATTCTGGAACTCTGCAGCACCAAATATCATCCAGTTTTGTGGGATTTATATACACTCTCGAACGTGGAACTTGATTCTTCCCATTTTTTGCTCTCCTGCCGTGTGAAATGCAATATTCCATGTTGAGGCGAAGGACTGAATTAAAGGAATTGAAAAGAAACAAATTAGAAACATTTAAATAAATTGAATAATGCTGCAAATTTAAACTGGAATATTAAATTAATCAGGTGAAATTGTTTTCTTCATTTGATATTTTTAGGTTGAAGATAGATCAACTGAATTCAATTATTCTCTTTTTTAAAATTAATCGGGTTAAATAAACCAAGCTGAACGTGACAAGAACAATTGGAATTTTGAATAGAAAATCAAGTATGCAACATAATGTGTAAATTCTTCAGTGTTGTTTTTGCAATACATTGACGTAGATTTTTTAAGCTTCTGAGGCAGACATGATATATATATATATATAAAGTAAGCATAAGTCTTCATGGGATATAATTTAATCGTTGTTCTTCCTAAAATAAATTATACTTCCAAATCCAAATAAATTGGCAGTTGTATCTTACTGACTACAATACTTGTTGATTGCTTGGCAAGAGTACAGATTGGTAATAACTGTGATATATTGGAGAACAGACCGAGAATATTAAAGACCTTGGAATTTCTTCATTGCTTAGCACACGAATTCTGGGTAAATTGAAATTTTCTTCATTTTATTTTGCCATCACAGAAGCAATTTGCACGTTCTACAAATGGCTGAATGATGCATTCAGCACTTACACAGATTAAGTGATAATTTAGCTGTTTTATGAAGTTGAGAAGAATTTCATTACCACTGCAACATGATTGGCCAGTTCATTTTTCTTACTGATCATATATTCCATTGATTTGCTGGAAAACATTGGCAACAAAATCATATGCACCATCATTTTGATTTACGTTTGTTATTTTCTGCAGTAGCGTATGCCTGGAGCTCATTTATATAGTACCTTTCACATCCTCATTATGCCGCAAAGCACTTTACAGCCACTGAAGTAATTCTGAACTTCACTTATTGCTGTAATGTAGCAAATATGCCAGACAAGGTTGCACAGGAAATAATGACATAAATGACCTGAAAATCAAGGAAGGGTTCAATAGGTTAGAATTCAAAATTAAAGGGTCGTAAATATAAAACAGTCACTAATAAATTCACTGAGGGATTCGGGAGATACATCTTTACCCAGAGAGTGATTAGAACATGGAACTATGTCATGGTAGCACAATGGTTAGCACTGCTGCCTCACAGCTCCAGGGACCCGGGTTTAATTTCGGCTTTGGGTGACTGTCTGTGTGAAGTTTCCACTTTCTCTCCGTTTCTACGTGGGATTCCTCCGGGTGCTCCAGTTTCCTCCCACATCCAAGGGTCAATGCAGACTTGATGGGCCGAATGTCCTAATTCTGCACTGTAGGGATTCTATGATTCATTACCAAAAGGTGTTGTTGGGACCAATAGTATTGATGCATTTAAGAATAGCCTAAATAAAAAAGTAAGGGAGAAAGAAATAGAAGCATCTGGATATGCATTGAAGTTGCCAAGGCATAGTAGGCAATAGACCAAGTGCTGTTAAATGAAATTTGTATAGATCTGTATTTGATGGTTGCACAGACGTGGTGGGCCAAAGGGCCTGTTGCTGTGTTGTATGACTCTATGACTCTATAACAATATGTTGATTAAGTGAAAGAAAGCAAATGAAGTGAGAAGACTTCTGTGTAGTATTCAAAACTGGCAATGATGTCTTGAGTGAAATGGCAAATTTCTGTTCTGTACTGTACCATGATTGCTGGTGGAATTTGAAATCAATTAATTAATAAAGTTGGAATGAAAATCTCGTCTCAGTAATGATTATAATAAAACTATCAGATAGCTCCAAAAACCCATCTGGCTCATGGCTGTCTTTTTAGGAAGGAAATCTGCCATTCTTACCTGGTCTGGCCTAAACATGACTCCATTCTGACAGCAATGTAGTTGACTCTTAAGAGCCCTGCTAAATGGCCAAGCAAGCCATCCAGTTGTATAAAACTGTTGCTAAAATGTCAAAAAAAAGAATAAAAATGGATCGACTACTGAACCTCACCTATGCACTGGAACTGTCAAAGTTCCCCCTTATTAATATCTGGCAGCTTGTGCCAAAATTTGGAGTTCTGTACCTCAGCTGAGTCAGGCAACAGCCTGACAGTCATACCGATGAATCATACCTTACAGCCAATGGCCCAAGCTCCTCCACCACCATCACTGGATATTCCCTGGTGAATTCACGAACAAACCCAAAGAGTGGTGTGCAATTGAGAGAGTGGCCCTGGAAGTCTACAACATTGGCTTTGAACTCCTCAAGTCTCAAGGCATCAGGTCAACACAGGCAAAGAACAAAGTACAAAGAAAAGTACAGCACAGGAACAGGCCCTTCGGCCCTCCAAGCCTGTGCCAACCATGTTGCCCGACTAAACTACAATCTTCTACACTTCCTGGGTCTGTATCCCTGTATCCCCATCCTATTCATGTATTTGTCAAGATGCCCCTTAAATGTCACTATCGTCCCTGCTTCCACCACCTCCTCCGGTAGCGAGTCCCAGGCACCCACTACCCTCTGTGTAAAAAACTTGCCTCGTACATCTACTCTAAACCTTGCCCCTCGCACCTTAAGTCTATGCCTCCTAGTAATTGACCCCTCTACCCTGGGGAAAAGCCTCTGACTATCCACTCTGTCTATGCCCCTCATAATTTAGTAGACCTCTATCAGGTCGCCCCTCAACCTCCGTTGTTCCAGTGAGAACAAACCGAGTTTATTCAACCGCTCCTCATAGCTAATGCCCTCCATACCAGGCAACATTCTGGTAAATCTCTTCTGCACCCTCTCTAAAATCTCCACATTCTTCTGGTAGTGTGGCGACCAGAATTTAACACTATACTCCAAGTGTGGCCTAACTAAGGTTCGAGACAGCTGCAACATGTCTTGCCAATTCTTATACTCAATGCCCCGGCCAATGAAGGCAAGCATGCCGTATGCCTTCTTGACTACTTTCTCCACCTGTGTTGCCCCTTTCAGTGACCTGTGGACCTGTACACCTAGATCTCTCTGACTTACAATACTCTTGAGGGTTCTACCATTCACTGTATATTCCCTACCTGCATTAGACCTTCCAAACTGCATTACCTCACATTTGTCCGGATTAAACTCCATCTGCCATCTCTCCGCCCAAGTCTCCAAACAATCTAAATCCTGCTGTATCCTCTGACAGTCCTCACCGTTATCCACAATTCCACCAACCTTTGTGTCGTCTGCAAACTTACTCATCAGACCAGTTACATTTTCCTCCAAATCATTTATATATACTACAAACAGCAAAGGTCCCAGCACTGATCCCTGCGGAACACCACTAGTCACAGCCCTCCAATTAGAAAAGCATCCTTCCATTGCTACTCTCTGCCTTCTATGACCTAGCCAGTTCTGTATCCACCTTGCCAGCTCACCCCTGATCCCGTGTGACTTCACCTTTTGTGCTAGTCTACCATGAGGGACCTTGTCAAAGGCCTTACTGAAGTCCATACAGACAACATCCACTGCCCTACCTGCATCAATCATCTTTGTGACCTCCTCGAAAAGCTCGATCAAGTTAGTGAGACACGACCTCCCCTTCACAAAACCATGCTGCCTCTCACTAATACGTCCATTTGCTTCCAAATGGAAGTAGATCCTGTCTCAAAGAATTCTCTCCAGTAATTTCCCTACCATTGACATAAGGCTCACCGACCTGTAGTTCCCTGGATTATCCTTGCTACCCTTCTTATACAGAGGAACAACATTGGCTATTCTCCAGTCCTCCGGGACATCACCTGAAGACAGTGAGGATCCAAAGATTTCTGTCAAGGCCTCAGCAATTTCCTCTCTAGCCTCCTTCAGTATTCCCTTGCCTATCCTTCAGTGGGCCAACCCTTTCCCTGGCTACCCTCTTGCTTTTTATGTGCAAGGAAACCTACTGGTACCCTCCTTCGACTGATGAATCAATACACCTCCATGTTAAGCACCACTTGGAAGAAGCACAGCGAGTAGTAAGGGCGCAGAATGTACTCTGGGCCCAGGACTTCAATGTCCGTCAGCAAAAGTGGCTCAGTAGTGCCACTACTGCCAGAGTTGGTCAGGCCCCAGATGATATATCGACCAAACTGAAATTGCAGCAAGTGATAAAAGGACCAATGTGCTGGATAAACCTACACGACTTTGTTCTCATCGATCCAACTGTTAGAGATGCATCTGTCCATAAAAGTATTGATAAGAGTGACCACTGCACAGTCTCTGCAGAGACAAAGTCCATCTTCACACTGAGCATATCCTCCATTGTGTTGCGTGGCACCACAAAAATGCAGAATGGGATAGATTCTGAACAGATCTCGCAGCTCAAATCTGGGCATCCATAATGGGGTCATTAGCAGTGGGAAAATTGTATTTAACCCCAATCTGCACTCTCATGAAGAAGTCTTAGAACACCAGGTTAAAGTCCAACAGGTTTATTTGGAATTACTAGCTTTCGGAGTGCAGCTCCTTTATCAGCTGAGTCACTTTTAAATGATGGTGCAGTGATGAACCAGTGATGCCTTGGGACAAATCCTTTCATTTGATTTTATGATGGTTCCTTTAAATCTTAAGTGAAAGAGAATTCTGTGAAGGGTGGTATTTGAATTCCTACCATTTTCACGGGGATGGGAAATCACCAGCTGCCTTCATTCATGAGTAATCCAGTGTGAGAGGTGTTTGAAACCTGATGCACGCGGATTAGTCCTGGTCGGAGCAGGCACAATATGAACTTTGTGGATTTATATCGCTAGCCAGGGTATCCTTTTGGGGAGGTAAGGATATAATCTCGGGACACCTTTAGGAGAGGTCAAGTACCCTTTTGGAGAGGTCAAGTGTCCTTTGGGAGTGGTTGGGTGCCCTTTGGGATTGCTAAAGCTAGACAGGAATGTGTATAAAAAGAAATACATTTTTGCGCACAAAACAGTCACAGCAATTAATTGGTAACTAAAAAAGTGTAATAAATAAATACATTGGAGTGTGAAAAGATGAGAGTATGTGTGCCTAGCTCACTACCAGAGAGTGTGGGTGACAGTGCCTGTTGGCATGTGGAGATGAGGGTGAATGAGAACCCTGAGACTGGAAGTGAACCAGAGACACATTCATCCCTCCCTCCTACTCCCTCTCTCTCTCACACATTCACACACATACACACACACTCACCTCTCTCTCTCACATGCATTCACCTTCTCTCTCTTTCATACATTCACTCCTCACTCTCTCTCACACATACACACACACTCACCTGTCTCTTTCTCTCTCACACACATACACTCATCTCTCTCTCTCTCTCTCACACACACACACACACACTATTTCACACTTGCACACACACCCCTCTCTCACTCACACATGCACAGCAATAAATGCGGGAGAAAAACAAGTTGTAATTGGAGGAACAGTGCCCTGCAGAAATCTTCAAAGCCACTAACCTGCCTTATCGGTATTTTCAGCAATTGCCCTGGGGGTGACAATGGGCAAACCTGCCTTGAGCCTATCTATACTGGTTCAGAAACATATAGAAATATCGAAAATAGAAGCAGGAGGAGGCCATTCGGCCCTTCAAGCCTGCTCCCCCATTCATTATGAACATGGCTGTTCATCAAGTTCAATACCCTGATCGCACCTGCCCCCATATCCCTTGATCCCTTTAACCCCAAGTGCTATATCTAATTCCTTCTTGAAATTATACAATGTTTTGTCCTCAACTACTTTCTGTGGCAGCGAATTCCACAGATTTCACCACTCTCTGGGTGAAGAAATTTCTCCTCACCTCAGTCCTAAAAGGTTTACCCCTTATCCTCAAACTATGACCCCTAGTTCAGGATTTTCCCACCATCAGGAAGATTCTTTCTGAATCTACCCTGTTGAATCCTGTTAGAATTTTGTAAGTTTCTATGAGATCCCCTCTCACTCTTCTAAACTTCAATTAATATAATCCTAACCAATTTTGTCTCTCCTCGTATGAAGAATCAGCCCGGTAAACCTTCACTCCATTCCCTACATTGTAAGAACATCCTTCCACAGATAAGGACACCAAAACCGCACACAATATTCCAGATGAGGCCTCACCAATGCCCTATATTAGTGCTGCATGACTGATTTCACAACCATCCATTGTCACAGAGTGGTGCCTGGTATTTCACAGTTTGATTGACAGCGCTAAGTGGTTATGGACTCTTTGAAGTGCAACTATGAATTTTAATACTTGCTTTTTTACAATGGATTATGTAATCAAATGGCATGTATGTTGGAAAGTATAACAAGTATGAAGGAATGTAAATGTATTAAAAGGGTTTTGAAGAATAACTGTTTCTTTAACAAAGTCTTCAATAGATACTTGGAACTTTATTTAATTTAATCTCAGCATGGGTCCTGAAGTCTGCCCATGGAGGAAATTGGATGGGCGTAAAGAGAAAGGAGTAGTGGATGGGCAGAATTGATAGGTTTAAGGGCAAAGGATAGTGGATGGAGGGCTAGGATTGGCATAAACTTGTGCTAAATTATCAGGGGATTACAATGGGCCACTGGGTGGGTGGGTAAGAATACCTGAGGTAGATAATCTCATTTCTTGCTCTTGATTGCTGCTGAAGAGCAGCAGTCCAGAAAGCAAGGTTAGCCTCAGTTATTATGCCATTGATCACCGTATCATGAAGTACGATGTATTGGAAAAAGTGTAAAAAATTGAAGATCAGGAAAAGTAGGCCGGCAACAATGAACTGAAAGAAATGACCAACGACATCTCAAGAGTTATGAATATCTTTTTCACAAGTCTGCACAATGGTGTCACACCTGTTAATCTAATAGCTAAATTCTCAGAAAGGGAAGGTATAAGCAGTACTCCTTTTCATTTGAAACTGTGCCATTGGTTGCAGGAGCGAGAAAGAACACATTTGGGGCATTAAACTCAATGTAAGTTTAAAAAGTTCAAATAGAGAGATAAGGATATCTATAATGTGTCTTGCAGAACCTGGACATTGCAGTGAATGGAATGAAAGTGATGGAATGCATTGTGTAGTTAATTCTTAAGATGGATCGCAGAAGAAAAGAAACAGCTTCAAAATGATATTATTGGCTGACAGTCCATCAGATTCCCAAACTGAATTGAAGCACATCCGCATTCAAATTTACCACAGCTCTTGCATTATGTTTGAGGGAGGTTTTTGAAATCAGTTTTGAGTTTTGCTGTTGATTTAAACATATGTAACTCATCTCAGGTAAACATTTGTTTCTTTGCAGCAAAAATATAGAAATTAGTTGTCATGACTGGGTGGACCATCTCCATTTTGGCCTGAGAACTTTATGAGCACATTTATTTTTCCTAAACCAGACGAATTACGTCACACAAGGTGATTTTAGTCTACTTAAAAAAGGGTTTAGCTTGTGTTCTACAATATTTTTAATATTGGTTGAATCATGTATATTGCATTGCTGTCGGTATTATTTTAATGCTGACATTATCTTGTTTATTTCAAATAGGTTAATGAGAGAATGCAGACAGGAATGTAATGCAAATAAATTAGACAACAATGATTGTTTTTTAAACATAGAACATACAGTGCAGAAGGAGGCCATTCGGCCCATCGAGTCTGCACCGACCCACTTAAGCCCTCACTTCCACCCTATCCCCGTAACCCAATAACCCCTCCAAATCGTTTTGGTCACTAAGGGCAATTTATCATAGCCAATCAACCTAACCTGCATGTCTTTGGACTGTGGGAGGAAACCCGCGCAGACACGGGGAGATCGTGCAGAATCTGCACAGACAGTGACCCAGCGGGGAATTGAACCTGGGACCCTGGAGCTGTGAAGCCACAGTGCTATCCACTTGTGCTACCGTGCTGCCCAAAAACTATACGTTTTGTTTTGTCATATGTTGTGAGTTGTAGTTGTTAAACCACTGGTATTACTAAATATCATTTTGTTCTTAATTCTATTTAATTGAAGGTTTCGAACGATGAATCCCTGTACTAATCCACATCAAACCATAGGTTTTCATCACAGAACCATAGAAGCACAGAAGAAGGCTATTCAGTCCATTGTGTCTTCGCTGGAGCAATCCAAGACTTTCCAAGCTAAATTCAATGTTTTTATTTTGCTACAATATAAAATGTAAAGTCTCAGGCGAGCGACACTTGGAAACGATGACTGTAGAAAGGATTCAATTTATTCTCCTTATAATTTACACCTCCTACTCTCCAAAGGGTCTCTCTCCCCACACCCAGCCCACACCCGGGCTGAGGCATTTATGTCCCAGCAGTCTTAGGAAAAGAGGGCTAGCCCCGTCCCCCTCACATGGGTAAATCGTACTTAGTTGAAGCCACAGAGACTCTGAGGCTGCAGATCCCTGGGCCTCCTGTTGGGTTATAACCTAAATTAAGGGATAGCAGACAGTACAGGATGAGGAACCTCTTGCACCTGAGGTAAGGAGAAATTAGAGGAGGCTGGGGACAATCTCATAAATATCCAGTTCTATGATTCTTATACACGTTCAATATCAGCTGTGGTCTCATTCATGTCATACCCTATCACCTAGCGCCCATGCTCCTAAGAGGTACGACCACCACACTTGCTGCTGGAGTGATTGCAGGCTGTCAATCAGGTTGGATGGCCTAGGATGACTGGGTGGCCCTCACCTCGCTTCACGAGGCCTGGAAGCTCTCAGCATGCTAAGAAGTGCCCTCCTCTGTTGTCATAGCTACTGGACGCACTGGGATCACCAGCAAAGGAGCTGCTATCCTCACTCGGGCCACCTGGGAGGAACCAGGGAATGTTGACAGCTACTCCCCCGCCTTTGCAAGGCACTTGCAGACCTGATAAGGAGAAGAACTTGGTGAAGGCTCCAGGCACCTCTCCTCCTCTTAGCCTACCACTACTGCATTAAAGCACAAGGGCAAGGGAATGGTATATGGGTCTGCATGCCTCTCCACCACTCACTGATTTCTCCAAAGGATCTGTCTCTCCATGAGGATCACCAACTTAAAATGGAGGAAGCCATGTATGTACACGACTGACATATAGCAGCATTCAAGGGCTGGGTGGATTACTCCATCGTTTGTGCATGGATGTACATTGGCACTGACAGCTCAGCCAAATGTTCCCACAACTTGCTGCAGCTCCATCAGATGTTGTGTTGGTGACTCCAAAGACCTACTATCAGCCTGGGGTTCAGAATGGGCCGGTCATCCATAGTCATCCGACTGTCAGTGACCTCGACAGCTATACCCTCCATCGGCTGCTCAGGTGTGTCTGTGATGTGCTCATCAACCTGTGACCATGAATCAAATCAGGAATGTATATCCATCGATGTGAGGGTATCTCTACCAGTGGAGCGTGCGGGGAAACAATGCAACATGCACTCTCTGAGGATCCTTCCCCCTTAGGTGGACCCCAGTCTCTGCAGCTGACTGTCTTTCATGATTACCAGAATATGCATGAGTGAACATAAATATTTAGGGCATAAAGGTTTCACATGCCTTAATCTCAATCATACCTGATATCCATCATATGTCCAGTTATGGGCACATGAGCACTGTGCCTCCTCACTCTCTTGGATTGACACTCCAGTCTCACCATCATCAATTGTGTGTTTTTTAAATAAATTTAGAGTATCCAATTCATTTTTTCCAATTAAGGGGCAATTTAGCGTGGCCAATCCACCTATCCTGCATATCTTTTGGGTTGTGGGGGCGAAACCCACGTAAACACGGGGAGAATGTGCAAACTCCACACGGACAGTGACCCAGAGCTGGGATCGAACCTGGGACCTCAACACCATGAGGCAACCGTGCTAACCACTTGCGCCACCATGCTGCCATAGCAATCCTGTTTGTTTGACTTGTGGTCTTATAGACAAGTTATTGGTTAGTAAGTGGGTCAAGGGTTTGGGAAGAAGGCAAGAGAGTGGGGATGAGAACAATATCAGCCATGATTGAATGGCGGAGCAGACTAGCTGGGCCAAATAGCCTAATTCTGCTCCTATGTCTTATAGCCTTACAGTTACCTTCCAATCCATCCAGTTCCAGGGGATCTTTCTCGATTGGGGTAAGGGGGCACACATATCTGAGAGGTTTCCACCAATCTTTGTCCATTCTTTATTATTGCGCACCAGTTTCTCATGTAAACAGAATGTCGAACACTGTAAATCTGCTTACAACACAAGCACAATAACGTTGGCCTTTGAAGGCAGTCCCCAAATGCCTCCTCTATCCATCCACCCTCAAGGTGCTTGGTGGGATTCAGCAAAATAAACGTCTGTCGGTTGCTGAAAGGCCATCATGCATGTGAAAAAATATGATGCCTCCTGAATGCCTTGCCACCATCTGGGTGGACCCACCCAAACCACCTTGCAGAGAGTAACTCGCCTCCTGACTCCCTAAAGTCTGTCCAACATCTACAAGGCACTTTCCTGGATATTTGCAGCCCCAAAAAACATTCAAGAAGCTTAACACCACCAGAAGCCACGATAATGAAGGCAAAAATGACTGAGCAAACCATTTAGAAACTAGATTAAATATTTGGAAGATTTGGAACACCAGAGCAGATTGTCAATCATGATGTGACGCAGTTTATTTTGAATGAGTTTGAGGACTACCTGAAGAGGAATGGTATTAGCAATATTAAGTCAGCTCCATACCATCCAGCAATGAATGGATTGCCGAACGTTTTGTGCAATCCTTAAAGCATTCTATCAAAGGACCAGGGGACATTGTCAAGAAGAGTAAACAAATTCCTAATATCTAACTGGAACGTATACACGCTACAATGCAGAGTTCACCAGCAATGCTGTTATTCAAGAGGAAACTGCAAACACAATTTTATTTGTTAACTCCACCTGATACTTCAGAGACTGTCAAACGACAGTCAAACATCAAACACAAATTGTTATGAGGGAGAAAAAACTAAAAAACGAGTATTCAACCAGTGAGAGAGAGTATTAGCTAGGAGTTCAACCATCAACGATAAATGGGAACCTGCTGTGAATCTAGCAAACACTGGTTCAATAACATACACCGTACAGACAAAAAATGAAAGAGTTTGGCAATGTCATGCTGATCAGTTACTTGCTGCATGAAGTGTGTTCATAAAAGTTTCTCAAAAGGTTCTTTCCTCAGAAAATCTGGAGAGCGATACTTCAGAATGAAGACCCAAGACTGTACCAAGTTCACATTTGTTTCTGAGGACTTTTCAATACCTACAGTGACAGGTACTGTAACAACTACTCAGGATGTACTCTCTGCAGAAGACTCAAGTAGCCAAGTTCAAGAACGCTGAATTTTAACGAAAAGGAATAGATGTCCACCACAGAGATGGTCTTATTGAATTGTATGTATGTTGAGAAATAAAGCATAAGTGGATCTGTTGCAAAAATGTTAATCATTGTTATTGCACAAATGAAGTAAAGGGGAAGGGATGTTATGTATCAGAGAATACATCCCAGCTGGTAAAGCATCACATGACATGTAGTGACGTCAGCAGAGTGTTTGCGCAGCTTTGGGCAGATCACCATCTTTTTTAAAAAAAACATTTTATTAAGGCATTTGTAAGTTTTTAACAACAATTTCCCTGTGGACCACCTTGAATTGTATCAGGCTGAGCCTGGCACATGACGAGGATGCGTTGACTCTACTCAGGGCATCTTCCCACAAACCCACCTCTAATTCTTTGCCCAACTCTTCCTCCCATTTTCGTATCACCTCACCTCTCAGAGTTCCCTCCCATTCCATGAGCTCTATATAAATTTCCAAGATCTTCCCCTTCCCTACTCCCGTTTTTGAAACTACCTTATCCTGTATCCCCTGGGGCGGTAGGGGCGGAAAGGTTGAAACCGTGCAAAGTCCCTCACCTGCAGATAGTGGAACCCATTCCCATCTGCCAGCGCAAACTCCTCCTCCATGTCCTCCAAGCACGAGTCAATAAACAGGTCCCCTAACCACTCAATTCCAGCTCACTGCCACCTTTGAAATACCCGATCCAGCAGCCCCCCCCGCCCCCCCCCCACCCCCTGGTGCAAACCGGTGATTAGCACAAATTGGAGTCCGTACCAATGCTCAATCCACTCCCATATGCTTCCGCCACTGTCCCTACACCCTCAAAGCCGCCGCCACCACCAACGGGCATGTGGAGTACCGAGCCGGCGAGAACGGCAGAGGTGCTGTTCCCAGTGCCCCAAAACTTGTCCCCCGACACAATGCCGCCTCCACCTGCTCCCACACTGTCCCCTCCCCCACTACCCACTTCCTGATCATCGCTATGTTCGCCGCCCAATACTAGTTCCTGAAATTTGGTAGGGACAGCCCCCGTCCCCCACCTCAGCCCCGCTCCAGCAGCACCTTCTTTACCTGCGGGGCTTTACCCGCCCAAACAAACCCAGAAATCACTGCATTCACCCTCTTAAAAAAAGCTTTCGGGATACAAATAGGCAAGCACTGGATTACGAACAAAAATCCCGGGAGAACCGTCATCTTTATGGTCTGTATCCTCCCCGCCAGTTACAGCGGGAGCATATCCCTCCTCCGAATGTCCTACTTCATCTGCTCCACTAACTGGGCCAAGTTCAACTTATGTAGCTGCTCCCACTCCTGCGCCACCTGGATTCCCAAATACCGGAAACTCTTTCCCGCCACCTTAAATGGCATCCCCCATAATCTCCGCTCCTGCCCCCTTGCCTGCTTCGCAAAGACCTTGCTTTTGCCCATATTCAATTTATACCCTGGAAAACGGCCAAATTACTCGAGAATCTTCATAATCCGTCCAATCCCCGCCAGCGGGTCAGAAATATACACAAATAGGTTGTCTGTATATAACAAGGCCCTATGTTCCACCACCCCACTGCGCTAATCCCTGCCAGACCTTTGACGCTCTCAGCGCCACCTCCAGTGAGTCTATGGCCAATGCAAACAACAGTGGGGAGATTGGACATCCCTGTCTCGTCCCCCGGTCCAGCATAAAATAATCCGAGCTCACTCGGAGCGGATCACCATCTTTGATTGTATGAGCAACACCTCTTAATAAACATCTCACCGTGTTTGAAAAAATCCGGGGTGTGAGCACCCCTATGTTTTCTCTTGCGGCAACAAAGAAATATAACATAGGTCAACTGGGGCGAAATTCTCCGGTATCGGCACGATGTCCGCCGACTGGCGCCCAAAACGGCGCAAATCAGTCGGGCATCGCACCGCGCCAAAGGTGCGGAATGCTCCGCAACTTTGGGGGCCGAGCCCCCACCTTAAGGGGCTAGGCCCGCGCCGGACAAATTTCCGCCCCACCAGCTGGCGGGAAAGGCCTTCGGTGCCCCGCCAGCTGGCGCAGAAATTACATCTCAGGGCGGCGCATGCGCGGGAGCGTTAGCGGCCGCTGACGGCATTCCCGCGCATGCGCAGTGGAGGGAGTCTCTTCCGCCACCGCCATGGTGGAGGCCGTGGCGAAGGAGGAAGGAAAAGAGTGCCCCCGCGGCACAGGCCCGCCTGCGGATCGGTGGGTCCCGATCACGGGCTAGGCCACCGTGGGGGTACCCCCCGGGGCCAGATCGCCCCGCGGCCCCCCCAGGACCTCGGAGCCCGCCTGCGCCGCCTTGTTCCGCCGGTAAGGTAGGTGGTTTAATCTACGCTGGCTGGACAGGCATTTTAGCTGCAGGACTTCGGCCCATCCGGCCCGGAGAATCGCGGGGGGGCCCGCCAACCAGCGCGGCGCGATTCCCACCCCCGCCGAATATCCGGTGCCAGAGAATTCGGCAACCGGCGGGGTCGGGATTCACGCCAGCCCCCGGCGATTCTCCGACCCGGCGGGGGGTCGGAGAATCTCGTCCCTGATCTTATGTTTTAAATTGGCGGGATAAGGCATTGGCGGGATAAGGCAATGAGCCATTGTAGACGTGCTATTTGTTATCTCCAGGATCCGATTGTCCGTCTTGGTGGTCTGAAGTTGGTGGGAATTGCTGACCACTGCAGAATGGAAGCATAGTTGATACTGCCCGGGTAGCGGGCATGCACTAGATTGAATTCCTTGATGTCGTCACATACCAATTTCACATTAAGACCATAAGACAATAAGACCATAAGACATAGGAGCGGAAGTAAGGCCATTCGGCCCATCGAGTCCACTCCACCATTCAATCATGGCTGATTTCAACTCCATTTACCCGCTCTCCATAGCCCTTAATTCCTTGAGAAAACAAGAATTTATCAACTTCTGTCTTAAAGACACTCAACGTCTCGGCCTCCACCACCCTCTGTGGCAATGAATTCCACAGACCCACCACTCTCTGGCTGAAGAAATTTCTCCTCATCTCTGTTCTAAAGTAACTCCCTTTTATTCTAAGGCTGTGCCCCCCCGGGTCCTAGTCTCCCCTGCTAAAGAAACAATTTCCCTACGTCCACCCTATCTAAACCATTCATTATCTTGTAAGTTTCTGTTAGATTGCCCCTCAACCTCCTAAACTCCAATGAATATAATCCCAGGATCCTCAGACGTTCATCGTATGTTAGGCCTACCATTCCTGGGATCATCCGTGTGAATCTCCGCTGGACCCGCTCCAGTGCCAGTATGTCCTTCCTGAGGTGTGGGGCCCAAAATTGCTCACAGTATTCTAAATGGGGCCTAACTAATGCTTTAAAAGCTTCAGAAGTACATCCCTGCTTTTATATTCCAAGCCTCTTGAGATAAATGACAACATTGCATTTGCTTTCTTAATTACGGACTCAACCTGCAAGTTTACCTTTAGAGAATCCTGGACTAGGACCCCCAAGTCCCTTTGCACTTCAGCATTATGAATTTTGTCACCATTTAGAAAATAGTCCATGCCTCTATTCTTTTTTCCAAAGTGCAAGACCTCGCACTTGCCCACATTGAATTTCATCAGCCATTTCTTGGACCACTCTCCTAAACTTTCTAAATCTTTCTGCAGCCTCCTCACCTCCTCCATACTACCTGCCCCTCCAGCTATCTTTGTATCATCGGCAAACTTAGCCAGAATGCCCACAGTCCCGTCGTCTAGATCGTTAATATATAAAGAGAACAGCTGTGGCCCCAACACTGAACCCTGCGGGACACCACTCGTCACCGGTTGCCATTCCCAACTCTCTGCCTTCTGCCTGACAGCCAATCGTCAATCCATGTTAGTACCTTGCCTCGAATACCATGGGCCCTTATTTTACTCAGCAGTCTCCCGTGAGGCACCTTATCAAAGGCCTTTTGAAATTCAAGATAGATATCATCCATTGGCTCTCCTTGGTCTAACCTATTTGTTATCTCTTCAAAGAACTCTAACAGGTTTGTCAGGCACGACCTCCCCTTACTAAATCCATGCTGACTGGTCCTAATCCGACCCTGCACTTCCAAGAATTTAGAAAACTCATCCATAACAATGGATTCTAGAATCTTGCCAACAACCGAGGTTAGGCTAATTGGCCTATAATTTTCCATCTTTTTCCTTGTTCCCTTCTTGAACAGGGGGGTTACAACAGCGATTTTCCAATCCTCTGGGACTTTCCCTGACTCCAGTGACTTTTGAAAGATCATAACTAATGCCTCCACTATTTCTTCAGCTATCTCCTTTAGAACTCTAGGATGTAGCCCATCTGGGCCCGGAGATTTATCAATTTTTAGACCTCTGAGTTTCTCCAGCACTTTCGCCTTTGTGATGGCTACCATATTCAACTCTGCCCCCTGACTCTCGTGAACTGTTGGGATATTACTCATGTCTTCTACTGTGAAGACTGACGCAAAGTACTTATTTAGTTCCTCAGCTATTTCCTTGTCTCCCATCACTAGATCACCAGCGTCATTTTGGAGCGGCCCAATGTCTACTTTTGCCTCCCGTTTGTTTTTAATGTATTTAAAGAAACTTTTACTATCATTCCTAATGTTACTGGCTAGCCTACCTTCATAATTGATCCTCTCTTTCCTTATTTCTCTCTTTGTTATCCTCTGTTTGTTTTTGTAGCCTTCCCAATCTTCTGACTTCCCACTACTCTTTGCCACATTATAGGCTTTTTCTTTTGCTTTGATGCATTCTCTAACTTCCTTTGTCAGCCATCACCCCTCTGATAACTTCTTTTCTTTGGGATGAACCTCTGTACTGTGTCCTCAATTACTCCCAGAAACTCCTGTCATTGCTGTTCTACTGTCTTTCCCACTAGGCTCTGCTCCCAGTCGATTTTCGTCAGTTCCTCCCTCATGCCCCTGTCGTTACCTTTATTTAACAGTAACACCTTGACATCTGATTCTACCTTCTTTCTTTCAAATTGGAGATTGAATTCTACCATATTATGATCGCTGCCTCCTAAGTGTTCCCTTACTTTAAGATCTTTAATCAAGTCTGGCTCATTACATAACACTAAGTCCAGAATGGCCTGCCCCGTCGTGGGCTCCATCACAAGCTGTTCCAAAAAGCCCTCCTGTAAACATTCAATGAATTCCCTTTCCTTGGGTCCACTGGCAGCATTATTTACCCAGTCCACCTGCATATTGAAGTCCCCCATGATCACTGTGACCTTGCCTTTCTGACATGCACTTTCTATTTCGTGGTGCATTTTGTGCCCCTGGTCCTGACCACTGTTAGGAGGCCTGTACATAACTCCCATTATGGTTTCTTTGCCTTTGTGGTTCCTCAACTCTACCCACACAGACTCCACATCATCTGACTCTATGTCGTTTAGTGCTATTGATTTTAATTTCATTCCTAATTAACAAGGCAACCCCGCCCCCTCTGCCCACCTCTCTGTCTTTTCAATAGGTTGTGAATCCCTGGATGTTTAAATGCCAGTCCTGAACCCCCTGCAACCACGTCTCTGTGATGCCTACCACATCATACCTGCCAGTCACAATCTGGGCCACAAGCTCATCTACCTTGTTCCGTACACTGCGCGCATTTAAATATAGCACCTTTAATTCTCTATTGACCGTCCCTTTTTGTTTTCTTAGTGTGGTGGACCTTGGTTTACTGAGCCTTTCCATACACTGTGTCATATTTTGTGGGATGGGGACTATCGTAACCTCTCCTGAGTTCTGTCTTTTCGTGCTATTTTGTATTCATAAGCAGCTACGCTTCCCACTGATTACTTCACCTCTTGGTTCCCTGACTGACCCCCCCCCCTCCCCCCAGTCTCTAGCTTAAAGTCCTATTGACCACCCTATTTACTCTTTTCGCCAGAACACTGTTCCCAGCTCGGTTCAGGTGGCGACCATCCCAACGGTATAGGCCCTCCCTGTCCCAAAACTGATGCAAGTGTCCCATGAAAAGAAACCCCTCTTTCCCACACCACTCTTTCAGCCACGTGTTAACTTCCCTTATTCTTGCCTTCCTATGCCAATTTGCACGTGGCTCGGGCAGTAATCCGGAGATTATGACCCTTGAGGACCTGTTTTTTAATTTGAATCCTAGCTCTTTATAATCTCTAAACAGGTCCTCTTTCCTAGACTTGCCTATGTTGTTGGTACCGACATGGACCACAACTGGATCCTCCCCCTCCCTCTCCAGTATCCTTTTAAGCCGGTCAGAGATGTCCCACACTCTAGCACCGGGCAGGCAACATACCATGCGGGACTCTTTATCCTGCTCACAAAGGATACTATCTATCCCCCTGATAATAGAATCCCCTACAACTACAACTTGCCTATTTACTCCCTCCCCTTGAATGGCCTGCTGAATCATGGTGCCTTGGTCAGCTGACTCATCCTTCCTGCAGCCCTGTTCGCCATCCACACAGGGAGCAAGTGCCTCATACCTGTTGGACAGGGTCAAGGGCTGAGGCTCCTGAGTACCTGACTGCTGGTTCCCTTTACCTGCCTGACTGGCAGTCACACCCTGCTGTCCCTGGCCACTGGCAGGATTTAAACTACTTACTCTGACAGGTGTGACTGCCTCCTGAAACACAGTGTCCAGGTAAGTCTCCCCCTCCCGGATGTGCCTCAGTGTTTGAAGCTCAGACTCCAGCTCATCAACTCTGAGCCGGAGCTCTTCGAGCAGCCAACACTTACTGCAGATGTGGTCGCTGCAGCTCGCAATGGGATCTGCCAGCTCCCACATCAAGCAGCTCAAGCACATCACCTGACCAGCCATCACAAATTAATTAATTAGTTTAATTTAAGTTTACGAGTTTAGCTGTGTTTTTTAAAAAATTTGGGGCAGACTTGCTATCAACCAATCAGATCACAGCTTCCCTCTGATGTCACTTTTGGAAAAAAAACCTGGAAAACAGGAAGTTACCGTTAGGATTTTATACTCACAGAGACTGCTCCTCCTCCTCCGAACGGCTCCCAAAATTAGGCCTGAAGAAAGTGAGAGAACAAAACAGTCGGGAAAAAGCACCTTCTCCCACTCTTCAGCGAATTAGCACACTGCACCAAATTACCAAATTCTCACTCTGTCTGTGTCTCACTCACTCAGGCTGTGTCTCCTTGACCAGTGCAATGCGTACTTGATAGAGTGGTAACCCTTGCAGTTGTGTTATCAATGCCCAGTGTCGGGGAGCAGGTAGCGCAGTGGGTTAGCCCTGCAGCCTCACGGCGCTGAGGTCCCAGATTCGATCCCGGCTCTGGGTCACTGTCCGTGTGGATTTTGTACATTCTTCCTGTGTTTGCGCGGGTTTCGTCCCCACAACCCCAAGATGTGCAGGGTAGGTGGACTGGCCATGCTAAATTGCCCCTTAATTGGAAAAAATGAATTGGGCACACTAAATTTATAATTTTTTTTTAAAAAATCAATTGTTGCGGCAGGAAGAGTGATGTGTGCAGTACTTGGCACCATGCACCATTGAGAGTCTGAGTATCCTGGTGAACAGGTGTGCCATTTCATCCTGGTCTTCTGAGTGCTGAATTTGGTGCATTTGAGTGCTAGTGTGAGAGTTTGGTGACTGAGGGAGTGCTGAATTTGGTGCATTTGAGTGCTATAGTGATAGTTTGGTGACTGAGGGAGCAAGGTGAGGAGGGAGTAAGGTGCTCCTTTCATTTTGTTTCCTACATTTCCGCAAAGAGCGAGAAGGGAGCTAGGCTAGGCCAGTTGCATGCTCCTCCTGTAGGATGTGGGTGGTGAGGGATACCACAGGTGCCGCCGCTGACTATACCTGCGGGAAGTGCACCCAACTCCAGCTCCTCGGAGACCGTGTTAGGGAACTGGAGCTGAAGCTGGATGAACTTCGGATCATCCGGGAGGCAGAGGGGGTGATAGAGAGGAGTTACAGGGAGGTAACTACACCCAAGGTACAGGACAAGAGTAGCTGGGTTACAGTCAGGGGAAAGAAAACAAACAGGCAGACAGTGCAGGGATCCCTCGTGGCCGTTCCCCTTCAAAACAAGTATACCGTTTTGGATGCTGTTGGGGGGGGGTGGCCTACCGGGGGAAGGCCCTCGTGGCCAGGTCTCTGGCACTGAGTCTGACTCTGGGGCACAGAAGGGAAGGGGGGAGAATAGAAAAGCAATAGTAGTAGGAGATTCAATGGTTAGGGGAATAGGTAGGAGATTCTGTGGTTGCGAGCGAGACTCCCGGAAGGTATGTTGCCTCCCGGGTGCCAGGGCCAGGGATGTCTCGGGTCGTGTCTTCAGGATCCTTAAGTGGGAGGGTGAGCAGCCAGAAGTAGTGGTGCACATTGGTACCAACGTCGTAGGCAGGAAAAGGGGTGTGGAGGTAATAAACGAGTTTAGGGAGTTAGGCTGGAAGTTAAAAGCCAGGACAGACAGAGTTGTCATCTCTGGTTTGTTGCAGATGCCACGTGATAGCGAGGCTAGGAATAGGGAGAGAGTGCAGTTGAACACGTGGCCACAGGAATGGTGTAGAAGGGAGGGCTTCAGGCATTTGGATAATTGGAGCACATTCTGGGGAAGGTGGGACCTGTACAAGCAGGACGGGTTGCATCTGACCCAAAGGGGCACCAATATCCAGGGAGGGAGGTTTTTTAGTACCCTTCGGGAGGGTTTAAACTAATTTGGCAGGGGAATGGGAACCGGATTTGTAGTCCAGCAACTAAGGTAGCCGATATTCAGGACGCCAAAGCATGTCGTGAGGCAGTGGGGATGGGAACACTGACAAAGGAAAGTACTTGCAGGCACGGAGATGGGTTGAAGTGTGTATACTTCAATGCAAGAAGCATCAGGAATAAGGTGGGTGAACGTAAGGCATGGATCGGTACTTGGGACTACGATGTGGTGGCCATCACGGAAACTTGGATAGAAGAGGGGCAGAAATGGTTGTTGGAGGTCCCTGGTTATAGATGTTTCAATAAGATTAGGGAGGGTGGTAAAAGAGCTGGGGGTGTGGCATTGTTAATTAGAGATAGTATAACAGCTGCAGAAAGACAGTTCGAGGAGGATCTGCCTACTGAGGTAGTATGGGTTGAAGTCAGAAATAGGAAAGGAGCAGTCACCTTGTTAGGAGTTTTCTATAGGCCCCCCAATAGTAGCAGAGATGTGGAGGAACAGATTGGGAAACAGATTTTGCAAAGGTGCAGAAGTCACAGAGTAGTAGTCATGGGTGACTTCAACTTCCCAAACATTGAGTGGAAACTCTTTAGATCAAATAGTTTGGATGGGGTGGTGTTTGTGCAGTGTGTCCAGGAAGCTTTTCTAACACAGTATGTAGATTGTCCGACCAGAGGGGAGGCCATATTGGATTTGGTACTTGGTAATGCATCAGGGCAAGTGATAGATTTGTTAGTGGGGGAGCATTTTGGAGATAGTGACCACAATTCTGTGACTTTCACTTTAGTAATGGAGAGGAACAGGTGCGTGTAACAAGGCAAGGTTTACAATTGGGGGAAGGGTAAATACGATGTTGTCAGACAAGAATTGAAGTGCATAAGTTGGGAACATACACTGTCAGGGAAGAACACAAGTGAAATGTGGAACTTGTTCAAGGAACAGGTACTACGTGTCCTTGATATGTATCAGGCAGGGAAGAGATGGTCGAGTGAGGGAACTATGGTTGACAAAAGAGGTTGAATGTCTTGTTAAGAGGAAGAAGGAGACTTATGTAAGGCTGAGGAAGCAAGGTTCAGACAGGGCGCTGGAGGGATACAGGATCGCCAGGAGGGAACTGAAGGGATTAGGAGTGCTAAGAGAGGGCATGAAAAATCTTTGGCGGGTAGGATCAAGGAAAACCCCAAGGCCTTTTACACATATGTGAGAAATATGAGAATGACTAGAGCGAGGGTAGGTCCGATTAAGGACAGTAGCAGGAGATTGTGTATTGAGTCTGAAGAGATAGGAGAGGTCTTGAACAAGTACTTTCCTTCAGTATTTACAACGGAGAGGGGCCATATTGTTGGAGAGGACAGTATGAAACAGACTGGTAAGCTCGAGGAAATACTTGTTAGGAAGGAAGATGTGTTGGGCATTTTGAAAAACCTGAGGATAGACAAGTCCCTCGGGCCTGAAGGGATATATCCAAGGATTCAATGGAAGCAAGAGATGAAATTGCAGAGCCGTTGGCAATGATCTTTTCGTCCTCACTGTCAACAGGGGTGGTACCAGGGGATTGGAGAGTGGCGAATGTCGTGCCCCTGTTCAAAAAAGGGACTAGGGATAACCCTGGGAATTACAGGCCAGTTAGTCTTACTTCGGTGGTAGGCAAAGTAATGGAAAGGGTACTGAGGGATAGGATTTCTGAGCATCTGGAAAGACACTGCTTGATTAGGGATAGTCAGCACGGATTTGTGAGGGGTAGGTCTTGCCTTACAAGTCTTATTGAATTATTTGAGGAGGTGACCAAGCATGTGGATGAAGGTAAAGCAGTGGATGTAGTGTACATGGATTTTAGTAAGGCATTTGATAAGGTTCCCCATGGTAGTCTTATGCAGAAAGTAAGGAGGCATGGGGTAGTGGGAAATTTGGCTAGTTGGATAACGAACTGGCTAACCAGAAGTCAGAGAGTGGCGGTGGATGGCAAATATTCAGCCTGGATCCCAGTTACCAGTGGTGTACCACAGGGATCAGTTCTTGGTCCTCTGCTGTTTGTGATTTTCATTAATGACTTGGATGAGGAGTTGAAAGGTGGGTCAGTAAATTTGCAGATGATACGAAGATTGGTGGAGTTGTGGATAGTGAGGAGGGCTGCAAAGAGACATAGATAGGATGGAGAGCTGGGCTGAGAAGTGGCAGATGGAGTTTAACCCTGAAAAGTGTGAGGTTGTCCATTTTGGAAGGACAAATATGAATGCGGAATACAGGGTTAACGGTAGGGTTCTTGGCAATTTCATAGAATTTACAGTGCAGAAGGAGGCCTTCGGCCCATCGAGTCTGCACCGGCTCCCCGGAAAGAGCACCCCACCCAAGGTCAACACCTCCACCCTATCCCCATAACCCAGTAACCCCACCCAACACTAAGGGCAATTTTGGACACTAAGGGCAGTTTATCATGGCCAATCCACCTAACCTGCACATCTTTGGACTGTGGGAGGAAACCGGAGCACCCGGAGGAAACCCACGCACACACGGGGAGGGTGTGCAGACTCCGCACAGACAGTGACCCAAGCCGGAATCGAACCTGGGACCCTGGAGCTGTGAAGCAATTGTGCTATCCACAATGCTACCGTGCTGTCCAAATGTGGAGGAGCAGAGAGGTCAAGGGGTCTATGTTCATACATCTTTGAAAGTTGCCACTCAATTGGATAGAGCTGTGAAGAAGGCCTATGGTGTACTAGCGTTCATTAACAGAGGGATTGAATTTAAGAGCCGTGAGGTGACGATGCAGCTGTACAAAACCTTGGTAAGGCCACATTTGGAGTACTGTGTACAGTTCTGGTCGCCTCATTTTAGGAAGGAATGTGGAAGCTTTGGAAAAGGTGCAAAGGAGATTTACCAGGATGTTGCCTGGAATGGAGAGTAGGTCTTACGAGGGAAGGTTGTGGGTGCTAGGCCTTTTCTCATTAGAACGGAAAAGGATGAGGGACGACTTGATAGAGGTTTATAAGATAATCAGGGGAATAGATAGAGTAGACAGTCAGAGACTTTTTTCCCAGGTGGAACAAACCATTTATAAGGGGACATAAATTTAAGGTGAATGGTGGAAGATATAGGGGGATGTCAGAGGTAGGTTCTTTACCCAGAGAGTAGTGGAGGCATGGAATGCACTGTCTGTGGAAGTAGTTGAGTCGGAAACATTAGGGACCTACAAGCAGCTATTGTATAGGTACATGGATTACGGTAGAATGATATAGTGTAGATTAATTTGTTCTTCAGGGCAGCATTGTGGATAGCACAATTGCTTCAAAGCTCCAGGGTCCCAGGTTCGATTCCGGCTTGGGTCACTGTCTGTGCGGAGTCTGCACATCCTCCCCGTGTGTGCGTGGGTTTCCTCCGGTTCGCCTGTTTCCTCCCACAGTCCAAAGATGTGCAGGTTAGGTGGATTGGCCGTGATAAATTGCCCTTCGTGTCCAAAATTGCCCTTAGTGTTGGGTGGGGTTACTGGGTTATGGGGGATAGGGTGGAGGTGTTGACCTTGGGTAGGGTGCTCTTTCCAAGAGCCGGTGCAGACTCGATGGGCCGAATGGCCTCCTTCTGCACTGTAAATTCTATTTATTCTAGGACAAAGGTTCGGCACAACATCATGGGCCGAAGTGCCTGTTCTGTGCTATATTTTTCTATGTTCTATGTTCTTCTCTCCGCAGAGAAAAGAGGGTGAATCTGTTCTTCTCCTGTAAAGAACCTAATTTCTAATGTCACCAACTCCCACTTCGCAGCTTGTTGTGAAGAATGAAGGATGAAAGGCCTACTTTAAAGGTTATCCTCATCCTCATCCTGATTTCAGACTTGAGACAAGGCAATGTAATTCTCTACCATTCTGTTGTCAGCAGAATCCTTCAAACATGTCCACATGTCCACTTTGCCTCAATGCAGGTAATTCAAAGGCAACTCAGTTGCAACTTTTTAAATAAGCTTTTAAAAAGCCTTGGAATAGAGATCATCTTGCTTCCTGACGGTTATTTCTATAATGAACAAAGACACTCAGAGCGTGAAAAAGTTTCTTCTCATATCTCCTATACTTCTTTTGCCACTTTTTCTCAATCTGTGCCCTCTGGTTTACGATCTTTCTACGAATGGGAGCAGTTTTCCCCATCTACTTTGTCGCGATCTCTTGTGATTTTGAATACCCCTATCAAACCCCCTCTCAGCCTTCTCTTCTCCAGAAAAACAGTCCCAACGTATCCAATCTATCCATGTAACTGAAATTCCTTATCCCTGGTACTGTTCCAATGAATTATTTTTGTGCTCTCGCTAATCTTTTCATGTCTTTCCTATACTGTGGCCCCAGAACTCAATTAATTGCTTGATAATACATAACTTGAATATTGCTGCAAAAATGAACATTCTGCTGAAGATTTTCATCGTGTACTCATCAGGACAGATACAAATATACAAAAAATTCAAAGGAACAACAATTTGTAGTGCATGGAAAGAGTTTGCAGATTGGTTGGCAAGTGGACTTTGATTGGTAGTTGTGTTGCCATGGAGACTGCACCAGGGAACAGTTAGCTGCTAATCTTTTGTTTAGATTCAAATAGGAATTTGAATCTGATTAGTCAGTACATGGAAAATGAACCAGGCAATGACTGTGCCCCTAAACATTTACTTAGTTCAAAAGGTACAACGCACAAATACATTATTTTTGTTTGCAAAGACAGGGCCACGTGTGTGAATATATGTAACTTCTAGCACGTGTAAATGAGCCATCTTGTGAACCCAACTGATGATCTTCAATTGATTGTCAGTATAATTCTGGACACAGTCAGGATTGTTGAGTAAATGTCATCCAATCACTGAATTACATCTAATATCAGACACAATGGGCAGGATTCTCTGCCCCACCCCCTCTTCCGATCCCCCCACCCCCTCCCCCCCAACCCCCCACTGCATGCAGAGTGTTTTGTGGTGGGGGAGGTTGCCTGTCATTGGCCAGCAATGGGATCTTCCGTTCCCGCCACTGTCAATGGGTTTACCTGCTGTTCACACCATCCACCACCAGAAAACCTGTGGCAGGGCATCACCATTGATTGGACTGGAATATCCCATTGATGGGAAGAGCCGTAAACGTCTGCCTATGTTTTGAGATTTTCTAGCATGGTCAGTATTTTGCCAGTTGTGAACAGCCAAAGGAATGGGCTGTTTGATATATTCCACCAGTAATCCGTACGTAGAACCTACATACCTGGCATCAGGCCAGCACGGAAATTTGTACATCATATTACTCATTTATGTGGTAGCCAGAACAGAATTAAGTGCTTTCCAATCACCTCCCTTCATGGTTGAGTAATTTGAAGTGATCAACTAGAAATTGACAGCACTTAATTCTGTTTGAAGTGATCCAGGAGCTGTCAATCAAAACTTTATGTTTATAAACATTGGTTAGAGTACTTCAGAGTTACTCAACCATGAAGGAAGATTAATGGAACAATTCTGACAGTTGGTGTGTGGAAGCTGTCAATCACAGCATTGTAAAATCAAGAGAAATAAATTAATTGTTTGCAGATCTGAGGGGGTTTAAAACCAGCTGGTTGGTTTTCTCTTTCCAGGAATTGACAGGTGCTGCTTCCCCTGCCTGAGCCAGCAGGTATATTGCTCAGTTGAGTGTTAAAACAGTAAATTTGTTTTGCTGCCTCTGTCTGGTCTATTCTCTAACTTCCTGACAGGAGACTCTCTTCTGGGATGGGGGGGAAGTGGGGGGAGGGGAAGGGGGGGGGAGGGGAAGGGGGGGGAGGGGAAGGGGGGGGAGGGGGGGAAGGGGGGGAGGGGGGGAAGGGGGGGGGGAAGGGGGGGAGGGGGGAGGGAAGGGGGAGGGAGGGAGGGAGGGGGGGAAGGGGGGGAAGGAAGGGGGAAGGGGGGAAGGGGGGAGAAGAAGGGGGGAAGGGGGGAGAAGATGGGGGGGGAGAAGGGGGGGGGGAAGGGGGGGAGAAGGGGGGGAAGGGGGTTCCTAACATGGATCTCTCTCTGGGGGCTTCCTGACACGGGTGTCTCTTCTGGGGGGCTTTCTGACAGGGATCTCTTCTGGGGGACTTCCTGACATGGGTCCTCTTTTGGGAGACTTCCTGACAGGCCTCTCTCTATTGGGGGGGGGGGGGGGCACAGGCTTCCTGTCAGAGGTCTTTTTTCTGGGTGTATGTGGGGGGGATCTCCATAATTAGGGAATCTCTGTGGGATGTCTCTTTATTTAGGGGTCTCTGGGGGTCTCATTATTTAGGGGGTCTCTGGGGGTTCTTTTATTCTTTTATTTAGGGGGTCTCTTTAGGAGAGCTTTATGGACAGCACGGTGGTGAAATGGGTAAGCCCTGCTGCCTCACGGCGCTGTAACCATCTAAGATGGCCACCTGCAAAGAACCATGGGAATTATGGCCATCCCAGGAATCAGACAGACACACAGCCTATGTGTATCTAAAACACAGATAACCAGACCTGACCGAAACCCCCGCTAGTTTACATTTTAATGGCCCATTTTCCCAGGACAATAGGACTCCAATCAAGCAACCGGTACAGCCACAGACTGATCGGTGCCACTCCCTTGGCACAACTGCCAAGGTCAATGACCGCTAAAGACCTGCCCAGCTACCAAGGCACCCGCCCCTTTATTGGCCAAAATCGAAGAGAGTGATCAGAGCCCTGTCGAACTATTGGGTCCAAGTTTAAGGACCGCCCCAAAGAGTGCAAAATCTCAGAGGGATAAAAGAGAGCGCAGCCATGTGTTCAGTCTCTCTTGGATCCGCCCTGTATCACCCAATTGCAGCAGGAACAGCCAGTTAAGTTCAAGACCAATGATCGCTACCTGACGGATGAGCCCAGCAGAGACAGAACCACTTTCTTCGAACCAGCCAAGTGAAATCATGAGACAATCTAGTCCACTCATCCACCATACCCAGTACCTCTCCCATCACCCATGGCACCTTCCCATGCAATCGCAGAAGGTGTAACACCTGCCCCTTTACCTCTTCCATGCTTAACATCCCCGACCCAAAACACTCATTCCAGGTTAAGCAGCGTTTCATTTGCATCTCTTCCAATTTGGTCTATTGCATTCGCTGCTCCCAATGTGGTCTCCGCTATATCGGAGAGACCAAAGGCAGACTGGGTGATCGTTGTGCTGTGCATCTTCGGTCTGTGCGCATTCAGGACCCTGACCTTCCTGTTGCTTGCCATTTTAACAAAAAACCCTGTTCCCATGCCCACATGTCTGTTCTTGGCCTGCTGCAATGTTCCAGTGAAGCTCAACGCAAACTGGAGGAACAACATCTCATCTTCCGGTTAGGCACACTACAACCTTCCGGCCTGAACATCGAATTCAACAACTTCAGATGATCAACTCTAACCCACCTCGACCCATTTGTTTTCATCCCATTTCATTTTAACTGTCTTTTACTATTTCTTTCTTAATATATATTTAATTCCCCCCCCCGCCCAATCTTATCCACCTTTCCTTCACCTTTCTCCTCTTTGCTTCCCCCTTCTCCGCCCCCCACATTACAGTTCATCCTCTGATGTTAGTTTCCCTGCTGTTTGACCTTTCACATCTTTTGTCCTCTCTGAGGACTGCCATTAGCACTCTTTCCCCTTGGTTTCTGTGGCCATTAAGCATCGGGGGATAGATAATACCATTGCCCATTTAAGACCTTTGTGTTGGTGGCCCAATTTAAAAAGCGATGTAACCCATTATGTCGAGAATTGCCTTATCTGTGCTCAGAACAATCCCGAACGTTACTCAAAGAAAGGACAATTCCGTCACACGCGACCTGTGACAGACCCTTGGACAAACTTGCAAATTGATTACATTGGCCCCCTTCCCCCTTGCAGAAATGGTTTCAAGTACGTGCTGGTTGTAATCGACAACTTTACTTAATGGGTAGAAGCATTTCCCTCACGGACAAACACAGCAAAGGCCATCGCTAAGATTATGACCCAACAGATATTCACACTCTGGGGTCTCCCCCGCAACATTGAGACAGACCAAGGTTCCCACTTCACCAGCAGAGTCATGCAAAATGTTTTAACAATTTTGGGGATCAGGAAGAAATTCCATATAGCACATCACCCCAATCCAGTGGTATTGTCGAGAGAGTGAATCGAACTCTAAAAGCGACCATGAGGAAGATGGTGCAACAGAACAATACCACATGGGACACAGTCCTCCCATTTGCTCTCATGTTTATTCGGAACACCATTTCCAGTTCCACAGGATTCACCCCCCACACTCTCATGACCGGACGGCCCATGAAGGATATTGAATATTTATTAGGCCTCGATCTGGCAAGCCCTACAGTACACGCCCTCACCTACGGAAAAGCAGTCCAACAGGTTACAGATAACATTATACAGATAACATTTAGGGCAGCACGGTAGCATTGTGGATAGCACAATTGCTTCACAGCTCCGGAGTCCCAGGTTCGATTCCAGCTTGGGTCACTGTCTGCGGAGTCTGCACATCCTCCCCATGTGTGCGTGGGTTTCCTCCGGGTGCTCCGGTTTCCTCCCACAGTCCAAAGATGTGCAGGTTAGGTGGATTGGCCATGATAAATTGCCCTTAGTGTCCAAAATTGCCCTTGGTGTTGGGTGGGGTTACTGGGTTATGGGGATAGGGTGGAGGTGTTGACCTTTGGTAGGGTGCTCTTTCCAAGAGCTGGTGCAGACTCGATGGACCGAATGGCCTCCTTCTGCACTGTAAATTCTATGATAATCTATGATTAATGCTGCACAACTCGCTGCAGCTGTCCAATTAGGCGCTAGAAAGAAGCAGAGTAAAGCCTGCTTTGACAAAACTGTCCACCCCATAGAGTACACAGTCGGTCAGTAAGTAATGGTTTCACTTTACAACCCCAGTTCTTTCCTCTCCGCCAAATTTGCAGGACCCTATTCCATTTCAGACAAAGTGAGCCCCTCCGTGTACAAGATAACGTACCCCAACGGTAAAACTGGTTGGTTCGACATCAACCAACTCAAAGTCTACGGATCCCAATGTAGCCACTCCCACCACATCTCTATGGCAATAGGAGATGATTACACCCCGCCCATCAACAACCTAGTCCAACACTGCCCCAGCCATGCCAGCATTTGTTCCTTGTCTATGCCCACAGACCCGAACTTGTCTCCGCCCACAGGTACAGACTTTCACCTTGCACTTGACTCCGACGACAGCGAGAGCCTCCTGGATTTGATTACTATCCCTGAACACTGGTGTGATCTCTCTGCCACCAGTCACCCCAGCCCCCGGAACCAAGACTTAGATATCTTTGACCCCCTGTATGCCCTCCCCCAGCCACCGCCACATCCACCGCCCGACCACAGTAACTTGCCCTCCACTCCCACCGCCCTACGCTTCATGACAAACAAGCTCCTCTTTGGCACCACAACAACTCTTGCAGACTGGTAAGGCACGACGATTCGGACCATCCGACTGCCCCGCGGCCAAGGCACTGAAACGGCAGACATGAGTCTGGCAACCGGGAGATGGTGATGATTCAGATACTGAGTCTCGTTTTGGTCATGCTTTTACAACATGTTTTTGTACAGAACCCTGAGGTGTCCAGATGATGAGAAAGAGACACCGCCTAAGTATTAAGGTGTCCAAAGTTCAGATGGAGTCTGCCCGCCTTCCTTCTTTTTCCACTACATGGTTTTAATTCATGTCGCCCGACACAAAATTACTTTTCTGATTCGAGGGTAAGATGCCCAATGTCAGTCAAAGGCACACGTTTGATGGGAAACAGATTACTGTTCTCCCAGTCTTTATGACAGGTTTCCACACGAACTCTTTCCATCCACCCAGGTCACCCAGGAAGGGAGTAACGGCACTGATCCCCGCCCTACCTGAGGACCCTAAATTCATCCAGTCAGTTGAGCTCGGGTAGTGGAGTAACGGCACTAACTCCCGCCCTACCCGGGGATTCTACCCATTCTTCTCCCGCAGCGGCCCACACGCACCTCATGTTCCACTCACTTCATACCCTCTGGAATGGTTCACTCTGCATTGCCTTTGGCAGTCCTTAGTTTCACCTTCTCTACTCGCTCTTTGGTTGTGGTATCAAGAATATATTTTGCCACGTTCCGTACGCTCACCCCTTCATTCCTTTACCTCCTGCGACCACCTGGTCATTCCCCACATGCGATTTACACATATGACACAATTGGTTGCTATACATGCTGCTACACATGAACTACCTCTAAGCCCCGGGATGAAACTCTATAAAACTGGCTGCCCTGAAATTCGGCTGGTTAAGATAAGCCTCAACCACCACTGGTTGCAAGTCAAGAAAGACTGGTCGAAGAAATTGTCCGACGGCTCCCCGCATTGACCACAAGTTGTGAGAGTCTCTGTACTTAAAAAGTTTGCATTTCTTGTCTCTCCAAAATGGTATTTAAAAAAAAAAAAAAATGAGGAAGTCACACATGGTGACAATCATAACGGGTAATTGGAGTAAGGAGAGAAAGACTAATAAAACAAGATATTAACCAAAAATAATAACAGATACTATGCTTGCACTCCCAGGATTACACGGAGAACAGACAACACAGGATGAAGCAAGGACTGCTGACATGTATTTGGATCATCGTTGGACTTCTGCAACTGTTTTAACAAACCCCACACCAGCCCCGAACACTACCACCGAACAGACCACCACCAGCCCGAACACTATACCACACATAAAGACAGACATCAAAACCCCCACCTGGTGCGGACACATTGCCAAATGGAACCCCATTTCATATATAGTAGAGGCCCTTCTAGTAATTGCAATAATCTAGTGTCATTCAGACACTTCGACTCCGTAAATGGCGAGCAAAAGCCTCCCGCTCCCCGATATATACAGTCCAAGCCCCCATCTTTGGAATTCAACAAAATTAAACGCATGTAACAATTGCTGCTAAAAATAAATCATGTACCTCTTGAACTTTATTAGGATTAAGTAGAAATGTGACGCTGCTGTTTTAAATTTTGCACTGAATATAAGTTTGTTGATATTCACCAGCAGCATGAGAGTAGCTTAGATAGCGTTAGCTAGAGATCAACTGTGCGGATAAATTAAATGTTATAGTCACCTAAATTATTGTAACGGTTAGAGATGAATTAATTTATGAGTGTATTAATGGAATATTAGGTCAATGTCCCAAACCATAAGATAGAGTAGAGTAGAACCTTGCCTTGACCAAGGGTGACCGGTCCACCAAGGATGAACAGGGATCAATAGTGTGATCCACCGCATTCAGGATTAAAAGGACGGAATGTAGCCATCTAAGATGGCCACCTGCAAAGAACCATGGGAATTATGGCCAACCCAGGACTCAGACAGATACACAGCCTATGTGTATCTAAATCACAGGTAACCAGACCTGATCGAAACCCCCGCTCGTTTGCATTTTAATGGCCCATTTTCCCAGGACAATAGGACTCCAATCAAGCAACCGGTACAGCCACAGACTGATCGGCGCCACTCCCTTACTCAGAAAGCACAACTGCCAAGGTCAATGACCGCTGAAGACCTGCCCAGCTACCAAGGCACCCGCCTTTTATTGGCCGAAATCAAAGAAAGTGATCAGAGCCCTGTCGAACTATTGGGTCCAAGGTTAAAGACCGCCCCAAAGAGTGCAAAATTCCAGAGGGATAAAAGAGGGTGCAGCCATGTGTTCTGTCTCTCTCGGATCCGGCCTAATCCAGCCAATTGCAGCAGGAACAGCCAGCTAAGTTCAAGACCAACGATCGCTACCTGACGGCTGAGCCCAGCAGAGACAGAGACAGTTTCTTCGAACCAGCCAAGTGAAATCTAGATAAAGGCCTTTATCCATTTGCACAGTGCCGGTCACCCTGAAGTTAAGTATAAGTTATTGTAGCTGATAGGTGTAGTTTCACTCATAGTAGATATTGTGTTTGCATGTTGAGATAACTCTTGTGTATGTAAATAAACCATCTTTTGATCTAACTATCTGGTTGCGTGGTCATTTGATCAATATAAGGGAAAGGCTTGTGGTTCACTGAGATAAATAAATAGAGCAACAGCGCCGAGGTCCCAGGTGCGATCTCGGCTCTGGGTCACTGTCCGTGTGGAGTTTGCACATTCGCCCCATATTTGAGTGGGTTTCGCACCCACAACGCAAAGATGTGCAGGGTAGGTGGATTGGCCACGCTAAATTGCCCCGTAATTAGGTACTCTAAATTTATAACAATAAAAGAAAAAGAAAAGGAGAGCTTTATGAAGAATAAATAGATAGAATTTTCAGTGCAGTAGGAGGCCATTTGGCCCATCGAGTCTGTTCCGGCTCTTGGAAAGAGCATCCATACCCAAGCCCACACCACCCTATCCCCATAACCCAGTAACCCCACCCAACACTAAGGGCAATTTTGGACTCGAAGGGCAATTTAGTATGGCCAGTCCACCTAACCTGCACAACTTTGGACTGTGGGAGGAAACCGGAGCACCCGGAGGAAACCCATGCACACACGGGGAGAATGTGCAGACTCCACACAGGCAGTGACCCAAGCCGGGAATCGAACCTGGGACCTGGAACTGTGAAACAATTGTGCTAACCACCTTGCTACCGTGCTGCCCATGAGGGGAGGGGGGTAGGTTAGGTCACCCCGGTACTGGAGGGGGGTGGGGGGGTCATACATAAAATCCAGAGATGGGGATGCTGAATTGCGCTGTGGGGGTCAGGTGTGTGATATGGAGGGGGATGGACAACCAGCCATTAGCTGATTTCTCATCTTTGAAGAAAAGGAGCTTGTTTGACTGTTCCATTTCACAGGTGAATTTGAGCAAAGGATGGACCTAATCCTGCGTGTAAGGAAATTCTTACTTACAACTGGAGATTTAAATATAGCAAACGTAGTGGGATGGATTCTCCATTCCTGAGGCTAAGTGCCGACGCCTACGGAGGGTCTGAGGCATTTCAAGATGGGAAGATCGGTGTGAAACCCTCACCGAGCCTGCTACCAGTGAGGGGCTAGACCGGCGCCGTGTGAAACACCCGCAGAACAAGCGGAAAACGGTTGGAGAATCGTTGGGCCCCGTGCTGCACATGCGCTGGGCTGACAAGCTGCAGCCGCGGGTACACCTGCAGCCCCCCACATATGCACCGATCACACCAGACAAGATGGCGCCAGCCATGCTGGACCACCTATCTGCCCACCCCGACCCCACACCCCTGGAAAAAGCCCCTCGGCCAGCGGCACGGGTCTCGGCCGAATATGGTGCCTCTGGACACTGTCCGCACGCCCTCTCTCACTCCCCGCAGCTAGCATGCCAGACTCCCGACCACTGAAAGCACACATGGCCCGTGGCATAGGGAACTCGGTCTATCGGAGGCGGAGCATCATGGGTGGGCCTACCAATGACATTCCAACATGTTTGTGACTGCATGTAGCGCATGTCCCGACGATGCCGATTTGGAAGGGACGGAGCATCGTGATTCGGCATCAAATCGCCGCCTGCCCAGATTTCAGCATCAGGAGCCATTCTCCGTCTGATTGACGATCCCGATTTCGGCGTCGGGCAACAGAGAATCCCGCCCATCATCTCTGTATTGGAAATGTTGTACCTAAACCAGTGTGTCTTAACCCATATTCATTTATTAGTCTCTGAAGTGTGGCCTCCCACAGCAGCTGACAAAATGGCTGCAAGCTGAAGGCCACGTATATTTATAACCCGGCTCCTGGGTGGAGCTAGCATGCAGGGGCCCAGGTGAACCTGTAATGTAGGTTCTACCGTACAACCCTTAATATAGGAACACAGTGGTTTACCACAGTAGTCCTCGATGGTTGGTTGTTGGTCTGGTTTGTTCCTTGCTCTGGTCTTCCTTCTGCTGGTGGCATAGATGGTCTTCCTCTTTGTCCGGTGAAGGGTCACCGTTGTTGGTTGCTGTTGCAGAGAGCAATTCTAAGGTGGTGAAGCACCTTTTACACTGCTCGGATTTCGAGCCCGTTGGTGAGCGGTCCCTGGGTCATTGTCAATCAATTGATCAGGGCTCAATCGCCCTGATCGATCAAGTCCATTCAGCAGCTGCCACATAGATTTAGAGGTGGGCACTCAGTGGCCATGCCTGTAAGTGTTGGAGGCGGGTAGGCCCTTCCAAATGAGGAGTTTAGGTGCCGCTGTGTCTGGTAAATAAGTGTGATTGACAGGGTAGTTCATTTGTTCCTGGGATGGCCTGTGCGGTGGTATGTATTAGGGGTAGTACGGTACCCAGTGATGCCGAGAGGCTATTGGTTGACAGACACTGGATCCGGATTGGATCTGCAGCCTGCTGGCTCCACCCAGTTAGGCGGAGTATAAGAACCCGGGTTCTCCCAGCAGCCGCATTCTGTAACCGAGCTGCTGGGGATCAAGTCTGTGTAATAAAGCCATCGATTGACTTTATCTCTTCTTGCCTCGTGAGTGATTGATTGCGCTACAATTTATTACGCAAACTTTAAAGGACTATGGATCTCCGGATCGTCCCGGAGTGTCTGCGAATCAGCCCCCATGCAGCAAACTCAGCGGCCACTTTTAAACACTGGCTAGCGTGCTTTGAGGGATACCTCTGAACGGCACCCGGCAGAACTACAGAAGACCAGAAAATGCAGGCTCTGCATTCCAGGGTGAGTCCGGAGATCTACACGCTCATCGAAGACGCGGAGGATTTCCCGACGGCGCTCACCATGCTGAGAGGGATCTACATTCAGCCCCTAAACCAGGTCTACGCACGCCACCAACTCGCGATGAGACGGCAAGTCCCCGGAGAATCGCTGGACGAGTTCTACAGCGCGCTGCTAATTTTGGGAAGAAGCTGCAACTGCCCACCGGTGACGGCTAACGAACATACGGAACTCCTAATCAGGGATGCTTTCCTAGCAGGTATGACCTCATCCCAAATTCGCCAGCGACTGCTGGAGAGAGACTCACTGGGGCTCACGGAGGCATGGGCCCTTGCGGCCTCCCTCGATGTGGCCTTGCAGAATGCCCGCGCTTACTCCCCCGACCACGCGGCAGCCCCTTGGGCTCCGTGGACCCCCGCCACGACCGACTCCCCAGCACCCTCCACCTGCGCGGCCAGAGCACCAGACCACCCGGGAGGGCCCCGCTGCTATCTTTGCGGGCGGTCGAAACACCCCCGGCAGCGCTGCCCGGCCATCTGTAAAAGTTGCGGTAAAAAGGGGCACTATTCAGCGGTGTGCCAGTCCCGGGGATTCGCCGCAATCTCCGGGGGAGAACTGGGACCGCAGACTCAACCCCCCAACGATCCATGTGCGGCCAACGGGCATTTTGGGTGCCGGACTCCATGCGGGGGGGGGGGGGGGGTGGGCGCCGCCATCTTGTGACCCCCCGGCCACGTGCGACTCATGAGCGTGGCCATTTTGTCTGCCCCCGACCGCGTGCGATCCGTGGATGCCGCCATCTTGGCTGACAGCCAAGGACCCCAGCATGGATGGCTCCACGGGGCCTGAAGAAAACGCCCCAATGCAGCAACTGCGACTGGCTTCGGTGACCCTGGACCAGTCGCGGCCTTGGACGCTCCAAACGGCAACGACGACGGTGCTGGTTAACGGGTACAAAACGCCATGTCTGATCGACTCTGGGAGCATGGAAAGTTTTATTCATCCGGATACGGAAAGACGCTGTTTTCTTTCAATTCACCCCAGTACCCAAAAGATTTTTATGGCAGTGGGATCCCATTCCGTAGAGATCAAAGGGTTCTGCATCGCGAACCTAACGGTGCGGGGGAGAGAGTTTAAGAATTACCGACTTTATGTTCTTCCCCACCTCTGCGCTCCCACTCTCCTAGTGTTAGATTTTCAATGTAACCTTCAGAGTTTAACGTTCCAATTCAGCGGCCCTATACCCCACTTACTATCTGCAGCCTCACGACCCTCAAGGTTGAACCGCCTTCCTTGTTTGCGAACCTCACCCCGGATTGCAAACCCGTCGCCACAAGGAGCAGACGGTACAGCGCCCAGGACCGAACATTTATCCGGTCCGAAGTCCAGCGGCTGCTGAAGGAAGGCATAATCCAGGCCAGCAATAGTCCCTGGAGAGCTCAGGTGGTAGTTGTAAAGACCGGGGAGAAGCAGAGGATGGTTGAAGACTATAGTCAAACCATCAATAGGTACACGCAGCTAGATGCGTACCCTCTCCCCCGCATATCCGACATGGTCAATCGGATTGCACAGTACAAGGTATTTTCCACCGTGGACCTTAGGTCCGCATATCATCAGCTCCCCATCCGCCCGAGCGACCGCAAGTACACTGCCTTTGAAGCAGACGGGCGGCTCTACCACTTTTTAAGGGTTCCATTCGGCGTCACTAACGAAGTCTTGGTCTTCCAACGGGAGATGGACCGAATGGTTGACCAACACGGTTTGCGGGCCACCTTCCCGTACCTCGACAACATCACCATCTGCGGCCACGACCAGCAGGACCACGATGCCAACCTCCGCAAATTCCTCCAGACCGCTAACGCCCTGAACCTCATCTACAACAGGGAAAAATGCGTGTTTAGCACCGACCGTCTAGCCATCCTTGGCTACGTAGTGCGTAATGGAGTGATAGGCCCAGACCCCGAATGCATGTGCCCCCTTATGGAGTTTCCCCTTCCTCACGGTTCCAAAGCCCTGAAACACTGCCTGGGCTTTTTCTCTTATTACGCCCAGTGGGTCCCCAACTACGCGGACAAGGCCTGCCCGCTAATTCAGTCCACCGTTGTTCCCCTGTCGACAGAGGCCCGCCAGGCCTTCAGCCGCATCAAAGCGGATATCGCAAAGGCCACGATGCACGCAATCGACAAGTCCCTCCCCTTCCAAGTTGAGAGCGACGCATCCGACGTAGCTCTGGCGGCCACCCTCAACCAAGCGGGCAGACCCGTCGCCTTTTTCTCCCGTACCCTCCATGCTTCAGAGATCCGCCACTCCTCAGTGGAAAAGGAAGCCCAGGCCATAGTAGAAGCTGTGCGGCATTGGAGGCATTACCTGGCCGGCAGGAGATTCACTCTCCTCACGGACCAACGGTTGGTTGCCTTTATGTTCGATAATGCACAGCGGGGCAAGATCAAAAACGACAAGATCTTGCGGTGGAGGATCAAACTCTCCACATATAATTATGAGATCTTGTATCGTCCCGGAAAGCTGAACGAGCCGTCCGATGCCCTATCCCGCGGCACATGTGCCAACGCACAAGTGGACCGTCTCCAAGCCCTCCACGAGGACCTCTGCCATCTGGGGGGTCACTCGGTCTACCACTTTGTGAAGACCCGCAACCTCCCCTACTCCGTCGAGGAGGTCCGAACAGCCACCAGGAACTGCCAAATCTGCGCAGAGTGCAAGCCGCACTTTCAGGCCAGATAGAGCGCACGCCATAGGAACTTAGGATCATTCCATCGAATATGCTTTTCTTGTGGAAATCAACTGAAATATTAGAAATAGCTTGCCTCGAGGGGACCCCATTGCAGCCATTAAGTTTGCACGTGTGGTGTTATAACTGAATTCAACTGCATGGGTTGCTGAGTTCATAAGTTCAATGGTTACGGACTCACACCATGTTCTGCACACTCCTTGCAAAGATGAAGGAATCCTTCATCATGACATGCTCAAAACTGGTCATAGCAACTTGCTTTACCATTAGGCAAATTCATGTTGTGCAGAACCAGTCCTAGATAAGATAGAGCATAAAGAACAAAGAACAAAGAACAAAGAAAAGTACAGCACAGGAACAGGCCCTTCCATCCTCCAAGCCTGCGCCGATCATGCTGCCCGTCTAAACTAAAATCTTCTACACTTCCGGGATTCGTATCCCTCTATTCCCATCCTCTTCATGTATTTGTCAAGGTGCCCCTTAAACGTCGCGATCGTCCCTGCTTCCACCATCTCCTCCGGCAGCAAGTTCCAGGCACCCACTACCCTCTGTGTAAAAAACATGCCTCGTACATCTCCTCTAAACCTTGCTCCTTACACCTTAAACCTATGCCCCCTAGTAATTGACCCCTCTACCCTGGGAAAAAGTCTCTGACTATCCACTCTGTTTATGCCCCTCATAGTTTTGTAGACCTCTATCAGGTTGCCCCTCAACCTCCGTCGTTCCAGTGAGAACAAACCAAGTTTATTCAACCTCTCCTCATAGCTAATGCCCTCCATACCAGGCAACATCCTGGTAAATCTGCAACCTCTCTAAAGCCTCCACATCCTTCTGGTAGTGTGGCGACCCAGAATTGAACACTATACTCCAAGTGTGGCAAAGAGACATCACTTTTGAGTACCCTACCATACATATGTGGATGCACTGAACCATTTGGTGAATCCTATCATGTGCACTACCAAGCTGTTCAGTACTCTTAGGCAAATACAATAATAATTTTTTTACTTGATTTTGAGCATGGCTATGCAGTCATGCTTAGCACCATGTCCAATGCATACAAATTTGGACCTGTCATTCAGAACTATATTGTAAATATAGTCACATCCACTAAGGATGACTATTCAAACCTTGTTGGGTTTACATACAAAGATGTCTTGTCTGGCCTTGAGGCCTCGTAATACTACCAGAAATTTGCGTTGCATATGAAAATCGGCCAACTCATTGGGTATCCTGCAATATGCTTTCGCTATATCAGCTAGGTGTGCTTTCAAGGACTCAGCATTTTCAGTGGATTTGCTGCAGAATAGCTGGGATAATGAGGCACAGTTTGAATGGCAAACCAGATTGACCCTCATATCGCATGTTTCCACATGGCACTCCACCAAGCTGCCAAACAGGGAGCAAGCAAAATTCAGCAATTGATAAACAAGTTAGAGTGGTTAACATACCATGAATAAAACATGGTGATCTTTATATTGACGGAAGTTCCACAGCTTGAACAATTAATCTGTCTCAGTAAATTGACATTCTTTAAAACTGCTAGTTAACTTTCATTCCAAACGACATACATTAAGGAAATAAATAAAGTTAGTCATCCTGGAATGTTATTGAATTTTTCATTGGTTGCTTTAATAAAATTGCTTTTAAAGAATTGATTGATTGAACAATTTTATGTTCTGATATTATTGTAATATGATTCAGTTTTGCACATATTTCCAGTGATGACAATTGATTCTAAAATAATTGACTCTTACTGGGCTATAACTTATCCAATGTGTTCTAATGCCAGCACCAAACACTGAAGGCTGTTTGAAAGGACCACCCGACCATATGTTGATTCATCAATACCACAAATAGATTGACAATTTCCACTTTAATACAGCAGAAATTCTGAACAAGTCTGCACAGGAAATAAATAAATGAGAGTTTCTGGATAATACATATTTACACAGCCATTTGATTTGCGGCTTGCATTATAACACTAGGTTTACTTTTGAAAGATAATGGGTGGGATCCTTCACTCTGCCGGCTACATGTTTCTTGATGGTGCGGCATTCACTCTTCCCGCCACTTGTCAATGGGATTTCCCATTGAAGCCACCCCAAGCTGCCGGAAAACCCACCGGTAGGGGTGCACTGCCAGCAGGAAAAGAGAATCACAACAGCCAGAGAATTCTGGCCAATGTATAATAAATATAACATAAATAAAGCACTTCAAATTTTAAGCCCTGAATATCTGCTATGAGTAAGTACTAATTATGCACATACTCACTATGTCTTGCGAACTTGTTTTTTCTCAATTCTGCTGGCACCGCCAAGATTCTTGATATCTCTGTGACACATTTAGCAATTGGTGGGGGTAAATTACGGGCAGCAAGGTAGCTATTGTAAGGGACACGAAGAATCCAGCATGAGTTTTAAGGATACAAAATAATAATGTTTATTTACTATAATAATATATACACAACAGTAGCAGTAACTTCCCTTGCTACATACTCCTTCCTGCTGGTTCCTGAACTGGCCAGCTTATTTATACTCGGAGTTTCTCCGCCCCCCTCATACGGGAAGTTCATACTCCCATAGGATTGTGGGATAGTCATTAGTCCCCAGCCAATCGTAAGTAGGCAGGTTATAAAATCCCTCCCCCCCCCAAAGTCCAAGGAATCCACCGAAGACCCTGGCGAAGGAAGGCGTCAAACTCGTTTGGCCGCAGGCCGGACGCCATTTGCACCCGGCGCTGGATCAGGCGGCGTGTAACGAGACGGAGACCGGCGCTTCCGTGATGAACGGCGCGGTTGTACATCCACAGCCTGTGGACCCGAGGATTCCCCCTCTGATGCATCCTGTGTCTCCATCTCGGAGTCAGAGTCTGCTGCCTCCGTCATGTCAGCGTCACTATCTCCATTCGGTCCCCTAACGACCTGCGCAGGCTTCGAGTGAGGAACCAGTGGAAGATTTTGAGGACTACCTTCCCTTGTCTCTGGTCTTTGCGGCTGTTGAAATGAGCTCCGGGGACGGGGAATCTTTTGAGGGGATGATCTTCTGGACCGGACGTGGTCTACGTGTTTTCGCTGGAGACGACCCTGGGCTTGCACTTGGTAAGATATAGGGCCCGTTTGGCGAAAGATTACACCAGGAACCCATTGGGCACCACCAGCAAAATTCCGCACGAATACCGGGTCACCGGGCGCAAACTGCCGAATCGGACGATGCCGAGACAATCCCTGTCCCTGCCGTTCTTGTGTGCGGCGCACTTTTGCGCCAATGTCCGGGAAGACCATACTAAGGCGGGTGCGAAGTCGTCGGCCCATTAGGAGTTCTGCGGGAGCTACCCCAGTCACTGCATGGGGGGTGGTCCTGTACGTAAACAAAAAGCGAGCCAGTCTCGTGTCCATTGATCCGGAAGACTGCTTCTTTAGGCCTCTTTTGAATGTTTGCACTGCACGCTCTGCCAACCCATTTGAAGCCGGGTGGTAAGGGGCAGTGCGGATATGGCGAATGCCGTTCATCTTTGTAAACCTAGCAAACTCCTCACTCGTGAATGGAGTGCCATTATCCGTGACCAGCACCTCGGGGAGGCCATGCGTACTAAATGATAAACGCATCTTTTCAATTGTTGCGCAG
Source organism: Scyliorhinus torazame (assembly GCF_047496885.1). Classification (NCBI taxonomy): domain Eukaryota; kingdom Metazoa; phylum Chordata; class Chondrichthyes; order Carcharhiniformes; family Scyliorhinidae; genus Scyliorhinus; species Scyliorhinus torazame. The sequence goes on along the minus strand of NC_092714.1, from coordinate 92,800,301 downwards.
GACGTTGTCCCCTGCATCTTATGCACCTCCAGCCACTTGGACTGGGCGTCAATTAGTAGAAGGAACATGGATCCCTGAAAAGGGCCTGCAAAATCTGCATGTAAGCATGCCTAAGGCCGCCCTGGCCATTCCCAGTGATGTAGGGGCGCGGCCGATGGAAGCTTCTGATGCTCCTGGCAAATGGAGCAGTTTTGGGCCACCTTCTCAATGTCGGTGTCGAGGCCTGGCCACCAGACATAACTCCGGGCCAACATTTTCATCTTGGTCACGCCCGGATGCCCATTGTGCAAGTCTGATAATATCAGCTCCTGGCCTTTTTCCGGGACAATCACACGCGTCCCCCACAAGAGGATGCCGTCTTCCACGCTGAACTCTGACAGCTTGGAGGAAAATGCCCGCAACTCGCCTGGGAGCTGTCTATGCTGCCCACCATACAGGACTATGTGCCGAACCTTTGACAAGACTGGCTCCGTCTGGGTCCACTCACGGATCTGTGATGCCGTGACAGGCAAGGTGTCCATAAAATTTAGGGTTGCAACCACCTCACCGGTCGTGGGTGTCGACATGGGACCGGTTGATAAAGGCAATCGGCTCAGTGCGTCGGCATTTGCTATCTGCGTACCTGGTTTGTGCTCCAGAGAATACTCATATGCAGCAAGCAACAAAGCCCCGCGCTGGATCCGTGCAGAAGCAATGGGCGGTATTGGCTTATCCTCTCTGAAGAGTCCCAGCAGGGGCTTATGATCAGTCACGATAGTGAAATGGCGGCTGTACACATACTGGTGGAAGCGTTTCACAGCGGAAACCACTGCCAGGCCCTCCTTCTCGATCTGCGTGTACTTTTTCTCCGCTGCAGTCAATGTGCGGGAGGCAAAAGCTATCGGTCGCTCGGCCCCGTTCTCCATCTTGTGGGACAGGACGGCCCCAATACCATACGGGGATGCATCACATGTGACGAGCAAAGGCTTTCCCGGATCATAGTGGGTTAGTAACCCAGACAACGACAATTGTTGCTTTACCCGCCGGAAAGCGGTTTCTTGCGGCTGACCCCAAACCCAGGTGTGATTTTTCTTTAGCTGCAGGTGCAAGGGGGCCAGCGTAGTTGCCAGATTTTAGGAGGAACTTCCCATAATAGTTTACGAGACCGAGAAAAGAACGAAGATGCGAAGTGTCAGTCGGGGTGGGGGCATGTTGAATTGCACGCACCTTCTCTGCGACGGGGTGCAGACCCTCGCGGTCCACCCGATAACCTAGGTAGACTACTTCTTTTGCCTGAAATACGCACTTTGTGTGACGTAAACGGACTCCAGCCTCCGAAAGGCGTCTAAGGACAGCCTCCAGATTTTCCAAATGCTCTTGCTCCGACGTCCCTGTAATCAACACGTCATCTAGGTAGATAGCCACACGTGGTAAACCTCTCAAAATGCCCTCCATAACACGTTGAAAAATTGGGCAGGCAGAGGATACTCCAAAGGGCAACCGTGTATATTCATACAGGCCCCGGTGTGTGTTAATTGTTACATATGGTCGGGAGGCAGGGTCCAGCTCCAACTGCAGGTAGGCGTGACTCATATCTAATTTTGTGAATGAGAGTCCACCTGCAAGTTTCGCGTAGAGATCCTCTATGCGAGGCATTGGGTATCGGTCGAGTCGGGAAACTGTATTCACTGTAAGTTTATAGTCGCCACACAAGCGAACTGTGGCATCTGGCTTCATTACTGGTACAATTGGTGCTGCCCAGTCAGCAAAACATACAGGTCTGATAATACCCAAACTCTCCAAATGAGTGAGCTCCCCTTCTACCTTCTCGAGCAAAGCGTAAGGCACTGGGCGCACCCGGAAATAGCGCGGCGTGGCTCCTGGTTCAACTTGGATATGGGCTACAGCCCCTTTTATTTTCCCCAAACCAGGCTGGAATACCTCTGGGTATCATCCTAGCACCTCAGTCAACCCTCCAGAAACTGTTTGGAGGATGTGTTGCCATTGCAACCGCAAATGGCGCAACCAGTCCCGACCCAACAGGCTGGGCCCATGGCCACGCACTACGATAAGTGAGAAACGCCCCTCCTGGCGTCCATAGACAACAGGGGTCATTGTAGTTCCTGCAATGTCCAGTGGTTCCCCCGTGTAGGTGGCCAACCTGGCCTGTGAGTCAGTTAATGTAAGGGTCTGTATACCCTGCTTGATGCGGTCGAATGTCCTCTGGGCGATCACGGAGACCGCTGCGCGAGTATCCAACTCCATCTCCAGCGGGTGGCCATTGACCCGTACTGTCACCTTAATGGGGGCCACACGGGGAGCTGCCACACAATGCAGCTGCAGGCAGTCGTCCTCCGTCTCCACGTCCTCAGGAGTGGTCGCCACAGGTTCATCCACATGGAAGGTACAGCCTCTGGGCTGGTCCCAGTTATGGCCCCTGGGCTGGTCCCAGTTTCGGTCGGAACAACGGCGCCTCTGGCATCCCCAGGACCGCCGTCCGCGACGGGGTCGGTGCCTACAAGTCTGACATGGACATGGCTCTTCATCCATTGGCTTTGGAGAAGGCTCCCTTCGGGGAGGAATGTCCAATGGCCACTGGCGTCGGTCCGGTCGTTGCCTTGCCCAAGGTACCGCAGGAGTGCGGGGGGACGTTTTTGGGCGGAAAGGGTTGCGCCCCAAGGCATGCACTTCCATTCCCTGTAGCTCCTGTACTCCTCGCTCTGCGCTCTCTCGGGGCAAGACTATTTGTATTGCCTGTTGAAAAGTCAATGTTGGCTCCGCTAACAACTTTCTCTGGGTTGCTGCATCGTTAATACCGCAAACCAAACGGTCGCGTAACATTTCTGACAAGGTCTCACCATAGTCACAGTATTCCGCAATCCCGCGTAGCCTGGATAAAAAATCGGCAAGGGATTCTCCAGGGGTCCTCTCAGCAGTATTAAACTGGTAATGCTGGACTATCGTGGACGGGGTTGGGTTAAAGTGTTGCCCCACTATATTCATAAGTTCGTCAAACGTTTTGGTGTCCGGCGCAGCTGGGTACGTAAGGCTCCTAATCACCCCAAACGTATGCGGCCCACAGGCAGTGAGCATTATGACCACCTGGCGCTCGTTTTCAGTGATATTGTTTGCCCGAAATTGTAACGCATCCGTTGTGTGTACTGGTTCCAGCTTTCCAGCGCAGCATCAAAAACATCCAAACGTCCGTACAGAGGCATGGTATAATAGAAAACAACTTCCAACCTGTATCCAACAAAAATCCAGGGAGGTGGCTTCAGCAGTGTAGACAGCTATTCACTTTTACCTTCGTCGCCAGTTTTGTAAGGGCCACGAAGAATCCAGCACGAGTTTTAAGGATACAAAGTAATAACATTTATTTACTATAACAATATTATACATAACAGTAGCAGTAACTTCCCTTGCTACCTTCTCCTTCCTGCTGGTTCCTGAACTGGCCAGCTTATTTATACTAGGAGTTTCTCCGCCCCCCTCATTGGGGAAGTTCATACTCCCATAGGATTGTGGGATAGCCATTAGTCCCCAGCCAATCGTAAGTAGGCAGGTTATAACAGTAGCATAGTGGTTAGCACTGTGGCTTCACAGCGCCAGGGTCCCAGGTTCGATTCCCTGCTGGGTCACTGTCTGTGCAGAGTCTGTACATTTTCCCCGTGTCTGCGTGGGTTTCCTCCAGGTACTCCGGTTTCCTCACACAGTCCAAAGACGTGCAGGTGAGATGGATTGGCCACACTAAATTGCGCTTAGTGTCGAAAAAGGTTAGGAGGGGTTATTGGGTTAGGGGAATAGGTGGAAGGGAGGGCTTAAGTGGGTCGGTGCAGACTCGATGGGCCAAATGGCCTCCTTCTGCACTGCATGTATGCTCTATGTTAAATGCGTCATTTCAATATTTCCAACTTTTTTTAATGGTTTTTGAGTTTCACTTATTCTTTCACATGCTGTTGGAATCATTTGCCAAGCCAACAATTATTGCCAATCCTTAATTGCCCTTGAAAAGAGAATTGTGAGCTGTCTTCTTGAACAAATGCAGTTCATGTGGTACCGGTACACCCACAGTGTTGTTAGGAACAGAGTACCAGGATGTTGACCCAACAACAGAGAAGGAACAATGATTTTCACAGTAACTTCATTGCAGTGTTAATGTAAGCCTACTTGTGACAATAATAAAGATTGTTATTATTATGATTATATACTTCCATCTCTGGATAGCATGTAGCTTGGAGAGCTACATACAGGTGGTGGTGTTTCTGTGAATCTGCTGCCCTTTTTCCTCTCGGTGGTAGAAGTTGTGGATTTGGAAGGTGCTGTTGAAGGAGTCTTGGTGAATTTCTGCAATGTATCTGGTTGATGGTATGCACACTGCACTGTATGTCAGTGATGGAGGGAGTGAATGGCGGAGGGAGTGAATGGCGGAGAGAGTAAATGTTGAAGGGAGTGGATGGGGGGGCCACGCAAGTGGGTTGCTTTGTCCTGAATGATGTCAAGCCTCTTAAGTATTGAGGCTGCACTCATCCAGGCAAGTGGAGAGTGTCCCATCACAGTTCTGACTTGTGCCTTGTAGATGGTGATTGGCTTTGGGAGTCAGGAGGTGAGTTACTCACCAAACAATTCTCAGTCTCTAACCTGCTCTTGTACCCATAGTGTTTATATGACAGATCCAATTCAGTTTCTGCTCAATGGTAACCCTGAGGATGTTGATAGAATGGTATTCAGCAATGATAATTTGAATGTGAAGGGATAATTGATGGGTTCCCTCTTGTTGGAGATAGTCACTGCCTGACACTTGTGTAGTGCAAATACTATTTGTCACTTATCAGCTCAAGCCTAAATGTTGTCCAGACCTTGTTGCATAGAGACACAAACTGCTTCAGTTTCTGAGGAGCCACAAATGGTGCTGAACATCGTGAAATTGTCAGCAAACATCTCCACTTGTTAACTCAGGTTGGAAGAAAGGTCATTGATGCAGCAGCTGAAGATGGTTGTGCCTAAGACACACAGGAGGAAGTCCTGCAATGATGTCCCAGAACTCAAATGATGAATGTCAAATTTGCATTTGACTAATTTAAATTGTATCAACAAGACTGAACTATTTGTTCAAAATTTCATTGTGTTGTTTTTTGAAGCAATTGAGGTTTTCTCCTGAAAATTAAAAGCATATATATCTTGTTACCAGCAATTTTTGTCCTAGATAAGATAATCAGTTTCTCATTTGTTGCAAAATATATCAAGAATCTAAAATCATTTTTAATTCATGTTGAGCTAGTTCAGAATGATCACAATTTTTTGTGGAAACTAAAAATAAATCCAACTCACAATGTATTGTATATTTGATCAAGCATTTACCACAAACCTCTATTTTTTCATAAGATTTGGCAAATAAAACAAAAACCTTTGATTATGTTATGTAAATAGACTGCTGGTATTATAGATTGGACTTTAATGTCATCCCAGATTAGTTTAAACAAATGAACTAAATTATGAAATTAAGCAGGATGCAAACAGTGGTAATGATTTTTGGGCACAGAAAGAATGCCATCTGACAGAGATTGTGGTGGCGAAGGGAGGAAAGAGCTCATTTTCACTGGGTTCCTGATCCTACATTAGCACTTTGAGAATCTCTGATGGGGGAACAGTTAGCAGGATTCTCCGTTTCTGAGACTAAGGGCTGGATTCTCTGCAGCCCCCGTGCCAAAATTGCAGCCAGCGCCGGGGTGGAGAATCCAGTTTCACGCCATAATCGGGCCCGGCGCCAGTTCTCCGGGCACCGAAAATCGGCATCGCCGTGGAGTACGGGGGGGGGCCATTGCTCGAGTTCCCAACGGCTTGGAACTAACCGTCTATTGCTGGTCGGGATGCTGGCATGGCGGCTGCGGACTCGGGGGGGGTTTATTTTTTTTGTCTGGCTCCGCGGTCTGAGTCCGTCATGGAGTACTGCGCGGCCCCTGGAGGCCGCCGCAGTGCGCATGCGCAGCCTCTGACCCGGAAGTGCGGGGGCCCGTAAGCTGCGAGATTCACTCCAGTTCCCTGCTAGCCCCCTGCAGGGCTATGAATTCGTCTAACTTCTTAAACTCCACCGCTTTTACGCCAGCGTGGGGACATAGTCTCATTTTGGGATATTACAGCCGCAAGTGTACAAGCCAACGGAGAATTCACGACAGCAAAACTGCCGCCGCACCTGGACCGATCCTGCTTCTGGTAAGGGCTAGCAGCGATGCCACGTAGAACACAAGCGATTCTAATGAAAAGCAGTGCCAGATTTGCTGGTTCCATGATTGACACTCATGAGGCTGACTAGCTGCAGTCGCATATTCACAGTTCACTCTCCCCTCACACCATCCCAGCCAACAAGGTGGCTGTAAGACGCGCGGCCTCACGTTTCGCGGACACAGAACCTGAGACCCTCCTGGACGCGTGGAGGAGAGGAGGATGACCCTGGCCCAGGAAGGAGGAAGTCAGCTGCCACCGTTCGCTGTGCCTGGATGCAGGTGGCCGAGGTGACCAGCGCTGTGGGCAAGCCGTCCGGACCGGTCAGGAGTGCCGTAGAAAAGTGCACAACTTACTGAGGGCAGGTAGGGTGAGTAAGCAGCACTGTGCCCATGGCACTGAACCCCGCTCCTCACAGCCGTAACCCTATCCCCTCACCCGGAGGGCAGCAGAACACCCATCGTGCATCACATGCCGGCACCCATGCCGACCGCCAAGGCAGGGTGCCCTGGCCACCGGGACCACCAGCTACCCACCCCCTGTGCTGCATACATTGGACTGTCTAACATTGTCATTTCTGTGCCCCCCCACAAGAAGGCCACGCACAACCGCCGAGAGCGGGAGAAGAGAGGAGGGTGACCGCAGGATATGCGGCCCCTCACTGGCAAAGCAGAGGGCCCTGGATGTGGTCGACAAAAGGAAGGCTGCGGGTGAGGAAGTGAGACCCCGCTTAGTTGCGGTTCCCCATGTCACGTATGTCAACCCCTAACAGCACCACACTCACCCCCGCCCCACCCTCCCCACAAACCCTCACTCCCAGACCACCCTCATCCCCACCCACACCCCTACACCACCCTCACCCTCACTCACACCACCCTCACCCCTGCACCACCCTCACCCCCACACAACCCTCACCCTTAACCACCCCCACCCCACCACCCCCGCTCACATGCGTCCTGCCTTGTGTCTTAAAGGACCTGTAGGTGATGGGCAGGGGTCCACCTGGCATCCTCCAGTCAATGCCACAGCCGGAGCTCCCCCGTGAACCGAGCAGTGATGGGAGCCTTCTCTGTTCCAGGGAAAACAACCCCAATCTATCCAGTCTCTCTCAATAGCTGAAACGATCCAGCCCAAGCAACATTCAGGCGAATCTCCTCTGCACCCTCTCCAGTGCAATCATTTATTTTCTATAGTGTGGTGACCAGAACTGCACTCAGTATGCCAGCTGGAGCTTAACCAGCATTTTATACAGCTCCAGAATGAGTTCCCTGATCTTATATTGAATGCTTCAGTTAATAAAGGCCAGAATCCCAAAGGACTTCTTAACAACCTTATCGACCTGTCCTGCTGACTTCAGAGATCTGTAAACATGCACACCAAGGTCCTTTTGATCCTCTGTCCTTCCTAGGGTCTGACCATTCATTGTATGTTCCGTTGCATTGTTAGTCCTCCCAAAATGCATTACCTTGCACTTTTCATGATTAAATTCCATTTGTCACTCTTCTGCCCATCTAACCAACCCATCTTTGTCATCCTGTAATCTAAGGTCTGGCTGCTCACTATTAACCACACCACCAATTTTTGTACCTCCTACATTCACATCCAGATCATTAATGTATGCTACAAACAAAAAGGAACCCAGCATCCCTGCGGAACACAACTAGACACAGGCTCCTAGTCACAAAAACAACCTTCAACCACACCCTCTACCTCCTACCACTAAGCCAGTTTTGGATCCAGTTTACCAAATTGCCTTGGATCTCATGGGCTCCTTACCTTCTTTGTTAGCCTCCCATCTGGGAGCTTGACAAAAGCCTTATTAAAGTCCATGCACCACTTCACCTACACATCTAGTAACCTCCTTAAAAAATTCAATCAAGTTTGTAAGACATGATCTCCCTTTGACAAAACCATGCTGACTATCTTTGATTAATCCTTGCCTCTCCAAGTGGAGATTAATTATGTCCCTCAGAATTGTTTCCAGTAGTTCCCCCACCACTGAAGATAGACTCACTGGTCTGTAATTTCCTGGCTTGACCCGACTTCACCTTTTTGAATAATGGCACTATATTAGCTGTCCTCCAGTCTGACGTGTTAGGTACACTGGTCTAACACTGGCTGCAACTGGATGCAGCTTAGATCAAAAAGATACTCTAGACCTTCAAGTTAGTTCAATCAGGTTTAATGAACTAACAGCACAGTTAGCACAGTTCTCTGTGAGTTCGACTCTCTGCTAACTTAAGTGTGGTTATTCTAACTGATTGAACCAGAGTAGCTCTTAGCCACGTGGTGGAGGTGTGAGATTGTAACAACACCTTTGACTGACTTTCTAGATGTTCATCAGTGGAAAGAGGCGGAGTGTGAGTGCCTCGTGTCTTTTATAGTCAGATTCCATCCCTGAGTGTCCTGCCTGCCTATTGGTCATGTCCTGTTCGCTGGGTGAGATTCACCGGGGGCTGGCGTGAATCCCGCCCCCGTCGGTTGCCGAATTCTCCGGCACTGGAGATTCGGCGGGGGCGGGAACCGCGCCGCGCCGGTTGGCGGGCCCCCCCCCCCCCGGCGATTCTCCAGCCCAGATAGGCTGAAGTCCCGCTGCTGGAATGCCTGTCCCGCCGGCGTGGATGAAACCACCTCTCTTACTGGCGAGACAAGGCTGCGCAGGCGGGCTCCGGGGTCCTGGGGGGGGGCACGGGGCGATCTGGCCCCGGGGGTGCCCCCACGGTGGCCTGGCCCGCGATCGGGGCCCACCGATCCGTGGGCGGGCCTGTGCCGTGGGGGCACTCTTTTCCTTCTGCCTTTGCCACCGTCTCCACCATGGCGGAGGCGGAAGAGACTCCCTCCACTGCGCATGCGCGGGGATGCCGTGAGCGGCCGCTGACGCTCCCGCGCATGCGCCGCCCGGCAATGTCATTTCCGCGCCAGCTGGCGGGGCACCAAAGGCCTTTCCCGCAAGCTGGCGGGGCGGAAAACAGTCCGGCTCGGGCCTAGCTCCTCAAGGTTAGGGGTCGGCCGGTCAAGATGCGGAGGATTCCGCACCTTTGGGGCGGCGCGATGCCGGACTGATTTGCTCCGTATTTGGCGCCGGTTGGCGGACATCGCACCGTTAACGGAGAATTTCACCCTCTGTGTCCATTAGCTGCTTGTCTGTATATCATTATGTGTGTGTCTGCATATCATGACACAGTCCTCTGGCACTTCTGTAGTTGGAGAAGATTTGAAAATATTTATCAGAGCCGTTTTAATCTCCTGCCTTGCGTCTCACAACAACCTGGGATACATCTCATCTGGCCTCAGGGATTTATCCACTTTTAGGCCCATTAAAACTGTTAATACCGCCTCCCGCTCAATGTGAAGTTTATTGATCATAGAATATAAAATCCCTACAGCGCAGAAGGAGGCCGTTCGGCCCATCGAGTCTACACCAACCCTTGGAAAGCACATCCTACCTAGGCCCATATCTCCAACCTATCCCCGTAACCCAGTACCCGATCTAACCTTTCGGGCACTAAGGGATAATTAAGCATGGTCAATCCACCTAATCTACACATCTTTGAACTGTGGGAGGAAACCGGAGCACCAGGAGGAAACTCACACACACACACACGGAGAGAAAGTGCAAACGCCACACTGATAGTCACCCAAGGCCAGAACTGAACCCGGGTGCCTGGCGCTGTGAGGCAGCAGTGTTAGCCACTGTGCCGCCCCTAAAGTATGTCCAGTAAATCACTGTGCACCTCCCTGATTTCTATACCTACATCATCCTTCTCCTGCGTGAACACAGATGCAAAGTATTCATTTAAAACCTCACCTATATCTTCCGGTTCCACGCACAAATTGCCACTTTGATTGCTATGGGCCCTACGCTTATCCTGGTCAACTTTTTGCCCTTAATATACTTATAAAACACCATTGGATTTTCCGTTATTTTATCCACCAGCGCTTTTTAATTATACTCTCATAATTTCTTTCCTAAGTAATCCTCTTCATTTTCTATATTCCTCTCGGGCTTCCGCTGTTTTGAGCCCTCAGTATCTGCCATAAGCCTTCCTTTTTTTCCTTATCCAACCCTTGACATCCAAGGTATTAAATAAGACAGACCTGACAATGGAAGGCTCATAACCCTGTTCTGCGACCTCCAAATGTGCTGAGCAGCCACCTCAATGGAGCTTCCTGCCCCTGGCCGATGCTGGTATTGGACACAGGGCACAGAATCTTAAAGAAGGGCACGAAGATGTGTATAAAGGATGATCTAGAATCTCGGATCTCTCTATCTTTGCACCTTCTTTAACACCGTCATCCGAGAGACCTCCCTGCACCATCTTCCGAGAGACCTCCCCGACGAGCCGATCCGAAGACCAGAACCAGTCCTGGACGAGAGGGGGATCTTAAATCACTACTGCAGCTCCTGAAACATCATGGGCAGCACGTAGCACAGTGGGGCAGCAGGGTAGCACAGTGGGGCAGCACGGTAGCAGAGTGGGGGCAGCACGGTAGCACAGTGGAGGCAGCACGGTACAGCAGTGGTTAGCACAGTTGCTTCACAGCTCCAGTGTCCCAGGTTCGATTCCTGGCTTGGGTCACTGTCTGTGCGGAATCTGCACATTCTCCCCGTGTGTGCGTGGGTTTCCTCCGGGTGCTCCGGTTTCCTCCCACAGTCCAATGGCGGGATTCTCTGATCCTGAGGCTAACTGTTGACGCCATCGTAAACGCCGTCGCGTTTCCCGATGGCGTCAACATGGCCTCAGGAGCAGCAATTCTGACCCCTGCAGGGGGCCAGCACGGCACTGGAGCAACCCACTCCGCTCCAGCTGCTGATCCCGGCGTCAGATGGCCGCTGCGGGTCTGAGCATGCGCAGTGGGACCGGCGACAATGCGCGCATGCACAGTGGGACCGGCGCGGTTGCCGCACAAGCGCAGTGGCTCCCTCCTCCTCGCCGGCCCCGACGCAACATGGCGTAGGGCTACAGGGGCCGGCGCAGATCAAAGAAGGCCCCCAGCCCGAGAGGCCGGCCCGCCGATCGGTAGGCCCAGATCGCGGGCCAGGCCAAGCAGAGGCCCCCCTGGGTCGGATCCCCCTCCTCCCCACCAGGCCATCCCCAGATCCATTCCCGGAGAAGTCCCGCCAGATAAGACCAGGTTAGAATGGCATCGGTGGGACTCGGTTTTTTTTGTACGGCCGCTCGGCCCATTCCGGGCCGAGAATCGCCGGGGGAGGGCCGCGTAGAGCAGCGCCCGACTGGCGCCCCGCTGACTGCACCGGCGCCAATGGTGCCGATTCTCCGCTCTCTGGAGAATCGCGTCCCGGCGCTGGAGCGACGTGGCGGGATTCGCGCGGCCTCCCCGGGGACTCTACGACCTGGCGCAGGCTCGGAGAATCCCGCCCCAAAGATGTGCAGATTGGGTGGATTGGTGATGATAAATTGCCCTTCGTGTCCAAAGAGGATTCGGTGGAGTTACTGGGTTACGGGGATGGGTGGAGGCGTGGGCTTAAGTAGGGTGCTCTTTCTTAAGGGCCGATGCAGACCCGATGGGCCTCATGGCCTCATTCTGTACTGTAAATTCTATGATTCCATGATCAGTCTACTCTCAAGTTCCGAGGAACAGCCTGCCCCAACCTTATTGAATGGGTATTACCAGTCTTTTCAGCCAAACAGTTCAATAATAGTGATATGAATCTGTGGATAGGGTGTAGCAAGTCCTCAGAAGCGCATGTCAGAAGCAGATCGTTAGTGTAGATTTGAAGCTGTTTATTTTAATAGCGTTTGATAAATATTTTTTTCCGTAATAATGGGGAAAGCAACCTATGGTCATCTGGGACTGTGGCAACTTTACTGACTTAATTTAATAAGTGACATGAGACACATCACCCAAAATCTACTGATGATTAATTTCTGACAATATGTACATGATTTGCTAATATATCTTGAGCTCCGTTTGAATAATAGATCCTTGTTCTGAGTGACAGCTCAGTACTAAGTTATTTTATCTGTACCCTTTGCCCATGGCTGTACAATTTTAATATGACTTGTATTTAATAATTCTTTAACAGACGTTTTGGGAATTAAGTCTTTCTACAACTGACAAAGTGTAACAACTGACATTTCTGTCCATTTCTAATCACTATTGCCACTGCCCACATCTAATTTTGTTTGACTCTAAACTCTGATGAAAACGTACATTCTTGTGTGAAACAGAAGAAACAGTGGGCGGGACGGGACGGGGGTGGGGGGGAGTGGGAGAGGAGGGGCGTGGGGCGTCATCAGCAGGACCAGATATCCCGCCAGCGGAAAGCAGAAAATTCTGTCCTCTGTGTTATTGATTTGTAAACATATCAAAAATGAAAGTTTACATCCAATCTATGTGTCAATGTATGGCAGGTGTTACAATTTTAAAACATCTGTTAAAATGTAATATATTTATATTGGATGATGTGTCAAAATTTAGATGTATTCATGCATGAGGTCATATTTATGTTTGCATGAAAGAACAACTAATTTAGAAAATGATATTGTCCATTATTTGGTATGGCTACATTCAACTGTACTGTGCTGGAAATAAATTTGAGCAATAAAAATGCCAATGTACTACTTTTTCACTGCACCCTGAACAAAGAAACAGAGAAACAAAAAAACATGGATCATTACGAGACATATAATTTAATTTAGGTCTACTCAGCAGTTGTAAAGTCCAGGGGCTGGATTCTCTGCCAGCAGGATGCTCGTTTTGCTAGCAGCCCCAAGGTTTCCTGACAGCGAGGGGCTGCCCCACAATGGGAAACCCCATTGAGCAGCCGGCGTAATGGAACATCCCGCCGGTGTGCTGAAACAGAAATGTGGTGCGGCAGGGAGGAGAATCCAGCCCCAGATACTTGATTTAAACCGCTTTCATTTCCAAAATGAGTTAACATTTCAGGTCACTGACGCGTGTTCCCATGAAAGGTCATCAACCTGAAACATTAGGCTAAATTTTGCCATGAAATCAAGAACCCGAAGTCAGGGCAATTCCCGGTCCCTACCCCACCTGTTGTCTGACATCTCCCACCTACCCCCAGTTTGATCATACAGCAACAGTCAATAGAAGGCTCTCTCCTGTTTGCCATCCAATGCAGACTGTTGAAATGGGAGCCACGTGCCAGAGGCAATGAGTGCAGGTTATAGAAGTGCATTCCAATGAAGGCCAACAGCCCTCACTGCAATGCGAGTGGGAGAGCTGCTGAGGACCAGGCTGATGGAGTAACATTGAGGCAGTTCAGCCACTGATAACATCCGTGGAACAGTTGAAAAGCTACGTGTATATGGCTATCAGAGGCTTCCATCTCCCCTATTTCTGAACACAATGGCAAGGGTGCGATTTGGGAAGACAGCTAACTTACCATTTGCTGCCCATGAGATCAAAAGCCTCCCAACTTACGCAGTTCCAATCTTCTAATGTGAAGCTACCTCCTCTCATCCTTTAATCAGTCAAAGAACCCAAGCGTCACTTTGACATTTTGAATCTGAACAAAAGTAGTGTTTAGTTGCCATGCAGTTATCTGCTGCCACTTGAAGCCCACCAGCAGGAAATATGCTAAGATGCATCATGGACTACACCCAAGGTGCAGTGTTCCAAAATTCCATACCCTCCTGGCCTCTAAAGCCACCTCCACAGGGATCTGAAATGTTATCCCGTTAACTCTGTTATTCTCTCTCTACAGATGCTGCCAGCGTTTCTACCATTTTCTGATTTTACTAACCCTACTGCTTCTCAGAGCACACCTCTTTGAAAGGACAGGAAATTGGGCAACTCTGATGCTATTTAAAGAAGGTCGGCATCTCATAAAAAGGAATGTAGCTGAACACAGAAATGAATACTTCTGAATAGAGAAATTACTGAATGACCTCTGGTTTGGGCCCTCAGGTTGTGCAAGGTTGCTTTGAAGACCATGGCGCAAGTCGTGGTCAAAAATAGGGAGATTGCATTCCCTTCAGGACAGTTGGACTCCACCTAAACCAGTGTAGGACCAGGGTCTCAGCAGAAAGGATAAAAAGGGTAGATCACAAGGACTTGAACATAGGAAATGGGCCTGGGGGGAGTGGATTCCGGTAGAAAAGGCAGCATAAATAATAACTCAAAAACAAATGAAAGGGCACAAGATTAGAATAACATAAATTGTGCTTGAGGTAAAGGGATAACTAAATAAGAAAAATGTGACTAAAATATTACAGCAGAAAGACAGGTTGATGTGTGGGTAAATTAGAATTGGTGTATAAGGAGCAAATTGTCAGAACTGCAGAAGAAAATACAACTTAAAGCGTTTGACATGGTCACCATTACCAATGCATGGCTATGAGATGATCAGGACTAGAAACTAAATTAACCAGGTTCGTAGGTCGACAGGTAAGATCAGGGAAAGAGGAGGAGTAGGATGAAACCATTTCAATAATAAGAGAGGTTACTTCAAGAGGTAAGGAGGTGGTGGGGATTCTAAGGGCAGAATTAAGAAATAGAAAAGGACTTAAGGCTGTAGTCTTATCAGGTCCCTTGTGCCAACTGTGAAGAGGTAGAATTTATAAATGCAGAGATGAGCCAAGCATGTAGCAAAGATGGAATAGATTTAATGAAGGATTACATACAAACACGTGAATAAGGAACAGAAGTAGGTCCCTCGATTCTGCATCACCATTTAATAAGATCATGGCTGACCTGATAGTAGCCTCAAATCATCATTCCGCCACCTATCACAGGTAACCTATCACAACAACAGCAGAAAACGCTGGACAATCTCAAGAGATCTGACAGCATCTGTGGAGAAGGAATGGAGCTAACACTGCAGGGGGATTCTCAAAAAATGGGGTTATGTCCCCACGCTGGCGGAAAAACCGGCGGCAATGACTCTGGCATCAATGGCCCCCAAAAGTGAGGAATTCTCACTTTTCTACGGGGCTAGGATGCCGCCGGAGTCGTCCCCGCTGCTCCAGCCAGCAGGGAACGGCCCACGCGAGTCCGCGCATGTGCGGGATGGCCGGCGTATTTCCGTGCATGCGCAGGGGTTCCCTTCTCTGCGCCGGCCCCCGGGCAATATGGCAGAACCCTACAGGGACCTGGTGCGGAGTAAAGAAAGCCCCCACGGAACCAGCCCATCCACTGATTGGTAGGCCCCGATTGCGGTCCCGGCTACCGTGGGGGGCCCCCCGGGATCCGATCCCCCTGCCCCCCTCCAGGACGGCCCCCGCACACTCACCTGCCAGGTCCCGCCGTGTGGGAGGTGAGCAAACCACGGTGGTGGGACCTGGCCAAACTCGTTGGCCACTCGGCCCATCGGGGCCCGGAGAATCGCCGGGGGGGAGCAGCTGTCAACTGCCCCCGACCAGCGTTGCGGCGATCACGCCGGTGCCCCAAAAACGGCGCCAGAGAATGGGGAGGTCGGCGATTCTCGCACCTCCCCGCCAATTCTCTGACCCGCCGCCAGATCGGAGAATCCCGGCCTTCGAGTCTGGATGACTGTGAGAGATTGTTCAGCATTTTCTGCTTTTGTTTCAGATTCCAGCATCCGTAATAATTTCCATTTACTGATAACCTATCATCCCCTTTCTTATCAACAATCTATCCACCTCTCCCTTAAAAATATTCAAAGACTGCTTCCACTGCCTTTTCAGGAAGGGTGTTCCAAAGACTCACGACCCTCTGAGTGGAAGAATTCACCTCATTTCCATCTTAAATGAGTTATCCCTTATTTTTAAACAGTGACCCACAGTGACAGTTCTCGATACTCCCACAAGAGGATACATCCTCTCCACATCCACCCTGTCAAGAATCCTCAGGATCTTATATGTGTAAATCTCACCGCTTATTCTTCTAAACTCCAGCGGATACAAGCCTAACCTGGCCAACCTTTCCTCATAAGGCAGTGAGCCGATTCCAGGTATTAGTCTGGTAAACATACTCTGAACTGCTTCTCACACATTTATATCCTTCCTTAACTAACATAACCAATACTGTACATAGTACTCCAAAAGTGGTCTCACTAGTGCTCTGTCCAACTGAAGCATAACCTCCAAATTATTTTAAAATTACCTTCACAATAAACAATAACATTCTACTAGTTTTCTTAATTACTTGCGATACCCACAAATGACATTTATGTGATTCATACACTAAGATACCCAGATCCCTCTGCATCTCAAAGCACTGCAATCTCTCACCATTTAGATAATATGCTTCTCTCATATTCTTCTTGCCAAAATGGAAACTTTCACATTTCACCACATTATGTTCCATTTGCCAGATCTTTGCCCACTCTCTTAATCTATTTATATATTTTTATAGCCACCTGATGGTCTATGTAACTTTCATATATATTCACATATAAACACATTAAACACATTAAAGAAGCCATCCCCTATGGACAAGCTCTCCGTATACACAGGATCTGCTCAGACGAGGAGGAGCGTAACAGACATCTACAGATGTTGAAAGATTCCCTCGTACGAATGGGATATGGCGCTCATCTCATCGATCGACAGTTCCAACGCGCCACAGCAAAAAACCGCATCGACCTCCTCAGAAGACAAACATGGGACACGACCGATAGAATACCCTTCATCGTCCAGTACTATCCCGGAGCGGAGAAACTACGACATCTTCTTCACAGCCTTCAACACGTCATCGATGAAGATGAACATCTTGCCAAGGTCATCGCCACCCCCCCACTACTTGCCTTCAAACAACCGCGCAACCTCAAACAAACCATTGTTTGCAGCAAACTACCCAGCCTTCAGAACAATGACCATGACACCACACAACCCTGCCATGGCAATCTCTGCAAGACGTACCAGATCATCGACATGGATACCACCATTACACGTGAGAACACCATCCATCAGGTACGCGGTACATACTCGTGCGACTCGACCAACGTTGTCTACCTCATACGCTGCAGGAAAGGATGTCCCGAAGCATGGTACGTTGGCGAGACCATGCTGACGCTGCGACAACGAATGAATGGACATCGCACGACAATCACCAGGCAGGAATGTTCCCTTCCAGTCGGGGAACACTTCAGCAGTCAAGGGCATTCAGCCTCTGATCTCCGGGTAAGCGTTCTCCAAGGCGGCCATCAGGATGCGCGACAACGCAGAATCGCCGAGCAGAAGCTTATAGCCAAGTTCCGCACACATGAGTACGGCCTCAACCGGGACCTGGGATTCATGTCGCATTACATTCATCCCCCACCATCTGGCCTGCGTAATCCTACCAACTGTCCTGGCATGACACAATTCACCTCTTTAACCTGGGGTTACCCCATCTCTGGATCTGTAAAGATTTAATCACCTGCTAATGCTCGTATTCCAAGCATTGTCTGGCATCTTTGAATCTGTCTATTCATATGTTTCTGGAACATACCTCTTCATTCACCTGAGGAAGGAGCAGCACTCCGAAAGCTAGTGACATCGAAACAAACCTGTTGGACTTTAACCTGGTGTTGTAAGACTTCTTACTGTGCTCACCCCAGTCCAACGCATCTCCACTTCGTATATATTGGAATAGGAAGACTAGTTCATGTCAATAAATCAGTCATGTCACGAAGCAATGCATTTAAGATAATTTTCTGAAGCAATAAATTCTAGAACCAACAAAGGGACATGCCACATTAGATTTTGTACTGGGTAATGAGCCAGACTTGGTTAACAGCTTAATATTGTGCAAACATTTATCTGAAGCAGTTATACTATGAATGAGTTCAACATGGTATTTGAAATGAAAAAAGGGAAAACAGCTTCTAGGATTCTAGATTTTATAAGGTCAACTTCAATGTGATGAAACTGAGATTGTTCACAGTATACTGTGAAAATCTATTAATGAGTAAAATGACAAAACGAACATTTTCAAAAAGCATTGAATGTGATACAGAACCAGTTATTATTACTCAGGTACAAAAGCTTGATTTTCCAAAACCACAGTCATAAAAACCAAAGAGGTAAGAGGCAACATAGAAATAAGAGAAAACGTCTAAAAGAATCCCTGGAAAAATGCAAAAAAGGATCCTGATTCTATCAAAAGGGAGACAAATGAAGAATGGTAAAAGGTGATAAAATGGTAAGAGCTACAAAAGTGAATTGTGAACCAAAGATTTGAGGAAAATCAATTGAATTATATTGTAATTATATAACAATTGTATTAGAAAAAAAAATTAAATATTGTCATCACCTTGCTGTATTTGGGCCCAGAATGCTTCAGTATCTGAGCACTGTGCAATCCTCAGTCGACATGTCCACATCTGACCTTTTGTTGGAGGGAAGGTCACTGTTGAAGCAGTCAAAGGTATTGTACTTTGATGCTATGCTTATGAACTCTTTCAGTAATGTTGTGGGGCTGAGCTGATTATCCTCCAACAACCACAGCCATCTTGCTTTGTATTAAATATGACTCCAACCAGTGGAACATCTGAGCATAGGTGAGCAGGCGATTGCTCAGTAAATGCTGTATGATAGCACTACCAATGACACCTTCTATCACGTTGCTGATGACTGAGGGTAGATTAATTGGCTGGATTAGATTTGTCCCGCTTTTTGTGGACAGTACATATCTGTGCAATTCTGCACATTGTCAGGTAGATGTGAGTTTTCTGCCTACAATGGAAGAGTTTGGCTAAGGTTGTGGCTAGTTCTGAAGTGTAAGTCTTCAGTATTACAGCTGGAATGTCATCAGAAGGCGAATGGCGTTTCTAAAACGAATGCCGTAATGGCTGCAAGTCTGTGGGCCGTGAAACTGAGGACTCCCCCTCGGAGGCGTCTTGTGTCTCCATCTCGGAGCCGGAGTCAAGAACCTCCATTATCTCGCCGTCCGTATGTCCGTGGGCTTCTGTAATGACCTGAGAAGGCCATGAGCGCGGCACCAGAGGGACATCTCAAGGATGAACATCTACCGTGGTAGTTGCTGCGGCTGGAAAAGCGACCTCCAGGGACAGGAAATCTGTGGAAGAGGCAGCCTTCTGGACCAAATGTGGTCTAAATGCTTGTATTGAATACGACCCATAGCTTGCACCTGGTAAGAAATTGGACTCGTTCATCACAAGATAACGCCAGGGACCCACTGAATTTTGAAAAAACACCCGGTCTCCGGGCGCAAACTGCCGGATAGGCAGATGTCAAGAAGGGCCATGTCCCTGCCATTCCTGATTTGGTGTACTTTCACGCCAATGTCCAGGAAAACCATGCTGAGGTGGGTACAAAGTCTGCAGCCCATTAGCAGTTCCATGGGAGATACCCCAGTCACTGCATGGGGAGTGGTCCTATACGAAAACAAAAGAATGAGCCAGTCTACTGTCAATGGACCCGGAAGACTATTTTTTGATGCCCCGTTTGAAAGTCTGGACTGCGCGTTCCACCAACACATTGGAAGCCGAGTGGTACGGAATGGTACGGATATGTCGTTCATCTTCATGAACCCCATACACTCCTCACTTGTGAAAGAAGTGCCATTGTCCGTGTCGGGGAGGCCATGCATGCAAAAAGATAAACGCATCCACTGGCGAGGATGGTTGCGCGGGACGTTGTTCCCGCCATCCTATGCACCTCCAGCACATCGATTGGGCATTGATCAATAAGAGGAACATGGGTCCTTGAAAAGGGCCGGAGAAATCTGCATGCAAGTGCGCCTAAGGCCACCTTGGCCATTCCCAGTGATGCAGGGGCACTTCAGGCGGAAGTTTCTGAGGCTCTTGGTAAATGGAGGATTGTTGGGCCACCTTCGGCGTTGAGGCTCGGCCACCAGACGTAACTCTGTGCAAACATTTTCATTTTGATCACGCCCAGCTGACCTTTGTGGGAGTCCTTTAGTATCAGCTCCTGCCCTTTTTCTGGGACGACTACACGCATCCCCCACAAGAGGATCCCATCCTCGCCAGTTTTGTAAGAACCATGAAGAATCCAGCACGAGTTTGTCAAGTCAAACAGAAAATAACTTTATTCATAACAATATGTACACAGCAGCAGTAGTTCACCACTGCTTCGTTCACTCGCCAGTACCACACTGGCCAGCTCTATTTATACTGGTGCAACGCCTAATAATTTCCCCATGGCCCCCTCATTGGGGGAGCTCATATACCCCAAGAGTAATTTTGTCCTGTGAGCTCCTCTCCTATGGATTTTGAACTTTACAAGTTGTTGTTCCATACACCCTGTAAAACAGACGAAAGGAGAGATTTGCTGTTGCCTCTTTTATTTGAAGCTGAGTGACAGCTATGGGGAGCAGCAAAGAGGGAAAGAAATCTCTACAGATGAAGGTTTGGCTTTGCCTGGATTGAGCTCCAGCCTGGGACTGGATTTACACGCTGCCTGTCTTCCTCCCTGCATTTCCACAGCCTGCAGCAAAAGGAAAGAAGGAGGGGCTGGGACTGTTTGCTGCTTGTTTCATCTGCAGGGCCCTAGGGTCTGAGGCTTCCCAGCAAACAAGAGGTTGCTGCAACACGTGGATGGAAAGGAATGTTGGTGCATCTGGACTTTATTTCTTTTTCATCTACCAATTGCGCTGTGACGGGGTAACATCCGTGGACTGTTTTGCTGGGCCCCTGCTAGGCTGAAGACCCTGTCCCCCACCGACCCATCGCTGAATCGAAGACCTTTTGGGAGACCAGCCCACTAGCCTTTCCCCATCGTGCTTGAGCACTGGCCCATCTTTTTGTACCCCACCTTCCTGCTCCTCCCTCCGCTCTCTTCCCTTACACTTGGGGCACCAGTCCATTCCCCTGTGCCCCATCATCCTGTGTCTTCACGCCCTTCTTCCCTATTGTCCACCACTGAGTGGGTTGGTGGCAATGGCATCTACGCCAGTGGTGGGCCCTCTAAAGCCACTTATGAGGGAGAGGTGGCCTCCACCCACCCCACTGCTCCCGAGGCTCCACCACCGTTTTGTCTTTTGACACAGAAACCCGGGATGAAGTGTTACGTCCACCCTCATGTCAATCAAGACCTGCCTCTGTGCTTTGGCCGAAGTTGTCAGCCCTTCGGCCATAGTTGCAGCCTTTAAGGTGTATGGCAAGGATGGCTTCTTTCTGAGAGCTGAGTGGACGGTCCACCTCGCCATGGAAAAGAGACTCCCGCTGGTAGAATCTACCTGGCAGTGGACCCGCTGGAGGCCACTTTCGAGAGAGTTATTCTCTCTATTGTCCCGCCCTTTGTGCCCACGGAGCTCCATCTCCCCCACCTCCATCTACTGATGGAGGTCTGGTCCGGGGTGGTGCCGCTCCCGCTCGACCTCAGAGTCCCCACCCTCAAACATATTTTCTCCTTCTGGTGCCAGACCTTTGTTCGCCTGGACCGGGCGGAGGTCCTTGAAGGGGCTTTTGAGATCCCTTTGGGGATAAAATCTACCACATCTTCTGGTCCGCGGTTGGTGCCTTCTGGTCTGTGGGTAGCGTAGAAAAAATTACCCCACCTCTAATGCTGCTGCACCCACTAAGGCAGCTTTAGTAGGTGTTGTCGCCCCATCTCCTTCCACTGGCCCTGCAACTAACACAATGTTGGGGGGAGCTATGCCGGTGCCCACCGATACCTCAGCTGCCGGCGTGGAGGTGAGGCAACAACCGTGTGGCCGGAAGGCGTAGAAGAATACAAACAAGACAGTTCGACAGCGGTCGGTTTTGGATCCCTCTGATCCTGACTGACTCAGTCCCCCTGACTACCGGCTCGGGTGCAGCCATCACCCAGCAACACCCCCAGCCCAGTGACATTTTGTTATTGGATGCCGGGCCCGACGACATTTCTGTGCAGGCCCCTATGGATGGCGGCGGTGAGGTGCGCTACCTCAACTCAGAGGGTGCTCTGCCCCAGCTGCAAATTCAAGGGTGGGGCATTGAGGGACGAGGAAACAGCCAGCGGCAGACCTTCAGAGTTAGAGGTCTCCCCGTTGCGTGACCCTCTCCCCCGCAAACGGCGTCACACCAGGTTTGTTCCCATTAATGTCACGCCCAGTCCCCGAAAGAAAAGAGGCAAGGGGATAGTGAGGAAAACCCAGAAGCAGTCGCTGCCCCCCAACCTCCTAAGCAAGATGCTTTGGGGTCGGACGGGACACTCGGGGACCCGTTCCGCCCAGTGCAATTTAGCCTTCCGGACTTGTTCAATTTCTCAGGGGAGGGGGGGACAGCGATAACTCCCTGTTTCTTGGGTTCTTAGGAGGTTATGGTTTGGAATACCCTGTGTCCCAACCGCTGTCTTCAGGCACCTCCGCCACCATCCCTGAGCTGTTTCGGGAGTTGTATCCGGGGCCTTCCAGTGACTGGGCGGCGGGGACAGAGCAGGCCCTGGGTTAGTTCGTGGGCCCATGTCGCCCACAGCACTCAGTGTGGTGGATGACCAGGGTCTGGAAGGCGACTTCCCGAAGGCTGTCAACTGCCCGATGTTGGGAGTGGAGGGTGCACGTGAGACTCTCTGCAGTGGGGTGCGGGGCTCATTCGGGCCTGACACTCTGTGGCCCCTTGACCCCTTGAATCTGTCACATTATAATTGAGGGTAATTTTTTTTCTCTGCGTCCATCGATAGTTCAGGCAGTGCCCTATTGGGCCCTTCTCCACTAACCCCCCCCTGTATGTTGGTACAGAGGCGAGGGTTTCAATTTCTCAACACAAAATTAGTGTTTGTACCGTTTGGCTTTGTACAACTGTAATGTTTACCGTTTTTAACAAAAAATATTTCATGGGATAACCAATAGTCCCCAGTCAAGAGGATTCAGGCAGGTTGTAACAGTAATGCATGACATACCTGATTGAACTTTTTAAAGAGGTGGCTAAGGTAATGGACAGATCAAGGGCGGGATTCTCCGACACCCTGCCGGGTCGGAGAATCCCCGGGGGGAGGCGGAAATCCCGCCCCGCCATCCCGTCGCCGGCTGCCGTATTCTCCAGCGCCGTTTTCGGGCGGGGACGGGACAGCGGCCCCCGCGACGATTCTCCGGACACGGATGGGCCAAGCGGCCGTCTATTTTTGGCCAGTCTCACCGGCGTGAATCACTCAATTCATGTACTGTGGGACCTGGCAGGTAAGTCGGTGGGGATGGTCCTTGGGGGGTCGCGGGGGGATCCGACCCCGGGGGGGGGTCCCCCACGCTGGCCTGGCCCGCGGTCACGGCCCACCGATTTGCGGGCGGGCTTGTTCCGTGGGCGCACTTCTTCCTTCCGCGTCGGGCCCCTGTAAGGCTGTGCCATATTGTCCGGGGGCCGGCGCGGAGAAGAGAACCCCCAGCGCATGCGCAAGAATATGCCGACCGGTCCACGCATGCGTGGAATCACCATGGCGGTTCCGCGCATGCGCAAACTCGCGGCGGCCCTTCGCCTCCGGCTGGAGCAGCGCCAAGCCCACGGCATCCACCTAGCCCTCTAGACAGGTGAGAACTCCTCACCTTGGGGGGCCATTGATGCTGGAATCATTGGCGCCGGTTTTCCCGCCGGCGTGGGAACTTAGTCCCCAGAAGGGAGGATCCCGGCCCATATGTCTATGGGTGTTAGTTATCTGAACTGCCATAAAGCATTTGAAAAAGTTCCTCATAAGCGACTGCCAAGTCAAGTTGAAACTCAGAGAGTTGAGGGCTCATTGTTGGCCTGGTTAGGGAATAATATTGGCCAGGCACTTCACTGGCAGAAGGAGACTAACAGTGACCCATAGAGATCTATATTAGGGCCTCCACCATTCACTGTATATGAAGACTTAGGAAACCACGTATCCAAATTTGCCAATGACACAAAGATATAAGGCATTGTAAGCAGTGAAGATGAAAGCATAACATTTCAGGGGTATTAATAGGCTAAGTTAATGGGCTATGGCAAATGGATTTCAATGTAGGTAAATGTGAGGTCATCCAGTTTGGACATAAATTTTAAAAAAGCAAGAAATAGCGGTAGTCCAAAGAGACTTGGAGTCCCTGGTACTGAGATCATTCTGATGTTAAGAACACATATGAAAGATAATGGAATATGAAGGTTAACTGGTGGTTTTATCAAATTGTTCAAGATATTAAGACAACCAGATAGGATAGGTACAGAGAAACTCTTATCTTTGGTGGAGGAATCTAAGATGAGGGGGTACCATCTAAAAATTAGAGCTGGACATTCAGAAACTTGGGAACATCAGACATAGGAGTAACAAATAGGCCATTCATTCCTTCGAACTTGCTCCACTATTCATTAAGATCATGGCTGATCTGGTTGTGACTGCAATTCTACCTTCCTGTCTGACTCCCTTGTATATCAAAAAACTGTCTAACTTTGCCTGGAATAAATGTAATGGCCCAGCTCCCATTGCTTTCTCGGGAAGAGAATTTCACAAACTAATGACCCTTAAAAAAAAGTCCTCATCTCAGTCTTAAAAGGGAAATCTTTTATCCTTAAACTGTGACCCGTATTTCTAGTCTCCCCCATAAGTGAGGGGATTCTCCTAGTATCCACCCTATTAAGTCCCCTCAGAATCTTATATGTTTCAATAAGATCACCTCTCATTCTTCTAAACTTCAATGGGCACAGGCCCAACCTATTCATCATTTCTACATAGGATAAACGCTTCATCACAGGAATGATTCGATTGAAACTTCTCTGAACTGCTTCTCACGCAATTAAATATTTTTTTCAAAAAGAAGACCAAAGCTGTAAACTGTATTCCAGATGTGGTCTCACCAAGGCGCTGCACAGCCACTGTAAAACTTTCATACTGATATCTTTCATTCCCCTTGAAATAATCACCAACATTCCATTTGCCTTCCTAATCAATTGTTGTACCTGCATATTAACCTTTTGTGATCAGGACATCCAGATTCCTCTTGCCATCGAGTTCTGCAATCTCTCTCCATTTAAATAATACACTGATTTTCCAATGTTCTTGTCATGGGGGCAAGTTCACATTTCCCCACATTCTACTCAAAACTATTAATTTTTTGCCCAATCACTTAACTTATCTGTAACCCTTTGCAGACTCTCTACTGCCTCTTGAGAACTTACTTTTTGAGCTATCTTGGTGTCATAAGCAAATTCAGCTACCATTCAATTGGTCCCTTCATCAAAGTCATTGATGCAGATTATAAATAGTTGAAACCCCACACTGATTCCTGTGCACTCCATTAGTTACAGCTTGCCAACCCCAAAAATGCCCATTTATCTCTACTCTCTGCTTCTTATTGGCTAACCAATTCTTCATCCATGACCACCGGTGGTCAATACAGCTTTCGTCGTTTTCATACTACTTTTCCTCTCCCCATGCTCTACCTTCAATGCTTGCCATGCAGGCATTGGTTTGGGCTGGCCCCATAGTATGGAAAAGTTATATAGTGTTCAGCTCACAACCACAAATCAAGAAATATGGTGCAGGGATGTATTGTAGTGTTCCTCGTAAATAGTGGGATAAAATGTTGCTTGAACTCAACAATCATATAGACACTGAGCACACTCTCAGTCATTTGTTCCCAGGTTCCTGGCATGAGCCTTGTCAGGATACTATATCCGTGGGCATCCAACAGCCAGCACGTAATGTGCCAGGATTGTGCTCAGCATATTGGCTCAGTATAAATGAATCACCGCTGCAAGTAAACTGGGCACAGACTTGCACTGCTTGTGGCCACAAACAAGTAACACATCCGAGGAGTAGTTTCCCCTCTACTGAGCGAGACGCCAGCTTACTGATGGGGTGTTCACAGGAGAATGAAACCTTGTAAGCTGAGCAAAGTCTGATGCTCCATCATCCTGCTTTGTTTTGTCTATGGGGAATGTGATGCATGTGTTTCATCCAGAGTTTGATCCCTCCTCTACCAAACCCAAAAGCAGACATACCAGATTAATAATGGGCAGATGGTATATCTTACAAAGTAAAGTCACCATAGTCCCAGATGACCATAGGTTGCTATTCCCTTTGAAGGGAGAGCTGATTGGTGGTGATTTAACCTGAGGATCACCACACTTCAGGTAAGGGGCAAGGTTGAGATGGGGGGGGGGGGGATTTCATGAGGAACCTCAGCCGGTTCGGAAATGAACCCATGCTGTTGGCCTCACTTTTCATCACAAATCAGCTGCCCAGGCACCTGAGCTAAACCAGCCCCCAGTAGGATCACTTATGAATGCAAAATGAGTATTAAAAATGTTTAGAAGTGAACTAGTAGCCGAAGATTACAAACCAGCAACTCACATGTATGGAGAGGCTAATCCATTGAACCAACTGATTGTTAGAGCCATGAGTTGCTGGGTAATATCAGTACAAAGTAAAACAGGACCTGGTCTGGGTCAATTTTACATTCGAAGCCTACAACTAGGGTATGTAATAATTTCCAGAGGTTTTCATATTCATTCATGGGACACGGGCAACACTGCCCTGGAGAAGGGAAATTAGGAATTGCAATAAATGCTGGCCCAGCCAGCAATGCCTATATCCCCATGAATTTAAAAATAAGCCTATAGCTTGTATGCTGGATGCCAACAGAGGCATCCAATCTGATACGGCAGGCCCCTTCCAGCAATGGGTGGGTGACATATGCTCTGCACTGTACAGGAACTTAGTTGCAGTTTTATATCTAAAAATGAGTGCAGTGTCATCCAATTTCGAGGTTTCATAAACATTGATCATATGAATGGTGTGATTCGCACTTTCCTCGAAAGATAATGGGCGTGATTCTCCGTTTCTGAGACTAAAGGCCGGATTCTCCGATTTTGAGGCTGTGCCCGGAGCATGTGTCTAGTCTTACAACCAAAAAGTCGGGGCCACCCCCACACCAATGCTCCGCCCGGTGGCGGGCTAGCAGCCGCGCCACCTAAAGCCCCCGGCTTCACCTGCAGATACGGACAGAGAACTGCCTGGTCCGTGGTCGTGCATGCGCACGGCGGCGACCTGCAGTGGTCGTGCCGTACAATGGAGCGCCGGACATGCGTGAATCCAGCCTGCCAGATAGTGCACCCACCGTAACCCCGCTCGCCACCCCCGGACCACTCCCCACCAGTCCCCCCAACCCCCGCCAATGGCCCCCCGGCCAGTGGAACGGCTCCCCCCATGACTGTGGCGGTGCTGGACACAGTCCGCAGCCACCACACGAGGTCCCGAAAACTGTGAGCCCACGTGTCCCACACCGTTGGGAAGTCGGCCCATCGGGGGCGGGCCTCAGGTGACATCCTAAGGCTGTCCCAACGGCGTGCGGTGTACTCAGCGCTGACTCTGTTTTTGAGGGTGTGGAACATCTGAAAAACGGCGCCATCCCCGATTTCGGCGTCAAAACGGATTCTCCGACCAATCGCCGAATGCGATTTCGGCGACGGCAACCGGAGAATGCAGCCCCAAGTGTTGGCGCCAATGAAAAATCGGCGCAACCTGCCTGATTCTGCTACATTTGAGGGACTAGCACCGGTGACGCATAGATCACAATCGATTTTAATGAAAAATGGTGCGGGATTCGCCGGGTTTGTGATTGACACTCAGGATGCTTCCAAGTTGCAGCGCCATATACACATTACACACCCCACACACACTTATCCCAGCCAAAATGATGGCACTGGTTGTGCTGGAGTACTGCCATATAGCTGATAGGTCAGCTGGGGCCAGAGGGCATCCAGGGGTTGCCCTGGAGGGACACCAATACAACCCATGACACCAGGTTCAAAGTGGGCTGTTAGCAGTGTGCCCAGCTGTATGGCTGACTTGCCAGCTGTGGCAATGGTGTTCCATAGCCACCCACCCCGACCCCACAGCCCAGGCCACCCCTCACTACTCCCCCCAGCTCTGGCAGAATCCCACCAGCAGGCGGCACAAATGTCAGCAAACTATGGTGATGTCGGACACCTTCCGTACTACCTCTCTCTCCCTCAGCAGTTGCCATGCTGGTTTCACAATTTGTAAAAGCATAAGTGAACCGTGCCATTGGGAACTCGGTGCATCTGAGGCAGAGAATCGCAGAGGCCCCAGAGAATATCGGGTCGGGCCCGCTAATGACATGCAAACGGTGTCTACTGTACCCTCAGAGTGAAACGCATTGACGCCGTTTTCAAGGTGATGGAGTATCGCGATTTGTCGTTAAATCGGCACCTGCCGCGATTTTGCCATCGGAAGCTGTTCTCGGCCCAATCACATTTTCCGATTTCACTGTCATAATCATGGGGCGAAATTCTCCGGAAACGGCGCGATGTCCGCCGACTGGCGCCCAAAACGGCGCAAATCAGACAGGCATCGCGCCGCCCCAAAGGTGCGGAATGCTCCGCATCTTTGGGGGCCGAGACCCAACATTGAGGGGCTAGGTCAGCACCGGACGAATTTCCGCCCAGCCAGCTGGCGGAAAAGGCCTTTGGTGCCCCGCCAGCTGGCGCAGAAATGACATCTCCGGGCGGCGCATGCGCAGGAGCGTCAGCGGCCGCTGACGGCATTCCCGCGCATGCGCAGTGGAGGGAGTCTCTTCCGCCTCTGCCATGGTGGAGACCGTGGAGGAGGCGGATGGGAAAGAGTGCCCCCACGGCACAGGCCCGCCCGCGGATCGGTGGGCCCCGATAGCGGGCCAGGCCACCTTGGGGGCACCCCCGGGGCCAGATCGCCTCGCGCCCCCCCCCCCCCCAGGACCCCGGAGCCTGCCCGCACCGCCTTGTCCCGCCGGTAAAGGAGGTGGTTTAATTTACGCCGGCGGGACAGGCATTTTAGCGGCGGGACTTCGGCCCATCCGGGCCGGAGAATCGAGCGGGGGGGCCCGCCAACCGGCGCGGCGCGATACCCGCCCCCGCCGAATCTCCAGTGCCGGAGAATTCGGCAACCGGCGGAGGCGGGATTCACGCCAGCCCCCGGCGATCCTCCGACCCGGCGGGGGGTCGGAGAATCTCGCCCCTGGTTTCTGTGTTTTCAGAAATGAAATTCTTAGGAAACTGAAATGAATCCTAATCGCAGTAGCTCTTTGAACTTGAAGTTACGCTAATATTTGTGTAGTGGGCTTTCAAGGTTTCATGATGAAGACAAGATCCTGTCTTTACAGGAAACAAAAGATTCATATAAAATTATTTACAACAAGCAAACTAATCATAATGACCAATAATAAATGAAAGGATGGAGAGAGGCATTTGTGAATGTGGGCCTCTTAATACACAGAAATGGACTAACAACCTGTTGAAGAGTTGTAATTGTCTATTGGTGTTGACCTATGAACCTGCTCCATTTGTGGATTTGGAAAAAGGTACTAAGAATAAATTTACTGCTAAAGTAACAAATCTGCACAACCGTATTCACATATCTCACAGGTTGGAAACCCCTTTTACCCACTTAGTGAACTTTGGCATAAACAAGATCAAGAAACTTCTTGTTTCTTCCATACAGAGTATCAGGGGATTACACATCTCTCCACCATCTGTCACACTACCAAACAGTAAATTGCCTGAAAGCTGGATGATACAATTCCTAATTATGTTCAAGAAAGCAAGTCTCATAATCCAAAAATTAAATTTCTGTACGGAATGGCAATTTGCAAGATTGTTCCATCACTGGAACAGAATTGTCTAATTTATATTAATGCATCAAAGTTACTTAGCATGCCACAAAAAAGGTCATTTTTTAAACAATTTGTTAAAATGAAATCTCTGTTTGTTGTACTACCACTACATGAAGCATTCAGTGTGATTCATAAAATATTAGTTCTCAGTAGTGCTGAACAATAAATCAAGTAAAACTGAAGTCTTAGATTGTTGACATGGCTATCTTTCGAGGAAATTGCAAATCACATCATTAGTCTGACCAAAGTTAATGAAAAGACCTGACTATTAAAACTCTTCTCAGATGTCGATGTCTATATCCAAGACAGGCTTTACAAGGCCCAACAACCATAACCTCAGCTTACTTATTAAATGCATTTATTCAACCAGAATACTATTCATATCCTTGCTTTGGCAGAATTATGCAACACAGGCTTCATGTTGCACATTTATTATTCTGCGTTCAATCCTTCCATTTGTACAGACTGTCTAGAATAATAACTTCAGAAGTCCCATTATCAATTACTTAAGCTTTATTTTTCTTGTGAAGTACATGCAGTAATGCAAACTACTTAACCTTTGCTCAAAAAGCTCCATGGATGACAAGCAACAGTGCACAAAATAGATGAAAAAGTTTTCTAATCAAGGAGAAATAAAAAATAAGGAATCATTTTGATGACTGTACATTAGAATTCACTTAATTTAACCACTGATCAACAAGTGGTTAACAGTGGCTAGCACTATTGCTTCATAGTGCCAGGGTCCCAGGTTCGATTCCCGGTTTGGGTCTGTGTGGAGTCTGCACGTTCCACCCGCGTCTGCATGGGTTTCCTCCGGGTGCTCCAGTTTCCTCCCACAAGTCCTAAAAGACGTGCTGTTAGGTGAATTGGACATTCTGAATTCTCCCTCAGTGAACCCGAACAGGCGCCGGAGTGTGGCAATGAGGGGATTTTCACAGTAATTTCATTGTAGTGTTAATGTAAGTCTACTTGTGATAATAATAAAGATTATTAAAAAGAAAGGATTCATTTTCAGGACTGTAAACAATAGTGTTGTAATATGCCTATGAGGGATAACAGCATCACATCACAAGAAGGGAACTGTGTCATATGATTCAGTCTTAGTTTAGTTATGCTTTGAGTAGAACACACAGCTTTATGATGTTTTCAAGCTTTATACCTATGCATAATTGAGCTGACAACATGTTTACCCAATCCCCTATGTTTGATTGGTGCCTTATATCTCGTACAGTAAATATGTCCGCGGTATAATAGAATTAGAATAACACAACTTGGTGACAGCAAGATTAAGTGCAGGTCTGAAATGATGCACAACCTTAGTTCATGCTACAGACCAGGAGACGGCCCTTGACATTTTAGTCAGAACTCAATGAAGTTGCAGTGTCAGAGTGTTGAAAACACAGCATGATTACTGCGAAGTAAAACTTTGAAGACACAGCACCCAGCTTGTGCTCAGATAAAGAGCTGGTAAGCAGATGGTGAGATTGCAGCATGTAGCCTGTCCATTCCATGAGTGGGGCAGTGGATTGAGAGGACCGGAACAGTTGGGAAAGGTGAGTGACCAGCCTGTGGGCCAGAAATGACCCATTTAATGAAGAAAATGAGGTGTTAATTACATGACTAAAGTAAAAAATGAAGCAACGCAATGCAGAACTATTGCCAAAAAGCTAGTCAACATAAGACACAAAAATCATGGGAACCCATAAAAATAACCTTGATTGCCTTGCTGTTGGAGGGCAGCCAACCATCTGTAGACCCTAGACAATAAACATGACCTGCAAGTACTCACAGTTAAAAAAAAAATGATAAGATTTCAAATAAATAGGGGCGATTCTCCGAGCCCCGCTCCGGGCCGGAGAATCACTGCAACCGCGCCACGATGCCCCGACGAGGTGTGGAGAATCGGCGCCATTTGGGCCGGCGCGTTTGGCGCGGCCCGGGCCGCCGGCCGCTGGAATCGTCGGGGCCGCCGATTCTCCGGCCTGGATGGGCCGAGCGGCCGCGCCAATACGACAGAGTCCCGCCGGCGCCGTTCACCCCGGTCGCTGCCGGCAGGAACTCTGCGGGAACGATCAGGGGGCAGCCTGTGGGGGGGGGGGGGGGGGCTTCTTCACCGGGGGGGCCTCCGATGGGGTCTGGCCCGCGATCGGAGGCCCCCGATCGACGGGCCAGCCTCTCCTCCCCGGGCCAATTTTCTGGCGCGGCCGGCCCCTGAACACCGACCCCATGTTGTCGAGGCCGGCGCGCGTAAGAAGTCCCCCGCCCATGCGCAGGCTGGCTCGGCCCACCTGCGCATGTGCGGGTTGGTGCGGCGTTCATTTGGCGCCGCGTAAGGAGGCTGGAGTGGCGTGAACCACTCCAGCGCCGTGCTGGCCCCCTGTGGGAGACAGAATCCGTCGTACCCGGGCCCGGTTCGCGCCATCGTGAAATGCGACGGCATTCACGACGGAGCAAACACTTGGGCTCAATATTGGAGAATTGCCCCCAATTGTTTTTGTAGAATACAGTAAACAATGACAGCCATTGCAATGAGCTTCAAAGTCTAAACATTTCAACACATAGGAACATAGGTCAGCCAGGACACAAAGTTCTGAAAAAAATTCCCGATAAAAGGTTGAGGCAAAGACATTCCATACTATGAAGAAATTATACTGGATTGTAAGTATAATTTTCGTCAAATCAATATTTCTTTGAATATCCATGTTGTTTATTACAGTGGATAAATTTATATGTAATCTTAAGTAGAATTGTCTAATTGCTGTCTATCTGATGAATGTAGTCTTCATTACTATAATGTAATATATAATTGATTCTTATAATAAATGATCATAAGCAACTATAAAGGTGTTGCAGTCTCATAATTACATCAACACAAACCCACTTATAAATAACAACATCCTAGAATTCTTCGGTTAAAATTTCTAAGTGCAGGTGTTACTAAACTTGAAGAGGGTTTTTCTGTTCTTCTACACCTGCAGTCGTGGCATAGAATATAAGAGCAAAGAGGTTATGTTGGAGCTGTACAGAATGTTGGTTAGGCCACAGCTGGAGTGCTGTGTGCAGTTCTGATCACATCACTGTGGGGAGGAGGTGATTGCACTGGAGGGGGCACAGAGGAGATTCACTGTATGGTAGCAACTGGATAAAAGCAAATCACTGCGGATGCTAGAATCTGAAAGAAAAAGCGAAAATGCTGGAAAGTCTCAACAGGTCTGGCAGCATCTGTAGGGAGAGAAAAGAGCTAACTTTTTAGTCAAGCCTTGACAAAGGGTCATCTGGGCTCAAAACATTCGCTCTTTTCTCTGCTGCCAAACCTGCTGAGATTTTCCAGCATTTTCTCTTTTGGTTTCACTGGACGTTGCCTGGGATGGCACATCTGAACTATAAAGAGAGACTGGATAGGCTTGGATTTTTTCTTTAGTGCAGAGAAGGTTGAGGTGGGGATATGATTGAGGTGTATAAGATTATTAGGGGTTTGGGTAGGGTAAATAGGAAGCAGCTGTTTCCCTTGGTTGAGGGGTCAATCACAAGGCGGCATAGTTTTGGGGTGAGGGGCGGGAGAATCTGAGGGCATTTGAGAAAAATAAAGTCACTTAGAGGGTGGTGTGAATCTGGATTGCACTGTCTGGGAAGGTAGTAGAGGCTGGAAACCTCACAACCTGTAGCACAGTGGTTAGCACTGTTGCTTCACAGCACCAGGGACCCGGGTTCGATTCTCGGCTTGGGTCATTGACTGTGTGGAGTCTGCACGTTCTCCCCATGTCTGCGTGGTTTTCCTCCGGATGCTCCGGTTTCCTCCCACAAGTTCCGAAAGACGTGCCGTTAGATGAATTGGACATTCTGAATTCTCCCTCAGTGTACCCGAACAGGCGCCGGAGTGTGGCGACTAGGGCATTTTCACAGTAACCTCATTGCAATGTTAATATAAGCCTACTTGTGACACTAATAAAGATAATTATTATTTAAAAAATCATTTGGATGAGCAATTGAAACACCATCACATTCAAGGATATGGGACAAGTGCTAGTAAGTGTGATTAGCGCGAGATTAGGGGTAGTTATTTTTGGTGCACGCGTGATGAGTCAAAGGACCTTTTCTGTGCAGTTTGACATTATCTATGTTCTACCCTGAGAAAATTTTGTGGTGAGGAAGGAGGACACTTCATTTCAGAGCCCAGCCTATGGTTGGAAAAAAGACAAAGTTCACTTCATAATCTGAAAATTCTCTTAATTGAGGTTTGAAGCGAACAATAGATTTGGCTGGGTAGGCTTACCTTGATGGGGGCTAAAGGTAGTGGAACCATTAACAGCAGAAAAGTGGCTACAGTGACACTCATCCCAGCTACGACAGAAGAAGGTAGGTCAAAGGGATATTCTCAGAATGTCCAGTAAGTTCTCCAGTGTGGTGAACCACTGTAATGGGAGATGTAAGGTAGGACCTGCACTACAGGTTCGCCGGTAGCTCCTGCCGGCTGGCTCCGCCCACGGAGAGCTGTATAAATATGCATGACCTCCAGTGCCCTGCCATTTCGCCAGCTGCAGCAGGAGGCCACACATTTGACTGTAATAATGCCACAGTTGGACCCAACTTTAGTCTTTGTGCAATTGGTTGCGCATCAATTTAATAGTCAGATTTTCCACAGAATGGATATCAGAATTAAGCCCGATCGCCTGCAGCTGGATCCGCACTCGCCCGATGCCAAAAAAGACTTTACCCACTGGCTAGCACTTTTTGAGGCCCACATCAAGGCTGTGGTCCCCGAGCCAACGGAGGCTCAGAAGATAAACGTCCTGTACTGCAGACTGAGCTCCAGCGTGTTCCCGTTGATCCAAAACGCCACGAATTACACAGAAGCAATGGAACTCCTTCAGGAACACTAAGCGCAGAAGGCGAACACGCTCTTCGCCAGGCATGTACTCACCACCCGTTCGCAACTACCTGGTGAGTCTTTCGAAGACTTCTGGCGGGCCCTAATTCCACTCATCCGGGACTGTGACTGTCAGGGCGTTACGGCCGCCAAACACGCGAATCTCCTCATGCGCAATGCCTTCGTGACGGGGAGTGCATCGGACCGCATCCGAGAACAATTACTGGAAGGGGCCACGCTCGAACTAGCGGAGACGAAAACCTTGGCGCTTTCCATGATGGTCGCATCCCGTAACGTACAATCGCACCCCTCCTGCCGCGCTACCCACCCTTCTACTCCTTCCTACCCCTCCTGGACCCCGCCGACGACCTCCTCAGCTGGGGCCCTGCCTTCCCAATATGCTTGCGCCGCACGCCAATATGCGCACCCGGGGTCCCCGCGGCTACTTCTGCGGTCAACAGAAGCACCCCCGCCAACACTGCCCGGCCCGCACTGCAGTTTGTAAAGCCTGCAGTAAAAAGGGCCACTTCGCGGCTGTGTGCCAGGCCCGCGCAGTCGCTGCGATCGCGCCCGCTATCGCCCCCCTCCCCACACCAGACGCACAATGGGAGCCGCCAGCTTCTCCTCCCGGGTCCATGTGCGACCAATGGGCGCCGCCATCTTGTCCCCCTTCATCCACATGTGCCCCATGGGCGCTGCCTTCTTGTGCCGACCCTGCAATGTGCGCACCATGGATGCCGCCATCTTGTCCCGACCCCGCAATGTGCACACCATGGGTGCCGCCATCTTGTCCCCCACAGGATCTCCGGACATCCCAACATCGGAACGGCACTCACTCGCCACCGAAGCATCCGATGGCTACCCGCAGCTCATTTCGATAACGCTGGACCAATCTCGCCCGCACAACCTGGCCCCCGCGTCAACGACGGTTGAAATCAATGGCAACGCAACCTCATGCCTGCTGGACTCCGGGAGCACCGAAAGCTTCGTTCACCCAGATACGGTAAGGCGCTGCTCCCTCGGGGTCCACCCTGCCAATCAAAGGATCTCCCTTGCATCCGGATCCCACTCCGTCCCGATCCGAGGTTTTTGTACAGTCACCCTCACGGTCCAGGGCGTAGAATTTAGTATCTTCCGCCTCTACGTCCTTCCTAATCTCTGCGCTGCACTCCTGTTGGGCCTGGACTTCCAGTGCAACCTCCAGAGCCTCACCCTCAAATTCGGTGGGCCCTTACCCCCCCTTACCGTTTGCAGCCTCGCGACCCTCAAGGTCGATCCCCCCTCCCATTTTCCAATCTAACTGCGGATTGCAAGCCCGTTGCCACTAGGAGCAGACGGTACAGCACTCAGGCCAAGAACTTCATCAGGTCCGAAGTCCAGCGGCTGCTTAAGGAGGGTATTATCGAGGCCAGCAACAGCCCCTGGAAAGCCCAAGTGGTAGTGGTTAAAACTGGGGAGAAACACAGGATGGTCGTGGACTATCAATCGGTACACACAGCTCGACGCGTACCCACTCCCACGTATATCTGATATGGTTAATCAGATTGCACAGTACCGGGTCTTCTCAACAATTGACCTGAAATCCTTCTACCACCAGCTCCCCATCTGGAAGTTGGACCGTCCATACTCTGCCTTCGAGGCGGACGGTCGCCTATACCACTTCCTTAGGGTCCCTTTCGGTGTCACAAATGGGGTCTCGGTCTTCCAAAGAGAGATGGACCGAATGGTCGACCAGTACAGTTTGAGGGCCACCTTTCCGTACTTAGATAATGTCACCATCTGCGGCCATGACCAGCAGGACCACGATGCCAACCTCGATAAATTCCTCCGCACTGCCACTCTTCTCAACCTGACCTACAACAAAGAGAAGTGTGTGTTCACCACGACCCGGTTAGCCATTCTCAGCTATATAGTCCAAAACGGACTTCTCGGGCCTGACCCCGACCATATGCGCCCCCTCATGGAACTTCCCCTCCCCCACTGCCGCAAAGCCCTCAAACGCTGCCTGGGGTTCTTTTCCGACTACGCTCAGTGGGTCCCAAACTATGCGGACAAGGCCCGCCCACTCATTCAGTCCACCCAATTCCCCCTCGTGGCCGAGGCACAACACGCTTTCGCCCACATCAGAGCAGACATCGCCAAGGCCGGGATGCGCACAGTGGACGAGTCACTGCCCTTCCAAGTAGAAAGCGACGCTTCAGACGTCGCCCTTGCCGACACTCTAAACCAGGCAGGCAGACCCATGGCATTCTTTTCCCGCACCCTTCATGCCTCAGAAATTCGACACTCATCCGTTGAAAAGGAGGCCCAAGCTATCGTTGAAGCTGTGCGGCATTGGAGGCATTACCTGGCCGGTAAGAGATTCAACGGTCGGCAGCCTTCATGTTCAATAACACACAGCGGGGCAAGATCAAAAATGATAAAATCTTGCGGTGGAGAATCGAGCTCTCCACCTACAATTACAAGATCTTGTATCGCCCCGGTAAACTTAACGAGCCCCCAGACGCCCTCTCCCAAGGTACATGTGCCAGCGTACAAGTGGACCAACTCCGGGCCCTACACAACAGCCTTTGTCATCCGGGGGTAACTCGATTGTACCATCTGGTCAAAGCTTGCAATCTGCCCTACTCCGTCGAGGAAGTAAGGACAGTCACCAGGGACTGCCAGGTCTGTGCGGAGTGCAAGCCGCACTTCTACCGGCCGGACTGAGCGTGCCTGGTGAAGGCTTCCCGCCCCTTTGAACGCCTCAGCGTGGATTTCAAAGGGCCCCTCCCCTCCACCGACCGTAACACGTACATTCTCAGTGTGGTCGATGAGTACTCCAGGTTCCCCTTCGCCATCCCATGCCCCGATATGATGTCTGCCACCGTCAACAAGGCCCGCAGCACCATCTTCGCTCTGTTCGGTTTCTCCGCCTACATCCACAGTGACAGGGGATCCTCATTAATGAGCGATGAGCTGCGTCTGTTCCTGCTCAGCAGGGCTATAGCCTCCAGCAGGACGACCAGCTACAACCCCTGGGGAAACGGTCAAGTAGAACGGGAGAAGGGGACGGTTTGGAGGGCAGTCCAGCTGGCCCTACGGTCCAGGAACCTCCCAGCCTCTCGCTGGCAGGAGGTCCTCCCTGACGCTCTACACTCCATCCGATCACTATTGTGCACCGCCACTAATAACACACCCCATGAACGTGTTTTTACCTTCCCCAGGAAGTCCACATCTGGGGTGTCGCTCCTGACTTGGCTCGTTGCTCAGGACTGGTCCTTCTCCGTAGGCCCGTCCACCTCCACAAGGCGGACCCCTTGGTGGACAGGGTTCACCTGCTCCACGCCAACCCTCAATATGCCTACGTTGAGTTCCCCGACGGCCGCCAAGATACTGTCTCACTCAGGGACCTGGCACCGTCAGGTTCCACCCCAACACACACCCCCACCAATGCGCCCCCACCCCCCCACCACGCCGCCAATATTGACCCCACCAGAGCACCACACCCCCCTCCCCTTTTCCGTATAAGAGGACGAAGTGGACTTCTGCACGCTCCAGGAGTTCCCCGATGACTGGCCAGCTTCAGCACCGCCACCACCGCCATCGGTGCCACCTCCACCACCGCCAGCACCGACTTCGCCACCACCATTTTGCCATTCCCAACAAAGCACCAAAGCACCGGACCGGCTGCACCTTTGACAGACTCCGGACCGTCAACATGGACTTTTCTTTCCCTGCCACTGTACATAATTGCACTAATTGTATATAGTTTCACGTCACCCCTGCCAGACTCATTTTTAACAGGGGGTGAATGTGGTGAACCACTATAATAGGAGATGTAAGGTAGGACCTGCACTACAGGTTCGCCGGTAGCTCCTGCCGGCTGCCTCCGCCCATGGAGAACTGTATAAATATGTATGACCTCCAGTGCCCTGCCATTTCGCCAGCTGCAGCAGGAGGCCACGCATCTGACTGTAATAAAGCCACAGTTGGACCCAACTTTAGTCTTTGTGCAATTGATCGTGCATCACCCAGTTTGAGTTGTGATGTAGCAGAACTTGTGTCCGAATTCAAAATGGTTGAACAGCACACAGAACAATGGAGCATAATCTGAATGCCCCATTGTGGCAGGGGTGGGCCAGGAAATATAGCAAGCATTCAAAAGTCCATTGAGTTGACACAACCGGAATAGTTTGCCAGTTGGGGGGTCCGTAAAATTTACCCATCATTTCTTGATTAAGGTGTATTTTCACCAAATCAGAAAACCGTAAAGACTTCCTGAGCAATTGAGAATGAAGGTCTACACAAGTTGAGCATGTCACGATTACCAGAAAATGAGCCCAAAAGATATGCTGCGGGATTCTCCATCAGCGAGATCCTTTGCTTCGCCGGCGTGGGTTTCCCAACGGAATGGGATGATTACAATGGGAAACCTCATTGGTCGGCTACCGGAATGGAGGAACCCACTGCCGAAGGGGTGCACCGAGCCAGAAAATGGGGCTGGTGTGACAGAGAATCCACCCCATGGGATGCAATTCAGCGTCCTTGGTCGGGCCTGTTTAGTGGGGTGTTTCACGGGGCCCGCCAGAATGTTGGGGCCTCCCACAAGTAACAATCCATGGGACCAGTCAGGCATCACAATTTGGATCAACACCAGAAACTATCCCTATCACCTCACTTTATTACCTAACGGCAAAATCTCTAGAATGCTTTGACAAAATTGATAGTTTCAAGGAAGTTGCAACATTACACTTTCCATTGAGTACAAGTCCATTAATTGATACACCACATATGTGCAACATCCATATACAAGAAAAACTCAAGTTCACATGGACCGCATTACACGCACTGTGCCAGGATGCATCTGTGTGACAGATAACATAGCTGTTGTGGGACAGCTGAAGCAAAAACATGACCATAATTTGCATCTTTAAAAAAAAAATTTAGAGTGCCCAATTCATTTTTCCAATTTAGCGTGGTCAATCCACCTATCCTGCACATCTTTGGGTTGTGGAGGCGAAACCCACGCAAACACGGGAGAATGTGCAAACTCCACACGGACAGTGACCCAAGGCCGGGATCGAACCTGGGACCTCGGCGCCGTGAGGCAGCAATGCTAACCACTGTGCCACCGTGCTGCCCCTCATTTGCATCTATTGATGCAAGCAGCGCATAATGAAAGATCGGTGTTTAACTGTCTGAAACCAGGTGAGTGGTGGCATTGTGATATTGACCCAGAGACCAGAGGTAATGCTCTGGGGCCCATGCAGATGGTGAAATTTCAATCTAATAAAAACTGGAAGTTTAATGATACCCATGAAACCATTGTTGGCCCTTGAGGGAAGAAAATCTACTGTCCCTTGATCTGGCTTACATGTGATTCCAGATTCGACTCTTAACTGCTCTTTGAAATGACCTAGCAAGCCACTCAGTTCAATGATATTTAGAGATGAACAATAAATGCTGCCCCAGCATAAATGCTGCCCCGCATCCCATCAAGAAAATGCAATATAAATAACCAGCACATCAACTCTTATTTATTTAAGTGCTGATATACATTGAGAGACAAGTAAATGGAGGATATTAAGGCTATGCCTACTCCTCAAGATAAGGAAGAGAAGATGTCTCAGTCTATTAAATTTCTTTTCACCATACATTTTCAATCTCATTCAATACCTTTGTCGCTAAGGGAATTATTGAGAAATGATTTGCCTTTCCTGTATCACGCAAACCATCAATACTTCTTCAAAGCACTGAAACAGTCATTATCAGAAGCCTCAACTTTGCAATTCCATGATCTTAGAGCAACAGCTACCCTGGTGATGCTTCACAGAAAGGTCTGGGAGCATGTATACAACTAAAAGACAAACTGATTACATTTGCTTGAAAATCTCAATCACAATCCAAATGCTCCAACATTGAGCAGGAAAAATTAGTTTTATATTTGTAATTCTGTGTTTTCTTACCTATCTATTTGGTAAAGATGTGGTAGGGGCTGACCACAAGCCACTGGAGATGATTTTGAGACGAGTGCACCACTAGGATTGCAACATTTCTTGATAAAGATTCAATATTCCGATTGCGAGATTAGCCAGGTAACTTGATGGTCACATTGAATACACTTAGCAGATTGCTTAATCCAGCAAAAACAGAAGCTATATCCTTCGATCTACAAGTTGACTTAATTAACATGGAACCTGAAGATTTTCTCCAAATTGAATTGGTACATTTTGCACAACGCAGATGCCAGAGTGTACAAGAAGAAATGGCGGAAGATTCTACACTACAGAAACTGTGAAAGACCATTATCGCTGTGCCTGATTCAATTCCGCATGTCCATGAACATGTGAGGTCATTTTGACCTTATTGGTATTAACTAGGCCTCTCCGGGGAATCAATTTTAAAGACTGGCAGGTTGCCATACCAGAGTCTTTGTAATCCGATACTGTTCAACAAATTTGTCACTCGCACACAGGTTTAGATTAGACGAGAAGACTCGTAAGAGAGACGTATATTGGCTGGGCATGAACAATGACATTGAAGTCGTTGTCAAGAAGTGCAAGGCATGTCAAGAGCATTTTCCAAGTCAGCACAAAGCACCACTGATTTTGCATGAAGATCCTACCCATCCTTGATACAACAAAACCTCTCTCATGTCCATGGTATTGACTTCATTGTCATCGCCGACTACTTTACCAAGTACTCCATTGTTCAACAATTTTACAATACATCAACCAAAATGATCATGCACAATTTAAGTGCTATTTTCAGTTTATTTTTTGTGCCTGTGGTAGTACCAGGTATTGCGGTAGCTAAGAGGTGGACGACCATTGGTTAGACCCAGGAGTCTACCATTGGCTGTTGTACAGAGCTCCGCCTTGAGAGGCGGAGTATAAGAACCGGTGCCATCCCAGCAGCCTCCACTTTCTTTATCGAAGCTGCTGGGGAAGAGTTCTAGCAGATTAAAGCCTTCAGTTATGAATCACTTCGTCTTGAGAGTAATTGATCGCGCATCAATTTAATCTGCTACAACTTCAGTTGGAAGGATGGATCTCCGTATCAAACTGGAGTGCCTTCAGCTCAGCCCCCACGCGGACAACTCTGCTGCTATTTTTAAACATTGGTTGGCGTGCTTTAAGGGCTACCTCGACACGGCCGCCGACACCCCCACGGAAGGACAAAAGATGCATCTCCTACGCTCACGGGTCAGCCCTGGGATCTACCCTCTTATTGAGGAGGCGGAGAATTATGCTGCCGCGATCGAACTGCTAGAAGGACATTATATCCGCCCTGTGAACCAGGTCTATGCTCGTCACCTGCTGGCGACTAGGCGGCAAAGCCCCGAGGAAACGTTGGAAGACTTCTACCGGACGCTGCTGGTGCTGGGCCGAAACTGTGGCTGCCCGCCAGTTTCGGGGAGCGAGCACACAGAACTTTTGATCAGGGATGCTTTCGTGGCACGTATGAGCTCCCCCGATATCCGCCGGAGACTCCTAGAAAGGGGCACTCTGGGACTTAGAAAGGTACGGGCCCTGGCAGGGTCCATGGACATTGCCTATAAAAACGTGCAGTCCTTTGTGCCCGAACGCATGCGTGGCACCCCGCAGCGGCAGCCCCACAGGCCTTCCCCCTGACCCCGCAAGCCTGCGCGGCAAGACGGCCCGCTAACGCCGCCGGGCCCTGCTGTTTCTTCTGCGGGCAGGCGAATCATCCCCGCCCGCGTTGCCCGGCTCGCACCGCCACCTGCAAAGGGTACGGCAAGAAGGGCCACTTTGCGGCGGTCTGCCAGGCCGGCGCCGTGGCCGTGGTCTCCAGCGACTATCGGCAACCCCCCCTTCAGGCCCTGACCACCCAGCGCTCGCCGCCACCCCCCTATCCTAAGGCCACGTGCGACCCGCGGGCGTGGCCATTTTGCCCCCCAGATACCACGCTAGACGGGTGGGCGCCGCCATTTTGTCCCTCGCCACCGCCATCTTCTTCATCCCTGGACACCATGTGCGACCCATTGGTGACGCCATCTTGGATGGGGCCCCAGGCCCCCAGCACAGCCGACTACATGCTGCCCAACCAGAACCCTAAATTACTTCAGCTGGCCTCGGTGACTCTGGACCAGAGTCGGCCCCGGACGTTGCAACAGCTACAACGACGATCTCCATCAACGGCCACGAGACGTCTTCCTTTATTGACTCTGGGAGCACGGAAAGCTTTGTTCACCCCGACACAGTAAGGCGCTGTTCTATTGTCACCTATCCCGTAAATCAAAGGATCGCCCTGGCCTCCGGGTCACACTCGGTGGAGATAAAGGGATTCTGCCTAGCGAACCTCACTGTCCAAGGCAGGGAATTCCACAATTTCCGCCTGTACGTCCTGCCGCACCTCTGCGCAGCCACCCTCCTTGGGCTGGATTTCCAGTGCCACCTGCAAAGCCTGACCTTTAAATTTGGCGGCCCTATACCCCCTCTTACTGTCTGTGGCCTCGCGACCCTTAAAGTCGACCCGCTTTCCCTGTTTGCGAACCTCACCCCGGATTGCAAACCCGTCGCCAGCATGAGCAGACAGTACAGTGCCCTGGACCGGACCTTTATCAGGTCGGATGTCCAAAGGCTGCTGAGGGAAGGGGTCATCGAAGCGAGCAACAGTCCCTGGAGAGCTCAAGTAGTGGTGGTAAAGACCGGGGAGAAACATAGGATGGTCATTGACTACAGTCAG
The DNA here is from genome assembly GCF_047496885.1 of Scyliorhinus torazame. Lineage (NCBI taxonomy): Eukaryota > Metazoa > Chordata > Chondrichthyes > Carcharhiniformes > Scyliorhinidae > Scyliorhinus > Scyliorhinus torazame. The sequence goes on along the minus strand of NC_092714.1, from coordinate 92,757,088 downwards.
ACCATCAACAGGTTTAAGCAGCTGGACGCGTACCCTCTCCCCCGTATAGCCGACCTGCTGAACAGGATTGTGCAATACAAGGTTTTCTCCACGGTGGATCTCATGTCTGCCTACCACCAGCTACCACGCCGCAATGGCGACCGCAAGTACACTGCCTTCGAAGCAGATGGGCGGCTCTATCACTTTTTAAGAGTTCCCTTCGGTGTCACGAACGGGGTCTCGGTCTTCCGGCGAGAGATGGACCGAATGGTTGACCGGTACGGCTTACGCGCAATGTTCCTGTATCTGGATAATGTCACCATCTGCGGCCATGACCAGCAGGACCACGACACCAACCTCCGCAAATTTCTCCAGACTGCGAAAATCCTTAATTTGACATACAATAAGGATAAATGCGTGTTTAGCACCAACCGTCTAGCCATTCTAGTGCGAAGTGCGAAGTGGAGTCATAGGCCCCGAGCCCGAGTGCATGTGCCCCCTCATGGAGTTCCCCCTCCCTCACTGCCCCAAGGCCCTAAAGCGCTGCCTCAGGTTCTTCAGCTATTATGCACAGTGGGTCCCCAATTACGCAGACAAAGCCCGACCCCTGATCCAGTCTACAACCATCCCGCTGTCGACGGAGGCCCGCCAGGCCTTCAGCCGCACAAAAAAGACATTGCAAAAGCCACGATGCGTGCCATCGATGAGTCCCTCCCCTTCCAGGTCGAGAGCGATCCGTCCGACGTAGCTCTGGCAGCCACCCTCAACCAAGCGGGCAGGCCTGTGGCTTTCTTCTCCCGCACTCTCCATGCTTCCGAAATTCGCCACTCCTCGGTCGAAAAGGACGCCCAGGCCATAGTAGAAGCTGTGTGACACTGGAGGAATTACCTGGCCGGCAGGAAATTCACTCTCCTCATTGACCAACGGTCGGTTGCCTTCATGTTCGATAATGCACAACGGGGCAAGATTAAGAACGACAAGATCTTGCGGTGGAGAATAGAACTCTCCATCTACAATTACGAGATCTTGTCCCCTCCGGGGAAGCTGAACGAGCCTCCTGATGCCCTGTCCCGCGGCACGTTTGCCACCGCACAAGTGGACCGCCTCCGATCCCTCCACGAGGACCTCTGCCACCCGGGGGTCACTCGTTTTTTTCATTTTATCAAGACCCGCAACCTGCCCTACTCCATCGAGGAGGTCAGGACTGTCACCAGGGACTGCCAAATCTGCGCGGAGAGCAAACCACACTTCTACCGGCCAGAGAGGATGCACCTGATAAAGGCTTCCCGTCCCTTTGAACGTCTCAGTATGGATTTCAAAGGCCCCCTCCCCTCCACAGACCGCAACACTTACTTCCTTAACGTGATTGACGAGTACTCCCGGTTCCCATTCGCCATCCCCTGCCCAGACCTAACCACAACCACCGTCATCAAGGCCCTCCAGGGTATCTTTACACTGTTCAGTTTCCCCGCATACATTCACAGTGATAGGGGGTCCTCCTTTATGAGCGATGAACTGCGCCAATTCCTGCACAGCAACGGCATCGCCTCGAGCAGGACGACAAGTTACAACCCCCGGGGAAACGGGCAGGTAGAGGGCGAACGGAACGGTCTGGAAGACCATCCTGCTGGCCCTACGGTCCAGGAATCTCCCAGTCTCCCGCTGGCAGGAAGTGCTCCTGGTGGCCCTTCACTCCATCCGGTCAATGCTCTGTACTACCACAAATCAGACACCTCCTGAACGTCTCCTTGTTTCCCCCAGGAAGTCCTCCTCCGGGACCTCGCTCCCAACCTGGCTAGCGACACCCGGACCCATCCTGCTTCGGAAACATGTGAGGGCGCACAAGTTGGACCCGTTGGTCGAGAGGGTCCAACTGCTGCACGCCAAACCCCAGTACGCCTACGTAGAGTTCCCTGACGGCCGCCAGGACACAGTCTCCCTTCAGGACCTGGCGCCCGCTGGAGCCCCACGTGCACCCAAACCATTGCCCCCACCCCCACCCTTCCCACAGCACTTGACTGGAGGGTCAGTACTCCCGCCGCTCCTGCCTAGGCCTGACCACACACCGACGCCCCCTACAGGCGCTTTTCCCCCCTGTCCACCTTTTGCCCCAACAGCGCCGCCTAGGGGTGACGAAGCTGCCAGGGAGGACGACATCATGCTCCCGGAGTCGCACCCGCCGGGACCCCCATCAGAATCACCGCCGAGGCCCAGATGCCCCAGAAGAACGACCAGGCCACGCGATCGACTGATTGCTGCACTATGAACACTTTGTAAATTCCCTCGACATCACGGTACCTCCATACCTGGTCATACCATGCGAAAGGTGACTATTAATGCTGGCCACCACCCCCGCCGGGCTCTTTTTTAACAGGGGGTGAATGTGGTAGTACCAGGTATTGCGGTACCTAAGAGGTGGATGACCATTGGTTAGACCCAGGAGTCTACCATTGGCTGTTGTACATAGCTCCGCCCTGAGAGGTGGAGTATAAGAACCGGTGTCGTCCCAGCAGCCTTCACATTCTGTATCGAAGCTGCTGGGGAAGAGTTCTAGCAGATTGAAGCCTTCAGTTTTGAATCACTTCGTCTTGAGAGTAATTGATCGCGCATCTGTGCCCAGAGAGATATTTGTGGATAATGGTCAACAATTTATTGGTAATCCATTTCAGAATATGTGTGAGAACTGGGATTTTTAAAAATCCATCTTAAAGGTATGTGGGCTTCACTGGCTAGGCCAGCATTTGTTGCCCATCCCTAATTGCCCTTGAGAAGGTGACAGTGAGCTGCCTCTTGAACCACTGCAGTCCCTGAGGTGTAGGTACACCCACAATGTTGTTGGGGAAGGAGTTGCAGGATTTTGACACAGCAACAGTGAAGGAACAGTGATATATTTCCAAGTCGGAATGATGAGTGACTTGGAGGGGAACGGTAAAATTACTAAGTCTCAAATGTGGGCAGATCAAGCAAGATCTACGCATTGTTACATCTGAGAGTGACACTCTGAAGTGTAACTATTCTATCACAGGCCGTATTCAGGTTTGGCACACCAACCTGTCACAATTATTCATTCTGCTCTTTCATGAACTAGACAACAATAAAAGACAACAAGAGATGACCAATGTACATGATAAAAATGTAAGTGCGGAATTGCCAAGTTTAAAGTTGAGACAATAAGTTTGCATCTGAGATCCCACAGAAAGCACGTGGTAATCAGCTGCAGTGACAAGAATTTGTTCAGAACAAAGATCCCATGAAGTCACAACATACAAAGGCGCAACAGTGAGAATAGAAACCCATTTGTAGCAAACCTTATTGCAATAGTGATTTTCGAGGAAATTTAAAGAATTACATTTGGGAAAATTTGAAGAACCAACAATGAAGCCGAACAACGTTATACCACCTGACCAGTATTTTGGATCTCTGCTCATTTCTTGCATGCCAAATGCAAATAGTGTGCAATCTGGAGTCCCAGTGGATTTTTGTGCATTACTCCACTTCCCAGAGCAGCATGTGGTAAGTGGCTGTACGCTCCAATTCTGCCGAGGAACTTTGAGAGGCTGGTGTCCAAATTAAAAGGCAGGACCGCAAAGGTAATTATCTCTGGATTATGATCTGAGCCAGTGCAAATTATCTTACAAACAGACAAGGCTGAAAGAATTATGTGGGAGGCAGTGGCTTCAATTCACAAACTAAATAGATCTAAAGAGAAAAGTCAAGCCTGCAGGGCAGAGAATTGATTTGGATAAATTCAAGCAGCGAACGTTAGGAAGAGACAAGGGGCAGGATTCTCTGCTGACAGCAAAATCACGAAACATGATTGGCCAGAGAATCGGTTCCGACGCCAAAATCGCGGCAGGCACCGATTTGGTGCCAAATTGCAATTCTCCTTCACCTTGACAGCGCGCTATGGAATGCACAGACATAAACACCATTTGCATATCATTAGCGGGCCCGACCCAGTATTCTCCGGGGCCTCTGCGATTCTCCTCTTCTAATGGGCCGGGTTCCCGATGGCACAATTTACTTGTGCTTTTAAAAATTGTGAAACCGGCGTCATGGCTGATGAAGGAGAGATAGAGAGAGGTTGGAGGAGGAGAGAAAAGAGCAACTGTCTGCTACCGGGCAGCACACTGGCCGGGCTGGCTGCGGAGGGGAGGGGTTGGGGGGGTTTCTGCCAGGGCCGGGGAGGGGATGGGTGATGTAGAAACCGGCTGAGTGGCCGGGGTGAGTCCCCCACGGGACTGGGGCAGTGTCTAGTCACGGAACGCCATTAATGCGGCCTGCAAGGCAGCCACTTACTGCGCACCCCACTGACCACTCACCTTGGCCCCTGGTTCTGCAGAGCGACACCGGCCATATGGGTGACCCCACACCCCCAATCCCACCCTCTGCCATAACCCCCCACATCCGGCCACCACCTGCTGGCGGCCCACTCGGGCAATGCCCACAGAAGTCCCCACGGGGGCACCGGGCAGGAGCCACGGTGCATACCCCTGGTGAGGGCAGTGCCAGCCAACGGTACCTCTGGCATCAGCGATAGTCGCCAGGGCCAGAGGCAGCCACAGTGCCGGCCACCGACGGGGCCAGGGGTGCGGGGATGGGGGTGTGGGGAACATGCGGGAGCAGAACCTGCAACGCCAACTGGGGCCACCATGTAGCCCGGTGGACTTTGTTGGGCACGGGGGGTACGCACCATGCTGACATGTTGGCCTTTCACCCCCTGCAGACAATGTATATTGGAATTCAAGCAGCAATGGTAGACTTCCTGCTTCGTGCTGCAGCCCTGGGGATGCCCTGCGGCTGTACGAGCTGGTGCTGCTCAATGAGGAGGAAGCGAAAGCAGCAAAGCGTGCAGCAGCGGAGCATGCCCCAGTGGAACAGGAGGCAGCTGCCCAGGATGGAGAACCGGCCACCCAACAGGCTGAGGAGGAGGTGCATAGGAGGCCTCGTGTGTACTGGCACCGGCTTTCATTTGAGGACCTGCTGGATCGGGCATGCCGTCAAAGAGCAGGGAAACAGTGCGACTATTCTGCCAGATGATTGCACACCTGGCACCACAGGGATATGGGGGAGGGCACCCGCTCCTGGTGGCCGTCAAGATGATGGTCACCCGGAACCTTTACGCCACAGAGCCCATCCAGGCACCGAGTGGAGACCTGTCCAGAATCTCACAGGACTAGGTGCACAGGTGCATCCGCGCCAATACAGAGGCCCTATCTGCCCAGGTGGGTCAATACATCAACCTCAATATGGACCAAGCACACCAGGATGCCGGGCAGCGGGGTTCACCGCCATCACCGACATGCCCTGGGTCCCGGGAATGATCGACGAGATGCATGTCCCCCTACGACCACCTGCAGATGACAGGCTGCTCTGCACAAACCGAAAGGGGTTCCGCTCAATGAACGTGCAGCTGATATGTGACCATCAGATTCGCATCATTCACATCTGCGCCCGATACCCGGGCAGTGTGCGTGACGCCTTCATCCTGGCACACACGATGATTCCTGACATGTTTGAGATGCCCCCAGCTGGGGGTTGCCTCCTGGGCCACAGGGGGGTTAGGCAGGGGCTGTTTAGCACAGGGCTAAATCGCTGGCTTTGAAAGCAGACCAAGGCAGGCCAGCAGCACGGTTCAATTCCTGTATCAGCCTCCCCGAACAGGCGCCGAAATGTGGTGACTAGGGGCTTTTCACAGTAACTTCATTTGAAGTCTACTTGTGACAATAAGCAATTTTCATTCATTTTTCATTATCCACTGCGGTCATGGCTGAAGACACCAATCCGGAGGGCACAAACGAGGCCGTACAACGCCCATACAGCAACCAGGAGCGCGATTGAGCATTGCATCGGCCTCCTGAAGATGCGGTTCAAGTGCCTGGACTGCTCTGGAAGGGCCCTCCAGTATGATGTTGAGAGGTTTGCCTGCATTGTGGCACCTTCTGCATCCTTCGTAACATTGCGCATCAGAGGGGCGACGTGCTGGAGGTGGAAGAGGAACGCCAGGCCTCCTCCGACGAGATGGATTCAGGGGAAGGCAAGGATGGGCAGGCCATGGAGCCCAGGCAGGCATGGGAGGCCACACAACATCTGCACCAGGACCAAAGGGCACAGGACGCTATGATCGCCTCCACGTTCACCACCTGGGGCGGGGAGGACTGTCCAGGGGCACGGACACCGCATCCCACCCCCACACCCACTCACTCCGCCGCCAGCCACCCGTCAACCTGCACACCCCTCCGAGTTACATACCTGCTGCACTATGGGGTGGGGGCCCTGGGTTGGCAGTAACAGCGGGTCTGGTCCATGGGATGGCTCCACATCGTACGACGATGCCTGACTCCTGCCCACGGTAGCACCTTCCATCTGCATAATCCCTGCATGCAAGTTGGCCATTCTATCACATGGTCCCATCGATTCCCTGGGGTGACTGTGGTGGGAACGGTTGGGGGGGAGGGGTGGTGTTGGGGAGCCCAGGCCACCTACAACGACTGCCCATTCCCCCCTCCCCCTCCCCTCCCCGCCCCCCCCCCCTCCCCGCCCACCGCACCCCCCTTCCCCACTGGCCAGCCCAGGCCAACCCACTCCTCAAACCCATCAGACAGAGTACCGAGGCAGGTTAACAGATGTTTATTGTGGAGATATATATACAGTCTGTGCCCTAACCTCTATGACTGAATTGTGCCCTGCATCCATGCCAACCTAACTGGTGTCTAAATTTCTAGCCTTACGGGCCCTAACATTACACGGAGGGTTGCCCAGACTGTACAACAGGAGTGGAGGCAGCCTGCTGTGGTACCTGTCCTGCGACAAGGCTCCTTGAAAAAACAGTTAGACAGTTACATGGGCAGGGTGGGTATAGAGGGATATGGGCCAAATGCGGGAAGTGGAACAACCTTAGTGATAGAAACTGGGTAGCATGGACAAGCTGGGCCGAAGGTTTCCATGCTGTAAACATCTATGACTCTAAGGATCCCCGTTGGCGCCTGGGGTGCCCCAGCCTAGATGGATCCAACCGCAGTTCGGGTTTCCCGGGTGGCGTAGTATTCTGCCCGCTGCCCACCAGGGTCAGGAGGGGAGCGTCCGAGGTGCTGCACTGTTCTGGCACCTCCCCTGTGGGAGTCACCGGCAGGGACCCCAGTAGCACCTCCTCCCTCGGGATGCCCGATGCCCCGGGCTACTCCATGGGACGGTTGTGCGAGCGGAGCCATCCCCAGAGGCCCCCCTGCCATCTGGCGCTGCCAGTCCTGGAGACCCGCTCTGGTATCGACAAGGGTCTGCACGCTCACGACCATGGAGCACAGGGAGTGGACTATCTCCGTCTGGGACTGCAGCACATAACGCTGCGACTGGGCCGTTATGTGTAACATCAGCCAGTGACTGGGCCACCTCCCACTGAATCTGGGCCACCTCACTCTGGGACTGGGCCGTCTCCCTGTGGGACTGGGCCACCTCCCTCTGGGACTGGGCCAAACAAACCAGTGTCTGCGCCACGCTGGCCAGCGGCTGGGCAATGCCACTAACGTTTCCTGCCATGGCGTGTTGTGAATGGGCCATGCTGAGGAGCTCTGCTGCAATGTCCATGTGGCTCTGACACATGGCTCCCTGTGAGAGGGCAGCCCTGTCCTGGGCTTCGGCCACTGCCTGCACAAAATGCCCCAGGCCTTGGACTCGCTGATCTATAGCCGAAACCGTCACCTCCAATGTCTCATTCGCGGATGCCACCCGTGCAGTGTCGGCCTGGGTGGCACGCATGACCGGCACCACCCCCTGTCCTGCACTCAGATGGACTCCTCCACCTGCGCCCGCATGTACTGGATGCCCGTCGTCATCCCCTGTTGTAGTCCCTGGATCTCTGACTGCACCTACACTGTGGCTGCGACTGGAGGTTGCAGGAGCCCGGGACCTGTCTGGACGGCAGCTGGTTGCTGGGGCTGGGCCTGCCTTCAGACTGTCCGACCCCTTGGCTGCTCCTACCTCCACCTGCTGTTCTGGACCAACTGTGTGGTGCACACCAGCTAGAGTCCCAGCAGCCTCTTCACTAATGTGCCGAACCGAGGAGATAATCTCTGGGATGGCGGCGGGTTGGAGACAGCTGTGACGGAAAGTCCGTGTCCTTCTCCCATCCGATCTACAGGGTGTCCTGAGTATTGGGCAGAGGGCGGGTGTTCAGACTGTTCTTCCCGTCAGTGCTCGTCTGGGGAGCACCGCATCTAGAACTGGTTGGGGGCGGGGGACTCCAAATGGACCCGCCCCATCTCCGGCAGGTCCTGTAAGACACAAGGCGACATGTAAGGTTAGACAGCGGGCCAGGTGGGCGTGGGGGTGGGGTGGGAGTTGGGGGTGTTGGGGGTAAGGGAGGTGAGGGGTGAGTGGGTGCGGGTTGAGGGGGGTGGGGAATGCAGATGTATTGGGTGACGGTTGGGGAGGGGATGGGGGGGTGGGCTGTGGGGGGGGTGGGGTGTGAGGGGGGTGGAGGCGTGTGGGGTGAGGGAGGTGGGGGTCTACGGTGAGGGGGGTGAGGAGGGGGCACACATGTGTCATGGGGATCCGCAACTAAACAGGATCTCACTTGCTCGCCCGCTGCCAAAATCTCTGTTCTTAAAGGATGTGATCAAGGAAGTGATGAAAAATCACCTTAATGTAGCAAATCAATCATGATTCAGAAACAGTAAGAGCAGAGCTAAGAATTAGCACACAACAGGAAACATTGGTATAAATTACATGCCTCCTATCAGTAGTTCCCCATGTTGGAGAAGGATAAATCAGCAAATTATAGGAGCATGCAGAAAGATAATGCAATATTCAGGGACTTTAATTTTTATATAGATTAGGCAAAGCAGATTAGCAGAAGTAGTTTAGAGAATGAGATCATGGAATGTATTGGGATAATTTTCTGGAATAATATGCTTAGGAACCAACTATTTAAGGTCTAGTATTGTGTAATGAGACAATTTTCATTCGAAACTTTGTGTTAAAAGACAGTTTGGGGAGAATTAATTGTAATATGATGGAATTTTATATTGAGTTTGCGAGTGAAAATAGGGGGCGGGATTCTCCTAACCCCCGCCGGGTCGGAGAATCGCCAGGGGCTGGCGTGAATCCCGCCCCCACCGTGTCCCGAAGTCTCTGCCACCAGAGATTCGGCGGGGGCGGGAATCGCGCCGCGCCGGTCGTCGGGTCCACCCCCGCCGATTCTCTGGCCCACGATGGGCCGAAGTCCCGCTGCTGGAATGCCTGTCCCGCCAGCGTGGATTAAACCACCTTTTGAACGGCGGAACAAGGCGGCGTGGGCGGGGTCCTGGGGGGGGAGGCGCGGGGCGATCTGGCCCCAGGGGGTGCCCCCACGTTGGCCTGGTTCGCGATCAGGGCCCACCGATCTGCGGGTGGGCCTGTGCCGTGGGGCACTCTTTTTCTTCCCCCTTCGCCATGGTCTTCACTTTGGCAGAGGCGGAAGAGACCCCCTCCCCTGCGCATGCGCGGGGATGACATCAGCAGCCGCTGACGCTCCCGCGCATGCTCCGATCCGCGTCGCCTTGCGAAGACCTTTCGGCCCTGGCCTGTGTGACGCGGGCCGAGCCCCTCAAGGTGAGGGTTTGGCCCCTAAAGGTGCGGAGACTTCCGCACCTTTGGGGCTGTCCGACGCCAGAGTGGTTCCCGCCACCCCATCACGCCGGGACCCCCCGCCCCGCCGGGTAGGGGAGAATCCCACCCAGGGTCTTCAATTTAAATAAAACCAGTTATATAGGAGTCAGTTGACTAAAGAAGATTGATAAATTAGTTGAAAAGATTGGATGCCAAATAGCCAATGGTGAACATATAAAGAAATAATATAAAAGGAACATACATGACTTTGAGGAATAAAAACTCCATGGTAAAGTTGTCCAATAGAATATCAGCTAACTAAAGAAACTAGGAATAGTATTAGATTAAAGCAAAAGGATAACAATGTTGCTAAAAAGAGTAATAAACCTGAAGTTTTCCAAAATAAACAAAAGATGACCAAGAAAGCAATAAGGGCTTTAGTAACTTGAGGAAACCAGCAGTGAGAGAACAGAGGTTTATCTAACTATATACATAATTTCTCAAGGCTGCAACTTGCTCCCAGTTCAGTCCTTGATGGGAGAACTAACCACACCAAGCCCTGTTTTGGGCCAGCTTTTATGTTTGTTTGTAACAAGCTCCAGCTGGGTGGCCTCTGCCCCCTGTCTGGGAAGCTTGAACTACCTGAAGAAGTGAGAACTGCCGTACACGGTGGCCAACCGGCAGTATTGGCATTTCCTCCATGCCAGGAATCGCCCCTCAACCTGGAGACCCAGCCGTCTGGGTCACAGTCCTAAGAGGAGATCAACAGTGGTTTCCCCGTGGCTCTTGTGGGGTTTATAACGCCCTTCCGCCCCAAAGTCCGACGGTCCTCCTTCCGCCTCCAGTGGTGAGGGCCTTCTGCACCATTTTGCCCGTGTCTGTGTCTCCACCTGTGGCAGCTCTGTGTCAGGCTGCCGTTTCCTGGCTGTCCTCCAAAGAGTTATTGCTGGGACATCGGTCCCGGACATGACGTCATCCGCTGGTATGGACACTTCGCTGTCCATCTCTGATCCGGAGTCATCCTCCTGCTGGACCACTGCCTGTTGGCCACCGTATAGTGCGGGTTCTCACTTCTTCAGGTGGTCCAAGTGCTTTCACTGAACTCTCCCCTGAACCTGCACTTTGTACGATACTGGACTATTTCTCTCCAACACTACGCCTGGGGACCATAGTGCTCTCTTACCAAAATTGCATCACAGCAAGCATCCCCTGAATGAATTTTCCGCTGTGGTAACCTCAAGTAGTGGTGCCTCTTCTGTGTCTCCTGCTGCACCTCTACTTTCCTGTCGAGACTCGGAAACAGGAGTCCCAATCAGGTTCTAAGCTGTCGGCCCATCAGCAGTTCCGAAGGGGTGAATCCCATCGTCACATTTGGTGTTGTGCCATAATTAAAAAGGAACCGTGCCAGTTGCGTGTCCATGGAAACTGTGGATTGTTTTTCATGCCTCTTTTGAAGTTCTGGACCGCCCTTTCCGTCAGGCCGTTGGAGGAGGGATGATATAGGTCAATTTGAATATGCCAAATGTTATGCTGCTTCGTAAACACAGCAAATTCTTTGCTGGTGAACGGCGTCCCATTATCCGTCACCAGGACCTCAGGGATCCCATGGGTACTAAACGAGCCCTGGAGCATTTCTATCATGGTCCTGGATGTTGTTGAGGCCATCTTATCCACCTCTAGCCACGTTTAGTGGGTATCCACAATAACAAGGAACATGAACCCCGTAAAAGGTCCCACAAAATCCCATGTAGATGAACCCACAGGCGCCCTGTCCATTCCCAGAGAAGAAGAGAGGCTGCTGGCAGGAGCTTTTGATGTTCCATGCACAACAGACAGCTGTGCATGACCCTCACGATGTCCCCATTGATACCGGGCCACCAACATAACTATGGGCCAACATCTTCATCTTAGAGGCATCAGGGTGGCCACTGTGAAGGTCCTATAGCATGGATGCCTGACCCTGCGTAGGTTAGCCACGCACGCTCCCACATTATGATGCTGTCTTCTACACTGAGTTCCAAGAACTTCTGGGTAAAAGGCCTGAGATTTACAGGAAGGGTCCCCCTCTATCTACTGCTCAACGGCATGAGGCGAAGCTTCGTTAATCCCGGATCTCACTGCATCCATGCGCCCACCTGTGTAGCCATCACTGGCAAAGTGTCAATAAAGTTGAGAGTTTCAATCACCTCATCAGCCACTGCTAGGGACAGGATACTCATGAGCAGTGGTAGACACACTTGCTTCTCTTTAGCTGGGCGCCTACTTGGGGAAGCCATTGGAGCACTCCCTGCAGGTTGTCCACATGCTGCTTCTCTGTGGTGCCTGTGATGAGCACATCGTCCAGATAGACAGCCACTTTCGGCAGGCCCTGCAAGATATTCTCTGTTAACTTCTGAAAAACTGCCGGGGCCAATGAAACCTGAAGCGGGAGGCGGGTATATTCAAATAATCCCCAGTGAGTGTTTATGGTCGCATATTTCCTTGACTCCAAGTCTAGCTCCAACTGTAAATAAGCACAGCTCATGTCAAGCTTCATGAGGCAGCATCCTCCAGCCAGTCTTGAGAACAAATCCTCTACCTAGGCATGGGGTACCAGTCTAGGTGTGAAGCTCTGTTCATGATAAGCTTTAAATCCCCGTAGAGTCGGGCAGTATTGTCAGACTTTATTACTGTCACCACGGTGCAACCCATTCCGCAAACTGCACTGGGCGTATGCCCCCCATATCCTGCAGGCACCGAAGCTCGACGTTGAGCTTCTTAAGCAATGCATAAGGAACAGGCCTTGCCCTAAAATACCGGAGCTGAGTATCAGTATCTGCATGGATAAGGGCCTTGGCCCCCTTTATGCTGCTCGACCCTCCATGAACACTTTGGGGTATTTGTCCCCCACGTTGTACAGATTCTCAGTGCCCATCCAAAAAACCTTTGGCAGTTGAAACAAAGGGCTCACAATCAGCCTCAACCCAACAAAGTGGGCCCCGTTCCTTGCATCACAACTAAGGGAAGATGGACCGACTGCTGTGTGTGTATCCCCATGATATTCAAAATCTCACCGGTATAGGTCACTTATGTCACTTTGGTGTCGCGCAATGTCAGCGACATGATCCCTGGGCAGATCCCTGGGCGGATCAACCGAAATGTGCAATGGTCCATGATGAAGATAGCAGCTCCAATGTCCATTTCTAATATCACGGGGTGACCATTGGTCTGTAACATGACCCAGATCGATGCTATCTTCAGGGTTACGACACAGTTCAACTGCATTAAACAGTCTTCCTCATCTGAGGTTCTCAAGAGCAAGGCCCTGGTGCGAGGTGATCTCGGCGACTGATATTGGCGGCGTTCTCTGCACAGAAATTTGTGACTCTGACCATCAGGAGATTCCCGACCATACATTTGGCAATTTGGCCAGCTTTCTCCTTCATCCGCGGGGAAGGTATCTCACCGGTCAGCAGTAGTCCCCAATGCCTTGACCCGGCTACGGAATTGCCTCTGGAGCTGCCCTTTTGCAGGAGGTCTGGTCAGACTGGCACTCTCCTATGATGCAGAGGGAGTTCAAGAAGAAAGGTGGCCAAACTATGAACGCCATAGTCCATGGACCCCCGCAGTTCCTCCACTCCTTCCTCCACGCGTTCTTGGGACAGAGAAAGCTCGATGGCCCATTTCAAATCCAAGGTGGGTTCTGCCAACAGCTTCCTCTGTGTGGCCGCATTGTTTCTCCCACAAACCAGTTGATACCGCAACATTTCAGAGAGGGACGGCTCAAACCCACACCACCATATTAAAATGATACCGCTGCATAATTACGGAAGGCTTGGAGCCATAGTGTTTTGAAACCAAAGCAACCAGCTCATCAAAGGATTTGGAGTCCAATGCAGCCAGCTAAGTCAAATTCTTTACAATCCAAAATATCTGAGCCCCGCAGGCGGTCAGGAGGATGGTCTTCCCCCAAAAGCCTGAAAAAATACCTTATACGATCCAGTCTTGCAGGCCTGCATCATGGTCTTCCAACTTCCTGAATAGCAGTATTTTGAACTGTTACAACGCAAATAGCGGGTGGCGAGGCAGTTCCATGAGCGAGTCCTGAGTTTCCTTTTTCCCTCATCACTAGTTTAGCAACTTGAGGAAGCCAGTGATAAGAGAGCAGTGGTTTATTTAACGGTGCATATTCTGCTCAAGGCAGCAACTCGCTCCCAGTACAGTCCTTGCTGAGAAAATTAACCACACCAGGTTCTGCTTTGGGACAGCTTTTAAAACTGTTTCCAGAGGATTATGCGAGACGAGGCTTATGTTGAGTCCCAGGCTGATGGCAGAATCCTGATATCAGCCACGTGGAACTTGGAGTTGCAGTGACAGATTGAGGAGCATCTGGCAAAGCAACCAGAGGCTACTCATAGCTATGCAGATGGTGGATGAGTTGTCATAGAATAATAGAATTCCTACAGTGCAGATGGAGGCTATTTTACCCATTGAGTCTATACCTACCCTCTGAGAGAACACCCTACCTCGACCGCCTTTCATGCCCTATTCCTGTAACCCCACCTAACCGCTGGACACTAAGGGACAATTTAGAATTGTCAGTCCATCTAACCTGAACATCTTTAGACTGTGGGAGGAAACCGGGCACCCAGAGGAAATGCTCAAAGACATGGGGAGAATGTGCTAACTCCCCACAACAGTCATCCAAGGTTGGAATGCTAAGATTCTCCCCATAGCCCTTCTCTCCATAGCCTTTGATCCCATTCTCCCCAAGTGCTATATCGAGCCGCCTCTAGAATATATTCAATGCTTCAGCATCAACTACTTCCTGTGGTAATGAATTCCACAGGCTCACCACTTTTTTGGGTGAAGAAATGTCTCATTATATCTGTTCGAAATGGTTTACTCTGAATCCTCAGGCTGTGACCCCTGGTTCTGGACACACCCATCATTGGTAATATCTTCCCTGCATCTACCATGTCTAGTCCCGTTAGAATTTTATAAGTCTGTATGAGATCCCCCCTCATTCTTCTGAACTCCAGCGAGAACAACCCCAACTTAGCCAATCTCTCCTCATATGACAGTCCCGCCATCCCTGGAATCAGTCTGGTAAACCTTCGCTGCACTCCCTCGAGAGCAAGAACATCCTTCTCAGAGAAGGAGACCAAAACTGCACACAATACTCCAGGTGTGGCCTCACCAAGGCACTGTATAATTGCAGCAACACATCCCTGCTTCTATACTCGAAACCTCTCGCAATGAAGGCCAACATACCATTAGCCTTCTTTACTGCCTGCTGCACCTGCATGCTTACCTTCAGCGACTGATGCACAAGGACACCCAGGTCCCGCTGCACACTCCCCTCTCCCAATTTACAACTATTCACGTGGTAATCTGCCTTCCTGTTTTTGCTTTCAAAGTGAATAACCTCACACTTATCCAAATTATACTGCACCTGCCATTAATTTGTTCACTCGCCCAACCTGTCCAGATCTT
The DNA here is from genome assembly GCF_047496885.1 of Scyliorhinus torazame. Taxonomy (NCBI): domain Eukaryota; kingdom Metazoa; phylum Chordata; class Chondrichthyes; order Carcharhiniformes; family Scyliorhinidae; genus Scyliorhinus; species Scyliorhinus torazame. The sequence goes on along the minus strand of NC_092714.1, from coordinate 92,742,049 downwards.
GCTGTAGGATCCCTGCATCCTCGTCACAGTTCACCCAACTTGGTATTGTCTGGAAACTTTGAGTTGTTACATTTTGTTCCCTCATCCAAATCATGAATGTATATTGTGAATGGCTGGGGTCCCAGCACCGATCCATGTAGGACACTACTAGTTACTGCCTGCCAATTTGAAAAGGACCCATTAATCCCTACTCTTTGACAAGTGTAACATGTCTGTTAATGCTAATGAGTGATAGTGTTGCTGTTATACTTTTGAGATGTAGGTTGCTGATGCAGTGACTGGTGTCTTGTCAAATGGAAAGTATACTCTTGCACTCTCAGTTTCTTGCCAGTATGGGAAAGAAGCAGAAGTGTCAAAATGTTAACTCTGTTTCTCTCTCTATAGATGCTAGCAGACCTGCTAAGTTTTTCCAGCATTTCTGTTTTCATTTTAGAACTCCAGCATCCTCAGTATTTACTTTTGTTATTATGGAGAAAAGAGGTGGCTGGTCATCTCATGTGACAAAGCATATACATAGTAACATAAATAGAAAATAGAAGCAGGAGGAGGCCATTCGGCCCTTTGAGCCTGCTCCGCGTTCATTATGATCATGGCTGATAATCAAGTTCAATACCCTGATCCTGCCTTCTCCCCTATCTCTTGATCCCTTTAGCTCCAAGAGCTATATCTAATTCCTTCTTGAAATTTCACAATTTTTTCGCCTCAACTGCTTTTGTGATAGTGAATTCCACAGGTTCACCACTCTCTGGGTAAAGAAATGTAATAATAATAATCGCTTATTGTCACAAGTAGGCTTCAATGAAGTTCCTGTGAAAAGCCCCTAGTCGCCACATTCCGGCACCTGTTCGGGAGGCCAGTGTGGGAATTGAACCCGCACTGCTGGCATTGTTCTGCACTACAAGCCAGCTGTTTAGCACACTGTGCTAAACCAGCCCCTATTCTCCTCTTCTCAGTGCTAAATGGTTTTCCCCTTATTCTCAAACTATGACCCCTCGTTCTGGACTCCCCCACCATCGGGAATAAGCTTTCTGAATCTACCCTGTCTACCCTATCTAACCTATGGAGAGGTTTGGCATAGGCAATGGTAAGAAATAAGTGGATGGAGACGTTTGGGATCATAAAGAATTTGACTTACCTGGCTGCATGCCAATCCAGGATGACGTGTTTATTGGGCAAGGAATTTCAAAGCACCATTGTTGCTGGAATGGGTGGGAAATAGAGTTACTCAGGTCTTCCTTGTGTGTCTCTCAATGGCTTTTTCATTTGATGCAGGAGCTCATCATCCTGCCTGCTCTGCCTCCTTTCACTCTCCCTCATTAGATGTGGACTGTGACGCATTAAATCCTCTGGCTGCAAGGCCTCTGTCACCGTCTGCAGTACTAGGCTCTGACAAGCACAGCACCCGATAATGCTATGGGAAACCCTCACTGGGGCATACTGCAGTCCTCCACTAACTAGGTCGAGGCAATGGAATGTCATCCTTATGAGACCCATGATCTGCTCAATCATGGCTTGAACTGACCATTGGAAAGCACAGTTGCAGTGCACAGTTTTCTCACTGGCATCACAAGCCATGTCCTGAATAGGTAACTTTGTTCATGAGGTTCCATCCCTGGAGGTGCAATGTGTGGGGGCGGGAGTGTTGGTTGGAACTGCTTTGCAACTGGGAGTGTTGCAGTACATGGTAATTATGCTACTGATGGTCTCAAATAGGATGAGCATTGATCAAGCAGAATCCATTCTTGTTTATGGAGTGTGTCGGAGGTCTCAGAGAACCTTGAGGGCTATGTGGGTGCAATTCATGACACCTTGTATCTGGTGGGGTGCTGTGATTGCTTCAAAGTCAATGGGCCTCTCTGGATGGTTATCAGGATCTGTTGGCAACCAACAAAATCTCCAGCCTTCTTGAACAAGGGGCGTCATTCTCCGACCCCCCGCCGGGTCGGAGAATGGCCGTTGGCCGCCGTGAATCCCGCCCCCGCCCCCGCCAAAGTCTCCGCTCCCGGAGATTGGGCGGGGGCAGGAATCCGGCCGCGCCGGTTGGCGGGACCCCCCGCTGGATTCTCCGGCCCGGATGGGCCGAAGTCCCGCCCAGGAATTGCCTGTCCCGCCGACGTAAATCAAACCTGGTATTTACCGGCGGGACCAGGCGGCATGGGCGGGCTCCGGGGTCCTGGGGGGGGGGGCAGGGGGCGATCTGACCCCGGGGGGTGCCCCCACGGTGGCCTGGCCCGCGATCAGGGCCCACCGATCCGCGGGCGGGCCTGTGCCGTGGGGGCACTCTTTCCCTTCCGCCTCCGCTACGGCCTCCACCATGGCGGAGGCGGAAGAGACTCTCCCCACTCCGCATGTGCGGGAAACTGACAGCGGCCGCTGACGCTCCCGCGCATGTGCTGGGAAACTGACAGCGGCCGCTGACGCTCCCGCGCATGAGCCGCATTTCCGCGCCAGCTGGCGGGGCAACAAACGCCATTTCCGCCAGCTGGCGGGGCGGAAATCCCTCCGGCGTCAGCCTAGCCCCTCAATGTTGGGGCTAGGCCGCCAAAGATGCGGAGACCTCAGCACCTTTGGGCCGGCGCGATGCCCGTCTGATTGGCGCCGGCTTTGGCGCCAGTCGGCGGGCATCCCGCCGTTGGGGGAGAATTTCGTCCAAGGCATTGGTTATCTCATAAATGCAATGCTGAGCTGCTGCCAGGGACCACCAGCATTGGATGTTCACCAAGTCCCATGGCTTGCAATTTGTTCTGCAGAATTGTGCACAAGTCAGCGATGGCCTCCCTTGTCAGCTGCAGAACTGATTGGCACTGGTATTCTACCATCTGGAGGTAGCTCCAGCAAGTCCGTAATAATCTTGGCCATGGTCGGTCCTGCCTTGGGATGCAATCCTGCTGCCGGTCCACTTGACAGACTTCTCCAGCTCTCCCAGCCAGAGGCTGGCTCTATTGTTATTGTGGGTCTTGCAATGGTGCCTTTGATGCCTGGTCCTCCCTCCCTCTGTGCTACTTCCCCTCCTTTCAGAGATTTTTCTTTATTCATTCAGAGGATGTGAATATTTATTGCCCTTCTCTGATTTTCTTTGCGATTGGTGAGCTGTCTTCTTGAACCGTCCAGTCCATCTGATTCAGGTACATCCACAGTGCTGTCAGGGAGGGAGTTCCAGGATTTTGACCCAGCGACATTGTCTTGGCATCTTCAATGATTTATGCATTTTTATGCACCCAGGTGTCTCTGCTTCTGAATTTGCTTTAGAATTGTTGCCTCTCCTCATTCTTCTGACCAAAATATATTACTTCACACCTCTCCACATTAAATGTCATCTGCCACTTGTCTGTCCATTCCATCAATCTGTCTCCACCCCCTTGAAGTCTATCGCTATCTTCCTCACAGTTCACAATACTTCCAAATTTTGCATCATCTTCAAATTTTGAAATTGTTCACTCTACGCCCAGGTCTAAGTTGTAAATATAAATCAAGAAAGGCAGTGACCCTTTCATATACCAGCCCCCAGTCAGAAGTAAGTAATGTCTTTGGTAATTCATGTTTTCAATAGGGTTGAATTAAATAATTAAACAGTCGCATAATGAAATTCTAGCTATGCTAAAGACTAATGAGTCAAAATACCAAAATGACTACGGGCACTAATATTTTTCATTGAAAAGCATTGCTGTATTAATGTTGGGGACTAAATGATTAATACAGAGGAAAACAATCTAATAGTAGATTAAGAAATGATATGGCCAACACATTTTCTTCAAGCTCCTACAACTCAAAATTTCACACTACACCATTGGTTTAGGTTGGCGCAGCAGGGTACTTAACAACACCATGACACACAATCAACATTGTTTCATGAAAGGAAAATCGTGTTTGAAAAATCTGTTTGAGTTTTTGAGGATATGACTAGTCACTTGGAGGGGATCGGGGGAAATAGTGGTTTTGCTATTTCAATATTCTGAAAAAGGCTTTTTGATAAAGTTCCACACAAAGACTGACACAAAATTATAGCTAATTAGATTGGGGTAAAATATCGAGTGGATTGCAGATTTGTCAACAGACAAAAAGTGGAGGTGAAATAAGTGAGTCATTTTCTAGTTTGCAGACTGTAAGTAGCAGGGTACGATCAGGGTCAGTGCTTGAATCTCAGCTATCTACCAACTATATCAATTATCTAAATGAGGGGGACTTGCAGTTGCAGCAATGCGATGAGCGCTTGTGTGCAAGGCGGTTCCCATTCAGCGACATACTTTTGGCCCTTGTCACCCGATTTATGGGTGTAATTTATTTTTTAAACGGTGAGCGAATTTGTACTTTGTCTCCTCTGATGTGTGCCTGCAGGGGATAAACCCAGGCAGAAGACTCTAAAACCTCCACGCCTAATTCGGCAGTACCTTGTGGTGAGGGAAAAAACATGGCGGAGCCGTCCAGATCGTCGACGCCAACCCTGGAGCAAACAGAGAAATTGATGGAATTCCTTGTGGGAGAATTCCATAAGCAAAGGAAGTTGATGGCAGAAGATCTTTTTAGAGCAATCGAGGAATCGTGGCCCCCATTGGGTTAACCAGATCATAGTGACCGGTTTACTCTTTGGAGATTGAGGTTTGTTGATGGCAGAGGCTTGGTTTTAAGAGCCAAGGTTGAAGACCAAGAGAACAGGTCCAGGCGGCAAAATCTGCAGATTGTCGGGCTACTGGAGGGCATCGAAGGCATGAATGCTGCAGAATGTTTGGTGCGGATGCTCGGGAAGTTGGTGGGGGAAGGGGTTTTTGCTAACCTTCCTATGTTGGACCGAGCCCAATAGTCACTATGACAGAAACCAAAATCCGAGGATCCACCACGGGCAATCATAGTCAGCTCTCCCCTCTCACCTTTAACGTGGGCTATTTCCTGTGTGGCTGCCTGCCATCTCAATTGGTGAGCCAAGGTTGAGAGGAGTAGCAATCTTGATCAACAGGAGGATGGCATTTATGGTGACTAGAATTTTGACAGACCCTGGGGGGGTGATATGTTATGGTGAGTGGGGTGATAGAGGGTGCGCCAGTGGTATTAGTGAGCATTTTTGCACCAAATTGGGACGTCGCAGATTTTATCAAAAGGGTGTTGGCAGCCATCCCTGATCTGGACTCACACCAGTTGATTGTGGGTGGGGGGGGAGATTTAAATTGTGTATTAGACCAGAGGATGGACAGGTCAAGTCCCAGGACTCCGGTTACCCCTGGGATGGCAATGGGGGCTGTGTACATGGAACAGATTGGGGGAGCAGGGGATGGATCCATGGAGATTTACTGTGCTCAGCCCAGTCCAGCACTAGCTTCTCCACATCAGTCATATTTACTGCATTCGATGTTATCTTACTCATTATTAAAGTGCAATGAACCACATTAATGATGGTCATTTATTGATGTTTTAGGGGGAAAGCTGTTTTAAATAGTCAATCCATATACTTTGCTCCAAATTGCACAATATCCTGCACATGCTGTGTATCGAAAACCCAATTCCTCCAACTCGTAAAATTATATAAGCACACATGCATAAGATTAAGATTCTAAAAAATATAACATTTTCTAAGATAAGCATAATACATATGTCGCTCTGCTCTGAAGCCAGTGTAAATCAACAGACAACATCTTGTATTTATGTAGTACATGTAACATCCCAAGGTGCATCACAAGCTAGTTTCAGACAGAAAAAATGCAATTATGCAGGAGAAGAATTTGGGGAATTGGCCCATGGCACAGTTCGCAAAGTAGACTTTGAAGAGGCTGTGAGGGCAGCAACAAAGAAGCAAGTCTTGAGAGAGACAGTTTCAGAAGATGGAGCCAATATATTTGCAAGTTGTGCCGTCAGCATTGTTTTTAGTGTGGTTAAACCTAAGTACGAACAATAATGACATAATAATATGAAATGTGTTCCTCTCTTTCTGGCAAAAATTGCCAGAATCACAGAAATAAATACAGAATATGCTGGGAATACTCCCCAAGTGGGGCAGAAATGGTTGTTGGAGGTTCCTGGTTATAGATGTTTCAATAAGATAAGGGAGGGTGGTAAAAGAGGTGGGGGTGGCATTGTTAATTAGAGATAGTACAACAGCTGCAGAAAGGCAGTTCGAGGAGGATCTGCCGACTGAGGTAGTATGGGTTGAAGTCAGAAATAGGAAAGGAGCAGTCATTTTGTTGGGAGTTTTCTATAGGCCCCCCAATAGCATCAGAGATGTGGAGGAACAGATTGGGAAACAGATTTAGCAAAGGTGCAGAAGTCACAGGGTAGTAGTCATGGGTGACTTCAACTTCCCAAATATTGAGTGGAAACTCTTTAGATCAAATAGTTTGGATGGGTGGTGTTTGTGCAGTGGGTCCAGGAAGCTTTTCTAACACAGTCTGCAGATTGTCCGACCAGAGGGGAGGCCATATTGGATTTGGTACTTGGTAATGAACCAGGGCAAGTGATAGATTTGTTACTGGGGGAGCATTTTGGAGATAGTGACCACAATTCTGTGACTTTCACTTTAGTAATGGAGAGGGATAGGTGCATGCAACAAGGCAAGGTTTACAATTGGGGGAAGGGGAAATACGATGCTGTCAGACAAGAACTGAAGTGCATAAGTTTGGAACATAGGCTGTTAGGGAAATTAAAATCGCTTATTGTCACAAGTAGGCTTCAAATGGAGTTACTGTGAAAAGCCCCTTGTCACCACATTCCAGCGCTTGTTCGGGGAGGCTGGTACAGGAAGGACACAATTGAAATGTGGAACTTGTTCAAGGAACAAATACTACGTGACCTTGATATGTATGTCCCTGTCAGGCAGGGAAGAGATGGTCGACCATGGTTGACAAGAGAGGTTGAATGTCATAGTGAGGGCACAGGTCTCAACACGCTGCACATACGCAGTTCCCAATCCGCTGCACATGCGCTGTTTCCAACGTGCGTGCCAAAAGCGCAGCTCCCAAGGCGCAGCAGATACACATTACCTCCCAAAATGCGAAAAATTCCAAAATCTGATACATACTCTGCCCCAAGCATTTAGGATAAGGGATTTTCAACCTGTAATTGGTCTACCCGGACAGTCCTGTTTGTGCATATTGAGAAGGAGGTAGAAATGGGCTGTTTGAGATTGGGGGATTATGAGGTTGGGGCCATTGAGCAAAGATATCCAGAGGAGATGAGGCCAGTGACAATCCTGGAAACAATGCCTTGATGTTCAGTGGTGTGGTAATGTTAAAGGGGAGGTAGGAAAAAAATCAGAAAGTTGGCACTCGGCCTCTGCTTGGTTTAGGTCAGTCAGTCAGACAATAACAGCACCTGTTGGCAGGTATGAACACAATATTAGGTTTGGACCTGAGAGAATGGACTGCTGCAAGTTTAGAGGGAGAGGTTAAAGTGAGTCAGGGGAGAGATAAACAAAGACACATTAGCAGTTCTAAAAAGATCTTGACACAGTAAGAGACTGGATAGGGTTGAGATGGATGGAGATGGAAAAAACGATCCACCGTGTTGGAGAAAATCTCCTGGACAAAGAAGTGAGCCCAGGGATGATGGTGGGAAAGAAGAATTGAGCATAATGCAAACTTGAAATTCATTGAAGCAATGGAATGAAACTGCAGCCTTTGTTAAGAGTTAATTGTTTATAGTCAAGAAAGGAAAAAACAATGTTATCATAAATAAACAGCAAAGGGTAAGACTGGAAGAGATCAGGTCAGGTTGATCCTTGACACATTAAAAAAAACATTTATTCCTTCCTTTCAAATGTCGGATGAGATGAAGTATGGAATGAATCTGCAGGCCAGGACAGCTTTGAGGTCGAGAGAGTCAGTGCTCCTGAAGAGAGTTTGACAGAGTGTCAGGAAAGGGTGGTAAATTTAAGTAATCTATATTTCAATTTTTGGATATTAGAAATAGGGTATACCTTTAAGTGAGTTTAATTTTGTGTTTCTGTAGTTGTGTGCTGAGAACGAGCTACAATTTTAGTTCTATTCATGTTAAAAAAGGTGCTTACATGCCTGTGGGCTTTGATTTAATTTCAAACTATGCCTGCACAGTGATTAGAGGGTATATGACGTGAAAACAAACAGAGTTTAAAGAAAGACCAGGTTGTTGCTTAGCAACCAGGGGCTGCTTTAGGTTATAAATAACTTTTGAGTTTATTGTTAAGCTGGACAAAGAAGCAGTTGGAAACAAGTAGCTCAGAAGAAAGCAGCTCTCACAGAAACTGTCATCAGAGTGGCAAGACAATGGAATAAGAGGCATAAAGCAAGTTGCAGAAGCTAAAGAACAGATAGTTCGATAAACCAGTTAATGAAAGAGGAGTCTCAGGACGGTATCATAGGAGAATCATAGAATTTACAGTGCAGAAGGAGGTCATTTGGCCCATCAAGTCTGCACCGGCCCTTGGAAAGAGCACCCTACCTAAACCCACACCTCCACCCTCTCCCCATAACCCAGTAACCCCACCTAACATTTTTGGACACTCAGGGCAATTTAGCATGGTCAATCCACCTAACCTGCATATATTTGGACTGTGGGAGGAAACAGGAGCACCCATGGGAAACCCACGCATACACGTGGAGCACGTGCAGATTCCGCACAGACAGCGACCCAAACCTGGGACGCTGGAACTGTAAAGCAACTGTGCTGACCACTGTGCTACCGTGCAGTTGGATGTTAAAAGAATAAAGAACAAAAAGGTGAACAAGGTCCTGTTCAGGAAAATTGGGGTAAAGACAGAGTAAGTGCTTTGAGCTAAAGAGACAGCTGCAATAATCAGATATAGAGTGGGGGACCAGACATCTGAGATAAATCAAAAGTTTGATGACATCTTAATAAAGCCTGTGGAGCAGTAGTGTTCTGTGGCATAGCGACTCTGACGGGGTGAAGGAATGACTGGAGCCAGTCATGCAATGGAGGTGAAAGGGCACCTGAGACATGAGTGAGCGGTAGCCAGCGGATAAGATGTAGGACTGATTGCTTCCAGGACCGGGAGGACAATGGGTTGGAGAAGGTACTGAAGTTAAACGGCTGTGACAGCAACCTGGCAGTTTCTCTCTTTCTCGCTCTCTCTCTCTATTTCCTCTCTCTCTCATCCCCCACAGCTTACTGAAAGATATCATCATGAAGCTGGCAGTTCAGCTTGTTACAGCGCTGGAGAAGCACAGACTCCAGCAGCAATGGGCGGCAGCACCCAGGGAACACCCAGCACCTGGAGACCAGGGAGCTACAGGGCAGGCTGAAGGACCAGAACACTTGCCATTCAAGGAGCTTAAAGGTGAAATACACAGCACCCATGTGTCCTTCATGGAGCTGTCGGAAATCATGTGCTGCAGGGACTGCACCTCACCAGGGTGAGAGTTCGGTACCTGTGCCACCTTCTTTCTAACTTGGCACACATGAAGGCGGAGAACACCCACTTCCTTTGGCCATGAAGGTCACGGCAGCTCTCAGCTTCTCTGCCACAGGTTCGTTCCAGGGCTCAATGGGTGACCTGTGACATTTTGCAGTCATCCGCCTTCATGAATGCACTCTATGCGAGGGCATCAGACTTCATCCATTTCGACCTGGACCAGGCTCAGTAAGACAAGAGAGCTGCGGGATTCATCACATTGCTGGTGTGACGTAGATGCAGGGACAGTTGACTGCACCCAAAATGCTCCACGCACCCTGTGGCATCAGGGAGTCCTGTTCATCAACAAAAAGAGCTTTCACCTAATGTGTAGCTGATGTGTGACCATCAGATGTGTTAGGCAGGTTGGTTCGATGTGGACTGCACTCGATGCAGGGAAGTTAGAAACAGACATCTAACACAGGAGAAGATGCAACACTGTTTCATTCAACTAGATGAACTGCTGTACATATTCAGCTGTGGATCGACCCTATACTGATCTGACTAGCGACCTTGTAGTAGCCTGACCAGACTTACTAGTTACCGCATGGTGTTTGTGCTTGCTAGCTCGTGGACTCTGCCTGTCTCAATAGCTGGGTCCCGAGAGAGCGGGAAACCTAGTGCCCTCTGGCTTTATAGTGGTAGTGTCCTGTCTGGTGATTGGCTGTGCTGTGTTGTATGCTTACTGGTCACCCTATGTGTCAATCACTGTCTGTCTGCATCTCATTATATACATGAGTGGATATTATGACAGTGCCCTGTAACATTCCTGAGAGCCTTGATCATCCAACTAATTCCAACTACGACATCTTCTTCACAGCCTTCAACACGTCATCGATGAAGATGACCATCTTGCCAAGGTCATCCCCACACCCCCACTACTTGCCTTCAAACAACCGCGCAACTTCAAACAAACCATTGTTTGCAGCAAACTACCCAGTCTTCAGAACAGTGACCACAACACCACACAACCCTGCCATGGCAATCTCTGCAAGACGTGCCAGATCATCGACATCGGTACCACCATTACACGTGAGAACACCACCCACCAGGTACGCGGTACATACTCGTGCGACTCGGCCAACGTTGTCTATCTCATACGCTGCAGGAAAGGTTGTCCCGAAGCGAGACCATGCAGACTCTGTGACAACGAATGAACGGACATCGCGCGACAATCACCAGGCAGGAATGTTCCCTTCCAGTCGGGGAACACTTCAGCAGTCAAGGGCATTCAGCCTCTGATCTCCGGGTAAGCGTTCTCCAAGGCGGCCTTCAGGACGCGCGACAACGCAGAATCGGCGAGCAGAAGCTTATAGCCAAGTTCCGCACACATGAGTGTGGCCTCAACCGGGATTCATGTCGCACTACATTCATCCCCCACCATCTGGCCAGCGAAATCCTCCCAACTGTCCTGGCTTGACACAAGTCACACCTCTTTACCCTGAGGTTACCCCATCTCTGGATCTGTAAAGATTTAATCACCTGCTAATGCTTGCATTCCAAGCATTGTCTGGCATCTTTGAATCTGTCTATATATGTTTCTGGGACATACCTCTTCATTCACCTGAGGAAGGAGCAGCCCTCCGAAAGCTAGTGACATCAAAACAAACCTGTTGGACTTTAACCTGGTGTTGTAAGACTTCTTACTGTGCTCACCCCAGTCCAACGCCGGCATCTCCACGTCATCCAACTAATTGACCATCATCATTTAACCCTCACCAATGTCAGCAGACTATAGTTTCAAAGCTAAGGAGAGGGATTGTGATAAGGATGAGGGTTCGGTGCACGGTCTCAGGAGGCAATATGTTGAGTCCCACAGCTGCGACCATCCGAATGTGAACATGATGGAAGCGCAGCTGTCGAACCCAAATGCTGGAGACCCAAGAGATGTAATATCAAGGAAGGAATGACCAGATGCGAACCCATAGGCAACTCTGCAGGGGTGAGGGCAGTGACCGTGGCCAGTCAAGTGGCGATGTAGAATCAGTTGCAGACATTTGAGTTAGTGCTGACCGCCAGACATGGTGAACGTTTGACAGCTTCCAGGACCAGGAGACAAAGGGATGTTGGGAGGGTTTGAGGGTAATGGGCGAAACACCAACCTGACTGTCTTTCTTCCTTTCTCTCATCCCTTCCAGAGATCCAATACTTGTGTCAGGATGGAGCCAGTGAAATTGGCCAATATAATCATTACAGTGCTGGAGGAGGGCAGACACCAGCGATTACAAGATGCCCAACCCAGGAGAATGGAGATCCAGAAGGCCAGGTGCCGCTGGGCAGGCTCAAGGGCCATCCACCCATAAGGCTGAAGAGGGGACTCGAAGGCATAGGAGAAGGAGAGCAAGGATTTCCAGGACGCGGGTGTCCTTCATAGATCTGCACGACACCATCTGATGCAGAAATTCCACCTTAATAAGGAGTTAGCGTGGGACCTGTGCCATGTTCTAGCAAGTCTCACACTAAAAGGAGAAAAGCGGCAAAGTGAAGGTTTCACTGAGTGATGACACAGTCATTCGAGGAAGCATATCACTGTGGATGTCATTAGGTCTTCCCGTTCCCTCAGCTTTGAGGGCCTCCAGGAAGAGCTGAGTTCAGTTGTGGTGATGACCTTTCCCAGTGCAAGAACGATCAAAGACAATGAGGACTTAAGGCTTTGAACTTTACAAGACTTTATTTTGGTTAGTAGTGATAGTAACATATTGTTTAAACCCCAAATGGCAAACTTCACCCGTGCCCATTCTGTGTCCCTAGAACTCCTTAGTTTTACGAGACCTACCATCATGTCGAGGGGTGGTACCAGGATGCACATGAGAGATGGAGGCAGCCTGATGCTTTCCACGCCCTGTAGCTTGAGATGCCCTTAGCAGGTGTTCTCTGATGGCCTGGACCTAAAGGGTTCCAGCGACCTTTGGGTGTCACTGGCGTTGCTGCGTCACTCTGTTCTGCCCGTGGTCCCCAAGATAAAGGGGTATCAGGAAGGAGGGATTCAGACAGGCTGGAGACTGTCAAAGGCTCCTTGATGGAAGGCCCCGGCTGGACTCCAGCGCTTCGTGCTCCCTCTGGGTGCTCATGCGCCGCTGGGCTACTCCATGGGATGAAGGGGAGCCGAAATGAGACCCAGAAGCCTGAATGTCATCTGGCACTAAGAGGCCTGGAGTCCCACCATTGTCTGCACCATTGTGTCAAAGCCCTCAGCAATTGTCCTCTGTGTTTGGATCAAGCTCTGGAGGCCATCAGGGATGGTCCACTGTGTCTGGGCTATGCTCTAGAGCAGTGTTTTTCAAACATTTTTCCAGGGACCCATTTTTATCAACCAGCCAGCCTTCGGGACCCATGCCGGTCGACTTTCGCAACCCACGCCAGCCGACCATCGCGACCCACTCCAGCCATCTTTCACGACCCATGCCAGCCGACCTTCGCGAACCACGCCACCCAAACTTTGTGACCCACCATTTTCGCTTACCTTTAATGCGACAGATTAGCCTGCTTGGTCCTCATGATCTCACTTGCTTTATCATTCAATGTTACATTTCTGTATCGGTTGTTCATCAGAGGTCCTAGCACTACTTTGTCTTGCTGTGGACTCTTCTGAACAGCTCACACCAGCACTGCTTTGTCCTGTTGTGGGTTCTCCTGAGCCACTCTCACCAGTAGGTTTACTTGTGAGATCTTGGTCTGTTTGTGTCTCTGACCCTCTCTTCCTTATTACAAAATAATCCATTTTAAATTTTACCCTCCTGTTGCCTGTTTCCTGCTGACAAAATGGAGGAATCCCAATCATGCCCAGAGAACGTGAAGTCAGTGTTCGGGGCATGTGACCTGTTCTCTGCCTCGCTTCAGGCAAGAAGACTGCATTGAATTTTTAAAAATGTTCTCCTGGTCAGCGCACTGACACCAGGAGGAGGCAGTGTTTCCCGCTGGACTCCGGGCCTGCACACTGATGAGCGGGCACAAATGCGCAGTGCGCCCGCATTCTGAAAGTCGATCATGGCCGTCATGTTTAAAAGCCAGCTGCATGGCTGTTGTGCATTAATTCGCGCAATTGGGATGTCTCCGCGACCCTCCCGACACCCGCCCGTGACCTACCCGCGGGCTCTCAATCTATCTTACTCTGGGTGAATTGTGGATTCAGTATCAGACAGATCAGAATTCACCTCCCCTCTCCAAGGTTTCTCGACAAAACTGCTTCTCTCCACAGCTTTCGTCAAAAACTGCCTCTCTCCACAGCTTTCTCCAAAAGCTGCCTCTCTCCACAGCTTTCTCCAAAAACTGCCCTCTCCACAGCTTCTTAAAATGTCTCTCTGTATCTGGGCTCCACCCAGCAATGAACTCATCTCCCCAGGCTGAGCAACAAATTATCTCTGCAGGCTGCAAAGCACATTAACTTCCCCAGTCAAACCACAGTCCATTAACCTAGACTGAAAAAAACATTTGTTTGTCAATTTCATCTTCTGGCTGCTAAAAACACCCTGGCCCTGCAAAATATAATTCATTTTTTGTAAAACATGACCATTGCAGTCAAACACACCCTAACCCCAGGCTTTTAACCGTTAAATTGACCAACACTTGGAACCCAAAATTCTTCAAGTCTTCCAGTCATCACTCTATGCACACAGAAATGCTGGATACACTATCTGGCCTGCCAGACTAACTTTTCCCTGTCAAAGCGCAAGGAGGAGCATTGTTTGAAATTTAAAACAGGCAGCTTGACTCTGATTGGTTATGGTATTGTCTGGAGGAATGAAACAGCAAATGGCTGCATTTATTTTGTTTAGCTGAAATAGGCCCAATGTGTGTACATGCAATTGATATCTGCAAGGAACAGGGCTCTAAAACAACATGTACACAAAAAGGATGCATGCACAATCATTGTCCACATCTGGAATCGTGGCATCCCACCTGGTTGGATTATGTGACATCAGTATAGCGCCCATTCATAGTTTTCCAGTGCACATACGCAGGGCACCTGTGTCCATTTTATCCAGCAACGTTGTGTGGAGTATGCACAAAGTGACTGACAATGTGGGGCAGACAGGTGGAGAGGGCAAGGCCTCCATACCTATATCATGCCTTAGAAATGCTGTTTGGAATAAATATGCCACACTATAAGAAATTTAACATTACATTGTAGACGTGCCTGAGATTTCTGGATATCTTTCGAGGAGATGTAGCTCCAGGATTGATCTATCTGGTACAGAAGCTGTGTGCTGGTAAGCAGTTGTTCTTCCTTGTTGAAATTGCATGGGATTTTTCAGAATGGTGCCTTAATCTTAATCGGAGCTGCCATGACAAGAGATATGAGTAGCTGTTGTAAATTCTGACATTGGGAATTCCAAAACACTGCTGTAACTAAAAGATGGATAAGAGAAGCTGAGAAGATATAGATTGTTTTCCTAAGCTGGTGGAAGCATGAAATCAATTTTGAAAGCACTGAGATGGCAGACGGAATGCTGGAAGTAATGAGGACACAAAGTAATACTTGCAACTGCTATTGAATACGAGCTGAAACCAAACAAGTCTGTTTGAAGTAATTTAAGCAAATAAGACGCTGCAATAAATTTTAATGAGCTAATTATCATGCTTTCAATGTTTCAGAGGTAAGTGTGCGTCTGGAACTTTCTAAATTGAACATCAAGACATCAGAAGATATTGAATTCAGTTTTTGTCATAAATTATGTGTCCAGGTTTGATTGCACCTCTACCTCCAACTGCTCACTCCAGTTGAATAAGACTATACACAGCATTGGTATTGTGTAATTCCCATAGCTAAACTTCAGATCTCATAGCCTATCCATCTGATAATTCACATGTTACCACTTCTGCAACAATTCCTTTGTTTACCTCTATCTCCCTCCAATACAGTTGTAAGTTTATTCCAACTCCCAATGTCTCAAGATTCGCTCAATAGTTCCCTCCTTTCCAATCTTGTCCCTGGACAAACACAAACTTGGTCAAAACGTGTCTAGCTTTAGACAGTTGCATTTGACCAAGAGCTCGACATTCCATGGGCGGGATTTAACGACCCCATTTGCCGTGGGTAAAAATCCCATAATGGATGCTAAATCTCACAAGAGGCCAAAAACAGGTTTTGCGTGGCAAGGTTTTAGGACACAATCTTTCCAGCCCCCCTCCGATAATGCCCGGGATGGGCACAAACCTGATTTGCATGCATTTGAATGCATTTTCATAGACTTAGTGGGCTTAAGGTTGCTTCTTCCGCCCTCAACAATTCTTCCCACACATCAGCTGTGAGGTCCTGCTGATGCAAATAACGACTGCTCTTTAAAAATGGGGACCAGGCTTCCTGACCTCCCAGAGTGAGGACGACGTTAACCACCACTGTCTCCACTGGGCACCAGGGAGTCCAAGGGGACAGAGGCCACTGGGCAGCTCCAGGGAGGGGATTTGGGGGCCTGGGGTTGGGGGGGTGTTCGGAGGGATAGGGTTCGGAGGGGGGTAGGAGAAAGGAGGTCAGCTGTCAGGCATCGGTGTCTTTTCTCGTGAAGGGGCAAAAATCTCATGGTCAATGTCGGTGGTCTTGGAGTCAGCTCTCTGTGTTGTGTGAGTCAAATGTTGGTGCACCTGGGGATTAACAATCCAGTAGGCCTAAGTATGGAGGGATGACACTGATGAGCTCTTTAAAATTTCCAGCCTGCCTAAACAGGGTGCCTATTAGCACTGCTTTTCCCGAAAGGAGAACCAATTGGAATCCTGATCTTCATGCAGGTGAGACTAATGAGCCTTCAGAAGTTAGCCCTTTGAACCATCAGCTCCCCACAGTTTCAAAGGCAAGGCTGGGATTCAGTTTTATGTACCAGGGTTGCAAGTCAGGCTCCTTCATTCCCTGCACATCCCTCTTCGTTCAAAGATGGATCTCACCATCTCGATGTCCATGGCCAGTGGTCTCAAGTTTGAGGGAGAGAGCATCCAGACTGAAGGCCAGATGCGAGTCTAAGTGGATGATAGCAAATTCACGGAGCAGTCCTGTTCTGGAGCTGGGAGGACACCAGAGTTGTGTGTGCGATCACTGCCGACGATGCTCTTGGACTGTTTGCTCCCAGGTCAGGATGGCCAGTTGGTCAGAGATTGTTAACCATCAATAGCTGCAACACCAACCTGTCGCTCTCTCTCTCTCATCCCTTGCAGGATTCTGATCAAATTTAGAACTGAGCCAGTGGAGCTGGCAATCTTATTTATTACAGCATTGGAGGAGGACAGACCCCAGCAATAACATGCAGGAGCACTGGGGGAGACACTCCAGAGCAAAGCCAGAGTGCCGCGGTCCAGGATTTGGGACTGGAAGCTGCAGGAGCCATGCAGGGAGCATGAAAGCATCAAAGATGCCCCAAGGATATACCATGCTTGGATATCCTTTTTGGGGCTCTCAGGCATCATGTGTTGATGGAGACACCAGCTGAAGAAGGGGATGGTGTGACAGCTGTGCCACATTATGTCTGACTTGACCCATGTGGCACTGGAGGATACCCACTCCCTATGCCTGTCAAGGTTATGGCAGCTCTAAAACTCTTTGCCACGGGGTTCTTCTCGAACTCCACCGGGGACGTCTGCAGAATCGGTCAGTCATCCACCCATAAGTGCTTCTATGAGGTCATGGATGAACTGTATACAAGGGCTGGTGAACACATAATTTACGACAATGACCAAGCCAGAGAGGACGAGAGGTCAATGGGGTTTGGGCAGGTAACGGGTCGACCACAGGTGGAGGTGGCAAAAGATTCCACCCAAGTGGCTCTCTGTGCTCCATGGCATCAGCGAGTTCCCTTCATAAACAGGAAGGGGTTCCACTCCTTAAACGTCCAGCGGGTATCCGACCAACAGATGCATGTCATGTATATCTGTACCCATTTTCCAGAAAGCGTGCATGGCGACTTAATCATTGTCCAGTCCCAGATCCCTGGACCTGTTGAGGGAAACCTCAGTCTATGGAACGGCTCCTTGGGGACAAGGGTTTCCCCTCTGATCGTGGCTGATGACACCACTGAGGAGTCCACAGACCGCAGCAGAGACCAGATGCAATGAGATGCACAGTGCAACTAGCTCTGTCATCGAATGGTGCATCAAACTTGTTGAAGATGCTTTTCCACTGCCTTGACTGGTCCGGTGGAACCCTGCAGCATAACCCCCAGAGTGTCTTCCGCATTGGTGTTGTCTGCTGCGCCCTCCACAACCTAGCTCTGCAACAGGGTGAAGAGCTGCCAGATGATGACCTGGAGGAATGGCCTGTATTCTCGGTTGAGGGAAACGTGCGTGGGGTGCACCGAGGACGTGCCTGCCGAGTAGGCTGAAGATGGAGACCAGGTGGGGGCAAGGGGGTGCATGGCCAGCTCCCCTTGCACCCACCTGATGCCACATTGTCCCCCCCCCCGTTCACAGAGAATGAGCAGTTTGTTGGACAACTGTGTGCCCCTGCTAGGACATCGGCACTCCTCTGCAACTAGGGAATGAAGGTGGCTGTGCACTCGCTAATCAGGGAGCTGAGGATGGGGTGTGTTAGAATGCCTGCTGCAGGAGGATGGTGATGACTCTCAGTGAGGAGAAGTCTGTGAATCTTTGGAGGTACTGCTAATGGTTGACTCCTGTCTGTCAGATGCCAGCACGCTGACTCCCCAGCACATGTCTGAGATCAGTTGAGTGCTATATTCTTCTGTTCTTATGTCCGATTTGGGGATTAGGGGCAAGGATTTAGCGTACCCTGCATCATGCCTGAGTCATGTCACTGCGAATGAGACATTCGCAATGCGAAGCCCTTATTGTTCACAGGACATAGACGTCCAGTGAGAACAACTGCTTTCCGATGGTGCCCACGCTGTGACGCTACAATTCCTTAACTTTTCGTACCCTCCCACCACATTGAGGTGTGACCCCAGCATGCACTTGTGAGGTGGAGGCAGCCTGCTGTCTTCCATGTCCTGATGCCTGAGACGCCCTTGGAAGGCACCCTCTGGAGGGCCAAGAACTGGAGGGTCCTGGCCTATGTTCATGTGGCACTGGTGTTGCAGTGCCACCCTGTTCCTGAAGTACGCCAGGCTCTGGAAGAGGGAAGTGAGATTGTTCGGGCAATCCCAATTCCTCCTGAGTGGAAGGTTCCAGGCTGTGCATCAATGGATCCACCCTCCGGATGCTCATGGGCTGCTCTGTCACTCCATGGGATAGAGGGACAGTTGGAGTGAGATCCAGAAGCCCCATCACCTTCTTGCTCAGGCACTCGTGGAAGCCCACCAATGCCTGCACCATGCAGTTGAAGCACTCAGGGACTGAGCCATGCCTCGAACATCGCTTGCCAAGGATCTGACGTCAAGCCACAGGCTTTCCACTGCGGTCATCACCCTTGCAGTGTTGGCTTGGATGCCTTGCAATGGCAGCACAATCTCCTGTGTGAGAGGGATTGGGGACTCCTCCAGTCGGCCTTGCAAACCTAGGATTCTCACTGACACCCCTTCCTGATAATTCCAGCTGTGCCTTTGCATCTCAAGCATCTGAGGGTCAAATATCTAGAGGCATAGCACCAGACTGGGACACAGCTGAGTCCTGGGATCCAGCAGACCTCCAACTGCCTGATCCTTAGGAAGTTTCTGCCTCTGCTTGATGTGCACAAGAAGCAATATAGTGCTCACTATGAAGTGATCCAGAAGCCTGCCTGCTAATATCACTCATCGATGTGTGTATCTCTGCACTGGTGGAGGGTGCGGGTGACAGCTGCGACACGTCTTCTGTGTCCTGTCCAACATCTCCTCAGAGCTAGTGTCATGGATTGGCGGTGGAACCCTGCTGGTGGATGGTCCATGGCTGGGGCAAAGGTCTGGACACACAGAACTCACTTGAGTTTGGTTAGCTGGATGAAAATGCAGCATCCCTTTCATTGAGGTGCTCAGATGAACCCAGAGTGGGCGTATCAGATGGTTCGTGTCACAGGCATAGCGTTTTTCACGTGGGGACATTTTTTTTCAAAGTGCCTCAAAATTGTGGTCTGGATAGTGTCACCTGGGCCAACAGGATTGGCACTGGTTTCTGCGCCGAAACTGACACTTGGTCAAATTTTGGGAAAATTCCACCCCATGTCTCCCAGCTCAGCATATTCACAATCCATGCCTTCATTGACAAATCTCCCAACTGCAGCTTCATCCATTCTTATGCCCTATCTCATGACTTGCATCTCTGACCTACTCTGCAGATTTGCCCACACTCAGTGGAATTTTCATCCTTTCCAGTCTGATACCCTAAATGAACATGACATCAGAATCTATGTCCTCTTGTTCCAATCTCACAATTCAAGTTGAAGTACTGTTGCAGATTTACCTATTTAATAAAATACATTATTTCATTTAGTTCTTATGGTTAATCTCTGGGGCACACCACCTTAACATCTCTACAAATACCCATGGCTCCGTATCCTTCACACAATTTCCGCTTTAATATTGAGTTACGGCAACTTTAAACTTAAATTGCAACTTTTTATACGCAACTTTGTCAAAGTTCTTTTTGTAAGTCAAGCACTATCACTTAGAACATCACATCCACAGAAAGGTCATGAAGTTTGTTATTTTCATTTGTTTGGGTCTACATATTTTTTTCCCATTTCTAAATTCCCATGCAAAGGGAGTGTGAGCTGCTTTCTTGAACTGCTGTGTAGTGCACATACTCCCTTAGTACTGTTAGGTAGAGAGTTCCAGATTTTTGATCCGTGACAGTGAAGGAACATTGATATATTTCCAGATCAAAATTGTGTGTGGGCTTAAAAGGAAACGTGCAGTTGATGTGTTCTGATGTGCCTGCTGGGCTTGTTCATTTTTCTCCTTTCTCCTTTCATTGGGTCTGAGCATTGCTGGCAAGGCCAGCATTTGTTGCCCGTCCCTGGTTGTCCTTGAACTGAGGGCGCTTTAGAGTCAACTATATTGCTGTGACTCTGGAGTCTCATGTAGGCAAGATGCATGTCAGGATGGCAGATTTCCTTCCCTAAAGGGTGTTAGAGGACCAGATAGCTTTTTACAACAATCAATCATGGTTTCATGGTCTCCATTACTGAGATTAGTTTTTCAATTCCAAATTTATTAATTGAATTTAAATTTCACCAACTGCAGAAATGGGATTTGAACCCATACCTCAGAGTGTTAGGCTGGGCCTCTGGATTATTAGTCAAATGATATCACCACAATGCCGCCACCAATGCCACCACTGATGCCGCCAATGCCACTACCACCAAGTTCATTTAGGCAATAGAGATACGTATGTTTTCTGAACCCTTGGCAGTTACAATTTGCCTCTTATTAACATACATGTTAAGCTCATGTTTAGACCTGATAGTCAACCCCAAAGTTCTAGTGTATGTAGGTCTCTATTTTGTTTTAATACCGCTATTCAAAATAAGCACCATGTTAACCTGTTCCCTCTGATAATCCCGAATAACAGACTTGTCAATATCCCGGCAGCTGAGGAACGAAAGGTTAATTGTAAGGTCTACACTGCACCATGTAGATTTCTCTCTGTTCTTGGTAGTATAATTTC
The DNA here is from genome assembly GCF_047496885.1 of Scyliorhinus torazame. Lineage (NCBI taxonomy): Eukaryota > Metazoa > Chordata > Chondrichthyes > Carcharhiniformes > Scyliorhinidae > Scyliorhinus > Scyliorhinus torazame. The sequence continues at coordinate 92,721,156 of NC_092714.1, read as the reverse complement.
ATATTTAAAAGAATCACTACCACAGTGCTTGTTTAATTCTTCGTTATTTTCTACCCTCCTTACTCTGGATTTTCAACTTCCAAGTTACATTACTTTCATAGCTGAATTCCAGTTTCCTGTGATCTCGGGATTTCTTTATAAATCTGAGTATTGAAGTAAACTTTCACGAACACATCCAGGAAGATGAACAGAAGAATCTTCCTTTAGTTTCTTTAACTACAGGTTGAACACATTATTCGAAATTCCGAAATTGGAAAAGCTCTGAAATCCACACTTTTTTTTCGAGCGACAAAATCATGAATCATATTTTGTGTAAAAAATAGCATGGTGTTCACTTGAGATCCACGAGATATGCGATGTTTCACAACTATACCGATACAGGTAATCCCAAATTGAAAAAATTCCTGAATCCGAGTCACTCTCGGATTTTGAATAAGTGTTGCTCACCCTGTATTAGAATTAGCTTATGCCTCCATTTTTTGAGTGACAGTCATCGTCAATGACAATGCAAAACATGAAGCATAGGAATTAACCTAGCTAACAGGCAAAAAATAGGTGACAATGAATTTGCCACCCATTTTACATATTGCCCAATACACTCTCTGACAGACTTCAATCTAAAAGAAAATTGTGCAGGCTTTAGAACAGGCAACAATTTACCAATGCCTTTCATTCAAGAGGCGATGGGTTAAAATGGCTCAGATTTTGACTAACAAGCCTGTTTAGCGAGCAGCTGATAAGATTTATATTTCAGTATAATATTGAAGAAATTCATTTCATCAAATTTTTGGGCAAGGGGGTCATAAACTTTGTGCTGCCTCCTCATTTCTATGATTTCCGGATGCAGCCCAGCGCAACACGTTGTGCTGACTGGCTGTTCTCTCAGCAGGATGCCTATGACTGTGAAAGATAATCAGATTGAGACATTGTGGTCTCTGTGTACAGGTGTTTCAGGGAGCTGCTGCATGCTTTTATGGGCTCTGTGGTTGCCATGCCGCTGGGTCTGCAATGTGTCCAGCAAACAGACCTCAGTGTGCAGAGAGAGGAGGCTTTGAAAAATGAAAAGAGGAGGAGAGCTCTCCACAGAAAGTCTGACCTACCCCGGATTTTTCGAGGTGAGTATAGCCCCAGGGTGGAGAGAGACATGACCAGGCAGTGCCCCAGGTTGGCGCTGCCAAGTTGACAATGCCAGGGTGCCTGGATGAAGTGCCAAATTCACAATTCCAATCCCTTATGTATGTGTGTGTGTTGGTGGGGGTGGTGTTGTGTATGCATTGGGATGGGAGGTACCCCTTTTGCATTTGGGGGTTGGGGGGTGTTCCCCTTGTCTGGAGGAGGGTTCCAATCTCTGTGGGGGAGAGGGGGGGTCCCAATCATCTTGGGGGGGGGGGGACAGTTCCAGAACCCATGGAAGATGTGTGGTCTCAATCACCGTGTGAGGGGGACCTTTAATGTAACTTTGGGATTAGGTGCCCTTTATAAAGGGTGCCTCAATGTCTGAATCCTGGCATTGCCGGCGTGTTTAGGCACTCCCCCACCCTCCCACCCCTGGTTGGATGTGTGATCCTCGCCAGCACTTTGAAATTACACAGAGTGTTGTTAAGTCAGGCAAAAAAGACATCTGTGAAGCCAACGAGTTTCACACAGCTTTTCTTGCCTGATCCAGCACTCTGCAATTTTAGGAAAATTCCACCCACAGTATCAACATTAGATGTGATTCGGTGAGTGGACAACATTTGCTAAATAATCCTCAGTGTGCTAAGAGTTACACTGACAACCAATTTACAATTGTCAGTTGGGCTCACAGTGTTGTGCATTTGTGTGTAGTGGAAGCTATATACAAGACCATGTTATTTTCAGACAGAAAAACATGTATATACACTGCGCCTATTTCAGCTGAGTGACTCATTCCTCAAGATAATGCCTTAACCAAAGAAGGTAAAGCTGAATGGCTTAAATTTCAAATAATGCTTGGCAGTTAATTGTCAGTCGCCATCACCTCGTGCATTCACCACGGCAATGCTTATATCAATTAGAGTCCACTTGCCAACCAATCAGCATTCTCTTCTCATACAGTATAAATTGTTTTTCACTTATATTGGAATTCTTGTGAAGTGTCCTGATGAGTGTAAGATGAAAAACTTTGACATGTCCCTATTTTTTACTCAAGTTCTGTACTATCAGCTGATTACTATTGGAATTCTTCACTTATCAAGAGGAAAAAATCAACAGCTTTTATGTTCCCTTTTTCCATGAGGCTACCTCACAAATGACTGGAAAAATTAAACTAAATTTCAGAATTTACCATGGTGAGATCTGAACTCACTTCAACTTGCAACAGTTTTATTTTAACACACAATTATGATAGTTGACCAGTCATAATGCTATTTTAACAATTTGGTAAATTGCACACGTTTACATGAGTTTTTTTCTGTGTTGCACGACGCAAGCCACCAGAACCTTGTGATCTAATTAAATTACAAATTATACTGAACACTCGTCTTGAAACTAATGAATCATGATACATCATGCACAAAACTAATTTTTATACATATCTTTTCTTCAATACGAACAAAACCCATAAGACTAAATAGTGTTCAGCAAACAATTCAATGAATATGAGCTAATGATTCAGTGGAGGTGATTTCTGTAGAGAGGAGAAGATTGATTGGAGTCTTGACTGGTCCAGAAGATGATTAATCTCTATTTCTGTTAAATATTATTCAGCTCAGATTCACTTAGTGGGCAATCTGATTAACTATAATGTGATGAACACTCACTTGGCAGTACAGAACTTGAATTTTGCTGGAAAGAGATATGTTGATGAAGCTTTTGTCCTGTACCCATCATGACAAACAGAACTCCTCGGTCAACAGAGGCAATTTTCCAACCGATCTACACCCGTTTGCCTATAATATAAATTGTTGAAATCATTGAGATATGGCATTCTTGCATTTGTCTTGATAAGTGCAAGATGAAAAGCTTTGGAAATATCTCTCTTTTCAAGAACATAATGCGATGATTACACAGGCTCTTATTTTTAGAGCACACCCCCAACCACGCACACTTCCACCACCCAATTACCATCCCTTCCCCTGACCCCCAGACATCCCCAAATCTCCCGACCTCCTGAATATCCCAAATCCCCTGGCCACCTGACTACCCATACATTCCAAATAACCCGCCCCCCCCCCAACCTTTGACATGCTCCAATACGCCATGATTAACCAACTATCCCCAAATAGGACCCCGATCACCCAAAGTTCCTTCCTGACCCACGACTACCCCCATGTTCTAACTACCCCCTAGCGATCTGACTCTCCAACCACACGACCCAACACCCGATTACCTAGTCATCCCAATTGCTCAGCTCACATGACCCACCCTACTCCCTCACCCACTTACCTTATGTACTTACCTTTTCTCCCAGCTTTTCAAAGTGACAGGAACATTTGAACATAACAGAATATGGAAGCTAGTGCAATAAAAAGGATGCAGCTTCATTTCTCTTGACTATCCTACACCACATTGAAGGACTCCAGGAGCAGCTCCACATTTCTCAGCAGGCCTGGGTCAGAAGTCCACACAAGAAATGTGGAGTTCTCGTCTAATGTAAGAAACTCGCAGCAGAGTGGAAATCCGATAGTGATTGCCACTCCACCTAAGACTTGTCCACAAAGTTCTGATTTTAACCAGAAACAGGAATTTGACAAGTTCTGGGCAAGCGAAAAACCCACCCAAATTCAGCAGCTTGAGGTCCAGGTGATTTGAAATTCTAGGCCTTCCACTGGCTGGTAGTGAGAGCCTTGATGGCCACATGGGTGCAGCCAATGACACCTCGCACCTGAATGGTCCCACATGAAGTCACAAACAAACACCTTGTGAAAGAGATGGGACTAAGTCTACCTGGGTTTAACCTCCCAAGAGGCTCATGGGCATCCCTAAACACCATCCATACTAACCATGGCAGATGCAGATACCTGATGCACAAATTAAACATTAAAAACTCTCCAGTGTGGGCAGCGAGAATAGGCCATAGAACACATATCAACACAATACGTGACTCATAGATATACTCAATACACACCGCCACCTTTGACGTAATAATTTGGCTTGACTCCTTGATGTAAAATTATAGTTGTTTTGCACCCAGCCATACAAAATTAGAGGCATTTAGGAGAATCCAGCAATGGCCACAAAGCTGATTTAATTCTCTGTCTGGCTGTCACATCGGTCCAGGAGTGCACATCATCCCTGGTCCTCTTGAACATGGCATTGGTATCTGTTTGATGCAGCAATGAGCTGGCAGACCCCATATATGCCCTGAGCGGATTGCTGACAAGAGCCAGATGGATAACAGTTCAGTGCACAGTTATCTCCAGGGCTACCAGGGTGTCCACTGAACCCCATGGATCACAGGTCAAAGTCCAGCAATGACCTTCTCGCTCCTCAATTCCACCTAAGGTCAAAGATGAATTAAGGCAATCTCAGTATGGCTGACGTCCAGAGATGGATCTGAGGCCTTGCCTCAGCCCTGCCACATTTAACCAAATGGGGATCTGACAACTCTTGATCCCAGTATGCACCTATTAAATTCCAAACTCTGTAAAAAAAATGGTAATTATTTATTACAAGCCCGGACCAGACCCCAACTGTGGCTAGGATACTCGGCCAAAACCATAATATTTCAATTTATTGTTGAAGACAATGTGGAAAGAATATTTTGCTCCCGGAGAGATTGTATGAAGAAATATGGATTTTGTATTTTTAAACAAAATCACAGTGTTAAGCTCTTTAACATCACAGTCGAAAATAGCTTACCCCTTAATTACTATCACTATTCCCAATTAAACAAAAAGAAAAAACAACATAGAGCTTTCAATCCCTCCCACATCCCAATGGCACAGAGTAATACTTGCTTTCCAGAACAATCTGGCTCCAGTTAGAATCCTGAAAAAGTCTGGCTGAATGGCTTCAAAAAGCTGTTTCAAATTGTTTGTTTCAGCTTCCCCCCTTCTGCTCAGACAAGCCTGCACTGCTTTAAATACTATTATTTTTTAAAAAACTATCCTACTGTGAGAGAAAGGACCTTGGCCGGGATTCTCCGAGCCCGTGTTGGGTTGGAGAATCGACGGTGACGTGGGAAATTCCACCACGCCGCTCCGACGCCGGGACGTGATTCTCCGGCGACCAGAGAATCGGCGGAAATCGCGGCAGGGCGGTCGACGTGGCACCGGTCAGGGCCACTGAAAGAGGCCCCCGTGGCGATTCTCCGCGGTCGACCGGCTGAATTCCCACCGGGTTCCGCCGAGTCCCGCCGGCATGGTTCCAACCTGGTACCACATGGCAGGAGCTCGGACCCACGGCCACGGTGGCCATCCTGGTGGGGAGGTGGGGGGGTGGGGGGGGCCTCCATGGCGTTCTGGCCCACAATCTGGAGGGGGCCTACTTCCTTCTGCGCGAGCCCGCTGTAGGGCTCCACCATGTTGTGTGGCCCCGGCGCGGAGACAGCCAGCGCACACATGCGTGGACCCGCGCCGGCAGTGCAGGGCCACATATCAGTGCTGGAGCTGCGTGGAGCACTCCGGCGCTGTGCTGGCCCCCTGAGGGCCGCTGAATTACTGGGCCAGGAGGCCCATTGATGCTGGCATGCACCACTCCGGTGCTTATGACAGCGTCAACACTTGGTCGGAATTTTGGAGAATCCCGCTCCTTACTTCTGGAGTCAGTGTTAGCCAGGTCAGAACTCAACTCAAAAGCTTTTTCTGAATTCCTTGGGCGGGATTCTCAAAAAATGGGCATATGTTCCCACGCTGGCATGAAAACTGGCGGCAACGACTTCTGCGTCAACGCCCCCCGAAAGTGAGATCCAGCCAGCAGGAAATGGTCCATGCGAGTCCGCGCATGCGCGGAATGGCCGGCGTATTTCCGCGCATGCGCGGGGGTTCCCTTCTCCGCACCAGCTCCCGGGCAATATGGCGGAGCCTTACAGGGGCCCGGTGCGGAGTAAATTCCCCCATGGAACCAGCCCGCCGATCATTAGGCCCCGATTGCGGGCCAGGCCACCATGCCCCCCCCCCCCGGGTCAGATCCCCCGCACCCCCCTCCAGGACGGCCCTCGTGCACTCACCTTCCAGGTCCCGCCGTATGGGAGGTGAGTAATCCACGCCGGCGGGACTCGGCCAAACTCAACGGCCCCCAACCGGCGTAGCAGCGATCCCGCCAGCGCCCAAAAAATGGCGCCGGAGAATAGGGAAGCCGGCATCGGGGCGCGATTCTCGCCCCGCCCCCCCCCAGGGATTCTCCGACCCGACGCCGGATCGGAGAATACCGGCCCTTAGCTCCAGCCAGAAATGACATCATCACACCAAGCTGTAAACAAATTAATTTCCCAGGCTGAAAATATATTAACTCCATGTAGTCAAACAACAGTGCATTAGCCCAGGCTTTTACAATTGTCATGTGAGAGTGCCCTTAAGAAATGGGTGTTCATCACATAGCTGCAGTGATGTCAAAGAGTGGGTTGAGCTGGTCTGTCTGTCTTTCACTTTCGTTTATGAGCAGGAAGCTACTGTGTGTCTTTAGATTCATTTTTGAGCGCTGGATAGCTGCAGGAAAAGCAAGCAGCAGTATAAGGATCTCTCTGCAATCTAAAGACTGTCTCAAGATCATTTGGGTGATTTCAAAGTGATAACTGCTCCCAGTAGAGAATTTAAACCTGATCTCTGTGTTGAAAAGGGTCTTTTGTCTTATGGATGTGCAAGGAAAGATTAAGGGTTATGTATAGAATATTGTATCTGTGGGGATGATTGGCGTTGGTAATTGTTAAGATGTTTACAGTGGGTTTATAAAGTGTTCACTGGTTTCATAAATAAACATTGTTTTAATTTAAAAGTACTTTGCTCTCTGTTGCACCACACCTGTAAAGTAGGCCCATGTGCTCCCCATAACCACAATCTATTAAAAGTTGTGGGTCAGGTGAACTCCTTGATCCACTTTGGGGTTCTCTAAACCCTGGACCATAACACAATGGTCAATTTCACCTCTGGCTCCTAAAAACTTTCTGGTCTTGCAAAAACAAGATTATTTTTAAAAACGTGACTACTGCAGTCAAACACACTCCAATTCAAGCTTTTACTCCTTAAATTGCCAAATGTTCAAGATCTAATATATCTAACAATCTGCATTTGTCACAGTTTGCATATGTGTCCAAAGTACCTGCTCAATGAACTCAATTACCTTCTCACTATGTCATAGCGGCAACACAGACATGGAGGTCCCCACCATTGATGGAATGCAGAATTCATATCACACACCCTGGTCCTAGTGCAGCATTTCCTCTTCCAGTTCTCTGGCACCACGTCCTCACCACCACCCCCTCCCAAACTGTCGCCGAGAGCCCAATTAATTTCCACCCAAAGTATTCGATTAGCCTGTTTTATATTCTACTTGTGGTAAAAGAGTGCTCATATTTCTGCCTGGTACCATATTTCATCCTGTCCTTCTTACTTTGTACCCATCTCCCTCTTTTTGTTTGCAATGAAATACACATAAGGACTTTCAAAGAAATACAGACCAATACTGTTAGCCACTACAACTGGTCACTGATTGGCTCCAGGTCACTTGCTAGAGTATTGAAGCACAGGAGTATCGTAGAAATTAAGTAGAAAAATAAACTTCTATGATCCTAGAGCAGTTTAACTTGTGGCTGTCAGACTACAACACTCTTCTGAATTAGACAAAAAGATTCAGATAATGTACTTCAATTTGACAAAGAAATATAATTAGGTCTATTAATTCACCTTTCAGACATTAATTTTGGCAGGCAGCTACAAATTAAAACAACCAAAGTCCTGTATGTATTTATTTTCTCTCGGCCGCACATATGAAGTAGAAACACATTATTGTTAATAATACATGGAAGCCCAATTATTCAATGTGTTTCACAAAATTAGTGCTGTAAAAATGCATCAATCTTTGCCAGTAATGCAATGACTATTTTACAAAGGTAATAGCTAAAATAAAATTTAAATATGTTATAGTACAAAAATACATTAACCAAAAAGCAGCTTGTGTTATTTATAATAGGGATGTCAAAAGTATCTTACTGTGTCCATATGTCAATGAGCTTGAAAGAATCAAAAGGCCCCTGGATTGTTTTATAGCATATGTAGCTGTTTATCTGAATGCCTGTATTTATGGTCCCATGTGTCTCCTAATAGGTAAATAATAATGTATGAACCATCATGTCGCACTTTATGCATCAAAAATCATTCAAATTTATGCTCATAAATACATTACAAAAATTACTTTCCTTCATTGCCAACATCTTTTATAATGTGATTCGCAATATTGCAGGACTAATATGCTTATTGAATTTGTACACACGTAACTTAATTAGTGATTTATGGTAACAAATGTGACTGTGACCTAAAGGAAGTTGTACTCTCAGAAAACTCTTGTTCACACATCTTCCTTTGCTGTCAATACATTTTATTAACCTTCCCTCCTTTCCCAAAAAAGAAGGGATCCATTTTCACTCTGTGTGTACTTTGGGCGACCACCCAATAATCATCACAAGGAGTCAGACCAATTTGGGGAAACATATCTCATTTGCATATTACCATTAAGCTGCTTGCAGGAACTTAGTCTTTGGAATAGCCTACCAGCCCCACTTGTTCTTAATTCATTCAAAATCTGTGGATTTTGTGGCAAAGTCAGGATTTAATGCCCAGCCTTAAATGCCTTTGGGTTGGTAGTGGTGAACTGCATTCTTGATAGCTGAATGAGATGCAAGGCTACTTCAGAGGGTAGTTTTTTTTTGATAACTTTAGGGCGTGATTCTCCGGAAATATTTCTTATTGCTGTAGCGATCGGGAATTACTGCGTGTTTCTAGGCGCTCAGCCCGGTGAGGCCGGCAACACTATTCAGCGTGAATTGGTCTACTTAACAAGGCATCATGGGCTTCCCGCCCCAAATGCCGGCTCGCCAACTAATTAGGCGTGATCGTGCTCGCCAGCCTCCCGCTAACAACACTGAGCAACACTTAGGCTGCACTTGCTCAGCCAACCCCAGCCAGCTCGCAACAATGGAGGCGAGGAGGCCGGCCCCAAGGTTCGGGGTTGGTGATCTGGGGCGACTCCTGGATGGTCGGGGCCAGGAGGGTTGTCCTGTTCCCCCGAAGGTCCCGGAGGGTGAGCCACAAGGCAGCCAGTGCTGCCTGAGACGAAGTGGCGGCAGCAGTCAGCTCGGGCAGTGTGACCAGGTGGACTGGCCTCCAGTGTCTGAGGAAGGTCAACGATCGACCCCGGGCAGCCAGAGTGGGTGGACACCAACGTCCCACCCCCCAACCCCTCAAGGGAGCATCCCCGTAGGTGACCTACAACCCTCCCTCCATCCCCATCTCCCTTCAGCACTCCCTCCACCCACCCCTTCAACACTCCTTCCATCCCAACCCTCCCTTCACCCCGCCCCCCTCACAGCTGTGTGGCGAATGATGCTCTCTCTGTGTCCCCTCAAGAAAATATCTCCCATAATCGGTGGGAGAGGGCCCAGACTGGCGATAAGGTGCAGGACTTGAGAATCCTCATCTCCTTTGAGGAGCGGGCCCTGGAGGTAACCGGGGTTGCTGAGGACAGGGCGGTCACCCATGCGGAGGCTGACAGACCCGCAGAGGTGAGGAACCACCAGACTCCATCCGGAGGACATGTCAAACGTGAGTAGTGATTGCCTTACTAACTGACCCATCACTCCCACTGACCTTTTGTCCATTCTCCTGCAGGTCCTCCAGCTGATGGCGCCAGTCCACTCCGGGTGGCATCCTCTCCTGACTCCGGGGAGAATACCTCGGAGGAGAGCCCCGAGGATGCAACTGTTCTCGTTGCGGCACAGCTGTCATACCCACCCTCCACCACAGCAGATGCACACACCACGGTGGGAAATACGAGTGGTCAGGCTTCTGGGGCACAATCTGGTGAACACCACAATGCTGACGGTGTAGATCAGATGGAGACAGGAACCCCCAGACAAGACAGCAGATCTGCTGGATCCCAGGACCCAGCTGGGTCCCAGCTTGATGCTGAGCCTCTGGAACAGAGTTCCCAGGAGCTGATGGAGATGATGGGGAGCGGCCGGGACATTCAGAGGGAGATGTCAGCGTCACTCCAGCTGTCCTATAGCCGATCGCAGCACTCCCAGAGGCTATGGGTGCAGGAGATGGCACCAGCAATACTAGGGTGGCAACCGCAATGGGGAGCCTGATGCATGATGTCGGCACCATGATTGAAGGGGTCCAAGGCATCACGCAGTTGGTGACGGCCTTGGCTGAGGGTCTCGGCAGTATGTCTGCCTCACTGGGGGATGTCACCCAGTACCAGGCCGACCTTGATGGGGTTCTGCATGACATGTCTTGCTCTCAGATGGGAATGACCCAGGCACTGCGGAGCCTGTCCCAGTCGCAGGTGGGCATGGCAGAGGCACCGCAGAGCATGAACCGGCCACTGGGGGATGTGTCCCAGTCTCTGAGGAACATCGCCGAGGGCGTCGACACGATGGTTCGGACCATGGGGATCCACCACACTGGCAGAGCCAGATGATGCAGGGGCAGCCAGGGCCCGAATTAGCTGCCTCACTGTCCCAAGGTGAACCTTAGGGCCCTATGCCAACTCGGACCTATTCCATGGGGTGGTGACGGTAGCCACCAGCCCTCCCAAGTTCCACCCCTCTTATGAGGGCGCATATCGGGGTCAGCCACGGGAAAGGGCGGCACGGCTGTGCATGTGCCATCGACAAGTGGGCCCCCGAGACCCAGAGGACGCCTGCCAGGGGCATCGAAGTTCATGGGAGGAGGTAAGCAGCTGGCTGCCCTCACCTCAGATGTGCATCCTGAGGAAACACCAAGACATAGTGGTAGATCTAGGAGGGTCAGGAACATTGAGCATCACTGAGGGTATGGTGGAGGGCTTAGGTAGGGGATGGGGAGGGGGTGGCATTGGGGGCCAGGGCGATTGGGGGGGTGGGGCGGCACTATTGGGAATGGAGTATTGTACAGCACATTAAACAACTGTTTGCACAACCAATGTGATGCCGCTGTCACATTCTTCCACAATGCGGGTAGACCCGGACTCTTTGTCTATCTGTCTCCCGTGGCATCCACCTACTCTCCGGCTGTGGTCATGTCCCGGGAGCTGAGACCCATCCCCTGGGTGTTCGGATGTTGGCTGCTGCGTGTGTGGTGTTGACTCCCACACAGTGTCCAGGCATCAAGGTTCGATTGGAATGCTAGGCAATGACTCCCACATGCCGCATGGCCCACCTATCCATGGGAACATACTTGGCATGTGTAAAGTGCTCGCTTAACCCCGATTGCCAATTCCCTATTAGTGATAGCCTTCAGCCGCGCAGACAGAGGTCTCAGCAGTCGTTGGGGGTTATGGGTGATTGGTGGGGCAGACGGACAGGGACAAGGGTTGCCCTGGAATGGGGTTAGGATCCAGGGGTTGGGATGGTGGTGCCGTGAGCGATTCCCCTCCTCCCAGTTGCTCCCCCAGAACCTTCACCCCCACCCTCCCATGGCGGCCCACGCCTCCCATCTTTGTCTGTGAGCAAAGATTGCTATTCCCCTCCTCGGCTCGCCACAGAAGCCCTTCCGTCAGGTTCACGTCTTTAATAAGGAGTGTCAATCGGCGCCAGCGTGAGCACTTGCTGAGGAGGCCAGTAAATGACAGGAGGCTCTTGTTAATTGTATGGATATGGGGCTTACGTGGTGATAATTATTTTCTCCCCACACTATGGCCAGATTCCAAATTCACTGACGGGAGCATGCTAGTTGCTTCGCAAATTGTTTGACGCCTGGCGCAGTTCCCGTTTTTGGCCTCCCCCGCTATTCACCGGCCTCGATATGCTTGAGCGCGAGTGTAATGAGGCTGGAAGATCGCGCCCACCAGGAATCCAATTTTTTTTCCAATTAAGGGGCAATTTAGCGTGGCCAATCTACCCTTGGATTGGATTGGATTTGTTTATTGTCACGTGTACCGAGGTACAGTGAAAAGTATGGTTCTGCATGTAGTTCAAACACATCATTCCATACATGAAAAGAACATACATAATAGGGCAAACGTAAAATACATAATGTAAATACACAGACACAGTCATTGAGTGAAGCATACAGGAGTGTAGTACTACTCTGTAGAGTAGATGTGTAAAGAAATCAGATCAGTCCATAAGAGGGTCGATTAGGAATCTGGTAACAGCGGGGAAGAAGCAGTTTTTTAAACTGTTAGTGTGTGTTCTCAGACTTCTGTATCTCCTGCCCGATGGAAGAAGTTGGAAGAGTGAGTAAGCTGGGTGGGAGGGATCTTTGATTATGCTTCCTGCTTTCCCCAGGCAGCGGGAGGTGTAGATATCATCAATGGATGGGAGGCAGGTTCATGTAATGGACTGGGTGGTTTTCACGACTCTTCGTAGTTTCCTTATGGTCTTGGGCCGAGCAGTTGCCATACCAGGCTGTGATGCAGCCAGATAGATGCTTTCCATGGTGCACCTGTAAAAGTTGGTAAGAATCAATGTGGACATGCCGAATTTCCTTAGTTTCCTGTGGAAGTATAGGCGCTGTTGTGCTTTCTTGGTCATTGCGTCAACGTGGGTAGACCAGGACAGATTTTTGGTGATGTTCACACCTCGGAATTTGAAGCTGTCAACCATCTCCACCTCAGCCCAGTTGATGCAGACAGTATACCATACTTTGCTTCTTGAAGTCAATGACCAGCACTTTAGTTTTGCTGACATTGAGGGAGAGATTGTTGTCTTTACACCAGTCCACTAGGTTCTCTATCTCCCTCCTGTATTCTGACTCATCGTTGTTCAAGATCCGACCCACGACGGTCATATCATCAGCAAACTTGTAGATGGAGTTGGAGCCAAATTTTGCCATGCAGTCGTATGTGTAATGGGAGTATGGTAAGGGGCTAAGCATGCAGTCTTGCGGGGCACCGGTATTGAGGAATTTCATAGAATCGTAGAATTTACAGTGCAGAAGGAGGCCATTCGGCCCATCGAGTCTGCACCGGCTCTTTGAAAGAGCACCCTACCCAAGCCCACACCTCCACCCTATCCCCATAACCCAGTAACCCCACCCAACACTAAGGGCAATTTTGGACACTAAGGGCAATTTAGCATGGCCAAGCCACCTAACCTGCACATCTTCGGACTGTGGGAGGAAACCGGAGCAGCCGGAGGAAACCCACACACGCAGGGGGAGAACGTGTAGACTCCACACAGACAGTGACCCAAGCCGGGAATCGAACTTGGGACCCTGGAGCTGTGAAGCAATTGTGCTAACCACAATGCTACCGTGTTGTTGTTTATCCTTAATGATTGTGGTCTATGGGTCAGAAAGTCGAAGATCAGCTGCACATCTTTTTGGGTTGTGGGTCCGAGACCTACGCAGACAGGGGGAGATTTTGCAAATTCCACACAGACAGTGACACGGGGCCAAGATCAATCCCAGGTCCTCAGCGCCATGAGGCAGCAATGCTAACCACTGTGCCACTGTGCTGCCCCATACGTCAGAGCATAGTAGTGAGAGTCAACCACATTGTTGTATGTCTGGAGTCACATATAGGCCAGTCCTGTTATGGACGACAAATTTCTTTCCCTAAAGGACATTATTGGGTGGGATTCTCCTCTCTAGTCAGTGGCGAGCGAGAATGGAAAATTTGGCATTCTAGCTGAAACTCCATGAACGTTCAGCAGCGCTGGAGAATCCCATCCGCAAACAAGGAAAGAAGATTTTAGCAATTGAATGAGAGGTTTTTCATTGTCACCATTACGGCTACAATCATGGCATTCCAGATGTATTTAATTAATTGAATTTGTTGGGATATGAACTCACATTTCTGGAACATAAGCCGAAACCTCTGGATTTCCAGTTCCATAACATAAGCACCATTCTATTGTTCTACGTAATATAGTGCAACCTATTCCACTGTCCAGGCCAGAGCAAAGTCAGTTGGGAGTTGGTCTGATCTCAGGAGATGGAGGCGTGTGAGGCCTGGAGTGACAGGTGTCCAAGCTGGCTTTGTGGGTCCTGAAGGAGCAAATGTGCTCCTCACGAATCCGCAACAAAACAGTTAAACCTACCTGTGGCCTCCTCTTCAGCTAGGCTGTCAGCTGATACAGGTTGGCGGATGCAGCCAATGCCAAATCAGGTTGTGTATATGTCAAAATTGCTAATTATCATATTAAAAGAGCTTGTTGCTTGAAGGTTAGTGCTGCAGACACCCAGAGAGATCAATGGGATGGTTGAAGCAGCCATAGTGAAGGTGAGAATGAGTGCCAATCATTGGTGGTGCGCTACCACCCCATTTCGGCGGGCGCGATTCCTCAAAATAGCTCCCCTATAGCTCATGTTAAATATAGCTCTATAGGTGTCATCCATCCTCCTGCAGCTTGACAAAGTAACCATTGTTCACATGTGAACCTGGTCAATGTATGCTACCAGACTATCTGACGGTGTTGAGTAAGCTTGATCCAATTCTTTCTCAATATTGACGCACATGCACTTTTAAATAGGAATGTGTGGGTGGTGCTCAATAGTGGCCACCCTGGCAGATTTGTACATTCCTTAGCCAGAGTGTGCGAAGATCAATTGTGAATATATAAAATTGAGAGGCAGGAAAAGACCAGCAGGTCCATCAAAGCTGCTCCACACCTCATCATTTAACATTTGCTCCAACTTCCACACCTCACTGACGTTGAATTTTACTCCCTAAATACGTAACATTTTAAAATGTCATTCCAACAGATTTCCAGTTTTGTGGTAGAAATTCCCTTGACCATTGCCAGTCAGTGTGATTTTCATATCAGGTGCAATCAACATAATTTAAATGTAAAGGTCTATAGCTGGAAACTGACATCTAATATTTTGTGTTGATCCAAGCAATGTAAATAATACATTTATTCCTGTCTGTTAGTAAATATGAGCATATTGGCAAGTAAATTTACATTGAATTCGCCAATCCATGCTTCTGTAATAGGTAATAAGGAGGATTGATGAGAATGGTGAGTGTGTATTAGTCCCCATCCTACAGCAAAGCCTGGTCTCCAGTCAGCTTGGATTTCCCTGCCACTGGGCCAAGACCATGCTTCGCTGAGCCTGTGTGGTGGTTGGTGTGCAACGACCACCCTGCTTTAAAAGAATCAGCACACAGGCATCTTCCATCCCAACCCCACCCCACCCACCCAAATGACCAAGTGTAAACAGCGGAAGGAGAGTGCAGAATCCAGAGTGTCCCATCCACTCACCTCACCAAGCACCACCTACTAAACATTTGACAGAATCTGTGGATCCAGAATCGGACTATTCAGCCACCTCAGAACCCACCTCCCTGGCGTGCAAGCAAGCCATCCTCGACGCTGAGGGACTGCCCAAGAGA
The DNA here is from genome assembly GCF_047496885.1 of Scyliorhinus torazame. Taxonomy (NCBI): domain Eukaryota; kingdom Metazoa; phylum Chordata; class Chondrichthyes; order Carcharhiniformes; family Scyliorhinidae; genus Scyliorhinus; species Scyliorhinus torazame. The sequence continues at coordinate 92,705,721 of NC_092714.1, read as the reverse complement.
AGAGGTAATAAGTACTGACTATCATCAGGATTTTTGTAAGACTGTATAAATGACTCAATTTCTGTGTAAGTCCCAAGATGTATGTGCGCCATAGTATATGTGAAACATTTCTTATTGACTAGGACTAATTATATAAGTTTTTAATTTTACAGACATCATTTGATGAACAAAATTCCCTCATTAGAATCTCTATAAATTTAGCCTATGAATCAGTATATTTTCATATTTGTAATATATGACAAAGGAAAAAAAAATCCAGAATTTCCTCAGTACTGCTCCTTGTCTGCCATCAAATCTTCGCTGACACTGCGATTATATATGTTTAGTCGGGTTTCTGCCGTCCTTCCAGTTGTGAATGGAAGTTAGACTGTACGGGGGTGTAGTGGTGACATCAATGGAGTTATAAACCAGAGGCCCAGGTTAATGCTCTGAGGGTGTGGGTTTGAATCCCACCATGGGAGCTGATGGAATTTAAAATGTGGGCAGCACGGTAGCACAGTGGATAGCACAGTTGCCTCACAGCTCCAGGGTCCCAGGTTCGATTCCCGGCTTGGGTCACTGTCTGCACGGAATCTGCACATTCTCCCTATGTCTGACTGGGTTTCCTCCGGGTGCTCCGGTTTCCTCCCACAGTCCAAAGATGTGCAGCGTAGGTGGGTTGCCATGATAAAATTGACCATAGTGTCCAAAAAAGGTTAGGTGAGGTTACTGGGTTACAGCTGTTGGGTGGAGGCGTGGGCTTGAAAGGGGTGCTCTTTCCAAGGGCCGGTGCAGACTTGATGGGCTGAGTGGCCACCTTCTGTACTGTAAATAAAAATTCTATGATTTATTTTGATGGAAATTCTGATATAACTTATTTGAATGCCACAGAGTCATGAACTCGTTACAGTACAGAGACCATTTGTCCCATCAAGGTCATGTGAGCTCATTGAACATAAGCGTGAGACAAGGGGCGCGATTCTCCCCTGCCCAGCAGGGCGGGGGGTCCCGGCGTGATGGAGTGGCGGGAACCACTCCGGCGTCGGGCTGCCCCAAATGTGCGGAAGTCTCCGCATCTTTAGGGGCCAAGCCCTCACCTTGAGGGGCTAGGCCCGCGCCGGAGTGGTTTCCGCTCCACCGGCTGGCGTGGAAGGCCTTTGGCGTCACGCCAGACAGGGCCGAAAGGACTTCACCGGCCTACGTAAGTCCACGCATGCGTGGGAGCGTCAGCGGCTTCTGACGTCACCCCCGCGCATGCGCAGGGGAGGGTGTTGCTCTTTCTAGCTTTAGTCGATTTGCTCTGTTTCGGTCACCTTTGCTCATGAGTCGCCAGGTATCTTTATGATACCGCCACATGGTTCAAGTTTAGGTTATGATTAGGTCTGAGTAGATTAGGTGTAATCAGTCCTGAATGAAACTGCGGATACCTGTGTTGATGGGCTGTTGATAGCCCTGAGTATCGATCTGGGCTACGTTCCCAGAGCTGAAGCTGCAAACCTGTCTGCAGCTGTCTGCTTGTGTCTTCTTGGCTGCTTTTCCCAGCAGTCTTTCGGGTTAGCCATTTTAAACTGGGTTTTGGCCAGATTAATCGGAACGCAGCCATTTTACATGGCTACACTCCCGCCTTGTGATCCTAACGCGAAGCATGAAGGATCACATAAATTCTGTCCTCTTCATTTCCCGACTGGGGTGGGGAGGGGGGGTGCACCTCCCCCATGGCCACTACTCTGATCCTAGCTATGCACAAAAATTTACCTAAACAATTCTTGAGGGCGCTATGTCAGGCAGGGGCATGTATCTATAAAAAAATAAACTGGGAACCTCTAATTTTACCTAAACACTCTATACTCCTAAACATTGCATTATCCTATCTTCCTAAAACATACAACAACAATCACAACATTTAATATACTCTTTCCTGGCTTGGCAGTCAAGCTCAGGCTCATACATTTTTTTTTAATGAAACGTTCCGTATATCTCTTTATTTACAGGAATAATGCACGTGAATACTCTTTATTCTTTATAGGTCGCGGGGGTCTGGTGTCTGGTCATAGGCCCTCGGTACTACGGGGCAGTGAAGCGTTAACGGCAGGGGGGTTTGGAGTAATGGGGTTCGCGTTCCCGCGCAACAAAAAGTACATCATAAATATGTTGAGCACGAAGAAAGGAGTCCTCATGGCTGTCTTCTTTCTTTCCTTTTCCTGTTTTTGCTGGTTTTCTCCGGACTTGGAGCTTCTGGAGTTCTGTAAGACAAGCGTAGTGTGTGTAAATACTTCGGTTTAATATCAGGTGTGTTACTGTGTCTGTCCTTCTCGGGGCCAATTAAACCCTTATAATTGGTCACAGTATGTGACTCTCCCCCCATTTTTTTTTCAAAACAAATGTTTGGACACGGCACACTTCCCAATGGTGGACCAGTGCTAACTTTACCATCCAAATGCTCTAGGATGTAAATAGCATGTGGCAGCAACCCAAAGGTTGCCTAAATAAAATAAAACGGTTTTTGAAAGTAAAGTTCGAATGAGGTGCGTGTGGGCCGCGACGGGTACGATTTGGGTGGAGTCCCCGGGTAGGACGGCTACCAATCCCGTATCTCCTCTACCCGAGCGTTTTTGACCAACGGGGGGGTCCTCAGGAGGTGGGTCTCACGCCGTTTCTCCACTGCCTGAGCGACCAAATAACGGACAAAAATGTTGTCATCATGGTGGGGTTACTGTTCTCATTATACCATCCAATCAGAAGAGTAGCTACGATCGGGCATCTGGTCTGGTGGGCCTCTGATGCAAGCCCTCAGAGGTATCGGCCGAATGGGCGTGTGGCGGTGGTGGGTGTCTGAGGCAAGTCCTCAGAGGTATCGGCAGAATGGGCGTGTGGCCACGGTGGGTGTCAGTGGGAAAAGTTAAAAGTTCAGGTGAATGGGTGTGGGGCGGTGAGAACATACTCCTGTAGGACGAACAACATTTAACAAACAGACAGACAACATAAAACATTCTGCAGGTTCCATCAGAAAGGACAACACTTTTCACCAAGTGTCTCCTTTAAATCATCATGTGGACACCTCAGTTCTCGGTCGCTACGGGCTCTGCCTTTTTCTTATCGAGAGTGCCTGTCGGTTGGGCACTCTGTGGTTTCTTAGCGCCATTGCATTCTCTAGCAAAATGTCCCAATTTTCCGTAATTGTAGCACTCTTGCGGTTTGGCTGGGGGGCTGTTCTTTCCCTCGTTTACCCAGACGGGGTTGTGGAGAGTGGTTCTTACTGCCTGCACGTCTGCGGCGGCTTGGTTTTCCTCGGGTGTTCTAGTGGCTGATTTACCGTGAGCCGCTTGTTCCCAAACGCGGGACAATCTCTTGACCACCCACTTCTCATTATGAGCCTCCTCCGAGGGGTCATAATTGTTACAGGCATTCTGTCCTGCTTCCGTGGCATGGGAGATAAGGTGGGGGTCCACTTGGCCATATTGTTTGCGGACAAATGGGCGCGATCTATGTTGCCGAAAATGGCTTGAAAGTGAATCCACAAGCGTCCTGCGAACGCTGTGGGGTGTTCAGACTTTTTCTGTCTGCATTTATTCAGACCGTCTACGGGGTCGCCCCGGTTGTACCCGATCGCATCCAGGATCGCGGTATGCATTTCTGCAAGGGTGCCTCCCCCTACATTCTGTGGGTCGGGAAGGGCTGCTGCGACCGATGGGTCGAAGCTGAGGACCGTGAGCTTTACCTGCTCTTTCTCATCCAGGCCGTACATGGTCGCCTGGTGTTTGACGGTGGCAAAGAAATGGTGTGGGTCTGAAGCGGGGAGGAACGGTGTGATTTTGGCACACGCGTCCCGTAATTGGGTCACTGTGAGGGGGGTGGAATATAAGACTTCCGCCTCGTCTGCTGTGGCGGTGCGGTGGGTTGTTACAGGGTTCATGGGAGCCTGTATTATCTGTTGTGTGGGGGGTGGGGGTGCTTTCCTCCTTTGGGGTTTTCCCTGCGCACATGCTCCCTGAACATATCGCTGCGCTGTCTCTTGCAATTCTTCCCAATCAGGGCCGTCTTCCTGTTCTAAACTTTCCCCAAAGGTTTCTTGAAATCCCTTTTGGACAGAAAGCAGTGCTTTCAAGTCTGCAACCTGCTTTCGGCACTTTGCATGGTCTAAAGCACTCTGCCTTTGTTCCGTTGTTGTGGCGTGGAGCGCTCTCAAGGCTGCCTTGAGATCACTACATTGTTTCTGGAACTTCTCTAACTGGTTTTCTGTTTCTTTCTTTACCAGGACTGCACGCTGCAGGTCCTGATAAACCTTCTCATATTGTGACTGGAAACTACTCAAGTGCGCCAGACAAGATTGGTGACCCCGTTTGGCACCAGCCACCTCTTGGTCCTTTGCTGCTAATTTCCCTTTCAATTCCTGGTTCTCATTCTCAATTTCACATATATCGGTTTTACTTATCCGATGTATGACTTCTATTTCCTTGCGGAGCATCCTGACGACCTCCTCTGTGCCTCGCAATTGTGCCAGACAGGACACAATTGCCATCGGCTTGCGCGCTTTTGCTAAACTCTTTCTGTGAATCTCACTCAGGTTCTCCCACCAAGTATGCCCTATACTTCCAGGACCTGAGTCGTCGTTATCGCAGAAATCCTTCCACACGGGCCATCCTTTGCCCTGCAGAAATTTGCGGATTTCCACCTCCCAAACGGGACACTGTCCCGCTCCTACGCTGCTGACTGGTGCGACAGCAAAATCTTCGGGGTTCATGAGGCACTGCATCGCTTGCATTGCCTGCATGGCTCTCTCTTACCTGCTCGTTACGTTCGAATTTGGAACAGGGGACCAAGCGGGTACGGCTTGCGCTAATTTCCGAAATACCAACTGCCGATAGTTTTGACGCAACAAAAAGTCTATCAGTTTTGCCTTATAACCCTGTTAGTTACGCATGCATATACACACTTCCGAATTGTGAATTATTAACCAGAACCGTTTGAACACTTGTGGGTTTTTTTTTTGTTTTCGATTGGATTCTAATTCAAAATGTTGGGGTTCTCCCGGAGTGGTTTTCCACTTCTACGTCGGGTCCCGGCGGAGTAGCCAATTATGTTGCTCTTTCTAGCTTTAGTCTATTTGCTCTGTTTCGGTCACCTTTGCTCATGAGTCGCCAGGTATCTTTATGATACCGCCATGTGGTTATGATTAATAACACAGCACACCGCTTAGTAAGGATTAAAACAACGGTCATTTATTATATACAACAAGCAATATTAATACCCTAATACTACTTTCTATACAATAAACCTATCACTACTGGCCAATACTTAACTTAGGAAGAGCCCACCAGGTCAGGGAAATGAATGGCTTGTCCAATCAAATCTGGCCCGCGGGATTCAAAAGGCTTCTACAGGTCGGTGGCTAGGTGTCTCTACCGGATAGCGATCGTTGGATTCACACTTACAGTGGCCGGTGGCTGGTCTTGTGAAGGTCTCGATCAGGCGAAGGTGAGAGAGAGAGATCTGAACTTGGACCTTTACTTATATGGTGCACAGGGGCTTCCCGCCTCTGGGGTGGCCCTTGACCCTGAGTCCCAAGTGATTGGATTCTGTCCCCAATCTCTGAGGTCGATGTGTCCAATGGTGAGGCGATTCCTCGATCGGGGGGTGGTCGCTCACCTGTCTTTGTTTCGGCCACTGCAGGCGCCGACAGGTCTGGCCCGGTATTCAATTGCTAATATGTTGCAATTGTTCCCGGGGATAGCCGATTTAACTGTGGATGTCTGAGTAGATTAGGTGTAATCAGTCCTGAATGAAACTGCGGATACCTGGGTTGATGGGCTGTTGATAGCCCTGAGTATCGATCTGGGCTACGTTCCCAGAGCTGAAGCTGCAAACCTGTCTGCAGCTGTCTGCTTGTGTCTTCTTGGCTGCTTTTCCCAGCAGTCTTTCGGGTTAGCCATTTTAAACTGGGTTTTGGCCAGATTAATCGGAACGCAGCCATTTTACATGGCTACAAGGGGTCTCTTCCGCCTCTGCCATGATGAAGACCATGGCGAAGGCGGAAGAAAAAATTTGCCCCCATGGCACAGTCCCGCCCGCGGATTGGTGGGCTCCGATCGCGGGCCAGGCCACCATGGGGGCACCCCCCGGGACCAGATTACCCCAGGACCCCGGAGCCCGCCCGCGCCACCTGCTCCCGCCGGTAAGGTAGGTAGTTTAATCAACGCCGGTGGGAGAGTGTTGACAGTGGCGGGACTTCGGCCCATCGCGGGCCGGAGAATCGCCGGGGGTGGGCCCGCCGACCGGCGCGGCACGATTCCCCCCCCCACCGAATCTCTGGTGGATGAGAATTCGGGACACGGCGGGGGCGGGATTCACGGCAGCTCCCGGCGATTCTCCGACCCAGCGGGGTGTCAGAGAATCCTGCCCGAGGTTTCTCAGTATAGGGGGACTACTGTCAGAAATTGGATGCTTTCGAATCCTAATAAGAAGCCAGAAAGGTGAAGCTAATTGATGCGCACAAGCAGTATTTTTTCTCCCAAAACAGAGGTGGAGGTGGATTGGCCAAGCTAAATTGCCCTTCAGTGTCCAAAAGCTAGATGAGGTTAAGGGGATAGGGCGACGGAGTGGGCCGAGGTAGGGTGCTTTTTCGGAGGGTTGGCATGGACTCGATGGGCCAAATAGCCTCCTTGTGCACTGTAGGGATTCTATGATTCTATGAACTCTGGAATTCTTGGGAGAATAAGAACATGTTAAGAAAATGAATGGTGTGAGTTAGAAATCTAATAAAACATAAGGGGCGAAATTCTCCCGAAACGGCGCGATGTCCGCCGACTGGCGCCCAAAACGGCACCAATCAGACGGGCATCGCGCCGTCCCAAAGGTGCGGAATGCTCCGCATCTTTGGGGGCCGAGCCCCAACATCGAGGGGCTACGCTGACGCCGGAGGAATTTCCGCCCCGCCAGCTGGCGGAAACGGCCTTTGTTGCCCCGCCAGCTGGCGCGGAAATGACGTGTCGGGGCGGCGCATGCGCAGGAGCGTCAGCGGCCGCTGACAGTTTCCCGCGCATGCGCAGTGGAGGGAGTCTCTTCCGCCTCCGCCATGGTGGAGACCGTGGCGGAGGCGGAAGGGAAAGAGTGCCCCCACGGCACAGGCCCGCCCGCGGATCGGTAGGCCCCGATCGCGGGCCAGGCCACCGTGGGGGCACCCCCCGGGGCCAGATCGCCCTGCGCCCCCCCCAGGACCCCGGATCCCGCCCACGCCGCCTTGTCCCTCCGTTCAAAAGGTGGTATAATCCACGCCGGCGGGACAGGCAATTTATCGGCGGGACTTCGGCCCATCCGGGCCGGAGAATCCAGCGGGGGGGCCCGCCGACCGGCGCGGCCCGATTCCCGCCCCCGCCGAATATCCGGTGCCGGAGACTTCGGCAACCAGCGGGGGAGGGATTCACGGCAGCCCCCGGCGATTCTCCAACCCGGTGGGGGGTCGGAGAATGACGCCCAAGGTATATTTAGAAAGATCCAAAAGATGAGCCAAAAATCATCACAATATTTGGCACTAAGGTGAAGCACCTGCCAAGTGAGAATAGATACATCTGACTGGAAAACTGGGAGAATGTGCGAAAATGGACATCTGGGATGGCAGCACAGCCGAGAAACAAAAGCTCTAAGATTATAATTACCAAAACAAGGCAAGGAGAGGGAAACAAAATGACAGGAAGAAAATGCTGAGGAATATATAGAATGGGTGTTAATCCCCAAACAATCAGTCCTTGAATGGGTCTGCGTGCATCAAAGCAAGTCCCAGGAATCAATTCAGATGGAAGTGAAGGCAGAGGAAAGAACAGCAAGCATTTTGAATGGATGATGACACAAGGTGATGGATTCGGAGAAACCATTTGAAAGACTTTAACCAAGAGTGGACTGTAACTTTGCACTTGGGAGAGTTCAGAAACTGATTAACAATAGGGCCGGGGTTTGAACATGGCAGTCAAACATAAGTAACAGAATTTCTAACAAAACTGCACCAGGCCACCCGTAATTGGAACTATCTTGTTTCAGCACAGGCCTTTAAAACACAATCCAAGTACTTTGGCACCAATCAGAGCACTCCCTATAGGCTAGTGAAACTTTAGATGAATATTAGAAATCTCCAAAGATACATTGAATTGCAGCAGCTGGAAGATACAATGCAGCAACTAAACTGCAAGTAAATCAGGATTTCTTTAAACAGCACTAGTGATGAGTCCTTTATGCCAGATGTGTGAAGTAAAAAGAGGATGTTGGATTTAGCCTGGCATTCAAAAATGTCAATGTGAGTGTCAAATTAGTGTTTCACACTGAGTGACATAATTATCTACTTGCTCAAATGCTGCTGGTAGTCATTAGTTGAATGTGGCAACTAACTAATGTGCAGGTTAGGTGAATTGGCCATGCTAAATTGCCGCTTTGTCCAAAGATGTGTAGATTAGGTGGGGTTATGAGGATGGGGTGGGCTGGGCCGGGTTCTCTTTCAGAGGGTGCAGACTTGATGGGCCGAATGGCCTCCTTCTGCGCTGTAGTAATTCATAGTGTCATGTGAGAGTACTTTTAAGACATGGATGTTTAAGCCATGTAACTTTAAGAAAACAGTGATGTCAGAGAGTGGGTGGGGTTGGGCTTTAGGTCAGCCATTTTGCAGTTTTTTAGTTTCAGTTTAAAAAGCAGAGTGTGTGTGTGTTTGTGTGTTTCCAGAGAGCTGCAAGTTTTGAAAAGCAGCTTGTTTTGCAGTGAGCTGGAGTTGCTATGACCTCTGCCATAAAAGACCATCTCTGGATCATGAGTGATTTAAACTCATCATAGTAAAACCTTTAACCTGATGTGATTTTGTTTAAAGGTGTTAAGTCTCTTGGAAGTTTAAAGGAACATTTTAAGGAAGTATTTGCTGTTGCAATATTTTCTGAGTTATCTTTGAAGTAAGGGGTGTTAAGAGATCCAATGTTTATTTAAGATGTTAAGTTGAGTTCATGGAATAAACAGTGTTTTGGGTTTAAAAATCCACGTGCCCATAATTGTAATATCACACCTAGGGAGCAAGCCGTGTGCTAGGAAAAGCAACAAATACATTAAAGGGAGAGGTTGGTTGAACTCCATGATACATTTTGGGGTTCTGAAAACGCCTCGCCCATAACAATAGACATAGAATTTACAATGCAGAAGGAGACAATTCGGTCCTTCGAGCCTGTGCCGGCCCTTGGAAAGAGCACCCTACCTAAACCCACACCTCCACCCTATCCCCATAACCCAGTAACCCCACCTAACCTTTTTGGACACTAAAGGCAATTTAACCTGGCCAATTCACCTAACCTGCACATCTTTGGACTGTGGGAGGAAACTGGAGCACCCGGAGGAAACCCACGCAGACATGGGGACAACATGCAGACAGTGACCCAAGCCAGGAATCAAACCTGGGACCCCGGAGCTGTGGAGCAACTATGCTAACCACTGTGCTAGCTTGCTGCCCCACGGTATGGTTCTGTGGTTCTAACTTTGCATCTAGTTCACTTCCAATGGGAAATATATGAATCCAGGACCTGGGGCGGGATTCTCCCCTACCCAGTGGGGGGGGGGGGGGGGGGGGGGGTCCCGGCGTAATGGAGTGGCGGGAACCACTCCGGCGTCGGGTCGCGCCAAAGGTGCGGACGCTCCGCACCTTTAGGGGCCAAGCCGACACCTTGAGGGGCGAGGCCCGCACCGGAGTGGTTTCCGCTCCAACGGCAGGCAGGGAAGGCCTTTGGCGCCATGCCAGATAGGGCCGAAAGGACTTTGCCGGCCTGCGTAAGTCCACGCGTGCGTGGGAGCGTCAGCGGCTGCTGACGTGATAACCATGGCGAAGGTGGAAGAAAAAGAGTGCCCCCACGGCACAGGCCCGCCCGCGGATCAGTGGTTCCCGATCGCGGGCCAGGCCACCGTGGGGGCACCCCCCCCGGGGCCAGATCGCCCCGCGGCCCACCCAGGACCCCGGAACCCGCCCGCACCGCCTGCTCCCGCCGGTAAGGTAAGTGGTTTAATCCACGCCGGCGGGAGAGGGTTGACAGCGGCGGGACTTCGGCCCATCGCGGGCCAGAGAATCGCCGGGGGTGGGCCCGCTGACCGGCACGGCGCGATTTCTGCCGCCGCCGACCTGCACGGAACGATTCCCGTCCCCGGCGAATCTCTGGTGGCGGAGACTTCGGGACACGGCGGGGGCGGGATTCACGCCAGCCCCCGGTGATTCTCCAACCCGGCGGGGAGTCGGAGAATCCCGCCCCTTATTTTCAACTTTCAGGAGGCCGTTAGCATTTATGAAACAGGTACTACCGGCTCCAATTTCTCCCCCAATGTGTGTCGAAGGAAACATCTTTCAAAATGTTAGGCGGTTTGGGTTGAAAGCAACCTTTCCCACACTGCAAACAAAAGTACTGTCATCCAAGGATTAGAATCATTTTGATGCTTATAGATTGAACACAGCACAAAATATTGCTAATATTTTTGATTGCTTTAGTCAGTTCCAATGTGGAACACTTAAAGCACTGAGCAAACCAATAGCCGTCAGCAACTGTAATACTCTTGATAAGTGTGTAATACTTAGTTCTCTTCCCCTATGTAATTCTACTGAAAGTGTACATGCAGGTGCATCAATCATCTTCTTTGGAGTCCAAAATAATTAGTTTCAACTGAAGTGTTACAATAAATTATTTTCTAGCCTGTTCCGTGAAAAGTTAAACAATGTAACCTCCAAAGCACTGAATGCCTCTTTTGTCACCTTAGAGAACTGCTATTTTTAAGGTCTCTTATTTCAAGATGGATAACAGTAATTATTAATCTCCTCGCGCATTTCCTCTGTGAGTGTTCATGGATAATGGTTACAATGTATTGAACATTTAATAATTTTGATAGTGGAATATGGAAATATTCTGCAAATCTTGTACAGTTTACTTTCAATGAATGGGAGTTAAAATCTTTGGATCATTTATCTGTTGTCATATGTAGTCAGGTGACAATGCTTCTGAAATGATCACACCTACCATCCATATTCAATTTTGTAATTGCACAATGCTATTTACGTGGATATTGATAACTAAAGGGAAGAAGGGTTCATGTGATGTGTGTGTGGGAGCAGCTGCATTTTCACAAGTTCTGGAGATTCTCATCATTTAATCCTGTTGCACATCTCATAATTAGTTGCTTTTGGTGCACGTGTCTTGTTCTATGCCCCTGGAAGATCCTGGCAGAATTTGGCAATGAGAAGCCGAGTTAAATCAAAAAACCTTTGTTTGATTGAGGCGGTCGGAGGTGGGTGGGGCCCAGCTTGTAGTGGCAGTTTTGCTGGGGGCAGGCCTACTCCTCAATGGTGCTTTCGGCATTGTGATGACGGCTGCCACGGCAAATGATGTTGTAGACAATGGTCTTGGCTCCGTGGTGCAAGTTATTGGTGCTCACATTGATGAACTGCGAAATATCCTTAAGGGACTACTTGAAGCAGAGAAGAGAATCCTGTTGCTATATTGGTGAGTACCGCCTGTGTCCTTTGAATGTTCAGAAGGCTTCTGATCATCTGGGAGCCCACCCAGGCCACAACTCTGGAAACCCTCAGACCCCAGCTGAATCATCAAGGGGATGGGTGTGGCCAAGCTCAATAAGTGGCACACCAGGTATTGGCACTACTCAGAAGCATGCCATACTGTAGAGGAAGAGGGGATCTGCAGAGCTCACCCCAACCAGTGGACCCCTGCACCATGGCCTATGAAACCCTCCCTGGTTCTTTGCCCCTCTTAGGGCAGAGGCCTCACCAGTGACCCCCACCCATCCAGATCCCCAGCTAGTCCTCCTGGTGAGGCTGGCGGGCTGACTGCCTCTGCCACCACTTCCCAGGTGATGTGTAAGAGGGCAGGCTTGAGTCTGTGGCTAAGCCTGGGGAAGAGGGTGTCCCTCCTCTCCTCACTGGCATGGATCTGTGGGTTCGCCTCAGACTCCCGACCTGGGGTGGGGGGTGTAGGCTGGTCTTCTGTGAGCCATCTTCATGGCTGAAGTGAGTGTGTGGTAAGTGGAGAGCCTATAATCTGCCCCAGCTGTCAGGCTCTTTAATCTACCTCCGGCCCCAGCCGTTACAATGCCTGCTGGGAAAAGCAGCTCATCGAGACGCAGCATGGCCGTTGAAAGCCCGGAGACCCCGCTCTTGGGATCTACCCAGCTCGCAAAGACTCGCGAGAATCAACGCAATCTCACGAGATGTTGCAATGTGAATCCTGCCCACAATGAGCGGGATCATCAATGGCGGGATCGCCCACAGCTAGCCTCACTCTAATGTGCAGATTCCTGAGGTACGTGAGATTTTGGGATTCAACCCCTTCACCTCAGAGACCTCGGGAGAGTGCTGTTTGGTACTGGTCTCCACAAAATGGAGACCAGATGGAATGGCACTCGTGTGGGTCTCTGAGGGGATCGGAGGCCCCCAGCTAAATGCCCTTTGGGCAGGGTGGTGCCCTGGCACAACTGGCATTTTGGGAGCTCGCTTCACTGTCCATAGCCTCTTTGTCACTGGAATCTGCTGGTCTGGGCCGGGGTACACCAAAAGGGCTTGCCTAATCAGCAGGTGATCCTGCAAGATTGGGTGGTGAGTGGGTGGAGGGGAGTGGTGTGGTGGAGGTAGTGTGGTGAGGGGGTGATGTCAGGGTGGTGTGCAAGAAGTGCGGTGGAGGTCATGACATGTGTGCCATAGGAACACCGCAACTCAGCGGTGACTCATTTGGTTGTCCGATGCTGACCTCCGCCTTGGCAACTGCACTCTCTCCGTGCCCACCAACCAAGTGCAGTGTCCACTGCTCTGCGACGGTGAGGGGCTGCAGGTCCGGCTACTCTCTCTGTGCAGTTGTGCACTGCCTTCTCTTGGGGCAGAGTGGGGAGCGGGGGATGAGAGACAGAAAGCACACAGTGTTCGGCAGTCGGACACGGGCAGCACAAGTGGTGGGCAGCTGGTGGCTTTTGTGAACAGGGTACCCAGCCACAGTGGGCAGTATGTGTGGTAGTATGTATTGGGGGTCATGTGGGACTGGAAGCCCTAATGTCATTGGCTGACAGATCCCGGGTCCTGGTTGGCCGTTGACCTCAAGCTCCGCCCTGAAGGCGGAGTATAAGAAGCCGGAGTCTTCCCCCGCAGGCCAGTTTACTATCGAGCACGCTTAATAAAGCCTCATCGACTTCACTCTATTCGTCTCATGGAGTCTTTGTGTGCTACAATTTATTAAGCGTGCCTAAAAAAAAAGGACTATGGAGCTCAGGATCATTCTGAGGATCAGCCCCCACGCAGTGAACGCGGCAGCAGCCTTCAAGCACTGGCAGACTTGCTTCGAGGCCTACCTCAGAACGACCACCGGCCGAGTCTCAGAAGAACCAAAAACTGCACTCGAGGGTGAGCACGGAGATTTTCTCCCTCATCGAAGACTCGGACGATTTCCAGACGGCCTTCGCATCACTGAAAAGTCTCTACGTTCGCCCAGTTAACCAAATCTACGCTCGCTACCAGCTCGCGACGAGACGGCAAGGTCCCGGAGAATCGATGGACGAATTCTACGCCGCGCTGCTGATTTTGGGACGAGCCTGCAGCTGCCCGTCGGTAAACGCAAACGAACACACGGACATGTTAATGCGCGACGCTTTTGTGGCAGGTATGCAATCCTCCCAAATCCGCCAAAGACTTCTAGAAAAAGAGTCGCTAGGACTCTCAGAGGCACAGGCCCTAGCAGCCTCCCTAGCCGTGGCCGCGCGTAATACCCGCACCTACGGCCCCGACCGCGCGGCAACCCATTGGGCCCCATACGTACCCGTCGCGGCAAACCCCCGACCCCCCCCACAGGCTTGCGCGGTCCAAACGCCGAGTCGCACCGGGGGCGCCCGCTGTTATTTCTGCGGCCAGGCGAAACACCCCCGGCAGCGCTGCCCGGCCCGCGCACGAATCTGCAAAAGCTGCGGGAAAAAGGGCCATTATGCGGTTGTGTGCCGGTCCCGCGAGGTCGCCGCTGTCCCGGGAGCACAGGGAGCCCTGCAAGCAGTTTACGTGCCCCAACCCCCCCCCGCACGCCATGTGCGACCCGCAGGCGCAGCCGCTCTGGGTCCCGACCACCGCGGTCCCGGGAGAACTGGGAGCCCTGCACGCCGCCTACGCCCCCCAACCCCCCTCCCCGCAGCCCATGTATGACCCGCCGCCGGCGCTACCGCTTTGGGTCCCGGCCAACACTCTCCACGGAGAGGAGGGAGTTTTCCGCATCCCTAACGCCACCCTAACCCCCACCGCGCGCCCCACGCCTGACCCGCCGGCGCCACCTACTTGGGCCCCGACCACCGCTGTCCCCGGTGAGGGTGCTCCGCGCGGTCCTAGCGCTCGCGGCCCCACGCCTGACCCGCCGGCGCCGCCGACTTGGGCCCCGACCACCGCTGTCCCCGGTAAGGGAGCTCCGCGCGGTCCTAGCGCTCGCGGCCCTGGCGCTCGCAGTGAGGGAGCTCCGCGCGGTCCTAGCGCTCGCGGTCCTAGCGCTCGCGGCGAGGGAGCTCCGCGCGGTCCTAGCGCTCGCGGTCCTAGCGCTCGCGGTCCTAGCGCTCGCGGTCCTAGCGCTCCCCAGCCCCCCCAGCACACCATGTGCGACCCGCAGACGCCGCCATTTTCGGTCCCGGCCACCATGAGGGGAGGAGGGGCGCCGATGTGCGACCCGCAGACGCCGCCATCTTGGACCGCCCCAGACCTGTACGACGCGTGGGGGTGGCCATTTTGTCCACCCCCGCCGCCATCTTGTGACCCCCCAGCCACGTGCGATGTATGGGGGCGGCCATTTTGTTCATCCCCGACGCCATCTTGGACGGCAACAACGGACCCCACTCCACTACTACAACCACGGCTCGCTTCGATTACGCTCGATCAAGCTCGGCCCCGGACACTCCAGGCGACGACGACAACGGTACTAATAAACAGCCACGAGACGCCATGCCTAGTCGACTCCGGGAGCACGGAAAGCTTTATACACCCCGACACGGTAAGACGCTGTTCCTTAACCATCTATCCCAGCGCACAAAAGATTTGCCTAGCTGCAGGATCCCACTCCGTACAGATCCAGGGATTCTGCATAGTTACCCTAATGGTGCAGGGGAGGGAGTTCAAAAACTACAAACTAAACGTCCTTCCCCAACTCTGTGCCCCCACCTTGCTAGGATTAGATTTCCAATGCAATCTACAGAGCCTTACGTTCAAATTCGGCGGCCCCATACCCCCACTCACTATCTGCGGCCTCGCTACCCTCAAGGTGCAACCCCCGTCCTTGTTTGCGAACCTCACCCCGGATTGCAAACCCGTCGCCACTAGGAGCAGACAGCGCCCAGGACCAGACCTTCATTCGGTCCGAAGTCCAGCGGCTACTAAAGGAGGGCATAATCCAGGCCAGCAATAGTCCCTGGAGAGCGCAGGTGGTAGTAGTGAAGACAGGGGAGAAACAAAGGATGGTCATTGACTATAGCCAGACCATCAACAGGTACACACAACTAGACGCGTACCCTCTCCCCCGCATATCCGACATGGTCAATCGGATTGCCCAATATAAAGTCTTCTCCACCGTGGACCTCAAGTCCACCTACCATCAGCTCCCCATCCGCCCAATTGACCGCAAGTACACAGCCTTTGAGGCAGACGGGCGATTATACCATTTCCTACGGGTCCCTTTTGGCGTCACAAACGGGGTCTCGGTCTTCCAACGGGAGATGGACCGAATGGTTGATCAACACGGGTTGCGGGCCACGTTCCCGTATCTCGACAATGTAACCATCTGCGGCCACGATCAGCAGGACCACGACGCCAACCTCCAAAAATTTCTCCAGACCGCCAAAGCCTTGAACCTCACGTACAACGAGGACAAGTGCGTTTTTAGCACCGACCGGCTAGCCATTCTGGGCTACATAGTGCGCAATGGGATAATAGGCCCCGACCCCGAACGTATGCGCGCACTCATGGAATTTCCCCTCCCGCACTGCCCAAAAGCCCTGAAACGCTGCTTGGGGTTCTTTTCGTACTCCGCCCAGTGGGTCCCCCAGTACGCAGACAAGGCCCGCCCCCTAATACAGACCACGACCTTCCCTCTGTCGACAGAGGCTTGCCAGGCCTTCAGCCACATCAAAGCGGATATCGCAAAGGCCACGATGCGCGCCATCGACGAGTCCCTCCCCTTCCAGGTCGAGAGCAACGCCTCCGACGTAGCTCTGTAAATAGTTGCAACAGGACAAAATTGTCCAATACTGTATTGCGATGTGAATGTTTTGTCCTCCCAGGACCAGCCCTGTAAACCCTTACCATCATACGAAGCATCACCCCGCCGGGTTCATTTTTGACAAGGGGTGAATGTGGTAGTATGTATTGGGGGTCATGTGGGACTGGAAGCCCTAAGGTCATTGGCTGACAGATCCCGGGTCCTGGTTGGCCGTTGACCTCAAGCTCCGCCCTGAAGGCGGAGTATAAGAAGCCGGAGTCTTCCCCCGCAGGCCAGTTTACTATCGAGCTGCGGGGGAACAGACACGCTTAATAAAGCCTCATCGACTTCACTCTATTAGTCTCATGGAGTCTTTGTGCGCTACAGTATGTGTGCAGGGTAGGGAATGTGCACACTGCCAGCGGGTGGGTTTTGGTCACCCTCCGATTGGGCATTGCAAGTGTTTGGGATGGGTGTTGAAGCCAGTGGCACAGTACTGGCTGCTCACCCTGACTGCCCTGAGGAGGTTGTGCAGTTTCTTCCTGCATTGCTGTCCAGTCCTTGGGTTGGGGCCACGGAGCTCACGACATCTGCCCCTGCGCCCAGGCCCAGTGTACAGCGCAGGTGGCAGCCCCTTCCCACCCTGGGGAACAGGGTGGCCCACCTTTCATCCACGATGTCCAGCATGGTCTCCAGCTCTGCATCCATGACCCGGGATGCCGCTCTCCGTGCAGCCATCCTGTTAGCTGGGATGAGAGTGTGTGGGGAGTGGAGTGCTAATATGCAGCTTATCAGCCTCTCGAGTGGCAATTCCGACCACGGCAAATCCGTTTTTCATTGGAATGGATTGAGTTCCACGTGGCTTCGGTGCTAACCCTTTAATGGATCATGAATTGCTCCAGGACTGGTGCCAATTTAGTTGTTGTGGAAGTGCACCGATTTAGTCCCAGCGTCAGCAAATATTTTCTGAAATGGAGAATTCCACTCAGGAGGCAAGATTCTCCATCCCAGCAGCCCCGTTTTCCGGTGTGGCGCACCCCCACCGGCAGCGGGATTCTCCATTCCCGTAGCCGGCCAATGGGGTGTCCCATTGTGGACCACCCCGCGATGTCGGGAAACCCACGGGCATGGGTACGCTGTCGGCAGGGTGGAGGATCCCGCCAATAGAGAATCCTGCATAGGATCTTCTACATCCACCTAAACAGGCAGATGCCAGATATCAGTTTAACGTCTCACCCAAAGGTCAACAATGTAGCACTCCCTCAGGACTGCATTGAAGCATTGTCTTCTTTCATTTTGGGGCTCAATCTCTGGAGTGCAGCTTGAACCCTGAGACTGAGAGGCAAGAGCACGACTTACTGATCTTTGGTTGACATATAGAAGATATTTTTGTGAAAAATAAGTGCACCAGCTTTCTGAAGGAAAAGATAGAAACTGAAAATACTGGACATAGGCTCCATGTCCATTAGTATCTGTAAAGAAAAGAAACAGGATAATGTTTCAAATAGAAGCATTATTTCTAATACGTTATATTCATGCACCTGTGTTTACTTCGTTCTCCAGGTTGATGGAGAAGCTCGTGATGGGAAAAAAAGAAGCAATGAGTTTGACAGAAACATTTCCATTTAAATCCCAATCAAAGATCTCCGCAGTTGATTTTAAATTAATATTTTGACATTTGTATAGCCCTGCTTCGAGACAGTCAATTGGTTCAAACAAAACATTGACCAATTGACATTTATCTTAGCTTTCAGATTTTGAAACGTTTTAAACAATAGCTGAGCACAAAATCACATAAACAATCATCTTTTCAGCTATAGAGGTTAGCACTGCTGCCTCACAGCACCAGGGACTTGGGTTAAATTCCGGCCTTGGGTGACTGACTGTGTGGAGTTTGCACATTCTCCCTGTGTCTGCGTGGATTTCTTATGTGTGCTCCAGTTTCTTCCCACAATCCAAAGATGTGCAGGTTAGGTGAATTGGTCATGCTAAATTGTCCCTGAGTGTCCAAAGATGTGCAGGTTATTATGGGAAGGTTAGGGAGTATTGGGCCTAGGTAGGGTGCTCTTTCAGAGGGTCAATGCAGACTCAATGGACCAAATAGACACCTGCTGCATTCAAGAAAAAATAATAACTTGAGGCACAAATATCTGTGTATTTTGAAGCCAATTCATTGCTGTACTCAGACAACAAGTGATTGTGATTTTCTCTCTTACCATTGCAGAGGAAATGCACTACTTCTTCAGACAGCTAGAGCAAAGATGGTGAAGGAGGGAAGGAATGAATGCAGCTGAGTTTTACAGTGACCTGAACAAGGGGTCCCACTATGTCCTACATTTTGCACAAAACCTAACCACTGAGTTGGGAAAAATAAAAGCAGTGAAAGGTAATGTGAGACTAAAACTTGATTTCTTTGTGTTTGACTCCATATTTGACTGTGTTTGACTGTTGCCCCAGTCATATAAACTCCACGCCTTGTATCTCATTTCCGAAACCTTTCCAGTTGTGTGTTGTCTCTTCTTGAGTTGTATCAGTGTCACCAAATGAAGCAGACAGAGGAGCAGCACCATTGCAAAAAACAGGTAGACTTCTGGTTTCAAAACCCCTAATTTCCAGTTAGTGGCAATTGAGACAGATTGCCATTCCATTCATAACTACGTACCTTAAAACTCAGCCGTTCCTTTATCTCCCAACCTTCGGATTCAGTCTGGGCAAGATCTGTGCAGTGCAGTGGGTGCCCAAGTCCTACCCAATTGAAGGTAAGTAAGCCACGCCTCCTTTTTGCAGCACATTTGAGAGGCCAGGGGAGGAGGGGAAAAGGGGAAGCATACCATCTTGGTCGGGAAGTGGGTTCCCGATGGGCACAGGATACACCTCCCCCCTTCCTTCTTATCCTTTACCCCTCGTTGGGAACATAGCAGGCTGGCCACCTTCCTGCTGCTTCCCCCCACCCACCATATTACGATGACAGAGGTGGAAAGGGCCCCTTTGTGGCCTTTAATTGGTATATTTAAGGCCAAAGGGCAGGCGGCTGGTTGATCTCTTACCCATCCATCATAATATGGAGGACAGCTTGGGAGTGAACAGGAAAGCGCTGGGCTCGCCACCCATTTTATTTTACATTCCCCTCTGCCAACATGGAGGATAGGGGGTGTATAATTTCCCTGATAGATTTATAACACCATCACTTTGTGGCAGCTTAATTGAATCGTTTTCTATCCCACGGTCTCGACCCGCGGATGGGTCACAGGCGGGTGTTGGGAGGGTCGCGGTGCGATTGATCGTGGCATTTCTGATTGTGGGAAGAACTGCCCAATGGCAGTGACTCAGCAGGCTCACCTGCCGCATTATAGGTATGAGAAAATTATGTGTTGCAAAAGTCAGCTGACGTGGGCCCGAATGTCGGCCAGTTGGTAAAAGTGGGTCCCGGGAAATGAAGTTTGAAAATCACTGGCTTAAATATGCTGGGTCTAAACCGGAAAGCCCCAGAAATGGATGCAGGAATTGTGATATGTGATTAATATGCACCTGAAAATTGCAATCCAGGCAGCACGCCAACTTTGTACTCACATATGCTCAGCTTATAAACTGGTTAAAATTGTTTACACAGTCGGCCTGTTTTTAGCTTAAAGGCTATGATTTGTTGGGAATATCTGACGGGGTTCATTTAATTTTCTTTTTGTTAGATTTAATTGTCCAAAAGAAATTACACGTTTTCTCAAAATGTAATAAATAGTGATTTGCAATGTAAATATATGTAGTAGTTGCAGAAATAAAAAGAGGTAACTGAAAGCTACACTGATATATCAATTCTGTGGAACTAAAAAGCATGCATTCAGAAGCAGGAATCCCCCCCTCCCGCCCCCACCACCACCCCTCTCCAACACCCACTAGCACTATTGAAAGCGTTCATCAACTAGGAACGCGATCTTCCGGCCTCGCTACACTTGCGCTCAAGCTTAACGAGGCTGGTGAATAGCAGGAGAGGCCAAAAACGAGATCCGCGACGGACGCCAAACAGTTTGTGATGCAACCGGCCTGCTCCCATAGGTGAAATCTGGATCTTGGGGACCCTCCATGGGAGGGTGGAGGGGAGGTGCTGAGGGGGCAACATGAGGGCCAATCGCTCAAGGGACTACCATGCCAATCCCTGGATCCCAACCCCATTCCTTATTCCAGGGGAACATTCTTCCTGCCCACTTGCACCAACGATCACCATAATCCCCACTGACTGCTGAGGGCCAGGATTCTCCAATCCTGCGGCCAAGTTCTGACGCCGGCGTGAAAAGTGGTGCAAGCCACTCCAGCATTAATGGGCCTCATCTGGCAGCTATCCACCCCTTCCTAGGGGGCTAGCATGCCGCCAGAGTGGTCTCCGCAGCTCCGGTGCCCGAAAGCCGGCGCACCATGGCCGGCGCAAGTTTGTGCATGTGCGTGGATTCCCGTCTCCGTGCCAGCCCCCGGGCAATATGGCGGAGCCCTACAGGGGTCCGGCGCAGAGGAACATAGGCCCGTACGGAAATAGCCCGCCCGCCGGTCGGTAGGCCCTGAACGCGGGCCAGGCCACCGTGGAGGCGACCCGCGGAGTCGGATGCCCCCCCCATCACCATGACGGCTCCCACAGACAGAGCTCCGAGGTCCCACCGGGAACAGAACATCCCTCCTAGGCTCCACCACATCCAGGAGCCTCCCCAGAGGTCAGCGTGCCTGAATCTTGGGGCCGGTCTCCTCGGCACTATTATTGTGAGCTGGCTGGAGCTGGCCATGCAAGTGCCGTTTAAGTGTTGCTCGACCTTGTTAGCAGGGGGGCTGGCGAGAGCGGTCCCAGTAAATCGGTTGATGAGGCATTATTTGTGGCGAGAAGCCCGTGAGGCCTCCTTAAGTGAACCAATTAACGTTGAGTTGCGTTGCCGGTTTCACTGGGCCGAGCGCCGGCAATTTCAGCTCGCTACAACACTTGGAGTTTTTCACAGAGAATCGCGCCCCATGTTCAGTTTAATTGCTAATTGGTTTATACTGACTTTTAGAAATGTTGAGTGGTTTTCTAAGTTGGTTAGAGTTGCTGAAATGTACAGTGAATGATGTGGCATGAGTTGATGGAATTTGTCCTGACTTTAAGGATTCTGCACAAACCACTTTAGCCCAAATATGGATTTGGGCCGCTGCATTCACCTTGGACTACAGCATGACATGGAGAATAAGTAGAGGCAATAAAAAGCAGTACACACTGCGAGAAGGAGAGGAGTAGCTAGAGAATAGGACTCTTTGCCAAATTTACCCAGAGCGTTCAGAGACAAAAGTTTCTATTTGAACCTCAGAAGGGGACCAGTGTGTCAGATGCCTCCACTTCACTAAGCATGTTCTCACTAAAATCTGTCCCCTGTTGCAGTCACAACTATAATCTTGGAATGGTGCTGCATTGTCAGCAGATGTAAAAGTGACTGTGGTAATGTACTTTTAAACATCTGGCACCTTCCAGGCTGAAACAGGCAACATCTGTAACATTTTCCACACTGGAAAGGATGGACGTCCAAAGGAAAGAGCCAAGAAGGTGTTGGTCTCCTTCATGTTCCCTGACCATGGGCTTTCTGGCAAGCCTCAGGTAATTTATTGTGGCCCATCAACTTTCTTTTGTAAATCACACCATCAAAATCTTCATTTGAGTCCTCTGCAGTGGTGTGAGTCCTCACCCTCTGGAGAGCTGTCAGCTGTGGCACCCTTGAATCCAGAATGCTCACAGCCAGTGTCTCACCAGGCACAGAACCAGTCTTGAACCTATTCTCTAAAGTACATGCAGTGTCATTGCCACGCACTCAGGACAATTCCTCAGCAATTTTACTATTTTTTTTTAAATTTAGAGTACCCAATTCATTTTTTCCAATTAAGGGGCAATTTTAGCATGGCCAATCCACCTACCCTGCACATCTTTTGGATTGTGGGGGCAAACCCATGCAAATACGGGGAGAATGTGCAAACTCCACACGGACAGTGATCCAGAGCCGGGATCGAACCTGGGACCTCGGCGCCATGAGGCTGCAGTGCTAACCCACTGCGCCACCGTATTGCCCGCAATTTTACTAATCTGTTGGATGCCAGATTAGTAGATTGCTGTGATGCCCGGCATAATCCTTTGAATACTTGTATCTGCTCCCATAATAGCAGCAATGTGAACTTGCATAAAAACATAGAAACATGGAATGTAGGAGTAGGCGGAGGCCATTTGGCCCTTCAAGCCTGCTGCACCATTCATTATGTTCATGGCTGATCCATCCAACTCAGTAACCTGATCCAGCCTCCCCCCAAAATCATTTTATCCCTTTCGCCCCACATGTTTCAGCTATATCAAAACAAGTTGAGCATGTCTGACTTCAGACTGAGCTTTCATATTCTTAACTGTAGGCTTTGAATTTACCCATTACTATGTGGAAGTGGTGTCCAACTCCTTTAGCGCACTTGTGGACACAACCATGATGTAACACATGATGACCTATGTTTTGGCTCTCATTGCAGCAGAAGCTAAAGCCATCCAACATCTGAGTAGCTGTGAGTGTAAGAGTGAGTGACAGTATTTCTTCTTCATCACACCCTTCCTGCTCTTCTACCACTTGCTCTCCCACTACTGCCTGGTCAAGTTAAAGTTCTTGGGTATTGGAAGGAGATAGCACAAGGATTGTTGGGGATGGAGGAGGTATTGAGAGCAGATAGGGTTCACAAGAGGTTGTGAGTTGATTTGATTTATTGTCACATGTACCGAAGTACAGTGAAAAGTAATTTTCTGCGGCCAAGGGAACGTACACAATAAGTATATAATAGACAAAAAGAATAATCAACAGAGAACATTGACAAATGGTTCATCGTCAAACAGTGATTGGTTACAGTACGGAACAAGGTGCTAAACAAAGCAAATACATGAGCAAGAGCAGCATAGGGCGTCGTGAACAGTGTTCTTACAGGGAACAGATCAGTCCGAGGCGGAGTCGTTAAGGAGTCTTGTAGCTGTGGGGAAGAAGCTGTTCCTATGTCTGGATGTGAGGGTCTTCAGACTTCTGTACCTTCTGCCTGATCGAAGGGTCTGGAAGAAGGCAATGCCTGGGTGGGAGGGGTCTCTGATAATGCTGTCTGCTTCCTGAGGCAGCAGGAGGTGTGGACAGAATCAGTATGAGGGTGGTAAGCTTGTGTGATGCGTTGGGCTGAGTTCACCGCACTCTGCAGTTTCTTGCGATCTTGGACCGAGCAGTTGCCATACCAGGCTGTGATGCAGCCGGATAGGATGCTCTCCATCGCACATCTGTAGAAGTTTGTGGGAGTCGGTGCAGACATGCCAAATCATTTTAGCTTCTGTAGGAAGTAGAGATGTTGTTGGGCTCTCTTGACTTTTGCATCAACGTGAATGGACCAGGGCAGACTGTTGGGTGATGGTGACCCCCAGGAACTTAAAGCTATCGACCATCTCCACTTCGGAGCCATTGATTCAGATGGGTGTGTGTGTGTCATGCTACGCTTCCTGAAGTCGATGATCAGTTCCTTGGTCTTTCTGACATTTAGAGAGCGGTTGTTTTTGGTACACCATGCAACCAAGTGATTTATCTAAGCGAAGTGGGGCATGAGAAGGATGATTAGGTACGAGCATACAGTCAACATTGATGATTCCAGTTCCACCATGGGATACAGCCTCAGTCATGGTTGCTCCAAAGATGGCAAGTTCTGCCTCCCCCTTGGGGATAAGAAGATTCAGGTATGCCTGACCTCCATCAGTTGCATCCGGCTGCTTTCAGTTATGCGCCACCTTGATCTACAAGAAGAGGAAAGTATGTTAGTGAGTTGGATGCAATGGCTCGAAATTTCACAAAGATCGAGAATCTTTCCATCATCCCAAAAATGATTGTGGAGGCCCAAATCTGAGCAAGGCACCTATCATTTTAGTGAGGGGAGGGAAATGGGGGAAGGTTCTAACGTGCACTTTGTGGTTCATAAAGGCAACTACACATGCTAAAGCACAGATTCTTCAGGCTGATCTGATTCTCGCTGGTGGGATGACCAAATCACAACCTGTACACTTTAGGCCTGGTGGGAGAAGGCCTAAAGGTTTGGAGAAACATGGTACCATTTTGGAAAGTTAGGTTCCTTTGTGGATATGGTCCCAGTACATATCCTGTAGAGGTCTGTTAGAGGTCAGAAGCTGCTCAGTGTAAGGTCAAAGGGGTGTGGTTGTTGGGGGAGGCATGAGTTAGCACTAAGTTGGCAGAGAGGCTATAATGAGCCATGTGAGGGGCAGCACGGTGCCGCAGTGGGTTAGCACTGCGGCCTCACGGCGCGCTGAGGTCCCAGGTTTGATCCATACTCTGGGTCACTGTCCGTGTGGTGTTTGCACATTCTCCCCGTGTTTGCGTGGGTTTCGACCCACAACCCAAATATGATGACCACGTCGGGGTGTGGAGTTGCCTGGAGGCCCGGGGCTGTGGTTCGAGTCTGTGCAGTGCCCCGGATCCCTGGCAGTGCCTCTGACAGTGGACAATGATGGGGCAGTGCCAGGCGGTACTGCCAGAGGGGACTGCCAAGGGGGCAACCCTTTTCCATTGGGGGAGTGGGCACGCCCTTGTATGTGGTGGAGGGGGTGCAGGATGTGCTGGTGAATGCACAGAGTGGGGGAGAGGAGGGAGTGTCCCCCCCCGTACATCCGTGGTGGGAGGGTCACCTCGAAGGCCTTGGGTGGGTCCTCTATGGCCGTGGGGGTTTGGGACGGAGTTAATCTGTCTCTCAAATTTGCCAGAGTGACAGCCCAAACTACGACCCACGATTTTATTTTGACAGAGGATCAGAAGATCTGGTCAGAAAACCTGCCTATGTTTCTGGAGAGTCTTCAATCAGAACCTGAAACGTGGCCATTTTAAAAAACAATTCTGCCTCATGTATTTGCTCTGAAGTTGAAATAATAATGAATTTAGATTACAGTTTGGGGTATCTCAAGGAGAGGTAACAGCTGAAGGAAAACGTCTAGTGAATGCTCAGAGGTCCATCGGAAGAAAACTATTTGAAACTGAGGTAACCCAAGCAAAAAACCTTGATGTTGCGACAGTGGTAAATCTTCACTGGGGTTTTGTATCTGTCATGGTTGTTGGGATAAAAGGATTAGTATGAGTTAGAATCATTTTCTGATATCTGTATAGAAATCTTTCCAGCCTTTTTTCCCCAGAGTAATACAGTTCAATTTTTCTTTTTTAATAAATGTTTTAATATTTGTGTTAATTTGTGTTAAATTGTGTTAGAATCTTGTGAGTGTATTGAATAACTGAGCCCTACGGTTTCTAAAGAAAACTTTAGGAACTGCCAGGCTAGATTTCACTCAGGGATTTTACTCGTCCAGTGAAACATTATAACAAGGTACAAGCTGTCTTTAAGTAGTGCAGACTAACTTGAATTTGCGTTAGACTCTTGAAATGTTGTGCCATCTGCTCAGGCGTGCAGCTACTTAACGATGTACTTAGCACTGAAGTTTGCATGCTGCCTGAAGAAACAACTGGAGAGAGTTAATCACACATTGTGATCTCTGCACACGTTTTCAAGGTTATTGAATTTCCCTGCAAATATTTCTCCTGCACTATAATTTAAATGAGACAGTGGGGTTATGGGGAATAGATTCTGCAAAGATTAATATCAAGAAAGAAATACACAGAAAATGAGTTGGGTGGGCATATGAAGCAGTGTTCAGCTATTGAAGGCATAATATTTTGTGGTGGTAATACTTTCTGATTTTAAAATATGTCCCAATTGAACTCCAATCAGAAAAAGTACCAAAGTATATATCATCGCAAAATCAGTATTAAATCAGTCCAAAAGAAAACATTGAATCTTTTAGGTTCAGTGATTGCGAAGTACTTTTATCTAGCAGTTTGGCATTTTTACTTTTTGAGAATTTAAATGTAAGAGTTTGCCCATACTGCTGAATTACTCTGAGTAACACTTAGAAAAGGCATTTAGGCTCTCTTGCAATAAAATAACATCTTATGCTTTCAACGTGTGAAGTATGATTTGCAGACAATCATGGAGGGGATTTCAGAAAATTGCTTTATGTTTAGTTATTTATTCCTGTCATCAATTCCTTTGTCTAAACAGACCTTTTTAAAAATATTTTGCAGTGAATGACTTTTACGTTGAAATTGCACATGCCATTGTGCAAATGTGCATCTAGCCCCTAAACAATTGTTTTATTGTTCCAGTATTTTTTGCTGAAGCCGGCAACTCTATTCCTTTTGAGAGTCATTTAGAATCGAACTGATTGTGACAACCAAGATTAATTTCCATTTCAGGAACTCCGCTTAATGGAGCACATTTTTTTTGCAATGGGCATGATAGGACAAATGGCCTGCTTTGTGCTGTTTCATTCCAATGTCTTTTAACAATTGTGACCTAATATGATTTGAATAATGATCAGATTACTCCTTAATTTAGTTTCCTTTCCACCATCTGTAATGTAAAGATCACAGGAAACCCACATTTATTTGGGTCTAATCAACTGCTATTTGATTTCCATTTGTACCTGGAGTTGAAATATGGAATTAGGTTCACTTCCTTTTCAAAATAGGATCTCACAGGTCTCCATCATCTCCATTAGAACTGGAAATTACAATTCTGTGGCCTCTAATATTTTTGACTGAGGTAACAGCAGCAGATCAATAAAATGGAACAATTGTAGCTTCTGGACAGTACAACATCTTTGGGATGAATGAGAACTCTACCATTAAAAATATCTAGATTGTGGGCACGATTTTGTGGGCCCATTAAACACAGGCGCAAACCCAGTAATGGTGGTATGGAAGTAAAAGGAGGGCAATTGTCAGGAGTGTAAGGCTGAACTCGCTGGGCAGGGTGGGGTTTAAGGCTGATGTCGGTGGTAACGGTGTCTTCTGTCTATGCTGTGTAAACCTTTTGCGCTGTGCAAGTCTGCTGTCTGTGGCCAGGGACTCTGTGGGAGCAGTAGCTGAGGGGTTCATGGAGTGGGGTGTGATGGGATCCTGAAAGAGAAAGCAACATGGCGACCACCTGAGAGATGGGAGAGGACCTCAATGTCTGGAATAGTTGTCAAGTAGACTTAAGTGTTGAGGCATGACAGCAATGAGATCTCTTAATTATGCAGCCCAAGTAGAAAGGTGATCTGATGAAGAGCCATCTGGACTGACAACGATGGCTCTGTTCTCTCTCCACAGATGCTGTCAGACCTGCTGAGATTTTCCAGCATTTTCTGTTTTTCTGTAAGAAGGGTGCCTATTAGCTCTCCCTCTCCGAGAAGCAGATGACAATTGTGCGCAACAGCATTCCTGAGACTAATGCTCGCCACACTAATTGGTCATCAAGAGTTAACCCTCAGCAATGTCATCTTCCCACAGTCTCAAAGTCAAGGACTGGGATGAATCTTCACGGTTCAAAGCTCCCGGGATCAAAAGGTTCTGGGGTTACTTCTCTGCCAGGGCCCCGAAAAGTTAAAGTCCGGATTCATTAGCCCCACAATGGACCCTGGCCATTTGGGATGAGCGAGCAGATAACCCTCCTGTCAGAAACCCCAGTGGTAATGAACCTAAGGGATGGGATAACCAGACAGAAGGTTAATGATGACTCTAAGTGGGTAAGGGTATAGGTCAGGGCAAGTCTTCATCTGAAGAAGAGAGGGCACCTGAGTCGTGTGAGCGGTCATCGCCGGCAATGCTCTAGGACTAGCTGCTACCACTTCAGGAGGACCAATGGGTTGGGGAGGTGCTGATGGTCATCAGTTGCGGCACCAACCTGAATCTATCTCTCTCTCTCTCACATACACACACACATTCCTCGCAGGATTGCCATTGATATCAGCATGGAGCTAGTGGAGCTGGATATTCTACTAATTACTGCGCTAGAGGAGTACAGACTCCAGCAGCAACGTACGGCAGCACTGAGGGAAGACCCTGCAGACTAAGGTCAGGAACAGCAGGGCAGGCTCAGGGCCCAGAGGCCTCACCAGCCATGCAGGGGGCATGAAGGTGCCAAAGGAGACCAAGGATCTACAGGACTCATGTGTCCTTCATGGACCTGTCAGCCAACATGTGCTGTTAAAGACTGTGCCTCACTAAGGAGATGCTGTGGCACCTGTGCCAAACATTGCGGACTTGGTGTTACGTGGCGGCAGAGGACACCCGCTACCTGCGTCTGTCAAGGTCACGGCAGCCCTCAACATCGATGCCACTGGGTGCTTCAAGGGCTACACGGGGGACCTCTGTGGGATATCACAGATATCTTCCCATAGGTGTATCTATGACGTGACAGAAGCACTGTATGCTCGGACTCTGGACTACATTCAGTTTGACCTGGGCCAAGCCAGCAGGAAGAGAGATCTACAGGCTTTGGGCACTTGGCTCTCAGCTCCCTGTGGCATCATGGAGTACCCTTCATCAAACCAAAGGGGTTCCACTGCCTCAATGTCCAGCTGGTGTGTGACCATCAGATGCGCTTCATGCGCATGTGTTCCCATTTTCCTGGGAGTGTGCCTGACAGCTACATCTTCGACTGGTTGCAGATGCCTGGAATCTTCAAGGAATTCCCCAGGGTACAGGGATGGCTCCTTGGGGATCAGGAATATCCCACAATGTTGTGGCTGATGACATTAATGTGAAGGCTGTAGACCGCAGCAAAGGCCAGGTGCAATGAGGCGCACAGTATGACATGATCTGTCATCAAGTGAAGCATCGGTCTGTTGAAGATGCAGTTCCTCTACCTTGACAGGTCTAATGGACCCACACACTACACCCTTATCGGGTCTTTCGCATTGTTGTGGTCTTCTATGCCATACACAACCAGGCCCTACAGTGAGGTGACGAGTTCCCTAAGGACAACCCCAAGGAGCAGCACATGCCCTCGGATGAGGAGGACATGTAGGAGGGCAACGAGATAGAGCCCACTGAGGATCCAGAGGATGGAGGACAGGCTGGGACGAAGGAGCACATGGGCAGGAGGGTTAGAGATGCCCTCATCACCTTCTGCTTCTTGGAGGAGGGCGAGCTCGCTGCCTGACAACATGAGCCCCTCCACGACATTATGACCACTCTGCTCTGTTTCTGGGACTCAACCAGTAATGACTTATGCCATAGCAGGCAAACAGCAACAATTTCACTTTCTTTAGTTGTGTGAAAATAAATCTTAATAACTAAATGTTTGACAAACATAAATTATTTTTTCACTCAGTTTCTGCCATTATTGTCATAAATTCACATCATTTATCTGTAATAGGATGCATATTCTCACATTTATAATAAATTACAATGATGGACTGATTACATCAGGAGAACTGAGGTGAAGTGTTTTATTCAAATTCTGCCCACCAATCCAGTTCAACTTCCATTCAGCATGAGAAACCAGCAATAATTTGGACTTCTGCTTGCATTTGTTGATTGTTGTATCTTGTTATTGTTTTATTGCTAATTCAACAGAGATAAATAAAGAGAGGATTACATTGGCGTTGTGGGAGACCCAGGTTTATAACTCTGATCATGTGATGTCCATTTATTCCAAGATCAGGGCAGATAATGGACTTTTCACATCAATCACTGTCCTTTTGTGCTTGTTCATTCACCTTGTATGGTTGTATTAGAATACAAAAGCAAAATAATATCTTGCTTGAAAATCTCCCATGAAGACCAATGTTTACAACTCTCACAACTAAACAAAATGTACACCACTTTTCCACTTTCAAAGTTGTCATTTAGATTTACTGATTTCTCCTTTTGTTATTAATGAATACGTATGTGCTGTAAATTTCTAAACTCATTTATGCTGAACAAGTTTGTGATCTTGCTACAACTGCAACTTGCTTGAATATAGTTCTTTATTGCACAGAAACAATCATCTGTTCTTCACATGCAATTATCAAACAAAATTGGACATTGAGTCACATAGGGGATATTAGGACAAATGACTAAAAGCTTGGCAGACACAGAGGTTTTAGAGACGGAGAGATAATTAAGATGTAATCTTGATGGCATGATTGGGATGAATTGACCAAAATAGTGAATATATTGAATAAGCTTCTTGCAATAATACTTGGGTACACTTTCATTGGGGTAAATCAATAATAGAGCAGAAGTAATCTTTTAGCCTTATTGACTGTATTTGTTACATCTGATTCACACAGCATTTTGCCTGATGTATTTTTTTTCTTCTCACCCCTGAACATCATCTTCTGCAGCCAACTGCAAAATAATGGCCACGGGCCTTCTTTCAGGAAATCTAATTAAGTCTCCAAGTGGCTCAAAGAGTAATTATGTTGTGTGGTGTGAAACTAACAATGCAGTTCAGGAAATTTTCATATTGGGATATCAGACTTGTGCTTTTACCTCATATTGATCCATCAATTGGTCCCAGTGTCCCCAAGTTAACAAATGAAACATAACTAACAGAAATACAAGCAGGAATGTACTGTGGGGGGGATTCTGCGCCCTGTTTGCCATGAGCATAAATGGCAAAGAGGACGCAAAGCCCTCATGAGAGGCCAATAACGAGGTTCGCGCTGGCAAGAACTCGCAGTGTGATCATTCCCCCCGATAATGACATAATGAGATTTCTGCCATACAGTAACGGGAATACAATGATTGGAACACAATTTAAATACATTTTAATATTATTAGGCAGGCTTTCCCACTGTATCGTCCCCCCACATTTGGATTTCCCCCTTTGCTGCCATGACATCAGGTTGGCAAGAATTACAACAGCTTTCGACCGACATGAACCTGGCAAAGAGAACCTGGTAGGGGCACACAGGTAAGTACAGCCCGGGGGAGAGAGGGATGTGCCTGGGCAGTGCTGGAGGCAATGCCATTATTCTGCCTGGGTGCAGTCCAGTGGGCCTCATATGTGGAAATCCATGGGGGTGTTCCTCGTTTCCGTGGGAAGGCAGTTCCCTGTGTTTGTGTGGGTGAGGGTTCTCTGTGTTTGTGCGGGGGGGGGTCTCTGAGTCCATGGAAGGGGGCATTCCCTATGTTCATGCAGGGGGTCCCATGTGCATGGTGGGTTCTTCGAGTGCTTGATGGGGACTCTTTGATTTTACTTTTCATCCTGTTAGATCAGGGCTCCCTAATCTCTGGTAAGATGATGTTGTGGACTGTGGACTGGTTCTTTCAGAATCTTCTCCCACCCGCCTCCAGCATTTTATTTCTAAGTGTTTCAAAATTTGGCAGGAAAAGCCAGCAGCTCAGCCAGTGGTCTGCACACTGCTTTATTGCACACTGCACACTGAGAAAACACAAGAAATGGAGAATTCTCTCCTGTGTATTGTAAGGATATGAGTATGGCATTGAGCACTGGGGTATTCCTGCTGACTAAATAACCTGCCAACACATACACACACAAATTTGTAGTCTGATATGTAAGGTATCAGAGTCTAGAAATCACTGGCAATTTGCCTCAGTAAGAATCTATCGGTGCGATTTAACGGTCTCGACACAACCTGATGACATGTGAGGCCATTGAAACTCACGAGAGGTCTCTTTCGAGATCTGCGACACTTGAAATGCCTTGCAAGATCTCATGAGACGTCACAATCTGGATCTTGCCCTCGCCGGGCGAGATCTGAATTAACACATTTCAATGAACCATTGGGCTCATTTAAATATGTCTGCGCGTATTCTGCCGGGGCCTGAGAACTATTGGCCTTGCCTGTGGGACCTCTCCAGGGCGCCATTTAACACTGGTTTCCACAAACGTGGACCCTGCATAATGGCACCTGGGGTGTCTCTCAGGCCATTAGAGACCGTCATATGGTTGGGCTCTGATCGTACCCTAGCACTTTGCTGGCACCCAGGCATCTTGGCACTGCCAGACTGGCACCCTGGCACTGCCAGAGTGTCTAGGTGGCACTTCCAGGATGGCAGTGCCACAGTTAGGGTGCCAAGGTGCCAGGGATTGGGAACCTTGCCCTTAAGAGGCGGTTAAGGGGGGAACTCAAGGACCCCCTAAGATATAAATTGGTGATTGGTGCTGTGGCGGGGAGGTGGGGGAGGCGGGTGGAGTCCAGTGGGGTGGCTGAGGGAGATCAAAAGATCAGGGCAGCATTTAAAGATGGCACCCCTATCCGCAAGCCGTCTTCCTGTTCTGGCAGGTTGACTTCGCGGTGCAAGAAATTAAGAAAGGGCGGCCTCTGCAGGGCGTTCCTTGCTGATGCCAAAAAAACCTTCAAAGTCCCACCAAATCGCGGTTTCGTTCTTGGCACTGCAGTCGCTGAGAAACACCCTGCTAAAATCGCCCAAATCGGGCTGTTTTTGTCCCGTTAAATTGCACCTAATGTTTCAGATTTGCACCTACACCCAATCAAATGAATATTGGGCCATTCTCAGAAAGGCACGAGAAATATTTCGGGTTATCTGAAGTGCTAAAGATCCATTGCTGCTTCCGTACAGCATGCATTCTCCCTTAAGGCTGCTATAAAGAGTAGGAGATCTATTCACAATTCCCAAAAGGGTGAGAGATCCACTCTGAGCTTTGTCAAGTGTCTGTGATTTATATTGGATTCTACAAAGGAATCCATAATGCCAGATATACTACCCAGACATGAAGAGCAATCACTATGGGTTCAGTGAGGAGGACAGAATATTTGGAGATGGAGTGCAGTGCAATGAAATCATCTATTACCTTGAGACCCTTGATGCAATTATAGAAATTTTTGAAATCAAGTAATAGTACCACATTATCCCGATTATTTTATTCAATAAAGAGCTGAGCCATACAAATTAGGAACAGTAATATTCAGATTCAATCTGTTGTCAGCCCAGTTAGTCAATCTTGGGCATTGTGGTAGCAGCGATATACAATTAGGATCAATGTCATTGGATGAAAGATTGTCAAGGGTTCTCAATCCTGATCATAATCCAGAAGCTTGGACAGGAAATGCAAATTTAAAGACTATGACAATAGGTTTAGATTTTGTGTGCGATAATGTCCACATTTGAGTAGTCCGATAAGGATCACACATAAGCCACGAATTCAGAGGAGGATTGAAAAATAAAATAAGAAAAATAAAGAGAGATTCTGAAAAGAGACTGGCAACAAACATAAAAGGAAATCTAAAAATATTCTATCGGCAAATAGGATGGGATTTAGCAGCCCGTTAGCCATGTGCGGA
This sequence comes from Scyliorhinus torazame, assembly GCF_047496885.1. Taxonomy (NCBI): domain Eukaryota; kingdom Metazoa; phylum Chordata; class Chondrichthyes; order Carcharhiniformes; family Scyliorhinidae; genus Scyliorhinus; species Scyliorhinus torazame. The sequence goes on along the minus strand of NC_092714.1, from coordinate 92,672,391 downwards.
AATCCCACAATAGTCATTAAATCTCTCGAGAGGCCAAAAATAGGTTTGCACCGGTGGGATTTCAGAACACGATCTCCCGGGGCCTTCCCTGATGACACAGGCTCCTGCCCAGTAAGGGCACAAACTTGATTTGAATCCATTATAATATACTTAGCATGGTTAACGTTGCATCTTCAGCCCTCATTGAATCTTCCCACCCATCATGACGTCATGCCAGCGTGAATTACTACTGCTTTTTAAAAACAGGAAAGAGGTATCATGACCTTCGAGAGTGAGGAAGGAGGTGAGCACCACTGTCTCCACTAAGCACCAGGGAGTCCAGGATGACAGAGGCTGCTAGCCAGCTATAGGGAGGGGGGTGGGGGGCACACAGGGGATGGGGGTTGGCAGGTGCCAAAATCTCTGGAGTGGCTGTCCAGGAGTCTTAACTGTAGACAGCAATGAGATCTCGAGAAGGTGCAGCCTGAGTAAGTAGGGTGCCTATTAGCTTTTTCTAACCTTGAAGCAGGAAGCAATTGTGCCCTCTAACATTCCAGAGACTCATGCTCGTCAAACTAATTGGCCGACAAGAGTTAACCCTTTACAAAGTCAGCTATCCACAGTCTCTAAGTCAAGGAATGGGATGAATCCTCAGGGTTTACAGCTAAATGTTTTGAACACGGGATCAAGAGGCACTGGGCTTGCTTATGTGCCAGACCACAATGCTTGCTAGTGAGAACCCATTATCCCCAAGGTGAACTTCACCATTCAGTTAAGGCTGCCCATTAGGATCGTGTGAGCATATAAACCTCGTGTCAGAACACCCAATGTTATCAAGAATAAGAGGGGAGAACAAGACAGGAGCACAAAGGCAACTCTGATTGGGTGAAGGCATAGGGCGAAGCCAATCCTGCAATGGAGATGGGAGGGCACCTGAGTGGGAGTGCCACCAGATAAGGTTTGGGACTGACTGCTTCCAAGTCCAGGAGGCAGGAGAAGTACTCATGTTATCTGGCTGCGACACCAACCTGACTCACTTTCTCTCTCTCTCACATACCTTGTACGTAACCGATCGATGTCAGTATGGAGTCACTGGAGCTGGCTATACTACTTATTACATTGCTCGAGGAGCACAGACTCCAGCAGAAACATGCAAGCGACACCAGGGAAGACCATGGGCACAGGGCAGGCTCAGGGGCTGGAGGCAGCGCCAGCAATGCAGGGGGCACAAGCACGCAGAAGAAGGCAGAGGGTGTACAGGACCCAACTGTCCTTCATGGAGCTGTCATATAACATGCGCTGTGAAGAGTCCACTTCACCAGGGAGACTGTGCGGTCCCTGGGCCACATCTTTGCCCACTTGACACCACGTGGAGGTGGAGGACACCTGCTCCCTTCGGCCATGAAGGTGAAAGCAGCCTTCATTGTTATGCATCGGGTTCAGTCCAGGACTCCATCAGTGACCTGTGTGGGATTTAACAGGCATCCGCCCATAAATGCATTCATGAGGTCACAGATGCACTCTATGCAAGAGCTTTGGACCTTATTCATTTCAACCTGAACCAGGCCCAGTAAGTCAAGAGGGCTCCGGAACTCGACAACATAGCTGGTCTGCCACAGGTGCACGGGCGTTCGACTAGACCCATGTTGCTCTTCACACCCTGTGGCATCAGGGAGGCCCCTTCATAAACAGGAAGGGGTTCAACTCAATGTGCAACTGGTATGTGATCACCAGATGTGATTCATCCACGGGTGTGCACGTTTTCCCGGGAGCGTGCAGGGTAGTTGCATCCTGGGGCATTCACAGATCCCTGGTATCTTTGAGGGTCACCCCAGGCTTCTGGGCGCTTGTAGGGGACAAGGGATATCCCCTGAGATCTTGGATAATGATGCCAATGCAGAGGCTAGAGACCTCAGCAGAGGCCTGGGATAACAAAGCTCACAATGCCACCTGGTGTGTGACAGAGTGTGTGAGTAGCCTCCTAAAGATGCGCTTCTACTGCATTGACAGGCCCAATGGAGCCTTCAGTACAGCCCCCAGAGGATCTCCTGCATTGTGGTGGTGCTGTGCCTTACATGATCTTACTCTGCAGTGGGGCGACATCCTTCTTAAGGAAGACCTCGGGGAGTGGCACGTGTCTTCAAATGAGGAGGGTGATCAGGAGGGAGTTGAGGAAGAGGCTGCTGAGGATCAGCAGGATGGAAGCGGGGTAGTGGCAAGGGTGCGCAAGGGGCTAGGGACCCTCTCATCTCCTCGTGCTTTATGGAGTAGCACCAGTGTGTTGTCCAACACCATTCCATCCCGCCCCACCATGAGGATGTTGTGACCCCTCTGCGGCTCGTGGATGAAGGTTATAGAGATCTTAATCATCAGAGTTATGAGGCTGGGGAGTCTTTGAGTGCCTGCTGCCCGGTCAATGCAGGAGGTTGATAACGACGCGCAATGAGAAATAGACTGTGATGCTTCTCAGCGACTGCATAAGTCTGACTCCTAACTTTCTGCAGCCACTACACTGACTCCCGATTATCATAGAATTTACAGCGCAGAAGGAGGCCATTCGGCCCATCGAGTCTGCACCGGCTCTTGGAAAGAGCACCCAACCCAAGGTCAACACCTCCACCCTATCCCCATAACCCAGTAACACCACCCAACACTAAGGTCATATCCGAGTGAAGTTTAGCCCTACATTCCTTTATCCCCTTTTTTTAGAGACGGATTAGGGTCTATGGTTCACGGAATCTTGCCTGGGTCCTATCACTGCGAATTGAACATTCACACTGAGAGGGCCTAACTGCCTAGTGAGCATTCAGGGCCAGTGAGAACAAGTCTGTCCTTATGTGCAGAGGCGCTATGTCACTGGGAGGAGGTGAAAGAATGTGAGGTATTGAGGCAGTTAAGAACAGTAATATTTAATTCAGTCCACATGTGCAGATTTCACTGTTGAAAATGCCCCCTTTCTACCACTGTTTAACTTCACCCCATGCTGTTCCCCTAAAAGTCCTTTGACTTCCATATTCTCCCACTACTTCTGCGTATAGTCCCAGGATGCCACGTCAGAGGTGGAGGCAGCCCGCTGCTTTCCATGCCTTGTTGCTTGAGATGCCCTTAGCTGGCATGCTCTGGAGGGCCACAGTCTACTTTCAGGTGGCACTGGTGTTGCCGCGTCACCCAGTTTTGCCCGCTATGCCTGAGTTGAGCCAGTCTCAGGAAGGGGGCATTCTGATTGGCTGGTCACTCCCATGGTCTCCTGGGTGGAAGGTCCTGGGATGTGCACCAATGGATCTTCCTGCCTCAAGTTTTGCACTGAGTGCTGTATTTGGTGCATTTGAGTGCAATAGTGGGAGTTTGGTGACTGAGGGAGTGCTGAATTTGGTGCATTTGAGTGCAATAGTGAGAGTTTGGTGACTGAGGGAGTGCTGAATTTGGTGCATTTGAATGCTATAGTGAGAGTTTGGTGACTGAGGGAGTTAGGTGAGGAGGGAGTAAGGTGCTCCTTTCATTTTGTTTCCTACATTTCCGCAAAGAGCGAGAAGGGAGCCAGGAGTTTACAGTGAGTGCAGCTGACGGGGAGCAGAGTCGGAGGGCGGAGGTCCAGTTGGTCCACAGGACAGTTATATTCTGTAAGGTAAGAGGGGATGGAGGCTAGGCCAGTTGCATGCTCCTCCTGTAGGATGTGGGTGGTGAGGGATACCACCGGTGTCCCCGCTGACTATACCTGCGGGAAGTGCACCCAACTCCAGCTCCTCAGAGACCGTGTTAGGGAACTGGAGCTGGAGCTGGATGAACTTCGGATCATCCGGGAGGCAGAGGGGGTGATAGAGAGGAGTTACAGGGAGGTAACTACACCCAAGGTACAGGACAAGAGTAGCTGGGTTACAGTCAGGGGATAGAAAACAAACAGGCAGACAGTGCAGGGATCCCTCGTGGCCATTCCCCTTCAAAACAAGTATTCCGTTTTGGATGCTGTTGGGGGGGATGACCTACCGGGGGAAGGCCCTAGCGGCCAGGTCTCTGGCACTGAGTCTGGCTCTGGGGCTCGGAAGGGAAGGGGGGAGAATAGAAAAGCAATAGCAGTAGGAGATTCAATGGTATGGGGAATAGATAGGAGATTATGTGGTCGCGAGCGAGACTCCCGGAAGTTATGTTGCCTCCCGGGTGCCAAGGCCAGGGATGTCTCGGATCGTGTCTTCAGGATCCTTAAGCGGGAGGGGGAGCAGCCAGAAGTCATGGTGCACATTGGTACCAATGACGTAGGTAGGAAAAGGGGTGTGGAGGTAATAAACGAGTTTAGGGAGTTAGGCTGGAAGTTAAAAGCCAGGACAAACAGAGTTGTCATCTCTGGTTTGTTGCCGGTGCCACGTGATAGCGAGGCTAGGAATAGGGAGAGAGTGCAGTTGAACACGTGGCTGCAGGAATGGTGTAGGAGGGAGGGCTTCAGGTATTTGGATAATTGGAGAGCATTCTGGGGAAGGCGGGACCTGTACAAGCAGGACGGGTTGCATCTGAGCCAGAGGGGCACCAATATCCTGGGAGGGCGCTATTCTAGTACTCTTCGGGAGGGTTTAAACTAATTTGGCAGGGTAATGGGAACCGGATTTGTAGTCCAGCAACTAAGGTAGCCGATATTCAGGACGCCAAAGCGTGTAGTGAGGCAGTAGGGAAGGGAACACTGACAAAGGAGAGTACTTTCAGGCATGGAGAGGGTTTAAGTGTGTATACTTCAACACAAGAAGCATCAGGAATAAGGTGGGTGAACTTTAGGCATGGATCGGTACTTGGGACTACGATGTGGTGGCCATCACGGAAACGTGGATAGAAGAGGGGCAGAAATGGTTGTTGGAGGTCTCTGGTTATAGATGTTTCAATAAGATTAGGGAGGGTGGTAAACAAGGTGGGGGGGGGGGGGCGGGGGGTGGCATTGTTAATTAGAGATAGTATAACAGCTGCAGAAAGGCAGTTCGAGGAGTATCAGCCTACTGAGGTAGTATGGGTTGAAGTCAGAAATAGGAAAAGAACAGTCACCTTGTTGGGAGTTTTCTACAGGCCCCCAAATAGTAGCAGAGATGTGGAGAAACAGATTGGGAAACAGATTTTGGAAAGGTGCAGAAGTCACAGGGTAGTAGTCATGGGTGACTTCAACTTCTCAAACATTGAGTGGAAACTCTTTAGATCAAATAGTTTGGATGGGGTGGTGTTTGTGCAGTGTGTCCAGGAAGCTTTTCTAACACAGTATGTAGATTGTCTGACCAGAGGGGAGGCCATATTGGATTTGGTACTTGGTAATGAACCAGGGCAAGTGATAGATTTGTTAGTGGGGGAGCATTTTGGAGATAGTGACCACAATTCAGTGACTTTCACTTTAGTAATGGAGAGGGATAGGTGCATGCAACAGGGCAAGGTTTACAATTGGGGGAAGGGTAAATACGATTTTGTCAGACAAGAATTGAAGTGCATAAGTTGCGAACATAGGCTGTCAGGGAAGGACACAAGTGAAAAGGTGGAACTTGTTCAAGGAACAGGCACTACGTGTCCTTGATATGTATGTCCCTGTCAGGCAGGAGAGAGATGGTCGAGTGAGGGAATAATGGTTGACAAGAGAGGTTGAATGTCTTGTTAAGAGGAAGAAGGAGACTTGTGTAAGGCTGAGGACACAAGGTTCAGACATGGCGCTGGAGGGATACAAGATTGCCAGGAGGGAACTGAAGAAAGGGATTAGGAGAGCTAAGTGAGGGAATGAACAATCTTTGGCTGGTAGGATCAAGGAAAACCCCAAGGCCTTTTACACATATGTGAGAAATATGAGAATGACTAGAGCGAGGGTAGGTCCGATCAAGGACAGTAGCGGGAGATTGTGTATTGAGTCTGAAGAGATAGGAGAGGTCTTGAACGAGTACTTTTCTTCAGTATTTACAAATGAGAGGGGCCATATTGTTGGAGAGGACAGTGTGAAACAGACTGGTAAGCTTGAGGAAATAATTGTTAGGAAGAAAGATGTGTTGGCATTTTGAAAAACTGGAGGATAGACAAGTCCCCCGGGCCTGACGGGATATATCCAAGGATTCTATGGGAAGCAAGAGATGAAATTGCGGAGCCGTTGGCAATGATCTTTTCGTCCTCACTGTCAACAGGGGTGGTACCAGGGGATTGGAGAGGGGTTAATGTCGTGCCCCTTTTCAAAAAAGGGACTAGAGATAATCCTGGGAATTACAGGCCTGTTAGTCTTACTTCGGTGGTAGGCAAAGTAATGGAAAGGGTACTGAAGGATAGGATTTCTGAGCATCTGGAAAGACACTGCGTGATTAGGGGTAGTCAGCACGGATTTGTGAGGGGTAGGTCTTGCCTTACAAGTCTTATTGAATTATTTGAGGTGGTGACCAAGCATGTGGATGAAGGTAAAGCAGTGGATGTAGTGTACATGGATTTTAGTAAGGCATTTGATAAGGTTCCCCATGGTAGGTTTATGCAGAAAGTGAGGAGGCATGGGATAGTGGGAAATTTGGCCAGTTGGATAACGAACTGGCTAACCGATAGAAGTCAGAGAGTGGTGGTGGATGGCAAATATTCAGCCTGGAGCCCAGTTACCAGTGGCGTACCGCAGGGATCAGTTCTGGGTCCTCTGCTGTTTGTGATTTTCATTAATGATTTGGATGAGGGAGTTGAAGGGTGGGCCAGTAAATTTGCAGACGATACGAAGATTGATGGAGTTGTGGACAGCGAGGAGGGCTGTTGTTGGCTGTAAAGAGATATAGATAGGATGCAGAGCTGGGCTGAGAAGTGGCAGATGGAGTTTAACCCTGAAAAGTGTGAGGTTGTGCATTTTGGAAGGACAAATATGAAAGCGGAATATAGGGTTAACGGTAGAGTTCTTGGCAATGTGGAGGAGCAGAGAGATCTTGGGGTCTATGTTCATACATCTTTGAAAGTTGCCACTCAAGTGGATAGAGCTGTGAAGAAGGCCTATGGTGTGCTACCGTTCATTAACAGAGGGATTGAATTCAAGAGCTGTGAGGTGATGATGCAGCTGTACAAAACTTTGGTAAGGCCATATTTGGAGTGCTGTGTACAGTTCTGGTCGCCTCATTTTAGGAAGGATGTGGAAGCTTTGGAAAAGGTGCAAAGGAGATTTACCAGGATTTTGCCTGGAATGGAGAGTAGGTCTTACGAGGAAAGGTTGAGGGTGCTAGGCCTTTTCTCATTAGAACGGAGAAGGATGAGGGGCGACTTGATAGAGGTTTATAAGATGATCAGGGGAATAGATAGAGTAGACAGTCAGAGACTTTTTCCCCGGGTGGAACAAACCATTACAAGGGGACATAAATTTAAGGTGAATGGTGGAAGATATAAGGGGGATGTCAGTGGTGGGTTCTTTACCCAGAGAGTATGAATGCACTGCCTGTGGAAGTAGTTGAGTCGGAAACATTAGGGACCTTCAAGCAGCTATTGGATAGGTACATGGATTACGGTAGAATTATATAGTATAAATTAATTTGTTCTTAAGGGCAGCACGGTAGCATTGTGGATAGCACAATTGCTTCACAGCTCCAGGGGCCCTGGTTCGATTCCGGCTTGGGTCACTGTTTGTGCGGAGTCTGCACACCCTCCCCGTGTGTGCGTGGGTTTCCTCCGGGTGCTCCGGTTTCCTCCCACAGTCCAAAGATGTGCAGGTTAGGTGGATTGGCCATGATAAATTGCCCTTAGTGTCCAAAATTGCACTTAGTGTTGGGTGGGGTTACTGTTTTATGGGGATAGGGTGCAGGTGTGGACCTTGGGTAAGGTGCTCTTTCCAAGAGCCGGTGCAGATTCGATGGGCCGAATGGCCTCCTTCTGCACTGTAAATTCTATGTAAATTCTATGTAAATTTTCTATAGTCCAACATGCAGGAATGTGGATGAGAACTTGCTCAAATTGAAAAGACCATAAGTATTTGCAATGAGGTTGGCAGTTTCACCTAGCCGAAGAGAGAATCTCTGGGACAAAAACATTAATTGTGAAAAACAATTCTGGAGTTAAAAGTTACCAGGCTTGGAAAAGAAAAGAATGGAAGTAAGTCCTCAAGCGCTAAGCATTACTTCAGACTGGAACATTGAGTGTCTACTTAAAGGATGGTGTAAAGCCCATAAAGTGGGATTCTAAATTATGTTAAAAGTAAAAGGGGAAAGTTCATCATAGAACCCCTACAGTGCAGAAGGAAGCCATTCAGCTCATCAAGTCTGCACCGGCTCTTCAAAAGAGCACCCTACATAAGCCTATGCCTCCATCTATCCCCATAACAAAGTAACCCAACATTAATATTTGGACGCTAAGGGGCAATTTGTTTGGCAATCCTAACCTGCCCATTTCTGGACTGTGGGAGGAAACAGGAGGAACTGGAGTAAACCAATGCAGACACAGGGAGAAAATGCAAACTCCACACAGTCACCTGAGGCCGTAACTGAATCCGAGTCACTGGAGCTGTGAGGCAGCAGTGCTAACCACCGCGCTACTCTGCCACCCATGTTCAGAATTTAAATTAAAAGTTGCCTACTGAAATTGTTTTTTGTCAATGTTGCTTTTAGTTTTTTTGTTCTTGTAAAAGTCTTAAAATGTGTAATCTTGGTGTGTCATCCATTTCAGCCATTCACTAGGTTTGAATTTATTTTTAGAAGCTATCAGATTTTATGGAGATTGTAACACAGGCTATGACATTCTGGCCTCCCCCAGTGGGTTTTCCAGCGGCGGAGGCAGTTTGTCATTGGCCGCCGAAGCGACCTTCTAGCCCTGGTGAAGTCAATGGCGATTTGCATTGTTTGCCAGCCATGCCACCAGGAAACTGCAGTGGGAGATCTCCTTTGGTGGGATCTGAAGACCCTGCCAGTGGGAAGGGTCAAATCCCGCCCACAGTCTTTACCAGGGAAGAAGATGTTTCCCAGGTCATGATGAAAAAATAAGTATTTCAGATACTTTAAGATTTTAAAATTGATCAGTAGGAGCTCCTGCTTTCCGTACTCAAAGTTCAAAAGGCAACTCGGAAAATACAGAGGGAAGTGAGAGTGAAAATTACAAAGGCACTGGTCATAATTTCCTAATCTTCCATAAACTCATGGGTGGTCTATGAAGACTGGAGAATTGCAAATGCGACTCCCTTGTTCAAATCAGGTGGTTCGGTAAGCCCGGTCAAATAGTTTAACCTCAGAGGTGGGAAGGTTTTTAGAAAAAGTGGGTGGGATTTTCCATCCGTGCCCAGTCAATGGACTTCTGGCTCACTCATCGCATCCTTGGCGGCAGGTTGGAAAACCCTAATAAGTCTCAGCTAATAAGTCAAGACCATTCAGATTGTGGGACAATGGGTGGCAAGGTAGCACGGATGCTTCGCAGCGCCAGGAGCCCAGGTTCGATTCCCGGTTTGGGTTACTGTTCGTGTGAAGTCTGCAACGTTCTCCCTGTGTCTGCGTGGGTTTCCTCTGGGTGCTCTGGTTTCCTCCCACAAGTCCCGAAAGACGTACTTGTTAGGTGAATTGGCCATTCTGAATTCTTCCTCAGTGTACCCGAAGAAGAGCTGGAGTGGGGCGACTCAGGGCTTTCCACAATAACTTCATTGCTGTGTTAATATTAGCCTATTTGTCGCACTAATAAATATTATTAATTAAGGAAAGCCAACATATTTTGTAAGGGGAAATTGTGTTTAACTAACTTACTTGACATTTTTAATAAATTGAGAAAGGGTTGATGAGAGTAAGGCAGAGTCGATGGCATTTAAAAAAGGCAGTTAATAAAGTGCTGCACAACGGATTTGTGAGCAAAGTTGGAGCTCATGGAATAAAGCGGACAGTAGCAACATGAATACAGAATTGGCTGAGTGACAGGAAACAAAGATTAGTGGCAAATTATTGTTTTTTGGTCTGGAGGAAGGTTTACAATGGAGTTGCCCAGGGATCATGTTAAGACCCCCTGCTCCTCCCAAACTATAATAATGACCTAAATCTTGGTGCACAGCACTCAATTTTAAAATTTGCAGATGCAGCAGATGGGCAGCATGGTAGCATAGTGGTTAGCACAATTGCTTCACAGCTCCAGGGTCCCAGGTTCGATTCCCGGCTTGGGTCACTGCCTGTGCGGAGTCTGCACGTTCTCCCTGTGTGTGCATGGGTTTCCTCCGGGTGCTCCCGTTTCCTCCCACAGTCAACAGACATGCAGGTTAGGTGGATTGGCCATGATAAATTGCCCTTAGTGTCCAAAATTGCCCTTAGTGTTGGGTGGGGTTACTGGGTTATGGGGATAGGGTGGAGATGTGGGCTTGGGTAAGGTGCTCTTTCCAAGAGCCAGTGCAGACTCGATGGGCCGAATGGCCTCCTTCTGCACTGTAAATTCTATGATTCTATGATACAAAGGATGATAGTGTAGAACTTCAAAAGGACATGGTCAGTTTGGTAGAATGGGCAGTTTAGTGGCAAATTAAATGTAATACGGGAAACGATTCATTTTGGTGGTAAGGAAACGGAGAAAAAAATGAAATAAAGGCTACAATTCTAAAGCGGGTGAAGCAGATGGGCCTGGGTATATATGTGAACATGTCAAGGGAGCAATTAATAAAGCAAATAGCCTCCTGGGTTTTATCCGTAGCTGCAGGAAGTGCAAAATCTTTGGTCTCAACTGGGATATTGCATCCATTTCTGGGCACTACACTTAAGGAAGGATGTGAAGGCATTAGAAATTGTACAGAAAATTGCTCCAGAGTTGAGGAACGGCATGGTGGTGCAGTGGTTAGCACTGCTGCCTCACAGTACCAGGGACCCAGGTTCAGTTCCTACCTCGGGTGACTGTGGAGTTTACACGTTCTCCCCGTGCCTGCATGGGTTTCCCCTGGGTGCTCCGGTTTCCTGCCACAGTCAAAGGATGTACAGGTTAGGTGGATTGGACCTGTTAAATTGCCCCTTACTGTCCAAAAGGTTAGGTAGGGTTATTGGGTTGCAGGGGTAGGGTGGTTTGTGGCCTAGGTAGGGTGTTGTTTCAGAGGGTCGGTGCAGCCACACCGGGGGAGTGGGGGGGGGGGGGGTGCCAGGAGGGCACTCGATGAATTGCTCCTTACGAGGGCCACCACAAACACAATGGACTGAATGGTCTCCTCTGTACTGTAACCATTCTATGTTTCTGTGATTCTATCACTGCTTTGCCAAATGACTGAAGGATGACCTGTGCCTATTCAACTGTATCCCAGCAAGGGAGTGATACCTTAAGAAGAGGAATTGGATTGTGGGGGGAAAAAAACCAGCAGGTTCATCTTTGCAATGAATTTGCCTATTTCAATTAGTTTATTTATTTTTCTACATTCCTTGACAAAGTGGATAGACTGGCGATTGAACCTCATTTTCATCTTGCTGATCTGTATGGATCAGCTTCTTATTGAATAAACTTAGAACGGTGATATGAGGACTATGAATAAAATAATCCTTCTGAATTTGAGTCAGATCTACTTGCATGCAAGTGCTATATCTGTAATTGATTTACTGAACACACTTACACGCAGATGAGCCCCTGCCTATCAAAGGAATTTTCATTAGAATGCAAAAGATACTTACCAATTTTCTTTCAGATAACAATACATCTTCAATTGATTTCAGAAAGTTCTACTTAGCTATGAACCAATTTTCTTTTAAATATTGCCTTTGAAACTCCAAATTTATGAAAACTCAGTGAAGGAAACCACTGATTAGGTCCCTCCGCTATATAAAAAATAAAATTAAACAAATCTTAGTTTCTGAAATACACTTGTCGAGCATTTTTAATACACAGAATTTAATCACAGAGTGCAATCAATTATTGAACATACATTCTGAAAATTTTCTAAATTCTGATCTTTCCTACTCAATCTTTATTTCCGTCTTTTGCTTCAAAGTGTCATCAAATAAACGCAACCAATTGTTTTCTTTCAGTAAATTGAATGCTGCAGCATATCTGTCATGATATCATGGTTATGTTGTAATTCACCAACTGACCACTAGGAGTCTCATTAGTATAAAAGTGATTGTTAGAGTCAGGTGACCTCAGACTGATTCGGGAGCTAGGAGAGAGATAGTGATTTGTGCATGTTCATACTGTTATTTATCTGTTGTTTTACATAAATTTGATCCACGGTTAATGCTAATAAATTATTTATAACTTTAGCTACAAGTGTTCTTGTAATATAAATCAGGCCACCCGACAAGAACATTACATGGTGGCAGGATGGCATTAAACACTGAGAAAAAAACTATCACATCATCGAGTGAAGCCACGAGGCCCACAGAGAATTGAAGATTTTGGTGACTGCAAGAATAAACAACATGGAGTCATTGAAGCCACCCATGAGTCTCAGATTTCATGATAATGTGAACAGCAACTGGCGTGTGTTGAAACAGCAATTTAATTTGTTTCTTACTGCAGTAAATTTAGGAGATCAATCAAATTCGCATAAGGTAACAATGCTCCTCACAGTGGCAGGGCCAAAGCAATTGCTGTGTTTAATATGTTTAAATTTGCAAACAAATTTGTAAAAATTTTAATAAAGTAATTCAAAGATTTGATGAACATTGCACCCCAGAAAGAATGAAATTCATGAATGCTATGTGTTCAGATCATGTTTACAGAAGAGTCCATAGATCATTTCATCACTGATTTAAAGTTAAAAGTTAAAACCTGTAATTTTTCTAAGGTGGAATCTTCCATGATTCGGGACCAAATTGTGCTTGGTGTGAATGAAAATAATCTGAGGGAACGGTTACTAAGAGAATTGGAGCTGTCTTTAGAACACACAGTTAAGATTTGTCAGGCTCACGAGCGAGCAGCACAGCATTCTAAAATGTTTCTCAGTAATGGCAGCGTCTTATAGTCATAGTCATAGAATTTACAGTGCAGGAGGAGGCCATTCAGCCTATCGAGTCTGCGCCGGCCCTTGGAAAGAGCACCCTACTTAAGCACTCGCCTCCACCCTATCCCCTTAACCCAGTAACCTCACCTAACCTTTTTTTAGACACTAAGGGGCAATTTAGCATGGTCAATCCACCTAACCTGCACATCTTTCGACTGTGTGAGGAAACCAGAGTGCCTGGAGGAAAGCCCCACAGACATGCGAAGAAAGTGTAAACTTCACACAAACAGTAAACCAAGGATGGAATTGAACCTGGTACCCTGGATCTGTGAGGCAGCAATGCTAACCACAGTGCCATTGTGCCGCTCTTCTTGGAGGAAAGCACTCCGGTTGCTGCCCTTTTTCCAAAAAGGTGGGAAACATCCAAAATAAGGCGGGAAAATTCCTGCAGCTCCTCACGCACCAACAAACAGGTTAAAGATCAGGGTGAAGTATTGTGAAGATGTGGTCAAAGGCACAAATTAACGCCGTGTCCAGCGTTTGGCAAGTTTTGTTCCACATGCAAAGGAAAAAAAATCACTTTTCCAGAATTGTTACACTAAGCTCAACCGCAGATCAGTCAACACAGTGGAAGACACAGCCTCCACTGATGAAACATCATTGTTTGTTGGATCATAACAGAGAAGACTAATTTTTAGAGACATCAAAAAATTCACCAACACTTAAAAATGCAAACTGATGCTCCATTTAAAATAAATGCGATTGAAGAGGACAAATGGCTGCTACCACTTGAAGTGAACGGTACAGTGGTCCAATTGAAGTTAGACACTGGTGCCAAAGCCAATTTAATCAGCATGACTGATTTAAAAAGTCTAAAAATTCAGCTGATTAGAAGAAATCACAAATTATCTCTGAGGGATTATAATGTTTCAAGCATTAAATGTTATGGTGCTTGCGATCTGAGCATAGTGGTGAAGAACACAGTTTATTCCATCCATTTCTGTATTGTTTCTGAGGGTTTAGATTATAAGGTGATCAGTCCTGTGAAAGATTTGGTCCAGTGCAGTTGGTATGTAGCATGCACACATGATTGGAGCAGTACTGCAATGATTTTGAGCAAATTGTCTACAATTTCAGTGATGTGTTCACAGGTTTTGGTGGACTGCCATTCACCTGCAGGATACAACTCAAAGAGGATGCAAAACCTGTGATACATGCACGAAGAAGAGTACCTGCACCTCTTCGAGTTCGCCTCCAAAAGGAGGTAGACAGAATGACAAAATTAAAAGTTAGCGGAAAGATAGAAGAAACTACCAATTGGGTAAATTCCATGGTGTGTGTAAAGAAAAAGAATGGTGATATTTGCGTGGATCCCAAAGATCTTAATGAGAATATCAAAAGAGAACACTACCAGATACCAAAGCATGAGGAAATCATATCTGAGATCGCTGGTGCACAATTCTTTATGAAACATGACACATCTCAAGGTTTCTGCCAGCTAAAGCTAGAGGAACAAAGTACAAAGTGCTGCACTTTTAATCCACCATTTGGATGGTATTGCTTTCGGAGAATGTCATTTGCATTATTTCGGCATCAGAAATTTTTCACCATGCCATGGAGCACATAATCGAAGGTGTACCTGTGTACATGGATGATATCATTCACCGACTGACCACTGGGAGTCTCATTAGTATATAAGTGAATGTTAGAGTCCGGTGACCTCAAACTGACTAGGGAGTTGGGAGAGAAATAATGGTTTGTGCATGTTCATACTGTTATTCATCCTGTTGTTTTGTATATATTTGACCCACAATTAATGTTTATAAATCGTTTCGAGCTTTAGCTACCAATGTTCTTGGAATATAAATCAGGCCATCTGACAAGAACATTACAGTATCTGTTTATGGTTTGGACACACTTAAATTAATTTCAAATAGAGTTTATTAGCATATTCAGCTGAGCAAAGAAATTGGAAAGTGAATTTCATTGATAGGCAAAGTAGCTGGTTGTACTCTTGATTAATGTTTATGGAGTACAAAAATGCTGAACGATTTTGTGCATGATTATTCTGAAATGCACAAGGGACAAATTATCCACATTGTAAAAAGATATACTAGACGCTAAAAACTATTGTACTTGCGGCCAAATTTGTTTCCTAATGCACACCAAGCAAAAATGCAGTTTTCTTCTCATTGTATTTGTTCTGTGGGCAGAATCTCTCAGAAGTCATCATTCTGAAGGAGCTGTTCATTTCTGACATTGAGGTTGCGTAGGAGTGTCACTGCAGGTAGTATTAGCCTTTGGAAGTGCAACAATAGTTTGTCAGGAAAGATAAATGTGATAAACGACAAGGTTAAGATATAAACAGGAATCCCATTTTCAGGTTTCTCTCAATATTTTTAAGATTATTGTGTTCAGATTTATAATCCTCCTCATCTTTGCTCAAAATTCAGAGGTAAGTAAAGTAACATTTTTTTTCCCCGGGCATTCTGTAATGGTGGTTTTGGAGAGCTGCTAGCAAAGGTACTGCCCACCTCAGAGCAAATCAATCTTGCAGTGGCGATCCTTATTTGCCTATGTGCCTAATTGTTTGATTCAGGCATGGGTCAAGGCTGCTACTTAATTTTTCTTGTCCAGAAGAGTCCGTAGAATAGAATCCATTTAATTCCTACAGAGCAAAAGGAGGCCATTCGGCCCATCATGTCTGCACCGTCCCTCTGAAAAAGCACCCTACCTAGGCCCACTCCCCAGCCCTAAACCAGTAACTCAATAACCCCACCTAACATTTGGATCTTTGGACTGTGGGAGGAAACCAGAGCACCCGGAGGGAACCCACGCAGACACGGAAGAAAATGCAAACTCCACACAGACAGTCACTCAAGGTTGAATTCAACCTGGCGCTGTGAGGCAGCAGTGCTAATCACCTTGGTCTCATATGACCACTCAAAAGTGTCAGCAAACTTCCTGCTACCATTTTGCAGATTTGTGAGACTCTTTTCCGTCTTCAGTTCCAGACCACCAAATCCCTAATTCCTGTTAAATAATTTTTCGCACTTCAGCATATAATTCCCAGTGCAAAATATTAGTGTTGATTAACATCTCGTTTATACAAATGCAGTACAAAGCATATACAAAAATAAGTAGGGCGATTTTTACTAACAGCTGGTTTGAACAAGTGATTTGGGTGGTCTTTCCACCCAATAGCATCATTCTGAGGCTCAGTGAATCTGCCAGACCTTATTAACATATCATTCACAAGCTGCCACCGATTGTGTTGGTAACTGGCAGCCTGCATACTTGCAAGACATGATTTGTGGTGCGCTTGCTGAGATCAATATAAAGCAAGAAAGCAACTTTAAAAGGAATATTGAATTCATAAAGGTCTCTGCAGTTCCTGAAAATATCATAGTTTGGATGTCATTTGATCATGGTATGCAAGCTGACTTGGTGCAGGTAGCAATCAAGTTGCTTCTCTCATCAAATCTTTGTCTGATCTGGTCCACAATTTAACAATTTAATTTACGTAGGTGAGATATGCTGCTTGAGTTCTGTAGCATAAGATAGCTGAGCAGACTCCAGGAGCACTGTTGCCCTGATTTTTGTCAAATCCAATCAACTGGGTAACCCTTTAAAAATGTTGGGGGGGGGGGGTCTGATTCCCACTCTCATTCCCATTTGTGCTGGTACAGAATAAGGGTGCAGATAGGCAGTTAACATGCAAACAACCCAACCCTCGCTGACTCCATTGCAGGACTGAGCAGTCCAACACCCTGTAATATTTGTAGAGGTGGTCCCCTACTAGAGAATGCATGGTTCACAGCATCTAAGAGGAGTCTTAAAACAGGGACACCCTATCCCATGTGGGGAAGCAAATAAAGCTGGTCACTTGTTCCTGCAATATATTCATTGACAGGCTTTGAAATGCTAAAAAAAAGCCTGTTCTTCCATTTTCATTAGTTGCACGCTTTTTTGTATGTTCGATGTGTTTATAATGCGGTGATTAATTGTTGGACTCTGTCCTGCAAAGGTCCTGCATTATGTAAATATTGAGATGTATTAGATTAACTTTCTCTTTCACAAAGTGTTATTAGGCATTCAAAACTGAAGAAAGCAGTGCTTGGGAACTCTAAGCAACATGATACGAAGTGAAAGTCTGCAAAGCCCTTCAATTAAAAAAAAATTCTGCCGCTTTCCCTCCAAAGAAAGGAAAAACAGCATCTGCTCCTGCTCATTGATTGACAGACCATCTGGTGTAGCTCAGAAAATATGTCTTTTTTCTGGCTTCAATAGGTTTCATTTCTTTCAGAATTTGTGACATTTGGTTTTATAACTGGGACTCAGTCTCAAAACTCCAGAACCACTTACCTCAGCAAAGCTGTATAGACAGTTTTATTCACAAATGTAAGAGGTTATTAAAGGATTATTTGTCTTTGATGGGGTTAGTGAATAGATGTTTGTTTTCCAACAAATTGACCAGTCAATGTAATTTATTGTTTTTAATCAAATGTACACATTTTTTTTCAGTACAAATTCTTTTGATTGATAGCTCTATTAGTGATCAAAGTTTATACTAAGTCACTTGAAAGAGTTAGTTCCTGGTCGGCACGGTGGCACTGCTGCCTCACGGCACCGAGGACCCGGGTTCGATCCCAGTCCCAGGTCACTGTCTGTGTGGAGTTTGGACAGTCTCCCCGTGTCTGCATAGGTCTCACCCCCACAACCCAAAGATGTACAGGGGAGGTGGATTGGCCACCCTAAAATTGCCCCTTGATTGGAATAAAAATGAGAGATAGTTCTTGAGGCCTGTTCATAGTTGTAAGCTGAGGTGAAAAACACTCCACTGGTTCGTGCAAAGGAAGATTGATTGTGTTTAAAAGCAAATTACTGTGGATGTCGGAATCTGAAACAAAAACAAAAAGTACTGGACAATCTCAGCACGTCTGCCAGCATCTGTAGAGAGAGAAGGTAACTAAAGCCTGCATACTTGCAGAACATGATTTTTGGTGTGCTTGCCGAGGTCTATATGAAGCAAGAGAGCACCTTTAAAGGGAATATTACATACACAAAGGTCTCTGCATTTCCTTTATAAGTCAGCTCTTGCCGTGTATTCATCATACCCTCTGACATTCCCTCTCTGAGGCTGAACGTCCTTTACTCAACAAAACACTCAGCTTCATCCTCTTGCGCCCCTACCTCAACAGATTTCAGGCTCGACACGATGCTGAACTCGTCTTCCGCTGCCTTTGTACATGGACTTTAGCAAGGCCTTGATGCCGCATGGTAGGTTGTTGCATAAGGTTAAATCTCATTGAATCCAGGGTGAGGTAGCCAATTGGATACAAATTGACTTGATGACAGAAGACAAAGGGTGGTTGTGGAGGGTTCTTTTTAAAACTGGAGGCCTGTGACCAGCAGTGTGCCTCAGGGATCAGTGTTGGGTCCACTGTTATTTGTTATTTATATTAATGATTTGGATGAGAATTTAGTAGGCATGTTTATAAGTCTGCAGATGACACCAAGATTGGTGTCATAGTGGAAAGTGAAGGAGGTTATCTAGAATTTAAACGGGATCTTGATCAATTAGGCCAGTGGGCCGATGAAAGGCAGATGGAGTTTATTTTAGATAAATCTGAGGTGATGCATTTTGGTAGATCAAATGGGGGCAGGACCTCCTCAGTTAATGGTAGGGAATTGGGGAGAGTTATAGAACAAAGAGACCTAGGAGTACAGGTTCATAGCTCCTTGAAAGTGAAGTCATAGGTGGATTGGGTGGTGAAGAAGGGATTCAGCATGCTTGGTTCAATTGGACAGAACATTGAATACAGAAGTTGGGCGTCCTGTTGAAATTGTACAAGACAGTAAGGTCACACTTGGAACTGTGTGCAATTCTGGTCACCCTGTTATAGAAAGGATATTATTAAACTAGAAAGAGTGCAGAAAACATTTACTAGGATGCTACCGGAACTTGATGGTTTGAGTTATAAGGAGAGGCCGGATAGACTGGGACTTTTCTCCCTGGAGTGTCGGAGGCTTAGGGGTGATCTTATTGAGATCGATAAAACAATGAGGGGCATTGATAAGGTTAATTGATAATTAACTGGCGGGTTTCTCCGTCCCGCCGCACGAGTGGGGATTTTCCATTTCGCCGGCTGGCCAAGGGGGTTTCCCATTGTGGGGCAGCCCCACGCCGTTAGGAAATGCCCGGGCTGCTGACAAAATGGAGAATCCCGACGCTGGAGAATTCAGATCAACATCCTCCCTACTGTCTGAAACGAGAGTCTAAAACGAGAGTCTAAAACGAGAGTCGGAAACAGTCAATCAATTAATGAGCAACTCAAAGTGCAACTTGCAACAACTTCTGAAAAAGCACGAGAAGGTGTTTGAAGGTGGCCTTGTCTCCAGGGAGCAGTCTCAGAAGATGGAACTTTGGATCGGTGAGTATATAAAGTAACTTACCTCGGGGATTCGTAGCCTAGTCTACAGAGAGCAGTCTCAGAGGGTGAAGCATTGGAGCGGAGAGTATTGGGGATTCCATTGAAGCTGAAAAAAACTGAAAATTTGACATCTCAGGAAAGCTGTGACCTGATTGGCTGGGAGGGAATCTGTGCTAAATTTCAAAATAAACCCACTTTAAAACTAACGAAGTAGAGATGGCTGGGCAGGCGATATGCTGTAGCAGCATAATGTGTGAGCTGCAGTGACCACATCTGCACCAAATGTTTGTTGCCCGAGGAATTTTAGCTCAGGATTGATGAGCTGGCATTTGAGCTTCAGCCACTGCAGCACATCCGGGGGGAAGAGTTATCTGGACGCTTTGTTTCAGGAGGCAGTCACACCCCACAGATTAAGCATCTTAACTTCTGCCAGTGGTCAGGGGCAGCATGGTGTGACTGCGAGTGAGGCAGGTAGAGGAATCTTGAATTCAGAAATGGAGGAGCCTCAGCTCTTGACCTTGTCCAACTGATGTGAGGTACTTGCTCCCTGTGTGGATGAGGAGAAAGACAGTAGGGAGGATGAGCAAGCTGACCACTGCACTGTGGTACTGGAGGCCATTCAAGTTGGGGGGGGGGGGGAAGACAAGTTGTAGTTGTAGGGGATTCTATAATTAGGGGAACTGATAGCATCCTTTGCAAGCAGGACCAAGAGGCCCCATGGTATGTTGCCTGCCCAGGGCCAGGGTGAGGTGCAGTGCAAACTGGATTGAAAGGGTATTTAAGTGGGAGGGGGAGGATCCGGATGTTCTTGTCCATATTGGGACAAACAACATGGGCAAGACTGTGAAAGAGGACCTGTTCGGGGATTATCAGGAACTAGGAACAAAATTAAAGAACAGGTCCTCAAGGGTTTTAATCTCTGGAGTATTACCAGAGCCATGTGCAAGCTCGCATAGAGATGAGTAAAATGGGAAATAAACATGGGGCTAAAGGAATGGTGTGGGAAAGAAAGGTTTCATTTCATGGGGCACTGGCATCAGTGTTGGTACAGGAGGGATCTGTACCATTGGGTACAGACCTGAACCGATCTGGGACCAGTGTTCTCGCGGAAAGGATAAATAGAGTGGTCACAAGGACTTTAACTGGCAAAAAGGGGAAAGTGAATGTAACAAATCAAAATGTAAGGTGGTGACTGTGGGAGTGAAAGTTTGGGATGAGGCTGAGTGTTATCAGAGATTAATAAAGGAGGTCAGAATGTGCAGAAGGGATAATGCACAAGAAAATCCTGCAAGGGAAAGCCAAATTAGTAGGACATATTTAAAAACCTCGTACCTAAATGCACGCAATATTCAGAATAAGATCAATGAGCTGACGGCACACATAGAGACAAATGGGTATGATTTGGTGGGGATTACTCAAACATGGTTGCAGGACCATGCATTCATTCATTTTCATTCATTTTTCATTTCATTTCATTTCATTTTCAGGAGGACCAGAACTGGGAGTTGAATGTCCAAGGCTACTCAGTAGTCAGACAGGATAGACGGATGGAACAGGAGGTGGAGTTGCTTTATTGGTTAAAGATGACATCAAGGCTGTACTAAGAAATTATATTGGCACTGAGGGCCAAAATATTGAATCGATCTGGGTGGAAATAAAAAAACAAGGAAAAAAACTCCTTGGTCGGAGTAATTTACAGGCTCCTGAGCAATACTTCAAAATTGGGCATAGTATGAAACAGGAAATAATGAGGACTTGTGAGAAGGGCACAACTGTAGTCATGGGATTTTAAAATGCAAATTGACTGGATTAATCAAATTGGCAAGGATAGCCTTGAGGGCGATTTCATAGAGTGTATGATGGATTGTTACTTCGAGAAATATGTTATGGAGCCAACCAGGGAGCAGGCTACGTTAGGTTTAGTATTATGTAATGAAGAAGGGTTGATAAATAGCCTTATCGTTAAGCATCCTCTTGGAAGGAGTGATCACAGCATGTAGAATTTCAAATTCAGATTGAGCGAGAGAAGATAGAGTACCATACTAGAGTTTTAACATTGAGCAGAGGTAATTATACGTGCCTGAGGAAAGAGTTGGCACAAGTAGACTGGGCACAAATAATTGAGGGTCGGACAGTTGGAGGACAATGGCGGGTGTTAAGCAAGATATTAAATACCACTCAGTTAAAGTATATTCCTGAGAGGAAGACGAATTGTAAAAGGCAGAAAAATGTTCCATAGCTAAACAAGAAAGTCAAGGAAGATATCAAGGCAAACTGTAACTAGCAGGATGCCACAGGGGTCAGTCCTCAGACCTCAACTGTTTACAATTTATATGAATGATCTGCAAAAGTGTAACATAGCAAAATTTGTGGATGATACTAAAATAGGTTAGGAAGCAGGCAGTGAAGAGAAGATAATGGGCAGGATTCTCTGATCCAGCGGATAAGTGTTGACGTCGTCGTAAAATCCGGAGAGTTTTATGATCGCGTGAACGGGCCGCCGTCAGATTGTGGTCCGCAAAAGGGGCAAGAACGGGCATGGCGAGAAGCGGGATGGGAGCGGCCCCAGACCGGCGTCGGATGGACGCAACACGTCAACGACGCTGGCCCGCATCGCTTAAGGTGCGCGAGCGGCGATCAGTCCCGAGACCCGCAAGATGGCCACCGCCCGCCGGGCTGAACCCGAGGTTCAGGGACCATGACCTGGACATGCTGCTGGATGCCATGGAGGAGAGGAGGGAGGTCCAGTGCCCCAGACGTGGACACCACCACCCGCGCAGCAGCATCTGGCATTTGTGCAGGGAGGTGGGCAATGCCATCAGCGCGTGGGGCACACCCCATGTACCAGCAAACAGTGCCGGAAGAAGATGCACAACCTTATGAGGGCAGGCAGGGTGAGTACACAGAGAAGTGCCCCTTGGCACCACCCCTGCATACCACCCACACATGTGAAAGGTGCCCCACCCCTCAGGAGGACGGCGCAACTCCCTACCAGACCCACATGGGCTGCACCCACCAATGCCAGGAGCTTTGGCCGGGTGCCCCGTGTTGCCATGCCGTCATATACCCAACATCTGCGCAGCCTGCATCGGACCGACTAACACTGATGTTTGTTTCCCCCCCCCCCAACCAGGATAAGACTGCCCACAACCACAACCACCGTTCATGAGCAGAGTGTCATAATATACACCAGCATATCATGGTGCAGACACACACACACACACACACACACACTGGTGGACATGCAGTGGGACCAATCAGCAGGTAAATAACACGCACACACATAGTCAGGTACATTCACTACACGTTATTTATTGTCACGCAGGCACATATTCTTTATATAAAAGGGGGGATGTCATTACCTCGGTTGGGCACTTTAGTGATGAGGCTTCTGTGACCCTGACTGGTGTGCACCACACAACCGTACCGGTACAGCAGGTGGAGGTAGGAGCAGCCGAGGTGCCGGATGGTCAGGGGGGAGCCCAGCCCCAGCAACCATCTGCCTGGGTTCCTGGACTTACCAGACCCAGCCTTGGACCCGATGCAGGTAGACACCCATGGACTAGACAACGGGATGACGGCTGGCTTCCAGCAGCTAAAGACGCAGATGGAGGAGTCCATCCGCGTCCAGGAGCAGGGAGTGGTGCCGGTCATGGCTGCCACCCAGGCCGACACCGCACGGGTGGCATCTGTGGTGGAGGCAATGGAGGCAACGGTGTCGGCCATGGGTCAGGTTATGCAAGGCGTGGGTCTTCATGTGCATGCGTTACCCATGGGCCAGGACATGCCTGCCCTCCCAGAGGCAGCCATGATCCAGAGCCAGCTGGACATTGCAGCCGCACTTCGCAGTCTGTCCGAGTCTCAGCAGGCCATCGCTGAGAGCATCGGCGGCATTGCCCAGGTGATGGCCCAGTCTCAGCAGGCATTCGCTGAGAGCATCGACTGCATTGCCTAGATGCTGGGTGGCATCGCACAAGCCCAGAGGGAGGTGGCACAGTCCCAGACAGGGATGGCCCACACCCTGAGCTCCATCGCTGCTGGTTGATACCACAGCGGGCCTCCAGGACTGGCAGCGCCAGGTGTCGGTGGTGCCTCGGGGCTTGTCTCCGCTGGCACCCCGTCCCATTGAGTGGCCCGGGTACCACCGAGCACCCGAGGGAGGAGGAGGGGCTGGGTCCTGTGCCGGTGACTCCTGCAGGGGAGGTCCCGGAGCATCACAGCACCTCGGACTCCCCCCATTCCATCCCTGGTGCATCTGGTGGGCAGCGGGCAGAACAGGGTGGCACAACGCCATCCAGGACGCCCGAGAAGCAGCCTGGCCCATCAAAGCTGGGCCACCCCAGGAAACAAGTGCCGATGGGGAGCCAAGTCGCAGGACAGGTGTCTCTGCAGTCCGCCTCCACTCCTGCTGTACCATCTGGGGAGGCACAGAGACATAGTGGTAGGGCCCATAAGGCCAGGAAGTTAGACACCTAGTACGTTGGCACGGGTGTAGGGCACAGTTTAGTTATAGGGGCTAGGACACATGTATATAACCTTTCTAATTAAACTCACTGTTACACCAATGCAAGCTGCCTCTGTGCTATGTCCGATGCCTGTGTAATGGAGGGGTGTGGAGCATGAGGTCTTGTGGGAGCTAAGGGTGGTGGGTGGTGTGGGAGGTGCGCATCATGGGTGTTGTGAGAGGTGGGGGTGTGGGGTGATGAGGTGGTGCTGTACAGTGGGGTCAGTGCCCGTGCTCAGCGAGCCCCTACCACCTAGTTGGTGAAACGTGCGGCGATCAACGCCTCTCGTGCTCGTTGGCCAAGCCGGTGGCGTCATGCAGCCTCCTGTCCATATCCAGACAAATGTCCCGTCGATTCCTCCTCCCCCCCCCGGTCCTCCCCATCCTCCTCATCTGGAGAGCTGTGCCCTTCCCCGGGCTCCCCCTCGGCCTTCTCCCCCTCCTCCACCACATCGCTCCACTGCTGGGCTATATTGTGCAGGATGCAGCAGACCCGAACGATGCGGACGACCTGCTCCGATGGTTACTGGAGGGTTCCTCCAGCGTGGTCCAAGCACCTGAAGCGCATCTTCAGCAGTCCAAAGTACCTCTCGACCACACCCCTGGTTGCTGCATGGGCCTCATTGTAGCGGGTCTTCGCATTGGTCTGTGGCCTCCGTATAGGCATCATCAGCCATGAGCGCAATGGGTAACCCTTGTTGCCCAGCAACCAGCCACTCAGCCGGGGCGGGGGGGGGGGGGGGGGGGGGGGGGGGGGGGCGGGGGGGGGGGGGGGGGGGGTTGTCCCTCGAACATGGCAGGGATGAACGATAGTGCCAGGATAAACAAATCATGCACACTGCATGAGTACCGGGCGCAGACGTGCAGGATCTTCATCTGGTGGCCACAGACCACCTGAATGTTCATGGAGTAGGACCCCTTCCTGTTCATGAACATGTCCCTGTTCTCCGCTGGTGGCCGCATAGCGACGTGCACCCCATCGATCATCCCCTGGACCATGGGTATCCTGGCCACAGTTGCGAATCCCGCTGCCCAGGCATTCTGGTGGGCTCGGTCCACAGGGAACTGAATGTAGTGGGCCGCAATGTTCTACAGGGTGTCAGTCACTGCACCGCTGCACCGTTGCACCGATGCCTGGGAGATGCCGGACTGGTCCCCACTTGGCGACTGGAATGACACGTGGCAGAAAAGTTCAGGGCCACCGTAACCTTGACGGCCACTGGGATAGCATGTCCTCCCCCTGTTCCATGCGGTGCCAGGTGTGACATCAGGTGGCAGATATGGGCGACTGTCTCCCGGCTCATCCGGAGTCTCCTCCTGCATGCCCTATCCGGCGGGTCCTCGAAGGACATGCAGCGGCGGTAGACACGAGACCTCATCAGGCGTGTCCGGCGCCATAGCACTTCCTCCTCCACCTCCTCCTCCTCCTCCCCTTCCTCCTCCTCCTCCTCCACCTCCTCCTCCTCCTCCCCATCCACATCGGTATCCTCGTCCTATGTCTCGCCCCCGTCGTTGTCCTCCTCCTCCTCCTGTGCCTGTCAGGCGGGCAGCCCTGCAGCCTGAGCGGTGCCACCTGGCACTCTGCAACCTGTCCCTCTGCTGCAGCCGCCGCTGCCGCTGCCTCTCTGAGCCGCCTGCACCGACGCTGCCACAGGGCTGCATGCAGGGCAGCGGCCCCGCCACGGCGGCCAATATCACTGGCTGGTGCCCAAACATTATTATCTGCAGGGGGTGGTGGGTTAGACAACAGGTTTAACCATGGTGCATGGCTCCCCTCCACAACCATATGCCATGGGTGTCATGGCCACCCTTGTTGGCCAGTTGCGCCACGCTTGCGCCACACACACGCATGCACACCCACCCCTGGCCACACCCTCTGTGCCCCGACTCCTGTTGCCCGTCCCTCATGATGGCGCCACCGATGGATGGCAGTGCCCTCACTGGGGGATGCCATGAGTGTGGCCCTGCACCTACCCAACGGTGGGTGCCGCCGGCTGGGCGGCCCGCCCCCCGGGGGTGGGGGGGCCGGGTCCGGCACCCGTTCGCACGCCTGGGGGCTCGCGCTCAGCCAGCGCACAGGTTCGGTGCCCATCAGCCTGCCCGCCGTAACGACGGCCGTGGCTTAGGCACCGCCCTGCCATGGCGGGCCATTACCAGCCAGCGGGGCTGTCCTCCCCACTCCACCCCCCGTACCTGGAGACCCTCCCCCATCACCACCTCGCCCTCCAGCCACGTCCATGCCCATCCCGCCACCCGGAGGTCCCCCCACGCCGACCCCCTCACCTCCTGATTCCGGATTGTGAGCCAGCACAACTGGCTCACGATTTTTAAAAGCAGGTTCGAACGGCGCCGGCGTGACCTGGGGTCATGCCGTCGGGACTACGGCCCATCCAGGCCGCAGAATTGCCGGGGCTCCAGAGAATCGCTAAACGGACCTCGATTCTCCGGCACGCTCGGCGCCGATCACGACCACGTCGTTTTAGCTTGTTGGCAAAACAGCGTCGGACTGGCGTCATGCCAAAAAACATCAGGAACGGGGATGCTCCGAACCGGTGTGGGCTGAGAGAATCCCGCCCAACAATTTACAGACAGATATAGATAGGATGGAAGATGAGGGCAAAATTTGGCAGGTGGAATTAAGTGTGAGCAAGAGGTTAACCATTTTGGCAAAGACAAATTATTACGTAAATGGAAAGCAGATTTAAAATGCATCTGGGAGAGGAATCTGGGTGTCTTTGTACATGAATCACAGAAAGTGGGTATGCAGGTACAGCATGTAATTAAAAAGACAAATGGAATGTTAGCGTTTATTGCAAAAGAACTGGAGTATATAAGGAGAGAAGTGTTGCAATTGTAAAGCGTGTTGGTGAGACCACATCTGGAGTATTGTCTCCAGTTTTGGTCTCCTTATTTGAGGAAGGATGTGGTGGAATTGGAAGCAGTTCAGAGGAGGTTCACCAGATTGATTCAGGGGTTCAAAGGGTAGACATATGAGTAGAGATTAAACAGTTTGAGCTTATACTCTCTGGAGTTTTTGAAGGATGAGAGGGGACCTAGAACAACAAAGAACAAAGAACGAAGAAAAGTACAGCACAGGAATAAGCAGCGGTCTACAGCCCTCCAAGCCTGCGCCGACCATGCTGCCCGTCTAACTAAAATCTTCTACACCTCCGGGGTCCGTATCCATCTATTCCCATCCTATTCATGTATTTGTCAAGATGCTCCTTAAACGTCACTATCATCCCTGCTTCCACCACCCCCTCCAGCAGCGAGTTCCAGGCACCCACTACCCTCTGTGTAAAAAATGTGCCTTGTACATCTCCTCTAAACCTTGTCCATCGCACCTTAAACCTGTGCCCCCTAGTAATTGACCCCTCTATCCTGGGAAAAAGTCTCTGACTATCCACTCTGTCTATGCCCCTCATAATTTTGTAGACCTCTATCAGGTCGCCCCTTAACCGCCTTCGTTCCAGTGAGAACAAACCGAGTTTATTCAACCTCTCCTTATAGCTAATGCCCTCCATACCAGGCAAAATCCTGGTAAATCTCTTCTGCACCCTCTCGAAAGCCTCCACATCCTTCTGGTAGTGTGGCGACCAGAATTGAACACTATACTCCAAGTGTGGCCTAACTGAGGTTCGATACAGCTGCAACATGACTCGCTAATTTTTATACTCAATGCCCCGGCCAATGACGGCAAACATGCCGTATGCCTTCTTGACTACCTACTCCACCTGTGTTGCCCCTTTCAGTGACCTGTGGATCTGTACACCTAGATCTCTCTGACTGTCAATACTCTTGAGGGTTCTACCATATACTGTATTTTCCCTACCTGTATTAGACCTTCCAAAATGCATTACCTCACATTTGTCCGGATTAAACTCCATCTGCCATCTCTCTGCCCAAGTCTCCAAACGATCTAAATCCTGCTGTATCCTCTGACAGTCCTCATCACTATCCGCAATTCCCCAACCTTTGTGTTGACCGCTAACTCACTAATCAGACCAGTTACATTTCCTCCAAATCATTTATATATACAACGATCAGCAAAAGTCCCAGCACTAAACCCTGTGGAATGCCACTAGTCAAAGCCCTCCAATCAGAAAAGCACCCTTCCATTGCTACCCTCTGCCTTCTATGACCTAGCCAGTTCTGTATCTATTTTGCCAGCTCACCTCTGATCCCGTGTGACTTCACCTTTTTTACCAGTCTGCCATGAGGGACCTTGTCAAAGGCCTTACTGAAGTCCATATAGACAACATCCACTGCCCTACCTACATCAATCATCTTTGTGACCTCGTCAAAAAACTCTATCAAGTTAGTGAGACACGACCTCCCCTTCACAAAACCGTGCTGCCTCTCACTAATACGTCCACTTGCTTCCAAATGGGAGTAGATCCTGTCTCGAAGAATTCTCACCAGTAATTTCCCTACCACTGACGTAAGGCTCACTGGCCTGTTGTTCCCTGATCGAGGTATACAAAATACTGAAGGGATTGATAAAGTAAACGTAGACCAAATGTTCCATCATATGGGCAATCTAGAACGAGAGATCGCACATATGGGCTGGGATTCTCCGAGCCCGTGCCGGGTCGGAGAATCGCCGGTGATGCGGGAAATCCCTGCCACGCCGCTCTGACGCCGGGGCGTGAATCTCCTGCGACCGGAGAATCGGCACAAATCACATACGCGCGGTTGCCACGGCGCCAGTTGGGGGCCACTGAAAGAGGCCCCAGCAATGGTTCTCCACAGTCGACCGGCTGAATTCCCATTGAGTTCCGCCGAGTTCCGCTGGCGTGGTTCCAACCTGGTACCACCCCGCGGGAGCTCAGAGCCGTGGCCGCGGTGGCCGTCCTGGTGGGGGGGGGGGATCAGACTCCAGAGGGGGCCTCCACAGCGTCCAGCGCCGCGATTGGGGGCTATCGATCAGCGGGCACCCACGATCTGGAGAGGGCCTACCTCCCTCCATGCAGGTCCGCTATAGGGCCCCGCCATGTTGCTTGGCGCCGGCGTGGGAACGGCCACAGCGCGCATGCACCGGTGCGGAGATGGCCGTTGCGCGCATGCGCGGACCCGCCTCGGCAGTGCAAGGCCGCCTTTCGGCGCCGGAGCAGTGCGCAGCACTCTGGTGCCATGCTGGCCCCCTGAGGGCCACTTAATCGCTGGGCCAGGAGGCCCGTTAACGCAGGCGTGCACTACTCCAGTGTTTACGCCGGCGTCAACACTTGGCCGAAATTTTGGAGAATCCCGGCCATTGGTTGTGAGGCGGTATATTTAGAACTGAGATGAGGAGGAACTGTTTCTTGCAGCGGGTGGTGAACTTGTGGAACTCACTGCCCCATAGTGCAGTGGAGTCTGAGTACTGAAATGGTTTCAAGAAGATGGACATATTTCTGATTTTTGAAAAATGGGCGAAAAGGGATATGGGGAACAGGTAGTGAGGTGGATTTGAGATCAGGAGGAGGTCAACCATAATCTGATTGAATGGCGGAGCAGGATTGAGGGGCTGAATTGTCTACTTCTGCTAATTCCTATGTTCCTATGTCCCTAAGATTCATTGGGCTCTGTGACTGGAGTTTAAGTACACTTAAAATTCAAGCCAGGCAGCACACCCATATATCTCAAAGTTCGAACCATACCATATATCATCACACCTAAAGTTGAAGAAGAACTAGACTGGTTAGTGAGGACAAGAGTCAGCGAACCTGTTGCTACAAGTGATTGGGAGCACCAATCGTTCCTGTATTAAAACAGGATGGCTCAGTGACAATTTGTTATTCACAGTTATGTGTGTAGATCATCATTCACTGCCACTGATTGAAGACTTTTTTGCTGGACTTTCTGGAGTTCAGAAATTCATTAAAATTGATCTTTCACAGGCATATCTGCAGATGACTGTGGGTGCTGAATCATAGCCTTACTCACCACAGTGACGCACACAAGTCTGTTTTGTAACAGAAGTCTTCCTTTTGGAATACCATTTCTGCCTGCTCTTTTTCAAAGATCATTGGATCGAATTCTAAGTGGATTAAATGGAATGCGTTGTTATTCTTCAAGTCAACAATGAATTATCTTAGTCATGTTATCGACAAAGATGCTTTACAAAAAGAACCAAAGAAAATGTCTGCAATCTTAGAAGCACCACGTCTTCAAAATGTGAAACACTTAAGGTAGTTTTTAGGATTGATCAATTACGGTAAATTTGTGCTTAACAAAGCAACACGATTGAAGCCTTTACACACGTTGCTTTGTGCCAAACAGGCATGGCACTGCTAAGGAAAATGATAAAATGCATATAATGAAGTGAAAGAAGCTTTACTGAAGTCAGAGCTGTTGGTTCATTATAATCCCAAATTGAAGTTGCAATTAGCTTGTGATGCCTCACCCTATGGGGTTGGCGCGGTATCTGCACAAATTGTGCCTACAGGGGAGGAACCGACCAATAGCATTTGCTTCACATAATCTTACTAGCACAGAAATGAATTCCACTCAGCCAGAAAAAGAAGCGTTTTTGGTGTAAAAAGGTTTCACCATTACCTTTCAGGTTGTCATTTTACTCTTTTGACACAATATCGACAATTGACTAAAATCTTTGGGGTTTATAAAGGTATATCTTCTTTGGCAGCTAGTAGATTACATAGGTGGTTATTGATATTGTCAGCGCACACATACAATATTCAGTATCACAAGTCAGAGTAGTGTGCAAATGCTGATGCTTTATCACGATTGCCATTGCAAGTTAAGCATAATCCTGAAGAACATTTTGTCAATATTTTGTATTTCACACTCGTGGATAGTGTACCTGTGACTTCACCTCAAGTTGAAAGATATTTAATAACTGATCCAGTGATGGGGCAGGTGATGTACTTGGTCCAGAAAGGAACACCATCAGACATTCATAACAAAAATCCAGACCTCAACCCCTACATCAAACGAAGACTTGAGTTGACAGTACAGAATGGAGTTCTGCGTGATTATTCCGCCTTGTTTATATAGTAGAATCCGTGACCAACTGCATGAGAGGCATCCTGGTGTGATAAGGATGAAGGAATTAGCATGCAGTTATTTTTGGTGGCCAGGATTAGACACTCAAATTGAAGAGAATGTTGGGCAATGCCAATCTTGTGCAAAACTAAGGAACACTCTTGCATTACAACTATTACATCCGTGGGAATGGCTGACACAGCCATGGCAGAGAATACGCATCTATTATGCTGATCCACTAGAGGATCACATGTTGTTGGTGATTGTGGATGCGCACTTGAAATGGCCAGAAGTTGCAATAATGAAATCAATGACAAATGAGCAGACCATTGAGCAAGATTTGGAATACTGGAGCAGATTGTCAGTGATAATGATACGCAGTTTACTTTGAAGGAGTTTGAGGACTACGTGAAAGGGATGGTATACACCATATCAAGTCATCTCCATATCATCCAGCAACAAATGGATTGGCCGAATGATTTATGTAACATTAAAGCACCCTATCAAAGCATCAAAACACCAAGGAATATTTTAAAGAAGAGTAAATAATTTGTAATATCTTATCAGAACATTGTACTGGCAGGCAAAATTCACTGGCAATGCTTTCGTTCAAGAGGAAACTTTAATTTTTAAAAATTAATTTAGAGTATCTAATCATTTTTTTTCCTATTAAGGGGCAATTCAGCATGTCTAGTCTACCTACCCTGCACATCTTTTGTTGTGGGGGTAAGACCCACGCAGACTCAGGGAGAATGTGCAAACTCCACACGGACAGTGATCCATGGTTGGGATCGAACCTGGGACCTCAGCACCACCGTGCTGCCTTAACAGTTTGATTTGTAAACTCCACCTGATACTTCAGAGGTTGTCAAATGACAACAACAAACATAAATTGCTAGGATGGCGTACTGAACCAAGGAGAGAGAGTGCTAGCTCGAAGTTACACCACCAATGAGAAATAGGTACTGGTTATGATGCTAGCAAAGGTAGGTCCAAAATCATAAAATGCACAGACGGATGATGAAAGAGTTTGAAGATCAGTTATTTGCTGCATGAAGCGAGTTTCCAGAAACTTCTCAAGAGGTTCAACCTTTCGAAGATCTGGAGAGCTGCACTTTGGAATGGAGACCAGAGATAGTGGTGAGTTCAAATTCTATTTCTAAGGACTTTTGAAATGTCTACAGTGTCAGATATCGAAATAAATACTCAAGAATTACCATCTATAGAAATGAATGAGGGCACTTCAAAGGTCGCAAGTAGCCGATTTCAAGAACTTTGAATTCTACCAAAAAGGAATAGACGCCCACCACAGAAACTGTCTTATTGAATTGTACATATGTCGAGAAATAACACAATAAAGGATCTGTTGTATAAATGTTAATTGCTGTCGTTGCATAAATGAAATAAAGAGGGAGGAATGTTATGTATCTGGGAATACCTTCTTGCTGGATCTCTATCACATGATGTATAGTGAAATCAGCAGAGTGTTTGCGTGGCCTTTAGGCAGATCACCATTTTGTTGTATTAAGCAACACACTTACTAAACCTTGCATCATGTTTTACACAAATACCGAGTGTGGGAACATCCATCTGAGGGATTCTCCGTTGGCGGGATCCTCCACTTCGCCGCTGTCGAACGGGGCTGGCAGGACGGAGAATCCCGCCCCATATCTTTACTCTTTGCAGCAACAAAGAAATATAAAATAGTATTTGTTTGATTCTATTTGGCAGATCTATGACTAAGCACTTCTTCCACAAAACAAAACTATTACACACTACTTAATGTACACAATTGCACTTACTTAAATTTTAAGTGTGATAGAAAATCAATGGTTGACTTAATTAACTCCCAGGATTGTTGTTCACTGGTAATTTGCTAATTATGTGAAAATGCATTATTCCTAAGATAAATAATCTAAAATACGTTAGGGCATTCATAACATCAGAAACACATGTATCAAGATAACCATTGAGAAAGTACTTCATCACTTTGTTTTCTATCGCCATTTACTTTACTTGATGTCCAAAATAGCTTTTGAAATTCAAACTTTAACCTACAAATGTCACAGCAGATCTATGAAGATGTCAAGATCATAGAGATGAATATGATTTAGTGCTTGCAGCATTGATGAGTGCATCCAACAGGATTAACACCAAGAAACACTGTTGGAGCTAGACAATGCAAAACAGTGGTGATTGCCCACACAAATATTAAGAAGTAACAATAAATTTGGAACAGAATGTAGGGCAGAGATGTGAAAGAACAACTGGAATCATGGTCAAAACAAGACAGTTGCAAATGAGTAAGCCCATGCATATGTATCGTGCAAGATCCAATCTCCAAGAAAAATTAATGATCACTCATGAGGATGTATTTTGTCAGGGTGGTGGGTGCCTGAGCTACAACATGGGAAGATGGAGGAAACACCACTTTGTCTGTTAGGGAGACTCCAAGCAGGAATTTAGGACCATCATGCAGCTACTTAGCTACCGTCAGGGCTCCCATTCATTCAAAGGATGAAAACCCACCTCCAAGAGCTGCCAGCTAATTGGAGGGTGAGGACTTTGTCTGTGCCATCGTTGACCTCAGCCAGGACTGCACGCAGTCGAGACAGCACAGCAATGGACGCTGCCCTCATGGCAAGGTGAGGTGCATCAGGTGTTGTTGTGGTCAGCAAGAAAGTTCCTGGTGAGCGTAGTGGTTGGTGATGATTAGTGAGGACATGGGGATTTGTTGCTGTGATTGTGGCCATTGTTGATGGGACGGCCATCAATGGGCCACAGAAAGCCCAATTAAGATGGCTCCTTCCCCAAGACAACAGAGAGGTCACCAATGTTCACCAGATAGTCTACCCATGAAACAAGGACCCGTGCTGCTGATAAAATAGTAGAAACTCTTTCTTGGTCACTTAAATGACACAATTGACTTACTGATGGGAGGGTCATCCTCAAGCTACCCTGTCACTGACAGAATGCTATGGTCAGGGGAGATCAAAGGGCTCTCAACTTCCTGTATTCCCTCGCTGTTTTATACCCACCCCTCCCTCCCTCCTGCCCCTAGAAAAATTCAGACCATGAATTTATGATTTATTTTGTATAAATTGCAAGTTTTTCTTTATGCTTGTGCATTGGTTTCTCTGCTAGCCTTGCTTCACCACTGGGAATCAAGCTCGCACATCATTGACTTTACAATACCATAATGTTTCAAGTGACTCCTGAACTGATCAATGAGTGACAGTTGCCTAACAAAAGACAAGATCTGCTCTCCAGAGCATTGCTTCAATTTACTTGCTCTCCCCGCACACCACTTTGCAGTACTTTAAGAGGCATGTATCACATGCAGTGCTCAGGATGCAATGTGTATTACTATAACTTTACTCTTTGCAGCAACAAAGAAATATAGCATAATATTTGTTTGATTCTACTTGGCTGATCTATGACTAAGCACTTCTTCCACAAAACAAAAATATTAAACACCACTTCATGGTTGACTTATTTAACTCCCCAAATTGTTGTTCGCTGGTAATTTGTTAATTTTGTGAAAATGCTATAGGTTGCATAAGATCTTTTTGTTATTTTTCGAACAAAAAAAAAAACATTGGGGTCTTCCCATCAAACGAAAGTGGTCTCTTTTTACAATGTACAACTAATAAAGAACTAATCTGTGAAACAAAATTAAACCATTTAAACTAGATACTTTCAAGCCTTGTCCAGCCATCTTCCCAATCGTGGGCTGGAATTTTCCAGCCCCAACCCCCCAAACCGCAGATTTTCCCATGGGCGGAGGTGATGAGCTCTTGGTTGTGAGCCGGACCTTCCAGTCCTGCTGAAGTCAATGGCAATTTGTGTGGCATGCTGGAGGAGCCACCCTGTGGTGGGGGGGGGGGTCGAGTTCAGTAGACTGGAAGATCCCGCCAGTAGGAAGTGCTGGAAAATTCCAGCCATTGTCATTGTAATCTTAAACTAAGATGCATAGTAATGTGGTAATAACAGGTATGAATTATTTAAAGTTGTTTCCAAAGCATTTTCAGATGTAGTTTTTGCAAAACAGTCTAAACTGTGAGGGAGGAAACAATCCACGATCGGGGGTGTCTAAACCAACTGTCAATGTATATTGGTTTACATTCAAAAAATAGACCTACTCATGGTTTTTGAAACCAAATCTCTTGATTTATTAGACAAGAGGTTTGACATGTCTGTAATTGTGACACAATTGTAAAAGCAATTGTTTAAGCGATTGGTTAAACAAAGAGAATTTTACAGTTTTCAATAAAAGAAATAAAAAGAATGTCCATTGCATATTTGCAAATATTGAAAATAAGTTTAAAGAATACTCCAATAGAATGTGTTAGTCTGAGCTTCCTCCACAATCAGGTGCTTCTGCGGCTTGCGTTTGGTTTACGATTTACTTATGATGAACGTTGAAAGGATGTTTCCTCTCATGAATGAATCCATAACTAGAGGCCATTGTTTTAAAATTATAAATTAAAAATTCTATAATTATACCTCATATGACAGAAATTACGAGTATTTATTTCTCTCAGAGGGTTATATGACTTTGGAACTCTGCCTCAGAAGGCAGCGGAAGCAGGATCACTGCATACCTTTACGGTGGAGATATAGATTCTTGTTCGGCAAAGGAATCAAAGGCTATCGAGGGTAGATGGAGAATGTGAATCAGCCATGATCTTATTGAATGGGGGAAAAGACTTGAGGGACCGTCTCCTATTTTGTATATTCGTATGTTCATATTTCCAAATAAAATGTTATTTAAATGTAAAAGTAGACTGTTAGCTGTAAAATAAACACTGATTTGTTACATTCTTATGGCTATATTGCCTTGGACCTCTGGCTTTAGAGATGTTATTGTTTTGTATGTTGGTCACGTGGCCTATCTTATCTTGAGCTACCCTTGTCTGTCTCAGGTAGTTACCTCAAACTGCTTTTTTAACACTGCAGTCAAGATAGGTTACATGGTAAGTGCATCCTTCTTGAGTGCAGACTGCTCGACAGAGCATCTGGCACTTGCCAGAGTCTCTGCTGATTTCAATTTTCCATCCTTATATACATCACTAACTCATTACCATAACTAATAACACATTAAACTACCGATATTCTTAATATTACAATCCATGGTGACTAGACCTGAAGAGTAATATTTGGAGAGAGCCACTGATAAAAATGAGTAACAAAATGGTGATAGCAAAAAGGTAGCTTCCATAAACAGATGTTTTTTTTTCGTATTGTAACTTGTACACTGATGCATAATATGCATAGATTGCAACAGGACTAATAATTATCTTTTGATGTGGAATTATGTGCTGGTGAGCCACATGAGCTATCTACGATGCTCTCCTGATCTTTTGAAAGGCAAGTTATATACTGTCAGGTTGCTATGTTCATTATCACCCAAAAACAGAATTTCATAAGGAGATGCTGATAGTGAAACACTTAGAAACAGATATTAAACCAGTCAGAAAAGGGTTTAAAATAAAGGGTAATGCATTTTCTGTTGACTACAATCATCTGCAAAATGTTGAGATTGCTTGATGAAATGTGTGATGGCCCTTGTGCTTTTGGATACAAGTCTGTAATTTCTTTTGGGATGACCCTTTATTTCCACAGTGAAACTGGTTAATTTTGAAAAGGGTGTAAGTGAACTTCCTAGCAAGTGGTCTACCTCTG
Source organism: Scyliorhinus torazame (assembly GCF_047496885.1). NCBI lineage: Eukaryota > Metazoa > Chordata > Chondrichthyes > Carcharhiniformes > Scyliorhinidae > Scyliorhinus > Scyliorhinus torazame. The sequence continues at coordinate 92,635,982 of NC_092714.1, read as the reverse complement.
AGTTTAATTCCCATGTGATGTGAGGTTGCTATGAGGTGAAAGTTATAAAACAAGGGTACCTAAGAGGTAATTGTGAGTAGCTGGTCTCAAAATCTGCAGTTTAGAACACATCGTAATGAAGAAGCACGGAGAAGAAGGCTTTGAGAATAGAGCAGAAACTGTGTTATACAGTTGGAAAATACACTGAGCTGAAGCCAGGGAGAGCAGGTATTGTGCATTGGACATGACCATCACAGCTGTTGGTTCAGTTTTGCCAAAGCCAACTAGACCACTCAAAGGGGTCAGACGACGAAACCTCTAGTAATTATGTGCCATCAAGGCTGTTGTGAGCCTAGCTGAGGAGATTATACAACCATATCTGGGCACTTTCATTGGAATATGGGTGCCAGCGAAACCAATTTGAGGGAATAATCTAGTGAGTGGAAAAAGACTTGGGACGGGATTCTCCAGTCCACCAGCTGCATGTTTCCCGGCCACATGCCATTCATTGGTGGAGGGATTCTATCTTCCTGGTGATTGTCAATGAGATTTCTCATTGTAACTACCCCGTGCCGCTACAAAACCCGTTGGTGGCAGTACGCTGCCAGAGAGAAAATTGAATCGCAATGCCCGTAAAATTCCAGCCTTGAAGTAGATAACGGCATGGTAGCAGAGTGGGTGGCACGATAGCACAGTGGGGCGACATGGTAGCACAGTGGTTAGCATAGTTGCTCCACAGCTCCAGGGTCCCAGGTTCAATTCCCATCTTGGGTCACTGTCTGTGCAGAGTCTGCACATTCTCCCCGTGTCTGCGTGGGTTTCCTCCGGGTTTCCTCCCACAGTCCAAAGATGTGCAGATGGATTGGCCATGCTAAATTGCCATTAGTGTCTAAAAAGGTTAGGTGGGGTTACTGGGTTATGGGGATAGGGTGGAGATGTGTGCTTAAGTAGGGTCCTCTTTACAAGGGGCAGTGCAGATTTGATGGGCTGAATGGCCTCCTTCTACACTGTAAATTCTATGAAGCTAGATCATACATAATAAGAAGTGCTATGTTGATTATGTCATATGGTTAGAATGCCAATAACAATGTTGTAATACTGGAATGTACAAGTTCAGTTTCAGCATCATATAGAGTTGTAGTTATTCAAAACAGAAGTTCTTGCAGATGGGAGATCCTTCTTACTTTTGGCCAAGTTGGAAAGACTATGAGATTGCACATGGTGCCATATTTGTGCTGAAAGTGACATGAAGTGACGAGGTGTACCTTTGCTGTTTCAACTATTTACAGTAACATTTACCTTTTTATTTGAATTATTATTTGCTTGTTAATTAATGTTTGAAGCATGTTGATTTTGGTTTGATTATTACAGTAAAAGTTTTAAAATGTGAAATTTTGTCGTTCAGTTTTTTCCTGTTGACATTGTGGATTACTGTGTTTTTAAGTTAGTGATTTCTATCGGGATCATAACAAATTCATGATATGAATGAACTGATATTTCTGCCCAATACACGAGAGTCTAGCTGTCAACTTTAGAAACAACTAAACTTTAACAATGAATTACAGACATGTTTCCTAAATTTACAGGCTGCTGAATATAAAACCGATTCAAATAAATTTCAAAGAAAAAATGACGCGTAGGCACCATTCACAATTTCTTCAGGCTATTCATATGAATCACTTCTCTGATCATATTTAATTGGATTAGCCTCAGGTAACAGCTTTGTCACTCTGACTGAACTGCAGATCGAAGAGCTTGACTGCAGCTGGCAACAGCCTTCATCTGTCAACCAGTAAGTAAGGGCAGCTTCCACCTTAGCCCAAATCTTTCAAAAAAACGTTAGAGTTGGAGTTGAACCTGTGCACAGAAGATAAAATATTTGCAATGGGGCCTAATTTTGAGATCAACATATTGCACGACAAAGGACACGTCAGATAGTTTTTTTCAGTTATCACCAGCTGCTACCTAAAACAGGAATGGTTCTTCTATGTGCTTGCTCTAAGACCCCTGAGAAAATGTGTATACCGAGGAGCAGAGCTAGCACTGACCTGCTCTGTCCAGATGCAGCAGCCTGAAGTCCAAAGCTTTCCAGCCTGTATTCAGAATTATACCAAGTCCCAGTCACCCATCACCCTTGGACTTGTTGACTGATATTGGCTTGTGATTTTGTGAGCAATTACCTCCATGGCCTCCCCTCTTGTGTAGTCTCATACAATTCCTCTTTGACCAGGTTTTGACACTACCCACCCCAAGATCTCTTTCTGTAGCTTGATGTTATTTTAGCCTGACAACACTCCCTTGAAATCCTGGGGCATGTTTTATTCTGTTAAAGGTGATAAAAAATGCAAATGATTGTTGTTGCAGTGAGCCTATATTGCAAAAGTCATGCATGAGTGGTGGTCACCTTCAGATTCTTGGAGCATAATTCACAATTTTCCTATAGAAAGCTACAGGGTATTCTATTTCCTCTTTGGTGAAGAACACTCTTCGTTTGTACAAATCCTTTTATTGAACTGGTGGTTAGCACTGGGGCTTGGGTTCAATTCGGCATTGAGTGACTGTGTGGAATCTACACGTTGTCCCCGTGTCTGTGTGGGTTTCCTCCGAGTGCACCGGTTTCCTTCTACAGCCCAAAGGTGTGCAGGTTAGGTGCACGGGCCATGTTAAATTACCCCTTACTGACCATGGATGTGCAGGTTAGGTGGGGTTATGGTGTTATCGGGACAAGGAGGGGAATGGGCCTAGGTAGCGTGCCCGTTCAGAAGGTCGGTGCCGACTCAATGGGCCAAATGGCCTCCTGCACTTTAGCAATTCTACTTCTACGGCGGCATAGTGGCACAGTGGTGAACACTGCTTCCTCACAGCACCAGGGAATGGTTTGATTCCGACTGTCTGTGTGGAGTTTGCACATTCTCCCCTGTCTGCGTGAGTTTTCCCAAGGTGCTCCGGTTTCCTCCCATTGTCCAAAGACGGCAGATTAGGTGGTTTGGCCATGCTAAATTGTTCCGAAGTGTCCAAAGGTTAGGTGGGGTTATGGGAATAGGATGACGGATTGGGCCAAGATGGGGTGATCTTTCAGAGGGTCAGTGTAGACTCGATGGGCTGAGTGACCTCCTACACTGTGGGGATTCTATGATTCTATAATGTAGCAGGGATAATGGGCTGCATCCTCCTTAAATGGTGCTTGACTCTCCTCAGCTCTGGTTCAAATCTGCTACTCCTCTTCCTTCCTGATAATGGTATTCAATGTTGCCCTGGTGAACTGATCCAAATACATTCTGCACTTCATTTCCCTCAATCTAACAAACTGAGCGTGCATTAGCAGTGTAAATCCAGGAAACACACAACTTTTTCATCATTGACCTCCTGTTAGCCCTGAAGAAAGCTGAAATCGCTATTCAATTATTTCTGGAGGTGGTGCTATGGCCAGACCTCAGCTGACTGCAACAGGAGTTTTGAAAATAATTTGCTTGCCAATTGAGTGAGTGTGTAACTGTTTAAGTGCTGTGACTGTAAAGGACTCACACAGATAGGTTTTCTTGCAAGTTTTAAGAAAAGGAAATAGTATTTATTGTACTTACCATCAGATATGTAAACATAAATAAAAAGGCATCAACACACACACACAAACACACACACACACACGTTCATGTTTTAAAAGTCCCAAAAGAGAATCAAGTAGGTATGGTTCCTGTAGTGTAAGGGCCCTTCCTGTTTATTCCCTTATTTCGCCTTTCTTTTATTTTGCTGTTATCATTTTTGATCCAAGGATGATTATTGATTGATTGATTTGATTTATTGTCACTTGTACCGAAGTACAGTGAAAAGTATTTTTCTGCGGCCGAGGGAAATTACACAGTACGTATATAGTAGACAAAGAGAATAATCAACAGAGAACATTGACAAATGGTACATCGACAAACAGTGATTGGTTACAGTGCAGAACAAGGGGCCAAACAAAGCAAATACATGAGCAAGAGCAGCGCAGGGCGTCGTGAACAGTGTTCTTACAGGAACAGATCAGTCCGAGGGGAAGTCGTTGAGGAGTCTTGTAGCTGTGACGAAGAAGCTGTTCCTATGTCTGGATGTGAGGGTCTTCAGACTTCTGTACCTTCTGCCTGATGGAAGGGTCTGGAAGAAGGCAATGCCTGGGTGGGAGGGGTCTCTGACAATGCTGTCTGCCTTCCTGAGGCAGTGAGAGGTGTATACAGAATCAATGTGGGGGTGGCAAGCTTGTGTGATGCACTGGGCTGAGTTCACCGCACTCTGCAGTTTCTTGCGATCTTGGACCGAGCAGTTGCCATACCAGGCTGTGATGCAGCCGGATAGAATGCTCTCTATCGCACATTTGCAGATGTTTGTGAGAGTCGATGCAGACATGCCAAATTTCTTTAGCTTTTTTATGAAGGAGAGATGTTGTTGGGCTTTCTTGATTTGCATCAACGTGGGTGGATCAGGACAGACTGTTGGTGATGGTGACTCCCAGGAACTTAAAGCTATCGACCATCTCCACTTCAGAGCCATTGATGCAGACGGGAGTATGTGTCGTGCTACACCTCCTGAAGTCGATGATCAATTCCTTGGTCTTTCCGACATTTGGAGAGAGGTTGTTGTCGGTACACCATGCAGCCAAGTGATTTATCTCCCTCCTTAGTCTGATTCGTTGTTGTTTGAGACACGACCCACCACAGTCGTATCATCCGCAAACTTATAGATTGAGTTGGAGTTAAATCTTGCCACACATTCATGTGTGTATAGGGAGTACAGTAGAGGACTGAGCACACATCCTTGCAGGGCCCCGGTGTTGAGGACTAATGTGGAGGAGGTGCTGTTGCCTATCCTGACAGTAGTCGATGAACAGCAGTCTTACATAGGTGTCCTTGTTGTCGAGGTGTTCGAGTGTTGATTGTAGAGCCAGGGAGATAGCCTCTGCTATGGACCAGTTGCGGTGATAGGCAAACTGCAGTGGACCGAGACCATCTTGGAGGCTGGCAGTGATCCGTCTCATGGCTAACCACTCGAAGCATTTCATGATAACAGACATCAGGGCCACCGGGTGGTAGTCGTTGAGGCAGGCTACCTTGTTCTTCTTTGGTACTGGTATGATGGTGGTCTTCTTGAAGCAGGTGGGGACCTCAGAGCGGAGGAGTAGGGTGTTGAAGATATCTGAAAATACACTCGCCAGCTGGTCTGCGCAGGGTCTGAGTGCTCACCGAGGGACTCCGTCGGGGTCCATCGCTTTCCACGGATTCACTTTCAAGAAGGCAGCTCTGACCTCTGAGGCTGTAATAGTGGGTATGGGTGTGTCCAGGGCTGATGTGGCGGGTGGCACTGATGCATTGGCTGACTGCTCAAAACGGGCATAGAACTTGTTCAGATCATCGGGTAAAAATGCTCCAGCCCCAGATATTCTGCCTGGCCTTGCTTTATAGTCTGTGATCTTGTGCAGGCACTGCCAGTCGTTGTGGGTTAGTGTCGTTGGCCTGGGACTCTAGTTTGATGCGGTATTGTCTTTTTCCATCCCTGATAGCTTTTCGAACGTCATACCTGGATTTCTTATATAGGTCAAGGTCGTCAGACTTGAAGGCTTCCGTTCGGGACTTCAGCAGGGAGTGAACCTTTTGGTTGAGCCAGGGTTTCCGATTGGGGAATACCCGTATTGTCTTCTTTGGGACACAGTCCTCGACACACTTACTGATGAAGTTTGTGACGGTGGTTGCGTACACGTCCAGATTAGCTGCCGCGGCTCTGACGACAGACCAGTCCACAGTCTCCAAGCAGTCGCAGAGGATGTCGTCAGATTCCTCGGACCAGCACTGCACGGTTCTCTTGACTGAGCAATGGACATGTATCTTTAAGTCAAGCAACAGTAAGAATGAGGAATTCAGAAGTTACAGGATTTGATTTGGGTTTATTGTCAAGTGTCCAGAGGTACAGTGAAAAGTATCATTTTGCTTACAGTCCAGACAGATCGTTCCACACATAGAAAACATAGGATATACGATAGTTACACAAAAATACATTGACATAGATATCAGGTGAAGCATATGGAGTTTAGTGCTGTAACAGTAATGTTGGTGCGTAGAGAGATCAGTTCAGTCCATAAAAGGGTCATTCAGGAGTCTGGTAACAGCGGGGAAGAAGCTGCTTTTGAATCTGCTCGTGTGTGTTCTCAGACTTTTGTATCTCCTGCCCGATGGAAGAGGTTGGAAGTGAGAATTACCCAGGTGGGCGGGGTCTTTGATTATGTTGCCCGCTTTCCTAAGGCAATGGGAGTTGCAGATAGTCAATGGATAGGAGGCTCTCTGCAGTTTCTTACGGTCTTGGGCCAAGCAGTTGCCATACCAAGCTGTGATGTAGCCAGAGAGGATACTTTCTATGTAAAAATTATTTGTAAAAATTGGTAAGAGTCATACAATTTACAGTGCAGAAGGAGGCCATTCGGCCCATCGAGTCTGCACCAGCTCTTGGAAAGAGCACCCTACCCAAGGTCAACACCTCCACCCTATCCCCACAACCCAGCAACCCCACCCAACACTAAGGGCAATTTTGGACACTAAGGGCAATTTATCCTGGCCAATCCACCTAACCCGCACATCTTTGGACTGTGGGAGGAAACCGGAGCACCCGGAGGAAACCCACGCACACACGGGGAGGATGTGCAGACTCCGCACAGACAGTGACCAAAGCCGGAATCGAACCTGGGACCCTGGAGCTGTGAAGCAATTGTGCTATCCACAATGCTACCGTGCTGCCGTGAGTCAATGTGGACAGGTCAAATTTCCTTAATTTCCTGAGGAAGCATAGGGGCTGTTGTGCTTCTTGGTCGTAGCATCGATGTGGATGGACCAGGACAGATTTTTGGTGATGTGCACACCAAGGAATCTGCACCTCAGCGCCATTGAGACAGACAGGGGTGTGTATGATAGTTTACTTCTTGAAGTTAATGACCAGCTCTTTAATTTTGCTGACATTGAGGGAGAGATTGTTGTTGTTACATCATACCACTAGGTTCTCTATCTCCCTCCTGTATTCTGATTCATGATTGTTCGAGATCTGACCCAGTATGATTGTGTCATCAGCAAACCTGTAGATGGAGTTGGAGACAAATTTTGGCACATAGTCGCATGTGTATAGGGAGCATAGTAGGGGTCTAAGTACACAGCCTTGTGGGACCCCAGCATTGAGGCCTATCATGGAGGAGGTGTTGTTGTTTATCCTTACAGATTGTGGTCGATGGGTCAGAAAATCGAGGATCCAGTTCAGAAGGAGGAGCCAAGTCCTGGTTTTGGAGCTTTGATATGAACTTGGCTGGGATTATGTTTTTTAAAATAATTTAATGTACCCAATTCATTTTTTCCAATTAAGGGGTAATTTAGCATGGCCAATTCACCTACATTGCACATCTTTGAGTTGTGAGGGCAAAACACACGCAAACACGGGGAGAATGTGCAAACTCCAGAGCCGAGATCGAACCTGGGACCTCGGCGCCGTGAGGCAACAGGGCTAACCCACTGCGCCGCCGTGCTGCCATAACTTGGCTGGGATTATGCTTTAGTCAATGAATAGGTGTCTGATGTCGGAGTTCTTGTTGTCAAGATGCTCCAGGGATGAGTGGAGGGCCAGGGAGGTGCCATCTGCTGTGGACCAATTGTGGTAGTATGCGAATTGCAGTGGATCAAGGCATTCTGGGAGTATAGAGCTGATGTGTCTCATGACCAACCTCTCGAAGCACTTCACAATCATAGATTTCAAGGCCGCCAGATAGTAGTCTTTGAAGCATGTTGCCTGGTTCTTCTTTGGCACCAGTATGATTGTGGTCTTCTTGAAGTAGGTGGGAACCTCGGAATGGAGTAGGGAGAGGTTGAAGATGTCCTTGAACACACCCGCCAGTTGGTCCACGCAGAATCTGAGTGCATGACCAGGGACTCAGTCAGGACCAGTTGCTTTCCAAGGTTCACTGTCAAGAAGGCCAATCTGATTTCGGAGGCTGTGATGATAGGTATGAATGTGCCCGAGGTTGCCGGGACAGTTGACAATGGTTTGTTGGTTTCCTGCTCGAAATGAGCATAGAATGCATTGTGTTCATTGGGGAGGGGTGTGTTGCTGCCGGAGATTCTGCTCAGCTTTGCTTTGTAGCCCGTTATGTTGTTTAAGCTTGTCATAATTGCTGATAGTCCATGTCATTATCTGTGACTCTAGCTTAGTCTGGTATTGTCTCTTGGCGACCCTTATAACTTTGCGGAGGCTGTACCTAGATTTCTTTTATAGATCAGGGTCACCTGTCTTGAACGCCTCAGACCTAGCCTTCAGTAGGGAGTGAATCTCCCGATTAAACCATGGTTTCCGGTTGTGGAACACATGTACTGCCTTCTTTGGCATGCGATCTTCTACACACTTACTGATGAAGTCTGTGACAGTGGTGACACACTCGTTTAGGTTGGCCATTGAATTCTTGAATATGGAGACAATATGAGAGAACACTGTTAATCTCTGCTGGTTTGACAGGAGCTCAGACATTTCAACACCAGAGAGAGAGAGTTGGGATGGAATTGATTGGCTGGTGACCAATGAATTCGCCAAAAGGCCATATTCTGCCCACCAACAGGTGGTGATTGGATCCTGTCTGAGTGGAATGATTTTGAGAGACCCAAGGAGCTCAGTTTTGAACCTTGGAACCTTCTACTTCTCTTCACTCTCTCTGTGAGTGTTGTATTCCTGATGCTGCAGAAAACCTGAATGAAGGAAACTGCAGGAAAACCCTTATAGGCTGGCAGCAAAGAACAAGACTCATTCTCTCTCAAAGAAATGTTATGAGTGCTGTATTCCTGAAACTACAGAGGCCTGAATGAGTCTATAATAAAAACCTCGAACTGAAAGCAAAATCTGAAGAGGAGTAACGTGCAGGAAACACCCATTTGAAACAAAGACTCTTTCTCTTGTACTTATTTTTTAATCCCCTTTCTTCCCCTCTGTGTTTGTGTGTGCCTGTGGGTGTGTGTAGAGGGTGGGGGTCAAGGTAAAGTGGGGAATTAAGGTTTAGATAATAGTTAACCAGTTGTATTTGTTACATATTTCATTACAGTCCTTGTTATAAATAAGCAGTAACTGTGTTTAAACTTACAAACTTGGTGACTGTAATTTGCGGGCAGCCAGGGGCCAAAAATATTTGGTATTTTTCTAAGAATTATTAGTTAATTCAATGTGGTGCGACTCCGGGTAAAGTGGGGCTAGAGTTGACTGTGCAATAGTCCAGGGTGTCGTAACAGTAGATTGATGACTAGGATGGTTTCAGTAATCTTTCCAGATGGTGTGTCGAGACAATTTAAATTATTGTTGGACAAATTAGCAGCTCCTTAGTTTATTGGTTAGTGTACAGGCAGGGCATGCTTTCAGAATGGCTGGAAAGAGACAGAGAAAGTGGCGATGAGTTTTCTACTTGCTGTTACCCACATATAAGGTGGAATCTTTCTCTCACGCCGTCCATGGGATACGTGGCAGTTGGGGTCAAGAGATAAGGTGAAAGATATGGGAACTGAGGTTGGGATCTTTCTCTCCTGAATTTCGTGGTGGGTTGACGGCGGGTCGACTCGCTCGCTGAAGCTCAATGGGAAACCATTTTGCATCTCATGCTTGCGAGATAAAACCAGAATCATGTGCCCATCAAATATTCCACCCTGCAAGAATTCACAACGTTCAGTTACCCGGCTTCACAAACGTGGTATGTGTGCCTGTTGAGGGACTTTGTTGACTTACCAGCCAGTCGACACTGCCTCCACTATTGGTGAAGACCACAGGAGATGGTATGTGTGAAGACACAAATGTGGGTGTACGTGGAAGAAACAAGGTGGGCGGGCATTGAAGGACAGAAAGAGGGAGTGGGTGGAGAATATGAAGTGGGAGTAGTGGAGGACAAGAAGTTGGGGTTTGGGGTTGAATAGAGGATATGGAGATAGAGGTGGGTGGAGGAAACAAAGAGCGAGTGGTAGAGGACAAGAATATGGGGTTTGGTGGAAGACGCAAAGCTGGGGTGGGTATACGTGAAGTGAGGGGATGGAAGGCATGAAGGGGGAGGGGTAATAAGTGTTTCAAAGGGAGTCAATGTTGGAATCCTGGGGGAGAACTGGGGGTCTTTTTATTTAAAAAATATTTTTATTAAAGTTTTGCAAAATTTTTCATAATAAATAGTAATAATCATAACACAACAAAATAGAGTGAACATGAACATAATGCAGAAAGAGAATATACAATAGCAATTAACTAGATGTTCCACCCCGCGCCTCAGTCTTCCCACACCCTCCCAACGGAGCAGACACCCACCCACCCCTATGGATCGCTGCTGACGTTTTAATTTTAATTTTCCCCGTGAAGTCGACGGACGGTATTATGCCCCTGCTCAACATTACAGGATGTGGGCATCATTGGTTAGGCCAACATATATTACCCATCTGCTGTTGCCTTTCAGACGGTGGCAGCGAACTGCTTTCTTGACCACTGCAGTCCCTGAGGTGTAGGCACATCAGTGTGGTTAGGGAGGGAATTTGGGCATTTTGACTCAACGACAGTGAAGGAATGGCGATATATTTCCAAGTCAGGATGGTGGGTGACTTGGAGGAGAACCTCCAGGTGGTGGTGATCCCAGTTATCTGCTGCCTTGTCCTTCCAGATGTGAGGCTGGGCCTACACGAGATAGATGAGGTGTATGCCTCTGGGCTGGTGGATGGCACTACAGGTGTGAAGTCTTTGTTGTCTTCTGCGTGTTTTCCTGAGAGCTGGGGGATATTTGTGGGGAGGAGGCTGGCCTCCCTCTCTGCCTGTTTTCAGTGAGAATGGAGATAAGAGAGAATAAATGATTGTCTAAGCTAGGTCAGCCAATGCACACATCAATTACCTTGATTTTCCAAGGAATAAGGCTTGCTTCCTCGCCAGATGCTTGAAAGGCTGACATCACTGTTGGTACACTGTACGAGTTCTTCTTGTTTATTCCCCTTATTTCCCCTTTCTTTTATTTTGCTGTTCTTATTTTTGATTCATGGATGATCAATGGTCATGTCTCTTTCAGGCAAGCAGCCGGTATTTTTAATTCGAGCAGAAGAATCCAGAGGTTACAGAAGAGATCATTTTGCTGATCTGTGCTGGTTTGAACAGGAGAGCACAGACTTATCGACACCAGTGAGAGAGATGGGTTAGGACTCAGTTCAATTGTTTGGCTGGTGGCCAATGGATTGGCCCAAAGGGCTGTACTCTGCGTGGTAACAGGTGGTGATTGGATTATAGCCAGTGGAATGCATTTCTGATTCCCAAGGAGTTTCAGTTTTGATTCTGGCATCCTAGAAGTAAGAAACTGCAAACTCTTCCCAGAAAGGCTGTTGTGAGTGCTCTCTCTCTCTCTCTTCAGAAAGACAGAGGCAGAACCAACTATATCTCTCTCCAGAAAACCTGCTGTGAGGGCTGCATTTCTGCAACTACAGAGTCCTGAATACAAACATGGGCTCTATTCTCCAACCCCCCGCTGGGCTGGAGAATCAGCGGGGGGCCGTGCAAATCGCCCCACGCTACCCTGACGCCAGAACGCCATTCTTCCGCCTGTGTAAAAACGGGTGGGCGCACATGGCACCGGGCCGCATGGAGAATAGCCGCAAACAGAAGTAGCGGCGATCCTCCGGCGGCGCCTCGATTCTCCGGCTCGGATGGGCCGAGCGACCGTCCAAAAAAATCCGAGTCCCGCCAGCGCCGCTCTAACATGCTCTGGGCCAGCAGGACCTCAGGGTTCAAGGGTCCAGGGGCGGCCGTGTTGGGGGGGGGGGGGGGGGGGGAGGGGTGTCCAACCCCGGGGAGGCCCTCCGTAGTGGCCTGGCCCACGACTTGGCCCCACTGATCGGCGGGCCGGCCTCTCTGGCTGCGGACCTCTTTTCTTCCGCACCGGTTCCTGGATCCCTGCGCCATCTGGCATCGGGGCAGGCGCGGGGATGATGGCCAGTGCGCATGCGCTCGTTAGCGCCAGCCCAAATGCACGGACCGAGAATTGGGTCTCGGAACTGGCGCCAGCGCCGGAGTAAAATACTCCCGTTTTGGCGCCGGACCAAGAATCGTGGCCCACGAATTTAAAGCAAAGTTTGAAGAGAAGTAAGGTGTCTCTCTAGAAAAGCTGCGAGCACTGCATTTCTAAACTACAGAGAATCTGAATGAATGAATTATTTTACAGTGAAGACCGGTGGAGGCTACAGACAGAGACTTTAACTTACAAGCTTGCTGTGAATGAAGGTGTGCTGAAAAAACACCATCTCAAACAAAGACTCATTTTTCCTTTTACTGATTATTTTTTACTCCTTTCCATCCTCTGTGTTTGTCAAGTGTGTTTGCGTAAAGGGTGGGGGAAAAGTTGAAGTGGGCAGTGTGGATTTTGATTAGGGGCTGGTTTAGCTCAGTGAGCTAGGCAGCTGGTTTGTGGTGCAGGACAAGGCCAACAGCATGGGTTCAATTCCCATACCAGCTTACCCGAACAGGCACCGGAATGTGGCGACTAGGGGCGTTTCACTGTAACTTCATACTTGTGACAATAAAAGCTTATTTTATTATTATTATAATAGTTAACAAGTTGTATTTGCTGCATAATTCATTATAATTCTTGTTATAAGTCAACAGTAATTGTTATTTAAACTTACAAACCTGGTGGCTATAATTATTGACAGCCAAGGGCGAAAGACTTTGGATATCTTTCAAATAATTACTGATTAATTCACTTGTGTTGTGACTCCGGGACATATGGGGCTTGAATTGACTGCGTACTTGCTCAGGGTGTCGCAACAGGTCTGAGCTCAGGCATCCCACCTCCTGTCTTCGCTCTCCCCCTCCTATTGTGGGCTGCCTTCTCCTGCATAAAGACATATTGTGAGCAACTTTGATGAGTGGCGGATCAAAGGCTTCTAATTCTATGACTAATGACTGACCTCCTGACTCCCCAAAACTAGGCCAACATGTACAAGGCACATGCCAGGAGTGTGATGGCATATTTTCCATGTGTTTGGATGAGTGCAGCTTGCTTGATTAGCATTCCATCAACCAACTTCAACATTCGCTCCCTCCACCAGTGATGGACAATGGTTGCAGCATGTACCCACTACAAGGTGCACTGTAGCAACTCACCAAGGCTCCTTCGACAGTTTTTTTCCCAAATCTATGAACTCTACCAGCTAGGAGGACAAGAGGAACAGGCGTTTGGGAGCAACACCACCTGCAAGTTAACATCTACTCCTCACCCCATGGCTGTGCCTTCATTGTGGCTGGGTCAAAATCCTGCAGTTTCCTCACAAACAGCACACATTAAGGACTGCAGGGTTAAAAAAGATGGCACCTCACCACTTTCGCAAGGGCATTTAGGAATGGGTAGCACAAAGCTTGGCCTTGGGATTGATGACCATCTTGATGAAAGAATCAAAAAATGAGTGGTGATGTGAGATTGGGGTGAGTGGAAGGTTTGCGTAGCTTAGCAGCACAGATGAGATAATTCATCCATTTCCCATGGGTACTGCCCACACTGTCCATCGCCTCCCAGGTTGTACCCCAATCCAACGGCAAAGCGGATAAGGGAGTACAGAGAGTCAAACGGCTCCTCTGCAAGGCTGCTGATGCTGGGTCCGATTTCTACCTCGCCTTGCTGGCCTATCGCTCCGCCCCACTGTCCACAGGCCTGTCGCCAGCCCAGTTGCTCATGGGACATACCCTGAGGACGACGGTGTCGTCCATTCATGTCCCAGACCTCGACCACGTTCCGGTCCTTTGCCGGATGCAGCTGTCTCGTGCACAGCACAAGGCGGCTCATGACTCCCGTGCAGCTGATCTCCCAGCTCTGGCTCCAGATGACAACGTCCGCATCCATTTTCCGGATGGTGGCTGGTCTGCGACTGCTGTTGTCCTTCGGCAGGTGGCCCCCGCTCGTTCCTGGTTCGTCTACCGGATGGCTCCATTCGGCGCCGCAATCGACGCGCCCTTCGTCTCATTCCACGCTCGCTACGTGATCCTCCTCTGTCGCCTCACCCTCCTGCTGACCCTCCCACGGACTATGCAGAAATCCCTATCACTCTGCATCCCCCTGACTCTGATGCAGTCCAGCCCGCTCCTGAACCGGCGGCTCTCGACATACCCTTGAGGCGGTCAACCAGAATCCATCACCCACCTCAGAGACGTAATTTATGAACTTTGCGGACTTATAGACTTTCTGCATTGTTTTGTTGCTTTGCTTGATCGTTTCCCTGGTTTGTATATAATGTTCATCTCGTTATTCTTGTTGCATACTGCTTCTCTGCACCAGGCACCTTCCCATGTAAATAGCTTAGTTCTCATGTACGTAATCCTGTAAATATGTCTTCGCACCCCACACGTAGTTAGGTACATTCTCACCATACACTATTTATTGCTACACATATACATTATTTTATAAAAGGGGGGATGTCATAATATACACCAGTATATCATGGTGCAGATACACACACTGATGGACACACAGCAAGACCAATCAACACACACAACACCACAGCCAATCACCAGTTAGAGCACACGCACTATAAAGCCAGGGGGCATCAGAGTTCCCGCTCATTCTAGCTGCAGCCTCCTAGTAGGACAGAGCTCACAGCTTGCAGCACAGATCTCCACCATGTGCTGAGTGCATAGACTGGTTAGGACAAGGCATAGGTCTTTAGTTCAATCTCATATCATGTTAACCCACAGTGAAAGTATGTTCAACAGTTTCTGATTTAATAAAATAGTGTTGCACTATTTTAAGTGTTGGTGACCTGTATGTGTTCCACGGATCCAGAGCACCCAACACATCACCCGTAATCTTCAAACAAGAGGAATTTGTTCAAACCTTGTTCCTTTTTTTGAATTACCCAGGAGCTTGAGGAACCTATAGCTCCCCATTGCTTTCTCCACAAAAATGCCTCAGCCAATCAGAGTTTCCTTGCAGGCCAATCAATTTTTCTCCTGCAGTATAAATTGTTGTGATAGTTTGAAATATCACATTATAATGTCATGATGAGTGGAAGATGAAACGTTTCAGCAACATATCTCTTTTTAGCAATATTTAACATCTATACTGTCAAATGACAGAAGTTAGACTATTAACTGGTGAAGTCGAAAGTTCAAGTTATGCTTAAGTTTATTGTTTGCACTTTTGGAAACAAACATTGCATGCTCCAGGGTGTTTCTTTACAAAGAAAGGGAGGGATCTCTTGTATTGCATTGGGCGTTTGGTCTACTTAAGGCTACCATTACCATACCCATTTTCTTGCAGATGGAATCTGGAAAGAGAATAAAGAAACCCATGGTTTAACAATATTTGGAGTTTTGATCCTGCATGCTTCTTACTGTTTCTTCCCAAGAGATTCACGCAACTGATTCTTTTTCTCGTTTGCTTCAAATGTAATCTATAATTCAAGTCGAACAACCGGTTTACAATGTTTTCATGATCTTTGTGCAGCTTTCGTGTCGAGTCAGGTTTTGGACTGTCAAGTTTCAATTCAGGAATTACAGGAGATCATGTTTCCTTTTCAGAAGCCAATTTTTCAGACACCAAAGTCCGTTTGGCATAAGCGAGTTATCAAGTATATCATGTTCAATTTTTAGATCCTCTCTTGCTGGGATTATGTGATCTCACTTTTCCATCAATTTCAACTAAGTATCTCTTATATCACCACAAACGTCGACCATATTTTCCACGTCGCACTTGTATGAATTGTGAGAGGGAGCTCAGAATACAAACATGTTGGTTGGTACTGTGGCACAATGTTAGCACTGCTGCCTCACAGTGCCAGGGACCCTTATTCAATTTCAGTCTTGAGTGACTGTCTGTGTAGGGTTTTCACATTCTCCCAGTGTCTGTGTGGGTTTCTTCCGGGTGTTCCGGATTCTTCCCACAATCCAAATATATACAGGTTAGGTGGATTGGCCATGCTAATATTGCCCCATAGTGTCCAAAGATATGCAGGTTAGGTGGGGTTATAGAGGTAGGGCAGGGGAGTGGGCCTAGGTAGGGTGCCGTTTCAGAGGGGTGGTGCAGACTCAATGGGCTGAATGGCCTCCTTTAGTGCTGCAGGAATTCTATTTTCATATCTCTTTATTTGTCTCAACTGACATTTCTGGCTGAATTGTTGTCATGTAACTTTAGCAGTCAAATTCCTTGTAACAAAAATCAAATGTGTTCTTCATCTTCTCTTCAATAAGTGCTCAGTAGGTATATACCCTGTAATTGAGTGTAAAGTTGTTCTGTACTTGAGTAGAAAATTAGCTAATCTCTGTTTTATTCTAAAAGTTGAACATCCATGCAGCACTTGCCTTTAAGTGCTTCCTTGACTATTTTCACACATCTTTCTGCTGCTCCATTTGATGCCGGCTGATACGCAGGTGTAAGGATATGTTTGACATAATTTTGTTTCTCGGAATTGCTGGATGAAATTGACAAGATCCTCAGGTAAATCATGACAGGCAAAAGTGGATCAGAACTCGTCTATTGGCTTTTCAGCATTGGTGTTTTGATCCATGTATTTTACTTAAATCCACTTAGTGATGACCAATAACTTTCAAGAAATTGCCATTGTGCTCTTTGTGCACTCTTTAAAATGGTCAAGTAGATCATGACTATGTTTGTATTGGAGTTTTCGACAGCTTACTTCTTCAGTTTTAAGAAATGATACATTTGCCAAGCAATTATACTAGACCACAATCTGGACCAATAAACAAAACTTCTCCCGAAGGATTTCATGTGAACTATACCTGTGTTCAATATTTTGTTCTGTTGGAATTTAGTGTTCTAACGAATTAGGTAATACCCATCTGCGATCGCACTTACTGCATCCCTTTGACATGACAACTTATTACATCTATTGGTAGAACAGCTTCAATTCTTTGTCTATACACCAGTAAATCCCTATCCAACCGTTCATAGTCAGATTGTAGACTATTTTTGAAACTTGGTCATTCTGAATTCCTGCTGCAATTGTTGCAGTGATTGGAATGTGCTCATCCAGATCTACTGTTGTGAGGATTGTTCCTTCACAATTGACTTTTGAGTCCTCTTACTGCAAATGTGACAATGCATCTGCTGTAGTACTGTCCTTCAACTATAATATTCAATATTGTCATCATACTATCAGAGAAGTACATTCCACCAGTGCATCCTTGATACTGCCATTGTCTGTTTACGACTTTGGACCAAGAATAGCTACTAGGGGTTTATCGTTTGTAGCTAGTGTGGAGTTTCTACCCAATGACAACTGGTGAAACTACTAGATTTTTAAAACATTTCCAAAAGGTTTCTTTTCTATCTGGTCATAACTTCATTCATCCAGCACATAGTCTAAGGGCTTCTCTTAACCATTATCTATGACATGACTGATCACTTCTCCAAAGCCATTTGAGGTATCACATGCTAGCTTCAGTTTGCAATTTGTGTTATGATGTGCAAATAATGTATCACTGGTTAAGCTTCATGCATAATACTTTAGACCATTCTTGCTGGTTTAGCACACTGGGCTAAATCGCTGACTTTGAAAGCAGCCCAAGGCAGGCCAGCAGCACGGTTCGATCCCAGTACCAGCCTCCCCGAACAGGCGCCGGAATGTGGCGACTAGGAGCTTTTCACAGTAACTTAATTGAAGCCTACTTGTGACAATAAGTGATTTTCATTTCATTTCATATATCTTTCTTAAACAATTTGTGTAGTAGAGTAAAACATGATTGCAAGATCAGGCAGAAATCATCAGCAATATTGGACCATGCCTGGAAAATATTCAAGCTCAGACAAATCTTTTGGTATTGGAGCATTGACTCACGTCTGTCTTCTCTTTCCCCAGCATAGCCACTTTCCACTGAGTTTTAGACTAAGGTGTACTGCCCTGGGTTGCTCAAAAGCACAATTGCTCTTTTTCAACTTCATATTGTGATAATTGAGAATTGACATCACCCTGACTGCACAGGCAATGCTGCACTCCTTGCTTAGAAGGTGTGTGGAGAAGAATTCACACCACAGGGCAGCTTCAAGTTGGAACATAGCTCCATGTATGTGTTTTTCATGGGAAATTGCTGACTCTTTCAATCTACATTGAGCTTTACATAAGCATGGGACAAATCCCACTTTGTAACTATCTTGGATTCCACTAACTGCAATCAAATCTTGAGATGTTGGCAGTGGATACTGCTTTCATCATCTGCCTAATTGATTGTGACTTTGTAATCCCTATGTAATCTCATGGTTTGTCTGCCTTGGGCATTACCACAAGTAGGGTGACCAAATCACTCCAATCAGTTTTCACCAGCGGAAGATGAAGAAACAGCTCAGACAAAAGATCAACATTGAGCAGCTTCAAGAGCAAGTGTGCTAGCAAACGTCCAACAAGGTCTTCACCAAAATCTCCAAAGCGATCATTCTAATAGAGTGGAGGAAAACTGGAAAGAGCTGAAGACTGCCATCATCAGCATGAAATGAAATAATGAAAATCGCTTATTGTCACAAGTAGGCTTCAAATGAAGTTACTGTGAAAAACTCCCAGTCGCCACATTCCGGCGCCTGTTCGGGGAGGCTGATACAGGAATTGAACCCGTGCTGCTGGCCTTGTTCTGATTTATACGCCAGCTGTTTAGCCCACTGTGCTAAACCACCCATGGGTGGCACATTAGCACGGTGCTTAGCAAGGTTGCTTCACAGTCCCAGGATCCCAGGTTCAATTCCCGGCTTGGATCACTGTCTGTGCGGAGTCTGCACATTCTCTCCGTGTCTGCATGGGTTTCCTCCGGGTGCTCCGGTTTCCTCCCACAGTCCAACAATGTGCAGGTTAGATGGATTGGCCATGCTAAATTACACTTACTGCCCAAAACGATTTGATGGGGTAACTGTGTTATGGAGATAGGGTGGAGGTGTGGGCTTGGGTAGGGTGCTCTTTCCAAGGGCCGGTGCAGACTCGATGGGCCAAATAGCCTCCTTCTGCACTGTAAATTCTATGATTCTACGATCTCAAGCTGTGAAGAAACCATCAGCTACAAGATCAAGGTTGGCCCAAAACTGGTTTGATGAGAATGACCACACCATCCAAGACGTTATCAACAAGAAGAGGTAAGTTTACCATGCCTGGAAAACTGACATCACAGACAGGCAAAGAGGAGAACTCATCAAACAGCAAAGGTGGAGGTAAAAGTAGAAGAAGGGAAATCAAGAACCTATGGTGGACTGAGAAAGTTAAGGAGCTGACAAGCACAATACTCAGGGATTTCACCAAGGCAGTGTATGGACCTGTGGTAATACCAGGTATTGCGGTACCTGAGAGGTGGATGACCATTGGTTAGACCCAGGAGTCTACCATTGGCTGATGTACATAGCTCCGCCCTGAGAGGCGGAGTATAAGAACCGATGCCGTCCTAGCAGCCTTCACATTCTGTATCGAAGCTGCTGGGGAACAGTTCTAGCAGATTAAAGCCTATTAGTTATGACTCACCTTGTCTCGAGAGTAATTGATTGCGCATCAATTTAATCTGCTACAACTTCAGTTGAAAGGATGGATCTCCGTATCAAACCGGAGTGCCTTCAGCTCAGCCCCCACGTGGACAACTCTGCTGCTATTTTCAAACATTGGCTGGCGTGCTTTAAGGGCTACCTCGACACGGCCGCCGACACCCCCACGGAAGGACAAAAGATGCATTTCCTACGCTCACGGGTCAGCCCTGGGATCTACCCTCTTATCGAGGAGGCGGCGAATTATGCTGCCACGATCGAGCTGCTAGAAGGACATTATATCCGCCCTGTGAACCAGGTCTACGCTCGTCACCTGCTGGCAACTAGGAGGCAAAGCCCCAAGGAAACGTTGGAAGACTTCTACCGGGCCCTGCTGGTGCTGGGCCGAAACTGTGGCTGCCCGCCAGTTTCGGGGAATGTGCACACGGAACTTTTGATCAGGGATGCTTTCGTGACAGGAATGACGTCCCCCGATATCCGCCGAAGGCTCCTAGAAATGGACACTCTGGGACTTGCAGAGGCACGGGCCCTGCCGGGGTCCATGGACGTTGCATATAAAAACGTGCTGTCCTTTGCTCCCGATTGTACGGCGGCCCCCTGGGCTGCTTGGCACCCCGTTGCGGCAGCCCCTCAGACCTTTCCCCTGACCTCGCAAGCCTGCGCGGCGAGACGGCCCGCTAACGCCACCGGACACCGCTGTTTCTTCTGCGGGCTGGTGAATCATCCCCGCCCGCGCTGCCCGGCCCGCACCGCCACCTGCAAAGGGTGCGGCAAGAAGGACCACTATGTGAGGGTCTGCCAGGTCCCCGCCGTGGCCGTGGTCTCCAGTGACTATCGGCAAACCCCCTTTCAGGCCCCCACCGCCCAGCGCTCACCACCATCCCCCTATCCTAAGGCCACGTGCGACGCACGGGCGTGGCCATTTTGCCCCCAGGACACCACGCTAGACGGGTGGGCGCCGCCATTTTGTCCCTCGCCGCTGCCATCTTCTTCCTCCCCGGACACCATGTGCGACCCATGGGTGACGCCATCTTGGATGGGCCCCAGGCCCCCAGCACAGCCGACTACATGCCGCCCGAACAGAACTCTCCATTACTGCAGCTGGCCTCGGTGACTCTGGACCAGAGTCGGCCCCGGACGCTGGCGAAAGCTACAACGACGATCTCCATCAACAGCCACGAGACGTCGTGCCTGATCGACTCTGGGAGCACGGAAAGCTTTGTTCACCCTGACATGGTAAGGCGTTGTTCTCTTGTCATCCATCCCGTAAATCAAAGGATCTCCCTGGCCTCCGGGTCACACGCGGTGGAGATAAAGGGGTTCTGCCTAGCGAACCTCACTGTCCAAGGCAGGGAATTCCACAATTTCCGCCTGTACGTCCTGCCGCACCTCTGCGCAGCCACCCTCCTTGGGCAGGATTTCCAGTGCCATCTGCAAAGCCTGACTTTTAAATTCGGCGGCCCTATACACCCCTTGCTGACTGCGGCCTCGCGACCTTTATGGTAGCTCTGGCGGCCACCCTCAACCAAGTGGGCAGGCCTGTGGCTTTCAACTCCTGTACTCTCCATGCTTGCGAAATTCACCACTCCTCGGTCGAAAAGGACGCCCAGGCCATAGTAGAAGCTATGCGACACTGGAGGCATTACCTGACCGGCAGGAGATTCACTCTCCTCACGGACCAATGGTCGGTTGCCTTCATGTTCGATAATGCACAGCGGGGCAAGATTAAGAACGACAAGATCTTGCGGTGGAGGATCGAACTTTCCACCTACAATTACGAGATCTTGTACCGTCGGGGAAGCTGAACGAGCCTCCTGATGCCCTGTCCCGCGGCACTTGTGCCACCGCACAAGTGGACCGCCTCCGATCCCTCCATGAGGACCTCTGCCACCCGGGGGTCACTCGTTTCTTTAATTTCATCAAGACCCGCACCCTGCCCTACTCCATCGAGGAGGTCAGGACCATCACCAGGGACTGCCAAATCTGCGCGGAGTGCAAACCACACTTCTACCGGCCAGAGAGGGTGCACCTGATAAAGGCTTCCCGTCCCTTTGAACGCCTCAGCATGGATTTCAAAGGCCCCCCCCTCTCCACCGACCGCAACACGTACTTCCTTAACGTGATTGACGAGTACTCCCGGTTCCCATTCACCATCCCCTGCCCAGACATGACCACAACCACCGTCATCAAGGCCTTCCAGGGTATCTTTACACTGTTCGGTTTCCCCGCATATATTCACAGTGATAGGGGGTCCTCCTTTATGAGTGACGAACTGCGTCAATTCCTGCTCAGCAAGGGCATCGCCTCGAGCGACCCCCGGGGAAACGGGCAAGTCGAGAGGGAGAACGGAATGGTCTGGAAGACCGTCCTGCTGGCCCTATGGTCCAAGAATCTCTCAGTCTCCCGCTAGCAGAAAGTCCTCCCGGTGGCCCTCCATTCCATCCGGTCACTGCTCTGTACACCATAAATCAGACACCTCACGAACGTCTCCTTGTTTTCCCCAGGAAGTCCTCCTCCGGGACCTCGCTCCCAACCTGGCTAGCGACACCCGGACCCATCCTGCTTCGGAAACATGTGAAAGCGCACAAGTCGGATCCATTGGTCGAGAGGGTCCACCTGCTGCACGCCAACCCCCAGTACGCCTACGTAGCGTTCCCTGACGGCCGCCAAGACACGGTCTCCCTTCGGAACCTGGCGCCCGCCAGAGCCCCACGCGCACCCGCACCACTGTCCTCACCCCCACCCTCCCCACAGGACCGAACTGGAGGGTCAGTACTCCCGCCGCTCCTGCCTAGGCCTGAACACACACCGACGCCCCCTACAGGCGCCTTCCCCCCATGTCCACCTTCCGCCCCAACAGCGCCGCCTAGGGCTGAGGACAACATCACGTTCCCGGAGTCACAACCACCGGGACCCCCATCAGAATCACCGCTGAAGCCCAGACGCTCCAGAAGGATGACCAGGCCACCCGATCGACTAATTGCTGCACCATGAACACTTTGTTATTACCCTCAACATCAGGGTACCTCCATACCTGGTCATACCATGTGAAAGGCGACTATTAACGCTGGCCATCACCCCGCCGGGATCTTTTTTAACAGGAGGTGAATGTGGTAATACCAGGTATTGCGGTACCTGAGAGGTGGATGACCATTGGTTAGACCCAGGAGCCTACCATTGGCTGATGTACATAGGTCCGCCCTGAGAGGTGGAGTATAAGAACCGATGTCATCCCAGCAGCCTTCACTTTCTGTATCGAAGCTGCTGGGGAAGAGTTCTAGCAGATTAAAGCCTATTAGTTATGACTCACCTTGTCTTGAGAGTAATTGATTGCGCATCAGGACCCAACACTATAAGCCTCAAAATCGTGTGGAGTGAGGATGGAACCATTTGGAGAGACAGAGAAAACATCAGCCATTGATGGAGAGAACACTTCAAAATAACTCTTACCCCATGATACAATCAAAGATGAGGACGTGTTCAGGGCAACCCCCCAACTCTCTGTGAAAGTTGATCTAGGTTTCCCACCAAGCTTAGATAAAGTCGAAGCTGCCATTAAACAGGGAATAATGTAAAAGCCACTGGAGTGGATGGGACTCCAGCAGATATTTTCAACCTTGGAGGAGAAGAGATCTTCCGCCATCTCCATCAGCTGTTGCTGAAAATCTGCGTCACAGACAAAATGCCTGCTGAACTCAGGGATGCTGCCATCACCAATATCTTCAAGGAAAGAGACAAAGCAGACTATGGGAATTACCGAGGAATTTCTCTACTCGCCATCATCTGAATCCTTGCTAGCAGTCTTCCCGTAGTCTCTAAAGAAATCCTTTCAGAAAGCCAGTGTGGCTTCCGACCACAGAACAATGGATATGATTTTCACTGATTTTCACTGATCAACAACTTGAAAAGAAATGCCAGGAGCAACATCAATCACTCTGCAGGGCCTTCATCAACATGGCTAAGTCTTTTGACTAAGTCAAAGGCCAGCTGCCCAGAGAGATTCATCAACATCCTCCGAAGCCTCCACTCCAAGATGTCGGTGACAGTCCTCACTGACGGAAATAAGACAAAACCCTTTGAGGTTAAGACTGAAGTCAAGAAGGGATGTGTCATTGCCCCTCGTGGAACTTCATTATGGGTATGACAATGCCATGTTCTCACTCTCAGAAGAGAATCTCAAAGTCATGCTTGACACCTTTATGGAAGTATACTGAAAATCCGGCCTCAGCCTCAACATGAAGACTCAAGTCCTTTACCAACCCGTCACAGGGAAAGATCCAGTCTCTCCCTCCATGAAGATCAACGGAGAAACCCTCCCAAACGTGAACTCATCTCCCTGGCGAGTCCCATCTCATCTCAGGCTGACATCGATGCCAAAGTTCAAAATCGAGAATGCCTTCTTCGGACGCCTAAGCGTGAGAGTTTTCAAAGACCAGAACATTCACGCTGATACCAAGATTCTGTATAAAAGACAGTCATCCTCCCAACTCTTCTATATGGCTCAGAAACTTGGACCATGTACAGATGCCACCTCAAGGCCCTGGAGAGATACCAACAACACGGCCTGAAATGGAAGCCCCACAACAGCTGGAGGGCAGGCATACTAACATCAGCATCCTTGAAGGAGCAAAGACACCAGCGTCAAGGCCATAATCATCCAAAACCAACTCCATTGGGCTGGCCATGTGCTTAGGTTGCCAGGTCCCGACTGCCAAGGCAAATCATTTTCATCCAGCAGAAAGAGCATGGATAGATACTAAACAATAAAGTGTGCAACTCAAAAAGGGATGCAGGAGCAGAGGGACTTGCAGGACAGGTTAAGAGTGGTTAATAAAGCATATAGATGTCTGGCCTTTATTAATAGGGGCATAGAGTACAAGAACGTGGAGGTTATTTTAAACTTGTCACTTGTTTGGCCTCAGCTAGCGTATTGTGTCCAGTTCTGGGCATTATTGTGACTCCCTGGGAAAGTGCGCACTCATTTCCAGCCCCACTCGTCCCGGATAACAGTACAAGTGAATTAGCCAATAATTCTTATAAAAATTCTTTGGCCCTTAGATGTCCAATAATTACAGTCACCAGGTTTGTAAGTTGAAACATAATTACTGTTTATTTATAACAAGAACAATGATGAAACATGCAGTAAATATAACTGGATAACAATAAGTTAACCTACTACCACCTTTAACTGTCCCACCCTCTTCCCCCACACACAAGACAGATAAACAAAGTGGGGGAGAGGGTGAAAATAAGAAGGATGAAGGTCAAAAGTTAAGAGTCTTTGCACTCTTTCTTCACAGCCAACTTGTAGATTAAAGTCCTTGGTTTGCAGCCTGTAATGATCTTCTCTATACTTTAGAAATGTATTACTCACAGCTTTTCCCTTTGCTTCACATCAAACTTTATTTTCAGTTCTTGCTTTATTTCTAGGCCTCCGCCTTTTCTGGAGAGAGAGTTAGTCGGTCCACATCAGCCTTTCCTGCAAAGAGAGTTGGTCAGTTCTCCCCTGCTTGCACAGCCTGTAATGGTTCTCCTGTAAATAGATTCATCCAGGCTCCCTGTCAGTTTAGTCTTTCTGAAGAAAAACGGAGAGCAGAGAGAAAGAATCTTCTCTCTGAGCTATAAGGAGGCAAACTGAAATAAAAAACTCAGTCCTTGAAAATCTGAAATATTCCAGTGGGATCAGATCCAATCACTGCCTGTTCCCAGCCACAGCTCAGCCTTTTGGGCCAATTCATTGGCCACCAGCTAAATCAACCAAACTGAGTCATCACTGGCCGGCCAAATCGATCATTGGTGCCGGTCCATCTACAATCACCAATTTAAAACAGCGCAGCCTTTGGATCCTTCCATTTGAATTAAAGGCATAGGCCACCTTAAAGACACATGTCTATAAATCATCCATGGATCAAAAATGTAACGGCAAAAATAAAAGGAAGGGGAAATAAAGGAATAAACAGGAAAGACCTTTACAGCACCACATTTTAAGAATGATAAGAAGGCATTAGAAAAGCTGCAGAAAAGTTTCAAAAAATGATTCCAGAGATCCAGAACTTCAGAAAATAGATCAGAGAATTTAGGACCGTTTCACTTAGAGTAAAGAAGGCTGTACAGAGGTATTCAAAATCATGAGGGGTCTGGACAGAGTAGAGAGAGAGTTACCACTTGTGAAAGGATCGAGAACAAGAGGGCACAGATTCAAAATAATTAATCAAAGGAGCAAAAAAGTGAGATGAGGAAAATAATTTGCACACAGTGAATGGTTCGGGTTTGGAACACGCTCCCGGAGAGTGTGGTAGAAGTAGGTTCAAGTGAAGCACTCAAATGGAATTAGACTGTTATCGGAAAAGGAAAAATTTGCAGGGTCATGGGGAAAAGACAGGGGAATGGTACTAGGTGAATTGCTCTTTCAGAGAGCCAGTGCAAACACAGTGGGCAATTGACCTGCTTCGGTGCTGAAATGATTCTGTGATTCTGTGAACAGTGACACAGAAGCTAAGTCAGCCTAATCACAACAAACCAGTAAACACAGTATTTGAATCTATGGACACAGGCACCAGGTGGCATCGTATTCACTGAATTTGAAGCTCAGGGGCGATATTCTCCCGAAACGGCGCGATGTCTGCCGACTGGCGCCCAAAACGGCGCCAATCAGACGGGCATCGCGCCGCCCCAAAGGTGCGGAATGCTCCGCATCTTTGGGGGCCGAGCCCCAACATTGAGGGGCTAGGCCGACGCCGGAGGAATTTCCGCCCCGCCAGCTGGCAGAAACGGCCTTTGTTGCCCCGCCAGCTGGCGCGGAAATGACATGTCGGGGCGGCGCATGCGCGGGAGCGTCAGCGGCCGCTGAAAGTTTCCCGCGCATGCGCAGTGGAGGGAGTCTCTTCCACCTCCGCCATGGCTGGAATGAAATACTTATGGAATGGGTAAATGAGCCAATTTCCAAGGAAAGGAAACCCTTCTTTACCCATAAAAATAATAATAATAATAATCTTTTATTGTCACAAGTATGAAGTTACTGTGAAAAGCTACTAGTCGCCACATTCCGGCGCCTGTTTGGTAAAGCTGGTACGGGAATTGAACTTGTGCTGCTGGCCTTGTTCTGCATTACAAACCAGCTGCCTAGCCCACTGAGCTAAACCAGCCCTAAAATGAGAATAAATGAGTTTTCAGGATGACATCATACTCTGGGGAGTAAGAGTAGCCATTCCTGTACCAGACAGAGAGCTGTTCCTACCTGAATTACACAGCACCCATCCTAGCATCTCTAAGGTGAAGATGCTTGCCAGGAGTTATGTGTGGTGGCCTGGTATTGATGCTGATATTGAGAAGCTAGTCAAGCATTGTTAACAGTGCCAACTGCAACAAAGGTTTCCTGCTACATTCCCACTGCATTCCACATTGATTATGTTCGTCCATTCCCAGGCACAATATTTTTGCGCGTGATGCACACTATAAATGGATGGACATTCTTGAGATAAAATCACGAACATCGCATGCTACCATCGAAAGGTTACACCAATGCTTTTCAACTTCCCTGAAGTCATGGTACCAGACAATGGAACCATATTCACAAGTGCTGAGTTTCAAAACATCAATGGTGTTAAGAAAATTAGAACTGTGCATTACCACCCAGCATCAAATGGAAGAGCTGAGAGAGCCATCCAAGATTTTATGTCTGGGGGCACCCAACAGAGGGTGAGAAATGACTGAGAAGGATTCTGGGAGAAATAAGTTCACTGACCACAACTGAGGAAGGGATCGCGGAGAACCCTGTGGACCCAGTGCTCAACAGAAGGAAGGGCATCTAAGTGTTTATTAATGAAGTTTGTGAAAGTGTATCATTACCCACCTCAGTGTCTTAACCAATATTTTATATCTCAATCTACAGCACTGAAACAAACTACCTGATCATTATTTCATTATTTTTAAGAGATCTCTACTTTGTGCAATTTAGTTGTCATGCTTCCTAAATTACAATAATTGGTTAGACTTCATTGGTGACAAAGTACTTTGGGATGTCCTTAGGTTCTAAAGGGTCCTATACTAATAGATCAACTTTCCTTCTACTTTTGTGTATCCTCACCTGCATCTGGCAAACACTTCAACTGACTCAGGGAGAACAGGGAGGAGTGTTTCAGGAATGCACCACTAAGTACTCCAGCTAAATTTAAATACCCACCTAACCCATTATGTACAGAGGGTTAAAGTTGACCCTATACTCTGAACATTTATTGATTTTTTTTCTCATTAGCAATCAGTAACTGACAGTGCAGCAAAACTGAATCAGCTGGAACTGGGTTACAATATGTTATTCTGCAAGTTAGAGAGTGTAAGCAGAGGCTGATCTGCTCTATATAGACACATCTATTCCTTTATCTTTTAGTCTTGAATTTTAATGAACTATCTATGGTCATGATTATGTTCTTACAAATTCTGCAGAGAAAACAGGTCAGCTGAGTTGATTGTGTTCAGAGTACTTTGAAACATCTTGCAGCATGTTCCAAGATATAGAAAACAGATCAGGTTGCCATCTAAAAAATTCCTATTGATCTATGAATGATTTTGTGATAATATTTCAGAAATAAGGATTTCAATTAATTCAGCAAGATGACATTTTGCTTCCTCTAGTAGTCCATCTTCATGCCCAAGAATAATCATCGTCGTCTTCAGAAATGCCTTCTGGCAGAGGATCACTCATTTTGCTCAATTTACCTACAATATCACTATTCCTGCTTTAACTATGTCTGCATTTCAGTGCAGCTTGTTTTTATTTTATCAAAGAAATGGATGTTCACAATAACAACTATACACTTTTCTTCTCTATCAATGTAACTGAAACTCAGCAGTTAGTTTTGACCTTTATACTACACCATACTGTCTGCCTCAAACATTGTGCTACTAATACTCTTATCTCTTACCCAACTAAAGGAAAGGTTCAGTGCCTTTAATATCTTAATCCACTCAGTCACATTTTTGTTTCTCTGTTCCATCCAATTTCAAGTGCTCACCTGTGAATCTTATAACAGCACTTGTTTAAGTTATTTTGGAATAAGTCACAAGATAGGTAGTAGTCTACCTAAGTATAAGTAACCAATTCTTCAATCTTAACAATTCTATTTCTTCTTCAATAATTCTTCAATAATTCCTGAAGTGATACTAGCCAACAAACTCACAAGGATATTGGTCCCAGGGTGGCAAAGTGGTATTGTCACTGGACAAGTAATTCAGAGATCCAGGGTAATACTCTGAGGTCCCGGTTTGAATCCCGCCATGGCAGTTGGTGAAATTTGAATTGAATAAAAATCTGGAATTAAAAGTCTAATGAAACTGCCAATTGTCATAAAGAGCCATCTGCTTCATTAATGCCCTTCAGGGAAGGAAATCTGCTGTCCTTACCTGGTCTGGATTACATGCAACTCCAGACCCACACAGCGATGCAGTTGACTCTTAACTGCCTCCACTGAAATGGTCCAGCAAGCCATTCACTTCCAGGGCAATTAGGGATGGGCAACAATGCCCACATCCCAAGGACGAATAAAAAGAAATCTGTCCACGTGCAACCTGCACAGGTTACATCGCCCCCAGAACAAGACCCAATGTCACAGTAATTTTAACGCCCTCCCTGCCCCACCCCTGCACCATGTATTCTTCCGCTATATCCTACTTCTATACCCCTGAACATGTGACACAATAAATCTTCCAGATGCACCACAGTGATGCCAGCTGCTGCTCAAGCTAGAACTCAGAACTCAAGTTGCTGCACTTGATGGCACTTCCCACACATGTGTTTACCCAGGTTCCATGAAATGCCCTGCCATGCATCTATTTAGTGGGCTATTGACTGACTTAATAGAAATAAATTGCCGATTTAAATAAATAAAGACTCACCAGTGACTCACCAATCAGGTGCTTCCTTTCTGCTGACATGACTTCATTTTATATGAAGGTAACGTAAATGTTTCACTTACCTCTTATCTGTTCACCTTGGATTTTACTTTACCAAAAAGTTCAAGACCTTTTACAATTATTATCCCTTTCTATCTCATTTTGACCTTATCCCCTAGATCTGATTAATTAATTGAAGACTGGTTGTAACAAGATGACGAATTATCAAATTGGGTTAAATTTTTATGCTAGTTGATTGATCTAGTCACACTTTACTGTTGATAAATTTCAATCAAGTTAAAGCTTACCAGTATATTCACAGTATGTGACTCCTCGTCTGGTGATGCTACTTTGTGAGTTACTTTCCCTCCTCTTCAGTTCAATCTCACAGACTAATCATTGTGTTGCTCTGCTCTGCTTCTGGCCTTTCCTTCTCTGTTGCTCCACTCCCACCCTCACTTTTTCTGCTGCTCCAATTCATTCCTATCAACATCTCTTGCACTGTTTTGTCCCACTCCCATGCTTCTCATTGTTATCCTGCTCTGCCCTCAGACTTACCTTTACATTGATTTGCTCTGCTCCCAGCCTCTCCTGCTATACTGCTCCACTCCATTCCTGGCCTTGCCTTTCGTTCCCCACTCTGCTCCCAACAAATCCTTTTATGTTCCTTTTATTTTGTTCAATTCATATTTCCATATGAGCTTTCTACAATACAGAGCGTTGTAGATTCTGAAAAGCAACTGAGTCCATGGCCTTTTCAAATCATTGATTTTCCAAACCCCCGCGCTATGTTTCCTGGCAGCGGAGGCAGCTCACCACTAGCCACCAGCGGGATCTTCGGTCCTACCGATGTTCACGATGTTTTGCATGGCTCGCCCATCCCGCCGTGGGGAACACACCATGGGAGTCGCGTTTGGCAGGACCGGAAGATCCGCCGACTGGAAGAACAGGAAAATCTCATGCATTATTTATTTGGTCGTAAGTCTAACATCGAAAAAGGTTCTTGGGTGTAAACCTACCACTTTGGTAATATAGGCATTATACTGTGCAACATTTGTTCTCTACACAATGCCATTGATATCTATTTTGTATTGAACATTTTAAAAGCAGTTCGTATTTTCCATTGAGGTGGCACAGTGGCACAGTGGTTAGCACTGCCGCCTACGATGCTGAGGACCTGGGTTCAATTCCGGCCCCGGGTCACTGTCCGTGTGGAGTTTGCACATTCTCCTCGTGCCTGTGCGGTTTCACCCCCACAACCCAAAGATATGCAGGTTAGGTGGATTGTCCATGCCAAATTGCCCCTTAATTGGATAAAAATAATTGGGTACTCTAAATCCATTTTTAAAAAGTTTATATTTTCTATATGGGAAACGTGGAAAAAATTCATTAAAATATGAACTTTTACACAAAGATTAAATTAATAACTTTGGTACCTATTGATATGTGGGCCTCTTTACTCTGGTTTCTCATTTAGTCTTTAATAATGGGTTGAAAATCCCTCTGATAGTGATGAGTGTGAAGGTCATAAATGAAATTAGCTCTGAGTAAATAGGTAATATCCTTCACAGAATATTAAAATGTGGGTATAGAATGTACATACACTGCTGTGTCAAGGGGAAACGCCAGTGTGGTTAACTATACTTACACAGCAAACCAAAAAATGCTTTACCATTCTTCTTACCTAATCTATATTCTAGAAGATATTTATCCCTCAAGTAACACCATTGAAACAGATGATCTGATTGTTTCACATTGTTGTTTGTGTTAAGTCTGGTTGCCACATTTCCCCACATTACAACTGACATCACTTCAAGAGGTTCAGTGATTCGAAAGTTTTGAATGGCACTATATAATTGCAATTATTTCTATTTATTTGAACATATAAGCGCCTGTAAATTTCAAGGCTAAAGATCCGCAACATATCTTTTATGAAATTACCAACACATGAAGCTGATGTACAAGAAAAGATCAGCTGGCACATTGGACCTGAGCTATTATGCTACGTTACGAGTATGAATTGTGACGCCCCTGTGTTTTCCACCACAAGCAGTCATGTAATCTCCTGGAAGAATCTCAGAAACAGCTGACAAGAAGCATCCTAAAGCAACTTCGAGAAAGAAAATCTGGGAACCCATTCTCCGAGCTGCGCCCCCTTCCCTCCAAAGTAATCATAAGTTTCAGAAGAACTATGACCTTGAAGCGTATCACCCAACATCTCACCTATATTTTCTAAGCAGTGATATCAGCCTTACCCATGAACCTGTCCAGCTCCCTTTCAAACGCTTGTAATGAATTTATGCTCAAGCTGACAAGTCTGAAAAAAGGGAAACATTCTGACACCTAACCTAGTTCTACATAATGTGAGTCTTTTCATTCTCTCTGACCTAACTAATTCAAGTACTCTATCACATGGGCATGTTTTTGTTCCTTCATTAGGGGAGTTAGTGTTGCTATTTTTCCAGACCTATTTAGTTTTAGAATGGATGGAGGCTTAAAGTTGTGCATCAATACTAATTTTTTATTACCAAAGTGGGTCAAACCACTAGCCATCTACTTCAATGAGATCTTAATCATTTCTGATGACAGAGTAATTTACTATAAACACTTGATTTCTTCTTGTTCTATGTTCTGCCATATTATATTCCACAGTGAATTAGACTGATAGCATTGCCATAATATCTCATCCCACTGGGCTGTATGGTGGAAGATTTTATTACACTGAGATTGAGCATCTGTTACAGTAAGTCTTAGGATCATCCCCCAAAGCCTACCAATTTTTAGAAAGCTTTTCCAGAAGGCCATAAATCAATAAAAGCTAAAATTCCCAGGAATAAAATGTGTGGAGAATACAAAAATAAGATGACAAATAAACCCCATTCAAATATGCATTCTTGAGTAATCCAAATTATTTATCGAACATTAATGCAGTAATCTTGTAAATACAACCTTAGAAGTTATCCTATTTCACACTGCTACACATGGCAATTACTCAGGCAAGTGCAGAACGACTCACAGGGTGACACTCATTTATTCCCCAGCAAATAGTTTGACAACTATTTTCCCACCTGGAGCTTCATCCCTTTATTCTGGACAGGATTTGTTGGCTCTTCTTCACTGATAGAACGTAAAAAGCAAAGCTCTGCTGCTCAACACCTTTTTACCAAAGCTTTCCCTTGCACCATTTTTCTTACTGATTGAACCAATCATCGATTGTTTTAACATCATTTAATCAGCCAAAGGTGGGTTTCTGAAATTATACATAAACTGAGCGCCAAGTAAAACTTTGATTCAATTGTCCTGCAACAAAGATAAACATCATCTCAAGACAAACAAACAAATCAGGACAGACACAAGGGTCCAGATCTTCCAGTTAAGATCAGAAACCCTGGGCACAATTTTACAGCTCCATCACGGTGGGTGGGGCTGAAAAACATGGCGAGCCAATCAAAAGTCTTGACTTCAGTGGGATCAGAATATCCTGCCGGTTTGAGGGGCTGTAAAATTGCACCCCCTATTTCTGACCTGAGCAGACAAAAATGAAATACACACTTTTCTTCCTCGGATTTTTCTGGCCAATTTTCCGATGGAGGATCTCGCTAAACTGACTCAGTGCAGAAACCTCAAAGGGAGCAGTGGAAAGAATCCATGCAGAAACAACACATCCTTTATACGGCACCAGCTACAATGTTCCAGTAAGTGAAGAGTTTAAATGTCCCATAGCTCCTTTGAAAAGCTACAAAGCGAAGGCAAGTGTGTAAAGGTAGTGTCATGATATTCAGATAAACATCATGGTGTAAACACACATACACACTGATGGACAGATCAACGGACCAATCAACACACACGCAACTTCACAGCCAATCACAAGCAAGGGCACACGCACTATAAAACGGGGAACGCCACAGTTCCCGTTCATTCCAGCAGGAGACAGCTGAGGGCACAGAGCTCACAGCAAGCCACTCAGACATTCACCATGCGCTGAGTGCCTCTCCAAGATAGTGTTAGGGCTAGGTCCACAGGTTAAAGGGTAATGAACGAACCACAGTAACAAGTTTACAGATGTTGTTATTGAAAGTAATAAAACAGAGTTGTACCATCTGCAACCGTGTTGGTTCGTCTGTGTAGCAGAGCACCCAACACGACATAGTACCAGGATTGGAACACAGCAACTGTGAGACCTACCTACACATCTTCAAGAATCCGCCATCCTGCGCCATGGACACCATCAGCCCGCCGCAGACGCTCCAAATCGCTGGAAACCTTGGCGTCAACTGGAAGCTGTTTAAACAGTGCTTCCAGTTCTTCCTAGAAGCCACAGAAAGGGAGAATACTTCAGACACCAGGAAAATCGCCCTCCTGCTCTCCACGACAGGGCAACACGCCATCCACATCTACAACTCCCTGGTGTTCGCGAACGGTGAGGACAAGATGAAGTACAAGATGGTCCTTCTTAAACTCGAGCAACACTTCAGCGTTGAGGTAAATGAGAGCTTCGAGAGGTACCTCTTCCAGCAGCG
The DNA here is from genome assembly GCF_047496885.1 of Scyliorhinus torazame. Lineage (NCBI taxonomy): Eukaryota > Metazoa > Chordata > Chondrichthyes > Carcharhiniformes > Scyliorhinidae > Scyliorhinus > Scyliorhinus torazame. The sequence goes on along the minus strand of NC_092714.1, from coordinate 92,602,094 downwards.
CCTGCAGGGTAAGGATGAACCTTTTCAATCTTTCCTAACACACCTCCGTATCCATGCGCAGTCCTGCGGTTACGATGCCACCTCCGATTCCATGATTCGGGACCAGATAGTTTTTGGGGTCACCTCGGGCACCCTACGCCAGCAGCTCCTCAAAATTAAAAGCCTCACCCTAGCCACCACCATCGAAGCCTCTGTCCTACATGAAAACACGACCAGCCGCTACTCCCAATTCCAGGTGGCCAAATCGGCATGGCAGGGGTCCTAGGAGGCCGAGCGGGTCCAGGCGATCAAATGCCTCCTGGCCCGCGGCCCGGACGAGGGCGGCTATTTCACGCGCTTTCAGCGGCCTCCCGCGCTTGTACGCGCCAAAAGAGACATCGACGTAGAGGGACGTGACGCGCAGGCGTGCTCTACGCAGGACCGAACTGCGCATGCGCGATGGTGCAACAAACTCCATGACGTCACGACGTGCGGCAACTGTGGATCCGCACAGTTAAAGCAGCAATGTCCAGCAAAGAACCGACTATGCCTACGCTGTGGCAAGATGGGCCACTACGCTGCTTGCTGTCGAGCAGCTCAACCTGCCAACGCTCCAGAATTCCGCCAGCCTCACAGGGATGTGCGGACCATTCAGCCTCCATACACCGAGTCATACCCTGACGATATACAGACCGGTGATACAGACGACCGTGAAGCCTTCCGTGTTGCGGTCATTGGCAGGAACCGGATGTCCTCAAGCAGGACCCACCAGCCGATGCCAGTGAACAGTGTCAATCCAGGTGATGAATGGTGTGCCACCCTAACGGTCAACCGATCACCAACCATATTCCGTTTAGACACTGGTGCCTTCGCCAACCTAATAGCATGGTCAGCCTTCTACGCCTTGAAGGTCAGACCACCGATTCGTCCATCCTGTTGTAAGATGGTCAACTACAAAGGAAACGTTATCCCGGCCATGGGATCCTGCCAGCTCGAGGTCGCACACAATGCATACACAGCATCACTGTCCTTTGAGATAGTTGGATCATCGAAGGACTCCCTGCTAGGCACACAGGCGTGCAAGGTTCTGCACCTCGTTCAGCGGGTACACGCTCTGTCTCCAGAAGGCACGGTCAGACTTTCCGGATGCAGAATTTAGGGCACAGCTCCACTCACTCCTCTCCCACAACCAGGAGGCATTCGAGGGCATGGGCACACTGCCGTACACTTACAGAATATGGCTCAAACCGGATGCCACCCCGGTCATTCACGCACCTCGTAGAGCCCCGGCACCACTCAAAGACTGCTTAAAGCAGCAGCTGCAGGATCTCCAGGACCAAGGAGTGCTATCCCGGGTCACGGAGCCCACGCCATGGGTCAGCTCCATGGTGTGCGTTAAAACGCCCTCTGGCGAACTCCGGATCTGCATCGACCCGAAAGACCTAAACAACAACATCATGAGGGAACACTACCCCATACCCAAATGGGAAGAGATCACGAGCGAAATGGGCCGGGCTAAAATTTTTACAAAGCTTGATGCTTCGAAGGGTTTTTGGCAGATTCAACTAGATCAGTCCAGCAGGAAACTGTGTACCTTCAACACTCCTTTCGGCAGGTACTGCTACAACAGAATGCCGTTTGGCATCATCTTGGCATCCGAGGTATTTCACAGAATCATGGAACAGATGATGGAGGGCATCGAAGGGGTGCGCGTCTATGTTGGTGACGTCATCATCTGGTCCACCACACCACAGGAGCATATCAGTTGTCTCCAGCGTGTCTTTGCTCGGATATGAGAACACGGCCTGCGCCTCAACCGAGCCAAGTGTTCTTTTGGCCAAACTGAGCTAAAGTTTCTGGGGGACCACGTATCCCGGTCAGGAGTGCGTCCGGATGCAGAAAAAGTGAGCGCCATTACAGCCATGCCGCAGCCAGCAGACAAGAAAGCAGTGCTACGCTTTCTCGGGATGGTCAACTTCCTGGGGAAGTTCATTCCCAACCTTGCCTACCACACAACGGCTCTTCGCCACCTAGTGAAGAAGACCACGGAGTTCCAGTGGCTGCCCGCACACCAGAAGGAATTGGAAGAGCTCAAAATTAAGCTCACCACAGCCCCGATATTGGCGGTCTTCAACACCTCTCGAGATACGAAGATCTCGACCGATGCCAGCCAGTCTGGCATTGGGGCGGTACTCCTGCAACGGGATGACACTGCATCATGGTCGCCTATGCCTCGCGGGCCATGACCCTCACAGAACAGCGCTATGCGCAGATCGCGAAGGGGTGCCTGGGTTTGTTAACCGGCATAGACAAGTTCCACGACTACGTATATGGTCTCCCTCAGTTCACTATGGAAGCCGACCATCGCCCCCTGGTCAGCATCATACAAAAGGTCCTAAATGAGATGACCCCTCGCCTCAAGCGCATTCTGCTCAGGCTCCGGAGGTACGACTTCCAACTGGTCTACACCCCGGGAAAGGACCTCATCTTCGCGGATGCCCTATCCAGAGCAGTGAGCACACCGCCCGATTCGGAGGGGTTCGTCTGTCAGGTCGAAGCACATGTGGCCTTCACATCGGCCAATCTGCCAGCTGATGATTCAAGTCTGGCCCGTATTCGCCGTGAGACTGCGGCTGACCCCCTTCTACAACGTGTGATGCACCACATGACGGGAGGGTGGCTCAAAGGACAGTGCCCACAATTCTACAATGTCCGGGACGACTTGGCCGTCATTGACGGTGTCCTCCTAAAGTTGGACCGGATTGTGATTCCACACAGCATGCACAGGCTGGTCCTCGAACAACTGCACGAAGGCCATCTCGAGGTTGAGAAGTGCAGGCGGAGGGCCCGAGAAGCTGTCTACTGGCCGGGCATCAGCGACGACATTGCCAACATGGTGCTCAACTGCCCCACCTGCCAAAGGTTTCAGCCGGCGCAACCCCCTGAGACACTTCAGCCCCATGAGTTGGTGACTTCCCCCTGGGCGAAGGTGGGTGTGGACCTTTTTCATGCGCTTGGCAGCGACTACGTCATCATCATAGATTACTTTTTGAATTATCCAGAGGTCGTACGCCTGCACGATTTGACATCGTCCGCTGTCACCAGGGCATGCAAAGAGACCTTCGCTCACCTTGGCATTCCGCTTACTGTCATGTCGGACAATGGGCCCTGTTTTGCAAGGCAAGAATGGTCTTCTTTTATTGCTTCATATGGCTTCACACACGTGACGTCCAGCCCTCTGCATCCCCAGTACAATGGAAAGGCGGAAAAGGGAGTGCACATCATCAAGCGGCTCCTCTGCAAGGCTGCTGATGCCGGATCTGACTTCTGTTTAGACCTGCCGGCCTATCGCTCGGCCCCATTAGCCACTGGCCTCTCATCAGCCCAGCTGTTGATGGGTCGCGCCCTCAGGACCACTGTGCCATCCATTCTTGTTCCTACACCCGACCATGCTCCAGTACTGCAAAGGATGCGACAGCAGCGTGCTCAGCAGAAGCTGGCACATGACACTCGGGCAACTGATCTTCCTGCCCTGGCGCCTGGAGACAACGTCCGCATCCACCTACCAGAGGGTGGCTGGTCGGCAACTGCCGAAATTCTCTGACACGTGGCTCCCCACTCGTTCCTTGTTCGCATGCCCGATGGCTCCATTCGCCGGCGCAATCGCCGGGCTCTTCGCCTGCTTCCGCGCTCGCTACATGATCAAACACCGGTGCCACGCCCTCCTGGTGTTCCTGATGTCAACTTTGTGGAGCTTCCTGCCACCATGCCCATTCCTCTGTCGCCTGTGGCCAGACCCATTCCTCAGCTGGAGGATCCTGACCCACCCTTGAGGCAGTCAATCCGAATTCGTCACTCACCTACTAGGCTGGACTTATGAGCCAATTTGAACATTGGACTCACTAAAGTGTTATGCCACAATGTTAATATGTTTCTATTTTTGTCGTTACAGGAGTTTGTTTTGATGTTTGATATTTACACTTGTTTTGTTTATGGTACAACCTCATTGCTATGTTGCACCTGACACCTTCCTATGTATATAGTTTAGCCTCGTGTACATGTTGTAGATATTGCACACACACATTCAGCTGCGCTCAGTACACATCTATATTTATTACCACATAGGCACATATTTTTGTAAGAAAGGGGGGATGTCATGATATTCAGATAAACATCATGGTGCAAACACACATACACACTGATGGACAGATCAAAGGACCAATCAACACACAAGCAACATCACAGCCAATCACAAGCAAGGGCACACGCACTATAAAAGGGGGAACACCACAGTTCCCGCTCATTCCAGCAAGAGACAGCTCAGGGCACAGAGCTCACAGCAAGCCACTCAGACATTCACCATGTGCTGAGTGCCTCTCCAAGATAATGTTAGGGCTGGGTCCACAGGTTAAAGGGTAATGAACAAGTTTACAGATGTTGTTATTGAAAGTAATAAAACAGAGTTGTACCATCTGCAACTGTGTTCGTTCGTCTGTGTAGCAGAGCACCCAACATGACAGGTAGGTAAGGGAGTAGGATGAGTGAGGGAGTAGGAGAGACTAGAACCCAGGGGCACAACCTCAGACTGAAGGGTTGATCCTTGAAGGCTGAAATGAGGAGGAATTTCCTCAGCCAGAGGGTGGTGAATCTGTGGAACACGTTGCCGCAGAAGGCTGTGGAAGCCAAGTCACTGAGTTCCAAGGCAGAGATCGATAGGTTCTTGATTAATAAGGGGATCAGAGGTTACGAGGAGAATGGGGATGAGAAACATATCATCCATGATCGAGTGGCAGAGTAGACTTAATGGGCCAAATGGCTTAATTCTGCTCCTCTATCATATGATCTTAGGATCACAGAACATACAGTGCAGAAGGAGGCCATTCAGCCCATCGAATCACCACTGGCCCTTGGAAAGATCACCCTACTGAAGCCCACACCTCCACCCCATTTCCATAACCCATTACCCCCACCTAACCTTTTTGGACACTAAGGGCAATTTAGCATGGCCAATCCACCTAACCTGCACATCTTTGGACTGTGGGAGGTAACTGGAGCACCCGGGGAAATCCCATGCAGCCACGGGGAGACCGTGCAGACTCCGCATAAACAGTGACCCAAGCCAGGAATCGAACCTGGGACCCTGGAGCTGTGAAGCAACAGTGCTAATCACTATGCTACCGTGCCACCCCCACTATGCTACCGTGCCACCCAAATGGGTAAATAAGGGTGTAGAGTGGGTGAGGTAAGTGGGTAGGGGACAGAGTGGCAGTTGAATCGCGATAGTGGATGGAAATGGTGTTGAAAAAGAAAATTAGCCATGGTCTTACTGAATGGCAGAGCAGGCTGGAAGGGCTGAATGGCCTATTCCTGCCCCTATTCGTATGTTCTTATGCTCCTGATGTGGAGATGCCGGTGTTGGACTTATGCTCCTGGTCAGGTTAGGAAGAAAACAGAGGATCAAGGGAGAGTCGAGTGGTGGGGCCGGGTGAGGTTGCATCAGGGGCCATTGGATCTGGGGCTGTCAGATCGGGTAAGGAGGAGGTCAGTGTAACGGAGGAGTGTCCGGGAATAGTCGGGTGTGGCGGCAAGTCAGAATGGGTCAGGGAGAGTCAGGAGGTTCAGGGGGGATAGTCAGGTGGTCAAGGGGAGGGCCTGGAGATCATTGTGAGTGATTAAGTGGCCAGTTATATAGTTACCCTTGAGTTAGATTAGGTTTCTTTCTAATATTTCCAAGGTAGCTATCCATTAGGTAAGTTGGGAATGTCTGATGTCTCTGACTCTAACTCAGGGACAGAGATGTCTCTGACTCTAACTCAGAGACATTTTCAAGGTTTGAAGAGCTGGGGACGTGCCCATCTGACGTTCCCAGGAAGTTCACACCATACCCGTGCTTTGGGCTTTCTAAAGTGGGTCCTGTAATACATCTTTCAGGGAACATCCTGTCTTTGACGATCCAGAGACCAGAAGATGTGATTAGACAGGTGAAAGTAGAATTAAAACTTGCCATTGAGGCGTATAATTGTCCTTACAAATAAGCCACCTATTCTAGAAAGCATCTGGGGCGAGATTCTCCGACCCCCCCCGCCGGGTTGGAGAATCGCCAGGGGTTGGCGTGAATCCCGCCCCCGCCAGTTGCCGAATTCTCCGGCACCGGATATTCGGCGGGGGCGGGAATCGCACCGCGCCGGTTGGCAGCCCCCCCCCCCCCGCGATTCTCCAGCCCGAATGGGCCGAAGTCCCGCTGCTAAAATGCCTGTCCCACCCGGCGTAGATTAAACCACCTACCTTACCGGCCAGACAAGGCGGCGCGGACGGGCTCCGAGGTCCTGGGGGGGGGCGCGGGGCGATCTGACCCCGGGGGGTAGCCCCACGGTGGCCTGGCCTGCAATCGGGGCCCACCGATCCGCGGGCGGGCCTGTGCCGTGGGGGCACTCTTTTCCTTCCGCCTTCGCCACGGTCTCCACCATGGCGGAGGCGGAAGAGACTCCCTCCACTGCGCATGCGTGGGAATGCCGTCAGCGACCGCTAATGCTCCCGCGCATGCGCCACCCGGAGATGTCATTTCCGCGCCAGCTGGCGGGGCACCAAAGGCCTTTTCTGCCAGCTGGCGGGGCGGAAATTAGTCCAGCGTGGGCCTATCCCCTTAAGGTTGGGGCTCGGCCCCCCAAGATGCAGAGCATTCCGCACCTTTGGGGTGGCGCGATGCCCGACTGATTTGCGCCGTTTTGGGTGCCAGTCGGCGGACATCGCGCCGATACCAGAGAATTTCGCCTCTGGTCTACATTTCCATTCAATTTTACTGTTATATTGTTGGTTCCAATATGAAGACTAAAGCTGGAGATATTCAGGTTTTTGATTTTGTTATTGCTTGCAGAATGTGTCTTCATGTATACCTTGTCAAGACCTGTTCACAAGAAGTGACTGTTCTCGTCAGTGTGGCTACAGGCAAGGAGCAAAAGCTCCTGAAGATCTTAGAGTAAGTTGTGATCCTTCATCTTCATTCCTACATAACCCAAGAATTTTACATGGTGTCAGGAGCTGGCCAGGCTGGCACAAGAAATTTGTCTGCTCATCTTCGATGAAAACGTCACCAATAATTGGAAAAAATTCAAAAAGGAATGGTGCGTATACTGCCGTACCAGTCTCTCCAATAAGTCAAAGAGAGTACAGGCGTACATGGTGTTGAATCTACCGGGCTCAGAGGCAGTCATAAAATCTGAATCCTTTGTCTGTCAAGGGCAGGAAGACCAGGATGAACCTGAGGTGCTTTTTAGAAATTTTAACAGATATGCGCCGCAGTAAATAATTTCATTATGGACAGACATGTTCTTAACACCAACCAGAAACTCAATGAATCAGTATAATCACATACCTCGGACTGGATTCTCCGTCCCGCCGCGCCAGATTTCTGGTTCAGCACGCCAGCAGGATGCTCCATTTCGCCAGCTGGTCAATTGGGTTTCCCATTGTAGGACAGCCCCACGCCGTCGGGTAAACCCCCGGGCAGCCAGCAAAATGGAGCATCGCGACGGCGGAGAATCTTTCTTTGTCTTTGAAAATCGTCGTCTTTGAAAATTCTGCCAAAAAAAATGCATATTTGGTACTTTCACCAATGAGAGACCGGATAGTGTGTGGAACGCACAGTGATGCTGTGTACAAGCAGTTGCTCTGGGGGGAAAAACTCACATTAGTTTCTGCCATTAGTATCTGCATGCTAAATGAGCAGTCCGAGAGCAACACCAGGAATTAATGAGAGAAATGGAAGTTCTCTCGGCCAAACTGCAGTGGCCAGCACCAACAAAAAATAAGCCCCTGTTTCAGACTTAGTAAACTTTGCAATAACTGTGGAAAATAGAGCCCTGTGTTGCATTAGATTTTACTAACAAAGTAAGTCTCATTGCTTATGGTGGGCAAACAATTCACATGGAAGGCACAGTCACCCTGCATTCCACGCATGCCAAGTTCCAGCTCCACGTAGTTGACCAGGACATCAAGCCGTTGCTGGGCCTCCAGGACAACATTGCAGTGGAGCTAATTCGCCTTGACCCGGATATACACACCCTACAGCACCAAGCCCCAGAAATTCTGGTTTTACAAAGACCTCTTTGACTGTGGTATTATTGAGGAGCTGTCCATCATATATCACATGAGGCTGGCGACTCAGTAAGACACACTGCCTGTGCTCCAAGAAGAGTACACCTTGTCATGAAACAGAAGGTAGTCAATAAATTGGATGTAGAGGCAAGATTGGGTGTGATAACCTCCAAATAAGGGGCTGTTTAGCACAGGGCTAAATCACTGGCTTTGAAAGCAGACCAAGGCAGGCCAGCAGCACGGTTCAATTCCCATAACAGCCTCCCCGAACAGGCGTCAGAATGTGGCGACTAGGGGCTTTTCACAGTAACTTCATTTGAAGCCTACCTGTGACAATAAGCGATTATCATTTATCATGTGAGGTTACAGAGTGAGCTTCTGCGATGATAGCTGCAGTAAAGAAAGATGGTAGTCAGGATCTGCATCAACCCAGTTCACCTGAATAAAGCACTTCTGAGACCGCACCATCCAAAGAGGATGGTTGAACAGGTGATCGTCAACATGTCCAATGCTAAGGTTTTCAGCATCCTGGATACAAAGTGTGGATTTTGGCAAATCTTACTGGATGAAGAATCCTCGAAGCTCATGATGTTCATGTCTCCAGTGGGCAGATACAGGTTTCTCTGCATACCCTATGGTATCTCCACCGGTAGTGAGGTACTCTAATGGTCTATGGAATAGCTCTTTGCAGGGGAACCTTGTGAAATCATCGTTGATGACATCCTGGTCTGTTGTACAATGCAAGAACATGATGCACATCTGTGCTGGGTCCTTGACAGAATTAGGACCACACAGTTGAAACTCAACCCTGCTTATGTACAGGTTCAGGGTCAGCCACCTGTTTACCGCTGCTGGAAGGAAGCCAGACCTGGGTAAGACAACGGCTATACGGCAAATTTCCACTCCTGAGGACAAGCAGACCCTGTAGCATTTTCTCGGCATGACGAATAATCTATCAAAATTCATTCCCTGGCACAGTGACATAGCTGGACCCCCTGTCATTTTCTCCACCAGGATACAGAATGGCGTTGGCAGGAGCACCATCATTCTGCAGTCAACAAGCTCAAGGATCTGCTGTCTGTCCCTCCAGTGTTGCAATACTTCAATGTCCAAGTACCTGTACTCTTATTAACAGATGCCTGTCAGCATGGACTCAGAGCAGTATAGAATAGCAGACTAGTGGCTTTTGCATCAAGGGCTCTCACTGACACTGAAATTTGCTATGTCCAGCTTGAGAAGGAACTCCTTGCCCTAGTTTTCGCATGTCAAAAATTCCATGATTTCATTTATGGTTGCCCAGCCACCATTGAAATTGATCACCAGCTGCTCATGACCATCCTTAAAAAAAACCTTCATACAGCATCCCAATGTCTGTAGTGGATAATGCTGAAGCTCCAACACTGCAAGCACGGTAAGGAACTAGACCTCACCATGCTATCTCTAGGGCTACCGACCCACCACTGAGCATGTAGATCATGAGGAGAACATTGATCTTATGACCATTCAAGTGCTGTCATCCCACAGAATTAAGGAACTCAAAGTTGTCCTAGAAGTGGATCACACAGGCAGCTCCTTGATGGCACCATGAAAAGATGGCCCATGACATCAAAAGAATTTCTCCACAAGCTCTGCACTTTTTACACCATGAAAGATGAGCGAACCATACTGCGTGACCAGAGGTTCTTTAAATTGAATTCATAATATCTGTAATTGAAAGCTAGTGCCAGTAATGGTGGCTGCAAAACTATTGTCGATTGTTGTGAAAGCTCATCTGGCTCACTAATGTCTTTCAGGGGCGGAAATCTGGTATGGCCAACACTTGACTCCAGATCCTCAGTAATGCGGTTCACTCTTAACTGCCCTCTGAAATGGCCTAACAAGCTACTCAGTTCAAGGGCAATTAGGGATGGGCAACAAATGCTGCTCTTGTCAATGACACCAACATTCCATGAAAGAATAAAAAGCAAACTGTCTGAAGAAGTTGAAGATTTTCCCAAGTTGTTATGAGCGTTCGATCTTCCCAACAATAGAATATTAACTGCGATATGTTCATTCTCTACTTATGAAATTAAATCAGACAGCTTCGGAAGGTTAGCTGAGCAATCGAAACTACTAATGAAATGTTGGCCTTCATCTCAAGAGGGCTTGAATAGAAAAGTGAAGAAGTGATGTTTAAATTTTATATGACTTTGGTCAGATGCCATCTTGAGTACTGAAATCAGTTCAGGGCATCAAACATTTCAAAGGATAACTTAGTCTGGAATATAGTACAGATTCACTGGGATAACACCAGAGATAAATTATGAGGACAGGTTGCATAATTATGTTTCACTTCCTTGAACTGAGAAGCTTAAAGGTTAATTTAAGTCTTTACATTGATAAGATAATTTACACAGGGTAGATATAGGAAAATCTTCTTTTGGTGGAAGAATCTAGAACAAGAGGGGTTTATCTTTAAATTAGAATGAGTTCATTGAAAAGTAAAATCAGGCAACACATTTTTATTCAAAGGGCAGGGTAACTCTGCAAAACCTCCTGCACAATGCCTTGAATGCTGGGTCAATTAAAAATTTCAAGATTGAATAATTCAGCGTAATATCTTTGTTAGTAAGGATATTAAGGGATACGGAGAAAAAGCAGGTCAATTGAGTTGAGATAAAGATCAACAATGAAATAATTGCATAGTGGAAACAAGCACAAGAGGCAAAATGGCCTGCTCCTGTTCCCAGCATCCTTACTGTGACCATTCTGTATCTTAGAAGAGAGTGAATTTTTAAAAATTCGTTCATCGAATGTTGCCTTCATTGGCTGAGCCAACATTTATTGCCCATCCGCAGGGCATTTCAGAGTCGACCACATTGTTGTGGGTCTGGAGTTACACGTAGGCCAGACCAGGTAAGGGTGACAGATTTCCTTCCCGAAAGGACATTGGTGAACTAGACACGTTTTTGCGAAAATCTGCAATGGTTTCATGGTCACCTTTCGACTCTTAATCCTAGATTTCTATTGAATTCAAATTTCACCATCTGCCATGGCAGGATTCAAACCCAGGTCCGCAGAGCATGATTCTGGGTCTCTGGATTACTATTCCAGCGACAATACCACTACACCACTGCCTCCAAATATTTACTGCTTCCTTGTTACACCGAGGACATCAATCCTGGTACATCGATAACAACAGAATTTATGATTTCTGAGACAGAAGACACTTTTGTTTGTCTAGATTTGGTTTGGGGGTTGTCGATTTGCATCTGGTCATAATACTTAAAAACTAAATACAGTGAGAATCTGGTACTAATGCTGAAGGTTGAATCAGTTGTTTGTAAAGCTTAATGTAGGGCTGAGATTATTTTGACCAGAGACAAACTGTGTTATTTGTTCAGTCATATGTACAAAACTGCAAGATAGAGAGAAAAAGAGGATTACAGTGACTGCAACAATTATCATGGCATCTCTTTCATGGGGAAAGACTTTGCTCACAATGCTCTAAGCAGATTGCAGACCCTGGCATCACACGGTCTACCCTAAGTCTCAGTACAGTTTCAGAGCAGGCAGATCGACAGTTGAAATGATTCTCTCATTTCGGCAAATACAGCAGAAGTGCCACAAACAGCACAGACAACTCTACGTTGCCTTTGTAGACCTCAATAAGACCTTCAATCTTGTCAGCAGAGACAAACTCTTTAAACTACTGTGGAAAACGGGCTGCCCACCTGGATTTCTAAGCACCATTCCTCCTTTCCTTGAAAACATGCACAGTTTTGTCAGTTACAATGGATCAGACACTTACAAGGTCAGCAGTGGGGTAAAGCAGGGTTGCATCTAGGTATCAGTGCTCTCTGATATAATTTTCTCCATTCTGTAATTATATTCTTTCAGTGGCACAAATGAGGATGCCTGTCTGCATGCCAGAGCTGATGGCAAGCTGTTCAATTTGGCAAGACTGTGCACCAAGACCACAGTGCATAACGTCCAAGTCTGCGAGCTTGCCGATGACACTGGCGTATGATGCTGAAATTTACTTGCAGAGGCATGTAGATCGATTCTCTGGACATGCAAGAAGTTTGTATTGATGGTTGGTGTCAGGAAGACCAAGGTTATGGGCCAGTACGTAAAGGCTCTACCTTCCATCACCAATACTACCTCACTGGATGCCGTTGACAGCTTCACATACCTTGGATCAATAATTAGCAGCAACCTGTCCCTTGATGACAAAATCAGCACTTGGATTGCTAAAACCACAGCTGCGATGTCAAAGCTCAGAAGTCGAATGTGGACTAACAACAATCTAATCAAAAATACAAAGCTCCATGTGTACCAGCTGGTGTTCTCAGTATTCTCATTTATAGTAACGAAGCAGTGACAACTTATGCAATTCGAGAAAAGAGACACCTCCACTGCCTCAGATTAATATTGGCCATCTCCTGGCAAGGCTGAATGCTAAATATGGAAGTATACCAGCATACAGGGATCCCCAGTTTATTTGCCCTCTTGAGCCAGTGGCGACTCCATTGGCTGGCTCATGTGAACTGAATGGATGACGGCTACATTCCCAAAGACATGCTATATGGCAAGCTTGCAACCTGGTCAACAGGTTGCCCATATCTACAATGCCACGATGTCTGCAAGCGAGACCTGATATATGGGAAGTTCTTGCTGCTTATCAGAGGACCTGGAGACAAAACAAAAGAAGAAAATAAATTACCAGTTGGTGGAAAAGAAAAAGTACTGGAATCAAACCATTAGCTGATCTCAGGCCAACACTATTCATCTGTGCCTACTGTGGAAAGAATTGCCACTCAAGGATCGGCTTCTACAGCCACAACAGACTTGTTCAATCCAGAAGTGACATGCACACCAGGCACAGTCCATTGTACTCTAAGACAGACAGGTGCCATTGTCACCAAATGTACAACAGCCAGTTATTTTTGAATGCTGTTGCCATCTATTTAAAATCCAGGATGTCGAACAACTGTTTTCAGAGCTAATTAAGGGCTAGTAATTGTTAAAATGTTGGAATCTGATTGAAGTTCGCAATAGCATTGACTAATAAGTCTTTGTCAGTATTTAAGAGTCCTTCCTGTTTATTTCCTTTGTTCTCATTTCTTTTGGTCAGTGGACCCATAATTGGGCTGTGCCTTTTAGCAGACGTGTGCTTGTATTTTGGAATGGAGAAACCAGACTCGTCGACACCAAGTGAATCTTAGGAACCGGTTTTGGTGGAAGTCGGTTTGATTGGCTAACTGACAACTGGTGGGTTGGCCAGGGACAGTGCTCTGGCTGATAACAGTCAGTGATGGGTTCCTGCATGATGCATTCTGAGAGAACTGGGCAGAAGTCTCTAGACCCTTAAAGGGAGAGAAGTTGTGATTCTCACTCCCTCTGCTACCAGTTGACTGCTGTCTCCGTGAGTCGGCAGTGAAGATTATTGCAAGCTGAAGGAAAATGAAATACACACTGACGGCCTAACCTTGAGAAAGAAACTAACTGGAAGACATCCATCTGAATCAAAATGTTAGCCATATTAAAAGCTCAGAAGTCGAATGTGGACTAACAACAATCTAATCAAAAACACAAAGGTCCGTGTATTATCTAGATCTTAAGGCTAATTAAGGTATGTGAGGGGAGGTGGGGCGACTAAATTGAAAAGACTACAAAAGTAAGCACACTGAGCGCAATGTGTGATTTAACATGTGGCCATTGATTGTGAGGCAGATAGTAGGTTACCTTTTATGCTGCTTGCTATTTTAAATGATTTCAGCATCCAGCCAACCCAAACCAAGCTGTGGATTAGGTGGATGCCTGAGCATGCTGCCAACATCATGAGTGGCTTGCATCATTTAAAGCCAGCCTGCATTGTTTAAAGCTAGCCTGTACCTGTTAAAAGCTAGAGCAGGTGCTGGCAGTCCTGTGGGAGCTGAATCCAACCTGGGAAAGACAAAAGAATGAAAAGTAGAGAATGGGCTCCCAACTGGAGGCATTGGTGGGAGAGGCTGAAATGAGTAAAGGTGTCTGGTATCCAAGAGGCCCCACAGACACTTGGAAAAAGGCAGGAAGGGCAGATAGTATCAAAGTTAATGCAATGAGTCCAGTTGCAGGGCCCTGGATGTAGTGCCACAAGATATTCAGTGGCCCCACACAAGTGGTCAAGGTCAGTGGATGCATTTTCAAATGTCATTATCTGCAAACTGCACCATAACCGGTAAATAAAGTCTAATTCACTGCGGCCACACCACTCACCTACCGCTAATCTCTGTCAATCAAGATTCATAGCTGACATTCAAATACCACATTGCACTCACACGCCCTTAGAAATCTTGTAATCCTCACACTAGCATCATTGCACACACTGCAAGCTGTTCAATTATAACAATCTCAGAACCAAAAGATTGCCTGATAATCACTAATACACTTATTACTAATCACTAATCTCTCTTGCAGGACAAGTTAGCGAAAAATCCGAGTCAACCGGAGCTAACGACAAGATGGAAGATGCATTTGGATAGCTTGACCCACCTCTGTGGAGGAGACCATTCTGGCCTTTATTAATATTCCCATTGCAGAGGCCATGATCAGTGATGATACTGAAATCATCGAAGATGACAGTATTTTCCGACTCAATCTCTTATTTGGAAAGATAGCTAGGACTCGCCCAGCCATCGAGGTTCTGCCCCCTAATTGGCTGAGATCGATGAGGGTGATCGAAAACCTTATTAATCCACTGGACCTGGAGTGAGGACTGCCCAAAAGGGTGTGAAAGTCAAAGGATAAAAAGCCCTGCACACTAGAGATCGGTCTCTTTTGGGACCGGCCTGTGCGCGGCCAACTGTAGCAGAACAACCAAGTTCAAGGACCCGCGAACATTTCCTGAAGGACGAGCCCAGCTGAGATGAACCAACAACTTCCAACCGACCACGTGGACCCGGATAAAGGCCTTACCTCTCACAGTGCTGGTCACTCGAAGTTAATTAAAGGTCATCTTAGTTGTAAGGTGTAGTTTAGCACGGAGCCGCGTGTATTATTGCATAGAGATACAAGTCTTGTGTTATTAATAAACTGTGTTTTTGAGTTAACATACTGGTTGTGTGGTCATTTGGTCGTTATAAGAAACAGCTTGTGGTACACGTAACGTGTAAAAAGGCAACACACTTCAATGAAGCAATCAACAAAAAGACACTGAGGAATAAATTGGGGGCTGGTTTAGTTCAGTTGGCTGGACAGCTGGTTCATGATGCAGAGCAACACTAACAACATGGATTCAATTCCCATACTGGCTGAGATTATTTACGAAGGCCCCACCTTCTAAACCTGGCCCCTTGCTTGATCCTAAGGCTAAATCACCACTTGTCAGCTCTCCCCCTCAAAGGGGAAAGCAGCCTATGGTCATCTGGGACCATGGTGACTTTACTTTACTTTTAAATTGGGAGGATGCCAGAAAGCTTGTGTTTAATGTCGAAGTGCATGGTGGGGGGAGGGTGGGACCGGCTACATTTTCACAGGTGTCTTCTTCCTGTTTTTTGTTGTTGACTGGGGCCTGTCTATACTCCTTTTAGTTCTTGGCCCCACGATATCCTGTTACCCTTTTGAGGGTGGTGCTGGTGCTGTTGTTCAATGATTTGTCTTGTTCTTTGATCTGGGGCTGGGAGATGGGTTTATCAAAGCTCGGTTTCTTGTTCTTGATCTCTTTTTACTTCTTCTATGGGAAACCCTCTGCTTAGCGTTAAGGTTTGGCTGTGTACAGTTCGCTCTCTTTGTTTTTGTCATTTTGCCAACTCAAAGGTACAGGATGACTGCCTGTTACAGTCTGGATCTGAAGAAGAGTTTATATTGTGCTGTAAGAGTTAATAAATTTTCCCTTCACACTGGGGTTCTCGGGATATTGTTTTCTTATATTGTCATTTTGTTTTGTAGCGATGGGTGAGAAATAGGTATAAAATGTTGCCTGTATCCTGTCTGGGTGCAGCCAGGTCGTTTATCCATGGAAGGAACTTGTTGGAGATTTTGTCCCTGATCCGTCTGGTCTTATTGTTCCCCACTTTGTAATGACTGTTATTTTATGCTATACCTGCTGCACATTGATATCTTAAGCTATCTTTTTGCTTTTGTTTATTTCATGCTTTTTGTTTTATTAAAAAATTGAAAATTCCATTAAATAGACATTAAAAAAAAGAGCACAGAGGAGTTTTGTACCAACCTGGCACTTGCTTTGTCCAGTGCATGGAGCCTATCTTTTCCAACATGGAAATGGTGACCAACTCGATCAGCAAAGTTGCTGACCCAAGTATGACGATGTGTATGACACCAATATCTCAATTTGCTTTGCAGCACAAGTAGAAGTCACCCAGCCTCCGGGTGCTGCAGTGGAAGAGGAAACTTCAATAATGCCAGATCAGCTGACTGCCATCCAGGCTCAGACTGCTGCGACCATGGTTCTGCATTAAAGTGTGAAGAGGAGCTTATAGGGTGTCTAGGCAGTCCAGCAATTTGTCCTCTGATGGATTATTAGGATTGTTGAGGCAACACTCCAGTGGAGTGGCAGTGGAAGAACAAACTGTTTTCCTCTCTCAGGAGGACATTATTTATTGGCGGCACGGTAGCACAGTGGGTAGCACTGTTGCTTCACAGCTCCAGGGTCCCAGGTTCAATTCTTGGCTTGGGTTTCCTCCTGGTGCTCCGGTTTCCTTCCAAGCCTCGAAAGACGTACTGTTAGGTAATTTGGACATTCTGAATTCTCCCTCTATGTACTCGAACAGGAACCGGAATGTGGTGACTAGGGGCTTTTCACAGTAACTTAATTGCAGTGTTTCTGTAAGCCTACTTGTGACAATAAAGATTATTATTACAGCATGATTTCAATCATAACTATGGTTTGGAATATTTATTTTTGCACGGTGACCAAGCAGATAGTGATAGTCAGCAACAGAGGCAAGGTAAGCCATGGGACTCTTAGCGATGAGGGAATTTGGACTGTGTTACTGGTATCAGTCAAATAATTTGTCAATTGATACCCCAGCCAGAAAGGGGCTGTGTGTTTGAGTCTTTTCTTCCTCATTCTTCTTCTTCCCATGATCCTGCTTCTTAGCAGGTCACTGTAAGGGTGGGAAGGGTAGTCCCCTCAATATGACAATGTTGTGCAGAATGCATCAGACTATCAAAAATCTTGACACCTGCTCTGCAATGTGTTATAGGGCTCCTCCAGAAGGTTCAAGACAGGAGAATCATTATTCCAGCATGCTAATGCTCTGCTTCACCCCAATCTATGTGGTTCCATGGTTTTCGTTGTGTGCATTAATTTTTTTATTGATTCATGGGATATGAGTGTTGCTAGCAAGGCCAGAATTTATTGCCCATCCCTAATTACCCTTGAGAAGTTATTGATGAGCTGCCTTGTTGAACTGCTGCAGACTATGTGGTGTAGGTACACTCACAATGCTGTTAGGGAGGGAGTTAAAGGGTTTTGACACAGTGAGAGTGAATGAATGACAATATATTTCCAAATCAGGACGGTGTGACTTGAGGGAGCTTCCAAGTGACGGGGTACTCATGCTCCTGTCCTTCTTGGTGGTAGGGTGGGTTTAGAAGGTACTGTTGAAGGAGCCTTGGTGAAGTGCCACAGTGCATCGAAACGATGGTAGACACTGCTGCCACTATGCGTGGGTGGTGGAGGGAGTGAAAGTTGAAGGTGATGCAATCGAGCAGGTTGCTTTGTCCAGGATGGTATCGAGCTTCTTGTTTTTTGTGGGAGCTGTACTCATCAGGTCAAGTGGGTAGTCACACTCACATCCTGACTTGAACCCTGTAGATAGATGGTGGACAGGCTTTGAAGTGTCAGGAGGCGAGTTACTCTCTCCACAATTCCAAGCCTCTGACCTGCTCTTGTAGCCACAGCATTTATATGGCTGGTTCAGTTTATTCTGGTGAGTGGTTAAACCCCAGGATGTTAGATTCTCTCTTGTTGGAGATGGTCACTCCCTGCACCGGTGAGGCATGAATGTTACTTGCCCCTTGTCAACCCAAGGCTGAATAATTTCTATGTCTTGATGTATAGGGATTGATTTTTTAAAATAAATTTAGAGTACGTAATTATTTTTTTTCCAATTAAGGAGCAATTTAGCGTGACCAATCCACCTAATCGGCACATCTTTTGGTTGTGGGGGTGAAACCCACGAAGACACGGGGAGAATGTGCAAAGTTCACACAGACAGTGACCCGGGGCCAGGATCGAACCCGGGTCCTCAGTGCCATAGATAGCAGAGCTAACCACCGTGCCGCCCCACTGTATATGGACTGTTTCAGCATTGGAGAAGTCACAAATGGTGCTCAAAATTGCAAAATTATTCATAAACATCCCGCTTCTGACTTAATCATGGCGGGAAGGCATTTGATGAAGCAGCTCAAGATGGTTTGACTGAGGACACTACCTTGTGGGACTCTTGCATTGACGTCCAGGGACTGAGGTGATTGGCCCCCAACAAATACAACCATCTTTTTTTGTTCTAGGTGTTAGAAGGGGCTTTGCCCCTTTATTTTTGTTCATCTTCCAACTTGAAGTTTTGCAGTTTGAACTGAGACAGTGCAAACCAATGTGAAGATGAGAAACCAACAACTGCCTTTAGAGGAGTGCAAAGAGAGAGAGATTTCCTATAATCCAGATACCCATTGAAACTCATAACTATCTAAGAAATAGATATTAAAATATGCAAAGTACTAGATATTTAAACAGTGGCTGCAACCAAGAAGCACACCCAAAACTCCTTGGAAATACACAATGGGTGAAGTATTTTAAGGCAAGGCTGCCAGCTAATAAGAGAGGTTGCAGGTGACACAGGTGGTGTCTAGAAAATTTTCAACAGAGGAAATAAGCTGGAGATGCTCATGCTCTCTTCATTCATTGGGCATATGCACGTCACCCAGTTAGAGGAGCCAACTCTACCAGAAACCACTGAACCGAGATATTATAATAATTGTAAATTTTTCTACATATGAACACATCCAAGAAACCAGCTAATGTAAATCAGCTGCAGTCTTTAAAATCTACATTTCAAGGACAATCAAAAGACGTTTAACTGTATATTCTTTAATCATTTTTAAAATTGGACTCTAACTCCCCTTAGCTGGGATTTTCCACGAAACACACTAAATGAATTTGCGGGCATAAAAAGGTGTAATAGCAGGTTTCACGCAATATCATGAGCTTCAAACTGTATTAATTATTTATTCATGTGGAACGCACCATTTCACTGACAATTATTAATTCACGTGGAATGCACCATTTCATTGGCAAGTGGCACCTGATTCCCCCGCCCCACAATGACTTTAGCATTTCTTAACTTCAGGCACCATATTTAAATGATGCCCCTGCACAGCTTTCACACTCTCTGCAACCTAGGGCAGCTTCAGAGACGTCATGGCTTCCAAAGGCAGAAAGCACGCTGAGCACAAATTCACTTGCGTGTCTGTTGGACAGATTCGAGACCTGCTGCAATATTCTCCATTACTGCTCTGGCCGCAGGCCTTCCACCAAGGTGACCAGACTGGCTTAGAAGCTGGTCACAGCGGCGGGCAGTACAAGTGCCCTGCACAACAGGCCAGCCACCCAGTGCAGGAAGTGGATGAATGATCTCTCCCATTCTGCCAGTTGAAGTCAACCATCTCATCATTCTCTTTTTAAAAAAAATGTTTTTATTGGCATTTTCAAAATTTATAAACAGTTATGTACATTGTTGGCCATGTTTATTTATTGTATTATGTGGAAAGGTTCATCTTGTCCTTCCCTTAATTTACCCTACTTACATTCTGCCTCCCTCTGGCTCAGCATGTAGTCCCTCCCCCCCGCTCCCCCCAGCCCACCCCCTCCCCCCTTGCATCTCATCATTCTCAACTCACACACCCACAAGCCCATCACACATTCACAAGGAGCTCACTTGCTGCCACCTCAAATGACATTGTCACTCATTCTCACACACCCTCATATCTCCATCTGGCTTCATTTTTTCTGGGGTTTTCATCCAAATCCAATCCAGAGCAACACTTGCCATCCATATGCCAGACATCCTTACCATCTTCCCTTGCATACGTCTTGCTCACACTCTCTGCATCTCCAAGCTAGAGATCACAGACCAGGGGTGGAGTTCCTGAGATCAAGAATATCAAGAACTTTGAGAATAGAGCTTTTGAGATGACTAAAGAGGATGTCTCTGTTGACGGTGAGGTCAGTGGGATACAACCAAATGAGGATCCTGCATCATCCATCAGACAACCATATTGTGAGTGCTTTCTCCTGTTTCAGAGTCACCTGTCATGAACTAATTGTCTCTCATTTATTTAGTGGGCACATCTGGGAAGCAGCAGAGGCTGTCCATGAGCCAGACCCTTAGGTCCAGCCATGACAATACCTCAGATACTGGGGCTGATTTAACACACTGGGCTAAATAGCTGGTTTTTAAAGCAGACCAAGGCAGGCCAGCAGCACAGTTCAATTCCCATACCAGCCTCCCCAACAGCCGCCAGAATGTGGCGACGAGGGGCTTTTCACAGTAACTTAATTTGAAGCCTCCTTGTGACAATAAGCGATTTTAATTTAATTTCATTTCATGAGGACAGCATCTTTGAAGGCCCGTCACAGCACTCACCCATATCCTCCACCAGCACAGCCACTAACCTTGTTGGGACCTTGTTCTAGAGTAGCCCCAGGGTCACAGTCTGGTGAGTACAGCACGCCATCTGGTCCACATTAGGCAGAGGCAGGGACACCAGAGGCTGCTGGCACTCACAGGATTGCAGGAGGCCATGATTCTGCTAAGACCAAGTCTGATGACAAGCCTTTGGACATGGTCCCTAATCAGCTGCTGGATCTGCAAAGACAAGCACAGGAAAATCAGCACGAGGTGCCAGCGGCACTGATCAGATTACAATACACGATGGAGGAGTCTGTGCATCTTCAGTTTGAGGTGACAGCATTAGTATGCCAATGCACCAAGGCCCATATTAGTAGGTCCTGCAGTGCTGCAGCAGCTGCACTCCATCGCTGTGACTGGTGACATACATCAGTGTCAACCCGGGATGGTTGTGGGGCACCTAGATCTCACTCCAACTGCACCACCTCCTCAAGGAGGCAGCCAGTGAACCTCGGGCATGCATATGGAGCAGATCTAGCAGCTCGACACCCCAGAGCCAGGTGATTCCGGGAGCATCCAGCCAATCCAAATCTCCTCTTCCTGTGACCCCATCACCTCCAGTTCCACAGGCCAAGGAAGTTGCATCTCCCCCACTGCAGGATATCCAAAGCAGTCTGGGGCCTTCCAGGTCTCAGCCCTCCAGAGGACGCCTGCCAAAATCATCACAAACAACAGGTGGAGCAGTCTGCACACTACCTGTGGATGTTGGGGGAACACCAAGTCTTAGCGGCAAAGTAAGGAAAGTTAAAAAAATGTAGTTGCACAACATTGGCACAGGTATTAACCACATGCATATAATGTTCACAAATGTAAATAGACATGCAATCATTTCATATCGCCTCCTGTCTATGCCGACTGCTTATGATGTGCTGTGGAAAGTAGGAAGAAACTGAAGCAAGGAGTCAGGAGGGCTAAATGGGGTCACAAAAAGTCATTGGCAAATCGGGTTAAGGAAAATCCCAAGGCTTTTTACACGCACATAAAAAGCAAGAGGGTAGCCAGGGAAAGGTTTGGCCCACTGAAGGACAGGGGAGGGAATATATGTGTGGAGCCAGAGGAAATGGGCGAGGTACTAAATGAATACTCTGCATCAGTATTCACCAAAGAGAAGGAATTGGTGGATATTGAGTCTGGAGAAGGGTGTGTAGATAGCCTGGGTCACATTGAGATCCAAAAAGATGAGGTGTTGGGCGTCTTGAAAAATATTAGGGTGGATAAATCCCTAGGGCCGGATGGGATCTCCCCCAGAATACTGAAGAAGGCAAGAGAGGAAATTGCTGAGGCCTTGACAGAAATCTTTGGATCCTCACTGTCTTCAGGTGATGTCCCGGAGGACTGGAGAATAGCCAATGTTGTTCCTTTGTTTAAGAAGGGTAGCAAGGATAATCCAGGGAACTACAGGCCGGTGAGCCTTACGTCAGTGGCATGGAAATTACTGGAGAGAATTTTCGAGACAGGATCTACTCCCATTTGGAAGCAAATGGATGTAATAGCGAGAGGCAGCATGGTTTTGTGAAGGGGAGGTCATGTCTCACTAACCTTTTAGAGTTTTTTAAGGGGGGTCACAAGGATGATTGATGTAGTTAGGGCAGTGGATGTTGTCTATATGGACTTCAGTAAGGCCTTTGACAAGGTCCCTCATGGCAGACTGATACAAAAGGTGAAGTCACATGGGATCAGAGGTGAGTTGTCAAGATGGATACAGAACTGGCTAGGTCATAGAAGGCAGAGAACAGCAGTGGAAGGGTGCTTTTCTGATTGGAGGTCTAGTGGTTTTCCGCAGGGATCAGTGCTAGGACCTTTGCTGTTTATATATAAACAATTTGGAGGAAAATGTAACTGGTCTGATTCGTAAGTTTGCGGACGGCACATAGGTTGGTGGAATTGCGGATAGCGATGATGACTGTCAAAGGATACAGCAGGATTTAAATCGTTTGGAGACTTGGGCAGAGAGATTGCAGATGGAGTTTAATCTGGACAAATGTGAGGTACTGCATTTTGCAATGTATAATACAGGTAGGGAATATAGAGTGAATGTTAGAACCCTCAAGAGTATTGACAGTCAGAGAGATCTAGGTCACTGAAAGGGGCAACACAGGTGGAGAAGGTAGTCAAGAAGGCATAAGGCATGCTTGCCTTCATTGGCCGGGGCATTGAGTATAAAAATTGGCAAGTCATGTTGCAGCTATATAGAATCTTAATTGGGCCACACTTGGAGTATAGTGTTCAATTCTGGTCACCACCCTACCAGAAGGATGTGGAGGCTTTCGAGAGGGTGCAGAAGAGATTTACCAGGATGTTACCTGGTATGGAGGGCATTAGCTATGAGGAGAGGTTGAATAAACTTGGCTTGTTCTCGCTGGAATGAAGGAGGTTGAGGGGCAACCTGATAGAGGTCTACAAAATGATGAGGGGCATAGACAGAGTGGATAGTCAGAGACTTTTTCCCAGGGTAGAGGGGCCAAATACTAGAGGGCATAGGTTTAAGCTGCGAGGGGCAAGGTTTAGAGGAGATGTACGAGGCAGGTTTTTTACACAGAGCGTAGTGGGTGCCTGGAACTCGCTACCGGAGGAGGAGGTGGAAGCAGGGCCGATAGTGAAATTTAAGGTGCATCTTGACAAATAAATGAATAGGATAGGAATAGAGGGATACAGACCCCGGAAGGGTAGAAGATTTTAGTTTAGATGGGCAGCATGGTCGGCGCAGGCTTGGAGGGCCGGAGGGCCTGTTCCTGTGCTGTACTTTTCTTTGTTCTTTGTTCTTCTTTGTTACTGTTAATCACATGTGATACCTTGGTTCCTGCACCCATTTATGTCAATTGTCTCAATCCGGGGCCTGTCTTCTGTGCAGTGTGCTACCATCGCATCACAATGAGGTTCCTGTTACAATAAGAAGAGCAGATATGTAGACAAATCTCAGAGATGTGTAAAAACAACAGGGTAATAATATTAGGTGCATTTCCTTGGAATGCCACCTTGACATGGTGGAGAGGCTTTAACATTCCATTGATCCCGAGAGCAATGTCATCGGGAGTCTTAAACTCCTGACAGAGTCACCCATGAGAGCAGGTATGGAGGGGAAGAGCCAGATCAAGCGCAATCCAAAACAAGTCCTCAGCCCAGATCAGGCAGAAGATGCTTATATGGGATGGGATTCTCCAACCCCCCCGACGGGTCGGAGAATCGCCGGGGGCTGGAGTGAATCCCAGCCCCGCCGTGTCCCGAAGTCTCCACCACCAGAGATTCGGCAGGTGCGGGAATCGCGCCGCACTGGTCGGCGGCACCCCCCCCCCCCCCCCCCCTCCCCCCCGGTGATTCTCCGGCCCATGATGGGCCGAAGTCCCGCTGCTGGAATGCCTGTCCCACCAGTGTGGATTAAACCACCTTTTGAACGGCGGGACAAGGCGGCGCGGGCAGTCTCCGGGGTCCTGGGGGGGAGGCGGGGGGGTGATCTGACCCTGGGGCCTGCCCCTACGGTGGCCTGGCCCGCGATCGGGGCACACCGATCCGCGGGTGGGCCTGTGCCGTGGGGGCACTCTTTTTCTTCCGCCTTCGCCATGGTCTTCACTATGGCAGAGGCGGAAGAGACCCCCCTCCCCTGCGCATGCGCGGGTATAACATCAGCAGCCGCTGACGCTCCCGCGCATGCGCGGAACCGCGTCGCCCGGCGAAGACATTTGGGCCCCGGCTGGCGTGGCGACAAGGCTTTTCCTGCCAGCCGGTGGAGCGGAAACCGCTCCGGCGCGTGCCTAGCCCCTCAAGGTGAGGGTTTGGCCCCTAAAGGTGCTTTTGGGCGGCCCGACGCCGGAGTGGTTCCTGCCACTCCATCATGCCGGGACCGCCCGCCCCGCCGGGTAGGGGAGAATCCCGCCCATGATTTCAACGGCTGCAATGATGGATGAAGACTGCAACAGTAGGGAGATCCCCAGTTATCAGATCCCCTTGCCACTGGAACTGAACCTGCACTTTTAAAGGACAGTGCAAAGGAATACCCACATTAAAAGATGCCCAAACCAGGCGCATACCGAGAGGAAACCAACACACCTCCCACCATGCGGTAATCGGTGATGCTGACAGGGACAGGACTGTGAGATCTGGAAGTCCCTAGCTTCAGACCAACATGTAGGCAGTGGAGTTTGATTCAGTTGTCTCACTCTTGGAATAGGAACAGGAGAGCGTTTCAGCAGGTTTCTTCATGACTCTTCTTCAGTAGAGCTGCACAAGGAACCACTGCATAGAAGTTGAGTGTGCCTGTTACTTTCAAACCATTGGCAATGAATACCTTCCAAGTCCCATAACGCCAAATCCTGCAGAATGTGTGGTGGAGATCACACTGTCCGCAGAACTTGGTTTAGAATAAGGACAAGAATAAGCAGCATAAATTAATACATCAAATCAAGTATTTTAATACAAAGTAGAATAAAACCACTTTAACAAAAGGTCTTTCAAAAGTAGAAATGAGCTAAAAAAAAACTTTAGCTGGCCCCGAGTATCATTAAGCCATTCCAGACAAATGCGGGATAAGGAAGATCCTTGAATTCACAGCCCGTAGATTCTTTAAATTAACTTCCTGCAATTATAACCAAAAGCTAGACCGTGGGAAGGACACTCGAAGATAGCAACTAAAATAAATTAACAAACTTCTTTCTTAGCTACACAACTTTTGACACTTAAGATAACACCATTCACGTCAGCACGGTGGCACAATGGTTAGCACTGCTGCCTCACGGCACCGAGGTCCCAGGTACGATCCCGGCTCTGGGTCACTATCCATGTGGAGTTTGCACATTCTCCCCGTGTTTGCGTGGGTTTTGCCCCCACAATCCAAAGATTTGCAGGGTAGGTGAATTGGCCACGCTAAATTTCCCCTTAATTGGAAAAAATGAATTGGGTATTCTAAATTTATAAAATAAAGAAAAAAAAAGATAACAATATTCGGAATAGTGGCTGTCTGAACATCTACATATCTAAGAAACTTGACATCTTGAAAATAGACAGAAATAGAAATGTGTCTCAAATAATTCCCTGTCCGACCATATTAGACACCTGGCATTCAAGCAGACACTAAGATCATTAAATCACATATTGTTGATAAAGCCACAAACCTGACCATTTGGCTATAGGAAATAAGCCAGTATCAAAAGATAAGATACAGGAAAGCCCTTCACTAAATAGGATAAATTATATACAAAAAGAGGAGCAGTTTCGCAGAGCTGACACTCACTCCCTCTCCTGCTGCAGTGCAGCCAAAGTTCTGTTCTTCCGCCTGCTTCGTCAAACAAAGACCATCATGGTTTTTGTAAATATGTTTCTATTAAACTTCTTAAAAATGTATTAGAAATTGATATGAGATACTTTAGGATTTTCTATGTTTAGATATATCCCTCTCTTAGTGAAGTTAGTTTGTTAGCAGACAACAAAGGACTGTTAACTGATTTATATTTTTAACTCTGCAATTCTGTATGTATCAATTGAGAGTATTTTATAATAAAAATACTATTATTAGAAATTAAACTGTGCAGTCTTACTCTCAATACGTTTTCGATCCTAGACACTCATTTCGGAAGTCTTAAATGACAAGGATCCATGACCAACAGAGGTAGGAGGTTTCGTCATGAGGGATGTATTTGAACTTCTTCCATGAGAAAGTAACTGAAATCCTGTTTAACTGTTTAATAATAATAATAATAATAATCACTTATTGTCACAAGTAGGCTTCAATGAAGTTACTGTGAAAAGCCCCTAGTCGCCACATTCTGGCACCTGTTCGGGGAGGCCGGTACAAGAATTGAATCCGTGCTGCTGGCTTTGTTCTCCATTACAAGTTTGAGACAGAGAAAAGTAACCTCCCCTTGTAAGAGCTATTCTGAGTCTTAACAGAGAAACAGATTTCCCTCTTTTGGTGGATTAACCTGATATAGGTTAGTAAGATAGCCCCATCGGATCCAGAATACCTAAACCACTCACAAATGTGGCAAGTGTAGGTCATCAGATCCTTTGATAGGTGGAGACATCTGCGTATAACACATGACTGTGGGCTCAAGGCCATTTTGCACATGCCGGAGAGCACTGGCCCCTGAGAAAATGTCCTGTACAGGGTGCAAAGATCTCATCCTCAGTGCTTCTTCCAGTTAGTGCTAAACAAGGAGAAATACTGCTTCATTGACTGAGGAAGGGCAACACGAAATGATAATCAGCAGGAGGTTTCCTTGCCCATGTTTGACCTGTTGCCTGAAGACTTCATGGAGTTCTGAGTCAATGTTGAGGACCCAGAGGGCAACTCGCTTCCAACTGCAAACCACTGTACTGTCACCTCTGCTGGGTTTGTCCTGCCAGTGGGAGAGCACATACCCAGGGTTGGTGATGTCTATGACATTTTCTGTAAGATATGATTCTGTAAGTATGACTATGTCAGGCTTGACTAGTTGCTTTGACTAGTGTGACTGCTGAGAGATTTCAGGAAATTGGATTAAAGAGGTAGTGGACTATATAGACATTAACAGCTTGAGGGTAAAACTAGCACTGAGTAAGAGGTATATGCCCATACCTGCCCTGAGTTACATTATCCCATTCAAACTTAAACTTGTTAATGGGAATAACAGGATACCCTTATTCAGCCAGGATGATCCACTCAAGATCCATTGTCCACCGGTACACTCTTGTCTGGCCAGCCATTAGCCCATTATGGAGTCTTATGGTCTGTTTTGTCCATAAGTTGGAGGTTAATTGCATATTCATAGCATGGCCCTGTTCTTTGGTGTACATGGGAGTGGGCAATCAAAAGTCCAGATAACGATGATGAGTTCAAGTCTTAAAACATCTTGACAGAACCATCTTTGAGGGGCTGGGCGGAGCTCAAAGTGATAAAAGAAACCTGTTTGAACAGATGGGAGGAAGAAGGATTTGGAGAACGATCGGGAGAGGCCATGTAAAACTGCCACAGAGACAGGCTTTCAGACAGGGTCTGAAAGAGCCTTATTACCTGCCGGAATATGTTCTGCAATGCAAGTATCATTTTTGCCTGCTTGTGTAAGTGGAGTTGAGAGCTGTATATTCATTTTGTGTGCTGTTTAATGGAAAATCATGTGCTAGGGTTAAGAGGTGCGTGCATTTAAGCTGTTCTTGTTAGGTTTGAAGTTTAAATATTGTTTTTCTTTTGTTATTTGAAAAATGTATTTGAAAAATAACCAAGCCCTCTTTCTCCAGCAGTCACTACTGGAGCAAATCAGTTTTTAAAAATTTTTAAATGTCCAATATCTTCGCCACTTTTGGGCTCTGGTCTGGTGTCTGTGGGGAAGCAGTCACAATTTTGGCATAAATTCCCAAATATTAGTAAGGAAGACTTTGCAGGGTCAACAGGACTGTGTATGGCATTGTTATTTCCGGTACGTAACACAGTCTGATACTGTGTGGTCCATCTAATTTTGTAACAGTTTTATATAAATGAGAGACTTGTTAGGTCATCAGAGGGCACATAGGATGCATTTCTATGATTCTAGAGTCACATGTAGGCAGATTAGGTTGTGCAACTGAATGATGAGATATGTGGTCAGCAGATAGCCATTGAACCATAGAATTCATATGGAATTCACAGAACCATAGAACCACACAGTGCAGAAAGATGCCGTTTGCCCATCAAATCTGCACCGGCCCTCTGAAAAAGCACCTTACCTAGGCCCACCCCCCGTCCCTACTGCAATAACCCCATCTATCCTTCATATCTTTGGACACGAGGGACAATTTTATCATGGCCAGGCCATCTAACCTGCACGTCTTTCGACTGTGGGAGGAAACCTATGCAGGCACGGGGGAAAGTGAAAACTCCACACAGACAATCACCTAAGGCCAGATTTGAACCCAGGTCCCTAGCACTGTGAGAGTACAGTGCTAATCTCTGTAACACCATGCTGCCTAAGTTGTGCCAGTGTTGTGCAGTAGCCATATCTTGGCTGGCTCAAATGCAGCTGACACAGTGACGGTCACACACTGAAGGCACTTTGGCTGCTGCCAAGATAGTGGGCACATTAATTGTGCATGGCCAGACATTATTGTCTATGGCTTAACAATTACATTGTTCAGGCTTATTAATGTCAACTATATTGTTAAGGGAAGCAGGTGATGGATAATTGAAGATATAAATAGGGGATAGTTGGGACACTGTTAGCAAAACCCCCATCAACTTGTGAACTATGTGTAACTTAGTGAAGAGGGAATGGTATGCATAAAAAGCTTCTTATTGTGAGCAAATGTCTAGATGTAGGAAGAAGGGGATCTGCCAAGTGTGGAATGTGGTTTAACTGTGGTATTGCAAAAGGGAAGTGATGTATGGAACCAAAATATTTCTAAATTTATCATTAAACGTGTAACTGACGTGCCACATAGGCTAATTGCTTGGAGATCTGGAAGTTGACGGAGGTGAGTTAATGTCTTGTTGTCATGTAAGGGCTGAAGAACAAGATTGCAAGGTGGTCAGAACTTGATGAAGTTGCTGATAACTAAATGGTTGATAGAGACTGGTGAAAGGTCAACTGACTGTGACTGACGTTGAGGTGTATGCTGGGCAATCACTGAGCTTCAAAGAGGTAGGTTCAGCCTATCCAGATGTGATCATCCAGGCAACATGCATAGACAGGTTATTGGAAATTGTACCCTGAGGCACAATAGTAAACTAGCTCAGGATTAAGTAGTCTGATCAACTACTTGGAGAATGGAAGGAGAGAACTGTTCATTTGCTCTGTTCCAGCTCTTGGACAAACCCACATGGATGCTTAAGTATCAGTCATACTGAGTGTAAGATTTTGGAATGATAAATAAACAGACTGAATGCAAACCTTAATTTGGTCTTTAATTTTTGATATCCGGAATAAACCTCCGGACCAGAGGTAGGGGTTTAGCCCACAACAATATGTATGGGCGAGGAGCATTGAAACTGGACGAAGTCACCAATTTATTGTTCAGCAAAGGGAGGCTCTATGTCTTAGTTTTGATTTCACTTACGGCTTGAATCCTATTTAACAACCAGGTGAACTTTGAGGCAGTGGAATTCTTGAGGTTGCAATTTAAAGCAGAGCTAACATGCAATTCCCACAAAGCAAGGTGTGTGCAGTCAATGGTACCCTGCTTCATTGGGAAATCTATAATTTTGATAATGTTCCATGCTTGCCCCGCCTGCTTCTCTCTGGAAAGAAAGAGTGAAACCTAGTTAGCACTCAATGAATAAAGAGTGATTTCCCTCATGCAAAGATGGACAGCATACTGAGATGTAAATATCTCCAGCTCCAGCCAGGCACATAAACTTTATTGCAATGGCACAGATTTCATGAGGACATATTTAAACACTTATGCATAGTTTTTTGATAAGCTTGAGGCAGGACAATTACTGTTTGAATTCCCTGGGCAGATGTGGTTTCCTGTTAAGAACGTTTCTTCCTCTCCTCTTCCCTACGCCAGAAGATTTTCCTGCATTACATGGCTTCTGCTCATCTCCAACACATGTTGTATTCTGGGAATGGCTATGCACACCCATGTCTGGGAGCAATTGGTTTGTGCAGAAACCTTGAAGTTAGCAGAAAATGCTTTACGGCCACTCCTTGCAGACTTTGACAACCTTAACCTACCATAGAAAGCACCAGACATGTCTGGAATCAAACAAGAGCCAGACAAATTGAACCAGCAACTGAATTGTAAGTAGTTAATGACCTCTTAAAATGGCAACCGTGAGAGTGGGGTCCCTTCCTATTGTTGCACATTTATTCAGCTGTGCCAGTTTCAAAATTGCACGACTGTGATAAGCCAGTTTTACACATTGATTTAACACTGGGACTGTATACTTTTGGCCAACATTCATTGCTGTGCACACAAACACGTTAATCGACATGTAGGGCGGGATTTCCCACCTGTTCATGCCAGCAGGATCCATGGCCTGCCATCAGCGACTCCCCCACAGCAGATCCCCCGGTGGCAGAGTATGTGAACAATAGGAAACCCCATTGACAGCAGCGGGACTAGAAGACCCCGCTGCTGTCCAATGACGGGCCACCTCTGCCGCCACAAAACACACCGCACAGGGGGGCGGGGGGGTGGAGAAAATCCCACCCATAGTTTCCAGAATGACTTCATTAGACGGGGCATCAAGTATAAAAACTGGCAAGTCATGCTACAATTGTATTGCCTACGGGGAGAACATGCAGACTCCGCACAGACAGTGACCCAAGCGGGAATCAAACCCGGGACCCTGGTGCTGTGAAGCACCAGGGCTAACCACTGTGCTACCGTGCCATGCTCGGACTTTTTTTATTAGACTCTGACTGTTTTCATTAGATTGATGGAGGTTGAGGGGTGACCTGATGGACGTCTACAGGATTATGAGGGACATGGATAGAGTGGATGGGCAGGGAATCCTTCCCAGGGTGGAGGGGTCAGTCACCAGAGGGCATAGGTTTAAGGTCCATGGGGCAAAGTTTAGAGGAGACGTGCGAGGCAGGTTTTTTACACAGTGGGTGGCGAGTGCCTGGAACACATTGCCAGGGGAGTTGTGGAAGCAGATACATTAACGGCGTTCAAAAGGCATCTTGACAAATACATGGATAGGATGGGTATAGAGGGATACGGCACAAAGGAGTGCTGAGGGTTTTGGCCAAGGTTGGTATCATGCTTGGTACAGGTTTGGAGGGCCGAAGGGCCTGTTCCTGTGCTGTATTGTTCTTTGTTCTTTGACTCATCCAAAAGTGTGCCTGTATGTCAGCGACTCCACATCAGGTTCATACATGAGCTGATACTCATCCAAATGTTGTGCCAATACAAGGAATAGGAAATTTGGAAGGCAACTATAAATACAACAAATTAAATAAAAGACCCTTCACCAATGTGTTTTCAACATGAATTATTTCTGTCAGTTGAAATTCAGCTTGGATGCAAGTGTTTCTGCATCTGTGCCCAATCCATGTTTAAAAATCAGATTGACATTCTCCATGTGTCTGCGTGGGTTTCAGCCCCACAACCCAAAGATGTGTCAGGTATTGGCCATATCTTTTTATTAAAACAGTAAAAAATATATACAAGGCCAAACGGTACAAACACTAATTTAGTGTTGGAGAAACAGGGTACCCTCCCCTCAGTACCAATGTACGGGGAGGGGGGGGGGGGGTGGATACTCTGATTATTCAAACAGTTCACAACAGTTTTCTACAAAAAAAACAAATGGTACAAGCACTAAACTTTGCGCTGGTTAGACCAGATGCCCGCGCCTCTGTGCCCCGTAATTGGAAATTAAAAGAATTGGGTACTTTAAATTTATTTTTTAAAAATTAGATTCGCTGGTAATTTCAGTATTTGAGCAGTTGTTTCTCTTTATTGTCATGCCAGAAGTCCTTACTGGCCTCATCGCGTATGATAATCTATCCATTTCTTACATCTATGTGCTGGTTTGAGTAGTAATGGACTTAACACTTGCAAGAACATTTAAAAACCCATTAGTATAATCATTGCCTCACAGCACTTTTCACTCTTTGGTAATTTAATTGGTTTCACCCTGGTAAATCCATGAATTTTTCAAAGTTCTTTGGTTCAACATATCAAATTAAAGTCAAGTATCTTCTGAAAGAACTTGACTAAGCCCAGTCTCTTTTTACTTCACATTGTGGTAGCAATCTTTAAATACTTCACTAATCTTTAGAAGTTCAATGCTATGTTCTTCATTATCTTTTGTATTTGAAATCGCTGCGGCACATTCTGATTCTTTCGGTTGATTGCTAATTGTCTGCAGGCTCTGTTCCTCGTTTCATTTGATAGATTGCACCTATAGTCTGGTAAGCAAATATAGCATTAGTTTGGACTCCAGTTTAGTCAAATGTTGATATTTGTCACAATTGGACGTCCCACTTTATCTGTTTCTAATTCATTCATTTATAAGAGTTTTTTAATATCTGAGCCAATTTAGCTTTTTTTTTGTCCTGCTGCGTAAGCTAATTATCTTTCATTTTCATACAGATTAACAGCCTCCCGTATCACACAATTAGACCAGGTCAATTTTTAGATCTCCCAATAATTTCAGTAAAATGAAAGTTCATCCATTGTTGAACATTCATCTGATGGATTTGGGGTAATGTAAGGGGGTGAAACTATGATTGTAACTGGGAAATGATTAGAATTTTGCGATTGTTCGATATGAATGAATCCATTATCATTTTCTAAATGTCATAGAGAAAATTAATTGAAGAATGTCAATGATGGAAGCGACCACAAACTCTAAAAATAAGAACTTGCAAGCTCTGCATATTCCCCCATCTACCCCACCTGTCAGCATGCAGCTTGTGTCCCTCTACCTCTGACTCTGACCTCCACACTATTCATCAGAATAAGTTTAGTCATATCCAGGGTGAGGAGAGTTAAACAGTGCTGTGTTTGGGTTTGTGCTGAAATCCATCAACATTAATATTTTAAGCCATTGTGGTAATTTAATTGCTAGACCCATCAGGAAGCTCAGATATTGCAACAATAGCATATGCTGAGGCTAACAACGTTTTCTTGCATGGTCATCCCCACAGTAAGAATAACATTTATTTTAATGACCAGACTCATAGATTCATTTGTTCTTGTGTTCATACTGATGTACCAGGATTGATGTTGTCTCTGCTGTAGGAGACAGTAGATCCTTGCCCCAATCATTCATTTCTGAGCTTTTAATGACTGATTCCATTGGGAAACATTCCATACTGCACAATTATTTTCTTGGGGTTAGGAATTCATATTATTATATTGAATTATTCATACATTTTAATTCATTTGTGTTGTCGACAGGGTAGAGATGATAGGGCTGGCTCCCCTTTTTCACCTCTTGACTGACTGAAGACAGCAAATGATTTAAAATGATATGCTTGTGTTGCCAATCGGCACCGGAGACGCCAATATGATGCTCTTTTTAATGAGTGGAATACTATCCCATCAGCGTCACCAATAATGTTGCCAAATTAACCAGATATGGCAGTTATTAATGATAATATTGCTTTTCAGAGTCGCCAGGTATCAAATGATACCAGCACAAGGCTTTACCGGATCTCGATCAAAGACCAAACAACCAGTCAGTCAGTTAAAGTTCAAAGATAGTTTATTTACACACAAGGATTACTTCAACATGCAACATAAAACACTACAAGTTATACTACACCTAACAACTACAATAGCCTATACTTAACTTCAGGGCAATCTGTTATTTGCAGATGAACAAGGCCTTTGTTCAGATCTTGCGTGGCTGGGTAGAAGAAGTGGCTTTGTTTCTGCTGGGCTCATCCATCTGGTAGCGATCGTTGGTCTTGAACTTGTCTTCTGGTCGTAATGCTACACTTGGTTTTAGGCATAGGCCAGGGCCAAGAGAGACCAAACACATGGCTGTGTCTCTTTTTATCCCTCTGGGATTTCACACTCTTTGGGACAGTCCTTAGCTTTGGTCCCAATAATTCGACAGGCTTCGATCACTGCCTTCGATTTTGGCCAATAAAGGGGCGGGTGCCTTGATGGCTGGGCGTGTCCTGAGCAGTCATTGACCTTGGCTGTTTGGGCTTTCTCAGCAAAGGGAGTGGCGCCGGTTAGTCTGCATCTGTGTCGGTTACCTGAGTACAGTCCTTTTGTTCTGGGGAAATGGGCCATGAGAATGCAAACGAGCGGGGGATTCGATCACGTCTAGCTATCTGGGTTGCAAATACACACACAAGCTCTGAGTGTGTCTGAGTCCTGGGTTGGCCATAATTCTCATGGTCCTTTTCAGGTGGCCATCTGAGATAGCTACATCCCGTCCTCTTGATACTGAATGTGATGCATGGTGGATCACACTGTTGATCCCTCATCCGTCCTTGGTGTGCCGGTTACCCTTGGTCAAGGACAGGTTCTACACTACTCTGTCCTATGTTTTGGATCATTTACCTAAGTTTTATTAACACATCATACATTCATAATCTCTCACGGGTCACCATAAAACATTCAAATATTACACATTTAACTTATTTGCACAAGGGAATATCTAACTATCACTATCAAAGCTACTCTCATGCTGCTGGCAAATATAAACAGGAACTTATGTACGATCCAAAATTTTTAAACCAAAGGCAGCATCACATTTCTACTTAACTTATCAACATTACAGAGGTGTACAATCTTTATTTTTATCGGTGGTTACATTGTTTGTTGGGTTGGATGAATTCCGAAGAAGGAGGCTGGGAGTGTATATATCGGGGAGCGTGAGGCTCTTTTATGCCATTTGCGGAGTCTAAGGGCGTAATTCTCCGCTCCCGCGCCGAAGTGGCCACGCTGTCGTGAACGCCGTCGAGGTTCACGACGGCGCGAAACGGCCCCGATCCCGACCGATTCAGGGCCCGAAAATGGGCTAGGATCGGGGCCGCGAGAAACTCGGGGGGGTGTGTCGCGAAGGCCGCATCGTCACCGCGCGACACCCGAATGACGCGGCGCTGCGTCATAAATGGCGCGATCCGCGCAGACAGGACCCGGAGGAGAAGAGACGAGATGGCTAAGCCCCGACGAGCCGCACCGAGGTTCCGGGACACGGACCTGGACACCCTGCTGGATGAGGTCGAGCACAGAAGGGACACCCTCTGCCCAAGACGTGGGCATCGCCAGCCATCCAGCGCGGTGAGGCGAGGTTGGCACCGCAGTCAGTGCTGTGGGGCAGACCCCCCCGGAAGGGGGAGCAGTGTCGCAAGAAGCTGCACGACCTCACTCGGGCTGCCAGGGTAAGTGCCATGAGGGTGCCCCCAGCCCCCCCCCCGGCACGGGGGTGGGGGGTGAAGTGGGGTGGGGGGGGGCCAGGGGAGGTTGGGAGGGTTGGGGGGGATTGGGGCATCAGGGGCGGTGGTGGGGGGTCAGGGGGGATTGGGGGGGGTCAGGGTGACCAACGATCTACTCGACCCACATGAGCCACGGGACCCCCCCCCCCGGAGCGATGCCATGGCGTGCTGTCTCCTGAACCAGCAAAAATGTAGTCTATATCTGCATGCCCTGATGATACCCGCCTAATTGTGATGCTTTATCCACCCCCCCCCCCAGGACAAGACAGCTCACAACCAGCGTGAGCGTATGAGAACCGGAGGGGGTTCTCCTGTCCTGCACCCCCTAACCGTTCATGAGCAGAGGGCCCTGGACCTCGCTGGGGGATCCGCCACCCGGGAGGTCGCAACATGCCAGGTCGGAGGCGCAGAAGCAAGTGAGAGAACCCTGCATGTCCTCCCCACCCCCAACCCGTCATCGCCCCCTCACACTCTGGCCACTGCACCCTCGATCCCATCCCCCCTCACACACTGGCCACTGCACCCTCAATCCCCTCCCCCCTCACACTCTGGCCACTGCACCCTCGATCCCCTCCCCCCTCACAGTGTCTAATGAACCCCGAATCTTTATGTTCTCCAGGGCCACTCACCGAACGTCCAGTGACATCTCGCCCAGGAAACAGTGGAACATCGGCAACCGCAACTGCACCCAGGGACGCACGACAGAGGTTGGCAGTCGGTCGGACAGGAGGGCAGGCCTCTCAGTCTGGGACGCAGGACAGGGACGCTCAGACCACCGAGAGAGACAATAGTGAGGGGCACAGGGTGGACATTCATGTCGAATCGCACATCACGGCCACACACCCGCTGGAATCACCTGGAGGTCAAGACGACATGGCCCGCATGGAGCTTGCGCCGGGCAATGAGGGTTCCAGTACACACCAGACTTCCTGACGGACGATGACCTCGAGCTCGCGGCACTGCTGTTTCCCACATCATCCACCATCACAGAGACACTCACCTCGGTTGGGCAGATAAGTGATGAGGCTCCCGGGTCACTGTCTGGTACGCACCCCACAGCCGAGACGGTACAGCAGGTGGAGTTTGGAGCAGCCGAGGGGCTGGACGGTCGGAGGGCAACCCAGGCCCAGCAAACAGCTGCCACCCAGACGGTTCCCGGGTTCCTGGATGTAATTGACCCACCCGGACAACCGATGCATGTGGACACCCAGGGACTGAATAACGGGATTTGGGCCATCTTCCAGGACCTGCACACGCAGTTGGAGGAGTCCATCCGCATCCAGGAGCAGGGAGTGGTGCCGCTCATCGCAGCCACCCAGGCCGACACCGCATGGGTGGCGTCCGCGGTGGAGGCAAAGGGTGAAACGGTTTCGGCCATGGATCAGGTTCTGCAAGGCATTGGGCTTAACGTGCACACGTCATCCATGGCCCAGGAGAGGGCTGCCCTCTCACAGGTAGCCATGCGCCAGAGCCAACACGACATTGCCGCCGCTCTCCGGGCCCTAGCCGAGTCTCACCATGCCATGGCCCTGTCCCAGCAAGCGATGGCACAGTCCCAGCAGTCAGTCGCGGAGAGCATTGACCACCTGGCGCACGTGATGGTTGGCGTCGCGCACTCACAGGTTGAGATAGCACAGTCTCTGGCAGGAATGTGGCGCTCCCTAGGCTCCGTCTCGGCGAATATTCGGACCGTGGTCGATACGGCTGCAGGCTGCCAGGACTGGCAGCGCCAGGTGTCGGTGGTGCGACAGGGCATGTCTCCGAGCGCATCTCCGTCCCACAGTGAGGCCCGGGGGCCACCGGGCTCCCCGAGGGAGGAGGAGGTTCTGGGGCCCGTCCCGGTAGCTCCATCAAGGGACCTCGCGGTACACTCGGCCTCCCCCCGTTCCGTCCCTAGCGCATCTGGTGGGGAGCAGGCAGGTCAGGGTGGCACAACGCATCCAGCACGCCCGCCGAGCAGCCTGGCCCATCGAAGCCGAGCTGCCCCAGGAAACGCGTGCCGACGGGGAGCCATGTCGAAGGACGTGATTCTCAGCAGTCCGCCTCCACTCCTGCTGTACCATCTGGGAACACACCTAGACGTAGTGGTAGGGCCCGTAAGGCAAAGACGTTAGGCATGTAAGAAGTTGGCACGGGTGCAGGGCATAGTTTAGTTGTAGTGGGTAGGGCACCTATGTTAACCACACGAATAAACTCACTGTTGAATTTGACTTGTGTTCTATGTCCGGTGCCAGGGGGCTCGTGAGGGTGCCCGATTGGCGTAGTGGTATACGAGCGGTTCAAGGTCTGTTCAGGATGTGCTGACCCTTTCCCCCCCGCCTCCCATAATCGGACACCGTTGTCCTCGGCACACCGACGCCAGCCACCCCACGGGCATGTGGTGAAATATGGTGGGGGGCAGAGAAACAATATGTTACACGGAGGTTCTTCCACACCTCGCCAGCCGGGTTGTATGGGATACCTGTGTGCCCCGGTGGGATGGTCGCGCTGCAGATACGCACCCAGCCTAACATCTGGTCACTGTCTGTGTCCAACGGTCAGTTCACACCGTACTCCTCACCAGTGTGCCAGTCGCCTGTGCCCATCAGCCACACGGCAACCTGCGGCCATGTCCTCGTCACCGTCCTGCCATATCAGGGCAGCTGACATGTGGCATCCGCGGATGGACGATACCATCCACACTCTCCCTCACCCCCCTCCCACCTGCACACTCTCCCGCACCCCCCCACCTGCACACTCTCCCGCACCCCCTCCCACCTGCACACTCTCCCTCACCCCCCCTCCCACCTGCACACTCTCCCACACCCCCCTCCCACCTGCACACTCTCCCTCACCCCCCACCCACCTGCACACTCTCCCTCACCCCCCTCCCACCTGCACACTCTCCCTCACCCCCCTCCCACCTGCACACTCTCCCCTACCCCCCTCCCACCTGCACACTCTCCCTCACCCCCCACCCACCTGCACACTCTCCCTCACCCCCCTCCCACCTGCACACTCTCCCGCACCCCCCCCACCTGCACACTCTCCCGCACCCCCTTCCACCTGCACACTCTCCCTCACCCCCCCTCCCACCTGCACACTCTCCCACACCCCCCTCCCACCTGCACACTCTCCCTCACCCCCCACCCACCTGCACACTCTCCCTCACCCCCCTCCCACCTGCACACTCTCCCCCACCCCCCTCCCACCTGCACTCCGTTCCCTCACCCCCCACCCACCTGCACACTCTCCCTCACCCCCCTCCCACCTGCACACTCTCCCTCATTCCCCCACCCACATGCACACTCTCCCTCACTCCCCCTCCCACTTGCACACTCTCCCTCACCCCCCACCCACCTGCACACGCTCCCTCACCCCCCCTCCCACCTGCACACTCTCCCTCACCCCTCTCCCACCTGCACACTCTCCCTCACCCCCCTCCCACCTGCACACTCTCCCTCACCCCCCTCCCACCTGCACACTCTCCCTCACCCCCCATCCCACCTGCACCCTCTCCCTCACCCCCTCCCACCTGCACACTCTTCCTCACCCCCCTCCCACCTGCACACTCTCCCTCACCCCCCCTCCCACCTGCACACTCTCCCTCACCCCCCATCGCACCTGCACCCTCTCCCTCACCCCCCTCCCACCTGCACACTCTTCCTCACCCCCCTCCCACCTGCACACTCTCCCTCACCCCCCTCCCACCTGCACACTCTCCCTCACCCCCCCCCCCCCCACCTGCACACTCTCCCTCACCCCCCCCCCCCCCCCACCTGCACACTCTTCCTCATCCCCCCTTTGGCCGCAGCCTTCTCGGGGAAGCCGACCCGGTCTCCAGGAGCTGCGGAACAGTCCGCTCACTTCCTCCCTTCTCAGCGTCAGCCAGCACGACTGGCTGACGACTTTAAATAGCAGGTGTGACTTCGGGACTTCGGCCCATCCGGCCCTGAGAATAGCGGGGTGGCTATGTGGCTTCCCTCATGGTGCTGCTTGCACGCCAGACGGCCAGACGCCAGAGAAGGTGGTGCCAGCATTGTGAACAGAGGCTCAAGGCAGCAGCCCCTGTGCTGGTCCCGCCCCACACCCTAAGAACCCGGCTGCCCATCATGCCAGGGAGGGGCCCAGAGGGGGAGGCCGGTGACGGCCCAAGGTGTGCAAGCTTTGCTGGTCTTTCGAACTGATGTTGGGCAGCATGTGCCACAGGAGACTCCGCCTCACCAAGGAGATGGCACCACATTGAGGGGGAGGATACCCGCTTCCGGCACACTGCAGTACACCCCCAGAGGGTCACCTGCTTTGTGGTGGTCTGTTGTGCCCTCCACAACCTGACACAACAGCAGGGCGATGTGCTGGAGGTGGAGGAGGTGGAGGAACATACGGCCACAGAGGATGAGGAGCCAGATTAGGAAGGGTTGGAGGACAAGCTCAGGGAGGACCTGCGGGATCAGATGGAGGGTGCAGGGCAGATGGCGGCACTCATCCTTGCCCGTTTCTCATAGAATGTGGCTTTGCCCTCCATCACACCCAGTCTCCTCATTCCACCTATCATCTCCCACAACTGTTTTATCCACACTCCCCCACCCCCCATCGTCCTGTTCCACCCTCCCATGGTCTGTGTTACATCACTCCAGGGTGATGGGACTATGTCAGCACTGTCAGCCGGTCAAAATACAGGTTGATGATAACATGCTGTGAGCGAGCTCTGGTGCTTCTCAATCTATGCAATAGTCTGACTCCTGTCTGACTGCTGAGTGTAAGTGCACAACCATCACCAGCATGTTGTATGTCTTGGGGGAGGGGGGGGAATGCCTATTAGCAGGGAGCCTGGGAAGGGGTGGGGAGCAGGTCTAGTAGCAGGAAGCGCAGGGGGCTTGGGCCTGGGAATGACGGAGTGCAATTGGAGGAAAGGGGGGTGCAGGTCAACCCACAGTGCGAAATAACACGACAGAGGCTTTGCATGTCTCGGGTGTAATGAGTTTTAATGGTGTACAAGTACAGTAGTGAGCCCAACTGCACATGGGCCACCACCTCGAGTCTCTGTTGACGTTGCTGCTGCCGCCTTCTTTGGTGTCTGGCCTGCCATCAGAACTGCAAGGGCAGCCTCCGCCAGGTGCAAGATATCATCCATCTCATGTAATATTTGTAAGGAATTGGAGAGAGTGAGAGACTGACAACCAGCGGTGTCATCTACCCTGGGAGCCTCCATTCCCCCATTGCTTCCCCCCCCGCTCCCCGCCAAATCTCCTGCTATCTGACATGCCCTCCCATGCACTCCCTGCCGCAGTGGGGGCCCTGGACACTGGACCCCACACCCTCTACCCCAGACACTGTGCATAACTTTATCTGAACTGGGCTCCGACTCTGGGTGTTCGGATGTTGGCTGCTGGGTCTTTAGTGTTGCTTTATGTAGTGTTCAGGCACAGTATCAAGGCATTATGGTCCGACGGGCATGCCTGACAATAACTCCCACACGCTACAAGCCAGTATATCAGCTTTCCAAAATTATTCGAGAGTATGCTACTTGATAAAAATGGGTCTGAAATTCCATTTAAGATAGATACAGGAGCATACACAAATTTAATAACAGAAAAGGATTTAAGACAAGCATACAGCACACCACAAACAAAGCAATCAACCTGTCTATTGATCATGATGGAAATACCATAGCCACGAGAGGTTCCTGCTGTCTCATTGTTCAGAATGGTGACATCAGTATGCCAATAGACTTTGAAATAGTAGAAAATGACAAATCATCGCTACTTGGGGTGGATGCTTGTGATAAATTACATTTGGTTAAAAGAATACACACAACCAATAATTCAAAAGTCACGCTTTAAGAGCCAAGACAAGAATTAGTTGTTGCTGATACCTTATCAAGACCTACAAATAATAGTGATACCAAAATTTCAGATATAGTACACATTCTGGAAGCACAAGCTTCATTTGTTGCAGAAATACTACCAGTGACTGACAACAAGTTACGTTTCATAAGAGAAGAAACTGAGAAGGACTTGACACTCCAAAGGGTAATCAAATACCTGAAAGAAGGGTGGTCCAATGGATGTTGCTCCAGTTTTCGCAGTGTCGATGATGACCTCACTGTAATTAATAGATTCCAACTCAAAGGAGACAGAATAGTTATTCCCTCCTGCCTAAGAAAAGATATCTTGGAACAGGACACGAGGGTCACTCAGGAATTGCAAAATGTCATAGACGAGCAAGACAATCTGTGTACTGGTCTGGAATCAAGAAGTATGTGGACAATCATGTGATGGAATGTAGCATTTGTTAGATGTATCAATCTGCACAGTGCAAAGGAGGTTGGAAGAAAATGAAGTTATCACCTATCCATGGCTGCAAGTTGGAATAGATCTATTCTACTTTAAAGGTCATAACTGTTTAGTCATTATTGACTACTATTCCAACTATCCTGAGGTTATTACGCTTAATGATTCAATGACTCGATCTGTAATCCGAGCAGCAAAATCTGTTTTTGCTTGACATAGAATTTTTATCATAGAATTTACAGTGCAGAAGGAGGCCATTCGGCCCATCGAGTCTGCACCGGCTCTTAGAAAGAGCACCTTACACAAGCCCACACCTCCACCCTATCCCCATAACATGGCCATAGCATGGCCAATCTACCTAACCTGCACATCTTTGGATTGTGGGAGGAAACCGGAGTACCCGGAGGAAACCCACGCAGACATGGGGAGAACGTGCAGACTCCTCACAGGCAGTGACCCAAGCCGGGAATTGAACCTGGGACCCTGGAGCTGTGAAGAAATTGTGCTAGGGCAGCATGGTAGCATAGTGATTAGCACAATTGCTGTCTGTGCGGATTGGCCATGCTAAATTGCCCTTAGTGTCCAAAATTGCCCTTAGTGTTGGGTGGGGTTACTGGGTTGTGGGATTAGGGTGTGGGCTTGGGTAGGGTGCTCTTTCCAAGAGCCGGTGCAGACTCGATGGGCTGAATGGCCTCCTTCTGCACTGTAAATTCTATGATTCTATGATTCTATGACATGGAATTCCATGACACGTTGTCTCTGACAATGGTCCTTGCTTCACCAGCTGGGAGTGAAAAATGAAAATCGCTTATAGTCACAAGTAGGCTTCAAATGAAGTTGCTGTGAAAAGCCCCTAGTCGCCACATTCCGGCACCTGTTCGGGAGGCTGGTACGGGGACACAATTTGCAGAAAGCTTTAATTTTATCCATATAACATCAAGCCCATTGTACCCCCAATCCATCGGCAAAAGCTGAGAAAGGCATAGGAATAGTTAAGAAGCTATTACGCAAAGCACCAGATGACAACAAAGACTTATCATTAACATTGTTGACATACAGAGCTATTCCATCGTCATCAGATGTTGATGGGAAAGATAATTCATACCACGTTACCAGAAATAATGATTCAGAATGTGAATGAACAAGAACTACATAACCGACTAAGGTTACAAAAAGGAAAACAAAAAGACTACTGCAACAGGCACACAAAAAGTTTTACGCCGTTATAAGAAGGAAACTACGTCAGAATACAAAATCCTGATAGTGGATGGTCACATGTTTATAAAAACAAAGAAAAGATATTTGTTCTGGGTGTGCTGTAAACTGCTCTGTAACTGTCCAGACAATGGAAGCATCATGCTGATAGTTTGTTCCACCAGATTATTGGCTCCCGTGTTAGCTTTGTGTCCAACAGGAGACATGAACCATCTCCAAAAGTGATAGGTAATTTGTATC
This sequence comes from Scyliorhinus torazame, assembly GCF_047496885.1. Taxonomy (NCBI): domain Eukaryota; kingdom Metazoa; phylum Chordata; class Chondrichthyes; order Carcharhiniformes; family Scyliorhinidae; genus Scyliorhinus; species Scyliorhinus torazame. The sequence goes on along the minus strand of NC_092714.1, from coordinate 92,558,822 downwards.
ACCCAGTAGCTAGCTTGTAACTTGATGGTCTAGTTGGAAAGAAAGACAGAAGAGGGGACTGGTGCACAACATATGAATCTTCAACTCCATGAACGTTGCTGAGGTTATTGGTAAAGTTCTATGATGGACACTATCCTTAGGTTATTGTCACTCTCACACCCCCACACATATTCTCGAACATTCCAATAGGACATAAAACAGCATTAAATGTTCGACATTATGAGAAAGTTCAAATAGATATCTGGCAATGAGACATGAAGTTGCAATTAAACTAAATGCTTGCTCCAATGCCATAAACAATGACAGCAAAACTTAGTCAGTTTTCAATATCATAGGAAATTCAAGACTTAATCAATGCCTTGTTTTATTCTTTACATTAATGATTAAAAATAAAATCAACGGCATATGCAAAGTTGGTTTAAGTTGTACATTATTGCTGGTTGCTTTCTTTAGACATATTGCCAGTAAACTATTGGAAAACATGGGTAAAATAGATGAACGATACAAACCAAGGGTGTTTAGTATCACTCAGTTGGTACTGTGACTATGTCAGTTACATTTTGTTGCGATGGAAGAACACAGGAAAATATTAATAGTCCTATTAGTCTAATAGTCCTAAATATTTCTATTGTTGGATTAGTTGATAATTATGCCTCTAATATTCAAGGATGTCATTTTAACATCTCAATTTTTTATTACTTTCTACACAAATGATTCTTTTAATGAGCCCTTAACATCAACTATTTCTGTCACAGTTATTTTGTTCAGGAGCAGTAATAGTGTTTGAAATAAAACATTTTAATAACTGAATGCTGCATCTTTTAAAATCTAGCTCATTCAGAATACTCTCATAAGGCAGTCTCAATCCATCATGATGTTTCCACATCAGCTTTATCAGTGCCTTATTAATGGCAATGGATTTCCACCACTCCTAGCTTAGTAATTCTCTTCAAAAATGTCTATCCTGTCTCTTAAAACCATTTATGGCCCCAAGGTACAAATTTTTTTTAAAATGTAACAGTGATTGAATAGCAGTTAAGAACTTCCTCATGTATTGTGCAAGGGAATTGAGTAAAAGCAGTTCAATGGAAGGACTTGACCTAATGGTCTCCTCCTTCAATCAAACGACATAAACTCAATTCTCTGGTTCAGTTCAGGGGGGTATTCTATTTTACTTAAGCATTTGTGATGAACCCAGATGTCAAACCTGCATATCCAATTTTCGGATTTAAAAGCTGTGTGAAATAAACTGTTCATCTACTCAGCAGATATTTTCTTTTGCAATCAGCTTCCTTCTTTCATTCTTAATAACCTCAGTCGCAACTGCTGCAGTCTTTTGTAGCTCTATGATTGAAGTTTAGATTGGTCAATATCCTTAATGCACATCTCTAATTTATTTTCCAAAACCTGGTCACAAGTTATTTTTTTCTATTGTTACTGTTTCCTTTCCCACGTGTTTGTTTTTATTGTTGGGCTAATCATTAAATGTGGTGACAAAGGTAGAGGATTTTTTCCAATGAACTCTTCTTTTCCATGGGGGACGGCGTTACAGTGGTCATCACTGCTGCCTGCAACACCAGGGACCTGGGTTTAATTCCAACCTTGGATGAATATCTGTGTGGAGTTTGCACATTCTCCTGAAGTCTGCGTGGATTTCCTTTGGGGGCTCCGCTTTCCTCCCATGGGGGGGGGGGGGGGGGGGGTGGGGGGGGGGGGGGGGAGAGGTGGTCCTAGGTAGGGTGCTCATTTGGGGGGCCAGTGTAGACCTGATTGTCTGAATGGCCTCCATATGCACTGTAGGAATTCTATGGATTCTATGAATATGTATCTTCACACTATCTTGGCATTTCATAGCTTCATTCCTCTCACCGATGCATTCTACTTTATGCACGGAGATCTTTAAATTGTGAATGAAGTCTTCTGAGCAATGCAATAGGAACACCGGAACAGGAGGAGGTCATTCAGCCTGTTAAGTCTGTTCCACTATTAACTTGAGTCATGGCCGATCGGTACCTTAACTTCATTTACATACCTCTAATTATCTACCGTCATTCAATATGCCTCAAAAAGGTCACCCAACTAAAAGCTGTTGTTCTCAGTTTTAAAATTTTCAATACTTACAAATATTTGGTCAGAGAGTTCCAGATTTCCACTCCCCTTTGTGTGTAAAACTATTTCATGATTAAATTCCTAATAGCATTTCTTTTTACGAATATGTCCTCTTGTTCTGGATTGCCTCATCAGAATAGATAGTGGGCTTGACTGTACCAGCCTTATGGTGACAGAATGCGAGGTGACAGGCCTTGTAACATGATGGTGTAAGGCATCACAGGGGAGTCCAATGTTTTCTCTCTGCTGTGGGATATTCTCAATGGCAGGGGCCTCAATGGCACTGGCAACCACCATCCAGAGGTGAGTGGCAAATTACAACAATTAAGTTGCCCCTGCATATTAGATAAAACTTCTAACCTGGCTTTTGTAGGCACCTCAGCATGGAGGCTCCTTCTTCTTCTTCCTCCTGTTGCCACAGCAGTGGCCACCTACATGGTGCCACTGACAAGGCCACCAAAACTGCTGGCCCTCTGATTTGGCCGGCAGCTCTGGAAGGCTCATTGGTGTCTTCTCTTCGATGGTGCTCCTGGCCATCATCAACCAGGGACTGCTGTCAATATGCAGGGGCTCAGCTCCCACTTTCGGCAGGACTACTTACCTTTTGATAAATTTCAGTCTCGTTTGGGTGTATGTACTCTTCTAAATCTCCATATAATTTCAAAAATTGTTATTCTATCACCGCTCAAGACCTTATACTCAGAGATTATAAGGCAATTTTAGCAGCCTGTCCTCGTAATTTAAATCTGTAAGTCATGGTATCATCCTCACTCTCACTGATATCTGTTACTTGGCGCAGTCACAACTGCAGACTTGAGCAAGGACCACATTGCCAATGGTTATGAAGGTAACTATGGTGATGAACTTTTACGTGTCTGTCTCCTTCCAGGCTGTAACTGAAGTTTAATGTAACATTTCTTATTTTTTGGCCTGTCAGTAAAAATGGCTTCTTCAATCATATCGCCACATCCACAGGCTAGCAGATCATCCAGGATCACTTCCACTCCTGGAAGATCATTAACCATTGCATGTTGTCTGCAGTGAGACTCTTCCAGAGCAGTAAGACATGCTAAACTGCATGAGCAATCATCTGCACCGCCCATATAGCATCCAGAATGTGATCAGAAAGTTGCTGCTTTCATCTAACTTTACTTGCCACTATCCATCCTTTGGAACTCGCGTGGCAAAGATCTTTGCCTTGACAAGCTGCAGCAAAATTTCTTCAATGGTTTGCATGGAGTGATGAGATTTATTCAAAGCTTTATTGAGGTCCTTTGGATCTATGACCACTCTCAGCTTTCCATGTTTTTCACTGCTATAATGCTGCTAATCCAGTCTGCAGGTATCGCTTTCTTGATTACTTCCATCTTTTCAAGCTCTAGGCTAGACTTGATGACAGATGGAATTCTCCTCAGATGGTGCTGAGTTGGTCTCACACTCTCTTCCACCTCAAAATAATATTCACCAGGAAGACATCCAAGACTTATGAAAATATCTGCCATTTGTCAGGATCTGTTCAGCAGGCAATGGTATGGTACCTTGTGAAACACTACAAACTTCTTCTGCGAAATGGAGGTTACCAGTCCAAGCTTTTGACTCATTTCAGCTGAGATGTCGGGATTTTGCTCAGTGTCCATTATCTAGAACTGAAGATCTTCTTCCTTCATATTGCATTGAGTTTTCAACTTAGTCTGTCCTCTTGACGTGAGAATTGTTCCATCAAATAGCCTTAACTTTACCTGTATCGGCTTCATTTTTGAGTCACCATCTTGAGCAACTTCACACAGGTCTGTAAACCCCTGATGTTGCATGTAGCACTGGTCTCTATCTATGCAACATTTCACATGAACTTAATGTTCCCCTTCTGATCATCGTATAGAATTAAATTAAATTAATTTAGTGTTTCTGTGTAAGAAATTGTAAAGTTCATGATGAACAAAGGTGTTTGCATGTATGGGAAGTTCTGGTTTCATTTTAAAATGTGTTTCCATTGTGCTTAGAGAGTTTATGGCATGAAAAGTAGACAAAAGCCTAGAGAAAGAATGAGTTGTTACTTAGCAACTAGTGATCCATTCGCAGAAGGTGCTCAGCACATAGAGAGAGACAGCTTTCTAAACGCTGTCAGAAGCAGAACAATGGAGTAATGGGAAAGAATGGAAGTATCAGAAATTAAAGGACTGTTAGCTTTGGAAACCAGGAATGAAAAGAGAAATTCAAGGAAACTGAGTTAGAGGCATGAGAACGGAACATAGTACTGTTCATTGAAGTTAAAGGCAGATGAAAAGGGCAGACCTGATGAAGTTTGCTGATGAAAAGCCAAATAGCTGAAGCAATCTTAAGGTTGGTGATATCTGTGGCCTGTGAAGGCATAGGTGAAACAATTGTTTGGCAATTTGTGGCTCAATCCCTGAGAGATTGTGTAAAAAACATGAAAGCTTGAGGCTATTCAAAACAAAGGAATACTGAAAGGAAAGTTTGAAATTCTGGAGGTGGATCCTTGTTGAAAACAGCTGAGGGAAAGCATTGTTTTGTAAGAAGATTCAAAAGTTTGTCTTTTCAGAGTGGTGTTTGGAAACCTTTGTGTGACAATCAACTGAGGGAAATCTGAGGAGAAATCCACAGAACTTCAATTGGGTTGCATGTACCACTTGGTTTCAGAGTTAACCTGTTGGGTTACAAGGACTGTGTGTTTACTGAGAGCATTTGAAAAAGCGGGTGATGTTGATGCAGGTGATAGGATATGGCATTTGAAGATGATACTGACCTTGACCATTCGAACAAGGTCATTGGTCTTCTTGCAGCACCGCATCCAGCTCCTCAGAGTGTGACCACCATGACGGCCTCTCCAGCCACATTTTGACTGTATGCATGCAGGGTATCTTTTGCGACAATGGATATGGGACATCTTTGTTCCTTTCTTTCCCCTCCACCAAGACTTCAAATGCAAACTTTGGTATTCACTCTCTTTTCTGTTTTGTCATTCCTCACCTTTCGTATGGCAGATTTTCCTCAATTAATTAAGGCTCTCAGCACTGTTCTGGCCAAATACACCTCCTCTTTAAGAGCTGCTAACTTTCAGTGGTGCTGACTATTCACATGCATCTAGCCCAGCAACAGAAAAATCAGTGCTAGCTGGACACAGATCATTCAGTTGAACAGGCAGAACAAAGTTGGCCTTCTGCCTCTATTGCAATTAATAGGTGTACATTAATTTTGCATTGTGGTCCCAATTTTCAGTGGTTACTTTCCTATACCCCATCAACTGTGAAAATCTTCTTTCCTGAGGGTCAGTGCTTAAAACGGAATACAGAACTCCATATAGAGATTGAACAGTTTATGTCTATACTCTCTCGAGTTTAGAAGAATGGAGGAGCTGAAATTGAGGTATATAAGATGATTAAAGGTATTGACAAAGTAGACGTAGAGCCAATGCTTCCTCTTGTGGGGCAATCGAAAATGAGAGGTCATAGCTTTAGGATAAGGGGTAGCAGATTTAAAACAGAGGTGAGGTGAAATTACTTCTCTCAAAGAGTTGTGAATCTGTTGAATTCGCCTCTGAGTGCAGTGGGTGCCGGGATATTGAGTAAATTTAAGGAGGAGGTAGACAGATTTTTAATTAGTAATGGGTTGAAGGGTTATGGAGAAAGGGTAGGAGAGTGGAGTTGAGGCCAAGAGGTGATCAGCCAATGTATCATTGAACGGCAGAGCAGGCTTGAGGCGCTGAACTGTCTACTCCTGCTCCTAGTTCTTATGGAAGCTAACCAAGGCTTTGTATGACTGAAAAATCATTTCCTTGGATTTCCAACCCCCTTCAGATAAAGGTTAACATCCCAATAGACTTTTTTGATTCCATTTAGTATGTGCACGAGCTAGTTATATCCATCAGGAGACAATGCAGGTATACATAATATGATGTCACAAAATCTCTTCTTACCAAGCATCATGCATATTGCCCACTTATTTTTTTTAAATCCTTTTTCCCACGTTTGCACATGGTATAAATCTAATTGCCAACTCAAATCAATATATATCAAGCAATAATATATTATGATAATTATACCCACTCATCTTTTTCTTTTTACTGATCTGGAATTATTTATATTATCTACAGCTGCTGGGACGGCACAGTGGCACAGCGATTAACACTGCTGCCTGGTTTCCTGGGTTCAATTCTGGCCTCGGGTGACTGTGTGGAATTTGTACTTTCTTCCTGTGTGTGCATGGGTTTCCTTCGGGTGCTCCGGTTTCCTCCCGTAGTCCAAAGATGTGCAGGTTAGGTGAATTGGCCATGCTAAATTGGCCCTTAGTGTCCAAAATGTTAGGTATGGTTACTGGGTTACGGAGATAGGGGGGAGGTATGGGCTCAGGTTGACTTGATGGTTGAATGGCCTCATTCTGCACTGTATATTCTATGATTTTATGATTCTATGCTCACCATCTTCACTTATTAATCAGTTAGCTCCCAAAACAAACAAATCATTTCCACGATAACACAATGCAACAATTTACGAGGCTCCATTTGGGATGTGATGTGTTTTCAATGTTGCTGTTAAGTCCATGAGAACTTTTTGGAAGATATTCAAATAAAAATAGTCTTCATTATTTTTCTTGCACTTTATAAAGAAGAACCTGACAGGGATAACTGAGATAACTGAATGTTGGTTAAATGATTGAGAGAAAATACGACTTAGTGATGTGGAAGGTTACAAAAGCATTCAGATTGCATCCATCATCAATTGCATTAGCCGTACCACAGAAACTAATCTCAAAACGCAAGAAATGTTCAGACTATTCTGTTTCAGATAATCTTTGATTAAATATTTTATTTGCAAGCAATTGCTTTTTTGCTGATGAAAACGGGTAGTCATGAGAGAATGAGAGAAAATATGTTGATTGTAAAAATAAAAATCATGATATTACATCTCTGCAAAGCATTTCGGTTTATCCTTGAATTTTACATTATTCATTTGGCACATGCAGATTTACATTTTTAAATTTAATCCATCTTTCTATCAAAACTCTGTTTGATAAATTATGGATCAGGAATCCACTGCCAATGTTCAGTAGGCGTCAAACTAAGTCCGCTGTCGGGCACGTTTAGCGAAGTGTTTCTCGGTGGTGAGCTAAAGCATGGCAGCAGGAAATCACTCTCAGTGCAGTCTCAGCGGAGAGAAACTGCAGTGCCAAGAAACACCCCACTATCTAACGGCACTTTGCCATATTTGTTGGGGAGTTTATCTCCACCGAGACCACGCTGAGAGTGATTTCCTGCTGGCATGCTGCAGCTCACCAGCAGGAAAGGCTGTCCGCAGACTGGTGTGCCATTTTCACCGGCTGCCCCATCTCCCCCCCCCCCTCCCCCACACACTCCCTACTCCTTTCTGGCCCACCCCTCCATTTTACTGACTCCCCTTATCCCCATAACCTTGGGAAGTCCCCTGGTAACACCCCCCACCCCTGAGCCCAACCCCTGGCAGTGCCAAGGTGTCCAGATACCAGGATGCCACCATGCCCTGTCCCAGACCACACGGGGTCTCCAATGGCCTGAGCTACCCCGACGTGCCATTATGCCTGGTCCATGTTTGTGTGGACCAGTACTAAAAGGCGCCATAGCGAGGTCATGCTGGCATGGCAATTGAGTCCCAGGCACTGGGTGAATCCCAGGCTCATTTGAGTATTCAGATCTGTTTCTAGCCCAGTGAGGGCGAGATCCAGATTGCACCGGGCAGACTGGGTCAGGTGACTCCCGATCGGCCCGGCAGGAGCCCGATTTCCTGGTAAGATTAGGTTTGGGGTGAGCACTCAGACAGAGCACTTGGACTTTCTAGGAAGCTCTTCAGAACAAAGAGAGCCTCTTTTTTGAAAAATGCAGTTAGAAAGAACATCTGCTTAAAAGAGGAAACACTTCAAATTTAATGGACACCATAAATCTATAAAAATAAACAACAGACACCCTCCTTTGAAATTGTATGGACTTGTTAATGAAGAGGCTTGTAAAATGCAATGGGCCATGAAAGTGATTGTAAACTATGCAGTTCAAAGCTTTTAGAGGCGTGAAAAAAATTAACGCAAAGTAGAATTGACTGTGAAAATAGCACTGCAAAGGTTTCCACCACATTAAAGGGAAGACTTTCATTTTCTTTTGACATATCATTGCTATTGACATACTAGGCGAGAATTTGATAATTTTAAAGCCACAGAGAGAACACTTTCACCTTCACCTGACAGATCATTGAACTTGACATACTGGGAGAGACATCAAATTGTTTCAATATATTAGAGGGAAGCCTACAAACTAGAACATGACATGGTGAAAGACAATTTATTGATTTTCAAGTCTAGCGATGGGAAAACCTGCCAAACAATCCCCATCCTGGAAAAGACCACCGCCCTGAGCCCTTCCAGCCCAACTTGAGTGCAGGAAGGTGGGATTAGAAAGGGACCCTAGGTGTCCTAGGATTGGCATGGAGAAGATGGGCTCAATTCTGTACTGTAACTTTTCTTTGATTCTATGATTCTAACTCAAGCCTCACCCCACCGATCTCCACTTCCCATGAATGATCCAGCTCGGCTCCCTGGAGGCAAGTGTAGAGAGGGTACCCCTTGCCGTCCTTCAGAATTCATGGTGCATGGTCCCCACTTGTCAGGAAAGGCACCAATTCAGCCAGTGTGACCCTCAGCAATGGGGGCTGGAGTATCCCAGGAGATTGGTGAATTGAGCTTCCTGTCCAATAATGATATGGAAATTAAGCTTAATTAGGTGTTTGCGTGTTCCACCCAATCAGGGCCAGCAGGGCATGGTGGGCCAGGAGACTCGCACAGCATATGACGTCTGAATAGAATCCCTTGCGCCTGATTCAGTGGGCCAGCAAGATTCCCACCATAGGCCAGCGGCCTCAGAGATTCTCCCCTTTGTATTCCAAAGAGGTGCTTGTATAATATATGGGATGAATACCAATGCCACAAATAAATTAAAAACCAATTCAATAAAATAGAGATACAGGGCCAGGCAATATGTTTCACTTGCATGGTGAGGGAGTTTGTGGACTCAATTGTGGTTACTAGTGATCACATCTGTAGCAAGTGTTGTTGCTTGAGAAAAGTTGGCTCAGAGTTGATGAGCTGGAGTCTGAGCTACAGATGCTATGATACATAAGGGAGGGGGAGAGTTACCTGGATGCTTTGGTTCAGGAGGCAGTCACCCCCTTAGATTAATTACCATGAATTTGGCCAGTAGTCAGGGACAGGAGAGTGTGACTGTGAGTGAGGAAGATAGAGGGATCCAGGATGTAGGGTTGCAGGAGCCTCAGCCCTTGTCCTTGAGAAACAGGGGATAGATTCTTGCATGAGAGTATGGTCTGCAGGGAGGATGAGCAAATTGATCACAGCACCTTGGTACAGGGAGCATTTCAAGTGGGGAGAGAGAATAGAAGTTTAGTCATAATCAAGGATAGTATAATTAGGCACATAGATACTGATCTCTGACAGACAGATGTTTAAGTAGTAATGCGTTGAAGGGTTATGGACAATGGGCAGGAAAGTGGAGTTGAGGCTAAGGTGAGATCAGCCATGATCTTATCGAATGATTGATCAGACTCAAGGAGCTGAATTGCCTGCTCCTGCTCCTAGTTCTTATGTAATAGCCTTTGCCTCTGTCTTGCTAAAACAAATGTGCTTCAATACATTCTTTTTTAAAAGGTGTGTTTCCTATTGTTGTGCTTTTTTTCATACATTTTTATCTACTTATTTCTAATTTAAAATCTTATGACCTGTTTACAATGTAAACCACCAATGTAAACTCTTCACCCTATATTTGCACAATTTCCCTACTGGGGAATATCATGGGCAAAATTCTCCCCCAACGGCGCGATGTCCGCCGACTGGCGCCCAAAACAGCGCCAATCAGATGGGCATCGCGCCGCCCGAAAGGTGCGGAATGCTCCGCATCTTTGGGGGCCGAGCCCCAACATTGAGGGGCTAGGCCGACGCCGGGCGGATTTCCGCCCCGCCAGCTGGCGGAAATGGCGTTTGTTGCCCCGCCAGCTGGCGCAGAAATGGCATCTCCGGGCGGCGCATGCGCGGGAGCGTCAGCGGCCGCTGACAGTTTCCCGCGCATGCGCAGTGGGGAGAGTCACTTCCGCCTCTGCCATGGTGGAGGCCGTTGCGGAGGCGGAAGGGAAAGAGTGCCCCCACGGCACAGGCCCACCCGCGGATCGGTGGGCCCCGATCGCGGGCCAGGCCACCGCGGGGGCACCCCCCGGGGTTAGATCGCCCCGCGCCCCCCCCAGGACCCCGGAGCCCGCCCACGCCGCCTTGTCCCGCCGGTAAATACCTACTTTAATTTACGCCGGCTGGACAGGCAATTTCTTGGCGGGACCTCCCGGAGAATTGAGCGCGGCCCGATTCCCGCCCCCGCCGAATATCCGGTACCGGAGACTTCGGCGGGGGCGGGATTCAAGGCGGCCAACGGCCACTCTCCGACCCGGCGGGGGGTTGGAGAATGCCGCCCCCTATTACCATTTCTCTGTAAATGCTTTCAGAAAAAAGTTGAATAGAATCTTTTTCATTGATATATTTTTGAATCGGTAACTGACTTTTCTAATGTGCAACAAATACTCTAAAAATGTTTACAATTACTTGATTAACTTTATCCATCAAATTAACTTTTGTACCCTTTAAATAAATTCATTAAAGTTTTTATTTGAAGGCTCCAATCTCTACCAAAAACTCAAGGTTGGATTTGATATTTTGCCCACAGCTGTGATGCTGCAATCTGTGCACGTGTCGTGTACTTGATTTCCCAGAATGCATCAGTAAATAAATCACGTGTCCTGACTGAATAGTTCTGTTTCACTTCTAGTTTCTGCTAAACTATGTTTAAAAATTGTTGGAAAAAAATAGTTTACATGTTTCAAAATCTTTATGAAGATAAAGTTTACAATCAAAAGTAAAATACCACGAGACTGAGAAACCCAGCCATGTCACTGACCCAGGTCTCTAATTTTGGGGGCTTTGTGTCCCTCCACATTAACAGTATCTGTCTCCGGGCTACCAGGGAGGCAAAGGCCAAAATGCCAGCCTCTCTCTCCCCCTGGACCCCCGGCTCTTCCGACACTCCAAAGATCGCCACCTCTGGACTCGGCATTACCCGTGTTTTAAGGATCGGCGACATAGCCTTAGCAAAACCTTGCCAAAACCCTCCAAGCTTCGGGCATGCCCAAAACATATAAAGTTCGCCCGAAGAGGGTCAATGTTAGGTCCGGAGGTGGCAGCTGTTCGTCGACTTTCTCGGAGAAAATTAAAATGTCAGCAGATGCAGAAATCTAGGTGGGGGGGGGGGGGGGGGGGCGGAAGTTAGGCTATTGTTTCATTGATTGGGGGTGCGAAGAGCGTGATAGGGATGGAAATGTTTCATGTACCATGATTATGTTGCTGTTATTGTTATTATTATAAAAACTACAAATACCGTAATAAAATGTTTTTTTTTTAAAAGTAAAATACCACCGAATGATATCTGAAGGAAAAACGGAAAATGCTGGAAACGCTCAGCAGCTCTGGTAGTATCTGTAGAGGAAGAGCCAGAGCTAACATTTCAGATCTGTGACTATTCATCAGAACTAATGAAAGTTCATCTTGAGCAAATGAAAGTGGGGAGAGCGTCATGAATAACCAAAGAGATGAACTGTGATAGGGTGGAGGTCAGCTTAGATTATTTTTAAAAATATAAAGAATGGGACAAAGCCAAAGGGAATAATAATGGAATAAGTAAAAAAACAAAATATGTATCAAGCACCTGCCATTCATACCTCATCCAGACATGCATTTTGTTTCTTTAGGTATGCTATTACCATTCTCTTTCACTTTATGCCATGAAAGCTTTTGATATTTGATTTGTCATTTCCTCCACTCTATCACAAATCTTCCTTTTCCTTCATCTTCCCATCCTAACCACTTTCACTCACTCAAAACCCAATTAGCTACTGATTGATTTCTGCTGGCACTTGCTACAATACAATAAGTGTTTGTCCGTCCACAGGTAGTGATGTGGCACATGCTGAAGCACCTTTTCTTGACTACAAGGATTTTCCACAAACCACTTGTCCCCACACAAGGAGCTTGATTTTAGGAGGCAGGGGCTGACTAAAAGTTTTTGTCAAAAACCGTCCAACAAAAAAAGTTCTCCTGCAGCAATGACATGCTGCAGCTGGAACAACAAGGAGATTGTGGGACTCCCGCCCCTCACTGGGAGAATGTCCTGCACTCGGAAGCTGCCAGCCAGTCAGATAGATCAGCACTTGAAGCCCCGGCAGTGCAGGAGCTCTGTAATGGGTACCGACAGGACTGCAAGCAAAAAGATCTTTTGAAAAAAATTGTTGCACACTTTAATCTGCCTGCTCATGCCAACTATGGCATGATGTGCTGGGCATAATATAAGGGTCAATTGACACTTAATGTATATGTACAAGTGGCGGGTAGGCTGACAAATTTGGCAGCCAACCACACCCACATTTCCCCCCTCCCCCAGTTAGGACAGCCGCTGGGCAGGGAATTGCAGTGAATTCGCAGCGGTAGAGTGCGGGCCCATTTACATGTCCTGACTCGCTTACCAAATAACGCTCCCAACTGGAATGTGAGCCACATGCAATACAGTCCAGGCATCAACATTTTTCCCAAATGGAGAATCCTGCCCCTGATATCTTAAAGCTTTATATCTAAATATAACTGCACTTGTGTGCCTTGTTTTAATAAATGAACCTTCAATGAGTTTATCCAATTCCTCATGAGTGATTGTTGGAAGTGTCTTTCCTGTTTATTTCCTTATTTCCTCTTTCTTTTAACTTTGCTGTTACATTTTCTAAGGAAAGCAGCCTGTACCTTTAATTCAAACAGAAGAATCCAGAAGGCTATGCTGGTTTAAACTGGAAAGTTCAGACTAGCCGGCATCAGTGGGGACTTTGTTTGATTGATTAGCTGGTAGACAATTAATTGGTCTGACAGGCTGTGCTCTGCCCGGTAACAGGTGGTGATTGGATCCGATCCCACTGGAATGTTGTTTAGAGCTTCCAGGGATGGGTTTGGGTTCAATTTGACTCCAGGCAGCCCTGAGGAAGATCTGTTATCCTCCCCTCTCCGTTTTTCTCCAGAAAGGCTGTGCTTCTGAACTAGCAGAGAGTCGGAATGAATCTATGTGCAAGAGAACCATTACAGGCTGTGCAAGCAAAAGACAAACCAATCAACTCTCTCTCCAGAAAGATAGAGGCCTGAAGACAAGTCACAAACTGAAAGCAAAGTTTGATGTGAAGAAAAGGGCCTCTCCAGGAAAAGCTGTGTGTAATGCATTTAAACTACACAGACCATCATTACAGGCTGTAAAACCAAGAACTTCAATCAGCACGCTTTCTGTGAAGAAACCCAACATCTGAAGCAAAGGCTCTCATTCTGATTATTTTTCACCCCCCCTCCCCCATGTTTGTTTGTCTTGCATGCGTGAGAAGAGGGTGGGGCAGTTAAAATGGAGTCAGGGGTTAGACGATAGTTAACCAGTTGTATATACTGCATTTTTCATGATAGGTCTTGTTATGAATCAACAGTAATCATGTTTACATTTTCAAACCTTGTGATTATTCGGCAGCAAAGGGTTTTGGGTATTTTAATAGGAATTATTGGTTAATTCACTTGTGTTGTGACTCCGAGGCATGTAGAGCTGGAATTGACCATGCACCAGGATGTAATAACATTGTTACTTTGTGTCTTGCACAGTAAATATGCCCATGTATGATCTCATTATAATAACATGACAGTGGTCAATTCTACAGTAATTCTTTTACTTCAAATTCTCCTTTCCTTCATCACAGGAATCATTTTATCAAACCATATTTAACTAAATATCCAAAAGAATTGACCAATATTGACATCTGTAATTTTTTGGAAAAACATGTTGGCACATTTTGAAGGTGCAAGACAACTGCTGTTAGTTATAGCTGGCTTGCACATTAAGGTTTTCATTTTTTGTGTGGCAGGTTGTTGTCAGTGTGAGCTGATAGTAGAGCAGTCAGAAAACTAATACTTGGCACGAGAGTTAACAAGATTTAAACAATCTGTGTTTCCCACACTGTGGGCGGGATTCTCCACTCCCGCGCTGAAGTGCCCACGCCGTCGTGAACACCGTTGAGGTTCACAATGGGATGAAACGGCCCCGATCCCGACCGATTCAGGCCCCGACAATGGGCTAGGATCGGGGCTGCGTCATCTTCACGTGCCAGGCCTTGTCGCCGCGTAAAGGCAGCGCTGCATAACTGGCGTCACCCACACATGCATGGTTGCCGTCCTCTCTGAGTCCGCCCCGCAAGAAGATGGCGGACGGATCTTGCGGGGCCGCGGAAGGAAGGAGGTCCTCCTTCAGAGAGGACGGCCCGACGATCGGTGGGCACCAATCGTGGGCCATGCCACATTTGAGGTACCCCCCGGTGCAGGACCCCCTCCCCCCCCCCCCCCCCCCCCGCAGGCTGCCCCCCCCAGTGTTCCCGTGCTGTTCCCGACGGCAGCGACCAGGTGTGGACGGCGCCGGGGGGATCCCGCCGTTTTGGCCTGGCCGCTCGGCCCATCCAGGCCTGAGAATAGCGGGGGTGCTGGAGAATCGCCATTTTGGGTGTCTCCGGCGATTCTCCGGCCTGCGGCCCGCGGAACTCGACGGGGTTGTTCCCGCCGCTTGGGAGAATCGTGGGAGGGCGTCGGACCGGCGTCCCAGGATCTTTTGGCGGCCCAGGCGATTTTCCCAACCGGCGCGGGAGTGGAGAATCTCGCCCCGTGTTTCCCAAGTGAGGCCGCACTTACCTCACTTCCTGCAATGACAAGTTCAGCTTGTCAGTGTAGGAAGAGGTCGGGGTGCCACTTTTAAATGTCCCGACCATTTGACCGCTCTCGGAATCCCCACCGTGACTTCCTGGTCCCCTCTCTGCCCCAATTTACCTCTTTGGGGATCCTCGAGCCCTCCTCACCCCACCTCTTAAGGGCAGGGCACCCTCTGGCCAGATCCCTGACATGGGCAACCTGGCACCTGGGCACCTTGGCACTTCTAGGATGCTAGGCTGGCAACCTGGCAGTGCCGCTGTCAGCAAAACAGTGTCACCAGGGAACCCTTGCAGTATCAAGATGGCACTGCCAGGGTGCCCAGGTGGCAGTGCCAGGCTGGCAGTGCCATGGTATCTGGGTGACAGCGGGAGTGGCAGTTTACCACCCTGCCAAGAGCCTGATCACTCGGGGACCTCCAGTGGCCTGGGAGACACCCCCAGTCTTTGTTGCGCCTGGCCCACATGTGTGTGGACCAATGTTAAATGCCGCCATGGCGAGGTTTTCCAGGCATGGCTGTCAGTTCCTGGGCTTCCGTAGAATCGGGTCCAGGCATATTTAATTGTGTTAATCCAGATCTCACCTAGCGAAGGCGAGATCCAGATCGCAACACCTTGTGAGATCTCATTAGATCCCACAAGGCATTCCAAGCATCGCAAATCATGCAAGAGGATCTGTCAAAACAGAATAATTGATTAAAATTATGGCATTCTATTATTTATGATGGAGAATTGTGGGTAAAAAAATACTAACTTGTGAGGACAATAAATGCATCATTATATTCTTTATTCACTGCTTCATATTTAACATGTTCCCCCTGATTTGACACATAATAAATTATGTATGTAATGAATGGAGTGTGCTTCTTGTACAACATTATTCTGCCTGGAGGGCATAATTTTGGCACAGGTGATTTAATAATTACAATCTATCCCTGAAGAGACTTATCCTCATGGTGTATACTTTTATGGAGGTGCCAGTACAATAATGAAATGCTGTTCAAAATAATATGAAAACTCAATATTCATTGTTGTTTAAATTCTAAAAGGTTCTTGATTGCCAGATGAATTGAGGAAAGGCATTTTCTTTTACAAAGATGTAGATTACAAGACAACTATTTTTATATTTATCTGTATGAAAAAAAGCAAAAACACTACAGATTCTGAAAAGCTGAAATAAAAACATTGGGCTTGATTCAGTTGTCTCGTCTGACTTGATGTTGGAGCATGGCCATTGAGTCTTGCAAGAAGCCTTCATCCAGACACTTGAAACGTTTTGCAAGACTCAATGGAATCTCACAGCACGTCACAAATTGGCTCTCGCTCTTGCTGGGTGAGATCCGGGTGTGCATATTTAAATAATTCTTTAGGTTAATTTAAATATGCGCTCGCCCAATTCATGCGGGGTCTGGGATTTATTGGCCTCGCCAGCAAGGCCTCAAATGGGCGTCATTTGGTACTGTTCAAAAAGCTATGAGACAGACATGATGGCACCTCGGAGGTCCTTGCTGGGGAGTTGAGACCCCTGTGTTGTCGGGCACTGGGCAGGGTTGCACTCTGGCATCCCTGAAAACCGTGGCAGTGCGAACCTGGCATCTTGACGCTGCCAGTCTGGCACCCTAAAGTGTCAACCTGGCACTGCCAAGGTGCCTGGGTGGCAGTCAGGCTGGCAGGGGAACTGGCAGGGTGCCAGACTGGCAATACCAGGGTGTTCAAGGGCCAGGTTGCCCAAGCCAGGTGTCGGGCCTGGGGAGGGGGGCAGGCCTTGTCCATAAGAGGTGGAGTCAAGGGGAGCTCAAGAACCCTGGAAAAGGTAAGTTGGATGAAGTGACGACATTCTGAGGCTACAGAAGTGGGTCGAAAGATCAAGACTGCCTTTAAAAATGGTGCCCTGATCTGCGAGTAGTCTTCTGGAAATGACTTAAAGAATGGCTTTGATGGGGAGTTCCTTGCTGAGGCCAAAATATGACCAGGCGTCGTTGAATAGCGGGATCTTTTCCGGCACTGCAGGCACCAAGTAACACCCTGCTAAATGCGCCATTCAGCGGACGTTAACTTGTGTCCGCTGAAATGTACCCAGTAAATCCTGAAATATTCAGGATGACACAGCAGGAAAATTCTGAGTTAATGGGCTGAAATTTCACTGAATAACAGGTGAGTTTGGATTGAGAGGGGGTTAAAACCTGAGAAATCTGTTTCCCAATGCAAACCTGTCCTTAGTGGAGCTGAGCATGAAGGATTGGCTGGCAGCTTTGGGGGTAGGATTTCTGCCTCTGGGATCTTTGATCCTAAGGAAGGGCTGCTGCTGGGCACCAGTACCTGACTGGGCTCAATGAGGCAGGCTTCCCTGAAGGAAATGGCACGGGTTCTCATCGGCTCTCCAACCAGTGGACGAGACCCCTATTGTCTGGATGAAATTCTATCATTTGAGTTAAAGGACGATACTCTGCAGCAAATTTTCACTCCAGAGAGTTCTCATTCCTCTTTCTCTCATCCCTGTTCTTCCTCTAGCCACTTAAAATGGCTAACTCACGATTTAAAATGGCGAACGGCAAAGGCTGATGGGAAAGTCAGCCAACAGGACAAAAATGAGCAGCTGCAGGTTGACTGTGTATTTACCTCTGGAAAGGCCAGACAAGATCGATACCAGCAACCATCAGCATAACAAAACACCAGCCATCTGCATACTAATGAGCAATCCCCGGGAACAATGAGCAACATTTAGACACATAAAGCAATGCCAGACTCTTCGGCGCCAGCAGAAGCCTACACAAAAGGAGGTGAACGACCACCTCAAGACCGCCCATCGATCAGGGAACTGCTCCATCATTGGAGAAAATCGAACCAAGTGATTGGACAAACAGGTACAGGGTCCACCCCGAAAGGCGGGAAGCCCCTGGGGACTATAAGAATTGAGCCCCAAGTTCAAGTCGCTCTCTTCCACCTCTCTTCAACTGCTTGCAGCTTTCTTCACTCTTCAACAGCCGCTCAAAATTGTAAGTCTTACTTCAATGCTCGCTACGAGATAGGCGCTCCTAGCTACCAATCTGTACCAACTTCGAATCCCGCAGGCTCAGAACCCGAATGAAAGGCCATTTGTTTTCCTGACCTGGTGGGCCAGTTCCAAGTTAAGTATAGGCCTGTTAGTTGTAAGAAGTAGCTTAGACGTAGAATTTATGCATGAGTACTGATTACTGTGTGTAATAAATGTGCTTTGATTTAAATCTTACTAAGCGGTATATTGGACTATTGATCATTACTCGAACTTGAACCACGTGGCGGTATCATAAAGATACCTGGCGACTCATGAGCAAAGGTGATAAAACAGAGCAATTAAACTAAGGCAAAGTTAGCAACATTCCCAAGAGGGAAGAAAAATTAGCTGTTATCCTCTTTTGCTTCTATTACTATTTCTGGCTCAGCGATTGGTCTGTGCAGACTTATTGTGATCTTAATTGAGTGGACAGTTGGTGTGTTGCAAGTAACTTCAGTGGTCCTAAAGTACGAAAGAAAG
Source organism: Scyliorhinus torazame (assembly GCF_047496885.1). Classification (NCBI taxonomy): domain Eukaryota; kingdom Metazoa; phylum Chordata; class Chondrichthyes; order Carcharhiniformes; family Scyliorhinidae; genus Scyliorhinus; species Scyliorhinus torazame. The sequence continues at coordinate 92,540,351 of NC_092714.1, read as the reverse complement.
AACTCATCAAGGATTCCAACTTCTCACTGCAGCTTTGTGATTTTACTGGAAAGTGTGTGATTGCGGGTATGCGCACACATGTAATTTTGTGAACATTTATGTTTAAGTTGCAAAAGGATACTAATACTGCCTATGCATAAAACATGAAGAGTAGTCACTTGACCGAGGTATGAGGAAAGGTCCTTGAAGCACTCATAGTGAAAAGCTACTCATTGAAAATCAAATCCCAGCCTATTTCTTACCTGAGAGTCACTTTAAAGGAGGTTGACTTGATTCTAGAGGGGAAAAAAAAAGCAGGATGCATCACCTTTTATAGCAGAATATATTCATGGAAATTAGTTGGAACATTTCCAGTATTTCAGCATTATTTTCTTTGCAAGATTTTGAACATGCATGAAGCTTTTCGCACTGTGCCTTGTATAAAGGTCAGCAGGTGAACTTGGCTGCACTCTCGAACAGGCAAATCTAAACCCAACTCCAGAATCAACCTGCTCCTTCTATCTACGACATGAAAAATTAACAACTTGAGTTTGATTTTAATAGTATGACATCTCCTGGTATCTGTGGATGATCTTGTGCTGAATTAATTGACTCCTGACCTCGTCTGCTTGTGGTGTTGATGTTCCTCCAAATCTATTGCACTTGAAGCTGCTTAATATCTGTGGATGGGTCAGCAATGAGATAATGAACATTCAAAATAATCACAGATTTTTATGGTTCTATGAAACATGTTTCTCATTGACATCGTTGATTAAAACTATTTCAAAGAGTGATAGAAATTAGACACAAGCATTTGTTCCAAACAACACAACAATTGCAAAATAATTTGCAGGAAATGGAATAGATCTTTATTTGAGACAGCTACTGTAATTATTTTCATGGAGCAAAAGAACATAACTCATGCTTGTAAAATGTTTAATAAATTAGGATAATCCTTTTATCACACCAACCTTTTGATTTCTTGTTTCATATTAAAATAGTTCTGCCAGATGATGACACAGGATGATTTAAATAGACTGGTGCTTAATTTCTGAAGCATGATCTGAATTAAAGATTTCAGATCAAAAGTGATTTGGGAAAATCTGGGGACATATGACAAAATTAGGAGAGCCATCCCACATACCAGTCGGAAAACTGCCTGACACAGTCATACTCATAGAATCATACCTCTCAGGCAGCAACCAAGCCATGCCATCACCTTTCCTGGGTATGCTTTGCTCCACCGTCTGGACAGATCTGACAGTGGCGATGGCTCAGAAATGTACAGTTGGGATGGATTAGCTCTTGGAAGCCTCAACGCTGATTCCAGGCCCCATGAAGTCATATATGGCGTCAGGTTAAACATGGGCAAGGAAATCTTCAGCTGATGAATCAGTACTCCTCCAGTTTGAAGGCTACTTGGAAGAAGTATTGAGGATAGCAGGGGGACAAAATGTACTCTGGGTGGGGAACACTAATGTCCATCACCAACAGTCGCTTGTTAGCACTACCACTGACCAAGACATTGGAGTCCAGAAGGACATAGCTACCAGATTGTGTCTGTGGGAGTTAGTGAGAGAATCAATATGAGGGAAAAACCTACTTGACCTCATCCTCACCCATCTACCTGTTGTAGATGCACCTATTGATGATAGTTTTGTCAGGATGAACACCTGAACAGTGCTGTGGAGGGAAAATCCTGTATTTTCACTGAAGACACACTCATTGAGTTGTGTGGCACTACCATGGTCTAAATGGGATAGATTAGAACTGGGGATTTGTGAGGCACTTTCAGTGATCAGCAGCAAAAGAACTGTACTCAACCATAATGTGTAACCTCATGTTCTGGCATGTTCCTCTCTCAACCTGTATCATTAAACCAGGTGACAAATACTTATTTAATAACGTGTATAGAAAAGCAGGAACAGGCAGACCTAAGAATCAGGTGGCAACCTGGCGTAACTACAAATCAGAACGACATGCATGTTAAATAGTGTATGGAGCTTGTAACAGGCAGAGTTAAGCTATCCAACAACCAATAGATCAGATCAAAGCTCTGCACTCCTGGAATAAACTCATCAATGGTGGTAGACACTTAATGATAGCAGAATCCTTAATGATGGCAGAATTCAGCATGTGGTGCAAAAGGCAAGGATGAAGTGTTAACAATCACCTTCAGCTAAAGGTGCCAAGTGGATGTTTTATCTTTGCTTCCTCCTGATGTCCAAGCCTTGATAAACGCCCGAGTTTTCAGCCAATTTGATTCACTCCATGTGATATAGAGAAATGGATGAACATACTGGATATAACAAAGGCTATGGGCCATGACAACACCTCAGCTGAAGTTCTAAAAACTTGTTGCACCTCTAGCCAAGCTGTTCCATTACAGTTACAACAGTGGCTTCTCCTGAGAAAAAGCGGAAAATTGTGGCAAAACCTCTTTATTCCTGTACTCCAATCCCCTTACAATAAAAACCAATATGCCACTTGCCTTCCTAATTGCTTTGTGTACCTGTGTGCTAGCTTTCTGCGTCCCTTTTAGGAATATCCCAAGTCTCCCTGAAACACAACATTCAGAAGTTTCACATATTTTAAAAAGTAGTCAGCTTTTATATTCTAATTACCAAAGTGAATAACCTCATGACCATCTTTAAGACACAAATGAGGAGTGTGATTGAATACTCTCCACTTGCCTGATTGACTGTATCTCAATTGACACGGAAGAGCGAAAACACCATCTGGAAGAAGCAATTCACTCAATTGGCACAACATTCATTCACTCCACCACTGATGCATGGGGTGTAGAGATTTTAATTTAATTTAAACACAATTTGTTGTTGTTATCCATCAATCTGATTGATGAATTGGGACAGATTACAACCAAACAAATGGGTATGTTGAGTTTAAGATGGTTGTAGCACACTATTTGTGCAGAAAAACATGGGGCAGTTAGACGCAGCAAGTACTAACCCAGGTCAGGCAAGGCTGCTGGCATGCATGTACAGTTCTTCTCTTTCTATTATTTATTTTCCTCATAGTGGAAAAAAACAGCTTGCTTTATCTTGGTGTCTCCCCAAACTACCCAATTGTTGGACCGAAAGCAGCATGGATCCAGCCTTCCGAGTTTCTCTCAACTGCCTGATGCAACGTTTGTTTCTAAAGTTTATCCTTTATATATTTTAAGGGGTGGACCTTGGTGTTATATTTGCGGGATGTAATTGTCCTGTAAAAGTTCTTCTCAATATAAAGTTCCCAATAATGCATTAAAATCTTTGTTTAAATTTATGAAGTAAAAACCCATCTTTATGTTATCACTTAAGTTTGATGGGCTGCTAGAACCTTTGTACATATTTTCTGTCGTTGAATAACTATGTCTGCAGAATCTTCCCTAAATCGGGCCCATTTCGCGAGGTGATTCTTGGTGGCTGCAGCCACTTAGCAAGGTTTCATTATTTATTATCTGTTACCATCCTAGCAGAGAACTCAAATATTGGCAAATTTTAAAACTGTAAGGAAATGTTACTGCACCACAGGAGTGATAACATTGACTCACAGGTATCTTTTATGTTAAAACAAACTTTAATTCAAACACAAAATTAACCACATTCGTGACAAAGAAATTGTTTTACAGTTAACAACTACAACAGTTCTTAAGAAAATAAAAAACCTTAACTTATTTCCAAAACCTGCCATTATATTTCAATTAAGTAAACCAATATATATCATATAAAATACCACTCATCAATAAAGCTACCAATCAGGTTTCTACTTGCTTTTCTCTGTGAATAACATTTGGAGAGAGAACATTTCAGGACCAAACTGAAACACCTCTGTTCAGATGAGAGTTCTCAGGTGAACTGCCTTTTGAGACAGACTGTGCTCCTCCCATTAACTACATCATCTGTACCCAAAGCATAGGGCATTCTTGTGTCTCTTCTTACAAGGTGTCCCTTGATGTGTTTAGCCAGGAGAAAACGCAATAGCCCTTATACATTATCTGCACCCCAGGGGTCATTCAAATGTAAACAATGGGCAGGATTCCCCGTTTGGGAGACTATGTTCTCCCGCCAGAACATAGAACATAGAAAATACAGCACAGAACAGGCCCTTCGGCCCACGATGTTGTGCCGAACCTTTGTCCTAGATTAATCATAGATCATCATTGAATCTACAGTGCAGAAGGAGGCCATTCGGCCCCCTGAGTCTGCACCAGCTCTTGGAAAGAGCACCCTACCCAAACTCAACACCTCCACCCAACACCAAGGGCAATTTGGACATTAAGGGCAATTTATCATTGGCCAATTCACTTAACCCGCACATCTTTGGACTGTGGGAGGAAACCGGAGCACCCGGAGGAAACCCACGCAGACACGGGGAGGACGTGCAGACTCCGCACAGACAATGACCCAAGCCGAAATCGAACCTGGGACCATGGATCTGTGAAGCAATTGTGCGTAAATCAGGAAGTGATTACCAACCCTCAGCCATGCAAATTTATGCATGGCAAGGTATGCGAGTGATTCCTGAGGGAGTCCACTATCAGACTGCCATTTTGAGTGGATGGCCCGATAGTGAGGTCCCACGGCTGGTCCCCCAATGCATCGCAAAGCAGCCCCCTCTGCATCGCAGATCAGCACTCCCACCCCCACATCGCAATACAGCCACCCCCGCCCCCGGGTTTCTGGGTCCCCCCTTGGCCCAAGTACAGGGGTGACTCGACCAGCCTGCCCCCCAGAGATACCCTGACGAGTGCCCTCCGAAACCCGCTAACTAAAGAAACTCCCCACAGAGGCCCCCTAACTAAAGGGATCCCCATAGACACCTTCTAACTAAAGGAACCCCGCAGAAAGTCCCTAACTAAAAGACCACCCCCCACAGACTCCCAAGAAAAGAGACCCCCATCTGGAAGCTAGAGAGCAGTCCAGGCAGGGCAGTGAAAACAAATTACTGTTGTAACACTCACCTGGGCATACACCAGCTGGCTCAGACAAAGTAAGCATCATGTGTCCATTCCTGGAAGGAGAAAAGCAGTGACCTGTGTTTAAACCCCTCAGATCTTGTAGCTGCAAGCCATTCATTAATTTCTGCAATTGGCAGCTTCCACAAACACATTGCTGCATTTTATCTCCCTTCATTGATGAGTAACTCTGAAGTGTTGTAACCACAATGTTTACAAACATCAACCACTTCAAAGAGAGTTAAGTACATTCCAGTCCAAACATCCCCTTCATGCTTGAGTGATTTTGAACTAGTGAGCTGGAAATTGACAGCACTTAACTCTCTTTGAAATGGCTGATGCTTTTTTCAAAATTTCAAAATATGTTACTTTGAAGTGAGGAAGCACATGGATGCTACCCCAACTCCACATTCCTTGGGCTTACCTAAGGTCCGCTTGCCTTCATCGATTTAAAATGGGCGAACTGCCTGAGGTGGTATTGAGCAACTTGCTGCTCAAATAGCAGCAATCACTTGTATTTATGTTGTGCTACAATATAATGAAACAACCCAAGACATTTCACCGGAGTGTTGGAACTCAAAAATTGACATTAGGGTCTTAAGCTTTCTGTCAACAAGGTAGTTTTTTGGGAGTGTCATAGGGAAGGGAAGAAAGGTTGAGAGTGCTGGTTAAATATAAGGAGGAAATTCTAAGCATTAGAGTCTAGGCAGCTGCGTAGAGCTGTGGAATTGAAAACTGATTCAGAGACAGGGGAGGCCCAGAAGGAAAAACAGTTTGGGCCAATATTCTTTTTTCCCCCATTTTCCTGGGGGGATCCTCATGGGGGGGGGGGGGGGGGGGGTGCGGGGGGGGGGGGGGGTGCGGCGGTTGGTGGATGTGAAGCTATGGATGGATTTGTAAACGAGGATGAGAATTTTAAATTTGCGGTGTTGCACAAACCAGAGACAATGTTAGTCAATGAACACAGGGATGCTGGATGAACAGCACTTTGTACAAAAAAAGACATGAGCATTAGCAACAACACCACAAGGTCTCAAAGCTAAGACGAATAGAAGAGAAAGACAGAGAGTTTTTTTTTAACATGGAGGAGCATATGGGTTTGAGCGTGTGTGGAGACCATGGAAACTGGCAAAAATATGAGTGCACCCAGAAACTGGCTACAACTTGCCATTAACCCCATGCGACCCCTTCAGGAAACATGAGTTACCTATCAATACACGCTAATGGATCAAGTGGATTGATATTTCAACAGGCTTTTAAATTTAATGATACATGCATGGAATTCCTGAGCTTCCTAAAACTACCATTTAAACGAAGGTGAAAACTCAGCAGCAATTGATGGGGCTGAATATAGGCCACATAAATACTCCATTAAAATCTCAGATGCTTTCCTATCTACTAATGGGAAAGGGTTTACTTACATTATTTCTGCTGAGCGTTTACTTTCTACACCTTGGAGACTATCTGATTCAACTCCATTTGGTGGAATCTTGGCTGCCTTAGACTAGGCTTTGGATGAGGAGCAATATGACTCGCAGCAGCAGCAACAACAACAGATTGCTGTTGAAAACTGCAGATGGATATCAGAGAAAAAAAACAGCAGATGGGTGCAATTTACAGGAGCCATCACCCATGAAACATGGCATGCAGACAGAGGTTAAGATTTATTGGCCTGATGGAGCCGCAGTTCTTCATAGAGGCTGAAGTTGTCATGCCATGTGATGGTAGGTATCTGCAGCCTGATTGAGGAAGAAGTATCTTCTACTGGCCCAATGACTGTCAAAGTGACTGCTGCTTTTTGCATCATTGCCCCCAGATCGTTTCAGTGCTCTGCTGTAGGCATATCTGGGATCTCCCAATCAATGGCTGACAAATTCCTTTGTTAAGCTTCTAATAGTTTGTTTGCTAGGACTGGCAATTATATGAACCTGATCTGCAATGACGCCAGGCAGATTGTGCCAGCGTGTGGGTTTATGGGTGGAACTTTCCCTGCACTTCGCAGAGTGTGATGGTGGGTGGAAAAAACTGTGTCGTAATTTTCGCATCATATCTTTAGGAATTGGGTGGAGGGAGAAGAGAATAATATTTCTTCCATTGGATTCATGCAATCACCATGGCAGGCAGCCTCTGATTCACCCACCCAACTATCAGCTGAGTGCAATAATCATCGGGGCGCTCCATTTAAAGGCCACCCCAGCACTCACCGCCACTTCCCTCTAGTCCACGGATATGCATGGCTGCAAAATAATCACTACCCGGGTTCTCAGATGCCTCCGTCACTAGACTATTGTATGTCGTGGAGACATCTATGCTTGCACAGGGAGCATACCAACTAGCAGTGACACCAACACAGCATGGGAGGCAGTGGAAATGGTGGTCTCCACCATCTGCCTGCCTAGGAGGACAGGTATCCAGTTCTGTAAAAGGATGAATGATCTCCTCCATTCTCCTAAGGTAAGCTACTCCCCCATCACTCTCAGGCGGAACCCCCTGCGCATGCGGCAAAATACGGCAGCCGGTCTGCGCTTGCGCGGAACCATGCCGGGCGGTTCCGCGCATGCACGGGATCACACCGGTCCTTCGGCGCAGGGGCGAACCTGCGCCGTTCCTTCGCCGCCGGTTGGAGCAGCGCCAGCCCCTCCGGCGTCCACCTAGCCCCTGAGACAGGTGAGAATTCTTCACCTTGGGGGCCCGTTGACACCGGAGTCGTTGGCGCCGGTTTTTCTGCTGGCGTGGGGACTTCGCCCCCGGAAGGGAGAATCCCGCAGCTCAATTCTCACTTGCACACCCATTACACATCTACAGAGATCTAAATACTGCCAGCTCAAGGGACACCACCACTCATTCTCCCACACCTTCATCTGCCCTGTGGGCTATCTCCTCACTATTCCCACTCACCATCCACACATGTCTGGCATCGTTAGCATTGCCCTGGCAAACGTGCTGCTCACACTCTCTCGGTCTGATATCATGCAGGACAAGTTGGCTCACAATAAGGTGGAGACATCCCAGACAGTTGGAGGGATACGTGAGTTGAAACTCCTCTCTTAATTTGAGGAGAAAGCCCTCCAGCTTCCCAGGGAGGAACTCAACCTCTCCTGTGCTGATGATGAGGTGGGCACCTGTAAACCAAGTGAGGATCCAGAACACCATCATCCATCACACCAAACTGATGTGATTCATGTCTCTTGTATGTGAAGCCCCCTGCCATGCACTAATGAAATTGCTCTTCTCTCGTGGGCATTTAAGGGGTGCAGCCCAGGGAATCCACCAGCCTGGTCTAAGAAAGTCTGGCACCAGCAAAAATTATTTCTCTCACATGCAGACCGAAGAACCATCACAGTTTTCACCTGCTCCCTCCACTAGCGCAGAGACACATACCTCAGTGGGATCCAGTTTTGGAAAAGACTCAGGGTCACTAACAGGTGAGAACCTCGCTCTCTCTGATCCAGGTGGAGGAAGGGACATCCCAGTGTGCCGGCACGCAGAGGATTTCTGGAGGCCAGGAATCATCTGAGGCCCAGTCAGATGATGTGCCTCTGGATTTGGTCATTCCCCAGTTGCTGGAGCTCCAAAGATAAAGCCGGGAATATCAGAAACGGATGTTAGCTATTCTCTTTGGATTGAAAGGCAGAATGGAATAATCCTACCGCCTTCAGTCCACAGAGATAGTGCCAACACCCTGAGGCAGCCAGGTCAACACAATGAGGGCAGTGGAGACCATGGTGCAAGACTTCTGTCCTACACTGCACATGCACTCTATGGTGCAGGCGCTTGTGGGCATCCACGAGAACCATCAACAGTGGATGATGGAGCATTCCGAGCTCACTCCAGCTGACCCTACATTCCAAGGAAGAAGCCAGGGTCCCTCAGAAATCCTTAGGGAGGAGGATAAGCTGGTGAGCAGCCTGAGGTCATCCACCCAGGTGACTGCCTGATCCGAATCGCCTCTGAAATGTTGGGTGCTCTGAGGTACATACGAACCAACACGGTTGCGATTGGTACAACGCAGTTTTATTCCATTCAACTATTTATACATCAGACTTGGTACTCAGCACGTTGTGACTGTGCGAGTGTCTTGCTTTGAGGTCCTGGCCCTGTGCCGTCTCCAGATGGACTGCTCAGGAAGTGACGTGTTTCTTGTTTTATACTGTGTCTGCTCTTGTCTGTGATTGGCTGTCGTGTTATGTGTGCTAATTGGTCCGTTGCTCTGTCTATCATTATGTATGTGTTATGATGTATGTTTGAATATCATGACATCCCCCTTTTTTACAAGATTATGTGCCTATGTGGTTATAAATATAAATGTGTCCTGAGTGCAGCTAAATGTGTGTGTATGCGTAATATTTACATCATGTACATGGGGCTTAACTATATACAAGGGACGATGTCAGGTGTGACATGATAACGAGGTTGTACCATAACAAAAAGAAAAACAACGTGGAAATTTGGAACGATCAAACGAATGCCTGTAACGATAAAACAAAGACATGTTATAAAACAGTGGTTGCAAAAGTTCAATGTGTGAACAGTCTCATAAGTCCAGTCTAGTAGGTGGGCGATGAATTCGGGTTGACCGCCTCAAGGGTGGGTCGAGAACCAGCGGCTGAGGTGCGGGCCTGGCCACGGGCAGCGACAGAAGGGGCATGGTAAACGGCAGCTCCACGAATTCACTATCAGGAAAAAGTGGAGGACACGGCGTCTGTGTAAGGTCCCGTTGCGAGCGTGGAAGTAAGCGAAGAGCTCGGCGATTGCGCCTACGCACGGATCCATCAGGCATGCGTACCAGGAACGAGCCGGGAGCCACGCGTCGGAGAACTTCGGCAGGTGCTGACCAGCCACCGTCTGGTAGGTGGATGCGGACGTTGTCTCCAGGGGCCAGGGAGGGAAGATCAGTTGCCCGTGTGTCATACGATCTCTTCTGGCGACCGCGCTGCAGTTGAATCCTATGCAGTACCGGAGCATGGTCTATTGTTGGTGCCAGGATGGAAGGCACAGTGGTTCTGAGGGTGCGACCCGTCAGCAGCTGTGCTGGTGAGAGACCAGTGGCTAGTGGGGCTGAGCGATAGGCCAGCAGGGCGAGGCAGAAGTTCGACCCGGCAGCAGCAGCCTTGCAGAGGAGCCGCTTGGCAATGTGAACGCCCTTCTCCGCCTTTCCATTTGACTGGGGTGCAGAGGGCTGGACGTCACGTGTGTGAAGCCATACAATGCAGCAAAGGACGACCATTCCTGGCTGGCAAAACAGGGCCCATTGTCCGACATGACAGTCATCGGAATGCCGTGGCGAGCAAAGGTGTCTTTGCAGGCCCTGATGACAGCAGACAACGTTAAATCGTGCAGGCGTATGACTTCAGGGTAGTTTGAGAAGTAGTCAACTATGATGACATAGTCCCTGCCGAGCGCGTGAAACAGATCGACACCCACTTTCGCCCAGGGGGACGTCACCAGCTCATGGGGCAGAAGCGTCTCAGGAGGTTGCGTCGGCTGAAACCTTTGGCATGTTGTACAGTTGAGCACCATGTTGGCAATATCGTCACTGATGCCCGGCCAGTATACCGCCCCTCGGGCCTGCCGTCTGCACTTCTCAACCCCCAAGTGGCCTTTGTGTAGTTGGTCGAGAACCAGCTTGTGCATGCTGTGCGGAATCACAATCCGGTCCAGCTTCAGAAGGACACCATCAATGATGGCTAGGTCGTCTTGTACATTGTAGAACTGCAGGCACTGCCCTTTGAGCCATCCTCCCGTCATGTGGCGTATCACTCGCTGCAGAAGGGGATCGGCCGCAGTCTCTCGGCGGATACGGGCCAGACTGGAGTCGTCAGCCGGCAGATTTGCCGATGTGAAAGCCATCTGTGCCTCGACCTGACATACGAACCCCACCGCATCTGGCGGCGTGCTCACTGCTCTGGATAGGGCATCCGCCATGATGAGGTCCTTCCCTGGAGTGTAGACCAGTTGGAAGTCGTACCTCCTGAGTTTAAGTAGGATGCGTTGGAGGCGAGGGGTCATCTCGTTCAGGTCCTTGTTTATTATGCTGACCAGGGGGCGGTGGTCAGTTTCGACAGTGAACCAGGGAAGACCATATACGTAATCATGGAACTTGTTTAAACCGGTTAGCAAGCCCAGGCACTCTTTTTCGATCTGCGCGTAGCGCTGATCTGTGGGGGTCATGGCCCGCGATGCATAGGCAACTGGGGCCCATGATGCCGTGTCATCCCGCTGCAGGAGCACTGCTCCAATGCCGGATTGACTGGCATCAGTTGAGATTTTGGTGGCACGAGACGTGTCAAAAAACGGCAACACTGGTGCAGTGGTGAGTTTGCGTTTGAGCTCCTCCCATTCCAGCTGGTGTGTGTGTTGCCACTGGAACTCTGTGGATTTTCTGACGAGGTGGCGCAGAGCCGTCGTGTGGGAGGCAAGGTTGGGAATGAACTTCCCCAGGAAGTTGACCATGCCAAGGAAGTGTAGGACAGCTTTGTTGTCGGCCGGCTGCGGCATGGCTGTGATGGCGCTCACCTTGTCTGCATCCGGATGGACCCCTGACCGGGAGATATGGTCCCCCAGGAACTTCAACTCGGTCTGGCCAAAGGAACACTTGGCTCAGTTGAGGCGCAGGCCGTTTTCCCGTATGCGGGCAAAAACGCGTTGGAGACGATATATGTGCTCCTGCGGTGTGGTAGACCAGATGGTGACATTGTCCACATATACGCGCACCCCTTCGATGCCTTCCATCATCTGCTCCATGATTCTGTGGAAGACCTTGGATGCCGAGATGATGCCAAATGGCATCCGGTTGTAGCAGAACCTGCCGAAAGGGGTGTTGAAGGTGCATAGCTTTCAGCTGGACGGGTCCAGTTGGATCTGCCAAAACCCCTAAGAAGCATCCAGTTTTGTGAATATCTTCGCCTGGGCCATTTCACTGGTGATCTCCTCCCGTTTGGGTATGGGATAATGTTCCCTCATAATATTATTATTTTGGTCTTTGGGGTCAATACAGATACGGAGCTCGCCGGGGGGCTTCTTGACACACACCATGGAGCTGACCCATGGCATGGGCTCCGTGACCCTGGATAGGACCCCTTGGTCCTGGAGATCCTGCAGCTGCTGCTTGAGGTGTTCTTTAAGTGGCGCAGGAACCCTGTGAGGTGTGTGAACGACCGGGATGGCGTCCGGTTTGAGGCGAATTCGGTAGGTGTATGGCAGTTTTCCCATGCCCTCGAATGCCTCCTGGTTGTGGGCGAGGAGCGATTGGAGCTGGGCGTTGAACTCTGCATCTGAGAAGTCAGACGTGCCGTCTGGAGAGAGAGAATTGACTCGTTGCACAAGGTGGAGAGCCTTGCATGCTTGTGTGCCCAGCAGGGAGTCCTTCGATGAGCCGACTATCTCGAACAAGAGTGTGGCTGTGTGTGTGTTGTGTGTTACCTGGAGCTGGCAGGATCCCATGGCTGGGATAACGTTCCCGTTGTAGTCGACCATCTTGCACGGGGATGGCCGGATTGGTGGTCTGACCTTCATGGCGCAGAAGGCTGACCATGCTATGAGGTTGGCGGAGGCGCCAGTGTCCAGGCGGAAAGTGATCGGCGATCGGTTGACCGTCAGGGTGGCACATCATTCATCGCCCGGATTGATGGTGTTGACCCGGTTCCCATCAATGACTGCAACCCGGAAGGCGTCTTGGTCATCTGTGTCATCGGTTTGGATGTCGTGATGTGGAGGCTGAATGGTCCGCACGTTCCTGCGAGGTTGTCGGAGATGTGGAAGATCAACAGGTTGAGCCGCTCGACAGTAGGCAGCGTAGTGGCCCATCTTGCCACAGCGTAGGCATTGTCGGGTTTTTGCAGGACATTGCCCTTTTAAATGTGCAGCTCCACAGTTGCCGCATGTCGTGACGTCATGGCGTTCGTTACACCACTGCGCATGCGCAGTTCGGTCTTGCGTCGGGCGAACCTGCGCAGCACGTCCCTCAGTATTGCTGTGGGTTTTGGCGCGCACAAACACGGGAGTTCTTGAAAAGCGCACAAAACGTCCGCCCTCGTCCGTGCCGCGTGCCGGGAGAAACTCGATTGCCTGGACGCGTTCGGCGTCGTGGGTGGCCTGGCTTGCCGATTCGGTCGCGTGGGACCCCCTCCGTGCCGATTCGGTTACCTGAAATTGGGCATAGCGGCTAGTTGCATTTTCATGCAGGACACAGGCTTCAACTGCAGATGCTAAGGTCAGGCCTTTTATTTTTAGAAGCTGCTGGCGTAGGCTGCACGAGGCAACCCCAAAAACGATCTGGTCCCGGATCATGGACTCTGAGGTGGTGTCGTAACCGCAGGACTGCGCGCGTATGCGGAGGTGCATCAGGAAGGACTGAAAGAGCTCATCCTTACCTTGCAGGCGCTGCTGAAAGACATACCTCTCAAAGCTCTCGTTGACCTCAACATTGAAGTGCTTGTCGAGCTTGAGGAGGACCGTGTCATACTTAGCTTTGTTCTCGCCTTCCGCGAACACCAAGGAGTTGTATACATGGATGGCGTGCTGACCTGCGGTAGTGAGGAGCATGGCAGTCTTCGTGTCGTCCGAGGCGCCCTGTTTTTCATTGGCCTGCATGAAGAGTTCGAAGCGCTGCTTGAAGAGCGTCCAATTTGTGCCCAGGTTCCCAGCGACTTGCAGCGGCTGCGGTTTGTTGAGGGTGTCCATGGCTCAGGATGGCAGATTTGCTGGTAGGTATCGATTCACTCCTGGTATCATGAAGTGTTGGGTGCTCTGAGGTACATACGAACCAACACGGTTGCGGTTGGTACAACGCAGTTTTATTCCATTCAACTATTTATACATCAGACTTGGTACTCAGCACGTTGTGATTGTGTGAGTGTCTTGCTTTGAGGTCATGGCCCTGTGCCGTCTCCAGATGGACTGCTCAGGAAGTGTTGTGTTTCTTGTTTTATACTGTATCTGCTCTTGTCTGTGATTGGCTGTCGTGTTATGTGTGCTAATTGGTCCGTTGCTCTGTGTATCATTACGTATAGTACGAAGTCTTACAACACCAGGTTAAAGTCCAACAGGTTTGTTTCGATGTCACTAGCTTTCGGAGAGCTGCTCCTTCCTCAGGTGAGGAAGGAGCAGCGCTCCGAAAGCTAGTGACATCGAAACAAACCTGTTGGACTTTAACCTGGTGTTGTAAGACTTCGTACTGTGCTCACCCCAGTCCAACGCCGGCATCTCCACATCATGGTTATCATTATGTATGTGTAATGATGTATGTTTGAATATCATGACAGCCTCATCCTGGGACCACTTTAGCTCCAGCTGCACAGGTTGAGGAGGATGGGACTGCCACATAGCAGCAGCCGGAAAACAAGTCTGAGCCCTCCTCACCTCAGCCCTCCAGAGGACGCCTGTCACGTTCATCACAGACAACAAGGCACAGCAGACAACAGGCTGCCTCCACTTCCACTGTAGATCCTGGGAATGCACCATGATGTAGCAGCAGAGTAAAGAAAGTTAAGAAGGTATAGTTGCGCAGCATGGATATGGGTGTTAGGCAGTTATAGATAGCATCCACCTCTGTAACTGAATATTCATTTATTGCATCCTCTCTATGGATCCTTGTTCTGATTAGATGTTGTCCTGTAGTACTGGTCAGGCAACAGGATTCCTGTTCCACAGAAAGGTTGAGTGCTCAGCCTAGAGCTTCCTCCATGTGCTCTCTGCAAGGTTTCCAACCCACTCACAGTGACAGTGGTGTCCACTCACAGTGACTGAACACATCAGTTTCTCGTAAGGACATCTCCCATAATATGCAGGGCAACTGTCACTTATCCCATTCATTGCCAATGTGCGCTCTCTGCGCAAGTTGCCCTGTTGATCAACCCCAGCTTCCAATGACAGTGAACCATCACGGCACAGATCACTAATGAGAACCGTGGATCAAGAGAGGTGAAACTCTCCAGGCAACACTGTCATGATATTATCTGGGTCACTGAGAGCAAGTGAGCTGCCTTCAGCCAGTAGGAATCAGCCATAGAATGGGGCTATGTCCCCACGCCCGTGCGAAAATGGGCGCAAATCACTCTGGACTTTTTTCTAGAAAGTCCAGAGTGATTCTCCATTTTGAAGGGGGCCTTGCAGGGCCCCGGAGTACTCCACGCAGCTCCGGCTGCTGGTATGGGGCCCTGCACTTCCGGCCGCGGGTCCGCGCATGTGCGCGGCGGCGGCCCTGCACCACATGGTGGACCCACACAGCAAGACAGCCCCAACGTTATTTCCACCGCGCCAGATCGCGCGCACCCACCAATCGGTGGCCCGCGATCACGAGCCTGGTCGTCCAGGAGGCCCTCCCTGGCGACGGATCCCCCTGCCCCCCACCAGAGCGGCCGCCGACTGGGTCCGCAGCCGCCATTCCGAGCTCCCGCCGGGTGGAACCATGAGTGAACCACGCCGACGGGAACTTGGCCAGGTGCCGGCTGCGAATTGCCATGGGGGCCTCTTTCAATGGCCCACGACCGGCGCCGCATCGACCGCGTGCCCGACTGGCGCCGATTCTCTGGTCCGCGGAGAATCGCGGGAAGGCATGGGCCCGATCGTGGGTCTGACGCCCCATTCTCCACCCCCGCGCCGAGCGCAATTTTGGCGCGGAAGCTCGGAGAATCCCCACCCCAGATATTAGCAGTAGTTCCTTGAAGCTCTATGCACTGTCCCCACTGCAATTTAGCCTCATCCTACTACAATGTAGGAACGATGGGCAATCATTCCCTTTCCATGACATGTGCCTTTTCATTGAGGGTGTGGTCTGCCAGCAGTCAGGTGTGACAGCTCAGAGAAGTTTGTGTACCTTGTGTTGCCCTATTATGTATTTTCTTTTATTTCCTTCCCTTTTCGTGTACTTAATGATATGTTGAGCTGCTCGCAGAAAAATACTTTTAACTGTACCTTGATACACGTGACAATAAACAAAATCCAAATCCAATCCAAGTGACGTGAAGATAATGGGATGTGCTCAGTGGCTTGTATAATCATCACCCATGAATCAGGTGGCTATGGGCACATCCTGAGCTTGTCTGCCGCATCTGGACATTACCACTGGCTCATGGCTGACCTCCTCACCCTCCAGGACATCCTGTCCTTTACCCACCTCAACATCCTCCTCATCCAAGGCAATATGCCGTTCCACAATTTCCTCATAAGATCATAAGAAGGAGTAGCAGAAGTAGACAATTCAGCCCCTCGAGCCTGCTCTGCCATTCAATATGACCATGGCGGATCTCCTCTCGTCTTCAACTCCATTTTCCGCCCTGTTCTCCTTAACCCTTCAACCCATTACTAATTAAAAATCTGCCTCAAATTTATTCAAAGCCCCGGCATCCACTGCAATTCCACAGATTCACGACCCTTTGAGAGAAATAATTTCTCCTCATCTCTGTTTTAAATCTGCTACCTCTTATCCTAACATTATGACCTCTCGTTCTAGATTGTGGCAAAAGAGGAAAAATCTGCTCTACGTCTACTTTGACAATACCTTTTATCATCTTATCTGCACCAATTAGATCTCCTCTCATTCTTCTAAACTCAAGAGTATGTGCCTAAACTGCTCAAACTCTCTTCATAAAACAAACCCCTCAGGTGGGATTCTCCATTGGCGGGATCCTCCGCTTTGCTGGCAGTACACTCAAGCCCATGGATTTCCTGACAGCGTGAGGCTGACCAAATTGGGAAACCTCATTGGCCGGCTGCAGGGTCAGAGGATCCTGCTGCCAGAAAACAGGTCTGGAGGGATGGAGAATCCCGCTGCCCCATCTCTGGAATCAATCCAGTGAACCTCCTCTGAACTGCCTCTAATGCAATTACATCCCTCCTCAAATAAGGGAATCAAAACTATACACAATACTCCATGTGCAGTCTCACTAATCCTTGTACAGTTGCAACAACACTTCCCTACTCTTATACTCTATCCCTTTAGCTATAACGGCCAACATTTCATTTTGCCTTCCTTCTTATCTGCTGTACCTGCATGCTAGCTTTCTGAGATTCATGCACAAGGCCACCCAGATCCCTATGCACCGAAGCACTCTGAAGTTTCGCTCCATTTAGGCAGTCCCTCCCAGCATTGAAGTGTCATGTTGTGAAGGCCACAGCAGACTCTGTGACACCCTCTACAGACTGTACTACAGGGCTCCACCAGACCGGTGCAGGCACTGGAACCTCATTTGCTGCATCCCTATGGTCTGCATGGTGGCACAGTGGTTAGCATTGCTGCCACAAAGTTCCAGAAACCCGGGTGATTGTGTGGAGTTTGTACATTCTCTCCGTGTCTGCGTGTGCTTCCTCCGGGTGCTCTGATTTCCTCCCACAGTCCAAAGATGTGCAGGTTGAGTGCATTGGCCATGCTAAATTGTCCCTTAGTGACCAAAGTGTTGGGTGGGGTTGGTGGGTTTGGGGAGGTGGGGTGGAGGCATGTGCTTGGTTGGGGTGCTCTTTCCAGGGGCCGGTGCAGAATCAATGGGCTGAATTCTGCACTGTAAATTCAATGATTCTATGACTCATCTGCAGATGGCATGTATCTCACAACTTGCTCCCTGTGCAGGTCCTGTTGCTAACTTTTGGTTGGTTCTTCATTTGGCTCTATTTAATCACATTTGCTCAAGAGTCGCCAGGTATCTTTCAACACCGCCACAAGGTTCAGGCCCGAATACTGATCAATGACTCGATACACCAGTTAGTAAGTTCAAAAGCAATGCTCATTTATTTACACACAGTCAAATCTACTCATGCATAAACTCCACAAAACTAAACTACCACTATACTTAGCTATGGGCACCCACTCAGTTAGAGGAACAATGGCCATTGCTCGGTTCTGAGGCTCCTGGGTTGAGCTGTTTGCAGGGTAGCAACTAGGAGTGTCTATCTCGTAGCGTGCGTTGATTTGGAACTTACTTGATATGGTGCAGCTGCTAGGCTGGTCTCTCTCTTCGCTGACAGCCAAAGCCAAAGGAGGGCGTTTCTCCCTTGGGGGATACCTTTTATACGGAAAAGGGCTTTGCGCGCTTTTGGGCAGGCCTTGAACTTGGCCTCAACTAATTGGGTCTTTCCCAATCATCTGTATCGATTTTCCTCCAATAGAGGGGTGGTTCCCTGATCGCTGGGCATGTCCTGGTGACTGTTGGTCTGCTTTGTCTTAGCTTCTTCTGGCGCCGGGGAATCTGCCTTAACATTGTATATCTAAATATTTCCCTTTTGTCCCCGGAGATGGCTCATTAGTATGTAGATTATTTGGTAGTTTCTGTCCTGTCTGAGAGTTTAAGGTTCTTATCAACAGACAGAGCTTGCACCTGCTTGTTTCTTAGCATTGTCCAATTTTCCCTGCATTCTTTGCAAGTGTCCATTTTGTAATCGGGACGTGGCCATCCCAGATGGTTAAAGTCCAAACCTGACTATTGACTGATGTTATACAGATTGTAGTGTACCAAGTCCATTCTGGACATTCTGGTTGGTCCACCTCCAGATCTGTCCAAGACACTGAAGCACATCTTCAGCCGATTCCTTTCTCAATGACACATCTGTCAGTCATCAGACAGTCACTGTGGTGGTTTGGGTCTTTATTGGTCTGGTTTCTCAAGAGTATCATCACTGAAGTTTTATGAGGTTATCCCTTGTCTTCTAACAGCTACTCCTTATGTTTGCTTACAAGTCCAAAGATATCCATCAAGTGCAAACTCCACACAGTCACCTGAGGCCGGAATTGAGCTCGGGACCCTGAACTGTGTGGCAGCAATGCTAACCACTGTGCCACTGGGCCGAGTCTAAGGAGGAAGAAGAAGAAGAAAAAAAGGAGGAGGAAGATGATGATGCCAATGCTGCTTCTACTTGTCACATTTTTCCCAAGATGCGCTTATTAATGCCTGATTCAGGTTAGTTATCGCCACAGGCTCAATGGCAGAACCACCTACAATGTGGATTGTTCCTTTTCACAAACATCTCACCACCACCCCTGCCCCCACCCCCGCAGACTCGCCAATACCACTGACACAAAGGCCTCCTGCTAATAACCAACCATAGCTTTCACATACTCCCATTGGCCTCCATATCTTCCGATTCATAATCAGCCAAAAGGTGGGTTGCCAGCCAAAACCAGAATGTGCAAAGCAGTAAATGGTGCAAAGTAATAACTTATATTTGATTCTACTGAAGGAAACTTCACAACATATCACTTTCTGATACACTATGTGTATACCTTTGTGCAACCCATAAGGTTTTCTCTTCCTTTTTTACTGCTGTTATGCAGTACAAGTCCTGAGGGTACTGGCAAAAGTGGGAGGGGGAAATGATTGAAAAATTGAAGCATTTTGAGTTGAGGGTCCATTTCCAGGTCCCCTTTCACTGTCATTCATTTTATGGGCCACTTCATGCCAATCTCTCTGATGGAGTGCAACTTGGTACAGATCATTGAGGCACAATGAGGTCAAAACTACATTTTTTCTGATCCAGGTTCTGCACAGCCATGGTCACGATGTACAAGGGTTAAGTGATTGATGTTCCATAGAGTTGGTCACTTTATCCAAACAGGAGGTACAATGTCCTTCAATGTTAGCTTCATCATATTTGAGGTGTACTGTTTCTTTCACTTTGCAATTGTGAGCAATGTGCTTTGAAGGCCTGTCAGTACATTGTATATTTATTTCCTGGTGCTCCAGAATGAATATCCTTTCTTTCAATGCTCGATGGATTGGAACATCTGTGTTCAGCTGAGCAGATTGCAGAGGGGGCTGCAATATCAGTCACCACTGTCGGTTGTTGCTTGCTTGTGATAAGTGAGCCATAGATGAAAACCCAACCACCTATCAAATTGGATGACTGCAGTATGAGAATCTGAGCTGGTGCATTGTAAGCATGAGTCCTTTGATATATTCTCAGAAGAAATTAGCTCCTCTCAGAATGCATCAGTCAAGGTTTCTGTGGATTCCGGCTGCACGTGTGACACCCTGAGGTAGGGAAAATATACAAATTAGCATTAACAAGGCAAGTCTATTGCAATTTACCATTATGCAGATTATCATATTTTATTTGGTGCTGAAATCAAGTTAATATGATGACTTGCATGCATTATATTTTATAATGTCACCAGGTAATTGGGAGTCCTCCACTTCCATTTCTCCGATCAACAGAGATATTGAGATGCCACTGATCTTCTGTCCTTCCATCTCACCACTTGTCAGGTGAGGAGAGGGAGAATGTTCATGGCTTCAGCGGTGTAACATCTACTCATGGGTAACGGTGCATAGTTCAGTTGTATAAAATAAACCAATTGTTGTTTAGACATACCAATATCTCAGTAATCATTCCGAAGTAACCAACATACAACACCACACCCAGCTCCCAATTCATTCTGGAAGAAGTAAATTTACATAATTTTAAACTGACATTTAACCAGCATGCTTTGTGAAAAATACTGAGCTGGGCAGCGGTTGCTTTGCTCTTAGGACGTTGCTGAACTGTGAGACATTTTTAGGCAACACTCAAGAGACGGCAAAACTATGTAAATCACATTGAAGGCTCCTCTTGCTAAAAACAAGAACAACTTCTGAGAAGAATAAGTAATAGTTTGGAGTTTACCGTGTGGAGATTGCAAACTCGCCGACTTGAGTTAAAAATTGGCGAATGGTCTTCTTATGGCTTCGGATAGAAAGAAGAGTTACTGGAAATAACTACCTGTATAAAGTGGCTTTTAAATTTCAGCATTACAGTTGAAGAATGAAGACTCTGATGGATTGTCAGACTATCATTAAGCATATAAACCTTTGGGTGAGTCATTAATTTATTCTCTTATAATTTACAGGTCAAAATGAACTACAAGCCTTACAGACTCAGAGTTAGTATTGTTGCCAACAGCTCTGCTGCATTCTTCTATGCAAACCAAATCAGCTGAATATATAACCTTCAGTTGAAAGTTTACAACATAGGACAGTCATCAATTTAATGAGTATGAGGCCAATTATAAATGGTGCTTAGTATATTCAAAATTAAAGAAAAGCACCCTCCAACAATGTCAAGCCTCATTGTTTAGTTTTTTTTTTAAAGGGCAGCACAATGAATTTGAAAATAATTATTTCACCACTGGGACTTGGGTCCAACACCAGCCATCATAGATTAGATGAACATGTCCTTTGTCTAAGGCATATTAAGAGTCATAAGTGAAATGAGTCTTGCAATCTCAATAGGTCCCAGTGGATATAAATTCACAGCGCTAAACTACCACTCTTGAATCCAACTTAGCTGGCATTAATTGGGCAATTTTTCTGAAAAATCATAAGGCGGTGTGGGGGCTGGGAACTCATCCTTGTAAGATAACAGATACTCCTAACTCAAACTTGACATCTGTTCAGGTGATTCAGAGGAAGATGATCATTGCATTGTATTTTTTCTAAGAATATTTAAAGTTGAATGACAGTAGAAGGAAATATTTTCAAGTCAAAGTATTCCTTAATAATTTGATAGAAATATTAATTTTAAAAACCTACATGTTAAAAGATCACATTTCTGGAGGGGTGGGAACAAGGCCACGCACAGGTTGGCACAGGAGAATGAAATTAAATGTCTCAACCATTATCAGACCATCTGGCTCCATCACTTCACCATGTCCCCATATCTCACTCGCCTCTTCTCTCCTCTCAACATATACTTTTCTGGATACAAGTATGTTGTTCCCTTATACTCAACATATTTTTATGTTCCTATCTTAAAACAAATAATGGTAAATTTTATTCTCCTGTTCATAGATTCATGGAACCCTTACAGTGCAGAAGGAAGCCATTCGGCCCATTGAGTCTGCACCAGCCCTCCAAAAGAGCACCTTACCTAGGCCCAATTCCCTGTCCTATCCCCTGAACTCCATCTAACCTTTAAACACTAAGGGGTAATTAATCATGGCCATGGGGCGGTACCATGACACAGTTGTTAGCACTGCTGCCTCACAACTCCAGGGTCCCAGGTTCAATTCCGGCCTCGGATTATTGTCTGTGTGGAGTTTGCACTTTCCCCCGGTGTCTGCATGTGTTTCCTCTGGGTGCTGCGGTTTCCTCCCAATGTCCAAAGAAGTGCAGGTTAGGTGGATTGGCCATGCTAAATTGCCCTTTGTGTCCAAAAAGTTAGGTGGGGTACTGGGTTACCGGGATAGGGTGGAGATGTGGGCTTAAGTAGGGTGCTCTTTCCAAGGGCCGGTGCAGACTCGAAAGGCCGAATGGCCTCCTTCTACACTGTAAATTCTATGATTCTATGATTCTATGAAATCAACTAACCGGCACACATGGGAAGAATGTGAAAACTCCAGTCAACCGAGGTCAGAATCAAACACGGGTCCCTGGCGCTGTGAGGCAGAAGTATTAACCACTGAGCCACCGTGCTGCCCATGTTTTGCTGTGAATGCATAATCAAGAAGTTATGCACCTCCAGCCATCATTAATTACACCATGCATGCAGAAGTAGCAAATATACCCATTACAGCATTATTAGTGAGTTGCTGTCTTATGCTATCTTAATAAGCATATATTTCCATTAACAAATTACTTCATAAAATGCTCACAAACGTTTGTTTTATGTAGTATAAAAGTACTAAAGGGGTAGATTTTAAGCCTCTCTGCTAAGATAGAATTATTTTACGCGCAAAATTTAATGTATTCAACTGCTTACCGCAGGCAGTTAAGTCCACTGCCATGCTTTATCTGCAGATGTTCTGACCAGATTCTATTGTTTCTGATTTTTACCAGCATTCATGGATAGGCAGCAAAGCTGTCGAAACAAATTAGACGGAATCCACCTATAAAATTGCAAATCAAATCCAATGACATCATCAGGCACTGGCTCAAACTTGAGCGAAGAAGCCATCACCTACAGTTTGCGAATTTGAATGCAGTGCCTGGTAACAGCAAAAAGTTTAAAAACTGATGTGTTAGTGTAGCCACCTAAATTGGCCAACTCCCGATTTAAAATGGCGAACGGCAAAGGCTGAAGGGAAATTCAGCCAGCACAGGCAGAAACTAGTAGGTGCAGGTTTGCTGTGTATTTAACTCTGCAAAAGCCCAGACAGCATCGATACCAGCGACCATCAGCATAATAATGTAGCAGCCATCTACATACTAATGAGCAATCCCCGGGAACAATAGCAACATTTGGGACACACAAAACTAAGCCAGACTCCCCGGCGCCAGCAGGAGCCAACACAAAAGAGGTTAACAAACACCTGAAGACCACCCATCGATCAGGGAACCGCTCCAGTATTGGAGAAATCGAACCAAGTGATTGGAAAGAAGTCCAATCATCCAATCACCTAGAACCAGGTACAGGGTCCGCCCCGAAAGGCGGGAAGCCCCCGCGGACTATAAAGTTAAGCCCCCAAGTTCAACTCGCTCTCTTCCTCCTGCCCGGGTCACCCAGCAACTTCGAACCAACCTTGACCGTGACCGGTGCAGTGACCGCCGAAAGCTCGTAAGTCTTAATTCAACGCTCGCTACGAGATAGGCACTCCTAGCTGCCAATCCGTACCAACTTCGAATCCCGCAGACTTAGAACCCGAACGAAAGGCCATTTGTTCCGCTGACCTGGTGGGCCAGTCCGAAGTTAAGTCTAGGCCTGTTAGTTGTAGAAGTAGCTTAGACGTAGAATTTGTGCATGAGTAGCAATTACTGTGTATAATAAATGTGCTTTGATTTGAATCTTACTAATCGGTGTGTTGAGTTATTGATCATTACTTGGACTTGAACCTCATGGCGGTATCATAAAGATACCTGGCGACTCGAGAGCAAAGGTAATAAAACAGGGCAATTGAACCAATCGAAAAGTTAGCAACATTAGGCAGGTTGGTTCGATGTGAACTGCACTCGGTGCAGGGAAGTTAGAAACAGACATCTAACACAGGAGAAGATCCAACACAGTTTTATTCAACCAGATGAACTACTGTACATATTCAGCTGTGGTTCGACACTGTACTGATCTGACTAGTGACCTTGTAGTAGCCTGACCAGACTTACTAGCTACCGCATGGTGTTTGTGCTTGCTAGCTAGTGGACTCTGACTGTCTCAGTAGCTGGGTCCCGTGAGATCGGGAAACCTAGTGCCCTCTGGCTTTATAGTGGTAGTGTCCGGTCTGGTGATTGGCTGTGCTGTGTTATATGCTTACTGGTCATCCTATGTGTCAATCACTGCCTGTCTGCATCTCATTATATACATGAGTGGATATTATGACAAAAACAGAATTGATTTCATTAATATCCTTTATGGAATGAAGCTTGCCATCCTTACCTGGTATCACCTTTTCGTAACTCCAGTCCTACACCAGTGCTATTGACTCTTTCCCACTGAAGTGTTCTAGCAAGACACTTAGTTGTATCAAAGCATCATAAATAACAAGACCACAGGAACTGTAGCAGTTCAAGAAGGTTGCCCACCACTAGCAGCAATGTCCATATCCTTTGTGAAAAAGTGCTCTTGACATAAATCTTGAGCAGAATTATTTTAACTAATATGTACCTATATCCTCTTTTCTAATTCACTCGCATTTCATGAACCTCTACGTAATCCCCAGTTAATAACTTTCAGGACAAAATTAATTACTGGGCATGCACAATAGATCAGTCAACATCTATAAAAAGAAAAGGTAAATTAACATTTTGAGAAATGCTCAAAGAAATCCCCTCATTCAATTACTTTCAAGGTGAGAATTCTAGCTTTCATTTTACTCCGGCATTTGGTGTTAGGAGAAATGATGGTCTGAAAATCCTTTGGTTGTTCTTTGAATATGCCAGAAAGTCTTCCGTATCCATCTAAACCAATGGAACACACCCAACTCATCTGAACGATGACACTTCTGACAATTCAGCAGTTTCTCAGTATAAACTGAGAAACGGGAGCATTGCAGAAGGAGGTTGCTGGGAGGTAAGTCAACCTTTAAAAGCACTTCTCTTTGCAGGGGCAGGCCAGTCGATTTCGGCGGCGTGAGAGCAGCTGGTGAGTCAGTTTCAGCGGGAGCATTGCGGAAGGAGGTTGCTGGGAGGTAAGTCAACCTTTAAAAGCACTTCTCTTTGCAGGGGCAGGCCAGTCGATTTCGGCGGCGTGAGAGCAGCTGGTTAGTCAATTTCAGCGGGAGCATTGCGGAAGGAGGTTGCTGGGAGGTAAGTCAACCTTTAAAAGCACTTCTCTTTGCAGGGGCAGGCCAGTCGATTTCGGCGGCGTGAGAGCAGCTGGTGAGTCAGTTTCAGCGGGAGCATTGCGGAAGGAGGTTGCTGGGAGGTAAGTCAACCTTTAAAAGCACTTCTCTTTGCAGGGGCAGGCCAGTCGATTTCGGCGGCGTGAGAGCAGCTGGTGAGTCAGTTTCAGCGGGAGCATTGCGGAAGGAGGTTGCTGGGAGGTAAGTCAACCTTTAAAAGCACTTCTCTTTGCAGGGGCAGGCCAGTCGATTTCGGCGGCGTGAGAGCAGCTGGTTAGTCAATTTCAGCGGGAGCATTGCGGAAGGAGGTTGCTGGGAGGTAAGTCAACCTTTAAAAGCACTTCTCTTTGCAGGGGCAGGCCAGTCGATTTCGGCGGCGTGAGAGCAGCTGGTGAGTCAGTTTCAGCGGGAGCATTGCGGAAGGAGGTTGCTGGGAGGTAAGTCAACCTTTAAAAGCACTTCTCTTTGCAGGGGCAGGCCAGTCGATTTCGGCGACGTGAGAGCAGCTGGTTAGTCAATTTCAGCGGGAGCATTGCGGAAGGAGGTTGCTGGGAGGTAAGTCAACCTTTAAAAGCACTACCCTTTGCAGGGGCAGGCCAGTCGATTTTGGCGGCGTGAGAGCAGCTGGTGAGTCAGTTTCAGCGGGAGCATTGCGGAAGGAGGTTGCTGGGAGGTAAGTCAACCTTTAAAAGCACTTCTCTTTGCAGGGGCAGGCCAGTCGATTTCGGCGGCGTGAGAGCAGCTGGTGAGTCAGTTTCAGCGGGAGCATTGCGGAAGGAGGTTGCTGGGAGGTAAGTCAACCTTTAAAAGCACTTCTCTTTGCAGGGGCAGGCCAGTCGATTTCGGCGGCGTGAGAGCAGCTGGTTAGTCAATTTCAGCGGGAGCATTGCGGAAGGAGGTTGCTGGGAGGTAAGTCAACCTTTAAAAGCACTTCTCTTTGCAGGGGCAGGCCAGTCGATTTCGGCGGCGTGAGAGCAGCTGGTGAGTCAGTTTCAGCGGGAGCATTGCGGAAGGAGGTTGCTGGGAGGTAAGTCAACCTTTAAAAGCACTTCTCTTTGCAGGGGCAGGCCAGTCGATTTCGGCGGCGTGAGAGCAGCTGGTGAGTCAGTTTCAGCGGGAGCATTGCGGAAGGAGGTTGCTGGGAGGTAAGTCAACCTTTAAAAGC
The DNA here is from genome assembly GCF_047496885.1 of Scyliorhinus torazame. Classification (NCBI taxonomy): domain Eukaryota; kingdom Metazoa; phylum Chordata; class Chondrichthyes; order Carcharhiniformes; family Scyliorhinidae; genus Scyliorhinus; species Scyliorhinus torazame. Next base: position 92,514,074 of record NC_092714.1, on the reverse strand, counting down.
ACTTCTCTTTGCAGGGGCAGGCCAGTCGATTTCGGCGGCGTGAGAGCAGCTGGTTAGTCAATTTCAGCGGGAGCATTGCGGAAGGAGGTTGCTGGGAGGTAAGTCAACCTTTAAAAGCACATCTCTTTGCAGGGGCAGGCCAGTCGATTTCGGCGGCGTGAGAGCAGCTGGTGAGTCAGTTTCAGCGGGAGCATTGCTTAAGGAGGTTGCTGGGAGGTAAGTCAACCTTTAAAAGCACTTCTCTTTGCAGGGGCAGGCCAGTCGATTTCGGCGGCGTGAGAGCAGCTGGTGAGTCAGTTTCAGCGGGAGCATTGCGGAAGGAGGTTGCTGGGAGGTAAGTCAACCTTTAAAAGCACTTCTCTTTGCAGGGGCAGGCCAGTCGATTTCGGCGGCGTGAGAGCAGCTGGTTAGTCAGTTTCAGCGGGAGCATTGCGGAAGGAGGGTGCTGGGAGGTAAGTCAACCTTTAAAAGCACTTCTCTTTGCAGGGGCAGGCCAGTCGATTTCGGCGGCGTGAGAGCAGCTGGTTAGTCAATTTCAGCGGGAGCATTGCGGAAGGAGGTTGCTGGGAGGTAAGTCAACCTTTAAAAGCACTTCTCTTTGCAGGGGCAGGCCAGTCGATTTCGGCGGCGTGAGAGCAGCTGGTGCGTCAGTTTCAGCGGGAGCATTGCGGAAGGAGGTTGCTGGGAGGTAAGTCAACCTTTAAAAGCACTTCTCTTTGCAGGGGCAGGCCAGTCGATTTCGGCGGCGTGAGAGCAGCTGGTTAGTCAATTTCAGCGGGAGCATTGCGGAAGGAGGTTGCTGGGAGGTAAGTCAACCTTTAAAAGCACTTCTCTTTGCAGGGGCAGGCCAGTCGATTTCGGCGGCGTGAGAGCAGCTGGTGAGTCAGTTTCAGCGGGAGCATTGCGGAAGGAGGTTGCTGGGAGGTAAGTCAACCTTTAAAAGCACTTCTCTTTGCAGGGGCAGGCCAGTCGATTTCGGCGGCGTGAGAGCAGCTGGTGAGTCAGTTTCAGCGGGAGCATTGCGGAAGGAGGTTGCTGGGAGGTAAGTCAACCTTTAAAAGCACTTCTCTTTGCAGGGGCAGGCCAGTCGATTTCGGCGGCGTGAGAGCAGCTGGTTAGTCAATTTCAGCGGGAGCATTGCGGAAGGAGGTTGCTGGGAGGTAAGTCAACCTTTAAAAGCACTTCTCTTTGCAGGGGCAGGCCAGTCGATTTCGGCGGCGTGAGAGCAGCTGGTGAGTCAGTTTCAGCGGGAGCATTGCTTAAGGAGGTTGCTGGGAGGTAAGTCAACCTTTAAAAGCACTTCTCTTTGCAGGGGCAGGCCAGTCGATTTCGGCGGCGTGAGAGCAGCTGGTGAGTCAGTTTCAGCAGGAGCATTGCGGAAGGAGGTTGCTGGGAGGTAAGTCAACCTTTAAAAGCACTTCTCTTTGCAGGGGCAGGCCAGTCGATTTCGGCGGCGTGAGAGCAGCTGGTTAGTCAGTTTCAGCGGGAGCATTGCGGAAGGAGGGTGCTGGGAGGTAAGTCAACCTTTAAAAGCACTTCTCTTTGCAGGGGCAGGCCAGTCGATTTCGGCGGCGTGAGAGCAGCTGGTTAGTCAATTTCAGCGGGAGCATTGCGGAAGGAGGTTGCTGGGAGGTAAGTCAACCTTTAAAAGCACTTCTCTTTGCAGGGGCAGGCCAGTCGATTTCGGCGGCGTGAGAGCAGCTGGTGCGTCAGTTTCAGCGGGAGCATTGCGGAAGGAGGTTGCTGGGAGGTAAGTCAACCTTTAAAAGCACTTCTCTTTGCAGGGGCAGGCCAGTCGATTTCGGCGGGAGTGGAGCTGGCTGGTTAGTCAATTTCAGCAGGAGCTGAGAATTTTTCTTGTTTTTTAAATTAGTTTTTTAGGCGGGATCAGGAAGTCGACCCGCGGACGTCTGGGAAGACCCTCACCAATAAATTCTGGTGGAGAGGAAACCCGAGACACTACACGTGTAGTGTCTCCCACCCACCCTCCTCCTCTAACCTAATAATAAGATCCATTGGTCTGAGGTAAGTACCATATTTTTATTATATTATTGTTATTTTTTATAAAAATTTAATTTAGTTGTTAGCTAGATCTTGGTAGAAAGTTAGAGGAATGGCAGGGAAGGGAGTGCAATGTTCCTCCTGCAGGATGTTTGAGGTGAGGGATGCAGTTAGTGTCCCTGCTGATTTTACCTGCAGGAAGTGCTGCCATCTCCAGCTCCTCCAAGACCGAGTTAGGGAACTGGAGCTGGAGTTGGAAGAACTTCGGAACATTCGGGAGGCAGAAGGGGTCATAGATAGCAGCTTCAGGGAATTAGTTACACCAAAGATTGGAGATAGGTGGGTAACTGTAAGAGGGACTGGGAAAAAACAGTCAGTGCAGGGATCCCCTGCGGTCGTTCCCCTGAGAAACAAGTATACCGCTTTGGATACTTGTGGGGGGGGGGACTTACCAGGGGTAAGCCATGGGGTACGGGCCTCTGGCACGGAGTCTGTCCCTGTTGCTCAGAAGGGAAGGGGGGAGAGGAGCAGAGCATTAGTAATTGGGGACTCTATAGTCAGGGGCACAGATAGGAGATTTTGTGGGAGCGTGAGAGACTCACGTTTGGTATGTTGCCTCCCAGGTGCAAGGGTACGTGATGTCTCGGATCGTGTTTTCCGGGTCCTTAGGGGGGAGGGGGAGCAGCCCCAAGTCGTGGTCCACATTGGCACCAACGACATAGGTAGGAAAGGGGACAAGGATGTCAGGCAGGCTTTCAGGGAGCTAGGATGGAAGCTCAGAACTAGAACAAACAGAGTTGTTATCTCTGGGTTGTTGCCCGTGCCACGTGATAGTGAGATGAGGAATAGGGAGAGAGAGCATTTAAACACGTGGCTACAGGGATGGTGCAGGCGGGAGGGTTTCAGATTTTTGGATAACTGGGGCTCTTTCTGGGGAAGGTGGGACCTCTACAGACAGGATGGTCTACATCTGAACCTGAGGGGCACAAATATCCTGGGGGGGAGATTTGTTAGTGCTCTTTGGGGGGGTTTAAACTAATGCAGCAGGGGCATGGGAACCTGGATTGTAGTTTTAGGGTAAGGGAGAATGAGAGTATAGAGGTCAGGAGCACAGATTTGACGTCGCAGGAGGGGGCCAGCGTTCAGGTAGGTGGTTTGAAGTGTGTCTACTTCAATGCCAGGAGTATACGAAACAAGGTAGGGGAACTGGCAGCGTGGGTTGGTACCTGGGACTTCGATGTTGTGGCCATGGATAGAGCAGGGACAGGAATGGATGTTGCAGGTTCCGGGGTTTAGGTGTTTTAGTAAGCTCAGAGAAGGAGGCAAAAGAGGGGGAGGTGTGGCGCTGCTAGTCAAGAGCAGTATTACGGTGGCGGAGAGGATGCTAGATGGGGACTCTTCTTCCGAGGTAGTATTGGCTGAAGTTAGAAACAGGAAAGGAGAGGTCACCCTGTTGGGAGTTTTTTATAGGCCTCCTAATAGTTCTAGGGATGTAGAGGAAAGGATGGCGAAGATGATTCTGGATATGAGCGAAAGTAACAGGGTAGTTATTATGGGAGACTTTAACTTTCCAAATATTGACTGGAAAATATATAGTTCGAGTACAATAGATGGGTCGTTTTTTGTACAGTGTGTGCAGGAGGGTTTCCTGAAACAATATGTTGACAGGCCAACAAGAGGCGAGGCCACGTTGGATTTGGTTTTGGGTAATGAACCAGGCCAGGTGTTGGATTTGGAGGTAGGAGAGCACTTTGGGGACAGTGACCACAATTCGGTGACGTTTACGTTAATGATGGAAAGGGATAAGTATACACCGCAGGGCAAGAGTTATAGCTGGGGGAAGGGCAATTATGATGCCATTAGACGTGACTTGGGGAGGATAAGGTGGAGAAGTAGGCTGCAAGTGTTGGGCACACTGGATAAGTGGGGCTTGTTCAAGGATCAGCTACTGCGTGTTCTTGATAAGTATGTACCGGTCAGACAGGGAGGAAGGCGTCGAGCGAGGGAACCGTGGTTTACCAAGGAAGTGGAATCTCTTGTTAAGAGGAAGAAGAAGGCCTATGTGAAGATGAAGTGTGAAGTTTCGGTTGGGGCGATGGATAGTTACAAGGTAGCGAGGAAGGATCTAAAGAGAGAGCGAAGACGAGCAAGGAGGGGACATGAGAAGTATTTGGCAGGAAGGATCAAGGAAAACCCAAAAGCTTTCTATAGGTATATCAGGAATAAGCGAATGACTAGGGAAAGAGTAGGACCAGTCAAGGACAGGGATGGGAAATTGTGTGTGGAGTCTGAAGAGATAGGCGAGATACTAAATGAATATTTTTCGTCAGTATTCACTCAGGAAAAAGATAATGTTGTGGAGGAGAATGCTGAGCCCCAGGCTAATAGAATAGATGGCATTGAGGTACGTAGGGAAGAGGTGTTGGCAATTCTGGACAGGCTGAAAATAGATAAGTCCCCGGGACCTGATGGGATTTATCCTAGGATTCTATGGGAGGCCAGGGAAGAGATTGCTGGACCTTTGGCTTTGATTTTTATGTCATCATTGGCTACAGGAATAGTGCCAGAGGACTGGAGGACAGCAAATGGGGTCCCTTTGTTCAAAAAGGGGAGCAGAGACAACCCCGGCAACTATAGACCGGTGAGCCTCACGTCTGTAGTGGGTAAAGTCTTGGAGGGGATTATAAGGGACAAGATTTATAATCATCTAGATAGGAATAATATGATCAGGGATAGTCAGCATGGCTTTGTGAAGGGTAGGTCATGCCTCACAAACCTTATTGAGTTCTTTGAGAAGGTGACTGAACAGGTAGACGAGGGTAGAGCAGTTGATGTGGTGTATATGGATTTCAGCAAAGCGTTTGATAAGGTTCCCCACGGTAGGCTATTGCAAAAAATACGGAGGCTGGGGATTGAGGGTGATTTAGAGATGTGGATCAGAAATTGGCTAGCTGAAAGAAGACAGAGGGTGGTGGTTGATGGGAAATGTTCAGAATGGAGTACAGTCACAAGTGGAGTACCACAAGGATCTGTTCTGGGGCCGTTGCTGTTTGTCATTTTTATCAATGACCTAGAGGAAGGCGCAGAAGGGTGGGTGAGTAAATTTGCAGACGATACTAAAGTCGGTGGTGTTGTCGATAGTGTGGAAGGATGTAGCAGGTTACAGAGGGATATAGATAAGCTGCAGAGCTGGGCTGAGAGGTGGCAAATGGAGTTTAATGTAGAGAAGTGTGAGGTGATTCACTTTGGAAGCAATAACAGGAATGCGGAATATTTGGCTAATGGTAAAGTTCTTGAAAGTGTGGATGAGCAGAGGGATCTAGGTGTCCATGTACATAGATCCCTGAAAGTTGCCACCCAGGTTGATAGGGTTGTGAAGAAGGCCTATGGAGTGTTGGCCTTTATTGGTAGAGGGATTGAGTTCCGGAGTCGGGAGGTCATGTTGCAGCTGTACAGAACTCTGGTCCGGCCGCATTTGGAGTATTGCGTACAGTTCTGGTCACCGCATTATAGGAAGGACGTGGAGGCTTTGGAGCGGGTGCAGAGGAGATTTACCAGGATGTTGCCTGGTATGGAGGGAAAATCTTATGAGGAAAGGCTGATGGACTCGAGGTTGTTTTCGTTGGAGAGAAGAAGGTTAAGAGGAGACTTAATAGAGGCATACAAAATGATCAGGGTTGGATAGGGTGGACAGTGAGAGCCTTCTCCCGCGGATGGATATGGCTGGCACGAGGGGACATAACTTTAAACTGAGGGGTAATAGATATAGGACAGAGGTCAGAGGTAGGTTCTTTACGCAAAGAGTAGTGAGGCCGTGGAATGCCCTACCTGCTACAGTAGTGAACTCGCCAACATTGAGGGCATTTAAAAGTTTATTGGATAAACATATGGATGATAATGGCATAATGTAGGTTAGATGGCTTTTGTTTCGGTGCAACATCGTGGGCCGAAGGGCCTGTACTGCGCTGTATTGTTCTATGTTCTATGTTCTAAACTGGAATGTTAGCCAACTGGGATGGAAATGGTATTATGAACACTGAAAGCTGCTTCCTCAGGGCCAAACTACAGGCATTAATCTCTCTTTCCATCTGCTCCCATTCCTGTTCAATGGTCTGCCTTGAGGGTCTCTTGTTAACCATGCAACTGCAAATGACCCGCCCACCCACCCGTCACTGCCCCCCACCTCCACAAAGAAATGCAGCCGGATTCTCCATTCCGTGTTGGTGCCAAGGCAGGATTATGGACTTCTACAACAGCAAAATTGGCGCAGCACCTGGACCTATTCAACAACCAATAAGGGGCTAGCACCGGCGCCACATGGAGCACCGGCAATTCCAATGAGAAACGGTGCCGGAGTCGCCGAGTTCGTGATTGCAACTCAGGGGCTGAGAAGCTGCAGCTGCACATACACACTTCACTCGCCAACACCATCCCGGCCAACAAGATGACAAAAATACAAGTGGCGGAACTGGAGATGCTGCTGGACGCCGGGGGAGGGAGGGGGGTGCGGGGGAGGGGGGACCCTATATCCCTGGGTTGGTGGGGTGGGGGGGACTGATACCCCGGGTTGGGAAGGAGGCTGCTAGCTGCCACCATTTGCTGTGCCTGGACGCAGGTGGCATTGGTCGTCAGTGCTGTGGGCAACACCATCATGACCAGCCAACAGTGATGGAAGAAACTGCATGACCTCCTCAGAGCAGCCAGATTGAGTAGGCAGCACTGTGCCCCAAGCACCAACCCATGTCCCACACACCCGTAACCCCACCCTTCCCCCACACCCAGAGGGCGGCCGAAACCCCACCCTGCACCACATGATGGCAACCATACCGGCCGCCATGGCTGGGTGCCCTGGCCAACCAGGTCACCAGCAACCCACGCCATGGCCTGTATGCACGGAATGTCTAACACTGTGCATTTTCTGCTCCCCCCCCCCCCCACCCCAGGAGAATGCCGCGCATCACCGCTGAGAGCAGGAGAAGACTGGAGAGTGAGCGATGGACCTACGTCCCCTCACTGCAGCAGAACAGAGGGCACTGGATGTGGTCGGAGGGCCTAAGGAAAGGGCAGTCGACAGGGCGAAGGTCGCTATCTGGGGAGGTAGTGAGACCAAGCTGAGTTGTGGTTCCCCTTGGCACGTGTGTCACCCCACCCCTCCATCATCACCCCCACCATCAGCTGCATCCGGCACCTGTAGGTGCAGTTGGAGGAGTCCAACCGCATGCAGGAGCAGGAGGCGGTTCGAGCCATGCGTGCCACCCAGGCCAAGACTACACGGGTGGCGTCTGCGGTGGAGGCCTCGGAGTGAAGGTTTCGGCCATGGGTCAACATGTTCAAGGCCTGGAGCAATCTTTGCAGGTGGTGGCCATGGTCCAGGACAGGGCTTCCCTATCACGGGCAGCCATGTACCAGAGCCACCTGGAAATTACAGCGGTGCTACAGAGCGTGGCCCAGTCACAGCGGGCTATGGCTGAGAGTGGCAGCGGCATTGCCCACGCATTGGCCGACGTGGCATAGACCCAGAGGGAGGCGGCCCAGTCCCAGAGGGAGATGGCACAGTCACTGACTGATGTGACACAAATCCCGAAGATGGTGGCACAGTCACAGCATGATGTGGCGCTGTCCTAGATGGAGGTTGTTCTGTTCCTTGTATAGTTCCCCAAGATAGCCAAAGTCGTAGTGTTGACAAAGAACATAAAGCGGGTTTATTTTACATTACTTAAATTGGTTCACACACTCTACTAACAGTTACTAACAGTTAACAAATTAATAGTATTGAATCTATAATACAGTAATTAATTATCCCTCTAATATATAACCTACACTCTAACTCAACTTCACACTATCCTTCGACATCAACTTCTCCAACAGCTTATCCCAGAATGCCTAGAGAAGCAGCCTTTTATGAGGCTACTCAGTGATGCCATCTAGTGTTGATATACATGAACATCATCTTATTGCCCCTTTACTCTCCTTAGATTATACATATCATTACATCCCCTTTTTTCTCCAGACGTTTTGTACAGTACAAAAAGGAAAATATGAGTAACATTATTACATGATACATTGATATGTATACCAAAAGTTAACAAGTGAGTTAAAATTTGTTAAACAGTTCATTTGTTTCACTTTATAAATTCAGTCTGTCAGGTTTCTTTCTGAATCTGGATGATCTCCTCAATCTAGTCGGTGGAGTGGTAGATGTTTTTAACGGCTTATGTAAGTCATCTTGCAGCTTAGCAGATGCTATAGTAGTACGAAATAAATTATCAGCAAACTGAAGACTTGGAAATAATGTACAAGAAGATTGAACTTTTAGAAGAGCACGTCGAATTCTCCTAAGAACAGAACCATCAGTCGCTTGAACAATGTACGAATGAGGTGCTGCTTGACGTATGACCTTAGCTAGATCAGACCATCCTCCAATGGGAATCTGAATTCTCACTAGATCATCAATAACAATATCATATTGTTTTTATCATCTTCCCTGGAGAATTGGAAAGACTTATAAGTTCAATAGCCTGCGGTCCAGCCATTGTTAAAAATAATGTGAATTTTCTGTTATCACTAGCATTATCTAAATCTGAGGCAGAGAGGTATAATTCAAATTGCTGCTGAAATATTTTCCAATTTACGTCAATTTTACCAGAAGTCTGGAACTGCTGCAGAGTTTGAAGTTTGTCCATTAGGTCTGGACTTGCCTGTGTGTTGAAATAACCAGTCTGGAAGCACTCTTACCGTCGAAGTCTGCGCACGTGCTGGTTTTCTTTCTTCTTAGATTCTAACAATTTTCTAACTAAATTACTTCCTGGTACCATGTTCTTTGTATTGTTCTCCAAGATAGCCAAAGTCATAGTGTTGACAAAGAACATAAAGCTGTATATTTAAATCAAAACTAGTTTATTTTTCACTACTTAAATTGGTTTGCACACTCTACTGAGTAACAGTTCATAAAATAATAGTATTGAATCTATGATAGTAATTAATTATCTCTCTAATATATAACCTACACTCTAACTCAACTTCACACTATCCTTCGACATCAACTTCTCCAACAGCTTATCCCAGAATGCCTAGAGAAGCAGCCTTTTATGAGGCTACTCAGTGATGCCACCTTGTGTTGATATACATGAACATCATCTTATTGCCCCTTTACTCTCCTTAGATTATACATATCATTATAGAGATGAGCATGCAGACCCTGGTCAAGATGAGAACGAACCTCCAGGACTGACAGCGTCAGATGGTGGGAGGACTCGGAGGTTAGCTCTGTTCAAACAACCCATGGAGTAGCTTGGGGGCCATCAGGCACTCCAAGGGAGGAGGAGGTGATGGGGCCCATGAATTGGATTGGATTTGTTTATTGTCACGTATACCAAGGTACAATGAAAAGTATTGTTCTGTGTACAATCCAGACAAATCATTCCATACATGAAAAAAATATCTGGCATACATAAATACACAATGTAGATACAGGCATCAGATGAAGTTCACAGGAGTATAGTACTACTCAGTAGAGAAGATGTGTGAAAAGATCAGATCAGTACATAAAGGGTCATTTAGGAGTCTGGTAATAGCAGGGAAGAAGCTGTTTTTAACCTGTTAGTATGTGTTCTCAGATTTTTATATGTCCTGCTCGATGGAATTAGTTGGAAGAGCGAATAAGCCGGGTGGGAGGGTTCTTTGATTATACTGCCTGCTTTCTCAAGGCAGCGGGAGGTGTAGGCAGAGTCAATGGATGCGAGGCGGGTTCACGTGATAGACTGGGCTGTGTTCACGAATCTCTGTAGTTTCTTACGGTCTTGGGCCGAGTAGTTGCCATGCAGGCTGTGATACAGCCAGATAGGATGCTTTCTATGGTGCATATGTAAAAGTTGGTAAGGTTTAATGTGGACATGCCAAATTTCCTTAGTTTCCTGAGAAATATAGGCGCTGTTGTGCTTTCTTGGTAGTAGCGTCGATGTGGGTGGACCAGGACAGATTGTTGGTGATGCGCACACCTCGGAATTTGAAGCTGTCAACCATCTCCACCTATGCATCATTGATGCAAACAGGGGTGTACAGGATTTTTTGCTTCCTGAAGTCAAAAACCAGCTCTTTAGTTTTGCTGATATTGAGGGAGAGATTGTTGTTGATGCGCCACTCTACTCGGTTCTCTATCTTCCTTCTATACTCTGACTCATCATTGTTCGAGATCTGACCTACTAGGGTCGTGCCGATGGCCCCCAAGCTACTCCATGGGTTGTTTGAACAGAGCTAACCTCAGAGTCCTCCCACCATCTGACGCTACCAGTCCTGGAGGTTCGTTCTCATCTTGACCAGGGTCTGCATGCTCATCTCTATAATGATATGTATAATCTAAGGAGAGTAAAGAATCCACAAGCAAACTTGTGGATGGGTTGGACCGCAGGGGAGGTGCCAGAACACAGCAGCACCTCACCCCCCCCCCCCCCCCCCCTCCTGTCCCTGGTACATCACATGGGCAGCGGGCAGAACAGGGCAGCACCACACCACCTGGGACACCTGAGCTGCAGCCAGGTCAATCCAAGCCCGGTCGCCCCAGAAGACGGCCGCCAAAATGGATCGAGGCCACAGGACGGGAATTGCAATGGACTGCCTCCACATCTGATGTATCGCCTGGGGATCTACCTAGATGTAACATTCGGGCCTGTATGGCCAGTTAAGTTGACACGGGTGCCGGGTACAGTATAGTGTTAGGGACTAGGGCACATACATGAATATATTTGTTCACATCAAACACCTGTGTGCAATGTTACAACCTGCCTCGGTGCTCTGTCAGAAGGGTGTGAGGGACGGGCTGGCCTGGGCTGGCAGAGGAGTCGCAGGGGGCAGGGAGAGGGTGGGAATGGGTGGACATTGTTAATGGGGTTGGCCCAGGGATCACAGTTCAGCCAGCGCTCACAGTTCTGGTGTCCCCCCCCCATCCCATTCCCTTCCCCCCCCCCCCACCTCTCCCCAGGACCCCACCTCCCCACCTCCACCACACCAGGGATTTGATGGGACTGTCTGATGGAATGGCCAGGTCACATGCAGGGATCACCCAGGTGGACAGTGCAAAGTGCTTACGTGGGCAGGAGTCAGACATTGTCAAATGATGCGGAGCACTAGTGCTCATTGCAGAGCGGATTGTCATCATCCTCAATCCCATGGGCTAGACACATGTTACTGTCAACCCAGAGCCTGCACCCCATAGTGAGGCAGGTAGGAATCAAGGAGTGGGTTACATGCGGGGTGGGAAGAGTGTTCATGGGAAGGAGTGTCCAGGGAGGGAGGGGGGGTAGTCGGTGAACCTGGACGTGATTAGGATATCCCTTTCGCATCTGCCCAGGCGCACACATTGTGTGGCCTCCTGTGCCCGCCCGGGCCCCATGTCCCGCCATCCACACCCTCCCCCGCATCCTCCTCATCAGACGAGGACTAGCGTCATCCTCTTCATTCTAGCACCTCGCCCCTCTGCTGCGCAAGGTTCTGGTGGACGCAGTAGGCCACCACAATGTGGGAGACCCTCCCAGCACTAAGCTGGAGGTTCCCTCCAGAGCAATCCAAGCACCTGACCACATCTTCAGGATGCCGAAGCACCGCGTTATCATGCCCCTGGTCGCTGCATGTGCGTCAATTGTAGCAGGTGTTCATTTCGGTCTGAGGGCTCCGGATAGGCGTTAGCCACGAACACAGTGGATAATCCCTGTTGCCCAGGAGCCAACCCCACAGCCGTGGGGGTGCTTCAAACCATTGAGCCTGCCATGATGAAGGCGCTGTGCACACTGCACAAGTATCAGGCGCAGACGTGCTTGCTGCGCATCTGATGGTCACATACCAGCTGCACGTTCATCGAGTGGAACCTATTTCGGATTGTGAAGAGTGGCCTGGCATCTGCAGGTGCTTGCAGGGTGACATGCATCCCATCGATTACCCCCTGCACCCAGGGCATCTCAGTGATGGTGGTGAATCCCACTGGCTGGGCATCCTCATGGGACCGGGAATATAGGGCCTCCATGATGGTGCAGATGTACCTGTTCACCAAGCTCTGTGAGATTCCAAACAGGTTCCCACTTGGCGCCTGGAAGGACTCCATGGCATTAAAGATCAGGGTGACCGCCACCTTGATGACCACCAGGAGCAGGTGTCCTTCCCCATTCCATCTGTCCTGTGCCCCCGTGAAGGGGCGACTGGGGCCTTGCCCTTGTGTGGGCAGCCTTCTACCCTGTCAGTGAGTGATGGCAAGTTGGGGAGGGGTGGTATGGTGGAGGGTGTGGATGAGTGGGTGGAATGTGGGGTTGGTGAGGTGGAGGCTGAAAGCTGGGATGCAGGGGGTTGTGGAGTGGTGTCTGGGGGGTGCAATGCGGTGGTAGTGGGTGAAGGTTGGAGATGGTGGGGTTGGAGCACCCATACGGTCAGTATCTCACTGCAGAACCATGGGCCATGGTGGATGGTCAGTGGGGTGCGCAGCATGATGGCTGCCTTGCAGGCTGTGGAAATCGCGGTCCATGCTTGGGCACTGCCACAGTCCCATGGGGGGGTGGTCATTCAGCCCCAGCTCCTGGCACACCCCCACCGCCCGGCCTTGGTACGCCCCCCTTCCCCACCCGCAAGGCAGCCCGGCCAGTGTCAGGACTGGCAGCCCACAGTCTCACCTCTGCAGATCCCACCTCCTCTCTCTGCCTCATCAGCCATGGCACTTGTTTTCCGATTTTTAAAATATGAACCTTGCTGTCGGAAATTCTCCCGGCGGAGACAGAACATCGCGGAAGCCCCGGAGAATGCTGTGTCAGGCCCGATAATGATATGCAAATGGTGTTTACTGTACATGTGGAGTGGAACACATTGACACTGCTGCCAAGGCACTGGAGAATTGTGATTTGCCGTGATCTCGGCTGCCACCACGATTTTGGCGTAAAGACAGATTTTCACTTCCACGCACCACCTCAGATATTTTCACCTGGAGAAATTAGATAGCATCAACAAGGAAGTGACATTGGTTGATTTTCAAAGAGAGTCCAAAAGGTATGGAAGAGGATGTGCCATGTTTCTGGTGAGGGCTAAAGAGAAATCAGCCCATGGTTTCACAATTGTGAGATCTAGATCTCATGGCCATTTGCCTGCGTAAAGAAATATACAAGGATCTTCACACTTACGAGGCACTGCTGAGGTTAATCTTCAAGGATGTATTGGGGAGGCGGTGAGGGGCTCATTACTGTGTTTAGGAGCAGGAGTGGCTGATTACAGTGTGTGGTGGTGGTGGTGGTGGGGGGGGGTGGGCGGGGGGGGAGTGGAATATATGAGACTTTCACATTGCATTTCACGCAATGGAAATTTTGGTTAATATTTTCATACCAGCTGATGATGACATCACAGGTGAATCGCAGACAGAGCCAAAAATCATTCAGATGTTCATGTTTCTCATTCTGGGGCTGGAAATGAGATTGTGCGCCAACTTGCTTTCCAATAAAATGTCTTTTGATCTATATACACAGAAAATGTTTGGGGCTAATGTCTTTAACGTCTTTAATGTCTTTACTTATGGTTAAAGTGACAGGTACACTTGTAATATTCTGCCTCCTCATGGTGAACACATACATGGAGGAGCTCTAGTAATTTGTATTTTTAAATTACTACTGTTATAAATATCTTTTAATCTCAATAAAAGCAGCAGTATGATAGACTGGAATATCCTTTTACACCGAGGATATGGATTTTCTTCCAGTCTAAACTCATGAAAGTTTCTGAGATTTGCAAAGACCCTGAGTGAAATAAGTTTGAGAAGTTGCAGGTGAACACAGACAAATGGAATCAAAATTAGATGTGCAACAAGGATAAGACTGGTCCACATTCAAAAGTAGAGATTGTTTTTCTCAGGTTGGAGTTGAGGTACATGTGGAAACAGTGTACATAAAGTTTTCAGGCTAGTCCTTCATAGTAGGGAATTGGAAGAAGATAGAAAATGTGCAATTTCTCAGAAACGTAGGGCTGGATTCTCCGCCCCGCCACTTTTCTGCCCCGACCCGCCAGCAGGATTCTCCGTTATGCCGGCCGGTCAATGGGTTTCCCATTGTGGGGCAGTCCCACGCCGTCGGGAAACCCCCGGGCGCCGGCAAAACGGAGAATCACGCCGGCGGAGAATCCCCCCCCCACCCGGATATTCCTCGCCTCAATGAATAAATATGAAATATGTACATTTTAATTTCATTATGTACAGTAACAGTGATCATTATTGCACATACAGGAAACAAAGAGGCACTTCAGTGATTAATACTTTTGAGACCTGACAGTTATTAAAAAATAAAACAGTTAGATCAGATTAAATTCAAAATAAAAAACGGCTGTTTAACACTTGCATGAAAATCTTCACTTAATATAAAGATATGCTCAGCAGATTGCTGCCTGTTATGGTCATAACGGAATCCAAATCTGTGTATGGTAGCTACATGTTACTGCAATGACTTAGCTAGTAATTTTCTTTGCAGTTCCAGTTCTATAGGGTTCAATTCTGCATAGTTTTGCAGAGATGGAACACGCAAGGGGAATTGATAAATTGGACGGGTAGGCCTGAGGCATGTGCTACACCCAATTCCTTGTCCAAGGCATCTTCCAACCAGCTTAATTTGCCTAAAAACTTATTGTGCACATTTCATGCCATTGTCTCAAGGCTCCAGAAGGTTTTTTTCAATTAATTCATGCAATGTTGGCATCGCTGGGAAAGGCCAGCATTTATTGCACCATCCATAATTGCCCTGGAGAAAGTGATGACAGGCTGCCTTCTTGAATTGCTGCAGTCCGTGTGGTGAAGGTACAACCGCCGTGCTGTTAGAGGGCGAGTTCCAGGATTTTGATGCAGCGACAGTGAAGGAACAGCGATATATTCTCAAGTCAGGATGTTGAGTGGTTTTGAGGAGAATTTCTAAGTGGTGGTGTTCCCATTGTCTGCTGCCCTTGTCCTTCCAGATGTTAATAGCCAAGGGTTTGGAAGATACCATCTAAGGATCGTTGGTGAGTTCCTGATGATCTTCTAGATGATTCACATTTCTGCTACTGTGCATTGGCAGTGGTGGGAGTGAATATTTTTGAAGAAAGTGCCAAGCAAGTGGATTGCTTTGTCCCAGATGGAGTCAAGCTGCTCGAGCGTTGTTGAAGCTACACTTACCCAGGCAAGTGAAGATTATTCCGTCACACACCTGACTTGTGTCTTGTAGATGGTGGACAGAGCTTAGAGAGTCAGGAAATAAGTTACTCACTGCAAGATTCCTAGTCCTTGACCAGCTCTTGTAGCCACAGTATTTATATGGCTAGCCAAGTTCTGCTTCTGGTCAATGATAACCCCCAGGATGTTGATAGTGGGGGATTCAGCAATGATAATGCAACTGAATGTCAAGGGACGATTGTTAGGAAATCTCTTGTTGGAGATGGTCATTGCTTGCCAAATGTTACTTGAAATTTGGCAACCCAAGCCTGGATATTGTCTAGGTCTTGCTGCATTTTGATATGAGTTGCTTCACTACCTGAGGAGCCGCAACCTATGTGTTATAACCTGCCTACTTAGCATTGGCTGGGGACTAATGACTATCCCACAATCCTGTGGGAGTATGAGCTTCCCCAATGAGGGGGGCGGAGAAACCACTAGTAAACTCCTTGTATAAATAAGCTGGCCAGTTCAGGAACCAGCAGGAAGGAGTATGCAGCAAGGGAAGTTACTGCTACTGTTATGTATATATGTTATAGTAAATAAATGTTATTACTTTGTATCCTTAAAACTCGTGCTGGATTCTTCGTGGCCCTTACAAAACTGGCGACGAAGGTTAAAGTGAATAGCCATCTACACTGCTGAAGCCACCTCCCTGGATTTTTGTTGGATACAGGTTGGAAGTTGTTTTCTATTATACCATGCCTCTGTACGGACGTTTGGATGTTTTTGATGCTGCGCTGGAAAGCTGGAACCAGTACACACGACGGATGCGTTACTATTTCCGGGCAAACAATATCACCGAAAACGAGCGCCAGGTGGTCATATTGCTCACCGCCTGCGGCCCGCATACGTTTGGGGTGATTAGGAGCCTTACGTACCCAGCTGCGCCGGACACCAAAACGTTTGATGAACTTGTGAATATAGTGGGGCAACATTTTAACCCAACCCCGTCCACGATAGTCCAGCGTTACCGGTTTAATACCGCTGAGAGGACCCCTGGAGAATCCTTTGCCGATTTTCTATCCAGGCTACGCAGGATTGCGGAGTACTGTGACTATAGTGAGACCTTGTCAGAAATGTTACGCGACCGTTTAGTTTGCGGTATTAACAATGCGGCCACCCAGAGAAAGTTGTTAGCGGAGCCAACATTGACTTTTCAACAGGCCATTCAAATAGTATTGTCCCGAGAGAGCGCAGAGCGAGGAGTACAGGAGCTACAGGGAATGGAAGTGCATGCCTTGGGGCGCAACTCCTTCCGCCCGAAAACGTCTCCCCGCACTCCTACGGTACCTTGGGCGAGGCAACGTCCGGACCGACGCCAGTAGCCGTCGGACATTCCTCCCCGAAGGGAGCCTTCTCCAGAGCCAATGGATGAGGAGCCATGTCCGTGTCAGACTTGTAGGCGCTGACCCCGTCGCAGACAGCGGTCCTGGGGGTGCCAGAGGCGCCGTCGTTCCGACCGAAACTGGGACCAACCCAGGGGCCATAACTGGGACCAGCCCAGAGGCCGTACCTTCCATGTGGATGAACCTGCGGCGACTACTCCTGAGGACGTGGAGACGGAGGACGACTGCCTGCAGCTACATTGTGTGGCAGCTCCCCATGTGGCCCCCATTAAGGTGACAGTACGGGTCAATGGCCACCCGCTGGAGATGGAGTTGGATACTAGCGCAGCGGTCTCCGTGATCGCCCAGAGGACATTCGACCGCATCAAGCAGGGTATACAGACCCTTACATTAACCGACTCACAGGCCAGGTTGGCCACCTACACGGGGGAACCACTGAACATTGTAGTTAACTACAATGACCCCTGTTGTCTATGGACGCCAGGAGGGACGTTTCCCACTTATCGTGGTGTGCGGCCATGGGCCCAGCCTGTTGGGTCGGGACTGGACATTGCGGTTGCAATGGCAGCACATCCTCCAAACAGTTTCTGAAGGGTTGACTGAGGTGCTAGGACGATACCCAGATGTATTCCAGCCTGGTTTGGGGAAAATAAAAGGGGCCGTAGCCCGTATCCAAGTCGAACCAGGAGCCACGCCGCGCTATTTCTGGGCGCGCCCGGTGCCTTACGCCTTGCTCGAGAAGGTAGAAGGGGAGCTCACTCGTTTGGAGAGTTTGTGTATTATCAGACCCGTCCGTTTTGCTGACTGGGCAGCACCAATTGTACCTGTAATGAAGCCAGATGCCACAGTTTGCTTGTGTGGCGACTATAAACTTACGGTGAATACGGTTTCCCGACTCGACCGATATCCAATGCCTCGCATAGAGGATCTCTACGCGAAACGTGCAGGTGGACTCTCGTTCACAAAATTAGATATGAGTCACGCCTACCTGCAGTTGGAGCTGGACCCTGCCTCCCGACCATATGTAACGATTAATACACACCGGGGCCTGTATGAATATACACGGTTGCCCTTTGGAGTATCCTCTGCCTGCGCAATTTTTCAACGTGTTATGGAGGGCATTTTGAGAGGTTTACCACGTGTGGCTGTCTACCTAGATGACGTTTTGATTACAGGGACGTCGGAGCAGGAACATTTGGAAAATCTGGAGGCTGTCCTTAGACGCCTTTCGGAGGCTGGAATCCGTTTACGTCGCACAAAGTGAGTATTTCAGGCAAAGGAAGTAGTCTACCTAGGTTATCGGGTGGACCGCGAAGGTCTGCAGAGAAGGTGCGTGCAATTCAACATGCCCCCGCCCCGACTGACACTTCGCATCTTCGTTCTTTTCTCGGTCTCGTAAACTATTACGGGAAGTTCCTCCCCAATCTGGCAACTACGCTGGCCCCTTTGCACCTTCTGCTAAAGAAAAATCACACCTGGGTTTGGGGTCAGCCGCAAGAAACCGCTTTCCGGCGGGTAAAGCAACAATTGTCGTCGTCTGGGTTACTAACCCACTATGATCCTGGAAAGCCTTTGCTCGTCACATGTGATGCATCCCCGTATGATATTGGGGCCGTCCTGTCCCACAAGATGGAGAACGGGGCCGAATGACCGATAGCTTTCGCCTCCCGCACATTGACTGCAGCGGAGAAAACGTACGCGCAGATCGAGAAGGAGGGCCTGGCAGTGGTTTTTGCGGTGAAACGCTTCCACCAGTACGTGTACGGCTGCCATTTCACTATCGTGACTGATCATAAGCCCCTGCTGGGACTTTTCAGAGAGGATAAGCCAATACCGCCCATTGCTTCTGCACGGATCCAGCGCTGGCCTTTGTTGCTTGCTGCATACGAATATTCTCTGGAGCACAAACCAGGTACGTAGATAGCAAATGCCGACGCACTGAGCTGATTGCCTTTATCGACCGGCCCCATGTCGACCCCCACGACCGGTGAGGTGGTTGCAACCCTAAATTTTATGGACACCTTGCCTGTCACGGCATCACAGATCCGTGAGTGGACCCAGACGGAGCCAGTCCTGCCAAATGTTCGGCACATAGTTCGGCACATAGACAGCTCCCAGGTAAGTTGCGGGCATTTTCCTCCAAGCTGTCAGAATTCAGCGTGGAAGAAGGCATCCTCTTGTGGGGGACGCGTGTGATTGTCCCGGAAAAAGGCCAGGAGCTGATACTATCAGACTTGCACAATGGGCATCCAGGCGTGACCAAAATGAAAATGTTGGCCCGGAGTTATGTCTGGTGGCCAGGCCTCGACACTGACATTGAGAAGGTGGCCCAAAACTGCTCCATTTGCCAGGAGCATCAGAAGCTTCCGCCGGCCGCGCCCCTACATCACTGGGAATGGCCAGGGCGGCCTTGGGCACACTTGCATGCAGATTTCGCAGGCCCTTTTCAAGGACCCATGTTCCTTCTACTAATTGACGCCCAGTCCAAATGGCTAGAGGTGCATAAGATGCAGGGGACAACGTCCTGCGCAACAATTGAAAAGATGCGTTTATCGTTTAGTACGCATGGCCTCCCCGAGGTGCTGGTCACGGATAGCGGCACTCCATTCACGATTGAGGAGTTTGCGAGGTTCACGAAGATGAACGGCATCCGCCATATCCGCACTGCCCCTTACCACCCGGCTTCAAATGGGTTGGCAGAGCGCGCAGTGCAGACATTCAAAAGAGGCCTAAAGAAGCAGTCTTCCGGATCAATGGACACGAGACTGGCTCGCTTTTTGTTTACGTACAGAACCACCCCCCATGCAGTGACTGGGGTAGCTCCCGCAGAACTCCTAATGGGCCAGAGACTTCGCACCCGGCTTAGTATGGTTTTCCCGGACATTGGCGCAAAAGTACGCCGCACACAAGAACGGCAAGGACAGGGATTTTCTCGGCATCGGCCGATTCGGCAGTTTGCACCCGGTGACCCAGTGTTCGTTCGGAATTTTGCTGGTGGTGCCCAATGGGTTCCTGGTGTAATCTTTCGCCAAACGGGCCCTATATCTTACCAAGTGCAAGCCCAGGGTCGTCTCCAGTGAAAACATGTAGACCACGTTCGGTCCAGAAGACCATCCCCTCAAAAGATTCCCCGCCCCCGGAGCTCATTTCTACAGCCGCAGAGACCCGAGAGAAGGGAAGGTAGTCCTCACAATCTTCCACTGGTGCCTCACTCGAAGCCTGCGCAGGTCGTTACGGGACCGAATGGAGATAGAGACGCTGACATGACGGAGGCACCAGACTCTGACTCCGAGATGAAGACACAGGATGCATCAGAGGGAGAATCCTCGGGTCCACGGGCCGTGGATGTACAACCGTGCCGTTCATCACGGAAGCGCCGGTCTCCGTCTCGTTACACACCGCCTGATCCAGCACCGCGTGAAAATGGTGTCCGGCCTGCGGCCAAACGAGTCCGACGCCCTCCTTCGCCAGGGTCTTCGGTGGATTCATTACATAGATTACATAGAACATACAGTGCAGAAGGAGGCCATTCGGCCCATCGAGTCTGCACCGACCCACATTAATCCCTCACTTCCACCTTATCCCCGCAACCCAATAACCCCTCCCAACCCTTATGGACACTACGGGTAATTTAGCATGGCCAATCCACCTAACCTGCACGTCTTTGGACTGTGGGAGGAAACCGGAGCACCCGGAGGAAACCCACGCACACACGGGGAGAACGTGCAAACTCCGCACAGACAGTGACCCAGCGGGGAATCGAACCTGGGGCCCTGGCGCTGTGAAGCCACAGTGCTAATCACTTGTGCTACCGTGCTGCCCAATTCCTTGGACTTTGGGGGGGAGGGATGTTATAACCTGCCTACTTAGCATTGGCTGGGGACTAATGACTATCCCACAATCCTGTGGGAGTATGAGCTTCCCCAATGAGGGGGGCGGAGAAACCACTAGTAAACTCCTAGTATAAATAAGCTGGCCAGTTCAGGAACCAGCAGGAAGGAGTATGTAGCAAGGGAAGTTACTGCTACTGTTATGTATATATGTTACAGTAAATAAATGTTATTACTTTGTATCCTTAAAACTCGTGCTGGATTCTTCGTGGCCCTTACAAAACTATGATAGAGAGAAGGTCATTTTATGAATCAGCTTAAGATGTTTTGGCTAGGTTACCATCCTGAAGAACTCCTGCAGCAATGGCCTGGAACTGAGATAATTGACCTCCAACACCAACAATCATCTTCTTTTGTGATAGGTCTGAATTAACCAGCAGAGAGTTTTCACCTAATCCCCATTGACTACAGTTTTGCTAGGACTCCATGATGCTACATTCAGTCAAATGTAACCTTGATATTAAGGGCTCTAACTCACACCTCTGGAGTCTCGTTCTTTTTGCTTATTTGAACCAAGGCTGTAATGAGGCCAAGAACTGGTAGGATCCACACTGACAGTTAATGAGCAGCTTATTGCTAAGCAAGTGACCCTTGATAACAATGTCAGTGACCCCTTCCATTATTGTTGGTCGAGAGTAGACAGATGGGCGGTAATTGGCTGGGTTGGATTAATCCTGCTGTTTGTTTACAGGAAATACCTGGGCAATTTTCCACATTTCCGGGTAGATGCCAGTGTTATAGCTGTAATTGGTGCGCAGCAAGTTCTGGAGTATAGGTTCGGGATATTGTCAAGGATCATAGCATTGACAGTTTTCCTGTGTCTTCAGCCATTTTTTGATACATGTTGAGTGAATCGAATTCGCCAAAGAATCTATGATGCTGGGGGTCTCCAGAGGAGGCCGAGATGATTTATCCACTTGGCACTTCTGGCTGAAGATTATAGCAATTGTTTCAGCCTTGTCTTTTGCACTAGTGTGTTGGGCTACCCCATCATTGTCAATGGAGATATTGATGGAACCTCCTCCAGTGAGCTGTTCAATTGTTTTTAATTGTCCATCACGATTTTTGACTAAATATTGCAGGACATCAAAGTTAGTTCTGATCTGGGGCGAGATTCTCCGACCCCCCGACAGGTTGGAGAATCGCCGGGGGCTGGCGTGAATCCCGCCCCCGCCGGTTGCCAAATTCTCCACCACCGGAGATTCGGCGTGGGCGGGAATCGGGCCGCGCTGGTTGGCGGGCCCCCCCCCCCCTGCGATTCTCCGGCCCGAATGGGCCGAAGTCCCGCTACTAAAATGCCTGTCCCGCCGGCGTAGATTAAACCACCTACCTTACCGGCGGGACAAGGCGGCGCGGAAGGACTCCGGGGTCCTGGGGGGGGCGCGGGGCAATCTGGCCCCGGGGGGTGCCCCCACGGTGGCCTGGCCCGCGATCGGGGCCCACCAATCCGCGGGCGGGCCTGTGCCGTGGGGGCACTCTTTTCCTTCCGCCTTCGCCACGGTCTCCACCATGGCGGAGGCGGAAGAGACTCCCTCCACTGCGCATGTGCGGGAATGCCGTCAGCGGCCGCTGACGCTCCCGCGCATGTGCCGCCCGGAGATGTCATTTCTGCGCCAGCTGGCGGGGCACCAAAGGCCTTTTCCGCCAGCTGGCGGGGCGGAAATTCGTCCGGCGCCGGCCTAGCCCCTTAAGGTTGGAGCTCGGCCCTCAAAGATGCGGAGCATTCCGGACCTTTGGGGTGGCGCGATGCCCGACTGATTTGCGCCGTTTAGGACGCCAGTCGGCGGACAGCGCGCCGTTTCCGGAGAATTTCGCCCCTGTTGTTTGTTGAATTGCTTTGCTCTGTCTATCACTTGCTGCTTATGTTGTTTGGCATGCAGCTAGTCCTGTGTTGTAGTTTCACAAGGTTGGCATCTCATTTTCGGTGTGCCCTCCTGCATTCTTCATTGAAACAGGGTTGATACCCTGGCTTGGGGCAATGGTAGAGTGGAGGATATACTGGACGATGGAGTTACATATTATGGTTAATTATAATTTTGCTGCTGTTGATTGCTCACAGCATCTTGTGGTTGCCCAGTCTTGAGTTGCTAGATACATTTGAAGTCTAACACAATTCACATAATGGTAGAGCCAAAGAACACGTCGGAGGGTACCCTTAACGTGAAGATGGGACTTTGTCTTCACAAGGGTTGTGCAGTGGTCACTTGTTCCGATACTGTCAGGCACAGATGCATCTGCGACAGACAGAATGTTGAGGATGAGTTCAAATATGTTTTTCATTCATGTTGGCCCCTTCACTACCTGCCACATACCCAGTCTAGCAGCTGTGTCCTTTCGGATTCAGTCAGCTCGATGGTTAGTTGTGCTTCCGAGCCACTCTTGGTTTTGGTCATCAGACAATAGCCCCGAAAATCATTCCTGAGGGTTAAAATACTACAGCTGTGATTGGCCATCATTGATGCATTTGGCAAGCTACATAAAGGTCTAAACTTGTTTTGAAAGCACTGCATGAATGTCAGTCCAAACGTTTAAAACTATTCTTAACCTAAGAAATGTGTACTATCTCGGGGATCAACACGAATTCCACAAATCTTCGCTAATGTCATGATGCTTGGCATTGTTCTTTGCCAATTAAGTGGATCTGTGGCAATAATAATGACAAAACTGCAACACATACTTCTAAATTTTTAAACATTGTGCTCGAGTAAAATGTTTGGGAACATGAGGTATACAACAAACATTTCTCCTGGGAAGAAGAGACCAATACACAGTTGTTGCACAATGAGTAACTATGGCCAATTACTTAGAACTGCAGTTCCACCTCTTATTTCCTCCTTAGAATGTTTTTTTTAGAAATGTTCTATCTTCCTTTAACTATAATAGCTTCTATGAGATATCCAACACAAGAAGAAGGTTGAAATACAGGAAAATAATTATATATGAGATATCTGACCTTGTGCTCTAACGCAATAAATTTGTACATATGCCAACAACGTACTTCTCATGAGAAGAACTGTAATTATAATGACCCTAGAATTATTATACATAATATGCTAGGATGCCGAATATGTTTAATAGAAATCAGAAATAATCAGAATTGTCCCTTATTTAATGGGAAAATATCAAGCATGAATGTTAAGAGGGGAAAAGGTATTCTTTAACCACAACGAATTATGAGGCAAGAACTTTTTAATATTAAGGCAGATAATCAGATAATCTTTTAAATAATTATCTGATCAATGAATTTTACTGACTAACTTCTCTTTTCTTTAGATCCGCTTGTGCTATATATCACCCCCAAGCAAGAGAACTTGCAAACCAAGACAAATCTTATAGAACTGCTGATGTTGCTTTACAACAGACCATTGATTTTTCCATCCCTTTCATGTGCAAGTAACTAGATCTTTGTTATTTTTCTCCGGCAATATTCAAAAACTTTCTAGTTCAGTGGTTGTGGGCATAAAGATAACTCCAATTAGTCCATGGAGAGGATTTTTACATTTGCAACAATATACTGTACCAACGTGTTTATTGTTATATGTGAAAAGCCTATCAGATTTATTACTGGAGTTTGATATTGGAGATTCATTATTGAAATTTGTGTGCTATTGTTGAGGAGATATTGGCCACAAAATTCAATTGCATCATCCATATTTTCAGCACTCTGGGCACCATGTCAAGTCCAAAATGGTATGCGCTGTGCACGCACATAATTCTGCTGGCCATGCCAGCTGCCACATTGGGCAGGTTATTAGCACGGGCACGAGGAGTGTTGGATGTACATGGAATAGGCAGTTTGCAATGTTAGTCCATGTGTCATACCAATTTGAGTGTAGTCGTGTGTTTTTCAATACCAATACTCCAGCTAACCCCCTCACTTAATCCAACACAGCTGAACCTGAAAGGAACCATGCACCAGTTATTTAAATGGATCATCAACCATTTTCAAATTAGTTGCTGATTGATTTCTGTTGACTATAATTCCCCCTTTGGCCTACAACATGACAGGGAGGAAGGAGAGATATGGCAGAGAGGAGGAGATGTTACCCAATGAAGGAAAAGGAGGAGGAGAATAAGGGAGCACCCTATGAGACCAGAATCATCCAGGGAGCAATACACCCATCTTTTTTATTTTTATTTTTATTATTTTTTTCCAATTAAGGGGCAACTGAGCATGGCCAATCCACCTACCCTGCACATCTTTCAGTTGTGGGGACGAAACCCATGCAAACATGGGGAGAATGTGCAAACTCCACACGGACAGTGACCCAGGGCAGGATCGAACTTGGGACCTCGGCGCCGTGAGGCAGCAGTGAGAAACAGTGTATGTGTAATGAAAACTTAAAATGCTGGAGGTACTCATATGCCCCCACACATGCTGCCAGACTTGTTGATTTTTTCCCCAGTATTTTCTGTTTTTATTTCAGATTTCCAACATCTGCAGTCTGTTTGCTATTGTATTAGTGTGTGTGCCACCTCAGTTTCATGAAGGAAGTGCTCACCAAAATCTGACACTTGTTTCAGGCAGAACTGTAGCTTCAGTGCAGGGTATAGACTGCATTGCCAAAGCCTGTAAAAATGGCGATGGCTTTCAACTTCTGAATGTCGGGCTCCTTCCAGATTGAAACAGACAGCATCTCCATTTACTGCTGCACAAGAGGAGTCACTGATGCTCTGTATGTTTTTTAGAAAGGGAAAATAAAGCTTACTATCTGTACAGACAGAAGCTGATGGAGTAAACATGTTGCTTTGCTAAAAATTAGCTGGGTTTCTGATGGTGTGGGGTCCCTTGACTGCACACGTTACTTTGTAGGTGCGGAATGCAAATTCAGAGATGTATTGTAACCGCAAATGGATCCACTCTCTCAATGTCCAGTTGGTATGCAACAATGTTCAGCACATCGTACAGATTAATGCCCAGTTTACAGGCAGCAGTCATGATGCCTTTCCCGGCCCAATATTCTCATATCATTTGACATCACGTGCTTTCAACAACTTTCATTTGATGCCAACCATACTCAGTTGCAACCATTTTGTCCAGTTGATGTCAATTATTTTGAAATGCAATCTTTTTGTCAGAATTTGGCATCACTTGCACTCACAAACAATCATCTGGCTGTCATTCTATTTCACTTTCCCTCTGAACTGACCACTTTATTATAATTTTCACATATAACTATTATTTGACATTGCAAGTATAGTTATCAACTGACAATTGCTGTCCTTTTCCCCTTACCCCACTAGCCCCCTATCCCCTCCCCCCTCTCATGCCTCTCCCTTTCTCCTTTTTCTTCCCTCCCCCTTGGCCCCTCCTCTTACACCAACCTTTCCCCTTCCCCCTTTGCACCCTCTCCCCCTTTTTTTTCCCTCCCCTTCCATCTCCCTCCTTACCCCTCTTTCCCCCTCTCCCCTTTCTGGCCTCATCCCCTCTGCTTCTCCACTCCCAACTTACCCCTTTTCCTCTTGTCCTTTTCCTATTCACCTTTCCCACCTCCACTCTCCCCCTACCCTTCTACCCTTTCTCCACTATCTTTCCCCTCGTTCCTTTCATCGTTTCCCCATCACCCTTTTACCCCTCCCATCTCTTCCTCCAACCCACCCCGAATAAAGATCTCCATTTACACGACCAGCTGGAAACTGGAAGTGATGTTGTCCAGTGCAGACCTATGAAGATTTTAAATCAGTGCAGGGAACAGGGCCATGATAATGAGACTTGGGGGGCTTGGAGAGAGCTCATGAGACCCCAAGGCCTGGGAGGTCTGTGAGGCATCTGGGCCTAGAGTCTGGAGGGAGGTGAGGATCAGAGGAATATGTTTGGAGGGAGGGGGAAAAAGAGACTGGAGGGAGGGAGAAGAGAACCTGCAGGAAAGTGGAATGTCTAGGGGAGAGTTTAGTGGTTGGAGGGAGAGAGGGGGAGGTTGGGGAGAGAGTGGGAAGAGTTTGGTGGTTGGGGAGAGAACAGGGAGAGTGTGTAGAATTTGGAGGGAGAGGGGCAGAGTATGGAGATTGGGTGGAGTTTATGGAGAATGGGTGGAGAGTGTGAAGACTGGGTGTGAGAGTGGAGAGACTGAGGGATAAGAGGGGGAGAGTGTGGAGATGAGGGAGAGAGGGGAAACGTGTGGAAATTAGGGGTAGAGACCAGGAGTGTGCAGAGACTGGGGGGGAGAGGGAGGAGAGTTTCAACCCTGAGATTGGAGCCAGGGGGACAATTTAGACCATGAGACCTGGGGAGTGGGTAGGTGGAACGTGTGGACCCTGAGACTGAAATGAATTAAAAACTGATGGGGATCAGGTGGTTCTCTCAAGCTTGTAGTTTCTTGCAGAGCATTTTTTTGGACTAAATGAAAGACTGAATAAGTTCAAATATTATTGAAGTGATTAATTTCCTTGTATTTTTCAATGCAAGTTGTTGAGCATAACAGATAGCTTTGAACGCATTAGCTTTAAGTGCACTATTAAATCTGATATTAAATTAATTCCAAATTAGAACTATTGGTGACAAATTGTAATTGAGAGCATTGAGTGTACATGAAAACAAAAATGTCAAAATTGTAGGGTCCAGATCCCTTCACCGCCAGAATTTGAGCTACTGCAAGTTAGGTCGCGCGTAACAAAGGCTATCTACTGACCACCTTGCTCATGGTGCTTGTGCACAAGAGCATGCTATGAGAGCTATGCTGCTACACAAATTGTCATCAAGCAAACCATTGAGGTACTTAAGCAATATTTCTGTTGCCTGGAGCCCTGGAGTGCTCTTCAGAATGCTTTTCATGATTCAGTGTGACCGGTGTATTCTGCACATCCTCAACTTCATGAGGGTGCAATCTTTTTCATCAGGGATATGATCAGCAGCAAAGGAGGAGAGGATGAGGAAGAGGAAGTGAAGAGTCAACCAACACAGCCCCTTTCCAGCCATGTCATTTGTGATCAACTCATCAGATTGCACTTCCAGTAAACACAATTCCCCATTCACCAATTAGACCACATCTTGCTTTTTCTCGGATCTTAATCATTACAGCTTCCTCTCAACTACAAAACAAACATGCTAAAACACTTTATCCAGGCAAATCATACAATATTCTATGCAAAGATCAATCAGCCTTCTGTATTCCCTTAGTACCTGTTTCCCCTGTGCCTTTGCCAGCACTCTAAAGTGCCACCCTGATGGCTGAAGTATGGAGATTGGAGATTCAGATGGCGTTTCAGGACAATCCCATGAAACTCTGACACTAGAAGGCTCTTTGCAGAGTTCAGGGCGGTTGGGCGGCTGATGGGGAACAGCAAAAAGGTGGAGTAAAAGTGGTGGCAGGATGAATGTTGTTGTCCCCGGAGCCAGATATCAAAATTCCTGTCAAAGAGATGAGTTCCAACGGATGAATCTGCATGGAACTTCTCCTCCACTCACAGGCTCTCTCCCACATTTGCAGCAGGTTGACTAGTGAGTCTATCAGCAGCAAACGAGTTAGAGAAGCAGTCTCTGATTGGACGAGCAGCAAACACCAGCATTGGTGAGTGTGCTGAGGGCTGCCAGGCCAAGGGAAGCAAAGGTATGGCAAGGCTGGAGCCTGGGAAGCCAGGTACATTGGGCATGGGGTTCTCGCAGTTTTGACAGCCTAAGAGGATGAGATCGCTTTGGGCCTGGGGGGGGGGGGGGGGGGGGGGGGGAGGTCTTGGTGAACCAGGGAGGGCAACGTCCTGGCAGGCTTGGGGAGCAGATGCTGCCATAGTGAGTATGTGAGAGTGAGTGACAGTGTGTGTGTGAGTGACTGATTGTGTGTGTGTGTGTGTGGGGGGGGGGGGGGGGGGGGTTGGGGGGGAGTGAGAGACTGATTGACTGATATGTGGAAGTGTGAGTAAGTGACTGAGTGTGTGTTGGAAGGAGTGAGTTAGTGTGTTTGTGTGGAAGTGAGAATATGTAAATGAGTGAGTGTGCAGGGGTGAGTGCAAGAGACTGATTGAGTGTGCAGGTGTGAATGTGAGTTTGCCTTACACCCAGTCTAAGGTTTCTCACTCACTCTTCCCACCACATAGCAACACATACACACTCACACACTCATACTCACCCGCCCACATACACTGACCCTCTCACACTTTGGTCATTTTTATTATTTACTTCTTTTTAGCTTCACAATTTATTGTTAGGCCATTGCTGTAGTTTTGCTGAGCAATTGTTTCTTACATTAAGACGCCAACTTTTTTTGAAATTCAGTTTATTGTTGTGCCAAACCTTAGGGGCTGGATTCTCCGGTCGCCGACGGAGAAATGGCATTCGGCGATCGGCCGGAGAATCACAGTTCCAGACCAAATTGGGGCGGCGCCACTTTCGCGATGCTCTGCCCCCTCCAAAGCGCTGTACTCGGAGAGGATGCCGCGCCACGTATCGACGGCCGCACACATTGCCTGAGGCCCGCCCCCCAATGCTCCGTCTCCAACCGACCGAGTTCCCGACGGCGTCAGTCGTGTGTAGTCTCATCCGTCGGGAACTCGGTGTGGCTGCTGCAGACTCAGTCTAGCGCCACCACAGTCAGGGGAAGGCCGATCCGCGGGAAGGGGGGGACTTTAGTCGGGGTATTGGGCACTGTGGGGGGGTGGTCCGGGCCACGCGAGCCGGCCAAAGGGGGGCACTATTTCGCAGGCCGGGTCCGCGAGCGACCTCCGCCATGTAGCACTGCATGGCCTCTGCAAGCCACCGCCGTGTGCATGCACAGCCACGGACCTGGCAATTCGATGTGCCATATCGGCAGCTAGAGCCGGGTGCTCTACGCTGCGGGCATGCTAGTCCCCAACAAAACAGGGAATTGGTAGCCGTTTTACATATTCTCTGGCGTAAAACGCCACCGTTCCCATGTTGACGTGGGGACATAGCTCCAGACTTGGAGAATCTCGCCCTATGTTTCTGAAATTTGATCATCGGCCCTTGAGTGAGAAAGATATGCAAATATTCCCCACCCTCACAAGTGAAAAGGTTGGACAAGTGTGATCTGGATATTGAGAGCGCGATTCTCCCAGCCCCGCGCCGGGCCGGAGAATTGCCGCAACCGCGCCACGCCGCCCCGACGCCGGCGCACGATTCTCCGAGGTTCGGAGAATCGGTGCCATTTGGGCCTGCACGTTTGGCGTGGCGCCGGTCGCAGGCCACTGTCCGCGGCCAGGCAGCCGATTCTCCAGCCCGGATGGGCCGAGCAGCCGCGCAGAAACGGCAGAGTCCCGCCGGCGCCGTTCACCCCTGGTCGCTGCCGGCGGGGACTCTGCGCGAAGGGTCGGGGTGCTGCCTGTGGGGGAGGGAGGGGGGCTCCGTCTCCAGGGAGGTCCTCCGATGGGGTCTGGCCTGCGATCGGGGCCCACCAATCGTCGGGCCGGCATCTACCCCCCGGGCCTACTATGTTGCGAGGCAGGCCCCTCAACCCCCACGCCATGTTGCGTTGGGGCCGGCGCGCTTAAGAAATCCACCGCGCATGCACGGTTTGGCGCGGCCCAACTGCGCATGCGCGGGTTGGCGCGGCGCCCATTTGCCACCAGGAAGGGAGGCTGGAGTGGCGTGAACCGCTCCAGCGTCGTGCTGGCCCCCTGTGGGGCCAGAATCGGTAGTGCCCGCGCCCGTTTCGCACCGTCGTGTAATATGAGGCAAGAGCTGCAATTGATGTGGATTATTGGCAGTACATGAAGTTGGTGGGTGCAGTGGTGCATTGAACTATGTGTGAGGCTTGGGGCTCAATAAGGGTCTGACATTTGAAAATCCATTCATGTGAGGTCATTGATCTTCTTGCTGCTGTATCCAGGTCCTCAGGACAATCTTACTATTGGCTGCAGCAGCTAGCTGCTCCTAATGCCTTCCCATTGTCTGTTTGGAGGGTCTCCTACTCCCCTGTGGATAGAGAGTCCCTCTCCTCCTGCTCATTTCCTCACACTAATGCCTCCAGTATTTTATTGGAGAGCCTTGGAGCCTGTGCTGTTCCATGTTTTGTCTTTTTGTCTCTTTAGGGAAACTCAGTGCGAGAATGTTTCCAGCACCGACATCAGCCAGGCTGCACACCCCCTTTAAATGTTGCAGGCTGCCCTTTAGTGGCACAGGCTAGCTTGAAACCTCTCACTGGATTGAATTTCGTAGTCAGTGTTGCTTTGGGAGAAAATATTGTTTATTACAGAACACCAAACTGCAGCTGCTTCAGGCAATTCAAGTTTTAAAAAGTAGCCGGAGGTGGGAATTGCAGGACATGGTGTTACAATTCTTCCATTGCCTAACTGCCTAAATTATTACAATGCATGAGATGATTTCAACAAAACACCAGGAGTGAGTGAAAGTAGATTAATTAGTTAAGACTTAAAAGAGGAATATAAGCTGTCAGTCCAAAATAGCTCAAGGGGGGAAGAAAACTAATTGGTCTTTTTGTCTCTTCTTTTTTGATAATTTCCCCCCAAACTTATCTTCTTTCATGTTCTGTATTGTTTCCTGATTGGGAAACTGGAAAAGGCAATTTACTCCCAGGCCCACGTTGCTCTCATCAACTCCATTAGAGGAACCAAAAGTGGCTTTTCTAGTACTACTCCCTGTTTATCATGGCCCTTTGGACAAGATACATTCATCAGATTGCAAATTAAGACCATAAACCTGTATCTTACTTCTCCAAAACTTTAGAATAACCAAAATGCAGTGCGTGATGTCTTTGCCTTTACACATTAAAGAACTGGGGCGTCATTCTCCGACCCCCCAGCGGGTCGGCGAATGGCCGTTGGCCACCGTGAATCCCGCCCCCGCCGGTTGCCGAAGTCTCCGAAGGGAGAAAAGTCGGCGGGGCGTTAATGGCGCCGCTGACGTCGGAGAATGGCACGGGTGTGCGCAAGGCAGCCGATTTTGGGCCTGCCGATATTCTCCCTTCCGGATGGGCCGAAGTCCCGTCGGCGTGATGACCGTTCACGTCGACGTAAATCAAACCTCCTTTTCATCGGCGTGAACCTGTGCTCCAGGTTCACGCCGACCAGCGTGGAGGTGAGTGACGGCCTGGGGGGTTGGCCACTGGGCAGGCGATGGCGTGGCCGCAGTCTGAATGTGTGGGGAGAGGTGTGTCTCGGGTTGTGTGTGTGTGTGCAGCGGGGGGTGTGTGGTTAGAGTGGGCTGGGCTCCGGGGGTCCGTGCTGGGGAGGGGGATGGGGGGTCCGTGCCAGGGAGGAGGATCGGGGGTCCGTGCCGGGGAGGGGGATGGGGGGTCCGTGCCGGGGAGGGGGATGGGGGGTCCATGCCGGGGAGGGGGTTGGGGGGTCCGTGCCGGGGAGGGGGATGGGGAGGTCCGTGCCGGGGAGGGTGATGGGGGGTCCGTGCCGGGGAGGGGGATGGGGGGGTCCGTGCCGGGGAGGGGGATGGGGCGTCCGTGCCAGGGAAGAGGATGGGGGGGTCCGTGCCGGGGAGTGGGATGGAGGGGGGTCCGTGCCGGGGAGGGGGATGGGGGGTCCGTGCCGGGGAGGAGGATGGGGGGTCCGTGCCGGGGAGGGGGATGGGGGGGGGTCCGTGCCGGGGAGGGGGATGGGGGGTCCGTGCCGGGGAGGGGGAGGGGGGGGTCCGTGCCGGGGAGGGGGATGGCGGGTCCGTGCAGGGGAGGAGGATGGGGGTCCGTACCGGGGAGGGGGCTGGGGGGTCCATGCCGGGGAGGGGGATGGCGGGTCCGTGCCGGGGAGGGGGATGGGGGGGGCAAGTGAGTTGGTACACCTGGCCAGGTGCCAGCCTCCAACAGTTGGACCCATGCGGTCCATGCCACCTGGCTGGGTGGAAGGAGGGGATGTGGGCAATGATCACATGTCGTTCCCCCCCCACTCCCCCCACCAGGCCGTCATGTTTTCCGATCATCCAGCGATGTTGGCCGCCGTGGCGGCAGCTGCTAATGTCCATGTTGCCCTGGATGAGGAGGAGGAGGAGGAGCGTGCCAGAGAGGCGGCGCAGGCTGCCGCAGAGGGGCAGGCGGCATCCGCCCAGGCTGGAGGGACACCTGACCGACAGGACGAGGAGGGCGAGGAGGACGTCGCGGC
The DNA here is from genome assembly GCF_047496885.1 of Scyliorhinus torazame. NCBI lineage: Eukaryota > Metazoa > Chordata > Chondrichthyes > Carcharhiniformes > Scyliorhinidae > Scyliorhinus > Scyliorhinus torazame. The sequence goes on along the minus strand of NC_092714.1, from coordinate 92,481,621 downwards.
CCCACGGCAACGGAGGCACCTGAGGGCGCCCTGTGTGTACCGGCCCCGGCAGTCATACCAGGACCTCACGGACCGGGAATGCAGGAGGAGACTCCGGATGAGGCGGGAAACAGTGGCACACATCTGCCACCTGCTGGCACACCTGTCACCGCGTGGCACTGGCGGGGGACACCCTCTCCCCGTGTCCGTCAAGGTTATGGTGGCCCTGAACTTTTATGCAACGGGGTCATTCCAGGCACCGAGTGGGGACCTGTCCGGCATATCGCAGACATCGGTGCATCGGTGCATCCGGGCAGTGACAGACGCCCTATATGCCATGGCGCACTGCTACATCCGCTTCCCTGTGAACCGGGCCAGCCAGGATGCCCGGGCCGTGGGCTTCTCTGCCGTGGCCGGGTTCCCCATGGTCCAGGGCGCGATCGATGGGATGCACGTCGCCGTGCGGCCACCTGCAGATAACAGGGCCGTGTTCACCAATAGGAGGGGGACCTATTCGATGAACATACAGGTGGTTGCGACCACCGCATGATGATCCTGCAAGTCTGCGCCCGTTACCCAGGCAGTGTACACGACTCATAGGTGTTGTCGCGGTCATTCATCCCCGGCATGTACGAGGGACGCCATCCTCGGCTGAGGGGCTGGTTGCTGGGCGACAGGGGCTACCCATTGCGATCGTGGCTGATGACGCCTATACGGAGGCCACGCAATGAGGCGGAGAACCGCTACAATGATGCCCATGTAGCGACAAGGGGGGTGATAGAGAGGTGCTTTGGCGTGCTGAAGATGTGTTTCAGGTGCCTGGACCTCTCTGGGGGCGCCCTCCAGTATCAGTCAGATAGGGTCGGCCGCATCATTGTGGTGTGCTGCGTCCTGCACAACATAGCCCAACAGAGGGGCGATGTGCCGCAGGCAGAGGAGGGCGGAGTGGAGGAGCAGCAGGAAGAGGCGCAGTCCTCCCCAGATGAGGGGGATGGGGGCAATGGTCAGGGCAGATGGGCTAGACACAGGCGGGTGGCTGTCCACCGTTACCGGCTGGCCCAGCGGGCACGGGACAGACTGATAGCCGCCCGCTTCACTGACTAGATGGGCGTGGGAATCGGGTAGTGTGGCCACAGACTGCACACCATGGCAACAGCCGACCACCCACACCCCCCACCCATCCACCCACCCAGCACCCTCACCCCCCTCCCCAACCCCACCCACCCCACCCGCATGCACACACCCCCCCCCATTGCCGATCCACCTGCGGCACAACGGCCGGGCTCACACAGTTGCGGGTGGACGCGTGTCTATTGCAGGCCATGGAGGATGATGACAACCCGCCCTGCGGTGAGCTCCTGGCTCCACATCGTTGGACTATGTCTGACCCATGGCCACAGTACCACCATCCACCCGGACCATCCCTGCGTGCGGCTGTGACACTGCAGCGCACGGTCCTGTCCTCTGCCCGGGGGGATGTTGATGGCGGCCCAGGGGGAAGGGGGCAGACTCACCTGGGGCTGAGGTAAGACCACCCCTCACACACACACTTGCGCTCAACGTACATGACACCCCCGCACGCTTTGGACAGAGCACAAAGGCAGCTTCTGTAGGTGTAACATTGACTTTAATAACCAAAGGAGTTCATGCACGTGCCCTGGCCCCTAAAACTCATTTGTGCCCTGCACCCGTGCCAACGTACTCAGTGTCTAATTGTTTGGCCTTACGGGCCCTTTGACTACGTCTACGTGGTTCCCCAGACGGTACAGCAGAACTGGAGGTGGACTCCTGTGATTCCTGCCCTCTGACACGGGATCCCTTTGGCGGCCGTTTCCTGGGGCGTCCTGGCCTAGATGGGCCAGGCTGCGGCCCGGGCGACTGGGATGGCGAGCTGCCAGCCTGTCCTGCCCGTTGCCCACCCGATGCACCTGGGACGGAAGGGGGGGGAGTCCGAGGTGTCGCAGTGTTCCCGGACCTCCCCTACAGGGGGACCCGGGACGGACCACACCACTTCCTCCTCCCTCGGGGTGCCCGATGGCCCCCAGGCCTCTACATGGGTGGGGGATGCGAACGGACTGGCCATCCGACGCCCCCCCGGCATCTGGCGCTGCCAGTCCTGGAGGCCCGTGCTGGTATCGACAGGGGTCTGCAGGTTTGCAGCCATGGAGCCCAGGGGGTTGGCAAACCCTGTCTGTGACAGTGCGACGCCAGCTCGCACATGGGCAATGGCGCCGATGCCCTCAGCGATGGCCTGCTGAGACTGGGCTATGGCCTGCTGAGACTGGGCTATGGCCTGCTGAGACTGGGCTATGGTGTTGAGCGCCTCAGCCATCTGGCGCTGGCACTGGCTCATGGCCTCCTGTGAGAGGGCAGCCATGTCCTGGGCCACAGACGCCGCCTGCACGGAAAGCCCCAGGCCTCGCAAACCGTTCCCCATGTCTGACACCGTCGCACCCATTGCCTCCACCGCGGACGCCACCCGTGCGGTGTCAGCTTGGGTAGCACGCATGACCGGCACCACTTCCAGATCCTGGACGCGGGTGGACTCCTCCACCTGCGACTGCAGCCGCCGCAAGCCGGCCGTCACCCTCTTCGCTCGTCTCCGGGTCGGTGGTTGCATCGGATCTAAGTGTGGGTGTGGAAACTCCAGGAACCCGGGATCCATCTGAGCGGCAGATGTTCGCTTAGGCTGGGCTGCGCTCCGACCGCCCGGCCCCTCTGCTGCTCCTACCTCCACCTGCTGTACCGGGACGCCTCATCACTAAAGTGCCCAACCGAGGTGAGTGTTTCTGCGATGGTGGAGGGTGTTGGTGACAGCAGTGGCGTTGTGTCGTGCTCTTCTTCCCACTCTGACTCCATGGCACTTTGGGGTGGGGGTTCGTCTCCACCCATCCACGCTGAGTCACTGTCCGGTATTTCGTCTTCCTGGGTAGTGCTGTCCCGGGTAGTGGTGTCCTGGGTAGTGGTGTCCTGGGTAGTGGTGACCTGGGTCGTGGTGACCTGGGTAGTGGTGTCCTGGGTAGTGGTGTCCTGGGTAGTGGTGTCCTGGGTAGTGGTGTCCTGGGTAGTGGTGTCCTGGCTCGGATGTGACGGAGGCCTGTGGCTGCCCCTCTCGTCGCTGGGTGGTCGCTCCCGCACGTGACGGGGGTGTCGTCTCCCTGTTGCTCCAGGTCTCTCCGTCTTCCGTGTTGTGCGAGGGGCATCCTGCGGGCGTCGCATGACGGAGGGTCCGGGTCTCTCCGTCCCCCGTGGTGTGCGAGGGGAATCCTGCGGGCGTCGCATGCTGGAGGGTCCGGGTCTCTCCGTCTCCCGTGGCCTCCGAGGGGCATCCTGCGGGCGTCGCATGCCGGAGGGTCCGGGTCTCTCCGTCTCCCGTGGCCTCCGAGGGGCATCCTGCGGGCGTCGCATGCCGGAGGGTCCGGGTCTCTCCGTCTCCCGTGGTGTGCGAGGGGCATCCTGCGGGCATCGCATGCCGGAGGGTCCGGGTCTCTCCGTCTCCCGTGGCCTCCGAGGGGCATCCTGCGGGCGGTCTGCATCTGCGGGGATGGGTGCCTCGACGTTTGCTCCTGCGATACACAATGAAGCATGCATGGTTAGACACGCAGGCAGTGATCAGGTGATATGGGGGAGGGGGGATATGGGGGAGGGGGGATATGGGGACGGTCTGTCGGTGGCTCACTTGCTAGTACGCCCCCGACCTCTGCATCAGCAACCTCCCGGTCGTCAGGTCCATCAGCCAGTTCCAGGGCCCTTTCCTCGTGTTCGGTCAGTGGCCTCTCATCAGCGTGGCCTCCTCCAGTCCTCACATGCTCCCTATTGTTGTGTGCGCGCTTCTCCTGTAGTGGGGGGGTGGGTGGGGGTGGTGGCAGGGGTAAAAGGCAACAGTGTTAGGCAGGTATCTGAATGCACGCCATCGGTTGCGCGTGCATTGCAGAGGTTAAGGTTAGGGCTGGATTCACTTGAGGATATGGAGGATATGGGGGAGGGGGGATATGGGGGAGGGGGGTATGGGGAGGGGGGGATATGGGGGAGGGGGATATGGGGAGGGGGATATGGGGAGGGGGAAACGGGGGAGGGGGGTATGGGGAGGGTGGATATGGGGAGGGGGATATGGGGATATGGGGGAGGGGGGATATGGGGGAGGGGGGATATGGGGAGGGGGAAACGGGGGAGGGGGGTATGGGGAGGGTGGATATGGGGGAGGGGGGATATGGGGGATATGGGGGAGGGGGGGATATGGGGGAGGGGGGATATGGGGGAAATGATGGAGTGGGGATATGGGGGATATGGGGGACGGGAGGTATTGTGGAGGGGGCTTATGGGGAGGGGGGATATGGGAGTGGGGATATGGGGGAGGGGGGATATGGGGAGGGGGGATATGGGGGAGGGAGGGATATGGGTGAGGGGGGATATGGGGGAGGGGGATATGGGGAGGGGGGATACGGGGAGGGGGGATATGGGGGAGGGGGGATATGGGGGAGGAGGGATATGGGGAGGGGGGTATGGGGATATGGGGAGGGGGATATGGGGAGGGGGATACAGGGAGGGGGGATATGGTGGTGGGGGGATACGGGGAGGGGGGATATGGGGGAGGGGGGATACAGGGAGAGGGGATATGGGGGAGGTGGGATATGGTGAGGGGGGATATGGTGGAGGGGGGATATGGGGATATGGGGGAGGGGGATATGGGGGAGGGGGGATATGGGGAGGGGGGATACGGGGGAGGGGGGATATGGGGGTAACGGGGGAGGCGGGTATATGGGGGAGGAACGATATGGGGGAGGGGGGATATGGGGGATATGGGGGAAAGGGGATATGGGGGATATGGGGGAGAGGGGATATGGGAGAGGGGGGATACGGGGACGGGCTGTCGGTGGCTCACTTGCTAGCACGCCCCCGACCTCTGCATCAGCAACCTCCCGGTCGTCAGGTCCGCCAACCAGTTCCAGGGCCCTTTCCTCGTGTTCGGTCAGTGGCCTCTCATCAGCGTGGCCTCCTCCATTCCTCACATGCTCCCTATTGTTGTGTGCGCGTTTCTCCTGTAGCGGGGGGGGGTGGGTGGGGGTGGTGACAGGGGTAAAAGGCAACAGTGTTAGGCAGGTATATGAATGCACGCTATCGGTTGCGCGTGCATTGCAGAGGTTAAGGTTAGGGCAGGATTCACTTGAGGATATGGGGATATGGGGAAGGGGGGATATGGGGGAGGGGGGATTTGGGGAGGGGGGATATGGGGGAGGGGGATATGGGGAGGGGGGATATGGGGGAGGGGGGATACGGGGGAGGGGGTATATGGGGGATATGGGGAGGGGGGATATAGGGAGGGGGATATGGTGGAGGGGATATGGGGATATGGGGGATATGGGGATATGGGGGAGGGGGTTATGGGGAGGGGGTTATGGGGAGGGGGGATATGGGGGAGGGGGATATGGGGGAGGGGGGATATGGGGGAGGGGGGATATGGGGGAGAGGGGGATAGGGGGAGGGGGAGATGGGGGAGGGGGGATACGGGGGAGGGGAGGATATGGGGAGGGGGATACGGGGAGGGGGATATGGGGGAGGGGGATACGGGGAGGGGGGATATGGGGGATATGGGGAGGGGGATATGGGGAGGGGGGATATGGGGGAGGGGAGGATATGGGGGAGGGGGGATATGGGGAGGGGGATATGGGGGAGGGGGATATGGGGATATGGGGAGGGGGAATATGGGGGAGGGGTATATGGGGGAGGGGGATATGGGGAGGGGGGATATGGGGGATATAGGGGAGGGGGATATAGGGGAGGGGGGATATGGGGGAGGGGGGATATGGGGGAGGGGGGATATGGGGAGGGGGATATGGGGATGGGGATATGGGTGAGGGGGATATGGGGAGGGGAGATATGGGGGAGGGGGGATATGGGGGATATGGGGGAGGGGGGATATGGGGAGGGGGGATATAGGCGATATGGGGAGGGGGATATGGGGGAGGGATGATATGGGGAGGAGGATATGGGGAGGGGGACATGGGGGAGGGTGTATGGGGAGGGGGGATATGGAGGATGGGGGGACACGGGGGAGGGGGGATATGGGGGATATGGGGATGGGAGATATGGGAGAGGGGGGATATGGGGGAGGGGGGATGTGGGGGATATGGGGAGGGGGGATATGGGGATATGGGGAGGGGGCATATGGGGGAGGGGGGATATGGGGGAGGGGGGTTATGGGGAGGGGGTATATGGGGGATATGGGGGAGGGGGATATGGGGAGGGGGGATATGGGGAGGTGGATATGGGGGAGGGGGGTATGGGGGAGGGGTGGATATGGGGGAGGGGGATACGGGGCGGGGGGATATGGGGGTGGGGGATATGGGTGAGGGGGGATATGTGGGATATGGGGGAGGGGGAGATGGGGAGGGGGATATGGGGAGGGGGATATGGGGAGGGGGATATGGGGGAGGGGGATATGGGGGAGGGTGGTACGGGGTGGTGGAATATGGGGAGGGGGGATATGGGGAGGGGGGATATGGGGGAGGGGGGATATGGGGATATGGGGAGGGAGGGATATGGGGAGGCGGGATATGTGGGAGGGGGGATATTGGGGAGGGGGGATATGGGGGATATGGGGAGGGGGGATATGGGGGAGGGGGGATATGGGGGAGGGGGATATGGGGAGGGGAGATATGGGGGAGGGGGGATTATGGGGAGGGGGGATATGGGGGAGGGGGATATGGGGGAGGGGGGATACGGGGGAGGTGGATATGGGGGAGGGGGGTATGGGGGAGGGGTGTATATGGGGAGGGGGATACGGGGCGGGGGGATATGGGGGTGGGGGATATGGGTGAGGGGGGATATGTGGGATATGGGGGAGGGGAGATGGGGGAGGGGGATATGGGGAGGGGGATATGGGGAGGGGGATATGGGGGAGGGGGGATATGGGGAGGGGGGATATGGGGGAGGGGGATATGGGGGATATGGGGAGGGAGGGATATGGGGGAGGAGGGATATGTGGGAGGGGGGATATGGGGAGGGGGGATATGGGGAGGGGGGATATGGGGAGGGGGGATATGGGGGAGGGGGGATATGGGGGAGGGGGATATGGGGAGGGGAGATATGGGGAGGGGGGATATGGGGGATATGGGGAGGGGGATATGGGGAGGGGGATATGGGGAGGGGGATATGGGGGAGTGGGGGTATGGGGAGGGGTGGATATGGGGGAGGGGGATATGGGGGATGGGGATATGGGGAGGGGGATATGGGGGAGGGGGGATATGGGGAGGGGGGATATGGGGGAGGGGGGATATGGGGGAGGGCGGCATATGGGGGAGGGGGGATACGGGGTGGGGGTGATATGGGGAGAGGGGATTTGGGGGAGGGGGATATGGGGAGGGGGGATATGGGGGATATGGATATCGGGCAGGGGGGAGGCTCACCCTGGCTGCTCTGATGAGGTCGTTCACCTTCTTGTGGCACTGGGTGCCTGTCCGTGGTGTCAGGGCCACAGCGGTGACGGCCTCTGCCACCTCCCTCCACAGACGCCGGCTGTGGCGTGGGGCAACTCTGCGGCCGTGCCCGGGATACAGGGCGTCCCTCCTCTGCTCCACTGCGTCCAGGAGCGCCTCCACATCGCGTGACTGGAACCTCGGGGCTGAGCGGCGGCCAGCCTTCCAGTCGGGTGTTCCGGCCGGGTGTTCCGGTCGGGTGGGGGGGAGCAGAGCGGCCTTATGAGCCGTCACGCCGTGTGGCGTGTATGACGCTGCACGCCGTGAACCACGTGCGCAAGCGCGGATCCCGTCACGTCGCTGCTAGCCCTTTTCGGGCCGAAGACCTTTGACCCATTTTTCCGGCGTGACGCAAGTCGGATTTGCGCCGTTTTTAGCGCTGATTACAGAGAATTTTGCCCCTGGTTTTGTTTTAAATTAATGTTAACAGCATATCATAGCCCCATGTCAAGAATAGACAAGCAAACAACATGCTATGAACCTGCCTTAAGACTCTGCTTAAGACAATTGTTAGAAATTGTACAACAGGGGTTTGTTTTGGAGGATTGAAACATATAAGATCCTGAGGAAAAAATAGTACAAAATGGGGAAAAAAACATCTATTGGTTAGAACTGGTCTCATAGATTTGAAAATGGGACACCAATGAAACAGGGAAATAAGAATAATAGTCTGAACTGTTTTTTTCCCTTTTGGGAGGATGGATGTGGAGAGGATGTTTTCTCTTGTGGGAGAACTTAGGACTAGGGGTCACTGTTTAAAAATAAGGAGCTGGATTCTCCGTCAGCGGGATCCTCCGTTTCGCCGGAAGCACATGTCGTATTGGGTGCTCTGCTACACAGACGAACCAACACGGTTGCGGATGGTACAACTCAGTTTTATTACTAACAATAACAACATCTGTAAACTGGTTACTGTGGTTCGTTCATTACCCACCAACCTGTGGACGCAGCCCTAACACTATCCTGGAGAGGCACTCAGCACATGGTGAATGTCTGAGTGGCTTGCTGTGCGCTCTGTGCCCTGAGCTGTCTCCTGCTGGAATGAGCGGGAAGTGTCGTGTCCCCCGTTTTATAGTGTGTATGCTCTTGCTTGTGATTGGCTGTAATGTTGCGTGTGTATTGATTGGTCCGTTGATCTGTCCATCAGTGTGTATGTATGTTGGCACCATGATGTTTATCTGAATATCATGACAGCACACTCACGCCCACGGATCTCCCGACTGCGCGGGAGTGCCCACAACGGGAAACCTAATTTGCCGGCTGCCGGGACGGAGAATCCTGCTGCTGGCCGGGGCACACCACACCCAAAAACAGGTGCAGTGGGGCAGAGAATCCAGTCAAAGGTATCGCCCATTTAAAACTGAGATGAAGTGAATTTTTTTCACTCAGAGGGCATGATTTTTTGGAACTCTCTTCATGAACATAAGGTGGAAGCAGGATCTTCGAATATTTTTAAGGCAGAGGTGGATTGTTGCTTAGAAAATAAGGGGATGATAGGTTATCAGGGGTAGAGGGGATACAGATTTGAGGTGACTGTTAAATCAGCCATGATCTTATTTAATGGTAAAGCAGGCCCGAGGGACTGAATGGCCTACTCCTGCTCCTTGTTCATATGTTAGTATGAGGAGGGATTCACCAAAGATGATAATTATCAGTACCAAGCGAGTTTTCAACTATTTCTAGACGATCAGCATTAATTTCCAACTCATAATGTCATTGTGAGATGAAGAGAAAAACTGCCCAAACTTTACGCAAGAGTTGTATCCTGAGCTCCAGTCGAACAAGTAAATTTTATGTTGAATGTGTGTGCTTTTTTCCAATTACTACAACATAAAATCTTGTGAGTGAGATTGTCATTTTCGTGCTTGCTTGTGCTGAGAAATGTGTATCTTGTACTGTGTACTTGTAAGAAGTGTTTCAATGCTGAAAATTAGTTGAAAATGGGACACACAAAGATATTCAAGATATTTGTTGCATCAGTTCCACTTGCATTTGTGCCATGCTTCTGAGGTAAAAAGACAGCAGGCATGATTCTACCGCCTCATTACGTTCTCGCTCAAGTGAAACGAGGCCAGTGAATAGCGTGAGAGACCAAAAATGAGAACCGCGCCAGATGTCAAACAGTTTCTGATGCAACCGGCCCACTCCCCTAGGTGAAATTGGAATCTCACCGGAGCATGTCAAGAAACCAATTTCGAGAAGCCCTATTTCCATGCAGTTAATGGGAGCCACCCCATATCCAACATTTAGCGGTCTCCCCAGCAAGTGCTCATGCTGGTGCCGATTAGTACTCCTTTTGAGAAACGTGAACCTGGTGGAAGGGCTTCTGTAGGAGCTGAGGAGGTGAGTACCCATCTTTGCTCACAGGCAAAGAGCCCAGGGGTGCTGGACTTGCCACCGCAGTGCTCGACGGGGGTGGGGGTACCATTGGCTGGGGGTGCAGGACCCTCTGCAGGGGTGGGCCGGCATAGGAGGGTGGGGGAGGCACTGAGGGGACAACTGAGGGGCAACCACTTGTGGCACCACTATGCCAACCCCTAGATCATGTGTACGATTCCTGGGGCAATCCTTGGCCTGCCCATCTATCCCAATGACTGCCCATAACCCCTGCCAACTGCCAAGACCTCTGGCTGTGTGGCTGAAGGATATTGAAAATAGGGAATTGGCAATCATGGTGAAGTGATCAGTTCACACATTCCAAGTGGACTCCTGTCGGTGGGTGGACCATATGGTATGTGAGAGTCATTGCCTAGCATCCTAATCACACCTTGACGCCTGGGCACTGCGGGAGGCAAGACCACACATGCAACAGCCAACATCCGAACACCCATGGGATGAGACACAGCTCTGGGACATGTCCATGACCGTGGAATTGGTGTGTGCCACAGGGATGGTGTGATGCCTGGAGAGCTGAGCCAAGGTAGGCCCGCATTGCAGAAGAAAGTGACAAAGGTGTCATAATGGTTGTACACAAGGGTGTTTAATGTGTAATACAAGTCCTCACTCTCGTGATGGTGCCACACCCACCTACCCAACTCCAAACCCCCCACCCACTTTCTACCCCCCCCCCCCCCACCCCCTCCTCCCCTCCACCTGTGCCCTCAGTGATCCTCAACGTGCTTGGCCCTCCTAGCTTTACTGCTACTTCTAGGTGTCTATCCAGGATGCACACCTGAGATGGAAGCAGTCAGCTGCTTACCACATCCTGTGGCCTTCGATTCCCCTGCTGGGCGTCTTCAGGTGGGCTCTGGGCCAGAGAGGCATGGCTCACTTGTCGGCGGCACAGGCAGAGACAAGCCGTCCTGTCCTGTGTGCTGACTGCGAGATACTGCCTCATCAGAGGGGTGTAACCGGGGGAGCTGGTGGCCACCGTCATCACTCCATGGGACCGGTCCTGGTTGGCATCCTATGCCCCCTCATCCCGGTCAGTACTCATATGGCCCTGGGGTTCACCTTAGGATGGAGGAGCAGCAGGTTCGAGCCCCGGTTGCCCGTGCATCATCTGGCTCTGCAGCCCTGGCTGTTCCACATGATCCGCACCATCATGTTGATGCCCTCGGCGATGCTCCTCAGTGACTAGACCATGCTCTGCAGCGCCTCGGCAATGCCCACCTGCTACTGGGACAAACTCTGCAGTATGGTATTATCATAACTGTAAGAACTACAAGGGTTAATGAAGTGTCCAGAGTAGCCACTAGAGGCAGCTACAGTTACAACTATGTAAGGCAGTGATGCTAAGCCTTGTGGGAGAGTATGCAGGAATTAGCTGGAGAGAGTCAGAAGTACAGATTCTGTACGTGAGAGCAGATCATATTTTATATCAGTATTAAGATTAGCTGCAGATGAGTGTAGTTTAAATGTTAAAAATCAACTGTGTATTCTTTTGGACTAAGTGTCAAATCCAAAGTAGTAGTGTTAATAAATTTATAGCTTTGTTTAGGTTCAAGCTATTTGTGATCTTTGTGAACACTACGCCAACCATCCTGAAATAAGCAACACAAAGAGCACCACACGCAGCGCCGCGGCCATGCCCATCTGAGAGCGGGACATGCCCCGCAGAGCCTCATCAAGGTCAGCCTGGTACTGGGTGACATTCCCCAGCAAGTCGGACATTCTGCCGAGACTCTCAACCATGGCAGTCATTGACTGCGCGACGCCTTGGACACCTTCACTAACAGTGTTGACCTCAGTGGAACGCATTGCCGGCGACATCTCCTGCACCCATAGCCTCTGGGACACTTCAGAGTGGCTATGGATCTGCTGGTGTGACTCTGACATCTACCTCTGAATGTCCTGGCTGCTCCCTATCAACTCCATCAGCTCTGCGTACCTCTGTACCACAGCTCAGCATCAGGCTAGGACCCAGCTGGGTCCTCGGATCCAGCAGGCCTCCAACTGCTGTCTCGCCTGGGGGTTCCTGCCTCCACCTGATGTACATCAGCAGCAATGTGGTGCTCACCAGTTTGTGCTCCCAAAGCCTGTCCACTAACATGTCCCACCAACATGTGTGTACCTGAGCTGGTGGAAGGTGGGAATGACAGCTGTGCCATGACTATAACAGTTGCATCCTCTGAGCTCTCCTCCGAGGTGGTCTCGTGGGAGGCAGGAGATGGTACCGCCTGGGATGGGCTGGCGCCATCAGCTGGAGGACCTGCAGGAGAGTGGACATGTGGTCAATGGGACAGATGGTTTAGTCAGTAAGGCAATAACAACTCATGTTTAACAGGCCCCCCCGGGTGGAGCCTGGTGGTTCCTCACCTCTGCGGCATCTGCCAGCCTCTGCGTGGGTGACCGCAATGTCCTTGGCACACCAGTCCGGCACCACTCCGCGAGTCAGGGCCCTCTCTCGATGATTATGGGAAAGCTTTTCCTGAGGAGACACAGAGGGGGGCATCATTAGCCAGTTGCATGGTCCACATGTTGGGAGGGGGGTGTGGAGGGAGGGTTGGGGGGGATTGAAAGGAGAAGGGGTGGCGGGAGGGTTGGAGGGTCACATGGGGAGTTGAGGGGGTGGATGCTCCTTTGTGCAGGATGAGGGGCATTGGTATTAACTCACTCGTGCTGCCCGGTGTAGATCGTTGACCTTTTTTCGGAACTGTAGGCCAGTCCTCCTGGTCACATTCCCCGAGCTCACACCTGCTGCCATCTCATCCCAGGCAGCACTGGTTGCCCGCTGACTCACCCTCCGGAACCCTCGGGGTTCAGGACATCCCTCCTGGCCTCCACCGCATCTGGGACCCTCCTCAAGTCAGCATCCCCGAATTTTGGGGCCGGTCCCCTGGGCACCATTATTGCGAGTTGGCTGGGGTTGGCTGAGCAAGTACTGTTTAAGTGCTTCTCGACCTTGTTAGCGGGGGGCTGGCAAGCGTGGTCCCGGTGAATCAGCTGCCGAGTCTTTATTTGTGGTGAGAAGGTCTTGAGGCCTCTTTAAGTGGACCAATTAATGTTGAACAGCGTTGCCGGCCTCACTGAGATGAGTGCCGAGAAGCTTGCGGCAATCCCCACTCGCTCCCCCACTTAAAATTTGTTCCAGAGAATCGCGCCCAGCGTTCCAAGTTTGCTCCTCAGAGTGTCATGTGTATCTTGTCTGCAATATTCAACAAAGTACTTTGACTGTGTATGCATTAAGTGGGGACCAAATGCAAATTAAATTTTAAAAAGTTGGAAGTGACAACATTCTAGCCATTCTGTTATTCTCTCCCATCCAAGGATCATGTCAGGTGCTAATCACACCTCCATAAAGTTAACAATAGATGCTTCACTACTTTGCCTATTGAAATACTGACCATAAAAGAAATATCTGGGGCAAGATTCTCCAACCCCCCGCCGGGTCGGAGAATCGCCGGGCACTGGCGTGAATCCCGCCCCCGCCGGTTGCCGAAGTCTCCGGCACCAGAGATTCGGCGGGGGCGGGAATCGCGCCGTGCCGGTTGGCGGGCCCCCCCCCGCTCGATTCTCCGGCCCACATGGGCCGAAGTCCCGCCGCTAAAATGCCTGTCCCGCCGGCGTAAATTAAACCACCTACCTTACCGGCGGGACAAGGCGGCGCGGGCGGGCTCCGGGGTCCTGGGGGGGCGCGGGGCGATCTGGCCCCAGGGGGTGCCCCCACGGTGGCCTGGCCCATGATCGGGGCCCACCGATCCGCGGGCGGGCCTGTGCCATGGAGGCACTCTTTCCCTTCCGCCTCCGTCACGGTCTCCACCATGGCGGAGGCAGAAGAGACTCTCTCCACTGTGCATGCGCGGGAACCTGTCAGCGGCCGCTGACGCTCCCGCGCATGCGCCGCCCGGAGATGTCATTTCTGCGCCAGCTGGCGGGGCACCAAAGGCCTTTTCCGCCAGCTGGCGGGGCGGAAATTCGTCCGGCGCCGACCTAGCCCCACAATGTTGGGGCTCGGCCCCCAAAGATGCGGAGGTGGGGTGGCGCGATGCCCGTCTGATTTGCGCCATTTTGGGCGCCAGTCGGCGGACATCGCGCCGTTTCCGGAGAATTTCGCCCCTGGACTTAACAGAGAAACATTGATGTTGGAGGCAACAATTCACTACAGAGTAGTGACAGAATTATGCAACAGACCAAACGAGAATCTGCAGCTCAGCCCAAGGCCAAAATAGGTACTGCAATGAAGATGACAGCCACCTTGGATGTTTTATGCCTCCGGCCTTTGCTAGAGGACTAGTGGATCCATCTGTGACATTTTTCAGTTTGCAGTGTACTGCCTCATATAACAGTGCCTGATATATTACTTTCCAGGGCAATTAAGTATATCGCTTACAATACAGCCAACAAGGAACAGTACAAAACACATGTTTTCTTTCAGCATTCCCAAAATTACAGTTTGTCACTAATGTAGCTGGGAATTCTTGAAATGATGCATCTTTTTTAGGTTTGTTCATGAGACATAGATCATGCTGACAAGGCCAACATTAGTTACCCAACTAGAATTTCCCTTGAGTAGGTGGTGGTGAACTGGCTTCTTGAACTGCTGCAGTCTGTGTGGTGTCGTTCCACAGTGCTTTTAGGAAGGGTGTTTGTAACTGGAGTGGACACATTATCATAGAATCATAGAATTTACAGTGCAGAAGGAGGCCATTCGATTCATCGAGTCTGCACCAGCTCTTGGAAAGAGCACCCTACTTAAGCCCACGCCTCCACCTTGTCCCCGTAACCCAGTAACCCCATCTAACCTTTTGCACACTAAGGGGCAATTTAGCATGGCAAATCCACTTGTTCTGCACATTTTTGGACATTAGATGCAGCATGGTGGCACAGTGGTTAGCACTGCTGCCTCACAGCATCAGGGACCCTGGTTCATTTGCTGTGGGTCACTGTCTGTGGAGTTTGCACGCTCTCCCTGTGTCTGCGTGGGTTTCCTGCGGGCTCTCAGGTTTCCTCCCACAGTCCAAAAATGTGCAAGTTAGGTGGATTGGCCATGCTAAATTGCCCTTTAGTATCCAAAGATGTGCAGATTAGGAGGATTGGCCATGATCAATGAGCGGAGTTATGGGGATAGGGTGGGGGAGTGAGCCTCGGTAGAGTGCTCTTTCAGAGGGTCAGTGAAGACTTGATGGGCCAAATAACCTCCTTCTGCACTGTAAGGATTCTATGAACTCTATGGTTTCTATGTATCTCCCTCACCTAGTTCTGAATGCGTAGGATAAGTTAGAATAGATAGAAATTTAGCAGACCTTGGTTCTGTTATATTGTTATTAGCCAGAAAGAGAAAACGTAGATGTGCCACGCTCGAAGTTCGTAAAAACATAGTGCAGAGTTTATTGAGAGATGTTGCTTCGAGATGGGTAAGATGGTGAACTCCTCAGGTCTTAGGTATTAGTGATACTGCGCGCCCGTATCCACTCCATATTGACAGTATTTTCATCAAGTTTTACGTAACCCCAAAAGCATTGTTAATTATCTTGCACTGGCAAGACACCAAGTTTGAACTCTTGAAGCTGACTTGATACATTTTCCAAAAGTGCATCTTTAGTTCTGTCGCTAGACTAGTAAACTCAACGAACAAACTTGACTGTATTTTTCTTGGTGTGTCCCTTCTGTGCTGATGAAGTTTGATGTGACCAATATGCTTTGGCAATGTGGTCTACTCTACCACAATATTTGCATTCCTTCTCCTTACTCCAAAATTGATTTGCTGAATGTTTCACTTGAGTACAGTGATGACAAAGTTGTTTTTTCACAGACTTGCTTGTAACAGCGTCTATCTTATGAACTTTTGATTGGACTCCAAACAAAGAAGTCTCTTTCGCTGCAAGTTCCATGGAAGTCGTGATTTCCACAGCAGATTTCAGGGTTAATGCACCTTCAGTCAACAGTTTCCCTTGGATACTTTCATTTCTGAGTCCGCAGACCAATCTGCGTCAAAGTGTATCATCAGTTGTTTGACCAAATTCACAGTACTTTTCGTACTAATTGACGTAATGTTGCAATGAATTGTGAAAAGCTTTCCCCTTCCTCTTCAGCACAACGATAGAAGTGGAATCTTTCAGCTATCATCTGCGGACGGGGAGAAGAAATTTCCCAGCAAGTTTGTCATTAAAGTTTGGAAGTCTTTTTCCTGGGTTAGCTGGGTGGTCTATACTTTGAAACAACATGAATGTTTTTGGCCCAACCGAGGAAAGTTGTAACCTATAGATTTTCTGGTGCCTGATTTGCAACATGGTGCCCATGGTGCCACTTTCCCTGCCATTTTTTGGATCCCGATTCCCTGGTCTGAACTTCTTCAGGTTCCAGCCTTTCACTCTTCCATTTCATTTCCTGAAGCAATCAATATCCTAACCCACCAAAGCAAACTTGTTTTTCCCTTGCCTGGGCTATCAGTTTCCGAGCAGTAGGTTACAGAGTCGGCAGCCTTCTAGGTTTCCCATTCCTGCACCCCATTTATAGTGCCACATGCGCAGTCTCTACAGCTTGTCCCCACCACAAATAGTAAGTATGCCTGAAACTTCATTTTCTTGCTTAAAGATTAAAGAAACCCAGTTACTCACAGTTATGTCGATTTATTTTTGAAACGCTATTTGCTTTAGCGGCGGTCACGATCAATCAGTTTAATCATCGACGGCTTCCCAAGGTCTGAACAGTTTTTGAAAACTTTTATCGTTTTTTTTACATGCCACAAACTCACTGATGATTATTTCCAGCCCGGATTCTCGGTGAAGGTTTTCTCTGGCCGAAACTTCATTAATGATTATTTCTGGCCCAAGTACGTTGATGGTTTTCTTTGGCCCAGATCTTCGTTGATGGTTGTTTATGGCCCAAATCGTCATCATCAACTTTCTCCACTGTTATATTTTTGTTGTTAGCCTCAAAGAGAAAAAGAAGCAGAGGTGCAACCGTCTAGGTTAGTAAAATGTAATACAAGACTTATGAAGAGATGTTGCTTCTAGATGGGTAAGATGGTGAGCTCTTCAGTTTGTTATGGCCCAGGGTTTAGAGAACCCCAAAGTGTATCATGGAATTCACCTGACCCACAACTTTTAATAGATTGTGGTATGGGGAGCACATGGCCCACTCTACAGATGTGATACAGCCGAAATGGAAAAGTATTTTTTAAAGCAAAACAATATTTATTCTATGAACTCAAGTTAACCTTTTTAAAACATACAGTGAACATCTTATCAACAATTAATTCAAATACAACCACCAAAGAATACAACAGTAAGTAATCCTTACTTTCCTTTTAACATCCATAAGACTTTAAAAAACCTTTTAACAGAAGCACAACAGGTTTAAATTCACTACTGAGAACAGTTATAACTCTGAATTCACCAAATGATCAAGAGATAGTCTTTACATGGCAGAGAGAACAACATTACACATTCTGTGGCTGACTGCAGCTCCAACACTGAAACAAAATGAAGAAAAAACACAGGCACACCCAAGCTTTTCTCAAAGTGAAACTAAAAGCTGACAGATAGCCCAGCTCCACCCACACTCTGACATCACTGCAGTAATAAACACCCATTTCTTAAAGGTACACTCACTAAAGTTATTCAACAAAAACACCCATTTCTTAAAGGTGCTCTCACGTGACACATCCCCCCCAAGAAAAAAAACCCATTCAACTTCAAGATGGTTTCATTTTTCACCTTTTTACTATCCTTTAAGAAAAGCACACAGTAAATATACTTTTTTGTTTCAAAAAACAACATATGCAAACAGGTATAATAATATAGTCCATTTTCTTTTTGTTCTTCTTCCTCCAACTGGAATCCCTCTCGATTGACAGTCTCTTTCAACAAGAAGGTCTCGGCTCGAACTATCCATTTCTCTACGCCTCAGCATGTCTATTTAAAGTCAGATACTTTAGTTCAATTTGATCACAGAGACCCTTGTAATTCTCCAATACAGGAGCATTGGTTATCACAGCTTTCAGGCAGTCAAATGCCTGTTGAAACTCCGCTGTCCACTGAAATATTTGACGTTTCTTCAGCAAGTCCATCAGTGGAGCAACCACACTACAAATATTTGGCACAAATGATCGATCAAATCCATTCATGCCAAGAAATCACATTATTTCCCTTCGTCTCGAGGGTATTGGAAACTCCTCAATAACTTTTGTTTTCACATCCCGTGTGACCATTCGACCCTGTCCGATTGTATTGCCAAGGAAAGTGACTTGGGCTTTTCTAAATTCACTTTTGGCTAGGTTTACCTCCAAACCCGCCTCCTGAAGCCGATCGAATAGCTCCATCAGATGTTTTAAATGATCTTTCCATGTCTGGCTGAAAATTACCAGATCGTCGATGTATTCCGCACAATTGGGTAATCCTGAAACAACTTTGTGAAATGTGGCTGGAGCTTTTTCATGTCAAATGGCATAACTTTGAATTGGTATATACCATCTGGAGTTGCAAAAGCTGAAATCTCCTTTGCCCTTTCGGATAAAGGTACCTGCCAGTCACCTTTAAGTAAATCCAGTTTGGTATTAAAGCTGATTGTCCCACTTTCTCAATGCAATCCACCAAACGTGGGATAGGATAAGAGTCCGTTCTTATAACTGCATTAACCTTTCTATGGTCCACACACAACCGTTGGGTATCGTCTGGTTTAGGTACCATCTCTATGGGTGAGCTCCATTGGCTGCAACCCACTTCAATTATGCCATTTTTAAGTATACTCTCAATCTCTTTGTTAACCTGTGCCAATTTTAAAGGGTTAAGTCTATATGGATGTTGTTTGATTGTAACAGCATTTCCCACATCTACATCATGTATAACCATTTTAGTATTTCCCAATTTATCTCTACAAACTTGCCCATGTGATATCAATAACTCTTTCAGGTCAGTCCGTTTTTCCTCTGGAAGGTAACTCAACAATTTATCCCAATTTTTAGGAACATCCTCATTTTCCAATTTAATTTGAGGTGTGTCAAACTCACAGTCATCTGGATTTGGTTCATCATTCTGAGTTAAAATCATTAAAACCTCCTCCTTTTTCTCTCCTTCCCTTTCAAAGTACCTTTTAAGCATATTCACACGACACACTCGGTGAATGTTCCTTCTATCTGGTGTTTTTACCACATGATTCAACTCACTTAATTTCCTTTCAATCTGATAAGGTCCACAAAACCATGCTTTTGTACCTTGGTAACAACTGGTAACAACACTAAACTCTATCTCTACTGGCAAATCTACGAACTTTGGATTTCTTGTCCGCTACCCGTTTCATCACATTTTGTGCCACTTTTAAATGTTGTCTAGCCACTTCTCCTGCTCTATTTAATCATTCCCTAAAATTTGACACGGAACCCAAAAATGTAATTTCCGATTTCTCACTCACCAATTTTTCCTTAATCAATTTAAGTGCTCCTCTTATCTCATGACCAAAAATTAATTCAAAAGGACTGAATTTGGTTGACTCATCAGGTGTATCCCTAATTGCAAACAGTACAAATGGAATTCCTTCATCCCAATCCTCTGGATAATCGTGACAATAAGCCCTCAACATTGTCTTTAATGTCTGATGCCACATTTCTAATGCTCCCTGCGATTCTCGATGGCACGCAGTTGATTGAAATTGTTTTATTCCCTAAGCTATCCATAACTTCTTTGAATAACCTTGAGGTAAAATTTGATCCTTGATCCGATTGTATTTCTGTGGATAGTCCATATCTAGTAAAGAATTTAAGTAACTCCTTCACAATCTTTTTAGCTGTAATATTACAGACTGGAATGGCCTCTGGAAAACTAGTAGACACACCCATTATAGTCAAAAGATATTGATTCACATGTTTTGTTTTAGGAAGCGGTCATACGCAATCAATTAGGACCCTTGTAAAAGATTCCTCAAATGCTGGATTGGGTATTAAGGGCACTGGTTTTATCACTGCTTGAGGTTTCCCTATCACGTGACATGTGTGACATGATAGACAAAATTTAACTACATCTTTATGTTGTCCAGGCTAATAAAAATGATTTTGTATTTTAGCTTGAGTTTTCCTTATTCCCAAATGACCTCCCACTGGTACCTCATGTGCAACTCGCAATACCTCCTTTCTATACCCTACCGACAATTCTACTTGATGAACTTCTGCCCACTGTTCATCCGCTTGCATATGTAAAGGTCCCCATTTTCTCATCAAGACATCACTTTTACGGTAATAACACTCTGGTATACACTCAGATTCCTCGTCTGTATATGCTTTCTGATAATCCGTTTTATTTCTACATCATTCTGGTGTAACTCCGCCAATTTTCCTGAACTAAAAATATCCACCTCATTCTCCACCTGTTCTTGTTCTTTTTTTCAACCATCTGATCAAAAATCGTTTCTGATAATTGCACTTCAACTTCATCTTCACTCTTTGATTTCTCCTCTTGTCTTAACCTGTGACTTTGCGACCTTGTTACTACACAATCCAGAAAAATCCCAGGATATTCGTCCTTCAACACGTCAGTTGTCTGATTTTCCACTTGCTTATCAACCACAGTAGGCATCAGTAGGAATAAACTGTATTCCTGGACAAGATAGTTTCTATACTACTCCTACTACCACTTCACCACTCTTCACTGGACTTTCCAACCTTACCTTATATAATGGAACACTACTCCTCTCACCCTGAATTCCACATATTACCACCTTTTCTGGAAATATTCTTCCCAAACTACATAACTCCTCATCTCTTACCATTAAAGATTGACTAGCTCACGTATCTCTTAAAATTGTGACCTTTTTTACCTGCTCCTCCTGATATACATGAGTAAACTTTACCCACACAAGTAAATTCTTTAAAGTGATCTGGCACCTTCTTATCAATCACCTCTTGATCAGGCTGTACAATCTGTTGCACCTCCTTCGTTTCACTTGGGCTTTCCTTTACCACTTTAACAAACCCCACCGTCTTATCCTGTTTTACCACATCAGCCTTCCCAGTGCTTTTCTTCAACCACCAACACTGTGACTTTACATGGCCTAGTTTATTTCAGTGAAAACATTTGAAACTTTTCATGTCTCTTCCACACTCCTGGATTTCCATTTTAATCTGAGGTACACGCCCCTTATAATCTCCCATCAGATCATCTATACCTTTACCACTTGAGTATTTCTCATGTCCCCAGTTTCTATCCCTCACAGGCTGAAACTGATGTCAGAAACCAAGCTTTGATTTATGAACTAATTCATAATTATCTGCCATTTCTGCTGCTAATTTCACAGTTTTAACTCTCTGCTCTTCCACATGAGTTCTCACTACATCAGGAATTGAATTTTTAAACTCCTCCAAAAGTATAATTTCTCTGAGAGCTTCATACATTTGGTCTATTTTCAAAGCCCTTTACTACCTATCAAAATTACTCTGTTTGAGCCTTTCAAACTCCATGTATGTTTGACCAAATTCTTTCATTAAATTTTTAAACCTTTGTCTGTGGGCTTCAGGCACTAGTTCATATGCACTAAAGATGGATTTTTTCACCTCCTCATATGTCCCAGATACCTCTTCCGGTAGTGATGCAAACACTTCACTAGCCCTGCCTATCAGCTTTGTTTGAATCAGTAATACCCACTTGTCCTGTGGCCATTTTGTTTGTTTAGCTACCTTCTAAAATTAAATGAAAAAGGCTTCTACCTTCTTCTCATCAAACCTTGGCAATGCTTGGACATATTTAAATAGATCCCCACCAAGCCTTTGACTATGACACTCTTCCTCACTTATCCTCATCACTATCATCCAACTGTGCGTTTTCCTTTACGTCTGCCAATTTTAACTGACGGTCATGTTTCATGGCCATTTTCTGAAATTCAAACTCACTCTCTCTTTATCTTTTTCCCTCATCTGTATCTCCTTTTCTCTTTCTTTTTGTTCTGCTATGGCTATTCTTTCTTTTCTCCTTTCTTCCCTCTCCTTTTCTTCGTCCTCTCTGTCTCTTTTGTATTCAAGCTGTTTTTAATTCTTTCTCATGTTCCATTTGTTTAATTTGTAACTGAATTGTTGCCATTTCCAATGAGTCAAACTGTATCGCAGGCAACTTTAAATGCTTAGCCACCGCCATAATTACCTCATCTTTTCGCATTTTGGCAGGTAATGTCAACTGTAATGTTTTTGCCAAATCTAACAGTCTGCTTTTAGTCTCTGTCTGTAAGGTACTGCGTGTGACCTTCTCCACCCCCAAAAACATCAGAGCCTTAACACACTCCCAACTTAAACTGGAATACCACACCTGAAAAGCAACCACAATATGCTCACCCCTCACCAATCCAATAGATAGACTTATATCCCCCTCGAGCCCCCAATTTGTTATGGGCCAGGGTTTAGAGAATCCCAAAGTGTATCATGGAGTTCACCTGACCCACAACTTTTAATAGATTGTGCTATGGGGAGCACACAGCCCACTCTACAGATGTGGCATAGCAGAAATGGAAAAGTATTTTTTAAAGCAAAGAAATGTTTATTCTACGAACTCAAGTTAACCTTTTTAAAACATACAGTGAACATCTTATCAACCATTAATTCAAATACAACCACCAAAGAATACAACAGTAAGTAATCCTTATTTTCCTTTTAACATCCATTAGACTTAAAAAACCTTTTAACAGAAGCACATCAGGTTTAAATTCACTGTTGAGAATAGTTATAACTCTGAATTCACCAAATTATCAAGAGATAGTCTTTACATGGCAGAGAGAACAACGTTATACATTCTGTGGCTGACTGCAGCTCCAACACTGAAACGAAACCAAAAAAAAAAACAGACACACCCAAGCTTTTCTCAAAGTGAAACTAAAAGCTGACAGACAGCCCAGCTCCACCCACACACTGATATCACTGCACGAATAAACACCCATTTCTTAAAGTTACACCCACAACAGTTATTCAATAAAAACACCCATTTCTTAAAGGTACTATCACATGACAAAAGCCGGTGCAAAAGCTCCAATTCCCTCACTACAGATGACATGACATTTCACTAGTAGGCAGTGTTACTTGAATACATAATAGGTTCTTACCCAAATTGCTCTCTCCAAGCTACCCATCTGCACCTAAATCCTCAATTCTGCCTCCAAAGAAGCTATCCTTTATAAGCTTAGAAATTTAGCATGCCAAATAATCATAGAATTGTGCAGTACAGGAGACGACTCATTGTTCCTGTGCCAGCTCTTTAAAAAAGCAATCCAATGGTCCCATTATCTATTCTTTCCCATAGCCCTCTAGTAGCAATCAATGAATCATCTGAAGGACACATTAAAACACCTATCATGTCATTCTGATCATTTGCTAATCTGTGGTTGAACCTCTAAGCCATCTTTCAAAAGTATCTTCATGATCCAAAGGTGTGAACTAGGCCAACTGAATCAGGATAATCATAGAAATCATAGAATCCCCACAGTGCAGAAAATGACCATTCCCCAAGGCAGCACGTTGGTGCAGTGGTTAGCACTGTTGCCTCACAGTGCTGAGGACCCGGGTTCGATTTTGGCACATGGTTACTATCCACGTGCAGTTTGCAATTCTCCCCATGTCCGGAGGAGTCTTACCCCCACAACCCATAGGGTGTGGGTGGATTGGCCATGCTAAATTGCCCCTTAATTAGAAAAAAAAGAATTGGGTACTCTAAATTTATTTAAAAAAAGAAAGAGACCATTCGGTCCATGGAGTATTCAACAGCACTCTGAAAGAGCACCCTAACTTGCCCTACGCCCCCACCCTATCCCCATAACCTCACTTAACATTTTTTACACTAAGGGACAACTTTAGCATGGTGAATCCACCTATCCTGCACATCTTTGGACTGTGGGTCCACTGTGGGTTGATTGAGCCATCACTTATCAGCTTGTGGGTGCATGCATTTCAGTGTGTGAAGTGCATACCACCCAACCAATCAACTACGTCTGACCCGACTAGCCCTTTGACCAGACTTGACTTCATTACCTGGCCACCTGACTACCAGTCGTCCAACCAACCATCCCCAACCCTACCCAACTACCTCATCACCCCTTGACCTGACTACCCTCAACCATCCAACTGCCCCTTAAACCGATCGGACCTAACAACCATCCAATTAACCCCAACCTGCCCCAAATTCTGCCCGTTGGAGCCAACCGGATTACCCACTGACCACTTGTTATACTTATCGACCAACTCTGAATACCCCACCTCGATCCACCCCACCAATGGCCACAAACATGTCTCCAACCTGGCTACTCCCTCTGACTATCTTACTACGCCCACCTGCCCACTAGTGCTGTAAAAAGAAGGAATATCTTGTCTTTGTCTGATTCTACTCTGCTCCGACGGAGTTCCCTCAGGGATGCTGTACTGCACATTTCCGTGACATTCCGGATCAGAAAATCCAGCATTGCAGCTGCTTGGAAGATTTGGGCTCAAAGTTGCATCTGTGCAACTTTTATCCCATGGTAAATGTTTTTTTAAGGAAGAAATACTCTAACTCGGAAGTATGACTTCTGCAAGTCAGAGAAGACGAAACCCTGCCCAGTTGGATGCAAGACAAACAATTCATCTTCAAGACATAGGACGCTGCACTAAATATAGCCAGATGCTGTTACCAAGTATGGCAATTTAAGATCTCTACCTAATATCACAATGTTTTCCATATGTGCAGAACATGTAAGGGTGCCTTTATTCAGGACCTAGCTCATTAACTATGGTTATATATATGGCACAAATGTTTGTTATCAAGATAGCCATCCCTTTGATTTTTATTCATATAAGTCTCATCCACTCTTCAAAGAGCTTGGCATGGTCCAACCTTATAGGTGAGAAAAATATGATCAAAGATGCCAATTGTCAAAGGCACTCCTGTCTTGCGTGGGAATTTTCAATGTAGTTTGTGGTGAAGGATCACAACCAACATTTGTCATGAGGTATTGCCAGGGAGCTAAAACAGGTACTTGGATTCCTTTTCAAAAGTCCATTTGTAACTCACCACTGATATATGCTGCTGTTACTGCCCTTTTAATATGTTAATTGCAACTAATTTCCATCTGATCATTATAATTTCATTCAGTGGTAGAAAATGCCATTAAAATGTTACAATAGATCTTAACAGCAAAACCTGGACAATGTTCAGGCTTGTGCTGATTTGTGGCAAGTACATTTGTGCCACACAAGTGCCAGGCAATGGCCATCTCCAACAAGAGAGAATCCAACCGTGTCCTCTTGACATTCAATGCCATTCTGATCAGTGAATTCCCCACTATTGACATCCTAGGGGTTACCATTGACCATAAACTGAACCAGCCATATAATATTATGGATACAAGAGGAGGTCAGAGGCTGGGAATTCTGAGGGGAATAACTCCCAAAATGTGTCCACCATCTACAAGGCACAAGGCAAGACTGTGATGGAATACTCAGAATTTGCCTGGATGAGTGAAGCTCCAACAACATTCAAGAAATTTGACACCATTCAGTGCAAAGAAGGCACTTGATTGGCACCCCAACCAGCACCTTAAAGATGAATTTCCTCCACCACCGATGTACAATGGCGGCAGTGCGTACCATTTTCAAAATGCACTGCGGCACCTCACCAAGGCTGCTTCAACAACACCTTCCAAACCTGCAGCCTCTACTACCTAGACAGACAAGGGCAGCAGTTGCATGGGGACACGGACACAACCAATGGAAAGTTACCCTCCAAGCACTCGCCACCCTGACTTGGAATTATTCATAGTTTATCATAGAATTTACAGTGCAAAAGGAGGCCATTCGGCCCATCGAGTCTGCACCGGCTCTTGGAAAGAGCACCCTACCCAAGGTCAACACCTCCATCCTATCCCCATAACACAGTAACCCCATCCAACACTAAGGGCAATTTTATACACTAAGGGCAATTTATCATGGCCAATCCACCTAACCTGCACATCTTTGGACTGTGGGAGGAAACCGGAGCACCCGGAGGAAACCCACGCACACACGGGGAGGATGTGCAGACTCCGCACAGACAGTGACCCAAGCCGGAATCGAACCTGGGACCCTGGAGCTGTGAAGCAATTGTGCTATTCACAATGCTACCGTGCTGCCCCTAATTAGAATGCCATTCCTTCACTAGTACTCGGTCAAAATGTTAGGGGTGAAAATATTCACATAAAGGCCTGAGTATAAGTTTTAAAAAGCAGTTTATTATGTCAGAATTCTGGGAGACAAGATCTGGGGGCTCCGGAGCCCCTGACAAATCCTTATCCCACTTGAGCTAAAGCTCACACGGGTTAATATACAGATTCAAGGGGTGGAATTAGTGCTTTCTCATTTACATACAATCAATCAACTATATTCGCGTCACACATATTACATGCAGTCAATCATCAAATATATGGTTAAAGTGGGTGTTGTCTTACCCGCCCCTAACTTCATACAGAAGTCATTCAAAACTAATATAGTGATGTGTCCTGTCTACAGCCGTAGACCTTGAGCTTATCAAGGATACATGCATGTCTTGTTCTGTGAAGCTGTTATCAGCGGCTGTTGGGACACTCTCTATACCTACCCACACTTGGGTCTCATGAGACAGTTTACAGGGAATGTGGCTTGTTCAGCCATTTTATATCACAAAATAGCAAACAGCCATTTTGTGTCTTTTCTGATATTAACAGCATTGTATATACACTATCTATTTCTACAAATTGCCTCTTCTAAACAGGCATCTAAGCCAATGAGTACCTTTTGTTTCATCAGAACTATTCAAAAGTAATATAGGAGCACAAATGTAGTCAGGGCCACCTATAATTTATATCATAGTCCAATATCACAAAATGCCCTCCAACACTTCCCCGTTTTGGTCATGGAAGATGTTTACAGAACTCCAACTGACCACAATGAAATGATATGAGAGCTGCAGGGTGCGTTTAATACGACCTTTGGGGCATGTAACCTCCCAGATGTTCCGTACGTACACCGTGCATGTGATTCAATGATCACCCCTCAAACGAACCCATATATGTCACATTTAATGTCTTGATATCAATCATTCCAGCCTCCCTGACTAACTCTACTGTATGTCATTAAATGATGTTGTTCATAGCAGTTCTCAAGTAAGCTCATCTAACAGTCCCATACCCGCTGCCACGAACTGTCACTCTGAAGTAGATCCTCTGTGTGTTTATTTTTCAAAGTGTGGATTTTTATTTTCCGTTAACTGGTGGTAAAGCTTAACTGATTGACTGATCTTAAGTCTTCGTTCCCTCAGAGTTTCTGCAAGATGTGGGACCATCTCTGGCTATTTATACTCCTAACTCAAATGATCCTTGCAAGGCTTATAGTCGTGGGCCTAAGGGGTCCAAAGGTTATAGCGATAGGAGGTTACAGTATTTTCCTTTTCTTCCGTAAACTTAAAATGCATGAGGGCAGGTGTAATCTCTCAGACACAACCATGAGTTCTGATTAACCCACATTCGTCCAACTCTCCCTGTCCCACCGGGTGGGGGCAACGTGAGGGAGATCCCATATATTATCCCTGCGTATAGCAGAGGTCTCGATGAGATAGTATCTGAGGGAGGTGTTAGCCTGTACAATTCCAATGTCCTCCAGTTGGTTGTGAGGGTATGGCTCTGAGTCCAGTGTGATGATAGGGATCATCAGGACCATCTGTACCCCAGTCATCTCGTCCATTCTACAGTCGGGGATCGCTGAGTATACTCTGGTTTCTCCCTTCAGAGTACCGTTGTCCAGCGTCCCTTGTCATTTGGCTAGCTTAGCCAGTTGCGGGCTGTCTATTCAATCAGGCACCTCCCCCCTTTAGATCAGATTAAGGTTGTGTCTTAGCTGCCCCTGTCAGAGCCTTCCGGCCGTCTCCCTTTCTTGGTCGATGAGTTTGTTAATTAATGTTGAACGTCTTAGTGTGTGTACCTAACACTGTTGTCCTATTCAATTGTATATCCAGGCCCTCTTCCCCAAGCTGGCTAGACCTTTCTCTGCTTTCCCTCGTATTCTCTTCCTTATTCCTGTAAGTTGTTCCACCTTCGCATTTAACCTTCGTATGTCTAGTGACTTTACCATAGAAGGTTCTGTGTTAAGTCAAGTCACTGCATCATTGATTATTCCTCTTCTAACCCTGTGTAGGTTGTCATGCCCTAAAAATCTAGCCCGTGTCATTGGCAGCCTGCTTCATAACAACCTTACTTAAAACACTGTACATATTTATTTCATATTATAAACAATACCGGAATGCGTGAGATGTACAGACACAAGTTGTATACGCATGCAATGTCTTTCCCCGAATGTAGCTGCAACCAAGCATTAAAATAAGCTATATCATTGGTCCAGTCTCTGGCTGCTGGGATGCACATCCCGTCAATAAAATTATTGAAGTGCTTGTAGTTGTTCTGAGATCTCAAGAGCCATCACGAGTCCCCACAGCTGCTGCTGTTGTGCCAGCCTTTCTTGAATGTTTAACCTAAAAATTTAAAAGAAAAGTGGAAAAGTGTCCTGGTCATCACCAGGTGTTAGATGTTGTCCATATAAAGCTTTTCCTGTAAGGGCCGAACACGTGTGTTATGCAGGTGTTAGTAGTTCTTATATATATTCCAACCCTTTCATATCAAGTTTCCTAATTCTGTTGCGTTTGAACCCGACCTTGACGTGCATTTGCCTGGTTAATTAGCCAGTTTACAATAACTCAACTGTCTCAAATTCCTGAAGCTACTGCAAATATCGTGGCACTAAAGTTCAGCACTGTATGTTCTAATACCAAAGATCCATTCTGCGGTGGGACAGAGTGGGTGAACTAATCTGTATGTATCTGACAATTCAAAACTTAAGATTTGGAAGTTCCAATTAAAAATACATCTTCAGCTGTTTTGTCTTTTTATTACTTCAGAATGACAAAGCCAGAGCTCAGAATGTGGACAGGCAAACCCAGCACGGGAGTGTTGGATTGCTGCCAAGTTCCTGTTATCAAGTGTCTGAGAACGATGTGTTTTTTGGAATATAGATTTGCTTTCAATCAGAGTTGTGTGTTTTTCCTTTGAAAACAGCTTTCACATTGTCTGCAGTTTTAATTTCCAAGCTAATTTTAAACATTTATTTTGAAATATCAAACACAATAAGTTATTGAATATATGACTGAACCAATTTTGCGCTGTATCGTGGTTCTCTACCTGACGTCATTTTGTCACCATCCTTCTTTTGTTTAAACAAGAAACATGATCATCACATGTCATATATGTTCCAACTGTCATATGTATTTCAACTATCCTAACTTCCAATGACCACCATAAAACTAATATTTTCTTATTCTTACATACGTGATTTAGGACCCTGATTAAAATTCCTCGTGTATCAAAATTACCCTGGAAATGTCATTACGAACTACACTCAAACTATGATCTTTTAAATCGCAATGTCAGACGACACACCAAAATGAGTTAGGTAAAAATCCTTCTGGAGCCTATTCTAAAATTCCAGATTATAAACCCAAGGTTACTTCTCAGAAGATAAATCTTACCAGAGATATTAACATTCACAGACCAAACACACACACATTCTCACAGGTCGCAAATATCAGAGTAAAGAGACAGCAATTTCACAATTGCTTAATTAAAATACTGAACAAAATCTTCCATCCTCCTTTGTCATAAAACTTTACCTGTGTTATTCCATTTAAGTCAATTTCCACTGATTAATTTTATAGGCATTAGCTATTCTTAGAGACGTATATTTCTTTGTGCAGATGACCTGCTTGCTGAAATGGTTCAATTTTTGTACAGAATCAAAAGAGGCGGAGAACTTGGAATGATGCCATTTTTATCTGTTACGTGACCTCAAACTTTATTTATTCTTTCCTTCAATGTTACTCAAATTCCTTTCTTGTTGTTTAAACTGAATTCAATTTTTAATGTTCGCTATTTAACCAGTGTTTGAGAGAGATATTACTGGATGGTTATTTTTTACTTTTTTTGCTTCAAATGAATTGAATTACTGCCGAGTTTATCTGGACGGCTTGAAACGATCTGAAGTTATTTTAGACAAGAATCCATTGCTAAGTTTCTAACCGTAATCTTGTATTGACTTTACTCCCCATTTTTTGTTTTGGGAGGGGGATTTGTCATCCTCAGATATTTCTGAACAAAAGCTGATTGAGCGTTTCAGCCCCTTTCTGATCTTTTGGACTTTACTTTATTTGATTTTTTCTTTCCTGTCCTTTGGACATGTCTAAACTTTTAGTTGATTTAAAATGCCCATTTCCAGGGAGCTTATTTCTTTCCCCTCTCCTTGAGACATTCCAGGACAGTCATTAGCCGTAATTGTTGGCAGTTTTCTGTGTTTTTTTTTGCCAGTTTGCACAATCTGTACTGCCGCTATCTTTACTTGCTTTATTGCTTTGCTTAAAGAAGTGAGAGCTCAATTCCTTTAAACAAGCCTGTTTTCCAAACGGTATGAAGGCTTAATTTATGTCATTTGTAATTCTAACTGGTGAACTAAGATGACTCCTGCTTTATTTGTCTCACCTCACTTCTGTGTATCTCACCATTTTTCTCTGTTCCACAGGGGCTGCGTGGGATCCCACCCATCTTTGATCATTGTTATTTTTGCACCAGAGTATGTTGCTCTTATCCAAACGACAGACTCATGGATCCCCAGGGACCCCAGAAAAGTGGCATCATGTCTCTCTTTTCCATGATGTGTTAACCGTGTCATCTGTATCACCCACGTATCCGGTGTGCCTTGGAGACTGTGCTCAGAGGCTTTACCTATCGTCCACTCCCGGAGGGTGGCGGTCCTGGCTTGGCACCGTGTCACGATAAATTTTGCGACCCGTTATTCACTCAACAGTCTGTGCGTCTCGGATTCCCAAATAACTCTGGCCGTCACGTGAGAGCTTAATTGCCCCCTTAATTCAGGCTCAGCATGGGTCCTCAAGCAACTAATTAGTACTAAAGAAAATGGTATAGCGGACCAACAAAACAAAACCAAAAAAAATAAATTTTAAACTGAGTCTTTTACTCACTTGGCCTTGATACCAGATTCGTTGGATGTTACCTCACCGTCCGTCCGCCTCGCCGAGTGACTCTACTTTCTGGCGATCAAAGGTTTGACTACTCGCCTTGTCCACCAGCTCGAGTGGTGTCCGGCTCAGCAACATCCTGCCAACTTCCCCAAATGTTAGGGGCGAAAATATTCACACGAAGGCCTGAGTATAAGTAAAAAAAGCAGTTTATTATGTCAGAATTCTGGGAGACAAGATCTGAGGGCTCCGCAGCCCCTGACAGCACCTTATCCCACTTGAGCTAAAGCTCACATGGGTAAATATACAGATTCAAGGGCCGGAATTAGTTGTTTTCTCATTTACATACAATCAATCAACTATATTCGCGTCACACTTATTACATGCAGTCAATCATCACATATATGGTTAAAGTGAGTGTTGTCTTACCCATTCCTAACTTCATACAGTAGTCATTCAAAACTAACATAATGATGTGTCCTGTCTACAGCCGTAGACCTTGAGCTTATCAAGGATACATTGTATGCCTTTTTCTGTAAAGCTGTTATAAGCGGCTGTTGGGACATTCTCTGTACATACCCACGCTTGGGTCTCATGAGACAGTTTACAGGGATAGAACATAGAACATAGAACATAGAACAATACAGCGCAGTATAGGCCCTTCGGCCCACGATGTTGCACCGAAACAAAAGCCATCTAACCTACACTATGCCATTATCATCCATATGTTTATCCAATAAACTTTTAAATGCCCTCAATGTTGGCGAGTTCACTACTGTAGCAGGTAGGGCATTCCACGGCCTCACTACTCTTTGCGTAAAGAACCTACCTCTGACCTCTGTCCTATATCTATTACCCCTCAGTTTAAAGTTATGTCCCCTCGTGCCAGCCATATCCATCCGCGGGAGAAGGCTCTCACTGTCCACCCTATCCAACCCCCAAGGATTGTGGCTTGTTCAGCCATTTTGTGTCATTAATATCACAAAATAGCTAACAGCCATTTTGTGTCTTTTCTGATGTTAACAGCATTGTATATACACTATCTATTTCTACAAATTGCCTCTTCTAAACAGGCATCTAAGCCAATGAGTACCTTTTGTTTCATCAGAACTATTTAAAAGTAATATAGGAGCACAAATGTAGTCAGGGCCACCTATAATTTATATCATAGTCCAGTATCACAAAATGCCCTCCAACATCTTGCAACTCCCTCCCTAACAGCACTGTGGATGTACTTACACAACAAGGACTGTAGCAGCTCATGCAAACAGCTCACCACCACCTTCTTACAGGCAATTAGGGTTGAGCAATAACATTTGCTGGCCTAGTGGGTAACGCTTACGTCCCATGAAGGAATAAAAAAGTTGAGTAGAAAGTATATCCACGAGGTATTAATGTGTGGTACCAATTCACCGAACTAAAAAACTAAAAAAGGCGCTCACACGTCACCTTCTATAATCAGATTTGATTACTGGGAAGACTTTCGAAGTGTAAAGCTTTAGTTCATATTGTTTTAGCCATAGGACATTTGAGTTTCTCTATTTAATAAAAACATTAAATACATACTGTCTGTAGGTCATTGTTAGACACAGTAGTTTTTGGTGATTTTAAAAAAAATAACAGAGTTGTTCAGGAACAATTGTTCTATAATTATGCAGAGCCTGAAACAGAACAATTCCACAGCTGTACTCACCTCTTCCCTGACTTCACTTAATTTGACTGTCTTTCTCATGCTTTTCATAGGCAAAATAATGTAATGAGAATTTGTTTTAAATACTATTCATGCCCATAAATTGTTATGGCTGGAAAACTACAGAAGAAAAATTAAATGCAGTCTAAATACATCCAATCTTTTGTTATTTTAATAATATGAACATATAGAAACTTCAAAATTTGGACATTAATATTATCTGTTGAAATTAAACACATGGGACAGAAAGACAGTCTGACAAAATAAACATATGGTGCTGGTGTCTACAGCAAATTAAAGAGACTGCTCATCAACATAAATGCCTTCAAATATATTTTTACATCCCTTTGTTCTGACTATATGGTTATTTAATTGAATGCATGCTAATATAATAATATTCCATCATGTGTACTGCAATATATTTTAAGTTGTTAAATTAAAATGGTATTTTTCAAAACAATAAAAATGTTCCATGTTCCTCAGGTAAGACAAATATTTTTGGTAATATACAAAATCGTAGAGTGCCACATTCTCTGTCTGAAAGAATATAACTGGTCGGGATTTGTGGGTGAAGCAGTAATAATTTAGCATATGAAACTATACTACCTGAAATTGAAGTTGCGGATAATGTAGTATTGTAAAATTTAGTTCATAATTCATATGTTTTAGGAATAGAACTTTTAGTTTTAGGAATATAGCTTTTAATAAGTGTTAAATGTGCATTAAATGGAAACACCTGATTTAGGAAGTGATAAGTTACCCTGAAGTAAGTGCAATTCAAATGGGCCTGAGGTAAATAGAGTTTCAAGTGTTTGTTTAATGGAATCAGGCTTAGAAAGGCGAGGACTTGAACCATGGATGATGCATCTCCAGACATCTTAGTAAAGACAGGCTGTCTACTGTTATCTCAATAAAAGAAGCTGAAAGCGGCTTTGTAAATGGTTGGGGGAGGGTAGAGGTTATTTATGGAACCAGGAATTCTGAAGAAAAGGCAATTACATCCTTTGTAAATATAAATTATTCATATGGGTTAAAGAAACAACGGGATGGGATTTTCCAGCCCCTCTCACTGGCAGGATCTTCCAGTCTTGCTGAAGTTAATGGAGATTCAAATGAACCACAGAAAACCCACTGCAGCAGGGCCGGAGAAGCCTTGGTAAAGGCAATGTGTTGAAAATAAAATTTACCTTTCTGTTTGAGGACATCCCGAAGCCTGCCACATTTTCATAGAGTTGGGCTTTGGATTGAAGATTTACTTGCATAAGTTATCTGGGTGTTTTCTCAGAAAGCAGACAGTTGCTGTTTTGTTTTGGTGCAGACCGCATCTCACTGGATTTAGAGAGTCAACAGGAGATGATTGTAAGTCAGACATACACTTTATTATCCACCGCGTGGTATGTAGGTGTAGCTTAACATCAGTTTGAATTTTGTGAGGGAAAATGTCGGTGGATGATTTGCTCGGACTTGCAGATAGAGGAAGAAATCTACAATGATCCTCAAAGAATCTTGTGGCAAAGCTAGCTTGGAAGCTGTGAGAAGACAGTTTGATATCTGCCACCAATAAGAACATTGTGAAGCATTAAATACAAGTCAGAGGGTCATTTAATCCAAAATTTATTGTAAAGATTTACGTGAAATAGTACCGCAAAGTATATCTGAAATGCTGAGGAGAATTAAAGTGCATTCTTGAGGGTTGTGCCATAACTTTGGGTGACTCCCAAGAACGTTGAATGAAACATTAAGATTTTGTAAGACAAAGGAACTCTTTGTGGTAGTGAAAATTAGAACTCAGTTCACTGCATTAATAATGATAAACTATAGTTAAAATGCTTATTTTGATTAAATATTCTTTTATAAAATAAAGATTGTTTTTATTTGAAAGAAATGAAAACTTGTGGGGTAGCTTATTGGTTGATTGCTGGGTGTTTAGATTTCTCTAATCAATAACAATCCCAAACAGGATCATAGCAGTAGTGTGATGTGTTTGTATTGTGTGTACATGTACACACATAGACTAACCTGATTGGATAAAATTTTGCACAACATTATGATACTCTGGGCCCATCACAATTTGCCAGGGATTGGGTCAGCAACTTGGGCTGCAGTAGCTGTCATGATATTCAAACACACACATCATGATAGACACACCAACAGACAAATCAGAACACACAACACCACAACCAATCACAGACAAGGACAGGGACAGTATAAAAGGACAAACACGACACCTGGTGGCCAGTATAGCTGGAGACCAGGACAAGGACAGACCTGTTACACTACACACTCAGGGAGACACCACGTGCAGAGTATCCAGAACGAATTGTATATAGAAGTTGAAATAATATAGAGTTGTACCAAATACAACTGTGTTGGTTCATCTGTGCATCAGAGCACCCAACACCACAGTAGCCAGTGAAGATCTATTATGCCACCATACGGAGTGGAGCAAAGTTTCAGTGAATGGGTTTGCATGAGGGGCAGATGCTTTACAGGGGCACCAAGCAAGGAGAGAGAAGGGTCAGGATGTCTCAAATTAATGAAAAAGATTTAACGGTGGCCCAAACTTCAGCAACCATTACAAATGGACATGTGCTGCTAAAGTGCTGTTGTAGCACATTAAGAGGCAGCCATCTAAGTTGCAAAATATTAGCCTATCAACCAAATGTGTAAATGCTTCCCCATTTGTGGTTGCCAACGTCATTGAAATATACTGGATGACCTGATAGATTATCGACTTTGAACATCTTCCCCTGATAATATTGTGAATGGACAAGCCAGTCAGCATATTATCCTCCTTTGTTTGTATATCTCGCCATTAGCAAGTTGTTGCGTTATTCATGTGTTAGAAATAATCATTTTTATTGTATTAAAGGTGGCATAATTATTTATATTGAGAAATTGATCTATGTACAGTGTCTAATTTTCCTGAGGTCAGAGCTGTTTTCAGTATTTGCTATCATGAGGGAAAGATTGGGTGCATGAAGGCTAGGTTTCATAGTAAATTAGCACACAGACTGTACCTATGGGCCCTTTGTTTAAATTGTTCTGTAAATTATTTGAAAGTCTTTTCTCTGATTGCTAAGTTGACCCTTTGCAAAATGAATCTGAGGAGTAAAAATTCCAATCCTTGCAGATGTGGGCACTGAACTTCCCCAAATCAGGCACAAAATTGACAATCTCATTCAGAAAGCTCAAAGGATAGCTGCTGTGGGAAGCAGAAAATATTGCATTGGCTCAGTGGGAAGGGATTGTCTGAGTTTGGAACTGAGGCGCATTGATGAGACAAAGAAAAGGGAGCTTTACTCTCCAGCTCACTGTGCTGTACCTGAAATGAAAGTGCTTGATACTGAAATGTCTGAAATTGAAAAGTGATCCAATCTTCAGAACCGCATACTCACTTTGATGTGCACACAGGGAAATTGGGAATGCTTAATATTGGTATTTCCGTACTTTAGTGATGGAGAAATACAGAAGCTCAATGATGATTCAGCCATAATTTTTAAAAGTTCAAGAATGGTGAAAAAAACTTTTCTTGAACAGTGCAGTTGTTCAAATGTTATAAATCACCAGAAGTACTGCTACAAATTGAAATTATTTAATTGGCTAGAGCATACACTCTGAGTCAGAATTTATCCCATCCCCATGGGAACTTTCAGACCTTGCCATTTAACATT
This sequence comes from Scyliorhinus torazame, assembly GCF_047496885.1. NCBI lineage: Eukaryota > Metazoa > Chordata > Chondrichthyes > Carcharhiniformes > Scyliorhinidae > Scyliorhinus > Scyliorhinus torazame. The sequence goes on along the minus strand of NC_092714.1, from coordinate 92,445,395 downwards.
CAAATTAAACTTTTCATAATATATGAAACATTTATTGGTCGGGTGTATAATTATAATACTAAAATATATACTTCTGATCAATCTTTTAAACATAACAGTTTTTATGATCCCTTTACTTACTACCAACTACAGCTCTGAGATGTCATATGGCTGCTTCAGCATTTGCTCTCTGCCTCTCTGCACACCAACTTCTTGGTTTTAGCTTAGGCGTCAGAGGAAAGTACGAAGAGTATGTATAAATTTCCCTCTTTGCTCATGACATGCCATAAAGCGAGATGTAGGGAGAGTTTGTGTATCTTTCAAATTTCAGATGGGAAATTATCTGTGATGCAGGGAGCCTAAAAGAAGCTAGTAAATAACTTTTATAATGGAGAAGGATGTAAACAAAACAAATGAAAGTATTAAAAGTAATGCACAATTTTCCATATAAATTATTGGTTTTCTTTGGAGTGGAGCAAGAGCAGCGAACAAGATTGAATGGACCCATTTTGACTTGGCCAAACATGCTCCTTTTGTGGCATAGAATGATGCAACAACTGCTGCCTGCCGATACTTCATTGCCTGCACTCTCTGATGTTGACATTTTATGGTGGCATCTGCTTATAATTTGTCATTTCTGGCCTCAAGGAGCTGAAGGCTACATGGCATAATGCCCAGTAGTATTTTTATTTGTTTAAATCTTCTAATTATTTCTAAAATGATTGATACGGACTCCAGTTAGCCGTGTACTTGAGTCCATAAGGGCCACGTTTTATGATTTATGCTGGACTTCCAGAACAGGATGTGTGTGCTTTGCGAAATCAAATGCCAGATGGTGAATCAGAGGCCGCCTGGTGGGAAGGAGGCCAATTTGTGTTGAGAAGTGGGGCTCTACACTTCATTGGGCATCTAGGTGGGGATGTCAGGCAGGAGAGGGGTTATGCCATGAACCGGAAGTCTGTTGTGGCTACGACATTAAAGGCCCCCTGCCCTCTCACTCTCTCCTTATTTGTTACGGCAGTCGAAACACAGTGAAAGCATCTAATCACATCCAAACCTACAACCTTCACCAGCAGACTCTGCTGCTACATGCAAGCCTGGTCCTGTTTGCAGGCCTTTTCATCTACCCTTGTGGTATCTTCTATACCTGGCTTAAGTCACTCTCAAATGTTTTCCTATTCAACCACTAAAAAAATTTAACAAGCTCAGTAGCTTTTCTTTTTCCAAAATGTCAGGTAGGTTTCTGATTTTGGGGCCTTCTGCTTTATTGGGAACTGGCATGATGACACGAATTGCAACCTGACATCATCACACTCTATTTTACATAAGCACAGGGGGCTGGGGGTGGGCCCTCCAGTCCTCCCAATTTGCAACCAGAAAAGACAGCCCTTAATCTTGGAAGCAGTAAGAAACCTCTTTTATTTCTAGCTATTCTGAGTTGTGATGAAAGGTTATCGATCTGAATTGTTAATTCTTTCTCTCTCCACAGATGCTGCCAGATCTACTGAGTACTTCCAATATTTTCTGTTTTTATTAAATGTGTTTAGATGCTGTTCTCTTTTAGCCAAAGCCTTTAAAATGTTTCTCTTAAATTCAGGTGCAACAAAAAGTGACAGAAAATGCATGTATAAGAAGTACATACGGAATTACAATAATTAACAAGTCTTTTTGTGGGGCATATGCAAAGTGAAGAACAAGGCAGTTTATAGCTTTTAGAGGTCAGTCAAGATCTTCAGGTTTGGGTGTAGTGAAGGTCCAGAAGTGCTGGAATTAGTGCATCATCCATCAACAGGAAAAGTGACAAATAAAATGAGTCTACTTTTCCATTAGGTGTTTCCAAGGCAGGATTGATAAAGGTAAAATACATTTATTTAAAACAAATACAGCAAGAGACACATCATTTTGAAAGTAAAAGGAAGATTGAAGTACAAATTCGAGTCTATGGGGTGAAGCTACACGAGAATAGTAGAATGAAAAAACAGGTCACCATATCATTGTATCTTCAACAGATGCACACAGTGGTTTATGACACAGACTGACCAACCATCACATATAAATGGCAGGAGAGTAAGTTTAGCTCTTAGTTTTTTCGAAAGAAATGGCCCAGAATGACCAATCTCCGAATGTCGCAGACCGGACCTACCTCTCAAGATGCACTGCAGGTGACATTCCAACGCAAGGACTGCGAGGGAATTGCTCAGAAATTTCAACTTCCTATGGGCAATTCCCTTGCTCCCCATGACCCTCTGAGAAAGTCTCCAACTCTGAATTAGAGCCAGAGACTTCAACACTTCAGACTTACTCACCAGGGTAGTTACCCAGGAAATGGTACACAGACTAAAACTTAATTTAACATCTGGGCAACCACAGAACTGATCCCCACTCCCACATCACTCACAGTGATCCCTCTAACTCCTCTTGATCTCACCTCACTAGCCTTCACCACCCTACCTCTCTCTGGTCCTCCCATAAGTAGTCCCAACCTGATAACCCTACGTGAGCCGACAAACCACAGACCTATCTACCCACTCACCCACCTGGTCATCCTGCCACCCTACCCACTTGCCAGCTTACCCATTTGCCAACCCATCCACCTCACCCACCTGTCACCCAAACAATTTACCCACTAAACCACCTTCCACCCTACTTATCTACCACCTCAGTCACCTGCCACTCTACCCACCCAAGCCACTTACCCACTTACATTACCCACCCTATTCCCTTACGCACTTACGCTCTCTCCATAGCTTTTCAAATAAGCTTCGGGACATTCAAACTCTTCACTTACAGAAAATAGCAGCTAGTGCTGTAAAAAGAGAGTGTTGTTTCTTCATGTATTCTTTCCGCTGCATTCTCTGAGGATTTCCGCACTTAGTTAGTTTTGTAGGATCCTGCATTAGAAGATGTGCTCTGAAAACTCGGAGGATAGCACGTGTGTATTTTCTGTCTGTTCATTGTCGGAAATTGGGATTCAGTCCTGATCAGAAGATTTAGGCTATTAATACCTCCCCCATCTTATCCCAACTGCTGTTTGCTCCACCAGTGAATGAACACACAAAACTTCACCGACTTGCCACAACATCCAACCGCTCAGATATTGAAAAAGAGCCACAGAAATCTTTTTCACTTGTGGCAGCAGTATGTCCTGAAGGACATTAGTGAACCAGATGAATTTTATCGACAAATGGTAGTTTCATGATTATCATAACTGAGAGTAGCTGTTTTTTAAAATTCCAGATCTGTTAGTTAATTGAACAGCTCTCTCCGGAGCTATTTTGAACTTCTTTCTCTGGAGCGTGAGCCCAAGTGTCTGGCTTGCTCATCCAGTAGCATTACCAATACGGTACCGTTCCCTCATCATGATTTAGTTCTATTCCAAATTTTAACATTGGGTGGGGTGGGGGGGGGGGGGTCTACTAAGAGAGTCACTTGATTCTTGATAGATCAAGAATCACATTTAAATGAGCTTTCGGTCTAATGTTGCAAGGCACAGGCAACCTAACAAAGGGGAGGAAATGAAAGCAATTGGCAAAGGCGTTGATTCAAAGATGTTTAACATTTAATTGAATGTACGATTTGTATAAATAATAGAAAAAAGGTGTAATCAGAAAACAGTACCATCAAAAACAAATAGTGCAGTGTCAAAACTGCGTAAAATTATTCAAAGAAAAGGCCAAACAAGACAGGAGACAATAAACCATTTTCTTATCAGTAAAGACCAACGCATCAGAACAAAAGCGACAATAGAACAAAGCTCAACCCGCAACATAACAACAATACTTGAAACGGTTTTGACAACCACTAGTAGAGCATGACAAATGATTTTGAAGCAAAAAACAACCAGAGAAATGGAGCAGTAACACCGTATCAAATTATACAGACATTTGGGTCAGCAGCCAAAAACATGAAAGTCATCTGTACCTGTAGAGTACTGAGTGAACAGTAGGAGAAACAAAAGATACAACAGCTTTATTTTTAATGCAAAAGAATAAAAACAATTTAAAATATTACACAATACCACAATTTCTACTAAACATATAAATACTCATAACATGCCCATTAAATTAGAATTTTATTTAACACAAACAGAACTCAAATAAGTGAAACAAAACCCTTCAATATATGCTCAATTGCTGTTCATTGCCTTCATAAAAATAGTTCAGTTCATTTCAACAAAAGGTGTTTCTAAAGACAACAGTCTTGATTTTACAGGAAATGCAACCAAGCAAAGAGTAGTAGACATCAGATAAAGATGGATTTAATCTGGCTGCCATTAGCCAGTATGTCCTGAAATCTGCTGCCATTAGCCAGTATGTCCTGAAATCTGCTGCCATTAGCCAGTATGTCCTGATATCTGCTGCCATTAGCCAGTATGTTCTGAAATCTGCTGCCATTAGCCAGTATGTCCTGATATCTGCTGCCATTAGCCAGTATGTCCTGAAATCTGCTGCCATTAGCCAGTATGTCCTGATATCTGCTGCCATTAGCCAGTATGTCCTGAAATCTGCTGCCATTAGCCAGTATGTTCTGAATGTGACTGCAGACCCACAGCAATGTGGTTGATTCTTAACTGCCCTCGGAAATGGTCTGGCAAGCCTTTCCATTTTATCAAACATCAATAGAAAAGTCAAGTAAGAACATCAGAGGACCAAATACCTGGAATAAATAAAGGCACACGCTGCACACACAGTCCTTCTCAAAAAATCTGGAGACTTGTGCCAGAATTTGGGGAGCTGTCTCATTGAGAGTTAAGCAACAGATTGACACAATCATACTCACCAAATCCCATCTTATCGCTAATGTTCCAGATGTCATCATTTTCGCCCAGACACAGTAGCAGAGTCATATGCAGTTGGGAGGGCGTGGTTTTGAGAGTCCTCAATTTTGTCAGTGGACCCCATGAATTCTCATGGCATCAGGACAAACTGTGGAAGGAAAATCCACCTGATTATTACCGATGGCCTATCTCAGCTGATGAGTAAGTACTCCTCCAGGTTCAACACTACTTGCAAAAATATTTATAGATAGCAATGTCAAAGAATGTACTCAAGGTGGGGACTTCAATGACTATTCACTATGAGTTGCTTATAGCACTATGAATGGACTTAGCTGCTGGACTAGGTATGTGGCATGTGGTGAGAGAACCTTTGGTATGTGGTAAAGAGAACAAAATACAACTTGACCTTTTCCTCACAAATTTACCTCTTTTGCAATCATTTTCAGCCAGAAGTGCTGACCGGATAATCCATCGAAACCTTCACCTGAGGTCCCCATCATCATTAATGCCAGTCTTCAGCCAATCTGATTCACTCCATGTAATATCAAGAAACAGCTGAAGTCATCGGATATTTCAAAGGCCTTGACAACATCTCAGCAGTGCGATTGAAGTATTGTCCTGCAGAACTAATTGTGCCCTTCGCCAAGCTTATATCCAGTAGAGTTAACAATAACATCTGCCTCCAATATAGAAAATTGGACAAAAAATTCCCTCCAAAAGCTGGATAAAATTTGATCCAGCCAATTATCACCCGAACACTTCACTCTCAAATTCTGCTGTAGAAGGTGTCATCAATAATATTATCAAACGGCACTCACTCAGCAATATCATTCTCGATGATCCTTGATTGGAGTTCTGCCAGGGCCACTCAACTCCAGGCTTCATTACAGCCTCAGTTCAAGCATGGGCAAAAGAGCTAAACTCCAGAGGTGGGGTGAGAGTGATTTGCTTTGTCATCAAGGCAATGTTTGAAGTGTGGTATCAAGGAGCCAGAGCAAAACTGAAGTAAATGAGAATCAAGGGGGATCTCTCCACTGGTTGCAGTTATACCTGGTTGTTGGAGACCAATCATCTCAGCCCCAGGGCATCGCTGGAGGAGAAGTTCCTCAGTGTAGCATTTAGGCCCAACCGCCTTCAACTGCTACATCAATTACGTTCACTTCATCATCATATCAGAAGTGGGAATGTTTCCTGATAATTACACACTGTTCAGTACTATTAACAACTCCTCAGATAGAGAAGTAGTTCATTTCCACATGCAAAAAGACCTAGATGACATTCAGGTTTGGGCTGATCAGTGGCAAGTTACATTCCTGCCAAACAAATGCCTGGCAATGACCATCTCCAAAAGAGAGAATTAAACCATTTACCTTTGATATTCAGAGGCATTTCATCCTTGATCTTCTACCACCAACAAATTCAGGGTTGCTATTGACTTAATCTACTTTCACCCTCTGGAATAGAGTGTAACATTGACCTACAAGATGCAGTGATTTGTGAGAAGCTGCCATGGTCTGCAACTGACCCGTCAAAGGAGCCAGAAGCGAAGACATTCAAGGCCAGTGTTGCAAGGTTTCTCCACCAAAAACGCACTGATGTCTGAAACTATCTCCTTGGACATCTGTAGTTTCTTATATGGCATTGGTCCTCAGTCATCTCCAGAGAATTGTATCTTCATGAGTAAATTCTATGCTGAGTGCTTCCATGCCTTTAGTTCCTCTCTCCTTCTGCTGCCTAGATGTCAACTTTCCTGCCACTTGGTCCAAAATCAGTGAGCCATGTCCATAGTTAGCTGCTGCCTTCGTTATGGCCTGGTGGCTACCCAATTGTCCTTAACAATCTTGCCCCTTATGTTATGTCCCCACATTGAGAGGTCGGTGACATCCACCCACATGTCCAAGTGATTACTACTGACTCTCCCCCAACTTCTGCAGTGCCAAGTGCATCTTTTTCTCAATTTCCAAGTGCCCCTCTCCAGCATTCACTCTTTTATGGGCCTGAGGTAATATCCTATGTGGCCATGATTGGCCCTGCTCGGTATATCCACCTCCCTTCACCTGGTCTGTCTCAGCTTCTGCAGCCCATGAGCCCTCTCAAAAATCTAAACACCCATTTTAAAGAGCTTCTCAACCACCTTAAGGGGTGATCATGATACTACACTCTCCCCAACTGCTGAATATGCCCAGTACCAGGAACAGCGTCAGAGGACAGTCACGCTGGATGATGCTGGCATTTTGGATTTCATTTATTTCCAGTGCCAATCCTGGCAGGACCTGAAAAGTCAGATGCCATGTTGCCCATTGGATGGAGAGCAGGAGTGCTCCCCAACATTTCTCTTTGACCCAACATCACTAAATTCGATTAACCATTCATTCTTTCCCTGGTCGATTTTTTAACATTTTATTGCATTTCACTTTTACATTGATAATGAGGTTTCAGGATTTTAGGAAATTTTAACCCTTATAATTTTGTACTCTTTACTTTTTTCCATAGATTTGTCTGTTCTATTTCTGGTATCTCATCTCTGCTTTCTTGGCTAGACCTTTCAGTTTCTGTCATTTCTGTTTGCTGATGCATTGTCCCCGAGTGTCATCACTCACCAGTAGGTAGCTATATTATTATTCTGTTTTGTTCAGTTGTTATGCTACTTCTGTTTCATGTCTAATATGCTGATTTTCAATCTGTTGTATCTATTCAGTATTGTTTGTGAAAATTCAACTTCTGCATTGTTTATAATGTAATTTGATCCAAGATAGAATTTGATGATTTATTTTTCCAGCATCCTATTGTTATGCTTTGCATTTACATTATTTCTTGGTTACTTAAATATAGTCATCTTGATTTAACAATAATCAATGTTTTCAATTCTCCAGTTTCATCATTAATTAATTATACCCCTAGTTGCCACATAAGTGATGGAAGGTTTCATGAAATACTCAGCTCCGGCAAAGAATAACGATAAGGACTTTCATCTGGCATGTACATTTTGATTTGTGGCTGGTGTAAGGTTTCTTCCTGTTGCTTCCCTTATTTCCCCTTTCTTTATTTTTGCCATTATCATTTTTAATCCATGGGGCGGATATGCATCTTTAAGTCAGGCAGCAGAGGTGGTGAGGCATTCAAGACGTTGTGACATAGTATACGGTGTTGCTGGCTTTGGGCAGCAGAATCCAGACATTGTGACTGAGGTAGGACTCAGATCGATTGGTTGGCTGGTGGCCAATGAATTGGCCAAAAGGCCATATTCAGTTTAGTAACAAGTGGTGATTGGATCCTGCCTGCTTGGGATGATTTCCAGAGACTTAATGAAAGCAGAGTTTAGACCTGGACACACAGGGACAAGGGCCTGCTCCCTCTCTTCTCTTTTCTATCTCTCCTAAAAGGCTGTGAATTGATGTATTTCCGAATCTGCAGAGAACCTGAATGAATGAATCTACAGTGACACCATTATAGGCTGCAAACAGAGACCTGGATCTCAAAGTTTACTTTGAAGGAAGGTTTACTACCATCTGAAACAAAGACTCTTTTTCCTTTTACATATTATTTAACCCGTCTCCTCCCCTGTGTGTTTGTGTGTAGAGGGTGGGTGGAATTTAAAGTGGGGGATGAGGAATTAGATTATCGTTAACCAGTTGTATTTGTATCGTATTTCATTATAGTTCTTGTTATGAATAAAATGTAATTGTGTTTAAACTTACAAACCTGGTGACTGTGATCATTGCGCAGCCAAGGGCCAAAGACTTTTGGTATTTTTCGAAGAATTATTGGTTAATTCAATTATGTTGTGACTCCGGGTCAAGAGGGGGTTCACCCAGGGAGTCATAAAACTGGTTACTGGAGAACCCTATTCAAGACATAATAAACAATTATACATTCAGCCCAGGCGTTATGTGCAAATCACACAAAAAATGCAAAGGAGTTCACAGAAGGCACAAAATCAATGCAAAGGTCTGCAGGAAACTGTTATGTGATAAAGTCATGTTTACTTTATCAGGTTAAAGGTACCTTCTTTTTAGATATCTTCTTTCATATTTTCTTTGGTTTACTGCATTTTGCATCATAAAAAGAGTAAAGATGTGCAACCTGTTGTCAAACTAAAGGGCAGAATCATTCTGTCCTATTGTTCATGGGAGAAAATCTCATAATCGCCGCTAACACCCGCAAGTGGCCAGAAACTGGATTTGGGCTTGCAAGATCTTCCCGACCGCTTGCCGGTGATGTGATCAGGTTCATGCCCAAACTGTGCGTGAACCTGATTGCCATACATTTCAATAGATTAACATATAATTGTTGGACTTGATGCCATAACGTCTGCCCAAGACTCTCTCCTGATGGTGTGATGTCACACCTCAACGAATCACTAGAGGTTTGATGACCATGCCGGGGTCCCAGAGGTGCCTGCAGCCCCCGTAAATTGATGGACATGCCTGGGCATTGGCACCTGGCACCTATTGGGGACACTGCCAGATGGGTTACCTTCCTCAATTGAGGGGGTCGTCTTTTGCATTGGGGGAGGGGGCTGTTCCATATACCTGCGGGGGGTGGGGGGGGGGGGGGCGGGGGAGTATCCATATTGGGGAGTGTTTGGAGTTTGTGGTGGGCAGGGATTCCTTGAATTAAACTTTAAGATCGGGGCACAGTTTATAAAGAGCGCCCCAACTTCAGAGTCCCCCCCCCCCACCCCCAGGTACTGGCTTTGAAGCCAATGTGTTTCACACAGCTTTACTCACCTGATCCAATGCTCTGTGCCGTTTTGGGATGATTTCACCCCAAATCTAACATTTCAGAACTTCGTACACATATCTGATCATAACTGCACTCAGAACTTCGGACAAAACTGGAAAAGCATGCAGAAAGGGTAGGCGGGGTGGATGGGGGAGGTAGTTAAAACTATAGGTTTGAGTAGGTTGCACTGGACTTGACCCTATTCTCACGTGGTTGAATATTTACAAATATAAATCAGACCAATGACAGGTCCCAGTGAAAGACAGGTTGATACCAAATTAACATTCAAAGAAATTAAGAGATAGAGATGGATGAGGTAATGAAGGGATTCAAAAACAGGGATAAAGGTTTTAAAATTGAAGAGTTCATAGACCGGGAGTCAACGTGAGTCAGCGATTAGAAGGGGTGATGGGTGTTGGTGCAAATTAGGAAATGGGGCAGTGTAGTTTTGGACAAATTAATTTTATGGAAGCGGGCGGCCAGCAGAATAATTGACCAATTAAATCAAAGGTCACCAGATTTCAGTAAATGGCAAGATTGAGGGTCTCAGTAGTAGATGAACTGAGGAAAAGGTTGAGATGGACCACATGTGGGGGAGCAATATCAATGTGGAGGAGCTCTTCTGCTCCTGCAGTTATTTGTTCCAAGCCAGTTAAAGTTGTGATTCCCTTTTTGAAAAAATATTTGAAATTCACACATGGTAGGGGTGTGACTTGATATGCCTGCAATCAATGACATTTCGTTGTGGAGGTAGGAGTTAAATTTTTAATCTTCTTTAACTGGCAGTAACACAGCTGAACAAAACTCCAATATTAGTACCCCTTGCATCCAACTTTGCATTGGCAGTAATGATAGGAAACATTCTACATTTCTAGATTCTGCCCAACCATTTGTGTGTAGATGTATTCATTGAACACTATTAAATACAATACAATCATATGTATTATCGTTAACTCAGCAAAAGAAAAAACTGGTTACATGCAGCTACAAACAAAATATGTATTAAATTTAAGACAGAATGGTTCTGTTTTAAAATTTTACCCTATCAACTATCCTAACTAAAGTGAATAGAAGATTTTGTACATGTCAAGCTCGATTGAATACAGAAGTATCACTATATAATACTTGGAGGAATGGTGCTTAGAAATGATAGAATAGGTAGACATCAGTGAGACAGCAGACATTTGAGGCAAATAATACAAGTCATAGGTCAGCCATATTGTTAAAAAACAGTTTGGCATTGTGCTTTTCAGTATGTATAATTGAATAAAACAAATCTCCACTCGAGAAAATCTGCAAGGTCTTTCCCACATTGATAGGATCAAAAATTCTAAGACAGATAACAAAAATCATGGTACCTCGAAAGGTATTTGTGTCCCATAACCAAGCAGAATAATGCATGAAAAAACTGAGAAAGTGGATGCCAGACCATAAATAGGTCGTTCCTCAGCTAATTCATCCCATCACAGATCTAGTGCACTTGGCATATCAGGAAATGGCTGAAGGCACTGGATACTGACAAGGCTATGGACCCGGACAACATTCCAGCAGTAGTACAGAAGACGTGCTCCAGCACTAGGCGTGCCCTGAGCCAAGCTGTTCCAGCACAGCTACAACACTGGCATCACCTGCCAATGTTGAAAATTGCCCGGGTATGTCCTGCCCATAAAATACAGGACCAATATAACCCAGCCATTTATTGCCTCACCAGTCTACTCTCGATCATCAGCAAAGTGATGGAAGGGGTCATTAATAGTGTTATCAAGCAGCACTTATTCAACAATAACCTGCTCACTGACAGTCATTTGGGGTTCTGCCAGGGCCACTCTGCTCCTGGCCTTATTAGATCATGGACAAAAGAGCTGAACTTAAGAGGTGTGGTGAGAGTGATTGCCCTTGACATCGAGGCAGCTTTGACAGAGAGGGGCATCAACAAGCCCAAGTGAAACTTAAGTCACTAGGGATAAGGAGGAAAACTTTGTACTGGTTGGAGTCATGCCTTGCAGAAAGGAAGATGTTTGTGGAGTGTGTGGTGGTTGGAGGTGAATCGCCTCAGTACCAGGACATTACTGTAGGAATTTCTCAGGATTCTAGGTCCAACCGTCATCACCTGCTTCATCGATGATGTTCGTTCCATCAAAATTGCAGAAGCATGATGTTCTCATATGATTGTATAATGCTCAGTATCCTTTGTGATTCCTCAGATATTGAAGAAGCCCATTTCTAAATGCAGCAAGACCTGGACAACATTCAGGCTTAGGATATTAAATGGCAAGTAACCTCTGTGCCACACAAGTTCCAGACAATGACGATCTTCAGCAAGCGAGATGCTTCGGGTGCTCCTGTTTCCTCCCACAGTCCAAAGATGTGCAGGTTAGGAGAATTGGCCATGCAAAAGTGGCCGTTAGTGTCCAAAAGGTTAGGTGGGGTTACTGGGTTACGGGGAAAGGGTGGAGGTGTGGGCTTAAGTAGGGTGCTCTTTTCAAATGCTGATGCAGGCTCGATGGGCTGAATGGCCTCCTTCTGCACTGTAGGTTATATGATCTAACCATCTGCCCTTGACATTCAAAGCACTTCTGTTGCTGTATCACACAGTATTCATATCCTGGTGGATATGAATTGACCAGAAACTGAACTGAACCAGTCATGTAAATACTGTGTCAGAGGCTGGGAATTCTGTGACAAGTAACTCATCTCCTGGCTCCCCAGAATCCACATACCATCCATAAGGCACAATTCAGGAGCATGATGGAAGAGTCTCCACTTGCCTCGATGAGTGCAGCTCCAACAACACTCAAGAAGTTCAACAACATCCAGGAAAAAACTTCCAGCTTGATTTGCAGCCCATTCATCACCTTGAACATTCACTCCCCCCACCACCGATGTGCAGTGGCAGCAGTATGTACAAGATGTACTACAATAGCTTACCAAGGATAGTTCAACAGTACTTTACAAACCTACAATTTCCGTCACCTACATGGACAAAGGCAGCAGATGCAGGGGAACATCAACACCAGTAAGTTTCCCTCCAAGCCACACACAAGACTATGAACTTATTGCCATTTCTTCACTGTCGCTGGGTCAAATCCTGAAATTCTATGGAACAGCACATGGACTACAATGATTCATGATGGTGGCTCACCACCACTTTTCAAGGGCCATTAGGAATGGACAACAAATGCTGGCCCAACTAGCGATGCCCGCATCCTGTGAAAGAATATTCCCAAAGTTTAAGCACCACTTAATTACCCTACAACATTTAAAGGGGGATGGGGTGGGAGCTTCACAGCTCCAGGGTCCCAAGTTCAATTCCTGGCTTGGTCACTGTCTGTGTGGAGTCTGCACGTTCTCCCAGTGTCTGCGTGGGTTTCCTCTGGGTGCTCCGGTTTCCTTCCACAGTCCAACGATATGCAGGTTAGGCGGATTGGCCATGCTAAATTGCCCTTAGTGTCCAATAAAGTTAGATGGGGTTACTGGGTTAAGGTGAGAGGGTGGAGGTGTGGGCTTGGGTAGGGTGCTCTTTCCAAGGGCCGGTGCAGACCCGATGGCTGAATGACCTCCTTCTGCGCTGTAAATTCTATGATTCTGTGATGATTGGATCTTCTGATTTTATCCATGGTCAGGGGTCAGAGAGTGTGCCTGTGAGTGAGTCAGGTGTGTGGAAATAGAAGGTAGAAGTGGAGGAGCCTCAGCCTTTGCAATTGTCCTGTAAGGATGAAAGTGAGAGCTGTAAGGTGAATGAGCAAACTGACTGTGGCACCATGGCACAGGAAGCCATTCTAGCAGGGAGGAGTTAATAGGCATTGCGAGGCAGTAGGGGACGGTGTAATCAGAGAGATAGAGTGATCGCTGCAGCTAAAAGCTTGAGTCCGATGACTGTGTTGCCTGACTGGTGCCAGGTGTCAGGATGTCTGCTTGGAGCTGAAGAGGAACTTGTCATGAGAGAGGGAGGATCCAGTTGCCATTGTCCTTGTTGCCACTATGACAATAGATAGGTCTAGGAAAGAGGTTCTACTTCGGGGTTCTGAACAGCTAGGAGCTAAATTAAACAGCAGAACCTCATTACCTGAGCCACAAAAATTTTTTGCAAAGGGTATATAAGAAGAGAGAGATGCCTATGTACCACAAGAATTGGTGTGGGAGAAATGGGTTTCAATTCCAAGGGTACCAGCACCAGTACTGGGGAAATTGGGAGATGTACCGTTGGGAGGATCTTCATCTGAACCTTGCTGCGACAAGTGTTCTGGAAAGTCATATCACTAGGGTCGTAGTGAGGGCTTTGAACTAAATAGTGGGGAAAGGGATCATGTGAAAGGAAATGTAGTAAATCAATGAGAAAGAAGTAGGTACTTGAGCAAAGTAGCAATTAGGGAATGATAACCGAGTTTGGCAGGAAGGGATGGAATACAAATGAGAGTGCACAAGCAATTAAGATGAGAAAGCACATAAAATGGCAAAAAGACACCATTAAAGCCCCTGGGCCGAATTCCCCATCCTGTGTGTTTCTTGATAGCTGGAGGCAGCACGCCATTCGCTGGTGGCGGGATTCTCTGTTTACACTGCTGTCAATGAGATTTATCATTGAAGCCGCCCCATGCTGCCAGGAAACTCGCAGGTGGGCTGCGCTGCCAGTGGGAGCAGAGAATCCCGTTGCCAGTGAACAGCCAGATGATTCTAGCTTTGTATCTAAATATACACAGCATTCATAATAAATGGATGAATTGTGTTCAATTCTGGTCACCACACTACCAGAAGGATGTGGAGGCTTTGGAGAGGGTACAGAAAATATTTACCAGGATATTGCCTGGTATGGAGGACATTAGCAATGAGGAGAGGTTGGAGAAACTTGGTTTGTTCTCACTCGAACGACGGAGTTTGAGGGGCGACCTGATAGAAGTCTACAAGATTATGAGGGGTATGGACAGAGTGGATAGTCAGAAGCTTTTCCCAGGGTGGAAGAGTCAATTAATATGGGGCATAGGTTTAAGGTGCAAGGACAATGTTTAAAGGAGATGTGTGAGGGTTGTGGGAGCCCTCTTTGTTTTATGTAAGCACAGAGGGGGCATGGTATCACAGTGGTTAGCACAGATGCTTCACAGCTCCAGGGTCCCAGGTTCAATTCCCGGCTTGGGTCACTGTCTGTGCGGTGTTTGCACTTTCTCCCCGTTTATGCGTGGGTTTCCTTTGGGTGTTCCGGTTTCCACCCACAGTCCAATGATGTGCAGGTTAGGCGGATTGGCCATGCTAAATTGCCCTTTGTGTGCAACAAGGTTAGGTGGGGTTACTGGGTTATGGGGATAGGGTGGAGGTGTGGACTTAGAACATTCGGCCTATCAAGTCTGCACTGACCCACCTAAGCCCTCACTTCCACCCTATCCCTCTAAATCAATAACCCCTCCTAACTTTTTTGGACACTAAGGGCAATTTAGCATGGCCAATCCACCTAACCTGCATGTCTTTGGACTGTGGGAGGAAACCGGAGCACCCGGAGGAAACCCAAGCAGACACAGGGCGACTGTTGTTGACTTCTTTATTTATATGTGAACCACAAGCTGTTTCTTATGTTGACCGAATGACCAGACAACCAGTATATTAGTTCAAAGGACAGTTTATTAACAAACACAAGACTTATTTCTATATGCAATGATTCACGCGGCTACGCACTAAACTAGACCTAATAACCAAGATGACCTTTACCTAACCTCGGGGTGACCGGCTCTGTGCGGGAGATCTGTGTCCACGTGGGTCAGTTGGAAGTTGTCAGGTTCGTCTCGGCTGGACTCGTCCTTCAGGTAGCGATCGCGGGTCCTATGCTGCAGTCCAACGTTGATATGCTGCAGTTGGTCGCACACAGGCCGGTCCAAAAGGGACCGATTCCTGGTGTGCAGGGCTTCTTATCCTTCTTCTCTTTCGCGCCATTTTGGGCGGTCCTAACTCCAGATCCAATGGATCAATAGAGTTTTGATCACCCTCATTGATCTTGGCCAATTAAGGAGCGGATACCTCGGTGGCTGAGCGGGTCCTAGCTGTCATTGTCCCAGGCACGTAGGCCTTTTCAAATAAGGGGGAATGGCGCTGGTTGGTCTGCTACTGTTGTTGTTCCTTGGTTCGAGTTCTATTGTCCTGGGGGAAATGGTGATTGACTTTTAATGGGTGCAAGTTTCGGTCAGGTCTGGCTTCTTTGCACAATACACAGAGGCTGTGTACTTGTCTGTGTCCATGTTGACCACAATTCCCATGATTCTTTGCAGGTGGCCATTTTAGATGGCTACAACGTGCGGACTCTGCTCAGATAGTGGCACAGCGGGAAATCGTACCTGGAACCCTGGCGCTGTGAAGCCACTATGCTACCAGGCTGCTCTTTCCAAGGGCCGGTGCAGATTCGATGGGCCAAATGGCCTCCTTCTGCACTGTGAATGCTATGATCTATGATCTGTGATCTAGATAGAAATAAACATGTATGACACAAAAACCATTACAGGGACATTTATGCAGCTTGAGCAAGACTGGGGTCTGATTATTGAAGGATATTTGACAGTTTGAAAAGTTAGGAAGGTGAGAACAGATGCTGGGTAGCTCTGTTAATCAGGGATATCATTAGTGCAACAGTGAGAGATGATTTAGCATGAAAGATCAGGGCATTGAATCAGATTGGGTCGAGATAAGAAATGGTAATTGTAAAAGATCACATGTGGAAGTAGTCCATAAGCCCTCTTAACAGTGATTACACGGTTAGAAGAGCATACTGGAAGAAATAAATAGGATCTGTAAGAAATATATTGCAACAATCATTGGTGACTTCAATCTGTATATAGTTTGGGTGAATCAGATTAGCGGAGTATGAGTTCATGGAGTGCATTTGAGACAATTTCTCAGAACAGCACACTCTCGAGCCAATTGAGAGCAGATTATTCTGGATCTGGCAATGAGACAGAATTGATCAGTTACTTCAGTAAAGAAATTTATAGGTAATAGCAATCACAAGATGATAGAATTTCATGTTCAGTTTGAAGGAGCAAAGTGTGAGTCTGAGACTAATGTTTTAAACCTAAATTAAGGTAAATACAAGGGTATGATAGCCAATCAAGCGAAAGTGAACTGGGAAAATAGGTTTAAAAAATAGGACAGTAGTGTTTCAGTAGCAGACTTTTAAGGAGATATTTAATAACTATCAGCAAATATTTATCACAGTGAGAAAAAAAGACTCATTGAGAAGGATGCATCATCCATGGCAGAATGAGGAAGTTAAGGACAGTATCAAATTGAAAGAAACATTTTAGAAACCTACAAAGATTAGTGGTAGGTCAGAAGATCAGACAAATTTTAAGAACCAGCAAAGAATGACTAAAGGAAATAAAGAGGGGGAAATTAGGGTATGAGAGAAAGTGAGCTCGTACTATAAAAGCAGAGAGTAAGTGCTTCTTCAAGTATTTGCATAAGAAGAGTAACTGAAGTTAGTGATGGTCCTCTGGAGAGCGAGTTTGGGGAATAGATAATGGAAAACAAGGAAATGGCTGAGATATTAAATGGGTATTTTGTGTCTGTCTTCACTGTAGAAAATCTGGGGCCAATGTGGGGTTCCCTAAAGCATAAGAGCCATCAACCCTGCAGGGATATGGCTGTCAAGGCACCGATGGGCCAGCCAGGAGTGTTTTGAACCAGAGAGAATTAAATTCCCTGCAAGTGTCGACAATATGTCATCATCATCCCAGGCCCTACAGATGTACACATGATATTGTGGGAGTAGCCATGATGCCTATATCCTCAGGCACTCCCAGGTGCCATAGCTGTTCATGTCCTCAGCACCACTAGATGGCTGATTAATTGAAAACAAAGGATATCCATTAAAGAGGTGGCTTATGACACCAATCAGGCTACTGTAGTGATATGCCTGTAGATAATATTCAAAGAATGCAGTAGTGAGACCTCCCATCGGCAGGTGGCCATGTATGAAGCAGTGTGACCTCCCACCAGCAGGTGGCATCAGATAGGGCAGATCTGGTGATCCTCAGATGGTTATAGGATGTACATGAGGATAGTCCTGCATGGAATAGTTCCAGAGGAGTCTAAAGAAACACTATGATAACTTGCTCTGTATCTGATCGTTACTTTACAACTTGCACATTAACAAAAATCCTGATTTGGCCAGGTCACTAGCAGTTCTGCAGATTCCTTGCTAGACAACAAACACCAAACACAACATGGTACCAGAGTGCTGAAGATTTGAAGGCAACGATAGCAGTGACAAAGTAAAATTTCGGCAGAAGAACCAACCTGGTGAACTGCAACCATTGGCGACTCAACACAGCAAAAGGCATTGAAGCTCAAGATGGACGGACTGAAAGTGCCCCACCAGCTTCAAGTATCGGGGAACGTAGACGGACACGGGTAGCTCTTCAAGCAGCAGTTCAAACTCTAGGCCTTCAGGCACAGCCTGACAAAAGGTGAATAGTGTTGCTGCTTACGGTAGCACGTCCATAAGCAATTGAACTTTTGCTTTTGACAATGAGGAGGATAGCAAGAGGTACAATGAAGTCATTGGGTACTTTGATCGAAATTGCTCCACCAAAAAGAATGAGGCATTTGAGAGATATATGTTTCTGTATGGGTACCCAGAAACCTAGCGAATCGTTCGTCAGTTTTGTCGCTGACTTGAGACTGAAGGTCCAGTCATGCAACTTCAGTAGCCTGAACTCTTCTCTGAAGAGAATTAAACCATGCTTCCACCGGGATAACTATGAAGAGGATCATTGGTCTGATAAAAATGAATTTCTGCTGCCGCAGCTGATCAGCTGGAGTATTGAGCTCATACTCTGCAGTATGCATTAGCTTGTGTCTCCTTGGATTATTATTGTTTGCTGTGCGCTGCACAAATTATCATTGTAGATGGGGAAGAAGTGGTAAATTAAGAGATCATGGATCATCTGGCACCCTCTGGTCGAATAAAGACTCAGAAGAGGAACATCGGGATCTAGGAAAACATATTGAGCCAAATGTGAGCCATCAGGGAGTGGGTGCCAGGGAGTTGAGAAAAGTCCTGATGATGAGGTATTTAAGCAAATGATTTGGGGCATCTCCCAACTTGTATTAAAGGGACAGCATTTGACATCTCTGCATCATATTTATCCATTCAAGAGGCTCACATCAACACACTTCTCTTCAATGGGCCTCTGACCAAATCTTTGGTTTGCCCTGGTGGATCACATGCAGCTGAAAGCAACAGAACAATTGCAGTACATTGACCTGCATGATGTGCTGCCAATGATCACACACCAGGGGCGTCATTCTCCGAACCCCCGCCGGGTTGGAGAATCGCCGGGGGCTGCCAGGGAATCGCTGCGGAATCCTGCCCCCGCCGGTTGCCGAAGTCTCCGGTACTGGATATTCGGCGGGGGCGGGAATCGGGCCGCGCCGGTTGGTGGGCCCCCCCCCCGCTGGATTCTCCGGCCCGGATGGGCCGAAGTCCCGCCGATAAATTGCCTGTCCCGCCGGCGTGGATTAAACCACCTTTTGAACGGCGGGACAAGGCGGCGTGGGCGGGCTCCGGGGTCCTGGGGGGGCGCGGGGCGATCTGGCCCCGGGGGGTGCCCCCACGGTGGCCTGGCCCGCGATCGGGGCCCACCGATCCGCGGGCGGGTCTGTGCCGTGGGGGCACTCTTTCCCTTCCGCCTCCGCCACGGTCTCCACCATGGCGGAGGTGGAAGAGACTCCCTCCACTGCGCATGCGCGGGAAACTGTCAGCGGCCGCTGACGCTCCCGCGCATGCGCCGCCCCGATATGTCATTTGGGCGCCAGCTGGCGGGGCAACAAAGGCCGTTTCCGCCAGCTGGCGGGGCGGAAATCACTCCGGCGTCGGCCTAGCCCCTCAATGTTGGGGCTCGGCCCCCAAAGATGCGGAGCATTCCGCACCTTTGGGGCGGCGCGATGCCTGTCTGATTGGCGCCGTTTTGGGCGCCAGTCGGCGGACATGGCGCCGTTTGGGGAGAATTCTGCCCCAGCTGTCTGTTAAGGGTGTGGAATCCCTTTTGATTCTGGTGTAGGGCAGAATTGACATGTACCACCTACACATGCATGCACTTCAAAGGCATCCTGCGCCATGTGGAGAGCTGAAGTCCAACCAAAGTTGCATGCTTACTTAGCCTGCTTGTTTCTGGAATGAGAGACTGAATACCACTTAGTTCTAATTGAACAGAGAGCCTCAGTGAACCCTCAGTGAGCAGAGAACCCTTTTACGATTACAGAATTATGAGATATCACAAATACCTGAAGCTTCAATCTGGGAGAAGACATAAATGTAAAAGTTAATCACATGGATACTTTCATCACCACTGGCAATGCAATCATTGCCCTTCTCTGAGGCTGTATTAGTGGCAGCAGCAGGGAGATTTCAGTAAGGATCCCCTTAGTGAAATGGAAATATAATTTGCTCACATTGTTCCTTGCTGAGTAGGAGTATTGCTCCAGCACTCACTGAGTGGTATGATCTACAGCTGAGAGTTGTTCTTCACCTACTCCTCCTTCCTCTTCCAGAAGCTTGTCCTACTCTGCACAACCTCTGTTCATTTTCCAAGTAATGCTGTAAGCCAAAGGGGGTGGCTGTAAGCGCAACCCTTCTAGCAGCAAATGGTTGGTGCAGAAACCTTGAAGTCAGAAAAAAGTTCTTCTGAAACATCCTGTAAACTTTTGCAACTTAAAACAATATGAAAGCAGTCAACATTCACAATAACAGCCAGAAGAAATTGGCCAGGAACTAACCTGTAAATATTTAATGATTCCTTTAAATAGCATTAATGGGGGTTGGGGTCATTTCTGCTGCTAAACACAAGCTCAGCTTTGCAAGCTTAAGTTGCAAAAAGGCACAACTATTCTTAAATCTGCATTGCCTGTTGATTGCTGCTGGCATCTGCATGCACTGCATACTTCTGCTGGATGTTCATTGTGCACACAATTAACACTCTCACAAATATGATGTTTTGCCATGAAAGTACTTGCACCGTGGAAACAATTTTGGAGATCCAAATGTGCCCAAAATATTGGGTGATAACAAGCCAAATTTCTCACACTGCCTCGTTCAGAGCATTTCTGAGATTCTTTAATCAATATTGACTTCAAATGGAAACTTAAACATCAATTGAACTTGTGAGCATGTTAGCTTATTGACAGAGCCATTGCATAGTATATGGTCGGCTGTAGAATAATTAAATTGTCTTCACTCCAACTAAAAATGCACATTATGGTAAATTTAATGAGTACAATTAAACAGACACATCAGAATGGCATGGGTATGCTGCTATTGTGCATTCTCATTGCGGGGAAAATTGGTTTCTCACAGATTTGTCTCAAAAGTGCAGAAAACCTTTGGTAGAATCTGCAGCATTTCCAGGGAAAGGCGTGGTCAAGTGCTATAAGAACTAAAAGGCAATTACTCCCTTGTTAATTAGGGGACTGTAGTTGGGAGTGCAATTTATTAATATTTCTGATTCACACTGGAGCAATAAAACAAGCTCATCTGGAAAAGCTGAAGGTCACCTTGCAATGAAAGAATAACATTCATCACTTACCCAGAGAATAAACTTCAATCAGAAAGAGTGAAGGCTGAATGGTAAGGTTGGGTACTATATATCACTTTCTCTGGAATATATGGGGTGGAATTTCGTCAAGCTTGATATCTCCCTGAGACAACTTACTCCAGATGGAAGCATTGTAAATTGCAAGGAAGAAACATTGCATGTTGCAAATACCACTGTATAAAACTATAGTCAGTCACCCAAAAAGTGCAACTGTTTTTAATGATTGATTAGACCAATTGCAGGGTATTGCAGCACTGCAGCAGAAATCAGTATAAAAATGCTGATATCTTGTCACTAAGGTCATGAGTAAATTTCAAGCACTGCCAAGGAACAAAGGAGAATGTACAAGATAATGACCCTTAGCATCCTGAGAAGATAATAAGATTGATAGCTGGAATTTAAAACCATGCATTAAGAATTAACAATTTGAAACCAACAAAAGCCCATTGGCACTGGAGAGATTTATCAATTTCCAATCTATATAAAGCTAAAACAAAGATGATAGACACATTTATAAAATGTCTACATCAAATGAATTAAAAGTATACATGGGGCCTAAGATTGGGAAACTGGATAATCTGAACATTTATATTTGTAGTTCCCATAAATATGAAATCAGTAATAATTCCTCCACTGTATAATTTGCCAACAAATAGCTATTTCACAGATCTTGTCAAATGTGTAAGTAGCATTGATTGACTTTGTTTTGTGTAACTTCATATACACACTTTTTTCTCTTTGGGAACTAGAGGAAGGTTTTCTGAGCTGATTATCAGCTTATTGAACTGAGCAAACAAATGCTCCTTCCGTGGCCAACAAGGCCTTTAACCCAAAGCTTCCAGTGCAGAGGTAGGGAATGCTAACACTGTGCCACAAGACCTCGTACCCAGTGATTGACTGGTATGGGTAAGATGTGAAAAAGTGCTGTGAAGATTATGAGAAATATAAATTAAGAATAAAAACATCAGAAAAAATGCAACCACCCATGTTAACATACCATGTTGGGATCTCTGTGAAGCCTCTAAAGATGGTCAGAGTTCCTTCAAACTTTCTGTTAGATGACATGAGGGCAGGTTTAGCAATCAGAGATTATTTTGATCCGATAGGCTTCAACACACCTCAAAAGACACATTTCAAGAGCCATCTCTATTATTTCACAACAAAAGGATGACCTTTGAAACAATCGTATTTAAGGAAATAAACAAGATGCAGAGTATTGAAAAACATTTAGACACCCTGAGTTAGACCACATGGCTGTGTATTTCAACCAAATTGTATCCGTTATGCGAAGGTTTGTACCAGCAAGTCAAAGTGGAGTGGCAAATCTGTCATTTGTCTGTATCAAGGATACTCTATTGATCTGCAATTAATTATCATTAAACTACTGAACTGACCGTAAATTAGGTGATGTTTGGATGGAAATATTATCAGTGACAAGAGGGCAAGAAGACTCCAGAACTTAGAACCTTATTAAAAAAGGGAGGAATTAAAAGAATGATGATGCTATTTGTCAGAATGTTGCTTTGAATTTTAATGTCATTGCAGACAGAACATATGATCCAAGCTTCTCAGCCAAATATTAGAGCACAAAGTAGATAGGCACTCTATCTTAAATGTTAGGGCAGCACGGTAGCACAGTAGTTAGTACAGTTGCTTCACAGCTCCAAGGTCCCAGCTTCGATTCCCGGCTTGGGTCACTGTCTGTGCTGAATCTGCACATTCTCCCCGTGCCTGCGTGGGTTTCCTCTGGGTGCTCCGGTTTCCTCCCACAGTCCAAAGTTGTGCAGGTTAGTTGGATTGGCAATGATAAATTGCCATTAGTGTCCAAAAAGGGTAGGTGGGGTTACTAGGTTATGGGGATTAGGTAGAGGCATGGGCTCAAGTCAGGTACTCTTTCCAAGAGCTGGTGCAGACTCGATGGGCCGAATGGCTTCCTTTACCTCCTGGCAAATCTCTTCTGCCCCCTCTCTAAAGCCTCCACATCCTTCTGGTAGTGTGGCGACCAGAATTGAACACTATACACCAAGTGTGGCCTAACTAAGGTTCTATACAGTTGCAACATCACTTGCCAATTTTTATATTCAATGCCCCGGCCAATGAAGGCAAGCATGCCGTATGCCTTCTTGACTACCTTCTCCAGCTGTGTTGCCCCTTTCAGTGACCTGTGGACCTGTACACCTAGATCTCTCTGACTGTCAATACTCTTGAGGGTTCTACCATTCACTGTATGTTCCCTACCTGCATTAGACCTTCCAAAATGCATTACCTCACATTTGTCCGGATTAAACTCCATCTGCCATCTCTCCGCCCAAGTCTCCAAACAATCTAAATCCTGCTGTATCCTCTGACGGTCCTCATCGCTATCCGCAATTCCACCAACCTTTGTGTCGTCCTTTTTCTTCTCGCAACTAAGTGACGTCATATCCAGGAATCCAAGCTGATGATGCATTCCTATGGGGCAGAATGGTCTTTTTCCGGTGGAGGGTGGGGGGGGGGGGGGGGGAGATGTAGGGTGAAATCTGAGGTTATTCACCCTCACATTTATTTTACTTTCCAAGCATTCTCTTCTTACTCCTCCAATGGATATTCCATCCCCTCCAACATCTCCCTCCATATCACTGTGGCACTCTACCCTTTACTGATCAAGATCACCAAATCACTGTACATATTCTGGCTCCACCAGTTTATAGATCACTTCTACCCTTCTCAAGTTCAAGTTGACAACCTCTTCTCCTACAGCAGATGCCAATGTACACCACCATTCCTGGCTTCTTCTCCACACCATCACACAGAACTTCCTTTTAACATGCAAATATATGGGTTTTTTTAAATGAAGAATTGGAGGTGGAAACGGTGGGAGGGGGTGTGAAATTGAAAACCTTTCCTCAGATGAAACACGGTTAGAATGTAGAAATCGCTGCCATAAGTCACTGAGTCAATGGATTATTTTGAAACAGAATTTAGATAGTTTCTTTAAAAATGGAAATATTAAACGCTATGGGATAGGAACAGCAGAATGCGATTAGATTCAAATGACTTATACGAACTGAAGCATTTGCACCGACTTGAGGGACTGAAATGATGGGCTAAGTTTTCTGGACATAGACAATGTTCACGTGTCGAGACTGGAACGCATTCACTCCAGCAGCTGAGGTGTGAGTTTATGGGAGACAGGCAATTTATGCCCTCCTCCAATTGGAGAAGATAGGCAGACTGAGGAGGCGGCAGGGCCAACAGCCTTCACTGAGACATCAGAGGGAGCAATGAAAGGACTGGAAAATAATTGGGTAAAGACGCCAGAAGGTTCTGTTTGACGCAATCCCTTTCAGCGGCAGTAATTTATGGGAGAGATTCTGCAACGGCAGGCCTATGCCTGGGGATGCTCGCAGTTTTATCAACTTCAGCAATTTAGTCAGACACCATGTAAATGTCAAGTGGCTGGGATCTCCCACTGTGCACTCATCTCCTGTGAGCTGCCAAGTTTCGCACACTGCAGGGATTCCAGTTGCCTCCAGGAAGTTGGAAATTCGGGGGAAAATCTCGATGATAACCTCCCCAATTGCTAATTGGCTCACGCCGCCCGGTCGCCGCACTGAATCCGACTCCGTTAAAAGTTTGAGGAGGCATAAATACGTTGTGAGCTGGCTCAACGCTTTACTTTTGTCATTTTCCCCTGCCCCACCTGAAGTGTTGGGTGCTCTGATACACAGACGAACCAACACGGTTGCGAATGGCACAACGCAGTTTTATTTCAATGAACTATTAACATATTAAACTCTGGTATTCAGCACATGGTGAACCTCTGAGTGGCTGGCAATGAGGTCTGTGCCCTGAGCCCTCTCCTGCTCAAGTGCCCAGGAAGTGTCGTGTTCCCTGCTTTGTACTGTGTATGCTCTTGTCCGTGATTGGCTGTCGTGTTTTGTGTGTTGATTGGTCCGTTGATCTGTCCATCATTATGTGTGTATGTATGTGCTGTGATATTCATCTGAATATCATGACACCGCCCACCCGCTCTCAATTTCCCCCAATGTGTTTATTTGCCTTTGAACTATGATTTTAAAGAATGATACGTTGCTGTCCACTCGGTGTGAATTCCTGAAGTTGTGAGAAGCGTACCCCTCGGTGGACTCTTGAAGTATGACGCTGAATAATCTTAAAGCAACAGCAGCAGGTAGAATGGGACCGAGTGCAGCTCAAGCTGCTTTCAGCCTACGAACCCGAAAAGCCTTGGCTTGTTCACATTAAACGCTAATAATTGGCATGTGTGTAAATGGCAACGTCAATCAGCATTTCTAATGAGTTATCAAATAGGCCCAGATTGACTGAAGTAAAACAGCGAGATCCTGAAGTTAATTCTGGATTGGACAGTTTAGGCTCCTGTTTGCAGAATTCCGAAATAATGTTGACATGTATTGGTTCCAGCCATTGCAGTTAAAACTGTCGCAATATTAGCACAGGGCTAAATCGCTGGATTTTAAAGCAGACCAAGGCAGGCCAGCAGCACGGTTCAATTCCTGTACCAGCCTCCCCGAACAGGCGTCGGAATATGGCGACTGGGGGCTTTTCACAGTAAGTTCATTTGAAGCCTACTTGTGACAATAAGCGATTTTCATTCATTTCATTTCATATCTTAGGTGGCCCTTCACTGCCCTGAAAGATACGTGTTGAACGAGGGTCAGCTGTGACACAGTCCCGGCTTCATCTTTCGTCCTGGGGAAGACGAGATGTGTCTGATCAGGCATGATGCCAGTGAGTAAATCTTTTCCCTCGTCACACAGAATCGTTTAATTAATTTTGTGTTCCTGATTTTGAGAATAAACCAATACAAATTATTATGTGTGAGAAGCAATTTGTTGGCTGCGAGATGCTTGGAAAACTCGGTGCTTGTTAGTTGTTATGAGTGCTGTATAAATACAAGTTGATGCTCTCCAATTTGCAACAGTTGGAGTGGCGCTGGAAACATAATGGGGAAGGAGACGTGTACAATAGAAGTCCTCATCTGTGGCTTGGCGGGTGGAGTACAAGTACTGGTGAAACTTGAGGTGCGGAGTGAATGCGGGCGCGCGGCTCGCCCGGGAGCACGTGCGGTTTGAGGGTGCGAGCCGATTGCCATACTGCACCTGAAAGTCAGCTCGCTGGTGGTTGATAAAAGCTGGGAGACTCTCCTCCCGGGATCCAACTGGCTCACAGCTGCATGTTCTTTAGGTAGAGTGGTATCCTGGCACTGCTGGTGCCACCTTGGCATTCTGGCAGTGCCACTGGGTGCCAGAATGGCACTACCCAGGTGGTATTGCCAGCTGACATGGGCACACATGTTGGGAGTGCCAAGCGGACAATTATTGCATGTGTGCAATTGGGCCAGGGGTATCCTGCATGGGTGTTGCCAGGGGTGCGGGGGTTGTGTTCAGGCTGTTGGCAGGGGTGCGGGGGTTGTGTTCAGACTGCGAGGGAGGGGGGCAGAGGTCACTCTAGGGCCTTGGGGATCGGGATAGCATTTTTAAATGACGTCCCAATCCCTCACTACACTGGGGAGTTCCGATGAACAGAGCTCCTCTCTCTCATTGTAAGAAACGGGGTGTAAGAATGTGTGGCCTCAGATGTGTGTTCTCCACTGAGGCCCCTTATACAATGTGAAACGTGTTGTGCAGTCATGTGTTTCCTGGCCCCAGGGAGTACCAGGAAACAAGTGATCTGAGTGAGTGAGTGCAGGAGCAGGTGTGATCTGAGTGAGTGAGTGTGGGCGGCTCGCCCTGGAGCAGGTGCGATCCGTGTGAGTGAGTGTGGGCGGCTCGCCCTGGAGCAGGTGCGATCCGTGTGAGTGAGTGTGGGCGGCTCGCCATGGACCAGGTGCGATCCATGTGAGTGAATGTGGGCGGCTCGCCCTGGAGCAGGTGCGATCCGTGTGATTGAGTGTGGGCGGATCGCCCTGGAGCAGGTGCGATCCGTGTGATTGAGTGTGGGCGGATCGCCCTGGAGCAGGTGCGATCCGTGTGAGTGAGTGTGGGCGGCTCGCCCTGGAGCAGGTGCGATCCGTGTGAGTGAGTGTGGGCGGCTCGCCCTGGAGCAGGTGCGATCCGTGTGAGTGAGTGTGGGCGGCCCGCCCTGGAGCAGGTGCTCTGTGTGAGTGAGTGTGGGCGGATCGCCATGGACCAGGTGCGATCCATGTGAGTGAATGTGGGCGGCTCGCCCTGGAGCAGGTGCGATCCGTGTGATTGAGTGTGGGCGGATCGCCCTGGAGCAGGTGCGATCCGTGTGATTGAGTGTGGGCGGATCGCCCTGGAGCAGGTGCGATCCGTGTGAGTGAGTGTGGGCGGCTCGCCCTGGAGCAGGTGCGATCCGTGTGAGTGAGTGTGGGCGGCTCGCCCTGGAGCAGGTGCGATCCGTGTGAGTGAGTGTGGGCGGCTCAACCTGGAGCAGGTGCGATCCGTGTGAGTGAGTGTGGGCGGATCGCCCTGGAGCAGGTGCTCTGTGTGAGTGAGTGTGGGCGGATCGCCATGGACCAGGTGCGATCCATGTGAGTGAATGTGGGCGGCTCGGCCTGGAGCAGGTGCGATCCGTGTGATTGAGTGTGGGCGGATCGCCCTGGAGCAGGTGCGATCCGTGTGATTGAGTGTGGGCGGATCGCCAGGGACCAGGTGCGATCCCTGTGAGTGAGTGTGGGCGGCTCGCCCTAGAGCAGGTGCGATCTGTGTGAGTCAGCGCAGGGTTTGGCACGCTCGTGAGCAGGTGCGATGTGAGTGCAAGTTGACGGCTTGCCCAGGAGCAGGACCAATTTGAGTGAGTGAGCGAGTGCGGGCCTGCGGGTGGCCCAGGAGCAGGTGCGATCTGAGTGAGTGAGTGTGGGCATGCAGCTCGTGAGGGAGCTGGTGCGATCTGAGTGTGAGTGTGGGCATGCAGCTCGTGAGGGAGCTGGTGCGATCTGAGTGAGTGAATGTGGGCGTGCGGGTGGCCCGGGAACAGGTGCGATCTGAGTGAGTGAGTGCGGGCGGACTTCTCACCCGGGAGCAGTTACGATCTGGGTTAGTGAGTGTGGGCGTCTCGCCCTAGAGCAGGTGCAATCTGAGTGAGTGAGCACAGGCATATGGCACGCCCTTGAGCAGGTGTGATGAGTGCGGGTGGGCGGATCGCCCAGGGGCAGGTGCGATCAGAGTGAGTGTGGGTGTGTGACTTGCCCGGGAGCAGGTACGATCTGGGTTAGTGAGTGTGTGCGTGTAGCACGCCGAGGAACAGGTGCGATCTGGGTTAGTGAGTCAGTGTGGGCGAGTGGCGCTCCTGGGAGCAGGTGCATCTGTGAGTAAGTGCAGGAGTGCGGCTCGCCCAGGAGCAGGTGCGATCTGAGTGAGTGAGTGTGGGTGTGTGGCAGGCCGGGAGCAGGTGCGATCTGAGTTAGTGAGTGCGGGCGTGTTGCATTCCCGGGAGCAGATGCGATCTGAGTGAGTGAGTGTGGGTGTGTGGCAGGCCGGGAGCAGGCGCGATCTGAGTTAGTGAGTGCGGGCGTGTGGCTGGCCCGTTAGCAGATGTGATCTAAGTGAGTCAGTGCGGGCGTGTTGCTTGCCCGGGAGCAGGTGTGATCTGAGTGAGTCAGGGCGGGCGCCTGGCTCGCCCGGGAGCAGGTGGATCTGAGTGAGTGCGTGCGGGCCTGTGGCTCGCCCGTGTGCAGGTGCGATCTAAGTGAGTGAGAGTGGGTGTGTGACTCGCCCGGGAGCAGGTGCGATCTGAGTGAGTCAGTTTGGGCTTGTGGCTCGCCCGGGAGCAGGTGCGATCTGAGTGAGTGAGTGCGGGCGTGTGGCTTCTCGGGAGCAGGTGCGATCTGAGTGAGTAGTGCGGGCGTGTGGCTCGCCTGTGAGAAGGTGCGACCTGAGTGAGAGTGAGTGCGGGCATGTCGCATGCCTGGAAGCTGGTGCGATCTGAGTGAGTGAGTGCGAGCGTGTGTCACGCCTGGGAACAGGTGTGATCTGAGAGAGTGAGTGCGGGCGTGTGGCACGCCCAGGAGCAGGTGCGATCTGAGTGAGCGAGTCTGGGCGTGTGGCTCGCCCAGGAGCAGGTGCGATCTGAGTGAGTACTGCGGGCGTGTGGCATGCCCAGGAGCAGGTGCGATCTGTGTGAGTGAGTCTGGGCGTGTGGCTCGCCCGTGAGCAGGTGCGATCTGAGTGAGTAGTGCGGGCGTGTGGCTCGCCCGGGAGCAGGTGTGATCTGAGTGAGTCATGCGGGCGTGTGGCTCGCCCGTGTGCAGGTGTGATCTGAGTGAGTTTCGGCGTTTGGCTCACCCGGGAGCAGGTGCGATCCAAGTGAGTGCGGGCATGTGACTCGCCTGGGAGCAGGTGCCATCTGAGTGAGTGAGTGCAGCCGTGTGGCGTGCCCAGTGGCAGGTGGGATCTGAGTGAATGAGTGAGTGCGGGTGTGTGTCACGCCCTGGAGTAAGTGGGGTCTGAGTGAGTGATTGTGGGCGTGTGGCTCGCCCTGGTTCAGGTGCGATCTGAGAAAATGAGTGCGGGCGTGTGGCTCGTCTGGGAGCAGGTACGATTTGAGTGAGTGCGGGCGTGTGACATGCCTGGGTGCAGGTGCGATATGGATGTGTGCGGGCCTGTGGCTCACCCGGTAGCAGGAGCGTTCTGAGTGAGTCAGTGCAGGTGTGTGTCTCGCCCCTGAGCAGGTGCGACCTGAGTAAGTGAATGAGTGCAGGCGTGTGGCTCGCCTGGGAGCAGGTGTGATCTGAGTGAGTCAGTGCAGGTGTGTGGCTCGCCTGGGAGCAGGTACGATCTGATTGAGTGAGTTTGGGCATGTGGTTCACCTGAGGGCAGGTGCGATCCGAGTGAGTAAGTGCGGGTGTGTGGCTCGCCCGGGAGCAGGTGCAATCTGATTGAGTGAGTGTGGGCGTGTGGCTCGCCTGCGAGCAGGTGCGATCTGAGTGACTGCGTGCGGACGTCGGGCTCGCCTGGGAGCAGGTGCGATCTGAGTGAGTGAGTGTGGGCGTGTGGTCGCCCGGGAGCAGGTGCGATCTGAGTGAGTCAATCTGGGCGTGCTGCCCGCCCGTGAGCAGGTGCGATCTGAGTGAGTTTGGGCGTGTGGCTCACCCAGAAGCAGGTGCGATCCACGTGAGTGCGTGCGGGTGTGTGGCTCGCCTGCGAGCAGGTGCGATCTGAGTGAGTGCGGACGGCTTGCCCGGGAGCAGGTGCGATCTGAGTAAGTGCGGGCGTGTGACTCGCCCGGGAGCAGTGCGCTCTGAGTGAGTCAGTGCAGACGTATGGCACGCCCGGGAGCAGGTGCTGTCTGTGTGAGTGAGTGCGGGCGTGTGGCTTGCCAATAAGCAGGTGCAATCTGAGTGAGTGTGAGCGTGTGGCGCGCCCGGGAGCAGGTGCGATCAGTGTGTATGAGTGCGGGCATGTGGCACGTGAGGGAGCAGGTGCGATTTGTGTGAGTGAGTGCGGGCGGCTGGCCCGGGAGCTGGTGCGGTCTGTGTGAGTGAGTGCGGGCACGTGGCTTGCACGGCAACAGGTGTGATTTGAGCGAGTGAGTGCGGGCGTGTGTCTCGCCCGGTAGCAGGGGCGATCTGAGTGAGTGAGTACAGGTGGCTCACCCAGGAGCAGGTGCGGTCTGTGTGAGTGAGTGCGAGTGCGCGGCTCGTTCTGGAGCAGGTGCGATGTGAGTGAGTGAGTGTGGGCGGCTCGCCTGGTAGTTGATGTGGTCTGTGTTAGTGAGTGCAGGCGTGCGGCACGCACGGGAAGAGTTGCAATCTGAGTGAGTGCGTGCGGGTGTGTTGCACGCCCGGGAGCCAGTGTGATCTGAGTGAGTGAGTGTGGGCGTGTGTCACGCCCGGGAGTAGGTGCGATCTGAGTGAGTGAGTTTGGGCATGTGGCTCGCCTGTGAGCAGGTGCGATCTGAGTGAGTAGTGCGGGCGTGTGTCACTCCCGGGAGTAGAACATAGATCATAGAAGCTAGAACATATAACAGTACAGCACAGAACAGGCCCTTCGGCCCTCGATGTTGTGCCGAGCTTTGTCCAAAACCAAGATCAAGCTATCCCACTCCCTGTCATTCTGGTGTGCTCCATGTGCCTATCCAATAACCGCTTTAAAGTTCCTAAAGTGTCCAACTCTACTATCACAGCAGGCAGTCCATTTCACACTCTAACCACTCTGAGTAAAGAACTTACCTCGGATATCCCTCCTATATCTCCCACCCCGAACCTTATAGTTATGCCCCCTTGTAACAGCTACATCCACCCGAGGAAATAGTCTCTGAACTTCTATCTATCGCCCTCATCACCTTATAAACCTCTATTAAGTCACCTCTCATCCTCCTTCGTTCCAATGAGAAAAGCCCTAGCTCCCTCAACCTTTCCTCATAAGACTTATCCTCCAATCCAGGCAGTATCCTGGTAAATCTCCTTTGCACCCTTTCCAATGCTTCCACATCCTTCCGATAATGAGGTGACCAGAACTGCACACAATACTCCAAATGTGGTCTCACCAGGGTCCTGTACAGCTGCAGCATAACCCCACGGTTCTTAAACTCAAGCCCCCTGTTAATAAAGGCTAACACACTATAGGCCTTCTTCGCGGCTCTATCCATTTGAGTAGCAACCTTCAGAGATCTGTGGACATGAACCCCAAGATCTCTGTTCCTCCACATTCCTCAGAACACTGCCGTTGACCCTGTAATCCGCAATCAAATTTGTCCTTCCAAAACGAATCTCCTCGCACTTATCAGGGTTAAACTCCATCTGCCATTTTCCGGCCCAGTTCTGCATCCTTTCAATGTCTCTTTGCAGCCGACAACAGTCCTCCACCTCACCCACTACTCCATCAATCTTGGTGTCATCAGCAAATTTACTAACCTAACCTTCAACTCCATCATCCAAGTCATTGATAAAAATCACAAATAGCAGAGGACCCAGTACTGATCCCTATAGTACACCGCTGGTAACTGGTCTCCAGTCTTAAAATTTTCCATCCACCACCACCGTCTGTCTTCTATATGTTAGCTAGTTACTTATCCAATTGGCCAAATTTCCCTCTATCCCACACCTCCTTACTTTCTTCATGAGCCAACCATGGGGAACCTTATCAAACGCCTTACTGAAATCCATGTATACGACATCAACTGCTCTACCTTCATTTACACACTTAGTTACCACCTCAAAGAATTCAATCAAATTTGTGAGGCAAGACTTGCCCTTCACAAATCCGTGTTGACTATCCCGGATTAAGCTGCATATTTCCAAATGGTCATTAATCCTATCCCTCAGGACCCTGTCCATTAACTTACCAACCACCGAAGTAAGACTAACCGGCCTATAATTACTAGGGTCATTCCTATTCCCTTTCTTGAACAGAGGAACAGCATTCGCCACTCTCCAGTCCTCTGGCACTATCCCCGTGGACAGTGAGGACCCAGAGATCAAAGCCATAGGCTCTGCAATCTCATCCCTTGCCTCCCAAAGAATCCTAGGATATATCCCATCTGGCCTAGAGGACTTGTCGACCCTCATGTTTTTCAAAATTGCTAATACATCTCCCCTCAGAACATCTACCTCCTCCAGCCTACCTGCCTGTATCGCACTCTCATCCTCAAAAATACAGCCCCTCTCCTCGGTGAACACTGAAGAAAAGTGTTCATTCAACACCTCTCCTATCTCTTCTGACTCCATGCACAAGTTCCCACTACTGTCCTTGACCGGCCCTAACCTCACCCTAGTCATTCTTTTATTTCTCACATAAGAGTAAAAAGCCTTGGGGTTTTCCTTGATCCGACCCGCCAAGGACTTCTCATGCCCCCTCCTCGCTCTCCTAAGCCCTTTTTTTTAGCTCATTGCTTGCTGCCTTGTAACCCGCAAGCGACCCAACTGAACCTTGTTTTCTCATCCTTACATACGCTTCCTTTTTCCTCTTGATAAGACATTCAACCCCTTTTGTGAACCATGGTTTCCTCACACGGCCATTTCCTCCCTGCCTGACAGGGACAGAGCTATCAAGGACACGCAGTATTTGTTCCTTGAACAAGCTCCACATTTCATTTATGCCTTTCCCTGACAGTTTCTGTTCCCATCTTATGCTCCCTAATTCTTGCCCAAGCGCAGCATAATTGCCCCTCCCCCAATTATAAACCTTGCCCTGCCGAATGGCCCTATACCTCTCCATTGCAATAGTGAAGGACACCGAATTGTGGTCACTATCTCCAAAGTGCTCTCCCACAAACAAATCTAACACTTGGCCCGGTTCATTACCCAGTACCAAATCCAATGTGGCCCCACCTCTTGTAGGCCTATCCACATATTGTGTCAGGAAACCTTCCTGCACACACTGTACAAAAACTGCCCCATCCGAACTGTTCGACCTATAGAGGTTCCAATCAATATTTGGAAAGTTAAAGTCAGTCATGACAACTACCCTGAGACCTCCACACCTATCCAGAATCTTCTTTGCAATTTCTTCCTCCACATCTCTATTACTATTTATTTTTATTTTTATTTATTTATTTATTTTATTTTTTAAAACCTTTTCTGAGTTACCAAGCCAGGGCTCAGAGTGTGGTCAGGGGCGAACCCCTAATCCAGCTCCTCGCCTGCTCCAAAAAACTAATTCAAATTGAATCCAATTCATGGTCCCCACAAGAGAGACATACCAGATCTGATACTACACTTGATCTTAGCCAAAAGGCCGAGAAGCGATCACATCTCTATTACTATTTGGGGGCTATAGAAAACTCCTAACAAAGTAACCGCTCCTTTCCTATTTCTAACTTCAGCCCATATTACCTCAGTAGGCAGATCCCCCTTGAACTGCCTTTCTGCAGCCGTTAAACTATCCTTGATTAACAATGCTACTCCTCCATCTCTTTTACCACCTTCCCTACTCTCACTGAAACATCTTTACCCTGGAACTTCCAACAACCATTCCTGTCCCTGTTCTAACCATGTCTCCGTAATGGCCACAACATCGTAGTCGCAAGTACCAATCCACGCTCCCAAGTTCACCTTATTCCAGATGCTCCTTGCATTAAAGTAGACACACTTCAACCCACCTTCCTGCCTGCCGGTACACTCCTGCGACCTTGATACCCTCCTCAGTACCTCACTACTCTGAACACTGGCTTCTGGACGACAGCTCGTTTTCCCATCCCCCTGACAAATTAGTTTAATCCCCCCCCCGAAGAGCCGTAGCAAATTTTCCTCCCAGAATATTGGTGCCCCTCTGGTTCAGGTGCAAACCATCCTGTTTGTACAGGTCCCACCTTCCCCAGAATGTGCTCCAATTATCCACGTAACTGAAACCCTCCCTCCTACACCATCCCTGCAGCCACATGTTTATCTGCACACTCTTCCTGTTCCTCAACTCGCCAGCACGTGGCACTGGCAACAAACTAGAGATGACAACATGGTTTGTCCTGGCTCTCAGCTTCCACCCTAGCTTCCTAAATTCCTGTTTTAAATCCCCGTCCCTACTCTTACCTATGTCATTGGTACCGATGTGTACCACGACTTGTGACTGTTCCCCCTCCCCCTTAAGGATCTGAAAACACGGTCCGAGACATCACATACCTTGGCAACCGGGAGGCAACATACCATCCGCGAGTCTCTTTTGTTGCCACAGAATCGTCTATCTTTCCCTCCAACTATCGAGTCCCCAA
The DNA here is from genome assembly GCF_047496885.1 of Scyliorhinus torazame. Classification (NCBI taxonomy): domain Eukaryota; kingdom Metazoa; phylum Chordata; class Chondrichthyes; order Carcharhiniformes; family Scyliorhinidae; genus Scyliorhinus; species Scyliorhinus torazame. Next base: position 92,410,715 of record NC_092714.1, on the reverse strand, counting down.
TAACTATTGCTCTCCTGCTCTTCCCGTCTGAGCCATAGGGACGGACTCAGTGCTGGAGATCCGGTCACCGTGGTTTACCCATGGTAAGTCCCCTCCCCCACCAGTATCCAAAGCGGTATACTTGTTACTAAGGGGAACGACCACAGGGGATCCCTGTACTGACTGCTTCTTCCCAGCCCCTCTCACCATCACCCATCTATCTTCATTCTTCGGAGTAACTACATCCCTGAAGTTACTATCTATGACCACCTCTGCCTCCCGAATGATCCAAAATTCATCCAGCTCGAGCTCCAGTTCCCTAACACGGTTTCTGAGGAGCTGGAGATGGGTGCACTTCCCACAGGTGAAATCAGCAGGGACACCGACAGCATCCCTCACCTCAAATATTCTGCAGGAGGAACGTTGCACTGCTTTCCCTGCCATCCCCCCAAGATAACTTGCGGTAAAAACATGAAAAAGAAAGAAAGAGCTTACCTGATATTCACTCACCCCCTTAGGTTAGAGGAGTTGAAAGAGTGGGGGACACTACAAGTGTAATGTCTCAGGTTTAGCAACTGCACAACTTAAATACAGGTAAAAATAAAACACCTAACCAGCAACCACTGCGTCACTCGGCTGTCTCTCCTCTCGCGCTGTTTTCAATGTCCCGGCAGTCTCTCCTCTCGCACTGTTTTCAATGTCCCGGCTGTCTCGCCTCTCGCGCTGTTTTCAATGTACCGGCTGTCTCTCCTCTTGCGCTGTTTTCAATGCCTCGGCTGTCTCTCCTCTCGCGCTGTTTTCAATATCCCGGCTGTCTCTCCTCTCGCGCTGTTTTTAATGTCCCAAGTGTCTCTACTCCTGCGCTGTTTTCAATGTCCCGGCAGTCTCTCCTCTCGCACTGTTTTCAATGTCCCGGCTGTCTCTCCTCTCGCGCTGTTTTCAATGTCCCAGCTGTCTCTCCTCTTGCGCTGTTTTCAATGTCCCGGCTGTCTCTCCTCTCGCGCTGTTTTCAATGTCCCGGCTGTCTCTCCTCTCGCACTGTTTTCAATGTCCCGGCTGTCTCTCCTCTCGCGCTGTTTTCAATGTCCCAGCTGTCTCTCCTCTTGCGCTGTTTTCAATGTCCCGGCTGTCTCTCCTCTCGCGCTGTTTTCAATATCCCGGCTGTCTCTCCTCTCACGCTGTTTTTAATGTCCCAAGTGTCTCTACTCCAGCGCTGTTTTCACTACCCCGGCTGTCTCTCCTCTCGCGCTGTTTTCACTCCCCCGGCTGTCTCTCCTCTCGCGCTGTTTTCAATGTAGATGCCATCTGAGTGTGTGCGGGCGTGTGTCACGCCCGGGAGTAGCTGCGATCTGAGTGCATACAGGCGTGTGGCTCGCCCGGTAGCAGGTGCGACTTGAGTGAGTGAGTGGGGGGGTTTGCACGCCCGGGAGCAGCTGCGTTCTGTGTGAGTGAGTGTGGGCGTGTGGCACACCCGGGAGCAGGTGCGATCTGAGTGAGTTAGTCTGGGCGTATTGGGCGCTCAGGAGCAGGTGCGATCTGAGTGAGTGAGTGCGGGCGTGTGGCTCGCCCGTGAGCAGGTGTGATCTGAGTGAGTGAGTGCGGGCATGTGGCTTGCACGTGAGCAGGTGCGATCTGAGTGAGTGAGTGCGGGCATGTGGCTCGCCCATGAGCAGGTGCGATCTGAGGAGTTTGGGCGTGCGGCTCACCCAGGAGCAGGTGTGATCTGAGTGAATGAGTGCAGGCGTGTGGCTCGCCCGGTTGCAGGTGCGATATGAGTGAGTGAGTGCGGGCGTGTGTCACGCCTGGAAGTAGCTGCGATCTGAGTGCGCACGGGCGTGATGCTCGACCTGTAGCAGGTGCGACCTGAGCGAGCGAGTGCGGGCATGTGGCTTGCCCGTGAGCAGGTGCGATCTGAGGAGTTTGGCCGTGCGGCTCACCCGGGAGCAGGTGCGATCCGAGTGAGTCAGTGTGGGCGTGTGGTTCGCTTGGGAGCAGGTGCGTCTGAGTGAGTCAGTGCGGGCGTGTGGTTCGCCCGGAAGCAGGTGCGATCGGAGTGAGTGAATACAGGCGTTTGGCTCGCCCGGTAGCAGGTGCGATCTGAGTGAGTACATGAGTGCGGGCGTGTGACTCGCCCAGGAGCAAGTGCGGTCTGTGTGAGTGAGTGCGGGCGTGTGGCTGGCGCAGGAGCAGGAGCGACCTGAGTGAGTGAGTGAGTGTGGCTGTGTGGCACGCCCGGGAGCAGGTGCGATCCGAGTGAGTGAAACTGGGCATGTTGCACGCCTGGGAGAAGGTGCGATCTGAGTGAGTGAGTGCGGGCGTGTGGTCTTCCCATGAGCAGGTGCGATCTGAGTGAGTTTAGGTGTGTGGCTCACCCGGGAGCAGGTGCGATCTGAGTGAGTGAGTGAGTGTGGGCATGTGGCTCGCCTGCGAGCAGGTGCGATCTGAGTGAGCCAGTGCGAGCATGTGGCTTGCCCGGGAGCAGGTGCGATCTGAGTGAGTGAGTGAGTGTGGATGTGTGGCTCGCCCGGGAGCAGGTGCGATCTGAGTGAGCCAGTGCGGGCGTGTGGCTTGCCCGGGAGCAGGTGCGATCTGAGTGAGTGCGGGTGTGCAGCTTGCCAGGTAGCAGGTGCGATTTGAGTGAGTGAGTGCAGGCGTGTGGCTCGCCCGGGTGCAGGTGCGATCTGAGTGAGTGAGTGAGTGCGGGAGTGCAGCTCGCCCGGGAGCAGGAGCGATCTGAGTGAGTGTGGGTGTGTGGCTTGCCCGGGAGCAGGTGCGATCTCAGTGTGTCAGTGCGGGCGTGTGGCTTGCCCGGGAGCAGGTGCGGCCTCAGTGAGTGAGTGCGGGCATGTGGCTTGCCTGGGAGCAGGTGCGATCTCAGTGAGTGAGTGCAGGTGTGTGGCTTGCCTGGGAGCAGGTGCGATCTCAGTGAGTGAGTGCGGGCGTGTGGCTTGCCTGGGAGCAGGTGCGATCTCAGTGAGTGAGTGCGGGCGTGTGGCGTGCCCGGTAGCAAATCCGATCTGAGTGAGTGAGTGCGGGCGTCTGGCTCACCTGGGAGCAGGTGCGGTCTGAGTGAGCCAGTGCGGGCATGTGGCTTGCCCGGGAGGAGGTGCGATCTCAGTGAGTCAGTGCGGGCGAGTGGCTTGCCCGGTAGCCGGGGCGATCTGATGAGTGAGTGTGGGTGTCTGGCTCGCCTGGGAGCAGGTGCGATCTGAGTGACTGAGTGCGGGCATGTGGCTCGCCCGTGAACAGGTGCGATCTGAGTGAGTAGTGCCGGCGTGTGGCTCACCCGGGAGCAGGTGCTATCTGAGTGAGTGAGCGCGGGCGGCTCGCCCGCGAGCAGGTGCGGTCTGTGTGACTGAGTGAGTGTGGGCGGCTCGCCCGGGAGCAGAAGCGATCTGAGTGAGGGCGGACGGGCGGCTCGCCCGGGAGCAGGTGTGATCTGAGTGCGGGCGGGTGGCTCGCCCGGGAGCAGGTGCGAATTAAATGAGTGAGTGCGGCAGGCGGCTCGCCCTGGAGCAGGTGCGATCTGAGTGAGTGCGGGTGTGCAGCTTGCCAGGTAGCAGGTGCGATTTGAGTGAGTGAGTGCGGGCGTGTGGCTCGCCCGGGTGCAGGTGCGATCTGAGTGAGTGCGGGTGTGCAGCTTGCCAGGTAGCAGGTGCGATTTGAGTGAGTGAGTGCGGGCGTGTGGCTCGCCCGGGTGCAGGTGCGATCTGAGTGAGTGAGTGAGTGCGGGTGTGCAGCTTGCCCGGTAGCCGGAGCGATCAGATTGAGTGAGTGCGGGCGTGTGGCTCGCCCGGGTGCAGCTGCGATCTGAGTGAGTGCGGGCGTGCAGCTTGCCCGATAGCAGTTGTGATTTGAGTGAGTGAGTGCGGGCGTGTGGCGTGCCCGCTAGCAGGTGCGGTCTGAGTGAGCCAGTGCGGGCATGTGGCTTGCCCGGGAGCAGGTGCGATCTCAGTGAGTGAGTGCGGGCATGTGGCGTGCCAGGTAGCAAATCCGATCTGAGTGAGTGAGTACGGGCATCTGGCTCACCTGGGAGCAGGTGCGGTCTGAGTGAGCCAGTGCGGGCATGTGGCTTGCCCGGGAGGAGGTGCGATCTCAGTGAGTGAGTGCGGGCGTGTGGCTCACCCGGGAGCAGGTGCGATCTCAGTGAGTCAGTGCGGGCGTGTGGCTTGCCCGGCAGCCGGGGCGATCTGAGTGAGTGAGTGCGGGTGTCTGGCTTGCCTGGGAGCAGGTGCGATGTGAGTGAGTGAGTGCGGGCATGTGGCTCGCCCAGGAGCAGTAGCGATCTGAGTGAGGGCGGACGGGCGGCTCGCCCGGGAGAGGTGTGATCTGAGTGTGGGCGGGCGGCTTGCCCGGGAGCAGGTGCGAACTGAGTGAGTGTGGGTGCACGGCTCGCCCGGGAGCAGGTGCGAGCTGAGTGAGTAGTGCGGGCGTACCCCTCGTCCGGGAGTAGGTGCGATCTGAGTGAGAGAGTCTGCGCATGTTGCGGCCCGGTAGCAGGTGCGATCTGAGTCAGTGAGTGCAGACGTCTGGCTCGCCCGTGAGCAGGTGCGATCTGTGTGAGAGAGTCTGGGCGTGTTGCGGCCCGGTAGCAGGTGCGATCTGAGTCAGTGAGTGCGGGCGTGTGGCTCACCCGGGAGTAGGTGCTATCTGAGTGAGTGAGTGTGGGCGGCTCGCCCGGGAGCAGAAGCGATCTGAGTGAGGGCGGACGGGCGGCTTGCCCGGGAGCAGGTGTGATTTGCGTGCGGGCGGGCGGCTCGCCCGGGAGCAGGTGCGATCTGAGTGAGTGAGTGAGTGCGGGCGGTTCGCCCGGGAACAGGTGTGGTCTGTGTGAGTGAGGGTGGGTGAGTGGCACGCCCGGGTGCAGGTGCGATCTGAGTGAGTGCGGGCGCACGGCACAACCGGGAGCAGGTGCGATCTGAGTGAGTGCGGGCGCACGGCACAACCGGGAGCAGGTGCGATCTGAGTGAGTGCGGGCGCACGGCACGTCCGGGTGCAGGTGCGATCTGAGTGAGTGCGGGCGCGCAGCACGCCCGGGAACAGGTGCGATCTGAGTGAGTGCGGGCGCGCAGCACGCCCGGGAGCAGGTGCGATCTGAGTGAGTGCGGGCGCGCGGCACGCACGGGAGCAGGTGCGATCTGAATGAGTAAGTGCGGCCGTCTGGCTCGCCTGGGAGCAGGTGCGATCTGAGTGAGCCAGTGTGGGCATGCAGCTTGCCCGTTAGCAGGTGCGATTTGAGTGAGTGAGTGTGGCCATGTGGCACACCCTGGAGCAGGTGCGATCTGAGTGAGTGTAGGCGCTCGGCACACCCGGGAGCAGGTGCGATGTGAGGGAGTGCAGGTGCGCGGCAAACCCAGTCGCAGGTGCGATCTGAGTGAGTGCGGGCGCGCAGCACGCCCGGGAGCAGGTGCGATCTGAGTGAGTGCGGGCGCGCGGCTCACCCGGGAGCAGGTGCGATCTGAGTGAGTGCGGGCATGTGGCTCGCCCGGGAGCAGGTGCGATCTGAGTGAGTGCGGGCGCGCAGCACGCCCGGGAGCAGGTGCGATCTGAGTGAGTGCGGGCGCGCGGCTCACCCGGGAGCAGGTGCGATCTGAGTGAGTGCGGGCGCACGGCACGCCCGGGAGCAGGTGCGATCTGAATGAATAAGTGCGGCCGTCTGGCTTGCCTGGGAGCAGGTGCGATCTGAGTGAGCCAGTGTGGGCATGCAGCTTGCCCGTTAGCAGGGGCGATTTGAGTGAGTGAGTGTGGCCATGTGGCACACCCGGGAGCAGGTGCGATCTGAGTGAGTGCGGGCGCTCGGCACACCCGGGAGCAGGTGCGATCTGAGTGAGAGCGGGTGCGCGGCAAACCCAGTCGCAGGTGCGATCTGAGTGAGTGCGGGCGCTCGGCACACCCGGGAGCAGGTGCGATCTGAGTGAGTGCGGGTGCGCGGCAAACCCAGTCGCAGGTGCGATCTGAGTGAGTGCGGGCGCTCGGCATGCCCAGGAGCAGGTGCGATCTGAGTGAGTGCGGGCGTGTGGCGTGCCCGGTAGCAGATCCGATCTGAGTGAGTGAGTGCGAGCGTCTGGCTCGCCTGGGAACAGGTGCGATCTGAGTGAGCCAGTGCGGGTGTGCAGCTTGCCCGGTGGCAGGTGCAATTTGAGTTAGTGCAGCCGTGTGGCTCGCCCGGGTGCAGGTGCGATTTGATTGAGTGAGTGCGGGCATGTGGCTCGCCCGGGAGCAGGTGTGATCTGAGTGAGTGAGTGCAGGCGGCTCGCCCGGGAGCAGGTGCGATCTGAGTGAGTGCGGGCGCGCGGCTCACCCGGGAGCAGGTGCGATCTGAGTGAGTGCGGGCGCGCGGCACGCCCGGGAGCAGGTGCGATCTGAATGAGTAAGTGCGGCCGTCTGGCTCGCCTGGGAGCAGGTGCGATCTGAGTGAGCCAGTGTGGGCATGCAGCTTGCCCGTTAGCAGGTGCGATTTGAGTGAGTGAGTGTGGCCATGTGGCACACCCGGGAGCAGGTGCGAACTGAGTGAGTGCGGGCGCTCGGCACACCCGGGAGCAGGTGCGATCTGAGTGAGTGCGGGTACGCGGCAAACCCAGTCGCAGGTGCGATCTGAGTGAGTGCGGGCGCTCGTCATGTCCAGGGGCAGGTGCGATCTGAGTGAGTGCGGGCGTGTGGCGTGCCCGGTAGCAGATCCGATCTGAGTGAGTGAGTGCGGGCGTCTGCCTCGCCTGGGAACAGGTGCGATCTGAGTGAGCCAGTGCGGGTGTGCAGCTTGCCCGGTGGCAGGTGCAATTTGAGTTAGTGCAGCCGTGTGGCTCGCCCGGGTGCAGGTGCGATTTGATTGAGTGAGTGCGGGCATGTGGCTCGCCCGGGAGCAGGTGTGATTTGAGTGAGTGAGTGCAGCCGTGTGGCTCGCCCGGGAACTGGTGCGATATCAGTGAGTGAGCGTGGGTGTGCAGTTTGCTCGGTAGCTGGTGTGTTTTGAGTGAGTGAGTGCGGCCGTGTGGCTCGCCGGGGAACAGGTGCGATCTCAGTGAGTCAGTGCGGGCATGTGGCTCGCCTGGGAGCAGGAGCGATCTCAGTGTGTCAGTGCGGGCATGTGGCTCTCCTGGGAGCAGGTGCGATCGCAGTGAGTCAGTGCGGGCATGTGGCTCGCCTGGGAGCAGGAGCGATCTCAGTGTGTCAGTGCGGGCATGTGGCTCGCCTGGGAGCAGGTGCGATCTCAGTGAGTCAGTGCGGGCATGTGGCTTGCCCGGTAGCAGATCCGATCCGAGTGAGTGAGTGCGGGTGTGTGGCTCGCCCGGGAGCAGGTGCAATCTCAGTGTGTCAGTGCGGGCGTGTGGCTTGCCCGGGAGGAGGTGCGATCTCAGTGAGTGAGTGCGGGCGTGTGGCCCGCCTGGGAGCAGGAGCGATCTCAGTGTGTCAGTGCGGGCGTATGGCTCGCCCGGGAGCAGGTGCGATCTCAGTGTGTCAGTGTGGGCGTGTGGTTTGCCCGGTAGCCGGTGAGATCTGAGTGAGTGAGAGCAGGTGTGTGGCTCGCCTGGGAGCAGGGGCGATCTCAGTGTGTCAGTGCGGGCCTGTGGCTTGCCCGGTAGCCGGTGAGATCTGAGTGAGTGAGTGCGGGCGTGTGGCTCGCCCAGGAGCAGGTGCGATCTCAGGGTGTCAGTGCGGGCGTGTGGCTCGCCTGGGAGCAGGTGCGATCTCAGTGTGTCAGTGCGGGCCTGTGGCTTGCCCGGTAGCCGGTGAGATCTGAGTGAGTGAGTGCGGGCGTGTGGCTCGCCCAGGAGCAGGTGCGATCTCAGTGTGTCAGTGCGGGCGTGTGGCTCGCCTGGGAGCACGTGCGATCTCAGTGTGTCAGTGCGGGCCTGTGGCTTGCCCGGTAGCTGGTGAGATCTGAGTGAATGAGTGCGGGCGTGTGGCTCGCCCGGGAGCAGGTGCGATCTCAGTGAGTGAGTGCGGGCGGGCGGCTTGCCCGCAAGCCGGTGCGATCTGAGTGAGTGAGTGCGGGCATGTGGCTCGCCCATGAGCAGGTGCGAACTGAGTGAGTAGTGGGGGCGTACCCCTCGCCCGGGAGCAGGTGCGATATGAGCGAGAGAGTCTGGACGTGTTGCGGCCCGGTAGCATGTGCGATCTGAGTCAGTGAGTGCGGGCGTGTTGCTCGCCCGTGAGCAGGTGTGATCCGAGTGAGTGCGGGTGTGTGGCTCACGTGGGAACTGGTGTGATCCGAGTGAGTGAGTGCGGGCGTGTGGCTCAACCGAGAGCAGGTGCGATCCGAGTGAGTGAGTGCGGGTGTGTTGCTTGCCTGGGAGCAGGTGCTATCTGAGTGAGTGAGTGTGGGCGGCTCGCCTGGGAGCAGAAGCGATCTGAGTGAGGGCGGACGGGCGGCTCGACCGGGAGCAGGTGCAATGTGAGTGTGGGCGGGCGGCTCACCCGGGAGCAGGTGCGAACTGCATGAGTGAGTGCGTGTGAGCGGCTCGCCCGGGAGCAGGTGTGAACTGAGTGAGTGAGTGAGTGCGGGCGGGCAACTCGCTCTGGTGCAGGTGCGATCTGAGTGAGTGTGGGTGCACGGCTTGCCCGGGAGCAGGTGCGATCTGAGTGAGTGAGTGCAGGCGGCTCGCCCGGGAACAGGTGCGATCTGAGTGAGTGAATGCGGGCAGGCGGCTCACCCTGGAGCAGGGGCAATCTGAGTGAGTGTGGGCGCGCGGCTCGCCCGGGAGCAGGTGCGGTGTGTGAGTGCAGGTGGGCGAGTGGCCCGCCCGGAAGCAGGTGCGATCTGAGTGAGTGTGGGTGCACGGCTCGCCCGGGAGCATGTGCGATCTGAGTGAGTGAGTGCAGGCGGCTCGCCCGGGAACATGTGCGATCTGAGTGAGTGAGTGCGGGCGTGCGGCTCACCCTGGAGCAGGGGCAATCTGAGTGTGTGCGGGCGTGCGGCACGCCCGGGATCAGATGTGATCTGAGTGAGTGCAGGCGCGCAGCACACCATGGTGCAGGTGCGATCTGAGTGAGTGCTGGCGCGTGGCACGCCCGGGTGCAGGTGCGATCTGAGTGAGTGCGGGCGCACGGCACAACCGGGAGCTGGTGCGATCTGAGAGAGTGCTGGCGCGTGGCACACCCGGGAGCAGGTGTGATCTGTGTGAGTGCAGGCGCACGGCACGCCCGGGCGTAGGTGCGATCTGAGTGAGTGAGTGCGAGCGTCTGGCTCGCCTGGGAACAGGTGCGATCTGAGTGAGCCAGTGCGGGTGTGCAGCTTGCCCGGTGGCAGGTGCAATTTGAGTTAGTGCAGCCGTGTGGCTCGCCCGGGTGCAGGTGCGATTTGATTGAGTGAGTGCGGGCATGTGGCTCGCCCGGGAGCAGGTGTGATCTGAGTGAGTGAGTGCAGGCGGCTCGCCCGGGAGCAGGTGCGATCTGAGTGAGTGCGGGCGCGCGGCTCACCCGGGAGCAGGTGCGATCTGAGTGAGTGCGGGCGCGCGGCACGCCCGGGAGCAGGTGCGATCTGAATGAGTAAGTGCGGCCGTCTGGCTCGCCTGGGAGCAGGTGCGATCTGAGTGAGCCAGTGTGGGCATGCAGCTTGCCCGTTAGCAGGTGCGATTTGAGTGAGTGAGTGTGGCCATGTGGCACACCCGGGAGCAGGTGCGAACTGAGTGAGTGCGGGCGCTCGGCACACCCGGGAGCAGGTGCGATCTGAGTGAGTGCGGGTACGCGGCAAACCCAGTCGCAGGTGCGATCTGAGTGAGTGCGGGCGCTCGTCATGTCCAGGGGCAGGTGCGATCTGAGTGAGTGCGGGCGTGTGGCGTGCCCGGTAGCAGATCCGATCTGAGTGAGTGAGTGCGGGCGTCTGCCTCGCCTGGGAACAGGTGCGATCTGAGTGAGCCAGTGCGGGTGTGCAGCTTGCCCGGTGGCAGGTGCAATTTGAGTTAGTGCAGCCGTGTGGCTCGCCCGGGTGCAGGTGCGATTTGATTGAGTGAGTGCGGGCATGTGGCTCGCCCGGGAGCAGGTGTGATTTGAGTGAGTGAGTGCAGCCGTGTGGCTCGCCCGGGAACTGGTGCGATATCAGTGAGTGAGCGTGGGTGTGCAGTTTGCTCGGTAGCTGGTGTGTTTTGAGTGAGTGAGTGCGGCCGTGTGGCTCGCCGGGGAACAGGTGCGATCTCAGTGAGTCAGTGCGGGCATGTGGCTCGCCTGGGAGCAGGAGCGATCTCAGTGTGTCAGTGCGGGCATGTGGCTCTCCTGGGAGCAGGTGCGATCGCAGTGAGTCAGTGCGGGCATGTGGCTCGCCTGGGAGCAGGAGCGATCTCAGTGTGTCAGTGCGGGCATGTGGCTCGCCTGGGAGCAGGTGCGATCTCAGTGAGTCAGTGCGGGCATGTGGCTTGCCCGGTAGCAGATCCGATCCGAGTGAGTGAGTGCGGGTGTGTGGCTCGCCCGGGAGCAGGTGCAATCTCAGTGTGTCAGTGCGGGCGTGTGGCTTGCCCGGGAGGAGGTGCGATCTCAGTGAGTGAGTGCGGGCGTGTGGCCCGCCTGGGAGCAGGAGCGATCTCAGTGTGTCAGTGCGGGCGTATGGCTCGCCCGGGAGCAGGTGCGATCTCAGTGTGTCAGTGTGGGCGTGTGGTTTGCCCGGTAGCCGGTGAGATCTGAGTGAGTGAGAGCAGGTGTGTGGCTCGCCTGGGAGCAGGGGCGATCTCAGTGTGTCAGTGCGGGCCTGTGGCTTGCCCGGTAGCCGGTGAGATCTGAGTGAGTGAGTGCGGGCGTGTGGCTCGCCCAGGAGCAGGTGCGATCTCAGGGTGTCAGTGCGGGCGTGTGGCTCGCCTGGGAGCAGGTGCGATCTCAGTGTGTCAGTGCGGGCCTGTGGCTTGCCCGGTAGCCGGTGAGATCTGAGTGAGTGAGTGCGGGCGTGTGGCTCGCCCAGGAGCAGGTGCGATCTCAGTGTGTCAGTGCGGGCGTGTGGCTCGCCTGGGAGCACGTGCGATCTCAGTGTGTCAGTGCGGGCCTGTGGCTTGCCCGGTAGCTGGTGAGATCTGAGTGAATGAGTGCGGGCGTGTGGCTCGCCCGGGAGCAGGTGCGATCTCAGTGAGTGAGTGCGGGCGGGCGGCTTGCCCGCAAGCCGGTGCGATCTGAGTGAGTGAGTGCGGGCATGTGGCTCGCCCATGAGCAGGTGCGAACTGAGTGAGTAGTGGGGGCGTACCCCTCGCCCGGGAGCAGGTGCGATATGAGCGAGAGAGTATGGACGTGTTGCGGCCCGGTAGCATGTGCGATCTGAGTCAGTGAGTGCGGGCGTGTTGCTCGCCCGTGAGCAGGTGTGATCCGAGTGAGTGCGGGTGTGTGGCTCACGTGGGAACTGGTGTGATCCGAGTGAGTGAGTGCGGGCGTGTGGCTCAACCGAGAGCAGGTGCGATCCGAGTGAGTGAGTGCGGGTGTGTTGCTTGCCTGGGAGCAGGTGCTATCTGAGTGAGTGAGTGTGGGCGGCTCGCCTGGGAGCAGAAGCGATCTGAGTGAGGGCGGACGGGCGGCTCGACCGGGAGCAGGTGCAATGTGAGTGTGGGCGGGCGGCTCACCCGGGAGCAGGTGCGAACTGCATGAGTGAGTGCGTGTGAGCGGCTCGCCCGGGAGCAGGTGTGAACTGAGTGAGTGAGTGAGTGCGGGCGGGCAACTCGCTCTGGTGCAGGTGCGATCTGAGTGAGTGTGGGTGCACGGCTTGCCCGGGAGCAGGTGCGATCTGAGTGAGTGAGTGCAGGCGGCTCGCCCGGGAACAGGTGCGATCTGAGTGAGTGAATGCGGGCAGGCGGCTCACCCTGGAGCAGGGGCAATCTGAGTGAGTGTGGGCGCGCGGCTCGCCCGGGAGCAGGTGCGGTGTGTGAGTGCAGGTGGGCGAGTGGCCCGCCCGGAAGCAGGTGCGATCTGAGTGAGTGTGGGTGCACGGCTCGCCCGGGAGCATGTGCGATCTGAGTGAGTGAGTGCAGGCGGCTCGCCCGGGAACATGTGCGATCTGAGTGAGTGAGTGCGGGCGTGCGGCTCACCCTGGAGCAGGGGCAATCTGAGTGTGTGCGGGCGTGCGGCACGCCCGGGATCAGATGTGATCTGAGTGAGTGCAGGCGCGCAGCACACCATGGTGCAGGTGCGATCTGAGTGAGTGCTGGCGCGTGGCACGCCCGGGTGCAGGTGCGATCTGAGTGAGTGCGGGCGCACGGCACAACCGGGAGCTGGTGCGATCTGAGAGAGTGCTGGCGCGTGGCACACCCGGGAGCAGGTGTGATCTGTGTGAGTGCAGGCGCACGGCACGCCCGGGCGTAGGTGCGATCTGAGTGAGTGCAGGCGCGTGGCACACCCGGGAGCAGGTGCAATCTGAGTGAGGGTGGGCGCGCGGCTCACCCGGGAGTAGGTGCGATCTGAGTGAGGGTGGGCGCGTGGCACACCCGGGAGCAGGTGCAATCTGAGTGAGGGTGGGCGCGCGGCACGCCCGGGAGTAGGTGCGATCTGAGTGAGTGCGGGCGCGCGGCACGCCCGGGTGCAGGTGCGATCTGAGTGAGTGCGGCGCACGGCACGCCCGGCTGCAGGTGCGATCTGAGTGAATGCGGGCGCGCGGCACGCCCGTGTGCAGGTGCGATCTGAGTGAGGGTGGGCGCGCGGCTCGCCCGGGAGCAGGTGCAGCTCTTCCCTGTGTAAATGGTGCGACTCCACGCCGCTCACGCTCGTAGTGATTTCTTGAACAGAGAACTACAGATCTGGATCTACCAAACCCGGCACCTGCTAAAGAGGGGGTGGATTTACATATGTGTCGACCCTCCGTCCAATTATTTTGTCAGCCCCAGAATGGGTGATGGTGCATATTTAGAATGTGTTAATTCATTATTAGAACAAAATAAAACTCACTCTTTAAAATTGCGAGGAGTTTTCTAACTGACACCCGGTAAAGGTTGTCGGTGAACCGCACTACCCCTCTCTCTGAGGTGGTTGCTCTGTTAGTTGTGTGATCCAGTGCGTGAGAGGTGGGGAGGGAGCATCTACCATGTGAAAAGGGGGAAGTGTGCCAATTTGATGGTATCTCGTGTCCATTTAAAATAAAGGCGAATTAACAAATAGAAAGGATTATTGTTGGCTTGACCCAAAATACAACAGTTTGCTGGAATAGCAGTGGGAGCGGTGAGCTGTGCTGAGCTGTCCTTTCCCGTTGAGTGTGCTGACACACCGTTCATTAAGATTCGCGACGCTGAGTGGCGTTGTTGCGCGGGAGCTGCACTGTTTGTAAAATTCTCACTTGTCTGTCTGGAGCAGGGAGAGACGCATTGAGCGATCGGGATCGCAGTCTAACACTGTCCATTGCGTACACAGACACTCACAGCCGTGGGATTTCAAGAAGGACTTGCTTCCGTGCCGGGATTGTTTTAGCGAAGACAAATACGATGCGTTTCTACGTGGTGCACAGCTTCGGGATTCTCGGATTCTTCTTCTTTGCATTTCAAGGTAGGGAACTTGTAAAAACGTAATGTCAAAATACAATCTTGGCACTCTTGTGTGCAAATAATGGTAACCTGTACTCAAAATCGCACGAGAAGGGTGGGGGGGTTGGTGAAGAGGTAACTGCCTTCTAAAAGACTGCAGCAAAACACACTTGTCATCTGAGCTGGAGTCATCTGTACGTGTTTTGAAAAGAAATTTGAAGGGCCGACTCTTTTTGTTGAAAATAATATGTAATGTATATATCGATGATACACCTATCCACATTTTACAATGTGTGTCAAGTTCAAAATTATGCAATTCCGCAAATGTTAAATGCTACGTTGCTATTAAAAAGCACAAAGGACTTGGCAAAACCTGTGTCTTGTCACAAACAGCTCGATAGAAATCTGGGCTTGCGAAGTGGTTTGTAAATACAGTAATGAATATCTGAAAGAGTACAACTGCCTATCCCGTTTCTGAATCTCCCAACATTACCTTTTTAGTGAGAAGAACGGACCTACCTTTGTCAATCCTGGGAAAGATGGACTGTTGACAAGTTAATAAAATGTGCATGATTCATAGTTTTATATACTTGAGTGTCACCTGGACATCTAAATTATATGACCCACTCCGAATGTACATTATTCGGTGTGGGGTGTCTTATCTTTAAGGTTACTGCGCGTCTGTGGTCACGCCAGCATAAGGCTGGTGTAATGCGTCGCTGTAAACATAACCGTTACTTCGTCGCGGACCACAAGTTAGAATAGACACCGGTTCGTCCGATCCCAATCGGCTAAATCTGCAATTGAACGCTTTACTGTCGGATGCAGTTGTTGCAGATCCCCGAAGCTGAGCGATTCTCAAACCGGACTCACGGTTTTCGTATTCCAGTGGCATTGTCGCAAATGTCAGTGCGACAATGATGAGAAACAAGTCCCTTCTTATTGTGGTTTAAATTCTTAGTTTATTGGCACGCCCCGATGTTTGAAGTGACTCCTTAATCAGTTGGGAGGGAATGCAGCAACATCTTTATAAAGTGTCGAAGCATGGCCATGCACTGGGAGTATGTTTTTGTAATAGGAGAATAATACTCCTTTATTGGATTTATTTGGTGCTGGCTCGGTTAACTGTCAGTGATGAAGACTGGGAGTTTAAACAAGAGATGAACATCTGCGTCGTTTGGGAGACAATTAGACAATGACATTTGGTATTGTTACATTGGACATGATTGACTCGCCCATTTCTATAACATCGGTGTCGTTCCTACATTTTTGCTTCACTGCTACCTTTTGCTGCACTTTGTGATGTGAAACACAAGTAGGATTTGTACTCCGTTAACTCATTTGCGCTGTTTTTCTCATACGAGGCAGGGCGATGCAAATGAACGGGAGGGGGGGGGGGTGGCATTGATGTGTTCTATTACGTGTCACTGCAGAATAATTTTTAGGTTTGGGAGATATTCTTGGTTGTAATTAATCTGTGGTTCGTACTGAACAGTGCGCCCTGTGTACTGTGCAACAGCAATGTGTGTTGTTGACCTGCAGGGGGATATATGACCAAGGCAGTTGAGCAAAAGTCCGGAATATATTTAATAATCCAATGTTTTTATTCTCTACGATTCGTTTCTACCTCTCTGTCATCAGTCCTCATTAACATTTATCACTCAGCGCTGACACAGTTGGCCATTAGAGAGCACAAGCGTTAGTCGGTTTAAAACCAGACCGTCCATTATTTCAATTTACTAGTTCACTGGACTGGGATCCGACAATTTAACAGCAAAGAAGCGTGAAAGTATGGTTATTGCAGATTGACTTTTCAAAGGTTTGTACTTGGAGGAAACATCGACAGTAGTACAGTATAGTTCTCACCCCACAAACATACAGACACCATTACGAGTTCGGAAAATCTTTGAGAATAACTTCCAAACGCCCTGGCGAGAACCTCCACTATTTAAAATTTCTTATTTCTTGATATTCAGGGCGGCACAGTAACACAATATTCTTCTTTATTCTCTCGATTTACGTTTGTAACTAACCATCGTGTGTGAATAGATGTAGATGTGCCACGGCGGTGCGAATTTGTGGAAAATCAACGAATAAATATAGAATGTTTTCTTATGACTCGTTCATTCGCGAGAGTGCATTTGCGAGAATGTTGAAATAAAACAATGATTCAGTGGAGCTTGACACTTATTTTGTTAGCCCTGCCCTTTTTCATCCCTGGGCTGCCTCCAGCTATCCATGTCCACTGCATGTGAATTGGGCTGCAATTGATGAGCTGCTCAAAGAACAAGGCGTAAAAAGAAATGAGAAACTTCAAGTCCCTGCCAAATCTCAACATTCCAGCGCTCTTGGCTTTATGGCTGTTCCATAGAAATCTGGATTTCTTTAATTTTGGTATCTGTATTTTTCAACAGAAAATGCAATATGTTCAACTATAGCTATATTATGAGCATTTCTGATTCTCTCACACAAGGGTACAGCTCCAGGGTCCCAGGTTTGATTCGCGGCTTGGGTCACTGTCTGTTGGAGTCTGCACGTTCTCCCTGTGTCTGTGTGGGTTTCCTCCCACAAATCCCAAAAGACGTGCTTGTTAGGTGAATTGGACATTCTGAATTCTCCCTCTGTGTACCCCAGATGCCGGAATATGACGACTAGGGGCTTTTCACAGTGCACTGTTGATGTAAGCCTACTTGGGGAAATATGGGGGAACTTTGAAGTTGAAGTTTTTGTAGGCCTTTAGATCTGGGTCATTATATGTAAATGAAGCTGATGGGGGGTAAGGCGATGTCCTGAGAGTAGCTTTCTTGGTCTCCTCCTCAGCTGGTCTTCATGTGCATGGGGATATATTGCAGCCTATTTTCTGGCAGTACAGGCATTCCACCCCAACATGAAGACCATATGCCGATATTGGAAAGCAAAATCATGTTTATGAGTACACGTTCTGAAGTTTGGGTAGATTTCAAATTCATGAACGCTAAAGTGCATCAAGAGTCAGCTGTTTTGTTGTGCGTGGGATGCCTTCTCATATCAAAATGAATAAGTGGACCAGGTGAAAATCTCAAACACCTTCTACC
The DNA here is from genome assembly GCF_047496885.1 of Scyliorhinus torazame. Classification (NCBI taxonomy): domain Eukaryota; kingdom Metazoa; phylum Chordata; class Chondrichthyes; order Carcharhiniformes; family Scyliorhinidae; genus Scyliorhinus; species Scyliorhinus torazame. Next base: position 92,394,247 of record NC_092714.1, on the reverse strand, counting down.
CACAAAAATTGAGACACTAGCGCAAGAAGTGCAATAACACCACTCCAATGAAGGGAAGCATCAAGGCAACCTTGTATATGAAAAGTTCAAGAAATCTTCTCAAAAATAACAATGAAATCTATGCAAAATATTTTAATTTTTTTTCCTGTGCTTTTTACCCCAATCCTTCTTTCCTCCACCATCCAAAACCTTCATTTCTGTTGATTATCAGAAGTGTGAAAACTGGCCAGTTTCCCAGTCTGGATTACAGATCTAGTAAACTCTACTAAATTCAGCTAAATCAAATCATTGGGTATCAACATGTTTGTTTATTCTTGGAAGGTTATAGTAGTTTAACATCTTTGATTAAGCATGCAAAGTTTATTTTATTCAAAAGTAACAGTCATCGATCTCGGCTTGTTTTGCTGAATTGTGGAAGTTTAGTTTTTGCAAAAATATACTTCATTTGTAAAATATCTGAAAGAACATTACAAATGGTTCAAAATGACTATCATAATATTCAGATTTTCGAGATACATCATGTTGCACTCTTCAGCACAGTCGAAGAAACATTATAGACATTCCAAAATGGTCATTACAAATGATGGTGGTAATCAAATGTTCTACATAGATCAGGTTGCATGCCTAATGTGCTTCAATACAATTGTGATACATGTACTATTTATCGTACATATTCAATGAATTGTGGAAGATGGAAACAGCTCATGGGATAGATGTCACCTCCTGTGGGTTACTCCAAACATGATTGTCTAAGTGTCAGTTATTCGATACAATAAAGACAAGGTGATGATTTGTATTGTGTGAGCTCTTAACTTATTCCTTGGATTGTAACAGGCATAAGCTATTCAGCCCCCTTAAGCATGTTTCACAATCTGATGAGATTGTGGTTGGTCAGTGCTTTAATTCTATTTACCTGTGTTTGTTTTGGATTCCACAATCGTCGTGGCTTTTTGTGACGAAGTGCATCTTGATCTTACTCTTCAATCCTATAGTTTTGATTTTAAGATTGTCCTCCTTTTTCTGGACTGCCCCACCAGATGCAATGCTTCCTGTTTGTCTGTTCATGTTCCCATCTTGCACCGCTTGTTACTTTGGTTTCCCTATACTGATTTAAAAAAATAGTCATTCCTGTCCTCTAGATTCCATCTTTGCTTTCACAGTAACTTCATTGCAGTGCTAATGTAAGCCTACTTGTGACAATAATAACAATTATTATTATGTGAACAATATTTTGTATTGTCTTGCCTTTTTTTTTGACGAAGGTTGTTAAGGTAAGAAAACAAGTAGAATTTTAGTCTTTAGGGTATGTTGTACAAAATATTTCTCTGCATAGTTCCCATTATTTGTCTGCTGGCATATCCATTAACATATCAGCCCATTTAATGGAGTCATTTTATTTGCCAACACTTTGAGGCTTGCTTTACATGAATGTGAAATGTTGGTTTGTGTGCTTGCACCTCTCCCCTTCCCTCCCCACACACACACACACATCACCACCACCAAACGTAACGTCAAATTCTATCACATGTTTACACTGCAAGATGTTCTCTTACTGTCAGATTAATAACCACTTCTGGACCAGCTATTCACCATTAAATCTAGTATGGTTTGCAGTTCTAAAGCATACTATTCTAGAAAACTGTCTGAAATGCATTTCAGAATTCATAGCATTTGTTATATGAGCTATTTTTCTCTTGGTCTGTGAAAATTAAAATCTCCCATGTATCATCTGCTTGTTCTGAGGTTTCTGATATTGACTTTATCCAATTTTCAGTTTTGTATATTTTTTTTAGTAAGAATTGTCGATATTAACCAGAGTGGCTTACTTAAATTTTTAGAAAATGCGCAAAATTACATTTGTTAGGGGGATAAAATTAATAATCAGATTCAAGATATTCGTCATAAATAGGCAAACACAATAACTTGTGCCAAGTTCACGATTGTGTCCCATGAGCAGTGCATATGTGTTCCATTGCTTCTTTTATATGCAGACTTTTAAACATAACCCATGATTGATGCTTGGATTATGGAATAGTTTAGTTGGATTGTATTGTTCCCATCCATTGACATCTGTTGAATACGTTGGTAGTATCTCTCAAATTCGTTGATTGATCTTAAAACAGTTATTGAATGAGTTCTATTTAGAATATCTGAAATGTTATATTATGCCAACAATGGCAAGCCTGCAAGATAATTTTTTTAAACCATTATTGGACATAAAGAATGTGTTTTCTGTATTTGAAGCCTGCACCAATGGGCTATGGAAAGCAAGAGCAGATTTCTCATGAGGCCAGTACATTCAGGTGATTTTTCCATTGAAGTGTGGTTGTGGAGGAGCAATATGGGGGTGGGCGGGGGGTGATGAGTGATGTACAGTTGAGAAAAGGATGTTTATAAGGGTGCTTATATTATAGGGGTGGAGATGTGGGGCAAGGCTACGGTGATTTGGAGAGCGGAAAATCTAACTTGCAGTTTATGGATTGCCATTTTAGTGCTGCTTTTTGTTTTCTTGACCTCGATTTTTAAAAAAACATCTGTATTCGGGTAATCATCTGTATTTGGGTAGTGAGTCAATTCAAATTACACATTAGTTCAATAAACTTTGAGACCAACATAGTTTTCCAATTGAAGTTTATTTTTAAAGTGCATGTATTTATACAATTCAAAAGCTTCACTGTGAAGAACTTTAACAAGCTGCAAATAATCAAATGCAACAAAAGAGAAAAGTACAATTGCACCAGTGCTGATGATTTACTTGTCTTTCAATAGGAAAATATGTCTCCCTCTACATAATTGGCAAGCGGAGCTTTCCAGCCAGATGTATGTAATTATTTCTCTTCTGGATGTGCAAATGGCATGTATAATACGGTTGGATAATTTTTGAATGATTGTAGATTTATTGATGCTTAGGAAGGTGACATTGCTGTACAATGCCAGCTGCATTGAAAAGAGTTTATGCAGAGATTTACTCTTCTGAAAAAATCTCCAGGGGCAGTTTGTTAAAATACTGGGATGTTATGACTTAATGGTGTTGACTGCCTTACCTCCGGCTATTTTCAGAACATTTGCCATATTGGGAAATGCACAGACAAAGGCTTTATGTGAAATGGCCTGTTGCTCCATGGAGAAATAATTCCCTCCATCATAGAATCTGCCAGCTGGCGTGATCCTGATCTTTTAGCCCAAATTTTAATCTTAGAATATTGTTTTGATGGATCAGATGGCATTCTGTTTCTGATATTTTCTAATGTACAGTTAAGGAACAGATGCCAGACTTAAATATACCTCTATAATGCAGATGAATATTTATAGTGGATTGAAATGATATTGCTAACATGTAAAATAATACAATTCTACTCAAAAGTTTGGACCAACTCTTCTGTTAGTAGGTGGATTTTGATGTGAAGTTGAAATCCTGGGAGTAGGCAAAGTTATTGGTGGGTTTGGGGATTGACTGGCCAATTTGTACTCCAGCATTTTGAGATTAGGTGTGGCACTAATAGGGATAGGTGGGAAAGCATGAGCATTGTTCAGTTTACAGTTACCAACTGATGCGCATTAGGCATTAAACTGACCACAACAAAAATGGACTGAACTTGGACCTATGAGTATTGTCATATTCTGATTGCACTGACTAAGTGAGTTAACTGTAGCATATGAAAGGTGTATGTGCAGTCTTTTTATCTGAGGGGAAATCTGTTTTATTAAACAAAGTAAATCACAAGTAACAATCATATTAGTGTTCAGTAAATCATTACTGGCTACATGGAGCTCTTGATGGTGTTTTCGTTCCTTGATTGGTTTTGTGCTCTTTCTGCATTGACTTGGCTGCAGTGAGTTCATTGTTATTTATTCCACTTGGCGGAGGGAGCGAATGACTGAATGAGCTCCAAAGAGTAGGGAGGATGGGGCCTCTGATAGTTATCAATTACAAGTTTCCACTGAAACATGAGAAATTATCTACAATGCTAAATAAATCAAAAAGGAAGCATGCCCTAGATTTTACTGTGTAAATATTACATCGTGGTACTAGTGTTAACTACCTGCATTAGTCCTTAATGCTAACATTTGGCTTATGTGCATGACATCTTTGCCGTTTAATCTCTTTTGAACTCCAACCTATCCATGATCTTCTTCTGTTTTGCTCCACCTGCTCCAATCCCCTTTTTCAACAGCATAAAACCCATCACATCTCTACTGTCTTCAACTCTGAAGAATCAAATGGACTCGGAACGTTAGCTGTTTCTCTCTCCACAGATGCTGTCAGACCTTCTGAGTTCTTCCAGCATACACAGTATTTTGCTTTTATTAACTAGTTTTAGTTTATCTATTAAAAACAGAAACTGCTGGAAACACTAGCACATCACGTGTCACATCTGAAGAAAGAAACCGAGCTAACATTTTGGGTCCAATGGCCATTCTTCAGAATGGGAAGATAATACACATGAAAAAGTTGTTAATGATTAAGAGCCATGGAAAAGAAGGCATGGAAAGAAAATAACACTGGAGAATCTGTGATAAGGTTGAAGGACCAATGTGATTTAAATAACCAGGATGATGGTATAAGACAAAAGGAGGTTATGATGAAGCAACAAGAGAAGCAGAAGATAAGTGATGAGGAGGTGTAAATGGTTACAGTATAGAAAATGAGAAAAAGGACCACCTTGCCAGCCATGCATCTGCACCAAACACCAATCTACCTTCAATGCTAGTAGCTCTGACATATCCATCCTCTATGACCAGCATCTATCTGGGAATGAATGGGAACAGTTTTGGATCTTGACAGCCAAAACATTTGGATTCCCAATTCACCTTTGATGATACCATTGAGTTCTGAGCAGGAATGCTATTCCAAGCTTAATGAAGGCTAGAGGGAAGTTAATTGGGAAACTGAACCGGGTAAGTTATTTTACTTTCCTTTATGAAGCCAAGGGAGCAGGAATAATAAAATAAATCTGTGCATGGTTTTGTTTTTGCCTCCATTGATTCCTTACTGCAATATATTTCTGCACATACCAGTACCTCTCAAGGTCATGCCTTAGCCTTAAACTTGAGTGGCAGCATCTTTTTTGGAGGCCAAAGTCATAGGAAAATATCTTAGTCCTGCTCTTCCCCTTAACAAGAAGTTCCAGATTTTCTACTCTGAAAATATATGAGCAGGATCCTGGCCAGCTTTCCTCTCTTTCCTAAGGATTCTGAGGCTATTGTAATACCTATAATTCTGTCTTGGCTGATATAAGCTTATTTAGCACAAATCGGAATCAATATGGGTCAGCAATTCACTGTATAAACTCTGTAAGCTTATCCTGTTGGTTTTAATGAGTCACCAGTAATCTTTATTTTTACAATTTGGAGGAAGAGTGGGATTACAATTACTGTTAAAACATGCCACATTCCCAAGTAAAGTATGTGCATTTTTCTGGGATCTGCATCTTGACTATGTCCAATGGTTATCAACAAAATGATCTGCCTCACTGAAAATGCATGGCATTATGAGCAGGGCAATGGCTGTTGCCATGACAGCACTCAGTGGGGAATGCAGTATCAATTTGGGTATGTATAGTATTCCATATAGGCTGATGTATAATCATCCATGCATAATAGTGGTTACTATTCACTCACTGGGTACTGGCTGCCTTTTTTCCTCAGGGCATTAAGTACATGGCTTGAATGTTTCTTTGCTCCCTAACCAGACTTGATACAATGACACAATATTGTAAAGCTAAATAACAATGGCATAATGCAAACATGGGCCCATGCCTTCATCACTGTCTCACTGCTGAATTTACATTCCCAACAACTTGCATTTGTATTGGGCAAATGTGATTTTTCTGTTAGCTTTTGATTTCTTCTCCAACCTTGAACTGTTCTCCATTTATGTGCTCAAAATATAGGAATTGGATTCAAATTACAAATAGCTTCTGAAATTAAGCATATTGTGTTCTTCCACGTCTGAAGGGACTGGTTTGAATGTGTAACCAACAATTCATTTGGTACTGTCACCTCGAAGGTAGTGGTGTTCAATCCTGCTTAAGTCCGTGTTATCACTGTATTGGTTGTATGCTGGTTTGTTCTACCAAAATCAAATAATTGTAACATTGTTATTTTTGTGACACTTTTCACTTTTGTAAACCTGGTTGGCAAATTAAAAAGGGAGGTATCATATTGATCTGCATTATTAATCAATCCATAAGATAGAATCCCATCTGGGAAACTATGCAATCAAAAACAACACCCCGGTTCAATCTTTTTTAAAAATACATTGTTCGAAAAATATATGTTTATCTTTTGACTATTGAAGTAACTAATACCTGCTGAAAGTCCAGTGCATAGAACCTCAAGTCAGGGCTACTTTTCTTGGCTGTCAATAATTGCCAGCCATAAAGAAGAACATACATGATCATCAGAATAATGACCAGTGCTGTTTTGGATATGAAAATAGAAATTACAGTGGTATCACTTTATGAATAGAAATTTGCTGTGATCATTCTACTTGTATCAAATTCCTCCAGAACCTTTTTCACTGAATTGTAAATCCATTGTTTTAATCTGTTTAATACCCTCATTAAAATACCAAGAAAAATTTGATATGCCCTCAGTGTTCATAAAATAACCTCACTCAGACTATTGGGTCTTAAATTTCATTGTGTTATTTTGTTTTCAAAATATCCACAGTAGTAAGTAACGTAAGTGCTATCATTCATCGATGGAATGACTTCCTCCATTGGTTCTATGAAGGTTTGTGGAAAGTAGACAGTTTATTAAAACTTTACTGGAAGTATTCCTGATAAGAGTCGCTTGTTTTCAGGTGTAGGTTTCCTAGTGTGATGCATTATAGAGCTATCTGTGGTGTTTGACACATGGCAGTATCAGGAGATTGGAACCAGTGGTGGAAGATAAGAGAATCATGCAATGCTACAGTGCAAAAGGCCATTCAGTCCATTACATTTGCATTGTTTTTCATATGTGAACCAGGACACCATTCTCTTTCATTTAAAAAAAACACAAAATGTTGGAAACACTTGGGTCAGGTGGAGTCTGTGACGAGAAAAACAGTTTAACGTTTCAGGCCATTAACCTTTCATTAGAACTGAAAGACCAACATTTTAACTGTCTCTTGGTTTGGTCATCCTGCCAGAACATGACAGGAAGATTAGATAAGCGGATCACACATTCGTAATGGAGTCCATGCAATTTCTATTCTTTTCCGTTGATGGTAGAGTGCTTTGTTTCATAGATTATCATAGAATTTACAGTGCAGAAGGAGGCCATTCAGCCCATCGAGTCTGCATCGACTCTTAGAAAGAGCACCCCACCCAAAGTCCACACCTCCACCCTATCCCCATAACCCAGTAACTCCACCCAACACTCAGGGCAATTTTGGACCTATGGGCAATTTAGCATTGCCAATTCACCTAACCTGAACATCTTTGGACTGTGGGAGGAAACCGGAGCGCCCGGAGGAAACCCACGCACACACTGGGAGGATGTGCAGACTCCGCACAGACAGTGACCCAAGCCGGGAATCGGACCTGGGACCCTGGAGCTGTGAAGCAATTGTGCTATCCACAATGCTACCGTGCTGCGCACCACTGTTTGAGCATGTGATCATCCTTGTCTTATTGCTTGGCTGCATTGTAGAGGTGGCAATCATTTTGTGCCGGAGCATGCCACTTGGATTCCCCATTTCCTTTGCACTTCTATGTTTATGATTTCTGGAATATTGTTGATTTATAGCCTTTGAGTAACTTGTTTAAGTATTTCTCACTTCTAAGCTTCATTCTATTTTGCGAAGTTGTTTCTTTTGAAGCCTCTTTCTATCTTGCTACATACACCTTGCTTTCTAATCAGTATAGTTGAATATCCCTTCTTTTGCCTCTATTTTTAGACTAAATCGAAGCACTCTGTGGTCACTGCTCCCCATACGTTGGCTTTCTTCTAGGACATGTTCAAGCAGCAACATATTGACCTTGAAAAGCTATTTCAAAGTAAAACATCAGCATGATATACTTGGGGCTTGCCTTGGATAGCTTATCAGTGGCCTTGACGATTTTGGGATAAAAGAAGCAGTAACAGCATGGATACAAAATTGGCTCAGCGATGTCATAGACTTGCAAATGGCTCTTTTTCATACTGAGGAAGTACAAAGTGGTGTTCTGTACTAGTGCCATAGCTGCAAGATTTGGACTTGGGGTCACAAGGTGCAGTTTTCAAATTTGCAGATAGCACAATGTAAATTCTGGAAGAGTGTGGAAGATAGTAATAATTGCGACAGTATATAGGCAGGTACAAGGAACAGATAACTGACAGGTGAATTTTAATGCAGAAAGTATGAAGTGATGCATTTAGGTATGCAAGTTAAAATGTACAATTTTAAAGTGATTGTAAGAATAGCAACATGGGGCTCTTTGAAGGTGGCAGTACAGTGTCATGACACCCTGAGTGAGTGCGCTGTCAATTCCAGCCCCACTTGACCCGGAATCACAACAGAGGTAAAATTAGATTTTATTCAAAATACCATAAGTCCTTGCTGAACCCAATAAACTACAGTAATTTTAACCCAAATAAGTTTTTACGTCCAGTATTACAATTAAGTGGACAGAAAATATAACTGACTGTCAAATACCCCTTTCCCAATAACCCCCCCCCCCCTCCGAACTACCCCACACTCTATGTATGCACACGTACAGACAAACAACAGTGAAAGAAAATATTAATTTAAAAAAAGATACAGATCTTTGATATACTGGAATGACTTCTAGTTAGTGTCTTTCTGAAGTAAAGTTGTCAACATTTGTTGCAGACTCCGCGTCATTCCAAGTTCCGAGGCAAAGGATATGCCAGGCGCTCACTGCTTTTACAATGAGACAGAGAGAGAGAGGGAGAACCACTGACTGTTGTCAGACTGAACACTATTCCTGATCAACCCACCGGTTGTCAGCTAAGCAATCAATCCAACTTCCTCCAAACCTGATTACCAAGATCCACTCAGTGCTGAAGAGTCTGGCTTCTCCTTTTCAAAATAGAAAAGCTGGGAACTAAATAAGCTGCTTCAAATTTGAGCCTTCTACTTAAAGCCACATTCTTATTCTGAGTCCATATCCCAAAATAATATAACAAAAGAAATGGGAAGAAAGGAACTGAGCAGGAAGGACTCTTACAACAAGTTAATAGTGCATATGTGGGGAACCACGGTGGAAACAGTGGTTGGCACTGCTGCCTCATGGTGCTCAGACCCGGGTTTGATCCCAGCCCCAGGTCACTGTCCGTGTCTGCGTGGGTCTCACCCTCATAACCCAAAGATGTGCAGGTAAGGTGAATTGGTTATGCTAAATTGTCTTTTAATTGGGAAAAAAAGAATTGGGCACCTTAAAGTTGAAAAAAACGTGTGGTATGACCTTGAGAATAGAGGCACTGGTTCGAAAAAACAGGAAACTGGTGGCAAACCTGTACAAAACAATAATTCAACATCAGCTTGAGAATTAGAGCCAATTCTGGATACCACATTACAGAAGGGTTTGAAGGCTTCCGAGAGATTGAGAAGAATGCGTCCAGGGATGGGAAATGACAGTTCTGTGCTTGAGAGTTAAGGTGGAGAGTGTAGCTGGAGAGGTTGATTAAGAGATTTGATGAACCTCTTCAAAATTATGAGTCAGAGAGTAAAAAAATATATAAAGAGTATCCAATGGCTGAAGGGTCATTGGCAAGAAGGCAAATGTTTGAAGTGATTGGCAAAAGAACCAGAGGTGACGGGGAAAATATATATTTTTTGCAAATTAGAATTTGGAATTTGTTCCTTAATGGGATGATAAATACAGATTCATCATCACCGTCAAAAGTGAATTGGATAAATATTTGAAGGAGAAAAATTATAGGACTACAAGGAAAATGTTGAGAATTTTTGTGGCAGACTGGCACCTTTGAGACATTGCCATCTGCATACCCCTGTTTGAATGTCGATAAGACATTATGTCCTCTGCACTCATTTATGCCTCAAAGAAGCTGATGAGGTAAACTAAGTGAGGGTATTAACACCTTGGTCTGATGTAGCTCAGGTGGGTGTCACCTATGTTCCCGACAAGTGCATAAAGTCTGGAACTATGGATGACAGATGATCCTAGCAAGAAGACAGTGGCACTGAAGGCAGGCACCTGAAAGATGTACATCTAGAGCACACACCTGATGGCGCAGATTTGTGAATTGTCACCTCGCAATAGAGACCTTATTGAGCATCATCTCATAATGAACAACATGTGTTGTTTACAGTAAAAGTGACTGGTGCAACATTACATCTAACCCACCGGGAAAAAGGCAGTGGCATGGGGCAAACTTGATTGCTCTTGAAAAATTGCTGAACCAAATGGCCTCTTCTGGTAGGTCATTCAATGATTCGACAGACATTTGGATGAGTCTTCTGAGCATGTACTTTTTTAAGAGTCACCTCACACTTCCCTCAAGCTGTTCATTGCAGATTTGACAATCATTTGGTTGTATACATTTATAACCTAGATATTTGTGTAAAATGAGGCTGCTAGATCAAAAAGTCATTTGGTAGGACGGAACTTGAACATTGCTGAAAAGAGAGGCACAAGAGTGCCACATTTAATGTGCTCACCACAATTAATACTTCAGGAAAAACAGGGAACTAATGGAGCTAAAGGTCAGTCTCCTGGACCAGATGGGTTGCATCCCAGGATATTAAAGGAACAAACTATAGAGATAGTGGATGTGCACTGGTAGTAATACAACATGCATAGAACATACAGTGCAGAAGGAGGCCATTCAGCCCATCGAGACTGCACCGACCCACATTAAGCCCTCACTTCCACCCTATCCCTGTCACCCAATAACTCCTCCTAATCATTTTTGGTCACTAAGGGCAATTTATCATGGCCAATCCACCTAACCTGCACGTCTTTGGACTGTGGGAGGAAACCGGAGCACCCGGAGGAAACCCACGCAAAGGAAGAACGTGCAGACTCCTCACAGACAGTGACCCAGCGGGGAATCGAACCTGGGACCCTGGTGCTGTGAAGCCACAGTGCTATCCACTTGTGCTGCCTGCATCTTCCAGAATCCTTAAATTCTGGAAAAGTCCCAGTGTATTGGAAAACTGCCAATGCAACACCTTTTCTTCAAAAATTGAGGGAGATGAAAAAACAAGAACTATAGGTTAGTTAGCTTGGCATCCTTCATTGGGAAAATGTTTTATAAAATATGTAATAGCAGAAATTTAGAAATGCATAATAGAATCAAGCATAGTCGAAACGTGTCTCTCATTACAGTGTATTATAATCTTTATTAGTGTTGCACATAGGCTTACATTAACACTGCAATTAGGTTACCGTGAAAATCCCCTATTCACCACACTACGGCACCTGTTCGGCTACGCTGAGGGAGAATTCAGAATGTTCAATTTACCTGACAAGCACGTCTTTCTGGAGGTGGTAATAAGTAGGATAGATGAAGGGGAATCAGTTGATATAATATACTTGTATTTCCAAAAAGTGTTCAATAAGGTACCACACAAAAAGCCCTTGATAAGATAAGAACTCCTCGTGTTGGGGGTAGTATATTAGCATGGATAGAGGATTGGCTAACTGGTAGAAGACATAGTTGAGATAAGTGGGGCATTTTCTGGATGCCAACCTGGAACTAGTGGAGTGCCACAGGGATCTGTGCTGGGGCCAGAATTACTCCATATATATTAATGACTTGGATGAGGGAAGTGAATGTACTATTGCCAAATTTGCAGATGGCACAAAAATAGGTGTGAATGTAAGTGGTGAGGATGACACACAGAATCTACAGAGGGATATAGATAGGTTAGGTGAGTTGGAAAAAACCTGGCAGATGGAATATAATTTAGGGAATTGTGAAGTTTTGGTAAGAAGAATAAAAGAGCTGAATATTATTTAAATAGAGAAGGACTGCAGAACACTGCGGCACAGAGGGATTTGGGGTGCATAAATCACGGAAAGCTAGCATGCAAGTTCAACAGGCAAACGGTGCATCAAATGGAAGTCCTAACTATACAAGGCACTAGTTAGACCACACCTGGAATACTGTGAACAGTTTTGATACCCTTATCCAAGGGAAGGTACCTTGGCATTGGAGGCTGTCCAAAAAATGTTCACTCTGTTGATTCTGAATATCGAGGGATTTTCTTATGAGGTGGGGTTAAGTAAATTGGGACTGTACTCATTGAACTTTAGAAGAATGAAAGATGACCTTATTGAGGGGGCTTGACACAGTAGATGCTGAGTGGATGTTGCCTCCTGTTTGAGAATGTAGGACCAGAAGGCATAATCTCAGAATAAGGGGTCGCACACTTAAGACCAAGACGAGGGGGAATTACCTCTCGAGAGGCTAGTGAACTCTGGAATTCCTTTCCACCAAGAAATATATATGCTGGGTTGTCAAGGCTCGATGGACAGATTTTTAATCAAAGGAAATCGAGGCTTATGGGAATAAGGCAGGAAAGTGGAGTTGATGATTATATCAGTTCAGCTATGATCTCATTGAATGGCAGAGCAAACTCGATGGGCCTCATGGCCTAATTCTCCTTCTAAGTCTTATGGTGCTATTGTTTGTTAAGTCAATCTGGAGAGGCTGAGGCATTGCCATGGAGAAAGTAAAAGGGAACTATAGGCTCCCCAAGGTCCCAAGTAATTCGAAAAGCTGTTGAGGTTTGCACATATTCCTTTTTATTGTGGGTAACGGGTTCCTGTGTCTGAATGTATGTCACTTTCAGCAAGTATAAATGAGTCACGTAACATGTTCGACTGTTCACAAATTCATTGTGAGTGGCTATTTGCATTTGCTCAGGATTGTTCAGCAAATTGTCTTGATTCGTTGAATGGGTAGCATTTGCTTAACAATCCTGGGTGTGAATGCACAAATTGCTACACTAACAATGAATTTAAGATGAACAGTCAAACTCATAATATGGCTTATTTCTGTTTGCTAAGAAACAATATATGCAGGAGCCCATTTTCTGCAATCAAAAGGAATTTATGGAATTAGCTGGGAGCTTGGCGAGTCTATAATTCCTTGTTGCTTTCTCCATGCCAATGCCTAGATCTATCAACATCAACTTGCCAAGTAACAGCACCTCTTTTCTCCTGTCATATAAATTTTTGCGTTTGTTTAAATTGGTATTTTTGCATTTTGCCCTGAGGAATGCAAGACTAAAAGCTTTGGCAATATTGCAGCAATATACAAATAGATCAGCTTTTTTGTTTGCAGGTGAACAGACCGAACAGCAGATGCAATTGAACTTGCTTATTTCAATCAGTACAACTTATCCTCATGTGATATTACAAAGTAAAGAATACACACATGGGGTGTGATTTACCGGTGTGTCAGCCGGAACTGGAACAGGACTCGGGCGGTAGATCCCACGAGAGACCTCTCCCGGGAATCTTGACAGTCGTTATGCCCCACGAGATCTCACAATGGGTGGGACCAAGACTTGCAAAGATAAGTGAGTTTAAAAGCTCACTTAACTCTCCCGACACCAGATCTAACCTGCTCCCAGGATCTACCGGCCTCACCGAGGAGACCTCAGCTGGGCGTCATTTAGCTCTGGTCCCCACAAATGGAGACCAAGCAGAATGACACTTGAGGGGGCTCTCCCAGGTGATTGGAGCCCCTGGGTGATTAGCCTCTGGGCAGTGTGGCACTCTGGCACTGCCAGCCTGTCAGAGCCACCTGGGCACCCTGGCAGTGCTACCTGGGTGCCACCCTGGTACTGTCGGAGTCCAGGTGTCATATTCAGGCTGGCAGGGGCACTGCCAGATTGCTAGGCTGGTAGTGCCAAGGTGCCCAGGTGGCATTTTGCCTGCACTGGGGATCGGCCCTGGGTGTGCCCTGCCTGTGTGAGGTGGGGTGCGGGAGATTGGAGGACTGCCCAATTTCAGACAAAATCGAGGAAAATAATCCAACAGAATAACTTCAATACATTCGACCAATCAAGGAAATAAGGATTGTAGAGAATTGTAATTTTGAGATTTGAAGAAGGTTATGAAAAGGAGGAGATTGGATGGGACAGCTTCAGTGTTTTAAGAAAAGCAAACAATCCAGGAGCAACTGAAAGTGAAGATTGGAAGGAAAGGAATTTCATACCGATAATGACTGTTAAGTATAACACAGGTGTTAGGACTGGTAGATTTTGTAGTTAGGAGTTCACCAGCTTTCAACATAGGATGAAGGCATGTATGGTTGCTAAATTTACTGCTGATACAAAGATAGGTAGGAGACTATGTTGTGAAGAGGACAATAAGGTGTTTGCAAAGTGCAGCGATGTGGAGAGGATATTTCCTCTTGTGGGACAGACTAGAACAAGGGGACACAGTTTAAAAATAAGTTGTCTCCCATTTAAGATGGATATGAGGAAAATTTATTTTCTCTGGACATTAGTCTTTAGAATTATCTTTCCCAGAGAGCAGAGTCAATGAATGTTTTCAAGACTGAAGTAGGTTGCATTGCCTGCCTTGTCACTCGAGAATCTAAGGTTAAAAGGGATAGATAGCAAAGTAGAGTTGAAAGTACTGACAGTCAGATGAACTCTGATCGTATCAAATGGCAGAGCGGACACGAGGAACCAAATAGCCTACTCCGTCTAATTGGAATTTTAGTAGGTCTATCCATTTATAGGATCATAGAATCACTACAGTGCAGAAGGGGACCAGCGGCCCATAGTGTCTGCACCAACCCTCCGAAAAAGCACCCTACTCAGGCCCATGCCCCCACCCTATCTTTGGATACTAAGGAGCAATTTAGCATGACCAATCCACCTAACCTGCACATCTTTGGACTGAGGGAGGAAACCAGAGCGCCCAGAGGAAACTCGCGCAGATACGGGGAGAACGTACACATTACACACAGACAGGACCCAGGTCCCTGGTGCTGAGGCAGCAGAGCTAACCACTGTGCCTCCATGCCATCCAGTCGCTTCCAACAATCTTCTGGAACTTGGTTGTATGAAAAGCAATTTCTTTTCTTTGGTATCTGAACGTGGAAATGTGTAATATTAATGTAGCTATTAGTGCACAATTAAATCCAATGGATGAGGCCTTTAAGGTAGTTTACAGTCGCAGGAAGAGTGACAATTGCTGCCATCTCTCTGATCTGAAAAGCTGTATCTATCATGGGGACTCTTTTCCAGATTAGTTCTCAACTCTTGGCATGTTCAGGAACTGTTCATTTGCCTGATCAATTTAAATTTATTCATATAAACTGTAACTTGGTAACCTTTTTCTTCTACTCATGATTTTTAAAACAAACTATAATTTTATATCTTCCTGATGCTTTCTCATGCTGCAGGAGTGAGGTGAGGGAAATGCATAAGTTGTTATTGGAGTTGGACAAATATGTTGCCTCAAATGAGTAAGTGTACGCGTGTGATCAATTCTGCATATGGTTGAAAATTGCACACCTCTGTCTTTGGAACTGGACACAGCAGTAAATTGTTTAAGCCACTGCAGGCCTTTCTGCTGTCTATTAAGTGATATGTCAAAGATGAATAACTGATTCATGGAGTTTACATGATATAAAAGGACTGGTTCAATGTGATGATTCAGTTCCAATATGCCACTGCCAGAACATGCATCGGAATAATGGCAGACTTGAGATTATTTGCATATACAAAGAAAGATACAGCACAGGAACAGGCCCATCGGCCCTCCAAACCTGGGCCGATCATGATACCCTAACTAAAAAAAAACTTCTGCCCTTACTCTGTCTGTATCCCTCTATTTCCTCCCTATTCATGTATCCAACCAGATGTCTCTTAAGTGTTGCTAATGTGGCTGCTTCTCTCACATCCTCTGGCAGCATGTTCCAAGCACCCACCACTCTTGTGTGGAAAACCTACCCCGCACATCTCTCTTAAACTTTCCCTCTCTAACCTTGAACCTGTGCCCCCTTGTAATTGACACTTCCGCACTTGGAAAAAGCCTCTGACTATCCACCCTGTCTATGCCTCTCATAGTTTTGTATACCTCTATCAGGTCTCCCCTCAGCTTCTGACAATCCTAGTTTATTCAACCTCTCCTCATAGTTGACACCATCAAAGAACAAAGAAAAGTACAGCACAGGCCCTTCGGCCCTCCAAGCCTGTGCCGGCCATGCTACCCATCTAAACTAAAATCTTCTACACTTCCGGGGTCCATATCCATCTATTCCCATCCTATTCATGTATTTGTCAAGATGCCCTTTAAATGTCGCTATCGTCCCTGCTTCCACCACCCCCTCTGGCACCGAGTTCCAGGCATCCACTACCCTCTGTTTTTTAAAAAAAACTTGCCTCGTTCATCTCCTCTAAAAGTTACCCCTCGCACATTCTAAGCTATGCCCCAACGTAATTGACCACTCTACCCTGGGGAAAAAGCCTCTGACTATCCATGCTGTCTATGCCCCTCATAATTATGCAAACCTCTAACAAGTCACCCCTCAACCTCCAATGTTCCAATGAGAACAAATGGAGTTTATTCATCCTCTCCTCAAAGCTAATGCCCACCATACCAAGCAATATCCTGGTAAATCTCTTCTGCACCCTCTCCAAAGCCTCCACATCCTTCTGGTAGTGTGGCGACTAGAATTGAACACTATACTCCAAGTGTGGCCTAACCAAGGTTCTACACAGCTGCAACATGACTTGCCAATTTTTATACTCTACCCCCAGCCAATGAAGGCAAGCATGCCGTATGCCTTCTGGACTACCTTCTCACCTGTTTTGCCACTTTCAGTGACCTGTGGACCTGTACACCTAGATCTCTCTGACTGTCAATACCCTTGAGGGTTCTACCATTCACTGTATATTCCCTACCTGTATTAGACCTTCCAAAATGCATTACCTCACATTTGTCTGGATTGAACTCCATAACTCCTCGACCAGGCAACATCCTGGCAAACCTTCTCTGCATCCTCTCAAAACCTTCCATGTCCTTCTGATAATGTAGTGACCAGAGCTACACGCAATACTCCAAATGCAGCCTACCCAAGGTTTTATATAGCAGATCTGCATATCATAAGAGGTCAGCTAAGCAATCATAGCTTTGGAGCCTCTGGGAATTAGAGGCCACAACAGGTTTTTTATCAGGCTACACACAAAATTGTTCATGAAGTTGCTACCTACACGGTCCCTAACTTCTGCTTCCCTGTGGAGTAGGTTCCTGTTGCTCCACCAGACATCCACTGAACATGTTTCAAAACGCACTCTCCAATTCTCATCATTCTTCATGGCTAATTGTAGTTACCGCTTTCTTTCCCCTGCACCCCACAGTCTATCCTTTGCTCGCTCATCATCTCTGCTGTCTTTCTTAATCTGTCTTCACCTCCGACTTCAATGACTTGCATTTACAGAGAATAGTTAATAAAGAAATTCCCACAGTGCTTCACAGGTCCAATCTGACAAAATAAGTGCGAGGCCAAAGAATGATATATTAGGGGGGTGACAATAAGCTTGAGCAAAGAAGTAGGGTTCAAAAGCAATCTTAAAAGCTTTGAAGGGGGTTTATGGAAGGCTTTTCATCGACCCCAGGTGACTGAAAACAGAACTGTCAATAGTGGGGCAAAGGAATGTAGGGTTTCATGGTGGCGTGGGGGAGGGGTTGGAAGTCAGAGAAAATTATGGAGAACTTTGAGACTGAAGGACTTGCAAAACCAGGGGTGTGAAACAATGAATGGTTGAGAATTTTAACTAAAAGAGCCAACACAAATTAGCTAGGATTGGAGAGATAGATGAGTGGGAATTGATACAAGATAAATGTATAGACAGCAGGATTTTGAATGACTGAAAGATTATAGAGAATGGGAAGCCAGAAAAGGAGATATTTGAGTATGTAGGTGACATAGCAAATTGAGAATTTCAGTAGCAGAATGCCTGAAGCAGGGGCAAGTGTTATGGTCCCAGTTGATGTTACTACTGGATAGAAAGTTTCCAGAATGGAACTCTGGCTCAAAAGACCAAAACGTTTTTACCTTTTTTGAAGAAAATGTGGATGAATAGTCACAGGACTGCCAATTAGCTTTGAACAACAATGAAAACATTTATTAAACATTAAAATGTGACTACAATACAATACTCCTTCACTTGCACTACAAATGTACGCATATTCTTAGGATAATGCAGGTTACAAAATATATCCGCGCTATAATGTTCTCAGTAAATACAGTCCCTGCGAACCAGTAGGCCAACTGTGGTCAGACACTGCCCCACTCTGAAACCAAGTGACAGGTGTGGATTTCTCTTCAAATTATTTTTCTCCCCCCCCCCCGGATAATTATCACACAAGTGTTTCCAAACTCCACTTTCAAAAAGACCCACCTTAGAATCTTCCTCCACACAATGCTTTCTCTCAACTGTTTTCAGCAAGATTCCATGTCCAGGATCTCCTTTCAGTATTCTTCTGCCTTAAATTGCTGCTTGCATTCAAGCTTCCATGTAATCTCATGTAACCAGTGATGCCAATGGGGCACTACTGCTGTACCAAGGTCACCAATCTTAGGGTGGCTTTAAATATCTGGCTGCTCATCCTCCAACTTTACCAGGTCTGCACGTTTTAGCTCTGAATTTAGCTTCCATGAACAGTACCTTTTTTAAATTGCAGTTCCATTAGTCCCTATTACTTCATTCCTGCTGGGATTTGTTTACATTCCCTGGTTTCGAGAACTATCTGTTCAGTTTTGGGGCTTGCTTTCTTCTCATTACTCCATTCTTTCTTCTGCTTATGGCAAAGCTGATTCCACTCTTCCTTGGGTGCAGTTAAAATGAAAGTCAAAAAGTCTTTCTAACTTAAAGGTGGTCCTTTGTTGCTAAGCAACATCTCAGTCTTTCTTTAAGCTCTAGTTTACTTTTCATGTCGTAAACTCTTAAATTACAATGCAGACAATTTGAAACAAAACCAAAGCCCCAATACATGCAAACACCATTGTTTAATCCCTTTCTCAAATTAAATTTTTAAAATTAAAATCCCTTAAATATACACCTTATTTCTAGTAACCAACAATACAAACATAGATTACATAAAGCTACCTCTGCTTACTGACACAAGGCAGTTAATACTATGGAAGTTGAAGAGGTGGATCTCTGTATTTTGCCCTTTGCTTCCTCCCTATTCCCCACGCCGCCCCCTCTATATTGTTTTCATTATTCCCCCTTTCTCTAAACATGCCTCCACTTTAAATATAAAAAGGTATTTGATGAGAGAATATGATTGCATATGTTCAAAAGTATTGAGTAACAGCACAAGTTTGCCAGTACAGGATCTGGAAGTGAGCTTGGCAAATGTACTTGCTAAATTAGGTCAACAACTACTTTAACCAGACTTGAGAGCTTGCTTTTGAAGAATCTTTTTAAGGGTGGGCAAAAAAGGGTGGAAGGCATATTATTAGAGTGATAATTCCAGGCTCTGACTGTTGGCAGGAAAATATTTCTGAAAGAATTGTGCTGAGCACAGTTGACTCTCCCTAGGATTGGAAGGCAGCACATGTAGGAGTTGAATTTAAAGAGCAACAGAGCTGACCAGGGCAAACTAATCTAATATCAGTGAATAAGTTAATGGGATATATTCTAGTGGGATGCAGGAGGCTTATACAAAATGAGCTTAATTATGAAGTGCATGTATTTCAAACTAGACCATCCTACCTGGTGCAACTTCTCTTTTTTCTGAGACCATTACATAGACTAATTGTGACATTCTCTCTGATGAAGCTTTCAGAAAGCTATTAGCCAAGTACATGTAAAATACTTCCAACAGAAGTCTTGGGGATAATATGAGATTGAATGGCAATGAAAGTTTAAAAACAAAATGTACGCACACACGTTCATTAGAAGTAATTACAAACTGGGATTGAATGGAGTTGCAGAAGAATGAAATCTGCATAGTAAATGAGAACAGATTTGCTGAAACAGAAGTAGGGTGTGGGAGAGACTGATAATTGTGCAAATATGACAAATAAAACTTGATACTTACTGTAAAGTATTCACCCATTCTGTCTTATGTGGCTATCAATAGCCAATTATTAGAAAGTAATTAGAACAGTGAAATTTGCGTCAAGTCCATAAAATATTTTTTATACAGAAATGTAGCAGAGCAATTGGAGTCCTATAACCAAGGCTGTGAAATATAACAGGGTAGAAATTTGTGCAAAGACTTCACAGAACATATTTTGAACACAGTAAGAAGTCATACAACACCAGGTTAAAGTCCAACAGGCTTGTTTCAAAGGTGGACCTGAGGAAGGAGCAGTGGTCCGAAAGCTAGTGATTTGAAACAAGCCTGTTGGACTATAACCTGGTGTTGTAAGACTTGTTACTGTACTCACCCTAGTCCAACGGTGACATCTCCACATCAGATTTTGAACATGCTGTTTAGCTCCAGATGGGCTGATTTTAACTTTCTCCACACAGTTGGAACAGAGTAGCAGCAGACCCAAAATTGGAGTGCTGTACTTTCCATCTATGTTCTGAACGTATATGCCACTCTTTTGCCCGTAAAGTGGTGGTAATCCATGCAGATGGGAAGGCAATCTGGAGAAGATCCTCGACACTATTCCTATGCAGCAGGTTGCAATGGAGAGATCACTGGCAACTCCAAAAGGGAGAGAAAAACAGCTCTAGCATTATTGGGGCTACATTTTTCTCCCAACAAGGTTTGTATTACTGGCGGCACAGAAGCACAGTGGTTAGCACTGTCGCTTCACAGCACCTGGGTCCGAGGTTCGATTTCCGGCTTGGGTCACTGTCTCTGCGGAGTCTGTATGTTCTCGCCATGTCTGCGTGGGTTTACTCTGGGCTCTTCAGTTTCCTCCCATCGTCCAAAGACGTGTTTGTTAGGTGAATTGGACATTCTGAATTCTCCCTCCGTGTGCCCGAGCAGGCGCTGGAGTGTGGCGACAAGGGTAGTTTCATGGTAGCTTTATTGCAGTGTTAATGTAAGCCTATAAAGATTATTATTAATATTTGAAAGCTTGGCTTCACCGTATATCACCCCCCCCCATGCAAATTTTGCAAATTAGAAGAATCTGTTTCACAATTAAAAGCATTCCCACAGTACCGTGTTGAGCAACTCAAGTCTTTGCCGCTGTGTATTATAAAGAAGTCCATTATTAAGTACCTACTTGCATTCTATTGCCAGTAGATTGCAAAAGAACAGCAAGTGAAATTGTTCGATCTGATTGTTCTTTTTGTACTCTGACTGGATTAGCTGATGACTTTATTTGAAGAGTGGATGTCTGCCAGGAAGGGAGATTGTCCATGCCTGTGTATTTTTTTCTTGCGGCATTCACTGAGCTCTAATGACATTGCGTTTGGTTGACTTTGATAATCTTAAAAAGTGATGAAAATTGAGTCTTGAAAATCACAGCAATGCCCTTGCACTCTGTCAGAATTGGAGAGCAACTTTTATTAGTCCTTTTGAATTTCTTAAGTACAAAGTCACATTTCCACAAGTCTTATTCAAGATTACCACGTTCACAGTAGGGAAATAATGATGTATTTGAAAGGTACATTAGTGTCTGTGAAAAGCAAATTCATAAAATCAAACCACATTTCTACTGAAACAACTGAGTTTAAAACAATAGAAAAATAGAACATTAACAATTGAATAATTGTGTTGCTTATTAAATGTTTAATTGATGATTTCTTTCAACCTGACAACCATTATTTCCATTGATTTCTGCAGAGCCATTTGATGAGGGCTTAGTGACCCTGCACTCTTGTAGATGCTTCCATTGTCTTTAATTTTTGTGGTCTGACCAAATTTTATGGATCACCAAACTTACTGTAACAGCAAGATTTACTTGACAGAACTATGGTGTCAATTAATTTCCTATCGGAGTGACATGGTTGAATGGAAATTGAACTATCAATCATGTTTTTAAAAAATTAAGATGGGACGAGAGAAAGCAGAAAGGAACTGAGTTTTCATTTTGTAATACATCTACACAGAGCAACTGTTCTCACCACTTTATCAAATCCATGGCATGCTCTGTTTATTGCTTTTGATTTGTTTCAGTCAATCATAATTATAATTATATTTCCACATAAAGATGTCATTAAATCAGAAAATGCAACCAAGCACCAAAACAAAGTACTAGCAGCAGGGCACAACAATAGTCCGGCTCCCCCAAGCCCCCCTCCACTTGCCTTAAAATGTAAGAAACTGCAACCTTTATTGGAAACTAGTTGAGCTTAAAATATATCATATCAATATGAATTTCTATGCTAAAACAGTGTTCATAGTATGTAGTTTATTCCATAGTGAATGCTTATAACAATTCCTTACTTACTGAGCCTTATTGGTGAGATAGTGGGATAATAAGGCCAGGAGTCTCCCGCGATCAGCAGGGCGGCCCGTACCGGCGCCAAAGAGTTGTGTGAACCATTCTGTCGTCGGGCCGCCCGGAAGGTGCGGAATCCTCTGCACGTCCGGGGGCTAGGCTGGCGCCGGCGTGGTTGGCACCATGCCAACCGGCATCGAAGGGCCTCCGCCGGCCGGTGCAAGTTGGTGCATGCACAGGACCGCCAGCGTGTTCTGGTGCATGCCAGAACCGCTGGTGTGTTTCCTACGCATGCGCCGGGGGTTTCTTCTCCGTGCCGGCCATCGCGGAGCCTTACGGAGGCCAGCACGTAGGGAAAGAGTGCCCCCACGGCACAGGCCCACCCGCAGATCGGTGGGCCCCGATCGTGGGCCAGGCCCCTGAGGGCCCCGCTAACCGCCCTGCAAGCCAGGTCCCACCTGCATGGTCCTTGTCTATTTTACGCCGGCAGGACTGGCAATAACTCAGAATTGCCATGGCGGGCCACTGCCAACGGCCCCCAACCGGCGCGGCGCGATCCCCGACCGAAAACCGGCACCGGAGAATTCTGCAGCCGGCGTCTGAGCGGCGGGGCGGGATGCACGCCATCCCCCTGCGGTTCTCCCACCCAGCGGGGGTGGTCGGAGAATCACGCCCTGAAGTGTTGATGCCGGGACTGAATCGGTGGACTTCTACAACAAAATTGGCGTTGGTCCCGGAGTAATTCATGATATATTAATGGGCTAGCGCCAGGTGGAACTCAAGCAATTGATATGAAAAACGGTCTCCAATTCGATGGGGTCGGGATTGTCACTCGAGAGGCTGAGCTGCAGCCACATATTAGCATTCCACTCTCCACACACACTTCATCCCAGCCAACCAGATGGCAGCAGGAAGAGCAGCACCCCGGTTCTTGGATGTAGAGATCAAGATCCTCTTGGATGCTGTGGAGGAGAGACTGGCCATCCTGTTCCCCAGGGTGGGAAGGAGACTGCCACCCACCACCATACACCAGGCCTGGGTGCAGGTTGCAGAGGCCGTGAGCCCCACCGACAGGATTGAACAGCAGTTCCGGAAGAACCAACATCACGTGGAACTTGAGCAGTTCAATTGAAAAACGGTGTCCGATTTGATGGGGTGAGGATTGCCACTCAGGTTGACGAGCTGCAGCCACATATTAGCACTCCACTCCTCAGACACACTCACCCCAGCAAACAAGATGGCAGCATGCAGAATGGCACCCTTGTTCACGGATTCAGAGATCAAGATCCTGCTGTATGCGTGGAGAATGGGCGAGCCACCCTATTCCCTAGGGTGGGCATGAGGCAGCCACCCACCGCTGGGCAGGTGGCAGAGGCTGTGAGTGCCTTGGGACCCACTGATGGGACTGGACAGCAGTCCTAGAAGAAGTTGAATGACCTCGGGGTGAGAGTCAGCAGCTTACCCCCTGACACCAACCACCGTCCCTCACACCTGTAATTTCAACCCCCACCCCCCACACCCAAACCCTGAGGGCAACCAAATCTCACCCACTGTCAGTGCGAGCACTTCTCAACCTGCACCACATGTCAGCATCCATACTGCCCGCCATTGCTGGGTGCCCTTGCGTCAAAGGCCACCAGCTGCCCACCCCACTGTCTCCGCCTCCCGTCCCCACCCCCACCCCAGGCGAAGGTGCCGCATAACAGCAGAGAGAGAGAGAAAACTGGAATGGGACCGATAGACCTGTGGCCCCTGACTGACGCAGAGCAGTGGGCACTGGACTGGACCTCGTCAGTAGGCCTGAAGAGAGGGCAGTCACCGAGACGGAATCGGCATCTGGCAAACAAGTGAACCTCCACTGACTTGCAGTGGCACGTGGGGCACCGCCACCACCTCACCCTGTGATCCAGTCATGCGTCATATCTTGTAGGGTCATGTGGCAACGATGCGGGGCCTTCTGGTGACCCGTCCATTAGCCCAACCCCAAGAAGATTCCAGCGACGAGGTAGCAATAGACAGCAAAGAGAGCACCCAAATGCCAGCCCGTGACACGCCGGAGCACCAGTCTATGGACGACACCGACTTCCCGTCATACCCCCCACGATCCGAGAGACACACTCCTCGGTTGGACGTGTTAGTGAAGAGGGACCTGGGGCACTGTTTTCTGCTCACCATACATGTGCAGTGGTACAGTGGGTGGAATCCCCAGGGGGCGAACGGTCGGAGGCGCCCTGAGCTCAGGGACTAGCTGCTGTCCAGATGGGTCTCGGCCGTCTGGAAAGGGCAGTCACATTGATGATGGAGATGCAGATACAGAGCCAGGGATTACATGAGGGGTTCTCTGCAACAATCTAGTGCCTGCAGATGCAGTTAGAAAAGTCCAACCCCCTGCAGGGACAGGAAGCGGTGCGAACCATGTCTGCCACCCAGGCCAACACCACACGGGTGGCGTCTGCGGTGGAGGCCTTTGGGTGAAGGTATCGCCCGTGGGTCAGGATGTCCAAGGCATTGGGCTAATGTGCCAGTGGTGGCCAAGGCACAGGCAGCTGTGTACCAGGACCATCTGGACATTGCAGCGGCACTCCAGAGCTTGGCCCAGTCACAACGGGTTATGGCTGAGGGCGTTAATGCCATTGCCAGGCGCTGGCCCCCTCTCTCCCCTCCCCCCACCCCCCCGCCCCCCCACCCACCAGTATCGTCTTTAGCGCATCAAATGGGCAGCAGGCAGAACAGGGTGGTACCACACCACCTGGGACCAGTCGATCCAGAGTACAGCTACCAAAGGGAACCCAGATCACAGGGCGGGAGTCACAGCAGGCTACCTTTAACCCTGATGTACCACCTGGGCATCCACCTAGATGTACTGTTAAGGCCAGAAAGGTAGACACCAGTTAAGCTGGCATGGGTGCAGCGGTAGGGGCTAGGGCACGAAGTGTGTTAGAGATGTTCACCTGTGATGTTCAAAATAAACGCCTGTGCCAGGGTGGGATAGGCTGTTTGTGCCGTCGGACAGGCACCCCAGTCGGCAAACTTGAGGCGGTTAGAGCATCCCGTGTGTACTGGCCCTGGCGCACACATTGTGCGGCCTCCTCTACCTGCCCCATGCCGTGTCCATCCTCCATGCCGTTTATCCCTCTCCTCCAGCAGGTCTCCCCTCTGCTGCATGATGTTGTGGAGGATGCAGCAGGCCACCACGATGTGGAAGGTTCTCTTAGCGCCATATTGTGGGGCCCTCCAGAGCGGTCCAGGTACCTGATCGGCATCTTCAGGATGCCGATACACTGCTCAATCATGTGCCTGGTCGCTGCATGGGCGACGTTGTTGTAGGTCTCTATATCCACCTGTGGCTTCCAGATAGGCACCATCAGCCACGATCACAGCAGATAACCCCTGTCACCCAAGAGCCAATTCGTTGCACAGAGGTGCGCCTCGAAGATGTCAGGAACCGTCGAGTGTGCTAGGATGAAGGTGTCATGCACACTGCCCGGGAATCGGGCGCAGATGTACATGATGTGCAGCTTGTGGTCACACACCAGCTGCACGTTCATCGAGTGGAACACGTCCTGGATCTGGGGCATCCTGATGATTGTGGTGAATTCTGCTGCCCGGGCATCCGGGTGGGCTGGGTCCACATTGAATTTGACATTGTGCCAACTGGGCATACAGGGCCTCTGACGGCGCAGATGGACCTGTGTACTAAGGTCTGAGATCCCAGACGGGTTCCCATTCAATGCCTCGAAGAACCCCGTGGTGTAAAGGTTCAGGTCGACCGTCCCCTTTATGGCCACCATATCCCTGCGGTTCCAGGTGCACCTGTTGGACGGCCAGTTGTCCATCTGCAACGACTGGCTCCTCATACTCTGGGGCAAGCTCTGCCGCTGCAGGGTCTTCCCCAAGCAGCTCTTGCTCGTACAGCCTCAGTGCACCCCAAGGGTTGTAGCGGCCAGGATGAAGGCCACCATTCCTGGTTGGATTCTGAAGTCCATTCTCTGCAGGGGGTGAAAGGCAGACATGTTTGCATGGTGCGCATCCCCATGCCCAACCACTTCCAACGGGCTCCATGGTGGCTCCAGCCTGCACTGCAGCCCCTGCCCCGCATGTCCCCCACACACATTACCACAGCACCCTGCCCTTTGCACCGCACCCGTAGCCCCATCGGTGCCCAGCACCACAGAGGCCTCTGGCCATAGCCCGCATCACTGCTAGCAGGGATGCTGGTGGCTGGCCATACCCTTTCCAAGGGTATGCGCTCTGGCCCCCGTCGGCATCATCTCTCCTGTAGGGGCTAGTGTGGGCATCCCCCTCTGGTGGTCCGCGTAATACCCCACCATTGGGTGGCACCTGGTGGGGGGGGATGGTAAGGGGGAGGAGATTTGTCGGGTGGGGGTATCCATACCCATACAGCCAGTGTCCCACTGTGCAACCACAGTGCTTTGCAGGCTGCGGCAATGCAGTCCGTGCCTGGACACCTCGGTCCAAGGGACTCATCCTGATCCCACAGCCCATCACCTGGTCGCCCTGCGCTACTCGTCCCTGGCCCTGGCTGAACCCCCCTCCTCCCCCGACCCCAGCCAGCCATGCCAGTTCCACCCAATCGCATTTCGTGCTTCTGCCGTCATTGGACGTAGAATCCCGCCCATTGTTTGAAGTAAAGAAATAATTTAGCATTAAAATAAATAGCTCATTAGGTTTTCGGGTATGAAAATTAGTTCATGTGGATTTTCACAAACTATGCAGCCCTTAATAATGGAGAGAAAATAACTATCTTTAGTTCACACGTTGCAGAAATGAAAGACAAGGCGCGTGATTCTCTGTGCGGCGCACCTCTGCCGGCAGTGGGATTCTCCATCCCGCCAGCCAGCCAATGGGGTTTCCCATTGTGGGCAGCCCCATGCCGTCGGGAAATTCTCAGGCGTGGGTGCGCTGCTGGTGCAACAGAGAATCCCGCCAACGGAGAATCCAGCCCAAGAACATCTTATATAGTTGAAGAAGAATTTAGGTAAACAATTAAAATATTGTATTGATTTAGGAATTATGATTTTGGAATTATCTGGAACAATGATCCCCATAAGAGAGTTGCATATGTGAATACATTGGGTAATTTGGATACCTTCCCCTGGTTGGGGAGCTGATATTCTGCAAGGAGCATGGGGATGTCGAGCGTTCTTACCCCTGTGTCCCGGGTGGGATAATGTACCGGGTAAAATCCTAGATAATTGCAAAACAAAAGTAAGTCTCCTCGGGCTTTGCTTGGTCAAAGGAAGCGTAATTTTCTTTTTAGTTGAGTCTGTTGTAACAGAAAAAGTGAGGGGTTACAATGCCATCAAAAACCACAGGCGGTTTTATAATATGGGGACTTTTTTTATGTGCAAAATTGTCTGGAGGATGTACAAATAATGGCAATAGCTTAACCATCTGAATTGCCTTTGATTTCATTGGATTGTGGCAACCAAGACAAAATGTCTAACTTGTGCACAGGTACCTTTAATAAATTTAGAGTACCCAATTTTTTTCCAATTATGGGGCACATTAGTGTGGCCAAACCACCTACCCTGTATATCTTTGGGTTGTGGGAGCGAAACCCATGCAAACGCAGGGAGAATGTGCAAACTCCACACGGACAGTGACCCAGAGCCGGGATCGAACCTGGGACCTCGGTGCCGTGAGGCAGCAGTGCTAACCACTGTGCTGCCCCATGCACAGGTACCTTATGACATCCGCCTTGAGTAGCATTTTGGCTTGGAAATTGCCCTGCAATGCTTCACAATGTTGTGATAAAAGCTCATCGTATTCTGATCTTATTCGATCTGTTAGTGTTAACGGCAATGTTTAAGTTTGCAAAAAACATTAATATTAGAATGTAATCTGGAATTAGTTTGAATCGCTTCTTTTATTCACGTGTAAGAATTTGTAATTCATTGACAGAAAATATTGCGATAAATGTGTTAGATATGCCTCTGTTACAGAATTTCATCAAAGTCAGTTGGCACATGATTCAAATGTGTTATTTAGTGCCAGCATGCAAGGTGAAAGCAAGTGTTTTTTGTCAGCTTTTGAATTCTTCACTGTATAATATATGTATATTAATTTTAGATGATCTGTGCAATCTGTAGTAATGTATCTAGTTTCACAATACCCCTTCTGAAGCATTTGACATTCAGCTTTATGGAAAACTTAACTGGTATCATGGAGTAGTGACTGCATCTTTTGCATCAATTTCAAATGTTTTTTTCAGCTCCATAATTCACAGTTGTGTAGTTAATACTATTAATCATTGCGTATCTAATCAAATCAAGTTGTGCACTGCACCATAAACTCAGTTACCAGGGATTCAAGTAAAGCATTAGTTATATTTATGTGTGTCCTTGTGACTTCACTCCTTTATTGCATTGCACAATCTGCATCAATATAAAATTGAAATTTGCTCATCTCAATGTTTTTGCAGGATAGCTTGCCAATCAATGTTTTATAATGAATGTACTAGCTATGTCTTAATTTATTTGAAGGAAGATTCACTTGGAGAAACAGCGATATTTAAAATTGCCTATTGTGATCATTAATATTGCAAGAATATTCTTAACATGATTGCAAAGGTAACACAGGTGCAAAATGATTCTTGGAGCATGTTATTTGAGGGGGTCGGGGGAAGCTGTCTTCTCCATGATACACAGTTTGGGTGGTCTCAGCCCACCTGTACGACAAGTTGAACTTTTAAGAGAAACAAAAGGTGATGTTCATTGGGAGAAACAGGCTGCCGAGAAACTTCTGTGCATGATATTTTGGACTATATTTTAATGTGGACTGATCAGTACCCCAGAAACCCTTTGGTTACAAAAAACGTTTTGATCAGGGTGGCACCTTTGGACCAAGACGATCAAGGAGGTCTTGCTGTGATGCACGATCAATGACCACTAAAGCGAGGTTGTAGTCCAACTGAAGGCTTTAATAAGCTAGATGTTTCCCCCAGCAGCTCGGGTACAGAATGAGGGCTCCTGGTGCGGCACAGGTTCTTATACCCCGCCTATCAGGGCGGAGCTATTATACACTCTTGCCAATAGCAAGCATACAGGTTTTACCAATGGTACTTTAGCCTCTCAGGTACCTTAATACCTATTATACCACATTCACCCCTTGTTAAAAAAAGTCCGGCGGGGGTGGTGGCCAGAAACTACAAAACATAACAACATGGTATAATTAGTTATGGAGGTACCGTAATACCTCCGTACAGTGTTTTGTAACTATTTACAAGTCTGGTAGCTATGTACATTTGGTGTTTTATATTTACAGATTACAGTTAAAATGAAGCACTCAGTCGATCCGGGCCCCTGCTCGTCTTCTGTGATCGTTGGAGCCCCGGTGGTGACTCCGGTGGAGGCTCGGGCATCTGTGACTCCGGGAACGTGCCTTCGATCTCCATGGCAGCTTCGTCACCCCTAGACGGTGCTGGTGGGGAAAACGGCTGACCTGGGAAGGGAGTGCCTGCGGGGGGCGTCGGTGGGTGGGGGGGGGCCTAGACAGGGGTGGCGGAAGGACCGATCCTCCTGTAAGGTGCTGCAGTGGAGGTGAGAGTGGGACTGGTGGCTGGAATGTGCGTGAGGTTCCGGCGGACGGCAGGTCCCGTAGGGAGACCATATCTTGTCGGCCGTCGGGGTACGCCACGTAGGCGTACTGGGTGTTAGCATGGAGCAGATGGACCCTCTCGACCAACGGGTCCGACTTGTGCGCCCGCACGTGTTTTCGGAGCAGGATGGGTCCAGTTGCTGCCAGTCAGGTCAGGAGCAAGGTCCCAGAGGAAGACTTCCTAGGGAAGACGAGGAGACGTTCGTGAGGTGGCTGATTGGTGGTTGTACAAAGTAGTGAACGGATGGAGTGGAGGGCATCCTGGAGGACCTCTTTCCAGCGGGAGACTGGGAGGTTCCTGGACCGTAGGGCCAGTAGGACGGTCTTCCAGACCGTTCCGTTCTCCCTCTCTACCTGTCCGTTACTCTGGGGGTTGTAACTGGTCGTCCTGCTCGAGGCGATGCCCTTGCTGAGCAGGTATTGACGCAGTTCGTCGCTCATAAAGGAGGACACCCTATCACTATGTATGTAAGCGAGGAACCCGAACAGTGCAAAGATGCTGTGGAGGGCCTTGATGACGGTGGAGGCGGTCATATCGGGGCAGGGGATGGCGAATGGGAACCGGGAGTACTCGTCAATCATGTTCAGGAAGTACATGTTGCGGTCGGTGGAGGGGAGGTGGCCTTTGAAGTCCATGCTGAGGTGTTCAAAGGGACGGGATGTCTTTATCAGGTGCACTCTCTCTGGCCGGTAGAAGTGCGGTTTGCACTCCGCGCAGATTTGGCAGTCCCTGGTGGCTGTCCTGACCTCCTCGATGGAGTAGGGCAGGTTGCGGGTCTTGACGAAATGGAAAAAGCGAGTGGCCCCAGGTGGCAGAGGTCCTCGTGGAGGGCTCGGAGGCGGTCCACTTGTGCGGTGGCAATTGTGCCGCGGGACAGGGCGTCAGGAGGCTCATTTAGCTTCCCGGGATGATACAAGATCTCGTAGTTGTAGGTGGAGAGTTCGATCCTCCATCGCAAGATCTTATCATTTTTTATCTTGCCCCGCTGTGCATTATCGAACATGAAAGCCACCGACCGTTGGTCCGTGAGGAGGGTGAATCTCCTGCCGGGCAGATAATGTCTCCAATGTCACACAGCTTCTACTATGGCCTGGGCCTCCTTTTCGACTGAGGAGTGGCGGATTTCGGAAGCATGGAGGGTATGGGAGAAGAAGGCCACGGGTCTGCCCGCTTGGTTGAGGGTGGCCACCAGAGCTACGTCGGACGCATCGCTCTCGACCTGGAAGGGGAGGACTTGTCGATGGCGTGCATCGTGGTCTTTGCAATGTCTGCTTTGATGCGGCGGAAGGCCTGGTGGGCCTCTATCGACAGGGGAAAAACTGGATTGGATCAGGGGACGGGCCTTGTCCGCATAGTTGGGGACCCACTGGGCGTAGTAGCTAAAAACCCCTCGGCAGCGTTTTAGGGCCTTAAGAGCAGTGAGGGAGGGGGAACACAATAAGGGGGCGCATGGTTTCAGGGTCGGGGCCTATAATTCCATTTCGCACTACGTAGCCGAGAATGACTAGTCGGTCGGTGCTAAACACACATTTATTCTTATTGTATGTTAGGTTAAGGATTTTAGCGGTCTGGAGAAATTTTCGGAGGTTGGTGCCATGGTCCTGCTGGTCGTGGCCGCAGATGGTGACATTATCGAGACACGGGAATGTTGCCCGTAAACCGTACCGGTCCACCATTCGGTCCATCTCGCGCTGGAAGACCGAGACCACGTTAGTGACACCAAAGGGAACCCTTAAGAAGTGATAGAGCCGCCCGTCTGCCTCGAAGGCAGTGTATTTGCCGTCACTAGTGCGGATGGGGAGCTGGTGGTAGGCGGACTTGAGATCCACTGTGGAGAAGACCTTATAATGCACGATCCTGTTTACCAGGTCGGATATGCGGGGGAGCGGGTATGCGTCCAGCTGCGTAAACCTGTTGATGGTCTGACAGTAGTCGATGACCATCCTATGCTTCTCCCCGGTCTTTACCACTATTACTTGAGCTCTCCAGGGGCTGTTACTGGCTTCAATGACCCCTTCCCTCAGTAGCTTATGGACCTCTGACGTAATAAAGGTCCGGTCCTGGGCACTGTAGCGTCTGCTCCTGGTGGCGACGGGTTTGCAATCCGGGGTGAGGTTCGCAAACAGGGAAGGCGGGTCGACCTTAAGGGTCGCGAGGCCGCAGACAGTAAGGGGGGGTATAGGGCCGCCCAATTGGAAGGTCAGACTTTGAAGGTTACACTGGAAGTCTAAACCGAGGAATGTAGCCACGCAGAGGTGGGGAAGGACGTAGAGACGGAAATTTTTGAACTCCCTTCCCTGGTCTGTGAAGTTTGCTACACAAAACCCCTTTATCTCCAGTGAGTGGGAACCGGAGGCCAGTGAGATGTTTTGATTAACAGGGTGGATGAGGAGGGAACAGCGCCTTATCATGTCGGGGTGGATGAAGCTCTCCGTGCTCCCAGAGTCAATTAAGCAGGACGTCGTGTGCCCGTTGATGAAAATGGTTGTCGTAGCGGTTGAGAGTGTTTGAGGTCGAAATTGATCCAGAGTCACCGAGGCCAATCACAGTAGGGAATTCTGTTCAGGCAGTGTGTGGTCGGCCGAGCTGGGGTCCTGGGGGTTCATCCAAAATGGCATCTCCCATAGGTCGCATATGGCCGGGGGTGCACAAAATGGCGGCGCCCATCCCTCAAGCGTGGCGTCCATGGAACAAGATGGCGGCGCCCAGGGTCCGCTCGTGGCCCTGGTATATGGGGGTGGCGGCGACAGCTGGCCACACGGGGCCCGTGGAGAAGTATTCGCCGCTGGAGACCGCGGCCACCGCTCGGGCCTGACATACCCCCACGAAATGGCCCTTTTTGCTGCATCCTTTGCAGGTGGATGCGTGGGCTTGGCAGCGCTGGCGGGGGTGCTTGGCCTGCCCGCAAAAGTAGCAGCGGGACCCCTTGGGGTTGCCAGGCCGCCTTGCAGTGCAGGCCTGCGGGGGAACGGGGGAAGTCTCGGGGTCGGCCGCTGCGGGGTTCCACGCTGCCCAGGGGGCTGCCGCGCGGTCGGGAACGTCGGAGCGGGCATTCCTGGAGGCCACGTCCAGGGAGCCTGCAAGGGCCCGTGCCTCCCTGAGACCCAGGGTGTCCTTCTCTAACAGGCGGATTTGTGATGAAAGCATACCTGCCACGAAAGTTCCAGACTAAGAGTTCCGTGTGTTCGCTCGCCGAAACTTGCGGGCAGTTGCAGGTTCTTCCCAGCACCAGGAGTGCGCGGTAGAATTCCTCCAACGATTCCCCAGGGGTTTGCCGTCTTGTTGCAAGCAGGTGCTGGTCATAGACCTGGTTTACCGGGCAAATGTAGTGTCCTTTTAGCAGCTCGTTTGCTGCATCAAAGTCTTCCGCTTCCTCGTTGAAGGTGTAACTCTCCCGCTTCCTCACTGAGGGTGTAAATCTCCATGCTCACCCCTGAGTGCAGGACATGCAGTTTCTGCTCTCCCTTGGGTGCATTTTCGGCCGTCTCGAGATACCCTTTAAAACACGCCAGCCAGTGCCACTGAGTTTGCCGCATGGGGGCTAAGTTGCAGACACTCCGGCTTGATTCGGAGCTCCATCCTTTCTTCTTAAAAATCTAGCTCATTAAATTGATGCACGATCAATGACCACTAAAGCGAGGTTGTAGTCCAACTGAAGGCTTTAATAAGCTAGATGTTTCCCCCAGCAGCTCATGTACAGAATGAGGGCTGCTGGGGCGGCACGGGTTCTTATACCCCGCCTATCAGGGCGGAGCTATTATACACTCTAGCCAATAGCAAGCATACAGGTTCTACCAATGGTATTTTAGCCTCTCCGGTACCGTAATACCTATAATACCACATGCTGGAAAATGTATCAGTCCTAGTTGGAGCAGATCCAATTGATCTGCAGTTAACCAAGACTGATTGCCTCGGGGTAACTGTGTGCATTCCAGAATTACTTTGTAGCTTTTTCTTCATAAAAGTGGTTGAACTTTCAGTGAGATTGAGAATTACAACTGACAATTTCTCACAGACTGTTACATACCCTTGTTCAGACATTTTCTGTCTTTGCATTAATCTTTTCTGTCACTTCTGTCTATGTTTTTTTCACAAGAAAATAGTAATATTGATACTGTTGGTTTTTATTATAGCTGAATCCATTTTCAGTATAGTAAGGAACTAATTCTGTACATTTCAATCAAAACCAAAAAAAAAAATTATTGAAAATTATTAATGAGCATATGGCTCAGAATTTAACTCCAAAACCTCACCTTGATGTAAGCCTCTTCAAAAATTACTCTTTCAAATTTTCTTTTCTTGCAGTCTTGCTTAAACTTCAATATTTATGTTTTGTTGCCTCATTATTGTGGTTTGAGCAATTTAGAGTTGCTTTGATTGTCATCAGTGTTATGCTGACATTCTATTATTGGAAATATTGTTGGTGTCTGGAGACTAAATGTTTCCTACCAATTTAAACCAAATTGATTTATGAATTGCATAGAGTTTTATGTAATAGTTTGGATCCAATTCTATTTAATTACAACAGAAGTCTTGCATCAAAATAAATGTGAGAATGCAAAGGTAACAAGAATTGATTGAATGAATAGCTGGATTGTTTCACAATCATGCTTAATGGCAACATCAACTCTTACTTAGTTCCTCCTCTTCCCCTTCTCCCCTAACCCAAAAATTTGCATTAATGCGCTCACTTTGAAATTAATTTCGCTCTTCGGCATCTGTCTCTTCTGTCACCCTTCCCTAATTTTACATATTTGCACAAGTAAATGAAGAAATTTATGGAGTGCTTTTCACAGTCTGAGTATCACCAATTACTTCACAGCCAAATGAATTATTTTGAAGTGTAGTTATTGTTATAATATGGAGGCCCAGTCTGTGCATAGCAAGGGTCCACAAGCAGCAGTGAGAAGTAAACATTACAATGGTCATCACCCATTGTTTACGTCGGTGGATCCACTTGAACGTTATAAACCAATAAATTGGAGGATACTGCACAAAAATAAGTTGGCATTAAAAAAAGATCAATGAGGACACTGGCAGCATAACTCACCAGTTTATGCATAAACTTGTATTTTCATGTATCTAACACTTCATTTACCTCACACCACAGCTACTAATGGTCGCTGCAACTTCACCATCTGGAGGCAGATTTATGAAAAATCTCACTGTAAGAAAACAAATTATGGGGCTAAATGTGTAGGTTGTGGCTCACTCTTTCTATATACCATTCTAAGCCATTGAACTTTCAGCAGGCAGAACTAAATTGTGAACTGCAAATATATAGGGCGGCACAGTGATTAGCACTGCTGCTTCACAGCGCCAGGGTCCCAGGTTCGATTCCCAGCTTGGGTCACTGGCTGTGTGGAGTCTGCACATTCTCCCTGTGTCTGCATGGTTTCCTCCAGGTGCTCTGGTTTCCTCCCACAAGCCCCGAAGAATGTGCTGTTCGGTAATTTGGACATTCTGAATTCTCCCTCAGTGTACTCGAACAGGGGCCAAAATGTGGTGACTAGGGGCTTTTCACAGTAACTTCATTGCAGTGTTAATGTAAGCCTATTTGTGACAATAAAGATTATTATTATTATTAAATCAGTTGTTCATCTGGACAGAGTATTTAGTTATTCTGTTCAATGTTTTTTCAAAAATCCTCTTCAAAACCTAAACCCAATGGTGTCAACAGGACATGCTTTGCGGATATAAGTAATCCATAAGTTCCATCCATGTGACGACATTGGTGTGCAGAATTGATCGGTGCGTTAACTACATACTATCGAGACAAAAAGGCATACTCAAACTTAAACCTGCTGGACTAAAATTGGTGTTGCGAGCCTTCTTACTGTTGCCATTAGAAGCAATTGAACAATAATAGTAATACCCTGTACTAGATGGAAAAAGGTTGTCTGCATAATTCAGATGTGGAGATGCCGGTGTTGGACTGGGGTGGGCACACAAAGAAGTCTTATAACTCCAGGTTAAAGTCCAACAGGTTTGTTTCGAATCACTAGCTTTTGGAGCGCAGCTCCTTCCTCAGGTGAATGGCGAGGTGGGTCCCAGAAACACACATATAGACAAAGTTAATGATGCAAGATGACTCGCATTCAAAGTAAGTCTTTACAGGTCCAAACGGAGCAACTGGAGAGAGGGATATTCACAGGTTAAAGAGGTGTGAATTATCTCAAGCCAGGACAGTTAGTAGTATTTCACCCGAGGCGTGGTACATTGGCGAGACCATGTAGATGCTGCGACAACGGATGAACAGACATCGCGCGACAATCGCCAAGCAGGAATGTTCCCTACCAATCAGGAATGTTTCCTTCCAGTCAGGGAGCACTTCAGCAGTCAAGGGCATTCAGCCTCTGATCTTCGGGTAAGCATTCTCCAAGGCAGCCTTCAGGACGCGACAATGCAGAATCGCCGAGCAGAAACTGATAATCAAGTTCCGCACACATGAGTATGGCCTCAACCGGGACCTTGGATTCATGTCCCATTACATTCACCCCCACCATGTGACCTGGGCTTGTGAAATCCTACCAACTGTCCTGGCTTGAGACAACTCGCACCTCTTTAACCTGTGATTATCCTTCTCTCCAGTCACTCCATCTGGACCTGTAAAGACGTAATTACCTGCAAAGACTCTCATTCAAATTATTGTCTTGCACCATTAACTTTTTATGTGTATATGTTTCTGGAGCCCACCTTTTCATTCACCTGAGGAAGGAGCTGTGCTCCGAAAGCTAGTGTTTCGAAATACACCTGTTGACTTTAACCTGGTGTTGTAAAACTTCTTACTGTACATAATTCAGGCGCAGAGGTCTACAAGAATGTTGTGGCATTTTAATATTAATTCGTTGTTACAGGTATTCACCAAACTTATGCCAGTCAGCTCATCAAACTGAGCGTGGACAATTGGTAGCTCATTGAAATTATCAATTTATTCACAGCAAACCGTGATTAAAAGCTTGAATATGTTAAGTGGATCATCTTAGCTCTGCAATAGTGTAATTTAAGTCAACAGCTTTTTAAAATAATCTGCACTAATAACGTTGGCTAATTATGTGTTAAAGAATTCAGCAGGCATAGGGAAAGTGGGAATATATCAACTATACCATTCAACATTGATTTGTTTTTGCCATTGGTGTGTTGCCATCTGTTACCTGACGTGTTTATATTCTAATTTGTGGTTTTGAAAGTAGAATTTTGTCACTAAGCTTTGAAATGGAATCTTGTGGCCCCTACCCCACTGCAAACGTTTGTGTTGGGCAGCATTTAATTGGTGGAAGAGTGGTGGATGGGAACCCTGCCAACTTCCTGCATCCAATTTGGTTAAGTCTGTGGTGACTCGGTCCTTGGACAGCTTTTCTGCCCTGCTTCCAATGTAGTGGGATTAATGCCCACTTAGGAGCCTCATCCCACTGCTGCTGATATTATCCCAACGGCAGGCTGGAGTTCAAAGGCAATTCCATGTTTGAGCAAAGAGCCCACCCTGGGAAGGGGTAGGGTGGAGGCCCGCTGAGAACCACCCGCAACCCTTGCCGTTGGCTGCCCACCATCTCCACTGGCCTCTTAATGGGTGCACGGCATTAATCACTTTACTAAAACCTGATATTGGTTTTACATGGTCTCTGACTGGAACAGGATATATAGAGAAGTGAGCTAGCTTCTTGAAATCCAAAAGTTGAGTGCAATCAAGTTCATTGAAGGGATATCGTGAGGTTTTGCTGAGGGACAGAGGTTAGAAATGTTGGGAGACCACCTTTGTTCAAGTCAAATCAACCTGCTGATTTGGGCTAGCGTGGTGTGTTTATTCTTTAAGTGTTGTGAAAAGTCCACTTAAAACCTTTTTTAAACGCTAACATTTCCCAGGCTTTTAATCATAAATAAAGCTCAAGATTATCTGGTGTCTCTGAAACAATTCTTTTTAACGATACTCCTCCTGCACACATTTCATCTGGAGCAGTACGTTCATGTATTCCTAAACTGAGCCTAATAACATGCTAGAACTTGTCTTCCCTCTTCCCCTACTTATGTTTGAATTGCTAATCCAAGCATCAGGCTTGGAAATAATATGGGTAAGTAAAAAATTTGAATTAATCTTTTGCACCTCTGAAAATGGTATCATGAAGTTTTTTGGATGCCTTAGAGTGAATCAAAATACCTGATAATTCCAATAGTTGCATGTGGAGAAAGAAGTCTGAAGCTTGTCTTACACCTTGAGCAGATATATTCCCACAACAGTCTCTTTCTGTTCTCCACACACAACTGTTCCAGCTGCGACTATTTGTAATTTGACACAATGTGCATCTTAGAACCGTTTGCAATTATAGCATGTTTCATCATTAGTTCTCGGCTCAAACACAGCATAAGTAGCTTCAGGTCTAGTCTGAGGGCACAACCAGATCAACTGTCCATCAAACTTCTCAATTGATCTGTTTTTCCTTTGACACCAGTTCCACTCTCATTCTTTACTTGTTTTACTCAATGGCTAAGCCTATTCATTTAAAGCCCCTTGAAGCCTGGATTCTAACTTCAAATTCCACCTTGATTTTATCGATCATCCATTGCTCAAGATCTACAGATCTCCCCACAGAAAATCACATCAACATGCAGAATAAAGATTCCTGCTGGTTTCTGAACTTTCTGGTCAAGCTACAACCTCTACATAATCTTTCCCATATGTGGTCAGACTTCTGTTTGCAAGTCTGAAATAATTTCCTAGGATTATGATCCATTTCCAGTTCACTGTCAGAACTCCTACTGCACTTTCAGGCCTTCCACATCTTTACCTCTTTTGCCAGTCCATGGGTCTCGTCTCCTGACCTTCACCTGCACATTTAACCAATGTTTATATTTACCAGTTGCCATTGCCTCTTCGGTCATGCATGTTACTTTTGTTCCTACTTTGTATGTTTGTCCATTTTGAACAAATAACCTTATCCTGAGCTTCAGTGTTACTTTGTTCATAGTTGGGTTCCTCATGTCCCTATTTGTTGAAATGCACAAGTGCCTCTTTTCTCTGTTTTGTTCCAAATTTGTAAAGGTATAGTCAGTCCCAATTAGTTTTGAAGAATGAACCCCAACTGTTTGATTCCTATATTGCACAATTACTACCTTTCTCTCATTGCCTCTCACTTTGCCAGGGCCTTTACATCCTTTTTGCTCTTCTCTTTTTTTTTGTAATATACCAGGTCACCTTGTCTAAACTGTATTCCCGTTGGCCTCGTGTGGTTCCATGGGCTTGCCAATTTTTCACTGAAACCTTGGCTTTAGTGAAAGCCTTTGCTTGCATGCAAAGCATTCAGATGAGAAGAAAATAATAGAACTAATGCTATTCCTTCTACAGCAGGGATCGGAGCAAATGCAACTTTGGCTTTGTCCAGTCTGTACCCCACAACCATTTGCAAAGCATTCTTTACATGTACTGCCCAAGCCATAACAACATGGTTCCTCTCGCACAGACCGTTATTGAACACACTCTCAACTGCAGTGTGCATTACTTTTACACATTAAAACTTTTACACATATCTCACCATTATCTGTCACGAATTTTGAGTTCCTGACGCTGTTCCCATCCATTTCGCCTTGACCTTATTGACACTAGTACGTTTGTCCTTATTACCTATTACAGTGGGTATTCAAGATCTGATTGCCATTTCTATACAGTATTGCAAAAAAAAAACCTATTTTTGCCCTGTACTTTGAAGTGCATTGTCACTACATAGTTAAATTCTCTGGCTAGTGGCAAGCTTCACAGCAGGATGTGGTGGTGGCTTCTTATATTTGAAACAAATTTTGCATCGAACCAAGAGAGGCCCAATAGGTTTGTCGAGTTCTTAATCAAGCACCACAGCATCTCGCAGTAAAGCTTTCTGTTTTTGTGGCGGCTGATGTGAAAACTGCCTATGCAACTACCAAATAATTTTTTAATCCATTTTTAATCCCAAAATTAACAAAACTTCAACTCTTTGCGAAATTTCTGATTTCCTTAACAGCAGACAGTAACTGCCTGACCTAATAAAATGTAGATCCACAGTTTTTCCGAACACGATCACTGTCATTTTACATGTCTCGTGTCATCTGTGCTTGTTTCATTGAAGATCTGGTTAACAATAGAGGTGTGTTGCTAGAAAACATGTCTGTACTGATGAAAAGGTTGATCTCAAGTATCCTGCAAGGAAGTACTACCCTTTTGGAAGACATTAGCTTGTTGTCATCTCCAAACTGAAGTACATCGTACTTTAATACTCCTCGACCGTCCGCCAATCTGTCTCATTAAGAAACTCCAGATAGCAGTTAAACCAGTCTACCCCACACACTGAGGAAGTGCAACCGTTATCTAAAACTGCACAATTGAATGAATCAGCCATCAAAATGCTTATCCCTGGATTCAAACTCTGTGAGAAACACAATTTGTTCAGCAGTCCCCATCATCTTTTCGGCTTCTCAATTATCTGTTTCATGCGTTATTTCAAAAGCATAAT
The DNA here is from genome assembly GCF_047496885.1 of Scyliorhinus torazame. Classification (NCBI taxonomy): domain Eukaryota; kingdom Metazoa; phylum Chordata; class Chondrichthyes; order Carcharhiniformes; family Scyliorhinidae; genus Scyliorhinus; species Scyliorhinus torazame. The sequence goes on along the minus strand of NC_092714.1, from coordinate 92,353,861 downwards.
TCCTTCCCTGTGGACAATGTATTGCATAATAATTGGAATCACACTGATAACATCTTCCTTGTGCATTTCTTGGGTTTAAGCATCTGTGGTCACCATCCTAGAACAACATTTTTTGTCTCGACTCTCAAATTGGTTAAACGTACGACCATTCTCAGACTGCCTATCAGTAACCCATCTTTGCACTGGACTCTATGTTTAATGTTTTCTCGATTTTGAAACTTTACCCTTATCAAATCCACCACTGTTGTTTTATGACCGAGTTGCCTGCATTCAATAGGAAAGTAGCTGCTAGAGAAATCAATAATGCCTGGGATTGTGGGGACGGAATATGCAGTGCTTGTGATTTCAGAACCTTGTGCCACATTGTGTGGATGTGAAGTTCGAAGCGGGCTGAGCCCAGAGAACCTCGTGGAGGTTCAATTTGGTGCTTCTGGCGGACAAGAAGTTCTGTGAGAAGGTGGACTCCGTGATAGAGGACAAATTGGGGAGATCTCGGGCAAAATTCTCCCCCAACGGCTCGATGTGCGCCGACTGGCGCCCAAAGCGGCGCCAATCAGACGGGCATCGCGCCGCACCAAAGGTGCGGAATGCTCTGCATCTTTGGGGGCCGAGCCCAACATTGAGGGGCTAGGCCGACACCGGAGGGATTTCTGCCCCGCCAGCTGGCGGAAACAGTGTTTGTTGCCCCGCCAGCTGGCGCCCAAATGACATTCGGGGCGGCGCATGTGCGGGAGCGTCAGCGGCCGCTGACAGTTTCCCGCGCATGCACAGTGGGGGGAGTCTCTTCCCCCTCCGCCATGGTGGAGACCGTTGCGGAGGCGGAAGGGAAAGAGTGCCCCCACGGCACAGGCCCGCCCGCGGATCGGTGGGCCCCGATCGCGGGCCAGGCCACCGTGGGGGCACCCCCCGGAGCCAGATCGCCCCGCGTTCCCCCAGGACCCCGGAGCCCGCCCACGCCGCCTTGTCCTGCCAGTAAATAGCTACTTTAATTTACACCGGCGGGACAGGCAATTTCTCGGCGGGACTTCGGCCCATCCGGGCCGGAGAATCGAGCGGGAGGGCCCGCCAACCGGCGCTGCCCGATTCCCGCCCCCGCCCAATCTCCGGTACCGGAGACTTCGGCAACCGGCGGGGGCGGGATTCACGGCGGCCAACGGCCATTCTCCGACCCGCTGGGGGGTCGAAAAATGACGCTCCTCAACTTTCACGTTTTGGGAGGCGTTGAAGGCAGTGGTCTGGGAGGAGGTAATATCCTAAGAGGTCCACAGGGACAAGGTTGAGAGCACAGAGAGACCTCCCTTCACATTTTGGGAGGCGTTGAAAGTAGTGGTCCGGGAGGAGGTAATATCCTACAAGGCGTACATTGTCAAGGTTGAGGGCACGGTGGCTACCATCGTGGAAGTGGACCATCTATACTCAATGTCCCTGACTAGAGAGTTGTTAGCAGAGAGGAAGAAGCTACAAGGGGAGATTGATCCTAATGACGACAGGGTAGGTGGTGGGCCAGCTTTGCCGCTCAAGGACAGTGTTTTATGAGTATGGGGAGGAGGTCAGCCGCTTGTTAGCTCATCAGTTGAGATGACAGGCGGTGAGAGATAGCGCAGGTGAGGGATGGTGGCGGAGTGTTGGTGACGACGCTGGAGAAAATTAACGAGACTTAGAAATTAACGAGAATGGTTTTACTTGGGACTGTATAGGTCCTAGCCCTGAGGGCAGGTCGTGGAGTTGGGCACTTTTTAGATGTGCTGGTATTCCTGGAGGTGGAGAGGAGGAAGAGGCAGTGATTGGAGGCACCATTGGGACAGCAGGAGATAGTGGACTCCATTGCGTTGATGCAGTTGGAGAAGGTGCCGGGGCCAGATGGCTTTCCAGTAGAATATTTTTTTAAAACAAACAATTTTTGGCAGTGTTGGCATCCCATTTCCTGGGGATGTACAATGATGCATTGGCTAGGGGGAGCTGCTGGCCTCGCTGGCTCAGACATTGATCTCTTTGATCTCAAAAGAAGGATAAAAACTCAGTGGAGTGTGGGTCTTACAGATCCATCTACCTATGTAAAGTTGCTGGCGAGGAGGATGGAGGGGTGCATGCCAGAAGTGGTCTCGGAGGATCAGACAGCTTTTGTTAAGGGACGACAGTTGTCGAGCAACATTAGCCGATCATTGAATGTGGTGAAGATTCCGTCTAGGAGAAAGGCACTGGAAGTTATTATTTCAATAAATACGGAGAAGGATTTTGATCGGGTAGAATGGAAGTATTTGTTTGAGCTCCTGGGGCAGTTTGGGTTTGGACCACCCATGGGTGCGTTTCCTGTATGTCGCCCCATGGTGAACACCATGTCGGGTTGTTTTGGCTACATAGGAACACGTGATAGGGCTGCCCACTCTCCCACTGTTGTTTGCGATAGCTTTTGAACTTTTGGCTGTTGTGTTCCGGGCATCAAGAGAGTGGAAGGGCACTGAAAGGGGAGCATAGGGTGTCATTGTGCGCAGATGATCTATTGTTGTATGTCTCAAAACGTGCTGGAGTGCATGGAGAAAATAATGGACATATTAGGGAAGATTGGCACCATTTCTGGGGATAATTTGAATGTGGCAAACTATGAGGTATTCCCAGTGAATGCCCAGTGGGGAGTGCTAATTTGGGAATCCTGCCAAACAAGGGGCTGAATTCTCCATTCCTGACGCCGTCGTGAAAACTGGAGTTTTCAACCGCTCCCAAGGGCTAGCACAGGCATAACGTGGAACGCCACGCTCTGGTAGCGGAAGGACTGCCAATTCGCCGGATCCGTGATTGATGCCCAGCCGCGGCTGGACTTAAGGCATTCTCCCACACACAAGCGTCGCAGCCAATATGGTCGCAAAGAGAGGCCGAACTCGAGACCGTCCTGGACTCGATAGAGGAGAGGAGGCTGGTGCTGTAACCCAGTCCGGGGCGGAGGACATCAAGCGCCACCGTTCCCATTCCTGGGCGGAGATGGGAGCCACCGTCAGTGCCATCGGGGAGGTGGCCCGGACTGGAGACCAGTGCAGGAAAAAAATGCACAACCTCAGGACGGCCAGGGTGAATACCCAGCGCTGTGTACCCCGCACACACGTATGGCCTGGACACCCCCACCCCCCGGGGAAGGCCGCATCCCCACCCTGACCCACATGCCAGCCGCAATGGCCATATTCCCTTGCCACTGATGCCATCACCTACCCAACACCTGGGATGCATGCATCGGACCATCTAACACTGTAGTTGTTTGTGTTTGCCCCCCCCCCCCCTCCAGAGAACAAAGCCACGCACAACTGCCGGGAGTGGGAGAAGGCCGGAGGGGACCACCAGACCTGCGTCCCCTCAACATTCCCAGGCAGAGGGCACTGGACGTGGTCGACGGCCCGGAGGAAAGGGAGGTCGCCGACGTGGAGGTCGGCGGTGCGCAAGAAAGTGAGACCCCTGTGGTGTTGGGTGTTCTGACACACAGATGAGCCAACACGGTTGTATATGGTACAACGCTATTTTATTTAAACTTACTATGTACAGTTTTGTCTTGACACTCTGCACGTGGGGATTCCCTGTTTGTGATTTTGTAACAGCTCTTCTTTGTGTCTTTGTCCCCAGACCTACTGACCACCAGGTGTCGTGCTCGTGCTTTTTATGTGGTTGGTGTTCTTGTGTGTGATTGGTTGTGGTGTTGTGTGCTCTGATTTGCCTGTTGGTGTGTCCATCATGATGTGTGTGTTTGAATATCATTACATCCCCCCTTTTTACAAAGATATGTGCCTACGTGGTAATAAATATGATCGCGTCGTGAGTGCATCTAAGAGTGTGTGTGTGTCGTGTACAGCATGTGCATATGACGGAACTATTTACATGGGGCGATGTCGGGTGCGTCACATGAACCAAGTTGTACCACAACATAACATGAATGCGAACGAGAGAAAAAAAAACTTGAACAGTTGTCCAGTCAGACGATATCTGGAACGATAAACAACAACAGGTTATCATGTAAAATTGTGCAACTTGTTAGACATATGAACGGTATTATAAGTCCAGTCTAATGGGCTTGTGACGAGTTCGGGTTGACCGTCAGGGTGGCACACCACTCATCGGCTGGATTGATGGCATTGACCTTGTTGACATCGATGACGGAAACGCGGAAGGCATCCTGGTCATCTGCATCACTTAACTGGAAGTCTTGATGCGTGGGCTGGACGGTCCTGACTTGTCTGCGAGATTGTCGGGGATGTGCCGGATCCATGGGTTGAGCCGAACGACAGTGGGCAGCGTAGTGGCCCATCTTGCCACATCTGAGGCACTGTCGGTTTTTTGCAGGACATTGCCCTTTTAAATGTAGAGCTCCACAATTGCCGCACGTCATGACGTCACGGCGTTCGTTGCGCCACTGCGCATGCGCAGTGCGATCTTGCGGTGGGCGCGCCTGCGCAGTGCGTCCCTCGATGTGGCCGTTATTTTTGGCGCGCACCGGCGCGGGAGACTGCGAAAAGCGCGGGAAGCGGCCGCTGTCGTCCGGGCCGTGGGTCGGGAAGTAATCGACGGCCTGGATGCGTTCGACGTCGTGGGCGGCCTGGCTTGCCGATTCGACGGCTGGGGACCCCCTCCGTGCCAACTCGGACGCCTGAAATCGGGCAAAACGGCAGGTAGCATTTTCGTGGAGGACACAGGCTTCCACAGCAGATGCTAAGGTGAGGCTTTTTATTTTAAGAAGCTGCTGGCGTAGGCCACTAGAGGCAACGCCAAAAACAATCTGGTCCCTGATCATGGACTCTGTGGTGGTGCCGTAACCGCAGGACTGCGCTAGAATTCGGAGGTGCGTCAAAAAAGGTTGAAAAAGCTCCTCCTTACCTTGCAGGCGTTGCTGAAAGAGGTATCTTTCAAAACTTTCATTCACTTCAACTTTAAAGTGCTGGTCCAGTTTGAGGATGACCGTGTCATATTTGGATTGGTTTTCGCCTTCTTCGAACACCAGTGAGTTGAAGACGTCGAGGGCGTGCTGACCTGCGTAGAAGAGGAGCATTGCAATCTTCGTTTCATCCGAGGCACTCTGTTTTTCGGTGGCACGGATGTACAGGTCAAATCGCTGCCTGAAGAGCTTCCAATTGGTACCTAGGTTCCCCGCGACTTGCAACGGCTGCGGTTTGTCGGTGCGGTCCATGTCCAGAATGGCAGGTTAGTTGGCAGGTATCGATCCACTCCTGTACCATGTGGTGTTGGGTGTTCTGACACACAGATGAGCCAACACGGTTGTATATGGTACAACGCTATTTTATTTAAACTTACTATGTACAGTTTTGTCTTGACACTCTGCACGTGGGGATTCCCTGTTTGTGATTTTGTAACAGCTCTTCTTTGTGTCTTTGTCCCCAGACCTACTGACCACCAGGTGTCGTGCTCGTGCTTTTTATGTGGTTGGTGTTCTTGTGTGTGATTGGTTGTGGTGTTGTGTGCTCTGATTTGCCTGTTGGTGTGTCCATCATGATGTGTGTGTTTGAATATCATGACAACCCCCTGCCTGGTTGCGGGTCCCCATGACTAACGTGTGCCCACCCCTACTCCACTCACCCCACACCCCTACCCCCCTCACCCCACACCTCAAACCCCACCATGGCACGGCTCACCCCTGCCCCGCTGTCTAACCTTACATGCCGTCTTGTGTTTTACCGGACCAGCCGGGGATGGGCCCGGCCCATCTGGGCCCCCCCACCCCCCCCCACCCCCAACCAGTGCCAGAGGCACCAGTCCCAGATGGAGGTAGCCCACTCACTGGCCGATATGGCCCACACTCTGAGAGACGTGGCCCACACCATGGGTGACGCAGCCATCTCACTGGCTGATGTGGCACAGACCCTCAGTGTGGTGGCACAGTCCCAGACGGAGATGGCACACTCACTGAGCTCCATGGCTGCGAATGTGCAGACCCTTGTCGATACCAAAGTGGGCCTCCAGGACTGGCAGCGGAAGATGGTGGAGGGGCCTTAGGGGGTGGCTCCGCTTGCCCCCCCCCATCCCATGGAGATGCCAGGGGGCCATCGGGCATCCCGAGGGAGGAGGAGGTGCTGGGGCCCGTGCCGGTGACTCCTCCAGGGGAGGTCCCGGAACACCGCAGTACCTCGGACTCCCCCACCCCCTCCTGTCCCTGGTGCATCTGGTGGGCAGCGGGCAGAACAGGGTGACACCATGCCACCCGGAATGCCCGAGGAGCAGCCGGGCCCATCCAGGCCAGGTCCGCCCAGGAGACGTGAGCCAACGGGGACCCTTGTCACAGGGCAGCAGTCACAGCAGTCCGCCTCCACTCCTGCTGTACCAGCTGGGGAACCACAGAGGCGTAGTGGTAGGGCCTGGATGGCAAGAAAGTTAGACACCAGTTAAGTTGGCATGGGTGAAGGGCACAGCTTAGATATAGGGGCTAGGGCACAGACTGTATATTACTGTTCAGAATAAACACGTGCGCACCGTTAAAACCAGCCTTAGTGCTCTGTCTGATGGGTGCGAGGGTGGGGTGGCCAGTGATGGCCACTGGGAGTGAGGGGTGGTGGATGAATAAGGCCCAGTGGGTAGACAGTGTAGCCACCCCCTCCCCATCGACTTGACAGGACCGTGTGATGGACTGGCCAGCTCGCATGCAGGGATCACTCCGGTGGAAGGTGTTACTGTGGGCATGAGTAAGACATTGTCTGACGATGTGGAGCATGGAGCTCTTCGCAGAGCAGGCTGTCATCATCCTCCATCCCATGGACCTGACCCGCTGTCACTGCCAATCCAGTCTTCCCGGCTCTTAGTGCCGCAGGTATTTTTAACGCAGGGAGTGTGCATGCGGGTGTTCTGGTGGTGTGGGAGGTGAGGGAAGTCGGTGGTGAATTCCGATACATTCAGGTGCGAGATCTTGTGCGCAAGGAGATTCCCTTGTTTCCTCAGCTGCCAAGGCACATCCTACTGGATCAATTGTTAACATCGGATGAGCTGGGGAAGATTGCGGATATTTATGGGTGTTTGTTGGAAACGGAGAAAGCGCCAGTGGAGGAGATAAGACTGAAATGGAAGGAGGAGCTGGGGATAGACCATGCGGTGGAGGGGTCGGGGGAGTGGGCCGGAGTGAAATTATCCACTGAGTGAATTTGAACCAGACACAGTTTTAAGGTGGTGTACAGGGCAAATATGACACGGGCCCGTATGAGTGGCTTGTTCCCTGAGGTAGAAGCAAATGTGAGAGGTGCGCAAGGGGACCTGCGAATCATGTCCATATATTTTGGTCTTGTCTGAAGCCAGGGGGATTCTGCCCCTGAATCTTCGAGACACTGCAGAGATCGTGGGGGTGAGGATGGCGCCGTGTCCATTGGTGGCAATTGTCAGAGTTTTGGAGCTGCATGAGCTACTGGAGGGGAAGGGGATGTCATGGCTTTCGCCACTCTGCCCAGCAACAAATCAAATTGGGTGGAGGTCGGTGGCACCGCTGAAGATGCCGGCGTGGTTGCCGGCGTGGTTGGGGGGTATGTCAAATAAGACCATAAGACATAGGGGCGGAAGTAAGGCCATTCGGCCCATCGAGTCCACTCCACCATTCAATCATGGCTGATTTCAACTCCATTTACCCGCTCTCTCTCCATAGCCCTTAATTCCTCGAGAAATCAAGAATTTATCAACTTCTGTCTTAAAGACACTCAACGTCCCGGCCTCCACCGCCCTCTGTGGCAATGAATTCCACAGACACACCACTCTCTGGCTGAAGAAATTTTTCCTCATCTCTGTTCTAAAGTGACTCCCTTTTATTCTAAGGCTGTGCCCCCGGGTCCTAGTCTCCCCTGCTAATGGAAACAACTTCCCTACGTCCACCCTATCTAAGCCATTCATTATCTTGTAAGTTTCTATTAGATCTCCCCTCAACCTCCTAAACTCCAATGAATATAATCCCAGGATCCTCAGACGTTAATCGTATGTTAGGCCTACCATTCCTGGGATCGTCCGTGTGAATCTCCGCTGGACCCGCTCCAGTGCCAGTATGTCCTTGCTGAGGTGTGGGGCCCAAAATTGCTCACAGTATTCTAAATGGGGCCTAACTAATGCTTTATAAAGCTTCAGAAGTACATCCCTGCTTTTATATTCCAAGCCTCTTGAGATAAATGACAACATTGCATTTGCTTTCTTAATTACGGACTCAACCTGCAAGTTTACCTTTAGAGAATCCTGGACTAGGACTCCCAAGTCCCTTTGCACTTCAGCCTTATGAATTTTGTCACCGTTTAGAAAATAGTCCATGCCTCTATTCTTTTTTCCAAAGTGCAAGACCTCGCACTTGCCCACGTTGAATTTCATCAGCCATTTCTTGGACCACTCTCCTAATCTTACAATTGGAGAAAATTATGTTCGCTCTTCAAGTGTCGGAGGAGGGATTTTATGTAAGATGGAGGCTGATTTTGGCTCTATTCAGGGATTTATTTGTCGCCAGTGGGTAAGGCGGAGGAGAGGGGGTGTTTTGGGGAGAGTTGGTAGAGTTGGGGAGAGCTTTATTGGTAGACTGTTTAGATTGGTAGAAATAGACAAACCTTTCAATGGGGACGTAGATGGTATTCTATTCTAATTGAGCAAGACACATCTTTGGAATTTGTATAGCTGTAAAATACAATTTTGCTTGCTTTATAGTTGCATTTAATTGTCATGACATCTGTGTGCTTTACGATGCTTATTATGACCTATGCGGCTAATAGAACTGCAGTGTAAATATATGCAGTGTCTGTGTCTCCACACTGGTTAAATATTTAAAATAAATGAATTGGGTCATGAGTGGTGAATTTGGATAACTGACAGGCTGAGAACTGGTCAGGAAACTCTAATAGATTGCCAGCAAGCCATATCGCGAAACATTTTCTGGGGTGTTGGGAAACTAGGGGCGCGATTCTCCACTCCCACGCTGGTTGGGAGAATCGCCTGAGCCGCCAAAAGTTCCGGGGACGCCGGTCCGACGCCCGCCCGCGATTCTCCCAAGTTGCAGGAACGGCCCGGTCGAGATTCGCGGGCCGCAGGCAGGAGAATCGCCGGAGACACCCAAAATGGCGATTCTCCGGCACCCCCGCTATTCTGAGGCCCGGATGGGCCGAGCGGCCAGGCCAAAACGGCGGGTTCCCCCCGGCGCCATCCACACCTGGTCGCTGCAGTCATGGGCGGTGCGTGAACGCTCAGGGGGGCGGCCTGTGGGGGGGCGAGGGGGGATCCTGCACCGGGCCTCACCTGGAATGTGAAGGACCTCCTTCCTTACGCGGCCCCGCAAGATCCGTCCCCCATCTTCTTGCGGGGTGGATTTAGAGAGGACGGCAACCACGCATGCGCGGATGACGCCCATTATGTGGTGCCGGCCACGTCATCTATACGTCAGGGCCTGAATCGGTCAGTACCGGGGCCGTTCCCCGCCGTCGTAGACCTCAACGACGGCGCGGCCACTTCGTCGTGGGAGTGGAGAAGCCCGGGCGGGATTCAGGCCCTGACAATGGGTTGGGATCGGGGCCGCGTCATCTACATGCGCCAGGCCTTGTCGCGCACGTACAAACGGCGCCGCATAGATGACGCGGCCGGCGCCGCATAACGGGCGTCATCCGCGCATGCGTGGTTGCCGTCCTCTCTAAATCCGCCCCGCAAGACGATGGGGGACGCATCTTGTGGGGCCGCGGAAGGAAGGAGGTCCTCCTTCAGAGAGGACGGCCCGACGATCGGTGGGCACCGATTGCGGGCCACCCCACATTCCAGGTGAAGCCTAGTGCAGGATCTTCCCTCGCCCCCCCACAGGCCGCCCCCCCCAGCGTTCATGCACCGCCCACGACTGAAGCGACCAGGTGTGGACGGCGCCGGGGGGAACCCGCCGTTTTGGCCTGGCCGCTCGGCCCATCCGGGCCTCAGAATAGCGGGGGTGCCGGAGAATCGCCATTTTGGGTGTCTCCGGCGATTCTCCGGCCTGCGGCCCGCGAAACTCGACCTGGCCGTTCCCGCCGCTTGGGAGAATCGCGGGAGGGCGTCGGACCGGCGTCCCTGGAAATTTTGGCGGCCCAGGCGATTCTCCCAACCGGCGTGGGAGTGGAGAATCGCGCCCATGATCTTTGGCTGGCAACTAAACTTGTTTAACCACTGTAGCGCACAATGACTTACGAGAGACGAGAAGTGATGAAGTCGATCCAGGCTTTATTAAGTGATGCTTGTCCCCAGCAGCTCAGCAACAGAATGAAGCTGCGGGGAGAAGCTCGGGTTCTTATACTCCGCCTTCAGGGCGGAGCCAGAAGTCAGCAGATCCAACCAGGACCCGGGATCTGTCAGCCAATAGCATCTCGGCTTCACAGTCCCACATGACCCCTAATACATACCACCACATTCACCCCATGTTAAAAAGGAACCCGGCGGGGTGGTGGTTCGCATGGTGGTAGGGGTTTACAAGGCTGGCCCTGGAACAAATTTCGGACAGTGTTACTACAGCTTTTGCCCTGCACTGGGCTATGTACAAGTTTGTGAGAACTATTTACAATATGAGCAAAAACATTTTTTTTTTGTTACAACAACATTCTTGGTGTCACGCGGATTCCACGAGTCGAACGGGCGGTCTGGTCTTCCTCGTCGATCGCCTCAGCCCCGGTGGTGGTGCAGGTGCTTGCTCGGGCGTTGTCGTCTCCGGGAGCGTTTCGGTGTTTGTTCCCGTTTTACTCCTGGGCGGGCACGGGAGGAGGACCGATCCCCCCGGGAAGGGGCGCCCGCCAGGTGCGCCGGTGGCAGGGAGGGGATGATCGGTGTCGGGGGGGTATGTGTGTTGCCGGCGGGTGCCAGGTCCCGCAGGGAGACCGTGTCCTGTCGGCCGTCGGGGTACGCCACGTCGGCGTCCTTCGGGATCGCGTGGAGAAGGTGAACCCTCTCGACCAACGAGTCCGATTTGTGCGCCCGCACATGTTTCCGGAGCAAGATGAGTCCTGGGGCCGCCAGCCAAGTCGGCAGCGACGTTCCGGAGGAGGACTTCCTGGGGAAGACAAGGAGGCGCTCGGGCGGCGTTTGGTTAGTGGTGGTGCACAGCAGCGACCGGATGGAGTGCAGAGCGTCCGGGAGGACCTCCTGCCACCGGGAAACTGGGAGATCCCTGGACCATAGGGCCAGTAGGACGGTTTTCCAGACCATGCCGCTCTCCCTCTCTACTTGCCCGTTCCCCCGGGGGTTGTAGCTGGTCGTCCTGCTCGAGGCTATGCCCTTGCTGAGCAGGAACTGGCGCAGCTCGTCACTCATGAAGGAGGACCCCCTGTCGCTATGGATATATGCAGGGCAACCGAACAGTGTGAATATGGTGCCAAGGGCTTCAATGACTGTGGCCGCTGTCATGTCGGGGCAGGGATGGCGAAGAGGAAACGAGAGTACTCGTCCACCACGTTCAGGAAGTATGCGTTGCGGTCGGTGGAGGGGAGGGGCCCTTTGAAATCCAAACTGAGGCGTTCAAAGGGGCGGGAAGCCTTGATCTGGTGCGCTCTATCCGGCCTGAAAAAGTGCGGTTTGCACTCTGCGCAGATGTGGCAGTTCCTGGTGGCTGTACGGACCTCCTACACAGAGTAGGGGAGGTTGCGGGACTTTACGAAATGGTAGAATCGAGTGACCCCCGGGTGGCAGAGGTCTTCGTGGAGGGCTTGGAGGCGGTCTATTTGTGCGTTGGCACATGTGCCGCGGGATAGGGCATCGGACGGCTCGTTCAGCTTTCCGGGACGATACAAGATCTCATAGTTGAAGGTGGAGAGCTCGATCCTCCACCTTAAGATCTTGTCATTCTTAATGTGCATTACCGAACATGAAGGCTACCGCCCGTTGGTCGGTGAGGGGAGTGAATCTCCTGCCGGCCAGGTAATGCCTCCAATGTCGCACAGCTTCCACTATGGCTTGGGCTTCCTTTTCCACTGAGGAGTGGCGGATTTCTGAGGCGTGGAGGGTCCAGGAGAGAAAGGCCACGGGTCTGCCCGCTTGGTTAAGGGTGGCCGCCAGAGCTACGTCGGATGCGTCGCTCTCGACCTGGAAGGGGAGGGACTCGTCGATGGCGCGCATCGTGGCCTTTGCGATATCCGCTTTGATGCGGCTGAAGGCCTGGAGAGCCTCTGTCGACAGGGGGAAGGTAATGGACTGTATTAGCGGGCAGGCCTTGTCTGCGTACTGGGGGACCCACTGGGTGTAATATGAAAAGAAACCCAGGCAACGTTTCAGGGCTTTGGAGCAGTGCGGGAGGGGGAATTCCATAAGGGGGCGCATGCGTTCGGGGTCGGGACCTATTATTCCATTGCGCACTACGTATCCCAGGATGGCCAAACGGTTTGTGCTAAAAACGCATTTTTCCTTGTTATATGTGAGGTTCAGGGCGTTAGCGGTCTGGAGGAACTTTTGGAGGTTGGCGTCCTGGTCCTGCTGATCGTGGCTGCAGATGGTTACGTTGTCGAGATACGGGAACGTGGCCTGCAACCCGTGCTGGTCAACCATTCGGTCCATCTCCCGTTGGAAGACCGAGACCCCGTTCGTGACACCAAATGGGACCCTTAGGAAGTGGTATAGACGCCCGTCTACCTCGAAGGCGGTGTACTTACGGTCACCTGGGCGGATGGGGAGCTGGTGGTAGGCGGACTTGAGGTCCACGGTGGAGAAGACCTTATACTGGGCAATCCGATTGACCATGTTGGATATGCGGGGGAGAGGGTACGCATCTAGCTGCGTGTACCTGTTGATGGTCTGACTACAGTCTACGACCATCCTTTGCTTCTCCCCGGTCTTTACTACTACCACCTGGGCTCTCCAGGGACTATTGCTGGCCTGGATTATGCCTTCCTTCAGCAACCGCTGGACTTCAGACCGAATAAATATCCGGTCCAGGGCGCTGTACCGTCTGCTCCTAGTGGCGACGGGTTTGCAATCCGGGGTGAGGTTTGCAAACAAGGACAGCGGTTCAACCTTGAGTGTTGCGAGGCCGTAGATAGTGAGTGGGGGTATTGGGCCGCCGAATTGGAATGCTAGGCTCTGCAGGTTACACTGGAAATCTAATCCCAGTAATGTGGGCGCGCAGAGTTGGGGAAGGACGTAGAGCCTGTAGTTCTTAAACTCCCTCCCTTGCACCGTTAGGTTTGCGATGCAGAACCCTTTGATCTCTACAGAATGGGATCCTGCAGCTAGGGAAATCTTTTGCGTGCTTGGATGGATGGTCAGAAAACAGCGTCTTACCGTGTCTGGATGAATAAAACTTTCAGTGCTCCCAGAGTCGATCAGGCATGGCGTCTCGTATCCGTTGACCAGCACCGTTGTTGTCATCATCTGGAGCGTCCGGGGCCGCGATTGATCCAGTGTCACCGAAGCCAGTCGTGGTAGTAGTGTCGCGGCGTCTTCTTCGGACCCCGTGGAGCCGTCGATGCTGGGGTCCTTTGTTGTCAACCAAGATGGTGGTGTCCATGAATCGCACACGGCCGGGGGTGGACAAAATGGCCACCCCCATGAATCGCACATGGCTGGGGGGTCACAAGATGGCGGCACCCATCCTCCCCTCGTGGTGCCCGGGACCCAAAATGGTGGCGCCTGCGGGTCGCACATGGGGCGCTGGGGGGGTTGGGGAGTGTTTGGGATGTGCTGGGCTCGTTCTTCCCCGGGGATTGCGGCGACCCCCCGAGACCGGCACACTGCCGTGTAATGGCCCTTCTTGCCGCAGCTTTTACAAATAGCTGCGCGGGCCGGGCAGCGCTGCCGGGGGTGTTTCACTTGCCCGCAGACATAGCAGTGGGCCCCCCCGGGATGGTCTGGTGCTTTAACCGCGCAAGCTTGCGAGGGGGGGAGGGAGTTTGTCACGACGGGGGTCCACGGAGCCCAAGGGGCTGCCGCGCGGTCGGGGCCGTAGGCGCGGGCGTTTTGTGAGGCCACATCAAGGGAGGCTGCAAGGGCCCGTGCCTCTGAGAGTCCCAGCGACTCTCTTTCTAAAAGTCTTTTGCGAATTTGGGGAGAGTTCATACCTGCCACAAATGCATCACGAATTAGCATGTCCGTGTGTTCGATCGCGTTCACCGGCGGTCAGCTGCAGCCCCGTCCCAAAATTAGCAGCGCGGCGTAGAATTCCTCTAGCGATTCTCCGGGACTTTGCCGTCTCGTCGCGAGTTGGTGGCGCGCGTAGACCTGGTTAACAGGCCGAACGTAGATGCCCTTCAGCAATGCGAGCGCCGTCGGGAAATCCTCTGCGTCTTCTATGAGAGGGTACATTTCCGGGCTTACCCTCAAATGCAGGACCTGCATTTTCTGGTCTTCTGTGATCCGGCCGGGGGCCGTTCGGAGGTAGCCTTCGAAGCATGCTTGCCAGTGTTTGAATACTGCTGCCGGGTTCGCTGCGTGGGGGCTGATCCGCAGGCATTCCGGGGCGATCCGGAGCTCCATAGTCTTTTAAGCTCACTTAATAAATTGTAGCGCACAATGACTTACGAGAGACGAGAAGTGATGAAGTCGATCCAGGCTTTATTAAGCGATGCTTGTCCCCAGCAGCTCAGCAACAGAATGAAGCTGCAGGGAGAAGCTCGGGTTCTTATACTCCGCCTTCAGGGCGGAGCCAGAAGTCGGCAGATCCAACCAGGACCCGGGATCTGTCAGCCAATAGCATCTCGGCTTCACAGTCCCACATGACCCCTAATACATACCACCACAACCACCAAACCTGACCTCAAGTTGCTTATTCAAATACTGACATACTTAATGTAAATGCGTTTGTATTTTGCTGTGTTCTGCAAAAAAGACCTGTAAATAAAATCCCCTTAAGATTTGTATTTCAATCTAATTATACATTTTGGGAACAGTACTTAAATGCTGATAAAATTAGCTCCAAGAAATATGTTGGAAGTAAACTGTAAATGAATGTCATTGGTGTTTGCAAGCATTCTTGTGAATTATTTTGCCTTTTACTGGTAACCCAAGTGTTCCCTGAGCTGGAGTCTGAACTTGCATGAAAGTTGTACCTTTTGATTTGCTGTTAGTATGTTTTGGAATAAGAAAATTATTTCATGTTTGTCTCCTTGTACCGTCTTTAAAGTTTCTTTCGTTAATGAATAATTAGAAACAAGCTTACTTATATTGAGCGCAAATGATGTTCAATGAATTGTTGGCTGAACTTTTGATAAACCAATATGTATTTCTTGGAACATTGAAGTATTGATCATGGCATACTTACTGCTAAATTCTTTTAAGTGAAACCTCGAACATTGCTGTTAATGCGAAGGCAGTGATAATATCAAGTGTCTCTTGGGAAATGTTGTGGAAGACGATGATCGAGAAAAGTCTTCAGTGTTCTTTAAAAAATAGGAAATTAAATGATATAGTTCAAATTCTAGATGTTATAGTTGTTGGCTATGATGGCCCTCTAACAAGAATAACTGTTTACATATTTTAATTAATTTTACTAATCAATCATAACTAATTTTGTAATTCAAGACCGTAGGTCCGGGCAATATTTCAAAAATGTTGGCTTTGTATGATAGCTTGATGCGTAAACATTTTAAGCTTCATATATAGCCCATGGTTCATTTTCTTGCATGGGTTTAAGGTAATTACATTTTAGCTCTGCAGTTACATAACTCACATAAGGTCCGTCAATTGCTGATAATTCAAAGTTGTTTTTTCTCTACTGAAATCATTCAAATATCGAGCAATTTAAATTAAACACATTGCTGTTATTTAAGTTGTGAAAATAGAGTACAATTCATCTTGGCTGTGGCGCAAAGCAGCATTAATAAACTGGCGCTTGTGTTAAGAACCACCCGATTTTTATTTTTCACAAAGCAAGATGAAGAATGTCTAGTCCTGTCCTGAGGGTTCTGCTAATCTGATATGGGCCAAGGCTTTCAGAATAATACAATAGTGTGTGAGATGATGCTGTTTCTCCTTCTTCCCAGGAAGCTTGATTTACTTGAATCAAATGCTTATTTTTTCTTTAACCTTTCAAACCTAAGGCTCTAATGTTGCTTCCACAAGTGTGAAGGCTCTTGATAGTAACTTGGTTTGCATTCCCAGGTAGCAGTTGAGAAAAAAAGTTTGTCATTTGGTTGACTCTGCATCATCTATGTCCTGCAATTTGTCAAACCTTTGTCCCTACACTCAGTGGCCTTCTGATCTGTTTTTGTTCTTCTGTTTCTTCTAAAGTTTAGACCCACTGGGTGGGATTCTCTGACCTGGGATGTGTTCCCCGATGGGATGGAGAATTGGGCGTCGGGGGAAAATCAAGATCGCTGCCGGGCGCCGACCGGAATGCAATGCTCTGACCCCCTGCTGGCGGCGTGAACGAAGTCCAAGATACTTACTGGCGGGGAGGATGTCAATAAATGCATCTATGTAGTGGTTCCAGCACCCTATGCTCTGGCATCCCCGTGATTCTCTAGCTTCCAGACAAGGGTCCCTTTTCTGGTGGGAGTTCTGTGTGTGGGGGGTTTTGTGGAAGGGGCTCCTTTAGGCATGGGGTCCCTGTGGGAGGAGTCCCAGGGGAGGGGGTGGTGTGGGTCCGGTCAACCCTGTACTTGGGGATCAGCAAGGGGCACACCCAGGCAATCCGGGGCTGGAGCTGTAGTGCCGGGGGTGCGGGGGGCGTCGGGGCTGATTTGTAGTGCCAGGGAGGGTAGTGACTGACTGCGAGACCTCGCAATCGCACCCGTTCAAGATGGCGGCCCAATAGGATTCCCTGCGAATCCCTCGTATTCCACGGCATGCATAAATTTGCATAGTGTGGATCACTGAATGTCATCCTGCTTTACGACCCCAGGCAGATCGTAAAATTGGTGCAATCCAGCCCTGGCGGGGGAACACAGTCATCCAAATGGAGAATCTAGTCTACAAGGATGTTCTTCCTCCAATGACATTGCAATGTGTTTACGTTGAGATTTGTTACACAATCTCCTACTTGTAACTCATTCCATCCCAATTGTCAAATTGTTTAAAATTTTGTTTCGCAGTATTAAATCCATGTTACTGTTTAAAATCCCCACTTATTGATTGAGTGCTGCATCATCTATAAATCCACAATCTTGGTGCTGTTCTGCATGATGGACCTTGGCCTTTCATTTTGGTTTGACAATTAAAATAGAATTAGTGATGTTTTTTTCTCCCATCTGCACACATTACCCTTGAGGGCTCCATACTGAGATCTGGCAATCCAGTCTTCCAAATTGGTATAATTTGTGCTTCTATTTCTTAATCATTTGATATGTTCCCTTTTGAGGTTTGTGGTTCTACAAGTTTTAAAGTGGGTTGTTCTCCAGTGGATTTTAAAATGTACCACCATTCATAAAGGTCTGTTTGTATCAGAGAAATTGTACACTCAAATTAATGAGAGTTCAAATTTAATTCCCACCTCTCCTTGCAACTCACCTATGCAACCAACAAATTGCTTTATGCCCTTGCTTTATGAATTGTGTGAAGTCTGGGTTTCTGAATTGCTTCTAATCTGTTCATTGTTGTATTTCTCTGACTGATCTACTCATAAAACGTGCAAATAATTTGTATTTGACAAATGACCTGTGCAGTTAATTATTTTTCTGAAAAATAACTTCTGAATACGCTCAAGTGACATTACTTCTGATTTATACAATAAGGACAACTTAACAAAGTAAAAGAGATCAATGTGTAAAGGTGCTAAATTTTGAAAATGTCAAAAGCAGTATGATGCATGAACATTGAATTGTCACTAATCTAATAAACTTGTACTTGATATACAAAAGAAGGTATTGCAGTGTGAATATTATATAGCACTTCAGAGAAAGAAATGCATCTAAATGTAAACTACACAGTTGTGTGACAGTTTAGTTGTGCTTGATTTAATCCATTTCTAAAACGGTGCTGCTCGAATGAATCTGTATTTTCCGATAAAGTGAAATAAGATGAAGGGTGTGGGGTTGATGGGGAAGCATAAGGAAAGATGATGCATAAGAGCTGGACTGGCTGCAGCTACTGTTATGCTGACTCCCATATCTGCAGACCTTACACCTACATGATTATGCCAAAGGTGAAATCTCTTCACAGGGACTGGATCAGCAGGGAAGCATTTTCCAGGCTATGCCTGCAGCCAACCTGCATCCTGTAGTTCAACCAGTGGCTATGACCAGATAGCGAATGGAATTAGTGATGAGGACTAATGATGATGGCTTTGATTATCACAGTGTTTAGCTAGAGGGCAATGAAGCGTATCCAGGACAGAACAGGGTATTAGACATGCAGCCTGATAGCATATAGACACTGGAGGGAGTGTAAGATGTGGAACGGCAGCATTCGGTATCATTGCCATTGTTGTGGAAGTAAGCTCTACGTCACCAAGGATGGACTTTTGGAGGACTCCAGAGTTACCTGGAAACGTGAGAGGAGAACCCATTGAAACAGATGCACTGGATCAAATTTTTAAAAAATTGTTCCTGGGATTAGGGTGTCACTGGCTGGGCCAGCATTTATTGCCCATCCCCAATTACATTTGAGAAAGTGGTGGTGAGCTGCCTTCATGTTATGTAGGTACACCCACAATGCTCTTAGGAAGAGAGTTCCAGTATTTTGGCCCAGCAACAGTAAAGGAACGGCAAGTCAGGATATTGCATGTCTTGGAGGGGAACTTGCAGGTAGTGGTGTTCCCATTAATCTAATGCCCTTGCCGTTCTAGATGGTAGCAGTCATGGGTTTGGAAGGTGCTGTCTAAGGAGGTTTGGTGAGTTGCTTGGGTGCATCTTCTAGATGGTGCATACTGCTCCCACCGTGGCCAATCCACCGAACATGTACATCTTTGGACTGTGGGAGGAAACTGGAGGACCTGGAGGAAACCCACACAGATACTCGAAGAATGTGCAAACTCCACATAGACAGTCACCCAAGGCTGGAAATGAACCCAGGGTTCTGATGCTGTGAGGCAGCAATGCTAACCACTGTGCTACCTGTGCTGTGAACAGTTTTGAGCTCTGTATTTTTAAAAAAGGATATAGAGGCAGTGGAGTGTGCAAAAAGATTTAATAGAATAGTACCAAAATTGACGAGTTTGCGCTGATCAAAAAATGAACTTTTTCCTCCAGAAGTGAGAAGATTGAGGGTGACCTGATGGATGTCTTCAATTTTATGAAAAGATTTGCTGGGGTAGCATTGATAAATGTTTCCAAACTCAGCCATGAATATCAGATAATCATTAACAAATCTACTAGAATTCTTTGAAGATGTAACTAGTGACGTTGACCAGGTAGTTCCGTTGGATGTGGTTTATTTAGACTTTCAGAAGGCTTTCAAGAAGATCTCACATAGTAGGTTTCCATGTACAGTTAAAATGCATGGGATTGTGGTAGTGTGTTGAGATGGGTAGCAAGCTGGTTATCAGACACAAAGCAAAATGTTGGAATAAATGGGCCTTTTTCCTAGTGGCAGGCAGTGACTAGTGGGGTACGCAAGGATCTGTGCTGGACCCCAACTGTTCACATTATATATTAATGATTTGGATGATGGAACTATATGTATTATCTCCAGATTTGCAGATGATACAAAGTTGGGTGGGAAGGTGAGCTATGAGGAAGATGCAGAGAGGACTTGGACAGGCTGAGTGAGTGGACACATGCATGGTAGATGCAGTATAACATGGATAAATGTGAGGTTATCCACTTAGGTAGCAAAGATAGGAAGACAGATTATTATTTGAATGGCTGTAAATTGAGGGAGGTGGATACTCAGCGAGACCTTGGTGTCCTTGTGCATTAGTCGCTGAAATTAATAGATACAGCAATGGCATGTTGCCTTCCTAATGAGAGGATTTGAGTGTAGGGATAGGGATGTTTTACTGCAATTGTAAAGGGAATGGGTGAGGCCACATCTGGAGTATTGTGTGCAGTTCTGGTGTCCTTATCTGAGGAAAGATGCTCTTGCTATGGAGGGAGTGCAGTGAAGGTTTACCAGGCTGATTCCTGGGATGGCAGGACTGTCATATGGGGAGAGACTTAAGCCGGTTAGTATTATATTCATTGGAGTTTAGAAGAGGGGATTTCAGGGCAGCACGTGGCACAGTGGTTAGCATTGGGACTACGGCGCTGAGGACCCGGGTTCGAATCTTGGCCCTAGGTCGCTGTCCGTGTGGTGTTTGCACATTCTCTGCGTGGGTTTCACCCCCACAACTCAAAAGGTGTGCAGGTTAGGTGGATTGCCCACACTAAATTGCCCCTTAATTGGGAAAAAAAGTAATAATTGTGTACTCTAAATTTATTAAAATAAAATAGAGCAAAATCCTTAGTAGAGGGGATTTCATAGAAACCTTTAAGATTCTAATAGGATTAGACAGGGTAGATTCATAAATAATGTTCCCGATGGTGGGGAGTCCAGAACTAGGGTTCATAGTTTGAGGATAAGGGGTAAACCTTTTGGGACTGAGGTGAGGAGAAATTTCTTTACCCAGAGAGTGGTCAATCTGTGGAATTCATTACCACAGAAAGTAATTGAGGCCAGGATGTTGTGTAATTTCAAGAAGGAATTAGATATAGATTTTGGGGCGAAAGGGATCAAGGGATATGGGGGGAAGGCAGGATCTGGGTATTGAACTTGATGCTCAGCCATGATCATAATGAACGGTGGAGCAGGCTCGAAGGGCTGAATAGCCTCCTCATGCTTTTATTTTCTAGGTATGTTTTGATGTATTAATAAATCCAATAGGAGAAACATCTTTACTCAGTGGTTAGAATGTGAACTCACTACCATTAGCAGTAGTTGTCACAAATGACAAAGATGGTTTCAGGGAACGTTGGATGAAAATGAAGGAGAAAGGAATCGAAAGATACATTGCTGGAGTTCGATAGACAGCTGGATAGAGGCTCATATGCAACTTAAACACAGGCATGGGCCTGGCTATCTACCCTTGCAATACTTCATACTTATGTGATTACCCCATATCTTATAATCATAGCGTTTTACAGCACACAAAGAGGTCCTTTGGCCCATCGCATCTGCACTGATCATCAGCATCTAACTATTCTAATCCCATTTTCCAGCACTTGACCTTTAACCTTCTGTGCCGGGTTTTTCAAACTCAGGGTCACGTTGTCAAGAAGGTCACGGAGCGATCGGTTGTGGCATTCCCGATTGTGGGAAGAAGTCCCTAACTGACTCGACAGGCTTTTAAGAATGCTGGCTGTGGGCAGTCCCTGATTAGTTGCGTCAGTTGAGAGGGCAGGCAGCGCGAGGCTGGGCTGTGTGCTGGTCAGTGTCAGGCCAGTTTTGTCAGCGAGGAATACCGATCAAACAAAGCCAGTCAATACGGCTGACAGATGTCAACACTGGAAGAAACCTACACAGCCGTCACTTAGTGTCCCACTCTCTGAAAACCAGGAATTAAGTGTTTTTGGTGAGAATGGAGAAGGAGATTATTTGGATGTTTGAATAGTGCAATGCAGTTGAACCAATAAGAAATATTGTGACATCGTATGTGTTTTACTTTATCTTGTCTAAAGTCATAGTTTGTCTGGGTGGCATGTGGCACAGTGGTTAGCACTGGGACTGCGGTGCTGAGAACCCGGGTTCGAATCCCGACCCTGGGTCATTGTCCGCGTGGAGTTTGCATATTCTCCCCATGTCTGCATGGGTTTTACCCCACAACCCAAAGATGTGCAGGTTAGGTGGATTGGCCATGCTAAATTTCCCTTTAATTGGAAAAAAAATAATTGGGTACTCTTAAAAAAAAAATTTTTTTTTAAATGAAGTCAGTTTGTAAAGTAAAAACAAGGTTGCACTTTTCTCCACACTTGTTTAAATTTCTAAAGACATGGGAATATATCTCAACATTTTGTATGTAAATGTAAGGATGTGCATGTTCAATTGAAATTGTCTTAATTTTCAGTAGCAAAAAGTCATAAACTTGGAAAAATCTGTTTAAAGTTTAAAAAAAAAAGAAGGCCGGACATGAACGGCCTTTACATATGAACGATGAGTCTTTCTGCCATAGAGAGTGGCACAGAGAAGCACACACCTAGCACGTACACTGACGCCAGGTGTCTGTACATCTGTGATTTGGGCATGAAATCGTAAGAGGCGAGATTCCTCCATTTTGTAGCTGCCCGCAAGCAAGCATTTTGTAGCTGCCCGCAAGCAAGCAACAGGACTGTGTGAAGAACTGAAGATGGATTATTTTGTAATAAGGCAGAGAGGACCAAAGATATAAACAGGCCAGGATCTCATAACTGAATCTGTTGGAGAGAGCTTCATAGGAGTGTCCACCGAGCAGTATGCCGAGCTCCAGGGTCAAACAATTAAGAAGAAAGTGAAATTGGGAACAGTAGAATGATGATTTCTTGAGGTATGGATTTAATTATGCCAATGCAAATCAGGATGGAAAACCCATGTGTGTTACATGCAGAGAAATACAGGCAAATGAAAGTTTAAAACCCTAGACTCTTCAAAGGCATTGAAAACTAAGCATGGCGAGTTCAAGGACAAAACTCCTGATTTTTTTTCAAAGGATGCAGCGAGAACTTGGATCGTCAGCTGACGTCCTTCGCAGAAATGCAATATTGAATGACAAAGCAAATGACATTGTCGGGACAAGCAGGCTCACCTGCCGCATTAAAGCTTAACAATAACGGTGTGTCACAAACATCTGCCAGCGTGGGTCCCGAAGATCTGCCGGATGGTAAAAGTGGGTCCGGGAAAAAAAAAGTTTGAAAAACCCGATTTTATGCTAAAAAGCTGCTCATCTGAATGCTTCTTAAAAGTTGTGAGGGTCCCTGCCTCTACCACTCTCTTCAGACCGTGATTTCCAGATTCCAACCATTATCTGGGTGAAAAAGTTCTTCATCACATCTCCTCTAAACCTCCTGCCAGTTACTTTAAATCTATGCCCCCTGATTATTAACCATAAGAAGTATAGAGAATCAAATGGACATGCACATCAATGTCCCTTAATTCCTCTGTTCTTCCAAGGGTCCAACCATTCATTGTATATTCCCTTGCCTTGAGTCTTCCCAAAATGTATGCAATTGATGGTGCTTTTTAAAAAATTAATTTCCGGGATATGGGTGTCGCTGGTTAGCCCAGTATTTATTGCCCATCTCTAGTTGCCCTTCAGAAGGTGGTGGTCCTTTTTGAACCGCTGCATTCTTTGAGCTGTAGGTACACCCATTGTGCTGTTGGGGAGGGAGTTCCAGGATATTACCCCAGCGACAGTGAAGGAACGGCAATATATTTCCAATTCAGGGTGGTGAGTGACTTGGAGTGTTATCTCCAGGTGGTGGGATTCCCAAGTATCTGCTGCTCTTGTCCTTCCAGATGGTAGTGGTCGTGGGTTTAGAAGGTGTTGTCTGAGGAACCTTGGTGAGTTACTGCATCTTGTAGATCGTACATATGGCTGCCACTGTTCGTCAGTGGTGGAGGGTTTGAATGTTTGTGGAAGGGGGAGCAATCGAGCGGGCCTGTTTGTCATGGATGGTTTTGAGCTTCTTGAGTGTTGTTGGGAGTTGCACTCATCCAGGCAAGTGGAGAATATTCTATTACACTCCTGACTAATGCCTTGTAGCTGGTGGACAGGTTTTTTTTTTTAGGGGGGGGGGGGGGGGGGCGGGGGGCAGGAAGTGAGTTACTTGCCGTAGAATTCCGAGTCTTTGACCTGCCCTGGTAGCCACAGTATTAATATGGCTAGTCCAGTTCAGTTTCTGATTGATGGTAACCCCCAGAATATTGATTGTGGGGATTCAGCGATGGTAATGCCATTGAATGTCAAGGGGCAGTGATTAGATCCTCTCTTACAGGAGATGGTTATTGCCTGGCACATGTATGGCGCGAATGTAACTTGCTACTTGTCAACTCAAGCAACCTGCGGATGACTGCGTTTGGACACGGACTGCTTCATTATCTGAGGAGTCGCGAATAGTGCTGAACATTGCAGTCATCCGCAAAGATCCCCACTTCTGACCTCCTGATGGAAGGAAGGTCATTGATGAAGCAGCTGAAGATAGTTGGACCTACTTAATTTGTACAAATTGATTTCTACCTTCATTAATGTTTATGATACTGCATTTTTCTTTGCAGTTGTTTCTTTGATCTTTGAAATCATCTTTTTAAATCTTCAGATTCTATACTAAGTTTATAAAAACAGTGAGAATTTTGACTTGTTTTGTGTTATACTTGCTAATTGACTTGTCCTGTTTGATTTTAAAAATTGTTCACTGGTTGACCAAAAATACCCAAGACAGTTTAAAAAAAAAAAAATCCAGTTCCATCAATATTTCCAACATTTTAACTCAGCACCTTACTAGTTCGGGTCCTAAAGATTTGTATAATGTGTTGTGTGTGTGTATATAGTACATGTAGCTTATGTTAAATAACATTATATGAAACACTGCTCAGGGTCTAAAGCCATTAATGTTTTGAGAACTATTCAAGCTTACTAACATGCAGTCAAAAAATTCTCTTTTGGCTGTTCATCGTTCATTGTGCTTGTAATTAGAATGTTGCTAATACCTTCGAAATATAGATAATTTTGAATAAAAGTAGAAAACTATTTGTTAAAATTTAGTTTTTCTTTAAACTATGTGTAATGGTAAATATTGCGGACAAAGTAGGATTAGGTTGTATATGACTTCAATGCATATTGCACCCTGAGAATACTCCTAATGTCTTTCCCTCAGTTGAGAGTCTGCCAAACAAATCAGTTTTAACCTAATCATGCCCTTAAGTCTCAGCTGAACACCATTAAATTCATACGGAAGTAGTTGATCGATAAAAGGAAGTAAAGAGACATTTGCAAAGGGATATGGGCTTCAATAGCTGGTTTTGACTGATTGTTGGGTGATCAGAAGAAAGCTGTTATGTTGTTAAGCTGATTTAGTTCCATTATAAATCTGTTTCAAATGTTAATTTCTGTATATATGTTGAGTTACTCTGCACAATATTGACTAAGAAATGGTAAATGTGTTTTTGTCACTAATCTTGGGCGAAATTCTCCCCCAACGGCGGGATGCCCGCCGACTGGCGCCAAAGCCGGCGCCAATCAGACGGGCATCGCGCCGGCCCAAAGGTGCGGAAGGCTTCGCATCTTTGGCGGCCTAGCCCCAACATTGAGGGGCTAGGCCGACGGCGGAGGGATTTCCGCCCCGCCAGCTGGCGGAAATGGCGTTTGTTGCCCCGCCAGCTGGCGCGGAAATGCGGCGCATGCGCGGGAGCGTCAGCGGCCGCTGTCAGTTTCCCGCGCATGCGCAGTGGGGAGAGTCTCTTCCGCCTCCGCCATGGTGGAGGCCGTAGCGGAGGCGGAAGGGAAAGAGTGCCCCCACGGCACAGGCCCGCCCGCGGATCGGTGGGCCCCGATCGCGGGCCAGGCCACCGTGGGGGCACCCCCCGGGTTCAGATCGCCCCGCGTCCCCCCCCCCAGGACCCCGGAGCCCGCCCACGTCGCCTGGTCCCGCCGGTAATTACCAGGTTTGATTTACGTCGGCGGGACAGGCAATTCCTGGGCGGGACTTCGGCCCATTCGTGCCGGAGAATCCAGCGGGGGGTCCCGCCAACCGGCGCGGCCGGATTCCCGCCCCCGCCCAATCTCCGGGAGCGGAGACTTCGGCGGGGGCGGGGGCGGGATTCACGGCGGCCAATGGCCATTCTCCGACCCGGCGGGGGGTCGGAGAATGACGCCCCTGGTTTGAAAAATACAGAAATTAGAACAATTAACTCAAATTGTGTACAGTGAAAGATGGTGTGCTTGTTGGCCCAACAAAATTAATACTGTTTTATTTTTAAAAATACTCAAATATTTGAAATACCATCATTAACCTGGGTTCAGTGGTAACAGTGTGTTAGGTGAGAAGGAAAGTGCCGTCACAGTCTCTGTTGTGCCCCACCAATATGTCGTAACTTCAGCGTCAGAAGTGAATCTGTACTGTACCAATGTGAATACTTCCAATTTTTTTACTAACATCACTGGCATAAAATTGATCATGCTGCTTTATGCTCTTGAATCGTGCCTATTAGAAGCAAGTTTTGAATTGTTAAAGTTGATTTTATTTGGTAGTCTTTACAAAAAATGAAGACTTCTGTCTCAGCATTTGGTTCTGGAAATAAAGTGAAATCTGGAAAAGATCAATGCATAATCACTCTGTTGTCAGACAACAGATTATACTATTTGTTCTATATTGACAATCCAGAAGCAACAGCAGGCCAAGTGTATATCTTGCCACATAGCGACTACATTGAGCTCAATGAATGGCACTCATTTGGCTCTGTGTTGAAGTAGACATAATTAGTCTGCTCATCGGTAAATAGTTCAGTAATATGAATGGGTAGGTATTCTATCACACCATGTGGAAAATTAATTTTTATTAAAATTTTCACAAAATAGCAACAAAATACAGAAAGAAAAGAACAACACCCACCCCCGTATACAGAAATAATAAATTAACAGCCATCATCAACACAAAAGCAAATATACATGCCCACTCAAGAAAAACGAACCAACCCCCAGGGTTGCTGCTGCTGACCATCCTCTAACGCTCTGCCAGGAAGTCTAGGAACGGTTGCCACTGCCTGAAGAACCCTTGCACCGATCCCCTTTAGGCAAATTTCACCCTCTCCAATTTAATAAACCCCGCCATATCGTTGATCCAGGATTCCATGCTTGGGGGCCTCGCATCCTTCCACTGAAGAAGAATCCTTCGCCGGGCTACCAGGGATGCAAAGGCCAGAATACCGGCCTCTTTCGCCTCCTGCACTCCTGGCTCCTCTGCCACCCCAAATATTGCAAGCCCCCAGCCCGGCTTGACCCTGAAACCTACCACCCTCAACACCATCCTCGCTACACCCTTCCAAAAGTCCTCCAGCGCTGGGCACGCCCGAACTTGTGGGTGTTGTTTGCTGGGCTCCCTGAGCACCTAACACACCTGTCCTCGCACCCAAAGAACCGGCTCATCCTTGCCCTGGTCATATGAGCCCTATGCAGCACCTTAAATTGTATGAGGCTGAGCAAGAGGAGGAAGAGTTCACTCTCCCCAGGGCATCCGCCACGTCCCCTCGTCAATCTCCTCACCCAACTCCTCCTCCCACTTACCCTTTAGCTCCACCACCGAGGCCGCCTCCTCCTCCTGCATTACCTGATATGTTGCTGAGATCCTCCCCTCTCCAACCCACACCCCTGACAGCACCCTGTCCTGGACCCTGTGTGGCGGCAACAGTGGGAACTCCACCACCTGCCGCAGAACAAATGTCCTTATCTGCATGTATCTGAAGGTGTTCCCTGGAGGGAGCCCGAACCTCTCCTCCAGCTCACCCAGGCTCGCAAACTTCCCGTCCACAAACAGGTCCCCCATCCTTCTAATACCTGCCCTGTGCCAGCTCAGGAACCCTCCGTCCATCCTCCCCGGGACAAACCGGTGGTTCCCCCGCATCGGGGACCACACCGAGGCCCCCACCTCCCCCCTGTGACGTCTCCATTGCCCCCCAAATTTTGAGGGTAGCCGCCACCACCGGGCTCGTGGTAAACCCCGATGGAGGAAGCGGTCGAGGCGCCATCACTAGTTCCTCCAGGCTTGTGCCCACACAGGACGCCCTCTCCAGCCTCTTCCATGCTGCCCCCTCCCCCTCCATCACCCACTTATGCACCATCGCCATGTTGGCGGCCCAATAATACCCACAGAGGGTAGGCAGTGCAACCCGCCCTATCCCTGCACCTCTCCAGGAACAGCCTTCTCACCCTCGGGATCTTCTGCACCCACACAAACCCCATAATGCTCCTATTAACCTGCCTGAAGAAGGCCTTGGGGATCAGGATGGGGAGGCACTGGAACAGGAACAGAAATCTCGGGAGCAACGTCATTTTTACTGACTGCACCCTACCCGCCAGGGAGAGTGGCAGCACGTCCCACCTCTTAAACTCCTCCTCCATTTACTCCACCAGTCTCGTGAAGTTAAACTTATGCAGGGCCCCCAACTCCTAGCCACATGGACCCCCAGGTTCCTGAAACTCCTCTCCGCCCTTTTTAGTGGGAGCTCACCAATCCCCCTCTCTTGGTCCCCTGGGTGAACAACGAACAACTCGCTCTTCCCCATATTGAGCATATGCCTGGAGAAATCCCCAAACTCCCTGAGAATCGTTATCACCTCCGGCATTCCCCCCACCGGGTCCGCCACATATAACAGCAAATCGTCCGCACAGAGCGACACCCGATGTTCCTCCCCACCCCACACCAGCCCCCTCCAATTCCTCGACTCCCTCAATGCCATGGCCAGGGGCTCAATCGCCAGCGCAAAGAGAAGGGGGGACAGGGGATACCCCTGCCTCGTCCCCGGGTGTAACTGAAAATACTCTGACCTCCTTCAGTTCGTGGCCACACTCGCCACCGGGGCCTCATACAGCAACTTAACCCACCTGATAAACCCCTCCCCAAACCCGAACATTTTCAGCACCTCCCACAGGTACCCCCACTCTACCCTATCAAAGGCCTTCTCCGCATCCATCGCCGCCACTATCTCTGCCTCCCCTTCCACCGCCGGCATCATTATAACATTCAAGAGCCTCCGTACATTCGTATTCAGCTGTCTCCCTTTCACGAACCCTGTCTGATCCTCGTAAATAACCTGCGGCACACAGTCCTCTTTCCTCGTGGCTAAAATCTTCGCCAACAACTTTGCATTTACATTTAGGAGTGAGATCGGCCTGTATGACCTGCATTGTAGGAGATCCTTGTCCCGCTTCAGGATCAAGGAGATCAGCGCCCGAGACATCGTTGGGGGCAAAGCCCCTCCTTCCCTTGCCTCGTTAAAGGTCCTGACCAACAGAGGGCCCAGCAGGTCCGCATACTTCTTATAAAATTCGACCGGGAACCCATCTGGCCCCGGTACCTTACCCGCCTGCATGCTTCCTATCCCTTTGCCCAGCTCCTCCAACCCAACCAACGCCCCCAGCCCTGTCACCTGCCCCTCCTCCACCCTCGGGAATCTCAACTGGTCCAGAAAGCAACCCATCCCTCCCTCCTCCAGTGGGGGCTCGGACCGATACAGTTCCTCGTAGAAATCCCTGAAGACTCCATTGATACCCACCCCACTTCGCACCGTGCTCACTCCTCCATCCTTAACTCCCCCGATCTCCCTAGCTGCCTCTCGCTTCCAAAGCTGGTGCACCAGCATCTGGCTCGCCTTTTCTCCATATTTGTATACCGCCCTCTGCGCCTTCCTCCACTGCGCCTCCACCTTCCTGGTGGTCAACAGATCGAATTCGACCTGGAGACTGCGCCGCTCCCTAAGCATAACATCCTCCGGGACCTCCGCGTACCTCCTGTCCACCCTCACCATCTCCCCCACCAGCCTCTCCCTCTCTCCCTTCTCCCTCCTCTCCTTATGGCCCTAATGGAGATCAGCTCTCCCCTGACCACCGCCTTCAGTGCCTCCCAGACCACCCCCACTTGGACCTCCCCATTGTCATTTGCCTCCAGGTACCTCTCCATGCACCCTCTGACCCGCCCGCTCACCTCCTCGTCCGCCAGCAACCCCATCTCTAAGCACCACAGCGGGCGCTGGTCCCTCTCCTCCCCCAGCTCAAGGTCTACCCAATGCGGAGCATGATTGGAAATGGCTATCGCCGAGTACTCAGTATCTTCCACTCTCGGAATCAGCGCCCTACTCATAACAAAAGTCAATCCGGGAATAGGCCTTGTGGACATGGGAGAAGAATGAGAATTCCCCGGCCCCTGGCCTCGCAAACCTCCATGGGTCCACCCCTCCCATCTGGTCCATGAACCCCCTCAGCACCTTGGACGCTGCCAGCCTCCTACCCGTCCTAGATCTGGAGCGATCTAGTGCCGGGTCCAGCACTGTATTGAAATCCCCCCCCCCCCATTATCAGTCCCCCTGTCTCCAGGTCCGGAATCCGGTCCAACATTCGCCGCATGAAGCCCGCATCATCCCAATTCAGGACGTATACATTGACCAACACCACCCACTCCCCCTGCAGCTTGCCACTTACCATCACATACCTACCGCCTTTATCTGCCACGATGCTCGACGCCTCGAATGACACTCTCTTCCCCACCAAGATCGCCACCCCCCCCGATTTTTTGCATCCAATCCCGAATGAAACACTTGCCCTACCCACCCCTTTCTCAACCTTACCTGATCCGCCACCCTCGGGTGCAGCTTCTGAAGCATGGTCACATCAGCCTTCAGCCCCTTCAGGTGCGTGAACACCCGGGCCCGTTTGACCGGCCCATTCAGTCCCCTTACGTTCCAGGTTATCAGCTGGATTAGGGGGCTACCCGCCCCTCTCGCCCGCCGACCAGCCATATCCTCTCCTAGGCCAGCCACGTGCCCGCGCCCCCAGCCCCGACCTCCTCTACCGACTCCAGCTCCCCCCTGGTAATTCCAGCAACAACCCGGTTTCCGACCTCCCCCCCCAACAGCTAGGTCCCCCCCTAGCTGCATTGCTCCCCCCATTGCACTCCCATAAGGCAGCCGACTCCTACTGACCCCGGCCACTCCCTCCACTCCCTCTACCCCTCCCAGTGTGGAACTTTCTCCCCCCCCCCCCATTGCCCACCAGCAGGCTCTCTCCCTCCCCCTTCCACTCCCAGCGCGGGAAAAAGCCCGCGCTTCCCAGCTCCGGCCCTGCCCCCTTCAGCCCTTAGCACGGGGAAAATCCCACGCTTTCCACTTGTCCCGCCTCCTCTGGCGCAGCTCCCTTTACAGGCCCGGTCCCCTTGCCCCCAACTCAGGCCTCACCGCCCCCCGCGTGGCCCCATCCCCCCTGCCAGACATCAACCCCCCAAGCTGTTTACCTGCCCCCCTCCAAGAGCCCACCCGGCGGACCCAACCGAAACAGTGCCTAACCAACCCCCGAAAAACAAAGAACCAACAATGAACAAAGAACCCGCCCTCAAATACAACACAACCATCCCTTCACCGCAGCCCCCAGACCCTCAGTCCGAGTCCAATTTTTCGGCCTGGACAAAGGCCCACGCCTCCTCCGGGGACTCAAAATAATGATGTTGGTCCTTCTACGTGACCCACAGACGCGCCGGTTGCAGCATGCCGAACTTCACCCCCCTCCTGTGCAGCACCGCCTTCGCCCGATTGTACCCGGCCCTCTTCTTCGCCACCTCCGCGCTCCAATCTTGGTAGATCCGGATCTCTGCGTTCTCCCACCTGCTGCTCCGCTCCTTCTTGGCCCACCTTAGCACGCACTCCCGATCAGCAAACCGGTGGAACCGTACCAGCACCGCCCGCGGCTGCTCTTTGGGCCTGGGCCTCCTCGCCAGCACTTGGTGGGCCCCCTCCAGCTCCAGGGGCACCTGGAAGGACCCTGCTCCCATCAGCGAATTGAGCATGGTGACCACGTAGGCCCCCACGTCCGACCCCTCCAGTCCCTCCAGGAGGCCCAAGATCCGCAGATTCTTCCGCCTCGACCGATTCTCCATCTCCTCAAACCTCTCCTGCCATTTTTTATGGAGCGCCTCGTGCGCCTCCACCTTCACCGCTAGGCCTAGGATCTCATCTTCGTTCTCCGAGACCTTTTGCCGGACATCCCGGATTGCCGCCCCTTGGGCCTTCTGGATCTCCAGCAGCTTATCGATTGACGCCTTTATCGGCTCCAGCAGATCCGCTTTCAGCTCCCTAAAGCAGCGCTGAAGAAACTCCTGCTGCTCCTGCGCCCACTGCATCCACGCTGCCTGGTCTCCACCCGCTGCCATCTTAGTCTTCCTCCCTCGCACCTTCTTGTGCTTCACTGCCATTTTGTTGGTCGCCCCACTCCTGGTCCAAGCCATACACTATTAGGGGAATGTTGCTATCTCCTTCCCACACCAGGAAACGTTGAGTAAGCGCCGTTATGGGCTCTAAAAAGAGCCCAAAAGTCCGTTTCTAGCGGGAACTGCCGAACGTGCGACTTAGCTCTGCATAGCTGCAACCGGAAGTCGTGGAAAATTATTCTTAAACAGTGTTTATTTCCGTGTGATACTGATCATGGTTCAAAATACATGGGGGCAACAAGCAAATTCTCCCTCAAACAGTCTGTAGAAATTGGAAGAAAGGACTGAATAAAATCAAGAATAATTACCTCTCTGCATTTGACGTACATGATTGCTCCTCTGTCACCCAAACAATTGTGGGTGCAAGTGCCTAGTTATAAATGGGAAAAGAATGCCGAGTTGTGATTGGAGAAACAGTGAGCATTAGAGAAACAGAATTGGTGAGGAGCTGTTTGCCCATCACAGCTCTATCTCTCCCAATGACCGCTGCTCTAGTTTTTCCATCCACAGGCTCCTTCCTACCCACTGTTGCTCCTCCAAGCAGAGATGCTGTCTCTGGGTGAGCAGCAAGTGTGAGAGGAAGGAAATCTGTGATTGCAGGAACCGGAGCAGCGATCGTGGGAGAGAGGGAATTTATAATTGGAAGAGCAGTAATGGGGGGTGGGAGGGAACCTATGAATTGGAGTTTGAGGAGGATTTCCCTGGAACAGTGGTAATAACAGAACAAATGCAATGATTTAAGTATTGAAAGTGATCGGCGGCATGGTGGTGCAGTCGTTAGCACTGCTGTCTCACGGCACCGAGGACCCAGGTTCAATCTCGGCCCTGGGTCACTGTCCTTTGCACATTCTCCGTGTGTCTGCGTGGGTCTCCTCCCACAACCCAAAGATGTGCAGGATAGGTGCATTGGCCACGATAAATTGCCGTTAATTGGAATTTTTTGTTTACATTTCGAGAAAGTGAGTGTGAGACTGGGCAATACTTCAATAAAGTGATAATGAAGCGGCGTCTGCACGTTCTCCCAGTGTCTGTGTGAGTTTCCTCCGGGTGCTCCGGTTTCCTCCCACAAGTCCCGAAAGATGTGCTGTTAGGTAACTTGGACATTCTGAGGAAAGTATAGGCACGTTCGTGATTGTGGAAGAGAGAAAAATCTGGGAGTAGCGAATTTGAATGATAAAGCATCACTCAGAGGCATATGAGAATATTGGATTTAAAATTAAGAAAGTTTCTGCCTGTTGCCGGAGTCTTCCCTTTAATGCTGTTGATTGTCCAACTCCAGTTAAATTAACATGCATTTACTATTTGTATCCATAGAAGCCAGATGTGAACCAGATTGAGTCTGGGATCCATGGGGAAATTAAAGCATGTGGAGTTTTGTTTGTCAAACTTCAGGATGATGGAAGGCATTGAAAAATGATGAGTAATGGTGGAACTTAATCAAAATTAATGAATGAAGCACATTACCGTTTTAAGTGCAAATACTATTGCAAGTGTAATGATTTCAATAAGGTTCTATGAACATTGGATAAAATAGTGGTTGTACTGTTTGTTCACAGCACCAGGGTCCCAGGTTCGTTTTCCAGGCTTGGGTCACTGTCTGTGCGGAGTCTGTATGTTCTCCCCATGCCTGCGTGGGTTTCCTCCGGGTGCTCCGGTTTCCTCCCACAAGTCCCGAAAGATGTGCTGTTAGGTAATTTGGACATTCTGAATTCTCCCTCCGTGTAACCGAACAGGCGCTGGAATGTCACAACTAGGGGCTTTTCACAGTAACTTCATTGCAGTGTTAATGTAAGCCTACTTGTGACAATAAAGATTATTATTATTAAAATGTTATATTTTATTGAGTACATGGGACTCTGACTAATACTTCAATTGTACAAATCATTTGTTACTTGGGAATTCAAAACATGCTACAGTTCTGAGATCAATAACTTTGGTTTTTAAAAAGTTCTGTGCTCATTACAAATACCTCATTTTTATACATTTCCATTATTCCCTGTGACAATCCATAGAGTTCTGCGTTATGTAATGAAATGAAAACTAAAATGTAGCTTTATAAAAAGAGAACTTAATTTGTTTATCCTTCAGTACTAATAATTTTCCTTGTGGAACAAATTGTTTTTTCCAATGACCAGTCTGAGTTCATAATCTTACAGTTTTAATCAATCTAAAAATTATAACTATACCAAATGAAATCTTGCATTGTACCATTGAGTTGCTTCTAGGACTTTTTTGCAATTAAAAGTGTCAACCTGCGATGAATATTTCCTTTGCAGAATTAATAACCTCTCACATGTTATCCAACAATTAAAGTTCGCTGAAATGTTTAAGTCGGCATACAATGACATCTCTGAAGTAAAATTCTTATTTTTTTATCCTGAGGTTGATGCTTTTCTGCAGGCCCTGTCACTACATGACTGCATCCGGCCTCCGGTGCAATCCCGTCAATGAAAACCATCCCTTCAGCGGCCTGGCCACATTAGAATTGCTGCCTCACAACTTTTCACTTTGTTTTCCTCTATTTTTATTTAAAAGGCACTTTTATAAAACCCTCTCTTTGACAAAGCTTTTATTCAGCCCTCCTAATCTTCCCTCCTTTAACTTGGCATTCATATTTGCTATACCCGACCTATGAAGCACCTTGGGTTGTTCCTCAATATTGGAAAGTGCGATAAAAAAGCATCTTGAAAGCATCTTCTGTGAATTTCACATAAAAACCCTTTCGAATTGTTGCTGACAAGTAAGACATGTTGCTGAAGCTTTTTGTCTTACACCATTTGGACAAATGCAAGAATGTCAAATTTCAAACCATCACAATAATTTACATTGCAGGAGCAAAGGGTGCTGATGGGAACAATAGGCTCTAACTGAATAGATCCCTCATCACCTGTAGTATAAATTGATGTGGTTGCATTCCTGCGATTGCCCCAATGATTGCAAGATGAATAGCTTGAGCAACAAGTCTCTCATTTGAGCAATACTCAAGTTCTGCACTACCAAGAAATGGTTTTGCATGTATTTTTAAGCAGGCGTTAATCTATTTATCGTAAAAAGAAACACAAGAAACACAAAACAAAATCATTCTTACCACATTGTACTATTTTAAGGTAGA
The DNA here is from genome assembly GCF_047496885.1 of Scyliorhinus torazame. NCBI lineage: Eukaryota > Metazoa > Chordata > Chondrichthyes > Carcharhiniformes > Scyliorhinidae > Scyliorhinus > Scyliorhinus torazame. Next base: position 92,319,034 of record NC_092714.1, on the reverse strand, counting down.
ATTATTTTCTTTTGCCTTCATTCTAATTAAGTGTTGGGCTCTGTTAAATCTCCCGTGTACTAACTTTAACTTTTGTATCTTTGCTCCCCTGTGTGCCAGCACTAATTAAGGGGGCCAAATATCAAAAATTTCCAAGATAACTGGATAGTTCTAAAAGGTACCTCTTTACTGTGCTGACCTCATTGATTTTTGGATGCATAAATTAAAATTAATCTTGCCCATAATTCAAAATCTACAACTGTAATCTGAAGTATGAATGTTGGAGAATATGTTGATTTATGCCAAGACGAAGAATATATTACTGAAGAATGTGAATTGAACTGATCTGCATGTATGAATTAAGTTAATTAGTAGATTGACGATAACTCAACTTTCCAACCTGTATTGTATATTTATGCTGAAAGGCAGAATAAGTTAAAAGCATGCTAGTTACAAATACATTACACTTTAGATTGGTTACAAAATAGGTTTGCCCTAACTCAAATACTGTAAATGCCTACAGGATGTCATGGAATTTCTATTTTAATGAAAGAATTAATTAAAAAATTAATAATTTTAATTACCATTGATATGGAATCTCACCAGACATAGTTGAAACATGGTGTTCTTATCCTCCCCCCCCCTCAACCATTGTGATATGCTTTAAAGGGATATCCGAAAAATATCGCGAGAAGGAAAATGTCATGTGACCCAGTCTTCGTTTCACTTCTGCTTTGAACAGAACACTCCCAGCTCTGTTGCCTTCAAGCTTTATACCAATGTAGAACTGTTTTCTTGTGTCCAGTATTTGTATGTGAATCCATAGCATGAGTGACTGGTGTCTTGTACACTAAATAAGTCCAAGGTACTGATGACTAATAACACAATATGGTGATCAGTAGTGGTCAGACAGGTGATAGCAAGATTACGTATAGGCATGGCAGAGTGAACGGCCTTCAATTGTGCTACATGGTATAAGATGATGCTCGGAGGTTTTGGTCAGCCTGCAACAAAGTTGCAGCGTTGCAGAGTGTTGAAAACACAGTGCTGACTGTAAAGAAACCTTTTGGCGACACAGCACTGGGCTAGTGCTCAGATAAAAAGCTGGTAAGCAGACTGGTTCCTCCTGGTGAGATGGCAGTGCATAGCCTGTCAGTTCCATGTGTTGGACAGTGCTTAAAGAGGACCAGTACCAAGTTAAGCTCAGTTGGGAAAGATGAGCGACCAGGGAGTGGGCCAGATCAATTGCTAGTGAGGTTGAGTCAAAGAAAACCAAAACAAAATAATAAAAATCAGGCCACTGGGGTTGCAGTTATAATGGGCGGCTTCGGGAGCTGAGGTTAATAAAAAAAACATTACGCCATGGTGCATTTCTATAAAACTCATCTCCTTGGGCAGAGGTTTGGCAAAGCATACGAAAGTGGCTACAGCGACACCTTCCAAGGTACTACAGGAGGAAGGAAGGCCAGGGGAATTGTCAGAATGTCCACAAAATTCCCTGTTTTGAATTGGGATGCAGCTGACTTTACTATACAAACTCAAAATGTTTAAACAGCGTAAAGGGCAATGGTTTCCTGATTCAGTTATGTCTGAACCAGAAAAGAAAGCGATGAACCAGACCAGAAACTGTGAACACACTGGGTGGGTTTCTCCATTTCAAAGTCCAAGTGCAGCTGCCAATGGAGAATTCGAACATTTTTGCGCTGCCGCGAAGAGTGCCGTGGAGGCGAGATTCCATCCATGTATGCTGCCCACGTACATCTCGTCTGAGTTCCGATTACCTTAGGCCTGTGCTTCGCTGGGGTCGGGAATCCCTTTGTGAGCCTGACGAGCTGGAGCTATTTTTAAATGCTTCACTTGCCCCAGACTCTGATTCCAACCAAGAAGATGGCTACTGAAGGATCTACACTGTGATTCCTTGATCAGACATCCAAAAGATGTTGGACGCTGTTGGGGAGAGGAGGGATACCCTCTTCCTCAGGGTGGAACAGAGACAACAGCTAGCTGTAATGAATCATGTCTGGAATGAGATGGCAGTTGCAGTGATTACCGGTGGCCTCATGAAGAGGACCAACATGCAATGCAGGAAGATGATGAACAACCTCATTCGAGCAGAGCAGGTGAGTAACCACGTGTGTGACGCTGGCATCATTCCCGACATCTGCCACCAACCCTTATATGCCAGTAACACTCCACCAATCAACATGTCCCTCAGAACCCGCCCTCCATGAAACCCCAACACATACCTTGCCCTCCTTGGCCAGGTGCCTTGCCTACCTATGCCACCAGCTAGGCCCCCCCCCCCTCCACCCCCCAATAAAACTTGTGTGCCAGGGTCTCACTATGTTACCAAAGGATAAAGCAGTCCATAATCGAAAGGAATGTCAGAAGATAGGCTGGGGCAAGCTTGAGATATGGGTTCACAGGCCCATGGAATTCACAGGAGAGGCTGAGCAGTGAGTTGTGGCTGACATGTAGTTCAGCATGCACTGAAGAATTGGGTGTCCAATGAAAATTTATCCAGATGCACTGTCTCAAGTGATTATTTCCTCTCCTACATCCCTGTCTTTCCGAAGAGCAGACCCCATGTCCTTTGTCTTCTCGGATCCTCATCAGATGGGCTGGGTCATCCAGGGTTGCAGCCCCCCCCGAACTCCTGACCTTGGAACACCCTGGAGTTGACATCCGGGGAAGACACTGACTTTAGGCACCTCTTACACCAGCACTACCCGCCATCGCAGAGAATATCACTTTTGTGGGATATCATGTTAATGATGAAACTCCTGGGTCACCCTCTGGTGAGCACCACACACATGCTGGAGCACATCATGTGGAGGCAGGAGGTCCCAAGGAAACGCTGGTCGGAGGGCTGCCCGATCCCAAGGAACAGCAGCCCCCAAGACTGATGTCGTGCCTCTGGAAAATATTATCCCATCATTTGTGCAGATGCAGACTTTAAGCCACAATTTGTATAGGAGGGACTGTCAGCAACATTCCAGTGTCTGCAAGTACAATGGGAGAAGTTCAATTGGCTTCAGGCGCAGGAGATGATGCCACTGATGTGACACCCAGGCCAACACTGAAAGGGTGGCGACAGTGGTGCAAGGCTTGAGGCAATAAGTCATAGCTATGTGTCAGGACCTCCAAGGCTTTGGTCACATTGAGCTGTCCATGGTTGAGGCTGAGGCACAGGACAGGAGAGCCCGGTCAAAAGCGGACATGTCCCTGGTGCTCCAGAGCTTGGTCCATTCACAAAGGATCGTGGATGAGGGCATAGAGTGCATTGGCCGGGCGCTAAGTGACCTCAACCAGTCACAGAGGGACATGCCACAGTCATAGAGGGACAAGCCTAATTTGTTGACGGCTAAGGGCAACAACAGAATGGTTCAAACAAGGGCAGTTCTCCAGGACTGGCAGTGCCAGATGACATTGAGACCAGTGAAGCTCACTCCAGTTGCGCCTCTGACCCATAGAGTAGCCTGAGAGCCAGTGGGCACCTCGAGGGAGGAAGAAGGGATGGGGTCCAACCCTTCTAGCCCTTCTGAATCCCCTCCACCAGACACTGGCACACCTAATGAGCAACTGGTAGAACAGGGTGACACTTCGTCAACATTCAAAAGTTGGTGGACCCAACCAGGCTCTCCAGAGAATGGTTGCCAAGAGCATCACAGGGCAGATGGCAAGACGAGTAGCAGGCTGCCTTCTCTCCTGATATGGAATCTGAGGGAACACCTAGAAGGAGCGGTAGGCCACGTATGATCAAAAAGATAGTGACACTGAAATTGGCATGAGTGTAGTTGAACATAGTGAATCAGGGGGAAGGGGACACAATATGTAAAAACGCAGCATTAAACACTTTTCCTTCACCAGTTTGATCTGCCTCTCAATGCTCGAAGATTGATTTTGGAGCTGGGTCTTGGGTGGTGACGATGGCAGGAGGGGGAGGTGGGAAAGGAGTTCATGGTGCATCGGGCCTATGGACTTCCCACAGGCATCCACCCTCACAGAGAAGTGACAAACCATGGGAGCTGCAGTGTGAGACAGCCCAGTATGACCGCATCTCAAGTCTATGATCCCAAAGGTTGCTCTATCATGCCCCATCCATCCCCCAAAATAATATGGCCGATTAAAAGGGTTCCCCATTTCACTACCAGGGATCATCTGAGTGGACAGTGGTATGTTACCTAAAGAGCCAGGAGTTCGACTTTGTCAAACAATGAGGAGCATCAGAGCTCATCTCTCGTTATCTTCTCCATCTGCCACCCAGGCCCAACACCGCCTTGTGATGCTGAGATGAGCCGGGGAGGAGGGAGCGGGAGATGTGATCATGGGGAAGAGGTGAAAGGCTAAGGGGCAAGATGGAGGGGGGCAGGGATTGGGAGGGGTTGGGGGGGGGGAGGCTATGGGATGGAAGGAATGGGGGAGGGGAGGTGGCAATGGCATTGGAGCTGCCAGTGTTTTGGCCTCCTAAGTTGCCAAAATGGGAAGCTGATCAGGTTTTCCCTAGTTCTACGGCCCTGAAGAAATCATTCCGCGGACTGTCAAGCAATCCCTAGATCCTCACCTGGCTCATCAAAGCCATCGTCCTCATTCAACAAGGTCTGCCATTTTTCCCCCTTCAGCTGCACAATGTTGTGCAGGATACAGCAGGCCACCACTATGTCTGCGACCCTCTGGGGGCTGTATTGTGGAATCCCCATTAGAGTGGTCCAGGCAGCGGAAATGCACATTTAGGAGCCCGATGCCCCGCTCGATGATGCTCCTGGATGCTGGGTGAACATCATTATGACGCCCCTCCACCTCAGTCTGGGGTCTCCGCACAGGCGTCAGCAGCCATGACCTCAATGGGTACGTCTTGTCGCCCACCAGCCAGTCCTATACCCGAGGGAGCACATCATAAGTGCCGGGAACCTCAGAGTGCACCAGGATGTGTGCAACGTGCACACTGTCTGTGTATCGTGTACAGACAAGCAGCTGGTAATCTCACTTATTGAACGTTCAGGGAGTGGAACCTCTTCCTATTAATGAAGGTCTCCACTGTTGAATCAGTGCTCTGAGATTGCCATACTTGCCATCAATAACTCCATGACCTGGGGCATGCCAGCGATGGCAGCAAATCCAGCAGCCCGGGTATCCTGGTGGGCCTGTTTAAAGTGGATGTTGATAGGGCGCATCAGGAATCCGTGAAATCTTGGATGTACCTGTACGCGATGTTTGTGAAATCCCGCACATGTTCCCATTCAAACCCTGGAATGAGCCAGAGGCATAGAAGTTGAGGGCAGCTGTCAACTTGACGGCCACCAGGAGCGGGTGTCCTCCTAGACCTCGCAGTGCCAGGTCCGCCACAATCTAAATCTGTGGAATGAGAAAAAGGGTGGCATTTCCAGTTGATAACCTTGCATTAGAAATTAAGTCAAACTTGAATGAAATGCTTGCAGTAATGGTTTCAATTAAGTGTGTGATTAAAACAAGAGAACAGAGACTAAAGTTTTTTGAAGGAAATAAATTGATTTAATTTAATTGCTTAAAAGGTCTGGCTATTTCATATTCTCTCACCTCTGCTTTTTCAACTCTTTTTGCTTCAGATTATTCCCTATTTGATTGACTCTTTTTTTGTTCAGGCATGCCCTGAGAATAGCCAGATTATGCAGAAATGTACTTGCCCATTAGAATCATGTTTCCCCCTACATGGAATTTGAGACAAAATATTGCTGTTTATTAATGTTCCTACTTTCCATAGCCAGAGCACAGCAATACCAAATGGAGTTGCATCCAGCTTTCCTGACTAAGATCAGAATATTTAAAAGTAAAATGCTGCAGATGATGGAATTCGGAGCTTGGCCCAGTGTAAATGATGCACTTCAAATAAATTAGCTTCAGTCTTGATGCAGGTACTGGTGTGCACTTGCACCTTGTAGATTCCTCCTGAGATGAATGTTCAGGATACCTTGTATTGCAAGTGTGCCTGTGCTATGGGGCACAGGGTACCAGTTGAAATTGAAGGCTTTGGGTACATGTTTCGGTTACTGAGTTCAACTTGATTGTGTACATTTATATTGAAACATCACACAGACTATTGATCTTGCATGTCAGGTTGACACCAATAGGGAGATATGCAGAGCAATATCACCACATAACATGCAACTGATTCTGAGCACCACTATTGCAGAAGAGCCAATGCGACCATTTATACAATCACTTTGGATGAGTCGTCGTAACAATGCTGAAGGAAATTGAAGTTTCATAACTGCACAGCTTTAATTAATCCTGCAGTACAACAAAAACAGTCTGTTCAACTGGCATCCTTTATAATTCTGGAATAAATGAGAATCCTTTTTTGTACCAGTACTTTGTTTCAATTCATGGTCGAACCTATAAATTATCTGTAATAGTTATAAAACTAGTACGAAAAGAGTTCCCATTTATCTTACCAGAAGCTGATTGATTAACACATTTAATTGATTAGAAGTCACAAGAGCAGAGGTGTACACAGCTAAAATGTCTTGAATTCAAATGTTATTAAGGGAGTGAAATTCCTCGCTCGATTAGAGACGTTGCATGTTTTCTTTGCAGTTAATTTGCATATTCTCAGAATTGGAATGTTTGTTTCAGGAACTATGCCAATCCCCCAATTTTATTGTGGAAAACTGCAGGTGTTCCATTTTTCTTGTTAGAAGAGATGCAAAAAAAAATCATTTGTCTTTAAAGAAATCACCTGAATAAAGTTGTGTGTTTAACAAATGAAGTAAGGAACAAATCATCCAGGCCTGATTCATGGAAGGTTTACTTCTCTGTGAGCTTTAACCTCCTCGGAGTGGCAATTTGCATCGGATTTCTTTTCTGAACCCACTTATGTGTGATAATTTTCTTCAGTGCCTCTCTCGCTTGACCTCCCTGACTCAGGCCAGCCGAGATTCAGTGGGTCCCTGGTCCAGCGTCTGTGTCTAAAAGAAGTGGAGTGATGGAGGACATATCATTTTTAGAATACTAGCTGTTGTGAAGCAGGTGAATTTAAATGTCCCATTTAAAATAACATGCCAGGGAGAAAGTAAGTGGTGATTCAGACATCAGGACGTGGGGTCAGATGGGCGGTGGCGGGGGAAGGGTCAGACATGTGAAGGGAGGGGGTTGGCTCACCAAAGTGGGGAATTCCTTGGGAGCTTGTTCATTGCGGTGGGGTTGCCCCATTTGTGGTCAGGACTGTCCCGTGCGGAGATTGGTCTATGATTTAAAATAGTTACACTGAAGTTAGGAGTGGTTTTATTTCTTCTCACTTTTCAGAGTAACTACTAGCATAACATTGGCAGAACCATCCGAAGTTAATGATTTCAATCGTTTTGTCAGATGATTCCCAGTGCAGTGCAATTGCCCAGGGACATTAGCCCTTCTGGACAATTGCTGTTTCAACTTTGCCTGAACTTTCTGAGAGGGATTCCCCAGAGCATCTTTGAGTACCTCCCAAATCTAACACTGGGGAGCCAAGAAGTTACAGGCTGAGCCTCTGTATCACAGAATCCAATTAAACAATTTGATGCAACATACATATATATAGTGTGGATTGTATGAATTTATCCCAACCTTGTAACAAAGTAATAACCGTATTGATCTGTGGGGAATTCCCATCATGGAATGTTCTGTGTGATGCGGTTGATATCCTGATCTGGGGCGAGATTCTCCGACCCCCCACCGGGTCGGAGAATCGCCGGGGGCTGGCGTGAATCCCGCCCTCACCGGTTGCCGAATTCTCCGGCATCGGATATTTGGCGGGGGCGGGAATCGCGCCGCGCCGGTTGGCGGGCCCCCCCCCCCCGCGATTCTCCGGCCCGGATGGGCCGAAGTCCCGCCACTAAAATGCCTGTCCCGCCGGCGTAGATTAAACCACTTAACCTTACCGGTGGGACAAGGCGGCGCGTGCAGGCTCCGGGGTCCTGGGGTGGGCACGGGGCAATCTGGCCCAGGGGGGTGCCCCCACGGTGGCCTGGCCCGCGATCGGGGCCCACCGATCTGCGGGCAGCCCTGTGCCGTGGGGGCACTCTTTCCCTTCCGCCTCCGCCACAGTCTCCACCATGGTGGAGGCAGAAGAGACTCCCTCCAATGCGCATGCGCGGGAATGCCGTCAGCGGCCGCTAACGCTCCCGCGCATGCGCCGCCCGGAGATGTCATTTCCGCGCCAGTTGGCGGGGCACCAAAGGCCTTTTCCGCCAGCTGGCGGGGCAGAAATCCGTCCGGCGCCGACCTAGCCCCTTAAGGTTGGGGCTCGGCCCCCAAAGATGCGGAGCATTCCGCACCATTTTGGCGGCGCGATGCCCGACTGATTTGCGCCGTTTTGGGCGCCAGTCGGCGGACATCGCGCCGTTTCCGGAGAATTTTGTCACATGTTTCAATTGAGTTGACCGTGCATGCACAGTGGACATGCTTTTTTAAAAAATTAGTGTTAAAAGAAATAAATATTTCAATGGTTTTGACTAATAGTGAACAATGGCTGAACTAAAAATAGTTTCTCAAAGCATTGACGTTGGGCACAGATTCAGAAATGCCACCATTGTTACAGTATCTTTTTTTTGAAATTCCAGAGGAGCTGTGTGCTTGAAGTGATCAGAAATAGAAACGTGTCTGAAAGTAGCAAACTGCAATGATCAGTGAAAGCAACGCACAGTTTTAAGAGTGACTAACATCATACTAGACTCGGGATAGTTTCTGCTAGTTTTATGCTCTGAATCTGGCACAAACTGGGCTGAAATAGTGGAATTAGCAGAAATTTGTCCGTCACTGCACAATCTCAAAATGGGATAATTCTGCCCTTAGAGTAGCTACTAAAAGGAATATGATTGATATTGCATTTGTGGCATTGTTGGTGGCTTTCAAGTACCATTTGATTTATGAAAATTGGAACACCAGGGGCGTCATTCTCCGACCCCCTGCCGGGTCGGAGAATGGCCGTAGGCCGCCGTGAATCCCGCCCTGCCCCCGCCGATGTCTCCGGTACCGGAGATTGGGCAGGGGCGGGAATCGGGCCGCGCCGGTTGGCGGGACCCCCCGCTGGATTCTCCGGCCCGGATGGGCCGAAGTCCCGCCCAGAAATTGCCTGTCCCGCCGGCGTAAATCAAACCTGGTATTTACCGGTGGGACCAGGCGGCGTGGGCGGGCTCCGGGGTCCTGGGGGGGGGGGGGGGGGGGGCGCGGGTCAATCTGACCCCGGTGGGTGCCCCCACGGTGGCCTGGCCTGCGATCGGCCCCACCGATCCATGGGCGGGCCTGTGCCGTGGGGGCACTCTTTCCCTTCCGCCTCCGCTACGGCCTCCACCATGGCGGAGGCGGAAGAGACTCTCCCCACTGCGCATGCGTGGGAAACTGACAGCGGCTGCTGACGCTCCCGCGCATGCGCCGGGAAACTGTCAGCGGCCGCTGGCGCACCCGCGCATGCGCCGCATTTCCGCGCCAGCTGGCGGGGCAACAAACGCCATTTCCGCCAGCTGGCGGGGCGGAAATCCCTCCGGCATCAGCCTAGCCCCTCAATGTTGGGGCTAGGCCGCCAAAGATGCGGAGCATTCCGCACCTTTGGGCCGGCGCGATGCCCGTCTGATTGGCGCCGTGTTTGGCGCCAGTCGGCGGACATCGCGCCGTGGGGGGAGAATTTCGCCCCTGGGGCATCATTCTCCGACTCCCCGCCGGGACGGAGAATGGCCGCTGGCCGCCGTGAATCCCGCCCCCACCAAAGTCTCCGGTACCGGAGATTGGGCGTGGCCGGGAATCGGGCCGCGCCGGTTGGCGGGACCCCCCGCTGGATTCTCCGACCCGGATGGGCCGAAGTCCCGCCCAGAAATTGCCAGTCCCGCCGGCGTAAATCAAACCTGGTATTTACCGGCGGGACCAGGCGGCGTGGGCGGGCTCCGGTGTCCTGGGGGGGGGCGCGGGGCGATCTGACCCCGGGGGGGGTGCCCCCACGGTGGCCTGGCCCGCGATCGGGGCCCACCGATCCGCGGGCGTGCCTGTGCCGTGGGGGCACTCTTTCCCTTCCGCCTCCGCCACGGCCTCCGCCATGGCGGAGGCGGAAGTGACTCTCCCCACTGCGCATGCGCGGGAAACTGACAGCGGCCGCTGACGCTCCCGCGCATGCGCTGCATTTCCGCGCCAGTTGGCGGGGCAAAAAACGCCATATCCGCCAGCTGGCGGGGCGGAAATCCCTCCGGCGTCAGCCTAGCCCCTCAATGTTGGGGCTAGGCCCCCAAAGCGCATTCCGCACCTTTGGGGCGGCGCGATGCCCGTCTGATTGGCGCCGTTTTTGGCGCCAGTCGGCGGACATCGCGCCATTGTGGGAGAATTTCGCCCCTGGTGTTGGAGTGTAACTACATAAATATTGGGATGATTAGGATCCAGAAACAAAGATTAAGAATGAAAGAATGTGTTTTTGGGATGTGTGCAGTGATGTGACAAAGGGATCTGGTTTGAGACCTTGTTATTTTGTGTGCTATTTCTGTAAATATTTTGCACATAGTTTGGCATGTTTCCCAATTTGATAATAATGAACAGTGAGGAAGAATGCAGATGATTGCAGGTTTGTGTAATAGACATAAACCGAGCTGTCTCAGATTAACAGAGAAGTATATTTTGGGAAATAGTACTCGGTGTCGGCCATTCAGCCGCTTGAGTCTATTCAATTCAATCTTTCATCACGCCTGATCTCCAAACAAGAAATTCCTAAAAGTTATCTGACAGCTGACAGTTATCCGGCAGTCCCAAACTTCTCCATCACCATTCCAGGGTTTGTCCTGTCCCACCAGCAGGACAGATCCAATAAAGGTGGCAGCACAGTGGGTATCCGGTGGGAAGAACAGGTCCTGGGAGTTCTCAACATTAATTTGGATCCCATGAAATCTCATGGCAGCAGGTCAAATATGGGCAAGGAAATCTCTTGCTGATTATCTCCTGCTGCCCCTTTTTACTGATGAATCATACACTTGCATGTTGATCACCACTTGGAATGAGCACCGAAGGCAGCAAGTTCACAGAATGTACTCTTGATGGGGGAGTTCAATGTTCATCACCAAGCAGAATGGCTTGTCAGCACCACTACTGAAGCAAACACCTGCCAGACTGGGACTGAGACAGGAAACAAGAGACCCAACAAGAGGGAAAATCCTATCTAATCTTGCCCTCACCAATTTACTCATTGTAGATCATTAGGTAACAAAGGTAGTTTTACGTAATCTACATCTGCATTTATGGGTAATAGAAATGTAAGTAAATTAGAATTTGTGTTTCTGTGAAAGAAAGGATTAAAACTTAGCTTTATGTTAAACAAGGGTGCCCGCAAGCTTTGCGCAGGTGAAGACACATCCAGAGTGTGAATTGGAACTTGGTAATTTGGTGTAATGAGGTAATTTGGTGCAGAGTGGGAGAAAGCGCTTTTTCCCTACTGGTTTGTTCTCTCTCTTCTGGCCTGTAACTGTTAATCTGCCGGGAGAGAACCAGAGAGCATCCTGGGAAGGTAAGTGATTTTTATTACCTTCTCAAATTGTGTTTGTGTGTGTGTGTGTGTGTGGGGGGGGGGGGAGGGGGAGACTGTAAGTTACATCACAGTAAAGCCTGATTGGCTGTTTGGGAATCTGTTAAATTTGAAAAGATTATAATATTGCAAAACAAATCTAATTGATTAACTAGATAGTGGAGTAACTAAACCTGAGGGCAGAGATCGGTATTTAGCATTTAATTTTACAATAAAAATCATCTAGCATCAGGGCCATATTGTTAATTGTAACTCAATCTAACAATAATTCAAGTGTTTATTTTAAATTAATTAATTAGTGCTTAAATGTCACTCAGCGGGGTGCAGTGCTCCAACTATGAGATGTGGCAGATCTGTGACGCTTCCAACCTTCCGGTCAACTACACCTGCAGCAAGTGTAACCAATGGCAGCTCCTCACAGACCGCGTGGTTTGATTGGAGCAGCAATTGGATACACTTAGGAGCATGCAGGTGGCGGAAGGCATCATAGATAGGAGTTAGAGATGTGGTCACACCCAAGGTGCAGGCAGAGCGATGGGTGGCCACCAGAAGGGGCAGGCAATCAGTGCAGGAATCCCCTGTGGTTGTCCCCTCTCGAACAGGTATACCCCTTTGGATACTGTTGGAGGGAATAGCCTATCAGGGGAAAACAGCAGCAGCCAGAGCAGTGGCACCATGGCTGGCTCTGATGTTCAGCAGAGAGGGTCAAAGCGCAGAAGAGCAATAGTCAGATAGGCGCTTGTGTGGATGTGAAAGAGACTCCAAGACGGTGTGTTGCCTCCCTGGTGCCAGGGTCCAGGATGTCTCCAAACGGGGAGCGGGCATCCTGAAGGGGGAGGGCAAACAGAGAGAGGTTGTTGTGCATATTGGTACTAATGACATAGGCAGGAAGGGGCATGAGGTCCTGCAGCAGGTGTTCAGGAAGCTAGACAGAAAGTTAAAAGACAGGACCTCTAGGGTTGTAATCTTGGGATTACTCCCTGTGCCACGTGCCAGTGAGGCTAGAAATAGGAAGATAGAGCAGCTAAACATGTGGCTAAACAGCTCATGTTGGAGGGAGAGTTTCTGTTATCTGGACCACTGGGAGCTCTTCCGGGGCAGGTGTGACCTGTATAAGAAGGACGGGTTACATCTAAACTGGAGACATAAATATCCTGGCCGCGAGGTTTGCTAGTGTCACACGGGAGGGTTTAAACTAGTATGGCAGGGGGGTGGGTAGAAGAGCAATAGGCCAGGAGGTGAAATAATTGAGGGAAAACTAGGGCATAGGGCCAGTATGGCACTGAGGAGGTGCAGACAGAGAGATGTTGCTGAAAGCAGCGGGACTGTGTTGCCAACTTTTGCCTTAGTTTAATTGCTCTGTTTTATCACCTTTGCTCTTGAGTCGCCAGGTATCTTTATGATACCACCACGTGGTTCAAATCAGAGTAATGATCAATAATCCAATACACCGATTAGTAAGATTTAAATCAAAGCACATTTATTATACACAGTAATCACTACTCGTGTACAAATGCTACTTCTACAGCTAACAGGCCAATACTTAACTTGGAAATGGCCCACCAGGTCAGGGAAACGAATGGCCTTTCGTTCGGGTTCTGAGCCTGCGGGATTCGAAGTTGGTACAGATTGGTAGCTAGGAGCGCCTATCTCGTAGCGAGTGTTGAAGTAAGATTTACTGGATATCGGCGGCGGCTGAACCGGTCACTGTCAAAGGTTGGTTTGCGTTGCTGAGTGACCCGGTCAAGAAGAACGATTTGAACTTGGGCTTAATTCTTATCGTCCACAGGGGCTTCCCGCCTTTCGGGGCGGACCCTGTACCTGGTTCCAAGTGATTGGACTTTGTCCCAATCACTTGGTTCGATTTTCTCCAATGCTGGAGCGGTTCCCTGATCGATGGGCGGTCCTGAGGTGGTCGTTCACCTCCCATTGTGTAGGCTTCTGCTGGCGCCGAAGGGTCTGGTTTTGCTTTGTGTCTAAATGTTGCTCATTGTTCCCGGGGATTGCTCATTAGTATGCAGATGGCTGGTGTTTTGTTATGCTGATGGTTGCTGGTATCGATCTTGTCTGGCCTTTCCAGAGTTAAATACACAGACAACCTGCAGCTGCTCATTTTTGTCCTGTTGGCTGACTTTCCCATCAGCCTTTGCCGTTCGCCATTTTGAATCGGGAGTTGGCCATTTTAAGTGGCTACAACTGGTGGCCTGAAGTGCATATGTTTTAATGCAAGAAGTATAGCAGGAAAGGCAGATGAACTTAGAGCTTGGATTAGTGCTTGGAACTATGATGTTGTTGCCATTACAGAGACCTGGTTGAGGGAAGGACAGGATTGGCAGCTAAACGTTCCAGGATTTAGATGGTTCAGGCGGGATAGAGGGGGATGTAAAAGGGGTGGAGGAGTTGCGCTACTGGTTAGGGAGAATATCACAGCTGTACTGTGGGAGGACAACTCGAAGAGCAGCGAGGCTATATGGGTAGAGATCAGGAATAAGAAGGGTGCAGTCACAATGTTGGGGGTTAACTATAGGCCACCCAACAGCCAGCGGGAGATAGAGGAGCAGATAAGTAGACAGATTTTGCAAAGGAGTAAAAGCAACAGGGTTTTGTGATGGGAGACTTTTAACTTCCCCAATATTGACTGGGAGTCACTTAGTACTAGGGGCTTAGACGGGGCAGCGTTTGTAAGGAGCATCCAGGAGGGCTTCCTAAAACAATATGTAGATAGTCCAACTAGGGAAGGGGTTATACTGGACCTGGTATTGGGGAATGAGCCCGGCTAGGTGGTAGAAGTTTCAGTAGGGGAGCATTTCGGGAACAGGGACCACAATTCAGTAAGTTTTAAAGTGCTAGTGGACAAGGATAAGAGTGGTCCTAGGGTGAATTTGCGAAATTGGGGGAAGGTTAATTATAACCATATTAGGCAGGAACTGAAGAACCTAGATTGGGGGCGGATATTTGAGGGTAAATCAACATCTGAGATGTGGGAGGCTTTCAAGTGTCAGTTGAAAGTAATTCAGGACCGGCATGTTCCTGTGCGGAAGAAGGATAAATATGGCAAATTTCAGAAACCTTGGATAACGAGAGATATTGCAGGCCTTATCAAAAAGAAAAAGGAAGCATTTGTCATGGCTAGAAGGCTGGGAACAAACTAAGCCTGTGTGGAATATAAGGAAAGTAGGAAGGAAATTAAGCAAGGAGTCAGGAGGGCGAAAAAGGGTAACGAAAAGCCATTGGCAAATAGGGTTAAGGAAAATCCCAAGGCTTTTTACACGTACATAAAAATCAAGAGGGTAGCCAGGGAAAGGGTTGGCCCACTGAAGGACAGGCGAGGGAATCTATGTGTGGAGCCAGAGGAAATGGGCGAGGTACTAAATGAATACTTTGTATCAGTATTCACCAAAGAGAAGGAATTGGTGCATGTTGAGTCTGGAGAAGGGTGTGTAGATAGCCTGGGTCACATTGAGATCCAAAAAGATGAGGTGTTGGGCGTCTTGAAAAATATTAAGGTAGATAAGTCCCCAGGGCCTGATGGAATCTATCCCAGAATACTGAAGGAGGCTAGAGAGGAAATTGCTGAGGCCTTGACAGAAATCTTTGGATCCTTGCTGTCTGCAGGTGATGTTCCGGAGGACTGGAGAATAGCCAATGTTGTTCCTTTGTTTAAGAAGGGTAGCAAGGATAATCCAGGGAACTACAGGTCAGTGAGCCGTATGTCAGTGATAGGGAAATTACTGGAGAGAATTCTTCGAGACAGGATCTACTCCCATTTGGAAGCAAGTGGACGTATTAGCGAAAGGCAGCACAGTTTTGTGAAGGGGAGGTCGTGTCTCACTAACTTTATAGAGTTTTTCGAGGAGGTCACAAAGATGATTGATGCAGGTAGGGCAGTGGCTGTTGTCTATATGGACTTCAGTAAAGCCTTTGACGAGGTCCCTCATGGCAGACTGGTACAAAGGTGAAGTCATACGGGATCAGGGGTGAGCTGGCAAGATGAATACAGACCTGGCTAGTTCATAGAAGGCAGAGAATAGCAATGGAAGGGTGATTTTCTGATTGGAGGTCTGTGACTAATGGTGTTCCGCAGGGATCAGTGCTGTAGTATATATAAATGATTTGGAGGAAAATGTAACTGGTCTGATGAGTAAGTTTGCAGACGACACTAAGGTTGGTGGAATTGCGGATAGCGATGAGGACTGTCAGAGGATACAACAGGATTTAGATTGTTTGGAGACTTGGGCGGAGAGATGGCAGATGGAGTTTAATCCGGACAAATGTGAGGTAATGCATTTTGGAACGTCTAATGCAGGTAGGGAAAAACAGTGAATGGTCGAACCCTCAAGAGTATTAGAGTATTGACAGCCAGAGAGATCTAGGTGTACAGGTCACTGAAAGGGGCAACCGAGGTGGAGAAGGTAGTCAAGAAGGTATACGGCATGCTTGCCTTCATTGGCCAGGGTATTGAGTATAAAAATTGGCAAGTCATGTTGCAGCTGTATAGAACCTTAGTTGGGCCACACTTGGAGTATAGTGTTCAATCCTGGTCGCCACACTACCAGAAGGATGTGGAGGCTTTAGAGAGGGTGCAGAAGAGATTTACCAGGATGTTGCCTGGTATGGAGGGCATTAACTATGAGGAGAGGTTGAATAAAATCGGTTTGTTCTCACTGGAACGATGGAGGTTGAGGGGCGACCTGATAGAGGTCTACAAAATTATGAGGGGCATAGACAGAGTGGATAGTCAGAGGCTTTTCCCCAGGGTAGAGGGATCAATTACTAGGGGGCATAGGTTTAAGGTGCGCGGGGCCAAAGTTTAGAGGAGATGTACGAGGCAAGTCTTTTTACACACAGGGTAGTGGATGCCTGGAACTCGCTGCCGGAAGAGGTGGTGGAAGCAGGGACGATAGTGACGTTTAAGGGGCATCTTGACAAATAAATGAATAGCATGGGAATAGAGGGATACAACCCCGGAAGTGCAGAAGATTTTAGTTTAGACGGGCAGCATGGTCGGGACAGGCTTGCAAGGCCGAAGCGCCTGTTCCTGTGTTGTACGTTTCTTTGTTCTTTGTGGGTTTTGGTCAATTCAAACTGTGCCTGCATTGTAATTAAAGGATTTATGATGTGGAAACAAAAAGGGTTTAAATAAAGGCTAGGCTGTTGTTTAGGAACCATGGGCCCACACCGAAATAATGAGCACTGTTGATTCAGTTGGACCTAGGTATCTGAGAAGAGAAAGCTCTCTCAGAAACTGCCAGCAGAGGAGCAGACAATGGAGTAAGTGGGATGAAGCAAGTACCAGAAGCGAAAGAACAGATAGTTCTGGAAACCAGGGAATGAAAGATACAGTCCCAGGAAGAATAAAGTCAGAGGGACAAAGTACTGGAATCTGAACAAAGTACTAGTCACTGAAGTTAAAGGGGCAGATAGAGACTCTCAGTTAAAGCCAGAGCTGAAATTTGTCGATCTGATGAAGTTGAGTTGCGAGAAGCCAGACATCTGAAGTAATCCAAGGTTGGTGACACCTTAATAAACCTTTGAAGCTGTTGGGCCCTATTGGTATGACTACATGCCTGAGAGATTGTATGGAAGCTTGAATGCAGTGGCAATATAGTGAATCCTCATTGAAGGCAGCTGAGAGAAAGCATTGAGTGGTGAAAATATCTGAAAGTATGTTCTTTCAGACTAGAAGCCCTCCTGTGAAAGTCTAAGTTCCAGTGAGATCAGTTGGCTCATGGTGTGATGAGTATTTGGGTCTGGAGGGACTTGATGAGAAATCTACAGAGGGTATATTGGGTGATAACTGCCACTTGGTTTCAGAGTGTAGTATGTCTGGCCACAGTTGGCCTGTTGGTTCACATGGACTGTGTACTTACCAAGAACATTATAGTGCAAGATATATTTTAAATTGGTGTTATCCTTGAAAGTCTGTGTACGCCAGTGAAGGTATAGGTTGAGTTATTGTAGTTAATCTTTCATGTTTAATAAATGTTTTTTTCTTTTGTTAAACGTTAATTGGCAGTCCTACGACTCTGCGTTCCAAGTCTCTGAATAAAAATAAAAGTTATGGTCTATTGAGCCAGGGTTCGAATTTGGGACCTGACAGTCCAGTCGCAACATCAGCTGGGATTATAACGAGACGCATCTACCCAAGCCAGTATTGATAAGTGTTGTGTTCTGTGTGATGACTATTGTAATGATTACACAGAACATCTAATTGTTCTAGAAAGATGATTTATTAACAAACACGTAGAAAGATAACTGACAAACTATAACACAGGCGATGGCTACTAAATTAATTCAGTGAATTCTCCTGGAGCAACACCAAGTGCTACTATCCTCTTATACGACTCACGACCACTGGCCGGTATCTCGAGTCACGCGGTGGATCTCTATCTCTACCTGCTGGTTGGAGGTTGTACCGATAATTATGTGCACTGATAGACAACTGTATACATTGATGTGTACATGCATACCACCACAATAAGTGTGAGTATTGCATAGTCCTTGTGGAGATGAAGTTCTGTCTTCACATTGAGGATATCTTCCATCATGTTGTGCAGCAGTACCCCTGTGCTAAATGGAGCGGATTTGGACCAGATCTAGCAACACAAAACTGGGCTGTGGGCCATCAGCCCCAGAATTGTGGTCAAGTACAATTTGTGAACTCACAGTTCAGCATTGTCTCACATTCTATGATTACCATCATGCCAGTGGATCAATCATGCACATGAGGAGAAGCACCAGGCATATCAAATATGAGGTGCCAACCTGAAGCCAACAGCACAAGATGACTATGCCTTTACCAAGGACCCATGTACAGGATTTTAATCTCTCCTTTCAGTAGTCCTCTGCTCTCGATTGCCACTGCATTCAAGCTTCCACACAATCTCTCAGATACTCGGCCATGCCAATAGAACAAAGCAATCCCACAAGCAATGGATTAGATTAAAGCTCTGGAAAATTGCTATATTCAGTGAAGTGGTGGTGGACGATTAAACAACTAATCAGAGGAGGCAGCTCCACAAACATCCCCAATCTCAATGAAGGCAGAGCCAGCACAAAAAGACTCAGTCAGAGAATTTTCTCCATAACCCTTCAGCCCATTGCTAATTAGAAATCTGTCTAGCCCCGTTAAAAGTACTCTTTTTTTTAAATTTAGAGTACCAAATTCATTTTTTTTCCAATTAAGGTCCAATTTAGTGTGGCCAATCCACCTACTCTGCAAATCTTTTGGGTTGTGGGGGTGAAACCCACGCAAACGGGGAGAATGTGCAAACTCCATACGGACAGTGGCCGAGAGCTGGGATTGAACCTGGGACTTCGGCGCCGTGACCGTTAAATGTACTCATAATGTCCTGGCATCCACCGCATTCTGGGATAGTGAATTTTCATGACACTTTGAGAGAAGTAATTTCTTCTCACCTCTGTTTTAAATCTGCTATGCCTTATCCTAAAACTGTGACCTCTCGTTCTGGATTGCCCCACAAGAGGAAGCATCTGTTCTCTGTCTTCTTGGTCCATTTCTTTTATCAGCTTGTATACCTCAATTAGATCTCCTCTCATTATTCTCAACTCAAGAGAGTATAGGGCTAAACTGCTCAATCTCTCTTCAAGCAATAAACACCATGGGCAAGTTTTACTCGAATAGGAAAGGAGTCCCATAGACTGTTTCCTGGCATTCAGAGCATCGAGAAACACCATACCATCTAACAGCCATTCGGACAGATCGGGGGCTTTGCAGGGATCGCACGGCCGAGGCCGCACCTAGTCCTGTTTTCTGCACTGAGGAGCTCCGCTCGCCAGAACTCTTCAGAGCGGGGACAGATGGAATACCATTTTGAAATGGCACGCTGATGTCTCAAATCCCCAACATGACACCCAGACCTCCCTTCCCCAAGCCCCAACTCACCGATGAGATGGTCCTTGGCTCCCCTGTACCGGGCACCACTGGGCCCGATCCCCGTCACATGAAAAATGCCAGCGTGGCACCTTGGCAGGGCCAATTTTGCACCCTGGTAGTGCCTCCCAGGTAGTGCCACCTAGACAGCTTGGAAGTGCCACGCTGGCACACAGGTGGCATTGTCAGGTTGCCAGTGCCAGGGTGCTCAGGTGGCACCAGCAATGCCAGGGTGCCACTCTGCCCAGAGGGCAAGCATCTGGAGTCCTCCGATTTCCTGGGAGACCAACATGAGTGCAGTGCTGTCTGGTCCCCATTTGTGGGGACTCTAAACAACACTCATCCTAAATCTCCAGGACAAAGGAGTTAGATTCCACGCCTTGGTTAGATCTCGGGAATGCACGTTAGAGTGAGACTAGCTGTCTCACTCAGATTTGCCAGAAAGTGATCCCGTCCACAATGGGTGGGATTCACATTGCGATGTCTCATGAGACTGTGTTGTATCTCGCGAGGCATGGCGAGCCAGGTTGATCACGGAAGAGGGATTTCCCGGCAGCCAGCGGCTGTGCCACGTTGCTTTCCGCATGCAATGCAGCTGGTAGATCTCGCCCCTCATCTGGAATCAATCCAGTGAACCTCTTCTAAACTCCTTCCAGTGCAACCAAATCCCTCAATAAAGCTGCACACAGTACTCCAGTTCCAGTCTCATCAATGCCTTACTATTATATTCTATACTTTTATCTACAAAGGCTAAAATTCCATTTGCCTTCTTTATTACCTGCTATATTTGCATCCGTGATTTCTGATATTCATGCATGAGGGCACCCAGATCCTTCTGCACTGAAGCACTCTGAAGTGTGGTTCCCCATTTAGGTATTATGTTATCTTTCCATTTATCCAACCGAAATGGATACCCTCATGAGCATCAACATTATACTCCATCTGCCAAATGTTGGCCCGCTCACCTAACCTCTCTATATCCATTTTTAAATTTCTTATTTCCTCATTGCAATTTATTATCCCACCTATTTTCGTGTCATCTGCAAATTTGGCTGTAGTACCTTCTTTCCCTGCATCCAAGTCATTAATATAAATTGTAAATAGTTGGGCCTGAGGACTGAACCCTGTGGCACCCACTAGTTGCACCTTGCCAGCTGGAAAAATACCTAGTTATCCCGACTCTCTGCCTTTAGTTGGTTTGCCAGTCTTTTATCCAAACTAACGAATTACACAACCCTGTGTGATTATACATTGTGTATTGACCTTTTGTGGAGCACCTTATCAAATGCCTTCTGGAAGTTCAGATATACTATATCGACAGGATCCCCATTATCCACTTGGCAAATTAGTCAAACACGATTCATCCTTCATAAAACTATGCTAACTCTAATGGATTGCGTTTTGACTTTTAACTGTCCTATTATTACTTCCTTAATAATGGATTCTAACAATTTCCCAGTGACCGATGCTAAACTAATTGGTCTATAGTTTCCTACTTTCTGCCTGCCTCCCTTTTTGTGTAAGGGTATTACATTAGTATTTTCCAATCCACTGGTGCCTTTCCCGCATCCAGAGAATTTTGGAATATTACAACCAATCGATACATCCTCACTGCCACTTTCTTTAAGACCCTAAGGGGGCACAGTCGTTAGCATTGTTGCCTCACAGTTCCAAGCACCTGGGTACAATTCCGGCCTCGGATGACTGTGTGGAGTTTGCATGTTCTCCCCGTGCCTGCGTGGGTTTCCGCCGGGTTTTCCGGTTTCCTCCCACAGTCCAAAGATGTGCAGTTTAGGGGGATTGGCCATGCTAAATTGCCACTTAGGATGGGTTGCACGAATAGGACAGGGTATTGGACCTAGGTAAGGGTGGTCTTTCAAAGGTCGGGGCAGACTCGATGGGCCAAATGGCCGCCTTCTGCACTGCAAGGATTCTTTGATTCTGTGGGCCATCAGTCCCAATGGTTTGTTTTGTATTTTTTCCCTCTTGATGATGACTGTTCCTCCCTTTCTGTTACCTCTGCATGATCTGTCACTGTTGGAATGATGCTAGTGTTCTCCACTGTGAAAACTGAGACAAAATATTGATTTAGTGTTCTGCCATTTCTGTGTTCCCCACGACTATCTCCCTTGTCTCATCTTCCAAGGGACCAACATAAATTTTAACTACTCTCTGCCCTTTAATATATATGGTGTGGAGATGCCGGCATTGGACTGGGGTGAGCACAGTACAAAGTCTTACAACACCAGGTTAAAGTCCAACAGGTTTGTTTCGATGTCACTAGCTTTCGGAGCGCTGCTCCTTCCTCAGCGCTCCGAAAGCTAGTGACATCGAAACAAACCTGTTGGACTTTAACCTGGTGTTGTAAGACTTTGTACTTTAATATATACTTATAGAAGCTTTTGCTATCCCTTTTATATTTTGTGCTACTTTTCTTTCTAAATTTACCTTTGCTCTTTTTATTACTTTTCAGTTACCCTTTGTTGGTCTTCAAAAGTTTCCCAATCTTCCAGCCTGTTATTGCCCTTTGCAATATGGTATGATTTGATTTTGGTCGATGTCACCTTTAACTCCCTTGTTTAGCCATGGATGTTTTTTCCCCCTCACAATCTTTCTTCCCCTCTAGAATATATTTTAGTTGACTAGAAGTGAATATCTCCTTAAACTACTGCCGCTACTCATCAGTTGTCCTACCTTTTAGTCTTCCTGCCCAGTCCACTAGGGCCAAATATGTCCTCGTGCGTTTTTAATTACCTTTGTTTAACTCCAAAATGCTCGTGTTGGACTCCAGTTTCTCGCTCTCAAATCAAATTTGATATTCCATCATGCTATGATCATCTTTCCTCGAGGATCCATAATTATGAGGTAGTTAATTAATCCCTCATCATTACACAAAACCAAATTCAGAATAGCCTGCTTCTGCGGTTCCACCACATATTGCTCCTGAGGACCACCATCACAAGTACTAGTCTACACCCAATCCGATTCACTTTATGTGATATCATAGCTAAAGGCATTGGCTACTTCAAAAGCTGTGGGCACTGACAACATCCTGCTGGATGTTCCAGAACGAGCCCTGTCCACAAAAAGCAGAACAAACCCAAACCAGCCAATTATCACCCTATTAATCTAATCTTGGTCAGCCAAGTGATGGAACGTGTCGTGGACAATGATATCAAGCTGCAACATGCTGCTCACCGAGTATCAGTTTAGATTCTCACTGAACCAGCTGCCTCCAGACCTCAATACAGCCTTTAACCCAAACATGGAGAAGGCAACAGAATTCTAGAGGTGTGTTGAAAGTAACGGCCCTTCACATTAAGGCAGCATTTGACCGAGTTCTCATGCAAGTAAAGCCCTAAACCTGCCTGTATCAGCTGAAAAATGAGGGACTGACAAAAACGCTGAGTACAGGTCAAAACAGATTGTTGGTGCCGGAAACATTATATTGTCTTATATGTCCCGTCAACGTGTATGCTGCAAATTTGCAGTAGTGTTTCTTGTGTGCTGACATCAATTGTTTCATAATTGAGTTGTGCTGCTGTGAACTGAAGCATCTGATACTTTTTGAAACAAAACTAATGGGCAGAATGCTAGATTACTTTAATGGATGATATTAGGAATTAAGTACAGGTTGTCAAAGACTGACAATGCCATAAAAATTGATTTTAAGTAAGCTGCAGTTGCCTGTCAAGAGTTATCCTTTCCATTGGTTTGTTTCAATGCGCTGAGTAAATTACAAACACAGCGACTAATATTGTATCTGCAATGAATTAATAAGGGATTTTTTGAGTAAAAATTTGCCATTTTTGTATTTAATTTGCATAGATCCATGAGTAAATTATTGCAAAACATTTTTTCCTATTGATAAATTATTTACCAAATAATCAAAATTTAAATTCCCAAATTAGATTTCATCAAATTATTATTATTTTTGTAAATCCTAGTTTAAAGAATGTTTGCAAAAATAAAGCTTAGTAGCCACATTGTGAACCAATTGAAATGGGAATAGATGGTTGAGGCTACTTTGAGCAAGCATGTGCTGATTTTGAGCAGTGATCAGAAGAGTGATTTAGAGAAACTCCAACTTCACATCAATAATGTTAATGTACAATTGTAACTTTTTAAAAATAAATTTAGTGTACCCAATTAATTTTTTCCAATTAAGGGGCAATTTAGCGTGGCCAATCCACCTAGCCTGCACATCTTTGGGTTGTGGAGGTGAAACCCATGCAAACACGGAGAGAATGTGCAAACTCCACATGGACAGTGACCCAGAGCCGGGATCGAACCTGGGACCTCAGCGCCGTGAGGCTGCAGGGCTAACCCACTGCGCCACTATGCTGCGCCGTACAATTGCAACTTAGTAACAAGAAATGATGCATGGCTCTTTACTTTCGAAATTGATAGAAAGACTTTTTCATGTGGACTAACATTTTTAACTTTTATAAATTAAGATACATTTTATTGCTTCAAATATTGTTACACCAACTTCCTGAAGTTAGGAAAAGAGAATTATGTGCAAAATATCTTTCAAGAGGAGCTACTGGTATTGATATTGTTTGGTAGACCTATTTAAAATATATATATATATATTTATGGGTTTTGGCCCACTGTGCTATTGGGGCGGGAGTTCCAGGCTTTTGACTCAGTGACAATGAAGAAAAGGCGATATATTTCCAAGTCAGAATGGTGATTGATTTTAAGGGGAATTTCAAGGTTGTGATGTTTCCATGTATCTTCTGCCCTTGTTCTACTAGATGGTAATGGCCATGGGTTTGGAAGGACTGCCCAAGGAGCCTTCAAGAGTTCCTGCAGTGCATCTTCTAGATGGTGCACACTGCTGCTACTTTTCATTGGTGGTGGAGCAAGTGAATGTTTGTGGAAGTATTTTGGAGCTGCACTCATTCAGGCAAATGGACTGTATTCCATCACACTCCTGACTTGTGTCTTGTAGGTGATGGACAGCCTTTGGAGAGTCAGGAGGTGAGTTAATTGCTGCAGGGTCCTTCGCCTCTGACCTGCTCTTGTAGCCACTGTATTTATATGGCTAGTCTAGTTTAGTTTCTGGTCAATGGCAACCCCAGGATGTTAATAGTGAGGGATTCAGCCATTGAATGTCAAGGGGTGATGGTTTGATTCTCTCTTGGCCTATTTACACAGTATTTGGGTGCAAATCATATTGTATTATGTTGGTGACACAGATGTGCTGGTGTAAAATGTATTTATTTGCAATTTTAATGCAGGCATTAAACTAATTACTTGAAATACACCTATTTTTAAACACAGCATTTTCATATTAGTATTGGATGTTCGTTATCAGTAACCCATGATGCAATTTTTCACCCCTGTTTTTATTCTGATAAACATGTCGACAGCCTTGTCAGAAAGTACTTTGTGTCATACAATGCATTTACTTAACTTCTAATAAAATAAAACAATTGCTTTAATTGATAACTTGACAAAAAAAATGAATTGAATGCTTGGGAGGACTTACTGCTTTAAAAAAAGAAACTACTTACAGGTTCATAGTCTTAAAGGTTGGATGGTTATTTATTTTCTGGTATAAATTGATAAACCTAATGACACTACAAAATTATTGCCATTGTGTGCTCCTGTTTAATTGTAATTTCACTCGACTCAATGGGGATAATCTTCCAGTTGCATGTGGCCAGTGTTTCTGATACCAGTCAGTGTTTGCTTTCCTCATTTTGCTTTATAATTGCTGTGTGTTCTTTCCTCTCCATGGACTCTTGATGCTGCCGTCAAATAATACAAGCAGTGGGAAAGCATACAGATGGGATGGGGATGGGGAGAGAAATATCAAGGAGATGTCACCAGTCAGGAACTCTGTTTGAAACAGTCCAGTTAGGGTTCTGCCCCTGCCAAAGCACCAGAACAGCTCTCATCACAGTCACAAATGGCATTCTTCATGGCTGTGACAAATGTAAACATTTCCTCCTCCTCCTTAACCTGTCTGCAGCGTTTGACATGGTGACCACACCATCTCCCTCCCACGCCTCTCCACTGTCATCCAGCTGGGTCGAACTATGCTCTCCTGGTTCCATTCTTATCTATTTACTCGTAGCCATGACTTTGTGGCACGCACGGGTTGGGAGGGGTTGAACCTGGTTCAATTGGTTGGTTGGTAGCCAATGAATTAGCCAAAAGGCCAGATTCTGCCCAGTAACAGGAGGTGATTGGATCCTACCTGAGTGGGATGATTTCCAGAGACCTAAGGAAGACATTCGTTTGATCCTGGACACTTGGGGGAAGGACTTTCTCTCTCATGTATTTTCTACAGAAAACCTGCTGCGTTTCTGAAACTGCAAAGACCTGAATGAATTTACATTGAAAACCATTACAGACTGGAAAGCACAAATGTTGACCAAAAGTTTGGTTTGTACGACAGTGTGGTAGAAACAACTATCTGAAACAAAGACTCTTAATTTTTACTTTTACTTACTACTATTTTCACCCCTCTCTGTTTGTTTGTCGTGTGTGTGCCTGTGTGTGTATGGGGTGGGAACAAGTTAAAGTAAGGATTAGAAATTAGATGATAATTAACCAATTGTATTTGTTGCATATTTCATTATAGTTCTTATGATTAATAAAAACTAATAGTGTGTAAATTTACACACGTGGTGACTGTAATTATTGGGCTGCCAAGGGCCAAAGACTTCAGGTCTTGAAGAATTATTTGTTAATTCAGTTGTTTTGTGACTACAGGTCAAGGGAGGCTGGAATTGACGGCACTGTAGCCCAGGGTGTCATAACATTAAGCCTGAGTAGTTTGATTGTTAGTGATCGGAGATGAGAGGGATAAAGGTATTTGCGCTAGGAGGCGATGGGGTTTGTAATGAGTAGACTCTTGAGGCCAGAATTTTTGTAGGATGGAGAGTGTCTCCATCATTAAAAAATGGCAATGTAGGACTGAATCCAGAAGTCCTGTCCCTGAACATGGCACCTTTGTTACAGGGCTGGATTTGGATGGGTATGGAGTGGAGGGAGCGGTGTGGTAGTGGAGGTGGGTTTCAACTTTTCACATTGCTCTTCTGTGGTTCACAGAGGAAACTGCACATGTTAAAGTATTGCTGCCATTGGCTGATGTGATTTTCATTAGTGGAAGTCCAAAGCATGACTTGAGCACTTTTAAACCTGGCAGGAGAAAGTCTCAAGCTGCTGGAGTTCTTTGGAGTCGTAAGGTACCCTTTTACTCTATGGAAACAGTGATATATCTGTGGTGAACCAAGAGCTTAAGAATACTTTCAGGTTAAAAGAGGAACTTGTCTTATTGCCATGAGTAGTAGCCAGCCAAAGCTGTCAAAGTTTTAGACACCAGAAAATTATGATCAAGAATTTGGGAGAGGAACTGAACATCAGTAAAATAGTGAGAATTGAAATCCAGATTGTAAGAGCTACTAAAAGCATGTGAAAATGGCAAATGTGAACATATCACTTAAAAGGCTGAGATAAAATAAATTATTGTATGGAATAAGGAAATGACAAAGACATAATTAAACAGAACATTTATTTAATGCCTTATCACATCCTCAAGATATCAGGAAACATGCATATTGAATTAAGGTCAGCGTTTGTGGTTGAAATAACATACAATTTTGGTATAAACTGCCCCACAAAGTGCAGATGGGGTAAATGATTACGTTGAGCTGCATTTGAAGGTTATGGTGGTGAATTTTCTGCTGTTTGGGTAATGCCACAGAATCTTTTATAGCCCACCTTGTCAAGAAGATGTGACTTCTGTTTGACCTCCTGACTAAAAGACAGCACCTCTAACAATATAACACTGGCTCCATGCTGCACTGAAATGCCCATCAAAAGTATTGCTGAAGTCACAAAGCGTAAATTTCAACTTCTGAATCAGAGGTGAATGAGCTACCAATAGAATTAAAAAGGCTTATATTTGAATTCCATGATCTGACCTAGATTGCAAAGAGCGTTAGCATTGATTTTCTGATGGACGTAAAGTTAGCATCAAAAATCTAGTTTTAATGGTTGCTGTTGGCTTTTTTGCTACCTTTCCACATGTGGAGACTAGAACCTAGGGTTATATTTATAAGATAGTCATTACTAATGCCATTCTACCATAATGGCTATATTCTGAGACCATGTGCATCAAAATAAGATGGGCCATTTTCTGAGTTAACTTGATCATCTTGCCATTGGTATCATGACAAAGAAAACAGAATCCTGATGGATCACTGGCAAAATGATTCATTTGTTGTCATGGGATGCTGCTGAATCCCTTAGCAACTAATTTTCTTTTGTGTTCTGTTTTAGTCTTGTTACATGGTGGAAGTCATTTGGAATTTGCTCGAGCTATCCTGATGGCTAATTACCGTTTTTGTCACTTCACAGCTGTACTTGTTAGGGAGCTCATTATCTTTCTGATGTTCGTATTCCTTTGGGTGTTATCTATACTTTTTCGGGCAATGAAGGAGGCAGATGATTTTCACTGGTATTATGCCAGACAGGTGAGCGGGCACATTGCATGCCGTGTTCGGATACATCATTACTTGGACATTCACGTTGATTCTTGGTAGACAGAGCCAAATCAATACCTGAATAGTCTAAAAAAAACTTGTAACGACAGAATCATTTGAGCTGAAGGCCATTCTCCAAAGAAACCACAGGTGGAAGCTGCATGGAGTGAACTCGTGAGTCAAGTCCATTATGTTGCTTGAATCCCTTGTGTCTGGCTGTCAATGATAAAGTTTGCTGGCATTTGGAGGAAAATGTAATTGATTGTGCTGCTCAACACTGACCAGCATAGCACAAACCCATAGTTGGAACTCCTGAGCCTTTTGGCAGGTATTCATTTGAGGCCCTGGGCACAACCATTGCTGTATTGTGCACATTCACTGAGTCAGCAAGATCATGACAGAGAAGGGACAGTGAGGCCTTTTCCCCCTTGACTGGAATCCTCTTCCAATGACTTGAGGCTGCTGACCTTGCTGCACGTAATTCGTAATAATTTCCTTCCACCTCACCCACTTGGCACCATTTCATAGAGTTGTGTTTTGGATGGTTGCTGTGGACCTCAGGGAAACAAAATGCATGGTCTTGTCTGAGCAGAATGATTCCACAGTACAGTTTGAAGAAAGATGGAGCTGTTATCCTGGTACCTTTTCCAACTTTGTGAAAATTGATTAATTGTTTATTTATCTTATTTTACTTGATTTATTGGTTATTTTTGAGAGCCTTGCTGTTGCACTGGTCTGCTGATGCGTTTTTCGCACTTCAAACTTAATTTTCATACATTTTCAGAATGTAAAATCTACAATATAAAAACAAGTTCTATCTTAGTTTGCCCTTCGCTTGCCCAGGAAACTATATGCCTTATTTTTCATACCTATCACAAATGAGCCACATGCACCCTCAGCAGAATTTCACAAAATATACCCTGTACTGCAAAGTTACTAAAATGTCTTTTGTCCTTATTCCGTAGTTCGCTTTTTGCTCTTCCTGTGCCACCCCCAGCGGATAAGAACAATCAAATCATTCTATCGATGCACCCTATAATATAGTTTTACAAGCAGGGGGAATGAAATCTTGTTCACACTAATCAAAAGAAAAATATGTTCAATTGAAATTTTCATGTGGATGTTTTTGCAATGCTGTATAGAAGAGCCAAATGCAGGGAAGACTCACAAAGAGTGAGAATGTTTTCAGCAAGCCAGCAGGTGGTGGGCATATGCTGTTGGCAGTCGCATTACAGTTAGTAGCGGGTGCAAATTACCCAGCCAAGAATCAAGTTGGACTTAAGTCGCACAGATTTTTCAAAACACAATGGGTGGGATTCTCTGGACTCCCAGCTGAGTTCAAAGTGTCCTCAAAAATTGTTTTCCCATTCTCTTAAGCAAGCTTTAGATTTGCAATGATTATCGTGAAGACTATTACCCCCCCCCCCCCCCCCACAACCTCACCATTAGTCAAGACGATACTTATTGAAGAGCATTAAGCCAGCAGCAATTAATTATCTTGAGTCAACCCAAATCCTTTTCTGCAATTAGTGCACATATTGGGTAGAAGCTCAAAGTTGTACAATTGTTATTGCTAATTTAACAAACTAGTCATGACACAAAGATGACTCACTTTGGATGTTTGCACTCAAAGTAAGTTCAGTACTATCAAGACTTGCCATATGCACAAAATATATTGGGCTGGATTCTCCATTTGGGAGACTAAGACTTGTGACAATAAAGATTATTATTATTTCAGTTACTGCCAAGACTGAATAGCATGCGGTTTGTGTTTCCATGGGGGCCGCTCTTAATTCTGCGATTCAGGACATGTAAGTTGGCCAGCACTGCCCGAGTGAATTGAATGCAATTCCCAGCCCAACGGGTGGTGGAACCGCTGGGGCCTGAATTCGCGCTAAAGAGGCTGACATGCTGGAGCTGCTTTTAATCACTCCACTCATCACACGTTCATGGAACCATGAAGATGGCTCAGAGAGGACCTGCCCCCCCCCCTCCAGTATTCTCTCTTCTTCCCCCCACCTCCCGATTTTGGAAATCAAGGTGGACCCACTGCTCAATGCCAATGTGGAGAGGGGGGACACTCTGATCCGCCCTCCTGAACAGCGCCTGGGATGAGGTGTCAAAGGCAGACAGTTCTGCCAGCCTTACCAGGAGGAGACAGCTCATGATACTGAGGAGTGTGTGACATTGATGAGGCTCTGAGAGGGGTCAAGGCCCAGGAGTGTTCCATGGGCCATGGTGACCTTTGTTTGGGGTGTGTCCTGCTAATCTCTTGAATCCTCTGCAGGGGTGCAGTGCTTCTGAGGAGTGCCAATGCCTGGTGGGCCACTGATTGAGCTTAGCCATGGTCATCCCCTTGATGACACCGCTAGGCTCTGAGGGTTTTTAGAGTGGTGGCCTGGATGGGCTCCCACATCACGAGAGGCTCTCTGAACATTCCCAGGACACAGTGAGAAGTCAGCAGTGTGAGGAGCCTGTAAGTAGTATCAAAGGGATGCAATTAAATCAACATACTCCAGCCCAGCAATGGCGGTCTGAGCCAAGCCACCCCGATTCCAAGGGGGCACCCCAAGTTCTCAGACTTGGCATCAAGTCGTTCCCTGCTGCTGCCTCTGACCTGGACAACCACCCCCCAGCAAGCTTGACAATATTTGAGGCTTTTGTTTAGCCTCTCCCCCCCCCCCCCCCCCCACCCCTACCCAATAAACATGACACCCAGGGTCCTCTTGTAAATACTTGCAAATATTTGCTCCTGCGGCACCTCCGCCTTAGAGGGGCAGTGAATTGTAGAGGGGAGGAACACGAAGTGTCCTGCCCACTTATGATATTTAAATCTATGCAAAGAATGATTTTGCATGGGTCTACCCGCGCGGACTTCTTTGATAATGCCGACAGCGAGGGACTGGAGCACGGTGATGGAATCGGCGCCTGTCGCAAATCGCGATTTCTTTCCATTGCGTGCTATTCCCCGTCCGATCGCATTTCCTACTGCCAGCGTCGCGAAGCGGAGAATGCAGCTCATTATCTTAAAATATTGTTTAATTTGGGCTTGAAATTGTCCTTTTTTAAATGACAAACCTTGAGTATTGTTTTAATTCTGTGCATCAGTTTTAGTTTTCAAATAGACTTTGTAATTTCTCGATGCTGTTGCAGTTAGAAGGTCCATTTTCTTTTCACATCCTTTCCATCTTCTGCCTTACCAGTGAAAACCAATCAGAATGCTGAGCCTTCATGTACATGCAGTTGAAAGATTAATAGCAGACAGAATACTTTATTTGCTGAAAAATTACATTTGGTGCCTGCGAAAGGTGGTAAAGGTATAAAAGGTCTGAATCTATATGTATAAGTACAGCATAATTAAAGAGCAAGAGACCTTTCATTTAATTATCTGAGCTGCAGAGAGATTATGAGATTTAGAGGCACCAGGTGGCAGGAAATTTAACTGATTTTGGGGTATGATTAATGAACATTTCCAGATGTATCACAGTATGGTGTTACTGCCTAGCCAGAAAATTGTCAACTAAGATAGCATTTTAATTTATTTTCTGATTTTTGATCTTCCATGCTCCACAAATGGGTTCTTAAATTTTAAAAAAAACCTCTTCCTACTGCTTCGTTGAGATGAAGGTGCAATTTAACACACATGGCATAGCAAATTGATTTGTTTCTGTCACCTTCAGCAGTGGCTTATGCATGCATGCCGGCCTTGCTAGTGATGCCTTTATCCTTATAAGTTATTTTAATAAAGCAAGTATAACTGAGGCCATTTCCTTCAACTGTGTGTTTATTGAGCAGGAGCTCATCAATTAATGTTTTGTTCAGCAGGAGCCATTGTAGTATCAGGTAACCTGTAAAATTCAAGATATAGTACATGATCAAATGACCTCATTGCGTCTGATACGGTGATGCTACGAGGCCGTTAAATCTCATGGGAGGCCTCGCGAGATTTGCGATGCTCAGAATGCCTCGCAAGATCTAACGAGATCTCACAAGACTGGTCCACACAAATGTGTGGCACCTGGGGGGGGACTCCCAGGCTTGGGGCATGGTGGTACCCTGGCACTCCTCGCACCCAAGCACCTTGGCACTGCCAGCCTGGTACCTTGGAAGTGCCACCTAGACACCTTGGCAGTGCCACACTGGCAGGGTACACGGGTTGCATTGCCAGGCTGGTAGGGGCACTGACAGGCTGGTAGTGACAAGATGCCAGGTTCTGTGCCAGGGATTGGGTCCGGGGTGCCCTTCCCTTAAGAGGTGGTGTGAGGAGGGCTCTAGGACCCCCTAAATGGTAAGTGTGTGTGTGTGTGTGGGGGGGGGGGGGGGTCTGGAGGCTGCAGTGGGTTGCCTGAGGGGGGGGTGGCATTTAGAAATGTGGTAAATGCGGCCTCGGTGGTTTTTTTTTGTCAAGGCCAGAAAAAACGCATCCAAAATGGGACTCTGTTTCTTGCCCATTGTCTTTCAAATAAATAAACTGTAGAAGGCAAACATAAATTGGATGATGATTATACTTTCTAGAAAATTAATCGGTTAATAAATAATTTCAGAAAAGTTCAGGAGGTACATAATTTGCTTCTGCAAGACGCAACCTTCTCTTAGCTGTAGGCTAAGTGAATCAATAATCATAGATTTAGTTTATCCCATGTATCCATATCTATTAATTGACAATATATTTGCAATAATGGCTTTTGGATTGCCTCCTATCTCACACTTGTATAATTAGCCTACTTCAATCACTTAAGGTGAATTTTACTGATATGGTGGTTTTTGATATCATCAGGCCTTGGATTAAGTGGTTTGCTTTTGTGTTAAGCATATAACATTTAAAAGATCTATTCAACATGAAGTCTGATACGAGACGTGATGCAGAATGTAGCTGAAGTCCTCATTTTCATTTTGTTCCCAAGCAAAATGGTGTATCCATAAAGTATGATTTGATGTACCGAAAATCAGAAGAATGAATCTTTATTTCAAAGTTGGGAAATCAGAGTGAAAGTTGGAGAAGAACGTTAGTCTAGAATTATGCACGGCTGAGCCCTAGAGAAGTAACCCACTAGGAAAATGTTATATCTTGGGTGGAAAAAAATTCCTTTGGTTATGTCAAGCCATTCAACCTTGGGTGCCTACAAAAGCATCTGGTGTAATACAATGGCTTAATATCAAGTCATTGCAATGATTGTATGCAGCTCTGAAGGTTCTATTTCAGCAGCGCACAATTAATCAGTGAAAGTCAGTCATAACAGTATATTTTCAATGGCTACAATTTAATTCATTGTTCATTCCAGTTGTCAACAGAATAGCATCATCAAATGCAGTTACATTCTGTTGGTGGATCTGATGCTTGAGTAGAGCTATACACCATGCACAAATCATATCATTTCCACTTGGTACAATGTGGTACTTTTCAAACACTTATTAAATTTACTGCTTGCGTTGAGTCTGGCAAGCAAGTAATCTCAGCTATGTTTTCTACTTAGCCCATGTGTATGTAGTTCAAGCACCACATCCTCATTATTCTACTTGTAGCATCAATGTACCAATATTGCTACTTGCAGTGAATTCTGCCAACTTTATAGCATTGTTAAGCTGAAGAGCATGCAGGCAAATTAATAGCTTGTTTCTCAGCCATTGCAAGTAACCCTATTCTGTGCAAGCACCTTGAGGCAGATAATATTTGAAAGATTGTGGCATACTTTAAGATGCCTTGTCTGAGATATTGCTTCTGGTAATTGGCCCCATGCCCATTCATCCTCGATGTGACTTAATATATATATTTTTTAAGTATTTAATGTAAATAAAATTCTGCTCCTTCATTCTCCCTCCTGAATGACATTGTTATAGAACAAAATTTGTCGGACGTTTTCTTGAAGCTAAACTTGAAAACAGGGATCACAAATTGGAGCACCTTTTGGAAGACCAATCATATTAAAATATTTGTAACACATGTTACTCTGAAGGAATAAAAGGTAAACATGGTAGCACAGTGGTTAGCACTGTTGCATCACAAGGCCTGGGACCCGGGTTCAATTCCCGGCTTGGGTCACTGTGTTGAGTCTGCATGTTCTCCCTGTGTCTGCGTCGGTTTCCTCCAGGCGCTCCGGTTTCCTTTCGCAAGTCCCAAAAGACATGCTTGTTCGGCCAATTGGACATTCTGAATTCTTCCTCAGTGTACCCGAACAGGCGCCGGAGTGTGGCGACTGGGGGATTTTCACAGTAACTTCATTATATAATAATAATCTTTATTGTCACAAGTAGGCATCTATTAACACTGCAATGAAGTTACTGTGAAAAGCCCCTAGTCGCCAAATTTGATTAATTTGCTTCTGCTGTATTTGCTCAGGGATTCCCACCAAACAACTAGGAAAGCATCTTTTGGAATACTATATGAAGAGCAGGAAATGCGACAGCTAATTTGTGCTCAAAAACTCGCAGAAAGAGCAATGCGATAATAATACATTTTTATGCTGTTGAGAGAGGAATAAATATTGGCCAGAACACATTGGATAACTCCCCTGCTCTTCTTCTAAATAATGGCATGGGCCTTTTACATCCTCCCAAAATGTGGTTTCAGTTCAAGGCATCTGAAAGACACCATGGGTGTCGGGTTTTTCAGGAAGTTTCCGAGTTCCCCACTGCTATTGAATGACACTTAGCCCTGGGTAATCTCTCACAAGCTTAGCCCATACTTGGGGCTGGATGCGCCGTTTGACCTTGCCACTCCGATGCTTTGAGGGACTTGGGTGAATCCCGCGAGGCATGAAGACTTCCGGGAAGCCCGCTGGAGGGCTCTCCCGGCATTCACTGGCTGCACCGGGCTCAAGGGAGAGTGCAACGCGGCCGATGGATCGCGCCCCATGTCTGAGAATGGAGGACTCTCTCAGTATTGCTCTGGACAATTTTCCTTGATTGTTTTTGTGCTTAAGTCCTGGAATGGGGCTTGAACCTGAAACCGAGTGTTTCAGAGGTGTAGGTGCTACCAACGGAGTTATGGCTGACACCTCAGTAAACATGTGTTGTATTTTATTAATTCATTGGATGTGGTTATTGGGCAAGGCCAACATTTATTCCCCATGCCTAAATACCCCTGAGAGGTAATGTGGTGTCGGTATACGCATGTTGCTGTTGATTACCAATCAAACTCTTGGAACTGAATTGGAATGCTAATATGTTTCAAAGTCAGGATGGTGTTTGACCTAAAGCCAAACTTTCAGGTGGTAGTGCTCTCGTGTGCCTGCTGCCCTTCCTTTTCGAGATGAAGGTTATGAGTTTGGAAGCTGCAGCCGGAGAAGCCTTGGTAGGTTGTTTGGATGCACCCTGTAGATAGTGCACACTGCAACCATTTAGTGTCAGTAATGGAATGAGCGAATATTTAAGATGGTGGATTAAGTGTCTGTCAGACGGATGCCATTGGCTTGGGTACTTTGCTGTTTCTTGAATGTGTTGGAGCTACATTTGTCCAGGCAAGTGGAGCATATTGAATCATATTTCTAAACTGTGCCTTTAAGATGGTCGACAGGCTTTGGCAAGTCAGCCAGTGAGTTACTCAAAAACATTACATAGTGTTTCATCTCACCTTGTCGTCACTATATTTATGTGGCTTGTCCAGTTAAGACTCTGGCCAATAGTAGCCTCCAGGATATTGATGTTGGGGAATTCAGCAATGATAATGCCATTAAATTTAAGGGGAGGTGATTGGTCTATCTCTAATTAGAACATAGAACAGTACAGCACAATACAGGCCCTTTGGCCCACAATGTTGTACCGATCAACATACACCCCTTCAATTTACTGCTATCCACGTGCCTTTCCAAGAGTCGTTTAAATGTCCCAAATGACTCTGACGCCACCACCTCCGCTGGCAGTGCATTCCACGCACCCACCACTCTGTGTAAAGAACTGACCTCTGATATTTTCCCATACTTTCCTCCAATCACCTTAAAATTATGTCCCTTCGTGACAGCCATTTCTGCCCTGGGGAAAAGTCTCTGGCTATCCACTCTATCCATGCCTCTCATAGAAAATAGAACATACAGTGCAGAAGGAGGCCATTCGGCCCATCGAGTCTGCACCGACCAACCCCATCGACCACCCGCCCTCACTTCCACCGTATCCCCGTAACTCAATAACCCCTCCCACCCTTTTTGGTCACTAAGGGCAATTTATCATGGCTAATCCACCTAACGTGCACGTCTTTGGACTGTGGGAGGAAACCGGAGCACCCGGACGAAATCCACACAGACACGGGGAGAACGTGCAGACTCCCCACAGACAGTGACCCAGCGGGGAATCGAACCTGGTACCCTGGCGCTGTGAAGCCACAGTGCTATCCACTTGTGCTACCGTGCTGCCCTTGTCATCGCCTTGTAACCTCTATTAAGTCACCTCTCTTCCTTCTTCGCTCCAGTGAGAAAAGCTCCAGTGAGAAATTCTTCCTCTCTCTCCCTCATTCTCTTCCTCTCTCTCTCTCATTCTCTTCCTCTCTCAATCTCTCCCTCTCATTCTCTCTCACTCTCATTGGACTCTCCTCTCGTGTTTAATTGTCTATCACCATTCACAACTGCACAATTAGATGTGGCAGGAAGACCGAGCTTTGACCTGATCTTATCCGGTTGTGGGATTGCTTAGCTACTCTGCGTTTTGCGTGCTGCTTCTGTTGTGTAGTGTGTGTGTTGTAGCTTCACCAGCTTGAACGTAAGTCACCATTCCATGTCACAAAGAACAAGAACAAAGAACAAAGAAAATTACAGCACAGGAACAGGCCCTTCGGCCCTCCTAGCCTGCGCCGATCCAGATCCTTTATCTAAACCTGTCTTCTATTTTCCAAGGATCTACTTCCCTCTGTTCCTCGCCTGTTCAGAGATCTGTATAGATGCATCTTAAATGATGCTATCGTGCCCGCCTCTACCACCTCCGCTGGCAAAGCATTCCAGGCACCCACCACCCTCTGCGTAAAAAAACTTTCCACGCGAATCTCCCTTAAACTGTAAATTTGTAATTGACACCCCCACTCTTGGACAAAGCTTGTTGCTATCCACCCTGTTCATACCTCTCATAATTTTGTAGACCTCAATCAGGTCCCTCAACCTCCGTCTTTCCAACGAAAACAATCCTAATCTACTCAACCTTTCTTCATAGCTAGCACCCTCCATCTCATGCAATATCCTGGTGAACCTCCTCTGCACCCTCTCTAAAGCATCCACATCCTTCTGGTAATGTGGCGACCAGAACTGCACGCAGTATTCCAAATGTGGCCTAACCAAAGTCCTATACAACTGTAACACGACCTGCCGACTCTTGTACTCAATACCCCGTCCGATGAAGGCAAGCATGCTGTATGCCTTCTTGACCACTCTATCGACCTGCGTTGCCACCTTCAGGGTACAATGGACCTGAACTCCCAGATCTCTCTGTACATCAATTTTCCCCAGGACTCTTCC
Organism: Scyliorhinus torazame; assembly: GCF_047496885.1. Lineage (NCBI taxonomy): Eukaryota > Metazoa > Chordata > Chondrichthyes > Carcharhiniformes > Scyliorhinidae > Scyliorhinus > Scyliorhinus torazame. The sequence goes on along the minus strand of NC_092714.1, from coordinate 92,281,717 downwards.
ATTGACCGTATAGTCCGCTCTTGAATTAGATCTTCCAAAATGTATCACCTCGCATTTGCCTGGATTGAACTCCCATCTGTCATTTCTCTGCTTATCTTTCCAATCTATCTTTTTTTTGCTGTATTCTGTGTCAGTCTTCCTCGCTACCTGCAACTCCACCAATCTTAGTATCATCTGCAAACTTGCTAATCAGACAACCTATACCTTTGTCCAGATCATCTATGTATATCACAAACAACAGTGGTCCGAGCACGGATCCCTGTGGAACACCACTAATCATCTTTCTCCATTTTGAAACACTCTCTTCCAACACTACTCTTTGTCTCTTGTTGCCCAGCCAGTTCTTTATCCATCTAGCTAGTACACCCTGAACCCCATACGACTTCACTTTTTCCATCAACCTGCCATGGGAAACTTTATCAAATGCCTTACTGAAGTCCATGTATATGACATCTACAGCCCTTCCCTCATCAATTAACTTTGCCACTTCCTCAAGGAATTCTATTAGGTTTGTAAGACATGACCTTCCCTGCACAAAACCATGCTGCCTATCACTGATAAGTCTATTTTCTTCCAAATGTGAATAGATCCTATCCCTCAGTATCTTCTCCAACAGTTTGCCGACCACTGACGTCAAGCTCACAGGTCTATAATTCCCTGGATTATCCCTGCTACCCTTCTTAAACAAAGGGACAACATTAGCAATTATCCAGTCCTCCGGGACCTCACCCGTGCTCAAGAATGCTGCAAAGATATCTGTTAATGCCCCAGCTATTTCGTCCCTCGCTTCCCTCAGTAACCTGGGATGGATCCCATCCGGACCTGGGGATTTGTCCACCTAAATGCCGTTTAGAATACCCAAAACATCCCCCTTCCTTATGCCGACTTGACCTAGAGTATTTAAACATCCATCCCTAGCCTTAACACCCGTCATGTCCCTCACCTTGGTGAATACCGATGCATAATACTCATTAAGAATCTCACCCATTTCCTCTGACTCAATTCATAAATTCCCTCTTGTCTTTGAGTGGGCCAATCCTTTCTCTAGTTACCCTCTTGCTCCTTATATACGAATAAAAGGCTTTGGGATTTTCCTTAACCCTGTTAGCCAAAGATATTTCATGAATCCTTTTAGCCCTCTTTATTGCACGTTTGAGATTTGTCCTACTTTCCCGATATTCCTCCAAAGCTTCATCAGTTTTAAGTTGCCTAGATCTTATGTATGCTTCCTTTTTCATCTTAGCTAGTCTCACAATTCTACCTGTCATCCATGGTTCCCTAATCTTGCCATTTCTATCCCTCATTTTCACAGGGACATGTCTGTCCTGCACTCTAATCAACCTTTCCTTAAAAGACTCCCACATTTCAAATGTGGATTTACCCTTAAACAGCTGCTCCCAATCCACATTCCCTAGCTCCTGCCAAATTTTGTTATACTTGGCCTTTCCCCAATTTAGCACTCTTCCTTTAGGACCACTCTCGTCTTTGTCCATGAGTATTCTAAAGCTTACGGAATTGTGATCGCTATTCCCAAAGTAATCACCGACTGAAACTTCAACCACCTGGCCGGGATCACTCCCCAATACCAGGTCCAGTATGGCCCCTTCTCGAGTTGGACTATTTACATACTGCTCTAAAAAAACTCTCCTGGATGCTCCTTACAAATTCTGCTCCATCTACGCCTCCAACACTACATGAGGCCCATTCAATGTTGGGGAAATTTAAAATCTCCCATCACGACCACCCTATTGCTCCTACATTTTTTATAATCTGTCTACATATTTGTACCTCTACTTCACACTCACTTTTGGGAGGCCTGTAGTAAAGTCCCAACAATGTTACTGCACCCTTCCTATTTCTTAGCTCTACCCATATTGCCTCAGTGCTCGAATCCTCCATCGTGCCCTCCTTAATCATAGCTGTGATATCATCTCTGACCAGTAATCCAACTCCTCCTCCACCCCTTTTACCTCCCTCTCTATCCCTCTTGAAGCATCTATACCCTGGGATATTTAGTTGCCAGTCTTGCCCTTCCCTCAACCAAGTCTCAGTAATACCAATAACATCATATTCCTAGGTACTAATCCAAGCCCTAAGTTCATCCGCCTTACCTGCTACACTTCTCGCATTGAAACAAATGCACCTCAGACCATCTGTCCCTTTGCGTTCATCACTCTTCCCTGTCTACTCTTCCCCTTAGTCACATTGAGTTTATTACCTAGTACCTTACTGGCTTTAGTTGCTGCCTCTTTACTGACCTCCAACTTCCTAATCTGGTTCCCACCCCCCTGCCACATTAATTAAAAACCTCCCTAACAGTGTTAGCAAATGCACCCCCTAGGACATTGGTTCCAGTCCTGCCCAAGTGTAGACCATCCGATTTGTAATGGTTCCACCGCCCCCAGAACCGGTTCCAATGTCCCAAAAATCTGAACCCCGCCCTCCTACACCATCTCTCAAGCCACGTATTCATTCTGACTATTCTTGAATTTCTACTCTGACTGTCTCGTGGCACTGGTAGCAATCCTGAGATTACTACCTTTGAGGTCCTACTTATTAACTTATCTCCTAACTCCCTAAATTCTGATTGTAAGACCTCATCCCGTTTTTTACCTATATCGTTGGTGCCTATATGCTCCCCGACAACTGGCTGTTCACCCTCCCTCTTCAGTATGTCCTGCAGCCAATCTGAGACATCCCTGACCCGTGCACCCGGGAGGCAACATACCATTCGGGAGTCTCGTTTTCGAGCACAGAAACGCCTGTCTACTCCCCTTGCGATTGAATCCCCTATGACTATAGCCCTGCCAGTCTTTTTCCCGCCCTTCTGTGCAGCAGAGCCAGCCACGGTGCCATGAGCCTGGCTACAACTGCCTTCCCCTGGTGAGTCATCTCCCCCAGCAGTATCCAAAACAGTATACCTGTTTTGGAGGGAGATGACCGCAGGGGACACCTGCACTGCCTTCCTGCTCGTTCTCTGCCTTTTGGTCACCCATTCCCTGTCTCCCTTACCAATCCTAATCTGCGATGTGACCAACTCACTGAACGTGCTATCCATGACCTCCTCAGCATCGCGGATGCTCCAAAGTGAGTCCATCCGCAGCTCCAGAGCCATCATGAGGTCTGACAGGAGCTGCAGCTGGACACACTTCCCGCACAGGAAGGAGTCAGGGGCATCGGCCACGTCCCTGAACTCCCACATTGAGCAAGAGGAGCATAACACGAGTCTGGGATCTCCTGCCATTTTTACACTCCCAACAGTAATTTAAAAAAAAACAATTTACTCCCCTTCTCAGCAAGCACTCACTCAGCAACCACTGCGCCCTGCACGATAGCACCTCAGGGAAAAGAAAACCTACTTACCAGTCACAGCCAATCACTTACATGCAGGCTGTGATGTCACGGTTCAACTTCTTTCTACTTCTACCTGCCCTCAAGTCTCTCTCTTGATCTTTACTCAGCTGGGATCCTTACAGTGATTGCCTTTTTTTTTGGTTAGAGGCGGAGATAGGGAGGGAAACACTGAAGAAGTGTTTTGGGTTTAACTGCCACTTGACAACAGCTCCCCCTCAAACCACCTTTTGGATGCAGTGACTTCAATGCACGGATGCAAATTTTCCCCGCAACAGCCAATCAGCATCTCCGCTCTACTGCCCCCTGCTGGATGCTTGCCTTGACTTGAACACTTAGGGTGTCTTGCTGAGGTGCACCTTCTGGATGCAGTGACTGCAATGCACGGATGCAAATGTTCCCTGCAACAGCCAATCAGCAGCTCCGCTCTACTGCCCTCTGCTCTCAGCAGGATAAAAGCCGTTTTGCTAGTGTGAAATAAAATGAAGTGTTGCATGGTGTTTAAAAAAAAATTCTGTAGGAATGTAAAGGATTTGCAAAATGACAGTTGAATGGCAAACTATTTGGATCATAGTTGACATGCACCCCTGTGGGATGTTCAGTGTTATAAGCCTAGTCTCTCCTTGATGATGCAGATCTGCCATGCTTTGTGCCATTTTAGCATTTCTCACCAACCACAGAATTGTGATGTGTTGAGTTTCCCCAGAGTACCTCGGCAGTTGAGGTGCCGCCTTTTATTGATTCAATTTTTTTATGGCAGTGTAAGAAGTGACTCGGAATTTTGTGACTTCTTTGAGTCATCAGTGGAAAATTTGTGTTTCAATCTCCAAGTGGCTGCTGCCATTTTGCTAATATAGTAAATTAACAATTGCTAAGTTCATTAGACATCAACTCCGATGGGAGGTTGTAAACAACAGCATGAAATGTTACTGTAATGCACTTTGACAGTTAGTATAATTATACAATGGAATTTATTTGCTTGGTCAGAAAATAGGTTGGAAGCTGATGTGCAATTTCTGGAAGAATATTTATTATATTTTGCAACCAATGTCTTTCTGTATACTGTGTCACATGATTATGTGCTGCCATCATCGGAGGCAGTTGGAAGATTTCCCTCTCTTTCATATTAGACCCCTCTGCAACAAAGATTGCACCCCAAGAGCATTAACAGACCCAAGTTTGACTTGTGCTAATAGTTCCTGCTGTATCAATGTTTACTTGAAAGTAACCGACGGTGTGGCAACCCGGTTATCCTTTTGTCACGACTGTGAAGATAAGCAAAACCTCAAAAAAAAATAACACCATGGCCGCTATCGAACGGCCTCAAAAACGCCCAATGTTTTGGCACAGCGAGGCCATTAAATCATGGCCGCTATCGAACGGCCTCAAAAACGCCCAACGTGATGGCACGGCGAGGCTATTAGATCTTGTGAGAGGGCTCTCGTGAGCTTTGCGATGCCCGGAACGCCTCGCAAGATCTAACAAGATCTCGTTAGATAAATAAACTGGTCCTCTTCAATCCAGAGCGACCAGGTCTCGGGACTTTCCTCATCATGCAGGATCGGTGGGAGAAGCATGCAAATGAATTGCCCATTGGAAGTCCAAACTTCCCCGACAATTCCCACATTGATGATTTGGGACTTCTGAGCGCTTCCATAACGCTTCCTTGGGGTGGGGGTTGGGGTGGAATATGTTCTGTTGATCAGAATTCTAGGCCATTATGTTCGATTTCTCTGATGCAATTTGCCTGTGGTTTCAAGTAAACATTGATACAGCAGGAACTATTAGCACAAGTCAACCTTGGGTCTGTTAATGCTTTTGGGATGCAATCTTTGTTGCCAGGCATACAAGCAAATGACATGGCATAGCAACTCAGAAATGAATGGAATAGCTTAATTGCGTTGTGCAAATAATCATCCTTCATTCTAATGTTTTGATAAGAATTAGCACTGTTGCCTTATGGTGCCGAGGTCATAGGTTCGATGGTGGCTTTGCAGTGCCACCTGGGTACCTTGTCCTTCAAGATGGTAGGTTTGGGAGATGCTGCGGAAGGAGCCTTGGTGAGTACCTGCAGTGCATCTTGTAGATAGTACCCATTGCTACTACTGTGCGTCGTGGCGGAGAGAGTGAATGCTTGTGAAAGGGGTGCCAATCAAGCAGGCTGGCTGTCCTGGATGGTGTTGAGCTTCCTGAGTGTTGTTGGAGCTGCACTCATCCAGGCAAATAGGGAATATTCCGTCGCATAGTTAACTTATGCCTTGTAGATGGTGAAGAGGCTTTGAGGAGTCAGGAGGTGAGTTACTCGCCACACGATTCCTAGCCTCTAACCTGTTCTTGTACCCACAGTATTTATATGGCTAGTCTAGTTCAGTTTCTGGTCAATAGTAACCCACAGTGAATGTAATGCCATTGAATGTCAAGAGGTGAGGTTTGATCTCTCTCAATGGAGGTGATCATTGTCTGACACTCGCGAATGTTACTTGTCGCTTATTAGCCCAAGCCTGGATATTGTCCAGGTCTTGTTGACGTTTGCACTTGAACTGCTTCAGTGTCTTGAGGAGTCGTGAATGATGCGGAACATTGTGATATCATCAGCGAACATCGCCAGATGTTTTTTTAAAATAAGCTTAGAGTACCCAATTCATTTTTTCCAATTAAGGGGCAATTTAACGTGGCCAATCCATCTAACCTGCACATCTTTTGGGTTGTGGGGGCGAAACCCACGCAAACACGGGGAGAATGTGCAAATTCCACACGGACAGTGACCCAGAGCCGGGATCAAAACTGGGACCTCGGCGCCGTGAGGCTGCAGTGCTAACCCACTGCACCACCGTGCTGCCCTAACATCACCAGATCTGACCTTATGTTGGAAGGAAGGTCATTGATGAAGCAGCTGTAGATGGTTGGGCCTAGGACACCTGAGGAAGTCAAACAACCACAGCTATCTTCCTTTGCACAAGGTTTGACTCCAACCAGTGGAGAGTTTACTCCCTGATTCCCATTCACTCCAGCTTTGCTAGGGCTCCGTACTTGTAACAACTCGCATAGTAGCTTGTTTAGGAATTCTGTCACTTGATACACCACTCACATAAACCTTTGTAACTCCTTTATATTATTTGGAATATAATAATATATTATATTATTTAGAAATTATTTCCTTCATCTTGTCTTCAGTGGATCAACCTTTATTCCTTTTGCAATCACTATGTAAACAAGAAACCTGTTTGTTGGCTGTGAAAACTCAAAATTCCTGTTGAGTGTCTATCCTGCCTCCAGTCTTCTCAGCAGTGCTCTCACATTCATATCATGCTCAGCTTGAGTGGATGCATGTATCAACACCATCCACATGGCAAACGACACTGTCAGCCCTCAAAGATTATACATTGTTCGCTGAAAGATCCCTGGTGCTGATGTTATTCCAAAGGGTAAACTGTCAAAACAGGCAGCGGGATTCTCCGTCGGCGGGATCCTTCACTTCGCCGGCAGCGCACCCACGCCTGCGGAATTTCTGACCATGTGGGATGACCACAATGGGAAACCTCATTGGCCGGCTGCCGAAATGGAGGATCCCACTGCTGGCTGGACGCTCCACACTGGAAAACGGGCTGGTGGGATGGAGCCCCACCCAGGATCTTCCAAACAGGGCAGTGTAAGTAGAGAAGTTTGGGGTCTCCTTCTGTGAGTATTTTCCAAAAGCTGCTGTTAGCATCTAAGTTCGTTAAAATTGAGCTCTTCCCTAATTTAGCTAAATGCTCATCTACTGGCAGCATTGGATGGATTCTCTTTTCACAGTTTTATTGAGTTGTCTGAAATAAACATGTATTCTTATGGAATCATTTAACATCCGAGCTGGTACCATCCCTGAGCACCAACTCTTTTTCTGTTTTATAGGTGAAATGACTTCTTGTCTTCCCACTGAGTCAATATTTTTCTTTACCTTTGGAAGTAATATGTCTAGAATCTTTCTGGGTATGTAGAAGCATATTGGTTTCATTTCTGGGCTTAGTGTCATACAATATGCTGTTTTCAGCTCTCCCAAATTTACAAATAACTTCAGAAATTCTGCACTGCAGTCTCCTGATTCACTTTCCCCATTCTTCATTTCTTTTATTCTGCAGATTAGATTCAATTCGACACATGCCTTTCTACTTAAGAGTGAACAACTCTGGTATTGAATTATGTATAGTACTTCAGTAATTCCTTTCTTTTTGTGCTTTAAAGTAGCTTCTAGCGCACCCAGAACTTTCAGCTTCATTCATCCTGGTTCATGTAGCTTTTTGTAGAATGGTTGAAGAACCATCTTGATTAAGCAGGATTCAGCATCTGAAAGAAGTGAAACTGCTGCACCCAGTGTCTACTTTAAAGTTTATCCTGTGATCTTCCACCAGGATCTTTGTGCCCTAATATTTCCTACAGTGGCATACTGCCTGAGAATGCCCCATGTTTTTACACCAATGCCGTTGTGCATCTTTGGTGGAACAAATGTCATGCCTGTGCCTTTCCCTTCCACACCAGCAGCAGCTCGTCTGGGCTGCTGTAATTCATTGCTTTTCCTGCTGCATGTCTCTTTCTCTCTATTTTCCCTTTTTATGACTGAAGAATACGACTGCATCTGTTACTTTAGGATTTAGACACTCTCACTCTTTTCTCTGACTATCAATCGGTTTTGTCTCCTGATCTTGGCCTGCCTACTTGATGCTGGTGAAGGCAATCCAATGAAATCTTTCTAAAATTGTAAGTTGTCTGATAGTATATCATCCATTACTCCAACAACAATTCTGTTGTAAATTACCTTCTCTTTAAGATTGTTGTACTCACAGTCTTCTGCCAATTGGTGCAAATCATTCGCAAATGTATTTTTGGGTACATTCAATGAACTTTGCACAGTCTATGCTGGTGTTCTTGCAGAGATTGAAATATGTCTCCAATACATCCATGACTTCGGAATATGTGGCTTTACCTTAATCGACCCCCGGGGTAACTGGGATGTCGCCTGTTCAGTTGCCCATTGTGTACAAAAATACATTGACGTATTCAGACTGGCTTTGCTGTGAGACCCAATTTGGTGTGAAATCAGCCTGATTGAGGCCTGTGACTTTCTTGAAGCATTCTGGTAGAGATTTTTGTCTTGCCATCTTTTTAAAAAAATTGCTGCCCATCATATATTATTGAATTGTTGGCTTGGATTACTTTCAATAAGTCCCGAAGACGTCTGACAGTATAAGCGGTAACTTTATTGTCACATATTTACAGTTATGAGAACAATCCCTTGCACTTGCTTCTATGCTACCTTCTCCTAGACACACAGATTAGATGAGTATATGATGAAACAGACTATTACATTTAACCCTTTATGGGGATTTGGTTAACATACTTGTTATAAAATGGCCACAGGGTCTTAGCATTAGGTTCCCCGTGATGGGTGCAGGGCTACATGTCTAACCAAGGGTGTCCTAGGACATAAATACCCCTGCCCTAGTGTGGGCCAGGCATAGAAGGCCCTTTCGGGAGTAGAGTGTGTAGTGAGTCGGTCAAATAAAAACTTTTTGTTCCAATCCATCATCGCTTCCTCATGGTTGCTTGCCTGGATCTTACTGGGATTGTACTACACATTACACAATGCCCTGCCTGAGTATTCTCAGAGTATTATCTCTCTATTTCTGATTTCCAGCATCCACGATATTTTGATTTTGTACCTACACAGGCTAAGCAGGTTCTCTCACACTGTAATGGCTGTTCTTTTTGTTTGTGCACCTCTTCACATTTCCCACTCTGTATTAACCCGCAAGGGGCTGACAAAGTGGCAATTATTAATCTTTCTTGAGCCTCGCTGAAAAAGAGCTCCCCCGTTAAAGGGGGCGGGGAACCCTAAAGCATGTATCGCTAAACCTCTGTATAAAGTCGGCCAGTTTGGGTACCGGCATAGAGGAGAGATCCGGCTGGGATTTTTTGCGCCGTGAAAATAATAGCTACTGCAAATAAACTTTATTTCTTTCTGCAACTCGGTGTGGACTCCCTTCATGGTCTACTAAACATTCCAAATATTGCCATTGTTGCAGTAGCTTTTTACCTCGTATGACACAAGGGCTACGTGCAATTTAGTTTGTTTTCATTAGTCTATTTTTTGCAGGGTTATTTTTCACCCAACCATCCCATATAGATTATCCTCACCTCAGTGGATAAACCAAGCTGGTCTGTTATTTTAGTTCACTTTTCTAATTTATGGATTATTATTTTCAGATGGGAATTCCTTTTTAACTAAGATTTCACTCGCATTTTCCAATTACTCTTCACCGCAATAAAGTTAACTTGTTTTCCTATAAAATACTGTCAAAGAGAAAGTAGATTACTCCAGTGATCGTTTCAGGTCGATGATCTTTCATCCAGTTTAACTGTTAATTCTGTTTCTCTCTCCACTGATTCAGCAAGCCCTGAGTATTTCCACCATTTAATATTATTACTTCAGATTCCTAATATCTACGGTATTTTGGTTTTGAATGACTCTGTTCTCTAATTACAATTGCTCCACGTGTGGACTTCCATTGTGCAGTGAAATTAGTTGTCACGGGCCAAGGTTAAGCATCCCAGTATCCCTGTCTTGGGCAAGTTTGACAATTTATGAGCAACAATGGTTGAACATACTGAGTTTTGAGTTCTGTGTAATTGTAATGTTGTAACCTATGAACTTATTTTTTTTGTCAATTAGACTGATTAGTGGAACTAATTTTTCTTCACGGTCTTTGATACTGCTCAGGAAAATTTATCCTTGGATTTTGCTGGCGTGGGCTAACAATTTAATCTGAAGATGTTTAAAATAGCCCTTATTTTGTTATTCACAACTGCAGATTCACTGGGCGGGATTCACCCATTAGGCGGCAGAGTGGCCACACCGTCGGAAACGACGCCATGAACGGGCCGCTGGGAGTACGGATTCTGGTCCTTACAGGAGACCAGCACAGCACTGGAGAAGTTCACACCGCTCCAGCCTCCCATCCCGGCGTGAACGGTGTGCCGCGCGATCCGCGCATGCGCAGTGGCACCGGCACCAACCTGCGCATGCACAGTGTGGCCTCCCTCAACACGCCGGCCCCGACGCAACATGGCGCAGGAATTCAGGGGCCGGCGTGGAAAAAAATAGGCCCGGGGAGCAAGAGGCCGGCCCGCCGATTGGTGGGCCCCGATCGCTGGCCAGGCCCCATCGGAGGCCCCTCTGGGGTCGGAGCCCCCCTGCTCCCCCCCCCTCCCACAGGCCACGCCCTGACCCTGCGCACAGAGTTCCGCCGGCTGCGACCAAGTGTGGATGGTGCCAACGGGACTCTGCCTTTTTTGAGCGGCCGCTCGGCCCATTCCGGCCCGGCCGCATAGAGCGGCCCGCGACCGGCACTGCGCCAAACGCGCCGGCACCAATGGAGAGTTTGATAGATAGAGAATCGCGTGCCAGCATCGGGACAGCATGGCCTGGTTGCAGGGGTTCTCTGGCCCGGCCTCCGGCTGGGAGAATCCCGCCCACTGTGTTTGAGCACGGTGGTTAGTACTGTTGCTTCACAGCTCCTGGGTCCTAGGTTTGATTCCCGGCTTGGGTCACCTCTGTGTGGAATCTGCATGTTCTCTCTGTCTCTGCATGTGTTTCCTCCGGCTGCTCCATTTTCCTCCCACAAGTGCCGAAAGACGTGCTGTTAGATGAATTGGACATTCTGAATTCTCCCTCTGTGTCCCTGAACAGGCATCGGAGTGTGGCGACTGAGGGATTTTCACAGTAACTTAATTGCAGTGTTAATGTAATCCTACTTGTGACAATAATAAAGATTATTATTATTAATCTTTAAAAAGATTGTGACTCGCCTGGTGTAATCGTGCACAGGATAAATAAATTTGGATTAATGCTTCGATTGAACCGTTTTTAGGAGAAAGTAAGTTAACTAGCAGCAAATTTGGATGAAAACTAATGGTAGTAAATGAAGAAGTCTTGTATATCGGTGATGGAAGTTAGAGCACAATTTCTAAGTTTAAAAACAAAATTCAGGTGAATTAAAGGAACTGATGTGAAGGATAAAAACATCATATTTGAAATGGGTAGAAGACCCATGAGATTAAATGCAATCATTTAAGTCAACAAATGGTATTGGTGCCAGAAAAGGACATTTTCTTTGCCAGCCTAGCCTCTATGGAGAGCACTCCGTCATCCTTTCCAGTACTCTGTATTTACAGAATTCAATACTAAATTTCTTTGGAGTGCATGCCCTTCAGCCAAATGCTTGGCAAGTTTTACATGCTTGAATGCCCCTTTTACATGCGTGATTAATGAGAAGTCAACACCATGAGAAAAGGTACTTTATAATAGGAACAAAATACAATGCATGCATGCTGTACATGGGGGGAAAAAAATATCAATACGCAATTGGTAAGTAGTGGGGTTTTAAAGTAAAACCTCAATTATACATAATATTATAAAAGCAAATTACTGAGGATGCTGGAATCTGAAAGAAAAACAGAAAATGGGCAATTTCAGCAGGCCTGACAGCATCTGTGGAGAGAGAATGGAGTTAACGTTTTGAGTCTGGATGACTCTTTCTCAAGGCTGGAGAGAATTGAAAAAGAGTTCAGATTTATACTGTTGTTGGGAGGAGGGATCGTGAAGCAGTGGGGCTGGATAGCGGGCCAGGTTCGATTCCCGGCTTGGGTCACTGTCTGTGAGGAGTCTGCATGTTCTCCATGTGTCTGCGTGGGTTTCCTCCGCGTGCTCCGTTTCCTCCCACAAGTCCCGAAAGACGTGCTTGTTAGGTGAATTGGACATTCTGAATTCTGCCACAGTGTTGACTAGGGGATTTTCACAGTAACTTCATTGCAGTGTAAATGTTAAGCCTACTCGTGACATTAATAAAGATTATTATTATTATGTGCTGCCAGGTTTAACAATGTACAGAAAGAAATCTTACAAAAGGGGATATGGAAAATCAAAGAAGGTACATGTATGGAAATTTCTTCAGGTATCTCTGTGCTTCTTTACAACCTCTGTTGTCTTGCAAACAGCCACAGAAAATACTGCTGTGTAAGCTTTTTTGCAACTTGGAAGACATTTGCATCCGGAGGTATTTAAATAAGCCGATAAAGTGACCTTTTAACTTTACTTATTTATTTTGTTATAAAATTAGAGTATCCAATTCATTTTTTTCCAATTATGGGACAATTTAGCTTGGCCAATCCACCTACCCTGCACATATTTTGGGTTGTGGGGGCGAAACCCACGCAAACACGGGGAGAATGTGCAAACTCCACATGGACAGTGATTCAGAGCTGGGATCGAACCTGGGACCTCAGCACTGTGAGACAGCAGTGCTAACCACTGTGCCACCATGCTACCCCACCTTTTAACTTTATATCCACTTGCACAGAATCAGATGTTCCCAACATTATGCTCTGCATTACCTCTACCATCCATCCATTGCCAGCAATTTTGCTCAGCGCCATCAGAAAGAAATGTATTGGAACAAAGTTAAATACAGAATAAAAATCTTGTGTAGTGCAAGCATGATTTTCCAAATTTTATCTGGTACTTTGTAGCTATTTTGTGTGCATGTTTTTAGTGATTTTTGAACTAACATACTCTACTGCTTCCACTTTTGTTGGGAATTATTTATGAATCGGGTGGTTCCACACTTGGTACTGACCCCTGAGACAGCGTCACAATTGCTTCTGTGGTAGTTGGCTGGTCCTGCCTGATTTTCTTCCTCTGCAACAATTGCTATTTGCACGGAGCTGAATGTAGCAATGCCTTCACAGTGGTTTTCTCATGCACCTGTAATGAGGATATCCTGCAGCACATCTGACTTGCGAGGGAGAGAGCTCTAGGCAGTGAGAGGTAAAAGAGCCAAAATTCCCTGAGCCCAAGTGCCAAACATGTTGAAGCTGGACATGGGGGCTGTTGTCGAGTCGTGCCCACTGCCTATATACAGTAATAGTATAACTGTTCATGAGAAAGATCCTCATTGGACTTGAACCTGTTCTGCTAGAGCTGACATGCATGAGAGACGGCAGTGCAGAGTCCTTTTCTTTCATGACAACTCAGATATGGCCTAAACTCATGCCAGATGTTTAAGTTCTTTGGCAGTTTGAGACAGCTTCAATTTGCAGTGAACAATCATTCTTGGACAGCATCCTTCAATTTGCACTGGGAGGTTGATTTCTTTAAGTTCTCTTTTAAAAAAAAAAAAATGTTTTAGAGTACCCAATTCAGTTTTTTTCCAATGAAGGGGCAATTTAGCATGGCCAATCCACCTAGCTTGCACATCTTTGGGTTCTGAGGGCAAAACCCACACAAACACAGGGAGAATGTGCAAACTCCACACAGACAATGACCCAGAGCCGGGATCAAACCTGGGACCTCAGCGCCATGATGCAGCAGTGCTAACCCTCTGCGCCACCGTGCTGCCCTTATTTCTTTGAGTTCTGCCGCCTGAAAAGGTTGATTCCTTAAGCCAGTTCTCGTTCCACTGATTGCCACAATAACTTATAACCTCCTGGTACATTGTGATAACCTCCTAATGCTTAGTACTTTAACTCCTCAAGATCACTGTCTAAATCCTCTGGGATTTAGCTACATTGTTGCTTGTTCATGATGCGGGGTTCTGTAAAGTGGTATTTGTTTTTGTGAGACTTGAATTGCTGATTTGTTCCAGCGGAAAGCTTCCAGAAACAGAACAGGGACATGGGCATAACAGTGCTACAATACTGTGTACAAGAAGACTCTTTTCCAACAGTATGAAATTGAATAAGAAAACACAAAATCAAAATTTGATGTGAGCCCTAAACATGCTGGGAAGCCGCTGATTTTGTCAAATCACCCATTCAGTGCTCTTGATTGCAATAATTTCCAGCACATCTTCAAAGCTGTCGGACACCTGACAAACTTTCTTAGTTGGTTGAATCATTCTAGCTTAAGTGCAAATTTGTTTTTAAGATGTTAGAAGTTACAAAACAGACTTATCCTGTCTTGCATTTTGTGAATGAGTAGATAAAGATGCTTTATCTAGATTGTTACTGATGCACGATCAATGACCACTAAAGCGAGGTTGCAGTCCAACTGAAGGCTTTAATAAGCTAGATGTTTCCCCCAGCAGCTCAGGTACAGATAGAAAGCTGCTGGGGCGGCACGGGCTCTTATACCCCGCCTTGCAGGGCAGAGCTACCATACAGCTTGACCAATAGGAAACATACAATATCTACCAATGGTGTTCCAGCATTACCAGGTACGGTAATACCTACACAGACTACCACATTCACCCCTGTTAAAAAAGAGTCCGGCGGGGGTGGTGGCTTGATATTACAACCTGGTAACGTGGTAAAAATTATAGTTATGGAGGTACCTTAATACCTCCATACAGCGTTTTGTAACTATTTATAAATTCACAATTAACTATATACTTTAAAATGAAACAATCAGTCGATCGGGGGCCCTGGTCGTCCTCTGTGATCATCGAAGCTTTGGTGGTGATGCCGGTGGAGGCTCTGGCGTCTGTGACTCCGGGAGCGTGGCCTCGATCACTGTGGCAGCTTCAACACCCCTCGACGGCGCTGGTGGGGAAAACGGTTGACCTGGGAAGGGAGCGGCATGGTGCGTTGGTGGGTGGGGGAGGCTTAGACGGGGCCAGCGGAAGGACCGACCCTCCTGTAAGGTGCACCGGTGGGAGGAAGGGTGGGATGGTGGCTGGGGTGTGCGTGGGGATCCGGCAGGCACCAGGTTTTGTAGGGAGACTGTATCTTGTAGACCTTCGGGGTATGCCACGGCGTACTGGGGGTTAGCGTGGAGAAGATGGACCCTCTCGACCAACGGGTCCGACTTGTGAGCCTGCACGTGTTTTCGGAGCAGGATTGTTCTGGGAGCTGCCAGCCAGGTGGGGAGCGAGGTCCCAGAGGAGGACTTCCTGGGGAAGAAAAGGAGACGTTCATGAGGTGTTTGGTTGGCCGTGGTACAAAGCAGTGACCGGATGGAGAGGAGGGCATCCGGGAGGACTTCCTGCCAGCGGGAGACTGGGAGATTCCTGGACCGTAGGGCCAGTAGGACGGTCTTCCAGACCGTTCCATTCTCCCTCTCTATCTGTCCGTTACCCCGGGGGTTGTAACTGGTCGTCCTGCTCGAGGCGATGCCCTTGCTGAGCAGGAATTGACGCAGATCGTCGCTCATAAAGGAGGACACCCCTATCACTATGTATGTAAGCGGGGAACCCGAACAGTGCAAAGATGCTGTGGAGAGCCTTGATGACGGTGGTTGCGGTCATATCGGGGCAGGGGATGGCAAATGGGAACCGGGAGTACTCGTCAATCACGTTCATGAAGTACGGTGGAGGGGAGGGGGCCTTTGAAATCCATGCTGAGGCGTTCAAAGGGCCGGGAAACCTTTATCAGGTGCACTTTCTCTGGCCGGTAGAAGTGCGGTTTGCACTCCGCGCAGATTTGGCAGTCCCTGGTGGCTGTCCTGACCTCCTCGATGGAGTAGGGCAGTTTGCGGGTCTTGATAAAGTGGGAAAAGCGAGTGACCCCCGGGTGGCAGGGGTCCTCGTGGAGGGCTCTGAGGCGGTCCACTTGTGCGTTGGCACATGGGCCGCGGGACAGGGCATCAGGAGGCTCGTTTAGCTTCCCGGGACGATACAAGACCTCGTAGTTGTAGGTGGAGAGTTCGATCCTCCACCGCAAGATCTTATCGTTTTTTATCTTGCCCCGCTGTGCATTATCGAACATGAAAGCAACCGACCATTGGTCAGTGAGGGGAGTGAATCTCCTACCGGCCAGGTAATGCCTCCAAAGTCTCACAGCTTCGACTATGGCTTGGGCCTCCTTTTCGACTGAGAAGTGGCGGATTTCGGAAGCATGGCGGGTACGTGAGAAGAAGGCCACGCGTCTGCCCGCTTGGTTGAGGGTGGCCGCCAGAGCTACATCAGACGCGTCACTCTCGACCTGGAAGGGGAGGGACTCGTCGATGGCGTGCATCGTGGCCTTTGAAATGTCTGCTTCGTTGTGGCTGAAGGCCTGGCGGGCCTCTATTGACAGGGGAAAAAATGTGGATTGAATCAGGGGACGGGCCTTGTCCACATAGTTGGGGACCTACTGGGCATAGTAAGAGAAAAACCCTAGGCAGCGCTTCAGGGCCTTGGAGCAGTGAGGGAGGGGGAAATCCATAAGGGGCTGCATGTGTTCAGGATCGTGGCCTATAACTACATTTCGCACTAGGTAGCCGAGGATGGCAAGGCGGTCGGTGCTAAACACGCATTTTTCCTTGTTATACGTAAGGTTAAGGATATTTGTGGTCTGGAGGAATTTTCGGAGGTTGGTGTCGTGGTCCTGCTGGTTGTGGCCGCAGATGGTGACATTATCGAGATACGGGAATGTTGCCCGTAAACCGTACCGGGCAACCATTCGGTCCATCTCGTGCTGGAAGACCGAGACCACATTAGTGACACGGAAGGAAACCCTTAAGAAGTGGTAGAGCCGCCCATCTGCCTCAAAGGTAGTGTATTTGCGGTGACTAGTGCGGATGGGGAGCTGGTGGTCGGCGGACTTAAGATCCACCATGGAGATGACCTTGTAATGCGCGATCCTGTTTATCAGGTCGGATATGCGGGGGAGAGGGTACGCATCCAGCTGCGTAAACCTGTTGATGGTCTGACTGTAGTCTATGACCATCCTATGCTTCTCCCCGGTCTTTACCACCACTACTTGAGCTCTCCAGGAACTGTTGCTAGCTTCAATGACACCTTCCCTCAGTAGCCTTTGGACCTCTGACCTAATAAAGATCCGATCCTGGGCACTGTACCGTCTGCTCCTGATGGCGACGGGTTTGCAATCCGTGGTGAGGTTTGCAAACAGGGAAGGGGGATCGACCTTGAGGGTCGCGAGGCCGTAGACAGCGAGGGGGGTATAGGGCCGCCAAATTTGAAAGTTAGACTTTGGAGATTACACTGGAAGTCTAAACCTAGGAGTGTGGCCGCGCAGAGTTGGGGAAGGACGCAGAGTCGGTC
This sequence comes from Scyliorhinus torazame, assembly GCF_047496885.1. Classification (NCBI taxonomy): domain Eukaryota; kingdom Metazoa; phylum Chordata; class Chondrichthyes; order Carcharhiniformes; family Scyliorhinidae; genus Scyliorhinus; species Scyliorhinus torazame. Next base: position 92,264,354 of record NC_092714.1, on the reverse strand, counting down.
ATTTTTAAACTCCCTTCCCTGGACCGTGAGGTTTGCTACACGAAACCCTTTATCAAAACCCCTCAGTTAGAGTGGGAACCGGAGGCCAGGGAGATGTTTTGATTAACGGGGTGGACGAGGAGAGAACAGCGCCTTACCGTGTCGGGGTGTATGAAGCTCTCTGTGCTCCCAGAGTCGATTAAACAGGACGTCTCGTGCCCATTGATTAGTACTGTTGTTGTACCAGTTGAGCGTGTTCAAGGCCGGCCCTGGTCCAGGGTCACCGAGGCTAATCGCAGCAGTTGAGTGTTCTCTTCAGGCGGTGTGTGGTCAGCCGAGCTGTGGTCCTGGGAGTCCATCCAAGATGGTGGCTCCCATTGGTCGCACATGGCTGGGGATGCACAAAATGGCGGCACCCATCCATCGAACATGGCGTCTGCGGGACAAGATTGCAGCGCCCAGGGGCCGCACGTGGCCCTGGTAGAGGAAGATGGCGGCGCCCGCTGGCAGCATGGGGACCGTGGAGAGGTTTGTGGTGGCGGTCCGCATTCGCCACCGGAGACCGCGGCGACCGCACGGGCCTGGCATACCACCACGAAGTGGCCCTTTTTACCCCCTCCCTTGCAGGTGGATGCGCGGGCAGGGCAGCGCTGCCGGGGGTGCTTGGCCTGCCCGCAAAAGTAGCAGTTGGGCCCCCCGGGGTTGTCAGGCCGCCTTGCAGCACATGCTTGTGGGGGGATGGGGGTTGTCCCGGGGTCGGCTGCGGATGGGCTCCACGCTGCCCAGGGGGCTGCCGCGCGGTCGGGAACGTAAGCGCCGGCGTTTCGGGAGGCTACATCCAGGGAGTCTGCAAGGGCCCATGCCTCCTTGAGGCCTAGGGTGTCTTTTTCCAGCAATCGCTGGCGGATTTGGGAGGACAGCATACCTGCCACGAAAGCGTCCCGGATCAAGAGTTCTGTGTGGTCGCTCGTCGAAACTTGCGGGCAGCTGCACTTTCTCCCCAACACCATGAATGCACGGTAGAATTCTTCCAGCGATTCCCCAGGGATTTGTCGCCTCGTTGCTAGCAGATATCGGGCATTGACCTGGTTTACCGGGCGAAAATTATGTCCTTTTAGCAGCTCCATTGCTGCATCGAAGTCGTCCGCGTCCTCGATGAGGGTGTAAATTTCCGGGCTCACCCTCGAATGCAGGCCTTGCAATTTCTGTTCTCTCGTGCGTGTGTTTTCGGCTGTTCCGAGATATCCTTTAAAACACGCCAGCCAGTGCATGAAGATTGCCGCTGAGTTCGCCGTGGGGGGGCTGAGTTGCAGACACTCCGGCTTGATTCGGAGCTCCATCCTTTTAAATCTAGCATATTAAATTGATGCACGATCAATGACCACTAAAGCGAGGTTGTAGTCCAACTGAAGGCTTTGATAAGCTAGATGTTTCTCCAAGCAGCTCAGGTACAGAAAGAAGGCTGCTGGGGCGGCATGGGCTCTTATACCCCACCTTGCAGGGCGGAGCTACCATACAACGTGACCAATAGAAAACATGCAATATCTACCAATGGTGTTCCAGCATTACCAGGTACCGTAATACCTCTACACAGACTACCACAGTTACATTCTAGTGCATTGCAAGGACTGAGACAGTGCACCAAGAAACATCTAGTTCGTGACTAGTTAAGATCTATTAAATATTAATAACGTGGGGATAAAACCATATGATTACTACTAACTACCTACAAACTGTTAACAACTAGAATAAGAGAGTGAATACAAAACATGACTATCCACGACGACTCCTCACCCAGACTTCCCGAGGTTGCAGGGTCACGTGGTATAGTTCTACTGCCACTTGCTGGAATGAGGTCTAACATATTAACATACAGAATTGCTTATTCGTATCATTACGCAGATGAGGTGCATTTTTACCTTGAAGTAATTTAAATATATGTGGCAGTATCATTTGCAGCATGCATGTGAGCCAATGCTACAGCATGGAAATACCTGGTAAGCGAAGAGCTGCAAGCTTTCTTGTAAGCATTATAGAGGATAGCAGAAATCCATAAACGTTTGACAGGCAACAATCTAGTTTAAATACCTAGTTCATGTTTCTGGTAGATTGTATGGTCTAAAGTTAGCTGCCTTCAAATTTGCCACCTTGCTCATTTGTTGCTAGGTTCCATGTGTATTGAAGGTAGCTCAAGCCACTGCCCCCTCCTTGGGCATTCTCCACTGTGACCCTCTTATGGACTGAACTGATCTCTTCACACATCTTCTCTACTGAATAGTATTACACTCCCTATGCTCACCCGATTCCTGTGCCTATGTGTTTGCATTGTGTATTTATGTATGTCCTATGTTTTTTCATGTATGGAACGATCTGGACTGAATGCAGAACAAAACTTTTCACCATACCTTGGTACACATGACAAATCAAATTCAATCCAATTCGCTGCTGTGATCTTTAGTTACGCAGAGCAACACGACTTGTATCCAACTTGTCAGTACCCCCACTGCTGAATTTACACCTCTGGAAGTTTCTTTGCCAGGCTGTACCATTTGTTGCTACAGAAGTTTAATTTTGTTTCGACTGCTTTTTAAATCGCTCTGGTAATTTTCTCAATGTTGGACTCCACATAACCTCCTCAATTTCTTCAGGAAGACACCTTAATTACCCGTTATGCTTCAAAGAAAATAAAATGCTGTGAAAGTTTGACCTTGCCCCCAAATTAATTGAGTGATCTACAGGATATTAATTAATGTTTCTAACTTGCACTTGTTAATTCAGATTTGCAGTTCTCTGATAACCCATCCAAGGCTCCAGTTTGAGTCGGTGCGTTGCCGACAGAATTTTCTGGCCTGATTTTGTTCATTGGTTAATCTGGTTTTTTTTGATGAGCCAAGTCTAATTATTATTGCTGATTATTGGAAAGCATAAATGTGATAAAACAAAAGTTATAACGTGATATCTTATTGCAAGTAATAAAGATGCACGGTGTGCTTCGATGCTTACCTCTCAAGGCATGCACACTGTTGTTCCTTGATATTTCTGCAGTAATGTGCTTTGGGAAGGAACAGGTTTGGTGATCTCTTGAGTCCTGCTTAGTGTGCCTCCGGTGTCCTGCTACCGCTTTGTTGAACAAACTGTTTCCTCATTTGGCACCCTAAAGCTGCCCATGTTCAGCTGGAGGGCCTTGTAAGGATTCAGGGACTTCTACTGACTCCACGAGCAGACAAATCAAGACCAAGTACTTGATTGTGACTGGAGAACTGCTCACAAGGTACTGTACCCAACTGTCATGCTTTGGAATCAGAGTCCTTGTGTTGTCCTGCTATCTCTACAACCAAATAACAATTGCACTGCTGCAAAGGGTTTGATTTGCTTCATGATAGCTAAGAGGGTATTGCTTGCTGATCTTGTGCTTCTGACATATCTATAGCATAAATGTAAAAAGTGTATAAAAAGCGATTGCAGAGATAAGTATCTGGAACAGTTTGTGATTTAGCATATTTTGAATGATGCCCTCCAGTACTTTCATCAATGGTATCGGTCATTGTGAAAGTCTGATTGCTTACACTGGCTCAAATTGGACCTAAAACCAGCCACCTTTACAATTAAGGGCTCACCCGATGAACATCTGAACTTCAGTCAGTTTCCCACTGGAGGCAGGTTTCTGACACAAACTGATCCTACTCTTGAAAAACCGGCCCCTACAAATCTGTTGCTTCTCTTCATTTTCATCTCCCCAACCTGCATGCTAGTCACTGTTGAAGTGAAGGGGAAATTTAGATGACTGAAATCTTCTACCTTTTATGTAAGTAACAGTAACATACTGTTACGTACATCGTCATAGATGTTTACAGCATAGAAACTGACCCTTCGGCCCAGCTTGTCCATGGCGCCCAGTTTCTATCACTAAGCTAGTCCCACTTTCCTGCATTTGGCCCATATCCCTCTATTCCCACCCTGCCCATGTAACTAACTGTTTTTTAAAGGAGAAAGATTTACCCACCTCTACCACTGCCTCTGGCAGCTCGTTCCATATGCTCACCACCATCTGTGTGAAAACATTTCCCATCTGGTCTCTTTTGTCTCTCTCCCCTCTCCCCTTAAACCTATGCCCTCTAGTTCTAGACTCCTCTACCTTTGGGGTAAGATGTTGACTTTCTACCTGATCTATGCTCCTCATTATTTTATAGACCTCTATAAGATCACCCCTAAGCCTCCTACGCTCCAGGGCATTACAATTTATGGCCTTTGTCTGCATATGTTGGGAGATGAGACCTGAGTGCATTGTACTTCTGAGCAGCAAATGTGAATATTTTGTGTCAGTATTTACTTTACCTGTGCTTTACAACATGATCCATTTGAGCCTGGGGGGGGGGGGGCCTCCAATAGGGTCTGGCCCGCGATCGGAGCCCACCGATCGGCGGGCTGGTCTCTCTCTCTCCCCCCCGGGCCTACCTCCTTCCGCGCGTGTAAGCAATCATAAACTCTACAAACTAAACTACCACTATTATTAAGGCCTGTACTTAGCTTCGGGCGCCCACTCAGTCAGAGGAACAATGGCCGTTGCTCGGTTCTGAGGCTGCTGGGTTGAGCTGTTTACAGAGTAGCAACTAGGAGCGTCTATCTCGGAGCGTGCGTTGGCTTGGAACTTACTTGGTCTGCTGTAGCTTCTAGGCTGGTCTCTCTCTTCGCTGACAGCCAAAGCCAAAGGAGAAAGATTCTCCCTTGGGTGGTACCTCTTATACTGCAAAGGGCTTCGCGCTCTTTTGGGCGGGCCTTGAACTTGGACTCAACTAATTGGGTCTTTCCCAATCATCGGTATCGATTTTCCTCCAATAGAGGGGTGGTTCCCTGATCACTGGGCGTGGCCTGGTGACTGTCGGTCAGCTTTGTCTTAGCTTCTTCTGGCGCCGGGGAGTCTGTCCTAACATTGTGTATCTAAATGTTTCCTTTTTGTCCCCGGAGATGGCTCATTAGTATGTAAATCGTTTGTCCTGTCTGAGCGTTCAAGGTTCTAATCAACAGACAGGGCTTGCACCTGCTTGTTTCTTAGCATTGTCCAATTTTCCCTGCAGTCTTTGCAAGTGTCCATTTTGTAATCGGGACGTGGCCATCCCAGATGGCTACACTAGCATTTTCCTTCGCCAGTCACCACATTCCGAAATCCTGCAGCACCTCTGGGCGTATGATTGTTCCTGGCAAAATTGATCACCTTCCGTCCCTGCTCGAGCGTCTTGGGGGTTGTTCCTCTGCTAGAAGAAACAGTTAGCTTTACTCTTTGTGTTGCTTGTGGTCTTTATAAATCATAGTTTCTACTGTCAATCCATTCTCTCAGCAATTACTCACTCCACAGCTATGGTTACTCAGTATGGGCTCCCTGAATGCTTTCAATTATGCAATTTTCTTAGTGCAGCAGAACCTCGAGAGAGCTACAGAGTAAAATTGTGAATGCACTTACAAAACAAAATGCACTCCGACTTAGCTGAGATTAAAGAACTTTATATCACTGCAGATACAAAAGAAAAATCCTTTTTAGTGCAGTCTTTGTGCAAGTTGTACCCAAAATCGTCCCACGTGATTATTCTTTTCCCGTGACTGCTCGAACGAGAGTCAGCGAATGCAAAAACTGTAATGAATCACTGCAATTGGGCAGTGTTCTAAAACATTTTTGATTCTTAAAAAAAAACCTTGATAACTTTTGCAATTTCATTACTACATTTGAAAATGGGTTTATCACAAAATAAACATTTTTAATCCATCATCTGAGAGTGACCCTAGCTTTAAATTACAGAAAATGGCTTAAAAGAGGCACAGAACCATTTGCTAATTATGAAGGGGTTGTTAGTTTCTTTGCATATTTTCTTCAAGAAAATGTTTAAAATGTGCATATTTATTGTATTCAAAGTACCGGCTTAATGTTTTGAGCCTCTTTTGAATGACTCCCCTGTGAAAGGGCTTTGTGGGCAGCTTCTAGCACAGTACTATCTTTTGCCCACGGTTATAAGACAAAAAAATGAAATAATAATTTAATAATCTTTATTGTCAAACGTAGGCTTAGATTAACACTGCAATGAAATTACTGTGAAAAGCCCCTAGTCGCCACACTATGGTGCCTGTTCGGGTACAGAGAGAGAGAATTTAGAATGTCCAAATGACCTAACAGCACGTCTTTTGGGACTCGGAGGAAACCGGAGCACCCAGAAACCCACGCAGGCACAGGGACAACATGTAGACTCCACACAGACAGTGACCCAAGCTGGAAATCGAACCCAGGACCCTGGCGCTATGAAGCCAGAGTGCTAACCGCTATGCTACCGTGCTGCCCATATTGTAATTAGTGTTCAAAATGTAATTAATGTTTGAAATTCTGCAGTCTTTTGAGTGAGTTGCACTGATTTGGGTAGCTTGTGCCAGACAAACCAGAACAACGAAGTGGAAACTCGACCACCAAATACTATTGGTGCTATTAGCTTATGATGATTTTTTTTCTTCATTCCTGGGATGTGGACGACGCTGGCTGGGCCAGCGTTCATTGCTCATCACTGAGGGCATTTGAGTGTCAACCACATTGCAATTGATCTGGAGTCACATGTAGGCCAGACAGGTATGGACAGATTTCCTTCCCTAAAGGACAGTCGTGAACTAGATAGTTTTTTTTAATGACAATTGACGATGGTTTCATGGTCATTAGCCGTCTAATTCCAGACATTATTTTTATCAAATCAAATTTCCCCACCTGCCATGGCAGCAATCGAACGCGGTCTCCTGAGAATTACTCTGGATTTCCAGTCCAACGATAATACAACTACACCACTGCCTCGCTTGTATGTTATACATGTTTAGGATTTAAATAGGGAATAATTGGATGAACTATGGAAATAAAAGTTTGATCTCTGTATTATTTTTTCCCTTCCCTATGTGATTGGAAACATTGTGCCTTAACCCCTCAAGTGTCACTCTGTCTAGAGAACAACATTTATGCAGACTTCTGCCAAAAGTATAAATATACATATACGTATATAAGTACGTAGCACAGTGGATCGCACTATAGCTTCACAGCGTCAGGGTCTCATGTTCGATTCCACGCTGGGTCACTGTCTGTGCTGCACGTTCTCTCCGTGCCTGTGTGGGTTTCCTCCAGGTGCTCCGGTTTCCTCCCACAGTCCAAAGGTGTGCAGGTTAGGTGGGTTGGCCATGCTAAATTGCACTTAGTGTCCAAAAAAGGTTAGGAGGGGTCATTGGGTCACGAGGATCGGATGCATTGGCTTAAGTGTAACAGCCCGTACCGTAAGTTCCCGTACCAGCCTCGCCGAACAGGTGCCGGAATGTGGCGACTAGGGGCTTTTCACAGTAACTTCATTGAAGCCTACTCGTGACAATAAGCGATTTTCATTTCATTTTCATTTCAAGTGGGTCGGTGCAGACTCGATGGGCTGAATGGCTTCCTTCTGCACTGTATGTTCTATGTTGTTCTATACTGCTTAAAAATACAAAATAAACAGACTACACTTGATTGCAGTGTCAATTAGAATGGTCAACCCGGTCACTAATAAAATGGCCGAGGGCACACACAATTGTTTGATATAGAAATTGATCACAAATCCCAGAATTAATTATTACAGTGACCCAGATTTTGCAACCAGGCGCAAAGCAACAGCACTCGCCGAAGAAAGCTGACCTCTAGTATTCGCTGATGTGGAATTTCCCCTTCTCAATGTCAGTTCAAATCTGGTGCCAAGTCAAGGACGCGAAACATGCTGCAACATTAATAATGCCAAGTCGGCTAGGCAGCCAATCTCACTGAAGTACACTAACCGACAACAGACAATGAAGTAAAGGTTTTCACTCATTTGTGACTCTGTTTAATCACCTAATTGAGACATGCAGATGCTCTTCAAGTAGGAGTTAAAATATCTGGCTTGATAGAATGTGGTTTTTTAATTATAATTGAGAAATTTTACATTTTAAATACTTTAAAAAAAATTGAGGGTCAGGGAGGCTGTTCAGCAAGTATTATAAACATTATTAAAAACCCAGTTACACTGCATTCAACAAGATGAAACTTTTCCAAGGGTGTTTTGAAGCAAAACTAATGGTATTAAAAGTCATGTTCTGATCAGGTCAATGATTTCTTGATGTCACTTTAGGCAGAATTCAAACTTGTGGGGGAGTGTAGAATTAGTGACAGCGGATTTATGCATTTAAATGTCTATATGTGGATTCTTGCAGTAGCTGTCAGTTTCAGAGGAGCAATGACACTGAATGCTGACAGTTCTGTCATCATTATCAGTGCAAAGTCCAGGCCAATATTGTTCCTGTCTTAGAATACTATCAGATTAAAAATCAACACTCAGCCTTGCCCTTTGTTCTTGACTCATACCCTTAATTTACTGATGGCTAATTAATATATTGTGAGCATACTTACTGATTTCCTTCTTCATTAGTTTACTGAAGCTTGGAAATCTATTATGTGCCACTTAGTTTATTATTACACACTTCAAGCCCATTAATTTTAATGTATAGAAATTCAGCTATTCAAATAAAACTGGATCATTCAGAGGTGATTCCATGCAGGATGCGATTGTGATCCTGTGCAGAAAATTGCCTAACTATGATTTTACTCCAGTAGGTGCGAGACTAGTTTCGCCACTTACAGCAAGTGGATCTGCTTCATTCATAGTTTAAACTATCATCGAATCCCTTCAGTGCAGAAGAAGGCCATTCAGCCCATCGAGTCTGCACCGACCCATCGAAAGACCACCCTACCAAGGCGCAATACACCCCGCCCTATTCCTGTAGGCCGATTCAACCTTTAGACATCAAGGAGAAATGATATCACGGTCAATCCATCTAACCTGCATATCTATGGACTGAGAGAGGAAACCAGAGCACCCGAAGGAAACCCAGGCAGACACAGGGAGACCATGCAAACTCCACACACAGTCACCAAGATGGGAATCGAACTCAGGTTCCTGGTGCTTTGAGGCAGCAATGCTAACAATTGTGCCCCATCTGTTGTCTCACTTAACGATGAGGCATGCTTTTTATTTCAGCTGTTGAGATTAACTAACTAATTTCATTGCTTGAATTAGTTTATAAACTTCTCCATGGGAAATCAAATTTGACCATAAAATATTAATTATACTTTGACATGCTAAATATTTTGATTCCTAGTGCTCACATTGGTGAACTTGTAGGATTTTAACCACCTCCAACTGAAATGTATTGTCTCTGATGTAACGTTGTATTGGTAACTAGTTTCCAGGCTTCACAAAATAGTACATTGTTAAATCACAGTAAATAACAATTAATAGCTACAGTGGGAAAGTAGCTTGATCAGACCAATACGTAGAAGTATTCATTATATCAGACATTTACATGCGCTTGAGTACATTTGGGAAATCAAAAAATGTTCCGATCTGGTTGGAAACCTTTCTCCGACTTTCAAAATTTATTAAAGATATGATCAGACTTTAATAATAATAATCTTTATTATTGTCACAAGTATCATGATATTCAGGTGAACATCATAGCACATACATACATACATAATGATGGACAGATCAACGGACCAATCAACACACACAATATGAGAGCCAATGACAGACAAGTGCATACACAGTACAAAACAGGGAACACAACACTTCCTGGGCACTCGAGCAGGAGACGGCTCAGGTCACAGACCTCATTGCCAGCCACTCAGACATTCACCATGTGCTGAGTACCAGAGTTTACTATGTTAATAGTTGATTGAAATAAAACTGAGTTGTACCATTCACAACCGTGTTGGTTCGTCTGTGTATCAGAGTACCCAACACTTCATGATACCAGGAGTGATTTGATACCTACCCACAGATCTGCCATCCTGCGCCATGGACACCGTCAACACACCGCAGCCGTTGCAAGTCGCATGGAACCTCGGCGTCAATTGGAAGCTGTTCAAACAGCGCTTCTGGAAGCCAGCAAAAAAGAGAGCGCCCCGGACACCAGAAAGATCGCCATCTTCCTCACCACCGCAGGTCAGCGCACCATCCATGTCTACAACTCCATGGTGTTCGCGGAAGGCGAGGACAAATCCAAATACAACCAACACTTCAACGTCGAGGTCAACGAGAGCTTCGAGAGGTATGTCTTCCAGCAGCGCCTGCAACGTAACGATGAGCTCTTTCAGTCGTTCCTTACGCATCTCCGCATCCTCGCGCAGTCCTGCAGTTACGACACCACCTCAGATTCCATGATTCGGGACCAGATCGTTTTTGGGGTCGCCTCCGGCACCCTACGCCAGCAGCTTTTAAAAATAAAGGGCCTCATCTTAGCCTCCGCAATCGAAGCCTGTGTCCTGCACGAAAACGCGACTAGCCACTATGCCCAATTTCAGGCGACCGAATCGGCGTGGCGGGGTCCTACGCGAGCCAGGTGCCCCACGAGGCCGAACGGGTCCAGGCGATCGAGTTCCTCCCGGCCCGCGTCCCGGACGAGGGTGGCCATTTTGTGCGCTTTTCAAGGCCTCCTGTGCTTGTGCACGCCTACGGCAACACTGAGGGACGTGATGCGCAGGCGCGCTCGACGCAAGACCGAACTGCACATGCGCAGTGGCGCAACGAACGCCATGACGTCACGACGTGCGGCAGCTGTGGAGCTGCACATTTAAAGCGGCAATGTCCCGCAAGAACCCGACAATGCCTACTCTGTGGCAAGGTGGGCCACTACGCTGCTTATTGTCGAGCAGCTCAACCTGTCAATCTTCCACAACTCGACAACCTCGCAGGGACGTGCGGACCATTCAGCCTCCCCATTACGAATCATGCCCAGACGACATCCAGACCGGTGACACAGATGACTGAGACGCCTTTCGTGTTGCGGTCATTGATGGGAACCGAGTTAACACGATCAATCCGGGTGATGAATGGTGTGCCACCCTGACAGTCAACCGATCGCCGATAACTTTCCGCCTGAACACTGGCGCCTCCGCCAACCTCATAGCATGGTCAGCCTTCTACGCCATGAAGGTCAGATTACCAATTCGGCCGCCCCGGTGCAGGATGGTCGACTACAACGGGAACGTTATCCCGGCTATGGGATCCTGCCAGCTCCAAGTGACACCCAACACACACACGGCCACACTCTCGTTCGAGATAGTCAGCTCATCAAAGGACTCCCTGCTAGGCGCACAGGCATGCAAGGCTCTCCACCTCGTGCAACGAGTCCACTCTCTCCAGACGGCACATCTGACTTCCCGGATGCAGACGGGCTCTTCGCCTGCTTCCACGCTCGCTACGAGACCTTACACTGACACCGTGCCCTCCTGTTGTTCCTGATATCGACTTCGTGGAGCTGCCTGCTACCATGCCCCTTCAGTCGTCGCCCGTGGCCAGGCCCATTCCTCAGCCGGTGGTTCCAGACGTACCCTTGAGGCGGTCTACCCGAATTCGTCGCCCACCTACTAGACTGGACTTATGAGACTGTTTATACATTGAACTCATGCAACCACTGTGTTAATATGTTTATGTTCTTATCGTTACAGGAATTTGTTTTATCGTTCAACATTTCCCCGTTCTTTGTTTATGGTACAACCTCGTTATTATGTCACACACGACATCGCCCCTTATATATAGTTAAGCCCATGTACATGCTGTAAATATTACACACACACACATTTAGCTACACTCAGTACACATCTCTATTTATAACCACGTAGGCACAATCTTGTAAAAAAGGGGGATGTCATTCTGTTGAACATCATAGCACATACATACATACATAATGATGGACAGATCAACGGACAAATCAACACACACAACACGACAGCCAATGACAGACAAGAGCATACACAGTACAAAACAGGGAACACAACACTTCCTGGTCACTCGAGCAGGAGACGGCTCAGGGCACAGACCTCATTGCCAGCCACTCAGACATTCACCATGTGCTGAGTACCAGAGTTTACTATGTTAATAGTTGATTGAAATAAAACTGCGTTGTACCATTCGCAACCGTGTTCGACATTTGTGTATCAGAGTACCCAACACTTCAACAAGTAGGCTTGCATTAACACTGCAATGAAGTTACTGTGAAAAGCCCCTCGTCGCCACATTCCGGCACCTGTTTGGGTACACGGAGTGAGAATTCAGAATGTCCAATTCACCTATCAGCACGTCTTTAAGGACTTGTGGGAGGAAACCGGATTCCGGCACCCGGAGGAAACCCATGCAGACTCCGCACAGACTGTGACCAAGCCGGTAAATGAACCTGGGACCCTGTGGCTGTGAAGCCACAGTGCTAACCACTATGCTACTGTGCATCAGATTTGTGTTTCTTCAACATCTTTTTGGACTTTATGAGTAGAACAATAGTTTGCTTCTATCCTGAATTGATGACATTTGGAAAATAAAATAAGAGATGTCTTGACAGTAGTGTCATGCATGTCACCAGAATCCATAAATATTGGAATCAGTCCAAAATCCTGAAAATTGACCAAAATGTAGCCACCTTTTTTTAGCAACAACCATCATTTGTGATTCTACTGAAGCTGGATTACAATATTTCACAGGGTGTGAAGTGTATGTGTATCTCAGGATGACATCAATAAGTTCCATCCAACCATCAGACTCACCATGGACTACTCTCCAAAATCAGTTGCATTCTTGGACACACTCGTCTTCATCAAGGACGGTCACCTCAGCACTTCGCTTTACCGCAAATCCACGGATAACCTCATGATGCTCCATTTCTCCAGCTTCCACCCTAAACACATTAAAGAAGCCATCCCCTATGGACAAGCTCCCCGTATACACGGGATCTGTTCAGACGAGGAGGAGCGTAACAGACATCTACAGACGTTGAAAGATGCCCCCGTACGAACAGGATATGGCGCTCGACTCATCGATCGACAGTTCCAACGCGCCACAGCAAAAAACCGCACCGACCTCCTCAGAAGACAAACATGGGACACAAGTGACAGAATACCCTTCGTCCAGTACTTTCCTGGAGCGGAGAAACTACGACATCTCCTAAACAGCCTTCAACACGTCATCGATGAAGATGAACATCTTGCCAAGGTCATCCCCACACCCCCACTACTTGCCTTCAAACAACTGCACAACCTCAAACAAATCATTGTTTGCAGCAAACTACCCAGCCTTCAGAACAGTGACCACGACACCACACAACCCTGCCATGGCAATCTCTGCAAGACGTGCCAGATCATCAACATGGATACCACCACTACACATGAGAACACCACCCATCAGGTACGCGGTACATACTCGTGCGACTCGGCCAACGTTGTCTACCTCATACGCTGCAGGAAAGGATGTCCCGAAGCGTGGTACATTGACGAGACCATGCAGACGCTGCGACAACGAATGAACGGACATCGCGCGATAATCACCAGGCAGGAATGTTCCCTTCCAGTCGGGGAACACTTCAGCAGTCAAGGGCATTCAGCCTCTGATCTCCGGGTAAGTGTTCTCCAAGGCGGCCTTCAGGACGCGCGACAAAGCCGAATCGCCGAGCAGAAACTTATAGCCAAGTTCCGCACACATGAGTGCGACCTCGACCGGGACCTGGGATTCATGTCGCATTATATTCATCCCCCACCATCTGGCCTGCGAAATCCTACCAACTGTCCTGGCTTGACACAATTCACACCTCTTTAACCTGGATCTGTAAAGATTTAATCACCTGCTAATGCTCGTATTACAAGCATTGTCTGGCATCTTTGAATCTGTCTCTATATATATGTTTCTGGAACATACCTCTTCATTCACCTGAGGAAGGAGCAGCGCTCCGAAAGATAGTGATATCGAAACAAACTTGTTGGGCTTTAACCTGGTGTTGTAAGACTTCTTACTGTGCTCACCCCAGTCCAACGCCGGCATCTCCACATCATATCTCAGGATTGTTTAATTATAACTCCTCCGATGTCTATAAATTGAGAACAATTTGTAAACCATACATTCTCTTCATCCAGTGGCTTTAATTCATTGATATGATTAGCCCTTTTTAGCTGCTTAAGAGCACAATAATTTTAACTTTGAGATGGAAATGTCTGTTATCAACATCTAGTTCATAATTCACATCTTTTAGTATATCACTTTTTGTTTAAGGAATTTACCTTTCAATTTAGGGACAGCATGGTAGCCTAGTCGTTAGGACAGTTGCTTCACATCTCCAGGGTCCCAGGTTTGATTCCTGGCTAGGGTCACTGTCTGTACGGAGTCTGCACGTTCTCCATGTCTGCGTGGGTTTCCTCCGGGTGCTCCGGTTTCCTCCCTGTGGTAGTCGGTATTAGGGGTATTACAGTACCTAGGTTGAGGCTGTAAGATCATTGGTGTGGGAGATACCTGAGACAGGAAGATCATTGGTGAAGCCTGCCTGCTGGTTCCGCCCTGTAAGGTGGAGTATAAGAGTCTGTGTCTCCCTAGCAGCTGCATTCTGTACGTGCGCTGTTGGGGGAAACATCTAGTCCAATAAAGCCTTCAATTGTCATCCAATCTCGCTTCTGGGGTCATTGATCGAGCATCAATTTATTGGACTAGATTTTAAAGAATGGAGCTCCAAATCAAGCCGGAGTGTCTGCAACTCAGCCCCCACCCGGCAAATTCAGCGGCAACCTTCAAACCCTGGCTGGCGTGCTTCAAAGAGTACCACAGGACGGCCACGACTGCACCCATGGAGGACCAGAAACTGCAAGTTCTCCACTCAAGGGTGAGCCCAGAGATCTACACCCTCATCGAGGATGCGGATGATTTCGAGGTAGCAATGGCCCTGTTGAAAGGACACTACATTCGCCCAGTAAACCAGGTTTACGCCCAACATCTGCTAGCGAAAAGGTGACAAATCCCGGGGGAATCGCTGGATGAATTCTATCACGCGCTCCTGGTACTGGGTATGACTCCCCTTACGTTTCAGCCAGCGACCACACAGAACTTTTAATCCGGGCCACATTCGTTGCAGGTATGCTGTCCTCCCAAATCTGTCAGCGGCTGCTGGAGAAAGAGACACTATGCCTCAAGGAGGCACGGGCCCTGGTTAGCTCCCTGGATGAGGCCTCCCGAAACGCCCGCGCGTCAGCCCCTTGGGCAGCGTGGAACCCACCCGCGGCCGACCCCGATGCATCCCCCATCCACCCCCACAAGCTTGTGCCGCGTGGCTACCAGGCAACCCCGGGGGGGCCCCGCTGTTATTTTTGCGGGCAAGCCAAGCACCCCCGGCAGTGCTGCCCGGCCCGCTCCTCCACCTGCAAAGGCTGTGGCAAAAAGGGCCATTTTGTGGTGGTATGCCAGGCCCGGGCGGTCGCCGCTGACTCCGGGGGCGAACCGGGGCCGTCACCACAACTCTCTCCACGGGCCATGTGCGGGCCCCGCCATCTTCATTTTCCCGAGCCATGTGCGGGCCCCGGGTGCCGCCATCTTGTTCCCCAGGGACCACGTGCGTTGCATGGGCGCCGCCATCTTGTCCACTCCCAGCCATGTGCGACCCTTGGGTGCCGCCATCTTGGCTGGAGTCTCAGGACCCCGATTCGGATGACCACACACCGCCCAAGGAAAATCTTCAACTTTTACCACGACTTGCCTCAGTGACCTGGACCAGTCTCGGCCCCGAACGCTCTCGACCGTGCAAAACATCCTGCCTGATCGACTCCGGGAGCACAGAGAGCTTCATGCACCCCAATACGGTAAGGCACTGTTCTCTTCCCATACACCCAGTTAACCAAAGAATCTCCCTGGCCTCCAGGTCTCACTCTGTAGAGATCAAGGGGTTCTGCGTAGCGAACCTCACGGTCCAGGGAAGAGACTTTAAAAATTTCCGACTCTATGTCCCCCTCACCTCTGCGCTGCCACGCTCCTGGGATTGGACTTCCAATGCAACCTCCAGAGCTAAACCTTTAAATTCGGCGGACCTGTAACCCCCCCTCCCGCTTACTGTCTGCAGCCTCGTGACCCTCAAGGTCGACCCGCCTTCCCTTTTTGCGAACCTCACCCCGGATTGCAAACCCGTCGCCACCAGGAGCAGACGGTACAGTGCCCAGAACCGGACCTTCATTAGGTCGGAAGTCCAGCGGCTACTGAAGGAATGTATTATCGAGGCTAGCAACAGCCCCTGGAGAGCTCAAGTAGTGGTTGTAAAGACTGGGGAGAAGCACAGGATGGTCAGTGATTAT
This sequence comes from Scyliorhinus torazame, assembly GCF_047496885.1. Classification (NCBI taxonomy): domain Eukaryota; kingdom Metazoa; phylum Chordata; class Chondrichthyes; order Carcharhiniformes; family Scyliorhinidae; genus Scyliorhinus; species Scyliorhinus torazame. The sequence continues at coordinate 92,248,210 of NC_092714.1, read as the reverse complement.
AGTCAGACCATCAACAGGTATACTCACCTCGACGCGTAGCCTCTTCCCCCGCATATCTGATTTGGTCAATCAGATTGCACAATACAAGGTCTTTTCCACGGTGGAACTCAAATCCGCCTACCGCCAGCTCCCGATCCGCCCGGGCGACCGAAAGTACACTGCATTCGAAGCAGATGGGCGGATCTACCAGTTCCTAAGGGTGCCCTTCGGTGTCACAAATGGAGTCTCGGTCTTCCAACCGAATGGTTGATTGGTACGGTTTGCTGGCCACGTTTCCGTACCTCGACAACGTCACCATCTGCGGCCATGACCAGCAGGACCACGACACCAACCTCCGCAAATTCATCCCTACCGCAAAACCCCTTAACTTAACCTACAACAAGGACAAATGCCTGTTCAGCACCAACCGTCGAGCCATCCTCGGCTACGTAGTGCACGATGGAGTCATAGGCCCAGATCCCGACCGCATGCACCCCCTCATGGAGTTTCCCCTCCCCCACTGCTCCCAAGGCCCTGAAACGCTGCCTGGGATTTTTTTCATACTACGCCCAGTGGGTCCCCAATTATGCGGACAAGGCCCGCCCGCTAATCCAATCCTCCGTTTTTCCCCTGTCGGCAGAGACCCGCCAGGCCTTCAGCCGCATAAAGGCGGACATCGCAAAGGCCACGATGCACGCAACCGATGAATCCCTTCCCTTCCAAGTCGAGAGTGACATGTCCGACGTAGCTCTGGCGGCCACCCTCAACCAGGCGGGCAGGCCTGTGGCCTTTTCACGCACCCTCCATTCTTCAGAAATCTGTAATTTCTCCGTTGAAAAGGAGGCCCAGGCCATTGTAGAAGCTGTGCGGCACTGGAGGCATTACCTTGCCGGCAGGAGATTCACGCTCATCACTGACCAACGGTCGGTAGCTTTCATGTTCGATAATGCACAGCGGGGCAAGATAAAGAACGATAAGATCTTACGGTGGAAGATCGAGCTCTCCACCTACAACTATGAGATCTTGTATCGCCCCGGGAAGCAACGAGCCTCCTGATGCCCTATCCCGCGGCACATGTGCCAACGTACAAGTGGACCTACTCCGGGCCCTCCATGAGGACCTCTGCCACTCGGGGGTCACTCAATTCTTCCATTTTATCAAGACCCGCAACCTGCCCTACTCCCTCGAGGTCAGGACCGCCACCAGGAACTGCCAAATCTGCGCGGAGTGCAAACCGCACTTCTACAGGCAGAGAAAGCGCACCTGATAAAGGCTTCCCATCCCTTTGAACGCCTCCGTATGGACTTGAAAGGATCCCTCCCCTCCACCGACCACTACACGTACTTCCTGAACATGATTGACGAGTACTCCCGGTCCCCATTCGCCATCCCCTGCCCCGACATGACCGCAGCCACCGTCATAAACGCCCTCCACAATATCTTTACCCTGTTCGGCTTCCCCGCCTACATACACAGCGATAGGGGGTCCTCCTTCATGAGCGACGAACTGCGTCAATTCCTGCTCAGCAAGGGCATCGCCTCGAGCAGGACGACCAGTTATAACACCCGGGGAAATGGACAGGTAGAGAGGGAGAGCGCAACGGTCTCGAAGACCTTCCTACTGGCCCTACGGTCCAGGAATCTCCCAGTCTTCCGCTGGCAGGTGGTCCTTCCCGATGCACTCCACTCCATCTGATCACTGCTGTGTACCACGACAAATGAAACAACTCATGAACGTCTCCTGGTCTTCCCTAGGAAGTCCTCCTCCGGGACCTCGCTCCCAACCTGGCTGGCAGCTCCTGGACCCATTCTGCGCCGCAAACATGTGCGGGCGCACAAGTCGGACCCAATGGTAGAGAGGGTCCACCTCCCTCATGCTAACCTTCAGTACGCCTACGTGGCATACTCCGACGGCCGGCAGGATACGGCCTCCCTAAGGGACCTGGCGCCCACTGGATATCCCCCCCTCCCCCCCCTTCCAACCAACCCCACCCTCCCTCCCACCAGCGCACCCCACGGTTTTCCCCTTCCCAGGTGGATCGGTTCTTCCACTGGTCCCACCCAGGGGTGATGAAGCTACCGAAGAAGCCAAAGTCACGCTCCCGGACTCACGGATGCCCAAGCCAGCGCCTGCATCACCGCTGAAACTGCGACTATCATAGAGGGCGACCAGGGCCCCCGATCGACTAATTGCTTCATTCTGATATGTACATGTAAAATGAATACTGTAAATAGATGTGACATGTAATAAGGCAAAACACTGTACCACCGACGGGTACCACCATAACCACTACCACTGTATGACGCGAGACCACCATCCCCGCCGGACTCTCTTTTAACAGGGGGTGAATGTGGTAGTCGGTATTAGGGGTATTACAGTACCTAGGTTGAGGCTGTAAGATCATTGGTGTGGGAGGTACCTGAGACAGGAAGATCATTGGTGAAGCCTGCCTGCTGGTTCCGCCCTGTAAGGCGGAGTATAAGAGTCTGTGTCTCCCTAGCAGCGGCATTCTGTACCTGCACTGTTGGGGGAAACATCTAGTCCAATAAAGCCTTCAATTGTCATCCAATCTCGCTTCTGGAGTCATTGATAGAGCATCACTCCCACAGTCCAAAGATGTGCAGGTTTAGGTGGATTGGCCATGCTAAATTGCGCTTAGGTCAGGTGGGGTTACGGGGGTAGGGTGGAGGTATGGGCTTAAGTGGGGTGCTCTTTCCAAGAGCCAGTGCAGACTCAATGGGCCGAATGGCCTCTTTCTGCACTGTAAATTCTATGATCTATGATGATCAACTGCAGATAAATGGGGGCATCTGATTCTGAAACAGGTGAGCGACCCTGAAGTAACTGCAATTCAAACAAACTTTAAGTTAATTACAGTTAAAATCTAACCTATGTTTATCTTAAAAGGTCTGAGTTGATGGTGAAATTAAAAAAAAAAAATGAATGATCCATTTCTGAGCTTGTAATGGAATCAATGAATCTGGTGACAGTTTTTTTGAAATTTAGAGTACCCAATTAATTTTTTCCAATTAAGGGGCAATTTAGTGCGGCCAATCCACCTAACCTGCACATCTTTGGGTTGTGGGGGCGAAACCCACGCAAACACAGGCTGAATGTGCATACTCCACACGGACAGTGACCCAGAGCTGGGATCAAATCTGGGACCTCGGCGCTGTGAGGCAGCAGGACTAACCCACCATGCCACCGTGCTGCCTGTCTGGTGACAGAGTTAACCCAACTCCATTGGCAATATAAATAATCAAAATGTTGTGTTGCATGTCAATTAATTTGTGCCATTCTGTTTGAGCCATCTCAAAGCATGCCACATTGCCACAAAGATAGTGGGCGGGCTTCTTCATCAGCAGGATCCTCCGCTTCTCCTGTAGTGCGGATTTCCCGACGGCGTGAGGATGGCCACAGTGGGAGACCCCATTAGCCAGCTGCCAGGATAGAGGATCATGCTGCTGGGATGGAGAATCCTGCCCAGTGAGTCAGAGTGGAGCCTTGGTTCGAAGATTCTTTTGTTTTGTTTAATTTAGCTGTGCGTGTTTGCAGACAGAAGCAAGCAGTTAGATTTGGGAACATACAGAGGCAATTGCAAATTTTTTTTGGTGTCGGCTGCAGCTCACCTGAGTGGGTAGAGCCAACGAAAATCAATGTTCTGCGTACATTTGAGCATCACTACCTTTATTGTTCACCGTGCAGAATGTGGATGGAGGCTTACGTTCAGTTTGGAAATCGTGAAGCGGCATTAGGCTGATGGACTTCCCCAGTTTGAAGCTAGAGAAAGAAATCTACAGTGGTCCTCACCGAGCCTTTTGATAGCAGTCAGACTGAATAGTTAGCTTGGAAAGAGCTGTACAGAAGTGGGTACAGACTATCAAAAAGCAGTTTATGTATGCTCAAAGCCAGGAAAAGAGGTTCACAGTCACCTGGTTTTCAAAGAAAATTGGACGGTCACTTTGCCAAAATCTATTGGAATGATCCACATAAATCTTGTATCTTGGAGAAAGCTGGAATACTAAGGAGAGTTAAAGTAAATTCTGGAGGACTTGGGGGAGAGAAAATCTCTTGGGAGAAGAAGTAACAAGCAAAGATCAGTTTATAGCATAAATCTTTAGAAACCATTTTGTTCATTAATAGTGCTTGCACTGCTTACGTTGTAACAGTATACAATAAAGGTTTTAAATGAAATTGTGTGGCATTGTTGTTGGTTAATTACGGGGTGTTTGAATTTCTCTTTTAAATGTTTGATGCAAACGGGATCTTAATATTTAGTTATTAAATATTATGGAAGACTCATTCTTTGCCTGTATCTTACAAATATGCATTTATAGTTCTGAACTTACACAGTGCAGAATTCAGTCTCTGCTTTGGAATTTCGCCTCCCCTCCTCCACAACAAGCTGAAAAGTTGTATTTCCCACATATTCCTTCACTTAAAAACTGGAAAATCATAAAATAAACTGCAAAAGAAAACAAAATCAGTGAAATAAACTGGTGCTACCTGGGTACCCTGGCAGTGCCAACCTGCCACCCTGGCAGTGCCACCTGGGTGCCAGCCTGGCACTGCCAAGGTGCACAGGTGGCACTTACAGCGGGCAGGGGCACTGCCAGGGTGTCAGGTTTGCACTGCCAAGGTGCCAAGCTGGCATTTTTGCGTATGCGATTGGGCCGGGGTTGCTCAGCATGGGTGTTGGGGGACTTTACATGTCGCGTTCGGACTGATGGAGAGGTCGGAGACTCCTATTGGGGCCTCGGAGATCGGGACGCCATTTTTAAATGGTGTCCCGATCTCTCGCTACAACGGGGAGTTCCGGCGTGCGGATATTTGATTTGTGATGTACTGTGAGCAGTCTGCCGCAGTGGGTACTTCCAACAGCTGGCCACTGCACCAGGTAAATCCAAAGCATACTAACTGCATAAGATTGTGGTGCCCATTAAGCCAAAAGCTCCACCAAGATATTTTGATCTATTTTTCTGCAAGAGAAACATACATTCTAACTAGCCAAGCATCTTTTAAATAACTGCACACTTTTAATTTGGTTTCCTCTCAGGGTATGAGTTATATATTTTGAATTTGGCTTTGATTTAATTCTCTTAACAAAGTTACAGTCTCAAGAATGACCTACAAAGAATAAGCCACAGGTTTGTTTTGCAAATAAATTATTATTTTTAGTTCTGTCCTCTTTAATATTTTATAATATTGGATTGTAAGAAGTTAGTGTTGCTTATAGTAATTTCATGATAATGTTCTGAATCTTGATAAATGTAAGCCTTGACAACTATTATGTCAACCTTCTGTGTTAATTCACTGCGAGTACTATATCTCAGCTGCCAGTCGTGGAAAGCTGCAATATTGCTTAATTTGAAGTCATCAATATATCCCAGCAGAATTCACTGACAGTTTAATCACACATATTTTGTTGAGTGTGTTCCATTTATAAAGTCCTTGGGATTTTTCAGTTAACCAACACTCTCCTTTATATTTGATATTTCAAAGCGTGAAATGCAACTAATGCTTATTCCTAATCTTGCATTCTTTTCTGACATATTCCCTCAAAATCAGTCCTGTCGGCTGCACTGCTTAGCTTCTATGCTCCTGTACGAATCCTAAAGGTATCAAAAATCTTGAATTGCTGGAAGCCCTTGCTGAACTGCAGATGACTTTTGAGACAATGGCCAGGATTTTCCTCCACCTGCCTGCGGTAGCGGGGTCCCCGATGTTGCGGAGAATCAAAATTTGTGGATGTTCCTTCAGTTAGGGGATCTGTGTGGAGCAATCCGATAGTTAGGGGGTCTCTGGGGATGTCTCCCTATTAAGAGGATCCTTGTGGGGGGGTCTCTCTATTAAGGGGTCCTTGGGGTGGGGGGGGGGAGAGGTATCCCTATATCCCTATTAAGGGGTCCCTGGGTAGATCTCCCTATCAAGGGGGTCACTAGGGGAGTCTCCCTAATAAGGGAGTCCCTGGGGCGATCTCCCCAAGAAGGTCCCTGGGGGGTCTCCATATTTAAGGGTGCCCTGGGGGGTCTCTCTGTTAAGGGGTTCCTTGGGGGGGGAGGGGGGTCTGCCTAGTTAGAGAGTCACTGGGGGGAGGCGCAGGTTGGGTCACCCCTGTACTTGGGATAAGGGAGGGTACATAGGCAATCTGGGATTGGGGCTGATTTGCGGTGCATGGGAGGGGGGGCGGAGGCTCCGCTAATGGACTGGCCACTCAAAAAAGCGGCCCGATAGCAGGATTGCCTCAGGAATCTCTTATATACCTCACCATGCATAAATTTGCAGGGCAAGGGATACTGAATTGCTTCCCAATTTGCGCTCCCACGGGGAACGTAAATCAGTAGCAATTTTCAGGCTGGAAAATCTCACCCCATGGGTTGAATCCTGTGCCCTCCCTCATGGCAGGTATGGTAGCAGTTGCATTTGATGAAGTGGGAGGGTGATTGGTAGAGGGGGGGGGGGGGAAACGACCCACCATCTTCCCACGTTCAGCCTGATCAAGTCTGTGGTGGACAGGTACATTGATACCTTTCCCACCCCACTGCCAATTGAGGCCATTAAGCTGAACATCATCCCACCCCCCGCTGCCGGAGGGGGTGGGGGCGGGGGGTGGAGAGAATGTATGGAAAGGTTGCTGGCCTTGATGTGAAGTTATTCTTCCCCCGGAGTCTTTTAAGCCATGGTAAGGCTTGCCGCTGGCCTGGCAAGTTCCTGAATGACGCAAGATATGGTGGGCCTCCTGAAAAGAGGCAACATGGGATTTGTACTGGCTCTCCAGCTAACGATTGAGATCCCTGTTGAATCCACAAGACTTTGACCAATAACACACAAAACTGTGAATATGCTCTATTTTGTGTTGCAGTCTACTATACTCTCACACTGAAAGTTTGCCCCAAACTTTCATACGTTGGTGCAAGTTAGGGCAGAAGCTGAACAAGAAATGCAATCCAGTCATCAGCTGCAGGTATGCAAGGGGCTGCCTTCCATCTTTGTATTTTGTTATAGCAGTCTTAGCAGTAAGTATATAATGTAATGGGCACAGAATATATTTCCTCCGTTTATTCATGCTTTCTTTCCCAAGCGTGTCCATGGACTCACCTCCATTCCTCCAGTGAGGAGATTATTAATTTCCTGTGTTGTCTGCCAATGTGATATTCCTTCTGAATTTTTCCCAGTTCTCATACCTGCCACTTCCCTCTGGCCAGTGAAGCAAATTTTGCTTGTACAAGATAAATATTTCAAATAGTGGTGCAGCGTGATGAGATTATTTCCCTTTACGGGCTGGTGGTGCATTTGTTTATTTGAAAAAACTCATTATTTGCTGCATATCTCTGCTGTTTATTGTAAAGATTTAAAGTGAATATTTTAATGATTTATTGTTGGGAATGATGCTGTTCTCCTCCACTCCAGCTATCTCCAAGGTTAATTAAAAAAATGGCCTAAGTTTCAAGTTCCGTAGCTTTAAAATAAAATTATGTTTTAAGTCAGAGATGTGGCATTGCCAACTGAATTACTTGGAGTCATCTCATGTAGTAAACTCTCTAGATGAACCCTGGTTCATTTTTGAAGCCATATTACGCAGCAAGCAGAAGAGTTAAGACTAGGAGAATTTCCTGTCAAGGTTGAACATTTTGACTATATAGAAGGGAAAAACACTATGGTTCACTTGATTGTGTTGATGAGTCAAAATTTCTGAATTCTAGTTGTTTTACATTTCTTTTATTTTTCTGGTAGAGAGATCTCTCTCTCCCTCGGGACAACCAGCAGCCTTCGTGCGATAACTCCTGTGAGGTACCTAAATGTGTCCCACACTTCATCTGACCCACCTCTACTCTTGTCCCCACTGATTCTAAGTGGAATCTGTCTACATATCAATTAAAGGTGTGCACCCGTGAAAATCTGAACTTTAGTCAGTTGTCTGTGGAAGTCTTTGCCATAAAAGGCTGTGGAAGCCAAATCACCGAGTGTCTTTAAGACAGAGATAGATAGGTTCTTGAATGATCAGGGGTTCTGGGGAGAAGGCAGAAGAATGGGGATGAGAAAAATTTCAGCCATGATTGAAAGGTGGAGGAGACTCGATGGACCGAGTGGCCTAATTCGACTCCCGTGTCTTATGGTCCACCCAGGGAGGAAGCTTTCTAACCTCTCAACAGATTGGGTTCCTGTTTCGCACCTCCATGGCGAAAACGAGCTCTGCCTAACTTTGTTGGTCAGAAGATATTAAGTGGTTGCAACCAGTGATTGCTGAACCACATTGTTAATAGGTTCATATTCGGATGATTGAATTAAATCAATCTTGCTGCTGATGTCTCTTGATCACAGGCTCATGAAATGTGAAACTATGTATAAAATTAATTTTGTCTGAATCAATGGGTGGGCAAGAAAAGAAGCAAAAAAAATCCCTGCTGTCCTGAACTCTGCTTATTTCTCAGGGACTGTATGTATAAATATACCACTTATTGGTTAATACAGACCTGCTTGTGGTTCTTGTCCCATGAGGCTTTCCATATGTGGTTTGTCACTTGTACACTCAGCATGTCTCTCCTCGCATTAGCAATCAATAACTGTTGAACCAATAACTGTTGAATACTCGAAAAGGTTTTGAGAAAATTAGTTGAATCTATCATTGTTTATCTGTAAACTGATTCCAAATGATTCAGTCTCCACATTGTTCACCTGATTTAAGCAAACAGCTGAAATGGTAATGTACTAAATTTTTCATAGCATGTTTTGCCTTATTGAGTATTTGAGCAACATTTTAAATTGTGCCCATCAACAACTTAAACAGTGCATATTTTAATGGGTTGGAAACTTGTATTGATGGCTTTTGTAGCACAAGAATTTCATGGCTTCCTATTGCTCTGGATATGACAAATATTTTGGTGTGTTTATACCATCTTTGGTGTTTATCTTATGCAGTCAGAAACAGGGGAATGTATAATGGGGAACAAAGAAATGGCTGACCAACTTTTACGTATCAGAGACTACATCCCTGCTGGTAAAGCTTCAAGTGATGTGTAGTGATGTCAGCAGAGTGTTTGCACGGGCTTTATGGAGTTCTGTATCTTAGATTGTATCAGCAACACCTTTTAATAAATGTCTCAATGTGTTTTGAAAGAATCCAGAGTGTAGGCAACTCCATATCTTTTCTCTTTGCGGCAACAAAGAAATGTGACAGAAGAGAAAATTGGCGACTAGGATTGAGACAGGAAAAATCGCTGGAAGAAAGAAATTGTCAACCAAACAGTGGAAACGACATCGGGAGCAAAGGAAAATTCTTGGGACAGGACTCTGTCTCTCTCACACACGCATGTTAGGTGAAACACTATTGCCGATGCTGAAGGTTTAAAAAATAAAATTTTGATTGCAACTGTGAGTAAGAAGCCAGACAGTCGGGGAAAACCTGCTTGCTGTTAAAATGAGCAGGGCCTGGGCTGCAGAGACCGTGCACATGGCAAAGCTAAATGGTAGTGGGGATTTTGAAGTTTGCCAACTGCACAGTCACTAGTCGGGAACAAAAATCAAACTACAATCAGATAAAATGCAAAAGAATTCTAGTTGCTTGTAATAAAGGGTGAGGATGAACGCTAGGAGTCGGGATCTGAAATGGTGGGGAAAATGGGTGCCATGGATGCATTTAATGAAGCCTTGGAATACATATGAGGAAAGATTCCAATCATATCTCAAAGCAAGTCAGACACCGGAGGACCTAAAGGTCTCAACATTTCTCAGCTGAGTGGGGCATAAAACTCGTGCTGCAACAAAATTTAGTTCACCCCACAAAAGCTGGAGATAAGTCCTACATTGACCGAATGAAAATTTGAGAGGGGCATATCTCTCATAGACAATTAGTGAGTGCAGAAAGATTTTCTTTCCACTGCCATAGTCAGGAAGAAGATGAAGGCATTTTACAATTCGTAGCAACTTTACGCAAAATATTTCTAATTTGGTGCAACATTTGATGATACTCTTCATGATAGGCTGGTTTGAGGATTCCATAGTAAAGCTATTTGAAGGAAACTGTTTATTGTCAGTGATTTAACTCTCATAGCTACTGTGGAATTTGCCACAACTATGGAGCTAGCAAAGAAAGAAAGCTCACAGAAAGGAGCTGGAGTGAAGATTCACAAAATGGATACCGCAAGGAACAAGGCTGCAAAGCTGCAACCATGTCACCGATGTACACAGGTTATACACTCAATGGGGGAATGCTGGAATAAAACAAATACATGCGAGAACTGTTGCAAGAAGGGCCATATCGCCAAGACATATTGGGCTCACAATCTCTCCTACACCAAGAAATTGCAAGAAAAAAACACATCTAAACAGACTAGTGATATCTATGAACTACTTGACGAAGCTCAAGATCACTCAAAAGATTAGCAGAGCGATTACAGGAGAATCTTGTCACTGCGGGCCAATTAATAAAATTTTGGGGTACATCCATGACTTGGAGGTCATGAGGTTAAAATGGAAGTCGATACTGCCCCAGCTTTTTCGTTGATAGCTAAGACAATTTATCATCAAACGCTGAAGCATTTGCCTTTAAAAACCATCCAGTGTAAAGATGTACACTGAAGTGGGTTGTACCATTTAAAAGGATGCATTTTGGTGAAAGTAGAAGCAAATGGACAGACGGTGAAGTTGCCTCTAACCTTACCAATGGGAATTATCTGACTCGATTTGGCAGAGCATGGTTGGCAAAGATTAGGCTTAACTGGGAAGCAGTAAATCAACTCATGGATTCAAAGAAGTACGAGAAGGTATTCGAAGATTCACTATGTTCTATGACTGGAGTTGAGGTAGACTAAAAATCAAGCAAGACAACACACCAAAATGTCACAAAGCTCGAACTGTACCATATTCCATCAGGCTAAAAGTTGAAGAAAAACCAGAATGATTAGTACAAACAGGAGTCACTGAACCTGTTGCTACAAGTGATTGTGCAACACCAATAGTTCATGTATTGAAACGTGATGGTTCAGTGAGAATTTGTGGAGATTTAAAAACAATTATTGACCCAGTGTTGTGCACAGATCATTATCCACTGCCGCTGATAGAAGGTTTTTTTTTGTTGGACTTCCTGGGGAACAGAAATTCGGTAACATTGATTTTTCACAGGCATATCTGCAAATGAACATGGCTGCTGAATTACAGCCACTACTCACCATCGTGTTGCTCAAAGATTTGATATATTACAGAAAACATCCTTTTGGAATCTGCTCCCCCCATCAAATCTACCAGTTACATTCTTGAAGAATTCCTGTAGATTTGTCAAACGTGATTTCCGTTTCATAAATCCATGTTGGTTCTGTCCAATCCTGCCACTGATTTTCAAGTGCTCTGCTATTAAACCTTTCATAATGGACTCTAGCATCTTCCCCACTACCAATATTAAACCATTTAGGACTGGGATGAGGAGACATTTCCAGAGACTAGTGAGCCTGTGGAATTCACTACCACCAAAAACAATTGTTTTCAAGAAGGAGTTAGATATAGCTCTTGGGCTAAAGGGATCAAAGGATATTTGGGGAAAGCAGGAGTACGTTGATGAGTTGGATGATCAGCCATTATCATAATGAATACTGCAGCAAGCTCAAAGGGCCATATGGCCTCCTCCTACGCCTATTTTCAATGTTTCTATGTACTGCTAAATATAATGCTTAATTGTTAGAAATTAGCTTATCAACAGAGCAGATATTTAAATAACTAACCATATGAAAATGTTGTGTTTGGCTCTTTATTTATCTTGACTAATTAAGATGCTTGCTGATGTGTGGAAGTAGAATGGGAGTTAGCTCAGTGAACAGCACTTGCTTCGATTGGAGTGGTACGGTGGCACAGTGGTTCGCACAGCTGTCTCGCAGCTCCAGGGACCCGGGTTCAATCCCGGCCTCGGGTGACTGTCTGTGTGCAGTTTGCACTTTCTCCCTGTGTCTGCGTGGGTTTCCTCCGGGTGCTCCGGTTTCCTCCTACAATCCAAAGATGTGTAGGTACGATGGATTGGCCATGCTAAATTGCCCCTTAGTGTCCAAAAGATTAGGTCAGGTTACTGGGTGGCGGCATGGGCTTAAGTAGGGTGCTCTTTCCAAGGGCCAGTGCAGACTCAATGGGCCAAATTGTCTCCTTCTGCACTGTAAATTCAATGCATTGTATGATTCAACAGTCTGACAATGAAATAGGCCACTTCTGCCAGAAAGCCTTATGAACTATCCATTCTCAGGCCAATGAAAACAATGAAGTCTCTGACGATGGTATTTAAGAGAGTTATGGAACTGACCATAGGAAAGAGGCAAAATAAGGAAAGGATGATGGAAGGGCGTGATTGATTAAGGACAGTAGCTATGTGCAACAGTGCAAGAAACTAATGGCAGATGAATGGCATTAAAGGTAAGCATTTCAGCTCAAGGATTAGACAAATAAGTTTATGTTTTATAGGATTTACTTTTTGAGCAAAATGGCATTGTGAATAATCCATCCAGATCCACCCTGCAAACTGATATAAAGTAAGAAACTTTAAGAGGCCTTTGTGCAGTAGAGGGTCAAGAGAAAGGCTATATTTATACTAAAATTCTTGAATAATTTTACAAGTCATGAAGATGTGAGACACCAAGAGGAGAAGGTGAAAAAGAAGAGTTGTTCGTGCATGCCATCATTATTGATCTGGGTAGTTATGCATTACTTGGGACAATCATATATTTTTATCTTTTAATTCATGTGTTTTATTCAGTCTTTTGTTGTACAGTTTGAGACCATACTGGCAATGAATGCAATGCAAATAGCTTTGTGCGAGTGGATTCCAGCCTCGAGCAGTCTTTGGCAATGCATTGTACTTTTGCTATGATGATAGAGGAAATCTGAAGAATTCATTATAGAGACATTTATTGCATTACTGCACCATGCCTACTAGTTAACTTGACCTGAGTTCTACATGCTGCCCACAACATAGTCGCTGCTGTGAATTCCTGTTTAAAATTGTTTCACTTGAATATCAGTAAGTTCATGGGTCCTGTAATCTAATTTAGCATCACGAGATACATTTTAACATAGTTTCCTGCCAATTTGACATAAGAATAGAATAGAACCATAGAATTTCTACAGTGCAAAAGAAGTTCATTCGGCCCATCACCCTTTGAAGAGCACCCACCCAGGCCCATCCCACCACCCTATCCCCACAACCCCACCTAGTGGGTGGCACAGTGGCTAGCACTGCTGCCTTACAGCACCAGGGACCCAGGTTTAATTCCAGCCCTGGCTGATTATCTGTGTGGAGTTTGTATATTCTCCTGTGTCTGTGTGGGTTTCCCCCCAAGTGCTCCGGTTTTCCCCCACAGTCCAAAGCTGTGCAGGTTAGGTGAATTGGCATGCTAAATTGCCACTTAGTGTCCAAAAGGTTAGATGGGGTTATTTGGTTACGGGGATATGGTGATGAATTGGCCCTAGGTACGGTGCTCCTTCAGAGGGCCGGTGCAGACTCGTTGGGCTGAATGGCATCATTCTGCACTGTAGTGAGTGATTCTATGATTCTAACCTGCACATCTTTGGACACTAAGGGGCAATTTAGCATGGCCAATCCACCTAACCTGCATTTCTTTGAACTGTGGGAAGAAACCGGAGCACCCGGAGGAAACCCACAAGGGCACGGGGAGAACGTGCAAACTCTACACAGTCAGCAAAGGCCGTAATTGAACGCAGGTCCCTGGTGCTGTGAGGTAGCAGTGCTAACTACTGTACCACCATGCCTCCCTATGACTTTGGAGCAGTGTCTCCTGTTCCCTGACTCATTGTCTCGCTGCTGACCCTCTGACATGGGGCTTCTGCTGCTCCCTGTCTTGCCTTCTCTCCAATTCCTGCTCTCCCCACTGTGAACAAGGACTCTGGAAATGAGCAGTGACAGATGGGAGGGGCACCTTTAAATTACCGGAAGTAAGTGTTTTTTTTTCCAAGTGTGTTTCTGATCTGCTTCACTCCATTCCGATCAGAAATCTCCTGAGAACAGACTCCTAACCAACAACGAGGCAATGTACTGATGGAGGCTCTCAAAAACTTATTATAACTTTAATGGGAACATGTGATTTGCTTAAAGTCACTTCACTTTATAAAGCCTCCTTTTTCAGAAATGGAACTGCAACTTTAAGTGAGGGCTTTTGTTCCACAATTGAGCTTGGCTGTTCATTTATTTTACATCGGACTACATCTCAGCCTCCCGCTGCATTTGTGCCTCTGAATAGATGGCCACAATCTTGGTGGCAAAAGGTTTCTATGAGCGGCTTTGTTGTTGAAGGTGAGGGCAAAGGTGTTAATTTGTAAACTATTTTGAACCCGCGCAATATAATTTTGTGTAATCTGTTCACTTTGAGCTGATTTAAGCCTTTAATATTAAGTGAGGAACAATCTGCATAGTAAATTGTAACTTTGCGTTAAATAGTTGCGAACAATGTAAGATACAACAATTGCAGTAAACTGCTATGGCTTTGATGAATCCCAAATACTCTAAGGCTGTTTTTTATTTACTTGATCAGTAGTATTGATGCTTATTGAAAGACATGCGGTGGAATTCTCCGTTCCTGAGACTTAAGTATTGATGCCAAGGCAGGATTCGCGGACTTCCACAACAGCAAAACTGGCGCCGCACCTGAACCGATTCAACAACCGTTGAGGGGCTAGCACCGGCGACAAATGGAACACAATCGATTCCAATGAGAAACGGTGCGGGATTCGCCAGATTTGGAATTGAAACTTAGGAAACTGACGAGCTGCAGCTGCATATACACACTTCGCTCCCCACAGACACTCATCCCAGCCAACAAAATGGCACTGGTTGCACTGGAGCATGCCCACTCTGCTGATGGGTCAGCTGGGGCCAGAGGGCACCTAGGGGGGTGGACTGGGGGGAGAATCCATACTACCTGTGGCTCTCACAGTGGGACGTCAGCGGCATGCACAGCTGCACGGCTGGCTTGAAGGCTGTGGCAATGGTGTTCGGTGCCCGTCCACCCTGACCCCACAGCCCACCACCTGGCCATCCCCCCTGACCAACGGCATGACAGTGAGCAAACTATGGCGATGTTGGGACACTTTCCGTAGTTCCTCACTCTCCTTCGGCAGCCACGGTGCCTGTTTCACGATTGTTAAAAGCACAAGTGAACCTCGCCGTCAGGAATTCGCCCTGGTGGAGGTGGAGAATCGCAGAGGCCCCGGAGAATACCGAGTTAGGCCCACTAATGATATGCCAACAGTGTTTACCGATCGTGCAGAGTGGAACACATTGACACTGCTATCGAGGCACCGGAGAATAACGATTTGGTGTGAAACCGGCGACTGCCACGATTCAGTGTCAAAACCGATCCTCTGCCCAATTGCATTACCCGATTCCATCATCAGCCAACGAAGAATGCCGTCCACGGTGTGTGTTGCTTTTAGTCAACTCTAATTGGCCAAGACATTGCCATGGGGACCTACAGGCTCCCCAACCTCCTAAATAATTAAAAAAAGATAAAGGGCGAAATTCTCTGGAAACGGCGCGATGTCTGCCGACTGGCGCCCAAAACGGCGCCAATCAGACGGGCATCGCGCCGCCCCAAAGGTGTGGAATGCTCCGCATCTTTGGGGGCCGAGCCCCAACATTGAGGGGCTAGGCCGACGCTGGAGGAATTTCCGCCCCGCCAGCTGGCGCGGAAATGACATCTCCGGGCGGCGCATGCGCGGGAGCGTCAGCGGCCACTGACAGTTTCCCACGCATGCGCAGTGGAGGGAGTCTCTTCCACCTCCGCCATGGTGGAGACCGTGGCGGAGGCGGAAGGGAAAGAGTGCCCCCACGGCACAGGCCCGCCCGCGGATCGGTGGGCCCCGATCGCGGGCTAGGCCACCGTGGGGGCACCCCCCGGGGTCAGATCGCCCCGCGCCCCCCCCAGGACCCCAGAGTCCGCCCACGCTGCCTTGTCCCGCCGGTAAGGTAGGTGATTTAATTTACGCCGGCGGGACAGGCAATTTATCGGCGGGACTTCGGCCCATCCGGGCCGGAGAATCGAGCGGGGGGGCCCGCCAACCGGCGCGGCGCGATTCCCGCCCCCGCCGAATATCCGGTGCCGGAGACTTTGGCAACCGGCGGGGGCGGGATTCACGCCAGCCCCCGGCGATTCTCCGACCCGGCGGGGGGTCGGAGAATGTCGCCCAAAATCTTGAATGTACTGCTTTTGTTTGTACAGAATTGGTATTTGCATATAAATGTATGTCAAGTGTAAATGAGTCATGTTATGAGTATAGCTATTTGTGCACTCAGGATTTTTCAGTGCTGCCCAATCATAGAATCAGATCTAACAGTAGACATTTTGTTTTGTGTTTTGCAAGCAGGGGTTGATTGAGTGCATTCGATATTCTGCCTATTACCCCTCGGCCAACCATAGTCAGCTTGCTAAACAATCAGCACCCTTTTCTTTTGTTGTATAAATTGTTGTGATCACATAGAATTAGACATTCCTATGCTTTTCCTGACGGTGGATGGATGAAAAGTTTTGGCGACATATTTTTCTTTTTAGAATAATACATAGCTTGTCTGCTGTGCTTTCAGGAATAAATTTTGCTTATCTCATCCGAGCATAAGCAATTTACTTATACAATAATGGAGTTTCCTCCTGCTTTCTCAGACTTGCATTCATTTGTGCTGTACTTAATCCACTTTTGGGTGATTAAGCATCAGTTGAAAATACAGAGTTCAGCAGTTCTGATGCCTGTCTGAACCCCTGCAAGGTGGACATGGGACTATAAATGTATAAGTGATCATTCCTAGCAGCAAGCTAATGGCCTGAATCTTTTGAGGAGGGACAGTGATGAGCGGATTGCCACTCTGCGTGAAGATTCTATCAACATAATGCTGCTGTGCATTTCTTCTAGGATCTTCTGATCCCAGACATCAAAGAAATGTACAGCATGGCTTTGCCCGGGGAACTAGTTGGAGCGAAGTTGGGGAAGACAGGATACACTTTTTATGGCATGAGTTGCCATATGCCAAGAACAGCCTTTAAATTTTGGTGAATGGGTGAGTGAATAAATGGATAGGTCTGTAAAGTGGGTAAGGGGGCAATTGTATCAGGTTGAGATGTGGTCCTGTCGGGCCAGCGGGGTGTGATCAGCTTGGGGTGGGGGGGATGGTGAGGTAGTCAGGTCAGGCAGGTGGCCAGGGTGTGGTGATTGGGCAGTTGGTTGGAGAATTACCTAGGTATTGGACCAGGGTTCAATCTCTAACATTTTGTGGTTAACTTTCTGGTTAAGTCCCATAAGATTCTTAATATGCAGATTTCCTTATGTTTCAGCTGATTGGTGAATTGTATGTGCGCAGAGTAAATGTTGGCTCCAACTCGACAATGTTGTAACGTCTATGAATTTCTAGGTTGATAGAAAAGAAGGCTTGGTGTTTGATTTCCCATTCTATGCCGTTGACTGATTTCCTCAACAAGATTTCAGATATCCAGCATCTTACACTCAATTCATCTTTTACAGACAAAATATACTTAGAGGGAAAATAGAGTATAGACTCACTGTCAAAAGTTAGGATAGGTGACCAAAGATGAAAATAAAGGACATGGTTTTGATGACCATTAGAAAACAGCAAAAAGATTAAGGAAGGTAGAAAATTTAAGAAAGCAGTGCACATGAGTTGAGGTTTGATAACTGATGGCTCAACCACTGACGGGTATGTGCCAGGATAGATGCAGGTTTCAGAGGTAAGATGGAGTGAAGCTATGGATAGATTCATAAATTAAGTTGTGGAATTTGAACTTCGTGGTTCCGGTTTGGAGACTGGATGGAATTTTGGTGAGGACAGGGCTAATTGGTGACAGAACTTCATACACGATAGGATGCAAGGATGGTCCAGAAATTATGTACGGTTGAAATTCGGTTAGTGTGGATACGTTAAGTGGTGGAAGTGAAGAAGGTATAGATTGGAGTTGCAGTAGCCATGCTGATGAAGCAAGAACATTTAATATTGCTGAGATGAAAATATGTTCATGAAAAATGGAGAATGTTGAAATGATTGAACTTGGGGACAGCAAATGGCATGACGAGGAAGAAATACATTCTGTAATGGAAATCATGCCCATGTGAGCATCGTGACAGATGGATTGATTTGGCTATTTGAACGCATAAATTTCTGCAATGTTCATTGCCAAGATTCATAAAGGGCTACTTGGGCGAAGCACCTCAATGTAACTGGCTTTGTTGGAACCACACCCCAGCACGGAGTCAGCACTGTCACCACCCCAGCATGGAGTCAGTACTGTCACCACCCCAGCACGGAGTCAGTACTGTCACCACCCCAGCATGGAGTCAATACCGTCACTACCCCAGCATGGAGTCAGTACTGTCACCACTCCAGCACGGAGTCAGTACCGTCACCACCCCAGCATGGAGTCAGTACTGTCACCACCCCAGCATGGAGTCAGCACTGTCACCACCCCAGCATGGAGTCAGTACTGTCACCACCCCAGCACGGAGTCAGTATCGTCACCACCCCAGCATGGAGTCAGTACTGTCACCACCCCAGCATGGAGTCAGTACTGTCACCACCCCAGCATGGAGTCAGTACTGTCACCACCCCAGCATGGAGTCAGCACTGTCACCACCCCAGCATGGAGTCAGTACTGTCACCACCCCAGCATGGAGTCAGTACCGTCACCACTCCAGCATGGAGTCAGTACTGTCACCACCCCAGCATGGAGTCAGTACTGTCACCACCCCAGCATGGAGGCAGTACCGTCACCACCCCAGCATGGAGTCAGTACCGTCACCACTCCAGCATGGAGTCAGTACTGTCACCACCCCAGCATGGAGTCAGTACTGTCACCACCCCAGCATGGAGTCAGTACTGTCACCACCCCAGCATGGAGTCAGTACTGTCACCACCCCAGCATGGAGTCAGTACTGCCACCACCCCAGCATGGAGTCAGTACTGTCACTACCCCAGCATGGAGTCAGTACCGTCATCACCCCAACATGGAGTCAGTACCGTCATCACCCCAGCACGGAGTCAGTACCGTCACCACCCCAGCATGGAGTCAGTACTGCCACCACCCCAGCACGGAGTCAGTACCGTCACCACCCCAGCATGGAGTCAGTACCGTCACTACCCCAGCATGGAGTCAGTACCGTCATCACCCCAGCACGGAGTCAGTACCGTCACCACCCCAGCATGGAGTCAGTACCGTCACTACCCCAGCATGGAGTCAGTACCGTCACCACCCCAGCATGGAGTCAGTACCGTCACCACCCCAACATGGAGTCAGTACCGTCACCACCCCAGCATGGAGTCAGTACCGTCACCACCCCAGCACGGAGTCAGCACTGTCACCACCCCAGCATGGAGTCAGTACTGTCACCACACCAGCATGGAGTCAGCACTGTCACTACCCCAGCATGGAGTCAGTACCGTCACCACCCCAGCACGGAGTCAGCACTGTCACTACCCCAGCATGGAGTCAGTACCGTCACCACCCCAGCACGGAGTCAGTACTGCCACCACCCCAACACGGAGTCAGCACTGTCACCACCCCAGCATGGAGTCAGTACTGTCACCACCCCAGCATGGAGTCAGCACTGTCACCACCCCAGCATGGAGTCAGTACTGTCACCACCCCAGCATGGAGTCAGTACCGTCACCACCTCAGCATGGAGTCAGTACTGTCACCACCCCAGCACGGAGTCAGCACTGTCACCACCCCAGCATGGAGTCAGTACTGTCACCACTCCAGCATGGAGTCAGTACCGTCACCACCTCAGCATGGAGTCAGTACTGTCACCACCCCAGCACGGAGTCAGCACTGTCACCACCCCAACATGGAGTCAGCACTGTCACCACCCCAACACGGAGTCAGCACTGTCATCACCCCAGCACGGAGTCAGTACCGTCACCACCCCAGCACGGAGTCAGTACCGTCACCACCCCAACATGGAGTCAGTACTGTCACCACCCCAGCATGGAGTCAGTACCGTCACCACTCCAGCACGGAGTCAGTACCGTCATCACCCCAGCATGGAGTCAGTACTGTCACCACCCCAGCATGGAGTCAGTACTTTCATCACCCCAGCACGGAGTCAGTACCGTCACCACCCCAGCATGGAGTCAGTACTGTCACCACCCCAGCATGGAGTCAGTACCGTCACCACCCCAGCACGGAGTCAGTACTGTCACCACCCCAGCATGGAGTCAGTACAGTCACCACCCCAGCATGGAGTCAGTACCGTCACCACCCCAGCATGGAGTCAGTACCGTCATCACCCCAGCATGGAGTCAGTACTGTCACCACCCCAGCATGGAGTCAGTACCGTCACCACACCAGCATGGAGTCAGTACTGTCACCACCCCAGCACGGAGTCAGTACGGTCACCACCCCAGCATGGAGTCAGTACTGTCACCACCCCAGCATGGAGTCAGTACGGTCACCACCCCAGCATGGAGTCAGCACTGTCACCACCCCAGCATGGAGTCAGCACCGTCACCACTCCAGCATGGAGTCAGTACCGTCACCACCCCAACATGGAGTCAGTACTGTCACCACCCCAGCATGGAGTCAGTACTGTCACCACCCCAGCATGGAGTCAGTACCGTCATCACCCCAGCATGGAGTCAGTACTGTCACCACCCCAACACGGAGTCAGTACCGTCACCACCCCAGCATGGAGTCAGTACTGTCACCACCCCAGCATGGAGTCAGTACCGTCAGCACCCCAGCATGGAGTCAATACTGTCACCACCCCAGCATGGAGTCAGCACTGTCACCACCCCAGCATGGAGTCAGTACGGTCACCACCCCAGCATGGAGTCAGCACTGTCACCACCCCAGCATGGAGTCAGCACTGTTACCACCCCAGCATGGAGTCAGCACTGTCACCACCCCAGCATGGAGTCAGTACCGTCACCACCCCAGCACGGAGTCAGTACCGTCACCACACCAGCATGGAGTCAGTACCGTCACCACCCCAGCATG
Source organism: Scyliorhinus torazame (assembly GCF_047496885.1). NCBI lineage: Eukaryota > Metazoa > Chordata > Chondrichthyes > Carcharhiniformes > Scyliorhinidae > Scyliorhinus > Scyliorhinus torazame. The sequence goes on along the minus strand of NC_092714.1, from coordinate 92,227,247 downwards.
GAGTCAGCACTGTCACCACCCCAGCATGGAGTCAGTACTGTCACCACCCCAGCATGGAGTCAGTACTGTCACAACCCCAGCATGGAGTCAGTACCGTCACCACCCCAGCATGGAGTCAGTACTGTCACCACCCCAGCATGGAGTCAGTACGGTCACCACCCCAACATGGAGTCAGCACTGTCACCACCCCAGCATGGAGTCAGCACTGTCACCACCCCAGCATGGAGTCAGTACCGTCACTACCCCAGCATGGAGTCAGTACTGTCACCACCCCAGCATGGAGTCAGCACTGTCACCACCCCAGCATGGAGTCAGTACGGTCACCACCCCAGCATGGAGTCAGTACTGTCACCACCCCAACATGGAGTCAGCACTGTCACCACCCCAGCACGGAGTCAGTACTGTCACCACCCCAGCATGGAGTCAGTACTGTCACCACCTCAGCATGGAGTCAGTACTGCCACCACCCCAGCATGGAGTCAGCACTGTCATCACCCCAGCATGGAGTCAGTACTGTCACCACCCCAGCATGGAGTCAGTACCGTCACTACCCCAACACGGAGTCAGTACTGTCACCACCCCAGCATGGAGTCAGTACCGTCACCACCTCAGCATGGAGTCAGTACTGTCACCACCCCAGCATGGAGTCAGTACTGTCACCACCCCAGCATGGAGTCAGTACTGTCACCACACCAGCATGGAGTTAGTACTGTCACCACCCCAGCATGGAGTCAGTACCGTCACCACCCCAGCATGGAGTCAGTACCGTCACCACCCCAACATGGAGTCAGTACTGTCACCACTCCAGCACGGAGTCAGCACTGTCACCACCCCAACATGAAGTCAGTACCGTCATCACCCCAGCATGGAGTCAGTACTGTCACCACCCCAACACGGAGTCAGTACTGTCACCACCCCAACACGGAGTCAGTACAGTCACCACCCGAACATGAAGTCAGTACCGTCATCACCCCAGCACGGAGTCAGTACTGTCACCACCCCAACACGGAGTCAGCACTGTCACCACCCCAACATGAAGTCAGTACCGTCATCACCCCAGCATGGAGTCAGTACTGTCACCACACCAGCATGGAGTCGGCACTGTCACCACCCCAGCATGGAGTCAGTACTGTCACCACCCCAGCATGGAGTCAGTACTGTCACCACACCAGCATGGAGTCAGTACCGTCACCACCCTGGCATGGAGTCAGTACCGTCACCACCCCAGCATGGAGTCAGTACTGTCACCACTCCAGCATGGAGTCAGTACTGTCACCACTCCAGCATGGAGTCAGTACCGTCATCACCCCAGCATGGAGTCAGTACTGTCATCACCCCAGCATGGAGTCAGTACTGTCATCACCCCAGCATGGAGTCAGTACTGTCACCACTCCAGCATGGAGTCAGTACTGTCATCACCCCAACATGGAGTCAGTACTGTCACCACCCCAGCATGGAGTCAGTACTGTCACCACCCCAGCATGGAGTCAGTACCGTCACTACCCCAGCATGGAGTCAGTACCGTCACCACCCCAGCACGGAGTCAGTACCGTCACCACCCCAGCATGGAGTCAGTACCGTCACCACCCCAACATGAAGTCAGTACCGTCACTACCCCAGCATGGAGTGAGTACCGTCACCACCCCAGCACGGAGTCAGTACCGTCATCACCCCAGCATGGAGTCAGTACCGTCACTACCCCAGCATGGAGTCAGTACCGTCACCACCCCAACATGGAGTCAGTACCGTCACTACCCCAGCATGGAGTCAGTACCGTCACCACCCCAGCACGGAGTCAGTACCGTCACCACCCCAACATGGAGTCAGTACCGTCACCACCCCAGCATGGAGTCAGTACTGTCACCACCTCAGCACGGAGTCAATACCGTCACCACCCCAGCATGGAGTCAGTACCGTCATCACCCCAGCATGGAGTCAGTACCGTCACCACTCCAGCATGGAGTCAGTACTGTCACCACCCCAGCATGGAGTCAGTACCGTCACCACACCAGCATGGAGTCAGCACTGTCACCACCCCAGCATGGAGTCAGTACCGTCACCACCCAAGCATGGAGTCAGTACCGTCACCACCTCAGCATGGAGTCAGTACCGTCACCACCCCAGCATGGAGTCAGTACCGTCACCACTCCAGCATGGAGTCAGTACTGTCACCACCCCAGCATGGAGTCAGTACCGTCACCACTCCAGCATGGAGTCAGTACCGTCACCACCCCAGCATGGAGTCAGTACCGTCACCACCCCAGCATGGAGTCAGTACCGTCACCACCTCAGCATGGAGTCAGTACTGTCACCACCCCAGCATGGAGTCAGTACCGTCACCACCCCAGCATGGAGTCAGTACTGTCACCACCCCAGCATGGAGTCAGTACCGTCACCACCCCAGCATGGAGTCAGTACCGTCACCACCCCAGCATGGAGTCAGGACTGTCACCACCTCAGCACGGAGTCAGTACCGTCACCACCCCAACATGGAGTCAGTACCGTCACCACCCCAGCATGGAGTCAGTACCGTCACCACCCCAGCATGGAGTCAGTACCGTCACCACCCCAACATGGAGTCAGTACTGTCACCACCCCAGCACGGAGTCAGTACGGTCACCACCCCAGCATGGAGTCAGCGCTGTCACCACCCCAGCACGGAGTCAGTACGGTCACCACCCCAGCATGGAGTCAGTACTGTCACCACCCCAGCACGGAGTCAGTACCGTCACCACCCCAGCATGGAGTCAGCACTGTCACCACCCCAGCACGGAGTCAGCACTGTCACCACCCCAGCACGGAGTCAGTACCGTCACCACCCCAGCATGGAGTCAATACTGCCACCACCACAGCATGGAGTCAGTACCGTCACTACCCCAGCATGGAGTCAGTACCGTCACTACCCCAGCATGGAGTCAGTACCGTCACCACCCCAGCATGGAGTCAGTACCGTCACCACCCCAGCATGGAGTCAGTACCGTCACCACCCCAGCATGGAGTCAGTACCGTCACTACCCCAGCATGGAGTCAGTACTGTCACCACCTCAGCATGGAGTCAGTACCGTCACCACACCAGCATGGAGTCAGTACCGTCACTACCCCAGCATGGAGTCAGTACTGTCACCACCCCAGCATGGAGTCAGTACTGTCACCACCCCAGCATGGAGCCAGTACTGTCACCACCCCAACATGGAGTCAGTACCGTCACCACCCCAGCATGGAGTCAGTACCTTCGCCACCCCAGCATGGAGTCAGCACTGTCACCACCCCAGCATGGAGTCAGTACCGTCACCACCCCAGCATGGAGTCAGTACCGTCACCACCCCAGCATGGAGTCAGCACTGTCACCACCCCAGCATGGAGTCAGTACTGTCACCACCCCAGCATGGAGTCAGTACCGTCATCACCCCAGCATGGAGTCAGTGCCGTCATCACCCCAACACGGACTCAGTACCGTCATCACCCCAGCATGGAGTCAGTACCGTCACCATCCCAGCATGGAGTCAGTACTGTCACCACCCCAGCATGGAGTCAGTACCGTCACCACCCCAGCATGGAGTCAGTACCGTCATCACCCCAGCATGGAGTCAGTACCGTCACTACCCCAGCACGGAGTCAGTACCTTCACCACCCCAGCACGGAGTCAGTACCGTCATCACCCCAACACGGAGTCAGTACCGTCATCACCCCAGCATGGAGTCAGTACCGTCACCACCCCAGCACGGAGTCAGTACCGTCACCACTCCAGCATGGAGTCAGTACCGTCATCACCCCAGCATGGAGTCAGTACCGTCACCACCCCAGCATGGAGTCAGTACCGTCATCACCCCAGCACGGAGTCAGTACCGTCACCACCCCAGCATGGAGTCAGTACCGTCACCACCCCAGCATGGAGTCAGTTCCGTCACCACCCCAGCATGGAGTCAGTACGGTCACCACCTCAGCATGGAGTCAGTACCGTCACCACACCAGCATGGAGTCAGTACTGTCACCACCCCAGCATGGAGTCAGCACTGTCACCACCCCAGCATGGAGTCAGTACTGTCACTACCCCAGCATGGAGTCAGTACTGTCACCACCCCAGCATGGAGTCAGTACCGTCATCACCCCAGCATGGAGTCAGTACCGTCACCACCTCAGCATGGAGTCAGTACCGTCACCACCCCAGCATGGAGTCAGTACTGTCACCACCCCAGCATGGAGTCAGTACCGTCACCACCCCAGCATGGAGTCAGCACTGTCACCACCCCAGCATGGAGTCAGTACCGTCACCACCCCAGCATGGAGTCAGTACGGTCACCACCTCAGCATGGAGTCAGTACCGTCACCACACCAGCATGGAGTCAGCACTGTCACCACCCCAGCATGGAGTCAGTACCGTCACCACCCCAGCATGGAGTCAGTACGGTCACCACCTCAGCATGGAGTCAGTACCGTCACCACCCCAGCATGGAGTCAGTACTGTCACCACTCCAGCATGGAGTCAGTACGGTCACCACCCCAGCATGGAGTCAGCACTGTCACCACCCCAGCATGGAGTCAGTACCGTCACCACCCCAGCATGGAGTCAGTACGGTCACCACCTCAGCATGGAGTCAGCACTGTCACCACCCCAGCATGGAGTCAGTACCGTCACCACTCCAGCATGGAGTCAGTACTGTCACCACCCCAGCATGGAGTCAGTACTGTCACCACTCCAGCATGGAGTCAGTACGGTCACCACCCCAGCATGGAGTCAGCACTGTCACCACCCCAGCATGGAGTCAGTACCGTCACCACCCCAGCATGGAGTCAGTACGGTCACCACCTCAGCATGGAGTCAGCACTGTCACCACCCCAGCATGGAGTCAGTACCGTCACCACCCCAGCATGGAGTCAGTACCGTCACCACCCCAGCATGGAGTCAGTACGGTCACCACCTCAGCATGGAGTCAGTACCGTCACCACACCAGCATGGAGTCAGTACTGTCACCACCCCAGCATGGAGTCAGTACCGTCATCACCCCAGCATGGAGTCAGTACTGTCACCACCCCAGCATGGAGTCAGTACTGTCACCACCCCAGCATGGAGTCAGTACCGTCACCACCCCAGCATGGAGTCAGTACCGTCACCACCCCAGCATGGAGTCAGTACTGTCACCACCCCAGCATGGAGTCAGTACTGTCACCACCCCAACACGGAGTCAGTACCGTCACCACCCCAGCATGGAGTCAGTACCGTCACCACCCCAGCATGGAGTCAGTACTGTCACCACCCCAGCATGGAGTCAGTACTGTCACCACCCCAACACGGAGTCAGTACCGTCACCACACCAGCATGGAGTCAGTACTGTCACCACCCCAGCATGGAGTCAGTACTGTCACCACCCCAGCATGGAGTCAGTACCGTCACCACCCCAGCATGGAGTCAGTACCGTCACCACCCCAGCATGGAGTCAGTACTGTCACCACCCCAGCATGAAGTCAGTACCGTCACCACCCCAGCATGGAGTCAGTACTGTCACCACCCGAACATGGAGTCAGTACCATCACTACCCCAGCATGGAGTCAGTACTGTCACCACCCCAGCATGGAGTCAGTACCGTCACCACCCCAGCATGGAGTCAGTACTGTCACCACCCGAACATGGAGTCAGTACCATCACTACCCCAGCATGGAGTCAGTACTGTCACCACCCCAGCATGGAGTCAGTACTGTCACCACCCCAGCATGGAGTCAGTACTGTCACCACCCCAGCATGGAGTCAGTACCGTCACCACCCCAGCATGGAGTCAGTACTGTCACCACCCCAGCATGAAGTCAGTACTGTCACCACCCCAACATGGAGTCAGCACTGTCACCACCCCAGCATGGAGTCAGTACCGTCACCACCCCAGCATGGAGTCAGTACTGTCACCACCCCAGCATGGAGTCAGTACCGTCACCACCCCAACACGGAGTCAATACCGTCACCATCTCAGCATGGAGTCAGTACCGTCACCACCCCAGCATGGAGTCAGTACTGTCACCACCCGAACATGGAGTCAGTACCATCACTACCCCAGCATGGAGTCAGTACCATCACTACCCCAGCATGGAGTCAGTACTGTCACCACCCCAGCATGGAGTCAGTACTGTCACCACCCCAGCATGGTGTCAGTACTGTCATCACCCCAGCATGGAGTCAGTACTGTCACCACCCGAACATGGAGTCAGTACTGTCACCACCCCAACATGGAGTCAGTACCATCACCACCCCAGCATGGAGTCAGTACCGTCACCACCCGAACATGGAGTCAGTACCATCACTACCCCAGCACGGAGTCAGCACTGTCACCACCCCAGCACGGAGTCAGTACTGTCACCACCCGAACATGGAGTCAGTACCATCACTACCCCAGCATGGAGTCAGTACCGTCACCACCCCAGCATGGAGTCAGTACCGTCACCACCCCAGCATGCAGTCAGTACCGTCACCACCCCAACATGGAGTCAGTACTGTCACCACCCGAACATGGAGCCAGTACTGTCACCACCCCAGCATGGAGTCAGTACCGTCACCACCCCAGCATGGAGTCAGTACCGTCATCACCCCAGCATGGAGTCAGTACCGTCACTACCCCAGCATGGAGTCAGTACCTTCACCACCCCAGCACGGAGTCAGTACCGTCATCACCCCAACACGGAGTCAGTACCGTCATCACCCCAGCATGGAGTCAGTACCGTCACCACCCCAGCATGGAGTCAGTACGGTCACCACCTCAGCATGGAGTCAGTACCGTCACCACACCAGCATGGAGTCAGTACTGTCACCACCCCAGCATGGAGTCAGTACCGTCATCACCCCAGCATGGAGTCAGTACTGTCACCACCCCAGCATGGAGTCAGTACTGTCACCACCCCAGCATGGAGTCAGTACCGTCACCACCCCAGCATGGAGTCAGTACCGTCACCACCCCAGCATGGGGTCAGTACTGTCACCACCCCAGCATGGAGTCAGTACTGTCACCACCCCAACACGGAGTCAGTACCGTCACCACCCCAGCATGGAGTCAGTACCGTCACCACCCCAGCATGGAGTCAGTACTGTCACCACCCCAGCATGGAGTCAGTACTGTCACCACCCCAACACGGAGTCAGTACCGTCACCACACCAGCATGGAGTCAGTACTGTCACCACCCCAGCATGGAGTCAGTACTGTCACCACCCCAGCATGGAGTCAGTACCGTCACCACCCCAGCATGGAGTCAGTACCGTCACCACCCAAGCATGGAGTCAGTACCGTCACCACCTCAGCATGGAGTCAGTACCGTCACCACCTCAGCATGGAGTCAGTACTGTCACCACCCCAGCATGGAGTCAGTACCGTCACCACCCCAGCATGGAGTCAGTACTGTCACCACCCCAGCATGGAGTCAGTACCGTCACCACCCCAGCATGGAGTCAGTACCGTCACCACCCCAGCATGGAGTCAGGACTGTCACCACCTCAGCACGGAGTCAGTACCGTCACCACCCCAACATGGAGTCAGTACCGTCACCACCCCAGCATGGAGTCAGTACCGTCACCACCCCAGCATGGAGTCAGTACCGTCACCACCCCAACATGGAGTCAGTACTGTCACCACCCCAGCACGGAGTCAGTACGGTCACCACCCCAGCATGGAGTCAGCGCTGTCACCACCCCAGCACGGAGTCAGTACGGTCACCACCCCAGCATGGAGTCAGTACTGTCACCACCCCAGCACGGAGTCAGTACCGTCACCACCCCAGCATGGAGTCAGCACTGTCACCACCCCAGCACGGAGTCAGCACTGTCACCACCCCAGCACGGAGTCAGTACCGTCACCACCCCAGCATGGAGTCAATACTGCCACCACCACAGCATGGAGTCAGTACCGTCACTACCCCAGCATGGAGTCAGTACCGTCACTACCCCAGCATGGAGTCAGTACCGTCACCACCCCAGCATGGAGTCAGTACCGTCACCACCCCAGCATGGAGTCAGTACCGTCACCACCCCAGCATGGAGTCAGTACCGTCACTACCCCAGCATGGAGTCAGTACTGTCACCACCTCAGCATGGAGTCAGTACCGTCACCACACCAGCATGGAGTCAGTACCGTCACTACCCCAGCATGGAGTCAGTACTGTCACCACCCCAGCATGGAGTCAGTACTGTCACCACCCCAGCATGGAGCCAGTACTGTCACCACCCCAACATGGAGTCAGTACCGTCACCACCCCAGCATGGAGTCAGTACCTTCGCCACCCCAGCATGGAGTCAGCACTGTCACCACCCCAGCATGGAGTCAGTACCGTCACCACCCCAGCATGGAGTCAGTACCGTCACCACCCCAGCATGGAGTCAGCACTGTCACCACCCCAGCATGGAGTCAGTACTGTCACCACCCCAGCATGGAGTCAGTACCGTCATCACCCCAGCATGGAGTCAGTGCCGTCATCACCCCAACACGGAGTCAGTACCGTCATCACCCCAGCATGGAGTCAGTACCGTCACCATCCCAGCATGGAGTCAGTACTGTCACCACCCCAGCATGGAGTCAGTACCGTCACCACCCCAGCATGGAGTCAGTACCGTCATCACCCCAGCATGGAGTCAGTACCGTCACTACCCCAGCACGGAGTCAGTACCTTCACCACCCCAGCACGGAGTCAGTACCGTCATCACCCCAACACGGAGTCAGTACCGTCATCACCCCAGCATGGAGTCAGTACCGTCACCACCCCAGCACGGAGTCAGTACCGTCACCACTCCAGCATGGAGTCAGTACCGTCATCACCCCAGCATGGAGTCAGTACCGTCACCACCCCAGCATGGAGTCAGTACCGTCATCACCCCAGCACGGAGTCAGTACCGTCACCACCCCAGCATGGAGTCAGTACCGTCACCACCCCAGCATGGAGTCAGTTCCGTCACCACCCCAGCATGGAGTCAGTACGGTCACCACCTCAGCATGGAGTCAGTACCGTCACCACACCAGCATGGAGTCAGTACTGTCACCACCCCAGCATGGAGTCAGCACTGTCACCACCCCAGCATGGAGTCAGTACTGTCACTACCCCAGCATGGAGTCAGTACTGTCACCACCCCAGCATGGAGTCAGTACCGTCATCACCCCAGCATGGAGTCAGTACCGTCACCACCTCAGCATGGAGTCAGTACCGTCACCACCCCAGCATGGAGTCAGTACTGTCACCACCCCAGCATGGAGTCAGTACCGTCACCACCCCAGCATGGAGTCAGCACTGTCACCACCCCAGCATGGAGTCAGTACCGTCACCACCCCAGCATGGAGTCAGTACGGTCACCACCTCAGCATGGAGTCAGTACCGTCACCACACCAGCATGGAGTCAGCACTGTCACCACCCCAGCATGGAGTCAGTACCGTCACCACCCCAGCATGGAGTCAGTACGGTCACCACCTCAGCATGGAGTCAGTACCGTCACCACCCCAGCATGGAGTCAGTACTGTCACCACTCCAGCATGGAGTCAGTACGGTCACCACCCCAGCATGGAGTCAGCACTGTCACCACCCCAGCATGGAGTCAGTACCGTCACCACCCCAGCATGGAGTCAGTACGGTCACCACCTCAGCATGGAGTCAGCACTGTCACCACCCCAGCATGGAGTCAGTACCGTCACCACTCCAGCATGGAGTCAGTACTGTCACCACCCCAGCATGGAGTCAGTACTGTCACCACTCCAGCATGGAGTCAGTACGGTCACCACCCCAGCATGGAGTCAGCACTGTCACCACCCCAGCATGGAGTCAGTACCGTCACCACCCCAGCATGGAGTCAGTACGGTCACCACCTCAGCATGGAGTCAGCACTGTCACCACCCCAGCATGGAGTCAGTACCGTCACCACCCCAGCATGGAGTCAGTACCGTCACCACCCCAGCATGGAGTCAGTACGGTCACCACCTCAGCATGGAGTCAGTACCGTCACCACACCAGCATGGAGTCAGTACTGTCACCACCCCAGCATGGAGTCAGTACCGTCATCACCCCAGCATGGAGTCAGTACTGTCACCACCCCAGCATGGAGTCAGTACTGTCACCACCCCAGCATGGAGTCAGTACCGTCACCACCCCAGCATGGAGTCAGTACCGTCACCACCCCAGCATGGAGTCAGTACTGTCACCACCCCAGCATGGAGTCAGTACTGTCACCACCCCAACACGGAGTCAGTACCGTCACCACCCCAGCATGGAGTCAGTACCGTCACCACCCCAGCATGGAGTCAGTACTGTCACCACCCCAGCATGGAGTCAGTACTGTCACCACCCCAACACGGAGTCAGTACCGTCACCACACCAGCATGGAGTCAGTACTGTCACCACCCCAGCATGGAGTCAGTACTGTCACCACCCCAGCATGGAGTCAGTACCGTCACCACCCCAGCATGGAGTCAGTACCGTCACCACCCCAGCATGGAGTCAGTACTGTCACCACCCCAGCATGAAGTCAGTACCGTCACCACCCCAGCATGGAGTCAGTACTGTCACCACCCGAACATGGAGTCAGTACCATCACTACCCCAGCATGGAGTCAGTACTGTCACCACCCCAGCATGGAGTCAGTACCGTCACCACCCCAGCATGGAGTCAGTACTGTCACCACCCGAACATGGAGTCAGTACCATCACTACCCCAGCATGGAGTCAGTACTGTCACCACCCCAGCATGGAGTCAGTACTGTCACCACCCCAGCATGGAGTCAGTACTGTCACCACCCCAGCATGGAGTCAGTACCGTCACCACCCCAGCATGGAGTCAGTACTGTCACCACCCCAGCATGAAGTCAGTACTGTCACCACCCCAACATGGAGTCAGCACTGTCACCACCCCAGCATGGAGTCAGTACCGTCACCACCCCAGCATGGAGTCAGTACTGTCACCACCCCAGCATGGAGTCAGTACCGTCACCACCCCAACACGGAGTCAATACCGTCACCATCTCAGCATGGAGTCAGTACCGTCACCACCCCAGCATGGAGTCAGTACTGTCACCACCCGAACATGGAGTCAGTACCATCACTACCCCAGCATGGAGTCAGTACCATCACTACCCCAGCATGGAGTCAGTACTGTCACCACCCCAGCATGGAGTCAGTACTGTCACCACCCCAGCATGGTGTCAGTACTGTCATCACCCCAGCATGGAGTCAGTACTGTCACCACCCGAACATGGAGTCAGTACTGTCACCACCCCAACATGGAGTCAGTACCATCACCACCCCAGCATGGAGTCAGTACCGTCACCACCCGAACATGGAGTCAGTACCATCACTACCCCAGCACGGAGTCAGCACTGTCACCACCCCAGCACGGAGTCAGTACTGTCACCACCCGAACATGGAGTCAGTACCATCACTACCCCAGCATGGAGTCAGTACCGTCACCACCCCAGCATGGAGTCAGTACCGTCACCACCCCAGCATGCAGTCAGTACCGTCACCACCCCAACATGGAGTCAGTACTGTCACCACCCGAACATGGAGCCAGTACTGTCACCACCCCAGCATGGAGTCAGTACCGTCACCACCCCAGCATGGAGTCAGTACCGTCATCACCCCAGCATGGAGTCAGTACCGTCACTACCCCAGCATGGAGTCAGTACCTTCACCACCCCAGCACGGAGTCAGTACCGTCATCACCCCAACACGGAGTCAGTACCGTCATCACCCCAGCATGGAGTCAGTACCGTCACCACCCCAGCATGGAGTCAGTACGGTCACCACCTCAGCATGGAGTCAGTACCGTCACCACACCAGCATGGAGTCAGTACTGTCACCACCCCAGCATGGAGTCAGTACCGTCATCACCCCAGCATGGAGTCAGTACTGTCACCACCCCAGCATGGAGTCAGTACTGTCACCACCCCAGCATGGAGTCAGTACCGTCACCACCCCAGCATGGAGTCAGTACCGTCACCACCCCAGCATGGGGTCAGTACTGTCACCACCCCAGCATGGAGTCAGTACTGTCACCACCCCAACACGGAGTCAGTACCGTCACCACCCCAGCATGGAGTCAGTACCGTCACCACCCCAGCATGGAGTCAGTACTGTCACCACCCCAGCATGGAGTCAGTACTGTCACCACCCCAACACGGAGTCAGTACCGTCACCACACCAGCATGGAGTCAGTACTGTCACCACCCCAGCATGGAGTCAGTACTGTCACCACCCCAGCATGGAGTCAGTACCGTCACCACCCCAGCATGGAGTCAGTACCGTCACCACCCCAGCATGGAGTCAGTACTGTCACCACCCCAGCATGAAGTCAGTACTGTCACCACCCCAACATGGAGTCAGCACTGTCACCACCCCAGCATGGAGTCAGTACCGTCACCACCCCAGCATGGAGTCAGTACTGTCACCACCCCAGCATGGAGTCAGTACTGTCACCACCCCAACACGGAGTCAGTACTGTCACCACCCCAGCATGGAGTCAGTACCGTCACCACCCCAGCATGGAGTCAGTACCGTCACCACCCCAGCATGGAGTCAGTACTGTCACCACCCCAGCATGGAGTCAGTACTGTCACCACCCGAACATGGAGTCAGTACCATCACTACCCCAGCATGGAGTCAGTACTGTCACCACCCCAGCATGGAGTCAGTACTGTCACCACCCCAGCATGGAGTCAGTACTGTCACCACCCCAGCATGGAGTCAGTACTGTCACCACCCCAGCATGGAGTCAGTACCGTCACCACCCGAACATGGAGTCAGTACTGTCACCACCCCAACATGGAGTCAGTACCATCACCACCCCAGCATGGAGTCAGTACCGTCACCACCCGAACATGGAGTCAGTACCATCACTACCCCAGCACGGAGTCAGCACTGTCACCACCCCAGCACGGAGTCAGTACTGTCACCACCCGAACATGGAGTCAGTACCATCACTACCCCAGCATGGAGTCAGTACCGTCACCACCCCAGCATGGAGTCAGTACCGTCACCACCCCAGCATGCAGTCAGTACCGTCACCACCCCAACATGGAGTCAGTACTGTCACCACCCGAACATGGAGTCAGTACCATCACTACCCCATCATGGAGTCAGCACTGTCACCACCCCTGCATGGAGTCAGTACCGTCACCACCCCAGCATGGAGTCAGTACCGTCATCACCCCAGCATGGAGTCAGTACCGTCACTACCCCAGCATGGAGTCAGTACCTTCACCACCCCAGCACGGAGTCAGTACCGTCATCACCCCAACACGGAGTCAGTACCGTCATCACCCCAGCATGGAGTCAGTACCGTCACCACCCCAGCACGGAGTCAGTACCGTCATCACCCCAACACGGAGTCAGTACCGTCATCACCCCAGCATGGAGTCAGTACCGTCACCACCCCAGCATGGAGTCAGTACCGTCACCACCCCAGCATGGAGTCAGTACCGTCACCACACCAGCATGGAGCCAGTACTGTCACCACCCCAGCATGGAGTCAGCACTGTCACCACCCCAGCATGGAGTCAGTACTGTCACTACCCCAGCATGGAGTCAGTACTGTCACCACCCCAGCATGGAGTCAGCACTGTCACCACCCCAGCATGGAGTCAGTACTGTCACTACCCCAGCATGGAGTCAGTACTGTCACCACCCCAGCATGGAGTCAGTACCGTCATCACCCCAGCATGGAGTCAGTACCGTCACCACCTCAGCATGGAGTCAGTACCGTCACCACCCCAGCATGGAGTCAGTACTGTCACCACCCCAGCATGGAGTCAGTACCGTCACCACCCCAGCATGGAGTCAGCACTGTCACCACCCCAGCATGGAGTCAGTACCGTCACCACCCCAGCATGGAGTCAGTACGGTCACCACCTCAGCATGGAGTCAGTACCGTCACCACACCAGCATGGAGTCAGCACTGTCACCACCCCAGCATGGAGTCAGTACCGTCACCACCCCAGCATGGAGTCAGTACGGTCACCACCTCAGCATGGAGTCAGTACTGTCACCACCCCAGCATGAAGTCAGTACTGTCACCACCCCAGCATGGAGTCAGTACCGTCATCACCCCAGCATGGAGTCAGTACTGTCACCACCCCAGCATGGAGTCAGTACTGTCACCACCCCAGCATGGAGTCAGTACCGTCACCACCCCAGCATGGAGTCAGTACGGTCACCACCTCAGCATGGAGTCAGTACCGTCACCACACCAGCATGGAGTCAGTACTGTCACCACCCCAGCATGGAGTCAGTACCTCATCACCCCAGCATGGAGTCAGTACTGTCACCACCCCAGCATGGAGTCAGTACTGTCACCACCCCAGCATGGAGTCAGTACCGTCACCACCCCAGCATGGAGTCAGTACCGTCACCACCCCAGCATGGAGTCAGTACTGTCACCACCCCAGCATGGAGTCAGTACTGTCACCACCCCAACACGGAGTCAGTACTGTCACCACCCCAGCATGAAGTCAGTACTGTCACCACCCCAACATGGAGTCAGCACTGTCACCACCCCAGCATGGAGTCAGTACCGTCACCACCCCAACATGGAGTCAGTACTGTCACCACCCCAGCATGGAGTCAGTACCGTCACCACCCCAACACGGAGTCAGTACCGTCACCACCTCAGCATGGAGTCAGTACCGTCACCACCCCAGCATGGAGTCAGTACCGTCACCACCCCAGCATGGAGTCAGTACTGTCACCACCCCAGCATGGAGTCAGTACTGTCACCACCCCAACACGGAGTCAGTACTGTCACCACCCCAACACGGAGTCAATACCGTCACCACCTCAGCATGGAGTCAGTACCGTCACCACCCCAGCATGGAGTCAGTACCGTCACCACCCCAGCATGGAGTCAGTACCGTCACCACCCCAGCATGGAGTCAGTACTGTCACCACCCCAGCATGGAGTCAGTACCGTCACCACCCGAACATGGAGTCAGTACCATCACTACCCCAGCATGGAGTCAGTACTGTCACCACCCCAGCATGGAGTCAGTACTGTCACCACCCCAGCATGGAGTCAGTACTGTCACCACCCGAACATGGAGTCAGTACTGTCACCACCCCAACATGGAGTCAGTACCGTCACCACCCCAGCATGGAGTCAGTGCCGTCACCACCCCAGCATGCAGTCAGTACCGTCACCACCCCAACATTGAGTCAGTACTGTCACCACCCGAACATGGAGTCAGTACTGTCACCACCCGAACATGGAGTCAGTACCATCACTACCCCATCATGGAGTCAGCACTGTCACCACCCCAGCATGGAGTCAGTACCGTCACCACCCCAGCATGGAGTCAGTACCGTCATCACCCCAGCATGGAGTCAGTACCGTCACTACCCCAGCATGGAGTCAGTACCTTCACCACCCCAGCACGGAGTCAGTACCGTCATCACCCCAACACGGAGTCAGTACCGTCATCACCCCAGCATGGAGTCAGTACCGTCACCACCCCAGCACGGAGTCAGTACCGTCATCACCCCAACACGGAGTCAGTACCGTCATCACCCCAGCATGGAGTCAGTACCGTCACCACCCCAGCATGGAGTCAGTACCGTCACCACCCCAGCATGGAGTCAGTACCGTCACCACCCCAGCATGCAGTCAGTACGATCACCACCTCAGCATGGAGTCAGTACCGTCACCACACCAGCATGGAGTCAGTACTGTCACCACCCCAGCATGGAGTCAGCACTGTCACCACCCCAGCATGGAGTCAGTACTGTCACTACCCCAGCATGGAGTCAGTACTGTCACCACCCCAGCATGGAGTCAGTCCCGTCACCACCCCAGCATGGAGTCAGTACCGTCACCACCTCAGCATGGAGTCAGTACCGTCACCACCCCAGCATGGAGTCAGTACTGTCACCACCCCAGCACGGAGTCAGTACCGTCACCACCCCAACACGGAGTCAGTACCGTCACCACCCCAGCATGGAGTCAGTACCGTCACCACCCCAGCATGGAGTCAGTACTGTCACCACCCCAGCATGGAGTCAGTACTGTCACCACCCCAACACGGAGTGAGTACCGTCACCACACCAGCATGGAGTCAGTACTGTCACCACCCCAGCATGGAGTCAGTACTGTCACCACCCCAGCATGGAGTCAGTACCGTCACCACCCCAGCATGGAGTCAGTACTGTCACCACCCCAGCATGGAGTCAGTACTGTCACCACCCCAGCATGGAGTCAGTACTGTCACCACCCCAGCATGGAGTCAGTACTGTCACCACCCCAGCATGGAGTCAGTACTGTCACCACACCAGCATGGAGTCAGTACCGTCATCACCCCAGCATGGAGTCAGTACCGTCACCACCCCAGCATGGAGTCAGTACTGTCACCACCCCAGCATGGAGTCAGTACTGTCACCACCCCAACACGGAGTCAGTACTGTCACCACCCCAGCATGGAGTCAGTACCGTCACCACCCCAGCATGGAGACAGTACCGTCACCACCCCAGCATGGAGTCAGTACTGTCACCACCCGAACATGGAGTCAGTACTGTCACCACCCCAACATGGAGTCAGTACCATCACTACCCCAGCACGGAGTCAGCACTGTCACCACCCCAGCATGGAGTCAGTACCGTCACCACTCCAGCACGGAGTCAGTACTGTCACCACCCGAACATGGAGTCAGTACCATCACTACCCCAGCATGGAGTCAGTACCGTCACCACCCCAGCATGGAGTCAGTACTGTCACCACCCCAACATGGAGTCAGTACCATCACCACCCCAGCATGGAGTCAGTACTGTCACCACCCCAGCATGGAGTCAGTACTGTCACCACCCGAACATGGAGTCAGTACCATCACTACCCCAGCATGGAGTCAGTACCATCACCACCCCAGCATGGAGTCAGTACCATCACCACCCCAGCATGGAGTCAGTACCATCACCACCCCAGCATGGAGTCAGTACTGTCACCACCCCAGCATGGAGTCAGTACTGTCACCACCCCAGCATGGAGTCAGTACCGTCACCACCCCAGCATGGAGTCAGCACTGTCAGCACCCCAGCATGGAATCAGTACCGTCACCACCCCAGCATGGAGTCAGTACTGTCACCACCCCAGCATGGAGTCAGTACTGTCACCACCCCAGCATGGAGTCAGTACTGTCACCACCCCAGCATGGAGTCAGTACTGTCACCACCCCAGCATGGAATCAGTACCGTCACCACCCCAGCATGGAGTCAGTACTGTCACCACCCCAGCATGGAGTCAGTACCGTCATCACCCCAGCACGGAGTCAGTACCGTCATCACCCCAGCACGGAGTCAGTACTGTCACCACCCGAACATGGAGTCAGCACTGTCACTACCCCAGCACGGAGTCAGTACCGTCACCACTCCAGCACGGAGTCAGTACTGTCACCACCCCAGCATGGAGTCAGTACCGTCACCACCCCAGCACGGAGTCAGTACTGTCACCACCCCAGCATGGAGTCAGTACCGTCACCACCCCAGCACGGAGTCAGTACCGTCATCACCCCAGCATGGAGTCAGCACTGTCATCACCCCAGCATGGAGTCAGTACCGTCACCACCCCAGCATGGAGTCAGTACCGTCATCACCCCAGCATGGAGTCAGTACTGTCATCACCCCAGCATGGAGTCAGCACTGTCATCACCCCAGCATGGAGTCAGTACTGTCACCACCCCAGCATGGAGTCAGTACCGTCATCACCCCAGCATGGAGTCAGTACTGTCACCACCCCAGCATGGAGTCAGCACTGTCATCACCCCAGCATGGAGTCAGTACCGTCACCACCCCAGCATGGAGTCAGTACTGTCACCACCCCAGCACGGAGTCAGTACTGTCACCACCCCAGCATGGAGTCAGTACTGTCACCACCCCAGCATGGAGTCAGTACTGTCACCACCCCAGCATGGAGTCAGTACTGTCACCACCCCAGCATGGAGTCAGCACTGTCACCACCCCAGCATGGAGTCAGTACCGTCACCACCCCAGCATGGAGTCAGTACTGTCACCACCCCAGCATGGAGTCAGTACCGTCACCACCCCAGCATGGAGTCAGTACCGTCACCACCCCAGCATGGAGTCAGCACCGTCACCACCCCAGCATGGAGTCAGTACCGTCACCACCCCAGCATGGAGTCAGTACCGTCACCACCCCATTCATGGAGTCAGTACCGTCACCACCCCAGCATGGAGTCAGTACCGTCACCACCCCAGCATGGAGTCAGTACTGTCACCACCCCAGCATGGAGTCAGTACTGTCACCACCCCAACACGGAGTCAGTACCGTCACCACACCAGCATGGAGTCAGTACTGTCACCACCCCAGCATGGAGTCAGTACTGTCACCACCCCAGCATGGAGTCAGTACCGTCACCACCCCAGCATGGAGTCAGTACCGTCACCACCCCAGCATGGAGTCAGTACTGTCACCACCCCAGCATGGAGTCAGTACTGTCACCACCCCAACACGGAGTCAGTACTGTCACCACCCCAGCATGGAGTCAGTACCGTCACCACCCCAGCATGGAGTCAGTACCGTCACCACCCCAGCATGGAGTCAGTACCGTCACCACCCCAACACGGAGTCAGTACCGTCACCACCTCAGCATGGAGTCAGTACTGTCACCACCCCAGCATGGAGTCAGTACCGTCACCACCCCAGCATGGAGTCAGTACTGTCACCACCCCAGCATGGAGTCAGTACTGTCACCACGCCAACATGGAGTCAGTACTGTCACCACCCCAACATGGAGTCAGTACCATCACTACCCCAGCACGGAGTCAGCACTGTCACCACCCCAGCATGGAGTCAGTACCGTCACCACTCCAGCACGGAGTCAGTACTGTCACCACCCGAACATGGAGTCAGTACCATCACTACCCCAGCATGGAGTCAGTACCGTCACCACCCCAGCATGGAGTCAGTACCGTCACCACCCCAGCATGGAGTCAGTACCGTCACCACCCCAACATGGAGTCAGTACTGTCACCACCCGAACATGGAGTCAGTACCATCACTACCCCAGCACGGAGTCAGCACTGTCACCACCCCAGCATGGAGTCAGTACCATCACTACCCCAGCATGGAGTCAGTACCGTCACCACCCCAGCATGGAGTCAGTACCATCACTACCCCAACATGGAGTCAGTACTGTCACTACCCCAGCATGGAGTCAGTACTGTCACCACCCCAGCATGGAGTCAGTACTGTCACCACCCCAGCATGGAGTCAGTACCGTCACCACCCCAGCATGGAGTCAGCACTGTCACCACCCCAGCATGGAGTCAGTACTGTCACCACCCCAGCATGGAGTCAGTACCGTCACCATCCCAGCATGGAGTCAGTACTGTCACCACCCCAGCATGGAGTCAGTACCGTCACCATCCCAGCATGGAGTCAGTACTGTCACCACCCCAGCATGGAGTCAGTACCGTCACCACCCCAGCATGGAGTCAGTACCGTCATCACCCCAGCATGGAGTCAGTACCGTCACTACCCCAGCATGGAGTCAGTACCTTCACCACCCCAGCACGGAGTCAGTACCGTCATCACCCCAACACGGAGTCAGTACCGTCATCACCCCAGCATGGAGTCAGTACCTTCACCACCCCAGCACGGAGTCAGTACCGTCATCACCCCAACACGGAGTCAGTACCGTCATCACCCCAGCATGGAGTCAGTACCGTCACCACCCCAGCACGGAGTCAGTACCGTCACCACTCCAGCATGGAGTCAGTACCGTCATCACCCCAACACGGAGTCAGTACCGTCATCACCCCAGCATGGAGTCAGTACCGTCACCACCCCAGCATGGAGTCAGTACCGTCATCACCCCAGCACGGAGTCAGTACCGTCACCACCCCAGCATGGAGTCAGTACCGTCACCACCCCAGCATGGAGTCAGTTCCGTCACCACCCCAGCATGGAGTCAGTACGGTCACCACCTCAGCATGGAGTCAGTACCGTCACCACACCAGCATGGAGTCAGTACTGTCACCACCCCAGCATGGAGTCAGCACTGTCACCACCCCAGCATGGAGTCAGTACTGTCACTACCCCAGCATGGAGTCAGTACTGTCACCACCCCAGCATGGAGTCAGTACCGTCATCA
The DNA here is from genome assembly GCF_047496885.1 of Scyliorhinus torazame. NCBI lineage: Eukaryota > Metazoa > Chordata > Chondrichthyes > Carcharhiniformes > Scyliorhinidae > Scyliorhinus > Scyliorhinus torazame. Next base: position 92,207,153 of record NC_092714.1, on the reverse strand, counting down.
CCCCAGCATGGAGTCAGTACCGTCACCACCTCAGCATGGAGTCAGTACCGTCACCACCCCAGCATGGAGTCAGTACTGTCACCACCCCAGCATGGAGTCAGTACCGTCACCACCCCAGCATGGAGTCAGCACTGTCACCACCCCAGCATGGAGTCAGTACCGTCACCACCCCAGCATGGAGTCAGTACGGTCACCACCTCAGCATGGAGTCAGTACCGTCACCACACCAGCATGGAGTCAGCACTGTCACCACCCCAGCATGGAGTCAGTACCGTCACCACCCCAGCATGGAGTCAGTACGGTCACCACCTCAGCATGGAGTCAGTACCGTCACCACCCCAGCATGGAGTCAGTACTGTCACCACTCCAGCATGGAGTCAGTACGGTCACCACCCCAGCATGGAGTCAGCACTGTCACCACCCCAGCATGGAGTCAGTACCGTCACCACCCCAGCATGGAGTCAGTACGGTCACCACCTCAGCATGGAGTCAGCACTGTCACCACCCCAGCATGGAGTCAGTACCGTCACCACTCCAGCATGGAGTCAGTACTGTCACCACCCCAGCATGGAGTCAGTACTGTCACCACCCCAGCATGGAGTCAGTACCGTCACCACCCCAGCATGGAGTCAGTACGGTCACCACCTCAGCATGGAGTCAGTACCGTCACCACACCAGCATGGAGTCAGTACTGTCACCACCCCAGCATGGAGTCAGTACCGTCATCACCCCAGCATGGAGTCAGTACTGTCACCACCCCAGCATGGAGTCAGTACTGTCACCACCCCAGCATGGAGTCAGTACCGTCACCACCCCAGCATGGAGTCAGTACCGTCACCACCCCAGCATGGAGTCAGTACTGTCACCACCCCAGCATGGAGTCAGTACTGTCACCACCCCAACACGGAGTCAGTACCGTCACCACCCCAGCATGGAGTCAGTACCGTCACCACCCCAGCATGGAGTCAGTACTGTCACCACCCCAGCATGGAGTCAGTACTGTCACCACCCCAACACGGAGTCAGTACCGTCACCACACCAGCATGGAGTCAGTACTGTCACCACCCCAGCATGGAGTCAGTACTGTCACCACCCCAGCATGGAGTCAGTACCGTCACCACCCCAGCATGGAGTCAGTACCGTCACCACCCCAGCATGGAGTCAGTACTGTCACCACCCCAGCATGAAGTCAGTACCGTCACCACCCCAGCATGGAGTCAGTACTGTCACCACCCGAACATGGAGTCAGTACCATCACTACCCCAGCATGGAGTCAGTACTGTCACCACCCCAGCATGGAGTCAGTACCGTCACCACCCCAGCATGGAGTCAGTACTGTCACCACCCGAACATGGAGTCAGTACCATCACTACCCCAGCATGGAGTCAGTACTGTCACCACCCCAGCATGGAGTCAGTACTGTCACCACCCCAGCATGGAGTCAGTACTGTCACCACCCCAGCATGGAGTCAGTACCGTCACCACCCCAGCATGGAGTCAGTACTGTCACCACCCCAGCATGAAGTCAGTACTGTCACCACCCCAACATGGAGTCAGCACTGTCACCACCCCAGCATGGAGTCAGTACCGTCACCACCCCAGCATGGAGTCAGTACCGTCACCACCCCAGCATGGAGTCAGTACTGTCACCACCCGAACATGGAGTCAGTACCATCACTACCCCAGCATGGAGTCAGTACCATCACTACCCCAGCATGGAGTCAGTACTGTCACCACCCCAGCATGGAGTCAGTACTGTCACCACCCCAGCATGGAGTCAGTACTGTCATCACCCCAGCATGGAGTCAGTACTGTCACCACCCGAACATGGAGTCAGTACTGTCACCACCCCAACATGGAGTCAGTACCATCACCACCCCAGCATGGAGTCAGTACCGTCACCACCCGAACATGGAGTCAGTACCATCACTACCCCAGCACGGAGTCAGCACTGTCACCACCCCAGCACGGAGTCAGTACTGTCACCACCCGAACATGGAGTCAGTACCATCACTACCCCAGCATGGAGTCAGTACCGTCACCACCCCAGCATGGAGTCAGTACCGTCACCACCCCAGCATGCAGTCAGTACCGTCACCACCCCAACATGGAGTCAGTACTGTCACCACCCGAACATGGAGTCAGTACTGTCACCACCCCAGCATGGAGTCAGTACGGTCACCACCTCAGCATGGAGTCAGCACTGTCACCACCCCAGCATGGAGTCAGTACCGTCACCACTCCAGCATGGAGTCAGTACTGTCACCACCCCAGCATGGAGTCAGTACTGTCACCACCCCAGCATGGAGTCAGTACCGTCACCACCCCAGCATGGAGTCAGTACGGTCACCACCTCAGCATGGAGTCAGTACCGTCACCACACCAGCATGGAGTCAGTACTGTCACCACCCCAGCATGGAGTCAGTACCGTCATCACCCCAGCATGGAGTCAGTACTGTCACCACCCCAGCATGGAGTCAGTACTGTCACCACCCCAGCATGGAGTCAGTACCGTCACCACCCCAGCATGGAGTCAGTACCGTCACCACCCCAGCATGGAGTCAGTACTGTCACCACCCCAGCATGGAGTCAGTACTGTCACCACCCCAACACGGAGTCAGTACCGTCACCACCCCAGCATGGAGTCAGTACCGTCACCACCCCAGCATGGAGTCAGTACTGTCACCACCCCAGCATGGAGTCAGTACTGTCACCACCCCAACACGGAGTCAGTACCGTCACCACACCAGCATGGAGTCAGTACTGTCACCACCCCAGCATGGAGTCAGTACTGTCACCACCCCAGCATGGAGTCAGTACCGTCACCACCCCAGCATGGAGTCAGTACCGTCACCACCCCAGCATGGAGTCAGTACTGTCACCACCCCAGCATGAAGTCAGTACCGTCACCACCCCAGCATGGAGTCAGTACTGTCACCACCCGAACATGGAGTCAGTACCATCACTACCCCAGCATGGAGTCAGTACTGTCACCACCCCAGCATGGAGTCAGTACCGTCACCACCCCAGCATGGAGTCAGTACTGTCACCACCCGAACATGGAGTCAGTACCATCACTACCCCAGCATGGAGTCAGTACTGTCACCACCCCAGCATGGAGTCAGTACTGTCACCACCCCAGCATGGAGTCAGTACTGTCACCACCCCAGCATGGAGTCAGTACCGTCACCACCCCAGCATGGAGTCAGTACTGTCACCACCCGAACATGGAGTCAGTACCATCACTACCCCAGCATGGAGTCAGTACCATCACTACCCCAGCATGGAGTCAGTACTGTCACCACCCCAGCATGGAGTCAGTACTGTCACCACCCCAGCATGGAGTCAGTACTGTCATCACCCCAGCATGGAGTCAGTACTGTCACCACCCGAACATGGAGTCAGTACCATCACCACCCCAGCATGGAGTCAGTACCGTCACCACCCGAACATGGAGTCAGTACCATCACTACCCCAGCACGGAGTCAGCACTGTCACCACCCCAGCACGGAGTCAGTACTGTCACCACCCGAACATGGAGTCAGTACCATCACTACCCCAGCATGGAGTCAGTACCGTCACCACCCCAGCATGGAGTCAGTACCGTCACCACCCCAGCATGCAGTCAGTACCGTCACCACCCCAACATGGAGTCAGTACTGTCACCACCCGAACATGGAGTCAGTACTGTCACCACCCCAGCATGGAGTCAGTACCGTCACCACCCCAGCATGGAGTCAGTACCGTCATCACCCCAGCATGGAGTCAGTACCGTCACTACCCCAGCATGGAGTCAGTACCTTCACCACCCCAGCACGGAGTCAGTACCGTCATCACCCCAACACGGAGTCAGTACCGTCATCACCCCAGCATGGAGTCAGTACCGTCACCACCCCAGCATGGAGTCAGTACGGTCACCACCTCAGCATGGAGTCAGTACCGTCACCACACCAGCATGGAGTCAGTACTGTCACCACCCCAGCATGGAGTCAGTACCGTCATCACCCCAGCATGGAGTCAGTACTGTCACCACCCCAGCATGGAGTCAGTACTGTCACCACCCCAGCATGGAGTCAGTACCGTCACCACCCCAGCATGGAGTCAGTACCGTCACCACCCCAGCATGGGGTCAGTACTGTCACCACCCCAGCATGGAGTCAGTACTGTCACCACCCCAACACGGAGTCAGTACCGTCACCACCCCAGCATGGAGTCAGTACCGTCACCACCCCAGCATGGAGTCAGTACTGTCACCACCCCAGCATGGAGTCAGTACTGTCACCACCCCAACACGGAGTCAGTACCGTCACCACACCAGCATGGAGTCAGTACTGTCACCACCCCAGCATGGAGTCAGTACTGTCACCACCCCAGCATGGAGTCAGTACCGTCACCACCCCAGCATGGAGTCAGTACCGTCACCACCCCAGCATGGAGTCAGTACTGTCACCACCCCAGCATGAAGTCAGTACTGTCACCACCCCAACATGGAGTCAGCACTGTCACCACCCCAGCATGGAGTCAGTACCGTCACCACCCCAGCATGGAGTCAGTACTGTCACCACCCCAGCATGGAGTCAGTACTGTCACCACCCCAACACGGAGTCAGTACTGTCACCACCCCAGCATGGAGTCAGTACCGTCACCACCCCAGCATGGAGTCAGTACCGTCACCACCCCAGCATGGAGTCAGTACTGTCACCACCCCAGCATGGAGTCAGTACTGTCACCACCCGAACATGGAGTCAGTACCATCACTACCCCAGCATGGAGTCAGTACTGTCACCACCCCAGCATGGAGTCAGTACTGTCACCACCCCAGCATGGAGTCAGTACTGTCACCACCCCAGCATGGAGTCAGTACTGTCACCACCCCAGCATGGAGTCAGTACCGTCACCACCCGAACATGGAGTCAGTACTGTCACCACCCCAACATGGAGTCAGTACCATCACCACCCCAGCATGGAGTCAGTACCGTCACCACCCGAACATGGAGTCAGTACCATCACTACCCCAGCACGGAGTCAGCACTGTCACCACCCCAGCACGGAGTCAGTACTGTCACCACCCGAACATGGAGTCAGTACCATCACTACCCCAGCATGGAGTCAGTACCGTCACCACCCCAGCATGGAGTCAGTACCGTCACCACCCCAGCATGCAGTCAGTACCGTCACCACCCCAACATGGAGTCAGTACTGTCACCACCCGAACATGGAGTCAGTACCATCACTACCCCATCATGGAGTCAGCACTGTCACCACCCCTGCATGGAGTCAGTACCGTCACCACCCCAGCATGGAGTCAGTACCGTCATCACCCCAGCATGGAGTCAGTACCGTCACTACCCCAGCATGGAGTCAGTACCTTCACCACCCCAGCACGGAGTCAGTACCGTCATCACCCCAGCATGGAGTCAGTACTGTCACCACCCCAGCATGGAGTCAGTACTGTCACCACCCCAGCATGGAGTCAGTACCGTCACCACCCCAGCATGGAGTCAGTACGGTCACCACCTCAGCATGGAGTCAGTACCGTCACCACACCAGCATGGAGTCAGTACTGTCACCACCCCAGCATGGAGTCAGTACCTCATCACCCCAGCATGGAGTCAGTACTGTCACCACCCCAGCATGGAGTCAGTACTGTCACCACCCCAGCATGGAGTCAGTACCGTCACCACCCCAGCATGGAGTCAGTACCGTCACCACCCCAGCATGGAGTCAGTACTGTCACCACCCCAGCATGGAGTCAGTACTGTCACCACCCCAACACGGAGTCAGTACTGTCACCACCCCAGCATGAAGTCAGTACTGTCACCACCCCAACATGGAGTCAGCACTGTCACCACCCCAGCATGGAGTCAGTACCGTCACCACCCCAACATGGAGTCAGTACTGTCACCACCCCAGCATGGAGTCAGTACCGTCACCACCCCAACACGGAGTCAGTACCGTCACCACCTCAGCATGGAGTCAGTACCGTCACCACCCCAGCATGGAGTCAGTACCGTCACCACCCCAGCATGGAGTCAGTACTGTCACCACCCCAGCATGGAGTCAGTACTGTCACCACCCCAACACGGAGTCAGTACTGTCACCACCCCAACACGGAGTCAATACCGTCACCACCTCAGCATGGAGTCAGTACCGTCACCACCCCAGCATGGAGTCAGTACCGTCACCACCCCAGCATGGAGTCAGTACCGTCACCACCCCAGCATGGAGTCAGTACTGTCACCACCCCAGCATGGAGTCAGTACCGTCACCACCCGAACATGGAGTCAGTACCATCACTACCCCAGCATGGAGTCAGTACTGTCACCACCCCAGCATGGAGTCAGTACTGTCACCACCCCAGCATGGAGTCAGTACTGTCACCACCCGAACATGGAGTCAGTACTGTCACCACCCCAACATGGAGTCAGTACCGTCACCACCCCAGCATGGAGTCAGTGCCGTCACCACCCCAGCATGCAGTCAGTACCGTCACCACCCCAACATTGAGTCAGTACTGTCACCACCCGAACATGGAGTCAGTACTGTCACCACCCGAACATGGAGTCAGTACCATCACTACCCCATCATGGAGTCAGCACTGTCACCACCCCAGCATGGAGTCAGTACCGTCACCACCCCAGCATGGAGTCAGTACCGTCATCACCCCAGCATGGAGTCAGTACCGTCACTACCCCAGCATGGAGTCAGTACCTTCACCACCCCAGCACGGAGTCAGTACCGTCATCACCCCAACACGGAGTCAGTACCGTCATCACCCCAGCATGGAGTCAGTACCGTCACCACCCCAGCACGGAGTCAGTACCGTCATCACCCCAACACGGAGTCAGTACCGTCATCACCCCAGCATGGAGTCAGTACCGTCACCACCCCAGCATGGAGTCAGTACCGTCACCACCCCAGCATGGAGTCAGTACCGTCACCACCCCAGCATGGAGTCAGTACGATCACCACCTCAGCATGGAGTCAGTACCGTCACCACACCAGCATGGAGTCAGTACTGTCACCACCCCAGCATGGAGTCAGCACTGTCACCACCCCAGCATGGAGTCAGTACTGTCACTACCCCAGCATGGAGTCAGTACTGTCACCACCCCAGCATGGAGTCAGTACCGTCACCACCCCAGCATGGAGTCAGTACCGTCACCACCTCAGCATGGAGTCAGTACCGTCACCACCCCAGCATGGAGTCAGTACTGTCACCACCCCAGCACGGAGTCAGTACCGTCACCACCCCAACACGGAGTCAGTACCGTCACCACCCCAGCATGGAGTCAGTACCGTCACCACCCCAGCATGGAGTCAGTACTGTCACCACCCCAGCATGGAGTCAGTACTGTCACCACCCCAACACGGAGTGAGTACCGTCACCACACCAGCATGGAGTCAGTACTGTCACCACCCCAGCATGGAGTCAGTACTGTCACCAACCCAGCATGGAGTCAGTACCGTCACCACCCCAGCATGGAGTCAGTACTGTCACCACCCCAGCATGGAGTCAGTACTGTCACCACCCCAGCATGGAGTCAGTACTGTCACCACCCCAGCATGGAGTCAGTACTGTCACCACCCCAGCATGGAGTCAGTACTGTCACCACACCAGCATGGAGTCAGTACCGTCATCACCCCAGCATGGAGTCAGTACCGTCACCACCCCAGCATGGAGTCAGTACTGTCACCACCCCAGCATGGAGTCAGTACTGTCACCACCCCAACACGGAGTCAGTACTGTCACCACCCCAGCATGGAGTCAGTACCGTCACCACCCCAGCATGGAGACAGTACCGTCACCACCCCAGCATGGAGTCAGTACTGTCACCACCCGAACATGGAGTCAGTACTGTCACCACCCCAACATGGAGTCAGTACCATCACTACCCCAGCACGGAGTCAGCACTGTCACCACCCCAGCATGGAGTCAGTACCGTCACCACTCCAGCACGGAGTCAGTACTGTCACCACCCGAACATGGAGTCAGTACCATCACTACCCCAGCATGGAGTCAGTACCGTCACCACCCCAGCATGGAGTCAGTACTGTCACCACCCCAACATGGAGTCAGTACCATCACCACCCCAGCATGGAGTCAGTACTGTCACCACCCCAGCATGGAGTCAGTACTGTCACCACCCGAACATGGAGTCAGTACCATCACTACCCCAGCATGGAGTCAGTACCATCACCACCCCAGCATGGAGTCAGTACCATCACCACCCCAGCATGGAGTCAGTACCATCACCACCCCAGCATGGAGTCAGTACTGTCACCACCCCAGCATGGAGTCAGTACTGTCACCACCCCAGCATGGAGTCAGTACCGTCACCACCCCAGCATGGAGTCAGCACTGTCACCACCCCAGCATGGAGTCAGTACCGTCACCACCCCAGCATGGAGTCAGTACTGTCACCACCCCAGCATGGAGTCAGTACTGTCACCACCCCAGCACGGAGTCAGTACCGTCATCACCCCAGCACGGAGTCAGTACCGTCATCACCCCAGCACGGAGTCAGTACTGTCACCACCCGAACATGGAGTCAGCACTGTCACTACCCCAGCACGGAGTCAGTACCGTCACCACCCCAGCATGGAGTCAGTACCGTCACCACCCCAGCATGGAGTCAGTACCGTCACCACCCCAGCACGGAGTCAGTACTGTCACCACCCCAGCATGGAGTCAGTACTGTCACCACCCCAGCACGGAGTCAGTACCGTCATCACCCCAGCATGGAGTCAGCACTGTCATCACCCCAGCATGGAGTCAGTACCGTCACCACCCCAGCATGGAGTCAGTACCGTCATCACCCCAGCATGGAGTCAGTACTGTCATCACCCCAGCATGGAGTCAGCACTGTCATCACCCCAGCATGGAGTCAGTACTGTCACCACCCCAGCATGGAGTCAGTACCGTCATCACCCCAGCATGGAGTCAGTACTGTCACCACCCCAGCATGGAGTCAGCACTGTCATCACCCCAGCATGGAGTCAGTACCGTCACCACCCCAGCATGGAGTCAGTACTGTCACCACCCCAGCACGGAGTCAGTACTGTCACCACCCCAGCATGGAGTCAGTACTGTCACCACCCCAGCATGGAGTCAGTACCGTCACCACCCCAGCATGGAGTCAGTACTGTCACCACTCCAGCATGGAGTCAGCACTGTCACCACCTCAGCATGGAGTCAGTACTGTCACCACTCCAGCACGGAGTCAGCACTGTCACCACCCCAGCATGGAGTCAGTACTGTCACCACCCCAGCATGGAGTCAGTACCGTCATCACCCCAGCATGGAGTCAGCACTGTCATCACCCCAGCATGGAGTCAGTACCGTCACCACCCTAGCATGGAGTCAGTACTGTCACCACCCCAGCATGGAGTCAGCACTGTCGTCACCCCAGCATGGAGTCAGTACCGTCACCACCCTAGCACGGAGTCAGTACCGTCACCACCCCAACATGGAGTCAGTACTGTCACCACCCCAGCATGGAGTCAGCACCGTCACCACTCCAGCATGGAGTCAGTACCGTCACCACTCCAGCATGGAGTCAGTACTGTCACCACCCCAGCATGGAGTCAGTACCGTCACCACCCCAACATGGAGTCAGTACCGTCACCACCCCAACATGGAGTCAGTACCGTCACCACCCCAACATGGAGTCAGTACCGTCACCACCCCAGCACGGAGTCAGTACCGTCACCACCCCAACATGGAGTCAGTACCGTCACCACCCCAGCATGGAGTCAGTACTGTCACCACCCCAGCATGGAGTCAGTACTGTCACCACCCCAACACGGAGTCAGTACCGTCACCACCCTAGCACGGAGTCAGTACTGTCACCACCCCAGCATGGAGTCAGTACTGTCACCACCCCAGCATGGAGTCAGTACTGTCACCACCCCAGCACGGAGTCAGTACTGTCACCACCCCAGCATGGAGTCAGTACTGTCACCACCCCAACATGGAGTCAGTACTGTCACCACCCCAACATGGAGTCAGTACCGTCACCACCCCAGCATGGAGTCAGTACTGTCACCACCCCAGCATGGAGTCAGTACCGTCACCACCCCAGCATGGAGTCAGTACTGTCACCACACCAGCATGGAGTCAGTACTGTCACCACCCCAGCATGGAGTCAGTACTGTCACCACCCCAGCATGGAGTCAGTACTGTCACCACCCCAGCATGGAGTCAGTACTGTCACCACCCCAGCATGGAGTCAGTACTGTCATCACCCCAGCATGGAGTCAGTACCGTCACCACCCCAACATGGAGTCAGCACTGTCACCACCCCAACATGGAGTCAGTACTGTCACTACCCCAGCATGGAGTCAGCACTGTCACCACCCCAACATGGAGTCAGCACTGTCACCACCCCAACATGGAGTCAGCACTGTCACCACCTCAGCATGGAGTCAGTACCGTCACCACCCCAACATGGAGTCAGTACCGTCACCACCCCAACATGGAGTCAGCACTGTCACCACCTCAGCATGGAGTCAGTACCGTCACCACCCCAACATGGAGTCAGTACCGTCACCACCCCAACATGGAGTCAGTACTGTCACCACCTCAGCACGGAGTCAGTACCGTCACCACCCCAACATGGAGTCAGTACCGTCACCACCCCAACATGGAGTCAGTACCGTCACCACCCCAGCATGGAGTCAGTACCTTTAAGAAAGGAGTCAGTACCTTTAAGAAAGAAGGACAGAAGGAAATAGCGTTTTAATGCCCAGCAATGATTTCAGAAATATATATTGTCTAATTCCTCTTTGCAATATTCAAAATACGAAGAACAATAAACCCTTTGCAGGTTTTTGAATGTAATATGAAATCTTATACCAAATATATTGTGCAAATCAGTGGTCATAAGCTCACATGAAAGAAAGTAAACCTCTGTATCTAAAAAATGTAAAATGTCATGGAACCTTTCATCACATAATTTCCTCCAGCACAATAACTGTTGGCCGTCCTATAGAACTAATTGGCGTATAATTTGCTGTCAAAATGGTGAGGCTCATCGGGCTGTTTTTTACGTCGAAATGCTGCAATAATTTCAGACAGGAAACAGATGTGCTGTTAAATACAGAAATCCAAATGTGATACTCCACTGTCAAATTGGCAGAAACATCCTCATCCTCAGCCTCAGCACTGATATGCATTGAATGATGTGAAGGCGCGACATTTGTACGGTACATACCAACTAAACCGTCCAAAGAAAGTTATTGGACGTGATCTAACGGCCGCATTGCACCCGGCGTGGATCGGAGTGAGCTGGTTAAATGATGGGAGAGGCCAAAATTAGGATCCGCACCGGATGCGGATAGGTTTCCGAGCAAATCGGCTCACTCCCGTCGGTGAAATCTGCACCCCATTTAGACGTGGCAAGGAATTTATCACCAATTAAGACGAATCTCCATTTTGTTAAGGGAACGGGGCCCCCTATCTAATGGGCTCTGATGATCTAATCGGCTCCCCGATTAGTCATGCAGGCATTTTTTAGCACACCTGTTTAAAAACATGAAGCAAGTGCAATAGCTGCTATGGGGATCGGAAGAGGTGAGTAGCTGTCTTTGAAATTGGGCAATCAGCTGATTATTGGTCTGTGGTAGTATGCATTAGGGGTCATGTGAAACTGTGAAGCCGTGATGTCATTGGCTGACAGATCCCGGGTCCTGGTTGGACGTTGACCTCCAGCTCCGCCCTGAAGGCGGAATATAAGTACCTGGAGTCCTCCCCCGCAGGCAGTCTACTACTGAACTGTGGGGGAACAGTCACGCTTAATAAAGCCTCATCGACTTCACTCTATTCGTCTCTCGGAGTCTTTGTGCGCTACAATTTATTAAGCGTGACTAAAGGACTATGGAGCTCAGGATCATCCCGGAATGCCTGAGGATCAGCCCCCACGCAGTGAACGCGGCAGCAGCTTTCAAGCACTGGCAGACTTGTTTCGAGGCCTCCCTCAGAACGGCCACCGGCCGGGTCACAGAAGACCAAAAACTACAGGTCCTGCACTCGAGGTTAAGCACGGAGATTTTCTCTCTCATCGAAGACGCAGAGGATTTCCAGACGGCGTTCGCAGCACTAAAAAGTCTCTATGTCCGTCCAGTAAACCAGATCTACGCTCGCTATCAACTCGCAACGAGACGGCAAAGTCCCGGAGAATCGATAGATGAATTCTACACCGCGCTACTAATTTTGGGACGAGCCTGCAGCTGCCCGCCGGTGAACGCAAATGAACACACGGACATGTTAATGCGCGATGCTTTTGTGGCAGGTATGAACTCCTCCCAAATCCGCCAAAGACTTCTAGAAAAAGAGTCGCTAGGACTCTCAGAGGCACGGGCCCTAGCAGCCTCCCTCGACGTGGCCGCGCGAAATGCCCGCGCCTACAGCCCCGACCGCGCGGCAGCCCATTGGGCTCCGTACGCACCCGTCGCGACAAACCCACCCCCCGCCCCCAGACACCCCACAGGCTTGCGTGGTCCAAACGCCAAGTCGCACCGGGGAGCCCGCTGCTATTTCTGCGGCCAGGCGAAACACCCCCGGCAGCGCTGCCCGGCCCGCGCAGCGATCTGTAAGAGCTGCGGGAAAAAGGGCCATTTCGCGGCTGTGTGCCGGTCCCGCGAGGTCGCCGCTGTCCCGGGAAAACAGGGAGCCCTGCACGCCGTTTACGCTCCCCAACCCCCCCAGCGCCCCATGTACGACCCGCAGGCGCAACCACTCTGGGTCCCGACCACCGCTCTCCCAGGAGAACAGGGAGCCCTGCACGCCTTTTACGCTCCCCAACCCCCCCCCGCGCCCCATGTATGACCTGCCGGCGCTACCACTTTGGGTCCCGGCCACCGCTGTCCCCAGAGAAGAGGGAGTCCTGCGTGTTCCCAACGCTCCCCAAACCCCCCAGCGCCCCATGTGCGACCCGCAGGCGCCGCCATTTTGGGTCCCGGCCACCACGAGGGGAGGAAGGACGCCACCATCTTGGACCACCCCAGACCTGTGCGACGCAGGGGGGGCGGCCATTTTGTCCAACCCCGCCGCCATCTTGTGACCCCCCAGCCATGTGCGATGCATGGGGGCAGCCATCTTGTTCACCCCCGACGCCATCTTGGACGGCAACAACGGACCCCAGTGTCGACGGCTCCACGGGGTTCGAAGAAGACGCTCAACCACTACAACCACGTCTGGCTTCAATGACGCTGGACCAAGCTCGGCCCCGGACGCTCCAGACGACGACGACAACGGTGCTGATAAACGGGCACGAGACACCATGCCTAGTCGACTCCGGGAGCACGGAGAGCTTTATCCACCCCGACACGGTAAGACGCTGTTCCTTGACCATCCATCCCAGCGCACAAAAGATTTCCCTAGCTGCAGGATCCCACTCCGTACAGATCAAAGGCTTCTGCATAGTTACCCTGACGGTGCAAGGGAGGGAGTTCAAAAACTACAGGCTCTACGTCCTTCCCCAACTCTGCGCCCCCACATTACTGGGATTAGACTTCCAGTGCAATCTACAGAGCCTAACCTTCAAATTCGGCGGCCCAATACCCCCACTCACTATCTGCGGCCTTGCAACCCTCAAGGTTCAACCCCCATCCTTGTTTGCAAACCTCACCCCGGATTGCAAACCCGTCGCCACTAGGAGCAGACGGTACAGCGCCCAGGACCGGACCTTCATTCGGTCCGAAGTCCAGCGGCTACTAAAGGAAGCCATACTATAATCCAGGCCAGCAATAGTCCCTGGAGAGCACAGGTGGTAGTAGTAAAGACAGGGGAGAAGCAAAGGATGGTCATAGACTATAGCCAGACCATCAACAGGTACACACAACTAGACGCGTACCCTCTCCCCCGCATATCCGACATGGTCAATCGGATTGCCCAATATAAGGTCTTCTCCACCGTGGACCTCAAGTCCGCCTACCATCAGCTCCCCATCCGCCCAAGTGACCGCAAGTACAGCCTTCGAGGCAGACGGGCGATTATACCATTTCCTAAGGGTCCCATTTGGTGTCACAAACGGGGTCTCGGTCTTCCAACGAGAGATGGACCGAATGGTTGATCAACACGGGTTACGGGCCACGTTCCCGTATCTCGACAATGTGACCATCTGCGGCCACGATCAGCAGGACCACGACGCCAACCTCCAAAAATTCCTCCAGACCGCTAAAGCCTTGAACCTCACGTACAACGAGGACAAGTGCGTCTTTAGCACAAACCGGCTAGCCATTCTGGGCTACGTAGTGCGCAATGGGATAATAGGCCCCCACCCCGAACGTATGCGCGCCCTCATGGAATTTCCCCTCCCGCACTGCTCAAAAGCCCTAAAACGCTGCCTGGGGTTCTTTTCATACTACCCCCAGTGGGTCCCCAAGTACGCAGACAAGGCCCGCCCCCTAATACAGACCACGACCTTCCCTCTGTCGACAGAGGCTTGCCAGGCCTTCAGCCGCATCAAAGCGGATATCGCAAAGGCCACGATGCGCGCCATCGACGAGTCCCTCCCCTTCCAGGTCGAGAGCGACGCCTCCGACGTAGCTCTAGCGGCCACCCTTAACCAAGCGGGCAGACCCGTGGCCTTTTTCTCCCGAACCCTCCACGCTTCAGAAATCCGCCACTCCTCAGTGGAGAAGGAAGCCCAAGCCATAGTGGTAGCTGTGCGACATTGGAGGCATAACCTTGCCGGCAGGAGATTCACTCTCCTCACTGACCAACAGTTGGTAGCCTTCATGTTCGATAATGCACAGCGGGGCAAAATCAAAAACGACAAGATCTTAAGGTGGAGGATCGAGCTCTCCACCTTCAACTACGAGATCTTGTATCGTCCCGGAAAGCTGAACGAGCCATCCGATGCCCTATCCCGCGGCACATGTGCCAACGCACAAATTAACCGCCTCCAAACCCTCCACGAGGACCTCTGCCACCCGGGGGTCACTCGGTTCTACCACTTTATTAAGTCCCGCAACCTCCCATACTCTTTAGAGGAGGTCCGTACAGTCACAAGGGACTGCCACATCTGCGCAGAGTGCAAACCACATTTTTTCATCCGGATGGTGCGCACCTGATTAAGGCTTCCCGCCCCTTTGAACGCCTTAGTCTGGATTTCAAAGGAGCCCTCCCCTCCACCGACCGCAACATATACTTCCTTAATGTGGTGGACGAGTACTCCCGCTTCCCATTCGCCATCCCCTGCTCTGACATGACCGCGGCCACAGTCATTAAAGCCCTGAACACCATATTCACACTGTTCGGTTGCCCCGCATACGTCCACAGCGACAGGGGGTCCTCCTTCATGAGTGATGAGCTGCGCCAGTTCCTGCTCAGCAACGGTATAGCCTCGAGCAGGACGACCAGCTACAACCCCCGGGGGAACGGGCAAGTAGAGAGGGAGAACGGCACGGTCTGGAAGACCGTCCTACTGGCCCTACGGTCCAGGGACCTCCCAGTTTCACGGTGGCAGGAGGTCCTCCCGGACGCCCTCCACTCCATCCGGTCACTACTGTGCACTAGCACTAACCAAACGCCTCATGAGCGCCTCCTTGTCTTCCCCAGGAAGTCCTCCTCTGGAACGTCGCTGCCGACCTGGCTGGCGGCCCCAGGACCCATCTTGCTCCGAAAACATGTGCGGGCGCACAAGTCGGACCCGTTGGTCAAAAGGGTCCTCCTTCACGCGAACCCGCAGTACGCTTACGTGGAGTACCCCGACGGCCGACAGGACACGGTCTCCCTGCGAGATCTGGCGCCCGCCGGCAACACACACACCCCCCCGACACCAATCACCCAACCCCCCCCTTCCTGCCACCGCCGCACCCCGCGACCGCCCCCTTCCCAGGAGGATCGGTCCTCCTCCCAGGCCCGACCAGGAACGAAGCCCAAGCTGAAACCGTAAGGCTCCCGGAGACGACAACACCGGAACAAGCACCACACCACCACCGGGGCCGAAGCGATCGACACGGACGACCAGACCGCCCGACCGACTCGTGGCGTCGATCTAACAGTACAATATGTGGACTTTTAACGAGAACATTTTGTCTTTTCCTGACGATTACTGTATATAGTTTGAAACAAAAAAAAAACCTTGTACATACTGTAATAACATGCGAAAGTTTTCCTCCCAGGACCAGCCTTGTAAACCCTTACCACCATGCGAAGCATCACCCCGCCGGGTTCATTTTTAACAAGGGGTGAATGTGGTAGTATGCATTAGGGGTCATGTGGGACTGTGAAGCCGTGATGTCATTGGCTGACAGATCCCGGGTCCTGGTTGGACGTTGACCTCTAGCTCCGCCCTGAAGGCGGAGTATAAGTACCTGGAGTCCTCCCCCGCAGGCAGTCTACTACTGAACTGCGGGGGAACAGTCACGCTTACTAAAGACTCATCGACTTCAGTCTATTCGTCTCTCGGAGTCTTTGTGCGCTACATGGTCTCTCACCCTCTCCAATTCCTACAGATATCACATTATGGGTGACATTGTGGACCCTGCAGCAGCTGCACTCGCAGTGGTGGTGGCAGCCCAGGTGGCCACTAGCTGGAGAAGGCAGTGGCAGCAGCACCAACAAAGACTTGAGGTGGCACCCCATGTGCAGGGGCCCACGCCACAGCCTGAGAATCTGGTCGCCCATCAGGCCAGGGAGGGACCCAGAGGGGGAAGTTGGCAACAGCCTAAGGTATACAGATGTCCCTGGTCTTTCGAGGAGCTGTCGGACAGCATGTGCCACAGGGGGCTCCGCCTCAACAAGGGGATGGTGCGGCACCTGTGCTATTACGCCTCAGGTTCATTCCAGGGCTCGAATGGGGACTTGTGTGGCATATCCCAACCTACAGCCCACAGGTGCATCCGTGAAGTCACGGATGCCAGTTTGGAGGCGTAAGCCTCTGGCCAGGCTGGTAACGTGGAACGTCCGGGGACTGAATGGGCTGGTTAAAAGGACACAGGTGTTCACGCACCTCAGGAGCTTGAAAGCAGTGGTGGTCTTTCTGTAGGAGACGCACCTCCGTGTGAAGGACCACGTTGGGTTAAGGAAGGGGTGTGTCAGGCAGGTTTTTCACTCTGGGTTTGATTTGAAATGGAACGAAGTGCCGATTTTAATAGCAAAGAAATGGGATTTGTGAGTACGAAGAAGATGAGGGATCCGGGTGGGAGATATGTGATTGTGAGTGGGATATTGGAAGGAGCACCGATGGTGTTGGTAAATGTGTATGCCCCAAATTGGGATGATGTGGGTTTTATGAGGGGGTTGCTGGCCACGCACCAGTTGATCATGGGAGGAGATTTTAACTGTGTCCTGGAGCATATCGTGGATAGGTCGAGCCCCAAGTCGATGGGTAGGGTATGAATGGCAAGGGAGTTGGGAGGGTTTATGGAGAGGATGGGTATGGTGGAACCATTGCATTTTCAGAACCCGGGGGAAGGGAGTATTCCTTATTTTCACACGTCCATAAGGTGTATTCGAGGATTGATTACTTTGAAGTGAGTCGGGAGATTTTGGTTGGCGTGGAGGGGGCAGAGTATGCGGGGATAGTTATCTCAGACCATGCGCTACACTGGCTGGAGATTCGGTTTAGAACAGGACGAGAGCAGAGGCCGGGGTGGAGGTTTCACTCAGGTTGTTGGCGGATGGAGGTTTTTGTGATGAGGTGCGGGCAGCGATTAAGGAGTATGTGGAGGTCCCAGGTTCGATCCTGGCTCTGGATTGGATTGGATTGGATTTGTTTATTGTCATGTGTACAGAGGTACAGTGAAAAGTATTTTTTTGCGAGCAGCTCAACAAATCATTAAGTACATGGGAATAAAAGGGAATAAAAGAAAATACATAATAGGGCAACGTAAGGTATACGATGTAACTACATAAGCGCCGGCATCGGATGAAGCATACAGGGTGTAGTGTTAATGAGGTCAGTCCATAAGAGGGTCATTTAGGAGTCTGGTAACAGCGGGGAAGAAGCTGTTTTTGAGTCTGTTTGTGCGTGTTCTCAGACTTCTGTATCTCCTCCCCGATGGAAGAAGTTGGAAGTGTGAGTAAGCTGGGTGGGAGGGGTCTTTCATTATGCTGCCCGCTTTCCCCAGGCAGTGGGAGGTGTAGATGGAGTCAATGGATGGGAGGCAGGTTCGTGTGATGGACTGCGCGGTGTTCACGACTCTCTGAAGTTTCTTGCGGTCCTGGGCCGAGCAGTTGCCATACCAGGCTGTGATGCTTTCTATGGTGCATTTGTAAAAGCTGGTAAGGATTAATGTGGACATGCCGAATTTCCTTAGTTTCCTGAGGAAGTATACGTGCTGTTGTTTTCTTGGTGGTAGCGTCGATGTGGGTGGACCAGGACAGATGTTTGGAGATGTACACCTCTAGGAATTTGAAACTGCTAACCATCTCCACCTCGGCCTCGTTGATGCTGACAGTACTTTGCTTCCTGAAGTCAATGACCAGCTCTTTAGTTTTGCTGGCATTGAGGGAGAGATTGTTGTTGCTGCACCACTCCACTAGGTTCTCTATCTCCCTCCTGTATTCTGATTCGTCGTTATTCGAGATCCGGCCCACTATGGTCAGCAAACTTGTAGATGGAGTTGGAACCAAATTTTGCCACGCAGTCGTGTGTGTACAGGGAGTAGAGTAGGGGGCTAAGTACGCAGCCTTGCAGGGCTCCGTATTGAGGACTATTGTGTAGGAGGTGTTGTTGTTTATTCTTACTGCCTGGGTCACTGTTCGTGTGGCGTTTGCATATTCTCCCCGTGTTTGCATGGGTTTCGCCTCCACAACCCAAAGATGTGCAGGCTAGATGGATTGGCCATGCTACATTGCCCCTTATTTGGAAAAAATGAATTGGGTACTCTAAATTTAAAAAGAAAAGGGAGGTGGCAGCAGCCATTTTTTGGGAAGCACTAAAGGCAGTGGTCCGGGGGAGGAATTATTTCATTTAAGGCTCGTGCGGATAGGGAAAGGAGGGAATAACATGACAGTTTAGTGAGCGAGATAGAGGAGGTGGGCAGGGAATATTCGAGGATGCCCACCGTGGAAGGATTGGCGAGGAGGAAAAAGTTGCAAAGGCAGTTTGACAGGCTGACAACGGGGAGGGCGGTAGGGCAACTGCATAGGGCGATAGGGGTGCAATATGAGTATCGGGAGAAAGCGAGCCGCATGCTGCGGAAGCAGGCTGCGTCCAGGGAAATACTGATGGCATGGACTGGGGCTGGGGATGTGGTGTCGGTGCCAGGGGAGATGAACGAGGCGTTTGGGAAACACTACCAGGGACTTTGCAGACCCGAGGGGCGAGGAGGGGGACATGGGGCGGATTCTGGACGAGCTAGAATTTTTCCAGTTGGAGGAAGAAAAGAGGCAGGCGTTGGAGGAGCCCCTGGGGCTGAGGGAGATGCTGGATAGAATCAGGGGTATGAAGGAGGGGAAGGCCCCTGGGCCGGATGGGTACCTGGGGTAATTTTAGAAGGAATTTGCGACAGGTCTGGCACCACATCTGTTGGGGATGTTTAATGAAGCACTTGAGAAGGGGGAGTTGCCGGAGACGATGATGCAGGCAGTAATCACACTAATCCCCCAAAAAGGGAAGGGCCTGGTGGAATGTGGGTCGTATAGACCCATATCACAATTGAACACGGCTGTGAAAGTATTGGGTAAGTTGTTGGCGGGGAGGATGGAGGACTGTGTCCCGGGGGTGGTTGCAGAAGATCAAACAGGCTTCATGAAGGGCAGGCAGCTCGCAAGTAATATAAGACGGCTGTTGGATGCCCACTGTCACCGTTGCTGTTTGCGCTGGCCATAGAACCGTTGGCGATGGCTCTCGGGGTCGGTGGAGCGGCGGGGGATTATGAGGGGACAGAGGGAGCATCGGGAATCGCTGTATGCCGATGACCACTTGCTGTAAGTTTTGGATCCGTTGGAGGTTATTTGAAGGATTATGGGCCTGCTGGGAGGTTTGGTGGGTTCTCGGGGTACAATCTGAATGGAGGGGAAAATGAGGTATTCCCAGTGAATGAGCTGAGGCAGTGGGCTAATTGAGAGGGGATTGCATTTACGGAAGCGAGGGATAGGTTTTGGTATTTGGCGATTCAGGTAGCAAGGGAATGGACCGGGCTCCATAAGTGGTACTTATGAAGCTGGTGGAGATGGCCAAGGAGGATCTTTAGAGATGGGGTACACTGCACTTAACGTTGGTGGGGAGGTTCCGAGTGGTGAAAATGAATATTTTGCCGAGGTTCTTGTTCATCTTTCAAGCTCTCCCCATCTTTACACCGAAGGCCTTTCTTCGGAAAGTGGACACTGTCGTCTCAGACTTTGTATGGGCGGGGAAGGTGCAGAGGGTGGGGAGGACCCTGCTGCAGAGGCAGAAGGGGGGTTGGCATTGCCGAACTTGCTTCATTATTATTGGGTGGCGAATGTGGACAAGATGCGGCAGTGGTTGGAAGGAGAAGGGGTAGAGTGGGTTAGAATAGAGGAGGAATCTTGTAAGAGGTCTAGTTTGAGGGCTATGATGATGGCAGCATTGTGAATGGCTCCGCGTAGGTATTCAGGGAGCCCGATGGTGCAGTTCACGGTGAAGATATGGAATCAGCTGAGGAGGCATTTCAGCTGAGGAGGCACTTTAGCTTGGAAGGGATGTCGGTGCTAATGCCGCTGTAAGTGGATAGTGTATACAGGAGATGGAGGGAAGTGGGGCTGGTCAAGGTGAGGGATTTGTATTTGGAGGAAGGGTTTGCCAGTCTGGAGGAGCTAAGGGAGAGGGTAGAGCTGCCGAGGGGTAGTGAATTCAGGTATCTGCAGATTAGGGATTTAGTCCAAAAGGTCTAGAGGGGGTTCCCTAGGTTACCGGTATACACCCTGCTGGAGTGACTGCTACTTCCGGATATGGAAGGGGAGGGAAGAATTGGGGATATAAAAAAGTGACTGGGGGAGCAGAGGCGTGAGCGGGTGGGTGAAGATCAAGGAGAAATGGGAAGCGGTGTTGGGAGGGGAGATCAATTGGGGAGTATGGAGTGAGGCACTGCGTAGGGTAAACGGGACCTCCTCATGTGTACAGACGAGCCTGATAGAATTTAAGGGGGTGCACAGGGTCCATATGACTTAGGCGAGAATGAAGTGGGTTCTTTCAGGGGCTAGCAGATGAGTGTGAGAGGTGTGGGCGGGGTCCAGCGAATCACGCACACGTTTTGGAGTTGCGAAGAATTGGGAAGCTTCTGGGCGGGAGTGTTCGCAGTCTTACCAGGGTAGTGGAGGAGGTGGTGGACCTGGACCCTATGGTGGTGATATTTGGAGTTTCAGAGAAGCCGGAGCTCTTGGAGAGGAGGAAAGCTGATGCTGTGGCCTTCGCCTCTCTGATTGCACGGCGGCAAATTTTGCTGGAATGGCAGTCGACAACGCCACCGGGGATAGCGGCTTGGTTGGGTCACCTGTACGACTTCCTGCGGTTATAGAAGATAAATTATGAGTTAAGGGGCTCAGAAAGGGGGGGTTTGAGAAAAGGTGGGGATGTTTGTGACTATGTTGGATGAGCTGTTCGTCGCAAGGGAGACGGAGGGAGGGTGAAAAAGAGGAAACATCTGTACAGAAAAATCTGTACAGACTGTATAGTTGATTGTTGGGAAGTATATTTTCCAGGGTGTGTATTTGCTGTAACCTGTTTTGATGCATGTTTGTAATAAAGTGACTTCTTTTTTTAAAAAGAAGTCACGGGTGCCCTCTTTGCCTGGGCAGCTGACTACATAAACTTTGAGCTGGGCCAAGCTCATCAAAATGCCTAGGTTGTCGGATTCTGCCACATCACCAAGGTATCCCAGGCATAGGGGGTAATAGATGGCGTGCATGTCGCCTTGCACCTTGTCTGTGTTCGAGGGACGACGCACGATGACCTTTTGGCTCTTGGGGATTAAGACAAACCTGCTGAGGTCCTGGCTAATGACACCAGTACAGAGGCCGGAGATCCATGCGAAGGCCCGATGTAACGACACCCATGTAGCCACCCGGGCTGTCATTTTATGGTGCATGAAACTGCTAAAAATGCAGTTCTGATGGCTCGACCACTCTGGTGGTGCACTGCAGTTCACCCCCTGGATTGTCACCCGCTTCATGGTGTTCTGCTGTGCCCTCCACAACCTGGCACAGCAGTGGGAAGACATGCTGCAGGTGGAAGAGGAGGAACAGGCGGCTTCGTCTAAGGAGGAGGACGAGGACGAGACGGACCAGGAAGGGCTGGAGGACGAGCCGGGGGAGGACCCACTGGATGAGCCGGAGGATGGAGGACAGACTGCAGCGGCAAGGATCATGCAAGGGTGGGGGGGGCGCGCTGCCGCTATGTTGGGGGACAGGCATGGGCACTGCCGCTGGACATGGTTGGCGTATGCTGTGGATGCCAGTGTATGCTGGAGCATAGGTGCGGTATTGTGCTGGGGGGTTGCCGTGCCAACCGCCGGAGTGGCGGGCGGGTGGCTGGGTGGGGCGCTGTGGGATGGCAGGTAGGACCGATGCCGGGGGCCAATGCTTACTCACCCATGCGGCCCGGTGAATTCGTTGAGTTAACAATAATCTTTATTGTCACAAGTAGGCTTACATTAACACTGCAATTAAGTTACTGTGAAAAGCCCTTAGTCGCCACATTCCTGTGCCTGTACGGGTACACAGAGGGAGAATTTAGAATGTCCAAATTACCTAACAGCACATCTTTCAGGACTTGTGGGAGGAAACCGGAGCACCCGGAGGAAACCCCTGCAGACATGGGGAGAACGTGCAGAATCCGCACAGATAGTGCCCCAAGATGGGAATCAAACCTGGGACCCTGGAGCTGTGAAGCATCAGTGCTACCCACTGTGCTACCATGCTGTCCCTTGTGGTACTGGGTTG
The DNA here is from genome assembly GCF_047496885.1 of Scyliorhinus torazame. NCBI lineage: Eukaryota > Metazoa > Chordata > Chondrichthyes > Carcharhiniformes > Scyliorhinidae > Scyliorhinus > Scyliorhinus torazame. The sequence continues at coordinate 92,184,295 of NC_092714.1, read as the reverse complement.
CGGCCCTCCTATTCACATTGCCCGAGTTGACGGCCTCTTCCACTGCCTCCCATGCGGCTCTGGCTGACCTGGGGCTGATCAGCTGACCCCATTGGGGGAACAGGGTGTCCTGTCTTGACTCCACCGGGTCCAACAGTCTGAATCTCCGAACCATGGGGTGGGTCAGTGTGGTGACATAGCTGCGTGCTGTCCGGGGTTTGCTCTGCAGAATCGGTTTTGGAGCTGCTGCCCCTCGTTAGCATGGAGCAGCTGGAAGCGGTCCAGGTGAATGAGCAAGCGGGACAGCCATTTTCAACGTGAACCCCATGGGGCATCATTACCGTCCTAATTGCCGTTAGATACAGGTGACGGTCTCGCCGGGTCAGCCATTGGAAAGCACCTGGCAACTCCCGCTTGCTGCCACACTTGGAAACGTTTCCGGTAAATCATGCCCATTGTCTACTTCAGTCTAAGTACCCTTTCAACAAATATGTTAATTATTGCCAGTCAATCTCTCTGACATTGAAAATTAAATATAACTCTTTAAACAGATTTGATTAGGGAAGCAGAAATGTATTGCCATCTTCAGTCTCGACCCAGATGTCTGGTTTCCTCATTGCAGTGTTATCATAGAATTTACAGTTATCAGCTGCACTTGAGCAACTTGACATACAAAGAACATCAGAATTTAAACATCCAAGTACAAATCTAATGGAAAGGGTACTAGAAAGGAGTAACAAGCCCTGAGAACCAGGATATAATGAGAAGGAAAAGTGAGGCTTTTATCAAGTATATGTGGAGCAAATCAACGGAGGCATGAATGGAGTAATTACAGAATCGACCCATCACTTCTGCACTGATGCATGAATGACACCTGACCTGCCTACCTAATCCCATTTGCCAGCACTTGGCCCATAGCCTTGAAAGTTATGACGAGCCCAAGTGCTCATCCAGGTAGTTTTTAAAGGGTGTGAGGCAACCTGCCTCTAACACTCTCCCAGGCAGTGCGTTCCAGACTGTCACCACCCTCTGGGTAAAAAGGTTTTTCCTCAAATTCCCTCCAAAACCTCCTGCCCCTCACCTTGAACTTATGTCCCTTCGTAACTGACCCTTCAACGAAAGGGAACAGCTGCTCCCTATCCACACCCTCCATAATCTTGTACACCTTGATCAGATTGCCCCTCAGTCTTCTCTGATCCAGCGAAACAGCCCAAGCCTTTTCAACCTCTCTTCATAACTTAAATGGTCCATCCCAGGCAACACCCTGGTGAATCACCTTTGCACCCTTGCCAGTGCAATCACATCCTTCCTATAATGTGGTGACCAGAATTGCACACGGGACTCCAGCTGTGACTTTACCAAAGTTCTATACAACTCCAACATGACCACCCTGCCTTTGTAATCTATCCCTCTATTAATAAAGGCAAGAGTCCCATATGCCTTTTTCACCATCCTATTAACCTGCCCTTCTGCCTTCAGGGATCTATGGACAAACAAGCCAAGGTCCCTTTGTTCCTCGGAACTTCCCAGTGTCAGGCCATTCATTGGATACTTCCTTGTCCAGTTATTCCTTCCAAAGTGTATCACCTCTCACTTTTCAGGGTGAAATTCCATGTGCCACTTTTCTGCCCTTTGACCATCCCGTCTATATCTTGTAACCCAAGATACCCAACCTCACTGTTAACTACCTGGCCAATCTTTGTGTTATCGCAAAGTTACTGATCCTTACCCCTACATAGTCATCTGTATAATTTATAAAAATTACAAACAATGGTGGACCTTCACAGATCCTTGTCGTACGCCACTCGACACTGGCTTCCAGTCACTAAAGCAGCCGTCTGTCATCACACTCTGTCTCGTACAGCTAAGCGAATTTTGAATCCACGTTATTCTTCCCCGCTGTTACCAGACTCCTAAAAGGCCCTCTTATGGACTGACCTCATTAACACAACACCCCTGTAAGCTTCACCTGATGCAGGTGTTATGTAATTACATTGTGTACCTTGTGTTGCTCTATTATGTATTTTCTTTTGTTTCCTTTTCTTTTCATGTACTTAATGATCTGTTGAGCTGCTCGCAGAAAAATACTTTTCACCGTACCTTGGTACACGTGACAATAAACAAAATCCAAATCAACTTACCCTGTATCCTCTGTGCTTCTTTATAAGCCTCCCATGTGGGACCTTGTCAAAGGCTTTGCTGGAATCCATGTAACTGCACTGCACTGCACTTATCTACACACCTGGCCACATGCTCAAAAAAATTCAATAAAATGTGTTCAGCATAACCTAACAAAGCCAGGCTGACTATTCCTGATCAAACTTTGCCCCTCCAAGTGGAGATAAAATCTCTCCTTCAGAATTGTCTCCAATAGTTTCCCTACCACTGATGGGAGATTCACTGGTCTGCAGTTCTCTGGCATATCTTTACAACCTTTCTTAAATCGTGGGACCACATTAGCTGTTCTCCTGTCCTCTGGCACCTCCCTTGTGATAGAGATGAATTAAAAATTTGGTTCCGAGCCCCTGCAATCTCCTCCCTTACCTCCCGCAGCATCCTGGGACACAATTAATCCACACCTGGAAAGTTCTCCCTCTGAGCCCTTAACACGGTGACTATCCTAATTAATGTTTGGAAAGTAGTAATCACCTAAGTCTGCCAATACCTCTGTCATAATATCCACTCATGTATATAATGAGATGCAGACAGGCAGTGATTGACACACAGGATGACCAGTAAGCACACAACACAGTGCAGCCAATCACCAGGCAGGACACTACCACTATAAAGCCAGAGGGCACTAGGTTTCGCGCTCTCTCGGGACCCAGCCACTGAGACAGTCAGAGTCCACGAGTTAGCAAGTGCAAACACCATGCGGTAGCTGGTAAGTCTGGTCAGGCTACTACAAGGTCTCCAGTCAGTTCAGTGTATCAGCTGAATATTTATATCAGTTCTATCGTTGAATACAACAGTGTTGGATCTTCTCCAGTGTTAGACGTCTGTTTCTAGCTTCCCTGCATCGAGTGCAGTCCACACTGAACCTACCTGCCTAACACATCGTGGTGCCAGAGTGATACTGATCTTGACGAACCTACCTCGAATGAATCAGCATTGATCAGCAAGCAGCCATCCGGTGAAATGGAAAACATCCAGCCTCCTTCTCAGCTCCGCATCTCCGGCAACCTCGGCGCCAATTGGAAAACCTTCAAGCAAAAGTTCCTCTTGTACATCGAAGCCTCCGACCTCGAAGCAGCATCGGATGCCAGGAAGATTGCGCTATTTCTCACCACCGCGGGGGACCATGCCATCCACATCTACAACTCCCTTACGTTCGCTGACGGCAAAGACAAAACGAAATTCAAAACAGTCCTGCTGAAGTTTGACAGCCACTGCGACATTGAGGTGAATGAAAGCTTTGAACGGTATGTTTTCCAGCAGAGGCTTCAGGGTAAGGATGAACCTTTTCAGTCCTCCGTGACCCATCTCCGGATCCTAGCGCAGTCATGTAACTATGACTCGACGGCTGATTCCATAATCCGGGATCAGATCGTTTTCGGGGTCCACTCCGACTCCCTTCAGCAGCAGCTCCTGAAAGTCAAACAGTTGACCCTCTCTGTCGCTATCGAGATGTGCATTGTCCATGAGCATTCGGAGAATCGTTACTCCCACATCAGAGCGGCAGCAACTGCAAAGCTGACCTCCCACGAGGCGGAACGGGTGCAGGCCATTGCATAAATGCAGGGCCTGAGCATCGAGGAGAGTGGCTGTTTTGCGCACTTTTCCCGGGTCCCTGCGCATGCCCGCCACGACCGTGTGGACGACGAGCCCGACAATCCGACTGCGCAGGTGCGTACATCGACCGGCCGTACTGCGCATGCACGATGGCGCACGGAACGTGCTGACGTTGGCGTCATGACATGTCCAAATTGTGGCTCCGCCCATGTAAAGCGGCAATGTCCGGCAAAAGGACACCGGAATCTAGTGAGGCAAGCTTGCTCACTACGCAGCCCTTTGCAGATCTGCTCCACCGCTCTGCAGCCAGCGATCCCAGCTGCGGCGCAGAAATGTCTGCTCAATACAACAAGGCATGCCAGATTCCGATCCCAACAGCCCAACAGACCCTGATGCTGAGTGCCTCAAGTCCCCATACCGGGTGGGCATCATAACTACACATGCGCTGCCTTCCACCACAACGGCGAAACGCATCTCGATCCTGAGTGTGGATCCCAACGACGAGTGGTGTGCTGTCCTCACAGTTAACAAGGCTCGCATCCGATTTAAACTGGACACCGACGCATCAGTGAACCTCATCTCAAAATCTGACCTCGACACCATCTGCGCCAGACCAAGCATTCTTCCACCAATCTACCAGCAATCCTGCCGGCCCATGCGACCACTGCGATGGCAGCGATCCCGCCTATCCACTTGCAGGTAGCTCCTGATCCACCTCTGTGGCGATCAACAAGAATTTGTCGCCCACCACAAAGACTGAATCTGCAGACTGAACTTTTGTACATTTTGTGACTTCATCGATTTAACCTCTGTAAATATTGTTTTGTTTGCCATGTATCTGCACCATCGACACCTTCCTATGTATATACGTTCATTTAGACACCTTTTGTATATAGTCAGGCATATATGCACGCACACCTTAGTGTTTATTTATCTAAAAAAAGGGGAGATGTCATAATATCCACTCATGTATATACTGAGATGCAGACAGGCAGTGATTGACACACAGGATGACCAGTAAGCACACAACACAGTGCAGCCAATCACCAGACAGGACACTACCACTATAAAGCCAGAGGGCACTATGTTTCCCGCTCTCTCGGGACCCAGCCACTGAGACAGTCAGAGTCCACGAGCTATCAAGTGCAAACACCATGCGGTAGCTAGTAAGTCTGGTCAGGCTACTACAAGGTCTCCAGTCAGTTCAGTATGGTGTCGATCCACAGCTGAATATGTATATCAGTTCTATCATTGAATAAAACAGTGTTGGATCTTCTCCAGTGTTAGATGTCTGTTTCTAGCTTCCCTGCATCGAGTGCAGTCCACATCGAACCTACTTGCCTAACACATCAACCTCCAATACTTTGTCACTCCCTATGACAATTTACTCAAGAACCTCACAATCTCTCTCCCTGAATTCCATATCTACCTCCTCATTCTCTTGGGTGAAGACAGATGTGAAGTATTTGTTCAACACCCTACCAATGTCCTCTGGCTCCACTCACAGATTTCCCCCTTGGTCCCTATTTTTTCTTGGTTATCCTCTTCCCATTGATATACTTATAGAATATCTTGGGATTTTCCCTACTTTTACCAGCCAGAGCTGTCTCATATCCTGTTTGCCCTCCTAATTGCTGCCTTAAGCTCCATACAGCACTTTTTGTACTCCACTAATGCCTCTGTTGATTTGCTCCCCTGGTACTTGCTAAAAGCCTCTTTCCTCCTCATCATATCCTGAATGTCTCTGGTCACCTATGGTTCTCTGGGCTTGTTACTCCTTCCTGGTACCCTCCCCATTTCCTTTTTGATTGCTCTTCTGTAGATTTCCCCACAAGTAACTTTTTCTAGTCTATTTTGGCCAAATTCTGCCTTATTTTACTAAAATCTGCTCTCTTCCAAATCAAAACCTTTTTTTGCAACTTGTCTATTTCTTTGTCCATTACAAACTGAAATTGTACCATATTGTGGTCACGATCACCAAAATGCTCCCCTACCTGCCCAGTTTAATTTCCCAGAATTAGGTCCAGCACTGCACCGTCCCTTGTTGGACATATTGAGTTAAAGGGTTCTCTTGTATACATTTTAGGAAGTCCACTCCATCTGAGCCCTTAACACGATGACTATCCCAGTTAATGTTGGGAAAGTTGAAGTCACCACATATAATTACCCTATTATTATTTTTACACACCTCTGCGAGTTGCATACATATTTTCTCAGTTTCCTGCGGACTATCTGAGGGTTTATAATAAACACCTGGCAATGTTGCTATCCCTTTTTTATTCCTAAGCTCTACCCACAAAGCTTCATTTGATGCCCCCTCCAGGATATCATCTCTCCTAATTGCAGGATTTGACTTCTTAACTAATAATGCAATACTTCCTTCTCTGTTAACCCATCCTCCGTCTCGCCTGAAGATTCTACATCCCGGGATGTTGAGCTGCCAATCCCTCAACCACGTCTCCGTGATTGCTACTATATTCCAATTCTGTGTGTTAATCCTCATGTTTAACTTATCCGTTTTACCTGTTATACTCCTGGCATTAAAGTAGAGGCCATCCAGCCTTGTATGACTCCCTTAAAACGTGCTACTGCTGTTTTCCCTCTGACTTGATTTTTTTGGTGTTATGTTGTGTCCCTATTCTGCTCACGGTCTTGGTCCCCTCTCCCTTCGATGTCCTGTTCAGGCAAAGTATGCAATTTTATTTTGGTCCAATCTGTACAACCTGAATTTTCTCTTTTTGTCCCTTAATTAAAGTATTGCACATTGTGATACACAATCAATACGCTTGAGTCCACGTGGAGTCATATCGATTCAGCTTTAATCAGATAGAACTGTACCCAGCAGCGAAGTTACAGAAGTGAAGGCTGCTGGGACGGCATTGGCTCTTATACCCCGCCTCTCAGGGCGGGGCTATGTACATTGCCCAATGGTAGACCCTGCGGTCTAGCCAATGGTTATTCCTCTCTCTGGTACCGCAATACCTGGTATTACCACATTCACCCCCTGTTAGAAAAAGAGCCAGCGGGGTGATGGCCAGTATTACTGTCGCCTTTTCATGGTAGGACCAGGTATTGCAGGTACCATGCTATCGAGGGTTGCGGATAAAGTTCTTGCGTTGTTAATTTTCTTCATGGTGCTGCAATCAGATGATCGGGCGGCCTGGTCGTCCTACTGGAGCGTCTAAGTTTCGGCGGCGATCCTGGTGAGGGCCCCGGCAGTAGTGACTCCGGGAACGTGGTGTCTTCCTCCCAGGCAGTTTCGTCACCCCTAGGCGGCGCTGTAAGGTCAAAAGATGGGCAGAAGGAAGGGGTGCCTGTAGGGGGCGGTGGTGCCTGCTCGGCTCTGGGTCGGGGTTCTGGCGGCAGTACTGACCCTCCGGTCAGGTACGTGGGGGGGGGGGGGGGGTGGGGGCAGTGGCTCGGGCGCGCGTGGGGCTCCGGCGGGCGCCAGGTCCCGGAGGGAGACCGTATCTTGGCGTCCATCGGGGAACGCTACGTAGGCGTGCTGGGGGTTGGCATGCAGCAGGTGGACCCTTTCGACCAGCGGGTCCGACTTGTGCGCCCTCGCATGTTTCCACAGCAGGACGGTTCCGGGTGTTGCTAGCCAGGTTGGGAGCGAGGTCCCCGAGGACTTCCTGGGGAAAACAAGGAGACGTTCATGAGGTGTCTGGTCCGTGGTAGTACATAGCAGTGACCGAATGGAGTGCAGGGCCACTGGGAGGACTTCTTGTCAGTGGGAGACTGGAAGATTCCTGGACCGAAGGGCCAGCAGGATGGTCTTCCAGACCGTTCCGTTCTCCCTTTCTACCTGCCCGTTTCCCCGGGGGTTGTAGCTGGTCGTCCTGCTCGAGGCGATGCCTTTGCTAAGCAGGAACTGGCGCAGCTCGTCACTCCTAAAGGAGGACCCCCTATCACTCTGGATGTATGCGGGGAAACCGAACAGTGTAAAAATAGTTTGGAGTGCCTTGATGACGGTGGTTGTGGTCATGTCCGGGCAGTGGATGGCGAATGGGAACCGGGAGTACTCATCAACCATGTTCAGGAAATACGTGTTGCGGTCGGTGGAGGGGAGGGGGCCTTTGAAGTCCATGCTGAGGCGTTCAAAGGGACGGGAGAACCAATGCCATCCCAGCAGCCTTCACTTCTGTAACTTCGCTGCTGGGTACAGTTCTGATTAAATTGATACACAATCAATACGCTTGAGTCCACGTGGAGTCATATCGATTCAGCTTTAATCAGATAGAACTGTACCCAGCAGCAAAGTTACAGAAGTGAAGGCTGCTGGTACGGCATTGGTTCTTATACCCCGTCTCTCAGGGCGGGGCTATGTACATTGCCCAATGGAAGACCCCGCGGTCTAGCCAATGGTTATTCCTCTCTCTGGTACCGCAATACCTGGTATTACCACACATTGGAACTAAGAATGAGAACTAAATTTATATTTATTTAATATTCCCACAACAAGATGAATATTTGGCTGCAAATGAAAATGTATCCTGTTGTTCCCAAGGAAGCATCGAAGGATACATTTCCCTTGCCCCTGCCAGCTCCTTCCTAATTAATGAGGCCGAGGCTGCCGATTGCTTGGATCAGGATCTCTTGTGAACTGTGCACTCTCCAAGAGGCAGAACAGAATAGTTCATTGTAGACCAAGAGATACATGAGGGTTCTTTGTTTCCTACTGATAGCGTGTCTTCAGTCTCTTTGGCTTCAGTCAGTAGCTCAGGCCTTTGTTTTTGATTAATGTGTTCTGGATCCTTCACCTTCCAGAGAGCTCTTCTGATTATGGATTGAATCGAATTTCACAGTACAGTGCATTTAGCTTTGAAATTAAGGATGATGTATCTGCTGATTTAGTACAGACTTGCGCTGTAACTATGTGGTCTCATAATCTTGACAATTATGACCTTGGTATGTCGTAAGCCTGCTCCTGGCTGAAATCGAGAAAGACATTATGGTTAGGCTTTATCACCCAAATAAAAGGTATCTAATTACCTCAGATATCCAAATACAATAGTCTCTTCATTCTGGATTAATTATACTGATGCTGATGGAATCAATTTTTAATTATGTTTTTGTACTTTCAAAAAAATAAATCCAAAATAATGCTTCTTTTGACCACATTTTGTTCAGATTTTTCAGATGCAAAGTAAAAGTTGATAATTTCTTTAAAAACATCCTGTTCAATGCAAGCACAGTGCCAAGCGGAGAAACTGAAGTTAGCAAGTCTGTTTTCTTTTAGTGTCGCTGATCCAAAAACATGTCAGTTTCCATATGGATGCTGGTGGCACTGAGCTGTACATCATGTATATTTTTTAAAATAGATTTAGAGTACCCAATAATTATTTTTTCCAATTAAGGAGCAATTTAGCATGACCAATCCATGTACGCTGCACGTCTTTGAGTTGTGGAGGTGAGACCCACGCAGACACTGGGAGAATGTGGAAAGTGACCCAGGGCTGGGATCAAACCCTGGTCCTCAGCACCATGAGGCAGTAGTGCTAACCACTGTGCTACCTTTCTGCCCTTTGTACCTCATATATATTAATACACATGGCCCTGTTCTTTGCAGGCAGAAAGAACATGTACACACATTGCACCTGTTTCAGCTCAACAAAATAAGTGACTGCCATTTGCTAGGTCATTCCTCCGGACAATGCCTTGACCAGTTAAGGTCAAACTACCTGGTTTAAATTTCGAACCATGCTTGGCAGTTAACGATCAGTCATTATCAACTGATGTATTCTCTTTGCAACACCTTTAACAATCAAAATCCACTTGCCAACTTATCAGAACTCTCTTTTCAAACAGTATAAGATATTGTTTCCCCTTGTTTTTGGTTTTCCTGCCAAGTGTCCAAATGATTGCATGACAAAAAGCTCCGACGTATTTCCTTTTTTAGCAATACTCAAGTTCTGCATGACCAAACGGTTATAACGGGCGGCATGATAGCACAGTGGTTAGCACAGTTGCTTCACAGCTCCACGGCCCCAGGTTCAATTCCAGTCTTGGGTCACTGTCTGTGTGGCGTCTGCACATTCTCCCCGTGTCTGCATGGGTTTCCTCCAGGTGCTCCGGTTTACTCCCACAGACAAAGATGTGCAGGTTCGGTGGATTGGCCATGCTAAATTGCCCCGAGTGTCAAAAAGGTTAGATGGGGTTACTGGTTACGGGGATAGGGTGGAGGTGTGTGCTTAGGTCGGGTGATCTTTCCATGGGCCGGTGCAGACTCGGATGGGCAGAAAGGCCTCCTTCTGTAATGTAAATTCTATGATCTATTATCTAATTTCATCTTATTGCTGTTGGTGCTATATTTTGTTTTATAATCCTTCCATGAAGTGCCTTGGGACATTTCAATTCTTAAAAGAGCTATTTATATACCAAATTTTGTTATATAGCAGTGACAATGATGTTTTTACACATGCTGTAAATTTAAAATCCCCCATTCAGCACATCGAAGAAAATTTTGTCTCTTTTTAACATTTTGTATATTTTGAGAAGCACCAATACCAACTCCTTAGCCCTGTTGGCGAGTTTGGGGCGTTATTGACAGTGACATTTAGCTGAGAAAATGGGTATGAAAGGAATGGGTAAAAAGAACTTTGCAGAATTTATGGGGAGAAGTACCAAGGCGGAGTGGTTTCGAACGATCATTTCATGATGTTTGAGTGTGATGGCTAACATTATACCATCCTTTATAGGTATGTGACAAGTGCTAAACAATTGGCCAAAGTTAGAAGGGCTGAGGGCATAAGCTTGGTTGAAGGAGCTGGCATTGATAGAAATGAGAGTAGAGTAGAAGAAGAAAGGTGGTGAGGATACAAAGTGATAGGTGATCAAAAATTAGTATGGGATGGAATGTGGCTTATAGAATTTTTTGTCTCAGGTTTAGCTCAAGAGGCTAGTGAGAAACAGAATTGAGCCTCAAGGTTACAAGCTTGGATGAAAGTATAATCTGCAGTGGGACTGGCACAAGAACAGAGATGGGTACTGCTACAGGAAGAAAGAGATTGTCTTGCAGTCAGAAAGTCATGTCAGAGTCAAAAGTAACTTAACTTCATGTTAAATAAGATATTTACAATCAAACCCACTGCAAGACGAGAAAACCCCGCCCGACGTCGGAGGACGTTTTGATTAGTCCATAAAATGTTCTGTCCTGCCTGCAATGATTCCTGCCATGGGTGGACCAGGAAATCTTAGCCATTGTGTTTAAATCCTAATGTGCAGAAGAATCTTCAGCTAGGCATCACATACAACTACCACGGTAATTACTGAGTAATTATACTTCCTGTAGATACAAGTGTACAACATGTGAATCCCAACCACAGCATCTTGGGAAAGCCTGCAATCTGTGGGAGTTGATGGACAAGTCTCTTTGCTGAACAGTGGATGTGTCATATTTAATCAGCATAGTTGATCATAGAATTTACAGTGCAGAAGGAGGCCATTCTGCCCATTGAGTCTGGACTGGCTATTGGAAAGAGCACCCTACCCAAGCCCACACCTCCACCCGATCCCCGTAACCCCACCCAATACGAAGGGCAATTTTGGACACTAAGGGAAATTTAGCATGGCCAATCCACCTAACCTGCACATCTTTAGACTGTGGGAGGAAACAGGAGCACCCGGAGGAAACCCATGCACACACGGGGAGAACATGCAGACTCCGCACAGACAGTGACCCAAGCCGGGAATCGAACCTGGGATCCTGGAGGTGCCCATGCTACTGTGCTGCCCATGCGAATCATGTCCGTTGCCCTGTGGAAGATGGCATCTATCACTTGCTGAATGCTGTGCCTGGCATCCTCGTGATTGAAGTTTGAGGTCTATAGTGCCTGAAGACTGGTACTGGTACCTTTTGAAGTTGTGGGCTATCACCATCAGTGCCATTGCAAAGACCCTCTCGGAAGTGGATTGTGGGTCATGACTGCAGGTCTTCCTGGAACAAGTTGTATCCTTGCTGAGTGCTGCCTGCATGTGAATGACATCTGGGGCGCGATTCTCCGACCCCCCCGACGGGTCGGAGAATCGCCGGGGGCTGGCGTGAATCTCGCCCCCGCCATGTCCCAAATTCTCCGCCACCAGAGAATCGGCGAGGGCGGGAATCGCGCCGCGCCGGTCGGCGGGCTCCTCCTGCCGATTCTCCGGCCCGCGATGGGCCGAAGTCCCGCCGCTGTCGACCCTCGCCAGCCGGTGTGGATTGAACCACCTACCTTACTGGCGGGGGCAGATGGCGCGGGCGGGCTCCGGGGTCCTGGGGGGGGGGCGGGCAATCTGGCCCCGGGGGGGTGCCCCCACGGTGGCCTGGACCGCGATTGGGGCCCACCGATCGGCGGGCGAGCCTGTGCCGTGGGGGCACTCTTTTTCTTCCGCCTTCGCCATGGTCTCCACTATGGCGGAGGCGGAAGAGACCCCTCCACTGCGCATGCGCGGGGATGCCGTGAGCATCCGCTGACGCTCCCGCGCATGCGTCGCCCGGCGTAGTCCTTTCGGCGCCGGCTAGCGTGGCGCCAAAGGCCTTTCCCGCCAGCCGGCGGGGAGGAAATCACTCCGGCGCGGGCCTAGCCCCTCAAGGTGAGGGCTTGGCCCCTAAAGGTGTGGAGAATTCCGCACTTTTGGGGCGGCCCGACGCCGGAGTGGTTCCCGCCACTCCATTACGCCGAATTCCCCCGCCCCGCCGGGTAGGGGAGAATTCCGGCCCTGTTGCCTGTACAATGTTTGGGGTGGTTACATCAAGAGAGATTCAAATCTGGCCAGGCTGTCTCAAGTAGTATACCTTCTTCCAATAGGTCATCCAGAATGATCAGAAACAAGGGAATGCTCCGTGCATAGACTATCGCAATGCTTTAAATTTCAAAACAGAGAACTATGTGGGGACCCTGAAAATAATTGCCTCATGAATCTTCCAGCATTTTAGCTGGCAAAGCTGGCTAGAGCAAGCACACCCAAAAAATACTCTGTCCAGAGTGATGTACTAACATGCGGGCACATCATTGCAGGTTAATCGCATCATTTTATTTTCAGTCTAACTGGCTGCAAAGTGTAAATCCAGCACACTAGTGATCCTAAACAGAAAATGCTGGAAAAACTCAGCAGGTCTGACAGCATCTGCAGGGAGAGAAAACAGAACTGAAGAAGAGTCATACAGACTCAAAATATTAACACACTTTTCTCTCCCTACAGATGCTGCCAGAGCTGCTGAGTTTTTGCAGCATTTTCTATTTTGCTTCAGATTCCAGAATCCGCTACAGTTTGCTTATTAAACTGATGTTCTTCATGAATTCCAATGGAGAGTTAAGTGGCGGTAATGAATTTTTATTGACAGTGGAGTGCTGCAAATGTGCCAGGCAGCTTTGTACATTTCAACTCATAGCATAATTCAGTTGATTATTTCCTTGATCTTTTAGCATTTTCGGTGGCATGTGTTACCAACACATCATTGCCATGATATAAAATGATGGCCAGTCCAGGCCAAAGTGGACTTGTTTAGAAAATATGTCAAATAACCATAGTTCTGCTTCATTATGAGCACTTTAAAAAAAAAATTCTTGCATCACCAAGCAATTGACATGTACGTAATGGTTAATAAGAAAGTGGCCTTTTGTTAAAGACTAAAGTTGTGCAATGCTTAAGGCTCCAAGATTAAAGGGCAGAATTTGAATTGTTGATTCCATGGTAGACATAGCTCCTTTAAAGTTTTGCTGTTATAACACTTGGGACATATGTTTCTCTCAACACTTGGATGAGTTAAACCCAGCATCATCAAGAAAGAAGCTGGTCCCATTTCTTGATCTCTGCCAGCAAGTAAAACAGATCTATATCCAATTCATTATTGCCATCATTCATATTGAATCTCGTTAGAGGTGAAAATGAAGATTACTGTGACATGATTTGTCATTGCCCATTCAATTACTACAATCAAATCTCATAATAAAATCAAAGTTGCATTAACTTGTTGATCTTGAAGAAATGGATTGAAAATCATAACCACTAATTGCTCTTCATATACAATGAAATTCTAAAGCATATATTAAAAGAACTGTAGAATGCATTATTTGAATATTGAATGATTTAATAAAAGAGCATTTAAATTATTTTAGTCTAGATTTCTCTGATAGCTCAGTGGACAAATACATATCACCAAAAACGTCCCCAGATTAATCTCCAGTCTGTAAAATTAGCTGATCGTAACTTGGATTTTATTTGGCATAAGCAATCCAGATATGCTGCGTGTTGCTTCATGATCCTTGCTGAAAAGTACATGCGTATTGTTGTGGCTGGGGACAAAATATGGTTTAGCCAGGATCTCATTGGTTAACTAGCCAGTTGATGGCTACTTTGGCAGGAGTTCTGATCTGCAAAGTAACTTTGCGAAATTGGCCGAAGCCTTGGAGAAATTACATAAATTGTAATTTCTTCAGTTTCTACAGGGCTTCCAACAGATTTCTGCCAAAGTTACAACAGAGGATCAGGAGGACTCCATGGAACTTCAACCCTTCACTGTTTAGGTTTATGTGACAAATGATCACCTTGGTGGAGCGTTCTGCATCTGAACAAATCACTGCACTCAGCTGCATTTTTTTTAACTGGAAGAATTGAAGATGGTTCCAAACATCAATAAATGGCTCAATCCACAGTATTAAATTTAGGTTACATAAGTGTTAGAAGTTGCAGTGGAGATGTGATTTTTACCTCTGGTTTAGCATGAAAGCAAAACTTTCTTTTAAGTTGGTTAGTTTTCAAAGACACAATTATGACATTAATTTCAATGCAATGGTTTAACTTTTATTATATTTTATGTAGCTTTATTGATAACCAGATCACAGTCCCTTCTTAGCGTCATGGCTCAATCTTTATCTTCTTTAGACAAATTGGCATGGAGAAATTCTGATCTAATTATGTATTCTGTTTATTTTTAAATATTGGCTTTAGGGTATTACTTAAGGTTCCATTTTTGTGTCCTCCATGTATCTAATTTGCATTTTACTAATTTTCCTTTTCTTAATAGGTCATGTGGGGTTGCCATTACAAAAATATTGAGTTTATTTAACACAATTTTTCTGCAGCTGGTCATGATTATAATAGCTTTACAAGCACTCCACATGATATTTGCAACAGTTCTAAAGACATCCGAATAATACTAAAAGGATACTGCATGACCTTTCTCTCCTTTGCTGGAGAGAAGGTGTTGAAGATTTAATTTGTAGCATTCATTATATGAGGAGAAAGAGAGCGGGAAGTTGTATTAAATAATTGTGGGCTATAATTATGCTTTAAAATGTTTCTTAAGTAGGATTGATCTAATGCTTAAAGTACTTTAATATTAAGGAGGCAAGACAGTTAATTCTGGAATCACAGTGGGAAACTGATAGAACGGTAGGCTCGATGGACAATTGTCTACACTTGCTCAAAATATGACTGTTACTTAATTGCAATACAACTTACAGGCTGCATTCATGCATTTACTAATATAAATGGATTAGAAAATCGCAGAAATAGACACTCAATTCCAGATGGCCCCTTCATTGTACCAAAAACTGCCAATCTGGTGGCCTGGCCATGATATAGCTTGTTTGCTTCTGTTTAATGTGAGCAATTGGCCTTTGGTTCATAAGAACTAGAAGCAGGAGTAGGCCATCTGGCCCCTCGAGCCTGGTCCACCATTCAATGAGATCATGGCTGATCTTTTGTGGACTCAGCTCCACTTTCTGGCCTGAACACCATAACCCTTAATCCCTTTATTCTTAAAAAAACTATCTTTTCTTTATCTTAAAAACATTTAATGAAGGAGCCTCTACTGCTTCACTGGGCAAGGAATTCCATAGATTCACAACCCTTTGGGTGAAGAAGTTCCTCCTAAACTCAGTCCTAAATCTACTTCCCCTTATTTTGAGGCTATGCCCCCTAGTTCTGCTTTCACCTGCCAGTGGAAACAACCTGCCTGCATCTATCCTATCTATTCCCTTCATAATTTTATATGTTTCTATAAGATCCCCCCTCATCCTTCTAAATTCCAATGAGTACAGTCCCAGCCTACTCAACCTCTCCTCGTAATCCAACCCCTTCAGCTCTGGGATTAACCTAGTGAATCTCCTCTGCACACCCTCCAATGCCAGTTACTCCTTTCTCAAGTAAGGAGACCAAAACTGAACACAATACTCCAGGTGTGGCCTCACTCACACCTTATATAATTGCAGCATAACGTCCCTAGTCTTAAACTCCATCCCCCTAGCAATGAAGGACAAAATTCCATTTGCCTTCTTAATCACCTGTTGCACCTGTAAACCAACTTTTTGTGACTCATGCACTAGCACACCCAGGTCTCTCTGCACAGCAGCATGTTTTAATATTTTATCATTTAAATAATAATCCCTTTTGCTGTTATTCCTACCAAAATGGATAACCTCACATTTGTCAACATTGTATTCCATCTGCCAGACCCTAGCCCATTCACTTAGCCTATCCAAATCCCTCTGCAGATTTCCAGTATCCTCTGCACTTTTTGCTTTACCACTTATCGTAGTATCGTCTGCAAACCTGGACACATTGCCCTTGGTCCTGAACTCCAAATCATATATGTAAATTGTGAACAGTTGTGTGCCCAACACTGATCCCTGAGGGACACCACTAGCTACTGATTGCCAACCAGAGAAACACCCATTAATCCCCACTCTTTGCTTTCTATTAATTAACCAATCCTCTATCCATGCTACTACTTTACCCTTAATACCATGCATCTTTATCTTATGCAGCAACCTTTTGTGTGGCACCTTGTCAAAGGCTTTCTGGAAATCCAGATATACCACATCCATTGGCTCCCCGATATTTGCCGCACTGTTAATGTCCTCAAAAAATTCCACTAAATTAGTTAGGCATGACCTGCCCTTTATGAACCCATGCTGCATCTGCCCAATGGGACAATTTCCATCCAGATGCCTCGCTATTTCTTCCTTGATGATAGATTCCAGCATCTTCCCTACTACCGAAGTTAAGCTCATTGGCCTATAATTACCCGCTTTCTGCCTACCTCCTTTTTTAAACAGTGGTGTCACGTTTGCTAATTTCCAATCCGCCGGGACCACCCCAGAGTCTAATGAATTTTGGTAAATTATCACTAGTGCATTTGCAATTTCCCTAGCCATCTCTTTTAGCACTCTGGGATGCATTCCATCAGGTCCAGGAGACTTGTCTACCTTTAGCCCCATTAGCTTGCCCATCACTACCTCCTTGGTGATAACAATCCTCTCAAGGTCCTCGCCTGTTATAGCCTCATTTCCATCAGTCACTGGCATGTTATTTGTGTCTTCCACTGTGAAGACCGACCCAAAAAACCTGTTCAGTTCCTCAGCCATTTCCTCATCTCCCATTATTAAATCTCCCCTCTCATCCTCTAAAGGACCAATATTTACCTTAGCCACTCTTTTTTGTTTTATGTATTTGTAGAAACTTTTACTATCTGTTTTTATACTCTGAGCAAGTTTACTCTCATAATCTATCTTACTCTTCTTTATAGCTTTTTTAGTAGCTTTCTGCTGCCCCCTAAAGATTTCCCAGTCCTCTAGTCTCCCAGTGATCTTTGCTACGTTGTATGTTTTTTCCTTCTATTTGATACTCTCCCTTATTTCCTTAGATATCAACGGTCGATTTTCCCTCTTTTTACCGTCCTTCCTTTTTGTTGGTATAAACCTTTGCTGAGCACTGTGAAAAATCACTTGGAAGGTTCTCCACTGTTCCTCAACTGTTTCACCATAAAGTCTTTGCTCCCAGTCTACCTTAGCTAGTTCTTCTTCATCCCATTGTAATCTCCTTTGTTTAAGCACAAAACACTAGTGCTTGATTTTACCTTCTCACCCTCCATCTGTATTTTAAATTCCACCATATTGTGATCGCTCCTTCCGAGAGGATCCCTAACTATGAGATCCTGAATCAATCCTGTCTCATTACACAGGACAAGATCTAGGACCGCGTGTTCCCTTGTAGGTTCCATTACATACTGTTCTAGGAAACTATCGCGGATACATTCTATAAACTGCTCCTCAAGGCTGCCTTGACCAACCTGGTTAAACCAATCGGCATGTAGATTAAAATCCCCCATGACAACTGCTGTACCATTTCTACATGCATCAGTTATTTCTTTGTTTATTGCCTGCCCCACCATAATGTTACTATTTGGTGGCCTATAGATTACTCCTATCAGTGACTTTTCACCTTACTATTCCTGATTTCCACCCAAATGGATTCAACCTTATCCTCCATAGCACCGATGTCATCCTTTACTGTTGCCCAGATGTTATCCTTAAATAACAGAGCTACACCACCTCCCTTACCATCCACTCTGTCCTTCCGAAAAGTTTGATACCCTCGGATATTTAACTCCCAGTCCTGACCATCCTTTAACCATGTTTCAGTAATGGCCACTAAATCATAGTCATTCACGATGATTTGCGCCATCAACTCATTTACCTTATTCCGCATTCAGGTAAAGTACACTTATGTTGGCTTTTTTACCTCTGTTCTGAATCTTAACACCTCGATCAGTAACCTCTCCTAAGTTATATTTCCTCTTAACCATTCTCCTAATTTTCCTTGTCGTTGAACTCATATCTTCATGTTCCAACCTGCCGCGTCGCTTACCTTGAATGTTTTCACTTCCTGTTTTATTCCTTTTTAGTATTCCTGGTCCTATTCGCTGAGCTCCCCTCAGTCACTGTACCTTGTACTGTCGCCCTTTTTGATTTTTGACTATGGCTTCTCTGCCTTACACTTCCCCCCTTACTAGTAGCCTTTTGTTTCTGTCACTGTTTTACTACCTTTCAACTTCCTGCATCGGTTCCCATCCCCCTGCCACATTAGTTTAAACTCTCCCCAACAGCTCCAGTAAATACTCCCCCCTAGGACATCGGTTCCAGTCCTGCCCAGGTGCAGACCGTCCAGTTTGTACTGGTCCCACCTCCCCCAGAACCGGTTACAATGCCCCAGGAATTTGAATCCCTCCCTCTTGCACCATCTCTCGAGCCACGCATTCATCCTATCGCTCCTGACATTCCTACTCTGACTAGCTCGTGGCACTGGTAGCAATCCTGAGATTACTACCTTTGAGGTCCTACTTTTTAGTTTAACTCCGAACTCCCTGAATTCAGCTTGTAGGACCTCGTCCCGTTTTTTACCTATATTGTTGGTGCCTATGTGCACCACGACAGCTGGCTGTTTCCCCCCCCCCCCCACCCCAGAATGTCCTGCAGCCGCTCCGAGACATCCTTGACCCTTGCACCAGGGAGGCAACATACCTACTTCCCGTACAATTGAGTCCCCTATCACTGTAGCCCTGCCATTCTTCTTCCTGCCCAGCTGCGCAGCAGAGCCAGCCACGGTGCCATGAACCTGGCTGTTGCTGCCTTCCCCTGGTGAGCCATCTCCCTCAAAAGCATCCAAAGCGGTATATCTGTTTTGCAGGGAGATGACCGCAGAGGACATCTGCACTGCCTTCCTACTCTTGCTCTTTCGTTTGGTCACCCATTTTCTATCTCCCTCAGTACCTTTCACCTGCGGTGTGACCAACTCGCTAAACGTGCTATCCACGACATCCTCAGCATCGCGGATGCTTCAAAGTGAGTCCATCCGCAGCTCCAGAGCCGTCAAGCGGTCTAACAGGAGATGCAACTGGACACACTTCTTGCACGTGAAGGAGCCAGGGACAGTGGACATGTCCCTGAGCTCCCACATCGCACACGAGGAGCATGACACGGGTCTGAGATCTCCTGCCATGTCTTAAACTTCGGTTAATTTCAACAATTACAATTTTCCCCAAAAAATAAAAATAAGTAAACAAATAAATAAACAACGAAGAAAAAAATAAATAAATACACCAATGAAAAGAAAAAGAAAATAGAAACACTACTTACCAGGGATAAAAAGCACTTCCTCCCCACCCAGCTTCGAATTCCCCCCTCGATTCAAATTCCCAAACTCACTCTTGGTTCTGTCTCACTCTGGCTGTTCATTCGATGTCCTGCATGTAATTGGTATTGTTTATATTTGCCTATTGATAATACTGAGTCTTCAAGGTTGTGGATCTCCAGTAAATATTATGGGTGGGAATTCATTGTAATTAGCTTATGTTAAACTTACATTTTCTCCCTGGCTTGCTGTGGGGTTTTGCACAATAACTTGCAGTCAATGGTGCTTCCAAATGAGGTAATCTTGGCGCAGTGAGGGAGCTGAGCAGAAGGACCTTTGCAGCTCAACCATCAGATTGAAGAAATGTAAATGAACAGTACAGAATCTGAGACAGTGGGCGTCATTCTCCGACCCCCCAGAGGGTGTCCCCGCCAGTGCCACGCGGTGACAGGTGTGCCAGCAGGTGGCAGATGTGTGCCACGGTTTCCCGCCTCACCCGTTGGCCGCCGTGAATCACGCCGCCGCCGGTTGCCGAAGTCTCCGAAGGGAGAAAAGTCGGCGGGGCGTTAATGTCGCCGCTGCCGTCGGAGAATGTCACGGGTCTGCGCAAGGCAGCCGATTTTCGGCCTGCCGATATTCTCCCTTCCGGATGGGCCGAAGTCCCGTCGACGTGATGACCGTTCACGTTGACGTAAATTAAACCTCCTTTTCATCGGCGTGACCCTGTGTTCCAGGTTCACGCCGACCAGCGTGGAGGTGAGTGACGGCCTGGGGGGTTGGCTCTGGGCAGGCGATGGCGTGCCCGCAGTCTGAATGCGCGAGGAGAGGTGTGTCTAGGGTTGTGTGTGTGTGTGTGCGGCGGGGGGGGGGGGGGGGGGTGGTGGTTAGAGTAGGCTGGGCTCCGGGGGAGTGCCGGGAGGGGGTCCGTGCCGGGGTGGAGGTTGGGGGGGGGTCCGTGCCGGGGAGGGGGATGGGGGATCCGTGCCGGGGTGGAGGTTGGGGGGGGGTCCGTGCCGGGGTGGAGGTTTGGGGGGGGTCCGTGCCGGGGAGGGGGATGGGGGGTCCGTGCCGGGGTGGAGGTTGGGGGTGGGGTCCGTGCCGGGGTGGAGGTTGGGGGGGAGTCCGTGCCGGGGTGGAGATTGGGGGGGGGTCCGTGCCGGGGAGGGGGGTCCGTGCCGGGGTGGAGGTTGGGGGGGTCCGTGCCGGGGTGGAGGTTGGGGGGGGTGGTCCGTGCTGGGGAGGGGGATGGGGGGTCCGTGCCGGGGTGGAGGTTGGGGGGGGTCCGTGCCGGGGAGGGGGATGGGGGGGTTCCGTGCCGGGGAGGGGGATGGGGGGGGTCCGTGCCGGGGAGGGGGATGGGGGGGGCCGTGCCGGGGAGGGGGATGGGAGGGATCCGTGCCGGGGAGGGGGATGGGGGGGTTCCGTGCCGGGGAGGGGGATGGGGGGTCCGTGCCGGGGTGCAGGTTGTGGGGGGTCCGTGCCGGGGAGGAGGATGGGGGGGGTCGGTGCCGGGGAGGGGGAGGGGGGGGTCCGTGCCGGGGGATAGGGGGGGGGTCCGTGCCGGGGAGGGGGGTCCGTGCCGGGGTGGAGGCTGGGGGGGGGGGGGTCCATGCCGGGGTGGAGGTTGGGGGGGGGTCCGTGCCCGGGAGGGGGATGGGGGGTCCGTGCCGGGGTGGAGGTTGGGGGGGGGGGGTCCGTGCCGGGGAGGGGGATGGGGCGGTCCGTGCCGGGGAGGGGGATGGGGTCCGTGCCGGGGATGGGGATGGTGGGTCCGTGCCGGGGTGGAGGTTGGGGGGGGGGGCGGGGGTCCATGCCAGGGAGGAGGATGGGGTGGTCCGTGCCGGGGAGGGGGATGGGGGGGTGTCCGTTCCGGGGAGGGGGATGCGAGGGCAAGTGTGTTGGTCCACCTGGCCAGGTGCCAGCCTCCAACAGTTGGACCCATGCGGTCCATGCCACCTGGCTGGGGGGAGGAGGGGATATGGGCAATGATGACATGTCGTCGTTCCCCTCCCCCCCACCAGGCCGTCATGTTTTCAGATCATCCAGCGATGTTGGCCGCCGTGGCGGCAGCCGCTCATGTCTATGTTGCCCTGGATGAGGAGGAGGAAGAGGAGGAGGAGGAGGAGCGTGCCAGAGAGGCGGCGCAGCCTGCCGCAGAGGGACAGGCGGCAGCCGCCCAGGCTGGAGGACACCTGACCGACAGGACGAGGAGGGGGAGGAGGAAATCGCGGCCCCATGGCAACGGAGGCACCCGAGGGCGCCCCGTGTGTACCGGCCCCGGCAGTCATACCAGGACCTCACGGATCGGGAATGCAGGAGGAGACTCCGGATGAGGCTGGAAACCGTGGCACACATCTGCCACCTGCTGGCACACCTGTCACCGCGTGGCACTGGCGGGGGACACCCTCTCCCCGTGTCCGTCAAGGTTACGGTGGCCCTGAACTTTTATGCAACGGGGTCATTCCAGGCACCGAGTGGGGACCTGTCCGGCATATCGCAGACATCGGTGCATCCGGGCAGTGACAGATGCCCTATATGCCATGGCGCACCGCTACATCCGCTTCCCCGTGGACCGGGCCAGCCAAGATGCCCGGGCCGTGGGCTTCTCTGCCGTGGCCGGGTTCCCCATGGTCCAGGGCGCGATCGATGGGATGCACGTCGCCGTGCGGCCACCTGCAGATAACATGGCCGTGTTCACCAATAGGAAGGGGACCTATTCGATGAACATACAGGTGGTCTGCGACCACCGCATGATGATCCTGCACATCTGCGCCCGTTACCCAGGCAGTGTACACGACTCATACGTGTTGTCGCGGTCATCCATCCCCGGCATGTACGAGGGACGCCATCCCCGGCTGAGGGGCTGGTTTCTGGGCGACGGGCTACCCATTGCGATCGTGGCTGATGACGCCTATACGGAGGCCACGCAATGAGGCGGAGAACCGCTACAATGATGCCCATGTAGCGACAAGGGGAGTGATCGAGAGGTGCTTTGGCGTGCTGAAGATGCGTTTCAGGTGCCTGGACCTCTCTGGGGGCGCCCTCCAGTATCGGTCAGATAGGGTCGGCCGCATCATTGTGGTGTGCTGCGTCCTGCACAACATAGCCCAGCAGAGGGGCGATGTGCCGCAGGCAGAGGAGGGCGGAGTGGAGGAGCAGCAGGAAGAGGCGCAGTCTTCCCCAGATGAGGGGGATGGGGGTAATGGTCAGGGCAGACGGGGTAGACACAGGCGGGTGGCTGTCCACCGTTACCGGCTGGCCCAGCGGGCACGGGACAGACTGATAGCCGCCCGCTTCACTGACTAGATGGGCGTGGGAATCGGGTAGTATGGCCACAGACCGCACACCATGGCAACAGCCGACCACCCACACCCCCCACCCATCCACCCACCCAGCACCCTCACCCCCCTCCCCAACCCCACCCACCCCACCCGCATGCACACCACCCCCCCCCCATTGCCGATCCACCTGCGGCACAACGGGCCGGGCTCACACAGTTGAGGGTGGACGCGTGTCTATTGCAGGCCATGGAGGATGATGACAACCCGTCCTGCGGTGAGCTCCTGGCTCTACATCGTTGGACTATGTCTGACCCATGGCCACAGTACCACCATCCACCCGGACCATCCCTGCATGCGGCTGTGACACTGCAGCGCACGGTCCCGTCCTCTGCCCGGGGGATGTTGATGGCGGCCCAGGGGGAAGGGAGCAGACTCACCTGGGGCTGAGGTAAGACCACCCCTCACACACACACTTGCGCTCAACATACATGACACCCCCGCACGCTTTGGACAGAGCACAAAGGCAGCTTCTGTAGGTGTAACATTGACTTTAATAACCAAAGGAGTTCATGCACGTGCCCTAGCCCCTAAAACTCATCTGTGCTCTGCACCCGTGCCAACTTACTCAGTGTCTAATTGTTTGGCCTTACGGGCCCTTTGACTACGTCTACGTCGTTCCCCAGACGGTACAGAAAAACTGGAGGTGGACTCCTGTGATTCCTGCCCTCTGACACTGGATCCCTTTGGCGGCCGTTTCCTGGGCGTCCTGGCCTAGATGGGCCAGGCTGCGGCCCGGGCGACTGGGATGGCGAGCTGCCAGCCTGTCCTGCCCGTTGCCCACCCGATGCACCTGGGACGGAAGGGGGGGAGTCCGAGGTGTCGCGGTGTACCGGGACCTCCCCTACAGGGGGAGCCGGGACGGGCCACACCACCTCCTCCTCCCTTGGGGTGCCCGATGGCCCCCAGGCCTCTACATGGGTGGGGGATGCGAACGGACTGGCCATCCGACGCCCCCCAGACATCTGGCGCTGCCAGTCCTGGAGGCCCGTGCTGGTATCGACAGGGGTCTGCAGGTTTGCAGCCATGGAGCCCAGGGGGTTGGCAAACCCTGTCTGTGACAGTGCGACGCCGGCTCGCACATGGCCACTGGCGCCGATGCCCTCAGCGATGGCCTGCAGAGACTGGGCTATGGCGTTGAGCGCCTCTGCCATCTGGCGCTGGCACTGGCTCATGGCCTCCTGTGAGAGGGCAGCCATTTCCTGGGCCACAGACGCCGCCTGCACGGAAAGCCCCAGGCCTCGCAAACCGTTCCCCATGTCTGACACCGTCGCACCCATTGCCTCCACCGCGGACGCCACCCATGCGGTGTCAGCTTGGGTGGCACGCATGACCGGCACCACTCCCAGCTCCTGGACGCGGGTGGACTCCTCCACCTGCGACTGCAGCCGCCGCAAGCCGGCCGTCACCCTCTTCGCTCGTCTCCGGGTCGGTGGTTGCATCGGATCTATGTGTGGGTGTGGTAACTCCTGGAACCCGGGATCCATCTGGGCGGCAGATGTTCGCTTGGGCTGGGCTGCGCTCCGACCGCCCGGCCCCTCTGCTGCTCCTACCTCCACCTGCTGTACCGGGACGGCTGTGTTGTGCACACCAGTGAGTGTACCAGACGCCTCATCACTAAAGTGCCCAACCGAGGTGAGTGTTTCTGCGATGGTGGAGGGTGTTGGTGACAGCAGTGGCGTTGTGTCGTGCTCTTCGTCCCACTGTGAGTCCATGGCACTTTGGGGTGGGGGTTCGTCTCCACCCATCCACTCTGAGTCACTGTCCGGTATTTCGTCTTCCTGGGTAGTGGTGTCCCGGGTAGGGGTGTCCTGGGCAGTGCTGTCCCGGGTAGTGGTGTCCCGGGTAGTGATGTCCCGGGTAGGGGTGTCCTGGGCAGTGCTGTCCCGGGTAGTGGTGTCCCGGGTAGTGGTGTCCCGGGTAGGGGTGTCCTGGGTAGTGGTGTCCTGGGTAGTGGTGTCCTGGGTAGGGGTGTCCTGGGCAGTGGTGTCCCGGGTAGGGGTGTCCTGGGTAGTGGTGTCCTGGGTAGTGGTGTCCCGGGTAGGGGTGTCCTGGGCAGTGCTGTCCCGGGTAGTGGTGTCCCGGGTAGTGGTGTCCCGGGTAGGGCTGTCCTGGGTAGTGGTGTCCTGGGTAGTGGTGTCCTGGGTAGTGGTGTCCTGGCTCGGATGTGACGGGGGCCTGTGGCTGCCCCCCTCGTCGCTGGGTGGTCGCTCCCGCACGTGACGGGGGTGTCGTCTCCCTGTTGCTCCGGGTCTCTCCGTCTCCCGTGGTGTGCGAGGGGCATCCTGCGGGCGTCGCATGCTGGATGGTCCGGGTCTCTCCGTCTCCCGTGGTGTGCGAGGGGCATCCTGCGGGCGTCGCATGCTGGAGGGTGCGGGTCTCTCCGTCTCCCGTGGTGTGCGAGGGGCATCCTGCGGGCGTCGCATGCTGGAGGGTCCGGGTCTCTCCGTCTCCCGTGGCCTCCGAGGGGCATCCTGCGGGCGTCGCATGCTGGAGGGTCCGGGTCTCTCCGTCTCCCGTGGCCTCCGAGGGGCATTCTGCGGGCGGTCTGCATCTGCAGGGATGGGTGCCTGGACGTTTGGTCCTGCGATACACAATGAAGCATGCCTGGTTAGACATCAGGCAGTGATCAGATGATATGGAGGAGGGGGATATAGGGGAGGGGGGATATGGGGACGGGCTGTCGTTGGCTCACTTGCTACTACGCCCCCGACCTCTGCATCAGCAACCTCCCGGTCGGCAGGTCCGCCAGCCAGTTCCAGGGCCCTTTCCTCGTGTTCGGTCAGTGGCCTCTCATCAGCGGGGCCTCCTCCAGTCCTCACATGCTCCCTATTGTTGTGTGCGCGCTTATCCTGTGGGGGGGGGTGGCAGGGGTAAAAGGCAACACTGTTAGGCAGGTATATGAATGCACGCCATCGGTTGCGCGTGCATTGCAGAGGTTAAGGTTAGGGCTGGATTCACTTGGGGATATGGGGGGTATGGGGGAGGGGGGGATATGGGGGGTATGGGGGAGGGGGGGATATGGGGGAGGGGGGATATGGAGAGGGGGGATATGGGGAGGGGGGATTTGGGGGAGGGGGGATATGGGGGAGGGGGGGATATGGGGAAGGGGGGATTATGGGGGGGGGATATGGGGGAGGGGGGTATATGGGGAGGGGGGATTATGGGGAGGGGGATATGGGGGAGGAGGGGATTAAGAGGGGTATGGGGGAGGGGGGATATGGGGGAGGGGGGGATATGGGGGAAATGGGGGAGGGGGGATATGGGGGAGGCTCACCCTGCCTGCTCTGACGAGGTCGTTCACCTTCTTGTGGCACTGGGTGCCTGTCCGTGGTGTCAGGGCCGCAGCGGTGACGGCCTCTGCCACTTCCCTCCACAGACGCCGGCTGTGGCGTGGGGCAACTCTGCGGCCGTGCCCGGGATACAGGGCGTCCCTCCTCTGCTCCACCGCGTCCAGGAGCGCCTCCACATCCTGTGACTCGAACCTCGGGTCTGAGCGGCGGCCAGCCATCCAGTCGGGTGTTGCGATCGGGTGTTGCGGTCGGGTGGGGGGGAGCAGCGCGGCCTTATGAGCCGTCACGCCGTGCGGCGCGTATGACGCTGCACGGCGTGAACCACTGCGCAAGCGCGGATCCCGTTTCGTCGCTGCTAGCCCATTTCGGGCCGGAGACTTTCGACCCATTTTTCCGACGTGACGCGAGTCGGATTTGCACCGTTTTTTGCGCCGATCGACGGACTTTCCGCCGATAACGGAGAATTTTGCCCAGTAAGTGTAAGTTAATGGGCGCAATTCTCCAACCTCGTTGCGCTCTCGCTCAAGCGAAACAAGGCCGGTGAATAGCGGGAGAGGCCGTAAATAAGAACCGCGCCAGGCGCCAAACAGTTTTCGATGCAACTGTCCCTCTCCCGTGGGCGAAATCAGGATCACGCCGTAGCATGGTCAGAAGCCAATTATCACCACTTAAGCCCTATTTCCATACAATTAATGGGAGCCACCCCATATCCAACAGCCCCCCCGTCATTCATCAGCATTCTCAACAGCTGGTTACGTTGGCGCCGATTACTACTCCTTTGAAAAACCTGAACCTGGCAGGGCTTCTGCGGGGAGCAAAGAAGGTGAGTAGCCACCTTTCCCAGGAAAAGACCCCTGGTGCACTGGGCTTGTTGCCCCAGTGCTCGGCGGGGCAGTGGGGACACTCGGATGGGTGAGGGGCACCATTCAGAGGGTGAGCCGCCATGGGAAGGGGGTGTGGGCAACCACAAGTGACACCAGCATGCCAAAAAATGGATCGTGTACCCATTCCTGGGGAAACCCTGGCCCCTGCCCGTCTACCCCACCGACCACCCATAACCCCCATCGACTCCCGAGGCCTCTGGCCATGTGGCTGAAGGCTTCTGCTAGTAGGGAATTGGCAATCATGGTTAATTGAGCACTTCACACACCCAAATGGATTCCCGTGGGTGGGCTGGCCATGTAGCATGTGGGAGTCATTGCCTTGCATCCCAATCCCAACTTGATGCATGGATATTGTGCTTGAACACTGCAGGAGGCCACACCACACATGCAGCAGCCAACATCCGAACACCCAGGGGATGGGACACAGCTCCGGGGACATGTCCACGGCTGGAGGATGGGTGAGCGCTACAGGGAGGGGGACATGCCTGGAGAGGTGGGCTAAGGGTTTGGAGGTTGGGCCGCATAGAGGGAGAAAGTGAGAGGTGTCATACTGGTTGTGCTCAAGGGTTTTTAATATGTAGTACAATTCCCCACTGTCCCAATTGTGCCGTCCCACTCTCCCCACCACCCGCTCATCCCTACCTACATCTCTGCCCTCTACCCCTGACCCCGGTGCCCCCAGTAATCCTCTATGTGCTTGGCCCTCCTAGCTCTACCATTATGTCTAGGTGTGTCCCCAGGGTGTACATCAAAGGTGGAGACAGCCAGCTGCTTATCTCATCTCATGGCCTTCGATGCCCCTGGAGGGTGTCTCTGGCGGGCCCCAGTGCACTTGTCTAGGGCACATGGACAGCCGTGCCGCTCTGTCCCATATGCTGGTTGCGGGATGCAGCCTCATCAGAGGGGTGGACCTCAACGGAGCTGGTGGCCACCGTCCCCTCTTCATGGGACGGTTCCGCGGAGGCACTCAGTTCCCCTTCCTCCTGCTTAGTGCCCATAGTTCTCCTTGTGATGGAGGGGCAGCTGGTTTGAGCCACGGATGCCCCTGCATCATCTGACACTGCCAGCCCTGGCGGCTCTCCATGGCCTACACCATCATGTTTACACGCCCTCGGTGATGCCCTTCAGTGACTGGGACATGATCTGCAGCACCTCGGCAATGCCCACCTGTGACTGGGACAAGCTCCACAGTGCCTCGGCGATTCCGATCTGTGAGCGGGACATGTCCCACAGAATCCCATCAAGATCAGCCTTGTACTGGGTCACCCAGCAAGTCAGACATTCTGCCGAGACCCTCAGTCAAGGCCATCACCGACTGCGCAATGTCTTGGACTCCGTCAATAGTGGTGCGGACATTGTGCACCAGGCTCTCAACTGTGGTCGCTACCCTAGCAAAGTTGTCCTCGTGTCACACATTGCCGGTGACATCTCCTGTGCCCATAGCCTCTGGGACTCCTGCAAGTGGCTACGGACCTGCTGGAGTGTCGCTGACATCGCCCTCTGAATGTACTGGCTGCACCCGAACATTATCATCAGCTCCAGGTAACCCACTTCCAGAGGCTCAACATCAGACTGGGACCCAACCGGGACCTGGGATCCAGCAGCCCTCCGACTGCTGTCTTGTCTGGAGGTTCCTGCCTCCACCTGATGTGCATCAGCAGCTGTGTGGTGCTCACCAGATTGTGCCCCAGAAGTCTGACCACGAACGTTTCCCACCGAGATACATGTATCTACGCTGGTGGAGGGTGGGGAATACTGGTGTGATGCATCATGTTTTCCGCATAGCTCTACTCCAAGGTGTTCTCCTAGCAGGCTGGAAAGGAGGTCACCTGGGAGGGGCCGGCGATGTCGGCTGGAGAGCCTGCGGGAGAATGGACATGTGGTCAGTGGGAGGGATGGGTCAGTCAGTGAGGCAACAACAAGTTACGTTTGACAGGTCCTCCAGTTGGGGCTGGTGGATCCTACCTTTGCGGCTTCCACCAATCTCAGTGTTGGTGACTGCTCTGTCCTCAGCCACATGCGTCACCTCCAGGGCCCGTTCCTTGAAGGTAGTGAAGGTTCTAAAGTCAGGCACACCCACCACCAGTCTGAGCCCTCTCCCGGCGATTATGGGAGAACTTCTCCTATGGTGACACAGAAAGGACATCGTTAACCACACGTGTAGTTCACAGTGGTGGGAGGGATGTGTGAAGGAAAGGTGTGGGGAAGGACTGAAGTGAAAGGGGGGTGAAGGGAGGGTTGGGGGCTGCATGGAGAGTTGGGGGGAGTGGATGCTCGCGTGGGGAAGGGAAGGTCTCATGGGTGGGTGGGTGGGGGTGTTGGGGGCATTGGTGTCCACTCACCTGTTTGCCCGGTGTAGGTCATTGACCTTTTTATGGCACTGGAGGCTAGTCCGCTTGGTCATGCTCCCAGAGTTTACAGCTGCCACCTCATCCCAGGCAGCATTGGCTGCCCTGTGGTTCACCTTTCGGAAACCCCGGGGGGAACAGGACATATCTCCTGACCTGCACCCGTCCAGGAGCCTGGCTAGATCGGCATCACCGAATCTTTGGGCTGGTCTTCTAGGCACCATGGCTGCAAGCTGAGTAGGGCTGGCTGTGCAAGAGTTGGATAAGTACTGCTCGACCTTGTTAGCGGGGGTCTGATGAGCGGGTTCCCTTCAGTTGCAGTGAGAAAACCGTGGGGCCTCGTTAAGTGGGCCAATTAATGCTGAATAGAGTTGCAGGCCTCGCTGTGCCAAGCATCGGGAAGCTCGCTCCAGTTCCCACTTGCTATCATGCTTAGAAATCTTTCCGGAGAATTGCGCCCAATATGCTGAATTCAGTACCAAATCAGTACTGAAAACAAAATAAAGAGGGAAAGAAAAGTTGGTTGAAGAGACAAAGAAGCAAGTAATTACACATTCTATTTTAATATTTCCAATAATAATTGAAAGTTCAAGCATTACTCCATTTATTTTTCAGTTCTTCAAATAGTGTTTAGTAGAAATAGAATTTCGTACATCATTGAAAATGTACTCAGAGTTAAAAGCACAAGCCGCACTATTTTAGGGAATGTTTAGACTGTATTGCAATACTATTACGTGAATGTCAAGCTGCACAATACATTTGAAAAGCGAGCAAGGCAGCAGGATGTTGTTCCAATACACCTTCCAGGGAGGTGAAGCATCACATCTTGGACAGAAACTTCTGATTTTTCATGTTTAAATGTGCATTTGCACAGAAATAATACTCTTTCCATCATAAAGTTACACTTTTGTTACACTGTGTAACGAAAACAAAGGCAATTTAAAGGGATTTATATTTCTATTGGTCAACATTCGAAATAAGGTATAATTTTAAGTGGGTTTAATATCATGCTTCTGTGCCTGGGGACACACGTGTAGTTAGATTCATGTTGGACAAAGCTATTTGTATGTGTGGGGCAGGGTTCAGTTCCAATTGTGATTCTTTTGTGCTTGGGGCTATGGCATAAAGAATAGATTTAACGAGCAGCGGGTGCTTAGCAACTGGAGGCTTTTGTAAGGACTTTAAAAAAAACGTTTAAGTTTACTTTTAGCTGCATCTGTTGGCAGTTGGAGACGGGACCTCGGGGAGTGAACATCTCTCAACTATGCCAGAAGAAAAACTGGACAGGACAGAAGCTGTGAAGAGGAAGGTTTCCTAAAGTACAAGTTACAGACCAGATAACCAGGAAATTGTGACAGGAAGTATGCTTAGGCTGACTAGAGTTAAGTGAAAAAAGACCAAGGTATTGTTCAGAAGAATTCAAGGAAGAGTAAACAGACTATTCTGAGTTAAAGAGACAATTACAGTAACCAGGGGCGTCATTCTCCGACCCCCCAGCGGGTCTGAAAATGGCCGTTGGCCGCCGTGAATTCCGCCCCCGCCGGTTGCCGAAGTCTCCGGTACCGAATATTCGGCGGGGGCGGGAATCGGGCCGCGCCGGTTGGCGGGCCCCCCCGCTGGATTCTCCGGCCCGGATGGGCCGAAGTCCCGCCGATAAATTGCCTGTCCCGCCGGCGTAAATTAAAGTACCCATTTACCGGCGGGACAAGGCGGCGTGGGCGGGCTCCGGGGTCCTTGGGGGGGGGCGCGGGGCGATCTGACCCCGGGGGGTGCCCCCATGGTGGCCTGGCCCGCGATCGGGGCCCACCGATCCGCGGGCGGGCCTGTGCCGTGGGGACACTCTTTCCCTTCCGCCTCCGCAATGGTCTCCACCATGGCGAAGGCGGAAGAGACTCTCCCCACTGCGCATGCGCGGGAAACTGTCAGCGGCCGCTGATGCTCCCGCGCATCCACCGCCCCGACATGTCATTTCCGCGCCAGCTGGCGGGGCAACAAAGGCCGTTTCCACCATGCTGGCAGGGCGGAAATCCCTCCGGCGCCGGCCTAGCCCCTCAATGTTGGGGCTCGGCCCCCAAAGATGCGGAGCATTCCGCACCTTTGGGGCGGCGTGGTGCCCGTCTGATTGGCGCCGTTTTGGGCGCCAGTCAGCGGACATCGCGCCGTTTGGGAGAATTTCGCCCCAGATTTAAAATTGGACAGCAGCCTTCAAAGTGAAATCAAATGTCTGATGCCATTTTATTACAGTCTGGGTATCAATAGTTAAAGCAATTATGAGCAGTTTTCACAGCAATCAAGACCAAGAGATCCTAAAGGGGTTGGTGTAAAATCCTGGACCGAATGTTTTCTTAAAAGTAGAGCGGAAGCTTTGTTTAATAATTTCATTTGTAAAACATGGACTGGATTCCAGTGTGCAAACCGCTAAGGGAAAACATAATTATGAGAGAAAATTTGAAAGCATGTTTTTGAGAGTTGAGTTTGAAAACTCTCGCATGAAAATCATCTGGGGGATTCTGAGAGTACATGCACAAACATTCACTTGGGTTTCAGAGTGGAAAGTGTATTTGCCCACAGTCATCTTGTGTGCTTAAAACAAACTTTGTGTTAATGTGACCATTCTAGATTAAGATGCAATTTTTAATCCATGTTGATCCTAAACCTGTGTGTGATTGTTAAGATAAGAGGGGAAGGAGTATTGTGTCATACTCCAATTTTTTCATGTTGAATTATTTTTATTTTCTTCTTGTTAAAACTAATTACCTCTGTTCTTCCACATTTTATAAAATAAATGTTATGGTCTTTTGAGCCAGCACACTTCTGGGATCTTCTGTTCAGTTATAACATCAACTGGGATCGTAACAAGCTGGGATCTTCTGTTCAGTTATAACATCAACTGGGATCGTGACAAGCTTGACTGCTGATTTGATGGTATGTTATAGTTTCGAGGAAGATGGAGTGGCCAGGAAATCCTGGCTGATTAAAATGAAGTGTATTGAATACTGTTTCTCTGAAGAGTTGTGAATTAGATTATAATTAGAAATAAACAAAGGGTCATATTCCTATGTAATGCTGTACGGTTACTAATCACCTGGTTTACAGTTTGAGGTGTTAATCTGTTTATTGATTAGTTTATTATCCTTGGCTTTCTTTCTCATTCTAAATTGTACTGAGATTTATAAATCTTCTCGGATAATTATACAAAAACATGCATGACTACAGATTACAGATTCCATAACCTATTCAGTTAAATCAATAAAAGACATTTATATACTGTGCAGTCCTTCCTATTTGAAGGTGTTTATTTATTGACTGATTCCTGATCAGGATGCTTATTTTAAGGAGACAGAGATTTTACGAACATTAGATTTGGGCATTGTTGTCAATGACAATTGGGCTGCATCTATTCACTGGTTAGCTTTGCGATCCTTCACCAGATAGGCCACATTCTTACCTGCAGATATAGGGCACTTGTCTATGATTACTTTTCTGTAGCTGTGGATGCAATCACTTCCTTAGATTTTTAAAAAATCCACCAGTTCTCATATTGTAAAGGATATTGAGTTACTGTAAAGCTGAAGGGCATAGACTCTCTGGCTAGTAGCAGTGAAAGCTGAATCACAGATGTCAGGTAATTTCTTAAGTGGAAACATTAAGAAGCAAGACACATTCCATGAATTGCACCTGGTCATCTTCTAACAGTTTCACAGTAAATACTGTTGAAGATTTGGGAACTGGTCTGCCTAGAGGCTGAAGTAGCAGCTGAAATTATTAAGTGGAATTGGCCTGAAAAATGAAGAGTGCTTTGCTTTGTCGCTTGCTCAATATTGAGCAGAGATGGCTGATGAAACCAAAAAGATTAAAGCATGGAACGCAAATTAAATTGTGTGTTTGTTTTACTGAATAAAACCAAATATTGCTGATTTGGTCGAAATTATTTGGTCGTAATTGTTGGCCAAATTCTAGTGCAGCAGCCAGGGTGACAATCTCTGAGGATATGAAATAAGGGACACGTACATTAGGCATGGGGAAGGTTTGATAAATCATTCAGTCAGTGAATTAGGTTCCATGCATATGCTACCCGTACACTCCCAGAAAGATTTGTAACCTTTTTACTGTAGTTGTACAGTCAGAGAGACTGTTTTGCAAATAATAATGGACATCATTTCTGTGCTCTCAGGTTCAGGCAACAAAGATGCTACACTTGAAGGACAGAGTTTCTGAGAAATTCGGAAATCGTCCAACTGCAGAACGAAATCCCTTGCAATATTTTAGATATAAAAGCCTTTATTTACAGCCTGCCTCCTCAATCTCCCACACTCCCGAGTGCTGCTCCTACGCTGTTCCCTTGATGCAGTTGGTGGAATGGGCAATGTGGAAAATGAAAGTTGATACTGAGGAGTGTGAAATTAATCATTTTGATAGGAAGAACATTTTATAGGAGAACAATATAAAATAAAGGGTACAATTATAAAGGGGAACAGGAGCAGTAGGACCTGGGTGTTTTATTGCAGTACATGTATAAAGATGTAACAAATTTTTGAATTGTATTTTTAAAATGGACACAACAGCTTTTAAGATGGTTGGCAACATACCAGACTGTCACACAACTGCTGACTTGCCTTTCTACTTCACCCTGGGCCATAAAGACATGGAAACTCAAAGTATTTTCTGAAAGGCATTCAAAAGGTTAATTTAAATCGAATGAAGTCATTCCATTACAAAAAATAGTGCTGTTTCAAAATCTCTCAATTTATGAAAGGTTAAAACAGGATATGAAGAAACAACAGACAAATATTTTTGGGAGAAGGACTTTGAACTCATAATTGGTCATGTGATTAAGGCAGCCATGTTTGTTACCTGTTCTTTGAAAAATAGAAGCTGTTCAGATCGAAGAGCCATCAAACTAGCTGCAAGACACTACACAGCAACAGGAAAACAGCTGCACATTGAATAACTTTCCCCAACCTGTTCCAATTTCAAGCTCACTGAGAAACTGACTTCCTGGCAATTCAACTACAAGAAGCCTCACAGCTTATGAGAATTCTCTGGTATACAAGACCTCCACTCCAGCTAAAGCACCAATTCATCTTTGTTAACTACAAGCCTTCTAGAACAGCATAGTAATTGTATTTTTTTTCCGTCTGAACTTAATTTACTTAGATTGGAAAGGTTTGTTTTTTTTGGAGTAGAGTAGGTTGAGAGGACATTTGATAGAGTTATTCAAAGTCATGAGGGGTCTGGACACAGTAATTAAAGAGAAACGTATTACAATTGGTGAGCGGATCGAGAACGAGAGATCAAAATTTAAAGGTAATAGGCAAGAGAAGCAATGGAGACATGCAGCAAGTGGTTAGGATCTGGAATGCACTGCTTAAGAGTGTGGTAGGAGGTTCAATCGAGGCATTTAAGGGGGAATCTGAAAGGGAAGAAAGTGCCTGGCTGTGGAAGAAGGTAGGGAGTGGCACTCGGTAAATTGCCCCCAAAGAGAGCCAGTGATAGTTGCTAGTGCAGTCTGCCAAGATTCCACCTCACAATCATAGAATCCCTACAGTGCAGAAGGAGGCCACTCGGCCCATCCAGTCTTCACCGATCCAATCCACATTTTCTGCATAACCTAACCTGCACATCTCTCGAACCTAAGGGGCAATTTATCACGGCCAATCCACCTAAAGTGCACATCTTTGGACTGTGGGAGGAAACCGGAGCACCTGGAGGAAACCCACGCAGATACGGGGGAGGACTGTGCTAACTCCACACAGACTGTCATACAAGGCTGAAATTGACCCCGGGTTGCTAGCTCTGTGAGGCAGCAGTGCTAACCACTGCCATCATGCCGCCCCCTCATGGGAGGGGGGGGGAGGTGCAGACCAAAATACTCATCTTGGTGTCATTCATATCCAGCGGTCGTAAAGCAGCATATGTCTGGGTCTAAGCTGCCGATTATGATGCTGCTGGTTTTTTTTTCGAGGGCCAGGCTGACTTGAAAGGGAGTCTGTGGTCAATTGAGCACAGAAAGGTAGTCAAAAGTGTTGGAAAAATTCAATCTTTACTTATGAAAATGTTGAGATACTAATACAGATTTGCTTCAGACACCAGCAGTAGTTATACACAACTCATGCAGATATTGAACACCTGCACAAGCCTATGCTATGGATGACATCACAACCGCTCACACTTGTTAAAGACATCCCTACATATAATCAAATAGGGTTATAACACTCTTACACTTCTTCCCTATGGTAATATGCCTGTGCAAGTTTTGTATAGTTGTCTATCAATGAAAATAGTTATTGGTGCGACCTCCAACCAGCTGGTGGCGATAGAGATCTACCATGTGACTTGAGATATTGGGCAGTTGGCAGTAAGTCATACAAGAGGAGTGTCACACTAGAAGTAGCTCCAGGAGAATTCACTGAATTCATTTATCTCATTACCGTTTGTATCATAGTTCGTTAGTTATCTTTCCATGTGTTCACCTTGTCAATAAAATGTCTTACTCGTCAAAGAATTAGATGTCTATATGTCAGACTTTCAGGAGCTTTGCGACAATGTTATAATCTGTCTAGAACCATTAGTACCTCAGTAAACACTGGTGAATTTTGGCTCAGTGGAGTTGGACATGTGGACAAAAAAGGAGGTTGGTGCTAGTGAATGTCCCTCAACCTCTCCCGGAGTAGAGTCCACTGGATGCCCCTGAGGAACAGGATCCACTTCCTGTCGAATTTCCACATTTCCTTCTGCCATGTGATCCGTAAACTTAGCGCTCTCAGAATTGCGGCATAGACAAATGTGATCTTGGTGCCTGTGGATGATCCTTCCATTAGTTATTTTCACCACTTTGGTTCAGAATAACTCTGGGCAACCATGATTGGTTATTGCTGAAATTCCTTGCATAGACACAGTCATTTGGATTGAAATGTCTCTTCATTGCATGGTAATCATGTCTCTCTTCTACTTCTGTCTCACACTTGCTTTGACATCTGGCAGTAGCAGATCCACTTTACACCATCAACATTTCAGCCAGTGGATGTCCTCGCAGACTCAATGGGTCAAATGGACTAATTCTGCCCCTATGCCTTATGGTTCAAGAACCTCAAGGGTCTAGTTCCCAAAGTACTGCCTAACATTCTCTTCAATCCTTCTTTCCGTGTCTGGACCGCTCGCTCTGCTAAACTGTTTTACGCGGGTTGAAAGGGAGCAGTATGCACAGGGCGTATTCCATTTACTTGCATAACTCTGTCTGTTTGCATTGTCCTTTCCTGTCCTATACACTTGTGTTGTACTGGGAGGCCGATGATGTTGAGGGCACAGCGCTGTAATCTCACTGAGGCTATGGGAGGAATGCATCTAGACTCACTAAAAAGGCTCATCAATGGCTTGTGGCCTGTGCACATGGTGAATTAATGCAATAAAGGTACGGAGCAAACTGTTCTACAGCGAAAATGATGGTTAGGCATTCCTTGTCTTGCCTCGAATATCCCCTCTCGGCAATAGTCAGTGTTTATGATGCAAATCAAATGGTTTTTTCTGACCCATCCTCCATCAGAGGAGAGAGTACTGCCCTGATGCCATAAGGAGAAACATCACGTAACAGAATGAACTCTGTCCTGATCAGAGTGAACCAGAAGACTAACTGATTGTAGCAATACTTTCACACCTTTGAAAGCTTTCTCTTGTATAGGCTCCCAGTTTCATTTGGTGAAGCAGCAGATACAGTGGCACCAACACCGTTGAAAGGTCTGGCAGAAACTTCCTGTAGTAGTTCACTGAACCCAGAAATGATCTAAGCTCAGACACCTTCTTGGGTTTTGGCACTTCCTTGATAGCTTGAACCTTTTCCTCCACAGGGCACAGACCCTGCGATGACCCAGATGTTCCACCTTCTGTGCCTGGATCTGTGCTTCAGATGCAGACTTGACTCTGAAATTCACTTCGACACTTGCTCCAGGTTGTTGATGTGCTCCTCCTCAGTTTTCCCTCGACCAGAAAAATGTTCAAATAAACTGTCACATGGGGAATCCCCTGCAACAGATCCTCAATTGTCCTTTGAAAAATCGGCGGACTGGAAAACACTCTAAAAACAAAACATTTGTACTTGTGAGTGTTGATTGTGACATGCTAAATTGGGTCCACCTCTAACAAGAGTTGCTGGTAGGCTTGACTAATGTCAAGTTTTCAAAATGTTTTGAGTCCTTCAAGGATTGATCCTCCACTCAAGGCAGGTTGGAAATCAGATTAATGGTAAATTCATAATCCCCACACGTGCACAATACCAACACTTTTAAGAACCAGTATAATTGAAGCAGCCCAACATGAAAACTGAAGATTCCATGATTCCTTACCTTTGCACAACTTAACTGTAGTGCCGCACAATGTACCTAGTTCATCTTTGAAAACCTCAGGATATTTCTGAATGACACCTTCATCACTTTTGAGTGCTTTATCTCACCCCCGTTAAACTGAATTTTCCTGAGCCAATCACGCCCGAGTAGACTAGGCCCATGCCCTTTACACCCAGAAGCGGTGCTCTTTCTTCTTGGCTGTTATATGCAATGTCCACTTCTAATGCTCTAAGTAATGATATAGTCTCGCCAGTGTACGTCTGAAGGCTGATCCCTGCCTGAGTACGGTCTGGTGTCTGCTTAAAAGTCTCAAATATTCCTGTGGGTTTCCTTACTGATGACAGATGCGAAGCTGCTGCCCACCTCCATCTTACGTTTCTGTCAAGCAACCTCCATTGTAGCATTGATCGGTTCCACGCGTGATTCACTCACATTGAACATGCTGTAGGAGTGCTCCTCTTGCTGTTCTGTGCTTTCCAGGTGAAGCATAGCTGACTGAGGCTTCTTTGAAATTGAATTTCACTGTGCAGCCTTTGACATACTGTTGGCACTGCTGCACTTTTTAACCAAATGTCCCTTTTTGTTGCTATTGGAGCACACAGCATCCCTGAACTGGCACAGCTGAAATATTTCACTCCTTTCGCATTTTTCTTTGCTGATTCTTTTCTTTCTTGATGCACTGCACCTATTTGTGCCCCATCATTGGCTTTTTGAATATATATTGCCTTGTTGGCAGGCATTTCCATGTCTTGAGAAAGTTCTAGAACCTTCTTGAAAGTCATTGTGGCTTCTCCCAACAAGTAACACTGTATACATTCTTCATTAATGCCACAGACTAACCTGTCCCAGAGCATATCCTCCAACTGCCCCAAACCTCTCAATGCTCAGAGTTGATGCAATTCAGCAACGAATACCAGCTGTCCTGCCTTACAAAAACAACAATGAAATTTTAAATGTTGGGCTTAGAATGATAGTGATTCTGAATGAGTGCAACTGAATCGGCAAATGGGTCTTCGCCCCACACACACTCAGAGGGAATAAGTTGGAGTGGGGGGCACTCCAACTCCAGGAGTTGGAGCTCCCATGGGGCTAAGACTCATTGCGGGAGTCAGAGTTCGCTTGGAGTCGAGCACTGAAGTAACAGGTGAGCACACTTGGGACGGGGGAGAATGGAACAAGACACAAGTGGTCAAGTACATCAATTTAGAGTACTACTCGCTGCTCACAGTTACCTCTCCAGCATGAAGAGGTCATGCAAACAGACAAATTAAGCGCAGGAATAGGCCACTTAGGCTCTAGACCTTGCTTTGCCATTCAATAAGATCATAGCTGACTTAATTTCAACTTCAACCTCACTTTCCTGCCCATCCTCAATAAACTTTCAGTCCCTTATTTACCAAAAATCCATCTACATGGGGATCACGTGATATGAGCGTGGGTGCGGCTGCATTTGCGCGACCTCTGGCTCTGCTCTACTTTTAGTATGTGCTGAGACTTGTTGGGACAATATGCCTTCATCCTCGTTGATTCATGGCAGCTGGAGGGAGTAGGGGTGGGGCCTAGTTTTTGGTGGCACAGCTGCATTTGAGAGGTTTCCTGTCCTGACGATATTGTGCACACCGACTGTTTGCGATGAAGGTGATCTGGCTGATTGGCTTGACTCTGCGGTGCAGGATGTTTGGGCTCAATTTCAAAAGTTATGAAGCATCTTTCTGGAGGTGGTGCCAGTGCACGGGAAGGTTCTGGTTGCAGAGAGAGTTGTGTCTCTGGTGGAAGACTGCCTCTGCACAGTTGTGTTCCTGTTGCATGGTCCATTGTCCATCCTGAGGAATTCGGATGAGGACGAAGGGGAACTGGTGAGGAGCCCAGTTATGCCTGGTGTCTATGGTAAGGTGATTGAGAAGCAAAGTGGCATGGTAGCACAGTTGCTTCACATTGCCAGGGTCCTAGGTTCAATTCCCGGCTTGGGTCACTGTCTACGCAGAGTCTGCACGTTCCCCCTGTGTCTTCGTGGGTTTCCTCCGGGTGCTCCAGTTTCCTCCCACAAGTCCTGAAAGACGTGCTTGTTAGGTGAATTGGACAGTCTGAATTCTCCCTCCATGTATCCAAACAGATGCCGGAATGTGGCGACTAGGGGCATTTCACAGTAACCTCATTGCAGTGTTAATGTAAGCTGACATGTGACAATAAAAATTATTATTATTAAGTTTGAGAACTGGTTGCCACGTCTTGGGAGTCTTGATCTGAAGGATGGGCAGCTTAGATTCGATGGAGCACATTTAATCCTGCCTTCGAGACCGAGGGTTGGGTTGGATAGGGAGGAGGATGCGCAGAGCTGGGTAGATGGAGGGTGTGGTTTTAAGGTTAGATTTATCTCATTTTGTTTAAGGAAGGTCCCCCATATTTAGAATTATATTTAAATTTTATTTTGGCCTGTGCATTTTTCCTCTTGGAGCCCTGGTGGACCATGTATTATCTTGTTGAGGACTAAGCTTTGATTAACTCCCCTTTAGGCGGGGGAGTCAGTCCTTTTCTCCGAATGAGTGTCTCCCTCTTTGACTGTTCTATCTGCTGTCAGAGTTCTTGTGTGTGAGGCCGGTCTGACCATCCTTTATCTGGTGATAGGTAATGTGTCTAGTAGGATGCGCCCTCTCAAGCTTCCTTTACGGGACAGAACTTTGGAGGGGTGTGGAGATTGGAATCTTAAGAGAGTCCTTGGAGCCAATTATTTCTTTGTGGCGGTGTTGGGCCACACCAGGCTTGACATTGCAGTCAGTATCCTGTTCCTCCCTTGGAGACGTCATGGGTAGTCCGATGTGGGCAGGTCCACATCCAGAGAGGTGAATGCTGGGGAAGGATGCCCAGTAATTATCTTTATTCTTTTTGCCTTGGAAGTTGGATGGTGGTTGATTGGCCAGTTTTTGTCTAGTTGTAATATTTTAGGAGATGTGTGGATCCGAGGGTTTAGTTCTGTCAGTTCTTATTCTCCTTCTTCACTCTTTCTCTCAGGTTGTTTCTATGTCTCTCTTGGTGCTGTTGCCAGCGAGGGCTGGCTGTGGTGGCGTTAGATGCTGAGCCTTCGTGGCAGATATGGATCTATGTTGGCCTTTGGGTGACATCCTTCTATCTTTTGAGTGGCCCAGGTCATGAGGAGGGCATCACAGCTCGGGGGAGGGGAGGGGGCCTTGAGTGGGTTGGCCGACCCTCCGAGGGCACACTCCAGTTTGGGGGTCACTCTGATGGCCCGTCCAACCTTGAATGGGTCCCCCTACCCTCCACCCCGCCCCCAAAGAGGCCCCGATGGTGATTTTCCGCGGTCGACCGGCCGAGTTCCCGCCGAGTTCCGCCGGCGTGGTTCACATATGGTACCACCCAGGGGGAGCTCGGACCCGCGTCCTGGTGGGGGGGCGGGGGGAAGATCAGACTCTGGGGGGGCCTTCACAACGGCCAGGCCTGTGATCGGGGCTACCGATCGGTGGGCGTGCGATATCCGGGGGGGGGGGGGGGGGGGGTCCTACCTTCTTCTGCGCGGGCTCGTTGTGTTGCTACGCCATGCTGAGAGGTGCCACGGAAACGGCCATCACGCGCATGCGTTGGCGCAGAAACTGCTATCATACGCATGCGCAGACCCGCGCCGGCAGTGCAGGGTCGCATATCGGCGCCGGAGCTGCGTGGAGCAGTCCTGCGCCATGCTGGACCCCTGTGGGCCACTGAATCGCTGGGCCAAGAGGCCCGTTGACGCCGGTGTGAAACACACCGGTGTTTACGCCGGCGTCAATACTTAGCTGGCATTTTGGTGAATCCCAGCCCACTGTTTCCTAATGCACACCAGATCCATGTTGGTTCTAGGAGTTTGCCTTGTGCCAAATAGCTGCCACATTTTTTACATTGTAACAGTGAATACACTTCAGAAGTACTTCTTTGGTTGCAAAGCACTTTGAGGTGTCACATGGGCATGAAAGAAATGATACATTTGCAAGTAATTTTGAAGGAAATGTACGACTTTTGTCTGAGATTAAGATTGCAGCATGTTTTAATAGTTATTTGCAAGAATTGCATTCTATTTCGGCCAGAGTCTTCTTCAGTATGGCAGATAATTAAGATTCTGTCGAACCTTAAATTTTGCTGAAATTTCTTGAATATGGTTAGTGCATATTGTAGTTGGCACTTCCAGATTTGGGAACATTTTTATCATTCTTGATAAAACACAAGAACAGCTTATGTTTATATTGCACTTTTAATGCAATAAAAAGTATTCATAGGAGCATGATAAACCATATTTGAGACAAGTAAGGTGATATTAGGCAGATGACAAAAAGCTTGATCGAAGAGGGAGGTATTATCGAGTGCTTTAAAGCAGGAGAGCAACAAAGATAAATAGTTTTGGGTCTCAACACCTGAATGCATGGCCACCAATGGAAGACTGCTTACAATCAGGGATGGCCAAGAAGCCCAAATTAGAT
Organism: Scyliorhinus torazame; assembly: GCF_047496885.1. Lineage (NCBI taxonomy): Eukaryota > Metazoa > Chordata > Chondrichthyes > Carcharhiniformes > Scyliorhinidae > Scyliorhinus > Scyliorhinus torazame. The sequence continues at coordinate 92,142,022 of NC_092714.1, read as the reverse complement.
AAGTACAGATATCGCAGAGGGTTGTAGGTTTGTGGGAATTACAAGAGGTAGGGAAGGGCAAAGACTGGGGGGCTTTGAAAATGGGGATGAGATTTTAAAGTTATTACATTGTTTGAACAGAAGCCAATGTTAGGTCATTGAGCACTGAGGTAATAGGTGAATGGGATCTGGTGTGCAGTAGGAAACCGGTGGCAGAGTTCTGAATGAATACAAGAATGCAGAACTGAACAAAAGCATTGCAGTATAAAATTGACCTGTATGGGGTTTCTAAAAAAAATTACCCCCCCCCCCCCCAAACTCGGACAAAAAATAATGCCTTGACAGGGCAAAGAAGCCTGCACACACTTAAAAAAAGGAGTCAACTCCACTCTGCTTCGTGAGTGCCGTTCCATCTTGTACCAGTTTGTGGAGACCAGTACTGAATGGCACTCGCCCGAAGTCACTGAGATGAAGGAGAAAGATCCCACGCCTCGGGTACCTCGGGGGAACTGCATATTAAAGTGAGGTTAGCTGTCTCACTGTAACATGCAGATTTGCCAAAGTGATCCCGCCCCAATGGCCGTGATTCACATCATAACGTCTCGCGGGATCTAACTCAATCTCGTGAGGCATTGCGAGCCGGGTAGATCCCGGGAATGGGGGGCGCGATTCTCCACTCCCACGCAGGTTGGGAGAATCGCCTGGGCCGCCGAAATTTCCGGGGACGCCGGTCCGACGCCTTCCCGCGATTCTCCCAAGCGGTGGGAACGGGCCGGTCGAGTTTCGCGGGCCGCAGGCCGGAGAATCGCCGGAGATACCCAAAATGGCGATTCTCCGGGACCCCCGCGACTCTGAGGCCCGGATGGGCCGAGCGGCCAGGCCAAAACGGCGGGTTTCCCCCGGTGCCGTCCACACCTGGTCGCTGCAGTCGTGGCCGGTGTGTGAACGCTGGGGGGGGGGCGGCCTGTGGGGGGTCTAGGGGGGATCCTGCACCGGGCTTCACCTTGAATGTGGGGTGGCCCGCAATCGGTGCCCACCGATCGTCGGGCCGTCCTCTCTGAAGGAGGACCTCCTTCCTTCCGCAGCCCCGCAAGATCCGTCCCCCATCTTCTTGCGGGGCGGATTTGGACAGGACGGCAACCACGCATGCGCGGGTTGGCGCCGGCCAACCCGCGCATGCGCGGATGATGTCCGTTATGCGGCGCCGGCCGCGTCATCTATGCGGCGCCGCTTTTACGCGGGCGACAAGGCCTGGCGTGGGTAGATGACGCTGCCCCGATACTGGCCCATTGTCAGGGCCTGAATCGGTCGGGACCGGGGCCGTTCCGCGCCGTCGTGAACCTCAACGGCGCTCACGACGGCGCGGCCACTTCGGCGTGGAGGTGGAGTATCCCGCCCGGGGTCTCTCGGCTTCTATCGGCCATGCTGCACCGCAGCAAGCTGCTTTTAAGGGGCGCAGTGTGGCTGTACAATCACACCCTTCATTTCCTCCCATTCTTTTGAAAATAGGAGAGGGGGATTTGGCCAGCACATCAGATGAGCTGGTATCAGAGCGGTTAATCATAGGATTTACAGTGCAGAAGGAGGCCATTTGGCCCATCGAGTCTGCACCGGCTCTTGGAAAGAGCACCCTACCCAAAGTCAACACCTCCACCCTATCCCCATAACCCAGTCCAACACTAAGGGCAATTTTAGACACTAAGGGCAATTTGTCATGGCCAATCCACCTAACCTGCACATCTTTGGACTATGGGAGGAAACCGGAGCACCCGGAGGAAACCCACGGGGAGGATGTGCAGACTCCGCACAGACAGAGACCCAAGCTGGAATCAAACCTGGGACCCTGGAGCTGTGAAGCAAATGTGCTATCCACAACGCTACCGTGCTGCCCCAATGGCCGTGATTCACATCATAACGTCTCGCGACATCTAACTCAATCTCGTGAGGCATTGCGAGTTAAATAAGATATTGATCAACATCTGGACCTACAGTGGCCAATATTCATATATTGTGTCTCCAGGAAATGCCTATTCCTTGTGCATATACCAAAAGTTAAAAATCTGTGGAGCAGTAATGCCAGGTCTCTATCCCCACATGTTTGTTGATTCAACTTGCTGCGGATCTCTGGATAGAGACCGAGTGCATGCATATCCGAGAGGGGCAAGCATGCAATTATAGTGTGAGGAATATCACAATTCCTCCCCTCTCATTTTCTGGTCAGCGGCACATTAGGAACGCTTTATATAGAGTGGTTTACACCCAACTCTGCCCAGATTGAATTATTTTGGAGCATAAGGCAATAATAAAGGCCTTAGAAACCAAGAAAGTCTAATGCCTCCTATTTTTCAAGGACCAACAGGAAATTCTGTGGCTTTGCAAGTGCTTGGTTTCTGTTTCTGGAGAGCAAGGCTTTACATTATAACTGAAATGATGAACACTGGATCAAGTATGCTAACTCATAGCCTGGGCAGAAGGAATGTGTGTTCGGTTTATTGGGAATGGGAAGAATATTGCATGTTTGGAATGAAAGAGCAGGATTGTTGCTTGTGATTGTGCACGTAGCACAGTATGAGTTAACAATCCTATAATTATTATTTCATGAAAAATCTAAGGATGCTCAATAGGCTATTTGAAATCAAGAATATTGTGTGTTGGCAACTGTTAATAGAATTTGAAGAAGAGCGACCGCAGATCAATCCTGACTGAGATACTGGTTGAGACGAGGAGAGTGTATCTTTCTTCTCAACTGGAAACTGTTCCAAAACATCAAAATTCTTATCCTGTATCTTCTTTGGCTGAACGAGTGAGTATTCGCTACATGTGAAGGTATGCACCAGTTCACCACGTTTTCATGGCCTTATCCACTTTCCCTCGTTCTCTAGTACATCCGTGTATGTCTTTTTCTGTGTTCTTTGATTGCATCCACTATTCACTTCAACCACTCCCTGTGGTTGAGTTCCACATTTTTATCATGCTTTGGGTCGAGAGGTTGAATTCCCTATTTGATTTCTTGGATGACCCAGTCTCGCACGGTTACGTGATTTAACAATCCTGGATTGAACGGCCTCACGGAGGAGTCCCCAACTGAGTGCGAATTAGTACTGGTCCCCAGCATACAGGCACCTGTGCGGAGGTTCCCAGGCAATCGGAGACCCCTGGGTGGCTGGTATCTGGGCCGAGTGGTACCCTGGAACAGCTGCTGCCAATCTGAAACCCTGGCAGTGTCACCTGGGCACCCAGGTGCAAGCCTGGCAGTGCCAGGGTACCAAGCTGACATATTGCCAGGGCCTGGGCGGGGTGCCCTGCTGCAATGTGGTGGAGGTGCTCACGGTCCCCACCAGGTGAGTTGGAGGAGTCTGGGGGTCGCGTCGGCTGGTCGAGAGATTGAGGCATAATTTTATCCCTTCCTGCACTCACTCAATGCAGGATATGCAGCTAAGAGCGGACTCGGTGGGGCATTGCTTGCCGGGGTCTGAACAAAAACCAGACTGGTGTTCGATAGTGGCACCGTGAACGACTCCTGATTCCCGCCCAGAATGGGCTGTATTTTAAAAAAATTAAATCGCGGCCATTATGTGTATTCACTCTACCAAAACGTTCATAACTTTAAAGATCTCAATTCAGTCACTCCTCAGCCTTTTTTCAAGTGAGAAGAGATGCAGCTTGTTAATCATTCCCTACATATTCTCACATGTTTCTGGTTTTGTCCTGATGAAACTTCTCTGCACTCATGCCTCTAGATCCTTTTTTTAAATGGTGACCAGAACTGCAGAAAGTACTCTTTATCTGTGGTCCTCCCAAGCTTTGATATAGGTTGAGCATTATTTTATGCTTTTTTTATATCTTTGCTAACCTATGGCACAAACTTTAGTGATTGATGTTTTTGTGTCCTGAGATCCCTTTGTGCTACTACTCCACCTAGACCAGGACCTTCGAAGTAATAATTGACCTCCGGATTCTGCCCACAAAAATGTACAAACTTAGATTTATTTGTGTTGAACTTCATTGCCCAATTATCTTCCTTGTCTGCAAGTTCATGACTGTCCTCCTCAATCTTGACGATCACCCACATTTTTTTAAATTTAGAAATTGTGGTAATTATGTTTTTGATTTCAAAGTCCAAATCATTAATATAAATTATATTATCATCATGAGCAGGTTCTGGGTGATTCAATTAAAAAAGCTGGAAACCATTCTATTGCAAATGATTGAACATTGATTGACTATTTACAGAGACTGACGTTCAGCAGAACTCCATTGGAACATTGTTTCCTCAGGTTCCACTTACATTTGATCTGATATCGTCCGGCATCACTAATGATGCACTCTAGCTATTAGCATAATAGTTAATAACCCTCTATACTACACCTCTCTCTCTCTCTCTCTCTCTCTCTCTCCCCCCCCCCCCCCCCCCCCCCCCCACACACACACACACACTTATTTTCCCTTCTTCTTGGTACTTTGGGGAAAGGTTGAACTGCTGGTCCCCTTAGTTGAAAGAAGGACATTCCTTCAGCTGCTTTGAATATTTGTGCAGCTATAGAGGTTCTACAAACTTCTACTGCTGCACCAAATAATATGTAATGCCTCACCCACGACCAAATCTGATAGACTAAAATGAGGGCAGAGAATGTTGGTCAGAAAAAAAATGACTGTCCTGCTAACACTGTAGGAATTTCTTTTTCTGTAGGTAGTGGTTCAACTTGCACACTCTCTTCAGTCGAAGTTTGCTTATCAGCAGATCAGAACATCTCTGGGATTTCTTCATTCAGCAGTGAAAGAAACATGTGGAGGCAGAGAAATTACACTTTGTAGTACACCTGTGGTGTTAGTAAGATCTGCAGTAAGCACCTCTGCAGTTTTCTGATCTCCAGATTTAACTTCAGGTTGAGCAGTAGCAGGAATTTGTTTTCTTATGGTGACAGAGTGAATAGTAAAAACCTCTGGCCTTGGTACTTCATTGTACAAATATTTCCTGCATCAGGTTGACATTGGTGTCTTCAGCAGAATGAACAAATGGGTTTGCATCTTTATCACTTTGTCAATAATATATTGATCCCTCTCAGCAGAGGTATCTAGGCTAGCACCGTCATCATCTACACTGTCTTACAAAATTAAAGCAAGATACACCATCTCCTCTTGGGATAAATCATCAATATTTAGTGACGTGGGTTATCATCATCTTTCACTCTTCCCGAAAGAGCAAATTGATGTCCAGAATATCACTTTGCAGTTAGTCGCCTTCATCCGAGATGTACCTGTCTCCTGCTTCATCCAATTTCTCCTTAATGAGCAACAAAAGATCCATCATGTCCAAGTGTGGTGGTAAGGATGGAGTTTTGTGTTTGAAGACTGATTCACAGCATTGAGTCAACTTGAATTTCTTCAGCAACTGAAGAATACAGAAGTGCAAAGCTATACAAACTCTGCAGTTCAACAACAATACTGGTGATTAAGAATGACAAGAATAGGAGTAACGTGAACTCTTTACCGTTGTAAAGAAATGTAGCAGTCATCTCTCCTTGCACCTTAAGTGGAATACCTCCTGTGCTGTGAAATTGAATGGTCGGTGGTTGGAGAAATCAGAAAGAAAGAATATTCCTACTCCTATGACCAGGTCAAAATTCATTTTCTGACCATTAACTAAGATATCTGCATGCCAGGAAGACTCTTGTAGTTCTGTCACTTCACCTAAGAGGAATACATCCTGTTCTTAAGTATCATCTATTCCTTAGACACTTGCGGATTGGAATAGTCTGTCTTAAAATTTTTGACCTGTTGCGCATACTATATTAAAATATCCCCTCTTGCGGCAGGCGCAATACTTTGCATGAATGGCTGGGCAAGGTTTGTGCTGATGTGAGTTTTTCCTGGTGAGTTTTTCCTGTTACATCTCGGGCAAGGAGCAATGGCACTGACTCATCTTCTTTACTGACATTTTTTGGCAGGCACGCTGATAGTCCTACGGCTCTTCCATTGGACTGATGAATAACCTGTCCCCAGGAAGGCTCCTTATCACCAGGAGTTAGTAGCCTGTTTTGCTTGTACACATCAATCGGCTTGGCTAACTACTGCTTCAGACAGAGTGAGACATCCGCTGCTCTGTAAGAAGTCTGACAATGCTTCATCTATCACTCCCATTACAATGCAGCCTCCGATGAACTCCTCCCACAATGCCCCATATTCATAGTTGGCTGCAAGCGATACAAGTTGTTTAAAAAACATAATTAGTATTCTCTCCAGGTTCCTGGCTGCAGAAGTTGTATTTTTCCCAGGGGATGATATCACAAAGTCTTTGATGGCCTTTTCATATTTAACAGTTACTTCTTCAACCTCCTGTCTTTGTAAAATGTCATTGGCACAGCTACTGATTGCATGAAGGAGGACACTGATCTGACCTTTGGTGTGAGCAAGTCCAGAAGCAGTCTGGTATCGGTTGAATTTGTAATGTCAGTTTCTCAAGTGTGCAGCCCTCCATGAGGCCAAGGCTTTCTCCGTGGCTCTTTGCACTTTCAGTAGGCTGTTGTGGGACTCCGGTCATGACTAGTTGCTCCAATTGCTTCGGGGGGCATTTCTCGAGTGTGCAGTGCTGACGGCTTTCACTTTCCCACCTTTATCAGTGTCAACTGGGATTCCTTGTAAATGGTTTGCAGACCACTGCCACCCGTTGTCATGAATGGGCTTTGGGTGTGTTTGTTAAAATAGAGCTGGAAACTATGCTAATGCAAACTGGTGAACATTCATATATTATTTACACTGTATTCAGAGATAGACTTTAGAAAGAGTCCATTAAGACCTTCATCCATCAGGTCTCAGTTACATGTGATCTGACATCACTGATGATGCATCCCAGCAATAAGCATAAGAATTATTTGCCTTTCATACTACATGAATAAACAGCAGCAATGGTCTAAACATTGGTCCTTGTGGAACCCACTTCCATGATCCTGAATAATTGTCCTTGAGATCCACTCTCTGCATTTTGTCTTGCAGCCAGCTGGCGATCCATTCTGCCGCTTGTCCTCTGACTCAACATTCTCTGACCTTAAATTCATTAGCCTATTATTGGGAACATCTTGAAGATCTTTTTGAAAATCCAGATGAATTGCATCTACTGCATTACCATTGTATCCTTAAAAGATTAGCTCCTCAAAAGCTTCGGGATGGTTGACCTAGCAAGAATTTTCCTTTTGAAACCGTGCTGACTACATTTATTATCATAGATTTTCTGTTTCTAGATGTCCTTCTGTTCTCCCTTGTAGGGTTTCCATTATTTTTCCTATCACTAATTTTAGAATATCATAGTTAAAGGTATGTCATGAGACATAACAGCCAAGAAGGTGACCATTCAGCACATTATTTTTTCAGAGCAATCTAGCCATTCTTATTCTTCTGCTGCACCCATGTAGACCTGCAAGTTTGTTTCCTACAAGTGACGACAATTTTCTTCCGCAATAGTTGATCATCTCCACTTCCACCACCCCTGAAAGCATTGATTCTGGGTCATTACCACTAGCATATGAAAATAATTTTCCTCACATTCCACCTGTATCTCTTGCCCAAAAAGGAGAGAGGATAATTTTTTTTTCTGCCTTTATCAGTTATCACATCAAATTACTTTCAACACACCTCCCCCTCCCCACCCCCATGAAGCCTGTAGTGTAGAAAAATGCAACAAAGAAGGAAAATAAGGTCTCACAATTTGTGACCAAATGTTTGAACCAAAGAGAGATATTTTAAAGTAGGATGTAAAGGTGGAGATGGAGGTGGAGAGATCAAAGGAGCAGCTGTCATTGGTGAACAAAAAGAGTTGGTGACATTCTTTTATAATGTGTTGGGTGCATGCCAAATTGATTAATTAAATCCTAGTCAATTATGGTTCTATAATAGAAATTTTGTAAAACATGTCTGAGTGTTTCTGCAGCATTGTTAGATTGAACTATATTTAGGAACACATTGGGCATGAAGAGATACACTGGTGCGGTGATAAAGAAGGACTTTCCATTAAAATTGTTATTGTGCTTATAATGTATACATCTAAATATGCACTGCAACAGACTGGAAATAATGGGATGAAGTTTCATTTTCCATCAAAGTTTCCATAATTTTCTCCATAGGTGTGCTCATGCCCAGTATCCTTGAAGACCATGGGGAGGGTGCCCAAATACAAATAGCTGTTTCACTAAGGTATTATTTCCTGCAGCTGGAATGTCAAAATCTTATTTAAATAAAAACATTGTTATACTTGTCTATGTACTCTATGTACTGCAATGTACCACTCTGGCACGTGCAGAAGATTTCTTCCTCCTCTTTCTCTTCATGCACTTGCAATACCCCATCAGCACCTTAAATAACTCAATTCCATTGTAATTATGATCGTGATTTCAATCTTCGGAAATAGGTATGGGACAGAGGTCCTATTGTGAGCCCTGCCTGTTTGCATTTGGTGGTGGAGTAAGACATGAGGAAGTCCAAATCTGCATTGTAGATATTTTTTTTGTAAACGGAAGGCAGCAAGCATGTTTTTTTTTCTACTTTCCTTTCATCCACTTCTTTTAATCCTTTCTGGTTCAATGCACAACCAGTCTAAAAATAAGACCTTGGCACGTTAATTTGAATCGCGCTCAAGGTGGCAGTTTCAATGACTTCTGCTGGAAAGTTGTGAAAAAATATATATATATATATTAAAGATGCTGGTTCCTCCTCTCATAAGGAACTGTGTGCAGACTTATTGGGTCTGAAGACCAAGAGAAAGCCATTTGGTTGATTGATGAGCATGAAGGTCATTATTAGCTTGTTTACTTATCTTGGGTATCAATCCAGAACTTGTCAATAATGGAAACTTTCAGTACATTTGGAATGTTGTTGTGTAATAGCCTGAAGAGAGCTACACATTTTCTGACTGTTTGAAGTGAATACAAAAGATTGCAAGTACAGGAGTCCATGAGACGACATGCTTCTTACTGTTGGAAGTGTCGCTGTCAGCACATGATAAGCTGTTTCTGGTTTTGAGACACAGTGTAGCCAATTCCTGCAGGCTGCAAGAAAAGCCAGAGAATCAGTTTCTGTTTTGTGGTGAAAGTATCCCTTCCTGAAGTAATGATTCCTTTTTCAATTGTATACTGAAAGATAAAGGCCTCTAACAATCATGACTCTTGTGACAAAGCATTTTCTTGGAAATACTCTTTTCCTAAAATGTACTTCAAATAGTGTTACAGATTTTGTTGATTGCAACCCAAATCCTCAGAACGAAGTTTGTCTTTATGGTAAGATACTTTCTGTTCATTAACTAACTAAACAATTATTACATTTAGTATGTTGTTGCATTGGTAATTCTTACTAATTTTGTATATATCATTAAGTTAGCAATTTGAAAGCTACGTTTTAAAGTTGAATAACCTCCATATGGATGATCAATTAGTTCTCAAACAATGTGATTGCTTTTTTATTTGAAAGTCATAATTATTCAAGAATTAAGATGAATGTTTTTGAGATGAGTTGAGAGTGACTGCCCTTGACATCAAGGCATCAAACAGCAAAACTGGAGGCATGGGAATCGGTTGAAATCCTCCTTTGGTTGGAGTCATACCTGGCACAAATTGCACAGGTACCAGGCAATGATCATCTTGAACAAGAGAGGATCTACCATCTCCCCTTGTCATTCAGTGGCATTACCCTTGCTGAATCTGTCACAATCAACATCCTGGGGGTTACCATTGACCAAAGGCTAGCCATAGAAATACTGTGGCTATAAGAGTAGGCTGGAGGCTAGGAATCCTCTGATGTATAACTCACCTCGTGACTCCCCAAAGCCTGTTCATAATCTCTAGGTGTTAGATTAAATACTCTCTGCTTCCTTGGATGACTGCAGCTCGAACAACATTGGAGAAGCTTGACACCATCCAAGACACAGCAGCCCTCTTGATTGGTGCCCCATCCACAAACATTCATTCGTCCACCACCGATGAACAGTGGCAGCAGTGTTTTCCACCGACTAGATGCGCTTCAGGAACTCAGAAATGCTCCTTAAGTAGCACCTTCCAAATCCATGACTGCTACCATCTATCTATAAGGAGAAGGGCAGCAGAAGCATGCAAACACCATCACCTGGAAGATCCCCCCCAAGCCACTCACTTGGCAAAATATCAAATATATCGGGGATGAGGATAGATGAAACAATTTTGAGATCAGGCTACAGACTTCTCTACAAGTTGATGAATGTTGTAGACAGATACAGACAGATAATAGAAGTTCTGTGTGGTCAGAGAGAAAAGGCTGCTTAACTTTGTGAGCTGTCCTGACCAGATGTGGGAGGAAGACTGTCCCTAGTAGAAGAGATATTTCCTGCACCTATCTAATGATTCCGGGGGATTCATCCTGTCATGACTAGGGGGATGAAAACTCATCAGAACAGGTTTTACTGAAAAATACACCTTGAGACAGTCACTTGAAATTACTACTTGGCGAAGCAAGGATACAGGAATAACTGCATGGACTGTTTGATAAAAGGACTGTAATTCGTTAGTGTGATGGGTGATTAAGATGCTTCTTGAAGCCTACTTCTTTGATAAAGTTGTTTGTCATCTGACCTAATATTTTGTTATGTGGCTCAATGACATATTTTGTTTTAATGTTCCTGTGATGCCTTGGGCTTCTTTATTATATTAAAGATATTGTATAAATATAGTTGTTGTTCTAACCATGACACTCACATTCTGTTTTTTAAACTTTTGTTAACCAGGGGCCACATCACCAACCTTGTCAAACCATCTAAGAATGTTATACTTTTCAATGAGGTTGCCCCTCCTGCTTCAAAACCTGAGCGAATTTAGGCCCAGTCAACTCTATTTCTCCTTGTCGGAAAGCTCTCTCATCACAGGAATTAATCTAATAAATCTTCATAGCGCCTGCTCTAAGAAAGGTAGCTTGATCTCCTTTGGGAAGGAGACTAAAACTGTACACTGTACTCTAGGTATGGTCTCATCCAGGCCCTATATAATTCTTTACTCTAATTCTTTACTCCTGTACTTTGATTTCCTTGCAATACAGACTAGCATACCTTTGCCTTCCTAATTAATTTCTGAAACTGCATGTAGACTTTCTGTCATTTCATGCACCAGGACCCCCAAATCCCTCTGAATTCCTTTACTTATAGAATCATAGAATTTACAGTGCAGAAGGAGGCCATTCGGCCCATCAAGTCTCCACCGGCTCTCAGAAAGAGCACCCTACTTAAGCCCATGCCTCCACCCTATCACCACAACCCAGTAACCCCACCTAACCTTTTTGGACACGAAGGGCAATTTATCATGGCCAATCCACCTGACCTGCATATCTTTGGACTGTGGGAGGAAACCGGAGCACTCGGAGGAAACCCGCACAGACACGGGGAGAAGGTGCAGACTCCGCACACACACTGACCCATGCCGGGAATCGAACCTGGGACTCCGGCGCTGCGAAGCAACTGTGCTAACCACTGCTACCATGTTGTTTCTCTTTTTAACAAAGATTGTGCGTTTCTGCCTAATAAAGTGAGGAGGATTATATTTTCCCACATTTTCCCACATCCCACTCCTTTTGTTTCTTTCTTTCCATTCATTAATAAGCAGGATATTACCACAGGCTTCAGGACCCTGAAGTTGGAACCAAATGTGGAGGTTCCTGAGCCCACACTGCCTGGCAGCAGTACTGCCTCAGCAATGTTACTGAAGGTGACTTTTTATTTGGCTGCTTCCAGACTCACTGTCCAATTAAGGATGCAGACAGGTCACAGGGCCAGCAGCTGTGAAGCCTCCGCATACCACTGTTGACAGGAGGGTGCTGTTTATCATGTCAGGGGTTTTAGACGGCATCTCAACATGGAGGCATGCTGAGGCGGTAAGTGCAAACTGTTAAATTGGAGGGGCCAAGCAGGCAGGCCCCTCTGGATGATTATTAGGGCCATGGGAATTTCCTGGAAAATAGCCCTTGTTAAGATTGTTGATTATTCAAGTTGGCTTCCCATCTCTGTTCGATGGGTTGCTGATTAGTAGCCAGTCCCGCTGGTGGAAACTTTGCTCATGAACCTGTCTCACAGCTACAAGCTTTGGGGCTGGGAAAATTCTGCCCAACCTGTCTATATCCATTTGAAATCTCATTGCATCCTCATCTTTCTTCCCACCTAGCATTGTTTCATCAGCAAAAATGTTTCCGTTAAAATTGATCCTTTCATCAAAATTATAAATAACATAGATTGTAAATAACTGTGACACAAGCACTGATACTTGTAGAACCCCACTGATTATAACTTGCCAAGCTGAAAATGACCCATTTAGCCCTACTTGTCTCTGTCTGTTAACCCGTTCTTTGATCTCTGTAGGGGCACACAACTTGTTTTTAAAAAGAGACAAATTTCCAAGAGTTGGATAGAAAGAATTGAAGGACAATATTTTACGTTTTAAGACTTTTACTGTAACAAACTAAAATCAGCATAAACTAAATATTGCTTAAAAGGCAACCGATACACCAAACTGAAGGAAAGGTGGTTTCCTATAACTAATGCAATTGAACTATGTCCAACAATGCTTTTAATTTATGTCTCTCTTCTGGCAAATGTGTGACAATACAAGATTAAGTCCCAAGTTAATATCAACTTTTCAGTGGGTTCACTTCACCCTACCACACCAGGTTGAATCTTCAAGTGCCCTTGAAGACGCTTTGTAAACTGGTCCAACCCACACTGGGGCTGCATTTTTTATGTCCTAGTTAACTCCCCTGATGAGGATGCTCTGCCCCTCAGCGGGGAAGCTCAGACTCCGCGAGACTCGTAGGGAGCCTAATCTGCCCTGCCCGTGGGGTGTCATGTAAGTCGCAACAGTTGTGAACCTGTAATGATGTTGAGTCTGTAGAGAAGGTAGACAGTCTTGCGAGAGGAAATCATCTCAAGCTTAAAAGGAAGAAGTATCAAAACGAAATCTAAACTTCAGAAAAACACCAACTAAAAAGTCGTACCAGTGTATCAAAGATCTTTATCCTTTTATTTTTATTCATATTTTCTTTCCATTTCCACCACCCTTTATAGAAGAACCTCTGTGTTGTTTGTCTGTGTGTGTGTGTGTATAGTGTGTTTTGGGGGGGCTAGTTCGGAAGGGGGGTGGGAAAATGGGTATTGGATAGTCAGTTACAAATTCTGTCCATTTAATTATGATATTTTACATAATAAAATGTTACTTGTGTTAAAGTTACCAACCTGGAAACTGCAGTTTATTGGGCTCAATCAAGGACCTCAGGCATTTTAAATAAAATCTGATTTCACCTGTGTCGTGACAGCGAGTCACGTGGTGCTGGAATTGACTGCGCACGAGCCTAGGGTGTCGTGACAGTAGTGGTCTGCTGGACTGCTTGTTCATGGCCACCTTGAACTTCTGCACAGATCTCTCCACTAGCCAATTTGAGGCAGGGCGATTGGGGGCTGTTTCCATATGGCTAATGCCAGTTGTTCGGACAAAGTGCAGAAATTCTTCTCCAGTGAATGGAGTGCCGTTGTCAGACTCTATTACTTTGGGGAAGCCATGGGTAGCAAACATCTGCCTCAGGGCCTCCATTGTGGCCACCTAAGTAGTCATTCCCATTTGTTGAACCTCCAACCACTTTCAGTGGGTGTCGACACGTACCCTCATCCATGAACAACCAGGCCGCTTTCAAGGGTTGACGTTGGCTGTGGGTAGCAACGTCAGCTGTGTCTGGTAGGGGTCACACTGGCACACCATGCGCTCAATATCTTTATCTATGCCAGACCACCAAATGTAGCTTTGAGCTAGCATTTGTGTTTGGTTCGGACGGGCACTGTGCAATTCCTCCGACAAGGGCTCTCTGGCTGGGGGTGGTGCTACCACTGGTAACCCTGGAATGTGACTCCATCCTCGCAACTGAATTTGTCCTTACAAGTAAGGTAAGGTCGTATTACTAGTCAGATATATTATGGTGTGACACGGTCAAGATAATGAGCTTTACTTTGGAGAGGACTGGGTCGCGGTGTGTTCAATTCTTTATACGACCTGATAATACTTGGCAAAGTGTCAAGAACATTCAATGCCAGAATGATTTCTTGAGGCACCAATGGTGTTGTGGCATGGTAGCACAGTGGTTAGCATTGTTGCTTCACAGCGCCAGGGTCCCAGGTTTGATTCACGGCCTGGGTCACCGTGTGTGTGAATCTTTCCCCATGTGTGGTGGGTTTCCTCCCACAAGCCCCGAAAGACGTGCTGTTGGTGAATTGGACATTCTGAATTCTCGCTGCGTGTACCGAACAGGCGCTGGAGTGTGGCGACTTGGGGATTTTCACAGTAACTTCATTGCAGTATTAATGTAAGCTTACTTGTGACAATAGTAACGATTGTTATTATTATTCCTTGGAAGTGGGGGCCCAATCAACGCATCAGTGTTTGAAATTTGTGTGTCTGGCCTATGCAGAAAGATGTAATCTGAGGTCACCAGCAACAAGGCCCACTGTTGCACTCTGACAGAGGCGATTGGAGGTATCGGCTTGTCTTCACGAAGGAGCCCCAGAAGAGGCTTGTTCTATATTGTTGTGAAATGTCGCCCATAAGCCTACTGGTGAAATTTCTTCATGCTTTCTACAACAGCAATGCCTTCCATCTTGATCTGTGTGTATTTCCGCTCAGCATCAGAAAGCGTTCTAAGGAGAAGGCATTTGGCTTCTCTGAGCCACCTTCCATTTCATGAGATGGGACTGTCCGTATTCCAGACAGTGATGCATTGCAAGTTGAAATGATTGGCTTGTCAGAATCAAAGTGAACCAATAGACCCGATTATTCTCAGGACTGCTTGATGTGCTGGAAGTCCTGCTCCTGTGCTTCCTTCCAATGCCACGCTGGTGTTTCTGAAGAGCAAGTGAACTTGCGCTAATGTTGTTGCTCGGTTGTGAATAAAATGACAGAAGTAATTTACTATCCCAAGGAAGGACTTTAATTCTTCCATGTTCTTAGGTGCCTGGAGTTCTCTTATGGCTCTCATTTTGTCATCAAGTGGGTGTAGCCTTTTGAATCCACTTTGGACCCTTTGCACTCCTGAGCTTGGAAAGTGCACTTCTCGTGCTTCAGTCGGATTCTAGCACCTCTAAATCTTCTCAACACCTCTTCTCGATTGGCTAGGTGCTCTTCATGTGATGTTCCTATTACTAGAACGGCAACCTACAGGATACCCTGGAGCACATTTTCCATCGTGCACTGGAATATCGCACTGGCAGAGTGTTTATTGTCGCAAACGTTCAGGAATCTTCATCCAAATGTAACTGCAAATAGATATGTGAGCCTGCCCCCCTCCCCCTCCCCCCCCCTCCCCCCGCCCCCCCCCCCCCCCCCAACCACCAAAATCGCACAAATGTCTTCAATTTGTGGAATTGGGTATTTACCTACTTGAGCTGCTTGGTTGATTGTAAGCTTGCAATCCCCGCATATTCTAACTGAGCGGTCTGGTTTTAACGCAGGGACGATGGGGGCTGCCCATTCAGAAAACTGAATCAGTCTGATAATTCCTGGTTCTTCTTGGCATTTAAAGAGTGGCTAAGGTAAATATTGGTCGTTTGGAGGATGAGAAGGGATTTTTAATAATGGGGGCTGAGGAAATGGCTGAGGAACTGAACAGGTTTTTTGGGTCGGTCTTCACAGTGGAAGACACAAATAACATGCCAGTGACTGATGGAAATGAGTCTATGACAGGTGAAGACCTTGAGAGGATTGTTATCACCAAGGAGGTAGTGGTGGGCAAGCTAATGGGTCTAAAGGTAGACTGGTCTCCTGGCCCTGATGGAATGCATCCCAGAGTGCTAATAGAGATGGCTAGGGAAATTGCAAATGCACTAGTGATAATTTACCAAAATTCACTAGACTCTGGGGTGGTCCCGGCGGATTGGAAATTAGCAAACGTGACACCACTGTTTAAAAAAGGAGGTAGGCAGAAAGTGGGTAATTATAGGCCAGTGAGCTTAACTTCGGTAGTATGGAAGATACTGGAATCTATCATCAAGGAAGAAATAGCGAGGCATCTGGATGGAAATTGTCCCATTGGGCAGATGCAGCATGGGTTCATAAAGGGCAGGTCATGCCTAACTGATTTAGTGGAATTCTTTGAGGACATTACCAGTGCGGTAGATAACAGGGAGCCAATGGATTTGGTATATCTGGATTTCCAGAAAGCCTTTGACAAGGTGCCACACAAAAGGTTGCTGCATAAGATAAAGATGCATGGCATTAAGGGTAAAGTAGTAGCATGGATAGAGGATTGGTTAATTAATAGAAAGCAAAGAGTGGGGATTAATGGGTGTTTCTCTGGTTGGCAATCAGTAGCTAGTGGTGTCCCTCAGGGATCAATGTTGGGTCCACAATTGTTCACAATTTACATAGATGATTTGGAGTTGGGGACCAAGGGCAATGTGTCCAAGTTTGCAGACGACACTAAGATGAGTGGTAAAGCAAAAAGTGCAGAGGATACTGGAAGTCTGTAGAGGGATTTGGATAGGCTAAGTGAATGGGCTAGGGTCTGGCAGATGGAATACAATGTTGACCAATGTGAGGTTATCCATTTTGGTAGGAATAACAGCAAAAGGGATTATTATTTAAATGATAAAATCTTAAAACATGCTGCTGTGCAGAGAGACCCGGGTGTGCTAGTGCATGAGTCGCAAAAAGTTGGCTTACAGGTGCAACAGGTGATTAAGAAGACAAATGGAATTTTGTCCTTCATTGCTGGAGGGATGGAGTTTAAGACTAGGGAGGTTATGCTGCAATTGTATAAGGTGTTAGTGAGGCCATACCTGGAGTATTGAGTTCAGTTTTGGTCTCCTTACTTGTGAAAGGACGTACTGGCACTGGAGGGTGTGCAGAGGAGATTCACTAGGTTAATTCCAGAGCTGAAGGGGTTGGATTACGAGGAGAGGTTGAGTAGACTGGGACTGTACTCGTTGGAATTTAGAAGGATGAGGGGGGATCTGATAGAAACATATAAAATTATGAAGGGAATAGATCGGATAGATGCGGGCAGGTTGTTTGCTCCTAGTCCTTATGTTCTTATGTCACCAACTTGGCTATTGTGCTACTCAAGTTTAAGACTGAACTCCTCCTCGAAGATATTTGAACGTTTGTTCACCCACGATCATGGGCGATGCCCCGGTGTCAACCTCCATCTTTGGTGATCTTCCATTTCCATTTACTCTGAGGACTACATCAATTGGGACTGTTTTGCTCACTTTTACCATGTTTAGTCCAGGCTCTTCAGTTGAATTCCTCTCCACTTTGTTCACTGGAGTCATTACTTTGTTTTTGATTGACACATTCTGATGGGCTTGTCAACAATATATTATGATGCAATCAATGCTTTTTGACTTCTATGATAATTTTTCAGGCTTCCCCCTTCCATCCTGAATTCTAAACAGCTGCAGACTTGTGATATGGCCCTTCCTAATGCTCCAAAAAATAAATAAACTTTCTGCAACGGCATGATTCTTGGGAGCAGTCTCCCCCACATCGGTAGCAGTTGTCTTGACTTCTGGGCTGATGACCCATTTTCTTTCCTGACCACTGACTACGGTCCTGTTCCTGTGATCGTGGCTGAACTTCCTCTGTGCCTGTCATTTTGGATACGCACCAAGCAGCCATTCCTCCCCACAGCTAGTTCACCTCACCCTCTTGCACCTTTGAAGCTCTTGACGTGCTCCACTCGGCACACTCGGTTGCCTGAACAATCTCGATTGCCCTGTCTAGGGTAATCTTTGTTTCAGCCAGAAGCTTCTTTTGCACACTTATGTTGTCAATATTACATAGTAAACGACATTGAAGCATATCACTGCGCGCTGTACCAAACTCACAATGCATCACCATTTGACGGATCTGGCAATGAAGGTGGAGATCATCTCTCCTGGGTCATTGATAACCGAACTGCACTTGTATTGCAGTAGTGTGATCGGCGGTCTGGGATTTAAATGCCCCCTGACCAGATTCACCAACTTGTCTGATTTTGTGTCAGGAGCTTCCGAGGATGTCGAATTCCTTCATGGTTGTTGGCTCACAAACCGTAAATAGGATAACCTTTTGTTTATCCTGCTCTGTTATTTTGTTTGCTGTAAAGAAGTAACTGAGCCACTGAATATACTGGCTGCAGTCGTCGGCCACCTTGTTGAATAGGTCTAACTTCCCAATCTTGGGCATTTTTCACTCAATATATTATGACGCAATCAATGCTTTTTGACTTCTCTATTCATTATTCAGCCTTCTCTCCCGCCCCCCCCGCCCCTCAAATTCTAAACCACTGCAGACTTACGATCAATCCAGTTTACACTTGCAACCAATGTGTTTGTTCGAGGGAATACTAGGGCAATGTCTAGTACAACAGAACAAAGGTTTATTGGTAACGAGCAAAGGTAACATATATCCAGTCACGAGTCACAAAACAGGTCTTCACTTTCTAGCTCCAGGATCCATTATTTCGGGACCCCACTCCCAGGGTACCACTCCTTTTCCCTATTCGTCGGAGTTCACGCGCTTCCATATCATACGCCCCAAGCCGGTCATGTGGACCCTGAGGGCTCACCCCTGAAAAGGGTCTATGCTACCACACCCTCCATAATCCCTCTTTCTCTTTGTCAACCTATGGTACTGCCATGTCCACTGACCCACTATACATTGCATAGAACCAATTAATTCTAGAGTGACAATTGGATGTGTAAAAAGTCATCACTATCCATTATGTTTAAAAAAAGTTATTTCACTGTAGCTTAATAAGTTTCTATCATCCAGACCTTTTAAAGTATCGATAAAAGAAAATATAAGCCCTTTAAATCTCTTAATCTTACGTAAATAAACATTGTGAAATTGACAACAGAGATCAGAGAGCAAGAGCTGTCAATCAAGCAATGTTTTCTCATTATGTATGGCTTTACACGCATAAGCATCAGAAGGCACTGAGCAGACAATCTATTTCAATGGAAACATCCTTTTCGGTAGCCTTGTGGATAGCACAATTGCTTCACAGCTCCAGGGTCCCAGGTTCGATTCCGGCTTGGGTCACTGTCTGTGCGGAGTCTGCACATCCTCCCCGTGTGTGCGTGGGTTTCCTCTGGGTGCTCCGGTTTCCTCCCACAGTCCAAAGATGTGCAGGTTAGGTGGATTGGCCATGATAAATTGCCCTTTGTCTCCAAAATTGCCCTTAGTGTTGAGTGGGGTTACTGGGTTATGGGGATAGGGTGGCGGTGTTGACCTTGGGTAGGGTGCTCTTTCCAAGAGCCGGTGCAGACTCGATGGGCCGAATGGCCTCCTTCTGCACTGTAATTGCTATGTAAAACTATTGCACCAATTCAATTTGGAAATTAAATTGTGCATTAAGTTAGGCGGAATCAGAGGAAAATAGGACACCTTTTACTGATATGCTGTTTTTCTGACACTATTTCAGCACCGCTTTTCTTTTCTACCTTGTTTTGTTTATGGAGTTTTGAAAATTTCAAACATGTAAAACATAGTGGCAAATATTCTGGCGGAGCCCTGCGCTAATCTCCGTGAGCAGGACAGAAAATTTGACAGACCAGTTAAAGGGCACTTCTAAAAGTTCTGAATATGGGTTGGAAGCAGTGAGTAAGATGATGCAGGAGAGTAGCATTGAGTAGAATCACTGAAATACAGCTCTTTATTTCAATGGACAAGTTACAAAAAAATAGAACATAGAACATTACACCGCAGGACAGGTTCTTCGGCCCTCGATGTTGCGCCGACCTGTGAAACCACTCTAAAGCCCATCTACATTATTCCCTTATCATCCATATGTTTATCTAATGACCATTTAAATGCCCTTAATGTTGGCGAGTACACGACTGTTGCAAGCAGGGCATTCCACGCCCCTACTACTCTCTAAGTAAAGAACCTACCTCAGACATCTGTCCTATATCTATCTCCCCTCAATTTAAAGCTATGTCCCCTCGTGCTAGACATCACCATCCGAAGAAAAAGGCTCTCACTGTCCACCCTATCTAATCCTCTGATCATCTTGTATGCCTCAATTGAGTCACTTCTTAACCTTCTTCTCTCTAACGAAAACAGCTTCAAGTCCCTCAGCCTACCCTCATAAGATCTTCCCTCCATACCAGGCAACATCCTGGTAAATCTCCTCTGCACCCTTTCCAATGCTTCCACATCCTTCCTATAATGCGGCGACCAGAACTGCACGCAATACTCCATATGCGGCCGCACCAGAGTTTTGTACATCTGCAACATGACCTCATGGCTCTGAAACGCAATCCCGCTACCAATAAAAGCTAACACACCGTACGCCTTCTTAACAACCCTATCAACCTGGGTGGCAACTTTCAGGGATCTATGTACATGGACACCAAGATCTCTCTGCTCATCCACACTACCAAGAATCTTATCATTAGTCCAGTACTCTGTCTTCCTGTTATTCCTTCCAAAATGAATCACCTCACACTTTTCTGCATTAAATTCCATTTGCCACCTCTCAGCCCAACTCTGCAGCTTATCTATGTCCCTCTGTAACTTGCAACATGCTTCCGCACAGTCCACAACTCCATCAACTTTAGTGTCATCTGCAAATTTACTCACCCATCCTTCTACGCCCTCCTCCAGGTCATTTATAAAAATGACAAACAGCAGTGGCCCCAAAACAGATCCTTGTGGTACACCACTAGTAACTGAACTCCAGGCTGAACATTTCCCATCAACCACCACCCTTTGTCTTCTTCCAGCTAGCCAATTCTGATCCAAACTGCTAAATCACCCTGAATCCCATGCTCCATATTTTCTGCAATAGCCTACCATGGGGAACCTTATCAAACGCTTTACTGAAATCCATATACACCACATCAACTGCTTTACCCTCATCCACCTGTTTGGTCACCTTCTCAAAGAACTCAAGAAGGTATGTGAGGCACGACCTACCCTTCACAAAACCGTGTTGACTGTCGCTAATCAAATTATTCCTTTCCAGATGATTATAAATCCTATCTCTCATAAACCTTTCCACACAACAGAAGTAAGGCTCACTCGTCTATTGTTACCGGGGCTGTCTCTACTCCCCTTCTTGAACAAGGGGACAACATTTGCTATCCTCCAGTCTTCTGGCACTATTCCTGTAGACAATGAAGACATAAAGATCAAAGGCAAAGGTTCAGAAATCTCCTCCCTAGCTTCCCAGAGAATCTTAGGATAAATCCCATCCAGCCCAAGGGACTTATCTATTTTCACACTTTCCAGAATTGGGAACACCTCCTCGTTATGAATCTCAAGCCCTTCTAGTCTAGTAGCCTGTATCTCAGTATTCTCCTCGACAACATTGTCTTTTTTCTGTGTGACTATTGACAAAAAATATTCATTTAGCACATTTCCTGTCTCCTCGGACTCCACGCACAACGTCCCACTACTTTCCTTGACTGGCACTACTCTTACCCTAGTCATTCTTTTATTCCTGACATACCTATAGACAGCTTTAGGGTTATCCTTAATCCTACCTGCCAAAGACTTCTCATGTCCCCTCCTGCCTCTTCTTAGCTCTCTCTTTAGGTCCTTCCTAGCTAACATGTAACTCTCGAGCGCCCTAACTGAACCTTCATGTCTCGTCTTTACATAAGCTTCCTTCTTCCTCTTGGCAAGTGATTCAACTCCTTTAGTCAACCACGGTTCCCTCGCTCGACCACTTCCTCCCTGCCTAACCGGTACATACTTATCAAGGACACGCAGTAGCTGTTCCTTGAACAAGCTCCACATTTCAATTGTGCCCATCCCCTGCAGTTTCCCTCCCCATCCTATGCTTCCTAAGTCTTGCCTCATCGCACCATAATTGCCTTTTCCCCAGCTATAACTCTTGCCCTGCGGTATATACCTATCCCTTTCCATCGCTAAAGTAAACGTCACCAAATTGTGGTCACTATCACCAAAGTGCTCACCTACCTCCAAATCTAACACCTGTTCTGGTTCATTACCCAGTACCAAATCCAATGTGGCCTCGCCTCTCATTGGCCATTCTACATACTGTGTCAGGAAACCCTCCTGCACACATTGGACAAAAACAGACCCATCTAAAGTCCTCGAACTATAGCGTTTCCAGTCAATATTTCGAAAGTCAAAGTCCCCCTGTTACTTTCGCTCCTATCCAGAATCATCTTTGCAATTCTTTCCTCTACATCTCTGGAACTTTTTGGAGGCCTATAGAAAACATCCAACAGGGTGACCTCTCCTTTCCTGTTTCTAACCTCAGCCCATACTACCTCAGTAAACGAGTCCTCATCAAACGTCCTTTCTGCCACCGTATTACTGTCCTTGACTAACAATGCCACCCCTCCCCCTCTTTTACCACCTTCCCTGAGCTTACTGAAATATCTAAACCCCAGAACCTGCAACAACCATTCCTGTCCCTGCTCTATCCATGTCTCCGAAATGGCCACAACATCGAAATCCCAGGTACCAACCAATGCCGCAAGTTCACCCACCTTATTCCGGAGGCTCCTGGCGTTGAAGTAGTCACACTTTAAACCACCTTCCTGTCTGCCGGTACACTCCTGCAACTTTGAAACCTTACTCATGACCTCACTACTCTCAACCCCCTGTATACTGGAGTTACAATTCAGGTTCCCAACCACCTGCCGAATTAGTTTAAACCCTCCCGAAGAGCATTAGCAAATTCCCCCCCCCCCCCCAGGATATTGTTACCCCTCTGGTCCAGGTGTAGACCATCCTGTTTGTAGAGGTCCCACCTACCCTAGAATGAGCCCCAATTATCCAGGTATCTGAAACGCTCCCTCCTGCACCATCCCTGTAGCCCCGTGTTCACCTGTGCTCTCTCCCTATTCCTTGTCTCGCTTGCACGGGTCACGGGTAACAACCCAGAGATAATAACTGTTTGTTCTAGATCTAAGTTTCCACCCTAGGTCCCTGAATTCCTGCCTTACATCCCTATCTCTTTTCCTATCTATGTCGTTGGTGCCTATGTGGGACTAAGGATCCCGAAAACACGATCCGAGACATCGCGCACCCTGGCACCTGGGAGGCAACACACCAACCGCGAGTCTCGTTCCCACAGAATCTCCTATCTATCCCCCTAACTATGGAGTCTCCAATGACTAATGCTCTACTCCTCTCCCACCTTTCCTTCTGAGCAACAGGGACAGACTCTGTGCTAGAGACCTGTACACCATGGCTTACCCCTGGATAGCACTCTTCATGTTTGTTTGATTTGGTGTCATTAGATTTTGACTATTTTGTAGAGAAACAAAATCTGACTAGTGTTCTTTGCTGCATCCTTTATTCCCTCTCATGATGCTAAAATCTGTCTGTAATTCACCACGTCCAGTAGTACAGATAGATTGGAAACCTAAGATAACACAGTCTGTCACTTCATCTCTTCAGTACATCTCCGAGTACATCAGAGATAGAACTTAATTCCATCCTTTAGAGTCGGGAAATATTACTGTACACTTCTTAGGCACAGCAGCAGAGGAGATGGATGCTAAAGTTGATGAAACACAGTGAGATGAGTTGCAAGCACAAGTTTTCTCCCTTTCTGCAGCTCCATTTTCTACCAATATCTCTTTCTAAATTGATGAACTGAATTGGTTGCAAAGGCTTTTTGATATACCTGCTGTTTGTTAAAGACTTGTTAACAAACTTTGAGTAAAATATGCTTGTTTTCCACTCCGAGAAATTAAGTCACTTGCTGGGCAAACATCAATTCAACAAAGGGGCTAACCCTCTTCGCTCTGGAATTTGTTGAATGTTGATTTTGCTGTGATAGAAACATAAACTGGTCAGTGTCAGCCTTGGAGGGACAGGGGTTCCCAGGAGCACAAGCTGCATTGGCTTTCAACCAACTTAATTCTGTTGCACTCAACTGCACTTTAATTACCTAACCAGCATCCACTATGGGCATTTAAAAAAATGTTTCCTTCATTCCTCCATTGTTATTTAATTCCTCATGATGGGGATTTATAATCTTAGGATTTGATTGTTTTAATAAATATGAAGAAGACAAAGTAACCAAAATAGTTGACAATTTTATTCTTACAGCTTGATTTGTAATTTAATCTTTGTTTTTGTCTTTAAAGCTCAAGTTGATTACCTGCAAATACTTCATTTTTAAAAGTCCTGACTCTATAAGTCCAGAAATGGGAATTTGACTGAATGGGGCGGCATGTGGCACAGTGGATAGCACTGCTGCCTCACAGCGCCAGGGACCTGGGTTCAACTCCGGCTTTGATTATCATAGATTATCATAGATTATCATAGAATTTACAGTGCAGAAAGGAGGCCATTCGGCCCATCGAGTCTGCACCGGCTCTTGGAAAGAGCGCCCTACCCAAGGTCAACACCGCCACCCTATCCCCATAACCCAGTAACCCCACCCAACACTAAGGGCAATTTTGGACACTAAGGGCAATTTATCATGGCCAATCCACCTAACCTGCACATCTTTGGACTGTGGGAGGAAACCGGAGCACCCGGAGGAAACCCACGCACACACGGGGAGGACGTGCAGACTCCGCACAGACAGTGACCCAAGCCGGAATCGAACCCGGGACCCTGGAGCTGTGAAGCAATTGTGCTATCCACAAGGCCACCGTGCTGCCCGTAAAATAAATTTAGAGTACCCAATTCATTTTTTCCAATTAAGGGCCAATTTAGCGTGGCCGATCCACCTACGCTGCACATCTTTAGGTTGTGGGGGTGAAACCCCGCAAACACGGGGAGAATGTGCAAACTCGACACGGACAGTGACCCAGAGTCAGGATCGAACCTCGGATCTCGGCGCCGTGAGGCAGCAGGGCTAACCTACTGCACCACCGTGCTGCCCTGTAAGAACTCTAACAGATTTGTCAGACATGACCTCCCTTTGACAAAGCCATGCTGACTCAGTCCTATTTTACCATGCACTTCCAAGTACTTCGTGATTTCATCTTTTTTTTTAAATTTAGAGTACCCAATTAATTTTTTCCAATTAAGGGGCAATTTAGCGTGGCCAATCCACCTACCTTGCACATCTTTGGGTTGTGGGGGTGAAACCCATGCAGACATGGGGAGAATGTGCAAACTCCACACGGACAGTGACCCCAGGACCGGGATTCGAACCCGGGTCCTCAGTGCCGTAGGCAACAATGCGAACCACTGTGCCACCGTGCTGCCCTCAATGGCTGACTGTCTGTGTGGGGTTTGTATGTTCTCCCATGTGTGGGTTTCCCCCGGGTGATCCGGTTTCCTCCGGTTGCCTTCTTTACTTTGGCGTGAACCACAAGTTGTTTCTTATAGCGCACAAATGACCACACAACCAATATGTTAGCTCAAAAACACAGTTTATTAATAACACAAGACTTGTATCTCTACGCAATAACACACGCGGCTCCGTACTAAACTATACCCAACGACTAAGATGACCTTTACTTAACTTAGAGTGACTGGTACTGTGCGAGATAAGGCCTTAATCCGGGTCCACATGGTCAGTTTGGAAGTGGTTGGGTTCGTCTCAGCTGGGCTCGTCCTTTAGGAATGGTCGCGGGTCCTTGAACTTGGTTGTTCCGCTGCAGTTGGTCGCTCACACGCCGGTCCCAAAAGAGGCAGATCTCTTATGCGCAGGGCTTTTTATCCTTTGTCTCTTTCGTGCCCTTTTGGGCGGCCTTACTCCAGGTCCAATGGATGGATACGGTTCTCGATCACCCTCATTGATCTCAGCCAATTAGGGGGCGAATACCTCGATAGCTGGGCAGGTCCTAGCTATCATTATCTTAGGCACGTAGGCCTGTCAAAATAAGGGGGGGTGGCACCGGTTAGTCTGCTACTGTTTTAACTCCTTGATTCAAACTCTCTTGTCCTGGGGGAAATGGTGATCGACTCTTAATGGATACAAGTTTCAACCAAGTCTGGTTTCTTTGCTCAATACACAGAGGCTGTGTACCTGTCTGTGTCCCAAATAGACCACAATTCCCATGGTCCTTTGCAGGTGGCCATTTTACATGGCTACACTCCCACAGTCCGAAGATATGCAGGTTAAATGGATTGGCCATGATAAAATTGCTCCTTAGTGTCCAGGGATGTGCAGATTAGGGCTGACAGCGATAGGATAGGGGGAGTGGGCCTAGGTAGGGTGCTCTTTCAGAGGGTCGGTGCAAACACGATGGGCCGAATGGCCTCCTTCAGCACTGTAGGGGCTCAATGGGCTCTAACAAGTTTGCGTCTGAGCTCATAAAGGAAGGTATTAGCTGAACAATATCTGTGTCAGTTTGCTGATGATCTGCTTTACAGCTCTTTTTTAAGCAAAAAGTTCTTGTTAAACAATCAGTTATTGTTTAATTTCCGATTCTCCTGCTGTCATGATCTGGATGAACATTCGAGCTTTCACTTCACCACTAACTGTCAATGAAAGAACTGGCATTTATGTAGTGATTTATTATCACATCCCTCAGGGCATCCTAAAACACTACATTGTTTATTTTCAAGTACAGTCACTGTAATTTCGTAAAATGTGGCAGCTAATTTGCACACGCAAAGGTTTTTGCAAATAGCAAATGAACAGATGTCTCGATAATTTGTGTTTGGTGATTGTTGAGGTGGAAAACTGAATGGGATGTATTTGGTTGGTGGTTCCTGATAAACGGCTTTTAAAGTAAAGACAGATTGACCATAACTTTTCTGAGATGGATAATGCAAGGAAAATATAAACTTCTCTCTTTGCAGAAGTCTTGGAAAGTAAAGGGGTTTGTGGGTGTGTTGGAGGCAACAAGCAGGTGTGAAGTGACTTCATTTATTAACAGTGTACGATATCAGTCATGTCCTAACTTTGCCATGACAGTGCATGGCTGCTGCTTCTTCTCTTCCATGTGCTGTGGGATGCCGAAGAAAAGACCTTCTTGGGAATAATAATAATAATATGTTGATCGTAAGGTCCCAGTTAGCAGCTGGAAGTTGTGCAATACATTTATAAAAATGTGCATCTTTCCATAACCGAGCAACTCTAAGAAGGATTGCTTCCATGTGCATTATGTGCACCTATGGCTCAGAAGGAAGTGAAGGATCAGTTATTCTGAGTTGATGCCTTGGGTAGGGTAATCCAGGAGAATTTATTTTTCAAGAACTTTTTGCTTAAAAAAGAGCTGTAAAGCAGATCATCAGCAAACTGACACAGATATTGTTCGGCTAATAACTTCCTTTATGAGCACAGTAAGAAGTCTTACAACACCAGGTTAAAGTCCAACAGGTTTGTTTCACCTGAGGAAGGAGCAGTGCTCTGAAAACTAGTGATTTGAAACAAACCTGTTGGACTTTAACAATTTGTGCCAACTGGCTAAATCTTTGGAATAATTTGTATTAAATACATGCAGTGTAATGAAAACGGGAACATTATTTAATGTGACTTTGTTATTTGGCAAATTAGTTTTTGTGATATGCCAAATGAACGTTTGCAGAGGTCTATATTGTTTTCAGTATGTTATAGGCATTTGTTGGTTGCCATTGGCTGCAGGATTATTGGAAGGACCAAAGATATTCTGACTGTAAAATGAGACCATATATAACTGTCTGGCAACAATGTTTCAAGAGCACTCACAATAAAATAACTTAACTTGGGTGGGATTCTCTGACCCGCAGTGGGTTGGAGAATCCCCGGTGGGCCGCGCAAATCGCGCCACGCCGCCCTGACGGTGTGGTTGGTGTGGCGCCGGTCGCGGACCGCTCTATGTGGCTGGCCCGCCGATTCTCCGGCCCGAATGGGCCGAGCGGCCATAAGAAAAAATACCGAGCCCCGCTGCGCCGTTCTAACCTGCTCTGAGCCGGTGGGACCTCGGCGTTGAAGGATCGGGTGGGGCCTGTGGGGGGGGGGGGAGGGGGGAGAGAGGGTGGTCCAACCCCGGGGGGGGACTCCGATGTGTGTCCTGGCCCGCGTTCAGGGCTAACTGATCGGCGGGCCAGCCTCTCTGGCTGGGAGCCTCCTTTACTACGTGCTGGCCCCTGCAGCCCTGTGCCATGTTGCATCGGGGCCAGCGCGTTGAAGGAGGCCACTGTGCATGCACATGCGTGCATTGGCGATGTCATGTTAAGCACAGTAAGATAACACGGGCTGCAACTGGATGCAGCTTTACCTGAGAGATACTCCATATCTTGAAGTTAGTTCAATATGGTTTATTGAACCTGTCACACAGTTAGCTCAATCCTCTGTGAGTTCGACTCTCTGCTAACCTAGTGTGATTAATCTGTCTGACTGAACCAGACTAGCTCTTAGCCACATGCTGTAGGGGGGAATCAATCACTACTGAAGCGAGATTGTAGTCCAATTGAAGGCTTTAATGAACAAGTAGTTACCCCAGCAGCTCCGGTACAGAATGACTGCTGTGGGTGAAACACAGACTCTTATGCTCCCCCTGCTGGGCGGAACCAGCAGGCAGGTTCCACCTCTTATACTACAGTATAAGGTACATCTCACCTAGGTACCGCGATACCCCTAATATAGCCTACCACAAGGAGTTATATGATATGTAAACCCTGGCTCACACTGTAGATGTCACCATTGGAAAGAGGCGGAGTGTGAGGCCTGGTGCGTTTTATAGTGGGAAACCACCCCCTAGTGTTCTGCCTGCTGATTGGTTATGTCCTGTTCTCTGTATTCATTAGCTGCCTGTTTGTGTCTCATTATGTGCATGTCTGCATTTCATGACTGGCGCCACTGCGCATGTCCACGTTGGCGCCAGTGCCACTGTGCATGCGCGGATCCCGCGGTGCACAGTTCGCGCTGGGATCAGCAGCTGAAGCAGCGCGAACCGCTCCAGTGATGTGCTGGCCCCCTGTAGGGGCCAGAATTACTCTTGACAGCGGCCCGTTCACGCCGTTGTAAAACGCAACGGCGTTTACGACGGCGTGGACACTGTGCCGCGGGATGGGAGAATCCTGCCCCTTGTGTTGCTTTTGTGTGATGGAAGTTACCGCTGGAATATTGATAAGTATTCTAAGCTACGCTGTAGTGTGTTTTGGAAAGGCTTCGTCTTTTTTTAATCTCATTGAGACGAGTTCATCATTTTTATCTGCCGACCCCATACAAAAACTTCAAGCTGCCCTATTATGTTGGACCAACAAACTGCTGAAGATGAACTGAATCAGCAATCAGAGTGGATTCCAATCCAATCCCTTTGGCAATCCGTTAATATGCATCAAGCCTTCTGCTCCTGCACAGCATACTGCCTTCGCAGCTGTGCGATTAGTCAGTCATATTGAAACAAATGGGTTTTCCAGCAAGAGTCTTGTCAACTGTGGCTCGGTTAGCATACTTGGTTGTGAGAATCACTAGGTTCGGCATTCAAGTTTCCACTCTAGAGGAGGGAGTTTCCAGTCCCGCCAGTGGCAAGCATCGTGGCAGATGGTTTGGAAAATTTGGAGTGAGCCAAAGGTCTGTTTCCGCCGACGTGAAAACAGTTTAAGATTTGCCGCTCCTGATTTTAATTATGGGTCACAGCTAGCCTGCCACGGTTTGTCGGGAAATACATTTGAATATTATAAATATTTATTAAAAACCCAGCTCATCGAAACCACGCTCCCCCCTTCCAAATCAAAGGGCCACATCTGTGGTAAATCTGAGAGCGTGAATCATGACTGGACATAAGTGACGTAAACCTGCCAAACTGCACTTCCTTCTTATGTTCGAGATTTGTGCATGCAGCGCTCGTCTACTTTTCATTGTTCTTAGACTCGGTGCCAAGGCTGCTCAGGCATGACCAACAGGTAACGATGGGTAGGGAGTGGAAGACATAGACTTGACGAGGGTGCATGGGTGGTGGGGTAAGGGAGACAGAGAAGCAAGTGAATGGGTTGAAAGGCAAAGGCCAAGGGTGTGTGTGTTCTGGGTGGGGGGGGAGGCAGTATTGACTGGATCCCGGGGGGAAGGATGGACAGAGACACGTGACTCGTGGGAGGCTTGGGGGTGTGCGGGGGGAAGCTTGAGGGTAGTGCAATGAATGGGAAAGAGTGGACAGAGATACATGGCTGGGGGGATGATGAGAGAAGGGTTCACAGATTCACATGACTGGGAACGCGGGTGGGGTGGTCATGGTAGTTGTGGTCAGAAAGCTTAAAATGTCCTGAGCAATTGTGCAATAAGTAGTCGGGGCCAGAAAACATATAGTCCTGGGAAATTGAGCACCAATTTAGAGGACTGAGCTTGACAAGCCTGTCATGGGCCCAGCACAGGGAGGGGAAAGGCCTGTTGGCCCTTTGTCAGTTGTGCCCAGAATAGTGTTCAGGTAGTATTCAGTGTGTGGTCAGTCCCACACACCTGTTGGTTCTGGCTGGGGAGGGGGGCAATTGATGGTCTCTTGGTGGGGGGTGGGGGAAGGGGAGGCATTGGTAGGTCACTACACATAGGGTTCAATATGGGGAGGGGTCAGCATGACAGGGGGTATTGGGACATCAACATCAGGTGGTTTAGTGGGGAGGACAGGGATATCAAGAAGGAGAGTGATCAGAGGAAACTGGGACACTATGCTCTTTAAGCATGACGTTTTGAAGGTGGTCTCAATAGTGCCTGAGCACCATCGTTTCGCAAGCTAATCTAATGATGCAATAAAAAAATAAATTATGAAAAAAGTTACCTGAGGAGGGGTCTAATGGCTTGTGGGAGGGGCCAAATACTGTACTTTGGGCTGAGAAAAAGGGTATCCTACTAATTTGCACGTTATCAAATGGTGATTACTGTACAGTTGAAAAATGCTTCAAATGCCGATTGAAAATTGATTAATTTGTGTACTTTAACACATGGTGTGCATCCTTTCGAGAATCCATTCTGCCTGGGGCTATATTTTGATTGTGTTCCAATGACCGTTCGTCCCTCTCTTTGGAAAATGCAACTTCCAGAAGGATCCAAATTGCGTATGCCTAATGCCCTGTAGATCTCCATAGACATAAAGCGGGCTTCAGTCTAGTGGTGGTCAGTGGGGGCAAAGGGAAGAACTGCATCCTAAGGAGCGTGGGCTCCATCAGAAGCCGAGGGTGACATACTGATCCGTGGAGGCATTTGGTACAACTGAGAGTGTACCAAAGACCCCTCATACACATAGGTGAGAGAGAGTATGGTAGAAACCTTCGCTTGTCAAGATGACTCACATCTGAAAAGTTCTTTGGCTAGAGCTGACTTTGCAGGGTTTGGGAGGCCATTCATTGACAGTGACTCAAAAGGTGACCACTACACTGGACTTCTTTTGCGAGTCACATGTTCCAGGAGTCCAGTGGGAACCTCTGTGGCATATCCCAAGCATATGCTCATAAATGCATCCAAGAGGTTACTTGGATATTTAATGAGGTACAAAATTAATCCAGTTTGCCCTGGATGAAGCCAGCCTCGCTGCCAGAGCA
Source organism: Scyliorhinus torazame (assembly GCF_047496885.1). Taxonomy (NCBI): domain Eukaryota; kingdom Metazoa; phylum Chordata; class Chondrichthyes; order Carcharhiniformes; family Scyliorhinidae; genus Scyliorhinus; species Scyliorhinus torazame. The sequence goes on along the minus strand of NC_092714.1, from coordinate 92,110,670 downwards.
GTGAGGTTTTCAACAATTTCTGGCCTCCTACTGGTGCATGGTGCCACTGACTGCATGTGCTTGGCTGTAAGAGCTCCCTGGCAGCAACCACTATGATTCATCAACAGAAAAGGTTCTTACTCTATGTTAAGTTGATAAGTAATCACCAGAACAAGATTATGCAGGTCTGTGCAGGATATCCTGGGAGCTCTCTTGGCTCGTACATCCTGAATCATTTGCAGGTGCCACAGATATTTGAGAGCCCACAGCACATCAAGCATCGACTCCTCCTTGATAAAGACTACCTGCAAAAGATGTGGCTGATCACTGCCATTAAGTGACCTCAAAGTGCTTCCGAGAAGAGGTACAATATGACTCATTCGGAGACACGCTCCTTGACTGGACACACTATTAGCATGTTGAAGATGTGTTTCAGGTATCTTGATTAGTCAGCCAGAGGCTCCAGTACTCTCCTCTGAGGCTTTCCAACATCATCATGGCTTGTTGCACTCTGCACGACTTGGCACTACAAAAGGGGGGTGAATTGCCAGATGGAGAAGCTGCGTGTCACATCTGATGAGGAGAATGTCAAAAGAACTGAGTTTCATGAAGGAATGAAGCTGGGGCTACAGAGCAGAGACCAGAGCACAGACTGGGCATAACAAACCTACCTGTCAGGTACTTATACCCACAACCTTTCAGGTCAATGATGATAACTAGTTCAAATGAGCCAACTTAGCTGTGCCCTCCATGCTGCCTCAACATTAGTGCCTTTAAAGCTGTCCTCAGCATCTCAATGGAGGTTACCATTCTTAGAATGATTATTTACTATCTTGTGTGATGAAGGCCTCATGCTTGAAATGCTAGGCAGCCATTGAAGCATGTGGCTGTCTCAAGCATCCTGCTGACATTCCACTGCCTACAGCAGCCTTCAATCTGAAATCTGGACTGTGGCATCTCTCCACAGGCAATCCCTCATGCAAGATTAGTGTTCAGGCCTCATCATCACACTGAGTCCAAAGGAGATTGTTCTTTAGGACACACTGATCTGTCACTGTCAGTCATGAAGGTCAGGTCATCTTTGTGTGCACAGAGTGAGCTTCAGCAGCATCATATGATTGCTGACAATCACTTATGACCGTGCCTTTGTTTGGAGTATCCAAACATCCTGTGCATCTGTGGCTTGAGGATGCAGACTCTGCATTTCAGTATTAATTAGTTGATTAGATAATAAAGAGCACGTGTCAGAAGAGCTCAGCTCTAAACACATATAAATCTTGGATGCCCACACAGAAACCAGGTATATTGCCAGTATTCTCCTGATTAGATACCTATGTTGATTGTCCATTGGAGAGCTGGCTCTGGGAATTTGGCAGACACAATAGCCAGACCTTCAAGTCCACAGCAGCACTATGTAATAGCCCAGCCTGGGGCCTTGTCACACACTTCTGATCTCACATTAGTTTGTCTCTAGCAAGCATTTCAGGAGTCACCTCAGGTCCATAGCTCTGCATTACACAGGTGGAGAAGAGGTGACAACTATAGCGCTGATGTCTAGCTGCAAGCTACCAGGAGAGCATAATACCCTGAACATTGATGGGTATGTAACTCACACTCAAACCTGATCGCCTTTACATGGAGGCCATTGAAAGATGCACCAAGTGAGATTGACTCCAATGCAGCTTGCCATTAAAACCTATAAAGTCCACATTGACCATTCTTCAGTGAAGAAGCATCAGGCAAATAAACTAGGCTTGAACATCTATTCTCATGAGGCTACATGATACGAACCTATGATGTAAATTTCAGATATGCGTAATCCAACCACCAATTTGCTGGAGCCAGATGCCTTGCTCACATCCCTGCTGTATACAGAAAGATGGCGTGCAATAATGAGATGGCCCAAGACACCATAGACCTGAAATATACTGGGAGATATGGGGGGGGGAGCAGCATCTGTTTTGCTTGTATGACCTCAGAACATTGCATTAGATAGAAGAATCATTTACACAAAGGGGAGTAAACAAAAGCCAAATATATTTAAATATGTGCAGTTAGGTGGGGTTACTGAGTTACGGAGATAGGGTAGGAGTCTGACCACTGGCAGGCTGCTCAGAGGATCGGTGCAGTCTCAACGGGCTGAATGGCCCACTTCTGCACTGTAGAGATTCTATGAAAGTCTATACAGTTTGTGAACATCTAGACCACATTTATGCTCTCAAAATTTCTTAAGATTTCTTACCCTATCAGCACGTCTAAGTGCATCCCAACATGTGCAGCAGATATGGAGGCAGCCTACTGCTTGTTAAGCTTCATTGACTGTGATGACGTTGCTGGGTGTCCTGTCAAGGGCCTCCGGCTGCTTTGAATTGGCCTCCTATTGTGGGACAGGTGCTCCTTCCTTGGTCTGAGGAACTGTAGCTGATGGGGGTCACAGTTCTTGGAATGGTATGTGAGTGTAGGAAAGTCCTCGGTAGATGGCTCCGGGTGTTCAGCTGATGCCCCTCCCTGTCCGAAGGGATTCCTGGAGGATGATTGGGGAGATCTGCCATCCTCTTGCCTATCCACGACTGGAACATACATAAAATCATATAATCCCTACAGTACAGGAGAAGGCCATTCGACCCATCAAGCCTGCACTGGCCCTTGGAAAGGGCACAGTACTTAAGCCCATGCCTCCACCTTATCCCCGTAACCCCACCTAACCTTTTGGACACTAAAGGGCAATTTAGCATGGCCAATCTACCTACCCTGCACACCTTTGGACTGTGGGAGGAAACCGGAGCATGGGGAGAAGGTGCAGACTCTACACAGACAGTCAGCTGAGGCCGGAACTGAACACAGGTTCATGGAGATGTAAGGCAGCAATGTTAACCACTGTGTCACCCCGTGCCGCCCCAGCGGGCTGCCCCAACATTCTCATGGCTGAAGTGATGTGCTCGTCCTTGTGCACATCAGGAGCAAACTGAATGGATTCACATAAAGGCTGAGGATGCAACCGGTTCAGGAATAACAAGATAAAGATGGGAATCAGTGGTGTTATCCCTTGTGCTGGTCATGGGTGCAATCCCAGTGGACTGTAACCCTTTGAATGCGTGATGGGCTTCTGAAAGTGTGGGTTGAGAGTGAGGAGAAGGTCGACTTAGTCTGGTGGAGAGGATGGCATTATTCAACCTCTTCCTACACTGGATGTTGGTTCTCTTCTGCACTGTGTTGGTGCTGACTGCTCTGGTGGCTCCTCCCATGATAAAAAGTATCCCCTGTCCGTAATTGACTGCATTGTTGCTAAACTTTGGAGTGTTTGTCTTTCTCGGGGCCATTCTGGTGTTTGACTCCATCCCAATTCTTGATCATAAAGATCGAGGCTCTCATTTCAGTGCAGTACTGAAGAGACATTGTACTATTACAACTGCTGTGTTTCAGGGGCCCCATCTGTCTGTTTGGCTTGATGTAAAATATCCCATGGCACTAATTTGCAGAAGAGCAAGAAAGTTATCCCCAGTGTCTTGCCAATATTTATCTCCTGAATCAGCACCACAGAAAACAGATGATTTGATTATCATACTTCTGTTTGCAAAAGTTAGCTGAGTACAGATTTTCTGTCACATTTATGACATTACGAAAGTGATCGCACCACAATTGGTTTGTTAGCACTGTTGCTTCACAGCGTCAGGGTCCCAGGTTCGATTCCTGGCTTGGGCCACTGTCTGTGAAGTCTGCATGTTCTCACCGTGTCTGCATGGGTTTCCTCCGGGTGCTCCGGTTTTCTCCAACAAGTTCCGAAGACATGCTGTTAGGCAATTTGGACATTCTGAATTCTCCCTCCGTGTACCCGAACAGGCGCCGGAATGTGGTGACGAGGGGCTTTTCACAGTAACTTCATTGCAGTGTTAATGTCAGCCTACTTGTGACAATAAAGATTATTAATTAAAGCATTTTGAGATAGCCCAATGGTTATATAAGAGCAAGTGTTTTTTTTTGAGCAGTGAGTGATCAGTGGACTGCAGAATACCCATGAAAGAATGTAGACTCAGCCTCAGCAGGAATGATTCCAACATAGTGTGCTGTTAGTTTGTCTTGGATAGTAACACAAAAAAGGAAACAGTGAACCGGCAGGCAGCTTTACACTCATCCTGATTCTGTAATATTGAAGCAGAGAAGCTAATGGGCGAAGTCCAAAGTGGGGTGAGGTGAAAATACAGTACCCTCCTCCCTGCACACACTTCTTGCATGGCTTAATCTTGTCGAGGGCTACCTTTTGATTTTCGGGACTGTAATATCCCGCACGGAACTTACGGGGTGGGAATGCTTGTCTTCACCGTGCTCCTTGCAGAGTATGAGCTCCCTCACTAGGGCGAGGTATCTCAATTAACCAAGGTATGCATTGGCCATGATAAATTGCCCTTAGTGACCAAAAAGGTTAGGAGGGGTTATTGGGTTACGGGGATAGGGTGTAAGTGAGGGCTTAAGTGGGTCGGTGCAGAATCGATGGGCTGAATGGCCTCCTTCTGCACTGTATGTTCTATGTATAAAAGGTCGGCCAGTAAGGCACGGACCAGATAGGAACCCGGTAGGGGTCTACCGGGTAGTGTACATATTGAGCGCGATCTTCCCAAAAGGGAACAAAGTCCAGAGCGAGCGCATTTAGCCACATGTTTCCCGACACTCGCAGTGTCGAGAAATACATTGCTATTCCATGCGACTCATGTTGAATAAGGGGCCTGAAAGGTGAATGCATAGCCAAGGCCGCACATAGCCCTGTTTTTTACAATGGGGAGCTTGCGTGAACTTCGCGTTGTGGTGTCGCGATTTCTGAGGCTGCGAAAAGAATCCTCGACCTTCCCCACCCCATCCGGAATGCAATATGGAAGGGTCCCCCGGCCCCCCCACCGGCAGCCCCCAACACCCAAGCCGGGCAACTCGGGCCCGATCCTGCGTGTTCAAAATATGCCAGCTCAGCACCTTGGCAGTGCTAACCTGGCACCTTGGCAATGCCAACCTGGTACCTTGGCAGTGCCACCTCGGCACATTGTCAGTGCCAGGACACCACCTTGCCCAAAGGGCATGCAGCTGGGGGCCTCTAATCCCCTTGGACTCCCCCACAAGTGCCGTTCCGTCTGGTCCACGTTTGTGGGGAACTGTACCAAACGGCACTTGCCCGAGGTCCCTGAGGCAAAGGGATTAAATCCCAAAGCCTCAGGTACTTAGGGAATCTGCGCATTGGAGTAAGGCTTACTCCTCTCTCGCTCTACTATGCAGATTTGCTGAAAAGTGATCCTGACCATTGTGGGCAGGATTCACGTTGCAACGTCTCACGAGGTTGCGTTGAATCTCACTCGGCGTTGCGTGCCGGGTTATACCCGAGAGTGGGGTCTCCCGCCTTTCAATGGCACGCTGTGCCATGGCTGCTTTTCCGGCACCCATCGTTCGTAAAAACAAAACTCTATTATTTTACTCAGTGGAGACATCCTGTCCTGTGTCCTTATTAAAGCTGAAAGGTCGAATTCAAAATTTAATTTGGTAAAATTACAATATGTATTAAAATAACAAACAACTGTTTTAATGTGTTGTTCATTGGAAAAACAGTTTTATTCCAGAAGGAAAACATTAATTGCTGATATAGGATAAGCAAATTAAATTTTGTTTATATGAAGGTGAATTTTAATTTTCGTGTCTTGTGTTGCAAATGTCAATGGATTGTCACATACAGAGAGTGACAGAAATTAATAAAATTAAACTACTTGTGATGAGTAATGACAGTTTTAAAAGCTTCGGGTACTGAGCTCAACTGTCCCCCTTTTGAATTCCCAAGCAACCAACACCTGGTGTGGATATTGTACATTAAATTGTGAGTTGTATATACTACTTGTTCAATAACGAGGAAGGCAGGCAGGGGGTTTGGGTCTTCCGAACCTGATGTACTATTACTGGGCGGCGAATGTGGGAAGATACAGAGCTGGGTCAGAGGGGTTGACTCCCAATGGGTCAGAATGGAGGAGAGTTTGTGTAGGGGATCGGGATTGAAGGCGCTAGCAACAGCGCTGTTCCCAACGGCCCCGGGAAAATACTGAGGAAGTAATAGCTTCGATGAGAATTTGGAGGCAGTTTCACCAACACTTCGGGTTAGGGGCAGGGTCAAGGGAAATGCCGATTCGGGGGAACCATAGATTTGAGCCAGGGAAGTGGGATGGAAATTTCCGGAGATGGGAGGATAAAGGAATTAGGGGACACAAAAATTTGTTTCTTGGGGGTCGGTTTCAGGATTGAAGGAGCTGGGAGCGAAGTGTGGGCTGGAGCAGGGGGAAATATTTAGATACATGCAGGTTCAAGACTTTGCCAGAAAGCAGATACAGAGCTTCTCAATTGAGCCGGCTTCCACATTGCTGGATGAGGTGCTGGAGAAGGGGGTAGTATCTGCAGTTTATGGGGCGATTTTGGAAGAGGAGAAGGTGCCTCTGGAAGGGATCAAGGCAAAATGGGAGGAAGAGTTGGGAGGGGGTATGGAGGAGGAGTTCTGGTGTGAGGTGAATGCCTCCACCTCGTGCGCAAGGTTGGGGCTGATACAGCAGAAGGTGGAAAAGAGCACACCTTACAAGGATGAGGATGAGCCAGCTCTTTGAGGGGGTAGAAGATGTGTGTGAATGTTGCGGGGGCTGCCTCGCAAACCACGTTGGAAACAGGTGCGGAGGCAGATGTTGCAGCCTTTGACCTGTTGATCGCCTGAAGGTGGATCCTGTTAGGGTGGAGATGAACCTCTTCACCCTGTGCCCTGGCGTGGCGGGAGGGACCTGCTGGAATTCTTGACCCTTGAGAAGGTCAAATTTGAACTGAGGGTAAGGATGGAGGGGTTCTACAATTCATGGGCGTTATTCATTGTGCACTTTCGAGAATAGGGTTACATCGAACATTAGGGGGGCAGGTTGGGGGGAGGGGGACTGTATGTGTTAATGGTGACTATGGGTGATTCTTGATTCCTTTTTGTCATTTGTTTATGTTAACATGCAGGCTACTGTATGGGGGTTTGGTGGGAGGATATGGGGATTGACATTGCATTCGTTACTGATTGTTGTTTATTGTTGGGTGTAAATTTGGGAGAAAATGTGAAAACGGCGAATAAAAATAATTTAATAAAATAAACATATTGCACACTCCAATGTTCATGAACCTGATTGAAATCATTGCACTCGTGATATCATTTGTACTTTAAATGAGAAAGTCTTCATTTATTAATTTTGATTAAGTGCCACATTTACACATCATTTTTAATGCCTCCCATCATTCTGAAGCTTGATCAACTACATTACACATGGTTTAATTTCCCTGCGGATCATAGATTCTACCAATTCGGTTCACATCTAGATTCTCTGAATATACATATGACAGTTTTTCATTATACTGGATTTAGATTATCAACAGTATTTAAGACCTGACTCGGTGGATTTCAAATGTAATTTTAAATCTACCATCTTCACTCTAGCGCCTTCATGTTTTTGCTTGATGCTCCACAGTTCAAAATTGTTTCTCCAGATTATGTTTCCTTCCACAATCAAGAGAGAAACTTTCAAATAAGTGATGGATTAAAGTCAAAACAAATAATAAACCATAGAAAAGTACAGGGTAGAAAGAGGACAATCATTTCTGCAAAGAGGTAATTAGAAGAGCTGAAAGTGAATATGACAAATGATTGATCGGTATCTTGATGCCATCCACCCATCTTGGGCCCACAGCACTTAACATTCTTGACTAACAAAAGCTATCACAGATTTGAAATTATCAATTGATCTAGCATCTACTCATGTTTGTGGGAAATAATTCCACACTTCTCCCACCACCCTTCACGTGAATAGCCTGTCTCTGCCTTTAAAAATTCCCTTTGTCGTAGACTCTTGCACCAACTGAAAATTTCTCTCTACCTATTAATTCCTTGCAAATTCCTAAAACCTCAATCAACTGCCCCCTATTCCAGGGAGTACAAGCCTGGTTTATGCCAGTCTAATCCCTGGAACCCTAGTACTATTCTAGTGAATCTGAGCTGTATTCTTTCTGTTGCCAGTCTATCCTTTGAGATTTAGAGTTCAGTGCTCCAAATGAGGTTGGATCATGGCTTTGTATAGAAGCATAGGAAATATGAGCAGGAGTGAGCCATTTGGCCTGCTCCGCCGCTCATTATAAGCATGACTAATCATCCAACTCAATAGCCTGATCCCACCTTCTCCCCTATGGCAGAATGTCATCCCCTTTATTGGAAGTAGTTCATCATCACCCTGAACTTTTCTGTTTTAATTCCTCAAGCACTGATGCTCTGTGTTCTGTAGTGTTGAGGGGAAAAAGATAGCAGAGGCTCTAAATAGCTTTTCAATCCTCCTACAACAAATTATGTTGGGGAATCCTGCAATGAGTAACTCACTTTCTGACTCCCTGAGCCTGTCCATGGTGTGCAAGGCAAAAGTGAGAAGTGTGCTGGAATACTTTACACTTGTCTTGATGAGTGCAATTCTAAAAACGCTCTAGACTGGACACCATCCAGGACAAAAGAGCCCATTTGATTGGTTTGCCATGCACCAACTTTAAACATTTGTTCCTTCACCACTGATTCACAGGGGCAGCAGTGTGTACCATACACAAGGAGCAATTCCCCAAGGCTCTTTCAACAGCACCTTCCAAGTCCTTCACTTCTACCATCTAGAAAGGCCAGCTGCAAGTTCCCCCCTCCAAGCCACACACCATCCTGACTTGGAACCACCACGGTGTTCGTTAACTGTCAATGGTTCAAAATCATGGAGCTCCCTTCCGAACAGCATCATGGGTGCACCTGATAAAATGCAGTAAAAGGCAGTCACTACCTCCTGCTCAAGGGAAATTAGGGAGTGGCAATATATTCTGGCCTCGCCACTGGCACTCATACCCTGTGAACAAATAAACATCAAAAAATCTCGTAAATAGCATCCAAGCCATTTGGTCACTCTGCAAGCATGATGCCAAAATAGAGCACATCAAAACTATCCTGCAGGACAATGGCTACCCCGATCAGATCCTTGCTGTGTATCATGAATACTCATAAATGGGCTTTTAAGGCCTCCACATTTGAACCTGGCAAAAAGCCGCGTCTACCTGAAATTATCCTGGATGAGTAAAGTATCCCAAAGGTTTGTAAAACAGGTGTAACTAGCTATTTCATGCTGTTCTTATTCAGTGGCATCCATCCATCAAGATATTTTGCCTACCACATAAATGAGTAATGTAGTATTTGAACTTCAGTGCTTGTACGATGCTCGGTACGTAGGCCGCAAGTCCCAATGGATCGTGTCAAACAGCATATCCCTTTGTCTGTTTGCAACAGTCAAAGTGCTGACTTGTACTCAGCCAACCCATGCGAGTAAACCTCAAAGGATGTGAATATTTTCTTACTGCAAAGTACTACAATCAGCAATCCAAGAAATGGTAAAATATGGGTGAATCCCTATTCCCTGAACTTTCAGTGGTGTTTATTTTGCAATGAGCTTTAAGAAAGCAATTGATAAAGCACCCAGGTTAACCAGCATCAAACTATGTAACATTTGGCTTTGGACTACCCTTTGGCACCGTAATCTCTCAATTCAGTCTTCAGAAGCAGAAGTAAGTTTATTAACTAGAAAAAAATGAAAGCAATATCTTTGTCCCAAAATTAAACCTATGACTATCATCTGAACTCCTCCAAGGCTAAAATAAGTGCAACTCTTGAAAACTCTACATTTAGTTTCCAAACTTGATACAATTTTTAAACTCTCATTTCCTTGGAGTGGGAGGTTCATTTTTGTTCCCTAGGCTGAAGCCATATACCCAATGCTCCACTTTACAGAAACTTGACTTTTATAGCTGGAGGCGAAAGGTGATTTGTGAACAGCATAACTTCTGTTTAATAGATTACTGTCAATGTCTCGGGGTGGCATGGTGGCACACTGGTTAGCACTGCTGCCTCACAGTGCCAGGGATCCAGGTTCAATTCTGACCTTGGGTTTCTGTCTGTGTGGAGTTTGTACATTCTCCCTGTGTCTGCGTGGGTTTCTTCCGGGTGCTCTGGTTATCACCCATAAGCCGAAGATGTGCAGGTTAGATGGATTGGCCATTTTAAATTGCCCGTTAGTGTCCAAAAAAGGTTAGGGAGGGTTACAGGGATAGGGCGAGAGTGTGGGCCTAGGTAGGGTGCGCCTTCAAGGTGATGGGTACAGGCATGATGGGCCGAATGGCCTTCTGCACTGTAGTAATTCTATGATGTATAAACCAACCTGAAGTCTGTTTGAATGATTTGAGCCAGAGGGAGTTGGCAGTTAGAATATTCTGTGCAAAGGCTGAAACTTGAAACAGTGGATACCAAAATAAATTTTTTAACAATCATTTTTTGTCACGAAGTACAAACTGAGCTGAGTTGACATTTGAGCTGAGCACTGTAGCTCAAGCATTATTCTTTTAAATATCAGTTTTTGCTTGGAATGTTGCACCTGTCAGAAAACTCCATCTGGCTCTCAATATTCAGAAGGACAGATCATAGAACTGCAGAATTTGTACAGCACAGAAGGGACCATTTGGGGCATGGTGTCTGCATCGGTGGTCCAAATGAACAATTCCCTTGATATCATTTTCGCACATTCCTCCCAGAACCCTGCACATCTTGCCTTTTCAAACAAACAGTCCACTTCCTTTTGAATGCTTTGATTGAACTTGCCTCCTGGGCAGTGCATTCCTGACCTCCCACTCACTGCGCAAAAAAATGTTACTTCTCATTGCTTTTGCTTGTCTGGTTGATGCACAATCAATTGCACAAAGACTAAAGTTGGGTACAACTGTGGCTTTACTACAGTCAGATGCGTGGCCTCCTGCTGCAGCTGGCGAAATGGCAGGGCACTGGATGTCATGCATATTTATGCAGTTCTCCATGGGCGGAGCCAGCCGGCAGGAGCTACCAGCGAACCTGTAGTGCAGGTCCTACCTTACATCTCCTATTAATTACAGTGGTTCACCACATTCACCCCGTTAAAAATGAGTCCGGCGGGGGTGACGTGAAACTATATACAATTAGTGCAATTATGTACAGTTATCGGGAAAGAAAAGTCCATGTTGACGGTCCGCTGCTTTGGTGCTTCATTGGGAGCGGCATAACGGTGGCGGCCAAGTCGGTGCTGGCGGTGGTGGAGGTGGCACCGATGGCAGTGGTGGCGGTGTTGATGCTGGCCAGTCATCGGGGAACTCCGGGAGCGTGCAGAAGTCCTCTTCGTCCTCTTGTGCGGAAAAGGGGAGGGGGGGGTGCTCTGGTGGGGTCAATATTGGCGGAGCAGTGGGAGGTGGGGGGGTGTGTTGGGGTGGAACCTGACGGCGCCAGGTCCCTGGGTGAGACAGTATCTTGGCGGCTGTCGGGGGACTCAATGTAGGCATATTGAGGGTTGGCGTGGAGCAGGTGAACCCTGTCCACCAAGGGGTCTGCCTTGTGGAGTCGGACGTGCCTATGGAGAAGGAATGGTCCTGGAGCTGCGAGCCAAGTTGGGAGCGACACCCCGGATGTGGACTTGCTGGGGAAGGTAAAAACACGTTCATGGGGTGTGATATTAGTGGCGGTGCACAATAGTGACCGGATGGAGTGCAGAGCGTCAGGGAGGACCTCCTGCCAGCGAGAGGCTGGGAGGTTCCTGGACCGTAGGGCCAGCTGGACGGCCCTCCACACCGTCCCATTCTCCCGTTCTACTTGCCCGTTTCCCCGGGGGTTGTAGCTGGTCGTCCTGCTGGAGGCTATACCCCTGCTGAGCAGGAACTGACGCAGCTCATCGCTCATAAATGAGGATTCCCTGTCACTGTGGATGTAGGCAGGGAAACCGAACAGAGCGAAGATGGTGCTGAGGGCCTTGATGACGGTGGCAGACGTCATATCGGGACATGGGATGGCAAAGGGGAAGCTGGAGTACTCATCGACCACACTGAGAATGTACGTGTTACGGTCGGTGGAGGGGAGGGGCCCTTTGAAATCCACGCTGAGGCATTCAAAGGGGTGGGACGCCTTCACCAGGCGCGCACGGTCTGGCCGGTAGAAATGCGGCTTGCACTCCGCACAGACCTGGCAGTCCCTGGTGACTGTCCTTCCTCGACGGAGTAGGGCAAATTGCGAGCTTTGACCAGATGGTACAATCGAGTGACCCCCGGGTGACAAAGGCTGTTGTGTAGGGCCCGGAGTTGGTCCACTTGTGCGCTGGCACATGCACCTCAGGAGAGGGCGTCCGGGGGCTCGTTGAGTTTACCGGGGCGATCATCTCCTATTACAGTGGTTCACCACACTGGTAAATTACTTTAAGTATGCGCCTGAATTGCTGATATATTCAGCTTGTACTTCCTGTAGGGCCCTCTGTTGAGCTGAAGTTCAAGTTCGATTAAAACCTGAAGGAATGAGACTCATGAAAGTAAGTGCTCTTTATTAGATAGGTATCACTGCAGCAAAGCTTGTGGACCTAATCGACGAGCTGAATTCTGCTTTTAACTGCGCATGTGTAGGTGCTGGAATTTGCTGTCCAATTTACTCCTTAACCACAATGAGCACTGATTGATAGCATCACTGTTAGTCTTATTAAATAGTCTATCTTAATATCTATTTTTGAACACCGTTGTCTATGATTATGTTAACTGTTTTTGAGGTGATTGTTTTGTCTTGATTTTTGAGAATATATCCTGAAAGTAATACAGCCAAGTCCTAGTACCAGAACATAACTGATGCTTTCCCACAGATCTGATTTTTTTCCTTGCATCTGCTTTCTGTTATCAGAATGTTATTGTGCCAAGGCTATTTTTGATGCAAAATCTGTCACCCCGCTATCATGCCTTGTTGCCCAGAATTTGAAAACTTTGTCAAAAGTGCAACTTGCTTATAAGATAACTGTCATGATATGAAGCATCACAGTTCCAGTTATACCACAGGGCTCCATTGTCTGAAGTAGCAAAGCTGTAGAGGATTTTTTTAAATTTAGAAATGACTAGAAATGGATTTGTAATCAAATGTGTGTCTTTTCCCTCCTCAAGAAACAAAGCACATGCCAAAGTTTCTCTTTCATGGTGTGCAAATGCACTGTTCAGAGGTGCAAGATGAATCAAGGTGTGTTAGAATTTGGAAGAAGAAAACGATTTGTTGGTCTTTAAGAATTGCACTTAACCTGTTGACTTACCTATGAGGTGATTTCAAAAGTAAAAAGATTCAGGAAACGAGTTTGGTCAATTTGATGAAACTGATCAGTTCGCTAGTGTCTGCTTTTAATTAGCATGTGCAGACGCTGATGGAGCAGGAAGGGAAATGAACATGCTAGATTTTGTGTTCTAATGTTCCACATTTGATGAGTGCAAATATTGTTGTAATCAATCAGAAACTAGAATCCATTGTGAAATACTGCTGCTTTTAGATGCTCTTGGAACAATAATTGGAAACAAAATAGACGATTTAGCACTAAGTGCTTTTTATTGCAGAGTTTCCTAAACATACATCATCTGCACAATTCATTTTCCTGATTTGTGAGAATGTTTCTATTAAATACAAAATAGGAAGTACATTATAACCCTTGGGAGAAGTGTAATGCAGATTTACCAGGACATGGAAAACCTCAGTTAGTGAGAAAAGCTGTGTGGTAGTCACCACTGTTTGTATAATAGTTGTATTAGAGGTAACACGGTAAAGCTCCTGTACTACAGGTACGGGGGTAGATCCCTGCCTGCTGGCTCCGCCCTGTAGGCGGAGTATAAATGTGTGTGCACACCAAACTTCTCCCATTTCTGGTAGCAGCTGCAGGAGGCCACACATCTCTGTGTAATAAAGCCTCGATTACTCTCTACTCTCATCTCATCGTAATTGATAGTGCATCAATTTATTAAGCAGAGATATTACAGCGATGGAACTACGCATCAAGCATGATCGCCTGCAGCTGCACCCGCAAGCAGCCAATGCCACGTCAGCCTTCGAACACTGGCTCGCTTGTTTCGAGAGCTACCTCCGATCCGCGACGGACCAACCCTCGGACGCACAGAAGCTCCAGGTCCTTTACTCACGGGTGAGCTCCGATATTTTTTCCCTTATCCGGGATGCGCCTACTCACATGGAAGCAATGGAGCTCCTGAAAGGACATTATATTCGCCCGATCAACAAACTGTACGCCAGGCACCTCCTGTCCACGCGACAGCAACTCCCTGGTGAGTCTTTAGACGATTTCTGGCATGCCCTGCACATCCTGGCAAGGAACTGTGATTGCCTGGCAGTTTCGGCAGTGTAACATACTGAACTTTTAATCCGGGACGCTTTTGTTACGGGCATGGGGTCAGCGTACGTCCGCCTGCGCCTATTAGAAGGGGGTACGCTCGACCTTGTGGCAACCAGGCAGCTCGCAAACTCACTGACTGTTGCCTCCCGTAACGTACAGTCGTACGCTCCCGACCGCACGGCACCCTCATGGACATCATGGGCCCCACCAGCTTCCGCCCCCAGCCCACCCCAAGCCTGCACCGTGCGGCAGCCAGCCGACCCCGGGGGGCCCAAATGCTACTTCTGCGGGCAGACCAAACACCCCCGGTAGTGCTGCCCAGCGCGGAGTGTAAACTGCAAGGCCTGCGGAAAGAAAGAACATTTTGCTGCTGTGTGCCAGGCCCGGTCAATCGCTGCAGTTTCTAGGCCCAGCGTTCCTGCACCCCCCCATGTGCGACCCGTGGGCGCCGCCATTTTCATCTCCGCAGACCATGTGTGGCCTGTGGGCGCAGCCATCTTCCTCCCAGCAGACCACGTGCGGCCCATGGGTGCCGGCATCTTTAACACCACCCGCCATGTGCACTCTGTGGGCGCCGCCATCTTCGGCGCCATTTTGGACAGCACCTCAGGACCCCGGTTCATCGGGAACTTCGTCTGGCCGTTCATCGCCTGCCACCGCCGCCGACCAGCCCGCGGCCTACCAGCACCAGCCGCAGCTCGCCTCCATCACGCTCAACCAGTCCCGGCCTCACAACATCGCAACCGCGACGACGACGGTGAAAGTGTTGATGGGCACAAGACTTCCTACCTTCTTGACTCCGGGAGCATGGAAAGCTTCATCCACCCCTTTACGGTAAGGCGCTGCTCCCTCGCGGTACATCCCGTTACCCAAAGAATCTCCCTGGCCTCCGGATCTTATTCTGTGGAAATCCGGGGGTACTGCATCGCCACCTTCACCGTCCAGGGCGTAGAGTTCAGCAACTTCCGACTCTACATACTCCCCAACCTCTGCGTTGCCCTGTTACTCAGCCTGAACTTCCAGTGCAACCTCCAAAGCCTAACTCTAAAATTCGGCGAACCCCTACCACCCCTCACCGTATATGGCCTCACGACCCTTAAGGTCGACCCACCTTCCCTGTTTGCAAACCTCACCCCGGATTGCAAACCCGTCACCACCAGGAGCAGACGGGACAGTGCCCAGGACAGGACCTTCATCAGGTCTGAGGTCCAGCAGCTGCTGCGTGAAGCCATCATTGAGGCCAGCAACAGCCCCTGTAGAGCCCAAGTGGCAGTAGTCAAGACTGGGGAGAAACACCGGATGATCATTGACTACAGTCCGACTATCAATCGGTACCACGCAGCTCGACGCGTAACCCTTCCCACGCATATCTGATATGGTCAAGCAGATTGCACAGTACCGGATCTTTTCTACAGTGGACCTGAAATCTGCCTACCACCAGCTCCCCATCCGCAAGGCGGACCGCCAATACAATGCGTTCGAAGCAGACGGCCGCCTTTACCACTTCCTTAGGGTTCCCTTTGGCGTCACTAACTCGGTCTCGGTCTTCCAACGCGAGATGGACTGAATGGTTGACCGGTACAGGCTGCGGGCCACCTTCCCGTACCTAGATAACATCACCATCTGTGACCACAACCAGCAGGACCACGACGCTAACCTGTTCAAATTTCTCCACACCGCCAAACCCCTGAACCTCACGTACAATAAGGAGAAGTGCGTGTTCTGCACCAACCGCTTAGCCATCCTTGGCTATGTTGTGGAAAATGGAGTTCTCGGGCCCGACCCCCAACGACATGCGCCCCCTCATGAAACTCCCCCTTCCCCACTGCCCCAAGGCCCTGAAATGATGCTTGGGGTTTTTCTCCTATTATGCCCAGTGGGTCTCTAACTATGCGGACCAGGCCCGCCCTCTCATCCACTCCACAGTTTTCCCCCCTGACGGCTAAGACCTGCCAGGCCTTCAACCATACGAAGGCTGACATCGACAAGGCCATGATGCACGCGGTCGACGAGACCCTCCCCTTTCAGGTCGAGAGCGATGCATCGGACGTCGCTCTGGCCGCCGCACTTAACCAGGCAGGCTGACGCGTGGCATTCTTTCCCCTCACCCTCCATGCCTCCGAAATTCGGCATTCCTCTGTCGAAAAGGAGGATGAAGCCATTGTAGAAGCTGTGCGGCATTGGAGGCATTAACTGGCCAGCAGGAGATACACTCTCCTCACTGACCAAAGGTCGGTTGCCTTCATGTTTAATAATACACAGCGGGGCAAGATCAAAAATGATAAAATCTTAAGGTGGAGGATCGAGGCACGAGATTTTGTATCGCCCCGGGAAGCTCAACGAGCTCCCCGATGCCCTATCCCGAGGAACATGTGCCAGCACACAAGTGGACCGACTCCAGACCCTACACGATGGTCTCTGTCACGCAGGGGTCACCCAGTTCTTTCACTTCATAAAGGCCTGCAACCTGCCCGACTCCATTGCGGAGGTCAGGGCTGTCACCAGAGACTGCCAGGTCTGTGCGAGTGCAAACCGCACTGCTACCGGCCAGACCGCGCGCACCTGGTGAAGGCCTCCCGCCCCTTCAACGCCTCAGCATGGACTTCAAAGGGCCCCTCTCCTCCACCGACCGAAATACGTACTTCTTGAACGTGGTCGATGAATACTCCAGATTCCCCTTCGCCATCCCATGCCCCGATATGACATCTGCCACAGTCATTAAAGCACTCAACACCATCTTCGCCCTGTTCGGTTTCCCCGCTTACGGCCACAGTGACCAAGGATCCTCCTTTATGAGTGATGAGCTGCGTCAGTTCCGGGTCAGCAAGGGCATTGCCTCGAGCAGGACGACCAGCTACAAACCCCGGGGAAACGGGCAGGTGAAGAGGGTGAATGGGATGGTCTGGAAGGCCGTCCTGCTGGCCCTGCGGTCTAAAAATCTCCTGCTGGCAGGAGGTCCTCCCCAACGCGTTCCACTCCATCCGATCGCTACTCTGCACTGCGATAATGAAACCCCCCATGAACGTCTCCTTGCCTTCCCTAGAAAGTTCGCATCCGGGGTTTTGCTCCCAACGTAGCTGGCAGCTCCGGCACCCGACCTCCTCCGCAAACAAGTACGTCTCCACAAGGTGGACCCGTTGGTCAAAAGGGTACAACTGCTGCTTACGAACCCGCAGTACGCCTACGTGGCGTACCCTGGCGGCTGCCAGGACACAGTCTCTCTCAGGGACCTGGCACCAGCTGGATCCGCACCCACGGCCCAACACCACCCGACATCCCCCCCCCGATTGCCCCGGCGCCACCCACCCTCCCCCCAGCACACCTCACTACAGTCCCCGCCCCAGGACGATCCGTCCTCCCACTGGTTCCACCCGGGGATGAAGATGAGAACAACACCCTCCCGGAGTCACAGGCGACAAAGTCGGCGCCTGCATCACCACCGGGACCGAGGCGCTCACAGCGGAGGATCAAGGCACCCGTCCGGCTAAATTTGTACATTTTCACCAGACTGTAATCTTTAAATCCTCACAAACCTATAAATAGTTTTCCACCACCCCCGCTGGACTCTTTTTTTAACAGGGGATATATGTGGTAATCACCACTGTTTGTATAATAGTTGTATTAGAGGTAATACGGTAAGGCTCCTGTACTACAGGTATGGGGTAGATCCCTGCCTGCTGGCTCTGTCCAGTAGGCGGAGTATAAATGTGTGTGCACACCGAGTTGCTCCCATTCCTGGTTAAGCTCTGCTTAATAAAGCCTTGATTACTCTCTACTCGTCTCGTCGTAATTGATCGTGCATCAATCTGGAAAATGCAAACTGTGCGTGTCGGCGGGGGGGAGGGAGGGGGGGGCGGTTGTGAATGCAGAGAATGAGATTTGACTCAGTTTTCAAACTGTTGAATGGAACACACTGAGTCGACTACGAAAACCTCCCAAGGTATGTAAATCAAAGACGAGAAAAAAATCTCAGGAAGCACTAATAGGAGAGGAGATTGGAGAATCTCAGAATTATTAGATTGCTAATATACTGGATAATTCCCGTTTTGTTTTTTTAAACAACATGGCATGGAACTAAAGAGGAAGATGTACTTGTATCAGCATTTGCGCCAAGATGGGGCACTAAATCATAAACCTGCCATTAAACATTTGGATAGTTGCTTGCCACTTGATAATTTAAAACAAGAATGATGAATTTTTATATTGAAGTAGTAACTAAACTGAAGTAATTTTCACTGAGGAAGATGAGGACCATGAATGCGCTTGGTAAATTTGGAAATGTGCCACAGTCCATTGTTTGACATTTCTAATACTTTAGCACGAGGTGATCCACTATAAGGCCAAAGCACCAAACCTGGCCTATGTGATTTCAATATCTGCACCTATAGAAGCTGGTTATTTTCTAATTTTGTGCAGGCATTACTTAAGCGTGCAAAGTTGAGAAAATTGAAGACCTAAAGGTTTGAAAATGGATGTTCCCTCAAGGGGAGATTCAAACAGTTAGGGAGCATTCTCACGACAGACTTTGCCAATCCTCAGACCTGGGAGATGCCAACTTTAAACCAACAGAAAATGCATCAACTTTGGCGAGTGAGTGGATGAGAAGATTGCAAGGGAAGCAATGTCGTAGGGCTGGACAGTAAAAAAAAAAGTATTTGCAAACCAATTATTTTTAAAAGCTTGAAAATGTAATTCTCTGCATATGAGAGTTTAGATTTTTGATTATGGGTGTCCATTTTTTATGAGCACACTACAAAGCGTCAATGGAGTGGTCAATAGTGAACAGTGTGGTCAAGAGCCCCTCAAATTCTGTAACGTTTAGAATTCTTTGCGATGCCTTTTTAATAATTTAAGAATAGACATTTTCCTTTGATGTTCGGAAGCACTTCTGCACACAAAGGGTGTAGAGGTTTGGAACTCACCTCCACAAATGGAAATTGGTGCTCGATAAGTTGTTAATTTTAAACCTGAGATAGATAAAATTCTTGTTAAGCAAACGTATTAAGGGATTTGGGCCAAAGGCAGGTATATGTAGTTAGGCCACAGATCAGCCATGATCTCATTGAACGGCGGGTCAGGCTCAAGGGGTTGAATGGCCTACTCCTGTTTCTAGCTCTAGTGTAGCTGTGAGCTGAATTTTACAATTATTGTTGAAACACAACATTTTAACTGTAGTTTTGCACCATTGAATGTCTTATGATGTAAGGTGAATTCCAATTTAAATATAACTATTTGAATTTAACACGAGATTGATTAGGCTTCTTGGTATGTGTGGATGGTTTGCTTGAGGTAAGGAAATTACCTGTGAGAAAGGGGGTGGTCTCAAGGACAAAGCCAGTTTCAATACCTCACTGTACAAAGCCTCTCACTTGAAATTTGAAGATGATGAGATTGAATTACAGTTGATGAAAGCCAGCCATTCTATTTTAATTCCAGAGAAAACTGCATGGACCAAATCTTGCTGGAGTCAGGTTTTCAGCTTGGATATAATTTTCAAGACCTTAGTGAATGACAGGAAAAACAGTCTATCTTCTTAACCAATGTGACTTCAGGACTGAGGCCAAGAAACTGACATATTATGGTGAAGGATGAAGTAGAGTCCAATTAAGTACAAAGAGCAAAATGGAGATGGAAAACTAGCTGTGAAAGAGAAAAAAACACGAGTGAGAAGAAAAATTGAAATTTCTGAAATTGTGAAGGAAAATTTAGTACATGCAGCAATGACACTTTAAATTGCTTCTTTTGTAGGCAACAGTATTGATTGACTTTGCATTTATGATCATTGCAGTTTAAAAGTAACTAATTATGCTAAAGAGATGCCCTAACTTTTGTAGCAAATTTAATAATTGATTAGTGTGCAAATCCAATGAGTTCTTACAAGATAACATGGGAGCTAATTGCCATATTTGCGAGGCAAACTTGGAGCATTAAAATTGATCAGTTTCTCAATTCATAGTTTTGGTACCATCTCATCCTCAAAAGTTGCTGATTCATTTGTGCATTAATAACATTGTGCATCATGAATTCTCTGTTACTTTGCCAAACATGTAGCTGAGTATTTCCCTCATTAATGCCCACTTCTTAGATGACTCAAATACAGGACTATAGGCTCCACTCTGTAGCTAGAAGTCGATGCCACACGTTTTGCATTCTGTGGGTGAAGAGATTTTCAGGTATCATTCTTAAAATTATTGTTACACTTCATGGGCGTCATTCTCCGACCCCTCACCGGGTCGGTGAATCGCCGGGGGCTGGCGTGAATCCCGCCCCCACCGAAGTCTCCACCACCGGATAATCGGCGGGGGCGGGAATCATGTCGCGCCGATTGGCGGGCCCCCCCGCTCGATTCTCCGGCCCGGATGGGCCGAAGTCCCGCCGATAAATTGCCTGTCGCGCCGGCGTGGATTAAACCACCTTTTGAACGGTGGGACAAGGCGGCGTGGGTGGGCTCCGGGGTCCTGGGGGGGGGGCGCGGGGCGATTTGGCCCCGAGGGGTGCCCCCACAGTGGCCTGGCCCGCGATCGGGGCCCACCGAACCGCGGGCGGGCCTGTGCCTTGGGGGCACTCTTTCTCTTCCGCCTCCACCACGGTCTCCACCATGGCGGAGGCGGAAGAGATTCCCTCCACTGCGCATGCGTGGGAAACTGTCAGCGGCCGCTGACGCTCCCGCGCATGCGCCGCCCGGGGATGTCATTTCCGCGCCAGCTGGCGGGGCAACAAAGGCCGTTTCCGCCAGCTGGCGGGGCGGAAATTCCTCCGGCGTTGGCCTAGCCCCTCAATGTTGGGGCTCGGCCCCCAAAGATGCGGAGCATTCCGCACCTTTGGGGCGGCGCGATGCCCGTCTGATTGGCACCGTTTTGGGCGCCAGTCGGCGGACATCGCGCCGTTTCGGGAGAATTTTGGCCACTTGTTTTCCTTTGAAACTTGTTTTACTGGACACGGTTTATTTGGAGTAATATTCTATGATGTACCATTAAAAATCTTACACCCTGATGAGATTGACTCATGGATGCATCTTTTCTTGCCTTAAGCCTGTTTCTTTCATATTTTTCTCAGAACTCAGACACATAACAGTCGGGGATCAACTTTGTGGTCCTTTTCTGCACTGTGTCCAGGGCTAGGAAGCTTCTTTCATTTCTTAATGAACAGAGGTGAATACAGTCTGATAGATAACTATGCTGTGTGAGCATAGCAATATTTGACAGGCATTGCTTTTTGACTGCATTGATTATCAGAGATATCTCTCATGCCAAGTATACAGCGGTTTCCTGTCACTTCACTTCAGGTGATTTCAACACCATTCTTGGAATATGTTTCCTGTCTGTTTTACTTTGTGTTTAGACCTAACATGTGTCTGCAGACTTACCGCTTGCCTGCATTAAAATTGAATCTGCCATTATGCATATTGTGTTGAACTTGTTCGACAGTTTCTGGGCATTTTGCTTCCACTGCCCATCTTAGTTGCTTATCTGCATTCTTACATAACTCAACAAGTAAAATATCCTGAAGTACTTTACAGGAGCCACTAACAAGTACTTGTTGTTTTCTACCCATCAGGTATTTCCCTGAAACCCAACAACTCATGAACTGAACATTTCATGTGATATTTTATCAAATATATTTTAGAAATCTATGTAAAACAAATAATAGGGCTTAAGGCAGTCCAAATGGGTTGTCACTTTCGCAACGAAATAGAAGTTACTCGGCTGAATCTTTACATTTTGAAAATGCTGACTCTCTATTAATGTTCCACAGATAATCTACAAGCTTGCTCTCAAATATTTCCATTAATTTGAACTTCCAGTGTCATTTTGTTGGGGGAAGACGAATACAAGACAGCCCCCCCCTAAAGTATTGCACTTTTAGCCCTTTTCTTTTAGTTCTTTGGCTATTTTCTTTTAACAACCCACATATTTAATGGGATAAGGGTCCTATATAGGCGAAATGCCTCAAAATGTCGGGAGTGGGAAAAAAGACATAAATGAGAAGTTTGTCATCAGAGACTGAGGCCTCTCTGGGCTCATCGATTGAGAAGATGGCGGAGGTAGCCTCTAGGCCTCTGTCCCCTCCACTAATGGCCGAGATGCTCACAGGCACCTTGATGACAGAATTTGACAACCAGTGCGGGTTGTGTCAGGGGACCTCTGCAAATCGAAAGAAGAGGCCATAGCTCCCATCCGAATGGCTTTGGAGAGGACCAATGAAATGATGAAGGCCCATGGAGCCATGCTAAAATGTGGGTGGCCCTTTCAAGGCATAATGACCAGATTTCTCAGTGGAAACAAAAATATCTCTGGTGGCCAAAGCAAATAAAGGACAAGGTGAATGATTTGGAGTATCATTCCAGGAGACAAAAGGTCCGAATAATGGGGCTGCCTGAGTATTTTGCGGAGACCTTCTGGAAAATGGGGGTGGGGGGGTGGATTCATGGCCCTTCCTGAGTTGGACGGAGCTCACCTTACACTCCGGCAGATGTCTCGCCCTGAGCAACTACCATGTCCAGTAATCGTGAAGCGTCACAGCTTAAAATAAACGGAGTGGGTCCTGAGATGGGCAATTAAGTTCTTCCAGGATGTCAGAGCTGAGCTGGTGAAGAAGAGGGCTGCGTTCAACACAACCAAGGCCGCCCTGTACAAAAGCCGAGTCTGGTTTGGGGTGGTGTAGCCAGCGTGGCTAAGAGTGACTTTCGAGGGGAAGGACTATTGTTTTGATGCAACAGGAGAGGTGGACTCCTTTGTAAAGAAACATGGGTTGGACACGGTATGATTGGGTTTTCTGGGTATTGGGGATTGGCATGTTAAATTGTTGACTTGCTAGGGTTCCATGTTCAGGTTTGCATTTTCCTGTTCTTGTTGGAGTTGAATGTTTTTACAGTTTGGGCTCAGGTTTGGGGTTTGGTTTTATGTGGGGTTTGTTCCAATTCTTATGAAAATATACCTGTTGGGGTAAAATGTTTTAAGGGGTTGTTATACTTTGTTTTTCTTTTGTAATCATTTTTCTTCACTCTAGGTGGGAGCCACCCTGCTAACTGAAGAGTTAGCGAATGGGAGGGATGTGATGCGTTTGACTGCAGATCATTATAGTCATTCTATTTTAGATGATGAGCTTAGTGTTCTTGTTTTGTTTTGGTTTAGCAGAAATATGTTTTAGTTTATGTTTGCTTTTCTGATTTATCTCTACTTATTTGGGTGTGGCAGAGTCTAAGGTGAGGATGGGGTTTGGGGGAGGTGGGGATAGTTTGCTGATGGTGACTGCAGATTTGTATTTGTTTAGCCTTGAATGGGTTTGCTGGCCATCTTGGGTGGGTCTGGTTTCTGTACCTTCTATGTATCAGTTGGATAATCCCTCTTGGTGGAAATGTGTGACTCCGGATTGAGTAGGGGTGGGAGGCTCCCAATTCATTTGGTCACCTGGAATGTCAGCAGGTTGAATGGCCCAGTGAAAAGATGGAGGGTATTTTCTCACCTTAAGAGTTTAAATTCTGATGTTTCTGCAAGAGACTCACTTGCGGGCGGAAGAGGGCGGTGGAACGATTGTTTTCATTCTGGCTTTGATGGTAGGGCCGAGGGTGCTGCAACATAAATCAATAAAAATGTTCAATTGTCTGCTGCTAAGATTTAGCTTATCCCAATGGTAGATATGTTATTCTCTGTGGATCTTTGACGGGTGCCTCTGTGGATTTGGTTAATGTATGTGCTCCAAACTGGGATGATACGAATTTTGTTCAGAAGTTGCTGGCCTCCGACTCTGATCAGGAATCATATCAGCTAAGTTTGGATGGTGACTTAAATTGTGTTCAGGTTCTCGATCAGTCTAAGCCCAATTCTCTGATTCCTTCAGAGGTGGGGGGCAGAGCTTTGTTTTTTTTACATGGAAACACATTAGTGGGGGGGAGGGAACAGATCCATGGGGCTTTTTGCACCCAGGTGGATAAAGATTTTTCATTTTTTTTCTATGTGCATCAGATATACTAATGTATATACGTTTTTGTAGTGGATAGCTCTCTCCTCCCTTTGATGGCGCGTTACTCACAGGTTGTGATTTGCGACCTTACCCCACACTTTGTTGATTTGGCACTAGAAACAGGCCCCTGCCGGAGGATGGATAGGGCATTATTAGTGGATACGAGATTCTGTGAACGCATGTCCGCGCCATTGGAGAATATATTAAATTTAATAAAAGTAAGTCTATCTCATCTTCTACACTGTGGGAAGCCCTGAAGGTGGTTATCATGGGGGAGACAATTTTCTATGAAGTGCACATGGTAAAGACAGCGAGGGCAGAGCAGCAGAGGCTGGTGGACCCCATCAGGTGGACTTGTTGCCACGTAAGAAAAGGCTGCAGGCATCATTTGAACTATTGCCAACTGTAGGGAAGTGGGCCAATTGCAATGCTCAAGGGGTATGTTTTATGAATATGAAGAGAAGGCCAGTCGGCTGCCAGCTCACCAGTTGTGGCAACAGGCGGCTTGCCAGATGATTGTATAGGTATGTGACTTCAGCTGCAGCCTGGTTTCCGCCCCTCATCAGGACATTGGGGCTTTTGAATAATTTTGAATTATTCTGTCGGAGTCTCCATAGATTGGAGACTCTCATTGAGGGTTCGGTCATGACTGACTTTTTGGATAGATTATCCATTCCTGCTGTGGAAGGGGGGCTGTGAGGAGTTGGAATCCATGTTAGGCCCAGATGAAATTCTGAAATGCATTGGGTTGATGCAGAGAAGTTAAGCTCCTGACCCTGATGGCTTCCCCATTGAAATTTAGAAGAAGTTTGAGGAGCAATTGGAACCTTTAATTCTGCATATGTTTAATGTTTCCTTATGCCACGATTTGTTGCCATCTACCCCTCACGCAGGCTTCTATTTGCTTGATTCTCAAGAAAGAAAGACCAAACAGAATGTTGGTCGTATCAACCTTTTTCACTTTTAAATGCGGACGTCAAGTTACTTACCAAAGTGCTGGCACTGGGTTTGGAAATCTGCCTCTCAGAGGTGATCTCGGTAGACCAGCCAGGCTTCATTAAGGGTCGGCAATTGTCGGCCAATGTACATCGTTTCCCAGCTTTGGCTCCTTCTCTGGGTACAAGTTGAATTTGGAAAAGAGTGAATGCTTCCCAGTTACAGCATGGTTGGGTGACCTCATGTCATTCTTACATTTGGAGAAAGTGAAGTACAGCATTAGAGGGTTGGTAGAAGGGTTCTACCTAAGGTGGCAGCCATGAATTTTCTTTTTTGAAGAGCCTGACACCTACCTCACCGCTGATGAAATCCCAAAGGGGGGTGGTAAGGGCAGGCACAAAGCCTTGTGCCATATCATCTGAAAACTTGGTTCACAATACCAGTCTGCTCCACCAGCCTGTTTCCTGCCAAGGCGGGAGGGCTGGTGGGGGAATAGAATTTCAGCCCACGCGCAGTTCAACCAGGGCCTTCACTTACAACATGGTTTGTTCCGTCTTTCTATTGTAGCCCTCTAGCTTCAAAGGCCAGCATTCGATCAGCCTTTTTT
This sequence comes from Scyliorhinus torazame, assembly GCF_047496885.1. Classification (NCBI taxonomy): domain Eukaryota; kingdom Metazoa; phylum Chordata; class Chondrichthyes; order Carcharhiniformes; family Scyliorhinidae; genus Scyliorhinus; species Scyliorhinus torazame. Next base: position 92,084,927 of record NC_092714.1, on the reverse strand, counting down.
GATTTATGTACATTTTAGTGGCCTCTATACCCGGAGGTTCGATTGTACTCAAAAGAATTGTAATTCTTTTCTCAAACTCTGAAACTTTTCCAAAAAGAATATCCAAACAAACAAGATTTATTTTTGCAAGGAAGAAGTTGAAGCCTACCTGCTCAGTTTTGTGAAGAAAAGACCCATTGCTTGACTCTGCTAGCTGATTTTAATTTTAATGTTCATTTTTAGGTCTTTGAGAGAGATGCACAAAACCTTGTACAGTGCACAAGTAAAATTGCTTTCCTTGTCTCAGAGCAGGTGAAAAATATTCACCTTTCAGGAACCTGACTTCATAATTTCCCGATTAATTTTTGCTCTTATTCAACTCTGCAGCTGGTAAGGCAGAGCGGCCATTTTAAAGTCGGTGAGAAAGCCCAGTGAGGCACTAATCACTTTCAAAACTGCCACCACTGAAAATAATGTCCTCAAAGTATCCTTGAGGAGGTCAGTATCTCCAACAACTCATGGGGACTGACCAAATTGGGAAGAGAAGAGAGAGTCTGGTGAATACTATCTAATTTGAATTTATAGTCTTTTTTTGATATTTAGCAATTTATTTTGCAAGTTATTTCAGCTAAGAATGCTGAGTATGCATCTGTACAGTATATCAACTTGCTTTTTCAGAGCGAGAAATATCCCAAGGAACCCAACCCTGCTTTTAACATTGATTCCTCTCGGAAGCTATGTTTCACTCAATAACAAAATTTTCAGGACCACAATTAAACTTTAAGTGCAGACTTGCTGTGGTGAGTACCGGTCCAGACCTTGCCGAATGGCTGGCATTTTCAAACAACTCTTACTTTCTTTATTTCTTCCGCTTCTGTTTCCCAAGTCATCTTGTCTTCTCGAACCACTCGGGAATGTTGGACCCGAGTCTCCCTTAAGAGACGTCTTCTGCCCCACGTAACTGCGCTGAAGGCTCCCAAAGTCATCTCCTTGATATGTTTTCAACAGGGAACACCTGGATGGATTGTTGATCTGATCTTATTACCCTATAAAGATTTACTTTATTTCAATCCAGCCAATTAAAATGCAGCTTTTTGTCCAAACCATAAAATGAAAACCTGCCTTTAATGTTATCCAGCTACCATTAACTCCCTGACATGTGCATGTACTTTCTGTCTTGGATCAATCAAGTTCTTGTCTTATCCTTTCCTTATTTCATCATAACATGCTGCTGGTCCACCTGACCATGTTCATTCTCCCCAGTGACATTCATCTCTGGCTGACAAACTAACTCCCAAAGGTTTCATGATTCCTCTCTGAGCTGTCTTAATTTATTTATGTGCAAAGCTGTTCACAAGGCCTGTGGGCCATTTGTAGATGGTCATTCAGTCCACTGTTCTTGTTCCTTATCAAACAGTTGACCCGTGGTAATTCACTAAAGTAACTCATTCTATTCTGACATGCCAACTAACTTCTACATTACAGCAGGCATCCTATTTAAGCTAGGTTAAAAGAACAGTCCAGCACAGTTTTGTAATATGGTAATCTATTTGGTTCAAACATTGACAAAAGAGGTGAGAGTGACTACTCTTGACATCGAGGTAGCATTTGACTGAGTATGGCATCAAGGATCCCTCGCTAAACTGGGGTCAATGGTGTCATAATATACACCAGTATATCATGGTGCAGACACACACACACACACTGATGGACATGCAGTGGGACCAATCAGCATACACAACACCGCAGCCAATCACCAATGAGAGCACACACACTATAAAGACAGGGGACAGGAGAGTTCCCACTCATTCTAGTAGCAGCCAGCTCAGAGCACAGAGCTCACAGCCTGCAACACAGACATTCACCATGTGCTGAGTGCATCACCTGGTTAGGACTAGACAAGGGTCAACAGTTAAAGCTGGTATTGCATTTACCCACAGTTCAAGTATGTTAATATAGTTAACCTTATAATAAAATAGAGTTGCACCACTTCCAGTGTTCGTGACCTGTTTGTGATCCAGAACACCCAACAATCATGGTACCAAGGAGTGGTTTCATACTAGCACTTCTGAGACCCACCTGCAACTAAGCAGCATTCCGGCATCCTGCAGTATGGAGAACATCAACCCGCCGCCGCTCCGCATCGCCGGCACCTCAGCGTACAGTGACAAACAGCAACGATACCCAGACAAGATGTTCAAGATCCGGGTTCCGCAGCAGCTCCAGTGCCGTGGCGATCTCCGCGAAAACTGGCGGGCATTCCGGCAAAAGTTTAAAATCTTCATGCTGGCAGCCGAACTAGACCTCGCCGATCCAAAAAAAACAGAGCTTCTCCTCACCATCACCGGTGCCAGAGCAGAAGAAACCTTTAAAAAAAAAAATTCAAGTTCTCCAAGGGGCAAAACAGGAGCGACTTCCAGGCAGTCCTGGACAAATTCGGCAAATACTGTGAGGAAAACACATTCCAACCAGCAAGGAAAGAAAGGTAAGAGAAGTGCCAATACTCACCTCGAGGCCGAAATCCAAGAGCAGAGAACTATTTTGGTCGGCGGCCATCTTTCTAAAGGGACTGCAATTGCGCAGTTGCGCGATGCCGCGCATGCGCAATCACGAAAAAGACCATCAGTAAAGGAACCGCGATCTGCGCATGTGCAAATGCCTCCTACGTGCTACGTCATGCACGTCATGACGTCAAAGGCCCTGGACCATGCCCATTTAAAGGGGAAATATCCCAAATCACAGAAAAAATCTTTTAAAGCTGTAAAACAACCTTCCTTCACCTGGAATGACAGCACAATGCCTCAAATTGAACCAGGAAATTAAATAAACCTCCGAAGATCCCTGAAACAAGCAGATACCTATCCCCAAACTGAGTCCGATTCCGACTTCCCGCAGACCAGTGACACCGAGGACCCGAGGGAGCCTCTTCGAGTCGCTGTTATAACAAAGAACAGGCTGTCCCCGAATCAAAACCACCAGACGCTGTTGGTGCACAGCATTGATCCAGACGACGAGTGGTGTGCCACCCTGACGGTCAACCGATCCCAGAAACAATTCCGCCTGGACACGAGTGCTTCCGCTAATCTAGCGTGGTCAGCCTTTCAGACCCTTGGGGTTAAACCAACCATTCTTCCGTCGACCTGCCAACTAGTGGACTACAATGGCAACGTCATTCCTGCTACCGGTTCATCCCAACTCGAAGTGACGCACAACTCGCGAAAAGCCATCCTTCCCTGCGAGATCGTGGGCTCCTTGAAGGACTCTCTGCTAGGCGCAGAGGCGTGCAAACTCCGAAACCTTGTTCAACGAGTACACTCTCTCCAGAGGACACGTCTGCCTTCCAGGATGCGGACTTCAGGGCACAACTCAATGCCATCATCGAAGAGCACTGCGTCGTTTTCGAAGGCATGGGCACGCTCCCATATACTTACAAAATCCTGCTCAAACAAGACCTTGCAGAGTCCCAGCGCCCCTCAAGGACCGCCTCAAGCAGCAGCTGCAGGGCCTCCAGGACCAAGGAGTGTTCTCCAGAGTGACGGAACCAACCGACTGTGTCAGTTCCATGGTGTGCTTAAAGAAGCCCTCCGGCGAGCTCCGGATCTGCATTGACCCAAAGGATCTGAATCGCAACATAATGAGGGAGCATTACCATATCCCCAAGCGCGAGGAGATCACGTGCGAGATGGCTCGGGCCAACATCTTCACCAAACTTGACGCCTCGAAAGGATTCTGGCAAATTCAACTAGACCAGGTCGAGCAGAAAGCTGTGAACCTTTAATACCCCGTTTGGCAGATACTGCTACAACAGGATGCCGTTTGGGATTATATCGGCATCAGAAGCATTCCACCGGATCATGGAGCAAATGATGGAGGGCATTGAGGGTGTGCGCGTCTATGTTGACGACATCATCATTTAGTCCATCACCCCGCAGGAGTATATCAATCGCCTCCAGCGCCTTTTCAAACGAATACGGGACCAAGGCCTTTGCCTCAACAGAGCCAAATGTTCCTTCGGCCAGACGGAACTCAAGTTCCTCGGGGACCACATCTCCCGGGTGGGTGTGCGGCCCGATGCGGACAAGGTGGCAGCCATCACTGCCATGCAGAAGCCAGCAGATAAGAACGCGGTCCTCTGATTTTTGGGCACGGTCAACTTCCTGGGGATGTTCATCCCCAACCTCACCTCCCATACGACAGCTCTCCGGAACCTGGTCAGGAAAACGACAGACTTCCAATGGCTTCCCGCCCACGAGCGTGAATGGGAGGAGCTTAAGACCAAGCTTACCACGGCCCCGGTATTGGCATTTTCTGATCCCACGAAGGAAACAAAAATTTCAACGGATGCCAGCGAATCCGGCATGGGGCGGTGCTCCTGCAACGCGATGAGGCCTCATCATGGGCCCCCATTGCATATGCGTCACGTGCCATGACCCCCCAAGGAACAGCGCTACGTGCAGATCGAGAAGGAGTGCCTGGGCCTGTTGACTGGGGTCGACAAATTTCATGATTACGTGTACGGCCTCCCCCAATTCACTGTCGAGACCGACCATCGCCCTCTGGTCAACATTATACAAAAAGACCTGAATTATATGACCCCTCGCCTCCAGCGCATTCTGCTTAAACTCTGGCGGTAGGATTTCCAGCTCCTATACACCCCGGGCAAGGACCTGATCATAGCCGACACTCTGTCCAGGACAGTCAACACCCCGTGTGACCCAGAGGGGTTTGTCTGCCAGGTTGACGCCCATGTGGCCTTCACGGTCTCCAATCTGCCGGCCATGGATGAACGCCTTATCCACATTCGCCGCGAGACTGCGGCTGACCCCCTACTACAGCGTGTCATGCGCAACATGATGTACGGGTGGTTCAAGGGCCTATGCCCGCAGTTCTACAATATCAGAGACGATCTGGCAGTAGTCGATGGTGTCCTCCTGAAGCTGGACCGCATCGTGATCCCGCACAGCGTGCGCCAGCTCGTTTTGGAACAGCTACACGAGGGCCATCTTGGCGTGGAGAAGTGCCGACGGAGGGCCTGAGAGGCTGTGTACTGGCCCGGCATCAATGAGGACATCGCCAACACAGTGCTCAACTGCCCCACCTGTCAGCAGTTCCAGCCGGCCCAACCACGTGAGACCCTACAGCCCCATGAGTTGGTCAAGTCCCCTTGATCTAAGGTAGGCGTTGACCTGTTCCATGCGCTCGGCAGGAACTATGTTCTGATTGTAGACTATTTTTCGAACTACCCGGAGGTCGACGCCTGCATGACATCACATCATCGGCGGTCATCCGTGCCTGCAAGGAGACCTTTGCTCGTCACGGCATCCCACTCACTGTGATGTCGGACAATGGCCCCTGCTTCACGAGCCAGGAATGGTCCAACTTTGCCAGCAGGTACAACTTTGTGCATGTGACATCCAGTCCCCTGCACCCCCAATCCAATGGCAAAGCGGAAAAGGGCGTCCACATCGTCAAACGGCTCCTCTGCAAGGCTGCCGATGCAGGATCCGACTTCTACCTCGCTTTGCTGGCCTATCGTTTGGCCCCACTCTCCACGGGCCTGTCGCCAGCCCAGCTGCTCATGGGTCGCACCCTCAGGACCACGGTGCCGTCCATTCACGTCCCAGACCTCGACCACGTTCCGGTCCTTCAGCGGATGCAACAGCCTCATGCACAACACAAGGCGGCGCATGATGCACGGGCGACTGATCTCCCTGCTCTTGCGCCGGATTACAACGTCCGCATCCATCTTCCGGAGGGTGGCTGGTCTGCAACTGCTGTGGTTCTTCGGCAAGTGTCTCCCCGCTCGTTCCTGGTTCATCTGCCAGATGCTTCCATTCGCCGTCGCAATCGGCGTGCCCTTTGTCTCGTTCCACGCTCGCTACGTGATCCTCCACCGGTGCCACGCCCTCCTGTTGTCCCCAACCTGGACTATGTGGAGATCCCGAATACTCTGCATCCTCCTCACTCTGCCGTGGCCCATTCCGTTCCTCAGCCGGTGGCTCCTGACTCACCTTGAGGTGGTCAACCAGAATTCGTCGCCCACTCAGAGACTTGACTTATGAGTTTTACGATGTTGGACTCTTTGATCTGTTCTGTTATCCTGTTTCATCGTTCCAGTAGTTTGTATATAATGTTCATTTCGTTGTTGGTGTGACACCCTATTTCTCGGCACCAGGCACCTTCCCATGTAAATAGGTTAGCCTCATGTACATAGTCATGTAACTAACACGCACACATAGTCAGGTACATTCACTGCACAATATTTATTGTCACGCAGGCACATATTCTTTATACAAAAGGGGGGGATGTCATAATATACACCAGTATATCATGGTGCAGACACACACACACACACACACACACACACTGATGGACATGCAGTGGGACCAATCAGCATACACAATACCGCAGCCAATCACCAGTGAGAGCACACGCACGATAAAGACAGGGGACAGGAGAGTTCCCGCTCATTCTAGTAGCAGCCAGCTTGGAGCACAGAGCTCACAGCCTGCAACACAGACATTCACCATGTGCTGAGTGCATCACCTGGTTAGGACTAGGCAAGGGTCAACAGTTAAAGCTGGTATTGCATTTACCCACAGTTCAAGTATGTTAATATAGTTAACCTTAGAATAAAATAGAGTTGCACCACTTCCAGTGTTGGTGACCTGTTTGTGATCCAGAACACCCAACACATCAAATGGGATTCAAGGGGAAAAATCTCTGCTGGTTGGAGTCATACATAGAACATAGAACAATACAGCGCAGTACAGGCCCTTCGGCCCATGATGTTGCACCGAAACAAAAGCCATCTAACCTACACTATGCCATTATCATCCATATGTTTATCCAATAAACTTTTAAATGCCCTCAATGTTGGCAAGTTCACTACTGTAGCAGGTAGGGCATTCCACGGCCTCACTACTCTTTGCGTAAAGAACCTACCTCTGACCTCTGTCCTATATCTATTACCCCTCAGTTTAAAGTTATGTCCCCTCGTGCCAGCCATATCCATCCGCGGGAGAAGGCTCTCACTGTGCACCCTATCCAACCCCCTGATCATTTTGTATGCCTCTATTAAGTCTCCTCTTAACCTTCTTCTCTCCAACGAAAACAACCTCAAGTCCATCAGCCTTTCCTCATAAGATTTTCCCTCCATACCAGGCAACATCCTCGTAAATCTCCTCTGCACCCGCTCCAAAGCCTCCACGTCCTTCCTATAATGCGGTGACCAGAACTGTACGCAATACTCCAAATGCGGCCGTACCAGAGTTCTGTACAGCTGCAACATGACCTCCCGACTCCGGAACTCAATCCCTCTACCAATAAAGGCCAACACTCCATAGGCCTTCTTCACAACCCTATCAACCTGGGTGGCAACTTTCAGGGATCTATGTACATGGACACCTAGATCCCTCTGCTCATCCACACTTTCAAGAACTTTACCATTAGCCAAATATTCCGCATTCCTGTTATTCCTTCCAAAGTGAATCACCTCACACTTCTCTACATTAAACTCCATTTGCCACCTCTCAGCCCAGCTCTGCAGCTTATCTATATCCCTCTGTAACCTGCTACATCCTTCCACACTATCGACAACACCACCGACTTTAGTATCGTCTGCAAATTTACTCACCCACCCTTCTGCGCCTTCCTCTAGGTCATTGATAAAAATGACAAACAGCAACGGCCCCAGAACAGATCCTTGTGGTACTCCACTTGTGACTGTACTCCATTCTGAACATATCCCATCAACCACCACCCTCTGTCTTCTTTCAGCTAGCCAATTTCTGATCCACATCTCTAAATCACCCTCAATCCCCAGCCTCCGTATTTTTTGCAATAGCCTACCGTGGGGAACCTTATCAAACGCTTTGCTGAAATCCATATACACCACATCAACTGCTCTACCCTCGTCTACCTGTTCAGTCACCTTCTCAAAGAACTCAATAAGGTTTGTGAGGCATGACCTACCCTTCACAAAGCCATGCTGACTATCCCTGATCATATTATTCCTATCTAGATGATTATAAATCTTGTCTCTTATAATCCCCTCCAAGACTTTACCCACTACAGACGTGAGGCTCACCGGTCTATAGTTGCCGGGGTTGTCTCTGGCACAAAGAAAGATGGTTGTGGTAGTTGGAGGTCAATCATTTCAGCTCCAGGACATCACTGCAGGAGTTCCTCATGGTAGTGTCCTAGGCCCAACCATCTTCAGCTGCTTCATCAATGACCTGCCTTCCATCATAAGGTCAGAAGTGGGGATGTTTGCGGATGACTGCACAATGTGCAGAACCATTCGCGACTCCTCATAAAATGAAGCAGTCCATGTCCAAATGCCGCAAGACCTGGACAATATTCAGGCTTGGGCTGGCAAGTGGCAAGTTACATTCGCAAGTGCCAGGCAGTGACCATCTCCGAAAATAGACGATCTAACCATCGCCCCTTGACATTCAATGGCATTACTATCGCTGAATCTCACACAATCAAAATGCTGGAGGTTACCATTGATCAGAAACTGAACCTTAATACTGTGGCTACCAGGGCAGGTCAAAGGCTAGGAATCATCTGCCTGACCCCCCCCCAAATGCCTGTCCTCCATCTACAAGGCACAAGTCAGGAGTGTAATGGAATACTCTCCACTTGCCTGGATGACTGCAGCTCCAAAAATGCTAAAGATGCTTGACACCATCCAGGACAAAGCAGCCCGCTTGATTGCTCATCCTTCCACAAACATTCAAACCCTCCACCACGAACAGTGGCAGCCTTGTGTACCATCTACAAGATGCACTGCAGTAACTCGCCAAGGTTCCTTCGACAGCATCTTCCAAACCCACGACTCCTACCATCTAGAAGGACAAGTGCAGCAGATAACTGGGAACCCCACCACCTGGAGGTTCCCCTCCAAGTTATTCACCATCCCGACTTGGAAATATATCACCGTTCCTTCACTGTCGCTGGAGCAAAATCCTGAAACTCCCTCTCTAACAGCATTATGGGTGTACCTACACCTGAAAGACTGCAGCAGTTCAAGAAGACAACTCATCACCACCTTCTGAAGGGCAACTAGGGTTGGCAATAAACCTAACCAGCGAAGCCCACATCCCATAAATGAATTTTTAAAAATTTACACATTTATCTAACTGTGGCACCTTGTCCAAGCCTATCATAATTACATAAGATTAATCATTCCACGAGATTTGTTCCGAGGGAATCGAAACCCAAAGCAGCTTCCAGTTAAACAAAACTTACAGCACTTGAGCTCGTCCTTTCCCGACTTCAAGCTGATTATATGTGTTAGCTGTATTTCTAATTTCTAGCAGAGTTTTGTTCATTCACTGAATCTATTAATACCTCACTGTAAATTTCCATCTGCACTGTTTATAATGCTGCCTATCGTTGTGTCACCAGCAGACTTGGATATGTGGCTTTCTACCCTAACATCTAAAGTTGTTAATTAATTCGGTGAACGTGTTGAAGTCCTAAAACAAATCCTTGCGGAGCGCCGTTAGTCACATCCTGCCAACTAGAGTACCTATCCATTATCCTTGTTCAGTCTCCTGATGTTCAGCCTAGTTCCTAATGACGTGTGTTAAGTCATTTTCCATGAGAAAAATGAGATATAAATGCAACCCTGTCTTTGAATTTATATTTGTAACCCAGTTATACAGTTTTAGGATACATAGAGCAAACACGGTGGATAACGAAAATCTACAGGTGAAATGGAACGTTCTGAAAATACCCAGCAGATGTGGCAGAATCTGTCGGATGAGAACACAGATAATGGTGTGGAAGCGAGCTGGAAACACCAGTTGTTTCCCGACAGCCGACCCAGCGAGGCCGTCACTAGTATCTGACGTTTATTAGGGCAAATAATGATGCCCCACGGGCTTCACGCCGCAAAAGACTGTCCCACTGGCTGACTTTCCGGGGTCGTGCCCGTCAGCTCCCTGCTAATGAGGAGGAGTAGCACTTAAACCGATACTGCAGAACAAACCCCAGAGATCACGCAGCCATGTCACCGCGCAGACCAGTGCCATGATTCGGTATGTGAACCGGGCCAGACTGATGGATACCCTGTTCCCTTGAGGGAGTTGGAGGGTCAGCCAATGTCTCCTGGGAGACAGTGGCAGCAGCCGTCCGCTCGGGTAGTGTCACGAGGAGGACGGCCACCCAGTGCCGCAAGAAGCTCAATGACCTCCATCAGGCCGCACATGAGTTGGCATCGACCCTCTAGCACCGGCCCCATCTGCCCTGCGCCTGGCACCTTCCCGCTCACCTCAGCCCAGCACAATACCACGACATGCCCCAGCACATCAGATACGCCCAGGGAAGACAGCAATCAGAGGTCTGCTGGATCTCGGGACCTAGATGAGTCGCAGTCAGATGCTGAGCATCTGGACCAGGCTATCCTTAAGCTGATGCAGTCAATAAGGTGCGGCCGTGCGATTCAGTCACACTCCAGCAGGTCCATAGCCGATTGTAGTAGTTCAAAGGCTACGGGTACACGGGATAAAACTGGCTATGCGCTGCACTGAGGTCAACACTGCTAGGGTGGCAACCGCAGTGGAGAGCCTGGAGCACAACATCAGCACGATGAGTGGTGGTGTTCAAGGTATGGCTCAGCCAGTGACAGCCATGGCTGAGCACCTCGACAGCATGTCCAAGTCGCTGGGGGATGTGTCCCTGATGCATGTGGACCTTGTGGGGTGCTGCAGAGCATGTCGCAGTCTCAGGTGGGCATTGCCGACATCCTGCAGAACATGCCCCAGTCCCAGAGAGACGTGTCCTAGTCTCAGGTGGACCTTGCGGGGCACTGTGGAGCATGTCCCAGTATCGTGTGGGCATCATTGAAGTGCTCCAGAGCATGTCCCGGTCGCTGAGAATAGTATCCCAAGCCTAGGTGGACATTGGCGATGTATTGCTGAGCCTGGCCCGCTCACAGAGTGACCGCTTCGCCGGGGGATGTCACCCAGTACCAGGCAGAGCTTGATGAGGTTCTGTGGGACACGTCCTGTTCTCAAATGCGCATGGCCAAGGCGCTGCGGAGCTTGTCCCAGTCTTAGTTTGGCATGGCTGAGGCACTTCAGAGCATGTCCCAGTCACTGAAGAGCATCGCCGAGGGTGTGGACACCATGGTGCAGATATTGGGGAACTGCCAAGGCTTGCAGAGCCAGATGGTGGAGGGACAGCTCGGCCTGGAACCAGCTGCCCCTCTGCCCCATGGTCTTCCTCAGGGCTCTATGGGCACTGTGATATGAGGGGGCGCTGAGTACCCGTCCCATGGAGTGGGAACGATGGGCAGCCCTCTGATGAGACCGCGTCATGGGGTCAGCACACGGGACACAGCGGCAAGGCTGTGTATATGCTGCCGAGCCCAGAGCCCCTAGAGGATGCCCGGCAGGGGGATTGAAGGCCCGGACGAGGTCTGCGTCCACCTCAGATGTACATCCTGGGAAACACCAAGACGTAGTGGTAGAGCTAGGAGGGCCAGGCACATTGAGGTCACTGAAGTCACCAAGGGAGGCGGTAGGTAGTGGGTGGGGAGGGGTGGGCGGGGCACCACCGGGAGGGGGATATTGTACAGCACATTAGACTCCTTTTTGCACAGCCATTTTGATGCCTCTCTCACTTTCTTCTGCAATGCGGGCTGACCCCCGGAACGCGCCCATCTCTTCAGGCATTCCCGTGGCCCCCTCCCCGTGGCGTTCGCACAGCTTCCGAACCTAGACTTGTTCCCGGAGCTTGTCCCATCCACAGGGTTTTCGGATGTTGCGTGAGTGCCTCCCGCCGTGTTCAAGCACAGTGTCCAGACATCAAGGTTTGATTGGGATGTTAGGCAATGACTCCCACCTGCTACATGTCCCGCCCACCCACAGGAATCCACTTGGCATGTGTCAAGTGCTCACTTAATCACGATTGCCAATTCCCTATCAGCAATAGCCTTCCACTGTGCAGCCAGAGGCCTCAGCAGTCGGTGGGGGTTACGGGTAGTCATTGAGGTCGACAGGCAGGGACAAGAGTTGCCCTCCGAATGAGTACACACCATCGAGGGGTTGGCATGGTGGTGCTGCGAGCGGTTGTCCCAGTTGCCCCCACAGCACCCCACTTTCTCCATGGCAGCCCATCTCTGCGGAGGAACACCCACCCCCAGCCGAGGGTTCCCCCACCCCCTGCCGAGCACTGGGGCAGCACGCCCAGTGCTCCCGTGCTCTTTGCCTGTGAGCAAAGATGGCTACTCACCTCCTCGGCTCCCCACCTTTCCGCCAGGTTCACTCTTTTCAAAAGGTGTACTAATCAGTGCCAGTGTGAACACCTGCTGGGACGGACGCCATTGGATATGGGGTCGGTCTCTCGTTAATTTTATGGAAATGGGACTTAAGTGGTGATAATTGGTTTCTTGCTACGCTACGGCGAGATCCCGATTTCGCTTATGGAAGCATGCCGGTTGCATCGCAGACTGTTTGGCGTCTGGCGCGGATGTCGTTTTTGGCCCCTCCCACTATTCACTGGCCTTGCTATTCACCGGCCTCTTTACGCTTGAGCGAAAGCGCAACGAGGCCAGAGAATTGCGCCTATTGTTTGGGTCTGGGGACACATGAAGGCCAGACTGGGAAAGGATGGCAGATTTCCTTCCCTGATTGGCATTAATGAAACAAATGGATTTTTACAACAATCATTGATAGTTTACCAGACCATTATTATTGTGACTAGGTTTATATTTCAGATTTATATTCATTGATTTCAACTTCCACCAGTTGCTGTAGTGGGATTTGCATTTGTGTCCCCAGATCGTTAGCCTGTACCTCTGAATTATTAATCTAGTGACATTACCACTGTGCTACCAGCTTCCCCATTAATTTGGCAGGACTCCTCTTTCGAGGTGACGTGATGCTCTCCCCCACTCTGTGGCTGGTGGCCTCGACCATCACCGTCTCCATTATGGAAACGAGACGACAGGAGGAAAAAACAAAACTTCTCGTTTGACAAAGGATTAATTTTGCTTCTTCCTCCATGGATGCTGCAAGACCTGATGATAACTAACATTTTCTATTTTTATTTCATATTTCCATCAAACATGGTACTTTGCTTTTCCTTTTCTCTAGTTAAATCTAGTTTATTGAATGAATGAAATTGTTTTGAACTTAATTCTACCTTCTCAATCTATTTACACTTTACTGGGGAAACAACAAGATGTGGGACCTGTGTGACCTTCCTCCTCTTTCTGCTATGCCAGTTACAAATTGTAAGCCACATATTTCCAGTTGTAAGGGTTGCGTAGTTCTGTAATTGCCTTGTACGAGGTGTTTCACTCGGCTATTTGAATGATTAAAGCACTTGGACTAAACGCTTGACTTCAGGCTACGCACATGCAATCACAATAGGTAAATAAAACCTAGCACTTCATTTTAACTTTAGAACAAAACAAACATTTTATGTTCAGTGATGTCTATTTACTTTACGATCAAGTGTATTTTTTCGCGGAATAATGCCTTTTGAAGTGACATTTTGCATATCTGACAGATATAATTTAAAGTGGCCCATCGTATCTCACAGCTAGATGTTATAACTACAAAATCTTGTGCTTTGTACCTTGACAAGTTTGCTGTTTTTAAATTCCTCATTTTTTCTATGTATTTCACCCAGTGCTCACTTTGCGGTTTCAAAATCTTGGGTTTTCTGTAATTGATCTAGCTGCGCTGATGCTTCTGATAGGTGGAGTTCAAGGCTGTGGCTTTCAACTTCTATGCAAACATAAACGAGCAGCAAACCATGTTTGCCTTTAATATTCTCTTGTCTTAAGGACAGCGGTGTTGATCATTTCCGTAAGCTGTCCACGAATCCTGCATTTGGGAGCATACCTAAACTGCCCAATATGCAGTTAGAACAGTGCTTCCCAATTTCTTTCTGCTGTGACCCCATTTTAATGCTTCACACTTGGTGTGGCGTACCCCAGACCTTCGAGCAGTTGAAACTGATCCAAGACACTTTGCCTTTGGAAGCTTGGGGAATTTAAAGTGTCGACCTATGGGGTAACTTTAACCCAAAGCCCCCATCAAGAAGCTAACTGAATCTGATTGGTTGCCAGTTTTACACCCCATCCATTGATTTCAATGGGAAGTAAAATGAAGAAGGGACTGAACTTTGCTGCAGAAGGGAATACCAACACACAAAATCCCCCCGAGACAACCACCATTTTGCAGACTCTGTTGTCAGCAATCAGGCCTCAGAGCTCATTGGAATAGGCCGTGTCCACAGGCAAAAGGGACCTCACAGCTGATCTCAGGGTTGTCAAATTTGAGTTTCTGCTCCCTAGCTACCATTGTTGCCTCGGAGTTCTTTAACTCCAGTTGTTTGTTCCACAGGGTTGCGACCCACAGCTTTGGGAACCTATGCAATAGACTATCCCAGGAATGCAACAATAGGATACATTTGTTATCAGAACTGGATAACAGCCTCCATGTGTTTTTATCCAGTCTTTTTGAAGACCGATCGAAACACTTGGTGAAATGAGGCTTGATACAAATGATATGGCTATTTTTTAAAATAACGAGGATAAAGAGCTGCCAAATGGTTGAAGTGTAGCATATACATGACTGAAAATATGCTGTAAGCAACATTCAGGCCACCCTCAATCTCCTCAACTCAAAAGTGTTGATGTCTCATTCAACATCAGCAAGAGCAAAATCCAGCTATTCCCATGGCAAGCATCTACACATCCAGTTGTTATTATTGGTAGAAAGACGTTTCAAGTTGTTGAATATTTCCCATATCTCGGCAACTGCCTTTCTCAAAAGATCAACATTGAAGATATCCAGCACAGAAGCAACTGTGCCAGTCTTCCAAATAAAACACAACTGGGTCTTTGACAACAATAAAACACAACTGAGTCTTTGACAACAGAGATCTTTAGGATAGTCTGTTGACTGCCCTTGACATAAAGACAGCATTTGTTCGAGTGTGGCATCAAGGAGTCCAAGCAAGGAGTCGATGAGAATCAAGGGGAATACTCTTGCTGATTTGAGTCATAGTTGGCAGAAAGGAAGATGGTTATCATGGAAGGAGATCAATCATTGCGGTTCCAGAACTCTCTGTGGGAGCTTCCTCCGGGTAGTGTCCTGGGCCTAACAATTTTCAGCAGACTTGGGATTTAATACTGCTGGCCAATAACATTTTGTGATCCCTTTTAGCCTCCTGACCCCTTGCTTAAGTTTACTTCTACTTGTATTCCCCACTTGCTTTGTGTGCGTTCAGCCTCCTAGCCTTGACAAATGCTTCCTTTTCATTTTTGACGAGGCTCACAATATCTATCATTAACGGCAGCACGGTAGCATTGTGGATAGCACAATTGTTTCACAGCTCCAGGGTCCCAGGTTCGATTCCACCTTGGGTCACTGTCTGTGCGGAGTCTGCACATCCTCCCCGTGTGTGCATAGGTTTCCTCCGGGTGCTCCGGTTTCCTCCCACAGTCCAAAGATGTGCAGGTTAGGTGGATTGGCCATGATAAATTGCCCTTAGTGTCCAAAATTGCCCTTAGTGTTGAGTGGGGTTACTGGGTTATGGGGATAGAGTGGAGGTGTTGACCTTGGGTAGGGTGCTCTTTCCAAGAGCCGGTGCAGACTCGATGGGCCGAATGGCCTCCTTCTGCACTGTAAATTCTATGATAATCCAAACTATGATAATTCTATGATAATTCCAAAACTTGCCATACTTATACCTCATCCTTACAGGAATGTGCCGGTCCTGAATTCCTATCAATTTACACTTCAAAGACTCCCACATGCCAGATGTTGATTTTCCCTCTAACATTTGCTCCCAATCTACATTCTTCAGTTCCTGCCTAATATTGTTGTAATTAGCCTTCCTCCAATTTAGCACCTTCATCTGAGGACGACATTTATCTTTATCCATCAGTACCTTGAAGCTTTCTGAATTGTGGTCACTGTCCTCAAACTGCTCCCATACTGAAATGTCGACCACGTGGTCGGGCTCATTCCCCAATACCAGGTTCAGTATGGATCCTTCCTTAGTTGGACAATTTACATACTGTTTCAAGAAGCCCTCCTGGATTTTCCTTCCAAACTCTGCCCCATCCACGCCCTTAGCACTAAATGAGTCCCAGACAATAGAGGGGAAGTTGAAATCACCCACCACAACAACCCTGTTACTTTTACACTTTGCCAAAATCTGCTTACATATCTGTTCTTCTGTCTCCCGCTGGCTGTTGGGAGGCCAATAGTAAACCCCCAACATTGTGACTAAACCCTTCCTGTTCCTGAACACTACCCATATTGCCTCAGTGTATGAGCTCTCCGAAGTGTCCTCCCGCAGTACAGCTGTGATATTCACATTTACTGAATAACGTATAGGTGCTCAATGCTTTAAGAGTCTGTCATGATGGCTTCTAAAAGACCTTCCATAAATTCCTTTATACAATGGTGATATAGCAGAAATAATGTTGATGCATACAGAATAAAAACTAAATGTGCTTGTATGCACAAGAACCCAACTGAAGGGAGCTGGCTTTACTTCCAGCAATCACTTTATGTCAGCACTTGGCCTAAGGCACATTGTTCAGAAACTCTATGTCCTGGGGACCTTCTTTGATTTGCATTAATGAGCCTAATGTGCAACAGTGCCGAAGATGCAGGGCTCCAAGGCATTTCTAAGTTGCATTATCTAACACTGCTTGGATTAAGTGCTCTGTAAGCTTCAAGCCTTGACTACAATGCGGGGAGCAAGTGCCAATATGCAAAAGCACCCAGTAGCCAAAATTACACTGTTTAATTCATGAGCCTGTTGGAATCAAATGGTGGTGCATGAACTGAATTATGACAAAATCTACTTATTTTTCAGATTTTCAGTGTGAAGCAGTCTTTGAGTGGTCGTCACATGAATTAGGTGTGGCATAAGGTGCTTTTATTCTGTCACAAATGGTGTTCTTAAGGTTTAATCTTCGGACAATATCCTGCATAACCAACATCCTTTTGGCCGCTGAATAATCATGACATTACTGGTATTAGTAAATGGATGAAACTGTTGAATATTACATTGGTTTTAGTTACTTTGATTTGCTGGAAACCAGCCTTCATGTCATCAATCTGGAATAATCTTTTATCTAGTTTGAAGCAGGAGCTGGGTGATCATAATGCCAATATATGTTAAATGCCACATGAATTCTGCAATGGCATTGAGAGGAGCTGAACACAGTGGGTGGGATTTAATGCGAAATGTTGTAAGTGTCATATGGAAGCGACTTCCTGGGTGCTTTGCGACGGCTGAGCCGGCGAGATTGTGACCTGTATTTAATGGCAGCGAGTGCCAAAAATGATTCCTCACGAGCTTCACAGCAGAACCAGCTGTCCCACCAGCTGATACATTGGAATTGTGCCTGGCAGCACCTTGTTAAGAGGGGAGGCTGCTCATAAACACTCCCTCTGTACTCACTCCCAGGCACCACATGACCATGGAACCATGTAGACCAGCTCCACACTTCGGGGATGCCGACCTGGCCAGGCTGCTGGTTGCGGTGGAGGCAAAACGGGGCACCCTGTTCCCCGAGCGGGTTGGAGGACCAGCAACAGGACTGCCAATGCCACCTGGGAAGCAGCGGCCCTCAGTTTGGGCATCATGACTATTCAATATCCCTGACTTTTGTATTGCACAACCCCTTCATTCTAGGACTTTAATAACATTGAAGCATTAGAATCATCTAAAATCTGTGTTTTCTCAAAAAAACATTTTGTTATATTGAGTCATACCAGAGGTCACGTAAGTGCACCACCATGAAAAGGCTGAGCAGGCAGTAAAGATGTTGAGAGGGCCACTGCTCATGGTGTATTGTCATCATTATTCGCCCACTTGGTCCCTCTGACTGAGGCACCATTTACACACCGATGTCATGTGACCAAAGCTGCATTGACGCAGATTGTCGAGGAGCTTCCACTGACATTCAGACACTGAGGACATCAGCCATGTGCATCTCATTCTCAGGGATACATGTGCAACAGTTTACTTTGACTTTAACCTGAGCCAGAGGGAGATCCATCATGAACAGAAAGTGTATTGTCCGCATTTTCACCAAGCCCACGAGATGCACTCCCAATCCCTGCAGGAGCACCTTCTCCCTGACCTGCTTCCTCCAACACTGTAAACTCTGAGCTCTGCTCACACAATAGCCACCGCATGTGCCACTCGGCTCATTCACCCATTTATTCCTCTTTAAGAATTTGGAATCCCACATCTATGGTTCGGATGTCCTAATGCCTCCTCTCCATGGACATACTTGTGAGGCTGCATACTGCCCATACCTTTGCTCCAAAACCTCATTCTGCCCCAAAGTGCTCTCAGCAGGCTTGTTACTTCATCAAATGATCTCCTGCCACTTTCGACTGCTTGCCACTACCTACCAGATGAAACCACCACTAAAATTGCTGAGGCTGGATTGTACCTGAAAACTGCTTGACAATACGATTTTGATAGAAAACCCACCTCCAGGCCCACCTCAGATGTTCTACAAAATTTCAGCCCATCAACTCTGTTTTTCTCTTTTTACAGGTGCAACCAGATCCAATATTTTTTGTTTTTACTTCAAATTTCTAAAGTTCCATTATTTTACTTTGCTTTTATCTCAGCTTATTTTATTGCAAGTGTAAAAGGTAATTAAATAATTCTTTGCTACGAAAGGGAAAATAAATAGAACAAACTGAGACTGAGTAGTCAACTTCAACACTGAAGTAGGCATGAAACAATTAGTTAGCTTGATGTTATGTATCTATTAAATCGTGGATGGTTATTCTGCCTGTTAATATTGCACAGCTCTTTCATAATTGGATGAAATATTTTGCCTCAATAACATGGCAGTGGTGACTGAGACTAGATGATTCGAAGCATGAAAATCGCTTTCTGTATTATAATATTTTCACATCATGATATGTACATTTATTGAGCCATGTAATTTCTGTTGCATCTTTTATGATCTCCCTTCTCGTGTAATACTCATTCGCTGACTCATCGGCTGTGCAAAGTCTATGAGTAGAGTTCTCCCATTTTGAGACTTAAGTGCCGTGGCAGGGGTGGGAGTGTTTCTCGCTGCGGCAGCCAGTGGGAAAATGCGAAAATATTCTTGCACCAAACTGGCGTGGTTCCCCAGGTCTGTGGGGAAGTGGGGGTGGTTCTCTGTGCCTTTGGGGGTGGTTTTCCATGTTTGGAGGGGTGGTGGCTCCCCAGGTCAGTGGGGGTGTTTCCCCATGTCTGTGTTGTGGAAGGTGGTTCCTTGTCCCTTTGGGCCAGGTGGTCCCCCGATTTCCTCCAGATGCCCCGGTTTCCTCCCACAAGTCCCAAAAGACATGTGTATTAGGTGAATTGGACATTCTGAATTATCCGTCAGTGTACCTGAACAGGCGACGAGGGGATTTTTTACAGCAACTTCATTGCAGTGTTAATGTAAGCCTACTTGTGACAATAATAAAGATTATTATTTGATGACCTCTGGAGATATCCAGTGGAGAACTGAGGTGCCTGCTGGAACAGGTTTTAATTGGCAGTTTGGTGTGACGTGTTCCCTCTCATAAATTCCAGCCTGCACCCCCAGCTGAGAGTGATTTACATTTTTTTACTATTGGATTATCACCTTGTTTGGATGCCTTGCTGTCCAAAGGAATTTCCTGCTGGCCAGCAGCTGCAAGTGTAGAAGTAAATGAGCTACCTCTCCAGTCCAGGCCACAATTCCCATTTCTTCTTGCATGGCATATAGACAACATTGCTTCTAATTCTCCATCGCTATCTGAAGTCCTTTTGTTGCTCTGTGTTGTCCCTTTCAGATTGTTATGGGATTGCAACTGCGAAAGTGCATATCTTAAAGGAGCTGCTGCTCGTAAGCACCTATTGATTTCATTCATGGCACATTCCTACTTGTTGGGCAGCTGTGCAGTTATCTAGCTTAAGGAATGTTGCATATAGATCTTAAATTGCAACAACTCAATGCAAGAACAATGTAGCATAATTTTACTCAGTCTGCACAGTGCTTGCTATTCGAAACCAGGTCATAGAAAACTCTAGCATATCTATGTTCAAGCAGAGTTGTGGTAAATTTGCACTCGCGTTTAAGTTATGATGGATGCATGCTTGATCACCTGAGAAATTCTGGCTCTAGATCTGCAAAGAGACAGAGATAGGTTAATGTTTTGGATGTCGGACCCTTCCTCAAATACATATAATTGAAATATTTGTAAGGACAATCTGACAACAAATAAAATAACAACATACATTATGTAAAGCTGTAATCTTTGGTGCCTAAAAAACATAAATGAATTTTCATTTCTAAATCATTTTTAATCAGTGCACCTTTTCATTTGATTCATAATGTGGTACCATGATTTCTTGCAAGGTAAAACAAGTGGACCATAAATGCTTCCAGACTACAAAGTTCTAACAGAAAAAAAAATAGCCTTTTTAAAAGCTGAATGAAAAATTATCTGTATGGTATGTTTGAACATTTTCCACATGTTGGGAATGCATCTCTTGCTACTCTTGACTCCTTGTACCCTCTGTAATATATAGTTCTCTGTCCTCCAGTTGTCTTTCTTCACTTTCTACCTCTTCAGATTCTCTGTGTCCCCTTTAACCAAGAGCACAAATTCAAAAACAGGATACCAGTTAGACAGTGAAAGAGAAACCGGATTTATAAAAGCTTTTGTCGTGTGTACAAGAAAGCAAACATAAAGAAAAACAATTGATGTGAAAAAAAAAGTCAAAATGAAGGAGTGTACAGCACATGCCCTCACAGGAGTAGCTAAAAATAACAGGATAGGTCAGGATAGGTCAGTGTCCTAAATTCTGTGATTGACGCCTGCTCCACAGAATCTTTAGAGTGTAGGAGGTGGCTATTAATCCCATCGAGTCGGCACTTGCTCTTTGAATGAGCATTCTACCTCGTCCAACTCCCCTGCCTTATTCCTGTAACCTTGCATATTCTTTCTAAAAGAATCTGGAAAATAGAGTACCATGGGCTGGATTATTCTGCCATGTCTGCTGCAGGAATGCCACGGGCGAGATGTGGACAATGGAGAAGTCCATTGACCTTGAGTGGGATTCTCTGGTCGCCGACGGACACAGCCAGAGAATCCTGCCCAATGTTGGTAAATGTGAGGTCATCCATTTTGGTAGGAATAACAGCAAAATGGAGCATTATTTAAATGATAAAAAATTGCAGCATGCTGCTGTGCAGAGGGACTTGGGTGTCCTTGTGCATGGATCACAAAATGTTGGTTTGCAGTTGCAATAGATGAATGGAATGTTGTCCTTCATTGCGAGAGGGATGGAGTTTAAAATCAGGAAGGTTATGTTGCAGCAGTATAGGGTGCTGGTGAGGCCACATCTGGAGTACTGTGTACAGTTTAGGTCCCCTTACTTGAGAAAGGACATACTGGCACTGGAGAGGGTGCAGAGGCGATTCAGTAAGTTGATTCCAGAGTTGAGAGGATCGGCTTATGAGAAGTGACTGAGTAGACTGGGACTATACCCATTGGAATTTAATCTTATAGAAGCATATAACATTATGACAAGAATAGTTAAGGTAGAAGCAGGACGAGTGAAACTAGAACTAGGGGGCATAGCCTCAAAATAAGGAGGAACAGATTTAGGAATGCGTTGAGGAGGAACCTCTTCACTCAAAGGATCGTGAATCGCTATAATTCCTTACCCAGTGAAGCAGTTGAGGCTACCTCGTTAAATGTTTTCAAGGCAAAGATAGATAGATTTTTGAGCAGTAAAGGAATTAAGGGTTATGAGCGGGCAAGTA
This sequence comes from Scyliorhinus torazame, assembly GCF_047496885.1. Lineage (NCBI taxonomy): Eukaryota > Metazoa > Chordata > Chondrichthyes > Carcharhiniformes > Scyliorhinidae > Scyliorhinus > Scyliorhinus torazame. The sequence goes on along the minus strand of NC_092714.1, from coordinate 92,063,143 downwards.
AATGGAGCTGAGTCCACAAAAAGATCAGCCATGATCTTATTGAATGGCAGAGCAGGCTCAATGGGCAAGACGGCCTACTCCTTTCTTTAAATTCATTTATGGGATGTGGGCATCTCAGGTTAGACCAGCATTTATTGTCCATCCCTAGTTGCCCTTCAGAAGGTGGTGGTGAGTTGCCTTCTTGGACCGCTGCAGTCCTTTGGGTGTAGGTACACACACTGTGCTGTTAGGGATGGAGTGCCCCAGTGACAGTGAAGGAATTTCCAAGTCAGGGTGGTTAGTGACTTAGAGAGGAACCTCCAGGTGATGGGATTCCCAAGTATCTGCTGCTCTTGTCCTTCTAGATGGTAGTGGTCGTGGGTTTGGAAGGTGCTGTCTAAGGAACCTTGGCGAGTTACTGCAGTGCATCTTGTAGATGGTGCACATGGCTGCCATTGTTCGATGGTGGTGGAGCATTTGAATGTTTGTCGAAGGGGGAGGAGTCAAGCGGGCCTGTTTGTCATGGATGGTGTCGAGCTTCTTGAGTGTTGTTGGAGCTGCACTCAAGTGGAGAGTATTCTATTATACTCCTGACTTGTGCCTTGTAGATGGTGGACAGGCTTTGGGGACTCTGGCTTTGAGGTGAATTACACGCATTCCTTGCTTTTGACCTGCCGTGGTAGCCTCAGTACTAATGTGGCTCAACCAGTTCAGCATCTGATCAATGGTAACCCCCAGGATGTTGATTGTGGGGGATTCAGTGATGGTAATGCCATTGAATGTCAAGGGACGGTGGTTAGATCTTTTCTTGTAGGAGATGGCCATTGCCTGGCACTTGTGCGGCGTGAATGTAACTTGTGACTTTTCAGTCGAAGCCTGGATATTGTCTGGACTTGCTGCATTTGGACATGGACTGCTTCATTATCTCAGGAGTGTTGAATGGTGCTGAACATTGTGCAGTCATCCGCAAACATCCCCACTTCTGACCTTATGGTGGAAAGCTGAAGATGGTTGGTCTGAGGACACAACCCTGGGGAACTCTAGCAGCGATATCCTGGAGTTGAGATGGTTGACCTCCAACCACCACAACCATCTTTCTTTGTGCCAGATAGGACTCTAACCAGTGGAGAGTTTTCCCCCTGATTCCCATTGTCTCCAGTTTAGCAAGGGCTCCTTAATGCCATACTCCGTCAAAAGCTGCCTTGATGTTAAGGGCAGTCACTCTCACTTCAGTTCTCCCCTCACCTGCTCCTAGTTCTTATGTTCTTATGTTTTCAGATAACAATCCAATTCCCTTTTGATAACCTCCATCACACCTATCTCCTCTCAGGGACTTTGTTCCAGTTTCCAACCACCCTCTGGGTGAGAGAACTTTTCCTCACATAACTTTTACTTATTTGCCAATGATTTTGAATCTGAATCCTCGGGTTCTTGATGCTCGATAAGTGTTAACAGTTTCTCTCTATTTCCCCTGTCCATACTCTTCATCACAGTTAACAGTGTTTACACTCTTCGTATCATCTGTAAATTTTTAAATCATGCTCTGAACACCATCCATTAATATATATCAGTAAGAACAGGGATTCCTAACATTGAACTCCTCTACAAAGCTTCCTCCAATCTGAAAAACAGCCATTTATCACTGCTCTCTGTTTCCTGGCACTCAGCCAATTTCTTATCCAAATGCCAGTCAAAGTCTTTTGTGTGGCACTGTATCAAATGCCATTCAAAAATCTATATACACCGCAGTTGTCCTTATCAACCATTTCTGTTACCTCCTCAAAAAGAGTCCATCAATTTTATGAAACATTATTTTCCTTTAATGACTACATGCTGGCTTCCCTTGATTACTCTGCACTTTTAAAAGTGATGATTGATTCTTTCCCCGAACTATAGTTTCCAGGCGTTTCCTTACCACTGAAGTCAAAATGTCTGGTCTGCAGTTGCTGGCTTTATCCTTGCACCAGTTTTTGAACAAGGGTGTAACATTCACAGTTCTCTGGTCCTCTAGCACTATTCTAAGGGAAGACTGGAAGATTATCACTATTATCTCTGCAATTTCCTCACTTCCTTCAGTATACCCTTAGATGCATCTCATCCGGACTTGGTACCTTATCTATTTTAAGTAAAGATAGCCTTTTGAACACCTCCTTCTCTATTGTAAATTCTGAGTTACCTCCTCCCTCTCCCCTCAGCCTGGCAGTATCTTCTTTTCTTGTCTAGATGGGTTGCAAAATACTTGTTTAATATCTCTGCTGTTTCTCCTGTCTCCACGTGCATGTCCCCTTTTCTTTTATCTGTAATCGGCCCTACGTTTTCACCACCTTGGGAAATCCATTTTCTAATATGTACCACTGATTACAGTAATTCCTTAAAGTGGAAACCGTTTGTTCCAGGGTATTGATTGTTGTGAAGACATCAGGCATAATGTTTGATATTATTTGACAATAATGTTGCACAGTATCTCAATAAACAGATTGTTCATCCATGTACAATGTTTTGAGTTACACTGGTTCACTGGAGCCCAGTAGAACAGTATTATGCATAAAATTCATTGAGAGCTTATTTTCTATATTTGATGTAGAGTATTGACGAGCAAATGAAAAGCAAATGAACAGATCACATTTGTAGGCCAGTAATAAATGAGAACCATTAAAAAGCCTTGCAAATTTCCAGGCTGCCACAGCCAAGACCGTTATCCTATCTGTCTCTTTAATATTGGTAGATTATCATGCATTCTTATAAACAAATATCTGAAATTCAATACAAACAAATATTTCCAAACATTTCTCCTTCAAAAACTTGAATTGATTTAAGTTGTTGTTCCTGTGCATGTATTAGAAATCAAATGTGTTTCTTGTGCAAGTCTCTTTCGAAGTTTCTTTCAAGACACCTGCATATAAAGCAAATTATATTGTAGTGTGGTAAATAAATGATGTAAACTCCCCACAGATATTGAAAAATTTCAGTTATGCAGTATTAAGGCAAGCACCAACTAATCCAAAATCAAACTATACCAACTTTTTTCTTCCGAGAAAATTACAAGGTTCCAATGTAGGTGTCACTGGCTGGGCCAGTATTTATTGCTCATCCCAATTTGCCCTTGAATGGTATGGTTTGCTGGGCCATTTCAGAGAGCTTTGCACCATGTCTGGAGTCACATGTAGGCCAGACCAGGCAAAGGTGGCAAATTTTCTTTCCTTAGTGAACTCTAGTGAACCAATGGATTTTCAAAGACAATCAACAATGTTTTCATCGTCATCATTACAATTTTAGTTTCAGATTTCTAAATATCAATTTAAATTTTACCATCTGCTGTGTCAGGATTCGAACCCAGGTCCGCAGACAATTACCCAGAGTTTCTAGATTACTTGTCCAGTGATGGTACCACTGTGCTGCCTCCCCAATCTATTTGAACAACTAATCGCCCTGGTTTAACTGTCAAAAGGAGAATAGGCCAGGGCCGGGATATCCGATTGAGGCACCACACTTCTTCTCACCCAAGATGGACATTCATTCATTTCTCAGTTTCCCACTGTGCTCTGACCCATGCCCCGCAGCCTAAAAATTGAGGCTGGGTGGGAAAAGGTCCTTAAGTGGCCACCTAAGGGCCTTATTCGGGGAAAGGGTGGGCTTGACACCTGAGGACAAGCCTGTCCCACCGTGTAATTGCATCTGGGTCGAGGCAGCTGGGATCCTGCAGGAAATACCACCCATGCACTTTTAACCTTTCCACCCGACACCTCAAAGCCTGTCTGGGGGAAGAGTAAAATTCTGGACTTGTTTCAAGAAAGTGTTGTCACCGGCCTCAACATTGGCACACGTCGAATGGCATAAAGCTGCTGTATTTGTGTGATGGATATGAATTAAACTCCCCACTGAAGGCTACTTTGTTGTTGCAATAAACTGACACAATTTTTTTTAATTCGATGTGTTACTGAGCACTGCATCTGGAGCGCTCATGTCTATGTACAATATTTTTCTAATAGAGAAGCTCAAAGGTTAGAGCACGCATGTGGCAGCGCGTGTTATCTTTCTCTTTCCCTGTCAACAGGGTACGTCTATGGAAAAAGGGCAGTTTGTTTTTCCAAAATTAGAAAGTTAGAACAACCTGATCAGGATAAGTGAATGCATGGGCCGAAACTTCCGAGCAGTGCCAATTGGCATTGGTTTGCCACGCCAGGCCGAATTTCATACCTTGCACTAGAATGTTGCATTTCTAGACTGGAATTCTAAACTAGGGCTCTTCAAAAATGTAAAATGTACCTATTCTCGGAGTCCTTCCTTGTAGTGCAGTATTGTGTGGGGCGGCCAAGGCACGCCCACATTTTATGGCAGCAGCTGCGTATTCTGCCCTGTCTTCATTCACCAACAAAGTGAAATGCTTTGGGACATGCAAATAGCTTTTCACTGTTAGTCAGTGAGTATGAGTGAAGTAAATTGGTAGATTGGTAGTTGGATAAGGTGGCAGGGTAGGCTGTATGCCAGCTGGTTACAGTGGTCAGGTGGAAGGGTAAGTAGGCTGCCAGCTGGGTAGGCTGGTCAGGCGGGGGATCATTTTCGAAGTCAATTCTGAAGAGAACTGTACAATAGTTAGGTTCAGTGTGTTTAGTGGGTTATGAGGATAGGGTGGAGGTGTGGGATTAAGTAAGGTGCTCTTCCCAAGGGCTGGTGCAGACCCGATTGGCCGAATGGCCTCCTTCTACATTGTAAATTCTATGAATCTATGACTCCCAAAGGAATTCAGGAACATAACATAGAGCGGCGTGATGGCATGATGGCTAGCACTGCTGCCTCACTCACCGGGGACCTGGGATCAATTCTGCCCTTGGGTCACTGTTTGTGCAGAGTTTGCACTTTCTCCCTGTGCCTGCGTGAGTTTCCTCCGGGTACTCCGATTTCCTCGCACAGTCCAAAGATGTGCAGGTCAGCTGGATTGGCTATGCTAAATTGCCCTTTAGGGTGGGGTTATCGGGATTGGGCGGGGGAGTCAGCCTCGGCCGGGTTCTCTTTTGGAGGGTTGGTGCAGACTCGATGGGCCAAATGGCCTCCTTCTGTACTGTTGGGATTCTATGATAAGTGAACAATTCAAACATTCATGGTTTGGTAAAAGTCCAATTAGAGGCTACTCTTACAGAATCGATGCCTGGAGATGGATCTGATTTCTCAGCCTACCAGCTGAAGTGACAGCCTCCCCAAGCTCCTCCCCTGCTCCGGGGCCTCAATTCGGAATATCTCAAAGAACAAAGAACAAACAAAAGTACAGGACAGGAACAGGAACTTCGTCCCTCCAGGCCCGTGCCGACCATGCTGCCCGATGAAACTAAAGTCTTCTACACTTCCTGGGTCCGTATCCCTCTATTCCCATCCTATTCATGTATTTTTCAAGATGCTCCTTAAATGTCACTATCGTCCCTGCTTACACCACCTCCTCTGGCAGCGAGTGCCAGGCACCCACTACTCTCTGTGTAAAAACCTTGCCTCGTACATCTCCTCAAAACCTTGCACCTCACACTTAAACCTATGCCCCCTAGTAATTGACCTCTCTACCCTGGGGGAAAGCATCTGACTATCCACTCTGTCTCTGCCCCTCATAATTTTGTAGACCTCTATCAGGTCGCCCTGCAACCTCCGTCGTTCCAGTGAGAACAAACCGAGTTTATTCAACCGCTCTTCATAGCTAATGCCCTCCATACCAGGCAACATCCTTGTAAATCTCTTCTGCACCCTCTCTAAAGCCTCCACATCCTTCTGGTAGTGTGGTGACCAGAATTGAACACTATACTCCAAGTGTGGCCGAAATAAGGTTCTATACAGCTGCAACATGGCTTGCTAATTCTTATACTCAATGCCCCGGCCAATGAAGGCAAGCATGCCGTATGCCTTCTTGAGTACCTTCTCCACCTGTGTTGCCCCTTTCGGTGACCTGTGGACCTGTACACCTAGATCTCTCTGACTTTCAATACTATTGAGGGTTCTACCATTCACTGTAAATTCCCTACCTGCATTATTCCAAAATGCATTATCTCACATTTGTCTGGATTAAACTCCATCTGCCATCTCTCCGCCCAAGTCTCCAAACGTTCTAAATCCTGCTGTATCCTCTGACAGTCCTCATCGCTATCCACAATTCCACCAACCTTTGCGTCGTCCATGAACTTACTAATCAGACCAGTTACATTTTCCTCCAAATCATTTATATATACGACAAACAGCAAAGGTCCCAGCACTGATCCCTGCGAAACACCACTAGTCACAGCCCTCCAATTAGAAAAGTCTTCTATGACCTAGTCAGTTCTGTATCCACCTTGCCAGCTCACCCCTGATCCTGTGTGACCTCACCTTTTGTACCAGTCTACCATGAGGGAGCTCGTCAAAGGCCTTACTGAAGTCCATATAGACAACATCCACTGCCCTACCTGCATCAATCATCTTTGTGACCTCTTCGAAAAACTCTATCAAGTTAGTGAGACACGACCTCCACTTCACAAAACCATGCTGCCTCTCACTAATACGTCCATTTGCTTCCAAATGAGAGTAGATCCTCTCTCGAAGAATTCTCTCTAGTAATTTCCCTACCACTGACGTTTAGGCTCACCGGCCTGTAGTTCCCTGGATTATCCTTGCTACCCTTCTTAAACAAAGGAACAACATTGGCTATTCTCCAGTCCTCCGGGACATCACCTGAAGATAATGGGGATCCAAAGATTTCTGTCAAGGCCTCAGCAATTTCCTCTCAAGCCTCCTTCAGTATTCTGGGGTAGATCCCATCAGGCCCTGGGGACTTATCTACCTTAATATTTTTCAAGATGCCCAACACCTCGACTTTTTGGATCTCAATGTGACCCAGGCTATCTACACACTCTTCGCCAGACTCAACATCCACCAATTCCCTGTTGCCCAGAAGGGAAGGGGGGAGAGGAATAGAGCATTAGTCATTGGAGACTCCCTAGTTAGGGGGATAGATAGGAGATTTTGTGGGAACGAGAGAGATTTGCGGTTGGTGTGTTGCCTCCCAGGTGCCAGGGTCCGTGATGTCTCGGATCGTGTTTTCGGGAGCCTGAAGGGGGAGGGGGGCAGCCCCAAGTCGTGGTCCACATAGGCGCTAATGACATAGGTAGGAAAAGGGATAGGGATGTAAGGCAGGAATTCGGGGAGCTAGGGCGGAATCTTAGAGATAGAACAAACAGAGTTATTATCTCTGGGTTGTTACCCGTGCCACGTGCTGGCGAGACGAGGAATAGGGAGAGAGAGCAGTTGAACACGTGGCTACAGGGATGGTGCAGGAGGGAGGGTTTCAGATACCTGGATAATTGGGGCTCATTCTGGGGTAGGTGGGACATCTACAAACGGGATGGTCTGCACCTGGACCAGAGGGGTACCAATATCCTGGGGGGGAAATTTGCTAATGCTCTTCGGGAGGGGGTTGGGAACCTGAATTGTAGCTCCAGTATACAGGACGTTGAGAGTAGTGAGGTAATGAGTAAGGTTTCAAGGTTGCAGGAGTATACCGGTAGGCAGGACGGTGGTTTAAAGTGTGTCTATTTCAACGCCAGGACCATCCGGAATAAGGTGGGTGAACTTGCAGCATGGGTTGGTACCTGGGACTTCGATATTGTGGCCATTTCGGAGACATGGATAGAGCAGGGACAGGAATGGTTGTTGTAGGTTCCGGGGTTTAGATGTTTCAGTGCGCTCAGGGAAGGTGGTAAAAGAGTGGGAGATGTGGCATTGTTAGTCAAGGACAGTATTACGGTGGCAGAAAGGACGTTTGATGAGGACTCGTCTACTGAGGTAGTATGGGCTGAGGTTAGAAACAGGAAGGGAGAGGTCACCCTGTTGGGAGTTTTCTATAGGCCTCCAATAAGTTCCAGAGATGTAGAGGAAAGGATTGCAAAGATGATTCTGGATAGGAGCGAAAGTAACAGGGTAGTTGTTATGGGGGACTTTAACTTTCCAAATATTGACTGGAAACGCTATAGTTCGAGTACTTTAGATGGGTCCATTTTTGTCCAATGTGTGCAGGAGGGTTTCCTGACACAGTCTGTAGGTAGGCCAACAAGAGGCGAGGCCGCATTGGATTTGGTACTGGGTAATGAACCAGGACAGGTGTTAGGTTTGGCGGTAGGTGAGCACTTTGGTGATCGTGACCACAATTCGGTTACATTTACTATAGCGATGGAAAGGGATAGGTATACACTACAGGGCAAAAGTTATAGCTGGGGGAAAGGCAGTTATGATGCGATGAGGCAAGACTTAGGATGCATAGGATTGGGAAGGAAACTGCAGGGGATGGGCACAATTGGAAATGTGGAGCTTGTTCAAGGAACAGCTACTGCGTGTCCTTGATAAGTATGTACCTGTCAGGCAGGGAGGAAATGGTCGAGCGAGGGAACCGTGGTTTACTAAAGTAGTTGAATCACTTGTCAAGAGGAAGAAGGAGGCTTATGTAAAGATGAGACGTGAAGGTTCAGTTAGGACGCTCGAGAGTTACAAGTTTGCTAGGAAGAACCTAAAGAGAGAGCTAAGAAGAGGCAGGAGGGGACATGAGAAGTCTTTGGCAGGTAGGATAAAGGATAACGCTAAACCTTTCTATAAGTATGTCAGGAATAAAAGAATGACTAGGGTAAGTGTATGGCCAGTCAAGGACAGTAGTTGGAAGTTGTCCGTGGAGTCTGAGGAGATAGGAGAGGTGCTAAATGAATATTTTTCATCAGTATTCACACAGGGAAAAGACAATGTTGTCGAGGAGAATACTGAGATACAGGCTACTAGACTAGAAGGGCTTGAGATTCATAACGAGGAAGTATTAGCAATTCTGGAAAGTGTGAAAATAGATAAGCCCCTGGGCCGGATGGGATGTATCCTAAGATTCTCTGGGAAGCTCGGGAGGAGATTGCTGAGCCTTTGCCTTTGATCTTGATGTCATCATTGTCTACAGGAATAGTGCCAGAAGACTGGAGGATAGCAAATGTTATCCCCTTGTTCAAGAAGGAGAGTCGAGACAACCCTGGTAACTATAGACCAGTGAGCCTTACTTCTGTTGTGGGCAAAGTCTTGGAAAGGTTTATAAGAGATAGGATTTATAATCATCTGGAAAGGAATAATTTGATTAGGGATAGTCAACACGGTTTTGTGAAGGGTAGGTCATGCCTCACAAACGTTATTAGGTTCTTTGAGAAGGTGACCAAACAGGTGGACGAGGGTAAAGCAGTTGATGTGGTGTTCAGTTATTAGTGGTGTACCACAAGGATCTGTTTTGGGGTCATTGCTGTTTGTCATTTTTATAAATGACCTGGTGGAGCGCGTAGAAGGATGGGTGAGTAAATTTGCAGATGACACTAAAGTCGGTGGAGTTGTGGACAGAGCGGAATGATGTTGCAGGTCACAGAAGGACATAGATAAGCTGCAGAGCTGGGCTGAGAGGTTTAAAATGGAGTTTAATGCAGAAAAGTGTGAGGTGATTCATTTTGGAAGGAATAACAGGAAGACATGGTCCTGGGCTAATGGTAAGATTCTTGGCAGTGTGGATGAGCAGAGAGATCTCGGTGTCCATGTACATAGATCCCTGAAAGTTGCCACCCAGGTTGATAGGGTTGTTAAGAAGGCGTACCGTGTGTTAGCTTTTATTGGTAGAGGGATTGAGTTTCGGAGCCATGAGGTCATGTTGCAGCTGTACAAAACTCTGGTGCGGCCGCATTTGGAGTATTGCGTGCAGTTCTGGTTGCTGCATTATAGGAAGGATGTGGAAGCATTGGAAAGGGTGCAGAGGAGATTTACCTGGATGTTGCCTGGTATGGAGGGAAGATCTTATGAGGAAAGGCTGAGGGACTTAAGGCTGATTTCGTTGGAGAGAAGAAGGTTAAGAGGTGACTTAATTGTGGCATACAAGATGATCAGAGGATTAGATAGGGTGGACAGTGAGAGCCTTTTTCCTCAGATGGTGATGGCTAGCATGAGGGGACATAGCTTTAAATTGAGGGGAGATAGATATAGGACAGATGTCAGAGGTAGGTTCTTTACTTAGAGAGTAGTAGGGGCGTGGAATGCTCTGCCTGCAACAGTCGTGTTCTCGACAAAATTAAGGGAATTTAAATGGCCATTGGATAAACATATGGATGATCAGGGAATAGTGTAGATGGGCTTTAGATTGGTTTCACAGGTTCGTGCAACATCGAGGGCTGAAGGGCCTGTACTGCGCTGTAATGTTCTATGTTCTAACCAGTAGCGCAACTCCGCCACCCCTTTTACATCCCCCTCTATCCCGCCTAAAACATCTAAATCCTGGAACGTTTAGCTGCCAATCCTGTCATTCCCTCAACCAGGTCTCTGTAATGGCAACAACATCATAGTTCCAAGTACTAATCCAAGCTCTAAGTTCATCTGCCTTACCCATAATACTTCTTGCATTAAAACATATGCACTTCAGGCCACCAGACCCGCTGTGTTCAGCAACATCTCCCTGTCTGCTCTTCCTCAGAGCCATACTGACCCTATTCCCTAGTTCTCCCTCAATGCTTTCACCTTCTGACCTATTGCTCCGGTGCCCACCCCCTGCCATGCTTCCCCATGTTGAGAGGCTAAACTCTCGCAAAAGTCCCATGATCCTTCTGAAGCTCCGGACCGGGTCCGAAATATGCACCAGAGGTTATCCGTGTACAAAGAAACTCAGTGCTTCACCTCCTCTCCCCCGCTCAATGCCCCTCCACCCCCTAAAGTCCCTACGCACCATCGCCAGAGGCTGAATCGCTGGGGCAAAGAGCAGCAGGGAGAGCGGACACGCCTGCAATCCCCATCCCTGGTGCAACCCTTCTGAGCTTAACTTGTTGGTCCTTAGGCGCCTTACACCACAGCTGAACCCAGTCCACAATCCCTGCCCAAGCCCAAACTGCCCCAGCACCTCAAAGAATTACACCAACTCAATCTGATCGAATGCTTTCTCGCGTCCATTGCCACGACCATTTCATCTTCTTGGCCCTCTGAGGTCATCATAATTACATTCAGTAACCTCCGGACATTCGTCGACAACTGCCACCCCTTCACAAATCCCATCTGGTCCTCTCCTTTCATCCCCGGCAAACAATCCTCTATCCGCATCGCCAGCACATTTACTAATAGCTTTGCATCTACATTCAACAGGGGAATCGGGCAGTACAGCCCACACTGCTCCAGGTCATTGGCTTTCTTTAAAGTGAGCGATATTGAGGCCTGAGGCAGCATGAGGGGAGCTATCCCCTCTCTATTGACTCATTGTAGATCTCGACTAACAGGAGCCCTAGTGCCAATCCAAACTTCTTGTAAAACTCGGCTGGGAACCCATCTGGACCTGGGTCCCTCCCCATCTGCATCGACCCCTGCAATCTCTTACCTCCCTCAGCCCAATCATGGTCCCCAATCCCTGCACATTCGCCTCCGCCATCCTAGGGAACTCCAGCCCATCCAAGAACCGCCTCATGCCCTCATCCCCCACCGGAGACTTCGAGCTATACAATTTCCGGTAAAAAACCTCAAACACCCTATTCACCTCCTCTGGCTCTATTACCACCATACCCCCATCATCTCTCATTCGGCCAACTTCCCTCACCACCACCGCCTGCTCCTCAGCTGATGCACAAGCATCCTGCTGGCTTTCTCCCCATGTACACGTACTGCCCTCCTGGCTCTGCACAGTTGCGCCACCGCCTTTCCCGTGGACACAAGTCCAAACTCCATCTGGAGCTTTTGCCTCTCCTTCAACAGCACCTTCTCAGACTCTACTGGGTACCTCCCGGTAACCCTCCGAATAGCCTCCATCAACCTCAAACTCTCAGTCCGCTTCACCCGGATCGAGACAAACTCCCCCCTTACCATCGACTTTAGCACCTCCCACAGTGTGGAGGCAGAAATCTCCCCCATCTTATTTTGCTCCACAGAGTTCTGGATAGCAACCTCCATCTTTTCGCAAACCTCCTAATCTGCCAATAGCCACACATCCAACCTCTACTGCGGCTGCTGGGAACTCCCCTTTGCTACTCACAATTCCATCCAGTGCGGCACATCATCAGACACCGTAATTGCTGAATACTCCGTTCCAACTACCCCCGCCAACTGTGCCTTGTCCAGGGCAAAGAAATCAATCCGGGAGTACAGCCAGTGGACGTGCGAGAAGTACAGAAATTCCTTCACCCTCGGCCTCTCAAACCGCAATGTGTTTTCCCCTCTCATGCGTTCCATAAACCCCAACAGCTCCTTTGCCATCGCTGACAGGTTCAGGGACCTCAGACATGTTTGGTCAAAGCTAGGGTCCAGCACCGTATTGGTCAAAGCTAGGGTCCAGCCAAACTCTCTGAAAAACTCTCCATCGTACCAATTTGGGGCACACACATTCATCAGCACCACGGGCACCCTCTCCAACATCCCACTCACCATCACAAATCCACCCCCAGCGTCTATCACTATATTCCCCACCTCAAACACAACCCTCTTATTGATCAACACTGCCACCCCTCTCGTCTTTACAGCCAACCCCAAATGGAAAACCTGCCCCACCCAGCCCATCCTCCACCTCGTCTGGTCCCCCACCTTCAAATGGGTCTCTTGACCCGCTCTCAAACTCCTTAAGTGAGTAAACTGCGAAGCCTATTGTCACGTGAGAGTACCTTTAAGAAATGGGTGTTTATAAATGGATGTGTATATAAGTATCTGTAGTGAGAATACCTTTAAGAAATGGGTGTTTATTACTGCAGTGATGTCAGAGAGTGGGTGGAGCTGGGCTGTCAGTCAGCTTTTTACTTTTGTTTTAGGCTGTTTGCTGCAGTCGCAGCCAGAAGGTGTATTAGAGTCTCTCTCTCTAATCTAAAGACTGTAAATCGATCCTGGTGATTTAAAACTAATAACAGTAGTGACTTTAACCTGATGTGCTTCTGGCAAAAGGTGTTTTAAGTCTTACGGATGTTAAAAGGAAAGCTTAAAGGGTTATTTAGTGTTGTATTCTTTGGGGGTTGTATTTGAATTAATGGTTGCTAAGATTTTCACTATGTTTTAAAAAGGTTAACTTGAGTTCATAGAATAAACATTGTTTTGCTTTAAAAAATACTTTTCCATTTCTGATCTACCACACCTGTAGAGTGGGCCGTGTGCTCCCCATACCACAATCTAGTAAAAGTTGTGGGTCAGGGGACTCCATGATGCGCTTTGCGGTTTTCTAAACCCTGGCCCATAACACTATTACTCGACCCATTTAATCCCGGAATGTTCCATGTAATCAATCGGGTCGGGGTGGGCTCCCTCCTCCTTGATCAACCATAACCCCTCTTAAACCAGCTCCTCCAGGTGCACACCCTGCACACCCTCAGAGCCTCCTCAAGCTGTCCGAGGCCACCCTCCTTTAACCAACTGCGCCACAGTAACTCGGCCCACCTCAGCATCCCCCACTCTCCCAACCCTACATAAACAAAGAAACAGAAAAACAACCCACCCCAACCCCCTCCTCCACTCCCTCCATGGATCAAAGTCCCATTTTGCTCCCATTAACTAGCCTATCTGCTAGCATGGTGTCCCCCACTAGAGGCAACTGCCTACCTCTCCTTCTCCCCCCCGACTACCCCTCACCGCAAATCCCCAAGAACAGTTTAACACATTGACCAAATCCACACCCGAACACAGTAAATGCAACATTCCACCCAGCACAGACTCATATTCCCCGTACTGGCATCTCCAAAGTTCAATGTCCTCGCATGTCCATGGTCCCACATAAATTTACTCACCTCCTCAGGCATATCAAAATGGAATTCCTGACTCTGGTGCATGACCCACAGTCGAGCCGGAAAACGCAGCCCGAACTTCACTCCTTTCTTGTAGAGGGCCGCATTGACCATATTGAACCGAGCGTGCCGATTGGCCAATTCTGCAACCAAGTCCTGATAGATACGCAACACGTTTCCTTCCTTCGCCAACGGAGAATCTTCTCTTTATCCAGAAAATGATGCACCCGCATCACCATCGCACTCGGCTGCTCCCTCACCTTCAGCCTCCTCCTCAGCGCTCTATGTGCCCGATCCCCTTCGGGAAGTCGGTCAAAGATCCCCCTCCCTCACCAACCTCTCGAGCATATTCACCTCATACTTTGTGGGCTACATTCCCTCAATCCCTTCAAGCAGCCCCACAATCTGGAGATTCTCCAGGTCCTCCACCTTCTCCTTCAGCCGCTTCTCCCCCTCCACCATGAGTACCATATCTGCCTCCAACAAGGCCAGCCAGTACTCACTCTGCACCTCCAGCCTTTGCTCCACTTTCTCAATAGCCGCCCTGATCAGCTCAGCCACCATAGCCAGGTCCTCCGAGACCTCTTTCCTCTGCTGTTGGAACTTGGCATTCAGAAACTCCACCAACTGCTCTGTAGATCATTGGGCTGGCAACGATGCCCCAGAGCTCCACTCCATCTTTCTGCCCGTCGCATTTCGAAAGTCCTCCTGGACAGAATGCTGCCCCTTGATCATTGCACTCCTCGTTTGATAAGCCATAAACAGACCCTACCCCAGAATTTCTATCTCTCACTGTTCATGCACAGAACATCTGCTATATCGGTGCAAAGTTCCAAAAAATTCCACCTCTAGCAGGAGCTACCAAATGTGCAACCACCCACTCCGACGGAAATCCTGACTTTTTTTTTGAAAATAGAATATATAGATGCATTGAGGCTTATGGATTATTAATTACTTTTCTGTCGTTATTCTTTAATATGGTGCAAAAATTGTTCTGAGATTTAATTCATTGAAACCGAATAACTGACTATAGCCCGTTGTCTGCAAATGTCTTCTCAGAAAGAACAATTAAGATCCAATTGAGGAAAAGTAACCACATTATACCTGGGGAAAATCTGTACAAATAACTTTTATTACCTAATGTAGGTCCAAAACCGGCAGTTTATGCATATGCCAGTTACACATCATCAATCAACTTATGATCACTTTGGTATGCTACGCCAAGTGCAAGGTAGTAATTTGAAACAAATTCTTGGCTCATTTAATAATGCAGCAGTCAATTTCAGAGAAGCCTAAAGGAGATGGGACAGTATTCTTGGTTTTAAGTAAATTGCTTTTTCAATGTATGTGATAGGGGGAATATCATCATGACATTGGTTTATAAAATAGTATGTGTGCGGGTGGAGAATAGGCAAACACTTGCCAACATAGCAGCTGGCAGAATATGTGACCAATTTAGTGGTTTTGATTAAAGATGTTGAGATTAATGCTGCTAATAATCATCAAGTCCTGTCCTCTGAGTGGTGCATTTTATTCCCAGAGTAAGGCACCATTTTATTGGGTTTATTAAAATTGTTTTTGCTTACCTAAAGAAAATTTCCCTCCAGCTACAATCTGGCGAACAACGAACTGGAAGTGTAATTGGAAGTACTCTCACTGCTCAGTTGGGTAATCAACATGGGAAATATTCCACTTCATAAATCCATATGCTAAGCAACAATAGAGATTCATTCCTATCTACAATTTTTATTATTTAAAAAATCTTAAATTAAAATTTTTCAATTACAGAACAGCCACTGTGACAAATGAGGGACAGGTGTATGGAACCCCAAAATAGGAAATAAACTTTAATCCATCATTGTTCATTAGCATTGCAGAAATAAGCAGTAACAAATTACTCACTCTGAAAGGAAATATGTCTATTATATTCCTGAGGTACATGAATATTTCTCTTTATTTTATTCTTTCATTGGATGTGGACATTTCTGGCAAGGCCAGTGTAGTATAAGAGCCTGGCACATCAAGGGTTAATGTGGGACAGAGGACAGTACCACTCGCACAGTGATGTAAGGGAATACCTGACTCACACCTAGGAGTCAGTGTTGTGGTGGCAGAGCTGTGTGTTAAAGCAAATGTAATCATAGCCTCAGATAGCTCCTAGCTTGGATGTTGTCTATACCTTTGTATTTAACTTCCAGCAGTTAATAAATGCTTACTTTTGAACTACCTATGACTACGAATACCTTAATAAGACCTGTTGAACTACACCCAACACCTTAAAGCATGGTGTCAGCAAATAGAATAACTCAAAAACTCGCAGAGACTGCAGAGGAAAATTAAAATCCGAGAAAACTGAAGAAAAAAATCAAAAGACACATTCTGACCTGAAGAAAAGATCAAGAAGCGAAGGCGCAGAAGGAGATCACCAGAGAAAAGCTTCAAAGAAAGGTTTGGAACCTGAAGTCTTCGGTGAATCCTATTGAAATCCAGCTTGAAGACCGAGTGTGCAGAATCAGCAGGGGTGAGCTAAAAATGTAAAATTTCTGAACATCACAAGACCTGAAAAAAATGTTCAATACTGCAGTGGTCTGAAATTACCATTTGAATTGTTGTCTGAGAAACCCAATTGCCAAGATAGCGTCTGATTGCATAGGAGCTGAGCTTGCTCTGAACAAAAAGAAAAAGATAATTAAAAATTAATCACTAATTACGCATATTTTAAAACCCAGCAAAAGCCAGGACTCGATGCTTCTAAGACCTGAGAACATTGCACTAAAGCGGAGAAGACTCTTAACCAGTCACACCAGTCAATCCAGATGGCCATTGTTGAAAAGACCTAGACGCTGGGATCGCAGACACCATTACTGTGGGAGTCCAACAAAACTAGCAAACCCTTTGCGCAGAAGCACATGGCGTCACGTTCTTGGATTTTCCGAAACCTCCTAAAGCTGAACCTGTCATTTAGAAACCTTATTTTCAGGTCAATTTGGAATTATCCAAGGTCCAAATCAGTTGCGTAATTGAGGACTTTGGAAAAATAAGTTCTTTAGACACACGATTGCTTCAGATTTGGATAAAATGACAAAAACTGAACAATTGAACACAGTGCTTTACTCAGTAGCCCTAATTGCCAATGATCTAATAGCTAGGCAAGGAATCAACAAATCATGTGCAAAATTTGATAAAGTTTGAAGATCACTCAACTCAACTTGAGAAGTAACAAAGTCCTTGAAAAGAATAAATTTAATAAACGTGCCCAGCCGTCCAGAATACCTCTCGACTCCTTCATTAATGAGCTGTATGGAATGGCTGATGGCTGAGGTTATGATTACAGTGAACTGAAGTCAATAGCCAACAGAGTCAGCCCAAAGCTTTGAAATTGACCGAATAAAACACTTTCGGAAGCGATGCAAAGTCAAAATATCAAAATGCACAGAAGGCCCCAGGACAATTCACAAGGTTGAGACATAAACCACATGGACACATTTCTTGGGTGAAATCAAAGATCCTGAATTTCCACTCTGAAATGTGGACATCTCAGTTGATGGCCATCCCACAAACTTTACGTTAGATGTGGGAGCCTATTAGGCAGAGAACCATAGCTGCTGACTCAACGGTTAATGCAAACCACAGTGCACCTGTTTGAAGCAGGAATCATCAAACTCCCAGTGAAAGGTTCTCTGCAGGTGAAAATCAGGTACAAAGGCAAGAATTTCCGAAAGACCCTTTTCTTGGTTCACAACCAGAACTGTTCATTGCTCAGCTGAAAAGACCTTGGCCGGGATTCTCCCTTCTGGGGGCTAAGTCCCTACGCCAGCGGAAAACTGGCGCCAACCACTCCGGCATCAATAGCCCACGAAAGTAAGGAATTCTCCAAAGTTTCGGGGGCTAGGTGGACGCCGGAGGGGTTGGTGCCGCTCCAGCCGGCGCGAGTTTGCCCATGCACGGAACGGCCAGCGTGATCTCGCGCATGTGCAGACCGGCCGGCATATTTCTGCGCATGCGCAGGGGGTTCTCTTCTCTTCATGCCGGCCCTCGGGCAATATGGCGGAGCCCTACAGGGGCCTGGCGCGGAAGAAAGAAGTCCCGTCATGGAACAAGCTCGCCCGCAGATCGGTGGGCCCCGATTGCGGGCCTGGCCGCCGTGGGCCTCCGCCCCGGGATCGGATCCCCCCGTGCCCCCCCCGAGAACTGCCCCCGCATACTCACCTGCCAGGTCCCGCCGGTGCATGAAGTGAGTGATTCACGCCTGCGGGACTGGCCAAAACTGGACTGCCGCTCGGCCCATCGGGGCTCAGAGAATCGCCGGGGGGACGCTGTCAACGGCCCCCGACCGGCATGGCAGGAATCCCGCCGCCGCCCGAAATACAGCGCCGGAGAATAGGGCAGCCGGTGGTGGGGCGGGATTCGTGCCTCCCCCTGGGGATTCTCCGACCTGGCGGGGGTCGGAGAATCCCGGCCCCTAATTTTGCAGAAAAATGATGAGTACAACCAATAAAGGCCTAGCTCCAAGAATAAAAAGAAGAGTTCCCAAAGCTCTTTACAGGATTAGGGTGATTGAAGAAAGCATAAACATCAAATTGAGCGAGGATGCTAAATCTGTGCGCCTGCTCATGCCAGGAAAGTATCCCTACATGCTCAGGAAGCAAGTGTAGGAGCAGCTGGTTGAGATGAAAAATTTGGAGATCATCTCCCTGGTCATATAACCAACCGCATGGTGTTCTGTATGGTCCCCGTCTCAAAACCAAACGCATTTGTGTCGACCTTGACAAAGCTCAATAAAACCATAGCCAGATAAAGCACATTCACTGTCCTCAGTGGACAAAAGCCTGACTAAACTCTCAAAATGCACTGTGTTTTCAAAAATCAGCACCAACAATCTATGATTATACGTGGTATACGTCCAGGGCAAAAAACAAACTGTAGCGGCCACACTCTCCAAAATCCTACAAAACAACCCCAAAAATGTTTTCTCAAAGGTACATAACAAAACTATACCTTTTGACAGCAGCCCTTATAGATTCTTATTTAAAAAAATAATTTTATTAAGGCATTTGTATAAATAGTAAATACAAACAAAAATCAAGAGCAAAAACAAACAGGAACATCGCAATAAATAGTAAGTGAACCAACCCCCAAACCACCTGCTATTCCCATCGTCCCATCCTGCCTTCCCCGTTTTAATGCATTTATCCTCCCCTGCTGACACCTCAACCCTCCTTGAAGAAGTCAATGAACGGTTTCCCCCTCCAGGCACCCCCCCCCCCCCCTGGCTTTGATGGCTCTGGGTCCCTCCACCCAAGCAAAATCCATCTGCGGGCTATCAGGGAGGCAAAGGCCAGTTCATTGGCCCCTCTCGCCCCCTGGACAACCGGGTCTTCCGACACTCCGAATATCACCGCTTCTGGACTCGGGAACACCTTCACCCTCAGCATCTCTGACATTATCGGGGCGATTCTCCAATATTGAGCCCAAGTGTTCGCGCTGTCGTGAATGCCGCTGCGTTTCACGATAGCGCGAATCGGGCCCGGATACAACGGATTCTGACCCCCACAGGGGGCATGGTGCTGGAGCAGTTCACGTCGCTCCAGCCTCCTTACGCGGCACCAAATGTGCGTCACGCCAACCCGCGCATGCGCAGTTGGGCCGCTCCAACCTGTGCATGCGCGGGGGACTTCTTCCGCGCGCTGGCCCCAACTCAAGATGGGGTCGGTGTTCAGGGGCCGGCCACGCCAGAAAGTAGGCCCGGGGGGGAGAGGTCGTCCGCCAATTAGTGGGCCCCGATCGCGGGCCAGACCCCAACGGAGGCCCCCCCTGGTGAAGGAGTCCCCCCCCCCACCCACAGGCCGCCCCCTAACCGTTCCCGCAGAGTTCCCGCCGACAGCGACCAGGGCTGAACGGCGCCGGCGGGACTCTATCGTATCGGCGCCGCTGCTCGGCCCATCGGGCCAGAGAATCAGCGGCCCCGCCGATTCCAGCTGTCCACACGCCGACCCACCCCCACTACCCACTTTCTAACCATGGCTATATAAGCTGCTCAGTAATAATTCATTATATACGGCAAAGCCAACCCGCCCTCCCTTTGCCCCACTCAAACAACACCTTCGTAACCCATGGGGTTTTCCCCTCCCACAAAAACCCCAAAATCAAAGCGTTAACTTTTTTTCAAAAATGATTTTGGGAGGAAGATTGGGAGATTCTGAAAGACAAACAAGAGCCCCGGCAGCACCGTCATTTTCATTGTCTGCACCAGCCCCGCCAGCGACAGTGGCAACACATCCCACCTCTTAAAATCCCCCTTCATCTGTTGTACCAGCTGGGTCCATCCCCACTCCACCTATCACTGCCTTGAGTGCCTTTCATAGCGTGGTGGCCCCTAATAAATTCTTAACCATAAAATCCAGGAAATATTGCCCAATATGAGAAATTGCTTGCTTTAAAAAGAAATACAATCCACAACATCTCAGAACAGCTCCACACTGATGTGGTTTTTTCCAAAGGGTGGTTCAAAAAGCTATCACGGGACGAATAGTTTCCTGACCCCAAACTCGGACTTAATTTCCTTCAGTTAAAAGACTTTCACAGTGTATGCAGCATACTCCAAACACACAGGAGGTGGCATTCAGCAGGACTCCCCCCCCCCCACCCCCACCCCTCCCCCCGCGCCCGCAGCAGCTAAAGCCCTATTGTCATGAAAATCTTTTTCATCTTAGTTTTCCATTGTCTTCAAATTTTCTTTTAGAAAACTCAGGTTCCCAAATATTAAAACCTTTCATGTTCCTATTTTCCCTCTATTCAGGGTCAATAAAATTAAAAATTCCTGCCCCTGTTTGCTCACAAATCTCCTGTAAAATGCAAATATTTGTTGACACCTTTAGACCTCCTTTGAAATGCAATAGTTGTGCATCAATTTCAGCACTTATTCCCAAATGCAAATTTCAGATCTACTCTTCACTTTGCAAGCTAAAACCCACCATCAAGCCCATTTAAAAAATGCAAGAAGATGACACCTTTAGTCATTCATTCCTTAGACCAAAGATGTGCAACCTGCAGCCCAGGGGTGACATCTGGGTTCTGAGCACGGCCCACGAGACATCCTCTTAACCATTGTCCATGCACACGGTTGTCACATTCCATTGATTTCTATCCGCATAGCTTTTTTTTTCCGTCCTGGCATTACTGAAGTGATAAGCATCTGAAGCAAGGGCACAAAGCTAATTGCTTACAACGTTGACTGAGAGCTGTGTGCTACTGCATCTAATCAAAGCGTAAATATTTATTTTGTTTTTACCATTTGAAGTTAATAGTTTTATTAATATATAAGTAATTTAAACAGTTTCTATAATTCATTATGAAATATTCCGTGTATATTAAATATATTTCATCTTATTGTCGTGGGGTCATGGATAGTGAACATGCACAATTTCAATCCTATGGCCCGTTGAGATGATGGAGGGCCACTCATGCAGCCCACTCACCAGCCTAGGTTGTCTAGCAGTGTCCTAACCACCACAGACAATCTCACTTCTGACTCCAACAACCTTTACTTTGATTAACTCTGGTCACACACAGCCTCCCTACACAAAATATAGACATAAACACACAAATATAAAAATATACACATCGCACATTTTGTTTGGAAGCCAGTCCGATCCGGACTCCTGATGGGCAGCAAACTCCTCACACAACTCCCAGTCCTACTGAAGAAACTAATGCCAAGATTGGTAGACAAAAATTAGCAGGACAACCAAGGCCAAAAACAGTCCGAAAGCAGAAGCAGGCTTCCACCTTCAGCAACAGGTAGCATACCAGAAAGTTGCTGCAACTGCAATTGGCTGTCAAGGTCTGGATTAAAGACCTTAAGAGAGAGAGAGGAGTGTACTATCATACGGAAAGATGTTGACCAACCTTGTCCATACTTGGTTCACACCGCAAATGGTAGTCAGGATAAACAGGAGGAGCCTCCTCATTCCTTGAAGGGTCCTTCCCACTGTTCAGTGGAGCAAAATTGAGGAAGGTGCCCTAATGCCAGAACAATCTCCAATTCAACAATGTTTTCCTACAGCAACAGAGCCTACCACTCATCTGACAGTCATGAGAACCAGATGTAGAAGGTTTCTAAGACCCCCACGGGTGGGAGGGAAGAGAGAGAGTTGTGGTAGAGATCGAGTAGTTGAAATTTGAAATTATGTAAATACATGGGGTAAACTGGGATAACATAAGTACATCGAATAAAGACTTGAGGGGAAGTGTAGAATAAGGACTTGGCACATAAAGGTTAACATAAGACAGAATATATCACCCAGACAGTGATGTAAGAGAACACATGACCCACATCTAGGGGTCAGTGTTATGTTGGACAGAGCCATGTAAAGCAAGCATAGAGACATTGTCTACCTATATAAATAGCTTCTAGTAGTTAAATACTTACTGTTCACCCACTTAAATTATAGAAAGCTGAACACGAGATGTGAACCTGTTTATGTTGCACACATAAAGCATTGATCAAATATTCAAGAGCCATAAAAGGTATTCTTAAATGTATTATGTTTTTTCATAGTCCCATTTAACTGGAGGTCTGGCAAATCTTGGAAAACTTCAACAATGCCAATGATAACCTGCAAACAATAATCCTCCTTTATAATGTAAAATCATTGGAACATGGCTAGACAAGATTTTAGGTAGCCGTTCCAATTTTGTATTACTTTCTGTTAATTTGCTTTGATTTAAAGAAATGTTTTTTCTCTTCATCAGAGTTAATTATATCCACAATGGTCAACAAAACAGCCTTATTCTTCTCAGGGTCAGAATTGATTGCATTGTCCAAGAAAAAGGGATACACCTGAGATGATTACAAACACATAAATCCTGAATGTACTGTCCTAGGTCCACCAGTCCTTTGTGAACTGCTAAAATGACGGGCGGGATTCTCTGTTAGCTGACGGCGAAATCGTGAAATGTGGTTGGGCAGAGAATAGGTTCCAACGCTAAAATCGCGGCGGACGTTAATTTGATTGCAGAATCCAATTCTCCATCATCTCGACAGTCCAGAATGCACATATAGTAGGCACCGTTTGCATGTCATTAGTGGGCCCGACCAGGTGTTCTCTGGGGCCTCCACGATGCTCTGCCTCCAATGGGCCGAGTTTCCGACTGTGCGGTTTACTGGTGCTTTTAAAAATCGTGAAACTGGCATCCTGGCTTCTGAGGGAGAACAGAAGGGGTATGGAAAGTGTCCAACATCGCCATAGTTTGCTGACAGTTGTGCCACTGGCCAGGAGGTGAGCTGTGGGGTCGGGATGGACATACACAGAACACCATTGCAACAACTGACAAGTCAGCCATGCAGCTGTATGTGCTGCTAACAGCCCACTGTGAACTTGGGGCCATTGGTTGATTAGGTGTACACCCAGGCCACCCCCAAGATGCCCTCTGGCCCCTGCCGACCCATCAACTGTATGGATGTGCTCCAGCACAACCATTGCCATCTTGTTGGCTGGAATAAGTGTATGTGGAGATTGTAATGTGTATATGCGGCTGCAGCTTGTCAGCCTCCCGAGTGTCAATCATGGACCCAGCAAATCCCGCATCATTTTTCATTTGAATCGATTGTGTTCCACGTGGTGCCAGTGCTAGCCCCTCCACAGTTGCTGAACCGATCCAGGTTCGGCGCCAGTTTTTCTGTCATTAAAATCCACGAATTCTGTGGCGGCATCAATAGTCTCCGAAATGAAGCATCCCGCCCGATATCTTTCATCTGCCTCCCCATTAAAATGTTTTCAATGGTGTGTTTTAGACTGATGTCATTGTGATTAAACTTGTCAATAAAAAAGGTTAGAGGGTTAGAGCTTGCCCATTTCCATTCAAGTACCTTTCTTCGTGTTGTGATCAGTCTTAAATATTGCCAACTAACCTCACTGCTGCTGAAAAGTATCTTTTTGGAGTTTGGAATCTCATTTTTCTGTTAGAATTTTTGAAGACTTTAAATGGATATGTCTTTTATTAGTCCAGTCTTTCTTTCTCTCATTTAACTTTGCTTTTTGTTCCTGATATGATATTGAATTCACTGTTCTAATTTAGACTTGCTGGTTCATACACTGTGTTGTTCATTAACAATATTTTAATCCGGTTAAGCAGACACATGCTTGCCTCAATTTATACTGGTCCAAGCTGCCTTGCAGAGTTTATCATGATGGTTCGCTCTCTAATTTCCAGTCCAAAAAGTCATATAAATGAAATGCTCAATGGAATGTTTTTCCACTAGCTACAGTAAATCGTGGTCCCATATGTTCAGGTGAAAAATAAAACTCAGCTCGAGATGCTCAATGTGTGTAAAGTGGGCATTTAAGTGTCACTCCCAGCTGTTAACCACTGTCTAATTTAGCTGTCAGCGTCAATGAGCTGTCTTTAATTACCAAGTTATTATGGATAGGAAAGAAAATGGGGGATTTAACCTTGATGGGCCCGGCAGTTGAATAATTTTCTTAAATTGCCTTTAAGTGGCTCATAGAGTAGTTTTGTGTTCAGTGATCCTGGCATCAAATTTATCCTCGAGAGGTTAGAGGAAATTTTTGCTGGACTAATGTTAACATTTGGAATGCTTTATCACAGAGGACAGGAACTCTGGCAAAACATTTGAATCAGAGGAAGATTGATCAATGGCTGTGGAAAGGGACTGGGACAGTGGGATTAGTTTTGAATTGTGCTGGCAGAGATACAATGGGATAAATGATCTCATTCTGTGTTGTAAATCTCTCTCGTTCATGTTGGGATTATTTACCTTTCTGTTGCTTCAACTGAGTCCATTTTGACACCAAGAATATTGCTTAAACTTAAACTGTGCATCAGATTTACTTACCTTTGTGCAGTTTGGCACAATATATATCACTGTTGAGTTCTGGCATTTTGTGTACTGGTATGATTTTACAATCCTGTTCCTTTTATCCCTTTTTTTTTGGCTGATTACACTGTAATCAACAAAGTTAATGTTACCAGTTTCTAAATAATTGGAAGCCTACTTGAGGACGGGCGCTGAAAATAACCACATGTTCCAGTTACATTCCAATTGCCTCAGAGTAATGGATGCCCAATTTGCTTGTCCAAAATTTAGCTAATCTCCACTTCTACCCATAGCCTGGTTTATGTCTTTTGTGACTTGAATTTTAGATGACGCAGTACCAAACCTGACATGCGAGAAATAATGGTGAATGAATACTTGGATTGTCCTTATCACAATTTTTTTTGTTCTGAGCAGGGAGACAGCTGGTTGAGTTTGATGCCTTTATCGACTAACCAGGAAACTACTTGTCCACAGCATTTATAAACTGATGAAGTAGAAAACATTCATGTTGGCAACCCATCAATTGTTCATGTTCTGTAATGAGAAATTCAAATGAGCTATAATTTATAATTGGTCACATAATTGAACACACAAATTATATCCGTGTTCCTTTTTTAATGATTAAAATAATTCTGTTTTCCTTGTTTAAGCATGGATATTCTGTAATGTTAATAAATGTGCTTTTATTTGCAGCAATTTATTCTTGTGGAATTTCCGAAGTGTAATTCATCTAATCTTGTAAGCTCGTATATGTAATTCACACTACATTTAATTATAGACGGCAGTTTGAAATAGATGCAAGTTATCATTTCTGCAGTATCGATATTTGATTTTTAATTCCCAACAGTACTGCATAAATATCTGACAGAATTTCTCTCGACGATATAACTTCTATTTGTTACAAGCTGCTTTTCTTGCATGATTTTCCTTGCTCCATAATAATTGTTTTTATCGCCACTTTTGTTACAAATTAGCTTCTATTACATTCAAGTACAGAGTTCATGGTGCTCAATGTGCATGTTATGTTATTGCTCAAAAGTGCTGGCTCGCTTACTCATTGGCTATTCATTTTCCTGTCCATATAATAATAATAATAATAATGATCATTTATTGTCACAAGTAGGCTTCAATTAAGTTACTGTGAAAAACCCCTAGTCGCCACATTCCAGCGCCTGCTCGGGGAGGCCAGTACAGGAATTGAACCCGCGCTGCTGGCCTGGTTCTGCATTACAAGCCAGCTGTTTAGCCCATTGTGCTAAACTATCCCCTTATTAAGCACTACGCAGTGTTCATTACATTATTTTGCACACATAATGTCAATAAATTATTAAATCAATATGTGACCAATTTCTGAGAGCTCTTCTTGCAATACTTGTGTGAGTCAAGCACAGAGCTTGTTTTTCTCGACCGACGTTTCCCTTGCTACTCATGCCCCAGAGAGAGTAAGTTGGTCTGACAGACACCTATCAAAGATAGGGCAAATTTAAGATCTCTGGTTCTGAGGTCAAGGAAAATATATAATTGACTTAATACATTGAAACGATATTTTTGCTGAGTAGTTGGTCAAATTGAAATTAAGTAATTTTTCCAAAAGTTAAATTAGTTCCTCGTTATGCTGTTGCCCTCTTCCTCAGCAGTCCTTCAGGATTGAGACTGACTTGCTTCCACTCTAGGTTGAAGTGATCTAAAATGGCTGATGAATCCACTGTGCAATCTGTAGACTCTGACACAGGTGGGGGCAGGTGTGATTTGAACGGTTGACAAGGTGGGCTGTTTGGAGTTGTGTATGTTCCCTCTTATGCTTCATCTTTAACCCTGTATGTTACTGATGAAGGCTCCCGATATGCTCTGTGGCTACCTGAATTAACCCTTTCTAATTTGGTCTGTCACAAGCTCGTGTCTTCCATGAGTCAGTATTGAGGGAGTCCATAAAGCCTTTTCGCTGTCCACTTGGGAATGTCCTGCCGTGACCGAGCTCTGAGTAGAGCCAATTGCTTTGTGAGTTTGGTGCCAGACATGCAAGCAACATGTCGCGCACAGCGAAACTAATTTTAAGTGAGTGGCGCCTCGATGCCAGGCACGTTGGTTTGAGAGAGGATGCAGCTGTCGAATCACCTTTCTTGCTACCGGATTTGAAGCATCATATAAAGACATCGTTGGTGGTAATTCTCCAGTGCTTTGAGGTGCCTGCAGTCGGTTGTCTAAGTCGCCAAAGCATATAGAGTAGTAAAATCTTAAAACATCTCATTGAAGAGCTGATTTTGTTGCACCAACTGCGCAAAGATAATTTTTCCCCAATATGTAAAACACGCTCCTGTATTAATCATCATTATCTTGACATTGATTGACGTATCTTGGTGGTTACTAAAACAAAGCGTAATCTGGTTGTGCTAGACAATGGATCAAAAAACTGATCATGTCGGCAAAATGTAATTTGCATTTTTATCTTTGGAATATGTTCTTAAAACCATGGAGTGCTATGGAGCAGTACTTTTCAAGATTCTTTCTCTGTTAAATTCAAATGGAAAGCATATAAGCAGAACATTGCAATCAAAATCTAACTTTTAATAATTTATACACCTTGTAATATAAGTATCCTTTGCTGCCTCCCGTGCCTAAGAAAATTATATTTTTCCTTCACGAAAATAACACATCAAAAAGTATTCCAGAGCATGTTTGCAGTGGCCAATTCAATAAGATCCAAAAATTCTTGCAATGAGATACAATTTGCTGCCATTGACTTCATTGCTGTGAAAAATCATAGAATGTTTGGTTAAATCTCTGTTTTATGAAGAAGAATGTTTGTACTGGAGAATTGTGTCTGAAATGTACACAGTGGTATCGTGGTTAGCACGGCTGCTTCCCAGCACCAGAGATCCGTGTTTGATTCCGTACATTATGTAGACTGGATGACTGGGCATGGAGAGGCTTTGAATTTGCATGATTTGCATAAGAGAGCATGGGGTAGGTGCAGGGCATGAGTTGCATGTGGCTATAAATGGCCAAGGGGTTGGTGGAGGTGGTCATGATTGATATGGGGGCTATAAGGGACCCTGTGAGTGAGTAGAGGGCATGAGGTGGCATGTGGAGTGGGTGAGGGTTGAGGCTACAGGGCCTCCAACACAACTGAGACAAGTCCAAGAGAGCAGAGGTGTGCCTTCTAACTTGCCCACCTTAGAACATGGCTGCCCTTGTGGTCACCTATGTCCTGCTTTCATTGTCAGCTGGCCTGATTCTACCTCAAACATCCACCCCATCTTCTGCTCCACTCAAGCCAACCTAACGCCCTCTACGCATCCCTATGGCCCCTCATGCATTCCATGCCAATCTATGCAACTAATGAACCCGGTCCCTCATGCCCTCCATGTGAACCTATGCCCTTTGCTTACCCTCAGGGGCCTTGCTACCAGCCATGACATTGTCTACCCTCTGCCCACCCCATGGCCCTCTATTGTTCCTATCCAAACTTAGTGCCAACCCATGTCCCCCACTTACCAGCCTTAGCCCTTCAACACACCAGACCAACTGACCTAGTGCCCAACATTGGCAGATCTCTAAACCCATGCTGAGATTAAATAAAGTTCTTAAGTATCTATGGATGAATGCATTATTAAAATATTCACTATGTGTATATTCCTTTTATCCCTTGTTGGAATTGGAATTCATAGTCTGACTTGAAAGAGTTTATGAGCATTTGGATCCTTCAATCAAGCTATGAAATGGTAGGCACCCCACTGATAATGAATGGCTGTGAAATCATTCATGCAGCACAAATCTTCCATTGATCACACTCAGGCTGATATCAATGGACAGGTCGAAATAGCAAACACTTTCTTTAAGTACTGCATACAGTTTTTGTTTCTGACAAACATTTAAGGTCAGTTGTTTTAAATGCCTAGACAGCTTGGCAGCTCCCTTTAACAGCTCTGTTGACTGCTTCCTTACACAGCTTTCTTGACAATTCCTTTTGACAGCTCTCTTGACAGTTCCAATGAGATTTGCAGTCCAATGAGTTTGTAATTTTTACGCACATTTATGTCTACTTTTAATAATTCCAAAGGGCATATAACCTTTCCAAAAGGGTGCAGGACCTCCTCTGGGACAGGGACCACATCTACAAGGATACCTTACCTCGGCAAAGAACTCTGGCAGCTTTAGACTTTGTATAAACTGCACAAGACATGTTTGGATATCGTCCCAGCAAAAATCAGATCAGCCTCGGGCAATTGCATTTTAATACGTGCAGTGAACCACAAATGTGAAACTTAAAACCAATCCTGATTGCCTCCCCTACACTCCTGTTTGGGATCGGGGCTTCCTAATTGGGGCCGCCACCCATCATTTTCGTAATGATGGAGAGCCTCTCCACCTTGATGAACATTCAGGTCTTTTCTTCTTATTTTACAGATTCATTCAGACTGACTGTTTCAAAAAAGAATCTGTGTTTGCGGTTATCATGCATCGAGTTTTTTGGCTCAATTTGTAGTGAAGTATTGAAGTGCATGTGTAAAATCTAGTTGGGTTATACTGATTAGAAAATTTTGTGAAGTAGAATGAACAAACACAGGCAAGCTATGTGAATAATTCTATTTATAAAATATAAATAGGTGTAAATGGAGTTCCTCAATTATGTATTCTGTTTATACCAGAAAGATACATTGTGATTTTTTAAGTACTCAGCTGTTTCCTAATTACTAAACCACAAAGATGGTATCAATTTATTGTATAGAAGCTATGTTTTCATATATTTTGATATTATTTAAAAAACTGCACTTCTAAGAAAAGGGTAAGCACCCCTAAATAATATTGATAAGCATACAAACAAATTTTAATCTTATACTCTTGAGTACATGTGCATGGTTCAATCTTGCTGTCTTGTTAACATTTGCAACTGCATAAGTTTTGGTCTTCAATCGCCTGAACTATAATACTGCTTTAGTTTTCACCTGTGAACTTGCAACTTTGCATTAAAGTCTCATCTAGCAGATACTATTTGTGGAAACAAATAGCTGCAACTTACAATGGATGAATGTTCCATTGATGGTGGTGGTGAAGTGCCTTCTTGCAATGCTGCAGTCCATCTTGTGTAGGTACACACACAGGGCTGTTGGAAGGGAGTTCCTCAGACTTCCGTTGGCGGCCAGGGAGTGAGCGTTTGCATATTTGGTGGCTCCCACTCAAGGTGGATTTTTTCAGTCTATCCCCTGCCCAAAGGGCAAAGCATTTGAATGCAAGAGGTGCAGCAGTGGCTGGGAAAGATGTTAGGCCTCTGTTGTGACTGGGGGATGGATCCACAGATTAGGAGTGGGGCAAGAAAAAAAGAGTTGCTGAAGCAGTAGAGTCTTCGTGGTGTGCCACAGGATAAGATGGCGGCGGGCACGGGGGCTGCTCTGCCCGACCAGTGGTCAATGGAGAATTTCCTTAATGGACAGTTCTGCCATCAGAGGAAAGAGGCCCTGGAAGACCTGGCCAAGGTGGTCAGGGATCGAGAGAGTGGAACAGAGGCTGGGGTCACAGGACCCGGGGATCAAGAAAGTGGAGGAGGTGGTAGGGGAGCATGAGGAGCAGCGGGCCTCATTGATGGCTGAGGTGGAGGTGATACAGGATACCCAAAAGAAGCTGGAGGAGAAGATGGAGGATCTGGAGAATTACTCCAGAAGACAAAACCTTAGGATCGTGGGGATGCCCAAAGACATCAAAGGCGCGGAGGCTGGCACGTACATGGTCAAGATGCTGGAGAAGCTGATGGCGGAGGGGTATTTTGACCAGTCACTGGAGGTAGACAGTGCACAGGGTGCTGATGAGGAGGCCACCGGCGGGTGAGCAGCCAAGGGCAATTGTGGTGTAATTGCACCGCTTTCTGGACAAGGAGAAGATTTTCCGGTGGGTGAGGCAGACTAGGAAATGCATCTGGGAAGGGAACGAGCTGTGGGTGTACCAGGACCTGGGGCAGAACTGGTGAAGAGGAGGGCCGGTTCAACTGGGTGAAGGCTGTCCTCTTTAAAAAGGGTGTGAAGTTTGGAGTGCTGTATCCGGCCTGCCTCTGGCTGACTTTCCAGAAGTGGAGTACCATTTTTTCACATCAGAAGAGGCGATGGTGATTGAGGGGCAATGGATTGGGAGGAGAGTGAAAACACTGAACTTTGGAGGCGTTTACGCGCATGTTTGAAAAGTTTTTTTTCTTTTAAAAATGTTTTTGATAGCAGACTTTCTGGAGGGCAGGCTTTTTGTGTGGGACCATCGAGGGTGAGTGCACCTACTGTTGCTCTTTTACGGAGTATGGTTATGATGGGAGGGGAGTTGGGGTGGTTGGAATGTTGGAGGCGGGCGGGGACCACCATGCTAGCTGGCGGGTTGGGTAATGGGAGCGAGGTGGGGGGTTGCCGGGAGGCAGGCACAGGGATGAGGGGGTGGGGGGAGATGGTGTTGGTTCTTTGCTCAAGGGTCGGGAGGGTTGCTGACAAGGGTGTGTCTGGTGTGGCGCAGTTGGAAAAGGATCGATGATGGTGGATATCCAAGGGTGTACCTGGAGGGTCGCGTGACACGGGTTGGGAGCTGGCCCAAAAAGGGATATGGCTGATCAGCAGGACAGGTAGGGGGGCAGGGAGCCCTCTGACCAGGCTGGTCACGTGGAACATGAGGGGCCTGAATGGGCTGGTCAAACGGTCACATGTGTTCACGCACCTGAGGAGTTTGAAGGTGGACGTGGCCTTTTTGCAGGAGATGCACTTGTGGAAAGGATAGGTGGTGCAGTTGTTCCACTTGAGACTGGACATGAAGACGAGGGGGGTGGCGGTGTTGGTGAATAAATGGGTGGCATTCGAGGTGGGCACATTGTGTTGGATTCGCAGGGGAGGTTTGTGATGGTTATCGGAAAGCTGGATGGATGCCTGTGGTTTTGCTGAACGTTTATGTTAAAAAAATATTTTTTTTTAAAAGAAGGGAGTTCCTGATGAATATTGAAATACTTACCCCTCACATTATTGCCAATCTCTAACTTTGCTAGCCACATTGTATTGTAGAATCTTTGCAGTTGCAGACATTGGTCTTTTATGGTGTACTGTCTTCTGGCACAAGGTTGGAAGGCTGATGGCAATAAATCTGTTTGCAATCACCTGTGATGTTTGTGAAGATCAATATGTAGAATGAAGTGGCTAATTATGGCGAGGTGGGGGGTGGGGGGGGGGGGGGTGATAGAAGAAGTTGCCAGTGGATTGTTCAAGATATCTGCATGCAGAAAGAGGGTAGTGCAAAGTAAAAGAAATGGTGAAATGTGCACAATGAATTAACATGGATGCCAAAGGGCAAGTTGATTGAATGTATGGAGAAGAGAAAGATGTGAAGTGGTAGCCATCAACTTTGTCTTTCTTGATAAGGTCATTGAATATGTTGTGCTAAGGACATTGCTGATCCCATTTATCACCTCCTGACACAAGTATCTGAGACTATGTAGTCAGTACTTTTGAAGTGGGATTAGCAAGATCTTCTTGGTGCTTCTTAATTCGGGCCCTTCTTATTCCACCAGTGCAGCCCGATATGTCATTCAACATTGGACAAACATTTCTTCCAAATCTGAGCAGCAAACAAAAAAATGCCATCTCAAATATAAGTAATGTGAAAACATATGCATATTTCCAAAATGAGAGAGCCAAATAGGATGACAATTTTGATATGCAAGCAATGAAAGTTCTACTTCAACCAATCACAAAGCAAGTGCAACTTTAAGCTGCTGCAGCATACAGGCCTCCTCCTGGCACAAGGTAAGTGTTCAGTCATGTGTATGCTCTCCACTCATACCAGCTCTGTACTGATTACTTAAATTCCAAGAGCTGGATTTTCACCTGGGGCAGGAAGCTCAAGCTGGGAATTTTCCTAAATTGGGTGGAATCGGGCCCACAGCCTTTGGAGCCTGTTCAGAAGCAGTCACAGAGACAGGTCACTGACACGATGGGCTAGTTAGATGACTTGCCTTGTTTCCATGAGTCTTTAACCAAGTTATCCCTAACCCCCCCACCCACTTGCCCCCATGCCACCTCCCTGTCCCATGCCACTTCTCCATCGCCATAACCCTTTCACACCCCCATGCAACCTTCCTGTTCACTAAAGACGGCAAATCTTTGAACTTCCTCTTAAAACTGTCAATCACAATGTGAACCCTGCAAAGATATGTGGTATTTGTGTTTCTGAACTGTAGCCAAGTATTAATAATGGGTTCAGTTGTATTGACAGCCACTGAGAAATGTCAACTATGAAGTCTATTGAAAATGTGGGAACAGATGGCTGATGCTATTTTCTAGGCTTCAGCAGATTGCTTGTTCAGTCTACTACAAAACAGGTGTTTTACTCTGATAGTTGCAGCCTGTGTTTTTTTTTTCACTTTTAAAGGGCTGCAGGTTCAAATCATTTTCAGATTGTGACACATCAACAAACTTTATCCCCTCTTCGTGAGCATTTACGCCTCTTCCATAAAATCGCGATTCTGACATTGCAGGTTAAGGTTCTTGCGAACAGTGCAAATGGGGTCTATTTGAACTTGGCACTAATTTCAAATGGTCATGCTGATTTTGAGTTTCTCACCAGTGTGATTCACAGAATCCCCATTTCCCCCTTCCGGCAATAAAGAGATCTGCCGGGAATGCGGGTATGGCTTTGATCTGCCATTTTCGCAGGCTATTGGAGTTGGCCAACTGCATAAAGATCTGGGCCTGAGGGTTGGAGGCGAGTTAAGGTATGTTTTGTATCACTTTTAACTTGAAGGAATAGAGAAATTAAGGAACATTTTTCCCATGGTCTTCATCCATTACGGTTTGACAGATTTTGTTTTTGCATATAAAATTTGATATTTGTGTTGTAACACTGGAAAATATTCTGTGCATATTATTATGGAATTAATGGATTTGTTTTCTTCCTTGAAATTTGTGAACTCCAAATTGAAAGCAAAATAAATCTCTTCTCATGTGTGTTTCATTCTGCTGACAGTGAATATCTGTCAAATTTCTGTAAGGACTATAGGCTCCAGGAGGCTCCTACAGTATTTACAGCCTATGGTCATCAGGACTATGGTGGCTTTACCTTACAGTATTTACATCTTTTGATCTTCCAGATCAGGTGATGTATTTTCTCTTGCAAAAACCCTTGATGTCAACTAATACATCACCAAAAGGTTATAAAGTGAATATCCTTCCGAATTATATAGTTTAAATAGCTGCTGCTAAATTAGATCCCAAGGTAGATATGCTGGAATTTGTAACTTAAGCTCTTTGAAAAATATCGCTTGAGAGATCAACTTTAGGTACAATAAATAATGCAAGGAAATTGGCTGCACGATATTAGTAGAATAATCTATTGGGGACTGGGAAAACCAGGCACAAGAGAGAATTTAGAGCACATTTTGAAAGCTTCAGGTGTTATATTTGAAGTAAAGGAGCTTCTAGAACACCATGAAAGATTTATGTTGTGACCGAAGGTAAGGACTCGACATGTAGTCAGACAGACAGGATACAACGAGGTTTATTCTACTACTCCACAATATCATTCTCCCTCAATCTCCACTCCCCCTCAGGGTCCTCTTCTCCAACCTGTTCCCTGGCCGTGGTTTATATCCTGTGGGGGTTCCTCCAATTGGGAGGAAGCTCTGACCCCTAATCACTTGGCAAGTTCGTATTCCGAGGTTTTGGAGAGGAATCTAATACAATGTAGTTTCAAACCCCTTGGTGGTGGTGGTGGTGGTTGGGGGGGGGGGTTGTAACAATTTACAATTTGCTGTTTTTGGACGGGCACTTAGAGAATGAAATCAGAAAGGACAAGAGGATTTAATGTTCCTGTGCAGATCTGAAGACGATCCTTAATACTGCTATTTCACAATTGCGGGTTTCTTTCGCACATTTTACTTCATTGTAACTGGGAGCCATTTCTGAAAGGATTACCTGCTAATGTGTTGTCTGGGGTTGTGATTAGAATGTTTGAAACTGAGCTTCAAATGATATACTCACAGAAGCTGCAGAGAAAATTAGTCCATTCTGAGCCACCCCTTATATTAACAGGAAAAGTGATATGGGTAAATATTAAAACAAAACTGATTTTAATAATAATTAATTGTCACAAGTATGAAGTTACTGTGAAAAGCCCCTAGTCGCCACATTCCGGCGCCTGTTTGGGTAAGCTGGTACGGGACGCATTGCTGGCCTTGTTCTGCATCACAAACCAGCTGTCTAGTCTGCTGAGCGAAACTAGCCCTTAATTGTTTCTTCAAAGATTTCATAATTACAGCACTCAAGTAATTCCAGTAGAGCTGATCAAACTATCAAAGCATGATGCTGTCCCATAGTTCCACCCAAAGTACACAAAATTCCTTGGGAGGAGTGGGGCTTGTATGTAAATATAACGATTAGGTAAGCACACAGTGGAACAACAGCCTTGATTTTCTGTTTGCAATGACAGTGAAATTATCAATGTTCACCATTAGGGGCTGTTTAGCACACTGGGCTAAATCGCTGGCTTTGAAAACAGACCAATGCAGGCCAGCAGCATGGTTCAATTCCTGTAATAGCCTCCCTGAACAGGTGCCGGAATGTGGCAACTCGGGGCTTTTCACAGTAACTTCATTGAAGCCTACTTGTGACAATAAGCAATTTTCATTTCATTCATTAATACTCTAGTATCCACACATCCGTAGCTAAAATTTGAAATCCAGATATCAATTAGAAACCATTGCTTTGATGTGCACCTTTTTACACTACTGTTCTCGCTGTAAAAATGTTTGTGAAATGTTAAGTCCATTGAATGAAGCGTTTTTAATTACATACTTAAGTTATAATCATTGTGATCAGGTGGCATGGTGGTGCACTGGTTAGCACTGCTGCTCACAGCACCGAGTACCCTGGTTCGATCCCGCCCCCTGTCCCTGTCCGTGTGGAGTTTGCACATTCTCTCCGTGATTGCGTGGGTCTCACCCCCACAACCAAAAGATGTGCAGGGTAGGTGAATTGGCTACGCTAAATTGCCCTTTAATTGGAAAAAAAATTGGTACTTAACATTTTTTTTTAAATCACTGTTGATTAACTTCTCTGTATTTGAAAAACTTATTTGTGAAACTTATATTTTTGGAGTGCTAATTCTCTCCATTCAAAGATAATTCCACAGATATTTTTAAAATAAAAATGATTTGTTTCAAAGTTTGAAATTTCATCTTCTACCCTGGTCCCTTGTCTCAATTTGTATTTTGCTTTCATAACGTTCCAATGTGAAAACCAGTTTATTGCTTCCTGGTTTGCTATCTGTGAGAATCATTCAATGATGTGGCTGCTGAATTTACTAAAGGACTTTACTAGTTCTGGACACCAGAGATCTCCTTTTCCTCACACCAGAATGACAGGAATAGTGCCACAAAGCTCACGAGATATTGGGCAACTTTCTTCAGGTCAGCTGCAAGAACTGTCACTTCATTTGTGTCTGCGCAATCTGGGCCCACCAGGATGTAGCAATTTTCACCTAGTCTTAAAGAAGCAGAAAAATGCAAGTAATATGGCAAACAAATTCTGGCATACATTTGGGGTACTTTTCTGGAACAAATGTTGGAAAAAAAATAGTCAAAGGAAGAAACTATACTCAATTTAACAATTAATTAACCAGATTGAAGTAACAATCTGGTGAGGGAACATCTTGCGAGAAGTGATAACGATATGATTGAATTAAATTTGGGAAGAGAGCAAATCACAAACTAAGGTCTTAAATTTAAGGCAAACTGCAAAGGGGTGAAAAATAAATTGATCAGAGTAAACTGGGCTGAACCGTTAATGAGTCAACATGCTGACAACAGTGGATGTATTTGGAATACAACACAACCAATGTGTTAAAAATAAAAAGTATGAAGAAATACAAGGAACTTGGATCAGCAATACTGCAGGACTTGATAATTCGACCGATGTGTAAGATTTACAAACTTTGGTATTTAAATTGGATGTGAGAAACAAGGGGCGTCATTCTCCGACCCCCCCCCCGCCGGGTCGGAGAATCGCCGGGGGCTGGCGTGAATCCCGCCCCCACCGGTTGCCTAAGTCTCCGGCACCGGAGATTCAGCGGGGGCGGGAATCGCACCGCGCTGGTTGGCGGGCCCCCCCGCTCGATTCTCCGGCCCAAATGGGCCGAAGTCCCGCCGATAAATTGCCTGTCCCGCTGGCGTGGGTTAAACCATCTTTTAAACGGCAGGACAAGGCGGCGTGGGCGGGTTCTGGGGTCCTGGGGGGGGGGGTGCACAGGGCGATCTGGCCCCAGGGGGGTGCCCCCACGGTGGCCTGACCCACGATCGGGGCCCACCGATCCGCGGGCGGGCCTGTGCCGTGGGGGCACTCTTTCCCTTCCGCCTCCGCCACGGTCTCCACCATGGCGGACGCGGAAGAGACTCCCTCCACTGCGCATGCGTGGGAAACTGTCAGCAGCCGCTGACGCTCCCGCGCATACGCCGCCCGGGGATGTCAGGCTGGCGGGGCAACAAAGGCCGTTTCCGCCAGCTGGCGGGGCAGAAATTCCTCCGGCGCCGGCCTAGCCCCGCAATGTTGGGGCTCGGCCCCCAAAGATGCAGAGCATTCCGCACCTTTGGGACGGCGCGATGCCCGTCTGATTGGCGCCATTGTGGGCGCCAGTCGGCGGACATCACGCCGTTTCGGGAGAATTTTGCCCAAGGTAACTACAGACCCCATCAATTTAATATCAACCTATCATCAGAGACAATGCGACAAAGTATTAAGACAAGTGTGAGCTGATCAAAGGCAGTTCGTTTGCATTTGTATTAAGTCACGTTTGACTAATCTAGTTGAATGTTTATAGGCGGTCAAGAGTCAGGTGATGGTATCTATGGATGTGATCTGCAAGACCTTTCATAATCATTTAAATTTTACCAACTGACGTATTTATCTGTCTCAGTTAATTCCTCTATATTTGTTTGAAAACCTATTGTCATTTCCTTTAGCTTTTAATCTACAAAGTGTTTTCTCCTGTCCATTATACTTGGTATGATCAATCCATAGAAAATGTTGACTTTGTCCTAAGGGTGCCCGAAAAAAGTTTAGTTACTTCACTGAATCAATTATAAATATAAGCAGTGCTAAATAAGTCTACACTTCGTATTCAGAAGCTTATATACTGTTACTTAGCTTAGCCTTGTAATATTCTTAAGAGTTTCTTCCTTTTTAACTCCCTTTTGCCCCGTGTGCCTGCCTTCACTTGCAAAATCTACTTATCCCTAAGCTGATTAGCAGTTGCATTCCCCTCCCTTGTTTTAGTGTCTCGACTTAGAATATTTCATTAACTAAAATGTTTCTTCCTGTGTTGTTCCCCTTTTAAACTTTCTTCTGCCTCTGGTTTTCTGCTGCTGCTTTAGCAGTCTGGAAAGACTGCCGTTTGTCAATTTTCAGCACAAAAATCTCCAACCTGCAAAACAGTCTGATGTACCGTCAATTACCATGAGATGAGAAAGGTGAAACAATCGAGGCTTTATTGCACAAGATGTTGTGCCTCCTGCAGCTGGAACCAGAATGGGAGCAGCGCAGGAGAGCATACACTTTTATACGCTGCCTGCTGGGAGGAGCCAGCAGGCTGGGATTTACCGTTGTACCTGTAATACAGTATCAGTACCGTAATACATGCAATGTGCTACTAGTGGTGTTTACCACATTCACCCCCTGTTTAAAAAAAGAGCCCGGCAGGGGTGAAGAAAAACATTACAGATTGAGTCTGTCAGGGGCTCTGACCCTCTGAGGCGATCGCCTCAGTCCTGGTGGTGATGTGGGTGCCGAAGTGGTCACCTGCGACTCCGGGAGCGTGTTGTCCTCTTCTTCGTCATCCCTCAGTGGATCCCGTGAGGGTACGGATCCTGTTGGGGTGGGGGCTGCGGTGAGGTTCACTGGTGGGAGGGTGGGTGGTGCAGGGGTGAATGAGGCAACCTGGGGGGGGGGGGGGAAGGAGCGGTATCAGGTTGTGGGTTGTGGGTGGGGACCCAGCAGGTGCCAGGTCCCGGAGGGAGACTGTGTCCTGTCGCCCGTCGGCGTGTGCCATGTAGGCGTACTGCGGGTTTGCATGGAGGAGGTGGACTTTCTCAACCAAGGAATCCGATTTATGGCTCTGCACATGCTTCCGGAGGAGGACGGGTCCAGGAACTGTCAGCCATGTTGGGAGCGAGACCCCGGAGGTGAACTTCCTAGGGAAGGCAAACACGCGCTTGTGAGGGGTCTCATTAGTAGCGGTGCACAGTAGCGACCGGATGGAGTGGAGCGCGTCGGGGAGGACCACCTGCCAGCGGGAGACCGGGAGATTTCCAAACCAAAGGGCCAGCAGGACGGCCTTCCAGACTATCCCGTTCTCCCTCTCCACCTGCCCATTTCCCCGGGGCTTGTAGCTGGTCGTCCTGCTCGAGGCGATGCTCTTGCTGAGCAGGAACTGACACAGCTCATCACTCATGAAGGAGGATCCCCGATCGCTGTGGATGTCGGTGGGGAAACCGAACAGAGTGAAGATCCTGTGCGGGGCTTTGATGACGGTGGCAGAAGTCATGTCGGGACATGGGATGGCGAGAGGGAACCGGGAGTACTCCTCAATTACATTGAGGAAGTACACGTTGCGGTCGGTGGAGGGGAGGGGCCCTTTGAAGTCCATGCAGAGGCGCTCAAAGGGGCGGGAGGCCTTCACCAGGTGCGCTCAAACTGGCTGGCAGAGGTGCGGTTTGCACTCTGCGCAGACTATGCAGTCTCTGGTTACGGTCCTGACCGTGCTGGTCAACCATTCAGTCCATCCACTGGATGGGTTCTGGAGGGGAGTTGCGAGAACTATTTCTAAGGTGGTGAAAGTCCAGGTCAAGCCAAGTTGGGGGCTAGCATTATTTGGAGTAGCGGACGAGCCGGGAGTGCAGGAGGCGAAAGAGGCCGGCATTCTGGCCTTTGCGTCCCTGGTAGCCCGGCGAAGGATCTTGTTAGTGTGGAAAGATGTGAAGCCCCCCCAGTGTAGAAGCCTGGATAAATGATATGGCAGGGTTTATCAAGTTGGAAAGGATAAAGTTTGCCTTGAGAGGATCTGTGCAGGGGTTCTCCAGTCGGTGGCAACCGTTCCTAGACTATCTCGCGGAGTGTTAGATGAAGTTCGGTCGACAGCAGCAACCCAGTGGAGGGGGGGGGGGTGGGGGGTGCGGGGGAGGAGGGGGGGGGGAGGGGGGGGGGAGAGAGGAGGGGGAAACATCTCTTTTGGGGGGGGGAGGAAGAAGGAGGGACGCGGAAGGGGGTTTTTTCTGGGGGGCATCTGAGCAAGAAAATACATGAATGATCCGGAAAACTGATATGTACGGGAGGAATCCAATGTACAAAGTTCTGTATCATATTGATTTGCCATGTTTATGTCTTGCTATGCGAGTTTTCTTTTCTTTTTGTTACCGGGGGGGGGGGGGGGGGGGGGGGGGGGGGGGGGTTGGTTGTAAGGTTGAAAATTTTGTTAAAGAATTCTTAATAAACATTTTTTTAAAAACATTCAGTCCATCTCTCGCTGGAAGACCGAGACCCCATTGGTGACGCCGAAGAGAACTCTAAGGAAGTGATAGAGGCAGCCATCTGCTTTGAACACAGTGTATTGGCAGTCCTCCGGGTGGATGGGGAGCTGGTGGTAGGCGGACTTCAAGTCAACTGTGGAGAAGACTCGATACTGCGCAATCTGATTGACCATGTCAGATATGCGTGGGAGGGGGTACGCGGCGAGCTGCGTGTATTGGTTGATGGTCTGGCTGTAGTCAATGACCATCCTGTGCTTCTCTCCAGTCTTCACTACCACCACTTGTGCTCTCCAGGGGCTGTTGCTGGCCTCGATGATCCCTGTCATGATATTCAAACACACACATCATGATGGACACACTAACAGGCAAATCAGAGTACACAACACCACAACCAATCACAGACAAGAACACCAACCACATAAAAAGCACGAGCACGACACCTGGAGGTCAGTAGGTCTGGGGAGAAGGAAGCATGAAAGAGCTGTTGAAACACCACAAGCAGGGAGCCCCCCACGTGCAGAGTGCAAAGACCAAGTTGTAAATAGCAAGTTTAAATAAACAAGTGTTGTACCATATGCAACTGTGTTGGCTCTTCTGTGTGTTAGAACACCCAACACCACATGGTACAGGAGTGGATCGATACCTGCCTACCAACCTGCCATTCTGGACATGGACCACACCGGCAAACCGCAGCCGATGCAAGTCACGGGGAACCTAGGCACCAACTGGAAGCTCTACAGGCAGCGATTTGACCTGTACATCCGTGCCACCGAAAAACAGAATGTCTCGGATGATTCGAAGATTGCAATGCTCCTCTTCTACGCAGGCCCCCACCCAAATGATGTCTTTAATTCACTGGTGTTCGAGGAAGGCGAAAACCAGGCCAAATATGACACGGTCATCCTCAAAATGGACCAGCACTTTCAAACTGAAGTAAACGAAACTTTCGAAAGATACATCTTTCAGCAACGCCTGCAAGGT
The DNA here is from genome assembly GCF_047496885.1 of Scyliorhinus torazame. Lineage (NCBI taxonomy): Eukaryota > Metazoa > Chordata > Chondrichthyes > Carcharhiniformes > Scyliorhinidae > Scyliorhinus > Scyliorhinus torazame. Next base: position 92,022,072 of record NC_092714.1, on the reverse strand, counting down.
AAGGAGGAGCTTTTTCAACCCTTTTTGACGCACCTCCGGATTCTAGCGCAGTCCTGCGGTTACGGCACCACCACAGAGTCCATGATCAGGGACCAGATTGTTTTTGGCGTTGCCTCCAGTGGCCTACGCCAGCAGCTTCTTAAAATAAAGAGCCTCACCTTAGCGTCTGCTGTGGAAGCCTGTGTCCTCCATGAAAATGCGACCTGCCGTTTTGCCCGATTTCAGGCGTCCGAGTTGGCACGGAGGGGGTCCCCAGCCGTCGAATCGGCAAGCCAGGCCGCCCACGACGTTGAACGCATCCAGGCCGTCGATTTCTTCCCGCCCCACGGCCCGGACGACAGCGGCCGCTTCCCGCGCTTTTCGCGGTCTCCCGCGCAGGTGCGCGCCAAGAATAACGGCCACAACGAGGGACGCACTGCGCAGGCGCGCCCACCGCAAGATCGCACTGCGCATGCGCAGTGGCGCAACGAACGCCGTGACGTCATGACGTGCAGCAAGTGTGGAGGTCTACACTTAAAAGGGCAATGTCCTGCAAAATACCAACAGTGCAACAGATGTGCCATGATAGGCCACTACGCAGCCCGCTGTCGTGCGGCTCAACCCATGGATCCGGCGCATCCTCGACAACCTTGCACACGAGTCAGGACCGTCCAGCCCACGCATCAAGACTTCCAGTTAAGTGATGCAGATGACCAGGATGACTTCAGAGTTGCCGTCATTGATGTCAACAAGGTCAATGCCATCAATCCAGACGATGAGTGGTGTGCCACCCTGACGGTCAACCGATCGCGCGTCGCCTTCCGTCTGGACACCGGCGCATCCGCCAACCTGATTGCTTACTCTGCAGTCCAGGCCATGAAGGTCAAACCACTCATCACACCATCCCGGCTTAAGATGGTTGACTATAACGGGAACGTTATCCCGTCCGTAGGATCTTGCCAGCTACAGGTGACTCACAAGAGGTACACGGCCACACTCCCCTTCGAAGTTGTGGGCTCATCAAAGGACTCGTTACTGGGCGCACAAGCGTGTAAGGTCCTTCACCTGGTACAGCGCATCATGTCTCTCTCTCCAGATGAGATATCCGACTTCCCGGATGCTGAGTTCCACGCGAATCTCCATTCCCTCCTCGCTCACAACCAGGAGGTTTTTGAAGGCATGGGGACATTGCCACACACGTACAAGATTCGACTCAGACCGGACGCCATCCCTGTCGTTCACGCACCTCGCAGGGTTCCTGCGCCTCTCAAAGACCGCCTCAAGGCACAACTGCAGATTCTTCAGGACCAAGGGGTCCTATCCAAGGTCACGGAGCCCACGCCATGGGTCAGCTCCATGGTCTGTGTAAAGAAGCCCTCTGGCGAGCTCCGTATATGTATAGATCCAAAAGATCTGAACAACAACATCATGCGGGAACACTATCCCATCCCAAAACGAGAAGACCTCACCAGCGAGATGGCGCGAGCCAACATATTCACTAAATTGGATGCGTCCAAAGGATTCTGGCAGATCCAACTGGACCCGGCCAGCCGAAGACTATGCACATTCAACACCCCTTTTGGCAGATTCTGCTACAACCGGATGCCATTCGGCATCATTTCGGCATCTGAAGTATTCCACCGCATTATGGAGCAGATGATGGAAGGCATCGAAGGGGTACGTGTATATGTGGACGATATCATCATTTGGTCCACCACTCCGCAGGAACACATGCATCGTCTTCGACGTGTCTTCACCCGCATACGGCAAAATGGCCTGCGTCTCAACCGTGCGAAGTGTGCTTTCGGCCAGACGGAGCTGAAATTCCTCGGGGACCACATCTCAAGGTCCGGGGTCCGTCCCGATGCAGACAAGGTTAGCGCCATCACAGCCATGCCACGACCGGCTGACAAGAAGGCTGTCTTAAGATTCCTGGGCATGGTCAACTTCCTTGGGAAGTTCATTCCCAACCTGGCTTCTCATACAACAAACATGCGCCATCTCGTAAAAAAATCGACGGAATTCAACTGGCACCAGTCGCATCAGCAGGAATGGGAGGAGCTCAAGCACAAACTGGTCACGGCACCAGTGCTGGCCTTCTTTGACGCGACTCGCCCTACAAAGATCTCAACAGACGCCAGCCAATCTGGTATTGGAGCGGTACTCCTGCAAAAAGACAGCACGTCATCATGGGCCCCGGTTGCGTATGCCTCACGAGCCATGACCCCTACCGAACAGCGCTACGCGCAAATCGAAAAAGAATGCCTGGGCTTGTTAACTGGACTGGACAAGTTCCACGACTATGTGTATGGCCTGCCACGATTCACGGTCGAAACTGACCACCGCCCCCTGGTCAACATCATTAACAAAGACCTGAACGACATGACTCCTCGCCTCCAGCGCATCTTACTCAAACTCAGGAGGTACGATTTTGAACTGATCTACACTCCGGGGAAGGAACTCATAGTGGCGGACACTCTTTCCCGAGCAGTGAGCACACCACCAGATGCGGAGGGGTTCGTGCGTCAAATTGAGGCACACGTGACTCTGACAGCAGCAAATATGCCAGCTGATGATCCTTGTCTGGCCCACATACGCGCAGAGACGGCGACTGACCCTCTGCTGCAGCGAGTGATGCGCCACATGACGGAAGGGTGGCTAAAAGGGCAGTGCCCCCAGTTTTACAATGTGCGAGATGATCTCACCAATATAGACGGGGTCCTTATGAAATCGCATAGGATCGTCATTCCACACAGTGTGCGCCAGATGATTCTTCGTCAACTACACGAAGGCCACTTGGGTGTCGAAAAATGCAGACGAAGGGCCCGGGCGGCGGTATATTGGCCGGGTATTAATGAAGACATAGCCAACATGGTGCTCAACTGCACAACCTGTCAGAGGTTTCAGCCGGCGCAACCTCCGGAAACACTTCTACCACACGAGATGGTGACGTCCCCCTGGGCGAAGGTGGGTGTTGACCTATTTCACGCGCTCGGCAGAGATTACATTGTTATTATAGACTACTTCTCAAACTACCCGGAAGTCATGCCTCTCCATGATCTGACGTCGTCCGCAGTCATTGGGGCCTGCAAGGAAACGTTTGCTCGCCATGGCATTCCAAGGACTGTCATGTCAGACAATGGACCTTGTTTTGCCAGCCGTGAATGGTCGTCCTTTGCCGCAGCATATGGTTTCACTCATGTGACATCCAGCCCTCTGCATCCACAATCGAACGGGAAGGCTGAAAAGGGTGTCCACATCGCAAAGCGGCTCCTGTGCAAGGCGGCTGATGCCGGATCGGACTTTAACCTTGCCTTGCTGGCCTATCGATCGGCCCCGTTATCCACGGGCCTCTCGCCAGCGCAGCTACTAATGGGTCGCTCCCTCAGGACGACGGTACCTTCCGTCCTGGCACCGACAACAGACCATGAGGCGGTTCTTCGGGACATGCAACTGCAGCGTGATCGCCAGAAAGGTCGGTACGACACACGAGCGACGGACCTGCCCCCCCTGTCCTCCGGAGACAAAGTACGCGTCCATCAACCGTATGGTGGCTGGTCAGCACCGGCCGAAGTCCTCCGACAAGTGGCTCCCCGCTCGTTCCTGGTTCGCATGCCGGATGGTTCCGTGCGTCGCCGCAATCGGCGCGCCCTTCGCCGACTTCCACGTTCACAGCCACACAACACGCCAGATCCTCAACAGGCTTCCGAGGATGACTTTGTGGAGCTGCCGCACATCACGCCCTTTCCATCGCCACCCATGGCCATGCCTGCACAGCAGCCGGTGGTTCTTGATCCACCCTTAAGGCGGTCAACCCGAATTCGTCGCAAACCCATTAGAATGGACTTATAATACAGTTCATATGTTTAATAAGTTGGACAATTTTACATGATAACCTGTTGTTGTTTATCGTTCCAGATGTCGTCTGACTGGACAACTGTTCAAAATTTTTTTTCTTCTTCTCTCGTTCGCATTTCTGTTATGTTATGGTACAACTGGATTCATGTGACGCACTCGACATCGCCCCATGTACATAGTTCCGTCATAGACACATGCTGCACACGACACACACACACTCTTAGATGCACTCACGTCACGATCATATTTATTACCACGTAGGCACATATCTTTGTAAAAAGGGGGGATGTCATGATATTCAAACACACACATCATGATGGACACACTAACAGGCAAATCAGAGTACACAACACCACAACCAATCACAGACAAGAACACCAACCACATAAAAAGCACGAGCACGACACCTGGAGGTCAGTAGGTCTGGGGAGAAGGAAGCATGAAAGAGCTGTTGAAACACCACAAGCAGGGAGCCCCCCACGTGCAGAGTGCAAAGACCAAGTTGTAAATAGCAAGTTTAAATAAACAAGTGTTGTACCATATGCAACTGTGTTGGCTCTTCTGTGTGTTAGAACACCCAACACCACAATCCCCTCCCGCAGAGGCCATTGGACCTCTGACCTGATGAAGGTCCTGTCCTGGGCACTGTACCATTTGCTCCTAGTGGCGACGGGCTTGCAGTCCGGGGTGAGGTTTGCAAACAGTGAAGGTGGATCGACCTTAAGGGTCGTGAGGCCGCAGACGGTGAGGGGGGCAGGAGTCCACCGAATTTCTAAGCAAGGCTTTGGACGTGGCATTGAAAATCAAGATCTAGTAACAGGGCAGCGCAGACATGGGGGAGAACGTAGAGCTTGAAGTTGCTGAAATCTACGCCCTAAATGGTGAGGGTCACGACACAGTACCCCCAGATTTCCATGGAATGGGATCCGGAGGCTAGGGAGATTTTCTGGGTGACGGGGAGTACCAGGAGGGAGCAGCGCCTTACCGTAGCAAGGTGGATGAAACTCTGTGCTCCCGGAGTCAAAGAGGCAGGTCGTCTCGTGCCCATTGATCTTCACCGTCGTCGTAGCGGTCGCGAGGTTGCGGGGCCGAGGCTGATCCAGGGTGATGGAGGCGAGCTGCGGAAGATGTTGGGAGTTGATGGGCTGATCAGTAGTGGCAGAGGTATCAGCGGGCAGCGAACGGCCCGACGAGCAGGGTCCTGAGGCGCGGTCCAAAATGGCGCCGAAGATCGCGGCACCCAAGGGGCGCACATGGCAGGCGGTGTTATAGATGGCGGCGCCCACAGGCAGCACGTGGCTTGTGGTGGGGAAGATAGCTGCACCCATGGGTCACACGTGGCTTGTGGCGGAGAAGATGGCGGCGCCCCTGGATCACACGTCGGGGGTGTAGCAATGCCGGGCCTGGAAACAGCGGCGACCGACCGGGCCTAGCAAACAGAAACGAAGGGGCCCTTCTTCCTGCAGGTTGCAGGTCGCGCTCCGCACCGATCAGCGCTGCCTGGGATGTTTGCTCTGGCTGCAAAAATAACATTTGGGCCCTTCGGAGTTGGCTGGCTGCCGTGCGTCGCAGGCTTGCGGTGTATTCGAGTTGGCAGCTAGTGGGGCCCACGATACCCATGAGGGTGCCGCACGGTTGGAGGTGTAGGCCTCCAGATTACGGGAGACCACTTCCAGGGAATTGGTAAGCTGCACAGTCTCTGCAAGATCGAGCGTACCCTTTTCCAGTAGCTGCTGACGAACATACATAGACTTAAATGCCCGTTACATAAGCGTCTCTGATTAGTAGCTCGGTGTGTTGGGCTGCCGAAACTGCCTGGCAATCACAGTTCCTACCGAGAATCTGTAGAGCCCGCAAGAAATCGGCCAGAGTTTCCCCCGGGAGTTGCCATCTCGTGGCCAGGAGGTGCCTGGTGTACACTTGGTTCACCGACATAATGTACTGTCCCTTAAGTAGCGTCATCGCTTCTGTGTAGGTGGGCGCATCCCGGATGAGGAGAAAAGTTTGATGGCTCACCCATGAGTAGAGAACTTGGAGCTTCTGTGGGTCTGAGAGTTCTTCAGTGGCTGCTCTGAGGTAGCCTTTAAAGCAGGCGAGCCAGTGCTCGAAGGCGGACATTGGCTGCGTGAGGGCCCAGCTCCAGGCGATCAGGCTTGATTAGTAAGTCCATCTTTTAAAATCTTGTGCAATAAATTGATGTACCGTCAATTACCACGAGACGAGAATGGTGAAAAAGTTGAGGCTTTATTGCACAAGATGTTGTGCCTCCCGCAGCTCGAACGAGAATGGGAGCAGCGCAGGAGAGCATACACTTTTGTACGCTGCCTGCTGGGAGGAGCAGAAGGCTGAGATTTACCGTTGTACCTGTAATACAGTATCAGTACCGTAATACATGCAATGTGTTACTAGTGGTGTTTGCCACACAGTCCAAAATAGAAGCTTAGGTGTGGAAATTACAGTGCCAGTATGAACTCTGTACACGGAATGATCCATGCACCAGGGTTCTCTTGGATTACTTGGGTTCTCTCGTATGAGATGGGGCCTCGCGCTCTTCCTTTTTGTGGTGGTCCCATGTCATGTCCCGCCCCCAATGGCGTTGAGGCCCCCCTGTGGTGGTCGAGCCCCACCCCCAATTACATCAATACCCTCCTGGCCCTGCCCACCCTCAGTTAACACAATGGAAGGCAGTGAAAACAAAGATCTCACCTCACCACTGGGCCTTGAGCCTCGCCCCTCGATAACTGGCTCGATGCCTGGATGAAGCTGCTGGTTATCTGGCCTGGAAGCTTCTGTTCTTTCTGGTTGATTGTCCGCCTTCCTCAGCCCTGGCCTGGAGATTGAGAGTCGCCCCACTGCTCCCCTCAATGGCCATTGACCAGCACCTCTTTGTCACCTTGCTTCACATGTGGGCACCCCAATATTAGGTACCCCATGTCCTCACACCTGCCTCTGACTGCCTGCCAGAGATAATGTCCGAAATCTGGATACTGCTTTGCATCGTTACTCAATGAAAGTTCAGAAATTTCGCACCAACTCGGATCTCCTAAGTCTACACCATCTTTCAACATCTGGCAAACTGTTTCCCTGCTCTAGAGGGGAATCCACCAATCGGAGCCTGATATTCTGTATTGCCTGGTGATCAGCAAATTTAAAGCAATGAATGCTCTGATTGGTGTTATCACCACAACAGTCACCGCTCCGTATGAACAAAGAACAAAGAAAAGTACAGCACAGGAACAGGCCCTTCGGCCCTCCAAGCCCGTGCCGAACATGCTGCCCGTCTAAACTACAATCTTCTACACTTCCTGGGTCCGTATCCCTCTATTCCCATCCTATTCATGTATTTGTCAAAATGCCCCTTAAATGTCACTATCGTCCCTGCTGCCACCACCTCCTCCGGTAGCGAGTTCCAGGCACCCACTACCCTCTGTGTAAAAACCTTGCCTAGTACATCTCCTCTAAACCTTGCCCCTCGTACCTTAAACCTATGCCCCCTAGTAATTGACCCCTCTACCCTGGGGAAAAGACTCTGAGTATCCACTCTCTCTATGCCCCTCATAATTTTGTAGACCTCTATCAGGTCGCCCCTCAACCTCTGTCGTTCCAGTGAGAACAAACCGAGTTTATTCAACCGCTCCTCATAGCTAATGCCTTCCATACCAGGCAACATTCTGGTAAATCTCTTCTGCATCCTCTCTAAAGCCTCCACATCCTTCTGGTAGTGCGGCGACCAGATTTGAACACTATACTCCAAGTGTGGCCTAACTAAAGTTCTTTCCAGCTGCAACATGACTTTTCAATTCTTATACTCAATGTCCTGGCCAATGAAGGCAAGCATTCCGTATATGCCTTCTTGATTACCTTCTCCACCTGTGTTGCCCCTTTCAGTGACCTGTGGACCTGTACACCTCTATCTCTCTGACTTTCAATACTCTTGAGGGTTCTACCATTCACTGTATATTCCCAACCTGCATTAGACCTTCCAAAATGCATTACCACACATTTGTACGGATTAAACTCCATCTGCCATCTCTCCGACCAAGTCTCCAAAGGATCTAAACCCTTCTGTATCCTTTGACAGTCCTCATCGCTATCCGCAATTCCACCAACCTTTGTGTCGTCTGCAAATTTACTAATCAGACCAGTTACATTAACTCCAAATCATTTATATATACTACAAATAGCAAAGGTCCCAGCACTGATCCCTGCGAAACACCACTAGTCACAGCCCTCCAATTAGAAAATCACCCTTCCATTGCTATTCTCTGCCTTCTATGACCTAGCCAGTTCTGTATCCACCTTGTCAGCTCACCCCTGATCATGTGTGACTTCACCTTTTGTACCAGTCTACCATGAGGGACCTTGTCAAAGGCCTTACTGAAGTCCATATAGACAACATCCACTGCCCTACCTGCATCAATCATCTTTGTGACCTCTTCGAAAAACTCTATCAAGTTAGTGAGACACGACCTCCCCTTCACAAAACCATGCTGCCTCTCTCTAATCCGTCCATTTGCTTCCAAATGGGAATTGATCCTGTCTCGAAGAATTATCTCCAGTAATTTCCCTCCCACTGATGTAAGGCTCACCGGCCAGTAGTTCCCTGGATTATCCTTGCTACTCTTCTTAAACAAAGGAAGAACATTGGCTATTCTCCACTCCTCCGGGACATCACCTGAAGATAGTGAGGATCCAAAGATTTCTGTCAAGGCCTCAGTAATTTTGTCTCTAGCCTCCTTCAGTATTCTGGAGTAGATCCCATCAGGCCCTGGGGACTTGTCTACCTTAATATTTTTAAAGATGCCCAACACCTCGTCTTTTTGGATCTCAATGTGACCCAGGCTATCTGCACACCCTTCTCCAGACTCCAAATCCACCAATTCCTTCTCTTTGGTGAATACTGATGCAAATTATTCATTTAGTACCTCGCCCATTTCCTCTGGCTCCACACATAGATTCCCTTGCCTTTCCTTCAGAGGGCCAACCTTTTCCCTGGCTACCCCCTTGCTTTTTATGAATGTGTAAAAGGCCTTGGGATTTTCCTTAACCCTATTTGCCAATGACTTTTCGTGACCTCTTCTAGCCCTCCTTACTCCTTGCTTAAGTTCCTTCCTACTTTCCTTATATTCCACACAGGCTTTGTCTGTTCCCAGCCTTCTAGCCCTGACAAATGCCTCCTTTTTCTTTTTGACGAGGCCTACAATATCTCTCGTTATCCAAGGTTCCCGAAATTTGCCGTATTTATTCTTCTTCCGCACAGGAACATGCCGGTCCTGAATTCCTTTCTACTGACATTTGACCACATGTCGGATGTTGATTTACCCTCAAACATCCGTCCCCAATCTACGTTCTTCAGTTCACGCCTAATATTGTCATAATTAGCCTTCCCCCAATTTAGCACATTCACCCTTGGACCACTCTTATCCTTGTCCACCAGCGCGTTACAACTTACTGAATTGTGGTCACTGTTCCCGAGATGCTCCCCTACTGAAACTTCTACCACCTGGCCAGGCTCATTCCCAATACCAGGTCCAGTACAGCCCCTTCCCTAGTTGGACTGTCTACATATTGTTTTAAGAAGCCCTCCTGGATGTTCCTTACAAACTCTGCCCCGTCCAGGCCCCTAGCACTAAGTGAGTCCCAGTTAATATTGGGGAAGTTGAAGTCTCCCATCACAACAACCCTGTTGTTTTTACTCGTTTCCAAAATCTGTCTACCTATCTGCTCATCTATCTCCCGCTGGCTGTTGGGAGGCCTCTAGTAAACCCCAACATTGTGACTGCACCCTTCTTATTCCTGATCTCTACCCATATATCCTCGCTGCCCTCTGAGGTGTCCTCCCGTAGTACAGCTGTGATATTCTCCCTAACCAGTAGCGCAACTTCGCCACCCCTTTTACATCCCCCTCTATCCCGCCTGAAACATCTAAATCCTGGAACGTTTAGCTGCCAATCCTGTCCTTCCCTCAACCAGGTCTCTGTAATGGCAATCATAGTTCCAAGTACTAATCCAAGCTCTAAGTTCATCTGCCTTACCCGTAATACTTCTTGCATTAAAACATATGCACTTCAGGCCACCAGACCCGCTGTTTTCAGCAACATCTACCTGTCTGCTCTTCCTTCGAGCCATACCTGTATCCAATATCCTGGGAGGGAGGTTTGCTACTACTCTTCGGGAGGGTTTAAACTAATTTGGCAGGGGAATGGGAACCGGATTTGTAGTCCAGCAACTAAGGTAGCCGATATTCAGGACGCCAAAGCGTGTAATGAGGCAGTGGGGAAGGGAACACTGACAAAGGAGAGTATTTGCAGGCACGGAGATGGGTTGAAGTGTGTATACTTCAACGCAAGAAGCATCAGGAATAAGGTGGGTGAACTTAAGGCATGGATCGGTACTTGGGACTACGATGTGGTGGCCATCACGGAAACTTGGATAGAAGAGGGGCAGAAATGGTTGTTGGAGGTCCCTGGTTACAGATGTTTCAATAAGATTAGGGAGGGTGGTAAAAGAGGTGGGGGGGGTGGCATTATTAATTAGAGATAGTATAACAGCTGCAGAAAGGAAGTTCGAGGAGTATCACCCTATTGAGGTAGTATGGGTTGAAGTCAGAAATAGGAAAGGCGCAGTCACCTTGTTAGGAGTTTTCTATAGGCCCCCCAATAGTAGCAGAGATGTGGAGGAACAGATTGGGAAACAGATTTTGGAAAGGTGCAGAAGTCACAGGGTAGTAGTCATGGGTGACTTTAACTTCCCAAATATTGAGTGGAAACTCTTTCGATCAAATAGTTTGGATGGGGTGGTGTTTGTGCAGTGTGTCCAGGAAGCTTTTCTAACACAGTATGTAGATTGTCCGACCAGAGGAGGGGCAATATTGGATTTAGTACTTGGTAATGAACCAGGGCAAGTGATAGATTTGTTAGTGGGGGAGCATTTTGGACATAGTGACCACAATTCTGTGACTTTCACTTTAGTAATGGAGAGGGATAGGTACGTGCAACAGGGCAAGGTTTACAATTGGGGGAAGGGTAAATACGATGTTGTCAGACAAGAATTCAAGTGCATAAGTCGGGAACATAGGCTGGTAGGGAAGGACACAAGTGAAATGTGGAACTTGTTCAAGGAACAGGTGCTACGTGTCCTTGATATGTATGTCCCTGTCAGGCAGGGAAGAGATGGTCGAGTGAGGGAACCATGGTTGACAAGAGAGGTTGAATGTCTTGTTAAGAGGAAAAAGGTGACTTATGTAAGGCTGAGGAAACAAGGTTCAGACAGGGCATTGGAGGGATACAAGATAGCCAGGAGGGAACTGAAGAAAGGGATTAGGAGAGCTAAGAGAGGGCATGAACAATCTTTGGCGGGTAGGATCAAGGAAAACCCCAAGGCCTTTTACACATATGTGAGAAATATGAGAATGACTAGAGCGAGGGTAGGTCCAACCAGCGGGAGATTGTGTATTGAGTCTGAAGAGATAGGAGAGGTCTTGAATGAGTACTTTTCTTCTGTATTTACAAATGAGAGGGGCGATATTGTTGGAGAGGACAGTGTGAAACAGATTGGTAAGCTCGAGGAAATACTTGTTAGGAAGGAAGATGTGTTGGGCATTTTGAAAAACTTGAGGATAGACAAGTCCCCCGGGCCTGACGGGATATATCCAAGGATTCTTTGGGAAGCAAGAGATGAAATTGCAGAGCCGTTGGCAATTATCTTTTCATCCTCACTGTCAACAGGGGTGGTACCAGGGGATTGGAGAGTGGCGAATGTCGTGCCCCTGTTCAAAAAAGGAACTAGGGATAACCCTGGGAATTACAGGCCAGTTAGTCTTACTTCGGTGGTAGGCAAAGTAATGGAAAGGGTACTGAAGGATAGGATTTCTGAGCATCTGGAAAGACACTGCTTGATTAGGGATAGTCAGCACGGATTTGTGAGGGGTAGGTCTTGCCTAACAAATCTTATTGAATTCTTTGAGGAGGTGACCAAGCATGTGGATGAAGGTAAAGCAGTGGATGTAGTGTACATGGATTTTAGTAAGGCATTTGATAAAGTTCACCATGGTAGGCTTATGCAGAAAGTAAGGAGGCATGGGATAGTGGGAAATTTGGCCTGTTGGATAACAAACTGGCTAACCGATAGAAGTCAGAGAGTGGTGGTGGATGGCAAATATTCAGCCTGGATCCCAGTTACCAGTGGCGTACCGCAGGGATCAGTTCTGGGTCCTCTGCTGTTTGTGATTTTCATTAATGACTTGGATGAGGGAGTTGAAGGGTGGGTCAGTAAATTTGCAGACGATACAAAGATTGCTGGAGTTGTGGATAGTAAGGAGGGCTGTTGTCGGCTGCAAAGAGACATAGATAGGATGCAGAGCTGGGCTGAGAAGTGGCAGATGGAGTTTAACCCTGAAAAGTGTGAGGTTGTCCATTTTGGAAGGACAAATATGAATGCGGAATACAGGGTTAACGGTAGAGTTCTTGGCAATGTGGAGGAGCAGAGAGATCTTGGGGTCTATGTTCATACATCTTTGAAAGTTGCCACTCAAGTGGATAGAGCTGTGAAGAAGGCCTATGGTGTGCTCGCGTTCATTAACAGAGGGATTGAATTTAAGAGCCGTGAGGTGATGATGCAGCTGTACAAAACTTTGGTAAGGCCACATTTGGAGTACTGTGTACAGTTCTGGTCGCCTCATTTTAGGAAGGATGTGGAAGCTCTGGAAAAGGTGCAAAGAAGATTTACCAGGATGTTGCCTGGAATGGAGAGTAGGTCTTCCGAGGAAAGGTTGAGGGTGCTAGGCCTTTTCTCATTAGAGCGGAGAAGGATGAGGGGCGACTTGATAGAGGTTTATAAGATGATCAGGGGAATAGATAGAGTAGACAGTCAGAGACTTTTTCCCCGGGTGGAACACACAATTACAAGGGGACATAAATTTAAGGTGAAAGGTGGAAGATATAGGAGGGATATCAGAGGTAGGTTCTTTACCCAGAGAGTAGTGGGGGCATGGAATGCACTGCCTGTGGAAGTAGTTGAGTCGGAAACATTAGGGACCTTCAAGCAGCTATTGGATAGGTACATCGATTACGGTAAAATGATATAGTGTAGATTTATTTGTTCTTAAGGGCGGCACGGTAGCATTGTGCATAGCACAATTGCTTCACAGCTCCATGGTCCCAGGTTCGATTCTGGATTGGGTCATTGTCTGTGCGGAGTCTGCACGTCCTCCCCGTGTCTGCGTGGGTTTCCTCCGGGTGCTCCGGTTTCCTCCCACAGTCCAAAGATGTGCGGGTTAGGTGAATTGGCCAATGATAAATTGCCCTTAATGTCCAAATTGCCCTTGGTGTTGGGTGGAGGTGTTGAGTTTGGGTAGGGTGCTCTTTCCAAGAGCTGGTGCAGACTCAAAGGGCCGAATGGCCTCCTTCTGCACTGTAAATTCAATGATAATCTATGATTAATCTAGGACAAAGGTTCGGCACAACATCGTGGGCCGAAGGGCCTGTTCTGTGCTGTATTTTCTATGTTCTATGTTCTATACTGGCTCTATTCCCTAGTTCTCCCTCAATGCTTTCACCTTCTGACCTATTGCTCCGATACCCACCCCCCTGCCATACTCGTTTAAACCCTCCCGTGTGACACTAGCAAATCTCGCGGCCAGGATATTTATGCATCTCCAGTTTAGATGCAACCCATCCTTCCTCTACAGGTCACACCTGCCCCGGAAGAGCTCCCAGTGGTCCAGATAATGGAAACCCTCCCTCCTACACCAGCTGTTTAGCCACGTGTTTAGCTGCTCAATCTTCCTATTTCTAGCCTCAATGGCACGTGGCACAGGGAGTAATCCCGAGATTACAACCCTAGAGGTCCTGTCTTTTAAATTTCTGCCTAGCTCCCTGAACTCCTGCTGCAGGACCTCATGCCCCTTCCTGCCTATGTCATTAGTACCAATATGTACAATGACCTCTGCCTGTTTGCCCCACCCCCAGGCTGGGTCCCATGCTGCAGCGCTGTGTGTTTCGTTGAAAGGCTACCTCTGGTCAGGAATCTCCAGAAACTGAAGATTAATCTCCAGAACAATGCGATGAGCAATCCTGGGAAAATATAATAGGGCTAATTAAAAAGAAAGCAATTGTTTATTATGGATAGGTTTGTTTTGTCGGTATAAAAGGCAGAAATATGCTTTTTTGATCAAGAATTGTCCCTTTGATAGGTGAAGGGGCTGCTGAATCTTGAATGTGACAGGATCAATGACTGACTCACTTCATTGATAATTTTTAAAAAAAAGTCCTTTAGTGCCCAGGATAGTTGCCTCAATGAATTTAGAAGTGGGACAAATACCTGTACAATTTAAGCACAGGTGCTCATGAACTTTATTCCAGATTTATGTCTGAAACAGGTGTAAGACAAATCAGTTTCTACCCCAAGATCAGCCATTTGCTACAATAGCATTTTAAAATGTGGATGAGAAAATGCTGAATGGTGAACTGCAGAGATCAGTGTGGAGACCCTGACTGTTTCTAATTCATTACGAGCAACTTGAATTCCACAATGAGTGCAAACTGATCAAATCTATGTGGTTACAGACTGGAGAGTAGTGGTTAACAAAGAAGGTGAATAGAACAGTGGCATATAACATTTAATATGGATGCAAAAAATGTCTTTTAAATAGAATTAAACATAATGGGCACGATTCTTCGTCCTGACAGCCCCATTTTCAAGCCCCCCCTCCCAGCCGTCAGCAGCAGGATCCTCCCTTCCGGCAGCTGGCCAATGGGATTTCCCATTGTGGCATCCATGCCACCAGGAAACCCATGGGAGTGGGTGCGCTGCCAGTGAGGTGGAGGATCCCGCTGATGGAGAATCCCGCAGCAAAACTATCCATAAACGGCATTAGCATAGCTGTGGGGAGCTGAGAGATGTGTGGAGTATATGCAATTTGTCTTCTTAACATCAACAACCTCTGAAAAGCATCTAGTAGCATCATAAATTGAGTGGTGAATTATATAACAAAATCGATAGGATATCCATCAGCAGTAGTGAGGTTGAAACTGTGAAAATAACATACATTCCACACATGTGTCAGGCAGTGCCCATCTACAGTGAGAATGAGCAGAAATAATTTCCCTTCAGCGTTTAATGGCATTGTCATTACTGAGTTCTTTGCTACCAGCATTGTATTGGGAGCTGGGAGTCACTATTGACCAAAAGCCGAACCTCACTAGCCACATAAGTGATATAGCCATTAGAGCAGGTCAGAGGTCAGGTATCTTTCTATGAGTGACTTGTCGCCTGACCCCCTAAAACCATGGTCTTATGTGTAATGCACAAGGAGTGTGATGGAATACCCTTTGGTTACACAACTAGGTAAGTTTACAACAATGTTCAAAGCTCAGCACGATACAGGACAGAGCTAGCCACTTGATCCCCATCCCATCCTAAGGCTGCAAAATTCATTCCTTCCACCATTAAATAGTGTGGTTGTAGTATGTGCTATCTACAGTAGGATATTAATAACCCATAATAACCCATAAAGGGTTCTACAGCAATGCCACCCAAACCTGTGACCCCAACAACTTAAACAGTTAAGGCTGGCATGTGCACAGGCACACCAGCATTTTTCACAGAATTTTATAGCTGCCAGAACAAAATCATGGCGTTATGTCCCTTCGCAATATTGTGCGAACTTTCACCACACAATATTAACAACTCAAGAAGGTGATCCATCATCTTGCCAGAGATATCCAACTACTCTTTCATTATTAAAAAAGGATCTTTGCAAGGTGACTTTATGGGGTGGGATTCTCTATGTGGAGGATCATGTTCTCCCGCCAGAACTGAATTGCAACCGGTTTCCGATCTCTCTTGAGAGCTCACACTGGCAAGCAATTCTGTGTTCCTTACCATGCATATTTATACATTTTGAGTGGGCGGCCCGACAATGAGGTCCTCAGGCCAGTCAAACCCCCCCCACCCATACCGCAAAGCAACCGTGAGCAACCCCTCCCCCTGCTCCCCCCCTCCCCCCCCCCCCGCACCGGACAGCAGCCCCTCACCATCAGATTACCTGGGTGCCCCCGTACCCCAAGTATGTGGGTGACCTGCCCCGCCCCCCACCCACCAGCGATCCCTGTGATAGGGAGACTTCCCAAGGGACCACTGTAACAGGGGGACCCCGACAGGGGCCCATACCTAAAGGGACCCCTCATTCCATACAGTGACCCACCACCCCCATCCCAAAAAATGAGAACAACGGTCTTGAAGCTAGAGAGCAGTCCAGACAGGGACAGTGAGACGCTTTACAGCTGTAAAATTTACCTTGAAGCTCCATTGTCCATTCCTCCAAGAAGAGCAGCTGTGACCTGTGCCTTGTTCACACAGACTCATTAGCTACAAACCATTCATACCTTTCCAGTAGTGGTCTGTGATTGACAGCTTGTTAAAACCATCTACAGCTTTGATCCATTCATATCCTTTCACACTTCAGTGGTCCAGGTGGTGAAACACCAATGTTTACAAACATCCACCACATCAAAGAGAGGTAAGTGCATTCCAATCACTTAAGCATATGATTGCATTGCACTTGCCTCTCTTTGATGTGGTCAATGTTTATAAACATCGCGTTTCAGCACTTAGACCACTGAACCATGAAGGGAGATGAATCAATCAAAGCTGCAGATGGTTTGTAGAAGCTGTCAATTACAAACCATTGCTAGAAAGCTGTGAATGGCTTGCAATGAATGGATCTGTGGGAACTAAGCAGGTCACAGCTGTTCTTGGAGAAATGAACACCTGGAGCTTCAAGGTAAGTGATAGAGCTGTAATTCTTTTCACTGCCCCTGTCTGGACTGCTCTCCAGCTTCCAGACAGAGGTCTCTTTTCTGTGGGGAGGTGGTCATTTTATTCCGGAATGCTTCTCGGGGTGTCCATATTACGGAGGCCCCTGTGGGGGCGATGCCTTTGTTCAGGGGGTCCCTGAGGAGAGACCCTATTACAGTGGTCCCTGGAGTGGTTCCCCCTATTACATGGGTCCTTTTGGGGGGGGGGGGGGGATCTCTCCATTCCAGAGATCCCGGGGTGTACCCCTATTACAGAAGTCTCTGTGGCGGTCCCCTATTACAGGGGTCCCAGTGTGAGGGGGGCTTCGGCAGGGCTCAGATGGTCTCTACTAGCGTGGCACTGGCATGGTGGACCTCGTGGAGGGGTTAACTCCTTTGGGGGGGTTTCCCCCTTGTCCCACCTCAAAATCCACCGTGCCACGGCCACGCTGGTAGGGACCACAAGTGATCTGCGCCCAAAGTATTCCCGCCGCAGGGACTGGAGAATCATGGAGAGCCAAAGCACAAAGTGCTGGGCCTGCTGAATGGATGCAAATGGGCCATTAAGACCCATTTGCATTCATTTACATCCCCCGCCGGCGCACACTTCGTTCCTGCCAGCAGTGGCTGGTCGGAGTATCGTAATCACGTTGGCAACCGGTTTCGTTACTAATTTTGCCCCGCCTCCCTGTGCGGGATTCTCCACTAATGGGGCTATGTCCCCACGCCCGCGAAAAAACGCATGTGAATCACTCTGGACTTACCTGGATAAAGTCCAGAGTGGTTATCCTACCTGAAGAGTGGTAGCAGGGCCCCCGGAGTGCTCCTCACAGCTCCAGCTGCTGATACGGGGCCCTGCACTTTCGGTCGGGGGTCCACCCATGCGCACGGCAGTGGCCTGTGTAGGCCGCCCCACGTGACATGGCCGATCCGCAACACGGACCGGCACCAAGAAGATAGGCCTCCCCTGATCGCGCGCGCCTCTTTCAATGGTCCCCACCCGGCGCTGCGTTGACCGCGCATGCCCGATTGCTGCCTATTCTCTGGGGAAGGGAGAATCGTGGGAGTGGCATCAGAC
Source organism: Scyliorhinus torazame (assembly GCF_047496885.1). Classification (NCBI taxonomy): domain Eukaryota; kingdom Metazoa; phylum Chordata; class Chondrichthyes; order Carcharhiniformes; family Scyliorhinidae; genus Scyliorhinus; species Scyliorhinus torazame. The sequence goes on along the minus strand of NC_092714.1, from coordinate 92,004,360 downwards.
GCCCATTCTCCGCGCCGAGTGTGGTTTCGGCACGGAGGCTTGGAGAATCACACCCACTATTCTCCTGCCCATCGGGGAACGCGATCCATGCTTCCTGGGAAGGAAAATCATACCCATGATATGTAGTACAGAAATGTTAAAGCAAGAAGTACAGTTCAGTGGCAGCATACGCTATCCTCAAATGCTGAGGTCAGTGCACAAATATAACGATAAGTATAGTTGATATTAGGATGTTGAACTGCAAATTTTGAGTATTGCGTTTATCACGCAAAGGCTCTTCTAACTGCAGTTTGCAGTTGCATTCTGTTATGTACCTTGTATGCTTACTCAGTGTTTATTGTAATAGTGGTAATTTAATTTATTTTCAACGGGGCTGCATGTACCAAAATGTACCTCAATCTGTACCAAAATTAATGTTCATTACTGGCTCTGGTAGATTTGACAAACATACTGTTGGAAATTCTATTTCCTTTTCTCACAGGACTTGATTTCTAAATTAATTTCTTATTTCTCTGCCTTTTCTTGAGGCTTAGATCAGTTTGATAAAAATTTGATAACATTTTCGTAATAGTTTTGGATCTGAAACTATATTCTGAAATTGGTTCCATGCAACTTAATCCTTTTGAAAAGAACATGCTTTTTTTTATAACAGAGGAGTAAAGATAAAGGTAGGAATCAAAAGAGTGGGAAATCACCAAAGGGTGATCAGTAGCTTGGGTTGAGGTGTCTTTTAGGGATCACCTTAAAGGTGGAGAGTGGGGAAGGAGTCCCAGAGTATGGGATTTAGCTTGGAGGTATGACTGTCAAGAGTCCAGAGTCACAGTCGGATTACATTTTGGAGTGCTATGTGGCTGCAGGTGGTTACATATGCTTTTCCAAAAGCCAGTTAGCGAAGGACAGAACTGGAGCCAATCTTCACAAGCATGCACTGCCTCACCCCACAACCACTGTTTCAGTCTGAACCAATTTATAGGGGCACAAATTCATATCTACCACCGATATCACAACAGTTAAGGTACAATGAACAGATTTATTCTCTTTATAGAAGCACTGATTTTCATTCATACACAACCAACATTTCAAAACAAATTTCTGTGAAAAACATTATATTGCAAGATGATCCTCTGAGATACCTTCTTCATAAGTGCATTTAGTTCTATTCCAGAGTTTGTCTACATCCCCTTTCGTTCAAACGTATTATCCCTTTCACTCCTTTGTTTGACAGGGTTTTCATGCATCCTTGTCAGACTCCAGCCTCCCACCCTTGAATGATTCCCTGTCCTCCTCCATCTGCTGCCTTCCTTCCCCATTGCCCCCTTTCTGTTCTTCTATTTCTGAACACGGCGTTCTGCCTGAGTGTCCTTGTGGACAGTGTTGTGAGTCAGTGGGAGCAAAACATTAATGCACTCTGGGTGCAATACTGGTCAGTGTAAGAAAGTGGAGGCTTGCAAGAGGACAACGCACAGTGGTGTCCTTCTGAACAACGCAGACAAAGAGCGGGAGGAGACCAACCCTACGTGTGGCGTACATCGCAACACAACCGGCATAGTGCTGTGACTGGTCAGTTATGTATGTTGCACTCACCTCAAAAGTTGTGAATGAACTGTGGTCTGCCATGACAAGCCACTCCTTTTCTTTAAAAAAAAATAAATTTAGAGTACCCAATTAATTTTTCCAATTAAGGGGCAATTTAGTGTGGCCAATCCACCTAGCCTGCACATCTTTGGGTTGTGGGGGCGAAACCCACGCAAACACGGGGCGAATGTGCAAACTCCACACGGACAGTGACCCAGAGCCGGGTTTGAACCTGGGACCTTGGCGCCGTGAGGTAGCAGTTCTAACCACTGTGCTAACATGCTGCCCTCGAGGCCATTCCTTTTCAAACAAGTTTCAGGCCGATATAATTTCCCCTTGGTATGTTGCAAAATTGTAAGTCATCACAAGATTCTGGCACGCAGCTGTTTTATCAAGCATTCATGAGATCGTAATGAATGCAAATGGGGCTCACACCACTGGACAGTGGGATAACCAACCCGCCATTGGCAGAATTGCAAACATTTTTTATGCCAGTGTGTTTGTAATTTTTAATCTGCCACTGGATCCTGTGCTCCCGCCCGCCACAGTATATATGTGGTGGGTAGGATGGAAAAAATTGTTGCACAGTTTCGGAATGACTGTAGCTTAAGGTGGGTGGGAGATGAATGTGGGTGGAAGATGGCTGTATTAGTTCGGAGAACATTGATGTGTTCAAGGGAGGCGATAAAAGCATGAAATAATCGCAGTTGCCTTCATGTTATTCTAGTCCGTCCGAAATATGCTTACAGGTGGCTTTTTTGTGTAGTTCAGTCAGAGTTTCCCCTGTTTGTAACAATTTTGAAATGCTTCATGAATATCTGTTATAGGACTTATGAGAAAATCCATGAAACTCATTTATATTTTACAACCTGATCAAGTATTAGTTTTCAGATTTGAAACTGCAGTCTAATAAAGACAAGTTTTTCAAACTCATAAAGTGGTAACGGCATATTATGGAAATGTTTGGCCTTCTACAGTATGGGATGTCGGTTTGTTGACGATGTAACCTGCCTTGGAGGTAAATTTGTTTATATACAAACATCTTCATATTTCAAAGACAAAAGCAATATAAAACCTGCCTAGAGCATGCTCTTTATAATTTTAATCCGTTTTATTTTGTACAGGGTGCAAAACCGCATATTCCAATAATTTTCTGTTGCTTAAGATCTGACTGGGTTTGTTTGTCACTTAACTAAACAATATAACCTTCTTGGATCTATAATTTTTAGCCATAGAAAAATCTTCCTTTTTGCTGCTGGATGTTAGCATGTTTATTAACTATTGGGGGTGATTTTGAGCCCACACTAGCCGTCCGCAGGATCGTTGAGGCGGCCGAAAGACCTGACAGGAATCGGGAAATGTGGTTCTTGCCGGAAAGATTGCATTTCATGATTTTCCTGCCCTCACTTGCGATTTCACAAGCTTCATGCCCACAATGGGTGTGAACCACATTTGAATAGATTTCCATGTCTGTCAATCAATGGCAGGGGAAAGGATGGAGATGACTTTTCTACCTTCAGAAGCAGTTTCTTTTTAAAACAGCTGTACAATAAAATCAGAGCAAATAAATAAAATGACAGCAGAGGGTTTTTGTCATTCTTCAAGACATTATGGTACTTTTGCCATCTGTAAAAGTACTGTTGTAATGCGTGTGAACAATTGCAAATTTCATAGATTTCATAGAATTTACAGTGCTGAAGGAGGCCATTAGGCCCATCGAGTCTGCACCAGCCCTTGGAAAGAGCACCCCACCCAAGCCCACACCTCCACCCTATCCCCGTAACCCAGTAACCCCATGCTGGTCAAGTATTTGTCAATTCCTTTTGAAGTGTGTCTTTGCATCTGTTTCCACCACCACCACCCGGTCAAGTAGTGCATTCCAAATCCTAACGACTTATTACGTATAAGTTTTTCATCATATATCTAGTCATTTGACAACCATCTTCAATCTATGCCCTCTCGGTATCAACTCCTCAGCCAGTGGAAACAATTTCTCTTTAACTACTTCATCTAAATAATTCATGACGTAATTGTTTCTGCAAACATCCCCCCCCCCCCCACCGATATTAAACTGACTGCCTTAATTGCCAGGTTATGTTTCTTCCCCCTTTCGAGCAAGGGTGCAATCTTTACAATCCTCTAGCCTTTTTGCAACATCCCTATATTTAAGAAGGATTCGAATATTGTGGCCAGCACCACTGTAATTTGTACACTTGTCTCTGTGGCCTAAGATGCAGCCCATCTGGATTGTGTGACTAATTCATTTTAACCACTGCCAGCCATTTTTAGTCCTTCCTCCTTTTATCTATTTTTATTGAATACAGTGTCTCAGCAAACTCTTTGTTGATTCTAGTTCCTCTTTGATTATGCCCTCTGGTCCGAGGCTCTCCAACAGGAGGAAACATCCTCTCAGCATCTACCCTGTCAAGCCCCTTGAGAATCCTATGTCTCAATAAGACCACCTCTCAATATTTTAAACTCCAATCTACCACCTTTGAAAGCTTTTTTCGCCGCCTACCGCAACTGAAGCCCTTTTAAATGTTCTGCAGGTGGACCTGGGACTCTTTATTGACAATGCCTCATTGTCCTTTGGAGGTTCCCTTTTAACGCAAGGTGCCCAATTATGTGTAATGGTCTTTGTTCAAACCATGGAGAGAAGCCCACCCTGATGATCTTCTAGCATGCAAAGGATTGCTTTCTTTATCTCAATCTGTACTGCTTCCCTTATCAGTTACACTGGATTCTCCCAATTTGAGACAAAGGATTTAATTCTCCGGAAAAATTTCCAAGTGTGGTAGCGAGCGGGAATTGTCGTGAGCTGTCAGACACTTGGCCCAGCGAGGCCGGCAACGCAATTCAACACAAATTGTCCACTTAACGACACCTCACGGGCTTCTCACCGCAAATGAAGGCTCACCCGCTGAGTCGCCAGCACCGCACTCGCCAGCTTTCTGCTAACAAGGTTCAGCAGCACTTGAGCTGTACTTGCTCAGCCAACACCCACCAGCTGGCAATAATGGTGCTGAGGGGACCAGACCCAAGCTTCAGGGATACTGACCTGGGCAGGCTGCTAGATGCCGTGAAAGCCAGGAAGGATGTCCTGTTCCTCCGTGGGTTCCGGAGTGTCAGCCACAAGGCAGCCAGTGCTGCCTGGGATGAGGTGGCGGCATCTGACAGCTTGGAGAGTGACCAGGAGGACTGGCCTCCAGTGCCATAAGAAGTTCCCAGCCTGATGCTGAGCCTGTGGTACGGAGGTGCTCGGAGCTGATGGAGATGATAGAGAGCAGCTGGGACATTCAGGGGGAGATGTCAGTATCACTCCAGCAGATCCATAGTCGCTTGGAGGAGTATCGGAGTCTAGGACACAGTGGATGGCCATGGGTGGCACCGAGGCCAACACTACTAAACTGGCAACTGCAGTGGAAAGCCTGGGGCAGTACATCAGCACCATGAGTGAAGGTGAACAAGGCATCGCACAGTCGGTGACGGCCATGGCTGAGGGTTTCGGCAGAATGTCCGACTCGCTGGGGTATGTCACCCAACCTGATTATTGCATTTCCTTTTCAAAGTACTTTATAATATTATTTTCAAAAACACCTTGGGCGGAATTCTCTGTTGGCCAATGCCTGAATTCCGAAACGCGATTGGGTGGAGAATCGGTTTCGACATTGAAATTGCTGCGGGTGCCGATTTCACGCCAAATCGCAATTCTCCGTAGCTTCGACAGGAGCGTCAATGCGGTCCAGAACGCACATACAGTAAACACCATTTGCATATCATTAGTGGGCCCGGCCCCGTATTCTCCGGTACCTCCTCGATTCTCCGCCTCTGATGGGCCGAATTCCCGACGGCGAAGTTCCCTTGTGCTTTTAAAAATCGTGAAACCGGCATGGTGGCTGACGAGGGAGAGAAGGGGGGGTATGGAAAGTGTCCAACATCGTCATAGTTTGCTGACAGTTGTGCCACTGGCCGGGGGGCTTCTGCCAAGGCCGGGCGGTGTGGTGGGGGTTGGCTGGGAGGTGGGCGGTGGGGTCGGGGTGGACGGGCACAGAGCACCATTGCCGTGGCCTGCAAGGCAGCCATGCAGCTGTGCATGCCGCTGACTGCCCACTGTGAATTTAGGGCCACAGGTCGTATGGGTGTCCCCCCAGGACACCCTCTGAGGTGGCCTCTGGCGCCAGCCTATCCATCAACGGAATGGGCACACTCCAGTGCAACTAGTGCCATCTTGTTGTCTGGGATGAATGTGTTGTGGGGACTGAAGTGTGCAATGCAGTTGCAGCTCGTCAGCCTCCCAAGTGTCAGTCATGGACCTGGTGAATCCGGCACCGTTATTCATTGGAATCAATTGTGTTCCATGTGACGCTGGTGCTAGCCCATCCACAGTCATTGAATCAGCCCAGGTTCAGCACCAGTTTTGCTTTAGTGGAAGTCCACGAATCCTGCCCTGACATCAGTGCTTGGTCTCAGGAATGGAGAATCCCGCCCCACCTATTCTATTTTCACACATTGGTTAACTTACACATATTAGCAAACAGCTCTACAGTGCAGAAGAAGGCCATTCAGCTCATAGATACATAGATACATGGAAGACAGGAGCAGGCGGAGGCCTTTCAGCCCTTCGAATCAGCTTCACCATTTATCACGATCATGGCTAAGCATCCAACTCAATAGCCTAATCCTGCTTTCTCGCTTAACCTCATCAAGTCTGCACTGACCCTCTGAAAAAGCAGTGTACCTGGGCCCACTCCTTCCCCCTATCACCATAACCCCACCTAACAACTTATTTCGACTGTGGGAGGAATCCGGAGCACCCAGAGGAAATCCATGCAGACAGTGGGAGAACGTGCAAACTCCACATAGGCAGTCACCCAAGTCCGCAATCGAACCTGAGTGCCTGGCATTGTGAGGCAGCAGTATGAACTGTGCCTCGATACCACCCATCCATGCCAATGGAATACCCCAGTCCCATACACTTGAATTTTGCAAACGACCTCTTATATGGGACTTTATCAAAAATAGTTGTGTATTTCATTAAATCTTGTTTTGCCTCCAACCATCCATTTTCTTGTGGACATTTTGCTCTGATTCAACAGCTGGGGTGTTTTTTTTTAAATGGGATATATCGTGATCTTGCCTCTCTGTTGGTTGGCATTGTTCCTTAAGGAGGGTGTTTTCTAAGTGTCCTGGCCAATATTCTTCCTTCAACACCCATTTAAACATATTTACTGTTCATTCATTCTCACTGTCTAAGATGTTACTATTTCTAAGGAAAAATAATCCAGTAATTTGGAAGCAGAGAAATTATTTGATATGGAAACGTAGAAGTATGACTAAGGTGAATAAAGTTGTTTGAAGTTGTCTTAAAACTACATTCTACATCAGATATCTGTGTTGGCTCAGTGGTACATATGAGTTGGGTCATGTGTTTAAGGCGAAGTCCAGAAATATGAATACATTAACTCTAATGCTAGCTACAGAACATGTGTGTAAAGAGCTCTGTCACAGTGACGTCGCTCGCCGAATGGAGATGAGTATGAAGCATCTGTTATGGGTCAGGGTTTAGAGAATCCCAAAGTCTATCATGAGTTCACCTGACCCACAACTTTTAATAGATTGTGGTATGGGGAGCGCACAGCCCACTCTACAAGAGTGATACATCAGAAATGGAAAAGTTCTTTTTTAAAGCAAAACAATGTTTATTCTATGAACTCAAGTTAACCTTTTTAAAACAAACAGTGAATATCTTAGCAACTAGTAAATCAAATACACCACCCAAATAATACAACACTAAGTAATCTGTATTCTGTTCTTTTACACCCAAAAGACTTAACAAACCTTTAAACATAAGCACATCAGAGTTTACAGTCACTACTGAAAACATTTATAATTCTTCTGAATTCACCAAATGATCCAGAGATAGTCCTTCATGGCAGAAAGCTCAACAATACAGCTGCTTTGGCTGACTTTAGCTGCAACACACTGAAAAGCGAAACCAAAAAGACAGACGCACCCAAGCTTTTCTCAAAGTGAAAATAAAAAGCAGAGCCAGAGCTCAGCTCCACCCACACTCTGACATCACTGCAGTAACATGAGCAGCTAACCATTTCTTAAAGCGACATTCTCATGACACATCCCTCCAAGACAAAAAAATAAACCATCAATTTCACGATGGTTTCATTTTTCACCCTTTCACCAAACTTTAAGAAATGCACACAGTAAATATACTTTATCGTTGCAAAAAAACAACACACGCAAACAGGTATAATAATAGTCCATGTTTCTTTTGTCGTTCTTCCTCCAACTGAAATCCTTCTCGATTAACAGTCTTGTTGAACAGGAAGGTCTCTGCACGATCCGTCCATTTTTCTACGCCTCGGTATTTCTCTTTAAAGTCAGATACTTTAGTTCAATCTGATCACAGAGTCCCTTGCAATTCTCCAACACAGGAGCATTGGTTATCACAGCTTTCAGGCTTTCAAAGGCCTGTCGAAAGTTCGCTGTCCATTGAAATTTTCTAAGTTTCTTCAGCAAATCCACCAGTGTAGCAATCGTGCTACAAAACCTTTTTACAAATGTTCGATTAAATCCACTCATGCCAAGAAATCGCATTATTTCCTGTCGTGTCGAGGGTATTGGAAACTCCCCAATAACTTTTGTTTTCACCTCCCGTAGGACCATTCAACCCTGTCCGATTGTATGGCCAAGGAAAGTGACTTGGGCTTTTCCAAATTCACTTTTGGCTAGGTTTATCACCAAACCCGCCTCCTGAAGTCGATCGAATAACTCCCTCAGATGTTTTAAATGTTACTTCCATGTCTGGCTGAAAATTACCAGATCGTCGATGTATACCGCACAATTGGGTAATCCTGAAACAACTTTGTTAGTTTATTTTTTGATGTTTTTATTCTCCATTTTCACATTTTCCTTCAAAATTTACACCCCACCCACAAACAGTAAACGGTAACAAATACAAAATCAATCCCCTCAACAATACCAACGATCCCATCCTCCCACCACCCAACAACGGCCCACCTGTCAATATGTGCATCCAATAAAACAAACCCTCCCATGGTGGCAACAAAAAAACAAAGGAGAAAAAGAAAAGGAGTCCGGGACCGCCCATGATCACCATTGACCTATAGAGTCCACTCCCCCCCCCCCCCCCACCCACCCTGCACTCAACGCCCTCCAACCTCTGAAAGAGTACCGTACATGATACCCAAGAGTTGTACCCCCCCCCCAGTCTCCAACTCCTCCCGTCCACTGCCTCTTGTAAAACTCCTCCCCCCCAACCTTGGTTCCTTCCCCCCAACTTTCCACCCCGGCTAGACCACTCGGACCCTGTTCTGCCAGGCTCCGATGGCTGCAGCCCCTCTCCCCACCTCACTCCCGTTCACTGGCCGACTTAAACCGGCCAGCGTGGAGGCCCCCGCCCGGGTCCCTTTTCCCCTTGCTCGGCCCTAGGAAAGCCCAGAAATCTCCTTTTAGCACACCAACCCCGCATATCCCCCTACACCCCAAAGAGCCCTCATTTCGAGTGAAAGTCCCATCACTTCCCTTGTCCAAACATATACAACATTGGCTCCTTTAGCCCATAAACCCGCACGCAGTGAAACAAAAAAGAAGAAAATACAGTCATGAGGTTACATCGGCACATGGCCATTTCTCAATTTCTCAGTTCTGCCACAGTCCTTCTGCCTTTGCAAACTCCTCCCCTGCTACCGCCATCCAAAAGAAAATCCCTGAGCTTGTAAGTCACCCTCAGCTTCGCTGGATATACAATGCCGCACTGCACCTTGCTAATGTACAGTGCCCTCTTCACCCGATTGAAGGCAGCCTGCCTCCTCTCCAGCTCCACCGTGAAGTCCTGGTATACACGTATAACAGCTCCAGCCCACTGCACTACCCGCTTCTGCTTGGCCCAGCTCAGGACCTTCTCCTTCACACTGTACCTACGGAGGCACCGAGTCACTACCCTTGGCGGCTCACTCGCCTTAGGCACAGGCCTCCACAACCGATGAGCCCGCAACTTTGTTAGTTAACCGTTGAAATGTGGTTGGGGCGTTTTTGATGCCAAATGGCATAACTTTGAAATGGTATATACCATCTGGAGTCACAAAAGCTGAAATCTCCTTCGCCCTTTTGGATAAAGGTACCTGTCAGTAACCTTTAAGTAAATCCAATTTGGAAATAAAAGCTGATTGTCCCACTTTCTCAAGCAATCCTCCAAAGGTGGGATAGGATAAGAGTCCGTTCTTGTAACTGTATTAACCTTTCTATAGTCCACACACAACTGTTGGGTACCGTCTGATTTTGGTACCATCACTATGGGTGAGCTCCATGGCTGCAACCCACTTGAATTATGCCAATTTTAAGCATACTCTCAATCTCCTTGTTAACCTGTGCCAATTTTAAAGGGTTAAGTCTGTATGGATGTTGTTTGATTGGAACAGCATTTCCCACATCTACATCATGTATAACCATTTTAGTACTTCCCAATTTATCTCTACGAACTTGCCCATGTGATATCAATAAATCCTTCAGGTCAGTCTGTTTTCCCTCTGGAAGGTAACTTAACAATTCATCCCAATTTTTAAGAATATCCTCATTTTCCAATTTAATTTGAGGTATGTCAAATTCACAGTCACCTGGATTTGTTCGTCACTTTGAGTTAGAATCATTAAAACCTCCTTTTTCTTTCCTTCCCTTTCAAAGTACCTTTCAAGCATATTCACATGACACACTTGGTGAGTCTTCCTTCTATCTGGTGTTTTTACCACATAATTCACCTCATTTAATTTGCTTTCAATCTGATAAGGTCCACAAAACCTAGCTTTTAAAGATTCACCTACCACTGGTAACAACACTAACACTTTATCTCCACTGGCAAAACTACGAACTTTGGATTTCTTGTCCGTGACCCGTTACATCACATTTTGCGCAACTTTCAAATATTATCTAGCCAATTCACCTGCTCTATTTAATCATTCCCTAAAATTTGACACGTAATCCAATAATGTAATTTCCGATTTCTCACCCACCAATTTTTCCTCAATCAATTTAAGTGCTCCTCTTACCTCATGGCCAAAAATTAGTTCAAAAGGACTAAATTTGGTTGACTCATTAGGTGCATCCCTAATTGCAAACAGCATGAATGGAATTCCTTCATCGCAATCCTCTGGATAATCTTGGCAATAATCCCTCAACATTGTCTTTAATATCTGATGCCATCTTTCTAACGATCGTTGCGATTCTGGATGGTACGCAGTTGATTTAAATTGTTTTATTCCTAAACTATCCATAACTTCTTTGAATAACCTTGAGGTAAAATTTGATCTTTGATCCGATTGTATTTCTGTGGGTAGTCCATATCTCGTAAAGAATTTAAGTAATTCCTCCACAATCTTTTTAGCTGTAATATTACCTACTGGAATGGCGTCTGGAAACCTAGTAGACACATCCATTATCGTCAAAAGATATTGATTCCCACCTTTCGTTTTAGGAAGCGGACCTACGCAATCAAATAGGAGCCTTGTAAAAGGTTCCTCAAATGCTTGAATGGGTATTAAGGGTGCTGGTTTTATCACTGCTTGAGGTTTCCCTATCACTTGACATGTGTGACATGATTGACAAAATTTAACAACATCTTTATGTAGTCCAGGCCAATAAAAATGTTTCTGGATTTTAGCTTGAGTTTTCCTTATTCCCAAATGACCTCCCACTGGTACCTCATGTGCAACTCGCAACACCTCCTTTCTATACCCTACCGGCAATACTACTTGATGAACTTCTGCCCACTTTTCATCTGCCTGCATATGTAAAGGTCCCCACTTTCTCATCAAGACATCACTTTTACGGTAATAACACTCAGATACCTCTTCCGTATATGCTTTCTGATACATCCGTTTTTATTTCTACATCTTTCTGTTGTAACTCCGCCAATTTTCCTGAACTAAAAATATCCACCTCATACTCCACCTGTTCTTCTTCTTTTTCAACCATCTGATCAAAAATTGTTTCTGATAATTGCACTTCAACTTCATCTTCACTCTTCGATTTCTCCTCTTGTCTTAACCTGTGACTTTGCGACCTTGTTACTACACAATCTGGAAAAATCCCAGGATATTCGTCCTTCAACACTTTTTCCACTGGCTTATCAACCACATTAGGAATCACTCCCACTTGCAATCCAACTATATCATTACCCAAGATAAACTGTATTCCTGGACAAGATAGTTTCTCTGTTACTCCTACTATCACTTCACCACTCTTCACTGGACTTTCCAACCTTACCTTATATTGAACGCTACTCCTCTCACCCTGAATTCCACATGTTACCACCTTTTCAGGCAACATTCTTCCCAGCCTACATAACTCCTCATCTCTTACCATTAAAGATTGACTAGCTCCCGTATCTCTTAAAATTGTGACTTCTTTACCTGCTCTTCCTGATTCACATGTAAACTTTACCCACACAAGTAAATTCTTTAAAGACGTCTGGCACCTTCTTATCAATCACCTCTTGATCAGGCTGTACAATCTATTGCACCTCCTTCGCTTCACTTGGGCTTTCCTTTACCACTTTAATAAACCCCACTGTCTTATCCTGTTTTACCACATCAGCCTTCCCAGTGCTTTTCTTTAGTCACCAACACTGCAACTTTACATGGCCTAGTTTATTACAGTGAAAACATTTGAAACTTTTCATGTCTTTTCCATGCTCCTGGATTTCTTTTTTAGTCTGAGGTATACTCTCCTTATTATCTCCCATCAGATTACCTTTACTTCTACCACTTGAGTATTTCTCATGTCCCCAGTTTCTATCCCTCACAGGCTGAAACTGATGTCTGAAAGCAAGCTTTGATTTATGAACTAATTCATAATCATCTGCCATTTCTGCTGCTAATTTCGCAGTTTTAACCCTCTGCTCTTCCACATGAGTTCTCACTACATCAGGAATTGAATTTTTAAACTCCTCCCAAAGTATAATTTCTCTGAGAGCTTCATACATTTGGTCTATTTTTAACGCCCTTATCCACCTATCACAATTACTCTGTTTGATCCTTTCAAACTCCAGGTCTGTTTGACCACATTCCTTCCTTAAATTCCTAAACCTTTGTCTGTAAGCTTCAGGCACTAATTCATATGCACCTAAGATGGATTTTTTCACCACTTCATACGTCCCAGATACCTCATCTGATAGTGATGCAAACATTTCACTAGCCCTACCTACCAGCTTTGTTTGAATCAGTAATACCCACATGTCCTGTGGCCATTTCATTTGTTTGGCCACCTTCTCAACTGAAATGGAAAAAGCTTCTACCTCCTCGTCAAACCTTGGCAATGCTTGGACATATTTAAATAGATCCCCACCAAGCCTTCGACTTAGACGCTCTTTCTCATTATCCTCCTCACTATTATCTAACTGTACATTTCCCTTTATGCCTGCCAATTTTAACTGACTGTCATGTTTCATTGCAATTTTCTGAAGTTCAAATTCTCTCTCTTTATCTTTTTCCCTGATCTGTACCTCCCTTTCTCTTTCTTTTTCCTCTCTATCTCTTTCGTATTCAAAATGCTTTAATTCTTTCTCATGTTCCATTTGTTTAAGTTGTAACAGAATATTTGCCATTTCCAGTGAGTCAAACTGTATCTCAGGCAACTTTAAATTCTTAGCCACCACCATAATTATCTCATCTTTTCGCATTTTGTCAGGTAAGGTTAACTGCAATGTTTTTGCCAAATCTAACAGTCTGCTTTTAGTCTCTGTCCGCAAGGTACTGCATGTGACCTTCTCCACCCCAAAAACGTCAGACCCTCTGAAAGAGCCATTGTCCACAACACACACCCTACATAAACTGCAATACCACACCTGAAAAGCAACCACAATATGCTCACCCCTCACTGTCTTTACGTTCACTAAGCCAATCCAATAGATAGACTTTTATCCCCCTCGAGCCCCCAATTGTTATGGGTCAGGGTATCGAGAATCCCAAAGTATATCATGGAGTTCACCTGACCCACAACTTTTAATAGATTGTGGTATGGGGAGCACATGGCCCAATCTACAAGAGTGGTACTTCAGAAATGGAAAAGTTATTTTTTAAAGCAAAACAATGTTTATTCTATGAACTCAAGTTAACCTTTTAAAAACAAACCGTGGATATCTTAGCAACCAGTAAATCAAATACACCACCAAAGAATACAACACTGATGCACGATCAATGACCACTAAAGCGAGGTTGTAGTCCAACTGAAGGCATTAATAAGCTGGATGTTTCCCCAGCAGCTCAGGTACAGAAAAAAGGCTGCTGGGGCGGCACGGGCTCTTATACCCCTCCTTGCAGGGCGGAGCTACCATACAGCTTGACCAATTGGAAATATACAATATCTACCAATGGTGTTCCAGCATTACCGGGTACCGTAATACCTCTACACAGAATACCACATTCAGCCCCTGTTAAAAAAGAGTCCGGCGGGGCTGGTGGCTTGATATTACAACATGGTAACACTTTAAAATGAAGCAATCAGTCGATCGGGGGCCCTGGTCGTCCTCTGTGATCGTCGAAGCTTCGGTGGTGACGCCGGTGAAGGCTCGGGTGTCTGTGACTCCGGGAGCTTGTCCTCGATCTCTGTGGCAGCTTCAACACCCCGAGACGGCGCTGGTGGGGAAAACGGTTGACCTGGGAAGGGAGCGTCTGCGGGGTGCGTCGGTGGGTGGGGGGGACCTAGACGGGGCCAGCGGAAGGACTGATCCTCCTGTAAGGTGCACGGGTGGGACTGGTGGCTGGGGTGTGTGTGGGGATCCAGCGGGCGCCAGGTCTCATAGGGAGACCGTATCTTGTCGGCCGTCGGGGTACGCCACATAGTCGTACTGGGGGTTAGCATGGAGAAGATGGACCCTCTCGACCAACGGGTCCGACTTGTGCTCCCGCACGTGTTCAGGATGGGTCCGGGAGCTGCCAGCCAGGTCGGGAGCGAGGTCCCAGAGGAGGACTTCCTGGGGAAGACAAGGAGACGTTCGTGAGGTGTTTGGTTGGTCGTGGTACAAAGCAGTGACCGGATGGAGTGGAGGGTATCCGGGAAGACTTTCTGCCAGCGGGAGACTGGGAGATTCCTGGACCGTAGGGCCAGTAGGACGGTCTTCCAGACCGTTCCGTTCTCCCTCTCTAACTGTCTGTTGCCCCGGGGGTTGTAACTGGTCGATGCCCTTGCTGAGCAGGAATTGACGCTCATATAGGAGGGCCCCCTATCACTATGTATGTAAGCGGGGAACCCGAACAGTGCAAAGGTGCTATGGAGGGCCTGGATGACGGTGGTTGCGGTCATGTTGGGGCAGGGGATGGTGAATGGGAACCGGGAGTACTCATCAATCGTGTTCAGGAAGTACGTGTTGCGGTCGGTGGAGGGGAGGGGGTCTTTGAAGTCCATGCTGAGGCGTTCAAAGGGACGGGAAGCCTTTATCAGGTGTGCTTTCTCTGGCTGGTAGAAGTGCGGTTTGCACTCCGCCCAGATTTGGCAGTCCCTGGGGGCTGTCCTGACCTCCTCGGTGGAGTAGGGCAGATTGCGGGTCTTGATAAAGTGGAAAAAGCGAGTGACCCCCGGGTGGCAGAGGTCCTCGTGGAGGGCTCGGAGGCGGTCCACTTGTGCGTTGGCACATGTGCCACGGGACAGGGCATCAGGAGGCTCATTTAGCTTCCCGGAACGATACAAGATCTCGTAGTTGTAGGTGGAGAGGTCGATTCTCCACCGCACCATCTTATCGTTTTTTATCTTGCCCCGCTGTGCATTATCGAACATGAAAGCAACCGACCGTTGGTCAGTGAGGAGAGTGAATCGCCTGCCGGCCAGGTAATGCTTCCAATGTCGCACAGCTTCTACTATGGCCTGGGCCTCCTATTCGACTGAGGAGTGGTGGATTTTGGAAGCATGGAGGGTACGTGAGAAGAATGCCACGGTCTGCCCGCTTGGTTGAGGGTGGCCGCCAGAGCTACGTCAGACACGTCGCTCTCGACCTGGAAGGGGAGGGACTCATCAATGGCGTGCATCGTGGCCTTTGCGATGTCTGCTTTGATGCGGCTGAAGGCCTGGCAGGCCTCTGTCGACAGGGGAAAAGCTGTGGATTGGATCGGGGACGGGCCTTGTCCGCATAGTTGGGGACCCACTGTGCAGAGTAAGAGGAAAACCCCAGGCAGCGCTTCAGGGCCTTGGAGCAGGGAGGGAGGGGGAACTCCATAAGGGGGCGCATGCGTTCAGGGTCGAGGCCTATAACTCCATTTCGTACTATGTAGCCGAGGATGGCTAGGCGGTCGGTGTTAAACTCACATTTATCCTTGTTATGCGTAAGGTTAAGGATCTTTGCGGTCTGGAGGAATTTTCGGAGGTTGGTGTCGTGGTCCTGCTGGTCGTGGCCGCAGATGGTGACATTATCGAGATACGGGAATGTTGCCCGTAAACCGTACCGGTCAACCATTCAATCCATCTCGCGCTGGAATACCGAGACCCCGTTGGTGACACCGAAGGGAACCCTTAAGAAGTGATAGAGCCGCCCATCTGCCTCGAAGGCAGTGTATTTGCGGTCACTAGTGCAGATGGGGAGCCGGTGGTAGGCGGACTTAAGATCCACCGTGGAGAAGACCTTGTCATGCGCGATCCTGTTTACCAGGTCGGATATGCGGGGGAGAGGGCACGCGTCCAGCTGCGTAAACCTGTTGATGGTCTGACTGTAGTCGATGACCATCCTATGCTTCTCCCCGGTCATTACCACCACTACTTGAGCTCACCAGGGACTGTTGCTAGCTTCAATGACTCCTTCCCTCAGTCGCCTTTGGACCTCTGACCTAATAAAGAACCGATCCTGGGCACTGTACCATCTGCTCCTGGTGGCAACGGGTCTGCAATCCGGGGTGAGGTTCGCAAACAGGGAAGGCGAATTGACCTTCGTGGTCGCGAGGCCGCAGACAGTGAGGGGGGTATAGGGCCGCCGAATTTGAAAGTTAGACTTTGGAGATTACACTGGAAGTCTAAACCTAGGGGTGTGGCCATGCAGAGGTGGGGAAGGAAGTAGAGCCGGTAATTTTTAAACTCCCTTCCCTTGACCGTGAAGTTTGCTACACAACACACCTTTATCTCTACTGAGTGGGAACTGGCGGCCAGGGAGATTTTTTGATTAACGGGTGGAGGAGGAGAGAACAGCGCCTTACCGTGTCGGGGTGTATGAAGCTCTCCGTGCTCCCAGAGGCGATTAAGCAGGATGTCTCGTGCCCGTTGATTAGTACTGTTGTTGTAGCAGTTGAGAGTGTTCGAGGCCGGGACTGGTCCAGGGTCACGGAGGCTAATCGCAGCAGTTGAGTGTTCAGCCGAGCTGGGGTCCTGGGAGTCCATCCAAGATGGCGGCTTTCATTGGTCGCACATGGCAGGGGGTGCACAAAATGGCGTCACCCATCCATCGAGCGTGGCATCCGCGGGACAAGATGGTGGCGCCCGGGGGCCGCACGTGGCCCTGGAGGAGGACGATGGCGGCGCCCGCTGGCCGCATGGGGACCGTGGAGAGGTTTGTGGTGGCGGTCCATATTCTCCACCAGAGACCGCGGCGACTGCACGGGCCTGGCATACCACCACAAAGTGGCCCTTTTTACAGCATCCCTTGCAGGTGGATGCGCGGGCCGGGCAGTGCTGCCGGGGGTGCTTGGGCTGCCCGCAAAGGTAGCAGCAGGGCCCCCCAGGGTTGCCAGGCTGCCTTGCAGCACAAGCTTGTGGTGGGATGGGGGATGTCTCGGGGTCAGCTGCGGAGGGGTTCCATGCTGCCCAGGGGGCTGCCGTACGGTCGGGAACGTAAGTGTGGGCGTTTCGGGAGGCCACATCCAGGGAGCCTGCAAGGGCCCGTGCCTCCTTGAGGCCTAGGGTGTCTTTTTCCAGCAGTCGCTGGCTGATTTAGGAGGACAGCATACCTGCCACAAAAGTGTCCCGGATCAAGAGTTCTGTGTGGTCGCTCGCCGAAACTTGCGGGCAGCTGCAGTTTCTCCCCAATACCAGGAGCGCATGGTGGAATTCTTCCAGCGATTCCCCAGGGACTTGTCGCCTCGTTGCTAGCAGATGTCGGGCGTAGACCTGGTTTACCGGGCGAATATAATGTCCTTTTAGCAGCTCTATTGCTGCATCAAAGTCTTCCGCGTCCTCAATGAGGGTGTAAATTTCCGGGCTCACCCTCAAATGCAGGACTTGCAATTTCTGTTCTCCCGTGGGTGTGTTTTTGGCCATTCCAAGATATCCTTTAAAACACGCCAGCCAGTGTTTGAAGGTTGCCGCTGAGTTTGCCGCGTGGGGGCTGAGTTGCAGACACTCCGGCTTGATTCGGAGCTCCATCCTTTTAAATCTAGCTTATTAAATTGATGCACGATCCATGACCACTAAGTCGAGGTTGTAGTCCAACTGAAGACTTTAATAAGCTAGATGTTTCCCCCAGCAGCTGAGGTACAGAAAGAAGGCTGCTGGGGCGGCATGGGCTCTAAAACACCACCTTGCAGAGCGGAGCTACCATACAGCTTGACCAATCGGAAGCATACAATATCTACCAATGGTGTTCCAGCATTACCAGGTACCGTAGTACCTCTACACAGACTACCACAAACACTAAGTAATCTGTCTGCTGTTCTTTTGACACCCAGAAGACTTAACAAACCTTTATACATAAGCACATCAGAGTTTACAGTCACTACTGAAAACATTTATAATTCTTCTGAATTCACCAAATGATCCAGAGATAGTCCTTCATGGCAGAGAGTTCAACAATACAGCTGCTTTGGCTGACTTCAGCTGCAACACACTGAAAAACGAAACCAAAAAGACAGACACACCCAAGCTTTTCTCAAAGTGAAACTAAAAAGCAGAACCAGAGCCCAGCTCCACCCACACTCTGACATCACTGCAGTGACATAAGCAGCTAACCATTTCTTAAAGCGACAGTCTCATGACACATCTCGGAGAGTAGCTCCAGCTTTGTCTTGGTCTTACTTAACCTTTGTTAATCGTTAACATGTGAATACATATAAATAAATTGTCTGCAGTATGAATCCAATAAATCCCAAGATCAACCCACAATAATGTAGGTCAGCACTCTACTGCGTGCCAACATAGTGCTGCACTGTTGGTGTTGCCATCTTTTAGATGAGCCAGTTAATCATGCCCTCCCCTGATCTTTCAATTGAATGTAAAAGATCCTATGGCACTTTGTGAAAAGCAGGGGAGTTCCCTTTAACTTGACTGATATTTATTTTGAACTACAATAATAATCTTTTTAGTGTCACAAGTAGGCTTACATCAACACTGCAATGAAGTTACTGTGAAAATCCCCTTGTCACCACACTACTGCACCTATTCGGGTACACTGGGAGAATTCAGAATGTCCAATTCACCTAACAAGCGCGTCTGTCGGGACTTGTGAGAGGAAACCGGAGCAAGCGCACACAGACACAGGGAGAAAATGCAGACTCCACACAGACAGTGACCCAAGCTGGGAATTGAATCCGGGTCTCTGGCGCTGTAAAGCATCTGTGCTAACCACTGTGCTACCGTGCCACCCATAACATGCCAAAATAGATTATCTAGTTATTTAACTCATTACAGTCAAGCCTGAGAAATTTTACATGACTCCACTCAATTGCTTAAACAAAGCTTAACAAGAAAATAAATTGAATTCATGTTCATTAGACCTATTCCCTCCCAGGACCAATTTCAACAAAATGGAGAAAGGTTGGCCACTTCATTAGAGCTACTAAATGAATGTACACACCCTCAATGCACAATTAACAATTAATGTAAGCCTTTCTGTTTGTTTTGGTTTACTTTGATATTCAATGTGATTGTGAACAAAATATTATTGTATTGATCAACTATGAGGCTGGAGGGACCAATTTGCAATAGGAATTTTTTGGTTGTTTAACTGATTATATAATTATTTTACTAATTGCTATTTGTGAGCAAATTGGCTGCCATATTCTCTGAAATCAAAACAGTTATGGCATATGATCAATATTTTGAATGAGAATGACTTTGCTAGGTCTTTATTCAAGTTCAAGAATACAATTGAGGGACAAAATATTGCTGCAGCCTTTAAACAGTAAGGAATACCTACATCCCAAGAAGGGTTAATACTTACCAATGACCTGCACACTTAAGCCAAATGTAATTGTTTCCAGGAACCAAATAAACTGATCACATATCATAACAATCTACAATCTCTCTTTGCCTTTAATTGACATGTACTGAAAGTTGGTAACATCTAATCAGTCACATCCTAGTCTATGGTTGGTATGTAATAACTATTCTTTCATGGAATAATTTGATTATATATTGAGGGCGGGGTCTCCAATCCCGCGGCAGAGTGTCCATGCCATCATAAACGCCGTCGCGTTTTACGACAGCGTGAACGGGCTGCTCTCACGACTAATTCTGGCCCCTACAGGGGGCCAGCATGGCGCTGGAGTGGTTTGCGCTGCTCCAGCTTCAGATGCCGGCGCGAACTGTGCACCGCCAGATCCGCGCATGTGCAGTTGCGCTGGCACCAACGAGGACATGCGCCGTGGCACCGGCACCAACGCGCGCATGCGCAGTGACCTCCTTCAACGCGCAGGCCCCGACACAACATGGCGCAGGACCACAGGGGCCAGCGCATAGGAAAGGAGGCCCCAAGCCACAGAGGCAGGCCCACCGATTGGTGGGCCCCGATCGCGGGCCAGGCCACATCGGAGGCCCTGCCAGGGTCGGACCCACCCCCTCCACCCCCACAGGCCGCCACCCAGCCCTTCCACGCTGAGGTCCCGCCGGCACAGAGCAGGTTAGAACGGTGCCGCTCTTGGCCCATCCGGGTCGGAGAGTCGGAGGGCCAGCCGCATAGAGCGGCCCGCGACTGGCACCGTGCCAACCACGCCGGCGCTAATGGCGCCCATTCTCTGCTCTGCTGAGAATCACGTGCCGGCGTCGGGTTGGCGTGGCCCGTTCGTGGGGATTCTCCAGCACGGCCCAGGGCTGGGAGAATCCCGCCCCGAGTGTAGATGTGTTTAGATCCAATCTGACCACCTTAACATCCTTTACTCTTATACTTGTAAGAGCAAATAAAGCTGACCTTTTAACTTGAAACGTTCCTTGCTTTCAGAGTGAAATTCAACCCTGATTTAAACTGGGTGCACTGAAACACCACAGAATGACATCTAGCCTGTTTGCATGCACTGGGTGCATTGATTTAATTTTGTCTTTATTTATGATCACTACATACTTAAGAAATTTATAGTTGGACAGTAATTTACTGTTACAAAAGATCACCACGTTATACTTTACTGAACTGGAGTCTCCTGTATTGATTATTATTACATTGAAAATCAAAGTCAATACATTTTGCTTCATGCTTAATTTATCCCCCAAAAAATCATCGGGATTGACATTAAACTGTTAGTTGTGTATTACGGATTAATATAATGTGATGCTTGCCTTAATGATGCTTGCCTTAATGGAGTGGTTGCTGACTTTCGTCCCTGGCCCTGAAATTGGTCCCTTGAGTGAACCATTCAAATGAAAATTAACTTGATTTTTTGCTTGCTGAGCTTTGTTTAATCGATTGAATGCAGTCATGCAGAATTATTCTGGTTTGATTGTAAGTGCATGACATATTACTGAAAACAAATGAAAGTCGGTGTCAAAGTGGTTGGGAGCGTAAACAGAGGTACAAGTAGAGGAGCAAGTGTTGAACAAAAATGTTAACATGTTAAAGGAGATCAATAGCAGAGAGTCACCACTGTAACAGGACCACTAGGATTTGTTAATTCTCCAAGTGTTGTATCTGGCAAGGGTGGAAGAGCTACCTCAACTTGACTGTGTTGGAAGGTTATCCGGAGAGCTTTCTGATGTGTCCCCAAAAGAGTTGGTAAAATGGTTTCACTATATACTGGATGCTTCACAACATCAGCATAGAAGGAGGCTTGTACCATACTGTGGGTGAGAAAAAGGAATGATGCAGGTCGCAGCATGAAAAGAAGAATGGTAACTGGGGGTCAAGCTCCACAGGATGCAGTATGTTTGGCAACCTATTGTGTTCAGCATAGTAGCACAGTGGTTAGCATAGTTGCTTCACAGCTCCAGGGTCCCAGGTTTGATTCCCTGTGTCTGCGTGGGTTTCCTCCGGGTGCTCCGGTTTCCTCCCCCAGTCCAAAGATGTGAAGGTTAGGTGGATTGGCCATGCTAAATTGCCCTTAGTGTCCAAAAAAGGTTAGCTGGGGTTACTGGGTTACGGGGATAGGGTGGAGGTGTGGGTTTAAGTAGGGTGCTCTTCCCAAGAGCAGACTATATGGGCCAAATGGCCTCCTGCACTGTAAATTGTATGATTCTATGATTCCATTCAGCTAGAAGGAGGCCATTCAGCCCATCGAGTCTGCATCGACCCTCTGAAAGAGCACCCCAACCAGACTCTTGCCCTATCCCTGAAACCCCGTAACTGCACCGAACCTGCACAACCCTGGATACTAAGGGGTAATTTATCATGACCAAATCCACCTAACCTGCACATCTTTGGACTGTGGGTGCAAACTTGAGCACCCAGAGGAAACCCATGCAAACACGGGGAGAATGTGCAAACTCCACACAGTTACCCAAGGCTGGAGATGTTCCATTAAAGCCTGCAAACTATTACTAATTTCCAGACTTAATGATCTTTTTGTACCTTTGTAAGCAATTCCTTATTTCTGTCTGTTATGAAAATGGATTCTCAATGTAGCAATGACTCTAAATTTTCAGGTATTTTTATGTGAGCATTAGTGAATATGCTCATGTCTCATGTTCCTTTGTGCTATATTACTGACCTACCATAATATTTTTGCCATACTAATGCTCAGTGTTATCCCATTAAATGAGTGTATGTAGATGTTTCCTGAAAGATCTGCTGAGGAATTCTTGTAATTGTAAAAATCTGTAAATTTTAAGGTTTTCCTAAAGGCATATGGAAGTAAGTTATTGAACTTCGCTAAATTGCACTTCTGGAGTCACATCTTTTCCATCAGGCCTGCAATGCATGTTTTCCCGAATCGGACCACCTTGTGAATTCTAAACTGTTCATTTTGTTTATAACTTGTAAAAGTGCACTATTCTCTTCAATTTTACTTTCCTTGAGTGTGTTTGTATGTGAGACTGAGTGCGGAGGCATTATGTTTTAGGGTGAGCACATCAATCATCAAAGCAATCATCTTTATTTAAACTGATGGAAACTCACTGCTGATTATTCAAACTGTCCCCGCACTTAAGAAACACAATGAGGGGCATGGATAGAGTGGATCGGCAGGCACACCTTCCCAGGGTGGAGCGGTCAGTCACCAGGGGGCATAGGTTTAAGGTCCATGGAGCAAGGTTTAGAGGAGATGTGCGAGGCAGGTTTGTATACGGAGAGGGTGATGAGTGCCTGGAACACGTTGTCAGGGGAGATTGTGGAAGCAGATACATTAACGGCGTTCAAAAGCCATCTTGACAAACATATGGATAGGATGGGTATAGAGGGATACGGCACAAGGAAGTGCTGAAGGTTTTGGCAAAGGTTGGTGTCATGGCCAGTGCGGGCTTGGAGCGCCGAAGGTCCTGTTCCAGTGCTCTATTGTTCTTTGTTCAGTGGTCTTCCTTTTAAAAGCTTACTGATTATGAATGGAAGGGAAAGGAACAGGGATCTCTAGTTCCTCTTTGCCTTGACTATAACAGTATGGGTACAATATTTAGACTGGAAATTGTACAATGCAATATGTAGGTGACAAATGACAAAACTGGGTAAACAGTGTCAGGAGTGCCGAACAAACACTTGCATACCACAAGGAGACCTAAACAACATCGCTGTAAGGTGAAAACAATGCACAAGCGCCAATATGCTTAAAATTTGCAATCTGTGACGAAAGAGTTCAGAAAGAGGATTCCCACCTTTTTGGACTCAGAAAACATGGAGAATGTGTCTCCCACAGATGGAACGAGTATTAAGGAAGAGAATTCAGAAGGAAGCTAGAGTTGTGATTTTAATTTGATTAAATTGAGTTTGGCTGTAATATTCTAAATTTCTCATCACCAGAGGGATAACATTGTTGACGTGTTACTATTGTTCCACATGGAGGATCTCCCATATATTGTTGTGTGTCAGGACATGCTAAAAACAGAAGAGGTGGGTCTAAGGAAGACAAACTTTTGTTTAGTAAGGATAAATTGACAGAACTATGGAATCTCCTTGTGGAAGAGCTCCAAACAAGATGCACCATCTGCACCAAACTGCAAGTGACAGACAAAGGTCAGGCAATTTGATATATTTTGTGTGTCATGGGTGACTCCATGCCTGGCACTTGATATATGAGTGGGCAGAAAACTGTCAAGGATTGAACAGATACATTATTCAATAGGGCTACCCAGAATAAACAAATAGTAAAAAGGGGAAACAAGAATACTGGTCTGAACTGTTTTTTTCTTCCTGGGTAATACCTGGCAGCAACAGTCAAATGCAAGACAACGGCCTGGATTTTGCATTGAACAAAAAAATGTGAGCTATTTGTTTTCTTTAAACTTGCACTGGAACTTCCAGTCATTAACGATCTGCGAAAGCACAACACCCTCTTCAGGGGAATTGCGTTAACAGGGCATAAAATGGGCTCTCCAGTTAACCAGTCGGATTAAAAAGTTCTCCCTGAAGCATGCAGAAGTGTAAGTTTGAATGCCTAATTCAACGTCAAATCACTTAGTCAGAACTAAATAGGGAAAAAGAAAATCCGATTGAAAGCGAGATAACAAAGAAAAAACATAATTTTAACTTTTTGAAAATCCCAAACAATTATTAAACCTTCGATGGAATGAGACTCCATGCTTGCAAAGGTTTTTTTTTGTGCCAGTGAGGCTGCTTGACCGTAATTAATACATTTCACATTGTTCAAAAACTCACTTCTATTTGAATTGACAAGCATTAACTTCTGCCATATCTACGATCTCCAGTGAGAGCTCATAGCCTCAGTTATTTTTACTGTAAAATCTGAGCGATAGAACTATTGGCTTAATGTTCCTAAAGTCATTGTCTCCATGTTCTGTTATATATATATATATATTTTTAAAAAAATTTAGACTACCCAATTCATTCTTTCCGATTAAGCGGCAATTTAGTGTGGCCAATCCACCTATCCTGCACATCTTTGGGTTGTGGGAGTGAAACCCACACAAACACGGTGAGAATGTACAAACTCCACATAGACAGTGACCCAGAGCCGGGATCGAACCTGGGACCTCAGCGCCGTGAGGCAGCAATGCTAACCACTGTGCCACCGTGCTGCCCGTGTTGTGTTTATATATGATTAAAATGTTTTTTTTGAAAAAAAATCTCTGATCATTCTATTTGGCTGCATGCCTTTTTCCTGGAAGCTGTTAACAATGTTGGTCCAAATTTTCCAGTCTTTGACTGGTTGGAGACTGGATGCACCCTGAAGGAACTGCGATGGGACCCCTCTGATGTACCAAAGCAAGAACTCCATGTGAATTGCCCAGGAAGTTTCAACTTCTGATGGTCAATTCTCCCAGGACCCTCTGAAGTTAACCCCCTGAATTTCAGTCGATGACTTTGCAGGATTCTGACTCACTCACTTACCTAGACAGTTACCCAGGGAATGAAAGGCTGATTTAAAAAGAGAACGGGTCTAACTCCTGGGTTACTATACAACTGATGTGGTATTCTGTGTGTTGCTTATTTAGGATGTATTGCATAGTGTTCCACAAAGACCACAGTATAGCTTTTAGTTAAACAAAGCTATGATTTTATTACACTTCTAAATTGGGCTTAGACACTTAGTCCTTTTAAAATACAGAATTGATCAATGATATCTAACTACGATCACCTACTGCTGATCTCACTCACTGGTATAACTATAATCTAACCTCACCCTAAATGTTCTGATGACCTTACTCTAGCTGTCTCCTGCTTGCGCTTCCCGTAAGGTCTAGCATCACTGCTTTATATAGCAGTATCTGCAGCTCCGTCTAGTAGCAATTCATGCTACTACGTTAACCCATGTCATGCTGATAGCTGTGATAATACCACAACTGACTCTGGGAACTCCCCACTGACCCACCCCAACTCCCTCCTGACCTTTCGACTCCAACTGACTGTCTTCCCCCTCCCCCCATTCCCCCTAATATGGTGTAATAGAAAGACAAGTAAAAAGCAAGTTTTGAGGAGGGCACAGCATAGTCTGCAAAGGGATAGGGATAGATTCATTGGGCAAAAAATCTGACTGATGGAGTATACTGAGAGATTGTTTACTTTGTGCTAAAGATAGAAAAGCAGAATATTATCCATATGGAAAGGATGAGATTTGATCTCGGCAACTCACTTGACAGCCGGATCTGATTGATCCTCATCAAAATTTATCAGTTGGCTCCAAAGCTTCATAATACTCCATTTTGGATTGACCATAAGCAAAAGAAAATCTTGTTTGAGAGCAGGCAAGCTTCATGAACTGTGAACAGTGGCTGTCATTTATTTCATTCCCAATTTTGATGATGGCTAAGTGTCTTTTTAAAATCTAATAAAACTGAGTACCATTAGAACTAATCATGTAATTATGCCCAATTTGAAATCCCTCTTTTTTTAAAGGAATGAATGAGAGCTCATCTATATTAAATCAGTCTTTTGAAATACAGGTTTGGGTTATTAATTGCAACATTCTTTTAGTCATGCAAAAGCAAAATACTTTGGATGCTGAAAATCCTAAATAAAAACAAAAATTGCTGGGTATACTAAGCAGGTCAGGTAGCATCTGTGGAAACAGAAATTGAGTTGAGGTTTCAGGTTGGTGACATTCCATTAGGCCTAGTTCAAAAAATGTTTTATGCCCTTTGTTACTGCTAATTTTTAAGACTCTGGGCACGATTCTCCGGCCTCCTTACGCGCTCACTCAAGTGAAACGAGGCTGCTGAATAACAGGAGGGGCCAAAAACGAGAACCCGACCAGGCACCAAACAGTTTGCGACGCAACCGACCCACCCCCATAGGCGAAATCGGGATCTCACCGGAGCATGGCGAGAAACCAATTATCACCACCTAAGCCCTATTTTCATATAATTAACAGAAGCCACCCCATCCAATGGCCTCCTGTAATTCAGTGCCTTCCCCAGCGAGTGGTAGCGCTGGCGCCGATTAATACTGCTTTTGAAAAACGTGAACCTTGTGGAAGGGCTTCTGTGGGGTGCCAAGGAGATGAGTAACCATCTTTGATCACAGGCAAAGAGCCCAGGGGTGCTGGGCTTGCCACTCCAGTGCTAGGTGGGGAGTTGTAGACCCTCGACTGGGAGTGGGGGACCCTCTACAGGGGTGAGCTGTCATGGGAGGGTGGGGGGGCAACCGAGGGGAGGGCAAACGCTCACAGCACCATAATGTCAACCGCTGGATAGTGTTTATCTGTTCCGTGGGCAAACTTTGTCCCTGCTCGTCTGCCCCACCGACCACCCATAACCCTCACCGACCACCCATAACCCCCACCAAAATCCGAGGCCTCTGGCCACATGACTGAAGGCTATCGCTAGATGGAAATTAGTAATTGTGGTTGAGTGAGCACTTCACACAGCCCAAGTGGATTTCCGTGATTGGGCGGGCCATGTAGCATGTTGGAGTCGGGGGAGCTGGTGGCCATCATCGCAACTCCATGGGGCGGGTTGGGGTTGGCACTCAGCGCCCCGTCCTCCCACTCAGTGCCCATCGGGCTCTGGGATTCACCTTGAGAAGGAGGGGCAGCTGGTTCGAGCCCCAGCTACCCCTGCATCATCTGGCTCTGCCAGCTGTGGTGGTTCCCCATGGTCCGCACCATCGTGTCGATGACCTTGGCAATGCTCCTCAGTGATTGGGACAAGCTCCGCAGTGCCTCAGCCAAATCACATCTGAGAGCTGGTCATGTCGCGCAGAACCTTCTGAAGGTCGGCCTGGTACTGGGTCACATCCTCCAGCGAGGCGGACATTCGGCCTAGACTCTCAGCCATAGTCATCGCAGACTGCGAGATGCCTTGGACACCTTCATTAATGGAGCCGACATCGTACACCAGGTTCTCCACTGCGGTCGCCACCCGAGCTGTGTTGGCCTCAGTGCCACACATTGCCGGTGACATCTCCTGTGCCCATAGTCTCTGGGACTCCTCCTAGCAGGCTATGGATCTGCTAGAGTGATGCTGGCACCTCCCTCTGAATGACCCGGCCGCTCCCTAACGTCGCCATCAACTCCAGGTAACCCTGTTTCACAGGCTCAACATTAGGCTGGGACCCATCTGGGTCCTGGGATCCAGCAGCGCTCCAACTGCTGTCTCACTTGCAGGTTACTGCCTGTACCTGCTGCACATTAGCAACAGTGTGGTGCTCACCAGATTGTGCCCCAGAAGCCTGACCACTAACATTTCCCACTGAGATGCATCTATCTGCGCTGGTGGAGGGTGGGGATGACAGCCATTCTGTGACTATTACGGTGGCATCCTAGGAGCTCTCCTCCGAGATGGTCTGCTGGGAGGTTTGAAAGGGTGCCGCCCGAGATGGGCCAGTGCCGTCGGTTAGAGGACTTGCAGGAGAATGGACGTGTGGTCAGTGGGAAGGAAGGGTCAGTCAGTTAGTAAGGCAATTTTGACACATTGTGGCAGTTCCTCTGGGCGGAGCCCGGTGGTTCCTCACCTCTGCGTTGTCCGCCAGCCTCCATGTTGGTGGTTGCTCTGTCCTCCACCCCAGTCACCTCCAGGGCCCGCTCCCCGAAGGTAATGAGGATTCTTATGTCCAGCACACCACCGCCAGTTTGGGGTCTCTCCCACCGGTTGTGGGAGAGCTTTTCCTGAGGAGACACAGAGAAGGCATCAATAGCCACACACGTGGTTCACAGTGGTGGGAGGCATGTGTGTGAAGGAGGGGTTGTGGGAGTTGGAGGGGGTGGAGGGGGTGGAGGAAAGGTTGGGTTGAAGGGTAGACTCTTCTGTGGAGGCGAGATGGGGGGAGGTTATAGTGTCTACTCGCTCATGCTCCCCAGCTTAGGTCATTCACCTTGTTCCTGCATTGGAGGCCAGTCTTCCTGGTCACACTCTCGGCACTCTCAGTCTCAGCCATTTCATCCCAGTTAGCACTGACTGCCCTATGGGTAAACCTCTGGGGCCTCTGAGGGGAACAGGACGTCTCTCCTGGCCTCCACTGTGTCGAGGAAACTCCCCAGGTCCGTGTATCCAAATCTTGGGGCCGGTCTCCTCGTCGCCATTGTTGCAAGCTGGCTGGGGCTGGCTGAGCAAGTGCTGCTTATGTGGTGCTCGAACTTGTTAGTGGGGAGGTTGGCGAGCGAGGTCTTGGCGAATTAGCTGGCAAGCTTTCATTTGCGGCGAGAAGCCCCTGAGGCCTCGTTAAGTGGACCAACTATTGTTGAATAGCGTTGCCGGCCTCGCTGAGTCAAGCGCCCTGAAGCTCGTGGCAATTCCCTCCTGCAACCACATTTTGAAATGTTTCCTGAGAAATGCGCCCTCTATCGCTAGTTTGTAGCATGGAATATTTATAAAAAATGTCACTTCCCATAGATATGAATATCTCAGTTACTTCCAGTTCCTACGTTAGTAATCAAAGATGATGTCATGAAATTAATTGATAGTGTATTTCCTTTAATCATTTCAGAGTTATGATGAATTGTATAATTTAACAGATTTTTTATCAATTATTGATGAGGGAAAAACAAGATAAGAATAAGTGTTAAGATATTGAAAGATATTTCCCTCTTGGTTCAAAGTATTAGAGAAAATGTTTGTAAGGAATGCTGATGGATTCCAGAAGTTTCCCGATTGTTTGTTTTCATCTGTGCTTTACCACCCTTAGAATATTTTAAGCTGTGGATAAGAAAATTAGGGGGAAAAAATTGTCCGATTCTTGTCAGTGGTTGGCACTGCTGCCTCACAGGGTCAGGGACCCAGGTTCGATTGCAGCCTTGGGTAACTGTCTGTATGGAGTTGTGCATTCTCCCGTCTCTGCGTGGGCTTCCTTCAGGTTTTCCAGTTTCCTCCCACAGTCTGAAGATGTGCAGGTCAGGTAGACTGGCCATGATCAATGCATACGATTATGGGAATAGGGCCAGGGAACGGGCCTGGGTAGACTGCTCTTTCGGAGGGTCGGTGCAGACTCGATGGGTCAAGAGATTCTATGGATGGGAAATATGGGAAGTTTAGGGAGCCTTGGATAAGGAGGGATATTGTGAACCTTGTCAAAAAGAAAAAGGAGACTTTTGTACGGTCTAGACGGCAGCACGGTAGCACGGTAGCATTGTGGATAGCACAAATGCTTCACAGCTCCAGGGTCCCAGGTTCGATTCCGGCTTGGGTCACTGTCTGTGCGGAGTCTGCACATCCTCCCCGTGTGTGCGTGGATTTCCTCCGGGTGCTCCGGTTTCCTCCCACAGTCCAAAGATGTGCGGGTTAGGTGGATTGGCCATGATAAATTGCCCATAGTGTCCAAAATTGCCCTTAATGTTGGGTGGGGTTACTGGGTTATGGGGAAAGGGTGGAGGTGTTGACCTTGGGCAGGGTGCTCTTTCCAAGAGCTGGTGCAGACTCGATGGGCCGAATGGCCTCCTTCTGCACTGTAAATTCTATGACTATGAGAAGGGTGGAGACAGTCAAAACCTTTGAGGAGTACGAAGAAAGTAGGAAGGTACTAAAGAGGGAAATTAGGAGGGCTAGGAGGGGTCATGAAAAGTTCTTGGCAAGTAGGATTAAGGTGAATCCAAAGCTTTTTATTCATATGTAAAACGCAAGAGGGTGGCCAGGGAAAGGGTTGGACCATTTAAGGACAGTGGGAGGAAACTATCTGTTGAGTCAGATGAAACGGGTGGGGTACTAAATGAGTACTTTGCATCAGTGTTCACCAAAAAAAGGGTCTTTGTGGAAGATGATTCTTGGGTAGGGTGTGTGAACAGTCTGGATCATGTTGACATTGAAAAGGAGGAGGTATTGGGTCTTTAAAAAGATATTAAGGTAGATAAGTCTCCTGGGCGGGATGGGATTTACAGCAGAATACTGAGGGAAGCAAGGTAGGAAATTGCTGGGGCCTTGACTGACATCTTTAGAACATGGAACATAGAACATTACAGCGCAGTACAGGCCCTTCGGCCCTCGATGTTGCGCCGACCTGTGAAACCACTCTAAAGCCCATCTACACTATTACCTTATCATCCATATGTTTATCCAATGACCATTTAAATGCCCTTCATGTTGGCGAGTCCACTACTGTTGCAGGCAGGGAATTCCACGCCCTTACTACTCTCTGAGTAAAGAACCTTCCTCTGAAGGTTTGAAAATTGAAATTTGAAAAGTGCGCTGAAAACCAAATATAGGGAAATGGCAGATAAATTGGAAGTAGTCTTATTAACAGAAGCTAGGAAGGCTGAGATAATTGAAAGCATAGTTACACATTTAAATATACAAGAGGGGTTAGCCAGTGCCAAAATTTCGAGAAAGCAGTAAATTAAATCGGCAAAGATTGAATGACAAAGGGATGGAGAAATTAAGAATTTAAAGATGCAGGAAACAGAACGGGAGAGAGCATTTCAATGGGAATGAGAAAATAAGTGCTTTAAAAGGGTAATGGAGAAAGCCGCATTAGAGAGAAGGGTGAAAATGGAGAGTAGAGAGAGCAAGAGACTTGCAACTTCGCAAACAGGCAGCAGCAACCAAAATGTTAGAGCAGACAGCGGATGAATATTGTTATAGATGGGAAAATTGGATGAGAAAGATGCTGAGACATTCTTTGGTGCTTTTAAGAAAATAGCTAAACAGATGAGATGGCCACAATATTTTTGGACCATATACCTACAGGTTAAATTGTAGGTAGGACTAGTGAAGTCTATGATTTGTTGTCAGAGGAAAGGACTGGAGACTATTGTTGTGTTCTTTGTTTTCTTTTTTTCAGATGGTGAAAGTTGTAGTGCAAACAAAGAACAGCAACCTGTCTTCAATAATCAAAGCCAATTTATTACATTACACTGAATTAGATTTGAATATAGAACATAGAACATGACAGCGCAGTACAGGCCCTTCGGCCCTCGATGTTGCGCCGACCTGTGAAACCACTCTAAAGCCCATCGACACTATTCCCTTATCGTCCGTATGTCTATCCAATGACCATTTAAATGCCCTTAGTGTTGGCGAGTCCACTACTGTTGCAGGCAGGGCATTCCACACCCTTACTACTCTCTGAGTAAAGAACCTACCTCTGACATCTGTCCTATATCTATCTCCCCTCAATTTAAAGCTATGTCCCCTCGTGCTAGACATCACCATCCGAGGAAAAAGGCTCTCACTGTCCACCCTATCTAATCCTCTGATCATCTTGTATGCCTCAATTAAGTCACCTCTTAACCTTCTTCTCTCCAACGAAAACAGCCTCAAGTCCCTCAGCCTTCCCTCATAAGGTCTTCCCTCCATGCCAGACAACATCCTGGTAAATCTCCTCTGCACCCTTTCCAATGCTTCCACATCCTTCCTATAATGCGGCGACCAGAATTGCACGCAATACTCCAAATGCGGCCGCACCAGAGTTTTGTACAGATGCAACATGACCTCATGGCTCCGAAACTCAATGCCTCTACCAATAAAAGCTAACACACTGTACGCCTTCTTAACAACCCTATCAAACTGGGTGGCAACTTTCAGGGATCTATGTACATGGACACCGAGATCTCTCTGCTCATCCACACTACTGAAAATCTTACCATTAGTCCAGTACTCTGTCTTCCTGTAATTCCTTCCAAAAAGAATCACCTCACACTTTTCTGCATTAAACTCCATTTGCCACCTCTCAGCCCAGCTCTGCAGCTTATCTATGTCCCTCTGTAACTTGTAACATCCTTCCGCACTGTCCACAACTCCACCGACTTTAGTGTCATCTGCAAATTTACTCACCCATCCTTCTACGCCCTCCTCCAGGTCATTTACAAAAATGACAAACAGCAGTGGCCCCAAAACAAATCCTTGTGGTACACCACTAGTAACTGGACTCCAGGCTGAACATTTCTCATCAACCACCACCCTTTGTCTTCCAGCTAGCTAATTTCTGAGCCAAACTGCTAAATCACCCTGAATCCCATGCCTCCGTATTTTCTGCAATAGCCTACTGTGGGGAACCTTATCAAACACTTTACTGAAATCCATATACACCACATCAACTGCTTTACCCTCGCCAACTGCTTGGTCACCTTCTCAAATAACTCAATAAGTTTTGTGAGGCATGACCTACCCTTCACAAAACCGTGTTGACTATCTCTAATCAAATTATTCCTTTCCAGATGATTATACATCCTATCTCTTATAAACCTTTCCAAGACTTTGCCCTCAACAGAAGTAAGGCTCACTGGTCTATAGTTACCGGGGGTGGCTCTACTCCCCTTCTTGAACAAGGGGACAACATTTGCTATCCTCCAGTCTTCTGGCACTATTCCTGTAGACAATGATGACATAAAGATCAAAGCCAATGGCTCCGCAATCTCCTCCCTAGCTTCCCAGAGAATCCTAGGATAAATCCCATCCGGCCCAGGGGATTTATCTATTTTCACACTTTCCAGAATTGCTAACACCTCCTTGTTATGAAACTCAAGTCCTTCTAGTCTAGTAGCCTGTATCTCTGCATTCTCCTCGACTACATTGTCTTTTTCCTGTGTGAATACTGATGAAAAATATTCATTTAGCACCTCTCCTATCTCCTCGGACTCCACACACAACTTCCCACTACTGCCCTTGACTGGCCCTACTCTTACCCTAGTCATTTTTAAATTCCTGACATACCTATAGAAAGCTTTAGGGCTATCCTTGATCCGACCTGCCAAAGACTTCTCATGTCCCCTCCTGGCTCTTCTTAGCTCTCTCTTTAGGTCCTTCCTAGCTAACTTGTAACTCTCGAGCGCCCTAACTGAACCTTCATGTCTCATCTTTACATAAGCCTCTTTCTTCCTCTTGACATCCTTATTGGCTACAGGTGAGATCCCAAAGGACTGGAGAATAGCTAATGTGGTGCGGCTGTTTAAAAAAGGTAGCAGAGATAATCCTGGAAACTTTAGGCCAGTGAGCCTCATGTTGGTAGTGGGTAAATTGTTGGAGAGATTTCTCAGGGACAGGATTTATACCCATTTGGAAACAAATGGACTCCTAAACGATAGACAGCATGATTTTGTGAAGGGAAGGTCGTGCCTCACCAACTTGATTGAGTATTTTGAAGAGGTGACAAAGATCATTGATGAGGGGAGGGCAGTGGATGTTGTTTACATGGACTTCAGTAAAGCCTTTGACAAGGTGCCTCATGGCAGACTGGTACAAAAGGTGAAGTCACATGGGATCAGAGGTGAGGTGGTAAGATGAATACAGAACTGGCTTGGAGATAGAAGGCAAAGGGTAGCAGTAGAAAGATGTTTTTCTGAATGGAAGGTGTGACTAGTGGTGTTCCACAGGGATCGGTGCTTGGGTCTCTGTTGTTTGTGGTGTACATCAACGATTTGGAGGAAAATGTAGCCAGTCTAATTAGTAAGTTTGCGGATGACACCAAGGTTGGTGAGTGGCAGATAATGTTGAGGATTGTCAGAAGATACAGTAGGACATAGATAGGTTGGAGACTTGGGCAGATAAATGGCAAATGGAGTTTAATCCGGACAAATGTGAGGTAGGTACATTTTGGTAGGTGAGGGGAAATATACTGGAAATGGCAAAACACTTGAATATAGAAAGTCAGAGAAATCTGGGCATGCATGTCCACAGATCTTTGAAGGTGGCAACACAAGTGGACAAGGTAGTCAAGAAAGCATATGGAATGCTTGCCTTCATTGGACAGGGCATCGAGTATAAAAACTGGCAAGTCATGCTGCAGTTGTATAGAACCTTGGTAAGGCCACGCACAATTCTTTTTTTTTTAATTTTAAAAAAAAATTTAGAGTGCCCAATTCATTTTTTCCAATTATGGGGCAATTTAGTGTGGCCAATCCACCTATTCTGCACATCTTTGGATTGTGGGGGTGAAACCCATGCAAACACGGGGAGAATGTGCAAACTCCACACGGACAGTGACCCAGAGCCAGGATCGAACCTGGGACCTCGATGCTGTGAGGCAACAGGGCTAACCCACTGCGCCACCGTGCTGCCCTATTGCGCCCAATTCTGGTCGCTACACTACCAGAAGGATGTGGAGGCTTTGGAGAGGGCAGCACTGCAGCACAGTGGTTAGCACAGTTGCTTCGCCGCTCCAGGGTCCCAGGTTCAATTCCCGGCTTGGGTCACTGCGTGTGCGGAGTCTGCACGTTCTCCTGGCGTATGCGTGGATTTCCTCCGGGTGCTCCGGTTTCCTCCCACAGTCCAAAGATGTGCAGGTTAGGTGAATTGACCATGCTAAATTTCCCTTCGTGTCTGAAATGGTTGGGTGGGGTTACTGGATTACGGGGATAGGGTAGACATGTGGACTTTGGTAGAGTGATTTTTCCAAGGGCCAGTGCAAACTCGATGGGCCGAATGGCCTCCTTGTGCACTGTTCTATGGAGAGGGTGCAGAGGAGGTTTACCAGGATGTTGCCTGGTCTGGAGGGTGTTAGCTACGTGGAGAGGCTGAATAGACTCGGACTGTTTTCATTAGAAAGACGGGGGTTGAGGAGTGGCCTGATTGAGGTCCACAAGATTATGAGGGGCATGGATAGAGTGGATGGCCAGGCACTTTTTCCCAGGGTGGAGGGGTCAGTCACCAGGTGTAATAGTTTTAAGGTCCTTGGAGCAAGGTTTAGAGGAGATGTGTGAGGCAGGTTTTTACGCAGAGGATGGTGAGTGCCTGGAACGCGTTGCCAGTGGAGGTTGTGGAAGCAGATACATTAACGGCATTCAAAAGGCATCTTGACAAACACATGGATAGGATGGGTATAGAGGGATACGGCACAAGGAAGTGCTGAGGATTTTTGCAAAGGTTGGTGTCATGACCGGTACAGGCTTGGCAGGCCGAAGGGCCTGTTCCTGTGCTGTATTGTACTTTGTTCTTTGATACTATGAAATGCAGGTGGCAGCGAATTAGTCGGACATTGCATTAGTGCAACTGCATGTTGGGATATATGTGGAAATTTCATTGTCATTTTGCACCCAGCCTTCATCCCCAGGCATTATTCCCACTGCATGATCAAACTTAATGTCAGAAATAGCGTTGCATCTTGATGTGAGGTCCAATTTAATTTTACTCCTGTAGAACATGATGTAGGAGAGGTAGGGCATGATCCATCGGCCACGTTGCACTCTTGCTTGAGTGCGGTGCGGCTGGTGAATGCTGGGAGAGCCCTCTCGTGGGCTTCCCGGAAGTCTTCATGCTTCGCGGGATTCACCCAAGTCCCACAAGGCATCAAAGTCAAGATCTTGCCCACAAGTAGCGTGACCAAATGGTGCCCGACAAAGCCGATTTTAACCCGACTTCAGCGAACTTACCCGGGATCCATTTGCCTCGTGGCATCCACCAGCCTCCTCAGCATGGCCGCAGCCGGGTGCCGTTCAGCACTGGTCCAACAAATATGGACCAGGTGCAACGGCACTTTCATGCTCATGAAAGGAGGGTGGAGGGATTTGAAGGGTGTGCAGGGCAGGTAAGTAGGGACCTCTGGGAGGTTAGAGGGGATGACGGGTGGGAGTCCTTAAAGGAGCGGGGCCTGTAAGTGGGTGTGGTGGGGCCTGAAGAGGGGGGGACCCCTAGGGACCCCATAGCGGGGTGTTCTCACTTGGGGGGTGCAGGGTAGTGCCCATGTGTGTGGGGCATGCCATTGTTTCTGGGTGGGGGGTCTGGGGGACCCACAAACGACTTGGATATCGGGGCACCCTTTCAAAACGGTGGCCTGATCGCGGGAGTTCAGCTCCTCAGTGCTAAAATAAATTCCAAGTGTGGGCTAAACTGGCCAGAAACTCCCCAGGGTCTAAAAAAGTGACTAAGTGTCATTGAATAGCGATGGGGAACTTGCTGACCGAGCTGACGGGAAATTCCCTGAAAAACCCACCACAAATGAACTTAGAAAGTTTTTGGGAGAATTGTGCCCATAATCCATAATGCTTTCTTTTAAGGGCGAACATTCCCTCAATTTCTGCATAAGCTGCTCATGGAATAGGAGTCAGTGATCAGAAATGAATATGGTTTATGTCGCCTTCCATGTTGTACGATGTAAAGCGAATTAAAACTTTAAAATTCATATACATCAATAAGTAATGTAATTTTCAAGTGCATGGCTGAATAGGGTCCTTGCACATTGTACTCAAAGGAAAGATTTATTCGAAATGGACAATCAGAACTCCATACAGCTGTGTGGAGTGTGAAATCTGGCTATGCCATCTAAATGAAGTGATGAGTCTTAATTTTGTGGATCAAGCATTTATTTTGTGAAATGAATGAAGTTTGGAAATAAAAATGACATCCACAGAATTAAGCCTTAATTCAAAACACCTGGCTTTATGTTTGCAGTCAAGTTGCATTTCGCTCCGAACAATTTCATACAGCTTTAAATTTTTTTTTAAAAGTTGAAAGTTTAGGAGATTTTGTTTTGCATTTTTAGTTGTTTTTTTGGAAACTTGGAGCTGGATTCCCTGTCACCCACCGCTGGGAGCAGAGTTTCCGATGCAGCAGAGAATCCATCGTCGGGCAGAAAACAGGCTGCCCCGATGCTCTGGTCCCCCGCTGGCGCCAAGATCGAGGCTCGCAGCTCGTGCCAGCGGGAGGATGCAAATGGATCGTTAAGACCCATATACACCCTATTAATGGGACGGCCACCATCTTGTTCAGCCCTGCGTAACTTTCCTGTCGTCTGGGCAGGAGATTGGTGCAAGTCTTGACAAATTTGACCCTGACATCAAGGACCTCGCAGTGGGCCAGGGGGATAACTCTTTAAGTGAGTTGCCCCCCAAAGTCCATCGAAGGGCCACCCGCTCCCACCACAATGCTAGTCCTGCCCACCCCATCCACACCAGACTCGCCCCCCCCCCACCCCCCACTCCCGCCACCAGAGACCTCCTAATTCGAGAGACCAATCATGTTTGATTGGCTTTGAAGTACCCAGCTATGAAACTAACAAAAATCCCTCAACTGTCTTTGATGTGGTCCAGGAGTTGTCAATCATAGCTAAATGTTTATAAACATTGTGGTTAGTTTCACAGTTGGGTACTTCAAAGCCACTCAAACTGTCTGTGTGTGTGTGGAAGCTGTCAATCACAACCTAGTGAAACCAATTTCACAGAGAAATTAAGGAAAGACTTGCATATCAAAGATCTGAGGGTCTCGCTAATTGGGGGGCTCCGGTGGAGGTTTCTCTAATTAGGGGGTGATGTGTTGGGTGTTCTGGATCACATACAGGTCACCAACACTTGAAATAGTGCAACACTATTTTATTGAATCATTAATGTTTAAACATACTCAGACTGTGGGTTAATACGATACTAGCTTTAAGTAAAGACTTTTGCCTTGTTCGAACCAGTCGATGCACTCAGCACATGGTGGATGTCTGTGTTACAGGCTGTGAGCTCTGTCCTCCTAGCTAGCTGCAACTCGAATAAGCGGGAACTCTGATGCCCCCTGTCTTTATAGTGCGTGTGCTCTCACTGGTGATTGGCTGCGGTGTTGTGTGTGTTGATTGGTCCCACTGTGTGTCCATCAGTGTGTGTCTGCACCATGCTATACTGGTGTACATTATGACAGGGGGCATCTAGTGTGGGGGTCGAGTCACCCTCATATTGGGGCAGGGGGGTGTGAACCTCCCAGGGTGAGGGGTCTGAATTGCATTGTGGGTGCCCCAGCTGCTGGACCTCGCTATCGGGCCACCCACTCAAAATGGCGGCCCAATAGCGGGATGCACCAGGGAGTTCCCTGTATTCCTAGCCATGCATAAATTTGCATGGCAAAGGATTAGGGCTCACTTCTTGATTTACGCTGATGTTCGATTCAGCACCGGCGGGAGAACATCGTCTCCCAACCAGAGATTCCTGCCCTTGCTGTCTGCAGCAACTATTGTGGGCAATACATTTAAGCATAGAAGGGAGGAGATAACAAAGAATGAACTTGTATTGTGGCTGCCAGATTCTCCAGACAGGTAAAAGTGCACCTCGCACAATTACTTTTGAAGTGCAGTCACTATTTTGATAATAAACTTGACATTTTGAAGTCTCACAAACTGATTTGGATAATGGTAATGCCCATTTGAGTAAGCACTATTGCAGAGTCAGATCAGCAAAACTCATGTAATGCTGTTTAGTTTTCTTGTCCTCTTATCGTAGGTACAAGGTAAATATAGTGAGACTCCTTTATAATAGCATCTGCCTTCATCAACAATATTCTTGCTTATTTATATCTGCGTCAGTGCAAGACTATGTTTTTTTTGGTGCACGAGTTTGCACTTTCATATTCAATTATCCAATTATGTTCTCGCATCCCATATTAAAGTGATTTACAGTTCCATCTTTGCATTCCCTCAGAAGTTATTATCAAGTCATGGAACCTTTCTTGAATTCCCTTCTTGGACTTAAGTTTCTGATCCAGCTCGTCCACATACAAACAATCTGGTAGAGTTTGATTAATGGATTTCCATCTCCAAGCTTAAAAAAAGTCAACATCATTCATTTGTTGAAACTATTAGTAAGGAAGGTGAGATTTGAGTTAACACCACGTGCGTACAATTGTCTGAACTTTCTCAATTAATAATAATATTAATCGCTTATTGTCACGAGTAGGCTTCAATGAAGTTACTGTGAAAAGCTCCTAGTCGACACATTCCGGCGCCTGTTCGGGGAGTCTGGAATGGTCCTTTATCTGGAGAGCAACTAATAGATGTGGAAAAGCAATGGTTCTCAGAGGCGTGTAATGATAGGCCATTTTCTGCTGAGTGAAATAACAAATTGCGTCAGAAATCGAATTGGAGCAAAGACACCATTCGTCACCACTTTTGAGTTGCTGCTCAGGATCAGAAATGGGGAAACTTGGATATTTATTTTAAAGAAGAAAATGTACCCATTATCATGTGACAACTTAAAATACACTTTGTGATTTTAAAAACTTTTCTCAAAAGTGCATAACTATGCTGAAAAGGCTGTCACGCTATGACATCCCATCCTATAAAGATAAAAATTGGGATAATTTTAAGACCATCACATTCATTGACTCACATATATATGCCAGCTGTTGCATTTTAATTTATTATGGCATCTACTGTGCTCAATATATATTTGAGTGTCAGGCTGTGATATAGAATCCTCTGAACAACAATCTAATTTTGGATTTCTGCGTTGTAATTTTATTTTGTGACTTCTGCTGCATTTTAAGTAGTCCAAAGTTGTAAGGAATAGTGACATTGTATGTGTCTAAACTGTCAAGTAGAGTTTTGTACGTTGGCATGTCTGCCAGCATCATAATGCAAATAGAGCTAATACTACATTCCCCAGCTAGCCAAATGTCACGCGTAGCTTGTCTGTTGTATTGTGTAAGTTTTGGCGTTCAATTATTCTGTCTTCACTTTAGAATAATTCAGCAATGGCACACAAGTGAAAACCATTATACTCCTCGAAAAGCAGAGATTTTGAGCCTCAACATTTCTCCTGCAGATGTAACTTGATAGATTATTGCTCTTTATTTTCCTCTCATGAAATCTAAATACAATAGATCACATTATTTAATCATATTATATATGAATATATAATGCAAAAAGACTTCCAAACAAAAAATATATTTCAGTGACTGACCAAATGCTTATCTTTTAGCATATGGTTAGCATATGGTTAGAATTGTCAATATGAAGCTGTTCCCAGAGGGCCATTGATTAAATTAGTGAGCATTAGAGTGACATTCTTAATGCACTTTATATAATAAACATATATTTTAATTTATGTGCTGTAACTTATTTCATGTACAATTTATTTTGTTATTTTACATGTTGCTTTATTTTTGCTTCACAACATTATCCAGCAGTCACTTATGTACACCATATTTGAACGTTACCAAAATTCAGCTTCAAAATTCCTCCGTATGTGCATTTTTCCAGACAATTCTCGTTGTCATTGCAAATTGCTAAAATTGATTCTGTCCAGCACATGGGTCAGTTTTAACTGAATAAAAAGCTAGTAAAGCCAATCCATGAACATTGTGCAGCTTTGCACTTCCACTTGAGCATATGCAACCCAAGAAAAATGTATTTTTAGTTGCATAGAGTGAAAGGCACTATACAGGGGTAACACGGAACAAGGAAATTCCGCATCTTCCTTCAGTTGTCATGTAAAACTTCATTGATGGCAACAAAAAGGACAGGCAACAGCAGCAAGGGAAGGTTATCATGAAAGTCAACGCAAAAGCAGCTGCACCCACTGATACCCAAGGCACACTAAGTCCCACATGAGAGTAAATGACTTGCGCTTCACCCAAGAGCTCTGTTTGAAAGGTTTGTCTCAGTAGACTTTGCCGACAGCTGTGGTCCCCTTATTTCGACTGTACTATTCATGACAGTGAAAGTCATCCTGTCTCTGAATAACTGTGCCATAAACAAGAACAAGAGCCAGCCATTCAGCCACTCAAACATGTTTTGTCATTTAACTAGATTATTTCTCACCTCTACCTCAACTCCATTTACCAATCTTTGTTCCATATTTCTTGATACGCTTGTCTCTCAAAATGTATCAACGCTAAGTGATCCAGCATCTTTTTAGATGAGGAATTTCTGATATTTTTTGTGTAAAAAGTGCTTTCTGATTTCATGGCCTATCTCTAATTTTAAGATTATATTCTGGACAAGAGACAATGGATCATCTATATCTAATTCATCAAATTGTTTTATGATTTATAACACCTCAATGAGATTAACCCTCAACCAAGCTATGTTTTTTTAATATCCTGAGCAGATTATATTACTTTCCCACATTGCATTCCAGCTGTCAGAATTCCGGTCTTACTCTTACTGTCCTTTTGGAACTTCCTGCTCCTCTTTGTTCAACATGCTGTGCCTCCCAACTTGGTGTCATCTGAAAATTTGTGTTTACCGCTTTTTTTGATCCAATCATTAAAATACTATCATAAAAAGCTGAGGTCCAAGTGTTAATTCCTGGAGAACACCACTTGCTATATTCTTGAAATCAGAGAATCTTCCTTTCATCTCTACTCTCTGTCTTATAATTACAGCTTGATGTCACAGGGCTACCTCCAAGTTTTTTCTCCCTAATAATCTCTTGTGAGAACATTCATAAATGACTCGAGAAATAAAGAACCCCATAGACACCATGCTAATGATGTCTTGGGGAAAAAGTTCAACCACATTAGATGGACATGATGGAACCTTCAGAAATCATTGAGTACTGAAGCGTCCATGTCACTCTGGGAGCGATCTAACGGCCTCACCGCGTCGGACTTGGGGATGTGATGAGGCTGGTAAATCTCACGAGAGGCGTCTCGTGGGATTGGCTGGCCTCGTCACGCCTTGTGATCTCAGGTGTTGCGATCTGGATCCCGCCCATTGAGGTCGGGACCCAGATTTGCATATCCTAGTGAGCAGTTAGTCACACTTGACTGTGTCAAAGCCGGATCTACTCAGCGCCCGAGACCTAATGACCTCGCCTCGTAGACATGCTGTTTAACACTGGTTTCCACAAACGTGGACTAGGCGTACCAACACTTGGGGGATCTCCCAAGCGATCGGGACCCCCTGAGTGGTTGGGCTCTGGGCAGGGTGGTATCCTGGCACCCTGATGCCTTAGACCATGGCAGTGCCATCTGGACACCTTGGCCGTGCCACCCTGACGGTGCCCAGGTGGCATCATGCCCATGTGGGGGATCGGATCCGGGGGATGCCCTGCCCTTATGTGGTGGGGTACAGGGTGCTCAATAACCCCCAAAGTGGTACGTTGGGGTAGTGGGGAGGTCTGGAGGCTGTGGTGTGGGTTCTAAAAATGGTGCCCCGATCTATTCCTGCACTGGCGAGTGGAGGTCGTTTAGTGCAAGAAATAGGACTAAATGTAGGCTCGGCAGGTTGTTCTTTGCTGAGGCCCAGAAATGAAGCAGAGCATCGTTTAATAGTGGCATAATTCTTGGCGCTGCCAGTGCCTGGAACTGCCTGGTTAAACACGCTCGAACGCAACTCTGTTTAATTTCCGTTAAATCATGCCCTCTGTCTCTGATTAGAGGTCAGTGAGTTTCCTTCAGGTCATGTTAAGCTGACAGTCTGCTGTTAGCTGGTTTCTCCTTTACTTCATAAATAATGGAATAACATTTGCGATTTTTCAACCCTAATGCACAATTCCTGAATCTAGAGAATCAGGCGTTGGTCACTCTCCAAAATATTCAGACTCTGAACTGCTCTTGTAGCTACATTACCTATATGGCAGGTCCAGTTAAGCTTCTGGTCAATAATAACCTCCAGGATGCTGATGGTGGAGGGATTTGATGGTGGTTTTGTCATTAAGTGTCAAAGAGCAATGATTAGATTTTCTGTAGGATGAGTTGGTCATTTCCTGGAATAGGGTTGGATGAAAATTTAATGTTGTCCAGGTCTTGCTCCAGATGGATATGGATTGCATAAGTATCTGAGGAGTCACGAATAGTGAACACTGTGCAATTATCAGAAAACATCCCCACTTCTTGTTGACGTCTTGTCAATTTCATCAAGGTTTGCTTTGTCATTTCAATTACATTTTAAGGTTAAGAGAAACAGGTGATCGGTATAAATTGTCTTTGAACGCATATAAATAGGGATATCTGGGACACTGGGTTGAGTGGAAAGAGAGTTATGAGACTGAACAAGTTTATAAACAGTCAATAAAAAAAAAAGCTTTGTGTCTTGGTTTTAGCTTCGCCAACAGGCTTGGATCCCACTAACACTTGAACTTATGCTGGACGGAATGTTAGTGATGATGCAGCTGAAGATAGTTGAGCCTAAGACCCTTTCATGTGGAGCTCCTGCATCAATGTTTTGGGGTTGAGAGGATTGGCCTCCATCAACTACGGCCATTTCCTTTGTTATGGGTAAGACTCTAGTTCATGGAGATTTTTCCCTCTGATTCATTAGACTTTAGGTTTGCTGTGGATTTTGGGTGATACACTTGGTGAAATGCACCTTGATGTTAAGGAATGTTGCCGTTGCCTTGCCTCTAGAATTCAGTACTATTGTTCATCAAGGCTGCAATGTGGTCAGGAACTCAGAGGCCTTGACAGAACTTAAACTAGGTTATTGCTTTGTAAGTAACATATGTGAGAAATATGAGAATGACTAGAGCGAGGGTAGGTCCGATCAAGGACAGTAGCGGGAGATTGTGTATTGAGTCTGAAGAGATAGGAGAGGTCTTGGAGA
Source organism: Scyliorhinus torazame (assembly GCF_047496885.1). NCBI lineage: Eukaryota > Metazoa > Chordata > Chondrichthyes > Carcharhiniformes > Scyliorhinidae > Scyliorhinus > Scyliorhinus torazame. The sequence continues at coordinate 91,960,439 of NC_092714.1, read as the reverse complement.
GGTCTTGAACGAGTACTTTTCTTCTGTATTTACAAATGAGAGGGGCGATTTTGTTGGAGAGGACAGTGTGAAACAGATTGGTAAGCTCGAGGAAATACTTGTTAGGAAGGAAGATGTGTTGTGCATTTTGAAAAACTTGAGGATAGACAAGTCCCCCGGGCCTGACGGGATATATCCAAGGATTCTATGGGAAGCAAGAGATGAAATTGCAGAGCCGTTGGCAATGATCTTTTCGTCCTCACTGTCAACAGGGGTGGTACTAGGGGATTGGAGAGTGGCGAATGTCGTGCCCCTGTTCAAAAAAGGGACTAGGGTTAACCCTGGGAATTACAGGCCAGTTAGTCTTACTTCGGTGGTAGGCAAAGTAATGGAAAGGGTACTGAAGGATAGGATTTCTGAGCATCTGGAAAGACACTGCTTGATTAGGGATAGTCAGCACGGATTTGTGAGGGGTAGGTCTTGCCTTACAAATCTTATTGAATTCTTTGAGGAGGTGACCAAGCATGTGGATGAAGGTAAAGCAGTGGATGTAGTGTACATGGATTTTAGTAAGGCATTTGATAAAGTTCCCCATGGTAGGCTTATGCAGAAAGTAAGGAGGCATGGGATAGTGGGAAATTTGGCCAGTTGGATAACGAACTGGCTAACCGATAGAAGTCAGAGAGTGGTGGTGGATGGCAAATATTCAGCCTGGATCCCAGTTACCAGTGGCGTACCGCAGGGATCAGTTCTGGGTCCTCTGCTGTTTGTGATTTTCATTAATGACTTGGATGAGGGAGTTGAAGGGTGGGTCAGTAAATTTGCAGACGATACGAAGATTGGTGGAGTTGTGGATAGTAAGGAGGGCTGTTGTCGGCTGCAAAGAGACATAGATAGGATGAAGAGCTGGGCTGAGAAGTGGCAGATGGAGTTTAACCCTGAAAAGTGTGAGGTTGTCCATTTTGGAAGGACAAATATGAATGCGGAATACAGGGTTAACGGTAGAGTTCTTGGCAATGTGGAGGAGCAGAGAGATCTTGGGGTCTATGTTCATACATCTTTGAAAGTTGTCACTCAAGTGGATAGAGCTGTGAAGAAGGCCTATGGTGTGCTCGCGTTCATTAACAGAGGGATTGAATTTAAGAGCCGTGAGGTGATGATGCAGCTGTACAAAACTTTGGTAAGGCCACATTTGGAGTACTGTGTACAGTTCTGGTCGCCTCATTTTAGGAAGGATGTGGAAGCTTTGGAAAAGGTGCAAAGAAGATTTACCAGGATGTTGCCTGGAATGGAGAGTAGGTCTTACGAGGAAAGGTTGAGGTGCTAGGCCTTTTCTCATTAGAACGGAGAAGGATGAGGGGCGACTTGATAGAGGTTTATAAGATGATCAGGGGAATAGATAGAGTAGACAGTCAGAGACTTTTTCCCCGGGTGGAACAAACCATTACAAGGGGACATAAATTTAAGGTGAAAGGTGGAAGATATAGGAGGGATATCAGAGGTAGGTTCTTTACCCAGAGAGTAGTGGGGGCATGGAATGCACTGCCTGTGGAAGTAGTTGAGTCGGAAACATTAGGGACCTTCAAGCAGCTATTGGATAGGTACATGGATTACGGTAAAATTATATAGTGGAGATTTATTTGTTCTCTAGGGCAGCACGGTAGCATTGTGGATAGCACAATTGCTTCACAGCTGCAGGGTCCCAGGTTCGATTCCGGCTTGGGTCACTGTCTGCGGAGTCTGCACGTCCTCCCCGTGTCTGCGTGGGTTTCCTCCGGGTGCTCCGGTTTCCTCCCACAGTCCAAAGATGTGCGGGTTAGGTGAATTGGCCAATGATAAATTGCCCTTAATGTCCAAATTGCCCTTGGTGTTGGGTGGAGGTGTTGAGTTTGGGTAGGGTGCTCTTTCCAAGAGCCGGTGCAGACTCAAAGGGCCGAATGGCCTCCTTCTGCACTGTAAATTCAATGATAATCTATGATTAATCTAGGACAAAGGTTCGGCACAACATCGTGGGCCGAAGGGCCTGTTTTGTGCTGTATTTTCTATGTTCTATGTTCTAAGTGCTGGTTGATTGCACTATTGATGACACCTTCCAGCATTTTGCTGATGATTGAGAGTAGGCTGATGGAGCGATAATTGACTGGATTTGATTTGCCCTGCTTTATATGAACAGGAAATAGCTAGACAATGTTTCACTTTGTCATGTAGATGCCAGAAGTTACAATAAGGAAATGACAGAAGATTGTCAGAAAAGTTTGAATGATGTTTTTCATGTCTCAGAATATAGGGCAAAGGGGGTATTCCAAGGAGATCAGCAGACCTCAGACATTACATGTGCCTGTAAATTAGCCAAGAGCACTGCCTCAATTTTCTCAGAATCAATCAAGCAGCTTTGCATTCTGAAGCAAGGATGCCTGGAGCCAAACTGTAACTTTTAAACTGCACTCCCACTTCCCTCAGTTTGTATGTCGATGGCTCAGGTAATGCCCCGCCTACACCAGGATGGCACAGTGGTTCGCACTGCTGCCTCACAGCGTCAAGGACCCGGGTTTGGATCCGGTCTTGGGTGACTGTCCGTGTTCATGTGGGTTTCCTACGGGTGCTCCGATTTCCTCTCACAATCCAAATATGTGCAGGTTAGGTGAATTGGCCATGCTGAATTGCCCCTTAGTGTCCAAAGATGTGCAGGTTAGGTGGGGTTACGAGGATAGGGCAGGAGAGTGGGCCTAGTGGAGTGCTCTTTCAGAGGGCCAGTGTTGAGTCGGTGTGCTGAATGGCCTCCTCTGCACCGTAGGGATTCTATGGACAAGTGACTCGATCAGCAGCCAGCACTTTCATCTCCTTTTCAATTAGTGGGAAATCATTGCTTGTTGTCAGCACTCTGGCGCATATTGTTAAGGTACAGGAGATCACTGATAGCTGCCATGAAAGCATTCTAACATCCATCCTGGATATCAATATGTAAACAGATTGATGTGAGTGTATTTGTATATTTCTTATGGATGATATATGGGAGTTGCATCCACAATTTTGTAAGAGCTTGGTATGGATAAGAAGTAAATCTGGGATACTTTCAAACATCAATGCTTTCTGGTGTGTAAGTCTCTTCTGCCATTTACCTGATATATGTGCTGTTAATTAGTCTTACTTTGCTACACTAAGTCTGTAATCTTCTCTTGCATTTGTTCCCAAGTCCATCAGTTATTGTCAGCAATGTTTAGCAGCAACCGTTTGTATGGAATTGTGCACTTCCAACCACTGGAAAGGATATTCTGAAGAGAAAACAGGATGGCCCTTGAATAACTTGTAGCAGAATGGTCACTTTTATGAGTAAGAAAAAATGGTTGCGAGCAATGCCATTTTGCCATTGTCCTGCAGACTCCATTTGATGTTTCACCTGTGGGTTGCTTATCTTTTTGGAGTCTTATTTAAAGCTTTTTAAAAAGCAAAGCATCTCTCAATTCACTCGTCATATAACTTTAATCCAGTTAATTCTGAGCCGTGCATACATAAATCTTAAACTGTGCAGGGAGCGAGTTCAAAGGAGATTTGTGAGTTGAAAGTTTAATTGTCATGTTGCTGGACCAGGATTTGGGCTCCCTGCATCTGTCCTGGTTGTTGAACCAGCTTTTCAGTGAATACATAGCCAGGATCTTCTGAAGAGTAGCTACCATCATTAGATTGCTGCTCCCCTCAAATTCCCCAACTTGACATTGCTCTGCATTTTCTTCAGGATCCAGCGTTTCCATTAACGTGGAGCTCCGTTGAAGTGGGCGAGAGTTGGGGGAAGCATTTTACAGCACTAGCGGCTATATATTAATTTTAAATGTCCATTCTTTGAATATGAGCAAATGGGTAACTGGGGTAGGGTGGGTAGATGGGTGAGGTAAGTGGGTAGATGAATCGATTGGGTGAGGCTATTTGGTAAGGGCTGGTGTGATGGATAAGGGGGTAGGTTCGATGAGATGGGTAAGGTGGGTAGGGGGGAGGTGTGGGTGGGTAAATGGGTATGGTGAGTGAGCTAAGTAGAAGAGATAAGTACAATGGAACTGTATGAAGTTTCTGAATCCAGCTCAGAGTCGGAGACATTTTTAAAAATTCATTCTTGGCATGTCGCCATCGTTGGCGAGGCCATCATTTAGTATCCATCTCTAATTGCCCTTGAGAAGGTGGTGCTGAGCTGTCTTCCATATTCATTGCATTCCATGTTGTGCAGATGTACCCACAATGCTGTTGGGGAGAGAGTTCCAGGATTTTGCCCCAGCGACGGTAAAGGAATGGCAATATATTCCTATGTCAGGATGGTGGGTGGCTTAGAAGGAAACTTCCAGGTGGTGATGTTGCCCTTGTCCTCTGAGACGGCAGCAGTTGTGGATTTGGAAGATGCTGTCTGAGGAGACTTGGTGAGTTGCAGGGCATCTTGTAGATGGTACACACTGCTGCCATTGTGTATCGGTGGTGGAAAGGGTCAACATTTGTGGAAGGGGTGCCAATCAACCGGGCTGCTTTGTCCTGGATGGTGTTGAGTTTCTCGATTGTTGTTGGAGCTGCACTCATCCAGGCAAGCGGAGAGTGTGATGATATACAGAAAGCAGTACATAATGTTATGCACAACCTCCAACCACTAGGTGACAGTGTTAACCCATTACGTGACTCTGGTTCCAGGAGTCGGGAGTAGATCGTGCTAGGAGACTGACGTATTTTGAAGGAGCTCTATAATAGTTCGTTAGTGTTGGTAGTTCATTATTTTATTTATCTTAGTTTATCTTAATCACATAGATGTTGAACAATAAATTGTTTAACTTAGATGTTCTGTGGTTTATCATTTACTTTGGCCAGTCTACAGAACATGACAGAAAGCATTCCATCACAGTCTTGACTTGTGTTTTGTAGATAGTGGACAGGCTTTGGGAAGTCAGGACATGAGTGCTCACCTCAGGATTCCGTGCTGGATCTGCTCAAGGAGGAGGAAGCTGCAGCAGTGGAGCGTGCAGCAGTGGCGCGTGCAGCAGTGGAGCGGGCAGAAGCGCAGCATGCCACAGAGGAACAGGTGGCAGCCACCCAGGGTGGAGAGCAAGCCGCCCAACAGGACGAGGAGGAGGTGCCAAGGTGGCTCCGCATGAGGCCTCGTGTGTACTGACAAAGCCTGTCATATGAGCACCTGCTGGACGGGTATGCCGTCGAAGACTCTGGCTGAGCAGAGAGACAGTGCGACATATCTGCCAGATCATGGCACACCTGGCACAGCAGGGGTATGGGGAGGACACCCGCTCCCGGTGGCCGTCAAGATGATGTTCGCCCTAAACCGTTATACCACGGGCTCCTTCCAGGCGCCGAGTGCGGACCGGTCCACAATCTCACAGACCTCAGTGCACAGGTGCATTTGCATTGTCATGGAGGCCCTATATGTCCAGGTGTCTCAATACATCCTTTTCAATGTGGACTGAGCCCACCAGGAATGCCTGGGCAGTGGGATCGTCACCATCGACGGGATGCCCTGGGTCCAGGGGGTGTTCAATGGGATGCATGTCCCCCTATGAGTACCTGCAGATGACAGGCCGCTCTTCACTAACCAAAAGAGGTTCCACTCGATGAACGTGTAGATGATATGTGACCGTAAGCTGCACATCATGCATACTCGGGCAGCGTGCACTTCGTCCACTTTTTAAAAACATTTTTTTATTCTCCTCATTTTCATCAAATACACAAAAGATAACCAACAATAACAAATAGAATATAAATCCCCCAACCAGCATCCCCTTCAACATACAATCCCAAACATCATCCCTGCATTCCAAATACCACAAAACAAAAAAGACCAAAAGAGAATCAACAGTCATCCCATACACAGTAAACAATGTACTCAACCCCCCCCCCCCCCCCAAGAACTCCCCCCTACCTAAGGTTCGATGGCATCCAATTCATGAAAGTGCAGAATAAATAATGTCCATGAATTGTAGAACTCTTCCATTCTATCCCTCCACTCAAACTTCACCTTTTCGAGCGTCAAACATTCCAGCAGGTCCCCCCCGCCAAGCTGAGACAAAGGGCGGAGAAGCTGACCTCCATCCTTGCAGGCCGGCCTTCGGGCAACCAGTGAGGCGAAGGCTAAGACATCTGCGCCCACACCCACCTGCACTCCGACATCCCGAAAGTGTCTTCTAGGGGCCCTGCATCCAAACTCACATGTACCACCCCTGATATGACCTTAAAAACCTCCCTCCAAAATTCCTCCAGCTTCGGGAGGACCAGAACTTGTGAACGTGGTTTTCTAGGCTCATCCCACAGTGCTCACACACAACCTCCACCTCCTGAAAGAGTCAGCTCATCCTCGCCCTTGTGAGGTGCGCCCTATACACTCCCTTCAACTGTACCAGCTCCAACCACACGCAAGAGGTTGAGGCATTTACCCTCCGGAGAACTTCGCACAACAAACCATCTCCCATAACCTCCTTCAACTCGTCCTCCCACTTAGTTTTAATTCCCTCAAAGGATACCATGTCCTCCCCCAGAATGTTCCTGTAAATCACCGACAGCACCCCCTTGTCCATTCCAACTGTCGTCAATACCTCTTCCAACAATGTGGAGACTGGTGCTATCGGGAGGCTCTGAACCTCCTTCTTGGCAAAATCCCAGAGCTGCAGATATCTAAATACTTCCTCCGCCCCAGTCCATATTTCATCCGAGCGCACTTAACGAGTCCTGACATGTTCGAGAGGCCCCTCCACCCCAACTGGGGGCTGGTTCCTGGCGACCTGGATTATCCACTGCGGTTATGGCTGATAACACCCATCTGGAGCTCACAGACCGACGCCGAGACCCGCTACAATGAATCCCATGCAGCGAGAATGTCACCCGCATCGTGGTGGCCTGCTGCATCCTCCACAACGTCATGCAGCAGAGGGGCAACGTGCTGGAGGAGGAAGGTGAACATTAGGCGGCGTCCTACGAGGAGGATGTGGGGAAGGGGGAGAATGGGCAAGGCATGTGGCCCAGGACCTCCAGGTTCACCAACTAAGTGGGGAGCCTATGCCATCCACAACGTCCTCCCATTCCCTCACCGAAACCCGTTTCTGGCCAGCCCACCCCTCACTATTTGACAGAGCACCGAGACAGATTGTAACAGTGGTAACAGGTGTTTAATGTGACAACGTGTATACGATTTATGCCCTCGTCCCTATAACTAAACTGTGCACATGCTTTTAGACACACAACTTAAATAGTGTCTAACTTTCTGGCCTTATGGGCCCAAATGCTATGTCTGGGTGGGTCCCCAGATGGGACAGCAGGAGTGGAGGCAGCTTGCTGTGATTCCCACCCTGCGACCTGGGCTTCTTCTGGGATGACCGGGCCTGGATGGGCCCGGCTGCTGCTCGGGTTTCCCAGGTGGCGTGGTGCCACCCTGTTCCGCCCGCTGCCCTCCAATGCACCCTGGACAGAAGGGGGTGGGGTGGGGGGGGGGGAAGTCTGAGGTGCTGCGGTGTTTCGGCACATCCCCTGCGGGAGTCACCGGCATGGGCCCCATCACCTCCTCCTCCCTCTAGATGCCGATGACCCCTGGGCCACTCCATGGGACAGGAGTGTGAGCAGAGCTATCCCCTGAGGCTGCCCTGCCACCTGGCGCTGCCAGTCCTGGGCTCGACCAGGGTCTGCATGCTCGCGGCCATGGGACTGCACCACATCACCCATTGACTGTGCCAGCAACTTCTAGGTTTGTGTCACATAAGCCAGTGACTGCACCATCTCCCTCTGGAACTGGGCCACCTCCCTCTGCATCTGCGTCACGTTGGCCGCACACTTTCCCTGCCATGGTCTGCTGTGACGGGGCCATGCTTAGGAGCGCCGCTGTGATGTCCCAGTGGCTCTGGCACATGGTTGCCTGTCGGACAGCAACCCTGTTCAGGGCCACAGCCAGCGCCCGCACAGAATGCCCAGGCCTTGGATATGCTGATCCACAGCCCAAACTGTTGCCCCAATGCCACCACCACCGACGCCACCTGTGTGGTGTTGGTCTGGGCCAAACGGGCTGCGAGACCTGCTGCCACCTTGTTGGCTGGATGGTGTGTGTGGGGAGTAAAGTGTGTATATGCGGCTGCAGCTTGTTAGCCTCCTGAGTGTCAGACGCGAAACCGGCAAATATCGCACCATTTCCCATTGGAATCGATTGTGTTCCACGTGGCACCAGTGCTAGCCCGTTAACAGTAGTGGAATCGGCCCAGGTGTGGCGCCAGTTTTGCTGTCGTGGTACCCCACGAATTCTGCGTCGAAGTCAACACATAGTCACAGAAATGGAGAATCCCGCCCGTTATTTCTTGTGATTCCCAGAAGTTTCAAATAATCACACTTTTATTCACACATGCTGCAACTGACATCGCTATGTGCTCTACAATGATACTTCCTGAGTTTGGTGCACAGACTGCGGTGCTGTCATGAGTAAATATATATTTTCTTTGTAATGTATCTATCTATGCATGATAATATAGTTCCTAAATCCTATGGGAATAATAGAATATAACAAAATATTATGGGTGCGATCTTCCCAAAAGCGAACAAAATCCCCAAGCGAGCGCATTTAGCTGCGTGTTTCCGGCACTCGCAGTGCTGAGAATCACATGGTTATCCAATGTGACTTGTATTGAATAAGGTGCCTGAACGGGAAATGCGCGACCGAGGCCGCACATGGCCCCTTTTTTTATAATGGGGCGATCCGCTCTCTGGAACTCCTCATTGTAGTGAGAGTTCGGGATTTAAAAGATCTCTGAGGCTCCCAAAAGAATCTCCAAATTCCCCCCCAAGCCCGAACACAATGTGGAAGGGTCCCCCGCCCAACACCCAAACCGACCACCCCGGCCCAATCACATGTGCAGAAAATGCCAGCTTGGCAACTTGTTAGCAGTGCCACCTGGGCACCTTAGCAAAGCCAGGCTGGCACCAAGGTGGCACTGCCAGGGTACCCAGCTGGCACCAGCAGTGCCAGGGCAGCAGCCTGCCCAAAGGGCCTGCAGCAGGGGGCCTCAGTTCTCCATGGAGACTCCACAAGTGCCATTCCGACTGGTCATCATTTGTGGGGACCAGTATCAAACGGTGCTCGTCCGAGGTCCCAGAGGCGAAAGGATTGAATCCCAAAGCCTCAGTTACCTCCGGAATCTGCACATTAGAGTAAGGCTTACTAACTCGCTCTAATATGCAGATTTGCTCAAAAGTGATCCCGCCCATTGTGCCATTCACCTCGCAACGTCTCACGAGAACGTTGCTTTGAATCTCACGAGGCCCTGCAAGAAGGTTAGATCCCAGGGGTGCGGTCTCCCGGCTTCCAATGGTCACGCTGCACCGGAAATGCAGCTCGCCGCAGCGTGACCAGAGGATTACGCCCTATATTTCACTGTCTGCAATTAAAATTTTTTTTTTACCGTACCCAATTCTTTTTTTTACTAATTGAGGGACAATTTAGTATGGCCAATGCACTTGCCCGTGTTGGGAGGGGTGAGACCCACGCAGACACTGGGAAAATGTGCAGACTCCACATAGACAGTGACCCGGGGCCAGGATCGAACCCGGGCCCTTAGCGCTGTGAGGCAGCAGTGCTAACCACTGCACCACCATGCCGCCCTCTATTTGTAGTTAAATGTGTCCAGCATGGGAACTCATTTGCTCATAATGTTACTGGACTAGTAATCCAGAAGCCTAGTAAAAACCCACCTATTTCACTAAAGTCCTTCAGGGGAGGAAATCTTCTGTCCTTGCCCAGTCTGGTAACTCCAGACCAGCATTGTGGTTGACACTTAAATGCCGTCTGTTATTAGCCTCGGGTGCCATTCAGCTCACAGGCAGTTAGGGATGGGTAATAAATGCTGCTATTTGCCAATGACGCTCAAATCCCAAAAATGAATGCAAAAAGAATTAAATGTGAAATTTGCCAATTGTTCTATCTGTACTATTAGTTGCTTTGAAACATTTTGTTAAGTAATGGGTTAAGAGACATTGCAATTAGTTGTCTCATTTATGTTAAGTATCCATTAATTGACACTGATATGTAAAGGGGCTTCAGGTGGCCTCTGTCAGATGATGTGTTGTTAAGAGTTTTGTGCAGAGGCTGTGAAAGTGAAATAAATGGTGTTTGGTGAAAAGGAACAAGAACTTTAGACTCTTCATATCACAGCAACTAAAACGGCTAACAATTGGTAGCAGGGGATGGTTCCTGTGTAAATGTGAAGGGCTGAAAAATACAACTTTTCCAGATCAAATCAAGGAGTGAGTGAGAAAAGAAAAAAAAATGGATATATGGCTGAACCCAGGATAAAGATGGCTGGATATGACTATCCTCCCTTATTTTCTGAAAGGGAATCGTACGACCAATGGAGAAGTACAGTAGTTATGTGGATGAAAGTAATTGCTTTGGGAAAGAGAAAACAAGGTATGGCATTGGCTCTTTCTCGACCATATGGCAGTAAAATCTGAAAAAAAGTGCTTTCTGAGCTGGAATTGGAAGAGTTCGACTCAGAAGAAGGTCTGGAGGCTTTATTACATTATATTGATAAGATTTATAAGAAAGATGACTTGTTAAGTGCGTATGAAGCATGGTCGGATTTTGATAAGTTCCGGAAAATGGAGGATATCTCCATGGAAGACTATATAATGGAATTTGGCAGACTATATAAAAGGCTGCAGAAACACAATCTGGAATTTCCACAGTCTGTGTTGGCCTTTAAATTACTTGACTGTGCTAGAGTGAGCAACATGGATAGGCTCCTGGTTTTGACAGGAGCTCCGTTTACTGACAAGGATATCTTATTCGAACAGATGACAAAAGCTTTACAAATGTTTCTGGGGAAACATTCGATTCCGATGGCTCTGATGACCCAAATAGGTCAGTCTGCAATAAGGCAGAATATGGAAGATACACTACTAAAAGGATGGTGAAATCGTATGGCTACGAACAGGGCTCAAGACTATAGAAGGAGACCGAGACAAGGAAATTATGAAGACAGAAACCCAGTTAGAACCTACAATAGGAAGATGAACCCCAGAAATGCACCGGGCATGATAAATCGATGTTTTCGATGTGACTCTCAATACCATTGTACTTTCATCCACATAACTACTGTACTTCTCCATTGGTCGTACGATTCCCTTTCAGAAAATAAGGGAGGATAGTCATATCCAGCCATCTCGTTATGATAGAGTGTTTGAAGCGACACATGGGGCGAAATTCTCCTACCCGCCCCGCCACATTTCTGCGCCGACCGGCCGGCGGGAGTCTCCGTAACACCGGCCGGTCAATGGGGTTTCCCATTGTGGGGCACCCCCACGCCGTCGGGAAACCCCCGAGCGCCGGCAGAACGGAGACTCCCGCCGGCGGAGAATGACGCCCATGACACGGAAGAGTCAGAAGAGGAAAAAGATAGTGACCAGAAAGAAGGCATTCTCCTATTGACAAGCAGTTTTACGCCGGTAATGAGGGTGTTGGTTGCAGAATCCTTCAACTGTGCTGTATTGGACAGTGGCTGCACATCTACTGTGTGTGGAATTGACTGGTTAAAATGTTACCTGGACTCTTTGAATGCTGAAAATCGTAACAAGGTTAAGGAATTTGCAAGTTCCACAAATTCCTTTGGGGATGATAATACTCTGAAGTCGCTGAAAAGAGTGGTGATCCCTTGCAATATTGCCAGAGTGAATCATTTCATTAGCACGGATGTTGTATCAAGTGAGATACCTTTGCTTCTGAGCAGACCATCGATGAAGAAAGCACACATGAAACAGGATGTGGAACAGGATAAGGCAACAGTTTTTGGAAAGACGGTGGTCTTACAATTTACACAGTCGGGACACTATTGTATTCCATTACTGACAAATAATATTTCAAGTAGAGTGGTTCAGGATATGTTGAAAATGGGACTTTAGCTGATAAAAAGCTTGTGGTATTAAAACTGCATAGGCAATTTGCACATCCGTCTCCTCGGAGCCTGAAAAATTTATTAAAGGTTGCAGGGGTAAGGGATGACGACTATACTAAACTGATAGAACAGGTTAGTGACCGCTGTGAAGTTTTTAGGATATACAGAAGGACACCAACACGACCGATAGTAACCCTACCTTTGGCCAGGGATTTTAACGACATTGTGGCCATGGACCTTAAGATCTGGGATAAAGCAAATAATATATTTATTTTGCATTTTGTAGATTTAGCAACCAGATTTAGTCAATCAACGATTGGATGAAGTAAAGAAAAGAGAGTAATTCTGGATCAAATCATGGAAAAATGGATCGGGACAGGAATGGGTCCACCAGCAAAATTCCTGACGGACAATGGGGGAGAATTTGATAATGATGAGTTCAGGGATGTGTGTGAAAACATGAATATCAGAGTTATGAATACGGCTGCAGAAAGCCCATTTCGTAATGGGGTCTGTGAAAGAAATCATGCTGTCATCGATGACATACTTCGGAAAATTTTGGCAGATCGACCAAATTGCAGGCTAAATTCAGCTTTAGCATGGGCAGTACATGCAAAGAATTCATTGCAGGTGGTTGGGGGCTATAGTCCTTATCAATTAGTGTTTGGTAGAAATCCTAAAATTCCGTCCATTTTGGATGACCAGCCTCCAGCTTGGGAGGGGACTACAATTAGCTCTGATTTTGCTGAACATTTAAATGCATTACATAGCAGTAGAAAAGCTTTTTTGGAAGCAGAAGTCTCTGAATGAATTCGCAGAGCTTTAAGACATAACGTATGGCCATCAGATGCCGTTTTTCAGCAAGGAGGCATGGTATACTAGAAGAGTGACAATTCTAATGAATGGAAAGGCCCAGGGAAGATCATAGGCATAGATGGCAAAACAATTATTTTGCAACATGGTAATCAAACTGTTAGGGTACATTCATCAAGGATAATGGGTACGGATTACAAATTTTCAAATTTAGACAGAGCAGACAGACATGACGAGGAACCAGAATCATCTGGTATGCATGTGTTACAGAACTATGAGGACCAATTAACTGATATAGACAGGGTTTCTGTGGAGGAACACAACACTTCTGGTGAATTAGGACAGGCCATTTTTCTGAAAGGGCAACTGCCAAAAGTTGGTACAAAAGTGACATACTTGCCTGAAGGGTCTAGTCAATGGAAGGATGCAACTGTTATTAGTAGAGCAGGGAAGGCCACTGGAAAGTATAAACATTGGTTGAATGTACAGCATTCAGGGGAAGGAGTCAAGACAATGGATTGAAAAACGAAGTTCTAAAATGGAGGGCACAGAAACGCAGTGCCAGTTCAGATAGTACATCGGATAGTGAACAGGTCTGCAGGAAAAGGTCGAGAACTATTGAAAGGACATCACACAGCAGAAGGGAAAGACCAAGCAGTAGCAGTACAGAACGCGGTACCAGGCGGGAGAGGGGACGTAGTTTGTCAAGATCTCGGAACATGAGTAAGACTACGAATACTAATAGGAGTAGAAGCCCACATGCACATGAGATTTTGGTGGCTTCAAATAAATTAGATGACGAAGTTATTAAAGAAGCTAAACAGCAAGAATTGCATAGTTGGAGTGAATTTGGGGTATACACAGAAGTACCAGATAGGGGACAAAGAGCTCTATCCCACAGATGGATTTTCACGGAAAAGGTTCTTCCGGATGGAACTTATAAGGCAAAGGCCAGGCTTGTGGCAAAGGGATTTGAAAAAAACTTAGAAGATCGGGATTTAAGGGTAGACTCACCTACAGCAGGAAAGGTTATTTTAAAGATCTTCTTGGCTCTTTTAGCCACAAAGGCATGGGAATGCAAATCTATAGATATAAAAGCTGCCTTTTTGCAGGGGCATCAGCTCCAGGGAGACATTTTTCTCCGTCCTAAAGAAGCAGCTAACACAGAAGGGGTACTCTGGAAGTTGAACAAATGTGTACATGGATTAAATGATGCCTCTAGAGTCTGGTATTTTTCGGTAAGGTCAGTTTTGTTAAAGTTAGGCTGTTGCCAGTTGAAAGCAGATCCTGCAATGTTTTACTGGCACAATAAAGGAAATCTTTTTGGCATTTTTATGGTGCATGTCGATGATTTTTTGTGGGGTGGGACTAGTGATTTTGAAGCTATTGTAATCTCTGGTTTGAGGAAAGAATTCAGGGTTGGAAGTCAAGCTTCCAGTGCATTTAAATATATTGGACTAGAAATTGGACAGACACAGTTAGGGGCAACTTTACATCAGTAATCTTATTTGGAAAGCATCACCCCAATAGCAATTAGTCGTGGCCGAGTTTCACAAAAAGACGCAATGATTTCAAAGATAGAAAAAGAGCAACTGCGAAGTTTAATTGGGCAACTGAACTGGTTAGGTAGCCTAGACCGGACGTGAGTTTTGATGTCTTAGAGTTGAGTACAAGAATGAATGGTCCCAAAGTGGAAGACATAATAAGAGCAAATAAAGCGTTGGCCAAACTAAAAATGCAGGAGTGTGTTTTGAAGTTCCCTGTTTTAGGTGACCTTAAGTACTTGAAACTCATAGTTTATAGTGATGCGTCCTACGCAAATTTATGTGATGGGGTTTCAAGCGCAGGAGGTTTTATAATTTTCCTTTTGGGGAACAATGGTAAATGTTGCCCGCTTGTGTGGGAAACAAAGAAAATAAGGAAAGTGGTAAAAAGCACTTTGGCTGCTGAGACGTTAAGCCTTGTAGAGGCGGTGGACATGCCCTTTTATATAAGTATGATATTGACAGAAATTTTGGGATTAGGGGATTTGGGTAATATACCTACTGACTGTCACATTGACAATAAATCCCTGAGGGAAAATGTGCACTCTACAAAAAGTGTCAATGAAAAGAGGTTACGGATAGACATCGCAAGTTTGAAGCAGATATTGGACAGAGGGGAAATAACAAAAATTAAATTGGTCTACAGGAGCTATCAACTGTCGGACTGTTTTACGAAAAGGGGGGTGAGTTCACAGAAACTTTTGGATATTGTTAATGAAGGGCGCTTGTTTCTGTGACTGTTTTTTTTCTTTCTCGTCCAAACAAAAAAAAAGGGGTGGGGGGAATCATGTGTGTGTTTTTGAGTTTCTTTAAATTTTGTTTTCACCGAATTATTTTTTTTCTCCAAGGAAGGGGAGACTGTTAAGTAATGGGTTAAGAGACATTGCAATTAGTTGTCTCATTTATGTTAAGTATCCATTAATTGACACTGATATGTAAATCAGAGGCTTCAGGTGGCCTCTGTCAGATGATGTGTTGTTAAGAGTTTTGTGCAGAGGCTGTGAAAGTGAAATAAATGGTGTTTGGTGAAAAGGAACAAGAACTTTAGACTCTTCATATCACAGCAACTAAAACGGCTAACACATTTCCTCTTGATTTCTTCTAATCTGGAGACTGTATTACATTCTGAAATTTTCTGTAGAAGGAGCAGGAGCATTTTTGGGAGATGTTCCTGTGCAGCTAATTGGGCTCTCCATTGCAGAGACACCAGTATTATTCTGAATGACAGGCTACCATATGGAGCATCTTTCCTCTGAGACGATGCTGCTGTTGGCCTTTTAAACCACTAAGCCACAATTTATAGCTTTACTAAATTGAACGCTTTTTTGTTTAAAAGCCTTTGGCTTTAATAAGCTACACTCTGCCTAACATCTGGAGACATTATTCTGAATGGATTACACTGACTCACTGAGAAGATAATAAGGGAGATTTGGGTGGTCAATATCTTTCCCTTTAATCTTAATTAGATTAACACCAGTTCATGGCTTGATTGATTGCATTGAAGGCATATGGAATCTCTAAACTGCAGCAGTGCTTCTGGTAGTTTGGAGGGGATGGGGGGGGGGTGCTGTTATGGAAGCAACTGTCCCTTTGGACATTTGAAAGGCAAGTGGTAGATTGGTTCTGTGGTGTGTTTGAGCTGGAAATTACAGAAATAGTGAAAGAAGATCTGTTGAATGTTGAGTATAGTTGAGTGGAAAATGGGAATAAGTGTGGTCCCCACAGGAGAAGGGTGAAATCAGGTGATGGGATAAACACTTTTGTGAGGAAATCCTAATTGTTGGTTGTAGGGGGGAATTGATATTTTGGAAAATTTGGCAAGAAAGTTGACAGTAATGTTCTTGTCGGATGGCCTGATTTATATTACAAGAACACTTGTAGCTAAAGCTATAAACAATTTATTAACATTAACTGTGAGTAAACTATGTACAAAATAACATATAAATAATAGATTGATCATGCACAAGCAACCTCTCTCCAGCTCCCTCCAGCCAGTCTGAGGGGTCACTTGACTCTAACATTCACTTATATACCAGTGAGACTCCTCGTGGTCAGTTGGTGAATTACAACACAACCATGATATCATTACAGTGACATTGCCTCAGCAGATATGACTGAGATGATGGAGGAACTAGGAGAAAATTAGGTGTTCTTACAGGTAGCTGGATGGGAAGAGCACAATCAAGGTAACTGCAGTAAATTGATAGGACAGAACCATTTGACCCATTTGCTCTATGTTAACCTTTATGCTCCACACTAGCTTTTGTTCACCTTCCTTCATCTAACCCTGTCAACATATTTTATTCCTTCCTCCCCTTATTCCTTCCCTCGTGTACTTAGCTTGTTTTGTCTTACATGTATGTAATGTTATCAATGGACTTGTAATGGACATTAGTTGCACTGAAAATAGAGAAGATTCAGATATCATGCAAAATCTGTGCTCTTTACCTGGTGGAAGGAATTTGGGACCTCAGTTTACGGTTGGAACATTTGCCAAACTTACAGCTCCTCTTCTGTAACCTTTAGTTAATATCAGAAAATCTAAAATATGCATATGTAGTGGCTGCTAACAGGTCTAGATTTTGTAGGATTTAGATTACTCCAACCCTAGCTCAGAATAATGTTGTTCAAGTGCTGATTGCATGGGTTGTGTCATTTTATTGTAAGCAATTATAAAATAAATATTATACAAGATAACCATGAGTAAGCCTTGTTGCCTGGATTGATCATTTAGCTTGATGATAACCCTCAATATACTCCTTTCACACTTTCTCTGCTCACCACTTATTCAAACCTTTGAGATCCAAATTGATAGTGATCTTGCAGTTCAGACAAGACTGTGACCATTAGCAACCATCAGCGAGAGAAGCCGTTTTATTTCAGCAGCTTTTTGAACATAATGCTTCAGTGATTCAATCTAGGAATCAACGTTGCTCTGACAAATTCAAGATACTAAATGTGATATATAAGTGACATCTGCTTTTGTGAGAAAGCCTCTTTATAAGCAATTTTCTTTTCTCTTTTGACTCTAGGTAAGTGGTGAAGTGCATGGATTCCTTATTATGCCAGAGGAAAATCCAGGAAAAGAGTCCAGCAAATATACTGGCATGCATCTTTATTTAGATGGAACAGCCACAGTAAGGGAAAATTGGTCTTTTTAATATGTTTCCTGTGTTTTGAAATTCACGTTGGAAATCTTGGCAAAGGACATTCAATGAGTTGAATTGATTTAGTTTTAATACAGGAACGTAAATGAATTATCTGTTTGCATAAATTATAAAACTGTTATTGGTGGTCATCTTTTGTGTCAAGTGTTGTCATAATGTATCTTAATATTCCACCCTTTCTAAAGATATGAGAGATAAAAAAGTGCTTGAATTTCTTCTGCATATTTCAGTGATTCATAGCTTTTCAGTTGGCTTTCTTGTTAAATAGTGCAACATATTTAGGCACACCCTGAAGTTTTCACTTGTCCTCGAGACTCATTTCTGGTTTGTACTTTTTTTAAAATTCAAGATGTAAATCTAATTCTAATATGAAACAAGATTAAGAAATCCATTTCACATCAGTGGAACAAACGTTTGACATGATAATATGAACTACATGTCGAAACTGAAAACAGATGACTTCAAGTTGCAATTTTTAATGTAAAATATAGTTGATGTAATAATTGTAGAAATAGTATTCTCCAGGGATCTGTAGGTGGTCGTAGCCTTTCATCATATTAATCAATTACTCGGGTGAAGGAATAATGCATTCTATATCCAAGTTTGAAAATGGTGGTAAGTTAGGAACTACAATGAGATGTGAACATGGGACCAGAACATTCCAAAGGAATGTGCAGATTAGGTGAGTGGACAAAACAGCCAGAAGGTGTTTAGTGTGGGGAAACGTTAGATCATCCAGTTTAGATCTGGAAAAAAAACGTCTTAATGACAAAGCAAGCAACCGTGTGAGAGCAAAGTGATTTGGGTCCAGGTACTCACACCATTGAAACCAATTAACAAAATGCAGTCGAACAATGTATTAGAATGTTGGAAAACAGAGGGAATAAGCTTATGCTTCAGTTGTACAGGGCTATGATCAGACGCATGACCGGGATTTCATATCCTCCCAACCCCCTGTTGTAGAGGCAGCTCGCCATTGGCCAACAGCAGGACCTTCCAGTCCCAGTGAAGTCAATGGCCATTTTCGTTGCTTGCCTGCTGTATTACCGGAGAATCTACCGGTAAGGGGGGGGGTGGCAGCGGGGTTAATGCGGGTCACCTTTGGCTGGACCAAAAGATCCTGCCAGCGGGAAGGGCTGAAAAATACTGGCCCATGTAGAGTGCTATATTCAGTTTTGGACACTGATCATACTTGAGAGTTATAGCACATAATCTTCAGAATGGTACTCACGCTTGAAGGTTTCATTTCTGAGAACAGGTTGAATAAACTTGGCCTGCATTCCCCTGAGTTTAAACAATGAGAAGTGATTGAATTGAGGTATGTAAATTGCAAGAAAACTAAACAGTGTAGATACAGAAGAGCTGTTAGCTTTGGGGATTTAAGAATATTGGGGTGCAATCTTAGAATGACAGCTTGGCCAATCAAGGGTGAAATGAGGAGGAACATTACCACACGAAGGGTAGTACAATGTGAAATTCTCACCCCCAACAGATTTGATGACAACTCACTAATAGCCTTAAAAAATTAGATCAGAAAGAGTTTTGTCTGTTAAGAATATCAAAGGCTATGAGTGAAAGGTGGATAAAACGTAGTTGAGGTACAGATAAACATTGATCCGATTAAATGACGGAACAGGTTTAAGTGGATGAGTAACTTATGTCTGTTCCTGTGGTAGGAATTTAACTTAAATTGTTTTGTTTTTTTCAATTTTTAAAATAAATTTAGAGTACCCAATTATTATTTTTTTCCAATTAAGGGGCAATTTAGTGTGGCCAATCCACCTAACCTGCACATCTTTGGGTTGTGGGGGCAAAACCCACGCAGACATGGGGAGAATGTGCAAACTCCACACGGACAGTGACCCAGTTAAATTGTTTTGAGGTTAAACTGTTCTTTGGAATGTTTGGCAATCATATGGAGGAATTGTATGCTTTGGACCGAGGTTACCAAGCATTACAGAAATTAGGAACACAGATGAACAGATGCTGCAGATGCTCATTGCTTTGACCAGGAAAATCTGTCTTGTTGTATGTAGTGAGGCTGTTATATTCTGTAATGATCAGAAGAATCACAGGCAAAGTGGTAGAATTATTTCATACTCCTCCAAATATTGAATGCTATTGCTGATCAAGGAGAATAACGGTCAAGTTTAGAATAAGCAATGCTTTCCAGTCAGAAAAATACTGGTGTTGTGTTGCTTACAAATTGTTTTTACAGATTTTACAGCATTTAAGGCAGTTCAGAAAATAAATCATCCAACTATTCTTTGACATTTCTCCTTTTCTGTGGCATTCAGGTAGTTCTGTAATAGGTGAAATAAAGTGTGTGTAAACGTGGCTGATTAAAATAGAATATCCACAGGACTTATTCTCCCAGTCCCAACCATGAAGTAGAATTGGGAGTCAAAGTTTATGTTGAAAAAACAGTTTCAAGCTCATTGAAATTGCAAAACAATTGGTTAATTGGCAAGTCCATAGGACGAACAAAATATGGGACTGGAATCTCTGGTCTCCCAGCCGCGTGTTTCTCAGTGGCGCACTGTTAGCTCACAGCAAGATTCTCTCCTCCCACCGCTTGTCAGTGGGATTTCCCGTTGAAGCCACCCCACGCCTCCGGGAAACCCGCAGGGGCAGGGGTGAGTGCGCTACCGCCGGGAACAAAGAATCCCAACGACTGGAGAAAGAAGAAGTATAAACCTGCTTTGCATTCCAAGAGAGGTTTGTATTTTTACAATAATTTTTGTTGAAAAAAGGCTATTAAACCAAATTATGTGCTGGAAATACTTGTAGCACAGATAGGTACATTTTGAAAATAAAACACAACAAAATAGAGATATATATTGCAGTCTGAAATAATCATAATTTCTAAAAACTAATTGAAGTTACATTAACCCACATACTGCAGGTGTTATTTCATGAATTGTATTGTTCTTTCTATTATTTCTTGCCAATTAATACTTTTGTTAAGCACATGTTGGTGTTAAGGGAAACTTTTTTTCTCATGCAAGTCTCGTAATACCAGTCACATATGTATTAGTGATTACAATAAATACTAACTGCCATCCAACCTGTTGGATATTGTTGACATTTGAGAAACAAAGTGCTGATGCCGGGACTGAATGGCAGGTGTTCCACAGTCCCAATGGCGGTGCTGATCCCAGAGCAATTCAGAACATACTAATGGGCCAGCACTTGCGCCACATGGAACTAGTGTAATTCCAACTGGCGTCGGATGCGCTTCATTCAGGATTGGCACTGGAGCGCCTGACAAGCTGGAGTTGCATATCAGCACTCCATTCCCCACACACACTCATTCCAGCCAAGAAGATGCCATCCCGGAGAGCAGCCCCGAGATTTACGGATGCAGAGCTCGAGATACTGATGGATGCAGGGCGGCAAGGAGGCTGCCATCTGGCGACCTCCACTGTGCCTGGCCGTAGTTGGCAGAGGCAATCAGCACCATGGGCACCACCACGAGAACCAGCCAGCAGTGCCAAAAAAAGCTGCACGACCTCCTCGGGGCAGCCCGGGTGAGCCACCACTTCCTGCCCCTGGCAGACCCCCTCAACCCCCATACAGCCCCTCCAGGCAGGCCGGTAGCCAGTGCTGGGTTAGAATGGGCAACCCCCCAGGCCAGACATGGTGAATCGCCACCTCCGTGCTCCTGGCATCACCCCTGTCCCACACCCCCACCTCTCAACTCCCCCACCGTAAGAGGGCAACCGCACCCCACTTGCCACCAGCCCCCTGCACGAAAGACAAACATCTTTACCGCCCGTCATGGCCGGGTGCCCCGCAGACACAGACAATCAGCTCCCAACCTCTTGTGCTTCTGTCTCACATTGTCTCACACTGTGCATTATCTGTGCCCCCAGGGGAAGGTGGCACACAACCCATTCCTTGGCCCTCTGCCACGCCCTCTTCGTCGTATGAGGCATGCCGTTCCTCCACCTCCTCCTCCAGCATGTTGCCCCCCTGCTGTGTGATGTTGTAGAGGACACAGAAGGCCACCTAGGGCTGTACTTTAGGGCCCTCCAGTCCAATCCAGGCACCTCACCTTCACCTTCAGGATGCCTTTGTATCGCTCGATGATGCTCCTGGTCTCTGCATGTGGTTCCACGCGTCAGTCTGTGGCCTATGGATAGTTGTCAGCAGCGACGACTGCAACAGATGTCCTTGGGTGCCATCCTTGGGTTGGTCGCATGGTACCCCGCTAGCAGGGTGCCACCTGGCTGCGGGGAGAAAGGGGGGAGAAGGGGGAGGGGGGGAATCATGTGCCACCAACTGGAGCCATGGTTGGTGACATGTGTGCGGGCAAAGCTCGTGGACAGTGCTAGGTGAGGGGGTTGGCACCCATTGAGATCGAGCTGTAGTGTGCCGTGATTCCTCTGTGCAACATATTGGTTGTGCCAAATATGGGTTATGGCAGGATGGATGGGAGCAGGGGTGCACGGATAGGCCAGGATTGGTACCGGCCGGTGTTTTTGTAGGGTGGGCTGGATGATGGTGCCACTGTTGGGACATCCACTCTGTTTGGGGTGGGGGGGGGGTCAGTGTGCCAGGGAGGGAGGCAAGTGCAACAGCATGCGCCCTCTGTTTGGGCTGCGCTCTGGATGCCCCCGTTCCCACCCGGATGAGTGCCAAGGTGACAACATCTGATGGGTTGGCTGGGGTCTGGGGGTTCTGAGGGTGGTGGCCTTGCAAATTGGGGGGGGGAGGGTTTGAGGGGACTCATATAGCTGGTGGTGCTCCGCACATTTACGGGCCACAATGGACAGTCAGTGGAGTGCGTAGCCAAGTCGCTGCCTTGCAGACTGTGGCAATGGTGGACCATGCCCGGAGACCCCAGGCCCATGGCCCATCTCCTGGTCACCCCATGCTCCAGCCCTGGCAGTCACCTCCACCCCCCCCCCCTCCCCCAGCTAGTGGCACAACTGGCAGCCGATGGTTGCACCTTTGGAGATATTTCTTACCTCCTCTCTCGCCCTCAGCAGCCATGATGTCAGTTCCCGTTTTTAGAATCATAGAATTTACAGTGCAGAAGGAGGCCATTCGACCCATCGAGTGACCACCAGCCCTTCGAAAGAGCACCCTATCTAAGCCCACACCTCCACCCTATCCCCGTAACCCAGTAACCCCACCTTACCTTTTTGGACACTAAGGGCAATTTAGCATGGCCAATCCACCTAGCCTGCACATCTTTGGATTGTGGGAGGAAACCGGAGCACCCGGAGAAAACCAACGCAGACACGGGGAGAATGTGCAGACTTCGCACAGACAGTGACCTAAGGCGGGAATCAAACCTGGGACCCTGGAGCTGTGAAGCAAATGTGCTAACCACTGTGCTATCGTGGCCCCCCACAAGTGAACTGCACCGGCAACACTTCCTCCTAGAGGGGCGGAGCATAGTAGGATGCGAGAGACTTTTGGGCTGGTTAATATGCTAACGGCCATTATAGTATGATTTGAATACCGGCGTGGGGCATGAAACGCATTCACGCCACCATCGAGATGCCAGAGCATGGTGTTCCGTTGGGCGCCTGGCGCTGAGCTTTATTCTCGGCTAATGCCCGATTCTCCACCTGATCGCAATTTGCGATTCCGGTATTGCTGGATGGAGAATCCCGCCGAAAGTGTGCGACAATATGGCCAATTAAAATAGAGTCCCCATGTGAATTATTTCCCATTTAGGATACCTCAGTACACATAATGAAGGTTACCACTGGGAAAGTATGGAAATCGACAAATGATTCGTAGAGCAAAATAACCCTGTAACAGTCAATATAAGTGTTTTGTCCCAGCAGTATGTCAGAACCAATGCAGGCAATTGCATTTTCTCAAGTTTAAATGGAAAATGCAATTTTGGATTGAAGGGTAACTTTTAATTGAAATCATGCCGTTCATCTCTGAGGTTATATGCATTGTTTAAATGAATTGACCACCAATTATTTATGAATTATATGGTCAATGCCAGAAATAATAGTCCTCAGTTCTGCGTTGAGAGTTTAATTGTAGGTTAGTCTGGGATTTTATATAAGGAAGTCTGAAATTGTAGCTGGGAGTCCAGTTACATGGGCAGGGTGGGTATAGAGGGATATGGGCCAAATGCGGGCAAGTGGGACTAGCTTAGTGATAGAAACTTGGTGGCATGGACAAGCTGGCCAAAGGGCCTGTTTCCATGCTGTAAACATCAATGACTCTCTGACTCTAATAGTGCATATGAAATAGTTCTGTCGCTGAAGGAGAAAAAAGTTACTGCGCTGCATTTTGGCCTAGCTTAAATACAGTTCAAAATGTATTTATAAGTCAGGTTGTGAAGAATTTTTGCCCAGCCATTGGAAATGTATTTGGGGATATATCTATTACGCAGAAATTGACAATGTGTCAAGATCCTGATGAGCCAACCATTGCCAGCTTTCTCCCAGGGCAGGATTGTAGGAGAGCAGGGAACTTATTTGATTTTTTGCATAAGTAATCAAGAGGTTGTTGAGGTTGTTAAGGATCTGCAGTTTTGACAATCAATCCTGAATTTCACAGTCATGAAACTTATTTCTTGATCTGTTTCCAATGTACGAGGGTTACCAAGGTAAGTGCACAGCACGAGGAGTTTCTTTGCTGAATCTGACTAGCTGTAAATGCTTTGATCAGTTGCACTGAAGAACACCAGCCATGGCCATCATGAGACTTCTGTTCAATAGATTTGCCAACTTATTGACCAGTACTTCACCAAACCAAACCTTCACTTGTACTTCCTTACTGTCCACCTTCACCATGTCATGGGAGCAGTTTATGCAATTTCTCCTTCCACATTTATTAATGTTCAAGAGCAGAGACAACACCAGGGTCAACTGCATCAGCAGCAGCACCAGCTACCTTCTCATCAGCTGCATGACCCACCACAGAATGGATGGGATGGATACCAAGATCTAGTTAGAAGAAGGCAACATCCCCAAAACAGGACTTACTAGCAGATGATCAGCCCCCTCAACATGTCTGAGCGCAAGAGGCCCAGAGCAGGTCTCTGCTGATATATATAGCCTCAGTGAACAAGACCTCACATCCCTGATCAAACCTTGCCTCTCCAAGTGGAGATTCATTTTCTCCTTCAGAATTTTCTCCAATAGGTTTCCTATAACTGATGTGAGACTCACTGGTCTGTAATTCCTTGGTTTATCGCTACCACCTTTCTTAAAAAGTGGAACCACATTATCAATCCTCCAAACCTCAAGCCCTTCCCCTGTGGCCAGCAAAGAATTAAAGATTTGGGTCAGAGCCCCTGTAATTTCATCCATTGCCTCCCACAATAGCCTGGGATACAACTCACCCCGAACTGGGGAAGTGTTCACTTTTAAGCCAGCTAAAACCTCACTTCCTACATCAAACTATTCAAGAACCTCAGTCTCTCTCCCCAAATTTTGTACCTATATGCTCCTTCTCCCAAGTGAAGACAGAGGTAAAGTACTCGTTTAACATCCGACCAATGTAATGTAAAGATTGCTCTTTGGTCCATAATGGGCCCTACACTTAACCTGGTTATCTTCTTCCTTAACATACTTAGAAAATCTTGGGATTCTCTCTAATCCTACCAACCAGTGCTTTTTCATGCCCCTCTTTGCTTTCCTAATTTCTTTCTTAAGTTTCCCCTGCACTTTCTATAGTCCACTAATTTATTCCCTTTGTACCTGCTAAAAGCCTCCCTTTTGTATTTGGTCCTGAATAATACGAAACATCCAGGATTCTCTGGGCTTGTTGCTTTTACATTTCACCCTAAATAAAGGGAATATATTGGGCCTGTACTCATGCCATTTCCTTTATGACGCCCCCCCCCCCCACCCCCCCCCCACCCCAGATGTTCCCACATTAAGCTGTTCACAGTCTACTTTGGCCAGATCCCACCTTATTTACATAAAACCTTCTTTCCCCCTATTGAATACCATTTTTTTGCAGGCCATCTTTTTACTTTTCGCTGACAAACTTAAATCGTACTATGTTGTGGTCACTACAACTAAAATGCTCCCCCATTGCCACTTGTCCGGCTTCGTTCCCCAGAATAGATTTCATAAAATCCACTCTCTCTAACCCCTTTAATAATAATAATCTTTATTATTGCCACAAGTAGGCTTACATTCACACTGCAATGAAGTTACTGTGAAAATCCCCGAGTCCCACACTCCGGCGCCTGTTCGGATACACTGAGGGAGAATTCAGAATGTTCAATTCACCTAACAAGCACGTCTTTCGGGACTTATGGGAGGAAACCGGAGCACCCGGAGGAAACCCACGCAGACATAGAATTTACAGTGCAGAAGGTAAATTCTATGATAATGAGAATCACAGAAACATGGTTGAAGGAGCGGCAACTCAACTTGGATGGTGTGTACAATCTTCACGCAAGAAGGAGGAGGTGGTGCCGCAATATTAATTAAGAAGCCAGTTACTGCAGTAAGGAGGTACGATGAGCGCAATTTACCAGATGGCAACTATGTGACAATTCCACATATCAATGCATACACATAACTCATCAGTCTCACCTATAATATTCCAAGCATTAAAGTGGAGGCCATTCACCTTCGCCTTACTCCCTTGGAACTCAACATGGCTGAATTCCCTCTGTATTGATGCCTGTTGGTCCCATTTTGGTTCGGGTGCAGACCGTCCTACTTGTCCATGTCCCACCTTCCCCAGAAACGATCGCAGCAATCCAGGAATCCAAAACCCTCCCTGCTGCACCAACTCTTGTGCCATGCATTTATCTGACCTTTTCTCCTTTTTCTGTTCTCACTCCTTTTTCTCTTCTCATTAGCACTTGGCCAGGAGTAAATCAGAGATTACAACCGTTTGAGGTTTTTAATCTGCCTCTCTCCCTGAATTCCTGTGCAAGATCTCATCCTTCACTCTACCAATATTGTTGGCACCAATGTGTACCACGACCTTGGACTTATCACCTTCGCCTTTTAGGACCCCCAGTAACTGTTCAGTGACATCCCTGATCCTGGCCTCCGAGAAGCAACACACCATTCTGTAGTCACATCTGCAACCGTAGAAGTGCCTGCCTGTTCCCCTAACTAATAATCCCCTGTCACTATCACTCTTCCTTCCTTCGTCTTCCCTTCCAGTATAGTCAAGCCATTTGTGGAGCCAGAAGCTTGGTTCTGACTGCACTCCCTTGAGGAACCAGCACCCTCATCAGCTTCTTAAATGGAAAAGCGTTTTAAGAGCAGGACCCGAGGGGACACCTGTACTACCTGCCTGTTTCTCTTGGACTGCCTAGTGGTCGCCCTCGTTTCCTCCAGTCCCTTGAGTTGCAGTGCAACTACCTCTCTTAACATGCTATGCACAGAACTCTCAGCCAGTGTTTCCAGTGCTGTTTGAGCTTTAATACCCGGAGCTCAAGTTTCTGCAGTTGGCAGCACGTCCTGCACATGTGGTCATCTAGGATACCAATATGGTCCATGACTTCCCACATATGACAGGTCACACATTCCATTCAGCTGACCTCACCTGCCATGGCTTAAACTTAAAGGCACTTTGTGTTACTTGTGAAATGTTTTAATTACTTAATCTTAAAAGGTACCCCTCTCACCTTAACTTTGTCTCCTTATCTAATTCTACTTCAATCAACTTAATCTACTTATCCTTGTATTACTTATTATAAGTATTTATCAATTTATTGTGCCGCCTCTGACTTTTACTTACTCTGGTGCGTCTCAAGACTGCTCCACTGAGATGTTCACTGCTGGACATTGTTCCCAGCCTGCTTCACTGCAATGCAATTCCCAGCCTAATCCACTACGATGCTGATTGCAGCACAACACCGCCCCCAGCCTGCTTCATTACAATGCTGACTGCGACAGGACACCGTTCCCTTTCAAACCTTCAAGATCCCCTGCATACAAAGCGTGCCTGATCCCTTATGCTTTAAACAACATTTATAGGTTTTACTGGATAAGTATTTTTCTATTCTTCCTCTCAGAAGAGGCTTCTAGCTGCTGTCAAAGTCCTAAATTCCTTTGGGCATGAGGGTTCTTGGTCCATAAAGGCTCTCCAAATCATTTGAGAGCATTGCAATAAAATATTTGAAAGGAAATGCAATGTTTTTTTTAAATTTAGAGTGCCCAATTATTTTTTTTTCTAATTAAGGGGCAATTTAGCGTGGCCAATCCACCAAACCTGCACATCTTTGGATTGTGGGGGTGAAACCCACACAGACATGGGGAGAATGTGCAAACTCCACATGGATAGTGACCCAGGGCCGGGATTCGAACCCGGGTCCTCAGCGCCGCAGAGAAATTCAATATTAAAACTGAAATCACCTGCTGCGAACTAAAAGTTTTGTTTCATTTCCACAACAATGTTAATTTTCTAACAATTTCCATTATCCAACATGATGGCACAAGTTTCACTATCATGACACAGAATTGAAAGTTCACTTCAACTGGATGTACACTACCCACATGCTCACTTTTCAGTATCATTTGTTGCGATATTATATTGGGTGTTGGGGAAAAAGGAGACATTTCCTAATGGCATGAGATGACTGAGTTTAAGTGAGTGAAATCATGTTTTGTGGAAGAAAACGACAGTTATTAGTATTATATCCCTCTATGCCAAAATGCTCTGTGAGATTGCTTAAAGAGCCTTTGTATGAGTGAGAACAGGTTTTACTAAGAACTGCTAATGGGCACGAGGGAACAGTAGTCTTCTGTGACTAACATTAGCTGGTAATAGGACAGAGACTATTGCCTGCTGATCTCACAAAGACATGAAATTAGAGGGTAGGTTACAAATGGCTTGCTGTAAAAAAAAACCTAAAATACAAAGTAATTTTGGCACACAGTGAAAAAGCAACTGGGGAATTATTTTTAGAATGCATCAAAGACTGTTTCCTGGAGCAACATGTTTCTAATCCAACAAAGAAAGAAGCCTTACTTGATTTAGTTCTGCAAAATAAAGTGGGGGATGCAATGGATCTTTGAGTAGAAAAACAACTGGAAAAAAATGATCACAGCCCAATCAGATTTGACGTAAATGTAGAAAAGAATAATGGTGCCGTATGGCTGGAAGAAGACAAACTTTAGAGAAATAAAAGGGCATGGCTCAAATTAACTGAGATGTGGTGAAATGAATAGAGCACAAAATCAATGTTATCCCATGAGATGAAAAGTGTGCACATCAAAGGAGAAAGTTTTATGTGGATAGAAAAATTAGAAAAACTTAGCAAACATAAAAGGGAAGACTGAATAAACTAAAGTTGAAAATATTAAAGAAAATGTACTGTGAAGGTGAAAAAGAGACGTTATAAGGAAATGAGAAAGAGCTAGTACTTCACGTGAAAGAACTAGAATGCCTTTATATGCACAATAATAAATTGAGAGACATAAGATAGGGTCGTGGGCCTGAACCTTGCGCTCATTGGGGGCGCGCAATCGGCAGGTCTGGAAGCAGATATGATGTGCACTTCTAACCGCGATCGGCCCCTAACCATAACTTCACGCTGTCTGGCCATTTAACTGGCAGCCAGCGTAAGATGTGTGCTTGGTGCTTCCAAGGGATGTAAAGAGGGTGAACACCGAGAGTAGTGCGGCTGTGGGTGAACCATTCCTGAAGGCTGACAGCTGCCATGGAGCTGCCTCGGGGAGTTGCAATAGTGTAAACATAAAATGAGTTCAATAAAATGCTTCAAGCTGTGTTAATACTACAAATTCAAGCACCTGATAGCAGACCAGATAGAACCTCATCACTCAAATGTCATCTTTTATTTTATTTAACCCTGGATGTGTTTATCACACCCTGTATGAGATTGTAGCAAAAAATGTGAAGATCACCTGGCCGATTGGCCTGTCCAACCTTAGCAGTTGACTGGCCATTTCAAATTGCCAGCAATTTAGCTCTTTAATGAGCCATTAATTGCTCATTTAATTGTTGGCTGGTGTGCTTCCGACTCGGGTGTGTGCTTGTTGCTGTAATGTCTGTTGCAGCACGGTAGCATAATGGTTAGCACAATTGCTTCACAGCTCCAGGGTCCCAGGTTCGATTCCCGGCTTGGGTCACTGTCTGTGCAGAGTCTGTACGTTCTCCCCGTATGTGCGTGGGTTTCCTCCGGGTGCTCCAGTTTCCTCCCACAGTCCAAAGATGTGCAGGTTTAGGTGGATTGGCCCTTAGTGTCCAAAATTAGTGTTGGGTTGGGTTACTGGGTTCTGGGGCTAGGGTGGAGGTGTGGGCCTGGATACGGTGCTCTTTCCAAGAGCTGGTGCAGACTCGATGGGCCGAATGGCCTCCTTCTGCGCTGTAAATTCTATGACATCTATGACATGCGCCCAATGTCTTCTCGCCCCCCCCCCCCCCCCCCCCCCATGGTGGCCTGGCCCACGATTGGGGCCTACTGATCGGCGGCTGGCTGGTTCCTTGGGGGCCTTCTTTTCTCCTGCTGGGCCCCTGTAGGATTCCGCCATATTGCCTGGGGGGCGGCCCAGAGAAGGGAACCCACGCGCATGCGCGGAAATATGCCGCCCGTTCTGCGCATGCATGAAAATACGCCGCCCGTTCTGCGCATGTGTGAACTCGTGCCAGCCCTTTGGCGCCGGCTGGAGCTGTGGGAACCACTCCGGTGTCAACCTAGCCAGCTAGAAAGTGGAGAATTCCTCACTTTCAGGGGCCGTTGACGACGGACAGGTTGGCACCGGTTTTCATGCCGGCGTGGGGACAGAGTCCCATTATTGGAGAATCCCGCCCCATGTGTACTCCAGCTGCTTGAGTTCAAGCTCAAGATTTCTGAGCTTGAAGGGCAGTGGAATTCACTGTGGGCAACTGGGAGGCAGTTTCTTGAATTGAAGTTCCAGGAGGTGACCACCCTACAGGCAAAAAGAGTCAAGGTATTAAATAGGTGATCCTCCTGAAGAGGTGGGGAGGCAGTGCTCTTCAGGATGTGTATCACCCTTAAACCGGTACCCAACATGGGAGACTGCTGGGAGGGAAGACACCTTGAAAGAGTTCAGCCCGGACCATTGCACCAATGTGCAGGAAGAGCAACAAATGTAGAAATACAGTCATGGCAGGAAATTGCATTGTTCGGGAAACAGACAAGTCTTTCTGTCACCATCATTGTGAATCCTGCATAATTTATTCATGTGTTGCCACAGTAAAGGTATTATGAAGAGGATGCAGAATATTTTGCAGGGGGAATGGGATGAGCCAGAAGTTCAGGTACATGCTGGTACCAATGACATAGCAAGAACTGGTATTTAGCTCCTATGGTCAGATTTTCTGAAGTTAGAGAGAAAGTTCAACAAGTAGGATCTCAACTAATCTTCAACGAGCTCATGGACCATTTTCCTGGCGGCAGGATGGGGGGAACTGGCACCCAAATTGGTGATATGAAATTCCCTGCCTCTCTTCCCACCCCAGTGGGTCTAAAGATCCAGCCCTTAGACTCTTTGAGAAGTGACTGATTGCACATGACATCATTTAAAAATATGCAGATGCCACAAAACTAAACCTTCACTAAACTCTGATTAGGCTTCAACTGGGGTATCATGGTCAATTCAGCGCCCCATAATTCGGGATGGATGTCTTGACCTTGGAGTGGGTGGAGAAGAGATTTACGACACGGTAGCTAAGATGACGAACCTCAGTTACTTTGAGAAAGGGAAGAAGCTGAGTTTGTTAACATCATAGAAGGTTAAGAGGGGGTTTGACAGAGGTATCTAAAATAAGAGTAAATAAAGAGGAACTGTTTTCGGGGGCAAAATTATAAATAACCAAATGATGCAGAACTATGGTGATTGGCCAAAGAACAATGGGCAACATGAAAATAAAGGCTTGTCATATAGAATGCACAGCTTGGGGTTATGAAAACATATTCAGCAGTAACATTCCAAAGGAATATTGGTGAATATTTGAAGGAAATTTCTTTACAGGACAAATTAGGGAAACATCAGGAGAAGGGGACTAATTGGGTAGCTGTACCAAAGAAGTGGCACAGGCAGGGTAGATTGTGTTGTATGATTCTGTAATAATAGGAATATAGGTGAAGAGTCTATTAATTTTCATAAGGCATCTGACAGGATGTTTATTACAAAAATTCAGATGTGTCACATGAAGTACAGGAACGTGATTAGAAGATTGCTTCAATTGGGGAAGTATTTGAAAGTGGTGTCTCAGTGCTGGTTCATCTTTTATTCCGCCCACATGCAGCAGATTCAGACTGAGAAATGGGGGAACACTCTTGGTATTTGCATAAACATTAATGTGGGAAATTTGGCAAATAGCAAAGTACCTTAAAAATAATAATAATACAGGAAGGCATAGAATAGATAGGTGAGAGAGGTTACCTAATGTAGATAAAGTAACATATTCTGAGAGGAAAACAAGGCTTGGCAGCATTGGATTGGAAGGACAGGTGCAGATGTAAAGGGAGAAGTAGCTATTCAAAAAAGCAACAATTACATGGGTCAGCAAGTAAAGGACAATAGCATTTTAGGCTTGATGCACAGAGTGATATGATTGTCCAAGGCAATGATTAAGTAAACAATTGAATGTATGCAATTTTGGGCACTTCAGTTGGTGAACAGCATTGAAGCTATGGAGATGAAGATTAAGAGTGCGCAAAGATCTGGCAAATGGAGTATGATGTGAGAAAATGTGAAAGGAAGGACAAAAAAATAAACTTAACATCTAAATGGTGAGAGATTACAGAGGGACTTAGGTATTCGGGTGCATGCATCGCAAAAAAACGAGTGGTTGGTATTCTCCGTCCCACCGCACCCATTTCCTGGTAAGGTTCGCCCCCACCGGCAGCGGGATTCTCCGGCCCGGCAGCTGGCCAATGGAGTTTCCCATTGTGGGCACCCCCACGCCATCGGGAAATCCACATGTGTGAGTGTGCTGCCGGTGAAACGGAGGATCCTGCTGACAGAGAATCCAGCCCAGTATCTAGGTATAGCGAGTAATTCGGAGAACAAAGAATGTTTGATTAATAAAGTAAAGAAGTTATGCTTCAATTATACAAGGGTCACTGGTGAGACCACATCTGGAGTATTATGTACAGTTTTGAGCAGCTTATTTGAGAAAAGATGTCAATGTGTCGGAAGCAATAAAGAGATGGTTTACTAGACAAATGTCTGGAATGGGCAGGTTGTCTTATGAGGAAAGGTTGGGCAGGTTCGGCTTGTATTCACTGGAGTTTAGAAGAGTGAAAAGCAAGTTGATTGAAACTTTTAAGATCTTGAAGAGATGTTGACAGGGTGGGTGTGGAGAGGATGTTTCCTCTTGTGGGAGAATCTACAAGTAGGGGTCACCCTTTTAAAAATAAGGGGTCACCTATTTAAGGCTGCAAAGAGCAAACTTTTTTTCTCAGAGGGGCATGTTTCTTTGGAACGCCCTTCCTCAAAAGGTGGTGCAAGTAGAGTCTTTGAATATTTTTAAGGCAGAGCTAAATAGATTCTTGATTCTTGATAAACAAGGGGTGAAGGTTATCGAGGTGGGCAGGAATGTGGGGTTGAGGTAACATTCGGACCAGCCATGATAGCATTGAATGGCAGAGCAGGCCTGAGGGACCGAGTGGCCTCGGCTTGCTCCAAATTCGTACGTCCATATGAAATTGGTCAACAACAAAAGTCAGAGTTGGCTCATTGCAAATGAGCAGCCGGTTTTACACAATGTAACTGATTCTCTTTCACATGGATGTTCATAGGAAATAACCAATTTTGCAAGATAGAATGTTCATCAAGATGATGCCAAAGATGTGCAGGTTAGGTGGATTGGCCATACTAAATTGCCCATAGTGTTCAAAAAGATTAGGTGGGGTTACTGGGTTGCGGGGATAGGGTGGAGGTGTGAGCTTAGGTAGGTTGGTCTTTCCAGTGTGGACTATATAGTTTGTGGCTTGGTGACTCTGTTGGTCAGATGCTCTTTCAGTAGTTCTGATGTTTCAGTGCAAAGATGTGGTTGGTTAGTTTGGTTGTTCCTATGGAGACCGTGACGTTGAGCAGAATTTCGGTCTTCGGAGGACTCTGTTTGCAGTCGGTATCCCCCTGATGGTCTCGATCAACAAACATGACAAAGAGCTTGCTGGGAAGGTTGGAGAGAGGCAGGGCTCAACAGCTTCAGCTGCTTGTTCTCAGTTCACCAGCATCTCTGCCTCAACTTTCAGCTAAAATATGATCCCTAACACACACACAAAGGGTTTACTGGTCATTTGATGTTTTCTCTCCACTGTTACTGTCGGGGAGGTTGAGGACAAGCGGGTGGGGGTGGGGGGGTGGCGGGAGCAATCTAAATAACAATGTTGTTGGTGTATTCCAAAAAATAGCTCGATTAGCTCAAGATTTTATTTCAGATTTGCAGTATCCACAGTATTTTGTTTTTACTAAAGTAATTTCAGACAACTCGGCAGGTTATATTTTTGAACATATGGGATGATCTATATTGAAAATATTTTCATGGAAGATCGCTGTGGGAGGGGGCCGGTGAACCACGGCCATATGTTTTGTGGGGGTGGAAAACTGGAGGAGTGGGAGGTGGTTTAAAGCTTTGTCGGTGAGACTGGTTTGGGGTAACGCCGCACCGCTTCGTGGTGATATTCGGGGTGTTGGAAATGCCGGAGCTGCAGGGGGGTCGAAGGGGGCCGATGTGATGGGCTTCACCCCCTTGATTGCCCAGTGAAGGATATTGCTGAATCATAGAGTCCCCACAGTGCAGAAGGACGCCATTCGGCCCATTAAGTCGGCACCGACCCTCTGAAAGGGCACTCTACCTAGGCCCACCCCCATTGCAATCTCGTAACCCCACTTAATCTTTACACACTAAGGGACAATTTAGCATGGTCAATCAACTAAACCTGCACATCTTTGGACTGTGCGATGAAACCAGAACACTCGGAGAAAACCCACGCAGACACGGAGAGAAAGTGCAAATTCCACACAGTAACCCAAGGCCGGAATTGACCCCGGGTCCCTGGCGCTGTGAGGCAGCAATGCTAACCAATGTGCCACAGTGCTGTCCCTGAACTGGTGGTCAGCAGCAGCACCAAGGGTGGTGGCATGGATGGGGGATGTACAGGAATTTTTCAGCCTGGAGTAGATTGAGTTTGCCCTCAGGGGTCTGAGGTAGAGTGTTGCGTGTGATGGTTATCATCTGTTCTTATCCATGGGGGGAGAGAGGGAAGCGATCGATGTAAAGAGGAAAATTTGTGCAAACTGTATATATTAATGGTAAAAGCAAATTTCTGTGGATGCTGGAAGCTGAGACAAAAACAGAAAATACTGGACAATCTCAGCAGGTCTGACAGCATCTGTGGGGAGAAAAGCGAGCTAACGTTTCAAGTATGAATGACTATTTGTCAAAAGCTGTTGTTGTTCATTAATGGTGTGCGTGGATGTTCTTTGTAACAAAATTTGGTTTGTGTTTGGAACAAAATACATTTAAAAAGGAAAATATTGTCAGCAATTTTTCTCACACTCTCTGCCCCTTCAATTTCTGATTGCACCAACTTGCCTTGATGTAGTTTCACAGTCTTTAGCTACTCGATCCAAACTTTGACCTTTTTGAGTGATTGGATCTTGGATGTTGCTGAACCAGGGGGCCTGAATAGTAGAGCACACCTCAGCACACTGAAGAAAATACATTTCAGTAATTAGTTTGTATGATTTCTCCCACCCCCCTCCCCTTTGTAATGCTAATCTGTACGCACCAAACACCAGCTACAGGCAGAAAGTTGTTTAGGCTGTCTACTGTTGAACCCAAACATCACTTGGTGGGTGATTCAACATTCTTTATTCCTCCCCTGACCAAGAAATGTTGACCTGTACTTAATACCTTGGCCAGAACTTTCCGGCCGTTCATGCCGGCAGAATCGTCCGGTTCTGCCATCTGCACACCGCTGCCACAGGCTTCATAGCGGCGAGGGGTGCATTCAACAGGAAACCCTGTTGGCAATGATGGGATCAGAAGATCCTGCTGCCAGACATTGGTGGATCACCTCCTGCTGCTATGAAACATGAGGCGGGTTGTGCAGTATATCCCTTGTCATAGCAATAATGCTGACATTGGGAACAGAGTGATGTAGGAGTTTGAAAATACATCCTCCAACTCTTATGCACCAGTGGAATAATGTTACAATGTCTTTCAAAATTAAACACTCTTCAAAGGACTTAAATTTGATGTTACAATTTACAATTCTACTTTCGTATGAGAATACCCCTTTTGCACGTCTTGACTGAAATATTCCTTCAAAATGGTATGTTAATGAATAAAACAAAGTTATTTTCTTTATTCTTTGGAGACTTGGTCAAAAGGTTTTGAATGCTCCATATCTACAGTGATGTTTTGGTCAAATGTATGCTTCCAATTATGGTAGAAATAACAGAACATTTTGCAATATTCATAGAATCATGGAATTCCTACAGTGCAGAAGGAGGCCATGAGGCCCATTGTGTTTGCACCGACCCTCCAAAAGAGCACCCTACTCGGCCCACTCCTCGCCCTATTCCCGTAACCCCACCTAACCTGGACATCTTTGGACATTGGGAGGAAACTGGAGACCCGGAGGAAATCCATGCAGTCACGGGGAGAAAGTGTAAACTCCACACAAGTCACCCAAGGTCAGAATCAAACCAGGATCCCTGGTGCTGTGCTGTGCCAATATTGAACCCCTCAAACCTGTGAAGTTTGGCGGATCAGTGGGAGAACACTCAATTAGTATAGTGCAGGTGCCACTGAGGAAACAGTTTTGATTGTTAACATACATGATGCATGGATGGGGGTGGCATGGTGACGCAGTGGTTAACACTGCTGCCTCACGACGCCGAGGACTCGGGTTCGATCCCGGCCCCGGGTCACTGTCCGTGTGGAGTTTGCACATTTTCCCTGTGTCTGCGTGGATTTCACCCCGACAACCGAAAGATGTGCAGGGTAGGTGGATTGGCCATGCTAAATTGCCCATTAATTGGGGGAAAAAATGAATTGGATACTTTAAATTTACAAAAAAATATGATGAATTGGCAGGACATAAGGAAAGGGAGAAAAGAAACAAAGAGCTAAGGCATCATCTTGAGATAGGCACACGTTATGGGAAATTAACCTTACATCATTAATTAGAAACTGCCAATGGAATTAAATTAGTGTTTTAAGGTAAAGCAGGGAAAAGTAAAGACACGAGGAGAGATTTTAATATACTGTCCTTTTCTTTTGATTTGACCTGATGGATCAAACAGAAACATCAGTGAGCATATGCAGAAAAGACTAAAGTCATTCCTGATTTGCAGCAGCATACCTTAATGATGCACATCAGCCTTCTGAACCATACATCAGAGCTTATGATTAGTTGAATTCCACAACAGACTCAGTGGTATGAAAAACTTCTATTATGTCTCTAAGACAACAAGTATTACAATATGCAGTGCCAGAATATAAGCATTGTGTAACTTCTAAGGCCCAGTGTGAACATTTCAGTACTATTTTCAGTGGATTAATGTCAACATTAGTTGTGTTGTGCCAAGGGCTAAATGTTCATTGCAGTGAAAATAGGCATGTAATCCTAACAATGGAAGTACTGCAGCATATTCTTTTTGTAAGTATCATGATCTGGTTAATGTATGTGCTGCGGATTTTTAGTGAACCAAACATCATCTTTGGTCCAGAATCCATTCTAAAGTATTAATAACCTGTCATCCATCAGGATTTTGTATGACCATACAAATTAGGGTAGACCATTCAGCCCCTTGAGCCTACACCGTCGTTCAATAAGATCATGGCTGATCTGATTGCAACCTCAACTCCACATTCCCACCTACCAAATAATCTTTTACCCCCTTGTTTATCAAGACTCTATCTAAAATATGCTCAACGTCTCAGCTTCCTCTAACTTTTGAGGAACAGAGTTCCAAAGACTCATCACCTCTGAAAGAAATAAAACATCCTCATCTTTATCTTAAATAGGCGACTCCCTATTTTGAAATGGGCGACTACCTGTTTTGAAACAATGTCCACGATTTCTAGATTCTCCCGCAAGAGGAAACATCCTTTCCACATTCACCCTGTCAAGATTTTGAGGGATCTTGAATATGTTTCTATCAAGTCCCTCTCAGTCTTCTAAACTCGAGAGGATACAAGTCATGCCTGTCCAACCTTTTCTCATAAGACCGTCCATTCCAGGTATTAGTCAAGTAAACTTTCTCTGAACTACTTCAAATCCATTTAGCCAAAGAGAAAATGCTGGAAAATCTCAGCGGGTCTGGCAGCATCTGCAGGAAGAGAAAAGAGCTAATGTTTCGAGTCCAGGTGACCCTTTGTCAAAGCTATAATATGGAGAAAGTGGGAAATATTTATACTGTGGAGTGAGAATGAAAGATGAGTCATAGCCACAGAAACCCATGGAAAAGGGGTGCTAATAGCCACAGAAACCATGGGGAAAGACTGGTAATGGCAGTCCCCAGAGAGAACAAAAGGCGTGAAAGACCAAACTGCAGAGAAACTAACATCAGAGTGTTAATTGGGACAGATGTAGATGTGGGGGAGGGGAAGGGGAAAGCAAAGTGGAAAAAGAATAAGCTAAGGTGGATAAGATGGGTAAGTGTTAAATATATATAAAGGTAGACATGAGAGAAAGAAATGGGGAAAGACAATTAAAATAAAATGGGATGAAAGCAAATGAGTCGAGGTGGGGTAGAGCTAATCATCTGAAGTTGTTGAATTAATTTACATCCTTCCCTAAATCAGTAGGCCAAAGCTGTACAGAGTGTACAGCTGTACCCAAATATGGTCTCACCAATGTCCTGTATAACTGAAGCATAACCTCCCTCCTTTTGTATTCAATTATCCACAGACTATACAATAACATTCCATTAGCTTTCCCAATTACTTGCTGCACCTGCGTAGTAACCTTTCCCGATTCATGCGGCATGGTAGCACCGTGGTGGGCGGCATGGTAGCACAGTGGTTAGCACAGTTGCTTTACAGTTCCAGGGTCCCAGGTTCGATTCCCGGCTTGGGTCACTGTCTGTGCGGAGTCTGCACTTTCTCCCCGTGTCTGCGCGAGTTACCTCTGGGTGCTCCGGTTTCCTCCCACAGTCCAAAGATTTGCAGATTAGATGGATTGACCATGCTAAATTGCCCTTCATGTCCAAAAAGGTTGGGTGGGGTTACTGGGTTACGGGTTAGGGTGGAGGTGTGGGCTTTGGTGGGGTGCTATTTCCAAGGGCCAGTGCAGACTCGATGGGCCGAATGGCCTTCTTCTGCACTGTAAATTCTAAGGACACCAAGATCGCAGTGCTCTGCAATCTTCACTTTAGATAATATGCTATTTTTTTATTCTTCCTCTAAAATTATTTTATGATATTATACTCCCTTTTCCAGATCTTTCCCACTCACTTAATTTATCTATATCTCTTTGTAGACTCTATGTCCTCTATACAGATTACTTTCCCACCTCTCTCTCTATCAGCAGATTTGGCAACCATAACTTCTGTCCCTTAATCCAAATCATTTATATAAATTGTGAAAAGTTGAGGCACCAGCACTTATACCTGTGGCACACTGATCATTACATCTTGCCAATCTCAACTCTACATGAATGACCCATTTAAGCCTACTCTCTGATTGCTTTCGCCCGACGATCTTCTATCCATGCTAATATCTTATCCAATGAGCTTTCAGTTTCTGCACTAACCTTTGATGTGGCACCTTGTCAAATGCCTTGTTGAAATCCAAGCACAGCATATTCACTGGTCTTCCCTTATCCACAGCACATCTCCCCCCCCCCCCCCCCCGCACCCTCAAAGAACTCCAATAAATTGGTCAAACACGATTTCCCTTTCACAAAACTATGTTTTTAAAAATAAATTTAGAGTACCCAATTATTTTTTTCCC
The DNA here is from genome assembly GCF_047496885.1 of Scyliorhinus torazame. NCBI lineage: Eukaryota > Metazoa > Chordata > Chondrichthyes > Carcharhiniformes > Scyliorhinidae > Scyliorhinus > Scyliorhinus torazame. The sequence continues at coordinate 91,921,175 of NC_092714.1, read as the reverse complement.
AATTAAGGGGCAATTTAACATGGCCAATCCACCTAACCTGCACATCTTTGGGTTGTGGGGTGAAACCCACGCATTCATGGGGAGAATGTGCAAACTCCACACACAAAACTATGGTGACTCTGCTTGATTACCTTGAATTTATCTGAGTGCCCTGCTGTGATGTATTTAACAATAGCTTCTAACATTTTCCCTTGACATTACGAAAGGAATGTCTCACTTTAAAACGGTATTTGAAGATCCACGTACATGGTTCTTTCAGTTACCAATGACATGAAAAATAAATTCAAACTGAATAAACCAGCAACTCTCATTTCACTTCCTAAATATGTTGGTATCTGTACTTGGTTCATGGGAATTAAACAATAACCATTATGCACAACAGTAGTATATGTTTAATATACATTGTGTATTTGTTTGAGTAAACTGTGAATTGGGCAGGATGAATGCACGCTTGCATAGACCATTAATGTAAACTGCCATTTAAAGAAACACTCTGGGCAGACGCCTTAACATTGCTAGTTTGAAATATCCAACCCAAAGTATTTTTTGAAATTTGCACAGTTAACAAATGACTGCACATGTATGGTTATAAATCCTTGGATTTCATACTGTGACAGTTATTACATAACATTTCTGAATTATTGCCACCTTACTAATTAACGTTATTCATCTCTTTGCAATGTTGTGGACTTGAAATACTGAAATAACAACCCCATATGTGACAGTTTGATGAGGTGTGAAACATTTGCTGCTGGCAAGATTTTAATGATTACTTAAGGATTTTGGTTGCAACATTATTAGTTCGGTAAACTGTAACAACAAAGCTTCACTTATCACTAAGTAAACACTAGGGCTCGGAATTTCTAATGAGAATAACAGTGAGGCGACCGGCCCTCGCCACTGAAATGGAGGAAATCTGTCAGCAACCTCTGGAGTAGGTATGCAGTCAAGTGCAGAAATCCAGAGGTTGCTGTTAGAGACAGCTCATTCCTTCATAGAGTCCTCTATAACAGTCCTCACTAATAGCCTCAGCACTGAAATCACAAATGGTGTGAACTTGGAGTATTGCCCACCAATTCTCCAGTAAATTATTGGACAACCAGAAATGTCTTCCAGCTAAATATTTGGAAGGTTGAAATCACTGTCTTCCATCCCCGTCACAAACCCTGTTCCATAGCCATTGACTATCTATCTCCCTGGCAACTGTATAAGAGTAAAAAGATTGTTGACCACCTTGATACCATATTTGATCACATAATTGGCTCTCTTCACATACGGACATTACTGTAACACTTCTGTAACACTGCCCGATTTCTCCCCTTCTCTCAGCTTATCTGCTGCTGCAATCACTATCTATTCCTCTGTTACCTGCAGACTCGATTATTCCAATACACTCCAGGTTTGTACCTCATCTTCTAGCGTCCGTGACTTTAAGCTCATCCAAAATTACGTTGCCTGTATCCTAACTTATAAAAATTATATTCCCCATCTTTAAATCCTCTATGGCCTTACCAGACCCTTTCTCTGTCATCTCCCCAAGCTGTACTATTCTCCCAAATCATAAGAGTTTACAGTGCTGAAGGAGGCCATTCGGCCCATCGAGTCTGCACCGGCCCTTGGAAAGAGCATCCGACCCAAGCCCACACCTCCACCCCATCCCCGTAACCCCATTTAAACTTTTTGGACACTAAGGGCAATTTAGCATAGTCAATCCACCTAACCTACACATCTTTGAACTATGGGAGGAAACCGGAGCACCCGGAGGAAACTCACGCAGACACGGGGAGGACGTGCAGACTCGGCACAGACAATGACCCAGCGGGGAATCGTACCTGGGACCCTGGAGCTGTGAAGCAACTGTGCTAACCACTATGCTACTGTGCTTCCCTAAATATCTGCACTGGTCCAATTATAGCCTGTTAAACTTACCCAATTTTAATTGCACTGCCATTGATGGCCATGCCTTCAGTTGCCTGGAGCCTAAGCGCTGGATTCCATTTTTTATGATCTCTCACACTCAGTCAAGGCCTTCATTCATGCTACTGCTTGGACCAACCTTTTGTTCATCTGCTTTAATGTCTCCTTATATGATTTGATGCCAAATTTTATTTGATAATGCTCCACCAATGAAGCACTTTGGGATGCTTTACTTTTTAAAAAGTGGTTATGCAAATGAAAGTTGTTGTTCTTCAAAAGACCACTGAAAAAGTTAGATATAAAATTTTTTAAATCCACATTGATTTTGCCTGTATCTTTTATCTATTTTCTTAATATTATCAGCTTTGCTCATTTAATGAGAATTTTTCTGTTCAAAAATTGAAGTCGAATTTTTTGTCCTGGCATTGACTTTGCACATCTCAATGAGAATTCTTCAATATGTTTTAAGAAGAGCCGTGCTGTTGCTCACTCCGCTCACATGCCATAGATTTCCTGTAGAGGACATCATACTGGAAAATATGCCAGGCTAGAGGAATCTTGCATCTGTCAGCAAGATGAATGGCATAAACTACTGCATCATCATTGAGAGCAAAATTCAGGGGCAAAGTGAATTTTACTGATCTGCATTCATCTGTATAAAATCAGAAAGATGGTGATCATTTTTGCAGTTCTGTTGAAGCTGAAGTTAAAATATCTCAGCCATATTGCAGTCTTCCATTATTTCACTCTTCTCATCTTTCATCTTTGTGCTCACTGCTTGTTAACTCTCTAGAAAAGCAGTGTAACTGCAAGTGATAACTGCCATTTTGATGTTATCCATCAAAAGCGTCAATGGTAACCCCAAGAGGCATTTGCAGCAGCAGTTGTCAGTTGAAAAGAACCCAGACAGTTTGATTGTCTGAGATTTGGTTGGCGCTGTTTTATTTGGCAAGATGAAGGACCCTTTGTTTTGTAATAAACTGAAAATGACATGTTATTGGGCCACAGCCAACTTTTACTTTACTTGTAGTATTGATTTTTATAGAATGTTTAATATTTCAGGTTTGAGCTCAGTGCACTGGGTCAAGCTCCAGTTAAGTTTTTCCTAACATGTCAACCAATATGTCACCGTATTTGTTGGATTACAACATTCTGATGTAACATCGTGTGATCATTTTGATAAATATTACTGAAAAGAGAAATTATGAATATGATGCATCAAGTGCCAGAGGTTTCAAAGAATGGTTGCTGAATTTAACTGAATTTTGTGGCTGCTGTTAACGTCATTGAATTGTAACGTCATGTATGTTTCGATAGGCACGAACTAACTCAACTAAACAGGGGCATGTTCAGGTGTGAAAATTTATAAATCTAAAGAGGTCATGGAGTAGTGCATTAATTTGGGCAAAGGTAAGCAAAATGTGTCAGGAAGAGACAAAGAGTTCAACAGCATTCCACAAAATCATTAAATTAATGCCACAAATAGAGATAAATGATCTTGATCTCACAGCTGTTATAGAGACATCAGTTTATAGTCACCAGGTTAGGAACTAAATATTTCAGACAACAGGGGCGTCATTCTCCGCCGGCGGGAGTCTCCGTTCTGCTGGCACCGGGGGTTTCCCGACGGCGTGGGGCTGCCCCACAATGGGAAACCCCATTGACCGGCCGGTGTTACGGAGACTCCCGCCGGCCGGTCGGCGCAGAAATGTGGCAGGGCGGGTAGGAGAATTTCGCCCCTGATGTTTTGAAGAGATACATAAAATGAAATGTGTGTGAGGGGTGGTGGTGGCAGGCAGCCCTGAGGAACAATAAATACAGAAAGACAGTGAAAAAGAAGGTTCTTGGGCGAAATTCTCCCCCAACGGCGCGATGTCCGCCGACAGGCGCCCAAAACGGCGCCAATCAGACGGGCATCGCGCCGCCCCAAAGGTGCGGAATGCTCCGCATCTTTGGGGGCCGAGCCCCGACATTGAGGGGCTAGGCCGGTGCCGGAGGGATTTCCGCCCCGCCAGCTGGCGGAAACGGCGTTTGTTGCCCCGCCAGCTGGCGCGGAAATAACATTCAGGGCGGCGCATGCGCGGGAGTGTCAGCGGCCGCTGACAGTTTCCTGCGCATGCGCAGTGGGGAGAGTCTCTTCCGCCTCCGCCATGGTGGAGACCGTTGCGGAGACGGAAGGGAAAGAGTGCCCCCACGGCACAGGCCCGCCTGCGGATCGGTGGGCCCCGATCGCAGGCCAGGCCACCGTGGGGGCAGCCCCCGGGGCCAGATCGCCCCCAGGACCCCGGAGCCCACCCGCGCCGCCTTGTCCCGCCGGTAAATACCTACTTTAATTTACGCCGGCGGGACAGGCAATTTCTCGGCGGGACTTCGGCCCATCCGGGCCGGAGAATTGAGCGGGGGGGCCCGCCAACCGGCGCGGCCCGATTCCCGCCCCCACCCAATCTCCGGTACCGGAGACTTCGGCAACCGGCGGGGGCGGCATTCACGGCGGCCAACGGCCATTCTCCGACCCCCCACGCCCCATGTCTCAAAAGATCAAAAAGTAGAATCAGTATGGGTAGAGATTTAAAAAAGCAAGGTGCAGAAAAAATTGTTGCGAGTAGTTTTTAGAGTTCCTGATAGTGGCAGTATTGTTGGACAGCATATTTGATCAAGAAATAAGAGGGACTTTGATCAAAAAGACAATGCAATAATGGTGGATGACTTCAACTTCATATTGTCTATTAGCAATTGACGAGGTCCAAAAGGTAATCAGGAGGATGAGTTCATGGTATTCATTCAAGATAGTTTACTGAAACTATCTGGCATGGAACCAACCAGGATAGCAGTTACCTTTTCTTGTGAGAGATTTAATTTTTAATATCTTAGTCATTAATCCTCCAAGGAAGAGTGGTTAAAATGTGGTAATGGGCAGGATTATCTGGCTTCCCCGCGATGTGTTTCACGTTAGCCGGAATCGGCCCACTGTTTTCCAGTGTCGGGATCTTCTGGTCCCACCACCATCAATGCGATTTCTCATTGATTCCACCCGACCACCGGGAAACATGCGTCGGGGGTGGGTCGTCAGTGAGAATAGAAGATCCTGCCAGCATGAAGAGTTGGAAGATCATGCAATATTTGATATTGTTTCCAGGCGTGGCATTCAAGACTGATGTACACACATCTGAAATGAGAGTATAAAACTTAAATAAAGTTAAGCACTTAGGTATGCTGCAGGAGTTGGCTATAGGTAGACTGGGAAATGTAATTAAAAAAGTATAACAGTAGACCGATAAGTGAACATTTAAAGACATTTTCCATAATTCTCAATGAATGTCTATGCTATTGAGAAAGAAAAACTCAATGAGAGAAATGATTCATATGTGGCTAACTATGAGGTTAAGAATATTATTAAAAGAAGAGGCTAATAAAAGAAAAGTAGAAGGCAAGCACTTGGGAGAGTTATGGAGGGAGGGTAAACTGGCTAGAAATAAATAAACAGATTATCAGAGATATTGGCGAGATTCTCCAACCCCCCGCCGGGTCGGAGAATCGCCGGGGGCTGGCGTGAATCCCCCGCCCGCCGTTTGCCGAATTATCCGGCACCGGATATTCAGCAGGGGCAGGAATCGCGCCGCACCGGTTGGTGGGCCCCCCACCACCCCCCCTGCACTTCTCCGGCCCGGATGGGCTGAAGTCCCGCTGCTAAAATGCCTGTCCCGCCGGTGTAGATTAAACCACCTACTTTACCGGCAGGACAAGGCGGCGCGGGCGGGCTCCGGGGTCCTGGGGGGGGGTGCGGGGGGATCTGGCCCAGGGGGGTGTCCCCACGGTGGCCTGGCCCGCGATCGGGGCCCACCGATCCGCCGGTGGGCCTGTGCCGTGGGGGCACTCGTTTCCTTCCGCCTTCGCCACGGTCTCCACCATGGCGGAGGCGGAAGAGACTCTCTCCACTGCGCATGCGCGGGAATGCCGTCAGCGGCCACTAACGCACCCGCGCACGCGCCGCCCGGAGTTGTCATTTCCGTGCCAGCTGGCGGGGCACCAAAGGCCTTTTCTGCCAGCTGGCGGGGCGGAAATTCGTCCGGCGCGGGCCTTGCCCCTTAATGTTGGGGCTCGGCCCCCCAAGATGCGGAGCATTCCACACCTTTGGGGCGGCGCGATGCCCGACTGATTTGTGCCGTTTTGGGCGCCAGTCGGCGGATATCGCCCCGATACAGGAGAATTTCGCCCATTAAAAGTATGCAAAAAAGGAAGATAATGGTGAAAGTAAATGTGGATCATTCAGGGTTCAGGCGTGTGAAATTCTAACAGAAAATAAGGAAATGGAAGAGTCATTAAACAGATATTTTTTGTCAGGCTTCATAATGGAAGTCTCTGAGAACATGTGAGGAACTTAAAGTAATTAACATTAGTAAAGAAAAAATACTGGAGAACTAATGGGACTAAAATCTAACCAATCCCATCTTCATGTTCTAAAAGAGGTGGTTGCAGAGAGAGTTGACATGCTGGTTGCGATCTGCCATATTCTCTAGATTCTGGAATGGTCCCAGTTATTTGGAAGGTAGAAAAGTAACACTGCTATTTAAGAAAGCAATGAGAGAGAAAATAGGGAGTGGCACAGTGGTTAGCACTGCTGCCTCACTGAGATGGGTTTGATTCCCATCACAGGCAACTGTCTATGTGGTGTTTCCACATTCTTCCCATTCCTGTGTTGGTTCCCTCTAGCTGCTCCGATTTACTCCCGCAGTGCAAAGATGTGCAGAATAGGTAGATTGGATATGCTATGTTGTCCTCAGGTGGGGTTACAAGGATAGGGTGAGGGAAAGGACCTTGGTTAGGGTGCTCTTTCAGAGGGTTGGTGCAGACTCGATGGGCCGAATGGCCTCCTGCACTGTAGGGATTCAATGATTCTATGATTTGATAATTTAGCTTGGCATCAGTTGTGGGGAAGATTCTGGAATCCATGATGAAGGAACTGAAACAAGGCACTTAGAAAATAGTATTATGGTTCGACGCAATGTCAACACATTGTGGAAGAAAAGTCACGCTTGACAATTTTGTGAGTTATTTTCGGGTGAAACTAACAGAGTAGATGAAGTGGAATCTGCATAAAGCATATTTGGATTTTTAGAAGACATTCTGAAAGATGTCACATGAAAGGTTGCTGCACAAGATAGGGGCTCATGGGGTTTGGATATGGATAATGAACCTTCATTTCTTCCCTTCTAAAGCAAGTCTTTCCATCCTTGCAAGAGATCAGAACTGTGCACAGTACTCCAGATGTCGACTGGAATTTTGCGCTCCTGTTTCTGCCGCTTCATTTTCCGACGAGAACAGCAAACATTGTGAGAAGGCCAAAGTCACGTTTTACGTTGACATAAAAGCATGAACCTTCCCGTTCAGTGTCGGGAATCTAATTGTAATAAATGAACATACCATTATTGGGCTCGTCCACCGGAATCATGTCAAATAATATGGACTAGATTCTTCCGCCTCACCTGCCGCAAGAATGCCACGGGCAAAACCCCGACAATGGAAAAATCATTTGACCTCGGGCGGGATTCTCTGGTTGCCGGATGAAAGCGGCTCGAGTATCCCATCCTATGTCCATGGTAGCGTGATGTCAGAACGGCATAAAGCACGACTGATCTCCGAATATGTGAACTTGGCAAGCAGCACTCCTAGGGGAGCTCGAACGTGAGAGCGGCGCCCAGGAGGGAGAGGGTCAAGCCAGGGTGATTCCAGGGTGTGCCAGCTTGATGTCAAGGGTGCACCTGGGTAAACATTGTTTCCTAGTTTGCTCGCTGTACACTGGGGCAGGCTCTGAAAATGGTGTCCAGATCATGGAATGGCGGAGTTGATACTGGGGTGGGCAATTCTGAGGCTGGCTGCCAGTGATACGATGTGGAACCGCCTGCCTGTCTGCCTGCCTGCCTTCCTTTTCTTCAAAGTCCTGCACTATATGGTGTAAAAGCTGCCATCGCCTTCGGTTGCCTCGATGCTGCTTTTTCAGCCCGACATTGACCTTGGCCGATATCGGGGGAAACCTTGCCTCTGGTCTCACCAAAACCCTGTACTACTGCAATAAAACTTCCTTGTGTACTGCAACTCCTTGCAAAAATGTCAGCATAAAATTTGTCTTCCGAATTGCTTGCTTTGCACGTAAATTTCCAGCGTTTCTTGTACTCGGGCAAACAAATTCCACTACATATCAGTATTTAATAGTTTTTCATCATTTAAAAATATTGTTGGTTGAAGGCCAGAAAACAATCGGAACAAACGGGCCATTTGTTCTCTAGGTGGGATGATGTGGATCTGACAGATCCCATTGCGAGCTGCAATGATTACATCTGCAGCAAGTGTTGGTTGCTTGAGGAACTTTGGCTCAGAGTTAATGAGCTGGAGTCTGACCTTAAGACACTGCAGCACATCCGGGAGGGGGAGAGTTACCTGGACGCTTTCTTTCAGGGGGCGGTTATACCCCGTAGGTTAAGTACCTCAAATTTGGTCTGTGGTCAGGGAGTCAGGGTGGGACTGCGAGTGAGGCAGGTAGGAGGATCCTGAATTCAGGAAAGGAGGAGCCTCAGCTGTTGACCTTGTCCAACAGATATGAGGTACTTGTTCCCTGTGTGGATGAAGAAAAGGGCTGTGGGGAGGATGAGCTAGCCGGCCACTGCACCGTGGTACAGGAGGCCAGTCAAGTGAGGGGAGCAAAAAGGCAAGTGGTAGTTGTAGGGGATTCTATAATTAGGGGGATGATAGCATCTGTTGTAAGCAGGATCTAGAGTCCCGCATGGTATGTTGCCTGCCCAGTGCCAGGGTGACAGACATCTCTGACTGGCTTGAAAGGATATTGGAGCGGGAGGGAGAGGATCCAATTGTTGTGGTCCACGTTGGGACAAACCACGTAGGCAAGGCTAGGAAAGAGGACCTGTTGGGGAATTATCAGGCACCAGGAACTAAATTAAAAAACAGGTCCTCCAGGATCATGATCTTTGGATTACTATGCCAGCCACGTGTGAATTGACAGAGGGATGAGAAATTTAGGGAAGTAAACATGTGGCGAAAGGAATGGTGCGGGAAGGAGAGGTTTCATTTCATGGGGCATTGGCATCAGTATTGGTACTGGAGGTGTTATAATACGTGATTGTAGTACGTCGTTACTCTTTTGCTTATTTCCAGAATGGTCTGATGGTTGTAGTTCAATGAAACTATCATTGTTCAAATTAAGCAAATAACATTTAATGAATAATGAATATAAATATCAATGAGTTTGTTCACTCTTGTACAACTATAACTGATGATTAAGTAAATAATAAGAAGTATAAATATTGTTTAACTGCATGTGCCAACTAAGCTATATCTCTCTAACACTCTGCTATCTAGTCACTCCTGATACGAAGAGGCGGGAATATCCTCTGAGTGCAGTTTATAGACATGGATCAGGTGCTGCTATCTATTGGTTGTCTAGCACGATGACGCAGTTGTTAACCCTTTACATACCAGCAGACATACAGATCACTACAGGAGGGATCTGTACCGTTGGGACAGTCTCCATCTGAACCAATCTGGGACCAGTGTTCTAGCAAAAAGGATAAATAGGGTGCTGTCGAAGAATTTTAAATTTGAAAGTGGAGGGTGGGGTGGGGAGAAGGTAACACTACGGGAAGTAAAATAGTTAATAGGCAGCAAAGCAGCAGGTCAGAACATGGGATGGTGGGTTCAACTACATCAAATGTTATGAAAAAAGATAAAGGGAAGAAGAACTCAGGAGATGTTATTAACGGAGGTGTTAGGATTCAAAAAGAAGTATTAAAACTAGCAAAAAGGCACTTTACCTGAACGCATGTAGCATTCAAAACAAGATAAATAGAGTTGACGGCACAAATCATTGCAAATGAGTATGATTTAGTGGCCGTTACAGAGACATGGTTGCAGGATGCTCACAACTGGGAGTTAAATATCCAGGGATATCAGGCTATTCGGAAGGACAGGCAGGGGGGTAAGAGAGGTGGTGTACCACTGATATTTAAGGATGCCATCAGGGCAGTAGTGAGAGATGATATAGGTTCTGTAGAGAAAAAGGTTGAATCCATTTGGGTGGAAATTAGGAAGGAGAAAAGGTCACTGATAGGCATAATCTATAGACCACCAAATAATAACATCATGGTGGAGTGGGCAACAAACAAAGATTTAACTGATGCATGTAAAAATGGTAACTGACAGAAAGCAGAGTGGAGATAAATCAGTGTTTTCTGGTTAACGATTAGTGGTGTGCCTCCGGGATAATTGTTGGGTCCACAATGGTTCACAATTTACACAGATGATCTAGAGTTAGGGACCAAGTGTAATCTGTCAAAGATTGCAAATGACACTAAGATGAGTGGTAGAACCAAGTGTGCAGAGAACACGAAGCCTGGAGAGGGATAGAGATAGTTTAAATGAGTGGGCAAAGGTCTGACAAATGGAGTTCAATATTGATAAATGTGAGGTCATCCATTTTGGTAGGAATAACAGCAAAATGGATTATTATTTAAATGGTAAAAAAATTGCAGCATGCTGCTTTGCAGACAGGTGTCCTTGTGCATGAATCACAAAAAAGTTGGTTTGCAGGCGCAGCAAGTAATTAAGAAGACAAATGGAATGTTGTCCTTCATTGCTGGAGGGATGGAGTTTAAATGAAGGGAGGTTATGTTGCAGCTGTAGAACGCTGGTCATTTTAATAATCTTTATTGTCACAAGTAGGCTTACAATAACACTGCAATGAAGTTACTGTGAAAAGCCCATAGTCGCCAAATTCCGGCGCCTGTTCGGGTACACAGAAGGAGAATTCAGAATGTCCAATTCACCTTACAGCACGTCTTTCGGGACTTGTGGGAAGAAACCGGAGCACCCAGAGGAAACCCACACTCAGTGACCCAAGCCGGGAACCGAACCTGAGACCTTGGAGCTGTAAAGCAACAGTGCTGCCCATTGTGCTACCATGAGGCCACACCTGAAGTACTTTGTATAGTTTTGGTCTCCTTACTTGAGAAAGAATATACTGGAGGTTATGCAGAGGAGATTCGCAAGGTTGATTCCGGAGTTGAGAGGATTAGCTTATGAGTAGAGACGAAGTAGACTGGGACTATACTCATTGGAATTTAGAAGAATGAGGTGGGATCTTATAGAAACATATAAAATTATGAAGGGAATAGATAGGATAGAAGCAGGGAGGTTGTTTCTACTGGTGGGTGAAACTAGAACTACCGGACAAAGCCTTACAGTAAGGGGGAGCAGATTTAGGACTGCGTTGACGAGGAACATCTTCACCCAAAGGCTTGTGAATCTGTGGAATTGCCTGCCCAGTGATGCAGATGAGGCTACCTCGTTAAATGATTTTAAGGCAAAGATAGATAGATTTTTGAACAGTAAAGGAATAAAAGGTTACGGTGCGTGGGCAGGTAAGTGGAGCTGAGTCCACGAAAAAATCAGCGATGATCTTATTGAATGGCGGAACAGGCTCGAGGGGCCAGATGGCCTACTCCTGATCCTAGTTCTTCTGTTCTTATTTTCAAGTTGACAGTTACTAATGGGGTGCTGCGAGGATCAATGCCTATTTACACTTTGTATTGGTGACTTAGCTGAAGAGACTAAGTGCAAATAATGTGTCCATGTTTGCTGATGATACAAGCTCAACTCTCAGGATTATCAGGTGGCCATTTAGGAAAATGAGAAATTTCAACATTCCTATGAATCTTTGGAATTCTCCATCCCAGAGGACTGGGATTTTCAATCATTGAGTACATGCAAGGTTGAGTTTTATAGATTTTGTATGTGATGCACGATCAATGACCATTAAAGCGAGGTTGTAGTCCAACTGAAGGCTTTAATAAGCTAGATGTTTCCCCCAGCAGCTCAGGTACAGAATGAAGGCTGCTGGGGCGGCACGGGTTCTTATACCCCACCTAGCAGGGCGGAGTTATCATACTTTCTAACCAATAGAAAGCATACAGTTTCCACCAATGGTGCTTTAGCCTATCAGGTACCGTAATACCTATACCACATTCACCCCCTGTTAAAAAGGAGACCGGCGGGGGTGGTGGTCTGAAACTACAAAACATGGCAATGTGGTATAATTAGTAATGGAGGTACCGTAATACTTCCGTACAGTGTTTAGTAACTATTTACAATTCTGATAGCTATGTACATTTGATGGTTTATATTTACAGTTAACAATTAAAATGAAGCAATCAGTCGATCGGGGGCCCCATTCGTCCTCTGTGATCGTCGGAGCTTCGGTGGTTACTCCAGAAGAGGCTCGGGCGTCTGTGACTCCGGGAGCGTGGCTTCGATCTCCATGGCAGCTTCGTCACCCCTAGACGGCGCTGGTGGGGAAAACGGTTGACCTGGGAAGGGAGCGCCTGCAGGGGGCGTCGGTGGGTGGGGGGACCTAGACGGGACCGGCGGAAGGACCGATCCTCCTGTAAGGTGCTGCAGTGGAGGGAGGGTGGGACTGGTGGCTGGGATGTGCGTGGGGTTCCGGCGGGCATCAGGTCCCATAGGGAGACCGTATCTTGTCGGCCGTCGGGGTACGCCACGTAGGCGTATTAGGGGTTAGCATGGAGCAGTTGGACCCTCTCGACCAACGGGTCCGACTTGTGCGCCCGCACGTGTTTTCGGAGCAGGATGGGTCCGGGTACTGCCAGCCAGGTCAGGAGCGAGGTCCCAGAGGAGGACTTCCTAGGGAAGACAAGGAGACATTTGTGGGGTGTCTGATTGGTGGTCGTACAAAGCAGTGACCTGTTCGAGTGGAGGGCATCCGGGAGAACATCTTGCCAGCGGGAGACTGGGAGTTTCCTGGACCGTAGGGCCAGTAGGACAGTCTTCCAGACCGTTCCGTTCTCCCTCCCTAACTGTCCGTTATCCCAGGGGTTGTAACTCTCCGGGCTCACCCTTGAGTGCAGGACGTGCAGTTTCTGCTCTACCATGGGTGCGTTTTCGGCTGTCCCGAGATACCCTTTAAAGCACGCCAGCCAGTGCGTAAAGATTGCTGCTGAGTTCGCCGTGTGGGGACTAAGTTGCAGACACACTGGCTTGATTCGGAGCTCCATCCTTTCTTCTTAAAAAAACTAGCTTATTAAATTGATGCACGATCAATGACCACTAAAACGAGGTTGTAGTTCAACTGAAGGCTTTAATAAGCTAAACGTTTCCCCCAGCAGCTCAGGTACAGAATGAAAGCTGCTGGGGCGGCACGGGTTCTTATACCCCGCGTAGCAGGGCGGAGCTATCATACATTCTAATGAATAGAAAGCATACAGTTTCCACCAATGGTGCTTTAGCCTATCAGGTTCTGTAATACCTATAATACCACAGGATGCTAAGAGAATTGCAGGATTAATGTGATCAGTGAGGAAGCGGAGTTAAATATAAGAACAGAAGAACTATGAACAGGAGTAGGCCATTTGGCCCCTTGAGCCTGCTCCGCCATTCAATGAGATCATGGCTGGTCTTTGTGGACTCAGCTCCACTCTCCGGCCCGTACACCATATCCCCAAATCCCTTTATTCTTTAGAAAGGTATCTATCTTTTTCTTAAAAACGTTTAAAGAAGGAGCCTCAACTGTTTCACTGGGCAAGGAATTCCAGAGATTCACAACCCTTTGGGTGAAGAAGTTCCTCCTAAACTCGGTCCTAAATCTACTTCCCCTTATTTTGAGGCTATGCCCCCTAGTTCTGCTTTCCCCGACCAGTGGAAACAACCTGCCCGCATCTATCCTATCATTGCCACATTGCACTTGGTCCCCAACTCCAAATCATCTATGTAAATTGTGAACAACTGCAGGCCCAACACTGATCCTTGAGGGACCCCACTAGTTACAGGTTGCCAACCAGAGAAACACCCATTTATCCCCACTCTCTGCTTTCTGTTAGTTAACCAATCCTCTACCCATGCTACCACTTTACCCTCAATGCCATGCATCTTTAGTTTATGCAGCAACCTTTTATGTGTCCCTTGTCAAAGGCTTTCTGGAAATCCAGATATACCACATCCATTAGCTCCCCGTTATCTACTGCACTGGTAATGTCCTCAAAAAATTCCACTAAATTAGTTCGGCATGACCTGCCCTTTATGAACCCATGCTGCGTCTGCCCAATGGGACAATTTCCCTCCAGGTGCCCCGCTATTTCCTCCTTAATGATAGATTCCAGCATTTTCCCTACAACCGAAGTTAAGCTTACCGGCCTATAATTACCCCCTTTCTGCCGACTTCCTTTTTAAAACAGTGGTGTCACGTTTGCTACTTTCCAATCCTCTGGGACCACCCCAGAGTCTAGTGAATTTTGATAAATTATCACTAGTGCGTTTACAATTTTCCTAGCCATCTCTTTTAACACTCTGGGATGCATCCCATCAGGGCCAGGAGACCTGTCTGCCTTTAGCCCCATTAGCTTGCCCAATACTGCCTCCTTAGTGATTACAATCATCTCAAGGTCCTCACCTATCATATCTTTATTTCCAATTTCATGGAGTTGAGGTGGAAGATGAGCTAAGCCTAATTGAATGGTGGAGCAGACTCGAGAGGAGGGATTTTCCATGCAACCGCCCTCATGTTTCATGGTGGGATGTTCTGGTCCCGCTGTTGTTAATGGGGTTTCCCATTGTTTGCATCCCTTACTACCGAGAAACCCACGGTGAGCCATCGGTGGGACTTGAAGATCCCGCCGGCATGAACGGCTAGAAAGTTCTAGCCAAGGGGTTGTATGGCCCACTCCTGCTCCTATGTTACTTCAGATTTGTGGTCCAAAAATGCAACCAAGTTTCTCCTCTACCTGGTAACTTCAAGTTAAGTAACTTAGGTTTTCCAGCACTCTGAAAAGCCATTTGGCAACATTTTAAAATATTGTTTGCTTCAGTTCCAGGAGGCACCTATCATACTTTCCTGAGTTAATAACCGCATTCTCCCAGGAACTGAACGCAATCACTCAAAGCTTCCAGTCAGTCATGTTGAATGGATTGATGCTGTCCGTTCATATTACTGCAACCGGACCCTTTTATAATCTTTCAGCCATATCTCCTGACTGCGGCTGAAGCATCGAAGGAGCGGTGCAGTTTCTCGGGTGTAAAGCCATCGGCACAAGGAGAGGAAATGTCCCCATTTCACAACATTAACTGCTGTATTCGGGTAAGATTTTGAAGGTCCAGGTCTTTCAGTGAGTGGATGAGCGAACAGTCGGTCAGGGACTATTCAGGTCTGGCTGGTGGCTGGTCAGGGAGATAGTTATGTCGGGGGGGATGATTGATGGAGGGGATGAAGAACCTGTGTTAGTCGGGTATTAAACAGTGGAACATTTCCTGAGTAAGTATGTAGGTAAGTCCTGCATACCTGACCCAAGTCATTGCTCTGAGCTAGGGAAGCGTGTGTAGATAGTCGGGTCATGTCGATATCAAAAAGGAGGTGCTGGGGTTCGTAAAAAGCATGAAGGTAGGTAAGTCCCCAGGGCCTGATGGGATCTACCCCAGAATATTGAGGGAGGCAAGGGATGAAATTCCTGGGGCCTTGCCAGAAATCTTTGTGTCCTCATTGGCTACAGGTGAGTTCCCAGAGGACTGCAGAACAGCCAATATTTTTTGTTTGTTTTGGAAGGGTAGCGAGGACAATCCATGAAATTACAGGTCGGTGATCCTTACATCAGTGGTAGGGAAATTATTGGAGAAGATTCTGAGGGACAAGATTCACTCACATTTGGAAATAAATAGACTTATTAGTGATAGGCAGCATGGTTTATGAAAGGAAGGTTATGTCTCACTAACTAAATCGGGTTTTTTGAGGAAGTGACTCAAAAGGTGGATGTTGTCTGCATGGACTTCAGTAAAGCCTTTGACAATGTTCCTCATGGCAGACTGGAGCCTTGGATGTTTGTAGTATATATAAATGATTTGAAGGAAAGTGTAGCTGGTCTGATTAAGTTTGCAGATGGCACACAAATTGGTTGAGTTACGGATAGTGAAGAGGGTTGCCAAAGGATACAGCAGAGTATAGATCGGTTGCAGACTTGGGCAGAGAAATGGCAGATGGAGTTTATTCCAGACAAATGTGAGGTAATGCATTTTGAAAGACCTGATCCAGGTGTGTATTGCCCTTTGGAGTCTTGGCAGGCAGAGAGATTTGGGCATACAGGTCCACAGATCACTGAAAATGGCAATGCAGGTGGACAGGTAGTCAAGAAGGCATATGGCATGCACGCCTTCATCAGTCAAAGCATTGAGTATAAAAATTGGCAAGTCATGCTGCCGCCGTACTGAACCTTAGTTGGACCACATTTGGAATATTGCATTTAATTCTGGTCGCCACACTACCAGAAGGATGTGGAGGTTTTGTAGAGGGCACTGAAGAGGTTTACCAGGGTGTTGCCTGGTCTGGAGGATTTTAGCTATGAGGAGAGGTTGGATAAAGTCGGATTGTTTTCTTTGGAATGACAGAGATTGAGGGGTTACCTGATAGAGGTTTACAAAATGAGTGGCATAGACAGCGTGGATAGTCAGATAATTTTTCCCACTGGCAGCCCACCCAAGGCAACAGAAAAGTAGCCCCTATGGGAGCCACAGTCCATACCCCTGCCGAGGGCAGTGCCAGCCAACAGTACCCCTGGTGTCAGGGACGGGTACCAGAGCCAGAGGCCCCCATGGTGCAGGCCATCGACGGGGCCAGGGATGCGGGGGATGGGGCAGAGACATGCGGGGGTAGAGTCCGCGGTGCCAACCGGGGCCACCATGTAGCCGTTGGACCTGGTTGGGCACAGGGGTATGCACCATGCTAACATGTCGACCTTTCACCCCCTGCAGACAGTGGATATTGGACTTTAAGTCCTTCCTGCTAGTCGCCGTATCCCTGGGGGATGCCCTGCGGCTGTACAGGCGGGCGCTGTTCGAAGAGGGAGGAGAAAGCTGCAGCAGCGGAGCGGGCAGCAACGGAGCATGCCGCTGAGGAACAGGTGGCAGCCACCCAGGTTGGAAACATCCAACAGGCCGAGGGGGAGGAGGTGCCAAGGCCTGATGTACCGGCAGTGCCTGTCATTCGAGGACCTGCCGGACCGGGTATGCTGTCGAAGACTCTGGCTGAGCAGGGAGACAGTGCAACATATCTGCCAGATGATGGCACACCTGGCACTGTGGGGTAATGGAGGAGGACACCCGGTCCCGGAGGACGTCATGGTGACGGTTGCCCTGAACATTTATGCCACGGGTCCTTCCAGGCGCTGAGTGGGGACCTGTCCAGGATCTCTCAGACCTCAATGCACAGATACATCCGCACCGTCACGGAGGCCCTATATTCCCAGGTGTCTCAATAAATCCATTTCAATGTGAAAGAGCCCGCCAGGATGCCCGGGCAGTGGTGTTCACCGCCAATGCCAGGATGCCCCAGATCCAGAGGGTGATCGACTGGATGCATGTCCCCCACGAGCACTTGCAGATGACAGGCCGCTCTACACAAACCAAAAGGGGTTACACTCGAACGTGCAGCTGATATGTGACCATCAGCTGTGCATCATGCACAGCAGCGCCTGATACCCGGGCAGTGTGCACGACGACTTCATCCTGGCACACTCGCCGATTCCCGACATGTTTGAGATGCCCCCCAGGCTGAGGGGTTGGCTTCTGGGTGACGACAAGGGTTATCCGCTGCAGTCATTGCTTCTGATGCCTCTACGGATACCACAACCTGACGTGGAGAGCTGCTAGAGCGACGCCCATCCCACGACCAGGTCTGTGACCGAGCGGTGCTTCGGCCTCTTGAAGATGCAGTTCAGGTGCCTGGACCGCTCCTTGAGGGGCTCTCCAGTATGATGCTGGGAGGGTGCCCGCATCTTGCCAGCCAGCAGCTTTCTCCACACATCGCACAACAGTGGGGCGACGTGCTGGGGGAGGAGGAATGCCAGGCCTCGTCCGAGGAGGCAAGCGAGGGTATGCAGGACATGGGGCCAAGGCAGGTACAGGAGGCCATACAGCGTGTGCCGCAGGGTCAAAGTGTACGGGACTCAATGATCACCTCCAGGTTCATCGACTAGGGGTGGGGCGGTGGTAGAGGAGGTAGGACTAGCCAGAAGCATGGACACCACATCCCACGCACACATCCACCCCACCCACCCACCCCTCCCCTCCCCGCCACCCACCCCCCACCCGCAAACGCCTGGGTTGGCAGTAACAGCGGGTCTGGTCCATGGATTGGAGGATGATGACAACCCGCTCGGTGATGAACGCTGGTGCTCCACATAGTTTGCTAAATGTCTGACACCTGCCCACAGTAGTACTTTCCACTGTCCACCTGGGTGATCCCTGCATACGAGTTGGCCGTTCCATCACACAGTCCCATCGCATCCCTGGGGTGGTCGTAGTGGGGATGGGTGGTGGTGGTGTGGAGCCCATTCCACCCACAGGGTCCAACTATCCCCCTCCTGTAACGTTCGCCCATACCCCCCTCCCCCAGCCCCCACATCCCTCCCTCCCCAGTCAGCCCAGACCAGCCCACCCCGCACACCCATCGGTCGAGAGCTTTCGGGGTCGAGACTGGTCCAGGGTCACCGAGGCGAGTCGTGGTAAAAGTTGAAGACTTTCCTTGGGCGGTGTGTGGTCATCTGAATCGTGGTCCTGAGGCTCCAGCCAAGATGGTGGCGCCCACGGATCGCACATGGCTGGGGGCTCACAAGATGGCGGCGTCCACGCATCGCATGTGGTCCCTGGGGAACAAGATGGCGGCGCCCGGGGCCCGCAAGTTGCTCGGAAAATGAAGATGGCGGTGCCCGCGGCCTACACGTGGCCCGTGGAGAGAGTTGTGGTGGCGGCCCTGGTTCGCCCCGGAGACAGCGGCGACCACCCGGGCCTGGCATACCGCCACAAAATGGCCCTTTTTGCCACAGCCTTTGCAGGTGGAGGATTGGGCCGGGTAGCGCTGCCGGGGGTGCTTGGCTTGCCCGCAAAAATAACAGCGGGGCCCCCCGGGGTTGCATGGTAGCCGCATGGCACAAGCTTGTGGGGGGTTGGGGGATAAATCGGGTTTGGCCGCGGGTGGGTTCCACGCTGCCCAAGGGGCTGCCGCGCGGTCGGGGACGTACGCGCGGGCATTTCGGGAGGCCACATCCAGGGAGCCAGCAAGGGCCTGTGCCTCATTGAGGCCTAGTGTCTCTTTCTCCAGCAGCTGCTGATGGATTTGGGAGGACAGCATACCTGCAACGAATGCGACCCAGATTAAAAGTTCTGTGTGGTCGCTGGCTGAAACTTGCGAGCAGTCACAGTTCCTCCCTAGTACCAGGAATGCGTGGTAGAATTCATCCAGCGATTTCCCCTGGGATTTGTCGTCTTGTCGCCAGCAGATGTCGGGCGTAAACCTGGTTTACTGGGCGATAGTAGTGTCCTTTCAACAGGGCCATCGCGGCCTCGAAATCGTCCGCACCCTCGATGAGGGTGTAGATCTCTGGGCTCATCCTCGAGTGGAGAACTTGCATCTTCTGGTCCTTCGTGGGTGCAGTCGTGGCCACCCTGAGGTACCCGTTGAAGCATGCCAGCCAGTGTTTGAAGGTTGCCACTGTGTTTGCCGTGTGGGAGCTGAGTTGCAGACACTCCGGCTTGATTCGGAGCTCCATTCTTTAAAATCTAGTCCAATAAATTGATGCTCGATCAATGACTCCAGAAGCCAGATTGGATGACAATTGAAGGCTTTATTGGACTAGATGTTTCCCCCAGCTGCGCAGGTACAGAATGCAGCTGCTAGGGAGACACAGACTCTTATACTCCGTCTTACTGGGCGGAACCAGCAGGCAGGCTTCACCAATGATCTTCCTGTCTCAGGTACCTCCCACAACAATGATCTTACAGCCTCAACTTAGGTACTGTAATGCCCCTAATACCGACTACCACATTGGGGTCTCACTTCCTCGCCCGTGGTAGAGCTCCACATCGGCGGCCTCCCTTTCTTTCGGGCTGCCGACCCATCCAGGGCTCTCTGCTCAGTCATTCTAAAAGGCTGCAGGTCTGGCGGTCCCCCTCCTGTTGTCTCCCTGCCCCGGCAGTTGTGCGCGCCCTTCTCCTGGGGCGGGGCAGGGGGGGGGGGGGGCGTTGCCATGGATAAACAGTAAACGATAGTGTCAGACAGTCTGACTCATGGGGCCCATGGAGTGGACAGCCTCAGTAGCCAAGGAATCCAGCCATGGTGGCCAGTATGGTGTCCGCATGTGGGACAGGATGAGGGTTCGGCTGCCCTTTGGGCTGAGAGGGGTTGTCGGGTAACGAGTCTGTGGGACGTGGGTTAGTGCTCGGGGCACAGTGCTGCCTACTCACCCTGGCCACCCTGAGGAATTTGTGCAGTTTTTTTCTGTACTGTTGGCCAGTCCAAATTATGTTGCCCACGGTGCTGACAGCCTCTGCCACCTGCGCCCAGGCACAATGATCGGCGATGGCTGGCAGCCTCCTTCCGGGCAGGGGTACAGGGCCAACCATCTCTCCTCCGCCTCATCCAGATGGGCCTTGTAATAACCTCTAATAACCTGCACAGGACTCATCCAGCTGGGGATGATTGTTCCCCGTGCTCAATTGGACTGAGTTAACCCAGCACTAGCATAAAAGGCCGGCAGCTGTAGAGCCAACTAAAAAGGAATGAGGACCCGGTGAAAGGTATCTGGGCCTGTGCATGTATGATGCTGTTGCTGAAATAAAGGACTTTTAAGAAGCTTGTTGGGCTCCCCTCGCTCTATCACATTGGCGATGAGGATGGGATTGGAGCTGTCGGTCTGCTGCTTGTTCGGATGAGCAACCTTCCTGGAAGTTTTTATTTACGTGAGGACTACGGTACAGAGTTTTTTTTGTTGTGGTTTTTTTTCCCGGTTCCTGTAATGTCATGGCAGGCGAGTGTCAGGTTGAGTTTTGTATACCGGCTTGTGAAGTGTATCCACTGGGAGTGATTTGGAGTCAGATGTGTCCTGCAGTACCGAATGTGGTATCTTCTAAGCGACTTCTGGTGTTGGTCGCATCGTGTTTCGTCCATCTCAGTCGTTGTTTCCTGATGCTGGCAGAGAGGCCCACTGGGGATTCCATTCTCGAGTTGGTCGGCGCCCTTTTGGAATGTCATTCTGCTCATGAGTAAGGAGTTGTGTTTGGACGACTTCAGCGGCTGCTCGGACTGTGGGATTTGAAACAGTGATGTGTTGCCTTTGAGCTGACAGTTATTGTACAATTCCAGGTTTTGTGCCCAGAGACTCTGTTGGCATTGAGTTGACTGGACATTCGATATGTGACACAGAATACAGAACACAGAAAATACAGTGCAGAAGGAGGCCATTCGGCCCATTGAGTCTGCACCGACCCACTTAAGCCCGCACTTCCACCCTATTCCCGTAACTCAATAACCCCTCCTCACCTCTTTGATCACTAAGGGCAATTTATCATGACCAATCCACCTAACCTGCACGTCTTTGGACTGTGGGACGAAACCGGAGCACCCGGAGGAAACCCACGCAGACACGGGGAAAACGTGCAGACTCCGTACAGACAGTGAACCAGCGGGGAATCGAACCTGGGGCCCCGGCGCTGTGATGCCACAGTGCTATCCACTTGTGCTACCGTGCTGCCCTGGTCCTGTGGCAGCATGCACAAAGCCCTGCTGATTTGTTTGTTTTATTTGCGCTGTGGGTTTATTTGCCTGTGTAGGGGTACTGTAAGAATGTCGGGCGACAGCACCCTGGGCATTTTGGTAGGTGCTTTAATTTTAGGTAAAATTTAGAGTGCCTGATTTTTTTTTTGTTTTAATTCAGGGGCATTTGGAAGTTCCGGGACCTTGTCTGACGTTCCCACCCACCTGTTCCCTCTGTGGCTGGAAGGCATGCCATGCCGATTGGGCCCAGAGCTGATGGGTCTGATTCTGTGGTGCGCGCCGCCCCCAGATATGGCAGTTGGCAGCTTCGCCCCCTGTGTGACTGGTGAGGGTGTCGGGCAGGACGTAATGCTTGGTGGTGTTTTGTTATGCTCTTGACGTAGCATAAGCTGCTTCCTTGATGTGCACTCTGACAAAGGAAGTTTCAGACTTGAAGATAGCTTTAACACATTTATTAAACTATTAACAATTCTCCTACTTGGATTCAACGCTACTGTTAATCCTTCTATAGCTACTCAGACTGACTAACCAGTCTGCTACAATCCACGTGGTGGAGTGATGCTCAATCAACCCTGTGCCTGTACCCACTGAGCGTCTCCACTGGAAAGAGACTGAGCATGTGTGATGTGTCCTTTTATATGGGTTTGTGTAATGCCCTCCTGTGGTAGTGTCACCTCTGTGTGTGTGTGTGTGTGTGTATCGTGAATGCCCATTGGTCGTGTCCTATCTTACTGACCTATTGGTTAGATGTCTGTGTGTCATGTCTCTGGTGTTCCCTCTAGTGTCGAGCTAGGTGTAGTGTATGTGCATTAACCCTTTGTGTACACAGTGATGTATATCATCACAGGTGGAAGACCCGCCAGCCCGCCCTGCTTCCCTGTTCGGTGGCGCCGGATCCAATCTGGGGCTTTTGGGGTTTGTTGTCTGGCCACTGTGGGGTTTACACCCGTTTGATCCTCTTCTCCTCCTCGATGGGCGTCCTTGCGAGGGGTTTCAGACTTTGGGGGGCGGGGGGTGTAATACCCTGCACAGGACTCATCCAGCTGGGGATGAGTTGTTCCCCATGCTCAATTGGACAGAGTTAACCCAGCACTAGCATGAAAGGCCGGCAGTTGTAGAGCCAGCTAAAAAGGAATGAGGATGCGGTGAAAGGTAACTGGGCCCTGTGCATATATGATGCTGCTGCTGAAATAAATAACTTTTAAGAAGCTCGTTGGACTCCACTTGGTTTATCACAGGTCTCCAACCCGGCATCAATGAAGTGTGGAGCTGCTCTCCTTGCTTCCATCTTGTTGGCTGGGATGGTGTGTGTGGGGAGTGCAGTATGTATATGCGGCTCCAGCTCGTCAGCTTCCTGAGTGTAAATCGCAGAACTGACGAATCCCGCACTGTTTCTCATTAGAATCGATTGTGTTCCACGTGGTGCTGATGCTAGCCCCTGAACAGTAGCGGAATCTGTCCAGGTGTTGCGGCAGTTTTGCTGTTGTGAAAGTCCATAAATTCTGGGTTGGCGTCAACTTAGTCTCCAAAACAGAGAATCCCGCCAGATATATTTATACTTCTTGTCACATAGCTATTTTACATTCATGGCTTGATTTAATGTTTAGCACTTATTATGACCCTAGACCAGACCTAAGCTGACACTAGTAGCTTTTTATTAAGGTAGACAGAATTTGAAAAAAACAGGCACCTAATAAGTGGGAAAAAAAGCCTCAAGATTCAACAGTTTTTAAACAAACAAAAGAAGCTAATTTATACAGTCAGAAAAGGAAACAAATTCAGTTATCTTATCCTCTAACGTTCAGACCCTGACATTCAGAATCAATATGAGGTACATGTAATTAACAAGTAATCTATGGTTACATCGCACTGCATAATAAGTCAAAAATGCAATTGAGACAGATTCCATTAATTTCTCAGCAACCTACCCAGACGTCCGTGTTCACTGTGAACTATACAATCACAATAAAATTCTGTCTTCCTCACAAGTGATTTCAATTCTTCACTTTTGAAGATCTAGGGCGAGATCTACCAACCGGTGCACCCAAAAAGCAGTGCGGCCGGCAATTGACGGGAGATCCCTCTTCCAGGATCTGCACGGCTCGCCACGCCTCGCGAGATCAAACACGATCTTGTGAGATGTTGCGACTTGAATCTTGCCCATTCTGCATGGGTTCACTTTTGGCAAACATGAATATTACAATGAGACAGCTAGTCCCACTCTAATATGCATTCCCGTGGGTTTCCTCTCTTGGTCCCGGGACTCCCTAGATACCATGCCAAAACCTGGGTTTTGTGATCCTTATTTTTGAGTTGTGGAAGCACGCTCCCAATGTCTTGGGTGGCCAGGCCCTTTAACTAAAAACAAATTAGAATGGAGTATGCAAAACTTGTCACCCTGCCGTGCTCTGCTCATGCCTCAAACTCTTGGCAGTGCCAGGGGAAGGAGTCCTTGGCCTCTGCTCAGAACCAGGTAAGTTCCTATTTCTTAACACGTTGTAAACATTTTTTATAAATTTAGGGTACCCAATTCATTTTTTTCCAATTAAGGGGCAATTTAGCATGACCAATTCACCTACACTGCACATCTTTTTGGTTGTGGGGCGAAACCCACGCAAACACGGGAAGAATGTGCAAACCTAGGACCAGATCAAATTTGGGACCTCAGCGCTATGAGGCAGCAGCACTAACCACTGCGCCACAGTGTTGCCCAACACATTGTAAACATAATATGGACATCAATAATTGTTTTGTCCCATCACGCAGCCCTGCAGCTAATGATTATTACAGTTTGTAATTCAAATATACTTACATTTTGTGTGCTGATGAGTCCGATAAATAGATATTTAGATGTGGTAAGGTAATTATTCAAATTTCATTGAATTTAACTAGTCATGTTAGATTTGAATGCAATGTTAACTTGGTGTCATCATTATCTAATTAGATAATGTGAATAAAGTCTTATTGAATAATTTATTCAATGGTCTTTACTCAAACTTGTGATATCAACTTGGGACAAGTATGATTTGAAGAACAATTCAATCAAATGATTATGGTGAGCTGTAATTTGTTAAAGTTTTTGTTTCTAAGTGTGTGGATAGTGCAAAGATTAAATTACTGCTGTAAGCTAATAGAACACATTCTATAAAGTATACAAGTCTAGAAATTACTGAGAGAAATGTTATAATATTCATGCTCAACATGCTCATTTCAAATTTTATTTTTCCACCATTTTAACTATTAGCCCATTTATTTTAATCATGCTAAGCTTTCTGTTAAAGTAATGAAGACAAAATTTAATATAGATGAATTATTTATTACAACATTGTGCTCAGAAATTTTCAGTTTACAGCTTTGTGCAATATTTCTCATGTCGTTTGCATGAAACACACATCATAGGTAATAATAATAACAATCTATTAGTAATCTTTGTTAGTGTCACAAGAAGACTTACACTAACACTGCAATGAAGTTACTGTGAAAATTCCCTCATCGCCACACTACAGCACCTGTTTGGCTACACTGAGGGAAAATTCAGAATGTCGAATTCACCTAACAAACATGTCTTTCAGGACTTGTGGCAGGAAACTGGAGCACCCGGAGGCAACCCACGCAGACACAGGGAGAACGTGCAGAGTCTGCACAGACAGTGACCCAAGCCGGGTATAGAACCCGGGTCCCTGGTGTTGTGAACCAACAGTGCTAACCACTGTGCTACCGCGCCGCCCGTATGTACTTTCGATGATGAAGTTGAAATAATCCAGCATCATTTGCAGTTTGTCTTAATATCCTGCATTCCAAAGCTACATTTCCAAGCTTGTTTATACGACAGATTACCAAAGTATGTCCAATGTACCTCCAAGTGACTTGCTTACTGTTCCATGCCATCTCATATTGACATGGATCATGTACAACCTTAATTTAGATTTTTATTAAATTTGAAGAAACATAAGTTCCCACTCATCAATGGAGCACATAAAATTGAATCTGCCTGTTTTATTTTGTGTTCGTAACCATCGACTAACCGAGCACACAGTCAGAAAATAAACTGTAGATACTGAAAACCTGAAACCAACGTTGAAAATGTTGGAAGCTTTCAGAAAGTCAGCCATCATCTGTGGACAGAGAAACAGACAAGTTAATAGTTTCAATATCAGAATTGTAAAATAAAATCCAGGTGAACATTTCAAAGGAACAAAACAAGAAAGCGGGAAAAGCACATCCCACACGACAAAGGTAGAATGGCTAATCAAGTGCTTTTTTTAAGAAAATAGCAGATAGTTAAATGACTGATTTGATACTAATATTAGACAGTGGGAATATGCAGGTAATGTATGAATGGCTGAGACTTGGTGGATGGAAAAATGAATTGGAGAAAAAAAGAAATGTGCTGTGGATGCTGGAAATCTGAAATAAAGGCATAAAAAGTTGGAAACACCGAAGGAAGGTTGACAAAGTGGGAAGGATAATTGGTAGTCTGAATTCAGTTCATGTGTTGAGTCTCTATTTTGCAGACTTCTTAAGTTCTCTTCATAATAGTGTTGAGTGTGTGAAGAACCTTTTCCTGTGAAGCAGGAGTATTAACAGTGAAATTGGTTCACTCGATAACAGTACCTGCTCCAGCAGTCTTTGGTACTTCTACTGAATACTAAATTGAATGTACCATTCCACATTTAGACAATGAGTAGTGGTTCCTTACTGTGTTTACGTAGTGATTTTGCTTATGCATACTGAAACATAAGAGTGGCAAATCCTTACATTTGTTTAGCTGGATTAAGCAATTTAAGGTGCTTTATGCTATCTTAAGCTTTGAAGATGTAGGGATGTTATAGAATATTGTTAGATGGTATTCTTTATTCTAATATAGAATCATGGTGCACTTTATTTTTTTAAGCGACTGTGGGCGCCGGTGGGAAGGAAAGGGGTTGTTGTACTGTGTCAGATGAGTTTTTTAAGGTATAAAGAAAATGTATTACCTAAAGGGCTTAGGACTATAATTTTTTTTTAAAAACAGTTACGGGCTCCAATTTTGGTGCTGTTTTCAACAATGAAGATTACAGAGCAGTTGCAAAAGTATTGATCACTTATGTGCGGTAAAGATTGCTTGGAAGAATGCATTCATTGCATTGTCGTGTTTGTCAGCTAACCACGGAACGCATGGAATCCCGACAGGGCAGGAGGAGGTCATTTGGCCCATTAAGTCGGCACTGACCATGAACATTGCCTGTCTGTTGTACTGGGAATTTCATTCATTAATTGTATACCAAAATTCAGTCAGTAATGAAGCTTTGAAACCTGTATTTCATATTACCTGCAAATAACAAGGTTAGTGTTTCATTGGAGATTATCCCATCAAAATTCATTTTCTTCACTGATATTGAGGCTTCTTCAAAAGGCAGTGAAAGGAGAGTCGTTGTTGGATTTTGTTTGTTTATTGTCACTTTTACCGAGGTACAGTGAAAAGTATTTTTCTGTGAGCAGCTCAACAGATAATTAAGTACATGAAAAGAAAAGAAAATTTTTAAAAATACATAATAGGGCAATGCAAAGTACACAATGTAAATACATAAACACTGGCAATGGGTGAAGCATACAGGGGTGCAGTGTTAATGAGGTCAGTCCATAAGAGGGTCATTTAGGAATCTAGTAACAGCGGGGAAGAAGTCTATTTTTGTGCCTGTTCGTGCGTGTTCTCAGACTTTTGTATCTCCTGCCTGATGGAAGAAGTTGGAAGAGTGAGTAAGCCAGTTGGGGGGGTCTTTGATTGTGCCGCCCGCTTTCCCCAGGCAGTGGGAGGTGTAGATGGAGTTAATGGATGGGAGGTAGGTTTGTGTGATGGACTGGGCTGTGTTCACGACTCTCTATAGTTTCTTGCGGTCTTGGGCCGAGCAGTTGCCACACCAGGCTGTGTTGCAGCCAGATGGGATGCTTCCTATGATGCATCTGTAAAAGTTGGTAAGAGTTAATGTGGACATGCCGAATTTCCTTAGTTTCCTGAGGAAGTATAGGCGCTGCTGTGCTTTCTTGGTGTTAGCGTCGATGTGGGTGGGCCAGGACAGGTTTTTGGAGATGTGTACCCCGAAGAATTTGAAACTGCTAACCATCTCACCATCTCCACCTTGGCCCCATGGATGCTGACAGGGGTGTGGACAGTACTTTGCTTCCTGAAGTCAATGACCAGCTCTTTAGTTTTGCTGGCATTGAGGGAGAGATTGTTGTCGCTGCACCACTCCACTAGGTTCTCTACCTCCCTCCTGTATTCTGACTCGTTATTCGAGATCAGGCCCACTATGGTCGTATCGTCAGCAAACTTGTAGATGGAGTTGGAACTAAATTTTGCCACGCAGTTCCGTGTGTACAGGGAGTATAGTAGGGGGCTAAGTACGCAGCCTTGTGGGACCCCAGTATTGAGGACTATTGCGGAGGAGGTGGTGTTGTTTATTCTTAACGATTGTGGTCTGTGAGTCAGAAAGTCGAGGATCCAGTTACAGAGTGAGGTGCCAAGTCCTAGGTTTTGGAGCTTTGATATGAGCTTGGCTGGAATTATGGTGTTGAAGGCGGAGCTCTAGTCCATAAATAGGAGTCTGATGTAGGAGTCCTTGTTGTCCAGATGCTCTAGGGATGAGTGTAGGGCCAGGGAGATGGTGTCTGCTGTGGACCGGTTGTGATGGTATGCGAATTGCAGGGGATCAAGACGTTCTGGGAGTATGGAGGTGATGCGCTTCATGACCAACCTCTAGAAGCACTTCATTATGACTGAAGTCAGGGCCACCGGACGGTAGTCATTGAGGCACATTGCCTGGTTCTTCTTTGGCACCGGTATGATTGTGGTCTTCTTGCAGCAGGTGGGGACCCCGGAGCGGAGTAGGGACAGGTTAAAGATGCCCGTGGACACATCTGCCAGCTGGTCCACGCAGGCTCTGAGTGCACGACCAGGGATCCCATCCGGACCCATCGCCTTCCGAGGGTTCACCTTCAGGAACGCCGATCTGACTTCGGAATCTGTGATGGTGGGTATGGGCGTGTTATGGGTTGCACTCAACAGCGGATCGTTGGTTTCCTGCTCGAACCGAGCATAGAATGCATTGAGTTCATCGGGGAGGGGTGCGCTGCTGCTGGAGATACTGCTCGGCTTCGCTTTGTAGACCGTTATGTTGTTTAGGCCTTGCCACAGCCGCCAAGAGTCTGTACTGCTAGACTGTGACTCTAGCTTGGTCTGATATTCTCTCTTGGCATCTCGGGTGGCTTTGTGGAGGTCGTACCTGGATTTCTTGTATAGGTCAGGGTCGCCTGACTTGAACGCCTCATACCTGTCCTTCAGTAGGGAGTCAATCTCGCTATTGAGCCATGGTTTCCGGTTGGGAAACATATGTACTGCTTTCTTTGGCACGCAGTCGTCCACACATTTACTGATAAAGTCTGTGACGGTGGTGGCATACTCATTTAAGTTGGTTGCTGAGTTCTTAAATATGGACCAGTCCACTGTCTCCAAGCAGTCATGTAGGAGCTCTTTTGTTTCCTTGGACCAGCACTGCACGACCTTCTCAGCTGGATTCTCCCACTTGAGTTTCTGCTTGTATGCCGGGTCGTGGGATGGAACGGTAGGCGCTCTTGATTTTTGAGTAGCAGTGGTCAAGAGTGTTGTCGCCCCTGGTAGGACAGGAGATGTATTGCTGGAATTTGGCAGTACACTCTTGAGGTTGGCCTTGTTGAAATCTCTGGCCACGATGAACAAGGCCTCCGGGTGTTCTGTTTCATAGTTGTTTAGAACTGTGTAAAGTTCGTCCAGGGCCTTCTTTAGTTCTGTCTGGGGCGGGATGTAGACCGTTGGGATAATGGCTGAAGTAAACTCACGTGGAAGATAGAATGGGCGGCACTTCATGATCAGGTATTCCAGGTTGTGGGAGCAGTAGGTCGCCAGGGTCGCCATATCCAAGCACCAGAAGGAGTCGATGAGGAGGCAAATCCCTCCACCCTTCACTTTGCCTGATGACGGGGTGCACCCCACCCGATGATTGAGAAGCCTTCAGGTTGTATGGCACAGTCCGGTGAGGCGGGGGTGAGCCATGTCTCTGTGAAACAGAGCACGCAGCAGTCCCTTACTTCCCCCTGAGAGGTAAGTCTAGCATTGAGTTCATCCAGCATGTTTTCGATCGCTTGTATATTTGCCAGGATTATGCTGGGGAGAGGAGTCTTGAAACTGCGTTGCTTCAGTCTCACCTGCAGACAGCCCCATTTCCCTCGCTTTCTCAGTCGGCGGTTGCAGCTGGATGGCCCGGGATCCAATGAGAGAAGTCAACCCTTCTTGAAGGTAGGTGGTTGCATCTGGCAGGGGCCGGGGCGCTGGCGGGGACCAGGGCGCTGGTTACGTTTCTGGGTTGTGTCTGGCAGGGTCCCGGGTGCTGGTCGAGGTAGTGGGGTTGCTGGGGGGGGGGCATGTTTGCGATCCGATCGGGTCCCAGCGTTCTGCGAGCACGGGAATACTTTGCGGCACGTTCGGGTGTTCGCGCGGGATCTCAGCCATTTCGGGGGTCCTGGGTTGCAGACATGGACTTTAAGTGTCTTTGAGGTAGATAGATTCTTGATGAGGTAGCTAGATTTTTGATAAACATGGATCAAGGTTATCAAGGACAAGCGGAAGGTTATGGTCAGATTGGTCTTATTGAATGGAGGAGCAGGCTTGAAGGGTCGAATGCGCTGCTCCTCCTTACTTGTATGTTCGCAAAATATGAACATTGCTTTGTTGTTCTCTGCCTTGCTCTATCCAGATGGCTTTGATGTGTGGTGTTGATCAGAGAACAATGAGTCTTGTAAACCAACAAAACTATTTTATTATCATTACTAGCTGGATTCGGCACTTATTCTGAAGAAACAAACAGTTGATTGATCATACATAACTATACTCACTATTCGCATCTATCTAACTCACTAACATGGGCAGCACGGTGGTGCAGTGGTTAGCACTGCTGTCTCACGGCACCGAGGTCCCAGTTTCGATCCCGGCTCTGGGTCACTGTCCTTGTGGCGTTTGCACATTCTCTTTGTGTTTGCCTGGGTTTCGCCCCCACAACACAAAAAATGTGCAGGGTAGGTGGATTGGCCACGCTAAATTGCCCCTTTAATTGGAAAAAAAATGAATTGCGTACTCTAATATTTGTTTAAAAAACTTAAACTGCTATCTTGCTCTCTCACTATCTTCAGTCCTTCTAGCCAGCACCTGCTCCAACCTTCTATCCCACAAGGCTCTGCATCATCCCTTATGTACTTCTGAGACTAGCTCCCTCTAGTGGCAGTCTGTGTACATTTTATTAACCCTGATTTTACTGGCATGTATAATACCACCACAATTGCTGAAAACTTTACTGTGGCTGAAAATTGCCATTCTGGTGCACATGAATAGATAGCATTTAATTGACGAGTCCACAAATGAATTAGATGAATTGTCTATTCAAGGAAGAATACAGGGATTTAAGTTTGGCTCGGGAAAAATGCAAATAATAAATAGGAATAATGAAAAGGACTGCGATGAAATGCTTATCTTTTACTTATTCCAGCCCACATTCCAGTACAACATAATTGAACAGTTGTGTGCTGCGGTCTCAACTCATCTCAGCTTTGATGTGGTAATTTTATATTTCATCATTTTGGTTTTCATGTTTTCGCTTCACATAAGTATGTGAGCTGAAGCACTGTAAAATGGAAAAAGATACTGGAAAGGATGGGTATCATTTTACCATTAGTTTTCTTTGATCTCTTCTTTCATTGAAGTTTTTTTATAGCTGGACATATTCAATGTGGCTAAGCCTTTGTACACTGCAGCATTGATAGGACTAAGACATTACAGTTCAGCCTCATTATTTTCACCAGACATGTATAGCACCACCAAGAAATCAGTGAGATGAGACCACGTTGCTTTGGAATCATATTGTATTTTTAACTTAAAAACTGCTATCCAACAAGAAGTGGCACGATTTAAAAAAAAAAAAAAAAAATCAAGGCCCATATTTTAGCACAATGGTATTGAAACTGGGAAGAAATGAGAAGTTAGGAATTGAAGATTAAGGCAAGGATTTTCTGCTGTCGTTCATGTCGGCCGGGTTAGGTGATGGGAGTGGAAAATATTGCGCAAAGTGAAAAATCGAGTTTTACGTTGGCGTAAATGCATGATGCAGTTGTCCTCTCCCCTGTCAGTGACAGGGCCATGAACATCTGGAACCTAATTTGAATATATACCATTTAATTGTCAAGCCCCTATGTCGATATCAGAGATCCCCCCATTAAAATAACCTATCGACAGTGGCATGATGGCAGAACAGCATGAAGCTTGACTGGGTTCGGAGGAGGAGCTCAGATGAATGCACCATTTAGGGGAGAGAGAGGGTTCTGCCAGGGTGCTGCCACAGCACTAACCGGGCACTCCCTGGCAGTGCCCAGGTAACTCTTGCTACTCTGCGGGCAGTACCAGGGGGCAGCTAAGGGGTACCTGGGCACTGCCAGTGGGGTGCATGGGCAGTGTCAGTGGGGTGCATGGGCAGTGTCGGGGGGGGGGGGGGTGGTTTCCAGGGTTGACTGGTTTGGTCACTGTGTGCTGGGGTAACCTTTCAAATTCAAACCCAATCCTCACGTTTCAAAGCTGGTGGCATGGTGGGAGAATCAATGAGTGATATGTCGTGGGACCTGATCATTGAAGTTTCATTATGAGTCCCAGAGTATATGGCCGATGCCGCTTTTCCCGCCCACCATTAGCCTTTGTCGATTTCCAGGAAAATCCTGCCTTCGGTGACACAAAGTATGAGAGTCAAGCATATTGCTTGAAAATGGAAGTGTTCCAAACTTTTTACAGTGGAAAAGAATAGATGGATGCAGGATTGTCACTTATTTGTAACTTGGATGGAAGTAGAGTATATAGAATACTGACTAATATAAATGTTGATTCAGTAGGGAAATTAATAATTAGTGAGAAAGAGGGAAAGTTGTCGATAGGAAAGGAAATTTTAATCAGACAGTGTGATTTTTCTTGGTATCTTGTCTGGCACTGCTAGAGAAGAATGCAACCCCTATCAAAGCAATAGTCAAGTATTGGACAAGGGGTTTGACAACATTGGTGCAATTGTCCCAAAAAGAGTCTCGCCTCTGCTGGGAAACATGGTACGATT
The DNA here is from genome assembly GCF_047496885.1 of Scyliorhinus torazame. Classification (NCBI taxonomy): domain Eukaryota; kingdom Metazoa; phylum Chordata; class Chondrichthyes; order Carcharhiniformes; family Scyliorhinidae; genus Scyliorhinus; species Scyliorhinus torazame. The sequence continues at coordinate 91,888,490 of NC_092714.1, read as the reverse complement.
CCTGCCAGGTGGGTGGGTGTGATCCAGATCGCTATCCACCCACACTTAGACATTTTTTTGGAGGTAGTGAGATTTGCGCTGTGAATAAGGTGCCAGCAGGTCTGGCTCCTCGGAGATTGTGACTCCATTTTTAATGGGCGCCATGATCTCAAAGTAAAATGATAGGCCCTTCTTCCTCCACCCCCTTCCACCAACAGACATCGTACCCCTGCACTTTAGATTTAATTAATCATGGAGTGCGATTAAAAACGAACCAAACTAGTCCCTCCTTTGAAAGAGCCTTCAGCTGTTAATCAAGAGACTTGCAAAAGTTAATAGGGTGTGAAATGGAATATAAACAAACCAGTACAAAAGGATAAAAGATACATACTGCAACCACAGAGCTCATGAAACTGAAAGGGGAGTGAAATGCTTCTCCAAGAGATGAGCTGCAGATTGACTGTGCTGTGAAAGGATTTTGGGGCAGACGGGCTGTAGCTATGCTTTACCCTGTAATGGGGAGTTAAACAGGAAAGAAAGCAGGTTTCATACACCAAAAGCGACTGACATTCCGGGGATGACCCCCAACCTGGCCCGCTCCAGCCCAGCCGAAGTCCCCAGCTCCCTGAAGGACTTCCCTCTGGCATCTGACCAGGAGCTGCTGTGCCCTTATGCTCCCTGGAGGTAAGTTGAGAAGGGCACTTACTTCCTCCTTGCTACTCCTCTGAATCCAGGGTGCCTTGTCCCTGCTTTTAAGGACCTGTAGTGATTTGTGCCTGGGTGACGTGCTGTTGAGGGGGCTGGGGGATCTTGCCAAGAGCCTGCTGCATTTGACTTTAATCTCACTAATGAGATTAAAATGAATGCAAATGAGCTCTTATCAGGTTCTTCTCCTTCTGGGCGAGATCCTGATCTCACCAGCTGGAGCAGGTCAGGAGCATTGGAAACTGTTGCCCTGCACAAATCATGTTAAGGCTGTGGTAGTACCAGATATTGTGGTACCTAAGAGGCTGATGACCATTGGTTAGACCCAGAAGTCTACCATTGGCTGTTGTTTAATAGCTCCGCCCTGATAAGCGGAGGAAAAGAGATGGTGCCGTCCCAGCAGCCTTCACTTTCTGTACCGAAGCTGCTGGGGAACAGGTTCTGGTAGATTAAAGCCTTCAGTTATGAAATCACTTTGTCTTGAGTGTGATTGATTGCGCATCAATTTAATCTACTGGATTTAAGCTGGAACAATGGGCCTTCAACTCAGCCCCCACGCGGAGAACGCGGCTGCAATATTTAAACACTGGCTGGGGTGCTTTAAAGGCTACCTGGAGACGGCCGGAGGCACCCCCTCAGAAGGACAGAAAATGCATCTCCTGCGCTCAAGGGTCAGCCCTGGGGTCTAAACCCTTATCGAGGAGGCAGAAAACTATGATGCCGCGATCAAACTGTTGGAAGGACATTATATCCGCCCTGTAAAACAGGTCTATGCACATCACCTGCTTGCTACGAGACAGAAAGCCCCGGGGAACCGTTGGAAGATTTCTACTGGTGCTGGGCCGAAACTGTGGCTGCCCGCAAGCTTCGGGGAGCGAGCACACGGAACTTTTAATCAGGGATGCTTTCGTAGCGGGTATGAGCTCCTCAGATATCCGCCGATAAGTCCCAGGGTGTCCCTTTCTAGGACTCAGAGAGGCACGGGCCCTGGCAGGGTCCATGGATGTTGCCTGCGTAGTCCTATGTGCCCGACCGCGCGGCGGCCCATTGGGCTGCGTGGCACCCTGCAGCGGCAGCCCCACAGACCTTCCCCCTGACACCGCAAGCCTGCGCTATGAGACAGCCCGCTAACGCCGCCGGGCCCCGCTGTTTCTTCTGTGGGCAGGCGAATCATCCCCGCCCGCGCTGCCCGGCCCGCACCGCCGCCTGCAAAGGCTGCGGCAAGAAGGGCTACTTTGTGGGGGTCTGCCAGGCCCGCGCCGTGGCTGCGGTCTCCAGCGACTCCGGACCGCCGCAGCAACACCCCCTTCAGGCCCCGTCCGGCCAGCACTCACCGCCACCCCCCCTATCCTAGGGCCACGTGCGACCCACGGACGTGGCCATCTTGCCCCCCGGTCACCACGCTGGACAGGTGGGCGCCGCCATTTTGTCCATCGCGCCGCCATCTTGTGCATCCCCGGACATCATGTGCGACCCATGGGAGACGCCATCTTGGATGGGGCCCCAGGCCCCCAGCACGGCTGACCAAGCGCTGCCTGATCAGAACTCGCAACTGCTTCATCTGGCCTCGGTGACACTGGACCAAAGTCGACCCCGGACACTCGCAACAGCTACAACGACGGTCTTCATCAACAGCCACGAGACGCCTTGCCTGATTGACTCTGGGAGCATGGAAAGCTTTGTTCACCCCGACACGGTAAGGTGCTGTTCACTTGTAACCCACCCTGTAAACCAAAGGTTCTCCCTGGCCTCCGGGTCACACACGGTGGAGATAAAGGGGTTCTGCCTAACGAACCTCACTGTCCAAGGCAGGAAATTCAACAATTTCCGCCTGTACGTCCTGCCGCACCTCTGCGCGGCTACCCTCCTGGGGCTGGACTTCCAATGCCATTTGCAAAGCCTGACCTTTAAATTCGGCGGCCCTTTACCTCCCCTTACTGTTTGCGGCCTCGCGACACTTAAGGTCGACCCGCCTTCCCTGTTTGCGAACCTCACCCCGGATTGCAAACCCGTCGCCACCAGGAGCAGGCGATACAGTGCCCAGGACCGGACATCCATCAGGTCAGAGGTCCAAAGGCTGCTGGGGACGGGGTCAACGAAGCGAGCAACAGTCCCTGGAGAGCTCAAGTAGTGGTGGTAAAGACCGGGGAGAAGCATAGGATGGTCATTGACTACAGCCAGACCATCAACAGGTTTATGGAGCTGGACGCGTACCCTCTCCCCCGTATAGCCGACCTGGTAAACAGGATTGCACAATACAAGGTCTTCTCCACGGTGGATCTCAAGTCCGCCTACCACCAGCTACCTCTCCGTAATAGTGACCGCAAGTACACTGCCTTCAAAGCAGATGGGCGGCTCTATCAATTTTTAAGGGTTCCCTTTGGTGTCACTAATGGGGTCTCGGTATTCCAGCGAGAGATGGACTGAATGGTGGACCAGTTCGGCTTACGCGCAACGTTCCCCTATCTGGATAACGTCATCATCTGCGGCCATGACCAGCAGGACCACGACACCAACCTCCGCAAATTCCTCCAGACTGCGAAAATCCTTAACCTGACATACAATAAGGAGAAATGTGTGTTTAGCACCGACTGTCTAGCCATTCTAGGCTACGTAGTGCGAAATGGAATTATAGGCCCCGACCCTGAGTGCATGCGCCCCCTTATGGAGTTCCCCCTCCCTCACTGCCCCAAGGCCCTGAAGCACTGCCTCGGGTTTTTCAGCTATTACGCGCAGTGGGTCCCCAACTACGCAGACAAAGCCCGACCCCTAATCCAGTCCACAACCTTCCCCCTATCGACGGAGGCCCACCAGGCCTTCAGCTGCATCAAAGCAGACATTGCAAAGGCCACGATGCGCTCCATCGACAAGTCCCTCCCCTTCCAGGTCGAGAGCGATGTGTCCAACGTAGCTCTGGTGGCCACCCTCAACCAAGCGGGCAGGCCCGTGGTTTTCTTCTCCCGTAGCCTCCATGCTTCCGAAATTCGCCATTCCTCGGTCGAAAAAGAGGCACAAGCCATAGTAGAAGCTGTAAGACATTGGAGGCATTATCTGGCCAGCAGGAGATTCACTCTCCTCATGGACCAACGGTCGGTTGCCTTCATGTTCGATAATGCACAGCGGGGCAAGATTAAAAACGACAAGATCGTGCGGTGGAGGATAGAACTCTCCACCTACAACTACGAGATCTTGTACCGTCCGGGGATGCTAAACAAGCCTCCTGATGCCCTGTCCCGCAGCACTTGTGCCACTGCACAAGTGGACCGCCTCCGAGCCCTCCACGAGGACATCTGCCACCTGGGGGTCACTCGTTTTTTTTCCACTTCATCAAGACCCGCAATCTGCCCTACTCCATCGAGGTGGTCAGGACAGTCACCAGGGACTGGTAAATCTGCGCGGAGTGCAAACCGCACTTCTACCGGCCAGAGAGGGTGCACCTGATAAAGGCTTCCCGTCCCTTTGAATGCCACAGCATGGATTTCAAAGGCCCCCTCCCCTCCACCGACCGCAACACGTATTTCCTGAACATGATTGACGAGTACTCCTGGTTCCCATTCGCCATCCCCTGCCCAGACATGACCACAACCACCATCATCAAGGCCCTCCAGGGTATCTTTACACTGTTCGGTTTTCCCGCATACACACAGTGATAGGGGGTCCTCCTTCATGAGCGATGAACTGTGCCAATTCCTGCTCAGCAAGGGCATCACCTTGAGCAGGACAACCAGTTACAACCCCCGGGGAAACGGACAGGTGGAGAGGGAGAACGGAACGGTCTGGAAGACCGTTCTACTGGCCCTACGGTCTAGGAATCTCCCAGTCTCCCGCTGGCAAGAGGTCCTCCCGATGGCCCTCCACACCATCCGGTCGCTGCTCTGTACAACCACAAATCACACACCTCATGAACGTCTCCTTGTTTTCCCCAGGAAGTCCTCCTCCAGGACCTCGCTCCCAACCTGGCTAGCGACACCCGGACCCATCCTGCTTCGGAAACACGTGCGGGCGCACAAGTCGGACCCGTTGGTCGAGAGGGTCCACCTGCTGCACGCTAACCCCCAGTACGCCTACGTGGCGTTCCCTGACGGCTGGCAAGATACAATCTCCCTTCGAGATCTGGCGCCCGCCGGAACCCCACGCGCTCCCGAACCATTACCCCCCCCCCCCCCCACAGCAGTGGGAGGGGTCAGTACACCCGCCGCTCCTGCCTTGGCCCGTTCACCCACAGATGCCCCCTACAGGCGCCCCCCCTCGTGTCAACCGTTTGCCCCAACAGCGCCGCCTAGGGGTGACGAAGCTGCCAGGGAGGCCGAAATCACGCTCCCGGAGTCGCAACCACCGGGATCCCCACCAAAATCACCACCGAAGCCCAGATGCTCCAGAAGGACGACCAGGCCACCTGATCGACTGATTGCTTCACTGTGACTTTAACTGTTGTAAATATCCTCGACTGCACGGTACCTCCATACCTGATCATACCATGTTAAAGGCGACTGTTACCACTGGCCACCACCCCCACCGGACTCTTTTTTTTTTAACAGGGGGTGAATGTGGTAGTACCAGGTTTTGTGGCACCTAAGAGGCTGATGACCATTGGTTAGACCCAGGAGTCTACCATTGGCTGTTGTTAAGTAGTTCCACCCTGATAGGCGGAGTATAAGAGATGGTGCCATCCCAGCAGCCTTCACTTTCTGTACCGAAGCTGCTGGGCAACAGGTTCTAATAGATTAAAGCCTTCAGTTATGAAATCACTTCGTCTTGAGTGTAATTAATCGCGCATCAAAGGTTTCTCCTGGAATTCTCCCGACATAACGAGATTTGCGCCTGGCACAGCATGACTGGAGAATCGCCCCCATTGTCTTTCCATAAATGGGGGGGGGGAAAAAATTGACCTGTCCAAAAAATAAATAACAATGGTACATCGGATGGAGATCTGAGCAACCTCTGAGTTAAAGAAAAAAGAACCAGAGAATACCATTAACTGTAGAATATATAGAATATCTCTTACCACCGGCTCACTCTCAGTCCAGCGGTCAAGTCCAACTGCCACGCAAATTTAGATTGACCTTTGTTCTCCAAGATCCTTGAATGTGATGTCATGCAGTTATGTGATCCTCTTATCCAAATGTCCATGCTCCAATACTTGTAATTCTCCTCACAGTACAAAGACTGTTCCCTGGCCTAATGTCTCTTGATCTCTTCATAACGATTATTACAGCAGACCATTCTTTCTTTTATTGTCCATCTTCTGTTGGGAATTGATGTTCCCTTAAATGTTCCCAATCCTATTTATCCAAAAGAGGTTCATGCAATTCCAACACCACAAAGTATGTGTGAATAGGAACAATGTAATATTTATCAGGGATTTGGGCTCATGGCAAATTTTTGTTGCTGAATTGTAAAGGAAGGAATACTAAATGTTGTGCTAAATTTCATAGAATCATATAAACGTAGAATTTACAGTGAAGGAGGTTGTGTAGTGAAGCAAACAGGCATCAATATGCTCTCTGGTTTCTGCAAATGCGATTTGATCATTAACTTTGTACAGGGTTACAAGAATTGTGATTTGCTGTCCATGTCTCTTTTTCTCCTAAGTAGAAACAGCTGATTTCTGATTAATGCCTTCACCCAACTAAACGGTTGGAATCAGAAATTCATTTTTGGAGAGTTATAACTCCCAGTGTTGGTCCTACCGTTGTTTGCAACCGAGCTTCAGAGGGCAAATAAGTTTCTTTCTTACTTTGCTGCAGCAAGGGCAGCGCGGTGGCACAGTGGTTGGCACTGCTACCTCACGGCGCCGAGATACAAGGTTCAATCCCGGGTCTGGGCCACTGTCCGTGTGAAGTTTGCACATTTCCCCTCCCCCCCCCCCGTGTTTGTGTGGGTTTCACTCCCACAACCCAAAGATGTGCAGGGTAGGTGAATTGCCCACGCTAAATTGTCTCTTAATTGAAAATAATACATTGCCACAGCCATTGTATTGGTAACCAATTGTCAATACCTAATAATCCCACAGGAGAAAGATTGAAAGGAAAGCTGTGGCAAAATTGTCTAATCACCCAAACAAAATTCAACCTCTGAAGAAATTGATTATTTAATAATACAAATCAAGGTATGGAATGCACTTTATCCTTGGCAACGAATAACAGGACGAAGGACATCATTATTGCTTATTCTTATTGCTCATCTTAAATTTGCAAAACCTGCACAGTTTGGAGGACTGTTGATTCCATATACTCACAATAATATCATTGAACCTTATCATATGCAGCAGAGGTATGTGCTTGAGTGACTCAAACTGAACCAAACCTCAAGTATAAGTTTAAAAACTGGTGTTGAATATATTGATGTTTGACTTAAAGTACATTGGAACTGATGAATAATTGACAATGGAAACATCTTTGGTGCTTTTATATTTTTATTTCCCTTCAAACGTTAACAAAATTGTAATCTGAGCTTTCATCATCAATCAAATGAGTTGTTGAGTTGAGCTTCGTCACAAAAACCTCTGATGGACAGGTGAGCAATTTTACAGTCAATTGACTTGTTTAATACATGGAAACTCATGTCAAAATAACATTTGTCTGCTCAGTAATAACATGTTTCTTTCAACTAATTTTTTTTGAGTCAAAATTCAAAAATGTGCAGCAGAACCAAACTGAAGTATGTGCACTATTTGCTCCTGAGGAGTAGGAAAGTAGGAAGTTTATTTTCAAAAGAAAGTCCTGTTGAATAAAAAATGCTCTTTTGGCATGCAATGTTTTAGTTGCTTTTGCTGTAATTTCCAGCCAATAGGATAGAATAGAATATGTGCAGAAATGTGCCTTATTAAAGTTGAAATTACTCTGACAGTGTAGAGGCTGAAGGAGGAAGAAGGACCTTTCAGGGAGCAGCTTTGGGTAGGCATGGAGAGGGGTAGAGAAGATTTCAAAAAGAGAGGCAAGGAAAGTAGAATAAAGCTGAAGTGCTTCAAGGGGATTGTGGTATTGGTGGGTCAAAATATCCATGAGATGAAACTATTCACGACAGAGCAGTCTGGTTGATCGGCACCTAACTTAAACATCCACTCTCTGCACCATTGGGATGTCGCGGGGCTGGTTTAGCAGAGTGGGCTAAACAGCTCACTTGTAATGCAGAACAGCAGCGCGGGTTCAATTCCCGTACTGGCCTCCCCGAACAGGCGCCGGAATGTGGCGACAAGGGGCTTTTCACAGTAACTTCATTGAGCCTACTTGTGACAATAAGCTATTATTATTATTGTTATTAAGTGGATTGCGTCACATTTGCCTAGATTGAAATCCATTTGCCACAGTTTAGCCCATTCAATTGACCGATCAATATCTTGTAATTTTATGCTTCATCTACACTGTTTACCATGCCACCTATATTTGTGTCATCTATCCGCTCATCAAAGTCATCAGCAAATGTGATGAATAGTTGAGGCCATTCCACAGATTCTTGAGGGCATTACGAGTCAGATCCTCATATTTGCCCATATACTCCCTGCCTCGTACCCCTCAGTCAATTTCCTAACCAGACCACTACTTGCCCTCCATTCCATAGGTTTCAACTTTAGTTAACATTCTCTTGTAAGGAACTTTATGAAATGCCTTGTGGAAATACATATAATAACAGCCATAGACATTCTGCCTCTGTGCAGAGGGAATCACAGCTAATATATCTGGTACGTGGTCCCTTCCCCTCGTCTCCTCCCCCATCGGAACCAAAAGTCAGAAATGCACAGGCCCTGAACAATTTAAAGAGGGATGAGAATGGAAAGATGAGCAAAAGGGTAGGTCAGTGAGAGGGTGGAGGGCAGGACAAAACAAATGACAAAAGGTTACATGGTTCAAATCCAAAAGAAGATAAAAGAAAAAAAAGGTGTGTCCAGATGAGGTGGGCACGGCAGGACAGCAAGCTTCGACACAAAATAAACGTGGCAAAAAAAAAACGAATCTGCAAATAAACACAAAATAAAATGGGGGCAGATGCTATGGTCCAAAACTGCTTCACTAACGTTGACACCAGAAGCCAATAACGTGCCCAGTCAAAAAACAATGTATAGCTCCTTGAGTCCATGCTGAGCCCCAGTGGAACACTGTAGCCAGACAAATATGTTGACGTTCTTTTTGTACCTTATTCCTTGTATCTTATTTTAGATTTAGTTTTTGTTCCCTTCAGTCTTCACAGTTCAATGTATTGTCGTTTTCTGTATTTCCTGAGCAGAGGTTGAAATAAAAGCACTCTATCTGACTCCAATTATGTGACTGATTCACCACAGTGACTTCAAGCATAACTAATTTCCATTTTTTGCAAACGTAACTTTTAGTGTGGCAGAGTAAACAGCAACTAATGAAACACTGCTCTTTCTTAAAATAATCAGCCTCTTGCTGCTTTTCAGTTGAAGAAACTGCTGCGGTTTGGACCATGTTGTCCCATGGACTTGTCCCTTTCCTACAGTTATCAGCAGAATATGCACTCTCAACTTTCTAGCAAATACAAGCACCTTTAGCAGGGTTAAATATAATTGAATAATTGTTGGAGCTCACCATATGGTTGTTTTCAAATTTGTACCTCCGGCATGGGACTTGAGTGTTTCTGTATCGTGCTTAAAGGCAAAATGCGCTTCATTGATTTGCGCACTTTGAACCTGAGGGTTTTGAATGTCTCAAGAACTAAGGTAAATTGATTTAGGAAGATTGAGAATAAAATAGGGTTACACCAAGTAGTTTTTACTGTAAAATTGTGTGCAATTTGCTCAATTAATTTTCACTAATGATCACAATGCTGGAAACTGGTAATTTACTTGGAATTGGCAAGTAACAACTTCATATCTTTCCACATCAATACAATACTACTGATGGTTTAAATGGTTGGATGTCGGCAAGACTTTGGTGCCTTCTATCTTTAGCATACCATGATAATAAGCATTCATTATTATTACCTTTTTCAATGACACGATGGAATTAATTTTGAGTTGTCAATACAAGTAGTTACACATTTTGTTTAAATTTAGAGTACCCAATTCTTTTCCAATTAAGGGCCAATTTAGCATGGCCAATTCCCCTACCCTGCACATCTTTTTGGGTTATGGGGGTGGGACCCACGCAGTCACAGGGAGAATGTGCAAATTCCACACGGACAGTCACCAGGGCCGGGATCAACCCCGGTCGTCGGCTCCGTGAGGAAGCACTGCTAGCCACTGCGCCACCGTGCTGCTCTACAAGTAGCTATATTTAAAAAAAAATATTCAGCAGTAAGTTCCTGTCAAGTAGTTGGTGAAAAATACAAACAACTTAATTTGTGTGAATTTTTCTGATGTCAGTAATTTGCTAGGTCAATGGAAAACCTGGAGAAATGACACAAAAAGCACGAGCTTAGAAGAATCATGGCGCAATTTCCAGGAAAATGTAATTTTGCTCTTTCAAATCGCTGATAAAGAAATGCAGGTAAATGAACACAATCAATAACACAGTAATTATTGAATTCAATAACTCAAAGCCAATTTCTGTTGTAATGTTACCAGTATTCAGTTTAAAAAATAAAATTCAACAATCCAACAAACATAAAAGGAGAAAAAGGATATTGAAGTAGCAACAGTACTTTGTACAAATGAAAATACTGTGGATGCTTGTGTAACACGGCCAGAACCATCCAAAGGTTGTGATATAAATCACATTTTCAAATGGCTCCCAGTGTAGGTCAATCATCCAGAGGAATTTTGCACTTCTGGGCAATTGCCAAGCAAATCCTTTGACCATCCGCAAAGGATTCTCCAGTGCATTTATTTAGATTTTGGGGGGTGGGGCATCAAGGAGTGGTATTGGAAGAAATGTTGATAGGATTATTAGGTTTCTTTTAATCAAATTGATGTTAAATATTATAGATCAGCATTCTAATCACTATTAGGATATTTGGGATAACCTGTAGCTTATCATTCTTTTAATTCGCTTAAGCATTCATTGTTCTGGAATTTACATGATGGTAGCAGTAACTGCAGAATGCATTTGTTATTTTAAGAAAAAGGCAGAAGTAAAATATGCTGGCTGTAATTCTGTACCCATTCACACTGGCAAGATTCTCTGGTCCTGCTGCAGTGAATTCTCTGAACTCGCCGATAGTGGTGGTGGAGCGCACTCAGATTGGAGAATTCTGGCCACAGTCTCTGAATGGCCAGCATTTCAACTTCCCCAAACCATTTGTCTCCGCTGGGTGTCCTCTGCAGAATTGCCGAACACAACTTTGTCTGCAGTCTTTACCCTTTTTATTCAAATTGAATTGCACCTCCTCATTAATCATGGAGTTATCAAAAAGCCCACCTTATGCTCCCTGCTGGGATAAAGTTGGTTGTTCTCTGGTGGCAATTTTTTCCCCAGAAAATTGTTTTTGTTATTTTGGAGGGATGAGGGGAAATAGTTTTTGTTTAGAAGAGAAAGATAAATTATTTGCAGAATATCAATTTGGTTATGCTTTTACATTTCGGGCGCAGTTCACCCAAGGGTCTGTTTGGCCGGGTTTGGTGCGGTGTTTCCGTCTACTTCTTGGGTGAGATCCAGATCTGTATTCACTCACACTTGGTCATTTTTGGGGGGTTTGATAGTCTCATCCGTCAAGCCCATGCTTAGAAATTCTTTCTGCAGTTGGAAACAAGACCTGCCAGTCAGACCGGCTCCTCCGAGATCGAGATCCATTTTGAATGGGTACCCCGATCTCAAAGTTTGCTTCAGAGCCCCCAACACACGGACAATGCACAGACATGGGCAATGCCCCCAACCCTCCATCCCCGGACGCTAACATCCTCCCCCCACCCCCCATCAATAATGTTAGCTTAACCCTCCCCTCCCACCACCATCACCACTAGCCAGGCAAGGGGGTGACCATGCACACATCCATCCATCCTTGTGGGCATTGGCATTGCCCCCCTCTCCACCCCCAAGTGAGCATACTCCACCTTTCAGGACTTCTCCTCATTCACCCCCCCCCCCCCCCCCCAACCTTTATGGCCCTGCACCTGGCAGTGTGAACCTGGCAGTTGGGGGCTCCAATGGCCTCTGAGACCCCCCAGAGTGGCCATCACGCCTTGTGATACCAATATTAATCGGCACCCAGGAGAGGCATCCCCAGTGCAGCTGGTGACTCCCCCAGGAGCTGGGAGACTGTTTGCTCGCATATTTAGCTGAGCTTAATGGCTTATTTAAATATCATTACCTGGATTTTGCCAAGCGAGGGGCATGAACCAGACCGAGCCCAGCACTGTGGGTCAGATGACCCACTAGCGGTTTTGTTCCCGGCGCAAAGTCCGTTTTGGGCCTCTCTCGCGATGTTTCCAGCGCAGCAGGACCAGTGTTGGGCGCAAAGCGTTGGGACAATCGTGCCCTGTTTTAATTAATTAGATAGAATAACTTGTGTGCCACTAAGCTTTTCGTGTTTTTTGTTGATTGGACTTGGTGAGTTTTTTTGAGATTGAGAAATTATTTTTAAAGTCCGAAATATGGAACAAATTTCCAAACACCATCAGGTAGCATTGCATGACAATCAACTTTTTATCCAGGAACAGCCTGTAAGCCCAAAAAGCACATCCCTTTTTGAGTGATTTTAGTATGGTACCTATCACTTTTAGCATGTGCATTGGTGTGTTTGCAGCTTGCCCACAACATCTGTTGGACACTGATCGAGAAATCATTGGGGTCATCGGTAGGGGGAACCAAGGTAATCAGGAGAGGGCTGAATTGGGATCACCAGGAGAAGGCCATGATTGTCTAGAGAGAGTGGATTGGTGTGGCAGCGAAGGGGTCTTCAGAGGTGGTCTGGGTCAGAGTTGTCAAGTTTGAAAGAAGAAGATGGTAAATCTGTAAAAGTCTCAGAGGAATGGAGGTGGCAGAGCTGTTGTTGAATGTAACTGTCTGGTTAATGGAACTTCAGACAATTGGCAGATGTAGTGTTGAATACAAATATTCAAAAATTGATCCGATTTTGTTACTCTACCATTAAGTATGCTAAAACAGCATTTAAAAGAAACGGGAGTAAGTCAGTCTCTTCCATCATTCAGTGACATTGTGGCCATTTGTGACTTAATTCGATCCAATTACTTCTCTATCCTTTAATATCTTTGGCTCGCAAAAAACTATCAATCATATTTTAAGTTGTCAATTGAGCTAATAGGAGACAGTTTTAAACTTCACCCAACTCGTACTTCACCTGCATTGAAATACCTGTCGCAGTTGGTACCCTTCATTTGATCCATTAATGTCTCTTTGTAATTCTGTGTCCACACTGCTTACTGCGCAGCCAAACTTTGAGTTATCATATAAGTTGTCAGTAAATATTGAATAAGTTAGGTCCTAGCACAGATCCTTGTGGGAACAGTACTTGATAACTCCAATTTGAGTACATGCCCATTATCTCTACTCTGAATCCTCTACACTATTAACAAATCCCCTGGCAAACAATTTGCCTTCAATGACTTCAATCTTATTTAATCATCTCTTATGCAGGACCACCTTGAATGCCTTCTGGAAGGTCATATAGAAACTATACCCATAGTCTTGTCCCTATTCACTGCTTTAGTTACTTAACAAAACATTCAATTAGGTTCATGAGATATGATCCACTCGTTACAAATCTTTAGTGGCTCTCTGTAATTAATTCAAATTTCTTGAACTGTTGTTTGTCCTTAATTATAGATTCTAGTTGTGCTCTGCCTCACTCACCATGGTCATGCATTGAATATTGTGAAGTTGCAGTATTTGTGCGGTAGTTATGAATTAAAGACATTTCAGCTCGTAATTACAGATGTACTTAACCTTTTAAAAATATGGTACATGTTAACAACTGGCAGTTAACACAACTGGCATTGAAAATTAATTGAAGTGACATCTCATTCCATCAGGCTGTGAATGGTTTTAAGAAACTTTGAAAGTGAAGTTTAAAAAAAAAAAAATGTATTTGTATTTTCAACCTTTTCTTTCCCTTGCTTAATTTAATAATTCTCTCCCCCTTTTTATTTACCTTTCTGATTTGATGTTAATTCCCTTTCATCCCTTTTTCAGTCCTGCCACTGTTTATGATTCAAGTTTTATTTCATGGATTAAGTAGAAACTCTTGTTGATTGCCCTGTTCTGTTACCAGCTCACTGACTCAACAATTCAATAGGCAGAGTTGATGCAGTAGTTCCTTAGGGCACTGTCCAAGGCCCAACCATCTTCGGCTGTTTCAACATTGACCTTCTTCTCCATCATGATGTCAGAAATGGGTGTGTTAACTGTTCAGTCCTCATAATTAAACAGTCTGTACCCATGTGTAACTGGACAATATCTAGTCTTGGGATGATAGGTTGCTTGCAACATTAATGCCATACCAGTGCAAGGTAATGGCCATCGCCAGGAAATTAGAGTTTAACTACTTCCTTTTGATATTCAATGGCATTGCCATTGTTGAAACCCCCACCATAAACTCTGGAATAGATCAGAGGCATCAAAGCAGGCCTTCATTGTTAACTCAATTGTGACTCCGGTGGAGCCAACAATAGGAAATGTGAAAGACAGGAGCATAGAGTACTTTTCAAGCTTTCAAATTGATGGCCACTCACTGGCTACCAGCCATTCAGTTACAATTTTCAGACCATTGGGATGACATTCTCCCAAGGTGGGGCAGACGTACTGCCTCCAGCCAACTAATGCTTCTTACATCATTATATTACTGTGGAGTTACCTCCAAGAATGAGAGTGCATTCCCTGCTGACGTCCGTGGTGGCAGGATGGGAAACCCTGTCCTATGGGATCTTTTATCTACAGCTGAGAAAGCAGATGGAACTTGTGGTCGTTCAAGACAATATACTGGATATTTCAGTAACAACAAAGGAGGTTTATTAACAGTAGGCAAAGGCAACTACATACAGGCACAGAGCACTGATTGTTCGGTCTTGACTCTCTCGCTCCGGGGTCAACACTTTCTGGCTCCTGATCCCAGGTTCCCATGCTTTTTTTCTACTTGGCAGGGACTGCGTGCTCCTGCGCGATTGGTGCCGAGCTGGTCACATGGACATCAAAGCCCGCTCCGTTAAAGGGGCCGCACTACCACAGAACCTTAATGTAATGATTAATCTGAAAGGCTAAACATTTCTGTTGCTTTCATGTTTCTCCCTTCAATCGCCTGTTGAATTTTGAATTAATTTGGGAAGCTTGAAATATTTTCTGAATTCTCGCCTCTGTACAAATCAGACCATATAACCTACTGAGAAAGCTATTCCAACTTTGTTAAGATTCACTGGAGATTAGCAAGTGAATAATTGCAATTATATAAAAATATTTAAAACTCAATGAACTTTGTAAACAATGACTACAAATTTGCAATCCCTACAGATCCCTACAATCATCAATCAGCAAACATGGCGGTGGTGACAAACGTCCACATTTGCAGATCAGTAGGCCAATATTCTAATGGCACTGCTTTGTTCTGCCATGGGTTGGGATAGAAAAAATGTTTTTGGTCTTGAAAGCTAGTTACATGTGACACTGTATTAGCATTTATGTTAGTATGTGATTGGAAAAAGAATTTGACACAGCAAAAAAAGAGTACATTGCAAATATAATCATACTTGAATGCAAAACCTTGCCATCCTTAAATTCAGACAACTTGCCTGGAAAATAAGGACGGAACAGACAGTGATTATAATCATCTGTTTGGTCTAATCTTTGCTTGGGGGGAAAAATTGGCCATTTAAATTTGCAATGGTAGAGGACTTTTTGGAGTGTCAGCCAGGGGCTGAGAATTTTTCTGATGCTTGTAACATTCATCTTCAAAATTCATTAAACTATACCATTCCATGTGAGCAGTAATTTGATACGATTAGTTTGTGTAAATAGATAGATTATTGCAGTGTAGATTAAGTATTTTGGATGATTCAATACATAGGCTGTGCACAGAATTGGGAGTTTGAATCCCCCTGATTGCATTATCCCAGAGTGTGAATGCTCCACCCTACACTAGTTGCTCCCTGAACATCTGTTTTTAAATTATTTTTGATGTGCAATTAAATTCCTAATTCCTTCCAGTCATGGTCAGAGTTGATGGATTGATTGATGTGTATGAATAGCATTAAACTTGCAGCTGGATGAGGTTTGTTCTTTCCTGGCAGGTTTGATTTAATTCACAAAGGAGTGTGCCTTAATTCAGTCCGAATGGGGGACCAGAAAATTCAGCCCATTAGTTCTGCAGTGTTGCTTTAAATTATTCTATGTTGTTCAATTCACACAAGCTGCGGTTCAGGATGTATTTTTAGACTGAAGTTCTGTGCAAAATGTCTTGACGTCACAAAAAGACTATTGAAATTGTTCTTCATAAGAAAGAAAAAACTTTCTTTTGTACCAAATTCTACAATTTAAGTCCAAATTATTTGGTTAGAAAATTACAGAAAGGTAGTGTTGCATTTTAACCCTACCCACCTCAATAACTTGGATTTATATTGCACTTTTCATGAACGCAGGCATGACAAAATGCTTCACCACCAATGAAGTACTCTTGAAGTCCAGTCACTGTTGTAAAGTAGGAAACACGATAGACCGAGTTAGTAAGCTCTCTCAAACAATAATGACCATATCATCATTTCCTCTGATGATAATTGAGGGATAAATATTGGTTAAGACACTAGCTTCCCTGTTCTTCTTCAAGATGTGGAGATGCCGGCGTTGGACTGGGGTGAGCACAGTACGAAGTCTTACAACACCAGGTTAAAGTCCAACAGGTTTGTTTCGATGTCACTAGCTTTCGGAGCGCTGCTCCTTGAACCTGAGGAAGGAGCAGCGCTCCGAAAGCTAGTGACATCGAAACAAACCTGTTGGACTTTAACCTGGTGTTGTAAGACTTCGTACTTCTTCTTCAAAGTAGTCCCATGGGGGCTTTTACATGCACCCGAGAGGGCAGGAACGGCCTGAGTGACTGATCTAAAAGACAGCTTCAGTGCAGCACCCACTAAGTTCTGGACTGGAATGTCAGCCATGATTTTTGCGCTCATGTCCTGGATTGAGACTTCAACTCATAACCTTCTGAGGTTCTTTTGATATTTTTGCAATCCACCTGGGTTGTACTGAGTTTTATTTTCCCTGAGCTGAATAATCACCTCTCTTGAATCATTCTCCATTCCTGGGTAAGAATGCTACCCACTGAGCTACCGAGTTGGTAAGCAGTTAAAATTGAACTGGTGATTGACCCACATGAATTCCGCCTTTCACAATTTTTACTGAGACTTCTGACTTGGCTGCAAAACTGCCTACCCAAAACCAACTGGGTTCCTGAAATATGCAGACCAAGATCTCATGGTGTCATCAGGCTCCAACTATAATTTTAACTCTTGCAGTTTCCCCACCAGGGGAAAACCAAGCAGAAGAGAATTGGAAATAATAGCTGCTATTGAAAGTAAGTTTTAACTTGGTTGGGCATGGTGGAATTCTTCATATTGTGAGATGTTCCAGAACCTTGCGTTCTTGCATTTTGCTGAGTGCTGGAAACTGCTGGGAATTGGGTTCCACAACTAGACTACTTTAGCAGCCTTGCACCTATTTCAAGTGGACAGCTGCCCCCCCCCCCCCCCCCCCCCCATCTACAGGACTGCCTGAGTAATATATCTCGTGACCTTGGACAAAGTGATAAACCCCTGACTTTCAACCATTCAGTGTCATTTTTCAGGTGCTAAGTTAAATTCCAAGTTTGCTGACAAAGCATTATAATTGAAGCAGGATAATAGCAAAGGTAACCTGCCCAAGAGACAACCAGGCATTGAAAGATTTTAAAATGTGTTACCCTGCAATTTACTTCTCCAGCTATGAGTAAAAATTTAATGCAATTTAGGCTTTTGTTCATTAATGATCAGTTAACCAATTAATTAGTTGCTTTGTCGCTCAATTTTAGGAAACCTTCATTTATAATACCAGAGTTCAGTCATGATTCTGTTAACTGATTGTCTCCATTTCTCTAAAGGGTTGTATTTTGGATCCAACTGCAGGTAGCTGTCTATATATCTAATATAAGTGCACCTTCTATAAGAGTGAAATGGATACAGAAAGTCCAAGAGGATTACCTGAGTCACCTGATATTGATGATGAATTCATTCAGATTAAATTCTTCTGTTCACCATTTCATGAAATACATTAACACATTGAAGTTGATGGGATTTTGGTGATTTTGTAGTTTCAGGGCAACAGAATGTCCATCAAGTTAACAGTAGGTTCTTATTGTCATGATCCTGTTATGATTGTTATGATATTGTTATGACCATTAATGTTTCAAGAGAAATTCAAACAGTGATTAACTGAAATAAGTTACACCACAAAGAGTTCACGGTGTAAACAAAAACAAACTTTATTGTGTTTGTGTGGATACTTATATATAAAATATATGTAAGTGCTAATTTAACACTATTAGTAAGGGTTTACACAAAATTAACCATTACTTGAGTACATATGGTATCTTATGAAGATAGGTTGAAGAGATTGGGCCTATACCCATTGGAATTTAGAAGAATGAGAGGTGATCTTATTGAAACATATAAGATCCTGAGGGGACTTGATAGGGTGATTACCAGGAGAATGTTTCCTTTTTTGTGGGGAAGCTAGAAGTAGGAGGCACATTTTAAGAATGACAGGTCACTTTTCTAAGAAGCTGATGAGGAAATTTTATTTTACTCTTAGAGGTTTGTTAGCCTGTGGAATTCTTTTCCATAGAAAGCAACACAGACTGTGTCATTGAATTTATTCAAGGCTGAATGAAGTGGATTTTTGATAGGCAAGGGAGTCATAGGTTACAGGAGATGGGGAAAGCAGACAGGAAAATGGAGTTCACACCACAGCCAAATCAGCCACATTGGTATCGAGTGGAGGAGCAGGCTTGAATGGCCTTCCCCTGCTCCGAAGTCCTGTGTTCCTAAATGAGTTTAAATGTCCAGTCTGAATGTTAGTGAATGAATAACGGATTCATAGAGTTTTTCAGAGAACTTACAGTGCAAAAGAAGGCCATTCAGCCCATCAAGTCTGCACCGGCCCTCTGAAAGAGCCCCCCACTTACGTCCATGCCTCCATCCCATTCCCATAACCCAGCAACCCCACCTAACATTTTTGGACACTACTGGTCAATTTAGCATGGCCAATCCACCTAACCTGCACATTTTTGGACTTTGGGAGGAAACCAGAGCACCCGGAGGAAACCTACGCAGACATGGGGAGAATGTGCAGACTCCCCACTGACAGTGACCCAAACCGGGAATCGAATCTGGGACCCTGGAGCTGTGAAGCAACTGTGTTAACCACTGGTCTACCGTGCTGCCCATAATGTGTAAGTGTGGGTAAGGGGCAGTGGGTGGTGAAGTGGTCAGTAATTCGGTAGGTGGGTGAGGTGAATAAGTAGCTGGACGAGATGAGTATGTGGGAGGGACAGGAAGGTGACTGGGGTAGTCAAGGGTCAGAAAGGTGATTGGAGGGATTGGGAGGATCATCAGGGAATGGTAACAGGGGTGTCAGCTTTGTTAGTTACCAAGGTGTTCGACTAGGTTTTTTCTGTTGAACGTTTC
Source organism: Scyliorhinus torazame (assembly GCF_047496885.1). NCBI lineage: Eukaryota > Metazoa > Chordata > Chondrichthyes > Carcharhiniformes > Scyliorhinidae > Scyliorhinus > Scyliorhinus torazame. The sequence continues at coordinate 91,869,250 of NC_092714.1, read as the reverse complement.
CTGGGTAACTACAGAACTGCCTGAAGTCCTCCAACTCTAGCACCGAGTCAGGGAAGTTCACAGAGCATCCCAAGAAGTAGTGGAATTGCCCATCGGAAGTTGAAAGTTACCGGACAATTCCCTCAAAGTGCCGCACATTACGGCTTCCACAGGGCACCAAAGCGCACCTTCAGTTTTATCGATGTCCGATGATCTGGAGACCGGAAGATTGGAGTGCTGAGATTTTATTAGTATGCAAAGTGGGAGAAAGTAGAACATTTTTCCAGTGACATCATCAAGCTCTCCCATTTTTTTGCAAGTACACCGGTTCAAAGCAATGTCAAGTCCTCTGAGCTCACGACTTTCCAACCTTGGATGACAGAGATGAATGCTTTAGCTTTCTAAATGTCACAGCCCAAACATTCACATTGGAGTTATGCTTCCAACCGTGAAAATTAGACAAGTTGCTTTTGTGAAACAACCTGACAATGATGGAGATATCTGTGGCCTGTACCTTTGTGATGTCTTAGCTGTATGTGCGAGGGAATGTCGTAGTTAACACCATCTGTTGGCCAACACGACCAGATACTGCAAACACTAAATAGAGATTTACCTTTATAATACAAGGTTTTTTTTTACCCTTACTTATTAATAAATTGTAAGAAAAAAAATAAGTTGTTGGCTTCTACACTGCATTGCTTATATAATTCTATAGATCTGTTTCTGAAGACTGGTTATCCACTTGACCTAAGAAGGTTGATTTTATATCCCTTTTACTGATTACTTCATTTCTGAAGGAACAACCTTTGTTTCGCTTTGCTGCCTTCTGCTAAATGGATTGAAAACTTCAAAATTTGATTTTGAGTTTAACTGGAAATTGGACTCTGAAGGAACAATCTCTGAAAACTGCATTTGAAAGAAAATAAATTTGCAGTTGCACATCATAACCTGAGATTTCAGCTGAACTCTTTGAGCTGGAGGCCACAGTTCATGTTCCTCTGTCACTGACAATGAATTTAATAATCTTTCAGCTGACTATTCCTAATGCAGCGATTTTTCAACTATTAATTTCCTAATCTTACAGCCAGGTATAATTTTTTTAATCTATCCATAGACTGGAAGGGATATCCTTGTTGCCCTGGTGAGGTAGCCACAAATGAACAAGGAGGACAAAAGCACTGATAGCTTGAGGTTCCTTGTTGAGACGCTTTGCCTGATTCTGAAGTTAGTGATTAATCGATCGCTCTGTGCATCGTAACAAGGTGTCACATCTGCGAATCAGTAACATATACTTTATATACTTCTGTATACTTTATTTATATACTGTATTTAACATTTTTGATAATTATTTAAATATGCATAGCAGTTTTCCACACAGGCAGGTAACTGGGTCAGTTCAGATCCATTTATGATGATCCAGATTGAACCTAATTTATAGTGCTCCAGGTTTTTCCATGGAACTGATGGAATCCATACAGGTGCATTGCCAGTTTCTAATTTCTGATGTGATATATGAGGATCATAACATTAGTTTTTTTATGAGAGCTAATAATTGAGCCCTGGTGATTTTTTTTCCTCTGTGGATCCTTAGCCTCCAGTTCATTTCTTTGAGAAAGCCTCTTGCAAATCATAATACCGGGGATGGAGGGCTACTTGTTCTCTATAAGCTCCCTTAAGTCTACCCTCCAAAGGCAAGCTTCTCAAGCTTTTGGACACTTTCCCATTAGTCTGGCACCATGGGCGTCATTCTCCGCCGGCGGGAGTCTCCGTTCTGCCGGCGCCCGGGGGTTTCCCGACGGCGTGGGGCTGCCCCACAATGGGAAACCCCATTGACCGGCCGGTGTTACGGAGACTCCCGCCGGCCGGTCGGCGCAGAATTGTGGCGGGGCGGGTAGGAGAATTTCGCCCCATGTCCTGTATGTATTAGCCAGTCTTCAATGCACATCACAGGTACCATCAGTATTCTGAAAGCTGCAGTTAAAGAAGAAGAATTCAATCCTTGGGCCTTTAATTTTTATTACATCTGTAAACATGTTTAAAATTCAAATTTCATGTTGATTCTTGCAAATAATGATCATTACGTATTGAGGTCAATTTCTAAAATCTGAACTGCAAAAGTGACCATCAGTGGCAGACCCATCACTGAATACCCATCTGTAATTGGGCAGCACGGTAGCATAGTGGTTAGCACCACAGCTTTACAGCGCCAGGATCTCAAGTTCGATTCCCGGCTTGGGTCACTGGCTGTGTGGAGTTTACATGTTCTCCACGTGTCTGCATGGGTTTCCTCCGGATGCTCTGGTTTCCTCCCACAAGTCCCGAAAGACGTGCTTGTTCGGTGAATTGGATATTCTGAATTCTCCCTCGTGTACCCAAACAGGTGCCAGAATGTGGTGACTAGGGGATTTTCACAGTAACTTCATTGCAATGAATGTCTCACACTGGTATTTACCCACATTTGGCCATTTTTCTGGGCCTTGGGGAGTTCCTCCCTGGTCCCCCTCACGCTTAGAAATCTTTTCAGCAGTGGGGATCTAAATTTGTCGGTGAGACTGGATCCACAGAGATTACACTTGAGAGCACCCTCCAACCCCCACCCATGGACAATGGGCAATACTCACCCCTGCCTTCTTTCAACCCCCCCCCCACCACCAAGTGAGGACATCCACTATAGGATTGTTGAGGCCTACTCGTGCCTCATTTTGGCCCCCGCCTCCCTTTTCAGGACAGCCACCCTTTTAACTCCCAACTTTGAGGCCACTTCATACCCCCCCTTCATCTCCTCAACCCCCCCCCCCCTTTCATGGGCATGGCCCCCTCAGGCCCTGACCACAGGCAGTGCCACCCTGGCAGTAGCACCCTGGCAGTGCCAGGGTGGGAGTGCCAATGTGGCAGATTGGAAGTGCCCAGGTGCCAGGGGGAGTGCCAGAATGCCACCTGCCCTGTTCCAGAGCACCCAATGATCTCCAAAGGCATAGGAGACCCCACAGGTGCCGTTATGCCTGGTCTACATTTGTGTGGACCAGTACTAAATGGCACCCGAGAGGTCTCCCAGGCGAGGCGATTAGGAGAATCCGGCGTATGCATAATTAAATGAGCCTAATCGATCATTTAAATATGCTGATCAGGATCTTGCCCGGTGACATCTCGTGAGGTTCGGCTGAATCTTGCGAGACGTTGTGAGCGTCGTGAATCTCGCAAGAGGCCTCTTGTGCGATTCAACTGCCTTATTCTGACAGCAAGTTGGGTGCGTCGAGGCCATTTATTCGCGCCCCACATTTCAATAGTTATGACTTGGAGGGAAACTCTCATGCACCTGCTGCTCTTATTCTTCAAGGTGGTAGAATTGGCAGGTATGGAAGATGATGTTGAAGACGCCTTGGTGAATGTTACAATGCAGCTTGTGGATGGTACACATTGCTGCCATTGTTTCCTGGTGATGGAGGGAGTGGAGGTGCTGGATGCAGTCCTGATCCAGTGGGCTGCTTTGTTTGGTTAGTATCGAGCTTGTTGTGGTGTTGTAGCTGCTGTCATTCAGGCAAGGGAAGAGTATTTCATCACACTCAAACTTGTGCCTTTTGGGCTTTATGAAGTCAGGATGTTAATTAGTCATGCCAGGATTCCTAGCCTCTGACGCGCTCGTATAGCCAGACTATTGAAATGGCTGGTTCAGCATGTTGATGATGGTGGGGAATTCTGCAATGGTAATGCTGATGAATGTCAAGGGTAGATGGTTAAATTCTCTTTTGTTGGGGATTGTCATTGCCTGACATTTATGTGGCATGAATGTTATTGCTGCTCATCAGTTCAAATCTGATTCATGGTCAGATTTGCTGCAAATGGGGATGGACATCTTCAGCATCTGACGAGCTGTGAATGATACTGAACAATGTGCAATCATTAGTGAACTTCTGACCTTATATTGGAGAAATAAATCATTGATGAAGCAATTGAAGATGGTTAGGCCAAGGATAAAACCCTGAGGAACACAGAGATATCGTGGCTGGGATGATTGACCTCCAAAATCCACAATCCTTTGCGCTAGTTATGACACCAATCAGAGGAGAGCTTATCCCCTGATTCCCATTGACTTCAATTTCACTATGCTACTTGATGCCAAATTCAGTCAAATGCTGCCTTGATGCTAAAGCCAAACACTCTCTCATCTCAACTCTGGAATTCAGCACTTTAGTCCGTGTTTGAACCAAGACTGTAAAGACATCTGGAGCCGTATTGCTAAATTGAGGACTCAGTCCTCAGTATTTACGAATGAATGCCATTTGATTGTGCTGTCACTTTAGACTGAGTGGGCAGTACTTGGCTGGTTTAGATTTGTCCTGTATTTAGGCAGCACGGTGATGCAGTGGTTAGCACTGCTCCCTCAGGGCGCCAAGGTCCCAGGTTCGATCCTGGGCTCTGGGTCACAGTCCGTGTGGAGTTTGCACATTCTCCCCGTGTTTGCGTGGGTTTCACTCCCACAACCCAAAGATGTGCAGGGTAGGTGGATTGGCCATGCTAAATTGCCCCTTAATTGGAAAAAGTGAATTGGCCACTCTAAATTTATTTAAAAAAAAGATTTGTCCTGTATTTTATGGACTAAATACCCCTGGGCAATTTTTTCCATTGTCACGTAGTTGCTAAGTTTGGCTAGGGGCAATGTTGGCATGGCCCATATCCTTTGCAGTATCTGGTGGCTCCAGTCATTTCTTAATACCACGTGCAGTGAACCAGATTGACAAGGACTGGCATCTATGATGCTGAGGACTCCAGCCGAGGCTGTGATGGATCTCTCACTCTGCACTTCTGGCTGAAGATGATTGTAAGTTCTTCAGACTTGTTTTTTGAAAACATAACATAAAAAATAAGATCATAAGTCAACTGCATGACCCTGGATCCTGATCTGACATTCATTAAGTTAACGACTGATCTTCTGCTTCAACTCCACTTTCTGCCTGATCCTCGTATCCCTTGATTCCATGAGAAACCAAAAGCCTGTCTTAACGATATTAAACAATGGATCATTCACAATCCTCTATGGTAGAGAGTTACAAAGATTCACATCCTTTGAGTGAAGTAATTTCTCCTCATCTCAGTCCTAAATGATTGGCCTCTTATCATGAAACTGTGCCCTCACATCGTTTAGTGCCCCCATGTTTTATTCTTCGGTTATGGTAAACAAACTTTCAGTTTTGATTCTATCAAGCCCCTTCAGAATCTAGTATGTGTCAATGAGTTGCTTCTCATTTTTCTGAACACCAGAGTATAGGCCCGATTTACTTAACCTCTCTTCATCGGAGTACATTCTCGTCTCGGTGATCAATTTTGTGTACCTTTGCTACACCACATTCAAGAATTATATGTATATTTCCTCAGACATGGAGACAAAAACTGCAGAGTTGTTAGCGTAGTCTCACCAACGCCATGTACAATTGTAGAAAGACATCCTTATTCTTCTGCTCCCAATCTTTTGCAATCAAGGCCAACATGCCATTTGCCTTGCTAATTGTTGCTGTACATGCAAGATAACTTTGTATCATTCGCATGACACCCAATTTCTTTTGAACGTCAACATTTACAAGTTTCATGCCTTCCTTAATAATAGGTTCTAATATTTTTTCCTTTCTTGAATAGCAGTGTTGAATTTGCTAATTTTCAACGCCTCAGAACTATTCTAGAATCAATGGAATTTTGGAAAATCACAATCCATATATCCATGTCTTTAATATATCTTTGAGAACCTCCAGATTTAGGCCATCAAGTCAATGGAATTTGTTGCACATTAGTCCCTTAAGTTTCTCCTTTGCAGTGCTACTTCATGGGTCGGAGGGAATGGGGTGGCATAATGGTATTGTCCCTGGACAAGTAATCCGGAGACACAGGATAATGATCTGGGATCCGGGGTTTGAATCCCATCATGGCAGGTGGTGAAATTTAAGCTCAATAAAACAATGACCATGAAACGATTGTAGCAAAAAACTATCTGCCATCCTTTCTGGCCTGACCTACATGAGATTCCAGACCGACAGCAATGTGGTTCACTCTTCAATGCCTTTTGAGGTGGCCTAGCAAGCCAGTCAGTTGTATTCAACTGCTATATGAAGAGGGAATTAATCCGGACAGACCACTCAGCGTCGACCCAAGTACCAGAAATGACAATGGCAAATCCAACCCTGTCGACCCTGCAAAGACCTTCTTACTAACATCTGAGGGCTTGTGCCAAGGTTGGAAGAGCTGTTTCACAGACCAGTCAAACAACAGCCTGACATTGTCTGCAAGGTCTGATTCTGAGTATGACTATGTCCCAGACTTGTCAGCTTGACATTAATAGTGGGAAAAACAATGGAGGCCATAGTACGGGATGGGATAAATAAATACTTAGAGAAAAATCGGATATTTCTAGACAATCAACATTGCTTTTCAATAGGGCAGACGGTGGCGCGGTGGTTAGCACTGCTGCCTCACGACGCTGAGGACCTGCATTCGCTCCCGGCCCTGGGTCACTGCCCGTGTGGAGTTTGCACATTTTCCCCATGTCTGCATGGATGTCACCCCCACAACCCAAAAGATGTGCAGGATAGGTGGATTGGCCAATGCTAAATTGCCCCTTAATTGTGGAAAGAAAAAAGTTGGATACTCTAAATGTATCAAAAAAACATTGCTTTTCAAGGGCAGGTCATGTCTGACAATTTAATTGAGCTCGTTGACAAGATGACACAGGCAGTGGATGAGTGTAGTGCAATGGATGGTGTGCATTTAGACTTTCAGAAAGCATTGGATATGGTGCCACATGGCAGGTTGCTTAGCAAATTTAAAAGTTTGGGATTGATGGGTCCTTGGCAGCATGGATTAAAGGTTGGCTAAGCAGTAGGTATAGATGACCATTTCTCAGACTGGAGATGAGATGAAAGTGGTGTCCCCCAGGGCTCAGTGGTGGGAGCCTTGCTTTTTATGATTTATATAAATGATTTAGATAGAGATGGGTGTTGAGGGCAAAATCTCTAAATTTTCAGATGATACTAAGCTCGAGAGAATAGTGAATTGTGGGCATCATGCTGAGTGACTTCAGAGGGACATTGACTTTGGCAGACACCTGGCAGATGAACTTTAATGCAGTAAAATGTGAAGTAATGCATTTTGGTAGAAGAAACATGGGGTGACAAGATAGGCTCAATGGTACAACTTTGAGGGGAGTACAGGAGCAGAATGACCTTGGGGTTCAAGGGCATAATTCTGTGAAGGTGACCAGGGAAGTTGAAACCGTTAAGAAGGTTATAGATCCTTGGATTTATAAATGGACGGCATAGAGTATGAAAGCAAGGAAGTGATGCTAAACCTCGACAAATCATTGGTCAGACCACATTTGGGGTATTGTGTTCAGTTCTGGTAACTTATTTAAGGAAGGATGTTAGAGCCCAAGAGAGTGCAGAGGAGATGTATCAGAATGATACCAGGAATGAGGAATTTTAGACACAAGGAAAGATTGGAGAAATTATGCTTGTTCTCCTTGGAGCCGAGAAGATTAAGACGTGACCTTATGAGAGGTTCAAAATTATAAACAATTTTGACAGGGTAAAGAAGGATATTCTGTTTCCACTAGTTGGTATGTCAGTGACTAGGGGTCACAAATTAAAGATGGTCAGCAAGAGAACTATGAGTGAGGTGAAGACAAACTTCTTTACTCAAGAGTTGTTGGGTTTTGAAATGCACTGCCTGGGAGAGTGGTGGAGGTAGATTACATAGGAGGTTTCAAAAGAGAGCTGGATACATATTTGTAAGTGATTAATTTAGAGGACTATGGAGATAGGGCTAGAGAATGGGACTAGCTGGGTAGCTTTTTGGGAGGTGGTGTGGACATAATGGGGTGAATGACCTCCTTCTGTGCTGTAAATAACAAAGAACACTATTATCGCCATTCCTGGGTATGTCCTGTCTCACCAGCAAGACAGACCCAGCAGAGGCGGCAGCACAGTGGTATGCAGTCATGAGGGAGTTCCCTGGGTGTCCTCAACATCAACTCTGGATCCCGTGAAGTCTCATGGCTTCAGGTTAAACATGGGCATGGAAATCTCCTACTGATTACCACATACCACCCAGCATCAGGTGAATTCTTCTCCATGTGGAACATCAATTGGAGGAAGCATGGAGGGTGACAAGGGCACAGAATATGCTCTGTGTGGGGGGCCTTCAACATCCATCACCAAGAACGGCTCGGTAGTACCACCACAAACCGAGCTGGCCGGGTCGTAAAGTACATAGTTGCTAGACTGGGACTGCAGCATATGGTGAGGGACCAACAAGAAAAGAAACATATTTGACCTCATCAGCACCAACCTGCCTGCTGCAGATGCATCTGTTCATGAGAGCATCGGTAGAAGTGACCGCCGCACAATCCTTGTGGAGACAAAGTCCTGTCTTCACATTGAGGATACCCCCCCATCGTGTTGTGTGGCATTAATACTGTGAAAAATGCGATTGACTTCAAATACTATTATCAAAATCTTACACAGTTATATAATTATCCTTTTAAGTTTAAGATTTTTGTTTCATTTTAATTTTGAAAGCAACATACTTCAGTCCCAAACAAAAATGTAAGATTTTGATAATAGTATTATATTTCTAGGGTTTTTGTATCGGTGAACTAATGTTTTAAATATTTTTTAAATAGTTCAGTTTGAATTTCTTTTGGATTTTTTTCCCTGGAGCATAGGAGACGTTGTGACAGTCTAGGAGTATTCTATCTAAGATCTTCCTGATTAGTCGAGGTTGTAAGCTACCAGACAAGGTCTTGTGAATATCTAAAGTAAGACTCGCTATTTGGGAGATCTAATTATAGTATTCACAATGTGCCTTGCTTTCACTACCTTCAGTGTATGGGATAGACTATGACTTAGAACGCTATCTCATCCTTAACTTCAACTAAATATTTCTAATTCTTGAGAGCCGGGCATGGGTAAGTGGCCCTTCCAATAGCCTCAAAGGGTGAGAATGTAATGAACCTTAGTTAAATGTCACTCTTATTTGTTAAAATAGACACGGATCTGTATGGTAAAATATATACGCAATTTCTTTAAAGAAAAAGGGACATACAAGTATTTTTGGTAAATGATACAGTTTGACAAATACAGGATATATGACGAGTTAGCCTCTGAACTCCCTTACTACATATTTGCTTAAGCTATAAACATCTCATACTTACATCGACTAGTAGCCTCGGAGCTCAGTACCTCAATGAAGAGCAGAACTCTACAAGTCGAGATAGCAGCTTGGTCAGATAAACACCCAGCAATCTCCTAAACAGCTCTCCAAGCAAAACTCTTACTTTCGCAGCCTGTGATTAAACATTTATATCCTTTTCTTACTTGGGGAGTTCTAAGGAGTTTTAGTAGAGCACCTGCTTCTGAAGATATTAGATCAACTCCCAACAGTTATTTCCAGACAAACAGTAGCTCCTTTAGTGGCAAGGCCACTAGACAAGCAGTAGCCTCCCTTGGCAGCACAGTAGCATTGTGGTTAGCACAAATGCTTCACAGCTCCAGGGTCCCAGGTTCGATTCCGGCCTGGGTCACTGTCTGTGTGGAGTCTGCACATCCTCCCCGTGTGTGCGTGGGTTTCCTCCGGGTGCTCCGGTTTCCTCCCACAGTCCAAAGATGTGCGGGTTAGGTGGATTGGCCATGCTAAATTGCCCATAGTGTCCAAAATTGCCGTTAGTGTAGGGTGGGGTTACTGGGTTCTGGGGATAGGGTGGAGGTGTGGACCTTGGGTAGGGTGCTCTTTCCAAGAGCCGGTGCAGACTTGATGGGCCGAATGGCCTCCTTCTGCACTGTAAATTCTATGATTGGTTGGCAAAGCTTATTTCTAGACAAAGCCACTAGACTAAATGAGCTCACTGTAGCTGGACTTTTGCAAAGATAATGGCAGTAATACTTGTTGAAAAACATTATTGCGATAAGTAATGGTTTACAAGAGATACATACATGTCTTCATCAGTCATCAGTTTTTAATATAGGGTTAAATACATGCTTTAATATAAAATCAGTTCTGATCAGTTTTTAATATAGAGTGAATATATGATTTAATATAAAGTCAATTATGATCAGCTTTTAATAAGGCTGGATACCGCCGCAACTTAGGGGTGATCTTTTGGAGGTCTATAAAATAATGAGGAGCATCGATGAGGTAGATAGTCAACATCTTTTCTCAAAGGTAAAGGCGTCTAGAACTAGAGGGTATAGGTTCAAGGTGAGAGGGGAGAAAGGGCAATTATGATGCCATTAGACATGACTTGGGAGGGGTAGGTTGGAGAAGTAGGCTGCAAGTGTTGGGCACACTGGATATGTGGAGCTTGTTCAAGGAACAGCTACTGCGTGTTCTTGATAAGTACGTACCGGTCAGGCAGGGAGGAAGGTGTCGAGCGAGGGAACCGTGGTTTACCAAAGAAGTGGAATCTCTTGTTAAGAGGAAGAAGGAGGCCTATGTGAAGATGAGGTATGAAGTTTCAGTTGGGGCGCTTGATAGTTACAAGGTAGCGAGGAAGGATCTAAAGAGAGAGCTAAGACGAGCAAGGAGGGGGCATGAGAAGTATTTGGCAGGTAGGATCAAGGAAAACTCAAAAGCTTTCTGTAGGTATGTCAGGAATAAAAGAATGACAAGTGTAAGAGTAGGGTCAGTCAAGGACAGGGATGGGAAGTTGTGTGTGGAGTCTGAAGAGATAGGCGAGATACTAAATGAATATTTTTCGTCAGTATTCACTCAGGACAAAGAGAATGTTGTGGAGGAGAATGCTGAGACCCAGGCTATTAGAATAGATGGCATTGAGGTACGTAGGGAAGAGGTGTTGGCAATTCTGGACAGGCTGAAAATAGATAAGTCCCCGGGGCCTGATGGGATTTATCCTAGGATTCTCTGGGAAGCCAGGGAAGAGATTGCTGAGCTTTTGGCTTTGATTTTTATGTCATCATTGGCTCCAGGGATAGTGCCAGAGGACTGGAGGATAGCAAATGTGGTCCCTTTGTTCAAGAAGGGGAGTAGAGACAACCCCGGCAACTATAGACCGGTGAGCCTCACGTCTGTTGTGGGTAAAGTCTTGGAGGGGATTATAAGAGACAAGATTTATAATCATCTAGATAGGAATAATATGATTAGGGATAGTCAGCATGGCTTTGTGAAGGGGAGGTCATGCCTCACAAACCTTATCGAGTTCTTTGAGAAGGTGACTGAACAGGTAGACGAGGGTAGAGCAGTTGATGTGGTGTATATGGATTTCAGTAAAGCGTTTGATAATGTTCCCCACGGTAGGCTATTGCAGAAAATACGGAGGCTGGGGATTGAGGGTGATTTAAAGATGTGGATCAGAAATTGGCTAGCTGAAAGAAGACAGAGGGTGGTGGTTGATGGGAAATGTTCAGAATGGAGTTCAGTTACAAGTGGCGTACCACAAGGATCTGTTCTGGGGCCATTGCTGTTTGTCATTTTTATCAATGACCTAGAGGAAGGCGCAGAAGGGTGGGTGAGTAAATTTGCAGACGACACTAAAGTCGGTGGTGTTGTCGACAGTGCAGAAGGATGTTGCAGGTTACAGAGGGACATAGATAAGCTGCAGAGCTGGGCTGAGAGGTGGCAAATGGAGTTTAATGTAGAGAAGTGTGAGGTGATTCACTTTGGAAGGAATAACAGGAATGCGGAATATTTGGCGAATGGTAAAGTTCTTGAAAGTGTGGATGAGCAGAGGGATCTCGGTGTCCATGTACATAGATCCCTGAAAGTTGCCACCCAGGTTGATAGGGTTGTGAAGAAGGCCTATGGTGTGTTGGCCTTCATTGGTAGAGGGATTGAGTTCCGGAGTCATGAGGTCATGTTGCAGCTGTACAAAACTCTGGTACGGCCGCATTTGGAGTATTGCGTACAGTTCTGGTCGCCTCATTATAGGAATGACGTGGAAGCTTTGGAACGGGTGCAGAGGAGATTTACCAGGATGTTGCCTGGTATGGAGGGAACATCTTATGAGGAAAGGCTGATGGACTTGAGGTTGTTTTCGTTAGAGAGAAGAAGGTTAAGAGGAGACTTAATAGAGGCATACAAAATGATCAGAGGGTTAGATAGGGTGGACAGTGAGAGCCTTCTCCCGCGGATGGAAATGGCTGGCACGAGGGGACATAGCTTTAAACTGAGGGGTAATAGATATAGGTCAGAGGTAGGTTCTTTACGCAGAGTGGTGAGGCCGTGGAATGCCCTACCTGCAATAGTAGTGAACTCGCCAACATTGAGGGCATTTAAAAGTTTATTGGATAAGCATATGGATGATAATGGCATAGTATAGGTTAGATGGCTTTTGTTTTTTGACTTCCCATGTCGGTGCAACATCGTGGGCTGAAGGGCCTGTACTGCGCTGTATCGTTCTATGTTCTATGTTTTAAATCAAGTTTTAAATTGAATTAAGGTGAACTTTGAAGGAATGAGGTAATATGACACATAAACCTATTCGCGATCAGTGGGAATTATAAAAATTTGATCCAATACAAAACCGTGTATAGTTAAGTAACTACATCCAACATATGCAGGAAGAAATAGTATCAAGCTAAAGGAAAAGGCCAAGGCAAATGCAAGAATAAGAAATCCAGAAGACTGGAAGAGCTATTTAAAAAAAAAAATAATGACAAGGTAATGAGAGCCATAATCAGAAAATGAAAAAAACACTTGAGGGATACCAAAGTTAACAGCATGACGTGCAGTTTTTGTATGAAAAGAAATAGAGTGGCAAAGGGGAACGAGAGTTCATTAAAGATGGATGCAGGTAAGACTATAATGGATGGTAAAACAAATAGCAGGCTTGATAAATGAGTACTTTGTATCCATTATGAGAGGGCAATATAACATCAGTAGAAAGGAACGTAAAAATAAGTCAATAAATATTAGTGGATTTAGGATATGTTTTAAAAATAGGATACAAGTTAAACAAATCACCAGGGCCTGATGGTTTCATACAATTAAAGCTGGACCATTTCGGAGTAAATTGGGGAAACATTTGTTCACTCGATAGGTGAAGAAAATCTGGAATTCTTGCTTCCAAGGGACTTGCTGGGACAAATAAAATGTTCAAGTGTATGGTCAATTTTGTTGGGTAATGGGTTATGGAACAGAGTCAAGTGAAATGAGTTAAAAGACTGACCAGCCAAGATCTGATTGAATGGTAGAATAGACCTGGGCTGAATGACCAGCTCCTTTTATCCATATTCTCTAATTTAATATTACTGAGCCATCTCCAAGTCCCAAATTAAAGGCATCCTTATAAACAAAACAGGTCCTAGTTGGAATATTGGTTTTGCATGTAACCTTGACTTACCACGTGAGTTTGGTATTTTTATTAGTATATTTGTGCATTTTATTAGTATATTAGTCCTTTGGTGAATCATCAACATTCATTATAGTACTCTTTCATGTCTGGAAATAAAGAATGAATCAGTGTAATGTGGTTGAGTAGGAGGGCAGCTTTAATTGACAAATCAATTTTCCGTGTATTTTCAGAGAAGATCTGAACATGCTTTCCATTTTGAACTTGGTTTTCACTTATGTCCTAGTCCATCTACCTTTGTAGGTACGTACCTAAAACTGAGGTCAAAAACAACAGGAACATAGGCTCTCAAAAGTAAAACTTGTCACAATAATAATTGTTCAAATATACTTGTTACAGGCCATGGGTGCCATTTTCAGGCACCATTGTGCTCTCGCTCGAGCAAAACGAAGCTGGTGAATAGTGGAAGAGGCCGAAAATGAGAACCATGCCAGGCGCCAAACAGTTTTCGATTCAACCAGACCGCTCCCGTACACGAAATCGGGATCTCGGTGTAGTGTGGAGAGAAGCCAATTATCACCACTTAAGCCCTATTTCCATACAATTAATTGGAGCGACCCCATATCCAACTGTCTCCCATCATTCACCGGCCTCCCCAGCAAGTGATCATGCTGGCGCCGATTAGTACTCCTTTTTAAAAACAAGAACCTGGAGGAAGGGCTTCTGCAGGGAGCTGAGGAGGTGAGTAGCCACCTTTGCTCACAGGCTTGCCGCTCTAGTGCTCGGCGGGGACTGGGGGACCCTCGGCTGGATGGAGGATCACCCTCTGGAGGGGTGGACTGCCATGGGAAGGGAGGGAGAGGGTGGAGGCGTTGGTGCGCCAACCACATGCAACACCCCTGGATCGTGTGTACCGATTCTGGGGGCAAACCATGTCCCTGCCTGTCTGCCCCACCGACTGCCGAGGCCTCTCCTGTGCGGCTGAAGGCTATTGCTCATAGTGAATTGACAATCGTGGTTAAGCGAGTACTTCACACAACTCAAGTGGATTCCCGTGGGCCATGTAGCATGTGGGAGTCATTGCCTCGAATCCCAATCAACCTTGATTCATGAACACTATGCCTGAACACTGTGGGAGGCAACACCACATATGCAGCAGTCAACATCCGAACATCCAAGGAATGGGACACAGTTCCGGAGACATGGCCACGGCTGGAGGATGGGTGAGGGCTCTGGGGAGATGTCTCGAGAGATGGGCCAACGGTTTGAGGGTCGGCCTGCATAGCGGAAGAAAGTGACAGACATCATACTGGTTGTGCAAAGGGTTTTTAATGTGTCACAGGTGTCATACAATTTCCCCACTCCCGATGGTGCCGCCCCACATTCCCCACCAGTGCCTCAGCCCCTACCTACCCCCTCCCCCCACACTCTCCCTCCTCCCCTAGTGCCTTTAGTGATCCTCAGTGTGCTTCATCTTTCTATCTCTACCGCTACATCTAGGTCTCTCCCCAGGATGCACATCTGAGGTGGAGGCAGCCAGCTGCTTACCTCATCCCATTGCCTGGGATGCCCCCGGCCGGCGTCCTCTCTGCCCTGTGGCAGAGAGCGCTGGCACACTTGTCGATGGCACATGCACAGCCGTGCTGCCGTGTCCCATGTGCTGACCTCGAAACGGGGCCTCATCAGACGGGTGGAACTCACGGGAGCTGGTGGCCACCATTCCCACTTCAGTCAATGGGCCCGGGTTGGCACCCAGCACTACCTCTTCCCGCTCGGTGCCCTTGGGCTCCGAGGTTCACCTTGGGGATGGACGGGCAGCTGGTTCGAGCCCTGTCTGAATCATCTGGCTCTGCCAGCCCTGGCAGCTACCTGATGTCTGCACCGAGGTGTCGATGCCCTTAGCGATGTTCCTCAGTGACTGGGACATGCTCTGCAGTGCCAAAGAAATGCCCACCTGCCCATGGGACAATCTCCGCAGTCTCTCAGTCATTTCCATTTGAGAGTGGAAATGTCGTGCAGCACTTCATTAAAGTCAGCCTGGTACTTGGTCACATCCCCCAGTGAGATGGACATTTTATGAAAACCCTCAGCCATGACCGTCACCGACATGCGTGATGCCTTGGATAGGACACCTTTACTAATGGAGCCACGTTGTGTACCAGGCTCTCCACTGCGGTCACCACCCTAGCAAGATTTGCCACAATGCGACGCATTGCTGGTGACATCTCCTATGCCGGAACCTCTGGGACTCCGCCAATCGGCTATAAACCTGCTGGAGTGTCGCTGACATCTCCCCCTGAATGTCCCAGCCGCACCCTATTATCTCCATCAGCATTGGGTAGCTCTGTACCAGAGGGTTAGCGGCTGGGTCCTGGGCTCCAGCAGACCTCCAGCTACTGTTATGCCTGGGGCTTGCTGCCTCCACCTGATGTGCATAAGCAGCTATGTGATGCTCACCAGATTGTGCCCCTGGAGCCTGACAAATGTTTCCCACTGAGCTGCGGTGTATCTGCGCTGGTGGAGGTTGGGATTGACCACTGACGATCGTGTCTTTCTCGGAGCTCTCTTCCAAGGTGTTCTCCTGGGAGGTTGCGGAGGCATCCACCTGGGATGGGTTGGTGCCATCAGCTGGAGGACCTGTGGGAGAATGGGCATGTGGTCAGTGGGGGGTTTGGGCAGTCAGTAAGGCAATAACAACTCATATTTGACAGGTCCTCCGGGTGGGGCCCGGTGGATCCTCATCTCTGCGGCTTCCGCCAACCTCTGTGTGGGTGACCGCTCCGTCCTCGGCCATCCCCATTCCTTGAAGGCGGTGAAGATTCATAAGTCCAGCATTCGTCTGCCAGTCTTGCCCCTCTCCCGGCGATTGTGCGAGAGCTTCTCCTGCGGAGACACAGAGAGGGCATTATTAGGCCCACGCATGGTTCACAGTGGTGGGAGGGTGTGTGTGTGAAGGAATGGTTGGGGGTGGTTAAAGGGCGGGTTGGGGGCCTAATGGAGAGTTAGGGGGGATGGATGCTCACATGGGGGCGAAAGATCTTTGTGAGGTGGGGGGGTGGGGATTGTTGATGTCAACTCACCCTTGCTGCCCGATGTAGGTTGTTGACCTTCTTATGGAACTGGAGACCAGTCCTCCTGGTCATGCTCCGTGAGCTTACAGCTGCCGCCACCTTATCCTAGACGGCATTGGCTGCCCTGTGGCTCACCCTCCGGGACCCTCGGGGAACAGGACATCCCTCCTGGCCTCAAACGCATAAGGGAGTGACGTAAAGTGATGTTCATCAATTAGTTTCTTTTTCTTGGGATTATCAGCTTCAGCCCAATTTTGTTTTTAAATGTGCGGGCCATTGTTCCCAACTTCAAGTTGTATTTTATTGAGTATTTTAACACATAGTTTACAACTCGTAACAGCCAAAAGACTTTGCTTCAAAATTCATTATATGCAGAATAATGAGTGTGCAGTGGTGCTACCATGCTGTGAAGGAAGCGTAAAGAAGCAACTCAAAAGCTGTTACTTGTAACGATAAGTAATTCAAACATAAAGCTTCCTGTGAATTTTGTTTATTTCCCAAATGGACTTAAGTGGAAATTTGCTTTTTAAAAGGTTCCCTATGCATGCATTAAAATTGCCAGATGTGTAGGCAAAGATGTTTCTTGAATTTGGAAGTACATCCAAAAAGAAATTCCGTTCAAGTTTTCTTTTGTTAAATTAATTCTATTTCAAATTTAATCAAAAAAAATGTTGCTTAATCTTTACGCTACTGAACGATTATTCATTAAGTCTACTCAGTGCCCCCGAATGAAGAAGGTCATTCTGGCAACCCAATGGGTCCTGGCCATGCTTGTTCTTTCATCAGAAATATTGAGCATTCTCTGTTTCTGCCCTACTTCGATCCTTGTCTGATGTATTTTTTCACGACCTGTTGGTGCTTTCACAAGATTTAAAGTATTTCACTAATTATGCCTCAAGTTTCCAATGCACCCTTGCTTTTCTGTGGTTCCTCCATTTCTCTAAAGTTACTGGACCTATAATATCTTTGGCAATAGGTTTCTGCTGACATCTGATATAAACTCACCAACTTTCTCAACAACAAATAATTCCACCTCTTTCCACCCCACTTCCTTTAAAACTTCCTTCTCCATTTTCTTCATCTCGACAATTCCACCCTATTCCAGATAAGACAGCTTTTCCCTTATCCATATTTACTACCTCACCAGATGTTGCCTTTGAATAAAGTCGCCTCCAACATGGCCCCACCGTCAAACAGCCTTCAAACAAAGAACAATCTCGGAACAGGCACTTCGGCCCTCCAAGCCTGCACCGGCCATGGTACCTGCCAAAACTAAAACCGCCTGCACTTACGGAGCCCGCATCCTTCCATTCTCACCCTATTCACATATTTGTCTAGATGTCCCTTAAATACCATTATCGTACCTGCTCCCATCACCTCCCCAGGCAGCGCGTTCCATATGTTTACAACCCTCTGTGTAAAAAAAAAACTTGCCTCGCTCATTGTTCTAAAATTTTCTCCATGCACTTTAGACCTATATCCCCCAGCACTTGACTCTCATACCCTCGGAAAGAGCATCTGACTATCCACTCTGTCCATGCCACTCGTAATCTTGTAGACCTCTATCAGGTCGCCTCTCATCCTCTGTTTTTCCAGTGAGAACAGACCGAGTTTATCTAACCTCTCGTCCTAGCTAATGCCCTCCAT
The DNA here is from genome assembly GCF_047496885.1 of Scyliorhinus torazame. Classification (NCBI taxonomy): domain Eukaryota; kingdom Metazoa; phylum Chordata; class Chondrichthyes; order Carcharhiniformes; family Scyliorhinidae; genus Scyliorhinus; species Scyliorhinus torazame. The sequence goes on along the minus strand of NC_092714.1, from coordinate 91,851,265 downwards.
ACCAGGCAACATCCCAGTAAATCGCTTCTGTACCCTCTCCAAAGCATCCACATCCTTCTGGTAGTGTGGCAACCAGAATTGCACACAATATTCCAAATGAGACCTAACTAAGGTCCTGTACAGCTGCAACATGACTTGCCAATTTTTATATTCAATGCCCCGACCGATGAAGGCCGCATGCCGTATGCCTTCTTGACCACATTATCCAAAAGCGTTGCCACTTTCAGTGATTGGTGGACGTGCAGGCCCAGATCTCTCTGCCTGTCAGGACTCGCAAGAATTCTACCATTTATTGTGTAATTCCTACATGCATTGGTCCTTCCAAAGTGCAAAACCTCAGACTTGTCGGGATTAAACTCCATCTGCCATTTCTCCGCTCAAGACTCCAACCAGTTTATATCCTGCTGCCTCTGCCCACTTTCTGAAGGAGTCACTCACTTCTTCATATTCTGGTTCTCTGGAAGCCACTTTTTACTTCTCTGTGGCAAATGTGACCACGTAAGATTTTTACTACATCAGTCAAATAAACAAGGGTACACTTGTGTGCTTACCTGGTGAAAGGGAGCTTGGGAGATGAAAACTATCAGTCTGCATGCCACTTGATTGTGTCAACAGACATAAAATTACAGAAACTGACAGGAGAACACAAATGGCAATATCAATGAGTTTCTGGCTATCATCGAGTAGCTCTTCCAACTGCCAGTTCTGCATCTGTGAATCATAGAAACACAAAGTAGGAACAGGAGGAGGCCATTCGACCCTTCGAGCCTGCTCCACCATTCATTATGATTATGGCTGATAATCCAATAGCCTAATCCTGCTTTCCCCTTTGATCCCGTTCGCCTCAAGTGCTTTATCTAACTGCTTCCTGAAAACATACAATGTTTTGGCCTCAACTCTTTCCTGTGGTAATGAATTCCACAGGCTCCACCACTTTCTGGGTGAAGACATTTCTCCTCATCTCTGTCTTAAATGGCCTACCCCATATCCTCAGACTGTGACCCCTAGTTCTGGACACACCCACCATGGGGAACATCCTTCCTGCATTACCCTGAGTAGTCCTGTTAGAATTTTATAGATTTCGCTGAGACCAACCCTCATTCTTCTGAACTCCAGCGAATATAATCCTAACTGATACAATCACTCCTCGTACGTTAGTTCCGCCATCCCAGGAATGAGTCTGGTATATCTTTGCTGCACTCCCTCTAGAGCAAGAACATCTTTCCTCCGATAAGGAGACCAAAACTGCACACAGTATTAGAGGTGTGGCCTCACCAAGGCCCTGTATAATTGCAGCAAGATATCCCTGCCACTGTACTCAAATCCTCTCTCAATGAAGACCATTTGCCTCCTTTACCACCTGCTGGACCTGCATGCTTATCTTCAGTGACTGGTGTACGAGGACACCCAGGTCGCGTTGCATGTTCCCCTCTTCTAATTTATGGCCATTCATAAAATGGTCTGCCTTCTCACTTCTCGCTTTTTTCTACCAAAGCGGATAACCTAGCATTTATCCAAATTATATTGCATCTGCCATTCATTTGCCCACTCACCCAACTTGTCCAAATCACACTGAAGGATCTCTGTCTCCTCCTCACAGCTCACCCTCCCACATAACTTGGTGTAATCTTCAAATTTGGAGATATTAAATTTTGTTCCCTCATCTAAATCATTAATACATATTGTGAATAGCTGGGGTCCTAGCACCAATCACTGCGATACCCTACTGGTCACTGCCTGCCAATTTCAAAAAGACCCGTTAATACCGACTCTTTGTTTCCTGTCTGTCAACCAGTTTTCTATCAATCTCAACACACTATCCCTAATCCCAAGCACTTTCATTTTACACACTAATCTATTCTGCGGGACTTTGTCAAAATTGAGACAACATAAACATTGTGAGAATATTCAATGATTTAGAGAGGGGGAATGAAGACCCAGCCACGTGTTGAAGGGGCACTGAACAATTGGTGGGAATCCTGGTTGATCTCAAGATTTAACGGCCTTGTCGTGTCACCAAGTCGGGCGTGATGAGGCCATTCGATCGTGCTGTAGTCTCTAATATCCTTTGTGACATTTCTATTGTACATGCAGTGGTACGCAGTACTCATTTCATTTCTGACTAAACATCTGCTTGGCTAGCATCTTCTTTAATATTTCATTCTATTTGTGAGTTGTCATTTCTGAGTTTATTCAATGCTGCTTTTCACTACTTCTTTAAAGGCTGAGATTTCAGTGACACATTAGCTCCACCTTTGTCATCCGCAGCATCAACTTTCAAAGCTGCAGCATGTATCCGATGTCCGATAGGGACTGTCAGTCCTTTTGGAGCAGAAGGGAATGGCATATTTTTCAGTGTTCAATTTATAGTTACTCTGTTGTTTTGGTATTTGTGGGAAGCATGCGAGAGACAGGTTTTGAATTTGGAGTCACTGTAAACCCCACAGATGACAGTAAGACTTCAACCACTGCAATAGTTCTGCTGCTATGTATTTCCCTTGGTACTGAAACTACTGTGCCTGAATTGATTTCCCATTGCCTCCTTTTTAGGACAGAAATGTATAGTGTGTTAAACTTTAATAAACATAAATCGGAACACCAAAATTATATTTCAATGAGGATAGACGGTAGAATTTAAAAAAAAAAATACATTTAGAGTACCCAATTATTTTTTTCCAATTAAGCAGCAATTTAGTATGGCCAATCCACCTACCCTTCACACCCACGGAAACACGGGGAGAATGTGCAAACTCCACACGGACAGTGACCCAGAGCCGGGATCGAACCTGGGACCTCGGTGCCGTCAGGCAGCAATGCTAACCACTGTGCCACCATGCTGTCGATAGATGGTAGAATTAATTTTTATCTCAATCTGTTTCTTCCCATTTTGTTTCTTCTCCCTTACCTATGTTGGCCATTTCTATGGACAACAATTATCCTCCACAAACATAACTGTCTACCGTTCACAGATCAAAATCAGTGACTGTCAGCAAGCTATTTAACTAATCTATATCTGCTGATTATGATCAGCAGCTACAATACTGGTGGATATTCCCCTCCATGATCAAGAGATGCTGAGGACAAATGTAAGATCCCATTAATTAGCCAAACCAAGAGATTCTGGGCTGGATTCTGTTGCTAACTTTTGGTTGGTTCAATTGGCTCTGTTTTATAACCTTTGCTCTCGAGTCGCCAGGTATCTTTATGATACCGCCACGAGGTTCAAGTTCAAGTAATGATCAATAACTCAACACACCAATTAGTAAGATTCAAATCAATACACATTTATTATACACAGTAAATCGCTACTCGTGCATGAACTCTACTTTCTAGGCTATTTCTATCACGAACAGGCCTATACTTAGCTTCGGACTGGCCCACCAGGTCAGGGGAACAAATGGCCTTTCGTTCGGGTTCTGAAACTGCAGGATTCAAAAGCTGGTATAGACTGGTAGCTAGGAGCGCCTATCTCATAGCGAGCAATGACTTGAGACTTACTTCTTGGAGGCCGCCGGACAGGTCACTGTCAAGGGTTGCTTCGTGTTGCTGAGTGACCCTGTCAAGAAGGACGATTTGAACTTGGGGGCTTTGTTTTGTAGTCCCCAGGGGCTTCCCTCCTTTCGGGGCAGACCCTGTACCTGGTTTCAAGTGATTGGACTTCGTTCCAATCACTTGGTTCGATTTCTCCAATACTGGAGCTGTTCCCTGATCGTTGGGCAGTCTTTAAGTGTCCGTTAACCTCTTTTGTGTTGGCTCCTGCTGGCGCCGAGGAGTCTGGCTTGGCTTTGTTTACCTTAAATGTTTCGATTGTTCCCGGGGATCGCAGATTACTACGTAGATGGCTGCTACATTACTATGCAGATGGCTGCTTGTATCGATGCTGTCTGGGTTTTTGCAGAGTCTAATACACAGTAACTTGCACCTCCTAGTTTTTGCCTGTGTTGGCTGAATTTCCCTTCAGCCTTTGCTGTTCTCCATTTTAAGTCGGGAAGTGGCCAACTCAGGTGGCTACAATTCTCCACCGCCCGCTGCCTGTAGCAGAGTTCCTGATGCAGCGAAGAATTCAACGCTGGCCAAAAAGGCGCCAATCCCATTCCGATATTCCAGTCTCCCCCTCAGCACTGAGGCTCGCTCCCCGGGCCAGTGGGAGGGTGCAAATGGGTCAAATTGATCCATTTGCAACCTATTCACAGACTGGCACTGAATTCTAGGCTGGGATTCACGTGGGTGAGAACTGGTTCAGGTATTTCCCACCCTGGCATGGTAGACCTCGTGGTGGGCCAAGTGGGTAACTCTTTTAAGGAGTTGCCACCTAGGTCCACTGGAGGCCCCCCTCCCCCGCACAATGAAATTCCTTTTTTTAAATAACGTTGATGCATGTTTGACATTGGTAGAGTAAATCGCATCACAGATATTCTGAGGTGTTGCCTCAGTCCTTGGAGATTAAAAGAAAAAAAATGTAAAACAGAAATTAAAAAGCACAACAGACATAACTGCATCAGAATATGAAAGGAAAATTTATGTTTTGGGTGGGACAATTAATCAGAATCTGTTTAATTTTTGCGAAGCAGCATCGACCATGCTCCAGGTTCCTAGAGAGTTGCAAAACAAGGCCCCAAAAAATAAAAATAAACAAGTAAGCCATGAAGAATGCAATACAAAGAAGTCACTCATTTTTGCCAAGGCGTTTTTGTTTCCCAACCACTTGCCATCTATTATTTTGCATTTATATTACTTGCAGGTTATCTGGAGGAATCTTGAATTGCATATCATTGACCTTGATGTGTATTGCAGGATACTTGGCTGTTTTAAATATCATAACAGTTTTCATTAATAGCATCTAACAATAACACTTAATCAGTTGTGTTACTCAAGGAACATTTTCCAGATTTATCACAATGAATGGAAATTTTCATACTGTAAAAGTTGCAGCAAATATCAATGCTTTTCTTGACTTGCCCTATATTAACTAAGATTTAAAATAAAACTTTTATATGGTTATTCATATTTGGCCATCATAAATGTGTCATTGCTATCGTGATTTGCCTTCAAGTAGTTGGTTCCACGGACCATTGTAGTCAGTGGATGTGATTTAAAGGTTCTTGGGTGACGTTCATGGTGCAGTAATATGTTCTTCATTGATTGTATGTGTGTGTTTCAATAGTAAAAATTAAAAGAAGCAAATGGATATAAAGTTAATGCCTCCAGGTGTTAAAATCTTGAAGCAAAGACAGAAAATACTGTAGTACACAAAAGAAAGGCAGCTAATTTTTCAAGAAAACACTTACTCTGATAGAAAATTCAGTATTGGTATTAATAGATAAGAAGAAGGGGAACAAAGAAGCAACAGATGTTCAGATCACAGGATGTTAATGACTTGAATGACCTACATCGTAATAAAAATACTTTAAAGAAATAATCTCCTGCTCGATTTTTATCAAGTTTCTAATGTTTTATACATGAGAACAAAAATGTCCAAGAACAAAATCATCCAACCCCGAAACAAAAAATAGCACAAAGAAAAAACAACCCCCATACCCCGCAAAGGAGATTCAATTATGTAACAAATATTCTCAGACATGTAATTCCAAATCTTTAAATTGAATTCAAATCCCACTATCTGCCATGGTGAATTTGAACCCAGGTCCCCAGAGCAGTACCCTGTAGCTCTGGATTACTAATCCAGCTGCAATACCACCATCCTACCTCCTCCCCCATTGTAGATGGTACACATTGCTGCCACTGTTCATTGGTGGTGGAGGGAATGAATGTTTGTGGAAGGGGTGCCAATCAGATTGGCTGCTTTGACCTGCATGGTGTTGAACTTCTTGAGTGTATTCAGAGCTGCACTTATCCAGGCAGTTAGGAGAGTATTCCCTTGACTTCTTGCTTTTAAAAAAAATTTAGAGTACCCAAGTCATTTTTTCAAATTAAGGGGCAATTTAGCGTGGCCAATCCACCTAGCCTGCACATCTTTGGGTTGTGGGGGTGCCACCTAGCCTGCACATCTTTGGGTCGTGGGGGCGAAACCCCATAAACCCCAACAAACACTGGGAGAATGTGCAAACTCCACATGGACAGTGACCCAGAGCCAGGTTCGAACCTGAAACCTCGGTGCCGTGAGGCAGGAGGTCTAACCCACTGCGCCACCGTGCTGCCCTGACTCCTTACTTTTAGACGGTGGTCAGGGTTTGGGGAGTCAGGAGGTGATTTACTCACCACAGGATTCCTAGCCTCTAACCTGCTCTTGTAACTACAATATTTATATGCCTTGTCCAGTTTAGTTTCTGGTCAATGGTACCTCCCAGGATGTTGATTGTGGAGGATTCAGCAAAGGTAATGCTATTGAAAGTCAAGGAACGATGTTAACCCCTCTCATGGTGGAGATGGTCATTGTCTGGCACTTGTGCAGCGCAAATGTAACTTGCCACATATCAGCCCAAGCCTGGATATTATCCAGGTATTTCTGCTGCATTTGTACATGGACTGCTTCTGGGTCTGAAGAGTCACAAATAGTGCTGAACATTGTGCAATCATCAGCAAATATCCCCACTTCTGACCTTGCGCTGGAAGGGTGGTCATGGATGAAGCAGTTGACGATGATTAGGCCAAGGACACTACCCTCAGTAACTCTTGCACTGATGCCCTGGAACTGACATGATTGACCTCCAACCACTAGAACCATTTTCCTTTGCGCCAGGTCTGACTCCAACCAGCGGAGGATTTTCACCTGATTGCCATTGACTCCAGTTTTGCTTGGGCTCCTTGATGCCTACTCTGTCAAATGCTGCCTTAATGTCAAGGGCAGTCACTCTGACATCACCTCTGGTGTAAAGATACTTTCTCCATGTTTAGATCAATGCAATAAGAGCTCTTGTTTTGGGGGTTAACCTATTAACATGGATAGAGGATTGTTTAGCTAACAGGAAGCAGAGCGTTGGGATAAATGTATTTTTTTTAGATTGTAAAATAATTGGTGAAGTGCCACAGGGGTCAGTGTTGAGGTCTCAGCTGTTCACAACTTATACTAATGACTTGGGTGAAGGGACCACGGGCCCGATTCTCTGAAACGGAGACAGATTGTGAACGCCGTCGCGTTTCACAACGGCGTGAAACGGATGCAGGCAGTAGCGATTCTGGCCGCCACAGGGGGCCAGCATGGCGCTGGGGCGGTTCACGCTGCTCCAGCCTCCTTTCCCGCTGCAAACTGGGCACCGCGCCAACCCACGAATGCTGGCCCCGATGCAACATGGCGTGGAGGTTCGGGGGCCGGCCGCGTGATAAAATAAGGCCGGGGATGGAGAGGCCGGCCCGCCGATCGGTGGGCCCCGACCGGTGAAGGAGTGCTTTTCTCCGTCCCACATGCCTCGCCCCGACCCTACGCGCAGAGTTCCCGCCATCTGCGAGCAGGCGTGAACGGCAGCGGCGGGACTCTGCCGTTTCCGCCCGGCTACTTGGCCCATCAAGGCCGGAGAATCGGCGGCCCGGCCCCAGACAGTGGCCCGCGACCGGCGCCACACCAAACGCGCCGGCGCAAATGCCGCCGATTCTCCGCTCCTCATAGAATCGCCTGCCAGCGTCGGATCGGCGCCGCGGGAAAAAATGGCGCGAACGGTGATTCTCCCATACGGCGCGGCATGGGAGAATCCTGCCCCAAGTGTTTTGGTTAACTCTGCTGGAGACATAAAGATGAGACATAAAGATGGTTAGGAAAGCAAGTGGCAAAGAGAACACAATAAGTCTGCAAAGTGGTATTGAGAAAAGCAATTGAGTTAAAATTGAGCAGATGAGGGAAACTGTGAGCTTGTCCACTTTTGTGGGAAGAATAGAAACTCAGATAATTATTTAAATGGGGGAAAGATTGCAGAACTGTGGTAAAGATGGATCTGGATGTCCTGGTTCTTGACTCTCAAAAAGCTAGTCTGCAGGTGCAGCAAGTGATTAGGAAGTCAAATGGAATGTTGTTCTTCATTGCAAGGGGAATGAAGCATAAAAATAGGGAGTGATTCTACAGCTGTACAGGACATCAGTGAGACCTCAACTGCATTACTGTGTACAGTTTTGACCTTTTCAGTTGGGATATTATTGCATTAGTTGCAGTTCAGAGAAGCCTCACTTGGCTGGTTTACTGGTATGAAGAGGTTGTTGTATGAGGAAACGTTGAGCAGGTTCGGCCTATCCTTCTTGGAGCTTAAAACAATGGGAGGTGATCTTTTTGAAACATATTGGGGGCGATTCTCCAAAATGGAGACTAAGTGTTCGCGCCGTCGCATTTCACGATGGCGCGAAACGGGGACGGGGACGACCGATTCTGTCTCCCACAGGGGGCCAGCACGGCGCTGGAGCGGTTCACGCCGCTCCAGCCTCCCTTCCCGGCACCAAATGGGCGCCGTGCCAACCTGCGCATGTGCAGTTGGGCCGCGCCAACCTGCGCATGCGCGGGGGACTTCTTCAGCGTGCCGGCCCCGACGCAACATGGCGTGGGGACTCAGGGGCCGGCTGGGCAACCAAGTAGGCCCGAGGAGGGGAGGGGCCGGCCCGTCGATCGGTGGGCCCCGATCGTAGGCCAGACCCCGTCGGAGGCCCCCCCCCCCCCGGTGGAGGAGCGCTTTTCCGCGCCCCAGAGGCCGCCCCCCGACCCTTCACGCAGAGTTCCCGCCGGCAGCGACCAGGGGTGAAGGGCGCCAGTGGTACTCTATTGTATCCACGCGGCCGCTCGGCCCATCTGGGCTGGAGAATCGGTGGCCCTGCCGATTACAGCGGCCCGTGGCAAAATGCGCCAGCGCAAATTGCGCCGATTCTCCACACCTCAGAGAATCGCGCGCCGGTGTCGTGGCGTGGTTGCGGCGATTCTACGGCCCGACGAGGGGCTCAGAGAATCGCCCCCTTCATATTCTGAGGGCACTTGACAGGGTAGATGCTGTAAAGATGCTTTCCCTTGTTGGGGAACCTAGAACAAGGGAGTACAGCTTAAAAATAAGTGGTCATTCAGAAATGAGGAGCATTTGTTTTCTGAATGCCTCCTCTAAGATGGATTGAGTCTTTCAGATTCTCTTCCCCAAAGAGCAGTGGAGGCTGGACCATTGAATATGTTTGAGACTGAATTAGACAGATTTGTAATCGATAAGGGTGTTAAGGGATAAAGAGGCAAAATGGCCTGCTCCTGCTTCTTATGATTTTATGATCTCATCATCTTATGTGATGGTGCCAATGGATAATTGTTACATAAACATTTTATATGCTGGTTTCACTGTGATCATACAAAGATTGTGTAGTGTCATGTCTGTATATTACAATTTATTGATAGAAAAATCAGTATGGTAGCATTGTGGATAGCACAATTGCTTCACAGCTCCAGGGTCCCAGGTTCGATTCCGGCTTGGGTCACTGTCTGTGCAGAGTCTGCACATCCTCCTCGTGTGTGCGTGGGTTTCCTCCGGGTGCTCCGGTTTCCTCCCACAGTCCAAAGATGTGCAGGTTCGGTGGATTGGCCGTGATAAATTGCCCTTATTGTCCAAAATTGCCCTTAGTGTTGGGTGGGGTTGCTGGGTTATGGGGATAGGGTGGAGGTGTTGACCTTGGGTAGGGTGCTCTTTCCAAGAGCCGGTGCAGACTCGATGGGCCGAATGGCTTCCTTCTGCACTGTAAATTCTATGATAATCTATGAGACTTCAGTTTGTTAAAAGACATTGGACTTGAAATGATGATCTGGGGCAAGGTTCAAGCTACTGGAAAATGGGAGAAAATTAGTTGATGCCTGGATTCTGACCATTTTATTTTCTAATTGGTAAAGGCATGGCTGATATTTTTGCCTGCTCTGATTATCAAGGATGATGTCAGAGGGACTTCCCTGGCTACCATTGTAATTCTACCTCGCAAACCAGCAAAAGGCCTCTGAGAATCTTATTGCCTCCCGAGAGCTGGGTGAGATTTGGCATGAGTTTCACTATGACTCCAAATCTTGGCAGAAGATGATGAATTACCATATTATCTTATTTCATTATATTATTATAACGGAGTTCTGATTCCTGTTCAAGACAAAGGTTCCTTCGAGCTTTCTCCTTGAACCAAGAGAGTCTCACCCTCTTGCTGATGAGGCATTTTAAGGGTGCATCATTGATTGTGCTGATTATTATGCTCTGTATTTTAGATCGGGTTGGTGTGTGTGGCTGAAGGCAACCAGGAATCATACACCGCTGTTCTTCTGAAATCCCAGCCCCACTGACTTGTCATTAGCTTAATTCAGAAAGGTGAATTATTTTACTTCCAAGCTCTCAATAAAATAGTTGATGTAAAATAGGATTTATGTCAGCTTGATTTAATGTGTTGGAGTAAAATAATGGAGTACAAAGTTTAAGGGAACCCCCAAAAATTGCTGGAGAGGCAGCAAACATATGTTGGATTCTTAACACGATTTCAGGAGTCAATATTGTTGGCAGACAGCTTAAATACTCCACAGAGATCAAATAGAGTAAAACTGCAATAAAGGAATCACCAAAGATCAACAATGCTTTTCAATCTACTCAGCTGAAATTGGGATGTTGTCTGTCAGAAATCGTATTTGCTTTGCACAGCTGCAGACCATACTCCCATCTGCCCTCTTCCTTGGATTGGGATTGCAGATTGGCCGGATTACTTGCTCCCAGATCTAGAGCGTAGATTTGGGACAATTCCTGGTTCTGCAAACCTGACCTGGGAAAATGCCCCAGAAGTTGCAATTTTTGGGTGGGCTGGCTCGGGGGTTGGGGGTGTGGGGGTGTGGGGGTATGTGTGCTGTGGGTGGGAGAGGTGTGATAGTGGGGTGAAAATGAAATTTGCGCATGGGCAAATTCGCACCAAAACCGCTCGGTGGAGTTTCCAATGTGAAGGTTCGAGCATCACAGTGGGGGGAGACAATGCGAAACATTGATTTGCATGTTTCCGCCTCCCGGGGTGGGTAGCGCGCTCCTGCCGGTGGATAGATAGGATAGAATACCCCCCAACTACCCCAAACAGGAGATACCCCCCCAACCGGGAGATACCCCCAAAACTTGATAGAGTTTTTCGAGGAGGTCACAAAGATGATTGATGCAGGTAGGGCAGTGCATGTTGTCCAAATGGACTCCAGTAAGGCCTTTGACAAGGTCTCGCATGGCAGACTGGTACAAAAGGTGAAGTCACACAGGATCAGAGGTGAGCTGATAAGATGGATACAGAACTGGCTAGGTCATAGAAGGCAAAGAGTAGCAATGGAAGTGTGCTTTTCAGATTGGAGGGCTGTGACTAGTGGTGTTCCACAGGGATCAGTGCTGGGACCTTTGCTGTTTGTAGTATATATAAATGATTTGGAGGAAAATGTAACTGGTCTGATTAGTAAATTCATGGACGACGCAAAGGTTGGTAGAATTGCAGATAGCGATGAGGACCGCCAGAGGATGCAGCAGGATTTAGATCGTTTGGAGACAGAGGGTGCAGAAGAGATTTACCAGGATGTTGCCTGGTATGGAGGGCATTAGCTATGAGGAGAGGTTGATTAAACTTGGTTTGTTCTCACTGGAACGAAAGAAGTTGAGGGGCGACCTGATAGAGGTCTACAAAATTATGAGGGGCATAGATGAGTGGATAGTCAGAGACATTTTCCCAGGGTAGAGGGGCCAATTACTAGGGGGCATAGGTTTAAGGTGCGAGGGGCAAGATTTAGAGGAGATGTACGAGGCAAGTTTTTTTTACACAGAAGGTAGTGGGTGCCTGGAACTCGCTGCCGGAGGAGGTGGTGGAAGCAGGTACGATAGTGACGTTTAAGGGACATCTTGACAAATACATGAATAGGATGGGAATAGAGGGATACGGACCCTGGAAGTGTTGAAGATTTTAGTTTAGAAGGGCAGCATTGTCGGCGCAGGCTTGGAGGGCCGAAGGGCCTGATCCTGTGCTGTACTTTTCTTTGTTCTTTGATAGTTTCAGGTAAGGTGTTTCCCCTGATTGAGGAGTCTAGAACCAGGAGCCACAATTTCAAAATAAGGGGGAAGCCACTTAGGACCGAGAATGGGAGAATATTTTAGGGTTGTGAAGTTTTGGAATTCTCTATAGCAGTAGCTCAGTTATTGAGTATGTTCAAAGCAAAGATTGAAATTTCTAATATTAGTGATCATAGAATTTATTGTAGAATTTACAGTACAGAAAGAGGCCATTCAGCCCATCGAGTCTGAACCAGCTCTTGGAAAGAGCACCCTACTTAAGCCCACGCCTCCACCCTATCCACATAACCCAGTAACCCCCCCCCCACACACACACACACACACCTTTGGACTCTTAAGGTGCAATTTGGCATGGCCAATCCACCTAGCCTGCACATCTTTGGACAGTGGGAGGAAACCAGAGCACCCAGAGGAAACCACGCAGACACAAGAAGAAAGTGCAAACTCCACACAGTCACCCGAGGCTGGAATTGAACCCGGGACCCTGGAGCTGTAAGGCAGCAGTGCTAACCACTGTACTACCGTACCATCCCAAAAAAAATTCCAATGAAGGGGCAATTTGCTGTGGCCAATCCACCCACCCTGCACATCCTTGGGTTGTGGGGGTGAGACCCACGGAGACACGGGGAGAATGTGCAAACTTCACACGCACCACCGTGCTGCCCTTTTTTTTTTAATATGTAAAAGGATATGGGGATGGTGTAGGGGAAAAAAGCATTGAAGTGGATGACCAGCCATGATTGTATTGAATCATGTTGGGACAGGCTCATTGGGCTGAACGGCCTACTGCTGCTCTTATGTTCCTATGAATACCTAGGCTTTCAAAGGCGTGGGTTTGGATTCCACACTGCCAAGATTTATTATGTCCCAGAATTTTGAAATGACCACAATTTTAGACTCAAATGAAGGAGCTTCATTCAATATATTTTTCACATGACACAATTGCTGAAGACTGATACATTGTTAGTTTCTACAGTGATTAGAATGCTGTAGTCATAATGTAACACCATTATTACTCATGTATACATATACATGAACATACAGTTTTCAAATCACATTTGAATAATATAACAGCTGGAAACTTTAAAATCAAGGTGTTCCTTATCCAGGATACAATATAAGTCAATGAGCATATTGGTAGTGGGTGAATGGACTTGGTACTAGTTAGGGTAAGGGCTGCAAAGTTTTGTATAAACTCGTTGAAGGAGGCTAAAAGGTGGGAAGCCAGCTAGTGTAGCATTGGAATAGTTGATTCCTGAGGTTAGAAAGACATGGACATCACCCCTGAGGCAGGGATGATGAAGGGGCAATGTTGTTAATGAGGAAGTAAGAAGTCTTGGTGTTGCGGTGCACATGGGGCCAGGAGCTCAGCTCAGAGTTAAATATGATGCCGAGATTGTTGAAGATCTGATTCAGTGTCCACGGATAAGAATGGAATCTTTTGCAAGGTAAACAGGGCTTATGGTGGGGATCGAAGAGAGCGGCTTTGGTCTTTCTAATATTTAGTTGAGGACATTTCTGTTCAATGTCAGATATCGGACAGCTGTGTGCCAAATCAAAGACCGTGCAGTGGTTGAGTGATGATGTTGAAGTAGATCAGCTTAAATATGATCAATACTTTTAATTTATCAGGTGTTAAAACATTGAGAATGTAAATGATTTGGTGTTATCTGCATTGAAACTTTATTGTCTTTGTTTAGATGTGAAACATTCGCAGGTGTTAATAGCTTGGACATGGGTTTCGATGCTGGGCAGCGAGGAAATTTTTTTGTTAAAAAGACGTCTGTTTGAATGGCTGATGTTCTTTGTTTTTGTTCTGAATCCTTGTCTGCCAGTTTGCTCATTTAAACATTATCTGCTTTATCCAATAACAAATCTTTTTGTTTTAGTTTCCGACCCCACATGTATCGTTCTCCTTGTATGCCTGAAGACTGATAAGTTTAATTTCTAAATGTCATACTTCAGTGTCCCAACTGGAGCAATTTGCTGATAATTTCATCATGAGATTTATCAAGTTTAATTTCTAAACAGCACAAATGTGAAATTAAACAATTCCGATGGTCCCAACAGAATTTAACTTAAGCTGCTGAGGTTAAAACAATAGCTGTACTCCAATGCATTATGTAAATGCTACGAAAATGGCTCCTCAGGCCTGAAAGTAGTGTTGCAGGGAAAAGTACAACAATTCGACTTTAGTGTAATTCACTCATCCACTCACGAGAAACCAGATGAAGACTCTCGGAGTTAAAAACTGGGCCATTATTACAATGCTATAGCAAAGGGCTCCTTGGCATTCCAAGTTGGGATGCCAAGGAGCAAAGATTAAAGCATGATACAGACTGATATACTTTGAGATTCGGTTGCAAGAAATTAGCATATGCCAATCAATTGTTATTAGTTATCTGTGGCCAATCACGACTATCAATTAAGGTTGCATCATGCATAGTATATGAGAATAATTAACCAATCACATCAAAGGTCCACATGCATAATTAAACTATCCAATCAATACAAAGGCATGTTTTTGTGCCCCCTAATATTTATCACCCCATCCCCATAATCAAAATTGTGGATATCAATCATCTTACCATGTCGAAGGATAATGTTTCCCAGATAAATGATCTGGATTCTGGATAGCTATGTTTCCCCCTCCCCGACAGGCTGGACCGCCACAAGATCCCACACTGTTCTCCTGTCATACTTGATAAACACCATCTGGCTTATCTTCCTTGGGACTCATCATCAGTGATATGTGTCCTTGGGCATGCTTACTGTGCATGGCAACTTCAACTTCAGCTAAACAGCTTGTGTGTATAATTCAGATCAATACAGAAGAGTTTGAACTCCTTCAGCACTTATTGGATAACTAAAGTTTTTTAAATTAATTTCAATATAAGATCTAAAACCACACCCTTTCAGTAGTGTCATGACCCACATGAGCTCTACAGGGTTGGAGCAATCAGTCTTCCGTGAGTGTCGCCGAACACGAGCTCCCCGCTAAGTGGGTGGGGAGCCGAGGACGTTCAATGATTGCAATCTGTATAAAGTCAGCCAGGTATGGAACTGACAGAGCAGACCCAGCTGGAATCTGATGTATATTGTAAATATAACTGTTTTATGAAAACCAAGTTTTCTTTTGACCAACTCGGTTTGGACAAGTTTGTGGCCGACTAAATATAGGATCACTTCAAAGCATTTAACTGGCCCAACCAGAGTTATATTTTCAATACTTTCCTTTTCTCCCTGAGTCACGATCAATTTGGTTGGAGACGAAGTTGAATTCAAACTGAGGCTTTATTAGTATCTGAAGTGTGGCCTCCTACAGCAGCTGACGAAATGGCTGCGAGCTGAAGGCCACGCATATTTATAACCCGGCTGCTGGGCGGAGCTAGCATGCAGGGGCCCAGCTGAACCTGTAGTGCAGGTTCTACCGTACAACCCTTAATATAGGAACACAGTGGTTTACCACATTCACCCCCTGTTAAAATTGAATCCGGCGGTGGGGGGGGGGATAACTATATACAATTTGCAATCTTTAATATTTACAGCACAGTGAGAAAAGAAATGTGTCTGGTCATCCGGTGGGCCGGTCAGAGGTTCAGCCGGTCCGGCGCCTTAATCGTCCTCTGGGATCGACGAAGTGGAGCCGGCGATGTTGGTGCTGTCGTGGTCGAAGTTGACTCCAGGAGCATGCCAAAATCATCTTCATCAACGGGGGTGGGCAGGGGGAGGACGGACAGTGGTGAGGGCGGCGGGGGAGGGGAGGGTGGCGCCGGGGGTGGTGTGGGGGCGGAACCTGCTGGTGCCAGGTCCCTGAGGGAGATGTTATCCTGGCGGCTGGCGGTGAATGCCACGTAGGCATACTGTGGGTTTGCGTGGAGCAGGTGCACCCTTTCCACCAACGGGTCCACCTTGTAGAGCCGCACATGTTTATGGAGAAGCACGGTTCCCGGAGCTGTGAGCCAAGTTGGGAGTGATATCCCGGATGTGGACTTCCTGGGGAAGGCAAAAAGACATTCATGCGGTGTACTGTTAGTAGCAGTGCAAAGTAATGAGCGAATGGAATGTAGTGCATCAGGGAGGACCTCTTGCCAGCGGGAGGCCGGGAGATTTCTGGACCGTAGGGCCAGCTGGACGGCCCTCCATACCGTCCCATTCTCCCTTTCTACCTGTCTGTTTCCCCGGGGTTTGTAGCTCGTCGTTCTGCTGGAGGCAATACCCCTGCTGAGCAGGAATTGGCGTAGCTCATCACTCATGAATGAGGATCCCCTGTCACTGTGGGTGTAGGCGGGGAAGCAGAACAGAGTGAAGATAGAATTAAGGGCTTTAATGACAGTGGCAGATGTCATGTCGGGGCATGGGATGGCGAAGGGAAAACGGGAGTATTCATGGATTACACTGAGGAAATACGTGTGTCAGTCGGAGGAGGGGAGGAGGCCTTTGAAATCTACGCTGAGGCGTTCAAAGGGGCGGGAGGCCTTCACCAGGTGCGCGCGGTCCGGCCGGTAGAAGTGCGGTTTGCACTCCGCACAGACCTGGCAGTCCTTGGTGATCGTTCTTCCTTCCCCGACAGAGTAGGGCAATTTCGTGCCTTAATGAAGTGGTACAACCGAGTGACCCCTGGGTGACAAAGGCTGTCGTGCAGGGTCCGGAGTCGGTCGCCCTGTGAGCTGGCACCTGTACCTCGGGATAGGGCATCTGGGGGCTCGTTGAGTTTGTCAGGGCGATACTTAATCTCGTAATTATAGGTGGAGAGCTCGATTCTCCACCGCAAGATTTTGTCATTTTTGATCTTGCCCTGCTGTGTGTTGTTGAACATGAAGGCTACCGACCGTTGGTCAGTGAGGAGAGTGAATCTCCTGCCGGCCAGGTAATGCCTCAAATGTCGCACAGCCTCAACGATAGCCTGGGCCTCCTTTTCGACGGATGAGTGCCGAATTTCGGAGGCATGGAGGGTGTGGGAAAAGAATGCCACGGGCCTGCCTGCCTGGTTGAGGGTGGCGGCAAGGACGACGTCCGATGCGTCGCTTTCTACTTGGAACGGAAGTGTTTCGTCTACAGCATGCATTCCAGCTTTGGCAATATCAGCTCTGATCCGGGCGAAGGCCTGTTGGGCCTCTGCCATCAGGGGGAAATGAGTGGGCTGTATGAGTGGGCGGGCCTTGTCCGTATAGTTTGGGACCCACAGAGCGTAATACGAGAAGAACCCCAGGCAGCGTTTGAGGGCCTTGAGGCAGTGGGGGAGGGGAAGCTCCATGAGGGGGCGCATGCGGTCGGGATCGGGCCCCATAACTCTGTTCTGGACCACGTAGCCGAGGATGGCTTAGCGGTTTGTACGGAACACACACTTCTCCTTGTTATACGTGAGGTTGAGGAGAGTGGCGGTGCGGAGAAATTTAGAGAGGTTGGCGTCATGGTCCTGCTGATTATGGCCGCAGATGGTCACATTGTCTAGGTGCGGAAACGTGGCCCGCATGCCGTACCGGTTGACCATTCGGTCCATCTCCCTTTGGAAGACCGAAACCCCATTGGTGACACCGAAGGGGACCCTAAGGAAATGATATAGCCGGCCGTCCGCCTCGAAGGCGGTGTATGGCCGGTCCGATTTACGCTGAGAAGACCCGGTACTGTGCAATCTGGTTAACCATGTCAGATATGCGTGTGAGGGGGTACGCGTCGAGCTGCGTGTACCTGTTGATGGTCTGGTTGTAGTCCATGACCATTCGATTTTTCTCCCCAGACTTGACCACTACCACTTGAGCTCTCCAGGGGCTGTTGCTGGCCTCGATGACTCCCTCCTGAAGCAGCCGCTGGACTTCGGACCTGATGAAGGCCTTATCCTGGGTGCTGTACCGTCTGCTCCTGGTGGCGATGGGTTTGCAATCTGGAGTTAGATTGGCAAAGAGGGAAGGAGGATCGACCTTTAGGGTCGCGAGGCCGCACACAGTGAGGGGTGGTAAGGTTCCGCCGAATTTAAGGGTCAGGCTCTGGAGGTTGCACTGAAAATCCAGGCCGATGATAAGTGCAGCGCAGAGGTTAGGGAGGACGTAGAGGCGAAAACCGCGGAACTCTATGCCTTGGACTGTGAGCATGACCGTGCAGTACCCCCGGATCGTTATGCGATGGGATCCGGAGGCCAGGGAGATACTTTGATTGGTAGGGTGTACCTTAAGGGAGCAGCGCCTTACCATATTTGGATGTAAAAGCTCTCAGTGCTCCCGGAGTTCAGTAGGCAGGAGGTCACGTGGCCGTTGACTTTCACGCTCATGGATGCATTGGTCAGAGTGTGGTCTGGACTGGTCGATTGCCATGGATGCGAGTCGTAGTTGATCGTCGGGTAGTGAGGCAGCCGCAGTGGTTTACCACACTCCCTAAATGTACTGCGTCAGTATGGTATCATAGTTGCACTGAGTCCTTCAAATACTTCACTCATGTTGCCATTTTTCCTTGACAGTCAATGTTGGAAAACTATTCCAACATGAAAACCTTACAGCTCAGTCTAATCTAATCATTGCCCAATGCATTTATCTATAAAAATTATTGTACAATTTTAGGAGCTTCGGCAGAAAATAAATTTGGGACCACTTATATTTATTTTAGAGAATAAGTCATATTTATATTTGACACATACAAGGACAACCTGTGCATTTAATGCCCCAACGTGATTAAAACATGCAGTAATATTCTGAGTTAATTTTGCACAATGTTAATTTTTTTAACAAATGAAATAGTAAGTGAGAATAACTTTAAACTATGCCTGCTGCTCTTGAAACTTGTGTGAAAATTCACCAAAATGATTTATATTGAAAGTAACAAAGCTTCATGAAAATATAATTTGAGTTGCCAGATCTTGAAATCACTGTGAGAGATGTGATGTGGCTAATTCCACAAAAACAGCAATTTTTCTCTTCCATAAAAACAGCAATTATTCTCAGATAAGAATTCCATCAAAATGGCAACTCCTTTACCTATCTAGCAGCAGTCTCCACTTCAAGTGCTTTCTCAAGAGCTCTAGGTGACGTGAGTACATCTTCCACCAGTAGTTTCCCCTCAACATTTCCTTCAAACCACAAACAAAGCATTGTTTTATTATATTGTCATAAAACTCATCAAAGTCACAAACAGCTCCATGTTCAGACATACTTGGACTAAGTCCACATGTTTTTTTAAAGCATTGGGTTGCAGCAATAAGGGGCGCGATCTACCCGCCACCTCCCGCTTACATATAGATAGAACATACTGGGCAGAAGGAGGCCATTCGGCCCATCGAGTCTGCACCGACCCACTTAAGCCCTCACTTCCACCCTATCCCCGTAACCCAATAACCCCTCCTAACATACTTTGGTTCTGTCTTCACAAATGAGGACACAAATCAGGGGCGGGGTTCTCCGACCCCCCGCGTGAATCCCGGCACCAGAGATTTGGCGGGGGCGGGAATCGCGCCGCGCCGGTTGGCGGGCCCCCCCCCCCCCGGCGATTCTCCGGCCCGGATGGGCCGAAGTCCCGCTGCTGGAATGCCTGACACACCGGCGTAGATTAAACCACCTCTCTTACCGGCAGGACAAGGTGACGCGGGCGGGGTCCTGGGGGGGGCGCGGGGCGATCTGGCCCCGGGGGGGGGTGCCCCCACGGTAGCCTGGCCCGCGATCGGGGCCCACCGATCCGCGGGCGGGCCTGTGCCATGGGGGCACTCTTTTCCTTCCGCCTTCGCCACGGTCTCCACCATGGCGGACGCGGAAGAGAACCCCTCCACTACGCATGCGTGGGGATGCCGTGAGCGGCCGCTGACGCTCCCGTGCATGCGCCGCCCGGCAATGTCATTTCCGCACCAGCTGGCGGGGCACCAAAGGCCTTTCCTGCCAGCTGGCGGGGTGGAAATCAGTCCGGCGCGGGCCTAGCCCCTCAAGGTTAGGGCTCGGCCCCTCAAGATGCGGAGGATTCTGCACCTTTGGGGCGGCGTGATGCCGGACTGATTTGCGCCGTTTTTGCCGTCGGTCGGCGGACATCGCGCCGATAATGGAGAATTTCGCCCCAGATCCCAGAAATGTTGGAGAATGAAAGGTTTAGTGAGAGGGAAGAACTGAGGGAGATCAACATTAGTAAAGAAATGGTGCTGGGAAAACTGATGGAATTGAAGGCGGATAAATCCCCAGGGCCTGAGAATCTGCATCCCAGAGTGCTGAAGGAGGTGGCTCTGGAAATAGTGGATGCATTGGCGGTCATCTTCCGGGATTCTATAGACTCTTGAACTGTCCCTGCAGATTGGATAGCTCACATCACTCCAACATTCAAAAAGGGAGGTAGAGAGAAAGCAGGGAATTATAGACCAGTAAGCCTAACATCGTTAGTAGGGAAAATGCTTGAATCCATTATCAAGGACTTTATAGCGGAACATTTAGAAAGTAGAGGCAGGATCAGTCAGAGTCAGCATGGATTTATGAAGGGAAAATCATGCTTGACAAATCTGTTGGAATTCCTTGAAGAGGTAACCAGTACAGTCGACAAGGGGGAGCCAGTCAATGTCGTATATTTGGACTTTCAGAAGGCGATTGACAAAGTCCCATATAAGAGATTATTGTGCAAAATTAAAGCACATGGGATTGGGGGAAACTGGTTGGCAGAGAGGAAACAAAGAGTAGGGATTAATGGGTCCTTTTCAAATTGGCAGGCAGTATCCAGTGGGATACCACAGGGATCAGTGCTGGGACCCCAGCTATTCACAATATATATTAATGATTTGGATGAGGGAACAAAATGTAACATCCCAAAGTCTGCAGATGATACCAAATTAGGTGGGAGGGTAAATTGTGACGAAGATGCAGGGATCCTACAGCAAGATCTGGACAGGTCCGGCGAGTGGGCAAACCAATGGCAGATGCAGTATAATTTGGATAAGTGTGAGGTTATTCATTTTAGAAGCAAGAACAGGAAGGCAGATTACTACCTGAATGGTTGAAAATTGGGAGAGGGGAGTGTGCAGAGGGACCTGGGTGTCCTTGTGCACCTTTCGCTGAAGGTAAGCATGCAGGTGCAGCAGGCGGTAAAGAAGGCTAATGATATGTTGGCCTTCATTGCAAGAGGTTTCGAGTATAGAAGCAGGGATGTGTTGCTGCAATTATATAGGGCCTTGGTGAGGCCACACCTGGAATATTGTGTGCAGATTTGGTCTCCTTCTCTGAGGAAGGTTGTTCTTGCTCTCGAGGGAGTGCAGCGAAGGTTTACCAGACTGATTCCAGGGATGGCGGGACTGTCATATGAGGAGAGATTGGCTAAGTTGGGATTGTTCTCACTGGAGTTCAGAAGAATGAGGGGGGATCTCATAGAGATTTATAAAATTCTAACTGGACTAGACAGGGTAGATGCAGGGAAGATGTTACTAATGATGGGTGTGTCCAGAACCAGGGGTCACACAGTCTGAGGATTCAGGGTAAACCATTTCGGACAGAGATAAGGAGACATTTCTTCACACAGTGGTGAGCCTGTGGAATTCATTACCACAGGAAGTAGTTGCTGCTAAAACTTTGAATATATTCAAGAGGCAGCTGGATATAGCAGTTGGGGAGAATGGGATCAAAGGCTATGGGGAGAAAGCAGGATTAGGCTATCGAGTTGGATGATCAGCCATGATCGTGATGAATGGAGGAGCAGGCTTGAAGGGCCAAAAGGCCTCCATATGCTCCTATCTTCTATGTATCTAACCTTTTTGGTCACTAAGGGCAATTTATCATGGCCAATCCGCCTAACCTGCACGTCTTTGGGCTGTGGGAGGAAACCGGAGCACCCGGAGGAAACCCACGCAGACACTGGGAGAATGTGCAGATTCCGCACAGACAGTGACCCAGCGGGGAATCGAACATTTGACCCTGGTGCTGAGAAGCCACAGTGTTATCCACTTGTGCTACCGTGCTGCTTGTACAGGGGCGCGACACAGCCATTAGATCCTGGGAGAACCCTCCGCCGGGAGGGATTCCAGTTAGCCATTACGCAGATCTCACGAGACGTCGCAATCTGGGTCCCACCCACAATGGTCCCCTAAAGAAAACAAAGTGCTGTTAGATAGTGGGGTTGTCCCGATGCTTGTAGCGCCAGGAGCGACTCCGCTAATCCCACCCAGAATAGACTCTATTTTGTTTTAGTTAGATCGCGCTCAAGGTTCTTGATCAATGAATATTTTGCAAACGGTTGCTTAATAAACCGAGCCACTCAATAAATATGTATTGCAAATGCATTGTCACAAAATAAAATTATTTTCTCGATACTCACTACAGCCGGATTTTGTTTGATAATCTGATTATGTTAATTGATGCCAACATGATGAAAAACATGTCAGGATTGTGGAAATAATAGGTAATCTATGCTTTCAAAGTAGAGGACTTACATCCAATTACTTTCAGAAATATTTAATATTGAGTTTTTGTTCTTCAGTCATTGGCAAAATGATCACCTGTATTTGGTTTGTCTTGAGAGCAACTGTTGTATATGATGCTTGAGTGCTGGTCTTCAGGGACCAATTGACCTTAGCAATAAAAATGCAGTCACACAAGACCAATTCCTCACTGCCTAATAAAATGATGCCCCATGCATTGAAACAATTTCTGACCTTACTAGAATGTCAGAATAACCTAAATATTGATAAAAATTACTCTAGTCTTATTTCCAGTTCCTCTCGAATACTCAGATCAAACAATAACAAAGGAATAAAAGAGATGTGATTCCTACAATGTGCTAATTTCATCGAGTGTTCAGTTGACGATATGCAATTACTATAGTCAACAATTACATTAGAATTCTTTGGGCCCACGTAGTTGATTATTTATTTTAAAAGTAATGCAGATGGTGTCATTATGAAGTTTACAGCAAGAATATTGGTTGTTTACTTTATTTTTCTATGTAAATTAAGGAACTTTACACTGAGCACTGAAATAAACAACATATGTTTGGAACTACTTATACTGCAATCGTGTAGTCTACAATTAACATTAAGTATCACTATTGATAAGGCAGCAAATGTATTAACCAGTAGAATAAGTCACTATAATTGTAACCTCTTTTATCTCTGCACCCTTTCGGTATCTATGCTGCTCTAAATCTGGCCTCTGAGCATCCCGATTTTAATCACTCATCTTTTGTGCTGTGCCTTCAGCTGCCAATAAATTTCCTCCCCAATCTTCTCCACCACTCTACCTCACTTTATTTTTCTGGGGAAATCCTTAAAATCTACCTTTTTAAAATTTATTCATGGGATGTGGACTTTGCTGGCTAGGCCAGCATGTATTTCCCTTCCCAATTGCCCTTGAGATGATGATGGCGAGCTGCTGTCTTGAACCACTGCAGTCATCCCTGAGGTGAGCGTAGTGCGATTTCCCCCCCCCCCCCCCCCCCCCACCACCATCACTGCAGTCATCCCTGAGGTGAGCGTAGTGCAACCCCCCCCCCACCCACTGGTCCACATCAATGGCTCCAAAGAGAAGATGGTCAATTGCTTTAAGTTCCTGGGGTCACCATCACCAACAGTCTGACAGTCTGTCCTGGTCCATTCACGTTGATGCAAATCATGAAAGCCCAACAACGTCTTTACTTCCTACGGAAGCTAAATAAATTCAGCATGTCTACTGCATTACAGCTTGATGTGGCATTACAGCTTGGTATGGCAAGATCGCAAGAAACTGCAGTGTGGTGAATCAGCCCAACACATCCCACAAACTTGCCATCCTCCCATTGATTTAATCTGCACCTCCCACTGCCTCAAGAAGGCAGACAGCATTGTCAGAGACCCTTCACACCCAGGCTTTGACTGCTTCCAGATCCTTCCATCAGGCAGAAGATACAGAAGTCTGAAAACCCGCACATCCAGACATGGGAACAGTTTCTTCCCCACAGCTACTAGACTCCTCAATAACTCTCCCTTGGACTGATCTGTTCCCTGTAAGAACACTATTCACGATGCCCTATGCTGCTTTTGTTCCACATTGTAATCAATCACTATTTGTTGATGTACCATTTGTCAATTTACTCTGTCGATTATTCTTTTGTCTACTATGTACGCTCCTTTGGCCGCAGAAAAATACTTTTCACTATACTTCAGTACATGTGACAATGAATATCAATCAATCAATCAAACCCACAATGTTGTGTAGTCGTCAGATACGACAGAGTGGCTTGCTTGTCTATTTACGGGTCAACCACACGGCTGTGGGTCTGGAATCACATATACGCAAAATCAGGTAAGGAGGGAAGTTTTCCTTCCCTGAAGGACATTACTGAAGTAGATGGGTTTTTACTGCATCATTCGACTTTTAATTGAATTTTCCACCGTCTGTACTGGCGGGGTTGGAACCCAGGTCCCCATAGGATTACACTTGATCTCTGGATTAAAAGTCCAATGCCAATACAATATTGAGCCAATGCCTCCCTCTTTTAACCTATTATCTCCTCATGACTAAATTTCAGATTTTGTCTGCACTCCAGTGAAGTACCGTGAGATGTTTAACTGCATTAAAGGTGCTGTTTAAATGCAATTGGTGGTAAATTTTGTCAGCCCTTCGTTTCAATTGCAAGACTACCCTTCAATTGTTTATACTTAAAGAATAAAGACTTAATTTTATCAATAGAACAATTATGAACTAAACTAATATGAATGAAATGTGTTGTGCATCTTAATTTAACTTTTTAAGTTGCATTTCAGAGGTGGAAAAACTAATGTATTTCATTGCCCTACATAAATTCCCTCCGTACAAAATATTTTTCTTATGGGTGGCAGTGGTTAATGTGTTATGTAATTTGGAATAACACAAGCTGCCACTTGATGTAGTTTTGAGTAAAAGATGCTCCAGATTTTGAAGGGAGTTCAATGTGTTTTATTGAACTATTAGCATAGTTCTCAATGGGTTTGACTCACTGCTAATCTAAATGTAGTAACTCAGTCTAACTGAACCAGCCTTGCTCTAAGCCATGTGCTGGGGTGTGGTGCTGAGGATACACCCTGTCTCACTCTGTAGATGGTGGTCTGTGGAAAGAGGAGGGGTGTGAGTGCCTCATCCCTTTTATAGTGAGATACCACCCCTGAGTGTCCTGACTGCTCATTGATCGTGTCTGATTCTATGTGTTCATTAGCTGCATGTTGGCATATCATGACAGTTAATGTGTTCAAGAAGAAAATAAATCCTTACCCATTAAAATAAGTTTTCAGTTCAGGAGCCATTCTGCTTTCAACGAGAAAACCACTGGGCCGGATTTTGTGCCTGTGTCTGCTACGAGCACCAACGGCCACATCGTTGCAAAATACTGCAAGAGTCAGAATCTTGCCACAGAACTCCTTTTTTGATTTTTCCCTGCCCCTTGCAGGTGACTTAATGTAAGAGAGGCTTTCCCCCTGTGCATGTCTGGGCTGGCGGGGGTGGGGGGGGGGAAGAGAGATGGAATTCTTTGTTTATCATCAAGGCTGCCTAATCTTGGGATTCCCGAGTTCTTCCGACCCCGCCTGCATGGAGGCGTGAGCCACATCTGCAGATTTTTGTTGCATCATGGTGACATCAGTCGACCAGCTGCACATCGCTTTTCTTTCCTTAGCCAGATCCCTGTGCAATAAAGAGAAACTCCACCAATTGTTTTTTTTTGGGTGTATTGCACAATCTGCCTAAGTACTAATTTGATCAGGAAAATAAAAGGAACACTAGCCTAATTCTAAATATAAATATGATTTTAAACACATGCCCTGAGCAGAGCTGACAGAAGGAAATGTTATCCCAATCCATTCAATGGAGGAGAAGAGGTCTGAGCAATTCTAATGGGGGCTGGGGGGAGCGGGGAGCGAGGGGGTAAGGTGGAATGAGTTGGGAGTAGTAGAGAACACAATTGAATGAAAAGTTCAGCTTTCTGATAGATGAGAAAGGCATAATCGAAGTGGATGTGGTGGAATTAGTGAAATACAAGAATATGGATGTTCAGAGGCCCATTGCAGATGAGGGCCATCTATGTTTTCCTATTATTGCTGGTTAACCTAATGTGCAATGGATAGTTCCAAGCCCATGGGTGTGGTGATATACATCACAGTAAGTACACAAAGGGTTAATGTACATACACTACACCGAGCTAGACACTAGAGGGAACACCAGAGACATGACACACAGACAGTCAACCAATAGGTCAGTAAGATAGGACACGACCAATGGGCATTCACGATACACACCGAGGTGACACTACCACAGGGGGGCATTACACAAACCCATATAAAAGAACAAATCCCACATGCTCAGTCGCTTTCCAGTGGAGACGCTCAGTGAGTACAGACACAGGGTTGATTGTACACCACTCCCACCACATGGATTGTAGCAGACTGGTTAGTCAGTCTGAGTAGCTGTAGCAGGATTAATAGTAGCGTTGAATCCAAGTAGGAGAATTGTTAATAGTTTAATAAACGTGTTAAAGCTATCTCCAAGTCTGAACCTTCCTTTGTCAGAATGCACATCAAGGAAGCAGCTTATGCTACGACAAGAGCATAACAAAACAATGGGTGCATAAAATTATAAAATTGCACAATAGACAGGATTTTCAAAACCTCATATAAAATTTCCTGGGAGGTTTTGTGGTTCATCAAAATGAGTTCATTGTCAAATTGTAGCTCATTGTCAAATTGTAGCAAGTCCATTGCCCAGCACCACTCTCAGGCAGTAATTCCAAAGTGTTACCCTGGGCTCATGCGTGATTGAATCAATACTTCTTCATTTGCTCCCTAAGCATTGGGGAATGTGATATTTGAGAGTTTTAAATCACTGTTGTTTCATGTAGGGTGGTAGAAACCTTAAAGCTGTTTATCAAACAGTTTTGCCCATGATATTTAAACGCAGCAACGTTTATTGTCATTCCATTATAGTACAATTCAGCTTTGCGTCCAATAGCTATTCATTCGCAAGTTCCTGACTTTTGGGTAATGGGAATGATAAATTGAGGCGAGCTACTGCTTGGAAGGAAGAGGGGACAAGTGAACTCTCTGTCTTTCCAGTAGCCTGTCACTTCAGAGGAACCTAATCAAAAATAGTTTGTCAAGATAACAGGAAATAGACTGTCTTAATTAGGTAATGCCGCATACTTCTGGGTGCTACCTGGTGAAAGAAAGTGGCTAAATGACCATCTTCAACACTGGCCTTCACAGAATTTGATTTATATTCCCATAGTAACTGTGCATATTACTGTTGAGTTGTTAAGTGCTCTCTGTAGCTTTTGTAAAGGAAAATTGAAAAAACATCAATTACTAAGCATTATTATTGATTTGGGAAATGTGTGGAGCTGTAGAAAACTACAAGGATTCATTTTATAAAAGAATAATGGTGCTGTGGAAACGGTTGTGAAACAGTACTATAATGACAAACCAATGATATCAAGAGGTGCAGGGCTTGAGAATATCACATGAGATCTCCTAGACCAACACTGAGCATGACATTTCCATGTTTCTGTCAGCTCAGCCATGTTCTATGTCATTTTATAGCTACCAAACAAAAAAAAATTGGAAGGGGTAGCCTCTGTAGAATCCAAATGTTCTGCTCAAGAGAATTGCTCAATAAACTGAAATAATCAGTATTTTGACCTCTGCTTAAAATGCCCTCCTTCATGTGGTGTGTTTTGACAAAAATTGGATTTTCAGCACTCAGCAGCAAAGAGATAAAATCAGATTGGCTGGCTGGATTCCAAAATAGGTGCAGCAGCACCAACACAGTCGGAAAACAACCCAAGTCGACCTTGTCCATGAAAAGATCCATTTTCTGAATCAATGGCTCCCAAATTGGGGTCCACAGGACATGGGGGCTCTACTGGAGCATTCCAGGGGGTCCGTGGCAGACAGGCACATTTGAAAAATTTGAAAGATTCTGTAGAGTTGCTTGTCCAATCAGAGGCAGGCTTCTGGAGAAGCCAGTCTCTGATTGGACAAGTGTGGACAGCGGAGTAATGGGAAGAGAGAGTTTCAGAATAGAACACAAAACGTGGGACCATCGAGCGCAGGGCCATCCAGTTTGTGGCCGTCATGCGAGGACCTCAGTGAAGGGCTGTCAGCACGAGCCTCGGAGGGAGCGTGGCTGTTTTTTTAGTGTGGGGGATAGGAGTGAGCAGGCCTCAGAGCAAAACAGGGGTAAGTGTGTGTGACAGAGGGGGTAGAATGTATTAGAGAGAGGGGTGAGTGTAAGACTTAATTTTTTTTAAATAGGGGGACTTTTTAGATTACCAACTCCCAAAGTGGGTACTACTTCCAAGGGTTTAAGTTAAGGGACAGTGGGAGAGTGGCTTGACCAGGGGATAATGTGAAGGAGCAAAGTAGCTGGTGAATGTATATATGATTGTGTGTATCTTCCTAATCTATGTATAAGTATAGCTGGAAAATACTTTGTTTATATATGATTTCTGTCCTCGCACCTCATTGGTGGCAAAAAAGGGGCATTGACATTGAGAATACTTGGGGTTTCCTGGTGCAATTGCGTGGTTAATAAATGTTCCATGACTTGAAAAGTTTGGGAAACCCTGTTCTAAATAATATTTCATATGCCTTTTTTTTTGGCAAATTAAACCTTAACAATGATTCTTAAACTTTCATCAACCTTCTCCAATTATTGACATAGTCCCAGCAGCACAATTTTCTTGGAAAGGCCAATGTCAGTCACTTTAGAAAAGAAAATGATTTAACATTACCCATGGTCGGACTATAATGTGCTAATAATACAACAAAAACAGACATGTAATTTATAAAATGGGCCAAAATCTGATAATCTCAGGGACCATGTAGACTTCCTAACGTTCAAGGACCCAGTTTGAAAGCCTGTGCTGGGCAGCAATGACAGATATTATGGGCCAGTGTTTAGAGAACACCAAAGTATATCATCGAGTTCACCTGACCCACAACTTTTAATAGATTTTGGTTATGGGGAGCACAAGGGCCCACTTTACAGGTGTGATGCAACAGAGATCGAAAGTATTTTTAAACAAAAACAATGTTTATTCTATGAATTCAGTTCACATTTTATAAACACACAGTAAACATCTTATCAACTACCAACACTGATACCCATCCCCCAAAGATACAGTACCCTATAGATAACCCTTAGTAACTTTCCTAACAACATCCATAAGCCAAAGACCCTTTTTAACAAAGAGGTTTGCATTCCTTACAGAAACAGGTATTACGTTGAAATCATCAAGTGATCTGGAGACATTCTTTAGCATGCACAGAGAGAGAGGCCAAAATACACCTCCTTGGTTTGAATGCAGCTCTCCAACTGAAAACGAAACTAAAACTTGAGCCGAAAACAGCTTCCAGCTCAAAACGAAAGTAAAAAGCAGAGCCAGAGCCCAGCTCCACCCACACAATGACATCACTGCAGCCACTTGAGAAGACAAACATTTCTTAGTGACATTCCCATGACACCTCGCCCCAAGAAAAAAAATAAAGCATCAACTTTAAGATGGTTTCATTATTCATCTTTTCACTTTCTTTTAAACAACATTGACAGTAAATCTACTTTTTTGTTTGCAAACATTTATAATAACATAGTCCATTTCAGTTATTTCTCCACTGACCCTGCTTCTCTTAATCACATGCATGACAAAGCATCGGCTATCACATTTTTGCATCCTGCCACATGTATTATTTTTAAATAAAATGGCTGTAACAATAAACTCCATTGAAACAGTCTTGCATTGTTATTCTGGAATTGGTCCAAAAATGTCAATGGATTATGATCAGTATATATAATTGTTTCAGACAAACTGCTAGTAATATAAATTTGAAAATGTTGCAAAGCAGCACCAAGCTCAAAGTCTCCTTCTCAATCGTTGAATACGTTTTCTGGTGCGTATTTAATTTCTTCGAAAAATAACCAATAGGCCGTTCTAGTCCTTCGGCATCGTCTTGTAAAAGCACCGCACCTACACCCACATCACTCGCATCAACAGACACATTGAATGGTTTTATATCATTTGGGATGGCCAACACAGGAGCAGTGGTTAACACAGCCTTCAGGCCGTCAAATGCATGTTGGCACTCTGCTGTCCACTGAAATTTACTACGCTTCTTTAGCAAGTCCGTCAGTGGAGCGACCACACTGCTAAAGTTCGGCACAAATTTCTGGTAAAATCCACTCATGCTAAGAAATCGCATTATTTCCCTTAGTGTCGAGGATATTGGAAATTCCCCAATAACTTTTGTTTACACATCCCGTGGGACCATTCAACCTGTCCAATTGTATGGCCAAGGAAAGTGACTTGGGCTTTTCCAAATTTACTTTTGGCTATGTTTACCACCAAACCCACCTCCTGAAGTTGATCAAATAACTCCATCAGATGCTTCAAATGTTCATTCCATGTCTGACTAAGAATTACCAGATTGTCGATGTATACCGCACAATTGGTAATCCTGAAACGACTTTGTTAGTTAACAGTTGAAATGTGGCGGGAGCGTTTTTCATGCCAAATGGCATAACTTTGATTGGTAGATACCATCTGGAGTCACAAAAGCTGAAATCTCCTTCGGCCTTTCGGATAAAGTGCCTGCCAGCAACCTTTAAGTAAATCCAGTTTGGAAATAAAAGCTGATTGTCTCACCTTCTCAATGCAATCCTTCAAACATGGGATACGATAAGAGTCCATTCTTGTAACTGCATTAACCTTTCTATAGTCCATACAACCGTTGGGTTCCCTCCGGTTTTGGTACCATCACCATGGGTGAACTCCATTGGCTGCAACCCACTTCAATTATGCCATTTTTAAGCATACTTTCAATTTCCTTGTTAACCTGTGCCAATTTTAAAGGGTTAAGTCAATATGGATGTTGTTTAATTGGAACAGCATTTCCCACATCTACATCATGTATAGCCATTTTAGTACTTCCCAACTTATCTCCACAAACTTGCCCATGTGATATCAATAACTCTTTCAGGTCAGTTCGTTTTTCCTCTGGATGGTAACTCAACAATTTATCCCAATTTTTAAGAACATCCTCGTTTTTCAATTTAATTTGAGGGATGTCAAATTTAAAGTCAACTGGATTTGGTACTTCACTTTGAGTTAGAATTATTAAAACCTCATCCTTCTGCTCTCCTTCCCTTTCAAAGTACCTTTTAAGCATATTCATGACACACTCGGTGAGCTTTCCTTCTATCTGGTGTTCTTACCACATAATTCACCTCACTTAATTTCCTTTCATTCTGATAAGATACACAAAACCTTGCTTCTAAAGGTTCACCTACCATGGTAACAAGACTAATATTTTATCTGGACTGGCAAAACTACAAACCTTTGCTTTCTTGTCTGCTACCCATTTTATCACATGTTGTGCAACCTTTAAATGTTGTCCAGCCAATTCCCCTGCTCTATTTAATCGTTCCCTAAAATTTGACACGCAATACAATAATGTAAGTTCCGACTGCTCATTCACCAATTTTTCCATAATCAATTTAAGTCGTCCTCTTTCCTCATGACCAAAAATTAGTTCAAAAGGACTGAATTTGGTTGACTCATTAGGTGCATCCCTAATTGCAAACATGGAATGGAATTCCATGATCCCAATCCTCTGGATAATCTTGACAATAAACCCTCAACATTGTCTTTCATGTCTGATGCCACCTTGCTAATGTTCCCTGCGATTCTGGATGGTACGCAGTTGATTTAAATTGTTTTACTCCTAAACTATCCATAACTTCTTTGAATAACCTTGAGGTAAAAGTTGATCCTTGATCCAATTGTATTTCTGTTGTTAGCCCATATTTCGTAAAGAATTCAAGTAACTCCTCCACAATCTTTCTATCTGTAATATTGCATACTGGAGTGGCCTCTGGAAATCTAGTACTCACATCCATTATAGTCAAAAAGTATTGATTGCCACTTTTTGTTTAAGGAAACGGTCCTACGCAATCAATTAAGACCCTTGTAAAAGGTTCTTCAAATTCAGGAATGGGTATTAAGAGCACTGGTTTTATCACTGCTTAAGGTTTCCCTATCATTTGACATGTGTGACATGATCAACAAAATGTAACTACATCTTTATATAGCCCAGGCCAATAAAGATGTTTTTGTATTTTAGCTCGAGTTTTCCTTACTCCCAAATGACCTCCCACAGGTACCTCATGTTCTACACGCAACACCGCCTTTGTATACCCTACCGGCAATACCACTTGATGAACATCTGCCCACTTTTCATCTGCCTGCTTATGTAAAGGTCTTCATTTTCTCATCAAGACATCACTTTTACGTTCATAACATTCTGATATACACTCAGATTCCTCTTCCATGTATGCTTTCTGAAACATCCGTTTTATTTCTATATCTTTCTGTTGTAACTACACCAATTTTCTTGAACTAAAAATATCCGCCTCATCCTGAACCTATTCTTTTCCAACCATCTGATAAAAAATCATTTCGATAATTGAATTTCAACTTTATCTTCACTCTTTGATTTCTCCTCTTGGCTTAACCTGTGACTTTGTGACCTTGTTACTACACAATAAGGAAAAATCCCAGGATGTTCGTCCTTCAACACTTCAGTTGTCTGATTTTCCACCGGCTTATCAACCACCTGCGATCCGGCTATCATTACCAAAGATAAGCTGTATTCCTGGACAAGATAGTTTCTCTATTACTCCTACTACCACTTCACCACTCTTCACTGGACTTTCCAACCTTAGCTTGTATAATGGAAGACTACTCTTCTCACCCTGAATTCCATATATTACCACCTTTTCTGGCAATATTCCTCCCAAATTACATAACTCCTCATCTCTTACCATCAAAGATTGACTAGCTCCCATATCTCTTAAAACTGTGACTTTACTTACTCCTCCCGGTACACCTGAGCAAACTTTACCCACACAAGTAAATTTGTGAAAGAGATCTGGCCCATTCTTATCAATCACCTATTGATCAGGCTGTACAATGTTTTGCACCTCCGTCGCTTCACTTCGGCTTTCTTTTACCAACCCCACTGACTTGGCCTGTTTTATCACATCAGCCTTCCCGGTGCTTTTCTTCAACCACCAACACTATGACTTTACATGGCCTAGTTTATTACAGAGAAAACATTTGAAACTTTTCATTTCTCTTCCACCCTCTTGGATTTTTTTTTAAATCTGAGGTACACTTTCCTTATTATCTTCCATCAGATCTCCTTTACCTCTACCACTTGAGTATTTCGCTTTTCCCCAGTTTCTATCCCTCACAGGCTGAAACTGATGTCTGAAAATAAACTTTGATTGATGAACTAATTCATAATCATCTGCCATTTCTGCTGCTAACTTCAGTTTTAACCCTCTGCTCTTCCACATGAGTTCTCACTACATCAGGAATTGAATTTTTAAACTCCTCCAAAAGTATAATTTCTCAGAGAAAGTCATACGTTTGGTCTATTTTCAAAGCCCTTATCCACCTATCAAAATTACTCTGTTTGATCCTTTCAAACTCCATGTATGTTTGACCAGGTTTTTTCCTTAAATTCCAAACCTTTGTTTGAAGGCTTCAGACACCAGTTCATATGCACCTAAGATGGACTTTTTCACCTCCTCATGCGTTCCCAGATACCTCCTCTGATAGCGATGCAAACACTTCACTAGCCCTACCTAGCAGCTTTGTTTGAGTCAGTAATACCCACATGTCCTGTGGCCATTTCATTTGTTCAGCTACCTTCTCAAATGATGAAATGAAAAAGGCTTCTACCTCCTTCTCATCAAACCTTGGCAATGCTTGCACATAATTAAATAGTTCTCCACCAAGCCTTCGACTATGACGCTCTTTCTCTTCATCCGCATCACTATCCTCAAACTGTATGTTTCCCTTTACATCTGCCAATTTTAACTGACTGTCATGTTTCATGCCCATTTTCTGAAGTTCAAACTCTCTCACTTTTTCCCTTTCCTTACACTCTTTTTCTTTATCCTCTCTATCTCTTTCTCTCTCTTTCTCTTTTT
Source organism: Scyliorhinus torazame (assembly GCF_047496885.1). Classification (NCBI taxonomy): domain Eukaryota; kingdom Metazoa; phylum Chordata; class Chondrichthyes; order Carcharhiniformes; family Scyliorhinidae; genus Scyliorhinus; species Scyliorhinus torazame. Next base: position 91,817,370 of record NC_092714.1, on the reverse strand, counting down.
CTCTCTATCTCTTCTCTCTCTTTTTCTTTTTCCCTGATCTGTACCTCCCTTTCTCTTGTTGTTCTGCGAGGGCTATTCTTTCTTTTTTCTTCATTTCGTATTCAAGCTGCTTTAATTCTTTTTCATGTTCAAGTTGTTTAACCTGTAATGGAATTTTTGCCGTTTCTAATGAGTCAGAAACTTGTAGCTCAGGCAATTTTAAATGCTCAGCTACCACCGTAAGTACCTCTTCTTTTCGTATGCTGTCAGGTAATGTTAACTGCAATGTTTTTTGCCAAATCTAAATGCCTTTTTTTAGTCTCTGTTCGTAAGGTACTGCATGTACCCTCCTCCACCCTCAAACTTCCGAGCCTCCGAAAGAGCCATTGTCCACAACACACTCCCTACTTAAACTGTAATACCACACCTGAAAAGCAAACACAAATATGCCCTCCCCTCACTGTCTTTAAGTTCACTAAGCCAACCAATCACAAAAGATAGACTTTTACTCCACGAGGCCCCAATTTATTATGGGCCAGTGTTTAGAGAACACCAAAGTATATCATGGAGTTCACCTGACGCACAACGTTTAATAGATTTTGGTTATGGGAGCACAAGTGCCCACTTTACAGGTGTGATGCAACAGAGATCTAAAGTATTTTTAAACAAACAATGTTGATTCTAAGAATCCAGTCAACATTTTATAAACACAGTAAACATCTTATCAACTACTAACACTGATTAAACCCCCCCCCCCAAAGATACAGTACTCTATAGGTAACCCTTAGTAACTTTCCTAACACATCCAAAAGCCAAAGACCCTTTTTAACAAAGACATTAGGTTTGCATTCCTTACAGAAAGATATATTACTTTGAAATCATCAAGTTATCTGGAGACATTCTTGAGCATGCAGAGAGAGAGGCCAAAATACACCTCCTTGGTTTGAATGCAGCTCTCAAACTGTAAACAAAACTAAAACTCAGAGCCAAATATAGCTTCCAGCTCAAAACGAAAGTAAAAAAGCAGAGCCAGAGCCCAGCTCCACCCACACAATGACATCACTGCAGCCACTTGAGAAGACAAACATTTCTTATCGTGACATTCCCATGACACAGAGTAACTAGGACTTAAGTGTTCAAGGTGATACATGATACTAAGTTAATTAACTCAATTTCACTGTCATTTAGATAAGAATATAATGCAAATATGATTTGATCTTAAAGCAAAAATGACAGGTCCATGAGCATGCATGTTATTTAAATTGTTCACAGATGTCCTGACTTGTGTTGAAAATGACTAGGTCCCAGCATGCAATGGAAGAATAAACAAGATATTATGAAAGGCTTAAGTGTCCGCATTTCTAGCCCTGCAGTACCACCTTTACTGCAGTGTTGTGTACTCTGAAGTTATGGGTCAGTGTTGTGCATTTCAGTAATAACATTTGAGATGGGAGCAGCTAACATTTTGATGAAACAACTTAGTCAGAGGCCTCTGACAATGTAATTGACCTTCTGAAATGTTCCAAGATAAAGTAAACTTCATCAAATGAATATATGTGGAACGTCCATGTGTGACTTCATGTTCCCTCAACCAATATCTGTGAAGGTTTCTTTCTGAATTCCTAAGATGCTGATTCTCATTCAAAGTTAATACTTCAGATGTTTCGATCATCTTAATTTGTTTTCTTGCCATGTCGGATTCACAAAAAGAAATGATGAATATGGGGTAACACAATTTGCAGTTCACTATTCGGTGTTGTTTAAAATAATTGCATTCATTTTTGTAATTGATTATCTTGTTGATATCATGAAATGTTATACCAGCGAGCCAAAAGTTTGTTGAGAGTTTTGTTGAACATAATTTGAATTTCCTTTTGAAGACTTGAACGTAGAATTAGTTCTACCAATCTTTTGAGATAATGGAATGTGACCTTCCTATGTTACCAAAAATATGACTATTTTAAATTATATCTAGATTTTTCAAACTCTGTAATCAGGGTCGGGGCAGGGTGAAAGAAGAAACCAGTTGTTTCACCAACATATTTAATCTTATCACCGATGAGGTTGTGACTATGTTGAGAAAATTATGTTGGTGCTAATACGTTCATAAGATATAGGAGCAGAGTTAGGTCATTTGGCCCATTGAGTCTGCTCCGCCATTGTATCATGGCTGATATGTTCCTCATCTGTTACCTACAATGTTACAGACCAAGAGCTGGATTGCAAAATCAGCCAGAGCATCTCCTCCCTAGAACACACGACCCAGGAGCAGGAGTAGGCAATTTAGCCTCCCGAGCCGAAACACCTTCAATGTGATCATGGCTGATCCCATCCTGGCCTCAACTCCACCGTCCTGCCCGTTCTCCATAACCCTTCAACCCAATTAAAAATCTGTCTAACTCCTCTCAAATTTATTCACTGTCCCTGCATCCATGCACTCTGGGATAGCGAATTCCGCAGATTCACAACCCTTTGAGAGAAGCAGTTTCTCCTCAAATCTTTTTAAATTTCCTACCTCTTACTCTAAGATTATGACCCCTCGTTTTAGCATGCCCCAGAAGAGAAAGCATCTGATCCACGTCTACTTTATCCATACCATTTAGCATCTTGTATACCTCGATTTGAGCTCCTCTCATTCTTCCAATCTCTGGAGAGTATAGGCCTAAACTGTTCACTCTCTCTTTATGCAACAAGTCCCTTAGCTCTGGAATCAATCTAGTCAACCTCCTCTGAACTGCCTCCATTGCCACTATATCTTTCCTCACATAAAGGGACCAAAACTGTTCACAATACTCCAGGTGTGGTCTTACAATGCCTTGTATAGTTGCATCAACACTTCCTTACCTTGTATACTCAATGCCTTTTGCTATAAATGCCAACATTCCATTTGCCTTCCTTATTATCGACTTCACTTGCATGCTCGTTTTCTGTGACTCATGCACAAGGACACCCAGATCCCTCTGCATGGAGCACCCCGAAGTGTCTCCCCATTTAGACAATAAATTGTCTTTCCATTTTTTCGACCGAAATGCATGACCTCACACATATCCACGTTAAACTCCATCTGCCACATTTTGGCGCATTCTCTCAACCTATCTATATCCATTTGTAAGATTCTTATTTCCTCATTGCAACTTCCTATCCCACCTATTTTTGTGTCATATGCGAATTAGGCTATAGAACCTTCGATCCCTGTATCCACGTCATTAATATAGATTGTATATAGCTGGGGCCCAAGGACCTGTGGCACCCCACTTAGATCTTGCCATCCAGAAATGACCCATTTATCCCGACTCCCTGTCTCTTGTCCGTCAGCCAGTCCTAATACTTTCCTATCAATCCTTTGCACAGGAGCATGAAATTTAATGTTGCAAACAGAAATGAATTTGTAATGTCAAGCTGATGTGGTTCCTCAACCTTGCTCTTAGTTATTTGCACAACCTACATCAGTCATGTTGGTACTGACATTTATCAACTAGTGCAAATGAACTTGAATTGAACTGTGACAAATTGGTCTCTGGAAATAGAAGTTACATTTAAAGCATCTTTGGCACTCCCACCCTGTTACACATGGTGCTGCGTTTATGATTGATATGACCAAAATTCTGATGTATTAAGTGACGTGGGTGAAAGGTCAATCACCTTAGTGTAGAATATATCTGAAAGGAACAGGGGATGAGATGGGATAAATCAAGAAGCAGTGATAGGTGATACAAGATTTGTATTTCAAAAGCCAATAGATTCCAACAGGAATTAAGACGTTTTAATATTTATCAAAACTGTTTGTAACACTGAACAAATCAAAGAATGTAAAAATAACAATACAGCCCAGGAACAATCCCTTCGGCCTTCCAAGCCTGTACCGGTCATGATACCAACCTTGGCCAAAACCCTCAGCACTTCCTTGTGCCATATCCGTCTATACCCATCCTATCCATGTGTTTGTCAAGATGCCTTTTGAATGCCGTTAATGTATCTGCTTCCACAACCTCCACTGGCAACGCGTTCCAGGCACTGACCACCCTCTGCCTAAAAAACCTGTCTCGCACATCTCAAAACTTTGCTCCAAGGACCTTAAAACTATTACCCCTGGTGACTGACCCCTCCACCCTGGGAAAGAGTGCCTGCCCATACGCTCTATCCATGGCCCTCATAATCTTGTAGATCTCTATCAGGTCACCCCTCAACCTCCGTCTTTCTAATGAAAACAGTCCGAGTCTATTCAGCCTCTCCACTAGGCTAACACTCTCCAGACCAGGCAACATCCTGGTAAACCTACTTTGCACCCACATCAAAGCCTAGTCATGTGGGAGTACCTTTAAGAAATGGGTGTTTAAGAAATGTACCTTTAAGAAATCACTGTTTATCAGTGATGTCAGAGCTGGGCTGTCTGTCAGCTTTTTACTTTCATTTTAGGCTGTTTGCTGCAGGGTGTGTTTTAGTTTCGTTTTCAGAGCTGGATAGCTGCAGTCACAGCCAGAAGGGGTATTCGGAACATAGAACATACAGTGCAGAAGGAGGCCATTCGGCCCATCGAGTCTGCACCGACCCACTTAAGCCCTCACTTCCACCCTATCCCAATAACCCTCCTAACCTTTTTGGACACTAAGGGCAATTTAGCATGGCCAATCCACCTAACCTGCACGTCTTTGGACTGTGGGAGGAAACCGGAGCACCCGGAGGAAACCCACGCAGACACTGGGCCCGGACAGACAATGATCCAGCGGGGAATTGAACCTGGGACCCTGGCGCTGTGAAGCCACTGTGTTACCGTGCTGCCCAAGTCTCTCTCTTGGTCTATTAGTTTCTCTCTATGTAATCTAAAAACTGTAAATTGATCCTTTGGTGATGTAAAACTAATAACTGCTCTCAGTAGTGACTTTAACCTGATGTGCTTCTGTTTAAAGGTTTTGTTTAAGTCTTGTGGATGTTAAAAGGACAGCTTAAGGATTACTTAGTGTTGTATTCTTTGGGGATTGTATTTGGATTAATGGTTGCTAAGATGTTCACTGTATGTTTTACAAAGGTTAACTTGAGTTCATAGAATAAACATTGTTTTGCTTTAAAAAATACTTTTCCATTTCTGTTATACCACACCTTAGAGTGGGCCGTGTGCTCCCCATACCACAATCTATTAAACGTTGTGGGTCAAGTGAACTCCATGATACACTTTGGGGTTCTCTAGACCGTGGCCCATAACAGCCTCCGCATTTTTCTGGTAGTTTGGCGACCAGAATTGCGCGCAATATTCCAAGTGCGGCCTTACCAAGGTTCTATACAACTGTAGCATGACTTGCCAGTTTTTATACTCAATGACCCCTCCAATGAAGGCAAGCATTCCGTATGCTTTCTTGACTACCTTGTCCAGTTGTGTTGCCACCTTCAAAGATCTGTAGACATGCACGCCTAGATCTCTCTGACTTTCTATATTCTGAAGAGTTTTACCATTTACGATATATTTACCCTCTGTTAGACCTACCAAAATGCATAACCTCACATTTGTCCGGATTAAACTCCATTTGCCATTTCTCTGCCCAAGTCTCCAACCTACCTATGTCCTACTGTATCTTCTGACAATCCTCAACACTATCTGCCACTCACCAACCTTGGTGTCATCCGCGAACTTACTAATTAGACCAGCTACATTTTCCTCCCAATCGTTGATGTACACCACAAACAACAGAGGCCCAAGCACTGATCCCTGTGGAACACCACTAGTCACACCTTCCATTCAGAAAAACATCTTCCTACTGCTGCCCTTGCCTTCTGTGACCAAGCTAGTTCTGTATTCATCTTACCATCTCACCTCTGATCCCATGTGACTTCACCTTTTGTACCAGTCTGCCATGAGGCACCTTGTCAAAGGCTTTACTGAAGTCCATGTAAACAACATCCACCGCCCTCTCCTCATCAATCATCTTCGTCACCTCCTCAAAAAACTCGATCAAGTTAGTGAGGCTCGACCTCCCCTTCACAAAACCGTGCTGCCTATCGCTTATGAGTATCCAAATCCTGTCCAAAGGTATAAATCCTGTTCCTGAGAATTCTCTCCAATAATTTACCTATTACCCACGTGTGGCTCACCAACCTATAGTTTCCAGGATTATCCCTGCTACCTTTCTTAAACAGTGGTACCACATTAGCTATTCTCCAGTCCTCTCAGATCTCACCTGCAGCCAATGTGGATACAAAGATGTCAGTCAAGGCCCCAGCAATTTCCTCCCTTGGTTCCCTCAGTATTCTGGGATAAATCCCATCTGGCTCAGGAGACTTATCTACCATAATATCTTTTAAAAGACCCAATACTGTCTCTTTTTGACATTAACATAATCCAGACTGTCTACACACCCTACCCAAGAATCAACTTCCACAAAGTCCTTTTCTTTAGTGAACACTGATGCAAATCGAGCAGCGTATGTGGTGAGAAAACAAGAGTGAACATATCAGGTCTGTGACTGTTTTCAGATTAATCACTCTGCTTTTGTCTCTACAGATGCTAGCTGACCTAAGTATTTCCAGTGTTTTCTACTTTTATTTCAAATTTCTAACATCTGCAATATTTCACTTTTAACATCTGAGGTAAGATGAGTCAGAACATGCATTGCTGCAATACATTTTGATTTTAACATGTTAAAATGAACAAAAATGGTCATCAGAAGGTATTCTTAGTTTTTTGACTTTATCAGACCTATGAAAATTAATCATCCTGAAATCAATGTATCCATTACTTGCAGACATACTGTAGCAATGATGTCATAGAGTCATGGAGGTCTACAGTACAGAAAAGATTCTTCAACCAATAGCATCTACGCTGGTCAAAACCAACTTCCTAAGTATTCTAATTCCATTTTCCAACATTTGTCCCGTAGCTTTTTATGCCTTGGCGACACAAATGCACATCTAAATACTTAAAAGTTATGAGGGTCTCTGCCTCAACCATTCTTTCAGGCAGTGAGTTCCAGACTCACCACCAACTGGCTGAAAACCCTTTTTCTCACATCCACTCCAGACCTCCTGCCCTTTACCTTAACTCTGTGCCCCCCTAGCTTTGATCCCTCCACCAAGGGGAAAAGTTTCTTCCTGTCGACTCTATCGATGTCCCTCCTAATGTTACATATCTCAATCATGCCCCCCTCAGTCTCCTCTGCTCCAAGGAAAACAAAGCCAGTCTATCCAATCTGTCTTTTTAAACTAAAACTCTCCAGCCCACGCAACATACTGGTAAATCTCCTCTTTCCAGTGCTCTCACATCCCTCCTGTAATGTGGATTCCAGAACTGCTCTAGCTGTGGCCTAACCAACGTTTTACACAGTTCCAACATAATCTCCTTGGTCTTAAACTCTATGCCTTGGCTAAGAAAGGCTAATATGCCTTCTTAACCACCATATCTACCTGCTCTTCTACCTTAAGGGTGTGTACATGCACATCAAGGTCCCTCTGATCCGCGGTGCTTCTTGGGTGTCTTGCTGTTCATCATATATTCCCATGCTTTGTTTGCCCTGCCCAAGTCATCACCTCACACTTATCCAGATAATAATCTTTATTAGTGTCACAAGGAGGCTTACATCAACACTGCAATGAAGTTACTGTGAAAAACCCCGAGTCGCCATACTCCGGTGCCTGTTCGGGTTCACTGAGGAAGAATTCAGAATGTCCAATTCACCTAACAAGCACGTCTTTCGGGACTTGTGGGAGGAACTGGAGCACCCAGAGGAAACTCACGCAGATACGGGGAAAACATGAAGACTCCGCACAGACAGTGACCCAAGCTGGGAATCGAATTGGGACCCTGTGGTAAACCACAGTATTCTATTGTATTGTATTGTTACATGCCTGGGCTTGTCCCTGCTGGCACCGCCTGTGGCTCCTCCCCTCGGGCTCATGTATAAAGGTGGCTGGTCTCCACCTCTGATCCAGGTCAGGATCAGAGGCCAGGAGGCTTTCTCTTTAGTGCATTAAAGCTTCAGTTACGTTCACCACTCGTCGTGTGTTCATTGATGGCTTATCAATTTAATACACTAAACATCTAATATGAATTCATCACTCAAAACTGATCACCTGGAGCCAGACCCACAGGCAGCCGACGCCACTGCAACTCTCGAGCACTGGCTAAGCTGCTTCGAAGCGTACCTTGGATCCTTCACCAAAGACTTCACTGACCTCCAAAAGAAGCAGATCCTCCATGCGGGTGAGCCCACAAGTCAGTCTTCTCATCAGGGACGCCCCCTCATATACGGAGGCGATAATGCTGCTGAAGTTAACATGCTATGTTAAGTCTGTGAACGACGTGTATGCTAGGCACCTTCTTGCCACGAGACGATAACGCCCTGGGGAGTCACTAGCAGAATTCCTGCGTACCAGACCTGTGACTTCCAGGCAGTATCGGCTACCCAACACGCGGAGCTGCTGGTCAGGGACGCTTATGTCGCGGGCATGAAATCGAGCTACACCCGCCAGCGATTGCTAGAAGGGGGTACACCCGCCCTCCCAGAGACAGTGCAGCTCTCAAGCCCGCTGGAGGTGGCCTACCAGAACATGGAGGCCTACACCTCCGACCGCGCGGCGACCTCATGGGCGCCACCATCATCCGACCCGGGTGTGGCGCAAGCCTGTGCCGCGCAGCAGCCCGCCAATGCCGGAAGCCCGAAGTGCTACTTTTGCGGCCAGGGTAATCATCCCGGACAACGCTGCCCTGCACGGAATACGATTTGCAACGCGTGTGGGAGGAGGGGCCACTTTGCGAAAGCCTGCCAGGCCCGATCTCTCCCTAAAGTTTCTAGGCCCAGCAGCGCTACCTGCTGCCTGTCGGGGCCGCCCCCAGCTGTCGGGCCACCCGCCATGTGCGACACGTGGGCACCGCCATCTTCGATTTCGGCCGCAACATGCGACCCATGGGGGCCGCCATCTTTAATGCCATTTTGTACTTCACCCGCCACGTGCGACCCACGGGACACACCATCTTTGATGCCATCTATGATGCCACCCGCCACGGGTGACCCATGGGGGCCGCCATCTTGGGACCACTCCGCAGACTCCCGGGAGCCCTGCTCACCTGATCGTATGCTGGCCGCCGCTACCTCCGACCAGCCTACCTATCACCTTCCGAAGCTCGCCTCCATCACGCTCGACCAGTCCCGGCCTCATCACCTCACAAAATCGACGATGACTGTCCGGATCAAAAGGCACGAGACGGCCTGCCTTTACGACTCCGGGAGCACAGACCACTTCATACACCCAGATACGATGAGGCGCTGCTCCCTCCCAATCTTACCCGCGACCCAGAAAATCTCCCTGGCTTCTGGATCACATGCAATAGAAACCCGGGGATACTGTGTCGCGACCCTTACTGTACAAGGCGTAGAGTACACTAACTTCAAACTCTATGTCCTTCCCCATCTCTGCGCTGCCCTATTACTGGGGCTGGACTTCCAGTGCCACCAAAGAGACTCTTCATGTGTGTATGTTTGCCTTCCCCAGGAAGTCCACCTCCGGGGTCTCGCTCCCGTCCTGGCTGATAGTCCCAGGGCCCGTCCAACTCCGGAAGCATGCGAGGAGTCATAAATCAGATCCCCTCGTCGAGAAGGTCATGCTCCTCCATGCCAATCCACAATATGCCTACGTGGCACATCAGGACGGGCGACAGGACACAGTCTCCCTTCGGGATTTGGCACCTGCAGGTTCCCCAGCGACCATCACCACCAACCCAGCCCATACACCGCCCCCTCCCCCTCCACCGACTCAAAAACTGGGTGAAGAAGTGGACAACACGCTCCCGGATGCACAGGTCTCGACACGGGTGCCCACACCACAGCCGGGACTGAGACGAAGACGGCGGAAGGTCAAAGTCCCCAACAGACTTGATCTTTAAGCCCACTTCACCCCCGCTGGACTCTTTTTATTTTAACAGGGGGTGCATGTGGTAAACCACTATATTGTATTGTATTGATACATGCCTGGGCTTGTCCTTGCTGGCTCTGCCTGTAGCTCCTCCCCTGGGCTCATGTATAAAGGTGACTGGTCTCCTCCGCCTCTGATCCAGTTTGGGATCAGAGGCCAGGAGGCTTTCTGTTTAGTGTATTAAAGCCTCAGTTACGTTCAACACTCGTTGTGTGTTCATTGATGGCATATCAGAACCTGGCGCTGTGAAGCAACAGTGCTAACCACTGCTACCATGCCACCCATTGAATTCCATTTGTCACTGACTAACCCTTCTGACCAAGCTGCCCATATCCTCCTCACTATTTACCAACCCACCAATTTACGTAACATCCGAAAACTTGCTGATCAATCCTCCTACATTCACGTCTAATTCACTTATATAAATTACGAAGAGCATTGGCCCCAACACTGATCACTGCGGTAACCCACTGGACACAGGCTTCCAATCAGATAACCACCCCTTGATCTTAACTCTCTGCTTCCTGCCACTCAGCCAATTCTAGATCCAATTTGCCAAATTTCCTTGGATCCCATGGGTTCTTACATTCGCTTTATGTCTCCCATGTGGGACCTTATCAAAAGCCTTGCTGAAGTCTAAGTAGACTACTTCAAATGCATTTCCCTCATATACACACCTGGTCACCTTTTGAAAAATTCAGTCAAGTTGATCAGACATGATATCCCTTTAACAAAACTATGCTGACTATTCTTGATTAATTGCTATCTCTCCATATACAGATTAATTCTGTCTCTCAGAATTGCTTCCAATAGTTTCCTCCATGGAGGTTAGACTGACTGGCCTGTAGTTTCCTGGTTTAATCTTTCCTCCCTTCTTGAATAATGGTGCCACATTGGCTATCTTCAAGTCCTCTGGCACCTCTCCTGTGACCAGAGTGGAATTGAAAATTGCCAATGGCCTTGCTATTTCCTCCCTTGCCTCACTCAACAGACTGGGATATATTTAATCTGACCTGAGGGTTTATCTATTTTTACGCCTGCCAGACCACTGTGGTTCTTAATGGACCCTACTTTTTCCCGAGTTATCCTTTTACCCTGAATGTACTTGTAAAACAACTTAAGGTTTTTCTTTATTTTACCTGCCAGTATTCCTTCATGTCGCCTTTTTGCTCTCCGAACTTCCATTTTAAGTTCCCTCTTGCACATTCTATTTGCCTCTCGGGCTTCGACTGTTTCGAGCTCTTGATATCTGCTATAAGCCTCCCTTTTTCTCTTGATCCAATGCTGTAAATCCCTTGATATCCAGCATTAACTGGATTTTTTGATCCCACCCTTTTTCTTGATTGGAACATGTTGGCTCTGTACTCTCCCCATTTCCTTCTTGAATGTGTCCTACTGTTTTGTCACAGATTCACTTAAAAATGTCTACTCCCAGTCCTCTCTGGTCAAATCACCCTTGATTTTATTAAAATCGGCTTTTCCTCAGTTTAGAACTTTGATTTCAGGCCCATCCTTGTCCTTTTCCATAATAATCTTGAATCTAACGGAGTTATGATCGCTGACTGCAAAATGCTCTCCCACTAATTCTTCAACCACTTGCCCGGCTTTGTTATCTAAATTAAGTCGAGGACCTTCTACCCCACCGCAACAAAATGCAGATAATATTCAGGTGATGAGGACAAATAATCCCAAATTAACAACCCCCTATCAAATCCTTGACACCCTTCTCTGACACATCTAATGTAGGATGGCTGATTGATGACCACGGTAAAATAATTTAGAGTTCTTGATGTCTGTTAACATTCAGGGCGATGGGCCAAGTGCTGGCAAATGGAATTAGGTGGGCAGGTCAGGTGTTTTTCATGCGTTAGTGCAGACTTGATGGGCTGAAGGACCTCTTCTGTGCTGTATTATTATTCTATGAATCTGTGATGCTAATGGAGTTCTGGATGAGAATTAGACAGTGGCTATGGATGGGAGGGCCTCACAATGTATTGGCTGAGAATTAAGTGAGACCTGATTTAATTGGCTCTATTTTTATAAGGAAGAAGAATATTAAGAGCATGTGGAAACTCTGCAGTATCCTCTTACAATGTACAATAATTGCCAGGGCAAGTAGGAACTCTACTGCTGTTGCTTGCTATATATTGTGGTGTGAAGTTATGGAGTGAAGCTGTGGCAAGCCAACTTGGAGGAATAACATTTGCAAAAGATTTAATTGGTGATGGCTTCAAATCAGGGACTGCTGCAACTGACATTGTTTGTCTTCTAACAATGTTTGAATGATTGGATGAAAGATGCAGTTTCTAAAAGTTTTGAACAGTTAATCACCATATAAGCCTTGGATAGCTGACATTTGTTGGCCTATTGTAAATACAAAACAACAGTCCAACAGTTATATGGATTCAGTGTTACGATCCAGAAAGCAGAAACAGAGACCCCAGGTGGTATGACAATGCTTATGAACAGTGGGTCACTTTTGAACATTTTGATGTTCATGCTGTCCTTTCATAAACAAATTATCCTGTGCCAAAACTGAGCGATAGTTGTGGAACAACAACCGGAAGTGTGTCTCAGTCAGACCAGGTATTAGTGAGAATGTTTCCACCAGAGATCCCTGAGAATCTCCTGCCAATTTTCTCCCTTGTGACATTATTGGAGCACCAAGCAGGAGTTGCAATGGATTCCTGAAAGGTCGAAGAGCCCTTGTGGTAATGAGTGCAACGGTATTGACTGACGTCACTGCACAAATAAATTACGCAGTGTTTTGGACATTCCACATGACAATTTCTGACCGTTTGGATCGCAGACACATTGTGGAATTGTATACCAGTTGTGTTTCATATTTCACAGGTTCTGGGATGTAGTCAGTTTTATACCTAGTGGAGAATATTTTGTGCAGTAATGTAATTACATGTAATGCTTGGCAATCATTTTAAATGGTACCTGATTAAACTTTTTGGACATCCCGGACAAATGGAGTTGGCTGTTCCTCATTATCATCTCCCTGATTACTATCTATGACAACTTTGTCAACCACGTGGGTTCTTCCACATGGCCTATTTTTGGGTTTTGCAACTTCTGTAAGTCTTGCCAAAGCCAGATTGTGCATCACAGCATGTCAAAATTATTCAGTCGGCCCTTGAAGGGGAGTACTTCAATTATCTTTCTGACCAGTCTAGGCACAAGGTGCTTGTGATTTAAGAATCAAATTTAAAGCTTAATTATGACTAAAGCCTCTCTGTTGTGCTCTTCAATATTATCCCTTGTAAAGGACAATCATGGTTAAAGATTCCCCCAAAAAGACAGATGTACACATTTGGAATGCTAAACTGCTGTAGAATAAGACATAGAGGTTCGAATCCACCCCCCCCCACCCCACTCTCACGCTGTGTGGGAGAAACGCCGGGGCGCTGCGCGAGTCCTGCCACGCTGCCCCGACACCCGCATGCGATACCCCCACCCCCCCCAAACCGGCGTGGCACGAATCACGGCTGGCCGCTGGGAGAATCACCGCTTGCTGTTGGTAATGGGCGAGCGGTGATTCTCCGGCCCGAATGGGCCGAGCGGCCTGCCCAACACAACAGGTTCCCGCCGGCGCCATCCACACCTGGTCGCTGCCGGCGGGAACAGCGTGGGCACGCTGTGGGGGGGTGAGGGGGGTTCCTGCACCGGGGGGGGCTCAAAAGGGGTCTGGCCCGTGATCGGTGCCCACAGATCAGCGGGCCGGCCTCTCTGAAGGAGGACCTCCTTTCCTCCGCTGCCCCGCAAGATCCATCCGACATTTTCTTGCGGGACAGCTGCGGGGAGGACGGCAAACGCGCATGCGCGGGTGATGTTATTTACGTGGCGCTGGTCATGTCATTTACGCGGCGCCGCTTTTACGCGGCGCCAAGGCCCGGCGTGCGTAAATGACGATGTGCCGCTCCTCGCCCCCGGGGGCGGGAGAATAGGGGGCTGGGAACGGCCTCCGACGCGGGAGTGAAACTCTCCGGTTTTCACTCCGGCGTCGGGACTTAGTCTCCCGATGGGAGAATTGCGCCCAGAATTCCCTGCAGAAGGCTCTCCCAGTCTACTGTTGCAGAAGTGAAATGATAGCTGTCATGATTTGCACTCATGCACATAATGAGATACAGTCAGGTAGTGACAGACACTCCAGACACCCAGTACAGCCGATCAACACACAGGACAGAACACAACCAATAACCAGGCAGAACACTAGAGAGGCGTTTCCCACTATAAAACACACAAGGCATCAGCACTCTGCCTCTTTCCACTGGTGACAACTGTAGTGACAATCAGGGTGTATATAACAGTTAGCACCTGCTACACGTGGCTCAGAGCTAGTCTGGTCTAGATTAGTAGAGTGTAAACCCACAGCAAGCTGTGTGCACTGCTCCAGAAGGTCAACAAGACGTATTGAACTAACGTCTAAGTTTGTTGTCTACTTTACAGTACAACTGCATCCAGTTGCAGTCCGTGTTACCCCAGGTTCAATAACACGACAGTAGCCACAGGATTTCTTTTTCCAATTAAGGGGCAATTAGCGTGGCCAATTCATCTATCCTGCACGTCTTTCAGTTGTGGGGGGTGACATGGACAGTGACTTGGGGCTGGGATCGAACCCGGGTCCGCAGCGCCTTGAGGCAGCAGTACCAACCATTGCACCACCATGCCCCTAGGTAGCCACAAGAATATCTGCCATGGTCGGTTTAAATTGGGATCACCCTTTAGTAGTGCCACTTTTGTTCCCAACCTGACAGCTGCTAATTGACTGCCAAAGCTCTCTCCACAGCAATTAAGGGGCATCCTCATGAAACCAATTATTGTTAACCCCCTGTGGCACGTTCTAACCCATAAATAGTTGGACTTACTGGGCACAATTCCTGCAAAATATTCGCAGTTAATTTGTGGTGGGTTTATCAGGGAGTTTCCCATCAGCACTGTCAGCGAGTTCCGCACCGCTATTCATTGACACTGAGTCAGTTTTTGGGACCCTCGGGAGTTTCTCACCGGTTTATCCCACTTAGAATTTATTTTAGCACTGGGGAGCTGAACTCCGATTGGGCCGCCATTTTGAAAGGGTGCCTCGATCTCAAAGTGAGCTTGTGGGTCCCCCACAGCCCCCCCCCCCCCCCTCCAGCCAAGTGAGGGCACCCTCCTTTGGGGTCCCGGGGGTCCTCCCTCTTCAGGCCACTTCAAACCGCCTTACAGCACTCCTCCCTTCCACGACCCTCACCCATCACCCCTCCAACTTCCCAGAGGCCCCTACTTACCTGCCCTGCACTCCCCCACCCTTCAAACCCCGCTCCACCTACACTTCTTGAGCATGGCACCCCTCAGCCCCGACCCTTGGCAGTGCCACCCTTGCACTTCGGCACCCTTGCTCTGCCACCCTGGCACCCAGACAGTACTCCTGCTGGCTTGGCAGTGCCATCCTGGCACCTTGGCTGTGCCAGGGTGGCAGTGTGAAATTGCCAGCTGGGCAGTGCGAAGGTTCCCATGTTCCAGGGGGAGGAGCAGCGGCCCATCCTGCACTGTCCCTGACCACCCAGGGGTCTCAGATGGCCCGGGCGACCCCCCCCCAGGTGCCATTCCACCTGGTCCACATTTGTGTGGACCAGCACTGATCAGCGCCCAGCTGCATCCTCCCTGGGGAGGCCAGAGAATTAATGGAGGCTGGTGGATCCCAGGGAGGTGGGTTGGAAGTAGGTTTACGACGTACTTCCGCGAGCATCATTTGGTCCCGTCCATTTTGGGCAGAGTTCCAACTCCGACGTCTCAAGGGTCTTCGGTGAATCTTGCAAGGTCTAGAGGGTGTTGGGAGGTCCGCTGGAGGCCTCTCCTGGAATTCTCTGGATGCATTGTGCTCCAGTTTGAGCACAAAACAGCAAGAGAATCACGTCCTTCCTGGCCGTAAAACCAAAAGTTTAGTCATGCATGGGATGTGGGCTTTGCTAGTTAGGCCAGCAGTTGTGGCCATGCTTAATTGAAAAGGTGGCAGGATGAGCTGCCTTCTTGAACTGCTGCAGTCCATGTGGTGTGTTAATACACACACACTTTTGTTGGGGCAGAAGTTCCAGAATTTTGACCCAGGTTAGGATGGTGAGTGGCTTGGAGGGGAACTCCATTTGGTGGTGCCATGTATCTTCTGCCCTTGACCTTCCAGATAGGATTGGTCATGGCTTTCTTTTGTTCATGGGATGTGGGCATCACAGACTATGCCAGCATTTATTGTCCATCCCTAATTACTGTTGAGGGGGAAGTTAAGAGAGAGCCACATTGCTGTGGTCTGGAGTCACATGTAGGCCAGACCAGGTGAGGATAGCAGATTTCCTTGCCTAAATTACATGAGTCAACCAGATGGATTTTTACGACAATCGACAATGGTTTCATGGTCATCACTGGACTTTAATTTCCAGATTTTTATTGAATTCAAATTTCACCATCTGCAGCGGCGGGATTTGAACCTGGGTCACCAGAGCATTACTCTGGGTGTCTGGTTTACAAGTCCAGGTGACAATAACTCTACGCCACAGCCACCGCCTCCCCCGTTTGAAAGGTGCTGCCAAAAGAGTCTTGGTGAGATCCTACTGTGCATCTTGTAGTTGGTACACACTGCTGCCACTGTGCATTGGTGGTAGAGGGAGTGAGTGTTTGTGGATGAGGTGCCAATCAAGTTGGCTGCTTTGTCATGGATGGTATCCAGCTTCTTGAATGTTATTAGAACTGCACTCACCCAGGCAAGGGTAGAATATGGCGCGAGTCTCCTGAAAAATTTCCAAGTGCTGTAGCGAGTGCGAATTGCCACCTGTTTCCCGGCACTAGGTCCAACGAGGCCGGTAACACTATTCAACATTAATTGGTGCACTTAACGGGGCCTCACGGGCTTCCCGCCCCGATGCCAGCTCGCCAGCTGATTTGCCAGGACCACGTTTGCCAGCCCATCGCTAACAACACCGAGCAGCACTTCGGCTGTACTTGCTCAGTCAAACCCAGTCAGCTCACAACAATGGCCCCAAGATTCGGGGATGATGACCTTGTGGAGACTCCTGGACGCGGTGGAGGCCTGGAGGCATGCCCTGTTACCCCGAGGGTCCAGGAGGGTGAGCCACAATGCAGCCAGTGCTGTCTGGGCCGAGATGGCGGTAAGCAGTCAGCTCGGACAGAGTGACCAGGAGGACTGGCCTCCAGTGTCGGAAGAAGGTCAATGACCTACACTGGGCAGCCAGAGTGAGTAGACACCAATGTCTCATCCCCAAATCCCCCCAAAGGAGCATTCCCCCAGGCGACCCCCAACTCTCCCTCCATCCTCCCCCCCCCCCCTTTCAGCACTCTCCACCCATCCCTTCAACCCTCCCTCCACCCCAATCCTCCCTTCACAGCCCCCCCACACCCCCACCACCAACAACAACTCTGAACCACACGTGTGGCTAACGATGTCCCCCCAGGAAAAACTCCCATAATTGGCGGGAGAGTATCCAGACTGGCGGTGGGATGCCGGACTTGAGAACTCGCCTCCTTCGAGAATTGGGCCCTGGAGATGACCGGTGTTGCGGAGGCTCGTCGACACCACAGAGGTGAGAAACCAACGGGCCCCACCGGAGTCAAACATGAGTAGTGATTGCCTTACTGACTGACCCATCCGTGCCACTGACCACATGTCCATTTTTCTGCAGGTCCTCCAGCCGACGGTGATGGCCCATCCCGGACGATTCCCACTCCTGACTCCGAGAAGAACACACACCTCAAATGTTCGTGGTCAGGTTTCTGGGGCACAATCTGGTGAGCACCACACTGCTGCTAAAATGCATCTGGTGGAGGGAGGAACCCACAGGTGAGACAGCAATCAGAGGCCCAGGATCCAGCTGGTTCCCAGCCTGACAGTGCGTCCTTGGAACAGAGTTTCCCAGAGCTGATGGAGACAATAGAGAGCGGCCGGGATATTAAGAGGGAGATGTCAGCAACACTCCAGCAGATCCATAGCCGATTGTAGGAATCCCTGAGGTTACGGGCGCAGAAGTCAACACTGATAGGACAGCAAGTGCAGTGGAGAGCCTGGTACACAACGTCAGCACCATGAGTTAAGGTGTCCATGTTAAGTAATGGGTTAAGAGACATTGCAATTAGTTGTCACATTTATGTTAAGTACCATTAATTGACACTGATATGTAAAGGGGCTTCAGGCGGCCTCTGCCAGGTGGTGTGTTGTTAAGAGTTTTGTGCAGAGGCTGTGGAAGTGAAATAAATGGTGTTTGGTGAAAAGGAACAAGAACTTTAGACTCTTCCTATCACAGCAACTAAAATGTCTAACAATTGGTAGCAGAGGATGATTGCTGCGTAAATGTGAAGGGTTGAAAGATACAACTTTTCCAGATCAAACCAAGGAGTGAGTGAGAAAGAAAAAAGGGATATATGGCTGAACCAAGGATAAAGATGGCTGGATATGACTATCCTCCCTTATTTTCTGAAATGGAATCGTACGACCAATGGAGAAGTGCAGTAGTTATGTGGACTAAGGTAACTGCTTTGGGAAAGAGAAAACAAGGTATGGCATTGGCTCTTTCTCTACCATATAGAATCATAGAATAGAATCATAGAAGTTTACAGCATGGAAACAGGCCCTTCGGCCCAACCAGTCCATGCCGCCCAGTTTTTACCATTAAGCTAGTCCCAGTTGCCCGCACTTGGCCCATAACCCTCTATACCCATCTTACCCATGTAACTATCTAAATGCTTTTTAAAAGACACAATTGTACCCGCCTCTACTACTACCTCTGGCAGCCCATTCCAGACACTCACTACCCTCTGAGTGAAGAAATTGCCCCTCTGGGCCCTTCTGAATCTCTCCCCTCTCACCTTAAACCTATGCCCTCTAGTTTTAGACTCCCCTATCTTTGGGAAAAGATGTTGACTATCTACCTTATCTATGCCCCTCATTATTTTATAGACCTCTATAAGATCACCCCTAAGCCTCCTACGCTCCAGGGAAAAAAGTCCCAGTCTATCCAGCCTCTCCTTATAACTCAAACCATCAAGTCCCGGCAACATCCTAGTAAATCTTTTCTGCACTCTTTCTAGTTTAATAATATCCTTTCTATAATAGGGTGACCAGAACTGCACACAGTATTCCAAGTGTGGCCGTACCAATGTCTTGTACAACTTCAACAAGACGTCCCAACTCCTGTATTCAATGTTCTGACCAATGAAACCAAGCATGCCGAATGCCTTCTTCACCACCCTGTCCACCTGCGACTCCACCTTCAAGGAGCTATGAACCTGTACTCCTAGATCTCTTTGGCAGTCAAATCCGAAACAAAGTGCTTTCTGAGCTGGAATTGGAAGAGTTAGACTCAGAAGAAGGTCTGGAGACTTTATTACGTTATATGGATAAGATTTATAAGAAAGATGACTTGTTAAGTGCGTATGAAGCATGGTCGGATTTTGATAAGTTCCGGAAAATGGAGGATATCTCCATGGAAGACTATATAATGGCATTTGGCAGACTATATAAAAGGCTGCAGAAACACAATCTGGAATTTCCACAGTCTGTGTTGGCCTTTAAATTACTTGACTGTGCTAGAATGAGCAACCTGGATAGGCTCCTGGTTTTGACAGGAGTTCAGTTTACTGATAAGGATACCTTATTCGAACAGATGACAAAAGTTTTACAAAGGTTTCTGGGGAAACATTCGATTCCAATGGCTGTGATGACCCAAATAGGTCAGCCTGCAATAAGGCAGAATATGGAAGATACACTAGTAACAGGATGGCGAAATCGTATGGCTACGAACAGGGCTCAAGACTATATACGGAGACCGAGACAAGGAAATTATGAAGACAGAAACCCAGTTAGAACCTACAATAGCAAGATGAACCCCAGAAATGCACGGGGCACGATAAATCGATGTTTTCAATGTGACGCTCAGTACCATTATGTTTTCAACTGTCTAACTCATTATGATAGTGTTTGAAGCGACACATGACATGGAAGAGTCAGAAGTGGAAAAAGATAGTGACCAGAAAGAAGGCATTGTCCTATTGACAAGCAGGTTTACGCCGGTAATGAGGGTGTTGGTTGCAGAATCCTTCAACTGTGCTGTATTGGACAGCAGCTGCACGTCTACTGTGTGTGGAATTGACTGGTTAAAATGTTACCTGGAGTCTTTGAATGCTGAAAATCGTAACAAGGTTAAGGAATTTGAAAGTTCCACAAATTTCAGGTTTGGGGATGATAATACTCTGGAGTCGCTGAAAAGAATGGTGATCCCTTGCAATATTGCCAGAGTGAATCATTTCATTAGCACGGATGTTGTATCAAGTGAGATCCCTTTGCTTCTGAGCAGACCGTCGATGAAGAAAGCACACATGAAACTGGATATGGAACAGGATAAGGCAACAGTTTTTGGAAAGACTGTGGACTTACAATTTACACAGTCAGAACACTATTGTATTCCATTACTGACAAATAATTTTTCAAGTAGAGTGGTTAAGGATGTGTTAATGGAAGTTGAAAATGGGACTTTAGCTGATAAAAAGCTTGTGGTATTAAAACTGCACAGGCAATTTGCACATCCGTCCCCTCGGAGGCTGAAACATTTATTAAAGGATGCAGGGGTAAGGGATGACGACTGTACTAAACTGATAGAACAGGTTAGTGACCGCTGTGAAGTTTGTAGGAAGTACAGAAGGACACCACGACCGAAAGCAACCCTACCTTTGGCCAGGGATTTTTACGACATTGTGGCCATGGACCTTAAGATCTGGGATAAAGCAAATAATATATTTATTTTGCATTTTGTAGATTTAGCAACCAGATTTAGTCAATCAACGATTGTACGAAGTAAAGAAAAGAGAGTAATTCTGGATCAAATCGTGGAAAAATGGATAGGGACAGGAATGGGTCCACCGGCAAAATTCCTTACGGACAATGGGGGAGAATTTGCTCATGATGAGTTTAGGGATGTGTTTGAAGACATGAATATCACAGTTATGAATACGGCTGCAGAAAGCCCATTTAGTAATGGGGTCTGTGAAAGAAATCATGCTGTCATCGATGACATGCTTTGGAAAATTTTGGCAGATCGACCAAATTGCAGGCTAAATTCAGCTCTAGCATGGGTAGTACATGCAAAGAATTAATTGCAGATGGTTGGGGGCTATAATCCTTATCAATTAGTGTTTGGTAGAAATCCTAAAATTCCGTCTATTTTGGATGGCCAGCCTCCAGCTTGGGAGGGGACTACAATTAGCTCTGGTTTTGCTGAACATTTAAATGCATGACATAGCAGTACAAAAGCTTTTTTGGAAGCAGAAGTCTCTGAAAGAATTCGCAAAGCTTTAAGACATAACATACGGCCATCAGATGCCGTTTTTCAGCAAGGAGGCATGGTATACTATAAGAGAGACAATTCTAATGAATGGAAAGGCCCAGGGAAGATCATAGGCATAGATGGCAAAACAATTATTTTGCAACATGGTAATCAAACTGTTAGGGTACATTCATCAATGATAATGGGTACAGATTACAAATTTTCAAATTTAGACAGAGCAGACAGACATGACGAGGAACCAGAGTCATCTGGTATGCATGTGTTACAGAACTATGAAGACCAATCAACTGATATCGACAGGGTTTCTGTGGAGGAACACAACACTTCTGGTGAATTAGAACAGGCCACTTTTCCGAAAGGGCAACTGCCAACTGCTAAAAGTTGGTACAAAAGTGACATACTTGTCTGAAGGGTCTAGTCAATGGAAGGAGGCAACTGTTATTAGTAGAGCAGGGAAGGCCACTGGAAAGTATAAACATTGGTTGAATGTACAGCATTCAGGGGAAGGAGTCAGACAATGGATTGGGAAAATGGAGGGCACAGAAACGCAGTGCTAGTTTAGATAGTACATCGGATAGTGAACAGGTCTACAGGAAAAGGTCGAGAACTATTGAAAGGACATCCCACAGCAGAAGGGAAAGATCAAGCAGTAGCAGTACAGAACGAGATACCAGGCGGGAGAGGGGACGTAGTTTGTCAAGATCTCGGAACATGAGTAAGACTACGAATACTAATAGGAGTAGAAGCCCACATGCACGTGAGATTTTGGTGGCTTCAAATAAATTAGATGAAAAAGCTATTAAAGAAGCAAAACAGCAAGAATTGCATAGTTGGAGTGAATTTGGGGTATACATGGAAGTACCGGATAGGGGACAAAGAGCTCTATCCCACAGATGGATTTGCACGGAAAAGGTTCTTCCAGATGGAACTTATAAGGCAAAGGCCAGGCTTGTGGCAAGGGGATTTGAAGAAAACTTAGAAGATCAGGATTTAAGGGTAGATTCACCTACAGCAGGAAAGGTTATTTTAAAGATCTTCTTGGCCCTTTTAGCTACAAAGGCATGGGAATGCAAATCTATAGATATAAAAGCTGCCTTTTTGCAGGGGCATCAGCTCCAGAGAGACATTTTTCTCCGTCCTAAAGAAGCAGCTAACACAGAAGGGGTACTCTGGAAGTTGAACAAATGTGTATATGGATTAAATGATGCATCTAGAGTCTGGTATTTTTCGGTAAGGTCAGTTTTGTTAAAGTTAGGCTGTTGCTAGTTGAAAGCAGATCCTGCAATGTTTTACTGGCACAATAAAGGAAAGCTTTCTGGCATTTTTATGATGCATGTCGATGATTTTTTGTGGGGTGGTACGAGTGATTTTGAAGCTATTGTAATCTCTGGTTTGAGGAAAGAATTCCGGGTTGGAAGTCAAGCTTCCAGTGCATTTAAATATATTGGACTGGAAATTGGACAGACTCAGTTAGGGGCAACTTTACGTCAGCAATCTCATTTGGAAAGCATCATCCCAATAGCAATTAGTCGTGGCCAAGGTTCACAAAAAGACGCAATGTTTTCAAAGATAGAAAAAGAGCAACTGCGAAGTTTAATTGGGCAACTGAACTGGTTAGGTAGACAGCCTAGACAGCCGTGAGTTTTGATGTCTTAGAGTTGAGTACAAAAATGAATGATCCCAAAGTTGAAGACATAATAAGAGCAAATAAAGCGTTGGCCAAACTAAAAATGCAGGAGTGTGTTTTGAAGTTCCCGGTTATAGGTGACCTTAAGCACTTGAAACTCATAGTTTATAGTGATGCGTCCAATGCAGATTTATGTGATGGGGTTTCAAGCGCAGGAGGTTTTATAATTTTCCTTTTGGGGAACAATGGTAAATGTTGCCCGCTTGTGTGGGAAACATAGAAAATAAAGAGAGTGGTAAAAAGCACTTTGGCAGCTGAGACGTTAAGCCTTGTAGAGGCGGTGGATATGGCCTTTTATATAAGTATGATGTTGACACAAATTTTGGGATTAGTGGATTTGGTTAATATACCTATTGACTGTCACATTGACAATAAATCCCTGTGGGAAAATGTGCACTCTACATAAAGTGTCAATGAAAAGAGGTTACAGATAGACATCGCAAGTTTGAAGCAAATATTGGACAGAGGGGAAATAACAAAAATTAAATGGGTTGACAGGAGCTATCAACTGTCAGACTGTTTTAGGAAAAGAGGGGTGAGTTCATAGAAACTTTTGGATATTATTAATGAAGGGCGCTTGTTTCTGTGACTTTTTTTTTCATTCTCGTCCAAAAAAAAAAAGAGGGGGGAAACCATGTGTGTGTTTTTGAGTTTCTTGAAATTTTGTTTTCAACTAATTTTTTTTTTTTTCTCCAAGGAAGGGGAGACTGTTAAGTAATGGGTTAAGAGACATTGCAATTAGTTGTCTCATTTATGTTAAGCATCCATTAATTGACACTGATATGTAAAGGGGCTTCCGGTGGCCTCTGTCAGGTGGTGTGTTGTTAAGAGTTTTGAGCAGAGGCTGTGGAAGTGAAATAATGGTGTTTGGTGAAAAGGAACAAGAACTTTAGACTCTTCCTATCACAGCAACTAAAATGTCTAACAGTCCAATGTGTCATGCAGTTCGTGACGGCCATGGCTGAGGGTCTCTGCAGAATGTCCCCTCATTGGGGGATGTCAATCAGTACCAGGCCAGCCTTGATGAGGTTCTGAGGGACATGCCTGCTTTCAGATGGCAGCTTCAGACTGCGGAGCTTATCCCAGTCGCAGGTGGGCATGGCTGAGGTGGGGTTGTGTCCCAGTCACTGAGGAGCATCGCCGAGGGTGTCAACACAATGATGCAGACCATGGAGAACCGCCAGGGGATGATGCAGCGGCAGCCGGGTCTCAAACCAGCTGCCCCTTCATCTCAATGTAACCCCAGGGCCCCATGGGCAGCGACCGGGAGGAGGAGGCGCTGAGTGCCAAGCCGGACACTTCCCATGGAGTGGCGAAGGTGACCACCAGCTCCCCCGAGTGCGGCCCTTTTGATGAGGCTGCATTTCGAGGTCAGCATCTGGGACAGGGTGGCATGGCTGTGCATGTGCCCCCGCCAAGAGAGCCGGGGCCCTCCGGCCCCAGAGGATGCCCACCAGGGGCATCGAAGGTCACGACATGAGGTAGGGAGCTGGCAGCCTCCACTTCAGATGTGCATCCTGGGGAAATACCTAGACGTAGTGGTAGAGCTAGCAGGGCCAAGCACGTTGAGGATCACTGAGGGCACCGGGGGAGGAGGTTGGGGAGGGGTAGATAGTGGGTGGCGAGGGTGGATGGGGTTTGGGGGCATGGCACCATCGGGTGTGGGGTATTGAACAACACATAAACACCTTTTTGCTCAACCAGTATGATGCCTCTGTCACTTCCTTACGCAATGTGGGCTGACCGCCGGATCCTTTGCCCATCTCTCGAAGCATTTCCCCCTCCCCCTCCCTGTGGTGCTCACCCACCCACCAGCCATGGCCATGTATCCGGAGTTGTGTCCATCCTCTGGGTGTTTGGATGTTGCGTGTGTGCTGTTGCCTCCTGCATTGTTAAAGCCCGGTGTCCAGGTATCAGGGTATGATTGGGATGCTAGGCAATGAGTCCCACATGCTACATTACCCACCCACCCATGGGAATCCACTTGCGATGTGTGAAGTGCTCGCTTCACCACAATTGCCAATTCCCTATTGGCAACAGCCTTCAGCTGTGCAATAATGTACTTCAATAACAAAGCTGTTTTAAAGGGGAAAACGTATTAAAATTGGAACAAGCCTTTGAAGCTTTGGAGTTGGAAATTGTCAAAATAATGAATACCAAATGCAGTCATATGAAATTCCTCTCTCTCTTAACTGAACCGCTAAATGTATTATAGAACCAGCAAGTGTATCATACTTTAGAGGTTTAAATGCAACCCCCCTCCCCCCACATCTGCAGCATCCACAGGCATACTAATTAGCCACGTCTTACTGACCAATACCAATACTATAAGATTAGATTTGCTAAAACTCCATTCTCCAAACACTTATGATCTTTAGATTGCACAATGTTCTGCATAAACAGATAAGAAGAGATGATTGTTGGAGAAACAGTTGGTTGTGGCCATTTATCTCCTGGCTGTTCTTAATTTTCACCTATTATGGACCATATATCTACGTTTGTCTATTTCAATTGCTTCTAATGCTTTGCTCAATGTTATCAAAACTGAATGGTGTCTCCAATGAGAAGTTCTTAGATATTAATGAACTTGACAGCTATTAAACCTTTACTCTCTTAACCGCATCCAGCAGCATTTCAGTAAAACACACGAAAAATAAGATAAAATAGATTTTTTTAAAAAATATTCAGTTTAAACAAACATACCATGGAAAGACGGTGGTCTAGTACAAATGTCCTGAACTAGAATGTGGAGTTGCCGGCGTTGGACTGGGGTGAGCACAGTCAGAAGTCTTACAACACCGAGATTAAAGTCCAACAGGTTTGTTTCAAATCACTAGCTTTCGGAGCACTGCTCCTTCCTCAGGTGAATGAAGAGGTGGGTTCCAGAAACATATTTCTATACAAAGTCAAAGATGCAAGACGATACAGGCCTAGGCTAATGCTCTGGGGGCTTTGGTTCAAATCCCACCACAGCAGCTGGTGAAATTTAATTTCAATTAATGGATCTAGAATTGAAAGCTAACTGTCAGTAATGGTGCCATGAAGCTATCACCGATTGTCATATAAAACTTGTAATGACTTAGGCCAGGCCTTTGAGATTGACCGATTAGAATAAGAGTTCCCTGATTAGTGGCCCAATCAGGGAACTCCTTTCTGTGTATATAACAGGGAGTGTCAGATCCTCTGCACTCCCGGTGTAGCCAGCAGACGGAATGGTCATGGTTGTTCAGCTGTTGGGTTTGTAAATAAAAGGAATACTGGTGACGGGACTTCTGCCTCCGTGGACCTATTACAAAACCCATCTTGTTTACTAATCCTTTAGGAAAGGTTATCTGCCACCCTTACCTGTGACTCTGGACCCACGGCAATGGGGTTGACTCTTAACAGTCTTCTGAAATGGCCAGGCAAGCCACTCAGTTGTACAAAACTGCTATAGATAAAAGTCCCGCAAGACAAGCTTACTAGGTGATTTGGACATTCTGAATTCACCCTCTGTGTACCCGAACAGGCATCGGAATGTGGCGACTAGGGGCTTTTCATGGTAACTTTGTTGCAGTATAAATGTAAGCCTTGTGACAATAATAGAGATTAGGTTAGATATCAGATGGACTGTAGCAGTTCAAGAAGGTGTCTCACTTCTCGAGAAATTGGGGATCAGCAACACATGCCACCAACACCCACATCCCATGAATTTATTTTAAAATCTGTTACGAATATAAGGGCGTTGTTCCAATTTGTAAAGCCAATTTGTTTAATTGATGTGTGACTGCCGGTCATGAGTTACATTCTTAGCATGGTGGCCAAGCATTATCCCCTGTTAATATGGGAGATTTATGCATAATTCAAAACTGCACTTGGCTGAGTAAGTTTTCAGTTGGCATTTAATAGCACAGATTTATACTGGGGAGTTGGAGGAAAAACAAAATTTATCCCTGATTGACTATTTAAAAGTAACAATTCAACATTTTTAAAAAATAGGTTTTCCCTACCAAATGATGCAGTTGTTACAAGTAGTTGTCCTGAGCTGTATCTATAGTTGAGCTACATTTTTCTTGTTGTTTTGAGAACAGGGACTCTCCTGTACACTAACAAATACTGTCATTTGTTATGATGAATGAATGCTTTTAATGTAACTGGCCAAATCCAGTTTTGCAAACAACTGTGTGAAGGACTAATTTATCAGCTTCAAGTATTCAAATCTAATAATATGTCAGTGTGCTGTACAATATCATTTTCTCTGTAGCATCTAATGATGCACAATAATGTTGTTTACAGGTTTATGTACTGTTAGGTTCACTAATTAATTTTGCGTTCTTATTAAAGAATAGCAACCAGTTTAACATTTTCTTCAAGACCTCCCGAATGGCAATTAGGTTCTCCCAACCCCACCCCCCCACTACCATGTATGAACACTCAAGGGAGCAATTATAAGTTAAAATGCAATTTACGTGAAAAATTACTGCCACCCTACAGTTTTGTTAAAGGGTAACTAAATCTTGATTAGAATTTGTGGCTGAAAGATCTGTCCCGAATTTCATAACTATCTGATTAGTAGATGCTCTTATTGATGTGTTGATGTTCTGGATCACAAACTGGTCACCAACACTGGAAGTGGTGCAACTCTATTTTATTATAAGGTTAACGATATTAACATACTTGAACTGTGGGTAAATGCAATACCAGCTTTAACTGTTGACCTTTGCCTAGTCCTAACAGGTGATGCACTCAGCACATGGTGAATGTCTGTGAGCTCTGTGCTACGAGCTGGCTGCTACTAGAATAAGTGGGAACTCTCCTGTCCCCTGTCTTTATATAGTGCGTGTGCTCTCACTGGTGATTGGCTGCGGTGTTGTGTATGCTGATTGGTCCCACTGCATGTCCATCAGTGTGTGTGTGTGTCTGCACCATAATATACTGGTGTATATAATGACATCCCCCTTTTATATAAAGAACATGTGCCTGTGTGACAATAAATATCATGTAGTGAATGTACCTGACTATGTGTGTGCGTGTTACTTACATGACTATGTACATGAGGCTAATCTATTTACACGGGAATGTGCCTGGTGCCGAGAAATGGGGTGTCACACCAACAACGAAATGAACATTATATACAAACTACTGGAACGATGAAACGGGATAACAGAACAGATCAAAGAGTCCAACATTGTAAAACTCATAAGTCAAGTCTCTGAGGTGGGTGGCGAATTCTGGTTGACTGCCTCAAGGGTGGGTCAGGAGCCACCGGCTGAGGAACGGGCTGGGCCACGGCAGAGTGAGGAGGATGCAGAGAATTCGGAATCTCCACATAGTCGAGGTTGGGGACAACAGGAGGGCTAGGCACCGGTGGAGGATCACGTAGCGAGCATGGAACGAGACGAAGGGCACGTCGATTACGGCGGCGAATGGAACCATCTGGCAGACGAACCAGGAACGAGCGGGGAGACACCTGCCGAAGAACCACAGCAGCTGCAGACCAGCCACCCTCCGGAAGATGGATGCGAACGTTGTCATCCGGCGCCAGAGCAGAAAGATCAGTCGCCCGAGCGTCATGCGCCACCTTGTGTTGTGCACGAGACTGTTGCATCCGCTGAAGGACCGGAACGTGGTCGAGGTCTGGGACGTGAATGGACGGCACCGTGGTCCTGAGGGTGCGACCCATGAGCAGCTGGGCTGGTGACAGGCCCGTGGAGAGTGGGGCCGAATGATAGGCCAGCAAGGCGAGGTAGAAGTCGGATCCTGCATCGGCAGCCTTGCAGAGGAGCCGTTTGACGATGTGGATGCCCTTTTCCGCTTTGCCATTGGATTAGTGGTGCAGAGGACTGGATGTCACATGCACAAAGTTGTACCTGCTGGCAAAGTTGGATCATTCCTGGCTCGTGAAGCAGGGGCCATTGTCCGACATCACAGTGAGTAGGATGCCATGACAAGCAAAGGTCTCCTTGCAGGCACGGATGACTGCCGATGATGTGATGTCGTGCAGGCGTACGGCCTCCGGGTAGTTCAAAAAATAGTCTACAATCAGAACATAGTCCCTGCCGAGCGCATGGAATAGGTCAACGCCTACCTTAGACCAAGGGGACGTGACCGACTCATGGGGCTGTAGGGTCTCACGTGGTTGGGCCGGCTGGAACCGCTGACAGATGGGGCAGTTGAGCGCTGTGTTGGCAATGTCCTCATTGATGCCGGGCCAGTACACAGCCTCTTGGGCCCTCCGTCGGCACTTCTCCACGCCAGGATGGCCCTCGTGTAGCTGTTCCAAAACAAGCTGGCGCATGCTGTGCGGGATCACGATGCGGTCCAGCTTCAAGAGGAAACCATCGACTACTGCCAGATTGTCCCTGATATTGTAGGACTGCGGGCATTGGCCCTTGAGCCACCCGTCCGTCATGTGGCGCATGACATGCTGTAGTAGGGGGTCAGCCGCAGTCTCGCAGCGAATGTGGATAAGGCGTTCCTCCGTGGCCGGCAGATTGGAGGCCGTGAAGGCCACATGGGCGTCACCCTGGCAGACGAACCCCTCTGGGTCACAAGGGGTGTTGACTGCCCTGGACATAGCGTCGGCTATGATCAGATCCTTGCCCGGGGCGTATAGGAGCTGGAAATCGTACCGCCGGAGTTTAAGCTGAAGGCGCTGGAGGCGAGGGATCATATCATTTCAGGTCTTTTTGTATCATAGAACTTACAGTGCAGAAGGAGGCCATTCGGCCCGTCGAGTCTGCACCAGCTCTTAGAAAGAGCACCCTACCCAAGGTCAACACCTCCACCCTATCCCTATAACCCAGTAACCCCACCCAACACTAAGGGCAATTTTGCAAACTAAGGGCAATTTATCATGGCCAATCCACCTAACCTGCACATCTTTGGACTGTGCGAGGAAACCGGAGCACCCGGATATAATGTTGACCAGCGTGTGATGGTCGGTATCGACAGTGAATTGGGGGTGGCCGGACACGTAATCATGAAATTTGTCGACCCCAGTCAACAGGCCCAGGCACTCCTTTTCAATCTGCGCGTAGTGCTGTTCCATGGGGGTCATGGCACGTGACGCGTATGCAACGGGGGCCCATGATGAGGCCTCATCGCATTGCAGGAGCACCGCCCCAATGCCGGATTGGCTGGCATCCTTGAAATTTTTGTTTAATTCGTCAGAGCAATCTTCCTGGTGTCCGAGGCGTTCACCCTGTCCGTGGCTTCGAGGAAGAGCTGGAAGCGCTGTTTAAAAATCTTCCAATTGACACCGAGACTTCCGGTGATGCAGAGAGGCGGCGGCGGGTTGATGTTCTCCATACTTCAGGATGCCGGAATGCTGATTAGTTGCAGGTGGGTCTCAGAATTGCTAGTATGCAACCACGCCTTGTACCATGATGTGTTGGGTGTTCTGGCTCACAAACAGGTCACCAACACTGGAAGTGGTGCAACTCTATTTTATTATAAGGTTAACTATATTAACATACTTGAACTGTGGGGAAATGCAATACCAGCTTTAACTGTTGACCCTTGCCTAGTCCTAAGCAGGTGATGCACTCAGCACATGGTGAATGTCTGTGTTGCAGGCTGTGAGCTCTGTGCTCCGAGCTGGCTGATACTAGAATGAGCCTGTCTTTATAGTGCGTGTGCTCTCACTGGTGATTGGCTGCGGTGTTGTGTATGCTGATTGGTCCCACTGCATGTCCATCAGTGTGTGTGTGTGTGTGTGTGTGTCTGCACCATAATATACTGGTGTATATTATGACACGTATGAGTGTAAGAGCTTCCAGCAGTGCTATTTGTACATAATTACATAAAAGTTAGAGCATGGAAACAGGCCACAGACTTTTCAATCCACATGTATGCTCCACATTACACTCCACCTCATGTAACCGTAGTAACATATCTTGCTATTCCATCCTCCCTCGTGTACTTACAGAGCTGCCCCATAAAAGCATCATTACAGCAACGAGTCTACACATTCTAACTGCTCTTTTGATACAGATGTTCTCTTGAATTTCTTATTTTATTGTTCATTCATAGGATGTGGATGTCACTGGCAAGATCAACATTGCTCATATTGCTACCTAGTTGTATTGCCTGGTCCTTTCTCAATTTACCACCTTTCTCTATCCCACCCCCCCCCCCCCCCCCCCCGCCCACCTCCTGCCACCACTCCCACCTCCTGCCACAACCCCCACTCTTTACTTTAAGGCCCTTTCTGCTATCCTAGCTATATAATTCCTGGCCAACCATGTCTGATGTGGAGTGATGCCACTGAATTCAGGCTGGCAGCTTGTTCCAGGAAATCAAGCTGTGCGAAACATAAGTAAGCATGCTTTCCTTCCTTATGCATGTTGAGATCAGTCAAGACTTCAAGACAACAAACAAAGTGAACACAAAAAGTATCCTGGAACATTCATTATTTCTGAATGTATGCAGGTGCCGAGGAGAAATATTTTAAGGGACCACAAGAGAGCTATTGCGGTACATGAGAGTGAAAGTAATTAAGGACTGGACAGATATGTGGGAGGGAACATAGGTTCACAGCAGGCAGGGAAGTTAGTGTAAGGTTTACATAAGGCTGAGGCACTCAGAGTTAAACACATATCTGCTCAGACACAGAGAAACATCGGAACATAGAAAATTAGGAGCAGGATGAGGCCATTTGGCCCTTTGAGCCTGCTCCGCCATTCATTATGATCGTGCAACTCCGTAACCTGTTCCTGCTTTGCCACCATGTTCTTTGATCCCTTGAGCCCCAAGAGCTATATCAAACTCCTTCTTGAAAGCATACAATGTTTTGGCCTCATCTGCTTTCTTTGGCAGAGGATTCCACAGGCTCACCACTTTCTGGGAAAAGAAATTGATTCTCATCTGTCCTAATTGGCCTACCCCATATTATAAGACTGTGACCCCTGGTCCTGGACTCCCCTGCCATCGGGAGCACCCTTTCTGAATCTACCCTGTCTAGTTCTGTTAGAATTTTACAGGTTTCAATGAGATCCACCCCATCCACTCCGATTCTTCTGAACTCCAGCGAATATAATCCTAACGGACTCAATCTCTCGTCGTACGTCAGTTCCACCATCCCAGAATCAATATGGTACTTCTTGCTGAATTCCTCCATTGCAAGAACATCCTTCCACAGAGAAGGCGACCAAAACTACACACAATATTCAAGGTGTGGTCTCACCAAGGCTGTTTATATCTGCAGTAAGACATCCTTGCTCCTGTACTTGATTCCTCTTGCTATACCATGAGCCTTCTTGAAAGCCTGCTGCACATGCATGCTTACTTTCAGTGACTGTTGTGCAAGGACAACTAGGTCTCATTGCCCATTCTCCTCTTTCAATCTATAGCCATTCAAATTATAATTTGCTTTCCTGTTTTTCTACCAAAGTGAATAACCTCACATTTATCCATCAGACCATAAAATGTAGGAGCACAAGTAGGCCATTGGGCCCATTGAGTCTGCCCCGCCATTCAGTGAGATCATCATTGATCTGATATAATCCTCAACTCCACTTTCCCACCTTATCCGCGTAACCCTTGATTCCCTTAATGATTAAAAATCTGTCTATCTCCACCTTGAACATACTTAACAACCCAGACTCTACAACTCTCTGCAGTAGAGAATTTCACCGATTCACTCCCATCTGAGAGAAGAAATTCCTGCTCATCTCTGTTTTAAATGGATGACTCCTTACTCTGAGATTATGCCCTCTGGCCTAGACTCTCCCACAAAAGGAAACATCCTCCCAGCATCTACCCTGTCGT
This sequence comes from Scyliorhinus torazame, assembly GCF_047496885.1. Lineage (NCBI taxonomy): Eukaryota > Metazoa > Chordata > Chondrichthyes > Carcharhiniformes > Scyliorhinidae > Scyliorhinus > Scyliorhinus torazame. The sequence goes on along the minus strand of NC_092714.1, from coordinate 91,784,724 downwards.
GCCCCTGAAAATCCTATATTTCTCAATAAAGTTGCCTCTCATTTTTCTGACCTCCAATGAATACAGGCCCAATTTACTTAACCTCGCCTTGTAAGAAAATCCGTTCATACCAAGGATCAGTACATCTGGACTGCCTCCAATGTCAGTACATCTTTCCTTCGATAAGGGGACCAAAATTATTCTAGGTGTGGTCTAACTAGTGCCTTGTATAGTTTTAGCAGGACTTCCCTATTTTTACATTCCATTCCATTTGAAATAAAGGCCAATATTCCCTTTACCTTCCCAAATACCTGCTGAACTCGCATCTAGCTTTTTGTGATATTTGCACAAGGACCTCAAAATCCAACTGTGCTGCAGTTTTCTGCAGCCTTTCTCAATTTAAATAATATTCGGCTCTTTTTTTCTTCCTACCAAAGTGCAGAACTTCACATTTTCCTACATTATATTCCATTTGCCAAGTTTTTTGCCCACTCGCCTAACCTGTCCATATCCCTCTGTAAACTCTTTGTGCCATCCTCACGATTTGCCTCTGCACCCCACCTATTTTTGTTTCATCTGCAAACTGGGATGGTCAATAAATGCTGGCCTAACCAGCGAAGCCCACATCCCATAAATTAATTTTTTAAAAAAACTCTACTAGCTACATCCTCGAAGAATTCCAGTAGATTTGTCAAGCATGATTTCACTTTCATAAATCCATGCTGACTCTGTCCAATCCTGCCGGTGTTTTGCAAGTACTTGCTAGTAAATCTTTTATAATAGACTCTTCCATTTTCTCCATTACTGATGACAGGCTGACTGGTATATAATTCCCTGTTTTCTCTATACCCCCATTTGTATATAGTGGGGCTACATTAGCTACCCTCCAATCTGTAGAAACTGTTCCAGAGTCTATAGAATCTTGGAAGTTGACCACCAATGCATCCGCTATTTCTGGGACCACTTCCTTAAGTGCTCTGGGATGTAAATTATCAGGCCCTGGGGATTTATCAACTTTCAATCCCATCAATTTCCCCAACACCATTTGCCGGCCAATACTGATTTCCTTCAGTTCCTCCCTCTCATTAAACCCTGTGCCCTGTGTACCCCAACATTTCTGGTACGTTATTTGTGTCCTCCTTTGTGAAGATTGCACCAAAGTATGTATTTAGTTTGTGAATCATTTCTTTGTCCCCCATTATAACCTCCCCTGTTTCTAACTATAAGGGTCTTCACCAATCTTTTTCTCATCACATACCTACAGAAGCTTTTACAGTCAGTTTTTTATGTTACCTGCAAACTTACTCTCGTAGTCTATTTTCCCCTTCTTAATCAATCCTTTTGACTTCCTTTGCTGAATTCTAAATTGCTCCCAATTCTCAGGGCTGCTGTTTCTTCTGGCCAATTTGTATGCCTCTTCCTTAGATTTAAAACAATCTTTAATTTACCTTATAAGCCATTGTTTAGCCACCTTTTCTGTTTTATTTTTGCAGCAGACAGGAAAGAACAATTATTGCAATTTAGCCATGTGCACTTTGAATGTTTGCCATTCTCTATCCATTGTCATCCCTTTAACATTTCTAAATCCATCACAGCGAACTTGCGCCTCATACCATCATAGTTTCCTTTATTTAATTTCTGGTTCTTCGTCTCAAAATTAACTCCATCGCTCTCCACCTTAATGAAGACTTCTATCACATTATGTTTGTTATCTCCACACAACGAGACTGCCAATTCTTCCTTCTTTATTGCACAATACTGAATCTAGGATGGCCTGCTCTATGGTTGGTTCCTCAACGTATTGGTCCAGAAAACCTCCTGTATACACTCCAGGAATTTCTCCTCTACTGTATTGTTACTAATTTGATTTGTCCAATCTATATGCGGATTAAAATCACCAATAATTCAGATATTCCTTTATCACGTGCCTCTAATTTCCTGTTTGATGTCATTCAGAACATCACTGCAGTTTGGGGGTCTACAACCCCACTAGCTTTTTTTGACTCTTGGTGTTTCCTAGCTCTACCCGTACAGATTCCACATTGTTGAAGCTAATATCCTTCCTCACTATGGTGTTAATTTCTTCTTTTAACCATCAATGCAACCCCATCGCCTTTTCCTTTTTCTCTGGCCTACCTAAATATTTAATACCCGGGGATGTTCAGTTCACATTCCTCGTCACCCTGCAGCCATGTCTCCATAACCCCGACTATATCATACCTGTTTACATCTTTGCACGTTTAGGAACCACATCTTAAAGCTTTTTAATATTCCTTGTCCCATTCCCATTATTTTTCAATGTGACCCAGTTTTATTCTGGCCCTTGGTTTCTCTGCCTTTCACCATTCCCCTTTCTGTTTTGTGTTCTTATTCTTCTTTTCCTACACCTCTGACTCCTTGCATAGATTTCCATGCCGCTGCAATTTAATTGCAGAAAGATACATAACCATGATAATGTATTTTAAACTAAAAACTAATTTGCAGTTACACAGAAATAATTGCTCTGAATGGGAACTTGCTTTATGTTCATAAGATATATGGGGCGAAATTCTCCCGAAACGGCGCGATGTCCGCCGACTGGCGCCCAAAATGGCGCCAATCAGACGGGCATCGCGCCGCCCCAAAGGTGCGGAATGCTCCGCATCTTTGGGGGCCGAGCCCCAACATTGAGGGGCTAGGCCGACGCCGGAGGAATTTCCGCCCCACCAGCTGGCGGAAACGGCCTTTGTTGCCCCACCAGCTGGCGCGGAAATTTCATCCCCGGGCGGCGCATGCGCGGGAGCGTCAGCGGCCGCTGACAGTTTCCCACGCATGCGCAGTGGAGGGAGTCTCTTCCGCCTCCGCCATGGTGGAGACCGTGGCGGAGGCGGAAGGGAAAGAGTGCCCCCACGGCACAGGCCCGCCCGCGGATCGGTGGGCCCCGATCGTGGGCCAGGCCACCGTGGGGGCACCCCCCGGGGCCAGATCGCCCGCATCCCCGCCAGGACCCCGGAGCCCGCCTACGCCGCCTTGTCCCGCCGTTCAAAAGGTGGTTTAATCCACGCCGGCGGGACAGGCAATTTATCGGCGGGACTTCAGCCCATCCGGGCCAGAGAATCGAGCGGGGGGGCCCGCCAACCGGCGCGGCCCGATTCCCGCCCCCGCCGAATATCCGGTGCCGGAGACTTCGGCAACCGGCGGGGGCGGGATTCACGGCAGCCCCCGGCGATTCTCCGACCCGGCGGGGGTCGGAGAATGACGCCCATGGTCACTATAATATGAATGTGATTAGCTTTATAAAGGAAATGTTTATATCAACTGGAGACTGGGTTAGTCTTCTAAAGAGGCATCAAAACTTTAATTGTCGAGTATTATTTGTGGTGATTTGACAAACTTGATACTTGAACAACAAACATAATGTAATGTGTATAAATATTTACAACAAACTTTCTTCATTAAACAGTCTCTCTTGGATGCACACTGACAGAATAAAGTATCTGTCTAGATTAGGATGTTAACATCTCGATGTCAAGTGTCGCTTGATACGCTACAACAGATCAAGCTAATTGTTGATAATTTAAAAAATAGTTGAAATATGTCCTTCCCCATTACTTGGATATTCATACTCATAGGGGCAGATTTTGTGGCTTCCCGATTGTCGGAAATGGTGCCTTGAAAATTGCAGAGAATGATTTACCTTCCTATTCTTGCCCTTGTGGCCAATACAATCTTCCCCTGGGCCTACTGTTGGTCGACTTATGCCAGCTTAAAGCAGGGGTCTAGGTAAATACGCCTAGTTAAAATGAAAATGAAGAGTTGTCCGACATTTACAGGCATCCTTTGTACTTGGCGTAGCAAATGCACTGCATGCTCCACTTAGTTGGCTGTTCTGCCCATGAGGACCCGACATGTACGTTTTATTTGTTTTTTATGGATTCTGGAGGAGCAGCAATATTCCTCTTGGGTGAACAAAAGGATCTTGGTCTGCTGCTGCTCCGGATCCTCCTGCATCTTGTCATAAGATCTTCCAGCCCCAAGGACTAGAATTTTCCAGCCAACAGACTGGCTGACCATGCTGCCTGATTTACTGATCCAGGTACTTGCTTTCTGCCCCCAATTCAGGAGTCAGCAAGATGGACCACAATCATATTCCATTTAACAGAAACAATTTTTTTGAAAATCAGTACACCATATACTCACACACTTGAAAGTAATGAGCAGTAGGGGTTTGGAGCATTGAAATGTCAGGTCTCATCACAGCAGCACTGGCAGCAGTTTAGAAATAGCAGCTCAAAGCAGGAGACCAATCATTTTGTGGTAAGATGTCAAATTTGTTTTTTCTTCCGAGTAAAAAAAATTATATAGGAATATTTTTACATGCAGAGTAGTAGAAGATTTGATCCTGAAATAATCCATCATCATTACCTGTCATTTTTTGGAAAGAGCCTATTTTAATATATTGTGGATGTTCCTGGAATGATTTGTGGCCCTCGAGCATTAAAATGTCTGCTTGGAAATGGTAACATGAAAACTTTGAGATATCAATGTCAGCATCAAGCACTTCCAGGCTACAATTCTACGGTTCTAAAGAGAGACTAAAGTTCTCTCCACTCTACTCCATTATGACACCTAGGCCCTAACCTCAGAAGAGTATCTTATTTACTGATTTGTTTTTCATTTCCTGCACCAGTCATATTTAAGGTTACAAACTCTAGTTTGAAGTAGTCTTAATATCTGGTCATGTAGTATCTTAAATGATGATGCATTATCCCATAAGTGTTCATGCAACACACACAAATAGAGGATTCAGAAAATTTGTAAAACATAGATTGTGGTTTGTTGATCTTTGTTTCTGATTTCGAAACTTATGCATTGGTTACAAATAAGAATAAATATTTGGAGTCCATCACCTGAAATAATAAAATTGTCTCTTAAAATTGGAGTAATCAAAGAAATGGGTTGCCAATTGATCAGCTTGTGCAATGTTGAGGCTATATTTAATTTATTTTCATGATTGAGAGCATTCCTAGCTATTACTTTCACAGGTAAGTGAAAATCATAGCATCCTGATTGGTCAGATTTCACAGAATTTACAGTGCAGAAGGAGGCCATTCGGCCCATCGAGTCTGCACCGGCTCTTGGAAAGAGCACCCTACCCAAGGTCAACACCTCCACCCTATCCCCATAACCCAGTAACCCCACCCACAGCTAGGAAAGCTGAAAAAAAATCATATAGCCTTGTCAAGGCAAAGTTTGAGACCTTAAAGAAATTGTTGTCATTAAATCAAGTTGTGCAATTAAGATGCCGGCTTAATTAATTTCCTGACATTTGTAGTCCAAATTTAGAGTTCGAGACTTTTTTTGCAACATAACGCTAATGAATAAGGGGGTGGAATTCTCCGCCTTCAGGTGCCACAAACGTGAACCATGATCGGGCAGAGAATCGGGCATCCGGCCAAAATCGTGGTCTACTCCCGGCGTTGATTGGGGTACCGTGCCCCAGTCCCTCACTGGTGGCAATAACAAAGTTTGGGCCCAGCGGCAGAATGCAAAACTGACATTTGCATTTAGAATATAGAACATACAGTGCAGAAGGAGGCCATTCGGCCCATCGAGTCTGCACTGACCCATTTAAGCCCTCACTTCCACCCTATCCCCTTAATCCAATAACCCCTCCTAACCCTTTTGGACTCGAAGGGCAATTTATCATGGCCAATCCACCTGACCTGCACATCTTTGGACTGTGGGAGGAAACCCACGCAGACACAGGGAGAACGTGCAGACTCCGCACAGACAGTGATCCAGCAGGGAATCGAACCTGGGACCTTGGCGCTGTGAAGCCACAGTGCTAACCACTGTGTTACCCATTTCTTTAAATATGATTAGCAGGTTGGACACCGTATGCTCTGCCCTTCCGTGATGCTTCGCTTCTCTCAGGCAGAGGACTCACAGGCGTGAATTACGACAAGTATTGACAAACATGGACTGGATGCCATGGCTGTTGAGGGGCAGTGGGAGGCTAATAAAACTGTGATAAAACATTGAGAACTGTCAGGCTTGCTGGGGAATGGCTGCCCGGGCTGGGGGCAGCAGCTGGTAGGTTGGTACCAAGTCTGTGGACTTGGGGTACCCCTTTGGGATCGGGGTGGCCTGGCTCAGACTGTCTTTGCTGCAGTCTGTCTTTTAAACACACCCCTTTTGTTCTACTTACAAGTTCCTGGCTGCTCACACCGCTGAGTGCTGCCTGTGTACTTTAAATGCTTATAAGGCTTCTGGTCATCTAAGAGCCCAACCAGGCCACCCCTCTGGACACCCTCATACACCAGGTGTATCATCATGGGCCAAGCTCAATCAGGAGCCCAGGTGTTCGCACTCCTCAGAAGTGCTGCCCCCTTGATGTGAAAGATGTGAAGGGAATGTATTTTTTTAAGGCAATTTTATCATGTATGCCTGCTAAGGTGGGTGTTTTGAAATAATTAAATTCTCGTTTGAAAATGAAAATGGAATGAAATGAATGAAATGTGCCAATATGTGACAAAAAATGAAGATGGGATAGATTTTGATTACTGAGATGGGTAGCTTAAGTTGGGAGAATTCCAGACTTGCCAGATTTTCCTTAATAATCATAGAGTTTATCATCATAGAATTTACAGTGCAGAAGGAGGCCATTCGGCCCATCGAGTCTGCACCGGCACTTGGAAAGAGCACCCGACTGAAGCCCATTCCTCCACACTATCCCCGTAACCCAGTAACCCCACCTAACTTTTATGGACACTAAGGGCAATTTATCATGGCCAATCCACCTAACCTGCACATCTTTGGACTGTGGGAGGAAGCAGGAGCACCCGGAGGAAACCCACACGCACACGGGGAGAACGGGCAGACTCCGCACAGACAGTGACCCAAGGTGGGAATCGAACCTGGGACCCTGGAGCTCTGAAGCAATTGTGCTAATCACTGTGCTACCGTGCTGCCCACTAATACGTGCTTCGATACACATGCAATTCTTGCTCCTTATTCGGTGCAGTGGTGCCAGATGGAATCTGACTCAATGACTCCAGAAGCAGACCATCAGTGGCCATGGGGGCAGGCAAGTGCTGAAACAGATTGGTTCGAAGTCCAGCCTTGGTTTTCTGGGATTTTGTCCCAGTTGGGTTGGAAGATTTTAGGCCCTCTAGTTCTCCATGAGGGTGGGAATGTCAGGATACGATCTCCGTCAGTGCAGATGGTTTTAGTTTAGGCAGGTACCATGGTTGGCGCAGGCTTGGAGGGCCGAAGGGCCTGTTCCTGTGCTGTATTGTTCTTTGTTTTTTGTCGTCCTTGTCCCTCACACTCCCCTACCCCTCTCCAAACTATCCCACACCCCTCACCGCTCCAACCAACCCTCATGTAGTCTGTCATACTTTCTATGCCAGCTTAATGCCAAATCATGCCCCATCCATGCCTATTCACTAAATATGCACTTTGTAGATGACCAATGAGCTATATAATAACAATGAGAAGTGTGGAACTGCTGAGAGCGAAAGAAACACCCATTCACAAACATGCCTTAAACAAAACGGCTGTTCCAACAACACTATAAAACTGTCAATCAGATAGATTATTAAACTGTCAATAAACGAGGTTTCAAACACTTGAAACCTTTTAATCTTGTCCAGATAACATTTCAACATTGCCAGTGGAGATCATAAAAGAAGAATATGTTATAGTCACTTAAAGATATCAATCAAACAAAGTGAATTTAACTCAGTTGTCAAAACAGAAACCACTGCTGAACTAATTCTTTCATTGGCCTGGACTCATAACCAAGCCTTATTATACATGCTTGGCTGTGAGTCCAGACCATCAATAGCATTAACTCAGTGAAGGGGGGGGCGGGGGAGGAGGAGAGTTTACTAAACGGATATGGTGGATATGGTGAGATTTTTTTTTTTAAATCTTGATTCCTGAATCCGGACTATGGTTCATGAATTGCCAGAGGGGCCATGAACCATGAGTCATTAAGAATCTGCCCTGACTCTCTGACTCTGCTGATATTACAGATGGCTAGGAGATGCTTATGCCCACAATGGAAGCTACTTGCACTACCCACACCCTTATCCCAAACCAGCAATAATTAGGAATGCCAGGAATGTTGTGGGAATCCTGGAATCATGACTCGCCTTCCTTTTGATGAGTTGGGTGTTCTGGATCACAAACTGGTCACCAACACTGGAAGTGGTACAACTCTATTTTATTATAAGGTTAACTATATTAACATTCTTGAACTGTGGGTAAATACAATACCAGCTTTAACTGTTGACCCTTGCCTACTCCTAAGCAGGTGATGCTGTCAGTACATGGTGAATGTCTGTGTTGCAGGCTGTGAGCTCTGTGCTCCAAGCTGGCTGCTACTAGAATGAGCGGGAACTCTCCCGTCCCCTGTCTTTATAGTGCGTGTGCTCTCACAGGCTGCGGTGTTGTGTATGCTGACTGGTCCCACTGCATGTCCATCAGTGTGTGTGTGTGTCTGCACCATAATATACGGGTGTATATTATGACACTTTTTTTAAATGGGTGTACTTGACTTCGTGAAAATCAAACAAAAATAGCATTTAATTTTGGAACAAGTAAATGAAAGAATGATGTAACTATTTTTTTAAAATAATAACAGTGAGTTGGCATTTACACAAAGTGATTTGCAAGATTGGAAAAACATGGAAGCAGGGATCATTCTTTCCGATCTTGTAGTTAATGTATATTAGGCAGCATCATTGGACTTAATAAAATAAGTTTCTATTCATATCACAGTCTTTTCACAGTCTTGACATTTTCTGAATCAGGTTGCTATGCAGATATTCTTGTATGTTTTTGCAGTTAAGGATCATGTTGACATTTTTAAGACACAGAATGTGAGGTGTTGTAACTCGTGACTGATCTACGAAATGTATTTCAGTTTTAGGAGCATATAAAATTAGGCATTAAAAGACAATGGGCGGGATTCTCCTCCCTCCTAACCCGTTTTCTGGCATGGCGCGCCCCCGCCGGCAGCGGGATCCTCTGTCCCAGCAGCCAGCCATTGGGGTTTCCCATTGTGGCCACCCCCACGGCATTCGGAAATCCGCGGGTGTGACTACACTGCCTGCAAAGCAGAGGGTCCCGCCGACGGAGAATCCCAACCAATATCTTTAATCTATGAAGCATCATTTGGCAACATTATTTTAAAATCAACAATTTAAATCACTGCCGTTTAAATGCACAAACCCAAATGCACCTATGAAAATGTAAAGAACCCAGTTCCACTTAGTTAAAAGATTATGGGGTCTCAAGAAATGAATGCAACTAGAATTAAAACAAGGGTGTGTTGGAAATGATCCATTGGAAAATCCATTAAAATTTTTCAGATAAAGGTATGAATCTTGATAAATTTAGCAACATACAGCCCATAATAATTAGACATGGTCTAATTGCAAGCTCTTTATTTCAGCAGACCTTTTTGTTTGTGGTCAGTGATGTACCAAAGCTTTGCTCTCCCCCATGGTTACAGTTGGTTTTAAGCATGATCTGTCATTGAAGGTCAAAAGTAAAGGTTGATACTGCTTTATTAACACAAAACACAATAAATACCACAGTCTCTTCACAGTAGAAGCTTCTATTAAGCAGTGTGGTGCCCGGGCATATAAATGTCAGCTAGTACACTTCAGAGAATGTGGATAAATAGTCAAATGGAAAGCAACCAATTCTCCTCTAATTAACCCATCATAAGCAAATAAACGGCATGCTTTTCCTTCATGTAGGCTTTGGTGCCTCCAGCTATTCTTTGAATTTGTCAATCTACATGCCAAAATAAAAAACTGCATGCTAATCATGTTCAGCAACAACTTGCATTTATGATAATTAAGAACAGAAGATGCATGAAAAACTCAGCAAGCCCAGATGTTCCAAAGAAGAGTTATAGGTGGATTAGCCATGCTAAAATTGTTCCTTTCTCTCCAAAGATGTGCAGGTTAGGTGGGGTGATGGAGATAGGTCGGGGGAGTGGTCCTAGGTAGGACCCTCATTCAGAGAGTTAGTGCAGACTCGATGGACTGAATGGCCTCGTTCTGCACCGTGGGGATTCGATAGTTCTATTCTATGGTTCTGTTTATCTTTCCAGACCTGCTGAGTTTCACCAGCACCTTCTGTTTTTATTTCAGACCTCAAGCAGCTGTAGTATTTTGTTCCAAAATAGTGTGATAATAAAACTGCCTTGACTGACATTGCAGCTCATTGGTTGTAACTTGTTGGACTTAATTATCACACAAACATGGAGAATCAAAAATGATGCAGTAAACATCAAACACTGGGGGGGAATTCTCCTATCTAAGACTAAATCCCGTGACAGTGGTGGGGACGGGAAGTGTCTCCCACTGTGGAGGCTGTCAGGAAACCACACCATTGGCGGGATTCTCCATCGGCTGAAGCCGGAATCGGGAAACAAGCCGAGGAGGAGGAGGTTCAAATGAGGTGCTGCATGAGGGTCCACGTCTACCGGCAGTGCATGTTGTTGCATGAGACCGGGCATGCTGTCAGAGACTCCACTGAGCAGGGAGACAGTGCAACGTAGCTGCCAGATCATGGCTTACCTGGCAATGGGGAGGATTGGGGGAGGTCATCCGCTCCCGATGGCCACCAGGGTGACGATCATCCTGAAACTTTATGTCACGGGGTCCTTCCAAGCGCCGAATGGGGACCTGGCCTCACAGAGTTCGATGTACAGGTGCATTCATGCTGTCACAGAGGCCCTATATGCACAATTCGCACAAGACATCAATCCGGGTGGTGGGGTTCGCCGTCATCATCGGGATGCCCCGGATCCAGGGGGTGATCGACAGGGTGCATGTCCCCCTATGAGCATCTGCAGATGACCGACCGCACGACACAAATCGAAAGGGGTTCCACTCGATGAACAGCCATCAGATGCGCATCAAGCAAGTTTGCGCCCGATACCCGGGCAGTGTAAACAAAGCCTTCACCTTGGCACACTCGACGATTCCTGAAATTTCCGAGACCGCGCACCACCCCGGCTGAGGGTTGGCTCCTGGGTGAAGGGGTTATCCAATGCTATCGTGGCTGATGACGCCTATCCGGAGGCCACAGACGGACACCAAGACCAGCCACAATGAAGCCCATGCAGTGACCAGGGGCGTGATCGACAGGTGCTCCGGCATCCTGAAGATGCGGTTCAGATGCCTGGACCACTCTCAAGTTAAATGTATTACAATTTATTTAAAATAGGTTCCCGCCCTTCCTGGGAGAGAATCTGATCACATCACCAGTGAGGGATGGGTAAATCCGGAAAATGGGATATCAGGGTGCGTAAAACTAGAAAATGGAATCTCATTTGCTGATTCTCACAAAATTTTGTGTCCAAATTGCTGTTTGCGTTCCTCGCAAGATACGTATTTTCAAAAGTGGCAACCGATGCATTGAAACAGATTTGTGGAAGGGTATTGGAGTTCAAGGCAGCATTGCCAGAAATTTGAGGTCAAATTAAATTTCCATCTTTTCAGTCAGGTAAAGCTAATGAGGAAAAGGAAAAGTTAGAAAAAAGAACCAAAGGATTATATAATAACCAGTTTTAGAATTATGTTAATAATGCTTTGTGGAAATTTTGTTTACTTTTTTTTCCAAGGTCTTAATTCCTGTGAAAAATTATTAAATAGGAAAGGAAGTCTAGTGAAGAGTACCACTTCACTAGATCAGGAACACTGGGGTAGCTTTCAACACTGGCAGGAATTATGTGGGTAATGAGGGTCGCGATTCTCCGAGCCCCACACCGGGCCGGAGAATCGCCGCAACCGTGCCCCGAGGCTGGCGCACGATTCTGCGAGGTGTGGCAATTCGGCGCCATTTGCGCCGCCGCGTTTGGCGCGGTGCCGGTCGTGGGCCGTCGATACTCCGGCCCGGATGGGCCGAGCGGCCATGTGGAAATGGCAGAGTCCCGCCGGCGACGTTCACCCCTGGTTGCTGCCGGCGGGAACTCTGTGCGAAGGGTCGGGGGGCGGCCTGAACATAGAACATAGAACATTACAGCGCAGTACAGGCCTTTCGGCCCTCGATGTTGCGCCGACCTGTGAAACCACTCTAAAGCCCATCTACACTATTCTCTTATCATCCATATGTCTATCCAATGACCATTTGAATGCCCTTAATGTTGGCGAGTCCACTACTGTTGCAGGCAGGGCATTCCACGCCCTTACTACTCTGAGTAAAGAACCTACCTCTGACATCTGTCCTATATCTATCTCCCCTCAATTTAAAGCTATGTCCCCTCATGCTAGACATCACCATCTGAGGAAGAAGGCTCTCACTGTCCACCCTATCTAATCCTCTGATCATCTTGTATGCCTCAATTAAGTCACCTCTTAACCTTCTTCTTCTGACGAAAACAGCCTCAAGTCCCTCAGCCTTCCCTCATAAAGTCTTCCCTCCATGCCAGGCAACATCCTGGTAAATCTCCTCTGCACCCTTTCCAATGCTTCCACATCCTTCCTATAATGCGGCGACCAGAATTGCACGCAGTACTCCAAATGCGGCTGCACCAGAGTTTTGTACAGCTGCAACATGACCCCATGGCTCTGAAACTCAATGCCTCTACCAATAAAAGCTAACACACCGTACGTCTTCTGAACAACCTCTCAACCTGGGTGGCAACTTTCAGGGATCTATGTACATGGACACCGAGATCTCTCTGCTCATCTACACTACCAAGAATCTTACCATTAGCCCAGTACTCTGTCTTCCTGTTATTCCTTCCAAAATGAATCACCTCACACTTTTCTGCATTGAACTCCATTAGCCACCTCTCAGCCCAGCTCTGCAGCTTATCTATGTCCCTCTGTAACTTGTAACATCCTTCTGCACTGTCCACAACTCCACCGACTTTAGTGTCATCTGCAAATTTACTCACCCATCCTTCTACACCCTCCAGGTCATTTATAAAAATGACAAACAGCAGTGGCCCCAAAACAGATCCTTGTGGTACACCACTAGTAACTGAACTCCAGTCTGAACATTTCCCATCAACCACCATCCTTTGTCTTCTTCCAGCTAGCCAATTTCTGATCCAAACTGCTAAATCACCCTGAATCCCATACCTCTGTACTTTCTGCAATAGCCTACCATGGGGAACCTTATCAAACGCTTTACTGAAATCCATATACACGACATCAACTGCTTTACCCTCATCCACCTGTTTGGTCACCTTCTCAAAGAACTCAATAAGGTTTGTGAGGCATGACCTACCCTGCACAAAACCGTGTTGACTATCTCAAATCAAATTATTCCTTTCCAGATGATTATACATCCTATCTCTTATAACCCTTTCCAAGACTTTGCCCACAACAGAAGTAAGGCTCACTGGTCTATAGTTACCGGGGTTGTCTCTACTCCCCTTCTTTAACAAGGGGACAACATTTTGCTATCCTGCAGTCTTCTGGCAGTATTCCTGTAGACAAAGATGACTGAAAGATCAAAGCCAAAGGCTCAGCAATCTGCTCCCTAGCTTCCCAGAGAATCCTAGGATAAATCCCATCCGGCCCAGATGACTTATCTATTTTCACACTATCCAGAATTACTAACACCTCCTCCTTATGAACCTCAAGCCCTTCTAGTCTAGTAGCCTGTATCTCAGTATTCTCCTCAGTATTTTCCTGTGTGAATACTGATGAAACATATACATTTAGCACCTCTCCTATCTTCTTAGACTCCACACACAACTTCCCACTACTATCCTTGACTGGCCCTACTCTTACCCTAGTCATTCTTTTATTCCTGACATATCTATAGAAAACTTTAGGGTTATCCTTGATCCTACCTGCCAACGACTTCTCATGTTTCCTCCTGGCTCCTCTTAGCTCTCTCTTTAGGTCCTTCCTAGCTAACTTGTAACTCTCGAGCACCCTAACTGAACCTTCACATCGCATCTTTACATAAGCCTCCTTCTTCCTCTTGACAAGTGTTTCAACTGCTTTAGTAAACCACGGTTTCCTCGCTCCTCCTTGCCTGACAGGTACATACTTATCAAGGACACGCAGTAGCTGTTCCTTGAACAAGCTCTATATTTCCATTGTGCCCATCTCCTGCAGTTTTCCTCTCCATCCAATGCATCCTAAGTCTTGCCTCATCGCATCATAATTGCCTTTCCCCCAGATATAACTCTTGGCCTGCGGTATATACCTATCCCTTTCCATCACTAAAGTAAACGTAATCGAATTGTGCTCACTATCACCAAAGTGCTCACCTACCTCCAAATCTAACACCTGTCCTGGTTCATTACCCAGTACCAAATCCAATATGGCCTCGCCTCTCATTGGCCTACCTACATACTGGGTCAGGAAACCCTCCTGCACACATTGGACAAAATCGGACCCACCTAAGCTACTCGAACTATAGCATTTCCAGTCAATATTTGGAAAGTTAAAGTCCCCCATAACAACTACCCTGTTGCTTTCGCTCCTATCCAGAATCATCTTTGCAATCCTTTCCTCTACGTCTCTGGAACTTTTCAGAGGCCTATAGAAAACCCCTCACAGGGTGACCTCACCTTTCCTGTTTCTAACTTCAGCCCATACTACCTCAGTAGACGAGCCCTCATCAAATGTTCTTTCTGCCACCGTAATACTGTCCTTGACTAACAATGCCACCCCTCCCCCTCTTTTGCCATCTTCCCTGAGATTACTGAAATATCTAAACCCCGGCACCTGCAACAACCATTCCTGTCCCTGCTCTATCCATGTCTCCGAGATGGCCACAACATCGAAGTTTCAGGTACCAACCCATGCCGCAAGTTCACCGACCTTATTCCGGATGCTCCTGGCATTGAAGTAGACACACTTTAAACCACCTTCCTGTCTGCCGGTACACTCCTGCAACTTTGAAACCTTACTCATAACCTTACTACTCTCAACCTCCTGTATACTGGAGCTACAATTCAGGTTCCCAATCCCCTGCTGAACTAGTTTAAACCCGCCCGAAGCGTATTGGCAAATATCCCCCCCCCCCCAGGATATTGGTACCCTTCTAGTCCAGGTGTGGACTATCCTGTTTGTAGAGGTCCTACCTCCCCTAGAATAAGCCCCAATTATCCAGGAATCTGAAACCCTCCCTCCTGCACCATCCCTGTAGCTACGTGTTCAACTGCTCTCTCTCCCTATTCCTCGTCTCGCTAGCACGTGGAATGGGTACCAACCCAGAAATAAAAACTCTGTTTGTCCTAGATGTACGTTTCCACCCTAGCTCCCTGAATTCATGCCTTACATCCCTATCCCTTTTCGTACCTATGTCGTTGGTACCTATGTTATCACGACTTGGGGCTGCTGCCCCTCCCCTTAAGTATCCCGAAAACACGATCCGAGACATCATGGATCCTGGCACCTGTGAGGCAACACACCAACCGCGAGTCTCTCTCGTTCCCACAGAATCTCCTATCTATCCCCCAACTATGGAGTCTCCACTGACTATTGCTCTACTCCTCTCCCCCCTTCCCTTCTGAGCAACAGGGACAGACTCTATGCCAGAGACCTGTACCCCATGGCTTACCCCTGGTAAGTTGTCCCCCCCAACAGTATCCAAAGCGGTATAATTGTTACTAAGAGGAACGACCACAGGGGACCCCTGTACTGCCTGCTTCCTCCCAGCCCTTCTCACCGTCACCCATCTATCTTTATTCTTCGGAGTTACTACATCCCTGAAGCTTCTATCTATAACCACCTCTGCCTCCCGAATGATCCGAAGTTCATCCAGCTCCAGCTCCAGTTCCCTAACACGGTTTCTGAGGAGCTGGACATGGGTGCACTTCCTACAGATGAAATCAGCAGGGACACTGACGGTGTCCCTCACCTCAAACATTCTGCAGGAGGAACATTGTACTGCCTTCCCTGCCATCCCCTCTAGATAAAACGAGAAAAATAAAGGAAGAGCTTACCTGATATTCACTCAACTCCTTAGGTTAGAGGAGGTGGAACGGTGGGGGACACTACAAGTGTAGTATCTTGGGTTTAGCAACCGCCCAACTTATATACGGGCCTGTGGGGGGGGGGGGAAAGGGGGGCTTCGACTCGGGGAGGGGGGGGAAGCTCCATACCTGGGGGGGGGGTGGGGGCCTCCGATGGGATCTGGTCCGCAATTGGGGCCCACCAATCGGTGGGCCAGCCTTCCTTCCCCACTTTCTTGCGTGGCCGGCCCCTGAACCCCCACGCCAAGTTGCGTTGGGGCCGGCGCACTGAAGAAGTCCCCCGCACATGCATGGGTTGGCGCGGCACCCATTTGGCGCTGGGAAGGGAGGCTGGAGCGGAGTAATTGTCCAGATAACTGGGGATTTGGGTACTTACTTAGGGATGGGCGATTGACTTAGATTTTCATGCTGCACATTTCGCTGTCATTGTTCCTGCAACTGCAATTTTATTCAATATGTGTCATAGTGACAAGGGATGTCTGAAAAACGTGCATGCTGAGGGACAAGAGTGAAAAATGATCGCTCCAAACAGCTCCGGTAGCATGAGCCGCTCCAGCGCCGTGCTGGCCCCCTATGGGGGCCAGAATCGGTTGTCCCCGCGCCCGTCTCGCGCTGTCATGAATTAGTCTCCATTTAGGAGAATCACGCCCGATATTTTAGATGATGGAGGAGGGGATGTCACACTGCATTTCCAAGGTGTTTCAATCTCTCCGTCTAATACAGTCATGGGATGGCTGCCTGTCTCCAGGTGTGAGCCAACGTTATGTTGAAAGGTTTCAACCCAGATATGTCATCGGTGCTGCAATGGTACATCAATTTTTGGATTTGGGATGAGTACAGGGGCAAAACCCTGGGATAAATCATGAAGGGGCCTACTTTAAGATCATCATGCATTGATTTACTTGCAAATAATAATCTTACTCATTTAACTACTATTTGTCTTCTGTCTGTACTAACATGATAACCTCAGATTATTTCAGAAATGTAGTTCCATGAGTGACTTTTAAATTGTAAATCAAAAGGTTGAACAGGAAGCTAAAAAAGTAATTGTCCAGATGACTGGGGATTTGGGTACTTATGATGGGCGATTGACTTAGATTTTCAAGCTGCACATTTCGCTGTCATTGTTCCTGCAACTGCAATTTTATTCAAGATATGTCATAGTGATGTGGGATGTCTGAAAAACGTGCGTGCAGAGGGACAAGAGTGTAAAATTATAACTCCAAACAGCTCAGGTGGCAAAGGAAGAGCATATTTACATTATGGAGATAGAAGATAATGGAATTAGAAATTGAATACAAATGCCGGCAGGAGGCTCATACGTTCCACAAAATCCAACCAGATGTACAGCAAATGTTAACTGCTGAAATTATGACTAATCCTTTCCAACTAAGCATATCTAAAGCAAAATGAAAGCTGCAATAAGATTTTTTTTGTTCTAATAGTTTTGGGATAAGGAGCAAACTTTTCCTCCAAGATGCTGAAAATGTGGTAAAATTGACCCATGAGGAGTCCAAAGATGTACAGGTTAGGTGGATTGGCCATGATAAAAACATTGCCCCCTTGTGTTCAAGGATGTGCAGGTTAGGTGGGGTCAGTGCAGACTGGATGGGCCAAATGGTCTCCTTCTGCACAACGGGGATTCTATGATCTATGAGGGCTATTTCATATATTTCATATTTATATTATATTGTTTCATATATATTCATAATGTTTGGAATTCCCTATCCCAGAACATTGTGGTTGCTCCATCATTAAATACATTCAAGGCTGGGTTCTGCAGAACTGTAATCTCTCAAAAGATATCAAGGGAAATGGGGAGCGGGCAGGAAGGCGGAGTTGAACCCAAAATCAGCCATAATAGTATTGAATAACACAGCAGGCTTGACTGGCCACGTGACCTACACCTCCTTTTTCCAGTGTTCTTGTATTCTGAACTTCATTTCTTTTTTGTCAAGATAATAATAATAATCGCTTATTGTCACAAGTATACTTCAATGAAGTTACTGTGAAAGCCCCGAGTCGCCAAATTCCGGCGCCTGTTCAGAGAGGCCAGTATGGGAATTGAACCCGCGCTGCTGGCCTTGTTCTTCAGAACAAGCCAGCTGTTTGTTACAGCTTGTAAGACTGCTAGCACGTCCCACTTGCTGAGTGTGAATAAATCGAAAGGGAAGCAGCAGGTTATTACACAAAGATATGGGTTCAACGATAAGGAAAATTAAGAGAAAAGTTTAAAGGAAAAATAACTTAGGAGAGGTTACTGATAGAGGTGTTAAGATTCAAAACAGAGGTATAAAAGCCAACAAAAGGGTACTTTACCTGAATGCTCATAGTATTCGGAATAAGGTAAATGAGTTGATATTGCAAATCATCGTGAATGACTATGATTTGTCGCCATTACTGAAACACGGTTAAAGGATGGTCACGACTGGGAGTTAAGTATCTAAGGGTATCAAACTATTCGGAAGGACAGAGTGGATGGTAAGGGAGGTGGTGTAGCTCTGTTATTTAAGGATGACATCCGGGCAGTAGTGAGGGATGACATCGGTGCTATGGAGGATAAGGTTGAATATATTTGGGTGGAAATCAGGAATAGTAAGGTGAAAAAGTCACTGATAGGAGTAGTCTTGGCCACCAAAGAGTAATATTATGGTGGGGCGGGCAGTAAACAGAAATAACTGATGCATGTGGAAATGGTGCAGCAGTTATCATGGGGAATTTTAATCTCCATGTTAATTGCTTTAACCGGGTCTATCAAGGCAGCCTTGAGGAGGAGTTTATAGAATATATCCTAGATAGTTTCCCAGAACAGTATGTAATGGAACCTACAAAGGAACACGCAATCCTAAATCTGGTTCTATGTAATGAGACAGGATTGATAATGATCTCATAGTTAGGGATCCTCTCGCTAGGAATGATCACAATATGGTGGAATTTAAAATACAGATGGAGGGTGAGAAGATAAAATTAAACATGAGTGTTTGGTGCTTAAACAAAGGAGATAAAATGGGATGAGAGAAGAGCTGGTTAAGGTAGACTGGGAGCAAAGACTTTATGGTGAAACAGTGGAGAACCTTCCAAGCGATTTTTCACAGGGCTCAGCAAAAGTTTATACTAACAAAAAGGAAGGACAGTAGAAAGAGGGAAAATCGACCTTGGATATCGAAGGAAATAAGGGAGAGTATCAAATTGAAGGAAAAAGCATACTAAGTGGCAAAGATTAGTGGGAGACTAGAGGATTGGGAAATCTTTAGGGGGCAACAAAGCTACAAAAAAAGCTATAAAGACGAGTAAGATAGATTATGAGAGTAAACTTGCTCAGAATATAAAAACAGATAGTAAAAATTTCTCCAAATATATAAAACAAAAAAGAGTGGCTAAGGTAAATATTAGTCCTTTAGAAAATACGAAGTGAGATTTAATAATGGGAGATGAGGAAATGGCTGAGGAACTGAACAGGTTTTTTGGGTCGGTCTTCTCAGTGGAAGATGCAAATAACATGCCAGTGACTGATGGAAATGAGACTATGACAGGTGAGGACCTTGAGATGATTGTTATCACTATGGAGGCAGTGATGGGCAAGCTAATGGGGCTAAAGGTAGACGAGTCTCCTGGCCCTGATGGAATGCATCCCAGGGTACTAAAAGAGATGGCTAGGTAAATTGCAAATGCACTCGTGATAATTTACCAAAATTCACTTGACTCTGGGGTGGTCCCGGTGCATTGGAAATTAGCAAATGTGCCACCACTGTTTAAAAAAGGAGGTAGACAGAAAGCGGTTAATTATAGGCCAGTTAGCTTAAATTTGGTAGTCGGGAAGATGCTGGAATCTTTCATCAAGGAAGAAATAGCGAGGCATCTGGATGGAAATTGTCCCTTTGGACTGACGCAGCATAGGTTCATAAAGGGCTGGTCGTGCCTACCTAATTTAGTGGAATTCTTTGAGGACATTACCATTGCGGTAGACAATGTGGAGCCAATGGATGAGGTATATCTGGATTTCCAGTAAGCTTTTGACAAGGTACCACACAAAAGGTTGCTGCTTAAGATAAAGATGCATGGCATTAAGGGTAAAGTAGTATCATGGCTAGAGGATTGGTTAATTAATAGAAAGCAAAGAGTGGGGATCAATGGATGTTTCTCTGGTTGGCAATCAGTAGTCATGGTCGTCACGGACTGAGCCATTCCTTAGGCATAACTACTCAAGACGCTGATGTCATGCTCCAGCTTTTCCACTGCGGTCACCACCCTAGCCGTTTTAGCCTCAGTGCCACATGTTGTCGGCATCTTCTCCTGTGCCTGTACCCTTTGGGACTCCTCCAATTGACTATGGATTCGCTGGAATGTCGTTGACATTCCCTCCTGAATCTCATGACTGTGTCCATTCATCTGCATCATCTCTGAGAAAATCTTGCCAGAGACTCGGCATCTGTCTGGAGCCCAGCTGAGTCCTGGGATCCAGCAGACCTCCAACTACTGACTTTTTTGGATGTTCCTGCCTCCACCTGACGAGCATCAGCAACTGTGTTGTGCTCATCAGATTGCCTGTCCATTAATGTTGCCCACCAAGGTGTGTGTCACGGAGTTGATGGAAGGTGCGTGTGAAAGCTGTGACAGTACGATGGTGGTCTCCTCAGAGCTCTCCTCCAAGGTTGGATACATAGGTACACAGAAGATAGGAGCAGGAGGAGGCCTTTTGCCCTTCGAGCAATTTATCACGATCATGGCTGGTCATCCAACTCAATAGCCTAATCCTGCCTTCTCCCCATAGCCTTTGATCCCATTCGCCCCAAGTGCTATATCTAGCCGCCTCTTGAATATATTCAGTGTTTTAGCATCAATTACTTCCTATGACCCCTGGTTCTGGACACACACACCATTGGGAACATCTTCCCTGTATCTACCCTATCTAGTCCTGTTAGAATTTTATAAGTCTTTATGAGATTCCCCCCTCATTCTTCTGAACTCCAGCGAGAACAATCCTAACCTAGTCAATCTCTCCTCACAGGACAGTCACGCAATCGCTGGAATCAGTCTGGTAAACCTTCGCTGCACTCCCTTGAGAGCAAGAACATCCTTCCTCAGAAAAGGAAACCAAACTGCACACAACATTCCAGGTGTGGCCTCACCAAGGCCCTGTATAATTGCAGCAATACATCCTTGCTCCTATACTCGAAACCTCTCGCAATGAAGGCCAACATACCATTAGCCTTCTTTACCGCCTGCTGCACCTGCAAGCTTACCTTCAGCGACTGGTGCACAAGGACACCCAGGTCCTGCTGCACACTCCCCTCTCCCAATTTACAACCATTCAGGTAATCATCTACCTTCCTGTTTTTGGTTCCAAAGTGAATAACCTCACACTTATTCAATTTATACTGCATCTGCCATTGATTTGTCCACTCGCCCAACCTGTCCAGATCATGCTGTAGGATTTCTGCATCCTCGTCACAGTTCACCCTCTCTTTGGTGGCATGGGGAGCTACTCCGAATGGTGTTCAGAAGCCTGTCCAGGTCGGGATCCCCAAAGCGAGGAACAATTCTGAGCACTGCCATTTTTGCATGTTCATTGAATGAATGGTGAAAGAATGTTTAAAAGCAGCTCCCCCTTGTTAGCAGCAAGTCGCTGAATTGTGAGTCTGGTGAATCAGATGGCGAGATAGCCAGTAATGGTGAGGAGATTGTGGTGACTTATTCCAGCACTAAGTGCTGTTAAATACAGGCTGCGATCTCACCAACGCAGCTGTTGAGAAACATCCCGCCAAACGTTTTCAAAAATCACACTTAAGAGATTTTTCTATTAAATCATGCCTATTATCACCGCCACCACCTAATTTCTCAGTATTTGTAACTGAAGAGAGTTTGCTATCTTCGGAGTGCATGAACTTTGTTAACATGATAGTATTATTAATTTCTGTAGGGAAAAATACTAAATGTGGGGTCATAATAATGGTTGCGCTATCTGATGGTTACACTTTTCTGGGATTAAATGCATTATGTTTTAAATGATTGAAGAAGTCTTTCTTGGTGCAGTGCAGTGAGTATTATGTTTGGTCAGCTGAGTTTTGGTTGTCTGTCAGTTCTCTCATTTCAGTTTGTATTGTTCAAGTTTCCCACTGCTTCTGACCAAGTTCAAATCTTCAGAGTGCCCTCATCAAATACTTAAAGATTCAGTTAATTATGTATTTCAAGAAAATATTATTTACTCATCAAACGCTCTTTTGTGTGCACTACACTCCATGGCCACTGATATAAAACATATTTTAACTTCCAAAGCACCCAGCCTTTACTTATTTGTTGTGCAGTTATTCCCAAAGGGCATTCCATGAAATGAAATTCATGTGTTTACTACAGGCATAAATATGTTGTGAGCCAGTGGTATGGAATTGCAGTTTGGTGCAGGTTAACAGCTGTAGATGCTATGGTGAGTTTCTGATCCTGATCAGACATTTCCTCTCAAATAAATAAGAGCGAAGCTGTGGAGTTCATTCTGTCCAGGAAAGGAGCCTATTCACTGGATATCATTGCGTCCTGGAGACAGATTTACATGACCAAATGTTTGAGCAGAGTGGCATAGGAAGAACACACAGAAAAAGGAAGCCATGTCTTTAAAATTCCATCCAATATATTCTGAAATACAGTGCAAAAAAATTAAATGGATTTCACAGTATATTTAGCCATTGTTAAATTATGGTTTTGGAAAGATATCATTAAAAAATCATCTATTTTGCACTTTAATTCCAATATCAACCTGACGGGTGGATTAGTATTTATTGGTTCAGATTTTTGCAGTGCTGTGGAGATGCCACAGAGCTTCTCAAGCGGTGGGTGAGACCCAGTTGCATAAGGCCTACCCCCATTTCCAACAGATCCCATTGTTGCCTGCATGGTGATGTGTTGGGTGCTTTGGATCCATGGAACACATACAGGCTACCAACACATAAAATAGAACAACACTATTTTATTAAGCTAGAAACTGTTGAACATACTTGCACTGTGGGTTAACACGATGTTAGATTAAACTAAAGACCTATGCCTATCCTAATCAGTCTATGCACTCAGCACATGGTGAAGATCTGTGCTGTAAGCTCTGTCCTTCTGAGAGGCTGCATCCCGAATGAGCGGGAACTCTGATGCCCTTTGTCTTTATAGTGAGTGTGCTCTAACTGGTGATTGGCTGCGGTGTTGTGTGTATTGATTGGTCTTGCTGTGTGTCCATCAGTGTGTGTGTCTGCACCATGATATACTGGTGTATATTATGACATGGGAAAAGGGACAGGACATGCTGCACACATTGCAGGGCCATTTCAACTCAGTGCTGAGTTCAAACAGACACTATTTTACTGTTGCAAGGGCCTTAACATGGAGTGAGGGAGTGGCAAATTAATGGAGTACACGCAAAGGGTCTTGGAGGGTGGGTGTGGTCTGTACAACTGCCCTGATGTGAAGTTATTTCAAAACCCAACCCTTTAAAATGATGAACATAATGTCGGATACTGGGTGTCAGTGAGAATACAATAAAAACCCTTGCAGCTACAATAGCTGTTTGTTGGCATTTCTATAGGGGGCCCTTTATGAATGGTTGGCTACTTGCCATGAGTTAGAATTGAATTATCTCAAGTGTCCAGTTTGGGTAGGGGAGGGCGAAATTCACAGTTTGATTAACAGCTCAGAGGTTATGAAAGGATTTGAGGAGTTGATGTAGGGTTATGTAGATAAGTTAACCACTTAAGATTTTAAAGCTTTGAACGGATTTCATGAATGGGATTCTTTTTTAAACATAGCGTCAGATGTATTCATGAACATGGGGTTCAGGTAGAAGTTGAAATATCATAAAACTTGGGGAAAAAATAAAAATCTATGGATTTTTAAAATTATATAATGAATAAATTTAAAATTCCAGCAGTATCAAATTAGTTTTACAGGGCGAGAGAGGTTGTTCCTCGGCAATTGTTACTGCACCATTAAAAACCCAGTTGCACTTCATTCAATAAGGTGTAATGTTTTCAACAGTTTCAACAATGAGAAAAGAGTGGAGGTTCAAATCAGTCATCAGTTTCTAGTTGATTTACATCTGTGAGCACATTAAGAGCCCACCCTGTGAAGGATCACTAACAACGATTTCTGTGCTTATTTGTGCGTGTGCAGACCCTACAGGTTGCTGTCAGTTTTACAGAGCAATGATGCCAAACACTGACAGTTATGCTCTCAGCACAACTGAAAAATTGGGCAACTAGACAGAAGCTGCATTTAAAAGAATAGTAGAATGTGCTTTATTTTTTTGTAAAATCATTCCATTTGCTTAACATTAAACAGTGAGAAACCACATCAAAATCTTGGAAGGAGAAAAGAAAGTAAAGTCCCCATCAACTCCACTCATGTATTGTAACCATAAAATAAAATTGATGACATTCTAAATACATTAAAAAACTGACTTACCCAAAGATCTGCCTATTATAGCATCCAACATCACCACCAACCTTTGACAATTAGCAGAACTTCTCTCAGTTGGCAGTCTTTGCCTTTGCATATTTTCCATCCCTCGAGGTTTGGTTATTGAGCTGAGCTGCTCCCTTTCACTCCCTATGCTGCTTGATCTAATCTTCACACAATAAATGTATCAGAAGCCCAAAGGGAATGTTAAATCCCCTCTGAGTTTCCAGTGAAACTTTTATGGAAGAGGATGGTTGGCATAAACTTTCACCTCATCATTCACCCTCCTCCCCACCCCCACAGTCCCAAGTACTCATTCATACGTCAAGATATGAATGAGCCCTGCCCCCTCCAATATTCCAGCGCTCTAAAATACTCAGCAATACTGTGCCTGAGTGTCTTGATACTGCAGCCCCATCAAACGCTCATAGATCTTGCACCTCAGTTGCCTCACCCTCCTGTCCTGTACATATATTGTCCATTGGATTGAGGCATCGCGTGACTCTCAAATCTGACGGGTCCCAAATCAACCAAGCATTTGGAAACCACATGAGCATCCTTAACTTCAGTTGTTGCTGTCCTATCCCAAACACAGGCTCTCACCATTTTCTTCTGTCCCTTTCCAGTCCAAATACAAAATCTTTTTTTTTAATGTGTACCTGCCAGTAGCTCCTGAACAGATCTTGGTAACTTATTTGAGTTTCATTCAGTTATCGACAATGTATTCTGGCATTTAAAAAAAAATTGCATTACTAACGAAGAACAAGGTAGTGTGCCTCAATGACGACTGACCAATGGGCCTGGCATCTGTTATCATAAAATACTTTGACCAGCTAGCCATGAGACAGATCAATGCCAGCCTCCCAGGCGGTCTCGATCCATTGCAGTTCGCCGATCGCCGCAACCGGTCCACAGCAGATGCTATCTCCCTGGTCCTACATTCAATACTTGAACACCTTGACAACAAGGACACCAACGTCAGACTACTAATCAACGACCACAGCTCCGTTTTCAACATCATTATCCGACAAAACTAAGAACCAACCTCTGCAATCTTGGACTTGACCCCTCCCTGTGCCGCTGGATCCTTGACTTCCTCACCAACAGACCACAATCTGTCAGGATCGGTAACAGCATCTCCTCCACAATAGTCCTCGACACCGGGGCCCCGGAATGTTGTCACCTCAGTCCTCTATTGTACTTCCTTTTTTAAAAAAAATGTTTATACAAAGTTTTTCCAACAAATATTTTCAACCAATTAAACCCCCCCCCCCACCCGTAACAGAAAAGAGAAAGAGAAAGAGAAAAGAACAGGGGCGAAATTCTCCGACCCCCCGCCGGGTCAGAGAATCGCCGGGGGCTGGCGTGAATCCCGCCCCGCCGGTTGCCGAAGTCTCCGGCACCGGAGATTCGGCGGGGGCGGGAATCGCGCAGTGCCGGTTGGCGGGCCCCCCCGCGCGATTCTCCGGCCCGGATGGACCGAAGTCCCGCCGCTAAAATGCCTGTCCCGCCGGCGTAAATTGAACCACCTACCTTACCAGCGGGACAAGGCGGCGCGGGCAGGCTCCGGGGTTCTGGGGGGGGCGCGGGGCGATCTGGCCCCAGGGGGGGGCCTGGCCTGCGATCGGGGCCCACCGTGCTGCGGGCGGGCCTGTGCCGTGGGGACACTCTTTCCCTTCCGCCTCCACCACGGTCTCCACCGTGGCGGAGGCGGAAGAGAAAGCGACTCCCTCCACTGCGCATGCGTGGGAAGCTGTCAGCGGCCGCTGATGCTCCCGCGCATGCGCCGCCCGGAAATGTCATTTCCGTGCCAGCTGGCAGTGCACCAAAGGCCTTTTCCGCCAGCTGGCGGGGCGGAAATTCGTCCGGCGCCCACCTAGCCCCTCAAGGTTGGGGCTCGGCCCCCAAAGATGCGGAGCATTCCGCACCTTTGGGACGGCGCGATGCCTGTCTGATGTGCACCGTTTTGGGTGCCAGTCGGTGGACATCGCGCCGTTTCCGGTGAATTTTGCCCCAGAAAATAAACATCTCAATCAAACATACTACAGAACTTATACAATGGGTTTCTCCAGCACATAATAACCGTCCCTGCCCTCTTTCTTCTCCCTGTGAGCCCTGATGGAGATTAACTCTCCCCTGACCACCGCCTTCAGCGCCTCCCATACTACCCCCACCTGCACCTCCCCGTTGTCGTTGGCCTCCAAATACCTTTCAATGCACCCCCGCACCCTCCCGCACACCACCTCATCTGCCAGTAATCCCACATCCAGACGCCACAGCGGGCATTGGTCCCTCTCCTCTCCTAATTCCAGCTCCACCCAGTGCGCTGAGATAGCTATGGCCGATTACTCCGTTCCCTCCACTTTCGGGATCAGCGCCCTACTCAAAACAAAAAAATCTATCCAGGAGTAGGATCTGTGTACGTGTGAAAAAAAAGAAAATTCCCTGGCCATGGGCCTAGCAACTCTCCACGGTTCTACTCCCCCCATCTTGTCCATAAACCCCCTAAGCACCTTGACCGCAGCCGGCCTCTTCCCCGTCCTAGATCTGGAGTGATCTAATGCTGGGTCCAACACCGTGTTGAAATCCCCCCCCATTATCAAGCTTTCTGCCTTCAGATCCGGAATCCGCCCCAACATGCGCTTCATAAATCCAGCATCATCCCAGTTCGGGGCGTACACGTTTACCAATACCACCCACGCCCCCTGCAACTTACCGCTCACCATCACGTATCGACCTCCATTGTCCACTACAATATTCTTGGCCTCAAACGACACCCGCTTCCCCACCAGTATTGCCAACCCTCTGTTCTTCACATCCAGCCCCGAATGGAATACCTGTCCTACTCATCCCTTTCTTAAACTGACCTGATGTGCCACCTTCAAATGTGTCTCCTGAAGCATGACCACGTCTGCCTTCAGTCCCTTTAAATGCGCAAACACTCGGGCCCTCTTAACTGGCCCATTCAGGCCCCTCACATTCCAAGTTATCAGCCGGATTGCCCCCCCCCCCCCCTGCCGACTAGCCATCTCCTTTTCTAGGCCAGTCCCGTGCCCGCGCCTCCCGCACTCTCCAGTCCCCCAGACGGGGGGCCCCCGCCCCGACCACCTCTTCAGTTTCCAGTTCCCCATCGGCCAATGCAGCAGCAACCCTATTTCCCCCCGCCTCCCGCTAGATCAGTATCTAGCTCTTTTGCTCCCCCCCCATAACACTTCCGTAAGGCAGCTGACTCCTGCTGACCCTGGCCTCCCTCGCCGTCCCATTGACCCCCCCCCATGTGGGAATCCCCATCCCCAGCAATCAGTGTGCGCTCCTCCACCACCCCCACCCCTCTGTCCTTCCCTAGCGTGGGAAAAAGCCCGCACTTTCCTGAGCCGGCCCCACCCCCTCTGGCGCTGCTCCTGTTGCGGCCTTATCCCAATTCCCCCATCCCCGGGCCTCCCCT
Source organism: Scyliorhinus torazame (assembly GCF_047496885.1). NCBI lineage: Eukaryota > Metazoa > Chordata > Chondrichthyes > Carcharhiniformes > Scyliorhinidae > Scyliorhinus > Scyliorhinus torazame. Next base: position 91,756,912 of record NC_092714.1, on the reverse strand, counting down.
CCCTCCAGCACCGGCGCCCACACTCTCTCACAGTCTCCCATCAGATCTCTTCCCCCATCCCCATCCATCACCCAACCTGTGGAACATTCCCTACGCATAGTTAAAACCCTGTATACAACCGACATCCCCCCCACAACCACAAACCCTCAGTTTGAGTCCAACTTTTCAGTTTGTATAAAGGTCCAAGCCTCCTCAGGCGTTTCGAAGTAGTGGTGTTGATCCTGAAACGTGACCCACAATCGCTGGCTGCAGCATTCCGAACCTCACCCCTTTCCGATGGAGCACCGACTTGGCCCGATGAAAACCAGCTCTCTTCTTTGCCACCTCTGCACTCCAGTCCTGATAGATTCGGATCTCCATATTCTCCCACCTGCTGCTCCGCTCTTTCTTGGCCCATCTCAAGACACACTTTCTATCCACGAAATAGTGAAACCTCACCACTACCGCCCTTGGCGGCTCGTTGGCCTTGGGTCTCCTCGCCACGACCTGATGAGCCCCTTCTAGCTCCAGGGGACTCGAAGAGGCCCCCGCACCCATCAGCGAGTTGAGCATTGTGCTCACATATGCCCCGGCATCGGCCCCCTCCACTCCTTCAGGGAGACCCAGAATCCGAAGATTCTTCCTCCTCGACCTGTTCTCCAGGTCCTCGAATCTTTCCGCCCACCTCTTGTGCAGCGCCTCGTGTGTCTCCATTTTCGCCGCCAGGCCCAAGATCTCATCCTCGTTCTCCGTGGCTTTTTCCCGCACCTCCCGGATCGTCGCCCCTTGGGCCTTCTGGGTCTCCACTGACCCCCTCGATCGCCGTCAGCATTGGCGCCAGCACCTCTTTCTTCAGCTCCTCAAAGCAGCGCTTGAGAAACTCCTGCTGCTCCTGCACCCATGCCGCTTGATCTCCGCCCGCCGCCATCTTGTTTTTTCTCCCTCGCACTTTTCACTGCTCCAAAAACGCTTTTTTGACCGCTCCGCTCCTGGTCCAATCCATATACTATGGGGGGTGGACCTTGCGATCACCTTCCCACACTGGAAGTCGTCGAAAATTGCTGTTGGAGCCCCAAAAGTCCGTTTTAGCGGGAGCCGCCGAATGTGCGGCTTAGCTCCGCATAGCCGCAACAAGAAGTCCTCTATTATACTTCCAATACACACACCACTGTGTGCCAATATTTGACTCCAATTCTATCTATAAGTTTGCGGATGATACGACTGTGGTGGGTCATATCTCAAACAACGACGAGGTCAGAATGCAGAAGGGAGACAGATCACTTGGTTGCATGGTGCACCGGAAACAACCTCTCTCTCAATGTCAGAAAAAGCAAGGAACTGATCATCGACTTCAGTAAGCATAATATGACACACTCCCCTGTCTCCATGAATGGTTCTTAAATGGAGATGGTTGATAGCTTTATGTTCCTGGCGGACACCATCACCAACCGACTGTCCTGGTCTGCTCATATTGATGCAACAGTTAAGAAAGCCCAACAACATCTCTACTTCCAACGGAAGCTAAAGAAATTTGGCTTTTCTGCATCGACTCTCACAACCTTCTACAGATATGCCATAGAGAGCATCCTATCCTGCTGCATCACAACTTGGTATGGTAACTGCTTGGCCCATGATCGCAAGAAACTGCAGAATGTGGTGAATTCAGCCCAATGCATTACACCCTCCCATTTATTCTGCCTCCACCTCCTGTTGCCTCAGGAAGGCAGACAGCATTGTCAGATACCCCTCGCACCCAGGCTTTGCCCTCTTCCAGACCCTTCCACCAGGCATAAGGTCCAAAAGACTGAAGACCCCGACTTAGGAACAGCTTCTTCCCCACAGTTACCAGACTCCTCAATGACTCTCCCTCGGACTGATCTGTTCCCTATAAAACACTATTCATGACGCTCTATGATGCTCTTGCTTTTGTCGTATTTGCTGATCATTGTGCCCTTGTTCCATACTATAACTAATTATTTATTTGTTGATGTACTTTTTCGCATTACTGTAACTATCTACTTTTTTTGTCTACTGTGTACGTTTCCTTGGCCGCAGAAAATACTTTTCACTGTACTTGGGGACATGTGACAATCAATCAATTCAAATCAATCAATTCAATTAATCAACATGTTTTAGACCTCAGAAGACTTGACTAAATACAGAACAAAAAGGAGAAGATGAAAAAGAGACTAGCACCACTGTTAAGAAAAAGAGACAAATAGAAAAATTACCATCAGTGGGAATGCTCTGGAGAATAGTTAAGATTCAGACTGTTAGGAGGATCGTGGTTTTCTTAATGCACAATACAATGTTATATATTAGCTCGAAAAAAACATCAAAATCTATTCAAAGAGATGTTCCTCTTGCAACATCGAGAATGATTGCTATGAGAGTAAAACATTTAGAAGAATGTTGTTGAAATACATTTTAGAAGATGGTGGTAGTTACCATGCATAGAGCCCTTGAAGAGAGTTCAGTGTTGTATGAGATATGGAGCATCAAATAGTAATCCTGTACTCAGTGGGTTAATGAATGACAATAGAATGAGTTCCCCAGTGAATGAACTGGTGAGTTGGTTTGGATGATTCACAGCTTGCCTGGGAAGGCAGTTAACCTACAACTTATTTCGCAGCAGGGAATGGTTTCAGGTCATTGAGCAAGGGGTTTTGATGATGTGCTTGGGAACTCTCTTCGCTTGCCTGCAGACAAGGGCAGACTGTCATTGGCTCCTTTCTGACCAGTAGATGATTGAAATTATGTCCATAGTGCAAATAGAGTAATGGGATTGGTCAGTGCAAAGAACTTATGGGTACAGACTTTGAAAAGGTTGCTATCTTCTCTGATGGCTGTTCCTCACTTGAAAGTAGATCCATGGAGTTAATGTGAACTGGTAATTTTTAAAAAGCCTTATTAGATATCAATCGCAAATTACAGTAAAACATCTTGTGAAATGGACATGGGAGCCACTAAGCCGACGTCTGTTCATTATGCTTACATGTTTGGATTGATTTGATTAATTTTAACAATGCTATCAATATGTATTCATAGAATCCCTTATAGTACAGGAGGCCATTCGTCCCACAGAGTCTGTACCGAGCCTCTGAAAGAGCACCCTATCTAGACCCACTCCCCCATCCTATTCCCATAACCCCACCAACCTTTATTTGGACACTTAAGGGACAATTTAAGGGTCAATCCACCTAACCTACACATCTTGGACTGTGGCAGGAAACCAGAGCACCCTGAGGAAACCCATGCCGACACGAGGAGAACATGCAAACTCCACACAGTCACCAAAGGATGGAATTGAACCCAGGTCCCTGCTGTGAGGCAGCAGTGCTAACCATTGTGCCACCGTGCCAGCCCTGAGAGTACTATTGTTTAGACCATCATTTCTAAACTCTACTGAGAATAATTTTTTTATTTCACTCCTTGTACTGGATCGCTTGTGAAAGTGAAGACTAGCTTTTGAGTAATGCTAAAATATTTTAAGTATTTTGCAAATGCATGGAGCAGTTTATTTTTAGATTGTATCCACATTTATAAATGCAATTTCTAAATATTGAAAATATGTTTATGGTATATTGGGAACGTATTTTAACACAGTGTGCATTATTACTCCTGGATATTAATACCATGCACAGCATATTGAGAATATATCTCAAAAGACATTTGCTTAATAAATCTATTCTGAAGTACCATTGCAACTGTGCTGGTAATTTATTTACAACATGTTTTCTACATTAATATTATTAGCCGCATAATTTATGCAGGATGTTGTTCCAAGAGTGATCAATCAGCGAGTTGATTATCTTCTCATTCATTGTTCTATCTCTGTCACCCAGAGAGATTTACTTCAAATATCCCACTCCTGCTAACAACTTGCATTTTGACAGCTGATCTTCAAGGTTTCAGATTATTAACAACGATCTGTTTCTGTTAATTTGATGCCAGTATTGAAACTAGCACATGCTATTACCCTAAATGAGAGTTACACATCTTTCCGTTTTCTTATTACTTGTATTATAATTTGTCTTCCTTTTCCAAACTTTTAATTTATTATCTGCACATGAATTGTTAGAATTGTGATGAACGTGGGAATTTCAGATTTATTCTATTATCGCTATTTGGTGCAGGAAGGGTTAAAAACCTGGGTAGTGTGTGTGCGACTGCTGCAGTCATGTTTTAAAATAATCGTAATTCGAAACCAAGGTTTTGGGAGCCAGGGGTGCAATTAATCTATCGTAAAAAGCTTGGACTAATGCAGTTTTGTTTGGATTAGAGGATTCCCTGTGGAGCTAATTAGATTTCAGCCTGGTAAGATGATGTCGTTACTGGATGGAGCTAGGTTTTCAGGCATTTTGCAGAAAAGGCAGGTGAGTTGTGAGTTAGACGAAGCTGTGAATTAAAAAGACAAATTAGAAACAAATTAAATAAAATAAAGATGGAGGGTCAGGTGATGTGTTTTCCTGCATGATATGGGAGCTGGTGGACCCTTGTGGTTCCCAATGACCATGTCTGTAATAAGTGTTGGTTGCTTGAGCAACTCCAGCTCGGTCTTGATGAGCTGGATTCTGAGCTTTGAATGCTGCGACACATCAGGGAGACGGAGAGGTACCGAGACACTATTTCAGGTGGCAGTCACACACCTCTTGGACTAAATAACTTAAATTTGGCCAGGGATCAGGGACAAGAGGGTGTGGCTGCGGTGAGGCAAGTAGAGGAATACAGGAGGTAGGGTTACAGGAGCTTCAGCCTTTGACCCTGTCCAACATGTTCGAGATTCCTGCTCCCTGTGTGGACGGGAATGGGGACTGCAGAGAGGATGAGCAAACTGACCACAGCACCATGTACAGGGAGCCGTTCAAGTAGCGGGAGAGAAAAGAAATGTAGTTGTAATTTGCGGAGTATAGTTAGAGGCATTGACACTGTTCTCTATGACCAGGATCGAAAATTCCGAACGTTATGTTGCTTGCCTGGTGCTCGGGTTCAGGATATCTCATCTGGGCTGCAGAGGAACTTGGAATGGGAAGATAAAGATCCAGTTGGCGTGATCCACTTAGGAACCAATACCATAGGTAGAAAACAGACAGAGGTTCTGCTAAGAGAGTATGAGCAGCTAGGAGCTAAATTTATAAAGCAGAACCAAAAAGATAATGATCTCTGCAATACTGCCTGAGCCACGAGCTAATTGTCACAGGGTCAATAAGATTGAGGAGGTAAACGCATGGCTCAAACATTGGTGTGGGAGGAATGGGTTTGAATTCATGGGATATTGGCACCAGTACTGGGGAGCGAGGACTTATTCCGAAGGGATAGTCTTCATCTCAATCATGCTGGGACTAGTGTCTTGGCAAATTGCATAACTAGGGCTGTAGACAGGGCTTTAAACTAAATAGTGTGGGGGAGGGTTCAGTTGTATGGAGAATTAGAAAATCAAAGTTAAAGGAGAAGGTAGAAGTTAAAGACGAGGACTTTAAACTAGTTTAAGTAGCCGAAGGCACTTGGGAGGTTTGTAAAGGTCCCAGACTGGGGGCAGCACGGTGGCGCAGTGGGTAGCACTGCCGCCTCACGGCGCCGAGGTCCCAGGTTCGATCCTGGCTCTGGGTCACTGTTCATGTGGAGATTGCACATTCCCCCGTGTTTGCATGGGTTTCACCCCCACAAACCAAAGATGTGTAGGGTAGGTGGATTGGCCACTCTAAATTGCCCCTTAAAAATAGTTCTGAGGCCACGTAATAGAACAGAGTGTATAGAAGGTGGCAGGAATCTAACTTCAGGCAGAGCAAAAAAGGTGACAAATATGAGAAGGTAAAAAGACCCTGATGGGAATTATGTACAGGGCCCCTAGCAGCAGTCAGGATGTGGAGCAGAAAATACATCAGGAGATAGAAAATATAAGAAAGGCAATATTACTATGATCATGGGAGACTTCAATATGCAGGTGGATTGGGAAAATCATGTTGGTAGTGGATCCCAAGGAAATAAATTTGTGGAATGCCTAAGAGATGGGTTTTTGGGACAGTTTGTGAGAAAGCCGACCAGGGAACAGGCAATTCTGGATTTGGTGATGTGTAATGAGGCAGACTTGATTAGGGAACTTCAGGTGAAAGAACCCTTTGGGGGCGGTGACCATAATATGATAGAATTTACCCTGCAGTTTGAGAGGAAGAAGCTGGGGTCAGATGTAACGGTATTGCAATTAAATAAAGGTAGCTACAGAGCATGAGGAAGGAGCTGGCCAGAGTTGATTGGAAGGGGAGCCTAGCAGGGAAGACAGTGGATCAGCAATGGCAGGAGGTTTTGAGTGTTATTCGGGAGGCGCAACAGAAATTCATCCGAAGGAGGAGGAAACATACTAAGTGGAGGATGAGGCATGTTAGGAATGGGTTAAGAGAAATTACAATTACATGTCAAATTGATGTCAAGTATCCAGTAATTGACACTGATGTGTAAAGGGACTGCAGATGGCACGTGTGTTGTGCGGTTTTGTATAGAGTGTGTTCAAGGAAAATAAAGGCATTTGAGAAAGGAGCAGAATCTAACAAGGCATCCATGGCTGACAAGGGAAGTCGAGGAAAGCATAAAAGCAAAAAAAAAGCATACAAATTGGCGAGGATAAGCGGGAAGCCAGGGGATTGAGAAGCCTTTAAAAGCGAGCAGAAGACAACTAAAAAAGCAAAAGGGGAGAGGGATGGAGAGGATGAAATATGAGTGCAAGCTAGCTACTAATAAAAAAGAAGATAGGAAGAGTTTTTTTCAATATAGAAAAGGTAACAGCAAAGCAAGAATTGACATTGGACCACTGAAAAATGAGGCTGGAGAAGTCGTAATAGGAAACAAAGAAATGGCAGAGGAACTGAACAATTACTTTGCATCAGTCTTCATGGTGGAAGGCACCAGAGGGATACCAGAATTTCAGGAGAATCATGGAGCAGAGGTGAGTGTAGTGGCCATCACTAAGGAGAAGGTTCTGTGGATAGATCACCTGGTCTGGATGGACTACACCACAGAGTTTTAAAGGGGATAGCTGGGAAATTGTGGAGGCATTGGTTGTGATCTTTCAGGAGTCACTGGAGGCAGGGGGGGTCTCTGAGGACTGGAAAATGGCTAATGTAACTCCTCTGCTAAAGAAGGGAGGAGGCAGAAGATGGGAAATTATCAGCTGGTTGGCCTGACTTCAGTCATTGGTAAGATTTTGGAGTCCATTATTAAAGATGAAGTTGCGGAGTACTTGGAAGTGCATGATAAAATAGGACTGAGTCAGCACGGCTTTGTCAAGGGGCGGTCATGTCTGACAAATATGTTAGAATTCTGTGACGACGTAACAAGGAAGTTAGACAAAGGAGAACCTGTGGACATGATCTATTTAGATTTCCAAAAGGCCTTTGACAAGGTGCCATACAGGAGGCTGTTAAATACGTCAAGAGCCCATGTTGTTAAGGTTAAGATGTTGACATTGGTAGAGGATTTGATAACTTGCAGAAGGCAGAGAGTGGATCAAAGGGGCCATTTTCAGGATGGCAGGCGGTGACTCGTAGTGTGCCTCAGGTCGGTGTTGAGACCATAACTTTTCACGATATACATTAACGATCTGGAAGAAGGAACTGAGAGCCTTGTTGCTAAGTTTGCAGATAGTACAAAGATCTGTAGAGGGACAGGTAGTATTGAGGAAGCAGGGGGGGCTGCAGAAGGACTTCGACAGGCTAGGAGAATGGGCAAAGAAGTGGCCCTTGGAATACAATGTGGAAAAGTGTGAAGTTATACACTTTGGAAGGAAGAATTGAGGCATTGATTATTTTCTAAATGGGGAAATACTTAGGAAATCAGAAGTACAAAGGGACTAAGGATTCCTAGTTCAAGACTCTCAAGGTTAACGTGCAGGTTTAGTCGGCAGTTAGGAAGACAAATGCAATGTTCGCATTCATGTCGCGAGGGGGCTAGAATACAAGAGCAGGGATGTACTTCTGTGGCTGCATAAAGCTCTGGCCAGATCCCATTTGAAGTATTGTGAGCAGCTTTGGCCCTGTATCTAAGGAAGGCCTTGGAAAGGGTCCTGAGGAGGTTCACAAGAATGATCCCTGGAATGAAGAGCTTGTCATATGAGGAGCAGTTGAGGACTCTGGGTCTGTACTCGTTGTAGTTTAGACGGATGAGGGAGGATATTATTGAACTTGCAGGATACTGTGAGGCCTGGATAGAGTGGAGCGGATGTTTCCACAGGTAGGTAAAACTAGAACCAGAGGGCACAACCTCAGACTGATCCTTGAAAACAGATGAGGAGGCGTTTCTTCAGCCAGAGAGTGGTGAATCTGTGGAACTCTTAGCAGTAGAAGGCCGTGGTGGCCAAATTACTGAGTGACTGCAAGACAGAGATAGATAGATTCATGATCAATAAGGGGATCAGGGGTTATGGGGAGAAGGCAGGAGAATGGGGATGAGAAAAATATCAGCCATGACTGAATGGCGGAGCAGACTCCATGGACTGAATGGCCCAATGGTCTTATAGTGAACAGAAGTCAAGATTTTGCTCTCTGCAGATGGGTTAAAGAAACTGCAGCAGTCTTTCCAAGCCGTTCAGACTTGTCTGATTAGAAGGTGAGCTGAAAAGCCTCTTCAGAAGAAAGGCAGCCAGAGTTTTTGCATGGTTCTGACCAGGTTCAGATTTTGTCTAGTCTCCAAGGCCATCTCTGTAAAGCAGGTATTCCTAATTATTTCGAGTGGATTGAGAGCTAAGATGGTGTTTCTTGTTGTTTTAGTGGGAATAAAAATAGTTAAGGGTATATTCACTGTCTGAGTACCATTGTTTAAGGTGTAACTGTAAGCTATTTGCTGGTGTGATGTTAAAGATATTTTAATCCTGTGTTGATAATATAGTTTGTTTTAAAATACCATATCCCTATTTATTTGTGCAATCACTCCTGGAGTGAAGTATCCTTTCCTCACAGTCTTACAACATTAAAATTAAATATTGGGGTTTCTGACCAGTATCTTAGCCACTGTTGGGGTCTGGTCTGGGATTGTAATAGAAGGCGTTTGAATGGCATGATCTTCACTCCAGAGGGTGCAGGGCATTGCTAGACCTATCATTCCCAGAAGTGGAGTGTGGGTGGCCAGTCCTGAGGCAGACTGACTAAAAAGCCCACTTAGTTGTATTGCCAGTTGTAATATGAGGTCTTAGGCCCTCTAGTACTCGACAGCCCCCCCATTCTGCATGCCATGTCCATGCCAACTCATGGCCCTTCTGTACCCCTTCACCCAATGTGCTGAAACAATGAACTCAATAGTAACTCGATTTGATACTGCTCAACAAAAAAAACACTAATTCACAAATCTTCATTTGAAAGGAACATTGACAATTTTATAGGATAGTATGGACAGCAATTCAACAGACCATTAAAATATCAATAACAGAGGCTTCAAACAATTTACACCCCTTAATTGTGTGCAAGTAAACATTGAGACATTAACTAAAGACGTGACAGAAAGTATTAATTATTGTAAAATATTAATCAAACAAAGTCGACAGTTCTTTCCAGCTGTCAAAAAAGAACTCTGGTCAGATAATCCCTTTGAGTCTATGCTTTGCTGTAGATAATGATCGTACAGTTAGTGTAATATATTTGGGTTTTCAAAAGATCTTCGATAAAACATTGCTTTGCAGACTCAGAACTAAGTTCAGAACACGTGAAATCAGGAGACAAGTAGCATAATGGATATTTCGCTAACGACAAAACAGAAAACGGGGAGGAGGAGCAGTCGTTTGGACTGGCTCAAGGTGGAAGTGGTATTCTAACATTTTTGATGCTGGGCTCTCACATTTATCAATTTAGACTTGGGAATTGGAAGTACAAATTCAAAATTTGAGGACAACGCCAAATGTTCTTGGGGATGCTGGTGGTGTAGTTGATGCAGCGGAGCACAACGACAAAATGCAGGGAGACATTAATAAACTTGTATAATTGGTGTGTAAGTAGCAAATGAACTTTAATATAGATAAATGTGCTGTGGTACATTTCAATGGGAAAAATAAGCAGGCCATATACTCCTGTGTCTAAATGGGTTCGAGCAACAAAATAATCTGGGATATAGATGAACAAATAATTCAACATAGCAACACCGATTAATAACATCATTTTAAAAAAAGAATCAAACCACTGGTATATGTTCCAAACAAATAGAATTGAGAAGCAGATAAGTCATGTAAAACTTGTACTGAACCTTGTTTAGACCACAATGGGAAGATGGAGCGGCACAGTGGCACAGTGGGTAGCACTGCTGCCTCACAGTGCCAGGGACCTGGGTTCAATTCCCGGCTTGGGTCACTGTCTGTGTGGAGTTCTCCCATGTCTGCGTGGATTTCGTTCGGGTGCACCGGTTCCTCCCACAATCCAAAGATGTGCAGGTTAGTGGATTGGCCACAATAAATTGTCTCTTAGTGTCCAGGAATGTGCAGATTAGGCTATGGGGTTACGGGAATAGGGCTGTGTGGGTGGGTAGCTGGATATGAGCAGAGTGCTGTTTCAAAGGGTCACTGCAGATTTGATGGGCTGAATGGCCTCCTTCTGCACTGTAGGTATTCTATTATGAACAGTTCATGTCTCCATTTTATTCAAAGGTTATAGGGGCTGTAGAGAAGGTGCATTCTGATAGACGAAAACTGCATCAGAACTGAGGAGGTTATATCCAAAAGAAAACATTAACAGACTTGGGCTCCTCCTCTAGATTGTGAGAGGATTAGATAGGGTACATGAGGAGAAGATGTTTCCCTGGCAAGGAAGACTGGAAATATGTGGTAGCCACTCATAAAACCAATAGGAAATTCAGGAGAATCACAGTGAGTGTTTAGACTGTGGTGGCGTAGTAGTTTTGTCACTGGACGATTAATCCAGTGTAATGATCAAGTGACCTGGGTTTGAATCCCACCATGGCAGATGGTGACATTTGAATAAAATTCAATAAAAATCTGGAATTAGAAGTCCAATGATAACCATTGTTGTTAAAGACTCATCTGGTTCACTAATGCCTTTTAGGGAAGGAAATCTGCCATCCTTACCTGGTCTGGCCTACATTTGACTCCAAATCCACAGCAATGTGGTTGATTTTTAACGTGCCCTAGCAAGCTGCTCAGTTCAAGGGCAATAAATGCTGGCTCAGCTAGTGATGCCCACATCCCATAAATGAATTTGTTAAAAACTTATGAATACAAGAGTGGGTGGTTGAGTCGATTAATAGAAATACATTCAAGAAGATGCTGGCTACATACAAGAAAGGATATGTTAATAGGGTTAAATGAATCAGGGTGGGAGGAGATATTTATGAGCCAAAATGTTGAAATGGACCTGTTGGGCTGACCGGCTTGTTTCTGTGTTGTAATCACAATGTAACCAATGTGATGATTGGAAGATGTGAGGAAAATTGGATTATACATGTAGTGGGTAATTTAAGGGTTAGGAGCCTGGGTTTAGTATGTGTTTGTTTAAAAATAATTCTGTTCTGTAGGGCCTCGGTGGGTTTAGCAGCCTGTAGGTGAAACTGACGAAGGGATGTATTTTTCAGTCTGGACGAATACATTGTGGTTTGTCTGGGGAAGTCCCTGAGCAGTCAATGTGCTTTCCAGCCTGCAGAGATAGGGGACGGGATTCTCCCTTACCCGACGCCAAAATCGTGTTCGGCGATCAGACGGAGAATGGGCTCTGCTGATGGCAGGTTGGGTCTGAGCACTGGCGGCTCCATGGTGTACTCGTGACATAAGAACATAAGAACATAAGAACTAGGAACAGGAGTAGGCCATCTGGCCCCTCGAGCCTGCTACGCCATTTTATGAGATCATGGCTGATCTTTGTGGACTCAGCTCCACTCTCCGGCCCGTACACCATATCCCCGAATCCCTTTATTCTTTAGAAAGGCATCTATCTTTTTCTTAAAAACGTTTAAAGAAGGAACCTCAACTGCTTCACTGGGCAAGGAATTTCAGAGATTCACAACCCTTTGCGTGAAGAAGTTCCTCCTACACTCTGTCCTAAATCTACCTCCCCTTATTTTGAGGCTATGCCCCCTAGTTCTGCTTTCCCCGACCAGTGGAAACAACCTGCCCGCATCTATCCTATCTATTCCCTTCATCATTTTATATGTCTCAATAAGATCCCCCCCATCCTTCTAAACTCCAATGAGTACAGTCCCAGTCTACTCAACCTCTCGTCATAATCTAATCCCCTCAACTCTGGGATCAACCTAGTGAATCTCCTCTGCACTTCCTCCAGTGCCAATATGTCCTTTCTCAGGTAAGGAGACCACAACTGAACACAATACTCCAGATGCGGCCACATCAACACCCTATACAATTGCAGCATAACCTCACTAGTCTTGAACTCCATCCCACTAGCAATGGAAGACAAAACTCGATTAGCCTTCTTAATCACCTGTTGCACCTGCACACCAACTTTTTGCGACTCGTGCACCAGCACACCCAGGTCCCTCTGCACTGCAGCATGTTTTAACATCTTACCGTTTAAATAATAATCCATTCTGCTGTTATTGGCAACACTTGGCAACATTGAATTTCATCTGCCAGACCCTAGCCCATTCACCTAACCTATCCAAATCCTTCTGCAGACTTCCGGTATCCTCTGCCCTTTTTGTTTTCCCACTCATCTTAGTGTCGTCTGCAAACTTTGACACATTGCCCTTGGTCCCCAACTCCAAATCGTCTATGTAAATTGTGACCACTGCAGGTCGTCAGCCATGCGCATGTGCTTCCCGGGACCTGGCCATTTTCCGTCCGTTTTTGGTGCGGGAGGCGGGAGTTTCGGTTGGCGCTGTTGCTAGCCCCTCACTGATACTGGAATCGGTGAGGGGTTTGCGCTGATTATTTTCACGTAAACCTCCCACAAATTCTCCATTCGAGACGGCACTTAACCGCAGAAACGGAGAATCCAGACCAGGTTGTTTTTAAGCTTTGGGAGATGAGGTCAATGCTGGATGGAGCCCAGGAAGGTAGAGAAACATTTTGAAAGCATTCGAGAGGGAGGTGGTGGAGAAACTATGGAGAGAGGTGTTGTCCTTCAATGTGCCTGATGCAGAGTCCACAATTCTCCCACAGCAAGATAAATTAAGATCTGTATCTTTATTTTCTTGCTGTGTAATCGGAAATTGTATAGTTGTGTTCAGGTGTAAATTGTAAGCTGTTCTTTTTAGGTGAGAAGTGAAAACATTTAAGATTGTAGTTATAATAAAGTTTTGTTTTAAAAATAACCAAGCCCTATATCTTCATGCAGTCACTCCTCAAGAATCTTTCTTTCTGCACATCCTTTCAAATAAACTAAAATATTTGGGGTTCAGTCCACTATCTTAGCCACTGTTGGGGTCTGGTCTGGGGTCCTAATAAAATTGGGTGATGGTCTGGGATTCTTCTGTATAATTTCTTGTTTGCCTTGGGGTTATTGAACTTAAAGACAGTAAGTGTGTGTGCAATGAATGCATTGTTTCAGGTTTTGAAATTTAAATAGGGAGTGACTGAACATGTTTCTTTCAGTTGCAAAAAATTTCATGGAGGGGGAAGTAATTACTCTGGATGGTTTACAAAGTGAGAATAAAGCAAAACTTCTGGGCTTGACGGAGAAGCTGACGGAGAATACAAGCCATAGCTCAATATTTACATTTTCCAGAGACACAGCCTGAAGCATTAGAATTAGTTAGAATTCAATTACAAATGAAACACTTTGATATGCAGGGAAAAGCTGAACAGAAAGAAATAGATCTGAAGAAATTGGAAATGAAGGAAAAGGATTGGCAAAGGCAGAAGAAAAGGCAAAGGAGAGATTGGCAATGGCAAAAGAAAATGAAAAGGTGGGATTGGCAATGGCAGAAGAAAAAGAGAGGGCAGAAAAGAAAGGGAGAGGGCTTTTCAAAAGGAAATGGAAAGCAGCTAGATTGATATGAAAATATAAAGATTAACAAAGGAAGAAAGGGATAAGGAAAAAGAAAGAGAATTTAAACTTCAAAAACTGGCACTGCAAAGAGAGCATCAAATTAAAAGGTTGGAGTTAGAGGCAGCAAAATTGGCCAATGACTCTGAATGAGTTCATAAAACAAAGTTTGGTTTTCGTCATCAATTTTAATCTGTGAAGGATAGAACTGGGGAAATTAGATATTCGCAAGTGGTCAATGCAAATGGGATTTAGTTGGTTATATTAAGGCGGGCGTGCCACAGAGTAAGGAGGAAACCCTATACCAGTGGTAGAGAGATAAGAAAATGAATGTTTTCATTGTAATGAAGTTGGGCAGGTGAAGTTGCAGTGTTGGTGGCTTAAGAAAAGTACTGGGAAGACAGGTTTGGTAAAACAGAATAAGCCAGTGGGAAGAAAAACCATTGCCCCAGTGGAAGAGGTGCGATAGAGTGTACATCCTGTTCAGAGTTGGTGGATAAACAGGTAGCAGAACTTTTGAAGGATTTTATTTCTGAAGGTAAGGTTTACCCATGTGTACAAGGTAGAGTAGGCATGGAAATTATGGGATACAGGAACAAGTCAATCTTTAGTGTAAGAGATAAGGAGATACGCAGTTTGGAATGAGTATTTCCAGAGAAGGTGGCAATCTGTGGAATTAATGGTGAGAGCAGTCCTGTGCCACTGTACGGTAAGATGAGAGAATCTGCTGAAAAATGGTGAAGTGGTAGTAGGAGTAACAGAAAAATTACTTTTCCAGGGGTAAAATTTATCCTCAGTTATGATATCGCTGGATCATAGGTGGGAGTGCAACCTACTATGGTTGAAAAGCCAGTGGAAAGTCCAACAACTGAAATGTTGCAAGAAGTGTATCAGGGAATGTTTCTTGATTGTGTGGTCACCAGATCACAAAGCCACAGGATGAGACAGAGGAAGAGAACTTGAGGAATACCAATAGGGAGGCTGAGGTTCAGTTGTCAGAAATCATGTTTGATTAGATGGTTAGTAAAGAACAAGAGCATTTGGTGGATGAAGTGGATATCTTTCATTCAGGTAAGTTGGTTGAATTACAATAGAAAGATTCCGAGATAAAGCAGTTGTATCAGAAAACATATACAGAAATGGAATCTGAGTGTATACCAGAGTGTTATTAAATTGTAAATAATGTATTGATAAGAAAATGGAGACCACTACATACTCAAGCAGATGAGAAATGGAAAGAAGAGGTGCATCAAGTGGTGTTGTTGGTGGGTGAAAGAAAGGAGGTTTTGTCGATAGTGCATGAGATTCCAAAAGGGGGTCATTTAGGAGTAAGGAAAACTCCAGCAAAAATACAAAAATATTTTTATTGGCCTCAACTACATTAGGATATAGTTGGATTTTGCCAGGCATGTTAGGTAATACGGAAACATCAGATGGTAATCAAACCTTCACTTTTAATACCCATTCCAGCATTTGAGGAACTTTTTACTGGAGTCCTAATTGATTGCGTGGGACCCCTGTCTGAAGCCACAAATGGGAATTGGTAACTGTTGACCATAATGGATGTGTCTAATAGATTTCTGGTGGCAATTCCATTGAGAAACATTGCATCTAAGAGGGTTGTTGGGGAGTTATCCAATTTGTTTTTACTCAATACGGACTACCAAAAGAAATTCAATTAGATCAAGGATCCAAATTTATAATAATGTCAAAATGATTCAAGAACGTTATGGATAGCTCAAGAACAAAGCAATTTAACTCAATGGTGTACCATTCAGAATCACAAGGGGCATTAGGAAGATGACATCAAACTCTAAAGACCATGGGCGTCATTCTCCGACCCCCCGCCGGGTCGGAGAATGGCCGCTGGCCGCCGTGAATCCCGCCCCCGCCGAAGTCTCCGAAGGGAGAAAAGTCGGCGGGGCGTTAATGGCGCCGCTGCCGCGGAGAATGTCACGGGTCTGCGCAAGGCAGCCGATTTTCGGCCTGCCGATATTCTCCCTTCCGGATGGGCCGAAGTCCCATCGACGTGATGACCGTTCACGTCGACGTGAATCAAACCTCCTTTTCATCGGCGTGACCCAGTGCTCCAGGCTCACGCCGACCAGCGAGGAGGTGAGTGACGGCCTGGGGGGTTGGCTCTGGGCAGGAAATGGCGTGGCCGCAGACTGATTGCGTGAAGAGAGGTGTGTCTCGGCTTGTGTGTGTGTGTGTGCGGCGGGGGGGGGGGTGGTGGTTAGAGTAGGCTGGGCTCCGGGGGAGTGCCGGGAGGGGGTCCGTGCCGGGGTGGAGGTTGGGGGGGGGGTCCGTGCCGGGGTGGAGGTTGGGGAGGGGGTCCGTGCCGGGGTGGAGGTTGGGGGGGGGTCCGTGCCGGGGTGGAGGTTGGGGAGGGGGTCCGTGCCGGGGTGGAGGTTGGGGAGGGGGTCCGTGCTGGGGTGGAGGTTGGGGGGGGGGGTCCGTGCTGGGGTGGAGGTTGGGGGTTGGGGGGGTCCGTGCCGGGGTGGAGGTTGGGGAGGGGGTCCGTGCCGGGGTGGAGGTTGGGGGTTGGGGGGAGTCCGTGCCGGGGTGGAGGTTGGGGGTTGGGGGGGTCCGTGCCGGGGTGGAGGTTGGGGGGGGGGTCCGTGCTGGGGTGGAGGTTGGGGGTTGGGGGTTGGGGGGGGGTCCGTGCTGGGGTGGAGTTTGGGGAGGGGGTCCATGCCGGGGTGGAGGTTGGGGGTTGGGGGGGGTCCGTGCCGGGGTGGAAGTTGGGGAGGGGGTCCGTGCCGGGGTGGAGGTTGGGGAGGGGGTCCGTGCGGGGTGGAGGTTGGGGAGGGGGTCCGTGCCGGGGTGGAGGTTGGGGGGGGTCCGTGCTGGGGTGGAGGTTGGGGGTTGGGGGGGGGTCCATGCTGGGGTGGAGGTTGGGGAGGGGGTCCGTGCCGGGGTGGAGGTTGGGGGTTGGGGGGGGTCCGTGCCGGGGTGGAGGTTGGGGAGGGGGTCCGTGCCGGGGTGGAGGTTGGGGGGGGTCCGTGCCAGGGCGGAGGTTGGGGAGGGGGTCCGTGCCGGGGTGGAGGTTGGGGGGGGTCCGTGCTGGGGTGGAGGTTGGGGGTTGGGGGGGGTCCGTGCTGGGGTGGAGGTTGTGGGGTGGGGGGGGGCCCGTGCCGGGGTGGAGGTTGGGGAGGGGGTCCGTGCCGGGGTGGAGGTTGGGGAGGGGGTCCTTGCCGGGGTGGAGGTTGGGGAGGGGGTCCGTGCCGGGGTGGAGGTTGGGGGTTGGGAGGGGTCCGTGCCGAGGAGGGTGATGGGAGGGCAAATGAGTTGGTCCACCTGGCCAGGTGCCAGCCTCCAACAGTTGGACCCATGCGGTCCATGCCACCTGGCTGGGGGGAGGAGGGGATATGGGCAATGATGACATGTCGTCGTTCCCCTCCCCCCCCACCAGGCCGTCATGTTTTCAGACCATCCAGCGATGTTGGCCGCCGTGGTGGCAGCCGCTCATGTCTATGTTGCCCTGGATGAGGAGGAGGAGGAGGAGGAGGAGGAGCGTGCCAGAGAGGCGGCGCAGGCTGCCGCAGAGGGGCAGGCGGCAGCCGCCCAGGCTGGAGGGACACCTGACCGACAGGACGAGGAGGGGGAGGAGGACATCGCGGCCCCACGGCAACGGAGGCACCCGAGGGCGCCCCGTGTGTACCGGCCCCAGCAGTCATACCAGGACCTCACGGACCGGGAATGCAGGAGGAGACTCCGGATGAGCCGGGAAACCGTGGCACACATCTGCCACCTGCTGGCACACCTGTCACCGCGTGGCACTGGCGGGGGACACCTTCTCCCCGTGTCCGTCAAGGTTACGGTGGCCCTGAACTTTTATGCAACGGGGTCATTCCAGGCACCGAGTGGGGACCTGTCCGGCATATCGCAGACATCGGTGCACCGGTGCATCCGGGCAGTGACAGATGCCCTTTATGCCATGGCGCACCGCTACATCCGCTTCCCCGTGGACCGGGCCAGCCAAGATGCCCGGGCCGTGGGCTTCTCTGCCGTGGCCGGTTTCCCCATGGTCCAGGGCGCGATCGATGGGATGCACGTCGCCGTGCGGCCACCTGCAGATAACAGGGCCGTGTTCACTAATAAGAAGGGGACCTATTCGATGAACGTACAGGTGGTCTGTGACCACCGCATGATGATCCTGCACGTCTGCGCCCGTCACCCAGGCAGTGTACACGACTCATTCGTGTTGTCGCGGTCATCCATCCCCGGCATGTACGAGGGACGCCATCCCCGGCTGAGGGGCTGGTTGCTGGGCGACAGGGGCTACCCATTGCGATCGTGGCTGATGACGCCTATACGGAGGCCACGCAATGAGGCGGAGAACCGCTACAATGATGCCCATGTAGCGACAAGGGGAGTGATCGAGAGGTGCTTTGGCGTGCTGAAGATGCGTTTCAGGTGCCTGGACCTCTCTGGGGGCGCCCTCCAGTATCGATCAGATAGGGTCGGCCGCATCATTGTGGTGTGCTGCGTCCTGCACAACATAGCCCAGCAGAGGGGCGATGTGCCGCAGGCAGAGGAGGGCGGAGTGGAGGAGCAGCAGGAAGAGGCACAGTCCTCCCCAGATGAGGGGGATGGGGGCAATGGTCAGGGCAGACGGGGTAGACACAGGCGGGTGGCTGTCCACCATTACCGGCTGGCCCAGCGGGCACGGGACAGACTGATAGACGCCCGCTTCACTGACTAGATGGGCGTGGGAATCGGGTAGTATGGCCACAGACCGCACACCATGGCAACAGCCGACCACCCACACCCCCCACCCATCCACCCACCCAGCACCCTCACCCCCCCTCCCCAACCCCACACACCCCACCTGCATGCACACCACCCCCCCCCCCAATTGCCGATCCACCGGCGGCACAACGGGCCGGGCTCACCCAGTTGCGGGTGGACGCGTGTCTATCGCAGGCCATGGAGGATGATGACAACCCGCCCTGCGATGAGCTCCTGGCTCTACATCGTTGGACTATGTCTGACCCAAGGCCACAGTACCACCATCCACCCGGACCATCCCTGCATGCGGCTGTGACACTGCAGCGCACGGTCCCGTCCTCTGCCCGGGGGATGTTGATGGCGGCCCAGGGGGAAGAGGGCAGACTCACCTGGGGCTGAGGTAAGACCACCCCTCACACACACACTTGCGCTCAACGTACATGACACCCCCGCACACTTTGGACAGAGCACAAAGGCAGCTTCGGTAGGTGTAACATTGACTTTAATAACCAAAGGAGTTCATGCACGTGCCCTAGCCCCTAAAACTCATCTGTGCCCTGCACCGGTGCCAACTTACTCAGTGTCTAATTGTTTGGCCTTACGGGCCCTTTGACTACGTCTATGTGGTTCCCCAGACGGTACAGCAGAATTGGAGGTGGACTCCTGTGATTCCTGCCCTCTGACACTGGATCCCTTTGGCGGCCGTTTCCTGGGGCGCCCTGGCCTAGATGGGCCAGGCTGCGGCCCGGGCGACTGGGATGGCGAGCTGCCAGCCTGTCCTGCCCGTTGCCCACCCGATGCACCTGGGACGGAAGTGGGGGAGTCCGAGGTGTTGCGGTGTACCGGGACCTTCCCTACAGAGGGAGCCGGGACGGACCACACCACCTCCTCCTCCCTCGGGGTGCCCGATGGCCCCCAGGCCTCTACATGGGTGGGGGATGCGAACGGACTGGCCATCCGACGCTCCCCCGACATCTGGCGCTGCCAGTCCTGGAGGCCCGTGCTGGTATCGACAGGGGTCTGCAGGTTTGCAGCCATGGAGCCCAGGGGGTTGTCAAACCCTGTCTGTGACAGTGCGACGCCGGCTCGCACATGGCCACTGGCGCCGATGCCCTCAGCGATGGCCTGCTGAGACTGGGCCATGGCCTGCAGAGACTGGGCCATGGCCTGCTGAGACTGGGCCATGGCCTGCAGAGACTGGGCTATGGCCTGCTGAGACTGGGCCATGGCCTGCTGAGACTGGGCTATGGCGTTGAGAGCCTCTGCCATCTGGCGCTGGCACTGGCTCATGGCCTCCTGTGAGAGGGCAGCCATTTCCTGGGCCACAGATGCCGCCTGCACGGAAGGCCCCAGGCCTCGCAAACCGTTCCCCATGTCTGACACCGTCGCACCCATTGCCTCCACCGCGGACGCCACCCGTGCGGTGTCAGCCTGGGTGGCACGCATGACCGGGACCACTCCCAGCTCCTGGACGCGGGTGGACTCCTTCACCTGCGACCGCAGCCGCCGCAAGCCACCCGTCACCCTATTCGCTCGTCTCCGTGTCGGTGGTTGCATCGGATCTATGTGTGGGTGTGGTAACTGCAGGAACCCGGGATCCATCTGGGCGGCAGATGTTCGCTTGGCCTGGGCTGCCCTCCGGTCCCTCTACTGCTCCTACCTCCACCTGCTGTACCGGGACGGCTGTGTTGTGTGCACCAGTGAGTGTACCAGACGCCTCATCACTAAAGTGCCCAACCGTGGTGAGTGTTTCTGCGATGGTGGAGGGTGTTGGTGACAGCAGTGGCGTTGTGTCGTGCTCTTCGTCCCACTCTGGCTCCATGGCACTTTGGGGTGGGGGTTCGTCTCCACCCATCCACTCTGAGTCACTGTCCGGTATTTCGTCTTCCCGGGTAGGGGTGTCCCGGGTAGTGCTGTCCCGGGTAGTGCTGTCCCGGGTAGTGCTGTCCCGGGTAGGGGTGTCCTGGGTAGTGCTGTCCCGGGTAGTGCTGTCCCGGGTAGGGGTGTCCTGGGTAGTGGTGTCCCGGGTAGTGGTGTCCTGGATAGTGGTGTCCTGGGTAGTGGTGTCCTGGCTCGGATGTGACGGGGGCCTGTGGCTGCCCCCCTCATCGCTGGGTGGTCGCTCCCGCACGTGACGGGGGTGTCGTCTCCCTGTTGCTCCAGGTCTCTCCGTCTCCCGTGGTGTGCGAGGGGCATCCTGCGGGTGTCGCATGCTGGAGGGTCCGGGTCTCTCCGTTTCCCGTGGTGTGCGAGGGGCATCCTGCGGGCGTCGCATGCTGGAGGGTCCGGGTCTCTCCGTCTCCCGTGGTCTCCGAGGGGCATCCTGCGGGCGTCGCATGCTGGAGGGTCCGGGTCTCTCCGTCTCCCGTGGTCTCCGAGGGGCATCCTGCGGGCGTCGCATGCTGGAGGGTGCGGGTCTCTCCGTCTCCCGTGGTCTCCGAGGGGCATCCTGCGGGCATCGCATGCTGGAGGGTGCGGGTCTCTCCGTCGCCTGTGGTCTCCGAGGGGCATCCTGCGGGCGGTGTGCATCTGCGGGGATGGGTGCCTGGACGTTTGGTCCTGCGATACACAATGAAGCATGCATGGTTAGACATCAGGCAGTGATCAGGTGATACGGGGGAGGGGGATATAGGGGAGGGGGGATATGGGGACGGGCTGTTGGTGGCTCACTTGCTCGTGGGCCCCCGACCTCTGCATCAGCAACCTCCACCGGTCCTCAGGTCCGCAAGCCAGTTCCAGGGCCCTTTCCTCGTGTACGGTCAGTGGCCTCTCATCAGCAGGCCCTCCTCCAGTCCTCACATGCTCCCTATTGTTGTGTGCGCGCTTCTCCTGTGGGGGGGCGGGGGGGGGGGGGGGGGGGGTGGTGGCAGGGTTAAAAGGCAACAGTGTTCGGCAGGTATATGAATGCACGCCATCGGTTGCGCGTGCATTGCAGAGGTTAAGGTTAGGGCTGGATTCACTTGGGGATATGGGGGATATGGGGGAGGGGGGATATGGGGGAGGGGGGATATGGGAGATATGGGGGAGGGGGGATATGGGGGAGGGGGGATATGGGGGATATGGGGAGGGGGGATATGGGGAGGGGGGATATGGGGGATATGGGGGAGGGGGGATATGGGGGAGGGGGGATATGGTGGAGGGGGGATATGGGGGATATGGGGGAGGGGGGATATGGGGGGATATGGGGAGGGGGGATATGGGGAGGGGGGATATGGGGGAGGGGGATATGGGGGGATATGGGGAGGGGGGGATATGGGGAGGGGAGATATGGGGAGGGGGGATATGGGGAGGGGGGATATGGGGGAGGCTCACCCTGCCTGCTCTGACGAGGTTGTTCACCTTCTTGTGGCACTGGGTGCCTGTCCGTGGTGTCAGGGCCACAGCGGTGACGGCCTCTGCCACTTCCCTCCACAGACGCCGGCTGTGGCGTGGGGCAACTCTGCGGCCGTGACCGGGATACAGGACGTCCCTCCTCTGCTCCACCGCATCCAGGAGCGCCTCCACATCGCGTGACTCGAACCTCGGGGCTGAGCGACGGCCAGCCATCCAGTCGGGTGTTGCGGTCGGGTGTTCCGGTCGGGTGGGGGGGAGCTGCGCGGCCTTATGAGCCGTCACGCCGTGCAGCGCGTATGACGCTGCACGGCGTGAACCACTGCGCAAGTGCGGATCCCGTTACGTCGCTGCTAGCCCATTTCGGGCCGGGGACTATCGTCCCATTTTTATGACGTGACGCAAGTGGGATTTGCGCCGTTTTTTCGCCGATAACGGAGAATTTCGCCCCATGTGAGGGCCGATAGTCAAGATTATCCAGAGGATTGGGATAAAGGAATTCCATTTGTGCTATTTGCAATTAAGGATACACATGAATCAACTAAATTCATCTGTTCAAATTGATTTTTGGTCACGAGGTTAGAGGACCACTTAAATTGATCAAAGAGAAATTGGTCAATCAGTGGTTGGAGACTACGTTGTTGGATTCTGTGTCAAACATTTAGGAGAAATTAACTAGGACTGGTGAGTTGGCTAGGAAACATTTAAAATTGTCACAAGTAATAAATAAGAGGCGGGTAAGAAATCAAAAATTCGTAGTTTTGTTCGTGGGGAGAAAGTCCTAGAGTTGTTACCAATGGCATCTGAACGATTAAAAGTAAAATTTAGTGGATCTTGTCAAATTGAAAGGAAATTGAGTGAGGTGAATTACTTGATGAGAATGCAATGCAAGGAGAGTGTCATGTTAATATGCTCAAAGGTATTTTGATAAAGAAGGAGGAAGGGATAAATCCAGACAATTCTGAATTTGACATTCCTAAAATTAAATTGAATACTGAGCAAGTAATAAAACATTGGGATAAATTATTGAGTTACCTTCCAGAGGAAAATCAAAATGGCTTAAAATAGTTATTACAGTCACATAGAGCTGTATGTGGAGAGCTGTATGTGGGAATAAATTGGGAAGTACAAAAGTAATTATGCCTGATGTAGATATAGGAAATGCTACTCCCACTAAACATACATCCATACAGGCTCAGTTTACTAAAGTTAGCACAGGTACAAAAGGAGAACGACAACATTCTTAAGGAGGATATCAAAGAACAAAGAACAAAGAACAAAGAAATGTATAGTACAGGAACAGGCCCTTCGGCCCTCCAAGCCCGTGCCGACCATGCTGCCCGACTAAACTACAATCTTCTACACTTCCTGGGTCCGTATCCTTCTATTCCCATCCTATTCCTATATTTGTCAAGATGCCCCTTAAATATCCCTATCGTCCCTGCTTCCACTACCTCCTCCGGTAGCGAGTTCCAGGCACCCACTACCCTCTGCGTAAAAAACTTGCCTCGTACATCTACTCTAAACCTTGCCCCTCTCACCTTAAACCTATGCACCCTAGTAATTGACCCCTCTACCCTGGGGAAAAGCCTCTGACTATCCACTCTGTCTATGCCCCTCATAATTTTGTATACCTCTATCAGGTCTCCCCTCAACCTCCTTCGTTCCAGTGAGAACAAACCGAGTTTATTCAATCGCTCCTCATAGCTAATGCCCTCCATACCAGGCAACATTCTGGTAAATCTCTTCTGCACCCTCTCTAAAGCCTCCACATCCTTCTGGTAGTGTGGCGACCAGAATTGAACACTATACTCCAAGTGTGGCCTAACTAAGGTTCTATACAGCTGCAACATGACTTGCCAATTCTTATACTCAATGCCCCGGCCAATGAAGGCAAGCATGCCGTATGCCTTCTTGACTACCTTCTCCACCTGTGTTGCCCCTTTCAATGACCTGTGGACCTGTACTCCTAGGTTGCAGCTCACCAATTGTCATGGTACCAAAACTGGATGATTGTGTGTGGACTTTGGCAAGGTCAGTTACAAAATCAGATTTGTACCATATTCCTCGTTTGGAAGACTGTGTTTACAAGGTTGGACAAGCACCCTTTATTACCAAACTTGATTTACTGAAAGAATATTGGCAAGTATCTTTATCAGACAGGGTGAAGGAGGTTTTGGCTTTTGGTACGCAAAATGGTCTGTATCAATTTAAGGTGATGGAATGAAGAATGTGCCAGCAACATTCCAAAAATTAACCAACAAGGTCATCTCGGGTCTAAACAATTTTGCAGTGTACACTGATGATTTGGTGGCATTCAGCGAAACATGGAAAGGGCATTCGGAACATTCAAAACAACCATCCGGGAGATTTAAGGAAACTGAATTGGTGGTAAATTTGGCTAAGAGTGAGTTTGCAAAAGGTCAAGCCACCTTCTTAGGCCATACCATTGGACATGGTCAGATCGCTCCATGGAAGGTTAAGACGAAAGCTATTGAAGAATTTTCAGTACCATTAACGAGGAGAGATGTTTCGAGATTTCTGGGCATGGGTGGTTTCTACCACAAATTTGTTGCTTAGTTTCAGCAAGGTGGTTACTTCACTGACTGAACTTCTAAGAAAAAAACACAAAAGGTTTTAGTGGTCGGCAGAATGTCAGGAGGCATTTGATAATCTGAAGACTGTGTTAACCAGTGGACCAGTTGATGACACCTAATTATGCCAAGCCATTTAAGGTGACAATTGATGTGGGTGATGTGGGTGCTGGTGCGATACTGCTGCAGGAAGATGATGAAGGAATTGAAAGACCAATCGGGTATTTTTTTCAAAAACTCAGTATTCACCAAAAGATATATTCGACTATCAGAAAGGAGACCTAGAGGTTGGTATTGGTTTTGCAACATTTTAACATCTATGTAAGGAACAATTTATCTGACACAATTGTCCATACAGATCATTCTTGCAGAAATTTAAAACACAAAACGCAAGGCTACTCAGATGGTGTTTATTATTACACCCGTTTCATTTATGAATTCTCCATGTGGCAGAAAGAGAAAATGTGATTGCTGATGCTTTATCATGATTATGACATGTGAGAAGATGAAAATGGACCAGATTTATGTGATGTTTGTCTATTTAAAAATATATAATGATATATCATAGAGAATGTAAGTTGTATGTGATCCAAGACTTGTTTAACATTAAAAAGGTTTTAGAAAAATGAAGCCATCTGGTTACATTGCTGGTTCATTTTTTTTAAGGGGGATGCTGTGATGATTGGAAGTTGTTATGAAAATTGGAATATAAATGTAGTGAAAAATTTAAGGGTTAAAAGTCTTGCAGCTCGAATGTGTTAGTTTGAAAATAATTCTGTTCTACCGGGACTGGGTGGGTTTAGTAGCCAGCAGGTAAAATTGATGAAGGAATGTGTTTTTCACCGGGGTTAATGCATTGTGGTTTTCCTGGGGAGGTCTCTCAGGAGTTCATGTGCTTTGCGGCCTGCAGAAGTAAGTTGTTATTCAGCTTGGGGAGCTCACGTAATTGCTGGGTGGAGCCAAGGAAGGTAGACCGACATTTTGAAAGCATCAGGGAGGGAATTGGTGGAGAACTTTGGAGAGATAAGTTGCCTTCTGATCTGCCTGATGCTGAGTCCCCAATTCTCCCAGAGTAAGCTTGATTGAGATCTGTATGTTTCTTTTCTTGTTTATTGGAAAATTGTATTGTTTTGTTAAGGTGTAAGCTGTTCGTTTAGGGTGTGAAGTAAAAAAAGTTTAATACTGTAGTTATCATGTTTTGTTTTAAAAATAACCAAGTCCTATTTATTTATGCCATCACTCCTGGAGCAAAGCTTTATTTCCAGTCTTTCAAATAAACTGAAATGTTGGGGTTTTGGTTCAGTATCCTAGCCACTGTTGCCGTTTGTTCTGGGATTGTTAAACCAAACAGATAGTGGATGGTAGTTTTACTGATTCATTGTGCTGCTCTGTTTATTGCTTGCAATATATTTTACTCACCCACCAACTTCTCACTAAATGGATCACTAGAAATCTCCTGCCAAGTTCCACCGACCATGTCTTGTAACAAGTAATTAGGTATGCATATGAGAAAGGCAGATGAATACGCTATTGCCTTTCTCCCTCAGGATGGTTTTCCTCAACTCAGCAACTCCAGATACAGTGAAAGATTGTGTGGGAAATTGTCTCTTTAAATGTGTGATTCATCATTCGGTGTTATTGCCTGTTAATACATTGAGTGTCACTTAACTAGTTTTAGTGCATCATTTTTCCCCTTTTTTTCAATTTTTGATCCTTGTCTCTCAACATTGGTTTCTGGCAAATGCTTTACTATTCTCTTGTACGATCACTTTATTCATATAATCTAAAATTATATTTCATCATTTCTGTTTTCCATTTGACAGGCATATATCAAGTTTTTTTGATGTCAGCAATTATCCTGTTGCAATCCACGGATAACAATGCATTAAATTTACCATATGCTTTGTTTAATAATAATCATCTTTATTGTCACAAGTAGACTTACATTAGACTTACAATGAAGTTAATGTGAAAAGCCCCGAGTCGCCACATTCAAACGCCTGTTCGGGTACACAGAGGGAGAATTCAGAAATAACTTAACAGCACGTCTTTCGGGACTTGTGGGAGGAAACCGGAGCACCCAGAGGAAACCCACACAGACACAGGGAGAATGGGCAGACTCCGCAAACAGTGACCCAACTATGTATTTCTGCCGGCATCGCAGAGAATTTGACGTGGGGGGGTGAGGTTTTCATCTGCATCCCATTCACGGGTTGCAACTGAGGTTCATGCTGGCCTCTGGCAGGTTTTCCGACCCATGGCAGGCACGATCAGGAGATCCTGCTGTCAATTGTTGAAGGCGTGAATCCAATTACAGGATCTCCCACCACTTTCTTGCCTTATGCTGGTGGGGCCTTGGGAAAATTCTACCCATAGTTTTAATGTGGTAATGAGCAATTTTCTAATTGATGCCCACAATGAATGGGGGCATGAAGTAATCTGTTATCTCAGCTCAGATGGTAAAACAGAAGCACATGGAGACAGGTAATTCTATCCATAGGAGCCCAGTTTGAGATGTGTGCTGAGAACACAGTCTTCAAAGGACGAGGTTGTCAAGTTTGATTGAGAGACCTGCTGGCAAATCTTTTGAGTGGGGAAGGTGTTCAAGGTGCCGCTCGCCCATTGCTCAGAATGCAGAGAGGGAAGAGGAAAAGAGAGACTTGGACAGCCAGTCAGATTTTATGTTGGACAGTTGGGTGCTGGCTGAGACCTAGATCTGGAAGCCAAGACACACAAGCTTGGTTTTGCACTTAAAGGGTGATCAAGGAAATGAAATTTTCTTCAAAATTACCTATATATATTTGATGCTGTCTGCAGAAAAAAAACAATTGGGCATCAGGCCTCCTCTCACTAAAGTGCACCCCAGCCTCCTACTGAAAGATTGAAGTGTATGTGAGGGCATGTACCTATACAATATCCAGCTTACGATCCAAGGCAGTCCTCCCTTGCATTCCTTCGGTACACCATTATATAATTATGTAGCTATTGTGCAGTACAATCCTGATTGTAAGATGTTGGGACTGCTTACGGGAGGGATTTATACTACTGTACAAGGGGATTGACAAATTGCTTTTATAAGGCTATATATAGTGAAGCATTTGTGCTTTGAGGGGATATTGAAGAACTTGGGATTGATTCCTCTGGAGAAGAGAAGGCTTGGGTGATTTCATTCAAGTACACAACTCAAGGGAATGAGATAAGCTGAACTATCAGCAGCACATTTACAATGACCACAAGCCAGGAAGCATGGATAGAAGAGGAAAGATGCACAGTTTACTGTTTAAGCAGAGGTTGGTTAACATATAAAATGGATTGCTCAGGAAGGCAGTAGAGTAGTTAGTGTGAAAACATTTAAGGTAAGTTTAGACACAATTTAGGGAGTGGATGATTGAGAATCATGAGCTTTGAGGACTGGCCAGATGAACTTTTGATCTTCTCTGATCATTTTCTTCAAATGGAACATAACTCATCTCAGCCACCTTTGCATCTTCAGATTTCTCATGGTCTGCTGTTTAATTTGGGCTTGCTAGCAGCAAATGTCCTTGCAGTTTAATTAATTATCAGTCATTACAAAGTGTAAGGATTGACACAGCATTGAGCTAAATCCCATGTATATTGAAAACAGTGAATACATTGTTCCAAAGAATTCAAAACGCCACCTGTATATTTGAAAGCATCATTAACTATGGATTTTGTATTACTCTTTATTTTCCACTTTTCCATACCCCCACAGGAAGGTTGGATGTTCAAGCCAAAAAAAAGCAGAGTATTACCTTACTGTTTTTAGCTTCTGTAATCTTCATTCCACTCCACATTAATAAGTGACTCAGTAGATTAATGTTGTAGGTTGTGGTGAATTTAGTTTTGATTAATACGCACTGGCCCCCACATCAGCAATGTTGTTATCACAGTCCTTTGAGATGAGAATAGCTGGTCTGTGGCAATATGTATAGCTGTTTCCAATAAAGAAAGGGAGAAAACAAAAGGGTTAAGTTGCTTGTTGGAACTGCTGGCCGGATTTTATAGCAACAGGTGTCATGATATTCAGATAAATATCATGGTGCAAACACACATACACACTGATGGACAGATCAATGGACCAATCAACACACACGCAACATCACAGCCAATCACAAGCAAGAGCACACGCACTATAAAACTGGGAACACCACAGTTCCTGCTCATTCCAGCAGGAGACAGTTCAGGGCACAGAGCTCACAGCAAGCCACTCAGACATACACCATGTGCTGAGTGCCTCTCTAAGATAGTGTCAGGGCTGGGTCCACAGGTTAAAGGGTAAAGAATGAACCACAGTCATAATTTTACAGATGTTGTTATTGATAGTAACAAAACAGAGTTATACCATCTGCAACTGTGTTGCTTCGTCTGTATAGCGGAACACCCAACACGACATAGTACCAGGATTTGGGTCCAGCAACTGTGAGACCTACCTACACATCTTCAGGAATCCGCCATTCTGCGCCATGGACACCATCAGCCCTCCGCAGCCGCTCCACATTGCTGTAAACCTCGCCGTCAACTGGAAGCTGTTTAAACAGCACTTCTAGTTCTTCCTAGAAGCCACAGAAAGGGAGAATGCTTCAGACACCAGAAAAATCGCCCTCCTCCTCTCCACAGCAGGGCAACACGCCATCCACATCTACAACTCCCTGGTGTTCACGGACGGTGAGGACAAGACGAAGTACAAGACGGCCCTTCTTAAACTCGAACAGCACTTCAGCGTCGAGGTGAACGAGAGCTTCGAGAGGTACCTCTTCCAGCAGCGCCTTGATGAGCCTTTTCAATCTTTCCTGACACACCTCCGTATCCTCGCGCAGTCCTGCGGTTATGAGGCCACCTTTGATTCCATGATTCGGGACAGATAGTTTTTGGGGTCACCTCGGGCACCCTACGCCAGCAACTCCTCAAGATTAAGAGCCTCACCTTAGCCACCGCCATCGAAGCCTGTGTCCTCCATGAAAACGCGACCAGCCGGTACTCCCAATTCCAGGCGGTCGAATCGGCACAGCAGGGGTCCTACAAGGCCGAGCGGGTCCAGTCGATTGAGTTCCTCCCGGCCCGCGGCCTGGACGAGGGCGGCCATTTCGCGCGCTTTACGCGGCCTCCCGCGCTTGTACGCGCCAAAAGAGACGTCGACGCAGAGGGACGCGACACGCAGGCGCACTCTACACAGGACCAAACTGGGCATGCGCGATGGCACAATGAACACCATGACATCACGACGTGTGGCAACTGTGGATCCGCACATTTAAAGCGGCAATGTCCAGCAAAGAATCAACAGTGCCTCCACTGTGGCAAGATGGGCCACTACGCTGCCTGCTGTCGAGCAGCTCAACCTGCCAACGCTCCCCAATTCCGCCAGCCTCGCAGGGACATGCGGGCCATTCAGCCTCCATACACCGAGTCATACCCTGACGATGTACAGACCAGTGATACCGACGACCGGGAAGCCTTCCGCGTCACGGTCATTGACAGGAACCGGATGTCCCCAAGCAGGAGCCACCAGCCAATGCCAGTGAACAGCGTTAATCCGGGTGATGAATGGTGTGCCATCCTAACGGTCAACCGATCACCAATCACATTCCGTTTAGACACTGGTGCCTCCGCCAAACTTATAGCATGGTCAGCCTTCTACGCCTTGAAGGTCAGACCACCGATTCGGCCATCCCGCTGTCAGATGGTCGATTACAGCGGAAATGTTATCCCGGCCATGGGATCCTGCCAGCTCGAGGTCACACACAATGCATACACAGCCACACTGTCCTTTGAGATAGTTGGATCATCGAAGGACTCCCTGCTAGGCGCATAGGCGTGCAAGGTTCTCCACCTCATTCAACAGGTACACTCTGTCTCCAGAAGGCGCGCCCGACTTCCCGGATGCAGAATTTAGGGCACAGCTCCACTCGCTCCTCGCCCACAACCAGGTGACTTTCGAGGGTATGGGCACACTGCCCTGCACTTACAGAATACGGCTCAAACCGGACGCCACCACGATCATTCACGCACCTCATAGAGTCCCAGCACCACTCAAAGACCGCCTCAAGCAGCAGCTACAGGATCTCCAGGACCAAGGCGTGCTTTCCCGAGTCACGGATCCCACGCCATGGGTCAGCTCCATGATGTGCATTAAAAAGCCCTCTGACGAACTCAGGATCTACATCGACCTGAAAGACCTGAACAACAATATCATGAGGGAACACTACCCCATACCGAAACGGGAAGAGATCACGAGCGAAATGGCCTGGGCTAAAAAAAATTAAAAGTTTGATGCCTCAAAGGGTTTTTGGCAGATTCAATTGGATCAGGCCAGCAGAAAGCTGCGCACTTTCAACACTCGCTTTCGCAGGTACTGCTGCAACAGAATGCCGTTTGGCATCATCTCGGCATCAGAGATATTTCATAGAATCATGGAACAGATGATGGAGGGCATCGAAGGGGTGCGAGTATATGTTGATGACATCATCATCTGGTCCACCACACCACAGGAGCACATCAGTCGTCTCCAGCGTGTCTTTGCTCGGGTACGACAACACGGCTTGCGCCTCAACTGAGCCAAGTGTTCTTTTGGCCAAACAGAGCTAAAGTTTCTGGGGGACCACATATCCCGGTCAGGAGTGCGTCCGGATGCAGACAAAATGAGCGCCATTACACCCATGCTGCAGCCGGCAGGCAAGAAGGCAGTGCTACGCTTTCTCGGGATGGTCAACTTCCTGGGGAAGTTCATTCCCAACCTTGCCTCCCACACAACGGCTCTTCGCCACCTAGTGAAGAAGACCACGGAGTTCCAGTGGCTGCCCGCACACCAGAAGGAATGGGAGGAGCTCAAGATTAAGCTCACCACAGCCCCGGTATTGGCGTTCTTCGACACCTCTCGAGATTCGAAGATCTTGACTGATGCCAGCCAGTCCGGCATTGGGGCGGTACTCCTGCAACGGGACGACACTGCATCATGGGCCCCGGTCGCCTATGCCTCGCGGGCCATGACCCCCACAGAACAGCGCTATGCGCAGATCGAGAAGGAGTGCTTGGGTTTGTTAACTGGCATTGATAAGTTCCACGACTTAATGTATGGTCTCCCTCAGTTCACCGTGGAAACCGACCATTGCCCCCTGGTCAGCATCGTACAAAAGGACCTGAATGAGATGACCTCTCGCCTCCAGCGCATTCTGCTCAAGCTCTGGAGGTATGACTTCCAACTGGTCTACACCCCGGGAAAGGACCTCATCATCGTGGATGTCCTGTCCAGAGCAGTGAGCACACTGCCTGATTCAGAGGGGTTCGTATTTCAGGTCGAAGCGCATGTGGCCTTCACATCGGACAATCTGCCAGCTAATGATTCAAGTCTGGCCCGTATTCACCGGGAAACTGCGGCTGACCCCCTTCTACAACATGTGACGCGCCACATGACGGGAGGCTGGCTCAAAGGACAGTGCCCACAATTCTACAATGTCCGGGACGACTTGGCAGCCATTGACGGTGTCCTCCTAAAGTTGGACCGGATTGTGATTCCACACAACATGCACAGGCTGGTCCTCGAACAACTACACGAAGGCCATCGCGGGGTTAAGAAGTGCAGGCGGAGGGCCCGAGAAGCTGTCTACTGGCCGGGCATCAGCGACGACATTGCCAACATGGTGCTCAACTGCCCCACCTGCCAAAGGTTTCAGCCGGCGCAACCCCCTGAGACGCTTCAGCCCCATGAGCTGGTGACGTCCCCATGGGCGAAGGTGGGTGTGGACCTTTTTCATGCGCTCGCAGGGACAACGTCATCATTATAGATTACTTTTCGAATTATCCAGAGGTCATACGCCTGCATGATTTGACATCGTCTGCTGTCATCCGGGCATGCAAAGAAATCTTCGCTCGCCATGGCATTCCGCTTACTGTCATGTCGGACAATGGGCCCTGTTTTGCAAGCCAAGAATGGTCTTCTTTCGCTGCTTCGTATGGCTTCACACACGTGACGTCCATCCCTCTGCATCCCCAGTCAAATGGCAAGGCGGAAAAGGGCATCCATATCGTCAAGCGGCTCCTCTGCAAGGCTGCTGATGCCGGATCGGATTTCTGCTTAGCCCTGCTGGCCTATCGCTCGGCCCCACTATCCACTGGCCTCTCACCAGCCCAGCTGTTGATGGGTCGCGCCCTCAGGACCACTGTCCCATCCATTCTTGTTCCTACACCTGACCATGCTCCAGTACTGCAAAGGATGCGACAGCAGCGTGCTCAGCAGAAGGTGGCACATGACACTCGGGCAACTGAACTTCCTGCCTTGGCGCCTGGAGACAACGTCCGCATCCACCTACCAGAGGCTGGCTGGTCGGCAACTGCCGAAGTTCTCCGACACGTGGCTCCCCGCTCGTTCCTGGTTCGCATGCCTGATGGCTCCATTCGCCGGCGTAAATGCCGGCCTTTTCGCCTGCTTCCCCGCTCGCTACCTGATCATACACCGGTGCCACGCCCTCCTGTTCCTGATGTCGACTTTGTGGAGCTTCCTGCCACCGTGCCTATTCCTTTGTCGCCTGTGGCCAGGCCCATTCCTCAGCCGGTGGATCCTGACCCACCCTTGAGGCGGTCAACCCGAATTTGTTGCCCACCTACTAGGCTGGACTTATGAGCCTGTTTGCACATTGGACTCACTAAAGTGTTATGCCACAATGTTAATATGTTTCTCTTTTTGTCGTTACAGGAGTTTGTTTTGATGTTTGATGATTACACTTGTTTTGTTTATGGTACAACCTCATTGCTATGTTGCACCTGACACCTTCCTATGTATATAGTTTAGCCTCATGTACATGTTGTAGATATTGCACACACATATTCAGCTGCACTCAGTACACATCTATATTTATTACCACATAGGCACATATTCTTGTAAAAAAGGGAGGATGTCATGATATTCAGATAAACATCATGGTGCAAACACACATACACACTGATGGACAGATCAACGGACCAATCAACACACACGCAACATCACAGCCAATCACAAGCAAGAGCACACGCACTATAAAACGGGGAACACCACAGTTCCCGCTCATTCCAGCAGGAGACAGCTCAGGGCACAGAGCTCACAGCAAGCCACTCAGACATACACCATGTGCTGTGTGCCTCTCTAAGATAGTGTAAGGGCTGGTTCCACAGGTTAAAGGGTAAAGAACGAACCACAGTCATAAGTTTACAGATGTTGTTATTGATAGTAACAAAACAGAGTTGTACCATCTGCAACCGTGTTGCTTCGTCTGTATAGCGGAACACCCAACACGACAACAGGGAAACAATGGTTCTCACCGTTGGCGACGAGGTAAATCCCGTTGAGAAATCTGTGGGAATTTCACCTCTTGTCACTATTCAGTAGGACTGCAACTGATTGCAGAGTTCTTCACTGGGTATTCACAGCATGGAGCTGAAATGATGTTATCAGGCTGTTTACTTTCACAATCATCTAACTGGGAATGGCGTACTGATCCCGCTGAGGTCCCGCTTTCTCAATCTTCTCCGTCGCCTGAGGTGTGGTGATCCTCAGGTTAAATCACCACCTGTCAGCTCTCCCTCTTAAAGTGGACTGCAGCCTATGGTCATCTAGGACTTGATTTTACCTTTACCTAACTGGGAAACTGAAAGCATTCAAATAACATTACTGAAACCTTTTACATAGAACTAAAGATTGAAATGTGCAAATGGGGTGAACAAAGTAATAGTGTAATAGTAATATGTTTTTAAGTTTACAAAATATTTTCTTTCGTGAAGAACTTTGTTTAAAATGTAATAATTATCCATTTAACAGCACTCTATACTTATAAAATTATTTTCACAGGGTCAGGTCTGTTCATCAAAGTTTCTATAACAGACCTCAATTAAAACCCAGTTATACCTGAGTGATCAAGGTATAACTTTTTAAGGTATTTCAAACGGTGAGGCGGAAGGAGGAAAGTTGAAATTCTCACTGATTTCAGCAATTGAACCCTGAGTGGCGAAATGCAGCTTCCCCTGAACTCCGCACACCCAACATCATAACGCTGCAGTTCGTTTCGGAGGGATAATGGTCACCTGTACCACCCCACTGTGACAAAATCTAGCCTTGTATGTCACCTTGCATTCCTGCGAAAGATAAATATATGCCACTCCTAAATGTTTCACAGTCATGTTAAAATGTCAGATAGAAAATTAATATATCACTGTGATTTTAAAAGTTTAAACCCTCATACCACTGTAAATGAATAGTAATAAATCTGTACCACACAAATAAGTGAAATAAATAAATGTGTACCCAACAGGAACCTAAAACTGTTAAATCTATTCAACCTTGAGCTAAATATCTCCACTGTTCATCACCATGTAAAAGGCAAGCAAATTCTCCTTCAATAAAATAATCACTGTCTGCTATCCCAAACCAGTTAATTAAAATTCTTCACTGCCTTTGCCAGTGAATTAAAATTAATCCATCTCTGCCTAATTCCCCACCCACCTCAGTTACTTCAAACTAATTCAATTCTGTAATGTTCTCCCTCAGAGCTTAAAAATAAAGGAAGTGATAAGCTGTTGATATCATTGTGAGATTCTGGACAGAGTAAAGCTTCTTTATTTAGTTATTGTTATCATATGTGCCGAATGGTGGATTCCCCTGTGACCCATCATTTG
The DNA here is from genome assembly GCF_047496885.1 of Scyliorhinus torazame. Classification (NCBI taxonomy): domain Eukaryota; kingdom Metazoa; phylum Chordata; class Chondrichthyes; order Carcharhiniformes; family Scyliorhinidae; genus Scyliorhinus; species Scyliorhinus torazame. Next base: position 91,721,688 of record NC_092714.1, on the reverse strand, counting down.
AAATAAAATACTCAATATTGTGAAGTCCAGCTTTATTCTGTGCTCGAAGTTGTTCCACTGTGAAGTCCAGAATCATTTAATGTCACAGTATGCCATTACATTCTGTCTCCTGCCATTTTAAATCACAAGCCTGATGTTGTATGGGTTTCATGTCATTTGTTGTCACCATCCAATAGTGGTAGCAGAAAAGGATTGGTTTTAAAAGAAATTGGCAATAATTAGGAGAACGTTGGATGGGTGATAGGAGCTTATAGACAGCAGTCTATGCTCAATTTTCAACTGCTGAATTCTACTCTTAGCATTTTTGACATTAGTTGATCTTTGGCAGGCTGACACTTTTGGCAAATATTGGGTGGTTGTGTGTTTTGTAGTTATTCTAGAAATGGTGGTGTTGATGTCAGTGATTTGTCATATTAATTAACCCACTATACAGTTAGGTACATGACTCCTGGTACCACACTGAAGTGAGCATGATTAGAATGTCTGTGTTATTGAACTGTCATATTTCGTCAGAAAGAATGCAGCCCTGCAATTCCGGTGATAAACCAGTTTCTCACTCTTCATTGTTATGGCTCAGATGTGAATTCATCAGATGTGAGCTATTCATTGTGAAGCTGATTATAAAACTAACTGATCTTCTATGGCATTACTAATGAACTTCTCATGCATTAAAGTTTTTTAAAAAGCAAATTAATTATTATTTGGATTCAGTTTACTCAAACTGATTCTCAGACTTGGCAAGGGGCCTGAATTAACAAAATTCAAAAAATTCATTTTAATTGGTTATCGACATTTCTGTCATAACTTAATGTTCAATGTTTGTTGGTACTTGAACGTGGCTAAATTCTCAGTTTTTAAATTCAGTTATTGCAACTTAGTTAAACCCTGTGTTGGTGTAGAGATGGAATAACTTGCTTCAGGTTTCTGGAATATGATGCCAGGCATGCATACCAGATGAGGATAGGGGATAATGGGGGATTTGCTTTTCTTACTATGTTTGGGAAATTTAAATGTGTCCCAAAAAAGATTTATTGCATTGCAACACATAGCAATAAGAATTGATTCTCCCTTTGTTAAGTTGAATTGAAGCAAATGAACAGTCATTACAGTTAGATGATATTTATGCCAGACAAAAAAAGACAAAGGAGGATATTTGTGAAGCAATTATGGTCATTATGAGGCAGTTTATGAGCACAGTGAAGTACCAACATACTGGACACTGATGTCCATTTTTAGAAAGAAGGGCAAAGCAGACACAAGCTCCTACCTAAAAATGGAGTCGAAAAATAGAATCAATTATTAAGAATGCAACAATTGACGATTGTTGCTAACCTTCGGTTGGCTCTTAATTTGGCTCTATTTAATCACATTTGCTCAAGAGTCACCAGGTATCCTTCGACACCGCTACAAGGCTCATAACCAAATACTGATCAATGACTTAATACAGTTAGTAAGTTCAAAAGCAATGCTCATTTATTTACACACAGTCAAATCTACTCATGCATAAACTCTACAAACTAAACTACCACTATTACTAAGGCCTATACTTAGCTTCGGGTGCCACTCAGTCAGAGGAACAATGGCCGTTGCTCGGTTCTGAGGCTATTGGGTTGAGCTGTTTACAGGGTAGCAACTAGGAGCGTCTATCTCATAGCGTGTGTTGACTTGGAACTTACTTGGTCTGCTATAGCTGCTAGGCTGGTCTCTCTCTTCGCTGAGAGCCAAAGCCAAAGGAGGAAGATTCTCCCTTGGGTGATACTTCTTATACTGCAAAGGGCTTTGCGCTCTTTTGGGCGGGCCTTGAACTTGGCCTCAACTAATTGGGTCTCTCCCAATCATCTGTATCGATTTTCCTCCAATAAAGGGGTGATTCCCTGATCGCTGGGCGTGTCCTGGTGACTGTCAGTCTGCTTTGTCTTAGCTTCTTCTGGCGCCGGGGAGTCTGTCCTAACATATTGTATCTAAATGTTTCCCTTTTGTCCCCGGAGATGGCTCATTAGTATGTAAATCATTTGGTAGTTTCTGTCCTGTCTGAGCGTTTAAGGTTCGAATAAACAGACAGAGCTTGCACCTGCTTGTTTCTTAGCATTGTCCAATTTTCCCTGCATTCTTTGCAAGTGTCCATTTTGTAATCGGGACGTGGCCATCCCAGATGGCTACACTATTTGTACAAAAATTGTCATCATTCAAAAGGGGAATATCTTGGGTGCGATTTTAAGGTCACATTGCACCTGAAAAACAGCTTGCCAAGGCGCAGTGTTGCCTATAGAAGCCGGGGGCTCTGCTCCCAGGATCTACCCAGCTCGTAATGCCTTGCAAGATCTAACGCAATTTTGCAAGATGTTGCAATATAAATCCCAACCACTGAGAGCAAATCACTTTTTCGCAGATCTGCATATTAGAGCAAGACAGCTGTTGAATTTGGCAGTGCAGAATGGTGTGTCAGTTCCCAAGCTCCATCCTGTCCCTGTGCTATTTTCTCAGGTGGCCGATTCAACTAGTTTAAGGACAATTTAGGCCTATTGATGAAGGCGGACTGAAATGTTTGGCCTCTAATCTTCAGACTTGTCAGGGAAGAGGGCAGCTGACTGAAGGCGACCTCCTGATAGACAGCTGAGGGTGTAGCACTTCTATTTACTTCTTTTTGATGTGGTGAGAAAATCCATCCAATCAGGTGGTTTAATTAATGAAAGTGCAACTTTAGAAATAATTCTTAGGCTTTCTGTATGTATGCACACCTACAGAATTCTCTGCAAGGGCCATAAATTAGTCTGCTTCAGGACTGTTATCTGACTGCAAACTGAATCAAATGCTTGAAAAATCAATCAGGGCAAAGTAAATTCCTGAGTGTATTCTAGTTCCTTTTTTATTACAGTATCTGTTGGAGGAGGAAAATTAAAGCCACGGTTGACTGCCTTTCCCTGAAACCATGTTGGGTATCTAAAGTTCAAATAGAATTAGTACATGTTTAAGTAAAACTGAAGTCAAACTACTGACTGAATTCATTTAATGAAGTATTCCCGAATTTCTGATTACCTAAGGGTAATGATTTATTTATTTCAGTCACCCATACCTTTTTTAAATAAATATTCTTATTCTCCTTATTTTTAAAAACTCACCACTATTCTTAGAATTCCTCCTATATCAAAAAGGGCCGACATTCTAAATGGTGATCAGGGATTCTCACTCCCTGACATCCGATGCAAGCTTCAGTGGGTGCTATTCAGGTCAAACTATGTTTTCAAGTTATCCCCTGGTATAACCCATAGCTTCACCGAAGATTTCATCTACTTATCACTTAGTAGCATCGATCCTGGGTCCCGCATTGCTAAGTATGTAAAGTAGACTTTGGAATAACCACTATTTCAGGTTAAATTAAGTTATTTTATTATATTTTTTCTTTTAAAAGCTGCAAATAATTTCTTTACAGAAAGGAAAAAGATCTTGCTTCTGGATCCTTCTGGTTGGTTGAAGGGACCTTCAGGCCCAACTTGACAATCAATCTTTTTTAAAGTCTGGTCTTCTTTAGATGTATTCGCTGATGAGCACGGTTGCTGTGTCCTGTCTTTCCCATGTACCGAGCTGTGACAGCTAGCTCTGCTGGCTATCTCTGAGCTGACTCTGAGCTGAATCTGCCTACTCTTTAAATTCTAGTCTTCCTTAGGTGTATTAGCTATTTTAGCTTGGCTGCTTTGCCCTGTACCTTTCCCATGGCCGAGCTGACTGTAATCTGACTCTGAGCTGCTTCTCCCCTCTCTCTCTCTCCCTCTGGTTCTGGTTCTGGTTCTGGCTGCTGTTCCCTTCGGGTTTATATATTTTTCTAACAGTTATTAAGTTTTTATGATGTTATTGTAAAGTAACTCTTATTTAACTTTGATTGTAAAAAGTACTTTTGATCTAAACTTTCTAATCCAACTAAGTATTCATTTTGACATGACTTCATCTCATAGATCTGATTACATTGTTTCCTTTGTGATGTTCAAAATGCTTTGATTTCAAGAGGTGTTACTTTTAATTCCTGTCATTTCTATAGTTTTATTTTCCAATTGTGTCCTCAGCTCATAATTTTGACTTTGATTTTGGCTTTGAATTATGTTTCTCGTAGACTGATAGTCTCCAGTTTTCTTTAATGTACCTGGTATTAGCAAATTTTCACACCTAGAATTATCACCAAATTCAACTGAACCTCATCCATTCTTTTCCAGATGCTTACTAAGATAGTTACTTTCAATGAAGGTGTGAGCCATTGTTATTGGCTTCATTCAAAATCCTGTTTGTCTTGTTCGCTAAGCCTGCTTGACCGAGAATATCTGCATTTTACAATCCTTCCCTGGCAGATGCTGTTAACCCTTTATGGGATCTTTCCCTGTATCCTCTCATGTTTCTCTCAGACCAGATATTGCCAGACTTCCATATTTCAAATGACACATCTTTCCATATTTTCAATAACATCCTCCTTTTTCACATTTTCATCAAAATTTACAACAACAGGGGGCGGCATGTGACACAGTGGTTAGCACTGGGATTGCGGCGCTGAGGACCCGGGTTCAAATCCCGGCTCTGGATCACTGTCCATGTGGAATTTGCACATTCTCCCCGTGTCTCACTCCCACAACCCCAAGATGTGCAGGTTAGGTGGATTGGCCATGCTAAATTGCCCCTTAATTGGGGAAAAAAAATTGGGTACTCTAAATTTATTTTTAAAAATTTACAACAACAGATAATCAGCAAATACAATGCCAATCTCCCAGCCAACAATCCTCCTATTCCACCCACCCTCAAACAGCTCCCAACATTTTGAATACAAAACACCAATGAAAAAGAATCATCAATAACTGATACATTCCAAAAGCACCCCCCGACACTGCCCCCCCCCCCCCAATGTTCAATGTCATCCATTTCATGAAAATGCATGATGAACAAGGCCCATGAATTGTAGGACCTTTCCATCCTCCCCCTCAATTCCAGTTTTTATTTCTCGAGTGTTCAGAACTCCAGCAGATCCCCCCGCCACGCCGAGGCACAGGATGGAGAAGCCGACCTCCACCCCAACAAAATCCGCCTTCAGACGATTAGCGAGGCGAAGGCCAAGACATCTGCCTCCGAACCCGCTTCCAACCTGGCCGATCCGACACCCCGAATATGGCTTCTAGGGGACCCAGTTCGAGTCTCACGTGCACCACCTTTGAGATTACCTTAAAGACCTCCCTCCAATACTCCTCCAGCTTTGGACAGGACCAAAACATATGAACGTAATTAGTGCCCCCCCCCACCCCAACCCCCAGCATTCACAAACATCCTCCACTCCCTCAAAAAGTTGGCTCATTCTCACCCATGTGAGGTGCGCCCTGTACACCACCTTCAACTGTATTAGCCCCAACCTCACGCACAAAGTTGACGCATTCACCCTCAGGAGCACCTCACACCATGAGCCCTCCTCAATATCCTCCCCTAATTCTTCCTCCCACTTCGCCTTAATCCTCAGAATCACCCCATAAATCGCCAACTGTACCCCCTTCTCCATTCCCCCTGTCGTCAATATTTCTTCCAACAGTCTGGGACCCAGCGCCATCGGAAAGCTCTGTACCTCATTCCTGGCAAGATTTTGGACCTGTATATACCAAAACATCTCCCCCTGCTCCAACCCATATTTCTCCCCCAGCTCCTCCAACTTCGCTAACCGACCTCCCAGAAACAAATCCTTTAATACCCTAACTCCCATCTCCAAAAATTCCCATCCCACCTTCCTGGCTCGAATCCCTGATTGCCTCGAATCGGCATTTCCCTTGACCCCGCCCACAACTTAAAGTGCTGGCACAACTGCCTCCAGATCTTCAACGTTGCCACTACCACGGGACGCCCTGAATATTTCCCCGGGGTCCTGGGGAGCGGTGCCAATGCCCTTAACCCTGACCCCTGCATAGACTCTCCTCCAATCGAACCCACTGGGAGACTACCCCCCCCACCCCCCCCACCCCCAAACCCGGCCCCTCACCTTCTCAGCATTCGCCGCCCAGTAATAATACAATATATTTGGGAGACCCAAATCCCCTGACTGCCGTCCTCTCTGCAACAGCATCTTGTTAATCCTAGCCACCTTCCCTCCCCCAAATGAACAAGGTAATCATCTTCTCTACTTCCTTCAAAAACGCCTTTGATAAAAGATCGGCAAGCATTGAAAAACGAACAAAACCACGGCAATACATTCATCTTAATTGTCTGCATCCGACCTGCCAGTGACAGAGGAAGGCAATCCCATTTTGCCAAATCCGCTTTCACCCTCCCCACCAGGTTAGCAATGTTATATCTGTTTTGTTATGTTTCCTTTGTAACATAAGCGGCTTCCTTGTGTTGCATTTGTCGAGGAAGGTTGAGACGTGTAAATAACTTCAACTAATTTATTTACACTCTGTACACTTTTATAACTTGAGTTCGACACTACTGCTAATACTATTGTAGCTACCTAAACTGACTAACCAGCTGCTGTCTTCCACGTGGTGGGTGTGATAATGAATCAACTCTGTGCCTCTCCTCACTGACTGTCTCCACTGGCCGAAGGGGCTGATCATGTGTGTGGTGTCCTTTTTGTATGGGTTGGTGTAATGCCCCCCTGTGGTCGTGTCATCTCCTTGTGTATCGTGAATGTCCATTGGTCGCCTCCCATCTAACTTATCTATTGGTTGAGTGTGTGTGTGTGATGTTTCTGGTGCTCCCTCTTGTGTCTGTCTAGCTTACATGTATTTACAGTGATGCACATCACCACACCCTCCCCTTTTTATATGTTCATATTTTCTGTACACTTTAAGAAAAACTGAAAAAAGAACAGGTAGAGAAGGTAAGGTTTCTACAAATCATGGGAACGGTGATTAAACAATAAGTCCAAATCATTCATGTCAGTCCATAAACCATCAAACATCATGGTCAAGTGTCTCTCTTAGTTATGAACGCCATCAACAGGAACCAAGAAGTGGTCGAATCACTGCGCTGTCCGATTTGGAGTCTTTTTCTTTTTTCTTTTTATGTTTGTGGTGGTGCTGTCGGATGGCACCTTGTAGCTGATAGGTCGTTGACATTGATGAGGTACCATCAACAGTATCATTCGAAGTCATGGATGTGCCAGATGTTGAAGTCGGATGAGACTGTACATACTGGTTCTGGCCACATGCTGTGCTGGAAGGGTGATTCTGCTGAGAAGCGTTGAAGCTTGTCGAATTGGAAACAGAATTGCTGCTCGCATCAATGTCTGGTGATGGTGTGAAACTAGAACCTTGCATCTGATAGGAATATGCTGTCTGGCCAGGCTGTGGTGCAGCAAATCCTGGGCAGTATCTAAGGCATCCAGTCTGTAGTGCAGATTGTGTTGGTGGTAGTCCTCCTTCAGTCTTGATTCCATTAGTGGGCAATCCGTAGTGCTGGCCTGTTTGAGAATATGCTGCATAGCCTGCTGGCTGCTGCATGCTTGAATACTGGGTTTGTCCAGCATGAGCTGTCATTGGCCGCACTGTCGGTGTGGAACAAATGTGTGGACATAGCTGTGGTGAAAATTGGTGTATTCCTCTTGGACTGTGGCTGCTGCTTGTTATTGCTGACCCAGTGTGATTATCACGTGATCCATCTCCTGTCGTTGTGGCATCTGCTGTCACCCTGAGCGTGCCATCACTGAGGTTGCGACACTGCCTGTCTGGAGTAAAGTCTGGCTTACGTGAATCAGAGTCGGCGTTTGGTTGCTCCCCATCTGGAGTCTGGTCTGTTTTTTGTTGATGCTCCCCGTCCGGAGTCTTAGCAGGTTCACTGGAGTCAGCTGAGATTTCTTGAAGCTGCACGTCTGGAGTCAGAATATGCAGGAATGCATTGACTAGTGCAGAGGTTCGAGCAATTGAGGGTGGAAGTAGTGTGGTGTCACCGGAGTCACCAGTGGTCTCACCGTGATCGTCGAGTGCCTCTGTACGCACTAGCTGAGGTCTGTCACTTTGCACCTTTTGCATGGGAAGTGGGATGCTGTCGTCACTCATTTCACATACCGTGGGTAGATCTTCAGCAGCTGCTTGCTGTTCACTAGGGTTGGGTAAATTGTCAGAGTTTTCATCTGGTGGTGCAAACAATGTGGGTGGACTGTCATTGTCTTGCCGTTGTCCTTCATTTGGGCTTTTCTTCTTTGGAATTTTAAATCTTCCCCCAGACATTACAGAACCTTGTTCATTTCCCTCAATTTCTCCCATATGTAGGGCATCAAATGTTAGATTCAACGTTTCTTTCGTCATTGTACTAGTTTCCAAAGAACAGTCCATTTCAATTTTCTTCTCAGTTACTTCATATGCATCCTTTTCTAATGTACATGCCTTCATAGTCTCTGGCTCTGATTTTGCTGGAACTGGCACAGTCACAGTCTCTCTTTTACTGTTCTCAATTGCACACATTCTACTCCCCAGACATAAATGCTTAATCTCTGGAGTTAATGTGGTACAATGGATAATCGGGTCGACCTTATCTGCATCTTCACCATCACTGGAAAACACAATTGGTTCACTTGAAACTGCTGCGGGTTTTACGTGCTTTATCTGGCTAATCGATGTCGGTGTCCTCAAGATTCTTGCTCCAATGTTCTGCTCATTTATCAGTGGAGTGTGCAGAGGTTCAATGCGATTAATATTCCCATCAGGGGTTGAAGAGTCATTACTGACTAACTGCTGGTCTCTGTAGTTGGGACTTTGCGTTTTTGTGTTGAAGGGAGACAGTTGTCCCTGCTGTAGATATGATTCAGGTTGTGTTATTTCCATTAAATAAGGATCAATGTCTTGTCCATTTTTTCGATCCGTACTAAAGCAATGGCAATTTTCAGTCTGCTCCTTGCAAGTTAGACATACAAGCAATTTCTTTAGCAAATCCTCAGCATCCTTCTGTGACTGTGTAGCATTATTAATATCTCTTCGGCTAGAATGATCCTGAAGATCAGCGCATAATCCTTTTTTCTTCGGGCTTGGAAGAGGCGATTCCTTTGGCTTGTCTTCATTTGGGCTTGAACCGTCATCAGCGCTGTGCCCTTCATTGTAGCATGATAGACCGACATGGTCGTCCTGTGCAGTGGAGCGTGGTAGACTGTTATAGCCTTCTTGCTGTTTACGTGAGCATGGCAGACTTGCATCGTCTGCCGTTAGTTGGTCAGAGGAGGTTGCTAGACCCTCATGGTCTTGTTCCTGCAAGGACTACGCATCTGAATCATGCGTTTCTGCAATTGTGGAGTCTGTCCACGAGCTTGCTGTGGAGTCTTGTGACACTGGAGTCACGTCTTCTTTCGTAGAGTCGGGAACCCTGAGCGGGGTGTGGACCACGCTCTGTGTGGCAGCAGGTCGCTCTCTGTGGGCTTGTACCGCTTTCTGTCTCTTAATTTCAGGCTGCAGCATCATCCTGCACTGATGAGTTGGGACGTCATATCTGCTGGGTTGAAGATCCTCAAATCCGAAAAATGTATCCGCATCTGCGCCGGATTCAATGCGGGGGTCGCCAATGTGCAACACGAAAGGTTCGTCCGTGTCGTAGTCGTCTAGGACCACGGAGCTGTCATTGGGCTCGCGAGGTCCAGAAAAAATGTAAAGGTCGGTATCGAAGTATTCGAGGTCGGAGTCATCGGTTTGTGCGTAGGTAACTGCTTGTTGCAGGGTTCTTCTGAGGTTAAATTCATTTCCTGGTTCAATTTGAGGCATTGTGCTGTCATTCCAGGTGAAGGAAGGTTGTTTTACAGCTTTAAAAGATTTTTTCTTTGATCTGAGACGTTTCCCCTTTAAATTGGATTTGGGACGTTTCCCCTTTAAATTGGTGCGGTCTGGGGCCTCTGACATCATGATGCGCGTGACGTGGCACGTAGGAAGCGATTGCGCATGCGCAGATCGCTGTTCCTTTACCGATGGCCATTTTCTTGATTGCACATGCACTGAGTCTCGCGCATGCGCAAACGAACCTTCCGGTTCTGCGCACTTCTCGCGCAACTGCGCTAGTGTAATCCCTTTAGCAAGATGGCCGCCGACCTCGACCCAAATCGCTCTCTGGTCCGGGATTTCGGCCTCGAGGTGAGTACTGGCGCTTTTCTTACCTTTCCTTGCATTGGAGTGTGTTTTCCTCACAGTATTTGGCGAATTTGTCCAGGACTGCCTGGAAGTCGTACCTGTTTTGCTCCTTGGAGAACTTGAATTTTTAAAAGATTTCTTCTGCGCTTGCACCGGTGATGGGGAGGAGAAACTCTATTTTGTCATCATTGGCCAGGTCTTTAAGTTCAGCTGCCACCAGGAAGAGTTCAAACGTTTGCCGGAATCGCTGCCAGTTTTCGCGGAGATCGCCGTGGCACTGGAGCGGCTGCGGAACCCGGAGCTCGTACATCTTGCCTGGGTATTGCTGGTTGTCGCTGTACGCTGAGGTATGGCTATCTGGATTTAAGCAGTTCATTACTGGTACCATGTTTTGTTATGTTTCCTTTGTAACATAAGCGGCTTCCTTGTGTTGCATTTGTCAAGGAAGGTCGAGACGTGTAAATCACTTCAACTCATTTATTTACATTATGTACACTTTTATAACTTGAGTTCGACACTACTGCTAATCCTATTGTAGCTACCTAAACTGACTAACCAGCTGCTGTCTTCCACGTGGTGGGTGTGATAATGAATCAACCTTGTGCCTCTCCTCACTGACTGTCTCCATTGGCCGAAGGGGCTGATCATGTGTGTGGTGTCCTTTTTGTATGGGTTGGTGTAATGCCCCCATGTGGTCATGTCACCTCCTTGTGTATCGTGAATGTCCATTGGTCGCCTCCCATCTAACTTATCTATTGGTTGAGTGTGTGTGTGTGATGTTTCTGGTGCTCCCTCGAGTGTCTGTCTAGCTTACATGTATTCACACCACCACAATATCTACAGAGCTCCCCCCAATCCCGTGCCACCTGCACCACCAGATATCTATAATGGGTTTCAGTTACCCGTATTAACAGATATTCAGACAGATTAGGTATAACTCCTCAAAGTAGAATTATCACTGGACTTGAGTTCAGAAATCATTTTACATTACTTCAGTTAACTGTTCAGTTGATAGTTGTATTTTGTGGTCATTACAGTGGGTTATTTGTTTTAATTTGTTACTTGAAACCTTGAAATGTTTGTACTTGAGCTTAATTATTTTTGTACATTGTACATTACCAGTTACATGTACATTTTGGTGAATACTGATGGGCCGTAACTTCCTCAGAGAGGCAACCAGTGGTGAGTGCCACTTGGTATCTACTTACCTGTGCTTAAATTCTAAAGCGCTTGCCTTGCCTGTCCTTCCTGACTCAGGGATGGTGAAACTCGAGCAGCAAAGCAGGTCCCTAGTCCTGCGGCAAAGTGTACAAGGAGCAGAACAAAGGATGACACACACCCTTTTTACAGCACTAACTGTCAAGAAGCAGGTGAGTTTAAAGGTTCCAAAAATAACAGGCCATGGAGAAATTACATTTCTAAGGGAAGTGAATTGGACATAGGTATGTTCAGACATTGGTGGGGTCGGGGGCAAGTGGATCTAGAGATGCTGGGGTGGAATCCGGACATTGGGGATAGGGGGAATCAAACATATGGGTGAGGCAGGTGGTTTGGCAGGTGAATGTTGTCTGGGTCATGCTGCATATGAATACAGACTGTTTCAGTATCTGAGCAGCTGTGAATGACCATGTGACACTCGGCAATCATCAGCAAGCACCACCAATTCTGATGTTTGATGGAGGGAAGGTGATTGAAGAAGCAGCTCATAAATTGGCCAAAGCACTACCCTGAAGAACTCATGTGGCAATGTCAAGGGGCTGAGATAATTGTTCTCCAACAACCACAACCATTTTCTTTTCTTCTATTTTTGCCTCCAACCTCTGGAGAGTTTTCTCTTTGCTTCCCATGTACTTCAATTTTACTAGGGCCACATTCCTTCAAATATTGCCTTGGTGCCAAGGGAAGTCGCTCTCACATCACCTCTGGAACTCTTTTGACCATGTTTTGACCAAGGCCATAATGAGTTCTGGAGCAGAGTCATCTTGTTTAAACCCAAACTGGGTATTGATGAGCAGGTTATTGCTGAGCAAGTACTGCTTCATCGTACTGTCAATGACATGGCCAATCACTTTGCTGGTGACTGAATGCAGACTGTTGGGGTGGTAATTGGTTGGATTAGATTTGACCTGCATTTGGTGTACACGACATACCCGGATAATTTCTGACATTGTCAGATGGATGTTGGTGTTGTAGCTATTCTGGAGCTTGGTTTCGAGTGCAGCTAGTTCTGGAGCAAAGGTCTATAGTACGACAGCTGGGATGATTGTCAGGGCCCATAACCTTTTCTGTATCCAGAGTCTTCAGCTGTTCCTTGATATCGCATGGAGTGAATTAATTTGGTTGGCGACTAACATTTATGATTGTGGGAACCTCAGAAAGTTGGGATGGCTCATCGATTTGGCAATTCTAGCTGCCAATGCTTTCATCTTGTCATTTGCATTGATGTGCTAGGCTCTGATATCATTGCGAATGGGAATATTTTTGGAGCCTCTCCCAGCTAGTTATTGAATGTTTCACCATTCATAGCTTGATGTGGTAGGACTGCAGAGTTTTGATCAGATGCTTTGTTGTGTGATCAACTAGCTCTGTCTTCAGTATGCTACTGCCGCTGTTTAGCATGCATGTCTAGTCCTATATTGTACATTAACAGTTGTAGTGAAGAGTATCCTCAATGGAATGTTTGGTGGTCACTCCTTCCAATACTGTTATGGAGAGATGCATTTTTAACAGGTAGATTGTTGAGGACAGGTCAAAGCAAGTCCTCAGTGCTGCCATTTTCAGTGCTAGTGCCCATCACTAATCCTCCCTCTTGCTTGATAGCTGCTACCTCTCCCACTCTCCAGCCAATGCTTCCTCACCCGCTAATCTCCAGCCACCATTATCTTGCTCACCCCTCACCCAGTTTCCAGTGACCCTATTCTTCCACTGCGCTTTTTGCTTTCCCACTCACTGGTCCCATGGAAACTTAGTTTGAGCCCACATTCAGACAGGCCTCCTTCTGCACTGCAAAAGTTCTGGGGTGTCCAAACCCCCATCTCAATGTTCAAATCTCGCCCTAATGTCCAGAACCATACCCCAGTGTGCAAAACCCCCACCACAATGTCTAACCCCCCACCCCAATGCTCAAAATCCCCACATTAATGCCCAAACCCCCACCTCAAAGTCTAAACCCCCCCATACCACCTTGATATCCGAATGCCCCAACCTACTCTGATCCCCTGATGTTTGAACCGCCCACCCCTGATGTACAACTGCTCATCCACCCAATGTCAAAACTCTGCCTGCCATTGTGGCCTTGCTTGTCGCCAACAAACCTTTCCAAAAAACTGCAGTTGGCTGGCTCCTTTAAAAATATTGTTTCCTATTTTCTCACTAATTTACTTCCAATGTCTCGTATTCCTTTCACTTGCCCAGTGTTTACCATTTTTTGTATTATTACATGCCTGACATTCCAGCATGACTCTGTGTTAAACCAGTTCTTTTAAGCAAAATCAAGCTGCCCGACTAAGATTTGAAAAGAGAAGATATAAATGGCCACATTGCAAGTATTTAGTGATCCTGAATTCAGCACTGCAGAAAAAGTCAGAAGTACCAATTTGCCATATAGAATCATAGAATATAATCCCTGTAGTGCAGAAGGAGTCCATTCGGCCCATCCAGTCTGCACCTATCCTCTGAAAGAGCATCCTAAGCAGGCACTCTCCACCACCCTATTCCCCCCCCCCCCCCCCCCCCCCTCCCACCTATCCTGCAACACTGTTACTCCATCTAACCTTGGATATTAAAGTGCACTGTTACCAGACTTCCAATCGATCCTCTTATGGACTGACCTGTTTAACACTGCACCCCTATATGCTTCACCCGATGCCGGTGTTATTTAGTTACATTGTTCAGACTGAAATCACAGTAGAACTGTTTTTTGCATTGCCTCTTCTTGTATTTGTCAATAAATATTTGCTGGAAATTATGGCATTGTCAAATAAATATCTTGTGGAAAAATGCGTTTGTATAAAAAAAACTGCTGCAACTTATAATTAGTAGTGTATTTGGATCTCAGAGTTTTAATTTGTTACAATCTGAAACTCAGCATTATCTTTAGTCTGAAGGGAAGCAAAATCCAGCAGACAGATAACAGCTTGCAATATTGGCTCCATATCAATCAGAATGATTGTTTAAAGTTGTTATCAGGGAACATACTTAATTGAGATATTAAGGAACATTTTACTGAATCTGGTGACTGTTTGAGTCACCATCAACAATTTTATAATTCCTTGCCTGGAATTAGTCGTAAAAATAACAGTGCCTGAGGGTCATGACTGGTTGGTCCCTTTTCCTGATTACAGGACTTGAGGGAGGCAGTATGGCATTCTATTCATTGTTTCAGTGGTTTCTTGTACCGTAACATGGCTAAGAGTTCTATCTTCAGGAAAACAAAAATATTGACTTAGCTGGATAGGCATCTGTAGAATGAAATTTATGGACACTTACAAAAGGGAAAATTAATAAATCTGATGGAAGTTGACAATCTCAGCTGCCATTCATCAAATAGGAAATCTACCCCATAACAAAGAACAAAGAAATGTACAGCACAGGAACAGGCCCTTCGGCCCTCCAAGCCCGTGCCGACCATGCTGCCCGACTAAACTACAATCTTCTACACTTCCTGGGTCCGTATCCTTCCATTCCCATCCTATTCATATATTTGTCAAGATGCCCCTTAAATGTCCCTATCGTCCCCGCTTCCACTACCTCCTCTGGTAGCGAGTTCCAGGCACCCACTACCCTCTGCGTAAAAAACTTGCCTCGTACATCTACTCTAAACCTTGCCCCTCTCACCTTAAACCTATGCCCCCTAGTAATTGACCCCTCTACCCTGGGGAAAAGCCTCTGACTATCCACTCTGTCTAAGCCCCTCATAATTTTATATACCTCTATCAGGTCTCCCCTCAACCTCCTTTGTTCCAGTGAGAACAAACCGAGTTTATTCAATCGCTCCTCATAGCTAATGCCCTCCATACCAGGCAACATTCTGGTAAATCTCTTCTGCACCCTCTCTAAAGCCTCCACATCCTTCTGGTAGTGTGGCGACCAGAATTGAACACTATACTCCAAGTGTGGCCTAACTAAGGTTCTATACAGCTGCAACATGACTTGCCAATTCTTATACTCAATGCCCCGGCCAATGAAGGCAAGCATGCCGTATGCCTTCTTGACTACCTTCTCCACCTGTGTTGCCCCTTTCAATGACCTGTGGACCTGTACTCCTAGATCTCTTTGACTTTCAATACTCTTGAGGGTCCTACCATTCACTGTATATTCCCTACCTGCATTAGACCTTCCAAAATGCATTACCTCACATTTGTCCGGATTAAACTCCATCTGCCATCTCTCCACCCAAGTCTCCAGACAATCTAAATCCTGCTGTATCCTCCGACAGTCCTCATCGCTATCCGCAATTCCACCAACCTTTGTGTCGTCTGCAAACTTACTAATCAGACCAGTTACATTTTCCTCCAAATCATTTATATATACTACAAAGAGCAAAGGTCACAGCACTGATCCCTGTGGAACACCACTGGTCACAGCCCTCCAATTAGAAAAGCATCCCTCCATTGCTACTCTCTGCCTTCTATGGCCTAGCCAGTTCTGTATCCACCTTGCCAGCTCACCCCTGATCCCGTGTGACTTCACCTTTTGTACTAGTCTACCATGAGGGACCTTGTCAAAGGCCTTACTGAAGTCCATATAGACAACATCTACTGCCCTACCTGCATCAATCATCTTAGTGACCTCCTCGAAAAACTCTATCAAGTTATTGAGACACGACCTCCCCTTCACAAAACCGTGCTTCCAAATGGGAGTAGATCCTGTCTCGAAGAATTCGCTCCAGTAATTTCCCTACCACTGAAGTAAGGCTCACCGGCCTGTAGTTCCCGGGATTATCCTTGCTACCCTTCTTAAACAGAGGAACAACATTGGCTATTCTCCAGTCCTCCGGGACATCCCCTGAAGACAGCGAGATTCCAAAGATTTCTGTCAAGGCCTCAGCAATTTCCTCTCCAGCCTCCTTCAGTATTCTGGGGTAGATCCCATTAGGCCCTGGGGACTTATCTACCTTAATATTTTTTAAGACACCCAACACCTCGTCTTTTTGGATCACAATGTGACCCAGGCTATCTACACCCCGTTCTCCAGACTCAACATCTACCAATTCCTTCTCTTTGGTGAATACTGATGCAAAGTATTCATTTAGTACCTCGCCCATTTCCTCTGGCTCCACACATAGATTCCCTTGCCTATCCTTCAGTGGGCCAACCCTTTCCCTGGCTACCCTCTTGCTTTTTATGTACGTGTAAAAAGCCTTGGGATTTTCCTGAACCCTATTTGCCAATGACTTTTCGTGACCCCTTCTAGCCCTCCTGACTCCTTGCTTAAGTTCCTTCCTACTTTCCTCATATTCCACGCAGGCTTCGTCTGTTCCCAGCCTTTTAGCCCTGACAAATGCCTCCTTTTTCTTTTTGACGAGGCCTACAATATCACTCGTCATCCAAGGTTCCCGAAAATTGCCATATTTATCTTTCTTCCTCACAGGAACATGCCAGTCCTGTATTCCTTTCAACTGCCACTTGAAAGCCTCCCACATGTCCGATGTTGATTTGCCCTCAAACATCCGCCCCCAATCTATGTTCTTCAGTTCCCGCCTAATATTGTTATAATTAGCCTTCCCCCAATTTAGCACATTCACCCTCGGACCACTCTTATCCTTGTCCACCAGTACTTTAAAACTTAGCGAATTGTGGTCACCGTTACCGAAATGCTCCCCTACTGAAACATCTACCACCTGGCCGGGCTCATTCCCCAATACCAGGTCCAGTACCGCCCCTTCCCTAGTTGGACTGTCTACATATTGTTTTAAGAAGCCCTCCTGGATGCTCCTTACAAACTCCCGTCGAAGCCCCTGGCACTAAGTGAGTCCCAGTCAATATTGGGGAAGTTGAAGTCTCCCATCACCACAACCCTGTTGTTTTTACTCTTTTCCAAAATCTGTCTACCTATCTGCTCCTCTATCTCCCGCTGGCTGTTGGGAGGCCTGTAGTATACCCCCAACATTGTGACTGCACTCTTCTTATTCCTGATCTCTACCCATATAGCCTCACTGCCCTCTGAGGTGTCCTCTCGCAGTACAGCTGTGATATTCTCCCGAACAAGTAGCGCAACTCCACCTCCCCTTTTACATCCCCCTCTATCCCGCCTGAAACATCTAAATCCTGGAACGTTTAGCTGCCAATCCTGCCCTTCCCTCAACCAGGTATCTGTAATGGCAACAACATCATAGTTCCAAGTACTAATCCAAGCTCTCAGTTCATCTGCCTTACCCGTAATGCTCCTTGCATTAAAACATATGCACTTCAGGCCACCAGACCCGCTGTGTTCAGCAACTTCTGCTCTGCCTCAGAGCCACACTGTCCCTATTCCCTAGTTCTCCCTCAATGCTCTCACCTTCTGACCTATTGCTCCCGTGCCCACCCCCCTGCCATACTAGTTTAAACCCTCCCGTGTGACACTAGCAAACCTCGCGGCCAGGATATTTATGCCTCTCCGGTTTAGATGCAACCCGTCCTTCTTATACAGGTCACATCTGCCCCGGAAGAGCTCCCAGTGGTCCAGATAATGGAAACCCTCCCTCCTACACCAGCTGTTTTGCCACGTGTTTATCTGCTCTATCTTCCTATTTCTAGCCTCACTGGCACGTGGTACAGGGAGTAATCCCGAGATTACAACCCTCGAGGTCCTGTCTTTTAACTTTCTGCCTAGCTCCCTGAACTCCTGTTGCAGGACCTCATGCCCCTTCCTGCCTATGTCGTTAGCACCAATATGTACAACGACCTCTGCCTGTTTGCCCTCCCCCTTCAGGATGCCCTCTACCCGTTCGGAGACATCCTGGACCCTGGCACCAGGGAGGCAACATACCATCCTGGAGTCTCTTTCACGTCCACAGAAGCGCCTATCTGTGCCCCTGACTATAGAGTCCCCTATTACTATTACTCTTCTGCGCTTTGACCCTCCCTTCTGAACATCAGAGCCAACCGTGGTGCCACTGCTCTGGCTGCTGCTGTTTTCCCCTGATAGGCTATCCCCCCCCGACAGTATCCAAAGGGGTATACCTGTTCGAGAGGGGGACAACCACAGGGGATGTTTACTTGGAAGTGATGCGGTTTGGTTTAGAACATAAGAACATAAGAACTAGAAGCAGGAGTAGGCCATCTGGTCCCTTGAGCCTGCTCCACCATTCAATGAGATCATGGCTGATCTTTTGTGGACTCAGCTCCACTTTCCGGCCCGAACACCATAACCCTTAATTCCTTTATTCTTCAAAAAACTATCTATCTTTATCAAGTTCTTTATTTGTTGCCTTGTGTCCGTAGGGGGCATTTCCCATCCATCCCTGACAGCGGGATCTTCCGGTCCTGCCAACGGCAAATCCCCACCATGGGTTTCCCGGCAGTGTGGGGTGGATTCAATCATATTGACAGCAGCGGGACCAGAAGATCCTCCCGCTGGACGACGGACGTTGCCTCCCGTCGCCGGAAAACACACCATGAATGGCGTGGAAAACACAGCCACTCATAATTTTGGGCTAAAATTATACAGTTTCTTCTGGGTATTGTCAGATATAAATTCAGTTTAAAAGTTGTAACATAAAGTGGAATTTGGTGCCTCCCTCCCCCTAACGTGTGCTTCGAGGTGGTGTGGGGTGGGGGAGAGTTGCATGTTTGATTTGGTAGGAAGGTGTGGGGTGGAGATCCCACCTTCCCTCAATCAAACTGTGGGTGTGAAGGATGGAGGGTGACTCTCCCACCTGGAGGCCAATTAAGTTCTTTTAGTAGCCATTTAAAGGCTTCGTCCCATCACCTCTGTTGGACTCATCATTTGGGAGCTATCCAGTAAACCCTATTCAGTCACCCAGTAAACCAGCAGCCGATCGGAGGGTGACTCCTCGCTCACTGGCACCCTGTGCTCAATTGAGGGAACTGCAATCAGGCAGGGGGTGCACCATAGCAAGGCACATCCCTGCCCTTGCTGTCAACCTTCCTACCCCCCACAGGCCAGCAACACCCATCCTCTCTCCCTCCCCCTCCCCCATTCTGCCCACACTCACCTCTTTCTGGTGCTCCATCTCTGATCCCTCCTGTAGATCCAGTTGTACTACTGGCAGTGGCTACTGCTCTCAGTGGCTATGCTAGTACTGGAGAGCTGCCAAACTCTCAGGCAAGATTTCCACCTCACTGCAGCGGAGATTGAGTGGGAGGCCTCACACTAGCTGGTTACCTGATAATTGCGTCTGGCCTCCTGGAGAGAAGCAATGTTGGGTTCACTCATTAAATTCCACCTGTAAATTTAATTTACATGTATTTGCCCAACTGTTGTGACCCTGGTGACAAATATCCAGGATTGAACATACTTGTTGGTTTGAAAATGCAGTTGACAGCTGAAGTATTTTAAGCCTTGAATGTTCATAGTAACATTTGGTTTTTGGCCATGGATATAAAGTAAAAGTACATTATGTTGCTCCTGATCACATCTGTTTGCACTGAACAAAATGTTGAGAGAAAGAAATGCACAGATGGTTTATTGTTCTTGTCAAATTGAAGAACATGTACTGTCAAAAATATTTGCTTTGCAAGCCAGAATGTCTAAGTTCACAAACAACATGATTGTAGAAAAGTCATGATAGTAGGGGGATCTCTTCAGGCAGTAACTCCTGATTTCAAGTGTTTTTGTTTTGTGTTGAAGTGTGTTTTTGGAAATGTTCTCAAATATCGAGACAGAATTATTCTTCATCTTAGGATGTATCCTAGCTTAATTGGCCCTGGGAAAACATACACAGGGCACCTACATAAAATTGCAGGTTGATGGTGCTTTAATGTTCTGACTGCAGTCACATAAAGCACCAGAACCTGCAATGATTCACTTTACCCAGCTTAAAAAAAATGCTACTTGCGTTGGACTTCGCATTGCCAAAGTTTCCAGCTTCTCTGCCCGAGTAAGTTAGATCAGATAAAACTAGAATATTGAGTATTCTGTATCTGCCTGTTTTGATTTTGTTTGAGGTTTCCCAGGAGCTTTGAGGTGTCAACACCTATCAATACCAGGTTATGTAAGCTCAAAAAAAAGAATAAACTGTCTTTTTCAAGAGAAACACACACAAAAAAAGAAAAACCGAGCTGCCCGGGGATTCATTTTCATTCCATTTGTCAAAATGTAACCTGCCATTCAGCCAGTATGTTGCCCTGGGTCATGAAATTACTGGACTAGTTTAGACACCATATTGACATGGACTTTGAGTTAGGTTAGTTAGTTTGGTTAGAACATATAGTGCAGAAGGAGGCCATTCGGTCCATCAAGTCTGCACCGACCCACATTAAGCCCTCACTTCCACCCTATCCCCGTAACGCAATAACCACTCCTAATCTTTTTGGACACTAAGGGCAATTTAGCATGGCCAATCCACCTAACCTGCACATCTTTGGACTGTGGGAGGAAACCGGAGCACCCGGAGGAAACCCACGCACACACGAGGAGAACGTGCAGACTCCTCACAGACAGTGACCCAGCAGGGAATCGAACCTGGGACCCTTGCGCTATGAAGCCACAGTGCTATCCACTTGTGCTACCGTGCAGCCCAATTATGAGAGTTGTCTCATAATTTACCCATATGTGTGGAATATCCACCTCGAGGTAGTTCCAGATGTCTGTCATGCCAACTAGGGCATGGTTAGAATTAAAGAGGACCAAGACAGTGAACAGGCTTACACATGACAAATTTGTCATGGGGAGACTGAAAGAGAGCCAATGCAGAATAGAGAGAAGATGGATGATAGGTTAACAAATTTAGTATGGGATAGGATCTGAGCAGCAGCGATCTGGATGACCTGAGCTTTACAGAGTGTGAAGGATAGGAGGCAAGCCAGGAGAGCTTTGGAATAGTCAGGTCTGGCAGTGAGAAAGGAGGAGATGAGGGTTTCAGCAGCAGGTGAGCTGAAGAAGGGGAAACGGTGGGCAATTAATATGAAGGTGGAAGTGGGTTGTTCTCGCGATGGATAGGAAATGGGGTATAGTTTCCATGCTTGCTGATATGCTGCCCCTGTGCCTTTCACAACAATGGTCATTACTGCATCCTTTCCAATGGAGGAGAGGTGAGGAGGCATGAGCCAGCAAGAGGACGAGGTGCAGGGTCAGTGAAGGGAGGCTTGGGCCTGTGTGAGACACAGACCGAGTGAGTATATTTAGGAATTTGGTACGAAGGGGGAAAGAGATGCTTTCGGAAAGGTTTATTGCAAGAAGTAAAGTGTGGGGAATTCAGTGAAGGGAGGGTAGGCGCCGCTAGCTTTCTTCTATTCTTTTTCAGCCTCTAGTATTTGATTTCCATGTTAATGCAGCAAAAAGAGCAGATAAATCAGTAACTGATATTATTACAAAATAAGTTTATTTTATCATTATTGTAAATACTGCATTGTTTTGTCAGCATTGTAGGTAACTGGCAATGCCAAAATCTATTGGGAGGTGATTAGTCATTAATTAGCAATTAATTAACATGTGTTGAAGATGTCAGGTGGTGCATTGCCATTACAAGATGTGGGGAACTTCAGGATCGAGCGCAACACAGCAGTAAATGTTCATGGCTTCAGTAACTTTAGCTCCAAGTTATTGAGCTGAAGGCTGAGTTGCAGACACTGCAGCACATCAAGGAGGTTACCTGGTCACTTTATTCCATACCCCTTAGGATTGGGTATTCTGATTTGGTCAGTGGTCAGCGACAGCAGGGTGTGACTTCAAGTGAGGCAGATTATCTGAGTGTCTATAAATTAAGAGAGGGGAATATGCAATGTGTTCTTGGTTTCCTCACACACCAGTCGCTGAAGCTAAGAATGCAGGTGCAGCAGGCAGTAAAGAAGGCAAATGGTATGTTCATATGGTCTTCATAGCGAGAGGATTCAAGTACAGGAGCAGGGATTACAGGAGCTGGGATGTCTTGTTGTAATTAAAAAGGCCTTGGTGAGGCCACACCTGGAATACCGTGTGCAGTTTTGGTTTCTTTATCTGAGGGATGTTCTTGCTATCGAGAGAGTGCAGAAAACGTTGACCAAACTGAATCCTGGGATGGCGGGACTGATGTAGAAGGGGCGATTTAATCGGTTACAATTGTATTTGTTGGGACTTCTGGTGGTGATATGCAGGGGGAAGATGTACACAAGGTGGCTCCTGCCACGGTACTGCATTTTTAACCCTTTTCGCCCAGTTTTAGGGGGTATTTTTGCTCAAAATCCAGCTTGATTGATGGTGCCCACATGAGGGAGATGCCCAGAAGGACCAGGGCAAAGAAAGTTGAAGGCAGAAGTTCGTCGACGGAATCAGAGGCTTCTCGGGCTCTTAGATGGAGAAAATGGCAGAGGCTGCTTCTGAGATTCCGGCCACTCCATTAACTGGCATCTTGGCAGTTGAATTCGAGAAGCAAAGACGGGTTGCGTCCAGGGACCTCCGTAAATCTATGGAAGATGCCCTGGCTCCCATTCGGTCAGCGTTGGAGAAGACCAACAAGACAAGAAAAGCTTTGACAAAGGGTCATCTGGACTCAAAACATTAGCTCTTTTCTCTCCCTGCAGATGCTGCCAGACCTGCGGAGATTTTCCAGCTTTTTCTCGTTGTTTTCAGATTTCAGCATCCACAGTTATTTGTTTTTATTAAGACATTAGAGACATTTTATTAGAGGTGGCTCTTTCGAGGCATAGCGGCCAGATTGCTCCTTAGAACATAGAACATACAGAACATACAGTGCAGAAGGAGCCATTTGGCCCATCGAGTCTGCACTGACCCATTTAAGCTCTCACTTCCACCCTATCCCCGCAACTCAATACCTCTCCGAACCTTTTTCACACTAAGGGTAATGTAGCACAGCCAATCCACCTACCCTGTGCATCTTTGGACCGTGGGAGGAAACCGGAGGATCCGAAAGAAATCCACGCAGACACTGGGAGAACGTGCAGACTCCGCACATACAGTGACGAGAGGGGAATCGAACCGGGGACGCTGACGCTATGAAGCCACAGTACTAGCCACTGTGCTACCGTGCTGCCCTCTGGAAGCTGAGATGTCCCTGATGGCTTTTGTGAATAAAGTACTTGTGGAAAACCACTGTTACACCTGTATTAGGTGATGTACGGTAGGACCTGTACTACAGGTTCACCGGTAATTCCTGCACGCTGGCTCCGCCCAGGAGGTGGGGTATAAATATGCGTGTCCTCCAGCCAGCAGCCATTTCGCCAGCTGCTGTGGGAGGCCACACATCTGATAGCAATAAAGCCTCAGTTGGATTCAACTATCGCCTTTGTCCAATTGATCGTGCCTCAATTTATTGCTATCAGTTTCTAAGGATGGACCTCTGTATCAAACCGGATCGCCTGCAGCTGGATCCGCACTCAAGCGATGCCAGAATGGACTTCCAGCACTGGCTAGCTTGCTTCGAAGCATATATCAACGCGGCACCAACCCCTGTTCCAGAGGCTCAGAAGATTCAGATTTTATATTCAAGGTTGAGCTCCAAAGTCTTTCCGTTAATCCAGGACGCGCTGAATTACGCCGAAGCCATGACTCTACTCAAGGACAATTACGCGCAGCAAACGAACATGCTCTTTGCCCGGGACGCACTCGCCATTCGCTCTCAACTCCTATGTGAGTGCAGAGAAGACTTCTGGTGGGCCCTAATCCTACTAGTCCGGGACTGTGACTGTCAGGCCGTTACGGCCAGGGAACACTCAGACCTCCTTATGCGGGACGCTTTTGTGACTGGAATTGGGTCAGATCTCATACACCAGCGGCTCTGAGAAGGGGCCACGCGCAATCTCGCAGAGACTAAAACGCTAGCGCTCTCCATGACGCTCGCCCTGCGCAACGTCCAGTCCTACACCCCCAGCCACGCAGCCCACCCCTCCTACACTTCGTGGACCCCACAGACAACCACCCCAGCTGGGGCACTGCCCACCCAATACGCCTGCGCTGCACGCCAGCCAGCGTACTCCGGGAGCCCCCGGTGCTATTTTTGCGGCCAACAGAAGCACCCCCGCCAATGCTGCCTGGCCCGTGCTGCCCTTTGTAAAGCCTGCAGGAAGAAGGGCCACTTTGCCGCGGTGTGTCAGGCCCACTCAGTAGCCGCCATCGCCCCCATCCCCCTCGGTCACGGGCAATGGGCGCTGCCATCCCCCCTCAGACCGCGTGCGGCCAGTGGGTGCCGCCATCTTCCCCTCTGCTCAACACGTGCGTTTCATGGGTGCCGCCATCTTGTTCCACCTCCGCAACGTGCGTTCCATGGGCGCCGCCATTTTGTAACCCTCAAGATCTTCGGGCGCCGCCATCTTGTCCACCCCTCAGCACATGGGCACCACCAGCGTTCCAGGACACTGGTTTACCAGCCGCCCCATTACCCGACGACCAACCAAGACTCACTTCCATGTCAATCGACCAGTCTCGTCCACATAATCTGACCAACGCATCCACCAGTGTGAAAGTCGACGGACATATAACCTCCTGCCTGCTGGACTCCGGGAGCATCGAAAGCTTCATACACCCAGCTACGGTAAGGCGCTGCTCCCTCACCATACACCCTGCCAACCAAAAAAATCTCCCTGGCCTCCGGATCCCATTGCCTAGCGATCCGGGGGTACTGTATGGTCACGCTCACGGTCCAGGGCATAGAATTCAGCGGCTTCCGCCTCTACGTCCTCCCTAACCTCTGCGCTGCACTAATCCTCGGCCTGGACATCCAGTGCAACCTCCAGAGCCTAATTCTGAAATTCGGCGAGCCCTTACGACCCCTTACTGTGTGCGGCCTCGCGACCCTAAAGGTCGACCCACCTTCCCTCTTTGCTAATCTAACTCCAGATTGCAAGCCCGTCGCCACCAAGAGCAGATGGGACAGCACCCAGGAGAAGACCTTCATCAGGTCCGAAGTCCAGCGGCTGCTTCGGGAAGGCATCATCGAGGCCAGCAACAGCTCCTGGAGAGCTCAAGTGGTAGTAGTTAAAACTGGGGAGAAACACCGAATGGTCGTGGACTACAGCCAGACCATCAACCGGTACACGCAGCTCGACGCGTACCCCCTCCCACGCATATCTGACATGGTTAACCAAATTGCGCAGTACCAGGTCTTCTCAATGGTAGACCTGAAATCCGCCTACCACCAGCTCCCCATCCGTAAATCGGACCATCCATACACTGCCTTTGAGGCAGACGGCCGCCTATACCACTTCCTTAGGGTCCCCTTCGGCGTCACAAATGGGGTCTCGGTCTTCCAAAGGGCGATGGACCGAATGGTCGACCGTTACGGGTTGCGGGCCACCTTTTCATACCTAGACAACATCACTATCTGCGGCCATGATCAGCAGGACCTTGCTAAATTTCTCCACACCGCTACTCTCCTAAACCTCACTTACAACAAGGAGAAGTGCATGTTCAGCACGAACCGCTTAGCCATCCTCGGCTATGTGGTCCTGAACAGAGTTCTGGGGCCCGATTCCGACTGCATGCGCCCCCTCATGGAGCTCCCCCTCCCCCACTGTCAGAAGGCCCTCAAACGCTGCCTGGGGTTCTTTTCGTTCTACGCACAGTGGGTCCCAAACTATACGGACAAGGCCCGCACACTCATACAGTCCACCTATTTTCCTTGACGGCCGGATCAGAGCTGATATTGCCAAGGCCACAATGCACGCTGGAGATGAGACACTGCCCTTCCAAGTAGAAAGCGACGCATCAGACGTCGCCCTTGCCACCACCCTCAATCAGGCAGGCCAGCCCGTGGCTTTCTTTTCCCGCACCCTTCATGCCTCAGAAATTCGGCACTCATCCGTCGAAAAGGAGGCCCAAGCTATCGTTGAAGCTGTGCGGCATTGGAGGCATTACCTGGCCGGCAGGAGATCCACTCTCCTCACTGACCAACGGTCGGTAGCCTTCATGTTCAACAGCACACAGCGGGGCAACATCAAAAATGATAACAACTTGCGGTGGAGGATCGAGCTCTCCACCTATAATTGCGAGATTATGTATCGCCCCAGCAAACTCAACGAACCTCCAGACGCCCTATCACGAGGTACATGTGCCAGCGCACAGTTAGACCGACTCCGGGCCCTGCACGACAGCCTTTATCACCCAGGAGTCACACGGTTGTACCACTTCATTAAGGCACAAAATCTGCCCTACTCCATCGAGGAAGTAAGGACAATCACCAGGGACTGCCAGGTCTGTGCGGAGTGCAAGCTGCATTTCTACTGGCCGGACCGCACGCGCCTGGTGAAAGCCTTCCGCCCCTTTACACTCCTCAGCGTGGACTTCAAAGGCCCTCTTCCCTCCACCAACCATCACACATATTTTCTCAGTGTGATCGACGAATACTCCAGATTCCCCTTTGCCATCCCATGCCCCGACATGACGTCTGCCACCGTCATTGAAGCCCTCAACACAATCTTTACTCTGTTTGGTTTCCCCCCCTACATCCACAGTGACAGGGGTCCTCATTCGTGAGTGGTGAGCTCCATCAGTTCCTGCTCAGCAGGGGTATCGCCTCCAGCAGAACAACAAGCTATAACGCCCGGGGAAACGGACAGGTAGAAAGGGAGCATGGGATGGTATGGAGGGTCGTCCAGCTGGCCCTACGGTCCAGTAAACTCCCGGCCTCTCACTGGCAGGAGGTCCGCCCTGATGCACTCCACTCCATTCGCTCATTACTCTTCACTGCCACGAACAATCAACGTCTTTTTGCCTTCCCCAGGAAGTCCACATCCGGGGTGTCGCTCCCGACTTGGCTCGCAGCTCCGGGAACCATGGTTCTCCGTAAGCACGTCCGACTCCACAAGGCGGATCCATTGGTGGAGAGGGTGCACTTGCTCCACGCAAACCCCCAGTACGCCTACATGGCATTCCCCGATGGCCGCCAGGATACTGTCTCCCTCAGGGACCTGGCATCAGCAGGTTCCACCCCCACACCTCCTCCACCCCTGGCACCACCCTCCCCTCCCCCATCGCTCCCAACAGCACCCCCCCAGGACCATCCAACCCCCCCCCCCCCCCCGCCCACGCCCGACGATTAAGAGGATTTCGGCATGTTCACGGAGGAACCAGCATCGACCAGAACAGCACCAACATCGCCGACACCACTGCGTCGCTCCCAGAGGAACATCAACGCCCCGGACCGGCTCAACCTCTGACCGGTCCACCGGACATCAAAGGACATTTGTTTGCTCAAATCTTGTAAATATTAACTCATTGTTGTATATAGTTATCCACCACCCCCGCCGGACTCAATTTTTAACAGGGGGTGAATGTAGTAAACCACTGTTACACCTGTACTAGGTGATGTACGGTAGGACCTGTACTACAGGTTCGCCGGTAGTCCCTGCCTGCTGGCTCCGCCCAGGAGGCGGGGTATAAATATGCGTGTCCTCCAGCCAGCAGCCATTTCGCCAGCTGCTGTGGGGGGCCACACATCCGATAAAGCCTCAGTTGGATTCAACTATCGTCTTTGTCCAATTGATCGTGCCTCAGCACTGAAGGCCGAAGTGAATGATTTGGAGAATCATTCCAAGAGGCAGAATATTCAAATCGTGGGGTTGCCAGACGAATTGGAAGGCCCAACTCCCACAGAATGCTTTTCAAAGATGTTTGGGAAGATGGTGGGGGAGGGTGGATTCACGGGACCTCGCGAGCTGGTTTTTGGATGTTGTGGGTCGGCATGTGGATATGGGCAGTCGCTGGGGTTCCTTGTACATGTTGGCATTTCTTTGTTCTTATGTGGGATAAGTGTTTCGAAAGTTGGATGGGGGGGGGGGGGGGGCCTACGTCTCATCGGGGTTAGTTTGCTGATGGTGACTACATATTTTTCTTTGCTTTGTCTTGCTGGTGTTTTAGGTGGCCATCTTGGGTAGGCCTTGTGCCTGTACTCTCCAAGTAATTGTTGGATGGCCCCGATTGGTGAAAATGGCTGATTGCGGATCAAGGTGGGGGGTGGGGTGGTGCTCTGGGAGGCCCCCAATTCGGTTTGTCACCTGGCATGTAAGGGGGCTGAATGGTCAGTGAAAAGGTCGAGGGTATTTGCTCAACTTAAAAGTTTGAATGTTGATTTGGTATTTCTGCCGGAAACTCATTTGCAGGTCAGGGACGAGGCAAGTGATGGAAGGGGTGGGTGTGAGAACCATTTCACTCGGGCTTTTTTGGTAGGTACTGGGGGTGCAGCAATTTTGATCAGTAAAAGGGTTCAATTTTCAGCCACTAAGATCTTGGGGATTCTAATGGTAGACATGTGATTGTTAGGGATTGCTTGGCAGGCTCCTCAGTGCTCCTGGTTTTTCTTTAAATATTTTTAGTCAAAGCAATATCATACATACAAACAGAGTCAGAAGAACAACCAAACAGTTCAATAAACAATCCCCACTCCCCCCTGTTGTATTATTTTATGGGCAGCACGGTCGCACAGTGGTTAGCATTGTTGCTTCACAATGCCAGGGTCCCAGGTTTGATTCCCGGCTTGGGTCACTGCCTGTGCGAAGTCTGCACGTTCTCCCTGTGTTTGCATGGATTTCCTCCGGGTGCTCCGGTTTCCTCCCACAAGTCCCAAAAGACATATTGTCAGGTCATTTGGACATTCTGAATTCTTACTCTATGAACCCGAACAGGCGCCAGAATGGAGCTTTTTACAGTAACTTCATTGCAGTGTTGATGTAAACCTACTTGTGACAATAAAGATTATTATTATCATAACCATCAGCATTACAAGGATTAACATAGTACCATGAATAGCCACTAGAGGGAGCTGCAGAGAGTACTATGTTAAGCAGTGATGCTAGAGCTTAGGGGTGGGGTAAGCAGGAGACAGCTAGAGCGAAGTCATAAGAGCAGTTAGTGTGAGAAGATTAGATTAAAGTTACACCAGTGAGTGAGATTAGCAGTAGGTGAGTGTAGTTAGATGTTATTGATCAATTCTGCATTCGAGTAAGGACTAAGTGTCAAAACTCAGTTTAGTAGTGTAAATAAAACCATAGCTTTGTTTAAGTAAAAGCTATACTGTGGTCTTTGTGGAACACTACGCAATCCATCTTGAATAAGCAATACAAAGAACACCACATGGTACCAGGAATGCTTTCCTTGAAAGAAACAGCAATTAGATTATTTAGAATAGCATTGGAATTTGAAGAAAGCAATCCAGAAGCTACATATCGAGAAAAATCTATGATAAAGACTGATCAGAAGATGGAAGGTCTCAAAACGCCTGACCACTCCAAGACATATAGTAAACTGTGCCAGAACTAGGCTTTCTTTAAGCAACTATTCAAAGTCTTTATTACAGCCTCCATGCTAGAAAATGCATCAGATCAGCATTAGTAGCTCTCCTACTAAATTTGGCTGGACCGCAAGCAGTGGAGTTATTCAATTTGTTTGAATTTAGTGCAGATGAGGATTAAAAATATATAGAGCGTGGTGCTCAAGAAGTTTGACAATCACTGTAAGAAACAGGTGAGTGACACTTATGAGTGCTACATGATTTGGAAAAGGCTGCAGTTTAGGAGAGAGTCAGTGGATTCCTTTGTCACAACTCACAAGCTCCGAGTGCAGTCCTGTAATTTTGCCTCCACCTCTGAGTCTATGCTGCGAGACCAAGTTGTGTTCTGGATTAATGATGAATGGCTGCATGAGAGAACATTGAGGATACCAGTGTTGTCGAGTGAAGATGTGATAACATGTTAAGCCAGCGAGACGGCATCCAGCGAATATGCAGAATTTGTGGCTCAGGAAAAAGGCGCGAATCGCTAAACGTGGCTGACGCCATTGATGCTGAATCGCAGCATAACAAACTGTGTACAGTGGCCAGTGGCCATTTTGATTGTGACATCATGAGCGGGATGACGCGCACACACTGTGGACATGCCCACAAGTAAATAAAAATTGACCGGCGAGAGGGAAACGTTGTTCTAAGTGCGGTAGATTGAATCACTTCGCAAAACAGTGCGTTTTGAACCAACTGTTCCAGTAACCAAATTTAAACAGTAACATTGGGATGGCAGAAGGATCCAAAGTGTGCAAAGTGTTGAGAACAAATCCAAAATCACAGAAGATACAGAGGATTTATCACCTTATGCATTGTCGGATACCTTCATGATTGAAGCCATAACCACAATTGATTTAGTGGATCGGGAAGATAGACCAATAAACTTACCCTCAAATATAATAAATGAGTGGACTGTCTCACTTGAAATAATTAAGATTGGCACAGGATCGCACACAAATATTATCGTGTTCTGCTCATTACAGCAAGCAATCAGCCTCAGATAAAGCAGTCCACCTGTGAGCTCAGAGATTACAATAGTAATAGGATAGCTCCAAAGGGGCCATGCTGTCGGGTCGTGAAGAATGGGCAAAATAGAGTTACGCATCGACTTTGAGGTCGTAGAGGGTCAGGAAGCTTCAGTGATTGGCATTGCTGCTTGTGAAAGATTGCAATGAGTGGCAAGGATTCACTCAAATGGTACTTCAGATGACACAGAGGCAGAGTTCAGGGAAGACCTAAGTGATGTGAACAATCTCACCGAAGTTCATAATGACGATGAAACATCAGAAAACATAGCTCATACTGATGAGAAACCATCAAACAACAAATCTTCAACAGATACTGAAACATCAGAAAACACAGCTTCATTGAATGCTAACATATCAGAAAACAAAGCTTCGACTGATGTTTAAACATCAGAAAACATAGTTTCGACAGATGCCGAAACAGCAGAACACATAGCTTCAACTGTTGCTGAAATATCAGGAAACATAGCTACTACTAATGCTGAAACATCAGAAAACACGGCAATCACTGATGCTGACACATCAGAACCTGAGTTAGTCTGAATAGAGGAATCGCAAGCTTGTTGAATTTCTGAGATACTACGAGTAATTGATTGCAAACTGCAGACCATAAAAGAGAAGTGTCCCAGGCGAGCCAGACAATCGGTGTATTGGCCAAGAATAAAAAGAGAGATGAACGGTAGCATAGTGGTTAGCACTATGGCTTCACAATGCCAGGGTCCCAAGTTCGATTCCTGGCTTGAGTCAATATCAGTGCGGAGCCTGCATGTTATCCTCGTGTCTGCGTGGGTTTCCTCCGGGTGCTCCGGTTTCTTCCACAAGTTCCGAAAGACATGAGGCGTGATTCTCCGCTATCCGGTGGGGCAGGCCGTACCGGCGCAGAGGAGTGGCGTGAACCACTCCGGCGTCAGGCAGCCCGAAAGGTGGGAATCCTCCGCACCTTCAAGGGCTAGGCCAGCGCCGGCGGAGTTGGCGGAGCGCCAGCCAGGGCCGGAGGGCTTGGCGCCGCGCCAACCGGCCTTAAGGGCTTCCGCCAGCCAGCGCGAGTTGGCGCATGCACAGGAGCTCGAGTGTATACTGGCATCATCCCAGCGCATGCGCAGGGGGGGTTCTTCTCTGCGTTGGCCATGGCGGACCGTTACACCGGCCAACGTGGAGGGAAAGCGTTTCCCCATGGCATAGGCCTGCCCGCAGACCAGTGAGCCCCGATTGCGGGCCACGCCACAGTGGGAGGCCCCCTGGGGCCAGATCCCCCCCGCACCCCCACCCCTGAGGACTCCGCAGGCTGCCCGCAAAGCCAGGTCCCGCAGGTATGTATGGACCTGGTGTAATATATGCCGGCGGGATTGACTGAAAACGGGCGGCCACTCGGCCCATCGCGGGGTGGAGAATCGATGGGGGGCCGCTGCCAATGGCCCCCAACCAGCGCAATGCGATTCCCGCCCCGGTGAAAAACCAGCGCCGGAGAATCCGGCGTCGCGGCGGTGGGGCGGGATTTACGCCGCCCCCAGTGATTCTTCGACCCGGCGGAGGGTCGGAGAATCCCGCCCATGCTGTGAGGTAATTTGAACGTTCTGAATTCTCCCTCTCTGTACCCAAACAGGTGCTGGAATGTGCCGACCAGGGGCTTTTCAAAGTAACTTCATTGCAGTGTTAACCTAAGTCTACTTGTGAAAATGAAGTTTATTATTATTACATTAATTTGTAAATACGCCTGAGAAATATAAATTTTACTGCATTTCTGTCCTCCAAAAAGCCCAGCAACATCTTACTAAAATGACAGTGGATAGTGATCTTTGCACAACACCAGGTTAATAGTTTTTAAATCTCCGCATATTCTAGTAGAGCCATCGCATTTCAGTACAGGAACTATTGATGTAGCCCAGTCACTTTTAGCAACTAGTCCAATGACTCCTGTTTGGACTTACCTTTCAATTCTTCTTTTGGCTTAATGACATATGGTACAGTTCTAGCTTTCAGACATTTTGATGTACTGTTTGGCTTGATCTTTAATTGCACTCAAACTCTGGCCATGGGCACATTCTCCCCGTGTTTGAGTGGGTTTCGCCCCCACAACCCAAAGATGTGCAAGATAGGTGGATTGAACACGCTAAATTGCCCATTAATTGGAAAAAATGAATTGGGTACTCTAAATTTAAAAAAAATAAACTCTGGTCATGGAGCCTAGTGAATCTCTAAACACATTCTCATACTTCAGGAGTTGTTGTGGGTCGTTCTTGGACTGCACAAGTTGATTTACTGTTTAGCTCGGCCAAATAAAGCAGGAAAATGTCCCCGGACAATGAAATGAAAAATGAAAATCGCTTATTGTCACGAGTAGGCTTCAATGAAGTTACTGTGAAAAGCCCCTAGTCACCACATTCCGGCGCCTGTTCAGGGAGGCTGGTACGGGAAGAGGCAACTCAGTTGGTGGTCCTTTTACTTCTACTTTCACCTGATATCAAACTTTTATTGATACGACTTCTGTGTACGTCCTTAAGATCACATTTGATGGTTTTAAAAGCAGATGATTCAACTTTTGATTATAAATTATCTTAAAAATTAGTGATAGATGTGCTTGGATCCACTTCCATCTTAATTTTATAATTATTTTAGATGTATGGCTCAAGCGATTTCCTTATCCACAATGCAGCTCAGAATTCATCCTTGTTTGCTTGATTTAGGTCTGATATTTTCCAGAGTAGTGGCCTGTTGAGAGTTGGAAGACTCCCGAATTTCCATTCCCACAGCCCGTTCAGGTTCACCACATGAGCCATGAGCGTTCCCTGCAACCTAGACTCCACCTACTTCAACGGCAAGCAAGTTTTGAAGCGTAGTTCTTCTTTACCCACAGGTGGGGTTGAGTTTTTCTTTAAAAAGCTTCGGCATCAGCGGCTTGCTTCACCCAAAGTGTGTGTGTCTGTTCCTGAGAATCTTTGTACGCTTTTGACGGCATCACCACCAATTTTGTCGACTTTTTTTTAAAGCAATTTATTCCCCTTTTGTTTTAACTTTGAGTTTGCTGCAAAGAGAAAAGGTATGAAAGTGCCCACATTTTGAATTCTTACAAACCTGGTGAGAAGTTTTATTAGGGACATTGCTGCTACAATCCAAGATGGAGAACTGAAGGCTGCACAAACACTCACTGCTTCTGTCACTCAGATCATGTGACTCTTCACCAGCAGGAATTTATTCTCTGATACATAACCAGTGTCTTGACAGGGTGGGAGAAACGAGAACTAGGGGTCATTCTTTAAAAATAAGGTGTTGTCTATTTATAACCGAGATGAGATGAAATCATTTCAATCAGAGGGTCGTGAGTCTTTGGACCTCTCTTCCTGAAAAGGCGGTGGAAACAGAGTCTTTGAATCTTTTGAAGGCAGAGGCGGATAGCTGCTTGGTAAGCAAGGGGGTGACATGTTTATGGGAATAGGTGGGACACAGATTGAAATTACTATCAGATCAGCCATGATCTTAGTATTTTTCTTTGTTCTTTAAGATTTTAGTTTAGACGGGCAGCATGGTCGACGCAGGCTTGGAGAGCTGAAGGGCCTGTTCCTGTGCTGTACTTTTCTTTGTTCTCTTTGTTCTTACTAAATAGCAGAGCAGGCCTGAAGGGCTGAATGGTCTACTTCTCCTCAATGTTTGTATGATTGAGAAATCCAGAGGAGGTGAGTTGTGGCCTTGATTAGAAGAGCATATCAGTAGATCCAGTATACCAGTGGAGAAACAAGAACCATATAAATGTGCAATGCTTAAACAAGTACAATTTTATAGCATTCCAATTCTTTGTATGTTGGCTCACAAAGTCAATTATAGATTTCTTTGCAGCAAACTTGGCCAGATAAGAGCTGAAACTTCAATGCTGACTTATCCTCAGATATTCATTGTCATTGTAATATCTTTTTGACTGCAAATATTTGTCCATCATAGGTTCTTGCTGCAAACATAATTTTGAAATTCAATATATTTGATGTTGGAAGTCAACTATTTAAATATTCATATTTCACATCCATATTTCACATCCACTATTAAAACGAATGAAGCGAAGGAAGAAATAGAAATAACATGAAATTTTAATCGATATTGTTCACAGTTGGAGGATAAATTAGTTTGAGTTCAGAAATTGAAGTAAGAGGTATCTCGTCCGTATCGTAGACTAATTTGCTTGAATGGCGATAAGGGAGTCCATTGAAAAGTTAATGTATCTAGGATGATTATTTTTCAATAATTGTCAAAATATTCTTTTGTAATGTAAAGAAAAGAAACTACTGTGGATGATGTAAGTCTAAAATTAAAACAAAAGGTGGAAGAAACGATAAAGAGATTAGACAGCAAATGGAGGGAGCAAACTTTATGCCTGGAACATTGTGTAGAACTCTCACTATCAGGAAGGGTGGGGGCAGTGGCAGGGGCATATGGTGGCAACATGTTAAAGTCTAGAAAACTAGAGTCAGCCTGGAGACCTGACATGATCCTGCACACGTCTGGGTTTAACTTGGGCAGGTTTGTAGGAAATGAGGAGCCTCTTTTTTTTAAAGTTACACTGTCAATGCTCAGGGTAGACAGGACAAGCCCTGGATCCATCTCCTTGCTTGCTCCAAAAATCAATTCAAATTCAAATTGAATCCAATTCAGAATCCCCACAAAATGGAAATGCAATATCCAAGCTGACAAGAAAAGGCATTGCATCTGATCTTGAGCTTGATCTGACGCTTGATCTTAGTTAAAAGGCTAATCATGCAGCTGTCAGGTGGGTGATTACAATATTCAAAGAGGCAATTAGTTGTGCATTTAACCCAGAATTCTGGCTTGAATAGCTAGTGCACATGTTTCCTGAACTGTTTGGAATCCTCCAGAGTCAATGAGGCAAGGGCACAGCAGGGACACATTGAACAATGAAAGAGATGTGCTGGGAATTCTTTAAAGAGTGAAATAGCGGGGCAGCACGGTGGCGCAGTGGTAGCACTGCAGTCTCACGGCACCGAGGTCCCAGGTTCGATCCTGGCTCTGGGTCACTGTCGGTGTGGAGTTTGCACATTCTCCCCGTGTTTGCGTGGGTTTCACCCCCACAACCCAAAGATGTGCAAGGTAGGTGGATTGAACACGTTAAATTGCCCCTTAATTGGAAAAAATGAATTGGGTACTCTAAATTTATAAAATAAAAAAGTTTTTAAAAAGAGTGAAATAGCAAAACTTGTGGCAAATCTCAGTGAAATTTTGTACTCGCAGGATTAATTCTGAGAGTCTGATTTCACTACTTGAGTTCATTTCCAAATTTTGGAAATAGTTTCAATTATTTTGGAGTTTATTCGTATTCATTTAAACATATTTGCTGGCATCCTTCACTTCAACAAGGGAACAACTTATGCAGCAGCAGCTTAAACCTGGAATGCGGAGCAAAAGCATGAGTAGCTCCAGCAGCAGCTGAAGTGCCAGGAACAGCACCAAAGCTTCTCCAAAGCTACATGTTTCTGCACAAAATGGAAAGGATGGAGCGCAAAGGAAATGGTACCCTCTGGACAAGGTCTGTGGAAAAAGAGTGAATGTCTCCAACATGACCCAGAACAGTGCTTCAAGAAGCTAATCATTTCCTGGCAAGTCATTGCTGATACCTGCAGCCTCCTTGAAGAAGACCATCTTCCAAGAGGACTTCGTGGGCATTGTCAATGGTCATTAAAATGTCCACAATACTGATTTTCTTAACCTCTGCCTCATTCCAGGGATAATACAAGACCGTAAGACCATAAGAAATAGGAACCGGAGGAGGTCCTTTGAACCTGCTCCGTCATTTAATAAAATTGTCATGTTATTCACCCTGTGGTAACACGGACTGCAACTGGATGCAGTTGTACTTGAAAGTAGACACCAAACTTTGATGTAAGTTCAATACGCTTTATTGAACTTTTTGAGCAGTGCACACAGTTTGCTGTGGGTTGACACGCTACTAATCTAAGCGTGCTAACTATAACTAACTACAGTACGAAGTCTTACAACACCAGGTTAAAGTCCAACAGGTTTGTTTCTATGTCACTAGCTTTCGGAGCGCTGCTCCTTCCTCAGGTGAATGAAGAGGTCTGTTCCAGAAACACATATATAGACAAATTCAAAGATGCCAAACAATGCTGGGAATGCGAGCATTAGCAGGTGATTAAATCTTTACAGATCCAGAGATGGGGTAACCCCAGGTAAAGAGGTGTGAATTGTCTCAAGCCAGGACAGTTGGTAGGATTTCGCAGGCCAGATGGTGGGGGATGAATGTAATGTGACATGAATCCCAGGTCCCGGTTGAGGCCGCACTCATGTGTGCGGAACTTGGCTATAAGTTTCTGCTCGACGATTCTGCGTTGTCGCGGGTCCTGAAGGCCGCCTTGGAGAACGCTTACCCGGAGATCAGAGGCTGAATGCCCTTGACTGCTGAAGTGTTCCCCGACTGGAAGGGAACATTCCTGCCTGGTGATTGTTGCGCGATGTATAATGGCTACCATTATAACTAACTAGACCAGACTAGCTCTGAGCCATGTGTAGAAGGTGCTAACTGATATATACACCCTGACTGTCACTACAGTTGTCACCAGTGGAAAGAGGCAGAGTGCAGATGCCTCGTGTGTTTTATAGTGGGAAAACCCCCTCTAGTGTTCTGCCTGGTGATTGGTTGTGTTCTGTCCTGTGTGTTGATTGGCTGGACTGGGTGTCTGCCACTGCCTGTCCGGATCTCATCATGTGCATGAGTGCATATCATGACATCCCCCTTTTTAAAAAAAAGAAATTGTCGGTTGCTTGGAGCATATGCGACTGTATATACATGTATAACTATTTACATTAAATGGCGAGTGGATGAATATATACATGAGAGGTGTCTAGCATGCAGGTACAGAACAAAATTTACAAGATAAATGTCTATAAGTCCAATCTTTGGGGCTTGCGTCAGATCCTTTTCGACCGCCTGAGAGGTGGAGGTGGGGACGATGGCGCCTTGACAGGTGGGATTGCTGCCAGTTTGGTGGTCTCATGATGCAAGGTGTCTGGAGGAGGCATAGCAACATCTGGAAAAGTAAGATTTGGTGGTGGACAAGCAAGTTTGCGCAGTGCCCTTCTGTTGCGCCTGACAATGGAGCCATCAGCCATACGAACCACAAACGATCTGGGAGCAGCCTGTTGAACAACAACAGCTGGAGCTGACCAGCCTCCATCAGGTAGCTTGATGTGAACAGCATCTTCAGGAGATAGTACAGGCAAATCGGTAGCATGAGCACCGTACATCAGCTTTTGTCGGTTCCTGAGTTGCTGCACCTTTTGCAGCACTGGGAGGTGATCCAGGTCTGGTAAGTGTATGGCCGGAACAGTCGTCCGCAGGTCTCTATTCATGAGGAGTTGAGCCGGAGACATACAGGTGGACAGAGGGGTTGCCCTGTACGCCAGCAGCGCAAGGTTGAAGTCAGAAGCAGAGTCTGCAGCCTTGCAGAGCAGTTGCTTCACTATATGGACCCCTTTCTCGACCATCCCGTTGGACTGCGGGTAGTGTGGGCTTGAGGTGATGTGTTTGAATTGGTACGACTTGACAAAATTGGACCACTCTTGGCTGTGGAAGCAGGGACCATTGTCACTCATGACAGTGAGTGGAATACCGTGCCTGGCAAATGTCTCCTTGCAGGCCTTATTGACTGTCCTTGATGTGAGATCTGACAGCTTCACAACTTCCGGGTAATTTGAGAAGTAATCTATGATGAGCACATAGTCACGCCCATTGGCGTTTAAAAGGTCGCTTCCCACCTTGAACCATGGAGATGTCACGATCTCGTGTTGCTGGAGTTTTTCTTTTGCCTGAGCAGGCTAGAAACGCTGGCAGGTCGCACAATTGAGGACCATGTTGGATATGTCCTGGTTGATCCCAGGCCAATAGTCAGCCTGCTGGGCCCTGCGCCTATACTTTTTGACACCTAGGTGTCCCTCGTGGATTTGTTTGAGCAGTAAGCTCTGCCGGCTGCAAGGAATAACGATACGATATAGCTTGAGGAGGATCCCCTCGACGACTGTCAGGTCGTCCTTCACATTAAAGAACTGAGGGCATTGCCCGTTTTACCAGCCATCAGCGAGCTGGTGCATTACACGCTGCAGAAGAGAGTCCTTGGCAGTCTCTTCATGAATGCTGATCACTCACCTGAGGCCGGGAGGTTGCTGGCACACAGTTGCACCTGTGCCTCAATTTGGCGGATGAAGTCAACCTGTTCACAGGGCGAGGTGATGGAGCGGGACAGGGCATCCGC
The DNA here is from genome assembly GCF_047496885.1 of Scyliorhinus torazame. Lineage (NCBI taxonomy): Eukaryota > Metazoa > Chordata > Chondrichthyes > Carcharhiniformes > Scyliorhinidae > Scyliorhinus > Scyliorhinus torazame. Next base: position 91,682,966 of record NC_092714.1, on the reverse strand, counting down.
AATTATCAGCTCCTTGCCTTGTGTGTATACTAACTCAAAATCGTACCTTCAGAGTCGAAGGAGAATGCGCTGAAGCCTGGGTGTCATGTCATTAAGTCCTTATGAATGATATGGACCAAGGGTCTGTGGTCAATCTCCACTGTGAAGGTTGGTGGACCGTAGACGTTGGCATGTAACTTTACAATGCCGTTTAGGAGGCCCAGGCACTCTTTTTCTAACTGGGCATACCTCTGTTCAGTAGGCGTCATGGCCCTTGACGCAAAAGCAACTGGAGCCCAGGATGAGGAGTCATCCTTCTGGAGGAGCACCGCATCAATGTCGTCCTGGCTTGCGTCCGTGGAGATTTTTGTTTCGCTGTTCGGGTCAAAAAACGCTAGTACCGGAGCAGTGGTGAGCTTTGCCTTTAGCTCGAGCCACTCTGCTTGATGTGTGGGTAGCCACTGGAATGCAGTGGACTTCTTCACCAGATGCCTGAGAGCCGTGGTGTGTGAGGCCAGGTTGGGAATGAATTTTCCCAAGAAGTTCACCATACCGACGAAGCGTAGTACCGCCTTTTTGTCCTCCGGCGTCTTCATGGCGTTAATGGCCTTGACCTTGTCCGAATCTGGTCGCACACCCTGCTGGGATATTTGGTCACCCAAGAACTTGATGGATGACATGCCAAAGGAGCACTTGGCCTTGTTCAGCTTGAGGCTGTTTGCATGGACACGTCGAAAGACTTGTTTGAGACGAGATATGTGTTCCTCGGGGGTCGTGGACCATATGATTACATCATCTACGTAGATATGCACACCCTCAATGCCCTCCATCATCTGCTCCATGATCCTGTGGAAGATTTCAGAGGCTGAAACAATGCCGAACGGCATACAGTTATAACAGAACCTGCCAAATGGTGTGTTGAACGTGCAGAGCTTCCTGCTGGACTCGACCAGTTGTATCTGCCAGAAACTGCGTGATGCATCTAGATTCGTGAAGAATTTGGCATGTGCCATCGCACTGGTCAGTTCCTCCCACTTCGGGATCGGGTCGTGTTCCCGCATTATGTTCCGGTAAAGATCTTTGGGATGTATGCATATCCGCAACTCCCCTGAGGGCTTCTTCACGCAGACCATCGAGCTGACCCAGTCAGTCGGTTCCGTCACTTTGGAGATTATGCCCTGGTCTTGGAGCTCCTGTAGCCGTGCCTTTAAACATTCCTGCAGAGGAGCCGGCACCCGGCGTGGTGCATAGATTACAGGCGTGGCATCCGGCCTGGGTAAGATCTTGTAGCAGTATGGCAGAGTACCCATTCCACTAAACACATTCGGGTATTGTGCAAGGATGTCATCAATGTCAGCCTGAAGATCCACATTTGAAGAAGAAGACATGGCATGGACTCGCTGTACGAGGTTGAGTAGCTTGCATGCATGGGCACCAAGCAGGGATGCCTTATCAGGCTTGACGATTTTGAATCGCAGTGTGGCATTGATGGTCTTGTTGGCGACCAATAAATGACAAGATCCTAGTGCAGTTATGGCATTGCCATTATAATCAAGGAGCTGGCAGGCTGGCGGAAGAATTTTGGGTTGCTTTTCAATGTGGTCAAAATCAGCTTGAGAGATGAGATTGGCAGAAGCACCAGTGTCCAGCTTGAACTGGATGCTGCATTGATCTATGTGTATGACAGTACGCCATTCATCCACAGAATCCACATTGAGGATAGGTAGGCATCTTGCTGAATTTGAGGAGGCATACTCACATGTAGTGATGATGCCCACACGATATGGGGACTCCAGGCAGTCTTTCTCTGGATTCGTAGGGCTACCAGGATCAGAATCCAGTAGAACTTGCTGTATACATCGAACGTGCTTGCATTGGAAATGGGATCGCTGGCCCTTGACCGGTGGTGCAGACCTGCACAAGGCTGCATAATGTCCAGGCTTCCCAAAATTTAAACATCGCCTGCCTTTTGTAGGGCATTGCCGCTTTAAGTGGGTGGTGCCGCAGTTCAGGCACGTCATGACGTTGACGTCATTACGCTCCGTGCGTCGTCGCACATGCGCAGTGCGGTCAGCCGTCGTTCTCACTCTGCGCAGTTTGGTCTTCGGCCACTTCGTTCTCCCGTTCGTGCTGCGCATGCGTGGGACCCTGGGAAAAGCGCGCAAAATGGCCACCTTCATCGATACTGAGGCGCTGCATCCAGGCGATGGCCTGTACACTATTTGCCTCGTGGGAAGCAAGTTGTTCATGTTCTGCCGATTTGAAACGGGAGTACCGATTTCTCGCCTGTTCATGCACTTTACACGTCTCGATTGCGACTGGCAGGGAGTTTTGAGGAGTTGCTCCTGCAAAGAATTGGAGTGCACCCCAAACACGATCTGATCCCTGATGATGGAATCAGCGGTGTCACCATAATTGCAGGACTGCACTAATATACGCAGATGAGTTAGAAAGGATTGGAAAGTGTCATGATATTCAAACACACATCACAACACACACATCATGATAGACAGACCAACAGACCAATTAGCACACATAACACGACAGCCAATCACAGACAAGAGCAGACACAGTATAAGACAAGAAACACGACACATGCTGGCCAGTCCATCTGGAGACAGGACAAGGCCAGGACCTCATTAACAAGACACTCACACGGTCACCACGTGCTGAGTACCAAGACAGATGTGTAAATAACAAGTTGGAATAAAACTGCGTTGTACCAATCGCAACCGTGTTGGTTCATCTGTACCTCGGAGCACCCAACACCACAGAAAGGTTCATCCTTACCCTGAAGGCATTGCTGGAAGACATAGCGCTCAAAGCTCTTGTTTGTTTCGACTTCACAGTGACTGTCGAACTTCGCTAAAACGGTCTTGAATTTGGTCTTGTCCTCGCCGTCGGTAAAAGTAAGCGAGTTGAAAATCTGGATGGCTTGGTCCCCCGCAGTTGATAGGGGCAGTGCGATTTTTCTGGCATCGTACGCATCGTACGCCTGAGGCCTCAACGTAGAGAAGGAACCTCTGCTTGAAGACCCGCAAGTTAGCGCCGAGATTGCCGGAGATCCAGAGCTGTGGAGGGGCCTGGATCTTCTCCATGCCGCTGGAAGACACTTGCTGGTCGTCACGGAACCACTCGAGGTAAACCACTTAGATAAAGACTACTGGTACCATGTCGTGTTACTCACCTTGGGGTAAAACAGACTGCAACTGGATGCGGTTGTACTTGAAAGTAGACACCAAACTTTGATGTAAGTTCAATACGCTTTATTGAACTTGTTGAGCAGTACACACAGTTCGCTGTGGGTTGACACTCTACTAATCTAAGCGTGCTAACTATAACTAACTAGACCAGAGTAGCTCTGAGCCACGTGTAGAAGATGCTAACTGATATATACACCCTGGCTGTCACTACAGTTGTCACCAGTGGAAAGAGGCAGAGTGCTGATGCCTCATGTGTTTTATAGTGGGAAACCCCCTCTAGTGTTCTGCCTGGTGATTGGTTGTGTTCTGTCCTGTGTGTTGATTGGCTGTACTGGGTGTCTGTCACTGCCTGTCTGTATCTCATTATGTGCACGAGTGCATATCATGACAAAGATCATGGTTGATCTACCAATCAGTCCACTTTATTGCCTTATCTCCATAACCCGTAATTCCTCTATTGATTAAAAACTTATCAATCTCAACCTTGAAAATGTTCAAAGACTTATCCCCCAAGCTGCCTTGGAGTAAAGAATTCCAAAGATTTACCACTTTTTGAGAGAAGAAATTCTTCCTCAAATCCGTCTTAAATGGACCCCCTTATGCTGTGACTGTGCCCTCTGGTCCTACACTCTCCCATGAATGGAAACATCCTCCCAACACATACCTTGTCTAAATTCCTAAGAATCATGTTTGTTTCAATCATATCACCTCTCATTCTTCTGAACTCCAAGGAGCAAAGAGTCAACCAATTTAATCTTTCCTCATATGGCAGTCCCTCCATATCATCCTAGTAAATCTCCTTTGTACTGCCTCCAATGATAATATAGATTTCTTTAAGTAAGAGGACCGAAATTGTGCACAATATTGTAAATGTTGCCTCACTAGTACTTTGTACAGTTACACAAACAGCTCTTTACTTATAATCCAGCCTCCTCGAAATAGAAACCAGCATTCCATTCAGCTTCCCGATTATCTTCTCCACCTGTATGCTAGCTTTCTGGGTTTCATGAACAAGGACTCCCCAAGTCCCTTTGTGCTACAGATTTCTGCAGTCTCTATCTATTTAAATAATAATCCACCTTCTCATTATTTCTTTCAAAATTAATCTGGCAACATCTCAAGGATTTTTCAATTTGCTTTCCGCAAGTAGACCTCACAAGTCACAGATGCCTTATAGAATCATAGAAACCCTGCAGTGCAGAAGGAGGCCATTGGCCCATCGAGTCTGTACCGACTCTCAGAAAGTGTATCTCACCTAGGCCCTATCTGTTGCCCTGACCCTGCAACCCCAACTAACCTACACATCTTTGGACACTGAGGGGCAATTTAGCATGGCCAATCCACCTAACCAGGACATCTTATGATCAGTGGAATGTATTCATTAATTTTTGAGTTAGTTATCCAGCGAGTTGCCATGATTCAGCCATTCTACAGAAAACACAATTGTTGCTGCTCCACACAGTGCCCGTGGCTGCCTTCGGGGGGTACGAGGGTTATCCTCGGAAGACATAGCTGTTGACTCCTCCCAGTGAACTGGAGGAGAGATACAACAGGAATCACATGACTGCAATGGCAATAATAAAACAAGCTATTGACTGCTGGGGATGTGTTTCAGAAGGCCTTCAGTCAGACATTAAGGTTCTCCACACCGGTTGTAGTCTGCTATGCCCTTCACAACATCACATGAGAAGTTGAGCTGCAGGTAGAGCAAGCTGTTGAATGATTGACATCCTCTGCTATGTGCTTCACAACATCATATGAGGAGTTGAACTGCAGGGAGAGCAAGCTGTTGAATGATTGACATCCTCTGCTGAGGAGGCGCCATATGTGACTATGATGCCTGCAGCCATATACCCAACTGCCAGAGACATTATGACTGCTTTATCCGGAGTGTGTGTGGGGGCATTCAGCACCACTGTAAGAAACCCTGTGCTCCTGGCACTATCCCCCTGCACCCCAACACAATTGATTTCTTCTGTCAACAAACCAGCCATCACATTCACACTCTTTTCTCCTGACTAAAAGCTGATCATATCATTCATCTGAAGGCTAGGTTCCAGGGTGAATGTGGAATGCAACAAAATAGAGATGAGGAGAATGAAGAGTTCAAATGAAGTGTTTGTAGTAATTGAAATTTACATTGTCCCACACCCCCAAGGAAATCCTCTTGCGCAACCTGAAGTATTTTTCCTCTGTTCTTGTTATTCCTGCATGGTGCAACCCTTATACCTGAAGACAAGCTCCTCATTCCACTGCACAGACAGATGAAACTGTTTTGGCAGGACTCCACTGGGTTTTGAAGCCTTAGAGGGCACTTTCAAAGATTGCCCTATCTTGCACGGGCAGACATGGTCATCGGGGCAGGAAGCAGCTCCAGTTGCTAAGCAACTCCTCGTTCTACTTAATCTTCACACCACAATTCTCTAAGCACAATAGAATTTCAGTTAGCATTAAAAGAAACCAATGCAAACATCTTTGTCCAGCAAGAACTGTGGTAGGAGGGTAGTGGGAGACAATGGGGATAGTGGAGGTCAATGGACAGGTGCGACGGGCGGCAACCTTCCTACACCTACCTTCCATGTTCTTACATTCACTCTCTATCAAGAGCAAGTTTTTCCATCGCCCTTTATAACTCTGTCTGGTGGAAGCAGGAGGTGAAGGGAAAGAATATAAAGTCATGAATGAGAGTCCCCGCAGCCTTGCATCCTTTTTCAATATTCTCTATCATGGCCCACCTGCACTTTCCTGCGAGCCTGCAGTGAAAGAACATTTGGCTGGCTACCCTCTTCTTCCCACTACTGTTCGGAAAATAAAGATAGTTTTAAGCAATGCATTTTGTATTGGTATACATGAGAAATAAGGTATTGACTTCCGGTGGCGGCCATGGGGTGAGTGGTCGCACATTTGGAAGCTCCCGCTCGAGGCGTTTTTTTCGGTCCTTTTCTCCAGTTTCTGGGCGGATGTTTTGGAGTAAAAAGATGTAGAGGTGGTGGGGGAAAGTTGTACTCCACTGGTGAGATTGGTGGACAGATTTGTGGACCAGAAGTGGGTTTAGAAGAAAAGAGCTGCGAAAGCAAGAAACTTTTTGTGCGACACAGGGGAAGATGGCAGAGAATTAGGCGTCAGCCATACCAGCCCAATGGTCGATGGAGCAGTTGGTGGCCTTTCTGAATGAAAGTTCAGCCAGAAGAGGAGGGAGGCGAAGGAGGACCTGGAGAAAGAAGGTGGTTGACCCGCTGAAAGCAGGGATTGACGGTGTGGAGCTGAGGCTGGAGACCCAGAGCCAGGCGATCTAGAAAGTAGAGGAGGCAGTGGAGGAGCACAATGAGCATCTCACCTCTTTGGTGGCCAAAATTGGGATGTTAGAGAGACCTAGAAGCGGCTCAAGGAGAAAGTGGAGGATTAGGAGAACCGCTCCCAGAGGCAAAATTTGAGAATTGTGGGGATGCCAGAGGGCATCGAGGGAGTGGATGCTCGCTCTTATGTAGCCAAAATGCTGGAGCAGCTAATGGGGGAGGGGGGCTTTCGACCGGCCCCTGGAGGTCGATCGGGTGCAGAGGGCAGATGAGGAAGCCGCAGGCAAATGAGCCGGCGAGGGACATGGTGGTGAGGCTACATCGGTCCCTGGACAAAGAGAAGATCGTGCAGTGGGCCAGGCACATGAGGTATACCAAGACCTGGGCGCAGAACTGGTCAAGAGGAGAGCCGGCTTCAACCGAGTCAAGGCTGCCCTCTTTAAGAAGGGGGTGAAGTTCGGGATGCTGTACCCGGCCACCTCTGGGTGACCCACAACCGCTGCGAGTATTATTTTGGAACACCAGAGGAGGCAATGGAGTTCTTGAGAGACAATGAACTGGCAGCAGAGGGAGGACATTGAACTTTGGAGGAAGTGTGAGGAGATGTTGGGAGTCTCTGCCTATTTTTGTTTTATTGCTTTGTTTCTTTTTGGATGATGATAGGGGAGAACCTCTCTTCTTTCAGGGGTAATTTTTCTTTTTTTGTGGGGTTCTTTGGTGAGATGCTGGAGGACCGTAGAGGGTGAGTGCATCTTTTTTCTTATTGTTATTTGCACTATGAAAATGCGTGAGTGGTGGGAAAGAGAATCAGTGGGGAGTAGGATGTTTGGTGCCATGGGCGTGGGCTGCAAGGCTAGCTGGGTGAGCTAGTTCACGTGAACGCAGTGGGGGGTGAGCATGTGGCTATTGCTGTATTGTTCAGGGGAACGGGGGGGACTACTGACAGGGTGCGGCTGTTGAAGTGCAACAAGGAGGGAGTTGATGACGGTGGACATCCGAGGGCAGGCCTGGAGGGTCGCGTGATGTGGGGGCTGGGGGCAGACCCAAGAAGGGCAATGGTTGATCAGCAGGGAGCTGGGGGAGGTGTCAGGGTGCCCCCGACCAGGCTGGTCACATGGAATGTGACAGAGCTGAATGGTCTAGTCAAACGACTGCACGTGTTCGTACACTTGAGGAGCTTAAAGGCAGATGTGGCATTTTTCCAGGAAACACGTTTGAAGATCGTGGACCAGACTAGGCTAAGGAAAGGGTGGGTAAGGCAAGTCTTTCACACTGGATCGGATATGAAGACGCAAGAGGTGGCGATGCTGATAAATATGCGGGTAGCATTTGAGGTGGGGAATATGGTAATAGATTCGGGGCAAGGTTCGTGATGGTGAGCGGGAAATTGGAGGGGATGCCAGTAGTCTTGGTGAATGTTTATGCCCCAAATTGGGTTGATGTTGAATTCATGAGTGGGTATTGGGGAAGATCCCGGATCTGGACTCGCACCAGGGACTCTAATATGCTTCTTGTGCCGAGATTGGACTGGTCAAATCCACGGTCATTGGGATTGTTGGTGGTAGTGAAGGATTTCATGGAGCGCATGGAGGGGGTGTGGGGGGGGGGGGTCGAGGTTTGGGTGCCCGCAGTGGAGATTAGATGTGGGGTTGCTCACGGATGAGGAGCTGTGTGAGCGGGTGAGGGCCGCTATTCGGTGGGTATGTGGAGCTGAATGACATGGGTGAGTTCATGGCAACCATGCTATGGGAGGCGCAGAAGGCAATGGTCAAGCGGGAGTTTCTTTTGATCCAGGCACATAGGGATAGAGCGGAGCAGGCAGCATTGGCTAGGCTGGTGGATGAGACCCTGCATGTGGATAGGAGGTATTCAGAGGCCACGGAGGCAGAGTTATTGAAGGAGCTGCAGAAGCTCCAGATGTTTCAGGTTGGTGTCCACGGGGAAGGTAGTGGGGCAGTTGCGAAGGGCCAGGGGGGCAATAGATGAATTTGGGGAGAAGGCAAGCAGGATGCTGGCATAAGAACTTAGGAAGCAGGAGGCGGTGAGGGAGATTGGAAAGGTGAAGGATGGGAGGGGAAGAGCGATTTTGGACCAGTGGGGATGAATGGGGTTTTTGAGGAATTCACTAAGAGGTTATATGAATCGGAGCCACCGGCCGGGGGAGGGGAATGCGACAATTTCTGGACTGGTTGGAATTCCTCAAGGTGGAGGAGGATCTGAAAGAGGGGCTGGGGGCACCCATTGGACTGGTGGAGGTGATCGCGGGTAGGGGGATGATGCAGGCAGGGAAGGCCCGGGGCCCAGATGGGACCTGGGGCCCTGCTGGTAAGGGCTGGTAAGGTGAGGGAGAAGGGGGAGCTTCCCCCTACATTACTGCAGGCTTCAAAGAAGGATAAGGACCCGGCGCAGTGTCAGGTGCCCAATATCGCTGCTAAATGTGGATGCCAAACTGTTTAGCATAGAATATACAATGCAGAAGGAGGCCATTCAGCCCATTGAGTCTGCACCGGCTCTTGGAAAGAGCACCCTACCCAAGGTCAACACCTCCACCCTATCCCCATAACCCAGTAACCCCACCCAACACTGTTGGCAAAGATCTTGGCCTCATGGATTGAGGACTGTGTGCAGGGGGTGATAGGGGAAGACCAGATGGGATTTGTAAAGGGGAGACATCTGTCAGCGATCGTTCGGGGTTTATTGAAGGTGATGATGATGCCCTCAGAGGGACAGAGTGTGGAGGTAACAGTCGCTATGGACGCGGAGAAGGCCTTTGATCGGGTCGAATGGGAATACCTGTGGGAAGTACTGGATGGTTCGGGTTCGGGCAGGTGTTTGTGGGTTGGTTCCAGTTGCTATATAGGGGGGGACAGTAGTGAATGTGAGGGCGAATCGGGTGAGTTTGGGGTATTTTATATTGAATTGTGGGGAATTGTGGGACAAGGCAGGGATGACCACTCTCCCTGTTACTTTTTGCCTTGATGATTGAGCCACTGGCAAAGGCGCTTAGACCGTCAAGGTGTTGCAAAGGGATAGTGTTGGGGGGGGGGGCGGGGGGAGTGGAGCACAGGGTCTCACTGTAGGCGGACGATCTGCTGCTTTATATATCGGACCTGCTGAGAGGTGTTAGGGGGATCATGAACTTCTTTGAGGAATTCGGCTGATTTTCTGGCTATAAGTTAAATGTGGGGAAGAGTGAGGTCTTTGCTTCCAGACAAGGGGGCAGGAGAGGAGGTTGCGTGAACTGCCGTTTAAAGTGGTGGGGACAAGCTTTAGGTATTTGGGCATCCAGGTAGCACGGAGATGGGAACAACTACACAAATTGAATTTGGCACGGTTGGTGGAGCAGATGAAAGGGAATTTGGGGACATGCTCCCGTAGTCACTGGCGTGGCGGGTGCAGACCTTGAAAATGACGGTACTCCTGAGGTTCTCATTTGTTTTCCAGAACCTTCCGATCTTTACTCCAACGGTCTTTTTCAGGAAAATTAATGCTCTGATTTCGGGGTTTGTGTGGGCAGGGAAATTCCCTTGGGGATGCGAGGAGGCTGGTGGCAGTCTGGCCTTGCCAAATATAATGAATTATTATTGGGCAGCGAATATAGCCATGGTTAGGAAGTGGGTAGTGGGGGAGGGGGTTAGCGTGGGAGCAGATGGAGGCAGCCTCTTGTATCGACACAAGCTTAGGGGCACTGTTGACGGCGCCTCTGCCATTCTTGCCGGCTAGGTATTCCATGAGCCCGGTGGTGGAGGTAGTCCTGAGTTTGTGGGGACAGTGGCGGCATCATCTGAGGTTGAAGGGTGTCTCGGTGTGGGCACCAATTTGCTGGTGGGGTTGGTTGCGGGATTTGGGGGGTGGTGGTGGCCAGGGATCTAATGGTTTGGATACCTTTTGTGGGGGGCAGTTTTTTGAGTTTGGAGGAATTAGAAGAGGAGTATGAGCTACCGAGGGAGGAATGGGTTGGGGTACTTACAGGTGCGGGGTTATGTGGGAAGCAGGTGCCGTCCTTTCCTAACAACTGCCCCCGGGGCTGCAGGACAAGGTGGTGCCGAAAGCAGGTGTTGGCGAGGGTAGTGTTCGGAGAATTATAAGGAGTTAATGGACTGGGGGCGGGCAGCCCCGATAGGTGGAGGTAAGTGGAAGTGGGAAGAGGAGCTGGGAAGGGAAATGGAGGCTGGGCGGTGGGAGGAAGCTTTGAGAAGAGTGAATACATCCTCTCCGTGCGTTAGGCTTAGTCTCATTCAATTCAAAGTAGTCCATAAGGCGGTTATGATGGTGGCCAGAATGAGTAGTTTCTTTGAGGGGGTGGAGGACAGGTGTAGGCGGTGCACGGGAAGGCTTGCGAACCATGTCCATATGTTTTGGGCATTTCCGAAGCTGAAGGGCTTCTGGCAGGGTTCGCAGACGTAGTGTCAGAGGTGCTGAAGGTGAAGGTGACCCAAAGTCCAAAAGTGGTGATATTTGGTGTGTTCGAAGATCCGGGCGTCCAGGGGGCAAGAGAGACCAACGTCTTGGCCTTTGCCTCCATAGTAGCCCGGAGACGGATTTTGTTGGAGTGGAGGGACTCGGAGTCGCCAAAGCCAGGGGTGTGGGTGAGCGACCTCGTGGAATTCCTTGGGCTGGAAAAAAATCAACTTCACCTTAAGAGGGTCACTGGAGGTGTTTGCCCAAAGATGAAAACCGTTCATCAAGTTCTTCAAGGACAGTTAAGATGTCAGCAGTGGGTGGGGAAGGGGAGTATACAGGGATCAAAAATGGGGTGGCCAAGGCGGTTGGAGGGGCACGGCGGGGGGGAGGGGGGGAGTGGTGGGGTGTTATTGATTTGTTATAAGATTTCCAGTTTGTTGTTGGTTTTGGTTATGTTTAATGTATGCACCTAATAAATGCAAATATATTTTTAAAAATGAGAAATAAGGGGCGGGATTCTCCACTCCCGTGCCGGTTGGGAGAATCGCCTGGGTCGCCGAATTTTCCCGCGACGCCGGTCCGACGCCCTCCCATGATTCTCCCAAGCGGCGAGAACGGCCCCGCCGAGTTCTCCGCGGCGCAGGCCGGAGAATCGCCCGAGACACCCAAAATGGCGATTCTCCGGCACCCCTGCTATTCTCAGGCCCGGATGGGCCAAGCGGCCAGGCCAAAACGGCGGGTCCCCTCGGCGCCGTCCACACCTGGTCGCTGCCGGTGGGAACAGCGCGGGAACGCTGGGGGGGTTGGCCTGCGGTGGGGGGGGGGGGGGGAGGGGGGGATCCCGCACCGGGGGGGGGGCCTCAAATGGGGTCTGGCCCGCGATCGGTGCCCACCAATCGTCGGGCCGTCCTCTGTGAAGGAGGACCTCCTTTCTTCCACAGCCCCGCAAGATCCGTCTGACATCTTCTTGCAGGGCGGACTCGGAGAGGACGGCAACCACGCATGCGCGGGTTGGCACCGGCCAACCCGCGCATACGCGGGTGACGCCAGTTATGCGGCACCGGCCGCGTCATGTATGCGGTGTTGCCTTTACGTGGCGACAAGGCCTGGTGCGTGTAAATGACGTGGCCCCGCTCCTAGCCCATTATCATGCCCTGAATCGGTCGGGATAGGGGCCATTTCGCGCTGTCATTAACCTCGATGGCATTCACGACGGCGTGGGCACTTCGGTGCGGGAGCGGAGAATCCCGCCCCTGGTATTGTTTTAAGTGGGTTTAATTTAATGTTTCAGTGCCTGTAAGGGTAAAACCTACCTTTAGATTCTTGCCGGATAAAGGTGTTTGTTTTGGTTGGTTGCAGTTCCAACTGTGATTGTATTGTTCTTAAAGAGAGTTATAGTGTGAAAAATAAATAGAATTAGTACGGGTTGCTTAGCAACTGGAGGTCCTTGTAAGGATAAAAAAAAAGCTTTTGAGTGTAGTTTCAGCTGGATTTGTTGGCAGCTGACAACAGGACCTTGGGGAGTGAACATCCCTCTACTCTGCCAGAAGAAAGACTGGACAGGACGTGAGCTGCAAAGGGGGAGGCTTCCTAAAGTATAAGTTGTAGTGCAGATAACCAGGTAATTGGGACAGAGGTAAGTGAACAGAGGCTCAGGTATTGTTGAAAAGAATTCAGGGAAGAGTAGAGTTAAAAGAGACAATTGCAGTAGCCAGATTTAAAGTGGAAAGCAGCCTTCAAAGGTAAATCAAATGTCTGATACCATTTGAATACTGTCTGGGCATTGAGAGTTAAAGCAATTTTGAGCATTTTACTCTGCAGTCAAGACTAAGAAATCGTAAAGGATTGGTGTGAAATCCTGGACTGGATTTGCCTTGATAAATGGAATGGAAGCTTTGTTGAAAAATGCTATTTGTTAAACCTGGTCTGGATTTTGGAATGCACACTGCTGAGGGAAAGATTAATTTTGAGAGCAGATTCTAAAGCACATTTTTGGGAGTGGAGTTTGGAAACTTTCATGTGACAATCATCTGGGGGGATTCTGGGGAAACATCAACAAACATTTACTTTGGGTTCAGAGTGGAGAGTGTATTTGCCCACAATCATCATCTGTGTTTAAAAGTGACTTTGTTTTAATGAGACCATTGTAGATTAAAATCTGCTTTGTAATCCGTTTTGATCCTAAAACCTGTGTATATTTGTTCGGCTAAGGAAGGAGTAAAGGTGTATTGTATTATAATTTAATTTTTTCATGGCTTTTCTTGTTGTTAAAATTAATTAGCCATCCTGTGACTCTATTCCACCATGTTTTATTAAAACAAAATGGAAGTTCTGGTCTTTTGAGCCAGGGTTCCATTCTGGGTTCTTCCCATCCAGTTGTACCATCAACTGGAATCACGATACCTTTCACAGACTAGCATACTTCTTTCTGGTCCTCTCAGACATGACCTTCAGGGAAGAGTCAGAGAAGTATGGGAGAGGAACATTGGGAGGTGATGGGGGAGCGGGGGTCAAATTGGGGAGGGGGAGCAATGGGAGTAGTAGGGCTTGATACTGGAATGGGCGGGTTGTGTGTTGGTGGACAACCTTCCTACATCTATAACAATCTTTATTTGTGTCACAAGTCGGCTTACTGTGATAAAGTTACTGTGAAAATCCCCTAGCCGCCACAATCCGGCGCCTGCTTAGGTATACCGAGGGAGAATTGAGAATGTCCAATTCACCTAACAAGCACATCTTTTGGGATTTGTGGGAGGAAACCTGAGCACCCGGAGGAAACCCATGCAGACACTGAGAACATGCAGACTCCACAAAGACAGTGACCCAAGCCGGGAATCGAACCCGTGTCCCTGTAACTGTGAAGTGATGGTGCTAACCACTGTGCCGCCTACCTTCTATGTTCTTGCCATCGCTCTTTCAGGAGCAAATTTTTCTGGAACCATTCTGGCTCCTGCAGGATCACTTTTAAGTAAACTGAGTCTTATAGAGTTCTTGCAATCAGGAAATCCAGAGTGGATTGCTAATGCTGTGGCTGAATTAATGAGCTGTGGCATAACCCGCTGATGGAACAAATTGGTTCCTGACAAGCCTGCACAGTGCATGTGGGTCTGTTCAATTAAGATTGCATTAGTTAACTCTATTTTTCTCTCAACAAATGTAGCAATACCTGCTGACTATTTCCAACATGTTTTGTTTTTATTTCTTGTAATATTGCTTATCCTTTTTCACAAATTCTGTTATTAGAGAAAAAGGAGGATACAAATTGCGGATAAATAATGGATTTCACTAAAGGAAGTACATGGTTCATTGCACCACAGAGTTTATATAAGTCAAGTTAATGCTTGTATCATGGATTCTCAACAGTGGAGCATTATCCTTTGGGAAAACACGGAATGCAGAAGATTGTATGCAGGCAGAGAGATTGACAAGAATACGAAATTATGAAGAGGAAATGAGGAAAGTGCATCATTCTAGTATTTAATTGCTGTAATTTGAACACTCATTGCATTTTTGATGGGGATAAAACATGAAGGTGCCAGATCATTAATGCAGCTTGCTTAGAATGTGTTTCAAAGTTGTAAGTAGAAAGAATTAGATAGTTCTTAATGACATAGGAATAAATTTTACTGAGACAGCAGACATCCCATGTGTGGACACCAGAGGCAGAAGTAGGCAAACCCACTTCGGCCGGCAGCAGGACCCAGGGAGGAATATTCTTGGCAACGTCCAGTTAAGAATGACAGGAATTGCCAGGGCCTAATAATAGTTACATTAAGTGCTGGCAGTGCCGTTGTCATGAGGCAACACCTCTGTAGGTTATGGAGCATCACAATGGGAGACTGCCACCCATCACAGCGTCTGCTGGGAGAGTACCCCATATGGGACTGGCCTCTCCCCCACCTGGGAAAAATGCCTTGGCTGGCACAAAATGACCCTTATTTGAACACTTGAGTGGCTCAATTGGGCTCTCACCAGGTGGCCAATTTGCCAATTTATCACACTTCAGGCAAAATGATATGGCAGCAAGAAGACGCTGAGCACTTCTCCAATGCCTTCCTGCAGCATTTTAAAGCCTTCCCCGTTCCTAGTCTTGATGAAATTTAGCAAAGCATTGGTAAAATTATGGCCATAGATTCATGAAATGGTTTTTGCACAGAAGGTGGCCATTTGGTCAGTTTTGTCCATATCAGCATTTTGCAAGAGCAACTCGGGTGATCTCATTCCCCTGCTTTTCTCTGCAGCAATTTCCCCCCCCCCCCAAGTTTTATCTAATTTTATTTTGAAAAGATGTTTCAATCTGCCTGCTCCTCATTGTCAGGTAGTGTTTTCTCGATCCGAATGACTTGCAGCATCATGCCATCATTGGTTCTGTTGCAAGTCCTCTTGAATCAGTGCCTTCTGGATCTTGAACCAAAGAGAAAATGCTGAAAAGTCTCAGCAGGTCGGCCAGCAGCTGTAGGGAGAGAAAAGAGATAACGTTTTGAATCCATATGACACTTTGTCAAAGCCGTCACCTGTCCCTTCTAACAATGAGAACAGTTTCTCTTTATCTACTCTGTCTAAACCCCTCATGATTTTGAACCTTTTATCAAATCTCCACTCCAAAGGAGAACTAGCCTAGATTCTCCAGTCTATCCATATAACTGAGGTCATGCTTTTATTTGGCATTTTACACTACATCCACTCAATCCCTTCATTCAGTCTCTCTGTTTCCTCATTAAAAAGCTTGATCAAGTTGAATAAATATATTTGCCTTTAACAAATCTGGTTTTCCTTATTTAATCCACACTTGCTTAAATAACTGTAAATTGTGTCTTGAATGTATATTCCAACAACTTTCTCACCACCGAAGTTAAACTGGATTTGCTCAGTTTATCCTCATGTCTTTTATGAACAAGGGTGTAACATTTACAATTCTCCAGTCTTCTGCCACTTCTCCCATCTCTAGGGGGGAAATATTACTTCAGAATAAAAGATTATGGGCGGGAATCTCCGTTTCTGAAACGTGTGGACTTTCACGACAGCAAAACTGGCGCCGACCTGGACCGATTCACCGACTGTGGAAGGGCTAGCACCGGCGCCACATGGAACACAATCGATTCCAATGAGAAATGGTGTGGAATTCGCTGGGTCCATGATTGACACTTGGGAGGTTGACAAGCTGCAGCCAGATATACACATTACAGTCTCCACACATATTCATCCCAGCCAACACGATGGCACTGGTTGTGCTGGTGCACGCCCATTGAGCTGATGGATCAGCAGGGACTAGAGGGCACCTTGGGGGTGGCCTAGGGGACACGCATGCTTCACCGTACTAATTCTTTCATCATCTACAGAGCTGCGTCTTTGTTTGCCCTACTTAAAACCTGCCTTTTTAACCAAGATTTAATTTGATTTGATTTATGCCACATGAATCGAAGTACAGAGAAAAGTACTTATCATAATATACACCAGTATATCATGGTGCAGACACACACACACACACATGCAGTGGGACCAATCAGCATACACAACACCGCAGCCAATCACCAGTGAGAGCACACGCACTATAAAGACAGGGGACGGGAGAGTTCCCGCTCTTTCTAGTAGCAGCCAGCTCGGAGCACAGAGCTCACAGCCTGCAACACAGACATTCACCATGTGCTGAGTGCATCACCTGGTTAGGACTAGGCAAAGGTCAACAGTTAAAGCTGGTATTGCATTTACCCACAGTTCAAGTATGTTAATATAGTTAACCTTATAATAAAATAGAGTTGCACCACTTCCAGTGTTGGTGACCAGTTTGTGATCCAGAACACCCAACACATCAGTACTTTTCTGCAGTCAAGAGAACGTACACAGTACATACAGAGTAAACAAAAAAAGAGGAGGGGGGGGGGGGGTGATAGAGAAAGGTGGTAAATTGAGAAAGGACCAGGCAATACAACTCGGTAGCAATATGAGTAATGTTGATCTTGCCAGTGACATCCACGTCCTATGAATGAACAATAAAATAAGAAATTCAAGAGAACATCTGTATCAAAAGAGCAGTTAGAATGTGTAGACTCGTTGCTGTAATGATGCTTTTATGGGGCAGCTATGTAAGTACACGAGGGAGGATGGAATAGCAAGATATGTTACTACGGTTACATGAGGTGGAGTGTAATGTGGAGCATACATGTGGATTGAAAAGTCTGTGGCCTGTTTCCATGCTCTAACTTTTATGTAATTATGTACAAATAGCACTGCTGGAAGCTCTTACACTCATACGTGTCATAATATACACCAGTATATTATGGTGCAGACACACACACACACACACACACTGATGGACATGCAGTGGGACCAATCAGCATACACAACACCGCAGCCAATCACCAGTGAGAGCACACGCACTATAAAGACAGGCTCATTCTAGTAGCAGCCAGCTCGGAGCACAGAGCTCACAGCCTGCAACACAGACATTCACCATGTGCTGAGTGCATCACCTGGTTAGGACTAGGCAAGGGTCAACAGTTAAAGCTGGTATTGCATTTACCCACAGTTCAAGTACTTACAATAAAGTAGAGTTGCACCACTTCCAGCGTTGGTGACCTGTTTGTGATCCAGAACACCCAACACATCAGTACTTTTCTGCAGTCAAGGGAACATACACAGTACATACAGTGTAAACAAAAAAAGAATAATCCACAGAGTACATTGACATATAGTACATCAACAACAGTGATTGGTTACAGTGTGGAATAAGGGGCCAAACAAGGTAAATACATGAGCAAGAGCAGCAGAGGGCGTCGTGAATAGAGTTCTTACAGGGAACAGATCAGTCCGAGGGGGAGTAGTTGAAGAGTTGAGATTTGGTCGTCGAGATTCGGTCACCTGACCTAAAATCTTCCTTGTAGTTTGGTCTCACATCAGGTTTTATAGGCGCTAAATTAATTACTCTCATTTACATATTTTCGGGATATTGTGAACATACACGACCAAAAACCGTTTCCCCTACATTTTCCCCTTGTGGAATGTGCCTAGCTTTGTACCCAAACCATCTCCTCTTTAAATGTCGACTTTTTTCATTCCAGTTTTGTCAGCCAATATGTCAATCCAATTTACCAGCGGCAGGTCCCAAAACATTATACATCAAATGAATTACTATACGTGACTGCATCATCGTGTACATAAGCACCAACGTTATCTCAAACTAAAATGAGATAGAATCATAGAAGGGTTAAAGCACAGAAGGGGGCCATTCTGCCCTTTGTGCCTGTGCTGGGTCTTGATAAGAGTAGCCCACCTGCTCCCACTCCCCTGTTTTAAACTGGCAGCAGCAAACTTACCCATCATCCGCTGGCCTCCCTCGACTCTGAGGTCGCAGCTGGCTGCCATTCAGCACTGGTACACAAAAATGAGGACCAGGTAGAACGGAACTGGGGGGGGAGATCTCCTGGGATATTGGAGACTCCTGGGTGGTCAGGGTCAGTGCAGGGTGTCCCCTTGGCCATCCCCATGGAACGTGGCTACCATATCACTGCTACCCTGGCACTGCCAAGCTGGCAGGAGCACTGCCTGGGTGGGTGCCAGTGCAATGGTGTCCAGGTGCCAGCATGGCACTGGCAAGGGTTAGGGGCCGAGGGGGGATATGGCCATGAAAGGAGGGTGGCGGGTGGTTGGAAGAGTTTGAAGTCAAAAAATGACTCCATGTCATTGAATAGCAGTGGGGATCTCGCCGACAGAGCTGGCGAGAACCTCACTGAAACACCCACCACAAATGAACTTCAGGGGCTGGATTCTTCCGTCCCACCCGCTGCAAGAACGCTACAGATGAGACGAGGACAGTAGAGAAGTCCATTGACATCGGGCGGGCAGCCATAGAACCCCGCCCAGAAACGTTCCCAGAGAATCACGCCCCAAGACTTTGCAGTGCTGAGGCTTCACAATGCAATTGAGCTTTTGACTTGTCGTTGGACGAGGTGCAGTTCACCGTATCTATTCACCCTCTTCACTGAGGGATGCTCTTCTCACCTTGCTCATGGTCATCTACCCTGAGAATCTTCATTGCTCCCTCCTTCATAGTAGTGATGAAGTGTAGGTTGGAAACTCCTCCTTTGGTTTATGCCCTGTTGTGGACATTATGCACTTTTTTCCTGCAAGGACAGAGAGAGAGAGAGAGAGAGATTAGGTACTGGTGGCGTTGGCCATTGCCTGTGGTTGTTGACATAAGCTGCATCTTTCAGAGATGATAGGTCCTTATCGCTTTGAGCCTTGTTGCGATGTGAGTACACTCCCTGGGCACACATTCCTCCCATGTTTAAATTCAGGCTCCTCAGCTGATGTGTCTACTAAATACCCAGGAGTCTGGCATTGCATTTGCCTTGACCAAGTGAAGAAGGTCATTGAATCACACCTGACCGCGCTTTGCCAGCTCACTGTATCTTCCACCTCTGTCCATGCTTGCTTGGTTTGAGAGGGTTCTGCCACCATTCCTTCATTGCCTGAAGGAGGACCTCCAGACTGGCATTTGTGAAGCATGGAGCAGCCTTCTGCTTCTCTTCTGAATTACCTGGTACTTGCATCCCTGAAGCAAAAAAGCAACCAGCATAGTTTTTTGGTGGTCTCAAAATTGGGCAAGCATGCCACATGTTCCCACTCACAAAGCTGGTAAATAACCACCCAATTAACAGGCTGCTCCCATCAAAATTGGGGCTCATCACTGCTTCACACATCCCCTCACCTCCCAATATTGTCTCCCTCCCCCCACACACACGCAACCCGCAGTGGCTAGATCTGGACCTGAAAATGACCTCGGCAGCCGTTTCTTGACCCTGAAAGGAAAATAATTCCTCTGTGTACTCAGAATAATTTCTTGATGACAATCGTAAATTTTACTTCCAAATAATCCAGACCTCCAACATTATTATTCAGTCTTGTTGCTCTTTGCGCTGTTCTGGGGCAGGATGTGGCACAGTGGTTAGCACTGCTGCTTTACAGTGCCAGGGACCAAGGTTCAATTCTGGCCTTGGGTGACTGTGTGGAGTTTGTATTTTCTCCGAGCATCTGTGTGGGTTTCCTCCAGGTGCTCCGGTTTCCTCCCACAGAACAAAGATGTGCAGGTTAGGTGGATTGGCTGTACTAAATTGCCCTTTAGTGTCCAAAGATGTGCAGGTTAACTGGGATTACGGGAATAGGGCAGGGGAGTGGCGTAGATGGGATGATCTTTCGGAGGGCAGGTACAGATTCAATGGGCTCAATGGTCTCCTTCTGCACAGCAGGGATTCTATGGCTCCAGGCTTTGAGCATTCCTCTTGTGTCTAAGCAAGTAGAATTGCACATTCCTCCGACCAGTGCAGCATAGAGTTTTGTCACAATTTGTGTTGATTGCTGTTTTATATTGTATTTTGGCCATGTACTGAACCATTCTGATAGTTTTGTTGATTGCTGCTTTGGATTAGTTAGACACATTTAGTATTGAGAAGAATCCTCAGTATTTTCTATCTTTATTCATGACTGTTCTAACATCATTCATTTTGTCATTTTTGAGCTGTTTCTACCAATTACACAGCTTCTCCCTGTTTACCATCATTAGTAGACTTCTACCTCATTGATCTCAAAGTGCACAATTTAAGGATGATAAAGTTGAACATTCTCTGAACAAAGTTACAAATTGCCATATTATTCCCAGAAAAAATATGAAGATGGACCCGTAACTTTTGGTTATTAGTCTGTAAATTTATAAAATTGCAACTGATTTACACCTTTTTTTTTCTATTAGGGTGCCAAAGATCCAAAACCAGATTAATCCAAGAATTGTAACAATCTGACAGAATGCATACAGGATATTGTACAAAAACGTTATTGCACAGGAAACTAGAGCAATTGGCTAATATAAATGTTTTAGGATTGATTGATTGATATTTATTGTCACATGTACCGAAGTATAGTGAAAAGGTATTTTTCTGCGGCCAAGGGAACGCACACAGTACGTACATAGTAGACAAAAGAATAATCAACAGAGTACATTGACAAATGGTACATCAACAAATAGTGATTGGTTATAGTGTGGAAGAAGGGCCAAACAAGAGCAGCATAGGGCATCGTGAATAGTGTTCTTACAGGAAACAGATCAGTCCAAGAGAGAGTCATTGAGGAGTCCAGTAGCTGTGGATAAGAAGCTGTTCCTATGTCGGGATGTGCTTATCTTCAGACTTCTGTATCTTCTGCTTGATGGAAGGGCCTAGAAGAGGGTGTGAAGGGTCTCTGACAATGCTGTCTGCCTTCCTGAGGCAGCGTGAGATATAGACAGAATCAATGGGAGGGTGGCAAGCTTGTGTGAAGCATTAGGCTGAGTTCACCACACTCTCCAGTTTCTTGCGATCTTGGACCGAGCGGTTGCCATACCAGGCTGTAATGTAGCCAGATAGGATGCTCAGTGGCACATCTGTAGAAGTTTCTGAGAGTCAATGCAGACTTGCCGAATTTCTTTAGCTTCCGTAGGACGTAGAAATGTTGTTGGGCTTTCTTGACTGTTGCATCAATGTGAGTGGACCAGGACAGACTGTTGGTGATGGTGACCGTCAGGAACTTAAAGCTATTTCCCCGTTTGATTTTTTTTTTCCTTCTGGGCCTCAAGGAAGCCTGCAGCACTCTCTCTACCAACTACAATCTCTCTTCTCCCACCATTGGCAATGATTTTAGCCCTTCCCACCTTTCATAGAAACATAGAAAATAGGTGCATGAGTAGGCCATTTGGCCTTTTGAGCTTGCATCACCATTCAATATGATCATGGCTGGTCATGCAAATTTGGTATCCCACTCCCGCTTTCTCTCCGTACCCCTTGATCCCTTTAACCACTAGGATCACATCCAGCTCCGTCTTGAATATATCCAACAAACTGGCTTTTTCTGTGGTAGAAAATTCCACAAGTTCACAATTCTCTGAGAAAATAAGTTCTTCCTCATCTCAGTCCTGAATGGCTTACCCCTCATTCTTAGACCGTGACCCCTAGTTCTGGACATCCCCAACATCAAGAACATTCTTCCCGCATCTAGCCTGTCCAGTCCCATCATGATTTTATATGTTTCTTCTAGATCCCCTCTCATTCTTCTGAACTCCAGTGAGTACAAGCCCAGTCGATCCAGTCTTTCTTCATATGTCAGTCCAGCCATCTCAGAAATTAGTCTGGTGAATCTTTGCTGGATACCCTCAATAGCAAGAATGTCCTTCCTCAAACTAGGAGTCCAAAACTGCAACCAATACTCAAAGTGTGGCCTCACCAAGGCCCTGCATAACTGCAGCAAGACATCCCTACTCCTGGACTCAAATCCTCTCGCAATGAAGGCCAGCATGCCTTTAGCTTTCCTCACCACCTGCTGTGCCTGCATGCAAACCTTCAGCAATTGTTTCACCATGACACCAAGGTCTCATTACACTTACCCTTTTCCTAAACTATCACCATTTGGATAATAATCTGTCTCCTGTTTTTGCCACCAAAGTGGGTAATGTCACATTTACCAACATTATATTGCATTTGCAAAGTATTTGCACACTCAGCCAGCCTGTCTAAGTCACCCTGCAGCCTCTTTGCATCCTCCTCACAGCACACACTGCCACCAAGCTTAGTGTCATCTGCAAATTTGGTGATATGCATGCAGTTAGTTCGTCCAAATCATTAATGTATATTGTGAACAGCTGGGGTCCCAGCACTGAACCCTGCGGTACCCCATTAGTTACTGCCTGCCACTTCGACAAGGATCCGTTTATTCCCACTCTCTGCTTCCTGTCTGCCAACCAATTTTCTATGCACATCAATACATTCCCCCCAATACCATGCAGGGTTGGTTTAGCTCAGTGGGCTAGATAGCTGGTTTATGATGCAAAACAAGGCCAGCAGGTTCAATTCCTGTACCAGCTGAAAATTCAGAATTTTCCCTCTGCGTACCCGAACAGGCACCGTAATGTGGCAACTGTGGGCTTTTCACAATAACTTCATTTCAGTGTTAATGTAAGTGTACTTGTGCCAATAAAGGTTATTTATTTATTTATGAGTTTTAAGTTTGCTCACTAATCTCTTGTGTGGGACCTTGTCAAAAGCCTTTTGAAAGTCCAAATACACAACATCCACTGGTTCACCCTTGTCCATTCTACTGGTCATGTCCACAAAAAATTCCAGAAGATTTGACAAGCATGATTTTCTTTTCGTAAATCCATGCTGACTTGGACCAATCCTGTCTCCACTTTCCAAATGCTCAGCTATTTCATCCTTAATAATTGACTCCAGCATTTTCCCTACCACAGATGTCAGGCTAACCAGTCTATAATTCTCTGTTTTCATTTTCCCTCATTTTTTTAAAAATGGGGTTACATTAGCTCCTCTCCAATCCATTGGAACTCTTCCAGAGTCTATAGAATGCTGAAATATGATTACCAATGCATCCACAATTTCTCGCTCCACTTCCTTAAGTACTCTGGGATGCAGAGCATCAGACCCTGGGACTTAATCTGTTTTAATCCCATCAATTTCCCCAATACAATTTCCTGACTAATCAGTATTTCCTTCAGTTCCTCCTTCATAGTCCCCTAGTATTTCCGGAAAATTATTTGTGTCATCCTTGGAGAAGACAGATCCAAAGTAATTGTTCAACTTGTCTGCCATCTCTTTGTTGCCCATTATGAATTCACCTGATTCTAACTGGAAGAGGCCTATATTTTTCTTCACCAGCCTTTTTCTCTTCACCGATCTATAGAAGCTTTGCCAGTCAGTGTTTATGTTTCCTGCAAACTTTCTATTTTCCCCTTCTGAATTAAACCCTTTGTCCTCTTCTGCTGATTTTTAAATTTCTCCCAGTCCTCAGGCTTACTGCTTTTTCTGGTCAATTTATATGCCTCCTCTTTGGCTTTAACAGTATCCCTGATTTCCCTTGTTAGACATGGTTGAGCTACTTTCCCGTCTTACTCTTGCACCAGACAGGTATGTACAATTGTTGAAGTTCATCCAAGTGTTCTTTAAATGTCTGTCATTGCCTAGCCACTGTCTGCCCCTTAAGTATCCTTTGCCAGCTTATCCTAGCCAAGGCACACCTCATACCATCAAAGTTAGTTTTCTTTAAGTTGAGGACCCTAGTTTCAGACTTAACTGTGTCACTCTCCATCTTAATGAAGAATTCTATCATATTATGGTCACTCTTCCCTAAAGGATCTCGCACCAGAATGTTGCTAATTAATCCTCTCTCATTGCACCATCCCCGATGTCGTCTCCATGCCACAATCATGGCCCTCCTTCATATAGAACATAGAACATAGAACATTACAGCGCAGTACAGGCCCTTCGGCCCTCGATGTTGCGCCGACCTGTGAAACCACTCTAAAGCCCATCTACACTATTTCCTTATCATCCATATGTCTATCCAATGACCATTTGAATGCCCTTAGTGTTGGCGAGTCCACTACTGTTGCAGGCAGGGCATTCCACGCCCTTACTACTCTCTGAGTAAAGAACCTACCTCTGACATCTGTCCAATATCTATCTCCCCTCAATTTAAAGCTATGTCCCCTCGTGCTAGACATCATCATCTGGGGAAAAAGGCTCTCACTGTCCACCCTCTCCAATCCTCTGATCATCTTGTATGCCTCAATTAAGTCACCTCTTAACCTTCTTCTCTCTAACGAAAACAGCCTCAAGTCCCTCAGCCTTTCCTCATAAGATCTTCCCTCCATACCAGGCAACATTCTGGTAAATCTCCTCTGCACCCTTTCCAATGCTTCTACATCCTTCGTATAATGCGGCGACCAGAATTGCACGCAATACTCCAAATACGGCCGCACCAGAGCTTTGTACAGCTGCAACATGACCTCATGGCTCCGAAACTTAATCCCTCTACCAATAAAAGCTAACACACTGTATGCCTTCTTAACAACCCTCTCAACCTGGGTGGCAACTTTCAGGGATCTATGTACATGGACACCGATATCTCTCTGCTCATCTACACTGCCAAGAATCTTACCATCACCTCACACTTTTCTGCATTGAACTCCATTTGCCACCTCTCAGCCAAGCTCTGCAGCTTATTTATGTCCCTCTGTAACTTGTAACATCCTACCGCACTGTCCACAACTCCACCGACTTTAGTGTCATCTGCAAATTTACTCACCCATCCTTCTACGCCCTTCTCCAGGTCACTTATAAAAATGACAAACAGCAGTGGCCCCAAAACAGATCCTTCTGGTACACTACTAGTAACTGGACTCCAGTCTGAACATTTCCCATCAACCAACACCCTTTGTCTTCTTCCAGCTAGCCAATTTCTGATCCAAACTGCGAAATCACTCTGAATCCCCCCTGACGGCATTGCACACTGGTCCTCTTGCTGAGGCTGCCAGTACTCACAGCCTCTGCCGCCTCATCCCTGGCCTCGTTCAGTATAGCAGGCTTGAGCCTCCGCCCCATCCTGTGAAAGAGGGTGATCTTCCAACCTTCATAGCTTTTGCTTTTATTTATAGCCTCCAAGCCCTGATCTCCAGAGTAGCCCTCCCAATTGCCTTCCTCTCAGCCTTGCCCCATCCCGTTTCCCAGGACCGTTCCACTTATCTGCGGCTGTGTCCTCCTGCGACTGGTTTTCCAACACAGTGGATAGACAGCCTGGTTGATGACTTGATGTGAAATGGAAGAGTGAATGGAATGCCACATACCTGGCCTCAGCATGTTCTCCAGCTGTTTTTGCCCTCCCTGGCTGCCCATAAATATCATGGCAGTGGCCCTGGAGGCTAACGTTTCATAATAAATGATATTGGATATATGAAATATTATTGATGCTGAGGTAATTTTTTAATCACCAAGTTCATATTAAAATATTTAATATGCTAGTATTTGGCATTTTATTTTCATCAATATTTAGACACTGATTGGCATCTTCAGCACTACACATGCTAATCTCCTCATCCTTGCCAATGACACTGTGGACATTGCCACAGAGGACAAGAGGGGAAACCAAGGGTCAGACTACCATTAAGCACTTCCTAATGGGTAGGGAAGATTTTGTTTTTTAAAATCTGTGCAATGCAATTGCACTTAATGGAGTTGATTCCCTTCTGTGAATAATTCATGTTCTTCACATTCATCTTTTGCTTAGTAACATAGTTAGGGCAGTATTTAGTGTACTTGATGAATGATAGATTGGCACAATGTCAAAGCAGCAGGAAGTTCAAGACAAGATTTTAATCCTCATGGGGAAACAGTAGGCTCCAATACTTTGGAATTGCTCTTCTCCTCCCAAATTACATCTGCAACCAAGAATGACCAAACCAGCAAAATCCTAAAGCATTTGGTTTGGAAAGAATGAAACCTCATCAATTTAAAATTTTACATCTTGCTTGAAAATATAAAAGAATTCATGAAAAGACAGAAGAGACTCTCCATTGTCTTATGCAGAACAAGTGTGATTAACTGTTGTACGCAGCACTGTACTTTTGAGATACTGGATTAGAAATTGATATTTTGGGTAGGCTTTCTTTGTCCCTTTCATATTTGCACTATTATAAATGTTATATCTTCTCAAATATTAAATCTATTCCCTCTAGTTTACCACACTCTGAAGATATTTCAAAGCAAAAAAGTGCACAAATGTATCATCAGTCTTAAAACTGACAGGAATACAATCAAGCCTCATTTTTATAAACTCCTGGGGACCATTAATGTCTATTTATCAAGACGTACTTTATTGAGGTGTCTGCTGTGTTCAAAATTGTATAATAGTAATCTGATTGGGGCGAACAATGGAGCTTGTTATAATGGTAAAGATTTCTTCGTGGGATGTATCATAATAAGATTCCACTGACAGAAAACAAAGTATATTTCCTGCCTTATACCCTCTAATAAAGAAGAAAATAACTTGCCATGTATCATGATCTCAGGGCATCCCGGAATGTTGTATAACTAATAAAGATTCACAAAAGTGAGTGGTCAGTTTAAAAAAGACATCGGGCCCAATCTACCAAATGGGAACAGAGTCCCATAGCGAGCGCATTTGATCCCGTGTTTCCCGGTGCTCACAATCTAATGCAACTCCGGTTAGATATAGGGCCTCTATGGGGAACGCACAGCTGAGGCTACACTTAGTCTGGTTTTCTGCACTGAGGAGCCCCTCTCCCCGGAATCCTGAGTGCAGGGAGAGAGTGGGACGCCATTTTTAAATGGCATCCCGACCTCTCGATCCCCCAACATGATGCCCAATCCCCAAATCACCAAAGAGGAGGTCCTGGCATCTATCGGCCACAATGCGCCGCAACACACGGATTTTCAGGCACAACATGGCTTGTAGATCGCACCCACTAAATTTCTTATGCAACCAAGAATGAATTTTCATTGGAGGTTTTCTTACAAGTTTGTAAGATAAAAGTAAACAAAAATGACTGTTGAGTGAGGACTTGATCCATTAGAAGCTTTCTGTGTCTCAGCAAATCGGGCACAGAATTATTATCAATATTTGACATTTCTGATTCTGTGCCAGTGAAGACACTATGAAACCCTTCAAGAACAGAGCTAAAAATAAGTAATAATTAAAAAGGATGAATGAGAGCCCTTCTGGAAACAGGTTCATTCTTTGTTGACCTGTAGCATTATGAAAGAAGCACAATTATAACAAAAAAATGGTACAAATGGCATCTCTACATCTGTTGCTTTGTAAAATTGGCAAGCAGCTTCCGCTAATGTTACAAAATATCAGCAAAACAAATGGTTCAGCTGTAAAATTTCTGAACCAACTCCTGACTTAACATATGGCAACTATTGGTTCTGAAAAATGATTCAAGTGCTGAAGCAGTTACATTACTAGGCTGCAACCACTTGACTAACTGGAGTCAATTTTTTTGAGCAACAGGTAGTACAGATATAAATTTCACAATGTGAAATCCACAAGGTATTAACTGGATACATTTTAGTCACCTCTTTCCTCTCCCTCACTCACCTCCCTTCAGCTCTTTGTGTCCTTCATAAGCACAACCCTTCAGTGTAGTCTGCTGATAGGCACATCTTCGTAGCTTGGGTATCTGCAGTACAAGGGTGTGACACACATAGGATTAATGTGGGATTGAGTACAGTACTGCCACACAGTGATATAAGTGGGCACTTGACTGCACCATGGGTCAGCCGAGTGTGGGACAGAGAGGCGTGTACCAGCAAGCATGAAGACAGCTCCTAGTTTCTACCCTTTACTGTATATTGTAAATAGTTCTAAGAGTTAATCAAGGCTTAATTAATCTACTTGTGACAACCAACACCTCTTCAGACCTACTGAACTATAAGCTACACGCTACAACAATGTTGATGATAAAACATTTAAAGTTCCTCTCAGAAAGATTCAGTCATAGGGTTCAATAAAGTGATGAAAATCTGATAAATCAATACAATTTTCCACAGATAATATAAAGTGGTGTACTCCTTAAGGAAAAAACACGCCATGAAGGCTCGATGCATGCTGTTGTACCTATAACATATGGGATATGGTGCTATTTCTGAGGATGCTGAAGCATCGCCCATTGAATCCACCATTGGACAAATTTAGTTTTGGTCAGTATTTTTTCTGCACTCCAACAAAATGTGGCTCACACAAATCTATTTGAATAATGTCACCATTTGTTAGTTTCTGATGTTATGTGACCCGAAACTCATGACAAAGCAATGGAATGTCAAATGGATGGTACAATGCAACATGCACTGCTACTGTCTAGCAGGGAAGAAGCCTCGGGCACAGGTTGCTGATAGATAGTGTATGCAAATCCACATGTCTTCATTCACATACAGTTACTGGAACCATCAAGGTTTAACATCAGCATTTGGCATATCTGAACTAATTGTTGTTTTGGCTCTTTCAAATCTTCTCCCCCTCCTAAATCTGTACCTCCGGTATGCTTTGTTAGTGTTCAGAGAATGGAGAAGACAGGATAAAAGGATTATCCTGTCTTCCAGATAATCTCCCTCATGCTCTGGTGGAGCATATTTTTGATCAAGACAGTTTAGAGCTAAATTATTATTTAGTTTTAGTTTAGCTTTGAACTGGTTAAACATCCTCGCATTGGGAACATAGAAACAGGATAAACCATTCAGCCCTTTGAGCCTGATCAGCCATTCAGTGCAATTATGGCTGATTTATATGCTAACTTTATCCACCTACCTTGGCACCGTATCAGTTGATACCCTTGTCAAGCAAAGAAATCAACAATCTCTGATTAAATTAATTTTATTAATAGAGCTAACATTTTGTGGGTGAGAGTTACATAATTTATGACCCTTTGTGGCAAGAATATTTCCTGTTTTTTTTCCTGAATGACCTGGCTCTGAATTATAAGCTTATGTCCCCTTGTCTTCAACTTTCCTCCTAATAGATAAAATTTATCTCTCGCTACCCTTCCAATTCCCTTCAAAATCCTAACATCTTCTATTTGTATATATATATATATATATGGATCCTCCATCCTTTGGCCTTCCCTCCCCAGAGCTCATCCCAGCTGGATATTCCCTATATTCCTTTTCCTGGAATAACACGTTCCTGAGGGATTGTCCACATCTCCCTGTTGGATGAGTCCCACCTTTTAGCCGTAGTAAAATGGATTGGCCATGATAAATTGCCCTTAGTGTCCAAAATTGCCCTTAGTGTTGGGTGGGGTTACTGGATTATGTTGATAGGGTGGAGGTGTTGACCTTGGGTAGGGTGCTCTTTCCAAGACCCGGTGCAGACTCGATGGGCCGAATGGCCTCCTTCTGCACTGTAAATTCTATGATATATTGGTTATGGAATCCAAATTCAGCTTAACATTGAACTTAGAGGTTGGGAACTTCGCAGACTCTGAGCTGCTCTTAGAACCATAGGGTGCAATTTTCCAGCCTTGTCAAGCGAAACGAGGCCGGTGAATAGAGCAGAGGCCAAAAACGAGAACCGTGCCAGGCGCCAAAAAGTTTGCGATGCAACCGGCCTACTCCCATAGTTGAAATTGGGATCTCGGTAGCGTGTCGAGAAACCAAGTGTCACCAATTATTGCCCCATTTCCATACAAATAATGAGAGCCACCCCATATCCAATGGCCTTCTGCCATTCAGTGGCCTCCCCAACAAGTGGTCACACTGGCGCCGATCAGAACTCGTTTTGAAAAACGTGAACATGGCGGAAAGGCTTCTGTGGGGAACCGTGGAAGTGCGTAGCCATCTTTGCTTATGGGCAAAAAGCCCTGGGGTGCTGGACTTGCCACCCCAGTGTTCGGTGGGGGTGGCGACCCTCGGCAGGGCTGGAGGTTGGGGGGGCAACTGCTAGCGGCACCACCATGCCCGCCCCTAGATTGTATACCCGTTCTGGGGGCAATCCTTTTTTAAAATAATAATAATCTTTATTATCACAGGTAAGCTTACATAAACACTGCAATGAAGTTCCTGCGAAAAGCCCCTAGTCGCCACATTCCGCCACCTGTTTGGGTACATGCTGGGAGAATTCAGAATGTCCAAATTACTTAACTGCACATCTTTTGGGACTTGTGGGAGGAAACCATAGCAACCTGAGGAAACCCGTGCAAACACGGAAAACTCTGCACGGATAGTGACCCAAGCCAGGATCGAACCTGGGACCCTGGCGCTGTGAAACAACAGTGCTTACCACTGTGCTACTGTGCCGCCCCCCCTGCCCGATTGCCCCAACGACCACCCCATAACTCCCACCGACTGCCGAGGTCTCTGGCTGTGCAGCTCAAGGCTATTGGTAACAGGGAATTGGCAATTGTGGTTAAGTGAGCACTTCACACATCCCAAGTAGATTCCCGTGGGTGGGCGGGCCATGTAGCATGTGAGAGTCATTGCCTAGCATTCCAATTGCACCTTACTGCCTGGACACAGTACCTGAACACTTCAGGAGGCAACACCACACATGCAGAAGCCAACATCCGAACACTCGGGGGATGGGACTCAGCACCGGGACATGTCCACGGAAGGAGGATAGATGGGTGCCATGGGAAGGGGGAGATGCCTGGAGAGTTGGGCAGAGTCCAAAGGTCAGTCCGCATTACGTATGAAAGTGACAGAAGCATCATAATGATTGTGCACAAGGGTGTTTAATGTATAATACAATTCCCCACTCTCCCGATGGATTCCACTTTTGTAGCTTTAATCAAAGCCACTGCAAATTAAACATGAATTAACAGGAAAATTATACTTCCAAAAAAAGGTAAATCTCACTTTAAATATTTGTGACAATACTGATATGTATAACACAACCACAAGCATTTGCATCTCTCCCCGCATAAATGTGGCGTCATATGTAATTTCTCAGTCTTTCCAACTTGAATGATTCAGCTTTTGAGCCACATTCACCACCAGGCATATTACATCAAACCAGACACTACAACCGTGCGCTCACTTGGATCATGTCAGGCTTGATGGCATAGCTTTCCAGAGTTCCTTTTCAACCAATAATACCCAGTTCATGCTCTGGTCCTCTCCTAGAAGTTCTCTGTTATCTGCATACCCAAGCTATTCTCACTGCTTTTAGGATTCAGTCCATTTTAGCTGGCTTGAACATTTCTTCACCAATGCTTTCGGAATTCTAATTTGCTCCTTATGCCAAACAGAAGTTCCCTTTTGATGGAGAGCTCCCCTGCACCCATCTGATTTTTTTTTCTGTCTCTGCTATTTCTCTTTGAGTCCAAAGCTGTGTACTGAGGGCCCTCTACCTCCAGCTTTCCTTTGCGCCTGGCACGTGGCTTCTGTGCCTTAACTCCCTTCCTGTTTGTATAGCTTCCAGGTCAAAGGATATGATTGAAGCAATCTAAAGATATGCTGAATGATTCTCATGAATCACCAGTGTCATATCAAGATTTAGAATGGGAACCCATTCTACAACGAGCGAGAAAAGTAGACCAAGCAGTAGGAAAATAAACCATGTTTTATAAAATATGGAAAGAACTGGTGGGAATTGACAGGAACAAGAATCTAGTGCCCTCCAGCAGTGATAAAATGAGATCGTCATCCACACAAGGTACAAATACCATTTCTTTCCAAGACAGTGCATCAACAATTTTTCTTTTTTCAAGAACTATGAGTGAAACAACCTGCCAAAGAATGTAGTCACAGGCCCTATCACTTGAAATCTTTAAGACCCATCTTTATACCATCTCCAATTATAAGTTTTCATTATTATCACTCCATTATCAGCGGGTCATATCAGGGTCAGCTCGCGTCATCCATATTCATTATTGTTGGCAGAATACAGATGTTAGTCTGTGATGCCAACAAAACAAAGGAGAATCAGGAGGGTTGCCAGGTTACATGGACCGTATTTCATATTGTGCGAGAAAATTACAGTAGATCTTAAATAAAGCGCTGAAATTTTTTTTACGCCATTTTCAAACATTCTTAAAAACATTTACAGATTCTACAGCCATTTTAAGGAAATTGCAATTTTCCTTGCTATCCTGCTTCCGGGTTAAAGGTCGTCACACTTTCTGTTGGAGGGAAGGTCATTTGAGTGAGCAGCTGAAGGCGGTTGGGCTGAGGACACTACCTTGATGAATTCTGACAATGATGTACTGCAGCGGAGATGATCTGCTTCAAGAAACCACAAGCAAACCTTTTGTGCTACGTATAACTTGAACCAGTGCAGAATTTCCCCCTCAAGGATCAAATGATCAAGCTCAAATTGCACTAAACCCAGCAATCCAGCTTCAGAGCCCACTGAAGATGAAGCACAGGTGAATCTGAACACTATGCATTGATTTAAGTGCAATTTCCCACACTCTATCAGTCTAGAAATGAGATGTGTCAATGTACCATAAAGAGAACTAATAAACACATAGGTCATAGAAACGACAATCAAAGGTTTAAATACTTTCTAGGCGATGTAACCACGCAGTTCAAGAAATATTCCAGGTCATGCTACTCAGCAACCTGTAAAATTTGATTTTTTTTCCCAACATTTCAGAATTGCCCTGAACTTCAACAAAACCCAAAGCTCACCAATGACTGAATCCTTAAAGCATGTTCATATAAAAAAACCTCGACAACACCTAACGTGGAATTTGAGAAAAAGAAAAGGTGAATAGAAGGCACTAGAGCCATGAACTTAAAACCTTCTTAAAGCCAAACACTAACACCTGGATAAATGCAATTATAGTTGTGCCTCATCAAAAATATGAGGAGAAACCAAAGCTTAAACCTTGAAAAAAGGCTCTTTCAGACAAAGTGAGCCATACCAAGGACATTAATGTGTTGGTGATAGAATGACAGTGTACTGAAGGCGTGATCATGTTTCTTTTGTGTTATGGGTCAGGGTTTAGAGAACCCCAAAGTGTATCATGGAGTTCACCTGACCCACAACTTTTAATAGATTGTGGTAGGGGGAGAACACGGCCCACTCTACAGGTGTGGTACAACAGAAATGGAAAAGTATTTTTTTAAAGCAAAACAATGTTTAGTCTATGAACTCAAGTTAACCTTTCTAAAACAAACAGTGAACATCTTAGCAACCAGTAAATCAAATACACCCCCTAAAGAATACAACACTAAGTAATCTGTATGCTGTCCTTTTACACCCAAAAGACTTAACACACCTTTAAACATAAGCACATCAGAGTTTACAGTCACTACTGAAAACATTTATAATTCTTCTGAATTCACCAAATGATTAAGAGATAGCCCTTCATGGCAGAGAGCTCAACAATATAGCTGCTTTGGCTGACTTCAGCTGCAACACACTGAAAAACGAAACCAAAAAGACAGACACACCCACGCTTTCTCAAATTGAAACTAAAAAGCAGAACCAGAGCTCAGCTCCACCCACACTCTGACATCACTGCAGTAACATGAGCAGCTAACCATTTCTGAAAGTGACATTCTCATGACACCTCCCCCCAAGAAAAAAAATAAACCATCAACTTCAAGATGGTTTCATTTTTCAACTTTTCACTATCCTTTAAGAAATGAACACATTGTTTCAAAAAACACATTCAAACAGGTATAACAATCTCGTCCATTTTTGTCTTTCCCTTCTTCCTCCAATTGGAATCCTTCTCGATTGGAAGTTTTGTTGAACAAGAAAGTCTCTGCATGGTCCATCCATTCCTCTCGGCCTCGGCATTTCTCTTTAAAGTCAGATACTTTAGTTCAATCTGATCACAGAGTCCCTTGCAATTCTCCAATACAGGAGCATTGATTATCACAGCTTTCAGGCCGTCAAATGCCTGTTGACACTCCGCTGTCCACTGGAATTTGTTATGCTTCTTGAGCAAGTCCATCAGTGGAGCAACCACGCTACAAAAATCTTTCACCAATGTTCGATCAAATCCACTCATGCCAAGAATATCGCATTATTTCCCTTCGTCTCGAGGGTATCGGAAACTCCTCAAGGAAAGTGACTCGGGCTTTTCCAAATTCACTTTTGGCTAGGTTAATCTCCAAACCCGCCTCCTGAAGTCGATCAAATAACTCCATCACATGTTTTAACTGTTCTTTCCATCCATGTCTGGCTGAAAATTACCAGATCGTCAATGTATACCGCACAATTGGGTAATCCGGAAACTACTTTGTTAGTTAACCGTTGAAATGTGGTTGGGCTGTTTTTCATGCCAAATGGCATAACTTTGAATTGGTATATACCATCTGGAGTCACAAAAGCTGAAATCTCCTTCGCCCTTTTGGATAAAGGTACCTGTCAGTAACCTTTAAGTTAATCCAATTTGGAAATAAAAGCTGATTGTCCCACTTTCTCAATGCAATCCTCCAAACGTGGGATAGGATAAGAGTCCTTTCTTGTAACTGCATTAACCTTTCTATAGTCCACACACAACCGTTGAGTGCTGTCTGGTTTTGGTACCATCACTATGGGTGAGCTCCATTGCCTGCAACCCACTTCAATTGTGCCATTTTTAAGCATACACTCAATCTCTTTGTTAACCTGTGCCAATTTTAAAGGGTTGAGTCTGTATGGATGTTGTTTGATTGGAACAGCATTTCACACAGCTACATCATGTATAGCCATTTTAGTACTTCCCAATTTATCTCTACAAACTTGCCCACGTGATAGCAATAACTCTTTCAGGTCAGTCCGTTTTTCCTCTGGAAGGTAACTCAACAATTTATCCCAATTTTTAAGCAAATCCTCATTTTCCTATTTAATTTGAGGTATGGCAAATTCACAGTCATCTGGATTTGGTTCGTCACTTTGAGTTAGCATCATTAAAACCTCCTTTTCTCTCCTTCCCTTTCAAAGTACTTTTTGATGTTTTTACTACATAATTCACCTCACTTAATTTCCTTTCAATCTGATAAGGTCCACAAAACCTTGCTTTTAAAGGTTCACCCACCATTGGTAACAACACTAAAACTTTATCTCCACTGACAAAACTACGAACTTTGGATTTCTTGTCCGCTACCCATTTCATCACATTTTGTGCAACTTTTAAATGTTGTCTAGCCAATTCACCTGCTCTATTTATGGTTCCCTAAAATTTGACACGTAATCCAATAATGTAATTTCCGATTTCTCACCCACCAATTTTTCCTTAATCAATTTAAGTGGTCCTCTTACCTGTTAGTTCAAAAGGACTAAATTTGGTTGACTCATTAGGTGCATTCCTAATTGCAAACAGTACGAATGGAATTCCTTTATCCCAATCCTCTGGATAGTCTTGACAATAAGCCCTCAACATTGTCTTTAATGTCTGATGCCACCTTTCTAACGCCCCCTGTGATTTTGGATGGGACGCAGTTGATTTAAATTGTTTTACTCCTAAGTTATCCATAACTTCTTTGAATAACTTTGAGGTCAAATTTGATCCTTGATCCGATTGTATTTCTGTGGGTAGTCCATATCTCGTAAAGAATTGAAGTAACTGCTCCACAATCTTTTTAGCTGTAATATTACGTACTGGAATGGCCTCTGGAAACCGAGAAGACACATCCATTATCGTCAAAAGGTATTGATTCCCACTTTTTGTTTTAGGAAGCAGTCCTACGCAATCAATTAGGACTCTTGTAAAAGGTTCCTCAAATTCTGGAATGGGTATTAAGGGCGCTGCTTTTATCACTGCTTGAGGTTTCCCTATCACTTGACATGTGTGACATGATTGACAAAATGTAACTACATCTTTATGTAGTCCAGGCCAATAAAAATGTTTCTGGATTTTAGCTTTAGTTTTCCTTATTCCCAAATGACCTCCCACTGGTACCTCATGTGCAACTCGCAACACCTACTTTCTATACCCTACCGACAATACTACTTGATGAACTTCGGCCCAATTTTCATCCGCCTGCATATGTAAAGGTCTCCATTTTCTCATCAAGACATTACTTTTATGGTAATAACACTCTGGTATACACTCCGATTCCTCTTCCGTGTATGCTTTCTGATACATCCGTTTTATTTCTACATCTTTCTGTTGTAACTGCGCCAATTTTCCTGAACTAAACATATCCGCTTCATCCTCCACCTGTTCATGTTCTTTTTTAACCATCTGATCAAAAATCGTTTCTGACAATTGCACTTCAACTTCATCTGCACTCTTTGATTTCTCCTCTTGTCTTAACCTGTGACTTTGCGACCTTGTAACTACACAATCCGGAAAAATCCCAGCATATTCGTCCTTTAACACTTCAGTTGTCTGATTTTCCACTGGTTTATCAACCACAGTAAGCATCACTCCCACTTGTGATCCAGCTATATCATTACCCAAGATAAACTGTATTCCTGGACAAGATAGTTTCTCTATTACTCCAACTACCACTTCACCACTCTTCACTGGACTTTCCAACCTTACCTTATATAATGGAACGCTACCCCTCTCACTCTGAATTCCACATATTACCACCTTTTCTGGCAACATTCTTCCCAACCTACATAAATCCTCATCTCTTACCATTAAAGATTGACTAGCTCCTGTATCTCTTAAAATTGTGACTTCTTTACCTGCTCCTCCTGATACACATGAGTAAACTTTACCCACACAAGTAAATTCTTTAAAGACATCTGGCACCTTCTTATCAATCACCTCTTGATCAGGATGTACAATCTTTTGCGGCTCCTTTGCTTCACTTGGGCTTTCCTTTACCACTTTAACAAACCCCACTTTCTTTATGCTGTTTTACCACATCAGCCTTCCCAGTGCTTTTCTTCAACCACCAACACTGTGACTTTACATGGTCTAGTTTATTACAGTGGAAACATTTGACATTTTTCATGTCTCTTCCACCCTCCTGGATTTCTTTTTTAGTCTGAGGTACACTCTCCTTATTATCTCCCATCAGATCACCTTTACCTCTACCACTTGGAGTATTACTCATGTCCCCAGTTTCTATCCCTCACAGGCAGAAACTGATGTCGGAAACCAAGCTTTGATTTATGAACTAATTCATAATCATCTGCCATTTCTGTTGCTAATCTCACCATTTTAACCCTCTACTCTTCCACATGAGTTCTCACTACATCAGGAATTGAATTTTTAAACTCCTCCAAAAGTATAATTTCTCAGAGATCTTCATACGTTTGGTCTATTTTCAAAGCCCTTACACACCTATCAAAATTACTCTGTTTGATTCTTTCAAACTCCATGTATGTTTGACCAAATTCTTTCCTTAAATTTCTAAACCTTTGTCTGTAAGCTTGAGGCACTAATTCATATGCACCGAAGATGGATTTTTTCACCTCCTCATACGTCCCAGATACCTCCTCTGATAGTGATGCAAACACTTCACTAGCCCTACCTACCAGCTTTGCTTGAATCAGTAATACCCACATGTCCTGTGGCCATTTTATTTGTTTAGCTATCTTCTCAAATGAAATGAATAAGGCATCTACCTCCTTCTCGTCAAACCTTGGCAATGCTTGGACATATTTACATAGATCCCCACCAAGCCTTCGACTTCGATGCTTTTTCTCACTATCCTCATCACTATCATCCAACTGTACGTTTCCCTTTATGCCTGCCAATTTTCACTGACTGTCATGTTTCATGGCCATTTTCTGAAGTTCAAACTCTCTCTCTTTATCTTTTTCCCTGATCTGTATCTCCCCTTCTCTCTCTTTTTCTTCTCCATCTCTTTCGTATTCAAGCTGCTTTAATTCTTTCTCATGTTCCATTTGTTTAATTTGCAACTGAATGTTTGCCATTTCCAAGAGTCAAACTATCTCAGGCAACTTTAAATGCTTAACCACCACCATAATTACCTAATCTTTTCACATTTTGTCAGGTAATGTGAACTGCAATGTTTTTGCCAAATCGAACAGTCTGTTTTTAGTCTCTGTCCGTAAGGTACTGTGTGTGACCGTCTTCACCCCCAAAAACCTCTGAGCCCCTGAAAGAGCCATTGTCCACAACACACACCCCACTTAAACTAGAATACCACACCTTAAAAGCAACCACAATATGCTCACCCCTCACTGTCTTTAAGTTCTCTAAGCCAATCCAATAGATAAACTTTTATCCCCCTCGAGCCCCCAATTTTTATGGATCAGGGTTTAGAGAATCCCAAAGTGTATCATGGAGTTCACCTGACCCACAACTTTTAATAGATTGTGGTATGGGGAGCACACGGCCCACTCTACAAGAGTGGTACTTCAGAATGGAAAAGTTCTTTTTTAAAGCAAAACAATGTTTATTCTATGAACTCAAGTTAACCTTTCTAAAACAAACAGTGAACATTTTTGCAACCAGTAAATCAAATGCACCCCCTAAAGAATACAACACTAAGTAATCTGTATGCTGTCCTTTTACACCCAAAAGACTTAACACACCTTTAAACATAAGCACATCAGAGTTTACAGTCACTACTGAAAACATTTATAATTCTTCTGAATTCACCAAATGATCCAGAGATAGTCCTTCATGGCAGAGAGCTCAACAATACAGCTGCTTTGGCTGACTTCACCTGCAACATACTGAAAAATGAAACCAAAAAGACAGACACACCCAAGCTTTTCTCAAAGTGAAACTAAAAAGCAGAACCAGAGCTCAGCTCCACCCACACTCTGACATCACTGCAGTAACATAAGCAGCTGACCATTTCTTAAAGCGACATTCTCATGACACTTGCTTTCCAATGAAAGCCATGTAAAAATAAATGTAACCAAGATATGTTATACGCAGTAAAGCCATGTTCTGTTTGTAACTTCAAACATGGACTGTTTTCAGATGGAACATTCTGGAACTGCCCTTTTCATCTATAAAATAGTGGACATTTCAAGGTAGCTAAGATGGTTGTTGAAGGAGCAACTCCACACACAGGACCTCCGCTCTCGAAATAGTTCCTCATTGAATGAGGTGGGAGTTGTCCCTTGAATGAACAAGCCACGACGAAAACCATCTGTGGAATTCATCCATTCCAATGTTTTTTTGTGGACTCATCCAAAGCTTCAAAATCAATTGGCTCCCAAGTTGCTAGTTGCTGAAGTCAAGAACTCAGCAAAGAGATCTGTAGAGAAACCAGCCCATTACAAGTATAAGTGAACAGAATACTACCCATTCTCCATTGTGCAGCAATGGCTTTGGATTTCTAAACCATTCTGGGTGGACTGTAACAATATTAATCATGTGATCAAAACTGGTTCTAGATAATGAACCTTATTATGCCAAGAACCAGGGAGAAACTGGTCAGCCTACACAGAACATCAACTGCAGAAGCAGCAGAACAAGACAAAAACAGCTATGCCTTTAAAACCTGGAGAGTGCTACATATTAGAAGTCTTCTCAACCAGTTCGTTTTCAAAACCACCAGACAAAAATTTGACCTCCTGGTAAGAAAACCGCAAGAACCAACTTCAAAATCTGCTGAAAAATGAATCTCTGACGAAACCCGACAATAACTCAGATATGACACCAACTATTTGAATCTACCTTGAACACCAACCCTTGAAGAGTGAAAATGCCTTCCTCAACAGGCTCTTTCCTTGGATGACATGAATTTTATTTTTGTTTGTAATTAGGAAAAGTGCAATATCACTGTGCAAGCTCACAACAACC
Source organism: Scyliorhinus torazame (assembly GCF_047496885.1). Lineage (NCBI taxonomy): Eukaryota > Metazoa > Chordata > Chondrichthyes > Carcharhiniformes > Scyliorhinidae > Scyliorhinus > Scyliorhinus torazame. Next base: position 91,643,130 of record NC_092714.1, on the reverse strand, counting down.
ATAAAAATATGGATTGACACTTACTATGATTTTTGGTAAACATAGAAAAATAGAAGCAGGAGGTGGCCATTCGGCCTTTCGAGCCTGCTCTGCAATTCTTTACAATCATGGCTGATCATCAAGTTCAATACCCTGATCCTGCCTTCCCCCTTGATCCCTTTAGCCCCAAGAGCTATATCTAATTTCATCTTGAAAGTACGCAATGTTTTGGCCTCAACTACGCACTGGGTGAAGAAATTTCTCCTCACCTCAGTCCAAAAAGGTTTACCCCATTTCCTCAGTTCGAGGTCTTGCAACACCAGGTTAAAGTCCAACAGGTTTGTTCGAATCACGAGCTTTCGGGGCACAGCTCCTTCCTCAGGTGCATTGCCTGAGGATTATGTTTCCTTTCTGGGTTTGCTTTTGTCAATCAATATTTCAGGCATTGATAAAACATGATTGCACAAATTCATAGTGTGCTGTCACATGATGCACACTGTATGCTGTTTCTTCGCTTAGAGTTGACTTCAGGCACTGTGCCACTGTGTTGCTTGTTAGTAAAAAGGAATTCTCTGACAAAGGGCAGCAGACCTAATAGTAGACAGGTTTATTTTAAGAAAACAGTAATACCAGCCCACACATATTCCCACTTATTGTAACAATGTTTAATGGTTCCATATGGAGTATTTTGCATTGGAAATAAACTGTGATTATGCAAATACATTGCCCATATCATCCTAAAATGAGAATGTACACAATTGTCGGTAGCAGTTAAAAATACACATTAATTGCAGAAATGTTTCAACACAATTTGAAGGCGCATTCAAAATACAATGTTTTTAGATACCTTAAAATTCTAGTGAGTACCTAATTTTGGCCAGATACTCGTTGTTTTCATGACACAAATGTTCTGCAAGTGTGCCAACATAAACTGTTTTGTATGCAATGCATTTTCACAACAGACTGTTGAGCAGTCACTGCATATAAGGAATTATTTGTTTAATTGACTGAATGGGCTGTATTTCAAAGTATATGCAAAACATTCTTAAACGGAAATGAGAGCAAAATTCTGGGAATCTGAAATAAAACAGAAAATTCTGGAAAAGCCCAGGACATTTGGCAGCATCTGTAGAGAGTGAAACAGGATTAACAGGCACTATTTAACCAAAAATAGAGTCAGTTCTGGGCGGGATTAAAGGGGTCGTTTGGAGCACTTGGAAGGGGCTAGCTCTCTAACGGCACACTTTTTCTATTAGGACTCAACGGGGAATGACCCACCGATGCCGGTCTCAATCGCACTTCCTGCACTGGGCAGCTCCGACGAGCGGAGTTCCTCAGTGCAGGAAGAGATTGGGATGCCATGTTTAAATGGCACCCCAGTCCCTTGACTCCCTGATGTGACCCCTGGACCCTCCCAATGCCTCAGCTCAGCTGTTGGGGGGAGGTGTTCCTCGAGCCTCCTGTACCCCACCTCACATGGCAGGGCATCCCCATGCCCGATGCCTGTTGTGGGAAAAATTCCACCTGGGCACCTCGTCACTTCCAGCCTGGCACCCTGGCAGGGTTCCTGTCACCCTGGCAGTGCCAACTGGGCATCCTGGCAGTTTCAGGCTGGCACCCGGATGGTCCTACCAAGGTACCTGGGTGGCAATGTGCCACCAAGCCCAGATAACACGGCCCAGGAGTCTCCGATAACCCCCCAAATGCCAGTAAACCTGGTCCCCGTTTGTGGGAACCAGTACTAATTGATACCTGGCCTAGGTCTCCTAGGCGAGGCTGGTAGATCAATCTAGCGAAGGAATAATTTAAGTGTTTCTTTTAAACTGACATAACTCTGCCCATCTGGGCGGGATCCTGATTGCAACGTTTCATGAGATCGTGTTAGAGCTCATGAGGCGTAATGACCGTCAGGGATGCCAGGAGAGGCCTTGTGTGGGATCTCCCGACCATGTCCCATCCCGATTCTGGCGAGATGCAGCCAGTAAATCGCACCCAACATTTCAAGTCCAATGTGACTTCTTTAAAAGATAAATTAATATGGTGGTAGCCTGGAATTGAAACACGGAAACCTTTCACTAGAATGTTACTTCTCCAACTGTGGTACACATGGACCAAATTCCTCTCTGGCACTGTCTAACTTGGCACTGCCTAACTTTTAGAGCTAAATTATATTGGCAAATATGCCTTCGCATCACATTCTGCAAAATAAATAATCTGATTTATCCTAGTCCTTCTCAATTTGTCGTGGTTAATTTTTTAATGTGGTGCAGAGAATAAGAGGAAAGACTGACTAAATACATTCCTTGGGCACTACTAGATCAATCCATCTTCTTCACATTAAGCTAATGCATCTGCTGTGACCTCTGAAACATTCATAGTGCATGTATTAATTGATGAAATTGTGCCACAAAATGATCCGTGATTCTTTCAATATCTATATTTTCTCTGGTAACTAATCCACCAATCCAAACTATGTATTGGAAATGTAATTGGCAAGTTAAAATTGGCACAACAAAATTAAATAATGAAACCTGTTATATCACACAACTGGATTATGCCATGTTGATATACTTTTGAAATTGTATGTAAATAGTAATTTTTGAAGAGTCAAGAGATTAATGTTGGTTTTGATCACTGTGGCCAAATGCACCTTTTCTTTTTGGAACAATAATGTGGTGATCTGTCCTTAGAGTCATATTAAATCTTTATTATGTTTTCCCGTCACACCTTCTATACGTCTCTGCCCCTACCTCACATTCCTCCTTTAAGATACTCCTTAAAACCTAGGGCTATGCTCAAGCTTTTGGTCACCTGACCAAATGTCTTCCATTGTAGATCAGCGTTATCCCTAGTTTTATAACGCTACTACGCAAAATGCCTTGGGATGTTGCATTATATTAAGAAATTGTTCGTTTTTATTTTGTGCTCAAGAATTTTCCCCATTGCAAGCTTGCGATGTCAGCAAACAATGTTCTGGCTGGATGTGCCATAAAGGTCCCTTTGCAGTGTACCTGCCACAACTCCAAAACATTTATACACCATCAATAATACACGACGAATGATAACCGTAACTGAGGCTTTGATACACTCAACAGCAAGCCTCCTGCCTCTGGACCCGAACAGGGTCCGGAGGCGAAGACTTGCCACTTTTAATCAGAAGCCCTAGGGAAGGAGCCACAGGTGGAGCCAGCCTGGACAAACCCAGGCATGCACGATACAGCACAATGCATATAATACAATAACATGGTTTACCACAAATATGAAAGGAAAAGACCAGACTGTGACAATTTTCATATCACCTTCTCGCTATCCATGTGAGGTCTGATTGCATTTGGAGCCAACCTTTTGCTGTAGATCTATTTATCACAGGAATTTTGTTGATATTGTTCAAACTCATTTCATGTTGGACCCATAAAGCTAAGAGAGAAATGCAACTTTCATACTAATTGTATGCATTAGATCAGAACTTCAGTGCCAAAACTAACAGAATAATTTATTCATCTGCCATACCACCCAATATTTCTGTTCCAGTCCTTGGAGACATTTCACTTTTATTTAACCCCTCCTGTGGATTTTTTTCCCCAATAACCTGAATAACCAACTGATACCAGGGATGTTTCATGCACAATTTTGTCATAGGAAATGTTGTACTTAGCCATGGGAAAGAATGGATTTTCCACAGAACTACTTAGAATATGCGGCACAGAAACAGAACTTTTGGCTCACCCATTTCAGGCTGGTGTTTATGCTTACTCAAGCCGCCTTCTGTATTTCCTCATCTGTATCTGCTTTGTAATTATCTATTCTTTTCTCCCTCAAAGCTTGTCTATCTTCTCTTTAAATGCATCTGTGCTGGGCTGGATTCTCCAAATCAGGAAGCAACCCTCAGCCATGCAAATTTATGAATGGCGAAGATTGCGAGTGATTCCCGAGGAATCCCACTATTGGGCCGCCAATTTTATTGAGCAGGCTGATAGCGAGGTCCTGCAGCTGGCTACCACCTGCTACCACCCCCCACCCTTGCATTGCGATTGAGAGCCCCCCCACCAAATAGGGAACCCCATGAGTGACCCCCTGAATAAGGGAACCATGCCAAGACCCCCAAATATGCCCCAAGACCCCATGAATAGGGGTACTCCCACAGAGACTCCATGAATAGGGGGGTGCCCCCAGAGACCCCCTAACTAAAGGGTCTCCCGAGAGACCCCCTAGAGACCTCCTAAGTAAAGGAAGATTCCCCCACAGATCTCCAGAAAAAAAACCTTGGGGCGATTCTCCCAAATGGAGCCCAAGTGCTTGCGCCGTCGTGAATGCCGTCGCATTTCACGATGGCGTGAACTGGGCCCGGTTATGACCGATTCTGTCCCCCACAGGGAGCCAGCACGCGCTGGAGTGGTTCACGCCCTCCAGCCTCCCTTCCCGGCGCTGAATGGGTGCCGTGCCAAACTGCGCATGCGTGGGGGACGTCTTCTGCGCGCCAGACCCAACTCAACATGGCGTTGGTGTTCAGGGGCCGGGCGCGCCGGAAAGTAGGCCCAGGGGGGAGAGGCTGGCCCGCCCATCAGTGGGCCCCGATCGTGGGCCAGACCCCATCGGAGGCCCCCCCCTCGGTGAAGGAGCACCCCGACGGTTCGCGCAGAGTTCCCGCCGGCAGCGGCCAGGGGTGACCGGCACCAGCAGGAGTCTGTCATGTCCGCGCGACCGCTCGGCCCATCCGGGCTGGCGAATCGGCGATACCAGCGGCCCACAGCCGGCGCCGCACCAACTGCGCCAGTGCAAATGCCGCCGATTCTCCGCACCTCGGAGAATCGCGCGACGGTGGCGGGGCTATGTGGCGCAGTTGCGGCGATTCTCTGGCCCGGATGGGGCTCAGAGATTCGCCCCCCCTAACTAAGCTGGAGGGCAGTCCAGACAGGCACAGTGAAACAAATGACTGTTGTAACACTCAGCTGGACATACGCCTGCTGACTCAGACAAAGGAAGCACCACGTGTTCATTCCTGGAAAGAGAAAAGCAGTGACTTGTGTTTAAACACCCTCAGATCATTTAGCTGTAAGCTATTAATTTCTCTCAGTGGTCTGTGATTGACAGCTTCCACAAATACAGATGTGGGCATCATGGATGAGTAAGTCTGCAGTGCTGTAATCACAATGTTTACAAACATCAAACACTTCAAAGAGAGTTAAGTGCTGTCAATTTCTCAGCACTTCAAAATCTCTCCAGTGTATAGGGGGTTATCATAGTGTATGTCTGGCACTGTGTGTGGGGGGGGGGAAGAGTATCCCTTGGGTGACTTTGGGGACAACTCCCTTAAGGAGTCCTGCTAGGCCCACAATGAGGTCCACCGCGTCAGGACCACGGTATTCCATACCTGTTGTAATTGCGCCCATGTGATTCCCAGACCGGAGAATTGCGAGGGTCCAGAAAATTTGGCACTCGGCCCGCTAAGTCTTAATGACCCATTTGCATCTTCCCATTGGTGCGGCTCCTGGATTCTGCTGCCAGTGGTGAGCTGGAGCATCACAAAGGCCTCCAATCCGTTTTTCCCCTGATGTCCTATTCTCCACCACAAGAACCCCGCTACTGGCAGCGGGCAGCTGAGAATCGAGCTCACTATTTTGTTTCCGCTGCACCCTGTGCAAGCGAGCTCCATTTTCTTATTACTTCTTGGGCAAAAAAAAGATCTTCTGAATTGCTTATTGGATTTCTTGGTGACCATCTTATTGATGGCTTCCGCTTATGCTCGCTCTCATAAGGAGAATGATTCTGTCTCTATCCACTTTATCAAAACTATTCACAATTTGGGCAGCACAGTAGCACAGTGGTTTGCATAGTTGCTTCACAGCTCCAGGGTCCCAGGTTCGATTCTCGGCTTGAGTCACTGTGTGGAGTTTGCACGTTCTCCCCGAGTCTGCATGGGTTTCCTCCAGGTGCTCCGGTTTCCTCCCACTGTCCTAAGATGTGCGGGTTAGGTGGATTGGCCATGCTAAATTGCCCCTTCGTGTCCAAAAAGGTTAGATCTCGTCGCTGAGTCATTGCCCATGTGGGTTTACACATTCTCCCCATGTCTGAGTGGGTCTCACGCTCCACAACCCAAAAAGGTGTGCAAGGTAGGTGGATTGGCCATGCTAAATTGTCCCTTAATTGGGAAAAAAAAAGAATTGGGTACTCTAAATTTTAACAGAAGGTTTAATAAAAGTTTAGTATGACTTGCCCACTCTTTCTCTCTGGAAATAAAAAACATTGATTATTTTGTTTTTCATGGCCTAACATGTGGTACAACCTTTAGTGACTGATGTCTTACTCAAATCCCTTTGTTACTGTACCCCACCTGGATGCCTTTTCAAGGGCCAAATTCTCCTTTTGGAAGACCATGCTCCCCCATCGGCATTGAATTTCACCTGATTTGCACTATGCCTGGGAGCACAAATCAGGAAGCGATTCCCAATCCTTAGCAATGCAAATAGATGTATGACAAAATTGTGAGAGATTTCCGAGGGAATCCCGCTATGGACCCTCCATCTTCAGCGGGCAGTCCGATAGGGAGGTCCAGTGGCTGACCACCCACCGCCCCCCTACATAGCAATTCACGATTTCACCCCTGGATTTTCTGGGTTCTGCTCCCTCCCCACCCCCAGTCAGAGATGACACATTCCCCTCCCCCTTCAGAAACCCCCTAAATTAAGGGACTTCTTCACAGAGATCCCCAAAACAAAGAGATCCCCAAAACAAAGCGATCCCCCAAACAAAGCGATCCCCTAAACAAAGAGATCCCCTAAAACATAGAGACCCCCAAAACATAGAGACCCCCAAAACAGAGAGACCCCCTAAACAAAGACACCCTCCATAGGACTCCCCCACCTTCCCCCCAAAACCCCCACCACCACCCCCCCACCCCCCCACCCCACCCCCACCGCCCCCACCCACCCCCTTCCCCCCACCACCCCCCACCCACCCCCCCCAGTTAACTTTATTTAAATTGGTAATTTTCTCCTGTAATTTGCCGCAATCTTCTTGGATGTTGACTGTCCCCTCCAGTTTGATGCCAACTCCAAAGTTGGAAATGGTGGGCGCGATCTACCAGTCGAAGTTGCACCTGAAACACATGGCTGGTAGATGCCAGGAGATCCTTCTTCTGGGATCTACCCAGCTTGCCATGTCATCTAGCGCAATCTCGCGAGATATCGTGATGTGGGCACGATCTCTTTTTTAGCAAATCTGCATATTCGAGTGAGACAGCTAGCATCTCCTTCTGCACTGGTGAATTCTGTCGAGTGGAACGCCTCAGTGCAGAAAGTGGACTAAGTGTGACCTCGTTGGGGTGTTCCCCGCTGAGGCCCCCTATCTACCCGAATGTGCGTTCAATAGCATGCTGATTCTCGGCTAAACGCACTTGCTAGGGGACTCTGGACATTCAGGTAGATCGTGCCCGATGTTTGTAATTCTGAAGCCCAAATTGTTCTGAACAGCAGTGGATTCAGTGCTGATCCTTGTGGAACTCAATGTTCCCCCTTCAACCACTCTGAATAACTAAGTTTTACTCCCATGCTCTGCATTGACTGTTGTCTTGAAACCAGTTAACAATTACCACTTGTCCCCTGACTCCACATTCTCTAACCTTATTCATATAGGTCTATTATGAGGGAACTTATTGAAACATCTTTCTTCCTCCTCCATTCTTTTGCAATTTCTGTAGCGAAAGCTACAAGGTAATAATGTTTCAAAAGGCTTGCAAGCACCATTGAATATATACACAGTCAGACCCCATCGAGATAAGCTGTGCCATACAAAAACAGAAAGGGATGTAAAACTTTGGGATCAACCACTGCATCCTCCACATTGATGACTGACATCTTGAGAGCTTCCATGACTTCATCCCTGATTTTAATTTGTGGCAACTGGTGAGTGTGGAATTAGTATCACATAAAAATAGGTGGGAAGGAAGATGGCACAAAGAGTCTCTGGAGGGATACAAATGTCTTGGCAGATGGAATGTAATGTAGGAAAAGCTGAAGTTTTGCACTTTGGTATGAAGAATAAACGAGCTGAGCATAAAAGAATGCAGCACAAAGAAATCTGGGGATCTTTGTGCATAAATCACAAAATTCTAGCATGCAAGTTCAGCAAGTAACAGAGAAGGCAAATGGAACGTTGCTTTTATTTCAAAGGGAATGGAATATAAAAATAGGGAAGTCCTGCTCAAACTGTACAACGCACTAGTTAGACCACATCAAGTCTGCACCAATACTGTGGAATACTGTGAACAATTTTGGTCCCCTTATCTACGGAAAGACATCTGAAAGACATCTGACATTGGAGGCAGCCCAGAGAAGGTTCACTGGGTTGATCCCGGGTATGGAGGGATTTCCTTATGAGGAGAGGTTAAGTAGGTTGTGATGACCATCAATTCAGTTAAGACAGTTTGTACCAAAGAACAGTGGCTATAATCAACTAGATGTGTGCCAAACTGTAGTTTCTCCCGCACTGAGAGCCTGTCTCAGATCGGCCGGTTGTATACCTCCTCAGAGGGGCGGAGCCACAGGCAGAGCAAACAGCAACATCAACACAACAATTCAACAGCAACAGTAACAGCAACAATAGTAAGTATATACCATAGTTGGTGTCGATGACAATAGTAATAATAGAACAACAGTGAGTATATACAATAGTCATACGTGGCTCGCCACATTCACCCCCTGTTAAGAAAAAAAAGTCTGCTGGGGGTGAAGCGGGCTCATAGGTTAAGTCTCATAGGAGCCCGTATCATCTGCTGTGAATGCCACAGCCCCGGCTGCGGTATGGGCAAAGGTGTCGAGACCTTTGGCTCCGGGAGCATGTTGTCCTCACAACAGGGTCCCGGACAGGGCGATGGCGCAGGGGCGGAGCTAATGGACCCAGGGAGGGACGTTGGTGTAGATGGGGAGGTAGACGGAAGGGGCGCAGTGATGGTGGGCACGGGGATACCCGCGGGAGCCAGGTCCCGGGGGGGAGACTGTGTCCTGCCGTCCGTCGCGGTGTGCCACGTAGGCATACTGAGGGTTCACGTGGAGGAGCTGGACCCTCTTGAACAGGGGATTGGCCTTATGGCTCCTCACGTGTTTCCGGAGGAGGACAGGCCCAAGTGTTGTTAGCCAGGACGGAAGAGAGACCCCGGAGATCGACGTCCTCGGAAAGACAAATAGCCGGTCGTGAGGGGTCTCATTAGTTGCAGTACACAAGAGCGAGCGGATGGAATGGAGCGCATAGGGGAAAACCTGCTGCCAGCGGGAGACTTCTAGACTGTAGGGCCAGAAGGACGGCCTTCCAGACCGTCGCATTCTCCCTCTCCACCTGCCCGTTTCCCCGGGGGTTGTAGCTGGTAGTCCTGCTCGAGGCGATGCCCTTACTGAGCAGGTACTGACGCAGCTCATCACTCATAAAAGAGGCGCCCCGATCACTATGTATGTAGGTAGGGAAACCGAACAGGGTGAAGATACTGCGCAGGGCCTTGATGACAGTGGCAGAGGTCATGTCGGGGCATGGGATGGCAAAGGGAAAACATGAGTACTCATAAACAACGTTGAGAAAGTACACGTTACGGTCAGTGGAGGGGAGGGGCCCTTTGAAATTCTTGCTGAGGCATTCGAAGAGGCGGGAGGTCTTCACCAGGTGGGCCTTGTCTGGCCTATAGACGTGCGGTTTGCACTCTGCGCAAATTTGGCAGTCCCTGGTCATGGCCCTGACCTCAGTGGAGTAGGGCAGGTTGTGGGCCTTGACGAAGTGGAGAAGCCGGGTGACCTCCGGATGATAGAGATCATTGTGGATAGCCTGTAACCGGTCTGCTTGCGCGTTGGTGCAGATATCGCGGGACAGGGCACCTGGGGGGTCATTGAGCTTCCCAAGGCGATACAAGATCTCGTAGTTATAGGTGGAGAGCTCGATCCTCCACCGCAAAATCTTCTCGTTCTTAATTTTGCCCCGCTGTGTGCTGTTAAACATGAAGGCAACCGACCGTTGGTCTGTGAGGAGAGTGAATCTCCTGCTGGCCAGGTAATGCCTCCAATGTCACACAGCTTCCATAATGGCTTGCGCCTCCTTTTCGACAGAGGAGTATCGAATCTCAGAGGCATGGAGGGTATGGGAAAAAAGGCGACAGGCAAAGTCTGATGCATCGCTCTCCACTTGGAACGGGATGGATTCGTCCACAGCGTGCATCGTGGCCTTTGCAATGTCGGTTCTGATACGGTTGAAGGCCAGGCGGGCTTCAGCCTTCAGGGGAAAAGTAGTGGACTTAATAAGTGGGAGGGCCTTGTCCACGTAATTGGGGGCCCACTGGGCATAGGAAGAAAAGAACCCCAGGCATCTCTTCAGGGCCTTGGGGCAATGGGGAAGGAGGAGCTGCAGGAGAAGACACATGCGGTCGGGGTCAGGCCCTAGGACTCCGTTTTCCACGACATAGCCGAGGATGGCTAGCCGGGTTGTGCGGAAAACGCATTTCTCCTTATTGTACGTCAAGTTAAGGAGTTGGGCGGTGCGGAGGAATTTTCTAAGTTTGGCGTCATGGCCGCAGATGGTGACATTATCCAAGTACCGGAACATGGCCCGCAGCCCATACTGGTCGACTATTTGGTCCATCGTTCGTTGGAAGACCAATACCCCATTGGTGACGCCGAAGGGAACCCTGAGGAAATGGAAGAGGCAGCCGTCTGCCTCAAAGGCAGTGTATTGGCGTTCCTCTGGGCGGATAGGGAGCTGGTGGTAGGCAGACTTCAAGTCTACCGTGGAAAAGAGTTGGTAGTGCGCAATCTGATTGACCATGTCTGATATGCAGGGGAGAGGGTACGCATCGGGTTGCGTGTACCGGTTAATCGTCTGACTGTAGTCGACTACCGTCCGTTTTTTCTCCCCGGTCCTGACGACCACCACTTGTGCTCTCCAGGAGCTGTTACTGGCCTCAATGATCCCTTCCTTCAGGAGCCGCTGGACCTCTGACCTGATGAAGGCCTTGTCTTGAGCACTGTACCGTCTGCTCAGGGTGGCGACGGGCTTACAGTCTGGAATGAGGTTCACGAAGAGCAAGGGAAGGGCGACCTTCAGGGTCGTGAGGCTGCAGAAGGTGAGAGGGGGGCAGGGGTCCCCTGAATTTTAAGGTCAGGCTTCGGAGGTTGCATTGAAAGTCTAAACCTAGTAGCAGTGGGGCGCAGAGATGGAGGAGGACGTAAAGCTTGAAATCGGCGTAATCGACGCCCTGTATCGCAAGGTTAGAGATGCAATACCCCCGGATCTGCACGGAGTGTGATCTGGAAGTAAGGGAGATGGTTTGTGAGACGGGGAGGACCCGGAAGGAGCAGCGCCTTACCAAATCCGGGTTGACGAAGCTCTCTGTGCTCCCGGAGTCAAAGAGGCAGGACGTCTCCTGTCCATTGAGTTGGACAGTCATCATGGAGTTTTGAAGGTGATAAGGCCGGGACTTTTCGAGCTGAATCAAGCCAAGTTGCGGGCGACTGGTAGCGGCAGTGGCGGGATGGTCCCAACATGGCGGCCCCGATGAGACGCACGTGGCAGGCGGCATCGAGGATGTCGGCCAAAATGGCGGCCCCTACCGGTCGCACGTGGTGGGCGGCATTGAAGATGGAGACCAAGATGGCTTCCCCCCCAGGTCGCACGAGGCGGACGACGCATCAGAAGACGGAGGGCCCGGCAGGCACGATGCCACGCTGCGGGGTTTGTGAGCCTCAGGCCGGGCCTGGCAGGCTTTTGATTTTTGGACTTTAGGTCGGGCCAGGCATACCTTAGCAAAGTGCCCTTTCTTGCCACACTCGTTGCAGGTCGCGTTTCGAGCTGGGCAATGCTGCCTGGGGTGCTGGCTCTGCCCGCAGAAGTAACAATACAGCCCTCCTGAGCTGGCAGGCAGCCACGCGGCGCAGGTATTGGGCACGCCCGGGCCGGGTGATGGCTGCGCCTCCGACGTCCCCGAGGATGTCGCGTGGTCGGATGGAAAGGCCTCCATCCACTGGAAGGCCATTTCCAGCAAGGTAGCTAGTTTCACCCTCTCCTCGAGGTTGAGGGACCCTTTCTCGAGAAGCCATTGCCAGATGTAGCTGGACCTGACTCCTGCCACATAGGTGTCTCGGATCATCAGCTCTACGTGCTGTACTGCCGTGACCGCCTGACAGTTACAACTCCGGACGAATACCCTCAGTTCGCGCAGATATTCAGCCAGCGACTCACCCTCGCGTTGATGCCACGTGGTCAGGAGGTGTCGAGTGAGTACCTCGTTCACTGGCCTCACAAACTGTCCTTTGAGCAGCTCCACTGTCTCCGTGTACGAGGCTGCGTCCCTGTTAGCCGAAAAATCCTGTGGCTCACCCGGACGTTGAGGAGACGCTATTTGAGTACTGTGGAGACCACGGCGGCTGAGGAGTCGAGGTATGCCTCGAAGCAACTGAGCCAATGCTCGAAGATAGCCATAGCTTCAGCTGCCTGCGGGTCGAGTTCAAGACAGTCAGGTTTCAGAGCAGCGTCCACTGTGGAAAGAAAACCTAGTTGATTAAATTGATGACCATCAATTAAGTTGAGACAGTTTGTACCAAAGAACAGTGGCTTTAATCAACTAGATGTGTGCCAACCTGTAGCTTCTCCCGATCGATCGGTCTTCTCTCAGATCGGCTGGTTATATACCTCCTCAGAGGGGCGGAGCCAACAGCAGTATCAACACAACAATTCAACAGCAACAGTAGCAGCAACAACAGTAAGTATATACAATAGTGGATGTTGATGACAATAGTAATAATAGAACAACAGTGAGTACATACAATAGCCATATGTGGCTCACCACAGGTTGAGCCTGTATTCATTGGAGTTGAGAAGAATGAGAGGCTCGCTTAATGAGACATATCAGATTCTCAGAAGGCTTGGCAGGGTTGAATCTGAGAGGATATTCCTTCTTGTGGGATAATCTAGGACCAGAGGGCACAATCTCAGAGTCAGCAGGCGTCCATTTAAGACCGAGACAAGGAGGAATATTTTCTCTCAGTGGGTAATGAATCTGTGGAATTCTTTACCACAGAGAGTTGTACAGGCTGGATCATTAAGTTTATTCAAGACTAAGATCGAAAGATGGTTAATCAATCAGTGAGGGAATCAAGGGGCGGGATACTCCCTTTTGGGGACTAAGTCCCCACACTCGCTGGGAAACGGGCTAGAATCACTCCGGACTTTTTCCGAGAATGTCCGGGGTGATTTTCCGTTCTCCGTGGGGCTAGCACAGCCCTGGCATGCGTCCCGCAGGTGTTTCTGTGTTTCATTGAAATACATCTGGCCTGATTCCCACTCAAACCCAGAATCAAAGATTAGGCCAGCAGGCAGAAGCAGGGCAAGCTCAACAAGTTTTCAGATCACACAGTGAATCAGAGAGAGGGATGGAGGGGAAGGGATGTCTGGGGCACTGGATGCTTGTGGTTTCCAGATGGATTTCAGAGGTGCTCCTGATGCTCCACAAGGAAATCTGGAAAAAAATAAAAACACCTGGCCCCATTTCTGGTTTTGCTTCTCTTGGTGCCAAGCCTGTATTTTGGCATGACATACAACTTTGGTCATTATCAAGCAACTGGATAGAGTGCATATTGTGGCACAGAGGCTACACTTAGCATCTCTCTTGTGAAAAGCATGGAATGCCTCATCCTGCATCTGTTTGTATGAGAAATCATTGTATGTTTTAAGTAAACGGACGCAAACTTGTGAAGCAGAGGAAACTGTAAGTTTCTCTGAAGAGAGCGGGGCAGTGGAATTAACTTTGAACCGTTCTTGCCAAATAGCTGTCCTCTGTACACCTATGTCTCTATATTTAGGAAGAGGCTGTTAGCGCTGCTGCCTCACAGTAGCAGGGACCTGTTTCAATTCCAGCCTTGGGTGACTGTTTATGTGGAGTCTAAATGTTCTCCCAGTGTCTGCAAGGGTTTCCTCTGGGTGCTTTGGTTTCCTCCCACAGTCCAAAGTTATGCAGGTTAACTGGGGTGAGATCGATAGGGCAGTAGAGTGGGTCTAGGTAAGGTGCTCTTTCGGATGGTTGGTGCAGACTTGATGGGCCGAATGACCTCCTTCTGGAGTGGAGTTCTATGGTTATATCTGCAACTTCTCATATGATTCCATTTTATCATGTATGATTGTGTATAATTAAAATAATTTAAAGGATTAGCCGGCCCCATCAATTTTGTCATTGAGTTGTCTTCACTTCTATGGCTATGGGCTCAGCTGCGGGCTATTGACTCAATTATGACCATTTTCCCTTCTTAAGCCATTTTTGTATTGGTGTGCTGTGGCTAAAGCACATGTCTGTAGGTTTACAGTGAACATGATCTCTACCTTACGCCAACCACAAGAGAAGTGTGTGGAACAAGAGAAGGACACTACAAGATTGTAGAGAAAATTGGCTTTCCACTCAACGTTTCTTGGTCTCGTTATCTCCTATCGTGACAACATATGCAGTACTATGCAGTTTGATGGCTCCACTTCAAATAATTTCACGGTGAATAATGGAGAGTAACAGAGCTGTATCCCAGCACCCACTTTGTTTGGCATTTTCTTTTCTTGTTCCTGACCTTTGCCTTCCCTGTAAATATGGAAGGAGTGTATCTGTATACCAGCTCAGACAACAAGTTTTACAATTTGTTCAGATTGAAAGCCAAGACAAAAATATGTTGATAATACCCTGCTGGTCATCCACATGGAAACTCAGCTACAATCACTCATGGACTCTCTCTCCCCTGCCTACAAGCTATACTTCCTTAGTATTATGGTTATCTGCCCTTGATCAAACTGAATAGCACGCAGGTAAAGGTAATTTAGGAGACCTGAGTTCTCAGCCTCTTTTATTGCATAGTCATGAAGCACGGACACCTTCCAACTGTGAAGAAGGGATTCTCAACATGTTTCACATTTTATGTCTGCGGCCCATTATTGGAATTTCACTAGGGCAAAATCACATTTGCAACAGCCCTCTCAAAAGCAAACCTTAAGCAGTAGTGACTTTGTTGGCCCGGGCACGTTCGCAGGATGAGGAGGTAGCTGGAGCCAGTAGAAAACCCAAAGGTCTATATTTGCAGGTATGACATGAAGGATGTAACCATGAATTTTCACACATAGGAGACATTCAATATTACAGGTGGGCAGGTAGATCAGTGGCTCCAGCAGTTTGATAGCAGGCTCCAATGTCAAAAACAGAACCCCATAGCGACACCCAACAATCACCTCATATATGACACTAGTGGTGGAAACTGGCTCTCCCAGGTTGCCCTGTTCAGCTTACAGCAGAAATGCAGCTTGTGAACTGGCACATCGCCAATGGATTAGTTGCATTTCCATTATCACACAGCTAGAAGGATACCAACAACTGACTACGTTTTCTACGTGCTGGTTGATTAACATGACACTGCAATTTAGAGACTTTCTTGTCACTTATTTTCTTTTGTACTCAGAACATAGAACATTACAGCGCAGTACAGGCCCTTCGGCCCTCGATGTTGCGCCGACCTGTGAAACCACTCTAAAGCCCATCTACACTATTCCCTTATCGTCCATATGTCTATTCAATGACCATTTGAATGCCCTGAGTGTTGGCGAGTCCACTGCTGTTGCAGGCAGGGCATTCCCCGCCTTTACTACTCTCTGAGTAAAGAACCTACCTCTGACATCTGTCTCTGACATCTGACTTCTTTGATGGTTCTTCTGCTTTCAGATACTATGTTATGACACATCCCAGTACCTTGTGTACGAAATGAACAGGGCCTAGTTATTGTATAATTGCTGGTTGACCAGAATATTGATGTTGAGCACATTCAAGCTACAAAAGGCGTCATGCTATCGATGGGCAGTAGCCATTTACTATTGTTCCTCCCCAGCTGTTTCAGCAGCCGGCAATTATACTTCCCCAATTATTAGAGTTGCTAAAGTACTTAATCGGTGCCTAACTGTCCCCTGTGTGGATTTGTCTTTTTGCCATTCATCAGAGCAACACAGCAAGGTTCATTAGCACAAAAAATTGGGTCTGCATTTGGGTTGTGCCAACAGATGCTGGTTATTTGCCTTATTACCAGTAATAACTTCAAAATAAAAGAACAATTATCCCCTCGTCATTGTTCCCAGACTGCCTGTTATAAGATAATTTGGAGCCCTTTGAAACTGAATGACTTAACAATACATAAATTTATTCAGTTTTCTGAATTTAAAGCAAACCGAAGAATTAGTGATGTTGCCACATCACAAGAATGTGACATCATTCAAATTACAATTGTTTTTATCCAGTCAAGATTCGTTCAGAGGTTTGCTGATTTTGCTTTGTGCAGTTTTCGGCCAAACAATGCAAAAGTGGAAGGGCGCTCCCAACGCTCATGAAATTAACAGTGCGAATTTGTATTCAACAATCCACACTTCTGAAATTTGGTTTAAGAAAGTGCAAATGAGTCAAAGTGTTTCTTCCTTGAATTTAGATTTTTATTTTGGTCTTGCTTGAAGTGGATTGATTGTTACTGAAGGCTGATTTATCTGTCAAAACACAAAGGGGCTAATTTTCATTTTACAGAGAATGTACTTTCACTGGATAGTGTTTGCGTCTGCAGCTTTTACAGTTTTAGAGCCCCTAATGGACCTTTTATTAACATCCTCTGCCGAGCAAATCTTTAAGCATTTTAGCAGATGTCAAAATAGTTTTAAGACATTGTATAGATTGCTAAAATGAGACGGTGCATGTTTAGAAATTAAACTGCACAGTGAGAAAATACAAATGCAGCAAAGATTCAAGATTTCCTTTCCCTGGCTACGGAAATTTTGACAACTCTCGTATAAAAAGTAACGCACGGTTGCAGCAAAGATCTCTGTTATGCAGGTGACATTGGTAATGCCACCTCTGAAATCCCAATCAAATATTACATGGAAATTACTCAGGAGGTTTGAACTTTGAATGGATAACTCTCCAGCTCCTGGGACACTCTAGAAAAAGTTTCCAACTGTGAATCAAGAGTTGGAGAATTGGAGGTTCCAACTTATTGACCTGGATTGTTACCCAGGATATTTTAGACAGGAAAAAAGAACTTAGCCTAACACTTGGATAAGTATGCAACTGAAACCCCCCACCCACTATTCGACCTGATCAGCCCCCAATCCAACTCCTCCTGGTCTGACCTATCCCCACCCCACTTTATGACACCTGCTAGCCGTCTGACTAACTCCAACCCTGCCTGATTGCCCCCAGCCCGACTTGACTATCTATCGACCCCACCGGACAATCTCTCATGACCCCACCTATCCTCATCTACCCATTCAACCACCTATCATTGTACCCACCTTACCCAGCTGTCACTGTACCACTTTATCTACCTACCACCTCCCTCATTATCTGCTTATCTTACACATCCTCCTCCTTAACCAACCTTCCCCTTCACCCACTATACGTCACTCATTTACCTCACCCACCCGATCCCCTCAACCACTTACCTTAAAAATTTACCTTCTCTCAGCAACTGCTTTCAAAGAAGCTTTGGGACAGTTCAACTCTTTATTTACCAGGACAATTGTAAGAATCATAGAATTTACAGTGCAGAAGGAGGCCACTCGGCCCATCAAGTCTGCAACTGCCCTTGGAATGAGCACCTCACTTAAGCTCCACCTATCTGCGTAACCCCACCCAACCTTTCTGGACACTAAGGGCAATTTATCATGGCCAATCCACCAAACCTGCAAATCTTTGGACTGTGGGAGGAAACCGGAGCACCCGGAGGAAACCCACACAGCCACGGGGAGAACGTGCAGACTCCGCACAAACAGTGACTCAACCCAAGAATATGACCACGATTGCTGTAAAATGGGGCCGTGGATTCTTCACACTTCTTGGTGTGTATGTTGCAAGGTGTGCTGCACAGTGTTGGGTATGAAGGATCCTCTATCAAAAGATTACTCCCAGATATCGGAGGGAAGTAAATATACATTTTATTTTGTCTGATCAGCTGGCCTCGCTCTACATCACAAACCAAGGTATCTGAGGTGTCAAACATGTCTAAGGTGTTATCAGTATTTTTAGCCTGGTGATGTTCAACAATATAATAAAGTTTTATACCGGGAAACTTTGAAAAGGTGACCCTAGGGGCTAGTTTAGCACAGGGCTAAATCGCTGGCTTTGAAAGCAGACCAAGGCAGGCCAGCAGCACGGTTCAATTCCCGTACCAGCCTCCCCGAACAGGCGCCAGAATGTGGCGACTAGGGGCTTTTCACAGTAACTTCATTTGATGCCTACTTGTGACAATAAGCGATTTTCATTTTCATAAGACAGTTTGCTTGAATTAAGTATGCAAATACAGTCGAAATAACTTGCACATATTATGTTAATTATAAAATAATTTTTTTTTCTCCAATTACTTGAAGACTCTTTGTTCTGTATGTGGCATACACGATTTAGAAGTTTTCGGATTGATCTAATTTTGAGAGATGTATGACAAAATTCATTTAAAGAGGCATTTGATCCTGTACAGCACAGTATACTCAGATCAATAGAGCCTCTGCTTGTGTGATGTCCTTCATAAGGATGAATTACGGGGGAATTGCCTTTTAGCTGTGTATGCTAAGTGGCACAGAGTGCTAAAAGTGTTCAGTAAATTTGAGTACCTTTCTCTGTCTTTTAACACAAAGGCAATGGGGGTAGTTATTGTCAATAACGAGAGCTGCTGTTAGCTAAAAATCGACCTTGCCAAAATGAGTCCGAGGTATTTACTCTAAATTATAAAATAAAATATTGCTTGCGGTCAGTTAAAATTTTAAATTTCAACTGTGTTCACATGACAGTTATATAAGTGGCTTGAGCTTTGTGCTTAGCACTGTATAATGTCACATGAAGCTTCCAGCCAACCATGTTCCTCTAAATATAAGTGTCAGGTTAAATCGTCATTGGCCAGGATTCTCCGAGTGGCACCCACCAAAATGGGATTCGCAATCCGGCTCTGAAGAGCACGTTGGCCCAAGATCAGGATTTGCACCGGGAGCACTCCTGCATTGCTCCCCCGCCCCCCCCCCCCCCTGCCAAACCCCCTGAGGAAACTGCATTGGCTGGGCTTTGGTGCAGGTCCTGACAACCATAGACATGGGCAGAGGCGTTGGCCCCGTGAAGGGTCGAGGATATAAGCCCAGTGCCCGTGTGTATCTTTGCCACTGCCAGGTACCAAAGGGAGGGTCCCCCAATACTCCTGGGGGTTGGGTGGTCTCTGTCGTGTTGGGTGTTCTGGTCTACAAACAGGTCATTACGGCTGGAGATGGTGTAACTCTATTTTATTAACAACTCAACTGTAATAACATACTGTAAGCTTGGGTACGTGCATTACCAGCTTATCTGTGGACCCTGTCCTATCACTATCTAGGTGAGGCACTCAGCACATGGTGAATGTCTGAGAGGCAGGCTGTGAGCTCTATGCTCTGAGCTGGCTGCTGCTAGAATCAGCGGGAACTCTGGTGTCCCCTGTCTTTATAGTGCGTGTGCTCTCACTGGTGATTGGCTGCGATGTTGTGTATGCTGGTTGGTCTTACTGTATGTCCATCAGTGTGTCAGTGTGTGTGTGATTGCACCATGATATGCTGATGTATATCATGACAGTCTCGGGCTAGGGAGAAGGGGTTGACCTCGGGATTTCCCCTCCCCCCCCCCCCCTCTCCCAGGACGGGGGTCTTGTGGCTGAACTGCCACTTCTAGCCCGAGGAAACCTGAAAACCACTCTTGACATGGTGATTTCAGGCTGCTCTGTGTTTAAAATCTTCATTCTTGTTTGTGTACTGTGAAAACTTTCAAATGGATCTTGGACACCTGGTAGGCTTTCAAATCACAGCAACAATCCATTCTGCATGTTCAACTGCACGTTCTGCTCATAGGCTACAGAAGGAAATCCACCTCTCATGAAACTGACTCCTCCTGTCAGTCAGAGGTCTTCAAAGGGGTCTTCTCACATCAGCAGCTTCAGAGAGAGAGAAAGGGGAATCCGTTCTGCAAAATGGATTCGACCTAATGCCTGCGCGGTTGGAGGGAGGGGGAGGGGGCGCAGTGTGGGGGTGGTGGTGCGGGGAGGGGATTGTGAGTTGAGGATGCCCCTCTTTGCTGAGGGGTTGGAGGTGATCCGCTTATCAGCGGCGATCACCATTTTCCATTGTGGGGCGATGGGGGGCCTGCCTGTGAATATTTAGAACAATGCGCCCTTTAATACGGGTGCCTCGAAATTGGTGCAGACGGACTGGCCAACGTTCTTCCTGAAATGCATATCTTTAAATACGAAATGTGGATTAAACCCACCCGGGAGGTGTTACCAGCACCAGTGAGAAGAATTCCAGGTTTCCTGCTGTCCGGAACACTGGGCAGGATTCTCCAATCCCGCGGCAGAGTGTCCACGCCGTTGTAAACGCCGTTGCGTTTTACGACGACGTGAACGGGCCGCTCCCACGACTAATTCTGGCCCCTACAGGGGGCCACCATGGCGCTGGAGCGGTTTGTGTTGCTCCAGCTGCAGATCCCTGCGCGAACTGTGCACCGCGGGATCCGCGCATGCGCAGTTGCGCCAGCCCCAATGAGGACATGCGCAGTGGTGCCATCGCCAACGCGCACATGCACAGTGGCGTCCTTCAAAGAGCTGGCCACGACGCAACATGGTGCAGGACTACAGGGACCGGCGCGTAGGAAAGGAGTCCCCCACCACAGAGGCCGGCCCGCCGATTGGTGGGCCCTGATCGCAGGCCACGCCACATCGGAGGCCACGCCACATTGGAGGCCACCCCCCCTCCCCCCCCACCCACCCCCTACCCCCCCCAACAAAGGCCGGCACCTGACCCTTACACGCCGATGTCCCACCGGCCCAGAGCAGATTAGAACGGTGCCGGCGGGACTCGGCTCTTTTCTTATGGCCGCTTGGCCCATTCGGGCTGGAGAATCAGCAGGCCGGCCACGTAGAGTGACCCGTGACCGACGCTGCGCCAACCACGCAGGCGCCAATGGCAACGATTCTCACTCTGCGGAGAATCGCGTGCCGGCGTTGGGGCGGCGTGTCCTGTTCGCGGGGATTCTCCGGCCTGTGCCAGGGCTAGGAAAATACTGCCCACTTCATCTGCAAACGGGATAATTGCGTCCATTGTTTTTGCCTATTGCAATTGCATTGCTTAAAATACTTGCTTACATGGCTGCAAACTCATGTAAGTAGTTGTTGAAAGACGATATGCTATAATATGCATGCTGATGCCCAGGTCTCTTTATTAATTATAGCAATTAAGACTAATTCAAGAAGACTAATTTAGTGAACAACGTTTTTCCAATAAAATCAAATAAATTAGATTAGCAAGTCAGTTTTAGAATTCCGCAACTCTAAGTTATTTACCAATGAAATACTTTTAAGTGCTGGGATGATTATCTAGGTCAGCATGAAGACAAAATGGGATCTCCTGTTTTGTACTCAACATTTAAAAAATATTCTCTGGAAGAAATGCCACGCTATTTGCATAATACCAAAATATCACAAACCTAAATTCAGTGGGTTTGGAAGATCTTTGCAGACCCAAGGCTCTGCATAGCTGCAATCATAAAGGCAAATAGAACATTGAAGTACATAATCAAAAGAAGCAAATGATGCAATTGTCGATGATAGTGTTGGTAGCAGTGAGCAGCAACTGCATAGTCCTCCTGGAGAGCAAGTCTTTTCTTCACACTGAGGATGCTGTCATGTGGCCCGCCAACCAAGCTAAATGGGATGGATGAGTAATAAACCTCAGTGCTTCAAACTGGGCAACCAGAAGGCTCTGAGGACCATCAAAGCACAAGAATTGTATTTCCCCACAATTTGTACTCTATCAGCTGTTACATACCTCACTCACCATCACAGTCAAGTCAGCAAACCAAGCTTGCTTCAATAACCTTGGTTCAGGTGAACATTAGTTCACCGTAAAATGAAGTGCTTCCCTGGTGAGGCTGCAGTGCAGCACTGCTAAACAGCAGAAACAGCAGGCGATAAACGGAGCTAACTTTAACCCTCATTGATAGCCTTGCAGTTTTGTCCATTGTGTAGTTATCTCAATTGTTTTATACAAAGCGGCAACTGCCAGCTGAAGAAAACCAATGGATCATATCAATCTCTGCATCTTACCACAGCCACTTATGAACAGTCGTGGATAATTAACCAACTAACAGAAAAAGGAGATTGTATAAACATGTAGGGCAGCACGGTAGCACAAGTGGATAGCACTGCGGCTTCACAGTGCCAGGGTCCCAGGTTCGATTTCCCGCTGGGTCATTGGCTGTGCGGAGTCTGCACGTTCTCTCCGTGTCTGCGTGGGTTTCCTCCGGGTGCTCCGGTTTCCTCCCACAGTCCACAGACGTACAGGTTAGGTGGATTGGCCATGATAAATTGCCCTTAGTGACCAAAAAGGTTAGGAGGGGTTTTTGGGTTACGGGGATAGGGTGGAAGTGAGGGTTTAAGTGGGTCGGTGCAGACTCGATGGGTTGAATGGCCTCCTTCTGCACTGTATGTTCTATCTCCATCCTCAATGATTGATTGATTGTCATATGTACCGAGGTACAGTGAAAAGTATTTTTCTGCGGCCAAGGGAACGTACACAGTACATACACAGTACATAGAACATACAGTGCAGAAGGAGGCCATTCGGCCCATCGAGTGAAATGAAATGAAATGAAAATCGCTTATTGTCACAAGTAGGCTTCAAATGAAGTTACAGTGAAAAGCCCCTTGTCGCCACATTCCGGCGCCTGTTCGCGGAGGCTGGTACAGGAATTGAACCGTGCTGCTGGCCTGCCTTGGTCTGCTTTAAAAGCCAACTATTTAGCCCAGTGTGCTAAACCAGCCCCAGTGCCGAGTCTGCACTTAAGCCCTCACTTCCACCCTCTCATGCAGAACATGCAGACTCCGCACTGACAGTGACCCAGCGGGGAATTGGACCTGGGACCCTGGCACTGTGAAGCCACATAGACAAAAGGTTAATTGACAAAGTACATTGACAAATAAGTAATTGGTTACAGTGCGGAATAAGGGCCAAACAAAGCAAATACAACATGAGCAGGAGCGGCATAGGGCATCGTGAATAGTATATTTTAGGGAACAGATAAGTCCGAGGGAGAGTCGTTGAGGAGTCTAGTAGCAATGATGGCAAATCGCAAAACAGTAGTTCAAATGATGAGGCCTAAGGGTTCAGAACCATCCTTAGTCAGAAATAGCAAGTCAATGATACTTTTCAGCCTCCTCCTGAGGTTGCAACTATCAACCTCTTCACCCAATTCAGCTAATCATAACACTCCATTGTATAACACTCCAACAAATATGGGCACAAATAGAATTCCAGATTGATTGAGAGTGACTGCCATTGACATTAAATCAGCATTTCATGAGTATTAAAACAAGGAACCAGAATTAAACTTGAAGTCAGTGGAATCAGAAGATAAAATCTCTTGTGGCTGGAGTCATAACTGGCACAAAGATGGCTATAGGTGCTGGAGGCCAAAAAATCTGGACCATGACATTACTTCAGGAGTTCCTCATATCAGCATCCGAGGTTCAACCATCTGTAATTGCTTTATAAATGACCTCCCTTTATCATATGGTCAGAAGTTACTGATGATTACACAGTGTTCACAATTTTTCAGATATAAAGCACTTAATGCTTGCATACATTATGGTCTGGACAACATCCAGACCCGGTCTAAGAGTAACATTTACACCATACACACTTCAAGCAATGATCATCTCCAATAAAAGAGCATAACTAAGCTGAAATATTGTGTACAATTGGGGGCGGGCACACTGTAGGATGGATGTGAACATATTGGAGAGAGTGCACAAGAAATTTACAAGAATTGTTCCACGGATGAGAAACTTCTGTTATGAGGATAGACTAGAGAGATTGACACAGTTTTCCTGGGATAGAAGAATGCTAAGAGGAGATTTGATTGAGATGTTCAAAATCATGAGGGATCTGGTAAGAGTAGACCAGGAGAAACGGTACCCGCTTGTAAAAGGATCAATAGAGAGGGCACAGGTTTAATGTGATTTGCTAAAGAAGCAAATGTGATGTGAGAAAAAATGTTTTCACACATCAAGTGGTTTGTGTCTGGAATGCATTGCCTGGAAGTGTGGTGGAGGCAGGTTCAGTCGAGGCATTCAAGAGGGCATGAGATGACTTCTTGAATGGAAACAATGTGCAGGGCGGGTGGGGAAAAGGCAGGGGGATGGCACTAAGTCATGATGCTCATTTGGGGAACTGGTGCAGACACGATGGGCCAAATGGTCTCCTCTGCCATATCAGTTCTTGTGATTCTGTGATAACAATCCCCCCCCCCCCCCACCTCATGACATTCAATAGCATTACTGTTGTCAAGTACCCACCATCATAATCCTGGTGGTCGCATGTCATGAATTGACTATCTCCTGATTTCATCAGGCGCAAGTTAGGTTTGTGTGAAGGATTTTTTCACACAAAACTGCCGCCTCAAATACGCTCAAGCTCAAAACTACTCATGATAATGGACCCTTTAATTGATAATCCTTCCACTGACATCTTCCCACCCTCTAGACCCACACACAAGACAGACAAACACAGGGTGAAGAGGTGTGTAATAGTAGAAGAATAACAGTCTCTGTTTCAGATGGATGTCTTCCAGTTAGATTTTTCTTAAGACTAGGCCTCTAGTTGGATATCTTTTCTTTCAGCCTGCAATAGTTTTCACTGTAGATTGATCAGGATCTTGAGACTTCTCTGCAGACTCAGAACCAGCAGACAGGAAACATTTAGGAGAAAGAGAGAGAGAGAGAGCAACAGACAACCTCTCCTCTCAGCATCCAGAATTATTTTCTGGGGTTCTCTGAAAAGCCCCACCTGGCAGAACCCAATCTCTATCTGTTGCCGGGCAGAATATTGTCTCTGGCTAATCCACAGGCCACCAGCCAACCAATCGAACTAAATCCCTCCGATCTCTCGGGTGCCAGTGGCCCGAGTTCATCTGCTCAAAAACGAAAACTTCATAGCATCGGTGTTTTATTTTGTAACTTTTAAGTTACTCACATCCCCTGCTCACTTAAAGGTATGTCCCCATTAAAAATCCATGGACCAAAAAACAATAATGACGAAGTAAAATAAATAGGAACTAAGGGAATCAACAGGAATGGCCCTTACACTTTTGCAGATTTGCTTCCTCCAACACCATAACAGAGCTTTTGGTTATGGCCACCATCCTGTAATACCTCGTGTTATGCTAACAGCGCTCTATTTTATGTCCCCCTGAGAACATGGGTTCTAATCCCACCACAACATTTGGTGGAGTTTATATTCAATGGATAAATCTGGAATATAAAGGAAATCTCTGTCGTGGCGACCAACCAGCATTGACTGTTGTACCGATGCATCTGATTCACAATGCTCTCTGGGGAAGGAAATCTGCCATCCTTACCTGGGCTGGCCGACATGTGATTCCAGACCAACAGCAACGTAGTTTACTCTTAACTGCCTTCTGATATGTCCGAACAAGCCACTCAGCTCAAGGAGAGTTGGGGATGGGTAGCCAATGCTTGCCTTGCCAGGAATGCCCAATAACGAACACAAATCCTTTCAATCATTCACTTCAGTTGATCTATTAAGATTGAGCCAGAACACTTTGGTTGTTCCTGCTCTGCTGCAGCCTGCAGAAACTGCACATTTCAACCCACGTAGACAGCCATGCAATACAGACCATTACTCACACACCTCAATTATTTTGTGGAAACCACCAACTAGCAGCTAATTAACAAAACCAATTTCTGCAGTTAGGATCTCCTGTTTCACTAGATTTTCCAAGAAAATTTCAAAAGCAATCGGGTCTCTATTCGTCCAAAGGCCATTCCTACTTTCATAGTGCTTACAGTGCAGTTCTGCAGATCTAAATAAATCGTCATTTAGAGGCATCCAGCGTGAACAGGAACCGAGAAGGTACCAAAGGGTGGATTATTATTCTTATTTCATTGAGCAAGTGGCCTTTTGCTTCCAAGTCACTAGGAATCTGGCAACTGAGGCAGATTCTGATAAACATCATTGGAATGTGTCATATCTATGACTTACTCCTGTCTGTTTGATTCTTCCATGCACAGTTCATGACAAATGACAGATTATGGTCCAGCAATTGATGCCCATTTTCATATCCATTACTGCACCTTTCAAACAGCACCGTATTTGTGGTTTTACAAATGAACAGCATGAATTCACCATGTGCCTGTGGCTGATTCACCATAAGTGGCGAGTGGTGAGAATATCATTAGCACTGATCAAAAGGATGCAGTTTGACAGCTGGCCAGGTTTTCTTCATCAGCACCTCCTAAACCCACGACCTCCACCTCCGCGAAGAAAATGACAGCAGGTCAGTTACAATACCATCAGATTGCTTGTTGCACGGGTTACACAGTGATTAGCACTGCAGCCTCACAGTGCCAGGGACCTGAGTTTGATTCCAACCTTGGATGACTGTCTATGTTATTACAGGCCAAGGTTTATAGAACCCCAAAGTGTATCATGGAGTTCACCTGACCCACAACCTTTAATAGATTTTGGTCATGGGAGCACAAGGGCCCACTTCACAGGTGTGATGCAACAGAGATCTAAAATACTTTTTTTTTAAAACAATGTTCATTCTATGAATCCAGGTAACATTTTATAAACACACAGTAAACATCTGAGCAATTATCAACTCAAATATTTCCCCCAAAGAATACAGTATTCTATCAGTAACCCTTAATCTTTCCTAGCAACATCCATAAGACAAATGCCGTCTTTAACAAAGACAGCAGTTTTAAATTCTCTACTGACAGCAATTATCACTTTTAAATTAGCAAGTGATCTGAAGACATTCTTTTCTTGCAGAGATCGATCAAAATTACACCTTATTTGGCTGGATGCAGCTCCAACTCTGAAAACTAAACTAAACACACACTGTAGCTACCAGCTCAAAAATGAATGTAAAAGCAGACAGACAGCCCAGCTGCACCCACACTCTGACATCACTGCAGTTATTTGATAAACACCCATTTCTTAAAGGTACTCTCACATGCCAGTGTGAAGTTTACACGTCTCCCCGTTTTTATGTTCTCTATTCTGCTTTACCTGGATTGCTCGGTTGCGTACTGTTGAATGAAGTACACAAAGCTTTGTTAAAGAACAAAACTATAAATTTATTACACTACTAACTAAGATTCATTCACATTCCTAAAGTAGAAGGTTATTGTATAAAACTATGCTATCTCTAACTTGCTCTATCTCTAACTGTTCTCTATGCCTGATCCTCTTCCAGCTCTCTCCTAACTCTTAACTCCTAATCATCTAATCCCAGAATCCCCAAAGTCACATGATATATATGACTGTTCTGTGGTTCCCTTGAGTGGTAAGAAGCATTATCATTAACTTGTTAACTCTTTACATCCCAGTCAATACACGTATCATTACACCCGTGTCTGTGTAGGTTTCCTCGGGTGCTCCTGTTTCCTTCCACAGTCTAAAGATGTGCAGGTTGGGTGGATTAGCCATGCAAAATTGCCCCTTAGTGTCCAAATGTTAGGTGGGATTGCGGGGATGGGCGGGTGTTTGGGCCCGGTTAGAGTTCTTTTTCAGAGGGTTTTTTCCGATGGGCTGAATAGTCTCCTTCTGCACTGTAGGGATTCTATGATTATAATGACTGTGCCACCATGCTGCCATTTTGTCATCAATAGGACTCCCCATCTAATTACTACAGGAGAAGGTTCAACACGTAGATTACAATGGGTGAAGAAAACCCATTGTCGAGCACAGTCGTGAGTGGGCAATAATTTTTGGCATTGCAAGTGTCGCCCACATCACAAGATTGAATATTTAAAATGTGAAAGTTGGGTACAGTGCACAGAACAACCACAAGACTGATCCCTGGTTTTAGAATTCTGACCTTTGGAGAAAGAAATCTGAACCTTTCGACTTTGAAAGGAATGATGTAAGATGTGATCTGAAGTATAAAAAATAACTAGGTTTTATAGAGTGCTGCATTCAATGAAATTGAAAGAGAAGTCCAAGAGAAATGGGTTTAAATTAGTAGAACGCAAATTTAGGACTGACATATTATGCAGGTCACCACATCATATGGATTTCTGCATTGAGTACTGAATGTGAAAATATTGAAATGTTTCAAGAATCGATTAAATTTTTATTGTGGGGAGGTTTTTGGTCATTGTGGATGAGGAACTGGGATGGGCCATAATTACTTTATGAAAATGGTTTCAAATAGAATGCACTTGCTGACTATATCCATGTCCTGAAGTGATGAGTGGGAAAGTGATAAGTGGGAAAGTAAAATTGGTACTGATCCCTACAATTAATGATGCCTCCTTTACTCTCGTCAGTAACCTAAACATGTAAGTCATGACTGTGGTTCTGCAGCACCAGAACCCAACCACTGAACAAGTAAATGGCCAGATAACATTCAAATAGACTCATTTTTCCCGTATACACAAAACGCATGGTCGGAATTGTTTTAACTTCTTTTACTGGAGGCGCATCAAAAATTGTCTTATCGTTTGGTTTACGCATTCAAACAGCATTGCATGAGTTTAAAAAAGGTCTAAATTAATTGAAAATGTTGCAGCTTTGTAAATAGAAATCTGCGCTTTGGTAACCAGCAAATTGTGTTGACAAGTGGGTTTGTTCAGTTTGTAATTACCTTCAGAGAAATGGCTTTATAAAGATATTATAATTTGTGAACATGATCCTGACAGCCAGATGACAAGGTTGCAGTAGTTTACAAGTCAGCCCCCAAATGAGAACTTTTTTCTGCATCGAGTCAGCAATTACCTGCCATTAATCTTGGTGACATTTGAAAAAAAAAGCCTTGTTTTGGCAGAGAAGTTAAAATCTGCTGATATTTCCGATGTTGCATGGCCTGCAATTGTTTAGAGAGAATGGATTCGACTACAAAATAATGAAAAAACACTATTGTGTGAAACCACTGCTTTTCAAGTTATAAAGAATAGCATTACGTTTGCATTTTTGTTGGTCAGACGACATGGCAAACAAATGATTGCCATGATAAGAGAAAGTTGTTGTTGTGAATATGAAGTTTATAAAATTGTTATGTTTTGGGGCCATCTCTTTAACTTACGGTACACTGAAGGAATTGAGGGGTTCATGTCACTTGCTACAGATTCTGCACAACAACAACCTTGGAGGCTTGGGTTGCTATGGGTCCAACAGGCCCCAGTTTGACACCGGGAAGTAGGTGCAAGATGTTCACACCTGTAGACAATGAACATTAGTTGTATTAGCCTGTGGGTAGATTGCTAGTCTCCAAGTCTGAAAGGGAGGAATATCTGACTTTATTAACGGTTATACTTTAATCTGTCTCTTTATTTTCAAGATCAAATGGAGTTGGCAGTCTGGAGGATCACTATTTAGTATTTTTACCTGGATGCAATGCCCCTGTGATTCACATTGCCACGGAACTGAATTTTGGGAAGGGAATAATCAGTTGAAAACCATCGTAGCATTGGGTTGTGGGTTTTTTAAAATATCACTGAAACTCTCAGACAAAGGTCAGCCTGCAGCCATCTGAGCAACAGAGAGGCAGCCAGTCCTGCACTTGAAGCAGAGTAAAAACTAACTCTATTGGTCATCACACAGAATGCAAATAGGAGTCTGTGTTCTGAGTGAAGAGATCAAGTTTGTGCAGATTTAAAGGAATTTGGGGAAGATTCAGGAAGCTCCAATGAAACACTTTCAATGAATCTTCAATGAAAAAGGTACAGAATAAATTGTTTTTCCCTTATACTGGTATTCGTGTGAGGTGTCCTGGTGAGTGAAAGATGAAAAGCTTTGACAGGACTCTTTTTTCAGCAATGCCCAGACTTATGAGTTGAATTCATATTCCACTGCTCTGGTGGAATTTAAATCCATGTTCTCAGAGTATTAGACTGGGCCTCTGGATTGCAAGTGCATGAACAGTGCCACCATCTCCCCATCTATTCCTTATTTATTGTATTCCCATCACAGCTTTCCGTTTTTATTGACGAGCCTGGAAAATATTTTGCTGTTTTGAGTTATGTTCCCTGATACGTTAACTTCATAATTTCTCTTCAACATTTTTGTGACTTCTCCCTGAACTCTTTGCGTTCTCTCTTATCTCTGTTGTCTATGTACTTAATGTATGCACCTTTCCAAATGCGCAATAGTTTCCTCTCTATTTTCATCCATAATGTCTCACTTCTGTTTTGTTTGTTCTTTCCTTTTAGTGAAGCACGTTTTTCCTGCACTCTGTGGATCATTGTTTTTCATGATTCCCACTGTTGTTTCACATCATTGTTTGGCAACTAGTTTATTTCTCAGTTCTATTTTCAACTTTTCAAAATAAGCTTTTTTTTAAACAAATTATTGACCTGGTTTCAATCATATTTATGAACTTTTCTATCATGAAGTGCATTATATTATGGTAATTATTGCTTAGGTGTTCCCCTATTTTTTTTTAATCTTCTCTGATTCTTTTTCCATTTCACTGTCCATTAGTAAATCTTCTCTTTTTTTTAAGATATTGCATTAGAAAGGAGGCCTGTAAACATTACAGGAACTCGATTCCCTTATCCACTTTACCTATCTCTTTTGTCCAATTAATATCAGAATTGTTGTATTATAATTGTTGCCCATTATAATTATGTTTTAATTCAATCCCCAAATTTATCTGCATATTTCTTCCTCCACCGCCCTCCCACTATTAGATGGCCTGCCGACTAAACCATCAATCAATCAATTTGTGTGATTGATCCTTTATTATCTTTAATCCCAATCCATATTGGTTCTATTTTTGTTTTGCTCAAAGCTGTGTTCCTTTTTCCTCCTGCCATTATATTGTCCCTAATAATTACAGCTGCTCCACCTCCCCATGCTCCACCTCCCCTTTTTCCCTCTCTATAATTTCTAATAAGTAGTTGGCTTCAAAATGTAGCTGTTTTAAAATTTTTATTTTGAATAAAACAAAATATGCACTCATGCGCAATACTTGCTTTTTCTCCTCCCTTTTAAATGTTTACAGAACACAGCAGGTGTGCAATTAGAAAGCTGTCTTCTCGCACACAGACAAACAGAAAAATTCAACATAGATTTTACTTCACTTTTGAAATGTATCTGATTGTTCATGAAATTGATTTGATGAATTGCTATTGGACAAAAAATATATGCAGTTAAAGAGAAAAAAAATTCCATTAGCCATGCTTTATCACAGTAAGATGGTTTGACAGTACCAATGTGGACAAATTATTTCCACTTGTGCATGAGTCCAGAATAAGGTGGCATGCATATAAGAGAGATCAAATAGGGAGCAAGGGATGAATTTTGGCAATGAGGACAGGGATTCACAGCCAAATTGAATGGTTAAAACAGATATCATTAACTCAGCTAAAGAGCGATTTCCTGCACAAGTGAGGAAGGAGGGAATATACGGATATATGGGCAGGTTGGGAATAGTTAATTAATGTTGAAGGAGGCTTGTGTGGGGAAAAAGCATTTGCTTAGACAAAAAGTCCTGTTTCTATGATTTATTGATTCTATGAACGTATGTGGCAAGAAAACTGAAACATCCTGGGAACGTACAAGCACCAGCAAATTGCATTTATATAGCGCGTCTATGGTAGCAAAACTATCCGAGACATTTGACAAGAGCATTAAGGGGAGGCAGTGGGGTAGTGGTATTTTCACTGGATTAGTAATCCAGAGATCCAGGGTAATGCTCTGGGGACATGGGTTTGAATCCCACCAGGGCAGATGGTAGAATTTGAATTCAATAAAAATGTTGTATTAAAAGCCTATTGATGACCATGAAGCCATTGTTGTAAAAACCCATCTGGTTCACTAATGTGAAAGGAAATCTGTCATCTTTACCTGGCCTGGCCTATATGTGACTCCAGACCCACAACAATGTGGTTGCCTCATAAAATGCCCTCAAGAATGGGCAACAAATGCTGGGCCAGCCATCAACGCCTACATCCCATAAAGAAAGAAAAAATATCAATAAAAACATTTTTAACAACATGCCACAGAAGGAGGTATGAGTTCAAATGACCAAATGCTTCGTTCAAGAGATAGATTTTAAGGAGTATCTTAAAGGAGCAGAGAGGGGTAGCAAGCTGGAGAGTTTAGGAAACAATTCCAGAAGTTAGGACCAAAGCAGTTGAAAACCTGGTCACCAGTGATTGGAGCGATTACGATCAAGGGTGAACTGGGTTTCAGCTCCTGAACTGATAAATTTCAGTTTATTTATCTCTCCACATAGATGCAAACCAGTCAGCTCTATGTGGATTCAACACATTGTTAATGTAGTCATGTTTACATACTGGGATGATTAGTGACATTTGGAACAGAAAAAGGTGTGACCAAACAGAGCATAAACAGGGAAGGAACAGCTCTCTGTAATTTAGTGTTTTTATGCAGTAACTGTCTCATCCATACAGATGAGAGAGTCACAGATTTGATCGCTACTGTGCACTGCCACTGTCAATCTCATTCAAAATGTGATCATGTAATTCATTTGAACTCATGCTCCTGGGTTGAAGAGGATGAAAATCAGTCAAGGTTCTTGCTTCTAGTCATTTACCCAGCAACCCTATTGAAATGCTGATGTCTAATTTGCAAGACTGGATCAAGTTTAATGGATTGTAACTTAGTGGGAAATGTACTGTGGTACAACCATTAACCCTGTAGCTGCATTCTAGCAAGTAGTGTTATGTTATCATATTTTTGAATAGAGTTGGTAACTTTATTGTTACATGCATACATTTATGTATTTGCAGAAATCACATCACTGAGTACTGCACTGCAGTCAGTACAAACAGACATACAAAGTCAGAGCATGGATGGGCGATGTAGCCCCATAAACCTGCTCTGCCATTCAATAAGTTCATGGTTGACCAGATTGTGGCCTCAACTCCACATTGTAGCTACCCTATTTAATCTTTCACTCAATGTACCTAAGTCTGCAGCATATGGCAAGCTCTGAGAACTGCATCCGATGTCAGCTCCTGTACCAATGTTAAATTGTGTGATTATTTTGAACTCTAGGAACCGTAAGGCATAACAGGTAGTCAGTACATTCAAGAGCAAGGCTAGTGGACAGAATAGCGAGCAAATAAAAGGAGAGAGATGGGAGCACATAATCAGAAGATAAAAGATGGATTTATTTTAGATAATTCTGTTTAAAGCCAAACCAAATGAGTTAAGGAGTAGGGAAGTAGAGGTGAACAGGTTTTGTATAAAGAAGCACAAAGTTTGCAACAAACAAAATTGCAGACAAAATGGTGGCAGAGTAATTCCTCCATAAAACCTTCCCTCCTGCTTTCAAAGCAGAAAATGCAAAAAATCAATCAGATCTACAAACAATATTCAGCTGCATTTGTTCTATGCCATAGCACCCTCTGTTGGTGGAGTTTCCAACAAATCATTTGGCTATATTCTCACAATATAATATTTCTGAAAGTTATTAATAGGCCGATAGTGAGGAGGGTGCAAAAATATAAGTAAATTATATAAATTATTAACATCAGAATTGCAATGGCATCATTATTGGACTCTTTTGTCATGCAAGACAGGAACATCACAGCACAAGCGCTGATTGGGTGACACTAGAGAAAGACTACAAGCATAATTTTGTTCTTTTAAAAGCGTTTTATTTTTGGAAAGCAAATCTGAACTGGCAGAGGTTTTGTCCCAAAAATATACTTTATTTATAATATTTATAAAGGTACATTTCATAATAGTGTTATGATCCCACTTGGGTGTTATAACTGGATGGGAGGATCCAAGAATGGAACCCTGCCTCAAAAGACTGTAACTTTTACCATTTCTAAAATAAAATGTGGAGAAGCAGAATCACGGACCACTAATTAGTTTGAACAACAAGAAAAAACATTTATTAAACATGAAAATATTGGATTATAATACAATACTCCTTTACTCCTCCCTTAGCTTAACAATTATACACAGCTTTTAGAGTTCCATGGATTACAAAGTACATCTCAATCTACAATGGTCTTATTAACACAATGTCTCTTTTAAGCACACAATATGACTGTGATCAAATGCACTCTGAACCCAAGATAGTGTCTGTGGATTTCTCTTCCAAATCCCCCCAGATGAGAGTTTCAAACACATTTCAAAATCTTCTCTCAGAAGTATACCTCCGTTTAGTGTTTTACATTCCCAAATCCATACTATATTTTACAAATGACACTTTTAAACAAAACTTCCACTTCATTTTTTTTCTTTTTTTTAAATTTAGAATACCCAATTAATGTTTTCCAATTAAGGGTCAATTTAGCATGGCCAATCCACCTACCCTGCACACCTTTGGGTTGTGGGGGCGAAACCCATGCAAACACGGGGAGAATGTGCAAACTCCACACGGACAGTGACCCAGAGCCGGGATCAAACCTAGGACCTCGGCGCTGTGAGGAAGCAGTGCTATCCACTGCGCCACCGTGCTGCCTCTCCACTTCATTTTTAACAGTGAATCTAGTCACGGATTTCACACC
This sequence comes from Scyliorhinus torazame, assembly GCF_047496885.1. Taxonomy (NCBI): domain Eukaryota; kingdom Metazoa; phylum Chordata; class Chondrichthyes; order Carcharhiniformes; family Scyliorhinidae; genus Scyliorhinus; species Scyliorhinus torazame. The sequence goes on along the minus strand of NC_092714.1, from coordinate 91,608,601 downwards.
AAAACCTTCAGGATTTCTTTGGCCTGACTGCTGTGCAAACTGCTTTAACTCTTGATTCCCAGACTGTATTAAAATTGCATCAAATGTTTGTTTTACATTTGAAGGCTGCTGTCCCACTTTAAATGAGGTTACTGAAATTGTCCCAGAACTCTTTGTCTATTCCTTGAATTCTTCTGAACAATACCTTGGTCTCTGTTTATTTAACTCCAGACTTCTTGTACACTTCTTTTTGTTCTCTAGTTTCCTTAACTAGTTGCTCTTCAGGGGCGAAATTCTCCCCCAACGGCGCGATGTCCGCCGACTGGCGCCAAAAACGGCGCCAATCAGACGGGCATCGCACCGGCCCAAAGGTGCGGAATGCTCCGCATCTTTGGGGGCCGAGCCCCAACGTTGGGGGGCTAGGCCGGCGCAGGAGGGATTTCAGCCCTGCCAGCTGGCGGAAATGGCGTTTGTTGCCCCACCAGCTGGCGGAAATGGCGTTTGGTGCCCCGCCAGCTGGCGCGGAAATGCGGCGCATGCGCGGGAGCGTCAGCGGCCGCCGACAGTTTCCCGCGCATGCGCAGTGGAGAGAGTCACTTCCTCCTCCGCCATGGTGGAGATCGTGGCGGAGGGGGAAGTGAAAGAGTGCCCCCACGGCACAGGCCCGCCCGCGGATCGGTGGGCCCCGATCGCGGGCCAGGCCACCGTGGGGGCACCCCCGGGGTCAGATCGCCCCGCGCCCCCCCCCCCAGGACCCCGGAGCCCGCCCACGCCGCCTGGTCCCGCCGGTAAGTACCAGCTCTGATTTACGCCGGCGGGACAGGCAATTTCTGGGCGGGACTTTGGCCCACCCGGGCCGGAGAATCCAGCGGGGGGTCCCGCCAACCGGCGCGGCCCGATTCCCGCCCCCGCCCAATCTCCGGTACCGGAGACTTCGGCGGGGGCGGGGGCGGGATTCACGGCGGCCAACGGCCATTCTCCGACCCGGCGGGGGGTCGGAGAATGACGCCCCAGGTTTCTGCACCTGTTTTCTTGATCATTAGTCCATGGTATTGTTTTTCTTCTAGCCCCACTTGTTCAGCAACCCCTCCCTGTTTATTATGCCTTTTATTTATTCTTCATGCTGTACACCTCTCTTAGGGTCAGCACGGTAGCACATTGGTTAGCACTATTGCTTCAAAGCTCCAGGTTCGATTCACGCTTTGGGTCACTGTCTCTGCAGAGTCTGCACATTCTCCCCGTGCCTGCGTGGGTTTCCTCTGACAAAGATGTGCAGGTTAGGTGGAATGGCCATGCTAAATTACGCTTAATGTCCAAAAAGGTTGGGTGGGGTTATTGGGTTACGGAGATAGGGTGGAGGTGTGGGCTTGTGTCGGGTGCTCTTTCCAAGGGCCAGTGCAGACTCGATGGGCTGAATGGCCTCCTGTGAATAACCACAATAGAACCACTGTTGGAACTTAACCAAATGCCGCACATACAAATACCTTTGTCCATCCTGAATCTAACTACAGGTTTTACCCTTCCAGACACAGAAACATTAAATTAAAGGTATACCTTATTTCTAATGTTTACCAATACAAATATAAGTTCCTTAAAACTAAATTTGTTTTCTGAACAACAGTTCAATGTTGACAGTGCATATGGTGCAAAACAGATCAGTTTTTTTCAATAAGGTATATGATACTCTCTGAAGTGCTCCACTACACTTGATATTACTGCTTATATTTACATTATTCATTTTATGCAAACATACAGCTCTTATACTATACTAGGAAGGCCTCAGATAGCCACCTTTTTCCATTAAGCTTGGCGTAGATAGCCAAAGCTTTCATGTTTCCCGCAGCACGTCATGTAAAGGGAAAGAGTTTGCTGAAAGACAGCTATGTGTAAGCATTTGAAAATGTTCACAAACAACATTACACGCGGGCGGGTTTTACCATTGCACAAACTGATATTTATAACTAGTCGGTGACTGACATTCCAAAACTTGGACCAATAAAGTCAAGGTGAAAAATGTTTGCTTGGCGAGTTTTATTACTTATTTGTGTTGGCAAATTGGTTGGCACATATTAATTTGTATTTTCTGCTGATTTACATATTACCAAACAACTATCAGGATTGCTTGTCACCCAGATTAAAGTTAATTATATAGTTTGTCCAGAAATTACATATCTTAATTATCTTTTTTACAATGTTGTGCAATTGCTGTGATTAATTAAGATACTGACATTGTTTGAAAGTTGCAGTATTGGATTCTATAAGCAATCTACATACTTCATTAGAAAGAACTTGTTCATATAGAACAAAGTACAGTTTAAACAAACTGTTGGGATTGTGTTACCTTGCTAACGCAAAGAAAATATCGCAATAACAGGTACCAGATTTAAATTCTGTTCTACATATGTTTTCCCACTTCTCGCTGGACACCACTAGGTTATTACTGTAGAGTGCACAGTGACTCCATCCTCAAATCACTGTTTGTGAATCAATCTGTTGCAGGTGTTCGTCCCCACAAACGCTTTAACTTTGGATTGATAAAGTCCTTGGGGCATCACACAAATGTGATCTCCTTTGTCCTCAGTCAGAGGTACTGACCAATAGTCATTGAGTGAGTCTATGTTAGTGAAGCTTTGCTGCCGCCCAATGCTTTTGACGCAGTCTTCCAAACATGGAATAGGGAATGAATATCTCGTGGCTATGGTATTCACCCACCTGTAGTTCACGCACATTCTTTGGGTTCCATCTGATTCGGGCACCATGGGGAGCTCCAATACTAGAACTCAATTTAGTCAGATCAGTCCTGAGCATACAGTCAATTTCCTTCTGAATCTGCACTAATTTAGCAGTATTTAACCTATGTGGATGTTGTTTGATTGGAACGTTGTCCCCCAAATCTATGATGTGGAGATGCCGGCGTTGGACTGGGGTGAGCACAGTACGAAGTCTTACAACACCAGGTTAAAGTCCAACAGGTTTGTTTCGATGTCACTAGCTTTCGGAGCGCTGCTCCTTCCTCAGGTGAATGAAGAGGTCTGTTCCAGAAACACATATATAGACAAATTCAAAGATGCCAAACAATGCTAGGAATGCGAGCATTAGCAGGTGATTAAATCTTTACAGATCCAGAGATGGGGTAACCCCAGGTTAAAGAGGTGTGAATTGTCTCAAGCCAGGACAGTTGGTAGGATTTTGCAGGCCAGATGGTGGGGGATGAATGTAATGTGACATGAATCCCAGGTCCCGGTTGAGGCCGCACTCATGTGTGCGGAACTTGGCTATAAGTTTCTACTCTCCAAAATCAGTTGCATTCTTGGACACACTCGTCTCCATCAAGGACGGTCACCTCAGCACTTCGCTTTACCGCAAACCCACGGATAACCTCATGATGCTCCACTTCTCCAGCTTCCACCCTAAACACATTAAAGAAGCCATCCCCTATGGACAAGCGCTCTGTATACACAGGATCTGCTCAGACGAGGAGGAGCGTAACAGACATCTACAGACGTTGAAAGATGCCCTCGTACGAACGGGATATGGCACTCGACTCATCGATCGACAGTTCCAACGCGCCACAGCGAAAAACCGGACCGACCTCCTCAGAAGACAAACATGGGACACAACCGACAGAATACCCTTCGTCGTCCAGTACTTCCCCGGAGCGGAGAAACTACGTCATCTTCTTCACAGCCTTCAACACGTCATTGATGATGATGAACATCTTGCCAAGGTCATCCCCACACCCCCACTACTTGCCTTCAAACAACCGCACAACCTCAAACGAACCATTGTGTGCAGCAAATTACCCAGTCTTCAGAACAGTGACCACGACACCACACAACCCTGTCATGGCAATCTCTGCAAGACGTGCCAGATCATCGACATGGATACCACTATTACAAGTGAGAACACCACCCACCAGGTACGCGGTACATACTCGTGCGACTCGGCCAACGTTGTCTACCTCATACGCTGCAGGAAAGGATGTCCCAAAGCGTGGTACATTGGCGAGACCATGCAGACGCTGCGACAACGAATGAACGGACATCGCGCAACAATCACCAGGCAGGAATGTTCCCTTCCAGTCGTTGAACACTTCAGCAGTCAAGAGCATTCAGCCTCTGATCTCCGGGTAAGCGTTCTCCAAGGCGGCCTTCAGGACCCGCGACAACGCAGAATCGCCGAGCAGAAACTTATAGCCAAGTTCCGCACACATGAGTGCGGCCTCAACCGGGACCTGGGATTCATGTCACATTACATTCATCCCCCACCATCTGGCCTGCGAAATCCTACCAACTGTCCTGGCTTGAGACAATTCACACCTCTTTAACCTGGGGTTACCCCATCTCTGGATCTGTAAAGATTTAATCACCTGCTAATGCTCGCATTCCTAGCATTGTTTGGCATCTTTGAATTTGTCCATATTTGTGTTTCTGGAACAGACCTCTTCATTCACCTGAGGAAGGAGCAGCGCTCCGAAAGCTAGTGACATCGAAACAAACCTGTTGGACTTTAACCTGGTGTTGTAAGACTTCGTACTGTCCCCAAATCTATGGCATGCATTGCTTTAACCCTGTTCTACCTAGTTTATTCCTGCAGATACATTTATACGATGGCAGCAATTTTGTCAGTTCATTCTGGCTCTTATCTGGAAGATAATTTATCCATGGGTTTGAATGGTCCAGTACTTCCTCATTAGCCAAATGAATGATAGGGAAGTCACTGTCAGAATCTGACCCCTCATCTTTCCCGTGCTTTGTGGCTAAAATGACTTCCTGCTCGTTCTCATCTCCTCGAATCAAAATATCTTTTCAACATTTTCACCTGACACTCTGTGGTCTGCGTCTATCTGGGGTGCATACCAGATAGTTTTCATCGCTCAATTATCTTTCAATGTAACACGATCCATTGAATCTATGTTTCAGGTGTTTGCTTTACACCGTTAGCAAGAGCGCTCTCTCTCTGATTGAAAAACTGTGGGGCTGGGCCTTCTTATCAGCCCAGGCTTTTACACTCTGTTGGGCTATCTTTTAATGGTGTACTTTCAATTCACTCTGTTGCAATTCAGTCAATCTCTTTGAATTGATTACATTTGCCTTGTTCTCTCTGTCTGTTTCATTGTCATTTAGCTTGCAAAAGATAGTATCCAGATAACCTGACCTCACATGCCTCACCCTGGGCTCCCCCCCCCCCCCACACACACACACAAAAACACACACACACACTCTTTTGTCTTTGCTTATGAGCCTCTGATAATCCCCATATATATGGAAACATTCCGGGGGGGGGGTCTGTTTGTAATTTCTCTGTGGTAGGATTCTCGATAGTAGGATTCTCTATGGGATGTTCGACTACTGGAGGCACCAATCCCATTTGGGATTCTGCGATATTGTTTCCTAGAATAAACTGAATGCATTGGGCAAGGTTTCTACCACACCTACCACTATTTTCCCTGTTTTCAAGCTACTCTAGGCTTACTTTTACTAAAGGAATGCTTCTGAACACCTTTTCCTTCACTGTTCATTCTGGATAACAAACATAATTTTTCCACAACATTAGGGACTGACTGGGGTGTCAGATTTTAATATATTTTCTACTTCAGTCCTGTCCACATAGAAATACTCTTCCAGTGCACATAAAGAACGTGATGTAACCAAATTGGAACAGAGTCCCGTAATGAGAGCATGTAGCCAGGTGTTTCCCAGTCCTCGCATTGTCGAGAAACACCTTTCTATCTATCGGGATGCTGTTTCAATTTGGAATCTCAGCGAGGAATGTCACGCCGAGGCTGCGCTTAGTCCTGCTTCCTGCACTGAAGAGCTCCGCTCACCAGAACTCCACGTACGGGAAGAGGTTGGTGTCCCAATCTCTCGACCCCCCCCCCGACGCAACCCACAAACTTTCCCAAAGCCCCAACATGCCTAGAATGTGATCCTTGGGCCCCTCACACGCCACACGCGCAAGGCACCCCTAGGCCCGATCTCCGCCATGGGAAAAATGTGAACCTGGCAACTTGGCACTGCCAGCGCCCCGTTAGCTGGCAGTCCAGATTGGCACACAGGTGGCACTAACAGTGCCTGGCTGACAGTACCAAGATGCCCAGGTGGCACCAATAGTGCCATGGTGCCACCCTGCCCAGAGGACAAGCACCTGGCGGCCTATGATCCCCTGAGAGGCCCCCAGAAGTGCTGTTCCATCTGGTTCCTATTTGTGGGGACCAGCACTGAACGGCGCTCACTGGAGGTCTCTGAGGCAAAACGGTTAAATCCCAGTGCCTCGGCTAGATCAGGGGAATCCATATTTGAATGAGACTAGCTGTCTGCAGATTTGTAAAATACTGATCACACCCGCAATGGGCCTCGGGTTTCATATTTCCCGCTTCAAGATTTGTAACACCAACAGTCCAACCGTTTAATTTGTGGCACATTGATTTTGTGTGGTAGAGTTCCTTACAGTGAAAACATCTGACCTTTTTCTTAACGCTCACCCCTCCAATAGATTCTCTTGTATTTTGAAGTGAAACCTCCTCAGAGTTTCTGACCACTTCCTCTCTGGCTGACCTGTCCCCCCTTGCACCTTCCTAATTTCTCACTTTCTTCGCTTTAAAATCGAGTCTAAAGAAGGGCTTCGGTTTATGAGCCAGCTCATAGTTTTCCGCAAGCCCTGTGGTTTGTGGCAGTTCTAACTTTCTGCTCCTCATTACAGACAACAAATCTTTAAATTCCTCCAGCAGAATTATCTTGCTAAGGGAGACATAGGTTTCTCTGATTTTCAAACCTCGTGTCCATTTACCAAAATGACGTTGTTTAACTCTTTCGAATTCAAGTCTGTTCAGCCTGTTTTCTTACAGCTCTACATTTCTGTCTGTTCGCCTCTGGTACGAGGTCATATGCTCTTCACACATAGCTTTCTTTACTGTCTCATAATTGTCACAATATGTGGATATTGTAAAGCACATAAAGGGTTAAGATAATGTTACTACACTCGTCACTAGATGGTACTATCGAGCAACTATATAAATATCGCATGCCTCCTTGACTTCGGGAAGATAGATGGAGATACATGGAGAGAGCGGAAGAGAGCAAAACAGAATAGTTGTGAGACAGTTGAACTAATAGTACAGTTAATAGTGTAGATGTGCAGTGTAACCTTTACTGAACTAATTCCTTCGTAATATATTCTTTTTCTTTTTTTATCTAGAGGGGTTGGCAGGGAACGTAGTGCAATGTTCCTCCTGCAGAATGTTTGAGGTGAGGGACGCCATCAGTGTCCTTGCTGATTTCATCTGTGGGAAGTGCACCCATCTCCAGCTCCTCAGAAACCACGTTAGGGAACTGGAGCTGGAGCTGGATGAACTTTGGATCATTCGGGAAGCAGAGGTAGTCATAGATAGTAGCTTCAGGGATGTAGTTACTCCGAAGAATCAAGATAGATGGGTGACGGTGAGAGAGGCTGCGAGGAAGCAGTCAGTACAGGGATCCCCTGTGGTTGTTCCCCTTAGTAACAAGTATACCGCTTTGGATACTGTTGGGGGGGGGGGGGGGGCGGGGGGGGGGGGGGGGGGGGGGGGGGGGACTTACCCGGGGTAAGCCATGGGTTACAGGTCTCTGGCACAGAGTCTGTCCCTGTTGCTCAGAAGGGAAGGGGGGAGAGGAGTAGAGCATTAGTCATTGGAGACTCCATAGTTAGGGGGATAGATAGGAGATTCTGTGGGAATGAGAGAGACTCGCGGTTGGTTTGTTGCCTCCCAGGTGCCAGGGTGCGTGATGTCCCGGATCGTGTTTTCGGGATCCTTAAGGGGAGGGGGAGCAGACCCAAGTTGTGGTCTACATAGGTACCAGCGACATAGGTAGGAAAAGGGATAGGGATGTAAGGCAGGAATTCAGGGAGCTAGGGTGGAAACTTAGATCTAGGACAAACAGAGTTATTATCTCTGGGTTGTTCCCCGTGCCACGTGATAGCGAGATGAGGAATAGGGAGAGAGAGCAGTTGAACACGTGGCTACAGGGATGGTGCAGGAGGGAGGGTTTCAGATTTCTGGAAAATTGGGGCTCATTCTGGGGTCGGTGGGACATCTACAAATGGGATGGTCTACACCTGGACCAGAGGGGTACCAATATCCTGGGGGGAAATTTGCTAATGCTCTTCGGGAGGGTTTAAACGAGTTCAGCAGGGGCTTGGGAACCCGAATTGTAGCTCCAGTATACAGGAGGTTGCGAGTAGTGAGGTCATGAGTAAGGTTTCAAAGTTGCAGGAGTGTACCGGCAGGCAGGAAGGTGGTTTAATGTGTGTCTTCTTCAATGCCAGGAGCATCCGGAATAAGGTGGGTGAACTTGCGGCATGGGTTGGTACCTGGGACTTCGATGTTGTGGCCATTTCGGAGACATGGATAGAGCAGGAACAGGAATGGTTGTTGCAGGTGCCGGGGTTTAGATATTTCAGGAAGCTCAGGGAAGTTGGTAAAAGAGGGGGAGGGGTGGCATTGTTAGTCAAGGACAGTATTACGGTGGCAGAAAGGACGTTTGATGAGGACTCGTCTACTGAGGTAGTATGGGCTGCAGTTAGAGACAGGAAAGGAGAGGTCACCCTGTTAGGGGTTTCCTATAGGCCTCCGAAAAATTCCAGAGATATAGAGGAAAGGATTGCAAAGATGATTTTGGATAGGAGCGAAAGCAACAGGGTAGTCGTTATGGGGGACTTTAACTTTCCAAATATTGACTGGAAACGCTATAGTTTGAGTACTTTAGATGGGTCTGTTTTTGTCCAATGTGTGCAGGAGGGTTTCCTGACACAGTATGTAGATAGGCCAACGAGAGGCGAGGCCATATTGGATTTGGTACTGGGTAATGAACCAGGACAGGTGTTAGATTTGGAAATAGGTGAGCACTTTGGTGATAGTGACCACAATTCGATTATGTTTACTTTAGTGATGGAAAGGGATAGGTATATACCGCAGGGCAAGAGTTATATCTGGGGGAAAGGCAATTATGATGCGATGAGGCAAGACTTAGGATGCATCGGATGGTGAGGAAACCTGCAGGAGATAGGCACAATGGAAATGTGGAGCTTGTTCAAGGAACAGCTACTGCGTGTCCATAGACCATAAGAACATTAGACATAGGAGCGGAAGTAAGGCCATTCGGCCCATCGAGTCCACTCCACCATTCAATCATGGCTGATTTCAACTCCATTTACCCGCTCTCTCTCCATAGCCCTTAATTCCTCGAGAAACCAAGAATTTATCAACTTCTGTCTTAAAGACACACAACGTCCCGGCCTCCACCGCCCTCTGTGGCAATGAATTCCACTGACCCACCACTCTCTGGCTGAAGAAATTTCTCCTCACCTCTGTTCTAAAGTGACTCCCTTTTATTCTAAGTTTGTGCCCCCGGGTCCTAGTCTCCCCTGCTAATGGAAACAACTTCCCTACGTCCACCCTATCTAAGCCATTCATTATCTTGTAAGTTTCTATTAGATCACCCCTCAACCTCCTAAACTCCAATGAATATAATCCCAGGATCCTCAGACGTTCATCGTATGTTAGGCCTACCATTCCTGGGATCATCCATGTGAATCTCCGCTGGACCCGCTCCAGTGCCAGTATGTCCTTCCTGAAGTGTGGGGCCCAAAATTGCTCACAGTATTCTAAATGGGGCCTAACTAATGCTTTATATAGCTTCAGAAGTACATCCCTGTTTTTATATTCCAAGCCTCTTGAGATGAATGACAACATTGCATTTGCTTTCTTAATTACGGACTCAACCTGCAAGTTTACCTTTAGAGAATCCTGGACTAGGACTCCCAAGTCCCTTTGCACTTCAGCATAACGAATTTGGTCACCGTTTAGAAAATAGTCCATGCCTCTATTCTTTTTTCCAAAGTGCAAGACCTCGCACTTGCCCACGTTGAATTTCATCAGCCATTTCTTGGACCACTCTCCTAAACTGTCTAAATCTTTCTGCAGCCTCCCCACCTCCTCCATACTACCTGCCCCTCCACCTATCTTTGTATCATCGGCAAACTTAGCCAGAGTGCCCCCAGTCCTGTCATCTAGATTGTTAATATATAAAGAGAACAGCTGTGGCCTCAACACTGAACCCTGCAGGACACCACTCGTCACCAGTTGCCATTCCGAAAAAGAACCTTTTATCCCAACTCTCTGCCTTCTGCCTGACAGCCAATCGTCAATCCATGTTAGTACCTTGCCTCGAATACCATGGGCCCTTATTTTACTCAGCAGTCTCCCGTGAGGCACCTTATCAAAGGCCTTTTGGAAGTCAAGATAGATAACATCCATTGGCTCTCCTTGGTCTAACCTATTTGTTATCTCTTCAAAGAACCCTAACCGGTTTGTCAGGCACGACCTCCCCTAACTAAATCCATGCTGACTTGTCCTAATCCGACCCTGCACTTCCAAGAATTCAGAAATCTTATCCTTAACAATGGATTCTAGAATCTTGCCAACAACCAAGGTTAGGCTAATTGGCCTGGAATTTTCCATCTTTTTTCCTTGTTCCCTTCTTGAACAGGGGGGGTACAACAGCAATTTTCCAATCCTCTGGGACTTTCCCTGACTCCAGTGACTTTTGAAAGATCATAACTAATGCCTCCACTATTTCTTCAGCTATCTCCTTTAGAACTCTAGGATGTAGCCCATCTGGGTCCTGAGATTTATCAATTTTTCGACCTCTTAGTTTCTCTAGCACTTTCTCCTTTGTGATGGCTACCATATTCACATCTGCCCCCTGACACTCGTGGATTGTTGTGATATTACTCATGTCTTCTACTGTGAAGACTGACGCAAAGTACTTATTTAGTTCCTCAGCTATTTCCTTGTCTCCCATCACTAGATTACCAGCGTCATTTTGGAGCGGCCCAATGTCAACTTTTGCCTCCCGTTTGTTTTTAATGTATTTAAAGAAACTTTTACTATCATTCCTAATGTTACTGGCTAGCCTACGTTCATAATTGATCCTCTCTTTCCTTATTTCTCTCTTTGTTATCCTGTTTGTTTTTGTAGCCTTCCCAATCTTCTGACTTCCCACTACTCTTTGCCACATTATAGGCTTTCTCTTTTGCTTTGATGCATTCCCTTCCTTCCTTTGTCAGCCACGGCTGCCTAATCCCCCCTCTGATAACCTTTCTTTTCTTTCGGCTGAACCTCTGTACTGTGTCCTCAATTACTCCCAGAAACTCCTGCCATTGCTGTTCTACTGTCTTTCCCACTAGGCTCTGCTGCCAGTCGATTTTCGTCAGTTCCTCCCTCATGCCCCTGTAGTTACCTTTATGTAACTGTAACACCTTTACATCTGCTTCTACCTTCTTTCTTTCAAATTGGAGATTGAATTCTACCATATTATGATCACTGCCTCCTAAGTGTTCCCTTACTTAAAGATCTTTAATCAAGTCTGGCTCATTGCATAACACGAAGTCCAGAAATGCCTGTCCCCTCGTGGGCACCAACACAAGCTGTTCCAAAAAGCCCTCCTGTAAACATTCAATGAATTCCCTTTCCTTGGGTCCACTGGCAGCATTATTTACCCAGTCCACCTGCATATTGAAGTCCCCCATGATCACTGTGACCTTGCCTTTCTGACATGCACTTTCTATTTCGTGGTGCATTTTGTGCCCCCAGTCCTGACCACTGTTAGGAGGCCTGTTCATAACTCCCATTATGGTTTTTTTGCCTTTGTGGTTCCTCAACTCTACCCACACAGACTCCACATCATCTGACCCTATGTCGTTTAATGCTATTGATTTAATTTCATTCCTAATTAACAAGGCAACCCCGCCCCCTCTGCCCATCTCTCTGTCTTTTCGATAGGTTGTGAATCCCTGGATGTTTAAATGCCAGTCCTGAACCCCCTGCAACCACGTCTCTGTGATGCCTACCATATCATACCTGCCAGTGACAATCTGGGCCACAAGCTCATCTACTTTGTTCCGTACACTGCGCGCATTTAAATATAGCACCTTTAATTCTCTCTTGACCGTCCCTTTTTGTTTTCTTAGTGTGGTGGACCTTAGTTTACTGAGCCTTTCCATACACTGTGTCATATTTTGTGGGATGGGGACTATCGTAATCTCTCCCGAGTTCTGTCTTTTCGTGCTTTTTTGTATTCCTAAGCAGCTACGCTTCCCACTGATTACTTCACCTCTTGGCTCCCTGACTTTCCCTCCCCCCCCCCCAATCTCTAGTTTAAAGTCCTATTGACCATCCTATTTACTCTTTTCGCCAGAACACTGGTCCCAGATCGGTTCAGGTGGAGACCATCCCAACGGTATATCCCCCCTGTCCGAAAACTGATGCCAGTGTCCCATGAAAAGGAACCCCTCTTTCCCACAGCACTCTTTCAGCCACGTGTCCTTGATAAGTATGTACCTGTCAGGCAGGGAGGAAGTGGTCAAGCTAGGGAACCGTGGTTTACCGCAGTCGAAACACTTGTCAAGAGGAAGAAGGAGGCTTATGTAAAGATGAGACATGAAGGTTCAGTTAGGGCGCTCGAGAGTTACAAGTTAGCTAGGAAGGACCTAAAGAGAGAGCTAAGAAGAGCCAGGAGGGGACATGAGAAATCTTTGGCAGGTAGGATCAAGGATAACCCTAAAGCTTTCTATCGATATGTCAGGAATAAACGTATGACTAGGGTAAGAGTAGGGCCAGTCAAGGACAGTAGTGGGAAGTTGTGCTTGGAGTCCGAGGAGATAGGAGAGGTGCTAAATGAATATTTTTTGTCAGTATTCACACAGGAAAAAGACAATGTTGTCAAGGAGAATACTGAGATGCAGGCTACTAGACTAGAAGGGCTTGAGGTTCATAAGGAGGAGGTGTTAGCAATTCTGGATAGTGTGAAAATAGATAAGTCCCCTGGGCCGGATGAGATTTATCCTAGGATTCTCTGGGAAGCTAGTGAGGAGATTGCTGAGCCTTTGGCTTTGATCTTTAAGTCATCTTTGTCTACAGGAATAGTGCCAGAAGACTGGAGGATAGCAAATGTCCCCTTGTTCAAGAAGGGGAGTAGAGACACCCCCGGTAACAATAGACCAGTGAGCCTTACTTCTGTTGTGGGCAAAATCTTGGAAAGGTTTATAAGAGATAGGATGTGTAATCATCTGGAAAGGACTAATTTGATGAGAGACAGTCAACACGGTTTTATGAAGGGTAGGTCGTGCCTCACAAACCTTATTGAGTTCTTTGAGAAGGTGACCAAACAGGTGGATGAGGGTAAAGCAGTTGATGTGGTGTATATGGATTTCAGTAAAGCGTTTGATAGGTTCCCCATGGTAGGCTACTGCAGAAAATACGGAGGCATGGGATTCAGGGTGATTTAGCAGTTTGGATCAGAAATTGGCTAGCTGGAAGAAGACAAAGGGTGGTGGTTGATGGGAAATGTTCAGACTGGAGTCCAGTTACTAGTGGTGTACCACAAGGATCTGTTTTGGAGCCACTGCTGTTTGTCATTTTTATAAATGACCTGGAGGAGGGCGTTGAAGGATGGGTGAGTAAATTTGCAGATGACGCTAACGTCGGTGGAGTTGTGGACAGTGCGGAAGGATGTTACAAGTTACAGAGGGACATAGATAAGCTGCAGCGCTGGGCTGAGAGGTGGCTAATGGAGTTCAATGCAGAAAAGTGTGAGGTGATTCATTTTGGAAGGAATAACAGGAAAACAGAGTACTGGGCTAATGGTAAGATTCTTGGCAGTGTGGATGAGCAGAGAGATCTTGGTGTCCATGTACATAGATCCCTGAATGTTGCCACCCAGGTTGAGAGGGTTGTTAAGAAGGCGTACGGTGTGTTAGCTTTTATTGGTAGAGGGATTGAGTTTCGGAGCCATGAGGTCATGTTGCAGCTGTACAAAATCTGGTGCGGCCACATTTGGAATATTGTGTGCAATTCTAGTCACCGCATTATAGGAAGGATGTGGAAGCATTGGAAAGGGTGCAGAGGAGATTTACCAGAATGTTGCCTGGTATGGAGGGAAGATCTTGTGAGGAAAGGCTGAGGGACTTGAGACTGTTCTTGTTAGAGAGAAGAAGGTTAAGAGGTGACTTAATTGAGGCATACAAGATGATCAGAGGATTGGATAGGGTGGACAGTGAGAGCCTTTTTCCTCGGATGGTGATGTCTAGCACGAGGGGACATAGCTTTAAATTGAGGGGAGATAGATATAGGACAGATGTCAGAGGTAGGTTCTTTACTCAGAGAGTAGTAAGGGCGTGGAATGCCCTGCCTGCAACAGTAGTGGACTCGCCAACACTAACGGCATTCAAATGGTCATTGGATAGACATATGGACGATAAGGGAATAGTGTAGGTGGGCTTTAGAGTGGTTTCACAGGTCGGCGCAACATCGAGGGCCGAAGGGCCTGTACTGCGCTGTAATGTTCTATGTTCTATATTCAAATCTAATTCAGTGTAATGTAATAAATTGGCTTTGATTGTTGAAGACAGGTTGCTGTTCTTTGTTCGCACTACAACCTTCACCATCTGAAAAAAATAAAACAAAGAACACAACAATAGTCTCCAGTCCTTTCCTCTGACAACAAATCATAGACTTCACTAGCCCTACCTACAATTTAACCTGTAAGTGTATGGTCCAAAAATATTGTGGCCATCTCATCTGTTTAGCTATTTTCTTAAAAGCACCAAAGAATGTCTCAGCATCTTTCTCATTCAATTTTCCCATCGATAACAATATTCATCCGCTGTCTGCTCTAACATTTTGGTTGCTGCTGCCTGTTTGCGAAGTTGCAAGTCTCTTGCTCTCTCTACTCTCCATTTTCACCCTTCCCTCTAATGCGGCTTTCTCCATTACCCTTTTAAAGCACTTATTTTCTCATTCCCATTGAAATGCTCTCTCCCGTTCTGTTTCCTGCATCTTTAAATTCTTAATTTCTACATCCCTTTGTCATTCAATCTTTGCCAATTTAATTTACTGCTTTCTCAAAATTTTGGGACTGGCTAACCCCTCTTGTATATTTAAATGTGTAACTATGCTTTCAATTATCTCAGCCTTCCTAACTTCTGTTAATAAGACTACTTCCAATTTATCTGCCATTTCCCTATATTTGGTTTTCAGCGCACTTTTCAAATTTGCTACGGCTACAGTGCCCAAGGCCACATAGATTTGAGCTATATCAAGAGCCATTTTCTACACCCTTCTTACTTGACATAACACCTTCTTACTTGGTCCCACTTGTTTCTCAATCTCAAAGATCCCCAGACTCGAGCTCCCAATGTTCTGTCACGAAGCACGCTCTTGTTATCTACAAGAGTATCTCAACTTGGAACACTGGATTGTAGGGGTGTATAGTTTTGTTTTGTTCTGAGGAGACAAGTGAAACTCCAGTGAAAATAAACAGCCCATTGTCATGTAACAAAGATGATTTATTCAAATAAAGTAAAGACAAGTACACATAAACAGGACCACTCTACTCAGACAACTACAATATATGAATTATTAAACACACACACAGCTTCTGTGAAACGCACCCTTTATTCCAAAATATAGCTACAATACCTGAACTCCATAAGAATAGCAATGTCAACTGGTCTTTTAGTTCTCATATTAATGCACTAAAAAGCTATACTGACATTCATGAACTATATTCTACCTTTGGGAGATTTCAAAATTGAAAAATGTCATTTTGTGGCTGAAATATTGCTGAAAAATTATTAAATTATGTTCTAACTTAATTGATGAATGCTTTGATCTTATTTTGTTGCAAAGTCATGGGCGCATCATTGCGAACGAAGTGAAGTATAAATCTCCTGCTGATCTGCTGGTACCCATTTTGCACTGTCTCCAAGGTCAAGCATTAATCCTGATGTTTCATTTCAGTTTCAATTTAATTTGAGTACAATCTACATCCAAAAAACTCTTATGTCTCAAATATTGAAACCTGCACACAGTTAATTAGTAAGCAAGGAACTCCGGCTCATATTTTAGCTGAAATAAAACTGATTTATTAACTATGCAATGCAATGATTTATGGCTTTCCCCTCGCCACTATGTCATTTGTTGGCCAGACACTTGTCCATATTCAATGTAGGAATTTTCCATCAGCAAACAAAAGTATGGTATCTTATTTGACATGAGAGAGAACATTATTGGCATGTTATTCTAGTTATATTCATACAACTCTGAAATGAATTTTGGTGCACCATTTCCAGAGACCTGAGGCATATTCCACTTACCATCTCAAATATAGAAAGGGTAAGTACAGTAATAAATTAACTAAAATAAACAATTTGCCAGTCATCTAACCAAAATCACATTTTTACTGTTACCAGATTCCACTACCCTTGAGATGCAAGCATTCAATTTGTTTTCTGACCCACAAAAAGACCTCTAACTTTTAAGAAGAGATTCAAAGTTTCAGTTAATAGTTGAAAGAATGACACATGGATTTCACATTTAAAATGTTGACTGTAACTGATGACTAGAAGTACTATTGACTAAATACTGTTTTCTTTTTGTCAGCAACTTACACTTTAAATTACATAGAAGAATATTTCCTTTTCCTACTTATCACCCATCACACTCTTCACTGAATTACAGTCCTTATAACAAATAGTCCACTGTTGCTCCTAGCTTCCAAAGTGTTCCTAAATGCCTACTTTGCCAAATAATAACTTTGAGTGACCATTTCCAGGTGCTTTTCGTGGTTTTCAGAGAGTTTCTTAAATCCACCTCCAGCAGTGAAGCCTACTCCATTGATTCATTTTCCTCTTGGCCGTGCCAGAATAAATCTTCCCGAATTCCTAGTAAGCTACAGGCTGCAGGGTGAATCTGTTCGACTAGGGACTATCTTTTTTCATCTCGCGATGGTAGCTCCAAAATGTAGGCCTTTTTTCTGCACTGACCATCATCTTCCTGTGTTATTCATTGATTTGTTGGGAAGCCTGTAACCTCATCTCAGAAATGGTTTCTTCTGCCCTCCACCCCATGGCAATGTGAAACACATTAGCATTTCTAGCTAGATACAAGGTTTATTAGCTACACTCAATCCCAACTCCCTTTCTTCTTGAAAGTAAATGGACAACTGTTTACAACCAGGTACCTTCAACACCTTTCTGGGACTTTGGGAGACTCATCGTCTACTCATTGCAAATTCATAGACTGCTGCCATTGTCTCCCAGCATAAATATACTGCACCACCTTCTCATTAAAACAATCTAATCTTCCCTTTGATATCGAACAATCAATCCACCAGGCTGACTGCCAGGCAAACTGTGGAATAGCTCACATGATCCCCCTTCATTTATCCTAAATTTTAAACTACTATTCCAAAATATAATTTTATAACATAATCTCAGAATATAATGTCCTAATTGTAACCTTTTCCATAAGCAAATTGCTTACTAATAGTATTAATGAAGTAGCATTTGGTAGATTTTAGTGTCAAAATGTATAAAGCACAGCTAAGAAATAATACAATATTACAAAAACTGGTAAAAAAAGAAATTGCTGCATGGTTTCTTTGTAAATGCAGCAGGAAAATAATAGAAAGTTAGTATCTAGGAAACCGAAATTAATAACTGGAAAGTACACAGGTCAGGCAACACCTATGGAGAGAAAAACAGAGGGGGAAGTTTTATGGAGTCGGCAAGAACAGGAAACATGGTGTGCAAGGTGATTGAATTTGGTGGGAGCTGAAATGTTGATTTTCCGACAGGGGGTTGTGATGCAGTATTTAGGTCAGTGGTGTGTGTGTTGTGTCTCAGGCCTCATGATGTCCTGTAGTGAGTTGTAATATATTTGCATGCCATGAATAATCAAAAGTATAAAACCTATTATGTCCTACATCAAGATAGATTCAGTGTGCAGCACGGTGACGCAGTAGTTAGCACTGCTGCCTCACGGTGCCGAGGTCCCAGGTTCAATCCTGGCTCTGGGTCACTGTTTGTGTGGAGTTTGCACATTCTCCCCGTGTTTGCGTGGGTTTCACGCCCACAACTCAATGATATGCAGGATAGGTGGATTGGCCACACTAAATTGCCCCTTAATTGGAGAAAATGAATTGGGTACTCTATATGTATTTTTTAAAAAGATGAATTCAGTGGTGCATGTGAATCTTATAGCACCAAGTTCGCATTGATTTGTAGGTGGTGTACAACAGTTGGATTTATGAAGTTATGTCTGAGGTCAACAGTTTTCCTGGTTGAACCCTGCTGCTCAAGGGAGGGGAGCAGGAGATTGGCAGCTTACATGAAGGCTTAGAGCCAGCAAGGGTGAGTCAGTAATAATGGGGGAGGAATTGAAGAAAAGAAGTGGGATCTAAGGGAGGACAGAGGTTGGGGTCAGGGGCATGAGGAGCAGAAGAGGGAGGAGCCTGGTGTCCAGGATGTGGTGGTGACAATTAGTCAAAGTAAGAAAATCGGGAGCCTAAAGGTTGACAGCTGTGCTGTCCACATATGGGCCCAACTCAGGGTGCACCTGCATCATTTCAATTAACCCTGCTGAGAGTTGAACTCAGATAATGTCCTTTACAATGGATAGAAGAGAGCAGCAGCTCTTATGGTTGCACAATGTTCAGCGCCATTTCCATCACATTAGATATTGAAGCAGTCTTTCTCCATATGCAGCAAGACCTGGACAATGTTCAGACTTTGACTGATAATAACAACAGAGAATCTAACCATATTTTCATAAGGACACGGGGGTCCACATAAATCAAAAACTGTGATACATTTACAAGTATGGTATGTACACTTCCTGGTAGGTCCCAACTGGGTCTCTTTCTGGTTGGTGCTTTACTGGCCAACCTTTTATCGAATGCTAAATGGAGTTCCCCCGGCCCTTAGTATTCTGCGAAAACCACGCAGAAGATGACCATTTCCACCCCGTAAGTCCCGTGCGGGGCATTACACATCTCCCTTTGATGTTCAATGGCATTACCATCACAGATTCCCTCACTATCAACATCCTGGACATTGCCATTAGCTGTAGTATACTTTTAAAGAAGAGCAGCATGCTATCACTAGCGTCATGTGATCCAGACTCTGTTTCACTTTTGCCTGTAAGCAGAGCACAGCATACACACATCTACCGCTGATGTGTTCAAAATTTATACCTTTGTACAAATGTTTTCATGTGCCTAGTTGAAATAAATGAATCGACAACATGCTAACACAATCTCTTATGAGTGAATGGTGCCTTTATGTCAATATAAAAACATAACACCATTGACCAGAAACTGAACTGGACCAGCTATATAATTACTGTGGCTACAAGAACAAGTCAGAAACTGGGAATCATCTCCTGACTCCCCAAAACCTGGTAACCATCTACAAGGCACAATTTAGGGGTGTGATGGAATACTCTCCACTTGTCTGGTCTGAGTGCAGCTTCAACAACACTCAAAAAGCTCCACAGCACCCAGGACAAAGCAGCCTGCCTGACTGGCAGCCCATCCACCACCTGCAATGTTCATTCCCCACACCAGAGGCAGAGTGGAAGCAGTATGTACCATGTACAAGATGCACTTCAGCAACTCTCCAAGCTGCCTTTAATAGCACTTTCCAAACCCATGATCTCTACCACCTAGTAGGACAAAGACAGCAGCTGCGAGGGAACACCTGCAATTTCCCCTCCAAGTCACACACCATTCCAACCTGTAACTATATCATTGTTCCTTCACTGCCACTAGGTCAAAATCCTGGAACTATCTTCCTAACAGCACTGTTTGTGCTCCTACACCACATAGACTGCAGTAGTTCAAGAAGGCAGCTCACACTGACCTTCTCAAGGACCATTAGAGATGGATAAAAATGCTAACCTTAACACTGATGCCCACATCCCACGAACAAATGAAAAAAAGGTGAGCCTGCAAGTTCAACCATATTCCCACAGAATGGAGTGTTACAACGGTGGACACTAACATGAACATTCAATAAAGAGTGTATGCAAAAGCATATAATCATTTCTTCCATAATAAAGAGGTGTCCCCAAGTACCCTGCAACCATCAGTGTGTTCCAACCATGAGGCGTACCAGTCCATTTAGCTCTCTGACGAAGCTAGTTTCAACAAATAATGACGATGCACACACAAATAAAACCAATGTAATGTGAAATATTTACATGTGACATTTAAATTTGAAGAACACCTGAACCACCTTTGCGCTTCCTATAAATCTTCTGTTAATGGCAATTGAGTTGTGCAGGCAAGATATGGCCTGTTTGTCCAGTGGGCTCTCTTAGAGCCCATCCATACCTGCTGCATTGTGAGTTGATAACAGGTTGCACTGCTGAAAAGATTCTCTCACTGCATGATGGCATGCGTCTCCCAAGCATGCAGCCATCACTTTAACTTTAAATTGTTATTGCGTGAGAACCAGAGAATTGAAGTTGCGTTTACTTCCGGTTCTATCATCAGGAATGGTGTGCCAGAAATAACATTTTGTCAAAAAATAACATTTCAGGTCCTTTGACCTTTCATCGGAGCTGCTAAGTGTTTCCATCATTTTTCTGTTATTCTTTCAGATTTTCAGCATTCACAGTACTTTCTAATTGCTGTCAACAATAATAGTTGTTGTTCATATTTGAGATGGCCCAGAAGTAGCCTACACTTGAGTTATTGAAAGGTCCATTTTTATTATAGACATTGACAAATGAGTTGAACTTAGGTGTAGAGAATGCAGTCTTGAAATTTGCTGATAATGGACATGCGGGAGGGGGTAGTTTACTAAACTTCAAGGAATACTGTAAATAAATTCATAATCAGCAAGATATTAACAGGTTAAAATAACGGATTGGGATACATATAATTGACTGGGCAAGTGCAAGTGATATATTTGGGAGGAAAAACAGAAAATGGGAGTATGCATTCCTTTTTTAAAATAATTTTAGAGTACCCTATTCATTTTTTCCAATTACGGGACAATTTAGCGTAGCCAATCCACCTACCCTGCACATCTTTTGGGTTGTGGGGGCGAAACCCATGCAAACACGGGGAGAATGTGCAAACTCCACACGGACAGTGACCCAGAGCCGGGATCAAAGTTGGGAACTTGGCGCCGTGAGGCAGCAATGCTAACCACTGTGCTACCGTGCTGCCCCGGGAGTATGCATTCCTGGAGTGGATAAAGCCGTTAAAGCCATGAAAACAAAGCCAACATGACTTGACATTTTTATACATAGGGGATCTCTTTCAACTCCATCAAAATGTTTTGACATTTTTAAACATTTATATTGGGCAGTCTTTTCTTTCTAGGAGAAAATAAATACTGTTTATCTTTTGTAATAAATAAAGCATAGCATTTCTTGTATTCCTGTTGTTATAATTATGAAATGACAATGACAGCAGCCTGTGAGCTAACACTGGATAGGCCATCAAGACCTGCATTGTTACATTTGGCGACTTGTGTGTTTGTATTCCTGATCTAAAGTCAAAATCATGAATATAAATTGTGGTCAGAGGTCCCAGCACTGATTCCTTGTGGAACCCTGATTTCTACCTTTTCCACTTTTGAGAGCTACCTTTTACTCCTCTCTGTTTTCTGTTTTGCAGTCAGCAAGCTACTACAGCCATTCTACTACCTGCATTCTCTGACCTCACGTGTTTGTTTGTTTTTGTGGCAGTTCCCGAAAGCGTTATGGAAATCTGGATAAATTACATCTGTTGCTTTATTGTTAACTATTCTCCATTACATTTTTAAAGAATTTAGTGACATTGGGCAAGCAAAACATTCTCTTTTGGGCTTCATGTTGACTATTTATTTTATTTCTGGATGTTTTTCTATTTTGTCCTTGAATACCATTATTTTGCTGATCGCTGATGTTAAGGTGACTGGTCAATATTTTTCTTGATGTAATACATTCTGATCTGAACAGGAAGAGGAACCTGGGCAGTACATTCATCTGCAGACAGGGAGAGTGGGAGTGTGTTCCATCTCTGCAGGACCTTTTTTACTTCCCCAATCAGGCTGGTCAGGTTCTAGTTGTGGATCCTTTTCCAGTCATGAGCGATGTGGATCCCCAGTTAGCGGAATTTGTGTCGGGCCTGTTTAAATGACATTCTCTCTAGCTCTGCCCCTCTCTCTTGCGGGTTCACCGGGAAAATCTCGCTTTTACTCAGGTTAAGTTTGTAGCCCAAGAAGGCTACAAACTCTTTCAAGAGCGCCATGATTCCTTCCATGCTGCTTTGCAGGTCCGAGATGTAGAGGAGCACGTCATCTGCATAGAGCAAGTCTTTGTGCTCTCTGTCTCCTCTCCTTCCAATTATTTTCCCCCCAAAATGTGATCGCCAGTGATTCTATCGCTACGGCGAACAGCAGTGGAGGCAACAGGTATCTCTGCCTTCTGCCTCTGTGCAGCTGTAAGTACTTAGAGTTGGTGGTATTTGTTCATACGCTCGCTGTGGTACCTCTATGAGGTACTCCCATTCGACTCTGTTGAAGGCCTTTTCTGCGTCCAGGGAGACGATCACGTTAGGTGTTCTCTTCCCGGGTGGGTCATGATCACGTTCAGCAGGTGCCTGATGTTCGATGTTAGCTGTCTACCCTTGACAAGGCCTGATTGGTTTTCTGCAACCACCAGATATGCAGTCCTCCAGCCTTTTGGCTCGGACCTTGGCTAATATATTCACTTCAGCATTTAGCAGCGAGATGGGTCTGTAGGACCCGCATTTTGTTGGTCTTTGTCTATTTTAGGTATCAGCAAGATTAAGGCTTGTGCTAGTGTAGGCAGCAGGGTGCCCCTCGCCAGTGAGTCTGTAAACATCTCCCGCAGAGGCCAGTGCTGTCGCAAATCATTTGTAGATGTTAGTCGTGAAATCGTCCGGCCCCGGTGTCTTCCCCACCTACTATCTCTCCCAGTTCTAGCGGTGCTTCCAGGCCACATCTCCTATCTTCCCCCACGACTGGCATGTCCAGTCCATCACGGAACTGCTTCATCGGAGGTGTATAGCTCCCGGTAGAAAGTCCCAAATGCTTTGTTGATCTTGTCCGGTTCTGCTACTAATTTGTCTCTGCTGTCCCTGATCTGTGCTATTTCCCTCGAGGCTGCCTGTTTTCTCAGCTGATGAGTCAGCATGCGTCTGACATTTGTCTCCGTGCTCGTACAGCGTCCTCCGTATCAGGCAGAGTTGGTGCATTGCTTTCCTTGTGTAGAGCAGGTCAAAGTCCCTTTGTAGCTTTTTCCTTTTCATCAGGAGCTCGACAGTCGGAGCCTCAGAGTATCACTAGTCCACTTCTAATACGGAATCGGCTAGCTGTTATCTAGCCATCCTTACTTCCCTATCTTTCCGTGCTTTATAAGTGATAATTTCACCCCTGATCACAGCCATCAGCGCCACCCAGAATGTGGAGGATGAGACCTCCCCATTATGGTTATTAGTAATATACTCGTCTATGGCCTGTGACATTTTCTCACAGAAAGCCTTAACGGCGAGGAGGGCCGTGTCCAACCTCCATGGGGGGCGTTGGGCACGGCTGTCTCCAATCTCACATACATTTTATACGGAGCATAGTCGGAGATTAAAATCGCAGAATATTCCGCAATTACTAGCCCTGGAAGAATGGAAGAAGGACCAAAGAAGTGGATCCATGAATATACATTGTGTACTTGGGAGAAGAAGGAGAATTCCTTCTCTCCTGGGTGGGTGAACCGCCATGGGTTCCCAGCCCCCGGAGCGTACACATTCACCAGGACTAGTGGTGCCTCGTCCAGGATACCGCTGACCATGACGGACCCCCTAGGTCCGTAACCATCACAGTTGCAGTAAACACCATCCTCTTATTTTGCAGTATGGCTTACCCCCCTGGCCCTCGTCCCATAGCAGGAATTATCAGTCTGTCCCACCCAGCTCTCCCTTACCCGAAGTTGGTCCTTCTCCCTCAGGTGTATCTCTTGGAGGAAGACTATGTCAGATTTTAAACTTTTCAGGTGGGCGAAGACTCTGGATCTTTTCATTGGGCCGTTAAGTCTCCTGGCTTTACAGGTGACTATCCCGATCGGGTTTGTTTTTCCCCCGCTCCTGCGGAACCAACCATAATTAGCTGGCGATCGCGCATCTGCACTCTGGGGTTTCCAATGTTGGGGGGGTCCAAATTTGTCCTGGTCGCCATTCTTCCCATGAGTCTGGGTCCCTGCACTCCGGGGTTCCCCTTTGTCTAGGGGCCACCCAACATGGCTGCCAACTGTGAGTACGCCATGTGGGTGAGCCCTGCACTCCGGGGTTTCTTTTGTTCAGGGACCATCCAACGTGGTTGCTTGCGGTGCCATGTTGTTCCAAGTCACCACATGTGCCCTTGCTCCCTCTTTTCCAGTGTTCCCCTTGTGGTGTTTTCTCCTCCCCCCTTCATCTTCCTTGCCCCCCTCCCTGCAGCTGTCCCTCCCCCTCCCTTCCCTCTGTTTCTTCCCCTAGTTGTCCGATTTCTGCACCCACCCCCCCCTCCCCTTGCCAGGCTCTTTTCCCCTTGCAAGAGATGTGCTGCGACCTCTCTCTCCATCACGCTTGCCGTTGCTAGCTTCTCCACTTGTGTGGTGGCCCCCCTCCTGGGGCTAGTTGTGCAGCCTGCCGTCGCCCATTCCCTGAGCTTCTTGTTTACAGTTCCCCTCACCTTCTCTTGCGCTCGGCTGCAATCGCTCATTCCGTCTTCTCTTTCCTCCCTTGTCCCCAGAATGAGGGACTACAAACCCACGCAAAGTGTTCAGCATGGTGGTTCACAGTTGGCAATTCAGAAAGTAGAAGCCTCTTCTGATGAGCCCTTCATCACTGTCCCTGCTGCCATTTCTGTAGTCCATTCTCTGAGACAAACTTGTCCGCATCTGCCGGGGCCGTGAGCTTGGCTAGGTACAGCATCCCAAACTTTACGCCACTCTTGTACAGCGCAGCCTTCACCCTGTTGAATTCTGCCCGGCGCTTGGCCAAGTCAGCCTCAATGTCCTGGTAGATCCGAATCTGGTGACCTTCCCAGTTACAGTTCTTAGTTTGTCTCACCCAGCACAGGATTCATTCCCGGTGGTGGTACCAGTGCATTTTGGCGATTATCGCCCTCAGCTGTGCCCCGGCTTTGGGCTTTGGGCCAAGCGGCCGGTGTGCTCTGTCAATTTCTGGTGTGTTGGGGAAGCTATCCCTTCCTACCAGGTTGCCCAGCATTTGGGCCACATAGTCCGTGGAGTTCCTACCTTCGATCCCCTCCGGGAGGTCCACGATCTGTAGGATTTAGCGCCTCAACAGGTTCTCTTGATCTTTGATTTTCCCCTTCAGGCTCCCCTGTGTCGCGACCAGCCTTGCCACCTCTTTCTCTGGGGAGATAATCCAGTCACTCTGGTCTGTTGTGGCTTTTTCCAGCTCACTTAATAGTATTTTCTTGAACCACCAGTCACCTCTCCGCCTTGGTCGCCAGAGCTTCCACAACCGCACCCTTGAGCACAGTTTGAATATCTGTTTTGTCTGTTCCCGATGTTATCTCAGTTCTCTTGAGAGAAACATCCTCCACTCTTCCCCTGGTGTGGGGGGCTCCTTGCACGGTGGGCTGGTCCTTCTTACTCTGGTGAGGCCAGAGCTTCACCGCTTTGTGCGTTGGCCACCTCGCCCGTTTGTTTCTCTAGGCTTTTTCTGCTCCTGGTTTCCATGTGGCCTCTGGAAATGAAAATGAAATGAAAATCACTTATTGTCACAAGTAGGCTTCAAATGAAGTTACTGTGAAAAGCCCCTAGTCGCCACATTCCGGCGCCTGTTCGGGGAGGCTGGTACGGGAATCAAACCGTGCTGCTGGCCTGCCTTGGTCTGCTTTAAAAGCCAGCTATTTAGCCGAGTGTGCTAAACCAGCCCCTGCTGTTGCTGGTAGTGGTGTGAGGATGTTTTTCCTGTGTGTTAGCGGGCTATTTCGGGTGAAAAGAGCTTATTTTCAGGTTTGTGGGAGGAGAGCCACCTGATGTGCAACTTCTCAGCACATCCTCATCAGCAGAAGTCGACACATTGCTGTTTAGAGATTGCAGTGAGCAAATAGGTTGCCACTTTTCCCATATTACAACAATGGCTTTACTTCAAAACCATTCAATTGGCTGTAATGCACTTTGAAATATCCCAAAGTGATGAAAAACACCAGTTGCAAGCCTTTTCTTAGTTCGGCTTTTTTTTTAGCAATCTAACCAAAACAAGACAGCAAATTTAGGAACAATGCATGCACACAATATTATTAGCTGTGAGTTTTAATCCATTCCAGACTGTTAATGTCGAAACTACATAGCTTGTCCACCATACCACCATATTCAAGTCAATATGCAGCGATTTTGGAGCGAATTGTCTTAAACAAGCTAATGAGCTCAAAAATATGCAGGAAGAAAAAAAATACCCCAAGCTAATTAATTGACCATGACTCTGCAATTGTATCGTTAGATGCCTCATTCTGACTGGCTCAGTTAGGTCCCCTGAGCTTGTTCCCTATCATGGAATTATCAGCATTCAAGTTTAAATTTAATATAGATATGAAAAGAAAGAAACATTCATTAATTGTAGCTCAGGGAGAGCTCTGTTCACTGGTGTGCTAGATTTTCAGCATTTTCTGTTTTCACTTTTTGTCTAACTAGTGCAATTTTAAACAAAAAGATTGTGAAAATGCCATTGCCGACATTATCATTTTAAAGGGTCATTTGTTTAGCTCAACAAGTGTGTCGCCTACATTTCTGTAGGACAGTTTTGGTCTCTGCATTTAATCAGCCCTGCAATACAAGCAGTAGAATCAGGCACAGAGCAATATGCTGTGTTGTTTTACAATAATGCTGGGTTAAAAAAACACTTCCTGGTCTTTCACAAGCACTGTTAATAAGACCTCCTCGAGGGTAATTCGGGATGGACAATAAAGTGCTGGCCTCCCCAGAGAAGTCTACATCCCTTGAATGAATAATAAAAAAGACGAGCACAACATCTACCTATTTGCTGTAAACCCAGTTTCCCAAATGTTACTTGCATATTTCAGAATTGTTTTTGACAGCACAATGCCATTCTGTTTCTGAATTCCCTACAACATAGAGTTTTGGACATGCAGGACAATGCAAAGTTCAAATACAAATGCTATCATAAATCAACCAGCCTGTTTAAATACCCAATCACATCACAGTTTCCATGGCAAATTTTCTATCTTGGTCATAAAATGCTTTGCAACATTAAAATGCAGCTGTGTTGCCCTATTGTGAAAAAAGGGACCAATTTACAACCACATTTATCAGAATCCTGTGTGTGGTGAGCTTTTTCAGGGTTACAAATCCTTCACATTCATATCCGAATGAGAAGCAAAAGACTTAATTTCCAGTTAATATACACAATGGTTGGACTTTGGAGTACAAGAGTTCACAGGAAGGATTAGATTGTAGTATATCCATCAGCTGATAAAACAACACTTGCCTTTAAACAGTGATGTTTCTTGAAAGGGAGAGGAGCATTGAACAATAGCTTTCATGCAGCAGCTGTGACTTGGTTTCCATATTTTGATAAAAGTAATTTCATTGAACAATACCGCAAAAAAGGTTAATAAACAGAATCATATCAATTTTAGAAATTATGTGTCGCATCTTCTGTGGAGTGGCAATCATCATCGGGTTCTTTATTTACTTACCCTACACTGGAGCTCCAGATTTCTCATGTGCACTTCCAACCCAGGCCTCTTGAGAAATATGCAGCATAACGGAGTCCTTCCCTCAGAGTTTTGTAGCATCCGGGAAGCAAAGCCGCTCTCCTTTTTTCCTGCACTATCTGCCGTATTCCAGTAGGTTCAAACGTCCCAAAGCCACTTTGACGTGTGGGGAGAGAAGGCAAGTATGCAAGGTAAGTGGTTCAGGGGCAGGTTAGGTCAGAGTGTAGATCTGGTTTGGCAGGGTAGTCACAGGTTGGGAGTTTGGGAGCAGTAAGGTGGTTTGGAAATGGGGTTAGTTGGGGATGGGGGATGTAATCGGGTGGGGCCGGTCCAAGACTGGGGGTTCCATTGGGTGGTGAGGGATAATCAAGGGTGTAGTTACAGGATAGTCAAACATCCCTGAAGAAGTCAAACATTCCCACGGACTCATTGGACACCTTGTGACCAACCAAAGTGGAGATGGCTCATCTGGGAAAGCACATTGACAGACATTGACAGGATTGTGCAGAGACAAAGTCAAGATGTGGAGAGAGAGAATCCACAAACCTCCAAACAACCCACCTACTCAAACCTTCAAGCCTCACCCGCCCCACATGGCAGAGCCTGCAGATTGCACATTAGACTTAACAGTCACCTCAGAACCACTTGAACCCGAATGGAAGCAAATCATTATCGATCTCAAGGGACTGCCCAGGAAGAAGAATGAAGAAACTTAGACCCATGGCATATCATCACAATCCTAAATTATTTTTAGCTTGATTTGTTAAGTTGGTGCAAAAGGGAGTTTCTGATCATTACACGTGAAAATATCCCTTGCATGGATCTAGTTTTGAACATGGTTGTCATTTTGACCTGCTAATCTTTCTGTGTTCCTTTAAGAGAATTGTTCTAAATAGAGAAATCTAAGTCATTATAGCTCATTCCAAACTGCTCAGGACAATTAAAAGACTGTTGCAACTATGTGTGGTGATATCATGGTGGTGTTGTAATTCACTGACTGACCACTAGGAGTCTCATTAGTATATAAGTGAATGTTAGAGTCAGGTGATCTCAGACTGACTGAAGGGCTGGAAGAGAGAGGTTGATTGTGCATGTTAATACTGTTATTCATCTGTTTAGTATATAATGGACCCACAGTTAATATTAATAAATCATTTATGCCTTTATCTCCAAGTGCTCTTGTGATATAAATCAGGCCATCCGACAAGAATATTACCAGGGCTGGATGGTATAAAACACTGCAAATATCCTGGGTGGGATTCTCCGAGCCTCCGCGTTGAAATCCTGATCATCATGTGGCCGGAGAATGGGGACGAAATCTGGCGCAACGCCGCTCCTGCGTGAATCGCGTGCGCGATCTACGCAGCACGGGTAGGAGGCCATTGAAAGAGTCCCCCGCGGCGATTCTCCAAGTGTAACTGGCCAAGGACCCAACAGCGTGGTTCTCTCATGGTCCCACCCATCGAGGACTCGGCGTGGTAGATGCGGACTCAGTCCATGGCCGCCCTAGTGGGGGGCCAGGGGGACCCTTCACTGGGGGGGGGACTCACAGACGGCCAGGCTATCGATCGGGGGCCACTGATCGGCGGGCGTGCATGATCTCGGGCTGGGGAGGGGCCTATCTTTTTGGTGCCGGTCCGCAGTGTGGGTCTGCCATGTTGCGCGGTGCGGCCGATGCAGGCCGCCGCCATGCGCATGCACGGATCCCCGACCGGAAGTGCAGGGCCCTGTATCGGCAGCCGGAGCTGCGAAGACTACTACAGGGCCTTGCTAGCCCTCTCGAGGTGGGAGAATCACTCTGAGCTTTCTTCAGGAAAGTCCAGAATGAAATGCCCGCGTTGTCACGCTGGAGTGGGGTCATAGCGCCATTATTGGAGAATCCCAGCCCCTGTCTTTTTCAGGATACACAGTATTATTACTGTATTGGGCATATTAATTTTTAAACAGTACATCTGTATACATTGGAAGATGATTTTGAGAGATTAACAACTGATTTGAAAATTCTCAGTCAGAAAAATCAGCGGTAAATTATTAACATTGCTATTTTAGAGATTATTTTGTATTCGTAACAAGTCATAATACAATATAGTATTAGATACAATATACCACATATATGTGCACAATGAACAATTTGATAGGTTGATCTATTGGTTTTGTAATATGATGTACCTTGGTGTCTGTTATTGTGTTAGTCATGGTAAGTCAAATCAAGTCCATTTTGTAACAAGGATAAGACTGCTGCACCATGTATTGCCATTAAAGCCATAAAATCTAATTGTTACCAAATAAATCGAACCTTCCTGGCCAAAGGCCTCATACTTTGAAAAATGTACCTGTTAAAATAACGCATAACATGGGAAGCATGGCTCTAGCTAGTGAGTGGCACATTGATGATCTATTAACTACTG
Organism: Scyliorhinus torazame; assembly: GCF_047496885.1. Lineage (NCBI taxonomy): Eukaryota > Metazoa > Chordata > Chondrichthyes > Carcharhiniformes > Scyliorhinidae > Scyliorhinus > Scyliorhinus torazame. Next base: position 91,578,635 of record NC_092714.1, on the reverse strand, counting down.
CCTGTCATGTGGCCTCAAAAGTAGCATCAGAGAACTTTACATAAGAACATAACTTCTAAGAGCGGGAGCAGGCAATTCAGCCTCTCGAGTCTCCTCCACCATTCAGTACGATTATGGCTGATCTCCCTAATGTTCCTTGATATTCTCTCAGCACTTGTTTCAACTATTTGGCGGTATCAAAGATTGCCCAATATCTAATCCCTGATAGGGTTCCAGCCAATGATAGCTGCAAGCCTTTCTGATTAAAATGATCAAGCATCTCGAATATTGAGACTTGAATGTATGGCCCAAATATTGGCTTGGGAAAAATTAGTTTTGATTCATGGGGCCCTGGCACCAGTACTGGGGAAAACTGTCCATTGGGTGGGTCTTTACCTGAACTGAGCTGCAACCAGTGCCCTGGTGAATGACAAAACTCGGGGCACAGAGAGAACTTTAAACTAAGCAGTTGGTTGGGGGGGAAGTAGGGGAAAAGGTTCAAATGAAGGGTTATTTCAAAAGTTGAATAGAAAGGACAAAGCAATAGTGTAGGGTAGTAGTATATAGGTAATGGTGACCAGAATGTGACAAGTAGGGACAGAGATACAAACATAACAGTGTATCACAACTACAGTCAGAGTATGGGAAAATGGCTTTAAACTAGCAGGGTGGTGGGGTGGGACAGGGTTTGGGTGAAGTTGTCCAAACCAGTCCAAAAATAAAGCTGGAGGCAATTTGAAATGAAAAAATGAAATGAAAATCGCTTATGGTCACAAGTAGGCTTCAAATGAAGTTACTGTGAAAAGCCCCTAGTCGCCACAGTCTGGCGCCTGATCGGGGAGGCTGGTATGGGAATTGAACCCGTGCGACTGGCCTGCCTTGGTCTGCTTTAAAAGCCAGCTATTTAGCCCTGTGTTAAACCAGCCCGTCAGTGAAAATAGGCTGAATGGGACTCAGAAGGAAACAAAGTTTCACAGTAATCGTCCATCATAGAGTAATCTGAATGCACAGAGCATTTGAAATACTATAAGTATACAAGTTTCACAAATAGAAATAGAAATACATCAAATCACCATTACAGGTGCATTGGTACATAAAATGGGAAATAAATATTCCAGGGAAAACAAAGTTTCGAAAAGACAGGCAAATGAAGAAAGATAATAAAGGATAACAGAAGAGCATTTGTGAGAAAGGATCTTGTCTCAGAAAATCAGGAAATAGCATTAGTATGACTGGAATTTAGGACGAGCAAGCTTCAGAAAATGTTGGTGGGAGTAACTTATAGGCCTTCTAACAGTGCCTAAATCATTGAACAGACCATTGGCCAAGAAATTATTGAAGCCTATAACAAAGGCAATGGAATAGTAGTTGCCTGGACACTCAGCCAAGCCTCATTAAGCTTGGCTGAGCGCCCAGACAATCCTTATTCCAGCTGAAACAGCTGTGCCACCGTAAAAACATTGTTTGATTGACAGGTCAGGCTCTCTGATCTCTGCTGTCAATTTTACAATGTTTTACAGAAATAAATTGGATTCAATGTGTTTTTTATTATTGACATGTAAATGGTCTGCATGATTGACACACATTTATTAGTTCAAAGTAAAATGGCTTTTTTTCAACATTGGAGCAAGTAATGAATCAATTACACAAAGTACTATCACTATAGGGTTCATTGGTTCTGGATAATATATAGTAATGGACAAGGAAGTGCCATGGCTTGGTATGGAGGCATGAGGGGCCATAAGAGCTGTGTAGAAGGGTAGAACCTGCCATGGGCATGAAGAGCCATTGCAGTTCAGTGGAAGGACTGAACTTGAGAGGTCATGAGGGTCTATTAGAGTGAGTGGGTTGGGGGCATCTGGTGACATGGATGGAGCAAAGGAAGTTTTTGAAGGGTGAAGGTTGTGAAGGGTAAGGACTGAAAGGCCTATAGGACCCTCTGATAGTGCCAACAAAGGTCCATCACCCTGCAGTGATGTTACAGACCTTGGGAGGGTGGAACACCCGAGTCGGGAGGGGGTGGGGGGGTGGGGGGGGGAGGTGTTGGGTTGGGTTGAGGGTCGGGGAATGGGGGAGGAAAGGAAGTGATTGGGGGGATGGAGGGGAATGGGGGAAAAGGAGTGGAATGGGGAAATGGTGGGGGAGAGGATGACCTGGGTGGGGGTGGACAAAGCCTTGTCCTATGAGATGCGGGTGAGGATGAGGGCCGAAGACGGTGGTCGCATAAATTTGAACGTTCAGGGAGTGGAACACCTTCCTGTTAATGAAGGGCACTCCCTGATGCCCCGTTGCATGCAAGGCAACATACATTCCATCAATTACCCCCTGAACCTGAGGCATCCCTGCGATGATGGAAAATCCTGTAGCCTGGGCATCTTGGTGGGCTTGGTCCAGCTTAAAGTTGATATAGGCAGTTGAGCGGGCATACAGGGAATCCGTGACCTCACAGATGCACTTGTGGGCTGTAGCTTGTTACAAGCCACACAAGTCCCCGCTCAAGCACTGGAATGAACCTGTGGCAATGTTCAGGGATGTAGTAACCTTCTCGGCACTGGGAGCAGGTGTCGTCCTCCCCCATGGGGTGACAGCACTGCGAGACGGATTCTCCTGTGACACATGCTGTCTGTAATTTCCTTGAAAGACCAACAATGCTGTACACCTTGGGTCATCGCTGGTGTCCCCCTTTGGGTCCCTCCTTGGCCTGATGCAGCCCTCTCAAACATGAGTGTCATCTCCAGCATGCATCAACGCTGCTGCCTTCTTCGGTGTCTGGCCACCTGGGATGTCACCAGCACCACGAGGGCATCCTTTGCGGGATCGACACTAGCATCCATTTTGGTATCTGTAAGGAATTGGAGAAGTAGACAGGCCGACAACCTCCACAAAGTCATCAGGGATGCCAAAAGACAATATCAGACCAAGCTAGAATCACAGACTAGCCTTAAAGACTCTTATTGTGACAAGGTTTAAACAACATAACGGGCTACAAAGTGAAGCCAAGCAGAATCATCGGCAGCAGAGCACCCCTCCCTGATGAACTCAATGCATTCTATGCTCGGTTTGAGCAGGAAATTATCAAACCACTGTCGCGTGTCCTAGCAGCTCCGGACACACCAATACCCACCATCACAGCTTCCGAAGACAGATTGGCCTTCTTGAAAGTGAACCTTCGAAAGGCGATGGGTCCGGAAGGGGTTCCTGGTTGTGCACTCAGATCTTGCGTGGACCAGCTGGCAGGTTCGCGGACATCTTCAAACTCTCCCTACTCTGTTCCGAAGTCCCCAACTGCTTTAAGAAGACCACCATCATATTGGTGCCAAAGAAGAGCCAGGTAATGTGCCTCAATGATTATCATCTGGTGGCCATGACATCAATCATAATGAAGTGCTTCGAGAGGTTGATCATGAGGCACATCAACTCCATACTCCCAGAATACGTAGATCCACTGCAATTCACATACTGCCGCAACCGGTCACACAGCAAATGGCATCTCCCTGGCCCTACACTCATCCCTGGAGCACCTGAACAACGAAGACTCCAACATCAGACTATTAATTGACTACAGCTCCACCTTCAACATCATAATCGCAGCCAAGCTCATATCAATGCTCCAAAACCTAGGGCTTGGCTCCTCACTCTGCAACTGGACCCTTGACCTTCTGACCCATAAACCACAATCGGCAAGGATAAACAACAAATCTGTCCTGGTCCACCCACGTCGACGCTATGACCAAGAAAGCACAACAGCGCCTATACCTTTTCAGGAAACTAAGTAAGTTCAGCATGTCCGCATTGAACATTGACTCTTACCAACTTTTACAGATGCACCATAGAAAGCACCCTATTGGGCTGCATCACAGCCTGGTATGGCAACTGCTCGCCCAAGACTGTAAGAAACTACAGAGTCATCAACACAACCCCGTCCATCACACAAACCCCCCTCCCATCCATTGACACATCCCGCTGCCTTGAGAAAGCGGGCAGCATAATCAAAGACCTCTCCCACCCGGCTTTCTCACTCTTCCATCTTCTTCCATCAGGTAGGAGATACAAACGCCTGAGAACACGTACTAACAGATTCAAAAACAGCTTCTTCCCCGCTTTTACCAGACTCCTAAACAACCCTCTTATGGACTGAACTGATCTCTTCACACATTTTCACCCGATGCCTGTGTCTCTGTGTTTGAAATTAAAATCGCTTATTGTCACAAGTAGGCATCAAATGAAGTGACTGTGAAAAGCCCCCAGTCGCCACATTCCGGTGCCTGTTCAGGGAGGCTGGTACGGGAACTTTTATGTTTGCCCGATTATGTATTTTCTTTACATAGAACATAGACCATTACAGCGCAGTACAGGTCCTTCGGCCCTCGATGCTGCGCCGACCTGTGAAACCACTCTGAAGCCCATCTACACGATTCCCTTATTGTCCATATGTCTATCCAATGACCATTTGAATGTCCTTAGTGTTGGCGAGTCCACTACTGTTGCAGGCAGGGCATTCCACGCCCTTACTACTCTCTGAGTAAAGAACCTACCTCTGACATCTGTCTTATATCTATCTCCCCTCAATTTAAAGGTATGTCCCCTTGTGCTAGACATCACCATCCGAGGAAAAAGGCTTTCACTGTCCACCCTATCCAATCCTCTGATCATCTTGTATGCCTCAATTAAGTCACCTCTTAAACTTCTTCTCTCTAACGAAAACAGCCTCAAGTCCCTCAGCCTTTCCTCATAAGATCTTCCCTCCATACCAGGCAACATTCTGGTAAATCTCCTCTGCACCCTTTCCAATGCTTCCACATCCTTCCTATAATGCAGCGACCAAAATTGCACGCAATACTCCAGAGTGTTGTTTAGCTGCAACATGGCCTCATGGCTCCTAAACTCAATCCCTCTACCAATAAAAGCTAACACACCATACGCCTTCTTAACAACCCTCTCAACCTGGTTAGCAACTTTCAGGGATCTATGTACATGGACACCGAGATCTCTCTGCTCATCCACACTGCCAAGAATCTTACCATTAGCCCAGTACTCAGTCTTCCTGTTATTCCTTCCAAAATGAATCACCTCACACTTTTCTGCATTGAACTCCATTAGCCACCTCTCAGCCCAGCGCTGCAGCTTATGTATGTCCCTCTGTAACTTGTAACATTGTTCCGCACTGTCCACAACTCCACCGACTTTAGTGTCATCTGCAAATTTACTCACCCATCCTTCTATGCCCTCCTCCAGGTCATTTATAAAAATGACAAACAGCAGTGGCCCCAAAACAGATCCTTGTCGTACACCACTAGTAACTGGACTCCAGTCTGAACATTTCCCATCAACCACCACCCTTTGTCTTCTTCCAGCTAGCCAATTTCTGATCCAAACTGCTAAATCACCCTGAATCCCATGCCTCCGTATTTTCTGCAGTAGCCTACCATGGGGATCCTTATCAAATGCTTTACTGAAATCCATATACACCTCATCAACTGCTTTACCCTCATCCAACTGTTTGGTCACCTTCTCAAGGAACTCTATAAGGTTTGTGAGGCACGACCTACCCTTCACAAAACTGTGTTGACTATCTCTAGTCAAATTGTTCCTTCCCAGTTGATTATACATCCTATCTCTTATAAACCTTTCCAAGATTTTTTCCACAACAGAAGTAAGGCTCACTGGTCTATAGTTACCGGCGTTGTCTCTGCTCCCCTTCTTGAACAAGGGGACAACATTTGCTATCCTCCAGTCTTCTGGCACTATTCCTGTAGACAAAGATGACTTAAAGATCAAGGCCAAAGGCTCAGCAATCTCCTCCCTAGCTTCCCAGAGAATCCTAGGATAAATCCCATCCGGCCCAGGGGACTTATCTATTTTCACACTTTCCAGAATTGCTAACACCTCCTCCTTATGAACCTCAAGCCCTTCTAGTCTAGTAGCCTGAATCTCAGTATTCTCCTCGACAACATTGTCTTTTTCCTGTGTGAATACCGATGAAAAATATTCATTTAGCACCTCTCCGATCTCCTCGGACTCCAAGCACAACTTCCCACTACTGTCCTTGACTGGCCCTACTCTTACCCTAGTCATTCTTTTATTCCTGACATATCTAAAGAAAGCTTTAGGGTTATCCTTGATCCTCCCTGCCAAAGACTTCTCATGTCCCCTCCTGGCTCTTCTTAGCTCTCTCTTTCGGTCTTTTCTAGCTAACTTGTAACTCTCGAGCGCCCTAACTGAATCTTCATGTCTCATCTTTACATAAGTCTCCTCCTTTCATGTGCGGAATGATCTGTCTGAGCTGCACGCAAAACAGTACTTTTCACTGTACCTCGGTACACATGACAATAAACAAATCCAATCCAATCCAATCAATTAGGGCTTCCACCCTCGGATCCTTAAATCCCCGATGCCTCCCCCTCCCTTATGTTCCTGCCTTCTCTCAGAGTGCCATCTAGCGAGCGCGTCGTGCTGGAAAACCTCACTCTCCACATGCACCCCTAGCTACAGCAGGAACCCCCAGAACCCAGACCCCTCTGGGAACACAAGGGAAACCATGCTCAGGTCGCCTCCCCATTCCACACACCCACCCTTTTGTCATGAGTATATCCCTAGTGCTGAAGTCCAACTCTTGAGTGTTTGCTGATGCTTCTAGATGTCAGGCAAACTGCAGGTTTCAAAGTTTGATTGAAATGAAATGCAATACTCATCGTCTGAGACATGACACATGTGTCCTCAAGAAGCCACTTGAGAATATCAAATTGGCAAAATTGTCAACATTTACAAAATTTGATAACCAACTACTTAACGTTTTACATAGCACACTAACCATTAAAAAACAAGGGAACATCACCGTTTCATGTTGATACCAATACAAAGCTATATCAGCTCATTTTCACAAAAAACAAACCACGTGATATCACCCCTCGCAAGTTCCTCAACAGAAAAAGATGACAAACTTGAGAATATTTTATCATGTCCAGACCTTTGTCCTCAAAATGAGGTGCAGCACAGTAGCACCGTGGTTAGCACAGTTACTTCACAGCTCTAGGGTCCCAGGTTCAATTCCCGGCTTGAGTCACTGTCTGTGTGGAGTATGCTCATTCTCCCCGTGTCTGTGTGGGTTTCCTCCGGGGGCTCTGGTTTCCTCCCACAGTCCAAAGGTGTGCAGGTTAGGTGTATTGGCTATGCTAAATTGCCCTTAAACATCCAAAAATGGTTAGGTAGGGTTATGGGGATAGGATGGAGGTGTGGGGATAGGGTGGAGGTGTGGGCTTGGGTAGGGTGCTCTTTCCAAGGGCCAGTGCAGACCCGATGGGCCGAATGACCTCCTTCTGCACTGTAAATTTTATGATACTATGAACTATCCATCAATGCGGACTTGTTGGCTGTTTCACGTATCAGTGCCATTCTGTGTCCTTGACCCAAAGCTGTACAGGCTCTCCCACATCGGTCAATTCTTATCGGAACCAAATCTTCACATTCCACTGGTGCTCAAGGTGCAGTTGAACATCCTTGACTTTCAGCATGCTTGACCCGCAATGACATGCTAGTTACATGCAGAACTCACCACAGCAGCAACAAAAACGTTAGCAATTTGCAAAAGCATTTCTTCAAAGTCTACAGCAAGTGGCTCATTTGGATCAATGTCGCGTACCACGTCCCGCAGCATCTTCTTGACTCAAACCAGATTGCTTTCAGTACTCGTACGTCCCCAGAGCCAAGTGTTCCAGGTATCTTAGTAAAATTTCCCTTCTTTCTGGCCACAGAAATAGCAGGGAACAGCAACAGCAGCCTCCAGGAATTTGCAGCCACAAGCAGCAAACACAACCTGCAAATATTTTAGTTTATTGACAGTATCAAAAAACAAAAGACAATACAATGAGGACACCAATCACTTGGTACGCAGAACACACTCAGCCTCCCCCCACCTTCCCCAGCGGAAAGGCTCACCAGCCCAGCCCACCGGAAAAAGCTGCTCCAACATGGAGCACGGCGGAGGAGAGAGAGAAAACCATTCCACCTCACCCAATAGTGGCACAGTTCAGCCCAGAACAGGTCCGGCGCGTGATAAACAAAACCACAAACAAAGCGACCACCGAAGGACAAAAAAAAAGTCAGGAAGACAACAAAGACACTAACCGTACACCCCAAGGACAAAAGTCAAAACAAAGAAAAAATGAACAACCTCACCAGTGGAAGGAGAGAGAACACCCCACCCCTCACCCCTTCTTCAGCACTGGTAATTTACCGGGGCCAGGCTGCAGAAGCAAGAGGGGAGAGGGGTCGCAGCAGACAAGCACACAGCCACCAGGCAAAATAGCAATACACTGCCAATGGTGCAAGAAGGTGCCCCCCAACAGCCACTACAGTGGACTTGCAACAATGAAAAGCCACTTGGTAAGCCAATGACCGAAAGTCACGCCGACCTGGAGCATAGCGGAGGAGGGAGAGAGAGCAAAAATCACCTCCCCCTCACCAGCACTGGCAGCATCTTCCAGCGACTCCCAGGCCACAGAGGCAGAGGGCCTGCAAGTGTGAAAAAGATAATCCGCAGTTACATGGTATCCAACATTCAATTCTGCAACCCCCCCCCCCGGGACAAACATAGACCATACACAATGCAAAAGGAAACCAAGGAACTCCAGCGACCTGCATGGCTTCCAGAACTGGAGCAGCAGGTGGCTACTGAACATAAAAAATCACCGGTTGTCCATGAGAGTATCCTGGCGCAATCACTGAGCTGTGCAGTTGAGCCGGGCAACCAACCCCCATCTCCTGCAGCATCGCGTCTGATCTTCCATCACCACCCTGTCTGATGGCCAGACCCATAAGTCCAGAATAGAATACACAGTCAACACACACAACAGGCCCTTAAAAACATCCACAGACTGCTCGGGCAAGCCCTCCTGCATCCTCAGCCTGTTGATAGGCCAATCAAAATCCTTTGCTCACCGCAGTCCAAGGAAAAGAGACCGAAAGGCAACCACCTTCTTTCTTCCTTCTCTCCATCCAGTAAACCCAAGGGAAAGAGGCAGAAGGCAAGCATAAAAGGCAGCAGCAACCAGCAAAAAAACTCTGAGCTACAGCAGTCTCCAGGCATTTGCAAGTCACCTACAAGAGCAAGCAGCAACACAACCTGCAGCTGGGAAGTGCTTCCACAACTGACAAGGCCAATTCCTTATTAGCAATAGCCTTCAGCTTTGGAGCTAGAGGCTATTCACAGTTAAAGTGATCTTCAGCATCTCACCAAGTACAGGGCTCTGTCTTGGAAGTATTTGGTGGGACAGACAAGTAGCAGCTGTAGTTTACCCTGTTATGGTATCCCCAATGTTTAAAGATGGCTCGAAGACCTCACAGATTTAAGGGCTAGGGGCAACCTCCAACCTGGAACACTTCAGCCCACTGACCAATCCCAATCTGCCTGAGGGGTTCCACCCCCCCACCCCCCTGCCCCCACCCCCCTGAGCACTGGGGCAGTAAAGTAATAATAATCATTATTAGTGTCACGAGTAGGCTTACATTAACACTGCAGTGAAGTTACTGTGAAGAGGGAAATGGCGACTCACTTCCTCAGTTCCTTTCAGCAGCCATTGCGCCAGCTTCACATTTTTAAAAAGGAGTACGGTTAGATAGCAACCTGATTCGTGCCCGGTATGAATCTCAATTTTGGCCTTTCCCGCTGTTTAACTGGCGCACCCAGATCTGCACCTGATGCTACACGATCGTTAAATCGAGTCTTACGTCTAATCAACATTTGGCCTTTTGATTGAGATTTGTTGTTTCTTGTCCGTGGCACTTTAGTGAATTTGCTGCTGATTCTGTACCATCTCCAGGTGTTACAATCAGTCTGGTCTAGATGTACATTTTGTCCTCTTGTTTGCGTCAAGTTATTGCAATTTGAACAGATTGCTTATTTGATTGTGAGTATTTTGCGCGTTTGAATCCATAAGCTGTCATAATATCCACTCATGTATATAATGAGATGCAGACAGGCAGTGATTGACACACAGGATGACCAGTAAGCACACAACACAGTGCAGCCAATCACCAGACAGGACACTACCACTATAAAGCCAGAGGGCACGAGGTTTCCCGTGCTCTCGGGACCCAGCCACTGAGACAGTCAGAGTCCACAAGCTAGCAAGTGCAAACACCATGAGGTATCTAGTACGTCTGGTCAGGCTACTGCAAGGTCTCCAGTCAGTTCAGTACAGTGTCGACCCACAGCTGAATATGTATATCAGTTATATCACTGAATAAAACAGTGTTGGATCTTCTCCAGTGTTAGACGTCTGTTTCTTGCTTCCCTGCATCGAGTGCAGTCCACATCGAACCTACCTGCCTAACACATCATGGTACGAGAGTGATACTGATCTTGACAGACCTACCTCGAGTGAATCAGCATTGACCAGCAAGCAGCCATCCGGTGAATTGGAAAACATCCAGCCTCCTCCGCAGCTCCGCATCTCCGGCAACCTCGGCGCCAATTGGAAAATCTTCAAGCAAAAGTTCCTCTTGTACATCGAGGTCTCCGACCTCGAAGCAGCACGAATGCCAGGAAGATCGTGCTATTTCTCGCCACCGCGGGGGACCACGCCATCCACATCTACAACTCCCTTACGTTTGCTGACGCGAAGACAAAACAAAATTCAAAACAGTCCTTCTGAGGTTTGACGGCCACTGCGACATTGAGGTGAATGAGAGCTTTGAACGGTACGTTTTCCAGCAGAGGCTTCAGGGTAAGGATGAACCTTTTCAGTCCTTCGTGACCCATCTCCGCATCCCAGCGCAGTCATGTAACTATGACTCGACGGCTGATTCCATGATCCGGGATCAGATCGTTTTCGGGGTCCACTCCAACTCCCTTCGGCAGCAGCTCCTGAAAGTCAAACAGTTGACCCTCTCTGACGCTATCGAGACGTGCGTTGGCGAAGAGCATACTAAGAATCGTCACTCACATATCAGGGTGGCAGAAACTGCAAAGCTGGCCTCCCACGAGGCGGAACGGGTGCAGGCCATTGCACAAATGCAGGGCCTGAGCATCGAGGAGAGCGGCCGTTTTGCACGCTTTTCCCGGGTCCCAGCGCATGCGCGCCATGACCGGGTGGACGACGATCCCGACAACCAGACTGCGCAGGTGCGTACGTCAACCGACCGCACTGCGCATGCGCGATAGCGCACGGAATGCGCTGACACGGCATCATGACGTGTCCGAATTGTGGTTCCGCCCATTTAAAGCGGCAATGTCCGGCAAGAGGACACCGGTGTCTACAGTGTGGCAATCTTGGCCAGTACGCAGCCCTTTGCAGATCTGCTCCACCGCTCAGCAGCCAGCGATCCCGCCTATCCTCGTGCAGGCAGCTCCTGATCCACCTCTGCGGCGATCGACAAGACTTTGTCGCCCATCAAAAAGACTGAATCTGTAGACTGAACTTTTGCACATTTTGTGACTTCATCGATTTAATCTCTGTAAATATTGTTTCGTTTGCCATATATCTGCACCATCGACACCTTCCTATGTATATATGTTCATTTAGACACCTTTTGTATATAGTCAGGCATATATATATACGCACGCACACCTTAGTATTTATTTATCTAAAATAAAAAGGGGAGAGATGTCATAATATCTACTCATGTATATAATGAGATGCAGGCAGACAGTGATTGACACACAGGATGACCAGTAAGCACACAACACAGTGCAGCCAATCACCAGACAGGACACTACCACTATAAAGCCAGAGGGCACTAGGTTTCCCGTGCTCTCGGGACCCAGCCACTGAGACAGTCAGAGTCCACGAGTTAGCAAGTGCAAACACCATGCGGTAGCTAGTAAGTCTGGTCAGGCTACTACAAGGTCTCCAGTCAGTTCAGTATAGTGTCGACCTACAGCTGAATATGTATATCAGTTCTGTTGTTGAATAAAACAGTGTTGGATCTTCTCCAGTGTTAGACATCTGTTTCTAGCTTCCCTGCATCGAGGTGCAGTCCATATCGAAACTACCTGCCTAACACATTATAAGCTTTGCTGTATTTTCTCAACATTGTACTTGAAACATGGGAGTCTATTATCTCAAACTGTTCTAGCTGAGTTTTAGACCTGAATTTTCTTGCACACAGGGAGGCTGGCACAAACCTGAATCTAGATGCCCTGCCCCTGAGCCCAGCCTCTGCCATTTTCATGGTATTGGGAAGGTGGGGGGGGGGGGAGGGGGGGTAATTGCAGCATGTTAGCAGGTTATAAATTTCACAGCCATGGTTCAGGGAGGCAGCTGTCCATATAAAGCTTCCATTTGTGATTTTGGTAAGGCAGGTATCTGCAACCTGAAGTGTGCTGATTAGATCTGGTAGCAGCACGTCTGAACCTTGTGAATATTTCTTAGTAGCCAGGGTGCTCTTTTGAATAGGTGAGCTACGCCTTTGATTTGTGAGATAAATGGGTATTTTGCAATTACTTTTGATGCAAATGAAGAAATAATTTAACCCTCATCCATTTGCTACACATTGTGTAGTAGTGCGTAGGTGATGTGAGAAAATTTGAGCAAGTTCCAACTCCTAGAAATGGTAGCTTCAAAATGTCCAAACATTTCTAATTTTGCTGTATTTTACATTGTTTGAAATATACTGATGTCTGGATTACCTGTGTTTTAATTGCTGGGTTTGTAAATACTCAAGTTCCAGTAAAAAATAAACTAATCTATATAGTTTATGGGAATATTGTCCATAGATTTGTCATAAATTGCTCACAAACACTGAAAATGCCCAGGAACTAAAAGTTTTCTGTGTTCAATCAGTTCTGTCTCAATATCCCTTAAGGTATTGATTCCTATATCTCCTCTGGCATTCAGCTGTTGATGTAATTATTCAGCCTACTGTATTAACTCACTGTTTCACATGACCGCAAATTATGCAAATTTTACAACCCACCAATTTCCTTCTCTGAGAATTTTCTGACTTTTCCAAATCAAAGTAATAACTCCTTTCAGAGCTGCTGCTTCTGTTTCATGACTTTCGTACTCAAAAATAGTTGTTCAATCCACAAAGATCCACATGCAATATTAATGACATTATTATCAATCAGCTATCAGACATATGTAAGGTAATGCATTTCGGTAGGTCTAACAGAGAGGGGAAATATACGCTCAATGGCAAAACTCTTAGGAATATAGAAAGTCAGAAAGATCTGGGTGTGCAAGTTCACAGATCTTTGAAAGTGGCAGCACAAGTGGACAAGATAGTCAAGAAAGCATACCTTCATTGCTTGCCTTCATTGGACTGGGCATCGAGTATAAAAACTGGCAAGTCATGCCACAGTTGTAGACAACCTATAAGACCACACTTGAAATATTGAGCACAATTCTGGTCGCCACACTAGCACAAGGATGTGGGGGCTTTGGAGAGGGTGCAAAGGAGGTTTACCAGGATGTTGCCTGATTTGGAGGGTGTTAGCTATGTGGAGAACTGAATAGACTCGGGACTGTTTTCATTAGAACGGCAGAGGTTGAGGGGTGACCTGATAGAGGTCTACAAGATTATGATGGGCCTGGCTAGAGTGGATGGGCAGGCACTCATTCCCAGGGTGCAGGGGTCAGTCACCAGGGGGCATTGATTTAAGGTCCATGGGGCAAAGCTTAGAGGAGATGTGCGAGGCAGATTTCTTTACACAGAGGGTGGTGAGTGCCTGGAACGCATTGCCAGGGGAGGTTGTGGAAGCAGATACATTAACGGTGTTCAAAAGGCATCTCCACAAATACATGGATAGGATGTGTATAGAGGGAAACAGCACTAGGAAGTGTTGATGGTTTTGGGAAAGGTGGTATCATGATCGGTACAGGTTTGGAGGGCAGAAGGGCCTGTTCCTGTGCTCTATTTTTCTTTGTTCTTTTTTCTATTTGGATTGATGTAATAAGACCATAAGACCATAAGTCATAGGAGCGGAAGTAAGCCCATTCGGCCCATCGAGTCCACTCCACCATTCAATCATGACTGATTTCAACTCCATTTACCCGCTCTCTCTCCATAGCCCTTAATTCCTCGAGAAATCAAGAATTCATCAACTTCTGTCTTAAAGACACTCAACGTCCCGGCCTCCACCGCCCTCTGTGGCAATGAATTCCACAGACCCACCACTCTCTGGCTGAAGAAATTTCTCCTCATCTCTGTTCTAAAGTGACTCCCTTCTATTCTAAGGCTGTGCCCCCGGGTCCTAGTCTCCCCTGCTAATGGAAACAACTTCCCTACATCCACCCTATCTAAGCCATTCATTATCTTGTAAGTTTCTATTAGATCTCCCCTCACCTCCTAAACTCCAATGAATATAAACCCAGGATCCTCAGACGTTCATCGTATGTTAGGCCTACCATTCCTGAGATCATTCGTGTGAATCTCCGCTGGACCCGCTCCAGTGCCAGTATGTCCTTCTTGAGGTGTGGGGCCCAAAATTGCTCACAGTATTCTAAATGGGGCCTAACTAATGCTTTATAAAGCTTCAGAAGTACACCCCTGCTTTTATATTCCAAGCCTCTTGAGCTGAATGACAACATTGCATTTGCTTTCTTAATTACGGACTCAACCTGCAAGTTTACCTTTAGAGAATCCTGGACTAGGACTCCCAAGTCCCTTTGAACTTCAGCATAATGAATTTTGTCACCGTTTAGAAAATAGTCCATGCCTCTATTCTTTTTTCCAAAGTGCAAGACCTCGCACTTGCCCACGTTGAATTTCATCAGCCATTTATTGGACCACTCTCCTAAACTGTCTAAATCTTTCTGCAGCCTCCCCACCTCCTCCATACTACCTGCCCCTCCACCTATCTTTGTATCATCGGCAAAGTTAGCCAGAATGCCCCCAGTCCCATCATCTAGATCGTTAATATATAAAGAGAACAGCTGTGGCCCCAACACTGAACCCTGCGGGACACCACTCGTCACCGGTTGCCATGCCGAAAAAGAACCTTTTATCCCAACTCTCTGCTTTCTGCCTGACAGCCAATCGTCAATCCAAGTTAGTACCTTGCCTCGAGTACCATGGGCCCTTATTTTACTCAGCAGTCTCCCGTGAGGTACCTTATCAAAGGCCTTTTGGAAGTCATGATAGATAACATCCATTGGCTCTCCTTGGTCTAACCTATTTGTTATCTCTTCAAAGAACTCTAACAGGTTTGTCAGGCACGACCTCCCCTTACTAAATCCATGCTGACTTGTCCTAATCCGACCCTGCACTTCCAAGAATTTAGAAATCTCATCCTTAACAATGGATTCTAGAATCTTGCCAACAACCGAGGTTAGGCTAATTGGCCTATAATTTTCCATCTTTTTCCTTGTTCCCTTCTTGAACAGGGGGGTTACAACAGTGATTTTCCAATCCTCTGGGATTTTCCCTGACTCCAGTGACTTTTGAAAGATCATAACTAACGCCTCCACTATTTCTTCAGCTATCTCCTTTAGAACTCTAGGATGTAGCCCATCTGGGCCCGGAGATTTATAAATTTTTCGACCTCTTAGTTTCTCTAGCACTTTCCCCTTTGTGATGGCTACCATATTCAACTCTGCCCCCTGACTCTCCGGAATTGTTGGGATATTACTCATGTCTTCTACTGTGAAGACTGACGCAAAGTACTTATTTAGTTCCTCAGCTATTTCCTTGTCTCCCATCACTAGATTACCAGCGTCATTTTGGAGCGGCCCAATGTCAACTTTTGCCTCCCGTTTGTTTTTAATGTATTTAAATAAACTTTTACTATCATTCCTAATGTTACTGGCTAGCCTACCTTCATATTTGATCCTCTCTTTCCTTATTTCTCTCTTTGTTATCCTCTGTTTGTTTTTGTAGCCTTCCCAATCTTCTGACTTCCCACTACTCTTTGCCACATTATCGGCTTTCTCTTTTGCTTTGATGCATTCCCTAACTTCCTTTGTCAGCCATGGCTGCCTAATCCCCCCTCTGGTAACCTTTCTTTTCTTTGGGATGAACCTCTGTACTGTGTCCTCAATCACTCCCAGAAACTCCTGCCATTGCTGTTCTACTGTCTATCCCACTAGGCTCTGCTCCCAGTCGATTTTCGTCAGTTCCTCCCTCATGCCCCTGTAGTTACCTTTATTTAACTGTAACACCTTTACATCTGATTCTACCTTCTTTCTTTCAAGTTGGAGATTGAATTCTACCATATTATGATCACTGCCTCCCAAGTGCTCCCTTACTTAAAGATCTTTAATCAAGTCTGGCTCATTACATAACACTAAGTCCAGTATGGCCTGTTCCCTCGTGGGCTCCATCACAAGCTGTTCCAAAAAGCCCTCCTGTAAACATTCAATGAATTCCCTTTCCTTGGGTCCACTGGCAGCATTATTTACCCAGTCCACCTGCATATTGAAGTCCCCCATGATCACTGTGACCTTGCCTTTCTGACATGCACTTTCTATTTCGTGGTGCATTTTGTGCCCCCAGTCCTGACCACTGTTAGGAGGCCTGTACATAACTCCCATTATGGTTTTTTTGCCTTTGTGGTTCCTCAACTCTACCCACACAGACCCCACATCATCTGACCCTATGTCGTTTAGTGCTATTGATTTAATTTCATTCCTAATTAACAAGGCAACCCCGCCCACTCTGCCCACCTCTCTGTCTTTTCGATAGGTTGTGAATCCCTGGATGTTTAAATGCCAGTCCTGAACCCCCTGCAACCATGTCTCTGTGATGCCTACCACATCATACCTGCCAGTCACAATCTAGGCCACAAGCTCATCTACCTTGTTCCGTACACTGCGCGCATTTAAATATAGCACCTTTAATTCTCTATTGACCGTCCCTTTTTGTTTTCTTAGTGTGGTGGACCTTGGTTTACTGAGCCTTTCCATACACTGTGTCTTATTTTGTGGGATTGGGACTATCGTAACCTCTCCTGAGTTTTGTCTTTTCGTGCTTTTTTGTATTCCTAAGCAGCTACCCTTCCCACTGATTACTTCACCTCTTGGTTCCCTGACTTTCCCTTCCCCCCCAATCTTTAGTTTAAAGTCCTATTGACCACCCTATTTACTCTTTTCACCAGAACACTGGTCCCAGCTCGGTTCAGGTGGAGACCATCCCAGCGGTATAGGTCCCCCCTGTCCCAAAACTGATGCCAGTGTCCCATGAAAAGGAACCCCTCTTTCCCACACCACTCTTTCAGCCACGTGTTAACTTCCCTTATTCTTGCCTCCCTATGCCAATTTGCACGTGGCTCGGGCAGTAATCCGTAGATTATGACCATTGAGGACCTGTTTTTTAATTTGAATCCTAGGCTCTTTATAATCTCTCAACAGGTCCTCTTTCCTAGACTTGCCTATGTTGTTGGTACTGACATGGACCACAACAAGTGGATCCTCCCCCTCCCTCTCCAGTATCCTTTCAAGCCGGTCAGAGATGCCCCGCCCCCTAGCACCAGGCAGGCAACATACCATGCGGGATTCTTCATCCTGCTCACAAAGGATACTATCTATCCCCCTGATAATAGAATCCCCTACAACTACAACTTGCCTATTTACTCCCTCCCCTTGAATGGCCTGCTGAACCATGGTGCCTTGGTCAGCTGACTCATCCTTCCTGCAGCCCTGTTCGCCATCCACACAGGGAGCAAGTGCCTCATACCTGTTGGACAGGGTCAAGGGCTGAGGCTCCTGAGTTTCTGACTGCTGGTTCCCTTTACCTGCCTGACTTGCAGTCACACCCTGCTGTCCCTGGCCACTGGCAGGATTTAAACTACTTACTCTGACAGGTGTGACTGCCTCCTGAAACACAGTGTCCAGGTAAGTCTCCCCCTGCCGGACGTGCCTCAGTGTTTGAAGCTCGGACTCCAGCTCATCAACTCTGAGCCGGAGCTCTTCGAGCAGCCAACACTTACTGCAGATGTGGTCGCTGCAGCTCGCAATGGGATCTGCCAGCTCCCACATCAAGCAGCTCAAGCACATCACCTGACCAGCCATCACTAATTAATTAATTAGTTTAATTTAAGTTTACGAGTTTAGCTGTGTTTTTTTAAAAATTTGGGGCAGATTTGCTATCAACCAATCAGATCACTGCTTCCCTCTGACGTCACTTTTGGGGAAAAAACTGGAAAACAGGAAGTTACCGTTAGGATTTTATACTCACAGAGACTGCTCCTCCTCCTCCGAACGGCTCCCAAAATTAGGCCCGAAGAAAGTGAGAGAACAAAACAGTCAGGAAAAAGCACCTTCTCCCACTCTTCACCGAATTACCTCACTGCACCAAATTACCAAATTCTCACTCTGTCTGTGTCTCACTCACTCAGGCTGTGTCTCTTTGACCAGCGCAATGCTTACTAATGTGCGCTTTCTGCCTGTCTTTTATACAGACTTTAGGATGACTCACACTAAAACTTCAAAGAGAAGAATACAATGTGTACCTTTGTGCCCCTTAACAGGCCTCAGGTGACTGCCAGATAACTGCCTCTCAGCAATTAGGGTGGGGGCAGCTTCAGCCAATCAGACACTAATCTACACTGCACGTTTAACTGAAAAACAGCAACATTAGATTAACCACTTACCTTTCCCAATTACCTCACTGCACCAAATTCTCACTCTGTCTGTGTCTCACTGACTCATGCTGTGTCTCCTTGACCTGTGCAATGCTTACTAATGTGCGCTTTCTGTCTGTCTTTTATACAGAGTTCTATGCAGGCTAAAATCATTCAAAACAATGGGGTGTCTGATGATTGACTGTAAATCTCCATTGGCTATGGCATAGGTGCATGGTGGAGTTGGTTACTGCTGATGTAGTTTACCTGTTTATATCTGGAGCAGAAGTGCTCTGAAGGTGCACTTCCATATTCCGTATCAGTCCAAAAAGGTCTACACAGAATATTAATAAGAAGGTTTTGCTGAGCACTCTGACTTGTAACTCTTTTCTAAATGGTTTAAATAAGAGTTCAAATGCAAAATTAGGCTACCACTTTTTGAATCACAGTTAATTTAAATTGATTTGTGGGCGGCACGGTGGCACGGTGGTTAGCACTGCTGCCCCACAGCTCCAGGGACCCGGGTTCAATTCCGGCCTCGGGTGACTGTCGATGTGGAATTTGCACTTTATCCCCTTGTCTGCGTGGGTTTCCTCCGGGTGCTCCGGATTCCTCCCACAGTCCAAAGATGTGCAGGTTAGGTGGATTGGCCATGCTAAATTACCCCTCAGTGTCCAAAGGTTAGGTTGGGTTGCTGGGTTACGGGGATGGGGTGGAGATGTGGGCTTAAGCAGGGTGCTCTTTCCAAGGCCGGTGCAGACAGGTGGGCCAAATGACCTCCTTCTGCACAGTAAATTCTATGATTCTATGAAATGTGCATTGGGCTATGGTAATGTTCAGACTTGTGAACTTGCATCTCAGTACAACATTTCCAGGTCCATCTGAGCCTACAACAATTTCTGTGGTTAATTTGATGATATATCTATTCTCTAATCTCCATTATTGCCACAGGACTTCTTGCTGGGACGATCACATACAAAAGGTCAATATCATACTGTTGATGTTAAGAATGGCAATTACACACCATTGTTGGTTGTTAAGGGGCTTAATATTTTAACAGTTGACTTACAAATTCTGCTGACTGATCAATGTAAGACAATGTATCAATCATATAACATTGAATGACACCCTTGCAAAGTGTTGTGCTCAGTAAGCAATGAGCACAAATCAGGGGTGTCATTCTCCGACCCCCCGCCGGGTTAGAGAATCGCCGGGGGCTGCCGTGAATCCTGCCCCGCCGGTCGCCGAAGTCTCCGGTACCGGATATTCGGCGGGGGCGGGAATCGGGCTGCGCCGGTTGGCGGGACCCCCGCTCGATTCTCCGGCCCGGATGGGCCGAAGACCCGCCGATAAATTGCCTGTCCCGCCGGCGTGGTTTAAACCACCTTTTGAACGGCGGTACAAGGCGGCGTGGGCGGGCTCCGGGGTCCTGGGAGGGGGCGCGGGGTGCTCTGGCCCCGGGGGGTGCCCCCACGGTGGCCTGGCCCGCGATCGGGGCCCACCGATCCGCGGGCGGGCCTGTGCCATGGGGGCACTCTTTCCCTTCCGCCTCCGCCACGGTCTCCACCATGGCAGAGGCGTAAGAGACTCCCTCCACTGCGCATGCGTGGGAAATTGTCAGCGGCTGCTGATGCTCCCGCGCATGCGCCGCCCGGGGATGTCATTTCCGCGCCAGCTGGCGGGGCAACAAAGGCCGTTTCCGCCAGCTGGCGGGGCGGAAATTCCTCCGGCGTCGGCCTAGCCCCTCAATGTTGGGGCTCGGCCCCCAAAGATGCGGAGCATTCCGCACCTTTGGGGTGGCGCGATGCCTGTCTGATTGGCGCCGTTTTGGGCCGTGCTGGCCCCCTGGAGGGGGTGATGGCGTTTACAACGGCGTGGAATCAATGCCGCGGGATTGGAGAATCCCGCCCAATTAAACTTTTACTCAAAAGGTGTAATATAAAAACAACTTGAATCCAAAGATACAAGAGAGTCAGCATGGATTTCAAAAGGGAAGGTCTTGCCTAACCAAGTTTTGCGAATTCTTTCATGAAGTAAAAAGGGTAGGTGAGGGCCATGTTATAGAAGTACCGTTTTAATTTTCAGAAGAAAAGAGATTCACAGTAGTTATAAAATGGAACGTTAACATAATTAAATGCGGATTATAATTGAATATAATCCTTTTAAATGCTAGCACAATCAGTACAATTGAATACCAAGCATGGGGGAGCCCGGTAGCACAGGATAGCACTGTTGCTTCACAGCTCCAGGGTCCCAGGTTCGATTCCCGGCTTGAGTCACTGCCTGTATGGAGTCTGCACGTTCTTCTTGTATCTTCGTGGGTTTCCTGCGGATGCTCCAGTTTCCTCCCACTAGTCCCGAAAAATGTGCTGTTAGGCAATTTGAACATTCTGAATTATGTCTGTGTATCCGAACATGCGCCGTAATGTGGCGACTAGGGGCTTTTGACAGTAACTTCATTGCAGTGTTAATGTAAGCCTACTTGTGACAATAAAGATTATTAAATTAAATTGAATACCTCACATGAGGAAGAATTTTATAAAATACAAGAAAACATCAATAAGCTTGCAGCATAGGTTGGTAATTGCAAAATAAATTTCAAATTTGAAAGTGTGAGATATTGCATTTTGGCAATAAGAACAAGGAGATCACATATTGCCCGGATAATAGCACTGTAAATGAAGGGACAAAAGGATTCAGGGTAGAATGATACAAAACACAAAAAGTAACCATATTGGAACAATAGGTCCATATAAGATATGTAAGCAGATGTAAACACAAAAAGTAGCAATATTGGGACAATAGGTCCACATAAGATATGTAAGCAGATTCTGGATAGATGTAGAAATAATAGGGTTGTTGTAGTGGGAGACTTTAATTTTCCTCATATTGACTGGAAATCCCTTGAGGCTAGGGGTCTGGATGGCGAGGAATATGTTAAGTGTGTCCAAGGAGGTTTTTTGCAACAATATACGACTAGAGAGGGGTCATTGGAGAGGGAATGAGCCCGGCCAGGTAACTAAAGTTGCAGTGGGAGAACATGTGACGAACAGTGACAACAATTCCGTAAGCTTTCGGATACTCATAGAAAAGGATGAGTGTTGTCCAAGGGTTAAGGGGCTAAATTGGGGGGAAGGCTAACTACAACCAGATTAGGCAGGATTTGGAGGCTGTTGTTTGGGAGAGGCTGTTTGAGGGTAAATCCATATTTGGCATGTGGGAATATTTTAAGGAGCGGTTGATGGGAGTGCAGAACAGGCATGTGCCGATAAAAAGGAAGGACAGGAAAGGCAGGATTCGGGAACCATTGATGACCATGGATGACCAGGGAAATTGAGAATCCTGTCAAAAAGAAAAATGATGCATACGTGAGGTACAGGCAACTAAAAACAGATGAGGCACTTGAGGAATACAGGAAAGTAGCAAAGAGCTCAAGCAGGGAGTTAGGAGGGCAAAAAGGAGTCATGAAATCTCCTTGGCAGGCAGGATTAAGGAGAATCCCAAGGCATTTTATACGTATATTAGGAACAAGAGGGTAGCGAGAGAAGGAGTTGGTTCACTCAAGGACAAAGGAGGGAAATTATGTGTAGAAGCAGAGGAAGTAGATGAGGTCCTATGTTGCATTTTTGCATTGGTAGTCACAAAGGAGAGGGACATGTTGATTGGTGGTGTCTCAGAGGGATGTGTAAACATTTTAGGACAGATTGTTATAACGAGGGAGGAAGTGTGTTAAAAAGCAATAAAGTAGACAAATCCCGAGGGCCAGATGGCATCTATCCAGATTACTGAGGGTGACAAGAGATGAAATCACTGGGCCTCTAACAGAAATCTTTGTGTCCTCATTGGCTACAGGTGAGATTCCAGAGGATTGGAGGGTTGCCAATGCTGTACCGTTATTTAAGAGGTGTTGTAAGGATGATCGGGTAGTTCTAGGCCAGTGAGCTTGATGTCAGTGATAGTGAAATTGTTGGAAAAGATTTTCAGATATATGATCGATGCACATTTGGAAGAGAATGGTCTTATTAGCGACAGACAGCATGGTTTTGTACGAGGGAGGTCATGTCTCATTAATTTAATTTAATTTTTTGAGGAGGTGACAAAAATGATTGGCGAGGAAGAGCTGTGGATATTGTCAACATGGGCTTTAGGAAAGCATTTGATAAAGTCCTTCATGGCAGGCTGGTGCAAAAGATTAAATCAAATGGGGTCAGGGGTGAACTAGCTGGATGGATTCAGAATTGGCTTGGCCATAGAAGACAGAGGGTAGCAGTGGAAGGGTGTTTTTCCGAATGGAGGTCTGTAACTAGTAGTGTTCCATGAGGATCTGTACTGGGACCTCAGCTCTTTGTAATATACATAAATAACTTGGAAGAAAGTTAGCGGGTCTGATTAGCAAGTTTGCGGATAATACTAAGATTGCAGGAGTTGCAGATAGTGATGAAGATTGTCAAAGAATACAACAGGATACAGATAGGCTACAAAATTGGGCAGAGAAATGGCAGATGGAATTTAACCCAGACAGATGCGAGGTGATGCATTTTGGTAGATCCAATTAAGGAGGAAGCCATAAGATAAATGGCAGAACCATCAGAAGCATAAAGACACAGAGAGATCTGGGCGTGCAGGTCCACAGATCCTTAAAATGGCAGCACAGGTGGAAATGGTGGGAAAGAAAGCATATGGCATGCTTGCCTTCATAGGACGGGGTATGGAGTATAAAAGCTCGAAAATTATGTTACAGTTATATAGAACATTTGTTAGACCACATTTGGAATACTGTGTCCAATTCTGGTCACCACACTATCAGAAGGATATGGAGGCTTTGGAGAAAGTACAGAAAAGGTTTACCAGGATGTTGTGTGGTATGGAGGGTATTAGCTATGAGGAGAGATTGAATAAACTGGGATGTTAGTAGCGGTTGAGAGTGTTCAAGGTTGAGACTGATCCAGGGTCACAGAGGCCAATCGCAGTAGTTGAGAGTTCTGTTCGGGCAGTGTGTGGTCGGCCGAGCTGGGGTCCTGGGGGTTCATCCAAGATGGCGTCTCCCATTGGTCGCACATGGCCGGGGGTGCACAAAATGGCGGCACCCATCCCTCCAATGTGGTGTCCGCGGAACAAGATGGCGGCGCCCCGTGTCCGCACGTGGCCCTGGGATATGGAGGAGGCGGCAATCGCTTGCCGCACGGGGCCCGTGGAGAAGTTTGTGGTTGTGGTCCGCATTCGCCGCTGGAGACCGCGGCCACCGCTCGGGCCTGACATACCCCCACCAAATGGCCCTTTTTGCCACATCCCTTGCAGGTGGATGCGCGGGCCGGGCAGCGTGGCGGGGGTGCTTGGCCTGCCCGCAAAAGTAGCAGCGGGGCCCCTTGGGGTTGCCAGGCTGCCTTGCAGCACAGGCCTGTGGGGGAACGGGGGAAGTCTCAGGGTCGGCCGCGGCGGGGTTCCACGCTGCCCAGGGGGCTGCCGCGCGGTCGGGAATGTAGGCGCCGGCGTTCCTGGAGGCCACGTCCAGGGAGCCTACAAGGGCCCGTGCCTCCCTGAGACCCAGGGTCTTCTTCTCTAACAGGCGCTGGCGAATTTGTGACGAAAGCATACCTGCCACGAAAATGTCCCGGACTAAGAGTTCCGTGTGTTCGCTTGCCGAAACTTGCGGGCAGTCGCAGCTTCTTCCGAGCACCCGCAGCTTCTTCCGAGCACCAGGTGTGCGCGATAGAATTCCTCCAGCGATTCCCCAAGGGTTTGTCGCCTTGTTGCAAGCAGGTGCCAGGCGTAGACCTGGTTTACAGGGCGAATATAGTGTCCTTTTAGCAGCTCGATTGCTGCATCAAAGTCTTCCGCTTCCTCGATGAGGGTGTAAATCTCCGGGCTCACCCTTGAGTGCAGGACGTGCAGTTTCTGCTCTCCCGTGGGTGCGTTTTCGACCATCTCGAGATACCCTTTAAAGCATGCCAGCCAGTACTTAAAGATTGCCGCTGAGTTTGCCGCGTGGGGGCTAAGTTGCAGACACTCCGGCTTGTTTCGGAGCTCCATCCTTTCTTCTTAAAATTCTAGCTTATTAAATTGATGCACGATCAATGACCACTAAAGCGAGGTTGTAGTCCAACTGAAGGCTTTAATAGGCTAGATGTTTCCCCAGCAGCTCAGGTCCAGAATGCGGGCTGCTGGGACGGTACGGGTTCTTATACTCTGCCTATCAGGGTGGAGCTATTATACACTCTAGCCAATAGAAAGCGTACAGTTTCCACCAATGGTGCTTTAGTCTATCAGGTACTGTAATACCTGTAATACCACATATGTCAGCACGTAAATCTTTCCATTTAGCTTGGTTCTTGGGCGTTAATTATCTAAGCCTCAGAACATCACTATAGGAGATTCTTAGGACTGTATCCTACGTACAACCATCTTCAGCTGCTTTATCGATGACCTTCCCTCCATCATAAGGACAAAAGTTGAACTGTTCACTGATAAATGCAGTGTTCAGTCCATTCGCAATTCTTCAGATAATGAAGCAGTCCACATCTGCATGCAGCAAGTCATGGGCAACAGAAGTGCCAGGAAATGACTATCTCCAACAAGAGAGAGATTAACCATCATTGAATGGCACTGCTATTATTGAATCCCTTACCATGAATATCCAGGAATCAACACTGACCAGAAATTACACTGAACCCACACATAAATGCAGTGATTTCACGAGTAGATCAGAAGTTGGATATTTTGTAGTGAGTGACTCACCTCTGGATTCCCCAAGGCCTGTCCATTACTGACGAGATGCAAGTCAGTAATGTGATGGAATACTCCCTTCTGGCCAGGAAGCATACAGATCCATTATCACTCAAGAAACTGAATATCATCACAGAAAAAGCAACCCACTAGATTGGCACCCCGTCCATCAGTTTAAAACAATCATTCCAACCACCATTGGCATCAAATTGCTGCAGTGCGTACTATCTACAAAATGTACTGCTGCAACTTTTCAAGACATTTTAAACAGCACTTCCAAACTGATAACCTCAAATACCTAGAAGGGCAATGGCAGTTAGGCACATAGGAACTTGGCCTCCAATTCCCATGCCCTGTCTCACACCATCTTGATTTGGAAATATATCACCTTTCCTTCATCATCGCTAAGTTAAAATCCTGGAACTCCCTATCCAGCAGCACTCTGGAAGTACTTTTGCCATCTGGACTGGAGTGGTTCATGAAAGTAACATACCATCAAACCTTCCAGGGCAGTTGGTAAAGGGCAATGAGTGCTGTCCTTGCCAGGAGCACCCACATCCCATGAACAAGTAATGTTTTAAAACTGTGTGTGTGTATGCGCAATTATTTGTATGAGATTCCTGGATCTCCCAATTTAGCAGGGGCTCCAACCTAGTTATGGCTACAAGGAAACAGCAGATTGAAAAATGGTTACAGATGATATAACCATTATTAACAAATTTTGGCTTGCATGTTTGCTTTTTATAACCTATCTGCTGTCATTTTTCTCTATTTTATGAATATTGCAAATTCCAACTTCTCAGAATTGAGTTTCATTCCCCGTGTTTACATGGGTTTCGTCCCCACAACCCAAAGATGTGCAGGGTAGGTGGATTGGCCACACTAAATTGCCCCTTAATTGGATTTAAAAAAATGAATTGGGTACATTAAATATAAAGAAAAGAATTGAGTTTCATTATTCACAAGTGCTGAAACATCAGCCGCCACATCTTGAATATTCAATGCAACGTTGGCTCTCCGTCAGAATAATTTGACTTGTGTTTTGGGTCTGAGTAATGCAGACTGTGTAGTTTCTTTTTTTTTAGGGTCCAACCACTGCAAAATTGCCAGCTTTTTGTGATTTGTGTACTACAGGAATAAATAGCTTTTGACTTGTGAGTAGTCAATTAGTGTGGGACAACTAGCGGTTTTTAATTTACATGGAAGAAAGTGCATGAATTCAGGTTTTCTCATTTGCATATGTTATTTCCTGTCAAACTATATCTTTCTACTTCCACAATTTCTCATTTCCCTCCGCTGTGTGCGATTTGTAACGCTGCAATTATGTATGTGCAATTCAAAGCAACAAGCTGCCCTTAAAATCCCCAGGCCGATAGGCAAGGGAAACATTTGGCTGCTGTTAGTATACTATTCTATTGATTAGCTGCAGCACCGCGCGTGCTGAGTACAGCAAAACATTTACACCACAGGCATATAGCTCTGCATAATTACCAAGCAAGGTTAATTTGCTGCACCTCTTTTTGTTGCATTTAGACATTTGCATTAATTTTGTCCACTGTTCAGGTCCTCAAGGAAGCAGCTTACACCAGTACAGTATTCATCTACTCTCACAAATTCTTTTGTGAATTTAGTATTACAAGAGCATGCTGAAATCTGCAAGTCTTAATTCAGAAACTCAAGGAAATTTAAAATGAGATTAAATATAAATTAAAGAGTTTCCCAGTGCATAGTGTTTATGTTGGTTGTAAATCGGCAATGGCAGAGGCCTGCACATTGGTTATTTTCCTGTTTCCTCAATGTTTTTTGGCTATATAGATATGAACGAGCCCCAGAATTGACCTGTGTGCAGATCAACGTCTGTACAGTTAAGGAGACAAGATCACCATTCCTTTTGCCTGCCTGAGGCATCCTCATACCCAAACATGAGGCTATTCATCTTTTTGCTCTTCAGCCGCCCTATCCACAATAGAGTTGACACTGTGCTGCCCTGACAACTCTTGAACCTCCTCTTTCATGGGCCTCAGAATAGCGGGGCCCGACCACTAATCTGGTCCTTTCTTTGGCATTGTGGGCCCTCTTCTCCTTCAGGAGGATAGTACAGTAATAATTTCCCAACAAGACCAGGCACTAGACATATGCGGCTTGTACCCTAGTTGCTGCCTTTGTGGCCATTGACATTGGGCCATTCTGGAGTGAACTTGAGAGGGCCAGCAGTGCCAGGCCTGCACTTATTGACAACTGCAGAATTCCTTTCACAGAAGATGCTGCAGCCCCGCCACACTGACACTGGCATGGTGGGCTTTCCCTCCCCAATGGCTGCATGCTCACAAATAGTTGCTGACACCGAAGCAAATCCAGAGCGGAGAAAGTAATTGATGCACTTGTGGTGCTGCAACCAAGTTGGCGAACAACCCCAAAGCTGCTGACCTCGATTATCCCGATCCAGGCTCACCTGCTGAGGAGGGGATGTCTCCTTCTGCGCATGGGGAAGAGAACTTCCCACCTTGCCCAAGTAGCTTGAAGGAGAATGTGTAGAGAGTCGTCACTGAACTGTGGGGCTAGAGATCCATCTTCTGCAGCGTTGACAAGCGTGTCTTTCCTCAGGTCATCACTATTTCTGCTCTCTGACCTCTTCACCTTCTCCCAATGGAAGGCTTCAACTGTCAGTTGGAAGTCTTCTAAGGCTGCTGCACTGTTAATCTCAGGCTGGTGGCCCTTTATAAATGCAACCAATCTATCAGCGGACGATGTCACAGCCACCTCACTCTCTGCCTCCCTTCTGTAAATTGTCATCCACCTCACCTGGCAGCCATTGATTAGCTTTTCTGCACAAGATTGCTCCAAGAACAGAAATCGGAGCAGGAGGGCCAGAGCCACCAGCTTCTGATCTGGCCTTCCCCTCCTGCCATTTCAAGTAAAATACTGGCCAATGTCTTGGACAAGAGTTGAAGATTATGTCTTTGATCTTTCCAATATTTCACTGGAGGCAATTGCAGATAATCTGACTGGATGTTGGACAAACTGTGTAACAAAATAGAAGCAGCAGAGAAAGGTAATGGAGACTTAGTTCCATTGTGGTCACCAGTATACATATGTAAGTTAACCATATGTCTGTGGATAAGGTTACCAAGAGATTCAATGTACCCTTGAATGAACACGGTACCTTGCATTACATCAATTAGTTATTCAATACCTGAGACTTTGAGAGGGATAAATGCAAACAATATTTACAATTGTGTAGATTCTGTACAATGAACGAATACCCCTACCACCATTGTGTATTCAAAACTTCTAAATATTTCTAACTCTACCACTACATCTTGGGACTGATCTGACATCCACAGCAGACATGAAGGCAGCCTACTGATTGCTAAACGTTACCTGGGACAACTTTGGCAGGTATCCTCTGGTGGCCAAAAGCCTGGAAGGCCCCTGCGAGCTAAGACCTCCTGCTTTGGGAGCGAGTGCACTTTCCTAGTCCTGTCCTGCAGGAGTTGATGGGGTCAGAAGCAATGGGGATTTGGAGTGCACCCTTGGAGTGCTGTGAGTTGATGCTCCTGGGGTGTCGGGCTGGCAGACCACCTCCTGAGAGTGCCCAATGGCCCCCAACTCTTTGAGGAGAAGGTATATCTCAAGGGAGATTGAGGTACCCCGCTCCCATCTTGCCAATCATTGTTGGAATCCACCCACGGCTAGAGCGATGGTGTGAAAATCAAGCAGAAACTGCTGCAACTTGATCTCGAAGGTGGCCACCATCCTTGCAATGGAGACTTCAATGTACTCCCATGCCAGTGCCACAACATCAGACAGAATGTGGGTTGTCCCCTCCATCCTACATTCCAGTTTGATGACTATTCTGACAACTCTTCCAGGTGTTCCGCTGCCTGTCCCTGCACCTCCAACATTTCTCTAAAGGTCAATAGCAGAGGCTCATCATCAGACATAGATTCAGCAGAGGTCTGGTCTCCAGCAGTCCTTTGAGTGTCAGAGATCTCGGTTGTCACTGCCTCCACCTGTTGTGGGAATATGCCAGTGTGAGGATCATCATATTGTGACCTCAAGCCTCCTCTAGAACTAAGACCCACCAAAATGCATGTATCTGCACTAGTGGAAGGTGATGGTGAACTCAGCGGTGGGTCTTCCTCAGATAATTCCTCTGTTTCCTCACCTGAGGTGGTCTAGGGATTAGGGCTGAAGTGCTTACTCATAGTTTTCCTCTGCCTTTACTTGCCGGTAGCTGGAATAGAGAGAAGAGGTAATGAGTGATTAACTTGGCAGATGCCAAGATGATAAGTCACTCAGTCATTGTCCACTTGTTGATATAAACTGGATGGACCCTCACTGGCATTTTCGGGGAGGCCTATTTAACCTTCTGCGCAGGAATGATCTTTATCCTTGCAAGCAAGCTCTGCTGTCAGCTCTCCGTGGAAGGAGAGTGGCCTTAGCTCGGAGTAACTCCTCCGGGCCTTGCTCTCTCCCATTGGTTGTGGGAGATATTGTCCTGCAGAACGACCAATGGATTGACTGTGAGCACAATGGATGAAAGAGCATTTCAGAAGAATTCATGCCTGATGTGTGTGTTGACCTCAGTAAGGGATTAAGACAATGTTTGTGTAGGATCTTACATAAGACGCTGAGCTTTAAGTGGCCAGAAGACATGAAGTGCTAATGTTTTCTGCTAATCCAAAAACAAAATCCAATCCAAGTAGTCTTCAACATCCCTGTGGACTCTAACCCTTGGGCTGCCTGATGCTCTTTGAAAGTGTGTTAGGAGTCACCTGAAAAAAGTGCATCAAATCATTTATCCTTTTCCTGCATTGGAAGGTGCTCCTTTTCTGTTGGCTATGGGTGCTGGCATCCTTGGTGACCTCCTCCCAGGTTACTGTGGGAAGACCTTCTGTCCCATCCCCCTGAAAGATGATCTCCCATCTTTTCTGGACGGTCTGGAGGAGAATCCCCAGGGAGTCCTCATTGAACCATGGAGCTAAGATTCTTGTACGTTTAGGCACCTGAAGTAAATGTTTACACGACACCTGACCTAGCCTGCAATGAATGAATATATGTGCGCGTACCATTTAATTATGGCGGCAGAACCTTCTATCCCATGAGGTAATGGCAGGGTGGATGAATCCCTGCCCCCCCCCCCCCCCCCACCCTGAACTTTGACGAGCTTCTTGATGCGTAATTATGGGGGGCACTGTTGCTTCACAGCACCGATCCCTGTCCGATTCCCGGCTTAGGTCACTGTCTGTGCGGAATCGGCACATTCTCCCTATGTCTGCGTGGGTTTCTTCCTCCAGGTGCTCCGCTTTCCTCCCACAAGTCTATAAAGACGTGCTTGTCAGATCAATTGGATATTCCTAATTCTCCCTCTGTGTACCCAAACAGGCCCCGGAGTGTGGTGACTAGGGGCTTTTCACTTTAACTTCATTGCAGTGTTACTGTAAGCCTTCTTGTGACAATAAAGATTATAATTATTATTATTAATTTGCTCCAAAGTACAATGGGAATCATGCCGACTTTCCTTCCTACCACATCACTTTACTTCCAGAATGGAAAATTCCCCCCACTGTTTCTGTTGGTGGGAAAACAAAATCCAGTGCTGAGATGGCATCGCCAAATTTGAAATTCATTAACAGGGTAAACTTTCAATGAGTCAGTGTTTTTAAAAATTAGCATCTCTATTGGCAAAATGAGTATGATTTTCTGGAAGGCTTGTAGTTTTACTAAAGTTACATCTGCAGTATTTGTAACACAAATCCTCAACCTCAAATCCATCCATGTATTTATCTGGAAGGTGACATTGTCCACCAAACCTGTTACCCAGCAGTACAATTCTAGCATTGGATTCTCTGATTTACTGATATTATTGCTTTGCAGTTTAGCGCTAAATATAATCAAACAATTGAGATTTGAATTACCACATTGAGAAAAGATCAGGTGAATTCCTGATCTTATTTGCCATCTCCACTAATGGTTTCATTTGAAGTGAAAATCGTCTAGGGCTCTCAGATGCACACCCATTCTTATTTTTAATCATAAACTATTATGGACAATGAATAGCAATTCCACTCGGAGGGCAGAAATAATACAAAATGTATTTCAAGGTGACACAGGAAAAGCATGGTTATTTTGCCAAAAGCAGAGGTAGAGGATTTGATAACTTTGAAGAGTTACTCTGTGTCCATGTTTGCAGTCTGCTGATACCCATCAGATGAAGCCTATTTGACAATCATTGGAAACACGTCTGCTATGCCTGCTGCTTCTGAGGTGAATATACATTACACACAGGATTAGTCATTGGCGAACTCTGTTTTTCAGATAAATAAACTGAATTAAAGCCTGAATAAAACACCCTTTGTTCATTGAATGTTAGCCACTTTCACATTCAGAGAGGTTACCTGATTTCATTTCACTTGTACTTTTTTCTCATTCATTTCACTTTGAATAATTTATCCTCTGTCTCAAACTTAACTGAAATATCTAACATTGTTTCATTTTCGTGAAGACCATCAGAAATTCACCGTGAAAAGACTTTACTCTCAAAGTGGAAACTCCAATCTCAAGTACTTGCTTATACTTTTTAAAATAAATTTAGAGTGCCAATTATTTTTTTCCAATTAAGGGGCAATTTAGCATGGCCAATCCACCTACCCTACACATCTTTTGGGTTGTGGGAGCGAGACTCACACAAACATGGGGAGAATGTGCAAACTCCACACTCCAGAGCCGGGATTGAACCTGGGACCTTGGCGCCTTGAGACAGCAGTGTTAACCACTGCGCCATCATGCTGCCCCTTGCTTATACTTTGAACAAGGCTAGAACAATAATGTAAAAAAAAAAAAAAATTTAGAGTACCTAATTCATTTTTTCCAATTAAGGGCCAATTTAGCGTGGCCAATATACCTACCCAGCACATCTTTGGGTTGTGTGGGTGAAACTCACGTAAACATGGGGAGAATGTGCAAACTCCACACAGACAGTGACCCAGAGTCGGGATCGAACCTGGGACCTCAGTGCCGTGAGGCAGCATTGCTAACCACTGCGCCACCATGCTGCCCTTAGGCTAGAATAATAATAATATCAACAAGGCAGAGAATTATAACCATGACAACAGCATGACTCTATAAAGTGCAAGTTACTAGTTAAAATGTGTTTTTTTCATTCATTTATGGGACATGGGTGTCAATGGCTAGGCCAAGCATTTATTAACCATCCCTAGTTGCCCTGAGGAGGTGGTGGTAAGCTGCCTTCTTGAACTCCTGTTGTCCCTAGAGAGTAGGTAAGCCTGTTAGGTAGGGAAGTCCAAGATTTTGACCGAGCAACAGTGAAGGAATTATGATATATTTCCAAGTCAGGATGGTGAGTAACTAGGAGTGAAACATCCATGTGGTTGTGTTCCCAGGTTTCTGCTGTTCTTGTCCTTCTAGATGTTTATGGTCGTGGGTTTGGAACGAACTGCCTAAGGAACCTTTGTGAGTTTTGAAGTGTGCCTTGTAGACAGTACACATGACTGCCACTCTTCGTCGGCAGTGGCACTAATTGTCAGTCACGGAGGGATTGAATGTTTGTGGAAGGGATCGCAAGAATGTGGGCTGCTTTGTCCTGGATGGCATCGGGCTTCTTTTAAAAAAATAAATTTAGAGTACCCAATTATTTTTTCCAATTAAGGGTCAATTTACTGTGACCAATCCACCTACCCTGCGCATCTTTGGGTTGTGAGGGTGGGACCCACGCCGACAAGGGGAGAATGTGCAAACTCCATATGGACAGTGACCCGGGTCCTTGGACCGTGAGGCAGCAGTGCTGACACTGTTGCCACCATGCCACCCTAAGCATCGAGCTTCTTGAGTGTTGTTGCAACTGCACACATCCAGACAAGTGGAGAATACTCCATTACTCCCCTGACTTGTGCTTTAT
The DNA here is from genome assembly GCF_047496885.1 of Scyliorhinus torazame. NCBI lineage: Eukaryota > Metazoa > Chordata > Chondrichthyes > Carcharhiniformes > Scyliorhinidae > Scyliorhinus > Scyliorhinus torazame. The sequence goes on along the minus strand of NC_092714.1, from coordinate 91,545,513 downwards.
TGATGGTGGTCAGGAGGTGAGTTACTCGCAACAGGATTCTGAGCCTTTGGCCTGTTCTGGTAGCCACAGTATTCATATGGTTAGTCCCATTCAGTTTCTGGTCAATGGTAACCCCAGGATATTGATTGTGGGGGATTCAGCGATGGTAATGCCATTGAATGCTATGGGACAATGGGTAGATCCTCTCTTGTTGGAGACGGTCATTGCCTGGAACTTGTGTGGTATGAATGTTACTTTCCACTTGTCAGCCCAAGCCTGGATATTGTCCAGAACTTGCTGCATTTGTAAATGAATTGCTTCAGTATCTGAGGAGTTGAAAATGGTGCTAAACATTGTGCAGTCTTCTGCAAACATCCCACTTCTGACCTTATTATGTAAGGAAGATCATTGATGAAGCAGCTGAAGGTGGTTGGGTAGGACACTATCCTGAGGAACTCCTGCAATGATGTCCTGCAGTAGAGATGATGTGGAGATGCCGGCGTTGGACTGGGGTGAGCACAGTGAGACGTCTTACAACACCAGGTTAAAGTCCAACAGGTTTGTTTCGATGTCACTAGCTTTTGGAGCGCTGCTCCTTCCTCAGGTGAATCCTGAGGAAGGAGCAGCGCTCCGAAAGCTAGTGACATCAAAACAAACCTGTTGGACTTTAACCTGGTGTTGTAAAACTTCTTACTGCAGTAGAGATGGTTGACCTCCAACCACCACAACCATCTTCCTTTGTGATATGTATGACCCCCAACCAGCGGAGTGTTTTCCCCCGATTCTCATTGACTCCAGCTTTTCTAGGGCTCCTTGATAACATACTTGGCCAAATGCTGCCTTGATGTCAAGAGCAACCACTCTCACCGCACCTCCGGCATTCAGCACTTTTGTCCATGTTTGAACCAAGGCTGTAATCAGATCAGGAGCTGAGTGACCCCGGCAGAACCCAAACTGAGTGTCCATGTGCAAGTTAATACTGATTAAGGGCTGCTTGATAATGCTGTTGATGACCCCTTCTATAACATTGCTGATGATCGATAGTTGACTGATTGGGCAGCAATTGGCTGGGTTGTGTTTGTCTGTAATGGTTATACCTGGGTAATTTACCACATGTTAGTACATGCTAGTGTTATAGCTGTACTGGAACAGCTTGGTTAGGGACACGGCAAGTTCTGGAGTACAATTCTTCAGGAATCTTGTCGGGCCTTTACAGTATCCAGTGCCTTCAACAAATTCTTGATATCACATGAAGTGAATCGAATTAGCTGAAGTATGAGAGATGGCGGCCACTCATTTCTGGCTGAAGCTTGTTGTGAATGCTTCAGCCTTATCTTTTCCATGTAATGTTGGGCTTCTCCTTCATTAAAGATAAGGGTATTTATGGAGCCTCCTCCTCCAGTGAACTGTTTAATTATCCACCACCTTTCACAGCTGGATGGTGCAGGACTGCAGAGCTTAGAACTGATAAGTTGGTTGTGGGACTGCTTAACTCTGTCTCTCACTTGCTGCTTATGTTCGGAATGCAAGTAGTCCTGTGTTGACACCTCATGTTTCAGTATGCCTGCTGCTGTTCCTGGCATGCCCTCCTGCACTCTTCATTGAATCGTTGGTTGACCCCCCCACCTTGTGGTGATAGTAGAGTGGGGGATATTCCAGGCCATGAGGTTGCAGATTGTGGTTGAATCCAAATCTGCTGCTTCTGATGGCCCACAGTGCCTCATAGATGTCTTGGCTTGAATTGCTGGTAGGGCCACACAACACAATGGAGGGTATCCTCAAGGTGAAGGTTGGACTTCGTCTCCACATGGACTGTGTACCGATTGCTCCTACTGATACTGTCATGGACAGATGCAGCTGTGATGGGCAGGTTAGTGAGGATGAGGTCAAGCATGTTTTTCCCTCACCACCTGCCCCAATCATGGTCTAGCAGCGAGGACCTTTACAACCTATCCAATTTGAATGATGGTGGTACTACCGAACCACTAATGGTGATGGACATTAATGTCCCCCACCCAGAGTACATTTTGCACCCTTGTCACTCTCAGTACACCCTCCAAGTGGGATTCAACATGGAGAAGTACCAATTCATAAGCTGAGGGGAGGATGATATGTGGTAATCAGCAGGAGGTTTCTTTGACCATGTTTGAACTGGTGCCATGAGACTTCATGGGTACAGAGTCGATGTTGAGGAAAACCAGGGAAACTCCCTCCCGACTGTATAGCACTGCTGCCATCTCTGCTTGGGTCTGTCCTGCCGGGACATTATTTGTAAAGTACAATTCCGTGAGTATGACTATGTCAGGCTGGTGCTTGACTAGTCTGTGAGTCAGCTCTCCCAAATTTTAAATCTGCCACAGTTAAAAATTATTCATTTTGGTGCAATTTTTCATATTTGGCTTTCTAACAAGGGCAATGATGTTTGTTTGGAGGAAGCAGGGATGCCTATCTCCAACTGAGAAATCCAGAAGTAACAAGATGGCGGAGGTCCTGACAAATTTAACAGCAGGGTTTTGTTAATTTTTTTAAAACTCTGTTTCCTACTTGAAAGGTTTGAAGGCTAGCCAGGTTGAAAAAACTATGTTAGAAGGCCACAGATGGCGTGGACAGTTGGGTGGAATGGGGAAGGCGTTTGGAAATGGAGAAATTGCAGGGCTAGTGTTGAACATAAACATGGAGGGGAGATCGCAAATAAGGTTTGTTTGATGGGCCTGGGGAATTGTACTCCTGCTTCTTTAGTTCATCTATTGCCACATATACCATTCCTGGAATGATAGCCAGGTGACTTCACTGTTTTCTGCAATCATTTGTCTTGAGCCAACAGAAGCAGCTCAGTTAGATTTGGCCTACACGGGCTGGAGTTCTCCCAGGTCCCCATCGGCGTGTTTGATGTTGGGCACAGCGGGTGAATTATGGTGGGAGGCCCAGAAAGCGATTTCATGCCATCATAAATTTTCAGTGGGATCTTTTGCTGGTGCCTGCCATGGCATGTCGGAAAACCTGCCAAAGGCTGGCATGAACCTCATTTGCAAGGTCTGACCCCCACGCCAAATCCTCCGTGATGCTGGCGAGAAAAGAGCCCGGCATGAAATACATGGACACGAAGGTGGAGTACATGTTATGCAGATCTGCCCCACCACTGAGTATGGCATGAAACATCGAGGTGGATAATTAATCAGGTTTGGATTGGAAGATTTGGCGTGTTTTCACATGGGAATCGCTCCATGTTCCTGCACCCGCCACAGCACCTAGTCTGAAAATGGGAGAATTCCGCCCTATGCTTTTTCAGAACCAATGGGAAAGCACCTAAACGTTACATATGCCCTGATGGTAAAACTGGACACTGACTGTGGTTCCTTTATATAAGATATTTCTCTCTCTGCCATAATACTAGCTAAATATGCCATCAACAATTCTGTGTGGATATCACGACAGTGTTGTATTTCATAAAAGATGCTGGGCGTGATTCTCCCATGCCGCGCCGTATGGGAGAATCGGCGTTCGGCCATTTTTTCACGCGGCGCCGGTCCGACGCCGGCAGGCGATTCTCCGAGGAGCGGATATTTGGCACCATTTGCGCCGGCGCGTTTGGGGCGGCACCGGTCGCGGCCGGGTCGCCGATTCAGCGGCCTTGATGGGCCGAGCGGCTGTGCGGAAACGGCAGAGTCCCGCCGGCGCCGTTCACACTCGCAGCCGGCGGGAACTCTACGTGTAGGGTCGGGGGGCAGCATGTGGGGCGGGGAAAAATGCTCCTTCACCGGGGGGGGGCCTCCGATAGGGTCTGGCCCATGATCGGGGCCCACCGATCGGCGGGCCGGCCTCTCCAGCCCCGGCCCTATTTTATTACGCGGCCGGACCCTGAACCCCCATGCCATGTTGTGTCAGGGCCGGAGCGCTGAGAAAGTCCCCCGCGCATTCGCGGTTTGGTGCGGCCCAACTGCGCATGCGTGGGTTGGCACGGCGCCCATTTGGTGCCAGGAAGGGAGGCTGGAGCGGCGTGAATGGCGCTCCAGTGCCTTGCTGGCCCCCTATGGGGCCAGAATCGGTAGTGCCCGCGCCCATTTCACGCCATCGTGAAACGCGATGGCGTTCACGACGGCGCAAACGCTCTGTCTCCATTTCGGAGAATCGCGCCCGCTGTTTCTGTAGGAGAATGAAGGTAATGGATAAGATTGTCAGTGAAGTGATCATGAAATTATGCTGAATCCTCCATGTTTATTGTTTACTTCAGTTTGTCATATGCTCGGGTTTCCCAGTTGAATTAAATGTGTTGTTAGCACATGTAACATTTGTCTGAAATTTTTTTCATTCGCATGGCAATTGCTAGGAAAGCATAATTGGGTAAACAGAACAACTTGGTTGAATGAATGCTACACTTTGCTCTATGCCTATGTTATGTGGATTTCAGGAAAATTGTTTTTCTCAATTTAAATTAGTTGTATAATTTACCGCTTTTGAATTGATTACATTAAAACAAATCTTAAATTTACTGTTAATGTTCAAATATACTGTTAATGACCACAATATTTGTAAATTGTGCAATTTGTAAACCAGCAAACTACACACCATAAGTTGATAGTCCCATTTTATTTGATAAGCAGTTATGCAGAAAAAATAATTTAAAAGTTTGTAGGTTTACCAAATGTCACCTCACATGTTTGCTTGCCACCCATGCCAAATATTTACTGCCAAGGGGGAAGAAATTTCAGAATATTTTCAGAATATTTTTATATTAAATTACAAAACAGAGGATAATAGCTGGGAATGATCAGAGCATGAATCGATTGAAAGTTTGGATTACCAATAACTGTGATAACAGAAGTCTAATTTATTTAAATACAACTATCATTTGAATCCTGAAAATAATTTCCTTAAAAAAGTACATCATCTGTTAGTGTTTTTTTATATACATGAATTTGAGGACTCGTATTTGCAGTTTTATCCACCGAGCGAGCGTTGTTTCAGAACCCAGCTGTCAGTAAGCTTTGAGTTTTTAATGTATTATTTTCATACCAATGGATTAACCATGGTGAGATGATTACCACAGTTTTATGAAGAAAATATTTCAGCTGCTTCCAGAAGCTGCACAGCCAGTATATATTGATATCATTTGTTAGTAAATAAAGTATTTTTTAAAAATGTTGACAGACACTGAATATTTCCTAAAGTGATCGTATCAATAGTCTAATAACATAGATTATTGTGTATTATCATAAGTGACTTTGACACTTTTATGTAAAGAGAAACTATTTACTACGAATTGCTGGTTGCAGAACTATTGAATTAATGTTAATTGTATTAGTTAGGAATGATGCTTCTAGTTTTAAAAAAATGAACAGCGTGTGAATTTACTTTGATCTTGCTGAGTATCCTGTTGACCTCTTGAACTCAGTACTCTTGTAAGAGGTCAAACAGTTTATGCCTCAACCCAATGCTCTGCACTATAAGTTATGATTCAACACAATTTTATTATATACTTCAAGCAAATACACTACTCATGCAATTCTTATGCTTCACTAATGATTACAATTGACCCAAGACTCACATCTTGGACATTTTAGATAAATATTACCTGTGTAGGAACTAGCCAAGTTCTCTTCTGCAGGGTCATCGGTCACTGAGTTTCCAACTCAGGAGTTGCATCTGTGAGGTTCTTCCCAGTGTTACACTACGGAATGCTCTGAGGGCTGAATATTAATGCATCCTTCATTGTTCATGGCGAGGGTCACGTACTTTGATTTTTATTGATCCAAGACCACAAAAGGCCGAATTACCCCATTTTTGTCGTTGCATCGATTCGTCAAGCAGTTATTTGTTCTGACACTCAGCGTATGCTTTACTGTTTAATGATATTTGTGGTCTAGGTATCCCGTTCTGTCTCATTCAACACAGGCTTTGATGATATCTGTGGTTAAGGTGTGCTGCTAAGCTACTTCCTGTTTTGAACTCTGCTTTGCATTCTTTGTAAGATTCTTTAAATATGAAATTTCAAAGGCTTGTAAGGATGGCTATTTGTCCCATCATGCTTTGAGGGATTTGTGTTGTTAGTCATTTTGTAAGAGTTACGGCTACAATCTCCTTGTCCCCAGTAATACTTCAGTGTGAGTCAAGTACCCTCACACAACTGGAGTAAAGATATGATAACTGAAGTTTAGTTCACTCTCTGACACACTATCAACTCGGTCTTCCTCCCAACAAGCAGTAACAAGGAAAATATATTTTTTAAAGCCTTGAATACAGATGTAATTAAAGATCTTGCATCTCTTCCATCTCTTTCAAATGCAAATTATGGTGCATCAGTCACACTTAAGTCTCACACAAACACACAGCCTTTGCATCTGCCTTGCTGAATTAGCGCTACCTATTAAATTAACCACACACAAACACACATTTTTTGCATCTGCCTTGCTGAAATAGTGCTACCTATTAAATTAACCATACTAATTCGGAAAATCTATCAAGAGGAAAACTAACGATCACAAACTCCCAACCCACATTAAACTAACCAAAAAAATTATTGCTTTTCAAATACCGATGAGGAAATTCCCGTGTATAGAACAAACAATACACTCAAAAGTAGTTTCCAATCGTTTCCAGCTAAATTGTTTCCTTGGTCAACCAAATAGTCAATATAGAACTTTTATCAAAACAAGTAAATAATGTATATTAAAAACTACTCACTGAACATATTTAGAGAACTTTCTAAGTTTGTTTTCAAAGCAACTGCAGCTTTGAGTGCTGTTTTTCCTTCTAACGTGCATTTGACAGTGGCTGTGTGCTTTTTATTCCAGTCTGGCAGTATGTACAGTAAGTAGTTGGCTCCTCTGTAGCCTGTTCATGCTCTTGAGATGTTTTAGTGTGGGTGTGGTGGTTCACATTCTTGCACCGATAGCCCTGATCATTTTGTATTATCTTGTGTCACCTCAACAATTAGCAGTGTGCTGATATGACTTTTGTAGAAGCGTTTGGTTCCAATCACTGATAACCAAGAACTTAGAACATTAACAATTTATTCAATACTCTGAACAGCTTTCACATGCTGTGTGCCTGCCTATGCTCCAGTGCGAATTACAGCAGGCATGCTTTGGGATACCTAGTGGCTGCAAGACTCGCTGCATCAGCCTCTGGCAGAGCCTCCATTTTCACTGGCATGGGGAGTGGGATTGTAGACTGGATGGCTGGGGTACAGTGATGGCTGATGATTCTGGTTCTAATACCTGCAGAAGGTGACTCTGGTTTTGTATGTATTCGGCACTGTCCGGGGCTACCATTTAGCTGTTTGAACATAGAACATACAGTGCTGAAGGAGGCCATTTGGCCCATCGAGTCTGCACCGACCCACTTAAGCCCTCGCATCCACCCTATCTCCCTAATCCAATAACGCCTCCTAAACTTTTTAGACACAAAGGGCAATTTAGCGTGGCCAATCCACCTTACCTGCACGTCTTTGGACCGTGGGAGGAAACCGGAGCACCCGGAGGAAACCCACGCAGACACGGGGATAACGTGCAGACTCCGCACAGACAGTGACCCAGCAGGAAATCGAACCTCGGACTTTGCTGCTGTGAAGCCACAGTGCTAATCTCTATGCTATTTGCTTTGGCTGCAGGACATGGTTATTTACCACTGCCAATTTGTTATAGCGAAATGTGGTCTGTATTCTGACCTTTTATCAGGTGTTAAAGGGCAGTGTCTGGGAGCATTTTTACCATGGTATAATTTTTTCCCTTAGCCTGCACTCCACGAGGGTGCAACTCATATTGGTTTCAATATTTGGCTGCAAGCGGGCCTTGGAGATTGTGGTCCTGGTTCAACTGGAGAACAGACTCTGTGCTGACAAGGATAGACCCTGTCTTGGCATATTTCACAGGCTGAGGAATGCAGCAAAGTAAGCTATGTAAACACGGGCACATTTCTCAAGTTGGCACTTGATTGAGTATGCCGCAGGTTCTGCCAGACTGTTGGACTGTGGGTATAGGGGACTGCTCCTGATGTGTTAAAACTCCCACGTGTGTGCAAAGATCCTGAACTCCTTGAGACAAACTGGTGAGCGCTGTCCATCATGATCCACTGTCGGATGCCTTGCGTGGCAAAGTGTCTCTTGAACCTGATTATGACTGTATTGTTCTTCATGTCTGTCGAGGGTAGAGTTCAAACTATCCATTATACAAATCGACAAAGACCAAGTGCTGTTTACTATTCTATTGGAAAATGTCAGCTGCTGTAAGTTACCATGGGAGATCCAGGACCTTATGTCGGTGCAGTTGCTTGTTGGCTTGATACGTCCTGTTTGCATTGCAATTTGCTCGTATGGATACTTCCCTCTCCATGTCAGCATACACTTTTAGGTGCATCTGTGACAGAACAGCGGGATGCATTGAAGAAGGAAATAGGGAGAATACAGAGCCAACATGTTCCAATCACGAAAGAGGATGGCGCCAAAAAATCCAGTGAACCCTGAATAACGAGGGATACACGGCATTGGATAAGGAGAAAAGGGGTGGCTAATGGCAGAAAAATGAGAGTTGAAAACTGTAAGAGGGAGCTTGAAAATGAAATTAGGAGAGCAACAAGGGGACACGAAAGGATACTGGCAGGTAAAATAAAGGCAAGTCCCAAGTTGTTTAGCAAGTACATTAAGGGTAAATGGATAACTAAGGAAAGAGTAGGGCCCATTAAGGACCGCAGTGGTAATTTGTGTGCAGAGCCGGAGGAAATTAAATGAAAATCGCTTATTTTCACAAGTAGGCTTCAAATGAAGTTACTGTGAAAAGCCCCTAGTCGCCACATTCCGGCGCCTGTTCGGGGAGGCTGTTACGGGACGTTGGTAGAGTTCTAAATGGATACTTTGTCAGTGTTCACTAGTGAGAAGGCTGATAAGTGAGACAAAGGAAGAAATAATAGGTGTGCTTGCAATAATTTTCAATCCCTCTCTGATCACAAGAGGTGTGCCGGAGGGCTGGAGGATAGCCAATGTGGTACTATTATTCATGAAGGGAGGAAGCGATAAACCAGGAAACTACAGGACAGTCCGTCTAACCTCAATGGTGGGGAAACTATTGGATGCAGTTCTGAGAGATAGACTAATCTACATTTGTAAATCTCCAAATTTCTTTCTCTGTCAGTCTGGCCTCAATAAAAGTTGAGACGGATTCGCACGTAAACAGAAGTTATTTATTTAGCTTGCAAGCTTGAATCATCTTACAGAAATGTAAGAGACATCCAGCTTCTTACATCCCAGAAAACGACTGAACTAAAAGACAAAGGGATCTCTGCAAAATCAATTCAAATGGTATCAAGTTTCACATACTCGACGGACATAGGTCAGCCTATGTCCCTCCTGACCTGTTCGATCTATTCTGATTGGCTCACTTCCAATCCCTTTCTCTGGCCCCTATCAATGCAGCATCACTCTCATAGACACACCTCTTCCTGCTTTTTCCATGCGGTCTCAAATTCCTTTGTCCCTAACTGCAAGAATCAAAGTGGCTTATTTCTACATTACATTAACTAGTAACTCTAAAGTAACTATTTTATATCACATTCGTCACATTTGGAGAGGCATGGAGTAATCAAGAACAGTCAGCATGGTTTTGTTAAGGAGAGATTATGTCTAACCAACTTGATTCAAATTTTCGAACAGGTAACTAGGTGTGTAGGTGAGAGCAATACATTTGACATAGTCCATTTAGACTTCAGTATGGCTTATGATAAGGTCCCACATTGGATACTGACAGCAATTAAGGACCCATGGGATCCAAGGAAATTTGGCAAATTGGATCCAGAACCGTCTGAGTGACAGGAAGCAGAGGGTTATACTCGAGGGATGTTTTCCTGACTGTGTCCAGTGGGGTCCCGCATGAATCAGTTTTGGGGCCTTTACTGTTTGTGGTTTGTATGAATGCTTTAGTCATGAATGTAGGAAGGTTGATCAGTAAGTTCACGGATAATACGGAAATTGGTGGGGCAATAAATAGTGAGGAGGATAGCCGGTGAGCCTTACATCAGTGGTAGGGAAATTACTGGAGAGAATTCTTCGAGACAGGATCTACTCCCATTTGGAAGCAAATGGACGTATTAGCGAGAGGCAGCACGGTTTTTGAAGGGGAGGTCGTGTCTCACTCACTTGATAGAGTTGTTTGAGGAGGTCACAAAGATGATTGCTCCAGGTAGGGCAGTGGATGTTGTCTATATGGACTTCAGTAAGGCCTTTGACAAGATCCCTCATGGCAGACTGGTACAAAAGGTGACGTCAGGCGGGATCAGGGGTGAGCTGGCAAGATGGATACAGAACTGGCTACGTCACAGAAGGTCTTCCAACAGGAGAAGATAAAGTTTTCCGTCTGATGATTGGAAGAGGGTTTCCACAGGACATGGAAGCCGTTTACCAACGTGGTGGGATGATTTCATTGCTGGGTGGAACTAAGGCCCCATGCTTTTTGAGAAATAATTTTCAGTTTCTGTTCTTATCTGGCTGAAGGTGTGCACAGTGAGACAGTTCTGCTGTTGGTTAAAGTTTATTAAATGAGTTTAACCATATTTAAAGCAGTGCAGACTTGTCTGAGGACAGGAGAGAGTTGAAACAAGCCAGTTGAAACAGTGTTTGAAGACACCCAGGCAGAGTTTCTGCAGGGGTTCAGACTGGAGTCTTATCTGTTCTGTAAAACAATGGCAAGAGGTCTCTTTCTCGAGGAATAACTCTAAAGCAAGTATTTTTCTGTGCCATTGGTATTTGGGGTGGATTGAGAGCTGAGGTGGTCTATTTTCTTGTTGTTTAAGTGGGAATAAAGATAGTAAGTAAAGGTATTGTATTCACTGTGTTGAGCAGTCTTGTTTAAGGATATTTGTAAGCTATTTTCAGATGTGATGTTAAAGATTTTAATACGGTGTTAGCAATAAAATTTTGTTTTAAAATACCATAGGCGGGATTTAACTAAATGGGAACAAAGTCCCATAGCGAGCGCTTTAAGTCACGTGTTTCCGTCACTCGCAACGCTAAAGAACGGCACCTGGGCTAGATAGGGGACGCAATGTTTCCTCTTCCCCTGCATTTGGAAAACAAAGATTCAAATTTCTCGACGACCTAAGGGGTTGCTGAATTTAGTAAGTTGTATGCCTGTGGCTTCTTGGATTTGTCTGATAGACTGGAATCACAGTAGATGCACCACTCGTTTTCAAATTTTTGCACAGTTGACCGAAATGTTTTCTTCGAACACAAGCTTGTTGATGTGGGGAGAACTCCAGCATGCTACCTCTTACGAATCTGTGTCCACATGATCACACTGTTAACAGCTATCGTCACTCGGTGTGCTGGCAAAATCCTGCCAATCTGTATAATTTTGGCTGTCAGTAGTTTGCAACCACTTACCTCTACCAACACCTGACTGCCACCTTTGACTTATCTCTACCCCTACCTGTGCCAAATTAAAATCTTGCCCCACTGCTGCCAAAGCTTAGGTACACTTCCAATGCTGAAAAACACAAGTTTTTGAAGTACTCACGCTTCCTTACACGAGTTGTAAACTGGCCCTGAATCCAACTTCATTACTGCTAACAGATTCAGACCGCTTCCCATGGATTGCTGATGGAGTAAATACCCCTGTTCTCTGTACCTGCAACTGTATAAAGGTTTGACAAATTTAGTTTTGGTAAAGTCGAGCAATTTAATAGACTACACTGCCATACCTATAAATTGTTAATCCACAAGAAGGAATTGATGGGAAATTTCACGATTGTTTTATTCAATTATGTTCATTATTTTTGTACCCCCATCATTTTGGGTTGTCTCAGAATGTCAGGTAGAATTTCCAGCAGGAAAAGGGAATGATTTGTTTATGTCCTTTTGCCAGTGATGTGTAAGCAGCATCAAGGAGGTTGACCCAGAGCACCTCTTCTGATTTTTTCCAGTCGTTTCTCTCCGGGATCATTTGATATGATTTCTATTAATCTTGCACCAACAGTATATCAGTTTAGGGGTGTCCTCAGGCCTCTCATTAAAATGTTTCAGACAGCATATTTGCTATTAAGAATATACAGTGGGAATGTTTAAACTGTGCTCTGTTAAGCTGTATTATTAATCACCATGTGAAACCTCCTGAAAGAATGCTGCAGCAGAACTTCTAATTAGTAAACATCAGGCTATATTATCAAATGTCAATCTTGACTCAATGCTCCTACTCTCTCCTCTGAGTCAGAAGTCATGGGTCCAAGCCTTGCTCCTGAGACTTAAACACAATGGGATAGATTTTTGTCCTCAGTTTGGGAACTGCTTGTAGTACTTGGAAGTACTTGAAATGAAATGAAAATCACTTATTGTCACAAGTAGGCTTCAATGAAGTTACTGTGAAAAGCCCCTAGTCGCCACATTCCGGCACCTGTTCGGGGAGGCTGTTACGGGAATTGAACCGTGCTGCTGGCCTACCTTGGTCTGCTTTCAAAGCCAGCGATTTAGCCTAGTGTGCTAAACAGCCCCCACTTGGAAGTGCATGGTAAAATAGGACTGAGTCAGCACGGCTTTGTCAAAGGGAGGACGTGTCTGACAAATCTGTTAGAGTTCTTTGAGGAGGTGACAAGGAAGTTAGACAAACGAGAACCAGCGGATTTATTTAGGTTTCCAGAAGGCCTTTGACAAGGTGCCGATAGGAGACTGTTAAATAAGTTAAAAGCCCATGGTGTTCAGGGTAAGATCCTGGCATGGATAGAGGATTGGCTGACTGGCAGAAGGCAGAGAGTGGGGATAAAGGGGTCTCTTTCAAGTTGGCATCCGGTGACTAGCGGTGTGCCTCAGGGGTCTGTACTGGGACCACAACCTTTCACAATATACATTAATGATCTGGAAGAAGGAACTGAAGGCACTGTTGCTAGGTTTTCAGGTGATACAAAGATCTGTAGAGGGACAGCTAGTATTGGGGAAGCAAGGGGGCTGCAGAAGGATTTGGACAAGCTAGGAGAGTGGGCAATGAAGTGGCAAATGATATACAATGTGGAAACGTGTGAGGTTATGCACTTTGGAAGGAGGAATTTAGGCATAGGCTATTTTCTAAATGGGGAAATGCTTAGGAAATCAGAAGCACAAACGGTACTTGGGAATCCTTGTTCACGATTCTCTTAAGGTTAATGTGCAGGTTCAGTCAGCAGTTAAGAAGGCAAATGCAATGTTAGCATTCATGTCAAGAGGGCTAGAATACAAGACCAGGAATCTTCTTCTGAGGCTGTATAAGGCTCTGGCCAGACCCCATTTGGAGTATTGTGAGCAGTTTTGGGCCCCGTATCTAAGGAAGAATGTGCTGGCCTTAGAAAGGGTCCAGAGGAGGTTCACAAGAATGATCCCTGGAATGAAGAACTTGTCGTATGAGGAACGGTTGAAGACTCTGGTTCTGTACTTGTTGTAGTTTAGAAGGATGAGGGGGGATCTTATTGAAACTTACAGGGTACTGCGAGGCCTGGATAGAGTGGGTGTGGAGAGGATGTTTCCACTTGTAGGAAAAACTAGAACCAGAGGACACCATCTCAGACTAAAGGGACAATCCTTTAAAACAGAGATGAGGAGGAATTTCTTCAGCCAGCGAATGGCGAATCTGTGGAACTCTTTGCCGCAGAAGGTTGTGGAGGCCAAATCACTGCGTGTCTTTAAGACAGAAATAGGTAGGTTCTTGATTAATAAGGGGATCAGTGGTTATCGGGAGGAGAATGGGGATGAGAAAATATCAGCTATGGTTGAATAGCGGAGCAGACTCGATCGGCCGAGTGGCCTAATTCTGCTCCTATGTCTTATGGAACAGCGAGTCAGGCCATTTCCCCTCTGTCACAATCTCAATTTTTAAAGGTCCGCCCACTCACCCGGTATTTTGGTCTCTGGGTGTCAGATACACGTTGGCGTCAAGGCCACCTGAGGCTGACCAGAGGGGGCAAAGGAAATGAGTGGATGGTGAATCTGGCAAGTTAGAAGGTCTGCTTCAGTTTCCTGGGGTTTTGGCTCAGTTTAACTGAAGGCTGTAAAACTCTCTCAGTCCCCCCATTACCTTGTATTAACTTGACCTTTCTCTGAAGTATTTTGTCAAAGATGCCAATGTTTCTTGACCCAAAGAAAATGACAGATGGTAGAAATCAGAGGGAAAATTAAAAAATGTGGCCCTGCATGCCTCCCATTTCATCCTCCCAATGTCTGTTTGCTCAGCCTTCGGAGGCACAAATTCAGCCCATAATCTGGCTACCAAGGGAATGTAACATTGTCTGAAATGCTGACCTTTGGGTGAAACGTTAAACTCTGTCTACCATTTCATGGATGACAGTATTTAAAGAAGAGCAGGTAAGTTTTTTTCATACCTTGACAAACATGTATCTCTCAACTACTGCCAAAAATGATTGTTTGCTAATTTAACTTAGGACGCTGTACTGAGATACATGCTACCTGTAAGTTGACTGCCACATTTTCCTACATTATAGCTGCACTTCAAAAGTGTTTGGATGGCTGTGAAATGTTTTGTGAGCACTGAGAAGTCAGCTGCACAAACGCAGGATCTTTCTTTTTCACTTTTCCTCTAGTTGTTTGTAGCCATATTCGGCCAACAATTTTCCTTTGTGTGTCCCGATTTGAGTACTAACTGAGCCCACATAATGGATTTTTCATCATTACCATTGGTACATAAGTATTGTGCACTGTCAAAGAATGAAGACGCTTTCCAAAATTTATGCAGGCTAAGTGGATTGTTTAAATATGATTGTATTGCATGGACTACATGATTAATTTTCACTTTTACGAGCATGTTGTTCGGAATGACACGGCTGTAAACCACTTGTTTGTTACTGGGATTTTATTTGTGGGTTTGACATGTAAATGTAAGATCAAATTTTTGTTTGTCAAGATCAGAAGAAAATGTGGCCTTTCAATTAGAATTGTTCATTTTGGTGCAAAACAGAAGTCTCTGGCTCAGTAAAACTGCTTTTGTTGCAGTTTTAACTCTATTGTGGAGGCAATTTATATCAGAGGTGTTGCTGAGACATTTAGGCAGATTGTAAAATTAGGCCTTATTATAACAGCAGCTGGCATAGTTGGCAACCGTTATCTATAGTATTCTGTAACTGACAATACACTACTGCACTGTTAGTTATAAATAAAACTGGTTGTGTGTTCTTTCCGCCCCTGGTGTCAACAGTGTTGCTGCTTTGTTGTGCTTGTGGCATGTGTAAAATTATAGAAAGTGTGAATGCTCAGGTATTGTTCTTTCTGTATTCTTGCAGTGAAGAATTCAAGTATAAAAGAGCGAGCTCAACCTTATGCTTGGCTCTGGGAGTAGTAATTGCCCTGATGCTATAAAATTATGAGCTGTTTTGAAAAGAATAAAAATTGATAGGTTTATTTCCCACCTTCTGCTGCCGTTAATAAACTAGGGAAATAACATAAGTATTCTGTGCACACATTGCATGCATATTGAGTTTCATATGTTCCTACACAATATATAACATGTCCTAATTTTATATCATGAACCTGCATGCTTAAAGAACAGGAGTTTAGCAATGACTTGTGTGACTAGGTCAGCTTCACTGCATCAGGAAATGTAGATGTGAATGTTCAACCTTGTAACAAACCAAAGCTTTAGCTTAAAAGGGCTATTAGTGTTATGAAATCTATTAAAATGTATGTAGCCTTGAATATGGTGTGCAATCGATGAACTGGTCTATTCCACACTTCTCTCAGATAATGTGAATCATTTGGAGGCCCTTTTTAGTTGTGTATTTAATCCGTTTTGCTGGAGGCTACTGAAATGTTTTTTTACAGATAAGCTTGTTTGTAAAGTCAAACTTGTGGTTCACTGATGCAGCAAAATCCAAATGTGTGTTTACAGAGACTGTGTTAGGTCATTTAATGTTTTATGTTTCTAAACAAATATTATTGACTACACTTATGTAGATGTTAGTACCTGGCTTCTACAGTACCCTACTGGGTGATCTGTGCTAATGTCTCTGCGCCTAATATTGTAATGTGCCTTTTCCAGCTGTCTACTTGCTATTTTCAGACTTACAGAATCATTAGTACTCTCAGATTCCCAATCTGTAAATAAATTACTGTTTGTATACCATCATACGACCATTATGATGGCATGTTGCTATATTGTTGTCTTCATAGGCAAAATTAGTGCAGGAACATACTACTTGCATACAAAATCGCCAGGAAATGTTCATATGTCATCAAACACTTCGGGCACAATCTAACAGAAACGTTACTAAGTGTCATTTGAGGTAGATTATTATTCTAAATTCTGACTGTAGGTGAGTCTCCCACCGCTATCTAACCACATATAGTCAGTTTTTCGGGCCGGGGGTGGGGTGGGGGCGCGGGGGGGGGGGGGGGGGGGGGGGGGAGAGGGACGTAGTTCTCTCTGGGCCAGCCCGCACTTAGAATTTTTTTTCATCACTGTGGTGAGCTGAACTAGTTGGCAATACCGGCTCCTCGGAGATCAGGCCAACATTTTGAAAGGGAGCCCTGATCTCTAAGTGAGCTTGATGGTCCCCCACAACTCCACCCATGGACAATGTGAGCTCCACACACATGGGCATTAACGCCCACCCACTGCCAAGTGAGGACACGAGGTCGCTGAAAGCTCCTTTTTCAGGCCATTCCATTGCCCCCTTTCGGGTCCCACCTTTCAGGAACCCTACCCTTCACCCTACCCGTCCAAACCTCCGGAGGCCCCTTGATACCTGTACCCCCCCCCCCGCTGAACTATCATACCCCTCATCCTTCTTTTCATGGGCATGACCCCGCTCAGGTCCCGGTTCTTGGCAGTGCAGAGACAGCATGGCACTGCCATCCTGGCAGTACTGTTACCAGCCTGGCAGTGTGACCCAGGCACCTTGTCAGTGGCAGCCTGGCAGTGCCAAGATGACCAGTTGCCAGAGGGAGAGCTAGGATGCCATCCTGCCCTCTCCCTGACTACCCAGGGGTTCCAATGACCTGAGAGACCCCTCCCAAATGGTTAATTATGTGAACCAGTGCTAATCGGTGCCTCCATTACCTCTCACTGGGGGGCCGGTTAGATCAGGGGAGGCCGTGAGAGTGGGTTTCCATCTCGCTAATGAGATGGAGATTGCCCTTAATTGGCCGCTATTAGCTTCGCGCCACATCTAGCCGGGATCAAGATCCCGCTAACTGGAGCAGGCAGTTAGATTGCAAACCGCTTGGCGCCCGACGCGGTTCACGATTTGGGCCTCTCCCGTGGTCTAAATGGCCCGCACGGATCATCGCTGGGCACAACACAACCGTTAAATCGTGCCAAATTACCTAGAATTTACTGGTAGTGGGATTAGCAGACAAATATTTGATGAACTTTCTTAGCAGTTCAATGTGAATTTACTCTATCATTGATCTAACATCGCCATTAACCCACAATAACTAGTTTACAGCAAGTGGGTGGGAAACACTCTCTTTGTACAGGACGTAGGAGCTAGCATTCAAGTCACTGCTGTCAGTGATTAAATTCAGTTTAGTGTTTATTACCCTGAATTTGAGATTGTTGCTGGTTCGTTGGAGGTGGAGCAATATGATTTTGTCCATTTTATCAAATTGTGAAGATATATATATGTACAATATATAATGTATGAATTTCCTTTACCGGTGTTTTTCATTTTTAGAAACATAGAGGCGTAGACAGAGAAAGATAGAAAATGGGAGCAGGAGTAGGCCAATCAGACTTTCAAGCCTGTTCTGCCATTCAATATGATCAGGCCGATCAGCCTTCTCAACACCATACTCCCACACTCTCCCCATATGCCTTGACACCTTAAGAGTCTAGAAATCTAACTATTTCCTTCTTAAGTACATTCAGTGACTATACCCCCACACCCTTCTACAGTTTCACCACACTCTGAGTGAAGATGTTTCTCCTCATCAAATTCCTAAATGGCCTACCCTGTATCCTGAGACCATGACCCCTTGTTCTAATAATAATTATCTTTATTAGTGTCACAAGTAGGCATACATTAACACTGCAATGACATTACTGTGAAAATCCCCGAGTCGCTGTAGTGATCTCTGTATATGTATATACATAAAGGGTTACTATGTAGTCAGTACAGTCAGATGATCACTAGAGGGCAAGACGAACAGGGAGTATAAATATAAGCTCAATCTGTTTTCCTGCTCTCTTCAGGTGTGTTGTGGCTAGAGAACAGAAGTATAGTTAGCTCAGAGTGTAAAGTATATTATTCAAAGTTAATCTAATTCTATCTTGTTTAATTTGACTACTCGTAAAAGTATTGAAGAATCAAACTCACAAGTTAATTGATTAGTTACTCAATAAATTATTTGTTATCACTGGATGACTTTTGAGTATTCATCATCATCAAAGTTAAATTCAACTTGGCATAAACAAATGAGTAACATATATTACTCCAAGTAATATAACATTACCAGGATAAAAGCTTTAAGAAAGATTACTGGTAAGATAAGGCAAGAAAAAGAGAAAAATCCAGTACCGACTATTCAACTGTGGAAGATGTTGCAGCAATCGGATCCTCGATAACCAATCGACTCGATGGACCATGTTCAAGCCCCGGAAAACTACCAGTAATTTAAATTTAAACTGGAAACTCTTTAAGCAACAGTTCCAACTTTATTTGGAAGCGCATGATCTAAATACTGCCTCTGAAGCCAGAAGAAGAGCACTGCTACCGTCAATGGCAGGTCAGCAAGCTATAGAGATATATAACTTGTTTATATTCTCAGAAGGTGAAGATAAAAGCAAATTTAGTGTGATAATCACGAAGTTTGATGACCACTGCAAGATGCAGACTAATGAAATCCTGGACCGTTTCAGAGTTCATAAAAGGTTGCAAAAAATGGCGAACCGATCACAAAGTTTGTCACCGACTCAAAACTGCAAGCACAAATATATAATTTCACTGATTTACATGATTCATTAAGAAGGAATCAAATTGTTTACGGACTTAGTGATGAATGCTTGAGAGAAGCATTATTGAGACAAAACGATCTAATGCTCAAAATCGAGATCAAAAAATGTATTTCGCATGAGCAAAGCAGAAATCAATGTTTGAGTTTTATCACCGGGAAAAGGGCACGAAAGTCCACCATGAGGTTGAGTGTGTAAAAATGGTGTTGCAGGCAGCAAAGAATCACATTCTGGATGGCAGCTATCTTGCACACGCATACTCCAGCTCGGGACATGCACAGTTCGCACAAAGATGCGGGGCACGAGTGAAGAAGTCTGCGCATGCATGAACGTGCATCATGCGTCAGGGAGACAACGTCATGACGTGTTACCAATGTGGTAATGCCCACTTAAAGGGGAAATGCACTGCACAAGGAGCAAGATGTTTAAAGTGCTCCAAGCTTAACCACTTTGCTTCCCAATGCAAGTCAACAGCAATACATCAGCCTCAAACACAGAAACAACAACATATCAATGTTCGTAGTATTGATAAGATGGAGAATCACAAATCCAAGAAATATTTTTCAGACGAAGAAGATTATTTTTCCTTGGAGAACACATTCTTCATAGGAATCATAGACACAGTAGAGAAACTTCAAGCAATGACCAAGATTCCTCAACAAATAAATTACATTGACTCCAACAATGAATGGACCACGACAGTGCAAGTAAATAATTTCCCAATCCTATTCAAACTTGACATTGGCCTTTCGGCAAACTTGATGACAAGCAATGATCTTGCTTCAATCCCAGGGGACTATGAAAAATGACACCTGCTGCATGCAAGTTAAAAGACTACAATGACAACCAGATTGCTTCCAAAGGATCGTGCCATTTGAAAATGGTCAATAAGAAGGTCAAGAAAGTACTACATTTCGAAATCGTGGATGACCAGAAATCTTCGCTGTTAGGTGCTCAATCCTGGAAGGAGTTGCGGCTTGTCCAAAGAATCTTCATGAATACCAAAGACACATCAAACAGGATGACATCCAGCAACTGCTTAGTGAATACCATGATGCATTTTGAGGCATGGGTACATTACCATACCAATACAAATTTTGCTCAAGAAGGATGCAAAACCCATTATTCATCCACCAACGAGGTACCAGCTCATCTACGTGAATGACTAAAAGCAGAATTACAATGATTACAGTCTCAAGGAATCATTTCCAGAGTCACGCAACTGATTGACTGGATCAGCTCGTTGGTCTCTGTCAAGAAACCTTCAAATGATCTCAGAATATGTATAGATCCTAAAGACCTAAACAGGAATATCCATAGGGAACATTACCCTCTCCCCAAGTGAGAGGAAATAACTTGTGAGGTGGGAAACGCTCGCATTTTTACCAAACTCGATGCTTCATAAGGTTTCTGGCAGATGCAGCTAGATGATTCTAGCAAATTGCTCTGTTCGTTCATTTGGATGCTACTGTTTTAATCGAATGCCTTTCGGGATCATCTCAGTTTCCAAAATTTTTCATAGAATCATGGAGCAGATGACGAAGGATGTTGAAGCTATCAGAGTGTATGTAGATGACTTTATCATTTGGTCACCCAGGGAAGAAGAATATATTGCCAGAATAAGAAAAATGTTTCACAGAATCCACCAATATGGACTGAAACTCGACCAATCTAAGTATACGTTTGCACGTTCATCCGTATATTTCTTCGGTGATACGATTTCAGCTCAAGGTTTCAGTCCAGATGATGAAAAATGATCTGCAATAGAGAATATGCAGCAGTCGAAAGATAAAAAAGCTGTGCTTCGCTTTCTAGGATTCATTAACTTCTTAGGAAAATTTGTATCCAACTTGTCGACAAGGATGTCAGCTCTACGAAACTTAATCAGAAAGACGACAGAGTTTGAATGGACTCCTCGCCACCAGGAAGTATGGGTGGACCTCGAGCATCAATTGATGACAGCTCGAATTCTGACTCTTTTTTGATCCAACCAAACCGGCAAAAGGATCTCCACAGATGCCAGTCAAGATGGAATTGGTGCGATGCTATGTCACCAAGACAACCAGACAGACTGTGCTCCAGTAGCATACACATCCAGAGCTATGACAGCAGGGCAGCACGGTAGCCTTGTGGATAGCACAATTGCTTCACAGCTCCAGGGTCCCAGGTTCGATTCTGGCTTGGGTCACTGTCTGTGCGGAGTCTGCACATCCTCCCCGTGTGTGCGTGGGTTTCCTCCGGGTGCTCCGGTTTCCTCCCACAGTCCAAAGATGTGCGGGTTAGGTGGATTGGCCATGATAAATTGCCCTTAGTGTCCAAAATTGCCCTTAGTGTTGGGTGGGGTTACTGGGTTATGGGGATAGGGTGGCGGTGTTGACCTTGGGTGGGGTGCTCTTTCCAAGAGCCGGTGCAGACTCGATGGGCTGAATGGCCTCCTTCTGCACTGTAAATTCTATGAATCTATGACCGCCACGGAGTACAGGTATGCACAAATTGAAAAAGAGTGTCCTGGGCTGATCACAGACATTACAAAATGTCACGACTGTATGTACGGGTTATCTACGTTCATCGTAGAAACGGATCACAGACCACTAGTCAATTTAATGAAAAAACCTAAATGATATGACTCCTCGCCTGCAAAGAATGATGAAGTTCAGGAGGTATGACTTCACACTAGTATACACTCCAGGAAAGGACCTCATCATAGCCAACACACTATCCAGATCCATCAATATGGGCAGCTCACCTCCTGAGTCCATTGACGATATTGAAGCTCAACTGCAGCTGTACAAAGAGAACCTTCTGACATCTGATGAAAAGTTGCAGCAAAATTCATCTAGAGAGACAAAAAGATGCGACCTTGCTCCGAGTAATACATTATCTCCAGCATGGTTGGCCAAAGGGACACTGTCCACAGTTCCAAAACATACAGGCAGAACTGAGTGTAGTGGATGGACTACTACTCAGAAATGACCAGATCGTCATGCCGCTAACTCTCAGGTCAGAGATGCTCAGCAAGATTCACAAGGGACACCTCGGAATTGAGAAATGCAAGTTGTATATTGGCCTGGGATAAATAAAGAGAATCCAACATGGTAATGATGTGTACCACGTGTCAAAAACATCAACTGGCACAATGTAAGGAGACACTCCAGCAGCTTGAAATAGCTACGTCACCATGGACGAAAGTAGGCACTGACTTGTTCCATGCTAAAGGGAAAATATAGACTACTACTCCAATTTTCCTGAAGTGATGAGACTTCCAGATCTCACTTCCTCGTCAGTGATAAAGGCTTGCAGTGAGACATTTGCGAGACATGGAATTCCACAAACCATTATGTCCGATAATGGTCCTTGCTTTGCGAGCTGGGAGTGGACAGAATTCTGCAAACGATACAATTTCAGCCATATCACCTCGAGTGCACACATTCCTCACTCAAACGGCAAAGAAGTGAAAGATGTGCACATTGTAAAGCAACTAATAAGCAAGGCGAATGATTCACACTCCGACATTCACTTGGCTTTACTGTCATATAGAGCCTAACCATTAAGCTCAGGGCTATCTCTGGCTCAAATGCTTTTTACTCGTGATGTGAGAACAACGCTATCCACAATACAAATCAGCAATCCAGATTAATCGTGTGTCCTGAGTAAGATCAAACAACAATGCAACAAACAATGCCAGTATTGTGATCTACATTAGATTGCACCGAAACCACTAACAAAAGATGATACTGTTACGCTTCGACATACAGAAGGAGGATGGTCTCAAACTGCCATAGTAATCAGACAAGCAGTGCCACGTTCATATATTGTCAGGAATGCAGAGGGTGTACTAATTCGACAAAATCGGCGAGACCTATTAAAAATATAAATTCCTAAACCTGTATTTCCCACATTGAATTTACATGAATCTCTTACCCAGCAGCACTTGAATATCACAAAACCAGCTGAGAGTGATCAGCAGGACATCAAAATTTCAACTACTCCTAGTCAACTGAGATGATCAAGTAGAAGACGACGCAAACCCAATTGTTTGAACTTGTGAACATTGAACTGATTGATTCATTTCCTCTGTATAATGCATGACAAACTGCATTGTTTCTTTATGTACAATTTTCTTTACAGCCTATAGAAAATATATAACACAAAAAAAGGGGAATGTAGTGACCGCTGTATATGTACATACATGAAGGGTTAATATGTAGTCAGTAGAGTCAGATGATCACTAGAGGACAACACTAACAGCGAGTACAAATACAAGCTCAATCTGTTTTCCCACTCTCATCGGGTGTGTTGTGGCTAGAGAACAAAAGTATAGTTAGCTCAGAGTATAAAGTATATTATTCATAGTTAATCTAATTCTATCTTGTTTAATTTGACTATGAGTAAAAGTATTGAAGAATCAAACTCTCAAGTTAATTGATTAATTACTCAATAAATTATTTGTTATCACTGGATGACTTTGAGTATTCATCATAATCAAAGTTAAGTTCAACCCGGCATAAACAAATGAGTAACATATATTACTCAAAGTAATATAACAGTCGCCACACTCCGATGCCTGTTTGGGTACGACGCCTGTTTGGGTATAATGAGGGAGAATTCAGAACGCCCAATTCACCTAACAAGCATATAGAGCCGAACCATTAAGCTCAGGGCTATCTCTAGCTCAAATGCTTTTCACTCGTGATGTGAGAACAACGCTATCCACAATACAAATCAGCAATCCAGATTAATCGTGTGTACTGAGTAAGATCAAACAACAACGCAACAAACAATGCCAGTATTAGGGAGAACATGCAGACTCTGCAAAGACAGCGACCCAAGCCGGGAACTCGGGTCTCTGGCACGGTGAAGCAACAGTTCTACCCACTGTGCTACCATGCCGCCATCCAGCCAGGGAAAACATCATTCCTGCATCCAGTCTCTCCAGCCCTGTCAGACATTTATATGTTTCTAATGTCTAGTGAATGCAGGACGAGTGAAGTAAACCTTTCCTCTTACAACAATCCTCCCTCTATGGCAAGAATATCCTGTCTTAGATAAGGAGACCAAAACTGCATGCAATACTCCAGAAGTGGTCCTGCCCAGACCCTGTACAGTAGCAGTAAGATATCACTGCTCCTGTACACGTGTCCTCTTGCAGTGAAGGCCAACATACCATTTGCCTTCCTAACTGCTTTGTGTACCTGCATGCTTGCTTTTTGTATTGCGTCACCCGGGTCCTTTTGTGCAACAACATTTTCAAATCCATCACTATTTAAATAATACTCTGCCATTCTGTTTTCCAACCAAAGTGGATAACTTCACATTTATCCATGTTATACTGCATCTGCCATGTATTTGCCCACTCACTCAACGTGTCAACTTGCCAATAAGCCTCATAACCATCCTCCTCACCACTTTCATTTCCACCAAGTTTTGTGTCATCGGCAAGCTTAGTAATATTAATTTTGGTTCCCTCATCCAAATTAATGATGTGCTTTGTAAATAGCTTGGGACCAAGCAGATCCCTACTGGACCCCTCTAGTCACTGCATGCCGCTTTGAAAAAGGCTACTCTCTGTTCCCTGCCTGCCAACCAATTCTGAATCAATGCCATTATATTACCCCCAGTACCATGCACTTTAATTTTGTACATTAAGTTCCTATGTGGAAATTTATCAACATCTTTCTGAAAACCCAAATACACCACATCCATGATTCACCCTCATCTATTATACCAGCTACACCCCAAAAAAAACTCCAGTCGGCTTGTCAAACATAATTTCCCTTTCATAAATGCATGTTGATTTTGTAAAATCCTGTTGATATTTTCTACATTCCCGTTATATTATCCTTTTAGGTAGACTCAAACATTTCCCTACTCCTGATGTTAGGCTAACTGGTCTGCAATTCCCTGTTTTCTCCCTTTTTAAAATAGCGGGATTACATTTTACATGTCCCCAGTCTGTGGGATTGTTCAGAATCTTCAGAATTTTGAAAAATGACAACCAATGCATCCACTATTTCCATGGCTACATTCTTTAATACACTGAGATGTAGACTATCAGATCACATTTGGATGATGGCAACCCAATCCTTGGACCCTCGATACATGGTGAAATGAATGACACGGGTGTACCATGGCACCTATGTTCTTGAACTACAATGTACATTCTTGCTTACATTTGAACCCTCCTGCACAAAGGGTAAATGCAGACACAGACTGGGTTCAATGGATTGTTTTTTGTACTTCTATCTCTACATATTCAGTGTGGCCGCATGAGTGAGATATTGCAGGGCTGGTACTGTGAAAATACGAGTGGAATCTAATAATACTCCAAGCAGCAGGAAATGAGGCAGGCGGGGGCACTTAATTGTGCAGGAGGCGAAATGTCAGCTTCTTGACAGCAGGATGAAAGTTGGGAAGTATGTAGGTGGCGGATTAAAGGCAGATTGTGGTTCCCAAGGCAGGTGTCAGGGACCTATTTTTAATGCAGTAGCATGTCATGCATACTCATTAAAACACATGGCCGTCAGATTAAATTGTATCTTTGCAATTGTGTCAGCAGGAAACGAGAACCGTGTGCCTTCAGATTCACAACTGGTTATAGGTGGCGTGCAGCACGTGGAATAGAGCAACAGAATGCACACATCCGGCATCCATTGAGTGTTCTACAGGTTGCAAACTTCTCCATGGAGTAAGCAATGTGCTCTTATGTCGGAACTATGACCGGACTAATGATTGTGTGGAATCCTCCATCACTTGCTCGAGCCTCTGCATAGCCTCTGGCCTCTCTGCCAGACATTCCTCTGAGTGTCCCTGTAGCTCCAGCAGGTTTCTTGTGGCCATTCCCAGAGGTTCATCACCAGAGTAGGCTTAGTACCCAGCATTCCTCCAACTGTCATGGACCTTGACTATTACATCCTTCATCAGTTGCTGAAACATGTCTGAGGTTTCCACCAGATTGTGACCTTGAGCCTAATTGTGAACCCGTTCCTACAAAGATGACAGGAGATTGTGAGAAATGATGCAACAGTGCATCCTCGGGGTGTTCCATGTCATCATCTACAAAGGTCAAGTTCCGGCTTGCTGCAGACTGCGTACGACAAGTCTCCTTTTTTTTCTTATAAATTTAGAGTACCCAATTCGCTTTTTCCAATTGCGGGGCAATTTAGCGTGGCCAATCCACCTACCCTGCACATCTTTAGGTTGTGGGGGTGAAACACACACAAACAAGGGGAGAATGTGCAAACTCCATGGACAGTGGCCCAGAGCCGGGATCGAACCTGGGACCTTTGCGCCATGAGGCAGCAGTGCTGCCCTATATGACAAGTCTCCTAACTGCGAGTACCTGTAGTGGAGAACACAGAGAATTAGCTTGAGCTTATGCAAGATCCATTTTCCCAGTGCAATGTCTCACATGTCTCCAGTATGCCCAGCTTTCAACATCAGGTTCTAGACATCCTCATTTTGTTGTGTTGGATTCCAGCCTCTCTGTCCACAACTAATCATCTTCCCTACTCCCTGACCAGATCTGCTTCCTCCTCTGCAGGGCTCAATATGCTCAGGTGAGGTATACTGCCACCAGTCTTTCAGTGCTCTCTGATGTTATGCTCTGTTTTATCCTGCGGACAGACAGAAGGATTGAGTATCATCTCAATGGATAGCAAACCACTTTAAAAGCATGCTGGCCTATGACAGCTAATGCTTCCTCCCTAGTAAGTGTCCTACACACAGAATCTCTTGCAACTGGTGAGACGTTTATTGCAGAAACCAATTTCCACATATTCAGTCCACCTGTTTCATCTGGTGCTGAGGCCTTGAACCCAAACTTCTGCCTGGCATACCTCTCCACTCGCACATTTACTTTGTTTGATGCCAACATGAGTGCCACTTACCCTTGCAGAGAACAGGAGTTCAGGAGTTAGTTGACCCTTTTATGGTATTTACTTTCACTTGTGGATCCCGAGCCAATAACCTCCGCTGCAGTCTGCATCATGGTCACCTTGGTCAAGTGGGGGGTAGGCTGCTGCTATCATTGGGAAACAGGAACTCCCGCTGTTCTCAGAAGCCTGGAGGAGACTGTAGGAAAGTATTGCCAAACTGAGACCACTCGTTCTTTGTAATAATTAAGACATGTCCATTTTGAATGGAGTGACAGCAGATGATTGGGATTCACAGGTGGGCACAGGTTACTGCAGCTTCAGGAATCTGCAGGCAGTGCAGTTCATGGTCAAATCCAGTTTGAGAAAACAGAAATGATGGTTTGCAGGGAGTGGATGCCTGTTCGCGCAGACCATTTAAATATGGTGCCTGCACCTTTGACCCCATGAGGTAATAGTGGAGTCAGCAACTTCCTTCCTTGCTCATTGCACCATCCAGCAGGCCCATCAACTCTGCCTCTCTCATTGGCTAGCTGCTGTATGATTGCAGATTTCCAGCTGTCCTGCATCTGGGTGGAAGTCTCGGGCATTTCTGGTCCCGCCATCAGAACTCTGGCCACTATAACCGAGTTCTTTTTAAAAAAGAATTTAGAGTACCCAATTCATTTTTTCCAATTAAGGGGCAATTTAGCGTGGTCAATCCACCTACCATGCACATCTTTGGGTTGTGGGGGTGAAACCCCGCAAACACGGAGAGAATGTGCAAACGCCACACGGACAGTGACCCAGAGCCGGAATCGAACCTGGGACCTCAGCACCATGAGGCAGCAATGCTAACCACTAAGCCACCGTGCTGCCCTACAACTGAGTTCTGCCCAATATCTGAACTGTCACTCCTTTCAAAATAGAAGGGAGAACATGAAGAAGAGGAAGGAAATGAACAATAAAAAAATATCAACACATGACATTTTATGTTCAAATCAACCCTAGATTTTGAAGTGTCCAGATATTACTGGGTAATTAAATTATCTTTACTTTTTGATTTTTTTAAATGTGTTTGATAAAATAATGAGTAAAATCACAACTGGACTTCTTCTGTTCATTTGACGTTAGAGGAATAACAGTAGCAGAATGTGAAGAACATTTTGGAATTTTTTCTGAATCGGAAACATTTATTGTATTTCTTCAAAATAAATCTTTTGAGAATCGCCCAGATCATTTCAGGTAGAATTGGCTTAAACTGTTCGATTAAAATTCTGTCATTGGTAGCAATAAATGCAATTGAGAAAATTGACTTCAGAGCAGCGGAGGCTTAATAAACTCAATTAATAATGGACCAAATGTCACTGATATCAACACTATGATCTTATCACATTTAAAGTCTTCAAGAAAGATCTTTTACTAATCAATGTTGCCATAATAACACTGAGTTAGTTAATATTTTGAAGAAGGGCACAGGGAAGGGAGAGTAAATCGTGTTGAGCGTAAAAAGCAGTGCAGGTGTAAAAAGCCAATTGCTCTTTCTCCATTTTAGTTTCTATAACTCCGTAGCGATCCTGAAACAGTTATGAATATCATTGTATAGATATCCACTTCTGATTTTCTTTTAGTTTTTCCATTTAGCAATTGAGGTAAGAGATGTTAATTTTCCATTGTAATGTTCCACTTTGAAATTATATTTCTATATGTCATCATATCATAATTTCAAGGTCTGAAAGTCCATGAACTAAAAATATTTTGCAAGATCTTTTGCCAGCATGCATTATAATGTAAAGATGCTCGGTAAAGCAAGAGTTAACATGGGACTGGAGAGTGACAGTGTCCATGGTGTGGTGTCTGCAGTCAGATGGTAAGAGACTCTCAGAGAATAGTCCAGATGCAAAACTCTGTAATCAAGTAGCCTGCGTGGTGGAGTACCACCATGCATGGTCATACCTTGGAACTGCGAAGCCGATCAAAAAAGGTGTTTGTGTTTAAACACACAAGTCTCAAGATCTCATCAGTGAGACACTGCCACTGTAAAAGAAAGAGCCCATATTATGATAGGTACATCTAATCTTAAATCCTATGTGTAAGAACCACTTGGGATGGTATCTGGTTTGTCATTTAGTCTTCACTGCACCAACCTAGGCAGCAACATCTTTTAATGTAATATATGTATCAACAACCAAATATTTTGGTGTAAGCTAAGGGACAACAGATTAAATTAAATTAAATTATGCACATTGGGGCAAGAAAAATAAAACATATACACAAAAAAAGGATATCATTGGTCAAGATTTAAAAATAAATCATACGGGATAATCCTCCATCATAAAACCATTTCTAAACATATTACTATTGTAGTTTGATGCAAGGGTATTTTGCTACAAGTTACTGAAGCCTAATGTAAATCATTGGTCAAATCGTATTTGAAAATATTATGTATAACTTTGCTCAAAAATAGAAAAAAACCTGGAAGTACTTAAAAGGTTTGTAGTTCTCAAATTTAAAAAAGTCACTCCTAACTCTCTCAGGACAGGATATGCCTTATATTACTGAGGGATATAATCATGAAAATTACGTAGGCTATGGAAAAAATAATCAAATCTTTCTTAGATGTGGGTGTGAATAAAGGGAAATGTTCCCGCTAAGCTGTGCAACACACAGAAAGCAGCAGATAAGTTGATCCCGTTAAGTTACTGCTCGTGTGTGATACAACAAAAATTTAAAGGTCCTACATACTTAACATAACCACCCATGCAACCCTCAAAAAATAGATGGTGCGCTGGAGAGGGATGCCAGAGGACTGGAGGATTGAAAATGCAACAGTCTGTTTATAAAAGAGAGAGGGGATAAATCCAGTCAGTCTAACATCAATGCTGGGGAAATTATAGGGTCAATTAGTCAAGTCAAAATTAATTGGCATTTGGGAAAACATTCTCCAATAAATGAGATTCAGCAGGGGCTTGTTAAATACATTGTGTTTATCTAACTTGATTGAGTTCTTTTAAGTGCTGGAGAAGTTTGATGTTGCACATGTGATGGACCAGAACTCCCAAGATGTGTGTAATGATTTAGGCCAGGCCTTTGAGATTGGCCAATTAGAATATGAGTTCCCTGATTAGCGACCCAATCAAGAAATCCCTTTCTCTGTACTTAACAGAGAGTGTAGATCCTCTGCACTCCCAGTGCAGACAGAAAGGTGAACGCACCTGGTTGTTCAGCTGTTGGTTTAAATAAAAGGAATTCTGGTGATGGGACTGCTGCCTCTGTGGACTTATTACAGTGGTGACGAGGAAAACGGAACCACCCGAAGGAACCTGCACATTAGCAGCCGTCTGATATTGAGGGTAAGCCACTGACAGGCCAAATGCTTTTATTTGGGACGTTGAACTCGTTTGACCCTGCAATGGAAGACTGGGCCCAAGATGTAGAGCAGATGAAGTACATTTTCAGAGCAAACGATATAATTCCGGATGAAAAGCAATGGGTCATTCTGCTGACCGCGTGTGGGTCGGCAGCTTTTGCCATTATGCACAGTCTCACTTTTCCGGATCACTGGACACGAAAACTTTCCAGGAATTGATGGACTCCGTAAAAGAGTACCATGACCCTAAGCCACCTCTGATCCTGTAAAGGTACTGGTTTTACTCAGCATTCCAAGACACTGGGGAGTCAGTTACAAACTTATTAACAAGATTAAGGCGATTCGCAGAGGCTTGCGAATTTGGCCTGATGCTAAATGAAGTGCTCCGAGGCTGGTTGGTGTGCGGAACAAATAATTTTGCAATACAAAAACGTCTGTTAGCAGAGGCCGAGCTGGATTGCAAACAAGCATTGCAGCTGGCTTTGTCCTTTAGAAAAAGCGGCAAGCGGAGTACATGAGTTACAGGGTACTCCGATGGAGGTAGACACCCACACCAGTGAAACTGGTTAAGGGACTACCGCTGAGGGATGGGCAACTGCATAGCCACCCTCAGGAACAACTCGGATACTAAGTTACCCAGGCCCATTTGCAGAACCGCTCCCAAGCAAGGCAAAATTAGGACCAGACAGACGGCAGCCCCTGCAGCCTTTCGCCCGGCAAGATATTGTAGTTGTTGCCAGAGATCGGAGCCTGAGAGAAGAAATAGAAGCCCAAAACCAACATCTTGGAGAAGGACGCGTAGGCCGGGGTACTGGAGAATGCATACCCAAGAAGCCCCACCTTCCTCCGGCGAGGAACAACTAAATTGTGTAACGATGGTTAAATCAAAACCCATTAAATTAACCATAAGGTTGAATGGACGTCCCACATTAATAGAAGTCGACACTGGAGCAGCCGTATCAGTGACAGGGGAAACAGTATTTAATAAAATTCGCACTGGACTCCAACCCTAACCAGGATCTCGGCAAAACTGAGGACATACACAGGGGAACCACTGAGATTGTTGGGCACAACACATGTACCTGTAGCTTACGGAGAGCAACTGGTTAGGCTATTTTTAAGGTAGTGAAAGGTGCGGGACCAAGCTTATTGGGACAAAACTGGCTAAAAGAGATCCAGCTGGATTGGTCCAGCTGGAAAATGGTCGCCTGAGCGAACTCTCGTGCAGACATCCAGAGGTTTTCCAAGAAGGGCTCGGAACAATAAAGGGAGCAAAGGCGATATTACTCGTAGATCCAGAGGCAATCCCAAAATTCTATAAGGCCAGACCAGTACCCTTCACGTTAAGGCAGAACGACGATACGGAAATCAAAAGATTGGAGCTTGAAGGAATAATAAAACCTGACCATTTTGCAGAACAGGTGGCACTCGTGGTGCCTATCCTTAAGCCGGACGGCTTGGTCCGCCTTTGTGGAGATTTCAAACAAATGATTAATCGCTACTCACAACTGGACAAATAACCAATTCCCCGGATTGAGGATTTGTATGCAAAGCTGGTTGGAGGACTCCTATTCTCAAAGCTGGATATGAGCCACGTATATCTACAACTGAGGCTGGACAAAGAGTCGCAAAAATTCTCAACGATAAACACCCTGAGGGGCCTTTTTCAGTATACAAGATTACCCTTCGGTAACGGATGTGAGACTTCCCTCCTTTACTACCCTCCCAGGCAGTGCATTCCACACCGTCACCACCCTCTGGGGGGGGAAAAAATGTTTTTCCACAACTCCCCACTGAACCTTACACACCTCACCTTGAACTTGTGTTCCCTCGTAACCGACCATTCAACTAAGGGGAACAGCTGTTCCCTATTCACCCTGTCCATGTCCCTCATTATCTTGTATACCTTGATCAGGTCGCCGCCTCAGTCTTCTCTGCTCCAGTGAAAACAACCCAAGCCTATCCAACCTATCTTCGCATCCCAGGCAATATCCTGGTGAAACGCTTCTGCACCGGCTCCAGTGCAATCACATCCTTCCTATAATGTGGCGACATCTGTCACAAATGTTATAGACGAGTATTCTTCAGACTTGAAGAAAAGGTCCAGAGGCAATCCCCAGGGGGTAAGAATTAGGAACACTATTTTTCTGATGCATATTTATGACCTTGACCAGTGTATACAGGGCATTATTTCAAGGTTTGCAGGTTATATGAAACTTGGAAATGTTTCTCCCCCGCCCTATCACATTTTTGGACTGCGGGAGCAAACCGGAGGATCCTGAGGAAACCCAGGACTAGTTTTTAAAATATGCAGAAGCACCTTTCATGCTTATCACCCATCACTGGCAATGTCACCCATCACTGGTAATTTTTCATTATTGCTACTATAAGAGTGATTACATTTAACTTGGGCCTTTTGCAGATAACTTTAGGATGCTGAGCACTGAAGTCAAAATCTATACTCGTTGTTCTTTTTAATACAAGTTCAATTTTATACAAGTTCTGATTTTATATAAGTTACTGAACTTGCCTGGGGTTCAGTTTGTGTTTCTGCTGCCAGCCAGCCAGTTTTCGGTTGTACATTTGATGTATTGGGCTTTTCTCATCCGGCTGCACTCTGTTCCACACTTAAATGACAGTCAACTGTAAGCAGTTCTGTACTTGATCTTCCAATTTCCCACTTCAACTCGGGTGGGGGAACCAGTTAAACCAATCCTCTTCTTTTGCGGACAACATGTTGCTCCAAAACTATCTTCTTTTAAACTTTCTTAAAATGAGGGTAATTCCCACTGTATTTTCTTTCTCCCCATTTATTTCAGGGCCTCTTCTTTTACTCACTCACAGCTCCTATCATAGGCATGCTAGTTTGTTTGATGAATCTGCTTGAACCAGTTCAATGTTAAACAAGAAGCAAGGGGCAATAATTCGGGACTTCTGAGAAATCTGCATGGGGAGAACTCAATGCTTGTTAGATTTTCTGCTGCAAGCCTGTGTCAGTGTGACTAAAAATCATTAATTAAAAAACAAGCACAGGCAACTCATTGTAATCTCTGTGGAGAAAGTAAATCACTTCAGTGAAAGACATCTCTGAGGAACAAAACAACTGCAACCCCTATTCACCTTTGAATACAGAACAACCTTTCTTTGGCAGTGGATTTATATCTCGATGAAGCACCTTGGGAAATTTTTCCATTTAAAACAAAGCTATATAAATGAAAGTTGCTGTTGGCTAATGTTCCCCAAACAACAGTTGTGGCATGAAGTTGTCCATCGTGCCACCTCCTATTAAATTTCCCACCATCCTTGAATGGCCTATCAAGGAGAAACCAAGCAAATATATTTCTCCAGTGGGATTGAGACAAATTTATCAGAAGAGAACAGTCAATTTGTCATATCCTGCCCTGAATCAGATGGCAGTTTTTGCAAGGCAAACTACATTTCCTTTTTAAATGTTAGTGTTTTGAAATGATATGATGATGCATCATGTGGTTTACTTAAATATTCAGTGAGGAGTTCTCGTAAACAATATTTCAATCCTTCAGCTCTAGAGGCTCCAATATGAATACATCCAAAAAAATAACAATGAGTTTACTTATTCCATCCCCATTCCCACATCTCTCTCGTGCCAGTGCATGCACAAATTAAATTGCTTTTAAATAAATAAATTTAATGCGATATCTTTAATTAATGAGAGGAACTGAGATAAGTGAACTTGTAATCAACTCCTTTTTAGTCACCTTGGTTATGCACTCATTCTCCACACTTAACAATTGATGGCCCGATTTAATCCAAGCTGCGTGTTTCTTTGATTTTACTCTTCCTTTTTGTGAGGAAGTATTTGCCATTTATGAGGTGCCTTCCTCTGGAATGAGTTCATGATTTTGCAGTAGTTGAGGAAACACTCAGCTGGCACACAGTTTAATAACATTCTTCCTGGATTCCATAAGGATTAATAATTGATTACAAATCCAAATTAACAGCAAGCAAATAATTTACAAAACCAGAAAAAAATATTTACAGAATGGCTATCAAACATCTTGTGCTTAATAATTGCCAGCTATTCTTTGGATGAGTGCATTAATTCCATTGATAATGGAAAATATTTTCTGGTCCATCCATGTCAAAGTTACGAGAAAGAAAGCACAACGGTGCCTATACTTCCTCAGGAAACTAAGGATTCAAAAATAAGCTTCTTCCCCGCTGTTACCAGACTCCGAAAAGACCCTCTTATGGACTTATGGACTGACCTGATCGCTTCACCTGATGACTGTGTCTATGTATTTACATTGTGTATTTTATGTTTGCCCTATAATGTATTTTCTTTTCATGTACAGAATTATCTGTTTGAGCTGCACGCAGAACAATACTTTTCACTGTACCTCGGTACACATGACAATAAACCAAAAGTCTCTTTAAGCTTTGACAAAGGGTCATCTGGACTCGAAACATTACCTCTTTTCTCTCCCCACAGATGCTGCCAGACCTGCTGAGATTTTCCAGCATTTTCTCTTTGGTTTCAGTGTCACATACTGTGGTGAGCCACGTAAGGCTGTTGTATATATGTTCTACTGGTCTATTAGTATCGTTATCTCCACTGTTGTATATACTTTTTGTTATTGCTGTTCTGTTATTGGGTGTTGCTGTTGTGCTGTTGGAATGTTATTATTGGTGCTGCTGTTGGCTCCGCCTGTGGCTCCGCCCAGCTGTGGAGGTATAAAGCCTGTTGATTTGGGGCAGTCTTGCAGTGCGGGAAGAGCTACAGGTCGGCACATATTTAGTTTATTGAAGCATCGGTTCACTGCTTCTCAGCGTCTCGTCTGAATTGATGTCTATCACATACTTGTTTAAAAAGGTGTGTAAAGATAAACCCAAAGGTTGCAGGTCAGTCCATTTAACCTCAATTGTAGGGATAATTTGGACACAATTAATACAGAGCAAGTCCTCACCTAAAGTTACAATTGCATTCCTGAATATCGTGGCTTTAAGTGAAACTACTTTATACAAATCACATTTCCACATTAGATCCAATGTAAAAGATGTAGTTAGTTTTAGTAGAGCATTCCTCAACAGAACAAGAAATTTTAAAACATCGCACCTTGCTAAATGCCAATTTTGATAAATAAAATAACCTACAAAATAAAATTTAAAACATAGAAGAAATATAGTAACTTGCTATTTATCTCCCTTGCCGCTCTTTCTCACCCTGATCTTGCTATGTGAACTTCCTGCCGATCCCACACATCTTGTTTTCTGACCCTCCTGGTTACTGCAAACCTTTCACCACCAAACACATCTTCCCTTCACTCCCTCTGCCAGCATTCCGCAGAGACCGTTCCCTCCGAGATAATCTAGTCCACTCCTCCAGCATACCCAGTACCTCTCCCATCACCCATGGCACCCATGGCAGAAGGTGTAACACCTGCCCCTTTACCGCTTCCATGCTTAACATCTCAGGCCCAAAACACTCATTCCAGGTTAAGCAGCTTTTCACTTGCACGTCTTCCAATCTGGTCTATTGCATTCACTGCTCCCAATGTGGCCTCCTCTATTTCGGAGAGACCAAACGTAGACTGGGTGACCGCTTTGCTGAGCACATTCGGTCTGTGCGCATTCAGGACCCTGACCTTCCCGTTGCTTGCCATTTTGACAAAAGACCCTGCTCTCATGCCCACATGTCTGTCCTTGACCTGCCCTAATTTTCCAGTTAAACTCAACGCAAACTGGAGGAACAGCATCTCATCTTCCGGTTAGGCACACTACAGCCTTCCGGTCTCAACATCGAATTCAACAACTTCAGATGATTAGCTCTACCCCACCTGGACCCATTTGTTTTCATCCCATTTTCATCCCAGCCAAGGAGCTGGTTTAGCACAGGGCTAAATTGCTGGCTTTGGAAGCAGACCAAGGCAGGCCAGCAGCACGGTTCAATTCTCGTACCAGCCTCCCTGAACAGGCACTGGAATGTGGCTACTAGGGGCTTTTCACAGTAACTTCACTAGAAGCCTACTTGTGACAATAAGCGATTTTCATTTCATTTCATTTTAACTGTCTTTTACTATTTCTTTCTTTCTTGTCTTTCTTTATATATATTTAAACACTCCCCAATCTTATCCACATTTCCTTACCCCTTCTCCCCTTTGCTTCCCCCTTCCCCTCCCCCCACATCTCCATCTGTCACAGTTTAGCCTCTGATTTTAGTTTCTCTGCTGTTTGGCCTCTCGCACATTTTGTTCTCTCTAGGGACTGCCATTAGCACTCTTTTCCCTTGGTTTCTGTGGCTATTAGCACCCCGTCTCCCTAGGTTTCTGTGGCTCCTCTTTCATTCTCACTCCACAGTATAAATATTCCCCACATTCTCTGACTGTTAGCTTTCACAAAGAGTCATTGGACTTGAAATGTTAGCTCTTTTCTCTCCCTACAGATGCTGAGATTTTCCAGCATTTTTTCTTTTGTTTCCTCACAAACCCTGACTTGCGACCTTTGCTGCTCATTAACTCACCCTTTCACCGATGTCTTGCTTTCCAATTCTCCTGCTCACTGCTTCCTGTGGTGATATGCCTGTGCACAGTAATGCACATACTTATCCATTAATGTATATAGTTGTCGATACAACCGCCAAACAGCTGCTGGCGATAGAGGTCTACCATGTAACTCGAGATATCCGGCAGTGGTAGTATGTTGTACGAGAGAATATTTGCACTAGAATTAGCTCCAGGAGAATTCACTGAATCTGTTTATTTCGTTATCGTTTGTATCATAGTTCGTGAGTTATCTTTCCACAGGTTTGTCTTGTTAATAAAATTGTCTTACTCATTAAAGAACTAGATGCTCTGTGTACTACAGCCACAACAAAAGAGCAAAGCTCTTCCTCCTCCTGAATGTGCATTCCCTTTGAAGATCCAGATCTGAACCAAAGGCAGTGTTCCAAGATGGTGAAAGTGCAGGTTCTGCAGTGTTTTTGCTTGGATGCTCCTGTAGACCTCTTTTCTCTTTTCTTTCCTGTACCCTTACTGTGAGAAAAGTCTCTGAAGGTGAGTGCTGAAAGGCAGGAGGAGTAGCTTCAATTTGAGTTCTTAGCTCAAATTGCTTATAAAATGCACTTGGTATGAAAGGAGGAAGATGCTTTGCATCGAGCTACTGGGCTTTTGGAGATGTGACACTGGAAATGTGTAGCTGCGGTGTGACTAGGATATTGGGATGTGACTGGAGTGGGAGTGGTGAAAATGTGTGCGGCAGACCGTGATATGGAGCAAAAGTAAACCCATTCCCTTGTTTCACATATTTTTTTAAAACATTGATTGTAACAGCCCAGCTCAGCACTTCTGCACTGTTAGGACCTGCACGTTCACAAGCCTGGAACTCCAGGTTTGGATCAGATCTCGAGTTTGCACATTCTCCCCATATCTGCGTGGGTTTTGTCCGGGTTCTCCAGTTCCCTCACACAGTCGAAAGATCTGCACGTAAGGTGGATTGGCTGTGCTAAATTAGTGTCCAATTGTTAGGTTGAGTTACGAGGATAGCGCAGAAGTTGATGCAGACTCGATAGGCTGAATGGTCTCCTTCTGCACTGTAGGGATTCTATGATTCAAGCTGAGATTATGTTGTATTCGGTTTCAAGCTGATTAATCGTAATAATCGCTTATTGTGACAAGTAGGCTTCAATGAAGTTACTGTGAAAAGCCCTAGTCATCACATTCCGGCGCCTGTTCGGGGAGGCTGCCAGTCTTGTTCTGCATTACAAGCCAGCTAATAGGTCATCTGTGATCAGTGAACAGCATATTGGATCTAGGAACCATTCTATTGATAGATTTGATATTTTGTCAGATTGAAAGGTGAAAAAACCCTTACAGTACTGTAGTGATTATGGCACTGGAATAGGTATTCACCTGACCAAATTGTGAAATTGAATTCAATAAATCGGGTACTTTTTAGTCTAACATGAAAGCAGGATTTTTGTTGAAAAAATACACTTGGTTCACGAATGCCCCTCAAGGAAGGGAATGTACTATCCTACCTGGCGTGGCTACCTTGCAGTTCCAATTTCAGACTCTATGGTTGACTGTATCACCTCGGGGCATCTAACAATGAGCACCCAATTACCCAGGTCTGCATAGAAAATCAAAAAATATCATACCAGACTGTAGAAAGAAATAGATTTTAGAACGATGAAAAAGTTCAAGACAATTAATTGGAAAACCAAACCTTATTTAAAATGTGAACTGGAGCAAGGATAAAGAAGAAAATACATTCCTTTGAAGGAACAAGAAACAATCACATGATTTGATGGTGACAAGGAACCTAAATGACGTGTTTTTCTTTAATTATATTAGGAAACAAAACAGTAAATGGAACCTTGGCATACACTTAAAAAGCAAATAATATTGAATAATATATTGGGGGCAGCAAGAAAGACTAAGATTCACTTTCCAAATGATATCTGTAAATACAAAATTGTGATACTTCAAGGGAAGGCTGAGGCTCAAGGAAGGGTGACAAACTATTTAGGTGTATTGAAATTAATTCGGACCAAAAGATGGAGAATGGTCAGAAATCAAAAATGCTCTTTCTGGGAAGAATAATTTATGATAGTTATGATATATGTTTTGGGATCCCTGCTGCAAAACATTCGAAAAGAGTGTTAGTAGTGTTAAATTTGCAGATAACACAAAGCTATGCACACAGAAAGAAGATTAAGCACCCAAATAGACATTTGAAGCAATTTTATAGGTGGGCAGAGATCTGACAGGCTACATTTTAATGCAAATAAAAGGAGGGGATGTGTGTGTGGAGGCGTGTTGCATATGGGGAATAGCGAAATTGAATATGT
Organism: Scyliorhinus torazame; assembly: GCF_047496885.1. Lineage (NCBI taxonomy): Eukaryota > Metazoa > Chordata > Chondrichthyes > Carcharhiniformes > Scyliorhinidae > Scyliorhinus > Scyliorhinus torazame. The sequence goes on along the minus strand of NC_092714.1, from coordinate 91,506,579 downwards.
GTATAATACGAAAAGGTACTAATTTTAAAGATATATGCCATTGCGAGCCTGTAACACGGCAGTCTCAAATGGCAGAGACAGAAAATGGAAAGGATTCAAAAGTGATCATTAATCGTATCCTAAAAGCATCTGGCCATTGTTAAGCAGTTGCCAACAAAAGCAAATGAGGCACTGTGGAGCATCTGGAGGGCATTGGCCGAGAAGTCAGAACAGGTTGCATTGACTTTATACAATCAATGGCGAGGCCAGTTCTGGACTACGGTGAGATTTGGACTATTATTTGCCTATATTGGTCTTATGGTCTTATATTAAGAAGGGCAAGATCATTCCTGGCCCCCAAAAGCCAGGAATTATGGGAAAGACTAAAACAAGTGCGTTTAATTTCATTGAAGGCCAGTATTTAGGTACGAGATAGGTCTTGAGTTTAGTTCAGTACAATGTCATCACCTGGCCGTCATTTTAACTTTCTTTTCTTTTTAAAAAATATATTTATTCAAATTTTTCAACAGATTTTCAACAACCCCCCCCCCCCAACAAAAAGAAAGAAACAAGAACACAGCAATCAAAAATTATACATTGGATTTCCCCCACATACAATAACCCCCCATATGACATTTAAAAGCACCAATAGGGAAACCAACCCCCACCCACCCACCCAAACGCCCCCCCAAAATCATTTTAACTTTCTTACAGCCAGATGGTGAGGGAGCAGAGAAGTCAATCTTCACTCGGTTTTGGATTCATTCACAAAGTGAAAAGCTCCTAACGCGAAAGTCCACCACTCGTGCAACTAAATGTATCCCTCTACTCTTTTGGACATACCAATTAAAACAAATAAACTAATTAACCAATTAACAGCCCCTTAAAGGGACATCGCAACAAAAAAAACAGAAATTTATCAAATTCAATTAAAATAACATTTCTGGGGCTAATGAAGCACACCAGCCCAGTGATGCCTACTTTTAACAGAAGGCTTCAGGCATACCAGCAGATACCATGTGCTCCCTCTCAAGGGACATCCAGATGCAAACCTAGGCATGGAAGAGAAGCAGGTATTCAGGTAGTGTCTCTTTAACATTTTTTGAGTATATCAATTTTTAAGAAATGACTAACTAATGGACTAACAAATGAACTTTCTGTTCATTTGAGAAAACCAGTAAAACAAATAAACTAATTAACATATTAACTAATTAACAACTCCTTTAAGGGTAATTATCTCTATACTCTTGGGAAAAAAACAATAACACAAATTAACTAATTAACAAACTGATAGAATTATTTCCTTATGTGTTTATTCCATTTAGCCAACAATGAATGCTGTATACCTGGTTGAAAAATCAGGAAGAATGAGAATCATAATTAACAGGATTTGGACCTACATGGAGAGATCCCAGTGGATTTATAATCCTTCCCTTAGCCACTCAACATGACTCCATACCCAGTATCTCCTTATACTTTTTAGATCAAAACAATGATAAATAAATTCAACAAAAATGACAGAGGTGACGGACCCGGTATGGCACTGTAACTGAAATAAATGTCCAAAGTAAATTCAACTCAGTCAAATTAAAATGTCATTCCTGGGGTAATGGTAAACCCCCAGTCTCCACAGTGCCTACCAGTCACGGAAGACCTGAAGTGTGCTGGTGGACACTACATGCTCCCTACCCACGGCTACCCAGCCACAAACATTGCGGAGGTAGAGGGGCAGACAGTCAGATCGGATGCCCCCCCCCCCCCCCCCCCCGACTGCCCGCCAGTAGTTTCTTATATGTGTACAAGTATTTATCCAATGGTGCTTCCCAAGTTGAAGGGAATGAATATCTCGCACAGGCTAATACTCAGTCATCTGCAACTGTGGTAATTTTGAATAATTTCTAAATTGTCTTGCATTACTGCAACAATACACTTAATTACAATAATGGCTACACACACACAGTATCTCATGGACTTAGTTCCTATTCCCAGCTATCTACGTTCCTGACCTCCTAGAAATGCCCCTTTCCCAAATAATGTCAAATATTATATAACTCTCTCTGAGCTAAATCTAGCAGAGAGTTACCACCCACAGATTATTTTCCAGTTTGAGAAGACATTATTCAGTTCTGCATAATGGTTCTTCTCTGTTAGATTTTTTAAAAAGCAACAGCTTTTCCCACCACCTCGTTTTATTTGGGAGAGCCTGCTTTCTCCAACTAAGTGTGGCTATAGTAGTAGCTGCTCTTCTCCTCCTGCACTCAGCGACACTGCTATGGTTATACTGTTTCTTCCCTTTGATATTATGCTATCGCAAATGAACGAATGACTAGGGTAAGGGTCAGTCAAGGACAGTAGCGGGAAGTTGTGCTTGGAGTCCGAGAAGACAGGAGAGGTGCGAAATGAATATTTTTCGTCAGTTTTCACACAGGAAAAAGACAATGTTGTCGAGGAGAATACTGAGATTCAGGCTACTAGACTAGAAGGGCTTCAGGTTCATAAGGAGGAGGTGTTAGCAATTCTGGAAAGTGTGAAAATAGATAAGTCCCCAGGGCCGGATGGGATTTATCTTAGGATTCTCTGGGAAGCTAGGGAGGAAATTGCTGAGCCTTTGGCTTTGATCTTTAAGTCATCATTGTCTACAGGAATAGTGCCAGAAGACTGGAGGATAGCAAATGTTGTCCCCTTGTTCAAGAAGGGGAGTAGAGACAACCCTGGTAACTGTAGACCAGTGAGCCTTACTTCTGTTGTGGGCAAAATCTTGGAAAGGTTTATAAGAGATAGGATGTATAATCATCTGGAAAGGAATAATTTGATTAGAGATAGTCAACACGGTTTTGTGAAGGGTAGGTTGTGCCTCACAAACCTTATTGAGTTCTTTGAGAAGGTGACCAAACAAGTGGATGAGGGTAAAGCAGTTGATGTGGTGGATATGGATTTCAGTAAAGCGTTTGATAAGGTTCCCCATGATAGGCTACTGCAGAAAATACGGAGGCATGGGATTCAGGGTCATTTAACAGTTTGGATCAGTAATTGGCTGGCTGGAAGAAGACAAAGGGTGGCGGTTGTTGGGAAATGTTCAGACTGGAGTCCAGTTACTCGAGGTGAACCACAAGGATCTGTTTTGGGGCCACTGCTGTTTGTCATTTTTATAAATGACCTGGAGGAGGGCATGGAAGGATGAGTGAGTAAATTTGCAGATGACACTAAAGTCGGTGGAGTTGTGGACAGTGCAGAAGGATGTTACAAGTTACAGGGGGACATAGATAAGCTGCAGAGCTGGGCTGAGAGGTGGCAAATGGAGTTTAATGCAGAAAAGTGTGAGGTGATTCATTTTGGAAGGAATAACAGGAAGACAGAGTACTGGGCTAATGGTAAGATTCTTGGCAGTGTGGATGAGCAGAGAGATCTCGGTGTCCATGTACATAGATTCCTGAAAGTTGCCACCCAGGTTGAGAGGGTTGTTAAGAAGTCGTACGGTGTGTTAGGTTTTATAGGTAGAGAGATTGAGTTTCGGAGCCATGAGGTCATGTTGCAGCTGTACAAAACTCTGGTGCGGCCGCATTTGGACTATTGCATGCAATTCTGGTCGCCGCATTATATGAAGGATGTGGAAACATTGGAAAGGGTGCAGAGGAGATGCAGAATGTTGCCTGGTATGGAGGGAAGATCTTATTAGGAAAGGCTGAGGGACTTGAGGCTGTTTTCAAAGAACAACAAAGAACAAAGAAATGTACTGCACAGGAACAGGCCCTTCGGCCCTCCAAGCCCGTGCCGACCATGCTGCCCGACTAAACTACAATCTTCTACACTTTCTGGGTCCGTATCCCCCTATTCCCATCCTATTTGTATATTTGTCAAGATGCCCCTTAAATGTCACTATTGTCCCTGCTTCCACCAGCTCCTCCGGTAGCGAGTTCCAGGCACCCACTACCCTTTGTGTAAAAAAAACTTGCCTCGTACATCGACTCTAAACCTTGCCCCTCTCACCTTAAACCTATGCCCCCTAGTAATTAACCCCTCTACCCCGAGGAAAAGCCTCTGACTATCCACTCTGTCTATGCCCCTCATAATTTTGTAGACCTCTATCAGGTCGCCCCTCAACCTCCTTCGTTCCAGTGAGAACAAACCGATTTTATTCAACCGCTCCTCATAGCTAATGCATTCCATACCAGGCAACATTCTGGTAAATCTCTTCTGCACCCTCTCTAAAGCCTCCACATCCTTCGGTAGTGTGGTGACCAGAATTGAACACTATACTCCAAGTGTGGCCTAACTAAGGTTCTATACAGCTGCAACATGACTTGCCAATTCTTATACTCAATGCCCCGGCCAATGAAGGCAAGCATGCCGTATGCCTTCTTGACTACCTTCTCCACCTGTGTTGCCCCTTTCAGTGACCTGTGGACCTGTACTCCTAGATCTCTCTGACTTTCAAAACTCTTGAGGGTTCTACCATTCACTGTATATTCCCTACCTGCATTAGACCTTCCAAAATGCATTACCTCACATTTGTCCGGATTAAACTCCATCTGCCATCTCTCCGCCCAAGTCTCCAAACAATCTAAATCCTGCTGTATCCTCTGACAGTCCTCATCGCTATCCGCAATTCCACCAACCTTTGTGTCGTCTGCAAACTTACTAATCAGCCCAGTGACATTTTCCTCCAAATCATTTATATATACTACAAACAGCAAAGGTCCCAGTACTGATCCCTGTGGAACACCACTGGTCAAAGCCCTCCAATTAGAAAAGCATCCTTCCATTGCTACTCTCTGCATTCTATGACCTAGCCAGTTCTGTATCCACCTTGCCAGCTCACCCCTGATCCCGTGTGACTTCACCTTTTGTACTAGTCTACCATGAGAGACCTTGTCAAAGGCCTTACTGAAGTCCATATAGACAACATCCACTGCCCTACCTGCATCAATCATCTTTGTGACCTCCTCGAAAAACTCTATCAAGTTAGTGAGACACGACCTCCCTTTCACAAAACCATGCTGCCTCTCACTAATACGTCCATTTGCTTCCAAATGGGAGTCGATCCTGTCTCGAAGAATTCTCTCCAGTAATTTCCCTACCACTGAAGTAAGGCTCACCGGCATGTAGTTCCCGGGATTATCCTTGCTACCCTTCTTAAACAGAGGAACAACATTGGCTATTCTCCAGTCCTCCGGGACATCACCTGAAGACAGTGAGGATCCAAAGATTTCTGTCAAGGCCTCAGCAATTTCCTCTTCAGCCTCCTTCAGTATTCTGGGGTAGATCCCATCAGGCCCTGGGGACGTATCTACCTTAATATTTTTTAAGACACCCAACACCTCCTCTTTTTGGATCTCAATGTGACCCAGGCTATCTACACACCCTTCTCCAGACTCAACATCTACCAATTCCTTCTCTTTGGTGAATACTGATGCAAAGTATTCATTTAGTACCTCTCCCATTTCCTCTGGCTCCACACATAGATTCCCTTGCCTATCATTCTGTGGGCCAACCCTTTCCCTGGCTACGCTCTTGCTTTTTATGTACGTGTACGATTTTCCTTAACCCCATTTGCCAATGACTTTTCGTGACCCCTTCTAGCCCTCCTGACTCCTTGCTTAAGTTCCTTCCTACTTTCCTTATATTCCACACAGGCTTCGTCTGTTCCCAGCCTTTTAGCCCTGACAAATGCCTCCTTTTTCTTTTTGACGAGGCCTACAATATCTCTCGTTATCCAAGGTTCCCGAAAATTGCCATATTTATCCTTCTTCCTCACAGGAACATGCCGGTCCTGAATTCCTTTCGACTGACACTTGAAAGCCTCCCACATGTCAGATGTTGATTTGCGCTCAAACATCCGCGCCCAATCTATGTTCTTCAGTTCCCGCCTAATATTGTTATAATTAGCCTTCCCCCAATTTAGCACATTCATCCTAGGACCGCTCTTATCCTTCTCCACCAGCAATTTAAAACTTACTGAATTGTGGTCACTGTTACCGAAATGCTCCCCTACTGAAACTTCTACCACCTGGCCGGGCTCATTCCCCAATACCAGGTCCAGTACCGCCCCTTCCCTAGTTGGACTGTCTACATATTGTTTTAAGAAGCCTTCCTGGATGCTCCTTACAAACTCCGCCCCGGGATCAATAGGTCAGAAGGTGAGAGCATTGAGGGAGAACTAGGGAATAGGGACAGTGTGGCTCTGAGGCAGAGCAGACAGGGAGAAGTTGCTGAACACAGCGGGTCTGGTGGCCTGAAGTGCATATGTTTTAATGCAAGAAGTATTACGGGTAAGGCAGATGAACTTAGAGCTTGGATTAGTACTTGGAACTATGATGTTGTTGCCATTACAGAGACCTGGTTGAGGGAAGAGCAGGATTGGCAGCTAAACGTTCCAGGATTTCGATGTTTCAGGCGGGATAGAGGGGGATGTAAAAGGGGAGGCGGAGTTGCGCTACTGGTTCGGGAGAATATCACAGCTGTACTGCGAGAGGACACCTCAGAGGGCAGTGAGGCTATATGGGTAGAGATCAGGAATAAGAAGGGTGCAGTCACAATGTTGGGGGTTTACTACAGGCCTCCCAACAGCCAGCGGGAGATAGAGGAGCAGATAGGTAGACAGATTTTGGAAAAGAGTAAAAACAACAGGGTTGTGGTGATGGGAGACTTCAACTTCCCCAATATTGACTGGGACTCACTTAGTGCCAGGGGCTTAGACGGGGCGTAGTTTGTAAGGAGCATCCATGAGGGCTTCTTAAAACAATATGTAGACAGTCCAACTAGGGAAGGGGCGGTACTGGACCTGGTATTGGGGAATGAGCCCGGCCAGGTGGTAGATGTTTCAGTAGGGGAGCATTTCGGTAACAGTGACCACAATTCAGTAAGTTTTAAAGTACTGGTGGACAAGGATAAGAGTGGTCCTAGGATGAATGTGCTAAATTGGGGGAAGGCTAATTATAACAATATTAGGCGGGAACTGAAGAACATAGATTGGGGGCGGATGTTTGAGGGCAAATCAACATCTGACATGTGGGAGGCTTTCAAGTGGCAGTTGAAAGGAATTCAGGACCGGCATGTTCCTGTGAGGAAGAAGGATAAATACGGCAATTTTCGGGAACCTTGGACGACGAGAGATATTGTAGGCCTCGTCAAATAGAAAAAGGAGGCATTTGTCAGGGCTAAAAGGCTGGGAACAGACAAAGCCTGCGTGGAATATAAGGAAAGTAGAAAGGAACTTAAGCAAGGAGTCAGGAGGGCTAGAAGGGGTCACAAAAAGTCATTGGCAAATAGGGTTAAGGAAAATTCCAAGGCTTTTTACACGTACATAAAAAGCAAGAGGGTCGCCAGGGAAAGGGTTGGCCCACTGAAGGATAGGCAAGGGAATCTATGTGTGGAGCCAGAGGAAATGGGCGAGGTACTAAATGAATACTTTGCATCAGTATTCACCAAAGAGAAGAAATTGGTAGATGTTGAGTCTGGAGAAGGGTGTGTAGATAGCCTGGGTCACATTGAGATCCAAAAAGACGAGGTGTTGGGTGTCTTTAAAAATATTAAGGTAGATAAGTCCCCAGGGCCTGATGGGATCTACCCCAGAATACTGAAGGAGGCTGGAGAGGAAATTGCTGAGGCCTTGACAGAAATCTTTGGATCCTCGCTGTCTTCAGGGGATGTCCCGGAGGACTGGAGAATAGCCAATGTTGTTCCTCTGTTTAAGAAGGGTAGCAAGGATAATCCCGGGAACTACATGCCGGTGAGCCTTACTTCAGTGGTAGGGAAATTACTGGAGAGAATTCTTCGAGACAGGATCTACTCCCATTTGGAAGCAAATGGACGTATTAGTGAGAGGCAGCACGGTTTTGTGAAGGGGAGGTCGTGTCTCACTAACTTGATAGAGTTTTTCGAGGAGGTCACTAAGATGATTGATGCAGGTAGGGCAGTGGATGTTGTCTATATGGACTTCAGTAAGGCCTTTGACAAGGTCCCTCATGGTAGACTAGTACAAAAGGTGAAGTCACACGGGATCAGGGGTGAGCTGGCAAGGTGGATACAGAACTGGCTAGGCCATAGACGGCAGAGAGTAGCAATGGAAGGATGCTTTTCTCATTGGAGGGCTGTGACCAGTGGTGTTCCACAGGGATCAGTGCTGGGACCTTTGCTCTTTGTAGTATATATAAATGATTTGGAGGAAAATGTAACTGGTCTGATTAGTAAGTTTGCAGACGACACAAAGGTTGGTGGAATTGCGGATAGCGATGAGGACTGTCGGGGGATACAGCAGGATGTAGATTGTTTGGAGACTTGGGCGGAGAGATGGCAGATGGAGTTTAATCCGGACAAATGTGAGGTAATGCATTTTGGAAGGTATAATGCAGGTAGGGAATATACAGTGAATGGTAGAACCCTCAAGTGTATTGAAAGTCAAAGAGATCTAGGAGTACAGGTCCACAGGTCATTGAAAGGGGCAACACAGGTGGAGAAGGTAGTCAAGAAGGCATGCGGCATGCTTGCCTTCATTGGCCGGTGCATTGAGTATAAGAATTGGCAAGTCATGTTGCAGCTGTATAGAACCTTAGTTAGGCCACACTTGGAGTATAGTGTTCAATTCTGGTCTCCACACTACCAGAAGGATGTGGAGGCTTTAGAGAGGGTGCAGAAGAGATTTACCAGAATGTTGCCTGGTATGGAGGGCATTAGCTATGAGGAGCGGTTGAATAAACTCGGTTTGTTCTCACTGGAACGAAGGAGGTTGAGGGGAGACCTGATAGAGATATACAAAATTTTGAGGGGCATAGACAGAGTGGATAGTCAGAGGCTTTTCCCCAGGGTAGAGGGGTCAATTACTAGGGGGCATAGGTTTAAGGTGAGAGGGGCAAGGTTTAGAGTAGATGTACGAGGCAAGTTTTTTACGCAGATGGTAGTGGGTGCCTGGAACTCGCTACCGGAGGAGGTGGTGGAAGCAGGGACGACAGTGACATTTAAGGGGCATCTTGACAAATACATGAATAGGATGGGAATAGAGGGATATGGACCCAGGAAGTGTAGAAGATTGTAGTTTAGTCGGGCAGCATGGTCGGCACGGGCTTGGAGGGCCGAAGGGCCTGTTCCTGTGCTGTACATTTCTTTGTTCTTTGTTCTTTTTGTCTAAGCCCCCGGCACTAAATGAGTCCCTGTCAATATTCCGGAAGTTGAAGTCTCCCATCACCACAACCCTGTTGTTTTTACTCTTTTCCAAAATCTGTCTACCTATCTGCTCCTCTATCTCCCGCTGGCTGTTGGGAGGCCTGTAGTAAACCCCCAACATTGTGACTGCACCCTTCTTATTCCTGATCTCCACACATATAGCCTCACTGCCCTCTGAGGTGTCCTCCCGCAGTACAGCTGTGATATTCTCCCTAACCAGTAGCGCAACTTCGCCACCCCTTTTACATCCCCCTCTATCCCGCCTGAAACATCTAAATCCTGGAACGTTTAGCTGCAATCCTGCCCTTCCCTCATCCAGGTGTCTGTAATGGCAACAACATCATAGTTTCAAGTACTAATCCAAGCTCTAAGTTCATCTGCCTTACCCGTAATACTTCTTGCATTAAAACATATGCACTTCAGGCCACCAGACCCGCTGTGTTCAGCAACGTCTCCCTGTCTGCTCTGCCTCAGAGCCCCACTGTCCCTATTCCCTAGTTCTCCCTTAATGCTCTCACCTTCTGACCTATTGCTCCCGTGCCCACCCCCCTGCCATACTAGTTTAAACCCTCCCGTGTGACACTAGCAAACCTCGCGGCCAGGATATTTATGCCTCTCCAGTTTAGATGCAACCCGTTCTTATATAGGTCACACCTGCCCGGAAGAGCTCCCAGTGGTCCAGATAACGGAAACCCTCCCTCCTACACCAGCTGTTTAGCCACGTGTTTAGCTGCTCTATCTTCCTATTTCTAACCTCACTGGCACGTGGCACAGGGGGTAATCCCGAGATTACAACCCTAGAGGTCCTGTCTTTTAACTTTCTGCCTAGCTCCCTGAACTCCTGCTGCAGGACCTCATGCCCCTTCCTGCCTATGTCGTTAGTACCAATATGTACAACGACCTCTGCCTGTTTGCCCTCCCCCTTCAGGATGCCCTCTACCCGTTTGGAGACATCCTGAACCCTGGCACCAGGGAGGCAACATACCATCCTGGAGTCTCTTTCACGTCCACAGAAACGCCTATCTGTGCCCCTGACTATAGAGTCCCCTATTACTATTGCTCTTCTGCGCTTTGACCCTACTTTCTGAACATCAGAGCCAGCCGTGGTGCCACTGCTCTGGCTGCTGCTGTTTTCCCCTGATAGGCTATACCCCCGACAGTATCCAAAGGGGTATACCTGTTCGAGAGGGGGACAACCACAGGAGATTCCTGCACTGACTGCCTGCCCTTTCTGGTGGTCACCCATTTCTCTGCCTGCACCTTGGGTGTGACCACATTTATATAACTGCGATCTATGACGCTTTCCGCCACCTGCATTCTCCTAAGTGCATCCAGTTGCTGCTCCAACCGAACCATGCGGTCTGTGAGGAGCTCCAGTTGGGTGCACTTTCTGCAGATGAAGCCATCCGGGACGCTGGAAGCCTCCCGGACCTGCCACATCTCACAGTCAGAGCACTGCACCCCTCTAACTGACATTGCGTCAATTAATTAGTAAATTAAAATTAAAAGTTTAAATACATTTTTTTTTTTAAAGTTACTGTTAACTATCTGTTTCCAAGCATTAGATTTCTAATATAAATGTGAAAGCTAAATATAGTACTCTCCGATCTCTGGCTTAGATACCCCTCTGAATTATAATTGAGTAATTATGTTTAATTAGTTACCAATGCTTAATTTTTTAAATTTAGTGTAGATTCCCAACCAGCCACTCCGGTCACACCTTTTCTGTGATGTCACTGCAGTTTCCCCCCCCCACACACACAATTTGAAAAAAGGTATAAAAGTAAAAACGAGTAAATATCACTTATTTACCTTCTGAGGGTCTTAGATGTTCTCAGGTTCTCTCCCTGACAGAGACTGCGCCTCCTCCTCTGAACGGCTCCCGAAACTAGGCCGCGATCTTTTTAAAACTCCGCTCCGACTCGCAGCTCCTGCTCTTTTTAAATCTCCGCTCCGACTCGCAGCTCCTGCTCTTTTTAAATCTTTTCGTTAGAGAGAAGGTTAAGAGGTGACTTAATTGAGGCACACAAGATGATCAGAGGATTGGATAGGGTGGACAGTGAGAGCCTTTTTCCTCGGATGGTGATGTCTAGCATGAGGGGACATACCTTTAAATTGAGGGGAGATAGATATAAGACAGATGTCAGAGGTAGGTTCTTTACTCAGAGAGCAGGAAGGGCGTGGAATGCCCTGCCTGCAACAGTAGTGGACTCGCCAACACTAAGGGCATTCAAATGGTAATTGGATAGACATATGGACAATAAGGGAATAGTGTAGATGGGCTTTAGAGTGGTTTCACAGGTCGGCGCAACATCAAGGGTCGAAGGGCCTGTACTGCGCTGTAATGTTCTATGTTCTATGTTCAATTACACCTGTAAGCATTTGGCATATACAATAATTATATTCTTCTCTCTCCACTTTGAACTCACCTCTTCGACAGTTCTCGCACCTATTTCTATCTACCATTTTTCATCCCCTAGTCACTTGGGTAAAACGGTAGCACAGTGGGCAGCATTGTTACTTCATATAGCCAGGGACCCAGGTTTGATTCCCGTTTTTGGTCACTGTCTGTGCAGAGTCTGCACGTTCTCCTCATGCCTGTGTGGGTTTCCTCCGGTTGCTCCGGTTTCTCCCACAAGTCCCGAAAGGTGTGCTTTTTGGGTGATTTGGACATTCTGAATTCTCCCTCAGTGTACCCGAACAGGCGCCGGAGTGTGGCGACTGGGGGATTTTCACAGAAACTTCATTGCAGTGTTGATTGTTGATGTAAGCCTACCTGTGACACTAATAAACATTATTATTATTGCTTGTTTTCCTGCTGCTATGCTGATTCACAAATTAAAGAACCCCTTCAAACAGATCCACTCTTCACTTCCGGTTGTGGCGATGCAGAGCTAAGCCGCACGTTTCAGCAGCTCCCGCGACAACGGACTTTCGGGCTCTCCAGAGGAGCCCCAACGGAACTTTTTTGAATTGATCCCGTGTGGGAAGGTGCAGTAAGGTCCCCCCTTACGATATATGGCCGAGATCAGCGGTGGAGCGGCGAAAAAAGAGGCTGTGGAGCAGCGGCAAAATCGAGGGGGAAAAAGCAAGATGGCGGAGGGCGGAGAGTGAGCAGCATGGGGGCCGGACCAGCAGGAGTTCCTTAAGCGCTGTGTGGAGGAGCTGAAAAAGGAGGTGCTGGCACCAATGCTGTTGGCAATCGAGGGGCTGAAGGAGACTCGGAAGACCCAGGCGGTGGAGCTTCGTGAGGTGAAAGATAAAATGAATGACAACGAGGACGAGATCCTGGGCCTGGCGGTAAAAATGGAGGCGCACGAGGCGGTGCACAGGAGGTGGGCCAAGAGAATTGAGGTCCTGGAGAACAGGTCGAGGAGGAAGAACCTCCGGATTCTGGGTCTTCACGAAGGAGTGGAGGGAGTTGATGCCGGGGCGTATGTAAGTACGATGCTCCATGCGCTGATGGGAGCGGAGGCCTCTCCGACACCCCCCTGGAGCTGGAAGGGGCTAACCGGGTCCTGGCGAGGAGACCCAAGGCTGATGAGCCGCCAAGGGCAATAGTGGCAAGGTTTCATCGCTTCGCGCACAAAGGAAGTGTGCTGAGATGGGCCAAGAAGGTGCGGAGCAGTAGATGGGAGAACGCGGTGATCCGAGTTTACCAGGATTGGAGTGCGGAGGTGGCAAGGAGGAGAGCTGGCTTCAATCGGGCCAAGGCGGTTCTGCATAAAAAAAGAGTCAGGTTCGGCACGCTGCAGCCTGCATGACTGTGGGTCACTTATCAGGACCGACACCATTATTTTGAAAAGCCAGAAGAGGCTTGGACCTTTATTCAGACGGAAAAACTGGACTCGAACTGAGGGGATGTGGTTGTGGGGGAGATGTTGGTTGTATATGGTGTTGTAAATATGGGTAAAGAATAATTCATGGGTGAGATGATGGATGGGGATGTGGGTAGAGTTCTGGTTCAAATTCCTAAAATGTCGCTTTTTTTCTTTTCTGTAGACGAGATGATGATGATGGGGAATGTGGGCGTCGGGGCTGGAGGGAGGTGAGACTCGGGAATGAGGGATGGGGGGGTAACCCCCCAATCCGGCTGATCACGTGGAATGTGAGAGGCCTAAATAGGCCGGTTACGAGGGCCCGAGTGTTCGCGCACCTAAAGGGACTGAAGGCAGACGTGGCCATGCTTCAGGAGACACATCTGAAGGTGGCAGACCAGATCAGGTTAAGGAAGGGATGAGTGGGACAGGTGTTCCATTCGGGGCTGGATGTGAAGAATAGAGGGGTGGCAATACTGGTGGGAAAGCGGGTGTCGTTTGAGGCCAAGAACATAGTAGCGGATAAGGGAGCCAAATACGTGATGGTGAGTGGTAGGTTTCAGGGGACGGAGGTGGTACTGGTGAATGTATGTGCCCCAAACTGGGACGATGCTGGATTCATGAAACGGATGTTGGGGCGTATTCCAGACCTGGAGGTAGGGAGCTTGATAATGGGTGGGGATTTTAACACGATGCTGGACCCAGCATTAGATCACTCCAGATCCAGGACGGGGAAGAGGCCGGCTGCGGCCAAGGTGCTTAGGGGGTTTATGGACCAGATGGGGGGAGTAGATCCGTGGAGATTTGCCAGGCCTTTGGCCAGAGAATTTTCTTTTTTCTCCCACGTGCATAAGGCCTACTCCCGGACAGATTTTTTTGTTCTGGGCAGGGCATTGATCCCGAAGGTGGAGGTAACGGAGTATTCGGCCATAGCCATTTCAGACCATGCCCCACATTGGGTGGAGTTAGAGCTGGGGGAGGAGAGGGACCAACGCCCGCTGTGGAGGTTGGATGTGGGACTCCTGGCAGACGAGGAAGTGTGCGGGGGTGTATTGAAAGGTATCTGGAGGCCAACGACAACGGGGAGGTGCAGGTGGGAGTAGTATGTGAGGTGCTGAAGGCGGTGGTCAGGGGAGAGTTAATCTCCATCAGGGCTCATAGGGTGAAGAGAGAGGGCAGGGAAAGGGAGAGGTTAGTGGGGTAGATTTTAAGGGTGAACAGGAGCTATGCAGAGGCTCCTGATGAGGGACTACTCAGGGAGAGACGAAGTCTCCAGACGGAGTTCAACCTGTTGACCACAGGGAAGGCAGAGGCACAGTGGAGGAAGGCACAGGGGGCGATATATGAATATGGGGAGAAGGCGAGCCGGATGCTGGCACATCAGCTCCGCAAGAGGATGGCAGCGAGGGAAATAGGCGGAGTCAAAGATGGCAGGGGAACTACGGTGCGGAGTGCGGGGAAAGTAAATGAGGCTTTTAAGGCCTTTTACGAGGAACTGTATAGGTCCCAGCCCCCAGGGGGAAAACAGGGGATGCGGCGATTCTTGGACCAATTGAGGTTCCCAAGGGTGGAGGAGCAGGAGGTGGCTGGTTTGGGGGCACCAATTGGGGTGGAGGAGCTGGTTAAAGGACTGGGGAGCATGCAGGCAGGGAAGGCCCCCGGGCCGGATGGGTTCCCAGTGGAGTTTTATAGGAAATATGTAGACCTGTTAGCCCCGTTGCTGGTAAGGACCTTCAATGAAGCAAGGGAGGGGGTGGACCCTGCCCCCGACAATGTCGGAGGCGACGATCTCTTTGATCTTGAAACGGGATAAGGACCCACTGCAATGTGGGTCGTATAGACCGATCTCGCTCCTTAATGTAGATGCCAAGTTGCTGGCAAAAATGTTGGCCACGAGGATTGAGGACTGTGTCACGGGGGGTGATTCACGAGGACCAGACGGGATTCGTAAAGGGTAGGCAGTTAAATACTAATGTGCGAAGGCTCTAAATGTGATAATGATGCCATCGGTGGAGGGAGAAGCGGAGATAGTGACAGCCATGGACGCAGAGAAGGCCTTTGATCGGGTAAAGTGTTGAGGAGGTTTGTGTTTGGGGGAGGGTTTATTAGTTGGGTTAAGCTCCTGTATAAAGCCCCGGTGGCGAGTGTGGTCACGAACCGGCGGAGGTCGGAGTATTTCCGGCTGTATCGAGGGATGAGGCAGGGGTGCCCCCTGGCCCCTCTGCTGTTTGCATTAGCAATTGAACCGTTGGCCATGGCGTTAAGGGAGTCGGGGAAATGGAAGGGGGTGGTTCGAGGGGGAGAGGAACATCGAGTGTCGCTGTACGCAGACGACCAGTTGCTGTGTGTGACGGACCCAGTGGAGGGGATGGTGGCGGTAATGCAGATCCTACGGGAGTTTGGAGATTTTTCGGGTTATAAGCTCAATGTGGGAAAGAGTGAGCTCTTTGTGATCCATCCGGGGGACCAGGGAAGAGGGAGAGACGACCTACCGTTGAGGAGGGCGGAAAGGAGCTTTCGATACTTGGGGATTCAGGTAGCTAGGAGCTGGGGGGCACTGCACAAACTTTATTTGGCGCGGTTGGTGGAACAGATGGAGGAGGATTTTAAAAGGTGGGACATGTTGCCACTCTCGTTGGCGGGTAGGGTACAGTCGGTTAAAATGGTGGTCCTCCCGAGATTTCTTTTTGTATTCCAATGCCTCCCAATTGTGATTACTAAGGCCTTCATTAAGAGGATAAGCAGGAGCATTATGGGATTTGTGTGGGCGAGCAAGACCCTACAAGGAGGTAAGGAGGGGGTTCCTGGAGCGTAGCAGAGATAGAGGAGGGTTGGCGTTGCCGAATTTGGGTGGTTACTATTGGGCAGCCAACTTGGCAATGATCCGTAAGTGCGTGATGGAGGGAGAGGGGGGCGGCATGGAAGAGGTTGGAGATGGCGTCCTGCAAGGGAATGAGCCTGGGGGCGCTGGTGACGGCACCGCTTCCACTCTCGTCGACAAGGTACACCACGAGCCCGGTGGTGGTGGCAACGCTAAAGATCTGGGGGCAGTGGAGACGGCACAGGGGTGCGACGGGAGCCTCGGTGTGGTCCCCAATCAGAGACAACCATCGGTTTGTCCCAGGAAGGATGGACGGGGGTTTCAGAGCTGGCATCGGGCAGGGATTAGAAGAATGGGGGACCTGTTCATTGACGGGACGTTTGCGAGCTTAGGGGCACTGGAGGAGAAGTTTGGGCTACCCCCGGGAAACGCTTTCAGGTGCATGCAAGTACCTGTTTGTGAGGCGACAGGTGAGGGAATTTCCGCTACTCCCGGCACAGGGGATTCAAGATAGGGTGATTTCGGGCATATGGGTCGGAGAGGGCAAGGTGTCGGCGATATACCAGGAGATGAAAGAAGAAGGGGAGGCTTTGGTAGAGGAGCTGAATGGTAAATGGGAGGAGGAGTTGGGGGAGGAGATTGAGGAGGGGCTATGGGCTGATGCCCTAAGTAGGGTTAATTCCTCTTCCTCGTGTGCCAGGCTTAGCCTGATACAATTTAAGGTGGTTCATAGAGCGCATATGATGGGGGCGAGGCTGAGTAGGTTCTTTGGGGTGGAGGACAGATGCGGGAGGTACTCAGGAAGTCCGGCGAACCATGTCCATATGTTTTGGTCATGCCCGGCACTGGAGGGTTTCTGGAGGGGAGTGGTGGGAACAATATCTAAGGTGGTGAAAGTCCGGGTCAAGCCAAGCTGGGGGCTAGCACTATTTGGAGTAGTAGATGAGCCGTGAGTGCAAGAGGCGAAAGAGGCCGGTATTCTGGTCTTTGTGTCCCTAGTAGCCCAGCGAAGGATCTTGCTAATGTGGAAGGAGGCGAGGCCCCCCAGCGTGGAGGCCTGGATAAATGATATGGCTGGGTTTATCAAGTTGGAAAGGAGAAAGTTTGCCTTGAGAGGGTCTGAACAGGGGTTCTACAGGCGGTGGCAACCATTCCTAGATCATCTCGCGGAGCATTAGATGAAGGTCAGACAGCAGCAACAGCAACCCAGGGGGGGAGGGGGGGGCATCATTCGTGTGTGGTGGGGGGGGGGAGGGGAGGGGGGGTAAGGGGGTTTCTCTGGGGGGCACGTGAGCAAGAAAACACATGCATGATCTGGAAACTGACATGTACGGGAAGAATCCAATGTACAAAGTTCTGTATCGTATTGACTTGCCATGTTCATGTCGTTCTCTTTCTTTTCTTTGTTACGGGGGCAGGGGGGGGGGCGTTGTATGTAAGGTGGAAAATATTGTTCAAAAAATTCTTAATAAAACATATTTTTTTTTAAAAACAGATCCACTCTTATCAATCCCATTCTCCATTTATTTATCCAAATTTAATTTTTAATTTTTATTTCACTAAATTCTTAAATCTGCCTTTTACTCCAAAACCTTGACACATGTTATCATGTTACCAATGTTTCAAATAGCAACTTTTAATGTAAAAGTAGAGCTAATGTTTGTTATTCAGCAGGTTATAAATTTTGCCGACTCTCTGGTACTACGAATATCACTGTCCCTGCTAGCAGCAAACTATGTAAGAGTAAACCAAGGGAAATATTCCTCCTGATTCTTCCTCACACTCTTGTGAGTAACAGCCTTATCTTTACTCAGCACCTTCCCAAAGCAGCATAGTTAACCTGAGGAGCTTGGATGATTCGGAAATCCATCTTGCATGCCACCACTCTGTGTAGCCAAATGCTAGTAGTTCATCACTGTGCATTGCTGCTCCCTGAACAACCTTTATAGTTATAAAAGAGTAAATATTAAACATGTATGTGGCATCATGAGACCAAATCTCATTATTTCTTTTGTACACATTGTCATTTTGAGAAATCTATATTTTGATTCCTGTATCTTTTAGAATAACATCTCTGAAATACAGTTATCAATTTCATTTTTCCTTTGTATGGGTAAATGTAGGTGCTACTGTGGATCAGTGTGATCAAATTGTACAGTGAAGTCACTAAATTGCCGATGTAAATTACTGAACATAAAATGCCTTTTGGATTTTTTTTACGGAAGCATGGTATTGTTGTCAGTAATTTTCCAGTGGTAGAATAATTGTTTATGAGCTGGGATTTAATTTGTAGTGAGTTTAAAGCTACAAATTACAGTATAATCCCAAATGCTTACTGAATAATGGCTTGAATACATTGCAAGAGAAAGGATATTATGTGTATGTAGAGGTTAGGTGATGAATCACAGCTTGAAATATAAGTGGGACATAAATACTGCTTTTTTAAGCCATCACTCACACCCAAATGAGATTTGACTCAGACAATGAATTGAAAGGGTGAGCAGATTATATTGCCTATTATGTGGTGATTATTTCAGAAGACTACTTGCAAATCAAATATGTAAATTATTATGCTAGTCCTATTCCAAGCAGCTGAGACCATAATGCCCCTCTCCATACACTTAAAGCTGGTACACAGCACAAAGCCCAGAACACAAGTGTAGAATGCAATCCCAAAAAGCTACAGCTCACAAATACACAGGTGCACAATGAATTCAAGCAAATTGCAGGAAAATACAGAGAAACCAAATTTACACATGCAAACAGATAGGAAGGAGCCTGAAAGGATCCTGACAAAAGGACAACTGTAGACAAAATCATTTGTTCAACTAAAATGGGGAGTCGGGCCGAGATTTTAACTTACAGGTGGCCAACTGGTACAACAAGGATGCTGGTATCTCAATATCTATGATGAGGGGCCTGGGGTAGGGCCTGAGTATCGTATTTTAACAGCCTCCTGCCTACTTTGGGTAGGAGCAGTGGACCCAAATTTATACACCTGTTGAATCAGACAGATATGGATTTCCCAGTGCCCACCTGTATTTATTTTGCCTGTTGTCACTTTTTTGGAGAATAATATTATGCCAAGAGTTGAAAATACTTCACAATATGTTGAAATTCTGAAGTGGAGGCCTGGAGTTTCACTCCCAGGTTGGAAGCACAAAGTTGCAAAAATTCCCAGCTCCATCAGCCCAATTCGGGAGTGGGGAGGGGCGGTTACGTAGGAGTGGGGAGAGATGGTAAGAAAAGGAAGGAAGACTTTCTGAACTGCACATTTGGAGGCCTGTTTTAATTTCTGTCAGGCAAGCTTAGCAATCCTGTGGGGGGGGGGGACGACATTTCAAATGAAAGGCATTGCATGTCACTCAATGTTGGGCCAAAGAAGGTCTGGGCAGCCGAAGCCCAGAATATCCTCATGAGGATTCACACTAGCGGAACAATGATACTCCCTAAAACGTCTCATCCCACCAAATAAAGTTTTTTTTAAACTTACTGTGGGTAAGTAACTAGATCACTTACTCACTGGCTTCTCAGCAGCCTTACGTGAATGTATGGCTGCACGACTCGCTCAGGAGTTGGCAAAAATCCCATTGTCTGAAATCCTTTTTATCAATAAAGCTCACATTGGGGTTTGGTAGGAACCACATCTGCTTCCAAAAGCAATGATTTTAAAATGGGGGGGGCATTGATATGGAGTGAAAATGTGGTTGCTCCATTTTACATCTCCCACTGGTTGAGAAGAGTTTAAAATTTCCATTTTGTCTATTACACTTGAAGTTGGAATAATGGCAGAAACATAGCATAGTTATAATGGATTTGTACCCTCTATAGAAAAAACTGGAATATTTCTTTCCCAGAAAAGCTGTTGCTCCAATTGAACGACCTGGGGGGGCGGGGCGGGGGGGGGGGTTGCATTTTTGTAAACAGGGTAATTGACTAGCCTGGAAATGTATTTGCTCCCTAGTTTTCATAAGTACTGATGTATAACATGGCTTTCCTGTAGTGAGTTGACAGAATGTAAGGAGAAAATGAGGATCACAGATACATAAAAGTAGACTATGGAAAATGACAAAGTGCCCCACAACAGTCATCATAAAATACCATCAAAAAGTTCCTCAGATCCAGAGTAATGCTTTTAGCATAAGTGCAAAACGGGGTTAAAGAGGTATGGGACAGTTAATGTACTCTTCCCAAGGAAAGACTGGACAACTAATGGCAGTTTTTGGAAAATAATGTCATGAAAGCTGGGATGACAGCAAATGCCCGTAATGTTTTGTGAAGGATATATTTTGCAAAACTGAACTGGCAAAAATAATTTGGAAGGCATTTTTTGAAAGAACAGTGAGTACAACCACTACTATATCAGTAGGTCAGTGGAAAGGTGCAGCCAAGTGATGTTAATATTGCACAAATGGCCACAGAGGTATTCTTACTTTTGCTTGTTGTAGGTCAGGAAAAGAAGTATCAGGCCAGAATATTAAACTTGTAGGTCAAATGAAGGGAAAGCAACTCTCTGCAATTTGTTGTTAGGCCACAGGAATCTAACAGGTCTGAAGTTAACAATAATAATCCCAACATGAAATGCTATGTCGAGGGATTCTTGAGCTGAATTAGAATTTCATAGGTAGGTCAGAAGGGAAACCATTACACCATTGAACCTCTGCAAGACCTGAGGGCAATGTGAGCACAGTAAACAGAAGATAAAATTTGTGGAGTATTTTTTTGGACGGGAAGTAATAAACAGATGGATAAAGTTCTCTTTGCAAGGCATGGAGAAAAAACAGGAAAATAGTAAATGAATAAATGAAGCAATACACTGAGAACACCTATTAACGCCTGGTGTGGAGCAATCATAGAATCATAGAAATTACAGTGCAAAGGAGGCCATTTGGCCCATCGAGTCTGCA
Organism: Scyliorhinus torazame; assembly: GCF_047496885.1. Classification (NCBI taxonomy): domain Eukaryota; kingdom Metazoa; phylum Chordata; class Chondrichthyes; order Carcharhiniformes; family Scyliorhinidae; genus Scyliorhinus; species Scyliorhinus torazame. Next base: position 91,485,895 of record NC_092714.1, on the reverse strand, counting down.
CCGGCTCTTGGAAAGAGCACCCCACTTTAGCCCATGCCGCCACCCTATCCCCGTAAGCCAGTAACCCCACCTAACCTAAGGGCAATTTAGCATGGTCAATCCACCTAACCTGCACATCTTTAGACTGTGGGAAGAAACCGGAGCACCCGGAGGAAACCCACGCAGACATGAGGAGAACGTGCAGACTCCACACAGACAGTGACCCAAGCCGACCCTGGACCTGTGAAGCAACTGTGCTAACCACTGTGCTACCATGCTACCCCCAAAATGTTGCAGTAAAAAAATTACCCAATATTTGGTGGACGATGGAAGGATCAATTTCACAGCAAGCTTTTGTTTGACTCATTTCAGTTGTAATAGTTTAGCATTTAATACAACATACTGTCGATACTGTCATGGAATTGATATGTTTGTTTATATCAAAATGAGAAACAGATGCTTATGGTTTTTGGGTGCGTGGATATGGGCATAACTCCACTGACTCAGTATTACGAGTGATTATTCAGAGAGCAGCTGTTCCTGACTTTCATTGCCAAGTATTCTACAGTAAGTAATAATTTAAAAAAGAAAATCATGGGGCACATTTCCTCTGGGTCTTAATTTAAGTGAAAAAATCAACATGAGTAAATGGGTGAACAAGGTTGGTAGACAGCAGTAACAGATTTTTATCTATGTTGTTACTGCTATTCTGAGTAATGCACACACCATAAAATGGGTATAAGCAAATTATGGGAACAGCACACTGCTTGTTAGGAGCTTATTGAGCACTATCAAAGACCTATCTTGATAAAGTCATGCAGAATTGCTCAGAGATAAATAGAAAAGTGATGAAATTAAGCTGAGAACTGGAGTGAGTTGGAAAATGGAAAGGCAAGAAAATATCCCAAATGAGAATTTTATGGTATTGTCATGTGAGAGTACATTTAAGAAATGGGTGTTTATAAATGGGGATGTATATAAATATCTGTAGTGATAGTACCTTTAAGAAATGGGTGTTTACTACTGCAGTGATGGCAGAGAGTGGTGGACCTGGGCTGTCTGTCAGCTTTTTACTTTCGCTTTAGTTGTCGCTTTTGCTGCAGGGTGGGTTTGGTTTCATTTTCGTTTTGGAGAAGCTGCAATCACAGCAGGATGTGTGTGAATCTCTGAAAGCTTATGAGTGTCCGTTTGCTGATTTCAACGTGGTAACTGTTCTCAGTAGTGAAATTAAGCCTGATGTCTTTCTGTTAAAAGGTGTTTTTAAGTCTTATGGATGTTAAAAGGAAAGTAAGAATTACTTAGTGTTGTATTCTTTGTGGGTTGTATTTGAATTGATGGTTGCTAAGATGTTCACTGAATGTTTTAAAAAGGTTAACTTGAGTTCATAGAATAAACATTGTTTTGCTTTAAAAAATACTTTTCCATTTCTGATGTACCACATCTGTAGAGTGGGCCGTGTGCTCCCCATACCACAATCTATTAAAAGTTATGGGTCAGGTGAACTCCATCATACACTTTGGGGTTCTCTGAACCTTGGCCCACAACAGTATCAATTGTGACAAGTTAGATATATTTTGATTGGTGGATATTGTATAGAGCTATCAACGCTTCCATACATGTAGGCAAAAGGTCTTATTGATGAAGAATTTGACCCTGAATGGTCACATGACATTGTTATTCCACTTGCTTCTGTGCCCTCAAGTGGCTTTGTTCAATTGCCCAATAATGGGGCTATGTCCCCACACCGACGTGAAAAGCGTCACCAACCACTCCAGCGTCAACAGTCCCCGATAATGGGGAATGTTCCCCTTGCTAGGGGGCTAGGTTGGTGCCGGAGTGGTCCCCGCATCTCCAGCCGGTGCAGAATGGCCGGCGAATTTCCGCGCATGCGCGTTACGGCCGACGTATTTCCGAGCATGCGCGGGGGTTCCCTTCTCCGCGCCGGCCCTCGGGCAATATGCGGAGCCCTACAGGAGCAAAATAGGCCCCCACGGAACCAGCCCGCCTGCCGATCGGTCGGCCCCGATTGCGGGCCAGGCCACTGTGGGGCCCCCCCACACTGGGTCGGATCCCCCACCCCCCCAGGACGGCCCCCGCAGACTCACCTTCCAGGTCCCGCCGTGTGGGACCTGAGTAACCCATGCCGTCGGGACTCGGCCAACCCCGTCGGTCACTCAGCCCATCGGGGCCCGGAGAATTGCCGGGGGGGGGCCTGTCAACGGCCCCCGATCAGCACGGCGGGAATCCCACGGGCACCCGAGAATCGGTGGCGGACAATGGGGAAGCTGGCGGCAGGGCGCAATTCTCTCGTCCCCCCGGGGATTCTCCGACCCGGCGCCGGGCTTATACCTTTAACCTTCCCACATAGTTTAGAATCTCTTTATTCTCCCAATTTTCCTAAGATTTGGGAAGACATCTTGGAACAATTTTACATCTCCATGAGGTATAGCAGAAATGGCACATGGACTAACCAAATGGCGGACATGCTGTTTGACTACTGAGGAATGCCCTCCCTAAACACCATCCCTTAAGTCAGTTCCTTCAAATTAAAACTCAGGCATTCTACTCTTACTTTCATGTATTTCTATTTTCCAATGCCGGTGAAACAAGAGTATTTAATGATAACAGGGAATTATTCATTGGAACGTCTCCTTCATTATTGCAAGACTACATTCAACTATTTTTTCCCAATCTATGTACGACTAAGTGTTTTTCAGCCACAACACACTGCAGAGCTACATCAGCTCTGGAAGTGGCCCTGGAGATATTAGATGCATTAGTGGTCATCTTCCAAACTTCGATAGATTCTATAGCATTTTCTACAGATTGGAGGGTGGCAAATATAACCCCACTATTTAAAAAGAGAGAGAGAGAAAAAAGGGAGAATTACAGACCAGATAGTCGAACATCAATAGAGGGGAAGATGCTGCCATCTATTATAAAAGATGTGAGGCGGGATTCTTCTGTGCGGGGACCAAGTCCCCACGCCGACGGGAAAACCGGCATGAACCACTCCGGCGTCACCAGCCCCTGAAAGTGTGGAATTCTCCACACTTCCAGGGGTTAGGTGGACTCTGGATGGGTTGGCGCCACGGCAGCCGGTGCTGAAGGGACTGCGCGAGTTAGCGCGTGCGCCAAAGGGCCGGCTTGATCTCGCGCATACGCAGAACCGCGGTGTGGTTCTGCGCATGCGCAGACTGGCCAGCGTATTCTGCCACATGCGCAGTGGGGCTGTCTTCTCCGCGTAGGCCATGGCAGAGCCGTACAGGGGCCGGTGCAGAATGAAGGAGTGCCCCCACAGCACAGGCTCACCCACAGATCGGTGGGCCCCGACCGCAGGCCAGGCCACCGTGGGGGGCCCCCCGGGGTCAGATCCCCCTGCGCACCCCCCCCCCCCCCCCCGAGGACCGCACCGGCCGACTTACCTGCCAGGTCCCCCCTTGTGGAACCATGTCTACTCCACGCCGGCGGGAATGGCCAGAATCAGACGGCTGCTCGGCCCATCGGGGCCCGGAGAATTGCTGGGGGGAGGGCGCTGCCAACGGCCCCCAACCGGTGTTGCGTGATCCCTGCCCCCGCCCGAAAACCAGCGGCGGAGAATACGGCAGCCGGCGTCGGGGCGGGATTCGAGCCGTGGGGTCGGAGAATCCCGCCCACGGTAACAGAACATTTGGAAAGCATAATGAGATTGAACACAGCCAACATGGGTGTATGAATGGAAAATCATGTTTGACAAATCTACTGGAGATATTTGCGGATGTAATGAGTAAAATAGACAAGGGAGACTCAATGGATGTGGTGTATTTGGACGTTCAGAAGCCTTTTAATAAGGTCCCTAACAAGAAGTTAGTGGGAAAAATTAAAGCACGTGGGGTGGGGGTAATGTTTTGGCATGGTTTCAGAATTAGTTGAAAGACAGCAATCAGAGAGTGGGGATCAATGGATCTTTTTACGAGTGGCAGGCAGGAATTAGTGGGGTATCATAGTGATCAATGCTTGGGTCCCAGCTGTTCATGGTATGTATATATATATATATATAAATGATCTGGTTGAGGGATCCAAATATAAAACTTCCAAATTTGCTAACAACACAAAACTGGGCAGAGTTGTGAGAAGAATGCAAGGAGGTTTTAAGGTGATTTAGTGAGTGAGCAGACACATTGTAGATGCAGTGGCTAAATGTGAAGTGATACACTTTGGTGTGAAAAACATAAAGGAAGAGTGTCATCTAAATGGAGATATATTGGGAAGTGTGAATATTGTTTGGAAAACAAAGGTAGTTTTAAGGAAATTAGATTTGTATAGGTAAACATTAGAAATAACATGTTAAACATTAGAAATAACATTAGAAAGTTGTGTGGGTGTTGGTTCAGTTCAAATTGTGGTCCAATTGTGCTTGTAGAGGGTTGCAGGGTGAAGAGTAAATAAACCAGCTGTAGTTGCTTAGAAAATGGGGCCTTGTAAGGTAGAGAAGCTTTTAAGTTTTGGTTGAGCTAATTTTATTGTAGCTGGAAATAGGTGGTGAGACAGAAGGCAGCTCTCACAGCTCTGCTAGAAGCTGTTGGTTGAGAAGGCTAGAGAGGGAACATCTCTCAGCTCTGCTAGAAGAAAAGCTAGCGGGAACAGAGCTGAGCAGAGCGGGAGAAACCCAAACTGTAATGTGGGAAGCTAAGTGATATAAAAATCTTACCTGGGGGACCTGAGCTAAGTGGTAATAGTGTCACTGTTTCACTGACTGAGTGTCCGGACTGGGAGGAAAATAACTGAAAAGTGAAATCACAGGAAGGCTGTGACTGGATTGGCTAATAGGGAACCTGTGCGAAATTTGAAAATCCACTTTAAATTACTGGTTATAAATTGATTTCAGATTGAGGTAATAGAGAGAGATATAAAAATCTGTATTTTTTTTAAAAACAAATTAAAAACGAATTAAATAAAATAGAGATGGAGGGTAAAGTGATGTGTTTTTCCTGCTTGATGTGGGAGCTGGTGGACCCCATTGTGGTTCCTAGTGACCACATCAATAGTAAGTGTTGGTGGCTTGAGGTACTCCAGTTCAGAGTTGATGAGCTGGATTCTGAATTTCGGACACTGCGACACATCTGGGAGGGGAAGAGGTACCTGGACACTGTGTTCCAGGAGGCAATCACACATCTCTTAGACTAAATAACTTAAATTCAGCCAGTGGTCAGGGACAAGAGGCTGTGGCTGCGGTGAGGCAAGTAGAGGGATTCAGGAGGTAGGGTTGCACGAGCCTCTGCCCTTGTCCCTGTCAGCAGGTTTGAGATTCTTCCTCCCTGTGTGGACGGGAATGGGGACTGCAGGGAGGATGAGCAAACTGACCACAGCACTATGGTACAGGAATGCGTTCAAGTGGGGGGAGAGAAAAGAAATGTACTCATAATTGGGGATTGTATAGTTAGGGGCGTTGACACTGCTCACTGTGACCAGGATCGACAATCCCGAAGGTTGTGTTGCCTACCTGGTGCTCGGGTTTGGGATATCTCACCTGGTTTACTGAGGAACTTGGAGTGGGAAGGTAAAGATCCAGTTGTTGTGGTCCACGTAGTTACCAATGACAAAGGTAGAACAAGTTCAGTGGTTCTGCTAAGGGAGTATGAACAGCTCGGAGCTAAATTACAAAGCAGGACGAAAAAGGTAATCTCTGGATTACTACCTGAGCAATGAGTTAATTGGCACAGGGGCTTGTAAGAAAGGTACAGCAATACTCATGTGTGATTTTAATATGCACATAGACTGGAAGAATCAAATTGGCAAGGGTAGCTTGGAGGCAGAGTTCATTGAATGCATTAGAGATTGTTTCTTGGAATAGTATGTTCGGGAACCAATCAGGGAGCAGGCTACTGTGGTTTTGACATTGTGTAATGAGGAGGGATTAATTAATGACCCCATAGTTAAGGATCCTCTGAGGAGAAGTGACCATAGTATGATAGAATTCAAAATTTAGTTTGGGGGTGAGAAAATGGAGTCCCACACTTGCATTGTGGAATTAAATAAAGGAAATTGCATAGGCATGAGTAGAGATTTGGCCCGAGTAGAATGGGCAGGATGGCTAAAAGGTAGGTCAGCTGATGAGTGGTGGCAGTTGTTTAAGGAGGTATTCAGTTCCGCACAACTAAAATATATCTAGGTGAGGAAGAAAGATGGTAAGAGGGGTAAAAAAACATGCATGACTAAACAAGGAGGTCAAGGACAATATAAAGACAAAAATTAAGTTATATCATATTGCAAAGGCCACTGACAAGCTGGAAGATTGGAAAACGCTTAAACATAAACAAAGGGATACTAAAAAAGTAATAATAAGAGCTAAGGTAAATTACAAAAGAAAATTAATGCAAAATATCAAGAAGGTTAGCAAAAGCTTCCAAAAGTACACAAAGAGAAGAGAGTTCCTATGGTGAACACCACCAGCTCTGAATACTTCCAGCTGCACAAACTGGCCCCGCTCTTGTTCGCTCTGGTGATCGAGCCGCTGGCGATCGCTCTGAGAGCGGAGTAAGGGTAGAAAAAAATCTGAAGAGGAGGCAGACAGCACAGAGTCTCGCTCGATGGCGATGACCTGCTCCTCTATATCTTGGACCCACAAAGCGGAACTAAAATATCATGAAGCTCCTGGGAGAGTTCGGAGCCTTCTCGGGTTACAAACTTAACCAGGGCAAAAGCGAAGTTTTCCCGGTGAACCCGAGAGGGGCAGGGGCAGAGCTGGAGGGTCTACCATTTAAACAAGCAAGAAGCAAATTCCGCTACCTGGGGATCCAGATTGCCCTGACTGGACAGGATCCACAAGTGGAACCTGACCAGTCTGGCAGAGGAAGTACAAAAGGGCCTCCTGAGATGGGATGCAGTCCTGCTTTCCCTGGTGTGGAGGGTGCAGACGATTAAGATAAATACCGATCTACATCCCCAAAGCCTTTTTCCATTCATTAGACGAGTTGATTATGGCATTTGTGTGAAGGGGGGGAAGAATCCAAGAATCCCCAAAACAGTACTACACAGAAGAAGAGACATAGGGGGCCTGGCCCTCCCAAACTTGCAATACTACCACTGAGCAGCCATGGCGGAAAGAGTGAGGGATGGGTGAAGGACTCAGACACCGAAAGGGTGAGGATGGAGGAGTTGTCCTGTACAAGAATGACCCTCCAGGCTCTTGCCACAAAGTGCTCAAATGTCCACCAAGAAAAAACTCAACAAGCCCGTGGTAGTAGCTACCCTGAGAATTGGAACCAGATGGGGCAGCATTTTGGTCTGACCAAAATGTCCATCATCTGTCCAAAATGTCTGCGGCAACGATAGGTTTGTACCAGCCATGCTGGACACCACCTTTAAGAAGTGGAAACAGGACCGGGGGGGGGGGACACTGATGGTTAGGGGCTGTTACATGGAAGACAGATTAACGACCTTAGAGGAACTGACGGGGAGACTGGAATTATCAAACGGGAACAAACTCCGACATCTGCTGGTGAAAAACTTTCTCCGCAAGGAGGCGAAGGCATACTCACAAACCCCGCGAAGGACAATGCTAGAGGAGTTACTGGACGAGGACAGTCTGGGGAAGGGAAACTGTGGGGACCTGTATGGATAACTCTTGGAAAGAAAGCGCTTCCCACTGGATGAGGCACGGAAAAAATGGGAGGAAGAGCTAGGAATGGAAATAGGGCGGGAACAACGAAGCACTGTACGGGGCCAAATCCTCCACCTCATGCGCAAGGCTGAGCCTCATGCAGTTGAAAGTGGTGCACAGAGCACACCTGACAAAAACCCGGAAGAGGAGTACAAATGTGAACGGTGCTAGGGAGGACCAGCCAACCATGTCCACATGTTCTGGATATGCCCCAGACCTGTTAGGTTCTGGACAGAGCCATGCCCAAGAGTGGCAGCCTTCGGGGTATTGTAAAATATTAAGGTAGATAAGTCCCCAGGGCCTGATGGGATCTACCCTAGAATACTGAAGGAGGCTAGAGAGGAAATTGCTGAGGACTTGACAGAAATCTTTGGATCCTCACTGTCGTCAGGTGATGTGCCGGAGGACTGGAGAATAGCCAATGTTATTCCTCTGTTTAAGAAGGGTAGCAAGGATAATCCAGGGAACTACAGGCCGGTGAGCCTTACATCAGTGGTAGGGAAGTTACTGGAGAGAATTCTTCGAGACAGGATCTACTCCTATTTGGAAGCAAATGGACGTATTGGTGAAAGGCAGCATGGTTTTGTGAAGGGGAGGTTGTGTCTCACTAACTTGATAGAGTTTTTCGAGGAGGTCACAAAGATGATTGATGCAGGTAGGGCAGTGGATATTGTCTATATGGACTTCAGTAAGGCTTTTGACAAGGTCCCTCATGGTAGACTAGTACAAAAGGTGAAGACACATGGGATCAGGGGTGAGCTGGCAAGGTGGATACAGAACTGGCTAGGTCATAGAAGGCAGAGAGTAGCAATGGAAGGATGCTTTTCTAATTGGAGGGCTGTGACTAGTGGTGTTCCGCAGTGATCAGTGCTGGGACCTTTGCTGTTCATAGTATATATAAATGATTTGGAGGAAAATGTAACTGGTCTGATTAGTAAGTTTGCAGACGGCACAAAGGTTGGTGGAAATGCGGATAGCGATGAGGACTGTCAGAGGATCCAACAGGATTTAGATTGTTTGGAGACTTGGGCGGAGAGATGGCAGATGGAGTTTAATCCGGACAAATGTGAGGTAATGCATTTTGGAAGGTATAATGCAGGTAGGGAATATACAGTGAATGGTAGAACCCTCAAGAGTATTGAAAGTCAGAGAGATCTAGGTGTACAGGTCCACAAGTCACTGAAAGGGGCAACACAGGTGGAGAAGGTAGTCAAGAAGGCATACGGCATGCTTGCCTTCATTGGCCAGGGCATTGAGTATAAGAATTGGCAAGTCATGTTGCAGCTGTATAGAATCTTAGTTAGGCCACACTTGGAGTATAGTGTTCAATTCTGGTCGCCACACTACCAGAAGGATGTGGAGGCTTTAGAGAGGGTGCAGAAGAGATTTACCAGAATGTTGCCTGGTATGGAGGGCATTAGCTATGAGGAGCGGTTGAATAAAATCGGTTTGTTCTCACTGGAACGACGGAGGTTGAGGGGCGACCTGATAGAGGTCTACAAAATTATGAGGGGCATAGACAGAGTGGATAGTCAGAGGCTTTTCCCCAGGGTAGAGGGTTCAATTACTAGGGGGCATAAGTTTAAGGTGCGAGGGGCAAGGTTTAGAGTAGATGTACGAGGCAAGTTTTTTACACAGAGGGTAGTGGGTGCCTGGAACTCGCTACCGGAGGAGGTGGTGGAAGCAGAGACGATAGTGACATTTAAGGGGCATCTTGACAAATACATGAATAGGATGGGAATAGAGGGATACGGACCCAGGAAGTGTAGAAGATTGTAGTTTAGTCGGGCAGGATGGTCGGCACGGGCTTAGAGTGCCGAAGGGCCTGTTCCTGTGCTGTACTTTTCTTTGTTCTTTGTTCTTTGACCAGCCAGAATTATTCATCGGGAAGAAAGCCAACACCCTAGCCTTTGCTTCTCTAATTGCCCGCTGGAGAATCCTAGTTGGCTGGTGATCAACAGCCCCACCCACAACTGCAGACTGGCTGCAGACCTATCGGAATTTGTCCAATCAGAGAAGATCAAGTTCACCATCCGAAGGTCAGAGGATGGCTTCCACAGAGCATGGAGGCCTTTCACCTACTTGTTCCAGGACCTGTTTGAAGTCAACAGCCAATAGAGTGGGGGAGGGGGGCACACTGGAGCCAATGGGACCACAGGGATCAGACAGAAAAGGAAGTGGGGCGGCGGTAGACTGGGGAAAAAGGAGGGGGAAGTCAGACAATGGCCCATACAGAGGCCAGGGAGCCCTGAACAAGGCCACAAGGAAAGGCCGAAAACAGGTTAGGGAGAGGGGAGAAGAAAAGGGGGGAGGATAAAAAATGAAACAAGGGGGAGGGAAGGGGAGGGCACCGCCCACATGGAAATAGCATATGATTGCCCATTGTCCTGTGAGGGACCCAGGAGAGGACCCTGAAACAATGAATGAGGGAGCACGGAGTAGGAGGGGGGAGTGGGGGGGGGATCAGCACACTGTAAAATAATGTGTACATTGTAACTGGCGTAGTTATCCTTACCGAATGTAAAGTAGTGTACACAATAAAAAAAATTCAATAAAAACATTTGAAAAATAAATTCCCAAGTGAATTCATGTCTCAGTGTGGATCCTTCAGTCTGGTTGAAGAGCCTTAATGGTGCATGCCATATGTACAGGCTGCCACACTGGATGAGATGCCGGACTAGAGCAGGCCACTCTTCAAAAGGCCACAAACACTCTGGGCAGCTGTCAACTTAATTAATGGAGAGTGCCATTCTTCTGCCATGAGCACAAAACCTGAGCATTCGTGCTTAATAGTCAAAATTAAATTAGCATTCTTACCAGATTTACAAATGCCATTAACACTGAGTAAAACTGAAAGCACGAAGTGAGCTTATTCAAATTCATCAATTTTCTGTGCTTCAAACTACCTTAGGTCACATTTCAAGTTCTGATAATGTAGCAAAGAAGTGGAGGTGAAATGTCAGATATAATGCTAATGTACTGCTTATGCTCATTTAATGCTGCAGATTCCTACCACTACAAAGTGTTTCATGGATATTAAGTAAAGCAAAGAAAGTCAATTGAAATTGTTAAAGGGCAGTTAAGGGCAGATAACTGAAGAGCATAAATAGTTGTATTTAATATGAACAATCAATATTTCCTGCACTAAAATCGCTGTGGTTTCCTGCTGCTCTGTTTGCAGGTGTTGTTTACAGTTGATGGGTCTGAAGAAGTCTTTGTAATCAAACGTAGATTAACTAAGTCTATATTGACTCTTCAAACTATTTACAATATACAGTAAAGGATATAAGCTAGGAACGGTGTCCATACTTTCTGACACACACAGCTCCATCCAACACCCAACTGACCCTGGGTGCAGGTTTTGTTCTCTCTTACATCACTGCAGGTGTTACTGTACTTAGTCCCATATTAATGCAATATGTGTCAGCACAACTTTCAGTTCCAGTCCTTTGTTGCAACAGGGAGTAGGATTAGCTTTGAAGGATTACTTTTTTCAGCCCATGAGATATAGGAGCAGAATTAGGCCATTCAGCCCATCAAGTCTGCTCTGCCATTCAACCATGGCTGATATGTTTCTCATCTCCATACTCCAGCCTTCTCCCCATTACCCCTGATCCCCCTATTAATCAAGAACCTATCTACCTTTGTCTTAAAGACACAGTGATTTGGCCTCCACAGTCTTCTGCGACAAAGAATTTAATAGATTCACCACCCTCTGGCTGAAGAAATTCCTCCTCATCTCAGTTTTAAAAGATCCTCCCTTCGGTCTGAGACTGTGCCGCCACATTCTATGTTTTCCTACTAGTGGAAACATCCTTTCCATGTTCACTCTATCTAGTGTCCTAGGCAAAGCCATCTTCATCTGCTTCATCAATGACCTTCCCTCCATTTCATAAGGTCAGAGGTGAGGAGGTTTGCTGATGATCACACCATTTTCAGCACCATTTTTAACTCCACAAGTACAGAACGTGCCCGTGCCCAAATGCAGCAAGACCTGGACAATATTCAGGTTCAGGCTGATAAGTAGCATTCAGATCACACAAGTGCCAGTCAATGATCATTTCTAATGAGAGAGAATGTAACCATTTGCCCTTGACATTCAATGACACTACTATTGCTGGATCACCCTGTATTATCATCCTGGGAATTACAATTGACAAGAAACTGAACTGGACCAGCCATTTAAACACTGTGGCTACAAGAGCAGGTCAGAGGCTAGGGTCCAGTAATTCACCCGCTGACTCCCAAAAACCTGTCCGCCATCTCCAAGGCTCAGGTCAGGAAAGTGAGGAAATGCTCTCCACTTGCCTGGATGAGTGCAGCTCCAATATCACTCAAGAGGCTTGATACCATCCAGGATGAAAGAATTAAGTTGGAAAGGCAGGGAAAAGAACAGCAGCATGGACGCAAGAGGATTCAGGTGTCAAGAGAATGTCTCTGAACCAGGTAATTTGTTGGAGGAGATAGTGCCTCTCAAGTTGGACAAGATGCGAAAAAGATGCACATTTGTGAATGGCAGAGGGTGATTTTTGAGGTAGCTTATGAAAAAATTATGGAATGTTTGCTCAGTTGAAATTCCAAATGTCATTTATTTTTCCTGAATTCAAGTAATCAACTTGACCCATAAGAAATATGTGACAGCTGGAGTAGGAGGAAGGAGAGAGTTGAGGACCGTATCTTGGGCGGCATGGTAGCACATTGGTTAGCACAGTTGCTTCACAGATCCAGGGTCCCTGGTTCAATTCCTGGCTTGGTCACTGACTGTGTGGAGTCTGCACGTTTTCCCCGTGTCTGCATGGGTTTCCTCCAGGTCCGGTTTTCTCCCACAGTCCAAAGGTGTGCGGGTTAGGTGGATTGGCCGTGCTAAATTGCCCTTCGTGTTCCATAAAGTTGGGTGGGGTTACAGGGATAGGGTGTGGGCTTGGGTAGAGTGCTCTTTCCAAGGGCGGGTGCAGACTCGAAGGGCCGAATGGCCTCCTTCTGTACTGTAAATTCTATGATTCTATTAATGCATTTTCTTCTGTAACTGAGAGAAAGAAGTTTCAAAATTTAAAGCACTCAATCAATTTGAAAATGTCAAACAGAATATAGATTTCAAAGAAGTTGAGGAAATGACAAAATTTCATTTAAAGCGAAAGTCATGTACAGTTCATTGTGCCTCCAAACATTCATCAAAAGAGGAGTCAAATATTAATATGTTCTGACCGCTGTGCCCCTATCCATGCATAAAATGCATTTTGTGCATTCGTCACTGGCACCCTTTCAAGTACTTACAATTTATTCAAAAGCAAAATACTACAGATGCTGAAAATCTGAAATAAACAGATTGCTGGAAGCAACAGGTCAGGCGGAATTATTAACTCTGTTCTTTTCAACACAGGTTCTGCCTGATATGTTGAGTGTTTTCAGCTTTCTCTGTTTTTATTACTTATGATTTATTGTTCCATTGATGTGAAAGATCAATGTTTGACAATATCTTAAGCCTGTATCCCATTGCACTTTCCATGTAATTGGTTGCATTTCCTTCCTCTGCTTATATTCGCTGCTGTTTGTATTGTCAGCTTTTCTTGGCTGTTACGGTCCTTCAGTTATTCTTTTTTTCCTAGTTAAGGGTTATAAATATCAGATAATTTCAATAAGGAATTCACACAGTGGTCAGAATATGGAACTTGCTAGTGTATGGAATAGTTAAGTTGAATAAGATTGCATATGACAGGAAGCAAATCAGCATGTCAAGGAGAAAGGAATAGAAAGAAAAATTGATCGAGTTAGGTGAGAGGAGGCTTCTGTGGAACTTAGCTGGTTGTGCCAAATGGCTGGTTTCTGTGCTGTAAATAGTGTCTAGTTGGTAACTGTAATGGTGGGAAATGTAAAGTGAATATTTAACAGGGGTTTGTGAGAAGATTTTGAAATATCACCACAGCAACACAGTTAATGTATAGCACTGAGAAATGCATTGCTCCATCTCATGACTGCAGTGGCATCCAGAAGGTACCCTGCAGTGCAGCAAAAGGAGTTAGAAAGAAAATTAAGAACGCACACTTGCATATCACTTTATTATATCACAAATCATTTAATTCTAGAGTTTGAAGTATAGTCGCTACGATATTGACAAACATAGTTGTTTTGTGCAGAGCAATGTCTCTGAGCGAGAACAATAAAATTAACAAGAAGTTGATCTGTTTTAGTTGGTGTTGGTTGAAAGAACATCAGGAGAACATTCCTGTTTTAAATCTTTAACGTTCACTCGAATAGCTGATGTAAGTTTAATGTCTTATTTAAAGGATGGCAACATAAAGGAACCTTTTCACATGCTGCACAGGAGCACTTGTTTAGATTCATGTACTTAAATTCTGGAATGATTTGGAGATAGAAGTGATATTGACTGAGTGCGAGAACATTGGGTTTTGGTATCTTAGAAAGGAAGTCTTGCTCTTAAAGAGCCTTTTTAAAAAAAATTACTTTTTCTGAGTTACAAAGCCAGGGCTCAGAGTGTGGGTCAGGGGCGAACCCCAAATCCAGCTCCTCGCCTGCTCCAAAAACCAATTTGAATTGAATCCAATTCATGGTCCCCACAAGAGAGACATACCAGATCTGAGCCAAAAGGCAGAACAGATACTACACTTGATCTTAGCCAAAAGGCTCAAAGTGCTTAATAGCCAATTAATTAATTCTTGATGTGTAGTCACAGCTGTAATGTGTGAAATTTGTGCCAATGCACCAGATAAATGATTTCATACCCTTACTTAATTCTGCATTTGGAATTGTCTGGACTTGACCTCCCAATATATGTCAAGGGGTTGAATTATGTTTCTCGAATTGCTTTCTATTTAATCTGTTGGATCAATTTTGTGGTTATCCTTCCAACCTTGGATTAGGACACCAATGATCTTCTGAATTAATTAATTAATCCTCTCTTATCGATGCATCAAGGAAGAAGGTAGATAATGGGTCATGCATAAACAACTACTCTATCCAAAATTAGAATTTAATGTTAAATATTGAGTATGCCATTATCTGATATAACTAAATAAACATAGTTAAGGTTAGCTAGCATTTGGAAAGTGAATTATTAATGAGCAGAATGACTTCCCAAATGAGTAAGATATGACACTGTCTATTCAATCTGATATTTTTAAGTGATTTATTTTTGGGGTTAAATCCCAGACAGCTGACAAGTTAATAACATTAACTGCCTGATTCATCAGGCAATTTATGTGTTTGATTCGCAAAGTTCCAGAATTTATAAGATCTAGCCCTTACAAGTTGCTTGGCTGACACAGTGGGCTGAATTTTACAGCAACGGACTGGACTGCTGTCACAACCGCCCCTCCATAAAACTGGGCACCATCATGCCAGATCGGGAAACTGAAGTCTTGATGCCAGTCTGTACAAATATGCACACTACCAGAAGGATGTGGAGGCTTTGGAGAGGGTGCAGAGGAGTTTTAAAAGGATGTTGTCTGGTCTTGAGGGTGTTAACTATGCGCAGAGGCTGAGTAGACTTGGAGTGTTTTTATTAGAATGACGGGGGTTGAGGGAAGACCTGATAGAGGGCTACAAGATTATGAGGGGCATGTATAGAGAGGATGGGCAGGCACTCTTTCCCAGGGTGGCGGGTCAATCACCGGGAGGCATAGGTTTAAGATCTGTGGGGCAAAGTTTAGAGGAGATGTGCGAGGCAGTCTTTCTACACAGAGGTTGGTGAGTGCCTGGCACGCGTTGCCTGGGGAGGTTGTGGAAGCAGATACATTAACGGTGTTCAAAAGGCATCTTGACAAATACATGGATAGGATGGGTATAGAGGGATACAGCACAAGGTAGTGCTAAGAGTTTAGGCCAAGATCGGTATCATGACCGGTACAGGCTTGACAGGCCGAAGGGCCTGTTCCTGTGCTGCATTGTTCTTTGTTCTTTGTGAGTGGCGGTGGAGGTTCCACCAATGAGAAGAGAAGGAGAGAGAGAAGGTCATCTAAACAAGGACAGGAGCACCTTGTTGACCAGCTGCACAAAGCACATGGTCATTTTGAAGATGCAGAAGTTTGCAAAGTTCACAGTCAGTAAGGCCATCCAAGATGAGGGTTGGTGTATAGGGAGTGCTCAAGTTTTGTTAAGCTCCGATGATAGTTCTAAATAAGAAATACAAAACAGGTCTTGACTTTTTTGATTCCAAGTTTATTGTTTTCTGTAATCACTTCTCCAACAACACCACAGTGCTATCTGTATCCCCGTTATATTTGCTGCAGTCTGTGAAACAATTCGAGCAGTATATTAAACAACTAAAACCCCAATTCCAACTTAAGCACGAGGGAACATTGGGCGGGATTCTCCCAACCCCGCACCGGGCCGGAGAATCCCCGCAACTGCGCCACGCCGCCGGCACGCAATTCTCCACGCAGCGGAGAATCGGCGTAATTGGCGCCGGCGCTGTTGTGTTATGCTGCTTCGGATATTACAGGCTGCTACTTGATGTAGTCTTAACTAAAGGATACTCCAGACTGAAATGAGTTCAACGTGTTTATTGAACTATTAACACAGTTCTCAAATGAGTTTGACTCTCTGCTAATCTAACTGTAGTAACTCAGTCTAACTTTACCAGCTTGCTCTAAGCCACGTGCTAGGGTGTGATGCTGCTGATCAACACTGTCTAACTCTCTAGATGTCTGACTGTGGAAAGAACATAACATAAGAACATAAGAACTATGAACAGGAGTAGGCCATCTGGCCCCTCGAGCCTGCTCCGCCATTTAATGAGATCATGGCTGATCTTTGTGGACTCAGCTCCACTCTCCGGCCCGTACACCATATCGCCGAATCCCTTTATTCTTTAGAAAGGTATCTATCTTTTTCTTAAAAACGTTTAAAGAAGGAGCCTCAACTGCTTCACTGGGCAAGGAATTCCAGAGATTCACAACCCTTTGGGTGAAGAGGTTCCTCCTAAACTCGGTCCTAAATCTACTTCCCCTTATTTTGAGGCTATGCCCCCTAGTTCTGCTTTCCCCGACCAGCGGAAACAACCTGCCCGCATCTATTCTATCTATTCCCTTCATAATTTTATATGTTTCAATAAGATCCCCCCGCATCCTTCGAAACTCCAATGAGTACAGTCCCAGTCTACTCAACCTCTCGTCATAATCTAATCCCCTCAACTCTGGGATCAACCTAGTGAATTTCCTCTGCACTCCCTCCAGTGCCAATATGTCCTTTCTCAGGTAAGGAGACCAAAACTGAACACAATACTCCAGATGCGGCCTCACCAACACCCTATACAATTGCAGCATAACCTCCCTAGTCTTGAACTCCATCCCTCTAGCAATGAAAGACAAAACTCGATTAGCCTTCTTAATCACCTGTTGCACCTGCACACCAACTTTTTGCTACTCGTGCACCAGCACACCCAAGTCCCTCTGCACAGCAGCATGTTTTAACTTCTTACCGTTTAAATAATAATCCATTCTGCTGTTAGTCCTCCCAAAATGGATAGCCTCACACTTGGCAACATTGAATTCCATCTGCCAGACCCTAGCCCATTCACCTAACCTATCCAAATCCTTCTGCAGACTTCCGGTATCCTCTGCCCTTTTTGCTTTACCACTCATCTTAGTGTCGTCTGCAAACTTTGACACATTGCACTTGGTCCCCAACTCCAAATCATCTATGTAAATTGTGAACAACTGCGGGCCCAACACTGATCCTTGAGGGACCCCACTAGTTACAGGTTGCCAACCAGAGAAACACCCATTTATCCCCACTCTCTGCTTTCTGTTAGTTAACCAATCCTCTACCCATGCTACCACTTTACCCTCAATGCCATGCATCTTTAGTTCATGCAGCAACCTTTTGTGTGGCACCTTGTCAAAAGCTTTCTGGAAATCCAGATATACCACATCAATTGGCTCCCCGTTATCTACTGCACTGGTAACGTCCTCAAAACCAGAGCCGGTGCAGACTCGATGGGATGAATGGCCTCCTTCTGCACTGTAAATTCTATGAAAAACATTCTACCAAAGTAGTCAGACACGACCTACCCTTTATGAACCCATGCTGCGTCTGCCCAATGGGACAATTTCCCTCCAGGTGCCCCGCTATTTCCTCCTTAATGATAGATTCCAGCATTTTCCCTACAACCGGAGGTAAGCTTACCGGCTTATAATTACCCGCTTTCTGCCGACCTCCTTTTTTAAACAGTGGTGTCACGTTTGCTACTTTCCAATCCTCTGGGACCACCCCAGAGTCTAGTGAATTTTGATAAATTATCACTAGCGCATTTACAATTTCCCTAGCCATCTCTTTTAACACTCTGGGATGCATCCCATCAGGGCCAGGAGACTTGTCTACCTTTAGTCCCATTAGCTTGCCCAATACTGCCTCCTTAGTGATTACAATCATCTCAAGGTCCTCACCTATCATATCTTTATTTCCATCAGTCACTGGCATGTTATTTGTGTCTTCCACTGTGAAGACTGACCCCAAAAACCTGTTCAGCTCCTCAGCCATTTCCCCGTCTCCTATTAGTAAATCTCCCTTCTCATCTTCCAAAGGACCAATATTTACCTTAGCCACTCTTTTTTGTCTTATATATTTGTAGAAGCTTTTACTATCTGCTTTTATATTCTGAGCACGTTTACTTTCATAGTCTACCTTACTCTTCTTTATAGCTTTTTCAGTAGCTTTCTGTTGTCCCCTAAAGACTTCCCAGTCCTCTAGTCTCCCACTAATTTTTGAAAGAGGCAGGGTGTGAGTGCCTCATCCCTTTTATAGTGTTTATGTCATGCCCCCTTGTGGTGATGCCACCAATGAGTGTCCTGACTGCCCATTGGTTGTGTCCTATGCTGAGTGTTCATTGGTTGCATGTTTGTATATCATGACAGGCGCATTTGGCACGGCGCCGGTCGCGGGCTGCTCTGCACGGCCGGGCCGCCGATTCTCCGGCCCGGATGGGCTGAGCGGCCGCTCTAAAAAGGCAGAGTCCCGCTGGCGCCGTCCACAGCTGGTCGCAGCCGGTGGTAACTCTGCGCGCAGGGGAGAGGGTCTCCGACCCCGGGGGGGTCCTCTCTTGGAGCCTGGCCCGCGATCGGGGCCCACCGATCGGTGGGCTGGCCTCTCGCCCCCCGGGCCTATTTTCTTACCCGGCGGCCCCTGAACTCCCTTGCCATGTTGCATCAGGACCGGCATGTTGAGGGAGGCCACTGCGCATGCGGCGCACAGTTCGTGCCGGGATGGGAGGCTGGAGCGGCGTGAACCGCTCCTTCGCCGTGCTGACCCCCTGTAGGGGCCAGAATCGGTACTCCCAGTGGCCCGTTCACGCCGTCGTGAAACGCGACGGCGTTTCCGACGGCATGGAAACTCTGCCGCCGAATGGGAGAATCCCACCCATTAACTCTCTTTCCAAACAGATTTCCCCTCTTAAAAGAAAAAAAATCTTTAATTTTGAAATAAATTACAATGTATCGTAACACAAATGTATATACTTTTTCTGCAATAAATGCACCCCATTCCCTTTTCAGGAAAGCTTTTTTTTGCACTCACATATCTCTTCCTTATATGACATTTTTTTCTTTTTGTTAAAACATCAAACTTTTCAAAAATAAATTCAGAGTACCTCATGTTTTTTTCTAATTAAGGGGTAATTTAGCATGGAAAATCCACCTACCCTGAACATCTTTGGGTTGTGGCGGTGAGACCCATGCACACACGTGGAGAATATGCACACTCTTCATGGACAGTGACCAGGGGCCGGGATCAAACCTGGTCCTCGGCGTCGTGAAGCAGCAGGACTAATCACTGCGCTACCGTGCCATCCAACACAATATCAAACTTTAGACAATACTGAATGAGCAGATACAAAAGAAAAAACAACAACAATCGAAACTGCATATTATTTACAGGTTGTCATAATGAATGTGACCCTAGCCCCCACAACCTCATTTCCTTATTTACAGTGGTATACATAAACAGCGAATGTTGCATTTACATTTATAGCTATGGAAAGAGTCATATTGAATCTTTTGTTTTCGAGGCTGGGTAGGCTGCGTCCCCGGTTTCTTGCATGCAAAATGTCCTTTGATTGGGATGATGTTGAATTTTGATATTGTCGTGTGAACAAAGAACATTAGCTAACACTACACTAATGAATTACTAAAATGTCTAAGATTAATACAATTGGAAATAATGGTATAATACTAACTTACACTCAGATACTCTATTATGCGACTGCCACAAACTCCTTCTTGCCATCTTCTCCTGGAACACATGGTGTGTCCATCCCACCTGGTGATGGGATGCTGGAACTACAACAGTTATACATATATTATTATTTACGTACAGATGATAATACAGATGACAATCTACTTATTATCACAGGGTTTTAAGAATGGACATTACATCAGGGAGACTCTTAAACAATACAGCCTAAAATACATTGCAAAATCCAA
Source organism: Scyliorhinus torazame (assembly GCF_047496885.1). Taxonomy (NCBI): domain Eukaryota; kingdom Metazoa; phylum Chordata; class Chondrichthyes; order Carcharhiniformes; family Scyliorhinidae; genus Scyliorhinus; species Scyliorhinus torazame. The sequence continues at coordinate 91,465,840 of NC_092714.1, read as the reverse complement.
ATTTACTGTAGCTCTAAATCAGCTGGGAGGATAGGCGTGCTAACATTAGTGTCCTCGAAAGAGTCAACAGCACCAGTATAGAGGCCTTGATCATCCGAAACCAACTCCGCTGGACTGCCCATATGATTAGGATGTCAGAGTCCCGACTGCCAAAGCAAATCATCTTCATTTGCTCAAGGAAGGATCCCGAGCAAGAGGAGGAGAAAGGAAGCTCTTCAAAGACATCTTGAAAGCTAACCTTAAGAAATAGAACATAGATGTTGATGTCTGGGAGACCTTTGCTCAAAAGAGACCTACTTGGAGGAACCTCTTGAGTCAAGGGCCACAATTCTTCGAGAACACCCGATGGCAAGAGGAGGCCTGGAAAAGGATCCCGAGAAAGGAATAATAATAATCTTTATTAGTGTCACAGGGAGGCTTACCTTTACACTGCAATGATGTTACAGTGTCACCACACTACGGTGCCTGTTCGGGTACACTGAGGGAGAATTCAGAATGTCCAATTCACCGAACAAGCAAGTCTTTCAGGGCTTGTGCTGGAAAACCGGAGAGCCCTGAGGAAACCCATGCAGACATGAGGAGAATGTGCAGACTCCGCACAGACAGTGACCCAAGCTGAGAATCGAACCCGGGTCCCTGGCGCTGTGAAGCAACAGTGCTAACCACTGTGCTACCATGCCGCCCAATACCCGCATCCAAGGACTGATCCCACCTTTTGCGAACTCCTGTCAAATGAGGAATTGAAGGTGCAGCTTTGGGATTGGGCTCAACAGCTGTTCAAGGACCCACGGAACCCATGACCAGTAAAACTGAGTATGTTAAGTGGACGATCATACTCGTTAGCGAATGATCATCGCATTCTATCCATTATAGTTTCTTCCATGGACTTAACATCCTCATGACAAACCGAAGTTTAAAAAAAACTTTCTTTCACTTTTTGTGACTTGAAACTCACTTTGTATGGTAAAGCTGTTTTTTTTCAAAATCAGAGTTATGACACGTGGGTGGATCACAGCTGGGTGTCGGGAGGGTTGAGCAGTGATCGGCCGTGGCGTTCCCAATCACGGGAGAAGTGCCCAACGGCCGCAACTGGCTTTTATGTTGAGAATGCCGCCCGCGCCTGCCAGCATCCACAAAATCTCGCCTTGCTCCATCCGATTGGCACGCAGATTAACCAATGAGTGATTAGCTTTCCTAATGTCACATCCGGCGCCCCATTGTTCCGCTGACCAATAGGACAAGGCGTGGGCAGTACTTCCAGCATTGGGGCGGTTGGAGCTCGGGGCCTGTGAAGACCATGAGAGAATGGCCAAATGAAGTTTGTGTGAGGTTCACGATACTGGCAGTCAGCAACAGTTCAGTGGCACCATAAGTACTTCAATGCCTACACCATCACAGGGAGCAGGAAGTATATGATAGCTACAGAATGCAGGGATTGCAGCAATTTGTTTGTTCTTCAAACTGAGATCCAAGAAGAAGGCACCAACAGCATACTCAGAAAAAAAATGATATGCGATTCTCCTCTGGGGAATGGCAAGTGGAATTTTAAGGGCCAGCATGTGAAATCTGTGTGAATGTTTGACAGCATGGGCGAAATTCTCCGTTATCGGCAGCAAGTCCGCCGATCGGCGCAAAAAACGGCGCAAATCCCACTTGCGTCACGTCTTAAAAATGGGACGATAGTCTCCGGCCCCAAATGGGCTAGCAGCGACGTAACGGGATCCGCGCTTGCGCAGTGGTTCACGCCGTGCAGCATCATACGCGCTGCACGGCGTGACGGCTCATAAGGCCGCGCAGCTCCCCCCCACCCGACCAGAACACCCGACCGCAACACCCGACTGGATGGCTGGCCGTCGCTCAGCCCCGAGGTTCGAGTCACGCGATGTGGAGGCGCTCCTGGACGCGGTGGAGCAGAGGAGGGACGCCCTGTATCCCGGGCACGGCCGGAGAGTTGCCCCACGCCACAGCCGGCGTCTGTGGAGGGAAGTGGCAGAGGCCGTCACCGCTGTGGCCCTGACACCACGGACAGGCACCCACTGCCACAAGAAGGTGAACAACCTCGTCAGAGCAGGCAGGGTGAGCCTCCCCATATCCCCCCGCCCCCATATCCCCCCTCCCCCATATCCCCCATATCCCCCCTCCCCCATATCCCCCATATCCCCCCTCCCCATATCCCCCCTCCCCCATATCCCTCTCCCCCATATCCCCCATATCCCCCCTCCCCATAGCCCCCCTCCCCCATATCCCCCATATCCCCCCTCCCCCATACCCCCCCATATCCCCCCTCCCCCATATCCCCATATCCCCCCTCCCCATATCCCCCATATCCCCCTCCCCCATATCCCCCCTCCCCATATCCCCCCTCCCCCATATCCCCCATATCCCCCCTCCCCCATATCCCCCCTCCCCATATCCCCCATATCCCCCATATCCCCCCTCCCCCATATCCCCCTCCCCCATATCCCCCATATCCCCCCTCCCCATATCCCCATATCTCCCCTCCCCCATATCCCCCATATCCCCCCTCCCCCATATCCCCCCTCCCCCATATCCCCCCTCCCCCATATACCCCTCCCCCATATCCCCCCTCCCCCATATCCCCCCTCCCCCATATCCCCCATATCCCCCCTCCCCCATATCCCTCCTCCCCCATATCCCCCATATCCCCCCTCCCCCATATCCCCTCTCCTCCATATCCCCCATATCACCCCTCCCCCATATCCCCCATATCACCCCTCCCCCATATCCCCCCTCCCCCATATCCCCCTCCCCATATCCCCCCTCCCCCATATCCCCCCTCCCCCATATCCCCCCTCCCCCATATCCCCCATCCCCCATATCCCCCCTCCCCATATCCCCCATATCCCCCCTCCCCCATATCCCCCATATCCCCCCTCCCCCATATCCCCATATCCCCCCTCCCCCATATCCCCCATATCCCCCCTCCCCCATATCCCCCATATCCCCAAGTGAATCCAGCCCTAACCTTAACCTCTGAAATGCACGCGCAACCGATGGCGTGCATTCATATACCTGCCACCACCACCACCACCACCCCCCCCCCTCCCCACAGGAGAAGCGCGCACACAACAATAGGGAGCATGTGAGGACTGGAGGAGGGCCCGCTGATGAGAGGCCACTGACCGTACACGAGGAAAGGGCCCTGGAACTGGCTGGCGGACCTGAGGACCGGGAGGTTGCTGATGCAGAGGTCGGGTGCCCACGAGCAAGTGAGCCACCAACAGCCCGTCCCCATATCCCCCCTCCCCTATATCCCCCTCCCCGTATCACCTGATCACTGCCTGATGTCTAACCATGCATGCTTCATTGTGTATCGCAGGACCAAACGTCCAGGCACCCATCCCCGCAGATGCACACCGCCCGCAGGATGCCCCTCGGAGACCACAGGAGACGGAGAGACCCGGACCCTCCAGCATGCGACGCCCGCAGGATGCCCCTCGCACACCACGGGAGACGGAGAGACCCGGACCCTCCAGCATGCGACGCCCGCAGGATGCCCCTCGCACACCACGGGAGACGGAGAGACCTGGAGCAACAGGGAGACGACACCCCCGTCACGTGCGGGAGCGACCACCCAGCGATGAGGGGGGCAGCCACAGGCCCCCGTCACATCCGAGCCAGGACACCACTACCCAGGACACCACTATCCAGGACACCATTACCCGGGACACCATTACCCGGGACAGCACTACCCAGGACACCCCTACCCGGGACAGCACTCCCCGGGACAGCACTACCCGGGACAGCACTACCCAGGACACCCCTACCCGGGAAGACGAAATACCGGACAGTGACTCAGAGTGGATGGGTGGAGACGAACCCCCACCCCAAAGTGCCATGGAGTCAGAGTGGGACGAAGAGCACGACACAACGCCACTGCTGTCATCAACACCCTCCACCATCGCAGAAACACTCACCACGGTTGGGCACTTTAGTGATGAGGCGTCTGGTACACTCACTGGTGCGCACAACACAGCCGTCCCGGTACAGCAGGTGGAGGTAGGAGCAGCAGGGGGACCGGGCGGTCGGAGGGCAGCCCAGGCCAAGCGAACATCTGCCGCCCAGATGGATCCCGGGTTCCTGCAGTTACCACACCCACACATAGATCCGATGCAACCACCGACACGGAGACGAGCGAATAGGGTGACGGGTGGCTTGCGGCGGCTGCGGTCGCAGGTGGAGGAGTCCACCCGCGTCCAGGAGCTGGGAGTGGTCCCGGTCATGCGTGCCACCCAGGCTGACACCGCACGGGTGGCGTCCGCGGTGGAGGCAATGGGTGCGACGGTGTCAGACATGGGGAACGGTTTGCGAGGCCTGGGGCCTTCCGTGCAGGCGGCGTCTGTGGCCCAGGAAATGGCTGCCCTCTCACAGGAGGCCATGAGCCAGTGTCAGCGCCAGATGGCAGAGGCGCTCAACGCCATGGCCCAGTCTCTGCAGGCCATGGCCCAGTCTCTGCAGGCCATGGCCCAGTCTCAGCAGGCCATGGCCCAGTCTCAGCAGGCCATCGCTGAGGGCATCGGCGCCAGTGGCCATGTGCGAGCCGGCGTTGCACTGTCACAGACAGGGTTTGACAACCCCCTGGGCTCCATGGCTGCAAACCTGCAGACCCCTGTCGATACCAGCACGGGCCTCCAGGACTGGCAGCGCCAGACGTCGGGGGCGCGTCGGATGGCCAGTCCGTTCGCATCCCCCACCCATGTAGAGGCCTGGGGCCATCGGGCACCCCGAGGGAGGAGGAGGTGGTGTGGTCCGTCCCGGCTCCCTCTGTAGGGGAGGTCCTGGTACACCGCGACACCTCGGACTCCCCCCCTTCCGTCCCAGGTGCATCGGGTGGGCAACGGGCAGGACAGGCTGGCAGCTCGCCATCCCAGTCGCCCGGGCCGCAGCCTGGCCCATCTAGGCCAGGACGCCCCAGGAAACGGCCGCCAAAGGGATCCAGTGTCAGAGGGCAGGAATCACAGGAGTCCACCTCCAGTTCTGCTGTACCGTCTGGGGAACCACGTAGACGTAGTCAAAGGGCCCGTAAGGCCAAACAATTAGACACTGAATAAGTTGGCACGGGTGCAGGGCACAGATGAGTTTTAGGGGCTAGGGCACGTGCACGAACTCCTTTGGTTATTAAAGTCAATGTTACACCTACCGAAGCTGCCTTTGTGCTCTGTCCAAAGTGTGCGGGCGTGCCATGTACGTTGAGCGCAAGTGTTTGTGTGACGGGTGGTCTTACCTCAGCCCCAGGTGAGTCTGCCCCCTTCTCCCTGGGCCGCCATCAACATCCCCCGGGCAGAGGACGGGACCGTGCGCTGCAGTGTCACAGCCGCATGCAGGGATGGTCCGGGTGGATGGTGGTACTGTGGCCATGGGTATCATCCTCCATGGCCTGCGATAGACACGCGTCCACCCGCAACTGGGTGAGCCCGGCCCGTTGTGCCTCAGGTGGATCGGCAATTGGGGGGGGGGGGGTTGTGGTGTGCATGCGGCTGGGGTGTGTGGGGTTGGGGAGGGGGTGAGGGTGCTGGTGGATGGGTGGGGGTTGTGGGTGGTCGGCTGTTGCCATGGTGTGTGGTCTGTGGCCATACTACCCGATTCCCACGCCCATCTAGTCAGTGAAGCGGGCGGCTATCAGTCTGTCCCGTGCCCGCTGGGCCAGCCGGTAACGGTGGACAGCCACCCGCCTGTGTCTACCCCGTCTGCCCTTACCATTGCCCCCATCCCCCTCATCTGGGGAGGACTGGGCCTCTTCCTGCTGCTCCTCCACTCCGCCCTCCTCTGCCTGCGGCACATCGCCCCTCTGCTGGGCTATGTTGTGCAGGACGCAGCACACCACAATGATGCGGCCGACCCTATCTGACCGATACTGGAGGGCGCCCCCAGAGAGGTCCAGGCACCTGAAACGCATCTTAGGCACGCCAAAGCACCTCTCGATCACTCCCCTTCTCGCTACATGGGCATCATTGTAGCGGTTCTCCGCCTCATTGCGTGGCCTCCGTATAGGCGTCATCAGCCACGATCGCAATGGGTAGCCCCTGTCGCCCAGCAAACAGCCCCTCAGCCGGGGATGGCGTCCGTCGTACATGCCGGGGATGGATCACCGCGACAACACGAATGAGTCGTGTACACTGCCTGGGTGACGGGCGCAGACGTGCAGGATCATCATGCGGTGGTCGCAGACCACCTGTACGTTCATCGAATAGGTCCCCTTCCTATTAGTGAATACGGCCCTGTTATCTGCAGGTGGCCGCACGGCGACGTGCATCCCATCGATCGCGCCCAGGACCATGGGGAACCCGGCAACGGCAGAGAAGCCCACGGCCCGGGCATCTTTGCTGGCCCGGTCCACGGGGAAGCGGATGTAGCGGTGCGCCATGGCATAAAGGGCATCTGCCACTGCCCGGATGCACCGATGCACCGATGTCTGCGATATGCCGGACAGGTCCCCACTCGGTGCCTGGAATGACCCCGTTGCATAAAAGTTCAGGGCCACCGTAACCTTGACGGACACGGGGAGAGGGTGTCTCCCGCCAGTGCCACGCGGTGACAGGTGTGCCAGCAGGTGGCAGATGTGTGCCACAGTTTCCCGGCTCATCAGGAGTCTCCTCCTGCATTCCCGGTCCGTGAGGTCCTGGTATGACTGCCGGGGCCGGTACACACGGGGCGCCCTCGGGTGCCTCCGTTGCCGTGGGGCCGCGACATCCTCCTCCCCCTCCTCGTCCTGTCGGTCAGGTGTCCCTCCAGCCTGGGCGGCTGCCGCCTGCCCCTCTGCGGCAGCCTGCGCCGCCTCTCTGGCACGCTCCTCCTCCTCCTCCTCCTCCTCCTCCTCCTCATCCAGGGCAACATATACATGAGCGGCTGCCACCACGGCGGCCAACATCGCTGGATGGTCTGAAAACATGACGGCCTGGTGGGGGGAGGGGAACGACGACATGTCATCATTGCCCATATCCCCTCCTCCCCCCAGCCAGGTGGCATGGACCGCATGGGTCCAACTGTTGGAGGCTGGCACCTGGCCAGGTGGACCAACTCATTTGCCCTCCCATCACCCTCCTCGGCATGGACCCCCTCCCCAACTTCCACCCCAGCACGGACCCCCCCCAACCCCCAACCTCCACCCCAGCACGGACCCCCCCACCCCCCAACCTCCACCCCAGCACGGACCCCCCGAACCCCCAACCTCCACCCCGGCACGGACCCCCTCCCCAACCTCCACCCCGGCACGGACCCCCTCCCCAACCTCCACCCCAGCACGGACCCCCCCCAACCCCCAACCTCCACCCCAGCACGGACCCCCCCAACCTCCACCCCAGCACGGACCCCCTCCCCAACCTCCACCCCGGCACGGACCCCCTCTCCAACCTCCACCCCGGCACGGACCCCATCCCCAACCTCCACCCCAGCACAGACCCCCCCAACCCCCAACCTCCACCCCAGCACGGACCCCCCCCCTCCCCAACCTCCACCCCGGCACGGACCCCCTCTCCAACCTCCACCCCAGCACGGACCCCCTCCCCAACCTCCACCCCAGCACGGACCCCCTCCCCAACCTCCACCCCAGCACTGAACCCCCCCAACCCCCAACCTCCACCCCAGCACGGACCCCCTCCCCAACCTCCACCCCGGCACGGACCCCCTCCCCAACCTCCACCCCAGCACGGACCCCCCCCAACCCCCAACCTCCACCCCGGCACGGACCCCATCCCCAACCTCCACCCCAGCACGGACCCCCTCCCCAACCTCCACCCCAGCACGGACCCCCCCCCCAACCCCCAACTTCCACCCCAGCACGGACCCCCCCCAACCCCCAACCTCCACCCCGGCACGGACCCCCCCCAACCCCCAACCTCCACCCCTGCACGGACCCCCTTCCCAACCTCCACCCCAGCACGGACCCCCCCCCAACCCCCAACCTCCACCCCAGCATGGACCTCCCCCAACCCCCAACCTCCACCTCGGCACGGACCCCCCCCAACCCCCAACCTCCGCCCCAGCACGGACCCCCTCCCCAACCTCCACCCCAGCACGGACCCCCCCCAACCCCCAACCTCCACCCCAACACGGACCCCCCCCAACCCCCAACCTCCACCCCGGCACGGACCCCCTCCCGGCACTCCCCCGGAGCCCAGCCTACTCTAACAAACCCCCCCCGCCGCACACACACACACACACAAGCCGAGACACACCTCTCCTCACGCGATCAGTCTGCGGCCACGCCATTTCCTGCCCAGAGCCAACCCCCCAGGCCGTCACTCACCTCCTCGCTGGTCGGCGTGAGCCTGGAGCACCGGGTCACGCCGATGAAAAGGAGGTTTGATTCACGTCGACGTGAATGGTCATCACGTCGACGGGACTTCGGCCCATTCAGGAGGGAGAATATCGGCAGGCCGAAAATCGGCTGCCTTGCGCAGACCCGTGACATTCTCCGTGGCAGCGGCGCCATTAACGCCCCGCCGACTTTTCTCCCTTCGGAGACTTCGGCGGGGGCGGGGGCGGGATTCACGGCGGCCAACGGCCATTCTCCGACCTGGCGGGGGGTCGGAGAATGACGCCCCATGTCTCTATATTGGTGTATTATAAGTTATCAGTCTTCACAAATAAAACTCATGGGACACCATGCGATATTTTTTTAAAAAAGAGACTGCCGTCTTCATGCATGCCCCCTCAGGCGGATCCGGCAGTGTGCAGGCCAGGTGCCCAGTGGGGCAGACCACAACCTCCTGACGTCAGCGCACTGTTCCATTACCTTCTCCTCCTGATGTCAGCGCACTGTCCAAGACCATGTTTCCTTTTAAAAACAGCAGAGACTTCCGACCAGAAGTGACGGCAGAGAGCAGGTCATGCGAACGGTACTGAAGCTGACGTCACATGATCCGTCCTTTGGCTGCAAAATCATAGTGGAGAGATTTCGCCGTTTTGTCGTTGCCAGCAAGCAAACAACAGGACTGTGTGAAGAACTGAAGATGGATCTGTTTTTAATAAGGGAGAGAGGGCCAGAGACACAAACAGGCCAGGATCTCCCAACTGAATCTGCTGGAGAGAGCTTCTTGCGAGAGTCCACGGCAGGACAAAAGAGTGCTGGTGTGAGCTCCAGGGCCCCTGATGAACAACACATTAAGAAGAAGCTGAAATTGGGAACAAGGCAATTCCAAGATGATTTCTTGAGGTATGGCTTTATTAATTCTCCAAGGCAAATCAAGATGCAAAGCCCACGAGCGGAATTCTCCGACCCCCTGCCGTGTCGGATAATCACTGGGGGGCGGCGTGAATCCCGCCCCCGCCGACCGCCGAATTCTCCGACACCGGACATTCGGCGGGGACTGGAATCGCTGGCCCGCGATGGGCCAAAGTCCCGCTGCTGTAATGCCTGTCCCGCCTGCGTGAATCAAACCATCTTCCTTACTGGCGGGACCAGGTGGCGCGAGCGGGCTCCGGGGTCCTGGGGGGGCGCGGGTCGATCTGGCCCTGGGGGGTGCCCCCACGGTGGCCTGGCCCACAATCAGGGCCCACCGATCCGCGGGTGGGCCTGTGCCGTGGGGGCACTCTTTTCTCTCTGCCTCTGCCATAGCCTCCACTATGGCCGACGCGGAGGTGACCCCCTCCCTGCACATGCGCGGGGATGACGTCAGCAGCCGCTGATGCTCCCGCGCATGCGCGGACTTCCGCCGGCCGGCAGAGTCCCTTCGGCCCCGGCTGGCGTGGTGCCAAAAGCCTTCCACGCCAGCCGGCGGGGTGCCAACCACTCTGGCGTGGGCCTAGCCCCTAAAGATGAGGACCTGACCCCTAAATGTGCGGATCTCCGCACCTTTTGGGGCGGCCCGACGCCGGGGTGGTTCACGCCACTCCATCCCGCCAGGACCCCCCGCCCCATCGGGTAGGGGAGAATCCCACCCCATGTGTGTTATATTCAGGGTTGTACTGGCAAATGAAAGATTAAAACGCTCAAAACGTCAAAGGCATTTGAAGAGTAAGCTTGATGAGTTCAAGGACAAACCTCTTGATCTTTTTCAAAGGATGCAATGAGAACTCAAATCATAAGCTGAAGTCCTACCATTGAATGACAAAGCAAGTGAGATCTTGAGGACCAAGCAGGCTCAGGTGTCGCATTAAAGATAAGTGAAAATGGTGGGTCGCAAAGTTCGGGTGACGTGGGTCGCGAAGGTCAGCCGGCATGTGTCACGAGGGTCAGCCAGCGTTGATCCCGAAAGATGGCCGGTTGGTAAAAATGGGAAAAACACTGCAATAAAGTACCCTTTTAATGGAATTAACAGCCTCATGACAAACCCCCCCCAAAAATCTTCCTTTCACTTTATTTGCATTTTAAACATATTTTTAAATGCTAACCACTAATAATACAAATATTTACCTACCCCAAACAAGTGTCACCCAATGTCTCCTGCCTATGCTAGATTTAACAATAAAAGAGCAAATAAAAAGATGTAAATATTCACCTAATAACGAGGCATCTGGTCTAAGTTAGCGTTGTCCCTGCATTTGTCATTCAGCAGCTCCCATGCAGGTCTTCAAGTAGGGGACCAATCCACCTAGCCTCCATTCCTTCACTGTCGCTGGGTCAAAATCCTGGAACTCCCTCCCGAACAGCACTGTGGGTGTAACTGCACCATATGGACTGCAGCAGTTCAAGAATGCAGCTCATCGCATCTTCTCCATGGCAATTAGGGATGGTAAATCACCCTGGCCGAACCAGCAACATCTACATCCCATGGATGAATAAACAAACATTACCCAGTCTCAATGGAGAAGCAGTGCAAGGGTGCAGCTTGGGAGGTGATTTCTCCGGGGTGTCACCGCATAGTCAACTGTCACTATGATGCAATTAGTGACTGCATAGTTCACCGTTGTTCAAAATCTTATGCCACATTATTCTCTCAGGAATATCCCACAAACCTTTATTATGCATTGCACGCGTAAGGGAGTAACTAAAACCCTATATTGCCATGAAGCCTGATATCTACACCACCTCACTTCCTGACGGCAGTGGCAGAGCTGTGGAAATGTTTTTCCCAAATTGATGACTTCCGCAAATTACATGAGGTACCATTGATATGCGTGCACAATATTTAGTGTGCCGGCAAAATCCTGCAAACCACATTAAAAGGAAGGGACATTTTATTCAATATACAAACATTGGTGTTATGTGGCACAACAATGGATGATGCTCTCTCAAGCAATCAAGTGTAACAGGGCTCTTTGAAGCTGAAGAAAGGATGGGCCTTATCCAAACAGAGGAAAAGACTATGAGACAGAAGACTGTGCTAGGGACTCCATTGAGCAGTTAATTTGGGTTTTAACGTTGTATCAGTGATCAGGTTTCCAGAATAAAAGCAGGACGCTATGTGTTCCATAATAATTTGCTTACCACCAATGAGTGCATGTGTACAAGGCTTTGGAATTGGCAAAGGCTTGATACAATTTCATTTCTGGCAGGTTTGCACGTATTTATCGTGGAGAAAATTCACGCCGCTATTTTTAAATTAAAGTTGAGGTCTGTCATCATCATATAGGTCTGGTAGTTTAATAATTAGATTGTCGGGCAGCATGGTGGTGCAGTGGTTAGCACTGCTGCCTCACGGCGCCGAGGTCTGTTGTTGAAAACTCACCATTATTCTTAGAATTCCCCCTATACCAAAAAGGGTCGACATTCTAAATGGTGAACAGGGATTCTCACTCCCCGACTCCGATGCAGGCTTCGGTGGGTGCTACTCAGGTCAAACTATATTTTCAAGTTATCCCCCGGTATAACCCATACCTTCACCAAAGATTTCATCTATTTCCCACTTAGTAGCATCGATCCTGGGTCCCGCATTGCTAAGTAAGTAAAGTAGACTTTGGAATAGCCACTATTTCAGGTTAAATTAAGTTATTTTATTATTATATTTTTTCTTTTAAAAGCCGCAATTACTGTCTTTACAGAAAAGTAAAAAGATCTTGCTTCTGGATCCTTCTGGCTGGTTGAAGGGACCTTCAAGCCCAACTTGATAATCAATCTTCTTTTTAAAAATCTGGTCTTCTTTAGATGTATTCACTGTTCTGCTCGGTTGCTATGTCCTATCTTTCCCATGTACCGAGCTGTGAGAGTTGGCTCTGCCTCCTCTTTAAATTCTAGTCTTCCTTAGATGTATTAGCTATTTTAGCTCAGCTGCTATGCCCTGTCCCTTTCCCATGGCCGAGCTGACTGTAATCTGACTCTCAGCTGCTTGGTCCTTCTCTGCATCTCCGTCTCTCTGTTTTTCTCCGGGTTCTGGTAGTTCCTGCTCTGGTCTCTGGGTTTATATTCCCTTTCTAACAGTTATTAAGTTTTTATGACTTTATTGTAAAGTAACTCGTATTTCACTTTGATTGTAAAAAGTATCTTTGATCTAAACATTCTCTAATACAACTCGGTATTCAGTTTGACATGACCTCACCTCTCAGGTCTCTGATTACATTGTTTCCTTTGTGATGTTTAAAATACTTTGACTTCAAGAGGTGTTACTTTTAATTCCTGTCAATTCTATAGTTATATTTTCCAATTGTGTCCTCAGCTCATAATTTTGACTTTGATTTTAGCTTTAAATTATGTTTCTCGTAGACTGATAGTCTTCAATTTCTTTAATTTATTTGGTGTTAGCAGAATTTCACACCTAGAATTCTCACCAAATTCAACTGAACCTCATCCTTTCCTTTCCAGCTGCTTACTAAAATAGTTAATTTCAATGAAGGTGTGAACCATTGTTTTTAGCTTCATACAAAAATCCTGTTTGTTTTGTTTGTTCAGCCTGTTTGACTAAGGCTATCTGCATTTTACAATCCTCTCCTGGCAGCTGCTGTTAACCCTTTGTGGGATCTTGCCCTGTATTCTCTCATGTTTCTCTAAGACCAGATATTGCCAGACTTCCATGTTTAAAATGACTCATCTTTCTATATTATCAATTACAGGTCCCAGGTTCAATGCCGGCTCTGGGTCACTGTCCGTGTGAAATTTGCACATTCTTCCCGTGTTTGCGTGGGTTTCATCCCCACAACCCAAAAGATGTGCAGGCTAGGTGGATTGGTCACGCTAAATTGCCCCTTAATTGGAAAAAAAATTAATTGGGTACTCTAAATTTTTTTTTTAAGAATTAGATTGTCTCTTCACAGTCATGTTGCCCAGAGTAGAAGCGTTTAGACAGAAGGTGGAGTTTAGAGTTGAAGGTCAAGAAATAGGCTGAAAGTGTTGCTGCTTGTGAGAGGCAGAATTGTCCACAGGAATCATTACTTGGGAGGCAAACCAATTGCTTTGCATGCTGGGCTGCCAATAACTGTTTCTTTACACAAAGGTAAGACATATTCATTTGGGAGGGTGGTGGTGGAGAAAGTGAATATGTCCGGAAAAAGGAATTTTATCTTGGAAGGTATAATTATTCTGAAGCATTTTGACATTGCCTATTTTGTGAGAGCTGCTATCCCTGGTTAGAACAGGCTACGTAGAGTGCAGCTGCAGCATTTCTACCCATTTGAATAACATGTTAATGTTTTTCCTACTTGTGAATATTCTTTTATTCATTTATTCTGTAAGTTACAGTTCAGTTCACCTTATGTGAGACATTACAAATATTTGGGGTGAGGAGAACTGGGTCTAAAATTATACTGAAGCATGTAACCATTACACATTAAGTTGAAAATTCTAAATAAACCCATTTCACCTCAGTTTATCTGCATCATTGAAACTTGCTCTTTTTTCAACATTGACTGTGATGATGCAGGGGAGTTGGAGAACGTGTAATATAAAAGGAGAGAAAATAAATGGAAATGGTGTAATGTAGGTTCACTGGGGCGTTGGCAGGAATGACAGGTTACAGCTATGTACAGAGACTTGAGAAATGAGTGTTTCTTCTTGCGAGCACTGAGGAGATTGTGTGATCTGACTGAGGTCTTCAAGATTATGAATGGACCTGATTATGTAAATAAAAATAGATTATTACCACCATTCAGTGAGAAATTAACAAAAGCACAAAAGAATTAAGGTGGTGAAAGAAGGATGTTAAAAATAGGCAGGTTAAAATGCAGAATTCTCGAACACAAACTATCTAGTAAACATAGAATTTGTGCCAACACACCTGCTCTTGGCACCTTCCCATGCACTCAAAGGATTTGTAACACCTGCCCTTTTACTTCCTTTCTCCTCACTGTACAAGGGCTCAAACATTCCGTCCAGATGAGACAGCAATTTACTTCTATGAATTTATTATACTGCATTTGCTGTTCACAATACAGTCTGCTCTACACTGGAGAGATCAAATGCAAATTGGGTAAAATCTCTGAACACCACCTCCTCATCCTCAACCATGGCCCCGAGGTTCCGCTTGCTTGCAATTTCAATTCCCCATCTTGCTCTCACGCTCACATATCAATCCTTGGCTTGCTGCAATGTTCCAGTGAAGTTCAACGTAACCTTTCAAAACAATAAATCGCCTTCCAATTAGGCACTTTACATTCAGCCTTCTGGACTCAACACTGAGTTCAATGCTGAGTCAACAATTACAGACTATAAACATTATCCCTCATTTTAATTCTGTTTATCATAGCCACGTGCCAGTATTAATCTTGCTTTTTATGTTTTTGCTTTCCAACAGAGTTGTTCATTGTTCCGTCATTAACACACACACACTCTTGATATTTTCTGTGTCTTCAATTTAAATTGTTAACTCCGTTTTTTTTGCTATAGAAGCTGCCAGATCAGCTGAGTGTTTCCAGAAATTTCTGTAAAATTCCTTTAAGGTATATCCACACCCGCTCTGTCTTGCCTCCTCCTGCCTTACAGCTAGCTACTGCCGATCTGCCTTTGGCTCAGCATTCTTATTTCATTATTCCTGTGAAGCATTTTGGGATGGATTTTATATGGTATGCATTGAATAAATGCAGGTGTTATTGTTGGATTGGATTTGTTTATTGTCACGTGTACCGAGGTACAGTGAAAAGTATTTTTCTGTGAGCAGCTCAACAGATCATTAAGTACATGGGAAGAAAAGGGAAGAAAAGAAAATACATAATAGGGCAACACAACATATACAATGTAACTACTAAGCACTGGCATCGGATGAAGCATACAGGGTGTAGTGTTTATGAGGTCAGTCCATAAGAGGGTCATTTAGGAGTCTGGTAACTGTGGGGAAGAAGCTGTTTTTGAGTCTGTTTGTGTGTGTTCTCAGACTTCTGTATCTCCTGCCCGATGGAAGAAGTTGGAAGAGCTCGCTATTGAGAATCTAGTCGAGAAGGAAAGGATAGAAGCAGAACTGATGGTTGAATACCATATTATTCAGATGAAACAATGAATATTTGGGATAGGTTAAAGAAACAGCAATTGTTAATTATTAATTCTGGAAGTAGGGTGAATATCGATGACCTTATGTAGAATTGTGCAGCTGCACAAACAGAAAAGTAAATATTTCATTCCAGAAGCTAATGATCTTAAAAAGTGACCAATTTTACAGTTTCACAATAGGATGCTGCTGCACCAGCTTTTGTCTGTAGCAACGCCCATTGAGCTCCATATCCCTTCACAATTTAGGAGGGTCACTCAATATGCACCAGCTGGTTCCTCATTAACCACATCTGCTGTATTCTTTCCTCCCATGTGATTTGCTCACTGACTTCCCTCAACATTACTACGTACTTCTCTGGAGCTACCCTGCGCTTTGAAGTTCTTGTGCTGGCTGCTGTTTAGATTTTACAATGGATGTTACATAATGACTACAGTCTCTTGTGAACAGTAGGTTCACAAGAAACTGCAGACTGTAGTGAACTCAGCCCAACGCATCACACAAGCTTGCCACCCCCACATTGATTCTGTATACACCTCCCGCTGCCTCAGGAAGGCAGACAGCATTATCAGAGACCTCTCCCACCCAGGCATTGTCTTCTTCCAGACCCTTCCATCAGGCAGAAGGTACAGAAGTCTGAAGACCTGCACGTCCAGACATAGGAACAGCTTCTTCCCGACAGCTACAAAACTCCTCAATGATTCCCGTTCGGACTGATCTGTTCCCTGCAAGAACACTGTTCACGGCGCCCTGTGCTGCTCTTGCTCATGTATTTACTTTATTTGCTTTGTTTGGCCCCTTGTTCCGCACTCTAACCAATCACTGTTTTATCGATGTACCATTTGTCAATGTTGTCTATTGCTTATTCTTGTGTCTACTATGTACGTGATGTGTACGTTTCTCTGCCGCAGAAAAATACTTTTCACTGTACTTCGGTACATGTGACAATAAATCAAATCAAATCAATTTGTCCTCAGATTATATGGACATTTTGCTTTTAATCATTGATTGTGAGATGGTACAATTTGGCGTATGAAAACACCTCTCATTGCAATACATATTGGGCACGATTTAATGGAAACATTTCTAAGTGTCATTTTGGGCGCGATTGGCGGGGTATTTCTCGAAGGCTGGGAAATTTAATGGCACTCAGTACCAGAAATGAGCCCCCACGCACTTCTCACCATTACTAATTGTGCCAGACTCACACCTCAGCATCTCGCCACTAATAAGGGAGAGCTGCTTTTAAGTACTCCTTTACCACTCACTCGCAGTCACAAACAAGCATGGCAACGCGCAGACCTGCTCCTCGCTTTGGTGATGGCAACCTGATGGTTGAATACCATATTATTCAGATGACTATTATTTTGACCTCTCAAGGCCTTCATAGATTATCATAGAATTTACAGTGCAGAAGGAGGCCATTCGGCCCATCGAGTCTGCACCGGCTCTTGGAAAGAGCACCCTACCCAAGGTCAACACCTCCACCTATTCCCATAACCCAGTAACCCCTCCCAACACTAAGGGCAATTTTGGACACTAAGGGCAATTTTGGACACTATGGGCAATTTAGCCTTCGATGAGAGATGGGGCACCCTGTTCCCCTGAGGGGGTCGGAGGGCCAACAACAGGGTGACCAACACTGTCTGCAAGGCAGTGGCAGCAACTGTCAGTGCGGGCAGCATGGCAAGGAGCACCAGCGTCCAATGTTGGAAGAAAACCAACGACCTGCACCGAGCTGTGAGGGTAAGTTACCACCTCCCTCCTACTCAAATTCCCAACCCCCCTCCCTCCCACAAATCACAGGCTGACAACTCCCACCCACCCCACATCTTATATTCATGCATGTTCCTCAGGACCCCCTGGCACCACCAGCATAACCCCTTCATGTCTGGTTGCAGCCCCACGCAAGCCACCTGCTATACATCCCCCCCCCCCCTCCCCCACGACCCATCAAGCACGCAGCTCAAAAAGCCTTCTCTTTGTCTCTGCAGGGCATAGCCCATAGTAAGCAATAAGCGTGTAAGGGCTAAGACGGTTGAGTGGAGGACCAGAAATCTGAGTCCTCACCCCCTTTGAGGAACGGAACCTGGAAATCGTAGTGTTATCCAAGGGGAGAGCAGTCACCGACAGCGAGGTTGGTTTGCACCACAGAAGTGAGGATCCACTGCCCCTTCACCCAGATTACCTGTCTCAAGTGAGTGGTTCATGTCAGGCAAAATGATCCTTCCCTCTCACGGACCACATGTCCATTTTCTTCCAGGATCTCCATCTGTTGGGGCTGGACCATCCGGATTGGTCTCCCACCGCGAGACCACCTCAGAGGAGAGGTTCGTGGAGACTACCATTGAGGCGTCACAACTATTATCCCCCAGCATAGAGACACACACCTTGGTGGGCGACATTAGTGGACAGGCTTCTGGAGCACAATCTGGTGGGCACTACACAGCTGTTGATGCACATCAGGTGGAGGCAGGAACATCCAACGGAGTTAGCAGTTGGAGGTCTGCTGGATCCCAGGACTTTTTTGATTACCAGTCAGATGCTGATCCTCTGGACATGCCTATTCTGGAGCTAATGTAGATGCTAGGGCACGGCCGTGAGATTCAGGAGGGGATGTTAGCTACATGTTAGCAAGTGTATAGTCGATTGGAGTAGTCCCAAATGCTATAGGTATGGCACTGTGGCCAACACTGCTAGGGTGATGATCGCAGTGGAAAGCCTGGAGCAGAAGGTCAGTGTCTTGAGTGGTGGTGTCCAAGGCATGGCTCAGTCCATAACGACCATGGCTAATGGTTTCAACATCTTGTCCCAGACAATCAAGGACATATCCCAGATGCAGGTGGACATTGCCGAGGCACTCCAGAGCACGGCCCAGTCACTGAGAGGGAGGCCCCCCAACCGGGGGCCTACCACCAAGACGACAATGGCGGTTTCCAGTTCTTCCACCTCTCACTCCCCCCCCCCCCCCCCCCCCCCCGACACCAGGACATCACAAGGCAGTGCGCAAAACAAGGTGACACAGTGAAGCCAGTGGCACAGGTAAGTCAGCCAGGGCCCTCTGGTTCTAGGCCTTACAAAGGATGTGCGCCAAGGACATAGGGCCACAGGGCGCGAAACGCAGTGGGCTACCTTCACCTAGACATATCAGCAGACCACGTAAGATGAAGAAGAGTGAGTATCACTGATTGGGCATGGGGGGGGGGCACTATCTGTAGCTAGGAGGAATGGAAATTTCAAATGTTCAAAATTTAATCATGTCACATGTGATTCATGTCCAGCTTTTGTCAAGTTAATCTTCACAGTGGGCCTGCTTGCACTCCACCACCCCTTGTTGAACTAAGCTCCCCCCGTCCCCTGGACACAGTAGTCCAAGCTGAAACGCCCCCAATGCAGACACCCCCCTTCAGAAGATGGGTGTGAGTGCACTGTCAGCAGAAAGACAGGAGTCAGACTTTGGCGTTAACTGAGGACCACAAGAGCTAACCTCTTGGGGTGTGCTCTGTCCAGCTCAAGACTGCGGTGACCTTCACGGCCAGCAAGAGCGGGTGTCTTCGTGCTCCATGGGATTCCAAGTTGACAAGGACATGGCACCGTCTCTTTGTTGAGACAGCGTCTCCTGTGGCACAATGATGCCGGTGCACCTGGGGCCATCGCTGGCGTTAACCTCTGGGTACCTCCTCGGCCTGATGGGCGGCCAGTCTTCAGGGTGTGCAGCAGCCCCATGCACTTGGGGGTAAGGTGGGTGCTGCTGCTTTCTCTGGGGTCTGGCAGCCTGGGCTGCCACAAGCACCACAAGGGCTTCCTCTGCCGGACCAACATCACCATCCATTTTGGTCTCCGTAACGAATTGGAATAAGCGATAGACCGATAATTGGATAGTGCTTCCACCCCCGGGACCCTCCAATCCCCCAAGCCTCCCCACCCTTACGTGTCCCGTGAGCCAGTTGTGCTGGAAAACCTTGCTCTGCACACTCACCCCAAACCACATCAGGAGCCCCAGACACCAGGCGCCTGCCGGAATCATTTGGGAGTCGCCCTGACCAACACACTCACCCTTTGGTTGCGAGGACATCCCCAGTGCTGAAGCCCAGCTCTTGAGTATTTGATTGTTTGCTGCTGCCTTTATGGTGCTTCTAGAGGTTTTGACACTTTGACATTGACACTTCTAGAGGTCAGGAAACGCGTTCAGGCTTCAACGTTTGATTGAAATGTGATACATTGATCATCGTCTCAGACATGGCACATGTACCCATGAGAATGCACTTAAGATTTTGCCAAGAAGGAGATACAGAGGTTCCAGGTGGATCCGGCCTCCACATTGCTGGAGGAGGTGCTGACGACAGGGGGGCTGGAGAAGGGGATAGTGGCGGCAGTTTACGGGGTTATTTTGGAAGAGGAGAAGGCACCACTGGAAGGGATCAAAGCAAAGTGTGAGGAAGAGTTGGGAAAGGATATGGAGGAGGGGTTCTGGTGTGAAGTGCTCCGGAGACTGTACGCCTCCACCTCGTGCGCGAGGTTGGGGCTGATACAGCTGAAGGTGATATATAGAGCACACCTCACAAGGGCGAGGATGAGCCGGCTCTTTGAGGGGTTAGAAGATGTGTGTGAACGTTGCCGGGGTGGGGTGGGTGGGGGGGGGCGTGAATCATGTTCATAGGTTTCGGTCCTGTCCAAAGCTGGAGGATTACTGGAAAGAGGATTTTAGGGTAATCTCTAAAGTTGTGCCTGTGAAACTGGACCCGGGCCCTCGGGAGGCCATGGGCGTGATTCTCCAACCCTCCGCACCGGAATCGCGCACGGCACGGGGGCGGAGAATAGTCGTTTATGCCAGAAATCCGGAGCGATGGTGTTTCCGCAGACCCGCCAGCGGGCAAGGCGGCGGCAGTCGTGGGCTGTTGAAAGCGGCACCCCCAGCGATTCTCTGCGCTCGTCGAGTCCCGTCAGAGTGGTTCACATGTGGTCCCACCCGGCGGGACCTCGGCGTTCTGGCTGCGGGGGCTGTCCTGGTGGGGCGGGGGGGCAAGGGGATCCGACTCTGGGGGGGGGCTCCACGGTGGCCAGGCCCGCGATCAGGGGCTACCGATCGGAGGGCGCGCTCATTCCGGGAGGGCCTATGTTCCTCCGCGCCGGGGCCCTGTAGGGCTTCCCCATGTTGCACGGGAGCCGCCGCCACGCGTATGCGTGGACCCGCGGCCGGCCGCCGTGCACATGTCTTCACTTCGTTGATCGCCCGAAGGCAGATCCTTTTGGGACGGAGAGCAACCTCCCCACCCTGTGCCCTGGCGTGAACGGGGAGCCCTGTTGGAATTCTTAACTCTTGAGAAGGTTAAGTTTGAACTGAGGGGAACGATGGAGGGGTTCTACAAATCATGAGCGTTATTCATTGTGCACTTTCAAGAATTGGATCCGTGTTTGGGAAGATTGGGGTGGAGGGGCTATGGGTGACTATGGGTGATTTCTGATTCCTTTTTGTTATTTGTTTGTGTTAACATGTGGGCTGCTATTTGGGGGTTTGGTGGGAGGATGGGATTGCTGTTGTTGATATGGGGATTGACATTGTATTCGTTACTGCTTGGTTGGTGAGTGTAGATTTGGGAGAACATGTGAAAAAGGAGAATAAAAATATTTTTTTAAAAAAGGGAATGCACTTGAGAGCTGTGAAGTGCTCACATAACTAGCAAGGCAAATTCCTTCTTGCCAAAAACTTCATGGTCATTTTTGTTGATACCAACCTTTTATCTCCAGATTTCTTTTAAATTCATACTCTTTCAATTTAAAAAAGCTTTAAATTCAAAAATTGCCTGAGTCAGATTTGAACTTTAATTTTCCAGTCGATTACAAAGGCAAAAATATTGAACATGCTGAAAATCTGAAATAAAGCAGGGTACTAAAAATTCCCAGCAGGTCAGCAGCAGCTGTGGAGAAAGAAATAGAGTTTGGGGCCCAAACTACCTGTTCCGCAACGTCACATTTGGGGGTACACCAGGGATCTGCTGGAAAATCCCTTTGGGAGGTTCCCCCGGAAGGGTTTACCTGGCAATTAACCAAAAGCGCGAACTTCTCCTGGACAATTGCGCTGGGCAGGGAACCATCTGACAAAGTGATTTAAATCGTTGACTTCAGATGGTTCTCGCAGTATTCCCCTGACAGTTATGCTGAAAATGTTAGAAGGGAAAAAAATCACTTCTTACTTCAGAGTAACTATTTTAAACATCCAGACAGGCCCGCATGGTACTCCCCCCAAGCTGCAATTAAGAACTGCACCCCCCCACCATCACAGGATTTCCCACCCCTCCCCTCCCGAACAACCCTCACTCGACCCAAACCCCTCCCACCTGACCGACCTGACACAACCACACACCCTCATGACGTGTACGACACAACCCCAACCCTGGATATATGGACCACCCCTCCCAGATGTCAGGCCCTTCCTCCCCCCAGAACCCCCTACATCGATGTCCGAATCCCCACCCCCACACCTAAACTAAATATATGAGGGGGGGGGGGGTGGGAGCTGTAAGGAAAATTGGAAAATCATAGTTAAAGGAGAAGATAGGAATGCAGGTTAATGCTGAGTGTGATTATTTCCAGAATATAAAAAGAACGGACACAACGTGAGAATATCATATTGCACTCAGGAACCAGGCAAGAATAAGGAAATTTGATGACAGAAGAAATGTAAAGGCTTTGTGCCTGAATGCATGAAGCATTCAGAACACAATGAGTTAACAACACAAATAGAGACAAACACGTATGATTTAGTGAGACATGGTTACAAGGAGACCGGGTCTGGGAATTGAATATCCAAAGGCACTCAGCATTTCAAACGGATAGACAGAAAAGTAAAGGGGATGGTGTAGCTTTGTTGGTAAGGGAAGGGATCAGTGCTGTAGTGAGAAATTATATAGGCACTGGAGATCAAGATGTGGAATCATTCTGGGTAGAAATAAGAAATAGCAAAGGAAAGAAGTCCCTGGTGGGAGTAGTCTATAGATCCTCAGCCAATAGTTTGCAATGGGGCACAGTAGAAACCAGGAAATATTGTAGGCTTATAAGAAAGGTGCAACAATAATCATGGGTGATTTTGATATGCATACAGGTTGGATTAATCAAATTGGCAAGGGTAGCATCGAGGGAAAGTTCATTGAATGTGTTGGACATTGTTTCTTGAAGCAATATGTTGTGTAAGCAACCAGCTATTCTGGACTTGGCATTGTGCAATGAGGAGGAATTAATTGATGATCTCATAGTTAAGGATCCTCGAGGGAAGAGTGATCATTGCATGATTGAATTTCAAATTCAGTTTGAGGGTGAGAAACTAGAGTCCCAAACTAGCATCCTGGAGTTAAACAAAGATAAATACATTGGCATGAGACCATGAGACATTGGCCCTAATGGACGAGGACAGGCAGACGAGAAAGCAGGACAGTTGATAAGCAGTGGCAGTTGTTTAAGGAGAGATTAAATTCCTTCTGACTAAAATATATTCCAGAGAGGAAGAAAGATTGTAATAGGAGGAGAAACTTTCATGGCTAGACAAGGAAGCTAAAGATAACATAGGGACAAAACCTAGGCATAGTGTATTGCAAAGACCAGCAGCAGGCTGGAACATTGAGAAACTTTTAAAGATCAACAAATTGTTACTGAAAAAGTAACATAAAGAGCAAAATTAAGTTATGAAAAAAACTAGTGCAAAATATGAAAAAGGATAGCAAGAGCTTATATAAGTATAGAAAAGAGAAGAGAGTAGCTGAAGTGAATGTTGGTCCCTTGGTGGATGAGATCAGGGAGTTAATAGTGGGGAACACAGAAACGATGGAGACACTAAATCAATATTTTGCCTCAGTTTTCACGGTGGAGGTCACTGGTACAATCCTACTATTTACAGGCAATGCAAAGGTAATAGAAAGGGAAGAATTTGGAACAATCATCATTAAAAGGGACAAACAAACTATTGGTATTTAAGGCAGACAAGTCTCCAGGGCCTAATCTTAGGGTCTTAAAGGAAGTGGCAGCAAAGATAGTGGATCCATTGGTTATAATATTCCAAAATTCCCTGGTTGAGGGAAAGGTTCCAGTGGATTGGAGAAATGCTAAGAAAACGAACACCCATATCCAAAAAGGGAGGGATGCAGTGAGTAGGAAACGATAGACCAGTTAGTTTAACAGCTTTCATTTGAAAATTGTTAGAATCCATTATTAAGGAAGTAATAAAAGGACATTTAGAAAGTCAAAACACAATCCATCAGAGTCAGGATGGTATTATGAAGGGTAAATCGTGTTTGATTAATTTGCTGGAGTTCTTCAAAGATGTAACATGCCAGGTGGATAATTGGTGTCTGTAGATGTGGACTCCAAAAAGGCATTTGATAAGGTGCTGCACAAAAGATTAATATACAAGATTACATGAGATTAGGGGTAATTGATTAATTTGGGTAAAAGACTTGCTAACCGACAGAAGGCAGAGAGTCGGGGTAAATGGGTCTTTTTCTGGTTGGCAAGATGTAGCTAGTGGAATGCCACAGGGTTCAGGCCTCGGGCCCAACTATTTACAATATATATTAATGACTTGGATGTAAGGACAGATGGTGCTGCAGCCAAATTTGCAGATGACACTAAAATAGATAGGATACTAAGTTGCAATGAGGAAATAAGAAATTTACAAATGGATCTTGATAGGTCAGGTGAGAGGGCCAAAATATGGCCGATGGAGTTTAACATGGATAAGTGTGAGAGTATCAATTTTGGTTGGAAAAATGGAAAGGCAACTAAGTATCTGAATGGTAAGAAACTTCATAGTGCTTTGGTGAAGAGGGATCTGGGTGTCCTCCTGCATGAATCTCCGAAAACTAGTATGCAGGTATAGCAGGTAGTAAGGAAGGCAAGTGGAATTATTGCGAAAGGGATAAAATATAAAAGTAGGGAAGTGTTTCTGCAACTGTAAAAGGCAATGGTGAGACCGCACGTGGAGTACTGTTTACAGTTTAGGTCCCCTTATTTGGGGAAGGATGGAATCGCATTAGAGGCAGTTCAGAGGAGTTTCACTAGATTGATTCCAGAGGTGAGGGAATTGTCTCATGCAGAGAGATTGAGCAGTTTAGGACTATACTCTTTTGAGTTTTGAAGACTGAAAGGGGACCTAATTGAGGTAGTTATGATGATAAAAGGTATTGGCAAAGTAAACATCGAGTGGATGCTTCCACTTGTGGGGCAATCTAAAACGAGAGGTCATAGTTTCAGGATAAGGAATAGCGGATTTAAAAGAGGGATGAGGAGAAATTACTTCTCTAAAATGGTCATGAATCTGTGAAATTCATTACCCTAGAGTGAAGTGGATACCGGGACAGTGAGTAAATTTAAGGTGGAGATGGACAAATTCTTAATTAGTAATGGGTTGAAGGGTTACAAAGAATTGGCAGGACGGTGGAGATGAGGCCACGATGAGATCAGCCATGATTGTATTGAATGGCAGAGCAGGCTGAGGGGCTGAATTGCTTACTCCTGCTCCTTTGTTCTTTGTTCTTATGCCTTTATCCTTTTTCGATTTCAGTTGGCCTTAGTCAGAAAGGTTGGGTAAGCCAGGTACTTTCCATTTCAAGCACAGGTAAATTGCTTCGGAGTGGCAAATGGATAGAGATAGGTTAGGTGAGTGGGCCAAAATATGGCAGATGGAGTTTAACTGAAATGCCAAACCAAGGAGGGTATAGGCCATATGTTTCATTTAATTGACTG
This sequence comes from Scyliorhinus torazame, assembly GCF_047496885.1. Classification (NCBI taxonomy): domain Eukaryota; kingdom Metazoa; phylum Chordata; class Chondrichthyes; order Carcharhiniformes; family Scyliorhinidae; genus Scyliorhinus; species Scyliorhinus torazame. Next base: position 91,440,794 of record NC_092714.1, on the reverse strand, counting down.
TCATAATATACACCAGTATATCATGGTGCAGACACACACACTGATGGACACACAGTGGGACCAATCAACACACACAACACCGCAGCCAATCACCAGTTAGAGCACACGCACTATTATGACAGGGGGCATCAGAGTTCCCGCTCATTCGAGCTGCATCTTCCTAGTAGGACAGAGCTCACAACTTCCAGCACAGACATTCACCATGTGCTGAGTGCATCGACTGGTTAGGACAAGGCAAAGGTCTTCACTTAAAGCCAGTATTGTGTTAACCCACAGTGAGAGTATGTTAAACTGTTAATGACTCAATAAAATAGTGTTGCACTATTTCAAGTGTTGGTGACCTGTATGTGTTCCCCAGATCCAGAGCACCCAACACAACAATGACCATCTGTCAGAACTCTCTGGATTATTAATCTAAGCCTCGAGATTACTAATCCAGTATCATAGCCACTACACTAGATTACCTACGACTTTCTCGGCTACATTTGGACATTTTCCATTATAGTTGTAGATTTTACATATTTAAACTCAAATGATTGCATTGCTGATTTATTTATGTGGTTAGGTGAGATTTTTCATAATCACTGTTAAAATTGCATTGCATATTAAAATATGCATTGCCTGAGTTCTACTTGCAGTTTATTAATTGAACAAACACAGCCATTTTGTGCATTTTTTCATAACTTGATGCTAGTCCTCAGATGATTACTTGCTCAATAGTTATCATGTTGAGCTATGAATCAGTTCATCCAAGTGTCATGGGCATTTTGGGCACATGGAATTGAAAAACTCTTATTCTAACCTAGCTGTCTCTCCTGATTAATTTCATGGAAGATTTTGCATTTTATGTCTTGTATTTTCCCCTGTAGAAAATGGTAAAAATAAACATTTTTGAACATAAAATTAATAGATGATGGAGAGTTAAAGTAAAGTGAACAATTGAATGTACACAGAGAAATTGCATACATCTGCTAAATTCTTTGGTTGATTTCAGCATTTTGTGATCCTAATTTAAATATCATTACAATCATTTTCTTCTCTGGAAATATTTTTCTGCAATTTTGTACCAAAATGGAAATAATTCAGGGATCCAATTCTAAATTGGGTGCACAAGTAGAAGGACCTGAGGAAATACGCAGACAAATTGTTCAAGATGGCAAGGCATGTTAAGAAAACAGTTATTAGTCATATGGGATTCTGAGCTTTATGAAAGAAATGACGCTGGGTGGGATTTTGTGCACAATCTGCCATAAGTTTCATGGTGGCGGAGGTGGGCAGCCATTGGCCGATGGCGTAATCTTCTCGTCCTGCTGTTGTCAACGGGCTTTTCCGTTGAATGCACCCATCATCGCTAGGGAACCCACAGCAGGGATGCACTGTCGGTGGGAGCAGGAGGTCAGCTGGCATGAACAACTGGAAAATTCCAGCCATAAAGTACAAAAGCCGAGGTTATGGTGGACTTTTACAAAACATTAATTCAGCCTCAATTAGAGTATTGAGTTCAAATCTGATCTTTTCGGAAGGATATGAAGGCATTACTTAACAGAGATGATTTGCAAGAATGGTTGCGGGGCTGAGGAACTTCACGTACAAGGATAGGGAGGAGCTGGGACTGTTCTCTTTGGCGGAGAACAGGTTGAGAGGCATTAAGTCGGTGGCATTCAAAGCCCCGAGGAGTCCACAGTAGATGGAGAGAAATTGTTCCCATAGGCTGAAGGACGGCATGGTAGCACAATGATTAGCACTGTTGCTTTACTTCGCCAGGGACCCAGGTTCAATTCCCAGCTTGGTTTACTGTCTGTGCGGAGTCTGCACCTTCTCCCCGTGTCTGGTGGGTTTCCTCTCACAAATCCCAAAAGACATACTTGTTGGGTGAATTGGACGTTATGAATTCTCCCTCAATATACCCAAACAGGCGCCGTAGTGTGATGACTGCGGGATTTTCACAGTAACTTCATTGCAGTGTTAATGTAAGCCTACTTGTGACACGAGTAAAGATTATTATTATTAAGAGTCGTGATCAGAGGACATAAGTTTGAGGTGAATGGCAAATGAACCAAAGGTGACAAACAGAAAAAAAACTTTTGCAGTGAGTGATTAGGAACTGGAATTGCAGGGCTGTGGAAAAAAAAGGCAGATAGAGGTTGTCATGATATTCAAACACACACATCATGATAGACACACCAACAGACAAATCAGAACACACAACACCACAACCAATGACAGAAAGATATAAAAGCACAGACACGACCCCCGGTGGTCAGTATTAGCTGCAGAGGAGAACCAGGACACATCTGTTGCCAAACACACTTAGGGAGACAGCACGTGCAGAGTACCCAGAACGAACTGTATTATAAGAGTTATAATAAAATAGAGTTGTACCACATACAACTGTGTTGGCTCATCTGTGCACCAGAGCACCCAACACCACATGGTACAGGAGTGGATCGATACCTGCCGGCATACCTCCGTGTACACAGACAACCAGCAGTGCCCAGGCATGCTGTACGAGCTCCCGGTTCCGCAGCCGCTCCAGTGCCACGGCGACCTCCGCGAAAACTGGCGGCGATTCCGGCAAATGTTCGAATTGTTCCTGGTGGCAGCTGAACTCCAAGACCTGGATGATAGGGAAAAAATTGAATTTCTCCTCACCATCGCCGGTGCAAGGGCAAGAGAAATATTCACAAGGTTCAGGTTCTTCAGGAGGCAGCAAAGGTACGATTACCAGGCAGTCCTGGGCAAATTCTCCAAGTACTGTGAAGAAAACGCAATCCAATCGGCACATAAAGGTAAGAAAAGCTGCAGTACTCACCTCGTGGCTGGGATCCCGGAGCCCGAATTCCCAGAGGCCGAAATCCCGGGCCTGAGAGAAGGCTGGGTCGAGGTCGGCGGCCATCTTGCTAAAGGTATCACGCTAGCACAGTTGCGCGAGCAGTGCGCAGAACCGGAAGTTTCGTTTGCGCATGCGCGAGATGCTGCGCATGCGCAGTCCAGAAAACGGCCATCGGTAAAGGAACAGCGATCTGAGCATGCGCAGTCGCTTCCTACGTGCTACATACCGAGCGTCAGGATGTCAGAGGCCCCAGACTGCACCAATTTAAAAGGGAAACGTCCCAAATCCAATTTAAAAGGGAAACGTCCCAAATCAAAAAAACAAAAATCTGTTAAAGCTGTAAAACAACCTTCCCTCACCTGGAATGACAGCACAGTGCCGCAAATTGACCCAGGAGATGAATTTGACCTCCGAAGAACCCTCCGACAAGCAGTTACCTACGCACAAGCCGATGATTCCGACCTTGAATACTTCGATGACGATCTTTACAGTGTTTCCGGACCTCGCGAGCCCAATGATAGCTCCGTGGTCCTATATGACTATGACTCGGACGAACCTTTCGTGTTGCACATTGGCGGCCCCCACATTGAATCCGACGCAGATGCGGATTCATTTTTCGGATTTGAGGATCTTCAATCCAGCAGATATGACGTTCCAACTTATCAGTACCGGATGATGCTGCAGCCTGACATTAACAGACAGGGAGCGGTGCAAGCACACGGAGAGTGCCCTGCTGCCACACAGAGCGTGGTCCACGTCCCGCTCAACGTTCCCGACTCTATGAAAGAAGACATGCAAGACTCCAGAGTGCAGTCCTCGCATGAACCAGAAGTGACTCCAGTGTCACAAGCTTCCACAGCAAGCTCGTGGACAGACTCCACAATTGCAGAAATGCAAGACTCCAGAGCGCAGTCCTTGCACGAACAAGAAGTGACTCCAGTGTCACAAGCCTCCACAGAGAGCTCGTGGACGGACTCCACGATGGAAGGAACGCAAGACTCCAGAGCGCAGTCCTTGCAGGAACAAGACCATGAGGGTCTAGCAACCTCTCCTGACCAACCAGCGGCAGACGATGCAAGTCTGCCATGCTCACGTGAACAGCAAGAAGGCTATAACAGCCTACCATGCTCCACTACACAGCAGCATGAACATCACGGTCTCTCATGCTACAATGAAGGGCACAGCGCTGAAGACTGTTCAAGCCCAACTGAAGACAAGCCAAAGGAATCGCCTCGTCCAAGCCCGAAGAAAAAAGGTTTATGCGCTGACCTTCAGGATCATTATAGCCGAACAGAGATTAATAATGCTGCACGGCCACAGAAGGATGCTGAGGATTTGCTAACGAAATTAATTGAATGTTATATTTGCACGAATGAAAAAACCAAGCACTGCACGAAGTACAACAAATGGTAAAGTAGAGACTTCGGCAACAGCATCACCTCCAACAGTCCAAGGTGAACCAGTGTGACCCCAAATCTCCACAGCTGAACCGGCTTGAGGACCAGCCCATTCTTGAGGCGGTCACCCATTAGACTGGACTTATAACGCTGTTCATACGTTCAAAAAGTCAAACACTTCTGTATTATAACCTGTTGTTGTTTATTGTTCCAGATATCGTCTGACCAGACCAATGTTCAAGTTTTTTTTCTCTCGCATCCAAGTTTTGTTATGGTACAACCTTGTTAGTGTGACGCACCCGACATCGCCCCATGTAAATAGTTACGTCATATACACACGCTGTACATAACACACACACACACTCTTCGATGCACTCACGACACAATTATATTTATAACCACGTCGGCACATATCTTTGTAAAAAGGGGGGATGTCATGATATTCAAACACACACATCATGATAGACACACCAACAGACAAATCAGAACACACAACACCACAACCAATGACAGAAAGATATAAAAGCACAGACACGACCCCCGGTGGTCAGTATTAGCTGCAGAGGAGAACCAGGACACATCTGTTGCCAAACACACTTAGGGAGACAGCACGTGCAGAGTATCCAGAACGAACTGTATTATAAGAGTTAAAATAAGATAGAGTTGTACCACATACAACTGTGTTGGCTCATCTGTGCACCAGAGCACCCAACACCACAGAGGTGAATGAGGCTCTGGCATGGACATGAGGGGCTTCCTTCTATGTTGTAACCATTTTTTGGTTATGCACTGTAAAAGGTTTATTGGCAGGGAACAAATATCAGAATATGCTATGGTTGCCCCTCTTGTGTGAACTAGTACCTTTTTAATATAGGATAAGTGGTTGCCAGGAAGCTACATGGCAAAATGTATCACTATAAAGTGAAATTGGGGATGCAAAATCAGTGCAAACATTTTCTTATTTTCAATGAATATCTTGTTTTTATTATCTTTGGCCATTATGTGGGCATCAATGAAAATAGCAGTGCTCAGACAAAGGGACAGGGCACTGGAATGGGCAGAGGACAAACTGAGTTATGTGACATGTATTTATTCTTGTGATTCTCTGTGTTAATTACACGTCTGGTATCTGCTATTGTAATACAATCAAAGGGAGGGAATCACCTTTTGAGCCACTCCTGCTGCCTGAGGGCAATGCACATAATGGCTGGGGGTAGGTCTGCTGCCTGCAGCCCATCTGCCATATCTCCCAGGGATGGATGTGGCCTTCAAAGAGGGAAGAAAACATTGTGAAACTTCAAACAAATTGAATGTTAGTACTGATATTGTTTTCTGCAGCTGAGGCACTTTAAATTGCGATATCTTTCCATCGTAATCCAGCATTTCTTTTTTTTAAATCAGGAAATTACAAATAAATATTTTGTCCAATTCTGCCAGGCTTGTTGTCGTTCCCGGTTTGCATACATAGGAACTTAATGACACAAAGTCAATCAGAGATAAACAAATGAACCTGATGGTATTGCTGTAAATAGATGTTAATATGCTGTATAGCTATTTTTTTGATCACAGCACCTGCAGCATATCTAGCACAAAGTAAATAAACTCTAAAATGGTAACAAAAGCAAAAATGACTGGAATGAGGATAACATGCCTATGCCTGATTTTGTGATGTAATATAATTTCAGATAATAGTGAGTGAACCTGCCAGCTTGGCGGTTCAGCTCAACTTGATGAAAACTGGTTCCAGTCACTAAAACCATCTCCTGCTGTCACAGAACATCTCTGCCATCTGTCTGCTGCCTGTGTCAGGCTTTGAGTCCCATCTGCAGTCTTACTTTCCCACTCTTATCACAGCCATCTGCAGCCAACATTAGTCCCCCATGTATTGTTGACAGCTTGTCTCCTAAGTCAAATCAAGGGATTGTCCCACAGGAATGAATGTTGATTCAGATTGTTCATGTTTTAATATTTGGCCAATTCCGAATCTCTAAACTAATTATACATGCCATGCTTGTGCGCCATGAGCACAAAAATGTCCTTGTGAGGAAAAATGCTCTGACAGGAATAGAGCAAATGTTCCTGTGCGTCATTATTTCAACTTTCACCTGCTCCTGTTTGAAAAAGAAAGACTAACAATATCACATGTAAGTGCTTTAAAGATGTTTTAATTTGTGATGTATCTTTCCAATCGGTCTGACTTCCACAGTGTTTGGGAACTTTTTGAAAGATTTTACGCCCCTTCCCCCAACCAACACCACCACCGATGTGGCTGACGATTTTAGGGTGCACAGGGATTAAAAAGAGGCAGTGCCTTTTCTTTTTTTGCCTGTGCTGTCCTAGTAGCTGATGTGTTGGGTGTTCTGGAACACATACAGGTCACCAACACTTGAAGTAGTCCTAACCAGTTGATGCATTCAGCACATGGTGAATGTCTGTCTTGCAGGCTGTGAGCTCTGTGCTCCTAGCTAGCTAGCTAGCTCCTTAGGATTGTTATCACTAAGGAGGTAGTGATGGGCAAGCTAATGGGGCTAAAGGTATACAAGTCTCCTGGCCCTGATGGAATGCATCCCAGAGTGCTAAAAGTGCTAAAAGAGATGGCTAGGGAAATTTCTAATGCACTAGTGATAATTTACCAAAATTCACTAGACTCTGGGGTGGTCCCGGCGGATTGGAAATTAGCAAACGAGACACCACTGTTTAAAAAAGGAGGTAGGCAGAAAGCTGGTAATTATAGGCCAGTGAGGTTAACTTCGATAGTAGGGAAGATGCTGGAATCTATCATCAAGGAAGAAATAGCGAGGCATCTGGATGGAAATTGTCACATTGGACAGAGATGCAGCATGGGTTCATAAAGGGCAAGTCGTGCCTAACTAATTTAGTGGAATTTTGTGAGGACATTAACAGTGCGGTAGATAATGGGGATCCAATGGATGTGGTATATCTGGATTTCCAGAAAGCCTTTGACAAGGTGCCACACAAAAGGTTGCTGCATAAGATAAAGATGCATGGCATTAAAGGGAAAGTAGTAGCATGGATAGAGGATTGGTTAATTAATAGAAAGCAACGAGTGGGGATTAATGGGTGTTTCTCTGGTTGGCGATCAGTAGCTGGTGGTGTCCCTCAGGGATCAGTGTTGGGCCCACAATTGTTCACAATTTACATAGATGATTTGGAGTTGGGGACCAAGGGCAATGTGTCCAAGTTTACAGACGACACTAAGATGAGTGGTAAAGCAAAAAGTGCAGAGGATACTGGAAGTCTGCAGGCAGAGGGATTTGGATAGGCTAAGTGAATGGGCTAGGGTCTGGCAGATGGAATACAATGTTGACAAATGTGAGGTTATCCATTTTGGTAGGAATAACAGCAAAAGGGATTATTAGTTAAATGATCAAATATGAAAACATGCTGCTGTGCAGAGAGACCTGGGTGTGCTAGTGCATGAGTCGCAAAAAGTTGGTTTACAGGTGCAACAGGTGACTAAGAAGGCAAATGGAATGTTGTCCTTCATTGCTAGAGGGATGGAGTTTAAGACTAGGGAGGTTATGCTGCAATTGTATAAGGTGTTAGTGAGGCCACACCTGGAGTATTGTGTTCAGTTTTGGTCTCCTTACTTGAGGAAGGGTGTGCAGAGGAGATTCACTAGGTTAATCCCAGAGCTGAAGGGGTTGGATTACGAGGAGAGGTTGAGTAGACTGGGACTGTACTCGTTGGAATTTAGAAGGATGAGGGGGTATCTTATAGAAACATATAAAATTATGAAGGGAATAGATAGGATCGATGCGGGCAGGTTGTTTCCATTGGCGGCTGAAAACAGAACTAGGGGGCATAGCTTCAAAATAAGTGGAAGTAGATTTAGGACTGAGTTTAGGAGGAACTTCTTCACCCAAAGGGTTGTGAATCTATGGAATTCCTTGCCCAGTGAAGCAGTAGAGGCTCCTTCATTAAATGTTTTTAAGATAAAGATAGATAGTTTTTTGAAGAATAAAGGGATTAAGGGTTATGGTGTTCGGGCCGGAAAGTGGAGCTGAGTCCACAAAAGATCAGCCATGATCTCATTGAATGGTGGAGCAGGCGCGAGGGGCCAGATGGCCTACTCCTGCTCCTAGTTCTTATGTTCTTATGCCACTCGAATGAGCGGGAACTCTGATGTCCCCTGTCTTTATAGTGCATGTGCTCTCACTGGTGATTGGCTGCGGTGTTGTGTATGTTGATTGGTCCCACTGTGTGTCCATCAGTGTGTGTCAGCACCATGATATACTGGTGTATATTATGACATCCCCCCTTTTATATTAAAAAAAATGTGCCTGTGTGACAATAAATAGTGTGTGGTGAATGTTCCTGACTACGTGTGTGCGAAATATTTACAGGACTATGTACATAAAACTAAGCTACTTACATGGGAAGGTGCCTGGTGCAGAAAAAAACAGTGTGTCACACAAATAACGAGATGAACACTATATACAAACTACTTGAACGATTAAATGGAAGAACAGAACAGACCAGAGAGACCATTAGTGCAAAGTTCACAAATTCAGTCTCTGAGGTGGGCGACAAATTCTGGTTGACCGCCTCAAGGGTGGGCCAGGAGCCACCAGCTGAGGAGCGGGCTGGACTGCATCAGAGTGAGGAGGATGCAGAGTAACCGGAATCTCTGCATAGTCCAGGTCAGAGACAACAGGAGGGCATGGCACTGGCGGAGGATCACATAGCGAGCGTGGAACGAGACGAAGGGCACGCCGATAACGGCGCAGAATGGAACCATCCGGTAGACGAACCAGGAACGAGCGGGGAGCCACCTGCCGAAGAACCACAGCAGTTACAGACCAGCCACCATCCGAAAGATGGATGCGGACGTTGTTACCTGGAGCCAGAGCAGGGAGATCAGCTGCACGGGCATCATGAGCACCTTGTGCTGTGCACGAGACAGTTGCATTCGTTGAAGGACCGGAGTCGAGGTCTGGGACGTGACTGGACGGCACCGTCGTCCTCAGGGTGCGGCCCATGAGCAGCTGGGCTGGCGACAGGCCAGTGGACAGTGGGGCCGAGCGATAGGCCAGCAGGGCGAAGTAGAAGTCGGATCCCGCATCGGCAGCCTTGTAGAGGAGCCGTTTGACTATGTGGACGCTCTTCTCCGCTTTGCCATTGGATTGGGGGTGCAGGGGACTGTATGTCACATGCACAAAGTTGTACCTCCTGGCAAAGTTGGACTATTCCTGGCTTGCGAAGCAGGGGCCAATGTCCGACATCACAGTGAGTGGGATGCCGTGACGAGCAAAGGTGTCCTTACAGGCACGGATGACTGCAGACGATGTGATGTCGTGCAAACATACCACCTCCGGGTAGTTTGAAAAATAGTCTACAATCAGAACATAGTCCCTGCCCAGCATATGGAACAGGTCATAGAATCATAGAATTTACAGTGCAGAAGGAGGCCATTCGGCCCATCGAGTCTGCACCGGCTCTTGGAAAGAGCACCCTACCGAAAGTCAACACCTCCACTCTATCCCCATAACCCAGTAACCCCACCCAACACTAAGGGCAATTTTGGACACTAAGGGCAATTTATCATGGCCAAACCACCTAACCTGCACATCTTTGGACTGTGGGAGGAAACCGGAGCACCCGGAGGAAACCCACGCACACACGGGGAGGATGTGCAGACTCCACACAGACAGTGACCCAAGCTGGAATCGAACCTGGGACCCTGGAGCTGTGAAGCAATTGTGCTATCCATAATGCTACCGTGCTGCCGACCTTGGACCAAGGTGACATGACCAACTCATGGGGCTGTAGGGTCTCACGTGGTTGGGCCGGCTGGAACCGCTGACAGGTGGGGCAGTTGAGCACTGTGTTGGCGATGTCGGCATTGATGCCGGGCCAGTACACTGCCTCTCGGGCCCGTCGGCGGCACTTCTCCACGTCAAGATGGCCCTCGTGTAGCTGTTCCAAGATGAGCTGGCACATGCTGAGCGGGATAACATTGCGGTCCAGCTTCAGAGGGACACCATCGACTACCGCCAGATCGTCTCTGATGTTGTAGAACTGCGGGCATTGGCCCTTGAGCCACCCGTCTGTTAGGTGGCGCATGGCACGATGTAGCAGGTCAGCCGCAGTCTTGCGTCGAATTTGGACGAAGCGTTCATCCGTGGCCGGTAGATTTGAGGCCACGAAGGCCACATGGGCGTCAAAGTGGCAGACGAATCCTGCTTGGTCACACGGGGTGTTGACTGCCCTGGACAGAGTGTCGGATATGATCAGGTTTTTGCCTGGGGTGTATACGAGCTGAAAGTCGTATCGCCGGAGTTTGAGCAGAATGCGCTGGAGGCGAGGTGTCATGTCGTTCAAGTCTTTTTGTATTACATTGACCAGCGGGCGATGGTCGATCTCGACGGTGAGTTGGGGAAGGCCGTACACACAATCATGAAATTTGACGACACCGGTCACCAGGCCCAGGCACTCCTTTTCTATCTGCGTGTAGCGCTGTTCCGTGGGGGTCATGGCGCGTGACGCATATGCAACGGGGTCCCATTATGAGGCCTCATCGCGTTGCAGGAGCACTGACCCAATGCCAGATTGGCTGGCATCGGTCAAACTTTTTGTCTCTTTCGCTGGATCAAAAAAGGCCAATACCGGGGCCGTGGTAAGTTTGGTTTTAAGTTCTCTCCATTTGCGCTCGTGGGGAGGAAGCCATTGGAAGTCTGTCGTCTTCCTGACCAAGTTCCTGAGAGGTGTGGTATGGGAGGCGAGGTTAGGGATGAACTTCCCGAGGAAGTTGACTATGCCCAGAAATCGGAGGAGCGCCTTCTTGTCCTCAGGCTTTTTCATGGCTGTAATGGCAGCCACCTTGTCCACATCCGGCTGCACACCCAACTGTGAGATGTGGTCCCCTAGGAACTTGAGTTCCGTCTGGCCGAAGGAGCATTTGGCTCTGTTGAGGCGTAGGCCCTGCTCCCGTATGCGTTTGAACACGCGCTGGAGGTGACTGTTATGCTCCTGCGGGGTGGTGGACCAAATGATTATGTCGTCAGCATGGACGCAAACACCTTCAATGCCTTCCATCATTTGTTCCATGATCATGTGGAATACTTCTGACACCGATATGATCCCAAACGGCATCCTGTTGTAACAATATCTGACAAAAGGGGTGTTAAAGGTACACAGTTTCCTGCTGGATCTGTCTAGTTGAATTTGCCAGAATCCTTTCGAGGCCTCAAGTTTGGTAAAGAGCTTGACCCGAGCCATCTCGCATGTGATCTCTTCGCGCTTGGGGATTGGGTAATGCTCCCTCATTATGTTGTGATTCAGATCCTTTGGATCAATGCAGATTCTGAGCTCGCCGGAAGGCTTCTTTATGCACATCATGGAACTGACCCAGTCGGTTGGTTCCGTAACTCTGGAGATCACGCCTTGGTCTTGGAGGTCCTGCAGCTGCTGCTTGAGGCGGTCCTTGAGGAGTGCTGGGACTCTGCGAGGTGCATGCAACACAGGCGTGGCATTCTGTTTGAGTATGATCTTGTAAGTATATGGGAGCGTGCCCATGCCTTCGAAGACGTTGCGGTGCTGGTCGATGATGGCGTTGAGTTGCGCCCTGAAGTCAGCATCCTGGAAGGCAGACGTGTCATCAGGAGAGAGAGAGTGAACTCTTTGACTGAGGTTTAGCAATTTGCACGCCTGTGCGCCAAGCAGAGGGTCCTTCGAGGAGCCCACAATCTTGAAAGGAAGGATTCCTTTTCGTGACTTGTGTGTCACTTTGAGTTGGCATGAGCCGGTAGCAGGAATGATGTTGCCATTGTAGTCCAATAGCTGGCAGGCCGATGGGAGAATAGTTGGTTTGACACAAAGGCTTTGGAAAGCAGACCACGCCATGAGATTGGCGGAGGCACCAGTGTCCAGGCGGAATCGTACTTGGGACCGGTTGACCGTCCGGGTGGCACACCACTCATCGTCTGGCTCGATGCTGTATACTGACAGTGGCTGGTGTCTTTGCTTCGGGGACAGCCTGTTTTTCGTTACAACACCGACTCAAAAAGGCGCCTTCGGGTCCTCGGTGTCACTGCTGTGTGGGTGGTCGGAATCGGACTCGGTGACCGTGGGTTGAATTGCCCGAACATTCCTGCGAGGCTGGCTGAAGCGATATGAATTGGAAGGCTGAGCTGCTCGACAGCAGGCAGCATAGTGGCCAAGTCTTCCACATCGTAGGAATTGTCGCGATTTTGCAGGGCATTGCCGCTTTAAATGGGTGGAGCCACAGTTGCCGCACGTCGTGACGTCAGCACGTTCGCTGCACCACCGCGCATGCGCGGTGCGGTCCTGCGTGATGCCTGCCTGCGCATTATGTTCCTCCATGTCGCCGTCCCCTCGTTTGGTGCGTACAAGCGCGGGAGTCCGCGAAAAGCGAGCGAAATGGCCGCCCTCATCCAGGCTGAGGCCCTGTAGGTGTTCAATCACTTGGACCCGTTCCACCTCATGGGGACTTTGCCGCACCGTTTCAGCCGCTTGTATATGGGGGTACCGACTGGTGGCATTTTCATGTCGGACACAGGTCTCGATGGCGGTCGCTAGGGTGAGTTGCTTTACTTTGAGGAGCTGCTGACGTAGGGGGTCCGACTGAACACCGAAAACGATCTGGTCGCGTATCATGGAGTCGGAGGTGGGCCCGTAGCTGCAAGATTGTGCAAGGATGCGGAGGTGCGTTAAAAAGGATTGGAAAGGTTTGTCCTTACCCTGCAAACGCTGCTGGAACACGTAGCGTTCGAAACTTTCATTCACCTCTACGCTGCAGTGAGTGTCAAATTTGAGGAGAACAGTCTTGAAAGTCGTCTTGTCTTCATCATCTGCAAAGGTGAGAGTTGAAAATATGGATGGCATGGTCCCCGGCCGTGGAGAGAAGAGCAATCTTTCTGGTGTCCGAGGCGCCCTACCTGTCCATGGCTTCGAGGTTGAGCTGGAAGCGCTGTTTGAAAATCTTCCAGTTGGCGCCAAGGTTGCCGGCGATGAGGCGGCGGGCTGATGTTGTCCATGTTGCAGAATGACGGAATGCTGGTGGAAGGCAGATCACTTGCAGGTAGGTCTAAGAAGTGCTCGTATGCGACCACTCCTGGTATCATGATGTGTTGGGTGTTCTGGATCACATACAGGTCACCAATACTTGAAGTAGTGCAACACTATTTTATTAAGAGGTTAACTATTTAAACATACTTGAACTGTGGGTAAACATGATACCAGCTTTAACTAAAGACCTTTGCCTTGTCCTAACCAGTTGATGCACTCAGCACATGGTGAATGTCTGTGTTGCAGGCTGTGAGCTCTGTGCTCCTAGCTAGCTGCTACTCGAATGAGCGGGAACTCTGATGTCCCCTGTCTTTATAGTGCGTGTGCTCTCACTGGTGATTGGCTGTAGTGTTGTGTATGTTGATTGGTCCCACTGTGTGTCCATCAGTGTGTGTCTGCACCATGATATACTGGTGTATATTATGACAGTAGCTAATTCCAATCTCACAGGCATGTTTCAGGCAACACATGACGTTCTCACCACATCAGGCAAACAAGGGTGGTCTCAACATATAAGCTGGCACAGGCCATGAAGAAGGCTGAAAAGGTATTTTTTTTCAAAGTGCTTTGTGAGGATTTCCTTGGGAGCCAGGATGGAAGCAATAATCCTTTGAGCCAGACGAAACAAACCTTGGACTTCCCCCATGTCCCTTCATCACAATTCCTTGTCACAATTGCAACAGAATCCTCCTGACCTATTTACTTTCATACCAGCATCTGGTCCTGTAGCTCCTTAAAACCCACTCATGTCCGTTGGTTAGATACTGATTCCAAATGAGATTGGACAGAAGATTTACCTGGGAGAAGGTAATGATACTTGCTAGTTAAATTAACTAACTCGAGCATTGCAACATAAGCTTGATACCTGCTCTACACCTACTCTGAACTCACATTTTGAGTAAAAATGATCTGTAGTTAATAATTGCTGAAGTCACTGTTCTGAGAACAGTGGCACGGGCGGCACGGTGGTTAGTACTGCTGCCTTGCAGCTCCAGGGACCCGGGTTCAATTCCGGTCTCGGGTGACTGTCTGTGTGGAGTTTGCACTTTCTCTCCATGGGCTTACCGCACTCTATGGGTTTTCACCGGGTTCTCCGGTTTCCTTCCACAGTCCGAAGATGTGCAGGTTAGGTGGATTGGCCATGCTAAATTCCCCCTTAGTGTCCAAAATGTTAGGTGGGGTTACTGGGTTATGCGATACGGTGGAGGCATGGGTTTAAGTTGGGTGCTCTTTCCATGGGCTGGTGCAGGTTCGATGGGCCGAATGGTCTCCTTCTGCACTGTAAATTCTATGATCTAAGAGTGGCAGTGCCGGAATGTGGCGACTCAGAGCTTTTCCCAGTAACTTAATTGCAGTGTTAATGTAAGCCGACTTGTGACAATAAAGATTATTATGATTATATTATTATTAAGCCATTTAGCTCTGAATCTGTTCTCCTATGTCAATTATGTAATGACTGATCAATGTTCTACCATAATATCTTTGTTCCACAAAATCTCTTCATCTCAGATTTACAATTTGCAATTGATTTAGCATTGGTTGATAGTTGTGGAAGAGTATTCCAATCTTTTACCTTCCTTGGTGTAGAAGAGATTTTCTAATTTCATTCCTGAAAGATCGGCTGGAAAGAAAAAGCAAGAATTATTTCTACCCATACCATTTGTTTCCCGATTAAACTTGGGTAAAATCACTGCATATCAATCTAAATTCCAGAGAAACCTAACCTATTTTGTCCATTACTTCCTTATATTGTAAGCCTTGGAGCCTAGGTGCCATTCTAGTGAATCTATGTCGCATTCCCCCCCAGGCCTGTCAATCCTTCCGAAGGTGTGGTGCCAAGAAATGCTCACAGTGTTCAGGTGTGTTCTAACCAGGGTTTTGTTTTGCTGTAGCAAAATGTATACAATCTCTTATACTCCTATCCTCTTAATGTAATGGCCAATATCCCATAAAATTTTATGATACGTGCAGTGTCTCAAAAACGCCAACCACGGAACGCGATCCATTCTGGACTTCGGATCTTGCTGGTGTTCAGAGAGAAAAATTGTAACCTTAATTAAGTTTATAGGAGACATGTGAAATCAAGTGAATAAGTTTATTTTTATTGAAGTTTGAAAAAATAATGCGTAATACTGATGAAATAATGTTTTTAAAAATGGTAAGGTAAGTAAGATTGACCGGCTCAATGAGGCTTGGTACGGTTAGGAGTCAATCTGAGTGCAGGAAATGACCGATGCACAAAGCCAATAACTAATCCAGTGCACCATAGTACCCGAATTTCCTCAATAGGTTATTTTAGGGGGGGGGGGGGATTTAACAGCCACGTTGCATTTGAGTGAGTGCGCGACGTGGCCGTTAAATCCCCCGCAATTAGTGGTGGGTCGACACTGGGCTGGGGGGTAGGGGAGTTCTCATTGTCCGCAGATCTGCCATGCCACCACCTGGATCGTGTGTCCCCATTACGGTGCAGCTCCTGCCTATCTGTCCCACTGACCAGCCAAAACTCCCACTGACCTTGGAGGCCTCTGGTCGCATGGCTGAAGGCTATTACTAATAGGGAATTGGCAATCGTAGTTAAGTGAGTCCTTAATCCCCAATGGATTCCCATGGGTCGGCATGCCATGCAGCATGTGGGACTTGTTGCCCAGCATCCCAATCAGATTCTGATGACTGGAAACTGTGCCTGTGCACTGCAGGAAGCAATACAGACACAGCGGCGAACATCCAAATGCCCAGGGCTGGGCCCCAGCACTCGGGAGATCTCCATGACCAGAAGGTGGGTGTGTGAACTGAGGAAGGGACCAGCACCCGGTCCAGGTAACATTACATGCGACTGTCTGGGATACAGGGTGTGGGATCTGGTGACCAGGGCCCCCCGCTGTGGCTGGGGGTGCGTGGGCGGGGCGTGTTGGATGACAGATGTGGGGGTGGAGGAAGGGAGAAACGAAGGAGGGAATGGAGGGTTCTGAGTTGGAGACACTGCTGACTGTCAGTCTCACACCCTCTCCAATTCCTTGTGGATATTACAAAAGATGGATGATATCTTGGACTCTGCGGAAGCTGCCCTTGCGGTGCTGCTGGTAGGCCAGGTGATCAGATACTGGAGGAGATGGTGGCAGCGGCATCGACAGAGATGCGAGGCGGTGGCCCATATGCAGGGCCCCCACCCCACGTCATGGAGATACCTAGAGGGGGAGGTGGGCGACAGCCCAAGGTGTACAGGCGTCGCTGGTCTTTCAAACAGATGACGGACAGCGTGTTCCACAGGAGGCTCCGCCTCAACAAGGGGACTGTACGGCACCTGTGCCATGTCCTCACGGACTTGGCACCATGTGAAGGATAAGGGTACCCGCTCCAGGTGACCATAAAGTCACCACAGCCCTGAACCTTTACGCCTCAAGATCATTCCAGGCTTGTGCGGCATCTCATAAACTACAGCCCACAAGTACATCCGTGAGATCACGGATGCCCTGTTTGCACAGGCAGTGAACTTCATAATATGGACCAGGCCCAACAAGGTGCCTGGGCAGCAGGATTCTCCACTATTCCTGCGATGCCCAGGTTCATAAGGTGGCACGTATGTTTCCTTGTGCGCATCGGGCCATCAGGGGCTGCCCTGCAACAACAGGAAGGGGTTCCACTCCCTGACTTCCAGCTCATGTGCGACTACCACCTGAAGATCATGCATGCTTCCCAGGGAGAGTGCATGACAGCTACATCCTGGGGTAGTCAGATCCCCAGCCTCTTCAAGGAGAGATAAGGGGTACCAGCTGAGGACCCAGCTAATGACGCCAGTATATATGGAGGCTGGTAACCGATACAGAGACTTTGTACAATGAAGCCCTTGCAGCCACCCGGGCTGTAATTGAGCAGTGCATTAGAGTCCTCAAAATGCGGTTTTGATGCCTTGTGTGCTGCCTTTTGCAGTCCAACCCCCCCGGAGGGTCACCAGCTTTGCGGTGGTCTGTTGTGTTCTCCACAACATGGCACAGCAGTGGGGCAACATGGGAGGGCTGGAGGGAGAGGAACATGTGGCCACCTACGAGGGTGAGGACGAGGTGGCACCAGACCAGGTGGGGCTGGAGGACGAGTCCAGGGAGGGCCTGCTGGACCAGCCGGACAATGAGGGACAAGCAGCAGCAGCAAGGGTCCGACAAGCTCGGAGGGCCAGGTAGGCTCTCATCCTCGCCTCTTCACATAGGAGGTGGCCTCGTCCGTCATCATGCCCACCCCCCAAAACTGCCCTGTTCCACCCTCCCAGGGCTTGTGTAGCAAAACTCCAGGGTGATAGGTGTAGGCACTGTCAGCAGGTCACTGTCGAAGGGAAGAGGAGGGAAGATAACCTGCTGAGAACTGAGTGCTGATGCTCCTCAATCTATACCATAGTCTGACTCCTGTCTGTTAGTTGAGTGCTCTCTCACACCCATCACCCGCACGTGGTGTGCCTGGGCAGAGGGGTGGGCGAGGGGGTCCAGGACCTACATGCCCAGGGGCTAGGGCAGGGATTGGTGGTCGGCCCGCATTGCGGAAAAAAGTGCCAGAGGCATCGTATTTCTTGGGTGCAAAGTTCTTTAATGCTGTTCATATGTGTCCCCGACTGCCCCAAACCCGTGGTGTGCCACCCCACTTTCCCCACCCTTCCACCCCTCACCCCACCCTACCCCCCATCCCCCTTTCCCCCCCAGTGCCCTCTCAGTGATCCCCCTTCCGTCCTCTCCCGCTGCGTCTAGGTGTGTCCCCAGGATGCACATCTGAGATGGAGGCAGCCTGCTGCTTGCTGCGTGCCGTGGCATTCAATGCCCCTGGCAGGCGTCCTCTGGGGGACTTGGGGCGGAGGGCCCTGGCACACTTGCTGGAGGCTCATGCCCCGCTGCAGCACCCTGTTCCGGGTGTTGACTCGGAGACGTACTATTGTCAGATAGGTGGAACTCGGGGGAGCTGATGACTGCCATCGCCACTCTGTACGGTGGTTCCCGGTCGGTGCCCATACGGCTCTGGGGGTCACCTCGGGATGCAATTGCAGCTGGATTGAAACCTTTATTTATCCCTTTCTCAGTTTCCCTTTATCTCTCTTGCTTGTTAAATTGCTCTGGGACTGGAGTCACATGTGAGCCAGACCAGGTAAGGGTGGCAGATTTCTTTCCCTAAAGGACATAAGTGAACCAGATGGATTTTTATAACAATCAATGATCGTTTCATGGTCACCATTACTGAGAATATCTTTCAATTCCAGGTTTATTAATTGAATTTTAATTTCACCAGTTACCGTGTTGGAATTTACACTCACGTCCCCAGAGCATTGGCCTGGGCTGCTAGATTAGTAGTCCAGTGACATCGTTACTACGCCGCCATCTCCCCATAATGTTTCAATGTGATAGCCTTTTCTTTATTTCAATTGTTAATTTTAATATCCTTTGCAAGTTTTCTTTTGTACTCCCTTTTTGTAGCTCTTACTATCGGTTTTCTTATGTTTTACTCTCTTTTGTGTCTCTCCTACTCACCAGAATCTATGCTTTATTTGTATCTTTGTACCATTTTTCTTTTAGTTTTAAGTTGTCTCTTAACTCTTTTGGTGTCCGACTTCCGGTTGCGGCTATGCCTAGGTAGGTCGCACGTTTGGCAGCTCCCGCCGGGAACGGACTTTTGGGCTCTCTAGAGGGGCCCCAACGGCAATTGTTCGATGGCTTCCAGCGTGGGAAGGTGACAGTAAGGTCCCCCTGACATTATATGGATTGGACCAGGAGTGGAGCGGTGAAAAAAGTGATCTTGGAGCAGCGAAAAGTGAGAGGGAGAAAAAACAAGATGGCGGCGGGTGGAGACCAAGCAGCATGGGCGCAGTGGTCACAGGAGCAGCAGGGGTTTCTTAAACGCTGCTTTGAGGAGCTGAAAACCGAAATGCTGGCGCCAATGAAGGCGCCGATTGAGAAGCTAGTGGAGACCCAGAAGGTCCAAGGGGCGGCGATCCGGGAGGTGCGGCAAAAAGCCTTGGAGAACGAGGACGAGATCTTGGGCCTGGCGGTGAAGCTGGAGGCGCACGAGGCGCTGCACAAGAGGTCGGCGGAAAGATTTGAGGACCTGGAGAATAGGTCGAGGAGGAAGAATCTTCGGATTCTGGGTCTCCCCGAAGGAGTGGAGGGGCCCGATGCTGGGGCATATGTGAGCATGATGCTCAATTCGCTGATGGGCGTGGGAGCCTTCCCGAGGCCTCTGGAGCTAGATGCGGCTCACCGGGTCCTAGCAAGGAGACCCAAGGCCAACGAGCTGCCAAGGGCTGTAGTGGTGAGGTTTCACCGCTTTATGGACAGAGAGTGTGTCCTGAGATGGGCCAAGAAAGAGCGGAGCAGCAGGTGGGAGAACACGGAGATCCGAATCTATCAGGACTAGAGTGCAGAGGTGGCTAAGAAGAGAGCTGGTTTCAATCGGACTCAGGCTAAGACGGTGCTCCATGGAAAGGGGGTGAAGTTCGGTATGCTGCAGCCAGCGCGATTGTGGGTCACGTTCCAGGATCGGCACCACTATTTCGAAACGCCTGATGAGGCATGGAGTTTTATGCGGACTGAAAAGTTGGACTCAAATTGAGGGTTTGTTGTGTAAGCCTGGGGATGGGGAATTGGGGTAAGGCCGCAAAAGGAGCTGTGCCAGAGGGGGCGGGGCCGGCTCAGGAAAGCGCAAGCTTTTTCCCGCGCTAGGGAAGGACGGGGATGGGGGCTGCGGGGGATGGGCGGTGCTGGAGAGGAGCGCACATTGACTTCCAGGGAGGGGGAGGGGGGATTCTCACACTGGAGGGGGTCGATGGAATGGCGGGAGAGGCCGGGTTCAGCAGGAGTCAGCTGAATTACGGGAGTGTTATGGGGGGAGCAAAAGGGCTAGATGTGGATCTAGTGGGGTGGGGGGGGGCGGTATAGGGATGCTGCTGCATTGGTCAAAGGGGAGCTGGAAGAAGAAGAGGTGGTCGGGGCGGGGGTCCGCCGTCCGGGGGACTGGAGTGTGCGGGAGGCGTGGGCACGTGGCTGGCCTAGAAAAGGAGATGGCTAGTCGGCGGGGGTGGGGGGGGGGGGGGGGGTGGAATGTGAGGGGCCTGAACAGGCCGGTCAAGAGGGCCCGGGTGTTCGCGCACTTAAAGGGACTGAAGGCAGACGTGGTTATGCTCCAGGAGACACATTTGAAGGTTGCAGATCAGGTTAGGCTGAGAAGGGATGGGTTAGACAGGTATTCCATTCAGGGCTGGATGCGAAGAACAGAGAGGTTGCAATACTGGTGGGGAAGCGGGTGTCATTTGAGGCAAGGAATATTGTAGTGGATAATGGAGGTCGATATGTGATGGTGAGTGGTAGGTTGCAGGGGGTGCGGGTGGTACTGGTAAACGTATATGTTCCGAACTGGGATGATGCCGGATTTATGAAACGCATGCTGGGTCGGATTCCAGACCTGGAGGTAGGAAGCTTGATAATGGGGGGGGGATTTCAACACGGTGCTGGACCCAGCACTGGATCGCTTTAGGTCCAAGACGGGTAAGAGGCTGGCTGCGGCCAAGGTGCTTAGGGGGTTTATGGACCAGATGGGGGAAGTGGATCCATGGAGGTTTGTCAGGCCCCAGGCCAGGGAATTTTCATTCTTTTCCCATGTCCATAGAGCCTATCCCTGGATAGATTTTTAAATTTTGAGTAGGGCGCTAATCCCGAAAGTAGAGGGAACGGAGTATTCGGCCATAGCCATCTCAGACCACGCCCCGCACTGGGTGGAGCTGGAGTTCGGAGAGGAGAGGGACCAGCGCCCGCTGTGGCGTCTAGATGTGGGATTATTGGCAGATGAGGAGGTGTGTGGGTGGGTGCAGGGATGCATTGAAAGATATTTGGAGGCCAATGACAATGGGGAGGTGCAGGTGGGGTTAGCCTGGAAGGCGCTGCAGGCGGTGGTAAGGGGAGAGTTAATCTCCATCAGGGCCCACAGGGAGAAGAGAGAGGGCAGGGAGAGGGAGACGTTGGTGGGGGAGATCTTAAGGGTGGACAGGAGATATGTAGAGGCCCCCGAGGAAGGACTACTCAGGGAGCGGAGGAACCTCCAGACGGAGTTCGACCTGTTGACCACAGGGAAAGCAGAGGCACAGTGGAGGAAAGCGCAGGGGGCGACGTATGAGTATGGGGAGAAGGCGAGTCGGATGCTGGCACACCAGCTTCGTAAGAGGGAGGCAGCGAGGGAGATAGGTGGAGTTAAGGATAGCGGGGGAATACGGTGCGGAGTGCGGTGAGAATAAACAAGGTATTTAGGGACTTCTATGGGTATCTGTACAGATTTGAGCCCCCAGCAGGGGAAGAGGGGGTGCGACGATTTTTGGATCAGCTGAGGTTCCCGAGGGTGGAGGAGCAGGAGGTGGCTGGTTTAGGGGAGCCAATTGGGCTGGAGGAGCTGGTTAAAGGATTGGGGAGCATGCAGGCGGGGAAGGCCCCGGGGCCAGATGGGTTCCCGGTCGAGTTTTACAGGAAATACATGGACCTGCTAGGCCCGTTGCTAGTGAGGACTTTCAATAAGGCATGGGAGCAGGGGACCTTGCCCCCGACAATGTCCGGGGCGCTGATCTCTCTGATCCTGAAGCGGGACAAGGACCCACAGCAGTGTGGGTCGTATAGACCGATCTCGCTCCTCAATGTGGATGCTGAGTTGCTGGCAAAAGTGCTGGCTACGAGAATTGAGGACTGTGTCCCGGGGGTGATTCATGAGGACCAGACGGGATTTGTAAGGGGCAGACAGCTAAACACTAATGTGCGGAGGCTCCTTAATGTGATTATGATGCCCTCGGTAGAGGGAGAAGCGGAGGTAGTGGCAGCTATGGACGCAGAGAAGGCCTTCGACCAGGTGGAGTGGGAGTTTCTTTGGAAAGTGCTGCGGAGGTTTGGGTTTGGGGAGGGGTTCATCAGCTGGGTCAGATTGCTATATAGAGCTCCGGTGGTGAGTGTGGCTACGAATCGGCGGAGGTCGGAGTACTTTCGTCCATACCGAGGGACGAGGCAGGGGTGCCCCCTGTCCCCCTTGCTGTTTGCATTGGCAATTGAGCCTCTGGCCATGGCACTAAGGGAGTCCAGGAAATGGAGGGGACTGGTCCGAGGGGGAGAGGAACATCGGGTGTCGCTGTATGCGGACAACCTGTTGCTGTATGTGGCAGATCCAGTGGAGGGGATGGCGGAGGTTATGCGGATCCTAAGGGAGTTTGGGGACTTCTCGGGGTATAAGCTCAATGTAGGGAAAAGCGAGCTCTTTGTGATGCATCCAGGGGACCAGGGAAAGGGGATAGACGACCTGCCGTTGAAGAGGGCGGAAAGGAGCTTTCGATATTTTGGGATCCAGGTGGCTGGGAGTTGGGGGGCCCTGCACAAACTCAATTTGACGCGGTTGGTGATGCAGGTGGAGGAGGATTTCAAAAGATGGGATGTGCTCCCATTCTCGCTAGCGGGCAGGGTGCAGTCGGTTAAAATGATGGTCCTCCCGAGGTTTCTCTTTGTGTTCCAGTGCCTTCCCATTATGATTCCCAAGGCCTTTTTCAAACGGGTAGGTAGGAGTATCATGGGTTTCGTGTGGGCAAATAAGACCACGAGGGTAAAGAGGGTGTTTCTGGAGCGTAGTAGGGACAGGGAGGGCTGGCTCTGCCGAATTTGTGCGACTATTATTGGGCTGGCGATGATCCGTGAGTGGGTAATGGAGGGAGAGGGGGCGGCGTGGAAGAGGTTGGAGATGGCGTCCTGTGTGGGCACGATCCTGAGGGCGCTGGCGACGGCACCGCTGCCGCTCTCGCCGACAAGGTACACCACGAGTCCGGTGGTGGCAACGACGTTGAAGATCTGGGGGCAGTGGAGACGACACAGGGGCAAGGTGGGAGCCTCGGTTTGGTCCCCGATTCGGGAGAACCATCGGTTCGTCCCGGGAAGGATGGATGGGGGATTTCGGAGCTGGCATCGTGCAGAGATTAGAAGAATGGGGGACCTGTTTATAGATGGGACGTTTACGAGCCTGGGGGCGCTGGAGGAGAACTTTGGGTTACCCCCGGGAAATGCTTTCAGATATATGCAAGTGAGGGCGTTTGTGGGGCGGCAGGTGAGGGAATTCCCGCTGCTCCCGGCACAGGGGACTCAGGACAGGGTGATTTCGGGTGTATGGGTTGGAGAAGGCAGGGTTTTGGGGATCTACCAGGAGCTGAAAGAAGAGGAGGAGGCCTCGGTAGAATAGTTAAAGGGCAAGTGGGAGGAGGAGCTTGGGGAGGAGATAGGTGAGGGTCTGTGGGCTGATGCCCTGAGTAGGGTTAATTCTTCCTCCTCTTGCGCCAGGCTCAGCCTAATACAATTCAAGGTTATTCACAGAGCACATATTACACGTGCGAGGTTGAGTAGGTTCTTTGGGGTGGAGGATAGATGTGGGAGGTGCTCGGAAAGCCCAGCGAATCACGTCCATATGTTCTGGTCGTGCCCGGCACGGAATGGGTTTTGGAGGGGTTTCACGAGGACTATGTCCAAGGTGGTGAAAGTCCGGTCAAGCCGAGTTGGGGGTTGGCACTATTTGGGGTAACGGACGAGCCGGGAGTGCATGAGGCGAAAGAGGCCGGTATCCTGGCCTTTGCGTCCCTGGTAGCCCGGCGGAGGATTTTGCTATTATGGAAGGACGCGAAGCCCCCCAGTGTGGAAGCCTGGATAAATGACATGGCAGGGTTCATTAAGCTGGAGAGGATAAAATTTGCCTTACGAGGGTCTGTGCAGGGGTTCTTCAGGCTGTGGCAACCGTTCCTAGACTATCTCGCGGAGCGTTAGGAGGAGGTCAGCAGCAGCAGCAACCCAAGGGGGGGGGGTCTCTTTCGCGGGGGGAATTCGGGTGGGTGGGGGGGGGGGGCTTCCCTACGAGTACCTTTGAATGCCATATGGGGGGATACTGTATATGGGGAAACCCAGTGTAAAGGTTTTGTATAATTTTTGACTGTTGTGTTTGTCTTTCTTTCTGTTTATAATTGGGGGGGGGGTTTGTTAAAAATTTTGTTGGAAAATTTGAATAAACATATTTTTAAAAAAACAAACTCTTTTGGTGTCAAAGGCTGTTCTATTTTGGCAAAGAAATGTCTTACGACATGGGTTTATATACTGGTTGTGTATGGCTTTAAATTATCTTATGATTACCTCCTCATGATCCTCTGTTGTTTTATCCATTCATAGGGCGAGATTCTCCGACCCCCCCCCCCCGCTGGGTCAGAGAATCGCCAGGGACTGGTGTGAATCCCACCCCCGCCGGTTGCCGAATTCTCCGGCACTGGATATTTGGCGGGGGCGGGAATCGCGCCGCGCCGGTTGGCGGGCCCCCCCCCCCCCGATTCTCCGGCCCACATGGGCCAAAGTCCCGCTGCTAAAATGCCTGTCCCGCCGGCGTAGATCAAACCACCTACCTTACCGGCGGGACAAGGCGGCGCGGGCGGGCTCCGGGGTCCTGGGGGGGGGGCGCGGGGCGATCTGGCCCCGGGGGGGTGCCCCCATGGTGGCCTGGCCCGCGATCGGGGCCCACCGATCCGCGGGCGGGCCTGTGCCGTGGGGGCACTCCTTTCCTTCCGGCTTCGCCACGGTCTCCACCATGGCGGAGGCGGAAGAGACTCCCTCCACTGCACATGCGCGGGAATGCCGTCAGCGGCCGCTAACGCTCCCGTGCATGCGCCGCCCGGAGATGTCATTTCCGGGCAAGCTGGTGGGGCACCAAAGGGCTTTCCCGCCAGCTGGCGGGGCGGAAATTCCTCCTTAAGGTTGGGGCTCGGCCCCCCAAGATGCGGAGCATTCCGCACCTTTGGGGCGGCGCGATGCCTAACTGATTTGCGCTGTTTGGGCGCCAGTCGGCGGACATCGCGCCGATAACGGAGAATTTCACCCATAGATTTGGTTAGTTTATTGTGGGCAACCTCTTTCTGATCTCATTGAAGTCAACATTTTGTAAATCTACAATCTTTTAAAATAAAATTTAGAGTGCCCAATTCGGTTTTTTCCAATTAAGGGGCAATTTTGCGTACCCAAGCCACCTACCTTGCACATCTTTGCGTTGTGGGAGTGACTTGTGGAGAATGTGCAAACTCCACACGGACAGTGACCCGGAGCCGGGATCGAGCCCAGTTCCTCGGCACTGTGAGGCAGCAGTGCTAACCACTGCACACCATGTCACCTGTAAATTTACAATCTTAGAAGCTGTTTCAACTTTCTTCCCCTCAAATATTATGTTGACCATATTATGATTGCTATGAAATAACCGTCATGCACAGAAAGACCCTCAACTAAATCTGTCTCATTACTCATTACTAAATTGAATATGACATACCATCTTGTTGGTTCTAGGATATATTGCTTTCTGACATGTGCCCGTGTGCTTAATCCTCCATTAACAATCTACCACATCACAGCTGTCCAGAAGACCTGGAGATAACTCCGAGTGCAGATTTCTGTAACTTAAGTCTACCCATAATGTCTCCAGTGCCAGATTATGTCTTGTTATATCCTCTTATCATTGAAGTGCACCCACCTGCCCCCACCCCACCACCATTTTCACGAGCTTTCCTGTACCCAGGTGTATTTAATTCCCTGACATTAACTGACTTACATTGTTACAAATATTTATTCAATTGGGTACTTTTGAAAAAATATAAATGCAATATGTTTATGATTCCACTTGAAATGCAGAAGAAATTGTTATAAAATGTAACAAGACATTGTTGTACCTGAATGTTTATCCTGACCACAATCCAGCTGAAGCATCCAGGGCGAGATTCTCCCAGCCCTGGGCTGGGCCAGAGAATCCTTGTGACCGGGCCAAGCCGCTCCGACACCGGCATTCGATTCTCCGCAGAGTGGAGAATCGGAGCCATTGGCGCCGGCGTGGTTGGCTCAGCGCCGGTCACGGGCCACTCTATGCGGCTGGCCCGCCGATTCTCCGGCCCAAATGGGCCGGGCTACCGTAAGAAAAAAAAAGAATCCCACCGATGCTGTTCTAACCTGCTCTGAGCCGGCGGGACCTCGACGTTGAAGGGTCGGGTGGCGGCCTGTGGCGGGGGGGGGGGGGGGGGTGGGGGTGGGTGGGGGTGAAGGGGGGGGAGGTGGGGTCCGACCTCGGGGGTGCCTCCGATGTGGCCTGGCCCGCGATCGGGGCCCACCAATTGGCGGGCCGGCCCCTCTGGCTGGGGGCCTCCTTTCCTATGCACCGGCCCCTGTAGCCCTGCACGGTGTTGCGTCGGGGCCGGCGCGTTGAAGGAAGCCACTGCGCATGCGCGCGTTGGCGCCGGCACCACTGCGCATGCACAGATCCCTTGGCGCACAGTTCGTGCCGGGATCGCCAGCTGGTGCGACGTGAACAGCTCCAGCGCCGTGCTGGCCCCCTCTGGGGGCCAGAATTACTCCTGGCAATGGCCCGTTTACGACGGCGTGGGCACTCTGCCCCAGATGGGAGAATCCCGCCCCTGTTTTCTTGTCATTTTTCCCCCCCCCCAATTGAGAGCTTTTCACCACCTGGCTTACCACAAAATATTTATGTCTATTATACCCATTTAACTCTGCATCAATGAACTATTTCTGGCTGTGGGTCTATTTCAATGCAAAATACTGTAATTTACTCATAGATGGCATGCAGACACTTTTGGTCCAGGGTATTGAAAGAACAGTGCCTGGATTCTCCCCTACCCGGTGGGGCGGGGTGTCCCTGCGAGGGAGTGGCATGAACCACTCCGGCGTTGGGCCACCCCAAAGGTGCGGATTTCTCCTTATCTTGAGGGGCTAGGCCCGCGCCGGAATGATTGGCGCCCCACCGACCGGCGGGAAAGGCCTTTGGCGCCACGCCAGTCGGGGCCGAAGGGACTCTGCCGGCCGGCGGAAGTCCACGCATGCGCGGGAGCGTCAGTGGCTGCTAACGTCATCCTCGCACATGCGCGGGGGGGGGGTCACTTCCGCATTGGCCATCGCGGAGGCTATGGCCGAGGCGGAAGGAAAAGAATGCCCCCACGGCACAGGCCCGCCCGCGGATCGGTGAGCCCCGATTGCGGGACAGACCACCGTGGGGGCACCCACCAGAGCCAGATCGCCTCGCGCCCCCCCCCCTCCCCCCCCCCCAGGACCCCGGAGCCTGCCCGCGCCACTAATCCCGCCTGTAAGGTAGGTGGTTTGATTCACGCCGGCGGGACTGGCATGACAGCAGCAGGACTTCGGCCCATCGCGGGCCGGAGAATCACTGTGGGGGACCCGCTGACCGGCGGGGCGCGATTTCCGCCCCTGCCGGACCGACGGGGGTCGGATAATCCCGCCCCATTAATCTTTTCACCATCTACCTTTCATATTTTAATCCAGGGTATTTCTCATCCACAACACCTTCCAAGTCAGCAGATCAGCATCTTAATGCGCTGATGTAAATAACCTACTCTTGTGAATTGTTAATTCATAAATAATGCGTTTCAGAATATAACTTGTGGTCTTAGGAGCTAATGGTGTCCCTCAGGGATCAGTGTTGGGCCCACAACTGTTCACAATTTACATAGATGATTTGGAGTTGGGGACCAAGGGCAATGTGTCCAAGTTTGCAGACGACACTAAGATAAGTGGTAAAGCAAAAAGTGCAGAGGATACTGGAAGTCTGCAGAGGGATTTGGATAGGCTAAGTGAATGGGCTAGGGTCTGGCAGATGGAATACAATGTTGACAAATGTGAGGTTATACATTTTGCTAGGAATAACAGCAAAAGGGATTATTATTTAAATGATAAAATATGAAAACATGCTGCTGTGCAGAGAGACCTGGGTGTGCTAGTGCATGAGTCACAAAAAGTTGGTTTACAGGTGCAACAGGTGATTATGAAGGCAAATGGAATTTTGTCCTTCATTGCTAGAGGGATGGAGTTTAAGACTAGGGACGTTATGCTGCAATTGTATAAGGTGTTAGTGAGGCCACACCTGGAGTATTGTGTTCAGTTTTGGTCTCCTTACTTGAGAAAGGAAGTACTGGCACTGGAGGGTGTGCAGAGGAGATTCACTAGGTTAATCCCAGAGCTGAAAGGGTTGGATTACGAGGACAGGTTGAGTAGACTGGGACTGTACTCATTGGAATTTAGAAGGATGAGGGGGGATCTTATATAAACATATAAAATTATGAAGGGAAAGATAGGATAGATGCGGGCAGGTTGTTTCCACTGGCCGGTGAAAGCAGAACTAGGGGGCATAGCCTCAAAATAAGGGAAGTAGATTTAGGACTGAGTTTAGGAGGAACTTCTTCCCCCAAAGGGTTGTGAATCTATGGAATTCCTTGCCCAGTGAAGCAGTAGAGGCTCCTTCATTAAATGTTTTTAAGATAAAGATAGATAGCTTTTTGAAGAATAAAGGGATTAAGGGTTATGGTGTTCGGGCCGGAAAGTGGAGCTGAGTCCACAAAAGATCAGCCATGGTCTCATTGAATGGTGGAGCAGGCTCAAGGGGCCAGATGGCCTACTCCTGTTTCTAGTTCTGATGTTGTTCTTAATGTTTTATTTGTAGAAAAATTGAGGCATCTGGTTGAGAAACTGATAAAACTCTGATGTAAATACAACTCAAACAAGCCTATTTATGTTACAAGTGTTAATGGTGGGGATAAAACTTGAACAATGAATGATCCATCTCTAAGCTTGGACATGAACCAGAAGGTTTGGAGAAAGGGTTGTAAATTCTACTAGCAATACAAATTATATGAGTTACAGAAATCAGTGCTATTTTGAATGGAAAATCATTTGTTTGTGTTTCTGTTTGAACCATCCCAGAGTGTGTCATTTCATCATTAGGTTGCGGGGGTAGAAGGTTTGTTTGGTAATTTCACCTGTGTGTGTTTGCTGACAGAAACAAGCAGTTCAATTTGTGAACAGTCTAGAGAGGCAGTTGTGGATTTGGTTGACTGTGGTCTGAAACTCACTGAGTTGGGAGAACCAACCAAAACAAATATTACTCAGGCTTTCATTTCAGCAAAGGAAATACCAGCTTCATTATTTACTGCATGGGATGTAGGTGTGGGACTCCAGCTCATTTTGAATTTTGTGATGGAAATACAACTGGAAGAGATGCTCTAGCTTGCAGCTAGTGGAAGAAATCTATGATGATACTCCCAGATTTGTGTCAGAAAACAGTTGGCTGAAATAGTTAGCTTGGAAACAGCTGTAGAAAATCAGACTATGTATGTGCAAAGCCAGGAAAATGAGCAGAGTTGCAAGCTCTTTGAAAGAAAATTGGAGGGGCACTTAGCCAAACACTAATGGAAGGATCCTCAGAAATCTTGTACCTTCGAGAAAGGTACTGAGGAGAATTAATTCTGAAGGATCGTGGCATGCCTTTGAATTGGTCTGAGGAAGTGCGGATGAACCTTTAAGGTTTTCTTTGAGAAAGAAAATCTTGGGGAAACTATAAAGTAGAACTGAGTTTACATGATATAGTGCTAAGTTATTGGCGCTTGCTTGTTTGATTTCTCTTTATGTGCAATGAAATTTAATAAAGTAAAATGGAATAATGGATTTTCTATTTAACCTCACAAAAATATATGGTTAAAAACAAATACTAATTTTATTTTCCACATGTTACTTTCAGACAGGTAAGTGCAACTTATTCCAGTTAAAATGTTTCTTTGTTGCAATCTGTAAAAATACCCTATTGCCTTGTACATATATATATATTGAATGTTGTACTGTACAAAATGTTGCCAGCAGTTTGAATGAGTATCAAAATACTTTGTGGTTACGTTAACAGCCCTTGGTGGTTAATGGAATCCATATGATGTATGTACAGCCTAAAGCATTTTCCAAGATTTCAGTCGAAAATGTTTTAAATGCAGTCTCTGAAATTAAGCCTTGATAGATTTATGCACTGTATATGCTGCTTCCGCAAGTCAAACCTTACAAATTTTTCACTCTAGATTGTGTTTTCTTTTCAACTAGAATTTAATCTATCGAGAATTGAAAACCTCGGGCTCACAGTTTAGCATTTAAAAAAATATATTCATGGGATGTGGGTGTT
The DNA here is from genome assembly GCF_047496885.1 of Scyliorhinus torazame. Classification (NCBI taxonomy): domain Eukaryota; kingdom Metazoa; phylum Chordata; class Chondrichthyes; order Carcharhiniformes; family Scyliorhinidae; genus Scyliorhinus; species Scyliorhinus torazame. The sequence goes on along the minus strand of NC_092714.1, from coordinate 91,410,500 downwards.
TACTGCCAATCTCTGATTGCCCTGTGTGGTTTCCAGAGGGCATTTAAGAGTCAACCACATTTCTGCAGGTCTGAAGTAACATGTTGGCCAGGCCAGACCAGGTAAAGGACATTAGTGGTGGTTATGACAATCAGCAATGGTTTCAAGGGGCGGGATTCTTCGACTCCCCGTCGGGTCGGAGAATCGCCGGGGGCTGGCGTGAATCCCGCCCCCACCGGTTGCCGAATTCTCCGGCACCGGATATTCGGCGGGGGTGGGAATCGCGCCGCGCCGGTTGGCGGGCCCCCCCGGCGATTCTCCGGCCCGCGATGGCCCGAAGTCCCGCTGCTGGAATGCCTGTCCCACCGGCGAGAATCAAACCACCTTTTGAACGGCGGGACAAGGCGACGGGTTCGGGCTCCGGGGTCCTGTGGCGGGGGGGGGGGGGGCACGGGGCGATCTGGCCTGGCTCGCGATCAGGGCCCACCGATCCGCGGGCGGGCCTGTGCCATGGGGGCACTCTTTTCCTTCCGCGTTCGCCATGGTCTCCACTATGGCGGAGGCGGAAGAGACCCCCTCCACTGCGCATGCGCGGGGATGCCGTGAGCGGCCGCTGACGCTCCCACGCATGCGCCGCACGGCAAAGTCATTTCCGCGCCAGCTGGCGGGGCACCAAAGGCCTTTCCTGCCCGCTGGCGGGGCAGAAATCAGTCCGGTGCGTGCCTAGCCCCTCAAGGCGTGGGCTCGGCCCCTCAAGATGCGGAAAATTCCGCACCTTTGGGGGGGGGCGCGATGCCGGACTGATTTGCGCCGTTTTTGGCGCCGGTCGGCGGACATCGCGCCGATTGCGGAGAATCCCGCCCATGGTCTTAATTAGACTTTTAATTCCAGATTTATATCTAATTCGAATTTCAACATCTGACATGGTGGGATTTGAACCCAGATTCCCCAGAGCATTCCGCTGGGTGTCTCAATTACTCGTGCAGTGACAATAGCACTACACTTTTGCCTCCTCTGTATTGACGGCAAGTTTAGGGGAGGGAAATGGGCAATACAATATTGGCTAATAATGCAATTCAAACAGCAGAAGTTGTTTTTCAACAGTTTCCACATTGTATGGTCACACGTAATTCACGCATCACAAAAATAGATTTTCTTTTTATGTTGGTAAAATGCTGCAAAGGTATAAGCCGGTAATCTTATTCTTAACTATTAGTTCCTCTCCTTAAACAATGGTGCAGTAGAATTAAAATAAGTGGCCTTATGTTGTACAGGTTCTTGAAGGAACCATCTCCTTTCTGTTGTATCAGTTCCAAAAATAAAGAAAAGTAAGCTATTTTACGGCACTTCACAAAAAAACATTTGCACCGATCACCTATAGTGATCTTTGCTATCTGTTTATTGAGAGTAACGAAGGTGGCCCTGGTAACATAGGTTCAAAACCAAGATTGTTCATCACATTTTAATTGGTTTTGACACCTGTTGTGTATAGATAGATCCCATCCCTTCCAAACATCCCTTCCAAACATCAAAGGAAAATACTGCAAATTTGTGATATTAACAATGTGATCAGGTCTAGGCTTTTTGTTTGCTTTTAAATAAATTTATTTGCGTGGGAAACTTAAACATAATTTGACTACATGTCAAGCATATAGGATCGACACACGTTTTGCATTCCAGTCTGAAGCTGACTAAGCAATGAAATAGATGCATCACGGCAGCAAATTGGGTATGGTGGAGGATTGGGGTGGTGATGTTCTACATCATTACAAAGTCCAGTATACAATTAAACATACCATCCTGACCATGCAGTAAATATTGAGTCTCATGCTTTTGGCCAATATTTCATTTTGAAAAGAGCACACAATTGGTTATTAAAGAATTTAAATGGTGAAGGATGACGATCTTACACCACTGTGCGAAATGCACAAAAGGAGTCTGAGCTTTTTCTGTTGGAAGTAACCTGATTTGAACATTGTGATTCGAAACACGTTCTGTTCTCCATTGACCATAAAATAGCACTGTCTTACTTGAATGATGAATGTAAACAGCTTCACTTATCAAATCACTATCGATTAACACAATTGTGCCTTTTATCACTTGCTTTAGAGATACTAATTAAAATATGAAAAATCAAACGGTGTCATTTTGGATTTACCTTAAACAGCTCAGTTTGCTTAGATTTACTTATTTATTGATTCATTCATTGATTACCTCGAAATGGACATTGATTTTCCGTCCGGAAAATCTGCTGTGATTACAGCCATCAATCCGTTGGTAAGGTTGTTAATGACAACAGAGTGTACTGCTGTTGATACCAGAATGGAAAACAACAATTCCACACGCTTTGCAGCATTTGTCAGTTTAAAGAAAAAGGCAGTGGAGAATATGAGTGAAAACCAAGATGAGAGGTGGATTGTTAAGCAGTGGGAGAATACGTTTTTAAGGCACACATGTCATGTATTAAATGTTACTAGATCTGATACAGCTTGGTTAGATATAAAATAAAGCTTCCTTTATTCTGCACGGATAACCACCTCAGCAGCATGTTCCCTACTGCAGACTTGGAACATTTTTGTATTTGCCTCACCTCAGTGTGATTCACAATTCATGAGCAATTAGGATTGGACTACAGGCAGGATCTTTGGATGGAAATAGAGGTAGTTTTAAGTAAGTTTTATTTGTTTTTATGGGTATTAGAAATAAGATATAACTTTAAGGAAGCTTGATTTTGGCTTTCTGCATTTCTCTGTTAAGAAAGGGTTAATAACTTCAGTTTGGTTCAGAAGCCTGCATTGTATTGAGAGTTTTATGACATGAAAACAAACACGGTGTTAAGAAAAACTAGGCTTTTGCTCAACAACCGGAGGCCCGCATAAAGACAGCAAGAGCATTTGAGGTGTAACCAGATAACCCTGCAGAAGGCAGCTCTTAACTGCCAGAACAGAGGGGCCATGGAGAGAGATTTCAGAAGACAGGTCCCAAGCTAAAGAACAGAGAGTTATTTGGAAAGGGAATGGGGGAAAAAGGGAGCTCCAGGAAGACTATGAAGTCAGAGGAGCAAAGGAAAGAAATCTTGGGGGGGGGGGGGGAAGTTGTGTTTAGTGAAGCCAAGAGCAGAGAGAGAGACTCCAAGTTAAAGGCAGCGGGAACCTCCGTCCCGGCTACCAGCCAATGGGGTTTCCCATTATGGCCACTCCCACACCGTCGGAAAATCCGTAGCCATGAGTGTGATGCCAGCGAAGGTGGAGGATCCCGCCGATGGAGAATCCAGCCCAGGATCAAACAAGCTGGATTCCACATTGGGATCTGATTTGTCCAGGAGTAACATCAACTGGGATTGTAACAGGATTATATTTGTTGTAGTACCTAAATAACTGGGTAGATTTGAATCCAAAAATTAAAATTAAAAAAAAAAAAAAAAAATTTAGCTGCTCAGCAAAAGTTTTTTGCAAAATCTCAGGAGGTTAGTCAGTATAAGAATTGGCAAGTCATGTTGCAGCTGTATAGAACCTTAGTTCGGCCACACTTGGAGTATAGTGTTCAATTCTGGTCGCCACACGACCAGAAGGATGTGGAGGCTTTAGAGAGGGTGCAGAGGAGATTTACCAAGATGTTGACTGGTATGGAGGGCATTAGCTATGAGGAGCGGTTGAATAAAATTGGTTTGGTCTCACTGGAGCGACGGAGGATGAGGGACGACCTGATAGAGGTCTACAAAATTATGAGGGGCATAGACAGAATGGATACTCAGAGGCTTTTCTCCAGGGTAGAGGGGTCAATTACTAGGGGGCATAGGTTTATGGTGCAAGGGGCAAGGTTTAGAGGAGATGTACGAGGCAAGTTTTTTACACAGAGGATAGCGGGTGCCTGGAACGCGCTGCCGGAGGAGGTGGTGTAAGCAGGGACGATAGTGATATTTAAGGGGCATCTGGACAAATACATGAATAGGATGGGAATAGAGGGAGACAGACCCAGAAAGTGTAGAAGATTTTAGTTTAGATGGGCAGCATGATCGGCACGGGCTTGGAGGGCCGAAGGGCCTGTTCCTGTGCTATACTTTTCTTTGCTCTTTGTTGATTGTTCTCTGTGGCTACTGAAAAGGAAGTGCAGTGTTGCATTTATCATTAACTGTTTGACATTTTGACCAACTTTCTTTGGCTTTGCTCAAGATAACGACCCAGATCTTCTGGCCAGTGTCGATGCTGCATATACTGCAATTGTTCCACAAAGCAAATCTATATATACTCTTATTGAATGGTAACAATCTGTTAACTAACGTAAATTGTTTCTGACAGTGTGTTCCAGTTTATTTTAAAACAATTTTCTTCAAGAGTAAACTGTAAATATTTTTATCAGAATTGATATTTTAAAAGATTTGGGGAGGGCAAGAATTGAAAAATTGCTATATCTTGGCTTTTACACTTTTGACCCTTCTTGCAAATGCACAGCCATGTGTCATTTCTGAACACATTATTTGGACATTTAATAGACCTTTGACGCATGACCAATCTTCTGTAATCTCTCTAATAATACCAACAATGCCGTATTCCTTTTCATCAATTGTTTCAACAAATCTATTAAGATCAAGGAACACATTTAGATCATGTTATAGCAGCCCAGCTTGCTGAAATTGCACAATTCAACCTTCAATGGGAGCCAAGAAAGGCGGTCCACCACAATCGGAACTAAACTGTTTTGCGAAAAGGGCCATCCGCCAGCTAAACAAAACCCAAGTTCTCCAATTAGCATCTCCTGTGTCACTAAATTCCCCAAAACAATTTGACAGCCCAAAGATGTCCATGTTAGGTGGATTGGCCATGCTAAATTGCCCCTTAGTGTCCAGGGATCTGCAGGTTGGGTGCGGTTGCGGGGATATGGTCGGTGACTGTGTTGAGGTAGGGTGCTCTTTCAGAGGGTCAGTACAGACTTGATGGGCTGAATGGCCTCCTTCTGCACTGCAGGGATTCTATGAACTGTCCTTCCAATGGTTGGCCTGGTTTATACAGCACTCCACGGAGCAGTCCTGCAGATGTCTACATATGGCATTTTTAGAGGCACCCAGTGAGAACAGTAAAAGAGAATATAACAAATGGAAGCCTTTTCCATGTTCCATTGAGAAAATGACCCTTAGATTCCAGCTCTCTTGAAACCTAACAACTGAACTCTAAACATCAGCACAGTTTGACCGAAATATGGCTTCTGTCTAACAGCAATATGATTGACTCTTCCTTTCTCAATGAAGGTCGGCCAACAAATATCCGTCTATTGTGTTACACCCATACTCATACCTGATGCTGTAACTTTAACACAACTCAGTATAGCTTTTCAAATAAACAACATTAATTGCCACATGTATGTGGCCAATATTGGCCGCATATGTAGCGTGTTGGATACCACAACCAGAATCATGCTTCAGTGTATTGCAGTTTCAACTCAACGTCAAGCAACAAAAGTAGAAGGGAATGGTTTATTTCTGAAAGGTAAAGGGGCAAGTCTGCCATCTACTTGATTTCCTCAGTGGACTCATTTTATAGCACGATTTGATTTAAAAATAATTCTACCATGAGCGAATGTTATACTATTAATTTTTGTGCCAAATTTACACCTGAAAACAGGATTCAGTTGGATGCATTTTTATTGAGATGGATTGAGAGTGGAAGTCTGTTAACAGAGTAGTACTGTATCCATTCCATTGCAGTCAATTATTCCAGCTGGCACACATAGCAACATCAATGTGCATCATTACCTTATGAGTTGAAAGCTTCTGCGCAGTTAGTGTTGTACTGGAGGTGTGGAAGAAAATCAGGAGCTTGATTCTCCGTCCCGCTGCGCCACTTTTCTGCCTCGACCTCCGGTGGGATTCTCCGTTACGCTGGCCGGTCAATGGGGTTTTCCATTGTGGGGCAGCCCAATGGCATCGGGAAACACCTGGACGCCGGCAAAATGGAGATTCCCGCCGGCGGAGAATCCCGCCCCAGGTGTCCAGTTCTCTAGCCATCGGCTGCATTCACTTATGACATTCAGGAATGAATTTGATCTGCTTCAAGGTGGTCTTAAGTGCTGAGAAGCCATCAACATGGCTAGATAGAAATAAATTTGCACAGCACTTCTTCACATTCCGATTCCCAAGCCTTTCACAGACACCGAGTTACTTCTGAAGTTCGCCGACTGTTTTGTACGCAATTACAGCAAACAATAGGCCACATGGCTGGTGACGATTTAATCTGAGGATCACCACACCTCAGGCAAGGGGCAAGGTTGAGAAGGCAGGGCCTTCATGTGTAACATTAGCCAGTACGAAAATTGGCCTTGCTCTGCATCACGAACCAGCTGTCTAAGCCAAGTGAGCTAAACTGGCCCCCGGTGAGCCACGTGAGCTGAACCGCAAACAAAAACAGTGAGATAAATGACAAGTTATTCAGTGTTGCAGGAGGGATAAATATTTGTCACCAGACTAGACGAGCTGCCTTGCTTTTGATCAGCATCATTGAACTTTTGCACATCCATCTGAATAATCAGGCAGGACAACATTGTCAGTGCAGCACTGGAGGGCTAGGCTAGATTTATCACAGATCTTTGAAATCCACCTCTACCTAGGAGACCACAAAGCCTTGGCTCTGCCACACACTGCCTAAGTTCCTTGTGTCCCTCTGGAAAGAGAATATAGTCTCCATATTGAACAATTGGACACTCTGCTTGTTGAGTTTCTTCGTAGCTCCCAGTTTGTAAGCTGAAACATGACGGTGAATTTCTGACCAAAGCATGAGGGGGCCAGGTTAGGTTGAATGTTGATTTGGAGCAGTTTCTCCCTGCAGCTGATGGTGATGTGCTCTGTCCAAAATAGTAGAATGGTGCCACCAGGTGGGCACATCTAATACAGCAGCACCCCATCAGCAAAACCTGCCTTTGAATAACTGCCATTCACAGATTGTGGACAAGTAATGGGCGGGATTCTCCATTGGTGAAACGCAATTTGGGGGAGAAGAGGTTCCGACGCCAAAATTGCGAGGGGTGCCAATTTACAACCAAATCGCAATTCCCTGTCACCTTGACAACGGCGTCAATGCAGTCCAGAATGCACATACAGTAAGCACCATTGTCATGTCATGAGCGGGCCCAACCCGATATTCTCCAGAGTCTCTGCGATTCTCCGCGGTTCACTTGTGCTATTAAAAAAAATGTGAAACCGGTATCGTGGCTGATGAGGGAGAGAGAGGGCACAAGACACACTGTGGGCTACCGGGCCGGACGCTGGCCAAGCTGACTGAGTGGGGGGCCTGCCTGGGCTGGGGGTGGGGTGGTGATGGGAGAAACGGTCGCAGCAGGTGTGACCCCCCCCCCATGGGACTGGGGCAGTGTCGGAGCACAGACCGCTGTTACCGCAACCTGCAAGGCAGCTATCTTGCTGCACACCCCACTGACCACCCACCTTGGTCCCTGGTTGAGCAGAGTGACATCGGCTGTGTGGTTGCCCCAACCCCCGCAGTCCATCCTCTGCCATACCCTCGACCACCCAAATGGCCACCAACTGCCAGCAGGGCATCAAACAGCCCACCGAGGGACAGCCCTCTGCAGCCCCCACGTGGGCGCCAGGCGGCGTCTGCAGAGCGCACCCCTAGCAAGGGCAGTGCCAGCCGACAGTACCCCTGGCATTAAGGACAGGCGCAGGGCTAGAAGCCCCCATGGTGCCGGCCACCAAAGGGGCCAGGGGTGCGGGACATACGGGGGCAGAGCCCGCAGTGCCAACCTGGGCCACCATGTAGCCCGGTGGTCCTGGTTGGGCACAGGAGTAGGGACGACGCTAATATGTCAGCCTTTCACCCCCTGCAGTCAATAGATATTGGAATTCAACAGCAATGGTAGCCTTCCTGCAAGTCGCTGCAGCCCTGGGGGATACCCTGCGGCTGTATGAGCTGCCGTTGCTCGAGGAGGAGGTGGCAGCTGCAGCAGCGGAGCGAGCAGCAGTGGAGTGTGCCACAGAAGGACAGGAAGCAGTCACCCAGGATGAAGAGCCGGACCCAAGAGGCTGAGGAGGAGTAGCCAAGGAGGCACCGCAAGAGGCCTCGTGTGTACAAACAGTCTCTGTCAATTGAGTATCTGCCGGACAGGGCATGGCGTTGAAGGCTCCAGCTAAGCAGGGAGACAACATATCTGCCACACCTGGCGCTGTGGGGAATGGGGGAGGACATCCGCTGCCGTGGCCATCGAGGTGCTGGTTGCCGTGAGCTTCAACATCATGGGGTCCTTCCAGGCGCTGAGTGGGTACCTGTCCGAGATCACACAGACCTCCGTCCACAGTGCATCCGTGCCATCACGGAGGCCCAGGCACCTCAATACATAATTTCAATGTTGAGCGGGCCCACCAAGATGCCTGGACAGCAGGGTGCCCCGCCATCAATGGGATGCTTTGGGTCCAGGGGGTCAGGGGGTGATGGATGGGATGCATGTCCCCCTACGAGTACCTGCAGATGACAGGCTGCTCTATGCAAACCAAAAGGGGTACCACTCGATGAACATGCAGCTGATCTGTGGCCATCAGCTGCATATCATGCACATTAGCATCCAATACCTGGGCAGTGTGAACGATGAACGACGCCTTCATCCCGGCACACGTTCCTGACATGATCAAACCTCTCTCTCTCTCCCCCCCCCCCCCCCCCCACCCCCCCACCCCCCCCCCACCCCCCACCGGCCCCGAGCTGGAGGGGCTTGGCTCCCGGGCGACAGGGGTTATCCACTGTGGTCGTTCGTGATGATGCCTATCCGGAGGCCACAGACCGACGCCGAGACCCATTACAATAACGCCCATGCAGCGACCAGGGGCATGATCGAACTGTGCTTTGCCTCCTGAAGATGCAGTTCAGCTGCCTGGAAGGGCTCTCTAGTATGACACTGAGAGGGCCGCCCGTGTCGTGACAGCTTGCTGCGTCCTCCACAATATCGCAGAGGGGCAATGTGCTGGAGGTGGAGGATGAACACCAGTCCTCGTCCGATGAGGAGGATGCGGGGAAGGGTGGAATGTGGGTAGGACATGGAGCTCAGGCAGGCACGGGAGGCTGCCAGTGCTAACACGCAAGGGACGCTCTGAACGCCTCCAGGTTCACCAACCAGGGGAGGGGAAAACTGGCCAGGGGCAAGGACACTGCATCCTCTCTCTCTCCCCCCCCCCCCCCCCCCCGCCACTCCCTCGCCTGCAAGCCCTCTGCAATATGGACCTGCCGCACTACAAGGTGGGGGCCCTGGGTTGGCAGTAACACCAGGTCTGGTCCATGGTATAGAGGATGGTGACGACCCACTTTGCGATGAGCTCTGGTGCTCCACATCGTTTGACAACATCAGACCCCTGCCCACAGTAGCACTTTCCATCATCCATCTTGGTGATCCCTGCATGCGAGCTGGCCATTCCATCACACAGTCCCATCGAATCCCTGGGTGATGATAGTTGCATGGAGGGTTGGTGGGAGAGTGGGGAGCCCAGGCTATACACAACATCCGCCCATTCCCCCCCCCCCCCCCAACATCCGCCCATTTCCCCACGTCCCCACTGACCAGCCCAGACCTGCCTGCCCCTCACACCCATCTGACAAAGCACCGAGGCTGGTTGAACAACGTGGATACAGGTTTGTGCCCTCGCCCCTATAACTAAAATGTGCCCTGCACTCGTGCCAATTTAATTTGTGTCTAACTTTCTGGCCTTACGGGCCCTAACGCTACATCATGGTGGATCCCCAGATGGTACAGCAGGAATGTAAGCAACCTACTGTGATTCCTGCCCTGTCTGCTGCCCACCAGTTGCACCAGGGATGGGGGGGGGGGCATGGTGTTACCGTGTTCCGGCACCTCCTCTGCGGGAGTCACTGGCACGGCTCCATCACTTCCTCCTCTCTCGGGGTGCCTGAGGCCCCCAGGCTATTCCATGGGATGGAGGTGCGAGCAGAGCTAGCCCCAGAGGCTTCCCTGCCACCTGACGCTGCCAGTTCTGGAGGCCTGCTCTTGTTTCGACCAGGATCCACACACTCGCACCCATGGACCACAGCGACTGGACCATCTCTATCTGGGACTGCACCACATCAACCAGTGACTGTGCCACCATCTTCTGGGTTTGTGTTACATCAGTCAATGACTGCACCATCGCCCTCTGGGACTGGGCCACCTCCCTCTGAGTCTGTGCCACGTTAGCCAATGCCTGGGCAATGCCTCAGTCATTCCCAGCCGAGGCCTGCTGTGGCTGGGCCACTCTCTGAAGCACCGCTCCAATTTCCAGGTGGCTCTGGCACATGGTTGCCAGTGAGACGGCAACTCTGTCCAGGGCCTCGACCAGCACCTGCACAGAATGCCCCAGGCATTGGACATGCTGATCCACAGCCAAAAACCGTCATTCCCAATGCATCTACTGCAGACAGCACCCGTGCGGTGTTGGCCTGGCTGACACTCATTGTTGGCACCACCTCCTGCTCCTGCACACGGTTGAACACCTCCAACTGTGCCGCCAGGTACAGGATGCTCGTCCACAACTCCTCATGCAGTCCTTGGCTCTGCGGCTGCATCTCCACAATCGATGGGACTGTTCGTTGCATAAGCCCGAAACCTGTCTGGACGGCAGCTAGTTCCTCCGGCCTTCCGCCCACTCAGGTGTTCCGACCTGCACCTGCTGTACTGGAGCAGCTGTGTGGTGTGCATCAGATAGTCTTCCAGGAGCCTCTTCACGAAAGTGCCCAACCGAGGTGAGTGTCTCTGGGATGGTGGAGGGTGGTGGAGACCGCTGTGACGGGAAATCTGTGTCACCCTCAGACTTGCGCTCCAGGATGTCCTGCGTCTCGTGTCAATGGCTGGAGTCCAAGCTGCTATCCTCATCGTTCCTCTGCTCTTGGGGGGTCTGGCTGTGGCGCTGGCTGGGGGCGGGGGACACCAAATGGACCTGCCCCATCTCCAGCAGACCCTGCATGACATAAGACAAGGTGCATGATTGGCTGGGCAAGGGGAGTAGGGATGGTGAGGTGAGCGTGTGGTTGTGGGGGAGGAGTTGGTGAGGTGGGTGTAGAATGAGAATGGGGATGAGGGTTGTGTGTGGGGGACGGTGATGGTTGAGGGTGGTGTGGAGGTGAGGGTGGGGGTGGTGTTGGGCAGTGGGTTGACACGCGTGTCAAGGGGAATAGCAGTGTAGCAGGGTCTCACTTCCTCGCTCACAGCCGAAGTCCACCCCAGCGACCTCCCTTTCCACCGGGCCTCCGACCACGTCCAGGGCCCTCTGCTTTGCAATGGTGAGGGGCCACAAGTCCAGCGGTATCCCTCCAGTATTCTCCCGCTTTCGGTGGTTATGGGCAGCCTTCTCCTGGGGGGAGGGGGTGCGAATGGAAAACGACAGTGTTAGACAGTCCGACGCTTGCAGCCCAAGGGGTGGCTACCTAGCGGGCTCAGTGGCCAGGGCACCCAGCCATTGTGGCCATATGGGTTCCCACATGTGGTGCAGTGAGGGGGTTTGGACGCCCTCCAGGTGGGGGAGGGGGGTCGGGGGTCATTGTATGTGTGTGTGGGATGGCGGTTTGTGCCAGGGACACAGTGTTGCCTACTCACCCTGGTTGCTCTGAGGAGGTCGTGCAGTTCCTTCCAGTACTGCTGGCCGGTCCGGATGGTGTTACCCACAGTGCTGACCACCTCTGCCACCTGCGCCCAGGCATGGCAGATAGCAGCAGCTAGCAGCCTCCTTCTCAGGCTGGGGTACTGGGTCATCCACCTCTCCTCTCTTCCCCTGCGTCCAGGAGGGTCTCCAGCTAAGTAAATCTTGGGGCCGCTCTCCTTGCCGCCATTTTGTTGGTTGTGATGGTGTGTGTGTGGATGTAATGTGTATATGTGGCTGCAGCTTGTCAGCCTCCTGAGTGTCAATCTCGGACCTTGCGAATCCCGCATCATTTCTCATTGTAACCGATTGTGTTCCATGTGGCACCGGTGCTAGCCCCTTAACAGTAGCTGAATCAGTCCCGGTGCAGTACCAGATTTGCTGTCATGGAACCCCACGAATTCTGCGCCGGCATCGACACTTGGTCTCAGAAATGGAGAATCCAGCATCAGGGGCGAAATTCTCCTACCCGCCCCGCCACATTTCTGCGCTGACCGGCCGGCGGGAGTCTCCGTAACGCCGGCCGGTCAATGGGGTTTCCCATTGTGGGGCAGCCCCACGCCGTCGGGAAACCCCCGGGCGCCGGCAGAACGGAGACTCCCGCCGGCGGAGAATGACGCCCCATATCTTTTGAAAAAGCTGCCCCCTCCCATCCTAATGTATGACTGGTTCAGCACCGATATCAAGATTCAAGTGAAAATCCCACCATGCCACAGTTTGGCAGCATTGTGAGAGCAGATGATCCTGGCTTTAATGTCCTTGCTTGAACACCACACGGATATAATAAATGAAAATGGAGGAGAGGCACTTTGTGGGAAAATGTCCCTGTATTAATTGGTACATTTTGTAAATTGCAGTGTGGTTAAGGGGGGTGAGGAGGGGCGTGGGTGTGGTGGTGTTGGTGGTTGGAATTCAACTGTCAGTGAGGAGGGGGGAAACACTCACAATCCTTTATAAGTACTTGACTTTCAAATGATCTTTTGATAATTGGATTTGCAATCAACAGAATCCCATTTTGTGTTATCCCCTCTTTTATTTCCCACTTTAAAGAACCTGCTTCGGAAAGAAATATTCAACATTAATTTAATAGTTTCAAAGAACAGTGTTAAGGTCAGTTTCATAAAATGTATTGGCTCCTTGGCAACAGTAATGTCGTAGAAGAACTGACTGGAGTGTTTGAAGGAGTTTCTGAGAGGCACACACTCAGCTAGATAGGTTTGTTAAGTACAAGGATACACTTGCCAAGTAATACTTGTATCAGTGCCATTCTCATAGGTCTATGTTATTTGTGCCAGAATGCCACTGGATCTCTGCTAAAGTCCATCAGTTCAGAAATGAAAAATATTTTTTCAAAACATGTCCTCCAATATGGTATGGTGTCCAGAACCAATAATTCCAGCGACAAACAGAAAGTCAGGAAAGTATAATTCTGTGTGGTGGTGGATCTCTGAAAGGCTTGGCTAACAGCCATGAGAAAGTATGGAGCAAAAAATAATATATGGCTCAATTATATAGAGATATTAATGCCACCATTCACTTTTCTTTCAGGTAAGGTGAGGGACTTAATGTTTGAGGAATTCAAAGTCCTGCTTCATTGAAAAAACAATTGAGCAGCGCACTTTTCGATTTTTTTTTAAAGTAAGGTTCATTCCCCATGCTCATCAGATATTGGCTATGAGTTACTTACCTCTCTGGGATCTGTGAGAATCATTCATTTCATTGCTCATTATGGAATCTTAAGTTGCACAAAACAAATGCCATGCTGGTCTTTTGAACATCAATCGTAGAATTATCTCTAATTATGCTGAGGTGCTGTAAGTTTGTTAATTTAACTCTTGCAATGGAATGGGGAAAGTGTAACCAAAGAGGTTTGATATTTGAATTATTTATGAGGCAGAAATTAATGCAATATTTTTACATGCTCTCGCAATTCATAGTTAACATGCTAGTGCATTATTAATCCCTTCAGTCTATTTGTGCTGTAATTTAGTGTGGCTAAGTTGGTCTGTAAAACTTTAAATAAATGTTACAAGGCAATTAATGGAGGTAGTTTAATATAATGTACAGTAAAAACCATGCAAGATTTTCAATCATGGATTAAAGTGATGTTCCTTGTTCTTCGGTGTGTATTCTTCACAGTTTAAACCTAGAATTTCTTGTCAATAACAGAGTGATATAACAAAGTTGCGGTCTCGTCATGAAAGTGTAGCCAAACAAACCTAATAATAAATATGATGGGGTAGGTTTTCCTTTTTATTTTGCTGAGGGAATACTAATTTTCCAAGTTGCACAAAGTGGAAATAGAGCAGAGTCTCAGGTCACTGCCCCGCTTAGTTGTCCTGGGGATTTTCCAGTCCAATATAACTGGACATGTAGAATGAGGTTGAAAATGAAGTGAAGGGCATGTTCTAATTCACCAGACTCACTTTTCCTTCTTATCATAGAATCATAGACTCATCGAATTTACAGTGCGGAAGGAGGCCATTTGGCCCATCGAGTCTGCACCGGCCCTTGGAAAGAGTACCCCATTTAAGCCCATACTTCCAACCTATCCCTGAAACCCAGTAACCCCACCTAACCTTTTTTGGATATGGAGGGCAATTTAGCATGGCCAATCCACCTAACCTGCAAATCTTTGGACTGTGGGAGGAAACCGGAGCACCCGGAGGAAACCCACGCAGACACGGGGAGAACGTGCAGACTCCGCACAGACAGTGACCCAAGCCGGGAATCGAACCTGGGACCCTGGAGCTGTGAAGCAACTGTGCTAACCACTGTGCTACCGTGCTGCCCAACTGTGCCCAATTATAACACTGATTCCAATGGTACAACTGCAGGACAATGCTCAAAGAAACCTTATGGTGGGGCGTTTGTCAAAACCCTCTATAAACAAAGGTAAAACATCTTGGTGGTTTCTTGAAGAGAGGAACTACCCAACCTACAGTAACTTGAAAGCTATTAGTCTGTTGACCAGCTTCTGGCACCCTCGAAACCTGCCAAAGGCCCTGATAAGTATGGGTCTCTGAAGACTTCTTTGAGAGCACTGTTTTGTATCCAGGGGCAGTTTACTTTCAGCACAGTAGGGTCTTGGAGAAAAAAAGTCAGAAAACCATGGTGTTGAGTTATTCAAATTGAAAACATCCCAGGTTAATCATCAGTCTGTAACAGATCCGTTTATCTCTGCCAGGAAAACAGTTGGGAAGCACCCAATAATTTCATATTTCTGGACTGAAGAAATGAAAAATAAAGTTAATCACTCTGGTCCTGATCCACATTTCAGCAATAGACACTGAACAGCAATGTATGTGAACTTGGAGTAAAAATGTAAATTTCTGAGCTTTATGTAGGCGGGTCAAGGAGTTTGTGAACAAAAAAAGTTTCAACTAGCAAAAGTTCTCAGTCAGACCAATTGCTCCTGCGGTAGTGTTTACTCATGCCCATTATTGAACTGGCACAGCAAAATATTCAGTGGGGGATTGCATTGGTTCTCTGTGACTGTCTGCAGGTGGAATTTTCTCTTTTTTGCACAGTGTGGGCTGAGGCGAGAAAACCGGCCTGTAGTTCACCAGTCCACAAATTATATTTAAATGTTTGGAAATTAGGTTCCCTATTTTACCGTGGAATCCCTGCAACACAGGAGGAGGCCATTTGGCCCATCAGGATTGCACTGACCCTCTGAAAAAGCACCCTCCCTCAGCCCACTTGCCCGCCCAAACCCTGTAACCCCACCTAACCTGCATATTCCTGGACACCAAGGGACAAATTAGTATGGCCAATCTGTCTACCTTGCACATCTTTGGACTATGGGATGAAACCAGAGCACCCGGAGGAAACTCACACAGACACTGGGAAAAAGTGCAAATTCCATGCAGGTAGTCACCAAAGGTCGGAATTGAATCCGGGTCTCTGGCGCTGTGAGGCAGCAGTGCTTTTAAAAAAATGAAATTTAGGGTAGCCAATTACTTTTGTTTCCAATTTAGGGACAATTTAGCGTGGCCAATCCACCTGACCTGCACATCTTTGGGTTGTGGGGGTGAAACCCATGCAGACAAGGGAAGAATGTGCAAACTCCACACAGACAGTGACCCAGGACCGGGATCAAACCCGGGTCTTCAGCGCCGTGTTAGCAGTGCTAACCACTGTGCCACCGTGCTGTCCTGGCAAGAGGTGGCGAAAATCAGAAAACAAGATCTCACCGATGAAATTCTCATTTTTTTACTTTTGCAGGATGTTGTGCTTGCATTCACTGTGGGTGCAGAATCCCCGCCAATGATTTTGTTCATAAATTAACAAAATGAATAAACAACTTTTTGTGGTTAGGATTAGCTCCTGCTAGACCATGGAACAGATAACTTCAATTACTTAAACTGCAGAAACATAAACACAGTTTGTTTGCTGGAATACAATAATTCCTAAACATTAATTCCTCTCTTACAACAGTAACAGAAAAGGCCTGCATTCAATGTGAAATAATTTTCCATGACATATATAATTTGACAGACAATTTTAATCTTTGATTGGGATTAGTTTTCTTGGCCTGTCGGTCAAACTAGAAAGTTGCTTCAGCCATAAAAAACAATGAATTGTAATACTCTGCAGTGTGGTTTCCTCGGTTTTGGAGAAGACTGGAGATGAGCATGATTTTGGTGAAGTGAATACCCCGGGTCGGGTAATTGTTCTTTCTGTAGCACATTATGATGCAAATTTGGGGAAATATATAATGAATGCAACAGTTTTCTCACCTGCAGACTGGACAGCTGCCCATGGCTCCCTGCCACCTCCTTTGGGAAGGCTTGCCTTGGGGAAATTGTGGTGTTGTAGCCCATTGAGGGACTGTTACCTGAAAGGGTTATGTGACCCACTGCTCCAATGGGGAGCAGAGTTGGAGACTCACTTGGGCTTGCCGAGACTTATTTCAGCAGTCAGCCTGCTGGGCATTTGGAGCTGAGAGATTTTGATCCTTGCTCGATAATGTGCACAATTTCTCCTCTAATAAACATTTGTTAATTCACCGACAGGAGTCAAGGGCTTCCTTCCCTCCATATTTTTTTTAAATTTAGAGTACCCAATTCATTTTTTCCAATTAAGGGACAATTTAGCATGGTCAATCCACCGAGCCTGCACATCTTTGGGTTGTGGGGGCGAAACCCACGCATACACAGGGAGAATGTGCAAACTCCACAAGGATAGTGACCCAGAGCCGGGATCGATCCTGGAACCTCGGCACCGTGAGGCAGCAGGGCTAACCCATTGCACCACTGTGCTGCCCTTTCCCTCCATACATTACAGAAAACCATAGTGCAGTGATGAGCCTTGCTTGCGATCAAGGACCCTGAAGGGGTTGGTCCTGGACCCTGAAGGGGTTGGTCCTGCCCCCTGATGTCAGCTGGGCATTAAATTCCCCTCAAGATGTATGATTCGATTCATGAGTACACCCTTTTCTTGCAAGCACAAAACAAAGGCTGCAAAGGAAAGTTAAACCAAGAACAAATTGATTCTCTTTTGCTGGAAAGAGCATTGGGCGAGGCCAGCATTCAGTTTCATTGTGGTACACACCATTGTTAAGAGCCAGCAGCTCTTCATTGAAAAGCGGCACCACTGGAAGATGGTATCTGCTTCAGGTACCACACCCACCCAAGGCTTAAGCTCATGGATGGACACAGACACAGATGAGTGATGGAGGTAGGGCGATTGTGGGAAGGAGATTTGCTGTAAAGAACATTGGGTGAGGACAACATTCAGCTCGAGTGTGACACATGCATCGTTAAATATCCAGAGGAGAAGAGAAAAGAAAAATGGACACAAAAATTGACTACTTTTATTTAAAGAGATTTCAATTGTAGAGCTATATGTTTATTTTGAAGATTATTGCTTGTTATCTCACCAATAAATGCAGCAGGTTTGAATGGCGTGAGTTTCTTTTGAGCATACTTGAACGTAATAAGATTTCCAAGGACTGAATAGAGCAAGTAGAAACATGGAACGATTTGTTTCTACCAGGAATTAACATGTATCAAATTTACATATAAATTGAGTTAACTGCAATTACCTTTTCTCGAAAATTGCAAATTAAATTCTGAGCTCAAACTATTAAAATTAAAAATACTTCAAAAACCTGTAATGTTAAAAAACAGAGAAAAGAAATTTAAGACATAGACCTTTTGGTCTTGATGTGTTAGCTGTTCCATATTGAACAGTTAAAAGCACAACAGATAAACAGGAGGACACAGAAATGATTGTTATCCATGAAAGTGTGATGTAAGGCATGGAAGAAATAAGAAAAAGGTCTGAATTTAATGAAGTGTTGTACATTAAAAACTATGACAAACATACTTTTGGATATGCGCAGTCACATAATGGTGTTCCTGTTAACATGCCTCTGGTGATCATGTCAGAAGGGTTGATTATCTCCATTATATGCTGTGTAATAAAAGGGAGGTTTGTACCTGGTTTCACCCTTCTAATTCGACCATCGTTCTGTGAGTGACCATTGTCTGGCACATTTCACTATTTCCCAATGTGTCCTAATGGTATTGAGTGGGAAAAATTTCAAGTGAACTATCACCATTCTTTATTCAAGGAAGCTGTCTGAAGTACGGGGCTGGATTCTCTGATTTTGAGGCTATGTCCGGAGGATCCGTGGCATTTTACGTGGGAAAAACCTGCAGTGTCCCAGCACTGATCCTCCAACCAGTGAGGGGCTAGCAGCCGTGCCTCGTAAACTGCCCGGGGTCCATGAAATAAATGGCCGTAGAATTGCCAGGTCCGTAGCCACGCATACGCATGGCGACGACTTGCAACGGTCGTACAACATGGCGCAGGCCGCGCACGGACCCGACCTGCCAATAGTGCACCTTGGACACCCCCTGGCCACCTCTCACCAGTCCCCCAGCCCTCACCGAAGGCCCCCCACTGGCCAGCAGCACGGGTTACGCACGACTGTGGCAGCGCTGGACACAGTCTGCAACCGCCACGCCGGGTTCCCGACCGCTGAGACCACACGTCAACCGTGCGGTCAGGAACTCGGCCCATCCGGGGCGGAGAATCAGGGGAGGGCCTTCAGGTGACATCCTGAGGCCATTCCAATGGGGTGCAGCGGACGCCGCGATGACGCAGTTTTGGAGGGGGCGGAGCATGTGCAACCTGCGTAAAACAGGCGCCGCCCGCGATTCAGTCATAAAAATGGATTCTCTGCCAGATTGCCGATTATGAAATCGGCGTCGGGAAAAGGAGAATCCCGTCCATGTTATCCCAACTAACCAGCCACAGACCTTTCACCTCTGACTCTTGGTTCAAATCAGGCTATATTGATTTTGCAGTCAATCAGAATCCTGATTTGAAACGGCTTTGTGTAGTCTCAATCCCATTGCTATTTATTTGGAACAATCCTGTCCCTAATTAATAATGTCTGCGAGGAAGACTACAGGATAGTCGTGTGGGAATAGGATGAAAAAATACCTCTGAGGCAGAAGAGATATTTTGTCAAAGAGGCAACTTTCCACCATGAATTGTAAATATCTGGGGCGAAATTCTCCGTTATCGGCGGAAAGTCCGCCGATCGGCGCAAAAAACGGCGCAAATCCGACTTGCGTCATGTCGGAAAAATGGGTCGATAGTCTCCGGCCCGAAATGGGCTAGCAGCGACGTAACGGGATCCGCGCTTGCGCAGTGGTTCACGCCGTGCAGCGTCATATGCGCTGCACGGCGTGACGGGTCATAAATGCAACCGATAGCGTGCATTCATATACCTGCCTAACACTGTTGCCTTTTACCCCTGCCCCCCCCCCCCCCACAGGAGAAGCGCGCACACAAACAATAGGGAGCATGTGAGGACTGGAGGAGGGGCCGCTGATGAGAGGCCACTGACCGTACACGAGGAAAGGGCCCTGGAACTGGCTGGCGGACCTGAGGACCGGGAGGTTGCTGATGCAGAGGTCGGGGGCGTACTAGCGAGTGAGCCACCGACAGCCCGTCCCCATATCCCCCCTCCCCTATATCCCCCTCCCCCATATCACCTGATCACTGCCTGATGTCTAACTTCATTGCATGCTTCATTGTGTATCGCAGGACCAAACGTCCAGGCACCCATCCCCGCAGATGCAGACCGCCCGCATGATGCCCCTCGGAGACCACGGGAGACGGAGAGACCCGCACCCTCCAGCATGCGACGCCCGCAGGATGCCCCTCGGAGACCACGGGAGATGGAGAGACCCGGACCCTCCAGCATGCGACGCCCGCAGGATGCCCCTCGGAGACCACGGGAGACGGAGAGACCCGGACCCTCCAGCATGCGACGCCCGCAGGATGCCCCTCGCACACCACGGGAGACAGAGAGACCTGGAGCAACAGGGAGACGACACCCCCGTCACGTGCGGGAGCGACCACCCAGCGACGAGGGGGGCAGCCACAGGCCCCCGTCACATCCGAGCCAGGACACCACTACCCAGGACACCACTACCCAGGACACCACTACCCAGGACACCCCTACCCGGGACAGCATTACCCAGGAAGACGAAATACCGGACAGTGACTCAGAGTGGATGGGTGGAGACGAACCCCCACCCCAAAGTGCCATGGACTCAGAGTGGGACGAAGAGCACGACACAACGCCACTGCTGTCACCAACACCCTCCACCATCACAGAAACACTCACCACGGTTGGGCACTTTAGTGATGAGGCGTCTGGTACACTCACTGGTGTGCACAACACAGCCGTCCCGGTACAGCAGGTGGAGGTAGGAGCAGCAGAGGGACCGGGCGGTCGGAGGGCAGCCCAGCCCAAGCGAACATCTGCCGCCCAGATGGATCCCGGGTTCCTGCAGTTACCACACCCACACATAGATCTGATGCAACCACCGACCCGGAGACGAGCGAAGAGGGTGACGGGCGGCTTGCGGCGGCTGCAGTCGCAGGTGGAGGAGTCCACCCGCGTCCAGGAGCTGGGAGTGGTGCCGGTCATGCGTGCCACCCAGGCCGACACCGCACGGGTGGCGTCTGCGGTGGAGGCAATGGGTGCGACGGTGTCAGACATGGGGAACGGTTTGCGAGGCCTGGGGCCTTCCGTGCAGGCGGCGTCTGTGGCCCAGGAAATGGCTGCCCTCTCACAGGAGGCCATGAGCCAGTGCCAGCGCCAGATGGCAGAGGCGCTCAACGCCATAGCCCAGTCTCAGCAGGCCATGGCCCAGTTTCTGCAGGCCATGGCCCAGTCTCAGCAGGCCATGGCCCAGTCTCTGCAGGCCATCGCTGAGGGCATCGGCGCCAGTGGCCATGTGCGAGCCGGCGTCGCACTGTCACAGACAGGGTTTGCCAACCCCCTGGGCTCCATGGCTGCAAACCTGCAGACCCCTGTCGATACCAGCACGGGCTTCCAGGACTGGCAGCGCCAGATGTCGGGGGGGCGTCGGATGGCTAGTCCGTTCGCATCCCCCACCCATGAAGAGGCCTGGGGGCCATCGGGCATCCCGAGGGAGGAGGAGGTGGTGTGGTCCGTCCCGGCTCCCTCTGTAGGGGAGGTTCCGGTACACCGCGACACCTCGGACTCCCCCCCTTCCGTCCCAGGTGCATCGGGTGGGCAAGGGCAGGACAGGCTGGCAGCTCGCCATCCCATTCGCCCGGGCCGCATCCTGGCCCATCTCGGCCAGGACGCCCCAGGAAACGGCCGCCAAAGGAATCCAGTGTCAGAGGGCAGGAATCACAGGAGTCCACCTCCAGTTCTGCTGTACCGTCTGGGGAACCACGTAGACGTAGTCAAAGGGCCCGTAAGGCCAAACAATTAGACACTGAGTAAGTTGGCACGTGTGCAGGGCACAGATGAGTTTTAGGGGCTAGGGCACGTGCATGAACTCCTTTGGTTATTAAAGTCAATGTTACACCTACCGAAGCTGCCTTTGTGCTCTGTCCAAAGTGTGCGGGGGTGTCATGTACGTTGAGCGCAAGTGTGTGTGTGAGGGGTGGTCTTACCTCAGCCCCAGGTGAGTCTGCCCCCTTCCCCCTGGGCCGCCATCAACATCCCCCGGGCAGAGGACGGGACCGTGCGCTGCAGTGTCACAGCCGCATGCAGGGATGGTCCGAGTGGATGGTGGTACTGTGGCCATGGGTCAGACATAGTCCAACGATGTAGAGCCAGGAGCTCATCGCAGGGCGGGTTGTCATCATCCTCCATGGCCTGCGATAGACACGCGTCCACCCGCAACTGTGTGAGCCCGGCCTGTTGTGCCGCAGGTGGATCGGCAATGGGGGGAGGGGGGGGTGCATGCGGGTGGGGTGGGTGGGGTTGGGGAGGGGGGTGAGGGTGCTGGGTGGGTGGATGGGTGGGGGGTGTGGGTGGTCGGCTGTTGCCATGGTGTGCGGTCTGTGGCCATACTACCCGATTCCCACGCCCATCTAGTCAGTGAAGCGGGCGTCTATCAGTCTGTCCCGTGCCCGCTGGGCCAGCCGGTAACGGTGGACAGCCACCCGCCTGTGTCTACCCCATCTGCCCTGACCATTGCCCCCATCCCCCTCATCTGGGGAGGACTGTGCCTCTTCCTGCTGCTCCTCCACTCCGCCCTCCTCTGCCTGCGGCACATCGCCCCTCTGCTGGGCTATGTTGTGCAGGACGCAGCACACCACAATGATGCGGCCGACCCTATCTGACCGATACTGGAGGGCGCCCCCAGAGAGGTCCAGGCACCTGAAACGCATCTTCAGCACGCCAAAGCACCTCTCAATCACTCCCCTTGATTCTCCGCCTCATTGCGTGGCCTCCGTATAGGCGTCATCAGCCACGATCGCAATGGGTAGCCCCTGTCGCCCAGCAACCAGCCCCTCAGCCGGGGATGGCGTCCCTCGTACATGCCGGGGATGGATGACCGCGACAACACGAATGAGTCGTGTACACTGCCTGGGTGACGGGCGCAGACGTGCAGGATCATCATGCGGTGGTCGCAGACCACCTGTACGTTCATCGAATAGGTCCCCTTCCTATTAGTGAACACGGCCCTGTTATCTGCAGGTGGCCGCACGGCGACGTGCATCCCATCGATCGCGCCCTGGACCATGGGGAACCCGGCCACGGCAGAGAAGCCCACGGCCCGGGCACCTTGGCTGGCCCGGTCCACGGGGAAGCGGATGTAGCGGTGCGCCATGGCATACAGGGCATCTGTCACTGCCCGGATGCAGCAGTGCACCGATGTCTGCGATATGCCGGACAGGTCCCCACTCGGTGCCTGGAATGACCCCGTTGCATTAAAGTTCAGGGCCACCGTAACCTTGACGGACACGGGGAGAGGGTGTCCCCCGCCAGTGCCACGCGGTGACAGGTGTGCCAGCAGGTGGCAGATGTGTGCCACGGATTCCCGGCTCATCCGGAGTCTCCTCCTGCATTCCCGGTCCGTGAGGTCCTGGTATGACTGCCGGGGCCGGTACACACGGGGCGCCCTCGGGTGCCTCCGTTGCAGTGGGGCCGCGACGTCCTCCTCCCCCTCCTCGTCCTGTCGGTCAGGTGTCCCTCCAGCCTGGGCGGCTGCCGCCTGCCCCTCTGCGGCAGCCTGCGCCGCCTCTCTGGCACGCTCCTCCTCCTCCTCCTCATCCAGGGCAACATAGACATGAGCGGCTGCCACCACGGCGGCCAACATCGCTGGATGATCTGAAAACATGACGGCCTGGCGGGGGGGAGGGGAACGACGACATGTCATCATTGCCCATATCCCCTCCTCCCCCCAGCCAGGTGGCATGGACCGCATGGGTCCAACTGTTGGAGGCTGGCACCTGGCCAGGTGGACCAACTCACTTGCCCTCCCATCCCCCTCCTCGGCACGGACCCCCCCACAACCTCCACCCCAGCACGGACCCCCCCCAACCTCCACCCCGGCACGGACCACCCCCCCAACCTCCACTCCAGCACGGAACCCCTCCCCCAACCTCCACCCCAGCACGGACCCCCCCCCCCAACGTCCACCCCAGCATGGACCCCCCTCAACCTCCACCCCGGCACGGACCCCCCCCAACCTCACGCCGGCACGGACCCCCCCCCAACCTCCACCCCAGCACGGACCCCCCCCAACCTCCACCCCGGCACGGACCCCCCCCCCCAACCTCCACCCCAGCATGGACCCCCCCCCAACAACCTCCACCCCAGCACGGACCCCCCCCCCCAACCTCCACCCCAGCACGGACCCCCCCCCCAACCTCCACCCCGGCACGGAACCCCCCCCCCAACCTCCACCCCGGCACGGACCCCCCCCAACCTCCACCCCAGCACGGACCCCCCATCCACCTCCCTGGCACGGACCCCCTCCCAGCACTCCCCCGGAGCCCAGCCTACTCTAACCAGCCCCCCCCCCCCCCGCCGCACACACACACACACAACCCGAGACACACCTCTCCTCACGCATTCAGACTGCGGCCACGCCATTGCCTGCCCAGAGCCAACCCCCCAGGCCGTCACTCACCTCCACGCTGGTCGGCGTGAGCCTGGAGCACCGGGTCACGCCGATGAAAAGGAGGTTTAATTTACGTCGACGTGAACGGTCATCACGTCGACGGGAGTTCGGCCCATCCGGAAGGGAGAATATCGGCAGGCCGAAAATCGGCTGCCTTGCGCAGACCCGTGACATTCTCCGCGGCAGCGGCGACATTAACGCCCCGCCGACTTTTCTCCCTTCGGAGACTTCGGCGGGGGCGGGATTCACGGCGCCCAACTGCCATTCTCCAACCCTCTGGGGGGTCGGAGAATGACGCCCCCAGATTCCCCAGCAATAACATCCAACAGATTTATTTAATCTTGTTTTTGAACATAAGAGGAGTAGAATTTCCTTGACAATTCTTTGCAGTTTCTACTAGGTAATTGGGAAAGCCCTGTGGAAATTCTACCCCCAAATATCCTCAAGGCTTTACTTCAATCTTCAAATTTGTTGTGGCCAAACAAACCCAAAAAGAACATTTATTTGTGTTCTATCTGTAAGGAGCTAAATTCAATTTCATGAAAAGGGAACAATGCAAAGAAAAAAACACTGTGAATTAGTCTGATTACAAAGATATAAATAGTTAATTGGGGCACAAAATATCTTGTACAATAATGCTATGGATTTTCTGGTACAATATTGCCATAAAACTGATAAAGCAGCTTTTTATTTGTACTAAATTTATACAATTCGTACTTGACTATGTAACATTAACTTTTTTGGAAGGTATTTATTCAGCTGCTTATGATTGTACGATGTCTCAGACGTTTGCCAATGTTTTTTATTTCTCCAAATAAATTGTCCAGCCACTGGCTCACAAGATAATACACTCCATGGTGTGACACTAATTAAAAAGCCTTCACATATGATTTTTTTCATCTATACTGAATTTACTAATTTCACCCAAAGCAGCAATTCAGGAGCTACACTTGAGGGAGAGAGGTCAAGGGCTGAATTTTGGCTGAGGAAGCGGGGTTTGTGAGTGAGGTTCATTTATGGTCTACAAATCCACACACAACAGGAAGCCGACAAGGCTTTCAATTTTGGCAGAGGCGAGCATTTAATTGGTGAGGCCACAGGAGTGATGGCTAATAAATGGCCAGGGACACCGACAAAGAGCACCACTCTTGACCCAAGCTGGCAGCTGTGGCTGCCCTCTGTGAATGATATTGAAGAAGGATAGAATCTGCATTTTCAAATTGGCCAGGGCAGATGGAAAGCTTGAACCTGGGATAGAGTAAGGAAATATGAAGTGTGACAACATTTTTACTTGCTGTAGAAAAGGCTTTCATCAAAACTTTCACTTTTTGAAATCTCAAAACTAGTTTCTGATCCGACTGCTGTCAGGCTAGAGCAGTTCTCTTTACATAACTCCCAAAGCCGAGCAACCCCCACAAAAATCTCAGGACATTAGGTGAGCCTCAAGGAGCTCCTTAATTGCATAAATGTGTATATTTATTTTCCAAATATTTTCTATTATTTAAACAATTTTTGTCAAAGGGAGGGGAGCATGTAAAGAATTAGTTCTGTTTGTATTGCAAGTTTTAACCAGCGATGATATTTTAAAGCAAAATACTTTGTATTCAGTGCCCACATGAATTGTAACTACGGTTTTCATAATTAAAGCCATTACACCTTATTAACTTTCACCAGATTTGCCACACCCATTCGTTGTTAAAAGCATCAATTGCCAGGCAGCATGGTTAAAGGAGAGCAAATTATTTTTAAAATTGTTTTAAAATTTAAAATTGTTTTTATTCATTTCTGATTCCAGTAATTCCAGCGAAATTATTACATTCTATTTGCATAATCCCCAAACATGTTTACCTCAGTCCTTGTTTCATAATTTTCAAATGTCAATGCAATTATTCACTTTGTTACAAATATGTAATTGACAGGGCCATCTAGAGTTACACAATTTGCTTCATTAACCTTTTAATTTTTGTGGATCTTGGCAACAATGTTGAAGTAGGAGAAATTACAAAAATTGGATAATATAATCATGCCAAGTACTTTTTAGGTTAAATATTTCTACAATTTAACAGCAGTAAACATTTGTCATACCACAGTAATTGGAAGCTAGCCAAACATTCACATTGTGCGGATTGTGCATACAACTGGAGATATGTGCAAATTGTTTTCTCTTGCACCTGACTTGTGTGTCTTGCTTCTGGTTTGTATTATCCATTTGAAAATGCCTCCATTGCCGTCAGCATCTGTTTTGTTTCTTTGCCACATCTCGGAAGTATTCAAGTAAAAGTAGTGATGGCTTTTCACCCATTCTTATAGATAAAACCACTCATTTAATCTTTCCTGCATTACTCGCCGTGGATGCATCCAGGGGTGGCCTGGTGGGGGAGGAGAAGGGTCCGACCCGGGGGTGGGTCTCTGCTGTGGCCTGGACCGCGATCGGGGCCTACCGATCGGCGGGACGGCCTCTCGGGCTGGGGGCCTCTTTTGTTCCGCGCCGGTCCCTGTAGCCCTACGCCGTGTTGCGTCGGGGCTGGCGCGGAGAACATAAGAACTAGGAACAGGAGTAGGCCATCTGGCCCCTCGAGCCTGCTCCGCCATTTAATGAGATCATGGCTGATCTTTGTGGACTCAGCTCCACTCTCCGGCCCGTACACCATATCCACGAATCCCTTTATTCTTTAGAAAGGCATCTATCTTTTTCTTAAAAACGTTTAAAGAAGGAGCCTCAACTGCTTCACTGGGCAAGGAATTCCAGAGATTCACAACCCTTTGGGTGAAGATGTTCCTCCAACACTCCGTCCTAAATCTACCTCCCCTTATTTTGAGGCTATGCCCCCTAGTTCTGCTTTCCCCGACCAGTGGAAACAACCTGCCCGCATCTATCCTATCTATTCCCTTCATAATTTTATATGTCTCAATAAGATCCCCCCGCATACTTCTAAACTCCAATGAGTACAGTCCCAGTCTACTCAACCTCTCGTCATAATCTAATCCCCTCAACTCTGGGATCAACCTAGTGAATCTCCTCTGCACTCCCTCCAGTGCCAATATGTCCTTTCTCAGGTAAGGAGACCAAAACTGAACACAATACTCCAGATGCGGCCTCACCAACACCCTATACAATTGCAGCATAACCTCCCTAGTCTTGAACTCCATCCCTCTAGCAATAAAAGACAAAACTTGATTAGCCTTCTTAATCACCTGTTGCACCTGCACACCAACCTTTTGCGACTCGTGCACCAGCGCACCCAGGTCCCTCTGCACAGCAGCATGTTTTAACATCTTACCGTTTAAATAATAATCCATTCTGCTGTTATTCCTCCCAAAATGGATGGCCTCACACTTGGCAACATTGAATTCCATCTGCCAGACCCTAGCCCATTCACCTAACCTATCCAAATCCTTCTGCAGACTTCCGGTATCTTCTGCCCTTTTTGCTTTACCACTCAACTTAGTGTCGTCTGCAAACTTTGACACATTGCACTTGGTCCCCAACTCCAAATCGTCTATGTAAATTGTGAACAACTGCGGGCCCAACACTGATCCTTGAGGGACCCCACTAGTTACAGGTTGCCAACCAGAGAAACACCCATTTATCCCCACTCTGTGCTTTCTGTTAGTTAACCAATCCTCCACCCATGCTACCACTTTACCCTCAATGCCATGCATCTTTAGTTTATGCAGCAACCTTTTGTGTGGCACCTTGTCAAAAGCTTTCTGGAAATCCAGATATACCACATCCATTGGCTCCCCGTTATCTACTGCACTGGTAACGTCCTCAAAAAATTCTACCAAATTAGTCAGACACGACCTACCCTTTATGAACCCATGCTGCGTCTGCCCAATGGGACAATTTCCCTCCAGGTGCCCCGCTATTTCCTCCTTAATGATAGATTCCAGCATTTTCCCTACAACCGAAGTTAAGCTTACCAGCCTATAATTACCCGCTTTCTGCCGACCTCCTTTTTTAAACAGTGGTGTCACGTTTGCTACTTTCCAATCCTCTGGGACCACCCCAGTGTCTAGTGAATTGTGATAAATTATCACTAGTGCGTTTACAATTTCCCTAGCCATCTCTTTTAACACTCTGGGATGCATCCCATCAGGGCCAGGAGACTTGTCTACCTATAGCCCCATTAGCTTTCCCAATACTGCCTCCTTAGTGATTACAATCATCTCAAGGTCCTCACCTATCATATCCTTATTTCCATCAGTCACTGGCATGTTATTTGTGTCCTCCACTGTGAAGACTGACCCAAAAAACCTGTTCAGCTCCTCAGCCATTTCCCCGTCTCCTATTATTAAATCTCCCTTCTCATCTTCCAAAGGACCAATATTTACCTTAGCCACTCTTTTTTGTCTTATATATTTGTAGAAGCTTTTACTATCTGCTTTTATGTTCTGAGCCAATTTACTTTCATCGTCTATCTTACTCTTCTTTATGGCTTTTTTAGTAGCTTTCTGTTGTCCCCTAAAGACTTCCCAGTCCTCTAGTCTCCCACTAATTCTTGCCACTTTGTATGTTTTTTCCTTCAATTTGATACTCTCCCTCACCTCCTTAGATATCCACGGTCGATTTTTCCCCTTTCTACCGTCTTTCTTTTTTTTTTGTCAGTATGAACCTTTTCTGAACACTGTGAAAGATCGCACGGAAGGTTCTCCACTGTTCCTCAACTGCTTCACCATGAAGTCTTTGCTCCCAGTCTACCTTAGCTAGTTCTTCTCTCATCCCATTGTAATCGCCTTTGTTTAAGCACAAAACACTAGTGTTTGATTTTACCTTGTCATCCTCCAACTGTATTTTAAATTCCACCATATTGTGGTCGCTCCTTCCAAGAGGATCCCAAACTATGAGATCATTAATCAAGCCTGCCTCATTACACAGGACCAGATCTAGGACCGCTTGTTCCCTTGTAGGTTCCATTACATACTGTTCCAGGAAATTATCCCGGGCACATTCTATAAACTCCTCCTCAAGGCTACCTTTACCAACCTGGTTAAACCAATCGATATGCAGATTAAAATCTCCCATGATAACCGCTGTACCATTTCTACATGCATCCGTTATTTCTTTGCTTATTGCCTGCCCTACCATCCTGTTACTATTTGGTGGCCTATAGACTACTCCTATCAGTTACCTTTTTGCCTTACTATTCCTGATTTCCACCCAAATTGATTCAATCTTGTCCTCCATAGCACCAATATCATCCCTTACTATTGCCCGAATGCCATCCTTAAACAACAAAGCTACACCACCGCCCTTGCCGTCCATTCTATCCTTTCGTATAGTCTGATACCCTTGGATATTTAACTCCCAGTCGTGACCATCTTTTAACCATGTTTCAGTAATGGCCACTAGATCATAGTCATTCACGATGATTTGCGCCATCAACTCATTTACCTTATTTCGTATACTACGACATTCAGGTAAAGTACACTGATGCTGTTTTTAATGTCTTTGTTATGAATCCTAACACCTTGATCAGTAACTTTTCGCAATTTATTTTTCCTCTTACCCTTTCTCCTAATTTTCCTTGTCTTTGAACCCATATGTCTACATAATAACCTGTCACGTAACCTGCTGCCTTGATCTCCATTAACCATTATACTGTCCATAGCTTTACACTTCCCTTCCCTCCAACTTGCTAGTTTAAAGTCCTTGTGACCAACCTATTTATCCTATTCGCTAGAACACTGGTCCCAGAATGATTCAGGTGAAGACCGTCCCAACGGTACAGGTTCCTCCTGCCACTGTGGAGCCACTGTGCATGTGCGCATTGGCGCTGGTGCCACTGCGCATGCGCAGACCCGCGGCGCCCATCTGACGCCGGGGATGGGCAGCTGGAGCGGCGTGAGTCGCTCCAGTGCCTTGCTGGCCCCCTGTAGGGACCGGAATTTCTGCTCCTGGGGCATGTTGACTCTGTCGGGAAACGCTACGGCGTTTATGATGGCATCAACAATTAGCCTCAGGATCACAGAATCTCACCCATCTTTTCTACATGCACCCTGTCAAGACCCCTCAGGATCTTGTATGTTTCAATCAAGTCGTGCCTTACACTTCAAAGCTCCAGTGCTTACTAGCCTAGCCTGTCCAGCTTTCCCTCACAAGCCAACCACTCCATTCCAGCTATTAATCTAGTAAACCTTCTCTGAACTGCATTTACATCTTTCCTTTAATATGGAGACCAAGACTGTATCAGTACTCCCGATGTGGTCTTGCCAATGTCTTGTATAACTGAAACACAACCTCCCTACATTTCTGTTCAGTTTCCTTTGCAATAAACATTCTATTAACTTCAGCTAATTATTTTCAGCACATAGATGCAAACCTTGTGCAATTCACATATTAAGACACCCAGATCCCTCTGCATCGCAGAACTCTGCAATCTCTCACCATCTATTATTTCCCCTGCGAAAATGGACAATATGGCAGGTAAATAAGTAATATCAGAGATTCATCTTCCTTAAAGCCCTACATTAAGGCAAGTTGAGGAGAGGATGTAGCTACAAATTCTACACAGTTCATTGGAATAATTGGGCTTTACCTCCTCCATTCTTATATTGATAATATATTGATTGATCCAAAATATCAATCAGTATAATTCTTATCTGAGAATCATGAATTATCTTTACCAATCACAGCATTTGTTATTAAAAAACTTGTTCATTCTCCAATTTTATAGATCCATAAATTAATCCTTTCTAAGGATCAAAGGAGAGATTAAAGAAACTGAAAGAGCAACAAGGTTGATATTCGAGAGGGAAACTAAGGTGGTTGAATTAAAATGAACCAATTAAATGGAATGGTTTAGTCGTTCAATTGAAATGACTATTCAACACTGCTTTATTATAGTATCTACTTCTGAATGCATTGATGAAGCGTAATGCATAAGAAGTCTCTAGTCTTTCTCATTAGCAGCCCATAAATTTGTCAGGATCTTTCTGCATTCCAGTGAACCATAAAGGCCAATTTTATAAGCTGTCCACACAGTTGCCTCTTGGTTAATTCAATAATGGCTCCGAAAATATAAATCTATTATCATCATATCAGAATGGTTATCTCATGGAACAGATTGTTGGGAAGCTCACCTTAAGAATGAATCATAAGTAATTGAATAAAAGTCAATATTACTTTAGCCAAAGGTCTTTGTGTACTGTGCAGTGCCATGTGGTAATCTGTATTTTGAATGGGAGATCTCAGTTTTATGAATTGGCCCATTCAGTACTTAGTTCACCACGGGATATTGCAGGGAGGTTGAGCATGCACACACCACCCCTGAGGTGCCCGTGAATAATTGTCCTCAACTATGTAAATAACTACTTGCATAAATATATTGAAAAACAGTATGTTAAAACCTTTTGCTCTTTTTTCAGTACCCATTATTTTTTTTTCTAATTCAGGGACAATTTAGCATGGCTAATCCACCTACCCTGCACATCTTTTGGATTGTGAGGTTGAGACCCACCCAGACATGGGGAAACTGCTCAAACTCCACACGGACAGTGACCCAGGGCTGGGATCGAACCCTGGTCCTTGGTGCCGTGAGGCAGCAGTGCGAACCACTGTGCCACTATGCCGCTCTTTGTAGTAAGTTCTAATCTGGAGAAAAAATATAATAGACGAGAGTAGCATGCATTAAAAATTCACAAATGTATCTATAGTATAGGCACTGGCACCGTGCATCAGTAGCTTTAATTTTAATGCTTAAAATATACTCCCGGTTAGTTTTGCTTCACTGACTCAGAAGCCTGCTGTAATCAAATCTGACAAACATGTCTTCAGGGACTGTTTCCAGCAACCTGAATTTTATATTTAACATTCTACTTTTGATTGCTTGACAGCAGTGCCCGTCTTTCAAGAACGTACAGTCCAATGAACCAAATTACATAAATTGACTAGTACTAGAGAAGTCTTGCCTATCAAAGCTAAAATTAATATTTCAGCAATGTACAAGAAAGGTCTTTCTGCAGTTAGCAGTTTTGTCACATTCACAGAAAGAAACAGGATCGACATCCAATTCTTTGTGACTAGTTGCGATCCACCGTAGCTCTGCTATTTAAAGTAACTTGTGTTTAACTAACGTGATTATGCTATTTGATGAAGTAACAGGGAGGATTGATGAAGGTAATGCAGTTGATGTTATGTGCATTGACTTTCAAAGGACCTTTGATAAAGTACCACCTGATAGCAACATTGAAACTCAGGGTTTAAAGATGGTGGCATCTTGGTCAAAAAAATTGCTAAGAGGTAGAAAGCAAAAGGCAGTGGTGAACAGTTACTTTTGAAACTGGAACAAAGTAAACAGATGTTACCTCAAATGTCATTTTAGGTGCATTGCTATTTTGAAGATTTATAATATTTTATTATATGAGACTTAACGTCAAAGTTTGTAAATCACACAAAACTCAAATATAGGAAAATGAGAAGGATGGCACTGAAATGGGCAGGCACTTGAAACATGCAATTTCAGCACAGACAAGTGTGAAATAATGCTTGTTCAGAGGAAGAATGAGGAAAGATAGTTAAACTAAATTATATAATTTCAAGGACATATAGGTGTACAAAAAACAGTATTGTACATACATAAACCTTAAAGTTGGCGTACTGCAACAGCGACTGCTTGAATATGAATGTATATGAATGTGACTATGAAGGGCTGTCAAGCCCTTTGAGATGTTCCACAGTCATCATAGACACTAAATAAATGCCAACCAGTTTTTCATGGGTCTTGGGGAAGGCTGTTTAAAAATAAACATCTTGGTTTTACAAACAGGCAAAGAGTTTTAAGCAAAGAAGTTGTGCTAATTTTTTATCAATAACTAGTTGGACCCTAACAGAAGTATTGTGTGCAGTTCTGGGGAGCAAAAGTTAGGAAGGGTGTATAGGTCTTCGAGTGGGTGAAGAAGGGATGTGGAACTCCGCTTACAGTAGTGAGACTAGAAAAGCTGTGCCTGTTCTCATTCAAACAGCAAAGATGAAGGAAAATATTAATAAAGATATTCAAAATCTTTAAGATTTTTGATAAAATAAAGAAGAAACCTTTTCCACTGGAAGAAGGAGTGGCCAACGGAAATCATAGACTTAAGGTCATTGGTAAAAGAAGCAGGGGTGAGATGAGGTGTTTTTTAATGCAAGATGCGATGACCTAGAATGTACTCCTGAAAGCAGATTCAATACTGACTTCCAAAAATGAATTGGATAAATATTTGAAGAGAAAAAATGCAAAGTTTCAAGCCTTTGGGGAAATAGCAGGATAATATGAGTAAAAGGGAACCAAAGGACTAGCATCGGCTTGATGGACCCAATAGCCACCTTCTGTGCTGTGTCTTTCAAAGATTCAATAAAAAAACACTGCAATAATATTGCATTCAATAGTCAATTTATTCATGGAATGTGGGAGTCACAGGCTGGACCAACATTCTTGCCCATTGATAATTGCCCTTGAACTGAATAGCATTTTAAGAGGGCATTTGCGTCAACCACATTGCTGTGGCTCTGGAGTCACATGTGGGCCAGACCAAGTAAGGATGGAAAATTACCTTCCCTAAAAGATATGAGTGAGCAAGGTGGGTTTTTAACAATGATCAATGATAGTTTAATGGTCACCATTACTGACACTAGCTTTATATTCCAGATTTATTAATTAAACTTAAACTCCACGAGCTGCCCTGGTGAGATTTGAACTTGCCCCCCCCCTTATTACTGTAGTAATAAAAGTCAACCACAGTCATTTCCAGTAAGTAATAGTCACAATGTGATTTGTCGTTCAAATAATAATAATAATCTTTATTGTCACAAGTAGACTTACATTAATACTGCAATGAAGTTACTGTGAAAAGCCCTTATGTTCGGGTACACGGAGGGAGATTTCAGAATGTCCAAATTACGTAACAGCACGTCTTTCAGGACTTCTGGGAGGAAACTGAAGCACCCGGAGGAAACCCATGCACACACGGGGAGAAAGTGCAGACTCCACACAGACAGTGACCCAAGCCGGGAATTGAACCTGGGATCCTGGGAACCTGGGACCCTGGAGCTGTGAATCAATAGTGCTACCCACTGTGCTACTGTGCTGACCACATTTGAATAAATAAATCAAAACCTAAGTGTAGAAAATGTTTTGAGCATTTACTTGCTGATACTCATTTTAATAGTATTTATACAATTACAATTAAATTGAAAATGGTATGTATTGTCATTCTCTCCCAATCTGCGTGGGTTTCTTCCGGGTGTTCCAGTTTCCTCCCACAGTCCAAAGATGTGCAGGTTAGGTGGATTGGCCATGCTAAATTGCCCCTTCGAGTCCAAAAGATTAGGTTGGGTTATGGGGATAAAGTGGAGACTTGGGCTTAGTGAGGGTGCCCTTTCAGAGGGTTGGTGCAGGTTCTGTGGGCCGAATGGCCTCCTTCTGCACTGTAGGGATTCTATGTGGGTTATTGTATTTGTGCGCAATGTCTCTTTAAGATCCAAGTCAGGTGACATGTGTGACATCATCGACTATTTTGCGGGTTTTTTGGGAATCTAGTACTGTACAGTGAAGATCTATTTGATAAACGTCTGCCAATCTTGCTTCAATCCCTCGTGGATCTGCAAGCCAGTTTCTTTTGAACTGTTGATCTAAAGATACAGCAGTTTACAAAAACAAAACTGATAATAAGTACGGATCAGAAGAAAGAAAAACATTATTCAAAAATCATTGCACTGGAGCAGCTTCAACATACCAATCGATCAACTGATTAACAGAAGGTCAAAAATCACTGGCATTAGAACTGGTAAGATTTGGGGGAAAATATTCAAAGGAAGGGCCTGTACCGATTTTAAACCAGCAATCTGCGGAGTCAGGCTGTAGGGCTTGCCACGTGCAGTATAGTCAGACTGAGGTAGAGTGAGACAGAGAACAAAAGATTACCATAACTTGAATGCAAGTTTAAACTGTTGCAAGTAAAATCTGATGACAGTTAAAGCTGTTACAAATTGGTAATCCATCTTGAAGAAACTAGACCCTGAATTAAGCAAAGGGGGAGAGCATTCCAAAACCATTAAAAATAGCTTGAAATTTTGGCGCTCTGGGGTCTCTTGACGAGGACTCAGAAAACTGGAAGTCATATTCAGGGAGATTCCATTATTACATTCAAGCCAACAAAATTTCAGAAGAAATAAAGGTCCCTGTATTGTTAAGTACAATCGGAAGCAAAACTTTCACTTTGCTAAGAAGCTTAGTTTAGCCAGAAATCACCGCAAGAACTGGGGAAAGATTAGAAAATCATTATTCGCCAAAGTCCTTGATTATTGTGGAGAGGTTTTGTTTTCATCGAAGAAATCAGAAGTAAAAATATTGTGCCGTTCATCGCAACCCTCAAGCAACTTTGCAGAGTTTGCTAAAAAAAAGGACGCCATTATGAACGCTCCAAGACCGGCGAACATCACTCAACTTAAGTCATTCCTAGGTTTAATCAATGACGATGGAAAATTCATCCAAGATCTGACAACCCTCTTGAAACAGTCACATACTTTGTTGTGCACAAAACAGGCATGACAATGGACACCAGAATGCAAAAAGGAGATGTGCTGTCATATGCATTACCATCAGTGGAAGAAAGACGAATAGCATTTGAATCTCGTACGCTAACAAGTGCAGAATCTAATTACACTTAGTTGAAGAAGGACCACTGAGTATCATATTTGGTGCACGGAAATTCCACCAATACCTGTATGGTCATCACTTCACATTGCTGATGGACCACAGACCCTTAATATCTATTTTGGGCCACACAAAGGAGTCCCTTTATTGGCTCCAAATAGGTCTCCAACGATGGTCATTAATCTTATCGGTACATTTGTACAAAATCGAATACTGTCAATCGAAAATCACACGAATGCAAATGTAGCATCGCGCTTACCTTTACCAACTGGTCAAATACACCAAGTCATGATAATATTTTTTACTATTCAGAGATTGAAAACGTTAAGTGACTGCAGCTCAAATTGAAAAACATACCAGAAATAATTATGTTATGGGGAAGGTACTGGAAGTGGTATTAAAGAGGAGAAAGACAGGAAAAAATCCTGAGACAAAACCATACATTTTCAGGAGAGTCAAATTAACAGCAAAGGGCACATGTCTGTTGTGGGGGATGGGAGAATTATTCCACTAAATTTCTGACAAGGTTTGCAGCCTTTACACAAAGGACACCCAGGCATAGTGTGAATGACGAAACCAGCACAAAGTTACTTCTAGTGGCCATGGATTGATGCACAGACAGTAGAAAAAGCAGGACTGTGCCAGTCATGCCCATAGGTAAGGAACACACCACTGTTGTCCCCATTGCAGCCACAGGAGTGGTCTAAAATGCCATGGCAACATCTGCACATTGTTGCCAATTGTCGCTTATGATCTGCTCTACTTTTCCAAATGTCGCAAAAATCTAGTTGAATTTCTCAATGGTTTGTTATTCCACAGTCAACTTAATTATGACCACCTCAGGCCACTTTGAGTGTGCAGCTAGTGACTATGAACATGTGCCCATCAATTGGACCAGCAACGACAATGTGCAGATGTTGCTAAGGCATTTTAGGTCGAATCGAAGGGCATATATTCACAGCCATTAGCTGCACACTCAAAGTGGCCAGAGGTGGTCGTAAGGAAGTGAACCATTGAGAAATTCAACAGATCTTTGTGACATTTGGAAAACCAGAGCAGATCATGAGCGACAATTGGCAACAACCTTCAGCCTAAGAATTCAAAGACTACTTGAAGATGTTTGGAGTTCAACATATTAAATCAGCATCTTACCACCCATCCATGAATTGTTTAACTGAAATGTTTGCTCTGTCCTTGAAACATGTACTGAAGGCTTCAAAAGACCAAGGTTCACTTCAGCGCCGTGTTTCTAGCAACATACCAAAATAAGACACATGCAACTTCACAAAGATCACCAACTTTGCTATTAAAGAAAATGAAGCTGAAGTCCACCTTTGATTTACTCTTGCCAGAGGAGACATCTGGCACAGTATAGTGAAACCAACAGTCATAGGTTTTGAGATAAGAAAATAACTCAAGGAAATGCTAGCTTCAACAAAGAGAACCACTGTGAGCGTGCAGCAACACCGCTAGTGAGAAGTAGGTCCCTGTGACAGTATTGGCTCAGACTGGTCCAATGGTCCAAACGATAGACTAACTTGTGTGGCAATGCTGTGTGGATCAATTATTTTGAACACACAGTTGTTTGCCAGTGCCTGGATTACCTCAAGACCTAACGATCTCCATTCCATCTGACTGTAACTTTGCATTCATCTACAGAAGAAGAGATTGCATCAAAAGTACCTGCGCCTACTAGTCATCCCCCAGAAAAAGAGACTGTAACACCTTCGAGGGTAGAGCCATCTACTGGAGAACCTGAAAATACATCTGAGGTTGAGAATGACAAATTCTCGGAAGTGTGCAGGAAACCAGTGAGAAGTAGACATTGATCTGATCATCTATCTTATTTTTAAAAAGATTTAGAGTACCCACTTCATTTTTTCCAATTAAGGGGCAATTTAGCGTGGTCAATCGATCTGCCCTGCACATCTTTGGGTTGTGGGGGCGAAACCCACGCAAACACGGAGAGAATGCGGAAACTCCACATGGACAGTGACCCAGAGCCGGGATCGAACCTGGGACCTCGACGCTGTGAGGCAGCAATACTAACCACTGCACCACAGTACTGCCCTGATCATCTTTCTTATTGACTGTGTAATTACAATGTAATAATACGATGCCTGCACTTGTATACAGATGTAAATTACTTTGTTAATATCCTAGTTATTAGTTGTGATGGACCTTAGAGGTAATGGGGAGGGATATTATGTATTTGGATTATTGTTGTTAAGATTTGAGTCATGTAATATGCGTCATGTCATCAGCTACTTTGCAGGCTTTCGGGGAGTTCAGTGCTAAACCTTGTACAGTAAAGACCTATTCAATAAACCGCTGGTAATCTTATTTCAAACTCATGTGGTTCTGCAACTCTATTTCTTTTGGACTGTTCGTCAAAAGATACAACAGAAAAGTTACATTTCCATGATTATACTTTTGTCCTAAAGTGTTTTGGGCTTCGGCCCTTGAAAAACTGGGGTGTACTTATACTCAAGATCTATGAAAAGCTATATTTCTCATGGCCAACAGTCATGGGGGTCAATGTTTACATGAGAATTGAGGCATGTTTCTTGCCAACTAAAATAGGCATTAGTGAAGGCCCATAATAAAGCTATTGCCTGCTCTTTGCCGAGCAGATACGAGTCCAGCTAGACCAAAGAAAAATTAATAATGTAGAGAAAGATTATGTTGATTAAAAAGAAACACTTTTTCTCGAATTCCTCAATGCTGATGGTTTCTCCATTTCAATTCCATGCTTGGCTCTCTTGTACTTCAGAATGCAGAAATCACATGCAAAAATGTTATTAACACCCAAGAAGAATAATGTAACAATGGTATTAATCACTGACAGAAACGATGTTGTTCTTCAGGGTGGCCGCTGCCAGAATTCTAAAAGGAACACACACAAGTGAAAGAGATTAAGTATTTCCTCTGCTGCAAATGAGAAGAAATCCTTCAATGTCTCTTTCTGGCAGAGTTGCCTACATCAATAGGGTGTTGTAAAATTATTCCACTGATCATTCGCCTCAGTCATAAATATGGGCAGATGCCAGCTTTCTGAACTAAGAGTGAGTGAGACAGGATCCTTAAGCTGCTGTAACTCCGTCACTAAAATCTCACTCTCCACCCCAGGGACAGCGTATATTCCTTGGCCTTCTTTATGCCAAGCAAAAAAATAAAAGCAACTAAACGGATCCTCCTTTGTCACTTGGCGGTCTGAGTTTCACTTCTAATTAGCAGAATGTTTGACGTATGAAATTATTTCAGAACTAGGACAAACAATCCATGATTGTGCTAACATAACATTAGGCATTAGAATTAGTCATCACAAAATAGATTGTTTTTGCACCAGACATCACTAACAGTGACATTTTTACTGGTGCAGTTTTATTTGACTTTTCCTGGACCATTGTCCATACACCAACACCCAGCATGTACACTGGTCAATCTTTCCCACACAGCCGTGCAGGAAATTAATTGATGCATTTGTTTCTTGGGATGCTGGGACATGGGATCCAAAGTTAGCATATCCCAGAGGTAGGTCATAAAGTCAATCATTTAGAATCTGAATTTTAAAAACTGCAGTGTAAAAGTGACTTAATAATGGACCGTCATCTAAAACATAATTTAGCATTTGGTGGTCATTGATGATTCTGTTCAGTAAATGTTCTTGAGGTTGCCTACCTGCACAGATACAGGAAAGAGGAGCACCTGGCTATTTGATCTGCTCTTCCTGGGTCTTACTGTATTTCAGAAAGAACAAAGACTATAAAATGAATTCATGCAAAGTTTGAATAATGTCAGGAGTCCATTGATTCTGATCAGCTGCTTTGAAGCTGTATTCTACTCTGTTCACTAATTTTAGTAACAAACTTGCTTTGATTAACCAAACGCAGGAGAAACTGTTAATTATTACATTATGTTTTGCACTTTTGCAAGTGTTTCTACCCTTTTCCTAATGAGTTAGCATAACCAGTGATAATTTATGGAAAGGGGATGATTAAACCTTTTGGGGAGTTATATAAAGCAATTCATGAAAATTCTTTTGAAATTAACCAGCTGTGGAGGATATTTCAAAAATGGGCATTTAACTTGCTGTGTTGTGAACAAATATTTCAAGTCTCTCACAGTTTAGCAGGAGAGCTATCAATGCACG
This sequence comes from Scyliorhinus torazame, assembly GCF_047496885.1. Taxonomy (NCBI): domain Eukaryota; kingdom Metazoa; phylum Chordata; class Chondrichthyes; order Carcharhiniformes; family Scyliorhinidae; genus Scyliorhinus; species Scyliorhinus torazame. The sequence continues at coordinate 91,370,690 of NC_092714.1, read as the reverse complement.
CTAGGTCAGTTGATGTAGAACAAATATGGAAGATCTGAATTGGTTCCACCTCTTACTGCTGTGGGGAAATGTATGCCATCTTCCTGGAGGTTCTGTCAATCTTTTGCCAAAGTTATGCCAGGACACTAATAGAAATCTAGAGGAATTTCCAGTACATTTTCCTGGTAAATCTAACTCACCTAATATACCTTGAGGGGATACAAAGGAAATTTACCAAAATAGTTACAGGGGCGAGAGATTGTATCGATTTTAGACTGAAGGAGATGGGTTTGTACACCCCGAAACAAAAGAGGGGAGATTTAACAGAAGTGTACAAGATTATGGCAAGTTTAGATAAGATAGGTGTGGTGATGTGCATCACTGTAAATACATGTAAGCTAGACAGACACTAGAGGGAGCACCAGAAACAACACACACACACACTCAACCAATAGATAAGTTAGATAGGAGGCGACCAATGGACATTCACGATACACAAGGAGGTGACACGACCACAGGGGGGCATTACACCAACCCATACATAAAGGACACCACACACATGATCAGCCCTTTTGGCAAGTGGAGACAGTCAGTGAGGAGAGGCACAGGGTTGATTCATTATCACACCCACCACGTGGAAGACAGCAGCTGGTTAGTCAGTTTAGGTAGCTACAATAGGATTAGCAGTAGTGTCGATCTCAAGTTATAAAAGTGTACATAGTGTAAATGAGTTGAAGTTATTTACACGTCTCGACCTTCCTTGACAAATGCAACACAAGGAAGCCGCTTATGTTACAAAGGAAGCATAAGAAAACAATAGGCAAAGAAAAGCTCTTCCCCTTAGCTGATTGATACAAGGACTAGGGTACACAGATTTAAAATTTTGGGCAAGAAATGCAGGGGATTTGAGGGAGAACCTTTTTATGTTGGCCAGGTAGGATTTGTCCTTTCTCTTATGTACAGGACGTAAGAGAGCAATTTTCCACATTGCCAGATAGATGCCAGTGTTGCAGCTGGACTGGAACAGTTTGGTGAGGACCCTGGCAGGCTCTGGAGCACCAAGTCTTCAGGACTATTCCAGAATGTTGTCAGGGCCCATAGCCTTTGCAGTATTCAGTACCTTCAACCATTTCTTGATATCATGTGGAGTAATTACTTTATGCAATGGTTTAAAACGGGTCACTGTTCACCAGCAGCCCATTTTCCATCTTTCCTGAATTCTGATTCCACTAACTTCAATGGAAATAAACAGGTGTGCTGTAAACTGGGTTACTGACTCGCTTTTATCTATTTCACACTATTGCACAGCCAAAATTACTCACTCTGTAAACACACGAAGGAAAATGAACAGTTTTATAAAAACAAAGAGCCACTCATTTTCAGTTTTCACACAATAATGGAGCCATTGATTGAAACATTAAAGTAAAATCAGATAATGCAATTTAATTAAATGATTAATGTAAAGTCATGATGTTTTTGTTATGGTTCCGATGCCTGAAACTTGCTTCTGAAACTGTTTTCTGACTCACCATGAGCAACACCATTAGAGATCAGCTATTCTGTAATCGAAATAATTATGAAGTGGCAGTACAGATGCTAACTTTTACAGTTTGTCAACACAAACATCATGTGCTGACAAAATGGTTCTAAGTTTTGTCACGGACAGGTGGGGGGTTAATTTAAACAGCCCTGCTTTCTTCTCTCACTGTGGTGGTGTTTTTTGATTTCCCCTTTTAAAAGTAATGGCTTATTTTCCCCAAACCTTAAATTTGGAGTGTTCCAATCCTCTATAAATAACTTTCACAGGAAACTAATGATAAGATCAAATAATAGGTGTTGGTTTATTACACACACACAAAAAATGCTGAGAAGGGTTTTGCAATGTATGTCCCTTTTTCACTTAATAAAAGGGGATAAGAGAAAGGGAATGGGTTCAGTTCAAGAACACAGTAAAAATACAAATTAGGGTTTTACATGTGGCAGAGCATAGAATTAAAAGTATGATGGAATATTCCTTCAGAGAGGTGGTTGACTGTTGCAGGGTAATCTCTCATTCTAGAAGTGAGACTTCCATGGAGAAAGCACATAGAATTGAAATGGCTTGAAGGGACCAGTTCCGATGTGCCAGCAGTTCACAGTGTACATGAGAGTCAGAACTTCCTCTGCTGCTACCTGTTTGATGATAAGATGGTACAGTAAGAAGTTTTACAACACCAGGTGTTTTTGAAAAGTCACCACTATTCTTAGAAGTCCCCCTATACCAAAAAGGGCCGACATTCTAAATGGTGAACAGGGATTCTCACTCCCCGACTTCGATACAGGCTTCAGTGGGAGCTATTCAGGTCAAACTTTATTTTCAAGTTATCCCCGGGTATAACCCGAAGATTTTATCTACTTACCACTTAGTAGCATCGATCCTGGTCCCGCATTGCTAAGTAAGTAAAGTAGACTAATAACCACTGTTTCAGGTTAAAACTTTTAAGTTATTTTATTATAATTTTTTTTTCTCTTTTTAAAAGATGCAATCACTGTCTTTACAGAAAAGTAAAAAGACCTTGCTTCTGGATCCTTCTGGTTGGTTGAAGGGACCTTCAGGCCCAACTTGACAATCAATCTTCTTTAAAGTCTGGTCTTCTTTAGATGTATTCGCTGGTTAGCTCAGTTGCTGTATCCTATCTTTCCCATGTACAGAGCTGTGAGAGCTATCTCTGAGCTGACTCTGGCTCCTCTTTAAATTCTAGTCTTCCTTCGACGTATTTAGCTATTTTAGCTCGGCTGCTCTGCCCTGTCTCTTTCCCATGACCGAGCTGACTGTAATCTGACTCTGTTTCTCCCCTCTCTCTCTCTCTCTCTCTCTCTGAGTTCTGCTTCTGGTTCTGCTTCTGCCTGCTATCCCCTTTCTTCGGGTTTATATTCTCTTTCTAACAGTTAGGTTTTTATGACATTATTGTGAAGTAACTCTTATTTTCTTTGATTGTAAAAAGTATCTTTGATCTGAACCTTTTAATCCAACTAAGTATTCATTTTGACATGACTCCATCTCATAGATCTGATTACATTGTTTACTTTGTGATGTTCAAAATGCTTTGACTTCAAGAGGTGTTACTTTTAATTCCTGTCATTTCTATAGTTTTATTTTCCAATTGTGTCCACAGCTCATAATTTTGACTTTGATTTTGGCTTTGAATTATGTTTCTCGTAGACTGATAGTCTCCAGTTTTCTTTAATTTACCTAGTATTAGCAAATTTTCACACCTAAAATTCTCACCAAATTCAACTGAACCTCATCCATTCTTTTCCAGATCCTTACTAAGATAATTACTTTCAATGAAGGTGTGAGCCATTGTTTTTGGCTTCATTCAAAATCCTGTTTGTCTTGTTTGCTAAGCATTTTACAATTCTTCCCTGGCAGCTGCTGTTAACTCTTTGTGGGATCTTTCCCTGTATCCTCTCATGTTTCTCTCAGACCAGATATTGCCAGACTTCCATGTTTCAAATGACACATCTTTCCATATTTTCAATAACACCCTGTCTTGACATTTGAAACATAACTATATCTTTTGGTCAATTATCCCCCCATCTAATTGTATTGACTAACATTTATCCCCGATCTTTCTCATTTGTATGTATGTTTTGTGATTTTAAATTGTGCACCGAAATCAGTTCGTAAATGGATCCATATCACAGACCAGTGTCTTTTTACATTCTTTCCTCAAGTCCAATTACTGTGAACCATAGCCTCTGCCGCTCAGGAAGGTAACACAATAGCTATATACGTGTGCCACTACCTCCAAAGCATTTTACTTCCTTGGGGTAGCAGCACCGTAGAAGCTTCATCATGTCCCTTAGAAACAACACACAACTCAGTCCATCAGTAACCAAAAATGTCTTTTGTCCATCACTGGCTGTTTAGTGTCCCCTTTTTCCGTCATCCAAATTGCTTTCCGTTTCTCATTGGAATGGCAAATTATGATATCATGTACCACCCCTTGATTCCCTCGCTTCATTAATTTAAAAGGTTCAATCAATCCTGCTTCTATCCCTGACTTCTCCACATTAATGTCTAACATTGTCCTGAACCATGTATGTCTGCCAACCCCTGATGTATATGAGAGAATATCTTTCTGATGAACCTCCTTCAAATCCCTTTAGTCTGTTATCATTTCCCTTACAACATGCAAGTGTATATTTTCCATTACAACATTTGCAATATAATATGCCGACAATATTCACAAAACCACATCGAACTGTCACTTTTTCCAAATAAATTCTCCTTATTGTTAAATACATAGTTTAAAAAAATTAATACATTACTCATTATCTAACCACACAAATAGACCGTGTGTTACAACTTTACATATTTGCAACTGTTATCACAATTTCAATACAAAAATAAAGTACAATATCGACACATTCCTTCGTGGCTTTGGAACCAATAGTCATTATATACTAAATATGGCATGTAAACAACATCAATATTATTTGTGATGTTCTCTGCAGTTAAATCAAGAAAACACACTAAACTACCACTATTCCCCCCTCTATTAAAACATTCACACAGTTTAGAAATGCTGATCAAGTTCTTGAACAGCACACATACCCCCATTCTCATACATACATAACAGTGCCTACTAATTTACATGATATTTCTTCTTTAATAATTATTACAGCTCTTCAATGCAATATTGTTTGCTGCATTGGTAATAATTTTCCAGCCGTGGCATCAAGATACAAAAATTCTTAAACCACTGTCATTTATCATATTGGGGTTCCTCGTCACTCGCTGCTGTCTGCCGAGACCCTTAATAACTCCACCACATAGTACATACCCCATGGAGACCGCAGATCATCCGTCAGCTGATGTCCAATTAGAGATGTCTGACCGGAGGTTTCACTGTTCAGTAATAATTTGATATTTTGATTTGTTTCTAACCTGTAAAGTTTTCCTCCGGGGTCTGTCATTTAATTCCCTCAAATATGTAACCAATTGTATCATTAGTTTCCCCCCAATCCTGTCTAAAACATTCTTCTCTGGAGTGTAGTTCTCTTCCTTCTTGTGAACTGGTTTGTCTGTTATTTACTTTTTCCATCTGAAAAATCAAATGAACAGGTCAAGGGTGGAGAGGGCCCTATTCTTTAATTTGTACTTTCTATCTTCGTTTGGATTCCAGAAGAGCCCTCTCCAGGACTTCCGGATTTATTTTGCTACCATTTCTTTCCTTTTTTGGGGAACTGGTTTATTTTCCTTATCCTTCATATCCTTCATACAATTAAAGCCTGTTAAGCCTCCTCCTATCATTGCACCCCTGAGTGAGATTCGAAGAATCTCAAACTCTTCCTCTTTTGCTCACTCGGATCCAATCATTGAAACCTTATCCTGATACATTCCTGATATTGCTACTGCATTTACTTTAATTACATTATTTTGAATACGGCCGGATTTTTATGAAGGTAAGTTCCAAACATGACATTTTAACTTCATCATCTGTCGTATCAATGCTGCTAACGGGTTTTAATTCACTGTCTTCCCACCAACCGGGTCATGTGTTTTAATTGTGATATAATTTATTTTGCTCCAGACACCATGCTTCTCTAATTCAACTGTATGTTCACCCAGATTCTGAACAATCTTGTCTTTACATTTTACAGCTTCACTGATTATTTTTCCTGCAGTCTTAGTTGGTAGCTTCACCCAAACTTCCACTCTATTATCAATTGTTATAATATCTTAATTATTCCTGCATCAATTTTTATCAAATCTTTCCCTGCCATCAGATTCTCTTTTCCTTATACTGTAAGTCATTCTCTTAATTTAACTGTTGGTCCAATATCTTTATTCTCTAAAGCTCCTTCTTCAATGTATTTAACATTCTAAACATCATTATTTTTGCTGGTGACTTTCTTGTGCTCATCAGGCACTAGGACCCTGCAGACCTATGCAGTGTCAATTTCAATGCTCAGTTTCAAAGCCTGCAAGCAGCTGACTGTTGCCCAGTACAAACTCTTTATCCATTTATTCTAAGACTAATTTAGTTCTGAACATACTGATTTACCTCATAATACTGATCACATTTCTACCTGCCATTTATAACTTCAAATTGATGTGAAACTCGGTTTTGCAAAATACAACATTTTTAAAAAATACAAACACCAAAGGAAAGTCACGATTCCTTATTAGACATACACACACTCATTCATCCACTCAGATCTTGGATCTCTACTTTGTAAGGTTTCACAAATCCCTATTAAACACACAGTCATGTTTATCCACTGAGATCTTGGACCTCTATTCAGTAGGGTTTTAGTTACTTTTAACAAAAATTGAGACCCCTCCATGCTGATAAAGTTTCACTTATGCAGGAGTTTTTTGCCTCTGTTAATTTCTTCCACTCCCGTTTCATTGCTTCAACTCTCTTGACCGTGTTTCAGAGCAAGAGGATTATTCTAATTGCCATTTTTCAGAATTCTAAGTTCTGTGCCTGGTTGTCCTTTTCAGTTGCAATCTGAAATTAAAGATAAGTACCATTTCTGGGCCCTATCCAAGGCTAACTAAGGCACTATCTTCCTGTTTTTGTCAAGGGTCGATTGGTTATTGGTCTCTAAAGATTCTAGGCTTCCCCTATTTTTCTAGGCTTTAATCTCACAATCTGCCTTACTCAAAGGATGATTTATGTTTTGGCCTCCTTTTACCAGTAATGGATGCAAGATTTTTAGTGCTGTCACCAAGATGTCTTGCAGACTTTTTCTCAGGGTCAGCATCTTCTAGTCTGCTGATTTTACACACCCAACCTGAGCATCAGTCCCCTCGATCTACAGAATATCCTTACAAAAGTCAATCACACATGACTTTCCAGACTCAACTCGGCAGGTAAAGTCTGACTCACACATAGACCAGAAACTTCTAATATCCTAGCCTTTGTGCCGGTTAGAAACTTCTAATATTCCAACCATTTCTTGGGAACTAGAAACTTAGAATATTCTAGCCTCCACTCTAACCCCCATTCTGCTCAACTAGAAACTTCTAATATTCTAGCCTCGCTTTACCTAGAAACTTCTAATATTCTAGACTGCACGCTGGAGGCCATGGAGAAAGCAAAACAACCGGCTGGGCGTAATTAACATGGTTTTAATAAACCGTTGGGCGGCATGTTTTTGAAAACTCACCACTATTCTTAGAAGTCCCCCTATACCAAAAAGGGCCAACATTCTAAATGGTGAACAGGGATTCACATTCCCCGACTCCGATACAGGCTTCAGTGGGAGCTATTCAGGTCAAACTATATTTTCAAGTTATCCCCCGGTATAACCCATACCTTCACCGAAGATTTCATCTACTTACCACTTAGTAGCATCGATCCTGGGTCCCGCATTGCTAAGTAAGTAAAGTAGACTAATAACCGCTGTTTCAGGTTAAAACTTTTAAGTTCTTTCATTATTATTTTTTTTTCTCGTTTTAAAAGATGCAATCACTGTCTTTACAGAAAAGTAAAAAGATCTTGCTTCTGGATCCTTCTGGTTGGTTGAAGGGACCTTCAGGCTCAACTTAACAATCAATCTTCTTTAAAGTCTGGTCTTCTTTAGATGTATTCGCTGGTTAGCTCAGTTGCTGTGTCTTATGTTTCCCATGTACAGAGCTGTGAGAGCTATCTCTGAGCTGACTCTGAGCTGACTCTGGCTCCTCTTTAAATTCTAGTCTTCCTTCGATGTATTTAGCTATTTTAGCTCGGCTGCTCTGCCCTGTCTCTTTCCCATAACCGAGCTGACTGTAATCTGACTCTGCTTCTCCCCTCTCTCTCTCTCTCTCTGAGTTCTGCTTCTGGTTCTGCTTCTGCCTGCTAGCCCCTTTCTTCGGGTTTATATTCTCTTTCTAACAGTTAGGTTTTTATGACATTATTGTGAAGTAATTCTTATTTTCTTTGATTGTAAAAAGTATCTTTGATCTAAACCTTTTAATCCAACTAAGTATTCATTTTGACATGACTTCATCTCATAGATCTGATTACATTGTTTACTTTGTGATGTTCAAAATGCTTTGACTTCAAGAGGTGTTACTTTTAATTCCTGTCATTTCTATAGTTTTATTTTCCAATTGTGTCCACAGCTCATAATTTTGACTTTGATTTTGGCTTTGAATTATGTTTCTCGTAGACTGATAGTCTCCAGTTTTCCTTAACTTACCTAGTATTAGCAAATTTTCACACCTACAATTCTCACCAAATTCAACTGAACCTCATCCATTCTTTTCCAGATCCTTATTAAGATAGTTACTTTCAATTAAGGTGTGAGCCATTGTTTTTGGCTTCATTAAAAATCCTGTTTGTCTTGTTTGCTAAGCCTGATGAACAAGGCTATCTGCATTTTACAATTCTTCCCTGGCAGCTGCTGTTAACTCTTTGTGGAATCCTTCCCTGTACCCTCTCATGGTTCTCTCAGACCAGATATTGCCAGACTTCCATGTTTCAAATGACACATCTTTCCATATTTTTAATAACACAGGTTAAAGTCTAACAGGTTTGTTTTGAATCACTGGCTTTCGGAATGAAGCTCCTTCCTCAGATGAATAAAGAGGCGGATTCCACTGCCACATCATCGACATGGGTACCACCGTTACACAAGAGAATACCACCCACCAGGTACGCGGTACATACTCGTGCGACTTGGCCAATGTTGTCTACCTCATACGTTGCAGGAAGGGATGTCCCAAGGCTTGCCAAATTGGCGAGACCATGCAGATGCTGCGACAACGGAGGAACAGACATCGTGTGACAATCGCCAGGGAGGAGTGTTCCTTTCCAGTTGGGGAACACTTCAGTTAAGGGCATTCAGCCTCTGATTTTCGGGTAAGCCTTCGCCAAGGCAGCCTTCAGTACCCACCACAATGCAGAATTGCCGAGCAGAAACTGAGAGCAAGTTCCGCACGTATGAGTATGGCCTCAACTGGGACCTTGGATTCATGTCACATTACATTCACCCCCACCATCTGGCCTGGGCTTACGAAATCCTGGCAACTGTCCTGGCTTGGAACATTTCACATCTCTTTAACCTGTGGTTAACCCTCTCTCCAGCAGCACCATCTGGACCTGTAAAGACTTATTCATCTTGCATCGTTGAATTTGTCTATATATGTGGTTGTGGAGCCCACCTCTTCATTCACCTGAGGAAGCAGCTGCACTCCTAAAGCTAATGATTCGAAACAAACCTGTTGGACTTTAACCTGGTGTTGTCAGAGTTCTTACTGTGCTCACCCCAGTCCAACCGGCATCTCCACAAAATGGATAACATGGTAGTCAGCGAAGGTTCTTGACTGGAGTTGCTGTTTCCTTCAGAGGTAAAGCAGCAACTGCCGATTACTTCGAACAGCTTATTAATTAAAGGAATTCAGACAGCTCAAGTCTTGGTCAGGTAACAGCCTGGTTTTGGGAGACTACCCATTGTTTTGGGAGAAGGAAATGATGAGTCCATTAACACCACCTTGGGATATTTGGAGTCACAGATAGCTGTCTTTGTCCAAAACTGGCTGGGACAGACACAGTCTCCAGTGCTGTAACGATGCTTTAGAAGTGCAAAAATGGCTGATGTATTTCACTGGGGTTTGATTGCCAGCAGTCATAGAGGACATTAGCACCTCCTTACAGATACTGAGTCTCTGATGGTTTGAAATTCCTCTGCTATGAGACATGGCTAGTCATGTACAGAGTAAGGTTTGTGCGTGAGCAGATGACAAGGAGCACATCGTGAGTGAGTGTTTCTGGGAATTTGGAGCATCATGGGAATTTGGTGCACAGGGGAGAGCCTTTTATGCTTTCTAACTTTTTAATATTTAGAGAGTGGTCTTTCCCTGCTGCAGGAGTAAAATCATAAAATCATAGAATTTACAGTGCAGAAGGAGGCCATTCGACCATCGAGTCTGCACCGGCCCTTGGAAAGAACACCCCACCTCCACCCTATCCCTGTAACCCAGCCTAATCTTTTTTGGACACTAAGGGCAATTTAGCATGGCCAATCCACCTAACCTGCACAACTTTGGACTGTGGGAGGAAACCAGAGCACCCAGAGGAAACTCACGCAGACACTGGGAGAACGTGCAGACTCCACACAGACAGTGACCCAAGCCGGGAATCGAACCTGGGACCCTGGCGCTGTGAAGCACCTGTGCTCGCCACTGTGCTACTGTGCTGCCTCACCTCCACCCTATCCTCCCACCCTAGAGGCGACAAGGGAGAGAGATCATTGGTAAGTAGTGGGTAAGTTGTTTCCTTCCAACTTAAAGCTACATTATGGAAAGATTTTTTTTTTAAACTTAAATTATTTTCTAAATGGCATAAATTTAAGGTAAGTCTTTTAGGCTAAAAGTATGACTGGGGAGCTCAGTCCAGTGTTTTGCACGGCCTGCAGTATGTGGGAATTCCTTGATGTTCCATGCAGTCAGGATGCCCATGTTTGCAGAAAGCGCCACCGGTTTGACCAGCTTGAGAGCCAGGTTTCTGAGCTTAATAATAATAAGAATAATCTTTATTATTGTCACAAGTAGGCTTACATTAACACTGCAATGAAGTTACTGGGAAAATCCCCCAGTTGCCACACTCCACGTATCCGCAAACCTCTCAGCCACGGGAATGTACTGCTGTGTCTCCAGATGATGTTCAAGATATGGGCTGTACATTAGCTAAGTGGTTAACATTGGTGCTTTATAGTGCCACAGGTGAGAGGTACAGAGAGGTGTTTCTGCGGCCAAAGAGGTGACTCAAATTCACCTAACAAGCAGGTCTTTTGGGATTTGTGGGAGGAAACCGGAGCACCCGGAGAAAATCCATGCAGACATGGAGAATGTGCAGACTCCACACAGACAGTGACCCAAGCAGGAATCGAACCTGGGACCCTGGTGCTGTGAAGCAACAGTGCTAACCACTGTGCTACCGTGTTGCCCATATCTTGAACATCATCTGGAGGCACAGCTGTACATTCCCGTGGCAGAGAGGTTTGTGGATACGTGGCCGCCCGCAGTTTAAGGATGTGCAGCCAGAGTGGGAAGGGTGACCTCCAGCCAGAAGAGGCGGGAGGGGGGGGGGGGGGGGGGGGGGGCATGCAGGTAGTCAGGAAGCCCCAGAGTGCATCTCACACAAGAACTGTTTTGCTGTGTTGGAAAACAGTGAGAGTGACGGTTTTTCTGGGAGTGCAGCCTGAGCCAGGTTTAAGGCACTGTGGGTGGCTCAGCTGCACAAGGGAGAGGGGTAAGAGTGAAAGAGAAATAGCAGTGGGAGTCTCATTAGTGAGGGATACAGACAGGTGTTTCTGCGGCCGTAGAGGTGTCTCCAGGATGGTGTGTTGCCTCCCTGGTGCCATGGTTAAGGATGTTACTGAACGGCTGCAGGGCATTCTGAAGGAAGGTGAATAGTCAGACATCGTGGTTCACATTGGTACCAACGACAAATATAGAAACAATGATAAGTCCTGCAGCAAGAATTTTGGGATTTAGGTAACAGATTGAAAGGAAGGACCTCAACGGTTGGAATCCCTGGCGCTACATGCTGGTGAGTATAGAAATTAAACTAACTTGGCAGGGGGCAAGGTCAATTGTGGAGGTATAGTGGGGTGTGATGCACAGCCAAATGTAGAAGAAAAACTGGATCAATCTGGAAGACAGTACAAAGAGAGAAATGTTAAGATACAAGGGAATATGACATGGCTGGATGGAATTTGTTATAATGCAAGGAGACTTGCAGGTAAGGCTGATGAACTGAGGGTGTTGATTAATACATGGGTGTATGTAGGGGCTGAGGGGCTGTTTAGCACAGGGCTAAATCGCTGGCTTTGAAAGCAGACCAAAGCAGGCCAGCAGCACGGTTCAATTCCCGTACCAGCCTCCCCGAACAGGCGCCGGAATGTGGCGACTAGGGGCTTTTCACAGTAACTTCATTTGAAGCCTACTTTTGACAATAAGCGATTTTCATTTCATTTCATTTCATGATATTATCGTTATCACAAAGACATGGTTGTGGGAGGGGCAGGACTGGCAAATCAATATTCTGGGGTACGGCGTCTTCACGCAAAACAGGGGGTGTAAAAATTGCAATGTTGCAACACTGATCAGGGAGTCAATTATTGCAGTGAGGAGGGGTGATATCTTAGCAGGCTTCTCAATTGAGGGTGGAACTTAAAAACAAAAGGAGGCAAACATGGGCTGGATTCTCCGATTTTGAGGCTATGTCCCCACGCCGTCATGGGAAGGGTGGCATTTTACAACGGAAAAAATGGAATAAAACGGCCACTGATCCTCCATTTGGCTGGGGGCGAGCAGCCGAGCAGCGTAGAGCACCCGGCTCTAGCTGCCGATACGGCCTGGAGAATTGCTGGGTCCATGGCCGTGCACGGCCTGCAGCGGCCGCGCCATGCAACATGGCGGCGGCCGCTCACGGACCCAGCCAGCGAAATAGTGCCCACCTCGCATTTGGCTGGCTCGCGTGCCCCTGACCACCCCCCCCCCCCCCATAGTATCCCCAGCCCATGACAGAGTCCCCCCTGCTCGTGGATCAGCCTTCCCCCGACTGTGGCGGCACTGGAATGAGTCCGCAGCTGCCATGCCAAGTTCCTGACGGATGAGACCATGAGTGACCGGCGCCATCGGGAACTCAGCTGGTCGGGGGTGGAACATCGGGGGTTGGGCCTCAGGCAACACGAAACATGCCCCCCACCTTCTCACCGATTTCGACGCGAAGGTTGATTCTCCGGCCGATCGGCAAACGCAATTCCGTCTTCGGCGACCGTAGAGTCCCGCCCCACGTTTTTGGGAGTTTGCTGTAGGTCCTGAAACAATTATTTTGCATAACAGTATAGTTAAAGGTGGATTTTCAGTAAAACATATCTCTTCATTCTTGAAGTGCAGGACAATAACATATGAGATAATAGTAATTTAAAAACTAGTAAGGTCTAGAAAGCAACACAAAAATATATATCTGAAGAATACGATATCTTCGAGACTATTGTTTGATTTGTAAAGGTCAGCCAATGCGCTCTTGGCTGTGTGTGATCAGGACAGACAGAAAGTGGAGTGGACTGCTATTTTAGTGACATAAAGAATTGCAACTTTGAATGGAATTTATTTTATGGCTGTCATTGTTAAATAGATAGATTGCCTGCTACCCTGCTCTTGGCAGATATTTAAGTGGTACCCTATGTTTAACTATTACATGCAGAACAACAATCTGATAGAATTGCGAATAAATCATGACAAATCTAGGTGGATGACTGCATTTTCACGGTGGATAACTAACAAATATTAAAGATGCAGGATAGAATTTTCCACTTCCACCAGCCGCAGGAATTGTGGTGGGCAGAGGCACAAAGTTTGGCAAGGTTGTAAAAGTTACTTTCCCGCTGGTGAGTAATTAGTTTGGAATTTTGTCCCCCCGATTTTGATGGCGAGTTGGGATTCCCGCTGACCTTTGTCAGGATCCACATTTGCATATCGTAAATGCTAATTCAAAGGGCAACTCGCCAGAATTACCTACCCCCTCCAGATAAAGTGATCCACTGGCAAATAATTAGAATGCCGTTTCCTGACTGCACATAAGTGATATGCAACTGTCGATCTTTTGTTCACCAATGACTTTGAGATCCGTAGATGTAACTTTCTTGTTGCTGCGAGATTTTGGGTGCTTGTATCACAAACTATGGCAAGGCTGGACATAGGAGGCAATACAAGTGGGGAAGGGGAGTGGTTACAGAGGCAGGACTGTGGGATGTGGGCAATTTATGGAACATAGGAGGAAATGGAGAAATCTGAGGTGGAAGCAGTTGTGGAACGTGGGAGGGAGTGGGAAAGACTGAGGCAGGACTAGGTGGTGCTCAAGGAATAGATTGGAGCAGTGAAGTCCTTGGCAAGAGGTATAAGACTGGCCAAGAAAGAGTCAGAGAATGTTCAGGGGCTGAGGCAGCATATTGATGTGACTGTCCTGGGGCTGTGTGGGTCATATTAGAGATTTCAACATGGTACGTATGTCTTGATCCCAGCCTTGGATGCTAATTTGTGTAGTGATGGTCATGCATGGTATGATGTGCAGGGTGTGGTGAGTCAGTTAAGGAATTTGGTTCTGGGGGTTCGAATCATGGTATGTGATGGTTAGGGCGAGGCATCTGCATCCTGCAAGTCGGTAGCTGAAATGTCATGGTGGGGGGTGGGGTTATTAGATTGGCTCAATTAGTTATTAGATGAGGGCTGGTTTAGCACAGGGCTAAATCGCTGGCTTTTAAAGCAGACCAAGGCAGGCCAGCAGCACGGTTCAATTCCCATACCAGCCTCCCCGAACAGGCGCCGGAATGTGGCGACTAGGGGCTTTTCACAGTAACTTCATTTGAAGCCTACTTATGATAATAAGCGATTTTCATTTCATTTCATTTTCATTTCATGCATTGCCCCAGAAAGTCAGATGCATGTGGCCAAAAGAAGGGGCAGGATCAGTTAACAAATGTCATGCGGACGTTAACAATAAAGGGTTTAGGAGGAGAACAGGAATATCCACATGGATAATGATGGATTCAAGGCTAAAAGGAAAGGCTGGATAGTGATGGGAGGAATTAGGTGGCAGAGAGAATGGAAGTGAATGGGAGGAACTTGGTGGGTGATGGGAGAGGTTGGAAGCTGGTCTCCCAGATGAAGGTCAGCAGCACCATTTTAAAGCTCACCTTACAATAACAGTTTGAAAAACAAAATAGAAAAAGATTGGTCGGGAGGCGATCAGCACTGCAAATTTCAGCTGATTCAAAGGGGTACCCGATAACTGTCCTGTTCAGACCATGGCAAGCAGGGCTCAGCTGAGTATTGGGTTTGAATATCTAACACACAATGAATGAGCATGGCTCCTTTACTAATGGTGTGAATTCAGGTGAGAAACAATTGAGCTTAGGTGCTGCGGTGCATGTGGTTTTAATTGACATCAGATCCATACAGCGTCATGTCAGAATGGATGCAGCATCCAAGAATCAATGACAAGGTCTGCAGTGCAGAAGCATCATGGACCCCCCAAGCCGCCATAGAATTTACAGTGCAGAAGGAGGCCATTCAGCCCATCAGGTCTGCACTGGCCCTTGGAAAGGGCACCCTATTTAAACCCATGTCTTCACCCTACCCCATAACCTAGTAACCCCCCCTAACATTTTGGACACTAAAGGGTAATGCAGTATCGCCAATCCACCTAACCTGCACATGTTTGGACTGTGGGAGGAAACCGGAGTACCCTGAGGAAATCCACGCAGACACGAGGAGAAAATGCAAACTCCACACAGACTGTCACCCGACGCCAGAATTGAACCCGGGTCCCTGAAGCTGTGAGACAGTGGTGCTAATCACTGTGCCACCGTGCTGCCCAGTGCATTAGCCATGGCATCCAAGGCATCATACCTCCATTCAGAACACAAGAGCTTGTGTTAGGTGGATTGTCAACGGTAAATTGCCCCTTTGTGTCCAAAAGGTTAGGTGGGGTCACGGCGATAGGGTGGAGGTGTGGGATTAAGTAGGGTGCTCTTTCCAATGGCTGGTGCAGATTTGATGGGCTGAATAGCCTCCTTCTGCACTGTAGATTCTATCTATCTATCTGTGTGGCCTTGAAGGCTCCCTGGCAGCAGGCTGTGAGATTCATGAGTATAAAAGGATTTGTTCAGTTAATTATTGATCACAAAAATCAGATCCAGCATGTTGTGCTGGGTGTCCAGGAGCTCTCACAACTCAAACATTTTGATTCACTCCTGGGTACCAGAGATATTTGAGGAAGCTTGGAACATAGATGATTACCACTTCAGTGATAAGTGGCATTCTCTGAGCACATGGCAAATTATGTCTGTTTGTCATCCACAGAGTGCCTCTGATGAGAGAATGCTTCACATTCAGCCACAAGGTCCTTAATAGAGCAGACGATTGGCATCTTATAGATACATTTCAGATTTTTGGACTGATCGGGTGGGGCTCTCGAATATGCACCACAGAGTTTCCCACATCATCCGTGTTTGCTGTGCCTTGAAAATCCTTGCACTGCAAAAGAGGACTATTTTGCCACAAGGCAGCATGGGGGAACTAGACATTTCAGATGAGGAGGATATTGGAAGTGATGACTCAGGGGGACAAAGATTCAGATGAGCCACATGAAGATGCCATTGTGTGCGCATGTTCTGAAGATGTGCCCTTGACAACCTCATAGCTCGACAATTCCAGAGAAATAAGGTGAAGAAGACATTTTTGTTACAAGTACAGTTCTTTTTGCTATTCAATTCAGGTGAAATCACAGTACCTTCATTTTCATCTTCGGCATGTCACAAAAAGTCAACAATCTCACAGTGATCATGCAGGAGGCATACATCACCGTCAATCTTAATGCTAGAATCTGAAACCAAATGAGAAAATGCTGGTAAATCTCAGCAGGTCAGGCCGCATCTGAAGGGAGAAGAAAGAGCTAACGTTTTGAGTCCAGATGATCCTTTGTCATGAAATAAAAGCAAATTACTGCAGAAGCTGGAATCTGAAACTGAAGAGAATATGCTGGAAAATCTCAACAGGTCTGCCAGCATCTGAAGGGAGAGAAAAGAGTTAATGTTACGAGTCCAGGTGACCTTTGTCAAAGCCTTGCCCCTAACACCATGGGTTCTTATCTTCCTGTATGGCACCTTGTCAAAGGCCTTCTGGAAATCCAAATAGATCATCTCCACTTGATCTCCTTTGTCTAACTTCGTCAAAAATTCTAACAGATTTGACTGGCATGACCTTCCCTTGATGAAGTTGTGATGATTCACCCTATTTAACCATGTATTTCCAAGTACACTGCAATCGCATCCTTAATAATGGACTCTAAAATCTGAGCAATGACCAAAGTCAGGCTACCTGGCCGATAATATCCCATCGTCTGGCTCACTCCCCTCTTTTTTTAAAGAAATTTAGAGTACCCAATTATTTTTTTTCCAATTAAGGGGCAATTTTGTGTGGCCAATCCACCTACTCTGCACATCTTTGGATTGTGGGGGTGAAACCCACACAGACACGGGGAGAAAGTGCAAACTCCACACAGACAGTGACCCGGGGCCAGGATCGAACCCGGGTCCTCAGCACAGTAGGCAGCAGTGCTAACCACTGGGCCACTGTGCTGCCCTTGCTCCCTCCCTTCTTAAACAGTGGTGTTACGCTCGCCATTTTCCAGTCCTCTGGGACCCTCCCTAACTCCAGGGATTCATGAAAGATCACCACCAAAACCTCCACAAGCTACTCAGCTATCTCCTTCAGAACCCTGGAGTGTAGTCCATCTGGTGCAGGTGATTTCCCAGCACCTTCTCTTTAGTGATATCCACTTCACTCACCTTTGCCCCCTGACTCTCTTGATGTTCTGGCCCCACTGGTGTCTTCCACTATGAAGACTGATGAAATATACCTATTCATTTCCTCTGCCATTTCTTTGTTCCACATTACAACTTGTCCTGCCTCTTTTCCAGTAGTCCAATATCCATTCTTGCCTCTCTCTTATCTCTTACATATCTAAAAAAAAATCTAGCAATCTTCTTTTATATTACTAGCTAGGTTACACTTATATTTCATCTTCTCCCCCTTGTTGCTTTTTTAGTTGCCCTCTGCTTGCTTTCAAAGGCTTGCCAATCCTCTGACTTCCCACTAATCCTCGCCACATTGTATGCTTGAATTCATTTATACATTGAGCAATTGGGAGACGTGCCGGAGCATTGCTTTCAGGGCACCACGGTGCTCAACATTAAGGTCAATCATTTCTAGGATCCCGAAATCAATGAGTGCACAGTCATGCCATGAATTACAGCCTGCGACCTCATAATAATTCCATGAAGCAACGCCAGGCAGCCGCTCAGGAGCAAAGTATGATTATCGTTAGGAGTCAAACCAGTTCATTATGATGAGCATAAACCTCTGCCATCACACACTCATTCCTATCCAACAGACTTTTCAAATGTCACTGAGTGGAGCCAACTTCCATTATTCAGCATCATGCATGAGGACGGTTGGCACGAATGATGCAGTAACATTGAACCTTAAATGCAGAGACAAAAATTACAGGTGGGGAGGTGTGAAAGGCTATTATGCTTGATGATGAATGCAACTTTAATCAAATCCTCACAGTCACAAAATAAACACCATTTCAAAGTGGAATTGGGTGAAAAGACTCAATGTTAGTCTTGATAAATGCTTATAACATCCACATACTGCAGCCTTCAGTGCAACAGCATCAGGATAACCACTAATCTTGATGAACAGTTCTCATGAGGTCACATAATGTCTCTGTCTAAGATACATTGGTTACATGTGTCTTGTCCAGATAGTATTTTTGTGCCTTCTTTCATGTTACTGACGTAGAACTAAAGGTGAATCACTGTCGTGAGACTGAATGAAATGAAGGAATAGGATGATGGGAGATAATTTGTCGGGGAGGGGTGCGGTCAGTTTTGTACATTTGAATGAATGCTGGACCTTGCATCATATCAATTGGCTATTCAATACACTAGATTGGAGGGGGATCAAACTGAAATATATTTACAATAGCGCCACTATTGTGCATTCAAAACTTTTTCGTTTTCCTAACTCTGTCGCTACTTCTAGGTGCAGTCCTGGCATCTGCAGCCTGCTGATTGCTACCCCCTGTTGCCTAAGATGACTTTGGCAGGCATCCTATGGTAGCTCAAGGCCTTGAGGGTCTTGGCTTGCTAAGGGTCTTCTGCTCTGGGGCAGGTGTCCCCTCCTTGTTCTGACCTGCTCGGGTTGATGGTGTGAGAGGCACAGGGAATATTGAGTGGTAGGACACCATTGGAGTGTCATAAGTGGATGCCCCCAGGATGTCTGGCTGGTGCTGCTCATCAATTTGGATGCCCAAGGGAACCTCCGTGACTCCTCAAGGAGAAGGGGCACATAGAGGGAGATTGAGATGCCCCATCTCCCGCTTGTCCATTGTTGGAATGCATCCATGCTGGAGCAATAGTGTGCAGGTCTGAGTGCAAATCCAGCGGAAACTGCGAGACCTGGATCGACAGAGTGCCTTCTCATGGAGACTTTTGTGCACTTACTTGCTGATGCCACAACATGAGACACAACGTGGATAGACTCCTCCATCCTTCATTCCATCCTGTTGATGGCTTCTAACAACTCTGACTGATATTCCCCTGCCTGTTTCCACACCTCCAACATTTCTGTCAGGGGCAGTTGCAGAGGCTCGACATTGGACTCAAACTCAGCAACGGCCTGGTCTCCAGCAGTCCTCTGAGCAGTGGAGAACTCGGCTGTCACTGCCTCCTCTTGCTGTGGATCCATGTCAATAAGGCGATTGCCAAATTGTGACCGCGAAACTACTCTCGAACTAGGATCCACCAAAGTGCATGTATCTGCACTGGTGAAGGGTGCAGGTAAACACAGTGATGGGTCATCATCACATACTTCCTTTGACTCCTCTTCTGAGGTGTTTGGTGGAGCTGTGGTGCTTTTTGGAATACTTTGATAGCCTTTTGCCGGTAGCTAGAATGGACAGAAGAGATAATTAATGATTGATTGGTCAGACTCTAACACCATAGATCACTCACAGCTATTTGCACAGGACCTTTTTTAAAAATAAAGTTTAGAGTACACAAATATTTTTCCCAATTAAGAGGCAATTCAGCACGGCCAATTCACCTATGCTGCACATCTTTTTGGATTGTGGGGGTGAGACCCACACAGACACGGGGAGAATGTGCAAACTCTACACAGACAATGACCCTGGGCCGGGATCAAGCTGGGTCCCAGTGCCGTAAGGCAGCATTGCTAACCACTGCACCACCGTGCTGCCCTTGCACAGGATCTTATATGAGATGGTGAGTTTAAAGTAGCTGGCAGACATACAGCGCTGATGTTCCCGTCTGCTGGTAGTGTACAACAGCCCCAGACTAATCCTTATGAAAGTGAGTAGAAGTTTCACTTACCCTGACAGAGTGCATCAGATCATTAATTTGCTTCCTGCACTGCATGGCAGTCCTTTTTTGGGTGCCTTGGGCGCTGATCTCTCTGGCAACCTCCTCCCAGGTCAATGTGGTTAGGTGGGAGGAACCCGTGCACCCATCACGAGAAAACAAATTTACCTCCTTTCCTGGATGGCCTGAGAATCCCCAGGGAGACCTCGCTGAACCATGGAGTGGGGAATGTGCTGCATCTGGTCGACATGATAATGTAGACCCTCAGCCCACATCTGTCATGCAATGAGTCAATGTCTGCCACAAGATTGGATGTGCTCCTCCTTGATGCATAGTTAATTTGCTATAAGGCGGATATTTGGGCAGGAACATCTGTTCTCCCACCCAGCCACCATGATTAGTCTCCTGAATAGTTAATTCTGTGCATAGTCTTCCTTCAGCATGCCTGAATTTAAAAATGTCAAATTAAGCCTGCTAAAACTCTTTCAAAGTTTTAAGCTATTGTGCTGTGACAAAGTGCCACAGTTCATTTTACCATCTAACTGAACAATTGGAGTGAATTGTCTTACTTTTGTCAGTGCATATTAGGGACATTTACCAGGTGTGGGAAGTTAATTTTAGTGAGAGAACATTAAGTAAACTATGAACATTTAATACATCATGTACAAATAAGTGCTGTGACGACACACTGAGCCAATGCGTGAACAATTCTTGCCCCACTTAACCTGGAGTAACAACACGATTGAAATTAATATTCATTTTAAAATGCCCAAGGTCTTCGGGTGCCCAATAACTACAGTCACCTGGTTTTTAAATTATACACAATTAACTTTTATTATTAACTGTAACTATAATCAAATAGGCAACAAATCAAACGATCTAATCTCTAATTCTTCCTCCTCCCTTTTAATACCCCTTAATCTCAGACAAACAAATACAGAAGGGAAAGAAGGGTGTAAAATAATGATGAAAGTAAAAGGATAGAGTGTTGATTTCTTCTTCAGTCATGGCTTTAGGATGGATGTTATCTCTTCTTTTAGCTTGCAATGGTTTTCATTATAGACCCACAGAAATAGCAGGCAGCCAGCATTCGAGAGACGGCAATTTTAAGGTTCCAGAAGCTTCTGCCTTCAGATAATAGGTAGCAGAGAACAGGAAGAGAGCTGTTTCCACCTTGAGGGTTCATTGGCTTCTTCTGGGTTCTCTGCGAAAACCCCCACCTGAGGGGAAACAATTGCTGACATTTGCCAGGCAGAATACTGTCCCTGGCCAATCTCTTGTGTGCCATAAAGTCTGTGTTCTTCTGCCCAAAATACAAACATTACAACACAGTGTACTATTTTGATACTTGGAACCATAGAAGCCCATCAGTCTGCACCGACCTTCTGAATAAACACCTTACCTCGGCCCACACTCTGCTCTATAATTGTGATCTCACCTAACCTGCACATCCCTGGACTGTGGGAGGGAACCAGCGAACCTGGAAGGAGCCCATGCAGTCACGGCCGGAATTGAATCTGGGTCCCTGGAGCTGTGAGGCAGCAGTGCTAGCCACCGTGTCACCCTTTACCTCCTCTACTCAATTTAAAGGTATGTCTCCATTAATAATCCATGGACCAAAAATCTTAAACACAAAATAAAAGAAATAGAAACGACGGGAATTAACAGGAAGAGGCCTAACTGTGAAGTAATACATTTTGGTACTCAAAACAAGGAAGCCACATACACCTTGGAAAAATAACCGCCCAAATGGGGGGTATAAGAAAATAAGAATGTCGACCTGCAGGTACACTCAAATCACTGAGACAAGTTAAGTACGTTAATCAGACCATTTAACGTCGCTTCTCAGCCTTTTTGGCTAAGATTGAGCGTGAGGTCAGGTGCAATGCCTAGATAGTGGGCGTCATTCTCCGACCCCCCGCCGGGTCGGAGAATGGCCGTTGGCCGCCGTGAATCCCGCCCCCGCCCCCGCCGAAGTCTCCGCTCCCGGAGATTGGGCGGGGGCGGGAATCCGGCCGCGCCGGTTGGCGGGACCCCCCGCTGGATTCTCCGGCCCGAATGGGCCGAAGTCCCGCCCAGGAATTGCCTGTCCCGCCGACGTAAATCAAACCTGGTATTTACCGGCGGGACCAGGCGGCGTGGGCGGGCTCCGGGGTCCTGGGGGGGGGGCGCGGGGCGATCTGACCTCGGGGGGTGCCCCCACGGTGGCCTGGCCCGCGATCGGGGCCCACCGATCCGCGGGCGGGCCTGTGCCGTGGGGCCACTCTTTCCCTTCCGCCTCCGCCACGGTCTCCACCATAGCGGAGGCGGAAGTGACTCTCCCCACTGCGCATGCGCGGGAAACTGTCAGCAGCCGCTGACGCTCCCGCGCATGCGCCGCATTTCCGCGCCAGCTGGCGGGGCAACAAACGCCATTTCCGCCAGCTGGCGGGGCGGAAATCCCTCCGGCGTCGGCCTAGCCCCTCAATGTTGGGGCTAGGCCGCCAAAGATGCGAAGACTTCCGCACCTTTTTGCCGGCGCGATGCCCGTCTGATTTGCGCCGGGTTTGGCGCCAGTCGGCGGGCATCCCGCCGTTGGGGGAGAATTTCACCCCTGGTATGTCTCTCTTGTGGGGGCCATGTATTGGATTCAATTTGAACTGTTTTTTGGAGCAGGCAAGGAAATGGATTAGGGGTTTGCCCCTGTCCACTCTGAGCTTTAGCTTTGTAACTCAGATAAAGGAATAAAGAAAAGACCATTAAACTAAAAAAGTAAAGCATTGGAGTTAATTTCCAAAAGGTTTTACAAGCAGATGAGCTATGTTGTATTTGAATGGAACATTCATGAGATTACATGTACTGCACTTATCTGTGAGTGATTCTGGTCTCATTTTTTAAAATCACTCATGTTCACATTGTGCCTTTACTGTCATGAAGTGCCCCAAGGCACTTTGTAGGAGTGTTAGCAACATCAAACCTCATGAGGAGGTATAAGGACAGGTAATCAAAAATTTGATCAGTCTGGTAGGTTTACAGGAGAACTTTGAAGGAGGAAACTCAGAAATAGAGAGGTTTGGGAGGAACTCCAGAGCTTAGCACCTTGGCAGCTGAAGGCAGCAGCTGCAATGAGTTGGGCAATTAATATCAGAGATATCCAAGACCAAATTTAGAGGAGCACAAATCCAATGGAGGAACTAGGCCATGGAGCGACTGGAAAAATTAGGATATTTGAATCGAGGCACAGCTGAGTGGGATGCACCAGAAAAGGTGCAAAAATACACTCAAATGAAATCAGCACTGAGAGGTTATACAAAATGTCCCTTCGAAATTCATTTCATTTCAATGTGCAGTACATCTAAATGTTTCTGCTCAGCCACACACAAGTGATATTTTAAGGGGAATAACTTTTGAATGACCTGTACAGTACCTTGCAGGTCACTGCGTGGTTGTACCATGCCTAGAGTGAAGGTTAGTCATTCTTGTCAGGAAAGATTAAACAAGCTAGACTCTTCTCTAGGAAAGAGAAGGCTGACTGGTTACCCAATATAGGTTTCCAGGATTATGAAGATTTTAATGGAGTAGATGTAGAGATGTATTGAGACCAATGTAGGCTTCAACACACTGGCGATGGATGGGTGAAACTTGGTGTGAGTTAAAATGTGGACAGAAGAGTTTGAAATGAGCTCAAGTTTACAGAGGGTGAGAGACCGGCCAGGGGTCGAAAGATCAAGGGCGACATTCTCCGGAAACGGCGCGATGTCCGCCGACTGGCGCCCAAAACGGCGCCAATCAGATGAGCACGCGCCGCCCCAAAAGTGCGGAATGCTCCGCATCTTTGGGGGCCGAGCCCCAATATTGAGGGGCTAGGTCAGCGCCGGACGAATTTCCGCCCCGCCAGCTGGCGGCAACGGCCTTTGTTGCCCCACCAGCTGGCGCAAAAATGACATCCCCGGGCGGCGCATGCGCGGGAGCGTCAGCGGCCGCTGACAGTTTCCCACGCATGCGCAGTGGAGGGAGTCTCTTCCGCCTCCGCCATGGTGGAGACTGTGGCGGAGGCGGAAGGAAAAGAGTGCCCCCAAGGCACAGGCCCGCCCGCGGATCGGTGGGCCCCGATCGCGGGCCAGGCCACCGTGGGGGCACCCCCCGGGGCCAGATCGCCCCGCGCCCCCCCCCCCCCCAGGACCCCGGAGCCCGCCCACACCGCCTTGTCCCACCGTTCAAAAGGTGGTTTAATCCACGCCGGCGGGACAGGCAATTTATCGGCGGGACTTCGGCCCATCCGGGCCAGAGAATCCAGCGGGGGGGCCCGCCAACTGGCGCGGCCCGATTCCCGCCCCCGCCGAATCTCCGGTGCCGGAGACTTCGGCAACCGGCGGGGGCGGGATTCACGGCAGCCCCCGGCGATTCTCCAACCCGGCGGGGGGTCGGAGAATGACGCCCCAAGTCTCAAAGTAACAACAGCACAAATTAGATTTTAAGAAGCATATGAGCTGAGGTAACGCGTTATGAAAGTGTGTTATGAAAGTGGATGTAGCCTGTCTTGATGGTCAAATGCATGTCGGTTGGAAACTCATCTAGGTTGGAAAGGTGATGAATGATTTGGTTCAGCCTCAGAGACTGGTCATGTAGAATGGTTTGGTTTCCATTTTGAATGCTATTTGGATCTCCCTTCATGTAACATGTGGCCTGTTCTGGATTGGGAATGTTTCCCACAACTAAGGTCTTCGGTCTAATTCCAGTAAGTTTCAAAAACTCATTTATTTGCAACTTATTATATTTTCAGCTTCTAGTGAAGTACATCCTCTCTTGTACAGACTATTCCATCTGATCTTCACAGTCTCTTACATACGGCTGCTAATGTCACTGTTACATCAGGTCACATATCACTATGTCATTACCATTACTATTAGCTATTATTCTACAGGGAAGGTTACAGAGGGACCAAGGGAGGTAGAACTTAAAGTCATCAGCTTGGATGTGGAAACTGACATTTATACTTTGATCAGTTGGCTGGACAGCTTGTCATGCAGGCAAGTCCAACAGCTCGGGTTCAATTCCTGTACTGGCTCATGAATAGATCATTGAATTTACGGTGCAGAAGGAGGCCATTCGGCCCATCGAGTCTGCACTGGCTCTCTGAAAGAGCACCCTACCCAACGGCACACCTCCACCCTATGCCCATACCCAGTAACCCCACCCAACACTAAGGGCAATTTTGGACACTAAGGGGCAATTTAGCATGGCGAACCCACCTAACCTGCACATCTTTGGACTGTGGGAGGAAACCGGAGCACCCGGAGGAAACCCACGCACACACGGGGAGAACATGCAGACTCCACACAGACAGTGACCCAAGCGGGAATCGAACTTGGGACCCTGGAGCTGTGAAGCAATTGGGCTAACCACCATGCTACCATGCGGCCCCTAAAGGCCCATCTTCTCAACCCTTCAACCCCCCCCCCCGCCTGAGGTGTGGTGCTCCTCCGTTTTAATCACCACCAGTCAGCTCTCCTCCTCAAAGAGAAAAGCAGACAATGGTTGTCTGGGAGTATGGCAACTTTTACAGAGGGACAATGTATAGGTGGGAGATGAAAGCAAATTACTGCTGGTGCTGGAATCTGAAACAAAAACAGATAATCCTGTACAATCTCGGCAGGTCTGACAGCATCAGTGGAGACAGAAGGGAGCTAATATTTCGAGTCTAGATGACTCTTTGTCGATAAAGAGTCATCTAGACTCAAAACATAAGTTCTCGTCTCTCTCCACAGATGCTGTCAGACCTGCTGAGATTGTCCACATTTTCTGTTTTCATTTGATTAAAATGGGAGATGTGAGGGGACTGAGGCAAAATTCTTGGGACATCCCAATGGTAATGATGAAGAAATGTGAAGACATGGGGCGTAATTCTCCCATCAGGAGACTAAGTCCCGACGCCGGAGTGAAAACCGGAGTGTTTCACTCCAGCGTTGGAGGCCGTTCCCAGCCCCCTATTCTCCCGCCCCCGGGGGGCTAGGAGTGGCGCCGCGTCATTTACGCGCGCCGGGCCTTGGCCGGCGCCAACCCGCACATGCGGAGTTGCCATCCTCCCCGCGGCTAACCGCAAAAAGATGGCAGATCGATCTTGCGGGGCAGTGGAGGAAAGGAGGTCCTCCTTCAGAGAGGCTGGCCCGCTGATCGGTGGGCACCGATCGCGGGCCAGACCCCTTTTGAGGCCCCCCTCCCCGGTGCAGGAACCCCCCTCGCCCCCCCCACAGGCTGCCCCCCCCCCAGCGTTCCCGCACTATTCCCGCCGGCAGCGACCAGGAGTGGATGGCGCCGGCGGGAACCTGTCGTGTTGGGCAGGCCGCTCGGCCCATCCGGGCCGGAGAACTGACTCATGCATCAGTGGACTTCAACCATTCCACTTGGCTGTGTGCTTTCTCTTGTAAAGCTTTGCACAGTCACAAAAATATCTATGGGTCAACAACAGAGCTTGGAATATTGGTCGAGAAGGCACTGTGAACCAGTTGTGTTTATTATAGTTTATGTTGCGAAGGTTTTCCATTCACAAACAAATTATCAAATTTCTGGGTTTATATTCCCAATGGATTAGGCCAGGCATTGAAAAATTGGATTGGATTCTATTCAGCTACTTTATTTTCTAAAAAAATAGACAGCACTCCAAAGGATTAATTGTTTTGCCTTCAAAGCAGATATGCAATCAACCTTAAAATGCTGGAAGATTACTTGCATCTCCTTTGGGAAATATTGGGTATATCTGCAGTTTAATTTCAAATGTACCCCACTGCACTTTCATTGTAATTAATTGTTTTCACATGTAACAAACTCTATATTAAGGCTCACTTTTGAGTTTTCAACATATCTGAACCCCTTTCAGAATGCTGCAGGGTGGGTGATCTTGGGAATTTTAAGAGCTGACTTAACCTTATTTTACATGCATGTCGAAAATTCTCACTCCTCTCTAAATATTTAAATTCTGACTGTTAAAGAACTCAGTGTGTGTGTGTGTGCGCGTGCGTGCCAAGCATTTGTCGAGCAATTTTAAATTCCAGTCAGACAGGAATCAAACAATGTAAGCACTCTACTGCCTGATTGGAACTTAAACTGCAGCAAAGTAACTGAGTTTTCTGAGTTGAAACAGATATACCAGTTCCAAGCAATGTTACCTCTCTTTGTTTTATGCCAGAAATCTGAATATATGTGGCTAAAGGGGGGGAGGGGGGATTTAGTTTTGGAAATAAACGGCAAGATTATGTCTCTTCGGAGGAATATTTTTAACAGCTGAAATATTTTTTAAATGTTGGTGTTTTGTGACAGATTAAAACAATAGATCACTGGGCTAATCGTGCCTTGCGACAATACAGTCGCGCTCATGATGAAATCTGTCGAAACTCCAAACTGACTGGAAAATCCACTGATTTAGGACTCTTACACAAGGACATAACATTGCAAATGTGTGTGTGGGGCATGGTGTTGTCTTTATATTAAAACAGCAATAGTTACGTTGAGTTTTGATTAATTGGCTATAAAAAATGTTAATCAAGTCCAGTTGTAGTTGATTAATGATGTACCATAGAAACATCAGTCTTTCTGTCAAGAGCTGGGCAGTGTTCGCTTAGATTAAAAATTCTCAGAAAAGCCTTCAATGGCAAAAACATAAGAAGCATTCCTTCTTCATTTTTATGTTAGATAAAACCATCAGAAGGAACATTTCCTCAAT
This sequence comes from Scyliorhinus torazame, assembly GCF_047496885.1. Classification (NCBI taxonomy): domain Eukaryota; kingdom Metazoa; phylum Chordata; class Chondrichthyes; order Carcharhiniformes; family Scyliorhinidae; genus Scyliorhinus; species Scyliorhinus torazame. The sequence goes on along the minus strand of NC_092714.1, from coordinate 91,343,077 downwards.
TTTCCTATTTTTAACAAGATATTAACAAGATTACAATTTTACTACAATTATTGCAGAGGATTTATCTCTTTCTCTTCCCGCTTGACCTCCCACCCACCTATCCAACCCATTTATCTAGTAACCTACACTCCCCTGTTGGTGAATCTTGCAACTTAAATCATTCCAAGGGAAACATCCCCTGTTGTGCTGAGTCATTCATTCCAGTCATGGCCTACTCCTGCTCCTAGTTCTTATGTTCTTATGCAAAACCTCTTGTCATGAATTCTAAAGTTACCATTTTATTATTGTAATTGTGGTGATGTGCATCAATGTAAATACATGTAGGCTAGCTATACACTAGAGGGAGCACCAGAAACATCACACACACACACTCAACCAATAGATCAGTTAGATAGGACACGGCCAATGGACGTTCACAATACACACAGAGGTGACACAACCACAGGAGGGCATTACACTAACCCACATATAAACCACACACATGATCTGCCTCTTTTCAGCGGAGACAGTCAGTGAGTAGAGACACAGGGTTGATTCAATATCACTCCCACCAAGTGGATTGCAGCAACTGGTTAGTCAGTCTGGGTAGCTATAGTAGGATTAGCAGTAGTGGCAAACCCGAGTAATACAAGTGTAAATAGTTTAATAAACGTGTTGAAGTTATCTCCACGTCTGAACCTTCCTTTGTCAAGTGCACCACAAGGAAGCCGCTTATGCTGCACCTAGTGCATAGCAAATCATGGTACCGGCAGTGAACTGTTTCAATCCAGATAGCCATACCTCAGCGTACAGTGACAACCAGCAACGATACCCAGGCAAGATGTTCGAGATCCGGGTTCCGCAGCAGCTCCAGTGGCACGTCGATCTCCGCGAAAACTGGCGGGTATTCCGCCATGTTTGAAATCTTCCTGCTAGCAGCTGACCTACAAGACGTGGCCGATGCTGAAAAGACAGAGCTTCTGCTCACCATCGCCAGTGCCAGTGCAGAAGAAATCTTTTAAAAATTCAAGTTCTCCAAAGGGCAAAACAGGAGTGACTTCCAGGCAGTTCTGGACAAATTCGGCAAATACTGTGAGGAAAACACACTCCAACCAGCAAGAAAAGGTAAGAGAAGTGCCAGTACTCACCACGAGGCCGAGATCCCGGAGCAGAGAACAATTTTGATCGCCGGCCACCTTTCTAAAGGGACTGCACTTGCGCAGTTGCGTGAGAAGCGCACAGAATGGGAAGGTCCGTTTGCGCATGCCATCAGTACAGGAACAGCGATTTGCGCATGTGCAAACACTTCCTACGTATGATGTCACATGCGTCATGGCATCAGAGGCCCCGGACCATGCCCATTTAAAGGGGAAACGTCCCAAATCAAAGAAAAAATCTTTTAAAGCCGCAAAACAACCTTCCTTCACCTGGAATGACAGCACAATACCTCAAATTGAACCAGGAAATGAAATTAACCTCCGAAGAGCCCTGCAACAAGCAGTTACCTATGCCCAAACCGATGATTCTGACCTTGAATACTTCGAAACCGACCTTTACATTTTCTCTGGGCCTCGTGAGCCCAATGCCAGCTCCGACGCAAACAGTGATGATCTGGTCCTAGAAGACAACGACTCAGATGAACCTTTCACCTTGGGAGGCTACCCCTGTACCAAATCCGAACCGCAACTAGACGTGTTGCACATTGGCGAACCCCGTACTGAATCCGATGCAGACGCGGATTCGTTCTTCGGATTTGAGGGTCTTCAGCCCAGCAGATATGACATCCTGACTCGTGAGTGCAGGATTATGCTGCGGCCTGAAACCAAGAGACAGAGAGCGGTACAAGCCCACAGAGAGCGGCCTGCTGCCACTTACAGCGTGGTCCATGCACCGCTCAGGGTTCCCGACTCTACAAAAGAAGAAACGCAAGACTCCACACCGCAGTCCTTGCACGAACAAGAAGTGACTCCAGAGTCACAAGCCTCCACAGCGAGTTCGTGGACAGACTCCACGATAGAAGAAACGCAAGACTCCAGAGCGCAGTCCTTGCACGAACAAGAAGTGACTCCAGTGTCACAAGCTTCCACAGCGAGCTTGTGGACAGACTCCACGATAGAAGAAACGCAAGACTCCAGAGCGCAGTCCTTGCACACACAAGACGTGACTCCAGTGTCACAAGCCTCCGCAGCGAGCTCGTGGACAGCCTCCACGATAGAAGCAACACAAGACTCCGACACGCAGTCCTTGCAGGAACAAGACCATGAGGGTCTAGCAACCTCCTCTGACCAACTAGCGGCAGGCGATGCAAGCCTGCCATGCTCAAGTAAACAGCAAGAAGACTATGAAAGTCTACCACGCTCCAGTGCACAGAAGGACGACCATGACGGTCTATCATGCTACAGTGAAGAACAAAGCGACGATGACAGTCCAAGCCCAAATGAAGGACAACAGCAAGACAATGACAGTCCACCCACATTGTATGCGCCACCAGATGAAGACTCTGACAATTTACCCAACCCAAGTGAACAACAAGCAGCTACTGAGGCTCTACCCACGGTATGTGAGACGAGTGACGACAGCATCCCACTTCCCATGCAAGATGTGCAAAGTGACAGACCTCAGCTAGTGTGTACAGGGGCACTCGACGATCACTGTGAGACCACCGGTGACTCCGGTGACACCATGATACTTCCACCCTCATTCGCTCGAACCTCTCCACAGGTCATTGCATTCCTGCATGTTCCGACTCCAGACGTGCAGCTTCAAGAAATCTCAGCTGACTCCAGTGAACCTGCTAAGACTCCGGACGGGGAGCATCAACAAACCAACACTGACTCAGTTAAAACAGACCAGACTCCAGATGGGGAGCAACCAAACACCGACTCTGATTCACGTAAGCCGGACTTTACTCCAGACAGGGAGTGCCGCAACCTCAGTGATGGCACGCTCAGGGTGACAGCAGATGCCACAACGACAGGAGATGGATCACTTAACAATTACACTGGGTCAGTAATAACAAGCAGCGGCTACAGTCCAAGAGGAATACACCAATATTCACCACAGCTATATCCACACATTGTTTCCACACCAGCCAATGACAGCTCATGCTGGACAAACCCAGTATTCAAGCATGCAGCCGCCAGCAGTCTATGCAGCATATTCTCAAACAGGCCAGCACTACGGATTGCCCACTAATGGAATCAAGACCGAAGGAGGACTACCACAAGCAAAATCTGCACTACAGAATTAATGCCTTAGTTACAGCCCAGGATTTGCTGCACCCCAGCCTGGCCAGACGGTGTATTCCTATCAGATGCAAGGTTCTAGTTTCACACCATCACCAGGTATTTATGCGAACAGCAATTCTTTTTTCAATTCGACAAGCTTCAACGGTTCTCAGCAGGATCATCCTTCCTGTACAGCACGTGGCCAGAACCAGTATGTACAGTCTTATCCAACTTCAACATATGGCACATCCATGACCTTGAATGATACTGTTGATGGTACCTCTTCAACGTCAACACCTTATCAGCTACAAGATGCCATCCGACAGCACCATCACAAACATCGAAAAAGAAAGAGACTCCAAATCAGAAAGCAAAGTGATTTGACCACTGTGGTAATACCAGGTATTGCAGTATCTGAGAGGTGGATGCCCATTGGCTAGACCTAGGAGTCTACCATTGGCCAATGTACGTAGCTCCGCCCTGGGAGGCGGTGTATAAGAACCAATGCCGTCCCAACAGCCTTCACTTTCTGTATCGAAGCTGCTGGGTACAGTTCTAGCTGATTAAAGCCGATTAGTATGACTCTCCTTGTCTCACAAGTAATTGATTGTGCATCACACAGTATTTCCTTTCACATTGTTTACAATTTCCTGTAGTGCCCATACAATTTCCTGTAGTGCCTCTTCTGATTCTGTAATCTGAGTACTGTAATGTTAGCCATGTACTTTAAACTATTGATGCTCAACCCACCATTGCAACCTGGTGGATCATCTCTATCTCTGCTGCTTCAGTGTACAGGTTGAGTAGTTTTGGGGATATAGCAACTTTATAGCATTCCTCCTCTTTTGTGTGGGAAACTTTCTGAAAAGTCTCTATCAAGTCTCAGCACTGCTGATTCATTACAATATACACTCTCTGAATCAATCTTTAAATGGATTATAAATTTATGAGAGTGTTGGGGGCGATTCTCCCATGCCGCGCCGTCTTGGAGAATCGCTGCTCACGCTGGTATGACTCTCCTTGTCTCACGAGTAATTGATTGTGCATCAACCACTTCTTGGTTCCTGTGGCTCGGAAACGTTGATGGCGTTCATAACCAAGAGAGACATTTGACCATGATGATTGATGGTTTTTGGACTCACATGAATGATTTGGACTTATTGTTTAATTGCCCAGTATTTTCTGATTTTGTTCAGGATTCACTTGTTCACACCATTTACTATCTGGCACATCTCTTCAAGATCATGTTTCAGATAACTCCTTTGCAGTTTTAAAAGCACAAGCCTCTTCGGCATTAAGATAATGCACTCTAGCTGGATCTTGCTCGAAGCTCTGTAGGTTGGACTTTGTGCCTTGCCCATAGCTGCAATCTGAGTCACAGTTGAACTTCCTTTCTCTCTCTGGGTTAGGCTTATGTACAGTTTTCCGCAAGCTGCCAGTGGGATTCCTGCCTCTGTCTGAGAGGAATGGCAAGAAAATGTCTTCAGGAGGCCAGAATCCATTGCATTATTGGCATGCAGCCTCTGGAAGAAAATGTTTTTTAAGAAATTCAAACATGCAGTTGGTCACTCTTACTGCAAGGACATTATTACAATGGTAACTAAGTGATTTAGTACCATTGTAGATGCAGTGCTGGTACACAAATGCATGATGGCAGCAAATGCAGGTAGCAATAAGGGAAGAGAAGATGAAATATGAGTGCAGGCTAGTGAGTAATACAAAAGAAGATAGGAAGTGTTTTTTTCAATGTATAAAAGGTAACAGAGAGGCAAAAATAGACATGGGACCACTGGAAAATGTGGCTGAAGAAGTAATAATATGAAACAAAGAAATGGGTGTGCTGGTGCACGAGTTGCAAAAAGTTGGTGATTAAGAAGGCTAATCGAGTTTTGTCTTTCATTGCTAGAGGGATGGAGTTCAAGACTAGGGAGGTTATGCTGCAATTGTGTAAGGTGTTGGTGAGGCCACATCTGGAGTATTGTGTTCAGTTTTGGTCTCCTTACCTGAGAAAGGACATATTGGCACTGGAGGGAGTGCAGAGGAGATTCACGAGGTTGATCCCAGAGTTGAGGGGATTAGATTATGACGAGAGGTTGAGTAGACTGGGACTGTACTCATTGGAGTTTAGAAGGATGCGGGGGGATCTTATTGAAACATATAAAATTATGAAGGGAATAGATAGGATAGATGCGGGCAGGTTGTTTCCACTGGTCGGGGAAAGCAGAACTAGGGGCATAGCCTCAAAATAAGGGGAAGTAGATTTAGGACCGAGTTTAGGAGGAACCTCTTCACCCAAAGGGTTGTGAATCTCTGGAATTCCTTGCCCAGTGAAGCAGTTGAGGCTCCTTCTTTAAACGTTTTGTAAGAAAAAGATAGATACCTTTCTAAAGAATAAAGGGATTCGGGGATATGGTGTACGGGCCGGAGAGTGGAGCTGAATCCACAAAGATCAGCCATGATCTCATTAAATGGCGGAGCAGGCTCGAGGGGCCAGATGGCCTACTCCTGTTCCTAGTTCTTATGTTCTTATGTTCTTATGTCAGAGGAACTGAATAGTTACTTCGTATCAGTCTTCATGGTGGAAGACACCAGTGGGATGCCAGAGCTCCAGGAGAACCAGGGGGCAGAGGTGAGTGTAGTGACCGTCATTAAGGAGAAGGTTCTGGGGAAACTGAAAGGTCTGAAGGTGGATAAGTCACCTGGACCAGATGGACTACACCAAGGGTCCTAAAAGAGATAACTGAAGAGATTGTGAAGGCATTGGTGATGATCTTTCAGGAATCACTGGAGGCAGGGAGGGTCCCAGAGGACTGGAAAGTGGCTAATGTAACACCACTGTTTAAGAAGGGAGAGAGATAGAAGACAGGAAATTATAGGCCATTGGCAATGAGGTAAGATGACCTCATTGGTAAGATTTTAGAGTCCATTATTAAAGATGAGATTGTGGAGTACTTGGAAGTGCATGATAAAATAGGACTGAGTCAGCATGACATCGTCAAGGGGTGGTCATGTATGACAAATCTGTTAGAGTTCTTTGAGGAGGTAATAAGGAAGTTCGACAAAGGAGAACCAGTGGATGTGATTTATTTAGATTTCCAGAAGACCTTTGACAGGTGCCGCGTAGGAGACTGTTAAATAAGTTTAAGAGCCCATGGTGTTAAGGGTAAGATCCTGGCATGGATAGAGGATTGGTTGACTGACAGAAGGCAGAGAGTGGAGATACAGGGGTCTTTTTCAGGATGGCTTCTGGTGACTAGTGTGTCTCAGGCGTTTGTGTGGAACCACAACTTTTCACAATTTACATTAATGATCTGAAAAAAGGAACTGAAGGCACTGTTGCTAAGTTTGCAGATGATAAAATGACCTGTCAAGGGACAGATAGTATTGAGGAAGTAGGGGAGCTGCAGAAGGACTTGGACAGGTGAGGATCACAGTTAGCACAATTGGCACAGTTCTCTATGAGTTTGACTCTCTGCTAACCTAAGTGTGGTTACTCTGTCTGACTGAACCAGGCTAGCTCTTAGCCACGTGCTGGAGATGTGATACTGTGAATACACCCTGACTCACTCTGTACATGTTCATCAGTGGAAAGAGACAGAGTGTGAGTGCCTCGTGCCTTTTATAATGAGATACCACCCCCGAGTGTCCTGCCTGCTCATTGGTCATGTCTTGTTCTCTGTGTTCATTAGCTGCCTGTCTGTATATCATCATCTGCATGTCTGTATATCATGACATCTCCCCTTTTTAAAAAATGTTTTATTGGCAAATGGGAACGTACTTACATGTGGTGGCATATATTAACATATTTACAAACAGTGGCATATGTGAACGTATTTACATGTGAAGACAGCTGTCTAATGTGAGAGAACAGAACATAGCAAACAAAACAAACGTTCATAAGTCCAGTCTCTGGGCTTGCGTCTGATCCTTGTCGACCACCGGAGAGGTGGTGGTGGGGACGTCAGCGCCTTGACAGGTGTGATGGATGCCTGACTGGTGGCCTCCTAGTTCGAGGTATCAGGAGGTGCCAAAACAACAGATGGAAACGGAGAAGAAAGTGGTTGCGGGCAGGCAACTTTGCGCAGTGCCCGTCTGTTTCGTAGCACAACAGAACCATCAGCCATACGTACAACATACGAGCGGGGCGCAGCCTGTCGAACAACGACAGCTGGAGCAGACCAGCCACCATCTGGTATCTTGATCCTGACCATGTCTGCCGGGGATACACGGGCAAATCGGTGGCATGAGCATCATAGTCGTGTTTTTGCTGGTTTCGAAGCTGCTGCACAGCACCGGGAGGTGATCCAGGTTGCGCAAGTGTATGGCTGGAAGTGTCGTCCGCAGGTCCCTGTCCATCAGGAGTTGAGCCGGCGACATGCCAGTGGACAGTGAGGTCGCCCTGTACACAAGCAGCGCGAGGTAGATGTCAGAAGCAGAATCTGTGGCCTTGCAGATGAGCTGTTTCACAATGTGCACCCCTTTTTCAACCTTCCCATTGGACTGCGGATAGTGTGGGCTGGAAGTGACATGTTTGAAATGGTATAACTTGGCAAACATAGACCACTCGTGGCTGTTGAAGCACGGGCCATTGTCACTCATGACAGTGAGTGGGATACCATGCCTGGAGAACATCTCCTTACAGGCCTTGATGACGGTCCGAGATGTGAGGTCTGAGAGCTTCACGACTTCAGGGTAATTGGAGAAATAGTCAATAATCAACATGTAGTCACGACCATTCGCACGAAAGAGGTCGATGCCAACCTTGGACCACGGGGAGGTCTCGATTTCATGCTGCTGGAGCGTCTCCTTGCTCTGCGCTGGCTGGAAGCGTTGGCAGGTCGCACAGTTGAGGACCATGTTCGAGATGTCCTGGCTAATATCGGGCCAGTAGCCTGCCTGGCTCTGCATCTGCACTTCTTGATGCCCAAGTGTCCCTCATGGATTTGATGGAGCACCAAGCTCTGGAGACTGAGTGGAATGACAATCCGGTCCAGTTTGAGGAGGATACCATCAATCACCGTCAGGTCGTCCTTTACATTGTAAAATTGAGGGCACTGCCCTATCTGCCAGCCATTGGCGAGGTGGTGCATGACACGCTGCAAGAGCGGGTCTTTGGCTGTCTCCTCGCGGATACGAACCACCTTCTCATCAGATGCCGGGAGAGTGCGAGCACACAGCTGCATCTGTGATTCAATCTGCCGGATGAATTCCAGCGGTTCACTAGTCAATGTGATGGAGCCGGACAATACATCAGCGATGATGAGCTCCTTGCCAGGCGTGTACACTAAGTCAAAGTCGTACCTTCTGAGTTTGAGGAGGATGTGCTGCAACCAAGGCGTCATGTCGTTCAGGTCCTTGTGGATAATGTGGACCAGAGGCCTATGATCCGTCTCGACAGTGAATGTCGGCAGGCCGTAGACATATTGTGAAATTTGAGAATGCCAGTGAGAAGACCCAGGCATCCATTCTCTATTTGCACATACCTTGTTTCGGTGGGCGTCATGGCCCTCGATGTGTAGGCTACCGGTGCCCAGGATGAAGTGTCATCGCGTTGAAGCAGCACCACACTGATGCCATCCTGGCTCACATCTGTCGAGATCTTCGTCTCCCTGTCGGGAACGAAAAATGCAAAGATGGGTGCAGTGGTGAGCTTGGCTTTCAGCTCCAACCACTCTGCCTGATGTGCTGCCTTCCACTCAAAGGCAGTGGACATTTACACCAGGTTACGTAGGGCCGTGGTGTGTGAGGCCAGGTTTGGGATGAACTTGCCCAGAAAATTGACCATGCCCAGGAGGCACAACACCACCTTCTTGTCGTCAGGGACCTTCATGGCTTCGATAGCCTTGACCTTGTCTGTGTCCGGGCGCACGCCCTGCTGAGAGATCTGGTCACCTAGGAACTTGAGTGTCGACATGCAAAAGCAACATTTGGACCTGTTCAGCTTCAGGCCATTGGCGTGGACACGGCGGAATACCTGCTGGAGACGGGAAACATGCTCTTCAGGGGTCGTGGACCATGTGATGATGTCGTCCACTTACACATGAACCCTTTCAATGCCCTCCATCATCTGCTCCATGATGCGATGGAAGATCTCCGATGCCGAGACAATGCGAAACGGCATGCGATTATAGCAGTGTCTGCCAAACTCTGATATTATTCCCTTGCCTCTCGGCTAGACTCGCCCACAAGGGAAAACAACATCTATCCTGTCAAGCCCCCTGAGATTCCTATACATCCCAATCAGGTTGCCTCTCATTCCTCTAAACTCCAATGAGTATAGGTCCAACCTAATCAATCTCTCCTCATAAGAAAATCCTTCCATACCCAGAACAAAATTCTTGTTTACCTTCTCTGGACTACCTTTTTTTTATTCATTTACAGAATGTGGGCATCACTGGCCTAGGCCAGCATTTACTGGCTATCCCTAAATGCCATTGAGAGGGTATTCAAGAGTTTTTAAAAAAATATTTTTAATCTCTTTTTTCACATTTTCTCCCAAATTTACACCCAACAATAAACAATAATCAGTAACGAATGCAATGTCAATCCCCATATCAATAACAATAATCCCATCCTCCCACCAAACCCCCAAACATTAGCCCGCATGTTAACATAAACAAATTATAAAAAGGAATCAGGAATCACCCATAGTCACCATTAACACATACAGTCCCTCTCTCCCCAACCCTCCAACTCCTCTAGCCTACCTGCACCTTCGCCAGTATCTATGCGTCCACGTTTAAAAGTAATATGGGCCAATACGACCCACACTCCTTCGGATCCTTATTTTTCTTAAGTAACAAGGAAATCGATGCCTGCCCCAAAGTTTGTGGTAACACCCCCTCCCCTATCGCCTCTTCAAACATCCCCAGCTTATCTTTGAATTTTTTATAATATTACACCGGGAACCCATCCGGCCTTGCCACCTTCCCCGACTGCATCCTCCCAATCGCATCTTTTATCTCCTGCTTCACTATTGCCCCTTCTAATGTAGCCCTGTCCCCTCCCCTACCCTCGGGTACTCCAGCCCATCTAGAAATTCCTGCATCCCCCGGCCTCCCCCAGGTGGCTCTGACCTGTACAACCTCTCATAGAATTCCTTAAAGACCTTGTTAATCAGACCTGGAGCTACCACCAACTTCCCTGCCCTGTCACGCACGTGGACAATTTCCCTTTCCGCAGCCTCCCTCCGGAGCTGACCCACCAACATCAAGGGTATTTAAGAGTTAATTACATTGCTGTGGGTCTGGAGTTACATATAGACCAGGTAAGGATGGCAGATTTCCTTCCCTCAAGGACATTAGTGAACCAGATGGGTTTTTACGACAATCGACACCAATGTCATATCATAGACCCTTTATATCATAGAATTTACAATGCAGAAGGAAGCCATTTGGCCTATCGAGTCTACACAGGCCCCCAAAAGATTACCCTACCTAAGTTCACACCTCCACCCTATCCCCATAACACAGCAACCCCAACTAACTTTTGGATACTTTGGCCAATTTAACATGACCAATCCACCTAACCCGCAAATCTTTGGACTATGGGAGGAAACCGGAGCGCCCGGAAGAAACCCACACAGACACGAGGAGAACGTGCAGACTCCACACAGACAGTCACCCAAGCCGAGAATCGAACCCAGGTCCTTGGGGCACTAAAGCAACATTTCTAACCATGAGTTACCATGCCGCCCCCATTATGGTCATCATTAGACTTTCAATTGCAGATTTCTTTGCTATTGAACTCAAGTGTCACCATCTGCCATGGTGGGATTCAATTCCAGGCATAGAACATAGAAAATACAGCACAGAACAGGCCCTTCGGCCCACGATGTTGTGCCGAACCTTTGTCTTAGATTAATCATAGATTGTCATTGAATTTACAGTGCAGAAGGAGGCCATTCGGCCCTTTGAGTCTGCACTGGCTCTTGGAACGAGCACCCTACCCAAACTCAACACCTCCACCCAACACCAAGGGCAATTTTGGACATTAAGGGCAATTTATCATTGGCCAATTCACCTAACCTGCACATCTTTGGACTGTGGGAGGAAACCGTAGCACCCGGAGGAAACCCACGCACACACGGGGAGGACGTGCAGACTCTGCACAGACAGTGACCCAAGCCGGAATCGAACCTGGGACCCTGGAGCTGTGAAGCAATTGTGCTATCCACAATGCTACCGTGCTGCCCTTAAGAACAAATAAATCTACACTATATCATTTTACCGTAATCCATGTACCTATCCAATAGCTGCTTGAAGGTCCCTAATGTTTCCGACTCAACTACTTCCACAGGCAGTGCATTCCATGCCCCCACTACTCTCTGGGTAAAGAACCTACCTCTGATATCCCTCCTATCTCTTCCACCTTTCACCTTAAATTTATGTCCCCTTGTAATGGTTTGTTCCACCCGGGGAAAAAGTCTCTGACTGCCGACTCTATCTATTCCCCTGATCATCTTATAAACCTCTATCAAGTCGCCCCTCATCCTTCTCCGTTCTAATGAGAAAAGGCCTAGCACCCTCAACCTTTCCTCGTAAGACCGACTCTCCATTCCAGGCAACATCCTGGTAAATCTTCTTTGCACCTTTTCCAAAGCTTCCACATCCTTCCTAAAATGAGGCGACCAGAACTGTACACAGTACTCCAAATGTGGCCTTACCAAAGTTTTGTACAGCTGCATCATCACCTCACGGCTCTTAAATTCAATCCCTCTGTTAATGAACGCGAGCACACCATAGGCCTTCTTCACAGCTCTATCCACTTGAGTGGCAACTTTCAAAGATGTATGAACATAGACCCCAAGATCTCTCTGCTCCTCCACATTGCCAAGAACTCTACCGTTAACCCTGTATTCCGCATTCATATTTGTCCTTCCAAAATGGACAACCTCACACTTTTCAGGGTTAAACTCCATCTGCCACTTCTCAGCCCAGCTCTGCATCCTATCTATGTCTCTTTGCAGCCGACAACAGCCCTCCTTACTATCCACAACTCCACCAATCTTCGTACCGTCTGCAAATCTACTGACCCACCCTTCAACTCCCTCATCCAAGTCATTAATGAAAATCACAAACAGCAGAGGACCCAGAACTGATCCCTGCGGTATGCCACTGGTAACTGGGATCCAGGCTGACTATTTGCCATCCACCACCACTCTCTGACTTCTATCGGTTAGCCAGTCCGTTATCCAACTGGCCAAATTTCCCACTATCCCATGCCTCCTTACTTTCTGCATAAGCCTACCATGGGGAACCTTATCAAATGCCTTACTAAAATCCATGTACACTACGTCCACTGCTTTACCTTCATCCACATGCTTGGTCACCTCCTCAAAGAATTCAATAAGACTTGTAAGGCAAGACCTACCCCTCACAAATCCATGCTGACTATCCCTAATCAAGCAGTGTCTTTCCAGATGCTCAGAAATCCTATCCTTCAGTACCCTTTCCATTACTTTGCCTACCACCGAAGTAAGACTAACTGGCCTGTAATTCCCAGGGTTATCCCTAGTCCCTTTTTTGAACAGGGGCACGACATTCGCCACTCTCCAATCCCCTGGTACCACCCCTGTTGACAGTGAGGACGAAAAGATCATTGCCAACGGCTCTGCAATTTCATCTCTTGCTTCCCATAGAATCCTTGGATATATCCCGTCAGGCCCGGGGGACTTGTCTATCATCAAGTTTTTCAAAATGCCCAACACATCTTCCTTCCTAACAAGTATTTCCTCGAGCTTACCAATCTGTTTCACACTGTCCTCTCCAACAATATCGCCCCTCTCATTTGTAAATACAGAAGAAAAGTACTCATTCAAGACCTCTCCTATCTCTTCAGACTCAATACACAATCTCCCGCTACTGTCCTTGACCGGACCTACCCTCGCTCTAGTCATTCTCATATTTCTCACATATGTGTAAAAGGCCTTGGGGTTTTCCTTGATCCTACCCGCCAAAGATTGTTCATGCCCTCTCTTAGCTCTCCTAATCCCTTTCTTCAGTTCCCTCCTGGCTATCTTGTATCCCTCCAATGCCCTGTCTGAACCTTGTTTCCTCAGCCTTACATAAGTCTCCTTTTTCCTCTTAACAAGACATTCAACCTCTCTTGTCAACCATGGTTCCCTCACTCGACCATCTCTTCCCTGCCTGACAGGGACATACATATCAAGGACACGTAGCACCTGTTCCTTGAACAAGTTCCACATTTCACTTGTGTCCTTCCCTGCCAGCCTATGTTCCCAACTTATGCACTTCAATTCTTGTCTGACAACATCGTATTTACCCTTCCCCCAATTGTAAACCTTGCCCTGTTGCACGCACCTATCCCTCTCCATTACTAAAGCATAGGAAGAGCTTCCTCAAGACTCCTCAACGACTCCCCTCGGATTGATCTGTTCCCTGGAAGAACACTATTCACGACGCCCTATGCTGCTCTTGCTCATGTATTTGCTTTGTTTGGCCCCTTGTTCCGCACTGTAACCAATCACTGTTTGTTGATGTACCAATTGTCAATGTTCTCTGTTGATTATTCTTTTTGTTCCTGATGCACATTTTATGCAGGTGTAAAATAGTTGATTAAAATTCTCCAAATATCTATAAACTAAGCAAAATGCTGGTTTTATCTCAGCTATTAAAAAGTAATTCCTCACATCAGTGATGGTGAAATATTTCTGCAGTGTGTGTGGAATTCTGGATTAATTTTGTAAACCTAGCGGAGTAATGTTATTGTCACTGTCGCAAAGGTGTCGAGAATTTGTTATGGGTGTATTACTATTTATAATTACTATAAATAGCCTCACAGATGAGCTGCACAGAAAATATTTAGTCCTTGCAAATGTCAGATGGGCTTTTGTAAAAATGTACCACATAAGCTTGAATTTCTAAATAAAATGCATGTTCTACATTGGTTGGAACATTTATTTCATAACATTAAACGTAGATTGTCAAGGAGAGAGGAAAGAGATGCTACCACAAATACTGCCAGATCTGCTGAGTATTTCTGGCATTTTCTGTTTTTATTCCAAAGTGAGGAGGGAACGAGGTTACAAAATAAAATCAATTCCTTTGGGTTTGTGTTGCTAAAATGTTTTCCTACCATTTTTAACCCACAGTCCTAGGATATAGAGCCAATCAGTCCACGATTTGATTTTTAAATACAAATTTAGGGATTACAATAAATTAAGGTTTTGACTCAGTTCCTTGTTTAGAACATTGTCAGGGCAGCAGTGCTCAGTTGACATGTTGTGCCCATGTTAAAGGGTTGTTCGGTCTTGATAATACTAACAAATTTTTAAAAATAAATTTAGAGTGCCCAATTCATTTTTTCCAATTAAGGGGCAATTTTGGCATTGTCAATCCACCTACCTGCACATCTTTGGGGGGTGAAACCCACACAAACACTGGGAGAATTTGCAATACACACAGATAGTGACCCAGAGCCGGGATCGAACCTGGGACCTCGGCGCCGTAAGGCAGCAGTGCTAACCACTGCGCCACTGTGCCGCCCGGATAATACTACAAAGTTGAAAGCAAACATTAGATACAAAATCAAATAAAATTTTTATTCTTGCCGGTTATACTGCAGCAAGTCGTAAGGTCTTAAGTAATGTGAGGCTCTTTTCTCCAGCTGGTCTTTCAGTATTGTGTCAGACAGAGGCAACATAGTTTTACAAAAGGGAAATCATGTTTCACAAATGTATTGGAGACTCTGAGGAAGAAACTAGTATGGTAAAGAAAGGGGAGCCAGTAAATGTGGTTTGATTTGATTTATTGTCACATGTACCGAAGTACAGTGAAAAGTCTTTTTCTGCGGCCGAGGGAACGTACACAGTACATACATAGTAGAATAATCAACGGAGCACATTGGCAAATGGTACATCGACAAACAGTGATTGGTTACAGTGCGGAACAAGGGGCCAAACAAAGCAAATACATGAGCAAGAGCAGCATAGGGCGTCGTGAACAGTGTTCTTACAGGGAACAGATCAGTCCGAGGGGGAGTCGTTGAGGAGTCTTGTAGTTGTGGGGAAGAAGCTGTTTCTATGTCTGGATGTGCGGGTCTTCAGACTTCTGTACCTTCTGCCTGATGGAAGGGTTTGGAAGAAGGCAATGCCTGGGTGGGAGGGGTCTCTGATAATGCTGCCTGCCTTCCTGAGGCAGCGGGTGGAGTATACAGAATCAATGTGGGGGTGGCAAGCTAGTGTGATACGTTGGGCTGAGTTCACCACACCCTGCAGTTTTTTTGCGATCTTGGACCGAGAAGTTGCCATACCAGGCTGTGATGCAGCCGGATAGGATGCTCTCTATGGCACATCTGTAGAAGTTTGTGAGAGTCGATGCAGACATGCTGAATTTCTTTAGCTTCCATAGGAAGTAGAGACGTTGTTGGGCTTTCTGGACTTTTGCATCAACGTGAGTGGACCAGGACAGACTATTGGTGATGGTGACCCCCAGGAACTTAAAGCTATCGACCATCTCCTCTTCGGAGCCATTGATGCAGATGGGAGTGTGTGTCGTGCTACGCTTCCTGAAATCGATGATCAGTTCCTTGGTCTTTCTAACATTTAGAGAGAGGTTGTTTTCGCTACACCATGTATCCAAATGATTTATCTCCCTCCTGTAGTCTGATTCGTGGAATTGATATTCCTAATATATCTAATATATTATATATATATATATATATATATAATATATGATAAGGAGGAATGCAAAAGGTTGACACAAGCTTATGGAGTTGGGGGTAATATATTAGTAAGCATGCAGGATTACTTAACCGTTGGAAGCAGAGAGTAGGCATAAATAGGTCATTTTCAAGTTGGCTGGCTGTAACTAGCGGAGTTCTGCAGGATCAGTGCTGAGGCCTGAGTCATTTCTGATCTGCAGTAATGACTTTGGCAAAGAGTGCAAACGTAATGCATCACGTTCACTGACAATATAAAGCGAGACATGTATGTAAGTTGTGAGGACAACACAAATAGGATGCCAAGAGATACAGACAGATTAAGTGAGTGGGCAACTGGAAGGAGTATAATGTGGCAAAGTGTGAGGTTAGAAATTTTGGTGGTGACAATAGAAAAGCAAAATACTTTCTAAAACATGTGAACTTTTAAATGTCGATGTTCAGAGAGATTCGTGTCTACTCAAACAAGAAATTAACATAACAGGTTCTGCAAGTAAGGCAAATGCCATGTTTGCATGAGGACTGGAGTACAGGAAGAAGGAAATCTTACTACAATTAAATAGGGCTTTGGAGAGACCACACGGAATACTAGGCACAGTTTTGATCTCCATATTTAAGGAAGGTTCTACTTGCCCTGGGAATGGAACACTGAAGGTTCACTAGTTTGATTCCTGAAATGAGAGGGTTGTCCTATGATGAGAGGCTGAAGAAATTGGGCCTGTATACTCTTGAATTCAGAAGAATGAGAGATGGTTTCATTAAAACATATAAAATTCTGAATAAGCTTGACAGGGTAGAAACTGAGGTTGCTTCCACTGGATGCGGAATCTAGAACATGAAGACACAGTCTCAGGAAAAGGGGTGGATCAGTTAGGACTGAAATGAGGAACAATTTCTTCACTCAAAGTTGTGAATCTTTTGAAATATTTTACACCAGAGAGTTGTGGATGTTCCATTGTTGAGTATATTCAAGGTTGGGATAGACAGGAAATCGAGGGATATGGTGAGCACGTGTGAAAATGGAGTTAAGGTAGAAGATTAGCCATGATCATACTAAAGAGTGGAGGAGGCTGAAGAGGTCATAAATCTACCCCTACTTCTAGCATAAGAATTCAGGTCTGGCAACTGCACTCCCAAGTTTCATTGCGTATGCTAAATATTTGCAAACTTAAACTAATTCAGAGCAATGCAAATCGTGAGGTCAATCAAATGGTTTTGAGGACTATATTGCCACTGGAGCCATCAGCTCTGTTAGATTCATTATTTTTCACAAAGTATGTGTGGTAGTTCAATTAAAAAGATATTTTTATTCAGACACAATTTACATGATACAAACAATAACAATACAACAACCGCCCTGTCCCCTCTCCCTCGCTTGCATGAAAAAAAACTTTTAAAAAATACAGAGACAACCCCCACCCACCTAACAGTGATGGTAACCAGGAAAATGAGATAAAGGCAACACATCGCATAACCCTTCCACAGACCCCCTCATGGTTTTCTTGATCTTCTCGAGGTGCAAAAATTAAATCAGGTTCTGCAGCCATGCTGAAACCTTAGGTGCTACCAGGGACTTTCACCCAAGCAGAACTCGCCTCTGGGCTATTAGCGAGGCAAAGGCTAGGACATCTGTTCCGTCTGCAGCATGAGTGAGTCCGAAACTCCAAAAATTGCCACCAATGGGCATGTCTCTAGCTAAACGCCCCAAATCCCTGACTTGTGGAAAGGAGACCCAGGAACTAATGAGTTTGAGGCAAGACCGCCGGTCCCCTGAAGCACCGCTCACACCTATCCTCCACCCCCGAGAAGAACCCACTCATACACGTGCTGGTACGGCGTACCCTGTGCACCACCTTGAACTGGATCAGGCTTAACTCTCACATGAGGAGGTGAGTTGACCCTGTGAAGAGCCTCACTCCACACTCTCCCCTCAAAGACCAAACCCAGCTCACCCTCCCATTTCCCCTTTACCTCCTGCAACGATACCTGCTCCGTCACCAACGTCTGTCCATAGACCTCCAAAATCATACCCTCCCCTGACTAGGTCAAGGGATGAAACTTGTCCATAAGCGAAGATGCTGAGACTAAGGGAAACAAAAGATGCTCCTTGCGTAAAAAATCATGCACCTGAAAGTACCTGAATACATTCTCTCGCGGCAGTTGGAACTTTTCAAATGACTCGTGAGGCCAGTGAACCTGCCTTCCAGAAACATGTTCCTAAACCCCTCCACCCCCTCCCTCGCCCATGCCTTAAATGATGAATCTAAGCCATTTGGCACAGACAGATAGTTCCTGCAAATCAGACCCAGCAGGGAGAGAGTTAGCTGCTGCCTAAACTGATTCTAAATTCTCTAAGTGGCTGTCACCACCGGCTCGAAGGGAATCAAGCAGGGGAAAACAGGAGTGGCGCAATAACCAGGGCCCTCGGACTCGACCCTATGCTTGACACCTCCTCCATTAGCCCCGGACCCAGTCCGGACCCTTGAACCACTCCTGCACCTTGATATTTGCCATCCAGTAGTAAAACAACAGATTGGGTAGTGCCAACCCCTTTACTACCTATCCCTTTGCAAAAACGTCCTACGATCCGTAGGACACTTACCAGCCCAAATAAAAGTAGATATCAATTTCTTAACCCTGCAAAAGAAAGCTTTGGGGAAAAAGACTGTGAGACACTGGAACAAAAAGAAAAACCGCAGGCGAATATTCATCTTCACCATCTGTATCCTTTCTGCTCAGGTCAGGGGAGGGCAACCCATATTTTCAAATCGGCCTTTACCTCCCCATCAGACTACAAAAGTTAAGTTTATGAAGCGTAGCACAATCATGGACCATCCGAATTCCCTGATACCGAAAGCTAGTCCTGGTCGGATGAAACCGCAGCCTCCCCAGATCAGCTTCCCACGGGGTCCACCGGAAAATGTTCACTCTTGCCCAGATTCATCTTGGACCTCAAAAAGGAGCCAAACTTCCTGAGCAACTCCATTATTTTCCCCCATATTGGTGGGTTTGTGACATATAGCAACAAATCATCCATATATAAGGACACCCTTTTCTCCCTCCCCCCCATGGTATCCCCCTGCACCCGGCAAATGATCTCAGAGCAATAGCCAGTGGATTAATTGCTAAGGCAAACAATAGTGGAGACAACGGACATCCCATCTTGTACCGCTGTTCAGTTGAAAATAACCCGAGCTCAGGGCGTTACTAAATACACTCGCCGTGGAGGCCCTGTACAAAAGCCTAATCCATTAAATAAATTTTGGCCTGAAGCCAACGAGCCCAAGGATCTCAAAGAGGTGCCCCCACTCAATCCTATCAAACACCTTCTCTGTGTCCGTCGAAATAATCACCTCTGGCTCAGTCCCTTGGGAGGCCGACAAAACCATATTTAACAATCTCCTAATATTGGCCAACAACTGCTGGGCTTTAACAATCCCAGTCTGCTTCTCCAAGATCACCCCAGGAAGGCAGGGCTCCAAACGCGTTGCCAATACTTTAGCCAAAACACAGTGTCGGCATTTAACAACAAGATGGGCGGATGCGACCTGTATTCCCTGGGATCCTTGACCATTTTCAGGATCTAGGTGATGGGTGCCTGCATTAACGGGGCCAGCAACACTTCCCAGGACACGGAATCATTGAACATATCCAGCAAAAGTGGGATCAACTGACCGGCAAATTGTTTGTAAAATTCAATGGGAAATCCGTCCGGACCCAGTGCTTTCTCCATCTACAATGACCGAATGCAGCTCATAATCTCCTCCAGCCCTCTCAGCATCTCTAACTTCTGCAATCTCTCCTGCTCCACCTCCAGGGAGGATCAACCCATCCAAAAATTGCTTCATTGATGCACCCTCCTTCAAAGATTCTGACTTATACAAGCCATGCTAGAAGGCCTCAAACATCACACTGAACTTCTCTGGGGCCGATACTAACCCGACACCCAAATCCCTAATTTGCACTATCTCCCGGGTGGCAGCCTGCCGCCTCAGCTGGTGAGCCAACAGATGACTGGCCTTCTACCCATATTCATAATATAATAATAATAATCTTTTATTGTCACAAGTATGAAGTTACTGTGAAAAGCCCCTAGTCGCGACATTCCGGTGCCTGTTTGGGTAAGTCGGTACGGAAATTGAACCCGCGCTGCTGGCCTTGTTCTGCATTACAAACCAGCTGTCTAGCCCACTGGGCTAGACCGGCCCATATGTCCCCCAGGAGCGTCGCAGCTGGCTCACCACTTTACTCATCAACAACAACTCAAAATCTTTTGCAGCTTTTTTCTGTCCGACAATGTCGGGCAGCTCAAGTACTGGCAGTCCACCAGTGTCTGCCTCTGCAGCTTCCTAGATTTATCTCTGTGCACCTTATAAGAGATTATCTCCCCACTAATAACTGCCTTCATGGTTTCCCAGAGCATGGAAGGCAAGACTGCCTCATTCTTGTTGATCTCAATGGCAGAGCACATCCGTTCACAAAATCCCTTATCCGTGAGCAACGCCATGTCCAACCTCCACAGTCGTCACTGAGAGTGGCCCTGCTCCAACATCAAGTCCACAAAATGCGGAGCATGATCTAACATCACAATTGTCAAGTACCGCGCCACCCTCACTCCAGGGAAAAGATACTTTCCCACCACGAAGAAGTCAATCCGGGAGTAAACCCGATGGAGGTGGGGGGGGGAGAAAAAAAAACCTCCTTTTCCCTCGGGAACAGATCTGCCTCCATCATGAACGCTAATAACTCCGTTGCCACCCCATGTGGACTCAGAGATGTTGGACTCAACCTATCCAACCTAGGATCTAAAACACAATTGAAGTCCCCCCATAATTAACCAATGTGAATCAAGATCTGGGATAAAAGCCAGCACTTATTAATGAATGCTCTGTCATCCCAGTTCGGTGCATGCACATTGACCAAATCACCGCCCACCTGGGTCTGCCAATATACTAACCGCAGAAAAGGCCACCCTCTTATCAATCAACACTGCAGCCTCCTGCGCCTTACAATCAAAATCTGAGTGATATACCTGCCCCACCCAACCATTCTGTAACCTTGTTTGATCCTTGATTTTCAAATAGGTGAACTGTAGAAACACCAAATCTGCCTTCAAACTTCTCAGGTGAGAAAACACCTGGGACCTTTTTAACTGAACCATTTAACCCCCTCACATTCCACATTATCAACTGGATAGGGGGCCTCTGCCCCCCCCCCTTTCCCTTCCCCCCCCCCCCACCACACCATCCCTGTCCCCCATGACCCAGGGTCAGCTATATCCATCCTAAACATAGAAACATTAACATGCTTTATGTTTATAATCCTACAGTGCTTTATGTTCATAATCCTACAGTGCCCCAACCTGTGCCACCTCCGAGCCCACCAAAGATGGCCACCACAACCCCTCCATCAAGCCAGTTCAAAAACAAAGGAACCATCACCAGCAGCAGTCCATCCTTCCCAAACCCTCCCTCGTAGCTCCAGTCTACCCAGAAAACCAAACCAGAGAAACAAACTCATCCCCCCAACCCAAACCAAACAGAAACAAAAAGTGAAAGCTTGTTACCTTAAAAAAACACAAACGACCGTCCACGGTAACCAGCTGCAAACATCTCCCCTTTTCCGCTCCCGTTAACTAGCTATACTGCTAGCAGGATGACCCCCGCACAGAGTAGAAATCAAACTCAACTAACCAATATATCAACCAACATTCATCCTGCACAAACCAAACTTTAATACAGAAACAGCGAGGAAAATCAATACCTAGCTCCCCTCCTCCACACAAAATAAAAATACAAAACCCCAACAGTGCAGTCTACAAGCCCCAGCTTTGCACAGAAAAAACATCCCTCAACAAGCCCAGGCACAACCCCAAGCCCTTCCCCACATTACAAAAATCCCACAAAAAGTACAAATACAGATGAATTTAGCAAAGAACAAACAACAAACGCCATAGTCCTTAAGCACTTTGGTTCACCGCCAGTCCATCCTTCTGAACAAACTCTTCGCAACTTCCGGCACATCAAAGTAATCTGTGTCTTTGAAATTCACCCGAAGACCGGGGGGGCGGGGGCGCGATCAGGCTCTGGAGTAAGACTGGTATAACACTGGAAGGGTACTGGGAACCTAATCGGAGGGTACTGGGGAGACCAGGGACCATGGGGAAGGCTCCAGGCAGCAGGACGGATAGAAAAGGTGGTTACGAAAGCATATGGGATGCTTGCCTTTATTAGCCGAGGCACAGAATATAATAGCATAGAGATTATAATTGAGCTGTATAAAACATTTGTTTGGCCACTGTAGGAGGGCTATGTACAGTCTGGTTGCCATTCTATAAGAAGGATGTAATTGCACCCAAAAGGGTGCAGAGGAGATTCACCAGGTTGTTGTCTCAACTGGAGTGTTTCAGTTATGAAGACAGGCTGGTTAAGCTGGGTTGTTTTCCTGAGAGCAGAGAAGACATGGGGGAACATGATCAATGTTGGTGAGACCATACCTAGAGTACTGTGTGCAGATTTGATCTTCATATTATGGAGGGATATACTGACATAAGAAGAAATTCAGAGAACATTCACTTAATTTATTCTGGGGATGAAGGAGTTGTCTTCTGAGGAATGGTTCTCTTTGTTCTCACTGGAACGATGGAGGTTGAGGGGCGACCTGATAGAGGTCTACAAAATTATGAGGGGCATAGACAGAGTGGATAGTCAGAGGCTTTTCCCCGGGGTAGAGGGGTCAATTACCAGGGGGCATAGGTTTAAGGTGAGAGGGGCAAGGTTTAGAGTAGATGTACGAGGCAAGTTTTTTACGCAGAGGGTATTGGGTGCCTGGAACTCGCTACCGGAGGAGGTGGTGGAAGCAGGGACGATAGTGACATTTAAGGGGCATCTTGACAAATACATGAAGAGGATGGGAATAGAGGGATACGGACCCAGGAAGTGTAGAAGATTGTAGTTGGGCAGCATGGTCGGCGCGGGCTTGGAGGGCCGAAGGGCCTGTCCCTGTGCTGTACATTTCTTTGTTCTTTGTTCTTTGTAAATCAGATTGGACCTGAAATCATTGGATTTGAGAAGAATGAAAAATTATCTTATTGAAACATTTAAGATTCTGAGAGGGTTTGACAGGGTAGACACTAAGAGGATTTTTCTCTTTATTGTACAATGAGAAGAGTTTCAGAATAGGGGGCGGGATTCTCCGACCCCCCGCAGGGTCGGAGAATCGCCGGAGGCTGGCGTGAATCCCGCCCCCGCCGGTTGCCGAATTATCCGGCACCGGACATTCACCATGTGCTGAGTGCATCACTTGGTTAGGACTAGGCAAGGGTCAACAGTTAAAGCTGGCATTGCATTTACCAACAGTTCAAGTATGTTAATATAGTTAACCTTATAATAAAATAGAGTTGCACCACTTCCAGTGTTGGTGACCTGTTTGTGATCCAGAACACCCAACACATCAGTCAACTGCCTTCTTGAACAGCTGTAGGTTGTGTGTTGTCGGTACCCCACAGTGTTGTTAGGGAGGGAGTTACAGTGAATGAAGGGTTCTGTAGTAAAGAATTTGATGCAGCATTAACTGACTCTGCTCTTATATGAAAACTTTGCGATGGTCATGGAGCGGTTCCAGCTCCCATGGAGCCCCGAGACAGAGTTATTGGCTTCAGAAGAAAAAGGAAGAACATTTAGAAACCATAAAACCCTCTCGTGATTTTTTTAAAAAGTTTGCTCAATTGGAATATACGCTCACCACAATAATGTAATATCTAGTTTTTTTCAAAAATGCTACTGCCATTGCTATTAATGAACAGTTGAAAAGTAACACCACGCCCAGTCATTGCTGGATTAGCCACAGCTAATGTCATGCTGCAATCAATTGGCTAAGTAATTCTCCTGATGAAATGTGCCTCTCGTCACATGTCCAAATGCTGTGACAGTTCCTGTCAAATGACATTGAATAAGCAAACATAATTAATCTTCTGTATGGAATGATTTTAATTCTTCATATTAATCATAAACAAAATTTTTATGGAGCCAGCTGGCATAGCAGTGAGATGCAATACTGCAAAGTTTAGACTGGCACTTGGCAGCGATTACAAGAGCACTGCATCGTGTATGTAGTTCAAAGCCGCTGTATGTTGGTATAATGTCATTCTTTGTCCTTCCTGACAAAACATATCTGTCAGCATTGAAAGACAGATGTACTTGTCAGTAAAACTTAACTGCCGATGAATGTACACAAAAGGTTATAAAATTGGACCAAATCCCACATAATCTCTGAAAATTCCTTTTTCTTCCCTTCATTACTATCAACTTCCTGTAAATTTGTTCAGAACTTTACACAAGGTGTCTTTGCTACTTTCAAGGACAATTCATTACCCACCAACTGTCAGCATTTAGAGGGCTCAGCTAGTATGTCAGCATCTGCTGACAGAAGTCAACATGAACCTTGGCCACTCCCCACAGTTCTACTTCCACACAAGACCTGCTGCTATTGAACTGGACTGAACTTGACCTGGCCCTTTTTTCAATGTCGATCGTAGTATAAATGAAAAAGATTGTGTCACTGTACTGTTGATGAGAAGTCATAGCAGAATGGGGCTTTCAGTATATAAGTAGAATCACTTGTTATTGGGGGAGCGGCCTGCGGGGGGGTGGGGGGGGGGAGGAGGGGATCATGCACCGGGGGTACCTCAAATGGGGTTGGCCCGCGATCGGTGCCCACCAATCGTCGGGCTGTCCTCTCTGAAGGAGGACCTCCTTTCTTCCACAGCCCCGCAAGATCCGTCTGCCATCTTCTTGCGGGGCGGACTTGGAGAGGACGGCAACCACGCATGCGTGGGTGACAGCAGTTATGCGGCGCCGGCCGCGTCATGTATGCGGCACCGCCTTTACGCGGCGACAAGGCCTGGCATGTGTAAATGACGCGGCCCCGCTCCTAGCCCATTATCGGGCCCTGAATCGGTCGGGATAGGGGCCGTTTCGCGCCGTTGTGAACCTCGACGGCGTTCACGACAGCATGGGCACTTCGGCGTGGGAGTGGAGAATCCCGCCCATGGTTTCTGAGATACAGATGGTTCTGTGTCTTACTTGCTTGCAGTAGAGTGAAATGTTAAGGTGTCCGTCCTTGATGGAGATGCGCGGGTCCAAGAATGCAACCGATTCTGAAGAATAGTCCATGGTGAGTCTGATGGTGGGATGGAACTCGTTGAAGTCATCGTGTAGCCATTTCAGTGATTCTTCGCCATGACTCCAAAGGAAGAAAATGTCATTGATGTATCTAGTGCATAGTATCGGTTGAAGATCCCATGTGGTGAAGAGTTCTTGCTCGAAGATGTTGGCGTATTGAGGTATGAACTTGGTCCCATTGCTGTTACGTGTGTCGGGATGAAGAATTGGTTGGCTGAGGTGAAGATGTTGTGGTCCAGGATGAAACAGATGAGTTGTAGGATAACATCTGGAGATTGGACTTTAACTTGGTGCTGTGAGACTGTGCCCACCCCAGTCCAGTGGCGGCACCTCCACATTGTTTTTAGATACATCTGGTTCATTCCCTGGCATGTTCTCCTGTACTCTTCACTGAATCAGGGTTGACCCACTAGCTTGATGGAAATGGCAGAGTAAGGGATATGCTAGACTATGAAGTTAAAAATTATGATGAAAAGCAATTGTGCTGCCACTAATGGCCTACAGTGCCTCATAGATATCCAGTTTTGAACTGTTAGATCTGTTCGGAATTTAGCAGGGTGACAATACCACACAACACAATGTAGGGTATCCTCAGTGTGAAAATGGGATTTTTCCTCCACAAGGGCTGTGCCAGGGTCATCCTAACAATATCGTCATGGATAGCTGCATCTGCAACATACAGATTGACGAAATGAGGTTAAGTGGGATTTTTCTTCTTTGTTCTTTGGGCACCTGATGCAGGCACAGCCTGGTAGCTGTGTCCTTAAGGACTTGGTCATTTGTAGATACTGAGCGACAATTGGACATGGTTATTGATGCTCCCCACCAGAGTACATTCTGTGCCCTTGTTACCATCAGTACTACTTTCTTGTGGTGTTCAGCATGAGGGGGAGAGATAGGTGTAATCAGCATGAGGTTTTCTTGCCCGTGTTTGACCTGATTCCATGAGACCTCATGGGATACCGAGTCAATGTTGAGGACTCCCAGAGCAACTCCCTCCCAACTGTGTACCACTGTGCCCCGTCACCTCTGGTCCTGTGGGTGGGACTGGATGTATACAGAGATGGTGATGATGGTCTGTCTGGAACATTGGCTGGAAGGTGTGACTTGGTGAATATGAACATGGCAGGCTGTTGCTTGACCAGTCTGTGGGTTGGTTCTCCTAATTTTGTCATTGGTCCCCGAGATGATCATGAAGAGGAAATGCAGAATTGATTAGCCAAAGTATGTCTTTGTTAATTAACCGGTGCCTTGGTCAGTGCCAGATGGTTCATTTGGTTTTATTCTTCTTCAACTTTTCTGTAGGGATTAGATACAATTGTGTGGTTTGCTAGGCCATTTCAGAATAGGCCAGTTCGATTCCGGCTTGGGCCACTGTCTGTGCGGAGTCTGCACATCCTCCCCGTGTGTGCGTGGGTCTCCTCCGGGTGCTCCGGTTTCCTCCCACAGTCCAAAGATGTGCAAGTGAGGTGGATTGGCCATGATAAATTGCCCTTAGTGTCCAAAATTGTCCTTAGTGTTGGGTGGGGTTACTGGGTTATGGGGATAGGGTGGAGGTGTTGACCTTGGGTAGGGTGCTCTTTCCAAGAGCTGGTGCAGACCCGATGGGCCGAATGGCCTCCTTCTGCACTGTAAATTCTATGATTTTAAAAAAAGAAGGGAGGGAGAAACCAGGTAATTATAGATTGGTTAGCCTAAGTAAAAACTGGATAAAAGCAAATTACTGTGGATGCTGGGATCTGAAACAACAGAGAAAATGCTGGAAAATCTCAGCAGTTCTGGCAGCATCTGTAGGGAGAGAAAAGAGCTAACGTTTCGAGTCCGATGAGTCTTTGTCAAAGCTCCATTGCTTCGCCTAATGTCAGTTGTAGGGAAAATGCTAGAGTCTATTATAAAGGATACGATAACAGGACACTTCGAAAATACCAGCGGGATTGGACAAAGTCAACTTGGATTTATGAAAGGGAGATAATGTTTGACACCATATTGGTATTATTTGATGATATAACTAGTAGTACAAATAAGGGCAAACGAGTGGATGTTGTGTATTTAGATTTTCAGAAAGCTTTTGATAAAGTCCCACATAAGATATTGTGTGCAGAATTAAAACACATGGGATTGGGGGGAATATATAGGCGTGGATTGAGAATTTATTAGCTGACAGGAAATTAATAAATAGACATTTTTTCGAAGTGGCAGGCAGTGCCGAGTGGCGTCCTACAAGGATCAGTGTTTGGGCTGAGATATTAACAATATGCATCAATTGTTTGGATGAGGGAACCAAAAGTAATATTCCCAAGTTTGTTGATGGCATGAAACTTGGTGGGAAGATGAATGGTGAAATGTATATTATGAGGCTTGAATGTGGTTTAGACAAGTGGAGTCAGTGGGCAAATTGGTGGGAGATGCAGTATAACATAGATAAATGTTATCCACTTCAGATGAAGAAACAGAATGGCACAGTATCATTTAAGTGGTGATAGTTTACATACAAAGGGACCTGGGTGTCCGAGTACACCCATTACTGAAGGCAAGCATGCAATACAGCAAGCAGTTTGGAAGGCAAGTGTTGAGTTGGCTTTCATTGCAAGAGGACATGAGTACATGGGCATGGATGTCTTATTGCAGCAGTACAGGACTTTAGTGTGCAGTTTTTGTCTCCTTTTTTCATTGCCACAGAGGGTGTCCAGTGAAGGTTCACCAAACTGATTCCTGGGATGGCAGGATTGTCATGTGAGAAGAGATTGGATTGACTGGGGCTGTATTCATTAAAATTTAGATGAATGAGAGGGGATCTAATTGAAATATACAATTTTGACAAGGCTGGACAGACTGGATGCAGGAATATTGTTATTGTTTCCTCTCACTGGAGGGTCTACAATAAAGGGTCACAGTCTCAGAATATAGGGTACGCCATTCCAGACTATAATGAGGAGAAATTAATTCATTCAGAGGTTGGTTAACCTATGAGATTCTCCAACAAAGAAGGCTGTGGAGGCCAAATCACTGAATATGTTTACAAAGAAATTGGATAGATTTCTAGGCTCTAAAGATGTTGAGGCACACGGGAATATGGCATTAAGATAGAGAATCAACCATGGTCGTATTGAATGGCAGAGCAGGCTCAAAGGGCCGACTGGCCTACTCCTGCTCTTATTTTCTATGTTTCTAATCCCTTAAAACTCATTTATTCCTGAATGTACAGGCCCGAACTTTTTCAACCCTTTTTAATGTGGTACAAGTGCCCAGTAGCCCATGGTTACATTGATTTCTCTGTGGATTCCATTGTAGGAGACAGCAACAGTACAACCTGTGGAGGAGCAGACTATCACTGATAGCACCTTCAGGATTTCCATTTACTGCATGTATAGGAGTGCTGGAAGTTGCTGTCAGGTTTATCCAACAGTCAATGTGAATGCTGATACCCTCAACATTATTATTGCATTAAAGATCAGGCCCAAAGTTTTGGCATTGATTCCAACCCTGCATACCCTTCCCCAGGGACTGTCACAGATTACATTGGATCATTTACAAACTCAACATCCTGTTAAAGCCAAATCTGAATTTATAACCGATACCTTCTCCATCACAAAGATTCTCACTTCCCTCTCAGTACCATATCCACCTCTGCCTCATCTATGCCTTTGTCATTTTGACTATTGCAAGACTGGCATCCTTCCATCCTGCACCCTCTTAAAACCTTTAGCTAACTCAAATCTCTGCTACCTATCTTATCGCATTCCACTACATTGGCTACTGGACCCCAACACCCTGAGCTTAATGCTGTTGCCATGTTTAAATCCTTTCAGGGCCTTACCCTTACTGAACTCTGTAACATCTGTACCTGATGGCAACTCTTTGTTTCATTTTTCTCTGGTCTCATGGACCATCCTGCTTGACCTCAACCTTGGAGATCATACCTTCAACTATCGAAGTACCATGCTGTGAAATTAGCTCCTTAAATCTCTCAGTTTGGGTTGTTCATCCAAGAAGTTTATTTTTTTTTAAATGTGGAATATTAGAATTTTATTCTGGTTCACAATTTTGCTGAAATAATTCAGCTTCTTGGAACAAAATATTGCGAAAATACAGTTTGGAATCTAAAACAAGAGTAAGGAATGCTGAAAATACTCAGCAGGTTGAGCGGCCCTTATAACTAATGGACAAAAGTTGGCCTTTCAGATGTAGCTCTGATGAAAAGTCACTTCCCAGTTCTTTCCTAAAGCTATTTGACTTGCCCAGTGTCTCCAACTTTTTCTATCATCATCCAGCATCTTCCTGTTCCCCAATGGAGCATTATTCTCATGAGAGCTTTCGTTCTGTAGAGTCCTTAACTGCTCATTTGTTATCATTGTGTACAGGAGTAATTAGACTTGCATCGTATCAATTAGGTTTGTAATTGCTCTCTCCACAGTATCTTCTTCCTGTTTGTTTGCTTATCTCATTGTCTTTATGTTTATTTATACTAATTTACTTGCTCTCTGTAAATGACAGCTGCTTTGAGGAGTTATACCACCTGTGTAATTCATCTTATTTCGAGGACCCAGCTTCACAGCCCCAGTCTGAGCCTTGCTGGCACATAAGAACTGAGTTTTCACTCCCGAACTGGAAGCGGAAAGTCAGTAAATTTCCTGAATTTGCAAACCCGACTTGGGAGAAAGTGCCTCAATCTTCAGATTTTCATTCAGGTGGAGCTGGGTGCTGTCTGGGTGCTAAAGGAGTCGGGCATGCCGACCCCTTTGGGGATGGTCATAAGGCTGTTGGGTGCCAAGGTGGGCTGTTTGAAAGTCTCACCTGGGTGCTCTGGGAATTCATTGCAGTTCCAATAAAAACAACAAAACAAAAAATATCTTTCACCTCTTTTATAAACTCTGCATGCACCTTCCATGCAAATTCATGCCATCCATCTAACCCCCATGCCAACCCATTTCCCCAATCATCCACAAAGCTCTTTAAAACCCCTGTGCAAACTTACTGCCAAATCATACTCGTCCATGCCTCTCAACCATTACCCTTTGCCCTTACACCCTCCAAGCCAACTTACTCTATTTTTTTCTCTCCAGAGATGTTGTCAAACCTGCTAAGTCTTTCCAGAATTTTCTGTTTTTGTTTGAGATTCTAGCATCCATAGTATTTTGCAATTCTTTGTATTCATTTTTGTCTCCACATCAAAGGTTGTTATTCTCTTTATAACCATTTGGAGCTAGCAGCAAAACTGTAAATTTACAGCCACCCCACCCCCACCGACCCCCCACTGTGATAATGATAGCTTGCAGATGCAATCAAGCAGCACTAATACTTATGTCAACAAACAGTGAAATGGCAAGCATTGATTTTTCAATTATAGATTAGAATTTTTTTTCAAAAGATTAACGGCCCAGGAGATTTATCTGACTTGACAGCTTGACAGGTCTGCAGAGCTTATCCACATCAAACACACATCCAAAACGGGTACTTGACCTCTCCAAAAGGGACACTGGACCTCTCTGAAATGGGTATCTTACCTATTCAAAATAGCAAAAAGTTGGTTTGCAGGTGCAGCAAGTAATTAAGAAGGCAATTTTGTCCTTCATTGCTAGAAGGGTGGAGTTTAAAAGCAGGGAGTTTATTTTGCAACTGTATAGGGTATTGGTGAAGCAACATCTGGAGTAATATGTACAGTTTTGGCCTCCTTACTTGAGAAAGGATGTACTGGCACTGGAGGGTGTGCAGAGGAGATTCACGAGGTTGATTCCAGAGTTGAGAGGATTGGTTTATTTAATTTATGAGGAGAGATTAAGTAGTCTGGGACGACACTCATTGGAATTTAGAAGAATGAGGGGGGATCTTACAGAAACATATAAAATTATGAAAGGAATAGATATGTTAGAAGCAGGGAGGTTGTTTCCACTGGCAGGTGAAACTAAAACTGGGGGGCATAGCCTCAAAATAAGGGGGAGTAGATTTAGGACTGAGCTGAGAAAGAACTTCTTCACCCAAAGGGCCGTGAATCTGTGGACTTCCCTGCTCAGTGAAGCAGTTGAGGCTACCTCATTAAATGTTTTTAAGGCAAATATAGATAGATTTTTGAACAGTACAGGAATAAAAGGTTATGGTAAGTGTGTGTGTATGTGGGGGGGGGGGGGGGGGGGGGGAGGAGGAGTGAAACTGAGTCCACAAAAAGATCAGCCATGATCTTATTGAATGGCGGAGCAGACTTGAGGGGCCAGATGGCCTACTCCTGCTCCTAGTTGTTATGTTCTTATGTTCAAATGACCTCAGCAGCTTCAAACTTTTTCTAAAATGCCTCAAGCCCACAAGTTGTGTTTTGGTAATCAAGTAACGAATATTGGATCTGTTTGAAGATAGCTGTACATTTACATGCGCAGCTACCTCTGTGAGCCGTGGATGTGCAAAGTATACCCGTCCCAGTTCTCCATTCTCCGCCTGACGGCAATTGTGGGTGCCTGTTTCAGGGGTGGAACCAAAAGAATTGGGTCTCCAGTACGACTCTCGCAAAGAGGCAGACCCCTTCTTTCTCGATTAAAATTCAAGCCTGAGAGTTGGTTGGAAGCCACTGTAATTTAATCTCTTGTCTCCAGACCTTCCCTGATTGATGGGCAAATTCTACTAAGGCTATTAATTTTGATAATACATTTTAGTCCTGATAAGGGCCTGAACAGTTTATCTACTGGCAACTTTTGTCGGCATTGTTTATTATTCTCTTCAGGTCTTTTAGAGATCACAGAATAATACAGCACAGAAGAGGCCCTTCAGCCCATTGATCCTAATGAAACACAAATCTTAGTTGCTCTCAGTGCTTCTGAAATCTTGGAATGATCTTATACTGCACTTTGCAGTATTTATACAAATTCTTGGCTGTGAAGTTCTTTCGGACATCACGGGGATATGGATGGCGTTATCTCAATTGGAAAAATCAAAAAAAAATTGAAATTCAATTACAATCATTTCATATCTTTTTGGAGAGGGAGAGCATGCATTGTGCTGCCAATTTGTTGCTGTTCCTGTTCCTGAGATATGTTGAAGTCTATGATGTGTAAAGCTAATAATAAGTTTTCTTTCAATAGCACTTCTTACTTGTCTGGAAGCACATGATGCAGCTTTGTGTGAATGGCTTGTACCACTTTACATTATACTGCTCCCTTCAGTGACTCTTACTTCAACAGCAACATTGCTGCTTCTAACGAATCACTACGAGGGATGCTATTCTTCAGCTTCCTAGAGATAGCAGCATCAGCAGCAGATAAACACTGCCATCAGCATGGGTTGAACACCATATTTTCTGGACTCAAATGTCTGTTTTTCAATTGCAGGCTTACTTTGACCTTCAGTCAGAAATCATGATGTCAAACAACATAATAATCGTATTTGTTATAACCAGCACTGTGGAATTGACTCTGAATAGAATTGCAATTGAAGTGATATAAAGAGAGATTAAACTATTACTATTCAAGTTGCACAGTGTGTTGTTATAAATGGTTGACTTTTAATATATTCTCATTCGAATAGGAATGAGTTACAATTCAAGATTATTTCAAGTATTATGAGCCTACCTTAAACATCCCTTGACCTCCAAGGTTATTTTATAGTTTTTAGTTCAACGTTGTGATTTTGGAGCAGTATTTATGCAGCTGGATAGTAATTCAATTAACTGGCATTGAATGTGTCTCCCATGGTTAGGTGTTAATGGGAGGCATTTCTTGGCTATGCAATATTAGCGAAGAAAAGGGAAAGGGAATCTGCCTTATGTTTGTAATGATTTTCCACAAAGTGGGCCCAGAAGAAAATATATTCAAAAATTCCAATGCATTATATCACCAAGAGAATGGCCCTTGATATGAAATAAGAACTGCAGGGGATGGGGCTGAGGTGTGTGGGTTGGCAGATAAACATAACATAGACGTTGAATTTACAGTGCAGAAGGAAGCCATTCGGCCCATCGAGACTGCACCGGCTCTTGGAAAGAGCACCCTACCCAAGGTCAACACCGCCACCCGATCCCCATAACCCAGTAACCCCACCCAACACTAAGGGCAATTTTGAACACTAAGGGCAGTTTATCATGGCCAATCCACCTAAACTGCACATCTTTGGACTGTGGGAGGAAACCGGAGCACCCGGAGGAAACCCACGCACACACGGGGAGGATGTGCAGACTCCGCACAAACAGTGACCCAAGCCGGAATCGAAACTGGGACCCTGGAGCTGTGAAGCAATTGTGCTATCCACGATGCGACCGTGCTGCCCCCAAATCTAAAAAGAATACTGCTGCCAGTAATGGGACTGAGCTGGTAATGATGGGGCTGGGAGGTTCAAAGGCAGAGACTGGAAAGTTCACACAAGTTAAATTCCGCTAAATTGTTTTTCTCGTCAGCATACAGTTCCAAGCGTAAATAGTACCAAATTAGGTGTACTGCAATACATCTATTAGAGCAGCTTCATGATTGGAGCAGTATCATTGACATGACTAGACAGTTATGTATTTATTTAATACTGCTAGTTATTTCTTTCTTGATAACATCCATTATACAGGATAACAGATGGCTGAAATTGTATTACTGCCTGTTTACAAACATTACAAACGTGTTTTATATATTTATACAAATACAATCTCTGGAATGGGGTAAGTGGCAGAGTGCTCATTTGAAGGGTCGGTGCAGAATAGATGGGCTGAATGGCCTCTTTCTGCACTGTAGGGATTCTATGAATCTTTCAAAGTCAGACTGCATTATAGGTTGCCTGAGGTGTGATGCTCTGGTTTGCGCTGTTGGAAATGTGCAGCGCTTCATTAAGAATATTCACAGATATTGTTTGGTGGTACATTTTTTTTTAACAACCTGCTCAATAAAATGTCCCCTGAGAAGCATGTCACAAAAATTCTGATGTTTTGTATAAGAGGAAATGTAGCAGCACAGATAGACTCTTAATTTCTGATCTTTACTAAACAGCATGGTCACAGCCATCGTGAAAGTAGAACTTCTACAATTAGCCTAAAATTTCACCTGGTAGCCGATGATCCCCCAGGAAATGTTCACGTGTGGAGATCAGGTGCAGAAAGTATTGGGCTTGGCTGTGTAACGCACTAATGGAATTTCATCACAGAGCCGATAAATGGAATACATCTTGCAAAGAGGACAACTGCATAGATAAATAAAATTTCTGTACTCAAGAAATTAGTCAAATTGGGAGCGCCCTGCCTTTAGCCTTGTCAAGTGAAAGGTGACATTATATCTGCAAGCTTTCTCCTTGAACAGCTGAACCTTGAATGGGGACCCACGATTATTATCTGGCTACCTTTTACCTCTATCAGATTATCATGGACTATCAATTTTGCAACATTTTTAGTGCAAATAATCATTGCATTGTCGACTGCTGCATCCTGACACTTGGTCAATAGGCCGCCAACAGTCACTAAGTTCATGAACCGAGAGCCATGGAGCTTAGCGGCTCAGACAGAAATTGATGAGGGAGGGTATCAGCTTCTTGATTCTTGTTACTGCTATCAATATGCCAATCAATTACAACACTCGCTTATCTGACTACAAGAGGATTTGCAATGATTTGTGGTGTTCTTAGTGATGGTTATTTAGGGTGGATAGTGTAGTGCTCCACAAAGACCATAATATAGATTTTACTTAAACAAAGCTATGATTGTATTTACACTACTAAACTGGGTTTCGACACTTAATCCTTTTGGAATACAGAATTGATCAATAGTATTTAACTACACTCACCTACTGCTAATCTCACTCACTGGTATAACTATAATTAGCCTTCTCACACTAAGTGCTCTGATGACCTTTCTCTAGCTGTCTCCTGCTTACTCCTCGCCTAAGGTCTAGCATCACTGCTTTATATAGTAGTATCTGCAGCACCCTCTAGTGGCTATTCATGGTATTACATTAACCCTTGTAATGCTGATAGTTATGATAATACCACAGTTATGATAGCACATTTTTCCATCTTATAATAAGACTGTCACCAAGAAAGTGAGAGATATATTCTAAAATAAAAGGCAGTTAATGGAAATGTAACATTGCTGTTGTTACAAGTATGAGGCTTTGTAATGCGGTTATGTCTCTAATTTAAGTAAGATTGAATGTCCTGGAATAGGTGATGGTGAAGACATATTGTACTGTGGCTGCTAACACAGTGGTTAGCACTGCTGTTTCACAGCGGCAGGGACCTGAGTTTGATTGCCGGCTTTGGGGACTGTGAGGAGCCTGCGTGTTCTCCCCGGGTCTGCGTGCTCCGGGTGCTTCGGTTTTCTCCCACAAGTCCCAAAAGACGTGCTTGTTAGGTGGATTGGAGATTCTGAATTTCCCTCAGGGTATCCGAACAGGTGTGGCCACTAGGGGAATTTTACAGTAAACTCATTGCAGTGTTAATGGAAGCCTACTAGTGACACTAATAAGACAAGCCCATGTGATTTGGTTGTTATGGGGATGAGGGTAACCCAGAGAAACTCAAGTTAAATTTTCACATCTTGACAGAAAAGAAGGGCAATGTTTGCTGGTCACAAATTCTCAGACAGACAAGAAAAACCTGGAAAGCACAACCAAAAACAGCTGCTGTTGTGCCAAGCAAAGGGGAAGACCCTTGTGTTAAGCAGCAAGCAGAATGGTGGTGGGAACAGATTTCAGGTTTGAAGAAAAAAACTTGGAGAGCTTGAGGAGTCGCCAGGGTGTGCCTTGCTGCTGGAAATCAGTTCAATCTTTCTCAGGAGATTGAGTGAGAAAATGAAAATCGCTTATTGTCACAAGTAGGCTTCAAATTAAGTTACTGTGAAAAGCCCTAGTCGCCACATTCCGGCACCTGTTCAGGGAGGCTGTTATGGGAATTGAACCGTGCTGCTGGCCTGCTTTCAAAGCCAGCGAATTAGCCCTGTGCTAAACAGCCCCTAGACTTTCGAAGGGACATTGGAAGACTCCCCCTGGGATGTGGCAGAAAGGAGGACATCTGTTTAATATCTAGGAGGAGTTTGAGAGTTTATTTACATTGCTGCATATCTGCAGAGAGTGTGGCATTAACATATTAATATGGCATGGGGTTTTCCAACAGTATTAATTAGTTCTGAGGAAAGTACCAGTTTAGCTGACTACTAAGTAATGTTTTGTTAATGCCAATTTTGGTTCATTTCTTACAGTATAAATTTAAAACAAAATTGTGTGCTCTTCTTTTCATCAGTCGCTGGGAAATTCATATCTCTTTTTATAAGCTATCAGCCTCTATAGGGATTGTAACAAATTGTGAGCTCTTGCGGGATAGAAATTCAGAGACAAGAAAGCTTGTCGGCTGGTGTGGCTGGTAACTTGTGTGGCTGGTAAACAGCACAGGGCTGTTTAGCACAGGGCTAAATTGCTGGCTTTGAAAGCAGACTAAGGCAGGTCAGCAACACGGTTCAATTCCCATAACAGCCTCCCTGAACAGGCGCCGGAATGTGGTGACTAGGGGCTTTTCACAGTAACTTCATTGAAGCCTACTTGTGACAATAAGCAATTTTCATTTCATTCATTTTTCAACTGGAATTTTCCATGGTTTTCGCAAACAGTTTTCAAAAAGTACTTTTTATGTGTTCAGCTAGAAGGCTGCTTTCAAAACTCAGGCACCTATGGAGAAAGATAACGAGATTGTGAATACATGTAACAGTTAACAAAGGTTAATTTGAAGACCATTGCAGAGAAATTAGGATCAAATTAAAAATAGGGGTAAAATAATTCATAATATAGCTTAAGAGGATGTTCCTAAACAGAAAAATAAATTGGTTACTTTGTTGAATATAAGAAATAGTCATTTTATAGATTGTATTTTTACAGTCATGTTATTGAAGCCTTAGTTAGAATGCTTCGACAGTATGTCTGCTAGAACTGTGGTCAAAAGCGAGGTCTCCAGTAATTTGGCAGGGGAAGTGTTTTGGGCTGATATGAAAATCCATTTTACCTGTTCGCGGATAGAGAGCAATGTAATGTTTTAACAGTTTGAGCTTGACTAAACCTCAGGATTAAAAATGATTCTGAATCTTAACAGAATGAGGTCAATCCAACTGTTGTGCAGAACAGTTATTTGTGTGGCTGGTTGAGACTTTCTTCACATACTTTGACATTAATACAAACATGTAGACATGGGAGAAAGTTAAGCAGATTGGTCAGATACTTTTTTTTTAAATTGTGAAAAACCTGGTAATGAATCAATTACTGACTTAAAAGGCTGAATCCAAAGGGCCAAAAGCACAATAACAGAGGACTTCTCTTTGGTTTCCAGTTCACCTATTCCACAAGTCGGAATTGGTTTAACAGCAAACAGCAATGCTTTTCTTGACAAAACTAAGTAGACCAAATAAATTGTGAAATCATTCGGCCCATCACAAATACTATCTCAGGGTCCAGACTAGTTACAATTCAATACAGATTTTAAAAAGCAACACAAAGGATGCAAATTCAACAACATGAAAATTATACGCAAAATGTAAAAGGAGATCTTTTGTGCAGATTGAAAGGAAGTGAAATGACTAGTCTTAAAATAAATTTTCATTTGCAAGGTTCAGAAGATTTAGGACTCTTAACAATTCATGTAAACTGGACTTGAAATCTTAATTGTCACAGTGGGACGGTGGTTGTAGGTTAAGCTTTATAAATATTGTCAATACTAAATGTTTAATGGCAAAATGTGCCAAAATTGGGAAAGAATATTTTTTCTCTATGTCTCTAAAAGATTTGCAATGTATTTTGATAATATTATAGAAAAATAATTATTATAGTAATGTTTTTGCTAACCTTTAGTGGACAAGTGTTACATATGTGAGACTAGAAATTGGTTATGTTTATACTGTTTCTTTTAATTTAAGTTAAAATAAAATGTCCCAGAGTGGTGGGCAATGAAATCATATTGAACTCAGAACCCTATGATTTGGTTCGCATGAGGACAGAGTCCCAGATCAAAACCACTGAAACTCAGGTGCCAGTTTACATACCTTGACACAAAAGAGTTGAATTACGCACAAATCTTTGACGCTCAGACAGAAAGACTTGAAGAAAAAGACTAAATAAAACTACTATTGTACCAAGCAGCAAGCCGAATGGTGGTGAGAATGGATATCCTGTTGAAGAGACAACATTTGTTGAGATTTACCACCAAAGAGTCATCAGAGGGTGCCGTAATGCTGGAAGTCAGTTTGCTGACTTTGCTGAAATTGAGTGACATTTAAAGGGACCTTGAAAGACCCTAGTGTGGTTGGGTGAAGAAAATCTGTTGAATAGCTCGGAGAAGTTTGGGACTTTATCGAAAAGGCTAGATATCTACTGAGAGTACGGCATTTTACATTAAATTGGCTTGAGGTTTTCGGTTGTGTTAATTGGCTAATAGGGCAAGTACTTTTCTGCAGTTTAGTGTATTTGTTGTCCATCCAAGTTATATTTGCTGTTGATTTTAGTTTGTTACATAAAAGTC
Organism: Scyliorhinus torazame; assembly: GCF_047496885.1. NCBI lineage: Eukaryota > Metazoa > Chordata > Chondrichthyes > Carcharhiniformes > Scyliorhinidae > Scyliorhinus > Scyliorhinus torazame. The sequence goes on along the minus strand of NC_092714.1, from coordinate 91,304,562 downwards.
TTAAGACTTCAAATCTAATCATGCAACACTTTAAAAAAGGTTTTTGGTCGCTACGATGATCGTAACACCACTGGGAACATGTCAGTAACATTGACTAGAATTCATTCAACTATGAGTTGTCTTGTACATCCCAACACATAATTTATGTTTGACACTTAATAATTTTCATATTTCTTAAATTTTCTCTCACAGAATTTTTTTTTCAGTAAATTGAATATTAACGATTAACATAGAACATGTAGCTGGGAGGAGATAAGTGCTTGAATATAATTGTAGGATTTAGCTGACAATAAATCAGTCTTGCAGTTTTAAATGTAACCTGATTGCAAAATTTATGCTCTAGCCTTCAGCTTGCTCTTGCTTTTCCTGTGTGCTGCATTGTGGATCAACACCCCCACCCCCCCCCCCCACCCCCACCCCCACCCCCAACATGTAATGTAAAATAATACCATTAAACCTTTGAGTGCTGCAACATTTCAGTCTCTCACCTCAAAAATAGTTTGTTACATTTCTGAAGATAATCTGATTTATATGATGATGCGTAAATCACAGTTTAAAAAATAGTTTCAGTTGTAATATACAGAGAATATAGAATCCTCAGAGTGCAGAAGGGGTTCATTCGACCCATCAAGTCTGCACTCTTCCTCTGAAAGAGCACCCTACCCAGGCCCTCTCCTGCCCTATCACCGTATACCCATCTAGCATTTGGACACTAAGGGGCAATTTAGCATGGCCAATCCACCTAGCCTGCACATCTTTGGACTTTGGGAGGAAACCGGAGATCCCGAAGGAAACCCATGCAGACCACGGGAGATTATGCACACTCCACACAGTCATCCAAGGCCGAAATTGAACCCGGGTCCCTGGTGCTGTGAGGCATAGTACTAACCACTGTGCCACTGTGTCAGCAATGATAATGAAAGCTCTCATACTTGAGTTCGGAAGATAAAACCGAAAAATGCTGGAAGTGCACTGCAGGTCAGCTAATGTCTGAAAAATGCCTAATTTGAATTATCAGTATACCTTCAGCTTTTAAATGCTACCTGATCCATGGCACAATTTAATAATATTTAGATTTTAATGTTAGAAATCTATACAAATATGTAACATTACTGAAATGAACTAATGGGCTGTACTTTTTTGACAGTATGTACCTTTTCCAACTTCAGGTTCACTGCTTAGTAATTTCCTTGAAATTTAATATTGAATCCGATTTGGGCTTTGGAAATGCCATTTTGCAAACCTAATATTATTTATGCCAAATATGTTGCAAAATTGATTTGCTTATATTTGTGTAAAAGGGGTGAAAAAATTATGATTGTGTATCTGCTTTCAAGGTGTAGCAGTTTAAGCAGTTACAGACATCATTGCACTTGCTGGGGCTACATATAATGTGCACTTATTTTCAAACTGCATGAGCACAGCAAATGTCTTTCTTATCTATGCAGATGACCTCTTGTAAAAAATTACTTAATTTACCTTCCCTGTAACTTTCTTCTATTGATACCTATCAACAGACTTATATGGAACATGCAACCTTCTCCCCGCATCCATCTCTGCTTGAATCTGAAATATTTTTTATCCAAAATGCTCCTGTTAAAACCTAGTCAGCTGCCTCTTTACGACAGACAGGACCTTTAAATCTCATTGGATATCCCATGCCTGTAGCAATCCTATTTTTACAATGTCTGCTCAGTACAGGGAACATAGTGCTATTAAAGAATGTACCTTAAAACTAGCAGAAGATCCAATCACCACAATGACAAAGTCCAGCACATGGGCTCTGATGGGATAGCCAAACATAGCCTATGACTCCATAATGGTGTCAGATATCATTGAAAACCACACATTTCTAGACCCACTTAAAATAAAATATGCTACTGCCTACATTCCTCGCCAAAAAATTACGTTTCACCAACCGCAGAGAGCTCTGCTCTTGTAAAGACATAATTAAAGTTCATCACATACATGTAGCGCCTACCAATGTAAAAGAAAATCCATACAATGTCAAATCCAGATGGTGTTATTTCCCATTATACTTGTATCATAACTTCCTTTCATAAAATCTTCTGATGAAATCGATGCATTTTAAGTCCATGCTGAGTGCAGAGAGCATTAATGGGACAGTAAGCTTCAGTTCCCAACTGTGGAGTGCAATGTATAATATAGTTTCAAATGATTGACACTGACACATGGACTACTGATGGAGAAAATGACAGGAAAAAATTCATGCTGAGATTTCGACTCTACCAAATAATTTACATAATTGTCAGTTCAATATGCTTTGGAATCTTCAATTTTCTTTCTTTTGTTTTCTAGGTAAGTCGTGACATTAGAAACCTCTCATCGTGGAGTAGAATCCAAGATTGGTCGTTGCCCTCGTTTTGTACAGTCAAGTACCGTAAGAGTAATTAACATGTTTGGATTGAGATTTGAAAGTTTGTGAATTTATATATTTTTTCTTGTTAATTGTTACACTTGTATACTATCATAAGGACAAACACAACACAACAGGCTGATTTACAGGCCAGAACAGATACAATTTGATTGCGTGGAGCAATGTACACTTGTATATCTTTCCACTATAAAGCACCAACATTCTGAAATTAGGGATCAGTTTTTGGATGATGTTTAAGCTAACTACAGTGTTCCTAGTCATGGGAAACATAGATATTTATTTTGATTAAAATAATCTGAAGGGGCCAATATAACTGCTTTGCAGTATGATTGTTCGTCTTTTTCTCAAGAATGCAAGAATGTTGTCAGCTCAACCTGCATGTAAACTACACATAGATTTGTTCAACAAAGGTGAAACAAAAATTAACTTTAATATTAGGATATGACCTTTCAGAAAATAAAGTATGTAATTTTATTTATAGTTTTAAAGGAGGTATGCTCGTCTGATTTGGGGTTCATGTCAGGAGTCAGCAGTAGATAAGGAATCCAGGGAGGACAGAGGGTGTGGTCAGGGGAATAGAGGGGTGAAGTTGGAAGGGCCTAGCATCCTGGATATGGTGGGGACAGTCAGTCAAGGTCATAAAATAAGGGACCTGAAGGGCTCTCCATACGTGGGTCCATTTCAGACTCTTGACAGGCAGAGTCCTTACAGAGCTTTGAGTTTGCCCACAACATTTTGATTATCCTTGCTGAGAGTGCTTTCAGAGAACATCCTTTACAATGCATTGAACAGAGGTCAACTGAGCCTGCAAGTTCAGCCACGTCCACAGAGTGGTGAGTGCAAGATTGGACACTAATATGAACATTGAATAAAAAGTGAACAAAGAACAAATTGGGCTGTACTTTCCGCCTGCGGGATGCTCCGTTTTGCCGGCAGCTCGGGGGTTTCCTGACAGCGTGGGGCTGCCCCACAATGGGAAACCTCATTGAGCGGCCGGAGTAAGGGTACATCCTGCCGGCGGAGTGAAATAGAAATGTGGTGCGGCAGGGCAGAGAATTCAGCCCATTATTTCTTGCACAAAACTGTCACTTGCTCCCCTGTAACTAACCATCAATATGTGCCAACCATCAAGCGTGTTCGAGGCTCAACAAATAATAATGAAGCACAAATGAATAAAGTGAAACTGATATAATGTACAATATTTACAAGTGAAGTTCACATTTGAAAAAACTCCAGCGTCATCTTTGTGCACTTGAGCTTTATGTTGATGGAAATGTTGTTGGGTAGGAATCTTGTGGCCACATGTAGAGTTTCCCAGTTTGACCAGGAGGCTGTTTTACAGCTTATTCGGACCTGCAACATTGTCAGCTGATAGCAGGAGTCACCAAGGAAAAGCTTCCTTTGCTGCTGAATCACACGTGTTTTGCATGCATGCCACCTGCACTTGGAGAATTGTAATCACATAGGAATTGGGAAAAAGATGGACAACACAAGTGCTGCACAGTTCCGGTTACAACGTTGGGATGGGCAAGCTGTTGTCAAAATCTTGGCCAAGATTTTATACTGTCAAAGTATACATTCTTCTAAAAATTCATTCATGGAGTGTGTGCGTTGGCTGGCAAGGCCAGCTTTTGTTACCCATCCCAAATTGCCCTTGATACATGTGGTCACTGGCACTTTTGCGATAAATGTATCGTGGAACCTCAGGACTGTATAAGATGGGACAGCACGGTGGCGCAGTGGTTAGCATTGCTGCCTCACGAGGTCCCAGGTTCGATCCCCGCTCTGGGTCACTGTCCGTGTGGAGTTTGCACATTCTCCCTGTGTTTGCGTGGGTTTCACCCCCCACTACCCAAAGAGGTGCAAGTTAGGTGATTGGCCACACTAAATTGCCCCTTAATTGAAAAAAAAAATGAATTGAGTACACTAAATTTATTTTAAAAATAGAAAAAAAAGGACAATATAAGATTATTTTGTTAGCATTGTAAGACACTGTACCACATTTATGATATAAATATGTTATTTAAACTGTTCTCATCAACGACCATATCCTGTGCTGCAAATTAGTGTTTCTTTCCGAATAAACACAAGATAACAGGAGAACAATAGCTTGAAACACATTACAATGGAGAAGTCACAGCACCTACTACAGTGCCACCTTGTTGTGGCAACTAACGTCCTCTTGACATTTGTTCCTGTAGCCAGATGTAAAATATATACATGTTAGCATTTTGGAAGAGCAAAGACAAAGCATTTACCTAACTCATCTAAAGGGAATTCCAAAAGATCAAGTAAGAATACCATTATATATTATTTTCCATTGACTTCAATAAAGTGTAAAACCATGTGGGCTGTTAAAAACAGCCGAATCTTGTCAGTTTACCAATGAATGGGCTATATAAAATTAACCTTTGCATCACTCGAGCACCCAACCTGCATAAGTTCTTAAATATATATAACTTGTATTAGAATGTATTTGGTGTTTTGAACTTGAAAGCTTTATGTTTAACATCAGAAGTATATTTTTAATATCAGTCACACAGTATGTCCTTCATTAACATCGAATTGCACGAGCATGGACTAAGAAGCTCAAATGTTGCCTGAGTTCTTTGTTTGCTGCCCCAGTGAAGCAGCATCAAAGCAAGTGTTGACATTCATTGTAGGAGTATATTATAGGGCCAGGCAAAATCTGGAACTTTGGATTAGGAATTCAACATTAGCATTTTCTCCTGCTCTTGAACAGAATAATATTCTTGCAGTTCCTACCAAACTAAGTCTTGCTTTGGATCTTCTTGCTCACCCACTTACAGCTTAACTTCAGATATATAATTGAGTAGCTTTGCTTTCATTGTGAGCAGCATACTTTTCAGAGCTGGCTGATTTGCTGGACACCAAACACTGCACACCTTATGCTACTGATTTACAAGGCAAACTGTAAAGTAAGCAAACTATTATCAATAAAATTATTTGATCTCACAGCTTCAGCTCTCTATGTTGTGATGCACTATCCTGTATTGCTGAGAAGTCCTTAAACAAGCAATATATAACATCAAAACAATGAATTTATATCTGGCTGATTTCTGTTAATGGTGCAGTAGCTACACTCATGTGAATTGTTAAAGTCATCAGAGGCTTCTGGCAATCACTTTTGGTCTGGAGGCCAGCAGAAAATGTTATGGAGGAAGTGGACAGCGAGCTCAGCAATAATCCCAATTTCAGCCAAGCAGACTGGTAATCATTTTGCATGTATCTAAGTAGCTGTCTAAATAATCACAAACCAGATTTTTGTGGTTTTCAGCAACATGCAAAATATCTACATGGTGTTAAGTTTTTGTGCCTGCAGAGGTTAGTGGCATTCTGTGATGAAATGTAACTTGAAAGTAATGAAAGCTTATGATTATGCAGAATCTTTTGGATTGAAACCAAATATTTGGTCAGATTTTAGCTACAAAACATAGTTTTCTGAAAATTTCTTGTTGTATGCACAAAATGCTGACCAAATTGAAAACACCATCATTGCCATGAAGGTGGTGCAGCCTGAAGTTGAGTTTCACCAGACTTGGCAAATTTTGGACAGTGTTCCCAACTTGGCAAACAGGAGTACAGTGGGAATGAAACTTGCATTGATGCCATTCATGAACAGTTGTCTAGCAAAACATTTCAAAATTGCAACTGCAAAATCCCAGACTGAGATATACTGAATAGCAAAAGAGGCCAGAAGAATGGAAACCTGATCAACATACAGACAGGAAAATTAAAAGTCAACCATATAAATAATTGATATAAGATACAAAGTCATAGGCCAGAACTTTACGTTTGCTCTGCAGATGTGCGGCAGGCCCAAACCTTCAGAAAATGGGGTGCAAAGATGTCACGATGGAATCCCAATGTTATCATGCTGCTTTCGGGCACGCAGGCGTGCACTGAAATCGTAAGTGCGCCTCACAAATTAAAAGACAAATTAAGCCCATGGAATCCCAATTGATGGCAATTTTTGAGTGACCCATATGATTTTACGTGTGACACATGCGCCAATCAGCCAAACAGCTTTCATGTTTGCATTCTAGGACAGAATAAAAGGTCAAGAAGATGTAGTAAGGTGAGCAGTTTTGAGATTTGCTGTGAGTTGTTTGTAGTTGCTTTAGAAATTGTTTTGGGCATTCTTTGGTTGGTTTGGATAATTCTAGGGTCGCTGAACATTTGCAGAGGCGTTCTGCAGAAAGCCCATTCAGTGCAGAGACCTATGCAACCATCTGGACAAACATGGGAATTGCGTACTTAGCTGGAGGGACCTCCTCCGAAGAGGAGGATCAGGGCAGGAAGGTTTGTGGAATGCACCAATACCCTGTATGTAGCGTATACATGCAGTGATGGGCGGCACGGTAACACAGTGGTTAGCACTGTTGCTTCACAGCGCCAGTGATCCGGGTTCGATTCTCTGCTTTCAATCCAAAAGATTCTGCATAATCATAAGCTTTCATTACTTTCATGTTACATTTCTTCACAGAATGCCACTAACCTCTGCAGACATCTCTGCACATTCTCCCTGTGTCTGCGTGGGTTCACTGTGATTCTTGCAATCCACTGCTCGCAGCTGCATCAAGTTGGTTATAATTGCACTGTTCTAAAGAATCAAGACATTCATTCACTTCAGGGCAGATGAGCCGCCTTGGAGAACGCTTACCCAAAGATCTGAGGCCGAATGCCCTTGACTGCTGAAGTGTTCCCCGACTGGAAGGGAACATTCCTGCCTGGTGATTGTCACGCGATGTCCGTTCATCTGTTGTCGCAGCGTCAGCATGGACTCGCCAATGTACCACACCTTGGGACATCCTTTCCTGCAGTGTATGAGGTACACAATGTTGGGCAAGTCACACAAGTATGCAACGTGATCTAAGATCAGAAATTTAGGGACACCACCACCTGTCCACCCTCGCTACTGGACATTGTGACTTCTGGAAGGGCAAAAGTGCTTTCATTAGTCCTCCCTTCTACACACCAGAACATACCAGCCTTCATCCCAAAACATGCAGGTTCAGGTGCCCTTCACATTGCTAGAGTTCATCCTTACATACATGCCATCTGGTTTTTCACAGGAATACACCTGCGAGTACTAACACGTGCTGCCTCACTGTATCCAGCTCCTTTGCACTACATCATCCCCGCTGACCTGATTTCCACATCCGTCCATGCCTTCTTTGTTAAGTGTGGTGGACTCCCTTCTATCTGCTATTGAGCACTGACTGCCTCCAGCAGAACCCATGGACCCTCATCAGAAAGGCGGGGCAAGGGAGGGCAGGGGAGACTGGCTCTGGCCATTTCTTTCCCACCTGGCATGGGCTCCAGGTACAGATGGCGTGTCACTAACACAATGGACAGCACCAGATTTGAATAAATGTCCTACACCTGGAAAATCGCAACAACTCCCTGAGGCAGTTGCACAACAATTACCAGCCTTCAGGGAGCTCCACATTTAAACACCCTCCTGCACCCTCATTTGTCCCAGTGCCTACCTTCTCCCTCACCCAACCCCAACCCTGCCAGCAGCACTCTGTTTTACTCCGCGTGAATTTCACGCGGGCCAGCAGTTAATTGGGCAGCAAGTGTGAAATCGCTATTGAGAGATGATCGCGGGAAAGGACAGATTACCCATTCGATTTTGGTCCCACTGATTGCGCCTGCCCGACAAACCTAAAATTCTGGCCATTAACCGATTGAGACAGACACACTGGACAGTCAATTCAAGTCAAGCTGAACTGCAAATCCATAAGACTGCATTTCTATGGGTTTTATACTCTCAACTATGAGTACCTCAATTACTTAATTGTATTAATATCTCTGCAAGTAGAATCACATTTTCTCTACCATCACTGTCAAAAGATGACGGTCGAATGCTCTTTTGGAAGGTCGAATGCGCCCTTGATGGGCTGAATGGCCTCCATCCGGACAGTAGGAATTCTATCGATTATATATTTTTTATTTTTAATGCCTGTGTTTATTTATATTAAACTGCAGGCTATTTTCCACGTAATTCCAGAGATTATACTGCAGTTATTAATAGGCCTGCAGTGTGGAATTAATTATCTGTCAACATTAATGGGAAGAAAAAGTCACAAATAGATTAACTTACCTCATGATGTTCGTGTGTCGTTTGGATGGATGAGATGAGTTGGGCTCGATGGCCTCTGTCATCCCCAATTATCTTGCGAACAGACGTCGTACCATGGCTGCAGTTCTGTTTGTTTTGTTGCGAATGAACGCCTCCAGATTAACATCATCTGTTGTGCGTTACACAAGCTAATGCAGCAATGGGGGAGTTTGACTGATTACTGACCTGAAAGAACAATACTCCTCATCAGGAGGGTCCCTTGATGCTGTCAGCGGGTAACTCCTACTGTTCTTGGACAGCCTATGGAGAGCCTACAGAGAAGCATTGTTGAACCGTGGGGTCACCCTTTGTCTAGTCTGAGCGACGTGTTAAATGGTCTCTGCCTTCTAAATGCCTTTTACATATCAGGACAAACAAGCCTGAGTCTGGCACTCTACCTGATGATCTTGAAGTTCTCTGGCAGAGAAAAAGACTGACTCTGGAGGTTTGTTCAGAAGTTGGATTCCCGTCAACATTTGCAACACCAAATCTGCTGCCTTGAAGTTACTGCAGACATACTTATCAGCTCGTAGCGGGTGGAGAGACTTCCTTTCTAACACCGTCACACAGTCGTCTGGGATTGGTGTCTCCTCCACCCCACTTACTGGCTGTGCAATTGCAATCGGCCAGCTGTTCCTGTTGCGAGTGAAAGTGGTGCACACTTTCGAGTCCGCCCCAGACCCGTGCTGGCACAATTAAATTTCACCCATTGTTTCTGTCCCCGACCCAAAATTCCCGAGCTGCAGGCTCAATCCATGCCCCTGAGAACTGTTTGAGATTTGAGCAGTCTGTTCAAACCCCGTGGTGTCACACTTGACCCCAAGATTAGCTGCCGATCTTAGATCTGCACCATTACTAAGACTGCCTACTTTCACATCTGAAACATTGTCCCTGTCTCAGCTCATCTGCTGAAATTCTCTTGCAAGACTTCGTTACCTCTAAATTGGAGTGGTTCAATGCACTCCTGGATAGAGTGGGCAAAAGGAGGACCCGGGGACAGTCAGCAGCAGTTAGAAGAGTAGACAAAAAAGGGCACAGAGGCAGTCAGCAGCTTCGAGGAAAGTTCGACTATCCAGACTGTGGCTCCAGAGCGGAGCTATCGCATTTGGAGAGAAATCACAGGAAAACAGATGTGATCAGTTGGTGAAACATGGCTTATTTACCATAAACGTTTGTGCAATATGTTACTAATTGTGGTGAGGTGTACTAGCAGTCGTGAAGGTTATTTGGAGTAGCAGTGTTTGTCAATTATCAATTAATTTAGAAAAATAAATTAATCAACATATAATAAAGATGGCAGGTCAGGTGATGTGTATCAAATGCAGACTGCCATGGTAGTAGGGGACAGTATAGTCAGAGTGATAGACACAGTTCTTTTGCCAGAACATTGGTATCTCTGCACGGTTCGGTTGAAGACTGTCCCAACGGTACAGCTCCCACTTTTCCCAATACTGGTGCCAGTGTTCCATGAACCAGAACCCATTTCTCCCACACCAATCTTTAAGCCACATATTTCACTCTATTCTAATTTCCCCTACGCCAGTTTGCCCATGGCTCAGGTAGTGGTCCAGAGAGTATTAACTTTGAGGTTCTGCTTTACAATGTAGCTCCGAGCTGCTCATGCTCTCTCAGCAGAACGTATTTCCTAATTCTATCCATGTCATGTATTTATGTGGACCACAATTGGTTCCTCTCCCTCCCAATACAAGTTTCTCTCTGTCCCAGAGCAGATGTCCCGAAATGGGCAGACAACAGAGCCATCTGGACACCCAGTCAGCCTCTGCTTCAAGCATTTCCTGTCCCTGCCCCAGCCATAGGACTTAATCCCAGATGGGAGAATTCTGCCATTTGAAATTGGTCATTCAAGGATGTGAGAAAGCATCCTGGGTAATTCTACCTTAAAATTGATTCATATCAATAAAACTGCAATCCTATCAAAAACATGTAGATCAGAACTAACTGAGGGAAATACTTAAGAATCCAAGTTGCTGTGAATCTGCAAATGCCTGGGAGGGCTACAGCAAACTCTTTATGATGGAGAATAGTACCACCTTCAAATGTTTAAATAAAAATCTTGAAAGTTTGAGAAAAGCAATAAGCGATGCCAGTGAATGTGTAGCAACAACAAGCTGCAAACATAATCAGACTGTACTTCTATTCACTAATTGCTAAGGGGTCTATTGGAAGCATGAGCCTTTGTCTGTTTATGCCATTATTATAATATATTGAGCACAACCTTGCTTCCAGTAAAATTTTTGTTCTGAATATGCAAGATACATTTTTTAGAAGACATGCGTTTACATAATATCTCTCATGTCCTCAGGACATCCCAAAACATTTTATAGCCAATGAATATTTTTTGAAGTGTAGTTGTCATGTAGGAAAATAACTTTCTTTAATGTAGATTTTACTTATTTTCTGATGCATCTGTACAGAACTCCACCTTTGCACTATATTCCAGAAGAAAAGTTGAGCCGATGAACTGCTCCATAAATGGCCTATGGTGATTCTAATGTTAATAATCTTTTAATAGTCTTTATTGTCACAAGCAGGCTTACATTAACACTGCAATGAAGTCACTGTGAAAAGTCCCTAGTCGCCACATTCTGGCGTCTGTTTGGGTGCAGGGAGGGAGAATTCAGAATGTCCACATTACCTAACAGCACGTCTTTCCCTCCCTCCAGGTATTTCTTTTGGTGTCATATCGTAGACACAGGCTAATCATCCCACAAACTGTGTACCAGTGATTTTTTTTCTGGATTAATATTGGTCAGGATTTAGTATTGGTTGCAGGCTCAAAATCCCGTGAGAGGCTGAAACCGAGAATCTCGCAGATGGGATCTCTGGATGTGATTGTGTTCCTGCCCAGAAAGGTCGGGAACCTCATTATAGTACATTAACATATAATTATAAGGCTTCCATGCTGTATCGTCCCCCATCAGCAAGCTTTAAAACACGTTTCTATAAACAGGAACCAGGCGAAAGAAACCCAGGCAAGGCACAGATAAATACAAATCCCAGTGGGAGTGGTACATGCCCGGGCAGTTCCCTGGCACTGCCCCCAGCCAGGCACTGGGTTCCTGGCACTGCCCTCAGGTGTCAGTGCCAAGAGACAGTGCCAGAGGGCAGTGCTAGGGTGGCCTCCTCTACGGAGCTCCATTGGGGTATCGGCATGTGTGTGTGTGGGGGGGACACCATAGGTGGGGTTTGGGGTAGGGTTCAAAGTGTCCCAGTATACATGGGGGTGCTGTTCCTGTCATATGCGGGGGTCTCCATTTGTGTGTGTAAGAAAATTCCATTTGTTTTAAAACTTGTGATCGAGGCTCCCTTTAAAAAGGCACCCTAATCTCTGGAAACCTGATGCTGCCAACTTTTCCAGGCTCTGCCCCACCGATCATAGAATCTCTACAGAGCAGAAGGAGGCCATTCAGCCCATCAAGTCTGCACTGACCCTCCCAAGGAGCACACTACCTAGGCCCACCTCCCTGCCCTATCCCTGTAACCCCACTTAACCGTTGGACACTAAGGGGCAATTTAGCATGACCAATACATCTAACCTGCACATCTTTGGACTGTGGGAGGAAATGGAGCACCCAGAAGAAACCCACGCAGACATGGGCAGAATACGCAAACTCCAGACAGACAGTCACCCAAGCTGGGAATCGAACTGGCTGGGGTTTGCAAAGCAAGTGGTGCTTAAGTGCTGCTCGACCTTGATAGCAGGGGGCTGGCAAGTGTAGTCCTGGTGAATCAACTGGCAAGCCTTCATTTGCAGCAAGGAGCCCTTGAGGCCTCATTAAGTAGACCAATTAACGTTGAATAGCGTTTCTGACCTCACTGGCCAAGCGCCGGGACGCTCACAGCAATTCCCACTCGCTACCATACTTAGAAATCTTTCCGGAGAATCACGCCCCTAGTCTAGCAGTTATGTCCTTTAGGACTGAGCCAGTTCAGCAGTAGTGATGCCACTGAGCAGCACCTGATGAATATTGAAGCTCAATGCCGAGAGTACATTCAATTCCCTTTCCACCTTTGGTGTTTCTTCCCATTGGTGTTTAACATGGAGGAGTACTGAATTATCAGCTAGGGGGGTGGGGTAGGGCTTGTAGGTGGTGACTGCCAGGTTTTCTTTGTCACGCTTGACCTGATGCCATTCGCCTTCATGTGGTCCAGAGTCAATGTTGAGCACGCCAAAGACAACCCCTCCTGGCTGTATACCACTGTGCTGCCATCTCTGATGGGTATGTTCTGCTGGTTCGACAGGACATACCCAGGGATGGTACATTGCCTGTAAGTTATGATTCAGTGAGTATGGTTATGTTAGCTGTTGCTTGATTGGTCTGCGGGACAGCTCCCACAGTATTGGCATAAGCCCCAGATGTTAGTAAGGAGAAGGTTGCAGAGTTGCCAAGTCGACTTTGCCATGGTTGTTTCTGGTACCCAGGTCATTGGTAGGTGGCCCAACCTGTTTCATTACTTTTAAATTTTGCAGGTGGTTTGCTACAAAAATAGCAAATCTCGTCAACCCTCTCCCATCCAGTGTGGTGAAAGTTATGGTTAAATAAAAATCCTAATTCTATTCTTTTCCTCTCTCCACCGATATTGCTTGAGCAGAGTTTTCTCTACAGTTTTCTGCTTTAACTTTAGATTTCCAAAATCTTTGCATTTTCTTGTAATCATTCTTGGGATGAGGGGATTTTCTGACAAAGTAACGTTGGACAGCTTGGGCCTCTACCCATTGGATTTTAGAAGAATGAGAAATGATCCACTGAAACATATAAGATCAGGGGCGGGATTCACCCCTACCCGGCGGGGTGGGGGGTCCCGGCGTGATGGAGTGGCAGGAATCACTCCGGCGTCGGGCCGTCCCAAAGGTGAGGAAGTCTCCGCACCTTTAGGGGCCAAGCCCTCACCTTGAGGGGCTAGGCCCGTGCCGGAGTGGTTGGCGCTCCACCGGCTGGCGTGGACGGCCTTTGGCGCCATGCCAACCGGGGCCAAAAGGTCTTCGCCGGGCGCGCGGGTCCGCGCATGCGGGGGTGCTTCAGCGACTGCTGACATCATACCTGCGCATGCGCAGGGGAGGGGGTCTCTTCCGCCTTCGCCATGGTCTTCACAATGAGTGCCCCACAGCACAGGCCCGCCCGCGGATCAGTGGGCCCCGATCGCGGGGCAGCATCTGTCGGGGCACTCCCCGGAGCCAGATCGCTCCGCGTCCCCCAGGACCCCGGAGCCCGTCCGCGCTGCCTGCTTCCGCCGGTAAGGTCGGTGGTTTGATCCACGCCGGCGGGAGAGAGTTGACAGCGGCGGGACTTCGGCCCATCGCGGGCCGGAGAATCGCCGGGGGTGGGCCCGCGACCGGCGCAGCGCGATTCCCGCCCCCGCCGACCGGCGTGGCGCGATTCCTGCCCCTGCCGAATCTCTGGTGGGGGAGAATTCGGGACACGGCAGGGGAGGGATTCACGCCAGCCCCCAGCGATTCTCCGACCCGGCGGGGGGGGGGGTCGGAGAATCCCGTCCCCTGAGAGGATTTGATAGGTTAGATACTAGGGGCGTCATTCTCCGCCGGCGGGAGTCTCCATTTTGCCGGCGCCGGGGGGTTTCCCGACGGCGTGGGGCTGCCCCACAATGGGAAACCCCATTGACCGGCTGGTGTTACGGAGACTCCCGCCGGCCGGTCGGGGCAGAAATGTGGCGGGGCGGGTAGGAGAATTTCGCCCCAGGTATTACAAGTGATACTAGAACCAGGGGACGGTCTTTAAGAGTAAGAAGTCTGTTATTTAAGACGACGATTAGGAGAATATTTTCCCCATTTATTCAAGGCAGAGTTAGAGAGAGATAGTTCTGGGGGGGGGGGGCAATTAGGCTTGGGTCAGCCATAATCTTATTGAGTGGCAGAGCTGGCTCGAAGGGCTGAATGGTCTACTCCTATTCCTAAATCCTACGTTGCTGAGCTTCTCACTTTCAAGGACCTGTGAAAGGAAATAAAAACGGAGAGGAATCGTGGGAGGGGAAGAGGAATGTTATTCATTTGAGATCCTGGAAAAGAATGAATTAGAACAGGAGACTGCTATAGATCTGGGGCGAAATTCTCCCCCAACGGCGGGATGTCCGCCGACTGGCGCCAAAGCCGGCGCCAATCAGACGGGCATCGCGCCGGCCCAAAGGTGCGGAAGGCTCCGCATCTTTGGCGGCCTAGCCCCAACATTGAGGGGCTAGGCCGACGCCGGAGGGATTTCCGCCCCGCCAGCTGTCGGAAATGGCGTTTGTTTCCCCGCCAGCTAGCGCGGAAATGCGGCGCATGCGCGGGAGCGTCAGCGGCCGCTGTCAGTTTCCCAGCGCATGCGCGGGAGCGTCAGCGGCCGCTGTCAGTTTCCCGCGCATGCGCAGTGGGGAGAGTCTCTTCCGCCTCCGCCATGGTGGAGACCGTGGCGGAGGCGGAAGGGAAAGAGTGCCTCCACGGCACAGGCCCGCCCGCGGATCGGTGGGCCCCGATCGCGGGCCAGGCCACCGTGGGGGGTCAGATCGCCCCGTGCCCCCTCCAGGACCGCGGAGCCCGCCCACGCCGCCTGGTCCCGCCGGTAAATACCAGGTTTGATTTACGTCGGCGGGACAGGCAATTCCTGGGCGGGACTTCGGCCCATCCGGGCCGGAGAATCCAGCGGGGGGTCCCGCCAACCGGCGCGGCCGGATTCCCGCCCCCGCCCAATCTCCGGGAGCGGAGACTTCGGCGGGGGCAGGGGCGGGATTCACGGCGGCCAACGGCCATTCTCCGACATGGCGGGGGGTCGGAGAATGACGCCCCTGGATCTTAACATAAGGAGAATAAAAGGAAGCTGTATACAGTCATGTTGGGTTGCCTATTCAGAGCTTTAAAGCATAAAGAGAAAGAAATTGGAGAAGTACTGAGCATAGATATTGTGAATTCCTTGTAAATATCAACATGTTGCCTTGTACCAACTTTCATAAGGCAGTCAGCAATTCAATGGAATGTAGCACTAGCATATAAAAAGGATTTTAATTGGCAATTAAAGTTGCATGCCAAAAAAACAACAGCGAACAGGTGCTGTCAGCACCTCAAACTTGATTAATAAGTGAATTTCTTGATAAGGGGTTGAGGTGTTTTGGGGAGAAGACAGGAGATTACAGATGAGGAACATAGCAGTTTGAATGGTGGAGCAGATTCAATGGGCCAAATGGCCTAATTCTGCTTCGGTATCTTATGGACTAAATACAGAGAAAAAACAGAGAATTCTGGAAGTAAATTATCCCTGTGATCACCCCTGCATTCTGCCCTCACCACCCCAGGACACCAGTTTGAAAACTATGTGCTAAATTGAGAGGATGAATGTTGAACTTTTCCAAATACACCGCCCGATTAATATTCTGATCTCCCTACAATTTCACTGCATGGAAATCGCTGTGAGTCTTGAGCCTTCGTCTAGATATCTCCAAAAATAAATTACCTGCAGCAAGTAAACATACATCCATTTTAGTTCAAACCGCTCTGTCCTTTGTTTTTTTATATATTCATTAAACATTCACCACAATCTGCAACTACATTAACCCCGTGTCAGCTTGTGTAGAGAACAGAGGAAACCAAAGCCAAATGCACAAAATGAAGCAAACCTGAAGCAGTCACAAATATTTCCAGGTGTGAATGAATACTATAATTTGCACAATATCAATAGGTAAATATTCAGGAGGATAATTTTATACATAGATCAAAATAAACATGTCAAAAGTAACATCAAAAAGACAGTTTGCAAATGCCAGAAATCAAACACCGAAATGTTGGACGTTCACTGCAGTTAGCATCTGTAAAAGGACAAGATAGGTTCTCAGGTTTTGGGAACTATTCTGATTCAGGGATAGGCATGATTTACCCCTTTTAAAAGAGAGGAATTAAAACAAGGTTAAGTCGGGAAATTTCAGCCAGGCAATCTTCCTTTCAAGTTTTGGGAATCTACTGCAGTTCATAATTTGGGATTAAATTATCAAGCAGTTGGGGAAATTAGTTTATAGAGTGATGAGAGTCAAGTCCATGCTGTAAAAGCATTGTATAGAGAATGCATCCAATCCGGGAATTCCAGCTAATTCTAACAGCTTGACCTTCATTATCATTCCCCAAGATGGACACTCATCCCAAACTTGGTGGAATAAGACTAAGATGGTTGACCAGGATTCAGTTTTCATGTGGCAGGAAGCTACTGCTGGAGATTCAAGGGGTGCAATTCTCCAGAACAATTACCAACGTGGTAGCGAGCGGGAATTGCCGAGAGCTTCTGTAGCCATCTGGGGATGGCCACTTCCAGAATACAAAATGGATGTTTGGAAAGATTGCAGGGAACTATGGACAATGCTAAGAAAGCAGGCAGGCACAGAGCCTGTACATGTATTGGAACCGCAGCTCCCACACGAGACTGAAATTGTAGGTCCATTAGCATATCGATGGCCCATCTCTGGGAACAAAGGGAGATACTCAAGTAACCGATCTGGCTCCAGACCCTTAGGTGCCAGTTCCCCAAACCGAAAGCACAAACAAAGCCAGACCAATGGCCACCTAGGACACGCCCAGCCATCAGGGCACCCACCCCTTTATTGGTCAAGATCAATACAACCACTCTGCCTGATGTGCTGACTTCCACTCAAAGGCAGTGGACTTTTTTACCAGGTTTCGTAGGGCCATGGTGTGTGAGGCCAGGTTTGGGATGAACTTGCCCAGAAAATTGACCATGCCCAGGAAGCACAGCACCGCCTTCTTGTCTTTGGAAGCCACTTCATGACTTTGATGGGCTTGACCTTGTCTGTATCCAGGCGTACACCCTGCAGAGACATCTGGTCACCTAGGAACTTAAGTGTCGACATGCCAAAGCAACATTTGGACCTGTTCAGCTTCAGGCCATTGGCATGGATATGGCGGAATACCTGCTGGAGACGGGAAACATGCTCTTCAGGGATCGTGAACCATGTGATGATGTCGTCCACGTACACACAAACCCTTTCAATGCCCTCCATCATCTGCTCCATGATGAGATGGAAGATCTCCGATGCTGAGACAATGCCAAAAGGCATGCGATTATAGCAGTATCTGCCACACGGTGTGTTGAATGTGCAGAGCCTTCTGCTGGACTCATCCAGCTATATTTGCCAAAATCCATGTGACGCATCTAACTTGGTGAAAATACGTGCGTGTACCATCTCACTGGTGAGTTCCTCCCGCTTCGGGATGGGGTAGTGTTCATGCATTATATTCTTATTTAGATCCTTGGGATCAATGCAGATGCGCACGTTGCTCGAAGGCTTTCTGACACATACCATCGAACTGACACAGTCAGTCGGTTCGGTTACCTTGGAAATGATGCCCTGTTGCTGAAGATCCTTGAGCTATACCTTCAGGCGCTCCTTCAGCGGAGCCAGGACCCGACGTGGTGCGTGGACCACTGGCTTGACATCAGGTCGTAGCAGAATCTTATATCGATATGGCAGCGTGCCCACCCCGTCGAACACATCCGGATACTGAGGGAGGATGTCGTCAATGCCGGCCTGAAGATCCACATTGGAGGATGTCATTGTGTAAACCCACTGCACGAGGTTCAGCTGCTTGCAGGTCTGCTTGCCAAGTAGGGTGCCCTGTCTGGCTTGACAATTTCAAAACGTAACCGTGCATGGGTGCTCCGGTCGGAGACGAGTAGATGGCAGGATCCCAGTGCCGTGATGGCATTTCCGTTGTAGTCCAGGAGCCTGCAGGCTGCTGGAGGGACCTTGGGGGGCTTCTTAATGCGTTTTAAAATCTGCCTGTGAGAGGAGGTTGGCAGAAGCACCTGTGTCCCGCTTACACTGGATGGAGCAGTGGTTGACCTGCATCACCGCACGCCATTCATCCGCAGAATCCACAGTGAGGATGGATTGAATTTGTGATGAGTTGGATTGGCATATTCACATTTAGTAATGATGCCCACACAGTAGGCGCAGTCCAGGCATTCTTCCTCTGGATCCGTTGTGCTGCCAGGGTCAGAATCCTGTAACCGTTGTTACACACTCTGAACGAGCCATCGTCGGAATTGGGAGCGCTGGCCCCTGACTGGTGGTGCAGACCTGCACAAGGCTGCATAGTGTCCAGGCTTCCCGCAGTTTAAACATCGCCTGCCTCTTGCAGGGCAATGTTTCTTTAAGTGGGCGTTGCCGCAGTTCGAGCACGTCATGACGTCGGCGTCCTGACGCTCCGGGGGTCATCGCACATGCGTAGTGCGGGTGTCGGCCGCTTCGTTATCCCGTTCGCATCACGCAAGCGTGGGGCCCCGGGGAAAGCGCGTGAAATCGTCGCTTTCATCAATGCTGAGGCACTGCATCCGGGAGATGGCCTGCACACTCTCTGCCTCGTGGGAGGCAAGTTTCTCATTTTCAGCAGATTTGTACTGGGCATAGCGATTTTTGGCGTGCTCATGCACTGTGCATGTTTCAGTCGCGACTAGCAGGGTCATATGCTTGATTTTCAGTAGCTGCTCTCTCAGAGGATCAGAGTGAACTCCAAAAACGATTTGGTCTCTGATCATGGAATCAGCAATATCCAAAGTTGCAGGACAGCGCTAGCAGGCGGAGGTTAGTTAAGAAGGAATTGAAAGATTCACCTTTACCTTGTAGACGCTGTTTGAATATGTAGTGCTCAAAGATTTCATTGGTGTCCACTTCACAGTGACTGTCAAACTTGTCCAGGATGGTCGGAAACTTTGTCTTGTCCTGGCCTTCGGTGAAGTGAAAAGAGTTGAAGAGTTCGATGGCTTGATCACTCCGCTGTTGAGAGGAGAAGTGCGATCTTCCTTGCATCAGACACACCCACAAGGTCTGAAGCTTCAATGTACAGCAGAAACCTTTGCTTGAATGTCCGCCAGCTGGCACTGAAACTGCTGGAGGTCCTGAGCTGGTGAGGAGCCTGAATCTTCTCCATGGTGCCAGGATACATTCGCTGGTTGTCACGGAACGGACTGAGGTAAACCACCTAGATTAAGCAGTCTCCTGGTAGCATGGCGTGTTATGTACTCTGGGATAACACAGGCTACAACTAGATGCAGCTTTAACCAAAAGATACTCCAGACCTTGAAGTTAGTTCAATCTGATTTATTGAACAGTTAGCACAGTTCTCTATGAGTTCGACTCTCTGCTAACCTAAGTGTGGCTACTCTGTCTGACTGAATCAGACTAGCTCTCAGCCACGTGCTGGAGGTGTGATACTGTACATACACCCTGACTCACTCTGTAGATGTTCATCAGTAGAAAGAGGCGGAGTGTGAGTGCCTCGTGCCTTTAATAGTGAGATACCACCCCTGAGTGTCCTGCCTGCTCATTGGTCATGTCCTGTTCTCTGTGTTCATTAGCTGCCTGTCTGTGCCTGCCTGTATATCATGATCTGCATGTCTGCATATCACGACAGAGCCTTCTAATTTAAATACAACTGATAAATGTTAATGGCTAGGGAGTAAATGGTTTCATACTCTGATCTGCTCAACCATTACTGACTTCACAGCACTTCACAAGACCATGTGGTGTATTTCACTTATCAAGTATGGATGCAGACAGGCACAGTCAAAGGCTCACATACTGTGATCTTGTTACTTGATCGTGATACATAACTGAACTACAAACCAATTATGAATAAGAGCAGTGGTTCAAGAAAGTAGTTTACCAGCACCTTCTCAAGGGCAATTAGGGATGGGTCAAAAATAGTGAACGAATAAATAAAATAATCTTCTGCAGTGCCCCACAAGGGGAAATATCATCTCAACATCTATCTGAAATGGCACTCGGAAGATTATGTTTTATAAGATCTCCTCTCAAACTCCAATGTATATAAGCCCGACCTTCTCAATCTTCCATCATCAGGCTACTATTCATTTCAGGAATCAACCGAGTCAACCTGCTCTAAACTGTCTCCAATGTAAGCAAATCCCACTTTAAATATGTAGACCAAATCTATACGCAGTTCTGCAAGTGTGGTGTCCCCAATACCTTGTACAGTGGCAGCAAAGTGGTTAGCACTGCTACCACACAGCGCCAGAGACCCGTGTTCGATTCTGACCTCGGGTGACTGTCTGCATGGAGTTTGCACATTCTTCCCGTGTATTCGCCGGGTTTTCTGGTTCCCTCCCACAGTCCAAAGAGGTGCAGGTTATGTGGATTGGCTGTGCTAAATTGCCCATAAGTGGGGTTACGGGCATAGGTGGGGGATTAGGCCTTGGTAGGGTGCTCTTTCAGATGGTCGGTGCAGACCTGATGGCCCGAATGTCCTCCTTTAGCACTGCAACAATTCAATGAAGAAAAAAGCTTCTACAAAGTTCCAGCAAGACTTCCCTCCTTTTATATTTTATCCCCCTTTCAATAAAGGCTATCATTTCATTTGCCTTCCTAATTACTTTCTGTACCTGCATGCTCACTTTTTTGATTAACAAATGTGAAAACTCAGTTTCCTCTGTCCAACAGCATTCTGTAGTCTCTTTACATTGGAATAATATTCTCCCTTTCTCTTCTTCTTGCCAAAGTGAATAAACCTCACGTTTTCCACATTATACTTTATCTCATCCTTTTCCTTTATGTGGACCATAGATCGTCATCAAAAACTTTTGCGGACCACAACGTACATAAGCCATTTTCACATTTTTTTTTACATAGCCCCCTGGTGACGGGAGTTGCCTTATTTATCAACAGGCATTAAACATGCAGATATCTCTGAGAGTTTTTGATGCACACTCACAAATACATTGCGGATTATGTTATACAAGGATGTTTGTGAAGCAAATTACATTACAAATAATAATATAATATTGATTGTGATACATACGAGGTTCATAAAATTGTATTTTTTTTTCCAGGGACCACCTGCAATACTTCCGCGGACCAGCAGTTGGGAACCACTGCTTTATTTCCCTGGTTTTTAATCCACTCACTTGAACAACCACTTTGGAGAATCTGTTCTCCTCACAACATGGTTTCCCCACCTATTTTTGCATCGCCAGCAAATTTTGCCACAATGCATTCTGCCCCTTCATCCAAGTAATCAATACAGTTGAGACCCCTGCACAGATCCCTGTGGCACCTTCCAGTTACAGTTTGCCAGCCTGAACATTTTCCATTTATCTTGGCACTGTTTCTTGTCAGTTAGCCAATCCTCCATCTATGCTATTACCCCAACAAATGAGTTGTTATCCTGTGTAGTAACCTTTTATGTGACAACGTATTGAATGTCTTTAGGAAATCCAAAAACACTACATTTGCTGGTTCCTGTTTATCCACCCTGCTTGTTATGTCCTTAAAGAACTCCAATTAATTTGTCAAACACCATTTCACTTTCATAAAACCATGTTATGATTGTGTTATGATTTTCTGAATGTTATGATTTCTGAATCTGTTATGATTTTCTGAATGTTTTCCTTCTATCCACTTAATAAAGGATTCCTGTATCATAGAATCATAGAATTTACAGTACAGAAGGAGGCCATTTGGCCTATCGAATCTGCACTGGCTCTTGGAAAGAGCACCCTACTTAAGCCCACACCTCCACCCTCTCCCGTTAACCCAGTAACCCCACTTAACCATTTGGACACTAAGGGGCTTTAACACGGCCAATCCACCTAACCTGCACTACTGTGGGAGTCCTTCTAATGACAAATGTGAGACTAAATATCTTTTATTTTCCATGAAATGTTGGTGTCTCTCAACGCCTCATGTAATTTTTCGAAGATTCCAAGTATGGTTTCATTTTAGTGGGTTGATTCAGGCAACCTGACTATAAGAAACTCTATAATTAGTTTCAATGTTTGTGAGATTAGGGTTGAAAATCAGCCATGGTTTTATTCTGCCAGTTACCTCTGCTGAACGTAAGCAAATACATATTAAATGGTGGGGTCGAGAATACTTATTTTTGCATGTATTGAAGGCTGAAAATGAGTAACAACCACTTGGGCAAGTTACTGAAAGGTGTCATTCATATATGAAACTGTACTTTAGTGGAACTGTACTGCAGAAAGTGTCAGTTATTTCAGAAAAGGCAGACACAAGTTAATTAGTCGTTAAAAACATTGAAATAATTTGATAACCAAAACATTGATGTTGTGCATGGAGCAAGGTGCTCCATGCACAACATTCGGGCTTTGCCTGCATTATGTTTAAATGCTCTAGGGAGACATTTTCAGACTAAATAACTAGCTTGGAAAAGCTAAATGAACATGATTAATTTGCAGCATTACAAATGATCGGTGTTTCTGCAACCCCTTGCAGAATTTTGTGACAGGATAATGGTAATAGTGTCTGCAGAGGCCAGGAGAGTTGGTCTCAGGGTTATTAGTCTGCCTTCTGAAGGGTTTCTCAGTTGTAATGTGAGGTAGATGGATGAAAAAAGATTTCAGCTCCTTATACAGTTTGCACAATCCAGTCAATATTACTGATTGACCACATGAGTGAGTGACTGACATAGAGATGATGAGATCAGAGAAACAGTCTGATTAACATTGTGATAAAGTGAAACCCACAGTCGATGCTGGCAGCTGTATGTAAAATAGGAACAGAAAGAGATAAATTGGAATAGACAGATGCATAAAGCTGGTTCTTTTGATTCAGCAGTAAGAGTATAACGGTTCCTTGATTAATTTATTATATCTTATAGTTGCTTGTCAGATATTCTGTTAACTTTAAACTTTAATTGATCTGTGTTTTTGTGCCAATTCATCAATTTCTTATTTAAAATGATGGACAGTTATCGTTTTTGTCCAAAAGGATTACTACGTTCAGTAAATGTGAAATAAGCACAATCTTCAAATTGCACAACAAATTTAATTTTAAAAAAACAAACAAATGTAAATTTGCTTGTGTGGATTCTGATTTTGGACTGCAGCTGTCATTGACCGGGTTTTTTACTCTCTCTAATTTAGCCTATATTTGTTACTAGCTGGTGACCATATCACCAATGTTATAGCCCTGGGAAATGATGGTATCTGATCTGAAATCATCAAAAGCACTGCTGCAGCATCTCCGCGAGCTCTTGTGCCTCTCTGTTGGAAGGAAAAGTCGATGCTTCAAGACGTACGTGATGCAAACATGGTCCATGTACAAAAACAAGGCGGAGCAAGGTGATGGCAATAATTACCAAGGCACCTCCTTGCTAAATATTGTGGGGAATGTCTTTGCTCGTGTTACTCTAACCAGATTGCAGACGATGATGCCGCATGTCCTATGTCTCAGTGCAGCTTCAGAGCTAGCAGATCAAAGTCAACATAATTTAATCATTTGGTAGTATGCAAACAGTGCAAACCACTCTCCATTGCCTTCATAGACTTCCCTAAGGCCGTTGACCTCTTCAAACGGCTACCAAAAATGAGCTGCTCACCTGGTCTCTTGGGCATCATTTCTTCTTTCCACAAGAACATGCACAGTTACATTAGTGACAATGGAGCAACATCAGATGCTTTCATGATTAGCACTGGGGAGTAAAGCAGGGCTGTGCCCTGGCAGAAATGCTCTTTGACATATTCAATGTTGTTATTGCTTGGCAACTCAGTGGGAATGTCCATCTGCATATCAGAGCTGACAATGAGATGTTCAACTTGGCAAGACTGCATGCCAAGCCAAAGTATATTAAGTCATAGTCCGCAAGTTGCTGTTTGCTTTTGGCCCTCCTTTATAGTAGCAAAGCTGAACAATTTGGACAAGAAAAGCAGCTGAACAGCTTCTGCTTCCTCTGCGTCAAACAAATAATGGGAATATCCTAGCAGGACAGAGTGCCGAATACAAAAGTATATCAGTATGCAGGAATCTACACCATGTTTTCCCTATTGAGTCAGTGCAACTCCATTGGCTGGGTCATGTACATGTAATGGATGACGGCTACATTCCAAAAGATATGCTCTACGGAACGCTTGCCGTGTGGGAGATTGCTATTGGCATGAGACCAACAGGTACCCACATCTGCGATACGAGGAAGAACTCAAGTTGACTGGGATCAGAATCCAAGTATGGAGGTCCTTGCTGTTGACTGGAGTGCATGGAGACATGCAGTTAAGAAAGGCATGACAAAAGCAGAGGGCAAAAGAAACAACCAGATGATGGAAAAGAGCCAGGTGGAAAGGAAAGCATCAACTGAATTGGGCTAACACTGTTCATATATGGCAGCTGTGGAACGTGATGCCACTTATGAATCAGCCTCTACAACCACAACAGATGATGTTCAATCCAGAAGTGACATACACCTCGGGCACAGTCCATCATCTGAAATGGATGGATGGCTACTAATACTACTGTCATTGGCTGGCTCAATTTGTTTGTGAGGTGTGGGTTTCAAAGCATACTGCAGTGAAGGATTCATATGTTTTCAATTTAAGGCCAGACTGATATAATTTTCCCTCAGATTTTCCATATCTCATGAGGGTGGCATCTGGTTCACACTTGGTAAGTGCAACCAACATCAGTACGAATGGCTGTTACAAGCCCCCATCCTCCCACAGCATGATGACACTTTCAAGAGTCCTGTTGGTTGTATTTTAAGGTATGGGGGGCAACTGAAAAGCAATCTTAAAAAACCTATAAGAACCATTTTCATACAATTTGAACTTAATTAGATTGACGATTACTGCCATCTAGAAGAGCATGAGCAGCAGATACGTGGGAATCCCACTACCTGGAGGTTCCCCTCCAAGTCACTTACCATCCTGACATGGAAATATGTCGCCATTCCTTCACTGTCGCTGGGGCAAAATCCTGGAACTCCCTCCTTAACAGCACAGAGGGTGTGCCTACACCTCAAGGACTACAGCAGTTCAAGAAAGCAACTCGCCACCATCTACTGAAGGGCAATTAGGGATGGGCAATAAATGGTGACATAACCAGCGATGCCCATGTTCCGTATATGAATTTTTAAAAATGAGTACTTGGAGATTTAAATGTCAGTCGACAGTACCAATTGTCAAAAATGTTAGAAATTAGGGTGCTGGCATCTTTCATTTGCTACAGGTTGTACCTATCAAGATACATTATGCACATCTACTTTGTATTTACAGGTGTTGATTTTGTCTTTATTTTGTTCCACTGATATTTTCATATTTTTCTCTTTCCCACATGATGTTGCATGTTAATCTTTTTGCGAGGAAGCTAAATAATTGATCATGTCCCTGGATGCTCTCCCTCTTTAGATGATTAATTTAATAGTGCAGGAAGGGAATTTAGATGCTTCATTCTTTCATTTCCAGGTGACCTAATCTTAAGGTGAGCAAATGTGTCCGGTGAGAAAAGTCTGGGTTTGCGCATTCATTAAGATTGAGTTTTAAGCTTAATACGTCTAGTTCAGTTTCTTGTAGTTCTTAAATACCTGTCTTTGATGTTCATAAAATACTTAATAATCTTCCTGTGTACCAAAGGAATTTGTGTGATTAATGGTGAAGAAACTAACTAACACTCTTTTAGCCTGGTAACAGCAGCTTTCCTCAGTCAGACAGAGATAAATCTTATTGTAGCTATCACTATAATCCACATTATTCATTTGAAACCAAACCTGTGAACAAATGGATGTGCACTTTAAAACATGCAATATGGATTACCTGAAGGGAACAGGGCAATCACAAGATGTTTACAGGTGAAAAGAATACTCAATCCATTTTAATTAATCCAGAACATCCCAACATGCACCCCATGGCATGAATCTCATTGTATTTTAAATTATTCCAGGAATTCCATCACTCTGCATTGAAGAAAATTACAAATATTCGTTGCTCTTAGTGTAAAGAAAAATATCTGAATATCAGTCCCAAAATGATGTTCCACAGGTTTGAACCCATGACACTTTGCTCTACTCACAGAGTTTAAGTTAATGTTGCAGATTAACCTTTTCCACATCTTAATTTCGATCCGAGATACTTATAAAGATAATCTGCCAGGCACTTCCTTTCCAGACACACAAAGCCCAAGCTCTCCAATCTGTCCATTTAACTTCAATTCTAAATGGCGAGCTTTAATATCTCCTTGTTTTACCATGACCAGATGGAACGCAGTGCTCAAAGTGCAGTTTGACTAGAGCACTGTATAGTTTGAACAATATTTCCTCTGATTTGATTTGGACCACATTGCCAATGCAAAATCAACATTGTAATGTAGTCGACTACTCTCTATATTAGCTGGATGTGTTGAGAATTGAGACTCCTGACGCTGCTGAAGTACATTCAACTTAATCCTTTGCTATTAAGCACCATTCATGTTGCCATTTTACGTTCGCATGTGCAGTAGTCAAAGTACTTATTTCGGGGGATTGGTTTTAAATTCATCTCAAATCTATTTCGGGATTTCAGCTCCAACTGTTCCTTCGCCCCACATCTGAACATTGTTTTTTTTCTCACTGATTGCTCCAAAGTCAGACGGAGACCAAGAAGTCATGGTACACATAGGCACCAACAACATAGCTAAGTAAAGGGATAAGGATCTAAGAAGTGTTTTTAGGGAGTTAGGTTGGAAGCTAAAGAGCAGAACGAGCAGCGTAGTAATCTCAGGATTGCTACTGGTGCCACATGCTAGTGAGGTAAGGAACAGAGAACGAGTGCAGCTGAACACGTGGCTACAGGGCTGGTGCAGGAGGGAAGGCTTCAGATATGTAGATCATTGAGATACCTCCTGGGGAAGGTGGGACCTGTACATGAAGGACGGGTTGCACCTAAACTGGAGGTACACCAATATCCTGGGTGGGAGGTTTGCTGGAGCTTTTTGGGAGGGTTTCAACTAGTTTGGCAGGGGGATGGGAACCAGAGCTACGGATCAGAGGATAGGGTAGTTGTTGAATAGGCAGAAATAGTGCATAGCGAGTCTGTGAGGAAGGATGGACAGTTGATAGGGCATAGTTTCATTCAGTGGGATTGGTTACAGCGGGTCTGTTTCAATGCAAGGAGTGTCAGGAATAAGGGAGATGAACTTAGAGCATGGATCAGTACTTGGATCTACGATGTTGTGGTCATTACGGACACATGGATTTAACAGAGGCAGGAATGGTTGTTGGATGTACCGGGGTTTAAATGTTTTAAGAAGAATAGGGAGGGAGGTAAAAGTGGAGGGGGTGTGGCACTGTTAATTATTCACCTGAGGAAGGAGCAGCGCTCCGAAAGCTAGTGACATCGAAACAAACCTGTTGGACTTTAACCTGGTGGTGTAAGACTTCTTACTGTGCTCACCCCAGTCCAACACCACATCATGACTGTTAATTATGGAATGCATCACAGCTACAGAAAAAGAGGTAGTCGAGGAATGTTTGTCGACTGAGTCAGTATGGGTGGAAGTCAGAAACAAGAAAGGAGCAGTCACTTTATTGGGAGTTTTCTATGGACCACCCAATGGCAGCAGAGCGATGGAGGAACAGATTGGGCAGCGCATCTTGGAAAGATGCAGAAGTAACAGAGTTGGATTTTGTTAACTGTAACGTGTACCAAGGTACAGTGAAAAGTATATTTCTGCGAGCAGCTCAACAGACCATTAAGTACATGAAAAGGAAAGAAAATAAAAGAAAATACAGAATAGGGCAACACAAGGTACACAATGTAACTACATAACACTGGCATCGGGTGAAGCATACAGGGGCGTAGTGTGAATCAGGTTAGTCCATAAGAGGGTCGTTTAGGAGTCTGGTAACAGTGGGGAAGAAGCTGTTTTTGAGCCTGTTTGTGCGTGTTCTCAGACTTTTGTATTTCCTGCCCGATGGAAGAAGTTGGATGAGTGAGTAAGCCGGGTGGGAGGGGTCTTTGATCATGCTGCCTGCTTTCCCCAGGCAGCAGGAGGCACACATGGAGTAAATAGCGGGAGGCAGGTTTGTGTGATGGACTGGGCAGTGTTCACGACTTTCGGAAGTTTCTTGCCGTCTTGGGCGGAGCAGTTGCCATACCAGGCTGTGATGCAGCCAGATAGGATGCTTTCTATGGTGCATCTGTAAAAGTTGGTCAGAGTTGTTGTCATGGGTGATTTCAACTTCCCTAATATTGACTGGAACCTCCTTCGTGCAAATAGTTTGGATGGAGCAGATATTGTCCGCTGTGTCCAGAAAGGATTTCTGACTCAATATGTCGATAGGCCGACTAGGGGGAGGCCATATTGGATTTGGTGCTTGGCAACGAACCAGGCCAGGTGTCAGATATCTCGGTGGGAGAGCATTTCGGTGACAGTGACCACAACGCCTTGACCTTTACCATAGTCATGGAGAGGGGTAGGTACAGACAGTATGGGAAGGTATTTAATTGGGGGAGGGGAAATTATACTGCTATTAGACAGGAGCTGAGGAGCATAAATTGGGAACAGATATTCTCAGGGAAATGCACAACAGTAATGTGGCGGTTGTTTTAGGAGCATTTGCTATGAGTGCTGGATAGTTTTGTCCCACTGAGACAAGGAAGGAATGGTAAGGTGAAGGAGCCTTGGATGACAAGAGAAGTGGAGCTTCTAGTCAAGAGGAAGAAGAAAGCTAACTTAAAGGTTGAGGAAGCAAGGATCTGGCACAGCTCTAGAGGGTTACAAGGTAGCTAGGAAGGAACTCAAAAATGGACTTAGGAAAGCTTGAAGGGGGTATTAAAAAGCCCTGGTGGAAAGAATTAGAGAAAACCCAAGGCGTTCTACACTTATATGAGAAATATTAGGATGATCAGAGTGAGAGTAGGGTTGATCAGGGATAGTGGAGGGAACTTGTGCCAGGAATCTGAGGAGGCAGGGAAAGCCCTAAATGAATATTTTCCTTCATTATTCATTAGAGAGAGGGACCTTGTTGCTCGTGAGAACAGTGTGAACCAGATTGATAGTCTCAAACAGGTTGATATGAAGAAGGAGGATGTGCTGGAAATTTTGAAAACTTTGAAAGGTTCAGGATAGATCAATCTCCTGGGCCAGATGGGCTATACCCAAGTTACTACAGAAAGCGAGGGAGGAGATTGCTGCACCATTGGCGATGGTCTTTGTGTCCTCACTCTCCACTGGAGTAGTACTGGATGATTGGAGGGGGGGCGAATGTTGTTCCCTTGTTCAAGAAAAGGAATAGGGAAACTCCTGGGAATTACAGACCATTTGGTCTTCCGTCTGTGGTGAGCAAAATACTGGAAAGGATTCTGAGATGGGATTTATGATTATTTAGAAAAACATAGTTTGATTAAAGATAGTCAGCATGGCTTTGTGAGGGGCAGGTCATGCCTCACAAGCCTCATTGAATTCTTTGAGTATGTGATGAGACACATTGGTGAAGGTCGGGCAGTGGAGTGGTGTATATGGATTTCAGTAAGGCATTTAATAAGGTTACCCATGGTAGGCTCATTCAGAAAGTCAGGGGGCATGGGATACAGGGGAATTTGGCTCTCTGGATACAGAATTGGCTGGCCGAAAGAAGACAGCAAGGAAGTGGATGGAAAGAATTTCGTCTGGAGGTCGGTGACTAGTGGTGTCCCGCAGGGATCTGTTCTGGGACCTCTGCTTTTTGTGGTTTTTATAAATGTCTTGGACATGGCACAAAGGTTTGTGGATTTGTAGAGAGTGTCAAGGGCTGTTGCAGGACATTGACAGGATGCAGAGCTGGGCTGAGATGTGGCAGATGGAGTTCAACATAGTTAAATGTGAGGTGATTCATTTTGGAAGATTGAATTTGAATGCTGAATACAGGGTTAAAGGCAGGATTCTTGGAAGTGTGGAGGAACAGAGGGATCTTGGTGTCCACCCGGGTTGATAGGGTTGTTAAGAAGGCGTGTGATGTAGAACATAGAACATGGAACATTGCAGCGCAGTACAGGCCCTTCACCCCTCGATGTTGCGCCCACGTGTGAAACCACTCTGAAGCCCATTTACACTATTCCCTTATCGTCCATATGTCTATCCAATGACCATTTGAATACCCTTAGTGTTGGCGAGTCCACTACTGTTGCAGGCAGGGCATTCCACACCCTTACTACTCTCTGAGTAAAGAACCTACCTCTGACGTCGGTCTTATATCTATCTCCCCTCAATTTAAAGCTATGTCCCCTCGTGCTAGACATCACCATCCGAGGAAAAAGACTCACTGTCCACCCTATCCAATCCTCTGATCATCTTGTATGCCTCAATTAAGTCACCTCTTAACCTTCTTCTCTCTAACGAAAACAACCTCAAGTCCCTCAGCCTTTCCTCATAAGATCTTCCCTCCATACCAGGCAACATTCTGGTAAATCTCCTCTGCACCTTTCCAATGCTTCCACATCCTTCCTATAATGCGGTGACTAGAATTGCACGCAATACTCCAAATGCGGCCGCACCAGAGTTTTGTACAGCTGCAACATGACCTGATGGCTCCGAAACTCAATCCCTCTACCAATAAAAGCTAACACACCGTATGCCTTCTTAACAACCCTCTCAACCTGAGTGGCAACTTTCAGGGATCTATGTACATGGACACCGAGATCCCTCTGCTCATCCACATTACCAAGAATCTTACCATTAGCCCAGTACTCTGTCTTCCTGTTCTTCCTTCCAAAATGAATCACCTCACACTTTTCTGCATTTAACTCCATTTGCCACCTCTCAGCCCAGCGCTGCAGCTTATCTATGTCCCTTTGTAACTTGTACCATCCTTCCGCACTGTCCACAACTCCACCGACTTTAGCGTCATCTGCAAATTTACTCACCCATCCTTCTATGCCCGCCTCCAGGTCATTTATAAAAATGACAAACAGCAGTGGCCCCAAAACAGATCCTTGTGGTACACCACTAGTAACTGGACTCCAGTCTGAACACTTCCCATCAACCACCACCCTTTGTCTTCTTCCAGCGAGCCAATGTCTGATCCAAACTGCTAAATCTCCCTGAATCCCATGCTTCCGTATTTTCTGCAGTAGCCTACCATGGGGAACCTTATCAAACGCTTTACTGAAATCCATATACACCACATCAACTGCTTTACCCACATCCACCTGTTTGGTCACCTTCTCAAATAACTCAATAAGGTTTGTGAGGCACGACCTACCCTTCATGAAACCGTGTTGACTATGTCTAATCAAATTATTCCTTTCCAGATGATTATACACCCTATCTCTCATAAACCTTTCCAAGATTTTTGCCCACAACAGAAGTAAGACTCACTGGTCTATAGTTACCGGGGCTGTCTCTACTCCCCTTCTTGAACAAGGGGACAACATTTGCTATCCTCCAGTCTTCTGGCACTATTCCTGTTGACAAAGATGACTTAAAGATCAAAGCCAAAGGCTCAGCAATCTCCTCCCTAGCTTCCCAAAGAATCCTAGGACAAATCCCATCCGGCCAAGGGGACTTATCTATTTTCACCCTTTCCAGAATTGTTAACACCTCCTCCTTATGAACCTCAAGCCCTTCTCGTCTAGTAGCCTGAATCTCAGTATTCTCCTCGACAACATTGTCTTTTTCCTGTGTGAATACTGACAAAAAATATTCATTTAGCACCTCTCCTATCTCCTCGGACTCCAAGCACAACTTCCCACTACTGTCCTTGACTGGCCCTACTCTTACCCAAGTCATTCTTTTATTCCTGACATATCTATAGAAAGCTTTAGGGTTATCCTTGATTCTACCTACCAAAGACTTCTCATGTCCCCTTCTGGCTCTTCTTAGCTCTCTCTTTAGGTCCTTCCTAGCTAACTTATAACTCTTGTGCGCCCTTACTGAATCTTCATGTCTCATCTTTACA
Source organism: Scyliorhinus torazame (assembly GCF_047496885.1). Taxonomy (NCBI): domain Eukaryota; kingdom Metazoa; phylum Chordata; class Chondrichthyes; order Carcharhiniformes; family Scyliorhinidae; genus Scyliorhinus; species Scyliorhinus torazame. Next base: position 91,272,342 of record NC_092714.1, on the reverse strand, counting down.
TAAGCCTCCTTCTTCCTCTTGACAAGTGTTTTGACTGCCTTAGTAAACCATGGTTCCCTTGCTCGGCCACTTCCTCCCTGCCTGACAGGCACATACTTATCAAGGACACGCAGTAGCTGTTCCTTGAACAAGCTCCACATTTCCATTGTGCCCATCCCCTGCAGTTTTCCTCTTCATCCGATGCATCCTAAGTCTTGCCTTATCGCATCATAATTGCCTTTCCCCCAGATATAACTCTTGCCCTGCGGTATATACCTATCCCTTTCCATCACTAAAGTAAATGTAATCGAATTGTGGTCACTATCACCAAAGTGCTGACCTACCTCCAAATCTAACACCTGTCCTGGTTCATTACCCAGTATCAAATCCAATACGGCCTCGCCTCTCATTGGCCTATCTACATACTGTGTCAGGAAACCCTCCTGCACACATTGGAAAAAAATGGACCCATCTAAAGAATTCGAACTATAGCGTTTCCAGTCAATATTTGGAAAGTTAAAGTCCCCCATAACAACTACCCTGTTGCTTTCGCTCCTATCCAGAATCATCTTTACAATCCTTTCCTCTACATCTCTGGAACTTTTCAGAGGCCTATAGAAAACCCCTAACAGGGTGACCTCTCCTTTCCTGTTTCTAACCTCAGCCCATACTACCCCAATTGACGAGTCCTCATCAAACGTCCTTTCTGCCACCGTAATACTGACCTTGACTAACAATGCCACCCCTCCCCCACTTTTACCACCTTCCCTGAGCTTACTGAAATATCTAAACCCCGGCACCTGCAACAACTATTCCTGTCCCTGCTCTATCCATGTCTCCGAAATGGCCACAACATCAAAGTCCCAGGTACCAACCCATGCCGCAAGTTCACCCACCTTATTCCAGATGCTCCAGGCATTGAAGAAGACACACTTTAAACCACCTTCCTGCCTGCCGGTACACTCCTGCAACTTTAAAACCTCACTCATGACCTCACTACTCTCAACCTCCTGCATACTGGAGCTACAATTCAGGTTCTCAAGCCCCTGCTGAACTAGTTTAAACCCTCCCAAAGAGCTTTAGCATAATTTCCCCCCCCCCCCAGGATATTGGTACCCCTCTGGTCCAGGTGTAGACCATTCCGTTTGTAGAGGTCCCACCGACCCCAGAATGAGCCCCAGTTATCCAGAAATGTGAAACCCTCCCCCCTGCACCATCCCTGTAGCCACGTGATCAACTCCTCTCTTTCCCTATTCCTCGTCTCGCTATCACGTGGCACGGGGAACAACCCAGAGATAATAACTCTGTTTGTCCGAGATCTAAGTTTCCACCCTAGCTCCCTGAATTGCTGCCTTACATCTCTATCCCTTTTCCTACCTATGTCGTTGATACCTATGTGGCCCACGATGTGGGGCTGCTCCACCTGCCCTTAAGGATCCCGAAAACACGATCTGAGACACCACGCACCCTGGCACCTGGGAGGCAACACACCAACCGCGAGTTCCCACAGAATCTCCTATCTATCCCCCTAACTATGGCGTCTCCAATGACTAATGCTCTACTCCTCTCCCCCTGTTATAACCTGCCTGCTTACCATTGGCTGGGGACTAATGACAATCCCACAATCCTGTGGGAGTATGAGCTTCCCCAATGAGGGGGGCGGAGAAACCATTAGTAAACTCCAAGTATAAATAAAGCTGGCCAGTTTGGAACCAGCAGGAAGGAGTGTGCAGCAAGGGAAGTTGCTGCTGCTGTTACATATATATGTTATTGTAAATAAATGTTATTACTTTGTATCCTTAAAACTCGTGCTGGATTCTTCGTGGCCCTCACAAAACTGGCGATGAGGGTTAAAGTGAATAGCTGTTTACACTGCTGAAGCCACCTCCCTGGATTTTTGTTGGATACAGGTTGGAAGTTGTTTTCTATTATACCATGCCACTGTACGGACGTTTGGATGTTTTTGATGCTGTGCTGGAAAGCTGGAACCAGTACGCACAACGGATGCGTTACTAATTCCAGGCAAACAATATCACTGAAAACGAGTGCCAGGTGGTCATATTGCTCACCGCCTGCGGCCCGCATATGTTTGGGGTGATTAGGAGCCTTACGTACCCAGCTGCGCCAGACACCAAAACGTTTGATGAACTTGTGAATAAAGTGGGGCAACATTTTAACCCAACCCCGTCCACGATAGTCCAGCGTTACCGGTTTAATACCGCTGAGAGGACCACTGGAGAATCCCTTGCCGATTTTATATCCAGGCTACGCAGGATTGTGGAGTACTGTGACTATGGTGAGACCTTGTCAGAAATGTTACGTGACGTTTTGGTTTGCGGTATTAACAATGCGGCCACCCAGAGAAAGTTGTTAGCTGAGACAACATTGACTTTTCAACAGGCCATTCAAATAGTATTGTCCCGAGAGAGCGCAGAACGAGGAGTGCAGGAGCTACAGGGAATGGAAGTGCAAGGCTTGGGGCGCAACCCCTTCCATCCGAAAACGTCCCCCCGCACTCCTGCGGTACCTTGGGCGAGGCGACTTCCGGACCGACGCCAGTGGCCGTCGGACATTCTTACCCGAAGGGAGCCTTTTCCAGAACCAATGGATGATGAGCCATGTCCGTGTCAGACATGTAGGCGCTGACCCCGTCACGGACGCCGGTACTGGGGGCGCCAGAGGGCCGTCGTTCCGACCAAAACTGGGACCAGCCCAGGGGCCATACCTTCCATGTGGATGAACCTGAGGCGACTACTCCTGAGGACGTGGAGACGGAGGACGACTGCCTGCAGCTGCATTGTGTGGCAGCTCCCCGTGTGGTCCCCATTAAGGTGACAGTACGGGTCAATGGTCACCCGCTTGAGATGGAGTTGGACACTGGTGCAGCGGTCTCCGTGATCGCCCAGAGGACATTCGACCGCATCAAGCAGGGGAGACAGACACTTACATTAACCGACACACAGGCCAGGTTGGCCACCTACACGGGGAAAACATTGGACATTGCAGGAACTATGATAACCCCTGTTGTTTATGGATGGCAGGAGGGGCGTTTCCCATTTATCGTGGTGCGCGGCCATGGGCCCAGCCTGTTGGGTCGGGACTAGTTGCGCCATTTGCAATGGCAGCACATCCTCCAAACAATTTCTGAAGGGTTGACTGAGGTGCTAGGACCCAGATGTATTCCAGCCTGGTTTCTGGAAAATGAAAGGGGCCGTAGCCCGTATCCAAGTCGAACCAGGAGCCACGCCGCGCTATTTCCGGGCGCGCCCGGTGCTTACGCCTTGCTCGAGAAGGTAGAAGGGGAGCTCACTCGTTTGGAGAGTTTGGGTATTATCAGGCCCGTCCGTTTTGCTGACTGGGCAGCACCAATTGTACCTGTAATGAAGCCAGATGCCACAGTTCGCTTGTGTGGCGAATATAAACTTACAGTGAATATGGCTTCCCGACTCGACCGATATCCAATGCCTCGCACAGAGGATCTCTACGCAAAGCTTGCCTAGGTTATCGGGTGCACCGTGAAGGTTTGCACCCCGTCACAGAGAAGGTGAGTGCGATTCAACAGGCGCCCCCTCCCCGACTGACACTTCGCATCTTCGTTCTTTTCTCGGTCTCGTAAACTATTACGGGAAGTTCCTCCCCAATCTGGCAACTACGCTGGCCCTGTTGCACCTTCTGCTTAAGAAAAATCACACCTGGGTTTGGGGTCAGCCGCATGAAACCGCTTTCCGTCGGGTAAAGCAACAATTGTCGTCGTCTGGGTTACTAACCCACTATGATCCTGGAAAGCCTTTGCTCGTCACATGTGATGCATCCCCGTATGGTATTGGGGCCGTCCTGTCCCACAAGGTGGAGAACGGGGCCGAGCGACCGATAGCTTTCGCCTCCCGCACATTGACTGCAGCGGAGAAAAAGTACGTGCTAATCGAGAAGTAGGGCCTGGCAGTGGCTTTTGCGGTGAAACACTTCCATCAGTACGTGTATTGCCGCCATTTCACTATCGTGACTGGTCAGAAGCCTCTGCTGGGACCTTTCAGAGAGGATAAGCCAATACCGCCCATTGCTTCCGCACAGATCCAGCGCTGGGCTTTGTTGCTTGCTGCATATGAGTATTCTCTGGAGCACACACCAGGAACGCAGATAACAAATGCCGACGCACTGAGCCGATTGCCTTTATCGACCGGCCCCATGTCGACCCCCACGACCGGTGAGGTGGTTGCAACCCTAAATTTTATGGACACCTTGCCTGTCACGGCATCACAGATCCCTGAGTGGACCCAGATGGAGCCAGTCCTGTCAAAGGTTTGGCCATAGTCCTGTATGGTGGGCAGCATAGACATCTCCCAGGCGAGTTGCGGGCATTTTCCTCCAAGCTGTCAGAATTCAGCGTGGAAGACGGCATCCTCTTGTGGGGGACGCGTGTGATTGTCCCGGAAAAAGGCCAGGAGCTGAGACTAAGAGACTTGCACAATGGGCATCCAGGTGTGACCAAAATGAAAATGTTGGCCCGGAGTTATGTCTGGTGGCCAGGCCTCGACACCGACATTGAGAAGGTGGCCCAAAACTGCTCCATTTGCCAGGAGCATCAGAAGCTTCCGTCGGCCGCGCCCCTACATCACTGGGAATGGCCAGGGCGGCCTTGGGCACGATTGCATGCAGATTTTGCAGGCCCTTTTCAAGGATCCATGTTCCTTCTATTAATCGACGCCCAATCTAAATGGCCAGAGGTGCATAAGATGCAGGGGACAACGTCCTGCGCAACAATTGAAAAGATGCGTTTGTCTTTTAGTGCGCATGTCCTCCCCGAAGTGCTGGTCACGGATAACGGCATTCCATTCACGAGTGAGGAGTTTGCGAGGTTCATGAAGATGAATGGCATATGCCATATCCGCACTGCCCCTTTCCACCCGGCTTCAAATGGGTTGGCAGAGTGCAGTGCAGACATTCAAAAGAGGCCTAAAGAAGCAGTCTTCCGGGTCAATGGACACGAGACTGTCTCGCTTTTTGTTTACGTATAGGACCACCCCCCATGCGGTGACTGGGGTAGCTCCCGCAGAACTCCTAATGGGCCGGAGACTTCGCACCCGCCTTAGTATGGTTTTCCCGGACATTGGCGCAAAAGTACGCCGCACACAAGAACGGCAGGGACAGGGATTTTCTTGGCATCGGCCGATTCGGCAGTTTGCGCCCGTGACCCAGTGTTCGTTCGGAATTTTGCTGGTGGTGCCCAGTGGGTTCCTGGCGTAATCTTTCGCGACACGGGCCATATATCTTACCAGGTGCAAGCCCACGGTCGTCTCCAGCGCAAACATGTAGACCACGTTCGGTCCAGCAGACTATCCCCTCCAAAGATTCCCCGCCCCCGGAGCTCATTTCTACAGCCGCAGAGACCAGAGACAAGGGAAGGTAGTCCTCACAATCTTCCACTGCCTCACTCAAAGCCTGCGCAGGTCGTTACAGAACCGAATGGAGATAAAGATGCTGACATGACGGAGGCAGCAGACTCTGACTCCGAGATGGAGACACAGGAGGCATCAGAGGGGGAATCCTCGGGCCACGGGCCGTGGATGTACAACCGTTACGCCGTTCATCACGGAAGCACCGGTCTCCGTCTCATAACACGCCGCTTGATCCAGCGCCGCATGCAAATGGTGTCCGGCCTGCGGCAAAACGAGTCCGACGCCCTCCTTCGCCAGGGTCTTCGGTGGATTCCTTGGACTTTGCGGGGGAGGGATGTTATAACCTGCCTGCTTACCATAGGCTGGGGACTAATAACAATCCCACAATCCTGTGGGAGTATGAGCTTCCCCAGTGAGGGGGGCGGAGAAACCATGAGTAAATTCCAAATATAAATAAAGCTGGCCAGTTTGGAACCAGCAGGAAGGAGTGTGCAGCAAGGGACGTTGCTGCTGCTGTTATATATATATATATGTTATTGTAAATAAATGTTATTACTTTGTATCCTTAAAACTCATGCTGGATTCTTCGTGGCCCTCACAAAAACCCCCTTCCCTTCTGAGCAACAGGGACAGACTCTGTGCCAGAGACCTGCACCCCATGGCTTACCCCAGGTAAGTCCCCCCCCCCCCCCAACAGTATCCAAAGCGGTGTACTTGTTACTAAGGGGAACGACCACAGGGAATGCCTGTACTGACTGCTTCCTCCCAGCCCCTCTCACCGTCACCCATCTATCTTTATTCTTCAGAGTAACTACATCCCTGAAGCTTCTATCTATGACTACCTCTGCGTCCCGAATGATCCGAAGTTCATCCAGCTCCATCTCCAGTTCCCTAACGTGGTTTCTGAGGAGCTGGAGATGGGTGCACTTCCCACAGATGAAATCAGCAGGGACACTGTCGGCGTCCCTCACCTCAAACATTCTGCAGGAGGAACATTGCACTACCTTCCCTGCCATCCCCCTAGATAATAAAAAAAGAAAAAGAAAGAAAGAGCTTACCTGTTATTCACTCCCCTTCTCAGCAAGCACTCACTCAGCAATCTCTGCGCCCTGCACGATAACACCTGAGTGAAAATAAAAGAAAAACTACTTACCAGTCACCAGCCAATCCCTTACCTGCAGGCTGTGGCGTCACGGTTCAACTTCTTCCTGACCTCAAGCCTTCCTCTTGATCTTTACAGCGGTTGTTTTTTTTTTGGTTAGAGGAGGGGGTAAGGAGGGAAACACTGAAGAAGTGTTTCGGGTTTAAGTGTCACTTGACAACAGCTCCTCCACAAACTACCTTCAAATTAGGGTGACCACAATGGAGCTATGCAAAGTTCCCTTGCAACACCAATCAGCAGCTCCGCTCTACTGCCCTCTGCTTTCGTTGGCTTTCGTTAATAGGGGGATTGATTTTAAGAGACCCGAGGTTTTGCTGCAGTTTTATAAAACCCTGGTTAGACCACACTTAGAATATTGTGTCCAGTTCTGGTTGCCTCATTATAGGAAGTATGTGGATGCTTTGGAGAGGGTGCAGAGGAGATTTACCAGGATGCTGCCTGCACTGGAGTGCATGTTTTATGAAGAAAGATTGAGAGAGATCGGGATTTTCTCACTGGAGTGAAGAAGGAAGAGAGGTGACTTAATAGAGGTGTACAAGGTGATGAGAGGCATGGATAGAGTGGAAAGTCAGAGACATTTCCCCAGGGTGGAAATGGCTGTCACGAGGGGACATAATTTTAAGGTGATTGGAGGAAGGCATAGGGGAGATGTCCGAGGTAGGGTCTTTACACAGAGAGTGGTGGATAAATAGAATGCACTGCCTGTGAAGGTGGTGGAGTCAGAGTCATTTGGGACATTTAAGCGACTCTTGGACAGTCACATAGACAGCAGTAAATTGAAGGGGTGTAGGTTAGGTTGATCTTAGATTAGGATAAAGGGCCTCTACTGTGCTGTACTGTTCTATGTTCTAAAGCCCAAAATACCCCCACAAGTACTGCTGCTAATCATAATCTTTATTGTCACAAGTAGGCTTACATTAATACTGCAATGAAGTTACTGTGAAAAGCCCCTAGTCGCCAAATTCCGGCGCCTGTTCGGGTACATGGAGAGAGAATTTAGTATGTCCAAATTATCTAACAGCACGTCTTTCGGGAGTTGTGGGAGGAAATCGGAGCACCCAGAGGAAACCCACGCAGTCACGGGGAGAACATGGAGACTCAGCACTGACAGTAATCCAAGCCGGGAATCGTACTATGTCCACCAGGGTACCTTCCAACCAGTATATCAGAACACAGATGCTGCATTATTTTAGTATCCTCTCTGTCAGATCTCTAGGGCGGAATTCTCCGACCCCCCGCCGGGTCGGAGAATCGCCGGGGGCTGGTGTGAATCCCGCCCCTGCCGGTTGCCGAATTCTCCGGCACCGGATATTCGGCGGGGGTGGGAATCGCGCCGCGCCGGTTGGCGGGCCCCCCCCCCCCCGGCGATTCTCCGGCCCGCGATGGGCCAAAGTCCCGCTGCTGGAATGCCTGTCCCACCGGCGAGAATCAAACCACCTCACTTACCGGCGGGACAAGGCGGCGCGGGCGGGCTCCGGGGTCTTGGGGGGGGGGCACGGGGCGATCTGGCCCCGGGGGGTGCTCCCACGGTGGCCTGGCCCGCGATTGGGGCCCACCGATCCGCGGGCGGGCCTGTGCCGTGGGGGCACTCTTTTCCTTCCACATTCGCCATGGTCTCCACTATGGCGGGGACGGAAGAGACCTCCTCCACTGCGTATGCGCGGGGATGCCGTGAGCGGCCGCTGATGCTCCCGCGCATGTGCCGCACGGCAAAGTCATTTCCGCGCCACCTGGCGGGGCGAAAATCAGTCCGGCGTGGGCCTAGCCCCTCAAGGTGAGGGCTCGGCCCCTCAAGATGCGGAGAATTCCGCAACTTTGGGGCGGCGCGATGCTGGACTGATTTGCGCCGTTTTTGGCACCGGTCGGCGGACATCGCGCCGATTGAGCAGAATCCCGCCCCTGATCTTTGCCACATCATGCTCTACCAATATATTTTGCAGTTGACTAACCAATTTAAATAATTATGTTTTCATTATTTGGTTGCTAAAAGATAGTTTCAGCAGTTAAGTGATATGTGTTCAGTTCCATCGATGGCTAAAATGTTTTAAAGCAGCTGAGCTTAACCAGAAATGTACTTGATTCATACAGTATTAGTCGACATCTGTTAGACAACTGAACAGGCACCATAACTTGATTTTTCACACTCCGAATAAAAAAAAGTAATTGTTACCTATCTTTCTCCCAGTCAAGTGGGCCCTGTACAGACACTTAATATAAAAGGATGGAATAGTAGGAATAGCTAAAAGCCCTTCTTGTAACATTCCAATTCCGAAGCCACATGTTCCTACAGTGACATGGGCTACATGTAGAAAAATTACATTACATTATCAGATGAGATGAGTGTGTGTCAGGACAGACACTGCTAGCGCTGGGGCCTTGGTGGTACAGATTATTTGTCTAGCAAGCAATGGGTCTGAGCTGAGGAGTCTGGCTCCTCGCTTGTAAAAAACAATATTTCCAGTGCCAGAGAGGTTGTTTGGTTGGACAAGTCCTAACTTTTTCTGGCAAATTCAGTGAGTATCTATTATATTCAGTAATCCCAATTTAATATCTTGCTATATATTTGAATGCTGAGTCTATCTACGAGGTACTGGTATAGTAATGTTTCAGGAGAAATAGGACAGCATGCACATCAACTTCCTGATTGCTATTTCCAAGTACACGTGCACAGTTACCCTGGGCTGGATTCTTCGGTCGCCAACACTGAAATCGTTTTTGGCGAATGGCCGGAGAATCACATTTCCTGACCGAATTGGCGCCGCTTTCGCGATGCTCCGTCCCCTCCAAAGCGGCATACTCTGCGCCATATCGACAGCCTCAGGCATGCCTGAGGCACGCCCCCCAATGCTCTTCCCCCGACCGGCCAAGTTCCCGACGGCGCTGGACATGTGTGGTTTCATCTGTCAGGAACTCAGCGTGGTGGCTGCGGACTCAGTCCAGCGCCGCCACATTTGGGGGAGAGCCAATCCACGGGTAGGAGGGACATTATTCGGGGCTGGGGGCACAGTGATTGGGCGGTTTGGGGCGCACGAACCAGCTGAAGGGGGCGTCTATTTTGCGGGTCAGGTCCACGAGCAGTCACTGCCATTGAGCACGGCGTGGACGCTGCAGGCCGCCGCTGTGCGCATGTGCGTCCACGGACCCGACAATTCTCCGGCCGTATCGGTAGCTAGAGCCGGGTGCTCTACGCTGCCGTCGTGATTGCTCCCAGCAAAATGGGGAATCGGTGACTGTTTTGTACCAGTTTTCCTGGGCGCCACCGTTCCCACGCCAGTGTGGGGACATAGCCCCAGAATTGGAGAATCCAGCCCCCTATCTATGTGTTTCTATAGCCTCAGGCCTGAATGGATGTGATTGCTCAAAACAGGTCTGGCTAGCAATTTGCTATGTCGTTTATTACTGGTAGAAAAACAATTTTCCTCCCTGCGGAATTATAATTTCCTCACGAGACAACAAGTAGGTTCACGAAATACCAATGTCAAATGTTTGACTCTTTTTCGAACTTTCAACTATCAGGGTAAAATGTATAAAAGCAAATTACTGCGGATGCTGGAATCTGAAACCAAAAAGAAAATACTGGAAAATCTCTGCAGGTCTGGCAGCATCTGTAGGGAGAGAAAATGAAATGGGATGAAAATAAATGAGTCGTGGTGGGGTAGAGCTAATCATCTGAAGTTGTTGAATTCGACGTTGAGACCGGAAGGCTGTAGCGTGCCTAACCGGAAGTTGAGAAGTTGTTCCTCCAGTTCCTTCGGTCTGTGTGCATTCAGGACCCTGACCTTCCCGTTGTTTGCCATTCTAACACAAGACCCTGCACCCATGCCCACATGTTTATCCTTGGCCTGCTGCAATGTTCCAGTGAAGCTCAACACAAACTGGAGGAACAACATCTCATCTTCCGGTTAGGCACACTACAGCCTTCCGGTCTCAACATTGAAGTCAACAATTTCAGATGATTAGCTCTACCCCACCTCGACCCATTTGTTTTCATTCCATTTCATTGTAACTGTCTTTTACCATTTCTTTCTTTCTTGTCTATCTTTATATCTATTTAACCCCCCCCTCCCCCATTTTATCCACCTTTCCTTACCTTTTCCCCTCTTTGCTTCCCCCTTCCCCTCCCCCACATCTACATCTGTCACAGCTTACCTTTGATGTTTGTTTCTCTGCTGTTTGGCCTTTCACACCTATTGTTTTCTCTGGGTTTCCATTAGCACTCTTTCCCCATGGGTTCTGTGGCTATTAGCACCCGGTTCCCTGAGTTTCTGTGGCTATGACTCATCTTTCATTCTCACTCCGCAATATAAATATTCCCCACTTTCTCTGTCTTTTAGCTTTGACAAAGGATCATCTGGACTTGAAACGTTAGCTCTTTTCTCTCCCTCCAGATGCTTCCAGACATGCTTGAGATTTTCCAGGGTAAAATGTAGCCAAGGTTACACACCTTGCCTCCCAATGCCCCTGCCTTCAAGACACAGACACACACACACACACACACACACAGGCATATTGTTTGTTTCTTTCAAAAATGTAAATCTGGGGCACCAAAGATCGATGTATTCTTTAAAAAATTAATACAACAGATGAATTTTTCATCTGTTTTTGGATTTCGGCGGCAGCGGTGCGCAGGGGCCTTCTGGGAGGTGAGTAGTGTATTTAGAAACCTTACCTTTACAGGAGCAGCCCTTTGGATTTCGGCGGCAGCGGTGCGCAGGGGCCTTCTGGGAGGTGAGTAGTGTATTTAAAAACCTTACCTTTACAGGAGCAGCCCTTTGGATTTCAGCGGCAGCGGTGCGCAGGGGCCTTCTGGGAGGTGAGTAGTGTATTTAAAAACCTTACCTTTACAGGAGCAGCCCTTTGGATTTCGGCGGCAGCGGTGCGCAGGGGCCTTCTGGGAGGTGAGTAGTGTATTTAAAAACCCTTGCCTGGTCCCGTGTCTGTTCTTCTTTTCTGTTTTATTTGTTTTTATATAAGGCGGGAACCGGAAGTTCGACCTCTGGCAAGTCCCCCCCCCCCCCCCAACCAATAAATTCTGGTGGAGAGGAAACCCGAGACCCATTGGTGTAAGGTAAGTGCCATATTATATTATTATATTATTAGCATTGTGCAGGTCAAGGATCGGAGGTGGAGGAGCAGTCTCTGTCAGCGAGAGAACCTGAGAACATCTCAGACACTCAGAAGGTAAGTAAGTGATTTTTACTTTTATACCTTTTTTCAAATTGTGTGTCGGGGGGAAACTGAAGTGACATCACAGAAAAGCTGTGACCTGAGTGGCTGGTTGGGATTCTAACCTAAATTTAAAAAAAAATAAAAAATTTGAGTATTTGGGAACTAATTAAACATAATAACTTAATTATAATTTAGAGGATATCTAAGCCAGAGATCGGAGAGTATTATAGTTAGCTATCGCATTTCTATTAGAAATCTAGTGCTAGGAAACAGATAGTTGACAGTAACTTTGCAATTAAAAAAAAAAAGTATTTAAAAAAAAAGACAAATTTTAATTAATTGACGCAATGTCAGTTAGAGGGGTGCTGTGCTCTGACTGTGGGATGTGGCAGGTCCGGGAGGCTTCCAGCGTCCCAGATGGCTTCATCTGCAGAAAGTGTACCCAACTGCAGCTCCTCACAGACCGCATGGTTCGGTTGGAGCAGCAATTGGATGCACTTAGGAGCATGCAGGTGGCGGAAAGCGTCATAGATCGCAGTTATGTAAATGTGGTCACACCCAAGGTGCAGGCAGAGAAATGGGTGACCACCAGAAAGGGCAGGCAGTCAGTGCAGGAATCCCCTGTGGTTGTCCCCCTCTCGAACAGATATACCCCTTTGGATACTGTCGGGGGGGATAGCCTATCAGGGGAAAACAGCAGCAGCCAGAGCAGTGGCACCACGGCTGGCTCTGATGTTCAGAAGGGAGGGTCAAAGCGCAGAAGAGTAATAGTAATAGGGGACTCTATAGTCAGGGGCACAGATAGGCGCTTCTGTGGACGTGAAAGAGACTCCAGGATGGTATGTTGCCTCCCTGGTGCCAGGGTCCAGGATGTCTCCGAACGGGTAGAGGGAATCCTGAAGGGGGAGGGCAAACAGGCAGAGGTCGTTGTACATATTGGTACTAACGACATAGGCAGGAAGGGGCATGAGGTCCTGCAGCAGGAGTTCAGGGAGCTAGGCAGAACGTTAAAAGACAGGACCTCGAGGGTTGTAATCTCGGGATTACTCCCTGTGCCACGTGCCAGTGAGGCTAGAAATAGGAAGATAGAGCCGACAAACACGTGGCTAAACAGCTGGTGTAGGAGGGAGGGTTTCCGTTATCTGGACCACTGGGAGCTCTTCCGGGGCAGGTGTGACCTGTATAAGATGGACGGGTTGCATCTAAACCGGAGAGGCATAAATATCCTGGCCGCGAGGTTTGCTAGTGTCACACGGGAGGGTCTAAACTAGTATGGCAGGGGGGTGGGCACGGGAGCAATAGGTCAGAAGGTGAGAGCATTGAGGGAGAACTAGGGAATAGGGACAGTGTGGCTCTGAGGCAGAGCAGACGGGGAGAAGTTGCTGAACACAGCGGGTCTGGTGGCCTGAAGTGCATATGTTTTAATGCAAGGAGCATTACGGGTAAGGCAGATGAACTTAGAGCTTGGATTACTACTTGGAACTATGATGTTGTTGCCATTACAGAGACCTGGTTGAGGGAAGGGCAGGATTGGCAGCTAAACGTTCCAGGATTTAGATGTTTCAGGCGGGATAGAGGGGGATGTAAAAGGGGAGGCGGAGTTGCGCTACTTGTTCGGGAGAATATCACAGCTATACTGCGAGAGGACACCTCAGAGGGCAGTGAGGCTATATGGGTAGAGATCAGGAATAAGAAGGGTGCAGTCACAATGTTGGGGGTATACTACAGGCCTCCCAACAGCCAGCGGGAGATAGAGGAGCAGATAGGTAGACAGATTTTGGAAAAGAGTAAAAACAACAGGGTTGTGGTGATGGGATAGCAGCTTCAGGGAATTAGTTACACCAAAGATTGGAGATAGGTGGGTAACTGTAAGAGGGACTGGGAAAAAACAGTCAGTGCAGGGATCCCCTGCGGTCGTTCCCCTGAGAAACAAGTATACCGCTTTGGATACTTGTGGGGGGGGACGACTTACCAGGGGTAAGCCATGGGGTACGGGCCTCTGGCACGGAGTCTGTCCCTGTTGCTCAGAAGGGAAGGGGGGAGAGGAGCAGAGCATTAGTAATTGGGGACTCTATAGTCAGGGGCACAGATAGGAGATTTTGTGGGAGCGTGAGAGACTCACGTTTGGTATGTTGCCTCCGAGGTGCAAGGGTACGTGATGTCTCGGATCGTGTTTTCCGGGTCCTTAGGGGGGAGGGGGAGCAGCCCCAAGTCGTGGTCCACATTGGCACCAACGACATAGGTAGGAAAGGGGACAAGGATGTCAGGCAGGCTTTCAGGGAGCTAGGATGGAAGCTCAGAACTAGAACAAACAGAGTTGTTATCTCTGGGTTGTTGCCCGTGCCACGTGATAGTGAGATGAGGAATAGGGAGAGAGAGCATTTAAACACGTGGCTACAGGGATGGTGCAGGCGGGAGGGTTTCAGATTTTTGGATAACTGGGGCTCTTTCTGGGGAAGGTGGGACCTCTACAGACAGGATGGTCTACATCTGAACCTGAGGGGCACAAATATCCTGGGGGGGAGATTTGTTAGTGCTCTTTGGGGGGGTTTAAACTAATGCAGCAGGGGCATGGGAACCTGGATTGTAGTTTTAGGGTAAGGGAGAATGAGAGTATAGAGGTCAGGAGCACAGATTTGACGTCGCAGGAGGGGGCCAGCGTTCAGGTAGGTGGTTTGAAGTGTGTCTACTTCAATGCCAGGAGTATACGAAACAAGGTAGGGGAACTGGCAGCGTGGGTTGGTACCTGGGACTTCGATGTTGTGGCCATTTCGGAGACATGGATAGAGCAGGGACAGGAATGGATGTTGCAGGTTCCGGGGTTTAGGTGTTTTAGTAAGCTCAGAGAAGGAGGCAAAAGAGGGGGAGGTGTGGCGCTGCTAGTCAAGAGCAGTATTACGGTGGCGGAGAGGATGCTAGATGGGGACTCTTCTTCCGAGGTAGTATTGGCTGAAGTTAGAAACAGGAAAGGAGAGGTCACCCTGTTGTGAGTTTTTTATAGGCCTCCTAATAGTTCTAGGGATGTAGAGGAAAGGATGGCGAAGATGATTCTGGATATGAGCGAAAGTAACAGGGTAGTTATTATGGGAGACTTTAACTTTCCAAATATTGACTGGAAAATATATAGTTCGAGTACAATAGATGGGTCGTTTTTTGTACAGTGTGTGCAGGAGGGTTTCCTGAAACAATATGTTGACAGGCCAACAAGAGGCGAGGCCACGTTGGATTTGGTTTTGGGTAATGAACCAGGCCAGGTGTTGGATTTGGAGGTAGGAGAGCACTTTGGGGACAGTGACCACAATTCGGTGACGTTTACGTTAATGATGGAAAGGGATAAGTATACACCGCAGGGCAAGAGTTATAGCTGGGGGAAGGGCAATTATGATGCCATTAGACGTGACTTGGGGGGGATAAGGTGGAGAAGTAGGCTGCAAGTGTTGGGCACACTGGATAAGTGGGGCTTGTTCAAGGATCAGCTACTGCGTGTTCTTGATAAGTATGTACCGGTCAGACAGGGAGGAAGGCGTCGAGCGAGGGAACCGTGATTTACCAAGGAAATGGAATCTCTTGTTAAGAGGAAGAAGAAGGCCTATGTGAAGATGAAGTGTGAAGTTTCGGTTGGGGCGATGGATAGTTACAAGGTAGCGAGGAAGGATCTAAAGAGAGAGCTAAGACGAGCAAGGAGGGGACATGAGAAGTATTTGGCAGGAAGGATCAAGGAAAACTCAAAAGCTTTCTATAGGTATGTCAGGAATAAGCGAATGACTAGGGAAAGAGTAGGACCAGTCAAGGACAGGGATGGGAAATTGTGTGTGGAGTCTGAAGAGATAGGCGAGATACTAAATGAATATTTTTCGTCAGTATTCACTCAGGAAAAAGATAATGTTGTGGAGGAGAATGCTGAGCCCCAGGCTAATAGAATAGATGGCATTGAGGTACGTAGGGAAGAGGTGTTGGCAATTCTGGACAGGCTGAAAATAGATAAGTCCCCGGGACCTGATGGGATTTATCCTAGGATTCTATGGGAGGCCAGGGAAGAGATTGCTGGACCTTTGGCTTTGATTTTTATGTCATCATTGGCTACAGGAATAGTGCCAGAGGACTGGAGGACAGCAAATGTGGTCCCTTTGTTCAAAAAGGGGAGCAGAGACAACCCCGGCAACTATAGACCGATGAGCCTCACGTCTGTAGTGGGTAAAGTCTAGGAGGGGATTATAAGGGACAAGATTTATAATCATCTAGATAGGAATAATATGATCAGGGATAGTCAGCATGGCTTTGTGAAGGGTAGGTCATGCCTCACAAACCTTATTGAGTTCTTTGAGAAGGTGACTGAACAGGTAGACGAGGGTAGAGCAGTTGATGTGGTGTATATGGATTTCAGCAAAGCGTTTGATAAGGTTCCCCACGGTAGGCTATTGCAAAAAATACGGAGGCTGGGGATTGAGGGTGATTTAGAGATGTGGATCAGAAATTGGCTAGCTGAAAGAAGACAGAGGGTGGTGGTTGATGGGAAATGTTCAGAATGGAGTACAGTCACAAGTGGAGTACCACAAGGATCTGTTCTGGGGCCGTTGCTGTTTGTCATTTTTATCAGTGACCTAGAGGAAGGCGCAGAAGGGTGGGTGAGTAAATTTGCAGACGATACTAAAGTCGGTGGTGTTGTCGATAGTGTGGAAGGATGTAGCAGGTTACAGAGGGATATAGATAAGCTGCAGAGCTGGGCTGAGAGGTGGCAAATGGAGTTTAATGTAGAGAAGTGTGAGGTGATTCACTTTGGAAGGAATAACAGGAATGCGGAATATTTGGCTAATGGTAAAGTTCTTGAAAGTGTGGATGAGCAGAGGGATCTAGGTGTCCATGTACATAGATCCCTGAAAGTTGCCACCCAGGTTGATAGGGTTGTGAAGAAGGCCTATGGAGTGTTGGCCTTTATTGGTAGAGGGATTGAGTTCCGGAGTCGGGAGGTCATGTTGCAGCTGTACAGAACTCTGGTCCGGCCGCATTTGGAGTATTGCGTACAGTTCTGTTCACCGCATTATAGGAAGGACGTGGAGGCTTTGGAGCGGGTGCAGAGGAGATTTACCAGGATGTTGCCTGGTATGGAGGGAAAATCTTATGAGGAAAGGCTGACGGACTTGAGGTTGTTTTCGTTGGAGAGAAGAAGGTTAAGAGGAGACTTAATAGAGGCATACAAAATGATCAGGGGGTTGGATAGGGTGGACAGTGAGAGCCTTCTCCCGCGGATGGATATGGCTGGCACGAGGGGACATAACTTTAAACTGAGGGGTAATAGATATAGGACAGAGGTCAGAGGTAGGTTCTTTACGCAAAGAGTAGTGAGGCCGTGGAATGCCCTACCTGCTACAGTAGTGAACTCGCCAACATTGAGGGCATTTAAAAGTTTATTGGATAAACATATGGATGATAATGGCATAGTGTAGGTTAGATGGCTTTTGTTTCGGTGCAACATCGTGGGCCGAAGGGCCTGTACTGCGCTGTATTGTTCTATGTTCTATGTTCTATGAGACTTCAACTTCCCCAATATTGACTGGGACTCACTTAGTGCCAGGGGCTTAGACGGGGCGGAGTTTGTAAGGAGCATCCAGGAGGGCTTCTTAAAACAATATGTAAACAGTCCAACTAGGGAAGGGGCGGTACTGGACCTGGTATTGGGGAATGAGCCCGGCCAGGTGGTAGATGTTTCAGTAGGGGAGCATTTTGGTAACAGTGACCACAATTCAGTAAGTTTTAAAGTACTGGTGGACAAGGATAAGAGTGGTCCGAGGATGAATGTGCTAAATTGGGGGAAGGCTAATTATAACAATATTAGGCAAGAACTGAAGAACATAGATTGGGGGCGGATGTTTGAGGGCAAATCAACATCTGACATGTGGGAGGCTTTCAAGTGTCAGTTGAAAGGAATACAGGACAGGCATGTTCCTGTGAGGAAGAAAGATAAATACGGCAATTTTCGGGAACCTTGGATGACGAGTGATATTGTAGGCCTCGTCAAAAAGAAAAAGGAGGCATTTGTCAGGGCTAAAAGGCTGGGAACAGACAAAGCCTGTGTGGCATATAAGGAAAGTAGGAAGCAACTTAAGCAAGGAGTCAGGAGGGCTAGAAGGGGTCATGAAAAGTCATTGGCAAATAGGGTTAAGGAAAATCCCAAGGCTTTTTACACGTACATAAAAAGCAAGAGGGTAGCCAGGGAAAGGGTTGGCCCACTGAAGGATAGGCAAGGGTATCTATGTGCGGAGCCAGAGGAAATGGGCGAGGTACTAAATGAATACTTTGCATCAGTATTCACCAAAGAGAAGGAATTGGTAGATGTTGAGTCTGGAGAAGGGGGTGTAGATAGCCTGGGTCACATTGTGATCCAAAAAGATGAGGTGTTGGGTGTCTTAAAAAATATTAAGGTAGATAAGTCCCCAGGGCCTGATGGGATCTACCCCAGAATACTGAAGGAGGCTGGAGAGGAAAGTGGCCTTGACAGAAATCTTTGGATCCTCGCTGTCTTCAGGGGATGTCCCGGAGGACTGGAGAATAGCCAACGTTGTTCCTCTGTTTAAGAAGGGTAGCAAGGATTCCGGGAACTACAGGCCGGTGAGCCTTACTTCAGTGGTAGGGAAATTACTGGAGAGAATTCTTCGAGACAGGAACTACTCCCATTTGGAAGCAAATGGACGTATTAGTGAGAGGCAGCACGGTTTTGTGAAGGGGAGGTCGTGTCTCACTAACTTGATAGAGTTTTTCGAGGAGGTCACTAAGATGATTGATGCAGGTAGGGCAGTAGATGTTGTCTATATGGACTTCAGTAAGGCCTTTGACAAGGTCCCTCATGGTAGACTAGTACAAAAGGTGAAGTCACACGGGATCAGGGGTGAACTGGCAAGGTGGATACAGAACTGGCTAGGCCATAGAAGGCAGAGGGTAGCAATGGAGGGATGCTTTTCTAATTGGAGGGCTGTGACCAGTGGTGTTCCACAGGGATCAGTGTTGGGACCTTTGCTGTTTGTAGTATATATAAATGATTTGGAGGAAAATGTAACTGGTCTGATTAGTAAGTTTGCAGACGACACAAAGGTTGGTGGAATTGCGGATAGCGATGAGGACTGTCTGAGGATACAGCAGGATTTAGATTGTCTGGAGACTTGGGCGGAGAGATGGCAGATGGAGTTTAATCCGGACAAATGTGAGGTAATGCATTTTGGAAGGTCTAATGCAGTTAGGGAATATACAGTGAATGGTAGAACCCTCAAGAGTATTGAAAGTCAAAGAGATCTAGGAGTACAGGTCCACAGGTCATTGAAAGGGGCAACACAGGTGGAGAAGGTAGTCAAGAAGGCATACGGCATGCTTGCCTTCATTGGCCGGGGCATTGAGTATAAGAATTGGCAAGTCATGTTGCAGCTGTATAGAACCTTAGTTAGGCCACACTTGGAGTATAGTGTTCAATTCTGGTCGCCACACTACCAGAAGGATGTGGAGGCTTTAGAGAGGGTGCAGAAGAGATTTACCAGAATGTTGCCTGGTATGGAGGGCATAAGCTATGAGTAGCGATTGAATAAACTCGGTTTGTTCTCACTGGAACGAAGGAGGTTGAGGGGCGACCTGATAGAGGTATACAAAATTATGAGGGGCATAGACAGAGTGGATAGTCAGAGGCTTTTCCCCAGGGTAGAGGGGTCAATTACTAGGGGGCATAGGTTTAAGGTGAGAGGGGCAAGGTTTAGAGTAGATGTACGAGGCAAGTTTTTTACGCAGAGGGTAGTGGGTGCCTGGAACTCGCTACCGGAGGAGGTAGTGGAAGCAGGGACGATAGGGACATTTAAGGGGCATCTTGACAAATATATGAATAGGATGGGAATAGAAGGATACGGACCCAGGAAGTGTAGAAGATTGTAGTTTAGTCGGGCAGTATGGTCGGCACGGGCTTGGAGGGCCGAAGGGCTTGTTCCTGTGCTGTACATTTCTTTGTTCTTTGTTTGTTTTGTTGAATTTGTTAACTAATTGTCAAACAGTTTAATCCTTTCTTAAGCTATTCCTTTATTTTAAACTGGGTTAGACGAGATATGCAAGGCAGGTTTTTTACACAGAGGGTGTTGAGTGCCTGGAAAGTATTGCCAGGGGAGGTTGTGGAAGCAGATACATTAACGGCACTCAAAAGGCATCTTGACAAATACATGGGTAGGATGGGCATAGAGGGATATGGCACTAGGAAGTGCTGAGGGTTTTGGACAAGGGTGGTATCATGACCGATACAGGCTTGAAGGGTCGAAGGGCCTGTTCCTGTGCTGTTTTGTTCTTTTGTGTTTATCCATTTTGCATAGCTTAACTGTAGACATGGGTAAATGTTGTGAAAATTATTTAACCCCAAAAGTGCCAGGGACTGGCTCGTGATAATGGGCTCTCAGTAATCAAAATAAATGAACAGTGGGAAAACGTTCACTCTATTGCTGTGTATTTGAGCCCAGATAGTTATGCTTCTCTTTGTTGCTCATCATCTTCTCTAATGGTCTTAATACAGACTATGTAATTCATTTGCACATGATGAGGTCAGCGGACCCCATGAAGAGCAAGGAATATCAGAAGGGATATTTGTGAAGCTTGTGTGTGCATGTGAATGTCTGACAACATTATTTGCAACCTCAGGGATTGATTATACTGCTGTCTCCACGTGAGCAGAGACTGTGAATGAAAAATCCTTTCTCTGCAAGGTTGACATTAAGATCAAATGAAGTTGAGACTAATTAATGCAGTGTGCTTTCCTGCACAGAGATATATTTTTGTTAAATATGTCAAGTCAGTTACAAAGATAAGAACAATATTCAGCACCAACTCATTTATTTTAAAATAGTTCCTAATATACTATTTAAAGCATCTTGTTTAGTTTATGATTCATTGGCTTGTTGAATTTTCCAATTAATTGTAATTTTGCAAGGGAGGGAATTAATACAAGTTAATTTAGAATTTAGTTCTATTTGGCTTTTCTTTGAAAACAAAAGCAAACAAAAGATTACAATAAAGATAAAGGATGTGTCTCCATCATTGTTGTAAGCTCACTGGGCATTCATCTGCCATAACTTAGCAAGATCAGTAAATTTTCTGGAGATTCGTCACAAATGGATCAGAGGATCTGTTAGCCCATTTTTCAACTTGTTACTAATTTGAGTCAGGTATATCTTCTCTGGTTTGGTTAAACAGTTTTTTGAGAGCTATTAAAACTGTATTCTTGAGATATGGGGGTTGCTGGCATTTGCAGCATTTGTTATATGTTATTTGTTATATATTTCTAATTACCCTTCAGAGGATGGTGGTGGACCACCTTCCTATGAATTGGAAAAATATACTTGATTATGATAGGGTGAGGATAGAACTGGGGAAGGCAAATTGGAAAACAAATAAATAAAAAGGTAGCTCTGAATTGGGAAATACTTTTCAAACTGATTCACTGTAGTTCAGGAGACGTGTATTCTGCTAAAACAGAAAAACAAGGCATTATGGAAATAAAAGTGATCAGGGTAAAAATAAATGATATTATCAATCCACATCCGCACAGCAAAATACTCCAACTCCCATAAATGTTGAAGTAGAGAGTCTGGAAAAGATTGAACACTCCCCATATCTTGGCAGTGAGCTCTCTTAATAGGCCAACATTGATGAAGAAATTTTAAACAGATCAGGTTTCTGCAAACCACAGCAGCAAGTGTTTGACGACAAAAACTATTTCAGTCAACAAAAGTGCTGGAGTGCAAGCGGTTTTGTCATGCACTTCAAAACTACACCGAGAATTGGACTGCATCAGAGACACATAAGAGTGCTAGAAAAATTCCACCAGCAGTGTCTTTCTTGAAGCCAAGTCTACAAGCATTCAGGCAAAATTCCTGCAAAACCAACTTCGATGGACTGAACAGTGTCCAAGTGGCCGAAAGGCTTCTCCCCTACCAGGTCTTGTTTTCCCAACTCTCAAATGTCCAACATTTGTGGGAGAGGACAAATAAATTGTTTCAACGACACAATGAAGCTCTGCTTGACGCAGATCAGGATTGACAGTGCAAAATGGGAGATTACTACCAATCATTCAAAATGGCAACAACTTTTTCATCAAGCTGCATCATAATTTGAGGCACAGGACAGTATTCTCTGGTCCCCAGCGCATGTTTTTCGGCAGCACGCCATTTGCTGTCAGGAGGATTCTCTCTTCCCGGCGCTTGTCAATGGAATTTCCCATTGAAGCTGTAATGATATGTATGCATGTATATAACTAAAGGGTTAATTATAATATCTAACTGTAACATTACCACTAGATCCCACTATAAGTATCAGCTCTCAGAGGATCTTGGTCTCTTTCAACCCAAGAGTGATTAGTAAGCAGTAATGTATGATCGATAGATCTCAGCATTGTTAGTACTTATAGTTTTGAATCAGAAGATCAGAGGCTTGACTGCTGAAGTGTCCCCCGACTGGAAGGGAACATTCCTGCCTGGCGATTGTCGCGTGATGTCCGTTCATCCGTTGTTGCAGCATCTGCATGGTCTCGCCAATGTACCACGCTTCAGGACACCCTTTCCTGCAGCGTATGAGGTAGACAACATTGGCCGAGTCGCACAAATATGTACCGCATACCTGGTGGGTGGTGTTCTCACGTGTAATGACGGTACCTCTTGTCGCTGATCTGGCACGCCTTGCAGAGATTGCCATGGCAGGGTTATCTGGTCACTGTTCTGAAGGCTGGGTAGTTTGCTGCAAGCAATGGTTTGTTTGAGGTTGACAACATAAGACAGAAGACAACTTTGCCATGGCAATCTCTGCAAGACGTGCCAGATCAGCAGTCGAGGGCATTCAGCCTCTGATCTTCGGGTAAGCGTTCTCCAAGGCAGCCTTCAGGACGCGCGACAACGCAGAATCGCTGAGCAGAAACTTATAGCCAAGTTCCGCACACATGAGTACGGCCTCAACCGTGACCTTGGATTCATGTCACAGTACATTCACCCCCCCACCACCTGGCCTGGGCTTGCAAAATCCTACCAACTGTCCTGGCATAGACAATTCACACCTCTTTAACCTGGGATTACCCCTCTCTCTGGATCTGTAAAGAATTACCCTCATTCAAAGTATCGTCTTGCATCTTTAACTTTGTCTATGTATATGTTTCTGGAACCTACCTCTTCATTCACCTGAGGAAGGAGCAGTGCTCCGAAAGCTAGTAATTTGAAACAAACCTGTTGGACTTTAACCTGGTGTTGTAAGACTTCTTGCTTGATTTCTAGTGATAGTTCTGTAGAGTATCGAACTCAAATATAATTGATCATTACTTAATAAATTGGCTTGCTTTAAGTTGAAGACTCGTGGTGTCTTCAGGATCACACCATCAGACCATCTGCATCAACAGCAACTAGTAATGATACATATTACTAGACCCAGTAACATACAGAAGCAATCACAAGCTGCCAGGAAACCCACAGGTCTACAGGTGTGGATGTGCTGCCAGCAGGAAAAGAGAATGCCAATGGTCGGAGAATTCCAGCCATGGTGTTTTATTGATGAAACAGTGTGGCAGCAGGGAAGGAAAGAAAAAGAACAAATCCTACACTCCAGATCTCACCACCTCATGGCCATCTTGCCCATGCGCTCAAATATCTGTGGGTTGGAAATCAGCCTGTTCAATCAAATGAGGACTCATGGCTGAAACTCATGATCATGAGTAGATGTCATCCTTGTTTCAAGGGACAGCTGATGACAGCACTCTTGTTGGTGCTATCTTTCAAATGATATGTTCAACTGAGGCCCCCCCGTCTGACATCTCAAACTAGAGAACATTTTCTCGGAATGAGTGCCAAGTCGCTTAGCATAAGATGAGGAGGAATTTATTCGCTGAGACGGTCGTGAATCTTTGGAACTCTCTATCCCAGAATGCTGTGGAATGCTATGTTCTTGACAAAAAGGCTTGGAGTTCTGTAGTGAGTAACTTACTGCCTGACTCCCAAAGCCTGTCCACCTTCAACAAGGCTCAAGTCAGAACTGTAATATAATACTCTCCATTTGCTTGGATGAGTGCAAATCAGAACAACACACAGGAAGCATGACACCATCCAGGAAAATGTAGCCAACTTGATTGACAACCCTTCCACCACACCACCTTAAACATTCATTCCCTCCACCATTGATGGACATTAGCAGCAGTGTGTCCCATTTACAAGGTGCACTGCAAGGACAAGGGCAGCAGATGCAAGGGAACATCACCACCTGCAAGGTCCCCTTGAAACCGCACACCATCCTGACTTGGAACTTTATTGTTGTTCCTTCACTGTCACTGGGTCAAAATTCTGGAACTCCCTCCCAAACAGCACGATGGGTGTAGTTACACCACATGGACTGCAGTGGTTCAAGAGGCTGATTCACCACCAACTTCTCAAGGGCAATAAATTATGGCCTCACCAGCAATGGAAGAATACAAAAGGGAAATACCATAATTTTCTCACTCCTTTTCAGCATCAGGCTCCCCTCTATTTCCGGTAATCTTCGGCTCAGCAAATCCTAGCACTGGAAATTAGTAACATAGATTCAGTTGGTTATATTTCACTGTGGTCCCACTTTCCAACAGTTAAGAATCAGATGGAAGTTGAGATTGAATCTGCTCAGAACCTTGAATGGTTTTTTTCTCGGCCTCAAAGGAAATGCTGCCATCCACAAAGTCATTTGTGATGCACTGAGCACCTATAGCCTGAAAGTTGAGAACTTCTGCAATACAGCAGTTCTGATCATTTAACTCGTGTAGTGCTTGATTTTCAAAAACATCTTCAAAGGCCCATGTTCTTGTCAGGAAATAGTTTTACTTCACTATGATAGATAAATATTTCTGAATGTCGAAACAGATTTTTAAGGATGTGATCTGGGATAAGGGATCCTTTGCAGGTACTGAACCACCTGAGGCTGTGGAATATAAAAACGAAATTGCATTCACCCATTTTGACAACAAAAAAGTAAGCACATATAAAATTATGACGGATTTCCAAGTCTTCGGGTGACAATTATTTAAATTTTGTATATGTTGCATTTTTCGGGCAGTTAATGAGTATGTATGTGCCAAAAGAGATTAATGAAACAAGGCATATTCAAATTTATGTTTCGGTGCGTTTATGTCTCCTGGAAAAATAAAAAATTATCTGATTCAGAAGCAAGTGCTGAATATTGCAACATATTAAAGCATTCTCTTGTGTTGTAATTTATGAAGAAAGTCTCAGTGCATATTAGGTTTTCAAAAAGGGTTAAAAGAATTAGTTCCCATTCTTCTCAACTAGAGAACGTAGGCCAAAACTGCTCAATCTCCCTTCATAAGACAATTCCCTCTCCTCTCGAATCAGTCAAGTGAACCTCCTCTGAACTGCTTTTAATGCTACTACATCACTCCTCAAATAAGGGGACCACATCTGCATACAGTACTGCAGGTACAGCCTCAACAATGACTTGTGCAGTTGTAGCAACACTTTCCTACTTTTATACTCTAATCCTTTAGCTATAAAGGCCAAAATTCCATTTGCTATATTACCTCATGTACCTGCATACTTGTTTTCTCCAATTCACGCAGGAGGACACCCAGATCCCTCTGCACCAAAGCACTGTGAGGTTTCTCTCCATTTAGGGAATAAATTCCTATTTTTCCAACCAAAATGGATAACCTCACAGTTATCCATGTTAAACTCCATCTGCCAAATCTTTGTCTGCTCACCGAATCTATCTCGATCCATTTGTAAATTTCTGATTTCCTCATTGCAACTCACTATCCCACCTATCCTAGTGTCTTCTGCAAATTTGGCTATAGTACCTTCTGTCCCTGCATCCAAGTCATTAATATATATTGTGAATATTTGGGGCCTGAGGACTGAATTCTGTGGCACCCACTAGTTACATCTTGCCAATCAGAAACAAAACCATTTATCCCGACTCTCTGACTTTTATCGGTTAGCCAGTTTTCTATGCAAGCTATCCAATAGCTAGGGTAGCGACAGTGACACAGTGGTTATCACTGCTGCCTCACAGTACCAGGGACCCGGGTTCAATTCCAGCCTTGGATGACTGACTGTGTGGAGTTTGTATGTTCTCCTTATGTCTGTGTGGATTTTCTCCGGGAGCTCGGGTTTCCTCCCACAGTCCAAAGATGTGTGAATTAGGTGGATTGGCTATGATAAATTACCCCTTAGTGTCCAGGGATGTGCAGGTTCAGTTACAGGGATAGGGCGAGGTCGACGAGTGATTGGACATGGGTAGAGTACTCTTTCGAAGGACCGGTGCAGACTCCATAGGCCAAGTAGCCTCCTTCTGCACTGTCGGTATTCTATGATCAATTACCCCTAATCTCATGTGATATTAATGAATGTATTAACCCTTTGTGTGGCACCTTATCAAATGCCTTCTGGAAGTCCAAATATACTACAGCTACAGGATCCCCACTTGGCTTGTTACACCTTCAAAGAACTCTAGCAAATTAGTTAAACATGATTTGCCATTCATAAAACCGTGCTGACACTGAATGGTGCAAGCATCACTCAGGTGCCGGGAAGGGACATGGGGATGGGTGTGAGATGGTGTTGGGTCCACCATCCCCAAACGTTGGGTCTGCCATCCCCAAAGCTGGAACATAGGCAGCTTCAGGGACCACCAAGTGCTGAGACAGGCTAGTTAAAAGGCTCATCTCCATTCTCTGAGACTTCAACCCAGTTGTACTGTCATGTTTTAAGCCTTAATTAAATGGTGTGCGATTTAATGGTTGCATTGCGCTTAAGCAAGAACACAATGAGGCCGTTAAATGGCAGGCGAGGCCAAAATCAAGAACCACGCTGGGCACCGATCTGTTCGCGATAAAACCGCCGTGCTCGCGTAGGCAAAATCAGGATCCCGCCTCAGCATGTTGAGAAACCAATAATCACCTCGAATGCCCAATCCCCATACAATTAACGGGAGTGACCCCCTATCCAATGGCCCACCCATGATCTCCTCAACAAGTGGTCACGGGGTGCCGATTAGTACTCTTTTTTAAAAACTGTGAAACTGGTGAAAGGGTTGTTGTGGGAGTGAGGAGGTGAGTAGCCACCTTCGCTCCCAGGCATAGAGCCCAAGGGCACTGGGGTTGCTGCCCCAGTGATCGGAGAGGGTAGGGGGAGCCTCCCGGAGGGCCATCCTCTGTCGGGGGGTGGGGAGGGGGGCGGGGTTGGGCGTGGTGCTTGCGGAGCATGGGGCCGGCTCGGGGGAGAAAATGGGTGTCTCAGTGCCCAGAGGTCCACCTTGCCAACCCCTGGACCATGTGGTCCTGTTCTGGGGGAAACTCCAGCCCCAGCCTGCCTGCCCCACCGACCACCCACGCGGTCCAAGTAACATTACATGTGGGTGTCTGGGGAACAGAATCTGGGGTCCGGTGAGCAGCCAGGAGTGCGTGGGCAGGGCATGCCGGGTTGGGGTGGGGGGCAGGGGAGGGGAGGTGGTTGGAGCAATGGGGGGACTAGAGGGTCCTGGGATGGAAGACACCGCTGGTTGTCAGTCTTACACCCTTTCCCAATTTGTTACAGATATTAAATTGTATGGACAATACCTTGGAAGCTCCCCTAGTGGTGCTGCTGGCAGGTCAGACACCAGAGAAGGCAGTAGCGGCGGCGGCAGCATCGACAGAGGCTCGAGGCGGCAGCCCATGTGCAGGGCCCTGCTCCACACCCTGCAGGCCCTGCCGCCCAACATGCCAGGGAGGGAACCAGAAGGGAAAGCCTGCGATGGCCCAAGTTCGGAGGGCCAGGGAGTCCCTCATCTTCGCTTGCTTCATATAGGACACGGCCTCGTCCGTCATTAACCCTCTCCCCAACCTCCCCTTCCCACCCTCCTTCCCAATCTCTCAGCCTTCACCCTCCCCCCCCCCCCCACACCCCCCCCATTCCCACCCCCTTCATTCTTCCTCCCCTGCCCCCACCATTTTCCATTCTCCCAAGGTCTGTGTGACATCACTTCAGTGTTGGCACAGTCCAAAATTCCATGGCACTGTCCACGGATCACTGTCGAGGGCAGGGGGGTATTGATAACCCGCTGAGAGCTGAGTGCCAGTGCTTCTCATTCAGTACCATAGTCTGACCCCTGCTTGTCTGCTAAGGGCTCACTCTCACCCGTCACCTGTACATGCTGTGCCGAGGTCGGAAGGGGGTTGGGAGTGAGGGCTCTGGTACATTAGAGACAGATCTGTCTTCGGCCACCTCCGTGATCTCCTGGGCCCATTCCTCGTAGGGGGTGAGGACTGTGACGTCCGGCATCTCACCACCCTGCTGGGCCCTTTCCCGACTATTGTGAGCCAACTTCCCCTTCGGGGACACAAAGGCAGCATTGTTAGCCATATGCATGATTCAGCGTGGGGATGGGTGGGGGACTCGGGTCTTGTGGAGGGGTGGATTTCAGGGGAGAGGGAAGAGATGGGCCGTATGGAGGGAATGGGGAGTATAAGGGGGATGGGGAGTATGGGGGAGGGAATGAGTAACAGGGATGGGGGGGATGGGGGTTATGGGGAATGCTGTGGGCACTGGAGGTGGCACTTCTGGCCATGGGTGGGCTGGGGCCCAGAATTGTGCTGAGCAGGGACAGTTCCAGGTGTATTCTCATGGGGCCAACCCACCCATACAACTTGGTGGAGACCATTAATTTTCTGAGGGCACTGGGTGCCAGTCCTTCAGATCATGTTCCCTGAGCTGACTGCCGCAGTCACTTCCGCCCAGGCTGCACTGGCTGCCCTGTGGCTGACCCTCTGAGACCCACGGGGGAACAGGGCATCCCAGCTGGCTTCGACCGCGTCCAATAATCTGAGCAGATTAGCATCCCTGAATCATGGGGCGGGCTGGTCTTCTCAAAGGCATGACTGTGAGCTGAGTGTAGTTGGCTGTGCAGGAGCGGTCTAAGTGCCACTATCCCTTGTTAGCAGGGGGCTGGCAGGCACTGTCCTGGTGAATCAGCCGGCAGGACTATTATTTGTGATGTGACGCCTGTGGGGCCTCGTTAAATGTACCAATTAATGGTTTATAGCAGTGACGGCCTCGCTGGGCTGAGTATTGGAAACATACAACAGTTCCCGCTCACTCCCACAGTGAGAAACTGTCCATTAAATCGCGCCCATTATCAGCATTGTTGCCACTGGCAACTCAAGTATCCCAAGAAAATCTTTCAAAACTATATTAAAATAATGTTTTAAAAATAAATTTAGAGTACCCAATTCTTTTTCTTTCCAATTAAGAGGCAATTTAGCTTGGTCAGTCCACCTACCCTGCACATCTCTGGTTGTGGGGGTGAAACCCACGCAGACATGGGGAGAATATGCAAAGGCGACACGGACCATGACCTGGGGCAGGGTTTGAACCTGGGTCTTTGGTGCCGTGAGGCAGCATTGCCAACCACTGCGCCAATGTGCCACCCCCTAAATTAACCTGTCTGGGGCTGGGGGGACTGGTGGGATTTGGTCCGGGGGCGGTGAGTGGGTTCTGGGGGGGGCAGTTTTTGGCAGGCCGGGGTCATGCGCGGCGGCCGCCGTGCACATGTGCGGCCACGGACCCGGCCATTCTGCGGCCGTATCCGCAGATAAAGCCAGGGGCTTTATGCTGCGCGGCTGTGAGCCCCCCACCGAGCGGAGGATCGGTGCAGCGGTGGCACCGACTTCCTGGTCGTAAGACCAGACGGATCCTGCTGACATAGCCGCAGAATCAGAGAATCCAGCCCCTTATTTCTTCAATTGCAAAAGAGCTCGTATAGCAGCATTTTCCATGGAGAGTCACCCCTCATGCCTCCAGCCACTGTCTTGGCCTGAACAACTTCCATGCCAACTCACTCAGTATCTGCCATTGGCAGATAAAATTCTAAAAAATCTAATGCGGCCTTCACTATATTTTTTAAACTCATTCTTGAAATACATTTCAAACCTTTTAAATATGAAGTAATCTCTCATATAAGCCAATATACTTGTTTTCAAACCATATCAAAAGCAGCTCACCAGGTGTCTAGCCAACCATTTATTTTCATCACTCTCACTGATAGCTGTAGCAAAATATTTTTAAAATTTAAAGGGCAGGGGATTTATAAACCTACAAATCAGGATAGTTAAACAGATCTTATGCACTCTTCAAGATCCTTTATGTCTATGCCATAATTTATTAACCCCCAACACTGTTGGCTAAATTCTTGGAGCAATGGATGGAAATTCCATCTGTTTGTTCTCAGCACAGACCCCACTGAGTCTGAATTACCCACATGTGTGAATCACACCTGCCCCCTTTCCCCGACCGGAAAATTGGATCTATTGGAAATGGGGACTGGGCTTTCACATCTGGGTCCCGCCCATCATTTTGAATTGTTCACAGAACCTCCATGACTGCATGAAAATCAGGGCTTTAGAATTGTTCTGCTGCGATCGATGAAACCAGAGAAAGTGTCAGGGACCAAATTAGAACAACACAGCTCTCCATACAATCATTTCTCTACAATCTTTAGAGAAAACAGTTTGTTTGATTGCAGGTGAATTAATCGTGATGTATGCTACACTGACTTGTTGAACCATTACATCATGCATTTCCAGTCATGGCTGGTTCTGGATCCCTACCCCTGCAGAAGGATCCATAAAAAAGAGATTCATCGCTATCCGCAGGCAGGACAAAAGAATCACGAGCACATTCTTTGACTTGACTTGAAATCGGAAAGGGGTGTTGTTGCTCTTTGACGCCAGGGCTTTTGGTCAGACTGCTGAAAAATGAAAAAAGGGAAAGAAAATGCACATTATTCTGTGGATAATAAACATGTCCTCCTCAATCATTGTAAAACATTTTACTGTTTAAAGCAGTTTTTCGTTTTTTTCGTCCTTCAAATTATTTTTTTTGTGGAGCCACAGCAGTCTGTTGCACAGAAATAAATTATTTGGGCAGCACGGTGGCCGAGTGGTTATCACAGCTGCCTCACGGCGCTGAGGTCCCAGGTTCGATCCCGGCTCTGGGTCACTGTCCGTGTGGAGTTTGCACATTCTCCCCGTGTTTCCGTGGGTTTCGCCCACACAACCCAAAACAAAATGTGCAGAGTAGGTGGATTGGCCACGCTAAATTGCCCCTTAATTGGAAAAACATAATTGGGTCATCTAAATTTATTTTTAAAAAAAGAAAAAAATCATTTGGTCGAATGTATCTATACTGACTGCTACCACAAACCAAAATGAATCACTGACGTTTAATTTTCCTCACAGCCATGTTCATCCTTCACTGAATTATTTATCCAATTTTTCCTTTGAAATATGCAATGGTTTCATTGCCTCAACCATTACATGTTCTCAAGGAAATAGTGCTTGTTGCACGTGGTTTTTTCCCCCATTTCACCAGAGGTCAGGTTACTGGAAGATCCATCCTCAAATGTTGGTGATAACTGTGAAAATTATTAAATTATTCATTTTTACCATTTACACAAGATCAAAAGAAATAGAAGCAGGAGTAGACTATCTGACCCAATGAGCCTGCTCTAGCATTTAGTACAATCATGGTTGACCTTGGGCATCAATTACACTTGCCAGCTCCATATATTCCTTGATTCCCTGAGAGACCAAAATATCTGTCCATCCCAGCCTTAAAAGTATTCAAAAGTGGAAAATCCACAATGCTTTGATGCATAGAATTCCAAAGCTTATTGTTCTTTGAGTGAAATCATCCCAATCCTAAATGATTGACCCCTCATTCCCTTGTTTTCGACTCTTCAACCCATGGAAACTATCTCTCAGAGTCCACCTTATCAAGCACAGCCGTGCCCACCCTGTCCCGTGTGCTGACTTGTGAGACGCAGACTCATCAGAGGGGTGGAACTCGGGGGAGCTGTTGGTCACTGTCGTCACTCCATGGGATTGGTCTGGCCTGGCACCCAGCGTCCCCTCCTCCCGCACAGTGCCTATTTGACCCTGGGGTTCACCTTGTGACGGAAGGGCAGTTGGTTCGAGCCCCGGCTGCCCCTGCATCATCTGGTTCTGCCAACGCTGGCGTTCCCCATGGCCTGCACCATGGTGTCGACGCCCTCAGTGATGCTCCTCAGTGACTGGAACACATCCCCCAGTGACCGGGTCATGCTCTGCAGTGCCTCAGCCATGACCACCTGCAACTGGGACAAGCTCCTCAGCGCCTCTGCCATGCCAATCTGAAAGCGGACATGTCCCTCAGAATGTCATCAAGGTCAGCCTGGTACTTGATGACATCCCCCACCGAGTCGGACATTCTGCCGAGACCCTCAGCCATGGCCGTCACTGACTGCACAACGCCTTGGACACCTTCACTCACGATGCTGATGTTGTGCACCAGGCTTTCCTTTGCGGTCGCCACCCCAGCAGTGTTGTACGGTGCCGCTCAGTGCCGGTGCCATCTCCTGTGGCCATAGCCTATAGGACTCCTCCAAGCATCTATGGATCTGCTGGAGTGATGCTGACATCTCCCTCTGAACGTCCCGGCTGCTCTCTATCACCTCCATCAGCCCCGGGTAACCCACTTCCAGAGGTTCAGCCTCAGGCTGGGACCAGGTTGGGTCCTGGGATCCAGCACATCTCCTGAATGCTGTCTCGCCTGGAGGATCCTGCTTCCACCTGATGTACACCAGCAGCACTGTGGTGCTCACCAGATTGTGCCCCAGCAGCATGACCACTAACCTTTCCCACTGAGGTGTGTATATCTGCACTGATGGAGGTTGGGGATGACAATTATGCCACGACCACGGTGGCATCCTCAGACCTCCCCTCTGAGGTGTTCTCCTCGGTGTTAGGAGAGGGAGCCACCCGGGATGGCCGGCTCCATCGGCTGGAGGACCTGCAGGAGAATGGACATGTGGTCAGTGGGAGGGATAGGTCAGTCAGTAAGGCAATCACTACTCACGTTTGCCAGGACCCTGTGTGGAGCCCGGTTGTTCCTCACCTCTGCGACGTCTGCCAGCCTTCGTGTGGCTGATTGATCTGTCCTCAGCCAAACCAGTCACCTCCAGGGCCCGCTCCTCGAAGGAGGTGAGGATTCCTATGTCTGGCATCCGTCTGCCAGTCTATGACCCCTCTTGCCAATTGTGGGACAGCTTGGGCGAAATTCTCCAGTATCGGCGCGATGTCCGTCGATCGGCGCCAAAAACGGTGCAAATCAGTCCGGCGTCGCGCCGCCCCAAAGGTGCGGAATCCTCCGCCCCTTGACCGGCTGAGCCCTCGCTTTGAGGGGATAGGCCCGAGCCGGACTGATTTCCGCCCCGCCAGGTGGCGGAAAAGGCCTTTGGTGCCCCGCCAGCTGGCGCGGAAATGACATTGCCGGGCAGCGCATGCGCGGTGGAGGGAGTCTCTTCCGCCTCTGCCATGGTGAAGGCGGAAGGAAAAGAGTGCCCCCACGGCACAGGCCTGCCCGTGGATTGGTGGGCCCCGATCGCGGTCAGGCCACCGTGGGGGCACCCGCCGGGGCCAGATCGCCCCGCGCCCCCCCAGGACCCCGGAGCCCTGCCTGTGCCACCTTGTCCCGCTGGTAAGAGAGGTGGTTTAATCCACGCCGGCGGGACAGGCATTCTAGCAGAGGGACTTCGGCCAACCGGCACGGCGCGATTCCCGCCCCCGCCGAATCACCGGTGCCGGATAATTCGGCAACCTGCGGGGGCGGGATTCACGCCAGACCCCGGCGATTCTCCGACCAGGCGGGGGGTCGGAGAATCCCGCCCCTGGGACCCTGGTGCTGTGAAGCCACAGTGCTATCCACTTGTGCTACTGTGCTGCCCGTACTGCCGGCCAGTTATCTTGGTCATACTGTTGGAACTAACGGCTCCCGCCAACTCATCCCAGACAGCACTGGCTGCCGTGTTGCTCACCCTCTGGGACCGGGGGGAACAGGACATCGCTCCTGGTCTCCAATGCATCCAGGGGCCCTTCCAGATTAGTGGCCCCAAATCATGGGGCTGGTCTCCTTGGCGTCATTATTGCAAGCTGGCTGGGGTGGGCTGAGCAAGTGCAATTTAAATGCTGCTCGATCTTGTTCGCAGGTGGTTGACGAGCGCGGTCCTAGCGATGATCAGCTAGCCAGGCATTATTTGCAGCGTGAGGCCACATTAAGTGGACTAATTAACATTGAATTGCATCGTTGGTTTCACTGGGCCGAACGCCAGGAAACCTGTGGCAATTCCCGCTCGCTACTACACTTGGAACTTTTTCCAGAGAATCTTGCCCTGTGTTTCTTTTTCCACAGATGTTACCAGATCTGCTGAGGATTTCCAGCATTTTCTGTTTTTATTCTTCATCCCCACTTTCGTCCTGCTTAAAGTCCTCTGTCCTCTCTCCAAGCTGATAACCTCCATAAGCTTTTTTGCCCAGAATTGTTGATGGTACAATTGCTAAACTGCAACTGATGCTTAATCAGTAATTTATAAAGATTTTGCATGATGTCCTTGATTTTGTATCCAGTGTCCACATTTACAAAACTAAATATCCCATCAGCACTTTTTACTAACTTTTCAACTTGCTCTACCACCTTCAAGGATTTGTGAGTATGTCCCCCCAAAACCCAATGCTCTTGCAATAAGCAATAACCTCAAAATTGTATTTAGATCATACCGCCCCTCATTCTTTCTCCAAAGTGAATCACTTCACACTTATCCACATTAAATTGCATTTACCATTAAATTGCATTTCCATGTGCCCATTTTACGAGTCAATGCTATCCTTTTCACCAATTATTATGATGAAACCATGATGGGGGTTGATTTATCTCAGTTGGCTGGACAGCTGGTTCGTGATGCAGAACGAGGCCAACAGCACAGCTCAATTCTGGTATTGGCTAAGGTTATTCATGAAGGCCCCGCCTTCTCAACTTTGCCCCTCTCCTCGCCTGAGGTGTGGTGATCCTCAGGTTAAATCACCACCAGTCAGTTCTCCCTCTCAAAGGGGAAAGCAGCCTGTGGTCATCTACGGCAACTTTACTTAACCACGATGGTAGGTTCTGTACCGTCCATGAACGTCCAAACTGTACTCCCTATACCCAAGAGTCATTTATAAATAACAAGAAAAACAATAGGCCTAATACTGATCTCTGTTGAGACCCAATGCACATCTCTCCAGAAAGGGGAAAAAAAGTAATCACCTCTACTCTCTGCCTCATTAGCCAATTATGTCCGCTGTCCCTTTCATATCATGTGCTTTTGTTTTGAGAACAAATCTGTTGTGGGATACTTTATCCAATGTCTTTCAATATATTCTCCCCCTTCAACAATCATCCCTGTTACTTCATCAAAGGATGCAATCAAGTTTAATCAGACAAGATGTTCTCTTTTAAAAAATCTGTGCTGGCTAACCATGTTTCTCCAAGTGAGACTGTGGGGGATCGGTGGGGGGAGGAGTCCAGCCCAATGTTCACTATTTCAGTTTCCAAGTAAATATTATAAATTTGGGGAAAAGGCCATTAAAAATGTTTTCATAAAGAAACAACATAAATTTAAATTTTGAAGCTATCGTACTGAAATGCAGTCCATACTATTCCAATTAGAGTTTTCTAGTTCCCAAGCACCTGTCCCATTTGCCATAGCAACTGAAAAATGTGTATCTGTAAATGAGATCACACACACAGCTTCCTAATTTTCTTTTTCACATTCTTTGGTGGCATCCATTTAAAACTGGGAAGCAAAATACTGGATGACCACGACATACAGCTGCCACATTTCCTGCCTTTAGAGGCTTCAGGGTACATGGGTGCATAAATTTGAATTTATTTTTGAAGTGCCCATAATTGGGCCTAGTGTTTACTTTGCCAGTCTAATTTCCATTTCAATACACCAGAATCATAAAAACAATGTTGTACGTTTTTGCAAGTGTCGATGTTGGAAAGTTCAGATTATTATAGTGGACTGATGATACCAATGAAATTAGACATCGAAAATATGACATTGCTCAATGTTAAAGAAAATGATGTGTGAACAGAAAAGGATTTACACTGTCTCACTGGGCTTTGCCCTAATCTCCAGCTAAAGCTACAGCAGAAAATTTGACAATTACCTGCTAAATGCTACCCACATTTAATGAACAGGAAATTCATTGCACAGATCTCTGTTTTTACTGTAATCTCTTGTTTTGTCCTGAACTGCTTCTTGAATGAAAACAGTTGTGGGAAAGTCTTATTTTTGTGATTTGCAATTATTTATTAACATGTTAAGCAGAAGCTAAATTTGGTCTTTAATACATAAAGGATGATATAATAATGACAATTTTTAACCATCTCTGGGCTCCGATGGTAATTTTGGATTTCTTTTGTATTTCATGGCCTTGAGGTGCCAACTATCAACAGGCTATTTTTACACAAATACATGCCTAAAGGGTATTGTAATCCAAGTGTTTTTACATGAGCATCTATTGTATTTTGTGCCTTTAACAAGTATATGCTTGTATAAAAATAGCAAGTGACAAAAATATAACACTGGGAAGTCAAGTGATCAAGCCCAGGAAGTGCACACATGCAGAAGATTTTAATTGTATTACTGGTCAGTCTCCCATAGCATTGCCCACAGTCAAAACCAAATGGACATAGAATCAGAGAATTTACAGTACAGAAGGAGGTTCTTCAGCCCATCGAGTTTGCACCGGCCCTTGAAAAGAGCACCCTACGGAAGCCCAAACCTCCACCCTATCCCTGTAACCAAGTAACCCCACCTAACCTTTTGGACATTAAGGGGCAATTTAGCATAACCAATCCACCTAACCTGCACATCTTTGGACTGTGGGAGGAAACCGGAGCACCTGGAGGAAACCCACACAGACACAGGGAGAAAGTGAAAACGCCACACAGACAGTCACCTGAGGCGGGAATTGAAATGAAGCAAGGATACAGATCAGAAAATAATTGGGCCAAGCAATAATCTTTCATGCTGGGAAAAACAAGGCCTCTGTTTAAACAATCTAGGCTTTTGGATAGCACACTACTTATCCCATCATTACTTCTGAAAATATTTTTGCTGAACTGATGGCTTCATATAATGTGCAGTGCAAAAGTGTGTTATAATCCCCATAGAGACTAGTAACTTTGACAACTATATATGAATTGCAAGGAACCAACTCAATAGATAAGACAATGGGTGCGATTCTCTGGCCTCATTGCACTCAAGCGAGAGCACAACGCGGTCAGAGAATCCCCGGAGCCCTGCCGCATCCGCGCTTTGCGGAATTCACTCAAGTCCACGTGGAATCAGAACTCCGCCCAAAATGGGCAGGACCAAATGACGCTCGCGTAAGTAGGTCACAAACCTTTTCCCCCCGAAATTTAGAGTACCCAATTGTTTTCTTTTTCCAATTGAGGGGCAATTTAGCGTGGCCAATCCACCTACCCTGCACATCTTTGGGTTGTGGGGGTGAAATCCACGCAGACACGGGGAGAATATGCAAACTCCACACAGGCAGTGACCCGTGGTCAGGATCGAACTGCACCACTGTGCTGCCCCCCCTATAACCTTCTAACAGGTCTCCAAGCCAGGTTCACCTTACTGTAGCTTGACAGAACTTGCGAATGTACGGATGCATTTGAAATGTGTGCATATCTGCACTCAGACTCGGTCATTGACCGTGAAGTATATGCCACAGGTTTCCAGTTGTTTCCATCTTCTTGTTGCAGCAATACTGCAACTGTAACATTTTTATTGTCAATAGGTATTTTGGTGTTCATTGTTGGAACAAAAAATGTCAGATTGAGTATGGCTGTAAGAGCTTTCTTTAGCTGGAGCCACTCCTGCGCATGCTGCTCTGTCCAATTGAAATCATTCACCTTCCGTAGGATGTCTCTGAGACACGCTGTTTTGGCTGAGAGATTGAGAACAAACTTCCCTGTGAAGTTGATCATGCCCATTATTCGTAGCATTCCTTTTTATCCGTGGTTTGGGGCATGTTTAATATGGCATTAATCTTAATTTCATCTGGCTCTATTCCGTGAACAGAAAGCTTGTTGCCCAGGAATGTAATCTCCTGTGCTTCAAACTGGTATTTGGCCTTATTGAGCTTCAGCCCATTCCACCTGATGCTTTGTAAGACCTTGATCAATCTGCCATTGTGTTCCTCTAAGGTGAAACCCCATACAATAATGTCGTCTACAGAAACCCGGACCCCCTCAATGATATGTTCCATAGCTCTGTGGTATATCTCGGATGCAGAGATAATGGCAAAGGACATGTGAAGAAAACAATATCTGCCAAAAGGAGTATTGAATGTGCCAAACTTGGTACTTTCTTTATCAAGCTTGAGCTGCCAGAATCCCTGCAATGTATCGCGTTTGGTAAAAATATTTGCACCAGGCATCTCGCTTGTGATCTCTATCCTCTTTGGAATTTGATAATGCTCCCTTTTAATGTTTGCATTTAAATCCTTGAGATCCATACAAATCCTGAGATCGTTATTCTTCTTTTTCACACAGACCCATTGAGTTGACCAAATTTGTAGGCTCTTCTATTTTCCTCATGACTCCAAGTTGTGTCATCCTGTCTAACTCTGCCTTGAGATGGTCATGCAATGGAGCTAGGACTCGTCAAGGAGTGCGTATCACCAGTTGAGCATCCTCTTCTAATTGTATTTTATATGGGAAAAGCAGGACACCAAAGAATATTTCCGGAAAGGTCTGTACAATGGACTCCACTGAGCCACTGTGTACTCAGTGCACAGTCACTGCTATAGACTCTTTGCAACAAATCCAGTGACTCACACAGTTCATCATCCAATAATGATTCATGACCTTCAGTAACAATTGAGAACTTCAGATTGTGCACTTTGCTTTTTATTTGCACGTCTAATTCACACATACCCAAAGTGTCAATCTTCTTATAGAACATTAAACATAGAACTGTACAGCACAGTACAGGCCCTTCGGCCCACAATGTTGTGCCGAACTAGTCTGAAACTAAGATCAAATCAACCTACTCCCAATCATTCTAGTGCACTCCATATGCCTATCCAATAACCGCTTGAAAGTTCCTAAAGTGTCCAACTCCACTACCATAGTTGGGAGTGCGTTCCACGCCCCAATCACTCTCTGAGTAAAGAACCTACCACTGACATCCCTCCTATATTTTCCACCATGAACCTAATAGTTATGCCCCCTTGTAACAGCTACATCGACCCGAGGAAAAAGTCGCTGAACGTCCACTCTATCTATCCCTCTCAGCATCTTATACACCTCAATTAAGTCACCTCTCATCCTCCTTAGCTCCAATGAGAAAAGCCCTAGCTCCCTCAACCTTTCCTCATAGGACCCACCCACCAATCCAGGCAGCATCCTGGTAAATCTCCTTTGCACCCTTTCCAATGCTTCCACATCCTTCCTTTAATGAGGTAACCAGAACTGCACACAATACTCCAAATGTGGTCAAACCAAGGTCTTGTACAGTCGCAGCATAACCTCACGGCTCTTAAACTCAATCGCCCTGTTAATAAATGCTAACACACTATAGGCTTTCTTCACGGCTCTATCAACTTGGGTGGCAACTTTCACAGATCTGTGGACATGAACTCTGAGATCTCTCTGCTCCTCCACAGTCTTCAGAACCCTGCCATTAACCATGTAATCCGCATTCAAATTTGTCATACCAAAATGAATCACCTCGCACTTATCAAGGTTAAACTCCATCTGCCACTTTTCAGCCCAGCTCTGCATCCTATCAATGTCTCTTTGCAGCCTACAATAGCCCTCCACATTATTCAGTACTCCACCAATCTTGGTGTCATCAGCAAATTTACTAACCCAGCCTTCAACTCCATCTTCCAAGTCATTGATAAAAATCACAAATAGCAGAGAACTCAGCACTGATCCCTATGGTACACCGCTGGTGACTGGGCTCCGGAATGAAAATTTACCAACTACCACCACCCTCTGTCTTCTATGTGATAGACAGTTACTGATCAAATCGGCCAAGTTTTCCTCTATGCCATGCCTCATTGTAGTCTTTAAGTAAGACCGGTTTATTTTGAATTCTCGGCTTTAGCTGTATGGGCTTAATATTACTTATACTGATTAGGTTTGCCTTCACACTAGTATCTAATTTTACAGTAATTGGCGATTGATTGATAATCAAAGCTACAGTCCATTTGTCCCTTGTTACTGCTGCAATCCCGCTTTCAGCACTCCTTGTACTTGTGGGCGGCATTTCATTCGGTATACCTTAATTTGATGTGTATTCATCCGACACTAGGCCAACGAAAAATGTGCCACTTAAATTAGTGTCATCGATCACGTTAATCGACTGCCTGCATTAATTTTCTTATTTGAGAAAGTGTTTCGCGAAGTGATTTTTCCCTTTGCACTTTGTGCATATTTTGCTAAAAGCTGGACGTTGGATTGGCCGGTGCTTATAACCACATAATTTACAAGCAATGGCTGTATGTTCAGACAGTTTAGAATGGCTGCTCAGACCGCGTTTCTTTTCTGAGTGCGTCACAACACCAATGGCATCTGCATCGCTTGCAGTATTCGTGCCAAAACCTCTTGTATTAAACATATGAACAGGTTGCGCAGCTAGTTCGCTAGCATAGCAAAGTTTCATGGCGTCTTCCAATTGAAGCTCATTTTCTCGTGAAAGACGCTCACACACCTTAGTATCATGTTATCCAAAAACAATTTGATCTCTAATCATTGAGGCTTAAGGTCAGTAAGAAAATTATTGAATAATTCATCAGTCTTTGCGTGCGCATTCGAAAAATGAACTCTTCATATGTTTCATTTTTCTTAGATGTACAATGCTCGTCAAATTTTTTGATCAAAGCATCAAATTTTTCATTGTCTTCCTCTTGCTCATACACAAATGTATTATATATTTCAGTCACCTGCGGGCCTGCTACCGTGAGCAATAACACAATTTTTCTCTCATCCGGCTGTGCCTGCAAGCCGACATACAGCGTAAAGTGCTGCTTAAACGCGCGCCAATTTCCATCCACATTAGCAGTAAGTTGAAGCTGTTCTGGAGCTTTCAGACTTTCCATTTGATGAACCACGTTTTTCTTGTAACAATGTTTCTTCTTTGCTTGACGACTGTGCCATTAAAATCACTCCTGGTACCATGTTATGTTTGTGTACTATGAGAATGAATGAATCAGTGTATGACAGAACATCTAGTTCAAGACTAGTTATTTAATGTTGAACAAACTTTGGGTAAACTAAACTATTGCTAACCAAACTGTGGATCTTTTAACAGTCCGCCACTATCTGCCACTAACAGCTTCTGTAACTCTGATCAAGTCTGGCTCTGATCGGTTCCAGTGTCCTGTTCCTCTTGCACGGCACCTCGTGGTCAGAGGCTATATACACTGTTATATACACTGTTACTGCATATCATTACAGGGACTATCCAGTCACACTGAGAAAGATTGCACATGCCATTTTTACATAAAAACCTCTGAGGTGCCCTCGGTGACTTTTGAATACTGTGCATCAGTATCTAATAGGCTACCCTAACATGCAAACGGGTAAAAGTGATAAAGGCTGTGTTTCCCCTCTTTCAGTGTGTCATGAATGCACTGTCCATATACAGTTGTGCACTTCATACTGCTGGGTTTATCGTCCAAAAAAGGGGAGAGGTGAGGAAAAGGCATAATATACCCTGACCAAATTTCTGGTCCTTGTCCACCTTATCTACCGTAACACCAGCAGAATGACTTAAAACATAACATTGTAAAATCAATCACAGAAGTGTTGTTCCAAATAGCATTTAATGGGAAGAAAGTCCAAGAAACACACTATTCCTCAATGTTTTTGCTAACAGTGCTCTACTGTGGACAAACAAAATTCCTGTTATAATGTTTTAGGTCCTGATCTGATACTCCAAGCCATCAGAATGAGTTTGACGTGTTCTCAATTGCCACCTTGCTGTCAGTTTCTTTCAAAGAAACAATAGTCATCCTATTGTCATTTTTGAACAAATTAATTGATACGGAGTTCACCATCAATTCTAAGAACCATGCACATGCTGTGATTCATACTGCTAACCTTTGTAAAAGACCTGCATGTCAATAGAAGATGCGAGTAAACAAATGGATAGTGAAGGGAAAAATACTAAATTTTGAAGCTTTCATTCTGTATTCTGAACCATTCTATGAAATAGGATAATAAACTGTGTTGTACTTCTACTTTCAATGCGTTCTGGAAGGAGAGTTCAAAATCAGTTCATCAAAATTCTACGAAGTATGCTGTTGAATATGTTACAAAAAATATCAGTATGATTTCTCAGCTCTGTTAGAAAGATTATAGCTTACAGACAGCTTGCAGGGCAAAGGCCACTGACATGTAAGGAAATAATCACCGACAGCAGAGTCCTTACCTTTGAATTAATCATATGAATCTGATGGCAGAGGCTCCTAATTTACTAATAAGTAAAAGGGAATTTTGGCACTTTAGCAGCAGAAGTCATTTTTCAACATTTAAATTCCCATCCATAAATTAAAATGTAGTCAACCTTTACATTTATAATAAATTTAATGAATATCAAAAATGCACTCAAATCCAGTTGCAAATCTGTTTATTTATTTATATAATATTTCTGCAAGGGTTTTCACGGCGCTACATGATTCAGATGAGGAAGGCTAATTCATTCGGACATAGTTAAGCAGCATCTGAAAAATGTCATCTTTTGCTGTTAAACCCAGAGATGGAGCAAACACGTTTTAAAATTATTTCACGGGATGTAGGCTTTATTGCCCATCCCTAATTTCTCCTTGAACTGAATGGCTTTAAGGCCATTTCATCGGGCACATGAGTTAATTCCAAAGAGTCAAACATATGGCTGTGGGTCTCACGACACATGTAGGCTAGACCAGATAAAGATGACAGATTTCCTTTATACACCAGATGGGTTTTTACGACAATCTCTGATAGTTTTATGGTTACGATTCTGAGACTAGTTTTTAATTTATTCACTTAATTCAAATTCCACCAATTGCCACCGTGGGATTTGAACCTGTGTCTCTGGAGCATTAGCCTGGGCCTCTAGATTATTAACCCAGTGACATTGCCACCATTTCCTTCCACGTGACTTATTCTCACTCTTGAGTCAGGAAGTGCATGATTTACTATTCTCCACGCAGTCCCTGTGAGTGGAAAACAAATCTCCATCATTCGTGGGCATTATGCTTAAAATTGCCCCATCAGGTTTAGCAACCATCTCTTAAATTTTGGATTTTGGAGCTCTCAAAACCTTTCTGCCATAAAAAACAGCCTGGGCTGGATTCTCCGATTCTGGGGCTATGTCCCCACGCCAGCGTGGGAACGGTGGCGTTTTATGCCAGAAAAACTGGCGCAAAACGGCCACCGATTCCCCGTTTTGCTGGGGGATGGCAGGACTGCAACATCGAGCACCCGGATCTAGCTGCCAATAAGCCCCGGAGAATTGCTGGGTCCGTGGACGCGCATGCGCATGGCGGTGGCCTGCAACGGCCACGCAGTGCTTCATGGCGGAGGCTGCTCATGGACCCGGCCCGCAAAATAATCCCCCCCCTTCGG
This sequence comes from Scyliorhinus torazame, assembly GCF_047496885.1. Lineage (NCBI taxonomy): Eukaryota > Metazoa > Chordata > Chondrichthyes > Carcharhiniformes > Scyliorhinidae > Scyliorhinus > Scyliorhinus torazame. The sequence goes on along the minus strand of NC_092714.1, from coordinate 91,229,137 downwards.
CCAGCTCACACGCCCTGGTCCCCCCCCCCCCCCCCCACACAATGCCCCCAACCCCGAATAATGTTCCCTGCCCGTGGATCGGCCCTCCCCCTACTGTGGCAGTGCTGGACTGAGACCGCAGCCGCCACGCCGAGTTCCCGACGGGTGAGACCATGAAAGACCCACGCACTCGGGAACTCGGCCGGTCGGGGGCGGAAAATCGGGGGGGCGGGCCTCAGCAAAGTCCTGCGGCTGTCGGTACTCAGCTGTACTCTGCGAGTACGCCACATTGGAGGGGGCGGAGTATCGCAAAAGCGGCGCCACCCCGATTTCGGCGGAAACTTAGATTCTCCGGCCGGTCGCTGAACGTGAATTCAGTGTCGGCAACTGGAGAATCCAGCCCCCGTGTCAAAGATGGTGAACAATATGTCCCATTTCCCAACCTCTCTTTATTGGTGACTTGCAGCCTTCCAAAAGCTGATACCTTTCTATGTCTCCCACTATATATATCCAGCTTCAACAGGACAGTGGTTGAAAATAAATGGTTGACAGTAAAAAAAACTTTCAAAAAACAATTGCTGCAGTTCATCATCTGAACTGCAGGTGCAAGCAACACTGTGCTATGACTCAGTTCAATGCCACTTTTGTAATCATGAAAGATTGACATTTAAATGTACGAAAATATGTATGAAGTAGATTTTTATATCAGGATGAATTTCAATCTATAACCAAAAGGGTGCTTAGTTCAAAAGTAACTGATTGCACAAGAAGCGTTTGGGTGTTTCACAATTTCTTTACTATAAGGTCTTCTATTTTTCCAAGTATAAGGTACTTCTGTCTTTTCACTGTGATAAATGGGTTAGTGCAGCTTTCAAAATTGCAGAAATCATTAAGTAATCCTGTGTAATCTAGGCCAATGAAGGCTGAAGTCGTCTTATGTTTGCTAATTCAAGTAAACATGAATATGTAACAGAGAATACCGCTTCATGTTCAGGATGCTTTTCACTAAAATTTATGGGTTTTATATTGTTGAATATTTTGACTTTGATTCTGAACCTGGGGCCCAGTGAGCCTGACAAAAACTAGATTGTGGAATGTGGACTGAATATTCACATGATAAATTAAGAGCATCCCTTGAACACCAAGGAACACTTTGTAGCTGAAGTGTGGTGCGAAATTCTCCAGAAACGGCACGATGTCCGCCAACTGGTGCCCAAAACGGCACCAATCAGATGGGCATCGCGCCGCCCCAAAGGTGCGGAATGCTCCGCATCTTTGGGGGCCGAGCCCCAACATTGAGGGGCTAGGCCGATGCCGGAGGAATTTCCGCCCCACCAGCTGGCGGAAACGGCCTTTGTTGCCTTGCCAGCTGGCACGGAAATGACATCTCCGGGCGGCGCATGCGCGGGAGCGTCAGCGGCCGCTGACAGTTTCCCACGCATGTGCAGTGGAGGGAGTCTCTTCCACCTCCGCCATGGTGGAGACCGTGGGGGAGGCGGAAGGGAAAGAGTGCCCCCATGGCACAGGCCCGCCTGCGGATCGGTGGGCCCCGATCGCGGGCCAGGCCACCGTGGGGGCACTCCCCGGGGTCAGATCGCCCCGCGCCCCCCCCAGGAACCCGGAGCCCGCCCACGCCGCCTTGTCCCGCCGGTAAGGTAGCTGGTTTAATTTACGCCGGCGGGACGGGCAATTTATCGGCGGGACTTCGTCCCATCCAGGCCGGAGAATCGAACGGGGGGGGGCCCGCCAACCGGCACGGCGCGATTCCCGCCCCCGCCGAATATCCGGTGCCGGAGACTTCGGCAACCGGCGGGGGCGGGATTTACGCCAGCCCCCGGCGATTCTCCAACCCGGCGGGGGTTCGGAGAATGTCGCCCGTGATTCTTAGCCCTGACTTAATGCTCAATCTGAGGTGCTGAACAACAAAGTATGCGGTCAGTCATATGAAAACAGTCTTTCCCTCAAGAGGTTGGAGAAGGCAGCAAGGAGAAAGGGGGAAGAAGACAGGAAAGGGAAGAATGGATGAGAAAGCAACAGTGAAATTTGTTTGTTTTCATCTTTTAAGGGTGTTTTGATTTTTAAAATATTTTTTATCGAACTGTATTTTATGTCTTTGCTGTCATATGAAATGACAATGATGTGACATTTTTAGCGAACTGACAAAAACTTTCACGATTATTGACTCTGTATCAGGGGTATAGTAAATGCTTGTAGGATGCTAAAAACAACACACACAGGAATAAGGATCCTTGATTTTGTGCAACATTAAAGTTCATAAAATGGGAGTATTGGATTGTACTGGAGGAGAAAATGGCACCATAGCAGATAGGCATGGACTGCAAGGAGAACAGTTGCAGAATGTATGATTGTAAACTTGCAAAATGTGGTGAATAAGGTCGGTCCGCTCCAAGCAAAGAATTGCGGGAATATGAAATGACAAAACGTTGCATGAAAATGGTGAGGACTACCTATTTAATATTCAAAAGGGAGATGAAGTAGCAGTACTGATAAGGGAAGACATTGACATCACAAAAAAAGAGGATGCACAAAATATTGCAGAGATGATTGATCTCACCTGCCGGTGAGAGACTCACATTCCCTCCTTTGAGAAAGGCCAGCTGAACCACAGGCCCAGGCCAACCAGAAAGTTGAGAGGCCAGCTGCAGGCCATCCCCAGGTCCAGAGCCCTGGGGATGGTAAGTCCCACCTGACGAGCTGCCTGTCAATCAGAGGCCAGTAGCTCTTTTGCTCAGTAGTGCCATTGAGAAAGCCGTGGCTGCTGGCAGAATGAACCACAGTGACCCAGGATCATGGAGTGACCCAAACCAGAGTTAATTAATGACAGGAGGGATTTCATAACATGGCGCTTGCTGGGTAAGTGGCCGAATGTGGTTGTCGGGGGTTTAGCAGCAAAATTCTTGATTGCTAAGAGAGTCAATGGGTATAGTGAGTAGAAAGGAAAGTAGAGTTCACGCCACAATCAGATTAGCCATGAGCTTATGGGCGACACGGTAGCACAGTGGGCAGCACAGTTTCTTCACACCGCCTTGGACCCGGGTTTGATTCCTGGCTTCTGGATTCTGGATTTGTTTATTGTCACGTGTACTGAGGTACAGTGAAAAGTATTGTCCTGCGTACAATTAGGACAGATTATTCCACACATGGAAATAAAATACATAGGGCAAACATGAAATACACATTGTAAATACATAGACACATTGGGTGAAGCATACAGGAGTGTAGTATTACTCAGTAGAGAAGATATGTGAAGACATCAGTCGAAAGGAGATCAGAGGGTCCTTTCGGAGTCTGGTAACAGCTGGGGAGGAAGCTGTTTCTGAATCTGTTAGTGCGTGTTCTCAGACTTTTGTATCTCCTGCCCGATGGAAGAAGTTGGAAGAGTGAATAAGCTGGGTGACAGGGGTCTTTGATTATGCTGCCCGCTTTCCCAAGGCAGCGGGAGGTGTAGACAGAGTCAATGGATGGGAGGTGGGTTTGTGTGATGGACTGGACGGTGTTCACGACTCTCTGTAGTTCCTTACGGTCTTGGGCTTAGCAGTTGCCATACCAGGCTGTGATGCAGCTAGATAGGATGCTTTCTATGATGCATCTGTAAGAATCAATGCAGACATGACAGATTTCCTTAGTTTCCTGAGAAAGTATAAGCGCTGTTGTGCTTTCTTGGTCACAGCGTGGACATGGATGGACCAGGACAGATTGCTGGTGATGTGCACATCTGGGAATTTGAAGCTGTCAACCATCGCCACCTCAGCCCCGTTGATGCAGACAGGGGTGCATATGATACTTTGCTTCCTGAAGTCAACGACCAGCTCTTTAGTTTTGCTGACATTGAGGGAGAGATTGTTGTCATTACACCACTTCACCAGGTTGTCTATCTCCCTCCTGTATTCGGAATCATCGTTGTTTGAGATCTGACCCACCATGGTGTGTCGTCAGCAAACTTGTAGATGGAGTTGGAGCCAAATTTTGCCACACAGTCGTGTGTGAATAGAGAGTACAGTAGGGAGCTAAGTACGCAGCCTTGCGGGGCCCCGATATTGAGAACTATCATGGAGGAGATGTTGGGCGGGATTCTCCGCCGGTGGGATGCTCCGTTTTGCCGGAGCCTGGGGGTTTCTTGATGGCATGGGGCTTCCCCACAATGGGAAACCCCTTTGACCGACCGGCGTAATGGAGAATCCCGCAGGCGGGTCACGGCAGAAATGTGGCGGGGCAGAGAATCAAGCCCGTTGTTCTTTATCCTTGCTGATTGTGGTCTATGGGTCAGAAAGTCGAGGATCCAGCTGCAGATTGAAGAACCAAGTCCTAGGTTTTGGAGGTTGGCTGGGATTCTGGTGGTGAAGGCGGAGCTGTAGTCAATTAATAGTCCTTGTTGGAGTCCTTGTTGTCGAGAAGCTCCGGGATGAGTGTAAGGCCAGAGAGATGGGGCCTGCTATGAATCAGTTGTGGTAGTAGCTGACTTTCAGTGGATCTAGGCATTCTGGGAGTATGGAGTTGATGCGGCTCATGACCAACCTTGCAAAGCACTTTATTACGATTGATGTCAAGACCACCAGACGATATCATTGAGGCATGTTGCCTGGTTCTCCTTTGTCAGTGGTAGCAGGCCGGAACCTCGGAACGGAGTCGGGAGAGGTTGAACATATCCGTGAAGACATCTGCCAACTGGTCCGCGCAGGATCTGAGTGCATGAGCGGTGACCCTGTCGGACCCAGCACTTTCCAAGGGTTCACTTTCACACTTTCCAATCTGACTTTGGAAGTTGTGACAATGAGGAAGGGTTGCTGGGGCAGTCAACAGCAGTTTTATGGTTTCCTGATCGAACGAGTGTAGAATGCATTGAGTTCATCGGGGAGGGATACGCTGCTGTCGGGGATTCTGCTCGGCTTCGCTTTGTAGCCCTCTGGGTTACGGTCTGCACATTCTCCCCGTATCTGCATGGTGCTCCGGATTCTTCCCACAAGTCCTGAAAGACCTGCTTGTTAGGTGAATTGGATATTCTGAATTCTCTCTCAGTGCATCTGAACAGGCGCCTGAATGTGGCGACTAGGGGATTTTCACAGTAACACTTGTGACACTAATAAAGATTATTATTGTAGAATGGCAGAACATGCTTGAGGGGCTGAATGTCATAGTTCTATTCTTAATTTCTGTGTATATATGGTTAGAACTGAGAAATGAGAACGGTATAATCATGCTGCTGGATTATTCAACAGGCCTTCAAATAGTGAGAGACTCAGAGGAACAAATCTGCAGAGCAATCATAGAGATGTGAAAGAATAAGAAAGGAGTGATATTGCAGAACTTTATCCCAATTGATATTTGGGTAATTAAAATGGAGAGCAAAAGGGGAGGAATGATTTCCTAATTAGTATGAGGAGAATTTATTTCACCAGTATGTTCTTGATTTAATTTGTAAGGAGGCAATACTGGAATTGGTGCTGGGAAATGAGGTAGGCAAAATGGACCAAGTAGCTGTGGGGGAACACGTGGGTAAGAGTGATCATCATATCAGAAGTTTTATGCTAGAAATGCAGAAGAGCAAGGCACAGACTAAATTGAAATAGGGCTAACTTAAATTGAATGAGAAGGGAGCTAACCAGGGTAAAATTGAACACAAACTGGAAGAGAACAATGGATGAACTTTAAAGAGGAGATATTTCAAGTACAACTAGATTAGATACATTCCAACAAGGGTGAAAGATAGGGGACAAAACCAGTTTTCCTTTGATGATGAGCAAGGTAGCAAATTTGATGAAATAAACAAAGGAGAATCGATTCCTTCAAGTGGTAATATTCGGTCCAATGCAATAAGCTGAGAGGGGAAATGAAGAGGAAAATAAGACTGGCAAAGAGAAAATAGGGAGAAATAATTATAATTAACATAAAAAGCAAACTTCACAAATATTCTACTGGGTTGTGGGTAGTAAGAAACAGGATGAGTTGTAGTCAGGACAAAGCAGGTGTTATGTGCTAAGCAGTGCAGAACAAAGCTAAAATACTTACTGAATATTTTGACAGCCAAATGTACTGTACAGGCTAGCTGTGCTTTGAGTGACTAAGTCACCTGGTCCAGCTAACTTGCACCCTGGGTTGCTAAAGAAAGCAGAGATGGAGCAAACAGAAAAGCTTTCTGCAATCTTCCACTCTTCCCTTGATACTGGATAGGTGTCAGAGAATTTGATTGCTGAGTCATTTTTATGATATTGTCATAACTGTAAGAACTGCAATGGTTAATGAAGTGTCTAGATTAGCCATTAGAGGGAGCTACAGTTACAAGTATATAAGGCAGTGATACTGAGCCTTGTGGGAGATTGTGTGCAGGAGCTAGCTAGAGAGAGTCAAGTACAAATAGTGTGAGTGAGAGCAGATCAAAGTTCATATCCATATTAAGATTAGCTGTAGATGAGTGTAGTTTAATCATTAATAATCAACTGTGTATTCTTTAGGAGTGTGTGTTGAATCCAAATTAGCAGTGTTAATAAATTTACAGCTTTTTAAAGTTCAAGCTATTTTGTGGTCTTTGGAAACACTATGCCAACTATCCTGAAATAAGCAACACAAAGAACACCACAATTTTGGCATCGATGGGTGGGTCAGCATTTATTGCCTATCCTTAATTGCCCTTGTCAGAGGCATTGAAGAGTAAAAAACATTGTTGTGAGTGTCCAGATGAGGTAAGGTCAGCAGTTTTCCATCCCCAAAGGACAACAGTAAATCAGATGGTTTCTTACGACAATTAGCAATGGTTTCATGGTCATCATTGGGCTTTAAAAAAAAAGAAATCCAGCTTTTATTGAATTCAAATTTCACCACCTGTTGTGGTGTGATTCGAACCCAGGTACCCAGACCAATATCCTGGGTCTTTGGAATACTAGACCACCACTTTCCCTTAAAGGATTGGAAAATGCCAAATGCAATATACTTAGTCAAGAAAATGTGAAAAGACATTCCAAATAACCAAAGGTTGGGAACTCTAACATCATTAGCGCTCAGGTTGTAGAAACAATAATCATGAAAAAAACATAACAGGCACTTGGAGATGTTTGAGTTACTAAAGGAGATTTGTAAAAGGCATATGATGCTTGACTAAGCTAATTGAGTTTACTTGGTAAATTAACAGAAAGTTGATGAGGAAATGGAATGAATGTTGTCTGCTTGGATTTTTAAAAAGAGTCTGACAAAATACCACAAAAAAATTAGCTGCCAAAATTGAGGCCCACAGATTGGAGAGTCAGTGTCAGTTTGCAAAAAAATTTACGTGATTCATCGTAAATTGGTGTTTTTATTAGACCGAATGATGACAAACAGTAGTGTTTACCCAAGATTCTGTGTTCAGATCACTGCTTTTTCTGCTGTATGGATATTGGAATACAGACTAAAATTTTGAAATTTGTCACTGATTCCAAACTTGGAGTAGCGGCAAATGGTGGGAATGACACCAATCTACTGCAACAAAACATAGATAGATAGGTGAGCAGGTTGGACTGACACATGGCAGATGGAATTTAATACAGACAAGTGTGAGGTGATGCATTTTAGAAAACGTGATATGGAGAAGCAAATTAATGTCACAGGGACAGAAGAATATGGGGTTCATGTGCAGAAATCTTTGAAGGTTGAACAATATATTGAAAGAGTAGCTAACAAGTATAACAAAGCACCTTGGGCATTACTATTGACCAGAAACTGAACTGGACCAACCATATGAATACTGTGGCCACAAGAGCATGTCAGAAGCTGGGAAATCTGCAGCATGTGACTGACCTCCTGATTCCCCAAAGCATATCCACCATCAACAAGTCATACGTCAGCAATGATGGAATACGCTCCATGTGCCTGGATGAGTGCAGCTCCAACAACACTGAAGAAGCTCGATAAAATCCAGGATAAAGGAGCCCACTTGATTGGTACCCCATCCACCACCAATGCACTGTGGCAGCAGTGTGTACAATCCACAAGATGCATTGCAGCAACTCATGAAGGTTCCTTTAACAGCACCTTCCAAACCCTAACCTCTACCACCTAGAAGGACAAAAGTAGCAGATGCATAGGAACACTACCACTTAGAAGTTCCTCTCTAAGGCACACCATCTTGACTTGGAACTATATTGCTATTCCTTTACTGCTGCTGGTTCAAAATCCTGGAAATTCCTTCCAAACTGCACTGTGGCTATACTTACACTACATGGACTGCAATGGATCAAGACGGCTCACCACCATCTTCTTACGCAGCAGCAAAATTAGGGATGGGCAATAATTGTAGGCCAAGTCAACAATTCCCACACCCAGTGAGAACATTTTTTAAAAAAGATCTAGGGCTTCATAAACAGCGGTGTTGAGTACACAAGCAGGGAAGTTGAACCTTTATAAACTTCTGATTAGGCCACAACTCGACTATTGCATCCAATACTGGCACCACATTTTCAGAAGATGTGAGAGTCCTTGAAATTGTACAGAGAATATTTATCCGAATGTTTCAGGGATGAGAGATTCTAGCTGCAATATTTGATTGGAGAAACTGGGATTATATTCCTTGAAGCAATGGAAATTGAGGGGAAATTTGGTTGAGATGTATCAGACAATGATAGGTTTAGGTCAGGTAAGTAAAGAAAAGGTATTCACATTTCTTGATTTTACAAGGAAAAGGGGACACAGATTTAAGGTTTTGGGCAAGTGGTCCAGAAGAGATGTGAAGCAGAACATTTTTATGCAGCAAGTGGTAATTAAATTGCTGCCGATAAGGGTGGAGGAAATCAAGATGGTCAATGATTTCAAAAGAAAATTGGATGGCCTCTTGAGGGAAATAAATTTTAGGGCTACAGATAGAGCAGCAGAATGAGATTGACAGGACTGCTGGACAGAAATTGCAAAGATTTGGTGGGCCATATGTTCTCCTTCCGTGTTATAATGACTTTTTATGAATTGAAATGCAAAGTTCAGTTTGCAGAATAGAAATATATTTAACATTTTCAAATAATTTGCAGGCACTTCTTACTTAATTCATAGAGACAAATTGTGGATACAGTAATGTGACTCAACAGGCAACTGATTTTTCCCCCATTTCAGAGTAAAAAACTGAACTACAACTAATATCAGTTGGAGGGACAATGTTTAGAATCTATGATGAAGGATGTGTCAACAGGACACTTACAAAATAATGGTAGGATTGGCTAGAGCCAACATGGATGTCTGAAATGATGTTTAACAAACCTGTTAGTCGCCTAAGGATGTAACAAGCAGAAAAGATAAGGAAGAACCGGTGGGTATAGTACATTTAAATTTTCAGAGAGCTTTGGATAAGGTCTCACACAGGAGGTTAGTGAACAAAATTAGAGCACTTGGACATGGGGTGAACCTATTGATGTGGATTGAGAACTGGATAATGAACGGAAAACAGAGAGCAGAAAAAAAAGTTATTTTTAGGTTGGTGGGCTGTGACCATTGAGGTGCCACAAGGATCAGTGCTTGGGCCCCAGCTTTTCGCAGTCTATATCAATGATTTGGATGTGGGGGGACAATATAATCTTCCCAAGATTGCAGTTGCTGCAGATGAGGTGGAAGTGTGAGCTGTGAAGAGACTGCAGGGGGATTTGGAGTGGTTAAGAGACTGTGCAAAATTTTGGCAGGTGGAATACGATGTGGAGAAATGTGAGGTTATCCACTTTCGTCGGAAAAACAGAAATACAGAGTATTTCTTTAATGGTAAGAGGATGGGAAGTGTTGAACTTTGAAGGGACTTGGGTGTCCTTGTTTATGAGTCACTGAAATGTACTATCGTGCAGGTACAACAAGCAATTAAGAATGCAAGTAGTATAGTGGCCTTTATTACAAGAAGATTTAAGTACATATAAGTATATATGTCTTCCTGCAATTATCTAGAGCCTTGGTATGACCACACTTGGAGTATGGGTGCAGTTTTGGTTGAGAAAAGATGTACTTACCATAGAGGGAGTGCAATGAAGGCTCACCAAACTCATTCCTAGGATGGAGGCGTTGTCTTGTGAAGAAAGATGAAATACACCGGGCTTTTGTTTTCTAGAGTTAGAAGAATGAGAGGTGATCTCATTCAAACATACAAACTTCTTACAGGGCTTGACAGGGTAGATGCAGGAAGTGTTTTTTCCCTGACGGGAGGGTAGGGAGCTCGAGAACCAGGGGACACTGTTTCAGGTTAAGGGGCATTTAGACCTGAACTGAGGAGAAATTCCCTTCAGAGGAGGTGAATCCTTAGCCTTCTCTGCCCGAGAGAGCTATGGACGGTCAGTCACTGAATATGTTCAAGAGTGAGATAGATAGGTTTCTATATATTTAAAACATCAAGGGATACGGAGATGGCGCAGGAAAATGGATTGAAGTAGAAGATCAGCCATGATGTCAATGAACGGCAGAGGAGGCTTGAAGGGCTGAATGGCCTACTCCAGCTCCTATTTCTTATGTTTGTATGTTTTTAGTAATCAATCCTATTTTCAAATAGCAGAAATAGATGGAAGTGGATTGGAGACAAGATAAGACAAAATCAGATGAAAGCTGTGAGTGGTGTTTCCAAAGATTTTTAATTCAAAATATTTTATTTTCTGATGCTTGCCTTGTTTTTTGATTCTATGAGAAGCTGGAAGGAGCATGATAAAACAGTTTGATATCCCTGTTCCTTTGGACATAGAGTTAATTGTTTGCACCAAATGATCTCGTTTCAGATACCATAACAAGGCAGTACCAGCCCTGGTGGTGAAACATCAAACAAAAATACAGCTTTTGTTTTTCATTATTTCAGTTTTCTGAAAGAAACTTAAGCAAGGAGGCAGGAGGGCTAAAAGAGGTCACGAAAAGTCATTGACCAGAGAATAGCCAATGTTATTCCTTTGTTTAAGAATGGTAGCAAGGATAATCCAGGTAATTACAGGCCGGTGAGCCTTACATTGGTGGTAGGGAAATTATTGGAGAGGATTCTTCGAGAAATTATTTAGTCCCACTTGGATATAAGTGGACGTATTAGCGAGAGGCAACATGGTTTTGTGAAGGGGAGGTCGTGTTTCACTAACTTGATCGAGCTTTTCGAGGAAGTGACGAAGATGATTGAGGGTAGGGCAATGGATGTTGTCTACATGAACTTCAGTAACGCCTTTGACAAGGTCCCTCATGCCAGACTGTACAGAAGATGATGTTGCATGAGATCAGAGGTGAGCTGGCAAGGTATATACAAAACTAACTCGGTCATAGAAGGCAGAGCTAGCAGTGGAAGGATGCATTTCTAAATAGAGGGCCATGACTAGTGGCGTTCCTCAAGGATCAGTGCTGGGATATTTGCTGTTTGTAATATATATAAATGATTTGGAGGAAATGTAACTGGTTTGATTCGTAAGTTTGCGGACGACACAAAGGTTGATGGAATTGTGGATCATGATGAGGACCGCCAGAGGATAAAGCGGGATATAGATCGGTTGGACTTGGGCGGAGAGATGGCAGATGGAGTTTAATCTGGAAAAATGTGTGGTAATGCGTTTTGGAAAGTCTAATGCAGATGGAAAATATACAGTAAATGGCAGAACCCTTAAGAGTATTGATAGGCAGAGGGATCTGGGTGTACAGGGATACAGGTCACTGAAAATGGCAATGCTGGTGGAGAAAGTAATCAAGAAGGTATACAGCATGCTTGCCTTCATTGGCCGGGGCATTGAGTTTAAAAATTGGCAAGTCATGTTGCAGCTTTATAGAACCTTAGTTAAGTCACACTTGGAATATAGTGTTCAATTCTGGTTGCCACCCTGCAGAAGGATGTGGAGACTTTGGAGAGGGTACAGAAAAGATTTACCAGAATGTTGCCTGGTATGGAGGGCATTAGTTATGAGGAGCGGTTGGAGAAACTTGGTTTGTTCTCACAGGAATGACGGAGGTTGAGGGGCGACCTGATAGAAGTCTACAAGATTATGAGGGGCATGGACAGATTGGATAGTCAGAAGCTTTTTCCCAGGGTGGAAGGGGCATAGGTTTGAGGTGCGAGGTGCAAGGTTTAAAGGAGGTCTACGAGGCAATTCTTTTACACACATGATAGTGGGTGCCTGGAACTCGCTGCCGGGGGAGGTAGTGGAAGCAGATTCGATAGTAACATTTAAGGGGTGTCTTGACAAATACATGAATAGGATGGGAATAGAGGAAGATGGTCCCTGGAAGGGTAGGGGTTTTTAGTTCAGGTAGGCAGCATGGTTGGTGCAGGCCTGGAGGACTGAAGGGACTGTTCCTGTGCTGTCATTTTCTTTGTTCATAGTATTCACCCATCCAAGTAGCAGAATGAATCTTGCAAGAAAGTGGTGACAGTCAGTCAGGAAAACAACCTGAGTGGACATCCAACTGGAGTAGATGATAATGCTTGTGTCTGGTGGAAATTAGGTTTTACATCTGGCTGTGCCTGTAGGGTGGTGCACCAATATATCAATCAGCGTGAATCAATCTTCTCCAGTTGTTCTGTACCACCAGAATAATTTTGTTTTTTTAAATAAATTTAGCGTACCCAATTCATTTTTTTCCAATTAAGGGGCAGTTTAGCATGGCCAATCCAACTACCCTGCACATCTTTTGGGTTGTGGAGGCGAAACCCACGCAAACATGGGGAGAATGTGCAAACTCCACACGGACAGTGACCCAGACCCGGGATCAAACCTGGGACCTCGGTGCCGTGATGTCACAGTGCTAATCGCTGTGCCACCGTGCTGCCTCAAATAATTTCTACCCATTTCCTTATGTATTTGCACCCTGAGCTCTGAATCGGTTTGCTCATTATTTCTTTAACGTATTCTGTCACAACCCCATTCCAATGCATCTACTATCTTTTGTCAATTCTGGCCCACCGAGGTTTGTGGCCTTTCTTCTTTGGGAATTTATTGTACTCAACAGAGACGAGATAGAAATTTAAATTAGCTTACCAACTGGGTAATCATCATGCTTTGATTCATTGTATGTCCTTGTTTCACTATTTCTCACCGCAAAACCTTTGGTATGGTTTGAAAAACAATAATTCAATGCTGCTTCCCACCCAGTCATTCCTTGGTACGCAGCAGAAAGCAGGCTGCATTACCTTGCTTTAAATGCTAATGAGCTGTCAGTATATAGCCAATACCATGAGGTAATCAGGCTGTAATTGACTGAATGGTTTTTAACAGGAGCTTTGGGAGTTACAGTTATTGATTTGTTGGAATATTTCCGCATTTGTAGCTGCATGACCTGGAGAAATTGACCGGAAAGGTTGCAGAGGGCATTGGTTTGATCGACATCTACTTTGTGATTGTGGTAACTACTGCTATACATTTGTTTCACTTGACCATAACTTTGCGCTACTTATGTTCCTGTGCTTCACACTGATAAGAATTGTGCTTTTAGTGTTGGCATCGCCTTTTTTCAAGCTGATGTTTGAGATGCATTGATGTAGAGCTGGTACATTTCCCAAACTGTACGCAGTATTTCTCAAAATTCATAACCATTCTATATACGTTTGTGTGTGGTAAATTAAACAAATGCTGCCTCGTATCATTCCATTGCAAGAATAGAAGGAAGGCACTGCTATCTTTACATCATTTTTATTTCTATTTTTGATGACATTTTGTACCGATCAAGATCAATATATTTGGATGTTGAATCAATACACAACCATCCTCAGCTAACATGTCACTCACTGTTCAATAGCCTCCCAGCACTCAGTGTATAGAATTATACATTGGGAATGACCACTTGGGTGCAGTATTGAAGGGGTCCTGTTGCCTTCTGATCAATGGTTCATCATGAATGATCATGTTTGGTAAAGGAATTGGAACAGGATATAAAACAGGCAACAGTAAGCCGAGAAAAAATATGAAAAATATGTAATAATTAGCAAGAAAAGCAGATATGCCAGGAGCACACATCACCAAATTAGAAATTTCTGGTTCATTTCCGGTACCATCGTATACTATCTATCCCAACACTATATTGTCCTTTTTTTCTTTGACTGGATTGCTCACACATTGAAGATCTATGATTTTAAGTTTCTGATCATCCCTCACAAGAATTATGTTTTGGGAACTTTGAATCTGAATTTTGATTAAAGAGCTATTAGAAACTAGAGAATGCTGTAGGTATCTTACTTTCTGCAGAAGCTTTGAGTTTTCAGTCAATTAGTCTCATGCTAAATCTTTGGGCTCATTTGATGTAATTAATTCTATCAGTTTCTTATCATGTATTAGTTCTAGTTTCACTTACAACGCAGGTAACAAATGTTGTCCATTTTGACTTCACAAATTTCAACACATGATTTTAAAATTTGTAGATTTCAGATATGTGCAATCAAAATATGAAGTCCAAACAATGGAGAATCTCATTTCGATTTGAACAGCAACTGGTCAGCCCCAAACTAAAAAATGTATGGGAAAATAACAAATGCTGCTGAAAAGAAGCTCAGATATTCAATAATTATGTGGTATTTTAGTTGCTCTTGATGTAAAAGAGAAATTCTCTCCTTTTGGATGTAATTCTGTTGGGGTGAGTTTTGTAAAGACATATCAACAAACTGCCCACCAACACACTCTAAGGATGCAGGTTGTATATGCACCTTGGGGAAATTGTGAAAACTAGAGGACCTCACTCTCACAAATAGTAATACAGTAAACCTGTATTAATTAGTCTACCAATAACTGTCCTAATTGCTGAATAGCAGTTGCTATCACAAGATTTTATACTCATTTTCTAAGCACTGAATGTGAAGTGGTAACTGGAAATTCTGTCTGCTGGGGGGGATGGGTACACTTTCTTTAAATGCTTATTTGCAGTCAGCACTTAGCTAAACATTGGGTTTGTTGGATCCCATAATTCATATCATCACATTACATAATGTTCCATGGAAGTGAATGTTGTGACAGCTATTGATGATCCCTCCATGTGACATCAGTTGTTGCTCTCAGATATTTAACAAATATACCAAGGTGGATGAGACCTTTTATTTAAGGGACATGCCTGAGACAGCACATGAGAATGATATTTTGAGCCTTTTGTGGAATATTTCTTTGAAAGTCTCGACTGGTGTCATTGCTGTAGAAGAATACATTTTCCGTAAGAGCTAAGGCAAATTGAATTATTTTGCAGTTCTGAAGAAGGATACATTGGAGAATTAAGAGGCAAATCAAATATTATGAATAACAGGAGGTAGCAGTATCACTTTTCACCTTCATTCTTTTTGACTTAACAGTAAAATCTATAATACTGTTGGTCAATTCACAGTATAAAAGCTTATCCACAAGTTGACAATATATCATATCACATAAAAACTGGCCGAGCAGTCACAAGTGAGTCTAACTGGCAATTAATTCATTTGCACTGGACTTAATTATTTTTCCATGTGGAAAAATGAAAAAATAAAAATATATTGCGCATTGTGGCAGTCTTTATATAAAATTATATTTGCAGTGAGCACTTAGCTAGTGGTTGGGTCTTAGAATCCCTATAGTGCAGAAGGAGGCCATTAGAGTGCCCTCCTATCCAGGCATTGCCTTCTTTCAGACCCTTCCATCAGGCAGAAGGTACAGAAGTCTGAAGACCACACCTCCAGACATAGGAACAGCTTCTCCCCCACAGCTACAAGACTCCTCAATGACTCCCCCTCGGACTGATCTGTTCCCTGCAAGAACACTATTCATGATGCCCTATGCTGCTCTTGCTCATGTATTTGCTTTGTTTGCTTTGTTTGGCCCCTTGTTCCGCACTCTAACCAATCACTGTTTTGTCGATGTACCATTTGTCAATGTTCTCTGTTGCTTATTCTTGTGTCTACTATAGAACATTACAGCGCAGTACAGGTCCTTCGGCCCTCGATGTTGCACCGACCTAAAGCCCATCTACACTATTCCCTTATCATCCATATGTCTATCCAATGACCATTTGAATGCCCTTAGTGTTGGCGAGTCCACTACTGTTGCAGGCAGGGCATTCCACGCCCTTACTACTCTCTGAGTAAAGAACCTACCTCTGACATCTCTCTTATATCTATCTCCCCTC
Organism: Scyliorhinus torazame; assembly: GCF_047496885.1. Classification (NCBI taxonomy): domain Eukaryota; kingdom Metazoa; phylum Chordata; class Chondrichthyes; order Carcharhiniformes; family Scyliorhinidae; genus Scyliorhinus; species Scyliorhinus torazame. The sequence goes on along the minus strand of NC_092714.1, from coordinate 91,213,120 downwards.
AATTTAAAGCTATGTCCCCTCGTGCTAGACATCACCATCCGAGGAAAAAGGCTCTCACTGTCCACCCTATCCAATCCTCTGATCATCTTGTATGCCTCAATTAAGTCACCTCTTAACCTTTTTCTCTCTAACGAAAACAGCGTATGTACTGTGTACATTCCTCGGCCGCAGAAAAATACTTTTCACTGGACTTCAGTACATGTGACAATAAGTCAAATCAAATCAAATCTAGGCCATCAAATCTGCACTAACCCTTCGAAAGTGACCCTTTCTATGCCTAATCCCCCACCGTATCCCTGTAACCCTACCTAACCTTTGGACACTTAGGGGCAATTTAGCATTGCCAATCCACCTAACCTGTACATGTTTGGACTGTGCAAAGAAATTGGAACACGCAAAGGAAACTCACGCAGACATGGGGACAATGTGCAAACTCCACACAGACACTCACCTGAGTTTGGATTCAAACCCGGATCCCTGACAGTGTGAGGCAGCAGGGCTCACCACTGTGCCATTCCAATCTTGCCCGGCCTGATAATTTATGTCAATTAATGGTCCCTTCATGTGACAATAGTTGGTGCCCAAAATCATTTGAAGAAAAAGTACTTAAGTGCTTAAAGTGCGGGATTTTCTGGCCCCTCCATCCAGCGGAATCTTCCGGTCCTGCCGAAGGTGACCTCCCCCAGCAAGGTAGGTTCCGGTGGTGGGATTGGAGACACGCAAAACACCGTAGATGTCAATGGGATCGGAAGATCCCGCTGGCAGCCAATGCCAGAAAGCACATCCCAAGAGTGCTGGAAAATACCACTCAAGAGATCTTTCAGAAAAGGAACATACCCAATACAGTGCATAAGCATGAAATGTTGACGCTCTGATGGAATATGCCATTAAAAAACTTGGATGAAATTAGAGACAGGGACATAACAACAGTGTTGCTGTAAGGACATACACATTTGTTTCACTTGGATTGTTGTCATGAAAGCTATTAAGGAGGCTGGCCATCAGTATTGTTAATCCTTAGAGGCTGCAGGAAATACAAATATAGCACAGGTTGCTTGTAAATGGCCTAAATATACCATAGAAAATATTAGAAATTTGGTATGTGGAGGATTCAGGAAATTGGATGAGTTTCTGATGGAGGGGGGAAAGTACCAGGGCTGTGGAGTGGACAGGAATAGCTAAATTTCTCTTGCAAATGCTAGCTGTTTTTTGATGGGACAATGACTTCATATTGTGCCATGACAATTCCATGATTCATTCTTAGACTTGCATGAAACAATCTGTGGACCATCACTGCATCATTTTATCCAAAATATAATGGGTGAATTGGTCACATTTAGGGCATAAAACAGACAACATCAGATCAGTTGAGAGAAAGGAAAATTGGAGTGGGTATTTTATGGGGAGCTGATCATACATTGCCTCTTTACCTCCCTGCAAACAAAGTTGTGACAAATCTTACTCTAAAATTTACAACTTCAAGAGTTTTTGTTTTTTTACCAAAGGCACTGATCAGAGGTACCTGAGTGCAAGGGTGAAAAGACCGAGGGGAGGAGCAGTAACAGACAATGGAGTTTTCTGCCCCTGCCTGTGGCAGGATCATCGTGTGTGGATGGAAAATTTGATGGAGCAGCCAAAGGTTCACTGACCTTGGGAACTTCTACTCCTGCAGCGGACAGGACTGGAAATTCCCAACATGTGTCTGTAGAAGCAGATGAGGCAGTGGAATACAGTTAGCTAAGATAATACATTATGTTATTTTTAAATTAAAAGGATATGGACTTTGCTGGCTAGGCCAGCGTTTATTGCCCATCTATAATTGCCCTTGAGAAGATGGTGATGAGTTGCCTTCTTGAACCATGCAGTCCATGTGGTTTAGGTACACCCACAATGCTGTTAGGTAGGGAGTTGTACAATTTTAACGCAGCGACAGGGAGGGAATGCCAATATATAATTCCAAGCTAGCAGTTTGGGTGGCTTGGAGGGGAATTTCCAATTGACGGTCCGCTGCCCTCCACCTTCCAAATGGTGGTTGTCATTGAGCAGAGTTGAAAAGGGAGATGATAACTTTCTCCATTGTGATGATAACATGTGGCCACAAAATATTGCACATGCACTGGCGCAGAGACTACAGTAAATTAAATATCGCTAGGTTTTCGCAGCATTGATAGGTTTGTTAATAGTAGTAAAGTTTATTGGAATTGGTAAAAGGTTATTAGTATTGGCAAAGTTTACTACCAATATGTTTTGTGAGCAGGAACAAGGTTGTGACTTCGCAAACAGAAAAATGTCAGGGCTGTTCCAATCTTGAGCTTTTTCTATCCTATGTGAAGGAGAAACTCCAGGATATTCCCAGTGTCTTGAATAACTATATTGTGCAGAAAGTACCATCAGCTGCAGTAGCTTGAGCTCTGGGTTTTGGAGTTTGAGCAGCAGCTAGAGTCACTGCATCACAACCTTGATGTTGAGAGCTTTATAGATGTGACACTCTGCCACTTAAGATTATGAAGGGAGAGAGGGGATGGGAAACCACCCGACAGTCAAAAGGAAACAGGCAGGTAATACAACAATCAGCTGAAAGAAGCCCATTCCCCAACAAGTATCCAGTTCTGCCATTGCACCATGGGTGGCTCAACTGTACAGGGAAGTACAAGGATGACTGGAAGAGCAAAAGTGATAGATGATTTAATAGTTAGGTGAAGAGATAGGCATTTCTGAGGTGCAGATTTGAATCCAGGATAGTGTTGCCTCTCTTACGTCAGGGTGAAGAATGGCACTGAGCGGCTGAACAGCACCCTAAGGGGGAATGGTGAAAAGCAAGGAGTTGTGGTCCACGTTGGTACGAAGACATGGGTGGAATGAGTGATAATGGTTCTGCAGTCAGAATTTAGAGGGATAGGTAGGAAATTAGTAAGCAGGACATCAAAAGTAGTAATCTCCGGGTTACTCAGTACCACGCGTACATTAGTGTAGAAACAGGAGGATAAAGCAGATGATGTGCAGCTGGAAAGATAGTGCAGATAAAAGGGTGGTAAAAGGAGGAGTTGGGGAAATTAGAGACTAAAAAGAGGATTTATGCGTGGAGGCCGAGTGCATAGCTGAAATATTAAATGAATACATTGCATTTATCATAACAAAGACAGCAGGTGTTACCCAATGGTAAATGATGGCATAATGGTAATGACAGTGGACCAGGAATCTAGACACAGGCTCTGGGGACATGGGTTCAAATCCCACCTCAGCAATGGGTGGAACTTAAATTTGGTTAATAATTGTGGACCATGAAACTTTCATTGAATGTTGTTTAAAAAAAAAAAATCTGGTTCGCTAATACCCTTTAAATAAGTAAATCTGCTGTCCTTACCTGGACTGGTATGTGACTGCAGACCCAACAAACCTTTTTTCGACACTAAGGGGCAATTGAGGATGGCCAATCCACCTAACCTGTTCATCTTTGGACTGTGGGAAGAAAATGAAGAACCCGGAGGAAACCCATGTGGAGACAGGGAGAACGTGACAACTCCATACAGTCAGTCACCCAAGATTGGAATCAAACCGGGTTCCCTAGCGCTGTGAGACAGCAGTGCTAACCACTGTGCCACTGTGCTATCGACTGTGCCAACGTGCAGCCCGACCCCGAATTTGGGATTGCAGGAAAGAAGGAAATTGGAGAAATTAGAGTAATGAAGGACCTGATTTAATGGCTGCGTTGTGCTCACACGAGATCACGATGAGGCCGTTAGATCGTGGGAGAGGCCAAAATCAAGAAGCGCACTCGACGCTGGTCAGTTTGCAATCTAACCGACCCACCCCCATTGGCGAAATCAGCATCCCACCGTAGTGTGGCGAGAAACCAGTAATCAGCACTTAAGCACACAAGCTCAATCTCCATACAATTAACAGGAGAAAGCCCCTATCTAACGATCTCCCGTGATCTAATGCCTCCCCAGCAAGTGGTCACGCAGGCACCAATTTGTACTCCTTTTTAAAAATGTGAAGCTAGCGGAAGGGTTGCTACGGGAATCTGAGGAGTTGAGTAGCCATCTTCACTCCCAGGCAATGAGCCCAGGGACACTGGGGCTGCTGCCCCGGTGTACAGGCAGGTCGGGGGGCGGGGGATGTATATAAGCTCCCAGCTGCCAACCTCGATCGGGGTGGGCTGCCATCAGTGAGGGGTGGGGTGATTTCAGAGCAGGGGGTTGGCAATGGGGAGAGGAGCAATGGGGAATGGTGGGGGATTGGGATGGCAGGGGAAAAGATATCCAGGACCTCCATGTTCAGGGAGATGGCGTGTGGGCTTGGTCCGCATTGCAGAAGGGAATACCAGAGACATCATGTGAAATGAAATTAAAATCGCTTATTGTCACAAGTAGGCTCCAAATGAAGTTACTGTGAAAAGCCCCTAGTCGCCACATTCTGGCACCTGTTCGGGGAGGCTGGTACGGGAATTGAACCGTGCTGCTGGCCTGCCTTGGTCTACTTTCAAAGCCAGCGACTTAGCCCTGTGCTATTGGTTGAGGTCAATGATTTCTAATAATTTACACATGTGTCCCTGTCTGCCCCAACCTCCCAATGGTGCCACCCCACTCTTCCCACCCCACCCAGACCCTCTCCCCCCCCCCCCACCCCACCCCCACCATGCCCTCTCAGTGATCCCCGACCTGATTAGCCCCTCCGTGCTGCACCACTGTGTCTCGGTGTGTCCTCAGGATGCACATCAGAGGTGGAGGCAGCCTGTTGCCTAACATGTCCCATGGCATTCAATGCCCCTGGCAGGAGTCCTCTGGGGCGAGAGGGCCTGGGCATACGTGCTGGCAGCACATACACTGTCGTGCCACCCTGACTCAGATGTGTCATTGTCAGTGGGGTGGGTCTCGGGGAACAGGTAGCCACCATCGCCACCGCGTTGTGTGGCTCCAGGTTAACAGCCAGTGCCCCCTCCTTCCTGTGTGTGCCCAAATGGCCTCTGGCACTTTCTTCTGCAATGCGGTCTGAGCACCAATCTCATGCCCCATCTCCCTGGACATGGATGTCCTGGATACCTTTTCTTCCTGCAACCCCAGTACCCCGCCATTCCCCATTGCGCCCCAGCTGCCCTGTGTCATCTGGCTCTGCCAGTCCTGGCAGCTACCCAATGTCTGCTCCACAGTATCAATGCCCTCGGTGATGCTTCCCAGTGACTGGGACACACTCTGGAGTGCCCCGGCAATGCCCACCTACAACTGAGACATGTCCCCCAGTGACTGCAACATGCTATGCAGTGCCTCAGCTATGCCCACTTGAGACTGAGACATGGCCCATGGTGCCTCAGCTATGACCACATGGGACTGTGAGACCTCCCCTAGCGACCAGTTCATGTTCTGGAGGGCCTCGGCAATGCCCAGCTCAGACTGGGGCATGCTCCGCAGCATCTTATCAATGGCCACCTGGGGGAACCATGGAGTTGCAATGGTTAGCACTGCTACCTCACGGCTGCGAGGACCCGGGTTCGATCCTGGCCTTGGGTCACTGGCCATGTGGAGTTTGCACATTCCTCCCGTGTCTGCATGGTTCTCGCCCCCACAATCCAATAAGAGGTGCAGGACAGGTGAATTGGCCACACTAACTTGCCCCTTAATTGGAAAAAAAAGAGTTGGGTACTCTAAATTTTAAAAAAATCAAGGTCCACCTGGTACTGGGTCACGTCCCCCAACGACTGGGACACGCTGTCGAGATGCTCAGCTATGTTCGGCACCGACTGAGCCGTGTCTTGGACACACCACTCATTCTGCCGACACGTGCACCAGGTACACTGCGGTCGCCATCCTAGCAGTGTTGGCCTCGGTGCCACGCATTGTCGGCGCCATCTCCTGTGCACGTAGTCTTTGGGATTCCTCCAATTGGTTATAGACCTGCTGGAGGATTGCTGACATTTCCCCCTGAATCTCACGGCTGCACCTTAGTGTCTACATCAGCTCCGGGTACATCTGGTCCAGAGGCAGAGCATTTGACTGGGACGCAGATGGGTCTTAGGATCCAGCAGACCTCTGAATTCTGTCTCGCCTGGGAAATTCCTGCCTCCACCTGATGTCCATCAGCAACTGTGTGGTGCTCACCAGAATGTGCCCCAGGAGCTTGTCCACTATCATTGCCCATTGAGGTATGCGTGTCACTGCACCGTTGGAGTGTAAGGATGACAGTTGTGACGCATCGATGATGGCATCCTCGGAGCTCTCCTCCAAGGTGTTCTCATGGGAGGTGTCCGGGGGCGGGGGGGCGGGGGGGGGGGGGGGGGGGATTTCAGAGCAGGGGGTTGGCAGTACATAAATCAGAATACAGGAGGGAGATACAGAATGACGAGTCAGAATACAGAGGGGGAGATAGAGAACCTAGTGGAGTGGTGCAACAACAACAATCTATCCCTCAATAGCCAGCAAAACTAAAGAGCTGGTCATTGACTTCAGGAAGCAAAATACTGCACACACCCCTGTCTGCATCAACAGGGCTGAGCTGGAGGTGGTTGACAGCTTACAATTCCTAGGTGTGCACATCTTCAAAAATCTGTGCTGGTCCACCCATGTTGGCGCTACCACCAAGGAAGCACAACAGTGCCTATACTTCCTCAGGAAACTAAGAAAGGTTTGGCATGTCCACACTGACTCTTTCCAACATTTACAGATGCACCATAGAAAGCATCCTATATAAAAGCAAATTACTGCGGATGCTGGAATCTGAAACCAAAGAGAAAATGCTGGAAAATTTCAGCAGGTCTGGCAGCATCTGTAGGATGAGAAAAGAGCTAATGTTTTGAATCCAGATGGCCCTTTGTCAAAGCATCATATCTGACTGCATCATAGCCTGGTATGGCAACTGCCCAAGGCCACAAGAAACGTCAGAGAGTCGTGATCACCTCCCAGTCCATCACACAAACCCGCCTCCCATCCATTGACTCTATCTACATCTCTCACTGCCTTGGGAAAGCCGGCAGTATAATTAAAGACCCCTCCCACCTGGCTTACTCACTCTTCCAATTTCTTCCATCGGGCAGGAGATATAAAAGTCTGAGAACACGCATGAACAGATTCAAAAACACTTCTTCCCCGCTGTTACCAGACTCCTAAATGACCCTCTTATGGACTGACCTGATTAAAACTACACTCCTGTATGCTTCACCCGATGCTGGTGTCTATGTATTTCCATTGTGTATCTTGTGTTGCCCTATTATGTATTTTCTTTTTCTTTTCTTTTCATGTACTAAATGATCTGTTGAGCTGCTCTCAGAAAATACTTTTCACGGTACACGTGACAATAAACAAACATAAACAAATCCAAATCCAAAAATGGGGTGAGGTGGGAGCAATGAGGAGGAGAGCAATGGGGGGAGGGGGGAGCAAAGGTGCTGACATGGGGTGCATGTGGACAGTATTTCAGAGCTGCAAGGGATAGTTGGTAATGGGGTTTTAAATCTTGGTTCTGGGTCACAAACAGGATGACAATTTTTGCATGGCTTTTTTGTCCAGCCAGGACAGTACCAGTGCTGTGAGAATGGCATGTGTTTTTTTCATTAATTTTAATTATTTCTGAAATAGATGATGGGCAGAAATGTACTTTTGACTTCCCACTGAAAACTTTGATCAGGCAGGTGCAAGAGAGGTTTGGTGGGCATTTTACTGGATCCAATGGAGCATCACTGATTAAAAGGGGTTGTGCGAGTCTGATGAAATTGATGCTGTCAAAATTATTTGCAATGAAATAAAATTTGAACTAAGTTGCTCAGCTTATTTTTCAGCTTATTTTTAGGAATGATTTTAAAATGATTGTGTGCCATGTCGCTTTGAAGTTTAATGGAAATGTGGCCTTGTAAAGTGTCAGCAGGATGCTGCATCTGAAATAGAAGGGGGAAGTATACCACAAAGTGATTGTATGCTTTGCATATGTAATTATTTTTTTATTGCTGTGCTGGAACATGAAAAAATATGGTCAACAGTGTTGATTCAGGAGATACGTTTGGATGACTTCAACACTGGCACACAAGCTGTGTGTTCATTTTTTGACAGATTTCAATCAGTTTTCACGTATGCCTGCATTCTGAACATCACTGAGCAAAGATGATTTGAGCAGCCAGAATTCCTCAATTCTAAATCCAACCGCAGTCATGTTTAGTATTTTAAGGATTATTTGAGCTGCAGAGCCTGGGATTTTGTTGAAGACCCTGAGATTGATTTGCTCCCTTCCCTGCAACCTCCAGTATGGGATTGAAAACACAGAACGCATGAAAGGATTTGCTAAGATTAACCATGCAAACATAATAAACATGGGCAGCCTGCTTTTGAGTGTTGGCAGGAAGGTAGCATGAAAGAAATGGTAATAGCTGTTGTTATGACCAAGTGAGGAGAGATAGACTAGGGGTGGGATTCTCCAACCCCCCACCGGGTCGGAGAATCGCCGGGGGACGGTGTGAGTCCCGCCCTGCCGCTCCCGTCGCCGGCTGCTGAATTCTCTGGTGCCGGTTTTCGGGCGGGGGCCGGGATCACACCGCGCTGGTCGGGGGCCGTTGGCAAGGGCCGCCCGGCAATTCTCCGGGCCCCGATGGGCCGAGCGGCCACCCGTTTTCGGCCAGTCCTGCCAGCATGAAATGGATATGGTTCATCACGGCGGTACCTGACTATAAGGCCATCTACCGGAATCCCAGGGGGGCGCAGGAGGATCTGGCCCCGGGGGGGGCCACAGTGGCCTGGCCTGCGATTGTGGCCCACCGATCTGTGGACGGGCCTGTGCCATGGGGGCACTCTTTCCCTCCGCACCGGCCTTTGTAGAGCTCTGCCATGTCTGGCGCGGAGAAGAAACCCCCTGCGCATGGGCAGGAAACATGCCGGCAGTTCTGCGCATGCGCCAGGACACGCCGGCGGTTCTGCGCATGCGCCAACTCGCGCCGGCCCACGACGGCTCTTCGTCTCCGGTTGGCACGGCGCCAACCCCTCTGGCAGTGGCCTCGCCCCCGGACGTGCGGAGGATTCCGCAACTTCCGGGCGCCCCGACGCCGGAGTGGTTCGCGCGCTATTGCCGCTGCTGTCGGGCCATCCGGCCAGTTGGGGGAGAATCCCGCCCTAGGTTTCCCACTTTTCCCACTCCACATTTGGTTATAGCAAAGGGTTTACCGAGTAACAAATGTTAATCTTTGCCAAGTTAAAGTGCAGGTGAAAAAAAGTGAAGACAATAAAGATTCACTGACATAGACATCGAATTTACAGTGCAGAAGGAGGCCATTTCGGCCCATCGAGTCTGCACCGGCCCTTGGAAAGAGCACCCAAACCTCCACCATATCCCATAACCCAGTAACCCTGCCTAACCTTTTTGGACATTAAGGGCAATTTACTGTGGCCAATCCACCTAACCCGCACATTTTTTGACTGCGGGAGGAAACCGGAGCACCCAGAGGAAACCCACGCAGACACAGGGAGAACATGCAGACTCTGCACAGACAGTGACCCAAGCCGGGACTCGAACCTGGGACCCTGGAACTGTAAACCACTGTGCTACCGTATTGGTGATTGTATATGGGGTGTTTGTTCTTTAGCTGAGGCAGTTGGTTTAAGTCGTGGCTGTATATGTCCATTTTTCCTGGAGACACTGTTGTCGAGATTCAATGGCTTTCAGTAGAGAGTCTCTGTCTGCTTTCGTAAGTCAACATTTGTTAAAAATAGGGTTGCAAGCGTCGATGTAATATTATATACAGAGAGGGAGGTGAGAGACGGCAAGTAACAAGAATATCTGCCAAATCACAAATTCATGAATCCTCTTTCAATAGTTATCACATGACTTCTTGCTATGTCACTTGTCTTTTCTAAAAGGAAGTTGATCAGTTTATGTCTGACATACTCCTCTTAGCCATTGTGATAACTGAGATTATTTTTTAATATTCCAGCACTTCACCTCTGAACGGTGCTTTCTTCCGTTTGAATGATATTCTTTTCACACCTCCAGAGAGGTAACTGTGTGACAGAGCCTCCATCAGTACTCCGTCTCCATGCCATAAAATGTGACTCTTCATATGCAAGTTAGCAGTTATTTTAAGTCCCATTCAAGTTTAATATGTGCAATCACACAAATTCCATAGTGCACATTTTTGTGACACAGTGACCATCTATTGATTTTAAAGCACGCAATATTGAGTGGTGGCATCGAAGGAGAACTGTTGTATATCTGTGAATGCAACAACAATAGTTAAAGGAATCTCACAAGATTTCAAGTGTTCAGGCAGCACGGTGGCACAGTGGGTTAGCCCTGCTGCCTCACGGCGCTGAAGTCCCAGGTTTGATCCCGGCTCTGGGTCACTGTCCGTGTGGAGTTTGCACATACTCCCCGTGTTTGCGTGTGTTTCGCCCCACAACCCAAAAAAGATGTGCAGGCTCGGTGGATTGACCACGCTAAATTGCCCCTTAATATGAAAAAAATAATTGGGTACTCTAAATTATATTAAAAAAAGGATTTCAAGTGTACAGATTTTCACTGACTAACTAAAAACACCATTAGCTAAACATTACCAGAAAGCATCTAATCCACTAACTGCAAAATAAATAGCTCTTATAGTCTCTTAAATAGTCTCAGTGCAACTGACAACCCCACAACATCGCAGCCAATCACCAGTGAGAGCACAGGCACTATAAAGTCAGGGGACAACAGAGTTCACGCTCATTCTAGCAGCAGCCAGCTCAGAGCACAGAGCTCACAGCCTGCCTCTCAGACATTCACCATGTGCTGAGTGCCTCACCTAGATAGTGATAGGACAGGGTCCACAGATAAGCTGGTAGTGCACGTACCCAAGCTTACAGTATGTTATTACAGCTGAGTTGTTAATAAAATAGAGTAACACCATCTCCAGCCGTGTTGACCTGTTTGTAGACCAGAACACCCAACACGACATGGTTCCAGGAGTGGACGCATACTAGCCCCTGTGAGACCTACCTGCAACTTATCAGCAATCCGTCATCCTGCAGCATGGAGAACATCAACCCGCCGCCGCCGCTACGCATCGCTGGCAATCTCGGGGTGAATTCGAAGCTTTTTAAACAGCGCTTCCAGCTCTTTCTAGAGGCCACAGACAGGGAGAATGCATCGGACACCAAGAAGATTGCCCTTCTTCTCTCCACAGCAGGGCAACACACCATCCACATCTTTAACTCCCTTACATTCGCAGACGGCGAGGACAAAACCAAATACAAGACGGTGCTCCTAAAATTTGATGAACACTTCAGCGTTGAAGTTAATGAAAGCTTCGAAAGGTACCTGTTCCAGCAGCGCCTACAGGGTAAGAATGAGCCTTTCCAGTCTTATTTAACGCACCTCCGCATCCTCGCGCAGTCCTGCGGCTATGGGCCCACCTCTGACTCCATGATAAGCGACCAGATAGTTTTCGGGTCATGTCGGCCACCTTGCGCCAGCAGCACCTTAAAATCAAGCAACTCACCCTAGCGACGGCCATCGAGACCTGCATCCTGCATGAGAACGCCACCAGCCGGTACTCACACATCCAGGTGGCTGAAACGGCGCGGCAGGGGCCCCACGAGGCGGAGCGGGTCCAGACAATCGAGTACCTCCCGGCCCGCGGCCCGGAGGAGGGCGGCCGTTTCGCACGGTTTCCAAGGCCTCCCTCGCTTGTACGCGGCAAAAGAGGGGACGTTGACGTGGAGGAACGCAGTGCGCAGTATGCAAGACCGCACCGCGCATGCGCGGTGGCGCAACGAACGCACTGACGTCATGATGTGCGGCAACTATTGATCCGCCCATTTAAAGTGGCAATGTCCGTCCAAAGCGCGACAATGCCTACGCTGTGGCAGGCTTGGCTACTATGCTGCCTGCTGTCGGGCACCTCAGCCTGCCAACTCGCAACAGTTTAACCAGCCTCGCAGAAATGTTCGGGCAATTCTACCCATGTTCACCGAGTCCGATCCTGACATCATACAGACCAGTGACACTGAGGACAGGGAGCGTTTCCGCATTGCTGTCATCAACAAGAATAAGCTGTCCCCGAGTCGAACACACCAGCCGCTGTCGGTGCACAGCATTGATCCGGACGACGAGTGGTGTGCCACCCTGACGGTCAACCGATCCCAGATCACATTCCGCCTGGACACGGGTGCTTCCGCGAATCTCCTCGCATGGTCAGCCCTTCAAATCCTGAGGGTCAAGCCAGCAATTCTTCCATCCATCTGTCAACTGGTCGACTATAATGGCAACGTCATCCCCGCCACGGGGTCGTGCCAACTCGAAGTGACGCACAACTCGCGTAAAGCCATCCTACCCTTCGAGATCGTGGACTTTTTAAAGGACTCTCTGCTAGGCACACAGGCGTGCAAACTCCTCCACCTCTTTCAGCGAGTACACTCTCTCTCTCCAGAAGGCACGTCTGACTTCCAAGATGCGGAATTCAGGGCGCAACTAAACTCAATCCTCTCTCACAACCAGGATGCTTTCGTGGGCATGGGTACACTGCCCTACACATACAAAATCCTGCTCAAACAGGATGCCACCCCGGTAGTTCATGCACCTCGCAGAGTCCCAGCACCCCTCAAAGACTGCCGCAAGCAGCAGCTGCAGGACCTTCAGGACTAAGGAGTGCTTTCCCGGGTGACGGAGCCAACTGCATGGGTCAGCTCCATGGTGTGCGTCAAGAAGCCTTCCGGCGAGCTCCGGATCTGTATTGACCCGAAACACTTAAATCGCAATATAATGAGGGAACATTACCCTATACCCAAACGTGAGGAGATCACGTGCGAGATGGCTCGGGCAAAAATATTTACCAAGCTTAATGCCTCAAAGGGCTTCTGGCAGATTCAATTGGATCAGTCCAGCAGGAAGCTGTGTACCTTCAACACTCCATTTGGCAGATACTGCTACAATAGGATTCCATTTGGAATCATATCGGCCTCTGAAGTTTTCCATCGCATCATGGAACAGATGATGGAAGGCATCGAAGGCGTGCGCGTCTTTGTGGACGATATCATTATTTGATCTACCACACCGCAGGAGCATATCAATCGCCTCCAACGCGTCTTTCAATGGATACGGGACCAGGGCCTGCACCTTAACAAAGCTAAATGTTCTTTTGGCCAAACCGAGCTCAAGTTCTTGCGGGACCACATCTCCCGGTTGGGTGTGCGGCTGGATGCCGACAAGGTGGCAGCCATCACGGCTATGCAGAAGCCGATAGACGCTTCCAAGGAATGGTCAACTTCCTGGGAAAATTCAGCCCTAACCTCGCTTCCCACACCACAGCTCTCCGGCACCTTGTCAGGAAGACAACTGAATTCCAGTGGCTTCCCACCCACCAGCGTGAATGGGAGGAGCTCAAAGTCAAGCTTACCACCGCCCCGGTACTGGCGTTCTTCGATCCTGCATGGGGGACGAAAATCTCGACTGACGCCAGCCAAACCGGCATTGGGCGGTCCTCCTGCAACGAGATGCCGCCTCAATATGGGCCCCTGTCGCCTCTGCATCACGTGCCATGACCCCCACAGAGTAGCGCTATGCGCAAAGTTCACTGTGGAGACCGACCATCGCCCGCTGGTTGGCATCATCCAAAAGGACCTTAATGACATGACCCCTCGCCTCCAGCGCATTCTGCTCAAACTCTGGAGGTACGACTTCCAACTTGTATGCACCCCGGGTAAGGACCTGATCATAGCAGACGCTCTGTCCAGGGCAGTCGACACTCCATCAGACCCAGAGAGGTTCGTTGGCCAAGTCGACGCACATCACACATGTAGCCTTCACTTCTGCCAATCTGCCGGCCACTGACGAATGCCTTGCCCACTTTCGCCGTGAGACTGCGTCTGACCCCCTTCTGCAACGTGTGATGCGCCACATGACGGACGGGTGGCTCAAGGGACAATGCCCACAATTTTACAACATTCGGGACGACTTGGCAGTCGTGGATGGTGTCCTCCTGAAGCTGGACCACATTGTGATCCCACATTTGCATGAAGGCCATCTCGGTGTTGAGAAGTGCCGACGGAGGGCCCGAGAGGCTGTATACTGGCCGGGAATAAATGGAGACATTGCCAACACTGTGCTTAATTGCCCCACCTGTCAGCGGTTCCAGCCGGCACAACCACGTGAGACCCTTCAGTCCCATGAGTTGGTCACGTCCCCCTGGTCGAACTGGCCGTGGACCTGTTCCATGCGCTCGGCAGGGACTACATCATCATCATCGACTACTTTTCCAGCTATCCTGAGGTCATACGCCTGCACGACACCACGTCATCGGCTGTTATCCGGGCCTGTAAGGAACCCTTTGCTCGCCATGGTATTCCGCTCACCGTGATGTCAGACAATGGGCCCTGCTTCGCGAGTCAGGAATGGTCTTCCTTCGCTAGTGCACACAACTTTGCACACGTGACGTCCAGTCCCCTGCACCCTCAGTCAAATGGCAAAGCAGAGAAGGGCGTCCACATTGTAAAAAGGCTCCTCTGCAAGGCTGCTGATGCAGGATCTGACTTCTGCCTTGCCTTGCTGGCCTATCGCCGGCCCAACTGCTTATGGGTCGCACCCTCAGGACCACTGTGCCGTCCATTCACGTTCCAGACCTCGACCATGATCCGGTACTTTGGCGGATGCAACAAGAGCGTGAGCAACACAAGGCGGCTCATGATGCTCGGGCGACTGATCGTCCTGCCCTGGTGCCTGGAGGTCATGTCCGCATACATCTTCCAGAGGGTGGCTGGTCGGCAACCGCTGAGGTTCTTAGACAGGTGGCTCCCTGCTTGTTTCTGGTTCGTTTGCCTGATGGCTCCATTTGCCACCGCAATCGTCTGGTTCCATGCTCGCTACAAAATTCTGCAACGGTGCCACGCCCTCCTGTTGTCCCTGACATGGACTTTGTTGAGCTTCCGGGTACCCTGCCTCCTCCTCACTCGACCGTGGCCCAGCACATTCCTCAGCCGGTGGATCCTGAACCACCCTTGCGGCGGTCAACCCGAATTCGTCACCCACCCCTAAGACTTGATTTATAAATCTTGCTCCATTGGACTCACTGACTTGTTCTGCCGTACTGTTTAAGAGTTTTTCATCGTTTGTTAATAGCATTTGTTTCGTTCTTGGTGTAACATAATTTTCCTCTGCACCTGGCACCTTCCCGTGTATATAGCATAGCCACAGGTACATATTGATGTAAATAACGCACACACATAATCAGACACATTCACTACACTTTATTTATTCTCATGTAGGCACATATTCTTTGCGAAAAGGGGGGATGTCATGATATACATCAGCATATCATGGTGCAATCACACACACACTGACACACTGATGGACATACAGTAGGACCAATCAGCATACACAACATCGCAGCCAATCACCAGTGAGAGCGCACGCACTATAAAGACAGGGGACACCAGAGTTCACGCTCATTCTAGCAGCAACCAGCTTAGAGCACAGAGCTCACAGCCTGCATCTCAGACATTCACCATGTGCTGAGTGCCTCACCTAGATAGTAATAGGACAGGGTCCACAGATAAACTGGTAATGCACGTACCCAAGCTTACAGTATGTTATTACAGTTGAGTTGTTAATAAAATAGAGTTACACCATCTCCAGCCGTGTTGACCTGTTTATAGACCAGAACACCCAACACGACAAAAATTAAAGTCTTTAACAATCAACAGCCACTCCCAGTTTCCAATGAGTTCTTGTCTACCCATCTGAATGCCATCCAACCCTGCCTTACTCCCTTGAAACATGTTACAGCTGGATTCCCTCTGGCTTGGTTGTTTTTGTGTATTATGCTGTGCCTTATTCCGCTAACAGTCTGTGTCCCCGCCCCTTGCCGAATTAGTTTAAACCCTTCCCAATAGCACTGACACACATGCCGGCAAGGATGTTAGTCCTGTTTGGTTCAGATGTAGATCATCCCTTTTGTACAGGTCCCATCTTCTCAGAAACGGTCCCAATGATCCAGGAAATCTAAAATCCTCCCTCCTGCACCACTTTAATCCACGCATTCATCTGTGCTGTTCTCCTATTTCTGTATTGTTGCTAACTTTTAGTGGCTATAAATATGGCCAGTAAATGTTGCTTGTTGTGTCTTTACTTAATTTGCTCTGTTTCTATAACCTTTGCTCTAGAGTCACCAGGTATCTTTATGATACCACCGCGAGGTTCAAGTTCAAGTGCTGATCAATAACTCAATACACCAGTTAGTACGTTTCAAATCAAAACACATTTATTATACACAGTTAATCACTACTCATGCATAAAACTCTACTTACTAGACTATCTCTAACACTAAAAGGCCTATACTTAGCTTTGGAACTGGCTCACCAGGTCAGGGGAACAATCTTTTGATTCTGAGTCTGCAGGCTTCAAAGCTGGTATAGACTGGTAGCTAGGAGTGCCTATCTCGTAGCCTGCATTGACTGGAGACTTACTTGGTTGGTGCAGCTACTAGGCAGGTCACTGTCAAGGGTTGTTTCGAGCGGCTGAGAGACCCTGCCAAGAAGGACAAATTGAACTTGGGGACTCTATTTTGTAGTCCCCAGAGGCTTCGCGCCATTCGGGGCGGACCCCGTACCTGGTTCCAAGTGTTTGGACTATGTTCTGATCACTTGGATCGATTTCTCCGATACTGGAGCTGTTCTCTGATCGCTGGGCGGTTCCTAAGTGTCCGTTGGCCTTCCTTTGTCTTGGCTTCTGCTGGCGCAGAGGAGTCTGGCTTGGCTTTGTTTACTTCACTGTTTCCAATTGTTCCCGGGGATCGCTCATCGATATGTAGATGGTTGTTAGTTTCAGTACTGTCTGGGTTCCTGCAAGTTCTAATACACAGGAAACTTTGCACCTGCTTGTTTTTCCTGCGTTTGACTGAATGTCCCTGCATTCTTAGCGGATCTCCATTTTAAAGCCGGGAAGTGGCCAACCCAGGTGGCTACACTCCCTTCTTGTGATCCCTGACGCGAAGCATGAAGGATCACATAACTGCGTCGTCTTCACTCCCTGACCCAGCGAGCACTCTTCCATGGCCTCTACACTGACCATAACTATGCAAGAAATTATTAACTGACAATTCTAAGTGGCGCTATGTTGCAACAGGGACATGCAGTACAACATATTTAAAAAACGGTACCTCTATCTTCCATAACCAACACTCACTTAAACATCCAATCATACTAACTTCCTAACAATACAAAAATAATGGCAGCATTCACGTCTTCCTCTGGCGGTCAAGCACAGAGTTGTACAATCTTTCATTTGCAAATGAGACATCTTTCTTTATTTACAAATGACGCAAAACAAATGTCCTTTATTGTAGATCAAGGGGTTCGGGGGCCTGGTGAAAACCGAAAACAGGGTATCTCATCCTGTATACCGGGGTGCGAGAGCGATAGGCTCTCCTTCGCCATTTTCTCATGCGGATAGTCTGCACGATGCTGCAGAATATCGCCAATGCTAAAAGGGATTTAATTACGTATGAAAGGGAGTACCACATTCTAAGCCTATCACACCATGATGGTGTGTTGTTACTTGTCACTGGGCCCTGGGTGCTATGAGGAAGTGAATCATTGACGGCCGGGGGTGGGGGGGGGGGGGGGGGGGGGGGGGTCAGGGGGTTCGTGGTCGCACGTAACCGAATACAAATTATAGTGATAACGAAAAACACGTATAATGTCTTCATTGTTCTCTTCTTTCTTCTCTTCTCTTCCTTTTCGTCTCTTCTCTCTTCCTGGAGCTTCTGGAATTCTGTTACTATCTTGTTTAGTATCTTGTACGTTAGCATGTCTGTCTTTTGGTGCCAATTTCCCTTTATAATTGGTCACCAAGTGTGACCCCCTCATTTTTATTTTTAAACCGAATATTTGGACTAAATATCTAAGAAAATACTGGCGTACTGCGAGCCATCTCGCAGCCTGTGTGATTTACCATCCCAGTGTTTGAGGATGTAAATAGCATGGAAGCAACCATAGGTTGCCAAAACCAAACAAAAGAATTTTGAACGTAACAAGCCAAAATGGGGTGCTTATGGGCCGCGGTGGGTAAGATTTGGATGGAATCCCCGGGTAGGACGGTGATCAATGCCGTATGTGCTCTACCCGAGCGTAGCTGGCCAGAGGGGGTTCCTCAGGCAAGGCGGAGACCAATGCCGTTTCGCCACTGCCTGAGCAACCGTCAAGATGGGTCAGAATGTGGTCGTTGTGGGTGGCTGCCTCTCGAATTAGGAGAGCAACTATGAGTCGGGTTCTGTCAACAGACTAGTTCCTCTGAACTATTGTCTGGGACAAACTTGTACCTTTCACAATTTTCTGTCGACAGACTAGTAGCTCTGAACTATTGTCTGGGACAAACTTGTTCCATTAACAGCCGGGGGGCGTTAAAGGAGTGGTGACATGGGGCCGTGAAACTTTCGAGTTGACACACAACACTTAACGATAACACTAACGAACAAACATTCAACCAACATGGTGCAGGTTCCATCAGAAAGGACACCGTATCTCTCCATCGGTTCCTTTTTTCTCCATCATCTGGACACCTCAGTTATCAGTTGCGAACAGGGCTGCAAAGGGGTTCTCATTTTGGGAGTCAGACTCATTGTCATCATCTTCTCCCGGATGCCATACTCTTTAATTATTGAGGGTTGCTAAAGCTGCATGGTGTGACTCAGGGTTCATCTCGTCGTTTCGGACGAGCCTGTACGAATTGTCATGGTGCCAAATAGTCTAATTCTGTGGAGATGGAGTTGGGGCCGTCATCGTAGGGCGGTGGTCTTTGGTGAGGTTTGTTAAGGAGTGTGATCAGGAAGGTATCACTCGAATCGTGTTCAGATTCGTTGGGTGTGGGGCCTGTTGCCTGGGTATAGTAGGGAGGCGTGCTGTGGCTATTGTCTGTGTCACAGTCGCTGTCGCAGATGCTGCTGTCTGTGGGCGTTCCGGGGAGGAGTCTAGAGTTCAGGGGGTGGAGTTGAGGTCGAGTCAGTGGATGGGGTGGACGTGTTGGGGGAGGGTAGGGATACGTTGGCTGTGGGAGGGGCGTGGTCTGCTGCGTCGAGCATGACGTGGTGTGGGTGGTTAGACTGCGAGCCATATGCCTTGAGCTGGTTAATATGAAACCATGCGATCTTCCCGTTGGGGTACTTAATTTTATAAACGGAGGGGCTTACTTTGTCCGCAACCGAGTACGGACCCGAATACTTCGGTGACAGGAATGTGCTGGGGTTGTAAATGGAGAGCATGACCTGCTATCCTACATCAAACTCAGTCGCATGCACTGTCTTGTTGAAACAGGCCTTGCTCTGTTTCTTCCTGGTGCCTAATTTTACTGCGGCTGCTAGCTGAGCCGTTTTTACATTCTCTATTAATTGTTTCACTGCGTTCTTGTGTGTGAGGGCCGTCACTTAGGGGCTGGTCAAGTCAAGTCCCAATAAAAATTCTGTGCCTTTCATGGGGCATCCGGTCATGAGAGTGTATGGGGTGTATCCTGTGGATGTCAAAACAGTGTTAGGCAAAAACATTAGTGCAAAAGGGAGGACTGAATCCCAAGTAGTGCTGTTTTGTTGGACCATTTTCCTGAGGGTTGCTTTTAGGGTCCGATTCATTCGCTCCACGATACCACTTGACTGGGGGTGGTATGCGATGTGGAATTTTTGGGTAATGCCAACTATCGTGAGGACGTTCTTCATGACAAGTCCCGTCAAATGGGAACCTTGGTCGGATTCAATGCTACGGGGGAATCCCCATCTCATAAAGATGTGGCGGGTTAAAATCTTAGCTGTAGTCTTTGCCGTGTTTGTTCTAGATGGGAATGCTTCTACCCATTTTGTAAACGTATCTATGTCAACTAACACATACTTGTGACCATTCCTGCAAGGGGGCAATGGTCCTATAAAATCAATCTGGAGGTTAGTCCAGGGGCCATTAACGGGGCAGGTGTGGCTAAGCTGAGCTTTCTTTGCATATCTGTCTGGATTGTTTTGGGCACAGATAAGGCAATTTTCAACATAGTGTGTGACGTCTTCCTTTAAATTCGGCCACCAACAGAGTTGCCTGCGGTGGGCTGTAGTGGGGTCAATTCCCTGATGTCCATGACTATCATGGAACAAACAAATAAGCTGATTCCTGTCCTGTTCAGGAACCACATAAAGGGTGTCTTTTAGGATCACACCGTCATGCGTGGTCAGTGCATTTTTAAACCTATCGTATGGGGCTGGAAAGTTTCCTTTTAATATCTCCCTGAGATTACTATCTTGCTTCTGGGCCTGCACTAAATCTTCAATATTTGTCTGTGAGACCTGAACTGCATTCACTGGGGCGCTTTCGGGGGAGTTCCAAAAATGCCAATGTCTGGAACCTGCTTTAACCAGTGCATCAGCTTTTACATTTCCAAGTGGGGAGGAATGGTGGTGACTTCGTACTTTGACAATACCAAATATCCTGTCCTGGGCTTTGTCAAAAATGTGCCAGAGCAATGGGGCTTAAGGGAGGGGTTTTCCGTCTGCGGGAACAAATCCTCTTGCTTTTCACCGGGGTAGGAATTCTGTAAGGCTGTTACAGACATAGAGGCTGTCCGACTATATGTCTGCTGGGCTGGGAAAGGAATCTGGGTGATCAACAATATATGCAATGGCTGCTAGTTCTGCCGCCTGTGCGCCTAAGTGCCCTGGTAGTTTTAACAAGATTTCTTCCAGGGCGCATCCCTGCGCGTCCTCAACATAGATGCCGCATCCTGTAATGCGCTTCCCGTTTAGTATAGTGGAAGAACCATCCACATATATTCTCAAGGGTGCACCCATGTCTGTGTGCTGGGGTCTCTGGGGTGAACTACCTATCTTTTTTTGGGGGGTGTTTTCGCGATAAAGGGGCCTGTGTTGTGGTGCGGTGAGATGATTTCACATTCGTGGGGGGTGCCTGGGTACTGAAGGTTGTCGGCTCGGAAAGTGTGGGTCTTGGTCCTTTTAACAGTGATGTCCAGTCCCTGCAAAAGAAGGGTCCATCTGGCTGCACTGATCTGGCTTATTGTACCGTCCTTAAGTCGTCCGTCTAGTAAAAGTTGGGTGGGGGTGTGTTCCATGAGGATTGTGATGGGGTTTAGTCCGGTGATATATGAAAAGTATTGAACTGCCCAGAAAACTGCAAGGCAGATTTTCACAGGCCAAAAATCCCTGCTCCACAGGATCTAAAACTCTGGAGGCGTAAGCCACGGGTCTCAACTGTTCGTGCCATTCCTGGAGGACCACGGCCGAAAGGGTACGATCTGTGCTAGCTATCTCTATAGCATAGTGGGAAAGCGGGTCTGGAACCTGTAGTGCGGGGGCTGCAATGAGTGCGCGCTTTAAAACATCTACAGCATCCGTGTGCTGCGGAAGCCATTCCCAAGGGGCTCCTTTCTTTAGGAGTTCCGAGAAGGATGCTGCTTTGGTAGCGAAACCGTCAATATGGTTTCGGAAGTAGCCAACCAGTCCTAAAAATGACCGGAGGGCGGAAACATTCTGGGGAAGGGGCAATTTGACAATCGAGTCAATTCTTTTATGCTCGCTCTCGCGTTTACCATGTGTGTTCCCAAATATACCACATTGTTTTCCAAAAGATGGGCGTTCTTGGGGTTCACTTTACATCCAATTCGCTGTAGGAGTTCCAGGAGTTCGGCTAGAAGCGCGATGTGCTCTGCCTTGGTGTCTGTCTGCAGTAATAGGTCGTCTACATACTATCAGACATTCGGGGCAAGAACATTTTGATAAACCATTGGCCAGCTGTCGGTGGAAAATGGAGGGGGAGTTGTGGAATCCTTGTGGAAGGCATGTCCACGTGTACTGCCGACCTTTGAAACTGAAGGCAAATTTTTACTGGCACGCTTTTGCCAATGGAATGGACCAGAATCCATTACTGATGTCCAAAACCGTAAAATATCGTGAGTTGAGTCCCTGTTTGAGCATGGTCTCGGGAGTTGTGGCTACCATGGGGGCTGCTGCGGGGATGACTTTGTTGAGTTCCCAGTAATCAATGGTCAGTCGCCATGATCCATTGGATTTTCTCACTGGCCAAATCGGGGCATTATTAGTAGAAGATACTGATCTAAGTACGCCTTGTTCTAATAAGCTATCAATAACTTTTGAAATTTCTCCCTCTGCCTCTTGGGGAAATCCATATTGCTTCTGGGATCGAGGGTCAGGTCCTGTTATTTGAACCGAACCAACCATCCTGCCACAGTCAGGTTTGTGACTTGCAAATGCGGTCCTGTTCTTCTCGAGAACTGCCCTAACCTGTTTGTCTGCGCTAATCGTGGTCGGGTCAAACCAAAAATCGCCGACTGCGCTAATCTTATTAGCATACTCACCTACTGTGAGCGTTGTGGGAGCTCTTGCTGACTTTGTCATTTTCCAGACACATTGATTTACTGGGTCAAATGACAGGTTGTGGAAGTTCATGAAATCGATGCCCAAAATGTGTTCTGCTGTGTGGGGCAGATCGACCAAAACTATGGGGTTTTTTGTTGTAATGTTGCCAATTTGAATGGACAGAGGGGCTGTGATGTGTCCCTGTTGTGAGTGGCCTGTGAAGCCGCTGAGGGTGATTTTGGGTGTAGTGGGCCACGTGTCTTTTTGGAACATGGTGGAGGAATTAATTGTGGTGCAAGACCCTCCTGTGTCCCAGAGAAATTCGATGGGCTGTCCCCGTATTTTCGCTGCAACGACTGGTCTGCTGGACGTATCCCAAAGGGTGTCGCAGACCCAGGTGGGGGAGCCCGAACACCGTCAGTCAGTTCCATTCATGTCTGTCTGGTCTGAATGGGTGCTTACACTATGTATGGGTTTTGTCCTGTTTCCATTCTGAGTGGCTGCTTGCTGGGCTCTCTGTGGCTTTCGTGGGGCATTGCACTCTCGTGCAAAGTGACCTAATTGTCCACAGTTGTAACACTCCTGTGGTTTCTGTGGAGGGCTGTTCATGGCTTTGTTCACCCATGAAGGGTTCTGGTGTGCTTTAACTGCTTGGCTATCTGCCTCTGCCTGCTGTTCTTCGGGTTTTCTAATCACGAGTTTGTTGTGGACAGATTGCTCCCAGGAGCGGGACAACCTTTTCGTTGTGCATTTCTTCCGAGGGGTCATAATTAGTACAAGCTTTTTGTCCTGCCTCTGTGGCATGGGAGATAAGGGTGCCGGTTAACACAATATTAGATTGAACTAAAGAGCTATGCCTTGTCCTAACCAGTCTATGCACTCAGCACATGTTGTCTGGGGACAAATGGGCACGGTCTAAGTTTCCGAAAACAGCTGTAAAATGGATCCACAGGCGTCCAGCAAACGCTGTGGGGTGTTCTGTTTTCTTCTGCCTGCACTTATTCAGGCCTTCCACCTCTGTTATAACCGATCGCGTCTAGGATCGCCGTGTGCATCTCTGCAAGGGTACCTCCTCCTACACTCTGTGGGTCAGGAAGAGCTGCTACAACAGAAGGGTCTGAGCTTAAAACTGTGAGCTTCACTTGCTCACGCTCATCCAGGCCGTACATGGTCGCTTGCTGCTTCGCTCTAACAAAGAAGTGGTTGGGGTCTGAGGTGGGGAGGAATGGTGTGATCTTTTCACACGCGTCCTGTAATTGGGTCACAGTTAAGGGGGTGGTGTAAAGGAATTCCGCGTCTCTGTCCGATGTGACTCTGCGGTGGGTAGTTACTGGATTTATGGGTGTCTGATCTATCTGCTCTGTGGGGGGTTGGGGTGCTTTTCTCCTTTTGGGCTTTCCTTGTGCGCATGTGCCCTGTACATATCTATGCGCGGTTTTGTTTAGTTCTTGCCAATCAGGGCCATCTTCTTCATCTAATTGGGATCCAAAGATGCTTTGAAACCCATTTTGCACTGAAAGCAAAGACTGCTGTTCCGCAATCTGCTTCCGGCATTTTGCATGATCCACTGAGCTTTGTCTGTGCTCCATGGTGGCAGCATGGAGTGCTCTTAACGCTGCTTTTAGATCGCAGCACTGCCTTTGCAATGCCTCTATCTGTTTCTCTGTCTCTTCTCTTACCAGGACTGCACGTTGCATATCCTGATAGGCCTTATCGTATTGGGTTTGGAAGCTGCTCAGATGCATTAGACAAGACTGGTGTGCCCACTTGGCATCATCCACCTCTCCGTCCTTTGCTGCCAACTTCCTTCTCAAGTCTATATTCTCTCTCTCGATCTCGCTAACATCGACCTTGCTCATTCGATGTCTCTCTTCTATCTCTTTGCGGGGCGTCCGAATGACCTCCTCTGTGCCTCGCAATTGTGCCAGATAGGACACGATTGCCATCGGCTTGCGAGCTTTTTCTAAGCTCTTCTTATGGATTTTGCTCAGGTTCTCCCACCAAGTATGACCTATACTCCCGGGACTTGTTTCCTCATTTGAACAAAAGTCACTCCAAAGGGGCCATCCCTTCCCTTTGAGGTACCTTCTAATCTCAACTTCCCAAACGGGACACTGACCTACTCTGCTGCTGGTTGCTGCGACCACAAATTCTTGAGAGTTCATGAGACGTTCCATTGCCTTCATTGCCATTTTTCCTATCTGAATGCTCTCTTAAAATTTCGAACGTGGGGTACTAAGGCAGTGCTGTAAACACGGGTACGGCGTTCGCTACTTTCCGGAATACAAACTCCCGACAGTTTTTTGCAACAAAATCTATCAGTTTTACCTTCGAGCCCTGTTAGATATGCATGCATTAACACGCTTCCGAATTATCAGGATTGATCAGAACTGCTTGAACACTTGTGAATGTTTCTGTTCCCAATTGGATTCTCAATTCAAAATTTGGGTTCTCCCGGAGTGGTTAGGCCACTTCTAATTCGGGTCCCGTCAGAGTTCGCCAGTAAATGTTGCTAACTTTTGGTGGCTATAAATATGGCCAGTAAATGTTGCTCATTGTGTCTTTACTTAATTTGCTCTGTTTCTATAACCTTTGCTCTAGAGTCGCCAGGTATCTTTATGATACCACCACGAGGTTCAAGTTCAAGTGCTGATCAATAACTCAATACACCAGTTAGTACATTTCAAATCAAAACACATTTATTATACACAGTTAATCACTACTCATGCATAAAACTCTACTTACTAGACTATCTCTAACACTAAAAGGCATATACTTAGCTTTGGAACTGGCCCACCAGGGAGTAATCAAGAGGCTACAACCTGAGTGGTCCTACTTGTCATAATATACACCAGTATATCATGGTGCAGAGACACACACACTGATGGACACACAGCGGGACCAATCAACACACACAACACCGCAGCCAATCACCAGTTAAAGCACACACACTATAAAGACAGGGGGCATCAGAGTTCCCGCTCATTCGAGCTGCAGCCTCCTAGGAGGACAGTGCTCACAGCCTGAAGCACAGATCTTCACCATGTGCTGAGTGCATAGACTGGTCAGGACAAGGCACAGGTCTTTAGTTCAATCTAATATCATGTTAACCCACAGTGAAAATATGTTCAACAGTTTCTGACTTAATAAAATAGTGTTGCAGTATTTTAAGTGTTGGTGGTCTGTATGTGTTCCACGGATCCAGAGCACCCAACACATCATGATATCAGGAGTTGAGGGACATTAGAACTTCTTAGACCTACCTACAAGTAATCTGCCTTCCACCATCATACCGTCATCCTGCAAAATGGACCGCTCTGCATCACCGGTAACCTAGGGGCCAACTGGAAGATATTCAAACAACGCTTCCAACTCTACCTTGAAGCCACAGACTTGGAGGATACCTCGGACACCAGGAAGATCGCTCTCTTCCTACCCATGGCCGGGGACCATGCCATCCACATTTTCAATTCTCTCACCTTTGCGGATGATGAAGATAAAGCAAAGTTCAAGACGGTCCAACTCAAGTTTGACACTCACTGCAGCATAGAGTTGAATGAAAGTCTTGAGCGTATGGATTCCAACAGCGTTTGCAGGGTAAGGATGAACCTTTCCAGTCCTTTCTCACCCACCTCCGCATCCTTGCGCAGTCCTGTAGCTACGGGCCCACCTCCGACCCCATGATACACGACCAGATCGTTTTGGGTGTTCAGTCGGACCCCCTACGCCAGCAGCTCCTCGAGGTAAAGCAGCTCACTGTAGCGACCGCCATCGAGACCTGCGTGCTACACGAAAACGCCACGAGTCAGTATTCCCACATCCAAGTGGCTGAAACGGTGCAGCAAGGTCCCCACGAGGCGGAACGGGTCCAAGCAATCAAGCAACTCCAGGGCCTCAGCCTAGATGAGGGCGGCCATTTCACGCGCTTTTCGCGGACTCCCGCACTTGTGCGCACCAAACGAGGGGACGTCGATGTCAACGAACGTAATGCGCAGGCGCGCACCACGTACGACCGCACCGTGCATGCGCGGTGGTGCAGCGAACGTACTGACGCTCCAACGTGGGCAACTGTGGCTCCGCCCATTTAAAGCGGCAATGCCCTGCCAAATCCCGACAATGCCTGAGATGTGGCAAACTTGGATACTATGCTGCCTTATGCAGAGCAGCTCAGCCTGTCAACTCACATTGCTTCAGCCAGCCTCGCAGGAATGTCTGGGCCATTTAACCCATGGTCACCGGGTCCGATGCGGACCTACTACCCAGATTGACACCGAGGACCCGAAGGCGCCTTTTCGAGTCGGTAACGTTACGAAAAACAGGGTGTCCCCGAAGCAAAGAATCCAGCCTCTATCGGTATACAGCATCGATCCAATTCGGCGCCCACCTCAGAGACTTAATTTATGAACTTTGCGGACTTATAGACTTTCTGAATTGTTTTGTTGCTTTGTTTGATCGTTTACCTGGTTTGTATATCGTGTTCATCTCATTATTCTTGTTGCACACTGCTTCTCTGCACCAGGCACCTTCCCATGGAAATAGCTTAGTTTTCATGTACGTAGTCCTGTAAATATGTCTTCGCACCCCACACGTAGTTAGGAACATTCTCACCACACAATTTATTGCCACACATATACATTCTTTTATAAAAGGGGGATGTCATAATATACACCAGTATATCATGGTGCAGATACTCACACACTGATGGACACACAGCGGGACCAATCAACACACACAACACCGCAGCCAATCACCAGTTAAAGCACACGCACTATAAAGACAGGGGGCATCAGAGTTCCCGCTCATTTAAGCTGCAGCCTCCGAGTAGGACAGAGCTCACAGCCTGCAGCACAGATCTTCACCCTGTGCTGAGTGCATAGACTGGTTAGGACAAGGCATAGCTCTTTAGTTCAATCTAATATTGTGTTAACCCACAGTGAAAGAATGTTCAACAGTTTCTGACTTAATAAAATAGTGTTGCACTATTTTAAGTGTTGGTGACCTGTATGTGTTCCACGGATCCAGAGCACCCAACACATCACTACTTTTTAATCTACTGCCGAGCTACCTGAATTCTTGATGCAAGACCTCATCCCTCATTCTACCTATGTCATTGATACCAACATGTAGCATGACCTTTGCCTTAACCCCCCCCCCCTTTTCTGGACACCCTTCAGCTGTTAACTGACATCCCAGGCCCTGGCACCAGGTAGGCAACTCACCAGCCTGGAGTCACATTGACATTCTGTTCCTATCTATTCTCCTGACTATCCCCTATTACTTTTGCTCTTCCTCTCTTCCCCTCCTCCTGTACTGACAGGCTGCTTGTGGTGCCAGCAACTTGGCTCTGTCCGCACTCCCTGGAGGAATCGGCCTCTAAAATGAAATACCGATTTGTGAGCGGGATCCCAGGGGACTCTTGAACTACTTGCCTGTTTCGCTTTAGACTGTGGGAAGAAACTGGAGCACATGGAGGAAACACATGTAGTCACACAGAGAGTGTATAGACTCCACACAGACAGTCACCCGAGGTTGAAATTTAACCTGGACCCCTGATGCTGTGAGGCAGCAATGCTAACAAGTGTGCTACCGTACCATGCCGGGTCTTACCTATGTCGTGACTTATCTTCAAGGCCTTGCTCACATCACGGATATCCAAGGAGATGATGAGAGGCCTGCGGCTATTGGAGCCTGGAGGAACACATCACCATGTCCATGGTGCAATCGAAAGGTGGGGGGCCTTTCATGCAGCAGCTTCCTCTTCGCTGATGTCAGAGTCGCCTCTGAACTTCAGCATTGACAGCATCTTCCATGGTCGTCGCTGACTTCTACTTGCTTCAGTACTTCAGGGTCTTCAGTTAGCGCTGGTAGAGATTTGGTGAAGAGCAGGGTGAGTGGTTGCAGGGAGGAAAGTTAGGTGTGGATGGGAGAGGAAGTCCTTAAGGAGGGGAAGCTGAAGCTGTGAGGCAGGGATGAAGATATCAGTAGATTGAAGGTGGGACTTAAATTATTAAGAGGGTGAAGGCTGGGAATGCAGAATGAAGATCTTGGGGGTGTGAAGCTGAGAAGGGGTGAGGGAGTTCAGAGGGTGGAAGGTGTCCGGGGTAAGGAAGGGATGGCGCGGAAGACGTATACAGCTATGGGGTAAAGTATCATGGGAAAGAAGAGCTCGCAAAGCTGATATAATGATGCTAAAAGACAACAGTAGGCATTATTTAGTGCAAGTGTGAATACATTTATATACCATGCAGTAACAATGTTCACCTGTGCAACCAGTTCTGTTCAACGACTACATCTATGTTCTGCCAAGGCATGCACAGCGGGGGTGGAGTAAGCCTGTAATGTTGCCGGCCCTGTTGACTTTGATGACTTTGGCGGCCATCCTTTGGAGAGCTGAGATGTGGAGGGCCTGGCTTACGTTGACTTTTCACCAATGGACCAGCTGCTTTCTCTGCAGTGTCAGAGGACGTGACTGAAGGGGTCACAAGCTGATGGGATTCCGAGGGAGTGGTCAACCTCTGAGAGTCTTGAATAGATGACCCAGTGGGTGTCCAGCTGTCACTCCTCCTCCCTCCAAGGAAAAGGGACCCTTGGCGCGATGTCAAGTTTCCCCGTTACCCTCTCACATTGTCACTGCATGAACTCACCCATGGTAACAGTGATGAAGTGTATGTCTGAGCACATCTATGCATTCTGCTATCATAGGGTTTCCAGAATTGGCTGTCCTGTCCCTGGCTCCTGGGGGGCTACAATGCCCCCCGGCATGGTCATCATGTCTGCTCTCCATTTGTAGAGGTCAATAATGACTCCCGCAGGTGCCACATCATGCCGACAAGTGTGAACATTGCATGTTCCCAGAAGATTTGATGATTAGCCGATTTTGAATATTAAAATCCATTTAAATTAATGCGAGTCAGGTTCATGCCTTTGCTGGGCAAGAATCTGATTATGTCTGCTGGGAGGACCCGGGAACATCTTAAACTGGCTCCCTTCCCGGAATCTTCCTGACACAGCGGAATTTGCAACAGGCACATGCAGCTGGAAAATCACCCCCTGCGGTCCATTCACCAAATAGGTGTGGATGACAGGGCAGGCTGAGAAAGTAGTTTGAAAGGCACACAGGATCCTGGGCTTTATAAATTGAAGCATAGAATACAAGAGCAAGGGAACTACGATGAACATTAATCAAACACTGGTTCAACCTCAATGGAAATGGAGGTGTGCCTCAGGGGTCGGTGCTGTTACCACACACTTTCACAATATACATTAACGATCTGGAAGAAGGAATGAAGGCACTGTTGCTAAGTTTGAAGATGATAATACAAAGATATGTAGAGGGACAGGTGGTATTGAGGAAGCAGGGGGGCTGTACAAGGACTTGGACAGGCTCGGAGAGTGGGCAATGAAGTGGTACATGGAATACAATGTGGAAAAGTGTGAGGTTGTGGACTTTGGAAGGAAGAATGGAGGCATAGAATATTTTCTAAATGGGGACATGCTAAGGAAATCGGAGGCACAAAGGGACTTGGGATTCCATGTTCAAGATTCTCTTAAGGTTAACATGTAGGTTCAGTCGGCAGTCAGGAAGGCAAATGTTAGCATTGATGTTGAGAGGGCTAGAATACAAGAGCAGAGATGTACTACTGAGGCTGTATAAGGCTCTGGTCAGACCCCATTTGGAGTATTGTGAGTAGTTTTGGGCCCTATATCTAAGGAAGGATGTCCCAGCCTTGGAAAGGGTCCAGAGGAGGTTCACAAGAATGACCCCTGGAATGAAGAGCTTGTCATATGAGGAACGGTTGAGGACTCTGGATCTGTACTCGTTGGAGTTTCGAAAGATGAGGGGGGATCTTATTGAAACTTACAGGATACTACGAGGCCTGGATAGAGTGGACATGGAGAGGATGTTTCCACTGGTAGGAAACACTAGAACCAGAGGACACAATCTCATGCTGAAGAGACGATCCTTTAAAACAGAGATGAGGTGGAATTTCTTCAGCCGGAGGGTGGTGAATTTGTGGAACTCTTTGCCGCAAAAGGCCGTGGAAGCAAAATCACTTAGTGTCTTTAAGACAGAGATAGATAGGTTCATGATTACTCAGGAGATCAGGGGTCACGGGGAGAAGGCAGGAGAATGGGAATGAGAAAAATATCAACCATGATTGAACGGGAGGAGCAGATTTGATGGGCCCAGTAGCGTAATTTTACTCCTGTGTCGTATGGTCTTATGGAAATATTGTTTTCAGCTCTGGGCACCATATTTTTGGAAGAATGTGAAGGCTTTTGAGAAGATGGAGAAAAGATTCAGGAGAATGGTGCCAGGGATTTAAGACTTCACTTATGTGGATTAACTGAAGAAGCTGGACATTGTTCAGCTGAAGCGATTGAGAGAAAATTTGATTGAGGTGTTCAAAATCATGAGGTGTCTCAAGAGCATCGATAGAAATTAAGGTTTTCCCATTGACGAATGGGTCAAAAACCAGAGAGCACCCATATAAGATGAATTCGAAAAGAACTAATGGCAACATGAGGAATAAATATTTTTCACACTGTGTGGTTAGAAGTGCAGTATAAATGTGTTCAGCACAGCAAGGTGGGCCTGGAGAACAGTACCGCCCAAGTATGATGCAGAGAGACATATGGCAGTAGACAGAGGGTAATGTGATGCAGGGAGAGTCTGAGAGAAGTCATTATTATGGTATCACCTGGATAGGGCTGTACTTTGGAGATATGTATGAAGTTACGAGTTGTTAATAGCTGTTTATGTTCAACTACACAAGTCTCCCAAACTCTTAGTGAGACATTTGTAACAGAATGCACTCTCTGAGAGTGTGGTGGAGGCCGATTCATTCATGGCTTTCAAAAGATTAAGCACTTGAAAAAGATTTGCAGGGCTACAGGGAAAGGGGAGGGGAATGGGACCATCTGTTGCTCTGTCACAAAAACAATGGGTTTAATAGCCTCCTTCTGTGCTGCAACCAGTTTATGATTCTAGAGCCTGCAAACTATGATGTTCTGCTTTCTGAGCAAAAAAGGTTTCATACAGAAATCTCGAAATTATTTTGGAAAACTATTATTGTCATTTTTTTCCTGTTGTAATTTGATTCAATCATGATTGATCTGTGGTCACTTTGCAAATCACAACATGTCAGGTACACCTGTAGTAATGTTGTTATTGATTGTCACAGGGTAAAATATTTAACCAATTGAAGATCCTAGGTGTTTATATTCAGGTCAAAGATCTTGAGGTTTTACTGCCTGCAGATATATGCCAGGGTCTATCCCACCCGTTTCTTGTTTCTGATAGTGAAGACTTAATTTAAGCATTTTAGATTGTCACTGCCAGTAATTCACTCAAAATGAAATACCACAAACACTGCACTGCAATGAAGTTACTGTGAAAAGCCTCTCGTCGCCACATTCCGCGCCTGTTAAGGTACACAGAGGGAGAATTCAGAATGTCCAATTCAGCTAACAAGCACGTCTTTCGGGACTTATGGGAGGAATGCGGAGCACCTGGAGGAAACCCACGCAGGCACGGAGAGCGTGCAGACTCTGCACAGACAGTGACCCAAGCCGGGAATCGAACCTGGAACCCTGGCGCTGTGAAGCAACTGTTCTAACCACTGCGCTACCGTGCTTCTCACAATTATCAAAACATGTTTAAGGAAAGCAATAACCTTATTACTTCTCCCAACCCAAAAGTAAATTCTAATTCACATTGTCTTTATCTGACACAGTAAAAGGCCTGCCCCACAGAGAACAAGTTGTCATTTGTACATTTCATGAAAAAAAAAGAGTTTTGAGGAAACATTGGAACCATTTGCAGGTGACCAATGCCTTTGCTAATTTGTATGATCCTACCAAGAGACCATGGCACATAGCTGCCCTTGTGTCCACATTCTTCAAAATGGCTATTGATCATATTTCAGAAATCCACTTTAAAAAAATTAATGGGATGTGTGCGTCACTGGTAAGGCCAGCATTTTCATTGCCCATCCATAATTGCCCTTGAGGAAGTGGGTAGTCAGCTGCTGCTTTGGAGTTGGTGGTGAGTTGACTTCTTGAACCACTGCTGTCCATGCTGTAGAAACTGCTGTAGGTACACGCACAGTGCTGCTAGGGAGGGAGTTCCAGAATTTTGACGGAGTGACAGTGGAGTAACAACAATATAGTGCGAAGTGAAGATGGTGTATGGCTTGGTGGGGAACATCCAGGTGATGGTGTTCCCGTGCATCTACCCTTGTCCTTCCAGGTGGTAGAGACTGTAGGTTTGGAAGGTGCTGTCGAAGGAGTCTTTGAAGAGTTGTTGCAATGTATCTTGTAGATGGTACACACTGCTGCCACTGTATGCCTCTAGCGGAGGAGTGGATGGTGGAAGTGGTGGATGGAGTTGAGTGTGCCAATCAAGCAGGCTGCCTTGTCCTGGATGGTGTTGAGCTTTTTGAGTGTTGTTGGAGTTATAGTCATCCAGGCAAGTGGAGAATATTCATCACACTCCTAACTTGTACCTTGTTGATTGTGGGCAAGCTTTGGGGAGTCAGGTGGTGAGTTACTGCAGAATTCCGAGCCTCTGACCTGCTCTTGTGACCACAGCATTTATATGGTTAGTCCTGTTCAGTTTTGGGTCAATGGTAACCCCCAGGATGCGGGTCGTAAGGGATTCTGCGATGGTTATGTAATTGAATATCAAGGGCAGATGGTCTCTTGTTGGAGGTGGTCATTGTCTGACACTTATGGAGTGTGGATTATGTTACTTGCTAATTATCAGACCAAGCCTGAATGTTGTTCAGTTTTCATTGCATGTGGACATGCACTGTTACATATTACTGATCTAACATTTTGTTTTGGTGTGATGTGTTGAAGAATAAAATGGAACAGCAGACCAGGACAGCTTTGAGTTGGTGAGTCTCATGATGCCGCACCAGTGGTGGTGTGAGGTATGCTGAATATGTTTGAGGTATGTGTTTTCATGGGTGAATCATTAACATCTGTACCTGATGTCAGATTACAGATTGCGCCAGTCAGGACTGACTGCAGTAACAAATACGTTCAATATGTAAATAGCATCTCATTAAGTTCCAGAGTACAAAGCAGTTGTCAGATAATCTTTCATCATTGCTGTAGTAAGACCACCAGACCTCACATAAACTGCACTGTTTCCACACTGGTTTAGTAATTTTAATCTTTCCTTAAGCATTGAACTTTGGCCCAGATTTTGCTCAGAGTGCCTTGGGAATGATATTTGCGTTTAACAGATTGCCAATAGGGATTTCCACTAATTCCGCATTTTTTCTCGTCTGGCATCTTACATGGGATCTGTGGACAGGGCAAGCAATAACAAGGCTCTTAAAACAAGAATTATTGATCCTCTTTGAGACAAAAAGCACAGGATTTTATCGAAGGGGTGGGAGGTACCCGGTGTTAGAAAAATATGTAAATCCCAAGCCCTCATGGGTGGGCAAGGGGATCATATTGGTAATTTTCCTGGAAGCATCCTCTACTTGGTTGCTGCCAAGCCAATGTCCAATTAAGGATCAGAGGGATCAGAAGTCCCACCAGGAGAAGTGGTTGCTGCTGAAGCAACCTGGAGAAGGTAATTCAATTTCTTTTTAAATTAACAGATGGCCGAGGGTATGAGACCCTGCTAACTGGCTGGGAAATCCCTCCAGTGGAAGTGTTGGGCCTGGGGGACACGTTAGCACAGTGGTTAACATTGTTGCGTCACAGTGCCAGGGACCCTGGTTCGATTACCAGCTTGGCCACTGTCTGTGCAGAGTCTGCACGTTCTCCCTGTGTGTGCAATAGTTTCCGCTGGGTGCCCTGGTTATTACCCATAAGTCCCGAAATAAGTGCTTATTAGGTGAATTGGGCATTCTTAATTCTCCCCCAGTGTACCTGAACAGGTGCCGGAATGTGGCAACTCGGAGATTTTCACAGTCACTTCATTGCAGTGTTAATGTAAGCCTACTTGTGACACTAATACATTGTATTTTTTGCTGCTGGCCACCCCTTTACACATATGCAGTTACGTGGCTGGGGAAATGTTTCAGTGGCGGAACCTTCCATCAATTGATAATGCAGCAAGTACAGGTAAGCTATAAAAGAAACTCCTGGACAAGAAGGGAGGCTCTTCATTACAGCCACAACCTTTCTGTCCTACTCCATTGGCAGAAGGCACATAAATGAAACCGTTTTTCAAATTTTAATTTCACTTGTAAATATTTCATATTATATTGGTTTCACTTTATTGACCTGTGCATCAATGTTATTTATTGAGGTTAGCTTAGTCAGAGAGCAAAATGTACAGGCACACCTCATGGTTGGCATGCATTGATGGTGACAGGGGAGTTGAGGACATTTATTTATTGTGGAAAAGACAATGATATTGAAGGGAACATTCTTGTTAGTGTCCAATTTTATTCAGCATTCTGTGAGACATGGCTGAACTTGCAAGTTCAGCTGGCCCTCCCTTTGATATATTATAAAGGACAATGTCCAAGATCACTCTTAGCAGGGATATTGGTGTGAACTTAAACCCCAGTAAGGACAGTTGACACCTTGAGATGGAGCCAGATATGGTCAGTCTTGACATTGTCTTTTTAAGGCCCCTCATTTTCTAACATTGACTGAATGTGCCCAGCACTCCTCCTACAACACCTAGGGCACCAAGCCCTTCCCTCTTCATTCCTCTATACCCTTGACCCCACTTTCCATCCTCCCTTGAATGCCGCTTCCATTTGTCCATGGTTTCCAACACCACACTATCAGCCACCCCCCCCTCCCCCGCCACCACTGACTCATCACTGACCCATGCTTGCCAGTTTCAAGCCTCCATGCAATCTCCCATTCTCCTTCTGCCCTCCCTTGTGCCACAGAGTTCAACAAGGATAACCCCTGACCCCAGACACTGCACAAAGCCAACAGTTGCATGCCACTTTAAATAAATCATTGACTTTACCATTGAGGTAGGACAGAATTACCAACAGTTCAACATCATGAGTATTCAGGAAGTCAAAGGTATTACAAGTAGGAAACAGCCAAGGATCAATGTGAGGTCCAACCCACCAGAAATATGCCACTCAGTTAATTTCTAAACTAAGTATAATTAGATACCTAATTAAATACTTTTCGTAGATTGTCAGCAGGGTTTTTAAATAACTACCCACATCTTTTCCTGCTCTTGCAGGCACATGATCCAACACCACGCCCCCCACCCCCACCCCATGCCCCATAATTGGCACCAGCTAAGAAATTATCTAAATATGATGCATTTTCCTTTTGTGTAACTCATTCATTACTTTATAATAGAAAATGCAGGAGGCTCGATTGGAGCTAGAAAGGACTAGAGTTCATCATAGAGACATGCTTAAACTCAGTAACATTTTAAATAATTTTGCATTTAGGCAAGGGAGTTCCATGCTTGGGATGGAATTCTTTTGAATTAGAAGCTTAGGAATTGAAAGCTCCAACATCAGTTATTGTAATTCATGAAAGACTTCTCTTTACTCAAATGTGACAGTCTGTTTTAATCTGTGATCTCAGAAGCGTACTCAAAACTTAATGACTGGACTCTTTAGTATCTCAGACTATGTATACTTTGATTAAATGGCGAGCAGTCAAACTAATTTTATTTTAAAATCTTGGTGATCAATCGTAGCTT
This sequence comes from Scyliorhinus torazame, assembly GCF_047496885.1. Taxonomy (NCBI): domain Eukaryota; kingdom Metazoa; phylum Chordata; class Chondrichthyes; order Carcharhiniformes; family Scyliorhinidae; genus Scyliorhinus; species Scyliorhinus torazame. The sequence goes on along the minus strand of NC_092714.1, from coordinate 91,177,163 downwards.
CATTCGAAACTAGGTTTTCATAGATAAAATGGTAATATTCTAACCAAAAGTTAGAAGTACCAATCCCCAAAATTCCCTGCAGCATTTCATAGAATTTCATAGAATTTACAGTGCAGAAGGAGGCCATTCGGCCCATCGAGTCTGCACCGGCTCTTGGAAAGAGCACCCTACCCAAGGTCAATTTCAAGTGCTTTTTACTGGTTCAGTGAAAATTAAAACAGATTTGATTTGATTTTTGATGTAGAAATGTGATGGTTCTCAAGCCCAGTTCTACCCGTATTAGTTTTCATAGTTTTTCATAGAATTTACAGTGCAGAAGGAGGCCATTCGGCCCATCGAGTCTGCACCGACTCTTGGAAAGAGCACCCCACCCACGGTCGACACCTCCACCCTATCCCCATAACCCAGCAACCCCACCCAACACTAAGGGCAACTTTGGACACTAAGGGCAATTTATCATGCCCAATCCACCTAACCTGCACATCTTTGGACTGTGGGAGGAAACCGGAGCACCCAGAGGAAACCCACGCACACACGGGGAGGATGTGCAGACTCCGCACAGACAGTGACCCAAGCCGGAATCGAACCTGGGACCCTGGAGCTGTGAAGTAATTGTGCTATCCACAATGCTACCGTGCTGCCCAGGTGTAAACCTTTTGTTTCAATTTGTACAGTGCAGTGGTAGCATAGCCTGATTGGTGCCTCTAATTTGGCTGGAGAGGAGTGAAGTCTGTTGTATTGTGAGTCTTGGCATGGTGTAAGAATTGTTGGCTTACTGGCTCCTGCATATGAGAGCGCATGTTGCGAAGCCACGTCTTGTACTGATGGCAGTATCAGGCTGTTCCCCTTTTTCTGGAGAGTTCTGTCATTGCTTAGAGGTCATGGGTTGCTGAATTAGGTCCCGATTGTATTTTACCCCATGAGAGATCCTGGGTGGGATTCTATGGCTGCGCCTGCCCGGCGACCGGAAATTCCCATCCGACGTCAATGGACCTTTATATGGTCCGCGTCCCGTCCGTAGCGACCTTGCGGCAAGCGCAGCCAAAGAATCCAGCCCCCTGTACATTGTGTAGCTCTGACTTTGGTGTCCTGTGATATGTGTGCATCATGGTGCCATGTACTCAAGCCCTCATCCTCTTATCCCGAGAACCCCTGCTCTTGTTGCTGGTAACTGTTTATCCTTTCATTTTCAGTATGTAACGAGGTGCCAGCTACGATTATCATGATTGACAATCTGAAACAATTGTTTGTACATTTGCTGGTGTTCTCTATGTTTATATAGAATAATTATCATTCTGTACTGTACCAGATTTGGGGGATTTGTTGCATCTTGTGATTAAGTGTGAAGTGCCCCTTAGAAGTAATGCCTTTGCGATTTCTTTTTGGATTTTCTTTTCTTTAATTTGGGGTTTAAAAAATGGGCAAACTCCTGCAACGGTATTAGGCACGTCTTTTATCCAAGAAAAAGATGTTATAATGTGTCATTGGTACCTTTGGTATAATTGGAGGTGGGGAAGATCTGTTTTAGTGCTCACCCGAATGGGACACAAAAATATCATTGTATATTTTCAATGGCTGTATGAGTAATCGCTACACGTGAAGGTGTACAGCATTTTGCCATGTTTTCATGGCTTTATCCTCTCTCCCCCGTTCTCTACCTTATTCGTTCTTTGTTTGTCCTTATATAAACGGAGACAGCAAGTTTAATGATAAAGCTGAGCCAATTGTGTTGGTGTACGCCTGCCTTTTTCTGCATTCATGTGCGCAGAAGCATTTATGCTGTACTGTTTTGAGGATTTGTTGTGTTATTGGATGAATGGAAAAACTCTAACAAAAGTATACATCTGTACAAAATTTGCAAGTTAAATAACACTCCATGACAAAGCATAGTGGAACTCATATCAACACTCATCATTCTCCAAATGTCAATTTTCCAGCGTTTGGCAAAGCCAGTATCAGCAGTTACTGCATGGTTTTTAAAAAAATGGAGGCTGTCATTTCAACAACAAAGGATTTTAAAGAGAGGAGAACCTGAGGGGAGAGAATCATTTACAATGTTAGCCAAAGTGGGAGCCAGGAAGGGAAGGTGGGTTGTCAGAGGCTTAGTGGGAATGGAGCTGAGAGTGCACCAAGTCAACTTTATAGACAAGATGCGAGCATGTGAGAGAGATGGAAGAGAAGTTAGAGAAAGTTGCAGATGCTGAACTGAGGTGGAGGAGAAACCATGAGGATGTTTGGCTTGGTGAGCAATGAAAAGAGGGGTGCAACATAGGCAGCTGAGCAAGTGCTCTTGACCTCAGTGACAAAAAAGTCATGATCTTCTTTCACTAGAGGATGGATGGGCAGGAGAGCGAGGTTTAAGGCTATGGTTGGTGTCATCACCAACGTGGGACATATGGAATGGGACATAGGAGCATTGGAATTAGGAGCAGAAGTAGGCAATTCAACCCTTCGAATCTGCTCCGCCATTCAATCAGATCACAGCTGGTCTCGGGGATGATTGTTTCCCCATGCTCCTCGGGGAGATCGAGCTCCTGTATAAAAGGTAGGCCAGTGTGGTACTGACCAACAAGAGAGAGAATACCTGGTGAGGTTGGCCGAGTCTCATGTATGAACTGTTGTTAAATAAAATTTAATTTTGCTGTGGACTCCCCTTGCCTTATTAAAGTTGGCAGTTGTTCTTTCTGATTTTCTACTGACTGACTTGACAAAGACATGGCCAGAGTCTTGAAAACATATTGTATTGGAACTTAGATTGAAAAGCATGGAATGAAAAGAAAACTATTTGGCTCATCATGTCCATTCCCTCCACAGATAATGGACATTGTGAAATAGCTGCCTTATATAGAATTACATAAAATGTCCAGAGAGAAACAGGCTATTAAGTCCATCTAACCCATACAATTGTTTATGATCTATATCAGACTTCTCTCAACATGTATCACCTAATACGATCATCATAAATTACTACTCCATTCTCCCTGTGTGCTCATCTAACACCCCCTTAACATTGTTACATGATTTGTAAAGAGCTAGGGTCTAATCGTTATGTGAATGTATATCCCAGAGTGCCACATTCATTGTCGCTCTGCAGCACGTACTGATAACATTGTTAAGCAATGATAACATTGTCAGATATTATCAGTCCACCAGCCACATGGAGAACTGAAACCAACTTAGTGGAATGTTTTGGGTCTGAAGTGTAATTATTCCTAACCTAAAGGAACCAAAAGACATAATATGGTGGCAGCAGGGTGCCAGAGAGTAAAATACCTAAAATTCAGCTAACATCAACCTTTTGTGGGCAGGAGAGAGGGGCCGGGATTCACCAAAAACATGGCTAAGTGTTGACGCCGGTGTAAACACCGGAGTGTTTCACGATGGCATCAACGGCCTCTTGGCCCAGTGATTCAGTTGCCTACAGGGGGCCAGCAAGGCACCGGAGTGTTCCGCACTGCTCCAGCTGCCGTACGCGGCCCGGCACTGCTCGCTGCGGGTCCGCGCATGCGCGTGGCGGCCGCTTACACACCGGTGGCGTGCAATGGCGGAGCCACATAGCGGGCCGGCGCAGAAGAAGGTAGGCCCCCCCCCCAGATCGCGCGCGCCTGCCATTGGTGGCCCCCGATCGAGGGCCTGGCTGTCGTGGAGGCCCCCACGGAGACTGATCTCCCCGCACCTCACCAGGACGGCCACCGCAGCCGCAACGCCGTGCTCCCGCCGGGTGGAACAATACGTGAACCACGCTATCGGGAACTTGGCCAGTCGACCGTGGAGAATCGCCGCGAGGGCTTCTTTCATCGGCCCCCGACTGATGCCAAGTCGATTGCACACGCGCGACCGGCGCCGATTCTCCGGTCGCCAGAGAATTGCGTCCTGGCGTCGGACCCGATCGTGGGTCTGAGGTCCCATTCCCCCCCAACCCCTCACCACCCCCCCCACAACATCAGCTGGTGCACAACATCAGCAGCATGAGTGGAAGCAGCCAAGGCATGGCTCAGTCAATGTCGGTTATGACTGAGCGCCTTGACGCATGTCCGACTCACTGGGGGACGTGTCCCAGTCCCAGGTGGACCTGTATGAGATGCTGTGACGCATGTCCCAGTCTCGGGTGGGCATTGTCGAGGCACTCCAGAGCGTGACACCATGCTGCAGACATTGGGGAGCCACCAGGGCTGGCAGAGGCAGAAAATGCAGGGGAAGCCGGAATTCAATACGGCTGCTCCTCTGTCTCTACGTGACCCCCAGGGCTCTAATGACACCTTCGGGGAGGAGGGAGTGCTGGTTGTCACTAGCTCCCCCAAGTTCCACCCCGTGCATTTCAAAATCAGCACCCGGTACAGCGTGGCACGGTGGGGCATGAACGGCCTCAGGACTCCCAGAGGCCGCCTGCCAGGGGCATCGAAGACCACAGTGTGTGGTAAGCAGCAGGCTGCCTCCACCTCGGATGTGCTTCCTGGTGACACACCTAGATGCAGCATGAGAGCACAGAAGGCTGAAGTTCACTAAGAATGCATGGCGGGGGGGGGGGAGAGAGGAAAGAGAGGTAAGGGGGAGATGAGGTGAGGGGTTTGGAGGGGTGGGAAAGGTGGGGCGGCACCATCAGGGGCTGGGGGCAGTTGGGGACACATATGTACAGCGTTCAAAATGTTGCAACTGAGAAATATGACGTCTCTGCCAAATTGGTCCGCAATGCCGACTAACCACCAAACCCCTGCCCCAGCCCCTTGGGCATGGAGGTCCTGGATTCCGTGCCTGCCCTCCCTCCCATCTAGGCACAACGTGTGTTGGTGATGGGTGTAAGCGAGCACTCAGAAGACAGGCAGGGGTCAGACTGTGGCATAGATTGATGAGCTCCAGCGCCCGGCTCTCAACGGGATATCATCAACCCCGGCCTTCGACATTGACCCACTGACATTGCCAACACAATCCCCTCACCTGGGATGATGTCACAGATCCTGAGAGTTTGGAACAGGGTTGTGAGTGAGTGGGGGCAGGAATGGGTGGGGAGAAAGAGGCGGGAGTGGTGATATGACAGACAAAGCCACATCCTATTTGAAGCCGGGGAGGATGACAACCTCCCTGGCCCTCAGGGCTTGCCAGACTCTTACCACTACCGCCTGTCCTCCGGCTGGTCCTGCGGGTGCTCGCTGGGCTTATCCTCCAGCCCCTCCTCGTCTGTTGCCTCCTCCTCGTCCTCCTCGGGGGTGGTCACATGTTCCTCTCCCTGCACCCGCAGCACATCAACCCCTTGCTGTGCCAGGTTGTGGGGAGGGCACAGCAGGCCACGATAAAGCTGGTGACCCTCTTGAGGGTGTACTACAGTGCACCACCAGAGCAGTCGTGGCATCGGAACCTCATTTTGAGAAGTCCGATGCACTGCTCAATGACAGCCTGATGACCGCATGGACCTCATTATATTGGGTCTCCGCATAGGTAACCAGTCTCTATACAGGGGGCATTAGCCAAGTCCTCAGCGGTATCCCCTATCCCCCAAGAGCCAACCGGTCATCCTGAGGTGGCCTTCGAAGAGGCAAGGCATGTGTGACTGCCCCAGGGTGTAGCTGTCATGCACATTCCCTGGGAAGCATACACGCATGTGCATGATCTTCGTGTCGCACACTAGTTGAACCTTCAGGGAGTGGAATCCCTTCCTGTTGACGTATGGTACTCCCTGACACCCTGGTGAGTGCAGTGCAACATGCGCACCATGTATAACATCTGGACCTGGCACGTTCCGGCGATGGCAGAGAATCTGGCTGCCCGGGCACCTTGTTGGGCTTGGTACTGTCAAAGTTGATATAGTTAGCTGCCCAGGCAAATAGGGCATCTGTTACTTCATGGATGCCTTTGTGGGCTGTAGCTTGGGAGATTCCGCACAAGTCCCCGCTCGAGCCCTGGAACCCTGAGGCATAGAGGCTCAGGGCTGCAGTGATCTTGGTGGTCACCAGGAGCGGATATCCTCCTTCTCCACGTCGTGCCAAGTCCATGAGGGCACCCCATAAGTGCCGCACCATCTCCTGTTGAGGCAGAGCCTCCTGCGGCACATGCTGTCAGTCATTTGTTTGACAGACAAATGATGTCTGTACAGCTTGGGCCATCACCGCCCTCCCTCGCTGGTCAATGGGACGCCGCCTCGAGTCTCTGTCGAAGCTGATGCCGTCGTCTTCTCCGACGTCTGGCCACCTGGCCTGCCAGCAGCACCCCGAAAGCAGCCTCCGTAGGGGACAAGGTATCATCCATCCTGTTTTATATCTGCAAGGAATTGGAGAGGGTGAGAGACTGGCAACCAGTGGTGTCTACCATCCTGGTATCCTCCATTTCCCCATTGCTCCCCCTCATACCCCCTACCCCCACATCCCCTGCCATCCGACATGCTCTGCCCACGCACCCCCGGCCGCAGTGGGGTTTCTGGTCATGGGGCCCCAGACCCTGTACCCCAGACACCCACACGGAACATTACTTGGACCGGCACTAGCCCCCTACCCGCTGCACACACCCACCCTCTGGTCACGGGAATGGTCCCGGTGCTGGGGCCCATCCCCTGGGTGTTTAGATGATGGCTGCTAAATCCATGGTGTTGCTTCCTGCAGTGGTCAGGAACAGTGTCCAGGTATCACGGTCTGATTGGGAAGCTAGATGCAAGGCAATAAATCTCACATGCTACATGGAACGCCTGTGCACGGAAATCCACTTGGTAGCTGTGACGTGCTCATTTAACTGTGATTGCCAATACCCACTTAGCAATAGCCTTCAGCCAAGTGGCCAGAGGTCTCCACAGTCAGTGTGAGTTGTGGGTGGTCTGTGGGACAGAGAGGTAGGGGCTGCCCCTCACAATGTGTACACATGATCCAGGGATTGGCACACTGGCAGGTGCTGAGACACCCATCCACTCCCCACCCCGCCAGCCCAGGGGCAACCCCCCCCCCACCCACCCACCCCCCCCCCCCACCCCCCCACTGATGAGAGTACCCCCCCCCCCCCCTCCGAGCACAGGTGCAGCAATACCTTAGGCTCATTGCCTGGGAGAAAAGATGGCTACTCACCTCTTCAGATGCCCACGACAACCATTCTGCCAGCTTCACATTTTTAAAAAGGTGTATAAATTGGCGCTCACGGGAATCACTTGTTGGGGACGCAGTTGGATCATGGGAGACTATTAGATAGGGGGTTGATTGTATGGAGTTTGGCTTAAAGTGGTGATTATTGTCTTGTTGCCATGCACGGTAGGATCCTGATTCCGCCAACAGGGAGTGGGCCAGTTAGTTAGCAAACTGATCAACGCCCGGCGCATTTCTCGATTTTGGCCTCTCCCGCAAACTAACAGCTGCGTCGCACTCTCGCTCAAACGCGACACGGCTGTAAAATTGCGCTCGAGTTTGAGAACACAATAGCAAATAAAGAATGGACGCGATCCAACGGCCATGCTGCGCCCGCAAAGCAGCTCACTGAGATTCAGCATGGCCGATGAAATCCTGGAGATCCCGCTTCCGGGACCTACCAGGCTCACACGCCTCGTGACATCTAACGTGATTTTGTGAGACGTTGTGATGTAATGGGCAGGATCACTTTTTAGCAAATCTGTGTATTAGAGTGAAGCAGCTGGTCTCACTTAAATGTGAAGTTCCTTGAGGTACCTGAGGCTTTGGGATTTGCCCCCTTCACCTCAGAGACCTCGGGCGATTGGTGGTCAGTACTGGTCTCCACAAATGGGGACCAGATGGGACAGCACTAGTGGGGGTCTCCCTAGGGATTGGAGGCCCTTTGGTGCATTTCATTTGGGCAGGGTGGTACCCTGACCCGGCTTGCCTGGCACCTTGCCAGTGCCACCTGGGTGCCAGGCAGGCAGTTGGCTTTGCCAAGGTACCAAGCTCACAACTTTTGTATGCTGGTGATCAAGCTGGAGGTGCTCTGTGTGGGTGTTGTAGGGGATGGGATGGGATGGTTGTGGGGAGGGTGGGCGGTGCAGGAACCCTCCTATAGTGCATTGGGGGCCGGGGGACACGTCGAGGCCTCGGAGATCGAGACATCATTTTAAAATGGCATCGCAACCTCTTTCTACACCGAGGAGCTCTGCCGAGCAGAGCTCCTCAATGTTGAACACGGGCCTTTGTGTGGCCTTGGTTGTACATTCCCCACTGAGGCCACTTATTTAACGTGGGTGGTGTTTTATAGCCATGTGTTCCTAGGCACTGTTTACTTCGGGAAACACGCGGCTAAACGTGCTCGCAACGGGACTTTGATCCCATTTAGTTGAATTGTGCTGCATATAACTGCATGGAATGGCTGAATGTGAGTTTCTAGAGAGAAGAATTCACACAATCATTCAGATCAGGAATGGAGCAGACTAAGTCCACACTCATAAAGCTGAAGTTTGATATCAGAGTAAGAACATCCCACTCCGTCTCGACTCTATGATCTTCCTTAAAAATTGGAAAGAAAATGGTAATCCAAGGAAAGTTCCTCTGAAATCGAGCAACGTCCTGCTCATAGCATTCAGGGGATGAGATTTGAAAGCTTGGTTCAATCCATATCAGAGAAACACACAAAGGAAAAGATGATAACTGTATGTTCTACCTCACTGAACAAAAGGATCCTGCTTCCTGGAGTTGAACAGTTGCAAAAATCTGCAGCTTATCTCAGAAAACAATGAGATAAAAGATCTAGGTATAAAGGTCCATCACCTATTTAGTATAAAACCACTGAAACTGAGTCCAGTCAGAGATGAGGCCAGCAGACGCAGAATTATGGGGTGCTCTCTGTGAGTGATCCATGATGGCCCAAGAAGATACAGCAAGCACAACCAGCACGATGGCAATATTTGCCTTTCAGAGATAAACTCTTGAGATCGTGCTGTGCTAGCAGGATTGTGAAGGATTTTGGGATTTCTGACCTGGAGAATTAATCTTACTGGTCTGTTTAAGACTAAGCCATTGAAAGAGGGAAAGCTATCTTCCTGGACAGATCAATAAGTGGCTCTCACTATGGGAAGATACCTTCAGAGTCCTGAATAGTCAAAGAAATATCAGTTATTTTCTAATGGGTATTTTACAGTTAAGTCGCTCAAACTGAATTGTTACTTTTTCAATGTAGGTTCTTTTCGCTAGGACTACCTAATGAGCTTCTAGGAACTTAAGCTGAATCAACATAACACATTTGCAGTTATATTTTTTGTGGGGTTTTTATTATAAACTTACAAAACACAAAACATTAGTGCAGTGCCACCCGGGCACTCAAGGTGCCAACAGAAGTGCCCGGATACTACCCTGCCCAGAGCCTGGCCACCGGGGGGGTCTCTAATGACCTGGGAGACCCCCCCAGATGCCGTTAGGCCTGGGCCACGTTTGCGTGGACCAGTACTAAAAGGCACCCTGGCGAGGTCTCCCAGGTGTGGCTCTTAGATTCGGGACGCCAGGAGAATCTGGCGCAGGCCTTTTTAAATAAGCCTAATGGCTCACTTAAATATGCTATTCTGAATCCCAGCGAGGGCGAGATCCAGATTGTGACATTTCGTTGAATCTCGCGAGACATTTAGAGCGTTGCGAATCTTGTGAGAGGCCTTTTGCGAGATTCAAGACTTTGTGCATTACCAAATTGGGCTCAGCGAGTCCAGTAAATTATGCCTCTAAGCTCTCAAATTCCGCACAAAATCTTTTTGTTTCTGTATCCCTCTTTCATCCTTTAAGGCATTCTTTAAAAGCCACCTCTTTAATCTGATATCCCCTTCAGTGGTGTGGTATTAATTTATGTTTGGTTGGGCAGCACAATGGCATAGTGGTTAGCACTGCTGCCTCACGACGCCGAGGTCCAAGGTTCGATCCCGGCTCTGGGTCACTGTCCGTGTGGAGTTTGCACATTCTCCCCGTGTTTGCGTGGGTTTTGCCCTCACAAGCCAAAGATGTGCTGGTCAGGTGGATTGGCCATGCTAAATTGCCCCTTAATTGGAAAAAATGAATTGGGTACTCCTAAATTTATATTAAAAAAAACTTATGTTTGGTGACACTCCTGTGAAGTGTCTTGGGATGTCTTACCACATAAATGAACAATATCAATGCAAGTTGTTGTTCTTCGCGTGAATATAAGAAATAGGAAGGGGAATACATAACGTTGTCTCTCAAGACTGCACTACCATTCATATATGATCATGGCTAACCTTCTGCCTCAACTCCACTTCCCTGCCAGCTCCTTGCATTTCTTGATTTCATGAAATAGTGAATAATAGTAGTCCTAACACTAATCCTTGTTGAACACTATTTGAGGTAAAATTCCAGCAACATTTTTCATTTTCCATTGAAGATAATTAAATGAAACTCCAGACCATTTGTCAGACCTTACGCACATTAATCAGTCTGTTCTAATTTATTTCCACAAATGACATTTCCATGATCTCAGAAGCAGATGAACTATTGTGTTCTGTGGAACTTTTGATGATGATCCATAGCTAGATGTGTATCTTTTATGTGAATCATATTTCTGACCAGATAGTCTTCACTTGCCAGCTCATTTTTAGAGGACTTGATCGACATCTCATTTACTTACTACCCATTTTTTTCTGCTGCTCCACACATCCTTTACCCTGTAAGGAATCAAAACTCTAAACCTTTGTCTCACTTGAGACGTAGTGATTTTGTAAACATGTCCCCGACTTCAATAATGACAGTCCAAGTTAAAAAGCATCCTGATGCCTCCAAAACCTTCACAGTTTCAAATATGTGAATCATGCCTTTTAATCTGCTTTTCTGCAGTAAAAACAAGTAATTTCTTTTGGTCTTTTCAGAGGGTGGCACGGTAGCACAGCAGTTAGCACTGTTGCTACACAGCTCCAGGGTCCCAAGTTCGATTCCCGGCTTGGGTCACTGTCTGTGCGGAGTCTGCACATTCTCCCCCTGGCTGCATGGGTTTCCTTAGGGTGCTGCGGTTTCCTCCCACAGCTCAAAGACATGCAGGTTCGGTGGATTGACCATGCTGAATTGCTCTTAGTGTCCAAACAAAGGTTAGATGGGGTTACGGAGACAGGGTGGAGGTGTGGGCTTAAGCAGGGTGCTCTTTCTAAGGGCCGGTGCAGACTTGATGGGCTGAATGGCCTCTTTCTGCACTGTGAATTCTATGATGAATCTGGAGTCTGAAATTTCAAATCAAACCTGCTAATGCTATCTGAATCCCCTCAGCACAGAAATACATTCCTCTGTTCTGTATCAACACAACAAAATTGTATTTGGATTCTGGGTGTCCTCTTTGCTGTAAGATAATTGCAAATCAGACTTACTTCAGAATGTATTCCATTGATAATCTTCATTATTGATTATTGTAATGGACTCCGCATGAGTTGGGCTGTGGAGTCAATGTGCACTGAAGGGCTGAGATGGCAGAGATGCACGCATTGCGGGGTTGAGCAGCCGGAATTTTGCCAGAGGTAATGGCGGGGGATACCTGTGCCATTTCCCGAGATCAACAGCACTTGGCGGGCAGCACTTGGCAGTGATTTCCCCAGGGAGGTCATTATATTTGGAAGATCAGGTAATCATATGACTCACACTGTGGAATGCAAAGCAGGCCCAAGTGACCCCAACCAGCCCAAAATCTGGTCAATGCGACCAGGTTCTGCATCCATGTCATCAAGATTGTCAGGAGCAGAGTTGAGAAGTCTGGAAAAAGTGTGCCATTTTGGTGCGATGGGGCTGGTGAAACCAAAATTGAAGGCTGTCGAATGAGAAATGGTGGCTAAGTACTTGAAGAAAATGAGTTGGAATTCTAGCTGAGAAAGACCAGTGTTTCAAAGGACTTTATGGCTGAAATTGGTGCCTATTTGCTGAGTGGATTCCTTATGAAATCTGAGAGATCTATTTTTGTGTCTTATATCTAACGTGTAATATATTATTTATATTGACTGAAATTGGTCTGTTTAATTTATTAATTTATTAATCTGTTGATTGTTAAAGTAAAAATTATGATTAAAATTTTGTTCATTTCATTTCTTATTGGGGCCATGAAACAAATTCAATTCTTTTTGTTTGTAATGATCTCGAGGAGACCAATAATCATCAATGGGTGAATATTGCAACCTTTTCCACGTTTTGCACAGTTCCTAAGAATGCTGATTAATTATCACATTCTTTTTAATTTTTCTATCTTTGTTAAATCTTTGAATATTTCAAACAGCGTAGACGGATGATATTGGGAGTTATCTCAAAAGGTGTTAGTAAGCCCAGTAGCTGAATTTTGCTGCTTATTCAGGGAGCTCTAGTGACAGTGTTAACTGTACATGCAAATTTATCGTCTCTGGTGATACGTGTTTGATATTTCCTACGAGTCACACCACTTGGCCTCATGATGCTGAAGGACTCAGTACTGGAAGAAAGATTTTAGAAACAACTGTTGAGCATTAAAAAAAAAGTGGAGTAAGCTTATTGTTACTATTCCTGACCAGCCTTATCATACATTTCAGTGAACAGGACTGTGGTCCCAGGGTTACCTATTTGTGGACAACATTTGTAGATGAATTGCAAAATATGCCAATGAGCAGGAAACTAAATATTTATTTTCACAAGCAATGGAAGTCTGTATCCATGCCAATGGAAAGATAGTTATCTATCCATTGCACAGCTTCAGATATTGATTTAAGACTCATAGAAAATTCATGGTGTCCATCTAAAGTCAATTAAGAGTCTGTCCTTTGTATACAGATAATACTTGCATATTATCTTTTCCCAGTGTAATCCTCAATTTTTGTTCAAGTGAGAGCATTGTTTTTCAAACAAAAAATACAAGTTGTACATTTTTTGTGAGCAAATGAATGCAATTCATGAACAATCATAAAATACCCAGGAAAATAACTGCTGCTAAATGCAAAAGCAAGGTTCAGAATGCATTTCAAATGCCAAACAATTTTTTAAAAAAGAAACAGTGAAAACTTTTCAATCCTGGAAATCAGAGGTAAATAAGGAAATACTGCAAAAGCATAACAGGTTAGTCAGCATCTGATAGAGATACATCAAATAATGTTCTCGATAATATTTCATCAAATTCAGTTCTGGGGCAGCATCACATTCAAAATGTGAAATCTGATGAGTTGAAGCTGAGGTGTTAACCGTTATCCTTTCCGACGCTATTCGGCTTGTTTGGCATTTCCAGCATTCCTTATACGGTATTTAATATCAGAACGTTGATTTTTTTTCCTGAGAGCTTCCACATGACCGAAACAGCCTGCTGAATGAACGACCAAGGCAAAATTGTTCTTTGGTGCTCAGAAAATGTTGTTTTTAATCACCATAATTTTTCATTAACCTGGGAGTTGAAGTAGTGGCAGATTTGAATTTGTCCTTCACTGCAGATTCATCAATCACCATTTGTAAAGGATAAGGGACAGGCATCGTTATTGGTTTATTGATGGAGTCATTGTCTTAACACCTTACCACAAGCAGGGGAGGGAGGAGGTTGTGGTGGGGGTCAAAATAAAACTTTTCATGTACTGTGCATTGAAAACACCCATTATGCACATGTAAAATTTTAAGGGCGCTCACTTTCCAAAAATTCTGGCATATTTCATATTACAAGAAATCCTCATGCCATTACTCAGTGAGTCAAGAGATATGCTATCCAAAAATGTGGGCTGGTGAAGCCGCAGTGGTGAATAATACATTGGATAACACATTAAGGCAAGAACTATTAACGAAGTACAATCACTTCTGAAGGCCTTCCAGTGGAAACAGCTGATGAGCCATTGGGGAATAATAAAAGCACCTGCCTGAGGAAACCATTACATAGGCTACATTAAAATTTACCACTGTTACAATATATTGGCCTGGGTTTCCTGTGCTAATGATGACATAGCAGTCAGAATTCACCATCGTTGCACTGCTGAGAGGCTCAGAAGTTTCAGAGGTTTGAACTACAGTGGTTGCAGTGGGCCAGGTTTTGCTATTGCATTCACCAAGAACATAGAACATACAGTGCAGAAGGAGGCCATTCGGCCCATCGAGTCTGCACCGACCCACTTAATCACTCACTTCCACTCTATCCCCATAATCCAATAACCCCTCTTAACCTTTTTGGACACTAAGGGCAATTTAGCATGGCCAATCCACCTGACCTGCATGTCTTTGGACTGTGGGAGGAAACCGGAGCAGCCGGAGGAAACCCACGCAGACACGGGGAGAACGTGCAGACTCCGCACAGACAGTGACCCAGTGGGGAATCGAAACTTTGACCCTGCCGCTGTGAAGCCACAGTGCTAGCCACTTGTGCTACCTTGCTGCCCGAAAGAAATGGCACTGGCACGAATTTGAGCAGACTGGCCAGTAATAACGAATTGTTTCCAAACAGAAAGTCGCTTGAGTCACATTGTGGATTAAAAGAAAATGTGGACAGAGGAGGATACCAGTATTGGAAGGTGTCCCAGTTTTCAAACTGGCTGAGGGAGAAATTTGACTTTGGATACAATTTATCTGGCTTAATCATTTGTTCCAATGGCTTTTTAACATGAATCAAGTATGGCAGACACTGCAGCAGTTTAGTTTTGACAAATTCTGAGCTGGAATTTGAGGCCAATGTGGGGTCTCGCCCACTGGTCGGAGAACTGGTGGGGAACTCCAGTCAGTTTCAGGCACTTGAGTGACAACAGATCTGCCCCTCCCCTGATTCCGGTTTTATTTGTTAGGTCATTTCCGACAGACTGGGTGTACAATCATGTGGAAGTGATAGTCATTTGCTATTTCTAGTTTTGCAATCAAGTCAACTTTAAAGCATAAGATACACATCAATTCGGCAGGTATAAAACATATAAGTGATTGAATGGATAAAAAAAGGTTAATCAGATCACACAGACAAATCGCTACATTTATTTTATTGAATGATTTTGAATCTTCAGTTTCAGGATTATGCTTTGCCGTGGCATTAATGGTTGACAGCTGCAGTAAGATTGACATGCACATGTGAAAATAGAATATTCTGGGGGGAATAAAATGTTTTAAGAATCACAGCCTCAAAATTCTGTGAGTAAGACATAAACCAGATTTAAAAAACTACATTATTAACTAAACTACTGCATTGATAACCTGCCAATTGTTACTCTAAAGTCTAAGAATAACCTATGCAAGAGAAGTTGCATTTTGATATGTGCGATCCTGAGCACATGAACATGAATTTCTGACAATCTGCATCCTCCTTTGTATGCAGCTGGCGTGTCAGAGATTTGGGGTGTTCTAAATTATAATGTCCTAAAATGGATATTATCTCTTGCATATGCTGACAAAATTATTTTTTTAACAGCAGCCATAGATGATATTGAGTAGTTGTAAAATATAAGATCATATGGGGCGGGATTCTCCACTCCCACGCCGAAGTGGCCGCGCCATCGTGAACGCCGTCGAGGTTCACGACGGCGCGGAACGGCCCCGGTCCCGACCGATTCAGGCCCTGACAATGGGCCAGTATCGGGGCCGCGTCATCTACCCGCGCCAGGCCTTGTCGCCCGCGTAAAAGTTGCGCCGCATAGATGACGCGGCCGGCACCGCATAACGGACATCATCCGCGCATGCGCGGTTGCCGTCCTGTCCAAATCAGCCCCGCAACAAGATGGGGGACGGATCTTGCGGGGCTGCGGAAGGAAGGAGGTCCTCCTTCAGAGAGGATGGCCCGACGATCAGTGGGCACCGATCGCGGGCCACCCCACGTTCAAGGTGAAGCCCGGTGCAGGATCCCCCCTCGCCCCCCCACAGGCCGCCCCCCCAGCGTTCACGCACCGCCCACGACTGTAGCGACCAGGTGTGACGGCGCTGGGGGGAACCCGCCGTTTTGGCCTGGCCGCTTGGCCCATCTGGGCCTCAGAATAGCGGGGGTGCCGGAGAATCGCCATGTTGGGTATCTCCGGCGATTCTCCGGCCTGCGGCCCGCGAAACTCGACCGGCCCGTTCCCGCCGCTTGGGAGAATCGCGGGAGGGCGTCGGACTGGCGTCCCCGGAAATTTCGGCGGCCCAGGCGATTCTCACAACCGGCGTGGGAGTGGAGAATCGCGCCCAAGAACTAGTAGCAGCAATAGGCCATCTGGCCCCTCAAGCCTTCTCCACCATTCAACAACATCATGGTTAATTTTTTTGTGGACTCAGCTCCACTTACCCGCCCTCTCACCGTAATCTTTTATTCCTTTACTGTTCAAAAATCGATCTACCTTTGCCTCAAAAACATTTAACGAGGTAGCCTGAACTGCATCACTGGGCAGGGAATTCCACAGATTCACGATCCCTTGGGTGAAGAAGTTCTTCCTCAACTCAGGCCTAAATCTGTACCCCCTCATTTTGAGGCTATGCCCCCTAGTTCTAGTTACACCCCTGAGTGAAAACAACCTCCCTCTTCTATCCTATCCATTCTCTTCATAATTTTATATGTATCGAAAAGATTCCCCCCTCATTCTTCTAAATTCCGATGAGTATAGTCCCAGTCTACTTTGTCTTTCCTCATAAACTAATCCTCTCAACTCCGGAATCAACATAATGAATCTCCTCTACACACTCTCCAGTGCCAGTACATCCTTTCTCAAGAAAGGAGACCAAAACTGTACAGAGTACTCCAGGTGTGGCCTCACCAACTCCCTTCCAGTTGCAACATAACCTCCCTGCTTTTAAACTCCATCACTCTAGCAATGAAGGACAAAATTCCATTTGCCTTCTTAATTACTTGCTGCACCTGCAAACCAACATTTTGCGATTCATGCACAGGGACACCCAGGTCTCTGCACAGCAGCATGCTGCAATTTTTTACCACTTAAATAATATTCCATTTTGCTGTTATTCCTACCAAAATGGATGACCTCACATTTATCAACGTTGAACTCCATCTGCCAGACGCTTGCCCACTCACTTAAACTTTCTGTATTCCTCTGCAGACTTTCAGTGTCCTCTGCACACTTGGCTCTACCATTAATCTCAGTGTCATCTGCAAACTTGGACACATTGCACCCCAACTCCAGATCATCTATGTAAGTTGTGAAGAACCAACACTGATCCCTGAGGCACACCACTAGCCATTGATCGCCAACCAGAAAAACACCTATTCATCCCCAATATTTACTTTCTGTCAGTTAACCAATCGCCTATCCATGTTAATACATTATCTGTAATGCCCTGCACCTTTATTTTATGCAGCAGCCTTTTGTGTGAAACCTTGTAAAATGCCTTCTGGAAATCCAGATACATCACATCCACCGGTTCCCCGTTGTCCACCGCATTTTTCCACGACAGAAGTTAAGCTAACCAGCCTATTGTTACTCGCCTTTTGCCTACTTCCTTTTTTAAACAGTGGTATAACATTTACAGTTTTCCAATCTGCAGGAACCGCCCCAGAGTCCAGTGAATTTTGATTTTGGTAAATTACCACAAGCGTATTTGCTATTTCCCCCACCACCTCTTTTAGTACCCTGGAATACATTCCATCATGGCCAGGAGACTTGTCTACCATTAGCCCCATTAGCTTGCCCAATACTACTTCCTTCGTGATAATGAACATTTTTAGGTCCTCACCTGCCATAGCCTCCTTGCCAACAATTATTGGCATGTTATTTGTGTCTTCCACTGTGAAGACCAAACAAAATAACTGTTCAATGCCTCAGCCATTTCACCATTTCCCATTATTAAATCCCCTTTCTCATAAGGACCAATGTTTGCCTAAGCTACTCTTCTTCATTTTATATATTTGTAGAAACCTTTGCTATCTGTTTTTATATTCTGAGCTAGTTTTCTCTATCTTACTTTTCTTTATAGCTTTTTGCGTGGCTTTCTGTTGACCTTTAAAGATACTCCAATCCTCTAGTTCCCCACGAATCTTTGCCACTTTGGAGGCCTTTTCTTTCAATTTGATACCCTCTTTTATTTCCCCCGATATCCATGGTTGATTATCCTTTTTCCTACAGTCCTTCCTTTTCACTGGTATGTACTTTTTCTGGACACTGTGAAGAATCTCTTTGAAACTCCTTTTTGTTCCTCAATTTTCACACCACAAAGTATTTGCTCCCAATCTACCCCAGCCAACTCCTCCCTCATCTCATTGTAGTCTCCTTTGTTTAAGCATAAGACATTGGTATTGGATTTTACCTTCTCACACTCCATCTGCATTTTAACTTCAACCATACTATGATTGCTACTTTCGAGAGCATCCATAACTATGAGATTATTAATTATTCCTGTTTCATTACACAGGACCAGATCTAGGATAGCTTGCCCCCTTGTAGGTTTCATGACTGTGGTAGTATGTATTGGGGGTCATGTGGGACTGGAAGCCCTAATGTCATTGGCTGACAGATCCCAGGTCCTGGTTGGCCGTTGACCTCTAGCTCCGCCCTGAAGGCGGAGTATAAGACGCCGGAGTCTTCCCCCGCAGGCCAGTTTACTATCGAGCTGTGGGGGAACAGACATGCTTAATAAAGCCTCATCGACTTCACTCTATTCGTCTCACGGAGTCTTTGTGCGCTACAATTTATTAAGCGTGCCTAAAAAGGACTATGGAGCTCAGGATCATTCCGGAATGCCTGAGGATCAGCCCCCACACAGTGAACGCGGCAGCAGCCTTCAAGCACTGGCAGACTTGCTTCGAGGCCTACCTCAGAACGACTACCGGCCGGGTCACAGAAGACCAAAAACTGCAGGTCCTGCACTCGAGGGTGAGCACGGAGATTTTCTCCCTCATCGAAGACGCGGAGGATTTCCAGACGGCGTTCGCAGCACTGAAAAGTCTCTATGTCCGCCCAGTTAACCAAATCTACGCACGCTACCAGCTCGCGACGAGACGGCAAGCTCCCGGAGAATCGATGGACGAATTCTACGCCGCGCTGCTGATTTTGGGACGAGCCTGCAGCTGCCCGTCAGTGAACGCAAACGAACACACGGACATGCTAATGCGCGATGCTTTTGTGGCAGGTATGCAATCCTCCCAAATCCGCCATTGACTTCTAGAAAAAGAGTCGCTAGGACTCTCAGAGGCACGGGCCCTAGCAGCCTCCCTAGACGTGGCCGTGCGTAATACCCGCGCCTACGACCCGGACCTCGCGGCAGCCCATTGGGCCCCGTACGTACCCGTCGCGGCAAACCCCCTACCCCACCCCCCCGGACACCCCACAGGCTTGCGCGGTCCAAACGCCGAGTCGCACCGGGGGCGCCCGCTGTTATTTCTGCGGCCAGGCGAAACACCCCCGACAGCGCTGCCCGGCCCGCGCAGCTATCTGCAAAAGCTGCGGGAAAAAGGGCCATTATGCGGTTGTGTGCCGGTCCTGCGAGGTCGCCGCTGTCCCGGGAGAACAGGGAGCCCAGCAAGCCATTTACGCATCCCAACCCCCCCAGCACGCCATGTACGACCTGCAGGTGCAGCCGCTCTGGGTCCCGACCACCGCGGTCCTGGGAGAACAGGGAGCCCTGCACGCCGCTTACGCTCCCCAACCCCCCTCCCCGCAGCCCATGTATGACCCGCCGCCGGCGCTACCGCTTTGGGTCCCGGCCAACACTCTCCACGGAGAAGAGGGAGTTTTGCACGTCCCTAACGCCCCCCTAACCCCCACCCCGCGCCCCACGCCTGACCCGCCGGCGCCACCTACTTGGGCCCCGACCACCGCTGTCCCCGGTGAGGGAGCTCCGCGCGGTCCTAGCGCTCGCGGTCCTAGCGCTCGCGGTCCTAGCACTCCCCAGCCCCCCCAGCGCACCATGTGCGACCCGCAGACGCCGCCATTTTGGGTCCCGGCCACCACGAGGGGAGGAGGGGCGCCGCCATCTTGGACCGCCCCAGACCTGTACGACGCGTGGGGGTGGCCATTTTGTCCACCCCTGCCGCCATCTTGTGACCCCCCAGCCACGTGCGATGTATGGGGGCAACCATTTTGTCCATCCCCGACGCCATCTTGGACGGCAACAACGGACCCCACTCCACTACTACAACCACGTCTCGCTTCAATTACGCTCGATCAAGCTCGGCCCCGGACACTCCAGACGACGACGACAACGGTGCTAATAAACGGCCACGCGACGCCATGCCTAGTCGACTCCGGGAGCACGGAGAGCTTTATACACCCCGACACGGTAAGACGCTGTTCCTTGACCACCAATCCCAGCGCACAAAAGATTTCCCTAGCTGCAGGATCCCACTCCGTACTGATCCAGGGATTCTGCATAGTTACCCTAACGGTGCAGGGGAGGGAGTTCAAAAACTACAAACTAAACGTCCTTCCCCAACTCTGTGCCCCCACCTTGCTGGGATTAGATTTCCAATGCAATCTACAGAGCCTTACGTTCAAATTCGGCGGCCCAATACCCCCACTCACTATCTGCGGCCTCGCAACCCTCAAGGTGCAACCCCCGTCCTTGTTTGCGAACCTCACCCCGGATTGCAAACCCGTCGCCACTCGGAGCAGACGGTACAGCGCCCAGGACCGGACCTTCATTCGGTCCGAAGTCCAGCGGCTACTAAAGGAGGGCATAATCCAGGCCAGCAATAGTCCCTGGAGAGCGCAGGTGGTAGTAGTGAAGACAGGGGAGAAACAAAGGATGGTCATTGACTATAGCCAGGCCATCAACAGGTACACACAACGAGACGCGTACCCTCTCCCCCGCATATCCGACATGGTCAACCGGATTGCCCAATATAAAGTCTTCTCCACCGTGGACCTCAAGTCCGCCTACCATCAGCTCCCCATCCGCCCAAGTGACCGCAAGTACACAGCCTTCGAGGCAGACGGGCGATTATACCATTTCCTACGGGTCCCTTTTGGCGTCACAAACGGGGTCTCGGTCTTCCAACGGGAGATGGACCGAATGGTTGATCAACATGGTTTGCGGGCCACGTTCCCGTATCTCGACAATGTAACCATCTGCGGCCACGATCAGCAGGACCACGACGCCAACCTCCAAAAATTCCTCCAGACCGCCAAAGCCTTGAACCTCACGTACAACGTGGACAAGTGCGTTTTTAGCACCGATCGGCTAGCCATTCTGGGCTACGTAGTGCGCAATGGGATAATAGGCCCCGACCCCGAACGTATGTGCGCACTCATGGAATTTCCCCTCCCGCACTGCCCAAAAGCCCTGAAACGCTGCCTGGGGTTCTTTTCATACTACGCCCAGTGGGTCCCCCAGTACGCAGACAAGGCCCGCCCCCTAATACAGACCACAACCTTCCCTCTGTTGACAGAGCCTTGCCAGGCCTTCAGCCGCATCAAAGCGGATATCGCAAAGGCCACGATGCGCGCCATCGACGAGTCCCTCCCCTTCCAGGTCGAGAGTGACGCCTCCGACGTAGCTCTAGCGGCCACCCTTAACCAAGCGGGCAGACATAGAACATAGAACATAGAACATAGAACAATACAGCGCAGTACAGGCCCTTCGGCCCACGATGTTGCACCGAAACAAAAGCCATCCAACCTACACTATGCCATTATCATCCATATGTTTATCCAATAAACTTTTAAATGCCGTCAATGTTGGCGAGTTCACCACTGTAGCAGGTAGGGCATTCCACGGCCTCACTACTCTTTGCGTAAAGAACCTACCTCTGACCTCTGTCCTATATCTATTACCCCTCAGTTTAAAGTTATGTCCCCTCGTGCCAGCCATATCCATCCGCGGGAGAAGGCTCTCACTGTCCACCCTATCCAACCCCCTGATCATTTTGTATGCCTCTATTAAGTCTCCTCTTAACCTTCTTCTCTCCAACGAAAACAACCTCAAGTCCATCAGCCTTTCCTCATAAGATTTTCCCTCCATACCAGGCAACATCCTGGTAAATCTCCTCTGCACCCGCTCCAAAGCCTCCACGTCCTTCCTATAATGCGGTGACCAGAACTGTACGCAATACTCCAAATGCGGCCGTACCAGAGTTCTGTACAGCTGCAACATGACCTCCCGACTCCGGAACTCAATCCCTCTACCAATAAAGGCCAACACTCCATAGGCCTTCTTCACAACCCTATCAACCTGGGTGGCAACTTTCAGGGATCTATGTACATGGACACCTAGATCCCTCTGCTCATCCACACTTTCAAGAACTTTACCATTAGCCAAATATTCCGCATTCCTGTTATTCCTTCCAAAGTGAATCACCTCACACTTCTCTACATTAAACTCCATTTGCCACCTCTCGGCCCAGCTCTGCAGCTTATCTATATCCCTCTGTAATCTGCTACATCCTTCCACACTATCGACAACACCACCGACTTTAGTATCGTCTGCAAATTTACTCACCCACCCTTCTGCGCCTTCCTCTAGGTCATTGATAAAAATGACAAACAGCAACGGCCCCAGAACAGATCCTTGTGGTACTCCACTTGTGACTGTACTCCATTCTGAACATTTCCCATCAACCACCACCCTCTGTCTTCTTTCAGCTAGCCAATTTCTGATCCACATCTCTAAATCACCCTCAATCCCCAGCCTCCGTATTTTTTGCAATAGCCTACCGTGGGGAACCTTATCAAACGCTTTGCTGAAATCCATATACACCACATCAACTGCTCTACCCTCGTCTACCTGTTCAGTCACCTTCTCAAAGAACTCAATAAGGTTTGTGAGGCATGACCTACCCTTCACAAAGCCATGCTGACTATCCCTGATCATATTATTCCTATCTAGATGATTATAAATCTTGTCTCTTATAATCCCCTCCAAGACTTTACCCACTACAGACGTGAGGCTCATCGGCCTATAGTTGCCGGGGTTGTCTCTGCTCCCCTTTTTGAACAAAGGGACCACATTTGCTGTCCTCCAGTCCTCTGGCACTATTCCTGTAGCCAATGATGACATAAAAATCAAAGCCAAAGGTCCAGCAATCTCTTCCCTGGCCTCCCAGAGAATCCTAGGATAAATCCCATCAGGTCCCGGGGACTTATCTATTTTCAGCCTGTCCAGAATTGCCAACACCTCTTCCCTACGTACCTCAATGCCATCTATTCTATTAGCCTGGGGCTCAGCATTCTCCTCCACAACATTATCTTTTTCCTGAGTGAATACTGACGAAAAATATTCATTTAGTATCTCGCCTATCTCTTCAGACTCCACACACAATTTCCCATCCCTGTCCTTGACTGGTCCTACTCTTTCCCTAGTCATTCGCTTATTCCTGACATACCAATAGAAAGCTTTTGGGTTTTCCTTGATCCTTCCTGCCAAATACTTCTCATGTCCCCTCCTTGCTCGTCTTAGCTCTCTCTTTAGATCCTTCCTCGCTACCTTGTAACTATCCATCGCCCCAACCGAAACTTCACACTTCATCTTCACATAGGCCTCCTTCTTCCTCTTAACAAGAGATTCCACTTCCTTGGTAAACCACGGTTCCCTCGCTCGACGCCTTCCTCCCTGTCTGACCGGTACATACTTATCAAGAACACGCAGTAGCTGATCCTTGAACAAGCCCCACTTATCCAGTGTGCCCAACACTTGCAGCCTACTTCTCCACCTTATCCCCCCCAAGTCACGTCTAATGGCATCATAATTGCCCTTCCCCCAGCTATAACTCTTGCCCTGCGGTGTATACTTATCCCTTTCCATCATTAACGTAAACGTCACCGAATTGTGGTCACTGTCCCCAAAGTGCTCTCCTACCTCCAAATCCAACACCTGGCCTGGTTCATTACCCAAAACCAAATCCAACGTGGCCTCGCCTCTTGTTGGCCTGTCAACATATTGTTTCAGGAAACCCTCCTGCACACACTGTACAAAAAACGACCCATCTATTGTACTCGAACTATATCTTTTCCAGTCAATATTTGGAAAGTTAAAATCTCCCATAATAACTACCCTGTTACTTTCGCTCATATCCAGAATCATCTTCGCCATCCTTTCCTCTACATCCCTAGAACTATTAGGAGGCCTATAAAAAACTCCCAACAGGGTGACCTCTCCTTTCCTGTTTCTAACTTCAGCCCATACTACCTCGGCAGAAGAGTCCCCATCTAGCATCCTCTCCGCCACCGTAATACTGCTCTTGACTAGCAGCGCCACACCTCCCCCTCTTTTGCCTCCTTCTCTGAGCTTACTAAAACACCTAAACCCCGGAACCTGCAACATCCATTCCTGTCCCTGCTCTATCCATGTCTCCGAAATGGCCACAACATCGAAGTCCCAGGTACCAACCCACGCTGCCAGTTCCCCTACCTTGTTTCGTATACTCCTGGCATTGAAGTAGACACACTTCAAACCACCTACCTGAAGACTGGCCCCCTCCTGCGATGTCAAATCTGTGCTCCTGACCTCTATACTCTCATTCTCCCTTACCCGAAAACTACAATCCAGGTTCCCATGCCCCTGCTGCATTAGTTTAAACGCCACCAAAGAGCACTAACAAATCTCCCCCCCAGGATATTTGTGCCCCTCAGGTTCAGATGTAGACCATCCTGTCTGTAGAGGTCCCACCTTCCCCAGAAAGAGCCCCAGTTATCCAAAAATCTGAATCCCTCCCGCCTGCACCATCCCTGTAGCCACGTGTTTAAATGCTCTCTCTCCTTATTCCTCATCTCACTATCACGTGGCACGGGCAACAACCCAGAGATAACAACCCAGAGATAAAGACCCGTGGCCTTTTTCTCCCGGACCCTCCACGCCTCAGAAATCCGCCACTCTTCAGTAGAAAAGGAAGCCCAAGCCATAGTGGAAGCTGTGTGACATTGGAGGCATTACCTGGCCGGCAGGAGATTCACTCTCCTCACGGACCAACGGTCGGTAGCCTTCATGTTCGATAATGCACAGCGGGGCAAAATCAAAAACGACAAGATCTTAAGGTGGAGGATCGAGCTCTCCACCTTCAACTATGAGATTTTGTATCGTCCCGGAAAGCTGAACGAGCCGTCCGATGCCCTATCCCGCGGCACATGTGCCAACGCACAAATTAACCGCCTCCAAACCCTCCACGAGGACCTCTGCCACCCGGGGGTCACTCGGTTTTACCACTTCGTCAAGTCCCGCAATCTCCCATACTCTTTAGAGGAGGTCCGTACAGTCACAAGGGACTGCCACATCTGCGCGGAATGCAAGCCGCATTTTTTCAGGCCGGATGGAGCGCACCTGATTAAGGCTTCCCGCCCCTTTGAACGCCTCAGTCTCGATTTCAAAGGGCCCCTCCCCTCCACCGACCGCAACGCATATTTTCTTAATGTGGTGGACGAATACTCCCACTTCCCTTTTGCCATTCCCTGTTCTGACATGACCCCGGCCACAGTCATTAAAGCCCTGAACAGCATCTTCACACTGTTCGGTTACCCCGCATACGTCCACAGCGACACTCTTTCATGAGTGACGAGCTGCGCCAGTTCCTGCTCAGCAAGGGCATAGCCTCAAGCAGGACGACCAGCTACAACCCCCGGGGGAACGGGCAAGTAGAGAGGGAGAACGGCACGGTCTGGAAGGCCGTCCTACTGGCCCTACGGTCCAGGGACCTCCCAGTTTCACGGTGGCAGGAGGTCCTCCCGGACACTCTACACTCCATCCGGTCGTTATTATGTACGAGCACTAATCAAACGCCTCATGAGCGTCTCCTTGTTTTCCCTAGGAGGTCCTCCTCTGGAACGTCGCTGCCGACCTGGCTGGCGGCCCCAGGACCCATCCTGCTCCGAAAGCATGTGCGGGCACATAAGGCGGACCCGTTGGTCGAAAGGGTTCACCTCCTCCACGGGAACCCCAGTACGCCTACGTGGAGTACCCCGACGGCCGACAGGACACGGTCTCCCTGTGGGATCTGGCGCCCGCCGGCAACACGCACACCCCCCCGACACCATCAACCCAACCCCCCCCCTTCCTGCCACCGCTGCACCCCGCGACCGCCCCCTTCCCAGGAGGATCGGTTCCCCTCCCCTCAGCACCGACCAAGAATAAAGCCCAAGCTGAAAACGTAAGGCTCCTGGAGGCGACAACACCGGTACAAGCACCACCACCACCGGGGCCGAGGCGATCGACACGGACGACCAGACCACCCGACCGACTTGTGGCGTCGATCTAAAACTAAATATGGACTTTTCACAAGAACATTTTGCTTTTCTTCCCATACCCTCTGTAAATAGTTGCAACAGGACAAAATTGTACAATACTGTATTGCCTTGTGAATGTTTTTTTCCTCCGAGGACCAGCCCTGTAAACCCTTACCACCATACGAAGCATCACCCCGCCGGGTTCATTTTTGACAAGGGGTGAATGTGGTAGTATGTATTGGGGGTCATGTGGGACTGGAAGCCCTAATGTCATTGACTGACAGATCCCAGGTCCTGGTTGGCCGTTGACGTCTAGCTCTGCCCTGAAGGCGGAGTATAAGAAGCCGGAGTCTTCCCCCGCAGGCCAGTTTACTATCGAGCTGCGGGGGAACAGACACGCTTAATAAAGCCTCATCGACTTCACTCTATTCATCTCACGGAGTCTTTGTGCGCTACAATGACATAATGTTCGAGAAAACTATCATAGAATCATAGAATTTACAGTGCAGAAGGAGGCCATTCGACCCATCGAGTCTGCACCGACTCTTGGAAAGAGCACCCGACCCAAATCCATGCCTCCACCCTATCCCTGTAACTCAGTAACCCCACCCCATCCTTTTTGGACACTAAGGGCAATTTATCATGGCCAATCCACCTAACCTGCTCATCTTTGTACTGTGGGAGGAAACCGGAGCACCTGGAGGAAACCCTTGCAGACATGGGGGGAACGTGCAGACTCCGCACAGACAGTGACCCAAGCCGGAAGCGAACCTGAGATCCTGGAGCGGTGAAGCAACTGTGCTAACCACTATGCTACCATGCTGCCCTATCCAGGGTTTTGGTTGTGAAGCCCATGCAAACACGGGGAGAATGTGCAAACTCCACACGGACAGTGACCTGAGGCCAGGATCAAACCAGAGTCCTTAGCGCCGTGAGACAGCAGTGATAATCACTGCACCACTGTGTCGCCACAGTTTTGAGAATCTTATACCCTTGAATGCTGTATTACTTAATTGACAGATGCACCAGTAATGCATGAATGCTGTCAGAATGATTGACTGGAAGACATTCAGTACAAATACAGTATTGTTAAATTCATGTCCAACACTCCTTCCATTTTTAATGGATATAATCAGGATTCCAGAACTAATGTCTCCCCCACACAGCATTCATCCTGACTGACTGAAATTATTTTTTGTTTGAATTCGATGCAGTGTAGATGAGAGTCTTTTGGCATAGAGTCTTGCCCTTTGCATAATAGGGACTGAATAAATGAGGGGCATGACATAAATTGATAGCTAAAAGCACAAACTCTCTAGTAGACAGTGAGCAAGCTTGATAATCTGATTTTTTATTATTAAGACATACTGGCAGCTCACCCCAACTGCTTAGACTGCATACATCTGTGTTTACTGTCAAGCTGGGGAATGTAATATGTCGGGAAAAAAATAGAAAATGCATTCACTTTTATTGATCTTTGTTTGTTATTTTTTTTAATTACTTAAAATAAACGCCCTACTGTTGTATCTTTTCGGATGCACCATTTGTCACTGAAGGATCTTGAATAATTCAGTGTACAGGCTATTCAGTATGGTAATTTCTGAGGAGCTTATACAATCATTGGTGTGATCGAGTCACATTCTTGAATTAAATACGTCCCAAAAACATTCTTACATTTAAGTGATACACACTCCTTAATGAACAGAAAATGCTGGAAATGCTCAACAGATCAGACCCCATCTTCTGTGAAAGAAACAAGAGTTAACATTAAAGGTCTTCAACCCATCATCAGAAAGAGTAAAAAAAGCAACTATTAAATGACTAATATTTGCTTTTTATATTGGTTAACTAGACATTAATGCTTAAGTTTTCTGTTCTATTTTCCCTCATGCCCTCACTGATTTCACCTTGTCCATGAAACCCATCTCATTCTGTCTGAAAGTGGTGATTACAAGTCTTCCCCGAGGAAATCTAATCCGTTAATAAATACCTTTGTTTAAAAGTGTTTGTATACTAATATAATGTGATCTTGCAGGGAGCTTGCAGGGGACATAAAAACTGACTGTAAAAGCTTCCATAGGTAAGTGAAGAGAAAAAGATTGGTGAAGGCAAATGTCAGTCCCATCCAATCCGAAACAGGGGAATGTATAATACAGGATAAAGGAATGGCTGAGCAACCAAACACGGGGCGGGATTCTCCGACCTCACGCCGGGTCGGAGATTCGCCGGGGACTGGCGTGAATCACGCCCCCGCCGTGTCCCGAAGTCTCTGCCACCAGCGATTCGGTGGGGGCGGGAATCGCGCCGCGCCAGTTGACGGGAGCGGGAATCGTGGCGCGCCGGTCGGCGGGCCCACCCCCGCCGATTCTCCGGCCTGTGATGGGCCAAAGTCTCGCTGCTGGAATGCCTGTCCCGCCAGCGTGGATTAAACCACCTTTTGAATGGCGGGACAAGGCGGTGCGGGCAGGCTCTGGTGTCCTGGCGGGGGCGCGGGGCGATCTGGCCCCGGGGGGTGCTCCCACGGTGGCCTGGCCCGCGATCAGGGCCCACCGATCCGCGGGCGGGCCTGTGCCGTGGGGGCACTCTTTTTCTTCCGCCTTCGCCATGGTCTTCGCTATGGCAGAGGCGGAAGACACGCCCTCCCCTACGCATGCGCGGGGATGATGTCAGCAGCCGCTGACGCTCCCGCGCATGCGTCGCCCGGCGAAGACCTTTCGACCCCGGCTGGCATGGTGCCAAAGGCCTTTCCTGCCAGCCGGTGGAGCGGAAACCACTCCGGCGTGGGCCTAGCCCCTCAAGGTGAGGGCTTGGCTCCTAAAGGTGCGGAGACTTCCGCACCTTTGGGGCGGCCTGACGCCGGAGTGGTTCCTGACACTCCATTACGCCGGACCCCCCGCCCTGCCGGGTAGGGGAGAATCCCGCCCACATACTTTGGTCCTGTCTTCTCAAATGAGGACACAAATCAGATATCAGAAATGTTGGGGAATGCACGGTTTAGTGAGAGGGAGGAACTGAATTAGATCAATATTAGTAGAGAAATGGTGTTGGGGAAATTGATGAGATTGAAGGCTGATTAATCCCCAGGGCCTGGTAATCTACATCACAGAGTACTTAAGGAAATGGCTCTCGAAATAGTGGATGCATTGGTGGTCATCTACCAGGATTCTATAGACTCTGGAACAGTTTGTGCAGATTGGAGGGAAGCTGATGTAACTCCACTATTTAAAAGGTAGGTAACGAGAAAACTGTGAATTATAGACCAGTAAAGCTGGTGTCAGTAGTGGGGAAAATTCTAGAATCCATTATCAAAGATTTTCTAGCAGAACCCCTAGAAAATAGTGGCAGGATTGGACAGAGTCAGCATGGATTTATGAAGGGGAAATCATGCTTGACAAATCCACTGGAATTCTTTGAGGATGTAACTGGCAGAGTTGACGAGTGGGAGTCAGTGGATGTCGTAAATTTGGACTTTCAGAAGGCTTTTGACAAAGTCCTGCAAAAGAGATTAGTGTGTAAAATTGAAGTGCAAGGATTAGGGGTCGTGTATTGAGATGGATAGAAAACTGGTTGGCAGATAGGAAAGAAAGAGTAAGAATTAATGGGTATATTTCGCAATGGCAGGCAGTGACGAGTGGGGTACCGCAGGGATCAGTGCTAGGACCCCTACTATTCATTATATATATTAATGATTTAGATGAGGGAACAAAATGTCATATCTCCAAATTTGCAGATGACACCAAGTTGGGTGGGAGGGAGCTGCGAGGATGACATAGAGATCCTTCAGTATGATTTGGGCAAGCTGAGTGAGTGGGCAAATGAATGGCAGATGCAGTATAATTTGGATAAATGCGAGGTTCTCCACTTTGGTAGCAAAAACAGAAAGGCAGACGATTATCTGAATGGCCATAAATTAGGAGAGGGGAAGGTGCAACAATACCTGGGTGTCCTTGTACACCAGTCACTGAAGGTAAACACACAGGTACAGCAGGCAGGAAAGAAGGCAAATGGTATGTTTGTCTTCATAGCGAGAGGATTCGAGTACAGCAGAAGGGATGACTTGCTGCAATTATAAAGGGCCTTGGTAAGGCCACACCTGGAATATTGTGTGAAGTTGTGATCTACTTACCTGAGGAAGGATGTTCTTGCTCCAGAGGGAGTGCAGTGAAGGTTTACCAGTCTAATTCCTGGAAGGCAGGATTGATGTGTGAGGGGAGATTTAATAGGTCAGGATTGAATTTGCTGGAGTTCAGAAGGATGATGGGGGAATCTCATAGAAACCTATAAAATTCTAATGGAACTAGACAGGGTAGATGCAGGAAGGATGTTCCTGATGGTGGGTGAGTCCAGAACCAGGGGTCACAGCCTGAGGATATGGGGTAACTGTTTCAGGCAGAGATGAGGAGAAATTTCTTCACCCGGAGAATGAACCGGAAACAGCCATCGGCTCCTCGGTGGAAGGCCCCAGGTTGGTCTCCTGTGCTTCCTCCTCCTTGATGGTGCCCATAGGGCCCTGGGGTCTCCATGGGATGGAGGAGCAGCTGGAGTGAACTTCAGAGGTCTCTGTATCATCTGGCTCTGCTAGTCCTGGTGCCTCCTCGTTGTTGGTACCATGGTGTTGATGCCTTCAGTGACGCTCCTCAGTGACTGGGCCACACTCTGCAGTGCCCTGGGAATGTCCACCTGTGTCTGGGACACATCCCTCAGCAACTGGGACATGATGTCGAGGCCCTCAGCCATGGTCGTCACAGACTGAGCCATGCCTTGGACACCACTGCTCAAGATCCTTTTCATCTGGAGGCTGGATGCATGGTCACCTACAGAGGTGATCTGCCCCCAGAAAAGCTTCCCATACCCATCCCACACCCTTTGTTATGTTTTCACCAGATGTGTTTGTCAGCATCTCAGTTTTTCTTGGG
Source organism: Scyliorhinus torazame (assembly GCF_047496885.1). Lineage (NCBI taxonomy): Eukaryota > Metazoa > Chordata > Chondrichthyes > Carcharhiniformes > Scyliorhinidae > Scyliorhinus > Scyliorhinus torazame. The sequence continues at coordinate 91,146,326 of NC_092714.1, read as the reverse complement.
CTCCAGCCTCCCATCCCTCGGGTCTCCCCACTGCCTACCATTGTTCCCCCCTCCTCATTTACCCCTTGAAATGCTTTCTGTCCCTCTGCATTCCATTGTTGCCTCTTCCCCAAACCCTTTTAAATGCCTTCCTACCCCTTTGCCCTCTGTGTATTCTGCCTCCATCCAGGAATGTCTTCCTGCCCTAAATATGTCCGTTATCTCACTGGCATTACAATGGGGCCGACGCAGTGCTGTGGCAAGTAGGCTATGAATGTAGCATTCACCTTGAAGCCACAAGCGAAATGAGGTCAGATCACTGCATGCCACCCTTTTTCAAACATGAATCAGACCGGCGTGACATAAGATTGGAAGGCAGCACGTGATTCTGGCGAGCAGCAGATTTAATGCGCATCATGTGATGTTAATGAACGCAAATGGCATTCAGTGGGCTACCCAACCTGCCATTATCCCGCCATCGGAAGAATTTCAACCCCTTTTCACACTGCCATGATTCCGCTTTTCCTGGATCCTGCTGGAATTTCCCATCCTGCCCACCACAAAACCTGCCATGGGCAGAATGGGAAAGTTTCACCAAATGTTTCAAGTCAAATATGCCTTCAGAGTATTTCCAGTATTTTTTCCCTTTATAATTTGTAACAGAACCCTGGGCGAGATTCTCCGACCCCCCGCCGGGTCGGAGAATTGCCGGGGGCTGGCGTGAAACCCGCCCCCGCCGGTTGTCGAAGTCTCCGGCACCGGAGATTCGGCGGGGGCAGGAATCGCGCCGCGCCGGTTGGCGGGCCCCCCCGCTCGATTCTCCGGCCCGGATGGGCCGAAGTCCCGCCGGCGTAAATTAAACCAGCTACCTTACCGGCGGGACAAGGCGGCGCGGGCGGGCTCCGGGGTCCTGGGGGGGTGCGCGGGGCGATCTGGCCCCGGGGGGTGCCCCAACGGTGGCCTAGCCCGCGATCGGGGCCCACCGATCCGAGGGTGGGCCTGTGCCGTGGGGGCACTCTTTCCCTTCTGCCTCCGCCACGGTCTCCACCATGGCGGAGGCGGAAGAGACTCCCTCCACTGCGCATGCGTGGGAAGCTGTCAGCGGCCGCTGACGCTCCCGCGCATGCGCCGCCCGGAGATGTCATTTCCGCGCCAGCTGGCGGGGCACCAAAGGCCTTTTCCGCCGGCTGGCGGGGTGGAAATTCGTCCGGCGCCGACTTAGCCCCTTAAGGTTGGGGCTCGGCCCCCAAAGATGCGGAGCATTCCGCACCTTTGGGACCGCGTGATGCCCGTCTGATTTGCTCCGTTTTGGGCGCCAGTCGGTGGACATCGCGCCTTTTCCGGAGAATTTTGCCCCCTGTTTCATCCCCAACCTCATTGGAATACTACTCCACACCTCACAATTTTTGCCACGTGCAAAAACGTGATATTGGACTGAGTGGAGGAGGAATTACTCCCACCTGCAGCTAAGATAAGAAAATAAGGTGAGATTGGGATAACCACTGCAGAAATTCCAATCAGAATAATAAGAGGTTGCTGCTGAATCAGTATTGCTGACAATTTGCAGGCTCCCATTAACCACACCTTTCTCTCAGTCTCATATTTGTCTACTGCCTTAACAACAGTGTGTGTGTGTGTGTACACTGCAGTGACCTAATGCATACTGACCAAACAGGGTTGTGAATGCCCTTTTACCTCCTAATACATTATTCTGTACTCCCAAGAAAACTCTGTTGGGATAAAATGTAACCAAGTTTCATAGCATCGGGGAAACATGGTGATTGGAATTTCCTACATTCCAACAGTGGTACACTTTAAAGGCATGTTAGCACATTGAAACCTTCTGAGATTTGATTTGATCTATTTATTGTCATGTATACCGAGGTGCTGTGAAAAGTATTGTTCTCCTTACAGTCCTGGCAGATCGCTCCATTCGTGAATACATAGAACATACAATAATTAATAATTTTAGAACATCGTGGGAAAAAAAATAGTTTGAAAATCCAGCTTCTGCTTGTTGTTTTTTGTGTCCAATGTCAGTGAGGAAGAGAAAGGGCTGATCCGATTCCCTTGAAAGATGCTCTATAAATGCAAATTTTACATTATTTACACCAGCTATTTGGACTCTGAAATATTTTCTTCTCTTTTAAAATTTTCTCTGTTGCAATATTCATCCTCTAAATATGTATGTTTATTTATGGTGAATTGTGGATAGCTTTGTACTCAGTGTATACACACAGCAGGAAGTGACTTATGACTGTTCAAACTTGTTTTGGTAAATCCTTAACAGCTGTTAATCCCAAATGTTTGGTTAGTTTCAAACACAACAACCAGAAATGAAAGAGTCGCATCAAAATTGACTGACACGTTCAGTCTCCTAAAATGAAGTTTAAATCTGGAAAGACTTTACAGCTCATCCATCTTAATGTAAAAAGTGCTTCATTGATTTATTTGAGAACTTGATTTTTTCAGGCAACTGAAGTTCTCCAGGACTATTTTGCTCTAAATTACTCATTTCTAACCTCTGCATAATTCAATTATTTTAAAGCAGGAAACAACTTTTCATGAATGAAAAAACTGTCGTAACGATGAAGTTTCATTTTCATTTCCCAGTCAAGCTTGTTTTTGTAAGTGCCTATCTCTGAGATGCAGTTTGCCAAATGGATGAACAAGCATGGCTTTTTCAGCAGAGTTTTCTCCTTGCAACAACTTCAAGATATGTTATGTTTAACATACAGGACAATTGTGGTATTCTTATTGGAAATATTACTCTCTCAAGCTCATTGAAAAACATTATTATTTTTTTAATTTTAAGAGTACCCAATTATTTTTTTTCCAATTAAGGGGCAATTTCGTGTGGCCAATCCACCTAACCTGCACATCTTTGGGTTGTGGGGGTGAAAACCATGCAGACACAAGTAGAATGTGTAAAGTCCACACGGACAGTGACCTGGGGCCAGGATTCGAACCCGGGTCCTCAGTGCCGTAGTCCCAGTGCTAACCACTGTGGCACGTGCTGCCTTGAAAAACATTGGCCGGGATTCTCTGAACTCCTGGCCAAGTGTTGACGCCGGTGTCAAAACCGGCGCGAGCGACGCCGGCGTCAACGGGCCTCCAGGCCCAGGCATTCACCCCTTCCTAGGGAGCTAGAACGGCTAAAACAGGAGTGCTGTCCGCTGCTCCGGCGCGGGATGCTAGCGCGCCACAGCCAGCGCATGTCCCCGTATGCGCGTGCTCAGCCGGAGCGGGTCCACGCATGCGCATCACGGCGGTCTCTGCGCCGGCGCATGCGTGTGGGTTGAAGTCTTTGCGCTGGCCCCTGGGCAACAGGGCGGTTCCCTACAGGGGCCCAGCGTGGAGGGACATAGCCCCCCCCCCCCAGAATGAGCCCACCAGCCGATCGGTAGGTCCAGATCACGGGCCTGGCCACCATGGATGCCCCCCGGAGGGGGGGCATACTGCATATCTCACTGATTTTTCCTGCACAAAGGTAGTCTTCCAAACTACAAGATGTGTTAGAAGGCAGGTAAACATACCACATACACCAGTGGCAGGAAAATAAAGCAGCCTGCTCATTCCTGTCTGTTTTCAACTAGGTTAACCAATCAAAATCGAGGTATAATTAATCTAAATTACTGATTACTTAATAAATCAATCCTGCCTCCTTCAAAGAAAGCATCGGGAAATCATGGTGATTGGAATTTCTTTTGGCCTCAGCACCATTCATTGGTTTATTGGTACAGGAAGCACTACATGATTGAGTGGTAGAATGCATGTTTGAATTCATGATTCTCCATAGTGAGCTGTTGACCTAATTTAGGCTGGTATGTGGAAAAGGAAATGGACCTTGAGGTCAAAACGGGACCAGGGGGCAAGACCCCGTAAAACTAAATCGAGCAATGTTCTTCTTGTTCCCCCTCTGATTTCTGGATATGGAGCACATTAGGAAGATGCCGACAGGCAATTTCCATGATTGTCATGTATGGAAGAGGAGTGAGTTAAGTCCTACAGAATTAAAAATGAATAGAAGCACTGGCAGAATTTTTGTTCAATTAAGACTTGCTTTTATTTTTTATATTTTTATGAAGGCATTTATTTATATATACATATCAAACACAACCAAAAACAGAACAAAAAGGACTTCCATCTCACCAACATCCCCAGCTTCAGCGCCCCCAGGTCCCTCCACTCCAACAAAATCCGTCTCTGGGCTACCAAAGGAGGCAAAGGCCTCTCTCACCCCCTGGACCTTCCGGTCTTGACACTCCGAAGGTCACCACTTCTGGTCTCGGGGCCGCCTCAAACATTACATCTGCAAACCCCTGCCAGAACCCCTTCAACTGCGGACATGCCCAAAACATGTGTACATGGTTCGTGGCGCCCCCCCATGCACCACCCACATCTATCCTCCACCCCCTCAACTAACCTGCTCATTCTGGCCACCATCATATACGCCCTGCGGACAATTTTGAATTGAATAAGGCAAAACCTAGCACACGAGGAAGATGCATTCACTCTCCTCAGAGCCTCCTCCCACACCCCAGCCTCCATTTCCATCCCCAGCAACTCCTCCCTCTCCCTTTGAGCTTCTCCTATTGGGGCACCCTCCCAATCCATTAACTCCTTATAGATCACCGACACTCTACCTTCACCATCCCTTGTTTTTGACACCACCTTGTCCTGCAGGTCGGGAAAGGACGGCACCTGCTTCCTGACATAGTCCCACACTTGTAAGTACCGGAACCTATTCCTGCTGAGCAGCTCGTACTCCTCTTCCAATCCCTCTAGACTCGAATAGCTGTCCCCACAAACAGGTCCCCAAACCATTCGATCCCCCTCCCCGCGTCCCCATTCTAATAGCACCGTCTTTACCTGTGGGGATTTCCCCGCCCACGCAAACCCCAAGATCAAAACATTCATTTTCATAAAAGAGGCCTTAGGAATAAAGATCAAGGTTCTGAAGAACAGATAAGAACTTGGGAGTACCATCATCTTTACGGTTTTCACCGCCCTGCCAGTGACAATGAGAGCACAACCCATCTCTTAAAGTTCCCCTTCATCTGCTCAACCAACCATGTCAAATTCAATTTATGTAGTTGTTCCAATCCTCACGCCACCTGGATGCCCAACACCTGAAGTTCGTCCCCACCACTTTAAGTGGTAGCTTGCCCAGCCTCCTCTTCTGCCCCCTTGTCTGGATCGGAGAAACCTCATTCTTCCCCATGTTGAACTTGTATCCGGAAAATCGGCTGAATTCCTTGAAGATGTTCGTGATCCCCCCCGATTACCTCTCAGTGGGTCCGATATGTAAAGCAGCAGATCGTCCGCATACAGTGAGACCCTGTGTTCCACCCCCTCCCCCACACTATCCCTTCCCAAATCCTTGATGCCCTTAGCGTCATCCCAAGACAAAAAGCAATGGGGAGAGTTGGTACCCCTGCCTTGTCCCACGATGCAATTCAAATTACCCCGAACTCGCTACCGGTGCCCTATACAGCAACCGGACCCAATCCACAAACCACTGCCCGAACCCGAACCGTCCCAGTACATCCCACATGTAATCCCATTCGACCCGATCAAAGCTCTTCTCAGCATCCGGAGCGACCGTCACCTCCCCATTTTTGGCCTCATTATTACATTCAATAAATGCCTAACATTCGGCGACATATGCCTCCCCTTTACAAACCCCGTCTGGTCTTCCCTTATAACCCCCGGAACACAACCCTCAATCCGCGAGGCTAAGAGCTTCGCCAACAGCTTGGCATCCATATTTAGCAGCGATATCGGGCGGTCGGACTTATACTGCTCCGGGTCCTTATCCTTCTTCAAAATTAAGGATATCGAAGCCTGTGATAAGGTAGGGGGAAGCTCCCCATTCTCCCTCGCCTTGTATGCCCTCACCAGCATGGGCCGCAGATCCCCTGAAAACATTTTTTTAAATTCTACCGGGAACCCATCTGGGCCCAGGGGCTTCCCTGCCTGCATCGCCCCCATACCCTCCAGCACCTCCACCAGTCCAATGGGTGCCCCCAGTCCCTCTACCTGGTTCTCCTCCACCTTGGGGAACTCCAACACGTCCAGAAATCGCCACATTCCCTCTTCCGCAGCCAGGGGCTCCAATTCATCTCATCACTTGTAGAATTCCTCAAAAACCCCATTTACTCCCAGCGAGTCCAAAACAACCCTTCTTTCATCTTACTGACCTCCCTCGCCGCCTCCTTCTTCCTGCATAGGTGAGCCAACATTCGACTCACTTTTCCCCAAAATCATACACTGCCCCCCTGACCCTCCACAACGACCCCACTGTCTTCCCCGTAGACATCAACCTGAACTCCATCTGGAGGTTCTGCCATTCCTTCAACAGCCCAGCTCCACCCTATCCCTGTGTGCCCAGATCAAGAGAAACTCCCCCCTGACCATTGCCTTAAGCGCCTCCCATAAAGTGGCAGCCGACACCTCACCCGTGCCATTCAGCTCCACATACCCGGAATAATAGCCCTCACCCACTCACACAGCTCCTCATCTGCTAGTAACCCCATGTCTAATCTCCACTGCGTGGAAGCCCCCCCCCCTCCCCCCGACTCCTGCCCCAGTCCACCTGCAAGTCCACCCAATGTGACGCGTGATCAGAGACCACAATCGCCAAATACCCTGAGTCGACGACCCCCGACAGCAGAGTCATATCCACCACAAAGTAATCGATCTGCAAGTACACCATGTGCTCATGGGAGAAGTACAAAAATTATTTTGCTTTCGGCCTGCCGAACCTCCACGGGTCCACCCCCCCCCCCCCTCCCCCTCCCATACACTCCATGAACCCCATGAACTCCTTTTCCATTGCCATCCTTGGCCTAATCTTGTCCCCGATCTTCAAATGCATTTCCTGTAAAAATGCCACGTTCGCTTTTGAACTCCTCAGTGCGCAAACACACGCCGCCATTCGACTGGCCCATTCAGCCTTCTCGCATTCCATTTGACCAGCCTGGTTAGGGGGGCACCTGCCCCTCCCCTGCCTATCCTTCTTGGTCCAGCCCCTGGCCCGCAACACACAACCCTCCAGGCCCACCCTCGAACGTCCAACTGACCAACTCCCTCCTTTTTGTACTTAGCCAGCCCCACCCCCATCAGCTGTTCCCCCCTCCCCCTTCCCTTGAACAATGCAAAACCACAATTCCCCTCTGTTTCACTAACCACCTGCCCACCCCCTACTGCGCTCCCATGAACCAGCTCCCCAGCTAGCCTGGCAGCCCTCGCCCATGCGCTAACCATCCTGCCCACCACCGATTCCCCTACCCCCCCCGCTCGCGCATTTCCATTGTGCAAACAACAATAACAGTGAGAAAAAAGGTTTACTCACCCTCCACAAACCTCCAGCATCCCACCAAAGTACCCCACAAGAGAGAAAAAGAAAAATGATCCCTGAGAGAAAAAAGATTCTCCCTTCCATCACCCAAAAAGAAACAAAACAATAAGGCAAAATAAGGCAGAGAGAACCAACGTTTCGAAAGTTAAATATCCTCCCTCTCCTATCTGTTTATTGTCCCTCAAAAAATCCATTGCCTCCTCCGTTGTCCCAAAACAATACTCGCGGCCGTTGTGGGTCACCCAGAGGTGGGCCAGGTACAGCATCCCAATCTTCACCCCTTTCTTTCAGAGGGCAGCCTTGACTCAGTTGAAGCCGGCTCGCCTCTTGACCAGTTTGACATGATAGAATCCGCTCTCTTGGCCAGTTCCCTGTCTTCCCGAAGCTCGTTGCCCTTCCAGGTACACCTCCTTGTCTGCCTGACCCACCGCAAGATCTTTTCTTTGTCCTAGAACCGATGTAGCCTCACCACCATGCCCCTTGGTGGCTCATTCGCCTGCAGCTTTTTCATCAGTGCCCTATGCGCCAATCAAACCCCAGGGGCAGATCAAAGTCCCCCCTCCCCCATTAGCTGCTCCAGCATTTTGGCTACATAAGAGTGAGCATCCGCTCCCTTGATGCCCTCTGGCATCCCACCTAGTCTCAAATTTTGCCTTCGGGACAGGTTCTCCAAATCCTCCACTTTCTCCTTGAGCAGCTTCTGGGTCTCTTTCAACATCCAAATTTCGGCCGCCAACAAGGTAAGCTTGTGCTCGTGCTCCCTCACCGCCTTCTCCACCATCTGGATCCCCTGGCTCTGGGTCTCCAGCCTCGGCTCAATCCGGTCGATCCCCACTTTCAGCAGGTCTAGCACCTTCGCCAGATACTCCTGAGCCTTCCTCCTCTGCTGACTGAACTTTGTGTTCAGAAAGACTACCAATTGCTCCATCGACCATTGGGCTGGTCGATCCCTTACTCTCCACCATCTTTTCTGTGTCGTACGAAAAGTTTATTGATCTTAAAGCTTCTTTCTTCTTGACCCACTTTTGGTCTGTGGATCCATTCACCAGCCTCACCAGTGGAGTATGACTTTCCTCCACACACCCTTTCCTTCCAAAACATCCATCTGGATTCCAGAGAAAAGGACCGAAAAAAACGTATCGAGAAGGAGCTGCCAAATGTGCGACCACTCGCTCCATGGCTGCCACCGGAAGTCCCAAGACTTGCTTGCATTTAGTATGATGTATTTCAGATTGGCATTTGCAATGCTGAACAAATGGGAAACTCTTAACACAATAAATACTTTGGCAATACAAGCTCAATGTGAGATTTTCAAACAAGTTCCCTTCAGGGAATGTTTACTCTGGTACAGACTCTGTTGTGCTTTCACAATTTTCTTTTGAATGAGCTTGGGTGGTATTTCTTGGAATTCTACATATGTTCCTCAGATAATTCTCTGCCATTGCCTTGTTAAAGGAATCTTCAAGCAGGTATACAATGTCAGGAGGTTACTGTCACTTTGATTTTTTAATTCTTTTTGAATGAGAATCTGTCCCCGTATGGAGCTGAGTTCTGACCAGCAATTCGTTGGCATGAGACACTGCACTGAGATGTTCCATATCCAGAACTCCCCATTTGGGAGTCACCATGATGCACCAGTTAAAACTTTGACAAATTGGTGAATCTTCATTTTTACTTTAATGTGAGAATTTTACTGTTTTTCAAGAATCTATTCTTGTGTTTTTCAAACATGTTTTCCCGGGACCCACTTTTGCCGACCGGCCAACCTTCAGGACCCACGCCGGCCGATCTTCACGACACATGGCACGTTCGCTTACCTTTAATGTAAAAAAGGTCCTCACAATCTCACACCTCAGGTTCACAGGAGGAGAGGGCAATATACATATCAGGTGCAGACTTCAGCCACTTCCTTCGTACCATCTTCACCTTTGCGAGAACGGAAAATCTAATCTTGCACATGTAGCTCGTCATGAAGGGCAATAGCAACAAAATGCTTGTTTTACACACAGCACTGGATATTTCTGAGAGATGCAACTCCAAAATGCTGACAGCCTCATGGGCTTTTGGCGTGTGTTTAATATACTGTCGCAGGTCAGGTACAACAGCGTCATCTTTTCCTTTGGAGTCAGCTGTAAGTTAATAACAGAATCGGAGTTCTCAACTTCAAAAGGATGATTTTTTCACACTACTTCTCTTTTAAAATCTGAAACTCCTCTCATTTGCCAGTACTTTCCTGTACACAACACAAATGGGCTTTGCATCCTTATTTGCATTGGAGCAATTGACAAAACATACCTCAAGAAATGATCTTCATACTGCTTTGTTCCTAAGTTAAGTTTATTCTTTGTAGGATGTTGACCAGAAGCCCTGGTGCTCTGTACAGAGCTAACACTAGCACTGTTCTGTCCCGCCCCAAACTCTCCTGATGCAGTTCTCTCTCGAGGAGTTTTGGATGTGAGATCCTGGCCATTAAGTGCACTGCCTTTTTTTTGTCTCTGGATGTCTCTTCCTTGGAAGAAAATGATTAATCTCCACAGTCCTCTTCCTTTCTTGCTTTCCTTGCTTGCTAGCAGCTCAAAAATGGAAGCAGCTCTCCTGCTTGATTTGACGGCAAAAGCGTGTTCATATATCAAGTGTATGTGTCGAGCGTGTGACCCGCTCACTACCGCCATTTTGGCTGGAAGGCTGCACACAGCCTCGTTCCATTTAATAGGTGGCAGTGACTGCCATTTTCAATAAATTGCTGATAGCGGCCGTTGGCTGCTTCTCCCATGATCGGGACAACCACGGAAATGTCAGATCCCTCCGCGATCCTCCCGATACCTGTTCATGACCACCCGTGGATCACGGCCTGCACTTTGAAAAACCCTGATCTATTCCACAAATGGTGGTGTCAGCACAAAATGAAGATGCAAGCCTATTTTGATTTGTGGGTGTTTGGGTGCGGTTTGCAGGTACAATGATTAACTGGGAAAGAAATTGCAGTATTTTCTCCAAAAACACCAACACATTTCTGCCTTGCAATAATTCTTACAATAGTATAATGCCATTGTGAAAATAATCTTTTGTAAGTGGTCGCCATTGCTATCCTAAGGATTTGCCGATGCTTTTCCAATCACCAACAATCCCACACTTTGCCTTCTCTGTATCACAGATCATCACAACACCTACTTGGCCAAAATGCAGAAATAAAAGCCATTCCATAATAAACATTCCAAATTACATTTATAATGAAATCCTGACGTATTGCAATTAATCATCCCGTGTATTTTCTTTGCACCTTTCTTGAATGTCTGTTACCTGCCCTCATGCTGCCATGCAGTGCAACCCCATTGGCTCGGTTGGTGGTTGACAACTGCATTTAGATAGAAGAGTTAACAGATGGCTTAGAGGATGACCTCGAGGAACTCTGGGCCAAGATAGTCTGGTGATAAACTGCATCGTTCCTGCTTTTGCACCAGTGTCTGGGCTCTTTAACATTGTCCACAGGCTTTTGTTACGCATCCGACTGAACCTGGCATTCCACTAGGCATACAAATCAATCTTTTTTTAATATTTGTTCATGGAATGTGGGCATCGCTGACGAGGCCAGAATTTATTGCCATCTATAATTTCCCTTGAGGCAGTGGTGGTTAGCCTTCTTGAACCCCTGCAGTCTCTGTGTTGTAGGAACACCCAAAGCATTATGAGGGAGTTCCAGGAAATTGACCCAGTGATGGTGATGGAATGGTGATATTGTTCCACTTCAGGAAAGTGTGGCTTAGAGAGGAACTTTCAGATGGTTAAGTTCCCATTGTACCCACTGTTGCTACTATGCATTGCTGGTGGAGGGCGTGAATGCTTATTGTGGTGGGTACAGTGCCAATCAAGCGGGCTGCTTTGTCCTGGATGGCATTGCGCTTCTTGAGTGTTAACAGAGAGACACATCCAGGCAAGTGGAATATTCCATATTGTGCCTTGTAGATGGTGGGCAGGCTTTGCGGAGCCAGCAGGTGAGTTATTCTCCACAGATTTCCTAGCCTTTAATCTGCACTTGCATTTGCAGTACTTCTAAAGTGGGTCCAGTTTAGTTTCTGGTTAGGAGCACTGGTCTTCTTCTATTGGCTGTCCTTTCAAAGTTCTTATCTGAAGAAGCTGATACCTGTGCTAACCTTTCCCCATTGCCTGACTTCAGGATACTAGCGCCAGTTGGCTCACTAAGTGCAGATCCTGTTATGCTCTGAAGTGCACATAGTGCCTGCATCGGAGCTGCGATTGTGCAATCAAATGTCTATACGTTTTCTCAGTCATTGTCTTCGTGCTGTTTCAACACTGCCTAGCCAGATTGCAGTTCTTAGACCTATGAAAGAAGACAGACATAATGGTAAGGTTGTGGTGCATGGGGTGAAAGTAAGATGTGATGCTTAAGCCAATGTAACTTGTAAATCAGAAGGTTGAGGGTGTTGCGGAGAAAAGTATAGCTTGTGTACCTCAGTCTTCTACTCACGCGAAACCAGACAAAGTGCTGGTCATTATTAGGACACCCATTGCTGAGGGACTGAAATCATTGAAAATGAAGGTATCTCCATATGTAATCCTACTTTGGAGGAAAAAAACTAGTTGTTTATTACAAGTTATAGCAAGGGCTATTGGCATTCTAAATTTGCATGCCAGAAAAGCACAGATTCAAGGGTATTACAGACAGTTATACTTTGAGATTCGATTACATGAAATTAGCACATACCAATCATTTGTTACTAGTTATCCAATAATTAACCAATCACATTAAAGATCCCCATGCAAAGACACTTATCAAAGGCACATATGTTGTCTTGCAATTAGTGCTATTGGTGATCCAATATCTGAGGTGTAGCTATCAATCACCTTCCTTCATGCTGTTTAATGGTTCCTCACGAGGCATGGATGCTATACATCAACCCTGGCTGTCACTATTGGCAGACATACTGGAGCCATAAAAAATGATGATGCAGTGTCCCACATTGAAGAACAGACCTTGAGATTTAACACCTGCAGATTTTATGCCTGGAATCTGGCCCCTCCGAGACAAATTACCCTTTTAGTAACTGTTACAATTGGCAGTTCCCACAATCAGAACTGAAGATTTAATTTCCCTAGCAAATAATGGAACTAGAGGTTTTAAACTAATTGTAGTGTAATATCTAAGGATGCCCAAATTTCCCTCTTCAAGGGGGAAACGGAATGTGAAAAGTAGGATTACATATGAAGATACCTTCATTTTCAATGATTTTAGTCCCTCAGCAATGGGTGTTCCAATAATGATCAGCACTTTGCCTTGCCTAAACAGGGTATGCAGATGTGCCTGCATTCCTCCGCAGTTATCCTCTGGTTATGTTGTGCCATGTTCTGCAAAAAAGTGGAAATTTTGTAAGTAATTGTTGTGAAATCTATTTGTCTGATGTGTCATGGTTAAATAGCTGGCACTCTGTGGAAGTTTTGAGGTGAGATTTACAGCAGTACTATTTATGTGAAGGTGTGCTGGAGTACACCGATGTCAAGTATGAGCTTTGATTCGAGTGAGTGAAGGGTGAATTGAGGAGTATGTGAAGTTCATAGTTCAAGTTGGTAGGATATGACCTTTCAAGATGCCTTTACTGTCTGACCATCTATTTGAGAACAATGAACTTCTTGCAGTAATTCATTCAGGAGCTCAGGCCTCCATTTCTGGCATTGACTTCCACAGACATCTGTTTCTACTATCTTCTGAACGTATAGGGCGTCTTGGTGTTCTGCAAATACAGAACAACTTTTCTAATTTGCTCCTCTTCCACCATGGCCTGCAAGTGACACCCTTGGAGCCTGCTGTCTCCCATGTCATGTCATTCACAAGTTCGATTCACTTCCTGTATGCGTGCCAGCACCTGCTCCAACCACAATGCACTTCGCCTTCAAGAGGTGCGGGCCAATTTAAGCACTGTAAGCCATCTTTCAAAGGTATTGATCCTCTCTCAGGCATCCAGCGAATCAGCAATGCAGCAAGTACTCGCTGGACTCTGAAATCAATACAATAGCAGTCATCACAAAATTGTCTTGCTGTAAGTGTTGCAGTCAACTGTCATCATTTAATGACGTTTCACAATCCCTGCACCTCATTTTATGGGCTATCAAACTTAGTATCCTTTACATCAGAAAACATCCTTTAAAAACTGTTCTGGTCCCAGTGTTTTCCTGTGAGTGATTTGCTTACATATGTGAATTGAATTTATATTATTAAGAAATAACAAGGAAGGACTTCCGGTGGGTGTCCGTGGACGCATACAGGGCAGTTCCTGCTTGAGGGCGAAAATTTGACGGAAAAGTATAACTGGTGGTCAGAGGAGAAGTTTCCCCCCCGGGAGTGGCATGTCTGCTGGTTACCAAACCCAGCAGAAGAAGGTGAAGGACCTGGCCAGTGAGTTGGATGGGACCTATGGCACAGCAGCTTATGAAAGATCGCAGAGGGGGAAGGGTCAGCGCAAGTAGCAAAGCCCCAGATGGAACAGTTGATGGCCTTCATCAAGAAAGTGTTCCGCCAGCAGAGGAAGGAGATGAAGAGGATCGTTCGAAGGCCATCGAAAGGGCTATGGCACCCCTGAAGGGATCGATGGAAAGGGTGAAGAAATAGTTGGAGGCACAGGGGTCGCAGATCCGAGAGATTGAGAAGGTGATGTCGGACCACAGCAATCGGGTGGTGGCACTGGAGGCGGAGGTGGGGCTCTTAGGAGACCTTTGCAAGACATTGACAGCAAAGGTGAAAGAGCAGGAAAATAAGTCGAGAAGCCAGAATCTGCGGATAGTTGGCCTGCCATAAGGAGTGGAAGGTACGAGTGCCACAAGGTACGTTTCGAGGATGAAGTCAGAGGATAAGGTGGATAGAGTGCACAGGTCTCTCGGGCAGAAGCCTAGAGCAGGGGAGCCACCTCGGGTGGTGATCATGTGGCTCCACAAGTTCATGCAGAAAGAGAAGATTCTGCAGTGGATAAAGGAGAAGCTCAACTACAAATGGGAGGGGAACAAGATCCGAATATACCAGGACATTGGAGCTGAGCTGGCAAAACGGCGTGCGGTGTTCAACAGGGCCAAGGCGGTGCTTTGTAACAGCGCATCAGGATGGGGTGCTCCACCCAGCAAAACTATGGGTGAATTATAAAGGCTGGGGATACTAATTTGAGACCCCAGAAGCGGCCAATGACTTTATCAAGGAGCATAAACTGGAGGAGAACTGAAACGGAGGTGCTGGCATTTTGAAATAATTGAGAATACAGGTAGAGTGGGGTTTGGTGGGAGGGTTTTTATTTATTTTCCTCTGATGAGACGAGTTTTTCTTTTTTCTGTTGGGTAGCAGGGGTGAAACGTTTGTAAGGGGACAGCTGCCCCCACGCCCCTCCTGCCTCGGGCTGTGGCTTTTCTTGCTGTTTATCTTCTTCATAGAAGACAGAGGTGAGGGCGGGGTGGTAGGAGGACCCTTTGGGCAGGAGTTCCACACTGGCAGGTAATGCTGGTGGATGGAAGTGAGGTGAGGGAGAAGACCGGGAGAGGTGGCCATGGGGGAAGGGAGGGTGATGCGATGCGGCGAGGTTGGAGAAGAAACAAGGTCAGGGGTGGAGAAAGGGGCCATCTTGCATAGGCCAGGTACAGGGTGAATTTAACGGGGGTAGAGCCAAAAGGGGGGGATGGCAGGCAGTAGAGGGGAATGGAAGCGTAAGTCCCCGGTAAAGCTGATAACATGGAAGGTGCGAGGGCTCAATAGACCCGCGAAAAGATCTTGGGTTTTTGCGCAGCTAAGGAGTTTAAAAGCGGAGGTCTTTCTGCAGGAGATGCACCTCCGCGTGAAGGACCATGTTAGGCTAAGGAAAGGATGGGTGGGTCAGGCTTTCCACTTGGGGTTTGATTCAGAGTCACGGCGTGGCAATTTTGAGCAAGAAAAAACATTGTCAGCGTGAAGGAAGTGAGGGACCCGGGTGGAAGATATGTGATGGTGAGTGGGGTGTTAGGAAGGCACGCCAGTGGTACTGGTGAATGTGTACGCACCAAATTGGGACGATGTAGGTTTTATGGCTGCCGGCAGCGATCCCGGACTTGGCCATGCACCAGTTGATTATGGGAGGATATTTTAATTGTGTCCAAGAGCCGAGGGTTGTTAGGTCAAGCCCCAGATCAATCTGTAGAATACGAATGGCAAAGGAGCTGGGTGGGTTTATGGAAAAAGTGGATATGGTGGACCGGTGGTGCTTCAAGACCCAAGGGGTAGGGAGTATGCCTTTATTTTGCATGTGTACAGGGTGTATTCCAGAATTGACTTTTTTGTGGTGAGCCGGGAGGTTTTGGTCCGGATGGAGGGGGCAGAGCACACGGGGATAGTAATCTTGGACCATGCGCCCCATTGGCTGGAGATTCGGCTTAGATCGGGACGGTAGCAGAGGCCGGGATGGAGGCTGGATTTGGTGTTGTTGGTAGATAGAGGGTTTTGTGACGAAGTGCGGGCTGTGATTAAAGATTATGTAGAGTTGTACCAAAATGGGGAGGTGCTGGTGGCTACATTTTGGAAAGCACTAAAAGCAGTGGTCCGAGGGAAGATTATCTTGTTCACGGCCCATGCGGATAGGGAAAGGAGGGAGGAATATGAACGGCAAGTGAACAAGATAGTTGAGGTAGATAGGGAGTACTCGAGGGCGCCCACCACAGAGGGATTGGGGAGGAGGAAAAAATTACAGTGGTTATTTAATAGGTTGATGATGGGGAAGGCAGCTGTGTAGGGCAAGGGGGGTGCAGGACGAATACGGGGAAAAGGCGAGTCGAATTTTACAGAGGCAGGCCGCATCCAGGGAAATATTGAAGATACGGACTGGGGCAGGGGATGTGGTGCTGGAGCCTGGGAGGATAAACAAAATGTTTGGGGATTATTATAAGGGGCTGCATAGGGCGGACCCGGGGGGCTGAGGAAGGGGACGTGGAACGATGCTTAGACGAGCTGCGGTTTCCACAGTTGGAGGAAGAGAAGAGGCAGGTGCTAGAGGGGCCCTTGGAGCTGAGGGAGGCATTGGACAGTTTAAGGGGTGTGAAGTTGGGGAAGGCCCCGGGGCCCGATGGTTACCCCACAAAATTCCATAAGGAGTTTGCGAAAGACCTGGCACCGCATCTCTTGGGGGCGTTTACTGAGGCATTGGAGATGGGGAGCTGCCAGAGACGATGCGCAAGCAATGATTACATTAATACGGAAAAAGGGTAAGGATCCGTGGGAACATGGGTCGTATGGGCCCATATCACTGTTTAATGTCCAAAGATGTGCAGGTTAGGTGGATGGAACTTGCAAAGTTGCCCTTCATGCCAGAAAAAAGGTTAGGTGGGTTACTGGGTTACGGGGATACTATGGAGGTTTGGACTTGAGTAGGGTGCTCTTTCCAAGGGTCGGTGCACACTCGATGGGCTGAATGGCGTCCTGCACTGTAAATTCTACGATAATTCTATGATTCTATGAAATGCAGATGTGAAAGTGCTGGCTAAATTGGTGGCGGGAAGGCTGGAAGGTTGTGTCCTGGGGATGGTTGCAAAGGACCAAACAGGTTTCGTAAAGGGCAAGCAGCTTTCTAGTGATATAAGGAAGGAGGCTGTTAAAGGTCATCGTGACCCCGCCGAGAACCCAAGTACCGGAGGTAGTGGTGCCCATGGATGCGGGGAAGGTATTTGACCGGGTGGAGTGGCGATACCTGTTTGAGGTCCTGGGAAGGTCCTTGGGTTTGGGCCAAAGTTTGTGGCATGGGTGTACCTCTGGCAATGGCTCTTTGGGGGTCGTCAGAGTGCCGAGGTATTACGAGGGGTCAAAGGGAACATCGGGTGTCGCTATACGCGGACAACCTATTATTATGTTTCGGACCCGCTGGAGAGCATGAAGAGGATCATGGGCCTGTTGGGCAAGTTTGGGGCAGTCTCGGGATGTAAATTAATGTAGGGAAAAGCAAAGTGTTCCCGGTGAAAGAGTTGTGTCAATGAGCCAATCTAGGGGGATGCCATTTAAAGTGGCCAGTTTAGAGACCTGGGGATTCAGGTAGCGAGGGAATGGGCGATGCTACCTTAATGGAATCTGACAATGCTGGTGGAGGAGGTCAGGGAGAATCTGAAGAGGTGGGACATGCTGCATTTTACTCATGGTGCAGGAAACATGGAACAAGTGAGGATGTTCTTCCCGGAGGTCCTGGAGGCAGTCAGGGTCCAAGTGGTGAGGATGAACATTCTGGCAAAGTTCCTGTTCATATTCCAGACATTTCTGATCTTTGTACCAAAGACCTTTTTTCAAAAACTGGATATGATTATCTCAAACTTTGTATGGGCAGAGAAGGTGCAAAGAGTTAAGAGGACCAGCTGAAGAGGCACTTTAGGATAGAGGGGATGCCAGTGTTAACGCCATTGTGCAAAAACCATGGTTTTGAGCTGGGAAGGATAGATGGCATGTATCAGATGTGGAGTGAAGTGGGGCTTGTTAAAGTGAGGGATGTGTACCTCGAAGAAGGGTTTGCCGGTAACAAGGAACTGAAAGAGAGGGCAGAGCTCCCAAGTGGAAGTGAGTTTAGGCATCTGCAGGTAAGGGACTTCACGCGGAAAGTTTGGAAATAGATCCCAGGTTGCTGAGGTATACCCTGTTGGAGCAATTGATGCTTCCAGATGTGAAAGGGGAGGGCAGGATCGGAGATA
This sequence comes from Scyliorhinus torazame, assembly GCF_047496885.1. Lineage (NCBI taxonomy): Eukaryota > Metazoa > Chordata > Chondrichthyes > Carcharhiniformes > Scyliorhinidae > Scyliorhinus > Scyliorhinus torazame. The sequence continues at coordinate 91,128,298 of NC_092714.1, read as the reverse complement.
TATACGGTGGCTGTGAGAGCAGGGAGATGAGCAGGTAGTAAAGATTAAGGAGAGATGGGAGGGCGAGCTAAACTGGGGAGTATGGAGTGAGGCACTACGAATGGAAAATGCAACCTCCTCGTGCACAAGGATGAGCCTGATCAAGTTCAAGATGGTATAAAAATAATCTTTATTGTCACAAATAGGCTTACATTAGCACTGCAATGAAGTTACTGTGAAAATCCCCCAGTCGCCACACTCCGACGCCTGTTCGGGTACACTGAGGGAGAATTGAGAATGTCCAATTCACCTAACAAGCACATCTTTAGGGACTTGTGGGAGGAAACTGGAGCACCCGGTGGAAACCCATGCAGACATGGGGAGAACGTGCAGACTCCGCACAGACAGTGATCCAAGCTGGGAATCGAACCTGGGACTCTGGCGCTGTGAATCAACAGTGCTAACCATTGTGCTACGATGTTGCCCTTCATCATATGTACACAGGGTACATTTGACTCAGGCAAGAATGAGTGGGTTCTTCCAGGGAATGGCAGACAAGTGTGAGAAGTGTGGGCAGGTACCAGCGAATCACGTTCACATGTTCTGGGGCTGCGAAACGTTGAAGAGATTTTATGCAGGTGTGTTCATGGCTCTAACAAGTATAGTGAATTTTGGGATATCGGAGAGGCCGGAGCTGATGGAGGGGAGGAAGGCCGACATTGTGGGTTAAGAGTTCTGTTGGAGTGGCGGTCCGCAATGCCACCGGGGGGGGGGGGTAGCGGTCTGACTTGGTGACTTTTATCACTTTCTTTGGCTGGAAAAGATCAAGTATGAATGGAGGGCTTCCGGGCAAGGTGGGGGATGTTTGTAGCTGTGTTTGAGAAGCTGTACGTCGTGTGTGTGTGTGTGTGTGTGTGTTGGGGGGGGGGGGGGTGAAAAAGGGAACAATTTGTACAATGTGTGGGGAAGTTTGCTCCCCGAATTGTTTAGGCTTTGTAACCTTTTGTATAAGTTTGGAATAAAATACATTTTTTTAAAAAGAAATGACAAGGCACTTTCTTGACATCTCAATTTGTGTTAATTATGATTCAGATTGGTAAAGATGATGGAGCAATAAAGTTTACTTGGGTATATTTTGTTTCTGAACAGTTCCAGATGTTCTGTGATCAATAATGAATTGGTTGAGATCTATTAATCTTCCTATACAAGCCAGTTGAGAATCAAACAACATCAAGGACATTACTATAAATACTTATTTGAATGCATCATTAGTTATCACGGTAATTGAATAGACAGAGTTCAAACTGAACAATCCCAGAGTTGCAAAATATATTTAATTGCAGAGATAATAGATTTTAATGCAATTTGTTATGCACCAGAAGTGAAATCTTTGACAGATTGGAAGGAATAGCAACAGATAGTAGGCATATAAATGACAAAAATGGTAAGATGTCAGTAGAAAGGGATTCAATCGCAATAAGTTGGACAGAATATTTAAGTAATTTGGATAATGATCCAAATCGAGGGAGACCTCACATAGAGGCAAATAAAGGACTAACGCTTATGATATAAGAGGTAAAGAATGCTTTGAAATTGATGAGTGCAGGAAAAGCTCCAGGCAGAGATGAGGGAACCACAGAACAACTAACAGCCCTTGGAGACACAGAATTACAAGTAATAGCATAAATTTGTGATCAAATATATCCGAAAGGATACATTCCAGGTGACTTGAGACATTCATTAGTTGTTAAGTTACCTAAGAACCCTAAAGCAACGGATTGCAATCATTTGAGAACTATAAGCTTAATGAGTCGATGATTCTGTGAGACATCTGATTAAAGTTATCTTGAACATCATAATAGAAAGAAATGTATTACATTTGAAGCAGAAATTGGTGGAAAATCAGTCTGTATTTAGACACCGAGAAGGAACAAGGGAGTGAATATTTCACCTATCTTCAATAAATATAAATATGTATTAATGATGTTATCATCAGTAAACATTTCAATGTAAACAAGAAGTTAGCTATAGCATTTGATAATGTTTATCACCAAAAGATATTTGATGTAATGCTGAAATGTGACATTGAGAGTATCGATGGGCTGGATTCTCCGCTGTCAGGATTCTCCGTTTCGTTGGCAGCGCACTCATGCCCAGGGCTTTCCTAATGGTGTGGGACTGCCCACAATGGGAAACCCCATTGGCCAGCTAGTGGGACGGAGAATCCTGCTCCCAGCGGGGTTGCGCCACACCAGAAAACTGGTGCAGTGTGCCGGAGAATCCCACCCATGAGATTTATCCAGGGCCTATGTTAGGACCAAAGAGCAAGCATTAGGTTAGATTAGGATAAGGCTGTATACTGACAGCAAAATTATTCAATTTGTAAACAGCAAAACTAATTAGAGAATTAGATGTATTTCCAGGGGTAAAAGGCAGAGGCAAAGTATAACAAACTTGTGGTACAAAGATGACTCAGCACTACTTGCAAACTCAGAAGAGCACCTGTAAAATATCATCGATCAAGTAATATATTGAGATGTAAAATATGGATTGAGTATGGACACCAAAAAGACAAAAACAATGGCCACATAGAAGAAATATAGCAGAAAAAATAAGAGTGAATAGTGAAGTGGATGGTGTCACACTGGAACATGTAGATATGTTTGTCTATTTAGTGCAGGAGGGTTTTCTGACACAGTATGTAGATAGGCCAACGAGAGGCGAGGCCATTTTGGATTTGTTACTGGGTAATGAACCAGGACAGGTGTTAGATTTGGAGGTAGGTCAGCACTTTGGTGATAGTGACCACAATTCGATTACGTTTACTTTAGTGATGGAAAGGGATAGGTATATACCGCAGGGCAAGAGTTATATCTGGGGGAAAGGCAATTATGATGCGATGAGGCAATACTTAGGATGCATCGGATGGAGAGGAAAACTGCAGGGGATGGGCACAATGGAATGGGAAAAGCGGAGCTTGTTTAAGGAACAGCTACTGCGTGTCCTTGATAAGTATGTACCTGTCAGGCAGGTAGGAAGTGGTCGAGCAAGGGAACCGTGGTTTACTAAAGCAGTCGAAACACTTGTCAAGAGGAAGAAGGAGGCTTATGTAAAGATGAGACATGAAGGTTCAGTTCGGGCGCTAGAGAGTTACAAGTTAGCTAGGAAGGACCTAAAGAGAGAGCTAAGAAGAGCCAGGAGGGGACATGAGAAGTCTTTGGCAGGTAGGATCAAGGATAACCCTAAAGCTTTCTATAGATATGTCAGGAATAAAAGAACGACTCGGGTAAGGGTCGGGCCAGTCAAGGACAATAGCGGAAAGTTGTGCGTGGAGTCCGAGGAGATAGGAGAGGTACTAAATGAATATTTTTTTTCAGTATTCACACAGGAAAAAGATAGTGTTGTCGAGGAGAATACTGAGATTCAGGCTACTAGACTAGATGGGCTTCAGGTTCATAAGGAGGAGGTGTTAGCAATTCTGGAAAGCAATTTGATCTTTAAGTCATCTTTGCCTACAGGAATAGTGCCAGAAGATTGGAGGATAGCAAATGTTATCCCCTTGTTCAAGAAGGGAAGTAGAGACAACCCCGGTAACGATAGACCAGTGAGCCTTACTTCTGTTGTGGGCAACATCTTGGAAAGGTTTATAAGAGATAGGATATATAATCATCTGGAAAGGAATAATTTGATTAGAGATAGCCAACACGGTTTTGTGAAGGGTAGGTCGTGCCACACCAACCTTATTGAGTTCTTTGAGGAGGTGACCAAACAGGTGGATGAGGGTAAAGCAGTTGATGTGGTGTATATGGATTTCAGTAAAGCGTTTGATAAGGTTCCCCACAGTAGGCTACTGCAGAAAATACAGAGGCATGGGATTCAGGGTGATTTAGCAGTTTGGATCAGAAATTGGCTAGCTGGAAGAAGACAAAGGGTGGTGGTTGATGGGAAATGTTCAGACGGGAGTCCAGTTACTAGTGGTGTACCACAAGGATCTGTTTTGGAGCCACTGATGTTTGTCATTTTTATAAATGACCTGGAGGAGGGTGTAGAAGGATGGGTGAGTAAATTTGCAGATGACACTAAAGTCGGTGGAGTTGTGGACAGTGCGGAAGGATGTTACAATTTACAGAGGGACATAGATACGCTGCAGCGCTGGGCTGAGAGGTGGCAAATGGAGTTTAATGCAGAAAAGTGCGAGGTGATTCATTTTGGAAGGAATAACAGGAAGACAGAGTACTGGGCTAATGGTAAGATTCTTGGCAGTGTGGATGAGCAGAGAGATATCGGTGTCCATGTACATAGATCTCTGAAAGTTTCCACCCAGGTTGAGAGGGTTGTTAAGAAGGCATATGGTGTGTTAGCTTTTATTGGTAGAGGGATTGAGTTTCGGAGCTATGAGGTCATGTTGCAGCTGTACAAAACTCTGGTGCGGCCGCATTTGGAGTATTGCATGCAATTCTGGTCGCCGCATTATAGGAAGGATGTGGAAGCATTGTAAAGGGTGCAGAGGAGATTTACCAGAATGTTGCCTGGTATGGAGGGAAGATCTTATGAGGAAAGGCTGAGGGACTTGAGGCTGTTTTCGTTAGAGAGAAGAAGGTTAAGAGGTAATTTAATTGAGGCATACAAGATGATCAGAGGATTGGATAGGGTGGACAGTGAGAGCCTTTTTCCTCGGATGGCAATGTCTAGCACGAGGGGACATAGCTTTAAATTGAGGGGAGATAGATATAGGACAGATGTCAGAGGTAGATTCTTTACTCAGAGGGTAGAAAGGGCGTGGAATGCCCTGCCTGCAACAGTAGTGGACTCACCAACACTAAGGGCATTCAAATGGTCATTGGCTAGACATCTGGATGATCAGGGAATAGTGTAGATGGGCTTCAGAGTGGTTTCACAGGTCGGCGCAACTTCGAGGGCCGAAGGGCCTGTACTGCGCTGTAATGTTCTATGTTCTATTTAGGTCAAATGGTAACAGAAGATGCAAGGTGCGGTTCCAAAGTCAGAAAAAAGATAGAGAAAACCAGAAGTAACTTCATGAAGATTAAGCACATGTTAACAATACAAAAACTCAAGCTTGTAAGAAGGAAAACGCTCATAAGATACTTCATTCCATCCACTTTCCTGTATGCTTCAGAAATCTGGACAACAAGGAAATATCTTTGGAAGAAAATACAATCCATTGAAATGTAAATGCTAAGAGTAAATTTAAAATTCCATGATCAAAGACCCCTCCCATCATAATCAAAGAGCGCTCCCGCCCAGCTTACTCAGTCTTCCAACTTCTTCCGTCGGGCAGGAGGTACAAAAGTCTGAGAACACGCACAAACAGATTCAAAAACAGCTTCTTCCCCGTTGTTACCAGACTCCTAAACATCCCTCTAATGGACCAACATGATTAATACCACACTCCTGTATTCTTCACCCGATGCCGGTGTCTATGTATTTACATTGTGTACCTTGTGTTGCCCGATTATGTATTTTCTTTCATGTACTTAATGATCTGTTTGAGCTGATCGCAGAAAAATACTTTTCACTGTACCTCAGTACACATGCCAGTAAACAAATTCAATCCAATCCAACTATAAGGCAAATGAAGAGATGCTTGAAAAGTGCAAGAGCAAAAATAACTCTTAAAAAGTGACATCCTGAAAAGAAAAGGTCTGAGCTGAAAACCTACACGGATCTCTTTCAAAAGGGAAAGTGGAGGGCAGCCAAAAGAGGGGTCAAACTAGGCATACTCGAATGATGGACATCACATAGTGGTTGCAGAAAAGTTTCAGTGGATGTGTGAGGATAGGCAAGACGCACAAGCATGACAAACCATGACAGCAGATCTTGTGGTAGGAGAAGGTACAAGTAGCAGTCTTTGCATTAAATAATTTTCACATGCACATCTTAAAACACAATTTCACTGTCATTTCATTGTAGTGTACATTGCCTCTCTAGCCATCGATATCTCACATTTAAAAATGTCGTCCTTGTGTTCAAGTCCCTTGATAGCCTCATCGTTTCCTGTCTCAGGAACTTGTTCCAGCTCTGCAACTTCTGTGAACTGTGTTCCTGCAATTCTGGCCTTTTATGCATCCTCCATCTCCTTTGCCCCACAATTAGCAGCCGACCACTAAGCTGTTTATGTCATAATCACAGATATTTCCTCCTTAAATCTCTCCACGTCTCTTTCCTTTTCAAAGACATTTATTAAAACCAAACGTTTTGATCAAGTGTATGTTTCCATATCCCTTCTTTGAGAAGATATCAGCTTTTTTGCACTCCTGTGAATATAAATGCAAGTTGTTGTTGAATAGATTTGGCAAAATTAATTGAGTCACAGGAAACAACTTTTTATTCATTCAAGGGTTATGGCTTAAGCTGGTTCAGCCAGCATTTATTGTCCATCCCTAATTGGTCTTGCGAAGGTGGTGCTGAGGTGCTTTGAACCACTGCAGCCGAGTGGTGTAGGTCAACCCACAGTGCTGTAGGGAGAGCGTTCTAGGATTTTGACCCAGCAGCAATGAAGGAACGACAATATATTTCCAATGATGATGAATGGATGATGAACCTCCAGGTGGTGGTGTTGCCATGTGTCTGCTGTCCTTGACCATTTAGATGGCAGTGGCCATGAGTTTCAAAGGTGTTGTTGAAGGAGTCTTGGTGAATTGCTGCAATGCATCTTGTAGATGGTACCCACTGCTGCTGCTGTGTGTCAGTGGAGAAAATTAATGTTTGTGGAAGGGGTGCCAATCAAAACGGGCTGATTTTTCCTGGACTGTGTCAATCTTCTTGAGAGCTGCACTCTTCCAGGCAAGTGGAGAGTATTCCAGAACACTCCAGACTTGGGATTTCTGGATTGTGGGCAGGTTTTGAGAAGTCATGAGTTGAGTTACTCACCGCAGGATTCAAGCCTTTGATCGGCTCTTGTAGCCACTGTGTTTATATGGTTAGTCCAGTTCAGATTCTGGTCAATGGTAGTCCCCAAGATATTGATAGTGAGGGATTCAGCGGTGATAATGCCATTGAATGTCAAGGGGCAATTGTTAAATTCTCTGTTGTTGCCGATGGTCATTGCCTGCGACTTATGTGGTGTGGATGTTACTTGCCACTTGTCAACCCAAACCTCAATATTGTACTGCATTTGTAAATGGACTGCTTCAGTATCTGAGGAATCACAAATAGTGCTGAAAATTGTGCAATCATCAGTGAACATCCCCAGTTCTGACCTTATGATGGAAGGAAGGTCATTGATGAAGCAGCTGAACATGATGCACCTAGACACTACCCTGAGGAACACTTGCAGTGTTCTCCTGGAGCTGGGATTACTGACCTCCAAAAGCCTCCACCATCTTCCTTTATGCCAGGCATGACTCCAACCAGTGGAGAGCTTCCCCCTGATTCCAATTGATTCCAGTTTTGCTCGGGCTCCTTGATGCCATACTCAGTCAAATGTGGTTTTTATCATAGAATTTACAGTGCAGAAGGAGGCCATTCGGCCCATCGAGTCTGCACCGGCTCTTGGAAAGAGCACCCTACCCAAGGTCAACACCTCCGCCCTATCCCCATAACCCAGTAACCCCACCCAACACTAAGGGCAATTTTGGACACTCAGGGCAATTTATCATGGCCAATCCACCTAACCCGCACATCTTTGGACTGTGGGAGGAAACCGGAGCACCCGGAGGAAACCCACGCACACACGGGGAGGATGTGCAGACTCCGCACAGACAGTGACCCAAGCCGGAATTGAACCTGGGACCCTGGAGCTGTGAAGCAATTGTGCTATCCACAAGGCTACCGTGCTGCCCGTCTTTGGTCTTTGCAGTCACTCTCATCTCACCCCAGGACCTCTCTTGTCCATGTTTAAATCAAGGTTGTAATGAGGTCAGAAGCTGAGTGGCCCTGGTGGAACTCAAATTGAGTGTCAGTGAGTAGGTTATTGCCAAGCAAGTACCTCTAGATAGTTCTGTTTATGATCTCGTTCATCATTTTTCTGATCATTGTGAGTAAACTGACGAAGTAGTAATTGGCTCGGTTGGATTTGTCCTATTTTTCTGTGTACAGGGCGTACCTGGTCAAATTTTATGGTGGATGCCAGTATTGTAGTTGTTCTGAGACAGCCAGGCTATGGGTATCCTAGGACTAAATTGAAATGTATCGCTGATGCATTATGTCACAAATTACATTATTAACCCTGCCAGGAATATCAAAATAGCTTTATAGTTAACACCTTCTAAGTTATGATGAACAGGGGTAGGAGTGTTAGCGGGTATGATTCCTCTGCCAATGGACGTATTTAGAAGAACATATTTGTCCCATATTCCATAGTCAGTGAGTATGGTTTGCATTAACACATGTAATCAAAGTGCATTTTTTGGCCGCGCATTTGGAAACGACTAATTTGACCGTTCCAGATGCAGCAGAATTTTTGATCGCTGCAGGTGGAGATTGGACCCACCCACCCACCCAGTACACTTCATTCCGCTTTTGCCTCAGGTATACATTTTAACACTGATGATTAATTTTGCAGCATATTACTTCTGCATGCCTGTCTTCCTTTCTTAACAAAATAAAGGCAACACCAGAGTTGTCATTTTGTTAATTTCTATTTTATCAATGACAGCTATTGCAAGTAAAAACGTACTCTGGTTCTGCATATCCTTAGTGTGCAGCACAGCAAGGGCTAAGAAATAATAATTTAAAGAGATTTTGGAGGGAAATCCAAAGATAATTAAAGACTGGTATATTCATATCAGCACCAGTAGCTGCAACAAGGGAGGATTTACAGTGCATTTCATTGCCATCCTCAGGTTTATGGATTGTTTGCGTAAGAAACTAAAGTGTTTGCACAGACCATGTGTAGAAATGACCATTGCTTGTGATTTGTTTTCTCTTAATCACTCAGGCATATGTGAGGCCCTCTGACACAGATTAGGATTACCTGACGCTCTTCCGTGGGCCACCAAACCTTCTCCATGTGCAGATGCAAAAGTTTGCATGCTTAGGTCCTGGTGATGTAAGGTGCTTAACAGAGAGGCAATGAGCAAAATGGATTTCTGATCTGATGTACAAGTTTCATTCCTTCTTAACCCCATCAAGATGTGTGGTTTCTTTAGATCTAACATGTGCAGGTTGAGAGTCACAGCAAGAGGAGCAGTTCCTGGAGGGATGTTAATGGCTTTATCAGATTTTAATTTGAGTGTTAAAATACAGGCGAAAGATAATGGTCAAAGCACCAATCGGCGGCATCGTCTTGGCGTCCAAAGAGAGCACACTTGCAAGAAGTCGTCGCAACTTATGTTATAGCTTCAACGTCTGTCCAAATGAGCTCTAAAACCATTTATACCTCAATCAGTTTGAATTGATTTAATGTGTTACCCTCTGAATAACTGGACCTTGCCAGGTTCAAATCTTGTTATGCAGGAGTTTGCAAGAAATGAATACCTCTTTGGGTCAGCAGGAAGGGAGGTACCAGAACTTAATCCCTCCTCAGCACCCCAAACAACCATCCAACACTCCAAAATACAACACACCCACCTTCCAGTCAGTGATTATAACATTGATAAAAGAAGATTTACGTTTATTTAGGCACCTGGTACCAGGACGGAGGCAGCTGCATTGAAAATCGAACCATCTGACATTAAACTAGACAAATGGTCGCCTTAGGGTTAATATCTGTGTGCATTTGTCGAAACATACAAGTGCATATGAAAAGACAAGTTGTTCTTCTACTCATATTCACCTGTACACAGTTTTGCCGCTTGCTAAAAATAACTGAATAGCAACAGCATGCTGCAGGTGAGATTTTATCATAGAATTGCAACACCAATATACATCTATGACCCAGATTCCTTCGGAGAGGTAGTGGCTATTCTCCTCAGATCAAGGATGTTTAGAAGATTTGGTAAGATGTTCAAAATCATGAACTATTTTGACAGAGACAGAAACAGTTTTCAGTGGCAGAAAAAAATGGAATCAGAGAGCACAGATTGAAGGTGACTCGGGACAGAACCAGAGGTGATCCGAGAAAGAGCCAGGGGTGATGTGTGGAAAGGAAACATGTGGTAGGATTTTGTGATCTGGAATTCACTGCCTGAAAGGCTGGTGGAAGCAGATTCATTCGTGAATTTCAAGCTAATAGGATAACTACTTGAAGGATAATAGGTTTGCAGGGCTATGTGGTAACAGAGGGGAATGTGGCTAATTGTATAACACTCTCAAAAAGCCAGTCCTCTGCCTGGCTGAAATATTAAATGAATGCAAAAGACATGATAAACATAAAGGGCGGCATTCCACACCTTTGGGGCGGGACGATGCCCGTCTGATTGGCGCCGTTTTGGGCGCCAGTCTGCGGACATCGCGCCGTTTCCGGAGAATTTCGCCCAAAGGGCGGGATTCTCCATCCCGCCGCACCCGTTTTCTGGGGCGAAATTCTCCGGAAACGGCGCGATGTCCGCCGACTGGCGCCCAAAACGGCACCAATCAGACGGGTATCGCGCCGCCCCAAAGGTGCGGAATGCTCCGCATCTTTGGGGGCCGAGCCCCAACATTGAGGGGCTAGGCCGACGCCGGAGGAATTTCCGCCCTGCCAGCTGGCGGAAAAGACCTTTGGTGCCCTGCCAGCTGGCGCGGAAATGACATCTCCGGGCAGCGCATGCGCGGGAGCGTCAGCGGCCGCTGACAGTTTCCCACGCCTGCGCAGTGGAGGGTGTCATTTCCACCTCCGCCATGGTGGAGACCGTGGCGGAGGCGGAAGGGAAAGAGTGCCCCCACGGCACAGGCCCGCCCGCGGATCGGTGGGCCCCGATCACGGGCCAGGCCACCGTGGGGGCACCCCCGGGGCCAGATCACCCCACGCCCCCCCCCCAGGACCCTGGAGCCCGCCCGCGCCGCCTTGTCCCGCCGGTAAGGTAGGTGATTTAATTTACGCCGGCGGGACAGGCAATTTATCGGTGGAACTTCGGCCCATCTGGGCCGGAGAATCGAGCGGGGGGGGGCCCGCCAACCGGCGTGGCGCGATTCCCGCCCCCGCCGAATATTCGGTGCCGGAGACTTCGGCAACCGGCGGGGGCGGGATTCACGCCAGCCCCCGGCGATTCTCCGACCCGACGGGGGGAGTCGAAGAATGTCGCCCCTGGTGCGGCATGCCCCCATCGGCAGTGGGATTCTCCGTCCCGACAGTCGGCCATGGGATTTCCCATTGAGGGCACATATGGTCGGTAAATCCGCGGGTGTGTGTGCGCTGCCGGCAAAACGGAGGATCCTGCTGGCGAAGGATCCAGCCCAATCCTTTTATAAAAAGAGCACAGACCTTCATGATGATTTTTTTTGTTTTAGCTGAGAAACACGTAAACAGTTCCTTCACAATTTACCTTTATTATTGCTGGCTAAGGAACTCCAGAAATTGGTGTTTTCCCATTTTCAGCCTGAGCGCATTTCCAGCTTTTAATCTTCAGAGAAAGGCAGAGTGGATTCACTGCAATTGACCTAAAGGTTGGTGGAGGATAGGAGATTGGCCATGCGCTGCTTGAATCATTTAAAAACTAAGCAGTAAAAATGGCTTAGAATGGATAAAACTAAATATGCTGTAGGGAAAAGGCAGTGCAGCCAAAATAGATTATTTAATACATTCGGTATTCTCCATGGATTCCCAGCTTTTTGCTTCAGTTTGACCAGATTACAATCAAGCTACTGCACCCCTCATAAGCACTGATGGCAGAAAACTTGTTTTTATCACCTTTGAAGAGTTACTCTGTCACGGCTGGGTTTATTATCAATTGGATGGACAACAGAGTTGCTGTTGATCACAACATGGAAGAAAGGACTTTCAATCTAGAACATCTGCACAGTATAAAATCACTTCTTACCCATTTGGGAACAAAACGTATAAGAACTGTTTCTGCTTTTCAGAGCCAACTCTCTTTTACCTGTGCAAGGTTCCAGCTATTTATTATTGCCCATGTTGCCTGATGGTGTGATACACCAGGACTATTTCGAGGGGCGTGCTTTCATGTCACCTGCATTTTATCCTGCTGTACATAACACTGGATAATTTTGGAGACCAATGAGATAAGCCAAATTTGTGTTTACCTCTCATGAATAGATCTTTGGTGAGCTTGGAAGAACAACGGGCTTGTTTTTCAATTGCTGGTGGGGACAGGAACAACTGCAGCCACAATTTGAAAATCGCTTTCCTGAAGGGGAACACTGCACCCCAATCACCTCAGGGATGGGCTTCAATGTTCAAAGGGAGGGGAGGAAGAATGAGCATGCTTGCTTCCAATGAATGGCCCAATAAGGTTCTGGAAGAACTGGTTAACAGCCGGTTAACCCCTCAAACAAAGGTTCTTTCCTGGGGTGCTCCTACTTGAACTCATCATCATTTTCTTGGCTGTTTGATCTTCCACTCCTGTTTATACAAAAGAACAGAGCCATGCTATTGCTATGCAACTCGCCTCCCATTGACGGACAAAAAGGCTATCAGACTCTATAATGGGCTAATAGCTGGTCAGACAGGAGTGTACCAAAGTACAATGGATCTTGAGTGACTAATGCTTGTTGAACAGAACCACCCTGTGTATTGAACTAATGAGTTTAAGTCTGAATGGGACAATGTAACTCATGCCGGGTGGGGGCATATCCCCCTGACCCCATGCTAGCATTTTATTACCTCAGTCCGTTTAACACCTAATTGTCTGCTACATCTTTGATACCATTTCAGGACCCAATTTCCAAAATCTCCCTCTTGCAAAGCCATGCAAAAATATTTAAGGAGTCCACATTTCAAACAAATCACCCGTCCACTATAGTAATTAATTTGACATTATGTTGTCCCAAACCCCATCCCAAAAACTGTGCTCATCAAATCATATTAATTATTGTGAAGCAGCAAAACCTGAGAGCAGGGCTTGCTGCCCAGCCTTTAAATTGGACTCGGTCCATAAATCAAGAGGGCAAAAATATAGAAAGTGTTATAACCTGCCCGGATCCGATTGGCTGGGGGCAATTGGTTATCCCATGGTGTTTGGAGAATATGAGCTCCCCCAATGAGGGGGTGGAGTGGAGCAATCATTTGCAGTGCAGCTGTATAAATAGAGCTGGCCAGTGTGGTACTGGCTAGAGAGGGAACCAATAGTGAGCTACCCTGTGTACATATTGTTAAAATAAAGATACTTTCTGTTTGACTGTACAAACACACGTTGGATTCCTCGTGGCCCTCACAAAAGAAAGTAAATAACAAGGTACACAATTTTTATAGAAAATGTGGTTTAATGCCTTCAAATAAAACATGATGACTCTGTAATTAATAACTTCTAAATCACCAACGTATTTTGTTACTGACAGCTCCAAGAAGAGCCATAATTACTGTGTTCAAGCTGTTTCATAATTAATCCATTTTTCAGATTTTCAAATTGAACTGATGAAGCCTGAAATAACATTTAACCCCATATGCTATGATCATCTCTATAATTTCCACAACAAAGGAAAGCCTTAAAAATGTGTAGGTACAATGTATTACCAAGGATTTACAGCCCAATAGGTTTATGTTTATGTTCGACATTCCATTTACCTTGCCCCAAAAGACATATCTGAATATTTATTTCTCCTTCATGTACTTGTCTAACTTCCCCTTCAATACACCCATGCTATTCACCTAAACAATTCCTTGTGGTCGCGAGATTTCCATTCCAACCACTCTCTGGATTAGGACTTCTAAATTCGCTGATTTGTTTTATTATGGTTATCTTGTCACAATCCCCATGGGGGTTCTATGAACCAAAATAACCAAATGTACTTGGTGACCCACAAGTAAAGAAGTAACTACCAAGATTCCACGACGTGCAGTTCTTATTGTAAAACAAATCAGAACCAATGAAAATTCCACATGAATTAACAGGCAAATGATATTTCAAATAGAAAGGTAAATTTAACTTTGAATAGTCAATATGCTAGGAGCCCTATGCAACAACAGCTTGCATCTTTCACGTGTATGAATATCATTATTTAGGGCAGCACGGTGGCGCAGTGGTTAGCATTGCTGCCTCACGGTACTGAGGTCCCAGGTTCGATCCCAGCTCTGGGTCACTGTCCGTGTGGAGTTTCCACATTTGCCCCGTATTTGCATGTGTTTCGCTCCCACAACCTAAAGATGTGCAGGGAAGGTGGATTGGCCATGCTAAATTGCCCCTTAATTGGAAAAAATGAATTGGATACTCTAAATTTATTTTAAAAAATGAATATCATTATTTCTCTTTTAAATGTCTTAGACTTTTTATTTAAAGTATATTGATTGAGCTTTTACATTTTGACAAACAAAGCAACACAACCACAAGGATGATACAACACAGCAAGAAAAATAAGGCTCAGTGTACATGAATACGGAGGGGGACAGGAGAAGGGCGGTATGAAAAGCTTGATACAATCATTGGACATAACTTCTTGAAGTCTCTATAAACCCAACCAGAGGACAAGGGAGAAACAGGATAAGGCCATGAAAACATGGTAAAAATGGTGCACACCTTCCACAAAGATATTGCCATGAGAGTTCAGGATAATTTTACTGTGCCAAGTTATATCACCCTCAACTCCAGAGACACCAAAGACACACCACAGCCTCCTCTCCTCGGATATCAGACCCAACTACACCCATGTTGGAACCAATTACGGATTATTTCTCCTCACCCTCAATATAAGAAGAAACATACAACGAAAATATGCAAGACCTCCAGTTCTAAAAGGGTGATACATATTTATTATACAATGTAACATAACCCCAGTCTCAGGCCCAGTACAGAACCAACACTCCATACATTTATACAGAGAGGACCAGCAGCAACATGATGAGATTATGATGAGTGCAGTCAATGCTTCCCAAGAAAGACAAAAAGGATGGAGATCTGGAAATATCAGAAGTGGATCACAGGATAATAATGGATTAGAAACCCACCAATGTACAGGACTTGCCTCAACCACAGGCCCCTGTGCACAGAGGAAGCAAAAACCAGCCCTTCAGGATATCCCTAATCAGTGCCTTCAAGAAGGAACACCCCAAGCTCCAGGGGGCAACAGGATACCAACCACAGCATCAGACCCGGCCCAGTCCAGCATGCCCCGACGCACAGGAATCAGCACCAGCAGGAAGTCCAGCACATCCCTGAGCTGCAGCCCAGCCAATCCTGCATCTCACCAACTACACTCAGGAGAGAGCACTAACTACCCCATTTACACACAAAAAAAAATTAAGCCAGCCCAGCTTGGGAGACCCCATTACCGACGAGAAGAATTGTCAAGACACATAATAATTAGGCATGCTGGGAGGAGGTGGGAGAGTGGGCGAGTGAGTCCTCCCCACCCCTGCTCCCGGTACAATAAGGTGAATCTCTTAGGGATCACCGGAGTAGACCAGGATTTATACAGCACACTGCACATCCAGATGAAGAAAAGAAGAAAAATACTCCAAAGGGAAGAATGCCCGAGCTGACCAGGAATATTAATCACTGTCCCGCACTGCATGCCATCACAAGAAATATATTAAGGGAAACAACAGCACTGCATCAACAGGGACACAAACAATGCTTCTGCATGTAAAACCCAAGCACAACAATGAGGACAACGGAAACCACCATATAGGACCACTTAGAGGAGGAGTCTAACTCCCCCATCAAAGTTACCCTTACACGAGGGAAGGGCTCCATCAATTTTAGAGGCAGTCAATGATGGACCAAGCCAACCTCAGTGTGTACCGCCACTCAATTCCTCCTATTCTAGTAGCTCAAAAGAGAAACTCTCCCAAAAAACACTCCAACTTCAAGGAAAGGTTAGAATGAACCCAGTCATCCCAGGATACATAATCTGCACAGGCCATTGTAGGAGGAAAGCATAGATTCTTTATTCAACAAAAAATAAAATAAAAACCCAATATGGTTAACTCTAACTGGGGGGGCTGTCCTCAATCTCAGTGAGGACTGAACTAATCGTACCTCCAAACTCCACACTAGCCAACCACCCATCACCCTGCCATGGCTCCACTGATCTTCATTGTAACTGAGATAAGGAGTGTACAGAAAGCACTCCTTCCCAAAGCAACAAGGATTACAACACATGGTTTAAAAAAGGAGTAAAACTGTGCACCAACCACATTTCACATAATCGACTCAATGTAGCTTTTTCTGGAACAGGATAATGGGCAAGTCTCGCTCTCATGCTCACACCTCGCATGCCTTTGCAGGAGAAAACACAACAACAAATAATTGACAACATAATCACAAGAGAATAATGTCCAGAATCATTGAAAAATTGCTGAATAATCTACATTACTTGAAAAGGCAAAAACCATGACAGGATCATGGAATTCTCAGGACCTCTCAAGGATACCAATGAACAAAGCACCTTCACTTCCACCATGCTGCTGCTCCCGGCGCCCAAGCGATCCACAACTTAGGCCCTGGCCGGGGGATAACTCAACATGCTTGGCCACCTTCATACCCTTCATGACGAGCATTGAGAACAGGATAAAATAGACCCAGTGGTTGGGGGATACAACCGGCCCTAGGCCTCGAAGAACAGATACACTGTACTCCGCCGAATGTGATACGCCCAGCTTCCAGATCAACATTACTAAAGCATTGCAACAAATGTTCAAACTCAATCGGGAAGTCGCCTCCCATTTTTCGACGGGCTCACGGACACACCTTGACCAGCCCCTACCCCCTGAACCCGTCAAGAAAGATGACACGTCATACAGCAGGATCTCAATATATCGAAGGTGGGCCCTTACCAGGAAAAGTGTTCTATTAAATACAAAGATTCTCTTCAACTTTCTCCAAAGGATACCTCACAGTTCCTCAAAGTAAGCTCCAAAGACTTGCAGCACGGAGTCGAGAACCTCATCGAGAACAACATTCTCAATGGCAGCCATCATACCGATGCACACAGCATCACTGGGGTCAAGGCCCGCACACCAGGAACAACACCACTGCAAACTGGGCCTGACCCAGCCAACTCCAACTGTCACGCTTTCTATGATTTAACTGCTCCTCATCACAAAATCCCAAACAGGATCATCCAGGAACATAGTGCAAGACATATATCCCCAAAAAGGGCAATTCTGCAATGTGCACCAGGATAAAATAAGGGATTAAAAGCAGAGCCAAAGCTTGTTAAAACATAGTCGCTCCAGTGCTTGCATCACGTGACTCTTTTGTATTTTAGTCTCTTTTCATGTCAAGTATGCCATGGTTTTTTCCCTGGTAAGTACGGAGGCAAAGTCATTTGTATTTCTGACATCTTTCTGTCTTACCTGTGTGTTTATTGTGTGTATCCCTTTATGACCTCATCACTGTCTTTCATTTTGTTCCTCGTTTGTTTATAGACTACTTCACTACTTACTTTAGATTCCTTGATAATTAAATCTAGTTTCTCTTTGCCTTCCTAATTGTTTTTAACTTTTTAAATCTTTGAACTCCATTTTGTCTTTCACTCCTTTGCTGGCTCTGTACTTTGTCTATGCCCTTTTCTCTCGTTCCAATGTTGTTCTTGTTCCTTTATACATACTGGTGTGTTGTTCATGCTTGTTAGTTAAACATATTTTTCCAGATCTCGACTGATCACCTTTTTAAGTGACCCCTACTGCTGTTCTGTTTCATTGTCTGTACATCTTTGCAGTTTATTTTCCTTTGTTCCATTCATAGAATCATAGAATCCCTTCAGTGGAGAAGGAGGCCTTTCAGTCCATCGGGGCTGCACCGATCCTCTGAAAAAGCAGCCAACCTAGGCCCACGCCCTCGCCCTATTCCCATAACCCAGTAACCCAACCTAACCTTTTTTTTAAATTTTAGATTGGCCAATCCATCTAACCTGCACATCTTTGGACTGTGGGAGGAAACTGGAGCACCCGGAAGGAACCCACACTGACAGGGGGAGAACGTGCAAACTCCACACAGACAGTTACCCAAGGCTGGAATTGAACCTGGGTCCTTGGTGCTGTGAGACAGCAGTGCTAACCACTGTGCCACCATGCGGCCCTCCCCATGCAATTATAATCAGCTTTATTTCCATTTCACACTTTTGGTCTTTGTTTCATGTCCCTCTTAATCTTTATCTCAAACCATATTATGCTGTAATTGGTATGGAATAGATGTTTCCTACACTTCTCTTATCTGCTGCAATTCATTTCCCATTACACAATCCAACAATGAATTCTGCACACATTGTTAAAAACTCAATTCACTGTTGCCCTTTTGCTCCCTCTTGCCAGTATATTTGGTGTTAGTTAAAGTGTCCCATGATTATTATTTTATGTCCTTAACTGATTTCATATAGTTACATCAATATTTTTTCTCCACCTCCTCTCCACTATTATGTGATCTGTCGTATACCCCTAGCCGCGTGCTCAATCCCATTTTTTATCAGTTGCGCTGCTGATCTCTGCCCTTCATCCTTGAGAACAGAGGGTCAACAGCATGAATGCACGGTTGATTCTACCTTTCATTTCTGCCAAATGTAAGTCAGTGTGACTTTTGCCTCCCAATTTTTTTAAAATTGCACTTTGCATTTTGATTTCTTCCTATCGGCATACATCATGCCCAACTCAGAAGCACTGACCTTAGCAACCAATTGAGAAGGATTGAAGAAGCCAACAGCAGCTTAGTTCTCCGTGTTCTGTGAAATGTATTTTTTCACTCAGTACATGACCCTTAGTGGCATATTTGATATTTGTGATCAACAATGTGAAGAATCTGCTTCATGAGGTGAAAAGGAGAAGGGCAGGTCATTTGACCCATCTTGGCTACTGCTACCTTTAATCCATCCCTAATTCTTATTTTTTTGTATTTCCCAAATCCTTGTTACTTCTTTTCTGATGACCCTGTATTTGATATACAGGTTTCAACTCATGTACCCAAATCTAATGATAATGGTTGAGTGAGCTAACCTTGCTCGACCGGCTAAGACAGATAAGAAAAAAAACACAGTCTACTGTAACTCTATTTTATTGCAATCACACAGAATATGACTCAGACTCACATTGAGCTCTAGGTATTATCCGCACGAGTGAAGGATGCTGGTCATGCTGTGTCACTCAGTGTGGATGTCTTCTCCTCTCTGAACTCAGAACTCAGGGTTCCTTCTATGCATTGGTTGCTCCTAGGCTGTCGCTGATGATGTGTTCTGATGTTCATTTTTTTTATCCAAGTTCTGCTAATTCTATTGTCTCATCAAGACTTAAACTCATTCAGAAAAATAAACAGGATACTCCTGTTTTATCCAGGGTGATTTAATCAAGATCCATTGTACTTTGAAACACTTTTATGACCAGCTATTAGCCAATTAAAGAGTCTGATGGCCTCTTTGTTTATCGTTCTTCCTGCTGTAAACTTGATCTCTGCTGTCTCGAAGTTTGTTACATATTCATAGCATGGTCTTTTTGTCCTTTTGTGTGAATGTGATGTATACTTTAATTGGGTGATCATAAAGTTATATTTAGCGATAATGAGTTTCTGTGTTGACTAGAAGGGTCTGGCAGACAGCTAATATCGATTCCGGCTAGGGCCTTTTGGTAGATCCTGTTTTCAACCTAAATGACTTTTCCTTCTGTAAGCCTTTCCCCCATGTCACATATCCTTTTGTCTAAGCTTGTATAAATTATCTATGAAAATGGCTTTCTTTCTCATAAATATCCCACAGCAAACACACCTTTTATGCTCTCTCTTAATTAGTCTTTTGGCTGTTTAATTCTACATCCTGCTAGATTAATGTCAGTACAAGGGAGTGTCATTTTCCTCTGACTTGCACTGTCTCTTGGAGAGCTGCAATTTTGGAATCTTCATGAACATGTTGAATGTCGTGAGCTATATATTTTGATTCAGCTTCACGTGACCTCCATTCTCAGAGAAAGCAAGTAGAATTATCTGAATTGTTATTAAAATATTGCTTTGGGAAGCTGCTCTTACTGTAAACAAGGTGGTGTATGACCTTGTAAGTTGCTGTTCCCTGTCTTAGTGGGCTGGCCAGTGGGAGCAGAAGCCTGTTGTGATGTGTGCCACTTGTTTCTGGTTGTGCAGTTCAGGATCTGAGCTCATCTTTACAGTGATGGGGTTTCGACATTGCTGCTGCATAATCCTTCTCCTGACGTTTGGATACACCTGTGCTAATTGAAAGTCATGAATGCTATTTTGTAGCAACTGCCTTATGCGCCGTTGTTCCAATCTTGTTAAATCTGCCCTGTTGTATAAACAGGTTGAATGTAAGTGTGAATGAGGCCATCCAGTAGAAAAAGTCCTGTGATGTATAAATGGGGTATTATTGTATG
Source organism: Scyliorhinus torazame (assembly GCF_047496885.1). Classification (NCBI taxonomy): domain Eukaryota; kingdom Metazoa; phylum Chordata; class Chondrichthyes; order Carcharhiniformes; family Scyliorhinidae; genus Scyliorhinus; species Scyliorhinus torazame. The sequence continues at coordinate 91,108,017 of NC_092714.1, read as the reverse complement.
TTGCTGCTTTACTCGCAGTTGTAAGTCAGCTTGGGTTTTGAAACAGCTTGTATAACGTCTCTTGCCTGTTAGGGAAAGTTGGAAACTGCTGTGATATGAATTGTGAATCACACTTCCCTGTACTGGCTACAGTTTTATTTTACACCAAATAAAGTGAAACAACTTTTGTGGCAGTTTGTTGGCATTAATGTCGCAGATTCACTGAACATAGTGCATCTTTCTTTACTTGCATAACTCATCCAGAGTTTTGGGGAGGATTACATTGTCCCTTTAAATGCCATTTTTTAACACGATTGATGTTTGAGAACACTTTAAGATACGAGTTGAATTGCATTAACTCAGTGTAGCAACTGCACCGGGCTGCACACTAACAAAGGAAGAAAAGTATATGTTTGGGTCAAGTACTCTTCAGGTAGGACCTTTAATGATGAAGAAGAATAGGCTCATAGAATTTGTCTGTAGATGATTATATGATCATATTTCTGTTTCTTTTGATGTTTGTCTCTTTGAAATGACTGTTATTGTCAGGGAATGGACTATTTTTCCTTTTTGTTTTCTATATCACTGTCAAATAATCCTAAGATAGTAATAATGCATTGTTTCAATGGAAACTTAAAGCTTTTTTCTGAAGGGATGCTCAACAACACAAACTTTGAAAAAAACTCCTTGCTTTACCAATAAAACATTTCTCTTTTTTTATACATTTAGAGTACCCAATTCTTTTCATCCAATAAAGGGGTAATTTCACATGGACAATTCACCTACCCAGCCGAACATTTTGGGTTGTGGGAGCGAGACCCATGCTAACACGGGGAGACATGTGGCGGCACGATAGCACAGTGGTTAGCACTGTTGCTTCACAGGGACCTGGTTTGATTCCTGGCTTGGGTCACTGTCTTTACGGAATCTGCACGTTCTCCCCACGTCTGCACGGGTTTCCTCTGGTCCTGAAAGTCATGTTTGTTAGATAAATTGGATATTCTGAATTCTCCCTCAGTATACCCGAACTGGCGCCGTAGTGTGGCGACGAGGGGATTTTCACAGTAACTTCATTGCAGTGTTAATGTAAGCCATTTGTGCCACAAATAAAAATTATTATTATTATGTGCAAGCTCCACACGGACAGTTACCCCATGCCGGGATCAAACTGGGTCCTCAGCGCCATGAGGCAGCAGTGCTAACGACTGTGCCGCCCTCCAATCAAATATTTCTGTTGACAATACAATGTGTGTGACCGATTGTGGGGGTGAATTGTGAGTGGTTCTGTCTTGCTCAAACCCTCATGTGTTAATTTGACCAAACTCAATAAACTTGGACTCATTGCAACCAGCTGAGAGGGAGCTTTCATTTTCAAATTCTCTGGCAAGAAAAGCATTTCCAGGAAGGAGGCATTGTCGAATGTCTCCAATATCCAGGAGTCCACTTTCATTTTGCTCCCTTGGTTGTTTGTTTTACCTGGATTGCTTATGCTGGTAAGGAAGGAAATAAGTAATTGAAATGCACAGATGTGAGCATAAAATGTTGCTGCCAATATAATTGCTTGTAAGCTATTTAGAAATGATACTGTAAATGTTGCAGGAAGAACCCCCCCTCCCTCCCCCAATTGTCTATTTCTGCTCTGAGCTGATGATGCTCATTATTGGGTCGAGCCAAACCTGTTGTTGATTCTCCAGCTGTTGGCTTTTTACATTCCCTTAGTTGTTCACTATTGAGACATACTGCATATTCATGAAATCCTCAAATTGATTGATTTCAGCTTTGTCATGATATTCAAACACACACATCATGATAGACACACCAACAGACAAATCAGAACACACACCACAACCAATCACAGACAAAGACAGGAAACATATAAAGGGCACAAACACGACACCTGGTGGACAGTATTAGCTGGAGACAAGGACAAGGACAGACCTGTTACACGACACACTCAGGGAGACAGCACGTGCAGAGTATCCAGAACGAACTGTATATAAGAGTTAAAATAAAATAGAGTTGTACCACATACAACTGTGTTGGCTCATCTGTGCACCAGAGCACCCAACACCACATGGTACAGGAGTGGATCGATACCTGCCGGCATAACTCAGTGTACACAGACAACCAGCAGTGCCCAGGCAAAATGTTACAGCTCCCGGTTCCGCAGCCGCTCCAGTGCCACGGCGATCTCCGCGAAAACTGGCGGCGATTCCGGCAAGTGTTCGAATTGTTCCTGGTGGCAGCTGAACTCCAAGACCTGGATGATAGCGAAAAAATTGAATTTCTCCTCACCATCGCCGGTGCCAGGACAAGAGAAATATTCACAAGGTTCAGGTTCTTCAGGAGGCAGCAAAGGTACGATTACCAGGCAGTCCTGGACAAATTCTCCAAGTACTGTGAAGAAAATGCACTCCAATCGGCAAGTAAAGGTAAGAAAAGCGGCAGTACTCACCTCGTGGCCGGGATCCCGGTGCCCGAATTCCCAGAGACCGAAATCCCGGGCCTGAGAGAGGGCTGGGCCGAGGTCGGCGGCCATCTTGCTAAAGGTATCACGCTAGCACAGTTGCGCGAGCAGTGCGCAGAACCGGAAGTTTTGTTCGTGCATGCACGAGATGCTGCGCATGCGCAGTCAAGAAAACGGCCATCGGTAAAGGAACAGTGATCTGAGCATGTGCAGTCACTTCCTACGTGCTACATACCAAGCGTCAGGATGTCAGAGGCCCCAGACCGCACCAATTTAAAGGGGAAACGTCCCAAATCAAAAAATCTGTTAAAGCTGTAAAACAACCTTCCCTCACCTGGAATGACAGCACATTGCCGCAAATTGACCTAGGAGATGAATTTGACCTCCGAAGAACCCTCCGACAAGCAGTTACCTACGCACAAGCCGATGATTCCGACCTCGAATACTTCGATGACGATCTTTACAGTGTTTCGGGACCTCGCGAGCCTAATGATAGCTCCGTGGTCCTATACGACTATGACTCGGACAAACCTTTCATGTTGCACATTGGCGGCCCCCACATTGAATCCGACGCAGATGCGGATTCATTTTTCGGATTTGAAGATCTTCAACCCAGCAGATATGACGTCCCAACTTATCAGTGCCGGATGATGCTGCAGCCTGACATTAACAGACAGGGAGCGGTGCAAGCACACGGAGAGCGCCCTGCTGCCACACAGAGCGTGGTCCACGTCCCGCTCAGCGTTCCCGACTCTATGAAAGAAGACATGCAAGACTCCAGAGCGCAGTCCTCGCATGAACAAGAAGTGACTCCAGAGTCACAAGCCTCCACAGCTGAACCGGCTTGAGGACCAGCCTATTCTTGAGGCGGTCACCCATTAGACTGGACTTATAACGCTGTTCATATGTTCAAAAAGTCAAACACTTCTGTATTATAACCTGTTGTTGTTTATCGTTCCAGATATCGTCTGACGGGACCACTGTTCAAGTTGTTTTTTTTTCTCGCATTCATGTTTTGTTATGGTACAACCTTGTTAGTGTGACGCACCCGACATCGCCCCATGTAAATAGTTACGTCATATACACGCGCTGTACACAACACACACACACTCTTAGATGCACTCACGACACGATTATATTTATAACCACGTAGGCACATATCTTTGTAAAAAGGGGGGATGTCATGATTTTCAAACACACACATCATGATAGACACACCAACAGACAAATCAGAACACACAACACCACAACCAATCACAGACAAAGACAGGAAACATATAAAGGGCACAAACACGACACCTGGTGGACAGTATTAGCTGGAGACAAGGACAAGGTCAGACCTGTTACACGACACACTCAGGGAGACAGCACGTGCAGAGTATCCAGAACGAACTGTATATAAGAGTTAAAATAAAATAGAGTTGTACCACATACAACTGTGTTGGCTCATCTGTGCACCAGAGCACCCAACACCACAAGCTTTTCATTGACTTGACATTGGGCAGGGTTTTTCTTTTTGGATCGGGTATCCTGACTTCTAGGTCACAACCCCTCACTGTTTGGAAGCAGTCACCTCACTACCACTTTCCCAAATTGGCCAATTAGTGGCCAAAGGATAGGCTTGCCATCCATGCAAGATGTTGAGTGGGCTTTCAAAGTTGGAGATCCAAATGGAAACTCTTCAGCACTGAAGAAGTGGGAAATTGCATTTTCAGGGAAGAGGAAGAGGGAGAGTGGTGATTCTTCAAGCTGGAGGCTTCCTCTCTCTAGCTCCACATAGCAGTCGGTGGCTGCAGCTGAATCCAGGCTAATGCCCTCGTCCCTGACATTTCAGGAAGTCTGGAGACCATATGGAAAATTCGAGTTAGATTTTAGTCAGCCTTGGTCAATACGAGTATACATTTAAAGAGCCTTATTTAACTACTTGGCAGACCCCGCACCCACCCACATAATCCCACCCCCAAGAAAATGTCCTGGGGCGGGATGGTGCTGATAAAACTGGCATCCCATCTGGCAGCTTGATATCTTACACTCATCAACCACCATGCTTGTTCCACTGGAGGCTAAAAATTCCTGCTCATTGTTTCTGTGAATTGTTGCTCCTGTAAAGTGACTGAAACATACCTTTTCCTCCTATTTCAGATGATCAAGCTATACTTTTTGAACATGTTTTTCTGGTTATGCAGTTGAAAATTAGTTTGAACTAAATAAGTTTGTTATAACCTGCCTGACTACTACTGGCTGGTGACTAATGGCAATCCCACAATCCTTAGTGAGTATGAAATTCCCCAATGAGGGGGGCGGAGAAATCATTAGCAGAGTCACCTGTATAAGTAGAGCTGTCCAGTATGGGACCAGAGAGAGAGAGAGAGGAGAGCAGTGGTGGAGTACTGCTGCTGTTGTATATATGTAATTGTAAATAAAGTTATTTCTTTTGATTCTACAAACTCATGCTGGATTCTTCGTGGCCCTCACAAAAAAGTTAATCCAACTAAGACCAACTGGAAAATCAAAAGTGCCCAGCTGGTTTGCCAGCAAGTTGGCACTTTCTGTCACACTTGTCCTATTTATTCATGGGCAACAGCATATCAACGTCTGGTACCCCAATTTCACCAGCTTGGTGTATAAAGTCATATGTTTCAATAAAACTATTTTTTGATAAATATTTTAATAAATTAATAAAAGTTACCTATAGAGGTAATGATTTTTATTCACACATTTAGTTTAATATTTCTGAAATGATTAATAGGCAGATTTTAACATTTTATTCTCTTAGGTGATGCTCATTATTGGGCTGAGTAAAATATGTCATTTATTGTGTGAAAGAAAGGTAAATTGTCAAGATGTATTACGAGTATCTTGTCTAACTGCTGATTTATAAATAAATCCCAACAACTTCAACAAAATGGTTTCATAAATTATTATACCCATTGCCTTTTTCAGGTAAATTCTCAAACACACAATTCAGCCCACATCGACTCAATTAAATACAATATTTTGCTTATTTTTAAGTATAGGCAAAGCTCAATGAAGAGCTAAGGCTTATTAATGAGGATATTATGGAAGCTTGCTAAATCAATCAATTTAGTAATAAGATGGGGGTACAGCTGCCATCTTTAAAACCTCTGTGGGTTATGCAGTAGAATGATGGAAGCAGGAATTCTGTAATTGTGAAAGTGAATTGGAGTAAAAGCAATGAAATGGGTTTGCAACATCATAACATACAAAGCTGTTCACAGCATTCCACCCTCCTCAGGGTGACTGTATAAATACCATCCATTGACATCTAGATAGTAATACTGCTCTTTGTAACTAGCCCTTTTCTTGCTTAAATAACCTATCAGATACTCATAAATGTTGCCTCTATTTATCACAGCATTCAAAAACAAAGCAAATGAGAATGATGTACTTGTCTATGACCGGAAGAAAATTGAAAGTATTTTTTTTGGTTAACAAATCCTTCTTGACAAATAAAGCGGTTGTATAAATAATTGCAGCAAGTCAGATCATGGGTATCATAAATCTTACATTCCCAATTTTAACCTATCATTTTTTTTTCGATTTGAGACTTTTATGCAATATTTGTTCCATCCATATTGACAGAACAACATGCCTCATGCAGTGTTTGTTTATCTGCTGCATTGATTCTTGGAAGAAATATTAATTTAGAGGTGTGAAATCCATAGATATCAATATTTTGCATATGAGCTGGATATTTTCGACTTCAGGAACCAAACGCCACTGCAAAATTGCTTCAGGCACTCATATTATCTTAAGCTGGATTTTATGACTCCCCGCTGGGGAAGTCATCTTTGGCAGGGAATGGCAGCACATAAAATGTGACGGGTGGCAAACCCACCAATTTCCCACCTACCCCAAAGCTGTTTCCCATAACAGGGTAGGTGGGCAGGTGCTGAAATTGACAGTCTGTCTGTCATTTTTAATTGAACAAGTAATGATCAGTTGAGTTTGTTCCCAAATCAATTGATCCAGATAATATGATGCCCATGCCATAAAACAGTTGGTGTGGGCAGGTAGATGAGCATGAGTGGGCCTCTTTTCAACGCAAGTGTTTAAAAAGTGGTAAGGAATAGAGGTACATCCCTGGGGGTGCGCTCCATACATTGGGCGGAGCACAGCCCACGTGATTTTACCTACCCCTAATTATTCCGAGCCACCTAAGGCTGGACTCACCGACCACCCTTTTTTCAGCGGGGGTGGCGGGTGACCAACCAGTGAATCTCCCCCCGGCCACCAAAACCAGCCTCCCTACCCCCTTTCCTGCACCTAACCCCCTTGCACCCGCCCCCCCCCCACCCCACCCCCACCCCAACATATCACCACCGTCCCAGGCTGCCAGATCCCTCACTGCCCGAAAAGGCCCGATTTACCAGGCTCCAGCATCCATCTTCTTCGTGAGTCTGTTTGCAGCCTGTGCATTCCCCCTGCTGAGTACTAGTTGTGCTGTGAGTGTTGGATTGGCAGAAGCTCTTGAGGGCTGGATTTCCTCTCTATGAGGTGTCGAATTCCAAATATCACCTTGTTTAGCCTGCCCACAGCATATTCTAGCTGTGGGGTGGACTTGTTTCTGATGCGCTAGCTGCTGGTTGACTTTTCTTTTGGGGAGGGGGAGTCTGCCTCCCACCCCCATCCCCCTCTACTACACATAAAAATCCAGCCAATTTTTTTATAAAATCATTCTGCTTAGTCCAGAAGCACTGTCATCCTGAGAAAATAAATCCAGGATAAATTCAGAGGCAGGGGGTAATGTTAGTGGGGGGAGCAAGGAAGAGGTCCAAAATTGAGACAGAACATTAATTCTCAGGTTTTCACGCTCGCTCAGAAAAACCATGAAAATTGCAGTCTGGTAGACGGGGTACTGCTGGGTAATTGGGTCCTGCCTAATTGCTGTTTTGCCCACCCAGGTTACAATGTATTTATGGCACTTTGAAAATTCTTTTGCTTTATTGCACAGATGGCTCAGCACCAACTTGCTGTATTGACCTCTTAGTCATTTGAATGTATTGTTCAACGATCTAGAATATACTGCTCTGTGCAGAAAATCATTCCTGATTACATGCAAAAGAAATTTATTGTTACTTTTGAACTGTTGAACAGAAGCATGCAACAATACACGGTTTTATGAGTTACAGGAGAACTGTTAAATTTCTACTACACAGATCCACTGGGTACATCAATCAAAGCAGACATATGGGGTGCAGTCAAATGCTTGGTTGAATTTTGATCAATTTTAAAAGGATGAGGGATGACCCCACTGAACACAGAAATTTCACAGTTTGATTCTGTCCCATTTATAGCATGTTTCCAATTCTGATCAGTAAGAAAACCTAAGCTGTGGCAATGAGGGCCGGAATTATCCGGTCATTGTGATTCTCTGTTCTTACCAGCAGCACACCCCCGCCCACAGGTTTTCTGGCGGCATAGGGTGGCTTCGATGGGATTTCTCATTTGCAAGTGGCAGGGGTAGAGAATCCCGCCATCAGCAAGTGGCGCGCCACCAAGAAACATGTGGCTGGAAGATCAGAGAACCCAGCCCGAGATCTCTTTTCTTTGGCCTCAACACCAGAGCCCCTTTTGAAAGACACTGTGGGAATGAGTTGAACTAGCAGCTGACCAACCACAAATTATGATTGTCTGAGTCACATGATTGATAATATGCACCCTCCTCTTCGGGTGCTTATTGGAGGACTGCTCCTTGAAAGAAAAAAACACTCAATATTTCTCCCTCTCCTGCTGGAAAATAACCCAGTGCTTTGAATGTTTGCACTTTATTTTAAGTATCAAATGATTCATTGTAATTTATATAATGTTTGAAGTTGGCTTTTACTATGATTGGTTTTGATAACTAGTTCCAGTTATTTATTATGCATATTTTAGAAAAATATTTTATTATAGATCCTAGTAATGTTATTTCCACAATCCAAATTAGTTTTCAATGCATTTTACTGTATTGGTTGAAACAGTAAAGCAAATGGCACACATTATTGGTACTATATCCTGGCATCCTTCTAGACAGTGTAAATGTAAAGGAAAAAACTGGGGAATACAAAGAAAGCACACATTTAAAAAAAAAAAATTCCAATTAAGGGGCAATTTAGCACGGCCAAATACACCTACTCTTCACATCTTTGGCTTGTGGGGATGAGACCCACGCAGATATGGGGAGAATGTGCAAACGCCACATGGACAGTGACCCAGGGCCAGGATCGAACCCTGGTCCTCAGCGCATTGAGGCAGCAGTGCTAACCACTGTGCCACCGTGCTGCCCTGAATGCACAGAAGTATGAAACTGAAAGTTAAAACTGCAGTGATGTCCATACACAGTGAAATAACAATGTTCTTGTTTCACTGATCTTGCCTCCTGTGAAAACACTGGCTCGCTTGAACTCGCATCTGTCAGTTCATTGCTCTCATTATTTAAATCTGGTGTGTGCACCTCCAAAGCAAAAAAAATAATTGTGCCTGAATGACCATTTCAATTTTATCATTTCTATATTTTAACCTTTTGAGGTTCCTTTTGTTCTTTTCATAGTTAAATAAAGGTACACATTGGATAAAACATGAACGTGTTTCTGCACTCTAACGCATAAAATGAACAGAATAATACGTAAGTAATGGGTTTCAACTTTACTCATGAGGGGCCTATAAAAATCAGTGTTGAAGTACATAAGTGTGTCTTATCCATAGAGAACGGTCCCAGAAATTACACGCGGCATCTCAAACCATTGCTTTTGGATTCAGAGCAACAATAATACAAATTTAAGTTTATGGAGTACCTTTAATGGAGAAAAATGTGTCAAAGTACTTCATAGGGAATAAATCAGATTTTTAAAAAAGGACACCAAATCATAAATATCTGGAAAGATGAAAACAGAAAGTCCTGGAAATAATCAACAGGTTAAGCCGCACTTGTGGAGAGAGAGAAACAATCAACATTTCAAGGTTACTGGGAAAAGTTAGCGATGTAATTATTGTAATAGATATAGAGAAAAAAAACAGGAGGAGGTGAGAAAAGAACAAAAATGGTTTTCCTCTCTCCACAGATGATGCCTCACCAGCTTCCAGAATTTTCTGATTTTTAATTCATGTTTCCAGTATTAGCAAAATTTTTTGCTTTTGTCTAAAATATTAGCAGACTGGATCAAAATCTTGGCCATAGAAATGGGACTGAAGGAGAAGGAGGTGGACAGAGTTTGGGGAAATAATTTCAAAGTGTAGAGTAATAAATGGCTGCCAATGGGGCAATGAAAGGTGGATACACAGAGAGCCAGGATCAGAGAATGCCGAGTCAAATCTTGCAGAAAAACATAAGGCTGTAGGAGAAACAGAGTTAGGAAAATTACATCCAGGATGGGATTTAAACAAGAGGATGAGTATTTTAAAAATGGTGTTTGGAGACTGAGGGCCAAAGTCGGTAAGCAAGGATAGGTAGAATGAATGAGTGGAATGTAATGCTGGATAGGTAATGCAGTGCAGAGGTTCGGGTGGCCACTAAGCTTTTGGTTCTTGTCCATTTTATTTTTTATTTGTTTGTTGGCAATAATGGTATTTAATTTTAATATCTTTATTCTGTTTTTAATGTAACATTATGAGAACAAATTCTTAATCCTGAAATTAAAGCCCTATGAATGCTTTATAGTTTGATGGTACAATTTGCTCAGCAAGACTTGAGTAATTAAACTTGCTGTGCTTGAAGTTATTATCTGTATTGTTTTAAAAAACTACCAATTAAGTAACTGCAGCTCCTTTTTGATGATGAGGAAGACACTATAGTTTTTGCATTTGGCACTGTCCAACAAGGATTTTTTCTTTTGAACCAAACTGACAAGTTAAGAGTTTGGTTGTGAGTGCAAAGAGCAGTTTATCTACCTGCTGGAGCCCCAGGAATTCTTAATTGCTTTTTAACATCGCTCACTACCTTTTTGAATTATTAATAGATTGGATCAGGACAATCAGGCCATTGGATTGCTCCACATAGATTGCAAAACTGTAAAGGAGTTGGATGAAAGTCGTTATTCACAAATCATAAGTAATGGCATTTATTCTTCAATATAATGTGATACTCTGGCAAGGAAAGAAGGGCACTCCTTATTCTCAGTGCTGCTCTCTACACTATTGCTAAGAGGTGCAGCACAAAGGATGTTGGATGCAGCTGACTGTTCCCTCTCCATGAGGAACTGCATTGGCTTCTTTGATGCTTTCCTACTGTGGCAACTTGGAACGAGAACTCAAAATATGGAGAATTAAAAGCAAAAAACAAGTTCTATCAGTGCCCATAACTCAACAACATTCCAAAATGGAACATTCTCTGTCATAGACTGGGGTTGAGACAAAAATAGCAGGAGGAAATGATTTGTGATAGAAGGTGCAATAGGACATTGCAGGAGTCTGATTCACTGAGAAATTTTCATTTAAAATCAATTGACTATTTGGTTCAAAGAGTTTTTGGTTCAAGGTGTTTATCTTAATGATACCACTGGTTCTATAATGGTCATTAATAGATTTCTATTATAGCTCTATCATAGCAGCAATTTGAGCATATTTTAATCTATATAGCAGCACACAAATGCGATACTGTTGAGGAAAACATTCAGATGACATCACCCTGCAACGTTTCATTGCCTTCTGTACAATTGTAATTCATTTATATTACAATACAATTTTAGAAACAAATTCTGGCAGTGGTGCATTTTTTAACATTGTTGTGTGAATAATATATACAGAGCAACTTTCTTCTTGTTACGCATTTTGTCTAGCTTTTTGCCCCATTTTCGGAAGGCACTGACTCAACTGGTTTGCAGTGGCATTGATGCTGGCCAGCCACATGGCATTTCTGGAAATTTCTGCACTAATAATAGGTAGCATCGTGGTTATGTTACTGGACAAGTAATTCAAGAGGCCTGCAATAAAGATCCAGGAATGTGAGTTCAAATCCTGCCACAACAGTTGGGGAATTTATATAAATCTCAAACTAAATAAAAACTAGTCTCAGTAGTGGTGATCAGGTAGCTACTGGGTTTGAACTCATCTGTTTTATCAATGTCCTTGAAAGAAGGTCATCTGCCATCCTTACAGACTGGCCATATGTGACTCCAGACCCACAGCAATAGAGTTGACACTTGCCAATACTACCACTGGGCAGCAACGGCAGAAAGAGTGAGGGGATGGGTACAAGAACCTGACACAGATTGGGTACAAATGGAGGAGGCATCCTGTAAAGGAACGACCCTCCGGGACCTGGCTAGAGCAGCACTCCCACCCCCCTCAACAAGCCCAATGGTAGCGGCCACGCTGAGAACATGGACCCAGCTCAGACAACACTTCGGGATAACTAAAATGTCCCCCATGGCCCCCATCTGCGGGAATCACAGATTTCCCCCAGCCATGCTAGATACCACCTTCAAAAGATGGAGGTGGGACGGGGGCACATTGACGGTCAGGGACTTCTACGTAGGGCACAGACTGGCGACACTAGACGAACTGACGAGGAAGTGGAGGCTAGCAAAAGGACAGGAAATGAGACACCTCCAAATAAAATACTTCCTCTGCAAAGAGACAGTGGGGTACCCTGGGGCCCCAGAAAGCACACTACTAGAGGACCTGATAGGCACAAGCAATGAGAAGGGGGGGCTATGTGGGAAAATATACGGACAGCTACTGGACAGAGCCCGGACTCCACTGGACGAGATCAGACAAAAATGGGAGGACGAACTGGGGACAGAGGTAGGATGGGGACTCTGGAGCGAAGCACTGAGCAGGGTGAACTCCACCTCCTCCTGCGCAAGGCTAAGCCTAATGCAGCTCAAAGTGGTGCACAGAGCGCACCTGACCAGAACCTGAATGAGCAGGTTCTTCCCGGAGGTGGAGGACAAATGTGAGCGGTGCCAGAGGGGCCCGGCCAACCACACCCACATGTTTTGGGCTTGCCCCAAGCTTGAAGGGTTCTGGCCAGCCTTCTCCGAGGCAATGTCCAAGGTTGTGGGGGTGAGGGTGAAGCCATGCCCAATAGTGGCAATCTTTGGGGTATCGGAGCAGCCAGAGTTACACATGGGGAAGGGGGCCAACGCCCTTGCTTTCGCTTCCCTAATCGCACACCGGAGAATCCTGCTCGGCTGGCGATCGGCAGCACCACCCACAGCTGCAGACTGGCTCGCTGACCTTTCAGAATTTCTCCACCTGGAGAAGATTAAGTACGCCATCCGAGGGTCAGAGGAAGACTTCCTCGATACTTGGGGGCAGTTTGTCAGTCTGTTCCAAAACCTGTTCGGGAACTCCCCGGGGGGGGGGGGGTGGAGGCGGAAGGAAGGCAGGGAAACCACGAGCGATGATTCCACTCTGTCCGGAAAATAAAAGAAAAGCACAGCCGAAGCAGGGGGGGGGGGGGGGGGGTGGAGGGGGGGGGGGGGGGGTGATGTGTATATATACAACTGTTTATAAATATGAGAAATACCAATAAAAATATTTTTTTTAAAAGAGTTGACGCTTGCCGACTTCTGAAATTATCTAGCAATTCCACTCCGTTGCTAAGAAATTGGAGCACCATCGCCTTTTCAAGGGCAATGTGGGATGGGAAAGAAATGTTGATCTTGCCAGTGATTCCCACATCCTGTGAATGAATAAATATGAACCTAGAGAGTGATTGTAGTGAGCTATTTGATGATAGAAAGCATTGAAGCCGTGCCAGATACCATAATGTAAAATCCTCAAGTGATACTTCAGCAGGTGTGAAATACTGGCTGGATTTTCCCTTCACCATTGTGGACTGCTCCTCACTGCTACCCTATTTCACATCAGCTAAATTGAGGCCAAACAATTAGCTTGGCACCATCATGGTGTGTCTGGATTGGTTTCACCTTAAGCAATGCACCATAGTAACTTTTTATACTTTTTCAAAATTTCTTCACTCCACTTTTGATGTCAAATTTCACCATTGTCTCCCAGCTAAGACATCAGGCTGGCACTAGCATGCAAAAATACAGACAAATATAAAGCTGTGCACATACTCAAAGCTCACATGTACACAAATAGATTGTAGAGCATTTAAACCAAAATTGAAGGATATACGACTTTTAAGGCTTGATGACTTTGAACCCTGTGGTCCTGCTGCTTTCACTCAGTGGTCCTACTTTTATCGATATCATGGCAGCTTAACTGTAGATATATTATTTATCTGTTCTCATGGGGACAGCAGAGCCGGGTTGAGTTATTTAAAAAAATCTCGGTCTATAGTACCCAGGTCGTGAAAATCAATGGACAGGGTTCAAAACCTGCCAGTTGGGTGGAGAGAGACAGAGTGAGAAAGGGACAGAACCCACAAATGTCTTGTTCCTTCAGCATCTCAGTTGCTCATGTAGTTCTGCAGGGGAAACAGGTGATTAACCACACAAGAGTTAGCTTGTCACATGACCCCTCGCCAGCTGGCCAGTGACTAAATATGGTCACAGCTTGTATTTTCCCGCTAGCTTGATTAGATTGTGGCTGGGGATTCCTCTCTCACCCATTGTCCCATTGCTCAAATGATTACATCTAATGTTTTGTCTTCACCAGGCTGATAGAGCAGGTATGAATATTTTGCGGATGGGTAAGGGGGTGACTCCCATTCACCTGGTGCAGCTTTGCAGACATGTTTGTCTCCATTTCAATTATTTTGGAATGTACTAGGTACAGTGATGCAAATGTGCAGCCATCTTTAACTGTAATCCTAGACCACTGGAATGTGGCTTTAGCCTTGAAAAAAAATTACTTAGGAGGTTTACAACCAGTAAATTTTAAAATCATTTTTGTTGTAAAGCAGGGTTTCACAACAGTAGATAGTGGACAGGCTAAGGGGGAAGGGACGTGAATAATTTGTCACAGAATTCTCAGCCTCTGACCTGCTCTTCTAGCCACAGTATTAATATAGCTGATCCAGTTATGTTTCTGGTTAATGGTAACACCTCCACCCCAACACTCCCACCCACCTTGAAACCCCAACACCCCGTGTGGCGCAAATGTATCTTACCACTTAATCATCCCAAGCCTGAATGTTATCCAGTCTTGCTGCATGTGGGCATGGACTGCTTCAGTATCTGAGAGATTCTGAATGGAGATACTGAGCTCTGTACAATCATCAGCAACTTATTGACCAATTATGTGATTAACAGCAAATTCCCACATCTTCTCTTCAATAAGGCAATCTACTTGTTAACTAATTCACTATATAATTGACCTACAATATATAGTCTTGCACAGTTGCACATTGTTACACTTAATTGTAATTTTATAATTTGACGGCATTAAATTGTTTTATAATAATTTAACATTGATATCCTATCTTGTGCCATAATGATGCTGTTCTGAAATCCAAGGCTTTAACAAGGCTTTTACAAGGAATCAAGAATCTGCATAACAAATCAGTTGCTTTAAAATACTTGCAAATGTATGGTCTGTAAAATAAGAATAGGAACTGCTGGGAATACATTGACAATATGCAAGAGGACATTCCACCGAACTGACAGGACTAGGTCGCTCAGGGTGATATCAGAAACTCAGTGTATTGCAGGCTGTATAATGCAAAGTGTCAAATAAAGTTGCAGCTTGAACTGCAATGGCATGTTAACTTTTTAAATTTCATTCACGGGATGTGAGCATTGCTAGCTAGGCCAGCATTTATTGCCCATCCTTAATTCCCCTTGAGATGGTAATGGTGACCTGCCTTCTTGAACCTCTGCAGTCCATGTGGTTATAGGTGCGCCCATAGTGCTGTTAGGGAGGGAGTTCCAGGATTTTGATTCAGCGATTGTGAAGGAATGGTAATATAGTTCCAAGTCAGAATGGTACGTGGTTTGGAGGGAAACTTGGAGGTGGTGGTGTTCCGATACATCTGTTGCCCTTATCCTTCCAGGTGGTAGAGGTCACAGGTTTGGAAGGTGCTGTCATAGGAAATTTGGTGATTTGCTGCAGTGCATATTATAGATATACTATTGCCACATGTATCAGTGGTGGAGGGAGTAGATTTTTGAGGTAGTGGATGGGGTGCCAATCAAGAATGCTATTTTGTCATGGATGGTGTCAAACTTCTTTAGTGTTGTTGAGAGCGGCACTCATCAAGACAAGTGGAATAATTTTTCAATTATTGAATCTCTTTGCAGCTTAATTATTTCACAATCTTTTATCACTCAATTCTCTTTTTTCATGGTATATCGTTCATCCTTTTAACCCGATGAGGCATTTCTTATTTTTAAACTTTTTTCTTCTGTTTCTGACCTCATGGAAAGCAACTTTGGTGTGCGGTTTCCTTTTTGGTCCACTTGGTTCACATCTATTTTTCTGACCAAGTGAGAAGGGGTGAACTGACCTTGATTCAACTCCTTGGTTGGTCACAACAAAGGTTTAAGTTTCTTTTTTACAAGGATGTGTCTTTTTAAAATCAGAGTATATTTAATTATTTACATATTGAGCACACATATCAGAAATAAGGTGAGTTTTAGTCCAATAGAAAAGGGTAATAGAATGTACTGCTCAGTGCCTGGCCTTGAAATACCTCACCCATTGTTTGTTTCCAAGAGGCTTTGTATGTCTCTGACTGTGGCAGCCATTGTTTTAGTATTCAGTACTTTGCATTTTTTATGCCCCTTCCACAGACAGTTATGGATTTCGATGGGTATCTGGATTATTGGAAATGTCTCTCACTTCACACTCCCCCGAGGGCGATTTGTTGGTTTCTCGCCTTCATCTTGGAATGTGGTCTCACATCTTTCAGCAATTTGCTCTGTCTCAGTTCACATTGCAACATTTCCACTCGTTTATAAGCTGAAAAATCCTTTTGTTCAAAAATAAAGGGGCACAGCCACATAACACTGTGCAAGATGATGTGCTATTTTACTGCACTTGTTTCTCCATTAATCTTAACAGATTTTTGCATGATCACTTTCAATCAGAAAAAATAAACTTTTAAGTTTTCTGTAAATGTTTGGCTATTTTTTTGACTCCATGCCTCTCCCTATCAACAGTCTAGGATTAAGCCAGTCTGTTTGCAACATTGGTGTCATGTTTGGTTCTGAGATGAGCTTCTGACCTCATTTGTCTTTCATCTCGAAGACTGACTATTTCCATCTCCATAACGTCATTTGACTCCACCATTGTCTCAACTACTGCTGAAATCCTTGTTAATTTGTTTGTGGCTCTCATTCACAACTATTCCAACCCACTCCTGGGTTTCCTCCCACATTCAACCTCCCAGAAACTTGATGTAATCCAAATGCCTGCTGTCTGTGTCTTAATGCACACCAATTCACATTCCCCTCCCACCCCAGTGTCACTGATTCATATTGGTTCCCAGTTAAGCAATGTCTTGATTTTAAAATTGTCATTCTTGTTTTCAAATCCCTCAACCTTGTTTTCAAATCCCTCCATGGCCTTACCCCTCCCAAACCCTATAATCTCCTCCAGCCATATAACTCTCCAAGATGAAAATGAAAAATGAAAATCGCTTATTGTCACAAGTAGGCTTCAAATGAAGTTACTGTGAAAAGCCCCTAGCCGCCACATTCCTGCGCCTGTTCGGGGAGGCTGGTACGGGAATTAAACCGTACCAGAATTGAACCGTGCTGCTGACTTGCCTTGGTCTGCTTTCAAAGTCAGCTCTTTAGCCCTGTGCTAAACAGCCCCTAAACAGATATCTGCGCTCGTCTAACTTAGGCCGTTTGATCGTACCCAATTTTAATTTCTCCACCATTGATGGCTGTACCTTAAGTAACCTCAGTTGCGGGTCTGAAATTCTCTCCCCACTTATCTTCACCTCTCTACCTCACTTGCCACCTTTTTAAAAGTAAATTTAGAGTACCCAATTCATTTTCCCAATTAAGGGGCAATTTAGCATGGTCGATCCACCTCCCCTGCACATCTTTGAGCTGTGGGGGCAGACACGGGGAGAATATGCAAACTCCACACGGATAGTGACCCAGGGCTGGGATCGAACCTGGGACCTCAGCACCATGAGGCAGTAGTGCTAACCACTGCGCTACCATACTGCCCTCTCACTTGCCACCTTTAAAACACTCTATAAAAATTACTTCTTTGACCAATCCTTTGATCACCTGACCTAATATCTTCTTATGTGCTTCAGTGTCATTGTTTCACCAAGCTTGTGAAGGATCGTAAGGTAACATTTTCCCATACAGTTGATTTGTCTCTACTTCTTCCACTACTATTTCCTGAGTTATGCTGATTTCTTTAAGTTTCAAACTAAACCGACGCAGGTTTAGTGGCCTTCTTCTCTGCTGTGATGTTCTATTATTGGTTCTGAAGAAGTGAGATCTCCTACGTGCTCTCATTTTTACCACAGGTACATGAGTAAAGAAGTAGGAACAGGAGTGGGCCATTTGGCCCTTGAGTCTGCTCCACTCAAAACCTCTGTCTTGAATATTCTCACTGACTGAGCATTCTCAGCTCTCTGGATTATGCAAGGTTCACAATGCTTTGAAATAATAATTTCTCATTATCTCAGTCCAAAATGGCTGACCCCTTATTTTTAGACTGTGACCCCGTGCTTTCTACTCCCCAGTCAGGGAAACATTGGGCGTGATTCTCTGAAATGGAGACAGAGTGTTCGCGCCGTCGTGAACGCCGTCAAGGTTCACGATGGCGCGAAACGGCCCCTATCCCGACCGATTCAGGGCCCGAAAATGGGCTAAGAGCGGCGCCACGTCATTTACGCGCGGCAGGCCTTGGCACCGCGTAAAGGCGGCGCCGCATACATGACGTGGCCAGTGTCGCATAACTGGCGTCACCCGCGCATGCGTGGTTGCCGTCCTCCCCGAGTCCGTCCTGCAAGAAGATGTCTGACGGATCTTGCGGGGCTGCGGAAGAAAGGAGGTCCTCCTTCAGAGAGGCCGGCCCGATGATCGGTGGGCGCCAATCGCGGGCCAGACCCCATTTGAGGCCCCCCTCGGTGCAGGATCCCCCCCTGCAGGCCGCCCCCCCCCCCCCAGCGTTCCCGTGCTGTTCCCGCTGGCAGCGACCAGGTGTGGATGGCGCCTGGGGGAACCCGCTGTTTTGGGCAGGCCGCTCGGCCCATCCGGCACTGAGAATCGCGGGGGTACCGGTGAATCGCCATTTTGGCTGTCTCGGGTGATTCACTGGACGTGCAATACGCGATTGGGCCGATCTGGCTGCTTCCGTGAATCGCGGGAGGGCGTCCAACCGGCGTCGCGGGAAAATTTGGCGACCCAGGCGATTCTCTGAAACGGCAAGGGAGCAGAGAATCGCGCCCATTATCTCATCATCTGTGCTGCCAATTCCCTTAAAAATTGTCTATGTTTCAATTAGAATGCCTCTCATTGTTCTGAACTCTAGGGGATATGGGCTTAGTCTACTCGATCTCTCCTCCCAGGGTAATCCCCTTATCCCAGGAATCGGTCCAGTGAACCTTCCTCATACTCCCTGTCGGGCAAGTGAGTCCTTCCTTAGGTAAGGAGACCAAAGCTGCATATGGTTCTCTAAGTGCAGTCTGCCAATGGCTTTTGGAACAAAAGCGGATATATCATTTGCATTTCTAATGCTTTCTGTACCTGTATGTTAATTCTTGGTGATTCAAGTACACCTATGCCCTGTGCATCCAAATACGTCACAGTCTCTTATCCTTCAAAAATATTCTGCGTTTTCATTTTTTCTGTCAGTGGATAACTTACATTTTGCCACATTGTATTCCATCTCCCATGTTTTTTCCGATTCATCCAACTTGTTCTATATCTCTCTGCAGTTTCTTTGTGTCTTTCTTACCACCTAATTTCCCACAGAATTTTTTGTTGCCATTTGATGAGGAAATGTTAAACTCAGTCCCCTCATATAAATTTCAAGCAGCTGAGACCCAAGCATTGATCCTTGCAGTTACAGCCTGTCAATCCAAAAATATCTGATTTGTTCCTGCTCTCCATTAGTCAATCCTTAATCCATGATAATGATGTAATTTAACGGAGAAGTTTTGAAGTTTCATTTGTGGCGGGATTTGCTGCATGTTTCCTGCCAGCTCTGTCCTCGAGTCCCCCACCGCTTTCTAATCACAGTTGGTCACTTTTTGGGGACCTGGGGAAGTTTCTCCCCAGTCAAGCCCATGCTTAGGGTCGGATTTACTGACCAAACCACTGCGGCCCCCCCGGCGGGATTTTCTAGTCCTGCCGTTGTCAATGGGATTTCCTGTTCACTGCACCCCTCATCGCCGAGAAACCCATGCACCATCGATGGGGCCGGAATATCCTGCTGGCGTGAACAGTCGGTAAATTCTGCCCATGTAGTTATTTTCATCACTGGGGAACTGAACTCGCTAGCCAAACTGGCTCCTCAGAGATTGTGGCTCCATTTTGAAGGAGTGCCCTGATCTCTAAGTGACTTTGAGGGTCCCCAACACCCCCCACTCATGGGCAATGTCAGCCCTTACACACTTGATCAATACCTCACACACTCCCAAGTGATGATACCCACCTATGGGATCATTGAGGGCCCCATTTTCAGGCCTACCCTTTTGCTCCAAGCCCTTCCAGGACCCCCACCCTTCACCCACCCAACCTTTTTGAGGCCTCTTCATACCTACCCTGCCCCCCCACCCTTCATACCCCCTCCAGCCTCCTTTCATGGGCATATCCCACGCCCCAGGCCCTGACCCTTGGCAGTGCCACCCTGGCACTCAAGAGCCCCGGCACTACCATCCTGGGAGTGCTCCTACCAGCTTTCCAGTGCCTGGGTGGCATTCTAACGGTGCCATCCTGGCAGTGCCAATGTGCTCACATTCCAGGCGAAGGGTCAGGGGGCCACTTTGTCATATCCCTGACCACCCAGGGGCCTCTGATGGCCTGGGAGACCCCCCCAGGTGCCATGATGCCTGGTCCACATTTGTGTAGACCAATACTAATCGGCACCTGTGTGACCTCTCACTTGGGAGCCGGTTAGATCACAGGAGGCTGTTCGATAGGGGGTCCTTCCCATTAAAGCTATGGAGATTGGCTTTAATTGGTGATTATTGGTTTCTCACCACATCTGGGTGTGATCCAGATCACGCAATGGGATTAGGCCGGTTAGATCGGAAATCCGACGCGGATCCTGATTTTGGCCTCTCCCGCAATCTAACCAGCCCACACCGATCCAGGCCAGACATAACACAGCCATTAAATCACACCCAATATATTAGTACCAATCTCACAAATCCTAATTTCAAATCCCTTTCATAAATCATTTTGACTCAGCTTCACCATATTATAGTTTTCTAAATTCCCTGCTCCCACATCGGGAATAATAAATTTCCAACTTTTGTCTGTGACTGTGTTTTGGCTAATTGGTCAGGAATTCTCCATTTCATCCCTTCCTTTATTAAATAGTGCCATTATGTTGAATATGTTTCTATATTTGGGAACTGTTTATAATAATAATAATAATAATTGTTTATCGTCACAAGTAGGCTTCAATGTAGTTACTGTGAAAAGCGCCTAGTCGCCACATTCCGGCGCATGTTCGGGGAGTCTGGTACAGGAATTGAACCCACACTGCTGGCGTTGTTCTGCATTACAAGTCAGCTGTTTAGCCCACTGTGCTAAACCCGCCCCTAATTTTGAATCTAGAGAATTCTGGAAGATCAAAGTGAATGCATCCAGAACCTCTGTAGCTACCTACAGATCGTCAAATCCAATGGGTTTCACCATTCATCGCATCCGATCTAAAATAACATTTTTCTCTTCCTTTCCGATGTGAAGGATCATGAGCGAAATTCTCAACCCAACGGCGGGATGTCCGCTGACTGGCGCCAAAGACGGCGCCAATCAGAAGGGCATCGCGCTGGCCCAAAGGTGCGGAATGCTCCGCATCTTTGGCGGCCTAGCCCCAACATTGAGGGGCTAGGCCGACGCCGGAGGGATTTCCGCCCCGCCAGCTGGCGGAAATGGCGTTTGTTGCCCAGCCAGCTGGCATGGAAATGCGGCGCATGCGCGGGAGCGTCAGCGGCCGCTGTCAGTTTCCCGGCGCATGCGCGGGAGCGTTAGCGGCCGCTGTCAGTTTCCCACGCATGCGCAGTGGGGAGAGTCTCTTCCGCCTCCGCCATGGTGGAGGCCGTAGCGGAGGCGGAAGGGAAAGAGTGCCCCCACGGCACAGGCCCGCCCGCGGATCGGTGGGCCCCGATCGCGGGCCAGGCCACCGTGGGGGCACCCCCCGGGGTCAGATCGCCCCGCGCCCCCCCCCCCCCCCCCAGGGCCCCGGAGCCCGCCCACGCCGCCTGGTCCCGCCGGTAAATACCAGGTTTGATTTACGCCGGCGGGACAGGCAATTTCTGGGCGGGACTTCGGCCCAACCGGGCCGGAGAATTCAGCGGGGGGGCCCGCCAACCGACGCGGCCCGATTCCCGCCCCCGCCCAATCTCCGGTACCGGAGACTTCGGCGCGGGCGGGGGCGGGATTCACGGCGGCCAACGGCCATTCTCCGACCCGGCGGGGGGTCGGAGAATGACGCCCCATAAGCTTCAACCAGTCAACACGATGCGCCACCACATATACACTCTTCACCTCAATTGTCAGCAGCACTTACTTTGTCTCACAATTGTCCTTGTCCAAAGTTTCTCATCCAACGTTTTAACAGAAAAACCTTTCTCCTTCCTTCGAGGTGTGAAGGATTGTAAGCATCAATTTTCCCTTACAGTTGATTTCTCTTCACTTTATTACATTAATTTTTCCGGTCCCGTTTCTTTCTCACTCTTGCTCGAGCCCTGGTTCCCCAATAATTCCAAACTGTTTTTGTGTCTTCCACTGTGAGTATTTGTTTAATGTCACTGTCATGTCTTTATTATTCACACTAATTGCACCTGTCCCTGGCTCTAATGGGACCATGATCTGCCTGGATTCTCACTCCTGAGGCAGGTGCACAGAATTGGTATATTTTCCAGCTTGTCCCACCTACCTTTTGGAAAAGTGCTCCAAATGGCTAGATCTTCGTTCTGGGGTTTGGCGGTATGGGGAGGGCACATCAGGCCCTGGATGCAAATCAGAGGCACCCACAGGGGCTGCCGAGTGCCAAGGTGATCTGGTTCTCTGGGACTTTGTTCCAGTTGTGTTGTTAAATATTTTTTTAAAATATTTTTATTCAACGTTTTCAATTTTATACATAGCAATAAAGCAATAATGAACTCCCACAAAACTTCCCCCCCAAAATCACAAAGAACCCCAACAGAAATCCCCACCCCTCCAACTCCCTGCAATCCCCCCCCCCCCCCAACAGCTAGTGGTGACGAGCTCTTTAAAGTACAGAATGAACAGCTGCCGTCTTCAGTTGCCCCCCTCATGGTGTACTTAACTTGCTCAAGATATAAAATCTCCATGAGGTCCCCCGCCATACTGAAGCAGTTGGTGGAGACGTTGACCTCCACCCCAGCAGTACCCGTCTTTGAGCAATCAGCGAGACGAAGGCTGAAACATCTGGCACATCTGATACTCCAAATATGGCACCTAAAGGACATGGGGCAAAATTCTCCTACCCGCCCCGCCACATTTCTGCCCCGACCGGCCGGCGGGAGTCTCCGTAACACCGACCAGTCAATGGGATTTCCCATTGTCGGGCAGCCCCACACCGTCGGGAAACCCCCGGGCGCCGGCAAAACGGAGACTCCCGCCGGCGGAGAATAACGCACATGACTTCAGTTCAATTTGTAGAATCGCCAACATGGTGATGTTGCTAACTTTGGTTGGCTCTTAATTCGTTGTCCGTTGGGTCTTTACTGAATTTGCTCTGTTTCTATAACCTTTGCTCTAGAGTCCCCAGGTAACTTTATGACACCGCCACGAGATTCAAGTTCAAATACTGATCAATAACTCAACACACCAATTAGTAAGATTCAAATCAAAACACATTTATTATACACAGTAAATCACTACTCATGAAAAAACTCTACTTTCTGGACTATTCTCTATCACTAAAAAGCCTATACTTAGCTTTGGAACTGGGCCACCAGGTCAGGGGAACAAATGGCCTTTCGTTCGATCTGAGTGTGCAGGATTCAAAAGCTGGTATGGACTGGTAGCTAGGAGCGCCTATCTCATAGCGTGCGTTGACTGGAGACTTACTTGGTTGATGCGGCAGCTTAAACAGTTCACTCTCAAGGGTTGATTCGAGTTGCTGAGTGACCCTGCCAAGAAGGACGATTTGAACTTGGGGACTCTATTTTATAGTTCCCAGGGGCTTCCCGTCCTTCGGGGCAGATCCTGTACCTGGTTCCAAGTGATTGGACTGCGTTCCAATCACTTGGATCGATTTCTCCAACACTGGAGTTGTTCCCTGATCGCTGGGCGATCCCTAAGTGTCCGTTGGCCTTCCTTTGTCTTGGCTCCTGCTGGCACCGAGGAGTCTGGCTTGGTCTTATTCACCTTAAGTGTTTCAATTGTACCCGGGCATCGCTCATTAGCATGCAGATGGCTGCTGGTTTCATTGCTGTCTGGGCTTTTGCAAGTTCTGATACACAGGATTTCTGCACTTGCTAGTTTTTGCCTGTGTTGGCTGAATTTCCCTCCATCTTTGCGGACCTCCATTTTAAGTCGGGAATTGGCCAACCCAGGTGGCTACAGTGTTAAGGAAGGAGATCTAGAACTCCGCAAGCTTAGGACACGACCAACACATATACACGTGGATCGCCGGGGTGTTGTTAAATATTAGTAGCAATTGGTATTCTGCGCTGTCATGTTTCTTTATTGTGTGATCGTAAGATATGATAATGAGTTATTTTCCAAAGTGATGATTATACTTCAGAGAGCTTCAACTAAAAGGAATATAAATTGGATTAAAAGCGTTTGAAGTCATTCAGTCATCGTAAAGTATATACAATTATTTGCCAGGTGTCTTTATGTGTTTTCATTTAGATTTTGCCACTTGCATGTATATTTTTTTAATTGTGTTTAGACTGAACAGCCTTGTGGCATCCTCCTTAGCTAGTAGAGTACTGTCATAATTCACAGAAATAACATTCCCAATATGTGTGATAAAAGACACAAATGTAAAGGAAGCTACATTATTGAAAAACTACAGGGGCATTGGTACAAACATGGAACAAATATGTATAACACTTGTTATGTCATATACATAACATGGTAGGAAAGAGGCTGGTTTAATTTTTTGAACTCTTGGTGTAGTTGAGAATAATAACTAAGTTCACTTATTTGTGGTGACTCGATCTAATTGTTTACAAGTTTTGATAGCTCAATCAAAATATAGCTATATCATAAGATGGTATTTGAGATAATTCAATCATGGTTTTTATGATTAATAAATGGATCGGATTGTTTCTCAGTTACAATCGTTCTGCTCTCCTACAGGAGGTTGATGGCAAGGCAGTCAGCCAAAGCCAATTTGAAATCAATAAATATTCTGAAATGTTGTTGGACGACTCCAGATGTTACATTAGTGGGATAGCATTTATCTGGAAGCTTGTGAAAAGCTTGTTTTCACTTTAACATCAATAACGTTAATATCCCTGGGTTGACAGGCTAAATTGACAGAAGAGTAGTGTTGTGTAAGTATTTAGATAGCTTCACAATCTTGTGTGTGCCAACAAGATTTAAAATGTTGAAAATGAAGACTTTGCATACAAGTTTAATTATATCTCAGTAAAGCCTTCATATCCTCAAGAAAGAAAGAAGTTGCTTTTATACACCACTTCAGGGCATTCCAAAGTGCTTTGCAAAATGAAGTACTTTGGAATTGTAGTCACTGTTTGCACACAGCAAGGTCTCACAAGCAACATTGATCATTTACTTTACTGATGTTGGTTAAGGGACATATGTTGGCACAGTGCCATGAATTATTCTACGTACAATTCAAAAGGAAGGTAGGGCCTGTCATCTGAAAGTTGAGCCCTCTGAAACTGCTACACCGCCTCAGAAATGTACTGGAGTGCTGGCATAGATTTTGTGCTCAAGCCTCTGGAGTGAGTCTTGAAATCACAACCTTCTAACTCACAGATGAACACGCTACATGTGAGGAATAGTTGATGCCACTGCTCATGCCACATATGGATTTTTGTTTGGTCTGTAAAATGTTTGTTTTGAATATTTTGTTCACATTGTTACTGATTTATGCCAGGCAACCTTCAGCTTGGGGACATGGGCTCATTCTCCGACCCCCCGCTGGGTTGGAGAATCGCCGGGGGCTGCCGTGAATCCCGCACCCGCCGGTTGCCGAAGTCTCCGGTACCTGATATTCGGCGGGGGGCGGGAATCGGGCCGTGCCGGTTGGCGGGCCCCCCCGCTGGATTCTCCGGCCCAGATGGGCCGAAGTCCCGCCGATAAATTGCCTGTCCCACCGGCGTGGATTAAACCACCTTTTGAACGGCGGGACAAGGCGGCGTGGGCGGGCTCCGGGGTCCTGGGGGGGGCGCGGGGCAATCTGGCCCTGGGGGGTGCCACCACGGTGGCCTGGCCCGTGATCGGGGCCCACCGATCCGCGGGCGGGCCTGTGCTGTGGGGGCACTCTTTCCCTTCCGCCTCCGCCACGGTCGCCACCATGGCGGAGGCGGAAGAGACTCCCTCCACTGTGCATGCGTGGGAAACTGTCAGCGGCCGCTGATGCTCCCGCGCATGCGCCGCCCGGGGATGTCATTTCCGCGCCAGCTGGCGGGGCAACAAAGGCCTTTTCCACCAGCTGGCGGGGCGGAAATTCCTCCGGCGTCGGCCTAGCCGCTCAATGTTGGGGCTCGGCCCCCAAAGATGCGGAGCCCGTTTTGGGCGCCAGTCGGTGGACATCGCCTCGTTTCTGGAGAATTTCGCCCATGATAATTTTATTCTCCCTAGCTATGATGAAGGTATCATCAGTTGCAAAGCTTTTCTGTATGGGGTTAACTAGTTATGGATATATTGCTACAAAACAGAGAACCAACTACTTATTTTGTGTGTGCATGTGTATATATGTCTGCTTAGTGATGTAATGAGGTTTATAAAAAATACCTCACAGCCACATTAATTAGTTTAGTCTTTATCGTCCCATTTAGTTTTGAAAAGAAAATAATTAACTAATTTCCCTTATACATGTAACTTGGACATATTCTGCTCGAATAATTATTTGAATTTCAAGCATGGGTGAGTGCATAGTTTAATTTTTTTGCAAGACAATTTTTAAATTAATGAATTTCTGTAAGAATTCATAATCATTTTAAAGACATTCATACTTAAAGGATATTCTCTGGAAAATTGTTTAATGAAACAATTGGGGTAATAAGTAGTTGAGAGTGATGCAATGAGGCTATTAAGTAAATTGACCTCATGCCTTTGGAGTAATTTTTTTTTGCTTTTACGCAGGCAGAAAACGAACAGGTTCAGATGTTTGCCCATAATGCCTCCTGTCCCTTTCCCTTTGAAATAAATTCAGTGGAACTGGAAGTCAGCCACAGCATAGGAAGAGCGGTCAACCACAAAGATCGGTTCACTGCTCATGTCAAAAATGAAATACTGCCTCCATTAATCATATATGTTAATCATTTTAGTTTAATAAGAACTGAGATTAAAAATAAAATTGCATAAATCAAATTAAATATTTGCTGCAGATCGCAACATGGGAATTTTTCCAGATGGCTAAAATGACTTTCAAACCCTCAGCAAACATTGCTTTTGAAAGAAAATGTATTTATTCACAAGGTGATAGCATTGATTAATTCAGTGCTCCAAAAGCTATTTGCCAATGAGACCTGGGGTGAAATTCTCCCCAAACGGCGCGATGTCCGCCGACTGGCGCCCAAAACGGCGCCAATCAGATGGGCATCGCGCCGCCCCAAAGGTGCGTAATGCTCCGCATCTTTGGGGGCCGAGCCCCAACATTGAGGGATTTCCGCCCCGCTAGCTGGCGGAAACGGCCTTTGTTGCCCCGCCAGCTGGCGCGGAAATGACATATCGGGGCGGCGCATGCGCGGGAGCGTCAGCGGCCGCTGACAGTTTCCCGCGCATGCGCAGTGGAGGGAGTCTCTTCCGCCTCCGCCATGGTGGAGACCGTGGCGGAGACGGAAGGGAAAGAGTGCATCCACGGCACAGGCCCGCCCGCGGATCGGTGGGCCCCGATCGCGGGCCAGGCCACCGTGGGGGCACCCCCCCCGGGGCCAGATCGCCCCGCGCCCCCCCCAGCACCCCGGAGCCCGCCCACGCCGCCTTGTCCCGCCGTTCAAAAGGTAGTTTAATCCACGCCGGCGGGACAGGCAATTTATCGACGGGACTTCGGCCCATCCGGGCCGGAGAATCCAGTGGGGGGGCCCGCCAACCGGCGCGGCCCGATTCCTGCCCCCGCCGAATATCCGGTACCGGAGACTTCGGCAACCGGCGGGGGCGGGATTCACGCCAGCCGGGTCGGAGAATGACGCCCCTGATTTTAACGTTCAGGCGCCAACAAAACAAAGTAGCAATGAAGTAGCATTCTGTCTATAATTATTAAACTTTGTGTAAGTTGACAACATATTTTGCTTGTATATGTACGTATATATGAAATGTCCCCTTGTTTGTGGGGGAGAGTTATCAAGGACCACATGATCTTAGGGCCAATCCCGGAGAGGCGAGTGTTTGATAGTAATTCGTATCTCTGTCCTACGTATCGTTGTTTCCCCCACTAAAACTCTTGTTAGTTTATCTGTCGAGTTGGTCATCTTTACTTCGTAACTCTTGGGCGAGATTCTCCGATCCCCCACCGGGTTGGAGAATCGCCGTGGGCCGTCGTGAATCCCGCCCCCGCCGCCCGCCGAATTCTCCGAAGGGAGAAAAGTCGGCGGGGCGTCAATCGCACCGCACACCTCGGAGAATGGCACGGGTGGGCGCAAGGCAATGGACTTCGGGGCTGCCGATATTCACCCGTCCGATTGGGCCGAAGACCCGCCGACGTGATAACGGGTCACGTCGGCGTAAATCAAACCACCTATTAATTGGCGTCAACCAGTGCTCATGGTTGACGTCGACCAGCGTGGAGGTGGGCGACGGCCTGGGGGGTTGGCCGCTGGAGAAGCGATGGCGTGGCCGCAGTCTGTATGTGTGGGGGAGAGGTGTGTGTAGGGTTGTGTGTGTGTGTGTGCAGCGGGGGGGGGGGGGGGGTTAGAGAGGGCTGGGCTCCGGGGGAGGGCCGGGAGGGGGGGTGAGTGCCGGGGACGGGAGGATGACTGCCAGGGAGGGGGACGGGGGTCCGTGCCGGGGAGGGGGACGGGGGGGTTCCGTGCCGGGGAGGGGGACGGGGGGTCCGTGCCGGGGAGGAGGGGGGGTCCGTGCCGGGGAGGGGGACGGGGGGGTCCGTTCCGGGGAGGGGGACGGGGGGGTCTGTGCCGGGGAGGGGGATGGGGGACGGGGTCCGTCCCGGGGAGGGGGGGTGCGAGGGCAAGTCAGTTGGTCCAACTGGCCAGGTGCCAGCCTCCAACAGTCGGACCCATGCGGTCCATGCCACCTGGCTGGGGAGGGAGGAGGGGGTATGGGCAATGATGACATGTCGTCGTTCACCCCCCCCGCACAGGCCGTCATGTTTTCCGGTCAGCCAGCGATGTTGGCCGCCGTGGCGGCAGCCGCTAATGTCCATGTTGCCCTGGATGAGGAGGAGGATGAGGAGCGTGCCAGAGAGGCAGGCGGCAGCTGGAGGGACACCTGACCGACAGGACGAGGAGGGGGAGGAGGACGTCGCGGCCCCACAGCAACGGAGACACCCGAGGACGCCCCGTGTGTACCGGCCCAGGCTGTTATACCAGGACCTCACGGACCGGGAATGCAGGAGGAGACTCCGGATGAGCCGGGAAACTGTGGCACACATCTGCCACCTGCTGGCGTACCTGTCACCGCGTGGAACTGGCGGGGGACACGCTCTCCCCATGTCCGTCAAGGTTACGGTGGCCCTGAACTATTTATGCAACGTGGTCATTCCAGGCACCGAGTGGGGACCTGTCCGGCATATCGCAGACATCGGTGCACCGGTGCATCCGGGCAGTGACAGACGTCCTATATGCCATTGCACACTGCTACATCTGCTTCCCTGTGGACCGGGCCAGCCAAGATGCCCGGGCCGTGGGCTTCTCTGCCGTGGCCGGGTTCCCCATGGTCCAGGGTGGCCACCTGCAGATAACAGGGCCGTGTTCACCAATAGGAAGGGGACCTATTTGATGAACATACAGGTGGTCTGCGACCACCGCATGATGATCCAGCACGTCTGCGCCCGTTACCCGGGCAGTGTACACGACTCATACGTGTTGTCGCGGTCATACATCCCCGGCATGTACGAGGGACGCCATCCCCGGCTGACGGGCTGGTTGCTGGGCGACAGGGGCTACCCAATGCGATCGTGGCTGATGACGCCAATACGGAGGCCACGCAATGAGGCAGAGAACCGCTACAATGATGCCCATGTAGCGACAAGGGGAGTGATAGAGAGGTGCTTTGGCATGCTGAAGATGCGTTTCAGGTGCCTGGACCTCTCTTGGGGCGCCCTCCAGTATTGGTCAGATAGGGTCAGCCGCATCATTGTGGTGTGCTGCGTCCTGCACAATATAGCCCAGCAGAGGGGCGATGTGCCGCAGGCAGAGGACGGTGGAGTGCAGGAGCAGCAGGAAGAGGCGCAGTCCTCCCAGATGAGGGGGATGGGGGCAATGGTCAGGGCAGACGGGCTAGACACGGGCGGGTGGCTGTACACTGTTACCGGCTGGGCCAGCGGGCACGGTACAGGCTGATAGATGCCCGCTTCACTGACTAGATGGGCGTGGGAATTGGGTAGTATGGCCACAGACCGCACACCATGGCAACAGCCGACCACCCACACCCCCCACCCATCCACCCACCCAGCACCCTCACCCCCCTCCCCAACCCCACCCACCCCACCCGCATGCACACCACCCCCCCATTGCCGATTCACCTGCGGCACAACGGCCGGGCTCACACAGTTGCTGGTGGATGCGTGTCTATTGCAGGCCATGGAGGATGATGACAACCCGCCCTGCGATAAGCTCCTGGCTCCACATCGTTGGACTATGTCTGACCCATGGCCACAGTACCACCATCCACCCAGACCATCCCTGCATGCGGCTGTGACACTGCAGCGCACGGTCCCGTCCTCTGCCTGGGGGGATGTTGATGGCGGCCCAGGGGGAAGGGGGCAGACTCACCTGGGGCTGAGGTAAGACCACCCCTCACACACACACTTGCGCTCAACGTACATGACACCCCCGCACGCTTTGGACAAAGCACAAAGGCAGCTTCTGTAGGTGTAACATTGACTTTAATAACAAAAGGAGTTCATGCACGTGCCCTAGCCCCTAAAACTCATCTGTGCCCTGCACCCGTGCCAACTTACTCAGTGTCTAATTGTTTGGCCTTACGGGCCCTTTGACTACGCCTAGGTGGTTCCCCAGACGGTACAGCAGAACTGGAGGTGGACTCCTGTGATTCCTGCCCTCTGCCACGGGATCCCTATGGCGGCCGTTTCCTGGGGCGTCCTGGCCTAGATAGGCCAGGCTGCGGCCCGGGTGACTGGGATGGCAAGCTGCCAGCCTGTCCTGCCCGTTGCCCACCCGATGCACCTGGGACGGAAGGGGGGGAGCCCGAGGTGTTGAGGTGTTCTGGGACCTCCCCTACAATGGGACCCGGAACAGTCCCCAGCACCTCCTCCTCCCTCGGGGTGCCCGATGGCCCCCAGGCCTCTACATGGGTGGGGGATGCGAACGGATGGCCATCCGACGCCCCCCGACATCTGACGCTGCCAGTCCTGGAGGCCCGTGCTGGTATCGACAAGGGTCTGCAGGTTTGCAGCCATGGAGCTCAGGGAGTTGGCAATCCCTGTCTGTGACTGTGTGAACATGGGCAATGGCGCCGATGCCCTCAGCGATGGCCTGCAGAGACTGGGCCATGGCCTGCAGAGACTGGGCTATGGCCTGCTGAGACTGGGCCATGGCCTGCTGAGACTGGGCCATGGCCTGCAGAGACTGTGCCACGGAGTTGAGCCCCTCTGCCATCTGCCGCTGGCGCTGGCTCATGGCCTCCTGTGAGAGGGCAGCCATGTCCTGGGCCACAGACGCCGCCTGCACGGAAAGCCCCAGGCCTCGCAAACCGCTCCCCATGTCTGACACCGTCGCACCCATTGCCTCCACCACGGACGCCACCCGTGCGGTGTCGGCCTGGGTGGCATGCATGACCTGCACCACTGCCAGCTCCTGGACGCGGGTGGACTCCTCCACCTGTGACTGCAGCCGCCGCAAGCTGTCCGTCACCCTCTTCACTCGTCTCAGGTTCGGTCGTTGCATCGGACCTATGGGTGGGTGTGGTAACTCCAGGAACCCGGGATCCATCTGGGCGGCAGATGTTCGCTTGCGCCGGGCTGTCTTCCGACCGCCCGGTCCCTCTGCTGCTCCTACCTCCACCTGCTGTACTGGGACGGCTGTGTTGTGCGCACCAGTGAGTGTACCAGACGCCTCATCACTAAAGTGCCCAACCGAGGTGAGCGTCTCTGCGATGGTGGAGGGCGTTGGTGACAGCAGTGGCGTTGTGTCGTGCGCATCGTCCGACTCTGAGTCCATGGCACTTTGGGGTGGCGGTTCGTCTCCACCCATCCAATCTGTGTCACTGTCCTGTATTTCAGTTTCCTGGGTAGGGGTGTCCTGGGTAGGGGTGTCCTGGGTTGTGGTTTCATGGCTCGGCTGTGAAGGGGGCCTGTGGCTGCCCCTCTCATCACTGGGTTGCACATGCCTGCCTCCCCACACCCGCATGAGACGGGGGCACCGTCTCCCTGTTGCTCCAGGTCTCTCCGTCTCCCGTGGTCTCCGAGGGCCATCGTGCGGGCGTCGAATGCCAGAGGGTCCGGGTCTCTCCGTCTCCAGTGGTCACCGAGGGGCATCGTGCGGGCGGTCTGCATCTGCGGGGATGGGTGCCTCGACGTTTGCTCCTGCGATACACAATGAAGCATGCATGGTTATACACGCAGGCAGTGATCAGGTGATGTGGGGGAGGGGGGATATGGGGGATATGGGGGATATGAGGACGGGCTGTCGGTGGTGTGGTGTTGAATGCTCTGATGCACAGTTGAACCAACACAGTTGTATTTGATACAACGCTATTTTATTTCAACTGCTATTTACAGTTCTCCCTGGATACTCTGCACATGGTGACTCCCTGTGTGTGAAGTGTAACAGGTCCTGTCCTTGTCCTGGTCTCCAGCTCGACTGGCCACCAGGTGTCATGTTCCCTCTCTTATACTGTCTCTGTCCTTGTCTATGATTGGTTGTCGTGTTGTGTGTGCTGATTTCTCTGTTGGTGTGTCTATCATGATATGTGTGTTTGAATATCATGACATCACAAAATTATGTGCCTACATGGTTATAAATACGAGTGTGTCATGAGTGCATCTAAAAGTGTGTGTGTGTGTGCGTGATATTTACAGCATGTGCATGTGGCGTAACTATATACATGGGGCGATGTCGGGTGCGTCATGCTGACGAGGTTGTACCATAACAAAACAATAAGAAAAAACTTTGAAGTGTGGTCCGGTCAAACGAGATCTGGAATGAGACAACAGTAACATGTGACAATACAATAGTGTCTAAACTTTAACGAGCGAACAGTCTCATAAGTCCAAACTAGTAGGTGTGCGACGAATTTGGGTTGGCCGCCGCACGGGTGGGTCGAGAACCACCGGCTGAGGTGCGGCCTGGCCATGGGTGGCGATGGAAGGGGCATGATCCGTGGCAGCTCCACAAAGTCATCCTTGGGAACCAGTGGAGGACTCGGCGTGTGTGCACGGTTCTGTTGCGAGCGTGGAAGGCGGCGAAAGGCTCGCCGATTGGGCCTACGCACCAATCCATCCGCCATGCATACCAGGAACGAGGTGGAGTCTTTTTTCTTTTTATGTTTGTGGCGGTGCCGTTGGATGGCATCTTGTAGCTGATGGGTCATTGACATTGAAGAGGTACCATCAACAATATCATGCAAGGCGATGAATGTGCCAGATGTTGAAGTCGGCTGAGACTGTGCATGCTGGTTCTGGCCACATGCTGTGCTGGAAGGGTGATTCTGCAGAGAAACGTCGAAGCATGTCGCCTTGGTGAGAGAATTGCTGCTCGCATCAATGTCTGGTGATGGTGTGAAACTAGAACCTTGCATCAGATAGGGAAACGCTATGTGGCCAGGCTGTGGTACAGCAAATCCTGGGCAGTAACTAAGGCATCCAGTCTGTAGTGCAGATTGCACTGGCGGTTGTCCTCCTTCAGTCTTGATTCCATTAGTGGGCAATCCGTAGTGCTGGCCTGTTTGAGAATATGCTGCATAGACTGCTGGCTGCTGCAGGCTTGAATACTGGGTCTGTCCAGCATGAGCTGTCATTGGCCGCACTGTCGGTGTGGACCAAATGTGTGGACATAGCTGTGGTGTAAATTGGTGAATCCGTCTTGGACTGTCGGTGCTGGTTGTTATTGCTGACCCAGTGTGATTGTCACGTGATCCATTCCCTGTCGTTGTGGCATCTGCTGTCACCCTGAGCGTGCCATCACTGAGGCAGCGACACTGCCCGTCTGGAGCAAAGTTTGGCGTACGTGACTCAGAGTCGGCGTTTGGCTGCTCCCCATCTGGAGTCTGGTCTGTTTTCTGTTGATGCTCCCCGTCCGGAGTCTTAACAGGTTCACTGGAAGCAGCTGAGATTCCTTGAAGCTGCACTTCTGGAGTCGGAACATGCAGGAATGCATTGACTAGTGGAGAGGTTCGAGCCATTGAGGGTGCAAGTGGTGCGGTGTCACCATAGTTGTCAGTGGTCCCACCGTGATCGTCGAGTACCTCTGTATGCACTAGGCGAGGTCTGTCACTTTGCACCTTTTGCATGGGAAGTGGGATGCTATTGTCACTCGTCTCACATCCCGTGGATAGATCCTCATTAGCAGCTTGCTGTTCACTAGGGTTGGGTAAATTGTCAGAGTTTTCATCTGGTGGTGCAAACCATGTCGGTGGACTGTCATTGTCTTGCCGTTGTCCTTCATTTGGGCTTTTCTTCTTTGGAATTTTAAATCTTCCCCCAGACATTGCAGAACCTTGTTTATTACCCTCAAGTTCTCCCATATGTATGGCCTCGAATGTAGGATCCAATGTTTCTTTCGACATTGTACTATTTTCCAAAGAACATTCCGTTTCAATTTTCTTCTCAGTTACTTCATATGTATCTTTGTCCAATGTACATGCCTTCATAGTTTCTGGGTCTGATTTTGCTGGGACTGGCATAGTCACAGTCTCTCTTTTACTGTTCTCAGTTGCCCACATTATACTCCCCAGACATAACTGCTTAATCTCTGGGGTTAGTGTGGTACAATGGATAATCGGGTCGACCTTCTCTGCATCTTCACCGTCAGTGGAAAGCACAATTGGTTCACTTGAAACTGCTGCGGGTTTTAAGTTCTTTATCTGGCTACTCGATGTCGGTGTCCTCAGGATTCTTGCTCCAATGTTCTGCTCATTTATCAGTGGAGTGTGTATAGATTCAATGCAATTAATGTTCCCCTCAAGGTTTGAAGAGTCATTACTGACTAACTGCTGGTCTCCGAAGTTGGGACTTTGTGGTGTTGTGTTGAAGGGAGACATTTGTCCCTGCTGTAGGTATGATTCAGGTTGTGTTATTTCCATTAACTGAGGATCAATGTCTTGTCCATTTTTTCGATCCGTACTAAAACACTGGAAATTCTCAGTCTGCTCCTTGCAAGTTAAACATACAAGTAATTTCTTCAGCAAATCCTCAGCATCCTTCTTTGACCGTGCAGCATTATTAATATCTCTTCGGCTATAATGATCCTGAAGGTCAGCGCATAAGTCTTTTTTCTTCGGGCTTGGAAGAGGCGATTGCTTTGGCTTGTCTTCAGTTGGGCTTGAACAGTCATCAGCGCTGTGCCCTTCATTGTAGCATGAGAGACCGTCATGGTCATGCTGCTGTGCAGTGGAGCATGGTAGGCTGTTATAGCCTTCTTGCTGTTCACGTGAGCATGGCAGACTTGCATCGTCTGCCGCTGGTTGGTCAGGGGAGGTTGCTAGACCCTCATGGTCTTGTTCCTGCAAGGACTGCGCATCGGAGTCAAGCGTTTCTTCTATCGTGGAGGCTGTCCACGAGCTCTCTGTGGAGGCTTGTGACACTGGAGTCACTTCTTGTTCGTGCAAGGACTGCGCTCTGGAGTCTTGCGTTTCTGCAATTGTGGAGTCTGTCCACGAGCTTGCTGTGGAGGCTTGTGACTCTGGAGTCACTTCTTGTTCATGCAAGGACTGCGCTCTGGAGTCTTGCGTTTCTTCTTTCATAGAGTCGGGAATGCTGAGCGGGATGTGGACCATGCTCTGTGTGGCAGCACGCCGCTCTCTGTGGGCTTGCACCGCTCCCTGTCTCCTAATTTCAGGCTGCAGCATCATCCTGCACTGATGAGTTGGGACGTCATATCTGCTGGATTGAAGATCTTCAAATCCAAAAAATGAATCCGCATCTGCGTCGGCTTCAATGTGAGGGTTGCCAATGTTCAACACGAAAGGTTCGTCCGAGTCATAGTCGTATAGGACCACGGCGCTGTAATTGGGCTCGCGAGGTCCAGAAAAAATGTAAAGATCGGTATCGAAGTATTCAAGGTCAGAATCATCGGCTTGTGCGTAAGTAACTGCTTGTTGCAGGGTTCTTCGGAGGTCAAATTCATCTCCTGGGTCAATTTGCGGCAATGTGCTGTCATTCCAGGTGAAGGAAGGTTGTTTTACAGCTTTAACAGATTTTTGTTTTTTTGATTTGGGACGTTTCCCTTTGAAATTGGATTTGCGACGTTTCCCCTTTAAATTGGTGCGGTCTGGGGCCTCTGACATCCTGACGCTCGGTATGTAGCACGTAGGAAGCGACTGCGCATGCGCAGATCGCTGTTCCTTTACCGTTGGCCGTTTTCTTGACTCCGCATGCGCAGACGAAACTCCCGGTTCTGTGCACTTCTCGCGCAACTGTGCTAGCGTGACACCTTTAGCAAGATGGCCGCCGACCTCGACCCAAATCTCTCTCAGGTCCGGGATTTCGGCCTCTGGGAATTCGGCCTCCGGGATCCCGGCCACGAGGTGAGTACTGCCGCTTTTCTTACCTTTCCTTGCCGATTGGAGTGTGTTTTCCTCACTGTATTTGGCGAATTTGTTCAGGACTGCCTGGTAATCGTACCTTTGTTGCCTCCTGAAGAACTTGAATTTTGTAAAGATTTCTTTTGCTCTTGCACCGGCGATGGTGAGGAGAAACTCAATTTTTTCATCATCATCCAGGTCTTTGAGTTCGGCTGCCACCAGGAAGAATTCAAACGCTTGCCGGAATCGCCGCCAGTTTTCGCGGAGATCGCCGTGGCACTGGAACGGCTGCGGAACCGGGAGCCAATAAATCTTGCCTGGGTATTGCTGGGTGTCTCTGTACACTGAGATATGCCGGCAGGTATCGATCCACTCCTGTACCATGTGGTGTTGGATGCTCTGATGCACAGATGAACCAACACAGTTGTATTTGGTACAACGCTATTTTATTTTATGATTGGTCGTCATGTTGTGTGTGTTGATTTGTCTGTTGGTGTGTCTATCATGATATGTGTGTTTGAATATCATGACAGGTGGCTCACTTGCTGGTGGGCCCCCGACCTCTGCATCAGCAACCTCCCGGTCCTCAGGTCCGCCAGCCAGTTCCAGGGCCCTTCCCTCATGTTCGGTCAGTGGCCTCTCATCTGCTGGGCCTCCTCCAGTCCTCACATGCTCCCTGGTGTTGTGTGCGCGCTCCTCCTGTGGGGGGTGGTGGCAGGGGTAAAAGGCAACAGTGTTAGACAGGTATATGAATGCACGCCATCGGTTGCGCGTGTATTGCAGAGGTTAAGGTTAGGGCTGGATTCATTTGGGGAAATGCGGATATGGGGGATATGGGGAGGGGGATATGGGGGAGGGGGGATATGGGGAGGGGGTATATGGGGAGGGGGGATATGGGGGATATGGAGAGGGGGACATGGGGGAGGGGGGATATGGGGGAGGGGGGATATGGGGAGGGGGGATATGGGGAGGGGGATATGGGGAGGGGGATATGGGGAGGGGGGATATGGGGGAGGGAGGATATGGGGAGGGGGGATATGGGGGAGGGGGGATATGGGGGAGGGGGGATATGGGGGATATGGGGGAGGGGGGATATGGGGAGGGGATATGGGGAGGGGGATATGGGGATATGGGGGATATGGGGAGGGGGGATATGGGGGATATGGATATCGGGCAGGGGGGTGGGGGGGCTCACCCTGGCTGCCCTGGCGAGGTTGTTTACCTTCTTGTGGCACTGGGTGCCTGTCCGTGGTGTCAGGGCCACAGCGCTGCCACCTCCCTCCACAGACGCCAGCTGTGGCGTGGGGCGACTCTGCGGCCGTGTCCGGGATACAGGGCCTCCCTCCTCTGCTCCACTCCGTCCAGGAGCGCCTCAATGTCGCGGGACTGGAACCTCGAGGCTGAGCGGCGGGCGGCCATCCGGTCGGGTCTTCTGGTCGGGTGGGGAGAGCAGCGCGTCTTTTGAGCTGTCACGCCGCACGGCGTGAACCACGTGAGCCAGTGCGGATAGCGTCACGTCGCTGCTAGCCCATTCCGGGCCGGAGACTTTGCGACGTTTGGGGCGGCGTGATGCAGGTGGGATTTGCGCTGTTTTTGGCGCCGTTCGGCGGACATCGCGACGATAACGGAGAATTCCGCCCCTTATGCCTGCAGACAAAGTCAGAGCCCTTTCTGTCGCTTTCTGCAAATTGGGAGAGCAGCCCTCGTATTGAACATCTTTAAAAAACATTGCTGCAACAGCTTGTAAGTGCCAAAATGCCATTGATCAGGAAATTGGAACAGTGTGACCCTGAAATAGAATAGTGGGTCCAATATGCCGAGCAGAAAGCCATCCTTCTAACGGCCTATGGGGCTCAGACTTATGCAGTCTTATTTGAAGTCTGACATCTCCAGAGGCCCCCAATACAAAAACCTCCGAGCAGCTCATTGCATTAGTCAAGAAACGCTACAACCCGAAACCATCAGTGATTACGCAGGGATACAAATTTAAATCGGCAATGAGAAGCCCAGGGGAGATGATCTCGGCATCCATGACACGGTTCCGGCAGTTGGCTGAGCTGTGTGAATTCGGATCAACAATTCCGATGTGTTGAGTGTTAGATTCGTTTTTGTTTGAATAACCTCAAAACAAAATACATTACCAGCAGAGACAGAAATTACCTTGACTAGCACGTTGCTCAGCCTACAGAAAGCACTGAAAGAGGTACATTATAAATGCAAAACATGCAGGCAGGCGAAGTAAGCCAACTTGGGCGAGAAACCGCTGGCAGTCGTGGCGGCAGGGATGAGGTTGCAGAAAACCTTATGCAGAAGAGTAATAAGCAAAACAGGGGGCGCGATTCTCCACTCCCACGCCGGTTGGGAGAATCGCCTGGGCCACCAAAATTTCCGGGGACGCCGGTCTGACGCCCTCCCGCGATTCTCCCAAGCGGCGGGAACGGCCCGGTCGAGTTTCGCGGGTTGCAGGCCGGAGAATCGCCGGAGACACCCAAAATGGCGATTCTCCGGCACCCCCGCTATTCTGAGGCCCGGATGGGCCGAGCGGCCAGGCCAAAACGGCGGGTTCCCCCCGGCGCCGTCCACATCTGGTCGCTGCAGTTGTGGGCGGTGCGTGAACCCTGGGGGGGGTGCGGCCTGTGGGGGGGCGAGGGGGGATCCTGCACCGGGCTTCACATGGAATGTGGGGTGGCCCGCGATCGGTGCCCACCGATCGTCGGGCCGTCCTCTCTGAAGGAGGACCTCCTTCCGTCCGCGGCCCCGCAAGATCCGTACCCCATCTTCTTGCGGGGCGGATTTAGAGAGGACGACAACCACGCATGCGCGGGTTGGCGCCGGCCAACCCGTGCATGCGTGGATGACGCCCGTTATGTGGCGCTGGCCACGTCATCTATGCAGCGCTGCTTTTACGCGGGCATGAAGGCCTGGCGCGTGTAGATGACGCGGCCCCGATCCTGGCCCATTGTCAGGGCCTGAATGGGTCGGGACTTGGGCCGTTCCACGCCGTCGTGAACGTCAACAGCG
The DNA here is from genome assembly GCF_047496885.1 of Scyliorhinus torazame. Classification (NCBI taxonomy): domain Eukaryota; kingdom Metazoa; phylum Chordata; class Chondrichthyes; order Carcharhiniformes; family Scyliorhinidae; genus Scyliorhinus; species Scyliorhinus torazame. The sequence continues at coordinate 91,068,498 of NC_092714.1, read as the reverse complement.
TTCACGGCGGCGCAGCCACTTCGGCGTGGGAGTTGAGAATCCCGCCCCCTGTGTAGAGATACAGAAAATCAGGTCAGCAGACCTGGAACTTAGTAGAATGCTACCGGTGCAAGGGATAGGACTTCCAGGACAGACATAAATTTAAAGCTGCAACATGTTTTGCCTGTAACAGAAGATGACATATTCGGATTAAATGCAGAGCCAAAACTTACCAGTGAGAAAAAAAAACTCTGACTCCAGTGCATAGTTTAGAGAATGACTCCGAAGAAGAATCTGAAGTTTACAGATTGAACAATATTAAAGTAAACAAGTCAGCCCCAATCTTAATAGTGTGAATGGTCGACCATTAAGTATGGAAGTAGATACAGGACCTCTGTCATAGGAGAGCGGATGCATCGGTATTTGTAAGGTGAGATCCAGCCATTGTAATTAGAAAGCACATTGACCGGCTTGCCACGTACGCACGAGAAGCCTTGAAGATATTGGGGACAATAACAGCACCAGTAACGGACCAATATCAGTCACACCAGTTAACTATCATCATGATAAAGGGCCTCTTGTCCCATGGGCCAAGACAGGCTCCCTCAAATCATATTAAACTAGTTAGAGACTTTCAGCATTAATGAAGGCAATTTTCATGGAATATTAAGGAAATCCCAAGAAGCATTTCAGAACGAACTGGGCAGTATGCAGGCGATCGAGGCAAAGATCTATGACGATCCTGAAGCAACACCAAAGCTCTTCAGTGCTCATCCAGCACCCAATGCTTTACACAAAAAAGTAGAAGCTGAGCTCAAGCGGCTGGAGGGCTTAGGGAAAATTAAACCTGTGCAATTTTACTGAGTGGGCTGCGCCCATTGTACCATTGGTCAAGCCAGACAGGACTGTCAGAAACTGTGGCGATTATAAGATGACAATCAATCAAGCTGCCAAACTGGATCAGTACCTAAAACCTAGAATTGAAGGTGAATATGCCAAATTAGCTGGGCGTTTGACTTATACGAAAATCGCCTTGAGTCATGCCTACCAGCAGTTGGAGCTGGACGAGGCATCGAGGGAAGTCATGACAATCAACACTCTTAAAGGCATATTTCAAAATACCCAGCTGCCATTTGGAGTACCTTCGGCTTGCTCAATATTCCAACATGCAATGGAAAGCTTGTTGCAGAATTTGCCCATGGTAGTAGTCTATGTTGAAGACGTGTTAATTATGGGAGCTTCTGAAGAAGAACATTTAGCGAATCTTGGGGAAGTGCTGCAAATATTTTAAAAAGCAGGAATCAAGTTAAAAAGGAAAAAACATATATTCCAATCTCACTAAGTCACTTATCTTGGATTCTGGGTCAACGCCCAGGGACTTTATCGTATGGAGGGGAAGATTAAGCTAATCAAGGAAGCACCGACGCCAAGAACATGTTCGATCTAAAATCTTTCTTTGGTCTGGTGAATTGTAATGGCTAATTAATCCCAACTTTACCACATTTCTGGCACCTTTGCGTCTCAGAAAGTACTAGATCTGGTATTGGAGTGACCATCAAATCGAAGCCTTTGAACGAGTCAAATTGGCGTTGCAGTCATCATACCTCTTGGGTCATTTTGATCCCTCGAAAGAAACAGTTCTGATCTACAATGCTTCATCCTATTGATAGATCCAGTATTGTCCCACAAAATGGATGACCATGCTGAGAGAGCTATTGCTTATGCTTCTAGAACACTGACAGATGCAGAGAGAGCCAATTCTAAATAGAGTGAAAAAGTTTTATCAGTAAGTCTATGGACGTCACTTTATGATATTTACCGACCATAAGCCAGTCATGGGCTTATTCAGAGAGGACAAGGCCATTCCCCCATCATGTCAGCTAGAAAAAATAAAGAAATGGGAAATAAGGGAATCAACAAGAAGGACTCTTACAACATGCATGCCTACCAATATCTAAATGTTGCCTATAGTATGACAGTGTCACCCATGAAGAGATGACCAGCTTTCAAATACGTTAGCTCTGTATTCCATCAAATGAATAAACAATGGGTTATCTTTGAAATAAATATTGTCTTTTGGAGGATATATTAATGATTGAACAGGAGAATTTTCAATCAAAAATAAGGAAATGATCCCTGTCTATTCAATTTTGGGTGCATAATAACATGATAACTATTTCAAATTCAGACATTCTGGACAAACGTTTTGAGAACTGCACAGAAAATGTTAGTCATGCTGTAATTGTGAGGGAAAATTTGTTCTGGAATGTGAGAACATAACTTTTGAAATGAAAGCCAGTGAATAAACACAATTAGACGGCGCTTCAATGTGTCTCTTCCTTGACCTAAACAGTGCAATGGGTAAGTTGACACAGCTCAATGTCTCAGATGTTGTCAGGATAATAAAATGCAGGTAGATATGTACTTTTTACTGGTGTCTCCATTTCCTCAGAAACATCTTTGTTTTGTCAATGGCTTATCTTGGTCCTGGATTATGTTTTGCTAATATAAACAGATATGCGATAGTGACAAATGCAAATGCGGGCAAAATAAGTGGAATTTTGAACAATCAGTATTGACATCATGCATTCTCACACAGCATAGACCTTACATTTATACTAGTCAGTCACTCCAGCTCTTATAGGTAACCTCATGTTTTCATCGTGCAGTTTTACTTATGACTTGAGGGATTTGGATGAAAGTGATGTGTGTAATTGAAACTCAACTGAGTAACAATCAAGTGCATGGTTCAGTCTATGCGGGAAATTGTGGAGCATGTTTTGATTTATTTGCCTTGTTGCATAGATCAAGGTAAGGTCCCTTATTTACTCCTCTTTATTTTATGTTGCACTCACATAGATCCTTGCTGCTGAAATATAATGTACTTCATGGGCAGTAAGGTCAGTACAAGTAGCATTAGCAACCCTCAACTAGACAAGAAAAACTAGTGAGAATCTGCTCCTGATCACTATCCATTAACTTCTGTTGGTGGAATGCCTGGTAAGGACAGTATTAAAAAAAAGAAACACTTGCATTTATCTCAAAGTCTTCATGACCTCATGACTGTCCCAAAACACTTTACAAAAGTGTGGTGACCATTGAAATGTAGGATACTGCACAGTCAAATTGAGCACAGCAATATCACACAAACAGCAATGTGATAATGACAAGATAATTTGCTTTTGTGATGTTAACCAAGGGATAAGCGTTGGTCAGGAGAATGGAGATAAGTCCCCTGCTTCTTTTAAAAAAAGTGAAATGGGATCTTTTATGCCCACATGCAAGGGCAGGTGGAGCCCCAGTTTAAAGTCACATCGAAAAGACAGGTGGTGGGATTCTCCATTTCTGAGACTAAATGTTGACGTGAACGCAGAACTTTCACGACAGCAAAACTGGCGACATACCTGGTACATCTGGTGGGCATCAGGCAAAACAGGGCGGTGGGGAATGAGTGGACGGTGGGGGCAAAATGGACGACCCTGTGGGTGGCCTAAACTCCACTGCCCCACGACCTTCCCTACCATCGCCACCCCAGGGATTTGATGGGATTGGGTGATGGAATGGCCAGCTTGCATGCAGGGATCTCCTAGGTGGATAGTGCTACCGTGGGCAGGAGTCAGATGTTGTCAAATGATCAGAAGCACCTGAGCTCATCGCAGAGTGGGTTGTCATCATTCTCCATCCCATGGACCAGACCCACTCTTACTGTCAACCCAGGGCCCACAGTGCAGCAGGTATGTATCACGGAGTGGGGTGCAGGTGGGGGGGGGGGGGGGGGAGGTTTGCCAGGGATGGGAGTGAGGGTGTGTGTGGTTGGGATGCTGTGTCCGTTCCCCTGGCCAGTCCCCTCCCTCTACCCCTCCCCCCATAGTCGGTGAACCTGGAGGCAACCAGGGCATCCCGTGCACTTTGGCCATGGCACACATGTCATGCAGCCTCCCGTGCCTGCCTGGGTCCCCTGTCCCACACATCCTCATCCTCCCCTGCATACGCCATGTCGAACGAGGCATGCCATTCCAGCAGAGGGCAGTAGAGCAGAGCTGCTGATTGGCTGTTTCAGGGAAAATTAGCATCAGTGCATTGGGGTCACCGTATCTTGAAAGTGGTTTGTGGAGTAGCTGTTGTCAAGTGACAGTTAACCCCGGAACACTTCTTCAGTGTTTCCCTCCCTACCTCCTCCTCTAACCAAAAAAAAAAGACAATCACTGTCAGGATCCCAGCCGAGTAAAGATTAAGAGGGAGACTCGAGGGCAGGGAGAAGTAGAAAGAAGTTGAACCGTGACGTCACAGCCTGCAGTGAAAGAGCGCGAGGAGAGCAGTGGGGACTCAGTGAAAGAGCGCGAGGAAAGCGGCGGAGACTCAGTGAGAGAGCACAAGGAGAGCGGCGGAGACTCAGTGAAAGAGCGCAAGGAGAGTGGCGGAGACTCAGTGAAAGAGCGCAAGGAGAGCGGCGGGGACACAGGATAAAAGCGCGAGGAGAGCGGCGGGGACTCAGCTGCTGGAGAAGCGGCCTTCAGATTTTCGGCGGGAGCAGTGGCCAGGGGTCTGTCGGAAATGTACGTTTTCCTCTTTAAAAACTTAACTTGGCAAAGCAGTGACCTGATTGGCTGGTAAGGAAAGTGCTCCAATTAGCAGTAGCTGGGAGAAATTTAACTCTTCGTGTGTTGGTAAATATTGTGATTCGTAAGTAAAATCTTTATTCCTTTCACTTATTCATTATTTGTTATATTTGTAATCAGTTAAGGTAAAGTGAAAAAATGGCAGAAGATCTCAGCCCCGTGTTATGCTCCTCGTACTCAATGTGAGAGTTCAGGCACGCGGCCGATGCCCCTGACTCCTTCATGTGTGGGAAGTGTGTCCAGCTGCAGCTCCTGTTAGACCGCATGATGGCTCTGGAGCTGCAGATGGACTCACTTTGGAGCATCCGCGATGCTGAGGAGGTCGTGGATAGTACGTTCAGTGAGTTGGTCACACCGCAGATTAGGATTGGTGAGGGAGACAGGAAATGGGTGACCAAAAGGCGGAGAAAGAGCAGGAAGGCAGTGCAGATGTCCCCTGCGGTCATCTCCCTCCAAAACAGGTATACCGTTTTGGATACTGTTGGGGGAGATGACTCACCAGGGGAAGGCAGAAGTAGCCAGGCTCATGGCACCGTGGCTGGCTCTGCTGCACAGAAGGGCAGGAAAAAGATTGGCAGGGCTATGGTCATAGGGGATTCAATCGTAAGGGGAGTAGACAGGCGTTTCTGTGGTCGAAAACGAGATTCCCGAATGGTATGTTGCCTCCCGGGTGCACGGGTCAGGGATGTCTCAAATCGGCTGCAGGACATACTGAAGAGGGAGGGTGAACAGCCAGTTGTTGTGGTGCATATAGGCATCAACGATATAGGTACAAAACGGGATGAGGTCCTACAATCAGAATTTAGGGAGTTAGGAGTTAAGTTAAAAGGTAGGACCTCAAAGGTAGTAATCTCAGGATTGCTACCAGTGTCACGAGACAGAGTAGAAATTCAAGAATAGTCAGAATGAATATGTGGCTTGAGAGATGGTGCAGGAGGGAGGGACATTGGAACCGGTTCTGGGGGCGGTGGGACCATTACAAATTGTATGGTCTACACCTGGACAGGACTGGAACCAATGTCCTAGGGAGCGCTTTTGCTAACACTGTTGGGAGGTTTTAAACTAATGTGGCAGGGGGATGGGAACCAGATTAGGAAGTTAGAGGTCAGTAAAGAGGCAGCAACTAAAGCCAGTAAGGTACAAGATAATAAACTCATTCTGACTAAGGGGAAGAGTAGACAGGGAAGAGATGATGAACGCAAAGGGACAGGTGGTCTGAGGTGCATTTTTTTCAATGCGAGAAATGTAGCTGGTAAGGCAGATGAACTTAGGGCTTGGATTAGTACCTGGGAATATGATGTTATTGGTATTACTGAGACTTGGTTGAGGGAAGGGAAAGACTGGCAACTAAATATCCCAGGGTATAGATGCTTCAGGAGGGATAGAGAGGGAGGTAAAAGGGGTGGAGGAGTTGCATTACTGGTCAGAGATGATATCACAGCTGTGATTAAGGAGGGCACGATGGAAGATTCGAGCACTGAGGCAATATGGTTAGAGCTAAGAAATGGGAAGGGTTCAGTAACATTGTTGGGACTTTACTACAGGCCTCCCAAAAGCAAGTGTGAAGTAGAGGTACAAATATGTAGGCAGATTATAGAAAAATGTAGGAGCAATAGGGTGGTCGTGATGGGAGATTTTAACTTCCCCAACATTGAATGGGACTCATGTAGTGTTGGAGGCATAGATGGAGCAGAATTTCTAAGGAGCATCCAGGAGAGTTTTTTAGAGCAGTATGTAAATAGTCCAACTCGGGAAGGGGCCATACTGGACCTGGTATTGGGGAATGATCCTGGCCAGGTGGTTGTAGTTTCAGTCGGTGATTACTTTGGGAATAGCGATCACAATTCCGTAAGTTTTAGAATACTCATGGACAAAGACGAGAGAGGTCCTAAAGGAAGAGTGCTAAATTGGGGAAAGGCCAAGTATAACAAAATTCGGCAGGAGCTAGGGAATGTGGATTGGGAGCAGCTGTTTAAGGGTAAATCCACATTTGAAATGTGGGAGTCTTTTAAGGAAAGTTTGATTAGAGTGCAGAACAGACATGTCCCTGTGAAAATGAGGGATAGAAATGGCAAGATGAGGGAACCATGGATGACGGGTGGAATTGTGAGACTAGCTAAGATGAAAAAGGAAGCATACATAAGATCTAGGCGACTTAAAACTGATGAAGCTTTGGAGGAATATCGGGAAAGTAGGACAAACCTCAAACACGCAATAAAGAGGGCTAAAAGGGCTCATGAAGTATCTTTGATTATCAGGGTTAAGGAAAATCTCAAAGCCTTTTATTCGTATATAAGGAGCAAGAGGGTAACTAGAGAAAGGATTGGCTCACTCAAAGACAAACGAGGGAATTTATGCGTGGAGTCAGAGGAAATGGGTGAGCTTCTGAATGAGTACTTTGCATCGGTATTCACCAAGGAGAGGGACATGACAGATATTGAGGCTCGGGATGGATGTTTAAATACTCTAGGTCAAGTCGGCATAAGGAAGTTCTGGGTATTTTAAAAGGCATTAAGGTGGACAAGTCCCCAGGTCCAGATGGGATCTATCCCAGGTTACTGAGGGAAGCGAGGGACGAAATAGCTGGGGCCTTAACAGATATCTTTGCAGCATCCTTGAGCACGGGTGAGGTCCCTGGGACTGGAGAATTGCTAATGTTGTCCCTTTGTTGAAGAAGGGTAGCAGGGATAATCCAGGGAATTATAGACCTGTGAGCTTGATGTCAGTGGTAGGCAAACTGTTGGAGAAGATACTGAGGGATAGGATGTATTCACATTTTGAAGAAAATAGACTTATCAGTGATAGGCAGCATGGTTTTGAGCAGGGAAGGTCATGTCTTACAAACCTAATAGAATTCTTTGAGGAAGTGACAAAGTTAATTGATGAGGGAAGGGCTGTAGATGTCATATACATGGACTTCAGTAAGGCGTTTGATGAAGTTTCCTATGGCAGGTTGATGGAAAAAGTGAAGTCATATGGAGTTCAGGGTGTACTAGCTAGATGGATAAAGAACTGGCTGGGCAACAGGAGACAGAGAGTAGTGGTGGAAGGGAGTGTCTCAAAATGGAGAAAGTTGACTAGTGGTGTTCCACAGGGATCCGTGCTCGGACCACTGCTGTTTGTGATATACATAAATGATCTGGACAAAGGTATAGGTGGTCTGATTAGCAAGTTTCCAGATGATACTAAGCTTGGTGGAGTTGCAGATAGTGAGGAGGACTGTCAGAGAATACAGCAAAATGTAGATAGTTTGGAGAGTCGGGCAGAGAAATGGCAGATGGAGTTCAATCCAGGCAAATGCGAGGTGATGCATTTTGAAAGATCTAATTCAAGAGCGGACTATGTGGTCAATGGAAGAATCCTGGGGAAAATTGATGTACAGAGTGATGTGGGAGTTCAGGTCCATTGTACCCTAAAGATGGCAACGCAGGTCGATAGAGTGGTCAAGAAGGCATACAGAATGCTTGCCTTCATCGGACAGGGTATTGAGTACAAGAGTCGGCAGGTCATGTTACACTTGTATAGGACTTTGGTTAGGCCAGATTTGGAATACTGCGTGCAGTTCTGATCTCCACATTACCAGAAGGATGTGGATGCTTTAGAGAGGGCGCAGAGGAGGTTCACCAGGATGTTGCCTGGTATGGAGGGTGCTAGCTATGAAGAAAGGTTGAGTAGATTAGGATTGTTTTCGTTGGAAAGACAGAGGTTAAGGGAGGACCTGTTGAGGTCTACAAAATTATGAGAGCTATGGACAGGGTGGATAGCAACCAGCTTTTTCCAAGAGTGGGGGTGTCAATTACAAGGGGTCACGATTTCAAGGTGAGAGGGGAAAAGTTTAAGGGAGATGTGCGTGGAAAATCTTTTACGCAGAGGGTGATGGGTGCCTGGAACGCTTTGCCAGCGGAGGTGGTAGAGACGGGCACGATCGCATCATTTAAGATGCATCTAGATGGATATATGAACGGGCGGGGAAAAGAGGGAAGTAGATCCTTGGAAAATAGAAGACAGGTTTAGATAAAGGATCTCTATCGGCAGGCTGGGAGGGCCGAAGGGCCTGTTCCTGTGCTGTAATTTTCTTTGTTCTTTGTTCCTCCTCTTCCTCCAGCACATCGCCCCTCTGCTGCGCAATGTTGTGGAGGACACAGCAGGTCGCCATGATGTGGCGACCCTCTCAACATCGTTGGTTGGCACCTTGGCTGTGACTAGGGTTGGGGGCGTGGGACATCAATATGACCCCCCCCCCCATCACCAGCAGCTCCTGCAACAAGACAAGATGCATGATTAGACCATGGGCTGGGGGGGGGGGGGGGGGGGGGGGTTGGAGGGGAGTGGGGGTGGTGGGGGGGGTGCGGGGTTAAGGGCGGTATGGGGGTGAGTTTGGCGTTGAGGGGGTTGGGCATATGTCTTATGGGGAACCGCAACTCAGCGGGGTCTCACAACCTCGCCCGAGGCCGATCTCCACCCCAACGACTGCCCTTTCCTCGGGCACATCTACCTCGTCCAGGTCCTTCTGCTCTGCTGGGGTGAGGGGCCGCAGAGAGGTCCCCCTCCAGCTTTTTCCTGCTTCCTGCAGTTATGAACAGCCTTCTCCTGGTGGTGGTGGGGAAACAGAAAATGCAGTGTTATTCAGTCCGATACATGCAGCCCACGTGGTTGGTACCTCATGGCTTCAGTGGCCAGGGCACACGGCCATGGCGGCCGATATGGGTGCTGGCATGTGGTGCAGGGTGGGTGGTTCAGACACCATCTGGGTGGGGGCATAGCGTTACGGGTGTGTGGGAAGGATGTTGGTGCCAGGGGCATAGTGCTGCATTCTCACCCTTGTCGTCTTGAGGAGGTCATGTCGTTTATTCTGCATTGTTGGCTGATCCGGACAGTGTTGCTGACAGTGTTGCTCTCGAACGAGGCCACATTCTCCCGCACAAAGCGGTCTGTCAGGTCGTGGCAGGGTTCTGGTAGCTCAGGATGTGTTTTTTTTGGGGGGGGGAAGAGAGGTACTTCTCCTCACCCCCCCAATCGGCTCGTCGCCTTGCTGTCATTCCTTGCCACGGGCTCTTTATCTCAATATCGACATATCCCCAATCGCATTCCACAGCAAACTAGTCTGCTTCGGCAGGAGCTGTGAAAGTGTGTTCCTTGCCTTGGTATGTGACCCAGAGCTTTGCTGGGTACAGCATACCAAAGTGTGCGTCGTTCTTGTACAGTGCTGCCTTCGCCCTGTGAAATTCCACCCGGCGCTTGGCCAGGTCAGCCACAATGTGCTGGTATATTTTTATTTTGTATCCTTCCCAGCTGAAGTTCTTGGACTGCCTGCCCACCACAGGATTCTTTCTTGTTCCTGGTACCGATACTGCCCTCGGTTGTTCCCAGTCTTTGGGTTTCAGACGCAGCGACCGGTGTGCCCCGTCTATTTCTGGTGGGTTGGGGAAAATCTCCCTCCCCACCAGGTTGCCCAGCAGCTGGGCCACGTAGTTCGTGGGGTCCCTGCCCTCGATTGCCTCCGGAAGGCCGACAATCCGCAGGTTTTGCCTCCTTGAGCAGTTCTCCTGGTCCTCGACTTTACTCCTCTGGCTGTCCTGCGTCGCGACCAACCTCGCCACCTCTGTCTCCAGTGCCACGATCCGATCACTCTGGTCGGTTGCAGCTTCCTCCAAATTGTTGATGGTTGCCTCTCGGGCTTCCAGTCTATTTTCTGTCCTGCTCAGGGCGAGCTCTATTTGTGCCAGAGTTTCGGCCACCGCATCCTTCACTGCGGCCTGAATGTCCACTTTTATCAGCAGCTGGTGCTCCCTCAGTGCCTCCGAGAAGCAAGCCCTCCAGCACCCCCCCTCCCCCCTCGATGCGGGAGGGGTTTGGTCATGGCTGCTCTGCCCTTTTCGCTCCTGCGAAACTTGCGCTTCGCCGCCTCGTGCGCTGGCCTCCTCATCCAACTGTCTCTGTTCCTGGCCCCTTCCACTCCTGGTCTCTGTTTGACCCCCAGACTGGCTTTTTCTGGGCATTTTTTCCTCTCTTTCTTTCTTCCCCCGTCTTACTAAGGTCTGGGGAATGAATTGCCGAGTTTTATGGCGGGTTTTCGTTAAAATGTGGCTATTTTTTTGATCCATGGGAGGAGAGTCACCTGATGTACGACTGCTCACACATGACTTCACCGGAAGTCACATTCAATTCTTCTACTAATACACAGGCAGGTTGTTGCTGGTGACCATGAAACTATTTGAGTGCAAAGTAGAGGCCAAGTTGTTGTAAAAATCCATCTGGTTGATTAATACACTTTAGGGAAGGAAATCTGCTCTCCTTACTTGCACTGGCCCTCCAGGTAATGTGGTTGACTGCAATCTGAAATGGCCTGGCAACCCACTTAGTTCAGGGGCAATTAAGGGTAGAAACATATGCTGACCAAGTCAGTGATGCCAACATTCCCAAGAATTAATAAAGTTAACATTGATGCTATCCATCTATCATCATTCCCATAGTCACCAACCATTTTGTGCCTTGAGACATGGTGGTGCCAACCTGTTAGTGTATTTCTAAAAATGTATTCTTTCGCGGCATGTGGGCACGCTGGTTAAGCCAGAATTTATTGCCATCCCCAATTGCCTTTGAGAAGGTGGTGATGAGCTGCCTTCTTGAACTGCTGCAGTCAATAGGGTGCAGGTCCACCTACAGTGCTGTTAGGAAGGGTGTGGTGTGATTTGTCAGAATCATCCGACCACCATCTTTGTAGTCTTGCTTTTTTTATCCCAGTGAAACGCTTGCATGCAAAGTGATTCTGCTTTTTCTTTAAAGTCATATTTATTCAGATTTTACATTTTAAAAGTTAAGGCTGAACATTCATAAAAACAGAGAGATACAGAACAGCAGTACAAATGGGTTAATACAGTCATTAGGCGTAACTTGATACCTCTAAAAGGCCCACCGGGGAAGAGGGAGCAACAGGATAAAGCCAAGAAAACATAGAAAAATTGTGCACACCTTCCCATGCAACAATTGCTTTTAATTATGACAAGAGTTCAGGATAAATTTTTCATGCCATGCCCAGTCGCACACAAAAACACATCTCCCTCAACTCCAGCAGTGCCAGAGACACCAAGGACACACTGCCAACTTCTTCCCCTGGACGCTAGACCCGTCTGTACCCCTGCAGGATTCAACCACGGATTCATCATCCACCATCCATAAAATAGAAAAAAAACAAAGAAAATTTGCAAGAACCCCAGTTTTAAAAGGATGTCACACATACCCCACAATGCAACACAACCCCAGTCTCCGGTCCAGCACTGAACCAGCACCACTCCCCACAGGTCTAGCAACTATGCATTTTGATTATGATCAGTGCCATCCAAGCCTCCCATTAAAAGAGACGGAGTACTACCAGACGTTCCTCACAGGATACCCAAGTGTCAGGACCCAACTGTGGGTCCATATTCTCCCGACCAATGCCCATCATCGTTGATGAAACAGCGAAAAGAAAATGCTCAATCAAATAAGAAGTGTCCTAACTGCAATGGGCGAGGGGTGGCAACAGGATATTTAGCTAAAGTACAAAACTCGGCTCAATCCCAAGCCCCTGTGCACAGAAAAGTCCTCTCAGGATGTTGCTAATGAATGTCTTGAAGGAAGGACGTCCCAAGCTCCAGGGGGCAACAGCATACCAACCAGAGGAATGGACCGGGCCGAGCGCAGCACACTCCAACACACAAAAATCAGCACCTCTAGGACTTCTAGCACACCCCAAAACCTCTGGGGCTGGTTTAGCACAGGGCTAAAGAGCTGGCTTTTAAAGCAGACCAAGGCAGGCCAGCAGCACAATTCAATTCCCGTGCCAGCCTCCCCGAACAGGCGTCAGAATGTGGCGACTAGGGGCTTTTCACAGTAACTTCATTTGAAGCCTACTTGTGACAATAAGCAATTTTAATTTCATTTAATTTCCATACCCCTGCTGGTCCTGTTCCTCCCCAACCACACCCAGGGCAGTACTCCTCCTCCACAGCTACTAAAAAATCATTATGCCAGCCCCAACTGGGAAGACCTCATCACCAAAGAGAAAAATAATTGTCACAACACCAATAATTGGATGCCCTGGGAGGGGGGGATGGGGGACTCCCTCTTACACTGTACAAAAAGGGGAATCAATCATGGACTACAGAACCAAACCAGGATTTATGACTGCCACTGCTCAACCAGATAAAGAGAAGAAAAAAAACCCTGAAGGAAAAAACGCCCAAATAAGAAAGCGAAACAACTGCTCAGTCAAATAAAAATGTGTCCCAATCACAATGGGGGAAACAGGATATCAATCAATGTGCAGGACCCGGCTCATCCCCAGGTCCCTGTGCATAGAAGAGGCCTAAGGGTCCTATCAGGATGTCCACGATAAGTATCTTCGAGATGGGACATCCCAAGCTCCAGGGCCAACAGGCTACTAATCATAACAACAGATCTGGCCTCGTCCAGCACCCTTTGACACAAAGAAATCGTGATTCTGCTTTTTGCATACAGCATTGTCTACCCCACACTGGACTTGCTTCATTTTCTTTTATGAGGCATCCTCTGCAATATTAACATCCAGTTCTCTGACCTTGTAAGTTCTCCTATCTTTATTCTTCAACTGATGATGAACCATTTCAGAGCTTCTGCACATATCAATATGTTACGATTCCAATCCAGACCCTCAACAGTAAGAACATTAAGAACGAGGAGCAGGAGTAGGCCATCTGGCCCTTCGAGCCTGCTCCGCCATTCAATGAGATTATGATTGATCTTTTGTGGACTCAGCTCCACCTTCCCGCCCGAACACCATAACCCTTTATTCCTTTATTCTTCAAAAAACTATCTATCTTTATCTTGAAAACATTTCATGAATGAGCCTCAACTGCTTCGCTGGGCAGGGAAATCTATAGATTCACAACCCTTTGGGTGAAGATGTTCCTCCTAAACTCAGTCCTAAATCTACTTCCCCTTATTTTGAGGCTACGCCCCCTTGTTCTGCTTTCACCCACCAGTAGAAACAACTTCCCCGTATCTATCCTATCTATTCCCTTCATAATTTTAAATGTTTCTATAAGATCCCCCTGCATCCTTCTAAATTCCAACGAGTACAGTCTCAGTCTACTCAACCTCTCCTCGTAATCCAACCCCCTCAACTCTGGGATTAACCTAGTGAATCTCCTCTGCACACCCTCCAGCGCCAGTATGTCCTTTCTCAGGTAAGGAGACCAAAGCTGAATACAATACTCCAGGTGTGGCATCACTAACACCTTATACAGTTGCAGCATAACCTCGCTGGTCTTAAACTCCATCCCTCTAGCAATGAAGGACAAAACTCCATTTGCCTTATTAATCACCTGTTGTACCTGTAAACCAACTTTTTGCGACTCATGCACTAGGACACCCAGGTCTCTCTGCACAGCAGCATGTTTTAATATTTTATCATTTAAATAATAATCCCTTTTGCTGTTATTCCTACCAAAATAGATAACCTCACATTTGTCAACATTGTATTCCATCTGCCAGACCCTAGCCCATTCACTTAAACTATCCAAATTCCTCTGCAGACTTCCAGTATCCTCTGCACTTTTTGCTTTATCACTTATCTTAGTGTCGTCTGCAAACTTGGACACATTGCACTTGGTCCCCAACTCCAAATCATCTATGTAAATTGAAAACAATTGTGGGCCCAACACTGATCCCTGAGGGTCACCACCAGCTACTGATTGCCAACCAGAAAAACACCCATTAATCCCCACTCTTTGCTTTCCATTAACTAACCAATCCTCCATCCATGCTACTACTTTACCCTTAAAGCCATGCATCATTATCTTATGCAGCAACCTTTTGTGTAGCACCTTGTCAAAAGCTTTCTGGAAATCCAGATATCCCACATCCATTGGTTCCCCATTGTCTACCGCACTGATAATGTCCTCAAAAAATTCACTAACTTAGTTAGGCACGATCTGCTCTTTATGAACCCATGCTGCATCTGTCCAATGGGACAATTTCCATCCAGATGCCTCACTTTTTCTTCCTTGATGATAGATTCCAGCATCTTCCCTACTACCGAAGTTAAGCTAACTGGCATGTCATTATCCACTTTCTGCCTACCTCCTTTTTAAAATAGTGGTGTCACGTTTGCTAATTTCCAATCCGCCGGGACCGCCCCAGAGTCTAGTGAATTTTGGTAAATTATCACAAGTGCATTTGCAATTTCCCTAGCCATCTCTTTTAGTACCCTGGGATGCATTCCATCAGGACCAGAAGACTTGTCTACCTTTAGCCCCATTAGCTTGCCCATCACTACCTCCTTAGTGATAACAATCGTCTCAAGGTCCTCACCTGCCATAGCATCATTTCCATCAGTCACTGGCATGTTATTTGTGTCTTCCACTGTGAAGACCGACCCAAAAAACCTGTTCAGTTCATCAGCTATTTCCTCATCTCCCATTATTAAATCTCCCTTCTTATCCTCTAAATGACCAATATTTACCTAGCCACTCTTTTTTGTTTTATATATTTGTAGAAACTTTTACTATCTGTTTTTATATTCTGTGCAAGTTTATTCTCATAATCTATCTTATTCTTCTTTATAGCTTTTTTAATAGCTTTCTGTTGCCCTCTAAAGATTTCTCAATCCTCTAGTCTCCCACTAACCTTTGCCACTTTGTATGCTTTTTCCTTCAATTTGATATTCTCTCTTATTTCCTTCGATATCCACGATCGATTTTCCCTCTTTCTACCGTCCTTCCTTTTTGTTGGTATAAAAATTTGCTGAGCACTGAGAAAAATCGCTTGGAATGTTCCTCAGCTGTTTCACCATAAAGTCTTTGCTCCCAGTTTACCTTAGCCAGCTCTTCTCTCATCCCATTGTAATCTCCTTTGTTCAAGCACAAAACACTAGTGTTTGATTTTACCTTTTCACCCTCTATCTGTATTTTAAATTCCACCATATCGTGATCCTCCTTTAGAGAGGATCCCAAACTATGAGATCATCAATCAATCCTGTCTCATTACACAGGACCAGATCTAGAATTGCTTGTTCCCTCGTAGGTTCCATTACATACTATCGCGGATACATTCTATAAACTCCTCCTCAAGGCTGCCTTGTCCGACCTGGTTAAACCAATCAACATGGAGATTAAAATCCCCCATGATAACTGCTGTACCATTTCTACATGCATCAGTTATTTCTTTGTTTCTTGCCCACCCCACCATAATGTTACTATTTGGTGGCCTATAGACTACTCCTATTCGTGACTTTTTTGCCATACTATTCCTGATTTCCACCCAAATGGGTTCAACCTTATCCTCCATAGCATTGATGTCATCCCTCACTACTGCCCGGATGTCATCCTTGAATAAGAGAGCTACACCACCTCCCATACCATCCACTCTGTCCTTCCGAATAGTTTGACACCTTTGGATACTTTACTCCCAGTCGTGACCATCCTTTAACCATGTTTCAGTAATGACTGCTAAATCATAGTTATTCACGATGATTTGCGCCATCAACTCATTTACCTTATTCCGAATACTACGAGCATTTAGGTAAAGTACACTTATGTTGGCTTTTATACCTTTGTTTTGAATCTTAAGACCTCTATCAGTAACCTCTCCTAAGTTATTTTTCCTTTTAACTTTTCTCCTAATTTTCCTTACCGTTGAACTCATATCTTCATGTAACAACCTGCCGCGTCGCTTTCCATTTACGTTTTTACTTCCTGTTTTATTCATTTTCGTATTACTGGGCTTATTCTCTCAGCTCTCCTCAGTCAATGTACCCTGTACTGTGGCTCTTTTTGATTTCTGACTATGACTTCTCTATCTTATACTTTTCCCCCTTACTGCCTTTTGGCTCTGTCTCCGTTTTACTTCCATCCGCCCTCCTGCGTCGGTTCCCATCCCCCTGCCACATTAGTTTAAAACTTCCCCAACAGCACTAGCAAACACTAGTAGCTAGGATACTGGACAAAAACCTCAATCTTTTCGTTTATTTTGCAACACTGTGCGGAAAGAATACTTTGCTCCAGGAGTGATTGCATGAAGAAATAGAGATTTGGTATTTTGAACAAAGTCGTAAATCGAGCGCGTTTAGCCACGTGTTTTTCAGCACTCATAGCGCCGAGAAAAACAAGGCTCTAAAACGCGACTCGCATTTCGAGTGGTATTAACGGCGAACGTGTGGCCGAGGCCGCACATAGCCCCATTTTGTGCATTGAGGAGCTCCGCTCGCCGGAACTCTTCAGGTAATTGAGAGATCGGGACTCCATTTGTAAATGCCGTCCCAATCTCTGAGGCCCCCGAAGTGTCTGCTGACACCCAGCCCCCCCACCCCCCCGAAGCCCCACCTCACTCTGGAAGGACCTCCGTCCCCCTGCACTCCCCCAACACCCGCGCAAGGTACTCCCAATCTGATCTGGTACTGCTGGTGCCACCTGGGCAGCCTATCAGTGCCAAGGCGCCAAGCTGGTATCTTTTGCACGGTGGTGATCGGGCCGGGGGCCCCTAATAGTGACTTGGGCTTGGGGGAGGGGGGGGGGTCACATCAGGGTCCAAAGTTTGGGATGCCATATAAATATGGCGTCCCAATCTTTCGCTCTGCCTCGGCCACACGGACTTAGCCACACGTTCCCCGCTGAGGCCCCCGACCTCACCCGAGTGACGTTTGATAGCATTGTGTTTCTCGGTGCTCCGAGTGCCGGGAGACATGTGGCCGAACACGCTCACTATGGGACTTTGTTCCTGTTTCATTAAATCGTGCTCGTTATCTGAAATGGTTGCAGAGTCCAATTGTGTTACAAATGCTTCCTTCACCTTGTTACCTATTGCAGAGAGCACAATATAAAATGGCAGATTTACAGCTAGAATCTGACTATCCTGGCCTACTTCCAATAGCCAGCCTGTACATTTCAGGCTGCCTGCCTCACCAGAACAGCTCTGAACTATGGTCCGAGAGGAGGTTGGAGTTGGAGCAGGCTTTGAAGAGGTGTGCAGTGCATAAGGACATTGTTACTCCTTTGGAGTCAGTTGCGTGCTCTTCCTGCTTATTGTCTGGGAAATTATTTCTTTAAAAAAATATACCTTTAGTTGTTTGCCACATGGTCTACTGAATAATCCTGTGCATATGACTTTGCTAAATGGGTTCCTTAACAGGTGTTAGGTTCCTTGAATCGATAAATTACAAGTGTGCAAAAAAGGGCTACATAAATCTAGCAGTGGGAACAAAGCCTTAGCAGATTGCCTTCAGGCTGGCCCACTGTAACAATCTTCCGGCCTCTTTGCGCACTCGCTCAAGTGTAAAGAGGCTGGTGAATATCGGGAGCGGCCAAAAACGGGCACCGCGCCAGGTGCCAAACAGTTTGCGATGCAACTGGCCCGTAGTGTGGCAAGAAACCAATTATCACCACTTAAGGCCCATTTCCATACAATCAACGAGAGCCGCCTATCGTACAATGGCCTCCTGTCATTTACTGGCCTCCCCAGCAAGTGCTCACCCTGGCACCGATTGGTACTCCTTTTTAAAAACGTGAGCCTGACAAAGGAAATTCTGTGGCGAGCTGAGGAGGGATTTGCAATCTTTGCACAGAGGCAAAGAGACCGGGGCACTGACCTTGCTACCCCAGTGCACTGCGAGGGGTGGGGGACCCTCGGCTGGGGTGGGCTGCCATGGGAGTGTGTGGGGAAGGCGCCGGGGGGGATGGAGGGGGGGCAACTGGGGGAGGGGGGCAAACGCTCGCGGCACCACCATTCCAACCCTTGGGTCCAAGGCCCATGCCAGAGGCAACCCCTGTCCCTGCCCATCTGCCCCACTGATCACCCTTAACCCACACCGACTGCTGAGGCCCCTGGCTGGGTGGCTAAAGGCTATCGCTAATAGGGAACTGGCAATTGTGGTTAATTGATTACTTGATACATGCCGAGTGGGTTCCCATGGGTATGTGGGCCATGTAGCATGTGGCAGTCATTGCCTAGCATTTCAATCAACCTTGATGCCTGCTCACTGTGTGGGGATCCGCACCACACACGCAGAATCCAACATCCGACCACCAAGGAGATGGGGCACAGTTCCCAGGACACGACCATGGCTGGAGGGTGGGTTGGTGCCACAGGGAGGGGGTGGGGGCACCGGGAGAGGGAGAGACAGGCAAAGAGTCCGGGGGTCATCCTGCATTGCGAAAGAAAGTCACAGAGACATCATGATGGTTGTGCAAAGAGTTGTTAATGTGCTGTGCAATACCCCTTTCCTGATAGTGCCCCCCCACCCGCCCCCCCCCACCCAGTGCACTCAGTGATGCTCAATGTATTTGGACCTCCTAGATCTGCCACTACGCCTTGGTGTTGCCCCACAACGCACATCTGTGGTGGGGGCAACCAGCTGCTTACTTCATCCCATGGCTTTCGATGCCCCTGGTGGCGTCCTCTGGGGCTGTAGGGCCCCGGATCACTTGTCGGCGATACATGCACAGCCATGCCGCCCTGGCCCCGAGACAGGGCCTCATCAGAGGGGTGGAACTCGGGTGGGCTGGTGACCACCCTTGCTGCCCCCTGGACGGGCCCGGGTTGGCACTCAACACCCTCTCCTCCCAGTCAGTGCCCATAATGCCTTGGGGTTAACCTTGGGATGGAGGGACAGCTGCTTCGAGCCGCGGCTGCCTCTGCACCATCTGGCTCTGCATGCCCTGGAGATTCTCCATGATCCGTGCCATCGTGTCAATGCCCTCGACGATGCCCTTTAGTGACTGGGACTCAACCCTCAGGGACGGGGCCATGCTCTGCAGTGCCTCAGCCATGCCCATCTGCGACTGGGCAAGTGCCGCCGTGCCTCGGCCATTCCCATCTGAGAGCGGGACATGTCCTGCGGAACCCCATTAAGGTCGGCCTGGTACTGGACGACATCTCCTGTGCCCATAGCCACTGGGACTCTTCCAATTGCCTATAGACCTGCTGGAGTGACATTGACATCTCCCTCTGAATGTCCCGGCCGCTCCCTATTGTCTCCATCAGCTCCACGAAACTCTGTGCCAGGGCGCAGCATAAGGCTGGGACCCAAATAGGTGTAGGGATCCGGCAGACCTCCGACTGCTGTCTCGCTTGGGGGTTCCTGCCTCCACCAGATCTACATCAGCAGCAGTGTGGTGCTCACTAGAGTTTGCCCCAGAGGCCTGACCACTAACATCTCCCACCGAGATGTGTGTATCTGTGCTGGTGGAGGGTGGGGATGACATCTGTGCCACGACTATAAAGGTTGCATCCTCGGAATTCTCTGAGGTATTCTCCTCGGAAGCAGGAGAGGGGACCGCTTTGAATGGGCTGCTGGACCTGTGGAAGAATGGACATGCGGTCAGTGGGAGGGATGGGTCAGTCAGTAAGGCAATCACTATACATGTTTGACTGGTCCTCCGGATGGAGCCTGGTGGTCCCTCACCTCTGTGGTGTTTGCCAGCCTCTGTGTGGGTGACCGCCCTGTTCTCAGCCACAATGGACACCTCCAGGGCCCGCTCCTCGAATGAGGTGAGGCTTCCCAAGTCTGGCACTCCACTGCCAGTCTGGGCCCTCTCCCGCCGATTATGGGAGAGCTTTTCCTGCGGGAACATAGAGAGGGTATTGTGAGCCACATGTGTAGTTCACAGTTATGAGGGGGTAGGGGGGGGGGGGCAGTGTGAAGGGAGGGTTGGGGTGGAGGGAGGTTTGAAGGGGTGGGTGGAGGGAGTGTGGAAGGGGGAGGGGGATGGAGGGAGGGCTGTAGGTTGAACGGGGGGATGTTCCCTTGGGGGTTTGGAGGGTGGGATGTTGGTGTCTACTCACTCTGGCTTCCCGGTGTAGGTTGTTGATCTTCTTCCGACACTGGAGGCCAGTCCTCCTGGTCATACTGCCTGAGCTGACTGCTGCCGCCATGTTGCCTCGTGGCTCACCCTCCGGGACCCTCGGGGGAACAGGACATCCCTCCTGGCCTCCACCATGTCCAGGAGCCTTCTCAGGTCAGCGTCCCGGAAACTTGGGGCTGGTCTCCTCGGCGTTATTGTTGTGAGCTGGCTGAGGTTGGCTGAGCAGGTGCTGCTTGAACTTGTTAGCGGGGGGCTGGCGAGCGCCATCATGGTTAATCAGCTGGCAAACCGGCATTGGGGGCGGGAAGTCCGTGAGGCCTTGGTAAGTGGGCCAATTAACATTGAATAGTGTTGCCAGCCTTGCCGGGCCAAACGCCGGAAAACACGCAGCAATTCCCGCTCGTTACAGCACTTGGAAATCTTTCCGGAAGATCGCGCCCATTGTGTTCAAAGAAAAAACACAACTTTGACCGATTTCGACCCCAAAAATATAATTACACAAGTAGAAGACGTTTTAGTCAATAAATATTGCACTCAAATGTACTCTGACTTATTTGTAGTCATATCAGCAGAATTGCATGGTGATTTCGCTTATAAGACCTCAGGCACCACATGTTTTACAAGTCTTTGATTACGCAGTTTACTTCATTCATCATAGACTTTGACTCCTAATCTCTCTTATGAATCTGCTCATACATATTATGAGAACTGCAAATGGATATTAGAAATTTACACACTTAAAATTTTATCGGTTTACTTAAGAGAAATATGGCACGTCAGATGAACCACAATAAAACTTTCGCACCATCTTATTCCATTTCTCATATTTTCTCAACTGACTGATTTAAAGCACAAATCTCTGGTGAAATGATTACCAAAGTGTTCAACTTTGTCAGCAGAGATGTACTCAGCCATTAATAACCTTCAAGTCATCTTAATGTGTTCTGGAAGCATTGTTTGTGTCTTTTGAAATAAATTCCTTTCTTTTCCCCTCAATAACCTCCCATCACCAGAGAAGCATCAATTACATTGAGCTGTTGGCCAGTAACCTTGTTAAAACCTCAGAAACATTTTGAAAAATGAAGTGGTTGAGCTTTAACCCATTCTGTAATGTGGTGATGCAGTGCCACGAATGAGCTAGTGTCAATGGTTTGATATACAAAGCCCATAGAGCCACTGGAGAGATGAATCAGGCGGTTTTGGACTATGGTAGATGTCAAACTGGGGTCAGAAATACTTTTCACACTCAACACTTGAAAATAAATAGGCTGCTGGAAATGATGATTGTTTCTAAAAGAATGCTGTACCATATGTATTAAGATGAAAAGCGTATTGTTTCTCACGAATCAACCATTTCTTGTTAAGATTTTATTTTAACTACAAAATGGTGTGGTAGCAGAGATACAATAGTATTAAGTTACCTGAGTTGAGATTTGTTGATAAAACAAGAAGGGAACCTAAGCAGCTGACTGTATTCTGCATCCAGGGGGTTACCATTGACGTGAAACTGAACTACAGCAGGTCAGAGGAATCCTTCAACAAGTAACTCACCTCCTGACTCCCCAAAACCAATTCATCATCTACAAGCACTAGTCACGAGTTTGAATACTATCCACTTTCCTGGATGAGTGCAGCTCCAACAACACTCAAGCTTGACACCATCCAGGACAAAGCAGCCCAATTGATTGGCACCCCATCCACAAACATTCACTCAATCCACCATCAACAGTAGCAACAGTGTGTACCATCTGCAAGATGCACTGCACAAACTCGCCAAGGCCCCTGAGGCATCACCTTCCAAACCAACAACCACTATCACCGAGGACAAGGGTAGCAGACACGTGGGAATGCTGCCACCTAGAAGTTTCCCTCCAAGTCACTCACCATATGCGTGTAGCTGGGGGCTAGCATGCCGGCAGCGTAGAGCACCCGGCTCTACGGCCTGGAGAATTGCCGGGTCTATGGCCACGCATGTGCACGATGGCGGCCTGCTTGCGGACCCGGCCTGCAAAATAGTGCCCCCCTTTGGCCGACTCGCATGCCTCGGACCACCCCCCCAACAGTGCCCCCAGCCCCTGATAATCCAGCCCATCACCTTTCCTTCACTGTCACTGGGTCAAAGTCCTGGAACTTCCTCCCTAACAGAACTATGGGTGTTCCTCTGCTTCATGGACTGCAGCAGTTCAAGAAGGCTGCTCACCACCATCTTCTCAAGGGTAATTAGACGTGAGCAATAAATGCGTACCAGCCAGTGACATCCACATCTATTAAATTAATTTAGAAAAAACAGGATTGGAGATAAGATGAATCCTGCTCACCCTATAATGATCATCTGATCATCTTGTCCATCAGGATTAAAATGAGGAGCTGACTGAAAAAGGACAAGTCTTGCTTCCTTCATGATATAATTTGTTTTCCTCTTTTTTTCTTATTTTTAATTCTTGTTCACATTGCACCTTTGGCACACACCATCAATGACAGTCTGTTGGTTGCTAACTACATTTGTCAGCTGGCATTTAGAGATAAGTGAGGGTGTCATAGTGTGATGGTAGGTAGACGATCATCTGTATACAATATGAGTAGTTCATCAACACTGTAAATTCTATGATCTGTGATCTGAACGAGAGGCGAGGCCATTTTGGATTTGGTACTGGGTAATGAACCAGGACAGGTGTTAGATTTGGCGGTAGGTGAGCACTTTGGTGATAGTGACCATAATTCGATTACGTTTACTTTAGTGATGGAAATGGATAGGTATATACCGCAGGGCAAGAGTTATATCTGGGGAAAGGCAATTATGATGCAATGAGGCAAGACTTAGGATGCATCGGATGGAGAGGAAAACTGCAGGGGATGGGCACAATGTAAATGTGGAGCTTGTTCAAGGAACAGCTACTGCGTGTCCTTGATAAGTATGTACCTGTCAGGCAGGGAGGAAGTGGTCGAACAAGGGAACCGTGGTTTACTAAAGCAGTTGAAACACTTGTCAAGAGGAAGAAGGAGGCTTATGTAAAGATGAGACATGAAGGTTCAATTAGGGCGCTAGGAAGGACCTAAAGAGAGAGCTAAGAAGAGCCAGGAGGGGACATGAGAAGTCTTTGGCAGGTAGGATCAAGGATAACCCTAAAGCTTTCTATAGATATGTCAGGAATAAAAGAATGACTAGGGTAAGAGTAGGGCCAGTCAAGGACAGTAGCAGGATGTTGTGCGTGGAGTCCGAGGAGATAGGAGAAGTGCTAAATGAATATTTTTCGTCAGTATTCACACAGGAAAAAGATAATGGTGTCGAGGAGAATACTGAGATTCAGGCTACTAGACTAGAAGGGCTTGAGATTCATAAGGAGGAGGTGTTAGCAATTCTGGAAAGTGTGAAAATAGATAAGTCCCCTGGGCCGGATGGGATTTCTCCTAGGATTCCTGGGAAGCTAGGGAGGAGATTGCTGAGCCTTTGGCTTTGATCTTTAAATCATCTTTGTCTACAGGAATAGTGCCAGAAGACTGGAGGATAGCAAATGTTGTCCCCTTGTTCAAGAAGGGAAGTAGAGACAACCCCGGTAACTATAGACCAGTGAGCCTTACTTCTGTTGTGGGCAAAATCTTGGAAAGGTTTATAAGAGATAGGATGTATAATCATCTGGAAAGGAATAATTTGATTAGAGATAGTCAACACGGTTTTGTGAAGTGTAGGTCGTGCCTCACAAACCTTATTGAGTTCTTTGAGAAGATGACCAAACAGGTGGATGAGGGTAAAGCAGTTGATATTGTGTATATGGATTTCAGTAAAGCATTTGATAAAGTTCCTCATCGTAGGCTACTGCAGAAAATACCTGAAAGGCATGGGATTCAGGGAGATTTAGCAGTTTGGATCAGAAATTGGCGAGCTGGAAGAAGACAAAGGGTGGTGGTTGATGGGAAATATTCAGACTAGAGTCCAGTTACTAGTGGTGCACCACAAGGATCTGTTTTGCGGCCACTGTTTGTCATTTTTATAAATGACCTGGAGGAGGGCGTAGAAGGATGGGTGAGTAAATTTGCAGATGACATTAAAGTCGGTGGAGTTGTGGACAGTGCGGAAGGATGTTACAAGTTACAGAGGGACATAGATAAGCTGCAGCGCTGAGCTGAGAGGTGGCAAATGGAGTTTAATGCAGAAAAGTGTGAGGTGATTCATTTTGGAAGGAATAACAGGAAGTCAGAGTACTGGGCTAATGGTAAGATTCTTGGCAGTGTGGATGAGCAGAGAGATCTCGATGTCCATGTACATAGATCCCTGAAAGTTGCCACCTAGGTTGAGAGGATTGTTAAGAATGCGCATGGTGTATTTGCTTTTATTGGTAGAGGGATTGAGTTTCGGAGCCATGAGGTCATGTTGCAGCTGTACAAAACTCTGGTGCGGCCGCATTTGGAGTATTGCGTGCAATTCTGGTCGCCGCATTATAGGAAGGATGTGGAAGCATTGGAAAGGGTGCAGAGGAGATTTACCAGAATGTTGCCTGGTATGGAGGGAAGATCTTATGAGGAAAGGCTGAGTGTGTAAGGAGTTGATAGCACACATATTAGAGCAGCCCTGTTGCATCTTAGTGTAAGTTAGTGTTAGACATTTATTTCCAACTATATTCATCTGAGATATTTTAGTTATTCGTTAGTGTTGTGTTAATAATAAATTAAATAACTTTGTTTATAAAACAAAGTCGAATATTCTTTGTTCACACAGCAGTATCAAGATTCCACATCAGCTCAATCAAAGAACATCACACATCGGAGAGTTAGTCCCTTCCTGTTCCTATGGGAGACATGTCTGACTTCTGTTTTTTACCTGTCATAATACCCCAGCTAATACCAGGACCTTGGTATGTGGAGTACTGTGGGTAGTTATAAATTTTTCAAATTTACTTCAGTGCATTGAAAGCTGGTAACAGAGAGAGACAATTGAGTTGTGTCATGAATCTGCCTGGAGACAGCATAGACAGGATTCAAAGGGCCTCAATTGGTATGTGTCTCCCCCGTAAAGAGTTTGGAACGGCAGTTGAGATAATAATGAAGTGTGAGTACTTTATGGAGGAGAAACAGATTAGAGATGACTGGGAACGTTCCTGAGGTATAAACAAATCATTGTGGATGCTGGAATCTGAAATAAAAGTAGAAAATACTGGACAATCTCAGCAGGTCTGACAGCACCTGTGGAGAGAGAACAGAGATAATTTTTTGAGTGTGGATGACTCTTTGTCAAAGGTATAATTGTGTAGAATAGTATAGAACAAAGGTGTAATTGACCAGTCCCTGAGAAGGAAGGGAGGCAGTTGCCATCTAGCAGTCTCAGAAAGCAAACAGGCCAGTTCCAGCCACTAAGCCTGAAGTCCAGGTTCACAGCAAACAGGTTTCTAAGTCTTCAACTCAAGGCACTGCAGAAAATCTTCATAACAATAGTTTTAAAATACCCTTTCTGGACCAGGAAGAAGACCATTCCCAGATTTGAGTATCATCTCAATAGTGTGTGGTAACTATAGCTGGTTTATCCAATTTGGATGTTGATTGGGGAAATCTTACAGAGTTCAGAGAGCATAAATATGTTGTGTAACATGGGGTCTAGTAAACAGTGCGTCTAGTAATTCATACATCTTGATTGCATTGGAGTAGAGTCGTCCTGATTGAGTGTATTTGTTTTTCCTTTACTTTATTAAATAGTCTTTAATAATTGTTGCACGATGACTGGGCTGTTTATTCTCCCTGGGGTTTCACTTGTCTCCTCATACTAAAACAAAACAAAATTATACACCCCCACGAACCGATGTTCCAAATTGTGACACACTCGCAAGTAGCATCAGCCTGCTTTGTGAAAGAGGGGGGGAAAAAACAGGGAGAGGTGGAAGTAGAAGACAAGAATCACAAATATATATAAAGAAGAAGGTGGAAAGAAAGATAGAGAGTAGAAACACACAAAATAAGACATGGACAGTGAGAACAGGTGGGAGACAGTTAGTTCGACAAAGCAGCCAAAGAGGCCAATCGTGGGTGAAAAGCGACAGAAGATGGGGCGTGTTAAAACAGTTAATCGGAATACTGATCAGGCCCCGAAGGGAAAATTGTGTATCAGATGATTGTAAAACATGTTGGGGGATGAACTGCTGAATAGCAGTTGCTTTCTCAGTATATTGAAGGTTAAAGGCTAACTGTGTGTATGTTATCTCTCTGGCTTGTGCCCAATATTTACTGTGGTGCACCGCAGACCTATCTCACTGGCAGGCATTGACATTACTGTTGAATTCTGTGGCATTTGTGGGCAGGTGTAAAATGTCAAAGAAAGTGGGCCAGCCCGCTGAGATATTATTTCCATTTGAAAAACAGGGTCAAATATTTTGCTTCAAAATAAAATGTGAAGGACATATGGATGACCTGTATTGGCAAACACATGAATTCATGCATATAATGATCAGTGTTCTGATAATCTGGTAATATTTTAACTCCAAACATAAACAGTTTACGACAGTCCAAAATAAACAAGTACACTGGTGGCTAGGAATTATTTTTGTTGCTTCCATTTGTACCATTAATGATCATATTATTTAAATTATTTAATTGAACAATTTGCTCCTGGAAATTGGCTGAAGAGGCTGTTTAACCCAATCAGTTTTGTTGCATGTTTTCAGATTTATTTCAGGTTGTATATTTTGGAAGTGCTCTGTGCAGAAGAATATGCCACAAAGCCTCCAGATTTCAAAATGCTTTTTGTCCTCACTGTTAAGTAGTCACATAGGAGATGTGAGAGCAGAGCAAAGGCTTTGACATGCTGAATAAGTTTAAATTAGAGGAGCAAGAGAGATTGTATTCTTTTCATGACCATCGCAGTACTCATTTCATTTTAATATGGTACTGTTCAGATATAATAATGCATAATATTTATTTTTAGACTGCTTAAGAAGTTTCTTTTGTAGCAGTTGTTAGTAAAGCACTATTACTTTGTTAGTGGTCGCTGCCTCACAATTAGAGTCGTCTTCAACTACGCTGCTCTGAAATGTAAACATTACACAATATATTGGTGAAGCGTTGACAAAAATGCAAAAATGGAGATTAGATTTTTCCATGTGGGAAGGTATTTAGAAATGATTAATGGTGATTATTTATTATAGTCATACTGGCAGCAATAACCCAATTAATCCAATATCAGAGTATACTGATTTACTGACGTAACAACTAGAAATTGATCCTTATTAGTTACACTGGTTTCATTTCAGTGGGTGTCAAAGAGCAAACGGGAGTTAAAAAGAGCCAATGAGGAAGGCATTCTGTATGGAAACCAAATTGAAACTTTGATTCAAATATAATTTAAAACGATGAATGTTATTGAATTTTTGATGCAACAAATCCATATTGAAAACAATCATGTTAACAAAGTATGCTTTATCGCTGAACATCTCGAGCAGCACAATGCAGCTCAAAGGGATAGGGCGAGGCTTATTGTTCAAGATTGTCATTACCTGACACTTAAAAGGCACAAGTGTTAACTGCCACTTGTCAGATTTTGTGAGGATCACGAAGAATCCAGCACGAGTTTGTAGAATTGAAAACAAATAACTTTATTTACAATTACATATATACAACAGCAGTACTCCACTTCTGCTCTCTCCTCTAGCTGGTAGCTCTATTTATGCAGGTGACTGCGGATTTCTCAACCCTCCTCATTGGGGGAACTCATACTCACTAAGGGTTGTGGGATTGCCAATAGTCTCCAGCCAATAATAATCAGGCAGGTTATAACATCAGCCTAAGCTATTACCCATGTTCTGGTATAGGTCAACATGGACTGTTTTCTTCTTGGCTTATTTCTCCCAGTTTACTTGGGGTTACCACAATTTTGGTTGATTGCTTTTCTCCATCTCTTCCTGTCAGTTACCCATTCCTTTCCCAGTCCCACTGTGTTTAAGTCTCTTGTGAACGCATCTTCCCATCTGATCTTGTGTCTTCCTCTTACCCTTCTTCTTGACAGTCCCATTTCCATCACTTCACTCACCTCACCATATTTCCTCTCTCTCTCTGCAATAGATGACCATTTTAGTCTCTTCTCAGCTACTTTCTTCAGTGCTCCCATAACCTTCACTGAGCCCCACATATAATGGTGTTGATTTTGTCCTTTCTCATTACTACACTGTTCGTCAATGCATTGCAAAAGATCTGGGGCGCGATTCTCCGACCCCCCACCGGGTCGGAGAATCGCCGGGGGCCGGCGTGAATCTCGCCCCGCCGTGTCCCGAATTCTCCGCCACCGGAGATTCGGAGGGGGTGGGAATCGTGCCGCGCCGGTCGGTGGAAATCCCCCAGCGATTCTCCGGTCCGCGATGGGCCGAAGTCCCGCCGCTGTCAACCCACGCCAGCCAGTGTGGATTGAACCACCTTTCGAACGGCGGGACAAGGTGGCGTGGGCAGGCTCCTGGGTCCTGGGGGGGGTGCGCGGGGATGATCTGGCCCCGGGGGGTGTCCCCACGGTGGCCTGGCCCGCGATTGGGGCCCACCGATCTGCGGGCGGGCCTGTGCCGTGGGGGCACTCTTTTACTTCCGCCTTCGCCATGGTCTCCACTATGGCGGAGGCGGAAGAGACCCCCTCCACTGCGCATGCGCGGGGATGCCATGAGCGGTCGCTGACGCTCCCGCGCATGCGCTGCATGGCAAAGTCATTTCCGCGCCAGCTGGTGGGGCACCAAAGGCCTTTCCCGCCAGCTGGCGGGGCGGAAATCAGTCCGGCGTGGGCCTAGCCCCTCAAGGTGAAGGCTCGGCCCCCCAAGATGCGGAGAATTCCACACCTTTGGGGCGGCGCAATGCCGGACTGATTCGCGCCGTTTTTGGCGCCGGTCGGCGGACATCGTGCCGATTCTGGAGAATCCCGCCCCTGAATACTGGATTTGTCAGAAAATGGCCCATAGATAACAAAGAGAGGAAAGACACTGATGAAGTAGTCATGAATGATTGGCTGAAAAATCCTCAATGTCCAACATTCACTACGTTATGCCAAGAGTTTGATCAGAATATGTTGCTTAATGGCATGACTGATGATTCCATCCATCCCTTGATTTTGAGAAGGGTGACAGGATGGTAATTTATCAGGTTAGATTTAACCAGTTTTAATGGATCAGACATATGTGGACAATCTTCCATGTTTTTGCATCGACGCCTGTGTCATAGTTTTAATGGATATGATTGACTGGTTGACAGGCTATTTATTTTCTCAGGAACATAGGGCATAGGAGCAGGTATATGTTAAGTAGCCCCTCAAGCCTGCTCTTCTAACTCATCTGCTTGGCTTCTTCATCTTGACTCGGACAAATAATATCTATTCCTGAACTGGTTCCTCGAGATGGTCAATATTTCAACTATTAATAACTTCAACAGAGGTTTTTCACAGCTGGATTGGCTCTGTTGGCCAGGAGCATGGCCTTGGAAATGTAAAGGACCATTGTACAATTTGTGCGTATTTGATCTCTGCAGTCACATGGGCTTTAGCACATCTTTAGGGATAGCGAGGTTGCTGCTGTTCTGAGGGCAAAAATTTCCTTTCATGTGAGCCATAGCCAGTCATACCTTCAGTCAGTTTAAAGCCATTGACAAAAATATAGAGTGAGGTCTTAACCCCCTGCCACAATGCACTACAGTCAACTTGCCCCCATACTTCCATAGTTTCCTTTGTTTAGGTTAAATATCCTAGTTTCAGATTTAACTGTAGTTTGGAAGTTGTCAATGTCTGCAGCCTTTAATGTGTCCAGTGCACTCATGTGTTTCTTACTGAAATTAATCAGAATTAGCTGAACACTTGCATCTCTGATGGCTCTGGATCTCTGATTCAGAAGCTTGAACTTGTATCTGTTCTTCAAGTGCAACCTCACACATTGAAAGTTAGTAGAATATTGCACAATGGGAGACAACAGTGGCATAACCAAATTTGAATTCAATCAACATTTATATACGTAACTGGCTATTTCCCCTCTCCCTATCCCAGGAATACTGAGGATAAATGTAGCATCTCACTGCTTATGTGGTTTAAATTTGTTGTATGCTGGTTAGTCTAGCTCCAGAATGATTACTGAAACATTGGTATGTTTAAACAACAGTTGGGTTATTTTATTCAACTGAACTTGAATGAGCTACTATTTACATCGTCCCACACATTAACCCTTACAACTCTAATACTACACCAGTCAATTAACACCAAACATCAGTAACTGATCTGGGACCTTCTTTTATTTTTAATTTAAAGTGCTTGATTATTTTATTTCCAATTAAGGGGCAATTTAGCGTGGCTCTCTACGCTAAATCCACTATCCGGCACATCTTTGGGTTGTGGGGGTGAGACCCACAGAGACACGGGGAGAATGTGCAGACTCTACACGGACAGTGACCCGGGGCCAAGATCGAACCCAGGTCCTCGGCACCATGAGGCAGCAGTGTTAACTACTGCGCCACCGTCTCGCCGATCTGGAACCTTCTGCGTCTGTGCAGCTGAACAGCTCATGCATAGTTATCTAATCATGAACCAGAAATGTATTCAACAGCAAAACAAGAATTTTGCTCAAAATATTAAATTCTTCTGTTGGCAGCCATTTTCCTACTGTTGGTGTAATTCTTTTCAGTAACAATTTTCAAACTGTTCCTTCAATTTTGTGGGAATGGTGTCTATTCTTAAAAGTTACACATTGCATTGCAGGTTACAGGAGGTGGTACATGTGATATTCAGCGGGATAAATCAACTTTAACCACAACTACAAGTAAAGCAATCTATCTCGCACAGTAGGTTTCTGAAAGCCATCGCAATATCAATCAGATGGTTTGCGGTTAGGCATGCTATTACATAGCTGAACTTGCTTGTCACATAATCTGTACATTACATGAAAAATGTGCTTCTATCAGAAATTAAATGCTCCTGGAATAAACAATTGTACATGGATTATGTGGATCTTATAGTGAGCAGAATTGCTCATAATTATTAGAGTTGATGTCCGCATGGGAACTAGTAAGTGAGTTACATATTTGAGAATTTTACTGGTAACCTTGCCCCAATGGATAAACCCATTGTTGTACCAATTGCACATCTAGATATATCTGTGACAGGAGTTTTAAATGGAACCAGTTGTCTCATCTCACTAGGTATCCCACAGTATAAGACTGATTGAACTGATAGGGATTTAAACTGTATTCTCTCAATCATCTGAAGCTAAGGTAAAACTGTGGGGTCTGAATACTCTCCGCTTCTGCCTTGAATGGAAGTCCAAAGAGTCCCCACCCACAATCACCCTCCTCCACTTGTCTGAAAGTGTTCTGTCATGAAACAATTTTTCCTTTAACTTGTCTCACTTCCTTCAAATAAAAGATAAACCTGTGAGTATCCACATGGGCTCTAGTTATGCCTGTCTTTTTGTGGGGTATGTGGATTCTTTGCTCCAGTCTAACTCAGCCCCCCCCCGCACAAGCTATTTTTCGGTATAAAGATTAAATATATCAGCGCTGCTTCGTGCTCTTGTCTGGAATTGGAAAAGTTAATACATTTTGCTTCCCATTTCCATCCTATTCTCATCTAGACATAGCCCATCTCTGCAACTTCCCTTCCCTGACTTCTCTGTTTCCATTGCTGGTGACAGATTGTCCACCAATATTCATAAAAAACAATGACTCACAGAGATATCCCGACTACAGCGCCTCACATTCTGCTTCCTTTAAGGACTCCAATCTATTCTCCAAGTTTCTCCTCCTCCGATGCATCTGTGCTGATAATGCCACCTTCCTCAACGGCACTTCTAATATGTCTTCCTTTTTCCTCAATCATGGATTCCCTTCTGCACTGTGGTTGACTGTGCCTTCAACCTCATCCGATCCATTTCCCACAGTTTTGCCCTAATGCCTTTCTCTTCCTCCCAGAACAATGATAGGATTCCTCATTTCCTTACTTTACACCCCAACCGCCTCTATATTCAAAGGATAATTCTCTGTCACTTCCTCCAACTCTAGCATGATGCCACCACCAAACGCATCTTATTCCCCACTTCATCTGTCAGTATTCCTTAGGGACTGTACCCAATGTGACAATCTGGTCCATTCCTCTATCACCAGATGGAATTCAATCTGGATAAGTGTGCAGTGATGCACTTGAGCAGGACAAACAAGGCAAGGAAATACATGAAAAAAATGACTGAACCCTGGGAAGCACCAATGCTTGCCTTCATTGGCCGGGGCATTGAGTATAAGAATTGGCAAGTCATGTTGCAGCTGTATAGAACCTTAGTTAGGCCACACTTGGAGTATAGTGTTCAATTCTGGTCTCCAAACTACCAGAAGGATGTGGAGGCTTTAGAGAGGGTGCAGAAGAGATTTACCAGAATGTTGCCTGGTATGGAGGGCATTAGCTATGAGGAGCGGTTGAATAAACTCGGTTTGTTCTCACTGGAACGAAGGAGGTTGAGGGGAGACCTGATAGAGGTATACAAAATTATGAGGGGCATAGACAGAGTGGATAGTCAGAGGCTTTTCCCCAGGGTAGAGGGGTCAATTACTAGGGGGCATAGGTTTAAGGTGAGAGGGGCAAGGTTTAGAGTAGATGTACGAGGCAAGTTTTTTACGCAGAGGGTAGTGGGTGCCTGGAACTCGCTACCGGAGGAGGTGGTGGAAGCAGGGACGATAGTGACATTTAAGGGGCATCTAGACAAATACATGAATAGGATGGGAATAGAGGGATACGGACCCAGGAAGTGTAGAAGATTGTAGTTTAGTCGGGCAGCATGGTCGGCACGGGCTTGGAGGGCCGAAGGGCCTGTTCCTGTGCTGTACATTTCTTTGTTCTTTGTTCTTGTTCTTTGATCAGAGGGACCTTGGCGTGCATGTACCCTGGTTCCTTAAGGTAGCAGGTAGGCCCAATGGTTAGGAAGCCATATTGTATACTTGCCTTTATTTGCCGTGGCATAAAGTTTAAGAGCAGGGATCTTATGCTGGAACTGTATAAAATGTTGATTCAGCCACAGCTAGAGTATTGTGTACAGTTCTGGAATCCAGATGTGATAGCACTTGATTGGGTGCAGAAGAGATTTACCAGGATGTTGCCTGGGCTGGTAAGTTCTAGTTATGAAGAGAGATTGGATAGACTGGGGTTGTTTTCCTTGGAGCAGAGCAGACTGAGGGGGGACATGATTGAGATGAGTAAGATTATGAGGGGCATAGGTAGAGTAGACAGGAAGGAACTTTTCCCCTTGGTGGAGGGATCAATGACCACAGGGCATGGATTTGAGGTAGGGGGCAGAAGATCTAGAGGGGATGTGAGGAAAATCTTTTTCACCCAGAGGGTGGTCGGAGTCTGAAACTCACTGCCTGAGAGGGTGGTGGAGGCAGAGACCCTCATAACATTGAAGAAGCATTTAGATGTGCACTTGCGATGCCAAGGCATGCAAGGCTATGGGGCACGTGGTGGAAAATGGGATTAGAATAGTTGAGTGGTTGTATTTGACCAGTTCAAACATGATGGGCTGAAGGGTCTTTGCTGTGCTGCCAACCTCTATGATTCTATGACCCCAGCACATGGGGAGTGTAACATCCCCATTCCTTACCACTAAATGCCCCAAACACTCCTACCAGACGAAGCAGTGATTTACTTGCACTTCGTTCAATTCAGTCGACTGAATCTGCTGCTCACAATGTGGTTTCTTCTACATTGGGGAGACTAAACGCAGGCTGGGTGACCACTTTGCGGAACATCTTCACTCAGTCCACAAGCATGACCCCAACCTTCCTGTGATTTTACATTTCAATTCGCCATCTTGCTCTCATGGTCACACTTCTGTCCTCTGCCTGCGACAATGTTCCATGAAGCCCACACAAGCTGGAGGAACAGCACCTCATCTTCAAATTAGGCACTTTATCGCCTTCTGGACTCAACATTGAGCTCATCAATTTCAGGCTATGCATGCTGTCCTCCAATTTTGATTTGCATCTGCCCAAAAGTGCCAGTCTATATCTTGTTCTCATGTTTTTGCTCTGAGACAGCGTTAACCCCCTTTCTGGTTGGGGGTAGTTGGATCAGGTTAAGGAATAGTCAGGTGAGTTTGGAAGGGAATTAGGGTGTCAGGTAAGAGTTGTATGGTAGGGGCTGGTCAGGTAGAGGGTAGTTGGGTGGTCTGGCTAGTCAGGTCAGGTCAGGGGGGTCTGGTGGTGGGGGCTATTCAAGCTGGGTTGGGGCAAGTCAGGTGGTTTGTGCAGTCAAGCTAGGGGAGCTGTGGGTGTCAGGGGAATATTTGTTGGTCCAGAGGGTTCATCTGGGGATCAGGGGCATTTGGTGGGACAATCGGTAATCAGTGTGAATGATTGAGGTTTTAGTTGTATAATTGCTCAGGTGGTAGACTAAGTTTTTTTCCTGGGTAACTACCCAGGTAAGTAAATCAGAAATGCCCAAAGTCTCCGACTTTAATTCAGAGTTGGATACTTTCTCAGCGGGTCACGGATATAGGGGAATGGTCCAGCTGGAGTTCAAACTTCCCAGGTAGATCACAGGGTATCATTGCATTGGGACTTCAGAAGAGACCCGCAGCTCATCTTTTGGTGGTATATCTGGCCTCCAACTCTCCAGAGATTGGAAGATCTGAGCCATTGCATTTCCCACTTGTTTCCCTTCTTGTTCTTTCTGAGAAAAAGTGGCAGTGAAAGCCTGATTATGGAAATTTTATGATAGGGACCTACTCTCACTAAGACTGCAGTATAAACGGCTCCAATCTAATTTATTTAAGATCCTAAAGATAAAAAGATTAATGACTTTCATTTTATCCGTCCAAACTAAATTTAAATGCAGTTCCGGAGATGAAATCATGCTGTTTGCATGCGATCAGCTGTTTGTTTTATATACATGATTGTTTATGTGCATATGTGTTTGGTTGAGCTCGCCTGTGATTGAGGTTTACTTATTGCATATGATTTACAATTAATAATGGTGGAGTGAAAGCATTGCATTGGTGAAGCTATGGGTTTCAATGTATTTCATTG
Source organism: Scyliorhinus torazame (assembly GCF_047496885.1). Classification (NCBI taxonomy): domain Eukaryota; kingdom Metazoa; phylum Chordata; class Chondrichthyes; order Carcharhiniformes; family Scyliorhinidae; genus Scyliorhinus; species Scyliorhinus torazame. The sequence continues at coordinate 91,033,082 of NC_092714.1, read as the reverse complement.
TTTATTGCAGACTGCCTGCTGCTTTCACCCCAGTGAAGATGCAGGAAAACAAACCACACATTAAATTATTTGTCACAGCTAACCCACATGATATGATTTACATAATTTTCCACTAGTTGCAATTCCATTAAGCTGACACTATAATAACTTAGGAAATCAAGTGGAAATTCAATTCAAAAACTGTAGACTTGTAACAGAAATAATCTCATTCCATCACAATGATAGAAATTATAATTATGTATCCACTGAAGATGCATTAAACATTAAATTATCAATAAACTTAATTATAGTGATTGGATACGTGTCTTTCATGTTGCATATTCCAGGCTACACTTGGGTGAGCCAAAAGTAGCTTTATTGGGAAACTCTGCTCTCTGTAACATTGAGAGAAAAGTAACAATTTCCTTATCCTGGACTAAAGGTTCCTAAATGTGCTCGGGCACTTTCCTGAAAATTTGATCATGTGTTAATTGATCACATGATTGGTGTCATGCCAGTTGATCACAGTTTGCAAACATTATTGTTTACGTTATAAAGGTTGGGTCCCTTGCAGTTGACCAGTTGTGACCATGGCCATTGGCAGAGTGGGGTCTGCCCTTTGATTGAAGCTGGATAATGGATGTGTGTGTGTGTGGGGTGGGTGGGGTGAGTTTGGTTGACTGCCTAATTTGACTCATAAAAATACTGAAATGGTGAACATTCACAACAAGTTGGAAGACTGTAATAGTTCCCAAATAACTACATAACCAATATAAAGAAACATAGGGCACGATTTAGCAGAAAAAACAAGAGCACGTTTGAACAAGTTTCTTTTCCTTTGGCCTCAGCAAGGAACACCCTGCCAAGGCTGTACTTACCTACAAGCTTCTCTTTGTGGGGTTTGCACATTCTGCTCGTGTCTGCGTGGGTTTCACCCCCACAGCCCAAAGATGTGCAGGTTAGGTGGATTGGCCACATTAAATTGCCCCTTAATCGGAAAAAAAATAATTGGGTACTCTCAATTTAATTTTTTTAAGTCCCTTCGACCACCTGTGCTGAATTCTAAACTGTTCCCAATCCTCAGGTCTGCAGTTTTTTTCTGGCAATTTGTATACCTCTTCCTTGGATTTAATGCTATCTCTAATTTCCCTTTAAAACCATGGTTCGGCCACCTTTCCAGTTTTATTTTTGCACCAGACAGGAATGAACAATTGTTGCAGTTCACCCATGCACGCTTTGAATAGTTGCCATTGTTTTTCCGTCACCACCCCATTAAGTCACTTTCCCCAAGCCATCATAAGACCATAAGACATAGGAGCAGAATTAGACCACTCGGCCCATTGGGTTTTCTCGCTGATATTTTTGTCATTCACATTCTCCTGCCTTCTCCCCATAACCCCTGATCCCCTTATTAATCAAGAACCTATCTATCTCTGTCTTAAAGACACTCAGTGATTTGGCCTCCACAGCCTTCTGCGGCAAAGAGTTCCACAGATTCTCCACCCTCTGGCTGAAGAAATTCCTCCTCACAGCCAAATCGTGCCTCATACCATCAAACATACATAGAAACATATATCGAAAATAGAAGCAAGAAGAGGCCATTCGGCCCTTCGGCTCTTCGAGCCTGCTCCACCATTCATTGTGATCGTGGCTGATCATCAAGTTCAATACCCTGATCCTGCCTTCCCCCCATATCCCCTGATCCTTTTAGTCCCAAGAGCCATATCGAATTTCTTCTTGAAATTACACAATGTTTTGGCGTCAACTACTTTCTGTGGTAGGGAATTCCAGGGATTTAACTCTCTCTGGGTGAAGAAATTTCTCCTTACTTCAGTCCTAAAAGGTTTACCCCTTATCCTCAAACTATGACCACTAGTTCTGGGCTCCCCCACCATTGGGAACATTCTTTCTGAATCTACCCTGTCTAGTCCTGTTAGACTTTTGTCAGTTTCTATGAGATCCCCTCTCACTCTTCTAAGCTCCCATGGGTATAATCCTAACCAACTTAGTCTCTCCTCATCTGAGAGTCCCATCATCCCAGGAATCAGCCTGGTAAACCTTTGCTGCACTACCTCCCTAGCAAGAACATCCTTCCTCAGATAAGGACACCAAAACTGCACACTCCAGGTGTGGCCTCGCCAATGCCCTATCCAGTTGCAGTAAACATCTCTATTCCTCTACTCAAATCCTCTCGCTGTAGACACATAGACAAAATAGGAGCAGGAAAGGAGGCCATTCAGCCCTTCAAGCCCACTCCGCCTTTCATTATGATCATGGCTGATCATCCAACTCAATAGCCTAATCCCGTTTTTCCCCATATCCTTTGATCCCTTTCTCCCTAAGTGCTATATCTAACTGCTTCTGTAAACCATACAATGTTTTCGACTCAACTACTTCCTATGGTAACAAATTCCACAGGCTCACCACACTCTCGGTGAAGAAATGTCTCCTCATCTCTGACCTAAATGGCCTACCTCGTATCCTCAGACTGTGCCCCCTGATTCTGGACACACCCACCATCGGGAACATCCTTCTTACATCTACCCTGTCCAGTCCTGATAGAATCTTATAGGTTCTATGAGATCCCCCCTCATTCTTCTGAACTCCAGCGATTACAACCCTAACTGATTCAATCTCTCCTCGTACGTCAGTCCTGCAATTCCACAAATCAGTCTGGTAAACATTTACTGCACTCCCTCAAGCTAGAACATCCTTCCTCAGATAAGGAAACCAAAACTGCACAAAATATTCCAGGTGTGGCCTCACCAAGGCGCTGTATAATTGCAGCAAGACATCCCTGTTCCTGTACTCAAATCCTCTTACAGTGAAGGCCAGCATACCATTTGCCTTCTTTCCCAGTGACTGATTTACGAGGACACCCAGGTCTCGTTGTACGTTCCCCTCTCCTAATTTAAGGCCATTCAGATAATAGGCTGTCTTCTTGTTTTTGCTACCAAAGTAGATAACCAAATTATACTGCATCTGCTGTTCATTTGTCCATTCACTCAACTTGTCCAAATCATACGGAAGGATCTCTGCATCCTCCTCTCAGCTCACCCTACCACCTAACTTGGTATCAAGTGCAAATTTGCAGATATGACATTTTGATCCCTCATCTAAATCATTCATATTGTCAATAGCTGGAGTCCTTGCACGGATCCCTGTGATACCCCACTAGTCACTTCCTGCCATTATGAAGGCCAACATACCTTTCACCTTCTTTACTGCCTGCTGTACCTGCACGCATACTTTCAGCAACTGATGCACGAGAACAATAAGGTCAAGCTGAGTATCAACCTCTCTCAATTTATACCCATTCAAATTATAATCTGCCTTCCTATTTTTGCTACCAAAGCAGATAACCTCACATTTATCCATATTATACTACATCTGCCATGACTGTGCCCACTCATTCAGCCTGTCCAAGTCCCTGAAGCATCTCTGAGTCCTCCTCATAGTTTCATAGTATGAGGGGCATAGACAGAGTGGATAGTCTGAGACTTTTTCCCAGGGTAGAGGGGTCAATTACTCGGGGGCATAGGTTTAAGGTGCGAGGGGCAAGGTTTAGAGGAGATGTACGAGGTAGGTTTTTTGAACAGAGGGTAGTGGGTGCCTGGAACCCGCTGCCAGACGAAGTGGTGGAAGCAGGGACGATAGTGACGTTTATGGGACATCTTGACAAATACATGAATAGGATGGGAATAGAGGGATACGGACCCTGGAAGTGTAGAAGATTTTAGTTTAGACGGGCCTGTTCCTGTGCTGTACTTTTCTTTGTTCTTTGTTCTTTCCTTTTTTAGATTCAGACCTAGAATATACCTGTTTGTTTTCGCTAAAAAATAGCATGGTGGAAAATCTACACTCTTGGGGATGTGAAAAAATCAAAATGATAGTCCTTAATACGGCATCAGCACATCTCCAATTGTTCAGCTCAGAGCTGTATTGCGGGAAGCCTGGGAGCAGCAAGGAAACCCATAGTCTCAACTGTAGTAAGTGCCTTATTTGAGTTGATCAGAAGCAGGAAGAAGATGGAGGGACTTTATGTCCCCACCAAAAAAGTCAGTCAATCCATTCAAATTATTATGCATTACTCTGTAATCAGACAATTTACTAATGGAGTGTGATTTATCACTTGCAAATTTAATGAAAGCAGTAATTACATACCAATGCCCTGTTGCAAGATTGCTTTGTTTGTGGTATCCATTTATCTCTCTGCAGTGATCAGTTACTTATTTCTCTTTAAGCACATTTAGAAGAGCTCTTTACCATCGGAAATCATCAGTAATGAGATGGAATGCTGGAGCAGCAATTACTTTGACTCAGGGTGGTCTTTAATCTTCAGTACTAAAGAAATGCTCACGTCTACCAGACGCTTTTTTCACCTTCATTGGGAATAAAGCCATAATTGTGGGAAAATAAAATGAATTTTCCAGAGATTATCAAAATAATATTTTATATTGTTGGAAGGATATTCCATGTGATATACGGAAATGATTTTTCACTCATTGCGAAACTTTGTTGCTCAACTATGGTTTGAGCTTGTGGAGCAATTGAACAGTTAGGAGCCGATTCTCTCCAAAAATGTCTAAGTTCGTCTGTGGCGGGTTTTTCAGAGAGTTTCCGGCTGGCTCTGCTGGCGAGTTCCCCACCGCTACTCAATGACGCTTTTTGGGGCCCTGGGGAGTTTCTCACCATTTTATGCCACTCTTCAAATTTTTTTCAGCACTGGGGAGCTGGACCCGATCGGGCTGCCATTTTGAAAGGGTGCCCGATCTCGAAGTGAGCTTGTGGATTGCGCACACCTCCCACACATGGGCAACATCACCACCCACACACATGGGCACTACCCCACACTTCCCAAGTGAAGACACCCCGCTATGGGAACCCCACTCTTCAGGCCCCCCCAAGCTCCCATACAGCACCTCCTCCCTTCCAGGACCCCCACCCAAGTTCCCAGAGGCCCCTACCTAACTGTCCTGCACTCTCCCATCCTTCAAACACCGCCATCCACATTTTATGGGCAAGGACCCCCTTGCCCCCGGCTCTTGGCAGTGCCACTCTGGCACTCAGACACCCTTGCACTGCCAACCTGGCACTCAGGCAGTGCTCCTGTTGGCTTGGCAGTGTCATATGGGCACCTTGGAAGTGTCAGGATGGCATTGCTAGGGTGCCCGTATTCTAGGGGGAGGGCCAGGGAGCCACCCTGGACTTATCCTGACCACCCTGGGGTCTCTGGTGGCCCGGAAGACCCCCCGGGTGCTGTTCTGCCTGGCCCCCATTTGTGTGGACCAGCACTGATTGGCCCCCAGCTGCAGCCTCCCTGTGAGGCCAGTGAATCATGGGAGGCCGGTGGATCCCATGCAGGTAGGTCGTAAGTAGGTTTATAACCTACTTCCGCGAGTGTCATTTGGAGTTTCCGACTCCGACGTCTCGCGGGGCGTCAAAGAATCTCGCGAGACACGGAGGCTGTCGGGAGGCTCGCTCGTAGGCTTTTCCGGCATTCACCAGCAGCGTTGCACTCCATCGAGAGCCCAATGCATCCGGAGATTCGCACCCTGAGGGTCTGATTTCAGATCCTGCTTTAAGTTTTATGGTTAGAGATAGCAAAGTACCTATATGGTGCATGACATTTTAGACTGATGAAAACCAGTGCGCCTATCCAAAAACACTTGCAGGACAACCTGGTGCAGTGTCACGGGAGTGTCTCTTTAAGAAATGTTTTTGTCTTATCACATGGCTTCAGTGATGTAATTGTGTGGGTGGAGCTGGGCTGTGGCTCTGTGAGTTATAACTTTCGCTTTGCGTTTGGAGCTGGTTTGTGGCTCTGTGGGTTTTACTTTCGCTTGGATTGGATTGGATTGGATTTGTTGATTGTCACGTGTACCGAGGTACAGTGAAAAGTATTTTTCTGCGAGCAGCTCAACAGATCATTAAGTACATGGGAAGAAAAGGGAAGAAAAGAAAATACATAATAGGGCAACACAACATAAACAATGTAACTACATGAGCACTGACATCGGATGAAGCATACAGGGTGTCGTGTTAATGAAGTCAGTCCATAAGAGGGTCATTTAGGAGTCTGATAACAGTGGGGAAGAAGCTGTTTTTGAGTCTGTTCGTGCGTGTTCTCAGACTTCTATATCTCCTGCCCGATGGAAGAAGTTGGAAGCGTGAGTAAGCCGGGTGGGAGGGATCTTTGATTATACTGCCCACTTTCCCCAGGCAGCGGGAGGTGTAGATGGAGTCAATGGATGGGAGGCAGGTTCGTGTGATGGACTGGGCGGTGTTCACGACTCTCTGAAGTTTCTTGCGGTCCTGGGCCAAGCAGTTGCCATACCAGGCTGTGATGCAGCCCGATAGGATGCTTTCTATGGTGCATCTGTAAAAGTTGGTAAAGGTTAATGTGGACTTGCCGAATTTCCTTAGTTTCCTGAGGAAGCATAGGCGCTGTTGTGCTTTCTTGGTGGTAGTGTCGACGTGGGTGGACCAGGACAGATTTTTGGAGATGTGCACCCCTAGGAATTTGAAACTGCTAACCATCTCCACCTCGGCCCTATTGATGCTGACAGGGGTGTGGACAGTACTTTGCTTCCTGAAGTCAATTACCAGCTCTTTAGTTTTGCTGGCATTGAGGGAGAGATTGTTGTCGCTACACCACTCCACTAGGTTCTCTATCTCCCTCCTGTATTCGGACTCATCGTTATTCGAGATCCGGCCCACTATGGTCGTATCGTCAGCAAACTTGTAGATGGAGTTGGAACCAAGTTTTGCCACGCAGTCGTGTGTGTACAGGGAGTAGAGTAGGGGGTTAAGTACGCAGCCTTGCGGGGCGCCGGTGTTGAGGACTATTGTGGAGGAGGTGTTGTTGTTCATTCTTACTGATTGTGGCCTGTTGGTCAGAAAATCGAGGATCCAGTTGCAGAGTGGGGAGCCAAGTCCTAGGTTTTGGAACTTTGATGTGAGCTTGGCTGGGATTATGGTGTTGAAGGCGGAGCTGTAGTCAATAAATAGGAGTCTAATGTAGGAGTCCTTGTTTTCGAGATGCTCTAGGGATGAGTGTAGGGCCAGGGAAATGGTGTCTGATGTGGACCGGTTGCAGCGGTATGCGAATTGCAGTGGATCAAGACGTTCTGGGAGTATGGAGGTGATGCGCTTCATGATCAACCTCTCGAAGCACTTCATTACGACTGAAGTCAGGGCCACTGATCGGTAGTCATTGAGGCAGGTTGCCTGGTTCTTCTTTGGTACCGGTATGATGGTGGTCTTCTTGAAGCAGGTGGGGACCTCAGAGTGGAGTAGGGACAGGTTAAAGATGTCCGTGATGCCAGCTGGTCCGCGCAGGCTCTGAGTGCACGACCGATTTTGGCCTTTGAGTTTGGACTGGTTTTGAACTGCACAGGTTGAAAGAAGTGTTTTTCTACCTTCATTTTAAAAGCTGTTTCCAGACTACTTGATAACTTAAAGGAGATAACTGCTTTCTGGAAGGAATTCAAACCTGCTGTTTGAGAAGGGGAACAGAGTATCACTAACAAGTTTTATACCAGTAAGAGTGCCGTGTGCTGGGCCACACCTTTGAAAAGGAGTTTCTGGTTTTACTTGGATTTTGTTCCTGAATTGGAGCAGTTAATGGGGGAATTAATTAATAGATTACTGTAGCTGTATGGGGTCTTTATGTTTGTAGTTGATAATAATTCTTACTGTGTGTGTTTATACAAATGTTAACTAAATTCGTAGAATAAAGCTTGTTTTTTGATTAAAAGCGTCCAAGAACTTTGTTGAATAACACCTGAAAGGCAGGCTCTTGTGCTCATCATAACCAAAATCAATAAACAGTTATAGGCCAGGTGAACTCCATAATATACTTTGGTGTTTTCTCAATCCTGATCTTTCATGGCAGTCATGACACCCTGGACTGAGAAACGCCTCCAATCTATAGCAAACCTATAGCTCTGCCCTGCCATTTCCAGGTGTGCATAAGGAATACATTAGAAGTGTTTGCTCTACCAAATGTGACCTTAGTCACCTGCTTAATTAAAGCAATAGTCTCAGTGATATGACTGATAATCCATGTTGGAAGGAGTTAGAGACATGAGGCAATAACTTCCTGGCTGGCCAGCGTAAGATTTGTGTGGTAGCCCAATGATGTGCTCGGGAATCCCACCTAAGCGTTTACCTAGCAATTGTCCAGAAGGGTTAACTTCCCCAGGACAATTGCACTGGGCTGGGAACCACATGACAAAGTGATTTGAATCACTCACTTCAGATGGTTCCCCAGTTTTACCTGATAGTTACTCTGAAAGAGTTGGAAAGAAAGAAAAGCACGTCTAACTTTAGCGTAACTATTGTAAACACCAAGACCAAGCTCTGCACGGGACACCCCCCAAACACCTGCCCTCCCAGAGGACCATCCACACCCCCACCCAACCAAGTAACATCCCCCACCACCTGACCCGACTCCCAATCGGACTGGCCTCGACCGCCCCCTGACCTGAACGATCGCCCCCTCCGAGTCTGAACTCAACCCGACTTGTCACTTGTGAAATGCCCACTCCCTTCACTTTATCATTGGTGGCCATGCCTCCATTGGTTCACGCTATGAAATCTCTAACTGAAGGTTACTCAGCTAGAAAGTATAATCCAATATTGTATTAATCTTTGATGGCTTCATTGTCGCTTTGCTGCACACATTTAAGACATGTAGTCATTTTTTTATTCATTCAAGAGATGTACGGCAGGGCAGCACGGTGGCGCAGTGGTTAGCACTGCTGTCTCACGACGCCAAGGTCCCAGGTTCGATACCGGCTCTGGGTCACTGTCCGTGTGAAGTTTGCACGTTCTCCCCGTGTTTGCGTGGGTTTCACCCCCACTGCCCAAAGATGTGCAGGGTAAGTGGATTGGCCACACTAAATTGCCCCTTAATTTGAAAAATTGAATTGGGCACTTAAAATTTTTTTAAAAAGAGATGTACGGCGGAATTCTCCATTGGTGAGACTAAGTGTTGACGCCCGGGCAGGACTCATGAACATCCAGGACAGCAAAACCGCACCTGGACCGATTCAGCGACAATTGACAGGTTGGCACCGATGCCATGTGGTACACAATAGATTCCAATGAGAAACGGTGCTGGATTCGCGATTGAGACTTGGTAGGCTGACAAGCTGCAGCTGCATATACACACTGCACTCCCCATACAAACTAATCCTGGCCAACAAAATGGCACTGGTTGCGCTGCAGCACGCCCATCCCGCTGATGGATCGGTTGGGGCTAGAGGGCACCTCAGGGGGGGGCGGCCTGGAAGGACACCCATACGACCTGTGGCCCCAAGTTCACAGTGGACAGTCAGCGGCGTGCGCAGCTGCATGGCTGCCTGGCAGGCTGCAGCAATGGTGTTCTGTGCCCGTTCACCCCGGCCCCACAACACACCTCCTGGCCACCCCCCACTACTCCCGAGGCCCTGGCAGAAGCCTCCCAGCCAGTGGCACAACTGTCAGCAAACTGTAGTGATGTTGGACACTTTCCCTACCCCCGCCCTCTCCCTCAGCACCGACGCGCCTGTTTCACGATTTTTAAAAGCACAAGTAAACCTCGCCATCAGGAGGCAGAGAATTGCGGAGGACCCGGAGAATACTGGGTCAAGCCCGCTGATGATATGCAAACGGTGTTTACTGTACATGTGTTCTGGAATGTATTGACTCCGCTGTTGAGGAACTGGAGAATTGCGATTTGTTGTGAAACCGGCGACGGCCACCATTCCGGCATCAAAACTGATTTTCTGCCCAATCACGTTTCCCAATTCCGGCATTGGCCTACGGGATATCCCGTTGGTGGGTTTCACTGTCCACGTCATCATCTATTGTCCATCACTAATTGCCCTTAAAAAAGTGGTGATGAAATGCTTTCTTGAGACACAGTCGATGTGATGTAGGTACACCCACGGTGCTTCGGAAGGGTGTTCTAGGATTTTGACCCAGCAACATTGAAGGAACGTTGATAAATTTCCAAGTCAGTATGTGCGGTGGTTTGGTGGAGAACTTTCCAAATGGTGGTGTTCCCTGAGACAGCATGGTAGCACAAGTGGCTAGCACTGTGGCTTCACAGCACCAGGGTCCCAGGTTCGATTCCCCATGGGGTCACTGTCTGGGCGGAGTCTGCACGTTCTCCCCATGTCTGCATGGGTTTCCTCCGGGTGCTCCAGTTTCCTCCCACAGTCCAAAGATGTGCAGGTTAAGTGGATGGGCCATGCTAAATTGCCCTTAGTGTCCAAAAAGGTGAGGAGGGGTTATTGGGTTACGGGGATAGGGTGGAAGTGAGGGTTTAATGTGGGTCGGTGCAGACTCGATGGGCTGAATGACCTCCTTCTGCACTGTATCTTCTATGTTCTAGGTCTGCTGCCCTTGTCCTTCTAAATGGGAGTGGTAATGTGTAAGGTGTGGTTTAGGAGCCTTGGTGAGTTTCTGCAGTGCAATGTAGATGGTGCACTGCTGCTACTATGCGTCGGTGCTGGATGGAGTGAGTATTTGTGAATGCAGTGCCAATCAAACAGGTTGCTTTGTCATGGATGATGTTGAGCTTCATGAGTGTTGTTGGAGCTGCACTCATACTCCTGACTCATGCCTTGTAGATTGTGGACAGGTTTTGCAGAGTTAGGAGGTGAGTTACTTGCTTCAGGATTGCTAGCAGGTGAAACAAATGGCAGTAAATGTTTTTTTGATGTGAGGATGAACACTGGCTGTTGTCCATAAAATTCAGACACGTAAGGGCCACGAAGAATCCAGCACGGGTTTTAAGGATACAAAGTAATAACATTTATTTACAATAACATATATATATATATATATAACAGCAGCAGCAACTTCCCTTGCTGCACACTCCTTCTTGCTGGTTCCAAACTGGCCAGCTTTATTTATACTTGGAGTTTACTAATGGTTTCTCCGCCCCACTCATTGGGAAGCTCATACTCCCACAGGATGTGGGATTGTCATTAGTCCCCAGCCACGCGTCCACAAGAGGATGCCGTCTTCCACGCTGAATTCTGACAGCTTGGAGGAAAATGCCCGCATCTCGCCTGGGAGCTGTCTATGCTGCCCACCATACAGGACTATGTGCCGAACCTTTGACAGGACTGGCTCCGTCTGGGTCCACTCACGGATCTGTCATGCCGTGACAGGCAAGGTGTCCATAAAATTTAGGGTTGCAACCACCTCACCGGTCGTGGGAGTCGACATGGGGCCGGTCGATAAAGGCAATCGGCTCAGTGCGTCGGCATTTGCTATCTGCGTTCCTGGTTTGTGCTCCAGAGAATACTCGTATGCAGCGAGCAACAAAGCCCAGCGCTGGATCCGTGCGGAAGCAATGGGCAGTATTGGCTTATCCTCTCGGAAAAGTCCCAACAGAGGCTTATGATCAGTCACGATAGTGAAATGGCGGCCATACACGTACTGGTGGAAGCGTTTCAACGCAAAAACCACTGCCAGGCCCTCCTTCTCGATCTGCGCGTACTTTTTCTCCGCTGCAGTCAATGTGCGGGAGGCGAAAGCTATCGGTCACTCGGCCCCGTTCTCCATCTTGTGGGACAGGACGGCCCCAATACCATACAGGGATGCATCACATGTGACGAGCAAAGGCTTTCCAGGATCATAGTGGGTTAGTAACCCAGACGACGACAATTGTTGCTTTACCCGCTGGAAAGCGGTTTCTTGCGGCTGACCCCAAACCCAGGTGTGATTTTTCTTTAGCAGAAGATGCAACGGGGCCAGCGTAGTTGCCAGATTGGGAGGAACTTCCCGTAATAGTTTACGAGACCGAGAAAAGAACGAAGATGCGAAGTGTCAGTCGGGGCGGGGGCCTGTTGAATCGCACGCACCTTTTCTGCGACGGGGTGCAAACCTTTGCGGTCCACCCGATAACCTAGGTAGACTACGTCCTTTGCCTGAAATACGCACTTTGTGCGACGTAAATGGACTCCAGCCTCCGAAAATCGTCTAAGGACACCCTCCAGATTTTCCAAATGTTCCTGCTCCGACGTCCCTGTAATCAAAACGTCATCTAAGTAGACAGCGACACGTGGTAAACCTCTCAAAATGCCCTCCATAACACGTTGAAAAATAGCGCAGGCAGAGGATACTCCAAAGGGCAACCGTGTATATTCATACAGGCCCCGGTGTGTATTAATTGTTACATTTGGTTGGGAGGCAAGGTCCAGCTCCAACTGTAGGTAGGCATGACGCATATCTAATTGTGTGAACGAGAGTCCGCCTGCAAGCTTCGTGTAGAGATCCTCTATGCGTGGCATTGGATATCGGCCGAGTCGGGAAGCCGTACTCACTGTAAGTTTATAGTCGCCACACAAGCGAACTGTGGCATCTGGCTTCATTAAAGGTACAATTGGTGCTGCCCAGTCAGCAAAACGGACGGGCCTGATAATACCCAAACTCTCCAAACGAGTGAGCTCCCCTTCTACCTTCTCGAGCAAGGCGTAAGGCACCGGGCGCGCCCGGAAATAACGCGGCGTGGCTCCTGGTTCGACTTGGATACGGGCTACGGCCCCTTTTATTTTCCCCAAACAGGGCTGGAAAATATTTGGGTATCGTCCTAGCACCTCAGTCAACCCTCCAGAAACTGTTTGGAGGATGTGCTGCCATTGCAACCGCAAATGGCGTAACCAGTCCCGACCCAACAGGCTGGGCCCCTGGCCGCGCACCACGATAAGTGGGAAACGCCCCTCCTGGCGTCCATAAACAATAGGGGTCATTGTAGTTCCTGCAATGTCCAGTGGATCCCCCGTGTAGGTGGCCAACCTGGCCTGTGAGTCGGTTAATGTAAGGGTCTGTATACCCTGCTTGATGCGGTCGAATGTCCTCTGGGCGATCACGGAGACCGCTGCGCCAGTATCCAACTCCATCTCAAGCGGGTGACCATTGACCCGTACTGTCACCTTAATGGGGGGCCACACGGGGAGCTGCCACACAATGCAGCTGCAGGCAGTCGTCCTCAGTCTCCACGTCCTCAGGAGTAGTCGCCACAGGTTCATCCACATGGATGGTACGGCCCCTGGGCTGGTCCCAGTTTTGGTCGGAACGACGGCACCTCTGGCGCCCCTAGGACCGGCGTCCGCGACGGGGTCGGCGCCTACAAGTCTGACACGGACATGGCTCCTCATCCATTGGTTCTGGAGAAGGCTCCCTTCGGGGAGGAATGTCTGACGGCCACTGGCGTCGGTCCGGACGTCGCCTCACCCAAGGTACCGCATGAGTGTGGGGGGGACATTTTCGGACGGAAGGGGTTGGGCCCCAAGGGGCTCAATGCACCTCCATTCCCTGTAGCTCCTGCACGCCTCGTTCTGCGCTCTCTCGGGACAATACTATTTGAATGGCCTGTTGAAAAGTCAATGTTGGCTCAGTTAACAACTTTCTCTGGGTGGCCTCATTGTTAATACCGCAAACCAAACGGTCGAGTAACATTTCTGACAAAGTCTCACCAGATGGCTACACTCTTCCTTACACCCTTCCAGAAGCTTCTGTGACCCTCAGCCAACGAGGTCTCAGGACAGGGATCGCAACACCCAATGATTGCAACTCTGCAGGACACCAAGGACCACCCCAGGGTCCATCTTCAGGTGCATTATCCGCACATAACCTTATCCCATATATGGCTGTGGCGGGAGATCTCGGTGCCAAAATGTCTGGCTTCATCTGGGCAATCAACAACAATCGATCCATTTGAATGGGACTGATTATCTTCTGATATCTTGTTTACAGGGCAGGCCCAGACTTGCAGCAGCTATCTGTGTCTGTCTACTGTATTTGAACTTGGCTGTTCGAATTCTGATCATGCCAGTCTGTGGTTCTGTAGTGATCTCTATATGTGCATGTACACAAGGGGTTAATGTGTAATCAGTAGCACCACTAGACCACTAGAGGGCTGGACCAACAGGGGTATAAAAGGCAACCACATTGGGTCTCTGGCTCCCTCGGGGGTGCACTGTTACCAGGGCAATAGCAGAGTAGTTCAGATGGCTAGTGGAGTTATGTATAGTTACCGTAGTTAGATCTTGTTAACCTGATCACTAGTATCAAAGTTAAAGTAAAGAACTCATGCAATTATTATAGTTACTCAATAAACCTTTTGTTATGACTGGACAAGTTTGAATCTTCTTCATCGAGATTCAGAAGACCTCATCACTCACTAACCAAGGTTTGAGTAGCACATGTTACCTACCACACAGGTAACAAAACAGTTCTGACTGCAGTTTAATTTAAAATATCCAATTCTTATTTAAAGTGTCCAATTCTGTATCAGAATTCAGGCAGTTCAGGCTTTTTTTTATCATAGAATTTACAGTGCAGAAGGAGGCCATTTGGCCCATCGAGTCTGCACCGGCTCTTGGAAAGAGCACCCTACCCAAGCCCATACCCACCACCCTATCCCCATAACCCAGTAACCCCACCCCAACACTAAGGGCAATTTTGGACACTAAGGGCAATTTTTTAGCATGGCCAATCCACCTAACCCGCACATCTTTGGACTGTGGGAGGAAACCGGAGCACCCGGAGGAAACCCACGCACACACGGGGAGAACGTGCAGACTCCGCACAGACAGCGACCCAAGCCGGGAATCGAACCTGGGACCCTGGAGCTGTGAAGCAACTGTGCTAACCACTATACTACCGTGCTGTTGGCCGTATTACCATATGGTACTCTGCACTATCACTATTTTGATTGATTGATTTGCTAGTGACTACTTTTTGTGATGTAAACCGCCTTCTGCCAATTGTGCTAAATCTTCCTCCCAATTGAGGGGCACAAGCTAAATAATTGATAAACTAAACAGTAGATTTTGAGATAAATTGACAGCATACAAAACCAATCATGTAATAGATTTTAAGATAGCGCTGAGAAATTGGAAAACCTAAGTGCCCATTTTTTGGATAAAACAATGGTGTGATTTTGGCACTTGCAGCGCCGAGAATGATCCCGCTATTAAACAGGACTCTGCTTCATTTCTGTGCCTCGGCAAGGATCGTCCCATCGAGGCCGCGCTTAGACTCATTTCCTGTGCAAACAAACTCTGTTCACCAGTGCAGGAAGAGATCGGGGCACCATTTGTAAATGAGACCATGATCGCTAGACTCACAGCAGCCTCCGGACCCTCCCAACATTCCAATTCACCAATTAGGGGGTCATCGACCCCTGCATCCCACCTCATAAGGGCAGGGCGCCCCTAGGCCCAATTTCTGGAACAGGCAAGATGCCACAGGTGACATCGGGGGTGCCAGTGTACCACTCTGCCCAGAGCCCGACCACCCAGGGGCCCCTGATCGGCTGGGAGACAGCCCAAAGTGCCAGTATGCCTGGTCCACATTTGTGAACACCTGTGCTAAATGGTACCCATTCGGAGTCTCCAAGGTGAGGCCATTCGATCCCGTAGTAAATCCGGCATAGAAATATTCAAGTAACTCTATCTGCTCACTTGAATATGCAAATCTGGTCCCAACTTCAATAGGCGGGATCCAGATTGGGTTGCTTCATGAGATCTTATTAGATCTCATGAGGTGTGACGAGGCAGGTGAATCTTGTGACAGGCCTTGTGCGATATTTACCGGCCTCGTTGCGCCCTGAATCAGGCACGGCGAGGTCGATAGATCGCACTCAATAAGGTTAGGTAGATTGATTTCACATCAAGTTCTCGTAATCTGAGTCTCCCTGAAATCCTAAATTACAACAGAAAGTGCTGGAAAAACTCATCAGTCTAGCAGCATCCGTGGAAAGAGAAATACACCAAGGGCGTGATCCAACGGCCATGCTGCGCTGGAAAAGCAGCTCACCGTGGCGCAGCATGGCCGCTGAAAGCCGGGAGAACCCCCCCCCCCCCCTCCCAGGATCTACCTGGCTCGCAACGCCTCGTGAAATTCAATGCCATCTCACGAGACATTATGATGTGAATCCCATCCACAATGGCTGGGATCACTTTTTAGCAAATCTGCCTATTAGAACGAGGCAGTAAGCCTCACTCTAATGTGTAGATTCCCAAGGAACCTGAGGCTTTGGGATTCAGCTCCTTCATCTCAGAGACCACAGAGCGCTGTTCAGAGTTGGTCCCACAAACGGGGACCAGATGGAATGGCACTCGTGGGGGTCTCTCACGGGATTGGAGGCCCCCACCTGCATGTCAGTTGGGCAGAGTGGTACCGTGGCAGTGCCACATGGGCACTGGCAATGCCAGCCTGGCATTGCCAAGGTTTGTAGGTAGCTCTGGCATGTGCACTGCCAGGTTGTCATTTTATTGGCATGCATGATCGGGCCAGGGTTGCCTGGTGGGGTGTTGGGGGGCAGGGGGGGGCATGACAACGGGTTCCTCATTCAGGCCTCTTATTCAACGTGAGTGGAAACACGTTCTTGAATAACCATGTGTTTCTCGGCACTGCGAGTGCCAGGAAACACGCGGCTAAAAGCGCTCGCTGGGGGTCTTGGTTCCTTTTTCGGAGAATAGTGCTCTTAAACTTTCCACTTAAATATGACCCTTCTTGGAAACCTGAAATCCTAGTTTTTAGAACTTCCATCTGAAATGGATGCTCAAGTGTTTTGGATGTACAAAAGAGGTTTTAACACCCCAATGTAAAATTTTCAATCAACTTGGCAGCCCATTTACAAGTCCTGTTTTATCAACAGCTCAAGGCATCCACAAGGTTTTGCAGTTACGTAGCTGTGGAGCCAGGGAGATCCGGAAGGAGCTCCATAAATGTGTTGGCAAACAGGACTCACTCTCTTCCCTAAACATAGTTGCAGACCAACTCAGCATCAGAGTTGGACGAACGTTTTTGAATCGCAGAATCATTATGCTTGGTTGGCATCTGCTGTTTACCAGTTTCATGCAAATTAGTGTGCAGCACGGTAGCATTGTGGATAGCACAATTGCTTCACAGCTCCGTGCAGAGTCTGCACATCCTCCCCGTGTGTGCGTGGGTTTCCTCCAGGTGCTCCGGTTTCCTCCCACAGTCCAAAGATGTGCAGGTAAGGTGGATTGGCCATGCTAAATTGCCCTCACCGTCCAAAATTGCCCTTAGTGTTGGGTGGGGTTACTGGGCTATGGGGATAGGGTGGAGGTGTGGACCTTGGGTAGGGTGCTTTTTCCAAGAGCCGGTGCAGACTCGATGGGCTGAATGACCTCCTTCTGCACTGTAAATTCTATGATAATTCTATGATAGTCCGACTCCCATTTTTGTTTGGGTCTCAGAGCAATTTCTTTGGCAGTGTGGCACTATCACACCATCCATTTTTGCAGAAATCAGAGCAACTTAAATTTATCCGTCTATATGTCGACAAATAAAGAGTTGTTGTATGCAGCGTTAGTAATTCTATTAGTTCTTGAATGGAAAATCTGACTTTTGGTGTTATGAACCATGTGGATGGGGAACTGATTTGACTGTAATGGAGCTGAAGCTGAAGCTTTAATTTCAAATCTGAATACTTAGTATTCAGATGTGAATTAGTATAGTGCTGGAACGTACCAGCGAAGAATGCAGTTGTTAAAAAATATAGACTGAGGTAGTGAAAATATTTATTGAAGTACCTCTGATTAGCCTATTCTTTATTAACACAACACTGCACATTTGCAAAAAGCCATTCACTGAACTGGAAAATGGCAGTGTGCTAATTCCAATAAAGGCTCAAACTGCCTTGAAATAACTATAGTTTACTTGTAAGGAACCTCTTGTAATTCCTTGCCAGTCCCCTTGCTTTCTTTTGCTATTTCTGTCCTTTTTGGCTTTTAACTTTTGTATCTGGCTGATTACAGAAACACCCCGGTACAAGGTGCTACATAGTCTGGTCCAAGGAAACCCCCGGGGCAATGTGCTATTTGGGTTGGTCCAGTAATTTTGGAGGTTGGTGTCATGGTCCTGCTGGTCGTGGCCGCAGATGGTGACATTATCAAGATACGGGAATGTTGCCTGTAAACCGTACCGGTCAACCATTTGGTCCATCTCGCGCTGGAAGACCGAGACCCCGTTGGTGACACCGAAGGGAGCCCTTAAGAAGTGGTAGAGCCGCCCATCTGCCTCGAAGGCAGTGTATTTGCGGTCACTAGTGCAGATGGGGAGCTGGTGGTAGGCGGACTTAAGATCCACCGTGGAGAAGACCTTATATTGCGCGATCCTGTTTACCAGATCGGATATGCGGTGCAGAGGGTACGCGTCCAGCTGCGTAAACCTGTTGATGGTCTGACTGTAGTCGATGACCATCCTATGCTTCTCCCTGGTCTTTACCACCACTACTTAAGCTCTCCAGGAGCTGTTACTGGCTTCAATGACCCCTTTCCTCAGTAGCCTTTGGACCTCTGACCGAATAAAGATCCGGTCCTGGGCACTGGGCACTGAAGCGAACCTTGGTAGTCGCACCCACATCTCATGAATTAATAATACAAATTAATAAACAGCACAATCATTGGTAAGTTTGACATTGAATTCACTCATACCTGAACATATTGGTGTTTGTTTTAAATATGTGAGATTGATAGCAATGATTTAAATAGTTGCCTTAAGTGGAAGGACATGATTTAAGCAGCAGATTCCACATTTGGCATTCAATCTGTACTGATAAAACTTGCTGTGACCTTCGCCAATTGGCTTTGAGTTTAATAGAACTAATTAACATTGAAATATTGTGTGCAAGCAGAATGCCTAAGTATGGAACCATTTGATTCATGCTGTAATTTATTTCAATTTAATTTTTTTTTAAAAGCAATAGCTGCAAACCACAGAATAGATGACATTTTTATTTTTGCTGAACTGATAAATGAAGAAAAGTAATTGAATGCAGAAAAATGGATTGTCTGGAAATCATATTTTCAATGCTAAAACTGTGAAAGGTAACTTTTGTCCGTAGAAGGATGTTCAGAGACCAGAAGAAGATATTCATCGAGTCAATTAGGTGACTATTTTTTAAATCTAAAATTTTGATGGAACAGATGTTTTCCTCTTCATAAATAAGAAGGGCCAGATTCTCCGGTCCGCCAACCGTGTTTTCCAGTGCAATCCACACCCCCCCCCCCCCCCTCCGCCCTCTCCCCACAGCCACCGACAGCGGGATTCTCCAATCCCGCAGCTGGCCAATGGGGTTTCCCATTGTGGTCACCCACGCCGTCGGGAAACCCGCGTGGGTGCTTTGCCGGAGGACCAGAGGATCCCGCTGATGGAGAATTCTGCTGGAGATCCTTTCAGTAGCTTGCTTTTGCACCTCCAAATCTATAAAGAGTCTTCATAAATCTCTGTTTCTTCAGAAACCAAAGGAAAGGGACAGTGCTTCTAACACAAGGTATCAACAGAAGAAAGCACACATTTATGTTGCACCTTTCATGACCACAGCATTTTCGAAAGATATTTATAGTTAATGAACTGCTTTATTGAAATCTGACCATGATTGTAGGGCGTAATTTTACTAAAAATTTGGCTGTCAGTATCAGCGTGAAAACCAGTGCAAATCCCAGCTGCCCCGGCCAGATTGCAATTTTTAGGCACTTTGGGGGAAACAAAATCCCCACATGACAAACGCCGTGCCAATGGTGCAAAGCATCTGACTCGCCCGTTCCGGTGTCATCTGAGCAGTTCTATCATGGGTCACTGCAATTAAACAGCTCCACAGCATTTTCTCACAGTCAAGCCAGGAGGTTGGCAGCGAAGAAGCCTGCTCCCTGCTTCACGGAGGAGACCCTCTGCCGTAGAGGAGAGAAGGGGAATAATCTACCCTCAGGCTGGCAGGAGAACCTCAAGCAAGATTTCGAACATCACCTGGGAGCTGGTGATGGCACCAGTCAGTGCCGGCACCCTCCACAAGAGGATGGGGATGCAATGCTGCAAGAAGATGAATGACTTATTTGGTTCTCCAACACCAGGTTAACGTCTATTTATTTGGAAACATTAGCTTTCGGAGCACTGCTCCTTCCTCAGGTGAGTGAAGAAGTAGTTTACACAAACGCATATATAGACAAAGCCAATGATGCAAGATGATACTTTGAATGCAAGTCTTTACAAGTCCAACGCAGAATGCCGAGCAGAAACTGATAGCCAAGTTCCACATGCATGAGTACGGCCTCAACCGGACCTTGGATTAATGTCTCACTACAGTAACCCCCACCATCTAGCCTGGGCTTGGAAATTCCTACAAACTGTCCTGGCTTGAGACAATTCGCACCACTTTAACCTGTGATTATCCCTCTCTCCAGTTATAGATTATCATAGATTATCATAGAATTTACAGTACAGAAGGAGGCCAGTCGGCCCATCGTGTCTGCACCGGCTCTTGGAAAGAGCACCCTACCCAAGGTCAACACCTCCACCTCATCCCCATAACCCAGTAACCCCACCCAACACTAAGAGCAATTTTTGGACACTAAGGGCAATTTATCATGGCCAATCCACCTAACCTGCACATCTTTGGACTGTGGGAGGAAACCAGAGCACCCGGAGGAAACCCACGCGCACACGGGGAGGATGTGCAGACTCCGCACAGACAGTGACCCAAGCTGGAATTGAACCTGGGACCCTGGAGCTGTGAAGCAATTGTGCTATCCACAATGCTACCTTGCTGCCCAGTCGCACCGTCAGGACCTGAAAGACTTAATTACCTGCAAAGACTCGCATTCAAAGTATCATCTTGCGTCATTGGCTTTGTCTATATATGTGTTTGTGTAACCTACCTCTTCACTCACCCGATGAAGGAGCGATGCTCCGAAAGCTAATGTTTCCAAATAAATAGACTTTAACCTGATGTTTAACACATCACAGACAGCAGACACCAAGACCACTGACACCAACCCCCACACCCCCGTGAGTAAAGCCTTCTGCCCTGAACAGCTGACCTCCTCTTTCTCTTGACCCCCCCCCTCCAACCCCCTCCCCCCTCCACCCTGCCCCCCCCCCCCCAGATTGACTCCCCTCCCCCACTCACCCGGAAACTGCCCATCGGCCTTGGAGTCCCTGATGCTTAGTGGAGAAAGTGGTGCTCACCTCTTTCCTCCCTCTCGGAGGTCATGGTGCCTGGTTTTCTTTTTTAAAAAGCGGTAGTGATTCTTGCTGGTGTGATGTCATGGCTGGTGGGGTGGGAAGATTCGATGAGAGCTGAAGATGCCACATTAAGCCTGCTAAGTCGATGCTATTGCATTCAAATTCATGGGCGTGAACTTGAGTGTGTCATTGGGACAGGGGCTGGGAAAATCACGTTCTGAAATCACACCTGCACAAATCCTGTTTTTGGCCTCTCATGATATTTAGCGGCCATGATGGGATTTGCACCCATGGCGAAAGGACCCGTTAAATCGTGTCCGTAATATAAGAAATGAGTGAGCCTTTGTGTAAGGGAAAGTCCCATAGATGGCAATGGCATAATGAGCCGATGATCTGTGGTACCGATACTGATTGAGGGATAAATATTGGCCAGGACAGCAGCAAGAACACCGCTGCTCTTCTTCAAAAAATGCCATTGGATTTTTTACACCTGCCTCAGTGGGCAGATTCATATCCGAAAGGCAGCACCCATGAGAAGTAAGCCCCCATTAATACTGAAGAAGCAGCCTCAAAACCAACCTCAAATGGGACTTTAACCTGTAACTATCTGACCCAGAGGGGACTTTAACCTATAACTACCTGACTCAGAAACGAGAATACTACCACTGTGTAGAATCATAGAATCACTAAAATGCAGAAGACCATTTGGCCCATCGAGTCTGCACCGAGCTTCTGAAAGGGTACCCTACCGAGGGACAGGCCCCCCCACCCTATCCCCTTAACCCAGAATTCCCACCTAACCTTTTGGACACGAAGGGGCAAGTGATCATGGCCAATCCACCTGACCTGCACATCTTTGGACTGTGGGAGGAACCCGGAGAACCCCACAGGAAACCCACGCAGACACGGGAGAAAGTGCAAATTCCACACAGATGGTCACCTGAGGCCTGAATTGAACCCGGGTCCCAATAGCTGTGAGGTAGGAGAGCTAACCACTGTGCTGCCATGCCCCCCCCCCCCACCCCCCCCCCCCCCCACCCCCTTGCCGGAGTAAAGCTGATATCATTCAAAACAAGTTTCAGAAGAGCAGGAAAGCTGAAAAGTTAAATGAAGAGTCATTAGTTCGACAATGCAATGCCAACAATTTTAAAAGCCTTTGTCGGTGGAATGGAAGACCTTTGGAGTTGCATACTTTTGACCTCTTGGAAAAGTATGAGTTCCATCAGATGATGGTGCACCCTTGATTTTAACATGGCAATTTAAATCTAAGAATCATCTTTAAAATCAGTCCCTCACGTTAATTTCCTTTTCCCTGTGTATATATTTTCTCTACCATAATTAATAACTTGAGAAAAATGTCTTTTGAAGTGCAAAAGCAAGCCTCTAAAAATCGCCCCACCTGTGTGAAGAAAGCAAATTGGAAATAAAAATCATAGTCCATGAGATTACATGGAGAAAGTGACAACACAAGGTGTATTCAACTGAATTTCTTTCCTATAAAATCTTCTTGTCAATATTCATATTTTCTTCCTTTTGAAAATTTTGCAAGTTGTACGAACAGAAGCACCTGTGTGCACTGATGAGATATGATAAATGACCCCACACATAAAGCTGACCATAACCTACTTGTGAGTTATCTGTTCTGTTCCATTTTCCAATATATTTGTCATATTACAGGGTCAGTGCAGACTCGATGGGCCGAATGGCCACCTTCAGCACTGTAGGGTTCTATGATATTACAAAGCTGATCATGAAATAGCTTGAATTTGTACAACACATAGTAGCCTGGAATTTTGCTTTACATATTCTTTTGCGAACCTGATGGAAATCTTTTGACCATCTTATCGTTAAACCATTAAACATTCTTTAAATAATGTGAATTCATATGATAACTTTTAATGTAGTCGAGAGCCCAAGGTGCTTCACAGGAGTGTAATCGGATAAAACCTGACACGGCCACCAGAAAGCAACATAAGGGCAGGTGATCAAACATGAGGTCAAAGAATTTGGATTTAAACAGCATCATAAAGGTGGAGAGAGGATTTTAGGAAGGCTCGGCAGCTGAAGGAACAATTGCCAATGGTGGAGTGATGGAAATCAGTGATGTGAAAGAGGTCAGAAGAGGAGAAGCACAAAGCTGTCATAGAGTTGTAAGGCTGGAGAAGGTTCCAGGAGATTTTGTGCACATTGATATCATACAGTGTATTTTCTTAGGCTATTGTCACTATCAACCTGGCTAAGTTGCGAGCCATCTCATATCTGAATTGAAAGGTTATTATAGCAAGCCCCACTCCAGATCTTGCTGAACTAATATGAGTTAACATTTTATAATAGTATTGCGGAATTTTTCAACATCAGAGATGATGGGCGGGTTTCTCCATCCGTCTTCAGGTGCAGTGCGCCCCGCCATGATTCTCCGTCCCAACAGCTGACCAATGGGTTTACCATTGTGGGAATCCCTCATGCCGTTGGGAAATCTGGGGGCGTAAGTGCACTGCTGGTGACAGAGAATCCAGCAGGCTGTCTTTCAGAAAAGACATGCTACGGGGTTCTCCATTGGCAAGATCCTCCTCTTCACGACAGCGTGAGGGGTGGCGACAATGGGAAACCCTATTGGCCGGCTGTGGGAACGGAGAATCCTGCTGCCGGTGTGGGCACTCCGCGCCGGAAAATGGGGCTGGCGGGATGGAGAATCCCACCCTTGGAACTGATACATCATCTAGCCATTTTGGTAAATACAAAAGTTCTCATGATACTGAGTAAGAGTAGGGAGTTTTCCTGTTGTTCTGTCATTTTTTTCCTACTGTCCCTTGATCAATACGTAAAAATCAAATGGGTTAACTGGGCAGCTACCTCATCACTGTTTGTAGGAACTTGGTGTATGCAACTTGCTGCTAAATTTGGCTACATAAAAGCAACATCTCTATTTAAAAATTATATATATTGGTGCTTTGTGATATTTTATGGATCTGACACGATGCTTCACCAATGGAAATTATTCCTTAGAACAGAGAGAATGTAAGGGAGATTTAAATGAGGTGCTTAAAGTTATGAAGAGATACTGTTTTATCTGATAGGAGGATAGTAACCAGAGCTCACAGATTTAAGATATTTGACAAAACAACCAGAGGGAAGATGAGGCAAGATGATTTTACACAGCAAATTGCAATGATGTGAAATGCACTGCTTACAAAGATTGTGGAAGAATAATAACTTTTAGGAGGGACTTAGCTTATCCAACTGGAAAGAAAATAAGCAGCAGGGCTCTGGGGAAAGAGCACGAAAATGGGACGAATTGCTAGCCCTCTCATAGAACTGATTGAGGCAGGTTCAGAAAAATAGCATCCTGCTGTGCTGTAATATTCTATGATATATGGTTCTATTATGTAGGTAAGTATGAGTTTATAATCACTCTTATAATGCCTTACATGCCATTCACTTGTCATGGAACTGTAAACTTAAAGGAAAATGAGAGAAGGAACATTGGGTGGTGCTGAGAAATAGTTATATAGTTTGTGTGGAAGACCTGTAAAGCACAATCCAATTTGTATCCCACCTGACAACCTGATTTATACTATGTGTATGAGAGTATTTATTGAGAATATACTGTCCCATTCAAGTGGTGATGATCTATAATTCAGAAATGTAGGCAGTAATTTAGAACAGTACATTCTACTTTCAAATGTCGCACCCCACCCCTCCCTGCATGACTATTAATTTGTGAAATATGCTGTCGTGGAAAATTCTGAATGTTTAAATAAGAGTAGTATGTTATTAAGCTTCAATAATTGTAAATATTCCTACTTTGCTAGCAGCTGTGGCTCAGTTGGTGGTACTCTCATTTCTGAGTCAGAAGGTTGTAGATTCAAGTTACATCCTAGGACTTGAACACAAAAACCTAGGTTGTCACTCCATTGCAGTGTTGAGGGAGTGCTGAAACATTAAAACTGAGGTCTTGTAGGTCCTCGCACGTAAAAGATCCCATGGCACTATTTCACAGAAGAACAAGGGGATTTATCCAGGTGCCCTGGTCAATTGTTTCTAGCAAGGATGATATTTAATCAGGGTAGGTAGTGGGATTCTGCCATGGGTTTTTGGGCATGTGGGGCACAGTTTTGCGGGATCCAGTGAGAGATTTGTTTCCTTTCCTTAGCTTAATTGCTGCCAATCTGCCTCATCATTAAAGTTTTGAAAGTCAAAACGTGATGCAGCTTGATAGACAAGTTGCTGCCATTCTGAATAATTGGTAGCGAGTTCCTCCTAGTTATTAAGGTCAATGTTGCCATGCTTGAAGGAGAGCGTCAGTGTATCTTCGAAGCATTTTCCTTCTCCTCCTCTAGAATGTCCACTATTTGAAAGTTGAGAGAACAGACCCTGGCAGGGAGAACAGCCATCCAGACACAGTGTCCAGTCCATTGAAGTTGATTTTGCAGAAAATGTTTGAGGAGCTGGCTTCTAGAAGGAGAATAATATTTTCTCGACAGTCCTCAAATTGAATTTGGAGAATGCGGTGGAGGAATTGATGATAGAATTCCAGTGGCATTCTTTATGTGTCGCTGATGAATGGTCCAGGTCTCATTGCAATACAGGAGTGCGGTGACAACAATAGCTTTGTTTATGAGTACGTCTGTTGGATTAAGGTGACGTTCTCTGGTCATCCAAATGTTCGGTGTGTTATAATTATGAGATTTATAAGATTATTATAGGTTTTGACATGTAGTATTTTATTTCAGGCAAATGAAAGGGGTCATTTGACCTACTCTGAAGTTATTCTGACAGTAAGTTAGGTGATTTGACTGTTAGGGCGTGATTCAGTGGCCTCTTTGAGCCTTATTTGGTGCTGGGACAAGGCTGTTAAATCTCACAAGAGGCCTGAATTGAGTTTCGGGATGCTGAGCGAGATCCAGGTGCGCATAAGGCTCATGTAAATATGCGCTTGCCCAATTCACTTGGCGCCAGGATTTTCCTGCCTTACCAACGAGGCGTCGACCTGTGCTGCTCATACTGGTTCACAAAATCGTGAACCAGTTGTGATGGCACCTTTGGGGAGGGGGGTTTCATCGGGGAGTTGAGGCCGCCAGATGGTCGGACATTGGGTGGGGTGGAACCCTGGCACTTGGGCACCTTGGCACTGCCAGCTTTGCAGCTTGGCGCTGCTAGCCTGGCATCCTGGCCAGGCTGCCTCGGGTGGCACTGCTGGGCTGGCAGGGACACTTCCAGGGTGCTACGCTGGCAGTGTCAAAGTTGCCAGGGTCGGACCCAGTGGGGGGCCTTGACTATCAGATGTGGGGTGAGAGTGGAGGCTCGAGGACCCTGGATGAGGTAAGTTGGGTGAAGTGGGAGGGTCCTGAGGCCATGGTAGGATGCAGAGGAGGGTTGAAAGATCAGCCCACCAGTGCAGGAAATTTAAAGAGTTTCTCGCCAATGTAAAAAAAAAGCGCCATTGAATGGGACGTTGAGAAAGACCCTGTTAAATGTGCCGTTCTGTCCACTGATTCATGCCCTTAGAGTTTCAAAGAAGACTCAGATTGTTTTACTAAGAAGATGGTGCAAGGTATTTACACTTGGAGACAATGGCAGACATTTCTAAGTTTGTAACGACTAGACACTGAGAGTACAATTCTCCCAGGGCCCTGCTGGTGGATTCAATGGCAGGTGTGAGGTGGGGTGGAATTTAACAGGATTGCAAAAATTGACTTCAGAATGACATGGATTTCCCATGGTTTCTTCTGCTGGTGTTTGCTGTGGCAGATTGGGAAAGCTGTTGGAGGCCGACATGAAATGGATTTGCATCCCTCCAATAAAATGCAGATGGAAGCCCGATCAGAATCTTCCACCCACAGTCAATTCTCTACAATGCCAGTGGAAAAGCACCTTGGTGCAAAACGTGGCATGCAGGTGTTGGGACTCACCTGAACAATGCCGTGGGTAGCTTCTGAAGTTTGGGATGGAAGCCACCAGCAATCCTGGAACACCAGAGCAGTAGTTGGGGGAACAGATGGATCTTCCAGTTTGAGTGTCATCGAGGAGGTCCATCTCCGAGCCTTAGAATCTTCCTGAAGTTCCAACTTCTTTCTCAGGAGTTCCATCTTCTTTCTTCAATAAGGAGTTAGTGATGGTGCATTTCTTTTCAATATGGTGTCTGGATACGACTTTGTGGACTTTGTGCCATCAGGCGTTCCCCGCCACTGAATATGGTGCAAAATATCCAGTTGCATAACTAATGAGGTCAGGGGCAAAGGATGAAAATCAAATGAAAATCGCGTATTGTCACAAGTAGGCTTCACATTAAGTTACTGTGAAAAGCCCCTAGTCGCCACATTCCAGCGCCTGTTCAGGGAGGCTGGTACGGGAATTGAACCGTGCTGCTGACCAGCCTTGGTCTTCTTTCAAAGCCAGCGATTTAGCCCAGTGTGCTAAACCAACCCCTCAGTGTGATATGGTGTGGCTTTCCGCCAATTTCCACTCCTCCCCCCCCCCCCCCCCCCCGGGCCAGAGGACGTACACCCAGATGCCCTGAGTCTCCCAAAATCCCATAAAGGTGCTATAGGTATTAGAATATAAATAGTAGTGCTGTAAACTATCAATTTAATAATAATCATCTTTATTAGTTTCATAGGTAAGCTTACATTAACACTAGAATGCAATTACGATGAGAATTTCCTAGTTGCCACACTCCTGCCGGCGCCTGTTCAGGTACACTGAGGGAGAATTCAGAGTGTCCAATTCACCGAACAAGCACATCTTTCAGGACTTGGGGGAGGAAACCGGAGCATCCGGAGGAAACGCACGCAGACACAGGAAGAACATGCCGACGCCGCAGAGACAGTGACCCAAGCTGGGAATCGAACCCGGATGCCTGGTGCTGTGAAGCAATAGTGCTAACCACTGTGCTACCGTGCCGCCCTTATTTTACGATGAAGGAGATTTGAGATCACAGACAGCGAATTAGCATTTTTACCTTAATAAAAGGTATGCGTTTCACGTTGCCATGCAGAATTGGGCAGAGGAGATCAGGTTCTGTACGAATCAATGAATATCACAGACAGACAGCAGAGGTTCTGTGTGGTCAGCAGACAGAAAAGGCAGCTAAGCTTTGCGAGCTACCCCAGCCAGATGTGGGGGAAGGAGATGGTCTTCTGTCGAAGAGACACACCTTGTCACCGTCTACAGTTTCTGGGAGATTCATCTGGCATGGCCAAGGGGGATAAAAATGATTGGAAATGGCCTTACTGTTCGTGTTGAATTTAAGGAACTCTGCACAAATTGAAGAAAGTGCCGAGAGGTAGTAATTTGAAGATGTTACTCAGTGAAATGGGGATACATGCTGCAGGATTCTCCGTCGGTGGGATCCTCCGACCCCACCAGCAGTGCACCCAAGCCCACGCGTTTCCCGACCGTGTGGGGTGGCCCACAAGGTGAAACCTCATTGGCCGGCTGCGGGAATGTGAATTGCACTGGTGACGGAGGCATGCCGGAAAACGGGGAATCCCGCCCATTAACTTTGAACTGTTTGCCATAGGATCAGAAATTCGATCAAGAGTGCATGTGTGGTAAGTATAAAAGGGGAAAGTTCCTCTTTTAAAATAAAGGTTGCTTATGAAATGAAAATAGTGTTTACTGAAGTCCTTTGTTAGATTAAAAGTTTGAAAATGTAAGGACTGGTCTGTTCATTCTTTCAGCTAGTAGCTGGAAATTCTGCTCTCTTTTAAAAAAGTTATCAGTCTCTACGAAGATCATAATAGGATCACAAAATGCAGAGCCTCGCAATTTACTGAGTCAAATTTACTGAGGGCAGCATGGTAGCCCAGTGGATAGTACTGCTGCCTCACAGCACCCAGTACCTGGGTTCAATTCCAGCCTTGGTTGACAGTCTGTGTGGAGTTTGCACGTTCTCCCTGTGTCTTGCTTGGATTTCCTGCGGGTGCTTCCATTTCCTCCCACAGTCCAAAAATGTGTAGTTTAGGTGGATTAACCATGCTAAAATTGCCCTTAGTTTCCAAAGATTTGCAAGTTAGGTGGAGTGACAGGGTTACGGTGGGTGAGTGGGCCTGGTAGGGTTCTCTTTCAGAAGGGTCAGTACAGATTCGATGGGCCAAATGGCTTGTTTCTGCACTGTGGGGATTCTATGATTTTCTGACAAGCTTTGGTTTGGTCAATTAATGAAATGAAGACTTCTTGGTAGTATTCTCAACATTTTTCTTAGATTTGTCTGGAAACAATGACCATGTTGGAGATTCCTCGGGAGGGCCTGAAGTTACCCTATGTGTCTGGGAGAATTTTCTCAGCCACAGGAAGTAAGTGATTCAGGAGAATTCTCTTCTTCTGGCCAATATTTAATCTTATATCACAAAAGCAGATTATCTTGGTCATTATCCAATGCTTGTTTATGGGAGCCTGCTATGTGCAAATTGGCTGCCATATTTGCTACTTTACAACAGCTATAACAACATTCTGGGATACTCAGAGTTAAAGGCTAGTACACAAATGAGAGCTCATGGTTAGGGAAACATGGCCCATTTTTGGTGTGGAAAGCTGTTACTGGTGGACTGCTATCAGCACTAGTGCTAAGGCCTTAACTATTTACAAACTAAATCAATGACGTGGATGCAGTGACTGAATATATGGTTGCTAAATTTTCTGATGACACAAAAATAGGTGGGATAGTGATTTGTGGAGTCTGTAGAGGAATTTTGATAAGTTAAGTGAGTAGGAAAAAATTTGGCAGATGGAGTACAGTGTAGGAAAATGTGAATTTGTGCACTTTGGGTAGGCAGAGCAGAAAAGCAGTACATTATTTGAATGGAGAGAGTCCGCAGAACTCTACAGGATAGAGGGATCAGGGTGTCCTGGTATATGAATCAAAAAGTTAGGATGCAGGTGGAGCAGGTGATCAGAAAGTCAAATGGAATCTTGGTGCTTATCCAGGGGGAATTGAGTATAAACATAGGGAAGTGTTGCTACAATTGTATAGGTATTGGCGAAACCGCATTTGGAGTACTGCATACAGATTTAGTCTCCTTAGTTAAGTAAGGATAATTACATTAGAAGCAGATCCAAGAAGATTCACTCGATGGTTCCTACGATGAAGATATTTATCTTATGTGGAAAAGTTGAATAGATTGAGCCTGTATCCATTGGAATTTAGAAGAATGAGAGGTGATCTTATTGAAACAACCAAGATTCTGAGGGAACTATACAGGGTGGCTGCTGAGAGGATATTTCCCTTCACAGGAGAAAAGAGAACTAACAGGCACAATTTCAAAATAAGGGGTCTCCCATTTAAGGCAGAGATGAGATTTGCTTTTCTATCGGGGTTGTTAGTCTGTGAAATTCTTTTCCCCAGCGAGTAGTGCTGGCAGGGTCATTGAATATTTTTAAGACTGAATTAGATAAATGCTTGGAAGAAGAAGTCAAATGTTATTGGGGGTAGATAGGGCAGTAGTAGAGTTGAAGCCACAATTGGATCAGCAAATACCTCAGCAAATGGTGGAGCAGGCTTGAGGGACTAATGACCTACTCCTGCTCCTTGTGTTCGTGTGAACCTATGGATTGAAAACTCAAAAACTGCTGTCATTATCCCCAAGTGTAAAAACCTTGTACCCTTCTTCTCAATAAAACAATTTAAGTCTTCCCTTGATCTCTAACGATCATATCTAGCGCAAAATAAGTTGGTTGTGGTTATTGGAGGCTAATCATCTCAATCCTGTCACATCACTGCAGGAGCTCATCATGGTAATGTCCTTCGCCCAACCATATTCAGTTGATTCACCCTTCCCTTCATCATAAGGTCAGAAGTGGGGATGTTTGCTGATGATTTCATAATGTTCAATAACATGCCTGATTCTTCAAATACTGAAGCAGCCCATGCCTGTATGCAGCAAGACCTGGATAACAGGGGTTGATCAGTGGCAAGTAATGTTTGTGTCACACTAGTGCAAGGCAATGTTCATTTCTAATGAGAGTTTCTACTAATCTTCCTTTGACATTCAATGGCATCACCATTGTTGAAACTGGCACTATCACCAACATGGGGGGTTTCCATTGACCAGAAACTTGACTGGGCCAGCCATATAAATACCGTGGCTCCACAAATAGGTCAGAGAATGGAAATTCTGCAGAAAGTAACTAAATTTTCTGACTCCCCAAAGCACGTCCATCATTTACAAGGCACAAGTTAGGAGTCTGATGGAATACACCTGCCTGGATGAGTGCAGCTCCAACAACAGTTAAGAAGCTTCACAGCATCCAGAACAAAATAGCCCGCATGCTTAACACCTCATCCAACACCTTAAACATTCACTCCTTCTAACACTGATGCACAGTGGCAACAATATATACCATCTGCAAGATGCACTGCAGCAACTTATCAAACTACCTTTTGTCAAGACTTCCAAACCCGCAACCTCTACGTCTACAAGGAAAAGGACAGCAGATGCAAGGGAACACCACCAACTTCAAATTCCCCTCTAAGCCACACACCATCCAAACTTGGAACTATCTGATCATTCCTTCAATGCAGCTGGGTCAAAATTCTAGAACTCCGTTCCCAACAGCACTCTGGGTGTACCTACACCACATGGACTGCAGCGGTTCAAGAACACAGCCCACCACCACCTTCTCAAGTACAAATGCTTTGCCAGCAACTCCCATCCCATGAAAGAATTTAAAAAATTAGTCACTCCCTTCTCTAAGTCCCCCCAGTTCAGCTGCGTTCTGCCAAACATCCCAAGACAACCCCAAAAAGAACTGGGCAATAGAGACATTTTCTCCTATAGCCACAGTTTCAACTCTAACTCTTCCATCCCTTAATAATGCTCTGGGCTGGCATGTCATGACTGCCAGTTCCTTGGTTCTCAGAGGTATTTTTTCTCTTTGAGCTTCTGACTGTTGGTTGGGGCTGGAATTTGTACTGGAGGCTTTATCAACATTCAGAACATGGACTTTGTTCTACGCAGTCTTGCTCATCTATTGCACACAGTGCAGTGTCCAGTCTGCGTTCAAAGTAGATGTACCTGAGCAACTGTCTATTTTGTACAACTAAACTTAAGTAGGAGAGAGAGATAGCAATGCTAATGCTGTCTTAATTCTGCGCAGTTGTGGGATTTGCCAAATTTATTTTTATTCCAATGATTTGACATGGAATCGTCGGGAAGTCAACGATCTCTATCTCCATTAATGCCCTTTCGGAAAGATTATAAATCAAGAACAGGAGGCAAAATTCTCCGTTATCGGCGGAAAGTCTGCCGATCGGCGCAAAAAACGGCGGAAATCCCACTTGCGTCACGTCATAAAAATGGGACGATAGTCTCCGGCCAAAATGGGCTAGCAGCGACGTAACGGGATCCGCGCTTGCGCAGTGGTTCACGCCGTGCAGCGTCATACGCGCTGCACGGCGTGACGGCTCATAAGGCCGCGCAGCTCCCCCCCATCCGACCGGAACACCTGACCGCAACACCCGACTGGATGGCTGGCCGTCGCTCAGCCCCGAGGTTCGAGTCACGCGATGTGGAGGCGCTCCTGGACGCGGTGGAGCAGAGGAGGGACGCCCTGTATCCCGGGCACGGCCGCAGAGTTGCCCCACGCCACAGCCGGCGTCTGTGGAGGGAAGTGGCAGAGGCCGTCACCGCTGTGGCCCTGACACCACGGACAGGCACCCAATGCCACAAGAAGGTGAACGACCTCGTCAGAGCAGGCAGGGTGAGCCTCCCCCATATCCCCCCTCCCACATATCCCCCATATCCCCTCCCCCATATCCCCCCTCCCCCATATGCCCCATATCCCCCTCCCCCATATCCCCCCTACCCCATATCCCCCCTCCCCCATATCCCCCATATCCCCCCTCCCCCATATCCCCCCTCCCCCATATCCCCCATATCCCCCCTCCCCAATATCCGCCCTCCCCCATATCCCCCATATCCCCCCTCCCCCATATCCCCCATATCCCCCTCCCCCATATCCCCCATATCCCCCCTCCCCCATATCCCCCATATCCCCCCTCCCCCATATCCCCATATCCCCCATATCCCCCCTCCCCCATATCCCCCATATCCCCCCTCCCCATATCCCCGATATCCCCCCTCCCCCATATCCCCCCTCCCCCATATCCCCCCTCCCCCATATCCCCCCTCCCCCATATCCCCCCTCCCCGTATCCCCCATATCCCCCCTCCCCCATATCCCCCATATCCCCCCTCCCCATATCCCCATATTCCCCATATCCCCCCTCCCCATATCCCCCCTCCCCCATATCCCCCATACCCCCCACATTCCCCCTCCCCCATATCCCCCTCCCCAAATCCCCCTCCCCATATCCCCCATATCCCCCATATCCCCCCTCCCCCACATCCCCCATATCCCCCCTCCCCCATATCCCCCCTCCCCATATCCCCCATATCCCCCATATCCCCCTCCCCATATCCCCCATATCCCCATATCCCCCCTCCCCCATATCCCCCATATCCCCCCCCCCCATATCCCCCCTCCCCCATATCCCCCCTCCCCCATATCCCCCATATCCCCCCTCCCCCATATCCCCCCTCCCCATATCCCCCCTCCCCATATCCCCCCTCCCCATATCCCCGCTCCCATATCCCCCCTCCCCCATACCCCCATATCCCCCATTTCCCCCATATCCCCCCTCCCCCATATCCCCCCTCCCCCATATCCCCCATATCCCCCATATCCCCCCCTCCCCATATCCCCCCTCCCCCATATCCCCCATATCCCCCCTCCCCCATATCCCCCATATCCCCAAGTGAATCCAGCCGTAACCTTAACCTCTGCAATGCACGCGCAACCGATGGCGTGCATTCATATACCTGCCTAACACTGTTGCCTTTTACCCCTGCCACCACCCCCCCCCCCACCACCCACAGGAGAAGCGCGCACACAACAATAGGGAGCATGTGAGGACTGGAGGAGGGCCCGCTGATGAGAGGCCACTGACCGTACACGAGGAAAGGGCCCTGGAACTGGCTGGCGGACCTGAGGACCGGGAGGTTGCTGATGCAGAGGTCGGGGGCCCACCAGCAAGTGAGCCACCGACAGCCCGTCCCCATATCCCCCCTCCCCTATATCCCCCTCCCCGTATCACCTGATCACTGCCTGATGTCTAACCATGCATGCTTCATTGTGTATCGCAGGACCGAACGTC
Source organism: Scyliorhinus torazame (assembly GCF_047496885.1). Taxonomy (NCBI): domain Eukaryota; kingdom Metazoa; phylum Chordata; class Chondrichthyes; order Carcharhiniformes; family Scyliorhinidae; genus Scyliorhinus; species Scyliorhinus torazame. Next base: position 90,998,948 of record NC_092714.1, on the reverse strand, counting down.
CAGGCACCCATCCCCGCAGATGCACACCGCCCGCAGGATGCCCCTCGGAGACCACAGGAGACGGAGAGACCCGGACCCTCCAGCATGCGACGCCCGCAGGATGCCCCTCGGAGACCACGGGAGACGGAGAGACCCGGACCCTCCAGCATGCGACGCCCGCAGGATGCCCCTCGCACACCACGGGAGACGGAGAGACCTGGAGCAACAGGGAGACGACACCCCCGTCACGTGCGGGAGCGACCACCCAGCGATGAGGGGGGCAGCCACAGGCCCCCGTCACATCCGAGCCAGGACACCACTACCCAGGACACCACTACCCAGGACACCACTACCCAGGACACCACTACCCAGGACACCACTACCCAGGACACCCCTACCCGGGACAGCACTACCCAGGACACCCCTACCCGGGAAGACGAAATACCGGACAGTGACTCAGAGTGGATGGGTGGAGACGAACCCCCACCCCAAAGTGCCATGGAGTCAGAGTGGGATGAAGAGCACGACACAACGCCACTGCTGTCACCAACACCCTCCACCATCGCAGAAACACTCACCACGGTTGGGCACTTTAGTGATGAGGCGTCTGGTACACTCACTGGTGCGCACAACACAGCCGTCCCGGTACAGCAGGTGGAGGTAGGAGCAGCAGAGGGACCGGGCGGTCGGAGGGCAGCCCAGGCCAAGCGAACATCTGCCGCCCAGGTGGATCCCGGGTTCCTGCAGTTACCACACCCACACATAGATCCGATGCAACCACCGACCCGGAGACGAGCGAAGAGGGTGACGGGCGGCTTGCGGCGGCTGCGGTCGCAGGTGGAGGAGTCCACCCGCGTCCAGGAGCTGGGAGTGGTCCCGGTCATGCGTGCCACCCAGGCTGACACCGCACGGGTGGTGTCCGCGGTGGAGGCAATGGTTGCGACGGTGTCAGACATGGGGAACGGTTTGCGAGGCCTGGGGCCTTCCGTGCAGGCGGCGTCTGTGGCCCAGGAAATGGCTGCCCTCTCACAGGAGGCCATGAGCCAGTGCCAGCGCCAGATGGCAGAGGCGCTCAACGCCATAGCCCAGACTCTGCAGGCCATGGCCCAGTCTCAGCAGGCTATGGCCCAGTCTCTGCAGGCCATGGCCCAGTCTCAGCAGGCCATCGCTGAGGGCATCGGCGCCAGTGGCCATGTGCGAGCCGGCGTCACACTGTCACAGACAGGGTTTGCCAACACCCTGGGCTCCATGGCTGCAAACCTGCAGACCCCTGTCGATACCAGCACGGGCCTCCAGGACTGGCAGCGCCAGATGTCGGGGGGGCGTCGGATGGCCAGTCCGTTCGCATCCCCCACCCATGTAGAGGCCTGGGGGCCATCGGGCACCCCGAGGGAGGAGGAGGTGGTGTGGTCCGTCCCGGCTCCCTCTGTAGGGGAGGGCCCGGTACACCGCGACACCTCGGACTCCCCCCCTTCCGTCCCAGGTGCATCGGGTGGGCAACGGGCAGGACAGACTGGCAGCTCGCCATCCCAGTCGCCCGGGCCGCAGCCTGGCCCATCTAGGCCAGGACGCCCCAGGAAACGGCCGCCAAAGGGATCCAGTGTCAGAGGGCAGGAATCACAGGAGTCCACCTCCAGTTCTGCTGTACCGTCTGGGGAACCACGTAGACGTAGTCAAAGGGCCCGTAAGGCCAAACAATTAGACACTGAGTAAGTTGGCACGGGTGCAGGGCACAGATGAGTTTTAGGGGCTAGGGCACGTGCATGAACTCCTTTGGATATTAAAGTCAATGTTACACCTACCGAAGCTGCCTTTGTGCTCTGTCCAAAGTGTGCGGGCGTGTCATGTACGTTGAGCGCAAGTGTGTGTGTGAGGGGTGGCCTTACCTCAGCCCCAGGTGAGTCTGCCCCCTTCCCCCTGGGCCGCCATCAACATCCCCCGGGCAGAGGACGGGACCGTGCGCTGCAGTGTCACAGCCGTATGCAGGGATGGTCCGGGTGGATGGTGGTACTGTGGCCATGGGTCAGACATAGTCCAACGATGTAGAGCCAGGAGCTCATCGCAGGGAGGGTTGTCATCATCCTCCATGGCCTGCGATAGACACGCGTCCACCCGCAACTGTGTGAGCCCGGCCCGTTGTGCCGCCGGTGGATCGGCAATGGGGGGGGTGGGGTGGTGTGCATGCGGGTGGGGTGGGTGGGGTTGGGGAGGGGGGGTGAGGGTGCTGGGTGGGTGGATGGGTGGGGGGTGTGGGTGGTGGCTGTTGCCATGGTGTGCGGTCTGTGGCCATACTACCCGATTCCCACGCCAATCTAGTCAGTGAAGCGGGCGTCTATCAGTCTGTCCCGTGCCCGCTGGGCCAGCCGGTAACGGTGGACAGCCACCCGCCTGTGTCTACCCCGTCTGCCCTGACCATTTCCCCCATCCCCCTCATCTGGGGAGGACTGTGCCTCTTCCTACTGCTCCTCCACTCCGCCCTCCTCTGCCTGCGGCACATCGCCCCTCTGCTGGGCTATGTTGTGCAGGACGCAGCACACCACAATGATGCGGCCGACCCTATCTGACCGATACTGGAGGGCGCCCCCAGAGAGGTCCAGGCACCTGAAACGCATCTTCAGCACGCCAAAGCACCTCTCGATCACTCCCCTTGTCGCTACATGGGCAACATTGTAGCGGTTCTCCGCCTCATTGCGTGGCCTCCGTATAGGCGTCATCAGCCACGATCGCAATGGGTAGCCCCTGTCGCCCAGCAACCAGCCCCTCAGCCGGGGATGGCGTCCCTCGTACATGCCGGGGATGGATGACCGCGACAACACGAATGTGTCGTGTACACTGCCTGGGTGACGGGCGCAGACGTGCAGGATCATCATGCGGTGGTCGCAGACCACCTGTACGTTCATTGAATAGGTCCCCTTCCTATTAGTGAACACGGCCCTGTTCTCTGCAGGTGGCCGCACGGCGACGTGCATCCCATCGATCGCGCCCTGGACCATGGGGAACCCGGCAACGGCAGAGAAGCCCACGGCACGGGCATCTTGGCTGGCCCGGTCCACGGGGAAGCGGATGTAGCGGTGCGCCATGGCATAAAGGGCATCTGTCACTGCCCGGATGCACCGATGCACCGATGTCTGCGATATGCCGGACAGGTCCCCACTCGGTGCCTGGAATGACCCTGTTGCATAAAAGTTCAGGGCCACCGTAACCTTGACGGACACGGGGAGAGGGTGTCCCCCGCCAGTGCCACGCGGTGACAGGTATGCCAGCAGGTGGCAGATGTGGGCCACGGTTTCCCGGCTCATCCGGAGTCTCCTCCTGCATTCCGGTCCGTGAGTCCCGGTATGACTGGCGGGGCCGGTACACACGGGGCGCCCTCGGGTGCCTCCGTTGCCGTGGGGCCGCGACGTCCTCCTCCCCCTCTTCGTCCTGTCGGTCAAGTGTCCCTCCAGCCTGGGCGGCTGCCCCTCTCTGGCACGCTCCTCCTCCTCCTCCTCCTCATCCAGGGCAACATAGACATGAGCGGCTGCCACCACGGCGGCCAACATCGCTGGATGATCTGAAAACATGACGGCCTGGTGGGGGGGAGGGGAACGACGACATGTCATCATTGCCCATATCCCCTCCTCCCCCCAGCCAGGTGGCAAGGACCGCATGGGTCCAACTGTTGGAGGCTGGCACCTGGCCAGGTGGACCAACTCATTTGCCCTCCCATCACCCTCCTCGGCACGGACCCCCTCCCCAACCTCCACCCCAGCACGGACCCCCCCCCAACCTCCACCCCAGCACGGACCCCCTCCCCAACCTCCACCCCAGCACGGACCCCCCCCAACCCCCAACCTCCTCCCCGGCACGGACCCCCCCCAACCCCCAACCTCCACCCCAGCACGGACCCCCTCCCCAACCTCCACCCCAGCACGGACCCCCCGAACCCCCAACCTCCACCCCGGCACGGACCCCCCCCCAACCCCCAACCTCCACCCCGGCACGGACCCCCTCCAATCCCCAACCTCCACCCCAGCACGGACCCCCTCCCCAACCTCCACCCCAGCAGGGACCCCCCCCTCAACCCCCAACCTCCACCCCAGCACGGACCCCCTCCCGGCACTCCCCCGGAGCCCAGCCTACTCTAACCACCACCCCCCACCCCCCCCCCCCCAGCCGCACACACACACACACAAGCCGAGACACACCTCTCCTCACGCAATCAGTCTGCGGCCACGCCATTTCCTGCCCAGAGCCAAACCCCCAGGCCGTCACTCACCTCCTCGCTGGTCGGCGTGAGCCTGGAGCACCGGGTCACGCCGATGAAAAGGAGGTTTGATTCACGTCGACGTGAACGGTCATCACATCGACGGGACTTCGGCCCATCCGGAAGGGAGAACCGTGACATTCTCTGCGGCAGCGGCGCCATAACGCCCCGCCGACTTTTCTCCCTTCGGAGACTTCGGCGGGGGCGGGGGCGGGATTCACGGCGGCCAACGGCCATTCTCCGACCCTCTGGGGGGTCGGAGAATGATGCCCAGGGAGTGAATTGTCGCTGCCAGCTGTTGCCAGAACATAAAATATGAGAAAAATACCCAAGTAAATTTAAAAGTAATCAATAATAACAGATATCTATGAGTGATTTAAAGGCAGCAAACTAAATTTGGCATTTACAATATTGTTTGAATATCTTGGTTCACAGCATCTTCACAGATGTTGCTTAGCAACTGTGTTTTTCCCCCAGATCCATAGCTACATTATATTTGTAAATATCAGATAATATAATTTGTTATTTTTGTGAATTCAGTCCTGGTGCATTCTCATATTCAGACATTTTCTTGCAATGTACTGGGAATTGTTCACAATGCAAACTTGTTGGTGTGAATGCAAAAGGAAATCTTTGATGGTGGCAATTTTATTCTGGCTCATTTTAATTCCCTAAACGTTAAAAGACCTTTGCTTAAATGCTTAAGGAAGAGATAGGAAATGGCTGAATATTTAAAGTGAGGGGAAATTGATAATTTGAAAAGGAAGGTTAATGCCACAGTGTGTAATGATTTGGCTATATAAGCAAAGTGCATCTGTAAGTAACGTCAAATCAGCAATAAAATGATACAAAATTAAACGCAAGACGTTCATTTGAGCACAATGTAGTCATACAAGATAAACAAATTAATGACCCAAATAAAGATAAATAGGTTTGATCTAATGGACAGCGATATAGATGTGTGGTGGCCAAGGCTGGAACATAATTACACAGGGTACTTGGTGTTTTGAAAAGTCAGCCAAAGGAAAAAGGAGATGAGGTAACCCTTATAATAAAGTATTATATAAGGACAGTAGTGAATGAGAATCTTTGCCCGGAAGAGCAAGAAGCAGCATCAATCTGGGTGGAGATAAGAAATAACAAGGATCAGAAAAAGCTGGTGGGAAGAGTGTGTAGGCATCATAATAATTGCTATATTGCTCAACAAAGTATTAATCAAGAAATACAAGTATCTTGTAACAAAGGGAACCCTATAACTGTGGGGGACTGAATTCTTTACAGAGACTGAGCAAATCAAATTGGCAAAAGTAGTCTGGAGGACAATGTTCATGAAATGTGCAGGAGAAAAAAATGAGCAACCATTCAGGGCAGAAGCTATTTTAGATCTTGTTTTGTGAAATGAGGCTCAGTGAATTAATACTCTCATAGTCAGGGATCCAGTAAGAAAGAGCGATTGAGGGCAGCACGGTGGCGCAGTGGGTTAGCCCTGCTGCCTCACGGCGCCGAGGTCCTAGGTTCGATCCCGGCTTTGGGTCACTGTCCTTGTGGAGTTTGCACATTCTCCCCGTGTTTGCATGGGTTTCACCCCCACAACCCAAAGATGTGCAGGGTAGGTGAATTGGCCACACTAAAGTGCCCTTAATTGGAAAGAATGAATTGGGTGCTCTCAATTTATTTAGAAAAAAAACAAACGATTGGAAAATGATTTTCACATTGAGTGTGAGAATGATACATGTCAGTCTGAAAGTTGGGGTTGGAATTTGAGCACTCATCAGTGCTGGGAAAGGAGGAAGGTAGGCGGACGAGACATGGTGGGGATGCAGCAGGGCTACCTCTTGCACTAGGCGGGTGGCCAATTATGCTAGTTAATGGCCATTTACGGCCAACTAGCAGTGTGCAGTTGTTTTTCAGATTACCTGAGTTGACAGGAGCCAGTTAAACTGCCTCTTGGTAGTCTGCTGGGGTCTAATGCTTCAGGAAGACTTAGAGTCTCCCTCATGCCACCTTGGGTGTTGCAGCAGCTGCAGGCTGCCTTGTAGAAGGGTCCCTCACAGCAGTAGTCCTGCAGCAAAGGCCATTTTTAATTTATTTTTTGAAAATTTTCCATTTTGAGAGTACCTTCTCCCTTACCTGCCATGGCCTCCTACCACTTTCAAGATGATTCAAGAGCCTACACACCCTCCTTAACACTTGTTGGTTGATTTGTGATTGATGAAATTGTTGCCTGGATCTACATGGTCCAAATTGTGTATCCTGGTATCAGTTGAGATATGCATCATCAAGTTAGCATGCATTCACAATCTTTTATTGTTGCTGGGTATGCTTCTGTCTGCATCCTTTTTTTCAGGCAACACAGTCTGGATCAAGCAGAAAGCTAGACCTTCAAAGTACCACCTCCAGCAGTTCTGTACCAATGCATTTTGCTACCAGAGTGTCTGCAAAGAGATGTGAACAGTTTTATTTGATTGCATAAGAAGGCAGCTTATGGAATGCTGTATGGGTAAATGTGAAATTACTCAGTTTGGTAGTAAGAGTACAAAGCAGAATATTTATAAATAGTGCGGAACTGCTGAAATTTGGTGATCAGAGAGTTTTGTGTAAGCTCATACAAGAAACACACAGTTAATATGTTGGTGTAACCAGCAATTCGGAAGAGGGCGGAAACAAAGAGTGTGACAAGGTCCGAGTTCAACAAGGTGTGTGAGTGCTAACTTGGAAATTTAATGCAGATGAGAAGCTCTCTTCTAGGTTTTTTTCAAAAATTAGATTAGCAGTCAGAATCTGGGGCGAAATTCTCCGGAAACGGCGCGATGTCCGCCGACTGGCGCCAATCAGACGGGCATCGCGCCGTCCCAAAGGTGCGGAATGCTCCGCATCTTTGGGGGCCAAGCCCCAACATTGAGGGGCTAGGCCGGCGCCGGATGAATTTCAGCCCCGCCAGCCGGCGGAAACGGCCTTTGTTGCCCCGCCAGCTGGCGCGGAAATGACATCTCCGGGCGGCGCATGCGCTGGAGCGTCAGCGGCCGCTGACAGTTTCACACGCATGCGCAGTGGAGGGAGTCTCTTCCACCTCCGCCATGGTGGAGACCGTGGCGGAGGCAGAAGGGAAAGAGTGCCCCCACGGCACAGGCCCGCCCGTGGATCGGTGGGCCCCGATCGCGGGCCAGGCCACCATGGGGGTACCCCCCGGGGCCCTGGAGCCCGCCCACGCCGCCTTGTCCCGCCGGTAAGGTAGGTGATTTAATTTACGCCGGCGGGACAGGCAATTTATCTGCGGGACTTCGGCCAATCCGGGCCGGAGAATCGAGCGGGGGGGCCCGCCAACTGGCGCGGCGCGATTCCCTCCCCCGCCAAATCTCCAGTGCCGGAGACTTCAGCAACCGACGGGGGCGGGATTCACGCTAGCCCCCGGCGATTCTCCGACCCGGCGGGGGGTCGGAGAATGTCGCCCCTGAATTTTAAACTGCAATCTAGTCAAGGAGCCAAGTTAACAGAAATTATCCGTAACTGGGGATAACTGAGGGGCTGGTTTAGCACACTGGGCTAACTAGCTGGCTTTTAAACCAGACCACGGCAGGCCAGCAGCACGGTTCAACTCCTGTACCAGCCTCCCTGAACAGGCGCCGGAATGTGGCGACTCGGAGCTTTTGACAGGAACTTCATTTGAAGCCTACTTGTGACAATAAGCGACTTTCCTTTCATTTCATTTCATTTTTCATTTAATCAACTGACATAGAAACACAGAAAATGCAGAAGGAAGCCATTCTGCCCTTCGAGCCTGTTCCGCCATTCATTATGATCATGGCTGATTGTCAAGTTCAATACCCTGATTTAGCCTTCTCCCCCATATCCCTTGATTCCTTTTGCCCCAAGTGCTCTCTCTAATTCCTTCTTGAAATTACACAATGTTTTGGCCTCACCTACTTTCTGTGGTAGCAAATTCCACAGATCCACCACTCTCTGGGTGAAGACATTTCTCCTTACCTCAGTCCTAAAAGGTTTACCCCTTATCCTCAAACTGTGACCGCTAGTTCTGGACTCCCCCACCATCAGGAACCTTCTTTCTGAATCTAGCCTGTCTAATCCTGTTCGAAATTTGTAAATTTCGATGAGATCCCCTCACTCCTAAACTCCAATGTATATAAACCTAACCGACTTAGTCTGTCCTCATATGTCAGCCCCACCATCCCAGGAATCGGACTGGTAAACCTTCGCTGCACTCCCTTCATAGCAAGAACATCCTTCCTCACATAAGGACACCAAAACTGCACACAGTACTCAAGGTGTGGCCTCACCAATGCCCTATACAATTTCTGTTAAACATCTCCATTCCTAAACTCAAATTCTGACAGTGAATAGCTGTTAATCACTGGAGGCTAAATTTGCATTTAAAACTTGGGTATGAATCAACCGCTCTCTGCAAAAGTAGACAGGTTTTGATAAATAGAGTGTGACAAGGTCCGAGTGGGGTGAATGATAATTTGGAAATTTGGTGCAGAGGAGGAAAGAGCTGTTGCTTTTTAATAATCTTCAATAGCCTCCAGAGGTTGATGAGTGTTCAAGGCTTTAATTAGGTGAACAGGTAGGGATTTTTTTTGATGCGTTTTTAAGGCTTGAGACGAGTTTCTCTGGCCTCCCTGCGGCGTGTTTCTTGGCAGTGCGAGGCAGCCCACTATTCGCCAATGGCAGGATCCTCTGGTCCTACTGCTGTCAATGGATTTCCCATTGAATCCATCCCATGCTGCCAGTAAATTCACTGTGAGACTACGCCATTGGGAAGAGCCAGACAGTCTCGCCCTTTATCTCTCTTCAAATGTGAGCAATAGTTTAAACTTGTGCTGGGGAGCCTAATTTATTAAATTAGCTACAATAAAGATAGCCGTGCAGCTGATGTATTGCAGCTGCAGCATATGGAAGCTCGTGGACACCAGTGTGATCTGCAGCAACCACGTCTCTGGTACGTGTCTGGAGCTTCAGGAACTTTGGCCCATGTTGATGAGCTGCAGTTTGAGCTTTTGGACACAGCAAAGCATCAAGGAAGAGGAAAGTTACCTGGACATTTTGTTCCCTGATGCAGTCAAGCCACTTGGCTGGTACTTTAGATTTGCAATTTGGCGAAGGACAGGAAGGTGTAACTAAGGATGAAGCATGTATGAGGATCGAGAAGGCAGCAATGGATGAGCTTTAGCTGTAATGATATGCATAAGCAATCATGTATATAATGATATAGATGATCCCCGACCAACAGGTGGCAGTGTAAATCCACCATGTAATTTTGTACCTCGAGGAGTTGGGAGTTAGTCGTGTCAATGGATAGCCATACTTACAGTCGCTCGAGGATAATTTATCAGTATTAGTAGTTTGTAATATATTTCTTATAATTATCTTTACCACACATTTATTTTATAATAAAACACTTCAACTAGTCAAGAATAGAGATTTCTCTGTGCATCATTCCTACTGGCCAAGCACAAGAACATAACATGGTACCATGGTTTTGAAGATCCGAACATCTAAAGATAACTCCAAAGGAAAAAATAAAAAAACTTCTCCGAACCTCGTGAACTATTGGCAACTTGTACTCAACACACAGATATACTTCGAAGTCCAGGATGGAAGGTCTGAAGGCATCACAACAGCTTTGAGTCACTGGTAATGCAGATGAGAATTGGCGTGTATTGAAACAGCAATTCACTCTCTATGTTGCAGTTCTTGGTCTGCAGGCACAGCCTGATGAGAGTTGCTGATCACTGTAGCAGGTCCATAAGCAATAGTAATATTTAATACGTTTGTTTTATGATAACGAGGCAGATAGCAAGAACTTTGTGGAAGTTGTAAAGCAATTTGAGCGCCATTGCACTCCGGAAAACACTGAGACGTTCAAACGCTACATATTTCGCACGCGCACCCAGAAAGATAGCAAATTGTTTGATAGTTTTCTGGCCACGTTCCTGATGGCGCGGGCCACATGTCGTCCCAGCGCTATCAGATGTGCTGGAGTGCGGACAATGTCCTGCACCGCCACATTCGCCCGAGATCCGTGTCGCTGGACGGGGAGGGTTCCTGCCAGGATTGGGGGGGAGTGGTGGAGGTGCCCAGGAGGTGGATTGTTGGGTCGGGGTGGGTGGGTACACGGTCTAGCACAGCCGGCACCATCTTTTCAGGTGGGACCGGTGCACGTGTGGGGGAATGTAGGCGTACGCGGCTGCTGCTTCTTGTCGGCCCTGCGCATGTGCAGCACCGGAGCCGGAGATTCTCCGTTCATTTTCCGCGCATTCTACGGGTGTTTCACGCAAAGCCGGTTCTAGCCCCTCACTGGTAGCAGAATCGGTGAGGGTTTGGCGCCGATTTTCCTGTCATAAAACACCATGGATCCTCCGTTGCCATAGGCACTTAGCCTCAGGAACGGAGAATCCAGCACCTTATATTTAAAAGTGGTAACTTGCCGAGGTTTGACTAAAACAGATCTATCACAAAGCAAATATTTTTCGAATCAGAATTTTCAATTCACCACCTGAGTAGCCTGATTTTATTGAAATTCAGTTTTTAAAAATGTGTAAAACTCTGTCTTTGTCGATTTGTGGTATAGTAATCACATTTCACAGCATTTTAAATTTAACTTTTGGAATCTGCATGCCAAAAGAATCAGCTTAAATGTTAAAGCCTTGTCAAAATGAGAACAACAGTGGACAGTCCCAGTGGTGACAAATTCATCCTGAGAGCAAGGCCAGTGAGGGGTGAGCCTGCTTTCATTGCAGTGTTTTTAAAACTAATGCAACAAATGATAGAACCTTGAGCTCCACCGATCATAAGAATATTTTTTAAAAAGCAGCAGGAATAGGCAATTTGACCTTCCCACCCACTCCACCATTTCAGCAGATGATTTTCAATCAGAAAAATAGAACGAGCACTATCGATAAACTGCAAGTTTTTTCTCCCCTGCAGGGACAAGGATAACCAGTGATAATACCAGATGGGGAGCTGACAAGAGTAGTTAAACTTCAACAAACTAAATGCCACAATGACCACATTCAAAGCTACCTGCTATTAAACAAGGGTTTACCCATTGCAATGGAGTCTACTTGTCCTCCAACTGTTGTAAAGACAAGGGGCGGGATTCTCTGACCCCCCGCCGGGTCGGAGAATCATCGGGGGGTGGCGTGAATCCCGCCCCCGCCTAATTCTCTGGCACGGTCGCGCCGGTCGGCGGGCCCCCCCCCCGGCGATTCTCCGGCCCGCGATGGGCTGAAGTCCCGCTACTGTAATGCCAGTCCCACTGGCATGAATTAAACCATCTCTCTTACTGGCGGGAGCAGGCGGCGCGAGCGGGCTCCAGGGTCCTCAGGGGAGAAGGCGCGGTGCGATCTGGCCCCGGGGGGTGCCCCCACGGTGGCCTGGCCCACGATCAGAGCCCACGTGGGGGCACTCTTTTCCCTCCGCGTCGGCCATAGCCTCTGCAATAGCACACACGAAGGTGACCCCCCCTGCGCATGCGTGGGGATGACATCAGCAGCCGCTGACACCCCCGCGCACGCGCGGACTTCTGCCAGCCGGCGGAGTCCCTTCGGCCCTGGCTGGCGTGGCGCCAAAGGCCTTTCACACCAGCCGGCGGGACGGCAACCACTCCGGCACGGGCCTAGCCCCTACAGGTGAGAACTTGGCCTCTAAAGTTGCGGAGAAATCCGCACATTTGAGGCGGCCTGACGCCGGAGTGGTTCACGCCACTCCATCTCGCCGGGACCCCCCGCCCCGCCGGGTAGGGGAGAATCCCGCCCAAGATCTGGAAGAATTATAAAACTTCCAGACTGCCTGAACACGTAGCCACAGAGACATGGGGCGGGATTCTCCGACCCCCCGCCAGGTCGGAGAATCGCCGGGGGCTGGCGTGAATCCCGCCCCCGCCGGTTGCCGAATTCTCCGGCACCGGATATTCGGCGGGGGTGGGAATCGCGCCGGTTGGCGGCCCCACCCCGGCGATTCTCCGGCCCGTGATGGGCCGAAGTCCCGCTGCTGGAATGCCTGTTCCGCCGGCGAGAATCAAACCACCTCTCTTACCGGCGGGACAAGGCGGTGCGGGCGGGCTCCGGGGTCCTGGGGGGGACGCAGGGCGATCTGGTCCCGGGGGGGTGCCCCCACGGTGGCCTGGCCCCCGATCAGGGCCAACCGATCCGCGGGCGGGCCTGTGCCATGGGGCACTCTTTTCCTTCCGCCTTCGCCATGGTCTCCACTATGGCGGATGCAGAAGAGACCCCCTCCACTGCGCATGTGCGGGGATGCCGTGAGCGGCTGCTGATGCTCCCGCGCATGCGTCGCACGGCAAAGTCATTTCCGCGCCAGCTGGCGGGGCATCAAAGGCCTTTCCCGCCAGCTGGCGGGGCGGAAATCAGTCCGGCGCGGGCCTAGCCCCTCAAGGTGAGGGCTTGGCCCCTCAAGATGCGGAGAATTCCGCACCTTTGGCGCATCGTGATGCCGGACTGATTTGCGCCGTTTTTGGCTCGCTCGGCGGACATCGCGCCCATGAAGAGAGAAGGAGTAGTAGTAGTAATGTAAATATGTTGGCCACACAATGCATTGTTGGACAAAGACTTGGTGGGTGGTTAAATATAAGAGTCTGGCTTTTGAGGTTAACAAGGGGCTGGGTATATTATTACCCACAATGTGTTGTTGAGGAACACATGACTCAAGTCTAGAGGGCAGTCTAAGACTTGACAGAGACGTGTGTAGAGTGAAGCATGGACTCAGCTCCTAGCTTGGACCTCATACTGTTTTTGTACAAAGCTATGAGTAGCTAATAAACATTGACTGTTGAACTATGCAAGACTCAGAACATCTTCGTGAGACATACTGAATTACACATATCTTAAAACAGGACATATGGTTGAAGGAGTTCTGTGGACAGGAAATACTTGCCATCTTGGGGAAGATTTTCCTCTGATTCCTGCTTATAGAACATAGAAAATACAGCACAGAACAGGCCCTTCGGCCCACGATGATGTGCCAAACTTTTGTCCTAGATTAAGAACAAATTAATCTACACCCCATCATTCTACCGTAATCCATGTACCTATCCAATAGCCGCTTGAAGGTCCTTAATGTTTCCGACTCAACTACTTCCGCAGGCAGTGCATTCCATGCCCCCACTACTCTCTGGGTAAAGAACCTACCACTGACATCGCCCCTTTATCTTCCACCATTCACCTTAAATTTATGTCCCCTTGTAATGGTTTGTTCTACCCGGGCAAAAGGTCTCTGACTGTCTATCTATTCCCTTGATCATCTTATAAACCTCTATCAAATCTCCCCTCATCCTTCTCCGTTCTAATGAGAAAAGGCCTAGCACCCTCAACCTTTCCTCATAAGACTTACTCTCTATTCCAGGCAACATCCTGATAAATCTCCTTTGCACCTGTTCCAAAGCTTCCACATCCTTCCTAAAATGAGGCGACCAGAACTGCACACAGTACTCCAAATGTGGCGTTACCAAGGTTTTGTACAGCTGCATCATCACCTCACGGCTCTTAAATTCAATCCCTCTGCTAATGAATGCTAGCATACCATAGGCCTTCTTCACAGCTCTATCCACTTGGTGAATTCATGAACATAGGGCGGCATTCTCTAATTTTGAGACTACGTTTGGCAAGTGCAAGAAGATAGAATGTTTCCCATTGCAGTGGCCAGTGGGAAAACACGACAAATCGTCCAGCCCCGACCTCATTAATTATCCACCTGGTGTGCTTCACTATATTTAGTGGGGGAGCAGGCCTAGATGTACCTGTATTGAGAAGGCATTTAACATCACTGACCCACCATTGAAGAAAGAAGGTGGATTTCCTGAAAATGAAGGTAGATGTCCGGGAGCACAGGGAGACTGGATGATGGATTGCCTGAGAATGAAGATAGATCTCTTGAACATTCTGAGACTGGAGGATTGAACCCTCCAGGACACCTAATCTGGAATGTCCAATTGCTCATGCTGCTCCAAACCAGTGCTGTGGCAGTCCCGGGTTGGAGGTGGCCTCCATCCTGAACTCCTGAGGCAGCGCCAAGGATTGTTCAGATGAGTCCCAATATCTGCACCCAGGGTGTTCTGAAAGTGTTTAACTTCGGCAAATCTTTCTGCTGGCATTACAGAGAATCTGGGGCGGGATTCTCCGCAATCGGAGCGATGTCCGCCGACCGGCGCCAGAAACGGCGCGAATCAGTCCGGCATCGCGCCGCCCCAAAGGTGCGGAATTCTCCACATTTTGAGGGGCCGAGCCCTCACCTTGAGGGGCTAGGCCCCCGCCGGACTAATTTCCGCCCCACCAGTTGGCGGGAAAGGCCTTTGGTGCCCCGCCAGCTGCCGCGGAAATGACTTTGCCGTGCGGCGCATGCGCGGGAGTGTCAGCTGCCGCTCACGGCATCCCCGCTCATGCGCAGTGGAGGGGGTCTCTTCTGCCTCCACCATTCCGCCATAGTGGAGACCATGGCGAAGGCGGAAGGAAAAGAGTGCCCCCACGGCACAGGCCCACCCGCGGATCGGTGGGCCGCGATTGCGGGCCAGGTCACTGTCGGGGCACACCCCAGGGCCAGATCACCCCGCGCCCCCCCAGGACCCCGGAGCCTGCCGCGCCCCCTTGTCCCGCCGATAGGAGAGGTGGTTTGATTCTCGCCGGCGGAACAGGCATTCCAGCAGCGGGACCTCGGCCCATCATGGGCCGGAGAATCGCTGGGGGGGGGGGGGGGGGGGGGGGCCGCCAACTGGCGCGGCGCAATTCCCACCCCCACCGAATATCCGGTGCCGGAGAATTCGGCATCCGGCGGGGGCGGGATTCACGCCAGCCCCCGGCGATTCTCCGACTCGGCGGGGGGTCGGAGAATCTCGCCCCTGGTGTGTGCAGTTGGACCTTCACCTGAATCCCATCAACGGGATACAAATGAGGTTCATGGAGTCTTCTGGCGGGTTTTCTGACCTGCCATGGCAGGCACCAGCAGAAGATTCTACTATAAATTCACACCGACATGAAACCAATTTTGGGGCATCGTGCCATATTCTCCCCCTCCTATTCCCACCATCAAACATGCCAGTCTGGACTTGGGAAGACTCCACCCATAGCCTTTGTAAACACATAAGTGCATGAATTACATGAAATGCACAAAACCAATCTATTCCCTCCTAATTACCATAATGTGTTTCTTGCTACTTGTTTATTATGACTAGGATAATATTATATTGGAACCGGAAGCAATTCACCACAGAAAGATTGGGTGCTGGATTTTCCTGTGGCAGTTGAGGACAGGCAGAAAGATTGTTTCAGGAGAGCAGCATGCTGGTTTGTCAGGATCCTCCTACCTCTCGCCTATTTTCAAAAAAGCTCAGTCAGAGGCACAATGGCTATTGGCCTGCAAGTGGCAGTAGCTAATCAAACCATTAACCGGCCTATTAAGACACCTGTCCCATGCCACATTGAATTCTCCAGCAAGCAGGCAAGCCTGTAGCCTTTACACCATAGAAAGCAGGCGGCCTCCCAGGTGACCAGTGCTCCAGAATAATATAAAACCCTTTACTTTGCCACTCGCAGCTGCTCATGCAGCAAGGTGCCACAGTTGTGGCTGCAGGCTGCCCAGATGGAAGTGTTCCTCCTCCAAAATAGCGGTCCAGCAGCTGTGGCTATTTTTATATTCAAATATATATTCACTTGCCATCCTGAACTGCTCAGCGAGCCTGCCCTCTGGTCATTAACAATTGAAATATCAAGTTGTGTGCCTATTTCCAACATGTTATCCTGGTGTTGGGGCTGTGATCTCCAAACTAATATCCTACCCAGGATGCAAGAATTCAAATACTCATGGTGATTCTCTTGTTTGAACAAAATGCTGACTTGTGTTGATATTGAGGTCATGTGTCGAAGGAAGTGCAGTTCACAGGATAGATTGAGAATAGTTATCGCACTTGTCAGCATAGAACACAACATAATGCAAGGTGCTATTTCTTTTGAACTTCCTTGATGCCAACATTCACCCTGCTCATCAAAATTTGTTAGCGTTAAGATGGAAAAGGTGACTGTCACTCAGCCTGCTTACTGAGGATCACTCCGTCTGATGGGAGACAACCATGCCTGTCCCATTGAAATATTTAAACAGGAAAGCCCAAGGAGAAGACCTTTCTATTGGTCAGGCAAATTTTCTTTGATATTTTACAATACATTTGGGTGGCACAGTTGTTAGCACTGCTGCTTCACAGCTCCAGGGACCCGGGTTCAATTCCGGGCTCGGGTGACTGTATGGAGTTTGCACTTTCTCCCCTTGTTTGCGTGGGTTTCCTCCGGGCGCTCCGGTTTCCTCCACAGTCGAAAGATGTGCACGTTAGGTGGATTTGCCATGCTAAATTGCCCGTTAATGTTCAAAATGTAAGGTGGGGTTACTGGGTTATGGGCATAGGGTGGAGGTGTGGGCTTAAGTAGAGTGCTCTTTCCAAGGGCCGGTGCAGACTCGATGGGCCGAATGGCAGCCTCCTGCACTGCAAATTCTATGATTCTATGAAATGGTGTGGGTCATCTTAGGTACGTAGTTAGTCATAGCTGCCTATCCTTTTTAATGTAACTTTCTCAACTGAAATCATCTTGAAAATGAAAGACTGCATCCATTGATCTCAATCTTCAAACCACGGTTATTTATTTATCACACAGGTTAAGGTTCCTTTGTTACAATTCAAGTTGAGTGGGGGCACTTGCCTGAAACAAAGTCACATCTTTCTGCAGCAAGCAAAACAGCTCCCGCAAGCAAAATAGAAATATTGGTATGATTTCTGTGCTCTGCTATTGAATTGTGCTGTTGTTCGTCCCTTACAAATAATTTGCTCTACCCATGAGGTGAAATTAGAAAAAGAAAAATCATGTTGATTGTTCCATTATGCTCTCAGATCTTGAGCAGCCTGCGGGAAATGGTGTGCTGCATGTTTATTAACAGCAACAAAACACATACACTTGGTTCAATTTAAAAGATCACATTTTAATGGAAGTAACAGCGGTCCTGCCTTCCAGCTGGCGAGCTGGAAAGAACCCTGTGATGTCTCCTTGGGGGAAGGCCTGCAATATTAAGTGCCAATCAGGATCAAGGATCATGTGGGCAGAGATACTTCCCCATGAGAGCTGCAATGGAATCTGAGGCTGGCAGCTATGCCACTGGGAAGGGACCTGGACCACTGGTGAGTGATGGTGGTATATGGGTCGCTTGGGAGGGGGGGTGGGGTCGGTAGCAAGAGCAGCAGGACTGATCCTCAGCAGAAGACCCCTCCCCTTTCCAATGTCACAATTTTCAATCATGCACTGAGTGTCTTTGAATAAACTCTGATGGTGTTTGCCTTTTGGGCTTCCCACCTGACAAGTTTCCCCGCTTGCTATTGGATGGGCAGCACGGTAGCACAACTGTTGCTTCATATCGCCAGGGTCCCAGGTTCGATTCCCATCTTGGGTCACTGTCTGTGTGGGTTTTCTCCGGGTGCTCCGTTTCCTTCCACAAGTTCCGAAAGACCTGCTTTCAGGTGAATTAGACATTCTGAATTCTCCCTCCGTGTACCCGAACATGCGGCGGAATGTGGCGACAAGGGGCTTTTCACAGTAACTTTGTTGCAGTGTTAATGTAAGCCTACTTGTGACAATAAAGATTATTATTATTATGAATATCAGCGGCAGTGGAATGAGGCACTTCGGTGGACATTAATTGCCGTCCACTAGCCTTCCCACCCCAGGCTTAATCAGAACAGAGGTGGGAAGGGGCCCCCACCCATCACCCTCCGACCCGATTAAATGACCCTTAGCACCAAACGGGCCTTAGGGAAGAGCATTAAATTTAACCCACAGAAATTAGGGTGCATCCTTGAAGTTATTTTGTTGCTGGAACTACTTTCAGATGAGCATGCTTGAATGCTTCTTCCAGATGTTGCTTCATGATGCAAAGCAATAATTATTTTGAATAATTGCTTTGTTGGTCTGTGCTTTATCGTCTGTCCCTAATTATTTTGCATTGTCATAAATGACTGCACTTTTCTCCACAACTGTCTCAGTGTTGAGTGAATTGTTGTGACATTCCATTATCTCTAAATTCTCTCTCGTTTGTCTTGACTTCTTTTCCTTCCAACAGTAATGTGTGATATGATGGAGCCAGTATCTCAGGGATATGGGTTGAATAATTTAACCATTTCAACATCTTAATGACCTAATATGTTTTTCATCTGAACCTGAGAGTTTATTTCTATACTGATTTACATTGAATAATGCTAAGATGAATAAAGCAGGAAAAGAATGAGTTTATTGTATGCCTGTCATGGGGCTGTATTTTCTCTTCATGGGTGGGGAAACAGACATCAAGGCTGCTTCCAGACCCCAAACTCACCCCGAGGTGGAAACAGTCATTCATTATGATTTTCTTGTGGGCCACCCCCTTAATTGACCTGGAGACAGGTTCCCCATCCAATTAAAAATGGCAGAGGCACTCTTAAAGCTGGAGAGCTAATGAAGGGCCTACAAGCTTGAAAGGAGTAGCAGGCTGCTGTGTTTTATTTTTCTAGACTGATACAAACAAAGCTGAAGGAAGGCATTGAGGTTGAACACAGATCTTCAATAGAGGTTTTTAATCACTGCTGCTACATGTGTCCTCTGGTGCAGACCAACTAACAAAGATGGATCACGTGATATTGCATCTTTTTGCCTGATGGCAATTATTCACATAATTTATTGTATTTGTTATCAAGCATGTTATCACAACAGCTGTGATGGCAGATCAGAGAGAGGGTGAGTGCTTCAAGATGGGAGTGCCTTTTTTTTTCATTTTCAAACAAATGCTCTTTGCAGGCAGATCACAACTGTAATGGAGTTGTGGTGGTGTAAGGGAGAAACAGTCCACTTTACAGGATGGTATAGTGGCTGCAACCGAATGTGGTGTTGGGTGTTCCGATACACAAACGAACCAACATGGTTGTAGATGGTACAACTCTGTTTTATTATTCTGTACAATAATAACTATTAACTTCTGGCTGTGGTTTGTACTTCACCAGCTAACCTGTGGACCCAGCCCTAGTACTATCTTAGTGTGGCACTCAACACATGGTGTATGTCTGAGTGGCACGCTGTGAGCTCTGTGCTCTGAGCTATCTCCTGGTAGAATGAGCGGGAACTGTGGTGTTCCCTGTTTTATAGTGCGTGTGCTCTCACTGGTGATTGGCTGTGATGTTGTGTGTGTGTTGGTTGGTCCATCTACCTGTCCATTAGTGTGTGTGTGTGATTGCACCATGATATGTTAATGTGGATATCATGACATCCCCCTTTTTACAAGGATATGTGCCTAAATGGTAATAAATATTGGTGGGTACTGAGTGCATCTGAGTATGTTGGTGCAATATTTACAACATGTACATGAGGCTAAACTATATACATAGGAAGGTGTCAGGTGCAACAGAGCAACAAAGTTGTACCACAAACACAACAAGTGCAATCAGCAAATATCGAAAGAGAACTCCTGGAACAACAAGAAAGAAACACGTCAACAGTATTGCACAACAATTCAGTGAGTCCAATGTGCAAACAGGCTCATAAGTCCAGTCTATTAGGTGGGCAACAAATTCGGCTTGACCGCCTCAAGGGTGGGTCAGGATCCACCGGCTGAGGAATGGGCCTGGCCACTGTCGATAGAGGAATAGGCATAGTGGCAGGAAGCTCCACAAAGTCGACATCAGGGACAACAGGAGGGCGTGGCACCGGTGCATGATCACATCGGAGAGCGGAAGCAGCCGAAGGGTCCGCCGATACGCCGGCGAATGGAGCCATCAGGCAGGCGAACCAGGAACGAGCGGGGAGCCACGCGAGCCATCCGGGCAGTTGCCAACCAGCCACCCTCTAGTCAGTGTATGCGGACGTTGTCTCCAGGCACCAGGGCAGGAAGATCAGTTGCCCGAGTGTCATGTGCCACCTTCTGCTGAGCACGTTGCTGTCACATCCTTTGCAGTACTGGAGCATGGTCGGGTTTAGGAACATGAATGGACGGTACAGTGGTCCTGAGGGCGCGACCCATCAACAGCTGGGCAGGTGAGAGGCCTGTGGACAGTGGGGCCGAGCGATAGGACAGCAGGGCTAACAGAAGTCAAATCTGGCATCAACAGCCTTGCAGAGGAGCCGCTTCACGATATGGATGCCCTTTTCCGCCTTGCCATTTGACTGGGGATGCAGAGGGCTGGACGTCATGTGGGTGAAGCCAAAAGAAGCGGCAAAAGAAGACCATTCTTGGCTCGCAAAACAGGGCCCATTGTCCGACACAACGGTAAGCGGAATGTCATGGCGAGCGAAAGTTACCTGGACATTTTGTTCCCCGATGGAGTCAAGCCACTTGGCTGGTACTTTAGATTTGCAATTTGGCGAAGGACAGGAAGGTGGAACTAAGAATGAAGCATGTATGAGGATTGAGAAGGCAGCAATGATTGAGCTTTAGCTGTAATGATATGCAGAAGCAATCATGTATATAATACTGATGCAAAGTATTCATTTAGTACCTCGCCCATTTCCTCTGGCTCCACACATAGATTCCCTTGCTTATCCTTCAGTGGGCCAACCCTTTCCCTGGCTACCCTCTTGCTTTTTATGTACGTGTAAAAAGCCTTGGGATTTTCCTTAACCCTATTGCCAATGACTTTTCGTGACCCCTTCTAGCCCTCCTGACTCCTCGCTTAAGTTCCTTCCTACTTTCCTTATATTCCACACGGCTTCGTCTGTTCCCAGCCTTTTAGCCATGCTAAATGCCTCCTTTTTCTTTTTGACGAGGCCTACAATATCTCTCGTTATCCAAGGTTCCCGAGAATTGCCGTATTTATCCTTCTTCCTCACAGGAACATGCCGGTCCTGAATTCCTTTCAACTGACACTTGAAAGCCTCCCACATGTCAGATGTTGATTTGCCCTCAAACATCCGCCCCCAATCCATGTTCTTCAGTTCCCGCCTAATATTGTTATAATTAGCCTTCCCCCAATTTAGCACATTCATCCTAGGACCACTCTTATCCTTGTCCACCAGCACGTTAAAACTTACTGAATTGTGGTCACTGTTCAAGAAATGCTCCCCTACTGAAACTTCTACCACCTGACCGGGCTCATTCCCCAATACCAGGTCCAGTACCGCCCCTTCCCTAGTTGGACTGTCTACATATTGTTTTAAGAAGCCCTCCTGGACGCTCCTTACAAACTCTGCCCTGTCTAAGCCCCTGGCACTAAGTGAGTCCCAGTCAATATTGGGGAAGTTGAAGTCTCCCATCACCACAACCCTGTTGTTTTTACTCTTTTCCAAAATCTGTCTACCTATCTGCTCCTCTATCTCCCGCTGGCTGTTGGGAGGCCTGTAGTAAACCCCCAACATTGTGACTGCACCCTTCTTATTCCTGATCTCTACCCATATAGCCTCACTGCCCTCTGAGGTGTCCTCCCGTAGTACAGCTGTGATATTCTCCCTAACCAGTAGCGCAACTCCGCCACCCCTTTTACATCCCCCTCTATCCCGTCTGAAACATCTAAATCCTGGAACGTTTAGCTGCCAATCCTGCCCTTCCCTCAACCAGGTCTCTGTAATGGCAACAACATCATAGTTCCAAGTACTAATCCAAGCTCTAAGTTCATCTGCCTTACCCGTAATACTTCTTGCATTAAAACATATGCACTTCAGGCCACCAGACCCGCTGTGTTCAGCAACATCTCCCTGTCTGCTCTGCCTCAGAGCCACACTGTCCCTATTCCCTAGTTCTCCCTCAATGCTCTCACCTTCTGACCCATTGCTCCCGTGCCCATCCCCCTGCCATACTAGTTTAAACCCTCCCATGTGACACTAGCAAACCTCACGGCCAGGATATTTATGCCTCTCCAGTTTAGATGCAACCCGTCCTTCCTATATAGGTCACACCTGCCCCGGAAGAGCACCCAGTGGTCCAGATAACGGAAACCATCCCGCCTACACCAGTTGTTTAGCCACGTGTTTAGCTGCTCTATCTTCCTATTTCTAACCTCACTGGCACGTGGCACAGGGAGTAATCCCGAGATTACAACCCTAGAGGTCCTGTCTTTTTGCTTTCTGCCTAGCTCCCTGAACTCCTGCTGCAGGACCTCATGCCCCTTCCTGCCTATGTCATTAGTACCAATATGTACAACGACCTCTGCCTGTTTGCCCTCCCCCTTCAGGATGCCCTCTACCCGTTCAGAGACATCCTGGACCCTGGCACCAGGGAGGCAACATACCATCCTGGAGTCTCTTTCACATCCACAGAAGCGCCTATCTGTGCCCCTGACTATAGAGTCCCCTATTACTATTGCTCTTCTGCGCTTTGACCCTCCCTTCTGAACATCAGAGCCAGCCGTGGTGCCACTGCTCTGGCTGCTGCTGTTTTCCCCTGATAGGCTATCCCCCCCCCGACAGTATCCAAAGGGGTATACCTGTTCAAGAGGGGGACAACCACAGGGGATTCCTGCACTGACTGCCTGCCCTTTCTGGTGGTCACCCATTTCTCTGCCTGCACCTTGGGTGTGACCACATTTATATAACTGCGATCTATGACACTTTCCGCCACCTGCATGCTCCTAAGTGCATCCAATTGCTGCTCCAACCGAACCATGCGGTCTGTGAGGAGCTCCAGTTGGGTGCACTTTCTGCAGATGAAGCCACCCGGGACGCTG
Source organism: Scyliorhinus torazame (assembly GCF_047496885.1). Classification (NCBI taxonomy): domain Eukaryota; kingdom Metazoa; phylum Chordata; class Chondrichthyes; order Carcharhiniformes; family Scyliorhinidae; genus Scyliorhinus; species Scyliorhinus torazame. The sequence goes on along the minus strand of NC_092714.1, from coordinate 90,976,041 downwards.
GAAGCCTCCCGGACCTGCCACATCTCACAGTCAGAGCACTGCACCCCTCTAACTGACATTGCATCAATTAATTAGTAAATTAAAATAAAAAGTTTTTTAAAAAAAATTTTTTTTTTAAAAGTTACTGTTAACTATCTGTTTCCTAGCACTAGATTTCTAATATAAATGTGAAAGTTAAATATAGTACTCTCCGATCTCTGGCTTAGATGCCCCTCTAAATAATAATTAAGTAATTATGTTTAATTCGTTACCAATGCTTAATTTTTTTAATTTAGTGTAGATTCCCAACCAGCCACTCAGGTCACAGCTTTTCTGTGATGTCACTTCAGTTTCCCTCCCCCCCACACACACAATTTAAAAAAGGTATAAAAGTAAAAATGAGTAAAACTCACTTACTTACCTTCTTACCTTCTGAGGGTCTTAGATGTTCTCAAGTTCTCTCCCTGCCAGAGACTGCTCCTCCTCCCCCGAACGGCTCCCGAAACTAGGCCGTGATCTTTATAAATCTCCGCTCCGACTCGCAGCTCCCGCGCTTTTTAAATCTCCCGGCTCTCTCTCCTCTCGCGCTGATTTCATTGTCGCGGCTCTCTCTCCTCCCGCGCTGTTTTCAATGCCCCGGCTCTCTCTCCTCCCACGCTGTTTTCACTGTCCCGGCTCTCTCTCCTCCCGCGCTTTTTAAATCTCCCGGCTCTCTCTCCTCCCGCGCTGTTTTCACTGTCCCGGCTCTCTCTCCTCCCGCGCTGTTTTCACTGTCCCGGCTCTCTCTCCTCCCGCGCTTTTTAAATCTCCCGGCTCTCTCTCCTCCCGCGCTGTTTTCAATGTCCCGGCTCTCTCTCCTCCCGCACTGTTTTCAATGTCCCGGCTCTCTCTCCTCCCGCGCTGTTTTCACTGTCCCGGCTCTCTCTCCTCCCGCGCTGTTTTCAGTGTCCCGGCTCTCTCTCCTCCCGCGCTGTTTTCACTGTCCCGGCTCTCTCTCCTCCCGCACTTATTAAATCTCTCGGCTCTCTCTCCTCTCGCGCTGTTTTCACTGTCCCGGCTCTCTCTCCTCCCACGCTGTTTTCAATGTCTCGGCTCTCTTTCCTCCCGCGCTTTTTAAATCTCCCAGCTCTCTCTCCTCCCGCGCTGTTTTCACTGTCCCGGCTCTCTCTCCTCCCGCGCTTTTAAAATCTCTCGGCTCTCTCTCCTCTCGCGCTGTTTTCACTGTCCCGGCTCTCTCTCCTCCCGCGCTGTTTTCACTGTCCCAGCTCTCTCGCCTCCCGCGCTTTTAAAATCTCCCGGCTCTCTCTCCTCCTGCGCTGTTTTCAATGTCCAGGCTCTCTCTCCTCCCGCACTGTTTTCACTGTCCCGGCTCTCTCTCCTCTCGCGCTGTTTTCACTGTGTCGGCTCTCTCTCCTCTCGCGCTGTTTTCACTGTCCTCCTCCTTCTCCTCGTGGGACCGTCGCCTCGCCCGTCTGTTGCTCATGGGTTTTTCGGCCACTTCTGCCGTCTTTTCAGCCCCTTGAGCTCCCATTTGCCAGCATAGTCTCATGGTTGTTTTCTTCTCATTGTTGATATAGTTTGGTCTTCGGACTTTGGGCAAAATTAGACTAAAAGTGCCTTTTTTGTTTCTGATTTGGTGGAGAGCCACCTGATGTGCATCCTGTCAGCATATCACCATCACAGTATGCCTCCACCTGTCAGTCATAACAACTACTCCTGTCCCTGTCCACCACTCCATCATACTGACTTACCTGTGCTTAAATTCTTAAGCAACTGTCTTGCCCGACTTTCCTACTCAGGCAGCACAGCATGCCCCTGGCTCCAGCGATAAAATGTGAAAGAAGCAGATCAGAGAAGCCAGTGTAAAGCAAGTAAGTTTAAATGCCCCAGGCCAAGAAGGTAAGTGAATAGGAAGGTTGTGCGGTGGGGGGTTTGGATATTGGCGGTGGTGGAGGGTTCAGATGTGTGGCGGGAGGACAAATCGGATATCAGGTATTAGTCAGACACCAGTGGAAGTTGGATATCTATGGGGAGGAGTTGGATGTCGCCAGGGGAGTCGGTCACAGTGGGGGTGGGAGATTCGTACATCAGGGAAAGTTGGGTTGGTGGTGATGGTAAGGTCAGGGTGAGTGGGGGCCAGGTCGGGTCAAGGAGAGATTATGTCGGAGAGGGGGATGAGAATACCGTGGGGGGAGGGGGAAGTGAGGGTGCTTAGTTGTGGGGTGTATAAGGGAACCCCCGGGCAGTTTGGGAGTGGGTGAGTCCCATATGGGGCTCGGTCTGGGTATTTAAAATAACTTTTATTTCTTCTAATGCTTTCAGAGTAGCTATTTCAAGCAGTATTAGTATATCACATGCAGAACCATCCAAAGTTAGCGATACAAATGCTTTTGTTGGATGGTTCACAGCACAGCACCATTGAGAAGGTTAGCGCTTCTAGGCTAATGCTGGGTAAACCCTTAGCTGGGAACATCCAAGAGTGTTTCTCCCGTAGACCTTTGGAGTACCCTCAAACTTGATGTTGGGGTGTAAGAAAGTTACGGGCCAATATATTTGTTCAGTGCTTCTTATCGTAATTCTCTGATCTCTGCTTTTGAGGGACCAAGGTTTACTTTGGCTATTCCTTCCTTTTTACATATCTGTCGGAGCTCTTGGTCTGTTTTACATTCCTAGCCAACATATCTTTCCCTTTTTTGTCAACCTTTTGGTGGCCCTTTACTGGTTTCTAAAGCATTCTCAATCTTCAGACATTTATTGCAGCTTTATAAGCCTTTTCTTACAATCTCAAGCTATTCTTAACCTTCTTAGTAAGCCACTGATGGATCTTTATTACTGAGTTTTTATTTTTCAATGGAATACATTATTGTTGAACATATTGAATTGTTTATTTCAATGTTTTCCACCGTTCGTTTGCCTCCATACCTTTTAGTCTATTTACCCAATTAACCATAGTCAATTCTCCCCTTTAATCTTTGTAATCGGATTTGTTTCAAGTTTAAGATTCTTGTTTGTTCTCAGATTACGGTGTTTTCCAATTTAAAGTGACATTCAATTATATTCTGATCGCTATTTTCAAATGGATCTTCAACATGACATTACTAATTAACTCTGCCTCATTGTACATTATGAGATCTACAAAAGCTTTCTCACTTGTTGGTTCCATAACATTGCTCCCAGAAGGAAATCTACAAGCTCATCTTCCAGACCACCTTTGCCAATTTCATCGGTTCAGTCTAAATAAAGATTAATGTCTGCAACAGCTATCATACTGCCTTCATTACAATCTCCAATAATTTACTTTGTTTAGTGCTCTGTCCAATGGTACTACCACTGTTCAGGGGCCTATAAACTACTCCCCCAAGCATTCTCTGGCCGTTGCTGGTACTAATCTCTACCCATACTGATTTTACTTCCTGATTTTCTGAGCAAAGGTCTGTTCTCACTTATGTCCTCATGTAATCCTTTATTATCAGGGCTACCGCACCTTCTTTTCCATTTTGTCTGCCTTTTCAAAATATTCTGTACCCGGGAATATTTATTTACCAACCTTGGTCATCTAGTATCCATGCCTGGGTCATTGCAATTAGATCCAAACCATTTATCTCAATTTCTGCCACATGTTCATTTATTGCATATGCTCCACGCATTCAGATTAAAGTGACTTCAATTTTATTTCTTTATTACTATTCTTGGCATGGACCTTACTCTCTGATGCTCTATTACTATCAAATTCTGTCCTTTCCACTCAGCTCACATATCCCCGCATTAATCCAAAGATTAGCGTCATAGAGGTTTACAGCATGTGATTTTGATTTTGATTTTTAATTTTGCCCCTAACTGCTCATACCAGTTTAGCAGAACCTGTTTCTTAGTCCTAAGTGTGTTATTGGTACCCATGTACACAACGACAACTGGATCTGACCCCATCTGACCCAATCCAATCTAAGATCCTCACATTCCAGAAGAGATGTCTTTAACCCTTGCACCTGGGCAGGCAACACATCCTTTGGGACGTGCTCTTGCAGTTTTAAAGTTCCATGTCAGAATCTGAAAGTCAAAAGACAAGCAGTGGGATTCTCTGTCGGCAGGATCCTCCGCACCGCTGGCAGCGCACCCATGCCCACGCATTTCTTGACGGTGTTGGGTGGCCCACAAAGGGAAACCCCATTGGCTGGCTGCGGGAAAGGAGAATCCTGCTGCCAGCAAGGGCATGCCTCGCTGGAAAATCAAGCTGGTGGGACGGAGAACCCCGCCCAAGAGCTTTGTTTCGGATGGTGGTTCTTTAGCACACTTTCCCCACACAAGTTTGCAGATTAGAGTCTCTGGTTTGCAGCTGTTCATGGTTGTCTTTACAGAGTCATTCATTCAGGGCCCCCACAGTTTAGAAAATGGAGCACTCACTGAGAGCAGGTTTTTGGATAGACACATTATTTCTCATCAAACAGGGCCTTCAACTCGATGTTCACATTCAGACCTCTATCTTTCTGTAGAGACACTCGATTTCACATCAAACCTTGCTTTCAGCTACTGGTTTGAACACAGGCCTCTGCGGTCTCAGGAGAATGGCACTCAGACTTGCTGGAGAGAGTCAGCGCTCACAGTGGCCTTCTGGAGAGAATTAGTTGGATCGTTTTTGGAGAGAGTTGGTTAGATCTCTTCATCAGGCTGCCAGAATCAAAGCTGGAACCTTGGGACTCTGAAAACATCCCGGTGGAATAGGATCCCATCGCCACCTGTTACCAGGCAGAGCATAGCCTTTTGGACCAATTCATTGGCCACCTCAATCAAACTGAGTCCTAGCCATCTCTGTCATTGGTTCCGGTCAGTCCAAAACTCCGGCCAGCACAAACTAGCACAATGATTTCCCATGCTGCTGAAATCCACTGTTTGTATTAAAGACACAGACCACTTGTCTCAAAGGTACATGTCTATTAATTGTACATGAATCAAAAATGTAACAGTAAAAATAAAAGAAATAAGGGAATAGAAAGGAAATAAACAGGATGGACCCATACATCTACAGCATAATGCATGGTCAGTTTCTTCATCCACCCTGCAGGCCCTCCTCTCATCCACAAAAGTTGCAAGGATCGCGAACCTGTTGAACAATTACAGGGACTCAGGTTTCTGCATTGCTACCTTTTGGGTTCCCCTACCTACGTCACTCACAATCATATCCACATGTCCCTTACCACGTTCCAAATCGAAAGTATCTAGCCTAAGATGTGTGACTGCCTTCAGGAATAAAATGTCCAGGTAACTCTCCCCATCTTTGATGCATCACAGTGTCTAAGGCTCGGGCTCAAGTTCATCAACTCAGTGCCGAAGTTCCTTGAGCTGCAGGCTCTTACCGCAAATGCAGTTGCTGTGCATCCCACTGGTGTCCACCAGCTTTCGTATGCTACAACCTCAACTGTTTTATTGAACTCGGTTTCAAGTTTAAAAATATCGCTCCATTGTCACCTGTAGTTGGAGTAAATATTTTAGCTGCACATTTCTGAAATTCACCCTCTGAACAATTCAGCCCTGCAGTCACAATAACTGCCAGGCAGTCTCTGTTAGAAACTAGGCTTTTTAATTAGCCTGCAGTTTTAAAGTTCCAAGTCAGTGTCTGCCTGTTAATCTGTCTCACCTGCACCAAATTTCCAAGTTAGCACTTGTTCCTCGTCACACTCTGGCCGCATTATTCCACCCTGTGCTCCCACTCTGATGAATGCTGAGTCGGGATTTGAAACAAATTGAACAAAATAATGTGCCATAAATTGAATTCTTCCTTGGGGCAGTCAACTGTAGCAAACATGCAAAGAAATAAGTGACTGGATAATTTCTCTTCATTGTTGAAGAATAAATATAAAGGGAGGGAGGGTCATTTTGTAATATTATCTGTACTCTAACAAACTTTTATTCTGAGTCAGAAAAGTAAGCATAATTTCTGAGACATTTTATGTGTGTGTTTGTGTATGATCCATTATGAGTTCCTGGGCGAGATTCTCCGACCCCCCGCCGGGTCGGAGAATCGCCGGGGGCTGGCGTGAATCCCTGCTGGTTGCCGAAGTCTCAGGCACCGGATATTCGGCGGGGGTGGGAATCGCGCCACGCCGGTTGGTGGGCCCCCCCGCGCGATTCTCCGGCCCGGATGGGCCGAAGTCCCGCCGCTAAAATGCCTGTCCCGCCGGCGTAGATTAAACCACCTACCTTACCGACGGGACAAGGTGGCGCGGGTGGGCTCCGGGGTCCTGTGGGGGGGGTGCGGGGCGATCTGGCCCCGGGGGGGTGCCCCCACAGTGGCCTGGCCCGCGATCGGGGCCCAGTGATCCGCGGGCGGGCCTGTGCCGTGGGGGCACTCATTTCCTTCCACCTTCGCCACGGTCTCCACCATGGCGGAGGCAGAAGAGACTCCCTCCAATGCGCATGCGCGGGAATGCCGTCAGCGGCCGCTGCCGCTCCCGCGCATGCGCCGCCCGGAGATGTCATTTCCGCGCCAGCAGGCAGGGCACCAAAGGCCTTTTCCGCCAGCTGGCGGGGCGGAAATTTGTCCGGCGCCGACCTAGTCCCTTAAGGTTGGGGCTCGGCCCCCAAAGATGTGGAGCATTCCGCACCTTTGGGGCGGCGCGATGCCCGACTGATTTGCGCCGTTTTGGGCGCCAGTCGGCGGCCATCGCGCCGTTTCCGGAGAATTTCGCCCCCTATGTTTCAATGACCTCTGTTTTGATGTCAGACTCCAACCCAAAGCCAGCCATGAAAACTATCAGGCTGGTCAGAAGGAAGTAGATTACAATTGATAGGAGGAATCATGCACTAAATTAAACAACTGGACTGACAGGTCAGCGGGACTCAAAATTGGTGGAGGACAAGGGCAATGAGTTCTGAAAGGCTCAAGGTTTCTTGTGGATCTTGGTCGCTCACTCCAGCAATATTTTCCTAATCTCTTCTGGCCCCACTCCTTGTCACCAGGTTTCACTGGCAGATCTGGCACCACGTGAAACTCTAATAATTATTATGAAAGATGTTCATAATGAGGTCACCACCTACCATTTTTGAAACTACAGTAATTAAAATGTAGGAAGGTGTGAACGGAGCAGGAAGTGCCTGACTACCATTTTAATCATCTGCCTGGCCTATTCCTGCTGCGCTAGCTAGGTTACAATTGACCTAAAAGAACATGGTTAATGTCACAGTTGGGAAACTTCGCACATACATTTGATGGGGAAATCTTAAGACGTTAGTGCTGAAACATGTTAGTTTATTATAGAAGGAGCTTTATTCTGCATCTGATTGTTGTGTTCTTACAAAGATACTGGGTGTGAAATGTGAACAATAAACAGTTTGTTCCCAGGACAAAAAGTATCAACATTTAATTGCAAAATATTATCCAACGACATAAAACTTTACACGTAATTCAGTTTTTATTTGTATGACTTAGGAGAGATAGCAGCTCCTTTGTAAAATGTATAATATTTGTTGAGGAAGCACTTTGGTTTGGTTTGAACTGTGAGATCTCTTCAACCATTGCATGCTCAGGGTTGCACTCATCGAGTGCATGAAAGATTTTTTGGGATTAAAAACTTACAATTAAATTGCTTTTTTATAATCAGGGTTTTTTTTCCATTGAGAATGAATTAGTGTTCCAGCATAATTAAAATTATAGGATTGTGCTCAGCTTGACATGCTGTTTCTGAATTAAAAATGTAATTGCTTTTATTTAAAACTTGAGATAACTGTAAGTTCATCCTCCAGTTTGCAATCAAGCCATTTGGAACTAACATGTTGTTATACACAAGATATAATTTGATCTTTCTTTACGGATATAATCAATAATTGTTTTGGAATTAAAAGTTAAACAAAAGTATTTGTTAGTGGGTAACTCGTATTGCCTATCGCATTGGAAATGATCTCTGTATATTTTGGTTTATCTCGCTCTATTTCATAGACCGGGAGTTGCATTTTAAAATGCCGGCAGGGTTGAGAATATGTGTATGTGCAATTTGCAAGTCTCAGAGGTCATCTATAGATCCCGACACCTCCAAAACGAGATCCGATTTTCAAAGGGACGGCTGGTCTGTGACCACAGGAAGTGCACTTTGCAGGTCTATGCCTGGTTCCCAGGCAGCTCTGAAGACAAAGCCATCTCCTAACATGAACCTGCATTGAATAGATTATTGGCTTTGCTTCCCTTTTCATAGAATTTACAGTGCAGAAGGAGGCCATTTGGCCCATCGAGTCTGCACCGGCTCTTGGAAAGAGCACCCTACCCAAGGTCAACACCTACACCCTATCCCCATAACCCAGTAACCCCACCCAACACTAAGGGCAATTTTGGACACTAAGGGCAATTTATCATGGCCAATCCACCTAACCTGCACATCTTTGGACTGTGGGAGGAAACCGGAGCACCCGGAGGAAACCCACGCACACACGGGGAGGATGTGCAGACTCCGCACAGACAGTGACCCAAGCTGGAATCGAACCTGGGACCCTGGAGCTGTGAAGCAATTGTGCTATCCACAATGCTACCGTGATGCCCCGTTTCTTGACCGGTTATGTGGTGTCCTCCAATACAAGCCAACCAGGATGCTTTGTATTGTGTATGTCTATTGCCATTGCACAATGAGGAGGACTAGAGATGGAGGACGCGGGGAAACTCTGAAGGGCCCCAGTGCTTAGGCATTGGAGGAAGACTGCTGAGGCTCTCTGGTGCCTCCTAGCAATCAGGGGCCTTGAATGGCCTTGAATGGCCATGTTAATTCAGCAACAGTTCACTTGAGTACCTATCAGCACTCTGACCAATGACCTCCAAGCCAGCTAACCTTGTCTCCTTTAACCAACCCTTAATTACTTTAGACATCAAACTTCAATAACACAATGGTCTGATTTGATTTAACTATCTTTTGCCTCTTCACAATGCTTCAGTCATCACCTCAAACAAGGCACCTGAGAACATTGATTGCCCATGGATGCCTGCTTGTGCCAGTGCTGGCCCTTTGTGGACCTCTGCAATGAACAGAAAACCCAGTCATGGCTGCCACTCAAATTTTCAAATTGTTCTTGGTTCTTATGCCTTCTTTTAGATCATGCCCGGCCTCACTAATCGGGTTTGGAACCTGCCCACAGGCCAAGTCAGCACTTTACATTTCAAAAGCACTTTGTCTCATTGACGCTGATGTGACATGTGGTCAGGACCCAGAAATGTCCGGGTGTCAGGTTCCTGGCCATGGATTGAAAATTCAGCCTGCGTGTTTTTCTATATAAAAACTGAAATTAGTTTGCCCGGAATATTGTTTTCAAATCTATCCTCTTGCTTTTCTACAAATAATTTCCAGAAGTGGTTGAGCGCGTGTTGTTCAGAAGTGGAAGAAAATAATTATTCCAGTTGGACTAACAAAATGGTACAAGACAGATTTGCACCGTTCAGCATGTGAGATTTTGTTTCAGCTAATGGAGCAGAGCCTTCAGCAAGTATAATAAATCCAGTGGTAGTTTATTTGACAAACATTGATATCTTCAAATTATTTAAATCACTCAAGACAACAAAAGACAACTTCAAAGTTGAGGTTGAGCAATAAACATCTTTAACATTTTATTATGAAGTGAATAGTAATTTAGCTGAAGGTTAACAAAAAAGCTGATGGCATAAAGTCAGTGTTTTTAGTAGTTGAATTTATTGGCCTCTTCCCCTCTCTTATTGGTATGTTCTCACAATCATTCAAGATTGGTTACATCCGAGCAGCAGAGTGGTGTATTGGTTAGCCCTGCTGCCTCATAGCGCTGAGGATCCGGGTTTGATCCTGGTGCTGGGTCACTGTCTGTGTGGAGTTTGCACATTCTCCCCGTGTCTGCGTGGGTCTCACCCCTGTCATGTTGGGTGTTCTGATGCACAAATGATCCAACACGGCTATAGATGGTACAACTCTGTTTTATTGTCTAATCAATGGTAACAACTAACTACTGGCTTGGGTACGTGCTTCACCAGCTAACCTGTGGACCCAGCCCTATCACTAGCTTAGTGAGGCACTCAGCACATGGTCTATGTCTGAGTGGCGCGCTGTGAGCTCTGTGCTCTGAGCTATCTCCTGGTAGAATGAGCGGGAACTGTGGTGTTCCCTGTTTTATAGTGCATGTGCTCTCACTGGTGATTGGCTGCGATGTTATGTGTGTGCTGGTTGGTCCAACTGCCTGTCCATCAGTGTGTGTGTGATTGCACCATGATATGCTGATGTGGATATCGTGACATCCCCCCTTTCACAAAGGATATGTGCCTACATGATAAGAAATGTGTACTGAGTGCATCTGAGTATGTGTGTGCAATATTTACAACATGTACATGAGGCTAAACTATATACAGAGGAAGGTGTCAGGTGCAACAGAACAACGAGGTTGTACCAATAACAGAACAAATGCAATCAATAACCGACGAGAGAAAACTTCTGGAACAATGAACGACAAGAAAAAAAACTCATTAACAGTACTGTAAAACAATTCAGTGAGTCCAATGTGCTAACAGGCTCATAAGTCAAGTCTCTCAGGTGGGCGACGAATTTGGGTTGACTGTTAGGGTGGCACACCACTCATTGCCCGGATCAATGCTGTGTACTGGCAGCGGCTGGTGGTTCCGACTTGGGGACATCCGGTTCTTGTGGATTACCGCAACGCGGAAGGGTTCCCTGTCTTCGGTATCGCTGGTCTGCATACTATTTGGATATGACTCAGTGTAGGGGGGCTGAATGGCCCTTATGTCCCTGCGAGGCTGGCGGAATTGTTGGGAGTTGGCAGGTTGAGCTGCTCGACAGCAGGCAGCATAGTGGCCCATCCGTCAACATCAAAGGCATTGCTGCGCTTTGGCCGGACATTGCCACGTTAAGTGGGCGGAGCCACAGTTGCCGCATGATGCACAAATGATCCAATACGGCTGTAGATGGTACAACTCTGTTTTATTGTTTATCAATGGTAACAACTAACTACTGGTTTGGGTACGTGCTTCACCAGCTAACCTGTGGACCCAGCCCTATCACTAGCTTAGTGAGGCACTCAGCACATGGCCTATGTCTGAGTGACGCGCTGTGAGCTCTGTGCTCTGAGCTATCTCCTGGTCGAATGAGCAGGAACTGTGGTGTTCCCTGTTTTATAGTGTGTGTGCTCTCACTGATGATTGGCTGCGATGTTTTGTGTGTGCTGGTTGGTCCAACTGCCTGTCCATCAGTGTGTGTGTGATTGCACCATGATATGCTGATGTGGATATCATGACAACCCCCACAACCCAAGATGTGGTGGGTATGTGGATTGGCCACGCTAAATTGCACCTTAATATGAAAAATTTAAAAGAAAGATTGGTACATCCATGAAAGCTCAGTAGGGTCTCATCCTTGCTGTTGTCCTTCCTGTTCATGCATATGCTTCCTGAGTTCTGATTTGGTGCTATTTTACTTTTGGCCAAACAGGAGTTTGACACTTTAATATGTCATTCACATGACGGAAAACACCATTTGTAATAAATTGGGAGATATACCTTTTGTATATACCATTTGTAATAAATTGGCAGATATACCTATGGGTGTTAGGAATTGTTCAGAATTATAAGAGTCTTAATAGGGTTAATAACCCTCCCAACCGGCCTGTGGCAGATTTGCCGTTGGGGGCAGGCGTGGTGTAAATGGCGGGAGCCAAAATGTCAGAACACCATTGGTGTAAAGTTACATTGCAGTTCTCCCACTGGTGGGTCGGTCACCCGGCTGGCAAATGCCGCAAAAGTTATTTGCAACTCCTGATGGCTCATTAAAACAGCTGCCTGCAGGTGTCTCAACAGGCTTTACGTTCATGTGCTTTGTCAGTCTAAAATCCGATTGATATAGTCTGATATCCTCCATTCTCCAGAGACTTCTGGTGAGTGCAACACTGCCATAGTAAGAGGGGGAGAGGTCAAAGGAGTACTCCGCCATTTACTTGAAGGGGATACAAAGACCCTAAGTTCAGAGGGTAGAGCTCCAAGTGAGGCATGAGCATTCTCAGGTGATGGGCTTGGGGGTAAGGTGGTTGAATCAAGGAACAGATTTCTTCTTAGGTTGCTGTCTTTTCCATCTGGCTTGTTGACATCCTGCACACTGTGGTGAAGATAGCTGGATTAGTGAGAGTGATATTAATACCGGACTGGTATTAAAATATGGCACCAGGTCCTTTAAACATGTCAGCTGAGGGCGGATGGACGAATCAACTGCTGGTTGACCAGGAGCGTCAGAGCGGAACTCGCTTGTGACTAACCATTGAGGTTCCAAGTGTTGAACTGGCGCGGGAACTCGCCATTCTGGCCAGAGCTACCCATTAACATACATTTGGTGGAGGGGGTTCCGTTCCCGTTTTCAGAGAGCAGGAATGGTGGCATGTGCAGAAAATCAAAGAGGAGTCATAAAACTGCTTTGATGCCAGCAAGATTTCCCCACTCGATCCCCCTCCCTGTCGGTGATGTAATGGGGCTCCCAGCATGATGGTTGGGAACCTCATTAACATACACTTAGCAGGACGCTCTGCTGCATCATACCCCCACGCATGGATTTCATCTTGCCCCACTGATGTGATGTTTTGTAAGTGGGGTTTATAACAAGTCTTCACAAACGGGTCCCGGAAAACAGAGCCCACCGGGGGCACGGAGGTAGGTACAGCCCCAGGCATTGGGGGGGGTGGAGAATGTCATTCCTTGGCAGTGCTGATCCGGCATCTCCCTTTCTGCACTGCCACAGTACTAGGGGACAGTGCTTGGGGTTCTGTGTCCATCATGGGGGTGAGGGAGGGGGAATTCCATGATGATAGTGGGGCGGTTTCCCTGGTAGTGGGGGGATTCTGTTTTTGGGGGTTCTTACATTCTATTATTATAGTTCTGACATTGGGGCTCTGATCATTAGGGTCCCCTCCCCGCTCCCACCAACATGACGTCGTGGGACCCGCCTCCTTGATATTTTTAAATTAAGTGTCAGAAAATGTCTGGAAAAGACAGCAGTGGAGTTGGCAGGCTGCACCCCTTTTATCCCGCCCGAGTTGACACTTAAGTCGAAAAATGAGAAAATTCTGCCTTAGTCTTAAAATGAGAGAATTCTGCTCTCCATTCATTTTATGGTGTTTGATTCCTCAATTGTAAAATGGACCATCTATAATGTAATACTGCTCTTTAAAGTTACCTCGGAAAATTCTGTTGTTAAATAGAATAGAGGTGCTCATCCAAATTTGAATGCATTTACATCCTCTGGGTAACTTGATACTCCAACAGAAAACTGACTCATGTTCTATCAGTGGTGTGTTCTTCAACTGACAGTGATGTTTAATCTTGCACTGTGTCCCTCTCACTGACAACTCATATCCCAGCTTGTCTTGTACCTCTGACAGCTCATGTCCCATCTTGCATTGCATCCTTTAACTGACAGCCCAGTTTTTATATTTTATCCTTAATTCCCTTGCTGATTGTGGCATTGTCTTTCAAACTCTGGCTGGCCTATTTAAAACCTACAATCAGTATTAAAAATGTCTTAAGTGATCAGATACACCATAGTATTCACTGATGATTTTGACATATGTCCACATTAAATTATGAACCTGAATAGTATTTGTAGACATCTCATTTGATGCTTTAGCACTGAGCTTTGCCAGCAATGTTCCAGTTGCCCCTTTTCTGAACTTCAAACTTTCTTGCTATCTTGTGCCAAGAACAAACAAAAGCATCAAAAGATAATCATACCTTAGCATCATACAATGGAGAAAGATGCCACCCAGCCCATTGTGCCTGTGACGGTTTTTTGAAAGAACCAACAAATTAGTTCCATAACCTTGTTCTTGTCACATAGCTCAGCATAATTCCCTTTTCATGTATCCAGTTGTTTTCCGGAATTTCTGAAACAGTCAGAAGATATTAAGCACTTGAAAGTAATCATGTTTTAAAGAGGTGCACATAGCCTATTGGATTGGCCAGAATAGTTTGATAATAGGCTTTATAAGTGATTGAGTAGATCTGGGGCGAAATTCTCCGTTCTCGGCGGAAAGTCCGCCGATCGGCGCAAAAAACAGCGCAAATCCCACTTGCGTCACGTCATAAAAATGGGACGATAGTCTCCGGCCCGAAATGGGCTAGCAACGACGTAACGGGATCCGCGCTTGCGCAGTGGTTCACGCCGTGCAGCGTCATACGCGCTGCACGGCGTGACGGCTCATAAGGCCGCGCAGCTCCCCCCCAACCGACCGGAACACCCGACCGCAACACCCGACTGGATGGCTGGCCGTTGCTCAGCCCCGAGGTTCGAGTCACGCGATGTGGAGGCGCTCCTGGACGCGGTGGAGCAGAGGAGGGACGCCCTGTATCCCGGGCACGGCCGCAGAGTTGCCCCACGCCACAGCCGGCGTCTGTGGAGGGAAGTGGCAGAGGACGTCACCGCTGTGGCCCTGACACCACGGACAGGCACCCAGTGCCACAAGAAGGTGAATGACCTCGTCAGAGCAGGCAGGGTGAGCCTCCCCATATCCCCCCCTCCCCCATATCCCCCCTCCCCCATATCCCCCATATCCCCCCCTCCCCCATATCCCCCCTCCCCCATATCCCCCATATCCCCAAGTGAATCCAGCCCTAACCTTAACCTCTGAAATGCACGCGCAACCGATGGCGTGCATTCATATACCTGCCTAACACTGTTGCCTTTTACCCCTGCCACCCCCCCCCCCCCCACAGGAGAAGCGCGCACACAACAATAGGGAGCATGTGAGGACTGGAGGAGGGCCCGCTGATGAGAGGCCACTGACCGTACACGAGGAACGGGCCCTGGAACTGGCTGGTGGACCTGAGGACCGGGAGGTTGCTGATGCAGAGGTCGGGGGCCCACCAGCAAGTGAGCCATCGACAGCCCGTCCCCATATCCCCCCTCCCCTATATCCCCCTCCCCCGTATCACCTGATCACTGCCTGATGTCTAACCATGCATGCTTCATTGTGTATCGCAGGACCAAACGTCCAGGCACCCATCCCCGCAGATGCACACCGCCCACAGGATGCCCCTCGGAGACCACAGGAGACGGAGAGACCCGCACCCTCCAGCATGCGACGCCCGCAGGATGCCCCTCGCACACCACGGGAGACGGAGAGACCCGGACCCTCCAGCATGCGACGCCCGCAGGATGCCCCTCGGAGACCACGGGAGACGGAGAGACCCGGACCCTCCAGCATGCGACACCTGCAGGATGCCCCTTGGAGACCACGGGAGACGGAGAGACCCGGACCCTCCAGCATGCGACGCCCGCAGGATGCCCCTCGGAGACCACGGGAGACGGAGAGACCCGGACGCTCCAGCATGCGTCGCCCGCAAGATGCCCCTCGGAGACCACGGGAGACGGAGAGACCCGGACCCTCCAGCATGCGACGCCCGCAGGATGCCCCTCGCACACCACGGGAGACGGAGAGACCTGGAGCAACAGGGAGACAACACCCCCGTCACGTGCGGGAGCAACCACCCAGCGATGAGGGGGGCAGCCACAGGCCCCCGTCATATTCGAGCCAGGACACCACTACCCAGGACACCACTACCCAGGACAACTCTATCCAGGACACCCCTACCCGGGACAGCACCACCCAGGACACCCCTACCCGGGACAGCACTACCCGGGACAGCACTACCCAGGACACCCCTACCCGGGACAGCAAACCCGGGACAGCACTACCCAGGACACCCCTACCCGGGAAGACGAAATACCGGACAGTGACTCAGAGTGGATGGGTGGAGACGAACCCCCACCCCAAAGTGCCATGGAGTCAGAGTGGGACGAAGAGCACGACACAACGCCACTGCTGTCACCAACACCCTCCACCATCGCAGAAACACTCACCACGGTTGGGCACTTTAGTGATGAGGCGTCTGGTGCACTCACTGGTGCGCACAACACAGCCGTCCCGGTACAGCAGGTGGAGGTAGGAGCAGCAGAGGGACCGGGCGGTCGGAGAGCAGCCCAGGCCATGCGAACATCTGCCGCCCAGATTGATCCCGGGTTCCTGCAGTTACCACACCCACACATAGATCCGATGCAACCACCGACCCGGAGACGAGCGAAGAGGGTGACGGGTGGCTTGCGGCGGCTGCGGTCGCAGGTGGAGGAGTCCACCCGCGTCCAGGAGCTGGGAGTGGTCCTGGTCATGCGTGCCACCCAGGCTGGCACCGCACGGGTGGCGTCCGCGGTGGAGGCAATGGGTGCAACGGTGTCAGACATGGGGAACGGTTTGCGAGGCCTGGGGCCTTCCGTGCAGGCGGCGTCTGTGGCCCAGGAAATGGCTGCCCTCTCACAGGAGGCCATGAGCCAGTGCCAGCGCCAGATGGCAGAGGCGCTCAACGCCATAGCCCAGTCTCAGCAGGCCATGGCCCAGTCTCAGCAGGCCATAGCCCAGTCTCTGCAGGCCATGGCCCAGTCTCTGCAGGCCATGGCCCAGTCTCAGCAGGCCATCGCTGAGGGCATCGGCGCCAGTGGCCATGTGCGAGCCGGCGTCGCACTGTCACAGACAGGGTTTGACAACACCCTGGGCTCCATGGCTGCAAACCTGCAGACCCCTGTTGATACCAGCACGGGGGCGTCGGATGGCCAGTCCGTTCGCATCCCCTACCCATGTCGAGGCCTGGGTGCCATCGGGCACCCCGAGGGAGGAGGAGGTGGTGTGGTCCGTCCCGACTCCCTCTGTAGGGGAGGTCCCGGTACACCGCGACACCTCGGACTCCCCCCCTTCCGTCCCAGGTGCATCGGGTGGGCAACGGGCAGGACAGGCTGGCAGCTCGCCATCCCAGTCGCCCGGGCCGCAGCCTGGCCCATCTAGGCCAGGACGCCCCAGGAAACGGCCGCCAAAGGGATCCAGTGTCAGAGGGCAGGAATCACAGGAGTCCACCTCCAGTTCTGCTGTACCGTCTGGGGAACCACGTAGACGTAGTCAAAGGGCCCGTAAGGCCAAACAATTAGACACTGAGTAAGTTGGCACGGGTGCAGGGCACAGATGAGTTTTAGGGGCTAGGGCACGTGCATGAACTCCTTTGGTTATTAAAGTCAATGTTACACCTACCGAAGCTGCCTTTGTGCTCTGTCCAAAGTGTGCGGGCGTGTCATGTATGTTGAGCGCAAGTGTGTGTGTGAGGGGTGGTCTTACCTCAGCCCCAGGTGAGTCTGCCCCCTTCCCCCAAGGCCGCCATCAACATCCCCCGGGCAGAGGACGGGACCATGCGCTGCAGTGTCACAGCCGCATGCAGGGATGGTCCGGGTGGATGGTGGTACTGTGGCCATGGGTCAGACATAGTCCAACGATGCAGAGCCAGGAGCTCATCGCAGGGCGGGTTGTCATCATCCTCCATGGCCTGCGATAGACACACGACCACCCGCAACTGGGTGAGCCCGGCCCGTTGTGCCGCCGGTGGATCGGCAATGGGGGGGGGGGGGGGGGGGGTGTGCATGCGGGTGGGGTGTGTGGGGTTGGGGAGGGGGGTGAGGGTGCTGGGTGGGTGGATGGGTGGGGGGTGTGGGTGGTCGGCTGTTGCCATGGTGTGCAGTCTGTGGCCATACTACCCGATTTCCACGCCCATCTAGTCAGTGAAGCGGGCGGCTATCAGTCTGTCCCGTGCCCGCTGGGCCAGCCGGTAACGGTGGACAGCCACCCGCCTGTGTCTACCCCGTCTGCCCTGACCATTGCCCGCATCCCCCTCATCTGGCGAGGACTGTGCCTCTTCCTGCTGCTCCTCCACTCCGCCCTCCTCTGCCTGCGGCACATCGCCCCTCTGCTGGGCTATGTTGTGCAGGACGCAGCACACCACAATGATGCGGCCGACCCTATCTGACCGATACTGGAGGGCGCCCCCAGAGAGGTCCAGGCACCTGAAACGCATCTTCAGCACGCCAAAGCACCTCTCGATCACTCCCCTTGTCGCTACATGGGCATCATTGTAGCGGTTCTCCGCCTCATTGCGTGGCCTCCGTATAGGCGTCATCAGCCACGATCGCAATGGGTAGCCCCTGTCGCCCAGCAACCAGCCCCTCAGCCGGGGATGGCGTCCCTCGTACATGCCGGGGATGGATGACCGCGACAACACGAATGAGTCATGTACACTGCCTGGGTGACGGGCGCAGACGTGCAGGATCATCATGCGGTGGTCGCAGACCACCTGTACGTTCATCGAATAGGTCCCCTTCCTATTAGTGAACACGGCCCTGTTATCTGCAGGTGGCCGCACGGCGACGTGCATCCCATCGATGTGCATCCCATCGATCGCGCCGTGGACCATGGGGAACCCGGCCACGGCAGAGAAGCCCACGGCCCGGGCATCTTGGCTGGCCCGGTCCACGGGGAAGCGGATGTAGCGGTGCACCATGGCATAAAGGGCATCTGTCACTGCCCGGATGCACCGGTGCACCGATGTCTGCGATATGCCGGACAGGTCCCCACTCGGTGCCTGGAATGACCCCGTTGCATAAAAGTTCAGGGCCACCGTAACCTTGACGGACACGGGGAGAGGGTGTCCCCCGCCAGTGCCACGCGGTGACAGGTGTGCCAGCAGGTGGCAGATGTGTTCCACGGTTTCCCGGCTCATCCGGAGTCTCCTCCTGCATTCCCGGTCCGTAAGGTCCTGGTATGACTGGCGGGGCCGGTACACACGGGGCGCCCTCGGGTGCCTCCGTTGCCGTGGGGCCGCGACGTCCTCCTCCCCCTCCTCCTCCTGTCGGTCAGGTGTCCCTCCAGCCTGGGCGGCTGCCGCCTGCCCCTCTGCGGCAGCCTGCGCCGCCTCTCTGGCACGCTCCTCCTCCTCCTCCTCCTCCTCCTCATCCAGGGCAACATAGACATGAGCGGCTGCCACCACGGCGGCCAACATCGCTGGATGATCTGAAAACATGACGGCCTGGTGGGGGGGAGGGGAACGACGACATGTCATCATTGCCCATATCCCCTCCTCCCCCTAGCCAGGTGGCATGGACCGCATGGGTCCAACTGTTGGAGGCTGGCACCTGGCCAGGTGGACCAACTCATTTGCACTCCCATCACCCTCCTCGGCACGGACCCCCTCCCCAACCTCCACCCCAGCACGGACCCCCCCCCCAACCTCCACCCCAGCACGGACCCCCTCCAACCCCCAACCTCCATCCCGGCACGGACCCCCTCCAACCCCCAACCTCCACCCCAGCACGGACCCCCCCCAACCTCCACCCCAGCACGGACCCCCCCCCAACCTCCACCCCGGCACGGACCCCCTCCAACCCCCAACCTCCACCCCAGCAGGGACTACCCCCAACCTCCACCCCAGCACGGACCCCCTCCCCAACCTCCACCCCAGCACGGACCCCCTCCAACCCCCAACCTCCACCCCAGCACGGACCCCCTCCAACCCCCAACCTCCACCCCAGCACGGACCTCCTCCCCAACCTCCACCCCAGCACGGATCCCCTCCAACCCCCAACCTCCACCCCAGCACGGACCCCCTCCAACCCCCAACCTCCACCCCGGCACGGACCCCCTCCAACCCCCAACCTCCTACCCAGCACGGACGCCCCCCCCCCCAACCTCCACCCCGGCACGGACCCCCTCCAACCCCCAACCTCCACCCCAGCACGGACCCCCTCCAACCCCCAACCTCCACCTCAGCACGGACCCCCTCCCCAACCTCCACCCCAGCACGGACCCCCCCCCAACCTCCACCCCGGCACGGACCCCCTCCAACCCCCAACCTCCACCCCAGCACGGACCCCCTCCAACCCCCAACCTCCACCCCAGCACGGACCCCCTCCCCAACCTCCACCCCAGCACGGACCCCCTCCAACCCCCAACCTCCACCCCAGCACGGACCCCATCCCCAACCTCCACCCCAGCACGGACCCCCTCCAACCCCCAACCTCCACACCAGCACGGACCCTCTCCCCAACCTCCACCCCAGCACGGACCCCCCCCCCAACCTCCACACCGGCACGGACCCCCTCCAACCCCCAACCTCCACCCCAGCACGGACCCCCTCCAACCCCCAACCTCCACCCCAGCACGGACCCCCTCCCCAACCTCCACCCCAGCACGGACCCCCCCCCCAACCTCCACCCCGGCACGGACCCCCTCCAACCCCCAACCTCCACCCCAGCACGGACCCCCTCCAACCCCCAACCTCCACCCCAGCACGGACCCCCTCCCCAACCTCCACCCCAGCACGGACCCCCCCCAACCTCCACCCCGGCACGGACCCCCTCCAACCCCCAACCTCCACCCCAGCACGGACCCCCTCCAACCCCCAACCTCCACCCCAGCACGGACCCCCTCCCCAACCTCCACCCCAGCATGGACCCCCTCCAACCCCCAACCTCCACCCCAGCACGGACCCCCTCCCCAACCTCCACCCCAGCACGGACCCCCCCCCCAACCTCCACCCCGGCACGGACCCCCTCCAACCCCCAACCTCCACCCCAGCACGGACCCCCTCCAACCCCCAACCTCCACCCCAGCACGGACCCCATCCCCAACCTCCACCCCAGCACGGACCCCCTTCAACCCCCAACCTCCACACCAGCACGGACCCTCTCCCCAACCTCCACCCCAGCACGGACCACCCCCCCCAACCTCCACACCGGCACGGACCCCCTCCAACCCCCAACCTCCACCCCAGCACGGACCCCCTCCAACCCCCAACCTCCACCCCAGCACGGACCCCCTCCCCAACCTCCACCCCAGCACGGACCCCCCCCCCAACCTCCACCCCAGCACGGACCCCCTCCAACCCCCAACCTCCACCCCAGCACGGACCCCCTCCCCAACCTCCACCCCAGCACGGACCCCCCCCCCAACCTCCACCCCGGCACGGACCCCCTCCAACCCCCAACCTCCACCCCAGCACGGACCCCCTCCAACCCCCAACCTCCACCCCAGCACGGACCCCCTCCCCAACCTCCACCCCAGCACGGACCCCCCCCCAACCTCCACCCCGGCACGGACCCCCTCCAACCCCCAACCTCCACCCCAGCACGGACCCCCTCCAACCCCCAACCTCCACCCCAGCACGGACCCCCTCCCCAACCTCCACCCCAGCATGGACCCCCTCCAACCCCCAACCTCCACCCCAGCACGGACCCCCTCCCCAACCTCCACCCCAGCACGGACCCCCCCCCCAACCTCCACCCCGGCACGGACCCCCTCCAACCCCCAACCTCCACCCCAGCACGGACCCCCTCCAACTCCCAACCTCCACCCCAGCACGGACCCCCTCCCCAACCTCCACCCCAGCACGGACCCCCTCCAACCCCCAACCTCCACCCCCGCACGGACCCCCTCCAACCCCCAACCTCCACCCCAGCACGGACCCCCTCCAACCCCCAACCTCCACCCCGGCACGGACCCCCTCCAACACCCAACCTCCACCCCAGCACGGACCCCCCCCCCCAACATCCACCCCGGCACGGACCCCCTCCAACCCCCAACCTCCACCCCAGCACGGACCCCCTCCAACACCCAACCTCCACCCCAGCACGGACCCCCCCCCCAACATCCACCCCGGCACGGACCCCCTCCAACCCCCAACCTCCACCCCAGCACGGACCCCCTCCAACCCCCAACCTCCACCCCAGCACGGACCCCCTCCCCAACCTCCACCCCAGCACGGACCCCCCCCCAACCTCCACCCCGGCACGGACCCCCTCCAACCCCCAACCTCCACCCCGGCACGGACCCCCTCCAACCCCCAACCTCCACCCCAGCACGGACCCCCTCCAACCCCCAACCTCCACCCCAGCACGGAACCCCTCCCCAACCTCCACCCCAGCACGGACCCCCCCCAACCTCCACCCCGGCACGGACCCCCTCCAACCCCCAACCTCCACCCCAGCACGGACCCCCTCCAACCCCCAACCTACACCCCAGCACGGACCCCCCCCAACCTCCACCCCGGCACGGACCCCCTCCAACCCCCAACCTCCACCCCAGCATGGACCCCCTCCAACCCCCAACCTCCACCCCAGCACGGACCCCCTCCCCAACCTCCACCCCAGCACGGACCCCCTCCAACCCCCAACCTCCACCCCAGCACGGACCCCCTCCCCAACCTCCACCCCAGCACGGACCCCCCCAACCTCCACCCCGGCACGTACCCCCTCCAACCCCCAACCTCCACCCCAGCACAGACCCCCTCCAACCCCCAACCTCCACCGCAGCACGGACCCCCTCCCCAACCTCTGCCCCAGCACGGACCCCCCCCAACCTCCACCCCGGCACGGACCCCCTCCCGGCACTCCCCCAGAGCCCAGCCTACTCTAACCCCCCCCCCCCCCCCCCCCCCGCCGCACACACACACACACACACAAGCCGAGACACACCTCTCCTCACGCAATCAGTCTGCGGCCACGCCATTTCCTGCCCAGAGCCAACCCCCCAGGCCGTCACTTACCTCCTCGCTGGTCGGCGTGAGCCTGGAGCACCGGGTCACGCCGATGAAAAGGAGGTTTGATTCACGTCGACGTGAACGGTCATCACGTCGACGGGAATTCGGCCCATCCGGAAGGGAGAATATCGGCAGGCTGAAAATCGGCTGCCTTGCGCAGACCCGTGACATTCTCCGCGGCAGCGGCGCCCCGCCGACTTTTCTCCCTTCGGAGACTTCGGCGGGGGCGGGATTCACGGCGGCCAACGGCCATTCTCCGACCCGGCAGGTCGCCCCTTGTTTCTGTACATCTCGTGTTGCAGGCTAAGTGCATAATAAGGCACTGAAGAAATAATTTAGAGGCTTTAGGTCACTGTTAGATAGATAAATAAACCCTTTTATGTGATTAAGAATGTGGTAAAGTAACCACCTCATATTTAAAAAAAAATCTGTCATGTGTAGACTAAAGCATGAACACGAGAATCATACATGGCGCGGATGTAATAATGGTGTCAGATGACAGGCATAGAAGAAAGCGTGATCTGGATGGGGGAGAAGCTCCAACGTTGTGTAGAGGTCCAACTACCACTGTAAATAAAGAGTAAAAGTTCTGAGAAATTACACATTCAAGCAGCATCCTTTGGGAGAATTCCCAAAACACCCAGCTGGGCTTTGACCACACAACAAACTATCATACATATCGGTTACTAGTGTCATGCTTACTGAAAGTCAAGTCAGATATTTTTATGTTCATCGGGATTACACTTTCCTCTTTGAAAAAGTTTACTTTTTAAAGGATCATTTACTTTGTAAAGGATTGGGTAGTCATAGTTCTCAGAGATGAAAATCTTGCGTGGAATCTTTTGTCAGTCCCAATGAGAAAAATGGTGTCAATTCCTGCTGGCAGCAGAATTTTAAGCCTCTTAAACAAAGATTTTGTTTCTCCATGTAAATCACGTTGCACTCTTGGCGGCTTTCTGCTGATTCGCCTGCCCCTGGGAAACTTACTCATTGCAATCACTGGGGAGCTCCACATAAATGCCTCCCCAGCACTTGTTCCAGATCCATTAGAGGGGATGTCATCCAAAAAGCCTGCACGAAGATTCTCAGAGGGAGCACTCACTCACCAGACTCTTGGATGAAAAGCAACACAGGCGGGACGTCCTGTCCCTCCAGGAAGCAGCCCACCAACAAGGAGACCACCTCCGCCTGGGAGGGCATTGTGGAATTAGTCAGTGCCCTCTCACTGCAGAAGAGGACGGGGCAACAGAGCCGGAAGAAAATTAATGACCTTCGCACAACCAGGGTAAATCTTCCACGTCCAGTCTCTCAATGCACCGACTCACCCGATCCTCATACCGCCAAGGTGATTCCTTGCCGAGCCACTTTATGGGTTTCCCACCTGTCAAGAGGCCTTTATTTCCCCACGTCCAATCCCCTTGGTGACCCCCCACCACGCATGCCAATACTCAACCACCTGAACTGGCAGGACACTTGTCCTTGAAGGACAACATTGAGCACAATCGATGTGAAAGGGCACAGCCACCCAGTTAATGCGAGAACTTTGTACCCTAGTTTCGACCACACCCCACCACCCCCACCCTTCCCCACGAGGGCTGGCCGGAGAGCAGCAGGACCGTGCCTGTGCTAATGGTGAAGTGGGGGCAGCGAGCCAAAGTGAGAACCCAAAGGACAAATAGTAATTTCTCAAACCTCACATGAGTAAACATAATAATAATCTTGATTGTCACAAGTAGGCTTGCATTAACACTGCAATGAAGTTACTGTGAAAATCCCCTAGTCACCGCACTCCGGTGCCTGTTCGGTGTATCCTTCAGCGACACATAGAGGGAGAATTCAGAATACCCAAATGACCGAAGAGCACATCTTTTGGGACTTGTGGGAGAAACCGGAGCACCTGGAGGAAACCCACGCAGACACGGGGAGAACGTGCAGGCTCCGCACAGACAGTGACCCAAGCCGGGAATCGAACTTGGGACCCTGGTACTGTGAAGAAACAGTACTAACCACTGTGCTACCATGCCGCCCACTAATTTATCCATGTGAAGTGCTAAGTGCAGGGCAATCAGAAGAACAGTCAGGAACATCCTTGCGGCTTCTGGAAACCAGAGACATGAGCAGCTCAGACATAACCATTGAGGAGGCATCACATCTGTCACCTGCACCCTCCACCAGTGCAGATACGTACACCTTGGCGGGATTTACTGGGTCATTCACTGGTGGGCATCTCACAGCTGAAGATCCACAACAGATGTCAGGGATCTGGTACTCGTAGGGATGCAGGAGGCCAGAATTTTGCTAAACCCCTGGTCAATGATGTACCCCTGGGTCCAGATATCCCAAGGCTGATGGAACTGCAAAGGCAAGTGATGAAAATCACAAAGGGATGACAGCATCTATACAGCTATCCACGGACTGCAAGGCCAATTGGGGAGTCCAATCGCCTTCTGACCGAGGAGATGGTGCTGTCAATGTAACGCAATAAGGCCAACAATGCGAGGGTGGCATCCAAACTGGAGACCTTGGTGCAGGACTTGCCCCACTCCATGACTCAGCTCATAATCTCTATGGCTGAGGGCATGAACTCCATGGTGCAGGATTTCCAACAGCATGGTGCAGGCACTGGTGGGAATCTGCATGTAAATAATTTTGTTCACCAGCAGATCCTCATCCTGTCATTTCATTGTGCCATGCCCCATGACACCCTGAACACAGTTGGCTCTTCATTCCTGTGCAATGTGAGAGTGACAGCATTACTTCTTCACCACCTCCCACACTGATAACTCAGTAAAGACTCCCCCCCACCCCCAATATCAATGCTCAAGCCTCTCTCTTTGAAGCCTCTCTTATCCAATGATGAGGATTCCATCAGCTGACAACGTGTAGAGAGGCTGATCCACCCCAGCGGTTAGTTGGAGGAACACAACAAAATCTCTGACTTTGATGGGAGTTATTCCAAATGTCAGCACATCCTGTGTCGCTAAACTCCATGATAAGACATATCACTCTGTCCTCAATGCAAGTCATCATTATTCTCCTGCAGAGTCCGGCCAATGGCTTTAGCATCCTGCCCATGGAATCCGGCACCATCACAGAAACGTACTGCTGGCACCACACTATTGATGAGATAACAGTCCCTACTGTAGGAGACAGCCTCTGAATGCTATATTGAAGGCCACTCCCCAACCAGTCCAGGCACCAGAACCACATCTTCAGTTGTCCAATCAACTGCTTGACCAGCACGCACAATGAAATATGAGCCCCATTGTAGCAAATCTCTGCATCATACATGAGCCTCATTGTAGCAAATCTCTTCATTCATTTGTGGCCTCAGCACTGGCAGCATCAGCCACCTCCTTATTGGGTACCCCTTTACCCCAGTGAGCAACCCCTCCAGATGTTACTCTCAAAAACATCCAGGTTGTGTAGCATCCAAAGATGTAACTATCATAGTGGCTCCCTGAGAAATGGGCACACACCTGCATGATTCACTTGCAGTCTATCACATCCTGCACAAGCTAAGCAGGTAAAGCCCATGGCCCTGCCACCTTGACTCTTCTGGTCCTGGTCTAAGTTGATATACATGTGGGCCCTCACATAAGGGGCATCTGAAACCTTCAGAGTTTGTGCGAGGCTGACTGGGAGATGATACACAGATCACCGGTGCTGCCCTAAACGAGCCACTTGCATAGAAGTTCAGAGCGGCCATCACTTTATGGACCGTGGGCAATGGGTGTCCTCCCATTCCATGTGGTAACAAGTCTTGCAGGACATGGAAAAGCTGGTCCACCATCCCCCGTGACAGATGCAGTCTTCTCCGGCACTGTGGCTCCGCGATCTATAGATCAGATGTCCAATGTTGGAAGACCATTTGACAGTACTGTCTCAAATGAAGCTGTCCCCTCTGGTGCTGTTCCTGGAAGAACTACGGCCCCAGCCTCCCCTTCCTTAGCAGGGCATTGGTCCTGGTCACATGCAGCAGCATGTCGCTGTTTGTGCTGCTCCTTTATCGCAAGTGGTAGAAACACCAACTCATCTGGCTCCATGATTCTCCAGAATCACGCACTGAAAGGAAGCGAATACCAAAATGAACGGTGTGCATTCCTAAGAAACACCTGACCCTGGACCCTCTACTCCTCTGGGACCTCCACCCATGTGCGTCCCCCTTAGTGAGAGCCTCTCCACTGAGCGTCACAGCCTCCCCTCTCACACCGCCATGTCCACACAGTTGTCCCCCTCAACTACACCAGGATTAGGTGCCTGGATCCTTGAGAATTTCACTGGCAAGTTTCTCCCAACATTTCCAAATACTCGAAACATTTCAGTAGGTAACAGGGTTATTGAATGGCTGCACGGGACTTGTGTCTGCATCCTCACAGGGCACCTCAAAGACACCCACCATCATGACCTGTAACAGGGTGATGATAGACTTCACCATGAAGCCTTGCATTGGGGTTCACATCAGTGTATCCTGTTTAATGTAAACATTTGCATGAGCATTGGACTTCAATGCTTGAGACTCCAACTATTTTGAATAAAACAATTAAACTAAATTAAATAAGCTGAAGGACAAATTAATAGAGGCAGCCCCTTAAAGGGATACTTCCTTAAACAAAAACAAATCACAAATGAAACTTAAAACGTCTAATTAAAATTTGCACGCTTCATTGGCATAATTGGCTTGCACTGAAGGGTGAACCAGCATATTAGGCAGATTATTGCCTTCTCTGGTTTACAAGAGTGTGCGATGATTTCCTCTTAAAACCAACCCATCCTCTCTGTCTGTACATTGTAGGAATGAGGTTCTACTTCTGCAAGTACAATGGCCGGGATTCTCCGAAGTCCCGGCCAAGTGTTGACGCCGGTGTAAACACCGGAGTGGTGCACGCCGGTGTCAACGGGCCTCCTGGCCCAGCGATTCAGCAGCCCTAAGGGGGCCAGCACAGCGCAAGAGTGCTGCGCACTGCTCTGGCGCTGAAAGGCAGCCCTGCATTGCCGGCATGGGTCCACGCATGCATGCGCCGGCCATCTCTGTGCCGGCGCATGCGCATGCTCATGTTGGCCATTTCTGCGTCGGTGCCGAGCAACATGGCGGAGCCCTACAGTGGGCCCACGCGGAAGGAGGTAATGCCCCCTAGATCGCGGGCGCCCACTGATCGGTAGCACCCAATCGCGGGCCTAGACGCCGTGGAGGCCTCCCCCAGTGTCTGATCCCCTCACCCGCCCCCCCCACCAGGATGACCACCGCGGCCGTGTTCCAAGCTCCCACCGGGTGGTACGAGGTTGGATCCACGCCGGCACAACGCGGTGGGAATTCGGCCAGTCGGCCGCGGACAATCACCACGGGGGCCTCTTTCAGTGGCCCCTGACCGGCGCCGCATCAACTGTGCGGGCTCAATTGCTGCTGATTCTCCAGTCACCGGAGAATCACGTCCTGGCGCTGGAGCGGCATGGCGGGAATTTCCCGTGTCACCAGCGATCCCTCGACCCGGCGGAGGCTCAGAGAATCCCGGCCAATGGCTTTTCATGACCAATGGTTGTGTTGTAATTCACTGACTGACCACTAGGTGTCTCATTAGTATATAAGTGAATGTTAGAGTTAAGTGACTTTAGACTGGCTGGAAGGAGCTGAAGAGAGAGGTTGCTTGTGCATGATCATACTATTGCTCATCTATTGTTTTGTATATAGTTTACCGACAGTTAATGTTACTAAATTGTTTATAGTTTTAGCTACAAGTGTTATTGTAATATAAATCAGGCCATCTGACAAGAACATTACACAGAGGAGGTTCACAAGAATTATCCAGGGAATGTCGTATGTGGAGCAGTTGAGGACTCTGGGTCTATACTGGATGGAGTTTTGAAGGATGAGGAGGGATCTTATTGAACCAGAATACTGAGAGGCCTAGATACAGTGGATGCGGAGAAGATGTTTCCACCAGTTGGAGTGACGAGGACCCAGAGACACAGATTTGACTGTAATAAAGATAATGTAGGAGGGGCTTAGATCGCTGGCAGTCAGTTTGGAGTGAGTTCTGTGGAAATTGTGAGCTGAAAAACAGATTCTGCTGAACACTGCCAGAGTTTCAGTATTAATCTGAAAGGATCTCTCTCAAGCAATCTCTCAAAATATCTTTCTATCCAAAGATAGGCAAATAATCCTGTATTTGTTAACTTTATTCAAAAGGAGGTTTTGACCAGTGATGGGTTTTGCTTGATTGAAGATAAAGAAGGTAGCAGTTAGGAGATAAAGTGTTTCAATTTATTGTTAAGTATCATTTAACTGGTAATTGAAAGCTTTATTTCTGTTCTGTTAAAGGTATTTTAATGCTGTGTTAATAATAAAGTTTGTTTTCATATAACTTATCCCTATTTGTGAGTGGAATTACTCCTTGAGTGAAGCATCTTTTCCTCACAGCTTTACATTTTTTTAAAAAGTAATGGGGATTCTTGTCTGATATCCGAGCAAATGTGTGGTCCAGTCTGGGATCATAATAACGTTCATCCAGTTGAACCTGCCAGAAGGCTGAACTTGCATCCAAGATTGAATACTCTTTAGTATCAGTTAGCTAACATGTGACCTTTTCTGCTGTAAACTACTCATAATGTTCTATTTGTACTGCCTGGTTTAGGTCTCTGGGACCTACCAGACAGATGCGTAGATTCCCATCTTATTTTTCTATAATTACAATGGAAAATCCACCATGTCAGTTCTTCAGTTTTCTTGATGATATGAAGTTTTGCCTTTCCCTCCAACTCTTCTTTCATTTCGCATCTCAGTATTACTGGTATTTTCCTGGACAGGTGCAATTTGGGTGTCCCAATTTCATCAGTCTCCTTTTAGGCAACCAATTCCATGGAACACACCTTTGTTCTCACTCAGGATGTCATCAGTGATGAAAATTATTATCCTCCTTGTTATATTCAGATTTTTACGAGTTTTGATTCCAATTTGATTCCAATTTGCTGCATTATTTTTTACCAATCTTTTTAAAAAATAAATTTAGAGTACCCAATTATTTTTTTTTCCAATTAAGGGGCAATTAGAATGGTCAATCCACCCTAACCTGCACATGTTTGGGTTGTGGAGGTGAAACCCACACAGACACGGGGAGAATGTGCAAACTATACACAGACAGTGACCCAGTATTTTTCACCAATCTGAATGGAAGTGATCGAGAGTGTTTTTTGTAGTTCAGTAAGTGTGCAATTGCCTCTGTCACAATTTCTATACCTGTATTAGAAGACAGCTTCACTTTCATTTTCATTCACTGTTCTGCATTACTTATCTTGTGTAATGTAGGCTTATGAGAATTACATTTGCTTGTGCACCTATGTCAAGCTTGAAATTCACAATCAAGTTGGCAATGTTTAAACCAACATTCCATTTGTCTTGTTTGGAATCTGTTGTTACTGCACCAATGAAAAATTCAGCTTCAGAGTCTGTATTGTCATCTGCAATCGTGCGCACTTCCTTTGAGTTACACACCTTGGCAAAGTGATTTAGTTTATTACAGTTCTTACATTGCTTTCCGTGGGCTGGACATCAGTGTGGTTAGTGCTCTGTTCCACATCAACTGTATTTAAATGTTTTAATAACAGTTGTATTTTTTCTACCTTCAGGTAGTCTATTTGTTTTTTCCCAACCCTGTTTCTATTTAACTGCATCTAACTGCTTAACTATATGTGATTTATCACCTTCTGTCATCTGATTAATCAAATTGGTTAATCTGGCATTTTGCATTTCTGCCGCTCTGCAGGTATTATTGCTTTCATCAATATGAGATTAACCTCTCTCAAAGCCGTTCTCAGGGAATCACTTACGATCTCACAAATTATTCTATCTCAGATGAGTGATTCTTTAAGTTCTCCAAATTCATACGATTTAGCTAATTTTCTCAGCTCAGTTATGTCTTGATTAATGTTGTCCCTGTATCTTTCATATGTGATGTTTTTCTTAGAGTTGCAATAAGCTTTGAATTTTTCCATTATTTCTTTAGGTCATTTTGCTTCCCATCACTTCCATTATAGACTTCTCGGGTTACTTCCAAGTTATGTGAGGAAATATGGAGGACTGTACCTGTTGGTCTTTCTTATCACTTCCCGTCACTGTGAGATACTGCTCAAACCGTTGCCTGAATCTCCCCATTTTTTGGCGAGATTGACTTCCAAGCTGAGCTCTGTTGGTGTTTTCTAAACCTCAATTGTTGCCTCTAGTTTACTTCTGATACTATGTCTTGTTTTTAAGAGGCACACTGATTGACAGCATTGCTTTTGAACTAACGTTATTAATAACACCTTTTCCGAACAGCAACACACATCTGCAATGCAACTGAAGCCTCATCCCAACCATTTCTGCCAGAAATGTCACCTTCAACCCACCCCAAAATAGGGTGATCCCTTATGTAGTACAAGTTTTTGGAAAAGGTGTATCGTATTATCTAATACTGGAGTCCACAATCACGATCAGCTATTATCATGACAATTTGGTTTTTAAAACAACACTCCCCAAAGAGAAAGAAACAGTGATTACTCACTCCGAGTTGACAACCACAGCTGCTGCATGCCACTTATATACAGTCGTAAATCTGAAGGCATTTATTGCTCGATCAATGATAACTTAATTGGGAAGGGGAACTTAATTCCAGCAAGCTGGCCTTTTAATGGCCATAGATGACCTGCAGATGTATGAAAATGTGCTTCCTGAAGTTTGGCACTGGGAAGCTCGACACACCTTTGAACTTCCCGTTGCCAAAGCTGATTTTTGGCCTCGTGCTCTTGGGATCAGCAAAAGATTCCGCCCCACAAGTTGCTGAGGACCAGTTTACATGTGAGTTATACGGGTTTTCATAAATAGCATACATCACAGTTGACAACAATGTACAGGATCTGACCCTGTATCTAGAAAGCTTGGGACCAGATGTGTACTAGGTACAGGGATTTTCCAGATTTTGGGTCCTTGGATAGGGTGTGAGGGAACAAAATAGCCCAGACCCAAAAAGCAATGGATCAGAATGCTGTGATCCGGATATAACTGAAAGCAATGCGTGAACTGTTTTGTAGGTTATTGTAGTTGTGTGCAATGTCTCTTTAAGAACTGTGTCAGGTGACATACGTGACATCATCGGCTACTTCACAGGCTTTTGCTCTGGTCTAGTACCAGCCTTTGTGCAGTGAAGCCCTATTAAATAAGCCTCTGTTAATGTTGCTTTCAATCCACATGGATCTGCAATCTATTTCTTTTGTACTGTTAGTCTAAAGATACTACTGTTTACAAAAATAAAACTGGCGACGAAGAATGGATTAGAAGAAACAGAAATCCGAACTTCAACCATCAAAGTAGAGTCGATGTACTAGAGTGGAGTAGCTAGAAGAGAGGAGTAGTTTCAACAGATCAATCGACCAAGCAGATTAACATAAGGTCAGAAATTGCACCTGGCGTCAGAACCGGTAAGAGTTTTGTGGCAAAAATTAAAAAGAAGGGCTTTTAAAATCATACCGTGTTCAACCTGCACTCCGAGTTCAGGCTGCAGAGCTCGCCACGTGCAATACCATAAGATACAGAGGTAGAGCGGGGCAGAGAACAAATGTTTCTCGCAGCTTGTGATGAAAGTTTAAGCTGTTACAAAGTGGTAATTCAACTTTATTAACTAGACCATTCATTTAAGAGAGAGCATTCCGATACCATTAAAAATGGTGGAAAGTTTTGGTGCGTTGGGCTCATTTGATGAAGACTCAGGGAACTGGACGTCATGCTCAGAAATATTGCATTATTATTTTAGCCAACAAGATTTCTGAAGTTATTAAAGTTCCTGAATTCCTAAGTACAACTGAAAGCAAAACATTCAATTTCTTAAAAAGCTTGGTTCAGCCCGAGAGCCCTGGGGATAGGGCTTACCAAGAATTGACCATTATGCACCAACGGCTTTGATTATTACGGAGAGGTTCATGTTTCATTGAAGGAATCAGTTAAAAGGGAGAAATCTTGTTCAGTTCATCACGCGACTTGCAGTACACTGAGAATTTGGTGACTCATTGGATGACACAATTAGAGATCGTTTGGTGTGTGTGAACAGAACATACAATGCAGAAGGAGGCCATTCGGCCCATCGAGTCGGCACCGACCCACTTAAGCCCTCACTTCTGGCCCATCCCGATAACCCAACAACCCCTCCCAAACCTTTTGGACACTAAGGGCAATTTAGCATGGCCAATCCACCTAACCTGCACGCCTTTCGACTGTGGGAGGAAACCGGAGCACCCGGCGGAAACCCACGCAGACACGGGGAGGACGTGCAGACTCCGCACAGACAGTGACCATGCCGGGAATCGAACCTGAGACCCAGGTGCTGTAAAGCCACAGTGCTAGCCACTTGTGCTACCATATGGTTGCAAAAATGAAGCCATTCAGAGAATATTATTAATGAAATAAAATCTAAGTCGAAGACTGCATTAGATATTGCGGTTTCAATGGAGCTTGTGGCTGAGGAGGCTTCTCAGCTTGGAGAAAGCACGGGGATACATCAACTGGTTGTCGGCCAGAAGAAGTCGATCCAGCAACTGGCATCATCACTGTGCAAAAATGGACCATTCACAGGCATATTGCTGGAGTAAGGACAGTCAATATCAAAGTTGTGTCAGAACTGGCCACACAGCAAGAGCTTGCTGGAGCAGAATAACTTCTTCAGAGAAGTACACTGAAAGGAAGGCACAGAATTAATTTGAAGGAAGAAACAAAACAAATCCAATGAAGAAAATTCAGAATGTGGAAGAAAAGAACAACAATCACAGTGAAGCTGTAGCACTTCATTCTTTTGAAGAACTGACGCTGAACGTACTCTCGGTCTGTGGTGGTTCACACCATTTTTTTGCGTAGACCCAAAACTGAATGGCCAATCTATCAAAATGGAGATCGATATGGGGGCTTCCAGCTGCTTAACTCCTGAAACCATCTATGAACGGAAACTTAATCATCTGCCTTTGAAGCCAGCATATTGATCATGAGGATTTAAACTGAGGAAATAGTGCCTCTGAGTGTGTGGTAATACCAGGTATTGCAGTACCTGAGAGATGGATGACCATTGGCTAGACCTAGGAGTCTACCATTGGCTAACGTACATAGTTCCGCCCTGAGAGGCGGAGTATAAGAACCAATGCCGTCCCAGCAGCCTTCACTTTCTGTATCGAAGCTGCTGCGTACAGTTCCAGCTGTTTAAAGCCGATTAGCTATGACTCACTTCGTCTTGAGAGTAATTGATTGTGCATCAGAGTGTTTACACCACAGTCAAGTTTGAGCTAAGTGAACAAACTACAGAGCTACTGCTCCATGTGGTCCGCGGAGGTTTTTCAGCTCTCTTTGACCACGCTTGGCTGGAAAGGATTAAACTGAACAGAAGTTCGGTAAACAGCTTAAGTGATTCAGAGTTGGATTTACAGACCATCACGGAAAAATACAGCAGTGTTTTATGAAGACACACTGGGGTCCAAGAAAGGAGTAAAGGTGTCCCTGAAGATTAAGGAAAATAGCCAGTCAAAATGTCTCAAGACGAGAGCAGTACCCTATGTTATATTTCCAAAGGTCAAAGTGAAACTACTGAGACTTGTGGAAACAGAACTCTTAAATAATAATCTTTATTAATGTCACAAGTAAGCGTACATTAACACTGCAATGAAGTTACAGTGACAATCCATCGCTACTAGTGATTGGACAAGCCCCTATTATACCTGTCATGAAGCAGCATGGTACAATTCATATCTGCGAAGATTTTAAAACAACAATCAATCTGGTTCAATGTGTAGATCAATACCTGCTACCGTTGTTTGAAGGTTTGTTCGCAGGCCTATCAGGAGGATAGAAGGTCAGCAAGATTGACCTATCGCAGGCTTACCTGAAAATAAATGTGTCAGATGAATCTCAACACCTGTTCACCATTATCAATCTCAAAGGCCTGTTCCGCAACAAAGAGATTGCCTTTTGGAATGCTGTCAGCACCAGCTTTATTTGAACAATCAATGGACCAGATCCTTAGTGGAGTACAGTGCTACCTAGATGATGTATTGATAACTGACACCAATGCACAATAACACGTATGACACTTTGAAGCCACACTGAACGGTCTTCAGATGCACAGGGTGTATGTCAGGAAAGATAAATGTGATTTCTATCAGACATCTAAAAAATATATAGGACATGTAATTGATAGTAAGGATCTACACAAAGCGCATAAAAATGGAAGCTCTTCTGGAGGCTCCATGATCAATGAATGTTACTCAACTTAGTTCATTCCGAGGGCTAATCAACTACTGTGGAGACATTGTCACAGTACTTTAGGCACAGTACTTTACCCAAAACGGCGCAAATCAGTCGGGCATTGCGCCGCCCCAAAGGTGCGGAATCCTCTGCATCTTTGCGGGCCGAGCCCCAACCTTAAGGGGCTAGGCCGGCGCCGGACAAATTTCCGCCCCGCCAGCTGGCGGAAAAGGCGTTTGGTGCCCCGCCAGCTGGCGTGGAAATGACATCTCCGGGCAGCGCATGCGCGGGAGCGTCAGCGGCCGCTGATGGCATTCCCGCGCATGCGCAGTGGAGGAAGTCTCTTCCGCCTCCGCCATGGTGGAGACCGTGGGAAGGCGGAAGGGAAAGAGTGCCCCCACGGCACAGGCCCGCCTGCAGATCGGTGGGCCCCAATCGCGGGCCAGGCCACCATGGGGGCACCCCCTGGGGCCAGATCGCCCCGCGCTCCCCCCCCACCAGGACCCTCCTCGGAGCCCGCCTGCGCCGCCTTGTCCCGCCGGTAAGGTAGGTGGTTTAATCTACGCCGGCGGGACAGGCATTTTAGCGACAGGACTTCGGCCCATCCGGGCCGAAGAATCGCGGAGGGGGCCCGCCGCCCGCCCCCGCCGAATATCCAGTGGTGGAGAATTCGGCAACCGGCGGGGGCGGGATTCACACCAGCCCCCGGCGATTCTCCGACCCGGCGGGGGGTCGGAGAATCTTGCCCCAGAATGTGAAAAAGCATATCAATCGGCAAAAGAAGCATTGAAGAAAAGTCAGAAATGTTGGTACATTTCAACCCAAAGTTACCATAACCACATGCCTGTAATGCTTTACCGTACAGTTTTGGAGTGTTGATGTCACATACACTACTTTCAGTGGAAGAATAGCTTTTGCATCTCGAAGGTTAACAAATGCAGAATCTAACTAAACTCCATTTGAGAAGGAGGCACTGAGTATAATATTTGGTGCACGGAAATTTCACCACTAACTGTATGGCTGTCACTTCACATTGCTGATGGGCCACAGGCCCTTAACAGCTATTTTTGGCCCACACCAAAGGTGTTCCTTCATTGGCTGCAAGTAGACTTCAACAATGATCTTTAATAACGGGCGCTATTCTCCCCCCTCCCCCACACCAGGTGGGAGAATCGCCGGGGCGCCATGCGAATTGCGCGACGCCACTCTGACCCCCGCACGCGATTCTCCCACCCCCCCGGAAACCAGTGGCGCGCGATTTGCACCGGGCTGCTCGGAAAACCGGCGAGCGGCGATTAATGGGGCTGGTTTAGCACACTGCGCTAAATCGCTGGCTTTTAAATCAGACCAAGGCAGGCCAGCAGCACGGTTCGATTCCCGGACCAGCCTCCCCGAACAGGCGCTGTGATGTGGCGACTAGGGGCTTCTCACAGTAACTTCATTGAAGCCTACTCGTGACAATAAGCAATTTTCATTTCATTTCATTTCTCTGGCCGAATGGGCCGAGTGGCCGCTACGACACGAAAGGTTCCCGCCGGCGCCATCCACCCCTGGTTGCTGCCAGCGGGAACTCTGCGGGAACGCTGGGGGGGGGGGCGGCCTGTGGTGGGGGGAGGGGGATTCCTTCACCGGGGTGGCCTCCAATGGGGTCTGGCCCGCGATCGGTGGGCCCCAATTGCGGGCCGGCCTCTCCCCCCTCCGGGCCTACCTCCTTCCGCGCGTGGCCCCAGAACACCGGCTCCATGCTGGTGAGGGGCCTGCGTACTTAAGACATTCCCCGCACATGCGCAGGATGGCGCGGCGCCCATTTGGCTCCGCGTAAGGACGCTGGAGTGGCGTGAACCACTCCAGCACTGTGCTGGCCCCCTGTGGGGGCCAGAATAGGTCGTGTCCGGGTCCTGTTTGCGCCGTCGTGAAATGCGATGGACCAGCCCCCAATATCTGCACATTCCTACAAGATCTCATACCTCAGTCTGAAAATTATGCCAATGCCGATGCATTATCATGTCTGCCTTTACCAGCTGGTCAGATACTACCTCGTCTGGATAATATTTTTTGCTGTGCAGAGATTCAGAATGTTCCATGACTGCAGCTCTAGTTCAAAGACTTACCAGAAATGATCCTGTGATGGGGAAGGTACTGGAAATGGATTAAAAGAGAGAATAGCAGGAAAACAACCTGAATTAAAAATGTACATTTCCAGGAGACTCATTAGCATATGATGGATGATTGTTGAGGGGGTTGAGAGTAATTATTCCACCAAATTTATGACAAAATGTTTTGGAGCAGTTAGACGAAGACACCCAGTAATGATATGAATGAAGGAACTAGCACAGTTACTTTTCGTGGCCAGGAATTGATGCCCAGCTGGAAGAAAAATTAGGACTGTACCAGTCATGTGTGCAGGTAAGGAATGCACCGACGTTGGGCGGCACGGTGGCGCAGTGGTTAGCACTGCTGCCTATGGTGCTGAAGACCCCGTTCGATACCGGCCCTGGGTCACTGTCTGTGTGGAATTTGCACATATTCCCCATATCTACATGTGTTTCAGCCCCACAACCCAAAGATGTGCAGGCAGGTGGATTGGCCACGCTAAATTGCCCCTTAATTGGAAAAAATTAATTGGATACACTAAATTTTTAAAAAACGAATGCTTTGACGTTGGCTCCATTGCATCATGGGAGTGGCCTAAAGTACTGTGGCAATGTCTGCACATTGACTTTGCTGGTCCATTTGAGGGGCACATGTTCTTGATCATTGTGGATGCACACTCAAAGTGGCCCAAGGTATTTTTAAAGAAGTCAACCACTGTAGGACAAATGTTGACAAACTCGACGAGATCTTTGTGAGATTTGGAGAACCAGATCAGATCGTGAGTGACAGTAGATCACAGTTTACAGCTCAAGAGTTTGAAGACTACTTAAAGATGTGTGGATTTCAACATTTAAGTTGAGCACTTCACCCCCCCCCCCCACACACACACACACACACACTCACGAATGGTTTAGCTGAGAGGTTTGTCCAATCCTTGAAGCATGCACTGAAAGCTTTCAAGGACCAAGGTTCACTTCTTCACCGTGTGAACAAGTTTTTGGCAACAAACCAAATACATCACATACCACACAAACTTTACTAGCTTTGCTCTTGTTAAGGACCACCTTTGATTTATTCTTGCCAGAGGAGACATCCGACATGGTAGAGCAAAGCCAACAGTCATAGATCTTGATGTGAAAGTAACTCAAGGAAATCTTAGTTTCAAAATGGAGAACAAGTTGGTTCACACGTGCAACAGGAGATTAAGAAGGCAAATGGAGTTTTGTCCTTCATTGCTAGCGGGATGGAAGTTAAGGCTAGGGAGGTTATGCTGAAACTGTAAAAGGTGTTAGTGAAGCCACACCTGGGTATTGTGTTCAGTTTTGGTCTCCTTACCTGAGAAAGGACGTACTGGAGCCGAAGGGTGTGCAGAGGAGATTCACGAGGTTAATCCGAGAGTTGAGGGGGTTAGATTACAAGGAGGGGTTGAGTAGACTGGGACTGTACTTGTTGGAATTTAGAAGGATGCAGGGGGATCTTATAGAAACATATAAAATTATGAAGGGAATAGATAGGATAGATGCGAGGAGGTGGTTCCCACTGGCGGGTGAGAGCAGAACTAGGGGGCATAACCTCAAAATAAGGGAAAGTAGATTGAGGACTGAGCTTAGGAGAAACTTCTTCACCCAAAGGGTTGTGAATCTATGGAATTCCGTGCCCCATGAAGCAGTTGAGGCTCTTTCATTCAATGTTTTCAAGATAAAGATAGGTAGATTTTTGAAGAATAAAGCAATAAAGGGTTATGGTGTTCGGGTGGGAAAGTGGAGCTGAGTCCACAAAAGATCAGCCATGATCTTATTGAATGGGGGAGCAGGCTCAAAGGGGCAGATGGCCTGCTCCTGCTCCTAGTTCTTTTGTTCTTATTATGTTGTAAGTGTTAGCACGCAGCTACACCACTAGTGAGAAGTGGGCCCCTGCAATGGTTTTGGCCCAGACCAGTCAAATATCCTACATGGTCCAAACAACAGACCAACTTGTGTGGCGACGCCATGCAGATCAATAATTGGCACCATACATTAGTGTGCCAGTGCCAGATGAATAATTGACAACACATGTTAGTATGGAACTCCCTCAAAGATAACGGTCCCCATCCCATCTGAAGGTGTAACATTGAGTTCATCTACACAAGCAGATGAAAAAGAGGCTGTAATGCCTTCCAGGGTAGAGACATCTACTGGAGAACCTAAAAATACATCGAAGGGGCGGCACGGTGTCGCAGTGGTTAACACTGCTGCTTCATGGCGTGTCTGCACCGGTCTCGTCCCCACAACCCAAAGATGTGCAGGGTAGGTGGATTGGCCACGCTAAATTGCCCCTTAATCAGAAAAGAAAAGAATTGGGCACTTTTAATTTAAAAAAAGAAAACACATCAAAGGTCGAGAATAACAAAGTCTCAAAAGTGCGCAGGCAACGAACAAGAAATACACTCCCACCTGATAATTTGATGCCTGTACTTGAGTATATTTGAAAATGACTATGTTAACCTACTGGTTATTTGTTATGTTGGACCTTACAAGTAAAGGGGAGGGATGTTTTTTTATGTGGGTTATTGTAGTTGTGCGCAATATCTCTTTCAGAATGGAGTCACATGACATGCCTGACACCATTGCTCAAATCGCGGGCTTTTGTCCTTCGTCTAGTATCACCCCTTGTGCAATGAAGACCTATTTAATAAACTTTTGTTAATGTTGCTTTCAACTCACATGTATCTGCAAGCTATTTCTTTTGTACTGTTAGTTTAAAGATACAACATGAACTACGAAGTACTATTCTTGGAGGTGATTGGTGACATTATTAGATTCCCAGTTGTCTGGTAACTGGGGGCAATAATAGGAGTAGGACATCATTAGTAGACTTACAAACCCATGTCTTTCTGCCTCAGGAACATCCAAACGTACCACCTTGGAGGTACTTTCATTCCACAAGACTGTATGTATGTGCTTGAAGGAGACGTGGGCATTTATTTTTTAAAATAGTTATCTTTAATGGTGTTGCTCAGGGATAACATTTCAAATCAATTCTGTGCACTTTGTCTTCATGTAATTGTTCCACGGGATACAACAACCAACCCGGTGGGTGATTTTTGGTGGCGGAAGCAGCCCGCCAGCGGGATTTACTGACTCAACCATTGTCAATGGGATTTACCAGTGACTACACCCTCCCCCACCCCCCTCCGTCGTCGGAAAACCCGTGCTCAGGCATGGGATCGGAATACTCTGCCGGCATGAACAGTCGGTAGATCACGGCCATTCATAAAATCACACAATTTATCTCCCTTCATAGAATCGCCATTCATAGGATCATAGAATTTGTCTCCCTTCTTTTCTTTATCTTTTCCTTCCACTCTGCATCTCTTCATTCGGCTTTCAGACAATTGCTCTTCCTGTTCCTAACCATGCATTTGAGTTTTTATTCATTCTTTCAATTGTCCTCCTTCTATCATCACATTGTCTCCCATGCCATGAATAATTTGGAACAGCATACTTTGATTTACCCAAGTACCTTTCTCTCATTGTCTTTTATTTAGGTATTTTTAATATTTTGTGGGGGGTTTTTGTTGGTTTTCTTTCTTTTCAGATTTTCTTCTGGTTAATTTCATCAACCCGATTCTATATTTCTCCCTGGAGGAGAGAAGTTATATTGGTTAGGATGGAGAGCTTTTGGAGAGATGAATGATTCAAGGTGAGAAGTAGAGAGGCTATGCATACCTGGACCGTTGCACTCACTACCCCGGAGGAAATACATATTTGGACTGGACACGACGAGGACCCTGACTGAATCAGGAGTTTGTTTCATGGAGATACATAGGTTGGAATTTTAGGTGGAGGCAGTGGCCCTGTTCACCAGCTGTAATGTCTGAAAGTGTGTAAGTGAACCTGCCTCTCCACGTCTAGGAATACATGACCAGATATTACATCATGAGGCAGTTAATTGTCTGATGTCATGGTTTCCACTCCCAGGGGGGAGGATGTCCTGCTAATCAGATAACTGGCATCTGTTCAGCCACAGCAGTGCTGCTAGGAGTGGTGGCCACTGCTAGGATTGCAATCAGACCTTAGAAAAACATTGATGGACAACCAGATTATTGGGTGAACTTTGACAGGGTGAATCAAGCAAGCCCTGGTGAGGCTTGCAGGGGGTTTGGTAACCTGAAGGGCAAGAGGAGCGGAGGTCAACAAGCAGGAACAACCCTTCTGGGGTGGTGACACCTTTCATTGAAACTGGACCACATCTGAATCCATTATCACACCATCAGAGTTATTTCTAATGGCTTCACAACATGGTGTGGGAAGCTGCAAATCTGCACCACAGATAAAATACCAGCAGTGGCAGGAGCAGGCCCTTAAGTATCTACAAATTGTCCATTTAAGGGCTGGAATTGGGTCACGAGTAATTGAGCAAGCTGCTCAACACCTACCCCACCACCAATAATATTCCAGCAGAAGAAGGTAGGTGATGGACATGGTGCCCTCACCCTGAAGATCATGGCAGCCCTCAACCTTGATGCAATGAAGTCGTTGCAGGTATCCATGGATGACTTGTGTGGCATACTGTAGGCATCCACCTCCAAGAGCATCCATGAGGGAATGGATGTACTCTATACAAGGGCTTTCGACTTTATTGATTTCAATCTGGAGCAAGCCCAGCAAGACAAGAGGGCTATGGAATTCAGCCAATTGCTGGTATAACACAGGTGGAGCGGGCAGTCGATTCCACCCATATTGCTCGACGCACCCTGTAGCATCAGGGAATCAGTCCCCTTCATAAACAGGAAGGGATTCCATTTTCTATGTGCAGTTAGTGTGTGACCACCAGTTGTGGATCAGGCACGTGCGTGCACTTTTTCCAGGAAGCGTGCATGACTGCTACATCCTGCGGAAGTCGCAGGTCCCTGGCATTTTTGAGGATCACCCCAGGTTGCAGGGATGGCTTGGAGAGGACAAGGGATATCCCTTGAGGTCCTTGCTGATGATGCCAGGCCTGAGACTGCAGCAAAGGGCCGGTACACGAGGCTCACAGTGCCACTCAGTCTGAGATAATAGTACATTGGGCTCCTGAGGATGCACTTCCGCAGCCTCGACAGGTTCCGTAAGGACAGCACCAAAGGATGTCCCACTTTGTGGTGGTTTGCAGTGCCTCCATAATCTGGCTCTGCGACGGTCAAACGACTTGTCATGAGTAGGACCTGGAGGAGCGGCGCATTTCCTTGGATGAAGATGATGTTTAGCAGGTACCTGTGGATGAGGCCATTGAGGATTTGGACGATGGTGGATAGGCAGGGATGAGGACGCGCATGGGCAGGAGGGAGAGGGATGCACTCACCGCCTTCCGCTTTTTGGACAAGAATCAGTATGTTTTCTGATGGCACAACAGCCCCCACACCCCCGCCATCCCATCAGGACGTTGTCCTGATATATATCTAGATATATTCTCAGGATGCATATCAGAGATGGAGGTGGCCTGCTGCCTTTCACATCCTGTTGCCTGAGATGCCCTTGGTGGGCATCCTCTAGAGAGCTGGGATCTGATGGGCCCCTGCCTATTTTAGGGGTGGCATTGGTGTTGTCACATCACCTTGTTCTGCCTGTTGCACCTAAGTTGTGCCAGTCAAAGGAACCAGGGATTCAGATTGGCTGGAGTCTCCCAGGGTCTCTTGGGTGGAAAGCATGGGATATGCTCCAGTGAATCTTCATTCCTTCAAGAGCTCATGAGCATCTGGGTTTCTTCATGGTCAGTGAGCTCCAGAAGCCTCAAAGTCATTTAGCACTGCCAGTCCTGGAAGCCCGCCATGGTCTGCACCATGCAGTTGAACCCCTCAGCCCTGGTCCTTTGGGACTGAGCCTTGCTTTGGAGTGCTCCATATTGGATCTGACATCTTGCCTCAGGCATTTCACTGTGGACGTTATCCTTGTAGTGTGGCCTGGGTACCACACATTGCTGGCACCATATCCTCTGACAGAAGGCTTTGGGACTCAACCATTTGGCCTTGCAGTCGTAGGAATGTCACTGACAACCTGATATTCCTGGCTCTGCCTTTGCATTTTAAGCAGCAGGGAATGGACATCAACAGTCACAACGTCTGGCTGGGGCAGAGCTGAGGCATGGGATCCAGCAGACCTTCGACTGTCTGATTCCCTAGGACGTTCCTGCCTCCACCTGATGTGCATCAGAAACAGTGTAGTGCTCACCAAATAGTGAATCAGAAGCCTGTCTACTAAGTTTGTCTACCAAGGTGTGTGCATATTCAATGATGGATGGTGCGGGCGATAGCTGTGATGCCTCAACTGTCCCTTCCTCTGAGATACCTCCAAGGTGGTGTTGAGGATGGGCGATGGAACATAGCTCACAGACGTCCCAGGCCCTGTGGTTGATGTTCCTGCAAGGCAAGAGATATGGCATGACTATATAGCCTGGTTAAGTGTTTGGACTGCACATAACCTACTAGCGACTGGTCATCTGGATGAAGGTTCAGTGGCACCTCACTTCTCTATTACAGGCCCATCTCAGTCTCAGCACTGGTCCACTCCTGATCCTCCCCTGCGGGCTCCAAGGCGTTCTCCTCGTACAGTCAGGATACTCAGTCTGGGCTCTTCACCCACCTTCTCTTACTCACAGCAGTTGTG
Organism: Scyliorhinus torazame; assembly: GCF_047496885.1. NCBI lineage: Eukaryota > Metazoa > Chordata > Chondrichthyes > Carcharhiniformes > Scyliorhinidae > Scyliorhinus > Scyliorhinus torazame. The sequence continues at coordinate 90,932,708 of NC_092714.1, read as the reverse complement.
GGCAAGCTTCTCCTGCAGAACACAAATGGAGGTCATGTGATCTGGACGCCTGGCGGATCAGATGTCAGTAACACCTGTCACATATGGGTACTGCATTTAAGCAGGGAGGGATTATGATGAAGAGTGTCAGGGGCTTGAGGATGCTGGTGAGAGGTTGGATGCTGTGGCTCGGCGAGGTTGCGGCATCTGGGATCAATGTGAAATTCCTGGGGTGGGGGGTTGGAGTGCAGAGAGGATAAAAGAGTGGAGTGCAGAGACGAGAAAAGGAGCACTTAACCTGGCTGATTGGTGTTGGTTTTTCATTGATTTTCTACATTCAGACGCGTACTCTTGGTCAGGCTGCTGGCATTAACCAGTGCTGCGAACGTCTCCCAGCTGGGATTTGTCACCGTGCTGGAGGGTCTCCTGCCAGAACGAGAGTATATTGTTACCCACCTCACCTCCATAGAATCCAGAAAATGGCTGAGGGCCCTCTTTGAGAATTGAGGTGCAATTTTCATCGTTACCATTCTCTGAGCTTGAATGATAGCAAGCGTTGTGGAGCCATTTTAAATGCAGCGCCCCCTTTATTTAAGTACTCAGATGACCCCCAGGTAAGGCAAATTAGATGTTTTGTGCCTCAGGCATGCCTTTTTTCAGGTGGGAGAAATTGTTTTTCAAAGTGCCTGAAAATTACAGTGCAAAATGTCGGCAAGAATCGCACCAATTTTTTTGCTGAAAATTACACCTTTTTTCAGAAAATTATGCCTAATACTTTACACTATTTCACTGTTTTTCAACATTTCTTTTCCTGTACCCACTTTTACCAATCGACCTTCGCGACCGACATCGGCCGAATTCGGTACCCACGCTGGCCGACCTTCGCGACTCACCATTATTCCTTACCTTTAATGCGACAGATAAGCCTGCTTGGCGCTCAAAATCTCACTTATGCTCTCATTCAATGTTACATTTCTGCTAAGGACTTCAATTGACGATTCAAGTTCTCGTTGCATTCTTTGAAAAAAATCGAGAGGTTTGTCCTAAAACTCACCATGCTTAGTTTTCAAGAGCCTTTGAAATTTTGAGAGTTTTAAACTTTCAATTGCCAGTACTTCCCGACATATAACAGACATGGGTTTCACATCCTGATTTGCAATGGCACAATTAGCAAAACCATACCTCAAGAAATCATCTTTGTATTGCTTTGTTCCCAATTTCAGTTTCTTCTTAATGGGTTATTCACCTGATGCTCTGGAGCTCTGTATATAGGTTACACCATAGAACATAGAACATTACAGCGCAGTACAGGCCCTTTGGCCTTCGATGTTGCGCCGACCTGTGAAACCAATCTAAAGCCCATCTACACTATTCCATTATCATTCATATGTTTATCCAATGACCATTTAAATGCTCTTAATGTTGGCAAGTCCACTACTGTTGCAGGCAGGGCATTCCACACCCTTACTACTCTGAGTAAAGAACCTACCTCTGACATCTGCCCTATATCTATCTCCCCTCAATTTAAAGCTATGTCCCCTCGTGCTAGTCATCACCATCCAACGAAAAAAGCTCTCACTGTCCACCCAATTTAATCCTCTGATCATCTTGTCTGCCTCTATTAAGTCACCTCTTAACCTTCTTCTCTCTAAGGAAAACAGCCTCATGTCCCTCAGCCTTTCCTCATAAGATCTTCCCTCCATATCAGGCAACATCCTGGTAAATCTCCTCTGCACCCTTTTCAATGCTTCCACATCCTTCCTATAATGCGGCGACCAGAACTGTACGCAATACTTCAAATGCGGCCGCACCAGAGTTTTGTACAGCTGCAACATGACCTCATGGCTCCAAAACTCAATCCCTCTACCAATAAAAGCTAACACACCGTACGCCTTCTTAACAACCCTGTCAACCTGGGTGGCAACTTTCAGGGATCTATGTACATGGACACCGAGATCTCTCTGCTCATCCACATTACCAAGAATCTTACCATTAGCCCAGTACTCTGTATTCCTGTTACTCCTTCCAAAATGAATCACCTCACACGTTTCTGCATTAAACTCCATTTGCCGCTTCTCATCCCAGCTCTGCAGCTTATCCTTTTCCCTCTCTAACCTGCAACATCCTTCCGCACTATCCACAACTCCTCTAACTTTAGTGTCATCCGCAAATTTACTCACCCATCCTTCCACGCCCTCCTCCAGGACATTTATAAAAATGACAAACAGCAGTGGCCCCAAAACAGATCCTTGTGGTACACCACTAGTAACTGAACTCTAGGCTGAACATTTCCCATCAACCACCACCCTCTGTCTTCTTACAGCTAGCCAATTTCTAATCCAAATCGCTAAATCACCCTCAATCCCATGCCTCTGTATTTTCTGCAATAGCCTACCGTGGGGAACCTTATCAAACGCTTTACTGAAATCCATATACACCACATCAACTGCTTTACCCTCATCCACCTGTTTGGTCATCTTCTCAAAGAACTCAATAAGGTTTGTGAGGCACAACCTACCCTTCATAAAACCGTGTTGACTATCCCTAATCAAATTATTCCTTTCTAGATGATTATAAATTCTATCTCTGATAATCCTTTCCAAGACTTTGCCCACAACAGATGTAAGGCTCACTGGTCTATAGTTACCGGGGTTGTCTCAACTCCCCTTCTTGAACAAGGGGACAACATTTGCTATCCTCCAGTCTTCTGGCACTATTCCTGTAGATAATGACGACATAAAGATCAAAGCCAAAGGCTCTGCAAACTCCTCCTTAGCTTCCCAGAGAATCCTAAAATAAATCCCATCCAGCCCAGGGGACTTATCTATTTTCACACTTTCCAGAATTGCTAACACCTCTTCCTTATGAACCTCAATCCCATCTAGTCTGGTAGCCTGTATCTCAGTATTCTCCTTGACAACATTGTCTTTTTCCTGTGTGAATACTGATGACAAATATTCCTCGGACTCCACGCACAACTTCCCACTACGGTCCTTGACTGGCCCTACTCTTACCCTAGTCATTTTTCTATTCCTGACATAACTATAGAAATCTTTAGGGTTTTTCTTGATCCTACCTGCCAAGGACTTCTCATGTCCCCTCCTGGCTCTTCTTAGCTCTCTCTTTAGGTCCTTCATGGCTAACTTGTAACTCTCAAGCACCCTGACTGAACCTTCACATCTCATCTTTACATAAGCCTCCTTCTTCTTCTTGACAAGTGATTCAACTACTTTAGTAAACCATGGTTCCCTCACTCGACCACTTCCACCCTGCCTGACAGGTACATACTTATCAAGGACGCGCAGTAGCTGTTCCTTGAACAAGCTCCACATTTCAATTGTGCCCATCTCCTGCAGTTTCCTTCCCCTTCCTATGCATCCTTAGTCTTGCCGAATCGCATCATAAATTGCCTTTCCCCCAGCTATAACTCTTGCCCTGCGGTATATACCTATCCCTTTCCATCGCTAAAGTAAAAGTAACCGAATTGTGGTCACTATCACCAAAGTGCTCACCTACCTCCAAATCTAGCACCTGGTTCATTACCCTGTACCAAATCCAATGTGGCCTCGCCTCTTGTTGGCCTATCTACATACTGTGTCAGGAAACCCTCCTGCACACATTGGACAAAAACTGACCCGTCTAAAGTACTCGAACTATAGCGTTTCCAACCTCTTGTACACTGGAGCTACAATTCAGGTTCCCATCCCCCTGCTGAATTAGTTTAAACCCTCCCGAAGAGCATTAGCAAATTTCCCCCCCAGGATATTGGTATCCCACTGGTTCAGGTGTCGACTTACCCATTTGTAGAGGTTCCACCTACCCCAGAATGAGCCCCAATTATCCAGGTATCTGAATCCCTCCCTCCTGCACCATCCCTGTAGCCACGTGTTCAACTGTTCTCTCTCCCTATTCCTCGTCTCGCTAGCACGTGGCATGGGTAACAACCCAGAGATAATAACTCTGTTTGTTCTAGCTCTAAGATTCCACCCTAGCACTGCTTTGTCCTGTTGTAGACTCTTCTGAGTAGCTTTCTCCAGCAGATTCATTTATAAATTACCGGCCTGTTTGTGCCTCTGGCACTCTCTCCCTTATAACAAAACGATTCAACTTCAGTTCTTCACAGTCCTGTTGCTGGCTTGCAGGCAGCTACAAAACGAAGGAATCTCTCCTCTGCGATTTCTACTTAAAGGCAGGTCACGGCCGGCATTCTTAACTTAAAAGCCATTTGCGGTTGGCATTCATAAAAGCCCGTTGCGGCCGTTGGCACTAAAGCCGGTAGCATCCGTTGCCATTTCTTCCGCGATTGCTGGATGGTTAAATAGCTGGCTTGTAATGCAGAACAAGGCAGCAGCGCGGGTTCAATTCCCGTACCGGCCTCCCCGAACAGGCACCGGAATGTGACGACTAGGGGCTTTTCACAGTAACTTCATTGAAGCATACTTGTGACAATAAGCGATTATTATTATAATTATTATGATGACTGGGAACGCTGCAACCGTTCGCCCAGTGACCCTCCTGACAACCGCCCACGGTTCGTGACCCTGAATTTGAAAAACCCTGTTCTAGTTCATGATGAGATAAAACCTTGGGCTCTTTTCCCTGCTGTATTAACTTGATTGCACTCAGTACCAAATCAATCTTGTACCTAAAACTCCAGTCATTCCAATTCTATGCCCCTTGTATGTTCCTTCCCTTGGTCACCCAGTCTGTCTACTGCAACACAGAACTGTTTATATTCGGCTGAGTTATTTTTTACCTGTCAAGCTTGGAGCTGGATTCCACTGATTGTTGACAACTAGGTAACCTTATAACACATGTAAATTTTTAGACTTATTAATTTACAAGCAAGTGCTTCACCATGCTGTGATGCAACTGTTAGTCTGTGTGAAACACACAGCACAGTACAATGAATACAAAGAGGGGCAATGCTTGCAATCGACATTCATTAACTATCAACATATTTGCCAATCTTTAACTCTAGTTCATTCACAGTTGTGAATTGTTGTCTTCCTCAGACAAGATTTGCTTTTGTCTAAATAAATGAATAATTTCACTCCATTTCTTATACAGTGAAGTCACGATGAGTCAAACTCAGATGACACAAAATACCGGTTCTGTCCAAGTCGTCTACCATTCCTCGAGGCAAAAAAGCATACCCCATTGAATGATGCATGTCATGAGCAGAAATTCCGTATTGGTAATTCTGGCTTAGCTGAGTCTGTCTAAACCATGACAGTGCTGACCAATCAGAATGACGTTAGACCCCACTCCAGCACAAAATCATGGACAGCAGGAATAGCCATGATTTGATGTTTTAATTATCTCTGTGAAAGGACATGTAAAACCTACGAATATGGGTTAAACTTGTGAGAAAGTTTAAACTTTTATCTATCAGAGAGAAGTTCATACAGCCAGAGGAAAACCTTGGCGCTAAGTGGAAAGGAGACATTGTGAATACCGGAAGATTCCACCATTGAGCTTGTCCACCGTTATAAAACACAAGGTGAACATCCTGTGACAGTTCAACAGCAGGATTTACTCCAGTAAGGAAGAGAATGAGAATGGCTGCATATCCTGACATTGAGGAAGTTCAATGTGGTTCAAGGGAGCCAGAACAGATGATGTTCCCAAAAATGGTCCAATCCTGGCAAAGAAGCTGGGACATGTGGAATTCAACTATAGTGATGGGTGGCTGGACCAATTATAGGCAGGGTATTGTCTAAACTGAGAGGGTGTGACAAATACAGCAGCACTGATTCCAAAATGGCCGTACAGATGCTCCAGAATTTTGCACTGCAGTGCGAAACACTGAAAACATGTTTGACTGCATTCATGACACAGTGGACTATATCGTCATGACCAAAGAGCACACTAAGTGGAAAAAGTTTCCAGAATTTTTATGGAGCTATCTCCTGACATTTTTGAACACAAAGCTCTGGGTGGGATTCTCACATACCCGGCAGGGCGGGGGGTCCCGGCGTGATAGAGTGGCGGGAACCACTCCGGCGACTGGCCGCCCCAAAAGTGTGGAAGTCTCCGCAACTTTAGGGGCCAAACCCTCACCTTGAGGGGCTCGGCCCACGCAGGAGCGGTTTACGCTCCACCGGCTGGCGGGAAAAGCCTTGGCGCCACGCACGCCGGGGCCGAAAGGTCTTCACCGGGCGACGCAGTTCCGTGCATGCGCAGGAGCGTCAGCAGCTGCTGACGTCATCCCCGCGCATGCGCAGGGGAGGGGGTTTCTTCCACCTCCCCCATAGTGAAGACCATGGCGAAGGCGGAAGAAAAAGAGTGCCCCCATGGCACACGCCCGCCCGTAGATTGGTGGGCACCGATCGTGGGCCAGGCCACCGTGGGGGCACCCCCCGGGGCCAGATAGCTCCGCGCCCCCCCCCCCCCAGGACCCGGAGTCCGCCCGCGCCGCCTTTTCCCGCCGTTCAAAAGGTGGTTTAATCCACGCTGGTGGGACAGGCATTACAGCAGCGGGACTTCGGCCCATCGTGGGCCGGAGAATCGGCGGGGGTGGGCCCGCCGACCGGCGTGATTCCCGCCCCCGCTGAATCTCTGATGGCAGAGACTTCGAGACACGGCGGGGGCGGGATTCACGCCAGCCCCCGGCGATTCTCCGACCCGTCGGGGGGGGGTCGGAGAATCCCGCCCCTGGCCTTTTACAAAGTCAGGCCATTATAAGGTGTGAACAAGTTGAATAAAGACTTGTTCACATATTTACTGCTGTGTTTCCATTTGCAATTTAAATCTGTTGTTCTTGACAGATCATATTGTAGGCATATCCAGTTACATATAGCATTCATGTGGGAATCGGGCCTCTTCAGCTTTCGTGAAGCTCTGCTTAACACACATTTGTTGGCAGATCCGCATTGGATTCGACTCACTGGGAATTTATTGCATATCTTTGCTATGTTTTCCTCTGAGTGATTCGAGCCATGAATGTAATACAATTCAAGCAATTTGTGAAGAGAAATGATAGTTCAGTACCAATTTGTAAGGTAAAACAGGTTACAGTTTGCAATTAATTGACCACAAAAAATGCTAATTGATTATGTCTTGGCTAATCATTTATGACTGTACTCATTCAAGTTTAAGATTTTGGAGCTGCATTATTATTGAGATTGGATGGTGAAAAGCTGCATGTGGTCAACTGCAGAAAGCAGCGGATAATATAATTATGCTGCTGTTGCCATACCATGCAATCAATTCTAATGAGGTTTTTAAAGAGATTATTGAACATTTTGAGTTCTAAGAATCAATCTTGTACTCTTCCTGAGAATACTCTCTGTCTCTTGAATATTGAATTATGTGGTATTGTATTGATGGGCGTTAGGAACTGAATCACCTCAAGATGTAAAATATGACCTTGTTATGCTACTTGGTGTAGCACAATCAATCACTCACGAGACAAGATGAGATGGAGTCAGTCGATGGCTTTATTACGCAGACTTGTTCTCCAGCAGCACAGTTACAGAATGCGGCTGCTGGGAGAACTCGGGCTCTTATACTCCGCCTTACTGGGTGGAGCCAGTAGGCGGCTGATCCAATCAGGACCCGGCGTCTATCCACCAATAGCCTCTCGGCATCACAGGGTACCGTAATACCCCTCATGCATACCACCACATACACCCCTTGTTGAAAAGAGAATCCGGCGGGGGTAATGGGCCGTACTGTGGTAGGGGTTTACAGAGTCGGTACCTGGGATGCCACTAACACAGCGCACAGCGGCTGTGCTCCGATATCAAACTACCAGTACTATTTACAATGCCGCTTTTACTGGGCAACTGAATTATTTACAGAGACATTTCTTGCTTTGTTATAAAGATTCGATGAGTCGAATGGGTGCCCTGGTCGTCCTCCCCGATCGTCTCAGCCCCGGTGGTGATGCAGGCACTGGCTCGGGCACCGTCGTCTCTGGGAGCGTAGCGATGTCTCTTCCTGCTTTACTACCCCTAGGCGGGGCCGGGGCAAGGACCGATCCACCCAGGAAGGGGGCGGCTGTGGGGTGCGCCGGTGGGAGGGAGGGGGTGATTGGTGTTGGGGGGGGGGTGGAGTTCCGGCGGGCGCCAGGTCCCGCAGAGAAACCGTGCCCTGTCGGCTGTCGGGGTACGCCACGTAGGCGTACTGAGGGTTCGCGTGGAGGAGATGAACCCTTTCGACCAACGGGTCTGATTTGTGCGCCCGCACATGTTTTCGGAGCAGGTTGGGTCCCAGGGCTGCCAGCCAGGTCGGTAGTCACGTTCCGGAGGAGGACTTCCTAGGGAAGACAAAGAGGTGTTTGATTTGTTGTGGTACAAAGCAGCGACCGGATGGAGTGGAGGGCGTCCGGGAGGACTTCCTGCCATTGGGAGACTGGGAGATTTCTGGACCGTAGGGCCAGCAGGACGGTCTTCCAGACCGTTCCGTTCTCCCTCTCGACCTGACCGTTTCCCCGGGGGTTGTAACTGGTCGTCCTGCTCGAGGTAGTGCCTTTGCTGAGCAAGAATTGACGCAGTTCATCGCTCATGAAGGAGGACCCCCTATCGCGATGTATGTAGGCGGGGAAACCGAATAGTGTAAAGATGGTGCAGAGGGCTTTAATGACCGTGGCCGCGGTCATGTCGAGGCAGGGGATGGTGAATGGGAACCGGGAGTACTCGTCTACCACATTCAGGAAATACCTGTTGCGGTCAGTGGAGGGGAGGGCCCCTTTGAAGTCCAGACTGAGGCGCGCAAAGGGACGGGAAGCCTTTATCAGGTGTGCTTTATCTGGCCTGTAGAAGTGCGACTTGCACTCTGCGCAGATTTAGCAGTTCCTGGTGGCTGTTCTGACCTCCTCGATGGAGTAGCGCAGGTTGCGGGTCTTCACGAAGTGATAGAACGGAGTGACCTCTGGGTGGCAGAGGTCCTCGTGAAGGGTTCGGAGACGGTCCACTTGTGCATTGGCACAAGTGCCCCGGGATAGTTCGGAAGTCTCATTCAGCTTTCCGGGACAATACAAGGGGCGTCATTCTCCAACCCCCCGCCGGGTCGGAGAATGGCCGTTGGCCGCCGTGAATCCCGCCCCCGCCGAAGTCTCCGCTCCCGGAGATTGGGCGGGGGCGGGAATCCGGCCGCGCCGGTTGGCGGGACCCCCCGCTGGATTCTCCGGCCCGGATGGGCCGAAGTCCCGCCCAGAAATTGCCTGTCCCGCCGGCGTAAATCAAACCTGGTATTTACCGGCGGGACCAGGCGGCGTGGGCGGGCTCCGGAGTCCTGGGGGGGGCGCGGGGCGATCTGACCCCGGGGGGTCCCCCCACGGTGGCCTGGCCCGTGATCGGGGCCCACCAATCCGCGGGCGGGCCTGTGCCGGGGGGCACTCTTTCCCTTCCGCCTCCGCTACGGCCTCCACCATGGCGGAGGCGGAAGAGACTCTCCCCACTGCGCATGCGCGGGAATCTGACAGCGGCCGCTGACGCTCCCGCGCTTGCGCCGCATTTCCGCGCCAGCTGGCGGGGAAACAAACGCCATTTCCGCCAGCTGGGGCGAAATTCTCCCCCAACGGCGGGATGTCCACCGACTGGCGCCAAAGACGGCGCCAATCAGACGGGCATCGCGCTGGCCCAAAGGTGCGGAATGCTCCGCATCTTTGGCGGCCTAGCCCCAACATTGAGGGGCTAGGCCGACGCCGGAGGGATTTCCGCCCCGCCAGCTGGCGGAAATGGCGTTTGTTGCCCCGCCAGCTGGCGCGGAAATGCGGCGCATGCGCGGGAGCGTTAGCGGCCGCTGTCAGTTTCCCGCGCATGCGCAGTGGGGAGAGTCTCTTCCGCCTCCGCCATGGTGGAGGCCGTAGTGGAGGCGGAAGGGAAAGAGTGCCCCCACGGCACAGGCCCGCCCGCGGATCGGTGGGCCCCGATCGCGGGCCAGGCCACCGTGGGGGCACCCCCCCGGGGTCAGATCGCCCCGCGCCCCCCCCCCCAGGACCCCGGAGCCCGCCCACGCCGCCTTGTCCCGCCGGTAAATACCAGGTTTGATTTACGCCGGCGGGACAGGCAATTTCTGGGTGGGACTTCGGCCCATCCGGGCCGGAGAATCCAACGGGGGGTCCCGCCAACCGGCGCGGCCCGATTCCCGCCCCCGCCCAATCTCCGGGAGCGGATACTTCGGCGGGGGCGGGGGCGGGATTCACGGCGGCCAACGGCCATTCTCCGACCCGGCGGGGGGTCGGAGAATGACGCCCAAGATCTCATAGTTATAGGTGGAGAGTTCGATCCTCCACTGCAAGATATTGTCGTTCTTAATCTTGCCCCGCTGTGCATTATTGAACATGAAGGCAACAACCGTTGGTCAGTGAGGAGAGTGAATCTCCTGCCGGCCAGGTAATGCCTCCAATGTCGCACAGCTTCCACAATGGCCTGGGCCTCCTTTTCCACTGAGGAGTGGCGGATTTCTTGAGCATGGCGGGTGCATGAGAAAAAGGCCACGGGTCTGCCCGCTTGGTTGAGGGTGCCGCCAGAGCTACGTCGGACGCGTCGCTCTCGACTTGGAAGGGGAGGGACTCGTCGATCGCATGCATCGTAGCCTTTGCGATATCCACTTTGATGCAGCTGAAGGCCTGGCGGGCCTCTGTCGACAGGGGAAAGACAGTGGATTGAATTAGCGGATGGGCCTTGTCCGCGTAGTTGGGGACCCACTGGGCGTAATAAGAGAAAAAGCCCATGCAGCGTTTCAGGGCCTTGGAGCAGTGAGGGAGGGGGAACTCCATGAGGGGTCGCATGCGTTCAGGGTCTGGGCCTATAACTCCATTTCGCACTACGTAGCCAAGGATGGCTAGACGGTCGGTGCCAAACACACATTTCCCCCTGTTGTATGTGAGATTTGTTTACGGTCTGGAGGAATTTGAGGAGGTTGGTGTCGTGGTCCTGCTGGTCATGGCCGCAGATGGTGACGTTATCGAGGTACGGAAACGTGGCCCGCAAACCGTACCAGTCAACCATTCGGTCCATCTCCCGTTGGAAGACCGAGACTCAATTAGTGACGCCGAATGGAACCCTTAAGAAGTGATAGAGCCGCCCATCTGCTTCAAAAGCAGTGTATTTGCGGTCGCTCGGGCTGATGAGGAGCTGGTGATAGGCGAACTTAAGGTCCACCGTGGAAAAGACCTTGTACTGTGCAATCCGATTGACCATGTCGGATATGCGGGGGAGAGGGTACGCATCCAGCTGCGTGTACCTATTGATGGTTTGACTATAGTCTATGACCATCCTCTGCTTCTCCCCGGTCTTTACAACTACCACCTGATCTCTCCAGGGACTATTGCTGGCCTGGATTATGCCTTCCCTTAGCAGCCGCTGGACTTCTGACCGGATAAAGGTTCGGTCCTGGGCGCTGTACCGTCTGCTCCTGGTGGCGACGGGTTTGCAATCCGGGGTGAGGTTCGCAAACAGGGAAGGCGGGTCGACCTTGAGGGCCGAGAGTCCGCAGATAGTGGGCGTGATTCTCCACTCCCGCGCCGAAGTGCCCACGCCATCGTGAACGCCGTCGAGGTTCACGATGGCGTGAAACGGCCCCTATCCCGACCGATTCAGGGCTTGATAATGGGCTAGGAGCGGGGCCGCGTCATCTATATGCGCCAGGCCTTGTCGCCGCGTAAAGGCGGCGCCGCATACATGATGCGGCCGGCACCGCATAACCGGCGTCACCCGCGCAAGCGCGGGTTGTCCGGCGCCAACCCGCGCATGCATGGTTTTCGTCCTCTCCGAGCCGCCCCGCAAGAAGATGGCGGACGGATCTTGTGGGGCCGCGGAAGGAAGGAGGTCCTCCTTCAGAGAGGACGGCCCGACGATCGGTGGGCACCGATCGCGGGCCACCCCACATTTGATGTACCCCCCGGTGCAGGATTCCCCCTCCCCCCCCCCGCAGGCCGCCGTTCCCGTGCTGTTCCTGACGGCAGCGACCAGGTGTGGACGCCGCCGGGGGGAACCCGCCGTTTTGGGCTGGCCGCTCGGCCCATCTGGGCCTGAGAATAGCAGGGGTGCCGGAGATTCGCCATTTTGGGTGTCTCGGGCGATTCTCCGGCCAGCGGCCCGCGGAACTCGAGGCGCCCATTCCCGCCGCTTGGGAGAATTGCGGGAGGGCATCGGACCGGCATCGTGGGAAAATTTGGCGGCCCAGGCCATTCTCCCAACCGGCGCGGGAGTGGAGAATCGCGCCCAGTGAGTGGGGGTATAGGGCCGCCGAATTGAAATGTTAAACTCTGGAGGTTGCACTGAAAATCCAACCCCAGGAGTGTGGCAACGTAGAGGTGGGGAGGACCTAAAGCCGGTAGTTCTTGAACTCCCTCCCCTGCACCGTGAGGTTCGCGATGCAGAACCCTTTGATCTCTACAGAATGGGATCCTGCTGCCAGGGAAATCTTTTGATTACTCGGGTGGATCGGAAGGGAACAGCGGCGCCCATTGGCCGCACATGGATCGTTGGGGGGGGTTGAGGTTGGGGTCCTGGTTCTCCCCCAGAGATTGCAGCGACCCCCCGGGCCTGTCACACTGCTGCAAAGTGCCCCTTTTTGTCGCACCCTTTGAAGAGGGCTGAGTCGGCTGGGCAGCGTAGTCGGGGGTGTTTCTCTTGCCCGCAAAAGTAGCAGCGGGGCCCCCCCGAGTGGTCTGGCGCTCTTGCAGCACAGGCCTGCGGGGGGGTGGGGGGTGCCGGGGGGTCGGTCGCGGCGGGGGTCCACGGTGCCCAAGGGCCTGCCGCGCGGTCGGGGGCGTAGGCACGGGCGTTCTGTGATGCCACATCGAGCGAGGCAGCGAGGGCCTGTGCCTCCTTGAGGCCTAGTGAGTCTCTTACCAGAAAACGCTGGCGAATTTGGGACGAAAGCATACCTGCCATGAAAGCATCCTGAATCAGTAGCTCCGTATGTTCATTAGCCGTAACCGGTGGGCAGTTGCAATTTCTCCCCAGTATTAACAGCGCACTGTAGAATTCGTCCAGTGATTCCCCGGGGATTTGCCGTCTCGTCGCGAGCTGGTGGCATGCGTAGACCTGGTTGACGGGCTGAACGTAGATTCCTCTCTGCATGGCGAGCGCCGACTGGAAATCGTCCGTGTCCTCTATGACAGTGTAGATTTCCGGGCTCACCCTGGAATGCAGGACGTGCATTTTCTGGTCTTCTGTAGGTACGCAGATGGCCGTTCGGAGGTATCCTTCAAAACATGCTAACCAGTGTTTAAAAGTGGCCGCTGAGTTTGCCGCGTGGGGGCTGATTCGCAGTCACTCCGGAATGATTCGGAGCTCCATGTCCTTTAAAGTCTGCATAATAAATTGTGGCACAATCAATCACTCACGAGACGAGAAGAGATGGAGTCAATCAATGGCTTTATTACGCAGACTTGTTCCCCAGCAGCACAGTTACAGAATGCGGCTGCTGGGAGAACCCGGGCTCTTATACTCCACATTACTGGGTGGAGCCAGTAGGCGGCTGATCCAATCGGGACCCGGCGTCTATCCACCAATAGCCTCTTGGCTTCACAGGGTACCGTAATAACCCTAATGCATACCTCCACATTTGGTAAAAAAAATACAGGATGGATCAAATCTAATTAATTCCTTGAACACATCATTCAATGCATGATAACACAGGAACTGGAGCAGGCCATTCATCACTTCAAGCCTATTCTACCATTCTATTAGATCGTGGCTGACCTGTAGCTCAACTCCACTTCCCCAGCTTTGTTCCATGTCCCTTGATACCCTTGCCTAACAAAAATCCATCAATTTCAGTCTTGAAAATGTTACATGGCCCAGCATCCACATCCTTTTGGAGACAGAGTTCTACAACTACACTGGCTTTTATGTGAAAAATTGCTTCCTGATTTAGCTTTTAAAATGGCTTGGCTCTAAAATTAAGATTAGGCCTATTCGTTGAGTGTTCCTATAATCTACCCTAACAAATTCCTTTATCTTTCTGCAAAACTTAATTAGATCACGCCTCAACATTCTTGGTTTCATTCGTTTAATTAAACTAGGTTTAACCTGTTCTTATAATTTAACCCTTTAAATCTTGATGTCTTCCTGTTGAGTCTAAAGCTAGATAACAGCAGATCAAGATTTTTTAAATCTCTGGTGTTTACTTTCTAGTAGCATGCTGGTTAATGTGTTGTTGAATGATTCCTTGTGCACTCATTTAGCACAACCGTTAAGCCCTGCAAAATAAAACAAGTTGGCAAAATGTTGCGCAGAGGAGTTTCATGTAAACATGCCAGTCAAGTGCTACTCAGAAAAATTAACGCCCATTCTTGGGTGTGACTAGTTTGGAAAAATTCAGCAGTGGTTGGTCTCATAACAAAATTACTCCTTTGAATTGTTCTTCAAAGTTCAAACCTGGATTTCAAAAACATCTTATCCACCAGTTATATTCTCCATCAGACTTAGGTACTTCTGTGCTTCACAGAACTATTAATTCTGTTCTTGTTTTAACTTCTACTTTGGCGCGGCACGGTGGTGCAGTGGTTAGCACTGCTGCCTCGCGGCGCTGAGGACCCAGGTTCGATCCTGGCCGTGAGTCACTCTTCGTGTGGAGTTTGCGCATTCCCCTCATGTTTGCAAGGGTCTAACCCCCACAACCCAAAAAGATGTGCAGGTTAGGTGGATTGGCCATGCTAAATTGCCCCTTAATTGGGAAAAAAAGAATTGCATACTCTAAATCTATTTTTATAAAAGTTCTACCTTGACATTTACAAAGTGACTGAAATGAATAACAAAGTCTTCTGCTTCTCCAGCTATTTGATTTTGTTATGCAAATTCATTCCAGCAGAGAAGCTGTGAGGAAGTACTTGAATCCATTAATACCTGACTCCATTACTGGCTTCATTTCAAATTGCTTTGTGTATCAGCATTTAATCTGCAAGAGTAATCAACCGGATAATAATGGATTACGGGGCTACAGATGCTCTTCATAATGAGACATGTGCAGACCCAAATGAAGCAAGAATGAACTGTGGGATATTTTGAGAAACTTAGAAATGTAAGCATTTTTATATCCTCCTCCATTTTATACCATCACTGCTGTTTTCATTTTGCATTTTAAGACTATTATAGAATCCACCATGATGCTCAATGTTTGGCAATATGTGTGTTAAAATGCAAAATGAATGCAATAGAATTGTTGGGAAGATTTTGCAAACTGTGCTGCGGGGTAACATATCTTGGCTATCAATTTGGAAAGAAATCTCTGTGGAACATCATGAGCAGGAAATTGAAAAACATGCACCAGCCTGCCGTAGGTGTTGTAACAGGGGTGAAAAATATCAGTGACCTAATAACTGATGTTTCTTCCAGAGAGAAAGAATAATGCATGAACATCAGAGCACAAAAGAGCAATGTTTCCAAAGTACCAGACTGAAGAGCGATTGCAGTATGTCCCCACATAGCAAGGAGTCAAACCGATATGAAAACCAACAAGGTTTAAGTAAGAAGGAGTTAATACAATATATCGATCCTCACTTAGAAAATTAGGTATCTGCTTCATACTCCTCCCCTTTAATAGTCTTTTGATGAAGTGCTTCTCTCCAATTCTTATCTTGCAG
The DNA here is from genome assembly GCF_047496885.1 of Scyliorhinus torazame. Taxonomy (NCBI): domain Eukaryota; kingdom Metazoa; phylum Chordata; class Chondrichthyes; order Carcharhiniformes; family Scyliorhinidae; genus Scyliorhinus; species Scyliorhinus torazame. The sequence continues at coordinate 90,917,182 of NC_092714.1, read as the reverse complement.
TTGTTCTTTTATTTTGAAATATTTATTTTGCTTTCTCAGACATTTTTTGAAAAAGCATTGACGGTATGTGGGCATTGCTGGCTTGGCCAGCATTTACTGCCCATCCCGAAGTGCCCTTGAAGTGGCGAGCTGCTGTCTTGAACTGCTGCATATATCATTGGTTTCCCATATTTTAGCTAATCTTTTATTGCTTGTATCTTATTACATGCAGAAAAGTATAATGAAAACTTTTGAGAGCACCGCAAGGCTAAAATTACAGATTATGAACACTACCTTGTCACCAAGATAGCATTGGAGTCTTTAATTTCCTTCACATATTTGAAATCTTTTGGTAAGCCAGTTTCATATTATATGTTTTAGATATGTTCACATCAGTTTTACAGCTGGTATGCGCTTCTCTACTTTAGATTGAACTTGACCAAGATGTCACCTTCTTAATTTGGAAATCAGGGGTGAAATTCTCCCGAAACGGCGCGATGTCCGCCGACTGGCGCCCAAAACGGTGCCAATCAGACGGGCATCGCGCCGCCCCAAAGGTGCGGAATGCTCCGCATCTTTGGGGGCCGAGCCCCAATATTGAGCGGCTAGGCCGACGCCGGAGGAATTTCGGCCCCGCCAGCTGGCGGAAACGGCCTTTGTTGCCCCGCCAGCTGGCGCGGAAATGACATCTCGGGGCGGCGCATGCGCGGGAGCATCAGCGGCCGCTGACAGTTTCCCGCGCATGCGCAGTGGAGGGAGTCTCTTCCGCCTCCGCCATGGTGGAGACCGTGGCGGAGGCGGAAGGGAAAGAGTGCCCCCAAGGCACAGGCCCGCCTGCAGATCGGTGGGCCCCGATCGCGGGCCAGGCCACCGTGGGGGCACCCCCCGGGGCCAGATCGCCCCGCGCCACCCCCAGGACCCCGGAGCCCGCCCATGCCGCCTTGTCCCACCGTTCAAAAGGTGGTTTAATCCACGCCGGCGGGACAGGCAATTTATCGGCGGGACTTCGGCCTATCCGGGCCGGAGAATCTAGCGGGGGGGGCCCGCCAACCGGCGCGGCCCGATTCCCGCCCCCGCCGAATATCCGGTGCCGGAGACTTCGGCAACCAGCGGGGGCGGGATTCACGGCGGCCAACGGCCATTCTCCAACCCGCTGGGGGGTCGGAGAATGACGCTCCAGAATACTGAATTTCAAAATCAATTTAGAGGCCCCGTTTGTTACTACAATTAGTATTCCAACTTTCTTAAAGAAAAATCTTCAAATGGAAAAGATCCAAGGAGGATTACAGGGAGAATGAACTGAGAAAGGAAGTAAATGAAAAGGAGTGGCAGCCAATGGGGCATTAGGAGCCTTAACTGTGGCCAGAAACTATGGGCGCGATTCTCCACTCCCGCGCCGGTTGGGAGAATCGCCTGGGCCGCCAAAATTTCCCGCGATGCCGGTCCGACACCCTCCCGCGATTCTCCCACGCAGCGGGAACAGCCCTGTCGAGTTTCGCGGGCCGCAGGCCGGAGAATCGCCCGAGACACCCAAAACGGCGCTTCTCCGGCACCCCTGCTATTCTCAGGCCCGGATGGGCCGAAGTCCGAACTGGGGTCACGCCGTCGCCATTCACACCTGCTTCGTACTGGCTGACGCTGAGCAGGGAGGAGGTGAGCAGACTGTTGCGCAGCGTCTGGAGACTGGGTCGGCTTACCCGAGAAGGCTGCAGCCAAAGGGGGGGTGCGGGAGAGTGTGCAGATGGGGGGGGGGGAGGGGGGGGGGGAGAGGGTGCAGGTGGGAGGGGGGGTGGGAGAGCGTGCAGGTGGGAGGGGGGGGTTGGGAGAGCGTGCAGGTGGGAGGGGGGGGTTGGGAGAGCGTTCAGGTGGGAGGGGGGGGTTGGGAGAACGTGCAGGTGGGAGGGGGGTGGGAGAGCGTGCAGGTGGGAGGGGGGGGTTGAGAGAGCGTGCAGGTGGGGGGGGTGAGGGTGCGGTTGGGGGGGGAGAGCGTGCAGGTGGGAGGGGGGGTTGGGAGAGCGTGCAGGTGGGAGGGGGGGTGGGAGAGCGTGCAGGTGGGAGGGGGGGATGAGGGAGCAGCGTGCAGGTGGGAGGGGGGTGAGGGAGAGTGTGGATAGTATCGTCCAGCCGCGGATGCCACAGGTCAGCTGCCCTGAAATGGCAGGACGGTGACGAGGACACGGCCGCAGGGTGCGTGTGGCTGATGGGCACAGGAGAGTGGCACACTGGTGAGCAGTACGGTGTGAAGTGACCGTTGGGCGCAGACAGTGACCATGTGTTAGGCTGGCTGCGTGTCTGCAGCGCGACCAGGCCACCGGGGCACACAGGTATCCCATGCAGCCCGGCTGACAAGGTGTGGAAGAACCTCCGTGTAATATGTCGTTTCTCTGCCCCCCACCACCCTCCTGCAGGTCACCATGTATGCCAACCAGACAGCGACGTTCACTGCCGTGGTTGGAGCAACAGCTCTGGAGTTTGCCATCCGGCAGCGTAGAGTCGGACGGCCCACAGTGGCTGCAGATGCAGCGGTCGCCGGTGCAGCAGAGGGAATGGCCGCAGAGTGGCCCATCGTCGACACGCAGGCCGCAGGCGCTCAGGACCCGAATGTACAGGGGGTTGCCGAGGGGAACATTGACCGCCAGACGGCGAGGAATGCAGAGGAAGTGCTTGGGGGGGAGCAGGAGGAGGAGGAGGAGCAGGTGGAGCAGGAGGATCCACTGATGGTGGTGCCAGGGCGCCACAGGCGTCCAGCAAGGCCGAGGGTGTACCGTGACAGAATGTCGTTCGAGGCCCTAACGGACATCACATGCAGGAGGAGACTACGGTTCAGCAGGGAGACTGTCGCACATATATGCCAGCTCGTGGCGCACCTCGCACCACGTGGAATGGGAGGAGGACACGCGATACCAGTCTCCGTCAAGGTGACGGTGGCCCTAAACTTCTATGCGACCGGTTCCTTCCAGGCGCCGAGTGGGGACCTATCTGGGATATCACAGGCATCGGTCCACAGGTGCATCAGGGCCGTCACCAACGCCTTGTACGCCATCGCGGACAGGTACATTCAATTCCCCGAGGACCGAGCACAGCAGGAAGCACGGGCACGTGGATTCGCCAAGGTGGCCGAGATACCGATGGTCCAGGTGTCATCGATGGTGAGCACGTCCCCATGCGCCCGCCTGCAGACAGCAGGGAAGTGTTCATGAACAGAAAGGGCGCATACTCCATGAACATTCAGGTGGTGTGCGACCCCCACATGAAGATCATGCACGTGTGTGCAAAGTACCCCGGCAGTGTGCATGACGCCTACACTCTGGCACAGTCGTTCATCCCCACAATGTTCGATGGATGCCCCCCCCCGGCTGAGGGGCTGGTTGCTGGGCGACAAGGGCTATCCATTGAGGTCATGGCTGCTGACGCCAATACGGAGGCCTCACACCAATGCGGAGAGCCTATACAACGAGGCACATGCAGCAACCAGGGGTGTGGTGGAGCGGTGCTTCGGCCTGCTGAAGATGAGATTCAGATGCTTGGACCGATCAGGAGGGGCCCTGCAGTACCAACCCGACAGGGTCGGTCGCATGGTTGTGGTCTGCTGTGCGCTGCACAACATTGCCATGCAGAGGGGAGATGACCTGGTGGAGGAGCTGGAGGGAGGACCCGACGGCACCGGAGCCAACGCAAACGAGGGGGATGGGGAAGAGGAGGATGCGGAGGATGAGGATGATGGGGCGCATCTGGGTGGGGGGAGGGGCGCAGGACGCAGGCACTGCCCGGCTGCTCGTTACGTCCTGGAGGCTGCGCGACGGCACCGCCGCGGACAGCGGGCACGCGACGCGTTGGTGGCCGCACGGTTCACGCACTCTGGGGGTGGGATTCGCTGAACACTGCCACTTGCACCGTCACTCCTGTACACGGGCACCACACAGCGCCCACCACCCCCCCCCCCGCCCCCGCACCGCGTTCACGGCAACAATTCCACATCACCTTACCACTGCGGCACTACGCGATTGCACAACAGTGATGATTGGGTAAGCGGGTGTGAACAGTGCCATGTGGAATGATGACAGCCCGCTCTGCGATGAGCTGTGTGCTCAGATTCGCCAGCCGAGGTCTGACTCATGGCTATGGCTGAACCATGCACTCCGGTGGTCACAGCCTTCGTGACGGATAGTTCAACACATGCCCGTGGGGTGGCTGGCGTCGGTGTACTGAGGAAAACGGTGTCCGATTCTGAGGGGCGGGGGGAAAGGGTCAGCACATCCGGAAAAGACCTTGAACGGCTCGTATACCACTACGCCAATTGGGCACCCTCACTAGTCCCCTGGCACCGGACATAGCACACAGTCTTACAAGTCAAATTTAACAGTGCGTTTATTCGTGTGGTAAACATAGGTGCCCTACCCTACCACTACAACTAGACTGTGCCCTGCACCCGTGCCAACTTCTTACGCGCCTTTCGACTTTGCCTTACGGGCCCTACCACTACGTCTAGGTGTGTTCCCAGATGGTACAGCAGGAGTGGAGGTGGACTGCTGTGAATCACGCCCTTCGACATGGCTCCCCGTCGGCACACGTTTCCTGGGGCGGCCCGGCTTCGATGGGCCAGGCTGCTCTGCGGGCATGCTGGATGGCGTGGTGCCACCCTGACCTGCCCGCTCCCCACCAGATGCGCCAGGGACGGAATGGGGGGAGGCCGAGTGTACCGGGACATCCCTTGATGGAGCTACCGGGACGGGCCCCAGAACCTCCTACTCCCTCGGGGAGCCCGGTGGCCCCCAGGCCTCACTGTGGGACGGAGATGCGCTCGGAGACATGCCCCGTCGCACCCCCGACACCTGGCGCTGCCAGTCCTGGAGGCCTGCAGCGGTATCGACCACGGTCCGAATGTTCGCCGAGACGGGGCCCAGGGTGTGCCACATTCCTGCCAAGGTCTGTGCGATCTCGACCTGTGAGTGCGCGACGCCATCCATCACGTGAGCCATGCGGTCAATGCTCTCCGCAACCGACTGCTGGGACAGTGCCATCGCTTGCTGGGACCGGGCCATGGCATGGTGAGACCCAGCCAGGGCCCGGAGAGTGGTGGCAATGTCGTGTTGGCTCTGTGAGATGGCTGCCTGTGAGAGGGCAGCCCTCTCCTGGGCCATGGATGACGCGTGCACGTGAAGCCCAATGCCTTGCAGAACCTGACCCATGGCCGAAACCCCTTCACCCATTGCCTCCACCGCGGACGCCACCCGTGCGGTGTCGGCCTGGGTGGCTGCGATGAGCGGCACCACTCCCTGCTCCTGGACGCGGATAGACTCCTCCAGCTGTGTGTGCAGGTCCTGGAAGATGGCCCTCATCCCGTTACTCAGTCCCTGGGTGTCCACACGCATCGGTTGTCCGGGTGGGTCAATTACATCCAGGAACCCGGGAACCGTCTGGTTGGCAGCTGGTTGCTGGGCCTGGGCTGCCCTCCAACCGTCCAGCCCCTCGGCTGCTCCAAACTCCACCTGCTGTACCGGCGCGGCTGTGGGATGCGCACCAGACAGTGACCCGGGAGCCTCATCACTTATATGCCCAACCAAGGTGGTCTCTGTGATGGTGAACGGTGTGGGAGACAGCAGTGCCGCAAGCTCGAGGTCGTCATCCGTCAAGAAGTCCGGTGTGTACTGGTCCCCCTCATGGCCCGGCGCAAGCTCCATGCAGGCCATGTCGTCTTGACCTCCAGTTCGATCCAGCGGGTGTGTGGCCGTGATGTGGGCTTCGGCATGACTCTCCACCCTGTGCCCCTGACTAATGTCTGTCCCAGTGGTCTCAGCGTCCCGGTCCTGTGTCCCAGACTGTGAGGTCTGCCCTCCTGTCCGACCGACTGCCAACCTCTGGCGTGCGTCCCTGGGTCCAGTTGCGGTGGGCGGCGTTGCGCTGCTTCCTGGGCGAGACATCCCTGAAGGTTCGGCTGATGGCCCTGGGGAACATAAAAGATTCGGGGTTCATTAGACACGGTGGCCCGGGTGTATGGTGGTGGTGGGTGCACAGTGTGAGGGGGGATGGGATCGGGGGTGCAGTGGCCAGAGTGTGAGGGGGGATGGGATCGGGGGTGCAGTGGCCAGAGTGTGAGGGGGGATGGGATCGGGGGTGCATTGTCCAGAGTGTGAGGGGGAATGGGATCGGGGGTGCAGTGGCCAGAGTGTGAGGGGGGCGATGACGGGTTGGGGGTGGCGAGGACATGCAGGGTTCTCTCACTTGCTTCTGCGCCTCCGAATGGCAGCGCTGCGTCATTCGGGCGTCGCACGGTGACGACGCGGCCTTCGCTGCCTGCCCCCCGAGGTTCTCGCGGCCCCGATCCTAGCCCATTTTCTGGCCCTGAATCGGTCGGGATCGGGGCCGTTTCGCGCCGTCGTGAACCTCGACGCCGTTCACGACGGCACGGCCACTTCGGCGCGGGAGTGGAGAATCGCGCCCTATGTTTTCAGAGGGTTTTAAAGGTAGAGATTGAAATGGAAAGCCAGGGAGAATTCGAGGTACTTTTAGACATAGACATAGAATTTACATTGCAGAAGGAGGCCATTCGGCCCATCAGGTCTGCACCGACCCTTGGAAAGAACACCCCACACCGCCACCTTTTCCCCATAATCCAGTAACCCCACCTAACATTTTTTTGGACACTAAGGGCAAATTAGCATCGCCAATCCACCTAACCTGCACATCTTTGGACTGTGGGAGGAAACTGGAGCACCCGGAGAAAACCCACGCACACACGGGGAGAATGTGCAGACTCCGCACAGACAAGCTGGGAATCGAACCCGGGACCCTGGAGCTGTGAAGCAACTGTGCTAACTACTGAGCTATTGTGCTGCCTTTGTAGAGAGTGAGGCCAGCACATCTGAAGGTTCTTCCATGAATGGTGGGTCAAAGAGAGGGATAGAATGTAAGTCATTCTTGGGAGACTGGAGGGAACAGATGTTGCCTGGAGGAAGGTGAAGAAATGGGGTGGTGAGAGGGTGCAGGGGAATTTGAAGATTGTAATGAACATTTTAACTTCAATGTGCAGGCCCAAAGAGCCAGTGTAGATAAACGGCAAGGATGAATGAAATTTATAATGTGGTTTCGGAGAGGAGTACGAATTTTGAATAAATTAGAGGAGTGGCAGATATGAGGACGGTAAGAATTTCTGGACAATTTGAATCTATATGGCAGAACAGAATGGATAGGTGTGTCTTGATAAGGTCGGAGTAGGGTCAGGAATTGTTGGCAAAGTGGAAGCAGGAGTTTCAAGTAGAAAGTTTTGATTGTGATTGGAACTGAACTGGGTGGGACAACACATTCAAGGACCTCTGAGAAGAAAGGGAGGGTAGAGAAGGGCCTACAGTTGGATCTTTTCCAAAACAGGTTGCAACTTAAAATACCTCTCATTTCTCAAGACCTACCTGCAGGCAGTTGCCATGGATCAATCTCTTCAGATTTCTTCATCAGCAGGTTCTCTTAAGCCTCCCGGCAGATACGATATCAATGAGGCCCAAAGCCCAATATTGGATGGGTCTACCCAATCTGGCACAGGGATCATCTTCCGTTTTCAGTTCATGTGTCTTTATACCATCATCAGAGCCAACTTTGCTTCACCATCATGGGCTGGAATTCTCCATTTGGGCGATTATGTTCTCCTACTGGAGATGAATCACCACTCATTTTGTGCTTGCGCTGCGAGCGCAAATCCAGAGGAGATTTCCCCATCCCTTGCCATGCAAATTTATGTATGGCAGGGATTGCGAGGGATTCTGCCGTGAATCCCGCTCTTGGGTGGCCATTTGAGCAAGTGGCTCGATAGCGGAATCCGGCAGCTGGGTTCCCCCGCAACAAAATCGCCCCCCCACCCCACACCACAGGATTTCTACCCCCCTTCCCACAAAGTGCGAGGGAGACTCCATCTCATACAGAGACCATAATAGGGGCACCCCACCAGTAGCCCCCCATAAGAGGGACTTCCCACCAGAGAGCACTCCCACCAGAAACCTCCATAAGAGAGCCCCCGATTACAGAGACTCCCCATTATAGATACCGCCACCAGAGACCCACCATTACAGAGACCCCCACCAGAAATACCCCTATTGCAATGACCCCTTCCTGGAAGCCCCCCCCCCACATTGCAGAGACCCTGCCTAGAAGCCCCCTAGGCAGGGGTCTCTGTATTGTGATACTTTCAGGCAAGGGTCTCTGAAATGGGGTGCTTTGGGCAGGGTTCCCTGTAATTGGGTGCTTCCCGGCAGGGGTCTCTGTAATGGGGGGTTTCCAGGCAGGGGTCTCTGTAATGGGAAGGCTTCCAAGCAGGGGTCTCTTTAACAGGGGGTTGTTTCTGGTGGGGATCTCATTTATGAGGGTCACTGTTGGGGGGCGGGGGGGGGGGGGTGGGGGTCTCTGGTGGCTGGTCTTTGTAATGGGGGTCTCTGGTCTCTCTTACTGGGGTTCTATGGTGAGGGTCACTGTAATGGGGATTCTCTGGTGGGGGTCCCTCTTATGGGAGTCGCTTTTCTAGGGGTGTCTCTGTAATGGGTAGTCTCTGTAATGAGGGGAGTCTCTGGTGGGTGTCTCTCTTCTGAGAGGTCTCTGGTGGCGGGGACCAGTGGGAGTGAGTGGGCAGGATTTGCATTGTGTGGCGGGGTGACGGAGGGTGGTCCTCCGATGGACTTCAGGTCAACTCCCCTAAATAGTTACCCCCTTGGCCCACCGCGAGGTCCACTGCATCAGGGTCATGCTGGGAAATACCTCCACCAATTCTCGCCCATGTGTATTTCGGCCCAGAGGTCCAGAGATTCAAGCGGGCTTGGAGAATCCCATGCCCAACCCAGAGTGGCGCCTGGCACAGTGGTTAATAATGCTGCCTCACAGCGCCAGGGACCCGGATTCAATTCCAGTTTTGGGTGACTGTCTGTGCGGAGTCTACACATTCTTCCCTTGTTTGCGTGGGATTCCTCCTAGTGATCCAGTTTCCTCCCACAGTCCAAAGAGGTGCAGGTTAGGTGGATTGGCCATGCTAAATTGTTCCTTAGTGTCCAAAGATTTGCAGATTAGATGGATTTACAGGGATAGGGTGGGGGAGTGGGTCTCGGTTGGATGTCTAGGTAGGGCAGGGGAGTGGGTCTCGGTAGGATGCTCTTTCAGAGTACAGACTCGATGGGCTGACAAGGCACTGTACTGTACTGAACTGTGGTTTCTATGGTTCTATCTACAGATTCTCCTTGATCCACAGCTAAATGATTGATTCCAGCACCTTCCCCATGTCAGACATGAAGTAAACTGGCCTGTACTTTTTGATTTCCTGCCTCCCTCCCTTCTTGAATTGAATGGTTATATTTGCTACTTTCCAGTCTGATGGAACCTTTCGAGAATCTAGTAAATTTTGGAAAATTAAGGCCAGCACATCCACCTCATTTGTAATCTCTTTTAAGACCCTAGGATCATGAGCTGGAGACTTGCCAGCCCACAGCTTCATCAGTGTACTCTGTACCACTGCCCTAGTGATGGTAATTTCACCAAGTTCCCCTCTCCCTTCCACCTCTTCATTTACAGCTATTACTAGAATGTTTATTATATCCTCCATAGTGAAGATAGAAGCAAAATATGTGTTCAATTTGTCTGCCATTTCTGCATTCTCTACTATTAACACTCCATTGTCTAGAGGATCAACATTCACTTTGCTTTTTTTTCCCGTTTTAAATATTTCTAGAAACTCAAAGGACCGCACGGTAGCACAATGGGTAATACTGTTGCTTCACAGCTCCACGGTCCCAGGTTCGATTCCCGGCTTGGGTCACTGTCTGTGCGGATTCGGCCCATTCTCCCCGTGTCTGTGTGGGTTTCCTCCGGGTGCTCCGGTTTCCTCCCACACGTCCCCAAAGACGTGCTGATAAGTAAATTGGACATTCTGAATTCTCCCTCTGTGTACCCGAACAGGCGCTGGAATATGGCGACTAGGGGCTTTTCACAGTAACTTCATTGTAATGTTAATGTAAGCCTACTTGTGACAATAAAGATTATTAAAATATATTTTTACATGTTTCACAAGCTTCCCCTCAAATTCAAATTCATTTCTCCCGCCAGACAATGTCTGAATTAATTAAGAGGAGTCATTCTCTTAATTAATGCAGACACTCTTCCCCCTCACTTACTGCTGGCTCACTTTCCCTCTTTCCTGAAGTAACCCTGACAGCATTTATCTCCTTCCTTAATTATACTGACAGTCTTTCTGCACATCCTTTAGTCACTGCTAGGTTTCTCTGCCTTTCCCTTTGTCCTACGAGCCAATTTTAGCAATCTTCCTCGCCCTCATTTAGTTTGAGCTCTCTGTGCACCTCAGAGGTTCTGCTGAGCTTTATTCTGCTCGCTATCTCCTTGATCCTGTCCTGCTCAGATTTGAGTGCTGTTGCTATTTGACAATTTGGCTGTATTTTGCTGGATTTTTCTGTTCTTGCAAAATTCTTGCCTGTGACATGCAGAGGCTAGATTCCCTAGTTGAAGGGTATAGTCGAGTGGAAGGATTTCAATTTTCACATCAGTATTCAGCGGATTGGCGGCAATCTTGAACCAGCACCAGCTGTGCGTGGGATTGGCAACGCAGGCAGTAAATCCAATGAGATTCAGGAAATACAATTATCGCAGGAGAGATCGTGTTTCCTTATTTTTCTGCCACTTTCTGGCATTGTCTTGAGGTTCATGCCCACAACGGGTGTGAACTCATTTCAATAGTTTTGCATCAATTTCTATGTTATTGGCAGGCCCCTGCCACAAGAACCCCCCTCATGTCGGTGAGGTACACAATAAGTTTTGCCAGACAAGAGACAGTCGAGGGGATCCCTTTAGGGGTGCAGGGATGCATATAGCCCCTGTGGGGGTCGAAGGACATGCCCTGGCACAGGTTGGCAATTCCGGGGAAAATTTCAGGAGCTGGCCCTAGTGGGAGCCTCATGGGGTGGGGGTTGCATTTATGTGAGGTGGTAGGCAAGAGTGGATTCTGGGTGGGTGGTCTGGAGTGCCGGTGTCACTTCCACTGTGTTGATGGCAGGGAGGGGGTGGTATGCTGACGAAGATTGTTGGGTAGGAAGGGGAGGCTGACGATGAATGTTGTTGGCGGGGAGGTGAACCCCCAATACCTCTGTGATTGGGGCTCGGCGGCCATTAGGCTGCTGTGATGATCGGGGAGCATTTTAAAAATGGCGCCCGGATCTATGTAGAGCCAGCTCTGGCTCAATGAGGCCCCCCTCTGCCAGAGTGATAGCATAAAGGATGCCTGATTTTATTTCTCTAAGAGGCTCAATATCTGGAGAGAAACTGGTCTGTGCAACTGGCGAGTTACACGCCAATTTTCATTCTGAGCCTGACACTTTGCCAAATCATGGTAAGATTCCACCCATCGTTATTTACATATATGTCTATACACAGATACTTCTTTTCCTGACCTTCCAAAAGTACTGGTTTGAATAAGCCAATTGTCAATATCTGTCAAATGCAACTTAAGCAGTGGAAGATTGTGAAATCACTACAAGCTCGGTTGGTTATTAATTTCTTGAACCACTTTGTTCATTAAATATTAGTCCACTAACTGCAGGCTAGTTGTGTGTCAATCTAATGTTAAATGCTATTAATGGAAAAAATCGAAGTGACGTTGCTTATGTATTCTGCTTGTGAGCCTATTTTCGCATCTGTTTACTGAGTGCAAGCCAATAAATTTGTAAAGTCTAATATTGTTTGTGGGATCTTGGGCTGGCAGGGTGGATGTGGGTAGAGGAATGCGGGTTGAGGAAATGAGACTGAGATTGAAAATACTGTTGACCACAGGTAGTAATTGATTGACACATAAAGAAACCTCCAGAGAAAGCCCAAGAATGCCTCAAAGGCAACCCAAAGGCCTTTCTGAATAGTTGACATTCTTTTATGACATGACACATATTGTCAGTTCTGTGCCTGATTTTCTTTTATTTGTTGTTCCATTATCTCTTCTGGAAAGTGCTTTCTCAGTAGAATGCAATACCCATGGGGTGTCAAGTAAATCCTGTTAAATGGGTTACAGAGATTTAAGTTGTGACCTTTTGATTTTTCAGCATACACATAAGCCACCAAATGCATAATGCTGCATTAATAGTATGAATAAAAGACACAGTGCCACTGCATTGTTTGCCAAAGAGAGACTAGACAGAGGACGAATGCAATGCCGTGAAACCGTAATACTATAAAAATCTAGTTAATAATGAATGTCAGAGAGGTTCCTGTTTAGATGGCATTCAAATGCAACTGTTAAAGAATCTCCCACTGTGCAATGGGAAACACAAATCTTACAATAATTTACAGGTGTGAGAATTATTTTTTCAGAAAAGACCAGTCTGGTATCTGATGGTAAATGAATGTATGACAAGACTGATTTGTATGAAAGATTATGAATTCTAAAGGTCTGCAATGTGAGTCAGCATGCACATAATATAAAAACAGTTTCACAGTTGCAATATCTCATTTTCGTGGGCCTGCAGATACTCTATCAACCTAAGAGATTTTAATAGCAATTCAAGGGAAGTGCCCACCAAAAATACATCCGAAACAAACATTATTTGCTTTCTTGAAGATGGTAAGGAATTTAACAAAGGCTCTATGCACTCCTGATGGCTCAGAAGACTATTCAGAATTCCCACTGGTTCCTTGACTAAACTATCAGATTCCACGCACTCCTGTGCACTTTTTCCACAGCCCTTCAAACTTTCCCCCTTGAAGAATTGATTCAATTACCTTTGGAAAATCTGCATCCACTATATCTTCAAGAAGAGTATTCCAGATCATTCTTCCTCATGTCACTCAAGCTCTTTTGCCAATTACATTCAATCTGTGTCCTTTCCCCGTGCTACTGGGACCAGTTTGTCCTTATGTTCTCATTCAACGCTCTTCATGATTTTTAACACATCCCATCAAATCATCTCTTAACCTTCTGTGCTTTTAAAGAACAGAATTCCAGTTTCCCCAATTTCTCTGCATAATTGAAGCCCTGCAATCCCAGGCTATAATAATAAAGCTCGCCGCCTCTGTTCCTGCTGCTCCACTAGAATTGTAGCATTTCTTTTATATTGCTTCCCCTTATTCTTCCTCCCAAAATGAACTGCTGAACATTTCTTGCCATTAAATTTCATTTGTCATGCATCTGTTTATGTCTTATGAAGTCTGTTACTATCTTTCCCATTTGCTACATTTTGGGTTTGAGCTGGCTGAGAACTTTGAAATTATGCCTTGTATATTCAAATCCATGCAATTAATATGATTCAAAAAGAGCAGTGACATCTATAGGATACTACTACTTCCCTCCAGTCTGAGAAACAACTGCTCACATCAGTCTCTTCTCTGCCCGAAGCCATGACCCAATTAACCCCATGGGCTTCAATTTTGCTAACTGCTTTGTTATAGGATCAAAGTTAATCAGATGTCTTTTGAAAGTCCATGAACAAATCAACTCATCAACCTTCTTTGTTATTTCATCATAGAACTCAAGGAGGTTAGACAAACACGGGCAGCAGGCGGTACAGTGGTTAGCACTGCTGCCTCACAGCGCCAGGGACCCGGGTTCAATTCTGACCTTGGGTGACAGTGTGGATTTTGCACTTTCTGCCCCTGTCGATGTAGGGTTCATCCGGGTGCGCCGGATTCCTTCCTCGGTTCAAAGATATGCAGGTTAGGTGAATTAGCCTTGATGAAAATTGTCACTTGGTGTCCAGGGATGTGCAGGTTAAGAGGGATCATGGAGATAGGGCAGGAGTGTGGGCCCAGTTAGGTGCTCTTTCAGAGGGTCAGCACAGACCCTTCTGCACTATATTCAATATTCAATGATTTAAATTACTTGGCAAGATGTCATTCATTTATGCATTTGTTTCCAAGTATCCCAATAATTTTGTCTAGAATTATTAGGGGCATTCGAACAGCTACGCTGTGCCTGAAAAGCAGCTCGCCACGGCACAGAGTGAGCGATAAGAGCCGGAAGACCCCTCTATCCAGCTTGCCACGTCTCGGGAGATCCAATGCGATCTCCTGAGACGTTGCGATGTATATCCCGCCTATAATGGGTGGGATCACTTTTTGGCAAATCTGCATATTAGAGCGAGGCAACTAGCCTCACTCCAATGTGCAGATACCCGAGTAATCTGAGACTTTGGGATTGATCCCCTTTGCCTCCGAGACCTCAGGCGAGTGCCGTCCAGCACTGGTCTCTAAAAACGGGGACCAGATGGAACGGCTCTCGTGAGAGTCTCCCAGAGGATCGGCAGTCCCCAGCTGCATGCTCTTTGGGCAAGGTGGTGCCCTGGCATGGCTGGTGCCACCAAGGCACTGCCAATAATTCTGACATCTAAGGAAAATCAGAAGAAGGAATATTGTGGCCATGGTTTCCTTAATTTCTAGCCTTGCACGGCGCAATAACACAGGATGAATGCAGTTTATGATCAAGACATAAAGGGCAGACTGCCTTCGGTTCAGTCCTGATCTTTGCTTATTTAGTTGACATGTTGAGTGACAGTGGAATACTGCAACTGGCCACCATTTCCCTGGGCCAGACGCCAGCAATCAATGGCATGCATGCCAAAGGTGGCACACAAGATCTTTTCAATGCCATTCACACTGCTAGTCCAATTAACTGCAAAAACGGTCCAAAGAAAATAATATTCTGTCATTTACTTATCCCGAGAAGGCATGTTACATTTGCAAAAGATGTAGAGAACTTAAATAGTAAATGCTTGTGTTTTATTCATTACTGGTTCCCTGTTACTAAGAGACATCACTAAGTCCCAATTTGCTGCTTTCATCAGTATCACATGATGCAGAACAGTGCACTGCATTTGCGGTTGTACCGTCTGTCATGATTTTCTTTCACTGCAGGGAAAGGACGTGGCAAGGATCACTAAGCTGGCAAGATCTGTATTTTAATGTCATTTGAAATGAAGCTTCTTCAGCATTTTAAAATATTATTTACTTTACATACAACAGTGGTTTAATTATACACAGAGATCTTATAAACGGTGAAGTGTATTACAGGGACGAGAAACTTTAAATTAGAGTGAATGAATGATGACTTACCATGTTAATTCTGAAAGGTTGCCGATCCCTTCCCTTGGCCGTGGGAGGAGGGATGGTGGGAAGAATCAGATAGGCTCCACGGGCGGGATTCTGTAATCCTGAGGCTAAGTGTTGACTCCGTCGGAAATGCCGTCGCGTTTCTCGACGTCGTCAATACGGCCTCAGGATCAGCAATTCTAGCCCCTACAGGGGCCAGCACAGCACTGGAGCGGTTCACGCCACTCCAGCTGCTGATCCTGGTGTCAACTGGGCGCCGCGGGATACGCGCATGTGCAGTGGCACCGGCGCCAACACGTGCATGCGCAGTGGCTCCCTTCAACGGCCGGCTGAGAACAGGTGTGGACAGCGCCGGCGGGACTAGGCTTTTTTACGATGGCCGCTCGGCCCATCCCGGGCCGTGAATCAGCAGGGGGGCCGCGTAGAGTAGCCCCTGACCGGTGGCGGGCCAACCACGCCGGCGCCTATGGCGCCGATTCTCCGCTCTGCGGAGAATCGCATGCCGGCGTCGGGGTGGCATGGCACTGTTCGCGCCAGTCGCGGGGATTCTACGGTCCGGCCCCGGGCTGAGTGAATCCCGCCCCATGTTCTCAGTAGCAGTTAAATACCTGAAACACACATGGATGAACGTTGAATGAAGACAAAGGGTGGAGTTTTCCCAATTTTTGGTCAAATGGCGCAGCCGGCAGACAAAATGAAGTGAAAGCCACTGGCCCCAGTAACTTGTTTTTTCTGCTGTATTGTCACAGAAATAGTTTGAAAAGGTTGAGGAGGTGGGTTCCACAAAATCACGCTGTTGGGGGAGGCTGTGATTGAGGCCACCCCACCAGCAACTTAGCCTTTTAATGATCGGGGCACCCTTACAAAAAATTATAACTAGATTGCCCCCCCTGAACATGCCCCTCCCCAAAGCATTGAACACCGCCAGCCCGCAACCAAACACCACACCCCTCCCGTCACTGCCCCCTGGCACTCTCTCCACCCTCCCCCCTGCCTGCCCCAAGCGATGCACTCACCTGAACACTGGTGGGTCCTGTTCACCAGGTACAAGATCTGTCATGATTACTGAATGGATTATGTAAAAAGGAGCATTACCAGGTGCACAGGCCTTATAATCAGATAACTGCAACCTAAAGGGGATGTTGAACATCGGGATTCCTGTTATGTCATGGACGGGAACAATCGCAACAGCATCTCGTGCTAGTGTAAATTATGCTTTGAGCTCTCGTGGTATTTTCCACTTCCGCCACCAATCCCGCCCATAAAATCGGAGTGGAAACTCTTCTGTTGGAATTAAACTTGAGTTTAATTCCTCCGCTTTGGATCACCAAGTAAAGATGGATCACTTGCGTGATATACTAGAAAATGCCTGACCTAAAATGTACAACAGATGCCTATCTCATCAGAAGAGAAGAAGATAATCACAAAGAAATATTGAAGTAGATCATTGGGAGGAACTGTACATTTATTTCAGATGCTTTAGTTAAGTGGTGAAGCTAAGTTAGAACATAGAACATAGAACAATACAGCGCAGTACAGGCCCTTCGGCCCACGATGTTGCACCGAAACAAAAGCCATCTAACCTACAATATGCCATTATCATCCATATGTTTATCCAATAAACTTTTAAATGCCCTCAATGTTGGCGAGTGCACTACTGTAGCAGGTAGGGCATTCCACGGCCTCACTACTCTTTGCGTAAAGAACCTACCTCTGACCTCTGTCCTATATCTATTACCCCTCAGTTTAAAGTTATGTCCCCTCGTGCCAGCCATATCCATCCGCGGGAGAAGGCTCTCACTGTCCACCCTATCCAACCCCCTGATCATTTTGTATGCCTCTTTTAGGTCTCCTCTTAACCTTCTTCTCTCCAACGAAAACAACCTCAAGTCCATCAGCCTTTCCTCATAAGATTTTCCCTCCATACCAGGCAACATCCTGGTAAATCTCCTCTGCACCCGCTCCAAAGCCTCCACGTCCTTCCTATAATGCGGTGACCAGAACTGTACGCAATACTCCAAATGCGGCCGTACCAGAGTTCTGTACAGCTGCAACATGACCTCCCGACTCCGGAACTCAATCCCTCTACCAATAAAGGCGAACACTCCATAGGCCTTCTTCACAACCCTATCAACCTGGGTGGCAACTTTCAGGGATCTATGTACATGGACACCTAGATCCCTCTGCTCATCCATACTTTCAAGAACTTTACCATTAGCCAAATATTCCGCATTCCTGTTATTCCTTCCAAAGTGAATCACCTCACACTTCTCTACATTAAACTCCATTTGCCACCTCTCAGCCCAGCTCTGCAGCTTATCTATATCCCTCTGTAACCTGCTACATCCTTCCACACTATCGACAACACCACCGACTTTAGTATCGTCTGCAAATTTACTCACCCACCCTTCTGCGCCTTCCTCTAGGTCATTGATAAAAATGACAAACAGCAACGGCCCCAGAACAGATCCTTGTGGTACTTCACTTGTGACTGTACTCCATTCTGAACATTTCCCATCAACCACCACCCTCTGTCTTCTTTCAGCTAGCCAATTTCTGATCCACATCTCTAAATCACCCTCAATCCCCAGCCTCCGTATTTTTTGCAATAGCCTACCGTGGGGAACCTTATCAAACGCTTTGCTGAAATCCATATACACCACATCAACTGCTCTACCCTCGTCTACCTGTTCAGTCACCTTCTCAAAGAACTCAATAAGGTTTGTGAGGCATGACCTACCCTTCACAAAGCCATGCTGACTATCCCTGATCATATTATTCCTATCTAGATGATTATAAATCTTGTCTCTTATAATCCCCTCCAAGACTTTACCCACTACAGACGTGAGGCTCACCGGTCTATAGTTGCCGGGGTTGTCTCTGCTCCCCTTTTTGAACAAAGGGACCACATTTGCTGTCCTCCAGTCCTCTGGCACTATTCCTGTAGCCAATCATGACATAAAAATCAAAGCCAAAGGTCCAGCAATCTCTTCCCTGGCCTCCCAGTGAATCCTAGGATAAATCCCATCAGGCCCCGGGGACTTATCTATTTTCAGCCTGTCCAGAATTGCCAACACCTCTTCCCTACGTACCTCAATGCCATCTATTCTATTAGCCTGGGGCTCAGCATTCTCCTCCACAACATTATCTTTTTCCTGAGTGAATACTGACGAAAAATATTCATTTAGTATCTCGCCTATCTCTTCAGACTCCACACACAATTTCCCATCCCTGTCCTTGACTGGTCCTACTCTTTCCCTAGTCATTCGCTTATTCCTGACATACCTATAGAAAGCTTTTGGGTTTTCCTTGATCCTACCTGCCAAATACTTCTCATGTCCCCTCCTTGCTCGTCTTAGCTCTCTCTTTAGATCCTTCCTCGCTACCTTGTAACTATCCATCGCCCCAACTGAAACTTCACACCTCATCTTCACATAGGCCTCCTTCTTCCTCTTAACAAGAGATTCCACTTCCTTGGTAAACCACGGTTCCCTCGCTCGACGCCTTCCTCCCTGTCTGACCGGTACATACTTATCAAGAACACGCAGTAGCTGATCCTTGAACAAGCCCCACTTATCCAGTGTGCCCAACACTTGCAGCCCACTTCTCCACCTTATCCCCCCCAAGTCACGTCTAATGGCATCATAATTGCCCTTCCCCCAGCTATAACTCTTGCCCTGCGGTGTATACTTATCCCTTTCCATCATTAACGTAAACGTCACCGAATTGTGGTCACTGTCCCCAAAGTGCTCTCCTACCTCCAAATCCAACACCTGGCCTGGTTCATTACCCAAAACCAAATCCAACGTGGCCTCGCCTCTTGTTGGCCTGTCAACATATTGTTTCAGGAAACCCTCCTGCACACACTGTACAAAAAACAACCCATCTATTGTACTCGAACTATATCTTTTCCAGTCAATATTTGGAAAGTTAAAGTCTCCCATAATAACTACCCTGTTACTTTCGCTCATATCCAGAATCATCTTCGCCATCCTTTCCTCTACATCCCTAGAACTATTAGGAGGCCTATAAAAAACTCCCAACAGGGTGACCTCTCCTTTCCTGTTTCTAACTTCAGCCCATACTACCTCGGAAGAAGATTCCCCATCTAGCATCCTCTCCGCCACCGTAATACTGCTCTTGACTAGCAGCGCCACACCTCCCCCTCTTTTGCCTCCTTCTCTGAGCTTACTAAAACACCTAAACCCCGGAACCTGCAACATCCATTCCTGTCCCTGCTCTATCCATGTCTCCGAAATGGCCACAACATCGAAGTCCCAGGTACCAACCCATGCTGCCAGTTCCCCTACCTTGTTTCGTATACTCCTGGCATTGAAGTAGACACACTTCAAACCACCTACCTGAACACTGGCCCCCTCCTGCGACGTCAAATCTGTGCTCCTGACCTCTATACTCTCATTCTCCCTTACCCTAAAACTACAATCCAGGTTCCCATGCCCCTGCTGCATTAGTTTAAACCCCCCCAAAGAGCACTAACAAATCTCCCCCCCAGGATATTTGTGCCCCTCAGGTTCAGATGTAGACCATCCTGTCTGTAGAGGTCCCACCTTCCCCAGAAAGAGCCCCAGTTATCCAGAAATCTGAATCCCTCCCGCCTGCACCATCCCTGTAGCCACGTGTTTAAATGCTCTCTCTCCCTATTCCTCACCTCACTATCACGTGGCACGGGCAACAACCCAGAGATAACAACTCTGTTTGTTCTAGTTCTGAGCTTCCATCCTAGCTCCCTGAAAGCCTGCCTGACATCCTTGTCCCCTTTCCTACCTATGTCGTTAGTGCCAATGTGGACCACGACTTGGGGCTGCTCCCCCTCCCCCCTAAGGACCCGGAAAACACGATGCGAGACATCACGTACCCTTGCACCTGGGAGGCAACATACCAAACGTGAGTCTCTCACGCTCCCACAAAATCTCCTATCTGTGCCCCTGACTATAGAGTCCCCAATTACTAATGCTCTGCTCCTCTCCCCCCTTCCCTTCTGAGCAACAGGGACAGACTCCGTACCAGAGGCCCGTACCCCATGGCTTACCCCTGGTAAGTCCCCCCCCCCACAAGTATCCAAAGCGGTATACTTGTTTCTCAGGGGAACGACCGCAGGGGATCCCTGCACTGACTGCTTTTTCCCAGTCCCTCTTACAGTTACCCACCTATCTCCAATCTTTGGTGTAACTAATTCCCTGAAGCTGCTATCTATGACCCCTTCTACCTCCCGAATGATCCGAAGTTCTTCCAACTCCAGCTCCAGTTCCCTAACTCGGTCTTGGAGGAGCTGGAGATGGCAGCACTTCCTGCAGGTAAAATCAGCAGGGGCACTAACTGCATCCCTCACCTCAAACATCCTGCAGGAGGAACATTGCACTCCCTTCCCTGCCATTCCTCTAACTTTCTACCAAGATCTGGCTAACAACTAAATTAAATTTTTATAAAAAATAATAATAATATAATAAAATATGGTACTTACCTCAGACCAATGGGTTTTATTATTAGGTTAGAGGAGGAGGGCGGGTGGGAGACACTACACGTGTAGTGTCTCGGGTTTCCTCTCCACCAGAATTTATTGGTGAGGGTCTTCCCAGACGTCCGCGGGTCGACTTCCTGTTCCCGCCTAAAAAACTAATTTAAAAAAAAAGAAAAATTCTCAGCTCCTGCTGAAATTGACTAACCAGCCAGCTCCACTCCCGCCGAAATCGACTGGCCTTTTAAAGGACAGACTTACCTCCCAGCAACCACTTCCGCAATGCTCCCGCTGAAACTGACTCACCAGCTGTTCTCACGCCGAAATCGACTGGCCTGCCCCTGCAAAGACAAGTTGTGTTTATCCGATCTGCAATAACCCTCACAAAACCTATGGGGATGATGCGATTGATCTCCTTGAGGGGGTTCATGGAATATGAGCTTCCCCACTGATAAGCGAAGGCCCATCAGATGGGGCTCATAGAACCAACCCTTAAAAGCCAGCCAGGATTGGGACCGGCATGACCGGTAGTCCTGGTTGGGACCTATGTTCTGTAGGACGCGTTGCTGCCTTTTCTTTTGGTGAGAAATAAACCTCCATTTGAATCACCATCTCTGATCGACTGAGCTTTTATACTGCCCCATGATAAGTAGTCTTTGAAAGAGCAACGGATCGGAGTAAGATTTCCTTTTCCTTCAATGTTTTATATCTACTGTGAATGGTATTACCCATTTAACATTGAATTATATACATCTGCAGAATGTGGAGTGTTGCCCAGTGGAAAATGAATTAAGAATAGCCAAACACAGTTAGCCTTAAAATTGGCATTCAGTCAAATGGGTCCGGTTTAAAACAACATGACATATGTGAAGTTACTCTGCTCTAATTCTGAATTAATGATCCAGAGAGGTGGGTTCAAATCTCACCACCGCATCTCAGAATTGAAATTCATTTCATGAAATAGGTCTGGAATTTAAAAAAGTTAGCATCATAACGGTGACCATGAAACTACCAAATTGTCATAAAAACCCATCTGGTCCTTTAGGGAAAGAAATCTATTATACTTTCTCAGTCCAGCACATTTGTGATTCCAAATGCACAACAATATGACTGACCATTAACTGCCCTCAGAAATGGCCTCGCAAGCCAGTTTTATCAAAATATTATTAGCAAAGCATTGCCCGCAACCTCCTGGCTCCCCAGCATCAGATTTGGGGGGGAGGGGGGGGTCTCTAAAAATGCATTGGGGAATCCCTCATGGAAGTTTCCAGGTAAGGGTTTACCTGGCAATTGTCCAGAAGAGCTGACTTCCCCTGGACAATTGTGTTTAGCTGCAAACCATCCGACAAACAGATTTAAGTCACTAACTTTGCATGGTTCTGCCAGTTTTACCTCATAGTTACTCTGAAAGAGTTAGAAGGAACAATCCACTGCTGATTGCCACTCTAATAAAAATGGATAGAGGTTTGGCCTCGGAATTGGATACAACAAAGACACACACAGCCCAATCAACCAGCAAAGACCACCTCTCTAACATCTGTGGATTGCACCAACATTGGGAGAGCTGTCTCACAGATTAATCAAGCAACCTGATATAGTCATACTCACAGAATCATAACTTTCACCCATTATCCCAAGACTCCTCCATGACAATCTGCGAGCTGTGCCCTGTCCCACTGACAGGACAGACCCAATTAAAGTGTCAACACAGTCATTTGCAGCCGAGAGGAAGTGGCACTGGGAGTCCTCAACATTTACTCTGGATCCATAAATGTATAATGTCAAACATGGGCAAGGAAATCTGCTGATTATCACTATTAAGACACGAGAAGTCAAGCGGTAAGGTGAATGTTGTTTATTACTGTCACAGGTAGTCTGCCTAAGGCAGCAAATATATTTACAGAGTACAGTCCCATTGGGATAACCAACAAGCTGGTCCCTGACTGGGCCGACCTTTATACTGAGTTCTTACGAACCCCAACTTGGTGGCTCTCTACCCACTAGCCGGGAAACTCATATTCCATGAGTCCCATGGGGAGATCAATCAGGATATCCTTGTGAGCCTCGTGGGGGTTATTACAATCACCTACTGCTCTAGTTCAGTTAATTAATCAGTACTTCCCCATGTTGAACATCACTTGGATGAAACATTGAAGGTAGCAAAGGCACAGAATGCACTCTGGGTGGAGGACGTTAACAGCCATCACCAGGAATGGTTCAGTTACACTATTATTGACCAAGCCCTGAAGGACATATCTGCCAGACTGGCCCTACGGTGAGGAAAAGGGAAACACCTAATTGGCCTTCTCACCAATTTACCAGCCACAGGTGCACCTGTACTTTACAGATTGGACAGGAATAATCACTGGACATAACTTGTGGAGAGTAAGGGTTGTCTTCATGTACGGACCCCTTTCATCGTGGTACATGGCATTACCACTGTGCTAAGTGAAATAGATTCAGAATAGATCTAGGAGCTTTAAACTTGGCAACCGTGAGGTGCTGCAGTAACAGAATTGCATGCCACTGCAATTTGTAACCTCATTGCCCAGCATATCCCTCACTAAATCATTCCATCAAACTGGTGACCAATCCTGGTTCAGTGAAGAGTGTAGAAGAACATAGCAGAAGCAGCACCAACAGCACCTGAGGATTTGGTGTTAAAATAGTGAAGTGACAAAAAAGGACTGCATGATGTTAAATACCAGGAGCAGCATGCTATAATCAGAACCAAGCAATCCCAGAACCAACGGATCAGATCAAGGTTTTGCAGATATGCCATATCCAGTTGTGAATGGCGGTGGACAGCTTTTATTCTACCTACTCATGGAACGTAGGAGTCATTGGCAAAGCCATTATTTAATGCCCAACCTAAAATACCCGTCAGAAGGTGGTTATGAGCCAAGTTCTTGAACTGCTGCTGTTTGTGTGGTGAAACTTCTCCCACAGTGATTATAGTTAAGGAAGTCCAAGATTCTGGCTGGGATTTTACAGCCCTGTTATGAAGGACCCGCTGTGGGAGATTCATTGGCCCAGCCAAATGTTCATTGAAGTTCGACAGGACCAGACAATCCTGACGGTGGGCTCGGCCAGAAAATCACGCCCTTTGATGTAGTGACAATGAAGGAATATATTCAATTATATACTTTGAAGTTAGGATTGTGTATGCTTTGGAGGGCAGCCTGAAGATGGTGGTATTCGTATGTGTTTGCTGCCATTGTCCTTCTAGGTTCTGGAGGTCGCGGGTTTGGAAAGTTCTGTTGAAAAAGGTTTGGTGAGTTGCCACAGTGCAACCTGTAGAGGGTACACACTGTAGAAACGGTGTGCACTGAGTGGAATGCATTGTTCTGCATGGTATTGAGCTTTTTACGTGTTGTTGGAGCTGCACTTGCCCAGGAAAATGGGACGATCCCTTTAAAAGTCTGGGGCGTCATTCTCCGACCCCACGCCGGGTCGGAGAATGGCCGTTGGCCGCCGTGAATCCCGCCCCCGCCGAAGTCTCCGAAGGGAGAAAAGTCGGCGGGGCGTTAATGGCGCCGCTGCCGCGGAGAATGTCACGGGTCTGCGCAAGGCAGCCGATTTTCGGCCTGCCGATATTCTCCCTTCCGGATGGGCCGAAGTCCCTTCGACGTGATGACCGTTCACGTCGACGTCAATCAAACCTCCTTTTCATCGGCGTGACCCGGTGCTCCAGGCTCACGCCGACCAGCGAGGAGGTGAGTGACGGCCTGGGGGGTTGGCTCTGGGCAGGAAATGGCGTGGCCGCAGACTGATTGCGTGAGGAGAGGTGTGTCTCGGCTTGTGTGTGTGTGCGGCGGGGGGGGGGGGGGGTGGGTGGTTAGAGTAGGCTGGGCTCCGGGGGAGTGCCGGGAGGGGGTCCGTGCCGGGGTGGAGGTTGGGGGTTGGGGAGGGGGTCCGTGCCGGGGTGGAGGTTGGGGAGGGGGTCCGTGCCGGGGTGGAGGTTGGGGAGGGGGTCCGTGCCGGGGTGGAGGTTGGGGGGGGGTCCGTGCCGGGGTGGAGGTTGGGGGGGGGGTCCGTGCCGGGGTGGAGGTTGGGGGGGTGGGTCCGTGCCGGGGTGGAGGTTGGGGGTTGGGGAGGGGGTCCGTGCCGGGGTGGAGGTTGGGGAGGGGGTCCGTGCCGGGGTGGAGGTTGGGGAGGGGGTCCGTGCCGGGGTGGAGGTTGGGGGTTGGGGGGGGGTCCGTGCTGGGGTGGAGGTTGGGGAGGGGGTCCGTGCCGGGGTGGAGGTTGGGGAGGGGGTCCGTGCCGGGGTGGAGGTTGGGGGGGGGGGTCCGTGCCGGGGTGGAGGTTGGGGGTTGGGGAGCGGGTCCGTGCCGGGGTGGAGGTTGGGGGGGGGTCCGTGCCGGGGTGGAGGTTGGGGGTTGGGGGGGATCCGTGCTGGGGTGGAGGTTGGGGAGGGGGTCCGTGCCGGGGTGGAGGTTGGGGAGGGGGTCCGTGTCGGGGTGGAGGTTTGGGGGGGTTTCCGTGCTGGGGTGGAGGTTGGGGAGGGGGTCCGTGCCGGGGTGGAGGTTGGGGGGGGTCCGTGCTGGGGTGGAGGTTGGGGAGGGGGTCCATGCCGGGGTGGAGGTTGGGGGTTGGGGGGGGTCCGTGCTGGGGTGGAGGTTGGGGAGGGGGTCCATGCCGGGGTGGAGGTTGGGGAGGGGGTCCGTGCCGGGGTGGAGGTTGGGGGGGGGGTCCGTGCCGGGGTGGAGGTTGGGGGTTGGGGAGGGGGTCCGTGCCGGGGTGGAGGTTGGGGAGGGGGTCCGTGCCGGGGTGGAGGTTGGGGAGGGGGTCCGTGCCGGGGTGGAGGTTGGGGAGGGGATTCCGTGCCGGGGTGGAGGTTGGGGGGGTGTCCGTGCTGGGGTGGAGGTTGGGGAGGGGGTCCGTGCCGGGGTGGAGGTTGGGGGGGGGGTCCGTGCCGGGGTGGAGGTTGGGGGGGTGGGTCCGTGCCGGGGTGGAGGTTGGGGGTTGGGGAGGGGGTCCGTGCCGGGGTGGAGGTTGGGGAGGGGGTCCGTGCCGGGGTGGAGGTTGGGGAGGGGGTCCGTGCCGGGGTGGAGGTTGGGGGTTGGGGGGGGGTCCGTGCTGGGGTGGAGTTTGGGGAGGGGTCCGTGCCGGGGTGGAGGTTGGGGAGGGGGTCCGTGCCGGGGTGGAGGTTGGGGGGTGGGTCCGTGCCGGGGTGGAGGTTGGGGTTTGGGGAGGGGGTCCGTGCCGGGGTGGAGGTTGGGGGGGGGTCCGTGCCGGGGTGGAGGTTGGGGGTTGGGGGGGGGATCCGTGCTGGGGTGGAGGTTGGGGAGGGGGTCCGTGCCGGGGTGGAGGTTGGGGAGGGGGTCCGTGCCGGGGTGGAGGTTGGGGGGGGGTTTCCGTGCTGGTGTGGAGGTTGGGGAGGGGGTCCGTGCCGGGGTGGAGGTTGGGGGGGGGGTCCGTGCTGGGGTGGAGGTTGGGGAGGGGGTCCATGCCGGGGTGGAGGTTGGGGAGGGGGTCCGTGCCGGCGTGGAGGTTGGGGGGGGGGTCCGTGCCGGGGTGGAGGTTGGGGGTTGGGGAGGGGTTCCGTGCCGGGGTGGAGGTTGGGGGGGGGTCCGTGCCGGGGTGGAGGTTGGGGGTTGGGGGGTGGTCCGTGCTGGGGTGGAGATTGGGGAGGGGGTCCGTGCCGGGGTGGAGGTTGGGGAGGGGGTCCGTGCCGGGGTGGAGGTTGGGGGGGGGGTCCGTGCTGGGGTGGAGGTTGGGGAGGGGGTCCGTGCCGGGGTGGAGGTTGGGGTGGGGGTCCGTGCTGGGGTGGAGGTTGGGGAGGGGGTCCGTGCCGGGGTGGAGGTTGGGGGGGGGTCCGTGCCGGGGTGGAGGTTGGGGAGGGGGTCCGTGCTGGGGTGGAGGTTGGGGGGGGGGTCCGTGCTGGGGTGGAGGTTGGGGGGGGGTCCGTGCTGGGGTGGAGGTTGGGGAGGGGGTCGGTGCCGGGGTGGGTGATGGGAGGGCAAATGAGTTGGTCCACCTGGCCAGGTGCCAGCCTCCAACAGTTGGACCCATGCGGTCCATGCCACCTGGCTGGGGGGAGGAGGGGATATGGGCAATGATGACATGTCGTCGTTCCCCTCCCCCCCCTTCCAGGCCGTCATGTTTTCAGACCATCCAGCGATGTTGGCCGCCGTGGTGGCAGCCGCTCATGTCTATGTTGCCCTGGATGAGGAGGAGGAGGAGGAGGAGGAGGAGCGTGCCAGAGAGGCGGCGCAGGCTGCCGCAGAGGGGCAGGCGGCAGCCGCCCAGGCTGGAGGGACACCTGACCGACAGGACGAGGAGGGGGAGGAGGACGTCGCGGCCCCACGGCAACGGAGGCACCCGAGGGCGCCCCGTGTGTACCGGCCCCGGCAGTCATACCAGGACCTCACGGACCGGGAATGCAGGAGGAGACTCCGGATGAGCCGGGAAACCGTGGCACACATCTGCCACCTGCTGGCACACCTGTCACCGCGTGGCACTGGCGGGGGACACCCTCTCCCCGTGTCCGTCAAGGTTACGGTGGCCCTGAACTTTTATGCAACGGGGTCATTCCAGGCACCGAGTGGGGACCTGTCCGGCATATCGCAGACATCGGTGCATCGGTGCATCCGGGCAGTGACAGATGCCCTTTATGCCATGGCGCACCGCTACATCCGCTTCCCCGTGGACCGGGCCAGCCAAGATGCCCGGGCCGTGGGCTTCTCTGCCGTTGCCGGGTTCCCCATGGTCCAGGGCGCGATCGATGGGATGCACGTCGCCGTGCGGCCACCTGCAGAGAACAGGGCCGTGTTCACTAATAGGAAGGGGACCTATTCCATGAACGTACAGGTGGTCTGCGACCACCGCATGATGATCCTGCACGTCTGCGCCTGTCACCCAGGCAGTGTACACGACTCATTCGTGTTGTCGCGGTCATCCATCCCCGGCATGTACGAGGGACGCCATCCCCGGCTGAGGGGCTGGTTGCTGGGCGACAGGGGCTACCCATTGCGATCGTGGCTGATGACGCCTATACGGAGGCCACGCAATGAGGCGGAGAACCGCTACAATGATGCCCATGTAGCGACAAGGGGAGTGATCGAGAGGTGCTTTGGCGTGCTGAAGATGCGTTTCAGGTGCCTGGACCTCTCTGGGGGCGCCCTCCAGTATCGGTCAGCTAGGGTCGGCCGCATCATTGTGGTGTGCTGCGTCCTGCACAACATAGCCCAGCAGAGGAGCGATGTGCCGCAGGCAGAGGAGGGCGGAGTGGAGGAGCAGCAGGAAGAGGCCCAGTCCTCCCCAGATGAGGGGGATGGGGGCAATGGTCAGGGCAGACTGGGTAGACACAGGCGGGTGGCTGTCCACCGTTACCGGCTGGCCCAGCGGGCACGGGACAGACTGATAGACGCCCGCTTCGCTGACTAGATGGGCGTGGGAATCGGGTAGTATGGCCACAGACCGCACACCATGATAACAGCCGACCACCCTCACCCCCCTCCCCAACCCCACACACCCCACCCGCATGCACACCACCCCCCCACCCCCAATTGCCGATCCACCGGCGGCACAACGGGCCGGGCTCACCCAGTTGCGGGTGGACGCGTGTCTATCGCAGGCCATGGAGAATGATGACAACCCGCCTCCGATGAGCTCCTGGCTCTACATCGTTGGACTATGTCTGACCCATGGCCACAGTACCACCATCCACCCGGACCATCCCTGCATGCGGCTGTGACACTGCAGCGCACGGTCCCGTCCTCTGCCCGGGGGATGTTGATGGCGGCCCAGGGGGAAGGGGGCAGACTCACCTGGGGCTGAGGTAAGACCACCCCTCACACACACACTTGCGCTCAACGTACATGACACCCCCGCACACTTTGGACAGAGCACAAAGGCAGCTTCGGTAGGTGTAACATTGACTTTAATAACCAAAGGAGTTCATGCACGTGCCCTAGCCCCTAAAACTCATCTGTGCCCTGCACCCGTGCCAACTTACTCAGTGTCTAATTGTTTGGCCTTACGGGCCCTTTGACTACGTCTACGTGGTTCCCCAGACGGTACAGCAGAACTGGAGGTGGACTCCTGTGATTCCTGCCCTCTGACACTGGATCCCTTTGGCGGCCGTTTCCTGGGGCGTCCTGGCCTAGATGGACCAGGCTGCGGCCCGGGCAACTGGGATGGCGAGCTGCCAGCCTGTCCTGCCCGTTGCCCACCCGATGCACCTGGGACGGAAGGGGGGGAGTCCGAGGTGTCGCGGTGTACCGGGACCTCCCCTACAGAGGGAGCCGGGACGGACCACACCACCTCCTCCTCCCTCGGGGTGCCCGATGGCCCCCAGGCCTCTACATGGGTGGGGGATGCGAACGGACTGGCCATCCGACGCGCCCCCGACATCTGGCGCTGCCAGTCCTGGAGGCCCGTGCTGGTATCGACAGGGGTCTGCAGGTTTGCAGCCATGGAGCCCAGGGGGTTGTCGAACCCTGTCTGCGACAGTGCGACGCCAGCTCGCACATGGCCACTGGCGCCGATGCCCTCAGCGATGGCCTGCTGAGACTGGGCCATGGCCTGCAGAGACTGGGCCATGGCCTGCAGAGACTGGGCTATGGCCTGCTGAGACTGGGCCATGGCCTGCTGAGACTGGGCCATGGCCTGCTGAGACTGGGCTATGGCGTTGAGCGCCTCTGCCATCTGGCGCTGGCACTGGCTCATGGCCTCCTGTGAGAGGGCAGCCATTTCCTGGGCCACAGACTCCGCCTGCACGGAAGGCCCCAGGCCTCGCAAACCGTTCCCCATGTCTGACACCGTCGCACCCATTGCCTCCACCGCGGACGCCACCCGTGCGGTGTTAGCCTGGGTGGCACGCATGACCGGGACCACTCCCAGCTCCTGGACGCGGGTGGACTCCTCCACCTGCGACCGCAGCCGCCGCAAGCCACCCGTCACCCTATTCGCTAGTCTCCGTGTCGGTGGTTGCATCGGATCTATGTGTGGGTGTGGTAACTGCAGGAACCCGGGATCCATCTGGGCGGCAGATGTTCGCTTGGCCTGGGCTGCCCTCCGACCGCCCGGTCCCTCTGCTGCTCCTACCTCCACCTGCTGTCCCGGGACGGCTGTGTTGTGCGCACCAGTGAGTGTACCAGACGCCTCATCACTAAAGTGCCCAACCGTGGTGAGTGTTTCTGCGATGGTGGAGGGTGTTGGTGACAGCAGTGGCGTTGTGTCGTGCTCTTCGTCCCACTCTGACTCCATGGCACTTTGGGGTGGGGGTTCGTCTCCACCCATCCACTCTGAGTCACTGTCCGGTATTTCGTCTTCCCGGGTAGGGGTGTCCTGGGTAGTGCTGCCCCGGGTAGTGCTGTCCCGGGTAGTGCTGTCCCGGGTAGTGCTGTCCCGGGTAGTGCTGTCCCGGGTAGGGGTGTCCTGGGGAGTGGTGTCCCGGGTAGGGGTGTCCTGGGTAGTGGTGTCCTGGGTAGTGGTGTCCCGGGTAGGGGTGTCCTGGATAGTGGTGTCCTGGGTAGTGGTGTCCTGGCTCGGATGTGACGGGGGCCTGTGGCTGCCCCCTCATCGCTGGGTGGTCGCTCCCGCACGTGACGGGGGTGTCGTCTCCCTGTTGCTCCAGGTCTCTCCGTCTCCCGTGGTGTGCGAGGGGCATCCTGCGGGCGTCGCATGCTGGAGGGTTCGGGTCTCTCCGTCTCCCGTGGTCTCCGAGGGGCATCCTGCGGGCGTCGCATGCTGGAGGGTTCGGGTCTCTCCGTCTCCGTGGTCTCCGTAGGGCATCCTGCCGGCGTCGCATGCTGGAGGGTGCGGGTCTCTCCGTCTCCCGTGGTCTCCGAGGGGCATCCTGCGGGCGTCGCATGCTGGAGGGTGCGGGTCTCTCCGTCTCCCATGGTCTCCGAGGGGCATCCTGCGGGCGTCGCATGCTGGAGGGTGCGGGTCTCTCTGTCTCCCGTGGTCTCCGAGGGGCATCCTGCGGGCGGTCTGCATCTGCGGGGATGGGTGCCTGGACGTTTGGTCCTGCGATACACAATGAAGCATGCATGGTTAGACATCAGGCAGTGATCAGGTGATACGGGGGAGGGGGATATAGGGGAGGGGGGATATGGGG
Organism: Scyliorhinus torazame; assembly: GCF_047496885.1. NCBI lineage: Eukaryota > Metazoa > Chordata > Chondrichthyes > Carcharhiniformes > Scyliorhinidae > Scyliorhinus > Scyliorhinus torazame. The sequence goes on along the minus strand of NC_092714.1, from coordinate 90,886,589 downwards.
ACGGGCTGTGGTGGCTCACTTGCTCGTGGGGCCCCGACCTCTGCATCAGCAACCTCCCGGTCCTCAGGTCCGCCAGCCAGTTCCAGGGCCCTTTCCTCGTGTACGGTCAGTGGCCTCTCATCAGCGGGCCCTCCTCCAGTCCTCACATGCTCCCTATTGTTGTGTGCGCGCTTCTCCTGTGGGGGGGGGGGGGGGGGGGGTGGTGGCAGGGGTAAAAGGCAACAGTGTTAGGCAGGTATATGAATGCGCGCCATCGGTTGCGCGTGCATTGCAGAGGTTAATGTTAGGGCTGGATTCACTTGGGGATATGGGGGATATGGGGGAGGGGGGATATGGGGGATATGGGGGAGGGGGGATATGGGGGAGGGGGGATATGGGGGATATGGGGGAGGGGGGATATGGGGGATATGGGGAGGGGGGGATATGGGGGAGGGGGGATATGGGGGATATGGGGGAGGGGGGGATATGGGGGATATGGGGGAGGGGGGATATGGGGGAGGGGGGATATGGGGGAGGGGGGATATGGGGGAGGGGGGGATATGGGGGATATGGGGGATATGGGGAGGCTCACCCTGCCTGCTCTGACGAGGTCGTTCACCTTCTTGTGGCACTGGGTGCCTGTCCGTGGTGTTAGGGCCACAGCGGTGACGGCCTCTGCCACCTCCCTCCACAGACGCCGGCTGTGGCGTGGGGCAACTCTGCGGCCGTGCCCGGGATACAGGGCGTCCCTCCTCTGCTCCACCGCGTCCAGGAGCACCTCCACATCGCGTGACTCGAACCTCGGGGCTGAGCGACGGCCAGCCATCAAGTCGGGTGTTGCGGTCGGCTGTTGCGGTCGGGTGGGGGGGAGCTGCGCGGCCTTATGAGCCGTCACGCCGTGCAGCGCGTATGACGCTGCACGGCGTGATCCACTGCGCAAGCGCGGATCCCGTTACGTCGCTGCTAGCCCATTTCGGGCCGCAGGCTATCGGCCCATTTTTATGACGTGACGCAAGTGGGATTTGCGCCGTTTTTTGCGCCGATCGGCGGACTTTTCGCCGATAATGGAGAATTTCGCCCCTGAATTCTGCTTTGCGGATGGTGAAAAGAGTCAGAGGTTGAGTCATTCATCACAGAATTTACCATCTCTGACCTGTTCTTGTAGCAACAGAATTTATGTGGCTAGTTCAGTAAAGTTTCTTGTCAGTGGTGAGCCCCCAGGATGTTGCTAAGCGTTTTGGTGTTAGTCTTTCTGATGAATGTTGAGGAGGGGTGGCTAGACTCTCTTCATGTAGCAGGTCATTACCTGGCAATTGTGTGGCACAATTATTTTTTGTCAGTTATCAGCTCAAGCCTAATTGCTGTTCAGTTGCAAATGGAACTGAATGCTTGTGTAATCATCAGTGAACATCCTACTTCTGACATTATAGTGGAAGGCAGGTCATTCATGAAGCAGCTGACGATGGCTAGACAAAGGACACTGAGCAACTTCTGAAGCAAGGTCCCGAGGCTGAGATTATTGACCTCTACCAACCACAGTCATCCCCACTTGTGGGTATGTTTGTGATGATTGCAGAGTTCAGCTCCTTTCACAATTCTTTCCTAAGAAATGGTGTGTGGTATGCATGCAGCAAGACCTGGACAACCTAATTGGGCTTATAAATGGCAAGTAGAGTTTGCAGCACATGAGTGTCAGGCAATGACCATCTCCAACAAGAGAATCTAACCACTCCCCCAGACATTCAATGATTTTGCCATCGTTAGATTACTCACCAACGTTCCAGGAATCGTCATTGACCAAAACCTTGACTGGATTTGGATTTGAATTTGTTTATTGTCACGTGTATCGAGGTACAGTGAAAAGTATTTTTGTGCGAACAGCTCAAAGAGATCATTTAGTAATGAAAATAGAATAAAATAAAAAGAAAATACATAAAAGGGCAACACAAGGTAAAAGAGAAAGGTTAGTGATAATGGGCGAAATTCTCCTACCCGCCCCGCCACATTTCTGCCCCGACCGGCCGGCGGGAGTCTCCGTAACACCGGCCGGTCAATGGGGTTTCCCATTGTGGGGCAGCCCCACGCCCTCGGGAAACCCCTGGGCGCCGGCAAAATGGAGACTCCCGCCGGCGGAGAATGACGCCCAATGTTAGTGTTAGAATTAAATTTTAAAAGATTTGTACGATTATAAGAGATGTAAAAAGAGGATCTATTTGGGAGAGCTTGCAGAAAGTTCCACGCTCCGGCACCATCTTGCTTGGATGAGCTACATTGTGGCTACAGGAGCACATCAAAGGCCACCAGCATTCACGCCCTATGCCACCTGTGCAATGTGGCTTCAGTTTGCACCTGCCACAAGATGCCTATGACATAGGGTTCTAAAAGAGATAGCTGCAGAGAGAGTGGATGCACTGGTTATGATTTCCCAACTTTCCCCGGATTCTAACATATTGGAAGCCAGGAAATGTAACACTGTTGTTCCAGAAAGGAAGGAGGGGAAAAACAGGAACCATAGGCCAGTTTGTCTGACATCAGTCATTTGGAGAATGTTGGAATATTTTATGAACAAAGTTTTTAAAAATGTATTTCGAAAATCATAGTCCAATCAGGAAACATGGATATCGTTTTACAACAGGGAAATAGTGTTTGGCAAACTTATTATCTCTTTTGAGCAACTAGGAGGGTAGCTAAAGGGGAACCAGTAGATACAGTATGCTTGGTTTTCCAAACAACCTTCAAGAAGGGCCCACAGAGCTTAATTAGCAAGATAAAGGTTTATTGAGTTGGGGCTAACATAACATGCATGGAGATTGGTTAATGGATAGAAATCATTTTGCAAAGAATGTTCTTAAATTTTGCTGTTATTTTTCCAACCTAAAAGTGTTTTTAAAAAATGTTTTGTTATTCATTTATACAATGCGGGCATCGCTGGTTAGGCCAGCATTTATTGCCCATCCCTAGTTGCCCTTCAGAAAGTCCTGGTGAGTTGCCTTCTTGAACCGCTGCAGTCCCTGAGGTGTAGGTACATCCACTGTGCTGTTAGGGAAGGACTTCCAGGATATTGATCCAGCAACAGTGAAGGAATGGCAATATATTTCCAAGTCGGAGTGGCGAGTGACTTGGTATCTGCTGCTCTTGTCCTTCTAGTGCTAGTGGTCGAGGGTTTGAAAGGTGCTGCCTAAGGAACCTTGCCGAGGTCCTACAGTGCAGATCAGTGTTTTTCAAAGTGGGGGTCGCGACCCGAGATTGGGTCGTGGGTTGGTATAAACTGGGTCGCCAAAAGGTCTCCAAAAATGATCCCAGGGGCTCGTCTGATCTTTTCCCCCATTTTCTCCCTGGATGAATTCTGGTTACAGTGCAGTGCGTGGCCACATTAGGTTGAGGTAGAGTCCGGTGCCATGGACTTTCTGCCTCCCTGGGTCACTCTTATAGTCACCGCCACCGATACAGCCTCCAGCAGCCACTCCCGTTTCTGCAGCAGCTGATCATCCATGTTAGTCAGCACCTGCACATACAACTGAAGAGTTGAAAAGAAAAAAGTCAATTATCTTTAAATTTATTTTCTGCATATTAGTTTCCAGCAGTGCTTCGCGCTCTTTATTTTCCATACCTGCACCCCCACCCAAAACCAATTGACTGCCGACTGGAATATCTATCCACAAGTACCCCAGTCAGTAACGCACAGCTCGAGTGCTCCTTTATATTGGATCTAGCTCTAGCAGATAATTCCTGTGTCTCCTGTGGGGTTCTCCCCCCCTTTCAATTGGTCCATTTTCACAAAGTTGATTTATATTTGCCCCATTCTGAACTCGCTCTGGGGCAGTGGGTGTGGGTTTGGGAACTCCAACCATCCCAGTCAGGGGGGAAATACATCTGTTCAAGTGCAGATCATAGGAAGCACAGAGTCAATGATCACACAAAGAGACTGACCTCAGGGTTAATGTTCTGAATTGGATGCATGATTAATGTCTGCCATTGTTACCATTGTCCATTAATCTTGAATTTCTGTTACCATTAACATTATCAGTGTTGGTTCAATTTCTGCGACAGTTAATCTTGTTGATGTCTGTTGAGTTTCAGTTACTCTTACCCTTGTCAACCAGATGTATGTTTAAAGTTGTGCTGTGTGTGCATAATGGGTTTGATATATATTTAAAATGGGGAGCCGCTCTCCGCTCACTTTCTGAGATTAGTCGCTCTCTCAGTTAGATTGACTTTGCGATCAATGGTGAGTGTCCTTGCTTCTTCATCAGCCCAGAATTCAGGCATGTTTCGAAGAATGTCCTCATTCCCCCTTCAAACACCTCATCAGCACTGCAGCTGACTATAGTGTATGGGTGTTCAGTTGGTTGCATGTGACTGTGCCTGCAGAGGATGCAGGAATGTAATTGACATCAAATGAGTAAAGGTCAGACAGCTCTGTCCTTGAGATTTTTTCGCAGTCCTCCTTGGGTTCAATTCAGAAACTAACATGTCCCCCACAAAATGGAGATATTGTAGCTTCCAGAGCTGCCATTTAGGTACAGTTGTTATAGTGTGAAGGTTGCTTGTGCCTTGGAAAATTTATATTTTAGCTATTTCAACTAAAAATGGTTTCTCAGATTCAGAAACTTCTTTGAAGTGTATCTTAATGCCTACATTGTTTTTGTACCTTTTAGGGAATCTGGGAAGTGTTGGATGAATTCCGAGCTGATTATCAGCCCATTGAACTGGAGTTGGATTTTAACCCATAGCTTCTGATCGAGCAGTAGGGACACTATCGATGAGACGGTGGCTTGGTGGTATTGTCACTGGACTAGCAATCCAGACACCCAGGGTAATGCTGTCGGGTCCCAGGTTCAAATCCCACCATGGCAGATAGCGATATTTGAATTAAAAGATGACCATGAAACCATTGTCGGAAAAACCCATCTGGTCCATGAATGTCCTTCAGAGAAGGAAATCTGCCATCCTAACCCGGTCTAGCCTCAAGGTGACCCCAGACCCACACAGCGATGCGGTTGATTCTCAACTGCCCCCCACTGAAATGGCCTGGCAAGCCACTCAGTTTAAGAACAATTAGGGTTGGGCAACAAATGCTGGCCCAGCCAGCGACGACCACATCCCGAGAACTGCACCACAAGACATCCTATTCAAAAACTGTTGCCGAATGATTACTTAGTTTCTCCGAACTAATGTCATACTTGGAGGTAGTAAAGGTAGGAGCTTTTAGATGAGCAGTTGAAATGACATAGCATACAAGGCTACGGACCAAGTACTGGAAAATGGGATTAGGTTTTGATGGCCGGAACATTTGATGGGCCAAATGGCCTCTTTCTGTGCTGTTTTACTCTATAAGAGGGGCAACAACCACAGTACCAATGAGCAGAGAAGAATTTCACAACCGTGCGCACACACCTCTTTTTCTTGTTCATTGAATGCCTACGGAGCAAAAGGAGGCCATTCGGCCCATCGAATCTGCACCAGCCCTTGGAAAGAGCACCCTACTTAAGCCCATACCTCCGCCCTATCCCGGTAACCCCACCTAACATATTTGGCACTAAGGGGTAACTTAGCGTGGCCAATCCACCTAACCTGCACATCTTTGGTCTGCGGGAGGAAACCGGAGCACCCAGAGGAAACCCAGGCAGACACAGGGAGAAAGTGCAAACACCACACAGGCAGTCACCCGAGGCCGGAATTGAACCCGGGACCCTGGCGCTGTGAACCATTGTGCCGCCCATCTACAGTAAAAAGCTACGAGTAGAAAATTGATCAGTTTGGTACAAAATGTAATGTTTAGATGGCTGCTTTGATTGTATTATTGCAGTGCTTTTCACTCAATACTTTCCCCATCATAGTGGTGTTCTGGGTGTACAAGGCTACCAACCAAAAGCTTTTTAACCCTGGTGCATTCAATATTTCTTGTAAAGGGCGGTGCGGCCCTCAATTTCTTGAACCATCCCTCCGCCCCCAGTGTCTTTCTTGCTGCACTCTGTGGAAATGCTGCTCTCCTTAAAAAAAAAGCTTCACTTTCAATGAAAACATTTATTTTGGCTCGATTTGGAGATTCCATGACATTGTGCTCTTTGATATTCATCTACATAGACCTTAGAGAGTGACAACAGGGGAAACCTCATATCCATATTCCATTAATTTGGACAAACGCATCAATATCTATGCTCAGTAATGTGCAATATTATGATCTAAATCTGGATGGAAACTGTTGACCTGTAACTCCGGCCTCTCGCACAGGCGGCTTTGCTGCTAATGGTTTGAGAATTGCTTCTCCATTCAAGGATGTCTGCAGCTTCTGCAAAGTGAGTCTCAGCATCCATTAACATGATTGCTGGACTCCTCTATACTAGACCTTCATATCTTGAATCTGATGGCCACACAATGATACATAGGCCTAATGGTTGGTTCTATTATTGATCGTGTAAGGGATTTATATAAGGTTTACCTAACAGTTGAACCAGATTCAACTCCAGAATTACTTGAGAGTTGTAAGTACAGATATAAGGGTTAAATTGTTCTTTTGTGATTGTGCAAGAACAAATTGACAACTTGTTTTGTGCTATCATTTTTCTTTTCAACTGTATTATCACCTGTTTGTGATACTCCAAAGACTATTTTCCACCCCCGTATCTCTGGAGTGAATGGCTACCTGCAACATGAAGAATTCTTCACAAAGATAAAAGCAAATTACTGGGGATGCTGGTATCTGAAAAAAAAAGTACTGTACAATCGCAGCAGGCAGGGCTGACAGCATCTGTGGGGACAGAAGGGAGCTAATGTTTCAATGTTACAGTGAGCGGGCGGGTGAGTGGATCTGAGTCCACAAGAAGATCAGCCATGATCTTATTGAACGGCAGAGCAGACTCGAGGGGCGAGATGGCCTACTCCTGCTCCTTGTTCTTATGTTCTTATGAGTCTTGATGACTTTTTGTCAAAGCCCGAAGACAATGGCTGAGGAAGGAAAAATGGCTGTGAAAGCGAGTTTTGGGAAATAGCTTTGACAAAGAGTCATCCTGACTCGAAACCTATGGCGCGATTCTCTGAGCCCCGCGCCGGGCTGGAGAATCGCCGCAACCACGCCACGACGATGAATAGTACATGTACTACTCAAATTGAAATTTGGAAGAAAGAGAAGAACAAGAATAACAGACATAGATACATTTAAGGAAAATCTATACAATCACATAGGGAGAAATGAATAGAATTCTATTTTTAAGGGGTTAGATGAATTAAGGAAGTAGGAGGCTTGCATTGACCTAATGGGCTGGATGGTTTGTTTTTCTGCTGTAAATATTACGTACAACTATGCAGCATGTAATAGTTATGTGTTTTCAATTGAATAAATAAGAACTAAGTGTTTTGATGAATATTGTGCTATTTGATAATAAACCAGATTTTGCAATGAGTAGCGAATGAACAACTTTCTCCATTCACCTCGTGAACAGTTTCTCAGGGACCTTTGTGGGTTTCTCTGGAAATCTCTGAAGATAAAGGAGCATGCACATGAGAAAAAATAGAATATATATATAAACCTGCATTTAATTGTTTTCTGAGAGGATGTGACTCCAGAGTTTATTTTCTCAGGAGAGAATAATTATCATTTATTATACAGTTAAAAATTCACTTTCTCCTGACGGCATTAGTCCTAACCTTTTCATGTATCCTTCGAACAAAGCTAGTGGGTAATTACCCTAGGTTCATATCATTACAGCAATCTCTGAGTAGATTTGTGTGGTGAAGACTTGTTCCATCACAGCTCATGGAGAAGCAGGGAATCCTTGACAATGACTTTTGGATTTCCACATTTAACGATGCATGTCTGGACACCAAAAGTTATCGGTTTTACCCAGTAATAACAGCGAGCCTCGCCATTATAAGTGAAGCAAAATCTACACCATTGTGTACGTGAATCAACTGTGGAGAGAAAAGTATCTGAAATAAATTAAGAATAATACATTGGAGTTTTAAAAATTACTGTTATTGTTTTCTTTGTTTTCCAACGGACTTGCACATTACAGTTAGCTGCCACAAGGCATTGATGGATAATTGAATCCCCAAACCTCTGACCTGTAGGCATTTTGAATGAACTCTGTTGCAACTTAAATTGGTTAGTTATTTTATTGAACACATTCTGCGAGCCCTCATTTCTATTGTCACTTAACCTGAAGCCTGAAGAAATTGGTAGGTAATCAAAAGTATACAAATTATGAGATCATATAGCAAACATTTGATTAATATTGCAGCAAGCTTCTCCGATTGTTTTCTTTTATTCTTTTGTTTTGTGAAAAATGTGTAAGATTGTCATTCTGTATGCAATATTGGTTGTACAGTTTGTCATTTATGTTCCCTCCATCTGTGGGTCACAAAATTATATAGAATCCACAGTACAAAATCAGGCTTACAGACCATTCTTGTAAATGCTGGCATTAAGTGAACATGATTTTTTTTTTACAATTTGCAAATTGAAGAATTTAAGCACAATACAAAGTTTTAACGGCATTGTTCTGTGTCTCTGTTCTTTCTAGGTAAGGTCAGTTTGGTTTGTTACTTGTTGTGATGTTCTGCAGAATGAGGAAAGGCTGGAGAGTGGTTTCATTATGATGTGCTCCATGTTGGTAAGTGGTGAGGAATCCATGTATTATGCAAGTCACTTTACAGTTGATACAAGACACTTTACATACCACTTTATCATATTAGTTGTGTTTGTAGCCAAAGCTTATCAAAGGAATAATGTCTTGGTTCTGGAAATACACTGTATTTGAGTGCAATACTTTCTTGGAAGTTGGGCACCAGTGTGGAATAAGTCAATTGTCCTAGTCACTCATCTTAATGGAGCTCATGAACAAATGGGACTTTGGATATGTAGGATTCAAGAGTCGGGTAACTGACCAGATTGTTTCTCTCATTCATGGTAATTAAAGATCACAAGTGAAATGGGTTCTGTTTGGTTTCCATCTTGTTCTAGCATATAAATCTTCTTCAATTCAGCACCAATCTGAGTTGTGGGTCTCAGGTGACCTTTTGCAGAGAATGTGACATACATAAAACGTTGTGCAGAGTCTGCTATCAATTTGTTAGCGTTCCAAAAATCAGCAATGGAGGTAAAAAATGAACACTGAATAATAAATTACAACCTTGGAATAGAATGTTGCAGTGTTTTTGTTTTTGCTTTAGTTACACTGCCAGCATACAAGAGATAACATATGAAGCAATAAAAATGACAGTCTTGTTCTGAAACAGGAAAGGCAGTGACAGGGCTACTTCACATTGCTGCTATTTGGCATCATAACTGAACTAACAGTGTTTATTACTGTCAGCAGATGCAAAGGGGAAAATTTCCATATTGCAGCACTATGAGAAAGGGAAAAAATGTTGCAAGACATAAGGTTTTTGTGAATCATTATTATTTAATGATGCTTTGCCCACACACAGGGTGTTTGTTCATCATTATCAGCATAAATAAAAAAACTGTAATGTGTGCTGCAGGGCACATTTTCAAATTATATCTTTGAAAGTTCCTGGTTATGTATGAGCAGTGTCTCATCCCTGCATGGTTAACGCTTTCATGACGATGTGATTTACTTGCTGTCCTGTAGATAGTTAGACTGATGTTAGACAAAGCACATTAATACATTTTCTGATCCCTGATGAGACATTTTAAATTCCTAAAATAGTTCTTGTCGGAGATTGAGGATTTACTTATCCTAAAGATGTGGAGAGCCCTTCCCTTGCATTGCTTTGGAGATGGTGGGCTTCTGAAAGACAAACACTGGGCGCGATTCTCTGACCCCCCACCGGCGTGAATCCCGCCCCCGCCGTGTCCCGAATTCTCCGCCACCAGAGATTCAGCGGGGGCGGGAATCGCGCCGCGCCGGTCGGCTGGAATCATGCCGGTCGGCGGGCCCACCCCCGGCGATTCTTCGGCCCGCAATGGGTCGAAGTCCCGCCGCTGTCAACCCTCGCCCGCCGGCGTGGATTAAACCACCTACCTTACCGGCGGGACAAGGTGGCGCTGGAAGGCTCCGGGGTCCTGGGGGGGGCGTGGGGCGATCTGGCCCCGGGGGATGCCCCCATGATGGAAGGCCCGCAATCGGGGCCCACCAATCCGCGGTCGGGCCTGTGCCGTGGGGGCACTCTTTTTCTTTTGCCTTCGCCATGGTCTTCACTATGGCGGAGGCGGAAGAGACCCCCTCCCCTGCGCATGCGTGGGGATGCCGTGAGCGGCCGCTGATGCTCCTACGCATGCGTCACCCGGTGAAGACCTTTCGCCGCCGGCTGGCGTGGCGCCAAAGGCCTTTCCCGCCAGCCGGCGGAGCCGAAACCACTCCGGCGTGGGCCTAGCCCCTTAAGGTGAGGGCTTGGCTCCTAAAGGTGCGGAGGGGTGGCCCGACGCCGGAGTGGTTCCCGCCGTTCCATTACGCCGGAACCCCCCGCCCCGCCGGATAGGGGATAATCTCGCCCACTATGTTTACTTTAGAAAATAAACTTTTGCTTTTGTCCATCAATGCAGATTCTGCACATTGACTTGAATCATATAGAGTATAATTAGTCAACAACTCCATCATCATTGTATCATGCGATAACCAAAATGATTGGCGTCCTTTCATCTGTGCGAGATTGATGAGAATGCAGCCTCAGAACTTTGGTTTGGTCAGGTGAACTCATGTGCCGCACTTCTTTTGATGGCTGAACAAGCTGATTCTGGAAAGGCAAAGTAGGACATAACTTTTCACTTCTAGCAGGGTCACTACCATGTGTGAATTGTCCATTGCCAGTGACACGGAGTGATTCCTGCTGACAACCAAGATTGTAGAACGCAAACTGGATGAATCTTGGGCTTTTCTCGTCAAGCTGGTCCTATGTTCCTATATGTAAACTCAATTGTTCTCTAATTTCACTGAGGGAATGGACCTGTCATATCTACTCAGTCTGATCAAGGTGTAATTCTAGTCCTGCATTAAATGCGACTACTAGACACGTACAATAAATATTGTCTTGCCAGTGCAACCTACATCTCATGAACAAATATTTTAAAAGCGGCGGAAGGACAGGTCCTCTACTGTCGATTGTTCATTGTCAGTGATTTCTCAATGTATCAGAGCATTAATGTTCCCAGCGGGAAATCTACAAAACTGATAATTAAGAGAACATTACGGCGACACGGTGGCACAGTGGTTAGCACTGCTGCCTCACAGCTTCAGATTCCCAGGTTCAATTCCAGCCTCGGGTGACTCTCTGTGTGGAGTTTGCACTTTCTCCCTGTGTCTTCATGGGTTTCCTCCGAGTGCGCCAGTTTCCTCCCACAGCCCAAAGGTGTGCAGGTTAGGTGGATTGGCCATGCAAATTGCCTCTTCGTGTCCAAAAGATTAGGTGGGGTTACTGAGTTACAGGGATAGAGTGGAGGCATGGATTTAAGTAGGGTGCCCTTTCCAAGGGCCGGTGCAGACTCCATGGGCCGATTGGCCTCTTTCTGCACTGTAAATTCTATGATCCATGATAATAGAGGGAGGAACTGATCACATGTACGTTTCAGAAAATAAATGGAACAATTGGAAAAATTGGGGTTTGGGATGATTTTCGACACCCTGGACAAATGTGCGGGCAATTCCAGCTCCACTTGACCCGCCGTCACGACACAAGTGAATTAACCAATAATTCTTCAAAAAATACCCAAAGTCTTTGGCTCTTGGCTGCCCAATAATTACAGTAACCAGGTTTGTAAATTAAAACACAGTTACTGTTTATTTATAACACAAACTATAATAAATATGCAGGAAATACCACTGGTTAATTATTATCTAGCTTCAATAGATATGGAAAAAAGAAAGGATGAGCAAAGACAAATGTTGGCTGATACAGGCAGAGACAAGAAAATTTACAATGGGAAATAAGGAAGTGGCAGAGAAACTAAACAAATACTTGGGTCCAGATTTTCATTCATGGGCCGGGGGTTTCCAGGTTCAGCAGACCTTTAAAAATGCCTGCCCACAGTTTGGATTTTTGTTTGGGGGATGTGACAACTGAAACAGGTTTCAGGGCAAGTGACACCGGAATGTATGCACCATGTGCCGGCTGTTGGGTATGAATGCAGTCTGGCACAAGGTCTGCCTCTGTGCCCCCAAATTTTCTTTAAATAAATAATAAAACAAAAATTATTCCTTTAGCCCTCACCAATGCCAACCCATACCCTCACCAACCCCTATAGCCCCATGCAAAGTATTGCCACTTTACCCACCCACATCGCCTCATACTCCCATGTCACTTTAGTGTTCCTCTACTCACCCCATTGCCCACACCCCACGCTAACTCAGTGCTAACTCATACCAATCTATGCCCCCGGCCAACACAATTTGATCTTATACCTCAATGCCAACTCACCTAGTTGGATGGTTCTTTGGATAGTTCCTTGACAGCATTACCTCTTCCCAGACAATTTTGACAGGTTTAACAGCCTGAACATGCACTGGATAGCTTTGGCAGTTTTGGAGGTTTGACAGCTAAACCACCCCTGAATATTTCCTTGACAGCTGGACAGTTCCTTAACTGTTGAACAGCCCTCTGACAACTTGATAGTTCCAATGATTTTGTGCTGTAAAATGCATAATCATGTTTATTTTTAACAATGCCAAAGGATGCCTTACCTCGCCCAAATGGATACTTTCCCTCTCCCAAGTGACTATCCAAACAAATCTACCAATGTCTTACCTTTTGCCTCCTATTCTAACCTGTACATCCCAGATTCCACACTCCTGTTCTTCCAAAATCCCACTTTAGTGTAGGAAGCTGGTGATTTAAATGTCCAGCTTCCGCTGGAAATCACATATGAGCAAACCCCAACTCGACTCCATTCTCAGCCCGTGATGTTGAGAAATGCCGGGTTTATGAGCTTGTCTTTGAATATTCAACCACTTCTGGGGTTTTGACCATGCTGAAGTGCCCAATTGATAATTCCACTCCATGCCAGAGTGTTGAAAAAGGTGGCTGCATATATAACAGGCACATTATTGTTCACCATCCAAAATTCTATAGATTCTGAAATGGTTCTACAGATTGGAAGGTCCCAAAGGTAGCACCACTACTGAAGAAGTTAGTGAGAGTAAAAAAGGGGAACTACAGACCTGTTAGCCTGACATCTGTAAGTGGGAAATGCTAGAATGTATTATAAAGGGTGTTATAACTCATCACTTAGAAAATAATAGTCGGATTGGGAGGAGTCAACGTGGATTTCTGAAAGGAAAATTTATTGACAAACCTGTTGGAGTATAACTAGCAGAATAAATAAGGGGGGACTAATGGATGTAGTATATTTGGATTTTCAGAAGGCTTTCAACAGGTAAAGTAAAGTTGCCGTCATCCCAGATGACCATCGGCTGCTTTCTCCTTTGAACAAAGAACAAAGAACAAAGAAATGTACAGCACAGGAACAGGCCCTTCGGCCCTCCAAGCCCGTGCCGACCATGCTGCCCGACTAAACTACAATCTTCTACACTTCCTGGGTCCGTATCCCTCTATTCCCATCCTATTCATGTATTTGTCAAGATGCCCCTTAAATGTCACTATCGTCCCTGCTTCCACCACCTCCTCCGGTAGCGAATTCCAGGCACCCACTACCCTCTGCGCAAAAAACTTGCCTCGTACATCTACTCTAAACCTTGCCCCTCTCACCTTAAACCTATGCCCCCTAGTAATTGACCCCTCTACCCTGGGGAAAAGCCTCTGACTATCCACTCTGTCTATGCCCCTCATAATTTTGTATACCTCTATCAGGTCTCCCCTCAACCTCCTTCATTCCAGTGAGAACAAACCGAGTTTATTCAACCGCTCCTCATAGCTAATGCCCTCCATACCAGGCAACATTCTGGTAAATCTCTTCTGCACCCTCTCTAAAGCCTCCACATCCTTCTGGTAGTGTGGCGACCAGAATTGAACACTATACTCCAAGTGTGGCCTAACTAAGGTTCTATACAGCTGCAACATGACTTGCCAATTCTTATACTCAATGCCCCGGCCAATGAAGGCAAGCATGCCGTATGCCTTCTTGACTACCTTCGCCACCTGTGTTGCCCCTTTCAATGACCTGTGGACCTGTACTCCTAGATCTCTTTGACTTTCAATACTCTTGAGGGTTCTACCATTCACTGTATATTCCCTACCTGCATTAGACCTTCCAAAATGCATTACCTCACATTTGTCCGGATTAAACTCCATCTGCCATCTCTCCGCCCAAGTCTCCAAACAATCTATATCCTGCTGTATCCTCCGACAGTCCTCATCGCTATCCGCAATTCCACCAACCTTTGTGTCGTCTGCAAACTTACTAATCAGACCAGTTACATTTTCCTCCAAATCATTTATATACACTACAAAGAGCAAAGGTCCCAGCACTGATCCCTGTGGAACACCACTGGTCACAGCCCTCCAATTAGAAAAGCATCCTTCCATTGCTACTCTCTGCCTTCTATGGCCTAGCCAGTTCTGTATCCACCTTGCCAACTCACCCCTGATCCCGTGTGACTTCACCTTTTGTACTAGTCTACCATGAGGGACCTTGTCAAAGGCCTTACTGAAGTCCATATAGACAACATCCACTGCCCTACCTGCATCAATCATCTTAGTGACCTCCTCGAAAAACTCTATCAAGTTAGTGAGACACGACCTTCCCTTCACAAAACCGTGCTGCCTCTCACTAATACGTCCATTTGTTTCCAAATGGGAGTAGATCCTGTCTCGAAGAATTCTCTCCAGTAATTTCCCTACCACTGAAGTAAGGCTCACCGGCCTGTAGTTCCCGGGATTATCCTTGCTACCCTTCTTAAACAGAGGAACAACATTGGCTATTCTCCAGTCCTCCGGGACATCCCCTGAAGACAGCGAGGATCCAAAGATTTCTGTCAAGGCCTCAGCAATTTCCTCTCCAGCCGCCTTCAGTATTCTGGGGTAGATCCCATCAGGCCCTGGGGACTTATCTACCTTAATATTTTTTAAGACACCCAACACCTCGTCTTTTTGGATCTCAATGTGACCCAGGCTATCTACACACCCTTCTCCAGACTCAACATCTACCAATTCCCTCTCTTTGGTGAATACTGATGCAAAGTATTCATTTAGTACCTCACCCATTTCCTCTGGCTCCACACATAGATTCCCTTGCCTATCCTTCAGTGGGCCAACCCTTTCCCTGGCTACCCTCTTGCTTTTTATGTACGTGTAAAAAGCCTTGGGATTTTCCTTAACCCTATTTGCCAATGACTTTTTGTGACCCCTTCTAGCCCTCCTGACTCCTTGCTTAAGTTCCTTCCTACTTTCCTTATATTCCACGCAGGCTTCGTCTGTTCCCAGCCTTTTAGCCCTGACAAATGCCTCCTTTTTCTTTTTGACGAGGCCTACAATATCTCTCGTCATCCAAGGTTCCCGAAAATTGCCGTATTTATCCTTCTTCCTCACAGGAACATGCCGGTCCTGAATTCCTTTCAACTGCCACTTTAAAGCCTCCCACATGTCAGATGTTGATTTGCCCTCAAACATCCGCCCCCAATCTATGTTCTTCAGTTCCCGCCTAATATTGTTATAATTAGCCTTCACCCAATTTAGCACATTCACCCTAGGACCACTCTTATCCTTGCCCACCAGTACTTTAAAACTTACTGAATTGTGGTCACTGTTACCGAAATGCTCCCCTACTGAAACATCTACCACCTGGCCGGGCTCATTCCCCAATACCAGGTCCAGTACCGCCCCTTCCCTAGTTGGACTGTCTACATATTGTTTTAAGAAGCCCTCCTGGATGCTCCTTACAAACTCCGCCCCATCTAAGCCCCTGGCACTAAGTGAGTCCCAGTCAATATTGGGGAAGATGAATTCTCCCATCACCACAACCCTGTTGTTTTTACTCTTTTCCAAAATCTGTCTACCTATCTGCTCCTCTATCTCCCGCTGGCTGTTGGGAGGCCTGTAGTAAACCCCCAACATTGTGACTGCACCCTTCTTATTCCTGATCTCTACCCATATAGCCTCACTGCCCTCTGAGGTGTCCTCCCGCAGTACAGCTGTGATATTCTCCCGAACCAGTAGCGCAACTCCGCCTCCCCTTTTACATCCCCCTCTATCCCGCCTGAAACATCTAAATCCTGGAACGTTTAGCTGCCAATCCTGCCCTTCCCTCAACCAGGTCTCTGTAATGGCAACAACATCATAGTTCCAAGTACTAATCCAAGCTCTAAGTTCATCTGCCTTACCCGTAATACTTCTTGCATTAAAACATATGCACTTCAGGCCACCAGACCCGCTGTGTTCAGCAACTTCTCCCTGTCTGCTCTGCCTCAGAGCCACACTGTCCCTATTCCCTAGTTCTCCCTCAATGCTCTCACCTTCTGACCTATTGCTCCCGTGCCCACCCCCCTGCCATACTAGTTTAAACCCTCCCGTGTGACACTAGCAAACCTCGCGGCCAGGATATTTATGCCTCTCCGGTTTAGATGCAACCCGTCCTTCTTATACAGGTCACACCTGCCCCGGAAGAGCTCCCAGTGGTCCAGATAACGGAAACCCTCCCTCCTACCCCAGCTGTTTAGCCACGTGTTTAGCTACTCTATCTTCCTATTTCTAGCCTCACTGGCACGTGGCACAGGGAGTAATCCCGAGATTACAACCCTCGAGGTCCTGTCTTTTAACTTTCTGCCTCGCTCCCTGAACTCCTGCTGCAGGAGCTCATGCCCCTTCCTGCCTATGTCGTTAGTACCAATATGTACAACGACCTCTGCCTGTTTGCCCTCCCCCTTCAGGATGCCCTCTATCCGTTCGGAGACATTCTGGACCCTGGCACCAGGGAGGCAACATACCATCCTGGAGTCTCTTTCACATTCACAGAAGCGCCTATCTGTGCCCCTGACTATAGAGTCCCCTATTACTATTACTCTTCTGCGCTTTGACCCTCCCTTCTGAACATCAGAGCCAGCCGTGGTGCCACTGCTCTGGCTGCTGCTTTGAGGGGGAGTGCTGACTGGTAGTGATTTAACCTGAGGATCACCCCAGCTCAGGCAAGAGGCAGGCTGAGAAGGTGGGGCCTTCATGAATAACCTCTCAATAAGGTCCCTTTCAGTAATGTCCCACACGAGTGGTTAGTAAGCAAAATTAGAGCACATGGAATTGGGGAAAACATACTGACATGGATTGAGAATTGCTTAACAGAGAGAGAGAGAAAACAGAGTAGGAATAAATTGGTCATTTTCAGACTGGCAGGGTGTGGCCAGTGGGGTATTGCAAGGAGTAGCAGCACGGTAGCATTGTGGATAGCACAATTGCTTCACAGCTCCAGGGTCCCAGGTTTGATTCCCAGCTTGGGTCACTGTCTGTGCGGAGTCTGCACGTTCTCCCCGTGTGTGCGTGGGTTTCCTCCGGGTGCTCCGGTTTCCTCCCACAGTCCAAAGATGTGCAGGTTAGGTGGATTGGCCTTGATAAATTGCCCTTAGTGTCTAAAATTGCCCTCAGTGTTGGGTGGGGTTACTGGATATGGGGATAGGGTGGAAGTGTGGACCTTGGGTAGGGTGCTCTTTCCAAGAGCCGGTGCAGACTCGATGGGCCGAATGGCCTCCTTCTGCACTGTAAATTCTATGATTCTATGAATCAAGTACTTGGTGGGTGGCATAGTGGCACAGTGGTTAGCACTGCTGCCTCACGCGCAAAGGACCTGTGTTCGATCCTGGCCTCGGATTACTGTCCGTGTAGAGTTTGCACATTCTCCCTGTGTCTGCGTGGGTCTCACCCCCATAACCCAAAAGGATATGCAGGGTAGGTGAATTGGTCATCCTAAATTACCCCTTAATTGGAAAAAATGAATTGGATACTGTAAACTTATTAAAAAAACAGAAGTGAAAAAGGAATCAGTACTTGGGATCCAGCTATTCACAACCTATATCAATGATTTGGATGTCATCCAAATGTAGCACTTCCAAGTTTGCATATGACATAACACTAGGTAAGAATGTAAGTTCTGAGGAGGATGCAAAGAGGTTTCAAGGGGATTTAGATAAGCTTGAATGGGCAAGAACATGGCACATGGAATATTATGTGGAAAAAGTGTAAAGTTATTCACTTTGGGAGGAAAACAAAAAGCAGATAAATGTATAAATAGTGAGAGATTTGGAAGACTTTACTTTATAAATTTAGAGTACCAAATTTTTTTTTTCCAATTAAGGGGCAATTTAGCATGGCCAATGCACCTAACATGCTCATCTTTGGGTTGTGGGAGTGAAACCCACGCAGACACGGGAAGAATGTGCAAACTCCACACGGACAGTGACCCAGGGTCGGGTCCTCAGCGCCATAGTCCCAGTGCTAACCACTGTACCACATGCCACACTATTTGGAAGCCCTGATGTCCAAAGGGACCTGGCTGACCTTGTTCACGAGTCACTGAAAGCTAACATGCAAGTGCAGCAAGAAATTAGGAAGTCAGATGGTATGTTGGCCTTCATTGCAAGAGGATCCAAATACAGGAGTAACAATGCCCTTCTGTAATTATGTAGGGCCTTGGTGTGACTGCACCTGAGGTATCATGTACAGTTTTGGTCTCCTTACCTGAGGAAGTAGATACTTGCCATTGAGTGAGTGCATCAGAAGTTCACCAAACTGATCCCTGGGCTTACACACTGGCCTATGAGGAGAGACGGAGGATGCTGGGCCTAGCTTTTCTAGAGTTTAGAGAAGTGATCTCATTGAAGCATACAAAATTCTTACAGGACTCAACAGGGTAGAGGCAGGAAGGATATTTCCCCCAGCTGCGTGTCTAGAATGGGAACACAGTCTCAGAATAAGAGGTGGGTCATTAAGGGCTGAGATGAGGAGTGATTTCTTCATTCAGAGAGTGATAACTGTTTGAAATTCTCTACTCCAGAGATCTCTGGAGAGTCAGTCATTGAATATGTTCAGGTCAGAGATTGATAGATTTCTAGTTATAAAGACATTAAGGATATTGGGATATTGAATAGTAGAGCAGGCTCAAGGGTAAATGGCCTACATCGGCTCCTATTTCCTCATTCCTATGAAAGGAATGTTATTGTTGCAGCATAAATGGGGCGTGATTCTCCATCTTGCCGCACCAGATTTCTAGTGTGGCAGGACCCTGGGATTTCCCGTCTCACTAACCGGCCAATGGAGTTTCCCATTGTGGGCAACCATCGGGAAATCGGGAAATCTCCGGGCTGCCGGCGAAACAGAGAATCATGACAGGGGAGAATCCAGCCCATGGATTTTTAGAAGAAACTCAACAAGTATTTCATGAAATACTCAATTAGAAACCTGAGAGGAAACGGAACAGCAGATATAAAAAGTTGATTGGTTGATTTAACACTTTACATTTGTTGCAATCGGGTTGGGGTATAAAACTATGGAAGTCTTGTAACAATTGTCGGGTGCATTGATGAGACCTTTTGTAGAGTAAATAAAAACAGAAAATTCTGGAAAGACTCAGCAGCAGGAGAGAAGCAGAGTTAATGGGTGAGGCAGGCAGATTTTCGAGCTCCATTTTCCATAGGCGCAATCAGTTATGGCCGCTAATTCTCAGGAGAGGGACATAACGGGATTTGTGCCGGGATATCTCAGAATGAGATCTTCCCCGCGCCCTGCTGGTGATATAATCAGGCTCACCCCAACAAGGGTGCATGTGGTGTTAAGGCCACAATCAAAGCAGCCATGATCTAATTGAATGGTAGAGCAGGCTCAATAGGCTGAATAGCCTACTCCTGCTCCAAGTTCTTGTAATCCAATGATTTTAGAGACTAAATAATATGCTTCAATAGAGAGATGTAGGTATTCAAGCATTTAATTTCCTTGAGGTGTGAGATTGATAGCGATCAAGTAGGCAAGAATTTGTTTTCCTTTATTTATAACACACAATATAACAATAAAGAAATGATGATCAACTTGTACAAAACATTACTTATTTTACAGTTAGAAGTATTGCGGAAGATTTTGGACACCCCACTATAGAAACGACATAACAATGAAAAAGATCATTTACTATGGATTTCCAGGATTGCTAGAGATAGAAAACAATCATTATAAAGAAAAATTTGAGACATGAGGATCATTTCAACAAAAGCAGAGAAGGCTAATGAGATTTAATGGAGGTTTTTAAAATTCTGAAGTATTTTGATCGATGAATCAGAAAAAAACCTGTTCAGGTGGAATTGAATGCTCCCTTGGAAGTGGGCTGGAATGTCGGGAGACCATTTAATCGAGGGGCTCGTTGGTCTAGGGGTATGATTCTCGCTTTGGGTGTCGCGATCTTGAAATTTGCAGGGGCAGCACGGTAGCATTGTGGATAGCACAATTGCTTCACAGCTCCAGGGTCCCAGGTTCGATTCCGGCCTGGGTCACTGTCTGTGCGGAGTCTGCACATCCTCCCCGTGTGTGCGTGGGTTTCCTCCGGGTGCTCCGGTTTCCTCCCACAGTCCAAAGATGTGCAGGTTAGGTGGATTGGCCATGATAAATTGCCCTTAGAGTGTCCAAAATTGCCCTTAGTGTTGGGTGGGGTTACTGGGTTATGGGGATAGGGTGGAGGTGTTGACCTTGGGTAGGGTGCTCTTTCCAAGAGCTGGTGCCGACTCGATGGGCCGAATGGCCTCCTTCTGCACTGTAAATTCTATGATAATCTATGATAATCAAGCGGGAAGGTATGGGGTAGAGCACTGATTCCTTCCCAACAATGTCTGATGAATCATAGAATTTACAGTGCAGAAGGAGGCCATTCAGTCCATCAAGTCTGCACTGGCCCTTGGAAAGAGCACCCTACTTAAGCCCTATGCCGCCACCCTATCCCCATTATCCCCATAACCCAGTAACCCCACCTAATTCTTTTTGGACACTGAGGGCAATTTAGAATGCTCAATCCACCGAACCTCACATCTTTGGACTGTGGGAGGAAACCGGAGTACCCGGAGGAAACCCACGCAGATACTGAGAGAAAGTGCAGACTTCGCACACACAGTGACCCAAGCCGGGAATCAAACCAGGGACCCTGGGGCTGTGAAGCAACTGTGCTAACCACTGTGCTACCATGCTGCCCAAGCACAAGGGAAGTCAGGCACAGGGAGAGTTGAGTTTGACCTCCTTTTCCCTCACCACCCCTTCCCACCCTCAGCAGGGCCTGTTTGACTGATCTTGGAGATGCTACCCCACTTACCCTTTTCTGGAGCCGCCTCTGCTGTTCTTTGTCCTGAATCTCCTACAGTACCATCAATAGCCACAGTGGCACTGCTGAACTAAAGAGCTGCCAGTAATTGGCTGTCACCTCTTGGGGGCTGGGTCCTCATCCTGAAGACCCTTGAAACCCAAACAGCAGGCAGATAAGTGCCTCGGGTTTAATCCCATCAGAGCTTCCCAAAGTGATCATGGTGGGGTTGCCAGTGGTTCTCCAGCTGATTGACTGTGGCAACTGCCACAGCCAATAGGTTCAGCCCATTTAGTTGGAGAGTAAGTGACAAGGGGTCTTTAATTTCAAATTACCTGAGGAGAAAAGTTAAGAGAAGAGTTATGGAAGAAATATTGAAAAATATTTGATGAAAATGAGATAGAAGTCTCTGAGGAGAGATTGTGAGGGGCCAGTCAAATTTTGGAATTCTCAAATAAGGCATTTGCACAAATGCAATAACTATTCTCTGTATTCAACATTTTTACAATTTTATCATGTGGCATCTGCATTACTTGCTGTTTACTGGAAGTCATTTTACCATTCAATCAAGATTGTACTGATTAAGATAATTTTGCTGAGGGCAAAGAAATGCAAGAGCACATTTTTCTGGAAGGAAGTCTGGTACTGGTGGCTGATGGTTAATTTGACGGAAATAGCTCCTAATTTCAGGATGATTGCATTTCTACCAGATATTCAGTTCTGTCCATATGATAAGTCACAGCAGTTTCTCTTCTGACATACAAAGCACCTGTAAAAAAAATTGTCTACAGTAAAGAGAATTTTTCTGTAAAACAATTTCTATCTATCAAATTGCATTCTTTTCTTTGGTATTCATTTTGTCTGGCTGCCATATTGATTGAAACTATTATATTGTTTGATATTTCTTCTTGCCATCTGGGCTATTTATTTGATGCAATTCTACATGGAAAGTCTCAAGTGTGCTCAGATTGTTTGCATCAACCTTCTGGCAAGAATTGCAAGATGGTCAATCAGACCAAGTCATAGAACATAGAACAATACAGCGCAGTACAGGCCCTTCGGCCCACGATGTTGCACCGAAACAAAAAGCCATCTAACCTACACTATGCCATTATCATCCATATGTTTATCCAATAAACTTTTAAATGCCCTCAATGTTGGCGAGTTCACTACTGTAGCAGGTAGGGCATTCCACGGCCTCACTACTCACTATTAATGTTCACAAATATCACTTATTTTTGAGTTCGATGCTCACAGGCAAGTCTGACCCACAACCATGACCTCCACCATGGGTAGGACAAGGAGACATGCCCCAAATCAACCCCAGCCAGCACGGGGATGAAACCTCATACTGCTGACATCAATCTGATCCACACCAGCCAACCAGTCCCCCACCGAGTATGAGTTGCTGTGGCAACATGCCCTTTTACATGCATGTTGTAATCTTGAGCTGTGAATAGTGACGATAGAAGCTCCAATTTTCTTTCCACCACGTGGCTGACCAAGAATCTCCAGTGCTTTTACTACCTGCCCTGAGCAAATGTTAGAAGGATTTACAGGTTGACACTGAGAACTGAATTCTCTGTCGGCAGGATCCTCCGGTCTGCCGGCAGCGCACCCATGCCCGCGGGTTTCCTGACAGCGTGGGGTGGCCACAATGGGAAACCCCATTGACTGGCTGTGGGAACGGAGAATCCATCTGCCGGCGGCAGCACGGTGTTCCAGAAAATGCGGCTGCGGGACCTGAGAATCCCGCCCTAATCTTTTTGACTGCGTTATGAATGCACTTTCCTTGGCCATCAAGTCCTGGAGTGGGACTTAAACCCAGAGCTGCTGGCTCAAAGCCACTTTGCCTCAAGACCTCCCAATTATCATGTTAGCAAAGGGAATTTAGTCAGTCAGGTCTGGGGCGAAATTCTCCCGAAACGGCGCGATGTCCGCCGACTGGCGCCCAAAACGGCGCCAATCAGACGGGCATCGCGCCGCCCCAAAGGTGCGGAATGCTCCGCATCTTTGGGGGCGAGCCCCAACATTGAGGGGCTAGGCCGACGCCGGAGGAATTTCCGCCCCACCAGCTGGCGGAAACGGCCTTTGTTGCCCCGCCAGCTGACGCGGAAATGACATGTCGGGGCGGCGCATGCGCGGGAGCGTCAGCGGCCGCTGAAAGTTTCCCGCGCATCCGCAGTGGAGGGAGTCTCTTCCGCCTCTGCCATGGTGGAGACCGTGGTGGAGGCAGAAGGGAAAGAGTGCCCCCACGGCACAGGCCCGCCCGCGGATCGGTGGGCCCCGATCGCGGGCCACGCCATCGTGGGGGCACCCCCC
Source organism: Scyliorhinus torazame (assembly GCF_047496885.1). Classification (NCBI taxonomy): domain Eukaryota; kingdom Metazoa; phylum Chordata; class Chondrichthyes; order Carcharhiniformes; family Scyliorhinidae; genus Scyliorhinus; species Scyliorhinus torazame. The sequence goes on along the minus strand of NC_092714.1, from coordinate 90,863,122 downwards.
GGGGTCAGATCGCCCCCCGCCCCCCCCAGGACCCCGGAGCCCGCCCACGCCGCCTTGTCCCGCCGTTCAAAAGGTGGTTTAATCCACGCCGGCGCGACAGGCAATTTATCGGCGGGACCTTGGCCCATCCGGGCCGAAGAATCCAGCGGGGGGGCCCGCCAACCGGCGCGGCCCGATTCCCGCCCCCGCCGAATATCCGGTACCAGAGACTTCAGCAACCGGCGGGGGCGGGATTCACGGCAGCCCCCGGCGATTCTGCAACCCGGCGGGGGGTCGGAGACTGACGCCCCTGACGTTTCAAAATTCTTTAACTTATTCCCCTCTTCTGAGATTCATGACCCTTGAACACACGTGCAAAATAATAGTGAAGATAAGTTTTAATTCTACACCCTTAATCGTTTGGGTTTTAATATGGGCCATGAGTTTGCAGTCAGCAGCCGGACAAAAGTGCTTGTTGCTTACCTGAAAAGGAGCCTCGCAGAGATCTAGAGATCTCTGTGGTGAGAATCTTTATTTACTCACTCAATGTTCACCTGATTATGGCACTGTTTAATGGGGATTCCGAGTGCGGAGCGTCAGTGATGTAGCAGTGATAAGCTGCAGCATCCAAGCAATAAATCACATTGTTGAATTATTATAAACAGCCAACCAGGAAATTAAAAGAACTGAAATCAAATCACTTTTGAAAGTTTTCGAAGTTTTGCAAAGAGCAAAATAAAGGGGCTGAAGTTAGAAGATTAAACATTATACTTTTCCATGTAGTTTAAAAATCTAGTAATTAATCACAATGTAGAGTTTTAACATTTATCTATAAAATCATACTTTCCAGGTGAGGCCTGTTGTTTAACAAGTTGTTATCAGGTCACTATTAAAATTATATTTGACTGTACAAGGTGCAAATTTTAATGACATTTTTCAGAACAATGTGTGGAAAATGAACAGGTAATGGGAAATGTTTGCCACATTAACCAATTTCATTGATTGCTTGCTCTGTGGGCTTCTGTGGTTGGGATCAACAGCACAGATTGCGGTTGAGCAGTGAGTGACAAGCTACAACTTCTTCCATGTTAATCTACCCACATGCTAATTCCTGAAATTGCAGTCAGTTTCAGGTTGATAATGACAGTGAATGCTGGAAGTTTGCCATAAAAATCTCTCAACAAAACCCGGCCCATGTCCTCCAATATTATTATAATTTGAAATCAGTACCCGATAAATTCCTTTGATCTGCACCTGCCTCGTGGGTGTTAGTTTTCTGGTGATGCAATGCAAAACTGGGTCGCCACCACACTTCTGGCAAGTGGATTTGAGGAGTTTCTGGCTGCAATGATAGCTCAAGCTACCTCAGTGAAAGAAAAACTCTTGATCTCTCTTATCTTCAGGTTGGAGATGTGATCAGAGAACAGTGTGAACAATCCTCTGCAGGCTGAATGAGAATAGATACCTGGTCAGATTGTGTGGAGGTAGAACAGGAAGAAATAGATTTCTTGGTCAATTGGAGGAGATAAAGTAAAAGTTTAAAATTTTGTGCAAACAGTGAATTCCCATGGAAGCAGATGCAATTATTGATTTATTTATATTAATTACTGGGATGTGAGTTTAATTGGCAAGGCCAGCATTTGTTGCCCATCCCTATTTGCCCTTGAGAATGTGATGTTCAGCCACCTTCTTGAACCACTGATGTCCTTCAGGTGTAGGTACATCCACACTGCTGTTTGGAAATCAGTTTCAGTGTTTTGACTCCATGACAATGAAGGGACAGCAATATCAGGGTGACTTGGATCTGCTGACCTTATCCTTCCAGGTTGTAGAGGTTGTGAGTTTGGAAGATGCTTTTGAATGAGTCTGGACAAGTTGCTGCTGTATATTTGTAGATGACACACGCTGCTGTCACTTTGCGCTAGGAGTAGAGGGACTGAATGTGTAAGGTTATAGATGAGTCCCAATCAAACAGGTTGTTTTGACCTGCTTGCCATTGAACTTATTGTGTGTTGTTGGAGTTGCACTTATCCAAGCAAGTGGAGGGTATTCTATTGCAATCCTAACTTGAACCTCGGTGGACAGGTTTTGGGAAGTGAAAAGGTGGGTTACTCATCACAGAATTCCCAGTCTCTGGCCTGGCCTGCTTTTGCAACTGCAGTATTTATATGGTTGAACCAATTAAGTTTCTGGCCAATGACAACTGTTGAAGGGTGGCGGGGGGTGGGGGGGGGGGGGAGGGTGGGGGGGGAGGGGGGGGGATTCAGACAGTGATAATGTGATGAATGCCAAAGGGAGATGCTTAGGTTCTTCCTTGTTGCAGATAGTTACAGAGAAAGCCCCATTAAAAAAACATAACAAAAACATCTTGCATCTTATGAACAGAGGATAGACTTTATATGCCACCATAGAGAACATTGTGGAGGAGAAGGAGAATCAAACAACAATTCTGATTCACATATGTTCAAATCTAATCCATAAACACAATTTAATTTCTCGGTACACATATATACGCTGAGTTGTCATAGACGGCAATATCAGTTTAAAACCCGTTTTGACAAAAATTGTAATATTCACAGATGAGCATTTATTGTATAATTCATTGCATGAGAAGTGTTTTGGAGAAACCTGTTGAGATCCTTTAAATCTTTTTGGTTTGCGGAGCTGTCCCAATTTGTACTCTTCCATGTTCCCATTCAATAAATAGTGCAGATGCATTGAACTGAAAATGTTGGTAATATGTATTAAAAGAAATTGGAATTATACGTGGGAATTCTGGTTCATTCAGCTTTAGCACGCAGATCAGTAGAAACCTGACTTTGAATTTGACTTGACGGGAAATTTGGCATGCTGGGCAGGATTTTTCATGCAACCTTCCACATGTGGCATCGGAGGTAACCCACCGTTGTCAACGCGGTTTCCGGTTGAATGCACCACTCGCTACCGGGAAATCCGTGGTGTGTGTGAGCTTTTGGCGGTATGAGAAGGTCCCGCCGATGTGAGCAGCTGGAAAATACCGATCAATTTCTCCTCCACAAATAAAGAGGCTCCGCGTGAAATCTAAAAGATATATCTTCAACTCTTAAAAAAAAATGCAGACAAAGAAAACTTTTAAAATCAGACAACAAAATACAGCTTTGAATGAATGTAAGGGAAATACACTTTTGAAAAAAAATTAATTAATTCCAGATATGTCAGTCCATATGCAACTCAAAAAGGAATGTTATCAGGAAAGTACCATTGTGTAATTAAGTTTAGCAGGGATACAAACTGACGAGTTGTCCCCCTCCACCTGAACTACCTCAGAAATTTTAAACAGAGAATAAGCTCAATTCAAATGGACTGAACTAAGTCATGTGGCGCAATCTACCGGCCACGCCGTGCTCGACCGAGAGCGCGGCGCAGGAGGTATATGCCGGGTGAAGCCTACCATGGGCTTTCCGGCAGCCAGTATGCCTCGCAATGTCTACCCAAATCTCACAAAACGTTGAGATCAGGAAATCAACCATAATGGGCATCACCAAGCTTCGGCGAGATCACCCAGGATCTACCGGCCTCCCCACACAAATGTGGACCAGGCGGAACGATACTCAAGGTGTCTCCCGAGTCATTCGTGGCCTCTGCGTTGTCATGGACAGTGCAGGGTGGAACCCTGGCCCTCCCCTGGAACTTGGCATCTTGGCACTGCCAGGCTGGCACCTTGGCACTACCACCCTAGCAATGCTAAGGTGCCCACGGGGCACTGCAAAGCCGGCAGTAGCGCACCCCTCATAGTGTGGTGTCATCACTTGGGGTGTGCGGGGGAACCCTCAAGCTCACGAGATCGGAGCACCTTTTCAAAATGGCAGCCCCATCTCTGAGGAGCCAGTCTGGCCAATGAGTTCAACTCCGCAGTGATGAAAACAATTGTAAGGGTGCGATTCTCAGGTCACGTCGCACTCTCACTCAAGCGAAATTAAGTTGGTGAACAGCGGGAGAGGCCAAAAATGGGAACCGCATCAGGCACCAAACAGTTTGCGATGCAACCAACCCGCTCCTGTAGGCGACATTGGGATCTCGCCGTAGCACATCGAGAAACTAATTATCACCACTTAAGCTCCATTTCCATACAATTAACGAGAGCCGCTCCTTATCCAACAGCCTCCTGTCATTAGCAACCTCCCCGCATGTGGTCACGCTGGAGCTGATTAGTACTCCTTTTGAAAAACGTGAACCTGACAGTGTCATAATATCCACATTAGCATATCATGGTGCAATCACACACACACTGATGGACAGGTAGTTGGACCAACCAACACACATACAACATCGCAGCCAATCACCAGTGAGAGCACATGCACTATAAAACAGGGAACACCACAGTTCCCGCTGATTCTACCAGGAGATAGCTCAGAGCACAGAGCTCACAGCATGCCACTCAGACATAGACCATGTGCTGAGTAACTCACCAAGACAGTGATAGGGCTGGGTCCACAGGTTAGCTGGTGAAGCACGAACCTCAGCCAACAGTTAGTAGTTGGTATTGTTTAAGACAATAAAACAGAGTTGTACCATCTACAGCCGTGTTGGATCATTTGTGCATCGGAACACCCAACACGACAGACAGAGGGGCTTCTGTGGGGGAGGGGAGTGGCCATCTTTGCTCACAGGCAAAGAGCCTGGGGGCATTGGGATGCTGCCTCTTTGCTCAAAGGGGGAATGGGGGACCCTCCGCAGGAGTGGGCCTCCATAAGATTGTGGGAGGAGGTGCTGGAGAGTCAACCGGGGAGCAATTGAGTGTAGCACCACCATGCCAATCCCTGGATCATGTACTGATTCCTTGGGCAACCCTTGTCCCTGCCCATCTGCACCACTGACCACCCATAATCCGCACAGACTACCGAGGCCTCTGGCCATGCGGTTGAAGCCTATTGCTAATAGGTTAAGTGAGAACTTCACACATCCTAAGTGGTTTCCCGTGGATGGGTGGGCCATGTCGCATGTAGTAGTCATTGCCTAACATCCCAATCACACCTTGAAGCCTGGACACTGTGCCTGAACACAGCGGGAGGCATCACCACACAGGCAGCAGCCAACATCCGAATGCTGACTTCAAGACGTGGCCTCAAGAGAGGGGTGAAATGTGCGGGTGGCTACAGTCGCCACTCCATTGGACGGGTCCGGGTTGGCACTCAGTGCCCCTTCCTTCCACTCAGTACATAAGGCCCTGGAGTTCACTTTGAAAGGGAGGGGCAGCTGGTTCGAGCCCTGGCTGCCTCTGTGTCATCTAGCTCTGCCAGCCCTGGCAGTTCCCCATGGTCTGCACCATGATGTCGACGCCATTGCCGATGCTCCTCAGTGATTGAGCCATGCTCTGCAATGCCCACCTGCGACTGAGACAGGTTCCGCAGTGCCTTGGCCATTCCCATCTGAGAGTGGGACATGTCCCACAGAACCTCATCAGACTGGCATTGGTTGACATCCCGCAGCGAGTTGGACATTCTGCCGGACCGTCAGCCATGGCTGTCACCGACTGCGCGGCGCCTTAGACACATTCACTAATGGTGCCGATGTCATGCACCAGGCTTTCCACTGCAGTCACCACCCTAGCAGTGTTTACTTTGGTGTCACACATTGCCAGCGGCATTTCCTGCTCCCGTAGCCTCTGGGTCTCCAAGTGGCTATGGATCTGCTGGAGAGACGCTGACATCTCCCTCTGAATGTCCCGGCTGCTCCCTATTGTCTCCATCAGCTCCAGGTACCCAGCCTGATGGTACCACAGGCTCACCATCAGGCTGGGACTCAGCTGGGTCCTGGGATCCAGCAGACCTCCAACTGCTGTCTCGCCTTGGGGTTCCTGCATCCATCTGATGTGCATCAGCGACTGTATGGTGCTCACCAGATTGTGCCCCTGAAGCCTGTCCAATTCCCACCGAGGTGTGTGTACCAGCGCTAGTGGAGGGTGGAGATGACAGCTGTGCCAGGACTATTACGGTTGCATCCTTGGAGTTCGCCTCCGAGGTGGTCTCCTGGAGGCAGGAGAGGGTGCCACCCAGGATGGGTCGGCGCTTTGGTTGGAGGACCTGCAGAAGAATGGACATGTTGTCAGTGGGAGGGATGGGTCAGCCAGTAAGGCTCACGTTTGACAGGTCCCCCAGTGGAGCCATTGGTTCCTCACCTCTGCGGCATCCACCACCCTCCACGTGGGTGACCAATCTGTCCTCGGCCACTCCAGTGACCTCCAGGGTACACTCCTCGAAGGAGGTGAGGTTTCTTAAGTCCAGCACCTCTCCGCCCATCAGGGCCCTTTCATGATGATTATGGGAGAGCTTTTCCTGAGGAGACACAGAGGTGGCATCGTTAGCTGCAGGCATAGTTCACATGGTGGGAAGGGGAGTGTGAAGGAAGTGTGAGGGTGTGTGGAGTTGGGGTTGATGCTCCCTTGGGGAGGTGGGGGCCGTTGATTTCTACTCACTTGTGCTGCCCAGTGTAGGTCATTGACCTCTTTTCAGCACTGGAGGCCAGTCCTCCTGGTCACACTCAGAGTTCACAGTTGCCGCCACCTCACTCCAGGCAGCACTGGCTATCCTATTGCTCACCCTCCAGAACCCTCGAGGGAACAGGTCATCCCTCCTGACCTCCACTGCGTCTAGGAGCTTCCCCAAGTCAGCGTCCCTGAATCTTAGGACTGGTCTCCTCGGTGCCATTATTGCGAGCTGACAGGGCTTGGTTGAGCAAGTGCTGCTCGACCTTGTTACCCTTGGGGGCTGGCGAGCGTGGTCCTGGCGAATCAGCTGCCAAGCCTTTGTTTGCAGAGAGAAGCCCGTGAGGCCTCGTTAAGTGGACCAATTAACGTTGAATTGCGTTGCTGGCCTAGCAGGACTGAGCGTCGGGAAGGCCGTGGCAATTCCCGTTCGCTACCACACGTAGGAAGTGGGCTAAATCCAGTGGTGACAAACTACCCAGGGTCCAAAAAAATGACTTACGTGTGGTTAGATCGTGGTGGGGTACTCACCGGCACAGCCATCGGGAACCTCTCAGCAAAACCCATCGCAAATGATACCCACCTATGTGAAGATGAGGTGTGAAGTTTCAGTTGGGGCGATGGATAGTTACAAGGTAGCGAGGAAGGATCTAAAGAGAGAGCTAAGACGAGCAAGGAGGCGACATGAGAAGTATTTGGCAGGAAGGATCAAGGAAAACCCAAAAGCTTTCTATAGGTATGTCAGGAATAAGCGAATGACTAGGGAAAGAGTAGGACCAGTCAAGGACAGGGATGGGAAATTGTGTGTGGAGTCTGAAGAGATAGGCGAGATACTAAATGAATATTTTTCGTCAGTATTCACTCAGGAAAAAGATAATGTTGTGGAGGAGAATGCTGAGCCCCAGGCTAATAGAATAGATGGCATTGAGGTACCTAGGGAAGAGGTGTTGGCAATTCTGGACAGGCTGAAAATAGAGAAGTCCCCGGGACCTGATGGGATTTATCCTAGGATTCTCTGGGAGGCCAGGGAAGAGATTGCTGGACCTTTGGCTTTGATTTTTATGTCATCATTGGCTACAGGAATAGTGCCAGAGGACTGGAGGACAGCAAATGTGGTCCCTTTGTTCAAAAAGGGGAGCAGAGACAACCCCGGCAACTATAGACCGGTGAGCCTCACGTCTGTAGTGGGTAAAGTCTTGGAGGGGATTATAAGAGACAAGATTTATAATCATCTAGATAGGAATAATATGATCAGGGATAGTCAGCATGGCTTTGTGAAGGGTAGGTCATGCCTCACAAACCTTATTGAGTTCTTTGAGAAGGTGACTGAACAGGTAGATGAGGGTAGAGCAGTTGATGTGGTGTATATGGATTTCAGCAAAGCGTTTGATAAGGTTCCCCACGGTAGGCTATTGCAGAAAACACGGAGGCTAGGGATTGAGGGTGATTTAGAGATGTGGATCAGAAATTGGCTAGCTGAAAGAAGACAGAGGGTGGTGGTTGATGGGAAATGTTCAGAATGGAGTACAGTCACAAGTGGAGTACCACAAGGATCTGTTCTGGGGCCGTTGCTGTTTGTCATTTTTATCAATGACCTAGAGGAAGGCGCAGAAGGGTGGGTGAGTAAATTTACTAAAGTCGGTGGTGTTGTCGATAGTGTGGAAGGATGTAGCAGGTTACAGAGGGATATAGATAAGCTGCAGAGCTGGGCTGAGAGGTGGCAAATGGAGTTTAATTTAGAGAAGTGTGAGGTGATTCACTTTGGAAGGAATAACAGGAATGCGGAATATTTGGCTCATGGTAAAGTTCTTGAAAGTGTGGATGAGCAGAGGGATCTAGGTGTCCATGTACATAGATCCCTGAAAGTTGCCACCAGGTTGATAGGGTTATGAAGAAGGCCTATGGAGTGTTGGCCTTTATTGGTAGAGGGATTGAGTTCCGGAGTCGGGAGGTCATGTTGCAGCTGTACAGAACTCTGGTACGGCCGCATTTGGAGTATTGCGTACAGTTCTGGTCACCACATTATAGGAAGGACGTGGAGGCTTTGGAGCGGGTGCAGAGGAGATTTACCAGGATGTTGCCTGGTATGGAGGGAAAATCTTATGAGGAAAGGCTGATGGACTTGAGGTTGTTTTCGTTGGAGAGAAGAAGGTTAAGAGGAGACTTAATAGAGGCATACAAAATGATCAGGGGGTTGGTTAGGGTGGACAGTGAGAGCCTTCTCCCGCGGATGGAAATGGCTGGCACAAGGGGACATAACTTTAAACTGAGGGATAATAGATATAGGACAGAGGTCAGAGGTAGGTTCTTTACGCAAAGAGTAGTGAGGCCGTGGAATGCCCTACCTGCTACAGTAGTGAACTCGCCAACATTGAGGGCATTAAAAAGTTTATTGGATAAACATATGGATGATAATGGCATAGTGTAGGTTAGATGGCTTTTGTTTCGGTGCAACATCGTGGGCCGAAGGGCCTGTACTGCGCTGTATTGTTCTATGTTCTATGTTCTATGTTCTATGTTCTATATGTAAAAAGCTTTCTGTTAGATTGCGCCATAGTTTCAGAACTTTTTTGAAATATCCAAAATTGGAATAATTAATTTAAATTTAATGCTCAATCCAACTGTAGGGTAAGGATTGTGGATGACATTATTGTATTGTAAGCAGCTTCTTGATTTGTTTCAACTGTTGTAACTTAAAATATATAAAATATGTTTCACATGCCTCTGACAATGTCACTTTTTAATTTTAATAATGCACCTGCATTATGTAGAAAATAAACAATTGATAGAAACTGGGTGATGCGTGTCACCTAAAGGGCCCCTTGACATACTTTGTTACCTACAGAGATATATCCAATTCATTTTCCATTTGGCAGGCAATTTTGCTGAATCTGAATGTTTTCCCTGGAGGAGCCATATTGCATTTGATAGTAATATATTTCCATCAGTAGGTGGCCCACTCATCCTGATTCAAGACAATAAAATAGTTATCTGCTTTGACTGGTACCTATTATTGTGTGAAATGTGAACTCAGATGTCTGTTACATTGAAGATAGATGTATCACTATTTCTATAGTGTTTAAATCCAGGGTTTCAAAAGGTAGTACAAGGTACTGCTATAACCCTATGGTTGGACATTACTTTACAGGTAATCTAAGGTGAATGCACCCTTGAGATTGAGACTGACTTCAGAAGGATCATTTTGAAGACTTCTCTCCTGCACAAACATCTTCTCGGTCAGAGATGGGGCAATCTATGCTCGGCCTGCAGCCAGTACTTCTGTTCGGCAATACTTCCTATTGGGGCAGATCCTCACAAAATGACCTCTTAAGTAGTGTCTCATCTCTAAGACACAAAGTTGCAACTTGAAGCTGCAATGCATGAGTTCAGCTAATCCTATGTAACACTTCAGTTCAATGCCAAAGCAGTGCTATTCGACAGAAGTTTATTCTAGTACTATGCATCATAGGTTTATCCTTTCGGGAAAAATGTTGAAATCGATAACCCATCTGAGAAAAAAATAAATTGATAATTCATTTTATTGCTGTTATAGGACTTCAATCTGCATAAAATGGTTGTTGTGTTTACCTTCATAATAACCGAAAACACTATTTATTCTCTGTGGTGTACTTCTGAGAGATGTGATATGGTGAAATACAAATGTGTTTTAATTCCCACAGTCCAAAGATGTGCAGGTTAGGTGGATTGGCCATGGTAAATTGCCCTTAGTGTCCAAAATTGCCCTTCGTGTTGGGTGGGGTTACTGGGTTATGGGGATAGGGTGGAGGTGTTTACCTTGGGTAGGGTGCTCTTTCCAAGAGCCGTTGCAGACTCGATGGGCCGAATGGCCTCCTTCTGCACTGTAAATTCTATGATAATCTCTGAATTCTTTATTTTGTAGACATAATGGGCTGGATTCTCCGATTTTCAGGCTATGTCCTGACGCTGGCATGGGAATGGTGGAGTTTTATGATCGAAAAATCGGCGCAAAACGGCCATCGATCCTCCGTTTGGTGGGGGGCTAGCAGGCAGGCAGCGTAGAGCAACCACCTCTATCTGCCAATACTGCACTGAATGTGGGTGTAAAGGACTGGGAACAATACAAGGGGTGTATGCATTAATTTTTAAGTCGAGCACTATCTTTGGGAATGATTGCTTGGTGGTAATTCTTCTGACCGCCTGTGGGGCCCCCACTTTCAGCGTCATAAAGAACCTGAGATACCCCATGGCCCCAGACTTCAAGACATTCAAAGAGCTAGTGGTGCTCGTGACGAACCACTACTACCCCAAGCCGTCAGTTATCGCACCGAGATACCAATTTAATATGGCCGAGAGGATCCCAGGTGAGTCCGTTACCGGGTTTTTGGCACAATTACGCAAATTGACAGAGTTTGGATATCTATGAGCCATCCTTTCTCGATATGCTACGGGACCACCTTGTATGAGGAGTAAATAATATGGCAACCAGCGAAAATTGTTGGCTGAGCCTTTACTGGACTTAAAAAAGGCCGTTGAGATCTCCCTCTCACTGGAAAGCACACAGAAGGGAGTCCAGGAACTCCAGGGGATGTCAGGTTTTGTGGTAAACTGCGTAGGCTGCCTCCCATTCGGGCGCACCAAACTGGGACCTCTGGATCCCCAGCGTGGACCGAATATCCTCGCGACCAGGCTCATTGGCCAAGGGCGATTATAGAAAGGCAGGACATGTCCCCAGAATCGGTGGACGATGATCAAAGGCAGTGCAGCACTTGTGGTCAGGGAAACCACAAAGATAGGAAACCATTGGTTATCCAGCAAACCCGCCGCCTTTCCTGAGGGAGATGCCAGCCCAGAGCCCGGACCCGCCACTTAGAACAACCTGATGATGAGGAGTGTATGTAGTTGAATTATTTTGCTGTGCTATGGGTTTTCCCATCAGTATTACCGTCCAGGTGAACGGCCATCTGTTAGAGATAGAGTTGGACACAAGGTCCGCAGTTTCAGTAATAGGGAGGCAGACCTTCGAGAGAATCAGGACTGGAATTCAACAGTTCAGTTTGTGATACACCAAGGCGGGGCTAGTAACCTGTACAGGGGAACCCATAGCGGGCATGACGATAACCCTGGTTACTTATGGGCAACAGTCCGTTAGGCTTCCATTAATAATTTTGATGTGACCATTAACCGAGTCTGCTGGGCTGTGACTAGCTACAATGCCTCCAGCTGGACTGACAAAAGATCTTCCAGATGGGCACTGGAAGACTTTACTAAGTGTTGGGGAAGTATCCAGAATTCTTCCAGGAGGGCCTGGGTAAAATTAAGGGGGCCATGGCCAAGATATATATGGACTCTGAGGACCAGCCCAGTTACTTCCGGGCCCTGCTGGTCCCCTATCCACTGCTGGTGAAAGTCGAAGACAAATGCAGCCAACTTGAAGGCCTTGGTATCATCTGGCCGGTATGGTTTGCTGATTGGGTGGCGCCATTAGTCACAATATTATAAAGTGACAAAAGCGTACGACTCTGCGGTGATTATAAGTTGACCATCAACCAGACCTCCCATTTAGACCGGTACCCAATGTATCATATTGAAAACCTGTACGCGAAGCTGGCGGTCATTCCTTTTCCAAGCTTGACATGAGCCAGGCCTCTCCAGCTGGAGCTGGACGCCAATCCCAGGCATTACATAGCTATTCATACCCATAGAGGCTTCTATGAATACACGAGGCTGCCGTTTAGAGTATCATCAGTTTGTGCAATTTTTCAGTGCATTATGGAGATCATCCGGAGAGGGCTACCACGTGTGGCAGTCGACTTGGATGATGTTCTGGTCAACGGAGCCATGGAAAGGGCAAACCTGGAGGAAGTCCTTCGCCGGTTTTCCGAGACAGGTGTCGACCTCAGTAGGGGAAAGTGCGTTTTCTACGTCGAGGAAGTTATATAGTGGGGTATTGTGTGGATCGGGATGGACTATACCCGGTAGAGGAGAAGGTGCTGGTGATGAAGCAAACCCTCACTCCAGAAAATGAGACAGAGTTATGGTCGTTCTTAGGTCTTGTAATCTACTCCGGGATGGTCTAGTGACCATCCCTGCCCCTCTGCACACATTGCTGCAGAAGCACCAAGTGTGGAGAGTGCCTCAGGAGGAAGCTTTTGCCAGGGTGTAGTAGCATCTAATGTGGCTGGATTGTTGACACATTATGACTCCTCCAAGCCTCTGTTGGTGATGTGCAACACCTCATTTTATGGAATCGGAGATGTGTTGTCCCACCGTAAGGCTGATGGAGGAGAAAGGCCAATAGCAAGAACTTTGGCCGCTGCGGAGTGTAATTACACCCATATGGAAATGGAAGCAATGGCCTTCGTATTCACGATGAATAAGTTTCATCAGTATGTGTATGGGTGCCGATTCACCATTGTGACAAAGCACAAGCCACTGCTGGGGCTTTTTAAAGAGGACCACGCAATCCCGCCAATAGCGCCAATAATGATGGGCCCTGGTGCTAGCAGTGTACGAGTATACCTTCGAGCGTCGCCCATGCACACAAATTGCGAATGCCGATGCATTGAACAGGTTTCCCATGCCGACATGCCTCCTAGCCCCACCGAGAGCTGACAAAGTTGTTTTCATACTTAACTTTATGGACACTTTGCTGATCAGCTCCACCCAGATATGCAACTGGACACAAAAGAACTCTATATTTGCAAAAGAATGCCACATCGTATTACACGGAGGCCAGCCAAGGAAGCTGCCCGAAGACCGATGTGCCTTTGAAGCTAAAATGTTGGAGCTCAGCATAGAAGACGACATCCGTTGTGGGAGGCTTGCATCATGGTCCCAAACCAAGGCAGATAATCCATCCTTCAAGATCTGCACAACAGACACCCAGGAGTGTTGAAAATGAAGATGCTAGTCTTCAGTTCTGTGTGGTATCCAAGCCTGGGTTGCGCAATTGAATGACAGGCCCAAAAATGCACCACATGCCAGGAACAGCAAATGCTCCCGGCAGCCAACCCGTGGCATCCATGTGAATGGCCAGGCCGACCTTGGGTGTGCCTGCATGTCGATTTTGCTGACCTCTTACAAGGTCAATGTTTTTACTCATGATGGATGCCCACTCCAAGTGGCTGGAGGTCCATTGGATGACATCCACCATGTCGAAGGCCACAGTTGAGAAGTTACAGCTCTCTTTCAGCACCTACGGTATTCTGGAGGTGAGAGTCACAGACAAAGACACCCCATTCATCAGCAGCGAGTTTGAGAATTTTATGTAAGTAAATGGGGTGCGGCGCATCTACATGGCCCCGTATCACCCTTCTTCGAATGGGCTGGGTGAGCAAACTGTGCAGCCGTTCAAGATAGGAATGAAGAAACAGACCGTGCAGCCTGTGGAGATATGATTCGCAAGATTTTTGTTTACCTATCAGACCATGCCATGATAGGCTTAGCTTTGGTGGCAAGGTTGATGGGCCTGAGGCTTAGGACCCATCTCATCCTCAGGTTCCCCGACATTGGTGGGAAAGTACAATGTGGTCAGGACCTGCAGAGGTGATGCCGAGGCAGGAGGATGCAGACCAGGGGTTTCAAACCAAAACGGTTTGTACCTCCAAAACTTTGGGGATGGTGCTCAATGGATTCAATGGCCAGTGGCTCAGCAGACTGGACTGGTTTTGTACCAGATGAAGACGTGCGAAAGGATTGTGCGAAAGCACCTTGACCACCTCAGGAACAGGGGGCCATGCCACACCAGAGGAACCATCTTATAGCCATGCTGCCTCAACACATGGGAGTGTTGGGGGCATCGCTCCCCCGGGAGCCCAGACACCAAGATGCGAGAGGTGGTAGACTCTGACTCCAAGATTGAGACCCAGGGATCCTAGGCTTGCGACAACGACCTGGCCAGGGATCAGTCGCCAGGGGTACCCCCCAGATGGTCATTGAGAAAATGACATTCCCCGACGCACTTTACACCCTCCGACCCAGCCCTGCAGCCAATGGAAGTGCAGCCACGGGTGAAGAGGAACAGATGTTCTCCTGCTCTTCCTTCTTTGGTGGGACGTACGGACTTTGGGAGGTGGGGGAGGGATGTTATAACACCCACGAGACCCATGGGGACAACTAGTTAATCTGCCAATGAGTCTCGTGGAGTATGAACATCCCATTGAGGGATGGAGGCCTATTAGCAGGCTAGTTAACTCAGTACCTTAAAAGCCGGCCCAGGAAGGAGTCGAGCTGCAGAGCAGTCCTGACGAACTGGGACTATTACTTGTAAATGCTTTACTTTTGTAAATAAACCTTTCGTTGACCCTCTTTTCCAGACTCTTTCATGACTACTAAAATTGCCCATCCCTAATTGCCCTTGAGAAAATGGTGGTGAGCTGGCTTATTTACCACTGTAGTCCATGTGGTGCAGGTACACTGAAAATGCTGTTGGTGAGTTCCAGGATTTTGACCCAACAACACTGAAGGAATGGCAATATATTTCCAAGCCAGGATGGTCAGTGACTTGGAGGGAAATTTCCAGATGGTGGTATTCCCATGTACCTGCTGCAGTGCCCTTCTAGATGGAAGCAGTCATGGATTTGGATGGTGTTGCCTGAGGAGCTTTAGTGAGTGTCTGATGCACGCTGCTTTCACTGTGCGTCGGCAGTGGACTGAGTGATTTTTTGTGGATGTGTGCAAATCAAGTGGGCTGCTTTATCTTGGATGCTGTTGAGCTTTTGGGGAAATGTTGGATCTATAGTCATCCAGGTGATTGGAGAATATACCATCACACTCCTGACTTGTGTCTTGTAGATGCTGGACAGGCTTTGAGGAGTCAGTAAGTGAGTTACTTTGCGCAGTACCACTTTACGCAGTACCTATCTCCGTTGCTGGCGAAAGTCGTATTCCATTTCTGGGCAATGATAACTTCCAGGTTGATGATAGCAGGGTTTCAGCAATGTTAATGCCATTCAATGTTAGGGGGCAATGGTTAGATGCTTTCTTGTCGGAGATGGTCATTGCCTGGCACTTGTGTGGCAAGAATGTTGCTTGCCACTTCTCAGCCCAAGTCTGAATATAGACCAGGTCCTGCTGCATTTGGATATAAACTACTTCAGTATCTGAGGAGTCACAAATGATGCTGAACATTGTGCAGTCATCTGCGAACATCCCCACTTCTAACCTTATGATGGAAGAAAGATCATTGATAAAGCAGCTGAAGATGCCTGGGCCTCTAAAATTGTTTTTTGGGGAGTATTGCAGTGAGTTCTTGATGGTACCTGGTCTAGCATAGGGACACTGAGGAATAATATAGAAACATTGGCAGAATATCTGCATCAAATCTATATAATCCATAGAATCCCTGCAATGAAGAAGGAAGACATTTGGTCCATCAATTTTGCCCCAAACCTTATCCCAATAACCCCTCAACCTAACCTACACAACTTTGGACACGGAGGGGCAATGCTAACATGGTCAACCCACCTAACTTGCACATCTTTGGACTGGGAGGAAAACGGAGTACCCAGGGGAAACCCACGTCGACATGGGGAGAATGTGCAGACTCCGCACAGTCACCCTAGGTTGGAACTGAACCCGGGTCCCTGATACTGTGAGCCAGCAGTGCTAACCACTGCGCCACAATGCTGCCCTATTATAAAATATTACAGGATATTAGAAAATAAAATTATTTTAAGTGACAGCCATCATCTCTCGCATTGCATTTGTAGGGTACAATGAAATGAGCTGATTTAAACAGCTTGAATCCCCAGGGACCTGTTAAATCTGAATATTGTACTCAATAAATGTCTCCATTACTTTACCTCAGAGGCTGACTAATGGTGTTTTTCTGCTCACTTTCCACTTCTAACCTTCATTTGCATAATGAAGTGTATGAAAGCTAATTTTATTTAAATTAGGAACCTGGGCAAAAAATGTTTACTTAATTTAAAGTTTAATGATTCACCTCTGTCACAGGCACCGTTCGATGTTTTCTGATGCAACATTTATGACTTTGTGGAAAGATAGCAAAATATTCTAAAAATTAAGTCCAGTTTCCAATATCCTGCTGAAAATGGATGTTGCTTTCCTTCAAATTCCAAGACAAAGTTGCACGTTTTTATAGTCGGTTCAAGGAATTTTAAGTTGATTGAGACTAATTACAAACATTCTCCATTTGCAAACTATAAGGAACATTGTTATTTTTCAAATGGAAATGTTTGTTTCTGTATAACCAATGAGTGAAACAATGCCTTCTAACACGAAGTGAGGAAATTCAGAGATTGTGGTACTCAGGCAATTCATTTTCTATCACATGCATTGAGCAGGAAGGTGGCTGCCAATTAAAGAAGTAAGCAACTGGTGAAACAAGCATTTTTGTTATGCCTAACGTTCCCTTCCCCAGCATGCATCACTACACTATATTTTTAATTGTTCTTTTATCTTCAGTGAAATTTATCGTTGAAGAGTGTTAAAATAGCTCAACTTAGCTGCTGGAAATTGGCATAAATATCCCCAGGCAAGGGAGGACGAGGGAACAAATCAACTAAAATGACTGTCCAGTTGACCTGCAAGAAGTCTGCATGTATGTGAGAATATCAAGACAATATTGAGCTCTGACTTCAATTTATAATTTTTTTTTAAGCAAAAGCCGAATCTGAAACACAGATAAACACTGCATCTCACCTCCTGGCGATTGTGTCTGAGTTTTTAAGTTTCTGTTGATGGATTGTATGTTGGAAGATCAAATGAAGCTGCAGTAACTAATTACAATACAACCAACACTAACCAAATTCATTTTGTGAAGCATTTTGAGGTTCTTCAATATGATATGGTATCCTTTATTCAAGTATTTTATTCCTCAAATACTCCATGGAATAATATCCTGCAAGGTCTGTGGTGATGTGAGCTACAACTGGCTAGAATTAAATAGTACAGATTGCAGTGTTGGATTAATGTCCCAGAGTTTGCAAGATTACCTTGAGGGAGAAATTTCACAGAGCTTTATCTTCTTGAAAGATTTATCCCTAGTTATTCACTTCCTTCATTAGTTTAAGAAAGTTGGTTAATGCCCCTGATAAACTAAATTGTGCATGATCTATGGAATGGATTTGATTTGGTGGACCAGATGTTGATTTATTATTTCATTTTTTTCTTTTCTTACTGTCATTAGTGACACAATCACATTAGCATGTTCTTTCTCCTTCCTATGTTACGATGTGAATAATTATAAAGGGGAACAGTGTTCTTTTAAATTGCAGAACTTAGGTGAAAAGTCAAGGCTCATAGTGCAATAAAGCAATAAGCTTGAAAAGTATGGAAAGGAATCTTTGAAAAATCAAGAAATAATGATTGCGGAATGCTGCTTATGTTTTAAGTTACATTGTCGGGGAAAACAAATCATGTAAGAGGAATTCTGTGATCTTTATTATTGGTTGCCTCATAATCACGAATAAAATTATCCAGGAACTGTCGTTTTTGATAATTAGATTACCTTATACTGTGAATATTTTAATAATAATTTTGAAAACAAATGAGACACTCCATTGTTCTAGATATGATTCCAATCAGTGGAGTGTTTGATCCATAGACATAAAAACTTGTGAGCCAAAAAGACTACTGATGGCCTATTTGTATCCATTGAGATAACTGAATATCATAACGTGTCTCATTTGTTTGCAAAGCTTTCAGGCATAGGAGTTGGTGCCAGCAATGTGTGGCACCCAAGTGAACACTGTTAGGGTGGTGACCGCAGTGGAAAACCTGGAGCATGACATCCGCGCCTTGCGTGGTGGTGTCCAAGACATGGCTCAGCCTGTGATGACCATGGCTGAGGGCCTCGCCATCATGTCCCAGTTGATGAAGGACATTGCCGAGGCACTTCAGAGAGTGGCCCAATCACTGAGAGCCATCACTGAGGGCATTGACGCCATGGTGCGGACAATGGGGAGCCTCCAGGACTGGCAGAGTCAGATACTCGGAGGCTTCTGGAGCTCACTCCAGCTGCCCCTCCATCCCATGGAGTCAGCCAGGGCCCTACGGCACCCTCAAGGAGGAGGAAGCGCTGGAGCCCAAACAAGGGCCTGCCACTACGGAAACAAAGGCGATCTCCAATTCTTCTGAATCCGCCCCCCCCTCGCCCCACACATCAGCACATCTCAAGGGCAGCAGGCAGAATAGAATGGCACAGCAATGCCTGTGACAGTAGAAAGCTGGCTGGCACTCTGGCTCCAGGCCCTCCAGAGAACGTCCATTAAGGGTGTCAATGGCCACAGGGCTCGGAAGAAGCTTCCACCTCTGATGTACATCCTGGGGACACACCTAGATTGTCAACTAGACCACGGAAGACCATCTCAGCAATGGCGGCGAAACCTGCAGCCCTGACATCTTGGTGGGCGTGGTGCAGGCCGAAGGTGATATATTCTGATGCCCGGGCACACAGAGCATCAGTCACCTCCCGGATGCACTTCTGAGCGGAATACTATGATATACCACACAGGTCCCCGCTTGAGTCCTGGAATGTCCTGGTGACAGAGAGGTTTAGGGCATCAGTGACCTACATGGCCACCGGGAGCAGATTTCCCCTGCAGATGTGGTGCCGCATCCAACTTGTATTGTCATTGCTGCCTTCTACGGCATCTGCCGGCCTCAGCTGTGACAAGCACAGCCAGGGCAGCCCACCAGCAAACTTATTTTATCTAGAGGAAATTGGAGAAGGAGAGAGACCGACAATCAGTTTGAGCTTCCATCCCGGAATCCTCAAATCCCCCAAGCATCCCCTACCCTTAGCATGAAGTCCCACCTTCTCTCAGAGTGCCATTCAGCAAGCCAGTTGTTCTGTCAAACGCTGCTCTGTCCACTCGCCACCAGCCACATCAGGAGCCCCTAGACCCCGGACCGCTGCCGAGAACATTAGGGAGGCCATGCTCAGCTGCCTTCTACTCATCCAGACATGAGATATGAGAGGATCATCAGTGGTGAAGCCCAGCTTTGATTATGGCCGCTGCCTCTATGGTGCTGGCACTCCTAGAGTACAGGATCGCTGTTCAGACATCAAAAGTTTCAGGACATGCAGTGCACTAATCATCCTCTGAGACATGGCACCTGTGCCTTTGAGGAATTGAGAATTCAGGAGCATGTAGTGCTCTCACAATTAACAAGGCTAATTCCTCAGTTTAAATAGCCTTTTGTTGTGAAACTAGAGGCTCACAGTCAACAGGGACGAAATTGATTTTCAGGAGAGAAGCTGCAGCAGGGCTCTGTCCTGGAGAGTTTCATAGGACAGACAGGCTTCAGCTGCGGTTGCCCCGGTTATGGGTATCCACAATATCTAAAGATTGCTTCAAGGCCTTACAGACGCCAAGACAACCCCTCCCCCCCCCACCCCTCCCCCAAGCACTCAGCTCTGGGGCATCAGCTCTGGTGCCTTTGAGCTGCAGGCTGGTAAATGGAAAGGGCTGCTCACCTCCTCACTGCCCCTCGGTATCCTTGAACCCGCTTCACGTTTTTGAAAAGGAATACTAAATGACCCCCATGTGAATTTCCGCTGGAGTTGGGTAGCTCCCGGGAGACTGCTGCATTCGACTTCAATCTCATCAATGAG
This sequence comes from Scyliorhinus torazame, assembly GCF_047496885.1. Classification (NCBI taxonomy): domain Eukaryota; kingdom Metazoa; phylum Chordata; class Chondrichthyes; order Carcharhiniformes; family Scyliorhinidae; genus Scyliorhinus; species Scyliorhinus torazame. The sequence goes on along the minus strand of NC_092714.1, from coordinate 90,843,116 downwards.
ATTGAATTGATGAGATTGAAATAAATGCAAATTAGAGTTATTGATATTCTCGCCATTTTTGGGTGCGCTCCAGCACATTCCATCTGGAGCAGGTCAGGTGAATCGCAAAATGGTATGTGCCTGGCACAAATCTCTATCCTGCTTTTTACCCGGAGTACCCGATTCCCCATCAGGTGCAATGGGGTTGCTGAATTGCGTCCCTTATCTTTTTATCAATAAATTGAAAAATGATTGCCTCATTCAACATGTTAAAAAAAGATTTGTATTTATTAAGCACTTTTCACATAACTACTCAAAACACTAAACAGCCAATTAATTATTTTTTAATTGTAGTCTCCTTTGTAATGTAGGGAGACTTGCATTAATATTGTGCTTTACACAACTTCAGGGTGCTCCAAAGTACTATACAATGAATGAAGTGCTTTTTTGAACTGTTGTAACGTAGGAAAGCAGCAGCCAAGTTGAGCACGCCAAGCTCCCAGAGGCTGCAATGTGATAATATACTATTTGTTGAGCAATAAATATTGGCCAGAAACTGGGAGGGAACTCTCTTGCTCTTCTTTGAATAGTGACATGGGATGTTTTCCTTTTGGATGAAAGGCCGAAGAGACCTTGGTTTAATGTCTCATTATAAAGCTTGACACTGCAGCACTCCCTTGATGCTGCACAGGAGTGTCAGCTTAGAAGTTTGTTTGCAAGTCCCTGGAATGGGAATTGAACCCGTAACCTTCTAACTCACAGTAAAGAGTGCTACCGACTGAACCACAGCTGACACTCTTAAGTGTGTTGTTGCTGTTATAAAATGAATCTCTACCAGCACAATACTAAAACTGTAATGTGAATATTTTTCACTTGGATTTTTAAGTTTCAGCGTCACAGGCAAAATCATTCTATTTGGGTTATATGAAAGTAATGCAGTCAGCATACGAGGTGAGTTTGAACGTTATCAGTTTTGGAATATTAAGAATGAGGTGAAGAGACAAAAAATTTTAAATGACCATCAGTGAAAATATATTGGAACGGAATGATAATGTGATCTTTTTTCAAGGGCTATGGAATTACCCAATGACTATCTTAAGTCAAATTACATAAGTGCTTGTTCACAAACATTTTTGAAAGTGCAAAGTATGATTTTCCATAACTTCCATGAAAGCATATAGAATGTTCCCAAATTAAGAAACATTATAGAAAAATACACTTCAGCTGCTCTGCACTTCTCAAGTACTGAGTTATTTAGCAGTTGACAGCTCTGGATTTGAATCTACACTCAACGTCTGCCATTGCAGAATCATCCTGTAGCTGATGTAAACATGGACAAAATCAGGGCATTGACTGTAAAAGTCAGTTCTTCAAAGGTTACAGCACAGTCACCAGGGTCAGGCCAGAGGATTTTCTTGTTAACTTGTATGTTTTAGTGTATAAGAAAATACATTTTTGCATTGACAGTATACTCCACCCTGTTGGAGTATCCTTCTACCTTTTAATTCTCCAAGTCTCTTCCCTGCTTTCAAGAAGGTCTTCACTCTAGAGGCATGAGTGGTGTACCCTTCCCGAGCACAGGAATGCTGAGATTATTCGCCACTACTTGTGATCAGTGGGGTTGATTCTGATTTATGATCTTGAAACAGCTACCGGTTTTGCATCCCTTGCAATTATTATTTTCAATTTTTATTCAAAGTTTGCCCAAACTGGGATTTTCTTGATCTATGGGGGCTCAATATTGCACTTGGCATTGTATTTACTTACTTAAGCCATCTGGAACAATAATTTTCCTTTTCACTATATTTGATTATTTGGGCACTGGAAATATTGCCACGCTGATCAAACAATTATCCACAGATGATACTTGTAATATGTGAGCAAAAATGAAATGTTTAAACAGCTGCTGCTTAGAATCTATTGATATACCCATTACTAAATTTAGGGTGCTGATGAAAGAAATGTTCAAACTGGTAATTGCTTCAATTTGTCTATGGGAGGTTTTGAAGCAAATTCTGGTACATGTATTTATGCATGTGATGTCTGCAGTTCTGCCTATGTTTTGGCTTGAAACATTATACTAATAACCAATATGCAGTTAGTTTTCTATATGGTGGCAGTTGCAGATAGGAGGAAATCTTCGATCCATCTAGCCATAATATTCCCTTGGTGCAGTTCTAATAATCCTGAATCCCATATGTTGACAAATAACATTCTGTACACATATGCTCATTGGTGACGGTACTCCAAGTTAGCTTCTTTGAAATCTTGGATTTTTGCATCTTTGTCGATGTTGATGTGTAAACCTTTAAGCAAACAATCTCCTTGAACCACATTTAAATGAGCTCTAACCACTGTAAAACCTTCTTACCTACAGTCTCCTGGGATCTTGTTAAACATACAGCAATAAGCATCTTCAAAATTGTTTACGCAGTGTTTTTCAGAGCTACTGCTGTAAACTCATGCATTCTATATTCCACATTATTTCAGATAGTGATTTGTCCGTGATCGTGAATAAGTATGGAAAAGTCAGCAAGTATAATAAATAAGTTAAGAACAGTCGAATACATGTTATTAATCAAAATTTATGAAAAGTAATTATGTAGTGTATTATGTATGGAAATCTACAGCTTTAAACTTGCAAAATAAAAGACAGATTATTATATGTGAAATAATTACTTTCAGCATATGTAGTTTGGCCTGTAAGCATAATTCAGAAGAGACTTGTTAATTTCTAAACCTCTTGGATTAGGCATGGCAGCCACTGGGCACCTGAGCTTTGCAAGTTGCTGCTGCCCCTACTCCTGGAGCCGGACCTCATGGGTGTAGTGGGCCAGAAAAAGTAAATTCCAATTGCTTTGAATTGCGCTGAATGAAGAAAAATAGTGTGTCAAGTAATATTGCACAACAAAACCCAATTAAAAGAAAGGATCAATTTTGGAAATAATCAAAATGATTCAGTGCATCAAACAACACATATGACACCACAAATAGCACACACTAAATAGAATTCATGAGGAATTTTCAGATGGTTTATGGCCACAGTTTAATGGCCCATGGGATTATTGAGTTGCAGCATTACTTTCATTGAAGCCAGAACCACAATTTAGCTTTTGTTGTTTTTTTTTTACAGCTGCAATAATAATCAAGTATAGATAATGTCTGCAAAAGAAAATTGTTTACTTGCTGTATTATTTAAATGTGGAACTGAAGCCAAACATTTGAAGCACTGTATTTCATGCAACGACTGATCATTTAGGGAAGTACTGCTGCTGGAGTCAGGAGACAAGTAATGTCACTTATGGTCAGTCATACTTTACCCATGATGTGTAATTCATTTGATTTCATGCAGAAAGTGCAGTAATAAGAAGGAAATGTTGCCAATCGCCCCCTTAAAAAAAAATACGTGTTGAGCTCTATGAATAATATGCTTTGGAACGTAAGTGTCATGAAACATTAGAAAAACAAATAACAAGTGAAGGTTAGGAATAGAGACGGTGAGATAAATGTGACAAATGACAGTGAATTACATAAGTAAGTCTCTCTGTCAACACTCTGACAGATAAAGGAGAACAAAAATGACAGGAAGGCTGAAACAGGTAAATAATTGGGGTGATAGAGCACACACAAATGATCAGTGAAGACAGAGATCGAATGTAAATACGTTTGGCGATATTCCCATTATATTATGGGCCAGAATTTGCTTTCAAAAAAAGGTGAAGGTAGTGGCGTTCATTGTTATTTCTACATAAATACTGCAGTCACGTATGGTGAGAGCAGATGCAGTTGACAGCGGAAATCCAAAAATTCCTATGTGAATGGCACCGCGCCACTGTTAGCTTTGCAAAAAACAGCATCTTGCTATCTGCTTCACCGTTAAAATGCATTGAATGGCATGAAATTCTTTACTTGCAGGATAGATAATTTGCCAAAGAAAGTTAAGTCTTGGCTTTCAAGTCCAAGTACCCATTTAACAGCATGATAAGTGTTAAGTATTGCCAAACAGCTTCTCTGATACTAAAAATTAATCAGTTTAAGTGTGGAGTCTTGATAGTCTCTCATACTATTTGGAATGTTTATGTTATGTGTCAGATAATTCATTCCTAGTGGTTTAGCGTCACATAATGTGTCGTGACATCAGCAAAATGTTTGTTCAGGGCAGCACGGTGGCGCAGTGGTTAGCACTGCTGCCTCATGGCGCCGAGGTCCCAGGTTCAATCCCGGTTCTGGGTCACTGTTCGTGTGGAGTTTTCACATTCTCCCCATGTGTTTGCATGAGTTTCGCCCTCACAACCCAAAGTTGTGCAGGGTAGGTGCAGTGGCCACGCTAAATTACCCTTAATTGGAAAAAAATGAATTGGGTACTCTTAAGTTTATTTTAAAAAAGCAAAGTGTTTGCACGGGCTTTGGACAGATCACCATCTTGTTTGTATTGAGCAACACTCTTAATAAATCTCTCATCGTGTTTTACAAGAATCCAGAGTGTGGCACCTCCATACCTTTTCTCTTTGCGGCAACAAAGAAAGATAACATTTATAAAATGCACTTTAAACCATTTGTTCCTTTTTGTCTCCCTTAATCCGCCTATTATTTTTGTCTCTTTATTTCTCTTTTCACATGCAAACATTTGACGTCTACTCTATTCTACTGGTCGCGCCTATGTCCCCAAACCCTTAATCTGATTATCTGAGAAGATTATCTCATTGGCTTTCTCCGCAAACGTCCTGTTTTCCTCCTGTGATATTGCCAGCTCACACCAGCTCACAAAAATCGAAATATACAAGGTAGACCCCAAGTCTACCTACAGTCAAGTCTGGACCTTTGATAAAGAGATGCCTGCTCCCAATATATAGCACTCAGATGCTTCCATGACCCATTACATTTAGGTTTATTTTCTTGAGGCACTCAAAATTGATTATATTGCAACAAATTAATAATTTGTAAAATGTTATTGTGGAAATAATTATTTATGATAATTGCCTGTCTGTGCATTGTTCTTCAATATTATTGATTGAGTTTCATTATAAAGGTTTTTTAATATATAGGTCAAAGATAGTGCCTGAATTGCCACTTATGCACAATATGAAATTAGACATCCAAACAACTTTTCTGATATTAAAACGTATCTAGCACAAATGTGGAGTGTTATGTTCTCAAGTATTACTTGGAAATTTTAAAAATGCACTTCAAAAATTATTTCCCTTTCTGTCTCTCTTTTGCTCTCTCTGAATCCACTTTTTTGTCTCTTTATTTCTCTTTCTACATAATTTGATATTGAGTGTAACGTTCTTGTCAGATGGTCCGATTTATAACAAGAACACTTGTAGCTAAAGTTTAAAACAATTTATTAACTTTAACTGTGGGTAAATTATATACAAAACAACAGATTAAAAACGGTAAAATGTTGTCAAGCAACCTCTATCTTCAACTTTCTCCAGCCAGTCTGAGGTCAGCTGACTTGAACATTTGCGTACTAGTGAGACGCCTAGTGATCAGTTGGCGAATTACAACACAGCCATGATATGACTACATTGCATTCATCCATTTGCTTCATCTACTGCTGCCCCCGCCCCTTAATTCCTTCCTGTGATTGTCATGATGTGGAGATGCCAACATTGGACTTGGGTGGGCACAGTAAGAAGTCTTACAACAGCAGGTTAAATTCCAACAGGTTTGTTTGGAATCACTAGTTTTCAGAGCCTGGCTCTTTCCTCAAGTGAGTGAAGTGGTAGGTTACACAAACACATATAGACAAAGCCAATGATGCAAGATACTTTGAATGCGAGTCGTTGCAAGCAATTAAGTATTTGCAGGTCCAGATGGTGCAACTGGAGAGAGGGATGATCACCATTTAAAGAAGTGTGAATTGTCTCAAGCTAGGACAGTTGGTAGGATTTTTCAAGCCCAGGCCAGATGATGGGGTGTTAATGTAGTGAGACATGAATCCAAGGACCCCAGACAGCACAGTGGTGCAGTGGTTATTGCTGCTGCTTCACAGCACCAAGGTCCCAGGTTTGATCCCAGCTCTGGGTCACTGTCCGTGTGGAATTTGCACTTCTTCCCGCGTTTGTGTGGGTTTCGCCCCCACAAACCAAAGATGTGCAGGGTAGGTGAATTGACCACACTAAATTGCCCCTTAATTGGAAAAAATATATTTATTTTTAAAAAAGAAAAAAATGAATCCAAGGTCCCGGTTGAGGCCGTACTCCGTACTCATGCGTGCAGAGCTTGGCTATCAGTTTCTGCGCGTCGATTCTGCAATGTCGTGTGTCCTGAAGGCCGCCTTGGAGAATGCTTACCTGTAGATCAGAGGCTGAATGCCCTTGACTGCTGAAATGTTCCCCGACTGGAAGGGAACATTCCTGCCTGGTGAGTGTATCTATCTATTGTATTAATCTGATTGTCTAAGAAGAACAGGAGCTTGTGCTGCAAACGTTTGGTTTTCCTTTTGTGACATGTTATTGTGAAAATAATTATTTCTGACATTTTCCTGCCTATGCACTATTCTATCAATATTATTTATTTCACTTCCTTATAAAATAAGGAATATTTTATAATATAATGCAAAATGAAAAAACAGACTATTTTTTCCCAAAATAGTCCAAGGATTCTGTGAAGTTCTATGGATGCACATTTTGAAATAAGACAGCTATTTCATTCTGCTTATGATGAAAGGACCTGAGGGCTCATATTTGCATTAGTTTTTTCATATTAAAGAACAACGAACAAAGAAAAGTAAAGCACAGTAACAGGCCCTTCAGCCCTCCAAGCCTGCGCCGACCATGCTGCCCGTCTAAACTAAAATCTTCTACTCTTCTGGGGTCCATATCCCTCTATTCCCATTCTATTCATGTATTTGTCAAGATGCCCCTTAAACGTCACTATCGTCCCTGCTTCCACCACCTCCTCCGGCAGCAAGTTCCAGGCACCCACTACCCTCTGTGTAAAAAAACTTGACTGGTACATCTCCTCTAAACCTTGCCCCTCGCACCTTAAACCTATGCACCTTAGTAATTGACCTCTCTACCCTGGGAAAAAGTTGCTGACTATCCATCCTGTCTATGCCCCTCATAATTTTGTAGTCCTCTATCAGGTCGCCCCTCAACCTCCGTCGTTCCAGTGAGAGCAAACCGAGTTGATTCAACCTCTCCTCATAGCTAATGACCTCCATACCAGGCAACATCCGGGTAAATCTCTTCTTTTTTCTCCCCCTGTTGAGGACATTAACTTTGCTGAGTATACATCTGTGAGTCCAAGTTCCCTCAACTATAGAGGAGCCAAATTTATAAAAATGTAATAACCTCTGCAAAACAGGAGCAATCTTCACATGATCATTCTTATGTGGTTAGTCATCAAATGAGAAATCATTATATGGCCAAATCTTCCAGGCATACTTCCAACCATAATTGGCAAACGTAATCATCCATCACCCAGTATACAAGCTTTAACCTGTTTAGATATATGCTATTAAAACACTTGCCTCAGGTTGATGCTTGTTTAACACCTTAAGATGCACCAGCCCCATGAAAGAAAAGACCACTTGAGAAATGTATCATCTCCTCCGTTCCCAAGTATATGCTGGCCTTTTTTACAGGTGTAGCGGCAATGTTACTGAATGAGCAATCCAGAGGTTCTGCTTTTGAGGATAAGGGTTCAAATCGAATTACAGCAGGTTGGTTCATTCAAATTCAATTTGTATACAGAATCCATAGAATCGCTACAGTGCAGAAAGAGGCCATTCGACCCATCAAGTCTGCACTCTGAAAGAGCACACCACCAAGGCCCACTCCCCCACAACCCCACCTAACCTGCACATCTTTGGACACCAGGGGACAATTTTAGCATGGTCAATCCACCTAACCTGCACATCTTTGGACACCAGGGGACAATTTTAGCATGGTCAATCCACCTAACCTGTGCATCTTTGGGCTATGGGAGGAAATTGGAGCACCTGCAGGAAACCAACTCATACACAGAGAGAACATGCAAACTCCACTAACCTGATGTGGCGGGGGATCTGTTGGAATTTTTAACACTAAAGAAGGTGTAGTTTGAGTTGAGGGGAAGGATGGAAGGGTTCTACAATTCATGGTCTATGTTCATTATGCACTTTCAAGAATTGGATGACATCGAACATTAGGGGGGTGGGGTGTTGGGCTGGGGGGGGGGGGGGTGGGGGTAGTCTGGACTGTGTATGTTGTTGATGACTGTATATGGGTGGATGGTGAATTCCTGATTCCTTTTCTTTGATGTGTGTATTTAAAATGTCGGGGGCTGTTTGGGGGTTGGTGGGTGGAGGGGATTGTTGACCAGGGGTTCGATCTAGTATTTATCATTGTTGATTGTTTGTTGGTGGGTTTAAATTTGGATGAAAATGTGAAAAAGGAGAATAAAAATATTATTTAAAAAAAGAAACACATCCAGCCCTGTTGCCCCTGCAAAGTCCTTCTGACTAACATCTGGAGGGGGGCTTGTGCCAAAATTTGGAGAGTTGTCCCAGAGACTATACAAGTACAGTCTGACGTAGTCGGACTCTCTGAATTAAACCTTAGAGGCAACACCCCAGACACCACTGTTACCATCCCTGCAAATGCCTTGTACCATTGGCAGGAGGCCACAGAATGTACTATGGCTGTGAGATTTTAATGTCTGTCACCAAGAATGCGCCAGTTTTTTCACTACTGAATGAACTAGCCAAGTCCTAAAGTACATAGTTCCTTGAGTGGGTCTGCAACAAGAGAGGGGACCAACAAGAGGGAAAAACCTACTTGGCCTCGTCCTTACCAATCTACCTGCCACAGATGCCTCTGTCCATGGCAGTGTTGGTCCCTCTGGAGACAAAGTCCTGTCTGTCCAATGAGGATACCCTCCATTGTAATTCGTGACTCTACCACCGTGTTAAATGGGATAGATTTCAAACAGATTTAGCTGGCCAAAACTGGGCATCCATGAGGTGCTGTGGACCAGCAGTAGTAACAGAATTATAAACAATCACAATTTTTACCTCATGGCACAACATATCCTCTACTCTAGATGAAGCTGGAGAATGTATCCTCTTCAATTAAGAGTATATGAGGGCTTGCCAGTGAGTGGCACGCTGACACAGTGGTTATCATTGCTGTTTCACAGCGCCAGGGACCAGTGTACAATTCTGGCTTCCGGTGACTGTCTGAGTGTAGTTTGCATGTTCGCCCTGTGTCTGAATGGATGTCCTGCAGGTGCTCCGAAAGACTAAAAATGAGGTGACAACTTGATGAAGCTGCAACACAAGACTACTCGCATGCTAAACAATGGAAGAAGTTTGTGATAGACAGAACTAAGTGATCCCACAATCAACAGATCAGATCTAAGCTCTGCAGTCCTGCACATCCAGCCAAGAATGGTCATGGGCAAGTAAAAAACTCACTGGATGAGGAGGCACACAAATATGAGAATCTCCAATAATGGGGGAGCCCAGCATACCAAGTCTGACATCAAAGGCCCCTGAGCAAAATTGGAGTAAATGAGCATCAGGGCGAAAATTCTTTGCTGGTTTGCATCATACCTAGAACAAAGCAAGGTGGTTGTGGTTGTTGGAGGTCAATCACCTCAGTTCCAGGACATATTTGCAGGATTTCTTCAGGGCAAGGGCCTAGGCCCAACCATCTTTTGCTGCTTCATCAATGACCTTCCTTTCATAATAAGGTCAGAAGTGAAGATGTTTGCTGATGATTGCACAATATTCAGCATCATTCATGACTCCTCAGATACTGAAGCAGTCCATGTCAAAATGCAACAAGACCTGGACAATTTCCAAGCTTGGGCTAACAAGTGGCAAGCAACATTTACACCACACAAGTACCAGACAATAAACATCTTGAAGAAGAGGGAAACTAACCATCTCCCCTTGACAATGAATGACATTGCCATTGCTGAATCTCTTACAGTCAACATCCTGGGTGTTACCATTGATCAGAAACTGAACTTAACCAGCTGTATAAATACTTTGGCTACAAGAGCAGGTCCAAGGCTAGAAATTGTGGAGATAGTGGGCGAAATTCTCCGGAAACGGCGCGATGTCCGCCGACTGGCGCCCAAAACGGCGCCAATCAGACGGGCATCGTGCCGCCCCAAAGGTGCGGAATGCTCCACATCTTTGGGGGCCGAGCCCCAACATTGAGGGGCTAGGCCGACACCGGAGGAATTTCCGCCCCGCCAGCTGGCAGAAACGGCCTTTGTTGCCCCGCCAGCTGGCGCGGAAATGACATCGACGGGCGGCGCATGCGCGGGAGCGTCAGCGGCTGCTGACAGTTTCCCACGCATGTGCAGTGGAGGGAGTCTCTTCCACCTCCGCCATGGTGGAGAGCGTGGCGGAGGCGGCACAGGCCCACCTGCGGATCGATGGGCCCCGATCGCGGGCCAGGCCACCGTGGGGGCACCCCCCGGGGTCAGATCGCCCCGCGCCCCCCCCAGGACCCCGGAGCCCGCCCACGCCGCCTTGTCCCGCCGGTAAGGTAGGTGATTTAATTTACGCCGGCGGGACAGGCAATTTATCGGCGGGACTTCGGCCCATCCGGGCCGGAGAATCGAGCAGGGGGGCCCACCAACCGGCGCGGCGCGATTCCCGCCCCCGCCGAATATCTGGTGCCGGAGACTTCGGCAACCGGCGGGGGCGGGATTTACGCCAGCCCCCGGCGATTCTCCGACCCAGCGGGGGGTCGGAGAATGTCGCCCAGTATCTCAGCTCCTGAATTCTCAAAGCCTGTCCACTGTTGTCACTCAACTTGTCTGGATGAGTGCAACTCCCAATAACACTCAAGAGGCTCAACACCATCCATGATAAAGCAGCAGTTTGATTGGCACCCCATCCACCCTCTTCAACATTCACTTCCTTCAACATTCACCTACAGTGGCAGCATCACATACCATCCACATGATGCTCTACAGCAAATCACTAAGATGCCTTAGACAGCACCTTCCAAACCTAAAACTTCCACCTCAACACAGCAGATGCATGGTAACACTACCACTTCCAAGTTCCCTTCCAAGCCACACAACATCCTGACTTGGAACTACACGCTGTTCCTTCACTGTCGCTGGGTGAAAGTCCTCGAACTCTCTTCAGAATAGCACTGCGTAAACACAGCATTTCAAGAAGACAGATCATCATCACCTTCTCGAGGGAAATTAGAGATCAGCAAGAAATGTTAGTCTAGCTAACGATGTCCACATTCCATGCATTTTTCTGCAAAAGGCTGGCAGTAACTTTTCTCTTTAGCACCGTCTGAATAGATAATCTCTTCGTGAATAAAGAATAGCTGATAAACTGACCCAGCCAGCTGCATAATTAGTACTAAGTTGTACAATCCCACTCAGGTTCAGCTTTAGCTCACTGAGGACATGAATAGCACAAACCTAGCTTGTAGGTCATTGTATACTACAGGCAACACCATGTAGTCTCCACTGCTACATTATAAAAATAGCAGTCAAGTACAAAAGACTACAAATTTTATTATACTTCAATGAAGCCATTACTTAATATTCTCTATATTCTTAGCTAGGAAAATTATGCAACACAGTGGAATTGACCTGACTCCAAATCTTAGTAATTACATTCCCCACACAGCATATGACCCTAGAAATACCTTGAGGCTTTTTCAGTTGAGTGAATGTGTAAAATATATAGCACTTCAAATGAGTGAGCACTGATCCAGCTCCAAAAGAGCAGGTATTCGTTTAATTCATGCTGTTAGCTAGAGATTCCTGCGTTGCATATTACCAGCTTTTCTTTTTTAATATATTTCGACAATCTTTCACAGCCAATGCCCCAATGTGATCAAAACTTTATCAAGAGCTTGGTGTCTCCCCGGAGCACATCTCTTCTTAACCCTCACTGGCAACTAGGATACTTCAGTGAGGCATCACAGAGATTGCACCAGCATGCTCAGCCTCATATTTTGAACTTCAACTGAGTCGTAAGCTTCAGATGGAGCACTGATTTCTCCTGTTACATTGACACTGCAAAAGCACTAAATGTAAAGAACAGAATACAACATGCTCAATTTTTCATTGCTTCGCAGTGGTGCATGGATCTTCTTTTACAATATTAGAGTCCTTTTGAGGCTTTCTTTCATTTCTGACCAACAGTTTTTTATTTGAAAGGAAAAAGAGCAGTTTCAGGGCAAATTAAAGTTCTCCATACACCATCAAAATGAACCAGATGTTGATGTCAGAGTAACATTGAGGCTAATGGCAACTTCTGGTGAGGGGAAAATTTTATGTTTAAACTAATATTTCCAGAAGTTGCTGTTTGAGATCTGTTGTGCTTCCTTTAGCTTTGAGTAAATGGTATTTTGCAGTTTGACTCACCATTTGAAATACATTGAGTGGTATAACGTGGCTTTATTTGTACATTAAATGTGAACTAACCTTGCCCAGAATGTTATGTATTGTTTGGTTCAGTCGAAGCACCTTCTTAACATCATGCTAAGTGTTGTTTTCTGCCAGTCAATCTTTCTGACACTGAAAATTAGTTATTTTAAGTGTGGAGTTCCTTTCCTGTTTTAATGAGTTTCCTCTCATCCTATGAATTGTTTCAGATAGTTGGTACATATTTTTTCCTTCAAATTATTGACTTACATTACTTACAAGACAACCTGGTAAGTACATGGACACAGTCCATTCCGTGTCTTATCTACATTGTCACTAACATCATTGTCTCATTAACACACCCATTAACCATTTCCATCTCCCCCAGTATAATCTCAAAACTGTTAAATTATTTTGTTAAAATATTTACAAAACGACTTACAGTCCCACCATTTCCTTCCAAGGTCATAACCTCACAGGATAAGCCTCCCTGATGTTTTCATGACTCTCCCTGACCTAATCTTGAGTAATATTGGTTGAGGGTTTTGGTCTATGCCTGTTCCTGGACTTGAGCAAAAATTCTGTGATGTTTGCAGCGGGGACTATTTTGTTCGTCTCATTGTGGTAATACTGGAATGATTGTCTTATTGCAGCTTCAAGTGGCATCGGGGCCTTAATATTTCTTCGCAGGACCCCAAGTGGTCCTTTTACAAGGTATGATCACGGCTGCTGGATTTGAACATTCCTTCTGGTGGTCTCTGATCCAGATGCTTTGACCAGGCAATAATGTGGGTAGTGCACTTGCTCTATGTTGCTCTACATTTATAACAGTTGGACTGTATCTCTTTGTGTGGTTGCTTGCTGGCACCTTAGTCGGTCATGGTGTTGTAGGTGATGGTCAGAGTTAGTGTTACAATGAAGGAAGTTGGTTTTTTGCCTTCTCCCCATCTGTAATTCATCTGGCGAAAAGCCATTCTGGATTTAATTACTCTGCAATTGAGTAAGGCAAGCCCTAGGTCGCATGGTTGCACAGTGGTTCGCACTGTGGCTTCACAGATCCAGGGACCCAGGTTTGATTCCCGGCTTGGGTCACTGTCTTTGCGGAGTCTGCACGTTCTCTCCATGTCTGCGTGGCTTTCCTCCGGGTGCTCTGGTTTTCCCCCACAAGTCCCGAAAGACATGCTTGCTAGGTGAATTGGACATTTTGAATTCTCCCTCAGTGTACCCGAACAGGCGCTGGAGTGTGGCGACTTGGGGATTTTCACAGTATCTTCATTGCAATGTTAATGTAAGCCTACCTGTGACACTAATAAATATTATTAATACTAGTTCTTTTTCACCAATACTTTGATGGTTTTTGTTTCTCTCTCTGCTTCTTCCCCATCTTATTTTTGGAGTTTCTTTGGAGATTCCATTCTTTGTGGCCTTGCTTTAGGCCCCCTGATTTCTGTGTTGGCTGTTTTCCAGCCTTCCCCTCTTCTCTCTCTAGCCATCCTTCCCCTCCCCTTCTGTTCCCTGTAGTCACGTTGACTCCCGTGTGCCCCATCTTCCCCTACTGTTGGCTTCAAACAGCACCTGGAACAATTTGATGAATGGACTCCATGCTTTGTGGAAACCATCTTCTGACCCTCAGAGAGTGAATTTGATCTTCTCCAGGTGGAGAAATTACGGCAGGTCTGCCAGCCAGTTTGTAGCTGAGGGTGGTGTCCTGGAGGAAGAGGAAGAATGAGTGGTGCGGACGATCAGGGGGCGGGGGGCGGTCTGGAGCCCAGGCCACCTACAGGGTCCACCCATTCCATCAGCCTCACCCTGGCCAGCACAGACCAGCCCACCCGTCACACACATCTGACATCTGACATCTGACAGAGCACCGAGGCAGGTTGTAACAGTGGTAACAGGTGTTTAAGGTGAACAAATATTTACAGATTTATGCCCTAGTCCCTATAACTAAACTGTGCCCTGCACCTATGCCAATTCAACTGGTGTCTAACGTTCTGGCCTTACAGGCCCTACGCTATGCCTAGGTGCTTCCCCAGATGGTACAGCAGGAGTGGAGGCAGCCAGCAGGGGTGGAGGTGGCCTGCTGTGATTCCTGCCCATTGGTGGACCGATGGCCCCCGGGTTACTTCATTGGATGGGGGTGAGCAGAGCTAACCCCTGTGGCTCCCCCGCCACCTGGTGCTGCCAGCCCTGGAGTCCCGCTCTGGTTTCAGCCAGGTTCCATACGCTTGCGGCCAAGGAGCACAGGGAGTGGACCATCATCACCTGGGATTGTGCCACATCAATCATTGACTGTGTCAGCACCTTCTAGGTGTGTGTCACATCAGCCAGTGACTGTGCCACCTCCCTCTAGGATTGCACCACCTCCCTCTCGGTCAGTACCTGGGCAATTCTGCCAATGGTCCCAGCCATGGCCTGCTGTAACTGGGCCATGATCAGGAGCGCCGCTGCGATGTCCAGGTGGCTCTGGCACATGGTTGCCTGTGAGACGGCAACCCTGTCCTGGGCCTCGGCCAGCACCTGCACAGAATGGCCCAGGATGTGGACATGCTGTCCATAGCCAAAACTGTTGCTCCCAATGCGTCCACCGCAGACGCCCCCATGCGGTGTTGGACTGGGTGGCACGCATTGTTGGCACTACCTCCTGCTGCTGCATGCGGTTGGACTCCTCCAACTGTACCTGCAGGTGCTGGATACTCGCCAACAACCATTCATGTAGTCTGTGGCTCCATCTCCACTATAGATAGGACTGTCTGTTCCAGAGGCCCGAGGCCTGTCTGGACTGCAGCTAGTTCTTGGGGTCGGCATGTCCTCGGACCCTCTTCCCCCTCGGGTGTTCTTACCTCTTCCTGTTATACCAGCATAGCTGTGTGGTGAGCACCAGAGAGTGTCCCAGGAGCCTCTTCATTAACATGCCCAACCGAGGTGTGTGTCTCTGGGATGGTGGAGGGTATTGGAGATAGCTGTGATCGAAAATCACTGTCATCCTCCAAACCAAGCTCCGGGGTCACCTGAGTCTCGGGTGGAGGACTGGTGTTGAGCTGCTATCCCCATCACTGCTCGGCTTATGTGAGGGCTCCGGCTGTGGCACTGGCTGGGGCGGTGAACATAGATTGACCTGCCCCATCACCAGCAGGTGCTGCAAGACACAAGTCAACATGCATGATTGGACCGCGGGCCAGGAGGGAGTGGGTTTGGTGGTGTAGGGTGAGGGTGGTGTGGGGGTGAGTATGATATGTGGTTGAGGGTGGTGTGGGGTGTAGAGGTTAGGGTGGTTTTGAGGTGAGGGTGGTGTTGGGGGGGTTTGACATGTCATGGGGAACCGCAACTAAGCGGTGTCTCACTTCCTCGCCTGTGGACGAGCTCCAACTTGGCAACCTACCTTTCTTCCGGGCCACCGACCACGTCCAGGGCCCTGTGCTCAGACATGTTGAGGGTGGTCCCCCTCCTGTCTTCTCCAGCTCCCGGTGGTTGTGCGCAGCCTTCTCCTGGGGGTGGAGTGGGAAAACAAATAACAACAGTGTTAGACAGTCTGCCTCATGTAGCCCAGGGGGTGGGCAGCCAGTGGCCTCAGTGGCCAAGGCACCTGACCATGGCGGCCAGTATGTGTACCGGCATGTGAGGCAGTGTGGGGGTTCGGCCGCTCTCCGGGTTGGTGGGGGTAGAGTTATGCGTGTGTGGGACAGAGGTTGATGCCAGCGGCACAATGCTGCCTACTCACCCTGGCTGTCCTGAGGAGGTTGTGTAGTTTTTTTTCTGCACTGCTGGCCGGTCCGAATGGTGTTGCTCACGGCGTTCACCACCTCCGTGAGCAACCTGTTCCCAGGCACAATGAACGGCGGCGGCTGTCAGCCTTCTTCTCGGGCCGGGTACAGGGTCATCCTACTCTCCTCCACAGCATCCAGGAGGGTCTCCAGCTTGGCATCTGCGAAATGTGGGGCTGCGCGGCTCACTGCCATCTTGTTGGCTGGGTTGGTATGTGTGGGGAATGTGGCTGCAGCTTGTCAGCCTCCTGAGTGTCAATCACAAAATGGGCGAATCCAGCACCGTTTCTAATTCTAATCGATTGTGTTCCACGTGGCGCCGGTGCTAGCCCCTCAACAGGAGCGGAATTGGTCCAGGTGTGGCGCCAGTTTTGCTGTCGTGAAAGTCCACACTTTCTGCATTAGCGTCAACAATTTGTCTCAGAAACGGAGAATCTCGCCAATGGCGTGTGGTAAAAGGTAAGATTTTAACTTGGTAATTTTATTTTACTTTTACATTTCTGTCTTTTATTTCTCGTAATCAAATCTCACTGTGACATTTTCTGCTTGTACTATGGGCAGTACACCACACAAATAATTTAAAAAGCCGAAATGTACAAAGGCAGATTGAATGGCAGATGCAGTTAATGCCCTGCAGCATTGAAATTTTACCCTAAATTTTGCAGACTCTCCGCCTCTCAAGAGTTGAGGCATGATATTGAATAATTTCATGACATGATAGGTTCCAATTCTGTAGAATGGGATCTCGTAGTTCCCATGGGAACACCTTTGTAATCTGCTTAAATATAAACATTGCAGACATCTACTGATCTGTTGGCAATGTTATCAGAGATTGTAAAATGGTACACCCAAGTGCATTGCTCTGACAGGTTTTTAATTGAGCAAATGCCTTCCTGACACACCTCTACTATAGTTCTTTCCCAATCTGCAGGCATTACAAAGTTCTCCCTGTTATATTCATCCCAGAGGTATTCAATAGAGGTCAGATCCCTGTCTAATTCACTTGAGGAGTAAGATTGCATGTCACAGTCTTATTTTTAAATTAACCAGCACTTGGAACATATTAAACAAAAAAAATCCCTTAATTCTGTGCAATACATTTTGGTCAGCCTTGCTGATTTACGAGTTGGAACTTATTGATCAGTAAGTACCATTGCATCTCAACAATTGGGCAGGTTTCTTCATCACGCCGCGGGATGCTCCATTTTGCCGGCTGGTCAATGGGGTTTCCCATTGTGGGGCAGCCCCACGCCATTGGGAAACCCCCGGGCTGCCGGCTAAACGGCGAATCCCGACGGCAGAGAATTCAGCTCGAAGTATCTGTGATCTGTTAATTTCCAGTGTCATTTTTAAGCTTCTTTTGCACTTTTCCATGCACTAGAAATTGTAGGATAGTTACAGACTGTGGATGTGTTTCAAATACTCGACTAAACTAAGTTTACTATAGGAGAAGATAGGAAGCAATTTAATGTTGATTAGAATAGGTCCTGTCTGATTCCTCTTCTATAATTAAGCACTGTGATATTCTGCTCAATTCCATCTAGCAGATTGCCCAAGCTGATAAGTTCAAACATTAGTTTCTACGATAATACTATCAGTCTACCTGACTATCTGACCGTAAAGGAGCTTTCCATTGATTTCACAATTTCACAAAGCTATGAACAGTTGCACTGATGGCTGGGATTTTCCATCCCCGCCCGCCACTGGAATTTTCTATCCCCGCCTGCCACTGGAATTTTCCAGTCCTGCCTAAGTTAGTGGACTTTTGGCAGGCCCACTGTACCTCCCTCAGTGAGTCTCGTCACAGCGGTTCTGGCCAATGTCATTTCAGGGGCTGTTGTTGACAGGAATAGACTAATTAGCCAACTCCACCATTCAATAAGATCATGGTTGTTTCTTTATCCTCAACACCACTTTCTTTCCCAAATTACCATAGCCCATGATAGCCCGCGATCAAAAATGTTATCTATGTTGGACATGAATATACTCATATACTCAGGGCACCACAGCCTTGTTACACTCTCGCTCGAATGAGACGAGGCCGGTGAATAGCAGGAAACGCGGAAAACGAGAAAATCGGCCAGAAACCAATGGTGAGAAACAAATTATCACCACTTAAGCCCTATTTCCAATCAATTAACGGGAGACACCCCATATCGAACTGCCTCCATGATTCAGGGCCTCCCCAGAAAGTGGTCATGCTGGCACCGATTTGTACTCCTTTCGAAAATTGTGAACCTGACAGATGGGCTGCTGTGGGGAGCTGAGGAGGTGAGCAGCCATCTTTGCTCACAGGCAATGAGCCCGGGGGCACTTGGCATGCTCGTCATGTGCTCGTGGGGCGGGTGGGATGCAACTGGGAGGTGTAGCACCGGTCGGAGGTGTTCGCCATGGGGGACTGAGGGGGTGTGGTGGGCTATGGGGCGGGTGTGAGCGTGTTCGCTATGCCAACCCCTGGACCTCGTGTTCCCGGACTGGAGGCAACCCTAAACTCTAGCCCTTGCCTGTCTGCCCCACCGACCACACACAACTCTCACTGACCACGGAGGCCTCTGGCAGAGCGGTTGAAGGCTATAGCGAACAGGGAATTGGCAATCACGGTTAAGTGAGCACTTCACACAGCCCAAGTGAATCCCTATGTGTTGGTGGGCCATGTAGCATGTGAGGCTCATTGCCTCGGATCCCAATCACACCATGATGCATGGACACTGTTTTTGAACCCTCCGGGAGTCAGTACCACAGGCACAGCAACCAACCTCCAAATGCCTAAGGGATGGGCCCCAGCCCCGGGCACATGTCTGTGGCTGGTGTATGCCAGCAGCGCGTATCGGGTGGGGGGCGGGGGGAGCATGTCTGGGGGGATGGGGGTTGCGATTGGTGGTCTGCCCACATCGCGGAACAAAGAGCCAGAGGCATCACACTGGTTGTCTTGAGAATAATTTAATGTTCCTGGCACAAGTGTACACCAGTGCCCTACTACCCCGATTGTGCCGCTCACTATCCCATCCTCCCTCTCGCGACCCCCTCAAATCCCCCACAATGCCCCCTCCCACACACCCCAAAACACGCTTCACTCCTTACTCCCCACCTACTCTCACCCCCCCCTACCAGTACCTCAGTGATCCTCGATGTGCTTGGCCTTCTTTGCTTTCCCGCTACGTCTAGGTGTAACCCAGGATGCACATCAGAGGTGGAGGCAGCCAGCTGCTTGCCACTTCCCGTTGTCTTCGATGCACCTGGCGGGTGTCCTCTGGGACCAGGGAGCACCGGCGCACCTGTCAGTGGCGCATGCACGGCTGTGCCTCCCTGTTCGGATCTGGCTGCAAGATGCGGCCTCATCAGATGGGTGGAACTCGGGGGAGCTGGTGGCCACCGTCACCAGTTCATAGAAGGGCCTGGGTTGCCACCCAGAGCCCCCTCCTCCTGGTCAGTGCCCACAAGGCCCTGAGACGGAGAGGAAGCTGCTTTGAGCCCTGGTTGCCCCTGCATCATCTGGCTATGCCAGCCCTGATATCTCCCCATTGTCTGCACCGTGGTGTCAACACCCTCAGCCAGTGATTAGCCAATGTCCTGCAGTGCCTCAGCAATCCCTACCTGTGACTGGGACAAGCTCCGCAGCGCCTCGGCCATTCCATCTGAGAGCATTACATGTCCCGCAGCACCAGATCAATGTCAGCCTGGGACTCGGTTATGTTCCCTTTCGAGTAAAGCATTCTGCTGAGGCCCGCAGCCATGGATGTCACCGAATGCCAAATGCCTTGGACGCCTCCACTAATGCTGCTGAAGTGGTGCAACAGGCTCTCCTCTGCGGTCACCACCCTAGCAGTGTTGGCATCGGTGACACGCATTGCCGGCGACATCTCCTGCGCTCATAGTCTCTAAGACTCATCAATTGGCTATAGACCTGCTGGTGTGTCGCTGACATCTCCCTCTGGATGTCGCGACTATGTGGTGCTCACCAGATTGTGCCCCAGAAGGCTGTCCACTAACGTTGCCCACCGACGTGCGTCTATCTACGCTGGTAGAGGGCGGAGATGACAGCTGTGGCACATGTACTGTGGCATCCTCGAAGCTCTACGCCGAGATGGTCGCATGGGAGGCAGGGGAGGGGGCCACCCCGGATGAGCTGTCGCCGATGGCTGGAGGACCTGTGGGGCAATGAACACATGGTCAGTATAAGGGATGGGTCAGTCTGTATGGCAATAACAACTTACATTTGGCAATTCATCTGGGTGGGGCAAGGTGGATCCTCACCTCTGTGGCATGCGCCGACCTCTGCATTAGTGACCGCTCTGTCCTCGGCCACCCCGTCACCTCCAGAGCCTGTACCTCGAATGTCGTCAGGATTCTTATGTCCGGCACCCCTCTGCCAGTCTGGACCCTCTCTGCTGAGGGTGGGGGGTGGGGGGGGGGGGGTTGGGCGGGCACTGGTCGCGTTAGGAGATGGGAAGGTTCCAAGTGGGGGGGGGGGGTCAACTCACCCATGCTGCCCAGTGGTAGGTCGTTGACCGTCTTGCAGCACTGAAGGTCAGTGCTCCTGGTTACGTTGCCCAAGCTTAGGGCCGCTGCCACTTCCTCCCAGGCAGCACTGACTACCTTGTGACTCAACCTCCATGACCGTCGGAGGAATAGGACATCCCTCCTGGCCTCGACTGCATCCAGGAGCCTCTGCAGCTCCGCGTCTCCAATCCTTAGGGCCGGTCGTCTCGGCGCCATGGCTGTGAGCTGAGTGGGATTGGTTGTGCAAGTGCAGTTTAAATGCTGCTGCCTTTGTTAGCGGGGGGGGGGGCTGGCGGGCACGGTTCCAGCGGTTCGGCTGCCAAGCGCCGGGAAGCTCACGGCATTTCCCACTCGCTATCACATCAAAAAATCTTTCTGGAGAATTGCCCTCTAAGTATCTAAGCATTGGGGGATAGAGAATTCCAAAGATTCCCAAACCCTGAGTGAAGAAATTCCTCCTGGTTAAATGAGTCTCTTTTCATGAGATTATTAAGAATGAATGAATTGAGTTGAACAGGAAAACAGAAAGTTGCAGCAATTTACAAAAGAATAAGTTCAGTCACGTGCTGTGAGGTTTACTTATCCTGCAAACCACAAATTATACAATCATGTGGCTTTTGCTCTTGGCATAAAGGGACAGTGTTCCCCATTTCCCTCACAGATAAACTCCCTCTAATTTTTGCGGTGTTCGTCAGTGGAGATTTCCTCTAATCGGGTGACTTTCCATCTTCCTGTGCACCCCAGGGGATCTGTGGCATCTGCGAGCAGGGCAAATAGCAGGGAGGCCTTTCATTCTGATTGAAGAATACTCACTGAGACCAAACTGTGAAATACAAAACAGGAAAAATAAATTACATTTAAATGATGAACAGGAAGAGAAAGATCGATGGGATACGGAAAGTGAAATAAAATATGTTATTTATTATTTTTATAGACGGGAAAATGAAAAAAAATCCAACTATCATTTTCTTATGAGGAATTGAAATGTCACAATTTTTTCAGGCCCAGACTGAATGTTCATCAGTAATGATCAATTATCACAGTGTTAGAATGCATTTACTTCTGAATGCTCCAAACCAAACTTTTTGAATCATTTTAATATGGTACATGGGGGCCAGTGCAGTAAGTTCACACCTCAATAATTACAATCCCATTTTGATTAATGAGGATGGCAACAGCCTACGTAACCTGTGGAGGAGTCGGGTATCTCTGACAGCAACTTCTGTGCATACTCCAAAAATTGAATTCATTTTTCCCCTACATAATTACGAGTGCTGATAACATCATCAATATTCTTGTCACAATTTCTGGACAATAATTTTGGATATACGAATCAGGAGTAGGCCATCTGGCCCCGCAAGATTGCTTTGCCGTTCAATAAAATCATGGCTGGTCTGACTGTAACCTTGGGTGCGATTTAGCGGACTCAAGTAAAAGCCTGCTGAATGGCATGTTCAGCGGGGTGTTTCTCGGCGCCTGCAGCTGGTTTTTTCTGGCCTCGGCCCATTGAGTCCACTCTTTAAGTAATTTCCTGACTGAGCGAGCCAGAGCAGAAAGGCAACTCATGGATTGGGGCATTATTTCTCAAGACAGCCCTGAGATTTTGACACCCCTCTGTGTGCCTACTGCAGCCGCAGGACCCCCCAACTTGCCTCTTCCAGTGACCTCAAGCCCCCCACCCCCCCATCTCATCCCATCCCCCAGGCCTAACCCCTAGCATGGGCAACCTGGCACCTGGTACCTTAGCACTGACAGCCTGGCACCCTGGTAGTGCCCTTGCCAGTCTGGCAGTGCCACATGGCCAACCTGGCAGTGCCAAGGCAGCTCTGCCAGGGTGCCCAGGAGACAGTTGCAAGTTGCCAGGCTGGCAGTGCCAAGGTGTTCAGCTGCCAGGGGAAGTGCCAGAGTACCACCGTGCTTTGTGTCTGACCACATGGGGGCCTCAACTCCCCAGCAAGATGCCGAGGTGCCATTACGACTGGTTCACGACTTTGTGAGCCAGTACTAAACGGTGCCCAGTTGAGGCCTCACTGGCGAGGCCAGTTAATCCTGGACCCTGGGTGAAGTTGGCGAAAGCATATTTAAATGAGCTTCATGGCTTATTTAAATATGCATGCCTGAATCTTGCCCAGCGAGAGTGAGGAGAAAATTTGAGCATCATGAATCTCGATCCAGGCTTCTCACGAGATTCAACGGTCTCATCCTGACACCAAGTCATGCACAATGAGGCCGCTGAATTGCGCCCCTCAATTCTGCATTCCCATTTACCTTTCACTCTTTGCTTTTCAAGGATCTATCTCACTCTGCCTTCAAAATATTCAAGGTTCTTCTTGTACTGCCTTTTGAGGAAGGGAGTTCCAAAGCTTCACAAACCTCTTGAGTGAAAAAAATTCTCCTCATCTTTGTCTTAAATGGGTTGCCCCTTATTTTTAGACAATAACGCCTGGTTCTAGATTCTCCCACAACAGGAAACATCCTTTCCACATCCATCCTGTCAAGACCCTTCAGGATCTTATATGTTTTAATCAATGTGGAACAGTGGTTTGCACTACTATTTCACAGCTCCAGGGAAATGGGTTTAATTCCGACCTTGGGTGACTGTGTAGAGTTTGCACATTCTCCCCATGTCTGCATGGAATTTCCTTCAGGTGCTCCAGTTCCTCCCGCATTCCAAAGATGTGCATGTTGCGTGAGTTGGTCATGATTGACGTTCAGGGTTATGGGGATAATGAGAGGGAGTGGGCCAAGGTAGAGTGCTCTTTTTGGAGGGTCAGTGCTGACTCGATAGGCCGAATGGCCTCCATCTGCTCAGTAGGGATTCTATGAAAGTTATCTCTTACTCTTCTAAACTTTGGCTAATACAAGCCGAGCCTGTCCAACCTTGTCTCATAAGAAAACCTGCCCAATCCAGGCATTAGTCTGTTACATCTTCTCTGAACTGATTCCAATGCATTTACATCCTTCCTTAAATAAGGAGACCAATCCATTGCCACAGATGAGTTTTCACCAATGCCCTGTCTAACTGAAGCGTAACCTCCCTATTTTTGTATTCAACCCCCCTCATGATAAATGGTAGCATTCTATTAGATTTACTAATTCTTGCTGAATCTGCATACTAAACTTTGGCAATTCATGCATGAGGATACCTAGATCTCTCTGCATCTCAGACCTCTTGAATGTCTCACCACTTAGATGATATGCTTCTGTTTTATTTTTCTGCAAAATGTTCAATTTCACATTTTCCCACACAATACTCCATTTGCCAGACTCCATTTACAAACTCATTTATTTGTGTCCCTTTGGAGTCTCATTATGTCCTCTTCACAGCTTCCCTTCCAAGTTATTTTTGTATTATCAGCAAATTTAGCAACCATACTTTTAGTCCCTTCATCCCCGTCATTCATATAAAATGTAAAATGTTGACGCCCCAGCTCTGATCCATGTGGCGCACCACATGTTACATTTTGCCAACCAGGAAATGACCCATTTATGCCGACACTGTTTCCTGTTAGTTGGACAATCTTATCTCCTTGCCAATATGTTATCAAATGCCTTCTGGAAATCTAAGTGCAATACATCCACTGGTTCTCCTTTATCCACAGCACACGTTACTGTTTCAAACAACACCAATAAATTGGTTAAACATGATTTCCCTCTCACAACACTATGTTCACTCTGCCTGATTACCTTGAATTTTTCCAAGTGCCCTGCGATGACATCTTTAATAATAGCTTCCAAAACTTTTCATATGGCAGCTGTTAAGGTCACTGGCATGTCGTTTTATGCTTTCTGTCTCTCCTTTTTTAAATAAAGAAGTTACATTTTCTATTTTCTGATTGAATGGAATCATCCCAAAATCTGGGGAATTTTGGAGAATTAAAACCAACACATCAGCTATCTCACTCGCCACTTCTAAGCCACTTGAAAGAAGTCCATCAGGACATGGGGACTTGTCAACCTGCAGCTCAAACAGTTTGCTCAGTACCACTTCTTTGGTAATTATAATTTTCTTGAGTTGCTCCCTCCTTCCATTTCCCGATTTACAGCTACTTCTGGGAGTTTACTTATATCCTGTGTAGTCAAGACTAATGCAAAATACCTGTTCAATACGTCTGCTATCTTCTTGATTCCATTATTAATGCAACAAGCCCATTTTCTATCGAGCCAACACTCACCTTGTCAGTTCTTTTAATGTTTTTGTGTCTGCCACCTTACTATCTGTTTTTATGTTTCTAACTTGCTTTCTCTCATACTCTCATTATTAATCTTTCGCTCATTTTGGGGGGTTTGTATATTCTGTCCAACTTTCTGATCTGTGACTGATCTTTGCACAATTATATTTATTTCCAGTAAGATTGATGCTGCCTGTACCTTTTTAAGTCAACCACAGATGGGGGTTCCTTCCTTTGGAATTTTTGTGTATTTATTCTGAATTATCTCCTTTAAATGTCTGCCACTGTATCTCCACTGTCCTGTTCCTTAAACTGATTGCCAGTTCACTTTAGCTTCTTCTGCTTTTGTGCCAACATAATTGCCCTTATTTAAGTTTAAATACTAGCTTTGGAGCCACTCTTCTCTCCTTCAAACTGAATGGAATATTCAATCCTATTATGATCGTTGATACCTAGGGGTGCCTTTCCATGCGGTCATTAATTAATCCTATCTTGTTGCAAAATACCAGACCTAAGATTTCTCTCTGTTTAGCTTGAGAACTTCTGTTCCAAGTGTTGCCTTTCTTTACCTACTGTAAATATGGCAGTCAGTGAGGTTGCCTTCCTTCCTTTGGATATCAATATTCTAATGCTCAGAGTCGCCAGGTATCAAATGATACCACCACAAGGTTCAACCGGCTATCGATCAAAGAGCCAAAAACCAGTTAGTTAGTTCAAGGTCAAGGGTACTTTATTTACATACACAATTAATCATGCAACAAAAATGCTACTAGTTAAACTATACCTATCGACTAAGACAACCTGTACTTAACTTCAGGCACCCGGCTTAGGTCAGAGGAACAGTGGCCGTTGTTCGATTCTGGATCTATCGAGTCTGTAGAATTAACTACTGCTCAGCTAGGCTCATTCATCTGGTCGCGGGCGTTGAACTTGGACTTGCTTCTGGTGGTACTGCGATTGGAGATGGACGTTGCCGGAGCGTCAGGTCCAAAAGAGGACAAACACATGGTGGACTCTCTTCTTATGCTTGGGGGATTTTGTGCTCTTTTGGGCGGTCCTTCAGTTTGGACCCCACTAATTGGGTGACCCCTGATCACGATGTTCGATTCGAACCAATAAATGGACGGGTGCCTTGATGACTGGGCGCGTTGCAAGCAGTCATTGACCCTGTTGTTTACACTTCCCTAGTACAGGGAGTGGCGCCAAAATGTCTGGGACTGTACCAATCGCTCAAGTACCAGTCCTTTGTGTGGCGGAGATGGGTCATCAAATGCTAATCGGTTGGGGTTTCGATACCGTCTGGATTCCTCACTCGCCAATATACATTTCAGGCTCTGAGCCTGCCTGAATCTCGCATTGTCCATTTTACCCGCTTTGCTTTGCGGCCTTCTCTGTTCCTGGTTGTAAGTGGTCATCCCAGATGGCTACACAAGAAAATATCCTGAAAATATTCCATGAACTCCTCATCTAGATTAATTTTGCTCACCTGACATGTAGATTAAAATCCCCCATGATTATCTCATAAACTTTCTAAAAAGCTTGCATTATCCCTTATTTTATTTCCTGTCCTACCATGCAGTTACTGTACACTCACACAAGTGACTTCTTGCCTTTATCATTTCTCATCTCCATCCAATCTGTTTCAACATCTGAGGAGGCAGTGATAATGGTGTTGGAGCTAGACTGATAATTCAGAGACCCAGGATAATGTTCTGGGAACTCGGTTTGAATTCAATTAAAATATCTGGAATGTAAAGTCCAATGATAACCATGAAACCATTGTAGATTGTTATAAAAACCCATCTGACCTCACTAATATCCTTCAGGAAGGAAATCTGCCATCCTTACCTGGCCTGGCCTATAGGTGAGTCCAGATGCACAGCAATGTGATTGACCCTTAAATGCCCTCTGAAATTGCCTAGCAAGCCACTCAGTTGCAGCAAACCGCTACAAAGTCGCCAAAAAGGAATGAAATCCAGCATTGATCTAGACATTGGAAACGACAATGGCAAACCCAACCTTGTAGACCCTGCAAAGTCTTCCTTACTAACATCTGGCATTTATGCCAAAGTTGGGAGAACTGTCTCACAGACTAGCCTCGCAACAGGCTGACATAATAATTCTCACAAAATCATAATTTTCAGAAAATGTCTCAGATACCAGGATCATCCAATGGCAGTAAGTCACCTCTTGACTCCCCAAAGCCTGATCACCACCTACAAGGCAGAAGTCAGAAGTGTGATGTAATACTCACCACTTGCTGGGATGAGTGCAGTTCCAACAACACTCCAGAAGCCTGACACTATCGAGGACAAAGAAGCCCGCTTGATTGACACCTCTCCCACAAATATTCACTCCCTCCACCACTGATGCACAGTGGCAGCAGTGTGAACCATCTACAAGTTGCACTGCCGAACTCAACAAGATTCGCTATATAACACCTTTCAAACCCACAACCACTGTCATCTAGAAGGACAAGGGCAGCAAATGCATGGAATGGCACCACTTGAAAATTCTCCTCCAAATCATTCACTGTCCTGACCTGGAAATATATTGGCATTCCTTCATTGTCGCTGGCTCAAAATCCTGGAACTCCTCCCTAACAACACTGCGGATGTACCTCCACCACAATGATCGCACTGGTTCAAGAAGGCAGCCCATCACCACCTTCGCAAGGTAATTAGGGATGGGAAATTAATGTCCTTGAATGAATATGTAAAAATCACATCCTGATGCCTGAACTTGAGCCACCCCTCTTTGTTGGGCAATACGATCATTCATCAACAGAACCACTCCTCACCTTTTCCGTGCTTACCCTTCTTCCTAAATGTCATGTATCCTTCAACATTCAGGTCCCAATCTATATCATCATGCAGCCATGTCCCTATAAATGGATATCAGATTATTGATTTCTAAAACTGTTTAGTTTTGAATGTGAAACCAAAGAGAAAATGCTGGAAAATCTAAGCAGGTCTGGCAGCATCTGTAAGGAGAGAAAAGAGCTAACGTTTCGAGTCCAGGTGACCCTTTGTCTAAGCCGTTTTGAATGTTATGTGTGTTCAGATACAGAGCCTTTAATTTTGTCCTTTTTATTATTTTTGTAACTTCTAACCTTGTCTGCTGATTTACTGTTAGGTTTGTACACTCTATCTCTTCCTGTCACGTCTGTTATTTCTCATATTATTACCTTTCTCTCTGGGCTTGTTTCTACTCTTTGATTGACCACAGCTTCCCAAATTTGTTCCCTTCGCCCCGCTATTCAGTTTAAAATCCTGTCGACTTCCCTAGTTATCTGGCATCCAGGTGCAGACCATTCCAATGTTACAGTCCCCATTTTTCCCAGTACTGGTGCCAGTGCTCCAGGAATTGGAACCCACTTCTCCCACACCAGTCTTTGAACCACACATTCATTTCTCTTTTCTTATTTACTCAGCGCCAATTTGCACAGGGCTCATGTTGTAATGCAGAGATTCTTATCTTTGAGATTATTCTTAATTTGGATCCTAACTATTCATACTGACTATGCAGAACCTCCTCCTTTGTTCTGTGTATATCATTGGTACATATATAGATCACAACAACTGGATCCTCCCCCTCCCACAGCAAGTTCCTCTCTTGCTCTGAGCAGATGTCCTGCCTGGCACAAGGCAGGCAATACAGTCTTCTGGACTCTTGCTCTTTGCTGCAGAGAACAGTGTGAATCTTTCTACCTATACTCTTCCCTACAACCACAACATTCCTTTTTGCTTCCTCCATTTTAATGGCTTCCTGTACCATGGTCAGTTTGTTCATTCAACCCTGCATCCACCACTGTCATCCAAACAAGCTGAAAGAACCTCAAACCTGTTGCAGTGGCTGAGGCTCCTGCACTTCTGCCCCCTGCATCCTCCTAGCTGCCACAGTGGCAGTCACACCCTCCTGTTCTTGACCACTAAGAAAATCAAAAGACCCTATCCTAAGAGATGTGACTGCCTCCTGGTAAAAAGTATCCAGGTGTCTTTCCCTCTCACTGATGCCTCACAGTGACTGTAGCTCAGCCTTCAGGTCAGTGACTCCAAGGCGAAGCTCCCCATGACGCAAACTCTTCCTGCAGATGTATTTGCCCTGGATCACAATCACATCCAGGAGCATCAACAGCTCATGTGGCGATCGAAAAAGTATCTCACCCTGCCAGTTCAGTTGCTTTGAGAGCCTCATCCATGACCTTGTTAACTTCGATTTGACTATTCCAATGCTCTCCTGATCGGTCTTGCACCTTTCACTGTCCATAAACTTAAACTCATCCATAACACCATTGTCTTTATGCTACCTCTTACTGAGTTCCTTTCTTTCATCATTTCACTGTTTGCTGCCTGACAACACGTTGATATTAAAATTTTCATTCCTTTATTCAAACCCCAGTTTGGCCTCATCCATCCCTATTTTGGCGACCTCCTTCAGTCCCCTGAGATCTGTGTGCTCCTCCAAGTCTTCAATCCCCTGATTTTCATTGCCCCATTATTGGCAGTCTTGCCTTCAGCTGTCTAGCCTCAGCTTTGAAATTCTCTCTCACTCGCTCACTCATTCACACTCACTCGCTCACTCATTCACACTCACTCGCTCATTCACACTCACTCACTCACTCACTCATACTTTAAAATACACCTTCTGTCTATCATTGAAGTAACTGATATGCCAGCTGGTAGATAGATTTTATACCTCTACATTCCTCTTCCATTTGAATCAATAATATATCCTGGTTTATTCATGCTTGCTGTTCTGGTCTCACAAAATACCGCTGTTGAATGTAATACCTTGACTAGTCTAAGGAATCCTGAGCCAACTTTCCTCTGCTTGTAATCTTGTAAATCCAATATTAGAGATGCTAAATGCATTTCATTTAAGATCTGTTAGATGCTATTTTACTAACACACAAGCAGCTGTTCCATCTGATCCCTGCCAACATTATCTCTTTAAATTACGTGAGTCTTCCTTTATTATTCTGCTGCTTCCTAATGTCATAGCTTCCAAAAAATAAGTTGACTTTTTACACTTGTATGTCTTTTCCAAATCTAATATTGATGATATTAGTAGATAATCTTCCTCTCTAACTCAATTTTTCCACCCTTTATTATTTATTTTAAATGTTTTCACTACCAAGTGACCTGAACACACACGAGTCCAAAAAAATCTCTTTCCGATGATGTCCAGCTGAATGTCCTCAAGCAGTATGCTTCAATACTTAACCATATCATATGATGTCTTGAATCTTGTACCTCCTACAATCCATCTTCTCCCCATTCTGTTTCTTCTTACCAATGAGCTGCTGTACTTACTACCCAAATTTATTCATAATTTTGCTGATGGTTCAACTCTAGAATTACAATTTTCCTTAAAGTGATCTAATCTGAGTAAACACAACCTCTGTTGCCATTAGTGGATGCTGTCCATCTACATTTTAACCTCCATACCCTTTAGTGCAATCATTTCTTCATTGTATCTTCTTCATTTCTCTCCCAGGTATAGTCAATGACGAGCACTTCTTGTATTTGAATGTCAGCACTCCTTATCAATGCATTTTGCTTCACATCAGATTAAACTGGTAGATCTCTTTCTTTGCTAACTGTATGAAATTGAAGTCCATCCAAGAATAGAATATTGCTTTCACAATGGAAAAGTCACATGATGGAAGAAAAATATTATCATCTGATCATCAATTCCTCTCTCACCTTTTAACTTGCATAGCCTTGTGATGACTTGAAATTCTTTATGTCTTTCTTATACATATAATTACAGTCCTGGAATATATCTTTCATCTTCCTTTTAAGTTGTGATTCAGCAGCCTACTTTTCTCCTTATATTTCACTGTGCTAACACTAAGATTATTCACACAACCTCGAGCTCCAACTCAATTGTTTCCAGACATCTCCAATGCTGCCATTGAAGTTTTTACCATCAGAATCTTTTAAAATCCAAACATAACTTTACTTTATCACTATTTCATCATTTACTTTGCCTTCTCCTTTACACTTTTAAAAGTTGGTGATGTCATGAATTACAAATTTCTCACTTTGATATATTTATGCATGAACAACATGCAGTAGTGTATACAATGAAAAGTTAGTAGAACCTTGATAGATGGAAACCATAAGAAGGGCTTGAGCAGAAAAAACAAAGCTGACACTCCACTATGGTACTGAAGGAATGCTTCACTGTCAGTGGTGCCATTTTTCGTATGAGATGTTAAACTGAGGCCCATTCTGCCTGTTAAGAACACTCAGTATCCTTTTTTAAAATAAATTTAAAGTACCCAATTCATTTTTTCCAATTAAGGGGCAATTTAGTGTGGCCAATCCACCTAGCCTGTACATCTTTGGGTTGTGGGGGCGAAACCCACGCAAACACGGGGAGAATACGCAAACTCCACAGAGGCAGTGACCCAGAGCCGGGATCGAACCTGGGACCTTAGCGCCGTGAGGCTGCAGGGCTAACCCACTGTGCCACCGTGCTGCCCTTAACACTCAGTATCCTGGCCAATAGTAAAAATAGATTATCTGTGAGCACTGCACAACCCAAGTGGATTCCCATAAGTGGGCAGACCATGTAGCATGTGGGAATCATTGCTTTGCATCCCAATCACACCTTGATGCTTGGACACTGTGCCTAAACACTGCAGAAGGCAAGATCCACGCACATTGCAGCCAACATCCTAACACCCAGGGGATGGGACAAGGCTCCGGGCACGTGTCCACGGCCAGAGGGTGGGCGAGTGCCATGGGGAGGAGTGTTCGGGGTCCGGGGTCTGGGGTCTGGTGAGGCCGGGATTACGAGGGCTGGGCGTTCCGTGTTGGGGGGGGGGGGATTAATGGGTGAATAAAGGATCCCCAGGTAGGAGCCACTGCTGTTTGTCAGTCTAACGCACTCTCCTAATTCCTTACAGATATTGAATGCTATGGCAGGTATTTTGGACCCAGCAGAAATTGCCTAGTGGTGCTGCTGCTCCCGGGCTGCCAGACGTCGGAGATGGCGGCGGCAGCAGCAGCGTCAGCAGATGCTCGAGGTGTTGGCCCACACCCTGAGGACCCGGCCGCCATCAGGCCAGGGAGGGACCCAGAGGCGGAGTCACAAGATGGGCGTACAAGCATTGCTGGTCATTCGAACAGATGACTGAAAGCACGTGCCGCAGGAGGCTCTGTCTCAGCAATGAGACAGTACGGCACCTGTGCCATGTCCTTGTGGACTTGGCACCATGTGGAGAAGGAGGAAACCTGCTCTCTGTGGCCATCAAGGTCACCGCAGCTCTGAGGACCTGGCTAATGACGCCAGTACGGAGGCCAGAGACCGGTGCAATGAGGCCCATGTGGTCACTGGGCTGTGATTGGTGCATCAGATTCCTCAAGATATGGCTCTGATGCCTCGATCGCTCTGGTGGTGCACTCCAGTACAACACCTGGAAAGTCGCCCTCTTTGTGGTGATCTGCTGTGCCCTCCACAACCTCGCACAGCAGCGGGGCTATGAGATTTGGGTTGCTGATGAGGAACATGTGTCCACCTCCGAGGAGGAGAGGGATGAGGGTGATGAGATGGCGCCAGAAAAGCAGGGGCTGGAGGATGAGCCTCGGGAGGAACAAGATGATCAGCCGGATGCTGCAGGACAGGCAGTAGCAACAAGGGTCCGGCAAGCCTGGAGGGCCAGGGAGGCCCTCATATTCACCCAATTCACATAGGATGTGGCCTGGTCCATCGCCGATACCTTTCTCACCCCCATCTCCCACCCCCCCAAGGTTTGTGCCACATCACTCCAGGGTGCTGTGTCGCCACCGTCAGCGGGTCACTGTCGAGGACAGGGAGTGATGATAATCCTCAGATAGCTGAGTGCCGGTGCTCCTCAATCTATGCCAGAGACTGACCTCTGCCTGTCTGCTGAGGGCTTGCTCACACCGAACAATTGCACGCAGTATGCCCGGGGAGGGAGAGATGTCTGGATAGATGGGCCAAGAGTTCGGAGGTCAGTCCGTATTGCAGAAAAAAGTGACAGATGCACCATACTGGTTGTGGTCAAGGGTGTTTAATATATTTTGCAATTCCCTACTCTCCCGATGGTGCATCAACGTTTGTCCCCAGGATGTACATTGGAGGTGAAGTCAGCCAACTGCTTTACCTCGTCCCGTGGCCTTCAATGCCCCTGCCGGTCATCACTGGGGGCTCTGGAGGCAGAGAGCCCTGGCACACATGTCGGCAGCAATGCACAGCCGTGCCACCCTGTACCAGGAGCTGACTGTGAGAAGCAGCCTCATCTGAGGGGTGGAACTCGGGGGAGATGATGGCTACTGTCATCACTCAATGGGATGGGTCTGGGTTGGCACCCAGTGCCCCCTCCGGACCGGTGCCCATTGGGCCCCGAGGTTCACCTTGGGATGAAGGGACAGCTGGTTTGAGCCCCGACTGACCCTGCATCATCTGGCTTTGCCAGCCTTGTTTGCCCCCTGATGCCTGCGCCATGATGTCAACCCCTTTGGCGATGCTCCTCAGTGATTGGGCCATGCTCTGCAGCGCCTCAGCAATGCCCACCTGCAACTGGAACAAGCTCCGTAGTGCCTCGGCCAATCCATCTGAGAGAGGGACATGTCCCTCAACACTTATCAAAGTCAGCCTAGTACTGGGTCACATCCCCTAGCAAGTCGAACATTCTGCCGAGCCCCTCAGCCATGGCCATCATCGACTGCGCGACGCCTTGGACATCTTCACTAATGCTGCCGATGTCTTGCACCAGGCTCTCCACTGCGGGCGACACCCAAGTAGTGTTGGCCAAGGTGCCGGCGACATCTCCTGTGCCCGTAGCACCTGTGACTCCTCCAATCATTTATGGATCTGCTGGAGTGTCACTAACATTTCCCTCTGAATGCCCTAACGTTTCCATCATCTCCGGGAATACCTCTTCCATAGGCTCAGCATCAGGCTGGGACACAGCTGGGTCCTGCGATCCAGCAGACCTCCCGAATGTTGGCCCGCCTGTGGGTTCCTGTCTGCAGCTGATGTGTATCAGCAGCTGTGTGGTGTTCACCAGATTGTGCCCCAGAGGTCTGACCACTGATGTTTCCCAGGTGGTTTCCTGGGAGGCTGGAGAGGGTGCCGCCCGGGATAAGCCAGTGCTGTCAGCTGGAGAACCTGTGGGAGAGTGAACATGTGGTCAGTGGGAGGGATGGGTCAGTCAGCTTGGCAATAACAACTCACGTTTGACAGGTCCTCCAGGTTGTGCCCAGTGGATCCTCACCTCTATGGCTTCCGCCAACTTCTGAGTGGGTGACCGCCCTGTCCTCGGCCACCCCAATCACCTTCAGGACCCGCTCGTCGAAGGAGCTGTGTATTCTTAAGTTTGGCACCCTTCCGCCCGGCTGGGCCCTCTCCCAACGATGCTGGAAGAGCTTTTTCTGAGGAAACACAGAGAGGGCATCAATAGCCACACGCGTGTTTCACAGTGATGGGATGGGGGGGGTTGAAGGAAGGGTTAGGGAGGGTTGGGGTCGCATGGAGAGTTGGGGGGTGGATGCTCCCGTGAGGGCAGTAAGGTCTCCGGTGGGGTGGGAGGGTGCATTAGTATCAACTCACTCATGCTGCCCAATGTAGGTCATGGACATTTTTCTAGTACTGGTGGCTTTTCTGGTACTGGAGGCCAGTCCTCCTAGTCATACTCCCGGAGCTTACAGCTGCCACCACTTCATCCCAGGCAGCGCTGACTGCGCTGTGGCTCACCCTCCGGGACCCTCTGGGGAACAAGACATCTCTCCTGGCCTATATTACATCTAGGAGCCTCCCCACGTCCGCATCATCGAACCTTGGAGCCGGTCTCTTCGGCGCCATTGTTGAGAGCTGATTGGAGTTGGCTGAGCATGTGCTGCTTAAGTGCTGCTCTACCTTGTTAGCGGAGGGTTGGCAAGCGCGGTCCTGGCAAATCGGCCGCTGAACCTTAATTTATGGCAAGAAGGCCATGGGGCCTCATTAAGTGGACCAATTAACATTGAATAGCGTTGCTGGCATGCTGGGCCAAGTGGCGGGAAGTTTGTGGCAGTTCCCGCTCACTACCAGACTTAGAAATCTTTCTGGAGAATCATGCCCCAAAACTGAACACAGTATTCCAGATGTGATTTCCCCAAAATCAAGTACGACTCCAGCAATGCTTTGTTATTCCTATACTTCAATCGCCTTGCATTAAATGCCAACATGCCATTTGCCTTCCTAATTGCTTGCTGTACCTGTATGTTAACTTTTTCTGTTCCTTGTACGAGCACATCCAAGTCTCTTTGAATATCTACACTTGCAATCTTCTCTACACTACATCTTCTCAAAAATATTCTGCTCTACTATTCTCTCGGCCAAAGTGAATAAAGTTACACTTCCTTACATTTTAATCCTGCGTCCAAGTTAGTGCCCACTTACTTTGCCTTTTTTTCTCTATTTGCAGCCTCTCTGTGTTCTGTCTACAGCTTTCCTTTTGGCCTAGTTTTGTATTATCGAAGCAACTTAGATACATCATTCTACATCTTCATCTAAGTCATTGATATAGATTGTAAATAGCTCAGGCCTCGGCACTAAACCATATTCCAATATTAACTACCTCCCAACATGATAAAGTCTCATTTATGCCCACTCTTTGCTTCCTAACTGTTAGCCAAGCCAATCCTCTGTCAGTGCTAATTCTAAAGAAATCTAAACTAAACAACAGCAGATGAAAAACAAATACATTATTTTTCTCATAGTGCAAGAGAGTACACTAAAAGAGGCAGCACAGTGGTTAACACTGTTGCCTCACAGGGCCAGGGACCCGGGTTCAATTCTGGCCTTGAGTGACAGTCTGTGTGGAGTTGCATGTTCTCCGCGTGTCTGTGTGGATTTCCTCCAGGTGCTCTGGTTTCCTCCCACATTCCAAAGATGTGTACATTAAATGGATTGGCCATGCTAAAGTGTTCCTTAGTGTCCAAAGATGTCCAGGTTAGATGAGGTCACAGGATTGCGGGGGTAGTTTGGGGAGTGACCCTCTTTCAGAGGGTCGGTGCAACTCGAGTGGTTAAATGACCGCAGACTGTGCACTGTAGGAATTCTATGGTTCTGTGGAAAGTATCGTCTTTAGTTCTGAACTTTGCCTTGTGAATGGAGGTATTCTTCCATTTTGGTTGTGTTTGCTATTGCAAATATAGCAATAATGATAAAATAGATGCAAAGTTTACTTTTTTCCTTCCTTTCCCATAAAAAAGTAAAATCCTGTTGCATGCAATCATTTGAAATGGACAGTTGGTTGCCAGATATGTGCTGCAGAGGAATGAATGTATGTTCCTGTAAAAATGATTATCAGAATCGGGACTCACAGATCCAATGGTTTCAGGGAAGGTGAGAATATCGGATTGGTCATCAAATTTCTGTTTGTGCCTTCCACACAGTTTCTTGCACTATATTCTTTTCCTGGTTTGTTCTGGTTGATTTTCTGTTGCAGTATACCAAAAAAAAGGCTTCACCAATGATAGATCTAATTATGGAAATTAAGGCGAGGGTGGTTTGATTTTGTCAGTATTTGAAGTGTCCATTAGTTCCCATTTCCACCCCTGTAACATCACCCAGCGTCCCTTTGTGTCAGCTCATCTGCTGCTTATTCATATCTTTGTTACCATGAGACTTCATTATTCCAATGCACTCCTGGCTAGTCTCCCAGATTCTACCCTCGATAAATGTCAGATTATCCAAAAATCTGCCAGTGTCTTAACTTGCACCAAATCCCTTTCCCCTATCTCCCCTATGTTCGCTGACTGACATTGGCTCTCAGTTAAGCTACATTTTCACTTTAAAATTCACATCCTTGTTTTCAAATCCTTCCACGGCCTCATCGTTCTTGGACGTAGAGGTTTTCCTATATCTAGTGACACATGAGGCAAACAAAGAATGTGCTTATGTACTTTTCTGTAGCTCTTTTCTGCTGAAACAGGTCACAGACTGTAGCCAGAGACTATAGCTTGAGGGCAGCCACTCCACAGCAAGCATAGCTGATCAGGAGACTCCACTTTTACTACCTACCATAGGCATAATGGAGGATTTACAAGTTGATGATCAATTGGCCACATTTTCTAAGGCCATCCAGCCCTGGAGTGGGTCTCACAACTGAAGCTTCTGGCTCAGAGGCGGGGTTCTACCCACTGCACCAGAAGGCCTCTGCCTTGCCATTCCCTATCTCCATATTCTCCTCCAGCCCCACAACTCTCGGAGAGGGTACTGCTGTGTTATGGTGCCAGCGCTTAGCAGCCTGGTGAATTATGGGTTTGTTAGATGTCTCAATGATGCGATCTTGATACAACTCTGTCCCCCCCCCCCCCCCGCCCCGACTGATCTGTTCCCTGTAAGAACACTATTCACAATGCCCTATGCTGCTCTTGCTCATGTATTTGGTTTGTTTGGCCCTTTGTTCCGCACTGTAACCAATCACTGTTTGTCGATGTACCATTGTCAATGCACTCTATTGATTATTCTGTTTTTCTACTATGTACGTACTGTGTACGTTCCCTTGGCCACAGAAAAATACTTTTTCCTGTACTTCAGTACATGTGACAATCAAATCAAATCAAAATCAAACCCCAGTTATAATAATAATAAACTTTATTGTCACAAGTAGGCTTACATTAACACTGCAATGAAGTTACTGCCAAAAGCCTCTCGTCGCCACATTCTGGTGCCTGTTCGGGTACACTGAGGAAAAATTGAGGGAGAATGTCCAAATTATCTAACAGCGCGTCTTTCAGGACTTGTGGGAGGAAACCGGAGCACCCGGAGCAAACCCACGTAGACACTGGAAGAATGTGCAGACTCCACACAGACAGTGATCCAAGCTGGGAATCGAACCTGGGACCCTGGAGCTGTGAAGTAACAGTGCTAGCCACTGTGCTACCGTGCTGCCCTACCGTTAACACCATGCATGGCACTGCTTCTCCCATGCAGACTCTTTCTGGAGTGTTCTCTCTGAATCTGTTACCATGTGACTCTCTATTGATCATGATGTGACTGATTCTATTCTGTAGTTCAATGTGAACCTTGCTCTGTCAATCACCTTTTCATGACAATGGCATGCAGGCCCATAATACAAGAGATTCCTCTAATTCAGGCCTCTTGTGCCTCCCCAATTGTACTCACTCCACCATGGATGGCACCTTCAGTGCCCAGGCCCCAAGATCTGTAATACCACTCCCTTTCCTCCTCTAAGATTCTTCTTAAAACCTGCCTCTTTGACCAAGCTTTTGGTCATCTGACCTAATATCTTGTTATATGGCTTAGTGTCATGCTTTGTTTTATCATGTTCCTGTGAAGCACATGGGACATTTTAATATGTCACAGGCACCAAATAAATATAAGTTATTGTTGTTCAGAGATCACGTAGAAAACAACGGGAAGGGGGGGGTTCTCTGTTCCTGAAGCTAAGTGCCGGCACCAGCTGAGGATGCATGATTGTTTCACGATGGGAAGATTGGCGCAAACCCCTCTCCGATTCCGGTACCGGTGAGCTGCTAGCACAGGCGCCACGTGAAACGCCCGTGGATTGCGCGGAAACGGCCGGGGAAATCGCCGGGTCCCGGGCAGCGCATGTGCAGTGCCGATGACCTGCACCGGTCGTGCCGGAAAACAGGGTGCCGACCCCACAGCCGGCCAGTGGCACAGATCCCGGCCGAGCGTGGTGGCGCTGGATACCTTCTGCAGTCGGCACGCCAGGTTCCCGACTGCTGGGACCACATGTGGCCCGCGCCGTTGGGAACTCGGCCCAGCAGGGGCGGAGCATCGCGAATGGGCTGGTGCCAACGGTGTTGCGACTGAGTGAGGCAGGTGTCCCGTTGGTGCCGATTTGGAGGGGCGGAGCATTGCAAACCGGCGCTAAACCGTCACTTGCCCCGATTCCGGCGTCGGAAACCAGTCTCAGCCCGATTGCCAATCCCAAATTCAGCGTTGGGCTATGGAGAATTCCACCCCCTATGTAAACTAATGAGGAATTCTGGAAAATGTGCCCATCTCACGAAGATGCAGATAAATGGGCTTCATTGTAGTGACAATTTTATTAGAAATCATTAATATTTGTAACCATCCACGATTAACATGCTCAACACTCGCATTCAATTGCTGCTGCAAAAAAGTCAGAGAGAGGGCAAGAAAATGAACATGAGGAATGCCAGACAGCCATGATCCGATTGAATGTCAGAGCAGGCTCAAGGGGCCGAATAGCCTACTCTTGTTCCTATTTCTTATGGCCTGATGCACGCAAAATGTGCAGACAATGGCAATTCCAATTAATAATATAATGCTGACTCTCTTGGAAAATACTAAGCAGAAACTAATTATTGGTGAGCTGGTGACACTACCAGTCGGGAATGAGCTTGGTTCAGTGTTCCATTCTCACAACCACACTGCAAAGGATGGAAAGCAGCAGCTGATCACTGCCAAGTTTAAACATAAACATTAACTAACAAAAATAAGCAGAGTACACAGCTTCAGGAATTCAGGAAAATATTCTTAAACCAATAGTGTGGTCCAAAACATAGAAATCAACATAAGTTAATAAATATCATCTGTTAAACACAGCCTGCCTGCCCCGCCACCACTGCAGTATTACAGCTTCAAAGTTGGCCTTTGCCTTGTCACTAAGTCATTTAAAACTCAAGTGCTGTCTGCACATAATTGACATGCACCAAATGTATGTACCTCCTGGAATCAATTGCTGAAATACCTATCACAGATTTAGGGTGGTTTTTATTAGTTCCCATCTCTTGTAATTCGACTGGCAAGCAGGTTTTCATCAACTTCTCCTGATGGTGTTACAAACATAATCCAGCCACATGCCAGTAACTGCGAGTTGCTATCTGTGTCCACTTTCAAACTAAAACAATTCTGTCAAATAATTATTAAAATGCCTACTCATTTATAACACAACAAAATAGCTTGATCTTTGACAACAATTCAATTCTGTTCAGAATACAGATCTTACTAGGCAAACATTACGCTAACTGTAACTCAAGCCTGTAATTCTAGTGACATGGGACCTGTCTGATCATTAAAGCTGCTTCTTCACCTTCTGATCTGTATGCATTGGGCAGCCTAATTGAAACCCGTGGCTTTCCAGTTTGGAAAAAACTGATGTTTTGGCTGTCAGTGTAGCTTGCCCGAGTAACAACGAATATGCTAACACCACAATACTAGTGTCTGTGCTACCCATTGTAGGATGGAGCATCAAAGGTACTTGTGTCAGTTTGCATAGAGGTGATTCTGGTAGTTTCTTGTTGCAATTATATTGACATGCATAAATTTGTATTTCATTTTATCAGAAAGGCTTGTGCACGTGCAGCCACTGTTGAAGATGCAACTATAAGAGGGACTGGGAAGAAGCAGTCAGTGCAGGGATCCCCTGCGGTCGTTCCCCTGAGAAACAAGTATACCACTTTGGATACTTGTGGAGGGGGGGGACTTACCAGGGGTAAGCCATGGGGTACGGGCCTCTGGCACGGGGTCTGTCCCTGTTGCTCAGAAGGGAAGGGGGGAGAGGAGCAGAGCATTAGTAATTGGGGACTCGATAGCTAGGATGGAAGCTCAGAACTAGAACAAACAGAGTTGTTATCTCTGGGCTGTTGCCCGTGCCACGTGATAGTGAGATGAGGAATAGGGAGAGAGAGCAATTAAACACGTGGCTACAGGGACGGTGCAGGCGGGAGGGATTCAGATTTCTGGATAACTGGGGCTCTTTCTGGGGAAGGTGGGACCTCTACAGACAGGATGGTCTACATCTGAACCTGAGGGGCACAAATATCCTGGGGGGGGGGATTTGTTAGTGCACTTTGGGGGGGTTTAAACTAATGCAGCAGGGGCATGGGAACCTGGATTGTAGTTTTAGGGTACGGGAGAATGAGAGTATAGAGGTCAGGAGCACAGATTTGACGTCGCAGGAGGGGGCCAGTGTTCAGGTAGGTGGTTTGAAGTGTGTCTACTTCAATGCCAGGAGTATACAAAATAAGGTAGGGGAACTGGCAGCATGGGTTTGTACCTGGGACTTCGATGTTGTGGCCATTTCGAAGACATGGATAGAGCAGGGACAGGAATGGATGTTGCAGGTTCCGGGGTTTAGGTGTTTTAGTAAGCTCAGAGAAGGAGGCAAAAGAGGGGGAGGTGTGGCGCTGCTAGTCAAGGGCAGTATTACGGTGGTGGAGAGGATGCTAGATGGGGACTCATCTTGCGAGGTAGTATGGGCTGAGGTTAGAAACAGGAAAGGAGAGGTCACCCTGTTGGGAGTTTTCTATAGGCCTCCAAATAGTTCTAGGAATGTAGAGGAAAGGATGGCGAGGATGACCCTGGATAAGAGCGAAAGTAACAGGGTAGTTATTATGGGAGACTTTAACGTTCCAAATATTGACTGGAAAAGATATAGTTCGAGTACATTAGATGGGTCGTTTTTTGTACAGTGTGTGCAGGAGGGTTTCCTGACACAATATGTTGACAGGCCAACAAGAGGCGAGGCCACGTTGGATTTGGTTTTGGGTAATGAACCAGGCCAGGTGTTGGATTTGGAGGTAGGAGAGCACTTTGGGGACAGTGACCACAATTCGGTGACGTTTACGTTAATGATGGAAAGGGATAAGGAGACACCGCAGGGCAAGAGTTATAGCTGGGGGAAGGGCAATTATGATGCCATTAGACGTGACTTGGGGGGGATAGGTTGGAGAAGTAGGCTGCAAGTGTTGGGCACACTGGATAAGTGGAGCTTGTTCAAGGATCAGCTACTGCGTGTTCTTGATAAGTATGTACCGCTCAGGCAGGGAGGAAGGCGTAGAGCGAGGGAACCGTGGTTTACCAAAGAAGTGGAATCTCTTGTTAAGAGGAAGAAGGAGGCCTATGTGAAGATGAGGTGTGACGTTTCAGTTGGGGTGATGGATAGTTACAAGGTAGCGAGGAAGGATCTAAAGAGAGAACTAAGACGAGCAAGGAGGGGACATGAGAAGTATTTCGCAGCTAGGATCAAGGAAAACCCAAAAGCTTTCTATAGGTATGTCAGGAATAAGCGAATGACTAGGGTAAGAGTAGGACCAGTCAAGGACAGGGATGGGAAGTTGTGTGTGGAGTCTGAAGAGATAGGCGAGATACTAAATGAATATTTTTCGTCAGTATTCACTCAGGAAAAAGATAATGTTGTGGAGGAGAATGCTGAGACCCAGGCTATTAGACTAGATGGCATTGAGGTACGTAGGGAAGAGGTGTTGGCAATTCTGGACAGGCTGAAAATAGATAAGTCCCTGGAGCCTGATGGGATTTATCCTAGGATTCTCTGGGAGGCCAGGGAAGAGATTGCTGGACCTTTGGCTTTCATTTTTATGTCATCATTGGCTACAGGAATAGTGCCAGAGGACTGGAGGATAGCAAATGTGGTCCCTTTGTTCAAAAAGGGGAGCAGAGACAACCCCGGCAACTATAGACGGGTGAGCCTCACGTCTGTAGTGGGTAAAGTCTTGGAGGGGATTATAAGAGACAAGATTTATAATCATCT
Organism: Scyliorhinus torazame; assembly: GCF_047496885.1. Taxonomy (NCBI): domain Eukaryota; kingdom Metazoa; phylum Chordata; class Chondrichthyes; order Carcharhiniformes; family Scyliorhinidae; genus Scyliorhinus; species Scyliorhinus torazame. The sequence continues at coordinate 90,800,823 of NC_092714.1, read as the reverse complement.
AGATAGGAATAATATTATCAGGGATAGTCAGCATGGCTTTGTGAAGGGTAGGTCATGCCTCACAAACCTTATCGAGTTCTTTGAGAAGGTGACTGAACAGGTGGACGAGGGTAGAGCAGTTGATGTGGTGTATATGGATTTCAGTAAAGCGTTTGATAAGGTTCCCCACGGTAGGCTATTGCAGAAAATACGGAGGCTGGGGATTGAGGGTGATTTAGAGATGTGGATCAGAAATTGGCTAGCTGACAGAAGATAGAGGGTGGTGGTTGATGGGAAATGTTCAGAATGGAGTTCAGTTACAAGTGGCGTACCACAAGGATCTGTTCTGGGGCAGTTGCTGTTTGTCATTTTTATCAATGACCCAGAGGAAGGCGCAGAATGGTTGGTGAGTAAATTTGCAGACGACACTAAAGTCGGTGGTGTTGTCGATAGTGTGGAAGGATGTAGCAGGTTACAGAGGGACATAGATAAGCTGCAGAGCTGGGCTGAGAGGTGGCAAATGGAGTTTAATGTAGAGAAGTGTGAGGTGATTCACTTTGGAAGGAATAACAGGAATGCGGAATATTTGGCTAATGGCAAAGTTCTTGGAAGTATGGATGAGCAGAGGGATCTAGGTGTCCATGTACATAGATCCCTGAAAGTTGCCACCCAGGTTGATAGGGTTGTGAAGAAGGCCTATGGAGTGTTGGCCTTTATTGGTAGAGGGATTGAGTTCCGGAGTCAGGAGGTCATGTTGCAGCTGTACAAAACTCTGGTACGGCCGCATTTGGAGTATTGCGTACAGTTCTGGTCACCGCATTATAGGAAGGACGTGGAGGCTTTGGAGCGGGTGCAGAGGAGATTTACCAGGATGTTGCCTGGTATGGAGAGAAAATCTTATGAGGAAAGGCTGATGGACTTGAGGTTTGTTTTGTTGGAGAGAAGAAGGTTAAGAGGAGAGTTAATAGAGGCATACAAAATGATCAGGGGGTTAGATAGCATGGACAGTGAGAGCCTTCTCCCGCGGATGGAAATGGCTGGCACGAGGGGACATAGCTTTAAACTGAGGGGTAATAGATATAGGACAGAGGTCAGAGGTAGGTTCTTTACGCAAAGAGCGGTGAGGCCGTGGAATGCCCTGCCTGCAACAGTAGTGAACTCGCCAACATTGAGGGCATTTAAAAGTTTATTGGATAAGCATATGGATGATAAGGGCATAGTGTAGGTTAGATGGCTTTTGTTTCGGTGCAACATCGTGGGCCGAAGGGCCTGTACTGCGCTGTATCGTTCTATGTGTTCTATATAGTTAATCAATTTTGGAATGAACACTTTTTTTGAGCTAATATATAAAAGCTATTTTCCTCATTATTCCCATATATTAAAATTTCCCGAGTGACTGGTATGCTGATTCCTCCCCGATTCCCTCCCTTTAACAATCAACAAAAGACAATTGCATGTCAATATAATTGTTAAGAGGGCTAAGAGGAATAGGAAGGAATCAGCAGATAGGTTACTCTTACCCAACCTCATTTAAACAGCTAATTCGGCTGAAACTAGACATTCCACAGAAAGGTAGAAACAGTTTCCTACCTGGTTGCCCAACTGGTGAAGGATATCTGGCAGATGAAGACAAAGACAAGGGGAAATATATTTTTTGACGGATAAAGTAAAAATTGTCCTCATCTCTCTGTGTGCCGGGTACACTCTTGGGAATGAAGTAACATTGCAGACTCTACAATCATAGAATAATACTGGACAGAGTGAAGCCATTCAGCTCATCGTACCTGTGATGGATTTTTAAGTGAGTTATTGAATTTGTGCATCTAACCATTCCTTCCCCATATCCCTTTTCCTTTTCAAATCTATAGCCAAATCCGTTTTGGAAAATACTTTGGCTCTACTTTCCACCAGCTCCTTCGGCAATGTATTCCAGATCATCTTAACTTGATGCATAAAAGTCCCATCTTCGCTATGGATCTTGTTCCAGTTAATTTAAATCTATGTCTTCTGCCACCCATTCCCTGCCAGTGATGATAGTCTCCATCATTTAATATCAAAACCCCTTGTAATTTTGAACTTTAATTGAATTCTCTCTTTACCATTCTGTGTTCTACGGAGCAGAATGACATCTTCTCTAGTCTTTCCTCACAACTAATGTCCCTTACACATGTTTTTACTCATCAGAATTTTCTCAGCATCATCTGAAAATATTTTGCCAGGTTTCCTGAAGGTCAGATTTGGATGCAATGTGCCACCTGAGGTCCAAAAAGTGCTGGATTAATCTTAACATAACATCCATTTTTGTACTCCATACCCCTACCTTTAAAATCATGAATCTCCGGTGGGGTTTTTTCAGCTGCCTCCTCAACATGTCCTGCACAAGACTTATTTAAGTCAACTCCCAGATCTCTATTCCTGTGTCCCCATTTAAAATCACAATCTAACTAAATTGTAAATCACGGTCTTGGTAGTGCAAACATGTATAAAACAGCCACACATAGGCACTAACTTGTAATATTGACATTAGTTTTGCAGTCTTGTATCGTGTAGAAGTTCACATCCATTATTTTTCATGATGGTTAGATACATTGATAGTTTGCAAATACTCTTTCCTGTAATTAAATCTTTATTAGTGTCACAAGTAGGCTTACATTAACACTGCAATGAAGTTACTGTGAAAAGCCCCTAGTCGCCACACTCTGGCACCTGTTCTGGTAGACAGAGGGAGAATTCAGAATGTCCAATTCACCCAACAACCACGTCTTTTTGGACTTGTGGGGATGATGCCGGTGCACCCGGAGGAAATCCACGCAGACACGGGGAGAACGTGTAGATTCCGCACAGACAGTGACCCAAGCCAGGAATCGAACCCGGTTCCCTGGCACTGTGAAGCAACAGTGCTAACCACTGTGAACAAAGAACAAAGAAAAGTACAGCACAGGAACAGGCCCTCCAAGTCTGCGCCGACCATGCTGTCTGAACTAAAATCTTCTACACGTCCGGGGTCCGTATCCCTCTATTCCCATCCTATTCATGTATTTGTCAAGGTGCCCCTTAAACGTGCCTATCGTCCCTGCTTCCACCATCTCCTCCGGCAGCGAGTCCCAGGCACCCACTACACTACCCTCTGTGTAAAAAAACTTACCTCGTACATCTCCTCCATACCTTGCCCCTCTCACCTTAAACCTATGCCCCCTAGTAATTGACACCTCTACCCTGGGAAAATGTCTCTGACTATCCACTCTGTCTATGCACCTCATAATTTTGTAGACCTCTATCAGGTTGCCCATCAACCTCCTTCATTCCAGTGAGAACAAACCAAATTTATTCAACCTCTCCTCATAGCTAATGCCCTCCATACCAGGCAACATCCTGGTAAATCTCTTCTGCACAGTCTCTAAAGCCTCCACATCCTTCTGGTAGTGTGACGACCAGAATTGAATACTATGCGACCAGAATTGAACACTATAATTGTGCTACGTGTGAACCACGATGTGAATTCATGCAATTTATAATATTTACTAGATTTAACAGATAATTAATTAAACCTGTTATGCAAGAGATTTTCGATACAATGAGCGGAATGTCCTCATTTTCTGGAAGAGTGGTGCAGCAGGTGGGAAAAATGTCAGAGAATTTTGTACTGTCAGAGAAATAGTTGAAAAAAAGTTGAGGGGGTGGGTCCCACGATGTAATGCTGGCAGGGCATTGTAGTCTGCCTCACCAGCAACTTTGCCTTCTAAAGATTGGAGCACCCTTTCTGATACAAAAAAAATAAGAAATAGCATTGGCCCCTCAAATACCACTCTCCCAAAAACCACTAACCCCTGTCTCCCCCTAATAAACCCCCAACACAAAGTACCCCCCCCCCCCACACACACACACACAAGACACCCCCATGCCCAATGCAACATATCACCCCTCTCCCCCCCCCCCCCCCCCAATGGAACAAACCCCTCCACTACCCAGGCATGATCCACTCTCACCTGAATTACTCTGGTGGGTTCTGCTTATCGGATGCATTCCATAGAAACCTGTCACTGTGAGGGACTTTATTTAACGGGGTTGGATAATCAGGTGTACAGGCCTGATAATCAGATGTAAATGTAATATAATGGGATCACGACGTTGAACATCAGGATTCCCGTTACGTTATTGGCAGGGGGCGGAGACAATCACAAGGGGAAATCCTTCCGCTGTAAATCACGTTTTGGGCCTCTCGCCAAATTTTCCCCTCCTGCTGCCGATCCTGCCTGCTGAAAATGGGAGCCGTTTAATATTGGAGATGGCATCTGTACTGTTTTCTCATATGGAAAACACCTATGTTTTAACGATGTAGGGAACTATCAAGTCTTGATGAGGTTTGGATCATATTACAGCCTCATTGTATTAGCTATTAACTACATGGATAATGTGAATGCAGAATTTCAGCTGGATCAATGTGAGTCAGCCAGAAATGTTTACTTTAGTGTGGGTGCATGCTGCAATGATAATGACATTTCCTTAAAAAAATTGGCAGTGTAAAATGTTTCTTAATAAATCATAAAGTAAATAAATGAATCATGAAATAAATATGTGGGAAGTCTCCATTATTTATTCATTGATTTCTGCAGAGCAGTCTGCATGAAATCTAACTTGGTCCATTCTGCCAAAATCCATCTTAGGCTGAAAGAACAGAAATCTAAGTAAACAGCAATGGAACTGAGTATTAGATTCTGTTTTTACCAAAGATATTAACAGATATGGGGCAAAGGCAGGTATATAGGGCGAGGTCACAGAACATTCATGATCTCATTCAATGGTGGCACACATACAGGGTGCGAAGTAGTCTACTCCTGATTTTAAGTGGATAAGTATGTCAAATTCCTATTTGCAATGAACTGTCAAAAGCCTGACAAGGAGTTATTTCAAGAAAGGTAACTTGGCCTTTCTTCCTGCCCTCCTGTTGGATCGTTATTTTGAAATGACTTTAATATTTTGCCATTGTGCGTAACAGTCTCTTGGGGGGTGGGGGGGGGGGGGGGGCGGAGGGGGGGGCGTTCGCAGCAGTTTGTACCTGACCTGTCTTAACATGAGCAGTTGAAATTAAATGAACTGTTAACACAAGACCAAAATGAAACCCAGCTCTCCTGTGCCTCACCTGTCCTACATGAACATTTGAAAGTAAATGAACTGTTAGCATAAGATCAAAAGGGAGCCTAGACTTAAAACTATGGTCATGAGACTCCAGAGGCATTGGTTGCAAATTTATCAACTGTATACCTGTGGTGGTATGTATTAGGGGTAATACGGTACACCACATGGCGACAGGCTATTGGTGGAGGGATGCCAGGTCCTGATAGGATCTGCCACCTACTGGACTCCACCCAGAAATGCCGGTATAAGAACCCAGCTTTTCCCTCCATTTCCCTCAGCAGCTGCAATCTGTAACCACGCTGCTGGGGATAAAGTTCTGCTTAATAAAGCCTTCAATTGACATTACCTCAACCTGCCTCGCGTCACATTGATGGTGCTACAATTTATTAAGCAGAATTTAAATTGAAGAAAACGACGTGGGAACATGGAGCTCCGAATCACCCCGGAGTGCCTGCGCATCGCACCCCAAGCAGCTAACTTGGCCTCTATCTTCAAGCACTGGCTGGCATGCTTTGAGGGCTACCTCCGAACGGCCCCCGGCACACCGACAGACGAACAAAAGATGCAGGTCCTCTATTCCAGGGTGAGTCCTGACGTCTACTCCCTAATCGAGGACGAGGACGGTTTCACCGGTGCCATCGCCGCGCTGAAGGATATCTACATCCGGCCCACCAACCAGGTTTTTGCTCTCTACCAGCTCGCTACATGATGGCAATTTCCGGGGGAATCGCTGGACGAGTTTTATAACGCCCTGCAGATCCTGGGTCGAAACTGCAACTGCCCGGCGGTAACAGCGAATGAACACACAGAGCTCCTGGTCCGTGATGCGTATGTGGCAGGTTTGGCCTCTTCCCAGATCCGGCAGAGGCTTCTGGAGAAAGAATCTCTGGGACTTACAGAAGCTCGGGCCCTGGCGGCATCCCTCAATGTGGCCTCGCGTAACGCCCGCGACCTCGCCCCCGACCGCACTACAGCCCCTTGGGCTCCGTGGACCCCCGCTGCGGTCGACTCTCCGACACCCCCCCCACCCCCGCAAACCTGCACGGTCAAAACACCATCCCAACCGGAGGGGCCCCGCTGCTGTTTTTGCGGCCAGCCGAAACACCCTCGGCAGCGCTGCCCAGCCCGCGCAGCTACCTGCAAAAGCTGCGGGAAGAAGGGCCACTATGCGACGGTGTGCAAGTCCCGCGGGGTCGCCGCTATCTCCGGGGAAGAAACACAGACCCAGCCCCCCCAGCGATCCACGTGCGACCAACGGACGCCGCCATTTTGGACCCCGGACGCCACGAGGGAGAGATGGGCGCTGCCATTTTGTCCAACCCCGTCCGCGCTCGATCCGTGGATGCCGCCATCTTGGCTGAAGGACCCCGACACAGACGGCCACATACTGCCTGATTACGATGCTCAACTTCAACAACCACGCCTGGCTTCGACGACCCTCGAGCAGTCGCGACCCCAGACGCTCCAGACTGCAACGACTACAGTCCTAGTGAATGGCTACGAGACGCCGTGTCTTATCGACTCTGGGAGCACGGAGAGCTTCATTCATCCGGACACGGTAAGGCGCTGTTCCCTCGTAATTCGGCCAAGCACCCAGAAAATCTTCCTGGCAGCGGGATCCCACTCCGTTCAGATCACGGGGTTCTGCATCGCTAACCTAACGGTGCAGGGGAGGGAGTTCCGAAATTACCGGCTGTATGTCCTCCCTCATCTCTGTACGCCCACACTCCTAGGGTTGGACTTCCAATGCAACCTCCATGTGGTGTTGGGTGTTCTGACACACAGATGAGCCAACACGGTTGCATATGGTACAACGCTTCTTTATTTAAACTTACTATTTACAGTTTGGTCTTTGCACTCTGCATGTGGGGGTTCCCTGCTTGTGATGTTTTAACAGCTCTTTCTTGTTCCCTTCTCCCCAGACCTACTGAACACCAGGTGTCGTGCTCGTGCTTTTTATGTGGTTGGTGTTCTTGTCTGTGATTGGTTGTGGTGTTGTGTACTCTGATTTGCCTGTTAGTGTGTCCATCATGATGTGTGTGTTTGAATATCATGACATCCCCCCTTTTTACAAAGATATGTGCCTACGTGGTAATAAATATGATCGTGTCGTGAGTGCATCTAAGAGTGTGTGTGTGTCGTGTGCAGCATGTGCATATGACGGAACTATGTACATGGGGCGATGTCGGGTGCGTCACATGAACCAAGTTGTACCATAACATAACATAAATGCGAACGAGAGAAGAAGAAAAAAAAAACTTGAACAGTTGTCCAGTCAGATGACATCTGGAACGATAAACAACAACAGGTTATCATGTAAAATTGTGCAACTTGTTAAACATATGAACGGTATTATAAGTCCAGTCTAATGGGCTTGCGACGAGTTCGGGTTGACCGTCTCAAAGGTGGATCAAGAACCACCGGCTGCTGTGCAGGCATGGCCATGGGTGGCGATGGAAAGGGCGTGATGTGCGGCAGCTCCACAAAGTCATCCTCGGAAGCCTGTTGAGGATCTGGCGTGTGTGTGCTGTGTGGCTGTGAGCGTGGAAGTCGGCGAAGGGCGCGCCGATTGCGGCGACGCACGGAACCATCCGGCATGCGAACCAGGAACGAGCGGGGAGCCACTTGTCGGAGGACTTCGGCCGGTGTGCTGACCAGCCACCATACGGTTGATGGACGCGTACTTTGTCTCCGGAGGACAGGGGGGGCAGGTCCGTCGCTCGTGTGTCGTACCGACTTTTCTGGCGATCACGCTGCAGTTGCATGTTCCGAAGAACCGCCTCATGGTCTGTTGTTGGTGCCAGGATGGAATGTACCGTCGTCCTGAGGGAGCGACCCATTAGTAGCTGCGCTGGCGAGAGACCCGTGGATAGCGGGGCCGATCGATAGGCCAGCAAGGCAAGGTTAAAGTCCGATCCGGCAGCAGCCGCCTTGCACAGGAGCCGCTTGGCGATGTGGACACCCTTTTCAGCCTTCCCGTTCGATTGTGGATGCAGAGGGCTGGATGTCACATGAGTGAAACCATATGCTGCGGCAAAGGACGACCATTCACGGCTGGCAAAACAAGGTCCATTGTCTGACATGACAGTCCTTGGAATGCCATAGCGAGCAAATGTTTCCTTGCAGGCCCCAATGACTGCGGACGACGTCAGATCATGGAGAGGCATGACTTCCGGGTAGTTTGAGAAGTAGTCTATAATAACAATGTAATCTCTGCCGAGCGCGTGAAATAGGTCAACACCCACCTTCGCCCAGGGGGACGTCACCATCTCATGTGGTAGAAGTGTTTCCGGAGGTTGCGCGGCTGAAACCTCTGACAGGTTGTGCAGTTGAGCACCATGTTGGCTATGTCTTCATTAATACCTGGCCAATATACCGCCTCCCGGGCCCTTCGTCTGCATTTTTCGACGCCCAAGTGGCCTTCGTGTAGTTGATGAAGAATCATCTGGCGCACGCTGTGCGGAATAACGATCCTGTGTGATTTCATAAGGACCCCGTCTATGTTGGTGAGATCATCTCGCACATTATAAAACTGGGGGCACTGCCCTTTTTGCCACCCTTCCGTCATGTGGCGCATCACTCGCTGCAGAAGGGGGTCAGTCGCCGTCTCTGCGCGTATGTGGGCCAGACTAGGATCATCAGCTGGCAGATTTGCTGCTGTCAGAGTTACGTGTGCCTCAATTTGACGCACGAACCCCTCCGCATCTGGTGGTGTGCTCACTGCTCGGGAAAGAGTGTCCGCCACGATGAGCTCCTTCCCCGGAGTGCAGATTAGTTCAAAATCGTACCTCCTGAGTTTAAGTAAGATGCGCTGGAGGCGAGGAGTCATGTCGTTCAGGTCTTTGTTAATGATATTGACCAGGGGGCGGTGGTCAGTTTCGACCGTAAATCGTGGCAGGCCATACACATAGTCGTGGAACTTGTCCAGTCCAGTTAACAAGCCCAGGCATTCTTTTTCGATTTGCGCGTAGCGCTGTTCGGTAGGGGTCATGGCTCGTGAGGCATATGCAACCGGGGCCCATGACGACGTGCTGTCTTTTTGCAGGAGTACCGCTCCAATACCAGATTGGCTGGCGTCTGTTGAGATCTTTGTAGGGCGAGTCGTGTCAAAGAAGGCCAGCACTGGTGCCGTGACCAGTTTGTGCTTGAGCTCCTCCCATTCCCGCTGATGCGATTGGTGCCAGTTGAATTCTGTCGATTTTTTTACGAGATGGCGCATATTTGTTGTATGAGAAGCCAGGTTGGGAATGAACTTCCCAAGGAAGTTGACCATGCCCAGGAATCTTAAGACAGCCTTCTTGTCAGCCGGTCGTGGCATGGCTGTGATGGCGCTAACCTTGTCTGCATCGGGACGGACCCCTGACCTTGAGATGTGGTCCCCGAGGAATTTCAGCTCCGTCTGGCCGAAGGCACACTTCGCACGGTTGAGCCGCAGGCCATTTTGTCGTATGCGGGTAAAGACACGTCGTAGACGATGCATGTGTTCCTGCGGAGTGGTGGACCAAATGATGATATCGTCCACATATACATGTACCCCTTCGATGCCTTCCATCATCTGCTCCATAATGCGGTGGAAAACTTTGGATGCCGAAATGATGCCGAATGGCATCCGGTTGTAGCAGAATCTGCCAAAAGGGGTGTTGAATGTGCATAGTCTTCGGCTGGCCGGGTCCAGTTGGATCTGCCAGAATCCTTTGGACGCATCCAATTTAGTGAATATTTTGGCTCGCGCCATCTCGCTGGTGAGGTCTTCTCGTTTCGGGATGGGATAGTGTTCCCGCATGATGTTGTTATTCAGATCTTTAGGATCTATACATATACGGAGCTCGCCAGAGGGCTTCTTTACACAGACCATGGAGCTGACCCATGGCGTGGGCTCCGTGACCCTGGATAGGACCCCTTGGTCCTGAAGAATCTGCAGTTGTGCCTTGAGGCGGTCTTTGAGTGGCGCAGGAACCCTGCGAGGTGCGTGAACGACAGGGATGGCGTCCGGTCTGAGTTGAATCTTGTACGTGTATGGCAATGTCCCCATGCCTTCAAAAACCTCCTGGTTGTGAGCAAGGAGGGAATGGAGATTTGCGTGGAACTCAGCATCCGGGAAGTCGGATATCTCATCTGGAGATAGAGACATAATGCGCTGTACCAGGTGAAGGACCTTCCACGCCTGTGCGCCCAGTAACGAGTCCTTTGATGAGCCGACAACTTCGAAGGGGAGTGTGGCCGTGTACATCTTGTGAGTCACCTGTAGCTGGCAAGATCCTATGGACGGGATGACGTTCCCGTTATAGTCAACCATCTTGAGCCGGGATGGCGTGATGGGTGGTTTGACCTTCATGGCCTGGACTGCAGAGTAAGCAATCAGGTTGGCGGACGCGCCGGTGTCCAGGCGGAAGGCGACGCGCGATCGGTTGACCGTCAGGGTGGCACACCACTCATCGGCTGGATTGATGGCATTGACCTTGTTGACATCAATGACGGAAACTGGGAAGGCATCCTGGTCATCTGCATCACTTAACTGGAAGTCTTGATGCGTGGGCTGGACGGTCCTGACTTGTCTGCGAGGTTGTCGAGGATGCGCCGGATCCATGGGTTGAGCCGAACGACAGTGGGCTGCGTAGTGGCCCAACTTGCCACATCTGTGGCACTGTCGGTTTTTTGCAGGACATTGCCCTTTTAAATGTAGAGCTCCACAATTGCCGCACGTCATGACGTCACGGCGTTCGTTGCGCCACTGCGCATGCGCAGTGCGATCTTGCGGTGGGCGCGCCTGCGCAGTGCGTCCCTCGTTGTGGCCGTTATTTTTGGCGCGCACCTGCGCGGGAGACCGCGAAAAGCGCGGGAAGCGGCCGCTGTCGTCCGGGCCGTGGGTCGGGAAGTGATTGACGGCCTGGATGCGTTCGACGTCGTGGGCGGCCTGGCTTGCCGATTCGACGGCTGGGGACCCCCTCCGTGCCAACTCGGACGCCTGAAATCGGGCAAAACGGCAGGTAGCATTTTCGTGGAGGACACAGGCTTCCACAGCAGACGCTAAGGTGAGGCTTTTCATTTTAAAAAGCTGCTGGCGTAGGCCACTAGAGGCAACGCCAAAAACAATCTGGTCCCTGATCATGGACTCTGTGGTGGTGCCGTAACCGCAGGACTGCGCTAGAATCCGGAGGTGCGTCAAAAAGGGTTGAAAAAGCTCCTCCTTACCTTGCAGGCGTTGCTGAAAGAGGTATCTTTCAAAACTTTCATTTACTTCAACTTGAAAGTGCTGGTCCAGTTTGAGGATGACCGTGTCATATTTGGCTTGGTTTTCGCCTTCTTCGAACACCAGTGAGCTGAAGACGTCGGTGGCGTGCTGACCTGCGTAGAAGAGGAGCATTGCAATCTTCGAGTCATCCGAGACATTCTGTTTTTCGGTGGCACGGATGTACAGGTCAAATCGCTGCTTGTAGAGCTTCCAATTGGTGCCTAGGTTCCCCGCGACTTGCATCGGCTGCGGTCCGTCGGTGTGGTCCATGTCCAGAATGGCAGGTTAGTAGGCAGGTATCGATCCACTCCTGTACCATGTGGTGTTGGGTGTTCTGACACACAGATGAGCCAACACGGTTGCATATGGTACAACGCTTCTTTATTTAAACTTACTATTTACAGTTTGGTCTTTGCACTCTGCATGTGGGGGTTCCCTGCTTGTGATGTTTTAACAGCTCTTTCTTGTTCCCTTCTCCCCAGACCTACTGAACACCAGGTGTCGTGCTCGTGCTTTTTATGTGGTTGGTGTTCTTGTCTGTGATTGGTTGTGGTGTTGTGTACTCTGATTTGCCTGTTAGTGTGTCCATCATGATGTGTGTGTTTGAATATCATGACACTCCAGAGTTTAACATTTAAATTTGGCGGCCCTATACCCCCACTGACTGTCTGCGGCCTCGCGACCCTCAAGGTTGAACCGCCTTCCTTGTTTGCGAACCTCACCCCGGATTGCAAACCCGTCGCCACAAGGAGCAGACGGTACAGCGCCCAGGACCGAGTATTTATCCGGTCCGAAGTCCAGAGGCTGTTAAGGAAGGCATCATCCAGGCTAGCAACAGTCCCTGGAAGCCCAGGTGGTAGTCGTTAAGACCGGGGAGAAACAGAGGATGGTCATCGACTATAGTCAGACCATCAACAGGTACACTCAGCTAGATGCGTACCCTCTCCCCCGCATATCCGACATGGTCAATCGGATTGCACAGTACAAGGTCTTTTCCACCGTGGACCTCAAGTCCGCCTACCACCAGCTCCCCATCCGTCCCGGTGACCGCAACTATACTGCCTTCGAAGCAGACGGGCGGTTATACCACTTTTTAAGGGTTCCATTCGGCGTCACGAACGGAGTCTCGGTCTTCCAACGAGAGATGGACCGAATGGTTGACCAGCACAGTTTACGGGCCACGTTCCCGTATCTTGACAATGTCACCACCTGCGGCCACGACCAGCCGGAGCACGACGCCAACCTCCAAAAATTCCTCCAGACCGCTCAGTCCCTGAACCTCACTTAAAACAAAGAAAAATGCGTGTTCCGCACCGATCGTCTAGCCATCCTGGGCTACGTAGTGTGTAATGGAGTGATCGGCCCCGACCCTGAACGCATGCGCCCCCTCATGGAGTTCCCTCTCCCCCACTGTGCCAAAGCCCTAAAATGTTGCCTGGGCTTCTTTTCTTATTACGCCCAGTGGGTTCCACAATACGCCGACAAGGCCCGTGCGCTAATCCAGTCCACTACTTTTCCCCTGTCGACAGAGGCATGCCAGGCCTTTAGCTGCATCAAAGTGGATATCGCAAAGGTCACGATGCGCGCCATCGACGAGTCCCTCCCCTTCCAGGTTGAGAGCGACGCATCGGATGTAGCTCTGGCGGCCACCCTCAACCAAGCAGGCAGACCCGTGGCCTTCTTCTCCCGAACCCTCCACGCTTCAGAATTCCGCCACTCCTCAGTGGAAAAGGAGGCACAAGCAATAGTGGAAGCTGTGCGACACTGGAGGTAGTACCTGGCCAGTAGGAGATTCACTCTCCTCACTGATCAACGGTCGGTTGCCTTCATGTTCGATAATGCACAGCGGGGCAAGATCAAGAACGACAAGATCTTGCGGTGGAGGATCGAACTCTCCACCTTCAATTATGAGATCTTGTACCGTCCCGGAAAGCTGAACGAGCCATCCGATGCCCTATCTCGCGGCACATGTGCCAATGTACAAGTGGACCATTTACAAGCCCTCCACGAGGACCTCTGCCACCCGGGGGTCACTCGTTTCTACCACTTCCTTAAGGCCCGCAACCTCCCTTACTCCGTCGAGGACGTCCGAACAGTCACCAGAAACTGCCAGATCTGCGCTGAGTGCAATCCGCACTTTTTCAGGCCAGATAGAGCGCACCTGGTTAAGGCCTCTCGACCCTTTGAACGCCTCAGTTTGGATTTCAAAGGCCCCCTCCCATCCACCGATCGCAACGCGTACTTCCTGAACGTCATTGACAAATACTCCCGTTTCCCTTTCGCCATCCCCTGCCCCGACATGAGAGCGTCCACGGTCATTAAAGCCCTCGGTACCATTTTTACACTGCTCGGTTTCCCCGACTATATCCATAGCGACAGGGGGTCCTCCTTTATGAGTGACGAACTGCGTCAATTCCTGCTCAGCAAGGGCATATCCTCGAGCAGGACGACCAGTTACAACCCCCGGGGGAACGGGCAGGTAGAAAGGGAGAATGGAACGGTCTGGAAGGCCGTCCTGCTGGCCCTCCGGTCTAGGAGTCTCCCAATTTCCCGTTGGCAGGAAGTCCTCCCGGATGCCCTTCACTCTATCCGGTCCCTGCTGTGCACCACCACGAATCAAACGCCTCACGAGCGCCTCCTCCTCTTTCCTAGGAAGTCCTGCTCTGGAACGCCACTTCCGACCTGGCTAGCAGCTCCGGGACCCATTCTGCTTCGGAAACATGTGCGGGCGCACAAGTCAGATCCGTTGGTGGAACGGGTGCATCTCCTTCACGCCAACCCGCAATACGCCTATGTGGAGTACCCCGATGGCTGACAGGACATGGTCTCCCTACGAGACCTGACGCCCGCCGGAGCTACCCACACACCCCCCAACGCCAATCACCACCTCCTCACTCCAGCCGGTTCATCCCGCAGCCACCCCCTTCCCGGGGGGTTCGGTTCTCCTCTCAGACCCGCCCAGGAGTAAGGACACAGGGGACAGCGCTACGCTCCCAGAGTCGACGGGACTCGAGCCAGCGCCATCGCCACCACACCCGAGACGATCGGAAAGGACGACCAGGGCACCCATCCGGCTCATCGAATCACTTTAACTCTCAACGTTGTCAGTTATTGTGTCTTGTTATAGTTATGGCATCATGCCGACCCTGTTTGGCCCGTTGGCCCAGTTTTCAGTTATTGTGTCTTGTTATAGTTATGGCATCATGCCGACCCTGTTTGGCCCGTTGGCCCAGTTGAAGCGATAATTTTGTGTTTTGTTCAAAGTTAAAGCACAGTACCGACTCTGTAAACCCCTACCACCATGCGAACCACCATCCCGCCGGGTTCTTTTTCAACAAGGGGTGAATGTGGTAGTATGTATTAGGGGTAATACGGTACACCACGTGTCGACAGGCTGTTGGTGGAGGGATGCCAGGTCCTGATAGGATCTGCCACCTACTGGACTCCACCCAGAAATGCCGGTATAAGAACCCAGCTTTTCCCTCCATTTCCCTCAGCAGCTGCATTCTGGAACCACGCTGCTGGGGATAAAGTTCTGCTTAATAAAGCCTTCAATTGACATTACCTCAACCTGCCTCGTGTCATATTGATGGTGCTACAATACCTTCTAATGTTCTGTTTTCCTGAGAGTAATTCACCCTTTTTTAATTTAGTGTTTCCTGGCACCCAAACTCTCCAAGTGCGAAAGAGCAGGGGAGAGCTGCTGCTATATTTTAATGAAGGCCGTTCAGAAACTGGTGCCGACAGATGCTGAGAATTTCCTCTTCCTTCTATCCCTGAGGTAACTCAGTCTCTGAACAAGTTGTTGCCTGGAATGAATCCTCAAAAAGTGAGAAATATGGCAGTGCTCGAAGGGACCGAGCTGCCACACTGCTCAAATTATTCCACTGTGTTAACCCTAATTTTCATAGAATCATAGAATTTGCAGTGCAGGAGGAGGCCATTCGGCCCATTGAGTCTGCACCAGCCCTTGGAAAGAGCACCCTACACAAGCCCATGCCTCCACCCTATTCCCGTAACCCAGTAACACCACCTAACCTTTTGGAAGCTAAAGGGGATGCTAAGGGACAATTTAACATGTCCAATCCACCTCACCTGCACTTCATTGGGGGAAACAGGAGCACCCGGTGGAAACCCAGGCAGACACGGGGAGAAAGTGCAAACTCCACACAGACAATCACCCGAGTCTGTGTGTCCACCAAAGGAGGAGAAAAGGATGCTGGGTAATAGGGGCCAGAGGAAGGGATTTGAAGTGAGCCAATTAGAGTGTATGGATAGGTCAGAAGGGGTATAGGATGACCTATGGGAATCGTGTATGTGAAACATGATGCCATTTGAATGTATTAGTAGAGACTTCTTTGTTCTACAGACTCACTTGATTCCAGAGGTGTACGAAGCAAGATGTGTTTTGTACCGCTGTGAACTGAGTCAGGCTTGCAAGTCAAATAAAATAACTAATGCTGTACCTGCAAATCCATCTCGACTTTTATTGAGGCCAGACTAACGGGTAAAGAAATTTGGGATTTGTCATCTACACTTTCCTATCAGCTATATTTTAGCCTCTGGTAAGATTAATTATTCATATGATTGACCAATACTAAGTCACAGATATGAATGAATAACAATTAACCTTCCCCCCCGACCCCCTGATAGCTATTTGTCTAATTATTATCGAACGGCATAGCTCCTTTCTTAAAGAAATAAGATTTTAGGGATTTCCAGAGCTTGTCTCTAGAGCTGCAAAATCAGAGAATAAATATTTCCAATTGCAAATACCTAAGGAAACGTGACAAAGCTCATCTTTGTGTTCCGCTAAATTCTGCTTAAAAATGCGGTAACATTTCCAAATTGAGAGAATATCTACTATACGCTGAGGGAAAACTGGAGATCAGGAAAAAGGAAATATATATGCCAATGTTTTATTGATAAGAAGAGGTGTGCAGGAGCAGTACATTTATTTTCAAAGGGATTATTGATGGTGGCAGCAGTAATATTATCAGTAGGCTGGCTGAAAGCAATCCCGCTTGGCTAAGAATTAGTGCTGATGATGTGGTCATAATAGACCATGGTCGTGAGATCAGCAGCCATCATGATTGCCAAAGGGAGATATAACAAGCTTTGCTTGCCCAATAGCCTGGTAATTCTGGTGTACCATAATGTCCGTACTTGCAAATGGAAGCCAAATGGAATCAAAACTAGTCTACGTTTAGTAAAAATCAGCTCAGTACAATTTAAAACTCAGAAGCTGAATATACTTTGACGTTCAGTAACCACAGTGGAAGCAAACTAAACCTGCTTTGGTTGAGAAAAATGGTCATTTTTGTCCTGGCTAAAGTCAGAAAGAAAGACTTGAGAAAATAAACTTGCATTTATATTGAGTTTCACAAATGTCTCATATCATTTTAAAATCAATTCAGTATTTTTCAAAGTGTTGTACTGTTGCATACAAAATCTGCCCAGAGACAGCAGTGTGCTAATGATCAGATAATCTGTCTTTTCTTTTTAAAAAAATATTTTTATTCTTCTCCTTTTTCACATTTTCATCCAAATTTATACCCACCGACAAACAATCAACAGTAACAAGTACAATGCCAATCCCCTGGCCAACAATCCCTTCCTCCCACCAACCCCCAAACAACCCCCAACATTTTAATTACAAACATCAAAGAAAAGGAATCAGGAATCCCCATCCACCTATACATAATCACCAACAACATACACCCCCCCCCCCCCCAATGTTCAATGTCACCCAAATCTTGAAAGTGCACAATGAACAAAGCCCATGAATTGTAGAACCCTTCCATCCTTCCCCTCAACTCAAACTTCATCTTCTCGAGTGTTAAAAACTCCAACAGATCCCCCCGCCATACCTGATCACTGGGTGGAGAAACTGACCTCCACCGCAAGAGGATCCGCCTTCAGACGACCAGCGAGGCGAAGGCTAAAACATCTAAACACCTGGCTCCTCGCCCGCTTGCAACCCCGGTCGATCCGATATCCAGAAAATGATCTCCCGAGGACCCGGCTCAAGCCTCACATGTACTACGTTCAACATTACCCTTAAAACCTTGCTCCAATACACCTCCAGCTTTGGACAGGACCAGACATATGAACGTGGTTTGTGCCCCCCCCCACCCCTCCGCCCCCTACAACCTTCTCAAACATCCTCTCCCTCCTCAAAGATTCGTTCATCCTCACCTTTGAGAGGTGTGCCCTATACACCACCTTCACCTGTATCAGCCCCAACCTTGCACACAAAGTTGTGGCATTCACCCTCCAGAGCACCTCACACCACAACCCCTCCTCCATGTCCTCTCCCAACTCTTCCTCCCACTTTGTCTTAATCCCCTCCAGCGGTGCCTTCTCTTCTCCCAGAATCACCCCATAAATCACTGACACCACCCCCTTCTCCATTCCTCCTGTTATCCGCTGGCACAAACGGAAAGCTCTGTATCTCCTTCTGAGCAAAATCTCAGACCTGCATATACCTCAACATTTCCCCCTGCCCAAAACCATATTTCGCCCCCAGCTCATTCTGTCCTGCAAACCAGCTCCCTAGAAACAAATCCTTTAGTGTCCTGACTCCCTTCTCCTCCAATCTCCAGAAATACCCATCCCACTTCCGCGGCTCAAATCTGTGATTCCCCCGAATCAGCATTTTCCTTGACCCCGCCCACAGCCTATAGCAACTGCCTCCAGATTTTGAACGTTGCTACTACTACCGGACTCGCTGAGTATTTCAACGCAACCATCGGGAGCGGCGTTGTTGCCAATGCCTTCAGTCCGACCCCCTACACAGACTCTCCTCCATTCTAACCCACTGGGAGTTCCCCCTTATAACCCAACTCACCTTCTCCGCGTTTGCCGCCCAGTAATAACATAGTAAGTTCGGAAGACCCAACCCCTCTGGCTGACATCCTCTCTGCAACAGCACCTTCCTAATCCTAGCCACCCTCTTCTCCTCCCCCACCATATAAATGAGGTAATCATCTTTTCAACCTCCTTGAAAAATGCCTTTGGCAGGAAAATTGGCAGGCACTGAAAGATGAACAAGAATCACGGCAACATGTTCATTTTAATTGCCTGTACCGGACCTGCCAGTGACAGAAGGAGACCATCCCACCTTGCCAGATCCACTTTCACCCTCCCCATCAGACTAGTAATGTTATACCTAGGGAGCCCCCCTAATTATGTGCCACCTGCGCCACGAAATATCTAAAGTGAGCTCCCACACTACGGAATGGCAGCCCCCCCACCCCTTTTATCTAAATTTCACTTTTATTAAATATTCACTAAATATCCACTTTTATCTAAATTTAGTTTATATCCCGAAAATGGCCCAAACACTCGAAGCAGCTCCAATATTGACACACTCGGTTCCGATTCATACAACAGCTAGTCATCATAGCCTGTGTTCTATCAGCCCCCCCCCCCCCCCCCCCCCCCCCCCCCCCGCCAACGCACTATCACTTTCCACACCTCCGAACTCCTCAACCCGATGGCCATGGCTCAATCGCAAGTGTGAACAACAGGGGGAACATAGGGCATCACTGCTTGGTCCCACAGTGCAGAGCAAAATATCTTGAATTCATGTTATTCCTGTGGACACTCACCCTCAGCTCCCTATACAGCAGCCTTACCCAATCTATAAATCGTGGCCCAATCCCAAACCGCTCCAGAACTGCCATCAAATACCTCCACCCTACCCGGTCAAACGCCTTCTCGGTGTCCAATGCCACAACCACCTCTGTCTCCCTCCTTTCCGTCGGTGCTATAACCATATTCAATACCCTCCTAATGTTCAAAAAGAGCTGCCTTCCCTTCACAAACCCTGTCTGATCTTCCCCTATCATCTTTGGGAGGCACTCCTCCAAACTACCCGCTAATTAGTTACACCAAAGATTGGAGATAGGTGGGTAACTGTAAGAGGGACTGGGAAAAAACAGTCAGTGCAGGGATCCCCTGCGGTCGTTCCCCTGAGAAACAAGTATACCGCTTTGGATACTTGTGGGGGGGACGACTTACCAGGGGTAAGCCATGGGGTACGGGCCTCTGGCACGGAGTCTGTCCCTGTTGCTCAGAAGGGAAGGGGGGAGAGGAGCAGAGCATTAGTAATTGGGGACTCTATAGTCAGGGGCACAGATAGGAGATTTTGTGGGAGCGTGAGAGACTCACGTTTGGTATGTTGCCTCCCAGGTGCAAGGGTACGTGATGTCTCGGATCGTGTTTTCCGGGTCCTTAGGGGGGAGGGGGAGCAGCCCCAAGTCGTGGTCCACATTGGCACCAACGACATAGGTAGGAAAGGGGACAAGGATGTCAGGCAGGCTTTCAGGGAGCTAGGATGGAAGCTCAGAACTAGAACAAACAGAGTTGTTATCTCTGGGTTGTTGCCCGTGCCACGTGATAGTGAGATGAGGAATAGGGAGAGAGAGCATTTAAACACGTGGCTACAGGGATGGTGCAGGCGGGAGGGTTTCAGATTTTTGGATAACTGGGGCTCTTTCTGGGGAAGGTGGGACCTCTACAGACAGGATGGTCTACATCTGAACCTGAGGGGCACAAATATCCTGGGGGGGAAATTTGTTAGTGCTCTTTGGGGGGGTTTAAACTAATGCAGCAGGGGCATGGGAACCTGGATTGTAGTTTTAGGGTACGGGAGAATGAGAGTATAGAGGTCAGGAGCACAGATTTGACGTCGCAGGAGGGGGCCAGTGTTCAGGTAGGTGGTTTGAAGTGTGTCTACTTCAATGCCAGGAGTATACGAAACAAGGTCGGGGAACTGGCAGCGTGGGTTGGTACCTGGGACTTCGATGTTGTGGCCATTTCGGAGACATGGATAGAGCAGGGACAGGAATGGATGTTGCAGGTTCCGGGGTTTAGGTGTTTTAGTAAGCTCAGAGAAGGAGGCAAAAGAGGGGGAGGTGTGGCGCTGCTAGTCAAGAGCAGTATTACGGTGGCGGAGAGGATGCTAGATGGGGACTCTTCTTCCGAGGTAGTATTGGCTGAAGTTAGAAACAGGAAAGGAGAGATCACCCTGTTGGGAGTTTTTTATAGGCCTCCTAATAGTTCTAGGGATGTAGAGGAAAGGATGGCGAAGATGATTCTGGATATGAGCGAAAGTAACAGGGTAGTTATTATGGGAGACTTTAACTTTCCAAATATTGACTGGAAAATATATAGTTCGAGTACAATAGATGGGTCGTTTTTTGTACAGTGTGTGCAGGAGGGTTTCCTGAAACAATATGTTGACAGGCCAACAAGAGGCGAGGCCACGTTGGATTTGGTTTTGGGTAATGAACCAGGCCAGGTGTTGGATTTGGAGGTAGGAGAGCACTTTGGGGACAGTGACCACAATTCGGTGACGTTTACGTTAATGATGGAAAGGGATAAGTATACACCGCAGGGCAAGAGTTATAGCTGGGGGAAGGGCAATTATGATGCCATTAGACGTGACTTGGGGGGGATAAGGTGGAGAAGTAGGCTGCAAGTGTTGGGCACACTGGATAAGTGGGGCTTGTTCAAGGATCAGCTACTGCGTGTTCTTGATAAGTATGTACCGGTCAGACAGGGAGGAAGGCGTCGAGCGAGGGAACCGTGGTTTACCAAGGAAGTGG
The DNA here is from genome assembly GCF_047496885.1 of Scyliorhinus torazame. Lineage (NCBI taxonomy): Eukaryota > Metazoa > Chordata > Chondrichthyes > Carcharhiniformes > Scyliorhinidae > Scyliorhinus > Scyliorhinus torazame. The sequence continues at coordinate 90,779,862 of NC_092714.1, read as the reverse complement.
AATCTCTTGTTAAGAGGAAGAAGAAGGCCTATGTGAAGATGAAGTGTGAAGTTTCGGTTGGGGCGATGGATAGTTACAAGGTAGCGAGGAAGGATCTAAAGAGAGAGCTAAGACGAGCAAGGAGGGGACATGAGAAGTATTTGGCAGGAAGGATCAAGGAAAACCCAAAAGCTTTCTATAGGTATGTCAGCAATAAGCGAATGACTAGGGAAAGAGTAGGACCAGTCAAGGACAGGGATGGGAAATTGTGTGTGGAGTCTGAAGAGATAGGCGAGATACTAAATGAATATTTTTCGTCAGTATTCACTCAGGAAAAAGATAATGTTGTGGAGGAGAATGCTGAGCCCCAGGCTAATAGAATAGATGGCATTGAGGTACGTCGGGAAGAGGTGTTGGCAATTCTGGACAGGCTTAAAATAGATAAGTCCCCGGGACCTGATGGGATTTATCCTAGGATTCTATGGGAGGCCAGGGAAGAGATTGCTGGACCTTTGGCTTTGATTTTTATGTCATCATTGGCTACAGGAATAGTGCCAGAGGACTGGAGGACAGCAAATGTGGTCCCTTTGTTCAAAAAGGGGAGCAGAGACAACCCCGGCAACTATAGACCGGTGAGCCTCACGTCTGTAGTGGGTAAAGTCTTGGAGGGGATTATAAGGGACAAGATTTATAATCATCTAGATAGGAATAATATGATCAGGGATAGTCAGCATGGCTTTGTGAAGGGTAGGTCATGCCTCACAAACCTTATTGAGTTCTTTGAGAAGGTGACTGAACAGGTAGACGAGGGTAGAGCAGTTGATGTGGTGTATATGGATTTCAGCAAAGCGTTTGATAAGGTTCCCCACGGTAGGCTATTGCAAAAAATACGGAGGCTGGAGATTGAGGGTGATTTAGAGATGTGGATCAGAAATTGGCTAGCTGAAAGAAGATAGAGGGTGGTGGTTGATGGGAAATGTTCAGAATGGAGTTCAGTTACAAGTGGCATACCACAAGGATCTGTTCTGGGGTCGTTGCTGTTTGTCATTTTTATCAATGACCTAGAGGAAGGCGCAGAAGGGTGGGTGAGTAAATTTGCAGACGATACTAAAGTCGGTGGTGTTGTCGATAGTGTGGAAGGATGTAGCAGGTTACAGAGGGATATAGATAAGCTGCAGAGCTGGGCTGAGAGGTGGCAAATGGAGTTTAATGTAGAGAAGTGTGAGGTGATTCACTTTGGAAGGAATAACAGGAATGCGGAATATTTGGCTAATGGTAAAGTTCTTGAAAGTGTGGCTGAGCAGAGGGATCTAGGTGTCCATGTACATAGATCCCTGAAAGTTGCCACCCAGGTTGATAGGGTTGTGAAGAAGGCCTATGGAGTGTTGGCCTTTATTGGTAGAGGGATTGAGTTCCGGAGTCGGGAGGTCATGTTGCAGCTGTACAGAACTCTGGTCCGGCCGCATTTGGAGTATTGCGTACAGTTCTGGTCACCGCATTATAGGAAGGACGTGGAGGCTTTGGAGCGGGTGCAGAGGAGATTTACCAGGATGTTGCCTGGTATGGAGGGAAAATCTTATGAGGAAAGGCTGACGGACTTGAGGTTGTTTTCGTTGGAGAGAAGAAGGTTAAGAGGAGACTTAATAGAGGCATACAAAATGATCAGGGGGTTGGATAGGGTGGACAGTGAGAGCCTTCTCCCGCGGATGGATATGGCTGGCACGAGGGGACATAACTTTAAACTGAGGGGTAATAGATATAGGACAGAGGTCAGAGGTAGGTTCTTTACGCAAAGAGCAGTGAGGCCGTGGAATGCCCTACCTGCTACAGTAGTGAACTCGCCAACATTGAGGGCATTTAAAAGTTTATTGGATAAACATATGGATGATAATGGCATAGTGTAGGTTAGATGGCTTTTGTTTCGGTGCAACATCGTGGGCCGAAGGGCCTGTACTGCGCTGTATTGTTCTATGTTCTATGTTCTATGTTCTAATGCCTTCGCCAACACTTTTGTGTCCACATTCAGAAGTGATAAGGACCCATATGACCCACATTCTGTTGGATCCTTATCCTTCTTGATCTGTGACAACACCCCCTTCCCTATCGCCGCCTCAAACATCCCCACCATCAGCGGCGCCAACTTATCTTTGAATTTTTTTGAATACTCCACCGGGAACCCATCTGGCCCTGCAACCTTCCCCAACTGCATCATTTATCTCCTGCTCCGCTATTGCCCCCTCCAATATGGCCCTGTCCCCCTCCCCCAACCTCGGGTATTCCAAATGATTCAGGAATTCCTGCTTCTCCCCATCCTCCCCAGGTGACTCCGACCTATACAATCTCTCGTAAAACACCTCAAAAACCCTATTAATCTGGTCCGGAGCCACCACCAATTTCCCTGCCCTATCCCGCACCAAAACAACTTCCCTTGCCGCTGCCTCCCGCCGAAGCTGGCCTGCCAACATGCGCCCTACCTTCTCTCCATATTGGGAAGCTGCTCCCGTTGCACGCCTCAATTGGCGCACCGCCTACCTTGTGGACAGCCAGTCAAAACTCGCCTGTAACTCCTTCCTCTTTTCTAACTTCGCTGGTTCCCTGGCTTCTGTATAATTCCTGTCTACCTACAACATGTCACCTATTACCCTTTGACCCTCTCTTCCTTACCCACCTTTGCCTTAAACGAGATCACCTCCCCACTCTCCACCACCTTTAGAGCTTCCCAAAACCACCACCTGCGAAACCTCCCCTGTACAATTGAACCCCACGTATTCCTCAATTACTTTCCCAATCTTATCACAAAACCCTCGGTCACCCAACAGCCCCACATCTAATCTCCACTCGGCCTCTGCACTGCCCCCCTCTCCACCACCATATCCAGCCAATGCGGTGCATGATCCGATATCGCAATTGTCGAGTATTTCGACCCCTTAACCCCAGCCCACATTGCCTGCCCCACCACAAAAGGTCAATCCGCAAAAAAACCTTAAGGACCAAGGAGAAAAAAAGAGTACTCCCGCTCACCCTGGTGCAGAAACCCCTCTCATTTCCACCAATAGTCCAGCCAAGGCCTTTGCCTCCCCAACAGGACAAGCGAGCGCGGCAGTGACCTGTCTAATCGCGGCTCTTGCACCAAGTTCCAATCTCCACCCACTATCAATACGTGTGAATTCAAGTCGGGGGTAGCCCCGCACACCTTCTTCGCAAATCCTACATCATCCCAGTTGGGACTATACATGCTTACCAGCGCCACCAGCCTCCCCTCCAATGCCCTGTCACTATCACATACCTACCTCCTGGTCTGCAACCACTTTCTCCATCTGGAACCGTACTCTTTTGCTAACCAATACCGCTACCTCTTGAACCCACCCATCAATTCCCAAATTACACACCTGGCTAACGTAACCTTCCTAAGCCACATGTGATCCTTCACCCTCAAGTGAGTCTCCTGCAACATCGTCACATCGGCCTTCAAACCTTTCAGATGCGCCAGCACCCTCAATCTCTTGACTGGGCCTCCCAACCTTCTCATGTTCCACGTAGCTATCCTAACCGGGTGTCTCTCAACCCCCTCCCTTATTATCCACCAACATCGTAACACCGGGCCTTGCCCCTTGAGCCTGACCCACCCCTATCCATTGTTAACATCGAACCCCCTCCCCCCCTCCCAGAATACACCCCTACTCTTCCCCTCGAAAAACTCTCACCCAGAATCGGTCCCCTCCCCACTTTTCACACGTCTTAGGCCCATCGAAACCTGCTCGCCAGGCTCCAATGACTGCAGCTCCTTCCCCCACCCCATCCCCCATTCACTAGCTGACTTAAATTAGCGAGTGCGGGGACCCCCACCCAAGGCTTTCCCTCCCCTCCCTCCCGCCCAGTCCCAGGAAAATAATCAAACCCAAAAATCTCAATAAAATAATATAAAACCATCGCAAAAAAGAATGACAATCAAAAAACTTAACCTCTATAACAGCGTGAAGTAAATAAATGACAATGTAGGTCAAAAAACATAACATTTATACACTCTCCCAACCCCCCCATTCACAGTCCACATCCTCTCTTCACCTTTGCCTCAAGCCTTCTGCCTTCACGAACGCCTCCACCGCCTCGAAGTAGAAATCTCTGCTGTTGTAGGTCACCCTCAGCTTCGCTGGATACACAATACCAATTAGCACCCCGCTGTTATATACCATCTTCACTCGCCTCTTTGCCAGCCCCACCTTCAAGTCCTGGTATATGCGAACTCCAGCACCAGCCCACTGCACCTCCCGCTTTTACTTCGCCCAGTTCACCACCTTCTCTTCATGTGGTACTTGTGGAAGCAGATGATCACTGCCCTTGGTGGCTCATTTGAAAATCGCTTATTGTCACAAGTAGGCTTCAATGAAGTTACTGTGAAAAGCCCCTAGTCGCCATTGGCTTTGGCCTCAGCGACCGATGGGCTCGGTCCAGTTCATACCAAGAGGGCTCCTCTCCCTTCCCCATCAGTTCCGTCAACATCTTGGCGAAATATTCCGTCGGCATCGAGCCCTCCACCCCCTCGGGCAAACCCACAATCCTCAAATTGTGCCATCTTGAGCAGTTCTCCAGTTCCTCCAGCTTTGCTCGAAGCCCCTTATTTGCCTCAACCACCCTCCGCCATTCATCCCCATCGAGGTGAGCTGATCGCTGTGCTGCGACATGGCCTCCTCCACTCTGTTCATCTTCCCGCCCTGTTCCCTCACCTCGGCCGATGTCTTTGCCACAGCTACTCTCACCAGGGCAATTGCCTCCTCCACCTACTTCCTCAACGCCTCCATGTGCTTCGCAAACTGCTTCTCCAGCTCCAAAGACATCACCTGAGTCATCTTCTCTGGTGTGAGAAGTGCGGCCCCACCCGGCAACCCGGCCTCCGCCATCTTGCTAGCTTTCAGGCTGGCCCTCTCACTCGACAGCGAACACTCACTTCCTCCCTTCTTCATGGCTGCTTTTATTAATCCTTTTGACATCCTTTGCCTTCCTTATATCATCCTACATTCACTCATTTGCAAATTGCCCCCAGGACTGGACATTAAAACTGCTAAAAACACGCCTCAAGCAGGAGCCACCCAACATGCAACTTTCCCTCTACATGCTGCCACCGGAATTCCTAATCTGCCTTTTCTGACGTTGATTGAGGGATATATATTAGCCAGGACACTGAGGATAAGTCCCCTGCCCTTCTTTAAAATAGTGGACTAGGTGGGGCCTTGGTTTAACATCTCAACCAAAAGATAGTACCTCCAAATGTGTTGTGCTCCTTTGCACTAACTTGAGTGTGAACTTTGGTTTATACCTGTTGGATCTCTTGTGGCACTCCCCTCCCTATATAGCTGAAAGTCAAAGCTCTGGATCTGTTTGACTCAAGCTGCAGATTGAATCTCAGAAACACATTTGGCTGAATTAACTTTCCTGCAGAGTCATCTGTCAAGTGCCTCAGGAAACTAGTTTTTATGGTGGCTGGTTTGGTTTAAAGTTACAGATTTTGGTGGAGGAGTTTGAGTTTCACACCAAATGTGTGATAATCAACAAGACTGAATTATCTAGATCAAGGGGGTCAAGTTTCGGCAGGATAAAGTTTGCAGCTCAGAGCCACTCTTGTGAAATAAGTAAAATAATAAATAGTGCTTTCACGTATATAACATCTTTTGTGCTGATGCCTCAAAATTCTTCACAGAATTAATCACAGTTTTCTTAAGTTATAATAACTGATGAGATTTAGGTGTGGAGGAGGATGACTATAGATGCTTAAGGAAAGGATGAAGCAGTTTCTAAACTATGAAAAAATAAACATAATTTTATTTTGTCGCTATTTAAAAGCATTTTCCTGTAACAATTGAAACTCCGATTTTAACACCACCGCATACCCTTGCTCCATACACCCCCACCCCAGGCAGCACAGCAATAGGTCCACCAGGAAAGGTTAATGGAGCACCATTTACTGCTTTGTTCCTGACGTGCTCCTGCCAGCTGCTATTTTCACCGTGCACTTATCAGAGGCAGCTTTGGTATTAAAGTTGAGGTCCTATGGTATCACGAGGGTCCTTGATCACAATTTAACTGAAAATCTCACAGCAGTCCTGCTCAGTGTGTAACTTGTCAATAAAAATAACCTGCCAATCAAACATTGGTTTCTGAGTATGACAGAACCAGTGGACGTGCACCTGCAAGAAATTGAATCACAGGATCTTTGGACGATGAAAGCTCATGGGCTGGATTCTCACATTTTGCGGCTATGTCCAAAATGTCAGCGCCGCCCAGCACCGATGCTCCGCCCAGTGGGGGGCAAGCAGCCGCGCCACGTAAAGCCCCGCTTTACCTGCAGATACGGACACAGAATGGCCAGGCCCGTGGCTGCGCTTGCCACTCTCACCACCCCCGAACCACTCCCCACCAGTCTCCACAGCACTTCCAAAGCCACCCCTTCCAGTGGAACGACTTACACCCCCCACCGACTGTGGCGTCGCTGGACACAGTCCACAGCCGCCACCCGAGGTCCCCGAAAATTGAGAGGACACATTCCTGACGCCATTGGGAAGTCAGCCCAGCGGGAGCGGAGCATCAGGGGAGGGCCTCAGGTGACGTCCTGAGGCCGTCCCAATGTCGTGTGGTCTACTCATCGAGAACCCCACCCCCTGCAAATCTTTGTGCTCTCCACTCAATTAGTTCCTGAATCAATCAATATTTGATCCATAAGATCCAGATATGGATCCTTTAATCACAATATGGTAGGTTAAAGGAGAAATTTATTGCTGTCTTTAAGAAAAAGGGTTGGATTTGTGCAACACCTTTCACAAACTCAAAACTTCCCATGACATTTTGCAGGCAATGAAGAACATATTTTGGTATAATTACTATTGTAATGTATGAGTCACAGCTGCCAATATGCACACAGCAAAGTCCTGGTGACAACAATACAATAATGACCAGATGACCTGTTTTAATGATGTCGGTTGAGGGATTAAGAATTGGTGAAGATACAGGGAGAATTCCCCTGCTCGTCTTTGAAATGATGGAATGGGATCTTTGGGCTGGACTCTGCTGCTCACTATTGGAAGCGGAGGTCCCGATGTGGCGGAGAATCCAGAGTCGGGGGGGTAAACAGGGGTGCCGATCCCATTCTGACACTCTGGCCCCCGTTGGTGTCGAGATCGAGGTTCACGGCTCATTAAGGCCCTTTTGCAACCTACTAATGAGCCAGGTACCATATTCTCCTGGCCCTCCTGATTCTAGAACCCCTGTAACGGTCGAGAATTGGTGCCCGTCCTGACAAGCGTGTACCTGATGTGGGGAATCTCGCATTGGGCAAACGGCGCAAGTCTTTAAGGGAGTTGCCCTCAAAGTTTCACAGTTCATCGGATGCCCCCCCCCCCCCCGGAACTCAAGACCTGCCCACTCCCCCACCGCCCCTCCCCACCAGAGACTCTCTAATTATTGAGACCCTCTTAAATAAAGAGACACCCTAAATAAAGAGACCCCCACCAGTGATCCCCTAATTAGAGAGACCCCTGTCAGGAAGCCCCCCCCCCACCTCACTCCCAGAAAAGGGACCCCTGTCTGGAAGCTAGAGAGCAGTCCAGACAGAGGCAGTGAAAAAAAAATACTGCTTTAACACTAACCTAGGCAATGCACCTGGCTCAGGCACAGGGAGCAGCACCTGCCAATTCCTGGAAAGAAAAAAACAGTCAGCTTGGTTTAAACCCCCTCAGATCTTTGATCTGCATTCATTTTCTTCTCTTTGATATGTATTTTATTAGGCTGTGATTGACAGCTTCCACACACATCCAGCTGTCAGCATTGTTCCACTCACTCCCTTCATGGTTGAGAAACTTTGAGGTGGTCAACTGTGAATTGAGCCTCAATGTTTGTACACATCAAGCTTTGACTGACAGTTCCTGGACCACTTCAAACAGAGGTAAATGCTTTCTGTTCATTTCACAGCTGACCACTCAACAGTCACTCAACCATGAAGGCAGATGAATGGAAAGGGGTCTCTCTTCTGGAGGGCTTCCAGACAGGGGTCTCTCTTATGGAAAGAGCAGATGTGGATGTAATCCTTGCTCTTTCTAGGAAGAATTTGTGAACAGAGGTAGCCTAATAAAAAAATGTTTAGGAAAACACTCTTTCCCATGAGTTAATGGATCTCTGCAGAGCTATATAAAATAACAATATGAATCTCCCTTTGAAACTGCCTCAACCTGTCAATCAACAAACCTTTAGCAGGCAATAGGGCATGACATTGAATGTAAACACTTAAATTAAAAGCTTTTAGACTTCTCGGCATGCACATGGACTTCAATACTTTAAAGGGCAATGAAGTTGACTATGTAAAGACCATTTCAAAGATTTCCACCACTTTTAAAGAGATTAATTTTCCCTTCTTCTCACAGACTTTTAAACTTGGCATATTGACAGACTTTATAAAGGGTTCATTTATAAAGGGTTACAGATGGGTTCACCTTATTATGAGAAAACTGTAATTGTTACATACTGACTTACTATTTAAAGAGTTTAAAGTCTGCAGATCTCTAGAACAGCCAAACAAACGCTAACCCAGGGAAGACCCCCCCCCCCCCCCGACCTGAGCCCCTCCAGCCCAGCACAAGCCCTCCTGACCCCCCACCTCCAACAAAGGAGCTCCATTGGCACTCTGGAGGCAACGGTTGAGAAGGTACCTGCCCCCTTGCCATCCATCAGACTGTACAGTGTCAGGTTGACACTACCAAGAGGGGAACCGGAAGGAGGGTCTTGGGAGGTGAGGGTGGGGGCTGACGGAGCGTTCTGAAGGGGAGGCTATTGCCAGCAATTCGGGCTGGGGGAGGATGCTGCAGCAACTTTGAGATTGGTGCGCGCTTTAAAAATGGCACTCTGATCTCAGGTGTAGGACCCATCTGAGAGATTAAGACACACCCCCACCCCTCCCTGACCACCCTCAGTTCCAGCTTGGACCACGGTGCCCCATGGAATGGCACAGGACAACCCAATTCAGGTAAAAAGGCTTTTACAAATATCATTGTATGGCACGTCGGGATTACTCCTCGTGCCAGCGGGTATCACTATGGTTTTTCCCACTGGCAGGAGCACTTAGGCATGGCTAGGGAGAATCGCGGCCTCCATTCAGTTTCAGAGGACACTGCAGGGGATGCCTACCACCCGAATGGCAGACATATGGAGCTGCTTGATTTAGGTCAGACTTTATAAATTTTCCCTTTCGCCCAGCATTGAAATTGTGTGAGGCTAATTAAAAGGCATATAATTTATCAGAGTCTTTCTCTGCAGTTGGATCGGAACCCTTGATCTACAGTGCATCTGACTCTTACTGTGGAATAGAATATATACAATCTCTCGAACTTCCTGCCAAAAGCTCACTCTTGGAAGCCAGCACGGGCTTTTGCTAAATCTGCCAACTTGCTGTACATGATAAAGCAAATCACCAATATCCTCCCTGCCAGGACAGAATAATTTTTATAATTTGCAATTGTTTCCATAAAGGTGACAGAAATATTCAAAATTCCCAATTATAGCTGGATTCCCCAGGGCTCTGGGGTATATTTATTGTACCTCTGTGACATTACATGCAACAAATGTAAAGCCCTTTGTTTACATGAACCACCAAGGTCTTGTTGACCTTAATTTTTTAATTTCATTAATTTCCGGGATGTGGGTGTCGCTGGCTGAGACAGCATTTATTGATCTTCCCAATTGCTTCTAAGAAGCTGGTGGTGAGCTTTTGAACCAGTGCAGTCCCTGAAGTGCAGGTACACCCACAGTGGAGGACGTTCCAGGATTTTGACCCAGGTCCACATGACTTTGAATAACATATGTTCAGCCAAAAGCATTCTATGCCAAATAGATTTTATTTTCTTGCCACTGAAAGTAATCTAGCATGATCTGTAGATTTCAATAACAGTAAATCCGGTTGCTGGAAAAAGACAAGGAAAGCAGCACTATAAATTGCAAGTCATAGTTAATGATCTGTAGATTGTTGCCTTTTTCTTTTACTCTGTCTTTTCTGTGGCTCTGTTCCAATTATGGCAATCAGTGAGTTTGCCCTCCTTTCTATGTTATCTATGTCCGAATGCTTAGAGTCGCCAGGTATCAAATGATACCACCACAAGTTTCAACCAGCTATCGATCAAAGAGCCAAACACCAGTTAGTTAGTTCAAGTCAAGGGTACTTTATTTACACACAATTAGTCATGCAACTTAAACACTACTAGTTAACTACACCTATCGACTAAGACAACCTGTACTTAACTTCGGGCACCCGGTTTAGGTCAGAAAACAAGGGCCGCTGTTCGATTCTGGATCTATCGGGTTCGAAGGAGTAACCGCTGCTCAGCTGGGCTCATCCGTCTGGTAGCGGGCGTTGAACTTGGACTCGCTTCTGGTGTTGCTGCAATTGGCGATGGCCATGACCAGTGTACCAAGGCCAAGAGGGCGCCAAGAGAGAGCGAACATATGGCAAACTCTTCTTCTTATACTCAGGGATTTTCACGCTCTTTTGGGCGATCCTTCGATTTGGGCCTTACTAATTGAGTGATCCCTGATCACTCTGTTCAATTGCTTAGCCAATAAGTGGGTGGGGATCTGGATGGCTGGGCGTGTCCCAAGCAATCACTGACCCCGTTGTTTGCATTTCCCTTGAACAGGGAGTGGCGCCGAAATGTCTGGGACTGTCCCGGTTGCTTGAGTACCAGTCCTTTGTTTTGGGGAAGGTGGGTCATCAAATGCTAATCGGCCCCATTAAAATGCTAATTGCATGGAGTTTCGATACCGTCTGGATTTCTTGCTTACGAATATGCATTTCAGGCTCTGAGCCTGTCTGAGTCTTGGCTTGTCCATTTTACCCACCAGGCTTTGCGAGTGGTGTCTCAGTATCTAGTTGGAAGTGGCCACCCCAGATGGCTACAAGATTCAGAAACGTTTTCAGTCAGTTTTCTTTATTTAATATTCTTTTATTTGATGAATATACCCACAAGCTCAGGGCTCTACAACATTTGAACCCCTTTACACTTCAGTTCAGGGTTTTTGGTCTGAGTATAGAGCTGCTGCAAAATATTATCATACTTTTAGGATAGCAGTGGCTCTTTTTGGGGGGCCTCAAGTCCCAGGATTGACTGACTATTTTTCATGGTGTACTAGGCATGTTGGCCCTCCAATTGTAAAGATTGCTGTGAGGAGTAACAACTGTGAAGCATTCACACTGGATTTCCACTGGGTACCAGGATCAAAATTCTAGTTACAGCTGCTAGTCGGAAAACTGTGCCTTTGGAATCAGAGAGACCCCCAAATCTCTGAGACAGTCAACCGAACACCTTTAATTCCTCTGAGGTGCAGCCCCGCATACTTTGCTCTGCAGTTAGATATTGACATCTCTGTATTGTCAGTCAAAACCTGCTGCTCACCATTCATTCATTGTCCCCACATTGACCTGTCTGCCTTGCCTGAATCTCTCATGTTATGGGAAAGTCTTGCAGGCATTGTTTAAGCTTCCACTTGCCCTTGGCTGACATACTGTGGGTTAAGCCTCTTGCAAATGTTGGCATACAACAGGGTAGTGGACTCCAATGTTAGCTCAGCCTTTGTTGCACATTTTTGTGTGAAGTCATGCAGAATATTTTTGTGGCTGATGCCCTGCCAACATCCTTCAATTCATGGCAGTAAGGCGAGGCAAGATTAATAACTCTGCTCAACTACATCTGGCTCCAGTTCCATCTCTAGTTCCTCTGACTTCCATATGTTCTGTATGTCACCGTGGGTAGAACTAGTGGTGGAAAGGACATTAGCACGTCAGGAACACATTTGTTGAAGTGACAGCCATTGCTATGTTTGTTAAACTCAGACATGTGAATAGAATCCCACCTCTATTTAAAGAAAGTCCATTTGGGATCTGTAAAGTTGCAGGAAAACTTGATTCTGAGGCATTCTGAAAGCAGGAGAATAGAAGGAAGACATGGGGAAGCTGTCTCCCAGTTCCCAGGCTCTTTCCTGGAAGTCATGCTACAGATGGCAAGGATTAGGTGAGAAGTCTTCTTTCTTTTGATGGAAGGAAATGATCGGCTGGCCAGTGCTGCAAAAGGTTTAATGAACTCATTCCCTCAGAAAAGGTGCGTGTCATCCCATTGTCATGTGACATGCATTAATCTCTGACCTCCCTAGCTTTCTCATATACAGCACTCATTTGACTAATACACCCTGCAGTTTAAAGTAATCATTCCTTTCAAACATCCTCCTCAAGTCACCTTCTCAACCAATACCACTTCCATTCACCCTATCATTTCCCTGCGTCCTTCCCTTACAGTCACCTTCTTCAAATCTTCACATTCTAATTTTCATATACATTCCACTTCTCACACTCAACTCTATACCTTGTCTCATCCTAGAAGATGAATGAGGGTAAAAGAGCGAGCAGGTAGTGGACGGCAGCCATAGCCAACTTAACCATATTGGAGGAGAGTGTTCTGGAGATCGGCTGGGTGCAGGTACATTAGTTATTGATGATGGAGACATGGACAATGCCAGAGGTTTGGAGACAGCACTAAATGATGTAATGCCACTTGGCACTTAGCAGTCATTCATGTTGAATTTATGTCACCTCTAACTGAATTATCATGATATTGTTACAAAGATGAGGTTTATAAGATGGTTATGTTTCAAAGCCAGTCTTTAATTTAGGATAAAATAGTGTGGGTGATGTGGCTGTTAAAGAATAATGGAAGATCTAGGTTGTTTCACTGAAAGGAGGGTGCGAGGCTTTCAAACTTGGGGAATGTGGCAGCAGCCATGGTTTACAATAGTTAGACTGCTAATCTCCAAAGTCCCAAGGATGTGCTCAGAATGTTGGGTTGCAAGGTGTTGTACTTTAAACTGTCCACTTAATTCCAAGATGAAAGAGAGTTGGGGTCTCAAAGATAGGAAAAGAACAAAAGTAAGCCCTCAGTGGTTGGTGCATGGCTGCCAGTGTTGCCAAAGAACTACAAGGTCATACTACTCAGTTATCTTGTCCTGACGGTTTGTATTCCATTATGACATCAATGATTCACCTGCACATCAATGATCAAGGTGTCCTGGTTACGTGCTATAAACAATATTCTAAACAATGCTGAAATATAGTGGATGTTTCAATAAAAACAAAATGTTGCTTTCATTTCCATCATATACATAACAACAACTCTACCAATTATCATCCCCTGAAGCAAAATCAAAGATGTGTTTTTAATGTCTTTTGAAGACACATTTTTGTTCTGAAGGAAAATCGGTGTAACTAATGAATACAGTTCACTAATGACTGATTGTAATCATGTCTGATTACTAGGATACAACAATATTCTATAATGCTACAATGCACTGACAAAGCAGCTTGTTGGCATAATTGATGATTCTATTTATGTCGTAACCAAACAGTCACTAAAACAATTCACATGATCTCCTGTGTCACAAAATAGCACATGAGTGGCCAGCTCTTTTGAGATTTGGAATATAATCCTTAGTATAAATCATGAGAGCTTTTGTCATTGGAACCCAAAGATTATGATCCAACTTTATAGCACATTTGGTGCTGTACTGTATATGGTAAGGATCTAGAAACATCTCCCATCAAGATTGTGTAAGTAATAAAGGTCAGAAAACAAAAAGTTTTCATTTGTGTCATGTTGGTCTGAGGCTTTTTCTGAAGTGTTGATTTCACTTCGCTGAGTGTGTGTATCTGGGCACTGTTCCACTTGAACACTATGAGAGCTAATCTGTGTTTAATGTGCCTCCTGAAAGTAGAAAATCTCCGTAGGAGATAAGAGCAGCATGGAAATTTGCAAAGTTAATTAGAGGTTATCTCAATGAGTAGAAATGAATTTCCATTAACTAAATGTTTTAACCCAATCACCGGCATGAAAAGTATACAGGAACATTAGTGGCAATGATATCCGTAATGATGATAATGATATGAGAATAGGAATCGGCAATGTGTTGAGAGTGATATCAGGATTAGTGATAAATTTGGATGATTGTGTGGCAAAGCTAGCAGTAGCAGCAGCAGCAGTGGATTGAGATGACAAGCATTCTGTTTTATGCTAATATGTGGAGGAGTTGAACGAGGTTGTAATTAGGTGGAACTGGATTTCACCAGCATACATGTAAACTCTGATCTTGTATTATCAGATAATTTTGCCGAGGGCCAGCACGTAGATGAGAAATAGGAGGGAGATTCAAAGATAGCGGGTGCAGAAGTGAGAATAGAAGCCATTGAAGAAACCATGGCTAGTCTCAAAGGGAAAGAATCAAACGAGGCGTGGGCAGCCCCACATAGCTGTAAACTGAGGAGCGATGTTGAAGGAAGTAAGAAAAGTGGAGATGAGGGATTCATCAGTAGATGAGCTGAGACAGGAGCAGAGAAGGGCAATATAGCTCTCTGTCATTGTCCAGATGGGACTGAACTTGCTTGGTTCTTTTCTTCATGTTGTAATCATAACCAGGGAATTTCCATCAATATGTTTTCTTCCCATTTTGCACCTTTGGTGCCCTCCCTCGCCTTCCTGCAACCCCCCCCCCCCCCCCCCCCCCCGCCACCACTAGAATCTGTTATTTGTTCTCTGATCAGAGCCCTGCAGATTTTAAATGCAAGGCTATCCCAAAACCCAGAAAGGTAACTTGGAAACATCGGTTCTTAGTGGTGTAGATTTTCAATTTGGTACAATGTGAGGAAATAAAGGCAAACCATTGAGAAACAGTACAGCCTTATTGTAATCAATCAACAAAGAATATTTATTGATTTAAAAGAAACACACAACAAGGAAAACTACACTTAACTACAATTATGGCTGCACACACACAGTATCTCATGAATTAGCTCCTGTTCCCAGATATTTACATTCCTGACCTCTAAGAAATGCTGCTTTTCCAGCCAACAAACAAACTCCATGAACTAAATCCAACATATAGTTGCCACACACAGATTGTTTTCCAGTTTGGGAAAACCATCTTCAGCTCAGTGTAGCCACCTAAATTGGCCAACTCCTGATTTAAAATGGCGAACGGCAAAGGCTGATGGGAAAGTCAGCCAACTAGTCAGAAACCGGCAGGTGCAGGTTTGCTGTGTATTAAAACTCTGCAAAAGGCCAGACAACATCGATACCAGCGACCATCACCATAACAATGTATCAGCCATCTGCATACTGATGAGCAATCCCCGGGAACAATAAGTAACATTTTGGACACACAAAGCAAAGCCAGACTCCCCGGCGCCAGCAGGAGCCAACACAAAGGAGGTGAACGAGCACTTCAAGACCGCCCATCGATCAGGGAACCGCTCCAGTATTGGAGAAATCGAACCAAGCGATTGGGACAAAGTCCAATGACTTGGGACCAGGTACAGGGTCCGCCCCGAAAGGCGGGAAGCCCCTGGGGACTATAAGAGTTAAGCCCCAAGTTCAAATCGCTCTCTCTTCACCCCTTTGTCCTGCCCGGGTCACCCAGCAACACGAACCAACATTGACCGTGACCGGTGCAGTGACCGCCGAATGAAGTAAGTCTTAATTCAACGCTCGCTACGAGATAGGCGCTCCTAGCTACCAATCCGTACCAACTTTGAATCCCGCAGACTCAGAACCCGAACGAAAGGCCATTTGTTCCTCTGACCTGGTGGGCCAGTCCGAAGTTAAGTATAGGCCTGTTAGTTGTAGAAGTAGCTTAGACGTAGAAATTGTGCATGAGTAGCGATTACTGTGCATAATAAATGTGCTTTGATTTGAATCTTACTAATCAGTGTATTGGGTTATTGATCATTACTCGGACTTGAACCTCGTGGCGGTATCATAAAGATACCTGGCGACTCGAGAGCAAAGGCAATTGAACCAAAGAGAAAGTTAGCAACATCAGCTTAGCGGCTCTTCTCTATTGGAGGTTTAAAACAGCAGCTTTTGTTTACCACCTTGTTCATTTCTTTTTGGGAGAGCCTGCTTTCTCCAGTTGGGTGTGACTGTGGCAGTAGCCTGTCTTCCTGTACTCAGCTCTCATGCTATGGTTATACTGTGTCTTCCCTTTGTAGCAGATGGATACAAATTATATTCTTCTCTCTCCACTTTGACCTCACATATTCTACAGCTCTAACACTGATTTCTATACATCATTGGTCATCCCCCCCAGTCACTTAGGTAAACCTTGTATTCCTGCTACTATGATAATTTGCATATCAATGAACCCCTTCAAACAGATGCACTTTTATCAATCCCATTCTTCACTTTATTTTATCCAAATTTTATTTTTAAACTTTATTTTACACCTTTCTTAAATCTTCATTTTATTCCAATATCTTGACTCCCCTCCTAATTCTCATCTACATGCAACACCATCAAAAACGCAAAAACATTAACTTACCTCACCCAGCTCTACCTCACCACCAACTTTCTTCACACTTCTTGCTTCTCTTAAGTTGTCAAACTGTTTGTCAGACAAGCAGTACTGCAAGAGCAGAAACTTCCTCCAATTAAATGTTGGGAGAACTGACGCCGTTGTCTTGGACCCCAATACAATGTCTGCTCCCTTCCCACCAATTCCAGCTCTCCCCCTCAAATGTCTCTGTGGCTGAACAAGACTGTCTACAACCTTAATGTCATGTTTGACCCCAAGATGAATCAACCACATATCCGTGCCATCACTAAGAATGCCGGCTTCCCACCTATCTCATGTCTCCTGACTCTGCTTGTGGTTCAGCGTTTTTGCTGCTGAAAGGCTCATTCTGCCATGTTTCACCTCCAGACTTGACTATTCTAACACACATCTTGCCGAGCTCTCACATTCTACCCTTTGTAAACTTGAGGTCATCAAATACTATTCTGCCAGTGTCCCAGCACTCGCCAAATCCCCTCCAATAATCAGCCATGTGTTCACTTTGTTTTAAAATGTTGGGCAGGATTCTCCCACCGGGAGTCTAAGTGCCGACGCCGGAGTAAAAAGCGGAGTGTTTTACTCCGACGTCGGCGCCCGTTCCCAGACCGCTATTCTCCCCCCTCTGTGGGGCTAGCAGGGGCATTGCGCGATTTACGGGGGCGTTGCGCAGCATCAGAGACCCGGCGCCGCGTAAATGACATGGCACCTTGGGTCCCGCGCATGCGCAGTTGGGCCGGCGTCCTCCCCCAGGCCGCCCAGCACAAACATGGCGGATAGATCCAGGCTCGCCGGCAGAAGAAAGGAGGCCCGCCGACAGAGAGGCCAGCCCGCCGATCGGTTGGTCCCAATCGCGTACCAGGTCACTCCGGAAGCCCCCCCCCCCCCGGGAACGGAGCCCCCCCCCCACAGGCCACCCCCCCCAAGCCTTCGCGACGAGTACCCGCCGGCAGCGACCAGGTGTGGACGGTGCCGGCATGACTAGGCCGTTTACGCGCGGCCACTCGGCCCGTCCGGGCCGGAGAATCGCTGCTCGCCGTTTGCGACGATTCTCCGAGCGGCCAGGCGAGATTCGCGCGGCGCTGGTTTCGGAGGGGTGGGAGAATCGCGTGCAGGGGTCGGGGTGGCATGGCGTGATTCGCGAGGCGCCCCGGCGATTCTGCCACCCGGCCTGGGGGTGGGAGGGGGGGTGGGGAATACCGCCCGTTGATCTTCGTTTTCAAATCCCTCCATGGCTTTGCCCCTCCCTATGTCTCAACCTATCTGTGCACCTTCAAGTCCAGCCTGTTCAGTCTCCCTAATTTCAGTAGCTCCATCATTGGTAGCTGTGCTTTCAGCTGCTTAGGCCCTAAGCTCTTCAATTTACACCCCCCCCTCAAAACCTCTATGTCTCTCAATTTCTTTTCCCCCATTGATAATACAGCTTAAAACGTACCTCAATGACCAAGAGCTCGATTCAAATAATTGGGAACAAAGTCTCATAGCGAGCGCGTTTAGCTGCATGTTAAACTATACAACATGACTATACAACATGACTCGCATTGTATAAGGGGCCTCAGTGGGGAACAAAAATGGCCATGGCCAAACATAGCCCCGCTTTGCTCACTGAGGAGCTCCGCTCACCAGAACTCCTCAGTGTAGTGAGAGATTGGGATGCCATTTAAAAATGCATTGGGGGTGCCCTGACACCAACCCCACACACAGGGCACCCCCGGCCCGATCGCAGTATGCAAAAATGCCAGCTGGCAGCGCCACCTGGAGAGTGCCAGGCTGGCGTCCAGGTGGCACTGCTAGGGTGCCAGACTGGCACTGCCAGGGTGCCAAGGCAGCACTAGGAGTGCCAGGGTTTCACCCTGCCCAAAGGACATGCAGCTGGGTCCGCCAATCTCTTAGGAGACTCTCACGAGTGTCATTCCATCTGGCCCGTTTGTGGGGTTTGTTATATTCCTTGTCTTGTTCTCCAAGATAGCCAGATATGTAATATTGCCAAAGAATATAAAAATTAAAACGTTTAAATCAAAACTAATTTATTTTACACTGCTTGATCTTGATTAGGTTCGCACACTTTACTGAGTAACAGATAATAAAATAATAGTACGGAATCTGTAATACAGCAACCAATGATCTCTCTAATTTATAAACGATACTATGACTCAACCTCACACTATCCTTTGATATTGAAATCTCCATCAGTTCTCCCCAGCATGCCTAGAGTCACAGCCTTATATATCATAGATTATCATAGAATTTACAGTGCAGAAGGAGGCCATTCGGCCCATCGAGTCTGCACCGGCTCTTGGAAAGAGCATCCTACCCAAGGTCAACACGTCCACCCTATCCCCATAACCCAGTAACCCCACCCAACACTAAGGGCAATTTTGGACACTAAGGGCAGTTTATCATGGCCAATCCACCTAACCTGCACATCTTTGGACTGTGGGAGGAAACCGGAGCACCCGGAGGAAACCCACGCACACACGGGGAGGATGTGCAGACTCCGCACAGACAGTGACCCAAGCCGGAATCGAACCTGGGACCCTGGAGCTGTGAAGCAATTGTGCTATCCACAATGCTACCGTGCTGCCCCGTGCTTACTTAGTAACGCCATCTAATGTTGAGTTACATGTAGTCTCCCTTCTTAACCCTTCACTACAATTGTGTTATACATATCATTACAGGGTTCAGTGCTGAACAGCGTTTGTCCAAGGTCTCCGTGGCGAAGGGGATGAATCCCAAAACCTCAGGTACCTCGGGAATCTGCACATTAGACTGGGACTAGCTGTCTCCTTCTAATATGCAGATTTGCCAAAAAGTGATCCTGCTTACAATGAGCAGGATTAACATTGCAACATCTCACAAGATCGTTTCGGATGTCGCGAGGCATTGCGAACTGGGTAGATCCCAGCTTTTATTGGCCACGCTGTGCAGCAGCGAGCTGTTTTGCAGGAGCAGCAGGACCATTGGATTGCGCCCCAAGCTTTTGTCCATCTAATGACACAAAAAGTAACACTGTTTGGAAATTCCTTTTATTTGATGGGTTCTAACTGCAGAAGAAGTAAAATCTATTTCCATTTGGTAAGGATTGTGCAATTGATTAGATTTTGCTGAGTTTTGTTATTAGTTTGAAGGGAGAAGTAATCTCCTGCTGCAGTGATGTTTGTCAATCTTTATGAAAATTCCCCAAGTAGGAATTAACAAAATGCTCTGTCACAATCCCTATGAGGACATAGTTTTGCTATTTCCCAACTCAGCACTGAAGATGAACAATGAGTAAAAAGTTTTTAAAAGTTGGGCAAAGAGAGGCTTTCAGCAGATACAAGAGGAGCAAATCAGCCCCCATTCCAGCCCTCCAGACGTGGTTCCTCACATCCCCTCACCTCCCACACACTACTCATTCCCCATTTATGCTATCTCATTCCCCATGCCAAGCTATGCCCCTACCGACTCCCCATGTCCCCTCATGCCCCCAATGGCAAGCTGTACCCCTCTACCCATTTGTCCCGTCATACCCACTATGCCAAATTATTCCACCTCCATGCCCATTAACCCAGTATGCTCTCAAATTAGGAAACAGTTTGCTGAAATTGAAGCCAATCGAATTGAGGCATATTTATAAACCAGGTTGTGAAATTGACTGAAGATGATGGGAGACAGAGAGTAGAGATAAAGGTCATGGGCACGATTCTCCGAGCCCCGCACCGGGCCGGAGAATCGGAGCAAACGCGCCACGATGAACCGGCGCGCGATTCTATGAGGTGCGGAGAATCGGCAGACGCGCCGCTGGCCGCAGGCCACTGGAATCGGCGGGGCTGCCGATTCTCCGGCCCAGATGGGCCGAGCGGCCGCTCCGATATGACAGAGTCACGCCGGCGCCGTTCACCCCTGGTCGCTGCCGGCAGGAACTCTGCGGGAATGCTCGGGGGGCGGCCTGTGGAGGTGGGGGGGGGGGGGGGCTCGTTCTAGGGGGGGGGGGGGGACTCCAATGGGGTCTGGCCTACGATCGGGGCCCACCAATCGGCGGGCCGGCCTCTCTGTTGGCGGGCCTCCTTTCCTCCGCCGTCAATGTTATAGCCCTGCGCCATTGTTGTGCGGGACGGCCTGGGGGAGAACGGCCACTGTGCATGCGGTTGGCGCCTGCCCAACTGTGCATGCGCGGGACCCAAGTCTTTTACGCGGCGCCGGGTCTCTGATGCCGCGCCGAGGCCCCAACCCTGCAAATCGCGCCGCGCCCCTGCCAGCCCCACGGAGGCCCCAGAATAGGGGTCTGGGAACGGGCGCCGACGCCGGAGTGAAACACTCCGGTTTTTACTCTGCCGTCGGCACTTAGACTCCCGTTGGGAGAATCCCGCCCCATATTCTCTTGCTGACAGGACGTTATATTGGTATCCCACAAGGATCTGTTTTGGGGCCTCAACTATTCACCATTCAATTATTCACCTCATTTAACAATTACTAGATGATGAAATACAATTCCACATGTCAAAATTTGCCAGTGACACAAAGATAAGCAGCATTATAAACACTTAAATATAAAGATATTGATATTTTCAGTGAACCAGCAAAACTGTGTCAAATAGATTTTAATGTAGGCAAATGTGAGTGTTGGATACTCAAGACAAAGTACTTTCCAGATGGTGAACAGCTTGGAGCAGTGGAGGCCGATACAGACTTGGGGTTCAAGGTGCGTAGATCATTAAAATGTCATGAGCATATAATACAGAAAGTAACCAAAACGGCGAATGGAAATGTTAGCCATCAAATCTAGAGGACCAGAATACAATGTTGTAGAATCCATGCAGCATCATTGCGCGATGAGATGTGTAGTAGTGTAAGCATTTTCGGCATCACGCATTAGAGGGGGTGCAGTATAGGTTCAGCAAAAATGACACTTAGACTGCAAGGGTTAAAATACCAGAACCAATTACACCAGTTAGGATAGTATTTCCTGGAATTTAAAAAATATATGTTTTTATTGGTCTTCACATATTATATTACATATTTTTAATTCAAACATTGAGTTAGGTGTCGTACCTGAGAGTGGTATTTTACAGTTAGAGTGTGGTTCTGGTATATACAGGAGAGAAACAAACTTAAAAGGTCAACCAAAGTGCGAACAGACTAGACTCGCTGTGCATATTTACAATTGCCTGCTTTGCCTCCCTTTGGTGGCTGTAGGGCCTATTTGGCCGGTCTGCCTCTGCTGCTTTGCCTGTTGTTGGCCCTGGTGTGTGCTTCTCCCTTGTTGCTGTCCCCCTGCCACCCCCCCCCCCCCTGCCCCCGCCCCCCACCTTCTGCTCTATTGGCCTTTGGCTACAAACATGTCCGAAAACAAGTTGGTGAATGGCTTCCACATCTTATGGAAACCCTCTTCCGACCCCCGGATGGCAAATTTGATTTTCTCCAGTTGGGGAAGTTCTGACAGGTTGGACAGCCAGTCTGCAGCTTTGGATGGTGCAGCTGATCGTCAACCAAGCAGGATTTTTTGGCGGGACATTAGGGAGGCAAAAGCTAGGGTGTTGAGCCCACTCCCCATGAAGAGTTCTGGCTGGCCTGATACCCCGAAGACTGCCACTTTCGGTCTTGGCTCCACCCTCATCCCCAGAACCTTGGATATTGCTTCAGAAAAAGTTGTCCTGAACCCGACAAGCCTGGGGCAGGCCCGAATATGTGGATGTGGTTGGCCGGGCCTCCCTGGCACCGTTCATTTGTCCTCCACCTCCGAGAAGAACCTGTTCATTCGGGTTCTGGTTTGGTGTGCTCTGTGCACCACATTCAGTTGCATTAGGCTATGCCTTGCGCATGTGGAGGTGAAGTTTGTCTGTTCAGTGCTTCACTCCAGAATCCCCACCCTATTTCTGTCCCGAGTTCTTCCTCATATTTTTTCCATCTCTTGTCCAGCAGGGTACGTGCCTCTTCTAACACTCGCCCAAATAGGTCCCCACAGTTCCCCCTTTCTAATTGAATGAAAGAAATGAAAATCGCTTATTGTCACAAGTAGGCTTCAATTAAGTTACTGTGAAAAGCCCCTAGTCGCCACATTACGGCGCCTGTTCGGGGAGGCTGTTACGGGAATTGAACCGTGCTGCTGGCCTGCCTTGGTCTGCTTTCAAAGCCAGCGATTTAGCCCTGTGCTAAACAGCCCCTGCTCACGTCCAACAGTTCCTCTATAATTGAGTGTCTCGGCATCTGTGGGCATGTTGTTGTCTCCTCACGGAGGAAGTTTTTGATTTGTAAATGTCGTAGTTCGTTCCCTTTGGGCAGTTGCAACCTCCCATCAGCTCCTCTAACTTCACTAGTTTGTCATCTGAGTAAAAGCCCCTAACCATCAGCATCTCCCTGTCCTGTCTCCACCTCTTAAAGTTGGCATCCATTGTGGCTGGTCCGAACCTGTGGTTGTTACAGATGGGAGCAATGGTGGACATTTTGGTCAGGCCGAAGTGTTGCCTTAATTGGTTCCATGTCCGCAGCGTGGCTTAATACCAATGGACTTTTGGAGTGCTTGGCTGGCGGGAATGGGGATGGCCGGCTACTGTGGCAAGGGCCTGGAGGGACATCCCTTTCAGGAACTCTCCTCCATCCTTACCCATTCTGTATTCGGCTCCCATTACCCATCTCCTCACTCTTTCCACTGTGGCCGCTCAGTGGTAGTATTGCAGGTTTCGGAGGGCCAGGCCTTCCTTGTTATCTTTCTCTGCAGAACTTTTTAGGGTATCCTTTGATTTTTCCACCGCCACGCAAACGCCATGATCATTTTATCTATCGTATTAAAAAAGGTCTTGGCGGATGTAGATTGGTATGGATCTAAACAGGAAGATTAACCTGGGCAGTACATTCATCTTCATCATCTGCAAGGGAGAGTGGGAGTGTGTCCCACCTCAGCAGGTCCTTCTTTACCTCCTACACCAGACTTGTCAGATTCCATTTGTGGATCCATGTCCTGTTGTAGGCAATTTGGATTCCCAGGTAGCGGAATTTGTTTTGGGTTTGTTTAAATGGAGAGCCCTCCAGCTCATCCCCTGTCCGTTGCGAGTTCACTGGGAAGATTTCACTTTTGCTCAGGAAGGTCCCAAACTCCTTCAGGAGCTTCATGATTCCCTCCATGCTGGGCTGGTGGGTCCGAGACGTAGAGGAGCAGGTCATCCGCATAGGGTGAGACTCTGTGGTCTCTCTCCCCTCTCTGGATCCCCTTATAATTTTTTGCCCTTCTGAGGGCGATCACCAGTGGTTTGATCACCAGGGTGAATAGGGGCAGGGGCAGCAGGCATCCCTGCCTTGTACCCCTGTGCAGCTGAAAGTATTTAGAGCTTGTGGTGTTGATCCGCAGACTCGCTGTGGGAGCGCCGTACAGGAGTTTCACCCAGGCGGCGAACTCTGCTCTGAGTCAAAATCGCTCCAGTACTACTGTGAGGTACTTCCATTCGAAACTGTCAAAGGCCTTTTCTGCGCCCAGGGAGATGATCATCTCTGGTGTTCTCTTCCCGGGTGGGGTCATTATCACATTCAGCAGGCGCCTGGTGTTCGATGTTAGCTGTCTACCCTTAACAAAGCTCATCTAATCCCCTGTGACCACCTCTGGCATGCAGTTCTCCCATCACCTGCCCAAGACCTTGGCCAGTATTTCTGAGTCTACATTGAGCAGCGAGATGGGCTTTTAGGATAAAAGCAAATTACTGCGAATGCTGGAATCTGAAACCAAAGAGAAAATGCTAGAAAATCGTAGCAGGTCTGACAGCATCTGTAGGAATGACACTTTCCAAAATGGTGCTTCGAAAATGTGTTCCTTCTTCCTCAACCGTGATTTCCAACCTACACTTGTCAACAGTGTGTGGTCCATCCCCCGCGCCACTACCCTCAGCCCCTCCCCTCCCTCCCAGAGCAAGGATAGAGTCCCCCTCATTCTCACATTTCACTCCACCAGCCTCCGTATGCAAAACATAATTCTACGCCATTTTTGCCAACTCCAGCGTGATGCCACCACCAAACACATCTTCCCTTCACTCCCTCTGTAAGCATTCCGCAGAGACTGTTCCCTCCGAGATAATCTAGTCCACTCCTCCACCATACCCAACTCCAACTCCTAAAGGGCAGCATGGTAGCACTATTGCTTCACAGCTCCAGGGTCCCAGGTTCGATTCCCGGCTTGGGTCACTGTCTGTGCGGAGTCTGCACATCCTCCCCGTGTGTGCGTGGGTTTCCTCCAGGTGCTCCGGTTTCCTCCCACAGTCCAAAGATGTGCGGGTTAGGTGGATTGGCCATGATAAATTGCACTTAGTGTCCAAAATTATTGTCTAGCCGACCTCTCCTGCCTGTCTCTACGTGCTTTGTAGGCTATAATTCCGCCGCTGATCACAGCACATCCCAGAATGTGGAGGATGAGACCTTACCATTCTGGCTGTTGGTATTATACTTGTCTATGGCCTGTGATATTTTCTCACAAAATGCCTTATTGGCAAGGAGGGCCGTGTCCAACCTCCATGGGAGCCGTTGGGCACGGCCTACATCCTACCTCACATCCATGTAATGTGAAGCCTGGTCGGAGATTACAATTGTAGAGTATTCCGCTCCTGCTATTGTGAAAGCACCGCGTTCCCCACTCCAAAGAAATCGATGAATGAGTATACCTGGTGTACCTGGGAGAAGAGGAAGAATTCCTTTTCCCCTGGGTATTTGAACCTCCATGTGTCCACTGCCTCCATCTACTCCATAAATGCATTCAGTTATTTCGGCATATTTGAGGTCTTCCCCAGTTTGTATATTGATCTGTCCGTCCGTGGGTGCTGCCCACAGCTGAACTGCCCTCCCCCCCCATGATTAGTCGATGGGTATCTATATCGGGGATTTCATAGAACATAGGGCATAGAACATACAGTGCAGAAGGAGGCCATTCGGCCCATCGCGTCTGCACCGACCCACTTAAGCCCTCACTTCCACCCTATCCCCATTACCCAATAACCCCTCCTAACCCATGATCTTCTTTATAAACTTTATGTTGCGCCAGTTGAGAACGTACACGTTGACCAGGACCAGTGGTGCCCCGTCGAGGACACTGCTGACTATGACATACCATCCCCCTGGGTCCGTAATCGTCCTCGTCACTGTGAACATCGTCCTCTCATTTGGCAATCCCCCTTAGCTCACGTCCCGTAACAGGAATGATAGGTCTGTCGCACCCAACCCTTTCTTACCCGCAGTCGATCCTTCTCCCTCTGGCGTGTCTTTTGGAGGAAGACTGTGTTGGCTTTCATACTTTTCAGGTGGGCGAAGACTCTGGATCTTTTTACTGGGCTGTTAAGTCTCCTGACGTTCAAGCTGACTACTCTGAGGGTTTCTTTTTGTCCCCCTCCTCCTGCGGATCAATTATATTTACCTTGAGGATGCACTCCACGGTTTCCATTTGCTAGCGGGCCACCTGAGAAGGCCGCGGTAACAGTACACCCCATGAGGCCAGGCCCTTGAGATCCAGGGTTTCCCTTTGTCCTGGGACCACCCAATATGGCTGCCAACTATGTGTACACCCTGTGGGTGAGGTCCTGCACTCGGGGGTTTCCCTTTGTTTGGGGACCCTTCAAAGTGCCTGTCTGCGGTGCCAGTTTATTCCTTGTCGCCACTTGTGGACTGTTATAGCCAGTCTGGAGCCCTTCCCCTCCCTCCCGTTCTTTGTTTCCCTTTGATTCTCCCCCTGTATTCCCCAACCCCCCCTTCCTATTGTTGTCCCCCAACCACCCCCCTCCTCAGTTTACCCCCTAGCTATCTCCCCAGGGTGTACCACCCCGCCACCCTCATCAACAGGCACTTTCTCCGCTGCTGGAGAGGTGCCACGGCCCACCATCACTCGTACCTCCTAGCACTAGCTTTCCTGCTAGTGTGGTGGACTACCCTTCGCCCACTGCACATTTTCCTCCCTTTCCATCCTCCTCACCCTCTGCTGCACTTCGCTGCCCTCGTACGTTCCTTCCTACATTTTGGTCTCAAATTCAGAGCGAGGTGGAACAATCCCATGCAAAGTGTCGTTTCGATCATTTTAATCCCTTTGGGTGATCTTTTCTTTGCCTCCGCTGCCTTTGGTGTTGCTGTCTTCCCAGCCCACTCTCCTAGATGAATTTGTCTGCGTCCGCAGGGGCCTTGATATAAAGCTTCCTGTTCTGGAATGTGACCAATAGTCCTGGTACCGGTGCATTTATGCGATTATCGCCCTCGGCTGCTCTACGGCCTTCGGTATCGGCCCCAGCGACCTATGAGCTGTGTCTATCTTTGGTGGTGACACACTTCCCTATGTCACCACCAACCTTGCTGATTCATCTCTAGGGCGACAATCCGATCACTCTGATCCATTGAGGCCTTTGCAGTTCCTTGATGGTGTATCCCTGAACCTCCAGTTGTTTCGCTGCCTTGTCAAGGGACACCTGCATGGAGGCCAGGGCGTCCGCGACCATCACCCTGACTGCCGCTTTAACGTTGGTTTTTATCTCTTCCTTGAGCTCCCTTAACCCCCTGGTGAGGAACATCCTCCATCCACCCTCCAGTGAAGGAGTGGGGAGTGGAGTGCTGATATGCGGCTGCAGCTTGTCAGCCTCTCGAGTGGCAACCCTGACCCGGTCGAATCGGACACAGTTTGTCATTGGAAATGAAAAAAAATGAAATGAAAATCGCTTATTGTCACAAGTAGGCTACAAATGAAGTTACTGTGAAAAGCCCCTAGTCGCCACATTCCGGCGCCTGTTCGGGGAGGCTGGTAGGGGAATTGAACCGTGCTGCTGGCCTGCCTTGGTCTGTTTTCAAAGCCAGCGATTTAGCCCTGTGCTAAACCAGCCCCTGTGGATCATGTGGATCATGAATTGTTCCGGAACTGGCGGCACTGTTGCTTCACAGCGGCAAGGGCCTGTGTTCAATTCCAAGCTTGGGTCACTGTCTGCACCTTCTCTCCATGTCTGCATGGATTTCCTCCCACAAGTCCTGGAAGACATGCTTGTTCGGTGAAATGGTCATTCTGAATTCTCCCTCAGTGTACCCAAACTAGAGTGTGGCGACTAAGGGATTTTCACAGTAACTTCACTGCTGTATTAATGTAAGCCTACTTGTGACACCAATAAAGATTATTATTACTTTAGTTGTTGTAAAAGTTCACAGATTCAGTCCCAGAGTCAACACTTAGGGCCGAATTCTCCGATTTTAAGGCCAAGTCTGGAGAATGTGTCTAGTTCTACGATGAAAAAGTTGACGAGGCCCCAGCACCGACCCTCTAACACCCGGTGAGGGACTAGCAGCCACGCCACGTAAAACACACGGCCTTTACGAAATAAACGGCCGGAGTATTGCCGGGTCCGTGGCTGCGCATGCGCACGGCGATCACCTGCAGCAGTCGCATCATACAACATAATCCTGGCAGCGCTTATTGTCACAAGTAGGCTACAAATGAAGTTACTGATCGTGCCCCCCTGGACACCCCTTCGCCACCCCCGGACCACCCCCACAAGTCCCCCCAGCCCTCGCCGCTGCCCCCCCTTCCCGCCCAGCGGCACGGCTCAGACCCCCCCCCCCCCCCCGATTGTCGCAGCAGTGGACAAAGTCTGCAGCTGCCACGACTGGCTCAAGAAAACTGCGAGCACACGTGTCCGCGTCGTCGGCAACTCGACACATCGGAGGCGGTGCATCGGGGGAGGGCCTCCAGGTAACGTCCTGAGAACGTCCCATCGGCGTGTGGCAGACTCTCCAATGATGGCGCTTTGGAGGGGGCGGTGTTTCTGGAAACAGGCACCCCCCCAATTCGGTGGTAAAAAGGGATTGTACGCCCGATTGCCATTCAGTGTCAAATTCTGATGATAACATTTAGTTGAAGCAAATTGGGGCCTTTTATAATGTTAAAGGTGTTTCTAAATGCTGTTTATTAATTCAGTTTGAATATTATTCAATGTTCAGTGCAGTGCTCAAAAATTATGACGAAACTAAAATAAGGCAGACTGCTTATTGGTAAAAATA
This sequence comes from Scyliorhinus torazame, assembly GCF_047496885.1. Taxonomy (NCBI): domain Eukaryota; kingdom Metazoa; phylum Chordata; class Chondrichthyes; order Carcharhiniformes; family Scyliorhinidae; genus Scyliorhinus; species Scyliorhinus torazame. The sequence continues at coordinate 90,751,509 of NC_092714.1, read as the reverse complement.
ACAAATCAGTTAGCCTATTCTTGCAAATGTCAAAACTCACAATAGGAATCATGTAGAAGTTTGAATTAGTAGAAGATCACCCATCTGGAAGAAAATCTGCTGAGGTGCGCAAAGCGGATAAGTTAAAATGGATCATAGCTTTTTCAATGCTGTGTGAGACAATCTAAATAATGCACTCAAAAGCTTACTCATCAACAATTAAATGGTACTGGATAGATAGAATCGATGACCTGGAAAACCATTCCCAACGCAAGAATCTAAAATTAATAGGAAAGCCTGAGGGAGGACAGGAAGAAAATGCAGTAAAGGCTTTGAAGGATTCTTCATCGTAAGTACCAGTTCTGCCAGATGCTGAGAAAGTTTTCAGAATTAAAAGCATGTCATTCCATTCTCCCTTGGAAGTCAAAATATAATTATGCTGAGGAAGGTCAATTTTTATTAGAGGAAGTGAAAATGTTAGATGTGGCTTAGGATAAGGTCTTTGATATTTTGAAATGTTCAAGGCATTTTTTTAAACCTTTGTTCAGTGCAAAGTACAGAAATGAACAATAGCTAAGCTATACATAAGAATGATGGAACAAGAATGACAAAATCTGTGGTTATTTCTGTGACATATAAAATCACAGAATCACAAAAATGTTGCAGCACAGAAGGAAGCCATTTGGCCCATTTTCTTTGCACTGTCTCTCCAAATTAGCATTGCCATTCTTCAGCCTTTTCCATGTAACGGTGCACATCCTTCCTTTTTAGGTAATGGCCTAATTGCCTCTTGAACACTTCAGTTGAATCCGGGATTGAAGCCCTAACTGATTGTTGGTCTCTCTTCCCAATTCCTTCCAGAGAAAAAAATGTTTGCTGGTTTAGAGCCCGCGGAGGTTGCCCTCGCTGTGCTGGTGGCAGCCGAGATGGACAGAAACCGAAGATGACAGCAATGCCAACACAGGCTGGAGGCAGTACCACATGTATAGGGCTGCCACATGTCCTGAAGACCTGGCCGTCTATCAGGCTGAGGGGGACAGAAGGGGAGGCCAGCAGTGGCCCAAGGTGCACAGGCATTGTTGGTCTGCTGACGGACAGCAGATGCTGCAGAAGGACACCTGCTCCCAGTGGCCGTGAAGGTCACTGCAGCCACCAGATCATTCCAGGGCTTGAGTGGGGACCTGTATGGTATTTCCAAATTGTCAGGCTACAGGTGCATCCAGGTGGCGACGGATGCTTTGTATGCCCAGGCTAAAGACTGCATCACCTTCCCCATGGGCCAGGCCCATGCCGGGCTGCAGGATTTTCAGGCATCATTGGGGTGCCGAGCTCCAGCTGGTGATCAATGGCACTCATGTCGCCCTGCAAGCACCGGGGCATTAGGGAGTGCCCTACATGATCAGGAAATGGTTCCATTCCCTGAAAGTTCAAATCATGGGTGACCACAGCCTCAGAATCATGCATGTATGGCCACACTACCCTGGGAGCCCAGGATGATGGATTGGCTCATGGGGGACGAGGGATACCTGCAGAGGACATGGCTGATGACGTTAGTGCGGAGGCCTGAGACCAAGGCGGGGATCTAATAATATGAGGCCCATGTTGCCACCTGTGCTTTCGTTGAGCAGTGTATTGGCTGCTCAAGATGTGGTTCTGAAGCATCACATGGAAATCACACATGGAAGGAAGAACAAAGGTTCAGGGGCAGGGGCTGGTGGACTCCATCTTTGGGGTGGACCATCAATACTCACTTGCCACAACCCCGGAGTTGCTGGCAAGCAGGAAAACGCTGCAGACACAATTTGAATTACTATTAATGGGTAAGGTGGTGGACTAGCTGTGGCGTTTGTGTGGTGTATTTTATGAACACAGGGAGATGGCCAGTTGCCTTTCAACTCATCAGCTGTGGTGGTAGGCTGCCTCCCGGGAGATTGCGCAGTTAAGGGACTTGAGTGTCAGTCTGGTTTCCGCCCCGCTTAAAGTCAATGTGGTTTTTGAAACATCTTATCGGGATTTCTATAGATCGGAGCCCCGGCAGAGAGTTCAGCCATGCCACTTTTGAATGGGTTTTTCATCCCAGAAGGGGAGGTGGGAAAAGTTGGAATCCCGTTAAGCTCAGAGGAAATTAGTAAATGCATTGGATTGATGAGGACGGGTAAAGCTCTTGGCCCTGATGGCTTCCCTATTGAGTTTCATAAGAAGTTTGCAGAACAGTTGATCCCTCTAATTTTAGATATGTTTAATGACTTCTTGTCCTGGGGTTCATTGCCTTTTGGACTTACCCAGACATCTAATTCCATGATCCTTAAGAAGGACAAGGACACAACAGAATGTGGGTCATCTCGACCTATTACGTTTTTGAATGCGGTTACTAAGTTACTCGCAAAGGTGCTGGCACTGCAGTTGAAGTCCTGTCTCCCAGAGGTGATCTTGGAAGACCAGACAAGCTTCATCAAGGGTCGGCAATTGTCGGCCAATATACGTCGGATATTAAATGTTGTCCTCTCCCCATCTTCAGTACCCGAACCGGAGGTGATTATTTCCCTGGACATTGAAAATGCAATTGATAGCATGGAGTGGGAATATCTCTTTGAGAGTTTTGGGAGGTTTGGATATGGGCAAAAGTTTATATCTTGCATTTGTTTACTGTATAGGGCTCTTACTGCTAGTGTTCACACAAATGCTTTGAACTCAGGATACTTTCTGCTGAATGGGGGCACGAGTCAGGGAGGTCCATTGTCCCCGCTCCTATTTGCTTCAGCAATAGAAGTGCTTGCCATAGCGCTGACGTCTTCCAGTAATTGTAGGAGGATAATTTGGGGACGGGTGGAGCTTAGGATGTCCTTGTATGCAGATGACCTGCTTCTTTATGTTACGGACCCAGTATCCACTATGGATGAGATAATGAAGCTACTTAGGAGTTTCAGACCCTTTTTGTGGTATAAATTGAATTTGGATAAGAGCGAATATTTCCTGGCTAACACCCTGGGAAGGGAACCCATCTGGGGATGTTATCTTTTTGCCTTCAGCAAGCCCGCTGTGAAGATTAACGTGACAGATGCTTCACATGTATCAGTTGCGACATGTTTAATAGTGATCATTTTAACGTGACAAATTTCCGTGATCATTTTAATGTGACAAATTTCCGTGATCATTTTAATGTGACAAATTTCCATTCCCCCTAACTACTCATATTGACCTCACCAGTTCCCACCAGTGCTCCTCATTCTTCTTGCTCTCCTGTGGTCTAGTGCTACATCTAGATGTGCCCCCAAGATGCACATCAGAGGTGGAGGCAACCTGCTGCTTTTCATGCCCTGTGGCCTTTGATGCCGTTGGTGGATGTCCTCTGGAGGGCCTGGGGGTGTGTGGCCCCGGCTGACTTACCAGCGTCACAGGCATCACCATGCCGCCCTGTTCTGCCCGCTGCCCTTGATATGCGTCAGTGACAGGAGGGGGGGATTGAAATGATCTGGGGGCTGCCGTAGTCTCCTTGGCAGCAGGCCCCGGGTTGGGCTCCAGAACTTCTTCCTCCCTGAGGGTGGCCGTTGGGTCCTGGGGTCTCCATGGGACAGAGGGGCAGCTGGAATGAACTCCTGAAGCCTCTGGCTTACCTGGCTCTGCCAGTCCTGAAGGTTCCCCATGGCTTGCACCATAGTGCCTTCAGCGATGGTCCTCAGTGACTGGACCATACTCGGCAATGTTCAGCTGTGTCTGAGACATGTCCTTCATCGACTGGGAGATAATGTCACGACCCTCAGCGATAGTCAACACAGGCGAACCATGTCTGGGACCCCACCACCGAAGGCTCAGAGGTTGTGCTCCAGGTTTTCCACTGTTGACCCCATCCTAGCAGTTTTGGCCTGGGTCCCACCCATTGCTGGCACCATCTGCGGTGCCTGAAGACTTTGGGCTCTTCCAATTGGCCTTGCAGTAGCTGGAATGTTGCTGACGCCCCTCCTGAATCTCATGGCTCTGGCCTCTCATCTGCATCTGCTCAGGGAGAACCTTGTCCAGAGGTTGTGCATCTGGCTGGGACCCAGCGGTGTCCTGGGATCCAGCTGACTTCCAAGTCTGTCTCTCTTGAATATTCCTGCCTTCACCTGATGCGCATCTGCAACTGTGTTATGCTCACCAGATAGTGCCCCTGAAACCTGACTACTAATGTCAACCACCAAGATGTGTGCCTCTGCGTTCATGGAAGATGTGGGTGATAGCTGTGACTCATCGGCATTGTTGTCCTTGGAGCTCTCCTCCAAGGGAAGTACGACTCTGGATGGCCCGGCCTCATCAATTGATGCTCCTGCAAGACAATGAACATGTGGTCAGTGAAAGGGAAAGGTTAATTTTGTCTGACATTGATAATTCAGTTGGAACAGGTCATCTGGGTGAAGGGGCAGTGGATCCTCACCTCTCTGGCTCAGGGGCCGACCTCTTTGTCGGTCACTTCTCTTTTCTTGAATCTCTGGGACTAATCCCCCCATTTCCGTTCGTTCCTATACCTTATGGGCTATCTTCTCCTGCGCGGACAAAGAGAGGACATTGTGAGCTGCACGCTTGATGGGTCAGCGTGTTCTATAGCAGATGGCATGTGTGGGCACCACACATAGACATGAAGGGGTTGTGCTGGTGGGTGCCATGAGGTTCTGAGGAACAAGCTTGAAGATTGTATGTGGAGAGAGTACAAGGTGTCAGCTAGTTGATTTGGGGGGGGAGGAAGGGGAGGGGGGTGTTTGGGAATATGCGGTGTGGTAGGTAGAACTACCAGGAGAGGAGTGGTAACTTACCCTTGGACATCATTTGTCTTCTGCCAACAATGATCAGCGGTTCTCCTGGTCATGCTGCCTGTACTAACTGCAGCTGCCAGTTCCTCCCATTGCTGACCCTGTTGCTGGCTGTCCAACCCTGCCTCTCATCAACAACGTCAAGGATCCTGGTCAGGTCAACATTGCCAAAGGAAGGAGCAGGTCTGCACGTTGCCATACCTGTGTGTTGACTGCAGGTGAGTGGTGAGGAGTCGCTTAAAAGCAACCCCCCTTTGATAGCGGCGAGCAGCTGAGGCGCTAGTCAGGCAAATCAGACAGCGAGGGAGCCAGGAACGGCAAGATTCACGTGGGGGCTCATTTTTGGCACTAAGTGCTGTTGAATACAGCCGTCGAGAAACACCCTGCCAAATGTGCTCAAAAGTGGACTTTCTGTGTCTGCATTTAGCGATTGCTATGGTAAAGGTGCCATATAAATGCAAGTTGTGATTTTAGTTGATGAAATGAATGGGCATCAGAGAGTATCTGTGAAAATTCATATCCAATGATATTTGTCGTATCGATGTATCAATCCACCACTTATCGACTTCTCTGTTGAATTTAATGATAGCTCAACTCCCCATTGTTTTCCTGCACAACTGGACCAATACATTCAACAACCACATGTGAAGTAGTTGATGGTAACAGTGTTTTCAGCTTCCTTAAATTGAGGCAGCGTCCTCTTGTCGAGTTTGTCACTATACTGAATATAATGATGCTTATCTTGTCGAAGGTGTGTATTTCAACAAAATCATTCAAACTACCTCTTCTCGGGTCTAAACATTCCAAGCTTCAGGCCCCTCTCTTTCCAACTTAGACTTCTAATCCCAGCTACTGCGTGTCTTTCTCTTATCAGGTCTTTATCTTTACAATGAATGCCCAATGAATATCTTTCTGTGAACAAAAAATAATGTTGATCTTTTAGGTTTCTATTGACACTGCTGCTATCAGAATAATCTATGCCAGTGGTGGGCAACGTGCGGCCCGTGGGCCACATGCGGTCCATCAGTGTATTGAGTGCAGCCCACGGGGCATTTTGTTGACTGCTGACCACACACAGGATTTCCAGGTTCGTCCACGTTGTTTTTTTTCCCGACCGGCATGACCAAAGGTTACACACTCACAAAACAAGGGCACATGAAGCGAGGTGCATACAGATTGCACACAACATTGACTGTGAGCGCTGTGTGCTCCCTCTGCAATCAAAGCATAAATCTTTTTGATTTGACCATTTGAAGTTGATGACAGTTCTCTTAATATGTGAATGATTAAGCATTTTCTATAACTCATTCCACTTTTGGCACATAATAAATGTATTTAATCTTATTGATGTAGTCAGGGTTAATGAACAAGCCTGATTTCAATCTTACGGCCCACTGATATGGAGGAGGGCTACTCATGAGGCCCACTCACTAGATTACATTGCCTATGACTGATCTATGCTGTTTACTCAAGTGAATTGAATGATTACTTGTTCACAGTGTATGTTGTTGTTTACACCTCAAATTGCATACTACTGTTACTCCAACCATACATAGCCAATTTACAGCAAGTTAAAAGTTACAATAGAATGAAGCATTCCAGATAATGCTCTGTTAAAACCAAGGGCGGGATTCACCATCAGCTGACGCAGGAATTGAGAAAGGCGATTGGGCGGAGAACCCATTTTGACGCCAAAATCATGGCGCACGCCGGGTTCACGTCAAATCGCAATTGTCCTGTGCCTCGACAGCAGTGTCAATATGTTCCACTTTGTACAGACAGTGAACTCCGTTGGCGTATCATTAGCGGGCCTGACCCGGTATTCTCCGGGGCCTCTGCGATCCTCCACCTCCACAGGGAGGGAATCCCCGATGGCGAGGTTCGCTTGCGCTTTGATAAATCGTGAAATAGGCACCATGGCTAATGAGGGATTGGGGTCCAACATCGCCATAGTGTGCTGACAGTTGTGCCACTATACGGGGGGGCTTCTTCCAGGGCCGGGGGGAATAGCGGAGGTGGCTAGGAGGCAGCCTGGGGGTTGGGGTGGACGGGCTCAGAACACCATTGTCACAGCCTGCTAGGCAGCCACACGCTGCACACGCCACTGACTTCCCTCTGTGAACTTAGCACCTCAGGTCACACGGGTGCTCCCCCAGGCCCCCGCTAGGTACCCTCTGGCCCCAGCCGACCCACAATGGGATGGGCAGGCTCCAACGCAACCAGTGCCATCTTGTTGGCCGGGATGAGAGCGTGTATGGTCAGCACGGTAGCACAAGTGATTAGCACTGTAGCTTCACAGCGCCAGGGTCCCAGGTTCGATTCCCTGCTGGGTCACTGTCTGTGCGGAGTCTGCACGTTCTCCCCGTGTCTGCGTGGGTTTCTTCCGGGTGCTCCGGTTTCCTCCCACAGTCCAAAGACGTGCAGGTTAGGTGGATTGGCCATAGTGACCATAAAAGGTTAGGTGGGGTTATTGGGTTACGGGGATAGGGTGGAAGTGAGGGCCTAACTGGTTTGGTGCAGACTCGATGGGCCGAATGGCCTCATTCTGCACTGTATGTTCTACGTTCTATGTTCTACGTTCTATGTTCTATGAGTGGAGTGCTAATATGTGGCTGCAGCTTGTCAGACTCTCAAGTGCCAATCCTGACCCCGGCGATTCCGACACCGTTTTCCATTGGAATCGATCGTGTTCCATATGGTGGCCAGTGCTAACCCGTCAACGGTCGCTGAATTGGTCCAGGTGCGGCACAGTTTTGCTGTCGTACAACTCCACTAATCCTGCCCCGGCGTCAACACGTAGTCTCAGGAACGGAGAATCTGGCTGCAAGTGTTTCAAGAAATTGTGCAACGGAAGATAATCTATGGTGTTTCCTGAAAAGAAAATACGGTGAACAAAGTGAATATCAGATCCTTCTGGTCATTTAATAATATTTTCTGGATATCCCGATCACTTATGTATTTTTCTCCCTCTCTTCAAGATTGTTACAGCTTTTAGTATAATTATTGATTTGTTTGATGACCTTGGGGTCAATTCTATTTTTCCCCGTGGCGAGTTGCGTCTGCAGGGAGCACATTGTGGGCAATCAAATACAGCTCGTTATTTTATGCTCATAAGAATCGATGAATGGAAAATAAAAGATTGTGTGCTCACAATTTGCACAGTGCGTTCCCTACAATGTACCTGCTTTGCTGCCAGTGTAGAATCTTTCCTCCGCTCCCTTTATGGGTTGGATTCTCCATTGCCCGGGGATTGGGATTCCTCATTAGGCTGAGAATGGATTGGCCCCTCCCCCCACCTCCCCACCCCCATTATGCACCGACCCCCACAGTGGGAAATCCTCCAGGCGGGATTTGGTGAAACGTTGCCCAAGCGTGGCCCTGACGTGGTGATCGCCGTGATGGGTCAATTTGGTCAGTTCATAACTGAGATACCCCCAAAGGTCCATTGGAATGCCCCCCTCCACCCACAATGCAAATCCTGCCTCCTTCCTGACAAGTAGGGGGATCCTTCCCAACCCCTCAACCACCATGGGAATTGCAGGTCACCCACCCACAGCAAGCATGCATGAGGGTGTCCCGACCTACCCCATGACCCCTCCCTATCAGAGACACCCCTATCAGAAACCCCCTCATCAGTGATCCCCCCATCAGACCACCGCCCCCTCAATCAGACACCCCCCCATCCAACCCACCCTCATCAGAGACCCCACTATGGTGAGTGGGTGGAGGGCCGTGTCATCCTCACACATGCGTGCTTTGGGGAAGGTGACCCATTATTCCCATGGTGGGATGAGACTGCTCCTACTTGTTAGCGGGTGGCAGAATTTGCATTGTGGGGGGGCATGGGGGCCCGTCGCCGCACCTCGTTATCAGGTCGCCGCTCAAAAATGGTTGCCCTATACCGGGATTCCAACAAAATTTGATGATCTCTCTTTCATGCATAAAGTGCCATGGTGAGGGAGAGGGACTTGCACCTGGGCGCCGCTCCTAGTGCCAGCGGAAACCAGCAGCGGTCGTCCGCTGGCGGGAGTACTTAGTCCCCAGAACGGAGAACCCAGGCATGTATTTCAATGCATGAATCTTTTGTTATGTCACTGAATCTGTTCCTCTGATAAAATAGGAGGTAAGAAGAACTTTATTAGATTACTAATATCAAAATTTCAGATTAGAAATCTTATACATTGTTGGTGGGTATAGTTTAAACAGAACATCTCTGGAGTGAAATGGCATTCTTTGAAATGTTATATTTCCAGACAGATGTTTACCATTTGCCACAACCTGCCAAGAAGCGAGAATTGATGGAATGACTCTTCAGCGCCAGTAACACAAAACAGTGGATGATATTTCAGACAAAAAGAAAGGGGAAATTTTGGGCGTTCCAAAAGTCCGAAATAAAAAATATGGGCCATGATCTACCGGCCACGTTGTGCTTGAGCGAGAGCACAATGCGGCCGGTAGATCCTGGGAGAGGCCACCCGCGAGCTTCATGACAACCTTCATGGCTCGTGGGATATACCCAAGTCGCGAGAGGCATGGCAATCATGCCCAAAAGGGGCATGACCAAATAGGGTTTAAATCTACTTGGGTGCTTACCCGGGATCTATCGGCCTCCCTAGTTAGGCTGTCGCCGGATGCCATTCAGTACTGGTCCAGACAATGGTGGAACAACACGTGGGCTGTTTCCCAGCCATTGGGGGCCCGTGAATGGCCAGGGATAGTGCAGTGTGACTCACTGGCCCTCCCCTTGGAATGCAGGCACCTTGGCACTGCCCAGATGGCACCTTGGCACTGCCACTCTGGCACAATGGGCGGGATCAGTTTTTGGCAAATCTGCATATTAAAGCGAGGCAGTAAGCCTTACTCTAATGTGCCGATTACCAAGTTAGCTGAGGCTTTGGAATTCAAATCCCTTCATTTCGGGGTGAGCACAGTAAGAAGTCCAATAACACCAGGTTAAAGTCCAACAGGTTTGTTCCGAATCACTCGCTGTCGGAGCACAGCTCCTGCCTCAGGTGAATGAAGAGGTGGGTTCCAGAAACATATATATAGACAAAGTCAATGATGCAAGACTTTGAATGCAAGTCTTTGCAGGTAATTACGTCTTTACAGGTCGAGACGGAGCAACTGGAGAGGGGGATAATCACAGGTTAAAGAGGTGTGAATTGTCTCAAGCCAGGACAGTTGGTAGGATTTTGCAAGCCCAGGCCAGATGGTGGGGGGTGAATGTAACCACCACCACAGTCGGGCAGGAACAATGGTGCTGGGCCGTGGGGGGGCTTCATCGAGGGCGGAGAGGACAGGTGGGGGGTGGCCAATGGGTGGCACTCAATGGCAGGTCGGGTCCGAGTACGGCCGGCACCATGTTCTACAACATGACCGCTGCAGGTCGTCGCTGCAAGTTTAATTTGGCATGGCTGCTACTTCTCACCGTTCATAGGATCGGTGAGGGGTCGGCGCCAATTTCCTTTTGACGTAAACCGCCACAGATCCTCCGCACCTAGCCTCAAAAATGGTGAATCCAGCCCAAAGTGTTGTTGCCGGCACAGAATTCATGGATTTTCATGACAGCAAAACTGGACCCAAACCTGGACCTATTCAGTAGAGGGATTAGCACCGGCACCATGTAGAACACAATCGATTCCAATGAAAAATGGTGGCCTGGGGGGGACCCACATGACCCATGGCCCAAAGTTCACAGTGAGCTGTCAGCAGCTTGCGCAGCTGCATGGCTGCCTTTCCGGCTGCAGCAATAGTGTTCCGTTCCCGTCCTCTGACCCCACAGCCCACCGACTGGCCACCCCCCGCTACTCCCCCCCGGCCCTGACAGAAGCCACCAGCCAGCTGCACAGCTGTTAGCAGACTATTGCGATGTTGGACATTTCCCGTACCCCGTTCTCTCTCGCTGAGCAGCCACAATGCCGGTTACACGATTTTTAAAAGCACAAATGAACCGCGCCTTCAGGAACTCGGCGATCTGAGGCAGAGAATTGTGGAAGCTCCAGAGAATACGGGGTCAGGCCCGTTAATGATATGCAAAGGGTGTTTACTGTACATGCGTTCCAGACCGCATTGACACCGCTGTCGAGGTGATGGAGAATTGCGACTTGGTGTCATATCGTAGCCCGCCAGCTATTTTGGCGTCAGAACCTATTCTCCGTCCAATTGGGTTTCCCGATTTCACCATCAGGCAATGGAGAATCCCGCCGATTGAGTTGGATTTGGATTTAGATTTTTGTTTATTGTCACGTGTACCGAGGTAACGTGAAAAGTATTTTTCTGTGAGCAGCTCAACAGATCATTAAGTACATGAAAAGAAACTAAAAGAAAATACATAATAGGGCAACGCAAGGTACACAATGTAACTACATAAACAACGGCATCGGGTGAAGCATACAGGGGTGTAGTGTTAATGAGGTCAGTCATAAGGGGGTCGCTTAGGAGTCTGGTAATAGCGGATAAGATGTGAAGGGTTGTCATTTCACATCAACAATCTGTCATTGGAATTGAACAAAGTTAGAGATGTAACAGTTTTTGAGTAAGTACAAAGCTGAGGACAGAAGAAAGGGATGAAGAATAGAAAAGTGACAGAATGGAAAAGTATTTAAGTACAAAGGGATGCTATTGCAAGGCAAAGGAGGTAAACCACCAAGATATGAGTCTAAAGGAGCTGTAGTTATGATCTGAAGTTATTGTAATCAGTGCTGAGACTGAAAGATTATTCAATGCCTGATCAAAAGATGATATGCCATTTCTTGGGTTTCCATTGAACTTTGTGGAAAAGGAGTGAATGGAGCAAAGTGATTCTCTGATCAATGTTTGGTCTCCTCTAATGGACAAAAGACCATATTGTAAGTAGTGAATGCCACGTCATGTGTGTTCCGCCTGAAGGCAGCTCCTTGGCCCATTGCTGATTCATCCTGAGTAATTTTCTTGGCAGTTTTTGGCAGTGGTGGTTTGCCACTATTTCCACTCTCAGGACAGAGCATAAAGCAATGTTCCAAGTTTACCTCAGCCAGAGCAAGAATTAAAACCATATTGTTGACTTTATTCCAAATCGCACTGTTGTCGTCTCGCCAACTCTGCTAACAGGCCTCATCAGGCATGAATACAGGATATTAAATTGAAAGAAGTACAAGTAAATTGCTATTTCACCTTGAAGGAGCGTTTAGGGCCCTGTGCAGTGAAAAGGCAGAATGAAAAGGGAAAGTGGTGCATTCCTAACACTTGCCCAAGAATATGCCACGGGAAGAGGAGTGGTCATTGAGGGTGATAGAAACAGTCGACCAGAGCATCGCAAAGGGAATTATGAATGGGGAGAGGATGGGAAGTAGTGTTTAGTGGTGGCATTGTTCTAGTAGTAGCAGAAATAGTGGAGGATGCTCCATTAATTATGAAAGCTGGTGGGGTATAAAGTCAGGGCAAGGGGAGACCTATTGTGATCCTGAGACAGAGGGAAAAGCGTGAATGGAAAAGTGCAGGAAATAGCGTGGACACAGACAATGGCCTTGTCAACTGTAGCACAGGGAAACCTAGGTCTTGAAGTGACAGAATGAGAACAGATCTGATGGAGAGAGAGAAGTGGAGCAATGGAATAAAGTCCTAAAAGGCAGTGATTGGGAGGAAGTGTAATCAAGGTTGCTGTGGCTCGAATGGCTTACAGTAAATGTTAGTTAATGGTTTATTTTCTAAATGGAAATACAGGAGGCGAGAAAATAATCAGAAATGACTGATGGTAATTGTTCAATCACTTTAATAGACTGGAGATGTAGAGTCACTGAAGGAAGTGATTTGCATAAACTGGAAGTTGACTGACAGATTAAGAGATGTATAAACTCTGACTGTATGTATGCTCCTGTATTTGTTATGTATATATATATTCCAGTTCAAATTATAATAAATAATCCATATTTTTATTGCATATTGTTTGTATTCCTGTGACTCCTACATCAGCCGCACGCTAAAGGAGCAAATAATGTAACAAGTATAGGCTGTAAATTGGAAGCAAAGTTGTTGACATTTTCCAGTTTGTAGGTAGAGCAGGAAGCAACACCAATACAGTCATCAAGTTTCTGAAAAGGTTGTGAGAAGTGGTGATGTTTTAGGACTGTACCAACCATCACATGGGAATGGTAGCATAATGGCTATGTCACTGGACTAGTAATTCACACAAAGGAGTCCAGGTCTTACCACACCAGCTGGAGATTTCAGACCCTCAGCAGTATTGTAAACTTTTTAACAGCCCTCTGAAATGGCCAAGCCTTTCAGTTGTTAAGCCACTTAACATGGACTATGGATGGGCATTGAATGCTGGCCTTGCCAGCCTTGCCCACATTACATGAATTAATTAACAAAACGATCAATTCTGTAATCAACCAAAGAAAAGGGAACAAAGGGTGTTACTCTGTAGATATCAGCACGGTGTCTCGCCTCTAGTTTACATTTTCATTGCTCTGTGATTACACTGGCATGTAGCTTATATGTGTTGAGCATGTGCATCTTGTTTATCATGTACTGATGGGATTGGAAAACATTTTCGCAGCCTGGACTGTTAGGGTCATGCCAGATCACTTTAAATATTAAAATTATTTTCTGCTTGAATTTAAGTGAACAACCTGTGAGCTGTGCACACTGAGATTATGGTGATATGCTGTGAATTATTCTTTGTGTTACTGGCAATGACTTATATCATCTTACTTTGTCATTAGTATGAATAATTTTACAGAGATCAAGAGTTTTGTTTAATTGGAGGGACAAGGGAAATGTTTGATGTGTTACTTTTGAAGAGATGATGTTGTTGCAAGTCGTAAAGCATGGATTTCTTCATCTTTGCAGTTAAAGTAGCCTTCTGTATGTTCACTTGCAAAGAATGAACAACTATTTAAACAATCACATTGTTTACTGTCAGATGAACAGATTCTGGATGTTTGGCTACCCAATGCAGAAAGTAGGTGTGGGGAATGGTGGGAGTGGAGTGGGCGATGCAGAGAGGGGGCAAGTTGGGCAAGCTTTTTAAGCATCAGCTGGTGGACGTTGCAAAGTGGGTATTCAAAGGTCCAAGATGGGCTGCACATAAGGGATTGTTCTAGCTGCCTGTCTCTTTTCTGCAGTCTTGTCCAAGCTTTAGTGGCCCTGGAGAGGGGGTTTGCAGTGGCCACTAAGCACCTTTGTGACCAGTGGCACCGCAGAGTATAGCGTAGCAAATCGACACTTCCAATAACGTTCTGATTTAAATTATCAGATTCATTTTGGTCTTGCAGGCATTCACCTTTATGTTGAAATGTTTCTGTTAGCTATCCCTTCCTACAAGAATACTTGCAAATTGCTTTCCTGAGGATGAAACTGCAACAACTTTTATATGTTAAATTTTAAAAATGTATTGCTGTTTAACATTCAAGCAATAGCCCCTTTCCTGATGCTAGGCTTAGTCAGAAGGAGGAAGCATGTTTATTTCACTATGTGAAATAGCACATAAGACTACCTCATGGAGGAAAGATTCAGGGAATTTCAGCCTAACTGGGTCCATTTAACTGCTTTATGGCAGTTGAATGTTAACAGATTCTAACAAGAATGTAAGCACAGATGCTGAATGTAGCCATACTAATGAAACCAGGAAAGCATGGCATGTTGCTATGGAGCTTGTTATCACAGTTGACTCATGGGTCCACATTTTAATATGTGCAAATCGAGCAGTTTGCATATTGGCATCCCCCTTCAGTAAGCAGAAATGAGCAAAAGGTTTTGGTCTGATGGCTTCCTATTTTCACAAAGAGCCAAATAGATTTTTTATGAAGCTCTCACCTATGTCCTTAGTATCATGGTTTTATATCATTGCTTTTTATTTAGCCAATCAGCAAAGAGGCTCTTTTCCCATCATGCATTTTCTGTGCTTGATTGCACTGTCTGCTGGGCATACATGCAAATGGAGACTGCAGCTTGTGATTTATTTTCTGTGAACTCAATTGCATTTTTTTGATGGGGCCATGCCAATCCTACATGGAGGTTTATGAATTTTCTTAAGTGCAAGAGGCATCTGAGCAATGGAAAACAGTTATATGAATACTGTTTAAATTCGGATGCAAATTGACTCTTTCTACTCCAGAGCTTTACCTTGTATAAAATTTCAGCAGACACTGCACCAATAAATAATGAAAATAAAACAACATTTTTGGATATTTGGGTGGATTTATCTTATATATACTTAAAAATATATATTTGCATAAAACAGGGTTATTGGGATATGTATTTGGGTTTTGTAACATGTTGAGGTAAAAGCACATCATTTAAAACAAATCATTAAGGAAAGGAAATAAATCTTTCCCTTTAGTGGCGTCTTCACAGACCAGTATTTAGTATTGCAACAGTAGATGAGTGCCGTTCACAGGTCTTGAAATTTCCTGCAGATATTACAAAATCGTTCGTACATTTTTATGCAGTTTTTCCACACTACACCAAAGCGGAATTAAACAAATAAAAACAAATATATTTGCACTTCTGTTAAGATACTGGATGAACGAATTGCATACAAAATCAATGTAAATGTCTGCCTAATATTCACAATGTATCCCTTAATCCCTGGTTATCTATCCTTCCCACTTGTCATTAGTTTCTCTTGGATAGTGACAGCCTCAGCTTTAGAGGTAGCGAATCTGAAATAAATTATTCTTAATATTGTAGTATAATTAAACCAAGGGCATTTCACACTTTATGGAGGTCTCTCCAACTGAATTTGAGAGTTTATTTTACTTATTCGTTACTGATAACTTCCATCTAAATACTGTGATTCTGCTGTATTATAAAGTGAAAGCGGTAATTTTGAACAGTGAGCTGTTCTAAGACTGAAAATTTTCAGAGACGCATTATCGCAGTTCACAAAAGCAGTTTTAACAGCAACATTGCCAACCTTGGCTACTGCTCGTGGGCTTCTTTATTGTACTTGTCAGGGCTCGTTATACAGTAATCCAATTTGAAGCACTGACCTCGAGCCAAGTTATATATCACATACTGCAAAACCACAAGTGTGTTGATTTCTTCGGTTATACAAAACTTGCAGAAGGACAGGCTCAACAAGACATTTAGTTGATTGTTAATTATAATCTCTCAAGAGCAATGTGTTTTCATGATGTCATAAAATGCCAGGAATAAAGGTAAGACATCAGATGAGAACAAATACCATATTTAAAAAATTATCTATTTTACCAGTGTTTCCCATTGCTACAAAAACTGCTTTGCTGAAGTTGTATAAGATTTTTTTATGCATGAAATAAGATTTATAATGAGGATATGTGGTTACTGATTATTATGAGTAGCATTTTACAGTCCTTATATTCATGCTTAAGAAATAGCCATTATTTTTCATGCCAACATATTAGTTTAAGTGGTCAGTGATACCAATAAACAATTTCTTATCAAGTAAATGTTATATTTTGTGAGTAAATAATGGTATTTAAACAAATATATGAACCATTTCTAACTTCATAACATAAGACAGTGATCAATTGATATTACTTTAGGGGCAGCACGGTAGCATTGTGGATAGCACAATTGCTTCACAGCTCCAGGGTCCCAGGTTCGAAACCCACGCAGAACTGGGGGTGCAAGCTCCGCACAGATAGTGACCTAAGCCTAAATCGAACCTGGGACCCTGGAGCTGTGAAACAACTGTGCTAACCACTGCGCTGCTGTGCTGCCCTAAATCTTTGGATTGTGGGAGGAAACCAGAGCACCCAGAGGAAACCCACACAGACGCGGGGAGAACGTACAAACTCCGCAAAGACAGTCACCTGAAGCCAGAATTGAACCTGGAACCCTGGCAATGTGAGGCAATAGTGCTAACCACTGTGCCACCGTGCCGCCTTAATTCTCCTACTTTATGCAAGAGATTGCTCTTAGGTTGAACTGCAGACTGAAACAATGTAGTAAATCTCATGTTGTATTAATTTATTAAGAAAATTATTGTAGTGTAAGTATTCTGTAATGGCAGTGAAAGACATCAGGAGGGAAGCCGATATTTCCAAAGGCTGAAGGAAAGCAGCTCTGATGCTTGCCAACCGGAAGTAGTTGGCCAATTTATCAAATTTATTGGCCTGTTGCCAACTATCTTACAACCCCCCTGGGTTTTTATGAAGTTCAAAATGCCCCACCCTCCCCAAGGTGCAAAGGGATAACTTCTCAGCTGCTTTCCAAAAGGGAACTCCCTAGGACAGGCATCCCTGCCCATCAGGATCTACCTGTCTAGTCTCAGTACCTCCTCCAATCATTTGACCAATGCTTCAACGGTGCCTTAATATGGAGGCACCTTCTTCTTGTCCCAGTAGACTCAGTGTCGTGGAAATCAGAACAAAGACAAATTCCTCGAGGTTCGATTTAAGGAAATTTATTTACACAAATATATTTGTGGAGAGAGTGTTTCAGCTTCAAAGCCAAGGCACTGCACTCTGTGAGTTAAACAGCCGAAAACCATTATATTTATAGTGTGAAATAAACAACTTTGAAGAGATAAAGCTTGGGAACATACGCAAGAGGAAAGATGAATGTTTTGCCCTTGGTTTAAAAACAATTTGAGTACGCATTTTGTTGTCCTTCGGAAGAACAACTTATTATCATAACAAGGCCGAGTACAATATACTAAGCAGTATTTAGTTTACATTACTTGACCTACTTATTTTCGTTCAAAAGCAGTGTTAAAATATAGTCAATATTCCCAGCATGCTTCTAAATTGGTAATTCATTAACTTCCCTTCCACACTCAGCAGCAGCCACCTCTACTGATGGCATTGCCGTGACTGCAGAACCGTCGGTGTTCTGATTGTGCCGGCAGGTGGAAGAAGTAGGCCTCCATCTTTAACTGAATGCCCCCCGGTGGTAAAATCACCCTTACAGTTTCACTGCCTACCTGGGAGCCACTTTTAGTCAAATTGTCGACACCCACAACATGCTGGTAAGGTACTGGCTGTTAATTTTGTTTTTCTTTCCAACCTGATACCAGACCTGCTGAGTAGTTTCAGTACTTTTCTGTTTTTATTTAGATTTAAAGCATCTGAGGTACTTTTATCTTGTTTCCTAGTTTACCTATTAAGTGCCTTAGCACAATTTGAAGAACAGAGTTTTCACAATTTTCTTCCCGTAAATCAACAACGATTCCTCTCTTTGTGGGATTTTGCTGAGTGCAATGTAGCCTTTCTAATAACCCTTTCAAATAATTAAATTCTATCTGAAAACTTTGGACCATTTTGGAGAGATGTGAGAAGATGCCCATAGAACTGCAAGCGTTTCTTTCTTCCAAATAATTTTGATTGACTTATTGACCAGCCCATGTCAACTTGGAATTATTGGTTTTAATTAATGCTAAATCTGCTTCAATTACTTTCTCTTCAACAGAATCTAGTACTTTTCTCACCGTAGTTGCCAACTCGTAAATCCAACGTGTTAAAATGGTTGAACAAACCACTTGTTTTCATCTTCCACCAACTTCAGTGAGACAATTTGGCTGATTTCACTCAGTTTAACTTTGATTTTCCTAAATGCTCTTGAATCAGTTCCATGCAATATGTCTTATGAATATGCAAATATTAAGTTTTAATTATTTTATATTCAGTATATATTTTCTTCTGACACTCAGATGCTTGCACTGAGCAATTTATTGGTAAAGCAATTCTAGCAAAGTATTTTTACCTAATTTGCCTGACAAAAAGATCTTAAATTTTCATTGTATTATTTGTCTTTGATCCATGATACCAGAAAGACTAATTATTGTTCTACGTTCCTTAAAGTAACTCAAAAATCACTCTTTTTTTTCATCAATTAGTCCTTTTTCAATTTTATCATGGGCTAACTGGGTACAGATGGCACGGTAGCACAACGGTTAGAATGGTTGCTTCACAGCTCCATTGAGCCGGGTTCAATTTCCAGCTTGTATCACTGGCAGGAAAAGTGAATTGCAATGGTGGGAAAATTCCTTTTCACTCCTTTTTCAAGAATATGTCTATATTTCTCCATTCTTTTCTCATAATTCAATCATTCAATGCTAGTGATTTTTTGGATGCCTTTTCTCGACTTTTTCTCCAGGACCTGAATGTTCCTTAGTATCTTGACAATTCGATCTCAAGATAGTTATAAATGTGATCAATCAATGAATCTATGTTGGTCCCTCAGAAGGGCAGCATAAGATCCATGACCAGATAATTATTGGTTGAAGAATGACCATTGGCTTTGACATTGGGGAGACTTGCCTGCACCTTTTTATTGTTCAAACTCTTACACCACCTGAGGGAGCAAACAGAACCACATCTCATCTGAAGGATGGGACCTTCAACAGTGCAGCTTTTCCTCAGTTCTACACTGTCCTCAAGTGTCCAGAGCAAAGAACATGAAACTTAACTTTCCTTGACAACATTCAGACTGCTTGTTTGACTGAGCACCTGAACAAACTTACTGCAGCGTGCAGATATTTGAAGGCTAATCTGGCAAAGGTTTCTGAATGAGGCTGAATGCTCCCAATTTGCAATGGGCCTGACAACAGTTCATATGCACACCCCGACTGCTCACTGTAGAACCCTAATTAATGTGGGAAATACATAGAAACGTACACAGAAAATAGAAGTAGGAGGAGGCCATTCGGCCCTTCAAGTCTGCTCCGCCATTCATGGCTGATCATCACGTTCAATATCCTGATCACGCCTTCCTCCCCATATCCCTTGACCCCTTTAACCCCAAGAGCTATATCTAATTCCTTCTTGAAATTACACAACATTTTAGCCTCAACTACTTTCTGTGGTAGTGAATTCACCACTCACTGGGTGAAGAAATTTCTCCTCACCTCAGTCCTAAAAGGTTTGCCCCTTATGCTCAAACTGTGACCCCTAGTTTTGAACTCACCCACTATTGGGAACATTCTTTCTGAATCTTTCTTGTCTAACCCTGTTAGACTGTTATAAGTTTCTATCAGATCCCTTCTCACTCTTCTAAACTCCAATGAATATAATCCTAACTGATTTAGTCTCTCCTCATATGACAGTCCCACAATCCCAGCAATCAGCATGCTACATAGCAAGAACATCCTTCCTCAGATAAGGACACCAAAATTACACACAATATTCAAGGTGTAGCCTCACCAACGCTGTGTATAATTGCAATAAAACATCCCTATCCCTATACGCAAACCCTCTCACTATGAAGGCCAACATACCATTTGTCTTCTCCAGTGCCTGCTCAACCTGCATGCTTACTTTCAGTGACTGATGCACAAAATACATCAAGGTCTCACTGAGTATCCACCTCTCTCAATTTGCACCCATTCAAATAATAATCTACCTTCCTATTTTTGTTACCAAAGTGGATAACCTCACATTCATCCACATTATATTGCATCTGGCATGCAGATGCCCACTCACTCAGCCTGTCCAAATCCTGCCGAAGCACCTCTGCATTCTCCTCACAGCTCACCCTCCCACCCAACTTTGTATCATCTGCAAATTTGAAGATAATACGTTTAGTTCCCTTGTTCAAATCATTAATATATAATATGAACAGGTAGCGCACGGTCTCCCTAATGAGGGAGACTCTTCTGTGGCACATGTTGTCTAACAGCTCCATGAAGGACATTTGGGTCCTTTACATCCTTGGTCTTCTTCTGTGGCTTTGTGCCCCATGTACGGCCTCTGGCCTCTGAGCCTGCCCTAGGTTCCCCTGTCTCCTATTGCTAGGTCCTCCCTGGGACCCATTTATTCCAACTTTTTGCTTCCTATCTGCTATCCATCTCAAGACACTATCTGCAATCCCATGTGCTTTAACTTTACGTAGCGTCAGCGTGTAATCAGCATGCCACTCGCCATATTAGACACTTGGTTGCCTGTTTTACATCTCTGAAACAAATGCAGCCTGATCCAATTTCTCAGCCATTTTCTTTTTAATTCAATCGAAATAGCATTCCTAGTGGGATAAAATTACATTGTATCTTTGCTCACAGTCTGATGGGGATTCTTTGTTTATCTGTGCTATTGATTGTGAAGGCAGAGAGAGAAAGTAAAGGCTTTAGCTGTCAACTAAGCTGGCTTAGAGGTCTGAAGGGTCAAATGCAGACCTTCGAGAATCAGGATTGGAACGCCCCCCCCCCCCCCCCGCCACACACACACACGCACACGCAAACAATCCGGAATTATGCTTTGAAGTTAAAACCTGAGGAAACTGAAAGGTTTGAATGAAATCACAGGATGCTCTTCTTTCTGCATGTTTTCAATTCCGTGAAAATAGATGCGTGGGGAAAGGTCGATGTTTACTCTCAAAAGGAAAATTTTGGGCAGCATTCACTTAAATCAGGGTTTCAATATAGAAACAGCCTATATTATGGTTTTTACCACTTGAATGAGCAGGCAGACTGCAGCTAATTTCAGTGTAACTGTAATCATACCTGTGCAGTCAAATCAGCATGAATAGCTATTTGGATTTATTAAATGAATGTACTGTATTAGAATAGAAATTGGTTTTCACATTACTGCGCAATAGGTATTTACTTCATAAAGTAATATACCTCTGTGCAATTAGTGATCATCGCATGTAGACATTTGATTCTGGCACCAGCCTTTGTCTCTTTACAGGTGGCCCACTCACTGCAAGATCTCAGGGGTGTTCAGGATAATATGCTTTCCACTTTTGCTGGCAAGGTTGATTGCCCTTGTAATACTGTGCTGTTGACATCAGAAGTTTTGCATGTGGGACTTGACCTTAGATTACCATAGAGAGTCACTTGAATGCCGAGAGCTTCCTGTCCCCTTTTCAAAGCTATATTCTTAGTTCAGCAAATGAAGGTCTCACTCACTACTCAATGCTGTGCTGGTTTGTCCTCAAGTTCAACCTTGTCATGCACTTCAATCTGCCAATGAGAATTGGGTTTATTTTATTTTTGTATGATTTTCCTGGCTATGGGGCGGCATGCTTTGCTTTATGGAGGAGATGGAGAATTCAGAATGAGAAGTGTGTATTGATTTTTTTTTTCACTGAATTAACGAGAAAGACGATATTAATTCACCAGTGCTGTAGGCACAAGCACGTTGAGACAAATCTTTCCCATAAAATCAATAGCTCACTGAATCTGTCATACATTACTCTGTTGATTATGTATGTCTGTACATTTCCAAAGGCAGCAAACACTTGCAATATGTTATTGTTGCATTGCTTATGTGCAACAGTTGAGAAAATGTAACTGAACACTTGCTTTGTTTTATTACACAGAACTGAAGGTATTATGAACTCTGATTACTGGGTTTGTTTCACGGGTTCTGCTGAATGAACATATTACGACTGGGTACCAGCAACATAATAAAATGCGCAGTACTGTATCTGCTGCCAATTCAGGGTAATACATTGATATGCAAAATAATACAAATCCAAGATGTCCAAGTCCTTCTCTCCTACCAAGTTGTGAAGCAAATGGTGAAGAGATTGGAATTAAATCAATTAAGTATAACATTAACCTTGTAACATTGGGTAGAATTCTCCCGTGTGGAACTAGATCCCGTGACAGGGTGGGGAATGTTTCTTCCTGCAGAGGCCGTTGGGAAACCACGGCATATCTTCCTGTTCTGACCTCATTAATTATGCATCCACGGATTAAATGCCATACTCCGTAGAGGGGCAGACTTGATAAAAAGTCCCCCAGTCATATCTAGGTGCCATATTGAAAAGGTGCCTAACATCACTCACCCATCATTCAAGAAAGAAGATCAGCCTCCTGTAGAAGATGGACCTCAGGAACATGCTGAGGCTGGAAGATGGACCTCCTGATGAAATGGACCTCGTGAAGAAAGAAGATGGATCTCCCGGTACTCGCTGAGGCTTTGAAGAATGACCTCCTCGATGAGACTGAAACTTGGAGATCCACCTGAGAGCTGCTTTCCCAACAACCACTGCTGTGGTGCTTCATGGTGCAGAGTCATTGGAGGTCTTCATTCTGAACTACAGAGTCAGCCCAAGGCATTCTTCGGGTAAGTCGCGGATTCTGCATACTACTTTGTTCCAGATGTGTTCTGAAGCAGCGTGTTTTCCTTCTGCCATTGCGGAGGATCAGGCATGGGGGTAAGATTCCAGTCAGGACTTCATTTCCACCCCATTAGCGAGATGCAAATCAGTTTCACGCCAGCCACCAGTGGTTTTCCTGAATCTTACCTTTAAACTTGATCAGGAACATTGAGGCTGACTTGTAGGCAGCATAATGAAAGCTCTAACTTATGAAACTGGCACTCAGATACTACCTTGTTGTCAATTTTGATATCGAGTTATATGTTGCTACATACGGCAGTATCACCGTCTCTTGATGGTGCTGACTCACCCCAAGTAAAGTTCTGTAGAATGGCTGGCGCAGTTGTTAGAATTCCTGCCTCACAATACCAGGGACACGTGTTCGATTTCGGCCTTGGGTGACTGTGTGGAGTTTACACGTTCTTCCCTTACTCCTCCTGGATTTCCTGCAGGGGCTCGGGTTTCCTCCCACAGTCCAAAGATGTGTACATTTGGTGAATTGGCAATTATAGATTGCCTCCTAGTGTCCAAAGATGTGCAGGTTAGGTGGGGCTATGGGAATAGAGTGGGGAGTGGGCCTAGATATGTGCCTTTCAGGAGGTCGGTGCAGACCCGATGGGCCAAGATGCCTCCTTCTGCGCTGTAGGGATTCTTTGTATTACCATGCCTGTATACCTCACCAAGTCTGCTTTGTGAAGCTGGATAGCGAGTAGGCAATTTCTAATGAAGACATCAGAGACAAACTTAATCCACTTGTTACCCAATATTTACACTGACGTTTTGAACTGTTGGAAGAGGAATGATACAGCCAGAATTTTCATTGTTAATTATAATCCTGCTCATATGTAAGGATTGCAGAAAAACAGGATCCACTCGGTTATGAAACCCTCAAGCCCTCAAGGGACCAATAGCCTGTTTGAAATCTAGGCTTACAGTAGAAGAAATGTGTGTTGAGGTCAGTATCAGATGGAAGCCAGTGCCATGAAATTTGACCCCAGTGAAGTGAGTGAATTGGAAGGAAGTCTAAAATAACAATATGTTTACCATCCAGTAATTAAAATGGACATTATAAATCAACCCCTTTTAGATCTGCGGGTTGAAATTTCTTGAGTGCTGCTTTTAGGTTTCTAATCTACTTTAAACAGTTTAACACAGAGGAAATAAGTTGCAAAATGCTAAAAATACCCACATTGGATTATAAACCCTGATTTTGTGTCTAGTTTTGTCATTGCACACAATAGGAAATACTGTTGCCTTTTTTATCTGCTATAAATATGGCAATCAATGAGGTTGCCCTTCTTTCTTTAGATATCAATATTATATTGCTCAGAGTCGCCAGGTATCAAATGATACCACGACAAGGTTCAACCGGATATCGATCAAAGAGCCAAACACCAGTTAGTTAGTTCAAGATCAAGGGTACTTTATTTACACACACAATTATCATGCAACATAAACACTACTAGCTAAACTACACCTATC
Organism: Scyliorhinus torazame; assembly: GCF_047496885.1. Classification (NCBI taxonomy): domain Eukaryota; kingdom Metazoa; phylum Chordata; class Chondrichthyes; order Carcharhiniformes; family Scyliorhinidae; genus Scyliorhinus; species Scyliorhinus torazame. Next base: position 90,727,252 of record NC_092714.1, on the reverse strand, counting down.
AACTATGACAACGTGTACTTAACTTCAGGCATCCGGCTTAGGTCACAGGAACAGTGGCTGTTGTTCCAGTCTGGGTCTAGCGGGTCTGGAGAAGTAACTGCTGCTCAGCTGGGCTCATCCATCTGGTAGCGGGCGGTGAACTTGAACTTGCTTCTGGTGGTGCTGCACTTGGAAGTAGACGTTGCCGGAGCGCCAGGTCCAAGAGAGGCCGAACACATGGTGGTCTCTCTTTATATCCTTGGGGGTTTTCACGCTCTTTTGGGCGGTCCTTCAGTTTAGACCCCAGTAATTGGGTAATTCTTGATCACTGTGTTCGATTCGAACCAATAAAGGGGCGGGTGCTTTGATGGCTGGGCGTGTCCTAAGCGGTCATTGATCCTGTTGTTTATGCTTCCTGGGTACAGGGAGTGGCGCCGAAATGTCTGGGATTGTATCGGTCGCTCAAGTATCAGTCCTTTGTCTGGCGGAGATGGGCCATCAAATGCTAATCGGTTGGGGGTTTCGATCCCGTCTGGATTCCTCGCTCACAAATATACATTCAGGCTCTGAGCCTGCCTGAACCTTGCATTGTGCATTTCCCACTTTATGCTTTGAAACCTTCCCTGTTCCTTATTGGAAGTGGCCATCCCAGATGGCTACAGTACAAACCTACTTGTATATCGTAATTGATTCAGGAATTTCATTTCTGCTCTTTTAAAAGTAAAACATTCACTTTAAATAAACAGAAGCAATTTTATTTAAATTTAAACATGTTCAGTAGGAAACAACAAAAGAACAACATATCCATCCAATCAATCAGAGCAACTTTGGTTTACTCCTGATCATGATCGATAGTAAGCATTTTTATGATTATTTATTATTCTTGGCCATGTAACCGAACAATGTTAAATTAATTTATCCAGTCATACTGATACATTACAGTTTATAATTAAATGCTAAATATTTAAAATTGTTGTGCCTCTGGTACTTAAGGGATTATTGGTATGTTGTCTGTAAGCAGTGTTCAACTTACTGATTACTGAGCACTCAGTCTCGCTTACTAAATTATAAACTTCACCCTTGTCAAATTTAGTTTCATGCTGCAGAATGGGTTTCCTTGATTGACATCATTAATCCTGTTCTGTTAATGCAGTTAAATGAGAAGCATTATTCAAATAGTATTGAGTTGTTACTAGACATCCTTGCCTTGTGAGGAATATTTGGCACTCAACAATGTTCTTTAGAGGTCTCGAATGAAATAGACCTGAGAGGACTTACAATGCAAGCTACTGGGTTGGGTAGGGAACCAAATTTACAAATATTTGTCTGGAAAGCTTCAGCAAAACTAATTGACTTTCCATTAACTTCCCTCAAAAGACAGATTTTTTGGGGGGAGTTGTTTTCACCACAGCAAGTAACGTCCTGTAAGACTTGAATTTCTTTGTGTATCAATCTTTGTTTCCCTCAAAAGGAAAAGAAGACAAAACAAATAATGGTGCAAAACAAAGTAGCAGTACATAGCATTGCATTTCGATTTAAATAAAGCTATGATAAATATTTTTTGAACCATGGTACTATTAGCAGTCATTAATCCCCTTGATACTTTCTAGTATCAAATTGCGCAGCCAGCAGCTTAATCAATTTTTGAATTGTGTGACTAAAATCTGATTAAGGCTTCAATGAGTAACTTGAGGTTTGCTTTTAACCCAGGTCATCACTCTATTTTCTGCGTTATGACCTTGCGGCATTTTGGGGAAGTATGCTTGTGGATTGCTGACATTTGACCTATGCAAAGCACCTTTAACTGCTGTGGAATGAAAGCTAACAACATTTTCCAAACCTGGAAAGAGATAGTTGAGTTGGGGTAGTGCTCTAATAAATTTGTTGCAGACAGACAGGATGGTTCCCCCGTTTTCCACCTCTCAACTGAGTGCAACTGTGCTTTAACCCCATGAATACTGTGATTCTCAAGTACAGACACAAGACACCTTTTCTCGCAATTAAAAAAAAGACATAATAAATGTTTGTTTCTCAACATCTGAATGTAATTGCAACAGCACTCACTCGCACATGTACACATAACACAACACACACAAAAAGCAAATGCAAAAAAAGAAGCATGTCCTTAGATATTTTTTTAAGTCCAAAAAGTCACCACTACTCTTGAGTCTTTCAAGCTAGAAATGTTGTCGACCTGATGATTCTCTTTTAGTTCAGTAATAAAAGAGAGATGAAAGTTTATGGAAACATATTTGGAGTGGCTTATTCCTTCCAATTGAAGATTTATGTTTTTTCTCAGGGTGCAGATGAGCCCCCCAGTGGATCTGGCTGGTTCTATAAATCAGTGGGTAAATGACTCGCCCCACTTCTCTGCCTATTCGGCAGGAATCTTACTTTGCTGGATGGAATCTCTTCCCTCTGGTCACCTTGTCTCACAGACTGCCGAACAACTTGGACTGCTTTCAAAAATGTGTGTTCATAAATTTGCAGATGACATCAAGGTTGGTGGAATGGCAGATAGTGCTGACGATTGTCAGAGGATACAGCAGGACATAGATAGGTTGGAGTTTTGGGCAGAGAAATGGCAAATGGAGTTTAATCCGGACAAAAGTGAGATAATGCATTTTGGTAGGTCTAACATAGAGGGGAAATATACAGTAAATGGCAAAAACTCTTAGGAATATAGAAAGTCAGAGATTACTTGGCATACAAGTCCACAGATCTTTGAAAGTAACAACACAAGTGGACAAGGTAGTCAAGAAAGCATAGGGAATGATTGTCTTCATTGGACAGGGCATCGAGTATAAAACTGGCAAGTCATGGTACAGTTGTATCGAACCTTGGTAAGGCCGCACTTGGAATATTGTGCACAATTCTGGTCGCCACACTAGCAGAAGGATGTGGCGGCTTTAGAGAATATACAGAGGAGGTTTGCCAAGATGTTGCCTGGTCTGGAGGGTGTTAGCTATGCGGAGAGGTTGAATAGACTCAGACTGTTTTCATTAGGACGACAGAGGTTGAAGGGCGACCTGATAGAGGTCTATACGATTATGAGCATGGATAGAGTGGATGGGCAAGCACTCTTTCCCAGGGTGGAGGGGGTCAGTCACTAAGGGCATAGGTTTAAGGTCTGTGGGGCAAATTTTAGAGGAGATGTGCGAGGCAGGTTTTTTACACAGAGGGTGGTGAGTGCCTGGAATGCGGTGCCAGGGGAGGTAGTGGAAACAGATACATTAAAGGCGTTCAAAGGCATCTCGACAAATACATGGATAGGATGGTTGTAGAGGGATACGGCACGAGGAAGTGCTGAGGGTTTTGGCCAAGGGTGGTATCATGACAGGTACAGGCTTGGAGGGCCGAAGGGCCTGTTTTTGTACTGTTTTGTTCTTTAAATGTTTTGTATCACAGTCCGCTTTCTGTTCGATGACTATATTATCAGAATTCCCATTGTTCACAAATGGTCACTGACAATTTTAGCAGTGGCACAGAGCAGTAACACACAATGAGATTTGAATCTTGGCCATTTGGATTTCTTTGTTATAAAAAGCTTGACAAAGAGTTATCCAGACTTGAAACATTAGCTCCCTTTCTCTCTCCACAGATGCTGTCAGACTGCTGAGATTGTCCAGTATTTTCTGATTTGTTTCAGATTCCATCATCTACAGTAATTTGCTTTCATCTTCATATGCGTATTGGTTTGGTTGCCTGTTAATTATCCTGCAGAATGTTAAATATTTTACCTTTCATGAATTCCAGTGCAAAACCTCAGTATTTACTCAGATTCATCCTCAGAAGCTGTTATAACCCACAAGAGACCTTCGGGGTTGGAGCAATCAATCTCCCCGCGAATCTCACCAAGTACGAGATCTCCCACTAAAGTCGCGGGAAACCCTAAATCATCGATAGTTAAGTTCTGCATTAAGTCTGCCAGGTATGGTACTGAGAGTTCAGACCCAGCTGGGATCCGGTTATATTGTAAATACTAGTGTATTCCTAACCCAAGTTTTCTTAAAGCTACTGGACCCGTTGTGGTCTACAAAAGAAAGACAATCTTAAAGTTATGCAAAAGCAATGTGCAGAGAAAGCCCTCCATCTCATTGCTTACTTCAAAAACCAATTCAAATTCATATTGAATCCAATTCATGGTCTCCACAAGAGACATGCAAGATCCAAGTTAACAAGAAAAGGCATTGCACCTCATCTTGGGCTTGATCTGACACTTGATCTAAGCCAAGAGGTCGAGAATCACATTTCTTCCCAATTAAAAGATTGGCACCTGATTTGATTAAAGTTTGAACAGTTTTCCTAAATATGGACTGATGCTAATAATGGCCTCAGACTGTTCATTTTCACTCCATGAAGATGCTAGCAGTAAGTAGAGAGCAGTTTGAAATAACCCTAAAAGTAATGCTGTAATTGGTAAAGTATTTTGATGGATGGCCAGCAGGAAGGTCACCATTGCTTTCAGCTGGTAAATTGCTTAATTTTAGCTAGTTAACCCTCTGCAATGTCTTCTCTGTCAGGGTTTCTTAACTGCTGGATTCTACCAATCTGTGCCTAAGTGCTTTTATTCCGATCAAGTGGGCTGTCTCCTGATGAGGCCTGAATATCAGGAAAGCAGAAACTGGACCTGTGTGCATTCCCAGTAGCTTGCTTTGCAGACTCAAACTCATGATAATTGGTTGTCTTCACCTGACTGACCTAGGACAGCCTCAAATTCAGAAAATGCTGGATATTTTTCACTGCCCAAACTGGAATTATTTTGCACAGTTACTCTTCCTGTTTTCACCATAGTTATGTAAATAATAATCAATGACTATAGTAATCACCAAACCAGCAAACCGTGTGACTACTTCTGGCAGTGGGGCCCATATCAAGTGTGGTCTGTATCAAGTCCACAACAGCCTTCCTATGTTGAGTTTGCAATGGGTATCCCAGTATAGCCATGCTAACTGTAGTATTTAACCTCTTCAGATTTCCTAATGTGGCACACATTTAAGTCCCTACCAATTAGTAACTTGGGTATTCATGTTTCATTTAAATCAGCAATTTTACTTTCCCAGATGATTGTGTACCTTTAATGTACTGTTGTTTCTGTAATCTTCAAATCTTAAAACACAATAAATTCATTGAAGTGTTGATGTAAGTCTACTTGTGACAATAAAGATTATTATTATTATTGAGACCTGACCTGAAGTAACCTGCAAAATTTGCAATCAATGATAAGGATCTCACTCATTTACAGTGTTAGGCTGCAGGCCTGAATGCGCAAATAAAAAGATTAAACTCATAGATTCTATTGTACTTGGTGAAGAGGGTTCAAGGTGCATTTTTAGTGTGGGTTGGTATCGGAATTGTATAAATCGATTTTTGCGCATTATAATTGCCATCAATAAAACTTGTTGGAAAATCCTCGGCAGTCATTGTGGAATAGAATCTCATCAATGGATCATTACATTGTCTCTGTTTCTTGATCAGTTTTTGTGAATATAATTCTGTTAAACAAACAGATTATATTTCTGCACTGGGATTTTGTGAGTAAGTGTTATCAAATTTTGTTAAATGCTTATTTTTTAACATGCAATTCATTTGTAATATATTTTCCATGTTATTTATTTGAAAGCACTTATCTTCCAATGTTCATTCAAATAATAACTACATGAGTGAGGTGGAGGCAGACAGTCTACCCCCATAGCACTCCTCTCTAGCACAAGTTTGCAACATTGGAAATACAAGGTCTCTGTAGAAACTGATAACATATCAAAAATAATTTAGACCTGTAGTTAATAGCTGAAACAATGAGACAACAAGATTTCATGCAACATTGGAAATACAAGGTCTCTGTAGAAACTGATAACATATCAAAAATAATTTAGACCTGTAGTTAATAGCTGAAACAATGAGACAACAAGATTTCATGTTTAAAAAGATCTGCTGTAACAAATGACTAAAACACTAGTAAATAAACATGATTTTGTTGGTGATTTATACTTTAAGACACACAATGGAATACTGGCTCGACTTATTCTTCGCACAACCAAGAACACCCTTCACACTTGACATATTCTTTATGTCGATATTCAATCTTCCTAGTATCAACCCAAAGTGATTCTTAGTTCCCGGGTGTTTATTTCTGTTCCTTTATTTTCTCAGGCTGGTAAATTGCAATCTTAGGAATTTACATGTGCGGTTTTATTTTCCCAGATACTCTCCTGCTTTATCAAATTAAGCAACTCTTCCGGCCTTAAGACCATAAGGCATAGGAGCAGAAGTAGACCATTTGGCCCATAGAGTCTGTTCCATTATTCAATGAGATCAAGACTGATCTGATAATCCTCATCTCCACTTTACCACTTTATCCCCATAATCCTTGATTCTATCGCTGATTAAAAGTCTGTCTGTCTGTCTCAGCCTTGAATATACTGAACGGCCCAGCCTCTACAGCCCTCTGAGGTAAAGAATTCCTCAGATTCACTGCCCTCTGAGAGAAATTGTTCCTCCTCATCTCTGCCTAAAGTGGGTGACCCCTTATTCTGACATTATGCCTTCTGTCCTAGACTCCCCCACAAGGGGAAACAAAGAAACAAAGAACAAAGAACAAAGAAATGTACAGCACAGGAACAGGCCCTTCGGCCCTCCAAGCCCGTGCCGACCATACTGCCCGACTAAACTACAATCTTCTACACTTCCTGGGTCCGTATCCTTCTATTCCCATCTTATTCATATATTTGTCAAGATGCCCCTTAAATGTCCCTATCATCCCTGCTTCCACTACCTCCTCCGGTAGCGAGTTCCAGGCACCCACTACCCTCTGCTTAAAAAACTTGCCTCGTACATCTACTCTAAACCTTGCCCCTCTCACCTTAAACCTATGCCCCCTAGTAATTGACCCCTCTACCCTGGGGAAAAACCTCTGACTATCCACTCTGTCTATGCCCCTCATAATTTTGTATACCTCTATCAGGTCGCCCCTCAACCTCCTTCGTTCCAGTGAGAACAAACCGAGTTTATTCAATCGCTCCTCATAGCTTATGCCCTCCATACCAGGCAACATTCTGGTAAATCTCTTCTGCACCCTCTCTAAAGCCTCCACATCCTTCTGGTAGTGTGGCGACCAGAATTGAACACTATACTCCAAGTGTGGCCTAACTAAGGTTCTATACAGCTGCAGCATGACTTGCCAATTCTTATACTCAATGCCCCGGCCAATGAAGGCAAGCATGCCGTATGCCTTCTTGACTACCTTCTCCACCTGTGTTGCCCCTTTCAATGACCTGTGGACCTGTACTCCTAGATCTCTTTGACTTTCAATACTCTTGAGGGTTCTACCATTCACTGTATATTCCCTACCTGCATTAGCCCTTCCAGAATGCATTACCTCACATTTGTCCGGATTAAACTCCATCTGCCATCTCTCCGCCCAAGTCTCCAGACAATCTAAATCCTGCTGTATCCTCAGACAGTCCTCATCGCTATCCGCAATTCCACCAACCTTTGTGTCGTCTGCAAACTTACTAATCAGACCAGTTACATTTTCCTCCAAATCATTTATATATACTACAAACAGCAAAGGCCCCAGCACTGATCCCTGTGGAACACCACTGGTCACAGCCCTCCAATTAGAAAAGCATCCCTCCATTGCTACCCTCTGCCTTCTATGGCCTAGCCAGTTCTGTATCCACCTTGACAGTTCACCCCTGATCCCGTGTGACTTCACCTTTTGTACTAGTCTACCATGAGGGACCTTGTCAAAGGCCTTACTGAAGTCCATATAGACAACATCTACTGCCCTACCTGCATCAATCATCTTAGTGACCTCCTCGAAAAACTCTATCAAGTTAGTGAGACACGACCTCCCCTTCACAAAACCGTGCTGCCTCTCACTAATACGTCCATTTGCTTCCAAATGGGAGTAGATCCTGTCTCGAAGAATTCTCTCCAGTAATTTCCCTACCACTGAAGTAAGGCTCACCGGCCTGTAGTTCCCGGGATTATCCTTGCTACCCTTCTTAAACAGAGGAACAACATTGGCTATTCTCCAGTCCTCCGGGACATCCCCTGAAGACAGCGAGGATCCAAAGATTTCTGTCAAGGCCTCAGCAATTTCCTCTCCAGCCTCCTTCAGTATTCTGGGGTAGATCCCATCAGGCCCTGGGGACTTGTCTACCTTAATATTTTTTAAGACACCCAACACCTCATCTTTTTGGATCACAATGTGACCCAGGCTATCTACACCCCCTTCTCCAGACTCAACATCTACCAATTCCTTCTCTTTGGTGAATACTGATGCAAAGTATTCATTTAGTACCTCGCCCATTTCCTCTGGCTTCACACATAGATTCCCTTGCCTATCCTTCAGTGGGCCAACCCTTTCCCTGGCTACCCTCTTGCTTTTTATGTACGTGTAAAAAGCCTTGGGATTTTCCTTAACCCTATTTGCCAATGACTTTTCATGACCCCTTCTAGCCCTCCTGACTCCTTGCTTAAGTTCCTTCCTACTTTCCTTATATGCCACAGAGGCTTCGTCTGTTCCCAGCCTTTTAGCCCTGACAAATGCCTCCTTTTTCTTTTTGACGAGGCCTACAATATCACTCGTCATCCAAGGTTCCCGAAAATTGCCGTATTTATCTTTCTTCCTCACAGGAACATGCCTGTCCTGTATTCCTTTCAACTGACACTTGAAAGCCTCCCACATGTCAGATGTTGATTTGCCCTCAAACATCCGCCCCCAATCTATGTTCTTCAGTTCCCGCCTAATATTGTTATAATTAGCCTTCCCCCAATTTAGCACATTCATCCTCGGACCACTCTTATCCTTGTCCACCAGTACTTTAAAACTTACTGAATTGTGGTCACTGTTACCGAAATGCTCCCCTACTGAAACATCTACCACCTGGCCGGGCTCATTCCCCAATACCAGGTCCAGTACCGCCCCTTCCCTAGTTGGACTGTTTACATATTGTTTTAAGAAGCCCTCCTGGATGCTCCTTACAAACTCCGCCCCGTCTAAGCCCCTGGCACTAAGTGAGTCCCAGTCAATATTGGGGAAGTTGAAGTCTCCCATCACCACAACCCTGTTGTTTTTACTCTTTTCCAAAATCTGTCTACCTATCTGCTCCTCTATCTCCCGCTGGCTGTTGGGAGGCCTGTAGTATACCCCCAACATTGTGACTGCACCCTTCTTATTCCTGATCTCTACCCATATAGCCTCACTGCCCTCTGAGGTGTCCTCTCACAGTATAGCTGTGATATTCTCCCGAACAAGTAGCGCAACTCCGCCTCCCCTTTTACATCCCCCTCTATCCCGCCTGAAACATCTAAATCCTGGAACGTTTAGCTGCCAATCCTGCCCTTCCCTCAACCAGGTCTCTGTAATGGCAACAACATCATAGTTCCAAGTAGTAATCCAAGCTCGAAGTTCATCTGCCTTACCCGTAATGCTCCTTGCATTAAAACATATGCACTTCAGGCCACCAGACCCGCTGTGTTCAGCAACTTCTCCCCGTCTGCTCTGCCTCAGAGCCACACTGTCCCTATTCCCTAGTTCTCCCTCAATGCTCTCACCTTCTGACCCATTGCTCCCGTGCCCACCCCCCTGCCATACTAGTTTAAACCCTCCCGTGTGACACTAGCAAACCTCGCGGCCAGGATATTTATGCCTCTCCGGTTTAGATGCAACCCGTCCATCTTATACAGGTCACACCTGCCCCGGAAGAGCTCCCAGTGGTCCAGATAACGGAAACCCTCCCTCCTACACCAGCTGTTTAGCCACGTGTTTGTCTGCTCTATCTTCCTATTTCTAGCCTCACTGGCACGTGGCACAGGGAGTAATCCCGAGATTACAACCCTCGAGGTCCTGTCTTTTAACTTTTTGCCTAGCTCCCTGAACTCCTGCTGCAGGACCTCATGCCCCTTCCTGCCTATGTCGTTAGTACCAATATGTACAACGACCTCTGCCTGTTTGCCCTCCCCCTTCAGGATTCCCTCTACCCGTTCGGAGACATCCTGGACCCTGGCACCAGGGAGGCAACATACCATCCTGGAGTCTCTTTCACGTCCACAGAAGCACCTATCTGTGCCCCTGACTATAGAGTCCCCTATTACTATTACTCTTCTGCGCTTTGACCCTCCCTTCTGAACATCAGAGCCAGCCGTGGTGCCACTGCTCTGGCTGCTGCTGTTTTCCCCTGATCGGCTATCCCCCCCGACAGTATCCAAAGGGGTATATCTGTTCGAGAGGGGGACAACCACAGGGGATTCCTGCACTGACTGCCTGCCCTTTCTGGTGGTCACCCATTTCTCTGCCTGCACCTTGGGTGTGACCACATTTACATAACTGCGATCTATGACGCTTTCCGCCACCTGCATGCTCCTAAGTGCATCCAATTGCTGCTCCAACCGAACCATGCGGTCTGTGAGGAGCTGCAGTTGGGTGCACTTTCTGCAGATGAAGCCATCCGGGACGCTGGAAGCCTCCCGGACCTGCCACATCTCACAGTCAGAGCACAGCACCCCTCTAACTGACATTGCGTCAATTAATTAAAATTTGTCTTTTTTTTTTTTAAATACTTTTTTTTTAAATTGCAAAGTTACTGTCAACTATCTGTTTCCTAGCACTAGATTTCTAATAGAAATGCGATAGCTAACTATAGTACTCTCCGATCTCTGGCTTAGATATCCTCTAAATTATAATTAAGTTATTATGTTTAATTAGTTCCCAAATACTCAATTTTTTTAAAATTTAGGTTAGAATCCCAACCAGCCACTCTGGCCACAGCTTTTCTGTGATGTCACTTCAGTTTCCCCCCAACACACACAATTTGAAAAAAGGTATAAAAGTAAAAATAAGTAAAAATCACTTACTTACCTTCTTACCTTCTGAGTGTCTGAGATGTTCTCAGGTTCTCTCGCTGACAGAGACTGCTCCTCCACCTCCGAACCTTGACCTGCACAATGCTAATAATATAATAATAATATAATATGGCACTTACCTTACACCAATGGGTCTTATTATTAGGTTAGAGGAGGAGGGCGGGTGGGAGACACTACACGTGTAGTGTCTCGGGTTTCCTCTCCACCAGAATTTATTGGTTGGGGGGGGGGGGGGGACTTGCCAGAGGTCGAACTTCCGGTTCCCGCCTTATATAAAAACAAATAAAACAGAAAAGAAGAACAGACACGGGACCAGGCAAGGCTTTTTAAATTCACTACTCACCTCCAAGAAGGCCCCTGCGCACCGCTGCCGCCGAAATCCAAAGGGCTGCTCCTGTAAAGGTAAGGTTTTTAAATACACTACTCACCTCCAGAAGGCCCCTGCGCACCGCTGCCGCCGAAATCCAAAGGGCTGCTCCTGTAAAGGTAAGGTTTTTAAATACACTACTCACCTCCAAGAAGGCCCCTGCGCACCGCTGCCGCCGAAATCCAAAGGGCTGCTCCTGTAAAGGTAACCTCAGTCAAATCTCCTGAGAATCTTTTGTGTCTCAGTAAGGTCACCTTTAATTCTTCTGACCTCCAATGAGTACAGGCCCAACCTACTCAACCACTCCTCATAAGAAAATCTTTCCATACACGGGATCAACCTCATTAACCTTCTCTAGACTGCCTCCAATGCCAGTATATATTTCCTTCGGGAAGGGGACCAGTTATCCAAATGTGATCTAACTGGTGCCTTTTATATTTTTAGCAAGACTTTCCTATTTATACCTCATTCCCTTTTAAATGTAGAACAACATTCTATTTCCTTTCCCTCTTACCTTCTGAATTTGCAAGCTAGGTTTTCATGATTTATGCACGAGGACCCCAAAATTCCTCTGTATTAAAACGTTTGGCAGATTTTCTCCATTTAAATCATATTCAACTCCTTTATTCTTCCTACGAAGTGCATTACTTCATATTTTTATTACATTACCATGTTTGAGCTCCCAACCACATTCCTGGGCTGCAAACAGTAGAAACTTTGAATTTCTCGCTGCTCCATCTCTCCCAAATCCAGACAGACTCAAAATATTGGGGTAAATTGGGAGGACTATTTCAAGGTCCTTTGACCTCCGGTGGAAATTTCCAGTCTCAGCGTGGGTGCAACCAGAAAATCCCACCCAGTGGAGGTGATTTTGTGCCCGCATCCATTGTCAGTGCGAATAATAACACGGGTGCAAAATGTCAAGAGAATCAAGAAACGAGATTCTCACTGGTGAGATCTCATTTAAAGATGGCGCCCCGATATCTGTGGAGCCGGCCGCCACACTGGCTCTATCAGGCCCCGCCCTGCCATAGTGATGGCCTAAATCACAGCCACTGATTTTTCTTTTCCCCAGAGTGGCTCAAAATATGGAGTGAAAACTTGACTGTGCAGCTGGAGAAACTACATGTGGAGTTTCAGTCAGAGCCTGACACTCTGACAAACTAATTTCTGCCCATGGCCTGATATTCAGTGATCGTTTACTGAAACCTGGGGTGAGGTTCTCCGCCGGCGCAATGCTCCGTTTTGGCGACGCTCGGAGGTTTCCCAACGGCGTGGGATGCCCCACAATGGGAAACCCCGTTGACCACCCAGCGTAACGGAGAACCCCGCCGGCGGGTCGGGGCAGAAATGTGGCGCAGTGGGGCGGAGAATCCAGTGCCTGACCTTTACAATGGTTTGCTCTGCATCATTCCCCATGACCACCTGAATCACATTGACCTTGTATCTAGGCAGAAATATTAATGAGCTATCCTTGAGAGCTCAACTCTCTTTCATATTGGAACTATGGACAGTTTAATGCACAACTGTTTGCAACCCAATTTTCTCAAAATCTGGGATTTTGGAGACTCTCAGTCCGCACTGTTAACATACTGTCTCCTGCCATTGTCTCCAAATGTAAATACCTTGCACTTTCTCCCATGTAAAACAATTCAAGCCTTCCTTTGAACTCAAACAATCAAACCACCAGGCTTACTGTCAGGCAGACGTCCGAACAAATCGCTTGACCACCTTCATTTTACTTTAATTTAAGGAGAGGATCCCAAAATGTAACAATCTTATTAACTCATAATTGTAACAACAGCATCAAGTTTTACCTTTCAGTTCTGTGCCAAATTAGTTCCGTGCGTTAAGAGACCAGGGCTTTACCCAGGAATGGATTTCCGTCGTCGGCATGTTAGTGCAGCAGTTAGCATTGCTGCCTATGCACTGAGGACCCGGGTTTGATCATGGCCCGGGGTCACTGTCTGTTTAGAGTTTGCACAATTTCCCCGTGCCTGCGTGGGTTTCACCCCCACAACCCAAAGATGTGCAGATTAGGTGGATTGGCCAAGTTAAATTGTCCATAAATTGGAAAAAAAAGTAATTGGGTACTCTAAATTTAAGAAAAAAGAAATGAATTTATGTGAAAACAAGGCCAAGTTGTGAATCACATGTTTTGATGATTGCACTAAAGTGATACGATATTTCTCACAGAGATGGGCTCCTCACGTTGGCAACTGTGGCATGCCTTGTGTTTCAAAGTTCATAGCTGGTCTACAGAGTAAAATAACATGTGAGATTATGAGACATTTATTCCCATCATTGTAAACAGAATGTGTGAATGCTTTCCAGGTCACACTTTGGATATTTCATTCCCTTCACCTTTTCAAATATAACTGCATCAAAAAATGTAAAATAAATAGGTTATTGTTTCTAATAGCTTGCTTGACCTTCTTCTGCTAAATGGCATTTCTAATGGCTGATAATTTGTGTTGAGTGCATGGTCCACCCACAAATTTGCCTTTCATTACTCATTATTCGTTTCAAGGCTTTCTATAATTTTGAAGCCTATCTGGCCAACAATCTGTCATGCAAAAAGCATCATTTTTTCAATATCCATCGTCTTCGTACAAATGTAGAAATATTCTAGCAGATGCATTTTTAAAATTGCCCTTCTTCATCCTTGCATAAACTGTTGAATGCCAATCACAAAGAACAAAGAAAAGTACAGCACAGGAACAGGCCCTTTGGATCTCAAAGTCTGTGCTGATCATGATGTCCTAACTAAAAATAAAACCTTACTCGGTCTGTATACCTATATTTCCTCCCTATTCATGTGCTCATCCAGATGCCTCTTAAATGTTGCTAATTTCCACCATATTCTCTGGCAGCGTGTCCCAGGCACCCACCACTCTCTGCATGAAAAACATACCCTGCACATCTCCCTTAAACTCTCCCTCTCTCACCTTGAACCTGTGCCCCCTTGTAATTGATACTTCCATCCTTGGAAAACACCTCTGACTATCCACCCTGTCTATGCCTTTCATAGTTTTACAGACTCCTATCAGGTCTTCCCTCAGTCTCCGTCTTTCCAGCGAAAACAATCCTAACTTATTCAACCTCCCCTGATAGCCAACACCCTTGAGACCAGGCAACATCCTGGTGAACCTTTTTGCATTCTCTCCAAATCTTCCATATTCTTCGGATAATGTGGTGACCAGAACTGCATGCAATACTCCAAATGCGGCCTAACCAAGGTTTAATATAGCTGGAACATGATATTCCAACTCCTGTACTCAATGCCATGGCTGATGAAGGCAAGCATGCCATAATCCTTCTTAATCATCTTGGCCACCTGTGTTGCCACTTTTAGGGAACTGTGGACCTGCACGTTCAGATACCTCTATGTTAATGTTCCTCAGGGTTCTGCCATTTACAGTATAATTCATACCTAGATATGATCCCACTAAATGCATCACCTTACATTTGTCCGGATTAAGCTCCATCTGCCATATCTGTTCCCAAGTCTCCAATCTATCTACATCTTGTTGTATCCTCTGACAATCCTCGGCACTATCAACAACTCCGCCAATCTTCGGGTCATCCGCAAACTTACTGATCAGACCACTCACATTTTCCTTCAAATTGTTTATCGATATTATAAACAACAGAGGTCCCAGCACTGATACCTGCAGAACAAATATCCATTCTGAAAAACACCCTTCCACTGCTACTCTCCATCTTCTATAAGCAAGCCATTTCTGTATCCATCTAGCCAGCCCACCCTGAATCCCATGTGATTTTAGTTTTTGTACCAGTCTGGACTTTGTCAAACGCCTTACGAAAGTCGATAAAAACTATATTCAAAGCCTTTCCCTCATCAATCTTGTTTGTCACCTCTTTAAAAAACTGAATCAAGTTGGTGAAACATGACCTTCCCCGTACAAAACCTTTCTGCCTGTCACTAGCTAGTCCATTTTCCTCCAAATGTGCATATATCCTGTGCCTCAGTATCTTTCCCAAAAGCTTCTCCACCACTGATGTCAGGCTCACCAGACTATAATTTGCCGGATTATCCCTGTTTCCTTTCTTAAACAAGAGAACAACATTGTCTATTCTCCGTACCTCTGGCACCTCGCCTGTGGTCAAAGAGGAAGTGAAGATATCTGTTAAGGCCCCAGCTATTTCTCCCCTTGCCTCCTGCAGTAGCCTAGGATAGATCCCATCTGGCCCCAGGGACTTGACTACCTTAATGCAATCTAGAATACTCCAGACTTCCTCCTTTGATATATTAACATTCTCAAGAGCGTTCACACACCTATCCCTTACATCAACATCCGTCATGCCCTTCTCCCTGGTGAATACTGATACAAAGTACTCATTAAGGATTTTACCCACTTCCTGTGGTTCCATGCATAACATCCCACCAATGTCCTTGAGTGGGCCTACTCTTTCTCTTGCTACCCCCTTGCTCCTAGTATTTGCATAAAAAGCCTTGGGATTCTCCTTGACGTTTCCACATTTAAATTCCTTCCTACTTTCACTGTACTCTTCAAGGGTTTCATCAGTTTTTAGATGCCTAGACCTATCGTACGCTTCCTTTTTCCTTTTGACGAAGCTAACAATTTCCTTTGTCATCAATGGTTCCAGAATCCTGCCATTTCTATCCTTCATTTTTGCAGGGACATGCCTGTCCTGCACTTCAATCAACTGGTCTTTAAAGGCCTCCCACATGTCAGATATGGATTTGCCCACAAATTGCCCTTACAAGAATTTGAACTGCTTTTGGAAGGGTTGGAAGTTCAGTTTTAATGCAAGGCTGATCCCCAATGTTGGAGGAGCCCAGAGCACGGGTACAAATGACTAGGCTGAAGGTGTTGCAACCATATTCAGCCAGAAGTGACGAGAGCATGATCCCTCTTGGCCTCATCCTAATCTGTAAGTAACCATAGTTAGCAAATAACAATAGGTCTCTCTCTCTCATTTAGAGAGACAATTAGTTATGTATAACGTAAGGGAAACCATTCTGCAAGCATGGGCAAAGTGAAGAGACAGGCCTCCATGAACTACCACAGCAGGTACAGGGATTGAACCAGTGCTGTTTACATCATGCTGTATCACATTCCAGACTTGACCAAATCAGGTAATAATGCTTCAGAACTAGCAGCACCCTTAGCCAGGTCTTTCCATTATAAATGCAGCATTGGCATTGACCCAACATTGTGGAAAATTGCCCAGCTATGGCATATCCACAAAAAGAAAACAAATCAAACCCAGCCACCTGTCGCCCAGCCACCTCTTTATTATCAGCAAACTGATGGAAGGGATTATCAATAGTGCTACCAAGCAGCATTTGTATAGCAATAACCTGTTCATCAATACTCAGTTTGGGTACCACCAGGGTGACTCGACTCCTGATCTCATTACAGCCTTAGTTTAGACATGGACCAAAGAGCTGAACTCAAAAGGGGATGTGAGCATGACTGCCCTTGACATCAAGCAAGACCGAATGTGGCATCAAGGAACCCTGACAAAACTGAAGTCAATGGGAATCAGGGGGAAAAACCTCTACTGGTTGGGAGTCATATCTAGCATGAAGGAAGATTGTTGTGGTTGTTGGAGGTCAATGACCTCTTTCCCAGGACACCACTGCAAGAGTTCCTCTGGATAACGCTCCAGGATCAATCATCTTCAGCTGCATTATCAGTAACCTTCCATTCATTATAAGATCAGAAGTGGGGATGTTTGCTGATGATTGCACAATGTTCCATGCCATTCACAACTCCTCAGATCCTAAAGCAGTCCATATCAATATGCAGCAAGACCTGGACAACATTCAGACTTGGGTGACAAATGGCAAGTAACGTTTGCATCACACAAATGCAGGATAATGACCATACCCAACAAGAAATGATTTAGCCATCTCTCCTTGACATTCAATAACGTTACCATCACGAAATCTCCCACTATCAACATCCAGGGGATTACCATTGATCTGACCAGAAACTGAACTGGATTAGCTGCATAAATACTGTGGCTACAAGAGCAGATCAGAGGCTGGAAAACCTGCTGAGGGTAACTCACCACCTGACTCCTAACGCATGTCCACCATCCAAAAGGTACAGGTCAGACATGTAATGGGATACTCTCCACTTGCTTGGATGAGCCCAGTTCCAGTAACTCTTAAGAACCTCAACATGATCCAGAACAAAGCAGCCCACTTGATCAACACTCCATCCACCAACTTAACCATTCATCCTTCCACCACTGACATGCAGCGGCAGGAGTATGTACCATATAGATAATGCATGACAGCAGCTTACCAAGGCTCATTTCACAACACCTTCCAAACCAGCAAAACTCCACCAGCTAGAAGGACAAGGGCAGCGGGTGCATGGGAACACCATCACCTGCAGGTTCTGCTCCAGACCACACAATGCTAACTTTGGAACTATTGTTTTGTTGCCATTCCTTCACTCTTCACTGTCATGGAATTAAAATCCTGAAATTCTCTGCAGCAGCACTCTGGGTTTACCTGCATCACATAGGCTGAAGCAATTCAAGAAGGTGGCTCACTTTCTCATGAGCAATTAGCAATGGCTAACAAATGCTGGCCGTTGCCAGTGCCACCTACATCTCATGAAAGAATTTTAAAAAATCATCAGTTGTATGTCCCATTTTGGCATTCAGACTTAATTAACCAGCAATCTTGATTTGTTTCGGTTCCTTTTGAAAGAGATATTTCAAGAACAAGATTAATTATAATGAAACCAAGAGTAGAATGGCACACCAGAGTCATGATGTGTTCGTGCAATAATATACCATGGGATTGTGGTTTGTCCCTGCTATTCTTCATGTGAATTGTATCTGATCACATTCAACTTGTCAGAGAGAGGCACTGAGTAGATGGCAGCTGTTTCCTCAGAGTGTTGGAGGAATCAGTCAACATCGACCAATCACACATGCCATTTCAGGGTAGGGTTATTTTGACATTAGGTTTGGAGTCTATAAGAAAGTTGAAAATACCTGCCAACACATGCACAGGGAAAATCTATGTGGATAATTTAGAGAGCATACATCTGAAAGCAGGTGTTCTTTCTTCCTGTGTGCAACTTTCTGGTTGACACTCTTCATTGTAATGTTCTTTGATTATGCTGATGTTGAATCTTGATGTGGCAGTGTTAACAAAGAACATTAGACTTTGTTTTACAACAAAACTATTTATTACTAACACTACTCTAAAGGATTACTATAACGTCTAAAATTAATACAGTTGGAAATAATGGTCTAACAGTAACTTACACTAAGATACTTGAGAGCTACTCTAATATGTGACTGCTATAAACTCCTTACTAATACCTTCTCCTGGGACACACATGGCTGAATTCTCCACTATCGGGATTCGCCGTTTTGCTGGCAGCCCGAGGGTTCCCCAACGGCGTGGCACTGCCCCACAATGGGAAATCCCATTGATCAGCCGGCGAAACGGAGAATCCCGACGGTGTGCCACACCAGAATTCTGGTGCGGCGGGACGGAGAATCCCGCCCAAGGTGTGCCGGGTCTCGTATCTGCATACTCACACCACATGGTGGCTGGATGCTGGAACTACAACAATTATACATATATTATTATTTAAATACAGATGACTTGATTGATATTGATTGTCACATGCACCGAAGTACAGTGAAAAGTATTTTTCTGCAGCCAAGGGAACGTCTACAGTACGTACATAGTAGGCAAAAGAATAATTGACAGAGTACATTGATAGTGGTGCATCAACAAATAGTGATTGGTTACAGTGCGGAACAAAGCCAAACAAGAGCAGCATAAGGCATCGTGAATCGTGTTCTGACAGGGAACAGATCAGTCCAAGGGAGAATCGTTGAGGAGTCTAGTAACTGTGGGGAAGAAGCTGATCCTGTGTCTGGATTGCGGGTCTTCAGACTTCTGTATCTTCTGCCTGATGGAAGGGTCTGGAAGAGGGCAAAGCCTGAGTGTGAGGGGTCTCTGACAATGCTGTCTGCCTTTCTGAGGCAGCGGGAGGTGTACACAAAATCAATGGGAGGATGGGAAGCTTTTGTGATGCATTGGGCTGAGTTCACTCTGTAGTTTCTTGCGATCTTGGGCCGGGTAGTTGCCATACCAAGCTCTAATGCAGCCGGATAAGCTGCTCTCTATGGCACATCTGTAGAAGTTTGTGAGAGTCGATGCAGAAATGCCAAATTTCTTTAGCTTCCATAGGAAGTAGAGATGTTGTTGGGCTTTCTTGACTGTTGCATCAACGTAAGTGGACCAGGACAGACTGTTGGTGATGGTGACCCCCAAGGAACTTAAAACTATTGACCATCTGTACTTCAGAGCCATTGATGTAGATGGGGGAGGGGGGGGGGGGCTGTTGTGCTATGCTTCCTGAAGTCGATGATCAGTTCCTTCGTATTTCCAGCATTTCGAATTTCGAGAGACGTTGTTTTCGGTATACCATGCAACCAAGTGATCTATCTCCCTTCTGTAGCTTGATTTGTCGTTGTTTGAGATACAACCCACCACAGTCGTATCATCTGCAAACTTATAGATTGAATTGGAGTTGAATTTCGCCACACAGTTGTGTGTGTACAGGGAGTACAGTAGAGGACTGAGCACACATCCTTGCGGGGCCCCGGTGTTGAGGACTATTATGGAGGTGTTGTCACCTATCCTGACAGATTGCGGTCTGTTGGTGAGGAAGTCAAAGGATCCAG
Source organism: Scyliorhinus torazame (assembly GCF_047496885.1). NCBI lineage: Eukaryota > Metazoa > Chordata > Chondrichthyes > Carcharhiniformes > Scyliorhinidae > Scyliorhinus > Scyliorhinus torazame. The sequence continues at coordinate 90,707,313 of NC_092714.1, read as the reverse complement.
CTGCACAGGGAGGGGTCAAATCCAAAGTTGCAGAGTTTGGTTATTAGTCTTGTTGGCATAATGGTGTTGAAGGCGGAGCTGTAGTCTCTGAACAGCAGTCTGACGTAGGTGTCCTTGTTGTCGGTCTACTTATCATCACATTCATAACTTACAAAAAGCCTGATCAAATGCTGCCATGATCCAGAAGAATCCATGTCTAATATGGGGGAGAAACAGTTGAAAAAAAAAGGGAGAAACAGTTTTTAACCGACAAGCATTTCCTTGTCCACACAACCTGATTTCCTTTGTGGGGGTGGTGTTGCATGGGTGAATTATAATTTGATCACTTGTAGGAGAGTTATATCTGGTTCTGGTAGCTGGTTTCAGACTCTGAGCACGAGACAAAGTGTTGCACTATTTCTGGAAGTTGCTTCTGCACTCATGATAGAGCTTTACATTGCTCATGAACAACATCACTGCCCCTGCCCTATTATGGCTGCAGGTGCGAATTTACAACAGGTGTAAATTTGCAAACAATGCTTCAAGTGATAGTGAAAATCCAGAGAACAGCCAAATCAAACAAGGCAAATTGACCATCTTGTATTATGCTGCAATTGTGTTTTTTGCTCCTGGTAATAATGGAAGTACAGGTAATTGCAGGTACATCCTGAGGCATCTACAGTCATGTTGATCATACTGCACTGATGAAAAGGAGCAAAGAAGAGCTGCTCAGTCTAATGTGGAAATGGGAAATGCCAGACCTCTGAAACTTGCATTACCTGTTCAGCCCATTTAATGGCCGTTCAGATTGAGACTATGGTCTTGATGTGTTTTTCATACAACACCTCTCACTGACTTGCATTTTCACCCTAGAGGTGGGAATGGGATTCAGGAAATCCCAGCTCAGTCCACCTGCCTCGCGGGAAAGTGCCCACAAAGGAGGTTGCTTTATTGCCAAAGAGCGAATGCGGGTAGAAGTCAGACCAGCTGACCCAGGAAGAAGTTCGGAAGCAGCCACAAAGGCTGGCAGGTGCCGAGGCAGGCTATTTAAAAGGCCCACCTCATCCCCGTCTCTGGAAAATGCCAGCTTGGTCATCTGGACACCTTGATTAACTGTCTTCTGAATGTCCTTACAGGTCATTGAGTTGGATCAATCCATTGGAGTAAAGACCATGTGAATGGCTCAAGAAAACAGCCCACCAGGTTCTCAGGCAATAAATGTCAGTGTTGCTGGTGATTGCTACATCCCAGAATGAATAATTAAAAAACACCCCAATGCCTTATCTTAAGGATGAGAAAAATCATCCACTATTATTCAGTGAGCTGCTCTGGATATCTGTGCATGCCATATGAGGGTAGAATATCATTCAGCTACAATGTATGCTCACCCATGAAGAATAGCCACTTGACTGAAACACCACAGGGCTGCTGAGACCCAAGTGTCTGTGAGTCATTGCTTTGAGAAGTGCTTTAACAGAAGAGATAGGGTTAGACATGGGACTGTTATGTTCCCAAATGTTGGTGTACATTCTAATTCTGCCATTCTTTATCTGCTACCTGTGGTGATATGCATCACTGTAAATACACAAGGGGTTAATGTAGATACACTAGAACTAAATAAACACTAGAGGGAGCACCAGAGACTTCATGGCACACGGACATTCAACCAATAGATCAGTAAGACAGGACATGACCAATGGGCAGTCAAGACACACCCAGAGGTGATACTACCACAAGGAGGCTACCCACATAAAAGGACAGGGCACACATGCTCTTTCTCTTTTCCACAGGCGACACTCAGAGAGACAGGGGCAGATCAGGAAGCATCACACCCACTGCATGGATTAGAGCAGACTGGTTAGTTAGATTGAGTTACTATAGTAAGATCAGCAGGACAGTCAAACTCAAGTGGGAGAATTGTTAACTGTTCAATAAATGTGTTAAACCTATCTCCAAGTCTGAACCTTCCTTTGTCAAAGCATACATCAAGGAAGCAGCTTATGCTACATGAAGAAGCATAACACAACATGGTTCCAAGAGTGCCTGTTGGATCTATATAGTTAAATTCAACATATCCGTGACAACCAGCAATAGCAGCCAGGCAAGATGTTCGAGATTCCGGTTCCACAGCAGCTCAGGTACCACGGCAATCTCAGTGCAAACTGACGTGCGTTCAGGCAGAGATTCGAGATCTACCTGGTAGCATCCGACCTAGATGGCGTGGCGGATGCAGAGAAAATAAAGCTTCTGCTCACCATTGCTGGTGCAAGCCCAGCAGAAATCATCGAGACCTTCAAGTACTCCAAAGGGCAAGACAAGGGAGACTTCCAGGCAGTCCTGAACAAGTTTCAAGAATATTGCGTCGAACACGCAAGAGAGAACGGTAAAAGAGGCGCCAATACTCACCACGAGACGAAGGTACCCTGCAAATACAGAAAACGGCAGTTTTGATTGGCAGCCATCTTGAGAAAGGAGCCGCACATGCGCCGTTCCCCAAAAGAAGTGTACCGGCAAAACACTGTTTTGCGCATGCGCGAGAAGCCGCGCATGCGCAGTTGTGAAAATGGCGCAAAGTAAAGGAACAGCGATCTGCGCATGTGCAGTCCATTCCTACGCTCTACGTCACAAGCGTCATGACGCCAAGAGACAGAGAGAGGTCCAAGCTCACAGAGAGCGGCCTGTTGCCACACCAGTGGTCCACGCACCACGAACAGTGCTCCATGCACCACGAAGAGTCCCCGACTCCACACAGAGAGTGGTCCGTGCACCACGAAGAGTCCCCGACTCCACACAGAGATTGGTCCATGCACCACGAAGAGTCCCCGACTCCGCACAGAAAGTGATGACAGACTTAACAGCCAGACCACTGCACGTCTCCACACAGAGAACACAGAAAGACTCCACAGCGAGGCCACTGCATGACTCCACACAGGGAACGCTGCAAGACTCCACAAAGAGAGCGACACAAGCCTCCACAGCGATCTCGGTGGCAGACTCCACAATGGAAGCAATGCAAGAGTCCAGAGCGCAGTCCTTGCATGAATAAGACCATGAAGGTCTAGCAACCTCATCTGAGCAACCAGCAGCAGACGATGCAAGTCTACCACGCTCAAGTGCACTGCAAGAAGACTATGACAGTCCACCATGTTCAAGTGAACAGCAAGAAGACTATGACAGTCTACCATGCTCAAGTGAACAGCAAGAAGACTATGACAGTCTACCACGCTCACGTGAACAACAAAGCGACTATGACAGTCCACCCAGACTATTTGAGCCACCAGAAGAAGACTCTGACAGTCTACCCAGCTCAATTAACCGACAAGAAGACACAGAAGGTCTTTCCACTGTTTGTGTGACAGGTGACAAAGGCATCGCAATTCCCATACAGGGTGTGCAACATGACAGCGAGACTGACTGTTCTCCGCTAGTATGTACAGAGGCACTCGATGATCAAAGTGAGGTTACTAGTGACTCCAGTGACACCACGTTAACTCAAACCTCATCCACTCGAGCCTCTCCACAAGAAAATGCATTCCTGAACGTTTTGACTCCGGACGGGGAGCATCAAGCCACCTCAGATGATTCAAGTGAACCTGAAATAACTCCGACGGGGAGTGTCAAGAAACCAAAGCTGATTTAGGTGAACCAGAAAGGACTCCAGACAGGCAGCATCGATAAGCCAAGGATGATTCAATTGAACCGGACATGACTCCAGACGGAGAGCGCCAAGGAATCAGAGACGGCACGCTCAATGAAACAGCAGATGCCACAAAGGACACTGACACAAGTAACTTTATGAAGGACTCGACTTATCCACAGAGGGTGGTCATTGTGCTCAACAAACACAACAGCAAAACCTACAAAAGCAAGAACAAAGACAACAGCAAGAAGCGTAACAAAGGCACCAACGTCAACAACAAGCACGACAAAAACGACAACGCTGGAACAAAGACGGGTACGACATGGTACAACTCTGCAAATGCAGGACAATGTAACAGCACAGCTCCTAGCACTGGCAAGAGTACAGACATACTATGGCGTGACAGCAAATCTCACCGATTCAAGTTTGCTCCACTACAAACAAGCAAACCAGCTTTCAAGGCTGCTGACATACCGCATCAATATCGCAATCACAAGAAACAGACCAGGTTGGATGACACAGATTACGTCCTGCTTCGCTACCACACGCATAGAAAAAAAAGAGTCCAAATCAGCCAGTGAAGTGATTTGACCACTCCTTGGTTCCTTAAGCACAGGAACACTGATGGCGTTCACAAGGACATGCCACCATCAACATCACCACTTCACTAACAAAACAAGAAAGCCACTCGACCATATTAATTCATGAACTTTGGACTCATACATATTATTTGGTATTGTATAATCATCACTGTCATCATGATTTGTACATGTCATCACTTATCTACCTATTTTGTTCAATTTTCTTTAACACGGTACAGAAAACATGTAACATGAAAAAAGGGGGATGTGGTGATATGCATCACTGTAAATACACAAGGAGTTAATGTGGAAACACTAGAACTAAATAAACACTAGAGGGAGCACCAGAGACATCATGACACACAGACATTCAACCAATAGGTCAGTAGGAGAGGACACGACTAATGGGCAGTCAAGAGGCACCCAGAGGTGACACTACCACAAGGGCTACCCATATAAAAGGATAGGGCACACATGCTCTTTCTCTTTTCCACAGGCAACACTCAGAGAGACAGGGGCAGATCAGGAAGCATCACACCCACCGCATGGATTAGAGCAGATTGGCTAGTTAGATTGAGTTACTATAATAAGATCAGCAGGACAGTCGAACTCAAGTAGGAGAATTGTTAACTGTTCAATAAATGTGTTAAACCTATCTCCAAGTCTGAACCTTCCTTTGTCAGAGCATACATCAAGGAAGCAGCTTATGCTACATGAAGAAGCATAACACAACATTACCAGATTTTGCAAGAGGACTGGAAAACTGGGAAGTGGCATGGGAATTGAAATCAGTGGTTTCTTGTTGTGGGGGTAGGGGGGTGCACCTTGTCTTCTGACAGGAAAGATCCAGTAGCCGAACACCTAAATGCCCATTGCTGAGGCAGTCGCTGTTTCGGATAATTCCAACATCTCAACCACAGAACAAGGAAGTCTGTGTAATATTTTAGATTATTTTTCCAACACAAAATGAAGTAATGAACAATTAAGCGTACTGCTAATTAAAGCAGAAAGAAAATGTGCCAAGTGCCATGTTGACATCACCTCGCCTTAAAATGTAACATACATATGTATTAAAATAAGATGCATAATAACATAGATTTAATTTTAATTGAGCAAAATAATCCATAAAAATATAGTTGAGTCACTGAACTGCATCTTTTCCTTTTGACAATGATGCAAATTTGAAAGTGAATAAGCAACATTTGAAAATATAGCATACCCATGTATTATATCAATAAAACTATGTCAGCTTTAGACAGGATAACTCTGTATATTATTCTGTCTGCCATCGTAAAGAGGTGATATACAATAAACTATAGACAGCACTATAAATCCATGTCGAGTTACAGCTCCTTGATAGATCCGGCTCCACATTTTGAACCAATTATACATTTCTTTACACATTCCTAGGTTTAGGGAAGGGTTGGACCTGAGAATTATACAACTTTGCCAGTATCCACTGCTAATGGGAAAAAAAATGTGCTGAAATGGACAGCGTGCAAGCGAGCAATTTATCGCTAATCCACTGTACAAGCATGTTTCGTCCCAGATACAGCAGCAACATCTACTCTGCAATGGTTTCCACATCAGTCATGGTCAGAGCTGAGGGAGCATTCTACCCTTTTATCTTTTGATCAATCTTTGTGCTTCACTTCATTTATAAAAATTGATATCACATGACATCCCTTGGGAAAGCCTGCACAGTAACTACTGTAACATTTCCACTCCCAATGCCATTGAACAGAAAGAGAGGCTGTCATAATGTCAGGAGATGCTCTTTGTAGTATGTGAATCCTTAAAGTGTTCATGATAGGCAGCAGCATTGTCAACGTTTAACTTAGCCCTTCTTTGTCACATTCCACTGGAAAGCAGTGATTAAAGGAGGAAGATTGAATTACTGAGCACTACCCAGAGTTGCCATTTCTATAAATGTCAGGACTTGTTTCAGTACTTTGCAATATAGAACTTGGTGAGAAGGCTGCCTGGTAGGCACTACATAAATTGATTACTGGATCTTTCCTTTCCACTCACCAATGATGCAAAAGTAAAAGTAAATAAGTAACATTTGAAAATATAGCGCACCCAGGTGTTAGATCAATGAAATTATATCAGCTTTAGCTAGGATAACTCTGTATATTTGTTACTCAGTCTGCTGTCGTATGTTTGATCTACTTTGCATGCTCCCTTCTCATTGCTGATCTTTGGACAGACCCTGCAAACTGAAAATAGATACATACAATTGTGATTGCCATTCTGGGTATCACTATTTATAATGTGCTTCAATCGCTAATTGCCGATTGAAAACAAGAGAAATACGTTCAATTTTGCATTTGATTCCACTAACTGATTATACTCTAGTCTGTCAGCAGTTTGTCTTTTGTTTTGAGAGGCAAAAGAAGACAAACTTGTGTTTCTATTGCACTTTTCACAACCAGTGGATGGGCAGTATTTAATGCAGGTGATGATGGTCTTCCCTGTTGGCTGGAGAATTGGTGAGAGCCTGATATCACTTTGTTTGGGGAAGGCCCACTGTATTAAGTGCCACTCAATGACTTAATAGGGCAGAAGCGGACCTTCCCCAGGATCAAGAGCCCTCGGGGCGGAACATAATCCCACCTTCCAAGAGCTGCCTGCCAATCAAAGGCCAACAACTATTCATTGAATGGCAGTGTTCTTGGGAGGGCTGAACTCCTCGAACAGACACAGAGTGAATTTAAATGAGGGAACATCCAACCCCCTCCCAGCCCACTCCCCCACCACCTTCCCCAGGAGCCTGCAAGCAAATCTTGAGGCTTAATAGTCTGAAGCGGCGATGGGGAGGTAAGGCCATCCGCAGGCCTTCCCTTTCCAAATTTAATCAGGATAAAAGCCAAAAGGTGACACCATCTTCTTGCCTGATTAATTGCACCCCTGTCACCAAATTCACCAAGGAGGACATTAAATTCCAACTGACATCTCAAAGGGCTGTAACCAATGAAGTACTTGTGAGGTATAGTCACTGTTGTAATGTAGAAAAGCAATTTCAAGTTGAAGGACAGCTGTGCTTCTTCAGTGCTTTATCATTGAAATCTTTATTGAACACATTTCAAGATGGCAGCCTCCATCTTGTCTACACCTAGCTACGTATGCCATGCAGGATGGATTGCGTTTCAAACCCAAATGTCTCTCATTTCACACTGAACAAAGATACATCCCCTTTTTTCTTAGTGACCAAACGACAAATTTGTAAGCTGAGTTACCCACGTTACCCAAAATATGCACCTGGTGTTCTCATGCATTGGCAACAGCTTGTTCTATGAGTCAGTTGCTCAGCACAGTTAATGGTTTGGCAGTCTAATAGAACATAGAACATACAGTGCAGAAGGAGGCCATTCGGCCCATCGAGTCTGCACTGACCCACTGAAGCCCTCACTTCCACCCTATCCCATAACCCAGTAACCCCTTCTAACCTTTTTGGTCACTCAGGGAAATTTATCATGGCCAATCTACCTAACCGCACATCTTTGGACTGTGGGAGAAAACCGGAGCACCCGGAGGAAACCCACGCAGACACAGGGAGAATGTGCAGACTCCACACAGACAGTGACCCAGCGGGGAATTGAACCTGGGACCCAGGCGCTGTGAAGCCACAGTGCTAGCCACTTGTGCTACTGTGCTGCTCAATCAAAATGAAATTTAGCTTTCTGCCATTTTACCTTGGTCTTTTCACTCACGACTGTTATAACATCTGGTTTCAGTATCTTATTTGCTATTGGAAGAGTGGTTAGCATGCTGCATAATGTTAGACTTTGGACAGGACTATTTTCCATGCCTTCAGTTGGTGTGTTTATTCACTCAAGGATTGCCTTGCATTCATTTTGATTTCTTGACAATTCCTTTGGTGACTTTCACTTCCTCTCAGTCTTTACATAGATGGGACGAGATGATGTGTTGTTCTGAATTTCCCATCTTTTGTAAATTTCCTGAATTCTTCACTCATGAACTGAGAGCCATTGTCACTCATCACTATGTATGGAATGTTGTATCGACTGTGCTTTCAGGCATTCTACTATTTCTCCTTGCATCATTGAAGTCAGCTGTTCTTAGTCCCAGTTGTTAGAATAGTGGTCTACAGTGACGAGATAATCAGTTCCTGCTATAGTGATGGTGTCTACTTCCAGTTTCAAGAAATAGACTGTCTGGGATGAATGGTTCCTAGCCTGCTTTGCTTTGCACTCATTACAAGCACTGAACTAGCCAAAGTGATATAGAATCCCTACAATGCAGAAGGAGACCATTCGGCCCTTTGAGTCTGCGCCAACTCTCCGAAAGAGCACACTACCTAGGCCCTATCCCTTGTTCTATTCCCATAACCTTGTGCATGAATCATGGCCAATCCACCTAACCTGCACACGTTTGGACACTATAAGGGGCAATTTAGCATTGAAAATCCACCTAACCTGCACATCTTTGGACCATGGGAGGAAACCGGAGCATCGGGCAGAAACCCACGCAGACATGGGAAGAACGTGAAAACTCCACACAGATAGCCACCCAAGGCCAGAATCGATCCCGGGTCCCTGGCGTTGTGAGGCAGCAGCGCTAACCACTGTGCCAAGTTGCTGACCTTCAATTTAATTGCTCATTTTATGCCAGCAGAGCACTCTTGTCTTTCTCAGAGCCGATTTAATTTCTCAATGGCTTGCATGATGCGTTTCAGCATCTTCCCCCTCATCTCCTTAGGGATGATAATTCTATTGCTTTAGTTCAAGATGCCATCTTGGGCTGTCAATTCACCTCAGAATACCCAATATGCTCTTGTTACCACATGGTGTGTCCTTGATGCTTTCAGGCCATTATTGCATCATTACTTCCTGTGGAGTCATATCACATTAGATAGTTAGCTTGATTTGATGAAGATGCTTATTTGTCAGATTCAGTGTCACTGTTGGGTTGATGACTTCCAGATCATGGCTACCTGCTGCTTCACATCGATTCTGGAAGATTTTGCATTCTGCTGTAGCATCCCCAACTTTCTTCATGGCGAGCACTGCTCTCTGTAACGTGTGTGATGTACATCTGTTTTCCTTGCTTGTATATTACATCCAGGTGATACCTTTGTAAATTAATGTTACTTCATTTACAAAGATATCATCTGGATGTGATGTACAAGCAAGGAAAACAGATGTACATCGCATACATGCTATCGAGAGCAGTGCTCCCCGTGAAGAATTTTGAGAAGAAGCAGACGGAAAAGATGCTTTGAACTGGCCTGTGGTCAGATTCCACTGTTACTTTGTCTCTCCCAAGCAGGTACTGATGAAAATTGTCACAGGAAGTCTTTTGCAATCTGTGCATAGCGTTGTTCCATTTGCGTTACGTGTCCTAACTGCAAATGCGGCAGGTTGTCCTTGCTGCATTAGGGTTCCTTCCAGACCTGCCTTGCTGGCATCACACTGCAAGGTGACTTCATCTTTGACATCATATTATTGCAGCACTAGCATTGTCGACATTAATTGTTTGTTTTCGTATAAGCTGTTTCTTGTTCTGTTTCCCAGTATCACTGCATCTCCTTGGCAGTGAGCTTGCGTAATGGTTAACACTGACAATAAATTTGGAAAAAAATGTTGCTTAGTAGCTCACAAATCCAACAGATTGTTGCACTACTTTCACATCTGATGGTTGCTGCATCACTGCTTTACCTCTCACCTTGTCAGGATCAGGACGAAGACCTTTTGCTGTCAAAAGATGACATTGTACTTGATGTCCGGCATCTTCAGTTGCAATTTTTTCTTGATCAGATTCAGGTTCATCTGACGAGTTCACTCTTGCAGCCGTGGTCAGCTATGGCTTGTTCCATTGTGTCGCCACATCCATCGACTAGCAGATCGCCCACTATGGCTTCCACTCCCAAGAAGATTACCGACTCTCTTATGTTGTCTACATTGATACTCTTTTGGAGCTGTGGAAATGCCAAACAGCATGTGTGACCATCTGTGTCTCCTGAACAGCATCCAGAATGTCATTAGAAAGCTGCTGCTTTCATCTAGCTTCACTTACATGTCACCATCCTTCTTCACAAATCGATCAGTAAAAATCTTTGTCTTGGCAAGTTGCGGCAAAATAACTTCAATGGTTGACATGGTCGAATGAGAACTCTTCAAAGTTTTATTTAGATCCTAAGGGTCTAAGTATACTCACAATTTTCCATATTATTTCATTATTATCATGTTGCTAATCCAGTGTATAGGAGTTGTCACTTTTTTGATTACTCCCCTCTTTTCCAGCTCTTTCTTCATATATTTTAGGCTTGACCCGAGGGCAGCTTGGGTACTCTTCTTGGCAGAGCCTTACACTCTCATCGACTTCGAAATGATATTCTCCAGGTAGACAACCCAATCCTGTAAACACATCTTTGTCCTCTTCAATGGTCTTTTATACTGTTAATGGTTTTGTGTGTTGCTACATATTATAAACCTCTGTTGGCAATTCAGGGTTACCAGTCCAAGCTTTAAACTTGCTTCAACTGAAATTAATGGCTGTTTTGTTCCATCTATGGTCTGGAGCTCTGGATCTTCCTTTCTACCATTGCATTGGTAACTCAGACTAATCTGTCATCTTGGTATGATTCCCATGTCATCACATAGCCTCAACTTTACTTTCAAGGGCTTCCTTCTGGGTCGCCGTTTTGAGCTACTCTGTATAGGTCAGTGAAGGTAATTTTGTTGCCTGAAGCACCAGTGTCTATCTGACACTTAGTGTTTGTCTGATGTTCTCTTTCTACGGTCATCATCACAATAGTCACAAACCATTTTTCACCTCTGAACTTGACGGAACCAACCTGTTGGATCATGTATAGTTCTTCATTGGGCTTTTCTGCTTATATTTCTCCTGTGGCCATCTGTGTAGTCTTGCGTTGCTACATCCTAACCAAACACTTGTGTGCAAAATGATTTTGCTTCTTGTAGTTAAAACATTGGTTTCCTTTCCTGGGTAATTCTTCTTTTCCTTAGTATGATATTGGCTGCAGTAGTTGCTCACGGCCCTTTGTCTGTGATTAATCTGTTCTTTTAGCCTTTAATGTTTTTCAGCATAATGTATCTCCTGGTCCGCTCTGCCTACACGTGCTCAAGCTGACGTTTTACAACTTCTGCATTTGAACACACGTTGGTTGCTTTCTTGAGCATCAATTTCTCAGCTTCCAGTAGATCTGCTCTTACCGAAAGGTCTCAATTTAAGACTAATCTATCTTTAATCAGATTAAGCTGTTTGAATTCACGTGATTCTGCAAGCCTTGTCACTGCAATCATATACCGTTCAATGGGATTCCTTTCACCTTGTGTTTTAATGCTGAATACATAGCATTCACACATATTGTTCACTCAGGGCTCCAATCATTTGTTCCATGCTTTCAAAATCTTTGCCTTTTTTCTTTGTTTGTCAATTAGATTTAGAGTGGTATACACTTTTTAGCAAGCCCCTACCAGCAATGTGAGAAGTGTAGCTACGCTTATCAGTTGCTGCTTGTGAATTAACACTGTTGCAAACTCATAGTTTTGCCATTGCACATCGAAATACTGTCAATTCTGCCAGCATAATGCCTTTCATTTCAACAGGAGCTGGGAGGGGGAAATTTACAGCAGCCATATTCACTCACTCAATCTGTTCCTTGCCGCCTTTTGTTTGTTTGCTTTTCTTTATCCTTTTGTCAGTAGCTTTTAGCAGATTTGAACATTTCTGTGTGTCTAGGGTCTTCTTGTATTCCCTGCCACATTTGTAGTATTTTAAACTCCATTTTAGCTCCTCTTCCTTCCACCATACCTCAAGTCTAAGGACAGCTGTGCTTCTTGTAGCTCTTTATCATGGTAAGTCTTTATTGAACTGATTTCAAGGTGGCAGCCTGCAGAGAGGCTGCCTCATGGCACAGTCACATGACAATGCGAAACCAGGTATGCCATGTAGAACTGATTGCATTTAAAGCCAAAACAGAAGCACAGCAGCCAATTTGTGCACAGCACGCTTCCACAATCAGCAATGTAATACTGACCAGATAATATGTTTTTGTAAAGTTGATTGAGGAATAAATATTGGCGAGGGCACGACGGTTAATTCCCACTTCTCTTCTTCTAAATAGTGCCATTTACAACTTTAAATTTATCTGAGCAAACAGTTGGGGCCTCAGATTAATCTTTCATCTGAAGGATGGCACCTCCTACAGTGCAGCAGTCCCTCTGCACTGCTCTCCATATCCCTTGACACCTTAAAACAGTGTTTTTCAAACTTTTGTTCCTGGGACCCATCTTCACACCTTACGCCGACCGACCTTCGCGCCTCACGCCGGATGACCTTCGCAACCCATGCCGACCTTCGCGACCCATGCCGGCTGACTCTCACGACACACCATTATGTCTTACCTTTAATGCAACCGGTGAGCCTGCTTGGCCCTCACAATCTCAGTTGCTTTATCATTCAATGTTTCTTACATTGCTGCTAAGGACTTCAGTTGATTTAATTTCTCGCTGCATCCTTTGAAAAAAATCAAGAGGTTTGTCCTCAAACTCCTCATGTTTATTCTTCAAATGCCTTTGAAGTTTTGAGGGTTTAAAATTTTCATTTACCAGTACTTCCCTGAATATAGCATACTTTCCATTCTGATTTACATTGGCACAAATAACAAAGCCATTCTTCAAAAAAACATTTGTATGCTGCTTTGTTTCTGATATCAGTTTTTTCTTTGTCTAAAACAATCCCTCTTCAGTTCTTCACAGTGCTATTGCCTTTCTTGCACCTAGAAAATGGAGGAATATCTCCACTGTGGTTTTACACCAAAAGCATGGCCGGACAAGGCGTACAACATCAGTGTATGTGCCGGATGCGTGACCTGGGGTGGGATTCTCTGACCCCCCCCGCTGGGTCGGAGAATCGCCGGGGGGCGGCATGAATCCCGCCCCCGCCGGATTCTACGGCACCGAAGATTCGGCGGGGACGGGAATCACGGCGTGCCGGTAGGCGGGCCACCCCCGGCGATTCTCCGGCCCGCGATGGGCCGAAGTCCCGCTGCTGTCATGCCAGTCCCGTCGGCGTGAATCAAACCACCTACCTTACCGGCGGGACTAGCGACGCGGGCGGGCTCCGGGGTGCCTTGGGGGGGGGGGGGGCGCGGGCCGATCTGGCCCCGGGGGGTGCCCCCACAGTGGCCTGGCCCGCGATCAGGGCCCACTGATCCGCGGGCGGGCCTGTGCCGTGGGGGCACTCTTTTCCCTCCGCCTCGGCCATAGCCTCCGCGATGGCTGACGGCCTCAAGGTGAGGGCTTGGCCCCTAAAGGTGCGGAGAAATCCGCAACTGTGGGGCGGCCCGACGCCGGAGTGGCTCACTCCACTCCATCCCGCCGGGACCCCCCGCCCTGCCGGGTAGGGGAGAATCCCGGCCCTGCTCTCTGCTGCCGCTTCTGGCTGGAAGACTGCTTTGTTCCATTTAAAAGCTGGTCGTGGCAGGCATTGTCAGTTTAACAACCGGTTGCGGTCGGGATTCTCAATTTAAAAGGCGGTCGTGGCTGTTGGGTGCTTCTCCCGCAATCAGGAACGGCGCGACCGGTTGGTCCCTGACCCTCCCATGACACACGCACGACCTGCAGTTTGAAAAAGCTTGCCTTAAAAGGCCAAATATCAGAACCTTAAATACATTATATGATTATGCTCCTCAAACTTTAGACAAGCTATGAAAGATGCCCTGGATCATTGGCAGGTAATCTTGCCAAGGCTTTCTGATCTGGCTTAGTTCCTGACAGAACTTCCTGGCATATATTTTATTTTGCAACTTACCAACTATGAAAAGGTGCTTGAAAGACAAAAGTAACTTAAGGAATCAGATAATGTCCTTCTAAACATTTTCTGAAAAATAAGTCTCAATACATATTTAAAATAAATGAAATAACATTTGAACAAGAAACACTAATTAAAGTTAATTGTAAATTTAAAACATATAAAAACAGTTGAAACATAACAGTTTCCCTTACTCGTATTACAAATGGGTAAAGTACAGTGTAGTGGGCCTCTACTGTGTCCAGCAAGCGCCCGAGGGAGGCCTTAAAAACTTGGGTGCCGAATGTTTTCTAGGTCTAGCAGCTATGTCTTCCCAGCAACTTCTGAAGTGTGCTTGCTGCATGCAGGGGCGGCATTTCAATATGTTGCCTGGATCATTGAAATGCTGGGGTGATAGCAGGGCAGATGAATTAGAGGCTGCCTGCCCGCAATTCAGCGTGAAATCCATGCCTGCAATTTCTTTCCTCTGTTTCCTCTGTTGGTGGACTCAAGTGAAATGTGAGGTAACGCATTTTAGCAGAAGAAACATGGGGAGAAACTTACGACGGCGTGAATGGGCCGCTGCCAGGACTAATTCTGGCGTGAACTGTGCACTGTGGGCTCCATGCATGCGCAGTGGCACCGTCACCAACTCGCGCATGCGCAGTGGCCTCCTTCAACGTGCCGGCCCCGACGCAACATGGCGCAGGGCTACAGGGGCCGGCGCGTAGTAATGGAGGCCCCCAACCAGAGAGGCCGGCCTGCCAATCGGTGGACCCCGGTCGTGTGCCAGGCCACATCGGAGGCCCCCCCAGAGGTCGGACCCCCCCCCCACACACACACACACACAGGCTGCCCCGACCTTTACACGCGAGTTCCTGCCGGCTGAGAGCAGGTGTGGATGGCGCCAGTGGGACTCTTTTTTTTTCACGGCCGCTCGGCCCATCCGGGCCGCGCCAACCACGCCGGTGCCAATGGCGCCAATTCTCTGCTCTGCGGAGAATCGTGTGCTGGCGTCAGGGCAGCGTGGCCCAGTCACGGGGATTCTACGGCCCGGCCCAGGGCTGGGAGAATCCCGCCCTCTATGTTTCTACTTTGTATTTTGCTTAGAATGTTTTTTAAAATCTTATTTGCTTTTAAGCCAGCAGGATCATTGAAAGATTTTGTTTGATGTTTCATCACTGTTAATGCCCTTAATAATTCATGAAATATGCAAATGCGGTTATTCAGACATTATGTTACTTGACACTTCAGGGGCAATGTTGAAGTTTATAATATGTCCTCATTCTGAAACCCAATCACCTATTGATTTTCAATCTGATGGGCTCAGTGATAATAATGTACTCCACTTACACAGGACTTTAGTACAACTTCAACCCAACGTCAGTATGCTTGGCCCATTTTTGCCCAGATCCTGCCAGCCCTGGGCCTTGTACAGATGAAGCTGCTGGATTCTCCACCCAATTTGTAACAGATTTGTGAACTGGGCTCATCAGCATGATAAGGCTGGGTCTCATTTCACTTGTATGCATAAAGAGCCTGCACAAGAGCCAATGTGTGTCATGAATCTGGATTCATAATTTTAGCTTCCATATGTGACCGTGATGCAGTGTGTTCCTACCTGTTGTATTGGGATGACACTGACGATTGGCTTCTTGGTGTTTTTCCTGTGTGTCTAGAGTCCTATTGTTCATATATGTACCCATCATGTAAAAGGCTGACGGTAGCAAGTACATTAAACATCTAATTGACAATGATTAATTTACCAATTAAGTAATTAAGCAGAAATTTTAATGCCTGATTACATTTGATTCCTATTCCAGTAACTGAGAAAACAATATAATGATTGACAAACATATGAGTTGCAAACATATTATCTTAATGAATGTAATTAATTACTTTGGGACTTTATTGTTAGTTTTAACGCATGGCTTATAATTTTTTCATTCAACGTTAATGGAGAAAAAATATAGTGTTACATTGAATATTGTCCTCTCTAATTAATATTAACACACTCAGTTATATTAGCGAACCAAATTTTGTTCACATTGTAAAATATTAATTTGATAAAGATCCGGCTTGCAGTTTCCAATTCAGAGCCTGAAATTGTTTCTGAATTGTGTTCTACTTATTCGGCAGCTGTATGACTATGATTGATAACAAAATTAGCTCCACAGCTAAGGGTCATAGCTCCAGTCTCTCCTAAATTGTATGAGACTGACTTTATTTTTCAAGTTCAGCTTACTTCAGAATTGAAGGAGTAGTGACCTCCAGTCCCATTTAGTGGCACATGTTGTTCAAATGTGATTCCATCAGTGGCAATGTTGCTCTTAAAATGTTCTTTCTTTTTCTTAAAAATGCATTCCACGGGGAAAATGACTCCTGATATCCATCTGGAGACATTATGGGCAGAACATAATCCACTCCATCACGGCGGGAAATATGGCAACTGGGCCCACTTTATCTCAGGCATGTCATTCCGCTGGCAGTAGAAAAATCTCCCAGGATTAAGCTGGAGAAGGAAGGGCCCATGTGGGAAACTCGCCTGCTCATGGCTGGATGCCAATTCGGTTTTATTAATAAGTAAATTGCCACCAGTCATCCCTGTGGCCATCATAATTCAACAGTGGCTCAGCAATTAAATGGGAGTTGGACAATTTACCCATGCCTCCCGAAGGCCAGCCTACTGGAAAAGTCTCTCGTTGTCAGGCATGCTGTGCTTGATCGAAGGACCCAGCATCAGGCAGGTGCTCCTGAAAGCCAACACAATTATTTTCTCTGAGACACACCCAACGCCCCCCACCCCCATCCCCCCCCCGACCCCCTCCCGTGACAATCTCCTCCTTGTGAGAGAAAATCACAATCCAGTTGGGCGGGATTTACTGGTTGTTCACGCCGGCGGGATATTCCAGTCCCACGCCGGCGCATGGGTTTCCCGGTGATGAGAGGTGCAGTCAGCAGGAAATCTCTTTGACAACGGTCTGACCAGTAAATCCCACTCCCGAGCCACCTTCTGCCGCTTAAATACACATGGTGGGTTGGTCGGTCAGTATCTCCTGCTCTTTATATTTTCGCACAAGGCAATGTCAGGTGCGTGCAGCTGATTCAGGAATAAATATTTCACACCACGTATTGGTCCAGCCTTGATAACCTTCGCACAAAAATTGCTTCCTGTTTGCATTCTGTACAGCTTTTTGTTCATGGGGTATGGGTGTCACTAGCAAGGTCAGATTTGCATTTGTTGCCCAACCACAATTTCCCTTGAGATCAGTTAAGAGCCAACCACATTGCTATAGGTCTGGAGTCACATGCACACCAGATAAGGGCAGCGGATTTTGTTCCCTAAATGACAGTAGCGAACAAGATGGGTTTTGACAACTTCATTGTTATATTTATTGATACTAGTTTTCAATTCCAGATTTTTAAAATTAATTGTAATTTAATTCCACCAACTGCCAAGGTGGGATTTGAACCTCCATCCCCAGATTATTAGCCTAGACCTCTAGACTACTTGTCTGGTGACATTCCCACATTGCCAGAATTTCCCCAATATATTCATCACATTGTTGCTACCAACATTTCATGAAAAGCAATCTTACAACAAACAATATCAAATGAGATAATGCAGCTATTTCAAAATGAGAGCTGTAAAAATAAATGTGCCACAGACAACACAGAAATCATCATATTTTCCATCAACAATCAAAGAGAATATGAGCAGTGTAGCAATTTATATAAGCTCAATTAGTCAGTTGTAACCAGGGCACCATGCGCTTATTTCACCTCTGCTATTTTCACCTTGGGGTAAAATCTAGTTTGGGCAAATGGATTATCAGAATATTGTTTCATGAAGACCTTCAGGGGCTGGTTTAGCACAGGGCCAAATAGCTGGCTTTTAAAGCAGACCAGCAGCGCGGGTTCAATTCCCGCACCAGCCTCCCCGAACATGCGCCGGAATGTAGCGACTAGGGGCTTTTCACAGTAACTTCATTTGAAGCCTACTTGTGACAATAAGCGATTTTCATTTCATTTTTCACAATAGCTCAAATGATATGATCATGTGATCATAATGTCTGGTTAATATAGCCAAAAAGACCAAAAATTCAGACAAGGAGAAATGACATGGATAAATGGATTCAGTATTTCTAGGCTTGTTGTCCATCAAAGAGATCATTTCTCTTTATAGCTTTGATTTGACGTAAATGGAATTTGTAAACAGCTGTGGCATTGAGAAGCATGTGTCCTGCACGAGTGAAACTGACAGCTTGGACCCTGGTTGGTGGTCGACACTGACATCATATAGACCAGTGACTGTGCTTTATTCTTGGTTCATCATTAAGTCAGCTCTGCATTCAGATCCCAGCTGAGACCCAATGCTACAATGACGTTAAATTGAGCTATTTTCCTTGTGTTTGATAGCACGAAAAGCATCATGGTCTTATTTTTATCTTTTTTGGACTCATATAACTGCTAAATGTCCTGAACATTGAGTACAAAAATAAGCCAGTATTTCTGATGCAGGAATATTTGCAGATTCCAAATAGATATTCATTGTATATGTTTACAATTTGCAAATTAGCACATAGGTGATCAAATATGTCTCCGTTTCAAAGCGGTCAGAAATATTAGCTTGCGAGAGTGACCCCATCAAAGCAGTGCATTTCATGCTGTTCATGGAACAGTTGCGATGAAGGATTCCGCCTGCAATGTGAGAAGCAGTAAGTTCCTTATCTCACCACTGAAATAAACATTTGGTCACAAGTGTGCAAAGATGATTTCAATGGCAGCTGGCCCAACATCTCTCCCAGTGGCAAACTCATAAATAACATAAGAACAAGTTTGTGAGCAGATTATCTGTCAACTCTGTCAGTTTTAGAGGTGCAATCAATTCGGAGACATGAAAAGAGGGAGTAAATTAACTGACAATGAAAAAGTCTAAAAAAGCAATTGGATGGGAATCTTTTGTAATTCAATTTGGTAAATTATAAGGGGTGATTTTCAACCTGCCTTGGCTGTCAGCTGGAACAGCATTTCACGGGGTGGGGTTGATGCTTGGAAGCCTTATTTGTCCTTCTTGGTTGTGAGCCTCTGGGCAGCCCTTCCCATTTCCTCCTTGCTGGGCTTGTGGTGATACTACCTAACAGCACGCCTTTTGGGACTTGTGGGAGGAAACCGGAGCACCGGAGGAAACCCACGTAGACACGGCGAGAACGTGTTAACTCCGCACAGACAGTGACCCAAGCCGGGAATCAAACCTGGAACTCTGGCGCTGGTGCTAACCACTGTGCTACTTATCTGGTGTGCTTTCTTGCCACAAGGAGAAGCAAGTTGCCTAAACTGACTTGACCCTTTACAATTCAATTTTTCCAATTTAGTAAGCATTGCAATGCATGAGTGTGCAACTGATTGGCGCTCAATTTTTGACACATTTGTGAGGGGAGGGGAAGGAGGAGGACCTCCTCATGACCCTGCTCCAGGACTTGGCCAAACCTGCCATCAACATGTCCAGGCAGCGGGTGATCGAAGGGGTTGTCTGACCCATCTGCCCCTCTACCGCTGCTACATTCACGGCTGAGTGACCCTGGAGAGGGAGCATGGGGTGTCCACTGGTACCCTCAAAAACGTCCATGCCCATTGGGAGTTGCAGGGGTGAGGGTGTCTAATTGACCAGTTCAATCACATTTTGTTTGATGTTTTAAGTCTCATTTGTGATTCGCTTTCTGTTTAAGGCAGTTTCCCTTTAAGGGACTGACTCTTTAATTTGTCCCTCAGTTTGTTTGATTTACTTTACATAGTTAATCGTGTTATCAGTATAGTTGGAAGTCTCGCCCCAAGCATTGAACTCCAAGGCTCATAGTCATGTCTATGTAACAGAGAGGTAACAAAGATGTGGCCCGTAATGCAAAGCATTTAGCGAAGTCGCTCTTGAGTCACCCCATTAATGAGTTAACGGTTGGCAGTGTCTCGTTCCCCTGTAAATTCAGAACGCAGGTCCATTGAATACATTCAACTGCCTTCACTCTGCATTGTTATGTTGCAGCAGCAACATAAATGTGCCGCTACAGAAGGCCAAGACCAGTGCCTGCAGAGAAGAGGGAGGCAGGGCCACTGATCTTCCAGAGAAAGGCCACTGATGGTGGGGTCGTGGAGGAGACACTGTCGGCCAAGGGTATTCCAGCGTAGAACTTTCAACCTCCAAATGTCAGAGGTCCAGTGCCAGAGAATACTGTGTCTGTCCCAGGGGACGGTGGACCAGCTGGGCTGGATTCTTCCAAAATGGGGCTATGTCCCCACGCCAGCGTAAAAACGTTGGCGTTTCACTCCAAAGAAAGTTTGAGCCGATACAATGCCCTGCAGGGGGCTAGCAGGGACCCAGGGTGATTCACGCAGCTGCAGATACGGGTCCCCGCACTTCCTGTTTTGAGTCCACGCATGCGCACGGCAGCAGCCTCCAGCGGGTGCGCCGAACACCATGGTGGTCTCGGACCACGGAGGCAGCTGCAAGATGTAGGCGACCCGGTCGGCCGTGCGCCCGAAGATCCGACCGGCGCGATCTGTCCCTCAGACACTCAAAAGGACACCCCCCAACCCCGGTGCCCGATCCCCCGCCCCCCCCCCCACCAGAGCGGCCGAGGACCGGGTACACAGCCACCACGCGAGGTTCCTGAATGGCAATAGGTGGTTAGAACCACGCCGTTGGGAACTCGGCCGGTTGGGCACGGAGGGTCGCTGGGCGGATCTCTGGCAATGGCCCCCTAGCCGCGTGGAGTACTCCCCGGATTTCAGCGAGGGGCTGCAGAGAATCCAGCCTCCTGTGTCAGGTGATGCAATAGTTTGCAAGACATGGACTGGGAGGTCACCTTTTGGTCATGGCCTTGAAAATCATTGCCACTCTAGACTTATATGCCAGTGACTCGATTCAGGGCTCCACGGGTGACCTATGTGGGATTTTCCAGTCAGCTGCACATAAGTGCGTTAGGGAAGTCACAGATGCACTATTTGCAAGAGTCCACATGTAGATCAACTTGGACCGGGATTGGCGAGCCAAGTCACCAGGGCATAGGCTTCGTCCGCATAGGAGGCATGCCGCAGGTGAAGGGTGTCATTGACTGCAACCACATGGCTCTGCACTCCCCATGGTGGCATGTGGCACCATTTGTGAACCATAAGGGAAACCATAGGAGGGATGGTTCCTCAGGGACAAAGGGTACCCACTCTGGAAGTGGCTGATGGCATCAGTGTGGAGGCCACTAACATATGTTGAAACTCATTACAATGAGGCTCGTGCGTCGACATGTGCAATGGTCGACTAGTCAATTGGACTGCTCAAGGTGCTGTTCTGGTACCTGGACCGATTAAAAGGTGCCCTCCAATACCAACCCCCACATCGTAGTGATCTGCTGTGCTCTGCACAGCCTGACATTGCAGCGCAGCGAACAGCTGGGCCAGGAGACCATGGAGAAGCGTAACGTCTCCTCAGATGAGGAGGATATCGCGAAAGGCGGTGAGGAGCAACTCGCAGAGGAGGAAGAGGATGGACCTTGTGCAAAAGCCAGGGCCCGCATGGGTTGCAGGGCTAGGGAGGTACCCATGGCCTCTCGGTTTGGTGATGACCAGGACTAGGGTGTGAAAACTTTTCCCACCTTGGGGTCTGACATCCACTCACCTCTGAGTGCCCGTGGAAGGTCACCATGATGGTAGCTGTATTCATTGGCAGGGCGCTTAAGCAGTAGGCTGAACTCTGCAGGATATTGACTTGCATTGTGGACAAGTGATGCTCCCCTTATTCTTAGCGATATGTCTGACTCCTCTCTGACAGTGAGCTGAATGTGACTGCCACTGAACAGGTCTATTCTTGAGCCTTGAGAGGCTTAAAGACACATCTCAGCTGCTACTGCCTCCTCTGGCCAGGGATCCCAGTGTTTTTCTCCACCTACTGATGAGGAGGACAGACTCTCTACATGTTTTCAGCCCTTGGCATCCACATAACCGGTAGATATGAGAGCCTGAGCGTTGAAATTGTGCGTTGGGGTATCGCAGCTGAATTTCATGCGGCCTGTTGATTTCCATGTCTTGTTTCTGGAGATTACCTTAGTGGGCGTCCCATTGGGCGGGGGGGGGGGCGCTGGGCCTTGTGGGTCTCTGCCTACTTTCGGGCTGAAATGCTGCCTTTCTCGGTGTTCAAGGCTGGAGGTATGTTACTGACATGGAGGGATGTATCAGATGGGTTGGACACCCCTAAAGTCTCCTGGATGGAAGGCCCCGGCTGTGTTCCTGCCTGTCCTCTTCTGTGGGCGTTTGGGCTCCTACATGGGATAAAGGGGCGGCTTGAGAGAGATCCACAAGCCTCATCGTCCTCTGATGCTGAAACACATGGATTCCAACTGGTGTCTACACCGAGGCTTTATGGCACAATGGTAGCACCCGTACCACTGGGTCAGGAGCTCTGTTTTCCAATGTAATGCCAGGACATGTTGGTCATGAAAGGAGCATTCAAAGTAGTTCAAAGGGCTGATAATCAGCTCGGAAATCTTTCCACTACTTCTCCCACTATTCCTCAAAGGGTAAAAGAACTGTCTGGGCGTGAAGGTACACTAACAACAACAATCAAGCAGTTGAAGCTCATGTTCATAGATAGGATTTACAGTGCAGAAGGAGGCCAATCGGCCCATCGGGTCTGCACTGGCTCTTGGAGTCTGCACCCTACTTAGGGCAGCACGGTAGCATTGTGGATAGCACAATTGCTTCACAGCTCCAGGGTCCCAGATTCGATTCCGGCTTGGGTCACTGTGCGGAGTCTGCACATCCTCCCCGTGTGTGCGTGGGTTTCCTCTGGGTGCTCCGGTTTCCTCCCACAGTCCAAAGATGTGCAGGTTAGATGGATTGGCCATGATAAATTGCTCTTAGTGTCCAAAATTGCCCTTAGTGTTGGGTGGGGTTACTGGGTTATGGGGATGGGGTGGAGGTGTTGGCCTTGGGTGGGGTGCTCTTTCCAAGAGCCGGTGCAGACTCGATGGGCCGAATGGCCTCCTTCTGCACTGTAAATTCTATGATTAACCCACGCCTCCAGCCTATCCCCGTAACAGTAATCCCATCTCACCTTTTTGGACACTGAGGGCAATTTATCATGGCCAATCCACCTAACCTGCACATCTTTGGACTGTGCGAGGAAACTGGAGCACCCGGCGGAAACCCTTGCAGACACGAGGAGAACATGCAGATTCCACACAGACAGTGACCCAAGCCGGAATCGAACCTAGCACCCTGGAGCTGTGGAACAACTGTGCTAACCACTGTGCTACCATGTTGCTCCATGTGCTCAGCCATGGACGTCATGAGCTGAATGCTGGAAATGACATCCCTACCATGGAGTGCACATCATGCACCACATCCTCAACTGCGGACGCTCCCCTTTCAGGGTTGGCGTCGCTGCACAAGAGTGACGGCACCATCTCCTCAGGCATAATGTGATGGCACTCCTCCAGTCGGAGTCCTCTTCTGCAATGAGCTGACACTCACGGTCGCGGCCACAGCCTCCCAGGTGTGGTTGGCGACCTTGCTTGCAGGACGTCTGCCTGATTGTGGGTAGAGGATGTCACGCTCGACTCCATCAGAAGTTTGGTGAGAGCTCCCTCCATGAAACGTGGTGTTGCTTTCCTGGCAGCCATTGCCCCAGCTGGATTAGAACAAGTGCTAGGGAGGCGTTTAAAAGGAGCACCCAACTGATTACAGAGATTAAGTTTCCCAGGGCGAGCAAATCAAAGACAAATCCCCGTGAGTGTGGTGTGAATCACATGGGGAAAAAAAACATTGTTGAAAAGGCTGAATACATGGCAAGATTCTCTCCGTTTTTCTCACTGGGACCAACACTTTGAACAAATATGGGAAAATTCCGCCCATCGAGTCAGTACAAAGACATCATTTGAACATACGAATCAGCAGAGGAGGACACTTGGTCTCATGAACCTACTCCACTATTCAATAAAGTCATGATCAACTAATCTGACCAAATAAATACATGCTTTGGTTCTGTCTTCACAAAGGAGGTCACAAATAACATACCAGAAATGTCAGGGAATGTAGGATTTAATGAGAGGGAGAAACTGAAAGAAATCAGTTTTAGTAGAGAAATGGGGTTGGGGAAATTGATGGGATTGAAAGCCAATAAATTCCCAAGGCCTGATAATCTACATCCCAGAGTATTTATGGATGTGGCCTAAGAAATAGTGGATGCATTGGTGGTCATCTTCCAAGATTCTATGAACTCTGGAACCATTCCTACAGATGGGAGGGCAGCTAATGTCACCCCGCTATTTAAAAAGGGCGGGAAAGAGAAAACGGAATTATTGACCAGTCAGCCTGACATCGGTGCACAACACACTCCCGCCCCTGCCATGGGACTTAATCCCCAGATGGGAGAATTCCACTCCGTATCTCTGTAAAGGCCATCAGAGTGTTCTGATTCACCTTTATTATATCTTTCTACAACATTGCAGTACATTTACTTTACAGGGAAGTACAAGAATACAGCTATTTTTAAAAATTAAGTATAATGTATACAGAATGATGGATGCCTATGAGTGAGTGACAAATAGTAATTTAATCTCACAATCCAGTTTGAAACTACTTGAATCCTGAGATTGGATTCTCATTCGTAATCGATTGACAACTATCTAGTATTTTTCACAATGCTAAGATATTGGTACAGATTGTCAGTTTTTTAGATGTATTGTTCATCTTCAAGGGGACATCTAGTGTGTGTGCGTGTGATTAATGGAGGCTGCGACATGTAACTAATATCAAGAATTGAATAGTTCTGTCATATAACATTAACTGTAACCTCAATCTGCAATTATACTGCCATTTACGCACATTGATGTAAAATTGCCAAACTGTTTCCAGAGTCAGGGTGCTGATGCATTTTCCAAATGCATGAATGTTGGAGTTATGATACCACGACTGATATTCAGGGTACATCATATACTTGCTACAGAAAATGTTTGTGTCTTTTTGATCCATTCTAGCAGGTTTTACTGTATGGATTATTTTGCATTTTAAATTTTGGGTCACTGTCTGCTGAGTCTGCACATTCTCCCTGTGTCTGCATGGGTTTCCTCCCATAGTCCAAAGATGTGCAGGTTAGGTGGATTGGCCAAGCTAAATTGCCCTTAAATTAGGTGGTGTTACAGGGATAGGGCGGAGGTGTGGCCTTAACTAGGGTACTCTTTCCAAGAGCCTGTGCAGACACGATGGGCCGAATGGCCTCCTTCTGCATTGTAAATTCTATGATTGTATGATTGTAATGAGGACAGTGTTGCCTGTATGTTAATCTTTTTTGAACTGTTTTGACCTGGGGATTAAGTCCCATGGCAGTGATGGGAACGTGTTGTGCACTGTCTCAAATGTTAAACATTCCTAGCTGTGGTAGCATAGCCCATTTAAGGGGTGAGCTCCATTGACCATATGACCAGCTTGGGGACAATCACACGAGAGCATGTGAACCCTGGCCAATGGCAAAATGAAGAGTAAAACCTGGTATCATGCAAGGACATAGTCCCAGTTAGTTGGGAAGGGACGGGTTGTAGAAGATTAGGCTCACATGGCTGAAAATCTTCAAAATCACTGACACCGTCCTCCAAGATGGCTTAAGGAGGTATGAAGACATCCTCCACAAAGAGTTGGGCCGAATTCAGGGTGTAAATGCCAAGACATATTCAATCCGGATTCAAGACAAGTTCTTCAGAGTCAGGCCAGTGCCAACATTGCATTAGAAGACTGAAGCAGAGCAAAATTGATTGGAGGAGCTGGTTATAATCAAGCCGATTCAGTTTTCAGAGCAGGCATCGCCGATAGTCCCTGTCCTCTTTTCAGAGTGGGCAGCGCCGATAGTCCCTGTCCTCAAACCTGATCAGTCGATAAGGCTTTGTGGGGACTATAAGATGACCATAAATCAAGCTGCCCAGGTCGACCAGTATTCGAAGCCCTGAATTGAAGACCTCTACTTCGAGCTCAAATTAGGCCTCACCTGTTCAAAATTGGATCTCAGTCACACCTACCTGCAAAGAGAGTCCCTGAAGTTCATCCCAATCAATATCCACAAGGGCCTCTTCCAGTGTACCAGACTGCTGTTCAGCATCCCTTCAGCCTGTGCCACCTTCCAACACACGATAGAAAATCTCCTCCAGGGGATTCCCAAGGTGATAGTTTAATTTGATGACGTGCTTCTCATCAGCATTACACCAGAAAAACATGTGGCTGGCCTAGAGAAAGTATTAAAGAGGTATCCTGATGCTAGGGTTTGCCTAAAATGGTAAAAATTAAATGTTCATACCTCAGAAATGACATGCTTTGGATTTTGCATTGATGTAACAGGGTTGCACCCTTTTGAAGAAAACGTTAAGGCCATACAAGATGTCTCAGCACCCAGAAATGTGAGCAGGTTTAAGTGCTTCCTTGGTATTTTTCTTCGTCAATTACTGTGGATGGTTTCAAGTTAAATTCTAGACAAAACACCGCCATTACATCAACTATTAAGGAAGAATCAGCGGTGGCAATGGAAGGAACTTCAAAAAGAAATCTTCTGAGTCGTGAAGCAAACGTTGAAGTCTTGAAACCTCGTGGTCCATTTTGATGTGCTGACGTGTAACACATCCCTGTTATATTCCTTGCCTTTTCCTCCAAGATAGCCACGTATGTAGTGTCAACAAAGAATATACAAATAAGAAGATTGAATCAAAAATAATTTATTTAACACTACTAAACTAAATGAAGTTTGCACACTCTACTGAGTTACAGATAATAAACTCATGATACTGAACCTGTAGTACAGTATTCAACATTCTCTCTAACTATTGAACTACACTATGACTTGACCTCATGCTATATTTCTACATTCAACTTTCACTCTGCTCTCTTCATATTCTCTTCAGCTTCTTCCAGAATTTCTAGAGATGCTGTCTTATGTACAGTTAATTAGTAACGCCCTATAGTGTTTGATTTACACATAGATTCAGATATTGACCCTTTGCTATACTGACATTATACATATCATTACAATCCGCTTCTAGTATAGGGGTTGTTATAGCCCACAAAATTGGAGCTGGTTTGGAACGTCCGATTGCCTTTGTGGACCCTTTCTGAAGCAGAACAAAACTAGGCCCAGATTGAGAAGGAGGGCTTGGGAGTTATATTGAGGACATCCGTCCAGTATGTGTACAGTCAACAGTTAGACATAGTGACTACCACAAGCCATTCCTGGGTCCGTTAAGGGAAGATAAACCTATATCATCCATCACATCGGTAGCATGAAGCATTGAGCCCTGCCATTAGTGGCTTGCAATTATGCTTTTCAAAAAATTGTTTATGTGAATGCATTAAGTTGCCTGCCTCTACCCAAGAACATTCCGCCACCAGCTGTGTTCCAGGAAATTATTCTAGCACTTAACTTTCAGGACACCCTGCCAGTGTCCACGGGGCACATCCACAGCTGAACCCGAAGAGACCCTATTTTTCAGAGGTTAAAAGAATGATACAGCCTGGCTGGCAATATGGGATGTCTGAACAGTTCAGGCCCTACTTCACTTCTCAAATCGAGTTGACACATGAAGTTGATATGGCTCTCTGGGACTCATGGGTGGTCATCCTGCCTCAGGCTAGTGGGCTCCTTCTTCAAGAATTACACAGCATCCATCGGAAGCAGTTAAGGATTAAAATGTTGGCATACAGTTACGTCTGGTGGCCAGGCATAGACAGACCATTGAAGAACTAGGACAAGAGTGCCACCATTACCAAATGCAGCAATCTTTGCTGCCTTATGCCACCCTTCACCCGTGGGAATGGCCAGGTCACCTGATTATGTGGGCCCGTTTCTGGCAAGATGTTTTTGGTGCTCATAGATGCCCACTCGAAGTGGCTATCAGATCAAGGTAGATGCCTTACGCCGGGTGTTTGTCATTCATGGACTACCCAAAGCAATTGTTTCAGACAATGGCACCCCCTTCACTGGCAATGATTTCCAACATTTTGTGAGAGCAAATGGCATACGACACACGAGGACAGCTCTTTTCCACCCAGTATCGAACGGTCTGGCTGAGCGGGTATTTCAAACTTTCAACACTGGCATGAAAAATCAGTCAGCTAAATTACTTTACCAGAGGTTGGCTAATTTTTTGTTGTTGTACAACTGAAACCCTCATTTAACCAGCGGGGTCACACCAGCTGAGCTGCTCATGGGCTGTAGGTTGAGAACCCGATTCGATCTTGTACTTCCAAATTTGGCGGGGTGGGTAGAGGCACGTCAGGCCTCCCAGAAGAGTCAACAGTCCGAGCAGAGAGATGACAGGTCATTCTGTATGGGAGACCCAGTTTTGGTCTGATATTTTGCTGGGTTCACCTTGGGTAGAAGAACAGATTGTGGCTCAGTCCGGACCAGTGTCTTATGTGGTCAATGTTAATGGGAAGTCCATTAAGAAGCACACCAACAACTTATGGAGTCGAGGGATGGTGACCCCCCAACGTGGAGTTGGCAAGTCCAGTGGGCATTGTGAATACTCCTGTGGCTTGGTCCAGCCAAAGGGTGCCAGAGACTCTCATTTCTGTTCAACCAGCTGCGTCTGTCGAGGCCAATGAGGCTAGTTCACCCATCATGGAAATGATCCTGCCTGAGGTGGCATTGACTGTAGTCCACTCAATCGGCCAAATGAGTGTCAAGCTTGTGGTTGGATTACGGAGGTCTGGGGGAACCCGGAGGTCTCCGGACCGATTGACATTTTGATGGACTCTCTTTCCTCGATTGTCCCCATTTACAATTGTAACTTTGTACATAGTTTCTGGGGTAGTGCAGTAAGGGACATTAGTTGGTGTAGTGTAGCAAGGGTCTTAAGCCGAGAGGGATGTGGTCGGGTGGCCTCTTGAAGGGGGTGAGCTCCACTGATCTCATGACCAGCTGGGGGACAATCATGTGAGAGCGTGCAAACACTGGCCAATGGCATGTTTGTGTAGGGCCTTGGGAGCAGGACCACGGGCAATGTGGACCAGGGAGCTGAAGAGTGAAGACCTGTTTTGTATTCTTCTGTGCCTATTATCTAACTGCCTTTCCCTTTCATCAGTAAACCCCTTTGTTCACTACTGGAAGCCTCCAGTGTATGCCATAACATTATTAGAAAATAGTCTGCAAGGGAGATGCATTTGGACACTCACCCAGCTATCAAAGCAGCATGAAGTAAAAACATATAAAAATTGAATGTCAAGCAAAATAGATCACACAATGACTCAGTGACATAATTGGTACATTTGCATTCTCAATACTGACATGCCTGCAACAATATTTTTCATCATCTTGTTTATATGACTGAGCTGAAAATAAATACTTGTGAATTTAAAACCAAAAACTTGGATCAAGCCTGGACCTCCAGTCACTTACTCAGTAAGAATCTCCAAGTCTTTAGTTTTGCAGTCCATGAAGAAGTACTGGGCTGGTTTCTCCGTTGCCGACGTCGAAATCGGGAAATGCGATCGGGCGGACGATCTTCCGACGCCAAAATCGAGGTAGACGCCGGTTTGAAGGCAAATCGGGATTCTCCGGCCCCCCAAAGACGAAGTAAATGCGGCGGCCGCTGTGTGGCTTGAAAGTACGGTAGGCATATCATTAGTGCGCCTGACGCCCGATTCTCCGGGGCCTCCGCGATTCAGCTTCTCGGATGGGCCGATATCCCGACGGCATGTTTCTCGTGTGGTTTTAAAAATCGTGAACCTGCCATCCTGGCTGCTGAGTGAGAGAGAGGAGGTAGGAAATGGTGTGGAGTGACTGCGAACTGCTGGATCGGACACCGGCACCGCTGGCTACGGTGGGGGGCCAGGGGAGAGGAGGGAGGAGGTGGACAGGCCGAGCAGCCGGGGTGCCCCCCCACAGGACAGGGGCGGTGTCCAGGCACCCACCGCCATTACGGCGGGCATCATGCTGAAAACCCACTCCGACCCCTGGTTCTACACAGTGACACCGGCCATATGGGTGCGTTCCCCCCCCCGCCACCCGCCCTCGAACAGCCCACCCAACCGGCAGCCACCCACCGGGGTACCACCCAGGGCCACACCCGTGGCAGCCCCCAGTGAGGGCAGTGCCAGCCAATGGTGCCCCTGGCAGCAGGGATGGGCACCAGGACCGGGGACACCTGGGCCGGGGTGCGGGGTTGGGGGGGCATGGGGGGACATGCATGGGTGGGCCCCGCGGTGCCAAACGGGGGCCTCCGTATAGCCCATGGCTGGGCACGGGTGTATGCGCCATGCTAACATATTTGCCTTTCACCCCCTGCAGAGAATAATGGCTTTTGGACATCAACGGGCGATGCTGGCCGCCGTGGCATTGGCCACACCCCTGCATGAAGCCCTGTGGCACCATGAGCGGGGGCAGCACAGAGAGGTGGCGGAGGCTGCAGCAGAGGAATGGGCTGCAGAGGGGCAGCCGCTCAGGCTGGATGGTTGCCCACTCGACAGGCCGAGGAGGAGGATGAGGTGCCAAGGAGTCGACGGATAAGGCCCCGCATGTACCGCCAACCCAGTGCCCCCAGCTCGTAGCACCGCAAGTATGTATAACGGAGGGGGTGTGCATACGGGTGGTTTGGTGGTTTGAGAGGTGAGGGGGTGTGGGTCTGGGATGATGGTGTCCATGCTCCTGGCCACCAGCAACTCCTCTCCCCCCCCCCCCCTCGACAAGTGTGTCCCAGGCCGCTGACCACGTCCAGTGGCCTCCCTCTGCTTGGGCACGGTGAGGGGATGCAGGTCTGGTGGTACTCCTCCGGTCTTCTCCTGGGGTGGGGGGCAAACTGTAGCCACCTGGGTTGGCCAACTCCCGACGTAAAATGGAGAACAGCAAAGGCTGCAGGGAAATTCAGCCACCACAGGCAGAAACTAGCAGGTGCAAGTTTACTGTGTATTAAACTCTGCAAAAGCCCAGACAGCATCGATACAAGCAGCCATCTGCATAATAATGTACAGCCATCTACATACTAATGAGCGATCCCCGGGAACAATCAAAACATTTGGGATAAACAAAGCCAAGCCAGACTCCTCGGCGCCAGCAGGAGCCAACACAAAAGAGGTTAACGGACACCTCAAGACCGCCCATCGATCAGGGAACCGCTCCAGTATTGGAGAAATCGAACCAAGCAATTGGAATGAAGTCCAAAAACTTGGAACCAGGTACAGGGTCCGCCCCGAAAGGCGGGAAGCCCCTGGGGACTATAAAGTTAAGCCCCCAAGTTCAAATCGTTCTTCTTGACCGGGTCACTCAGCAACGCGAACCAACCCTTAACAGTGACCGTTTCAGCTACCGCCAAGATCCAGTAAGTCTTAAGTCAACGCTCACTACGAGATAGGCGCTCCTACCTACCAATCAGTACCAACTTTGAATCTCGCAGACTCAGAACCCGAACGAAAGGCCATTTGTTCCCCTGACCTGGTGGGCCAGTCCGAAGCTAAGTATAGGCCTGCTAGTTGTAGAAGTAGCTTAGAAGTAGAATTTATGCATGAGTAGCGATTACTGTGTATAATAAATGTGCTTTGATTTGAATCTTACTAATTGGTGTATTGAGTTATTGATCATTACTTGAACTTGAACCTCGTGGCGGTATCATAAAGATACCTGGCGACTCGAGAGCAAAGGTTATAAAACAGAGCCAATTGAACCAACCAAAAGTTAGCAACAAAACACAACAATGACACTGTTAGACGGTCCATCGCTTGCAACCCAGGGGTTGGGTATATGATGGCATCAGTGGCCAGAGCACCCAGCCATGGCAGCTGGCATGGATGCAGGCATGTGGGGCAGGGTGGGGGTTTGGCCATCCCCGGGGGTGGGGGGTGGGGGAGGGTCCGAGTTACATGTGTGTGGGGGGATATGGGGGTCGGGGCCAGGGGCACAGCGCTACCTACTCACCCTGAGGAGGTTGTGCAGTTTCTTCCTGCATCAGATGCCAGTCTGGATGACTTCGCCAACGGCGCTGACCGTGTTTGTCACCTGTGCCCAGGCATGGCGAACGGCAGCGTCTGTCGACCATCCTCCCGGGCCGGGGTACAGGATCATCCGCCTCTCCTCCATGGCATCCAGGAGGGTCTCCAGCTCAGCGTCACGGAACCGCGGCGCTGCTCTCCTTCCAGCCATCTTGTTGGCTGGGACGGTGTGTGTGGGGGGATGAATCTCTCAAGTTCGGCTGCAGCTTATGAGCCTAATGTGCGGCAATCACAGACCCGGCGAATTCGGCACCGTTTTGCCTCAAAATGTTTGCGTTTCAAGTGACGATGGTGCTAGCCCCTTTAGAGTTGCTGAATCATTGCACCTGTTGCGCCGTTTTTGCTGTCGTAAAAGTCCACAGTTTTCACGATGGCGTCAGCACTTAGTCTCAAAATCGGATAATTCAGCCCACTCTAATTACTTGTCTGTCCTATGTAAGTGATATTCTCTGTTCCTCCCAACTTTTTTTGTAATTTAAAACAGTATTTTACCACTTAGGTACTTTGCATGAAAGCAACATTGAATTGTATACTTCAAATAGAGGTAGGAAATGTATTATACTCAGATTTTTACATGATGACAATTCTGGGGCGTCATTCTCCGCCGGCGGGAGTCTCCGTTTTGCCGGCGCCCGGGGGTTTCCCGACGGCGTGGGGCTGCCCCACAATGGGAAACCCCATTGACCGGCCGGTGTTACGGAGACTCCCGCCGGCCGGTCGGGGCAGAAATGTGGCGGGGCGGGTAGGAGAATTTCGCCCCAGGTCTTTAAACGTCACTTGATACTTTCCTTCAATTGTTATCTGGTGTTGGTCACTTATTTCCCATTTAACTCCTTTCCTGGAAGTAGTGTTTTGCATTCATAGGCAGCTCCAGAGGCATAGTTCCACCCCCAAACAACTGCATGTGAGTCAGCTTATCAAATGTCAACAGTTATTCAACAGTGGAAAGCATCACAATTGATCAAAAATCTACACTCATTAAGTTATCACTTGCTGGATATCATTTAAGAGTCGAACACAAGGCTGAATTTTCCCTTTCTTTGGATGCTGTGACAAATTTTGTCCCTACGTATGCACCAGCTAACATCAACACAAAAATAATTTATATTTGTCTGCTTTTACCATAATAAAACACCCCAATGCACTTCACAGGAGCATTATAAAACACAATTTGACACTGAACCACACATGGTGATATTAAGGCAAGATGACCTAAAGTTTGGTCAGAGCAGTTGGTTTTAAGGCGTGTCTTAAAATAGGGAAGAGTTGGAAAGGCAGGGAGGTTTAAGGAGGGGTTTTAGAGGTTTGAGCCTTGGAAGTAGGGCCACAAATAGTGTAGTATTCCAGACTTATACCAGTTGAGAATCAAACTATTTGCTTTCCATGTAACTCACTGTTCATGACGCAGGCATCTCAGGAAATGCACCAAAAAGGTCAATGCATTAGAGAAAAGTGAAAATTGACAAGAGATGAACAAGAAAAAAACCCAGTAACAACCCTGGATGAAGCATTCAGTGAACAGCATGGATAGAATTCAAATTGTTGCTCTATCCTCACCAAAATATTAAATGTTAGTGACTAAGGTGCAATACTTATTCCAGTAAAGAGAGTCTGCATGACCACAAGTATCTACAGAAGGTTTGAAATGAGAAAAGATCAATACTGTCATTTTAATCTATCCCAATTTTGACTTTCAATCTCCTTCCACTAATCTAATTGACTCTGATCATCGAGTTTCTGACCTTGAAATTAAAAGCCAACTGAATCATCATACTATAAAATTCTCTCTGAAATAAAAAAGGTCTGCGTGCTGAAGCAGAAATAGATGGCACAGTGCCCATTTTCAGGTTCTTTCTGCTATTCCACATTGCCACATGCAGCTGTAAAGTGCAACTCAAAAGGAGAGAGGGGCTTCCTTGTAACCTGCTGTTTTTTGGAATGGGAAGGACAGAAGATGTTTTGTGAATCTAACGGTGTTTCATGATATTTCTGTTTAAGATCCCATGCAAAACCTAACTTTTAAACAGGCCAGTAATTTAATTTAGTACTTAGTTCTGAAGTTAGTCACGGATTCCCGTGAAATGAATAATGACTAAAGCGAGTTTCCTGCAAATAAACAGAAGACTTGACATGTTTGTTGTTGGTATAACCTGTCCTACCACTGCATCTAGGTATGTCCCCAGAGGCATATCAGAGGTGGAGGCAACATGCTGTTTACAGAGCCGCCTGGCCTTCGATGCCCCTGGTGGCTGTCCTCTGGGGCCCTGGGGCTGGAGGATCCTGGTCCGCTTTCCAACGGCACATGCCTCTCCATGTCGCCCTGACTCTGAGATGCGCCGCTGTCGGTGGGGAATACTTGGGGTAGCTGGTGGCCGCCGTTGCCACTCCATAGGGTGGCTCTGAGTTGGTACACAGCACTCCCTCCTCCCGGTCAGTGCCCATAGAGCCTTGGGGGTCACCTTGGAATGGAGGGGCAGCTGGATTCCGTCAGCTGCATGCCTTCAGTGATGCTCGTCAGTGACTGGGACATGCTCTGGAGTGCCTCGGCAATGCCCACCTGAGACTGGGGCATGCTGCACATGCACATAATAAAGGTCCACTTGGGACTGGGACACATCCCCCAGTGCGTCAGACATGCTGTTGAGACATTCAACTTTGGCCTTCACTGACTGAGCCATGCCTTGGACGCCACACACTCATGCTGCTGATGTCGTGCACCAGGCTCTCCATTGCGGTTGCCACTTCAGCAGTGTTCGCCTCGGTGCCATGCATTGCTGCCGCTATCTCCTGCGCCTCTAGCCTTTGAGACTCCTCCAATCAGCTATGAACCTCTTGGAGTGTCGCTGACATCCCCCTCTGAATATCATGGCCACATCCTATCGACTGCATCAGCTCTGGATAAACCTGGTCCAGTGGCTCAGCATCCGATTGGGACCCAGCTGGGTCCTGGGATCCAGCAGACCTCTGACTGCTGTCTCGCCTGGGTGTTCCCACAGCACAACAGCGCCTATACTTCCTCAGGAAATTAAGGAAATTCGGCATGCCCACATTGACTCTTACCAGTTTTTACAGATGCACCATAGAAAACATCCTATTTGGCTAAATCACAGCCTGGTATGGCAACTGCTCGGCCCAAGACCATAAGGAACTACAGCCCAGACCATCACGCAAACCTGCCTCCCATCCATTGACTCTGCCTACACCTCCCGCTGCCTTGAGAAAGTGGGCTGCATAATCAAAGACCCCACCCACCTGGGGTATTCACGCTTCCAACTTCTGTAATTGGGCAGGAGATACAAAAGTCTGAGAACACGGACAAACAGATTCAAAAACAGCTTTCTTCCCGCTGTTACCAGACTCCTGAATGACCCTTGTATGGATTGATCTGATCTCATCTACTGAGTAGTACTGCACTCCTATATGCTTTACCCGATGCCTATGTCAATGTATTTACATTATATATTTATGTATACCCTATGTTTTTTTAATGTATGGACTGATCTGTTTGGACTATACGCAAAACAGTACTTTTCAGTGTACCTTGGTACATGTGACAATGAAACAAATCCATATCCAAATCCTACCTTCACCTGATCTGCATTGGCAACTGTGTGGTGCTCACCAGAATGTACCCCAGAAGCCTGACCAGTACTGTTGCACCCTGAGGTGTATGTCGCTGCACTGGTGGAGGGTGGGGATGACAGCTGTGCAACGAATATGATGGCCACCTCACAACTCCTCTCCGAGCTGTTCTCTTGGGAGGCAGGGGTGGGTACTACCCCCGGATAGGCCGGCAACGTGGGATGGAGATCCTGCGGGATAATGGACATGTGGTCAATAGGAGGGATGGACCATTCTGTATGGCATTTGTGTGACAAGTCATCTGGTGGCCGCCCATGGATTCTCACCTCTCTGCCGTACGCCAACATGGGGCAGCACGGTAGCATTGTGGATAGCACAATTGCTTCACAGCTCCAGGGTCCCAGGTTCGATTCCGGCTTGCGTCACTGTCTGTGCGGAGTCTGCACATCCTCCCCGTGTGTGCGTGGGTTTCCTCCGGGTGCTCCGGTTTCCTCCCACAGTCCAAAGATGTGCAGGTTAGGTGGATTGGCCAAGATAAATTGCCCTTAGTGTCCAAAATTTCCCTTAGTGCTGGGTGGGGTTACTGGGTTATGGGGATAGAGTGGAGGTGTTGAACTTGGGTAGGGTGCTCTTTCCAAGAGCCGGTGCAGACTCAATGGGCCGAATGGCCTCCTTCTGCACTGTAAATTCTATTATAATTCTAACATGTACGTCGTTGACCGATCTGTCCTTGGCCACCCCCCGCAACCTCCAGGGCCTGTTCCTCGTAGGGGTTGAGGGCTCTGATGTGCGGCACACCACCACCCATCTGGCCTTCTCCCATCCGTTGTGGGCCAACTTCTCCTGCGGGGAAACAAATAGGACATCATTAAGCGGGGGTGGTAACAGGTGCATGGTCGTTGGGGAGGGGGCAGTGCCAGTGGGCTGGTGCCAACGCACCGTGCAGCCCAGTGGAGGTCATTGATCATCTTACATCATTGGGTGCCGGTCCTCTTGGTGATGCTCCCTGAGCTGACGGGTGATGTCATTTCCTCCCAGGCAACACTGGCTGCCCTGTGGCTGACCCTCCAAGCCCCTCGGGAGAACAGGACATCCCGCCTGCACTTGACTGCACCCACCAATCTGGCCAGGTAGGCATCCCCGAATCATAGGGCTGGTCTCCTCGGTGGCATGGCTGCGAGCTGTATGGGGTTTGCCCTGCAGAATTGGTTTAAGTGCTGCTCCCCCTTGGTGGGGAGCTGGTGAACATGGTTCCAGCAAATCAGCTGGTGGGACCATCATTTGCGGCATGAAGCCTGTGGGGCCTCGTTAAGTGGACCAATTAATGTTTGATACCAGTGAGGGCCTCGCTGGGTCAAGCGTTGGGAAGCTCGTGGCATTTCCCGCTCGCTTCCACACTTGGAATATTTTCCAATACATCGCTCCCATAGTCTTTGCATTTTACAAAATATGGCAGAATTATTGCCTTTTAAGCAAAATCAAGCATTGCGGCCCAGAAGGGAAAATGAGGAATACTTTAATCCAACTGAAGTGATAGATTAAAAGACCTACCATAGATTTTCAGATGTGGCAAATCTCAATGTTCCAAGCTTTCACAGTCTCATCACAAAACAGTTATATCATTGACTTTGTTGCATTTTCATTGCATGCTTAATCTGCTTCCTTGCATACCAATCTTGCTATTTTCTACATTCATCTTAAATACAATTTGCAAACTGAAATTGTTCTCCAATCATATAACCAAGGCTATTAACTCCAACTATATCTGCCAAGTTGAGGATGTGATTGAGTTAGGGTAGTGAGGGAAAGTGAGAAGAGAATTAGTTTACTTTCACTTATAAACTCATTAAATTTGAATATTTGGGGCAGCACGGTGTCGCAGTGGGTTAGCCCTGCAGCCTCACGGCGCCGAGGTCCCAGGTTCGATCCCGGCTCTGGGTCACTGTCCGTGTGGAGTTTGCACATTCTCCCCGTGTTTGCGTGGGTTTCGTCCCCACAACCCAAAGATGTGCAGGCTAGGTGAAGTGGCTATGCTAAATTGCCCCTTAATTGGAAAAAATGAATTGGGTACTCTAAACTTATATAAAAAAATATTTGAAACTTGGTAGCTATGTGATTAATGATTGCTAACATTCCAAAATGGTGGAACATTGTGGCACTGAGGGAAGTGTGGATGCAAGAACAGAGACAAAGCACCAGCTTCTATAAAAGAGTGTGATCAATAGAATTCAGATCAAACATGGTATATAATTTACTCTCCTTTTAAAAAAGAATACCATCTAATTATGTTTTTAAATGAAATGCAAGGTTCAGCTTTGCTTTTACTTCAATAACATTGTTGAAATATAAAGTTTGTTATTAAGTTGAACCTCCTTATAACTTCCCGTGTGCAACAAGTATGTTGCCCAATACTTTGACGCTATGAATTCTACCTGGCAACGGGCTCCAACTTGTAACAAACGTTGGATCCTATTTGGGGAAATGAAGAGGGAGAGAAGATGTATAATAGATAAATGATATAGAAGCAACTTTGCCTTTTCAGCCTACTTTTTTGCTTTGTTAAGAGATAGAATGAGATGTAAAACTTCGTCCTATGCAGCAAGGCTGATTGTCCTTAATGCTTCCTTGTGCAATATATCAAAATTGATAAAAGTTTAACCTTTAAGTCCTCTTCTATTTGTAGAAAGAACCATCTGAAATAGAAATTGGAACACTGATTACTTTAACCACAGGCTAAACAGGTTGCTAGGTAACGGAGTCTAGAAGAAAAATCTTGGAAGTATTGGCGTACATTAATTGTTCATTTATCAAAGGGTAAATTATGAGGATTATTGTTTTGCATGATTGAAAGGATTTATCAATTCTGGTATTCAGGGAAGAAAAAGAGGTGTCCAACAAAAGTGATGGGAAATTTAGCTGAAAATCAGAAGGACCATGTCATTGGCAGAAAAGCATTATATATCTGACCAAGGAATAATTGCAGTTGTCATGAGGATGCTGCAAAGAATTAGGGACTCGGAGCACCTTTCTCCATATAGCAGGCAATGGAGATAATTGGGATGCCGTGCCCTGTACCTTTGATATAAGTGAGGGAATGCATACAATACAGAGACCCAAAATATCAGAATAGTCTTGTGTGGTATTTTATTCCAACTTATTTTGCTATGAAACCAAGGATACTCAATTCTAATTTTCTGATGGGTTTGCACAAGTATACTGTTTTCATGATTTGGTCACCTCTTTTTAACTTTTATTCATTCACAGGATGTCAGCATCAATGGCAAGGACAATGACTATTTCCAAAACCTTCCGACCCTTGGGAAGATGCCATATTGAAGCACTGTAGTCCCTGTGGTGTAAATCTATTGACAATGTTATTCGTTAGGGATTCCAAGATGTGGCCCAGCGACAATGAAAAGATCAAATAGTTCTAAGTCACAATGTTTTGTGACTTGGAGGAAAATTTGCAGGTGATGGTATTCCTATATTCCTGCTTCCCTTGTCCTTCAAGACAATATAGATCACGAGTTTGGAATGTGCTGTTGAAGGAGTTACTACAGTGGAAGGAGTTATATATGGCACACACTGCAACCATGGTGCATCGATGGTGGAAAGGGTAAACCTTTAAGGTGGTGGATGGAATGCCAATCAAGCAGGCTGTTTTTTCCTGGATAATGTTGAACTTCTTGAATATTGTTGGTGCAGTGTTCATTTTGGCAATTGGAAAGTATTCCAACACACTCCTGACTTATATCTTGTTGATAGTGGGAATGATTTGGAGAGTCAGAAGGTGAGTTATTCACCACAGAATATCCAGCATTTAAATGGTTTTCAAATTACGTTTCTGGTCACTGGTAGTCCTCAAGATGTTGAGAGTAGAGCATTCAATATTGGTAACACTTTCCAGATGGATTTGGTCATTTGCTGGCACTACTGTGGCCTGAATCTTTCTTATCACTTACCAACCTAAACCTGAATGTTGCCCAGGTTTTGCTGTATACAGGTAAGGAGAGCCTTATTACCTGGGTAGATTAGAATGGAATTGAACATTGTACAATCATAAGTGACCATCCCCTGGTTAGCGCCGCTGCCTCCGGGTGCCGAGGACCCATGTTCGATCCCAGCCCCAGGTCACTGAGTGTGGTGTTTGCACATTTTCCCCGTATCTGCATGGGTCTCACCTCCACAATCCAAAGATGTGCAGGGTAGGTGGATTGGCCATGCTAAATTCCCCCATAATTGGACTAATTTGAAAAAAGATCAGTGACCATCTCCACTTCTGATATTATGTTGGAGTAAAGGTCATTGATGAAGCAGCTGAAGATGGTATGACCTAGGCCAGTCTCTGAAGAATTCCTGCAGTCATATCGTGGGCTGAAATGATTGGCTTCCAACAACCATAACCATTTTTCTTTGCACTGACTGTGACTCCAGCCAGTGAAGAATCTTCTGCTAATTGCCATTGACTGGGTCAAGTACCTGAGGACACCAATTCAAGATGGTTGGCAAAAGAGCCTTCAGAGAAACATCTTTTTTATGCAGCAAGTGGTTACGACCTGGAATGAGAGTGTGGTAGAATAAGGTATAATCAGGGCTTTAAAAAGAGAATTGGATAAGCATCTGTGGAGAAGAAATTTGCCAGTCCATGGGGAAAGAGCAGGGGAGTGGGACTAGCTAAGATGTTCTTTCCCAGAGATGGCCTAGCCATGACAGGCCAATGCGACTTCATTATTGCTCAGGTTTCTTGATGCCACACTAGGTCAAATGCAGCCTTGATATAAAGGGCAGCTATTCTGATCTCTGGATGTTTGCTCTTTTCTCCATGTTTGGACTAAGGTTGTAATGTGGTATGGACGCAGGTGGTCCTGACAGTACCCAGAGTATTGGTAAGCAGTCATTGGTGAGTAAAAATGTTACTTGTATGCACTGTCGACAGCATCATTTTGCTCACAAAGAGTAAGCTAAAGGGATGGTAATTAGCTGAATAATGTTTTTCCTACTCTTTATGAAGAGGACACACCTGGGCAATTTTTCAGTAATTAAAGTAGATGCTAATGTTGTAGCTGAACTGGAACAATTTGGCTCGATCTGCAGCAAACGTTTTCAGCACCACAGCCAGGTTGTTTCAAGGTTTATTGCCTATGCTGTATCCAATGGACTTATCCATTTCATGACATCCTAGAAAGTGAATCAAATTCTGGCATCTGTGTGTTGGTGACTTCAGGAGGAGGCCAAGCTGGATCATCCACTCAGCATTTCTGGCTGAAGGTTATTACAAAATTCCTCAGCCATGTCATTTGCACTCACATCCTGGGCTCTGCTATCATTAATTAGGAGGGTGTTTATGGAGCCTCCTCCTCCTGCTCGTAGTTTAATTGTCCACAGCCATTTACAACTGGATATTGCAGAACTGCAGAGCTACAATTGGATCCATTTGTTGTGGAATTGCTCAACTCTGTTTAAAACAAGCTGCTTCTATGGTTTAATGTGCATGTATTCTGCATTGGAGCTTCACCAGCTTGGCACCTCATTTTTGGTACACCTAATGCTGCTCCTGGTATGTTCTCGTACATTCCTTATTAATGTCCTGTACCACTTGTCAATCTCAGTTAATGGTGGGAATTATCTTTTCACTTTGAACTGCAGATGCCCACAAGCCAACATTTATAAAGAATGATGATTTTTGCTCACAGGTTATTCCACAGTCAAATTAAGCACGCAGTAGACTTGATACAAGTGAACATTTTTCAAGTTTGAATTCAGTTCTGATGAATGAACCTGAAACACAAAGGGCAGAATTTTCCCATCCTGTCTGTGGCGGGTTTCACGGCACGTGTGAGCAGAGAATCTGGAGAGAGGCAAATATTTGGATTCCCGCCGGTTAAAACAGTTTGCAATTTTTGCTGACAGCTCTTCAATGGCAGGTTGATGCTGGCGGGTTGGATATCCGGCTGACTCATGACATGAATTTGGTTTGCATTCATTGCTATCCTATAATGCTCATTAAATATGCTTCTCACCGGAATTATGTGGTGCCTTCCAATCTTGTGTCATGCCAGTGGGAAATCATGCTGTTCTAAATCACAGTTGAGGTGTGTAGGGTTGATCTGTTCTTGGTGAGTACCTCCGTAGTCTTGGAGGACACCACTCACCCCTATCCTCTTGCAGTGTCTTCCTGTCCACCCTCCCACCATCACCATGCATTCCCCGTCTCTCCTACTGCCACCCCTTTGCACTGCCATCCTACCCCGGTGCAGCAATACTCAGGCAGAACTTTATTCAAACAGAGGCCAGAATTGCAACTGAAATATAACAGACAAATGGGGAGAAAAGGGACAGGAAGGCTTTGCAAGAGTGTACGGGGGAGCGGGAGCACATGGGGAGCAAAGAGGCAGGAAGGCATTGCATTGGATGGGGGGAGCAGGGGGAATGATAGCAGGCAAAGGAGAGTCGATGGGGTGGAAAAGCTGAAGCCTGACAAGGGAAAGTAAAACACTAACACACAAAGGGTTGGATGGGACACCACAGTTAGGAATGGAAGTGATGCATGCCAACACTGGAATATGAAAGCTGGCCCGGGGGGGAGAGGGGGGGCGGGGGGTAGTTTGGCACAAGAGGGATGGGATTTGCCTGCCCCACCAGCAAATTAGAAGTATGAGGATCTGGGTGCCATTTGTAGAGGTTGCCCTAGTACAGAGAGGGCAAACTAGCTCACCCTGGAATCCCCCCCCCGCGTACCCCCATGGCACTGTCCAGCCATCCACCTGGCAGTGTCTCCTGACATGCCCCGGCACTACCTGGGATAGCCCTGGTATCCCACAGCTAGTGGGTCAGAAGCCACCGGAGACCATGACAGTTGGTTGTGGTTCAGGTTTGTGAGCTTCACTGCTTTCAGCCATTATTCATGAATGTTTTAAATCTATCATTTTATCAAAAGAAGGATAAAATTATAATGGTGACTGGGCTCATCGCTGCCTTCCTGAGGCTTCTAATGTAATAGAGGAGGAGAAGAAGGGAGAAATGCCGCTGAGCACAGCTTCAGGAGGAGGCCCATCTGAGGTTCAGGATGCAGGGGAGCCACAGAAGCAACATGAGGAACAGAAGGATGACCCAGATCATGGAGGTGGCTTGCCAGAACAAGGGTGTGCATAAGAAGGCTCTCCTATCTGCAGATGAGTAAGAGACAATGCTGCATATGTTTCACTTGTCCCAAGCTCTGGTGGATCTCATTTGCCACGTTCTTCAGGACTAACTAACAGCCCATGGAGTGAGAGGCTATCCTCTGGCAGTAGCCTTGCAGCTCACCAGCACGCTCAATCCTTTTGCCTGTTGGTTATTCCAGGGATCCACAGGGGAGCTTGAAGTCCACCACATACAGAAGCCTCAAGGAGATCATCGACAGCCTTGACAGCAAGGCACATCATTGTGTGAGGTTTTCACTTTATAAAGATAGCTAGGTGCAAGATTCAGTGGCTTTGCAGCAGACACTGTCTTCCCAAGAATGAACGGTGCAATTGACTGAACTCATGTGGCTTTGAGGGCTCCATGGCATCAGCCCCTAATCTTTATCAACCACGAAGGGTTTCATTCCACCAATGTTCACTATCAATGTAATCCTCAAAAGCACATGACGCACTTTTATGTCGCATACCCCAGTGCATTGCCTTGACCAATCACGGTCAAGCTGTCTGGTTTAAATTTCAAACAAAGCTTACCATTTATCTGTTAGTATCAACTGCCAGTTACTATCAGTTCCCATCATATATCCTGAGTCACCCTGAAGCTTCCTGTCTGCATCTCATTATGTGCATCCCTCTCACGATGGGGCATTTCTCTATCAAAAGCCAGGTAGACAATCTGGTTAAAGCCTCCTTTCTATTGTTGAACTTCCTTCAGTGAATGCATACAGCTGCGGCTGAACCGTGTCGCTCCATTTAACCTCCGCTCATGCTTCTGGCGTGCCACAGTTGAGATGCTATTGGAATACATTTCCACTGTTTCCTCTCGTAGCAAAGGAGTTTCAGCATGATGAACATGTTTATTACTTTGCTGGAAAATAGTGTCAGAGAAGCTTCTTCCTCATATCCCAAATCACAGTAACAAAGAGACCAGAAATTTCTTGGGTTTAATCCTCCAGCTTTGCTGACTTAGTAGGTCTCAGCT
This sequence comes from Scyliorhinus torazame, assembly GCF_047496885.1. Lineage (NCBI taxonomy): Eukaryota > Metazoa > Chordata > Chondrichthyes > Carcharhiniformes > Scyliorhinidae > Scyliorhinus > Scyliorhinus torazame. Next base: position 90,663,582 of record NC_092714.1, on the reverse strand, counting down.
GGGTCAGTGATGAGGATGTTATGAATGCCAGAAAGGAGGAAAATCAGCTGCAGTTCTTGGCTTTGTTCGCTATTCAGTGATCCCTGCTAGAAAGGGCATTTGTTTGGACATTGATTGAAGGCCTGTTGGTAATTGAATGGTCTGTCCATGAATCTGCTCTTTCTCTGAGAAGAAGGGAGTAAACTACACCTCAGCAGCTATCAGAAATTTCAGAAGAAACTGGGGAGACATTGAAGAAAAAAGAACAATGATCAAGGCAGATAAGAAGCCCTTGAAGATTTTGCCTTTGTGCCGAGTGGAAACAAATGTCTTCAGCAGTGATGCAATTACGTGCTTCAAGCAACTGGTGTCGCTATAGGGTGGCACATAAAATAAGTGAATTACTGTTTGATTGACTGCACTCCTACTGGATTAATAACTCAACGCTGAATCCTTTCATGTCTTGTAATTCCTGCAGTGTTGCAGCCTGTGATTTTCTGACACATTACACAGAGTTAAGATCTACCGCCTGTTGCCTGCAGTGGAATAAAATATAAAACAAGAAACACAGTTTAATTCGAGCCAGAATCATCATTGCAAAATAATAATGGGGAAGAAGCAATATGCAAATTGATTTTAAAAAGAACTTTAAAACTTAAAACATCGAACAGAGACCAAAATGTGCAACATACCTTATGCTCATCTCGCACAAGACAAATCCGAGTGTACAATTTATCTGATGGGTAATCCATTTTTGATTAGATGTGGGTTTTCTGCCATCTTGTGGCCACTGTTTATTTTGACAAGGAAATGCTGCCTTCTACTCACTGCCTCGATCCGAAATAAACAGTTGAAAGAACCCTGGACATTTTGTTTCACATGATGGTATGCAGATTTATACAGTTAAATTTTTGATTTGAATTCCTTAAATAAAGAGGGCTGATCACAATTCTGCATTAGCAAACAGACCCTGTTTGTTTATTAGAAGGATGGGTGAACAGCAGTGAAATTGTTCTATGGGCTTAATTATTTTGAAGCAGTGGGATTCCCGATACCCGTCACTAATTTTATTCTTTTTTTTCTGAGGCAGTCCCTCAGGAGTCAAGGATGACTTGCTTCCACACTAAAAAATGAGTTTTCAAGAGACTGAGGAGTCTAGTGCATGGCCTACATTCTCTGTCACAGATGTGGTAGGTGGTGATTGAAGGAGCTGATGGGTGGGGTGCCCGAGTTGCCAAATGCTCCTTTCACTGTTGTCGCTTGGCTTCAGCTTGCTCTTGATGGTGGAACCCGAGGTTTTCAGCTCCTTCCTAGATGCTTTCACTCGACTACATGTGGCCGGAGAATCCCCGCAACCGCGCCATGCCGCCCCAACTCCGGCACGCGATTCTCCTCAGAGCGGAGAATCGGCGCCATTGGCGCCGGTGCGTTTGGCGTGGCGCCGGTCGCCAGTCGCTCTACGTGGCTGGGCCGCCGATTCTCCAGCCCGGATGGGCTGAGTGGCCGCTCTAAATAGGCAGAGTCCCGTCGGCGCCGTCCACAGCTGGTCGCAGCCGGCGGGATCTCTGTGCGCAGGGTCAGGGGGAAGCCTGTAGGGGGGGCTCCGACCCCAGGGGTGCTTCTGATAGGGCCTGGCCCACGATCGGGGCCCACCTATCAGCAGGCCAGCCTCTCGCTCCCCGAGCCTATTTTCTGACACTCCGGCCCCTGAACTCCCGCGCCATGTTGCACGTTGACGGAGGCCATTGGCGCGGCGCACAGTTAGCGCCGGAATGGGAGTCTGGAGCGGCGTGAAATGCTCCAGCGCCATACTGGTCCCCTGTAGGGGCCATAATCGGTACTCCCAGTGGCCCAGTCACACCGTCGTGAAACGCAAAGGCGTTTCTGACGCCGTGGACACTCTGCCGTCGAATGGGAGAATCCCGCCTGTGGTCTTGGGCCAGGGATTCCCAGGTGTTGTTGGGGATGTTGCACTTCTTCAAGGAAGCTTTGAGAGTATGCTTGAAGCATCTCCTCTGCCCTCTTGGGGCTCGCTTGCCACGTTGAAGCTCCGAGTAGAGTTCATGTTTTGGGAGTCTCACAGGAATGGATGTTGCAGGTTCCGGGGTTTAGGTGTTTTAGTAAGCTCAGGGAAGGAGGCAAAAGAGGGGGAGGTGTGGCGCTGCTAGTCAAGAGCAGTATTACGGTGGCGGAGAGGATGCTAGATGGGGACTCATCTTCCGAGGTAGTATGGGCTGAGGTTAGAAACAGGAAAGGAGAGGTCACCCTGTTGGGAGTTTTCTATAGGCCTCCAAATAGTTCTAGGGATGTAGAGGAAAGGATGGCGAAGATGATCCTGGATATGAGCGAAAGTAACAGGGTAGTTATTATGGGAGACTTTAACTTTCCAAATATTGACTGGAAAAGATATAGTTCGAGTACATTAGATGGGTCGTTTTTTGTTCAGTGTGTGCAGGAGGGTTTCCTGACACAGTTTGTTGACAGGCCAACAAGAGGTGAGGCCACGTTGGATTTGGTTTTGGGTAATGAACCAGGCCAGGTGTTGGATTTGGAGGTAGGTGAGCACTTTGGGGACAGTGACCACAATTCGGTGACGTTTACGTTAAGGATGGAAAGGGATAAGTATACACCGCAGGGCAAGAGTTATAGCTGGGGGAAGGGAAATTATGATGCCATTAGACGTGACTTGGGGGGGATAAGGTGGAGAAGTAGGCTGCAAGTTTTGGACACACTGGATAAGTGGAGCTTGTTCAAGGATCAGCTATTGCGTGTTCTTGATAAGTATGTACCGGTCAGGCAGGGAGGAAGGTGCCGAGCGAGGGAACCGTGGTTTACCAAAGAAGTGGAATCTCTTGTTAAGAGGAAGAAGGAGGCCTATGTGAAGATGAGGTGTGAAGTTTCAGTTGGGGCGATGGATAGTTACAAGGTAGCGAGGAAGGATCTAAAGAGAGAGCTAAGACGAGCAAGGAGGGGACATGAGAAGTATTTGGCAGGAAGGATCAAGGAAAACCCAAAAGCTTTCTATAGGTATGTCAGGAATAAGCGAATGACTTGGGACAGAGTAGGACCAGTCAAGGACAGGGATGGGAAGTTGTGTGTAGAGTCTGAAGAGATAGGCGAGATACTAAATGAATATTTTTCGTCAGTATTCACTCAGGAAAAAGATAATGTTGTGGAGGAGAATGCTGAGCTCCAGGTAAATAGATTAGATGGCATTGAGGTAAGTAGGGAAGAGGTGTTGGCAATTCTGGACAGGCTGAAAATAGATAAGTCCCCGGGGCCTGATGGGATTTATCCTAGGATTCTCTGGGAGGCCAGGGAAGAGATTGCTGGACCATTGGCTTTGATTTTTATGTCATCATTGGATACAGGAATAGTGCCAGAGGACTGGAGGATAGCAAATGTGGTCCCTTTGTTCAAAAAGGGGAGCAGAGACAACCCCGGCAACTATAGACCGGTGAGCCTCACGTCTGTAGTGGGTAAAGTCTTGGAGGGCATTATAAGAGACAAGATTTATAATCATCTAGATAGGAATAATATGATCAGGGATAGTCAGCATGGCTTTGTGAAGGGTAGGTCATGCCTCACAAACCTTATCGAGTTCTTTGAGAAGGTGACTGAACAGGTAGACGAGGGTAGAGCAGTTGATGTGGTGTATATGGATTTCAGCAAAGCGTTTGATAAGGTTCCCCACGGTAGGCTATTGCAGAAAATACGGAGGCTGGGGATTGAGGGTGATTTAGAGATGTGGATCAGAAATTGGCTAGCTGAAAGAAGACAGAGGGTGGTGGTTGATGGGAAATGTTCAGAATGGAGTTCTGTCACAAGTGGAGTACCACAAGGATCTGTTCTGGGGCCGTTGCTGTTTGTCATTTTTATCAATGACCTAGAGGAAGGCGCAGAAGGGTGGGTGAGTAAATTTGCAGACGATACTAAAGTCGGTGGTGTTGTCGATAGTGAGGAAGGAAGTAGCAGGTTACAGAGGGATATAGATAAGCTGCAGTGCTGGGCTGAGAGGTGGCAAATGGAGTTTAATGTAGAGAAGTGTGAGGTGATTCACTTTGGAAGGAAAAACAGGAATGTGGAATATGTGGCTAATGGAAAAGTTCTTGAAAGTGTGGATGAGCAGAGGGATCTAGGTGTCCATGTACATAGATCCCTGAAAGTTGCCACCCAGGTTGATAGGGTGGTGAAGAAGGCCTATGGAGTGTTGGCCTTTATTGGTAGAGGGATTGAGTTCCGGAGTCAGGAGGTCATGTTGCAGCTGTACAGAACTCTGGTACGGCCGCATTTGGAGTATTGCGTACAGTTCTGGTCACCGCATTATAGGAAGGACGTGGAGGCTTTGGAACGGGTGCAGAGGAGATTTACCAGGATGTTGCCTGGTATGGAGGGAAAATCTTATGAGGAAAGGCTGATGGACTTGAGGTTGTTTTCGTTAGAGAGAAGAAGGTTAAGAGGAGACTTAATAGAGGCATACAAAATGATCAGAGGGTTAGATAGGGTGGACAGTGAGAGCCTTCTCCCGCGGATGGAAATGGCTAGCACGAGGGGACATAGCCTTAAACTGAGGGGTAATAGATATAGGACAGAGGTCAGGGGTAGGTTCTTTACGCAAAGAGTAGTGAGGCCGTGGAATGCCCTACCTGCTACAGTAGTGAACTCGCCAACATTAAGGGCATTTAAAAGTTTATTGGATAAACATATGGATGATAATGGTATAGTGTAGGTTAGATGGCTTTTGTTTCGGTGCAACATCGTGGGCCGAAGGGCCTGTACTGCGCTGTATTGTTCTATGTTCTATGTTCTATGTTCATGTCAGGTACACGTACCATGTGGCCCACCCAGCAGAACAGATTGAGCATGATCAATGCTTCGATACTGGGGCTGTTGGCTTGAGCAAGAACAGTGATGTTGGTGCGCTTATCCTGCCAATCAATTTTCAGGATCTTGCGGAGGCAGCACCGGTGGTACTTCTCCAGGGTCTTGAGGTGCCCGCTGTACATAGTCCATGTCTCTGAGCCACATAGGAGGGCCGGTATCACTACTGTTCTATAGACCATGAGTGTAGTGCCAGAACTGAGGTCCTGGTATTCAAACAAACATTCTTTTATTTTCACAAGTAGGCTTACATTTGTTACTGTGAAAAGCCCCTAGTCGCCACATTCCGGCACCTATTCGGGTACACAGAGGGAGAATTCAGAATGTCGAATTCACCGAACAGCGCATCTTTCGGGACTTGTGGGAGAAACCCGAGCACCCGGAGGATATCCACGCAGACACAGGGAGAATGTGCAGACTCCACACAGACAGTGACCCAAGCTGGGAATCAAATGCTGTGAAGCAACAGTGCTACTCACTGTGCTACCGTGCTGCCCTCTTCGTCAAGCGACTAAAACTGTGCTTGCACTGAAGCCGGTGTTTAATCTTGTCATTAATGTCTGTCCTTGTTGATAGTAGGGTTCCCAAGGAATGGAAATTGTTTCTGGAAACAAACTTACGGCGAATTTTAGAAGAAGCATTCAATAGACCAAGAATGTTATAAACTTCAATTTTCCAGTGATCTGCAAGCTATTTGGCTGTCACCTTGCATGTAAAATGTAAGCAGCATTTTGAAACCACAGCACTTTCCTTCACCTGACTAAAGAACAATAAAGTATCCATTCATAAGCTTGGGCTGACAACTGCAAGTACCATTTGCACCATACAAGTGCCAGGCAATGACCATCTCCAACAAGGGAGAATCTAACCATGAATCCTGGCATTCAATGACATTTCTATTGCTGAATTCTCCACCATCAATATCCTGCGGGTTACCATTGACCAGAAATGAAACTGAACCAGCTATGTAAGTACTGTGGAATTCTGTGGCAAGTAACTCAGCTCCTGACACCCCAAAGCCTCGCTACACATACCTGACTTGTGTCTTAAAGATGGTAGCCAGGCTTTGGAGAGTCAGGAGCGGAGTTACTTGCCACAGAATTCCTAGCCCCTGGTCTGTCCTTGTAGCCACAGTACTTACATAGCTGGTTCAGCTGTCTGGTGTGTGTTTGTGTTCATTTTGTTCTCAGTGATGACAACAACAATACAACCGAGGCAATGTCTCTGCAGACAAAGGTCTTGAAAATTTTCTGCAGATCTTCTTGCAGTGTGGTTGCTGCTGAGAGGCCAGAAGCTTGAGTATCAGCGACATCATGGAGGCACATTCAGTGGGAAGGAATCAGCTGCCATTGCAGCAAGAGCTACACTGTTGGAGAAAAGAGTCTTCACATGGTGACTGCAATGGCAGGTCTTCTGGTTGGGGAGACATGAGCAGATCACAATCCCACAATTGAATATCTAAGAAGACCTTTCTCAATGTCCATTGTTTCTGACTAATGACAACCCGAACAGTTGGTTTGTCAGTTGTCTGTGGGTCAGTTTTAGTGTTGACAGCGTTCAATATTGATGATCTTATTTCTGATAATGTACTTTGAAGTTGAATGAACTTTCATCAAATAATTGAATTGCATTTTAGTCAATTATTAATGAAAATTTTAATATCACTATCTTCAGAGTTATGGCTGTTTTATTTACAAGAACCACATATGGTTCTCTCCCAGTGATGCCTGTTCTCTGTTCTCTTCTCCTCAGTCTTCTTCCTTCACTTCTTTGTTTCCTCAAGGTGGTGTCCCACAATGAATGCAGGTTCACAATTGTTGGTAGCTCTCCAGTATCTCTCATGACTAACCATCCTTCATGTATAACTCTGGGCAATCAACCTTTATAGATGGGAAGAAATCTCAGGCAAATATAACCCTGTCCTCACTTAATGTTGACATAAATTCAATGCATTGGGGGCTATGAGATAGTGATTAAGAACAGGAAAACTAGGGACAACACGGTGACCCCGGGTCACTGTCCATGAGGAGTTTGCACATTCTCTTCATGTCTGAATGAGTCTCACCCCTACAATCCAAAAGTATGTGCAGGTTAAGTGAATTGGCCATGCTAATAGATTCATTTATTTCCAAGTGGGAGTAAATCCTGTCTCGAAGAATCCTTTCCAATAATTTCCCTCCCACTGACATAAGGCTCACCAGCCTGTCCTTACTTAGATTATCCTTGCTAATCTTCTTAAACAAAGGAACAACATTGGCTGTTCTTCAATCCTCCTGGACCTCCCCTGTAGCCAGTGAGAATACAAAGATTTTGCCCCAGCAATTTGCTCCCTTGACTCTCTCAGTATTCTGGGGGATATCCCATCAGGCCCTCCGGACTTGTCTACCCTAATGTTTTTCAAGATCCCCAATACCTTCTCCTTTTTGATCTCAACATGACACAAACTATCGATACACCCTTCCCCTGACTCATTATCCAACAAGTCCTTCTCTTTGGTGAATACTGACACAAAGTACTCATTTAATACCTCATCCATTTCCTCTGGTTCCATGCATAGATTCACTCCCCTGTCCTTTAGTATCCAACGATCGTGGTCACTGTTCCCGAACTGCTCCCCTACTGAAACATCGATCACCTGGCCGGGCTCATTCCCCAATACCAGATCCAGTATGGCCCATTCCCTTGTTGGACTATCTACGTACTGTTTCAAGAAGCCCTCCTGGACTCTCCTTACATACTCTGCCCCATCCACGCCCTAGCACAATGTGAGTTCCAGTCAAAATAGGGGAAGTTAAAATCAGCCACCACAACAACCCTGTTACTTTTACACCTTGTCAAAATCTGCTTATATATCTGTTCCTCTATCTCCCGCTGGCTGTTGGGAAGCCTATAGTAAACCCCCAACATGACTACACCCTTCTTATTCATGAGCTCTACCCGTATTGCCTCGCTGTATGAACCCTCCGACGTGTCCTCGTGCAGTATAGCCGTGATATTCTCCTTAACCAGTAGTGCAACTCCCCCACCCCTTTTATATCACACTCTATCCCGCCTGAAACATCGGTATCCTCGAATTTTAAGCTGCCAATCCTGTCCTTAACCAAGTCTCTGCAATGGCAACAACATCATAGTTCCAAGTACTAATCCAAGCTCCAAGTTCATCTGCCTTACCCGTTACTCTTCTCGCATTGAAACAAATGCACTTCAGTCTACCAGGCCCTCTTTGATCAGCAACAATACCCTGCCTGCTCTCCCTTGGAGTCTTAATGGCCCTACTCTCTAGTTCCCCTTTAGTTAATTCATCTTTGTTTTGGTTCCCACCCTCCTGTCAAGCTAGTTTAAATCCTCCCATATGGCACGAGCAAATCTCCCAGCCAGAATATTTATGCCCCTCCAGTTTAGATGCAACCCGGCCTTCTTGTACAGGTCCCACCTCCCTCAGAAGAGATCCCAATGGTCCAGATATCTGAAACTCTCGCTCCTACACCAGCTGTCTAACCACGTGTTGAGCTGCACTATCTTCCTATTTCTAGCCTCACTGGCACGTGGCACGGGGAGTAATCCTGAGATTACAACCCTAGAGGTCCTGCTTTTTAAAAACTTTCTACCTAACTCCCTAAACTGCTGCTGCAGGACCTTGTCACTCTTGCTACTGATGTCATTCGTACCAATATGTACCACGACCTGTGGCTGTTCACCCTCTCCCTTCAGAATGCTTTCTGCCCATTCAGAGACATCTTGGACCCTGGTGCCAGGGAGGCAACGTTCCACCCCACAGTCTCTTTCACGTCCACAGAAACGCCCATCTGCACCACTAACTATAGAGTACCCTATAACTATTGCTCTAGTGCTCTTTGATCCTCCCTGCTTAACAACAGAGTTGTGGTGCCACTGCAATGGCTGCTGCTGTTATGTCCTGATAGGCCAAAACAAGTCCAACTAATGCCTCCTTCATCTCAATTCTGCAGTGTGTTTGGAAACCCACAAAAACAATATCAATACCAATATCAATGAAAGCTATAATGTCAAAAACAGCATTAGGCAGGTATACAAAATAGTGATGGTGGACAAAACATAAATGGAGGCCTAGTCAGCAAAAATAACTAATACATGGAACTGTAGTATTATAGGTATTATGGTACCCGAGAGGCTGAAGTACCATTGGTAGAACCTGTATGCCTGCTCTTGGCTAGAGTGTATAATAGCTCTGCCCTAATAGGCGGGGTATAAGAACTCGTGCTATCCCAGCAGCCCTCATCCTGTACCTGAGCTGCTGGGGGAAACATCTAGTTTATTAAAGCCTTCAGTTGGACTACAACCTTTTTTTAGTGGTCATTGATCATGCATCAATTTAATAAGCTAGATTTTAAGAAGAAAAGATGGAGCTCCGAATCAAGCCAGAGTGTCTGCAACTCAGCCCCCATGCGGCGAACTCAGCGGCGATCTTTAAGCAGTGGCTGGCGTGTTTTAAAGGGTATATCGAGACGGCAAAAAACGCACCTATGGGAGAACAGAAACTGCACGTCCTGCACTCAAGGGTGAGCCTGGAGACCTTTACCCTCATTGAGGAAGCGGAAGACTTCGATGCAGCAATCGAGCTGCTAAAAGGACACTATATTCGCCCGGTAAACCAGATCTATGCCTGTCATCTGCTTGCAACAAGACGGAAAACCCATGGGGAAATCGATGGAGGAATTCTACCGCGCACTCCTGGTGCTGAGCAGAAGCTGCGGCTGCCCGCAAGTTTCGGCGAGTGAACACACGGACCTCTTAGTCCGGGATGCTTTCGTGGCAGGTATGCTTTCATCACAAATCCGCCAGCGCCTATAAGAGAAAGACACCCTGGGTCTTAGGCAGGCTCCCTGGACGTGGCCTCCAGGAACGCCCGCACCTACGTTCCCGACCGTACGGCAGCCCCCTGGGCAGCGTGGAACCCCACAGCGGCCGACCCAGAGACTTCCCCCGTTCCCCCGCAGGCCTGCGCTGCAAGGCGGCCTGCCAACCCCGAGGGGCCCCGCTGCTACTTTTGCGGGCAGGCCAAGCACCCCCGCCAGCGCTGCCCAGCCCACGCATCCACCTCCAGGGGATGCGTCAAAAAAGGCCATTTCGTGAGGGTATGTCAGTCCCGAGCGGTGGCCGCGGTCTCCAGCGGCGAATCCAGACCGCCACCACAAACTTCTCCACGGGCCCCGTATGGCCAGCGGTCGCCGCTACCCCCACATTCCAGGGCCACGTGCAGACCCCGGGCGCCGCCATCTTGTTCCACGGACGCCACGCTTGAGGGATGGGCGCCGCCATTTTGTGCACCCCGGCCATGTGCGACCAATGGGAGACGCCACCTTGGATGAACCCCCAGGACCCCAGCTCGGCCGACCACACACTGCCTGAACAGAATTCCCAACTACTGCGATTGGCCTCAGTGACTCTGGATCAGTCTCGACTTCGAACACTCTCAACCGCTACGACAACTGTTTTCATCAACGGGCACAAGACGTCCTGCTTAATACACCCCGACACGGTAAGCGCTGTTTCATCCTCATCCACCCTGTTAATCAAAAAATCTCACTGGCTTCCGGTTCCCACTCAGTGGAGAGAAAGGGGTTTTGTTTAGCAAACCTCACAGTCCAGGGAAGGGAGTTCAAAAATGTCCGTCTCTATGTCCTTCCCCACCTCTGCGCGGCTACACTCCTGGGTTTAGACTTCCCGTGTAACCTTCAAAGTATGACCTTCCAATTCGGCGGCCCTATACCCCCCTTACGGTCTGCGGCCTCGCGACCCTTAAGTCGACCCGCCTTCCCTGTTTGCGAACCTCACCCCGGAATGCAAACTCGTCACCACCAGGAGCAGACGCTACAGTGCCCAGGACTGGATCTTTATTAGGTCAGAAGTCCAAAGGCTATTGAGGGAAGGGGTCATTGAAGCCAGTAACAGCCCCTGGAGAGCTCAAGTAGTGGTGGTAAAGACCAGGGAGAAGCAGAGGATGATCATCGACTACAGTCAGACCAACAACAGGTTTACGCAGCTGAATGCGTACCCTCTCCCCCGCATATCCGACCTGGTAAACAGGATCATGCATTATAAGATCTTCACCACGGTGGATCTCAAGTCCGCCTACCACCAGCTCCCCATCCACACTAGTGACCGCAAATACACTGCCTTCGAGGCAGACAGGCGGCTCTATCGCTTCTCAAGGGTTCCCTTTGGTGTCACTAACGGGGTCTCGGTCTTCCAGCGAGAGATGGACCGAATGGTTGACCGTTACGGTTTACGGGCAACATTCCCGTATCTCGATAATGTCGCCATCTGCGGCCACGACCAGCAGGACCACGACACCAACCTCCAAAAATTTCTCCAACCGCTAAAATCCTTAACCTAACATACAATAAGGATAAATGCGTGTTTACCACCGACTGTCTAGCCATTCTCGGCTACGTAGTGTGAAATGGAGTTATGGGCCCCGACCCTGAGCGCCCCCTTATGGAGTTCTCCCTCCCTCACTGCTCTAAGGCCCGAAAACGCTGCCTCGGGCTTTTTAGCTACTACGCCCAGTGGGTCCCCAACTACGCGGAAAAGGCCCGTCCCCTGATCCAATCCAGTTTTTCCCCTGTCGATAGTGGCCCGCCAGGCCTTCAGCCTCATCAAAGCAGACATTGAAAGGCTACGATGCACGCCATCGACGAGTCCCTCCCCTTCCAGGTCGAGAGCGATGCGTCCGACATAGCTCTGGCGGCACCCTCAACTAAGCGGGCAGACCCGTGGCCTTCTTCTCCTGTACCCGCCATGCTTCAGAAATCCGCCACTCCTCAGTCGAAAAGGAGGCCCAAGCCATAGTAGAAGCTGTGCGACATTGGAGGCATTACCTGGCCAGCAGCAGATTCAGTCTCCTCACGGACCAACAATCGGTTGCTTTCATATTCGATAATGCACAGCAGGGCAAGATAAAAAACGACAAGATCTTGCGGTGGAGGATCGAACTCTCCACCTACAACTACGAGATCTTGTATCGTCCCGGGAAGCTGAATGAGCCTCCTGATGCCCTGTCCCGCGGCACATGTGCCACCGCACAAGTGGACCGCCTCCGAGCCCTCCGCGAGGACCTCTGCCACCCGGGGGTCACTCGCTTTTTCCATTTCGTCAAGACCCGCAACCTGCCCTGCTCCATCGAGGAGGTCAGGACAGCCACCAGGGACTGCCAAATCTGCGCGGAGTGCAAACCGCACTTCTACCGGTCAGAGAGAGCGCACCTGATAAAGGCTTTCCGTCCCTTTGAACGCCTCAGCATGGACTTCAAAGGCCCCCTCCCCTCCACCGACCGCAACACGTACTTCCTGAAAGTGATTGACGAGTACTCCCGGTTCCCATTCGCCATCCCCTGCCCGACATGACCATCTCCACCATCAAGGCCCTCCATAGCATCTTTGCACTGTTTGGGTTCCCCGCTTACATACACAGCGATAGGGAGTCCTCCTTTATGAGCGACGAACTGCGTCAATTCCTGCTCAACAAGGGCATTGCCTCGAGCAGGATGACCAGTTACAACCCCCGAGGTAACGGACAGGTAGAGAAGGAGAACGGAACGGTCTGGAAGACCGTCCTACTGGCCCTACGGTCCAGGAACCTCCCAGTCTCCCGCTGGCAAGAGGTCCTCCCGGATGCCCTCCACTCCATCCGGTCACTACTTTGTATAACCACCAATCAGACACCTCACGAGCGTCTCCTTATTTTCCCTTGGAAGTCTTCCTCTGGGACCTCGCTCCCGACCTGGCTGGCAGCTCCCGGACCCATCCTGCTCCGAAAACATGTGCGGGCGCACAAGTCGGACCTGTTGGTCGAGAGGGTCCATCTGCTCCATGCTAACCCCCAGTACCCCGACGGCCGACAAGATACGGTCTCCCTACAGGACCTGGCACCCGCCAGAACTCCACACACATTCCAGCCACCAGTCCCACCCTCCCCTCCACCGCAGCACCTTACAGGAGGATCGGTCCTTCCGCCGCCCCTGCCTAGGCCCCCCCACCCACCGACGTCCCCTGCAGGCGCTCCCTCCCCAGATCAGCCGTTTTCCCCACCAGTGCCTTCTAGGGGTGACAAAGCTGCCATCGAGATCAAAGCCACGCTCCCGGAGTCACAGACGTCCGAGCCTCCACCGGAGTCACCACCGAGGCTCCGACGATCACAGAGGACGACCAGGGCCCCCGATCGACTGATTCTTTCAATTTACCTGTAATCTGTAAATATAAACCATCAAACGTACATAGCTACCAGACTTGTAAATAGTTACTAAATACTGTACAGAGGTATTACGGTACCTCCATAACTAATTATACCGTGTTGTTATGTTTTGTAGTTTCTGGCCACCACCCCCGCTGGACTTTTTTTTAAAAATGGGGTGAATGTGGTATTATAGGTATTATGGTACCCGAGAGGCTGAAGTACCATTGGTAGAACCTGTATGCTTGCTATTGGCTAGAGTGTATAATAGCTCCACCCTGATAGGCGGGGTATAAGGGCCCATGCCGTCCTAGCAGCCCTCATTCTGTACCTGAGCTACTGGGGGAAACATCTAGCTTATTAAAGCCTTCAGTTGGACTACAACTTCGTTTTAGTGGTCATTGATCGTGCATCAGGAACAAAATCCAGCAAACCTAAGATAAAACGATAAAAAAAGCTTAAAAAAACACTACCTGGAGCATGCTGTAGCATGGGTGCTCTTTAAAAAGACTGTTGCGCAAAATTTAATTTTTCCCTGTGAATAAACCTTTACCTGAAAGTATAAAAAGTGGGGCCCAAATTGTTTTCATTGAATTTTAATATATAAATGCAGCTGCACATGTTGACAACATGGACTTATTGGGCTTCAGTTTATTGTTCAGAAGATCTGGTTCTAGATAGGATAATGACAGTCAGCAAAGGTTTATAAATAGCAGGTTTTTCTTTGACGAGTTTCATTGAATTAAGGAAATAGCACTGTTACTAAAGGAAACGCAGTGGATGTTGGCATATATGGATGTTCAGAAGACGTTTGATAAAGTGTCACATAAGAGACTTGTTACAAAAATCAAGGCACATAGTAGTGATGCGACTGTAAGTGTACTGAATGTGAGCTTGTTTGGGGTCAAACATGATGATAGTTTAGGAGTAAATGGTCGTTTTTTTTGCATTGACAGCATGTGGCCATTAGTTTTTCTCAGGAATCTGCAGTTCCACCTCTATCAGTTTGAACAGATCGGTTGTAATTGCAGTTGTAGAGCAATGCAGAAAATGTGTGCCACGTTTTACTAGAAGGAACCTTGATATGGAAGCATACAGTAATGCTCAGACTGGGAGAGGGAGAAACACAGGGCAGGGTCTTACCATAATTTTTCAAAGTGTTTTTCAGTAAGAAAACTGGAGGAATCAACGGTAGGAAAACTCACCAAATATTTAATCTCACAAAATATTTTTGTTCCACGTGATTCATGCTACGCTCGTGGTGAATTGCTCACTTGCCCCTGGAAGACTTAATGTCAGTAGTCAATGGGGCGTTCCCTTTAAATGCTGCCACAGCACTCCCCAGTATTTGTTCCATGTCCAGACGGGGCGGGGGTGGGATGACTGCCAGGAAGATAGCACCATGTTTTACAGAGGGAGCCCACAGCAAACGTATCGATGGGGTCCAGCAGAGGAGGGAAACCCTCTGCCCGCGATCGGACTGACATCCAGCCAACAATGTGGCCAATCCCGCCTGGGAGACTGTGGCTGCAATTGTGAGTGCCAGCTCACTCCAAAAGAGAATGGCGCTGCAGTGTAATAACAATTTAAGTAACCTTCTTTGTGCAGCCAGGTTAAGTTTGCCTCCTCATGTCTCCCTCAGCACCCCTTAACACAGCCCTCACTCTTCCACAGTGATTGCACTCCCACCCACTTCACAGGGTTACAGCACTTGTCGTCATGCACCCACCCTTCCCCATAATCCCCCAGCAACTCCGATGTCCCTCAAATGCCCGCTCCCACTCACCTGCCATGTTATCCAGATTTTATCCCCATCTGACATGGCATGGCCCCTGCCTACATTCTTTCCATCTGCCTTATTGCAGGACAAACTCGAGCACAATAAGCGTGAGCGGGCACAGCCAGTCACAGTGATGCCAAGCCTTAAGACCCTATTTGAGGAACAAGGCCTTGGGCAAGCCGGCGAGGAGCAGGGCCGTTCCTGTGCAGAGGGTGAGGTCAGTGCCAAAGACACAAGTGAGAACTGTCAACACATCCAGCTATGGTGCAAGCCTCACAAAACTGACCTTTCTCCGATCAGTGTTCTCCTGTCCTAGATTCATGCCAAATCCATTCCATGATAGGTCAATCAGTAGACCAGCCCAGACTATTCTTGTAGATAGAGACCCGAGTAGCTCCGAGGCAGACATCTCGGAGGCGAGCATTGAAGAGACGTCATGCCTGTTACCCACACCCTCCACCAATGCAGATACTTGCACCTCGGTGGGATTAATTAGTAGGCAGGCATCTAGGTCTTCCACTGGTGAGCACCTTAGACCTGATGATCCATAGCAGGTGGAGGCAAGTACATCCCAGGGACCCTGCACTGGGAGGGATGCTGGAGCCCAAGACTTTGCTGAGCCCTAGGTTGATGACGTGTCCCTGGGTATGGTGGTCCAGCTGTTGCTGGAATTGCAAAGCCAGAGTCACGACCACCAGGCAGAGATGACCGCATCCCTCCTCGGACTGCCATGTCTACTAGAGGAGTCAAATTTCCTTCGGACTAGGAGATGGCCCTGTCAGTCTGACGCACGAGACCAACACTGCGCGGGTGGTGTCCACAGTGGAGACCTTGGTGTAGGACATGCAGTACATGGCGGGATATGTCCACTCCATGATTCAGCTCATGACCTCCATGTCTGATGGCAGGAGCTCCATAGTGCAGGGCTTTAACTGCATTCTTCAGGCACTAGTAAGAATCAATGAGTGTCAGCGTCAGAGAACAGATACTTCTGGATAACACTCTAACTGCCCCTTTATTCCCTGGAGGAGCCCAGGGTCCCCCTAGCACCTGAAGGGGAAAGGATCAGTAGAAATGTAGGAGATGCTGGGGGGTGACAAGCCCATCTGACACCTCCCTCACTCTGAGCACGACACCTCTAGCTCCGCACATCAAGGAGGGCAGCGCTACAACACCTGTGCTGCCCAAAAGCAGGCAAGGACCCGCAACATTCTGATCCCCAAGGGAACACTCATTATGTCATCTCAGGCATCAGGGCATGGAAGCCAGCAGGCTGCCTCAACCTCACTGTGGATCCATGGGATACACCCAGGCAAAGCGGGGAAGGTGGGAGGAAGGCTAAGAAATGATACGCACCTCATGTACATGGGTGAACCTAGGCACTTTGAGGGAAAAGTCACGATTGTACTAACTAGCTAACATTAAAAATCACTTTGATGACCCATAAATAACCTTGTTGCAGCAAGTCTCAGCTGCCATTTGTGGCCTTTGCGTTATCAACCACCTCCTGAGTACGTTCCCTTCGTCCTTGAGACTCCGTCCTGCAGCCACTCCTCTTCAACAAAAATGGCTGGAACCTGCGAGCACTCCAATTACCATGGACACTCCCTGGAAACAGGCACACACCTGCATGATGAATGTTGCGTGGTCACAGACGATCTGGACATTGAGAGAGTGGTATCCCCTGTGGTTTAGAAATGGCACTCTATGCTGCCATGGGAAACACAGAGACACATGGATGCTGTCAATGACACCCTACCCCTGGGGATGCCTGCAATGTGGGTAAAACCCACGGCCCTGGTGTCCTGGCTTGTCTGGTCTCGGTCCAAGTTGATGTATATGTGGGCCTGCGGCATACAGCGCACTGAGACCTCCATTATGCACTTGTGCGCTGCTGACTGGCATATGCCTCACAGGTCACTTGGATTGCCCTGAAATGAACCGCTGGCATGGAAATTCAGACCAGCAGTGACTTTCAACTCCGTAGGTAATGAGTACTCTCCCAGTCCACGCATCACCTACCACAGGTGGTCCACCGTCTTCCGGGACAGACAGACGTCTCCGGCACTGAACAGCTGGAGGTAGGAAGTTCGACATCAGATCAGCGGGGCTGGTAGTGTCACCTCGGAGGCTCTTCCATCTGTGGTTCTGCTTCTGGAAGATCAGCGGGCTCTGCCTCCCCCTCCTCTGCAGGTCTATTCCTTGCTGTGTGCAGCAGCATGTCGACCTCCTTACCGCTGGTCAATCACATTCAAAATATTTGCCTGCTCGACTGGTTCCATGACTCTCCAGAACCCAAAACTGGAAGGTAGAGAACATCAAAGTGCATTATTAGGAGTACTGACAATTCTGTGACCCACAATCCTCTCAGGATCCCCCCAGTGTGATGGTCAAACTCCCCTGGCTAGAGTCCCTAGGGGACCCCAGACAGGGACCGCACAGTCACACTTGTGCTGAGCCTGTGGATTCACCTTCTCCCACACATTTTCCAGCTGCCAATTTAGAAGAACAATCCCTCAGTGGTTATATCACCACAAACCAAGCAAGGAGGACGTGACCTGCCTACCAGCCGCCAGACCCCTTTAAACCTAGAGACTCACAGCCATGAAGGGCCGCTAAGGCCTGTGGGCAACCCTGTTGCTGAGATGTCAAACCCCCCTCCCCAACCCCCCAACCCAGCTACGAGTTCAACTTATCTGCATCACCTGTGTCCTCTCCGTGCCCCCTCTGTAACTGGCACGCTGGAGGGTGATGGTGACCTGAGAGCCCACCTCCGATGTCGCCTCCGGATGTGAGGAAGCCTGGTTTTCCTTTTCATACAACTGTTGTAAATTGCATTGACGTGACCTCACACCAGTGACCATTGAATATTCGGTGAGGTCCCAGTGAGAGGGCTCACTAAGAAGATGCTAATGCATTTAAATGAGGTTTCAGACCTTCTGTGGCAGATATCCTGTTAGGCCACCAGCTGAGGATTGGAAAATCAGAAATAACGATCTCACTAGGTAGAACTGAGTTTCCTGATTCTCGCCATATTTTCATCCATATTCGCCATTCTCGCTGACGGCTAACATTGGGTCAAAATCCTACCCACAGTGATCATGGGTTGCAGATACACAGATCTTTAAATGTAGGCATGCAGGTACAGAAAGACAGAAAAAACCTTATCGAATTAAATAACAAAGACTTGCATTTATACAGTACTTTGAGCATTGTCAATCAACAGCAAGTTGAGCCAATTTGAGAAGATAATTTATAGGAGCGATTGAAGGGGAAAAAAAAGTTCTAACTCCAGAGTAGGGGTGGGGGTTGGAAAGAGTCAGGCCGGTGGGTGGTCAGGTCATGTTGGGTTTGGAATTGCAAGTCTAACGAATTGAAGGAGAAAAAGGAAATCTCGGAGCTCCAGTGGGTTGACCCGAGCCACAAAAAGGAATGCTTGTAGTGAAAAGTTCTTGGGGGGGTATCAGAAGTAAGAGGACTCGGGGTATGAGATATTTTTGAAAATTGATGATCCATTTTTGTACCTTCAGTTTTTTAAATTTTCTGAAAAGGAAATGCACTTGTTTTTATTGCTTCAAATAAAAGAAGGGAGTCTGTTAATGTTGAAATTGTGTTGCTTTAAATTGGTAATTAAGCACAGCTGTCCCTCATTGGGGAAGGATTAAGTTGCAAGAATATTTAAACGGGTGGAACGGTGATTTTATTATATTGTTTTGAAAATAACCATGTTTAAGATATAGGCTAGTTAGAGAATCATTCTTCCTCAACATAAAATACTTGAACGTAATATACTGTGCTGTGGAGAAATCTACACAAGTAAAGTTACTGCT
Source organism: Scyliorhinus torazame (assembly GCF_047496885.1). NCBI lineage: Eukaryota > Metazoa > Chordata > Chondrichthyes > Carcharhiniformes > Scyliorhinidae > Scyliorhinus > Scyliorhinus torazame. Next base: position 90,644,901 of record NC_092714.1, on the reverse strand, counting down.
TTCCTAATCTGGAACATGCACTTTCTCCCATAAAGGCAAATTGCATTTAGCAATCCAGAGAGTTTGCACAGGTTGAGAGGGGGTCCTCCGACTAACCTAAAAGCAAACCGCCTACCAGCATAAGTCGCTGGTAAGCTTCCAGTTTCTTCTCCAAACAGGACCAACTTACCCATTAGACAAGTATAGTTCCCCCATTTGCTGCTCCAGAGCTGACTGAACATCTGTTTGCCTTCCTTTCATCAAATCAAGGTATGATCTTTTTCTCTTTCAATATGGTTTAAACATCTCCAAAGAGCAGTTTATGAACTGCCAGATGTATTTCCTGAATAATAGGTAAAATGTGGTTATATTTCTTGGATATTTGCACAGAATATACCATCCAGTATTATGCTACTTACACTAACCCAAGTTTTGCCTTGCTAATGACAGACTGATCATTCACAGTACAAAAATTGTGTTATGTGCCTTTTTACTAATTGCCAATTGAAGATTAGAACCATAGGTATCAGCATTGCTCCCAATGGCAGCACAACCCTTCATTAATTCTAAATGGGCTCTGGTAATGATTGACTTTCTGCATTATATTAGCTTCTATCAGTAACACATTGGTATTATGCATTTGTAACAAAGCTACTTGGCAAATCTTATCATTCCATTTTAGTGTCTACCAAATGCTAACAGCCTTGCCCTCTCCTTCAGAAGAACACTGCTTCAAAGGGCATAATAGCAAAGCCGATTGCTTTAGAACTGTGTGGGCAATATTGAAATGGGAAATTAATAAGGCAACACATTGCTTGTAGCAAGGCTGGACATGAACTATCTTACAGATAAATTGACAGCTAATATAATAAGTGCTGCTCTTCTAAATAAAAGTGGTGCATTAATGGGAATGTGGGACTTAGAGGTTTCATTATGCAGCACCAAACACCACTTACATGGCTAATGGTTAACCACAACACATTCACCGCGATCGACTCGTAATGAATTCTGATTAAGAACCATGTCATTATTTGGATTACACTTCCATTAAAAGGTTGTAGTGTAGGTCAGTCAGATAGGATGTATTTGTATGCCAATTGAGGAAATGAAGCATTGCTTCCACTTCAGAACAATGGCCTCGTTTATCTGATTACTGATTGCAGACACAACAACAGCCAAGATTGTTCTGATTAATCCCGAGTTGCTAATCACTGGAATGAATTTCATTTTGATTCTTAGGATGAAGGGGAACCAAATCACTGATTTACACTTAAAACATTGGGTGTGAAAATCAAGGCTGAATGAAAGTTGGGGATACCACATGAAGGGCACCACTGAATAAAAGTTGCATTTTGTGATGTTAGACTCTGATATCAAGTATTAAGTTTACAGTAGCTTAGACTGGACTTAATATGCTTCTTGTTGGCAGTGTTAATAAATCAGCACAGTTGCCATCATCTGCTCTAGCTGTGGTTCCATCCCTCTTTTCACTAGAGTTAGCCGCAACCAAGTTATGAAGAAATTATCTGGACAAAGCTTGAGATACTGCCAGGATAGAATGTCAGAAGCAAGTTCCACTGGGTTTGATCTATTTCCTTTACTGCTCAGTCATGCTTGTATTCTTGCTGTTACATTCCTGACTTGCTGCCAGGGTCAGTCTCCCTCTGTTGATATCTCTGCAGAAACTACACTGTCATTCATGCTTCATCTATCCTGTTGCTCCTCTGCTGATGCCTCCCATGTTTTTTAGTGGTTCCCTGCAATCAGTGCCCCAGATGTTTGCTCTGACAAAAGGGTTCCCCATGTGACTCAGTCCATTCTGAATCGGAGATGAAATTATAAATTAACTCAAAACATTCTCACAAAGGAGATTCATGCATTACAACAAAATCTCTGGAGAGGACCCTCTGTTTGCAAAGTAACCAATAACTTAGCCAGAGACAAATTAAATCAAGAGAGCATCTGCTGATTATAACATGTGCAGAGGGTGCAACTTCCAAAGCAGGCAGGCACTCAGGCAGTGCTTCAGGATGTTGTCAGGACAAAAGAGAGACTGCATACTGTGGAAATCAAACAGCTCATTCAGCATGTTGGGAACGAAGCTGCATTTTGTTGACAAATTGGTTGGCAAAAGGCTTGAAGTGGTAAAAGAAAGAAAATGCATAAAATTCAGGATTTGTAAGAAATAAGTAGCATTTTTCAAAAAAATAATTCGCAGAATGTTGGCATTGCTGGCTGGGCCAACATTTTTTGCCCAACCCTAATTGCTCTTACGAAGGTGGTGGTGAGCTGTTGCCTTGAACTGCTGCAGTCCCTGAGGGTGCAGGTACACCCACAGTGCTGTAAGGGAGAGGGTTAAAAGATTTTGACCCAGGAACAGTATTCGAAAGGTAATATATTTCCAAGTCAGGATGGGGAGTAGCTTGGAGAGGAACTTCCAGAGGTTTGCTGCTCTTGTCCTTCCAGATAGTAGTGTTCATGGGTTTGGGTGGCTTTCCCAAAGGAGCCTTGGTGAGTACCTACATCTTGTAGATGGTACACACTGCTGCCATTGTTCGTTGGGGGTGGAGGGCATGAATGTTTATGGAAGGGGTGCCAATCAAGTGAGCTGCTTTGCACTGGATGATGTTGAGCTTCTTGTGTTTTATTGGAGCTGTACTCATCCAGGCAAATAGACAATATTCCATCACATTCCCGACTTGTGCCTTGTAGATTTTGGATAGACTTTGGGGAATCAGGAGGTGAGTTACTCACCGCAGGATTCCTAGCCTCTGACCTGCTCTTGCAGTCTCAATTTTTATATGGCTGGTCTAGTTCTGTTTCTTGTCAATCCCGAGATTGTTGATAGAGGAAGATTTAGTGACGGTAATGCCATTGAATTTCAAGGGGAGATGGTTTGGTACTGCCTTATTGGAGATGGTCAGTGCCTGACACTTCCATAGCACAAATGTTCCTTTCCCTTTTTATTCCAAGCCTGGATATTGACCACATCTTGCTGTGTTTGGACATGGACTGCTTTAACATCTAAGGGGTCACGAATGTTCATGAACATTGTGCAGTCATCGGTGAGCGTCCCCACTTTTGACCTTATGATGGAAGGAAGGTCATTGATGAAGCAGCTGAAGATGGTTCGGCAGAGGACACTACCCTTAAGAACTCCTGTATTAATGTCATGGAACTGAGGTAATTGACCGACAACAACCATCTTCCTTTGTGCTATGTATATCTCCATCCCGAGGAAAGTTTTCCACTGATTCCCATTGTCTCCAGATCTGCTGGGGCTCCTTGATATCACATTTGGTCAAATGTTATAATGTCAAGGGCAGTAAGTCGCTGCTCACCCCTGCAGTTCAGCTCTTTTTGCATGTTTAAACCAAGATTATAATAAAGTCAAGAGCTAGTGTCAGTGAGCAGGTTATTGCTAAGCAAGTGCCTCTTGATCACACTATTTATGGCTCCTTCCATCACTTTACCGTGTAGATGCCAGTGTCATAGCAGTACTGGAACAGCTTGGCCAAAGGCATAGCAAGTTCTGAAGCACAAGTCTCCCGTACTATTGCTGGAATATTGTCACGGCCCATAGTCTTTGCAATATCCAATTACTTCAGCTGTTTCTTGATATCACATGGCGTGAATCGAATGTGAAGACACATTCATGTCATGGACAGATGCATCTGCAGCAGCCAGGTTGGTGGGGATATAATCAAGTATATTTTGCCCTCTTGTAGGCTTCCTCACTACCTGTCGCAGACCCAGTCAAGCAGCTTTGTCCTTTAAGATCCAACCAGCTCAGTCAGTAGTAGTGTTACTGAGTCATTCTTGGTTGTTGGACATTGAAGTCCTCTACCCAGAGTACATTCTGCACCTTTGCTGCCCTCAGTACTTCTCCCAAACGGTGTTCAATGTGGAGATATACTGATTCATTAGCTGAGAGTTGGGCAGGGGTAGGGTTTGCTTAGTACTCAGTTGGATGTTTCCTTATAAATGTTTGACCTGATTTCATGAGACTTCATGGGATCTGGAGTTGATTTTGCTGACTCACAGGCAACCCTTTCCCAGCTGCATAACACTGTGCCACCACCTCTGCTGGGTCTGCTCTGTCAGTGGAACAGGACACAGCCAGCGATGGTGATAATAATATCTGGGATGTTGTCAGGTGAGAAGATTGGGACAAACTGCCAGGGTGAGGCAAGTGTGAGTCTCTATCAGAACGTTCTAAATTAACAACATCTAACATAACAAAAATAAATCCTCAGGAAATGTTAGAATCTTGCAGGTAAGCTTATGAAACACAGCAGCAATTCTCTGCACAGATCTGGTGAAAACCTGGCGGATTTTTAACTCCCACTCATGAATAGTTGTGGGTTAACATTTGTTCTATGGTTCCATGTGAAGATAACACATTTCTTTGTACTGATTAACAGAAATTACAGTCCTATGTATTTTGTTTTGGCTATGTGTGAACCTAATGCTACAACTGAAACTATTTGCTGTACATCCTTTGCTCTGTGCTGGCTGCATATATGTTTACATTTTGAAATATTTATCTAATTCCTTTGTCATTAGTAAATAATTTCCCTTATATCTTGTTTGGAAACATTTTGTTTTAATTACCTGTTTCTGATCTGGGTACTAAAAACTAAAACAAAACACCCAATAGCATTATAAAATCTCAGATAATCCGTAGGAGAATAAAAATCTTCTAACTTTCATTCTTCGAGTAATGATCTTGATTCTGTGCTGCTTCTGAAAGCTTAACTTATCGTAACAAACTTACTATTTATTCCCTTCAAAATCTTCTGGAATTTTGAAAACTCCTAGGAAACATCTCTTAACCGTCTCAGCTCACAATGAAAAAGCTCAACCTTTGTCAATGGTCTAACTTATAATTTCTGCCATCATCCTGGTAAATTTTCACTGTCATTGACACACATTGTCAGTGACAGAAGAGGAGAAATGAGATTTCGCAGAGGCGAAGAGAAGAGTGTGATGGAATGTGGCAGTAATGGAAGAGGTCCATTAAGATACTTAAGTGAACATCTTCCATTTGTGTGCCCATGAAACTACACTCTATAACTAAAGAGCTTCCATATTTACAAAGAATGAAGAAAGGAAAGGTTTGAAGAATATTTATTATCACAGGTTTTCAAAACCTCTAAATGTGTAGATTACAAATGGGACTGTCTTGGAAGGATGACATATACAGTTCACACCGAGTTTGGCCATTTCTTCCCATTCATTCTTTCTTCTTCCCCTCTCACTACCCTGCTGGCTGCTGCAATTTGAATCTCATGAGAAAGTTGACTTGAGGTCTCGTGTGCTGGAATGTAGTCAACAGAGGAGAGCAGGCCTCAATTTCATGTCGTCCCTCGGGCTAAATAAATCCTTTTGATCGCCTGTCTACAATAGCTTTAGCAAAGACACTATCTACCATCAAATAACTGATTTATTATAAAGATACTGTAAACAGAGAATCAAAACATGTGACACATGAAGATATGCAACCTTCGAAGTAGTAACTGGTAGCTTGTGAGTGAACATATCGAGTGGGACTTCCAATTCCAGATTGTGTTTTGTGCTTTGTTAATGGGTCTGCTTTCATCGGCCACAATATTTTGGAGGTCATTCTTGGATGCTGTCTGAGGATCGGACCTGCTCAGCTGTAATGTTTTGAGCTTTAAATAGCCCCAAGAGTAGATTGTTGCCCTTCAGAAGAGTAAACTCAAAAGTTGAGGAGAAAAACAGAAGTATATAATAAAATGTGAGAGTTGTGAAATGTCCACTATTTTAGTTTGGTTGGAAAACTGAGCATTATATGAAACCATCTTAAAAATGGCATAAAAATAGTGAAATTGGGCTGAATTTACTTCCCCCAACAGCGGGAACCCTCTTGCATTCATCAGCATCCATTGCATGCTAATCAAAAGACCACCAAACCCAAATTAGGCTCGACCTCCAAATTTAAATTCCACATTGGCAAAAATTTACAATGTTCAGGTGGGCAGCACGGTGGCGCAGTGGGTTAGCCCTCCTGCCTCATGGCGCCGAGGTCCCAGGTTTGATCCCAGCTCTGGGTCACTGTCCGTGTGGAGTTTGCACATTCTCCCCATGTTGGCGTGGGCTTCGCCCCCACAACACAAAGATGTGCAGGGTAGGTGGATTGGCCACACTAAATTGCCCCTTAATTGGAAAAAATGAATTGGGTACTCTAAATTTATGTTTAAAAAAAAAGATTAAATCTCATGGGATCCAGGGCGAGGTACCCAATTGGAGACAAAAAATTTAAAAAATTTTTTTTTTTACAATGTTCAATTTTACAACTGCATGTAAGTGGCAGACGCGCACAACTTGATGGTCGATGTTGTACCTTTTGTGGTGATCTTTGTGAGGTTGACTTTGGGATGGAAAGCGTAGTATTCACAAAGACACTAGAAGCGATATTCATCAGCAAAGCTAAATTTATTTACACTAAAATTAACGTTCAACACTTATTTCTACAGTAAACAAATAGATTATATTAAACTACACTCACTAACAGTATCTCTATACTCTAACTGTAACTATATTCTATCTTCCCTAGCTCTACTATGCACTTCACTACAGTCTCCTTTCCCCTACTCCACTCTCAGAAGCCTAGGAGTCAGTACCTTTTATAGTACTGTCCCTAGCTCCACCTAGTGGCTAATTGCAACATTACATTAACTCTTCACATGCTGTACATTTCTGTAATGTCACCCCTTTCCCCTCCTTGATTATTTTGCTTCTCGAGTGCCAGTCGCAAACATTGTGGAGTTTGCACATTCTCCCCGTGTTTGCGCGGGTTTCGCCCCCACAACCCAAAGATGTGCAGGCTAGGTGGATTAGCCACGCTAAATTGCCCCTTAATTGAAAAAAATGAATTGGGCACTCTAAACTTAATCGACAGAGGTGATGAAATGCTGATATCAAGTTGGCCTATTGAGATAAGGCTTGTTGGTGGGATGATGGAGGGGGGTCGAAGATGTTGGGGCGAGTTTGAAAAGTGATACGCACCATTTTTTCAATTTGATGTTGACCATACAGTTAGTCAGTGAGATTCCTCAACATGGGATGAGTGTCTTTTTTGGTGGTTGGAGTCAAGTTCAGCACATCTTGTCGATTAAGGGGATTGATAATTGAGGCAAATGAAGTCTCGATTGTGTTCTCTCTATGGTGAAGTCCGCATTGTAGTAAGTTTGTTCCTGACTCATGGGATTCTTAACATTGAGATCCCAGCAAGGTGTGGAGCTGTCATTAATTCTGTGCCATTTGCCGCTGCAGTCAGGGGTACGGTGAGCAGTGGATGCTTCAAAGGGGAACAGCTGGTGGACACGAGCTAACCCATGACTCCAAGCATCAGCTTTGCTGGAGAATGGTCGTGGCTGATGAGGGCTTATGAGGTGTCTTTATGCTGCCAAGGCAATGGTCTCTGATTCTAAGACAATTTGACATGGTCAATCCACCAAGCCTGCATATCTTTGGACTGTGGGAGAAAACTGAGAATGTGAAAACTCGACACACAAAATCACCCAAGGTTGGAATTGTACCCGGGTCCCTAGCGCTGTGCGGCAGCAATGCTAGCCAGTGTACCACCATGCCACCCAGAGATCAGCACAAAGAAAGGCAATGCCGAAGGCACCTTCATATATACTGAGATATGGTTGCTCAGTAACTTCATTTGAAGCCTACTTGGGGCAATAAGCGATTTTCATTTCATTTAATTTCATATCTGCCTGCTTCTCCAATCCAAGCTGTGGTCATAAGGACTCTGGAGGAGTAACAGAGGTCCTGGTCAAATACAGAGGTCTTGGTCTGCATTGAGTGAATTTCTGTCCAGGTGCCTCTTAAATATTGTGCCAGGACATTCAATCCCATTAGGTGATGGCGGGTCAGGAGGGCAGCTATTGTCCCACTCCATGAGATTTGCCAAACTCCTCACTGATGCATAATTAGTAAGCTAATCAGTGGAAGATCATGCACGTCCAACCAGCCTGCTGCCCAGTAGGAGTCACACTAATATTCCCACCTGTCACTTGACTTGGTCTCCAAAATTGAAAATTCCAAATTCCAACCATAGTCATTAAATTCTCCTTCCTTTTTAGGGAAGTAATCCTGACCTGGCTTGCATGTGACTCCAGACCCACAGAAATGTGGTTGACTCTTAAATGTCTGCTCAAGGGCAACTGGGGATGGGCAATAAATGCTGGTCTAGGTCAGTGATGCCCACATTACATAAGATCATTATTTTTTGTTAAATGTTTTTATCATTGAGTTTATTTGTGAAGATCTATATTGGATTGTTAATTCAGCATTTGTTACTAATTCTGTTCCTTTACCATTTCCGAGTAGTCTGTAAATTGTGCTCATTAATGAAATGATGTATGCAAAATAGAAGTAAAGGCTTGTGTGAGAGGAGTTTCATAGCTTTTGATGAGAGTGTTCCTCACTCCCCTGACTGACCAGACAACACTTGAAGTTCTTATTTAAGATCATTATTCAAGCTATTGTAGGGGAATCCGTTTCCATCACATGACCCGCAAGATCACCGAATAAAGGAATACGCAATGGTAATTATACCCAATTTCGATTGGTGTATATAATTATTTGTAACTGTGGCTAAAGGTATAATTTCTGTTGCATTCCTTTGTTCGGGGAACTTATGGACCACGTGGAGGGAAATGGGTTCCCTTGCTCTTGCTTGAATAAAGATCTGAAATGAGAATTTCAAGTGTTGCCTGGTCAGTCAGGGGAGTGAGCACACTATAGTTGAATAGCCCCTAACTCATGTCGACAAGGATGGGATGCAAAAAGGGCAATGTAATTTTGCAAGTTATTTTTTAAAATTATGTAATCTAAGATCAAGAACAAGCAATAGAAATATATTTATGTTTGAATTCTGTTTTAAAGATAAGGGAATATTTTATTGGACTACAAGATTTCTCCAGCGCTTATCATGGAACCATAGCATCACCACAGTGCAGAAGAGGACCATTCGGCCCATTGAGTCTGCACCGATCTTCTGAAAAAACACCCTACCGAGGCCCAAACCCCACACTATCATAGCCAATCCACCTAACCTGCACATCATTGGACAGTGGGAGGAAACCAGAGCGCCTGGAGGAAACCCATGCAGGCATGGGGAGAAAATGCAAACTCCACATGGTCATCCGAAGTCCGAATCGAATCTGGATCCCTGGCGTTGAGAGGCCACAGTGCTAACCACTGTGCCACCATGCCAACCCATAATTGGGATAGGAAAGTCACTAGTGGGATACATCAAACTGGATAGGATTAAGTAATTAAGGGTAGAAGATCGAGACAGGAAATCTAAACAGCAAATGCAGATTAAGCTACTGGGTGCATTTCACTGGAACACTTCAATCTGGCATTAATGTAGATTCAAGCAAAAGGAAAGCGTAGATGAAGCAAATACATTTATAGTTTTCTCTTGGTGATTATGTTGTTGTCTGTCTTTTTGTCTTCTAATTTAAAGTAAAATTTGATACTCTGGTAACCAACTGAAGCACTTAAGTCATATGTGGAGGGATAAGCAATAACTTGAGATCTTTTGATAAGGTCACAAGGAATTTAAGAATGTGTGGCATGATACTTGGGGCACTGTCGAAGTGTGCAGATGAGTTACATGTGAAGTAACTAATATGCAGGAAACCAGTTTAAAATGGGCCCATTCAAGAGTTTCAACATATTTGCAATAATGCATTAGAGAACAGGTCGTAAGCATGCACACTACCTGATAAGTAACATGGCATGAAACGGTTAATGGGGCCAGTGGAGTGAAACAACATCATTAAATGATCAAGCACCGGGGTGTCGCAGTGGTTTGCACTACTGCCTCACAGAGCTGAGGACCCGGGTTTGATCCAAGCCCCGGATCACTGTCCATGTGGAGTTTGCACATTCTCCCTGTATCTGCATGGTTTCCACCCCGACAACCCAGGTTGGGTGGATTGGCTGTGCTAAATTGCCCCATAATTGAAAAATAATAATTGGGTACTCTTTTTCTTTAAAAAAAAAAAAATTTTTTTAAATGATCAAGCACGAGCACGTACTCGATAGAGAAACAATTTTGAAAACAACTGTGATAAAGTTAAACACACCAATACCTGTCAAAATTAGCCAAATTAAAGTGAAATGGTAAATAGTTTAGATTGGAGTAATTAAGGGCCTGTTGGCAAATAAACCTGGTGAGAACTATTCACAAGGTGGATACAGATCAATGGAGAGTCACAGAATATTTTCAATCCATGCATGTTATTTTTAATGACACTGAGTGAGGTAATCTTCAGGTAAGGAGTGTCAATCTAAGTTAACATTATTCAGAGATCACATTCAAGATACAATAGATTATGGAATTTAACAAAACAATTGTGAGAGGAAACTGAAATAAAAAATAAAATGGATTTTTTGTTGCACAGATCAATCAAGGGTAACAATCTTTTGATTTTGTGAGCTTAGAATTAAGTTCTAGAATTTATTTTTGTAACTCTTCAGTTCTTTAGTTGAATGTACTATTATATTTAGCAGACCAATCACTTTCAAACATTGATATGTATTTTGTACAGACTTTGTGTAATTTAAAACTAAAGTAACTCATTCCAAGCAACCAGCAAGGAATAATTGTAATTCTCAGATAATCTGTCCAATGAAATGAAATTTTTGAGACAATGGCCTCAAACTACTAATCATGGAGGCATGACAGCATATTTCCCCCATGCTGAACAAATGGGCAAGGGAGATTTTGAAACATTCTGTTACCTTAGCAATAAGTCACAGAAATAAATGTTAATGGGTGGGATGACCCCACAAGTAATAACTTGAGGACCAGTCAATGGGTTATGGGATCCTGAGGTTATTTGAATCGGTTTACTTGGTTTTGCGCAAAATAGGAGACCATGTGAAATTGTATCAATAGATGGCCATTAACCTATTGTGACCTCCTTTGGGTCTATCACGATGTCTTGAGAACATAATGTTGACAAAGAACACCCAAGCTGAGTTATTGAACAAAGCTGATTTATTTACACGACTAAATTAGAGATTCTAACCAGTCAACAAGGAATAAGTTATTAAATAGAACAATACGATATCTCTTACCAGAACTCTATGCTACGCAACTAACCTATCTAAGGCCGAACCACCTTCTCTCAGAATCCCAAGAGTCGCAAGCTATTTATACGACTGCTCCTTATCGCCATCTAGTGGTGAGAAGTATTCACATATTATTGTTACCCCTTTGTATTCCTTACAATACACATGTTGTTACACCCTCGAGAAACCAATTAAACCAATCACAGATTCATCATGCACCTTTTAAGCCAATTAAGAATAAGTCTTGCCTCATTTAGGCCAATTTGAATACATAAGAATCCCTGCAGTGCAGAAAGAGGCCATTTGGCCCATCAAGTCTGCACTGACTTTCCGAAAGAGTATTCCATCCAGACCCACTCCCCCATCCTATCACAGTAACCCTGAGTATTGATCATAACCAATCCACCTAAACCTGCACATTTTTGGACTGTGGGAGGAAACAGGAGCTGGACTGTGGGAGGAAACAGGAGCACCTTGAGGAAACCCACGTGAACACTGGGAGAACACGCAAACTCCGCACAGGCACCAAAGTTTCGAATTGTACCTGGGTCACTGGCACTGAGGCAGCAGTGCTAACCACTTTGCAACCGTGCCACCCAATAACCTTATTGATTATACTGCATTGTAGCTGGCAATTCGTTAATAAGCAGCACCTTTCACTGACCAAGTTATGCATTGAGTATGGAATTCAAGTCTATGTGTAGTGTCTACTGTTCAAAAAAGAAAGATGTTGGGGAGAGGAGCTGTTGACTACTAATTTGGTCCATTTGGGTAACGCCAAGAGCCAAAAAGGGGGGGGGGGGGGGCGAAGAGGTTACAAATCATTGACTATTCTCTTTTTAAAATAAATTTAGTGTACCCAATTCATTTTTTTTCCAATTAAGGGGCAATTTAGCGTGTTCAATCCACCTACCTTGCATATCTTTAGGTTGTGGGGACGAAACCCAGGTAAACATGGGGAGAAGGTGCAAACTCCACACGGACAGTGACCCAGAGCCAGTATCGAACCTGGGACCTCGGCGCTGTGAGGCAACAGGGCTAACCCACTGCACCACCGTCCTGTCCTTAAATCATTGACTATTGTTTCCTTCCTGGGAAATTGCTTGGGCTGTAGAGTACAGCTGCATAAACACAGGACAAGGGAATTTTGATAGACCACAAAAGGGCTATAACTAGATATATCACTGCTCTCCAGATAACTGCCCAGGACTGTCAATAAGTTTTGATAGAACCTACAAGTCACTGTTCAGTGTGCTGGATGGTCAAGGAACATGGATATGTGTTTATTGATAATATAGCTATGTGTATGTGCCTTGTTGATTGAATATTGTAATTAGACAAGCAAGGAGTTGCTGTAGTTGGTTAAATGCTACTGTGGGAAGCAAATGAAGTAAACAAAGCTTTTCGTTGTGATTAGATTACAAATAAGTGTACAATTTCAATTGGTGTGTATATATAAATTACTTGTAGTTGCGTCTAATAGTATAATTACTTTGCTCAGGGAACTTGTAGACCACATGGTGGGAAACAGATTCCCCTGCTATAGCTTGAATAAAGATCTTAAACAAGAACTCTGTCACCTGGTCAGTCAGGGGAATGAGGGATGCTATAGTTGAATAGCTGTGACACTCCCCTAAAAGCTTCTAACTCCAACAATGCTTAATAACATGGTTAGTGATGGGATGAGTGTTAAAGTCATTTGGGAAGTTGAATTGAACCTAAATTTGATCATACGATCAGACTTTCTCTGTTCAATCCAGAATGTTTTTGTTAATTTCAGCCATGAGACCATATTTTTGTATCGGCAATGAGGCATGTTTTTGTGTTGAACAGCCACACTTCTTTTGCTTTTGAGGAAATCTAATTTTTCTCCAAATTTTCGACCCTTTTTCATTTTTCGTCTGGCCTTTTTGTGAGTTCGTATTGACCAAATGACCGAGTATGCAGCAAGATAGTGTTCCTTATTTTAAAAGGGAGACAAAAATTGTATTTCTTCCTGCACATCATTTGCATCTGGTGGTTCGGGGATTGGAAGCTCATTTAAAAGCAGACCAGGTTTGAATGCTCATGAAGAAAATGGAAATCCTGCTAAAGAGTCAGGAACATTCTGAAAGGTAAGGGTAAAATGTTTTCACACCTTCACATGTCACTATCAGTTTCTGTATTATAATGTAAATAGCTTTTTAACACACCAATTCATTCTAAGGATCTGTTCTATATTGTTCTGCTCTCTGCCTGATGACAGCTTCCAGCCATCTGAGACCCAGATGGACTGCTGTGCTCTCCATATAGGAGAGCAATAATCCAAATTTATACTGAAAATGTTGTTAGCACAAAAGCAATAGCACATTTTCTTTTTTACTGCCTTATTTTTATGCGACAATGTATTGCATAATGAACAAAAAAATTAACTGTTATTTCCATAGTTAAAAAAAGAATATTTTTCAATATATAATTTGCTCACCAGCACTGGAAGTAATTGATGCCCCTGAAAAATGACATCTCATTGTGCAATCTATTATTTTCATGGATTTGTCTTTTCTAATTCAAAGAAAGATATTTGAATGTTGGATCTCGTATGGCATCAGGGTTAAGAGCTCCATTTGAACTACTTTTTTCTTGTAAGCTATTACCCTATGTTCAGACAGTCAACTTTTAGTTAATCAGTTCCTGATTCAGATCAGATTCAGTTTGTTTGATAAATTATGTGATCAAGTTTATCACTCCGGGACAGAAAGCTGCAGTGGAGTGCAACACCCTCGATTCTTTTCGTGTTGGCACGTATTGCATTCCTTATTATTCAATCCAGATTGGAATTGTCCTTTAGATTCCTTTCACATTGAAACTATATGCTGAAGGCAATGCCTCATCACAAGTAGATTACATTTATTTTGTCCAGTGGATATTGGGTTGAAGCAGAGCTTAACCTTTTCACTGAGCTCTGCATGTGTAAACCATATATAAATAAAACCAGCACTGCAGTTATTAGACTTAATATTCTTTACACTAGACTTAATATTCCCAAATATGGAAAGGTTGCCAGTGCTTCTGTTTCTTTCTTGTTTGCTTCTTTTTTTCCAGAGGGTGTCAATTAATCAAATAAATGTTATTAAACTATTGCCCGGAGCCCACTTTTTAGCGTTGTAAACCAACAATCTTGAATGATGTCTGAAAAGCAGAAATTTACTGACCAATCTAATAGGAGCAGAAATCTTAACAATCAAAATGTAAATATAAAAGTCTGCTGTATTTATGATTCAGTGCACATTGTGATAGCATGGGACAGCTTCAGATATTAGTAAAGGCATGTTATAACAGACTGTACCCTGTGTGTTCTGTTAGTCATCTCTCTCATGTGTTACCTGAGTGAGTGAACAATTGCTAGATGACAGAAGAATTAATGTGAAATGGAAGCACAGCAAATTTTTTTGACTTTCACCTGTATGCTGAGTACTTACACACAATCAACTGCATTTCCCTGATTCAATATAAAAATAATGCTGGCCGCACTGTGCTCAGGATAGCCCTGAGACGTACTCCCAAGCAGGTGTTTCATTTTGCTCATGTCAATTTAAGCAAGACCTATTGTTTCACTGATTAAATTTGCTCCTGATTAACATCCTGTTCAGACTGTTGGTGTGTGGATGTGTAGTGAGTTCAGTTAAACTAATTACAGTGGTGGAGACACAAGTCATTTCAAAAAGGGAAAACAAAATGTTTTCATGAAGAGCAGTTTGCAACTTGGGCACATTAGAATGCAAGTCGGCTGAACCTTTTCAGCTTATATTTGCCATCATCTTAATTGGTGGCAGGATGCTGAAATCCCTGGCGCTCCTGAGCTGCAGAAGAACCAACAAAACTCTGCTGAGCCTTCCAACAAATGACACAAAGCACAAGTACAGCTTGAAGGAAATTTGTTTGTGTTAATAATGATTACAGTATTGATAGTTTGAAGGAATGCCGCTGCTTGATGAAGTGCCTTCTAAATGGAGAAAACACCAATGGCAAGATTAGTGATGTAATAACTGTATCTGTCACAAAACACTGAAAATGTTCTGTGAAAGCTGCAGAAGTAAAATCATAAAACTTCAATAGCTCCGGGTGTAGCACATGTAATTGTTGCTGCAAACTATTTAACCAACAGCTGACGTGTTGGCATTCTGACAGTTTCTGAAGAATGATGTTCCTGCATTTGACAAGAACAGAATCAACTCGAGAACTATTCAGGCAATGCCACCCTTCAACTATGGTAATACAGTATCATTTTATTTTGGCTAAATGAGTATTAACCTTGGAACACACTCTGCACGGAGAAAGTAAAATCATAGAACCATTATGCCGCAGAAGGAGATCATTCTGCTCATTGCTTGAAAGAAAAATATTTCAATGTGGCATTATGTAAACAAACTTGTATTAGTTTGCTGCATTTAAAAGTGACCTAATAGTTACATTGTGCAGTCGTCTAGATAATTCATATTAATATCTAAGGCTTGTTTTTCATTTGATGTAAAATGTGAGTGACAATTAACCTTATTCACAATGCTTTTATACAGGGCTCTTATTGAGTTTAATAATTGAAAAGTTTTGTTAATCAATTAATTTTGCACGTCCTCTTCAAATTGATAAAGAATGTGAAAACTGCTGCATCACTTTGGACAATGGCTTTAAAATTAAACACTCTATAAATGCAATTGGCGGGGCGGCCCGTACCGGCGGCAAGAGCGGCGCAAACCAGTCCGGCGCTGGGCCTCCCGGAAGTTGCGGAATCCTCCGCACTTCCGGGGGCTAGGCTGGCGCTGGAGGTGTTGGTGCTGCGCCCAATTGGCACGATTCGTCGCATGCGCAGAGCTGCCGGCGTGTTCTGGTGCATGCGCATAACTGCCGGCAT
Source organism: Scyliorhinus torazame (assembly GCF_047496885.1). Classification (NCBI taxonomy): domain Eukaryota; kingdom Metazoa; phylum Chordata; class Chondrichthyes; order Carcharhiniformes; family Scyliorhinidae; genus Scyliorhinus; species Scyliorhinus torazame. The sequence goes on along the minus strand of NC_092714.1, from coordinate 90,628,907 downwards.
GTTTCCTGCGCAAGCGCAGGGGATTTCTTCTCCGCGCCGGCCATGGCCGAGCCATACAGAGGTCGGCGCGGAGGGAAAGAGTGCCCCCACGGCACAGGCCTGCCCGTAGATCGGTGGGCACTGATCGTGGGCCAGGCCACCGTGGGGGTCCCCCCAGGGCCGGATCCCCCCACCGCCCCCCCCCCCCCGCCCCGAGGACCCCGCTAACCACCCTCCAAGCCGGGTCCCACCGGGATGGACCATGTCCATTTCACGCCGGCGGGACTGTCCGAAAACGGGTGGCCTCTCGGGCCATCAGGGCCCAGAGAATTACTGGGGGGCGCTGCCAAAGGCCCCTGACCGGTGCGGCGCGATCCCCGCCCCAGCACGAAAACCAGCGTCGGAGAATTTGACAGTTGGCGTCGGAGAGGCGGGATTCACGCTGCCCCCCCCCCGCCCCCAGTGATTCTCCGACCCAGTGGGGGGGTCGGTGAATCCCGCCCAGGGTGCCCGGATCTTGAAGCACCCTCCCTCCTGCTTGCTTAATATTACAGGCTGTTTCCCTCCAAACTGGAAAGCATCTCGTGACTCTCCAGCTTTGAGAGCCTAAGGGCAGTGTGCCTGTCTTGTGGACATTAATTGACCACGCCGATAGAAAAATCACAGGTGAGTGACTTTCCCCCAGTGCAGTGGGTGGATTTGACACATGCAAACAGACTTGGGGCTGGATTCTCCTGCCCCACCCACTGCAAGAATACCCCGGGTGAGCCACGTGGAGAACTCCATTGACCACGGGCGGGATTCTCCGGTCGCTGGGTGAATGTGGCCAGAGAATCCAGCCCTTGATCCCTTTTTATATCTCTCGCCTCGGGAAGGAAAGTCCAGCCAAGCTCTAATTTAACTGAAAAAGTGACTGTGTTATGCTAACTGCAGGTATGGGGGTGGTGATGGGAATGGAGTCCAATGTTGAGGTATTGTAATGTTGATGGCAGCTTATTTATGATTACTGCCTGACAAAGCAGAGGATTGTTGACTTGGTTAAATTCCAACCAGCATCAGAGACAGCTTGGTTCAGTAAGTGTTTGCAGATTGAGTAGAATAGATGACTGCATCAGGTGCTGTACATACTGCGGCTTACTCCTCTCTAATCTGGGGGATTTCATATTAGTGGCTCAGTGATCCTAATCCGGTTTCCAAAATAAATCTAAGTCTTAAAGCTAAAGTGACTGGTGATAAAGTTGCATCACTCTTGATGCTGTCTAATTTCTTTCTATCTCCTCTCTTGAAGATGTGGCTGTCTCAAGCGTCTGGACAATGAGATCAGCAGAGTATTTGACTATGGGGGAAAAGGATGGTGATTACGAATGGGAAACCTTTATCCATCTCCGAATGAAGTTGATTATATATAATGTAACAGCAAAATACTCCAGAAGCTGGCAATCTGAAATAAGTTGATTATATGTTGCCTTTACCGAATAAGTGAGTTATAGGGATAAATTTCCAATTCTTGCTACTGAAATAGTCATGTCCTTTGTTAGAACCCATCTGATTTTCATTCCATTACAGAACAAAAATCAAATGGGTGAGAAAGAATGTGTGATCCGTCTCTGCAGATTACCATTCTGGAAATGAAGATGGAAAACCACTCTATTGTGCAAATTACACCATTCTCAGTTTGTTGAACCGATAAATATTTGAAAGCCAAATGCTCCTTTGATGTAAGTTGTGAAGTAAAGGAATAAAGAAATTGAGACATTCCATTACAGGAAGAGTAAATTACAAAGGTGCTGCTTATAACATATTCATCATGAAGATGCTATTAGTTGTATCAAAGACGACATTTATTTCTTCAGAGTTCTCTTGGATGGGGCGGGGGGTGGGGGGGGGGGGGGGGGTGCGCTGAGTGCCTGTTAGAATTTTGGTTGAGGAATTCATAAAAAGAAAGTATTTGCACAGAGAGCAGATGGTGAAAAGAGGACCTGGAGATAGCAACCGCCACCTAGAAGAGCTACCCAAACCTGGCAGTCTGTGGCTCCAGAGCAAAGAGACTGCATTATGAGAGAAATCAAACTGCCACACCTCACAGGATAGCTGATAAGTGATTGGTTGGTGAATATTTTGTTCATTTTTCTTCAAAACACATGTACTTTATAAAGACTGTATGTTTTTATTAGTTGTGGTAAGGTTTACGAGCAGTCAGAAAAGGTATTGGGCGACAAATTGTTTATTCATTCAAAATTAATTGAGAAAAATTAACTAACCTGGGCAAGTGATGAGTTGCTACTGCAGAATGTGGGAGTTCCTGGACACCAGGATCATCCAGGCAAAACCAGTGTGCGGCTAGAGCTTTGGCTCAGTCATTGAGCTGGAGGCTGATCTGCAGACCCTCTGATGCATCAGAGAGGGAAAAGGTTACTTTGTAGAAGGAGGCAGTCAAAATCCTGAAGACTGGGTCTTTGCACTTGGTCAGGAGCAGCAGGGTGTGATTGCGAGTGAGGCAATATGGAGACCAGGAGGGTAAAAGTGAAAGAGCCTCAGACTCTGCAATTGTCCAACAGGTTCAAGGTTTTTGCAACCTGTATGGATGAAAGTGCTGGATGAGCAAATGGGTAGCTCTTCTAGGTGGCGGTTGCTATCTCCAGGTCCTCTTTTCACCATCTGCTCTCTGTTCAAATACTTTCTTTTTATGAATTCCTCAACCAAAATTCTAACAGGCACTCAGCACCATGGTACAGGAATCTATTCAAGCAGGGGAGTGGGAACTGTTGCTAACTTTTGGTTGGTTCAATTGGCTCTGTTTTATAACCTTTGCTCTCGAGTCGCCAGGTATCTTTATGATACCGGCATAAGGTTCAAGTTCAAGTAATGATCAATAACTCAATACACCAATTAGTAAGATTCAAATCAAAGCACATTTATTATACACAGTAATCGCTACTCATGCATACATTCTACTTCTAAGCTACTTCTACAACTAACAGGCCTATACTTAGCTTCGGACTGGCCCACCAGGTCAGGGAAACAAATGGCCTTTCGTTCGGGTTCTGAGTCTGCGGGATTCGAAGTTGGTATGGATTGGTAGCTAGGAGCACCTATCTTGTAGCGAGCATTGACTTAAGACTTACTGGATCTTGGCGGCAGCTGCACCGGTCACTGTCAAGGGTTGGTTCGCGTTGCTGAGTGACCCAGTCAAGAAGAACGATTTGAACTTGGGGCTTAACTTTATAGTCCCCAGGGGCTTCCCGCCTTTCGGGGCGGACCCTGTACCTGGTTCCAAGTGATTGGACTTCATTCCAATCGCTTGGTTCGATTTCTCCAATGCTGGCGCGGTTCCCTGATCGATGGGCGGTCTTGAGGTGTCCGTTAACCTCTTTTGTGTTGGCTCCTGCTGGTGCCGGGGAGTCTGACTTGGCTTTGTTTATCCCAAATGTTTTGATTGTACCTGGGGTTCGCTCATTAGTATGTAGATGGCTGCTACATTATTATGCAGATGGCTGCTTGTATCGATGCTGTCTGGGCTTTGCAGAGTTTAATACACAGTAACTTGCACCTGCTAGTTTCTGCCTGTGTTGGCTGAATTTCCCTGCAGCCTTTGCTGTTCTCCATTTTACGTCAGGAGTTGGCCAACCCCGGTGGCTACAGAACCAATAGGAATGTAGTGGTGGTAGAAGACAAATGGTCAGGAGGATAAGCACAGATTTTAAAAAAAATTTAGAGTACCCAATTCATTTTTTTTTTTCCAATTAAGGGGCAATTTAGCATAGCCAATCAACCTACCCTGTACATCTTTGGATTGTGGGTTGAAACCCTACGCAGACACGTGGAGAATGTGCAAACCCCACATGGGCAGTGACCCAGAGCGGGATCGAACCTGGGACCTCGGCGCCATGAGGCAGCAGTGCTACCTACTGCGCCACCGTGCTGCCCTATAAGCACAGTTCTTTGCAGCCAAGAGCTGAAATAGGTTGTGTTGCCTTCCTGATACCAAGGTTTCAAACATCTGCCCTGGAACTTGCAGTTGGAGGAGGATCCAGTCTAGTGGTCCACATGGGACCAACTGTAGTATAAGGATTTGGCACATTTGGGGCTGATGTGGGATTGAATACAGGACTGCACATACAATGATGTAAGAAAACACCTGACACACTCCCTCTGGTTCAGTCTAGTGTTGGCAGAGCTGTGTGCACAAGCAGCTTGGAGACAACTCTTAGCTTGAACCCTTTACTCTTTATATGTACATAGTTCTTGCAGTTAATACATATAGTTAACCTACTCAAAGGGACAAATATATCATTAAGACCTACATTAATAATGGTATCTAAAACCAAATAATATGGTGGCAGTGAATGGAAAAACCCCAAACAATAAAAAGACATGCAGAGAAAAACTAAAATCCTGAAGAATTGAAGAAAAATTTGAAGCAGCATTTTGACCTGAAGAAAAAGTTGAGATGCGGACATGCAGAGAAAAATTGCCACAAACAAGCTCCAAAGAAATGTTTTGAAGCTGAAGGCAGACATCACTGCAGCATAATACTCCCCAGAGAGCAGAGTAGGCAGATCTAGCAGCAGTTGAGCTAAAACATTTAACTTCCAGGATAAAAGCAAGTCTTGAGAAACTTTTAAATAGTTCAACGGTCAGAAATTACCATTTAAAATCTCCCTCAAAAAAACTAGGTTCCCAAGCCGGCATTTGAATACTATGAAAAGGAGAAAGAAAATGTATTTAGAACTACGATAAAGGAATCAGCATTGCCCTGAAATGCACAGGTTTGAAGTGAGTCAATCCAAGAAACCATTGCTTAAAATGTTTTCAAAATTGAGCATGTGTGCCATTGCAGTGGGAGTCTGCCAAACCCAACAGGCAGGCTTTAGCTTCATTATATGGCAACGTCACCTTGAATTTCAGTAACGTTTTAAAGCTGAACTGAGACTTAAATTTTTTAATCATGAATCAGAAATTGATTCTTCCAGATAAATGTGCTCTCCTAAGGTCTCGATCAATCAGAAAATTGGGGACTTTGGAGAAAAGGATCCCTTCGATACTTAATTGCTTCTGGTTTGGTAGGAAAGACCGAAGCTGAACAAGTTAGCGCATTGCTTTATTTGAGAGGCCCAATAGTGGATGTCATTATTGCTGGACAAGGAATCAACAAATCATCTGCTAAATTTGAAGAAGTACTAAATCATTTGAATCTAAGAAGCAACAGAATCTTCAAAATGACAGTTCCCAACTCCACCCTTGATTCCCAAACTCCAGCAATTCTTGGTAATGGTGAATTAGCTGGAAAAACCTTTTGATTTGGCAGAGATCACAGCCGTTGAGGCATCTGCTTAAAAAAGACTAGGCTTGATGTTGGGACTTCCATCAAGAGTAAGCAATCACTCACACCTAAGCAATGCTGCTCCTCACTGACACGTTGGCCCACTATAACTCATCCCTGCCCATCACCACAGCAGAGGGTGCTTCGTCCACAGGCTTTGGAGCCTGTTCTATTCCAAGAACAACTGGATGAAAGTAACTGACTGGTTTACTACATTTGCAGAGGATTGTGGGACACAGATGAGATACGCTGGCATAGAAAAAGAACCCCTCACGTGTGGGCATATGAGAAGTTATTAGACTATATCATCGGCCTCCAGGTCAAAATCCAATAGACCATAAAATGAAATGAAATGAAAATTGCTTATTGTCACAAGTAGGCTTCAAATGAAGTTACTGTGAAAAGCCCCTAGTCGCCACAGGCGCCTGTTCAGGGAGGCTGGTACGGGAATTGAACCATGCTGCTGGCCTGCCTTGGTCTGTTTTAAAAGCCAGCTCTTTAGCCATGTGCTAAACCATCCCCTGACCATAAGCCATTAGTCTCATTACTGTATGACAATATATCACGGTAGAATTAAGCATTTAGTTTGAGAATGAGATACAGCTTGGTCAGAAACAGTTCTGAAACAAGCTCCCCCCCCCCAATATCCCTGATCGGCCCTACTCTCACTCTGCCCCCCCCCCCCCCCCCCGCCCCTCCCCCCCTCCCCCTGTTGTGAAACTTTAAGGGTAATTACAAAGAAATGAAGGCAGAGTTTGCTGGAGTGGCAGAAAAGGTGGTTGACCAGCAATGGCATTCATGAAAATAGTTTGACTCACAACATAAATATATCCCTGTGCGGAAGAAGGATTCGAGGAAGAGGATAAATCAACTATGGTTAGCCAAGGAAGTTAACATATAACAGTACAGCACAATACAGGCCCTTTGGCCCATGATGTTGTGCCAACCATTTGTCCTAATTTAAGATCAACCTAACCTACACCGCTTCAATTTACTGCTGCCCATGTGCCTATCCAAGAGTCGCTTAAATGTCCTTAATGACTCTGACCCCACCACCTCCGCTGGCAATGCATTCCATGCACCCACTACTCTCTGTGTAAAGAACCTACCTCTGACATCTCCCCTATACCTTCCTCCAATCACCTTAAAATTATGTCCCCTCGTGACTGCCATTTCCACCCTGGGGAAAAGTCTCTGGCTATCCATTCTATTCATGCCTCTCATCACCTTGTACACCTCTATCAAGCCACCTCTTTTCCTTCTTCACTCCAGTGAGAAAAGCCCTAGCTTCCTCAACCTTTCTTCATAAGACATGCCGTTTCTTCATAAGACATCCAGGCAGCATCCTGATCAATCTCCTCTGCACCCTCTCCAAAGCATCCACATCCTTCCTATAATGAGGTGACCAGAACTGGACACAATATTCCAAGTGTAATAACCAGGGTTTTATAAAGCTGCAGCAAACCTCAGGGCTCTTAAACTCAATCCCCCTGTTAATGAAAGCCAACATACCATACGCCCACTTAACAATCCTATCAACCTGGTTGGCAACTTTGAGGGATCTATGTAAATGGACCCCAAGATCCATCTGTTCCTCCATGCTTCCAAGTATCCTGCCTTTAACCCTGTATTCAGCATTCAAATTCGACATTCCAAAATGAATCACTTCACATTTATCTAGTTTGAACTCCATCTACCACTTCTCAGCCCAGCCTGTCAGTGCCCTGCTGTAACCTGCAACAGCCCTCGACACTATCTACAACTCCACCAACCTTTGTGTCATCGGCAAACTTACTAACCCACTCTTCCACTTCCTCATCTAAGTCATTTATAAAAACCTCAAAGAGCAGAGGTCCCAGAACCCTGCGGGACACCACTTGTCACTGACCTCCAGACGTAATACTTTCCATCCACTACCACTCGCTGTCTTCATTCGGCCAGCCAATTCTGTATCCAGACAGCCAAATTTCCCTGTACCTCATGCCCCTTATGAATGAGCCTACCATGGGGAACCCTTATCAAAAGCCTTACTAAAATCGATATACACCATATCCACTGCCCGACCTTCATCAATGTGTCTCGTCACATCCTCAAAGAATTCAATGAGGCATGACCTGCCCCTCACAAAGCCATGCTGACTATCTTTAATCAGAAATCCTGGGCTGGATTCTCCAACGCTGGGTCGGAGAATCGCCGGGGCGGGGGGCGCGATTCGCGCGATGCCACTCCAAGAATCCGGTTGGCGCGGTGCTGGTCAGGGGCCGTTCTACGCAGCCCCTCCCAGCGATTCTACATGCGTGATGGGCCGAGTGGCCGCCGAGATAGTCAGAGTCCCGCTGGTGCCGTTCACGTGTGGTCCTACCTGGCGGGACCTCAGCGTTCATCCTGCGGGAGAAGGCCTGGTGGGGGGGCAGGGGGGATCTGACCCCGGGGGGGGGCCTGGCTTGCAATCGGGTTCTATCGATCGGTGGGCGGGCTTCTCCTGGTGGGGGGCCTATGTTTCTCCGTGCCGGGCCCCTGCAGCTCTCCGCCATGTTTCATCGGGGCCGGCGCGGAGAAGGCAACTAGCACGCATGCATGAGTTCGCGCCAGCCGTAGCACACATGCGCGGACCCGCAGCGCCCATTCTGACGCCGGTATCGGCAGCTGGAGCTGCGTGAAGTGCACCAATGTCATGCTGGCCCCCTGTGCGTTGCAGGCTCGCTGCTCCTCGGGGCCTGTTGACGCCGTCGTAAAACACGACGGCATTTATGACAGCGTCAACACTTGGCCTCAGAATCAGAGAATCCCGCCCCCTATCTCTCCGAACCCTTTCCAGTATTTTTCTCATCACAGACCTAAGACTGACTGGTCTGTAATTCCCAGGGATTTCCCGATTCCCTTTCTTGAACAGGGGAACAACATTCGCCTCCCTCCAATCATCCGGCACTACTCCAGTGGAGAGTGAGGAAGCAAAGATCATCGCCAACGGCGCAGCAATCTCCTCCCTCACATCCCTTGGGTATATTCCGTCTGGCCCAGGGGACTTATCTATCCTCATGCTTTTTCAAAATTTCCAGCACATCCTCCTTCTTCATATCAACCTGTCCGAGCCTATTAACCTGGATCACGCAGTTCTCATAAGCAACAAGATCCTTCTTTCTAGTGAATGCTGAAGCAAAATATTCATTTAGGGCCTCCCCCTCCTCCTCATACTCTCGGCACAAGTTCCCCCCCACTATCCCTGATCGGCCCTACTCTCACTCTGATCATTCTCTTATTTATTATTAAGATGGTATTAAACTGAAAGAAAAAACCTACCGGGCTTAATTCTCCACTGGCAGGATTCTCTGCGCCGGCAGCGCACCAACGCCCGGGATTTCCTGACAGAGTGGGGCTGCCCACAATGGGACATCCCATTGGCTGGCTGGCGGAATGGAGAATCCACTGCCGGCAGGCCGCACCAGAAAACTGGTGCAGCGGGAGAGTTCTGCCCACCATGTGGCAAAGGTTAATAGCAAACCAGGGGATTAACAGTTTTAAAAACCAACAAAAGATGACCAAAAATAGAATGGAGAGATAAACTAATGAGGGTAAACTAGCAAGAAATATTAAACCAAGAACATATAAAAAGGAAGTGAGGCTAACTTGAATGTAAAGTTGCTGGCTTGAGTCGGAATGTTGACAACGGACTACAATTTAAAGTGTTCACTCTAAGATCTTCAGCAGCTCTTGCATGCCATGCTTGTAGCCACGCTGATGAGAGCTCCTGCGCTACTGACACATCACCTCTGAGGTGCAGGTCATGGCAAGATAGCCACGTTCTACAGTGACCAGAAATCTATGTCCAATTGCTGTAAAGATTCATTTAGCTCACTCATATCAGGGAAGAATATCTGCCTTTTGTGACCTGGTTTGGTTACAAGTGACTCCAGACCCAAAGCAATATGATTGATGTTTAATTCCCTGGAAAACCACTCGGTTGTCAAAGACAATTGATACTTAGCAGAAAATGCTGGCCTTGCCAGTGATGCCCATATCCCATAAAAGAATTAAGAAAAGAATAGGCTAATGTATCCTCCAGTGAATGTGTGATTGTTCAGATCCATGAAGTTCTGGTGCAAACAGCCTGTAGTCCATTGAGGACTATTTAACTACCATGGCAGGTTTGAAAATGACACTTTCTACCATTTCCATTAACTTGAACTCGTCCAAAACTCTGCTGCCATATTCTAACTTGCACCAAGTTTGGGAGCCCTTCACCCCTGTGCTTGCTGATTTAGCTGGTTTAGCTCAGTGGGCTACACAACTGGTTTGTGATACAGAACAAGGCCAGCAGCGTGGGTTCAATCCCCGTACCAGCTTACCCGAACAGGCGCCTGAATGTGGCAGCTAGAAGCTTTTCACTGTAACTTCATACTCATGACAATAAAAGATTATTATTATCTACTCCTGATCTGTTCTTGATTCTAAAATTCTTTTCCTTGCATTAAAATCCCTCCATTACCTGACCTCTCTTCATTTCAGCAACCTCATAACGCTCTGCACTTCTCCAATTTGTCTGGCCTCTTGCATATGCTTTACATTCAAATTTCCACCATTCGTGGCCATGCCTTCAGCTACCTAGGCCTTAAGCTTTGGAATCCTTTCCCAAGAATTTCTTTTAAGCCACTCCTTAAAACCTACCCTTTTGACCAAGTATTTCGTGGTATTGATCTCTTTAGGTAGCTTGGTATCAAAATTTTGATCGATTTGCGGGTGATACTAAGATTGCAGGAGTTGCGGATAGTGATGAAGATTGTCAGAGACAACAGGATATAGAAAGGCTGCAAAATTGGACAGGGAAATGCAGATGGAATTTGACCCAGACAAATGCGAAGTGATGCATTTTGGTAGATCCAACTCAGGCGGGAGCTATAAAATAAATGGCAGAACCATCAGGAACATAGAGACAGAGAAATCTGGGCGAGCAGATCCACAGATTCTTAAAAGGGGCAGCACAGGTGGAAAGGGAAGGAAAGAAAGCATCGGATGGAGTATCGAGTAAAAAAGCTCTCAAATTATGTTACAGTTATATAGAACGTTGGTTAGGCTACATTTGTAATACTGTGTCTGATTCTGGTTACCGCACTACCAGAAAGATGTGGAGGCTTTGATGAGAGTACAGTAAAGGTTTACCATGATGTTGCCTGGTATGGAGGGTATTAGCTATGAGGAGAGATTGAATAAACTGGGATTGTTCTACCTAGAGAGACGGAGGCTGAGGGACGACCTGATAGAAGTTTATAAAATTATTAGGGGTATAGATGGGTGAACAGTTGGAGGCTTTTTCCCAGGGCAGAAATGACCATTACAAGGGGGCACAAGTTCAAGGTGAGGGGGGATAGGTTCAGTGGAGATGCATGGGAGAAGTTTTTTACACGGTGGTGGTGGCCTGGAATGCACTGCCAAGTGAGGTCGTTGAGGCACATATGTTAAACAATAAGACCTAGAAGCAGAGTTAGGCCACTCAGCCCATCGAGTCTGCTCCACCATTCAATCATGGCTGATATTTTTCTCATCCCCATTCTCCTGCCTTCTCCACATAACCCCGATCCCCTTATTAATCGACAACTATTTCTGTTTTAAAGACACTCAGTGATTTGGTTTCCACAGCCTTCTGCGGCAAAGAGTTCCACAGATTCACCACCCTCCGGCTGAAGAAATTCCTCCTCATCTCTGTTTTAAAGGATTGTCCCTTTAGACTGAGATCATGTCCTCTGGTTCTAGTTTTTACTACAAGTGGAAACATCCTCTCCACACCAACTCTCGCAGTACCCTGTAAGTTTCAATAAGATCCCCCCTCATCCTTCTAAACTCCAACGAGTACAGACCCAGAGTCCTCAACCGTTCCTCATACAACAAGCTCTTCATTCCAGGGAGAATTCTTGTGAACTTCCTCTGGACCATTTCCAAGGCCAGCACATCCTTCCTTAGATACAGGGCATAAAACTGCTCACAATACTCCAAATGGGGTCTGACCAGAGCCTTATATAGCCTCAGAAGTACATCCCTGGTCTTGCATTCTAGCCCTCTCGACATAAGTGCTAACATTGCATTTGCCTTCGAACTGCCGACTGAACCTGCACGTTGACCTTAAGATAATCGTGAACAAGGACTCCCAAATCCCTTTGTGCTTCTGATTTCCTAAGCATTTCCCCATTTAGAAAATAGTCTGTGCCCCCATTTCTCCTTCCCACGTGCATAGCCTCACATTTTTCCACTTTGCATTCCTCTGTCACTTCTTTGCCCACTCTCCTACCCTGTCCAAGTTCTTCTGCAGCCCACCTGCTTCCTCAATACTAGCTATCCCTCTTCAGATCTTTGTATCATCTGGAAACTTAGCAATAGTGCCTTCAGTTCCTACTTCCGGATCATTAATGTATATTGTGAGAAGTTGTGGTCCCAGCACCGACCCCTGAGGTACACCACTAGTCACCAGCTACCAACCTTTAAGACTTATCTGGATAGACTGGGCATAGAAGGCGGTTGGTCTAGATAGGACACGTGATGGGCGCAGGCTTGGAGGGCCGAAGGGCCTGTTCCTGTTCTGACACCTTTTGCTCAAATTGGGATGTATTACTGAGGTGTAAACTGATGTTCTAGTACTGTTGCTTCATTGCCGCGTACATCCTAAATCAGATCAGCCAGATTGCTTGACTTCATTGCAAATTTTTGCGAGCATTGCTATAATGTCAGTTTTATACAGAGAAACATATATCAAAAATTGAAGCTGAAGGAGGCCATTAAACCCTTCGAGCCTGCTTCGGCATTCATTATGATCATGCACCCGCCCCCACTAGTAGAGCATTCTTGTATCTTGAGTTAGAAGGCTGTGGAAGTTTTAAGACACTCCACGATATCGAGAGAGTGCTGCCCTGTCCAAGGTTTGGCCAGGTAAACTGAAGCCCATCTGCTCTTTTGTGGACTTCAGGGGCGTCATTCTCCGACCCCCCAGCGGGTCGGAGAATGGCCGTTGGCCGCCGTGAATCCCGCCCCCGCCGGTTGCCGAAGTCTCCGAAGGGAGAAAAGTCGGCGGGGCGTTAATGTCGCCGCTGCCGTCGGAGAATGGCACGGGTCTGCGCAAGGCAGCCGATTTTCGGCCTGCCGATATTCTCCCTTCCGGATGGGCCGAAGTCCCGTCGACGTGATGACCGTTCACGTCGAGGTAAATTAAACCTCCTTTTCATCGGCGTGACCCTGTGCTCCAGGTTCACGCCGACCAACGTGGAGGTGAGTGACGGCCTGGGGGGTTGGCTCTGGGCAGGCGATGGCGTGGCCGCAGTGTGAATGTGTGAGGAGAGGTGTGTCTCGAGTTGTGTGTGTGTGTGTGCGGCGGGGGGCGGGGGGGGGGGGGGGGGTGGTTAGTGGTTAGAGTGGGCTGGGCTCCGGGGGAGTGCCGGGAGGGGGGTCCGTGCCGGGGAGGGGGATGGGGGGTCCGTGCCGGGGAGGAGGTTGGGGGGGAGGGGGTCCGTGCCGGGGAGGGGGATGGGGGTGTCCGTGCCGGGGAGGAGGTTGGGGGGGTCCGTGCCGGGGAGGGGGATGCGGGGTCCATGCCGGGGAGGAGGTTGGGATGGGGGGTCCATGCCGGGGAGGAGGTTGGGATGGGGGGTCCGTGCCGGGGAGGAGGTTGGGGGGGGGTCCGTGCCGGGGAGGGGGATGGGGGGTCCGTGCCGGGGAGGAGGTTGGGGTCCGTGCCGGGGAGGAGGTTGGGGGGGGGGGTCCGTGCCGGGGAGGGGGATGGGGGGTCCGTGCCGGGGAGGAGGTTGGGGGGGGGGTCCGTGCCCTGGAGGGGGATGGGGGGTCCATGCCGGGGAGGAGGTTGGGGGGGGGGGTCCGTGCCGTGGAGGGGGATGGGGGGTCCGTGCCGGGGTGGAGGTTGGGGGGTGTCCGTGCCAGGGAGGGGATGGGGGGTCCGTGCCGGGGTGGAGGTTGGGGGGGGGGTCCGTGCCGGGGAGGGGGATGGGGGGGGTCCGTGCCGGGGAGGAGGTTGGGGGGGGGGTCCGTGCCGGGGAGGGGGCTGGGGGGTCCGTGCCGGGGAGGAGGTTGGGGGGGGTCCGTGCCGGGGAGGGGGATGGGGGGTCCGTGCCGGGGAGGAGGTTGGGGTCCATGCCGGGGTGGAGGTTGGGGGGTGGGTCCGTGGCGGGGAGGGGGATGGGGGGGTTCCGTGCCGAGGTGGAGGTTGGGGGGGGGGTCCGTGCCGGGGAGGTGGATGGGGGGTCCGTGCCGGGGAGGAGATTGGGGTCCGTGCCGGGGTGGAGGTTGGGGGGTGGGTCCGTGCCGGGGAGGGGGATGGGGGGGTTCCGTGCCGGGGAGGGGGATGGGGGGTCCGTGCCAGGGAGGAGGTTGGGGTCCGTGCCGGGGTGGAGGTTGGTGGGGGGGTCCGTGCCGGGGTGGAGGTTCGGGGGGGGGGCCGTGCCGGGGAGTGGGATGGGGGGTCCGTGACGGGGAGGGGGATGGGAGGTCCGTGCCGGGGAGGAGGTTGGGGTCCGTGCCGGGGTGGAGGTTGGGGGGGTCCGTGCCGGGTTGGGGGGTGGTCCGTGCCGGGGAGGGGATTGGGGGGTCCGTGCCGGGGAGGGGGATGCGAGGGCAAGTGAGTTGGTCCACCTGGCCAGGTGCCAGCCTCCAACAGTTGGACCCATGCGTCCATGCCACCTGGCTGGGGGGAGGAGAGGATATGGGCAATGATGACATGTCGTCGTTCCCCTCCCCCCCCACCAGGCCATCATGTTTTCCGATCATCCAGCGATGTTGGCCGCCGTGGCGGCAGCCGCTAATGTCTATGTTGCCCTGGATGAGGAGGAGGAGGAGGAGGAGGAGCGTGCCAGAGAGGCGGCGCAGGATGCCGCAGAGGGACAGGCGGCAGCCGCCCAGGCTGTAGGGACACCTGACCGACAGGACGAGGAGGGGGAGGAGGACGTCGCGGCCCCATGGCAACGGAGGCACCCGAGGGCGCCCCGTGTGTACCAGCCCCGGCAGTCATACCAGGACCTCACGGACCGGGAATGCAGGAGGAGACTCCGGATGAGGCGGGAAACCATGGCACACATCTGCCACCTGCTGGCACACCTGTCACCGCGTGGCCCTGGCGGGGGACACCCTCTCCCCGTGTCCGTCAAGGTTATGGTGGCCCTGAACTTTTATGCAACGGGGTCATTCCAGGCACCGAGTGGGGACCTGTCCGGCATATCGCAGACATCGGTGCATCGGTGCATCCGGGCAGTGACAGATGCCCTATATGCCATGGCGCACCGCTACATCCGCTTCCCCGTGGACCGAGCCAGCCAAGATACCCGGGCCGTGGGCTTCTCTGCCGTGGCCGTGTTCCCCATGGTCCAGGGCGCGATCGATGGGATGCACGTCGCCGTGCGGCCACCTGCAGATAACAGGGCCGTGTTCACCAATAGGAAGGGGACCTATTCGATGAACATACAGATGGTCTGCGACCACCGCATTATGATCCTGCACGTCTGCGCCCGTTACCCAGGCAGTGTACACGACTCATACGTGTTGTCGCGGTCATCCATCCCCGGCATGTACGAGGGACGCCATCCCCGGCTGGGGGGCTGGTTGCTGGGCGACAGGGGCTACCCATTGCGATCGTGGCTGATGACGCCTATACGGAGGCCACGCAATGAGGCGGAGAACCGCTACAATGATGCCCATGTAGCGACAAGGGGAGTGATAGAGAGGTGCTTTGGTGTGCTGAAGATGCGTTTCAGGTGCCTGGACCTCTCTGGGGGCGCCCTCCAGTATCGGTCAGATAGGGTCGGCCGCATCATTGTGGTGTGCTGCGTCCTGCACAACATAGCCCAGCAGAGGGGCGATGTGCCGCAGGCAGAGGAGGGCAGAGTGGAGGAGCAGCAGGAAGAGGCGCAGTCCTCCACAGATGAGGGGGATGGGGGTAATGGTCAGGGCAGACGGGGTAGACACAGGCGGATGGCTGTCCACCGTTACCGGCTGGCCCAGCGGGCACGGGACAGACTGATAGCCGCCCGCTTCACTGACTAGATGGGCGTGGGAATCGGGTAGTATGGCCACAGACCGCACACCATGGCAACAGCCGACCACCCACACCCCCCACCCATCCACCCACCCAGCACCCTCACCCCCCTCCCCAACCCCACCCACCCCACCCGCATGCACACCACCCCCCCCCCATTGCCGATCCACCTGCGGCACAACGGGCCGGGCTCACACAGTTGCGGGTGGACGTGTGTCTATTGCAGGCCATGGAGGATGATGACAACCCGCCCTGCGGTGAGCTCCTGGCTCCACATCGTTGGACTATGTCTGACCCATGGCCACAGTACCACCATCCACCCGGACCATCCCTGCATGCGGCTGTGACACTGCAGCGCACGGTCCCGTCCTCTGCCCGGGGGATGTTGATGGCGGCCCAGGGGGAAGGGGGCAGACTCACCTGGGGCTGAGGTAAGACCACCCCTCACACACACACTTGTGCTCAACGTACATGACACCCCCACACGCTTTGGACAGAGCACAAAGGCAGCTTCGGTAGGTGTAACATTGACTTTAATAACCAAAGGAGTTCATGCATGTGCCCTAGCCCCTAAAACTCATCTGTGCCCTGCACCCGTGCCAACTTACTCAGTGTCTAATTGTTTGGCCTTACGGGCCCTTTGACTACGTCTACGTGGTTCCCCAGACGGTACAGCAGAACTGGAGGTGGACTCCTGTGATTCCTGCCCTCTGACACTGGATCCCTTTGGCGGCCGTTTCCTGGGGCGTCCTGGCCTAGATGGGCCAGGCTGCGGCCCGGGCGACTGGGATGGCGAGCTGCCAGCCTGTCCTGCCCGTTGCCCACCCGATGCACCTGGGACGGAAGGGGGGGAGTCCGATGTGTCGTGGTGTACCGGGACCTCCCCTACAGGGGGAGCCGGGACGGACCACACCACCTCCTCCTCCCTCGGGGTGCCCGATGGCCCCCAGGCCTCTACATGGGTGGGGGATGCGAACGGACTGGCCATCCAACGCCCCCCCAACATCTGGCTCTGCCAGTCCTGGAGGCCTGTGCTGGTATCGACAGGGGTCTGCAGGTTTGCAGCCATGGAGCCCAGGGGGTTGGCAAACCCTGTCTGTGACAGTGCGACGCCGGCTCGCACATGGCCACTGGCGCCGATGCCCTCAGCTATGGCCTGCTGAGACTGGGCCATGGCCTGCTGAGACTGGGCCATGGCCTACTGAGACTGGGCCATGGCCTGCAGAGACTGGGCTATGGCGTTGAGCGCCTCTGCCATCTGGCGCTGGCACTGGCTCATGGCCTCCTGTGAGAGGGCAGCCATGTCCTGGGCCACAGACGCCGCCTGCACGGAAAGCCCCAGGCCTCGCAAACCGTTCCCCATGTCTGACACCATGTCATGACAATGGGTTCCATTGCCTCCACCGCGGCCGCCACCTGTGCGGTGTCAGCCTGGGTGGCACGCATGACCGGCACCACTCCCAGCTCCTGGACGCGGGTGGACTCCTCCACCTGCGACTGCAGCCGCCCCAAGCCGCCCGTCACCCTCTTCGCTCGTCTCCGGGTCGGTGGTTGCATCGGATCTCTGTGTGGGTGTGGTAACTCCAGGAACCCGGGATCCATCTGGGCGGCAGATGTTCGCTTGGGCTGGGCTGCCCTCCGACCGCCCGGCCCCTCTGCTGCTCCTACCTCCACCTGCTGTACTGGGACGGCTGTGTTGTGCGCACCAGTGAGTGTAGCAGACGCCTCATCACTAAAGTGCCCAACCGAGGTGAGTGTTTCTGCGATGGTGGAGGGTGTTGGTGACAGCAGTGGCGTTGTGTCGTGCTCTTCGTCCCACTCTGAGTCCATGGCACTTTGGGGTGGGGGTTCGTCTCCACCCATCCACTCTGAGTCACTGTCCGGTATTTCGTCTTCCTGGGTAGTGCTGTCCCGGGTAGTGCTGTCCCGGGTAGTGCTGTCCCGGGTAGTGCTGTCCCGGGTAGTGGTGCCCCGGGTAGTGGTGCCCTGGGTAGTGGTGCCCTGGGTAGTGGTGTCCTGGATAGTGGTGTCCTGGCTTGGATGTGACGGGGGCCTGTGGCTGCCCCCCTCGTCGTTGGGTGGTCGCTCCCGCACGTGACGGGGGTGTCGTCTCCCTGTTGCTCCAGGTCTCTCCGTCTCCCGTGGTGTGCGAGGGGCATCCTGCGGGCGTCGCATGCTGGAGGGTCCGGGTCTCTCCGTCTCCCGTGGCCTCCGAGGGGCATCCTGCGGGCGTCGCATGCTGGAGGGTCCGGGTCTCTCCGTCTCCCGTGGCCTCCGAGGGGCATCCTGCGGGCGTCGCATGCTGGAGGGTCCCTGTCTCTCCGTCTCCGGTGGTGTGCGAGGGGCATCCTGCGGGCGTCGCATGCTGGAGGGTCCGTGTCTCTCCGTCTCCCGTGGTGTGCGAGGGGCATCCTGCGGGCGTCGCATGCTGGAGGGTCCGTGTCTCTCCGTCTCCCGTGGCCTCCGAGGGGCATCCTGCGGGCGGTCTGCATCTGCGGGGATGGGTGCCTGGACGTTTGGTCCTGCGATACACAATGAAGCATGCATGGTTAGACATCAGGCAGTGATCAGGTGATATGGTGGAGGGGGATATAGGGGAGGGGGGATATGGGGACGGGCTGTCGGTGGCTCACTTGCTAGTACGCCCCCGACCTCTGCATCAGCAACCTCCCGGTCGTCAGGTCCACCAGCCAGTTCCAGGGCCCTTTCCTCGTGTTCGGTCAGTGGCCTCTCATCAGCGGGGCCTCCTCCAGTCCTCACATGCTCCCTATTGTTGTGTGCGCGCTTCTCTTGTGGTGGGGGGGTGGGTGGCAGGGGTAAAAGGCAACACTGTTAGGCAGGTATATGAATGCACGCCATCGGTTGCGCGTGCATTGCAGAGGTTAAGGTTAAGGTTGGATTCACTTGGGGATATGGGGGAGGGGGAATATGGGGGATATGGGGAGGGGGGATATGGGGAGGGGGATATGGGGGAGGGGGGATATGGGGGATATGGGGGAGGGGGGATATGGGGAGGGGGGATATGGGGGAGGGGGGATATGGGGGTATGGGGAGGGGGGATATGGGGGAGGGGGGATATGGGGGGACATGGGGGAGGGGCGGATATGGGGAGGGGGAGTATGGGGGATATGGGGGAGGGGGGATATGGGGGAGGGGCGGATATGGGGAGGGGGAGTATGGGGGATATGGGGGAGGGGGGATATGGGGGAGGGGGGATATGGGGGAAGGAGGGATATGGGGGAAGGGGTGATATGGGGGAAGGGGTGATATGGGGGGATATGGGGGAGGGGGGATATGGGGGAGGGGGGATATGGGGGAGGGGGGATATGGGGGATATGGGGGAAGGGGGGATATGGGGGAAGGGGGAGATATGGGGGAGGGGGGATATGGGGGAGGGGGGGATATGGGGAGGCTCACCCTGCCTGCTCTGACGAGGTCGTTCACCTTCTTGTGGCACTGGGTGCCTATCCTTGGTGTCAGGGCCGCAGCGGTGACGGCCTCTGCCACTTCCCTCCACAGACGCCGGCTGTGGCGTGGGGCAACTCTGCGGCCGTGCCCGGGATACAGGGCGTCCCTCCTCTGCTCCACCGCGTCCAGGAGAGCCTCCACATCCCGTGACTCGAACTCGGGGCTGAGCGGCGGCCAGCCATCCAGTCGGGTGTTCCGGTTGTGTGTTCCGGTCGGGTGGGGGGGAGATCCGTCACGCCGTGCGGCGCGTATGACGCTGCACGGCGTGAACCACTGCGCAAGCGCGGATCCCGTTACGTCGCTGCCAGCCCATTTCGGGCCGGAGACTTTCGACCCATTTTTCCGACGTGACGCAAGTCGGATTTGCGCCGTTTTTTGTGCCGATCGGCGGACTTTCCGCCGATAACGGAGAATTTCGCCCAAGAAATCCTATATGACATGATTTGAAGGAGAGGCAAGTTATTTTTCCCTGATGTCCCAGCCAATATTTATCCATCTAACAAAATGACAAAATATTTTCTAGTCATTATCACATTGTGTGTTTGTGGGACCTCGCTGTATGTAAATTGACTGATGTATTGAAAAATGCTTGCCCTGCCTGTTAACTTGGATTCAATGAAATTTAATGTGGCTAAATTCCAAATAATTTGCAGATCTATTTGTCTCATCCAAAGATTTTTCTAAAAAGAATTAAAATTACTTCAAATAATGTGGCTGTGTGAAAGATCATAGCAAAGCTCATTACTTTAGATGCACAGAATAACATTATAGGAAATAACACCTTTTTAAACACTTGTTTCCAGGATTGCCATATTAAAGCATCATGCTGCTATAAAGCATCTATCCTGCTGTTGACATTCCATCTCATCTAGTTTTCTATTTCCAGCTTCTCAGTCTCCGGTACTCGGGTCTGATGTAAACGGAAAGCACTTTGGAAATTTTAATTCCTATTATTGTCAAAATGTGTTTTCCATGGAATACTAATGGTGAATGTCAAAATACAGATTTGAGAGAACATGCAAAATTAACAGTTCTTCAGCCTTTATTTTTCTGTGAGAGCCCAAAGGCAAACTTTGTTCCAATTAAAATTATGGGGGTTTTTTCTCTCCCTCTCTCGCTCTCTCTCCCTCTCTCTCTCTCGCCCTCTCTCATCCTCTCTCTCTCTCTCTCCCTCAGATTGGTCAATGTCTAAAACAAAGATCAGCTAATATTTTGGTTCAGAATATTCTGAGGAAAGATTATGCCAAATATAATGGCCCATAAGTTCCTGGTTCCCCACTGTTGCATTTAGGGGATAACCTAATGATATGCTGGGCAACCCCTCCAGGAAGTTCGCATTCAAGGGTTTACCTGACAATTCCCCAGAATTTTAAACTTCTTCTGGACAATTGCACCAGGCTGGGAAAGTCGTTAACTTCAGACTGTTCTTTAAGTTATGCGTTAATAGTTATTCTGAAAGAGTTAGAAGGGAAAAAATAATTTCTAACCCCAGAGTAACTATTTAAACACCAAGACCCAGCCTCGCACGGGACACCCCACACAAACGATCAACCCCCCCCCATCCTGCAGTATGACTGTCCCTCTGCCCTCTGACCCTCACCGGTCTAACATCTCCGCCTTCCGGTCTCTCTTCCCCCTCCCTTCCCTCCCCTCTGTTTTTCCAGCCTTTTTCTCTTTTCTCGTCTCTGTGTCTCTGTCTCTCTCTTTCCCCTCCCCCCATTGCCAGACAAATTATTTTTGAAATTTACCTGCTCCCTGAAAATTGTCCCTTTAAACATTACTTCCCAAAAACCATTCAACCTAACTTCACCTATATAAAAGATTATATATAGAGGGTTGCAACATTGGTAAGTTGAATATCAATCTCAGCTCCACCACTGACACTACACTACTGCCTTTACAGGGGACATGTCTTACCTCCCTCTGCCCGAGTTACTCCATGCCAATGCAGCTGAGGCGCACTTCGGTGCTCCTGTCTCACCCAGTCTGAGTGAGAAAGGTTGGGCAAGACAGGGGCTTCGAAATTACAATGAGGGTAAGTTCACCTGAGAGTCATACAACGCAGAAATTCCCTGCCTTGCCTCCCACAGCAGCCTGAAAAGCAATTCACCCAGGATCAACATGGATGATGAAGTGTACACCTCCGCATTCTTTTGCCTCAGTTTCTTTGTTAACAGGTCCTTCGTTCTGACAAAGCTGGTCTTGGATTTCAGTTCTCTCAATCACATTTCCCCTTTCACATTTACTTCACTTTTCACTTCCAACGTAAGGCCTTTTCTTCTCACGATCGTTTAACTTTACATTCATACTTAATCCATGTTTCACAGTATTTCCTTTCACATTGTTTACAATTTCCTGTAGTGCCCAGACAATTTCCTGTCGTGCCTCTTCTGATTCTGTAATCTGAGTACTGTAATGTTAGCCATGTACTTTAAACTATTGATGCTCAACCCACCATTGCAACCTGGTGGATCATCTCTATCTCTGCCGCTTCAGTGTACAGGTTGAGTAATTTTGGGGATATAGCAACTTTACAGCATTCCTCCTCTTTTGTGTGGGAAACTTTCTGAAAAGCCTCTTATCAAGTCTCAGGACTGCTGATTCATTCTTTAAATGGATTATAAATTTATGAGAATGTTGGGGGCGATTCTCCCATGCGCTGTCTGGGAGAATCGCTACTCACGCCGGTTTTTCGCGCGACGCCGGTCCGACGCCGATCTGCCAGTCTCCCAACCGGCGAGAACGGCTTCATCGGGGTCGGCGCCGTGCATGCTGGAGAATCCGCCGAGCAGGCAGTAGAGCCGATTCTCCCAGCCCCCCGCTATTCTCCGGCCCGAATGAGCCGAAGTCCCGGCACGCCGTCGCCGTTCACCCCTGCTAAGTATATTTGTCAACCAGTCATGCTGGCTCAGATATCTGCAGGAGGTAACGCTGGTACCAACCAAGGAAACTATATAGCTGATTGGCTGTGGGGCATGACTGTCTCGCACTGCCAATTTGTCATGGCCGCATGATAGGTCACCAGGGGATGAGCAAGAGCAGGTGGTCGTGCCAAGGTGGCAGAGGCGTCCCATGCGTCACCGTGTGTACAGGGACCGCGTTTCCTTCGAGGACCTAACGGGGGTGGCATGCAGAAGGAGACTCTGACTGAGCCGTGAGACGGTCGGCCATATATGCCACCTGATGGCGCACCTCGAACCACGTGGAACTGGGGGAGGACATGCCAACCCAGTGAGGGTGAAGGTTACGGTCGCCCTGAATTTCTTCGCGACCGGCTCCTACCAGTCGCCGAGCGGGGATCTTTGCGGCATCAGTCAGGCCTCGGTGTACCGGTGCATCCGGGCAGTCACCGGTGGCCTTTATGCAGTCGCGGCAAGATACATCAATTTCCCGGTGGACTACGTGCACCAGGCTGCCAGGGCATCGCAATTCGCCACAGTGGCCGGCATCCCGATGGTACAGGGCGTCGTGGATGGGGTGCACGTCAACTTGGGCACATATTCCATGAACGTCCAGGTAGTGTGCGACCAGGGAATGAGAATAATGCACGTGCGTGCCCAGTACCCAGGAAACGTGCATGACACCTTTATATTGGCGCAGTCCTAAATTGCCGCAGTCCTACATCCCCACAATTTTTGAGGATCGGCCACCCTGGATGGGGGGCTTGTTGCTGGGCGACAGGGGTTATCCGTTGCGGCCGTGGGTAATGACCCCCATACGGAGGCCACAGACCAACGCGGAGAGCCGGTACAATAAGGCCCATGCGGCAACCAGGGGTGTAGTGGAGAGGTGCTTCGGCCTCTTGAAATGAGGTTCCGGTGCCTGAACCGCTCAGGGGGCGCTCTGCAGTATGACCCCGACAGGGTCGGAAGGATCGTCGTCGCCTGTTGCACCTTGCACAACATCGCCCAACAGAGGGGCGATGTGATGGAGGAGGAACACAACATCGCCCAACAGAGGGGTGATGTGATGGAGGAGGAACAATCAGGTGAGCCCGAAGAGGGAAGCGATTCTGAACTGGAGGAGGAGAATGGGAGGGCGGCGGGGCACAGATACCATCGGGGCGTGGGATATGGCCGGGAGGCTGCACGACGCCACCGTTTGGGACAGCGGGCACGCGATGCGTTGATCGCCGCACGATTCGCACACTAGGGAGAGGGCATCGTTGTTAAGGGCACTGGCACCATTGACCGTGCATACTGGCAAACCCAGCACCTCGACACTGTCGGTAGACCTCGACTACCTCGGTGTCCCCCATGCATCACGGACACTCCATCACATGTCCATATGGGGCAGCGGGCATTGGAGCACCCTCCAGGCAACGGAAATAGGACAGACGCATGAAGGTTTGGTGCAGCAACTTTAATTGTGACATTGAGCGACACGTGCCCTAGCCCCTATAACTAATCCGTGCCCTGCACCCGTGCCAACTTAGTACGTGTCTAACTTTTTGGCCTTACGGGCCCTAACAAATGTTTAGGTGTTTCCCCAGATGGTACATCAGGAGTGGAGGCGGACTGCTGAGAATCTTGCCCTTCGACGTGGCTCCCCGTCGGTGCGCACTTCCTGGGGCATCCCGGCCTGGATGGGCCAGGCTGCTCGGCGGCCGTCCATCACATGGGCAAGGCCGCCGATGCTCTCAGCGATGGCCTGCTGGGAGTGGGCCATGGCCTACCTAGACTGGGCCAGACCCCGGAGCGTGGCGGCAATGTCCATGTGGCTCTGGAGCATGGCTGCCTGTAAGTGGGCAGCCCTGTCATGGGCCACGGATGGCGCGTGCACACTAAGCCCCACGCCCTGAAGAAGCTGACCCATGGCCAAAACCGTTTCCCCCATTGCCTCCATCGTGGACGCCACCCGTGCAGTGTCGGCCTGGGTTGCAGCCATGACCGGCACCACTCCCTGCTCGTTGAGGCGGATGGACTCCTCCAGCTGTGCCTGCAGTTGCCGGAAGACAGCTGTCATCCCGTCGTCTGGTCCCTGGGGTAGCGAATGCATTGAGCCTGTGGGTGGGCCTGGACTGTCTGGGCAGCAGCAGGTTGCTGGGACGGTCTGCCCTCTGACCGTCCAACCCCTCGGCTGCTCCAACCTCCACCTGCTGTACCGGTTCGGCTGTGTGCTGCGCACCAGTCTGTGAACCAGTAGCCTCATCACTTACTTGCCCAACCGAGGTGAGTGTATCTGCGATGTTGGAGGGTGTGGATGACAGCAATGCCGCGGCCGCTAGGTCCTTGTCTGTCCCCAGCTCTGGTGTCTCCTGTGTGGAACCTTGGTCCGGTGCGTTGAGACCACGGCCGAAGACAGGTGCCTCGAATGTCGCGACGTTCTCTGTGCGACATTGTCCGGGCTCGCTGTCCCCTCCTTGTCCGTCACACTGTCATAAGTCATTACTCTCCATCCTGACGTCTCTGTTTGTCCTCTGTGCATCATGCCTCGATGGCCTGGCCTCAGAGGATGGCCCTCTTGCCGTGATCCTTGCCCTTTGTCCCGTGCGTCCCTGTGGCCACAAGAGGTTGGGGCTGTACGGCGGCGGGGTGAACGGGCAGTTCCACGGCGGTGCTCGTGTGGCCCTGGAGAACATAGTAAGGCTCGTTTCGTTAGACACGCGGGGTCTTATGTGAAGGGGTGGAGTGGGGGGGGGGTTGTGAGGGTGTGGACTGTGGGGCTGGTGCAGTGTCAGGCGGTGGGGTGTGAGGGTGTGGACTGTGGGGCTTGTGCAGTGTCAGGCAGTGGGGTGTGAGGGTGTGGACTGTGGGGCTGGTGCAGTGTCAGGCGGTGGGGTGTGAGGGTGTGGACTGTGGGGCTGGTGCAGTGTCAGCCGGTGGGGTGTGAGGGTGTGGACTGTGGGGGTGGCGCAGTGTCAGGCGGTGGGGTGTGAGGGTGTGGACTGTGGGGCTTGTGCAGTGTCAGCCGGTGGGGTGTGAGGGTGTGGACTGTGGGGGTGGCGCAGTGTCAGGCGGTGGGGTGTGAGGGTGTGGACTGTGGGGCTTGTGCAGTGTCAGCCGGTGGGGTGTGAGGGTGTGGACTGTGGGGCTGGTGCAGTGTCGGGCGGTGGGGTGTGATGGTGTGGACTGTGGGGCTGGTGCAGTGTCGGGCGGTGGGGTGTGAGGGTGTGGACTGTGGGGCTGGTGCAGTGTCGGGCGGTGGGGTGTGATGGTGTGGACTGTGGGGCTGGTGCAGTGTCGGGCGGTGGGGTGTGAGGGTGTGGACTGTGGGTGTGGTGCAGTGTCAGGCGGTGGGGTGTGAGGGTGTGGTCTGTGGGGCTGGTGCAGTGTCA
Source organism: Scyliorhinus torazame (assembly GCF_047496885.1). Taxonomy (NCBI): domain Eukaryota; kingdom Metazoa; phylum Chordata; class Chondrichthyes; order Carcharhiniformes; family Scyliorhinidae; genus Scyliorhinus; species Scyliorhinus torazame. Next base: position 90,603,839 of record NC_092714.1, on the reverse strand, counting down.
GCCGGTGGGTTGTGAGGGTGTGGATTGTGGGGCTGGTGCAGTGTCAGGCGGTGGGGTGTGAGGGTGTGGACTGTGGGGCTGGTGCAGTGTCAGGTGGTGGGATGTGAGGGTGTGGACTGTGGGGCTGGTGCAGTGTCAGGCGGTGGGGTGTGAGGAGGTGTGGGAGCACTGATGGGCTTAAGGACTGCATGCACACAGTGGATTCTCACTTGGGGCTTCGCCTCCGACCTGGCACGGCGCTACCTCCCGGCTGGCGGCTCCGCCAGCAAGGTCCAGTGCCCTTTGCTCATAGATGGTCAGGGGGTGCAGCTCAGGTGAACCCCCTCCGGTTCTTGCACACTCCCTGTAATTGTGAGCTGTGTTTCCCTTGTGGGGGGGGGGCGGAGTAGAAGAACCTCCGGGTTAGGCAGACATCGTCACGACGCACACATGAACGCAACATTATCACAAGGTGGGGACACTACGACCCATTCCATGGCATGGGCAGGGGGGCGTTGCCCAGGGGGAGTGTTAGGGTACTTACCCTCGCTGCCCTCGTGAGGTCGTACAGTTTCTTCCTGCACTGGTCTCCCGTGCGGGGAATGTGTCCCACAGCGCTGACTGCCACCCCCACCTCTCGCCATCCATGCCTCACTGTGCTGCTTGGCTGCACCGGTGTCCACGTCTGGGGAAGAAGGATGGCCCGGCGCTCCTCCACTGCCTCCAGGAGTGCCTCCAGGTCGCTGTCCTGGAACCGGGGAGCGGCACAACGGGGCACTTTCATGTCGGGCCCCAGTGTGTGCGTGCGCCGATCCACGCACTTCCTTATATGTATCGCGGCGTCTTGTGGCATCACGCGATGATGCCGCCGTTCCTGCCCACCGCCCACCGCATTTCTCACGGCGCCATTGCTGGCCCTTTTTCAGCCTGTGAATTGGTTGCGGCGGGGGCCCGTTCGCGCCGTCGTGAAACGCGACTGCATTCACGACGGCGCAGGCACTTAGTCCCACGATCGGAGAATCGCCCCCATTATGTGCTAGTCTTTTTAAATATGCTGTCACACTTGAAATAAGTTAACTGCTATTTGTGTGATATTAAGGAGTCAGTACACATTATGGATTATTCACAATTTTCCGATTTGAAATTTGTGGAAAAACTATTGGCTATGTTTCCTGCACAGCATGCCAGCCAATGTAAACAGGAAAAATACATTTTTTATTAATTTAGCAGTGAATTGCAATTAGGAGGTAATTCAGCATTTGTCGAGGTATTGACCAAAACTGGCGTACAATTGGATGTTAATAATAATAATCTTTATTATTATCACAAGTATGCTCACATTAACACTGCAACAAAGTTACTGTGAAAATTCCCTAGTTGGCACACTCTGGTGCCTGTTCCGCTAAAATGAGGGGAATTCAGAAGGTCCAATTCACCTAACAGCATGTCTTTCGGGACTTGTGGGAGGAAATCGAAGCACCCGGAGGAAACCCACACAGACACGGGGGGAATGTGCAGACTCCGCACAGACACTAACCTAAGCTGGGAAACAAACCTGAGACCCTGGTGCTGTGAAGCAACAGCGCTAACCACAAGAGTGATCAAAGACAGACTGTTGCTTACCAACTGCCATGATTCAAGAAGTTGAGGCATTCAATTCCTCATGTGTTTTCCCACTGTGAAGTGATTGGTGATGCACGATCAATTGGACAAAGACGAGAGTTAAATACAACTGAAGCTTTATTGCTCTAAGATATGTGGCCTCCCACAGCAACTGGCGAAATGGCTGCTGCAGAGAGGACACACATATTTATACTCCGCCTACTGGGTGGAGCCAGCAGGCAGGGACTACCGCCGTACCTGTAGTACAGGTCCTACCGTACATCACCTAATATAGGTGCAACAGTGGTTTACCGCATTCAGCCCCTGTAACTATTGAGTCCGGTGGGGTGGGTGGAGAACTATATATAGCAATTGAATTTACATATACAATATCTGCAGGAAAAAAAAAATTCTTTTGAAGTCCAGTGAACCAGTTAGAGTTTTAACCGGTCCGAGGCCTTGATGTGCCGCTGGGAGCGAAGCAGTGGTGGCGGTGATGCCGATGCTGGTCTGGTCTTCGGTGATTCCGGGAGCGTGCCAAAATCCTCTTCATCCTCGGGCGTGGGCAGGGGGAGGATGGATGGTCCTGGGAGGGGTTGCTGCTGGGAGCGCCTGGGGAGGGGGGGGGAGTGGAGCCGGGACAGAGGTGTGTGTGTGTGTGGAACCTGCTGGTGCCAGATCCCTGAGGGAGACAGTATCCTGGCAGCCGTCGGGGTATGCCACTTGGCATACTGGGGGTTCGCATGGAGCAACTACACCCTCTCCACCAACGGGTCCGCCTTGTGGAGTCAGACGTGCCTACGGAGAAGGATGGGTCCTGGAGCTGCGAGCCAAGTCAGGAGCGACACCCCGGATGCGGACTTCCTGGGGAAGGCAAAGAGACGTTCATGGGGAGTGTTGTTAGTGGCGGTGCACAGTAGTGACCAAATGGAGTGTAGTGCATCAGGAAGGACCTCTGCCAGCGAGAGGCCGGGAGGTTCCTGGACCGTAGGGCCAGTTGGACAGCCTTCCAGACCGTCCCGTTCTCCCTCTCTACCTGTCCGTTTCCCCGGGGGTTATAGCTGGTCGTCCTGCTGGAGGCGATACCCCTGCTGAGCAGGAACTGACGCAGCTCATCACACATGAATGAGGATCCCCTGTCACTGTGGATGTAGGCGGGGAAACCGAACAGAGCGAAGATTGTCTGTGTGAAGCCAGCAGGCAAAGACTACCGCCGTACCTGTAGTACAGGTCCTACCGTACATCACCTAATATAGGTGCAACAGTGGTTTACCACAATTGGTTGAACAGATATTGAAGGACTGGATGAAAGGAAACTGCAACTTAATCATCACAATGCTGGATGTAACTGACTTGCATTCAAGGCCCTTGTAATTTATAGTCTGTAGAGGTCCGAATCTGTACAACCCTAACAAACGCTGACAATCCACATATCCATACCTACCACCGCAAAATGATTTCAGATATGGGCCATACCTTCTGAACTCCCCAGTGTCAGATTGAGGGGGGACCCCAAAGATGTGCTGGGGAGCTCCTCTTGAAACTTCACTAGTAAGGGTTTGCATGGCGATTGCAAGAAGCGCAAACTTCCTCTGGGGATTATCTAAATATGTAATTTAATTGCTTACTTGGATGGTTTCGACAGGGTAGCTACTCAAAAAATTTGAGGAATTAAACCCTCTTTCAACTTCTGGGTATCTATTCATAGAATGCCTGAGGTACAGATGGAGGCCATTTGGCCCATCGTATCTGTACTTGCCCTCCGAAAGAGCACTACCCGTGTCCACTCCCTACCCTATCCTCGTAGTCCTGCAACCTAGCCACATCCCAGGACATTAAGGGGCAATTTAACATGGCCAATCCACTTAATTTGCATATCTTTGGACTGAAAAGTTGCCGAGAGAATGTAAGTATGTAATATAAGTGGGTGGCCGGTAAATGGATCGGGGGTAAGGTGATAGGTTAATTAGTGAGTGGGTAGGGTGGCAAGTGAGTGAAGTGTTCAGGTGGTGGTGGTTGCTTGAAGGGATAGCATGGTCTGGTCAGGTTTGGTTAGTCAGTGGGTTGGGAGGCGGTTGCCAGTGGGGCAGTCCAATGGGAGGGTTGGGGGCGGTTGCCGGTCGGGCGGTCCAATGGGAGGTTGAGGGGGGTCAGGTAGGAGTTAAAACTGGTCTTTCTGACCTTTGTTGCAACCGATCCCAAGATGAGGTTCCCCAAATTTGTTAATCGGGATGAGATTCCTCAATTTGTTACCATCCAGGTGGGATAGTCCCAAATTTTTTTGTCCCCAGTGAGGAGGGATGAACTGACTTCTTTGTTTATTCAACCCCCATCTGCTGGCCGCAACAAGATTAGTCTGAAAGCAAAAAATCGCTCCATTCAAGGATTCCCTTTCCCAGTCCAAATATTTGTTTTACAAGGAGCCAATTTAATCAGACTTTCTTGAGTTAAAGATAGTGTGACTTTATTAACTATTAAGGCCAAGAAAATGATAAAACACATGCATATATATTCATATAGATTAGCCGTGAGAGTTGAGTCCAAAGTAAGTAAAAATAAAAATTACAAAACAATCTTTGACCCGTGAGGAGTAGATGATTGAGATTTGAGATTTAATGGTGCAGACTTCAGGCAAATAGTCAGTTTTGAAGTTCCAGTGTTCTGAAGTTTGGCGACGAGGTTTCCTTGTTTCCGTTTCAGCTCTGATCTTTGCTGACTTGGCTTACTTGCACATTCTGAGAGAGCGAGATATATTCCTGCCAAAGACTTCGCAGCGTGCTTTTTTGCTTCTGTGTCACTCTTGTGACACTGCAGCATTAGTACACAAGACACACCACATCTCACACTTTTCAGCTGGCATTTCTCCCAACTTTATGTCCTATTGTCTCCACTGGTAGTGGCAATCAGTTTCTGTACTTTTCAGTAGCATCCTTGTCTGGATACATGATGGTTCCATTGTCTCTGAATATCACCTATCTGCAGTTCAACCAGTCAATGACTTACATCCTCTACCATCTTTGGCTTGTGTCTATTTCTTTTTTAAAACTCACAGGTCTTATTCAGTGATTTTCCTGGGCAACTATTCTGGCAAGTAAGTTCAAACTTACTGTGAAAGTGCCTAAACAACCTGTTTATTTGCCCTGAGGTACTTTCATCTATCTTGTCAATACTCCTTTTCAGCTTCCTTTGGTCTTCTAACCCAACTGTCTATTCCTTTTCGATTTTGTTGGCAAATGTGGACATCACTGCTGGGAATCCAAATCATTTATTTATGTAATGAACAGACGTGTTCCAGAAGTCAATTGTGCTGACACCACTGTGCAATCTGAAAACTGTCTTAACTCCTAAACTATTTTCTCAAAATCTGTTCCATTTTTAAAAAATTTTTTGAGTAGCCAATTATTTTTCTTTTCCAATTAAGAGGCAATTTAGTGTGGCCAATCCACCTAACATGCAAATCTTTGGGTTGTGGGAGAGAAACCCACACAGACATGGGGAGAATGTACAAACTCCACACAGACAGTGACCCAGGGCTGGGATTTGAACCCGGGTCCTCAGCGCCGCAATCCCATTGCTAACCACTGCACCACATGCCGCCCTCTATTCCATTTTTAATCCAATTTGTTATGATCACCTTAATTCCGTGTTACTTAATCTTTTGTTATGAAAGCTTGACAGCAGATTGGTCTGAAACTTTTGGGTCAGTAGTTCTCAGGTTTATTGCATAATATCTGACTTTTCTAAAATATAATCAATGTTTTCTCAACCAAAATACCAGTTTCACAAAGAGTAAATCACTAGTGGTCCACATGCTGTTTGATATACTTTGTGTCATGCATCATGGACCCCAAATGCAGTATTCAACAATCCATGTAGAACATGGAAAAATTGAATGTCATGTTTGTTCACAGTTTGAAAACATGAAAACTAAGATGCAGCAAACAGTGATGGTGAATCTATTTTCATTGTCTATTTGTATTTCTATTTAAACAAAAATTATCCGCATACTGCTGTAAATTAAGCAATCTCCTTTCATGTATCTTCGTTAATTGTGTGCACACAATGGAGTGAATTGTCAACTTTTATACAGGTAACAACAGATTGGCCACTTGTTTTATACTTGCCCAATTTTTGTTCCTTCATAAACATCAACGGAAAGGATACCAAATATTTTGTGGACCAAACGGTCGATATGCTATTTCTCATTTTGCACCCATCACTAAGGCAAAACCATGCTTCTATATGCAACAGAGGTTGGGATTCTATGGGCCCTATTTAGTGTGGTAGGAGATCCAAAACATTGAGAGAAGGTGCTTTGTCAGTGGTAGGTGTGGTAGCGTGCCCCTTTAGGTTCTCGGATGGCCATGTGAGCCGTTCAGCCAATCAGGCTGGAGCAAATGAATCCTGGGGGTGAGTGCAGGTTTCCTTGCCAGTTTTGGAGTCTTGGTGTACGAGTAGTCTTTATCTCATTCTTTGTAAATACTTACTTACCTGGAAAATAAGCGTATTCATTGATCTCCTTGGTGGTCACCAGCCTGACAGGATACGACAGTGTGGAAGGTGGGTAAAAATAGTGCCCAAGGAAAAAGTAATGGTCTGTTGTGTTTAGCAAGTTTCATTCTCTGTGCATAAACTTACATTGGTTTCTCAGTCCAATACCACCTCAAATTTAAAATTCCTCCATGAGTTTGCACCTCCCGATCTCCAGCCTCACTTCACTCTGAGCCTTCTATGCTCCTCTAATTCTGACTTGTTGATTTTATACCTCCGGTTTAATGGCTGCTGCCTTTTCCTGGCCATTTTATTAATAGGGCAGCACGGTGGCACAGTAGTTATCACTGCTGCCGCACAGCTCCAGGGACCCAGGTTCAATTGCGGCCTCGGGTGACTGTCTGTGTGGAGTTTGCACTTTCTCCCTGTGTCTGTGTGGGTTTTCTCCGGGTGCTCCGGTTTCCTCCCACAGTTCTAAGATGTGCAGGTTAGGTGGAATGGCCATGCTAATTTGCCCCTTAGTGTCCAAAAGGTTAGGTGGTGTTACTGGGTAATTGGAATAGGGTGGAGGCGTGGACTTAAATCGTGTGCTCTTTCCAAGGGCCAGTGCAGACGCAATGGACCGAACGGCCTCCTTCTGCATTGTAAATTCTGAGTCTATGATTTTTCTTGTATCTGCTGTAAATAGTGCAATCTGTTCATCAATGTCAGGTGCCTTTTAGTTGCACACAAACAGTGTTTAAGTTTTTAAGGTGGGATTTGTGATATGCTTCCATGACTGTAGGCCTTATTGGCCTTGTTAGCAGTGTGTTTCATACTCTTTTATTAGAAAAGAGCTGTCTCTTTAATGAGCTGAACACTTTGCAGATGCCTAAATATCACAACAGTTCTATGTCCTTGGAGAATTTCTTTGTGATGCAAATAACAGAAATCCTTTGAGCAATTTCATTTTGCGACTTCTGGAACTGTTGGCATGAAAATGTAAAGGTAATTTGGAAAGGATTTTCAAAGCCATAATAACAATATAGCACAATAAGAGAAAACTTTAACGTTGAAATCAAAGGCTAGGTTTGATAAATATTAATAGGACACAATGTTGCTCTGGGGGATAAAGATGAGTTTGGTAAAATAGCACAGCAATTTTTTGTCAAAGTTTTCTGAAATGGCAGTTGGGGGTTTACAGCAAAATAACAGTTCACAGTTGTTTAAAAAGTTACATGTCAGCTACTCCCCGTACACATCAATCAAATTGACTGATCACAAAACTAGAGGATGCAGCTTCAAAATTAATGAGCCTCAAGAGAGACCAGAAATAGAAATTTAAAACAATGTTTTCCCCACTGCTACCCCACCACAACAGTTCAGTAAAAAGTCATATGGCCCACCATTTTACCTGCTTTCACATTCATGGAAGTAAAACATTTTGAGGTGGTAGCCTTCAACGTGCTGTTAAAGGATCCCTAGTTTACTTGCTTTATGCCTGTGAAAGCTGCCTTGCAGACTGCATGGGGCATACTAGGGTCAGTTACAATGGATCGTGGGATATGGGCCTGAAACTGTCCCTTTCATCTGGATGTATATAGAAAACATGCCTCCTGCTTTAGATCCCAAGTGTTTGAACAATGCAACTTGCATTATGGCACATCTTTTTAAGGTGATAAAATGTCCTCCAGGTGTCTCATAGGGGTGTTGACAAACCAAACCACAAGATGTGAGGACAAATGTCCAGAAGCTTGGTCAAAAGGTTAGATTTTAAGGAGTGTCCTAAAGGATAGGAAAGAGATCAGAGAGGTTTAAGGAGGGAATTTCACTGCTCCAGGACTGAATTAAGGTGTGTCGTGATTAGAATCGGGGATGCGGAAGAGGCTACAGTTGTTTTTTTGAAGTTTTAACATTTTATACCCTGTACATTCAGTAAAGATTTATGTGTTAGTTTTAATATATAAGTCATTTTCCTCTGTGCCGATTTCCCCCGTCCTGATCTCTCTTTCTCCACCCCCCACCCCAACCCCTCACTTTGTTGGTTCCTTTCCTGGGTCACGAATGTACAATGGGCAGTTCTCTGCTATTTACATGGATGTGGTGTCTTTCCCCCCCCTCCCTTCTATCGATTGGTTTCACCCCCTTCTTCCCCCCCCCCCCTTCCTGTTTTGGGTGTTCTGTTTCCTGTGGCCTTGTTCTAATAAAATAAACTACTAACCATTGTTGGCATATAATATTTTGAAATGTGTTTTGATCAGCAGTGAACCCTGAAACATTGTCTTCACAGAGAACCATAATGAGTGAACATGTATTTCCTCAGATAACTACTCTGGAGATGTATTTTGTCTCCTTTCACTATCAAATGCAACTTGTGTTTGATTACACCCTGAAATGCTTCAGGCACTCTTGCAGCTGCAGTCCTTAGGTGAAATTTGTAGCAAATGAAGTGATTTCATCAGCAACATTTCAGTAAGTGTTTAGTTCAGCAATCAACATAATGGCACAGTCACATCATATGCCCGTAAACCTTCTTCAGAACCTTCTACTGAAACGGCAACTTGAAATATGGACAATTAGCTTCAGAAAATGGACTCCAGGCTGGTCAGCTAATTTATTTTGTGGTTTATATACAGACAGACTAATTTCATGTTGAAGAGGGGTGGGGGGGGGGTTGCGATGATATCTCCTAAAACTGAATCGTTAGCATGAGTAGTTAACTACTCATGCTAACGATTCAGTTTTAATAGATATCATCGCTGACCCCCCCCCTTCACATGTCAAGACATGAAACTGGAAATTCTTTAAAATGTAAATGGCCTTCCCAGGTTTGATGACTGCTCCCTCTGAAACTGTGTTTTTAAAATTTCTGGTGGAAAATAGCCTCAAGCTTTGCTAAGAAACCAGTAAAATATATAGGCATCTTTGAAGTTACTGGTTGCACAAAAAACTTTGAGGCATTGGAAATGTTATGCCAGAAAGCAGAGTGGATGGCAGAGTGCTGATTAAGGGACATGGTGAATGTTTGGATGTTCCCTTAAAGGTATACCTGCAGAATAACTTTATTGCAGGGCTGTTACTAGTAACAGTTGGGGTGGTTCCAAGCTTACCCAGCAAGGTGTTGATCTTTACTGGGTAATGTTCTTGCTGGATCCAAGGTTTTCAAGGGGTTCAGAAAGCCTCTGCAGAAACTAACAAGTGGAGACAAAGCTACCAGAATTTATACAGGCTGGGAAAAATACTGAAATTAACATAAGTGTATTTGTTAGCAGATAACATTTTACAAAAATATAGCGACAAGTACAGTTCCGAGGTTAGGAAGTGAGAAACAGGCCTCAGTTTAAGTGCCACACATGGGTGCAGTGGAGTGAACAGTGTAGGTGGGGGGGGTAAAACCTATCCCAGAAATACAGGATGGATGGCAGTGCAAAGAAAATTAAAATAATCTTGTGAAATCACAGCAGGGCGAAAAATGAAGTCAGTGCAGATTTTCGAACAGAAAATTCAAATAAGCAGCTTTTACAGGTTTCAGATTTTAGGCCATCTGGACCCAGCAACACAATCTTTAAAACTCAATAAGAACGAAGTATAGGAGGAGGCAGAGAAACCTCAGTTCATTACATGTGCTGAAAGACAGTCCACACCAAATGTTACCGTTGAGCTCAGAATTACCACCTTGCCTTAAACCATGGGTTGTAGAGACAGCTGTTGAAGGATTAAAGTCTTTTTAGGCTATATTATAAACAGTAGAAGCAGTGATGAACGCCAATAACTGCAATTTGCACAATAAGACCAGGAACAGCAAGTGAAAATCATTGTGTAGATCTCAATGCTCCCTGAAGCAGTAAACTCACGAGAAATCATGGGCGGGACTCTCCACTCCCACGCCGAAGTGCCCACGCCGTCGTGAATGCCGTCGAGACTCACGACGGCGTAAAACGGCCCCTATCCCAACCGATTCAGGGCCTGATAATGGGCTAGGATCGGGGCCGCGTCATCTACACGCGCCAGGCCTTGTCGCCGCTTAAAGGCGACACCGCATACATGACGCGGCAGGCGCTGCATAACTGGCGTCACCCGCGCATGCGTGGTTGCCGTCCTCTCCGAGTCCGCCCCGCAAGAAGATGGCGGGCAGATCTTGCGGGGCCGCGGAAGGAAGGAGTTCCTCCTTCAGAGAGGACGGCCTGACGATCAGTGGGCACCGATCGCGGGCCATCCCACATTTGAGGTACCCCCTGGTGCAGGATCCCCCCTCCTCCCCCGCAGGTCGCCCCTCCAGCGTTCCCGCGTTGTTCCCGACGGCAGCGATCAGATGTGGACGGTGCCGGGGGGAAGCCGCCGTTTTGGCCTGGCCGCTCGGCCCATCCGGGCCTGAGAATAGCGGGGGTGCCGGAGAATCGCCATTTTGGGTGTCTCCGGCGATTCTCTGGCCTGTGGCCCGCGGAACTCGACGGGGCCGTTCCCGCCGCTTGGGAGAATCGCGAGAGAGCGTCAGACCGGCGTCCCGGGAAATTTTGACGGCCCAGGCGATTCTCCCAACCGGTGTGGGAGTGGAGACTCGCGCCCCATATCTTAGAGGAACCATCTTCGCATACTAGCAGAAATATTTTGCCCTTTGACAACATATAAGGAGATTAAAGATTGAAAAGGCACAGAAGCAATCTAGTTCCTTTTCATGTTTCTAGCCTTCCCAACAACCAAACACTACAACCAGAGACAGAAAATATTTTAAATTTTGCCTCATCTTAAGGAATATCGTATATCCCAAATTCTAAATGAGAAGCAAAATATTACAGGTAAGCTATAGAAGGTCATGACTTTGGGGAGTGCATGGGAATGAGTGTGTCAGAATGTTACATCTCCGATGTAATGAACCAAAATGAAATTTCAAGAAACTACATTTTTTTTTTTTTTTTTTGAGAGGTGGTGTCAGGGCCATGTCATACACCTATTAAACCTATTGGAAGATGGACACTTATAAGGCAATTTGAAATATGGGCAATTTGTTTCACAAAATGGGCTACAGGTAGATCAGGTGACTTATTTTGTAGTTTGTGCGCAGATTATGACTACTTCATGTCTTGATTATTATTAAAATGTAATTAGCCTTTCCAGATGATCACCCTCACCATTTCAATTGAAAAGGCTTGAAATAGCAATGGCTGTTAGACTTTCTGGCCCAATGAAGATGGGATTTCAAATAAAAAATATTAAGGAAGCTACTTGGTTGGAATATTGATGACATCATTCATTCTCCATGATATGTCAATTACATTGCTCGGACAATGGGTTATAGCCAATGGAATACATCAATACCTTTGTCACATAACTGAAACTAGCCTTGAGATAACCAATATCTTATTAATCCACAAGAGAAGTCCAGTAAATCAGAATAGACTATAGAGACCAGCGGAAAGCCATAGCTTGCTCAGCACAGGATTGGAGCCTGCCTTGAAAAGAAAGGCATTTTGGGCAGTCAAGTGATACTCATTCGTTCTACATGCAGGATTACACATTGTTCCTACAGGAGCTTGACCACAATTTTGTCAGAAAAAAAATTCTACCCTTCATTGTCTTCAGGGAACCAAGGGACAATCTTCCAAGATCGTAATGTTTCAACCACGATCTTTAAGTATTGAAAGAAGTGACTTGGTTCTTTTACCCTTTGGGTAATTTTAAGTGACTTGGTTCTTTTACCCTTTAAGTAATTTTAAGTGTATGTTACAACTTTAGAATTCACCTTTTCTTGATGTGTGGATATGAGAGGACTGATTGTTGCAATTATATTTTAGATGTTCTAAGAAATAAACATGTAACCTTTATTTTGATTTTAACAAATATGAAAGCCTGTTTTATATCTGTTGTATGGGTCACAACACTCGAGGGGTTAAAACACTCATTTTCTAAAACACCTCTTAATGCAGTCCCCATCTGTAACAAAAATAAAGACTCTTGTAGTTTGGTTACTTTAATAATGTGCGTCCTCACTTTTAGTCACTATCCCATGTGATTTATACCAGCAATCTTCAGGAACAAACTAGTAATTTAGGAAAGAAACCATTTCGCCAAAGCTATTTTACTTTAAGACTTTATTGTTTACATTCTTTTGGACCCAGAAGCAATTTTTACAGAGCTGATGTTTTGATGATTGCCATTGATCAACTTGTCTTATGTATCAATCAGCTCCTTGACGCCAGAGCAGCAAGCTTGGAAAATACAACTAGATATCACTATGAATGCAAACCATTATCTAATGATGAATTCAGACTTGCTGTTGAACTGAGTGATTATTTAAATCATAGCTAGGACTAGTGAAAACATGATATGCCATTGGTAAATATAAAAGGGTGGCACTATTTAAATATTAAATCATATTTCTTTTGTTTCCGCATCAGCTTTTGGAGATTAAAAATGTGAAAAGTTTCCAAGCTGTAATAATAATCTTTATTGTCACAAGTAGGCTTATATTAACGCTGCAATGCACAAGCGAAGAGTTCAGGTAATATTAGAAAATACAGGAAGTGAAGCTGAACAATTACGAAAGAAGTCTGTGCTGTGTGAGTATATTGTACCTCACAGCACACTCTCTCAGGGAACTATTGATCTGTGTACTTTGTACAAGTGGTCCTCCTTTAGCATTGTTTTGAAAATTTCCAAGATTGTTCTGAGTGCTATCAGTGTTGATCTGATGTTGTGGTAGCCATCCAATAATGAAAAATAACGATTTTGTTGTGTGTCATTTCACAAACATATTGAACCTTAGACGTGAGCTTTCTTGTCTAAAACCAGCTTCCCTGCCTGCCTAACACAAATGTGCTGCCATTATTTTGCCGATACCGTCTTATAATTGCTGCTCCCTGCATGGTCTGTGATTTCTTTCTTTTTCAGTTATCTCAGTTCAACTTTACCATTTCTTTGCAATAGACCTTCCCTGACTTGCTTTAAGTTGTTGCTAGGGAAGTAGACCTCAGGCAGTTGTGTTATTTTGATTGGAAAGTGAGGTCTCACCAGGATTTTGGGTAGTTCTGCATTTGTGTTTCTTTGGTCGATGGCACAGCATAAAACTGAACAATACATTCCACTATACGTGTCATCATTGACTATCTGAAATTCGGAGGACGTGAGTTGGGAAGAGGAGATCAAAGCTGTTTAAAATAACCAACACAACAGGAAGCCAGCCCTGCAATGTTTCAAATAATTAAAGAAATACCACTGCAGTCATCATAATATCCAGCATCTGTATCTTATTTATGATTAATAATTGTGATTACTGCATTTTAATTAACCTTGTTTGCTGTACTTTATAATTCAGAACATTTATTTTTGATTAGGTTTTTCAAACTTTATTAGTCATCGTGAATCTTATGATGTCGATCTCCTGGAAATATAAAACTCATTGGGCGCGATTCTCCACTCCCACGCCGGTTGGGAGAATCGCCTGGGGCGCCAAAATTTCCGGGGACGCCGGTTTGATGCCATCCCGCGATTCTCCCGAGCGGCGGGAACGGGCCAGTCGAGTTTCGCAGGCCAGAGAATCGCAGGAGATACCCAAAATGGCGATTCTCCGGCACCCCCGCGATTCTGAGGCCCGGATGGGCCGAGCGGCCAGGCCAAAACGGCGGGTTCCCCCCAGCGCCGTCCACATCTGGTCGTTACAGTCGTGGGCGGTGCGTGAACGCTGGGGGGGCGGCCTGTGGGGGGGGCGAGGGGGGATCCTGCACCGGGGGGTACCTTAAATGTGGGGTGGCCCGCGATCGGTGCCCACCGATCGTCGGGCCGTCCTCTCTGAAGGAGGACCTCCTTCCTCCCGCCACCCCGCAAGATCCGTCCCCCATCTTCTTGCGGGGCGGATGTGGACAGGACGGCAACCACGCATGCGCGGATGATGTCCGTTATGCGGTGCCGGCCGCGTCATCTAATCGGCGCCGCTTTTACGCGGGCGACAAGGCCTCACGCGGGTAGATGACGCGGCCCCGATACTGGCCCATTGTCAGGGCCTTAATCAGTCGTGACCGGGGCCGTTCCGCGCCGTCGTGAACCTCGGCGGCGTTCACGACGGCGCGGCCACTTCGGCGTGGGGGTGGAGAATCGCGCCCATTGTGTTTTAACAACATTTCAACAAAGCTTGAAATGCACTTTCGGAGTAAACAGAGCCACTCACAAACTCCCACACCAGCTGGTGTTTTGCGAAGGTCAATTAAAGGAAGCCAACTGGGATTCCATTGGAATTACTACTGGATGAGAAGGTCCCAGAATTAAACCCTGGCTTAAAAGATTAACTTTTTATATTTTTTTTAAGGAGAAGTAGATGAACAGTCACACGTGTGCCAATTAGCTTTCAACTAAAAACAAACTTTTATTAAACATGAAAAGTTTGACTACAATTCGATACTCTTTCATACGCACTTATCTTCACAAGAGTACACAATTTAAGGATACAAAATATGCTGCAATGTTTTCAGTAAACTCATCCCTGTAACTCAACAGGTTAACTTTGCTCAAACATCCCACTCTGAAACCAAGTGGACGATGCCACTCAATTGATCTTTTGTGGATTTCTCCTTAAATTCCCGCAGATGCGTATTACCCTGTGTGCCAGCTAGTCTCACTGGACTCTGGCTTCCACATAGTGTTTCAAAACTCCAGTCTCAAAAATACACAAAATAGAATTTTCTTTCAAACAATGTTTTCCCTCAGGTTTTCAGCAAGGATCAGCCTCCAGTTTTTCCAACTCCCCTTTTAATAATCCTTTGTCTTGCATAATCACATAGAATTGAGTGCAGAAGGAGGCCATTCAGCCCATTGAGTTTGCACTGGCCCATCGAAAGAGCACCCCACCCAAGGCCATGCTTCCACCCTATCCCAGTAACCCCACCTAACTGTTTTGGACACTAAGGGCAATTTAGCATGGCCAATCCACCTAACTTGCACATCTTTGGGCTGTGGGAGGAAACTGGAGCACCCAGAGTAATCCACGTGGACACTGGAAGAACGTGCAGACTCTGCACAGACAGTGACTCAAACCGGGAATCGAACCTGGGACCCTGGAGCTGTGAAGCAGCTGTGCTAACCACTGTGCTACGGTGCTGCCCTATATTCAAGTTTTTCACATAATCTCTCGGGTACTGAGTCCCAAACTGAATACTATTGCTGCAAAGATTGGAACTAAGAACAAAGAACAAAGAACAAAGAAATGTACAGCACAGGAACAGGCCCTTCGGCCCTCCAAGCCCGTGCCGACCATACTGCCCGACTAAACTACAATCTTCTACACTTCCTGGGTCCGTATCCTTCTATTCCCATCCTATTCATATATTTGTCAAGATGCCCCTTAAATGTCCCTATCGTCCCTGCCTCCACTACCTCCTCCGGTAGTGAGTTCCAGGCACCCACTACCCTCTGCGTAAAAAACTTGCCTCGTACATCTACTCTAAACTTTGCCCCTCTCACCTTAAACCTATGCCCCCTAGTAATTGACCCCTCTACCCTGGGGAAAAGCCTCTGACTATCCACTCTGTCTATGCCCCTCATAATTTTGTATACCTCTATCAGGTCGCCCTTCAACCTCCTTCGTTCCAATGAGAACAAACCGAGTTTATTCAATCGCTCCTCATAGCTTATGCCCTCCATACCAGGCAACATTCTGGTAAATCTCTTCTGCACCCTCTCTAAAGCCTCCACATCCTTCTGGTAGTGTGGCGACCAGAATTGAACACTATACTCCAAGTGTGGCCTAACTAAGGTTCTATACAGCTGCAACATGACTTGCCAATTCTTATACTCAATGCCCCGGCCAATGAAGGCAAGCATGCCGTATGCCTTCTTGACTACCTTCTCCACCTGTGTAGCCCCTTTCAGTGATCTGTGGACCTGTACTCCTAGATCTCTTTGACTTTCAATACTCTTGAGGGTTCTACCATTCACTGTATATTCCCTACCTGCATTAGCCCTTCCAAAATGCATTACCTCACATTTGTCCAGGTTAAACTCCATCTGCCATCTCTCCGCCCAAGTCTCCAGACAATCTAAATCCTGCTGTATCCTCAGACAGTCCTCATCGCTATCCGCAATTCCACCAACCTTTGTGTCGTCTGCAAACTTACTAATCAGACCAGTTACATTTTCCTCCAAATCATTTATATATACTACAAAGAGCAAAGGTCCCAGCACTGATCCCTGTGGAACACCACTGGTCACAGCCCTCCAATTAGAAAAGCATCCCTCCATTGCTACCCTCTGCCTTCTATGGCCTAGCCAGTTCTGTATCCACCTTGCCAGTTCACCCCTGATCCCGTGTGACTTCACCTTTTGTACTAGTCTACCATGAGGGACCTTGTCAAAGGCCTTACTGAAGTCCATATAGACAACATCTACTGCCCTACCTGCATCAATCATCTTAGTGACCTCCTCGAAAAACTCTATCAAGTTAGTGAGACACAACCTCCCCTTCACAAAACCGTGCTGCCTCTCACTAATACGTCCATTTGCTTCCAAATGGGAGTAGATCCTGTCTCGAAGAATTCTCTCCAGTAATTTCCCTACCACTGAAATAAGGCTCACCGGCCTGTAGTTCCCGGGATTATCCCTGCCACCCTTCTTAAACAGAGGAACAACATTGGCTATTCTCCAGTCCTCCGGGACATCCCCTGAAGACAGCGAGGATCCAAAGATTTCTGTCAAGGCCTCAGCAATTTCCTCTCCAGCCTCCTTCAGTATTCTGGGGTAGATCCCATCCGGCCCTGGGGACTTATCTACCTTAATATTTTTTAAGACACCCAACACCTCGTCTTTTTGGATTACAATGTGACCCAGGCTATCTACACCCCCTTCTCCAGACTCAACATCCAACAATTCCTTCTCTTTGGTGAATACTGATGCAAAGTATTCATTTAGTACCTCGCCCATTTCCTCTGGCTCCACACATAGATTCCCTTGCCTATCCTTCAGTGGGCCAACCCTTTCCCTGGCTACCCTCTTGCTTTTTATGTAAGTGTAAAAAGCCTTGGGATTTTCCTTAACCCTATTTGCCAATGACTTTTCATGACCCCTTCTAGCCCTCCTGACTCCCTGCTTAAGTTCCTTCCTACTTTCCTTATATGCCACACAGGCTTCGTCTGTTCCCAGCCTTTTAGCCCTGACAAATGCCTCCTTTTTCTTTTTGACGAGGCCTACAATATCATTCGTCATCCAAGGTTCCCGAAAATTGCCGTATTTATCTTTCTTCCTCACAGGAACATGCCTGTCCTGTATTCCTATCAACTGACACTTGAAAGCCTCCCACATGTCAGATGTTGATTTGCCCTCAAACATCCGCCCCCAATCTATGTTCTTCAGGACACCAACCTTCTGATTGCTTCAGGAAGGTTCTGTCCTTTTCATGTCTGACTTCAGGGGCGAGATTCTCCGACCCCGCGGCGGGTCGGAGAATCGCCGGGGGCTGACGTGAATCCCGCCCCCGCCGGTTGCCGAATTCTCCGGCACCGGATATTTGGCGGGGGCGGGAATCGCGCCGGTTGGCGGCCCCCGCCCCCACCATTCTCCGGCCCGATGGGCCGAAGTCCCGCCGCTAAAATGCCTGTCCCGCCGGCGTAGATTAAACGACCTACCTTACCGGCGGGACAAGGCGGCGCGGGCGGGCTCCGGGGTCCTGGGGGACCAGCACGGTAGCATAGTGGTTAGCACCGTGGCTTCACAGCACCAGAGTCCCAGGTTCGATTCCCTGCTGGGTCACTGACTGTGCGGAGTCTGCACATTCTCCCCGTGGCTACGAGGGTTTCCTCCGGGTGCTCCGGTTTCCTCCCGCAGTCCAAAGACGTGCAGGTTAGGTAGATTGGCTACACTAAATTGCCCTTAGTGTCCAATAAGGTTAGTAGGAGTTATTGGGTTAGGGGGATAGGGTGGAAGGGAGGGCTTAAGTGGGTTGGTGCAGACTTGATGGGCTGAATGGCCTTCTTCTGCACTGTATGTTCTATGTTATCTATTTGGCGTGGAAATTATAATAAAGACAAATTCTTCGAGGTTCGATTTAAGGACATTTATTTACACAAATACTTGCGGAGAGAGAGTGTTCTGGCTGCATAGCCAGTCCACAGCACTCTGAGATTCGACCGAGGAAAGCATAGTATGAAATAACAGCTTGAAGTAAACAGCTATGTTTATATTAAATAGACCTTGGAAAGTACGTAAGATGAAATACGTAGTACGTATGTTCTTGCCCTTGGCTAAAAACAATTCGAGTACACATTTTGTTATCTTTAGGAGGACAATGTGTTCTCATAATAAGGCCGAGACCAAAATATTAAGCAGTATTTTGTTTACATTACCTGACTTACTTATTTTCATTCAAAAGCAGTGTTAAACTATATAGTCAAGCATTTCCCAGCATGCTTCTAAGTTGGCAACTCATTAATTTCCCTTCCACACTATGTTATCTGGAAAGCAAGAGAGATCACCAACGCCAATGTAAAGCCTGTTCTCATTTATGGCTCTGAAACAAGGAGGACCACCAAAACAATGTTGATAAAAATCCAGTCATCCTTCAACAGATTCCTCCAGGATCCTTCGGATACACTAGTCAAATACCATCAATAATATTAGGCTATGGGAGGAGATGAAATAAGACCCAATGGTCCTCCAAATCAAAAGGCGATAAGTGGAATTGGATAGGTCATACTTTGAGGAAGCCAAGGGACAACATTACACATCAAGCTCTCACATGGAACCTGTAAGGAGAGAGAAAGCAAGCTGGACTAAGAAACATGTGGAGCTGGTAAACAGAAAAGACGACGAGAGCCGAGGACAAGACAGGGCAACAACTCTCTTTGACCCAAAATAGGTTTAGATGGAGAACATTTATCAGTGGACGAGGCTCTGTCAAGGAGTGAAAAGGCTAGGAAGAAGAAATCCACAAACTAAATTCCAAAATCTTTGCAAGAGTGGGTAACCCAACTTAACTTGCTGGCCTGCAAGAGTCATGTATGAAAGGTGTGTGTGGGGGGGGGGGCACAGTGGTTAGCATTGCTGCCTCACAGCACCAGGGACCTGGGTTCAATTCTAACCTTGGGTTACTGTGTGGAGTTTGCTCAGGATGACTGTGTGGACTTTGCACATTCTTCACATATCTACGTGGGCTTCCTCCGGGACCTGAAATGGGTATCAAGGGAAGAGAAAAGCAAGACAAAGTCAAGATGAGTCGTGATACATGGGACATGAATCTTGGAAGGTTCAGTGCTGGTTCAGGGCGGCGTGGTAGCACAGTGATTAGCACTGCTGCCTCACAGCACCAAGGACCCGAGTTCAATTCCAATCTTGGGCGGCTGTCTAAAGTTTGCACATTGTCTCCGTGTTTGAATGGGTTTGCAAGTGCTCTGGATTCCTCCACAGTCCAAAGATGGTCAGGTTAGGTGGATTGGCCATGCCAAACTGCCCCTTAGTGACCAAATGGTTAGGTGGGGTTACGGGGATAGGGTGGGGGATTGGTCTTATGTAGGGTGCTCTTTTGGAGGGTCAGTGTTGACTTGATTGGCTGAATGGTCTCCTTCTGCACAGTAGGGATTCCCCCAAAATGAGAATTTTCCATTCATGTTTAAATCCTCTCAAGCTCTCACCCTTGCTCATCTCCAACACTTACAGTCCTGTAATGCCCTGAAAACTGTATGCTCCTTCAACACTGCCTCATATGCATCCCCACTTTGCCTCATCACTGAAAACTGCCTTCAACCATCTCAACATGATGCTTTGGAATTTCGTCAAAACATCTCTGTATATCCACTTCTTCCTCTCTTTTAGGGCCTTGCTTAAACCCACCACTTTAACTTGGCATTTTGACAGCACTCCTGCAGCTCTGAATTCACCAATATCTCCTTCCGCTCTGAATTCACTAACATTTCCTTCCGCTCTGAATTCACTAACATCTCCTTCCGCTCTGAATTCACTAACATCTCCTTCCGCTCTGAATTCACTAACATCTCCTTCCGCTCTGAATTCACTAACATCTCCTTCCGCTCTGAATTCACTAACATCTCCTTCCGCTCTGAATTCACTAACATCTCCTTCCGCTCTGAATTCACTAACATCTCCTTCCGCTCTGAATTCACTAACATCTCCTTCCGCTCTGAATTCACTAACATCTCCTTCCGCTCTGAATTCACTAACATCTCCTTCCGCTCTGAATTCACATTGTTTCTGGTTAACCTAGTGAGCTGGGACATTTTTTATGTTCACAGGTCTGCACAAATGCACGTCACTCTTGTTCTCATTGAAGATAGGATTTATTTTTGAAAATATTTGCAGTACCTTCGAAATTTCTCACCTTTTGGGCACAGCTTGCGAAATTCACCAAAATCAATGCAATCACACAGCAATTCCGTGATTTGCAATGTGACTTATGCTCTCCCTCATTGATTTGAGTGCTTAGCAATCATCAGTTGCTGTTCCTTCTTGCTCCCTGTTACTACCTATACCGGGTAAATTTGTCTCTCCCATAGTGAATTCAAAATTCGTAGGCCGGGGTTTTACAGATTGAAGTCCTGGTAAGTGAAAAGCAGGCGGTGACACATTTAGGATGGTTGCAGAAGCCAGTGAGGTATAATCACAGAATTGTTACAGCACAGGAGGAGGTCATTTGGTTCATCTTGTTCGCACCGACATTCCACACGAGCATGATGACTTATTGCCATTCTCCCTGCCTTTTTCCCACACACTCTTTTTTAATTCAAATAATAATTTCCTATTTAAGTAATCATCTAATTCATCCTGGTGGGGAGGGTGGCCAATTACATGGCAACAGCTGGGGTAATATCACAATCAAGGACGTGGCCTGCCTCTAAGAGCTGCTTGCCCAATCAGAGGCTGGCAACTCCAGGGACTCAGCAGCACCATTGATAGCTGCAGCCAGCGCAGAACTGCAGCTGCAAGGACAGACTCAATGGCCAAGATACCCTTGAAGAGCGATAAGTGGGCATGAGAGATGCTGGGGCCAGGAAGACTGGCAAATCCCGGCAGCTGGGGCTGATCCCGGTGTACAGATAGTTCCATTGCCACTGGGGCAGCATTGCTACTGGGAGCCATAGAGTGCCCATCGAGGAGGGGCTGAACCATTCCTCCACCCCCCTCCCCCTCCCCAAGCACCCACGTGCCAAGTTGTTGGCAACTTTTCACTTTGATGGTCTCCTACACATGGCCACTGGCCAAACTGACTGCGTAGGCAGGAGGTGGCCCTTAATTGGTCACTTGAGTGTAATCTGGTACATCCCCGGGCACCTTCCTCTGACATTTTGTCAGCCTTCCCACCTCTCGGACCCCGTTGAAAATGAGGTAAAATTCTAGCCTAAATTCTAAATTACAGAAACTAGTAAACTGTGGCAAATTGATTTTGCACTGCAGAAAGCAGCATTGCAATATCTTAACTGAACCTTTTAACTTTACACTTTCATATAATTGAGAGAAGTGCTGTTTGTGATATTTATATGACCTTGATCTGGCCTATTTGACTCAAACCAACCTCTTTGAACATGGAATGATTCTCTACTTTAATTTTATTTTAAAAAATATATTTATTCAAGACTTTTTATATGACACATCAATCTAAACCAACAACCACAGATCTCCAACCTCCCCTGATACCAACATCCCACCATATCACAGCAACACTCTTGCTGACTCCTCAATCAATGAACGGTTTCCACCTTCGGGTGAACCCTTCTACCGACCCCTGCAGAACAAACTTGATCTTCTCCAACCTCGGATTCTGCCAGGTCACTCACTCCCCACCCCCATCCACCCCAGTCCCCTCACCCTGGTCTCCCGGGTCTTCTGACACAACAAATATCATCATCTTCGGACTCGGCGCCAGTCCCACAATCAGAACCTCAGAGATAACATCCAAGAACCCCTGCCAGAACCCCCTCCGTGTTGGACACGCCCAGAACATGTGGACATGATTCGCAGGCCCTCCCGCGCACCTAGGACCCTGGAGCTGTGAGGCAGCAGTGCTAACCACTGTGCCACCGTGCCATGCCTTACAATGAACACACAGCTCATCTCCAAAGTTCAATGGCCTTACAATCCTCTCTGTCCATGGCCCCCATAAAGTCCATCGCCTCCTCTGGTGAGTCAAAATAAAATTCCTGTTTTTGGTGTGTCACCCACAAGTGGGCAGGGTACAAAATCCCTAACTTCACCCCCTTAAAGAGAGCCGCCTTTGTCCAGTTGTACCCGGCCGTCCGCTTCGCCAGCTCTGCACTGAGGTCCTGGTAAATCTGCAGCTCACTCCCTTCCCAGATGCCTTTCTTGGTCTGCGTCGCCCACATCAAAATGTTTACCTTGTCCAAAAATTGATGCAGCCTCACCACCATCACCCTCAGCGGCTCCCCCACTTGTGGCCTCCACCTCAAGGCCTCTCTTTATTTGTTGGTGCTTGGACGGGGACCATCAGGCGAGCTGGGCATGCTAGTTAATGGGAGTGAAGTGGGGTGTTGCCAGGAGGAAGGCCCGGGGGCGAGGTGGGGGGGGGGATGGGGCTGTTTTTTGTTTGGTGGTGGCCTCAAGGAGGCGGTCAAAGGCCCACTCCCCATCAACCTCTCCAACATGCTTGCCACATACTTGGTGGCCTCTGCCTCCTCAATGTCCTCAGGCAACCCGACAATCCTCAAATTCTGCCTCCTGGAGGAGTTATCAAGGTCCTCCAATTTTCCCTTAACTTCTTCTGGCTGTTCAACACCATCCCCAGTTCCCTTTCTAGCAAGGCCAGCCACTTCTAATGCTCTCCCTTTGATCCTCCACCTTCTGGATCACCATGCCCCGAGCCTCCTGCCTCTGCACCATTCGTTCAATCGCCGCCCTGAGCGGCTCCAACACCTTGGCCAATTCCCTCCAAAGCTCTTTCCTCTACTGCTGGTATTTGTTATTGAAAAGCTCCACCAGCTGCTCTTTTGACCACTGGGAGGGCAGCACTGTCCCCTTGCCCTCCGCCATCTTCACCTGTGGCGCTCCACGAAAACCTCCCTGCTCCAGCTGCTCTCTCTTTCCCGTGGCATTTCTCGCCTGCTGATCCATACACCAGCCGCACCAGAGGGTAATTAGCTTCTCTGGGCACTTACACATCTTTTTCCCACAAAGATCACACCATTCGGGTGGGGAAGGACAAAAAAATCCACCTTCAGCAGGAGCCATCAAATGTGCAACCATTCACTCCATGGCCGCCTATGGAAGTCGATTCTCTACTTTTCAACCATCAATACAGGAATGCAAAAATAAATATAACTGTGTCAATTTATACATACAGACACAAGTGCCAAATAATGTGACCTGTAATGTGTAATAGTAGAAAAATAGTAGAACAGTTACAAAAATTAAATTAAAGATCTTTTTTGAAAGTTTATCAAGCATGATTATTTAGTTAAAAGTCATCACTGGTTGGAGAATAGAATTGCTAAGTTTATGCAGGCACATCATGATTTGTGATCAAGCAATGATATTTTTGTGGTCAGGTAGCTGAAACCTTGTGATCTGAAAAATGAAATGTTTTAATTCTCGGTCTTGCAATAGTGCAGTGGGAGCTACTTTGTCGGCTCTCAATGTTGGATTTAAAATACAGCACATGGCCTCGGGCATTAATGTTGGATTTACCAGAAAAGATTTTAAAATTTGGGACATTTTGTAATAGTGCTGAGGAAAGTTTATAATCGATTGCAGTTCAGAGTAGGATGCACTTGGGATCAATTCCAACTAAACCAAGCTTGGTGTAATAAAAATTGCATTACTTAGCTTCCCGGGGTGATAGTGCCCTTGAGGATGGAGCATTGGAAATGCTGAAGCTAATGGAGTAAATGGAGCAGTTCTATTAGTTGGGATTTTGATCCATTCTTGCGTCAGCCAGTGAGAGAGCTTTTCCCTGATGTCTGTACAAACCTCAATCCTGTGTTAAGTCCTTCAAGCAAAATGTTTGTAGCTATAACGCTGTTGCTAGATGTAAGTTGTTCTGATATCCACAGAGACCGATAGCTTTAAAAAAATGAAATTTTAACTTCCATTTGATAGCTGAAAGGATGACATGACAAGATTCCACCTAAGACTTTTACTGTGAGAAACAAACTTAAAACAGCATTGAATAAACTCAATTTCAGAAAGGAACTTGTACTTAAATGTATAGAAAAGAACATGTCCCTTTTACTTTTAACACAACCAAAAATCCAATTTCGCGAGTATGTTTCACACTATCCCTCAAGTGGTTATTTGAATTCATAGAATCATCATAGAATTTGCAGTGCAGAAGGAGGCCATTCGGCCCATCGGGTCTGCACGGCCCTTGGAAAGAGCACCCTACCCAATCCCATACCTCCACCCTATCCCCACACCTCCACCCTATCCCTGTAACCCCACCTAACCTTTTTTGGACACCAAGGGCAATTTAGCATAGCCAATCCACCTAACCTGCACATCTTTGGACTGTGGGAGGAAACCAGAGCACCCGGAGGAAACCCACGCAAACACAGGAAGAATGTGCAGACTCCACACCGACAGTGACCTTCAAGTGATTTTCAAGTGTTTAATTTGTTTCACAGCCTGGGAACCTCTCAGGAGATTTTCACAGGGAGGGTCTTTTCCTTGGTAATTCTCCTTCTAGCGCAAGGTGGGGGAATCTTTCAGCCTCATTCCACATCCTCATGATTTTAGTCTTTTCTACCTGAAAAAGAGCCGCCACTCTCATTTCAGTGCGGTGAACCATAGAGGCTTCTCACTGTTCCCTTTCACCTCGATGCTGGCAGACGTCCTGTCTGAGAATTCAAGAATATCTTGGCTCTTCCTTTCTCAAATCCCATCTCCATAGCAATGTGAATCACTTAGGCCTTGTATCCATGTAGAAATGCATTATTAGCTATTCTTTAAACTCCAACTCTATCCTATCCTATCCTGGAATCAAATGGACAGTTCAAAGTTTAACTTGCAGCCTAATATTCTCAAGACTTTACTGGGACTTTGAAGTCTACCACGCATAAGCACATATGTTTCTATCATTGTCTTCAAGTATGAACACATTGCACCTTCTTTAACAGTCATGTAACCCAGACCTGTTGTCAGACAGACTTCAGAATAGGTCATATGACCCTCTTCATTTTGCACAAAATTAAAAACACAACTGCATAACAATCCTATAAAACTTCAGTACTGATAAAAGCTACAAGTACAGGGATTGGATTATGTTTACTTGCAGTTTACCTTAAAGACAGAAAACAACATTATTGGAAAAGAAACCTTCCTTCTCCCACCCCAAAATGCAAAGAATATTTAGTTTTATAATGTTTTATAAAAATACTGACAATTCTGATGAAATAATGACCCTGAAAGGTACAACATTCAATAAATAAGTGTTCAACAGAGGTTAATGGCTATGAAAAACTAATAGATCATAGAAACCCTACATTGCAGAAGGAGTTCATTTGGCCCATCGAGTCTGTACTGACCCCCCGAAAGAGCACTCTAATCAGGTCCACTCCTACGTCCACCCTGCCCTATAACCTAACCTGAACATTCCTGGACACTAAAGGACAATTTTGCATGGCCAATCCGCATAACTTGCACATCTTTGGACTGTGAGGAGCAAACTGGAACACGCAGAAGAAACCCATGCAGACACAAGGAGAAAGTGCAAACTCCACAAAGAGAGTTACCCAACGCCCCTGGTGCTAAACACTGCCACCATGCTACCCACTGTGCCATCTCAATATATTGAGGAACCTTGGTTTGGTTTTTGTACCGTATTTGGCATTTACCAACGATGGGCTGAATTTATGCAGTTCTACATAGGTGGATTAGGAGGTGCCACTGGAAGCAAAAACAGAACAGCACATAGGGCTGGTTCTCTGTTGTTTTTCTGCCGCTAAGCAATCATGTCAGAGGCAAGATGAATATACCAGATGTTACCCATTCATCAGAAATGGTTAGCAAATTCAGCCCCATATTGGGCCAAAGGGAAAAGAATGCTGTTATCCATGTGATCTTCTCAAGAACAATCAGGACCTTGCAGTTAGATGGAAGTGACTTCCCAACAGCAGGCCAAGGTGAGGGGTGGATTACGACTCCTCTCCCTCACCCCAATGAAGACCTGTTGAGGTGTGATGATCATGACCATAGCCACAGGCCATCTTATGGCAGGGTTCTTCCTCTGAACTGGTCTGAAAGATGCAGCACTGAGACATTTTCACTGCCCTGCATTTCGACGCAGTCTCCTGATCAACAGTGCCCATCTCCCTGAGTAAGATTGCCCTGGATGTCACTGTGACCCTCTCATTGGGCAGCCCACTTCACCGGTCTGCTTGTGGCAACCTTAAGTGATCTCCTGCCATGGCTTCTAGATTTACAACCCAAAATTGAGATTGATGCCAGGATTGCAATACAACCAGTCCTATACCTTTTGTCTAGCCAGTTCTATTTGCCATTAAGAATAAAAAATTTGGTGCATCAGTGATGTTCTGCAAATGCCAACCAGATTTCTCCACATGCATCCGAAAACCCATGGGAAAGTTTAACATTTTCCATCTGGCAGGTCAGGAGCAGCCTTTGAAAATATATTGCCCCATTTAGGCTCACTGCTAGCTTAACTATGCCCTATTTCTTCAGTTATTGAGCCTCATTAATACATATCAAGATCACAAAAGCATTTTAACTGACCACCAATTGCAGTATCAATGAAACCTCATCAGTGGAAAAAGTAACCTGTGTAAGATTAAACTTTCCTTTGTGAGGCCGGGAGTGAACCTCGAAGTACAGGAATCCTAAACTGCTACGATCCCAGGCACCCTTGGGAGCCTTCCCAAATCCCAACCAGTTGCTTCCCTAGTGTAGTGGGGTGGGGGACACACTTTGCCTGCCAGCTTCTCATCAGTTGGTTCTTTCTGTCCATTTTAGAGAGGATTTAGCCAGCGAGTTCGAACTGAAATTTGAAGATAAAATAGCACAGACATTAAATTTATGACAAAAGGTGACGGGGGAGAGTTTTATTCTCCAATTCTTCCTGATCATCCAAAACGTTCTCTCACCAGGCGCACGCACACACACACATGAACACATACAGCATCCCACCACCCCACCCCTGCTACCCCATAAAAGGATACCAGTTTATACGTTGCAGGGTATTTTTATATTCATTTTGAATCTCATGCCAGTCAACCAAGAGTTGATCAAGACGCATACCTGTTCTTTAACAACACGCTGTTGCAATAGCACTCGCATTTGTTTGCATTGGAAAATTTGTAACTACGCAGGATAAATATCTAATTTTAATAATCTAATGTGCTGCACTCGGTAGATGTAATTTGCTGCTCATCTCATAAAGTTTAACAAGACACTGAATTTGTAAGTGGTCAACAATGCCTGGAAATTAAACTTCTGAAGCTGCTGCTACATTATGCAATACCTCCAATGTATAGCATTGGGATTCAAATGTTACAAACGTGAGACAGATTGCTGACACTATTGATGCTGAATTGTTCACAAAACGATTGATAGTACGAGTTTCAGTTGTTCCAGAAGATATTTGGGGTAAATTACTGGTGAGGAGGGGGTTTGTACCATTCAGATTTTTGTACATTGAATACTTTCTACTGTACTGGTAACTGAGGGCTAACTCACGGAGGCAGTGGACAAATTTTGGAATGGACCATATTGAGGGTACTGGCTATTTACAGTGCCTTTGATTGTTTCCTCATACAATGAATGATTGATTTTATGATCTAAAAATCTCAGTAAATTTAAACCTGCCATGTTCTCTGTGAATTTGGTGGGATTAACCCAGTTATCCATAAATCAATGGAGCCAAAGCTTTTTTACGGTGATAATGTGCACATTTGCCCACACGTGCAAATTACACACCCACATTTTGAGGTATAAAATCCTTCCAATTCAAAAACTCAACATCTGAATTTTTAGTTTCTAACACTAGGGTCCTCCGTTGTGCTTGACCTATAAGGTACAAATTACTCCTATTTATGAATCAAGTAGAATTTATTGAGCAAGATTTTATATATCCTGAAAGAGGAACAGTGGAGACAGCACAGTAACAAAAACCGAAACAAAAAAGCAGTTTTTCATCTCTTCAGAACCCAGGGACTCATTGGGCGGGATTCTCCATCCCCACGCCGAAGTGGCCGCCTCGTCGTGAACGCCATCGAAGTTCACGACGGCGCGGAACGGCCCCGGTCCCGACCGATTCAGGCCCTGACAATGGGCCAGTATCGGGGCCGCGTCATCTACCTGCGCCAGGCCTTGTCGCCCGCGTAAAAGCGGCGCCGAATAGATGACGCGGCCGGCGCCGCTAAACGGATGTCATCCGCGCATGCGTGGTTGCCGTCCTGTCCAAATCCACCCCGCAAGAAGATGGGGGACAGATCTTGCGAGGCCGCGAAAGGAAGGAGGTCCTCCTTCAGAGAGGACGGCCCAACGATCGGTGGGCACCGATCGCGGGCCACCCCACATTCAAGGTGAAGCCCGCCCCCCCCCAGCGTTCACGCACTGCCCACAACTGTAGCGACCAGGTGTGGACGGCGCTGGGGGGAACCCACCGTTTTGGCCTGGCCGCTCGGCCCATCCGGGCCTCAGAATAGCGGGGGTGCCGGAGAATTGCCATTTTGGGTATCTCCGGCGATTCTCCGGCCTGCGGCCCGCGAAACTCGACCGGCCCGTTCCCGCTGCTTGGGAGAATCGCGGGAGGGTGTCGGACCGGCGTCCCCGGAAATTTCGGCGGCCCAGGCGATTCTCCCAACCGGCGTGGGAGTGGAGAATCGCGCCCATAGTGTTGTCAGCACAGATGATGGGCGTCATTCTCCGACCCCCCGCCGGGTCGGAGAATGGCCGTTGGTCGCCGTGAATCCCGCCCCCGCCCCCGCCGAAGTCTCCGAAGGGAGAAAAGTCGGCGGGGCGTTAATGGCGCCGCTGCCGCGGAGAATGTCACGGGTCTGCGCAAGGCAGCCGATTTTCGGCCTGCCGATATTCTCCCTTCCGGATGGGCCGAAGTCCCGTCGACGTGATGACCGTTCACGTCGACGTCAATCAAACCTCCTTTTCATCGGCGTGACCCGGTGCTCCAGGCTCACGCCGACCAGCGAGGAGGTGAGTGACGGCCTGGGGGGTTGGCTCTGGGCAGGAAATGGCGTGGCCGCAGACTGATTGCGTGAGGAGAGGTGTGTCTCGGCTTGTGTGTGTGTGTGTGCGGCGGGGGGGGCGGGGGGGGGGGTGTTTAGAGTAGGCTGGGCTCCGGGGGAGTGCCGGGAGGGGGTCCGTGCCGGGGTGGAGGTTGCGGGGTTGGGGAGGGGGTCCGTGCCGGGGTGGAGGTTGGGGAGGGGGTCCGTGCCGGGGTGGAGGTTGGGGGTTGGGGGGGCGTCCGTGCTGGGGTGGAGGTTGGGGAGGGGGTCTGTGCTGGGGCGGAGGTTGGGGAGGGGGTCCGTGCCGGGGTGGAGGTTGGTTGGGGGGGGGGGGTCCGTGCCGGGGTGGAGGTTGGGGGGGGGTCCGTGCCGGGGTGGAGGTTGGGGGGGGGGTCCGTGCCGGGGTGGAGGTTGGGGGGGGGGTCCGTGCCGGGGTGGAGGCTGGGGGTTGGGGGGGGTCCGTGCTGGGGTGGAGGTTGGGGAGGGGGTCCGTGCCGGGGTGGAGGTTGGGGAGGGGGTCCGTGCCGGGGTGGAGGTTGGGGAGGGGGTCCGTGCCGGGGTGGAGGTTGGGGGAGGGGGTCCGTGCCGGGGTGGAGGTTGGGGAGGGGGTCGGTGCCGGGGTGGAGGTTGGGGGGGGGGGGGTCCGTGCCGGGGTGGAGGTTGGGGGGGGGGGTCCGTGCCGGGGTGGAGGTTGGGGGGGGGGGTCCGTGCCGGGGTGGAGGTTGGGGGGGGGGTCCGTGCCGGGGTGGGTGATGGGAGGGCAAATGAGTTGGTCCACCTGGCCAGGTGCCAGCCTCCAACAGTTGGACCCATGCGGTCCATGCCACCTGGCTGGGGGGAGGAGGGGATATGGGCAATGATGACATGTCGTCGTTCCCCTCCCCCCCACCAGGCCGTCATGTTTTCAGACCATCCAGCGATGTTGGCCGCCGTGGTGGCAGCCGCTCATGTCTATGTTGCCCTGGATGAGGAGGAGGAGGAGGAGGAGGAGGAGGAGCGTGCCAGAGAGACGGCGCAGGCTGCCGCAGAGGGGCAGGCGGCAGCCGCCCAGGCTGGAGGGACACCTGACCGACAGGACGAGGAGGGGGAGGAGCACGTCGCGCCCCACGGCAACGGAGGCACCCGAGGGCGCCCCGTGTGTACCGGCCCCGGCAGTCATACCAGGACCTCACGGACCGGGAATGCAGGAGGAGACTCCGGATGAGCCGGGAAACCGTGGCACACATCTGCCACCTGCTGGCACACCTGTCACCGCGTGGCACTGGCGGGGGACACCCTCTCCCCGTGTCCGTCAAGGTTACGGTGGCCCTGAACCTTTATGCAACGGGGTCATTCCAGGCACCGAGTGGGGACCTGTCCGGCATATCGCAGACATCGGTGCATCGGTGCATCCGGGCAGTGACAGATGCCCTTTATGCCATGGCGCACCGCTACATCCGCTTCCCCGTGGACCGGGCCAGCCAAGATGCCCGGGCCGTGGGCTTCTCTGCCATTGCCGGGTTCCCCATGGTCCAGGGCGCGATCGATGGGATGCACGTCGCCGTGCGGCCACCTGCAGAGAACAGGGCCGTGTTCACTAATAGGAAGGGGACCTATTCAATGAACGTACAGGTGGTCTGCGACCACCGCATGATGATCCTGCACGTCTGCGCCCGTCACCCAGGCAGTGTACACGACTCATTCATGTTGTCGCGGTCATCCATCCCCGGCATGTACGAGGGACGCCATCCCCGGCTGAGGGGCTGGTTGCTGGGCGACAGGGGCTACCCATTGCGATCGTGGCTGATGACGCCTATACGGAGGCCACGCAATGAGGCGGAGAACCGCTACAATGATGCCCATGTAGCGACAAGGGGAGTGATCGAGAGGTGCTTTGGTGTGCTGAAGATGCGTTTCAGGTGCCTGGACCTCTCTGGGGGCGCCCTCCAGTATCGGTCAGATAGGGTCGGCGGCATCATTGTGGTGTGCTGCGTCCTGCACAACATAGCCCAGCAGAGGGGCGATGTGCCGCAGGCAGAGGAGGGCGGAGTGGAGGAGCAGCAGGAAGAGGCCCAGTCCTCCCCAGATGAGGGGGATGGGGGCAATGGTCAGGGCAGACGGGGTAGACACAGGCGGGTGGCTGTCCACCGTTACCGGCTGGCCCAGCGGGCACGGGACAGACTGATAGACGCCCGCTTCACTGACTAGATGGGCGTGGGAATCGGGTAGTATGGCCACAGACCGCACACCATGACAACAGCCGACCACCCACACCCCCCACCCATCCACCCACCCAGCACCCTCACCCCCCTCCCCAACCCCACACACCCCACCCGCATGCACACCACCCCCCCACCCCCAATTGCCGATCCACCGGCGGCACAACGGGCCGGGCTCACCCAGTTGCGGGTGGACGCGTGTCTATCGCAGGCCATGGAGAATGATGGCAACCCGCCTCCGATGAGCTCCTGGCTCTACATCGTTGGACTATGTCTGACCCATGGCCACAGTACCACCATCCACCCGGACCATCCCTGCATGCGGCTGTGACACTGCAGCGCACGGCCCCGTCCTCTGCCCGGGGGATGTTGATGGCGGCCCAGGGGGAAGGGGGCAGACTCACCTGGGGCTGAGGTAAGACCACCCGTCACACACACACTTGCGCTCAACGTACATGACACCCCCGCACACTTTGGACAGAGCACATAGGCAGCTTCGGTAGGTGTAACATTGACTTTAATAACCAAAGGAGTTCATGCACGTGCCCTAGCCCCTAAAACTCATCTGTGCCCTGCACCCGTGCCAACTTACTCAGTGTCTAATTGTTTGGCCTTACGGGCCCTTTGACTACGTCTACGTGGTTCCCCAGACGGTACAGCAGAACTGGAGGTCGACTCCTGTGATTCCTGCCCTCTGACACTGGATCCCTTTGGCGGCCGTTTCCTGGGGCGTCCTGGCCTAGATGGGCCTAGATGGGCCAGGCTGCAGCCCGGGCGACTGGGATGGCGAGCTGCCAGCCTGTCCTGCCCGTTGCCCACCCGATGCACCTGGGACGGATGGGGGGGAGTCCGAGGTGTCGCGGTGTACCGGGACCTCCCCTACAGAGGGAGCCGGGACGGACCACACCACCTCCTCCTCCCTCGGGGTGCCCGATGGCCCCCAGGCCTCTACATGGGTGGGGGATGCGAACGGACTGGCCATCCGACGCGCCCCCGACATCTGGCGCTGCCAGTCCTGGAGGCCCGTGCTGGTATCGACAGGGGACTGCAGGTTTGCAGCCATGGAGCCCAGGGGGTTGTCGAAGCCTGTCTGCGACAGTGCGACGCCAGCTCGCACATGGCCACTGGCGCCGATGCCCTCAGCGATGGCCTGCTGAGACTGGGCCATGGCCTGCTGAGACTGGGCCATGGCCTGCAGAGACTGGGCCATGGCCTGCAGAGACTGGGCTATGGCCTGCTGAGACTGGACCATGGCCTGCTGAGACTGGGCCATGGCCTGCTGAGACTTGGCTATGGCGTTGAGCGCCTCTGCCATCTGGCGCTGGCACTGGCTCATGGCCTCCTGTGAGAGGGCAGCCATTTCCTGGGCCACAGACGCCGCCTGCACGGAAGGCCCCAGGCCTCGCAAACCGTTCCCCATGTCTGACACCGTCGCACCCATTGCCTCCACCGCGGACGCCACCCGTGCGGTGTCAGCCTGGGTGGCACGCATGACCGGGACCACTCCCAGCTCCTGGACGCGGGTGGACTCCTCCACCTGCGACTGCAGCCGCCGCAAGCCACCCGTCACCCTATTCGCTCGTCTCCGTGTCGGTGGTTGCATCGGATCTATGTGTGGGTGTGGTAACTGCAGGAACCCGGGATCCATCTGGGCGGCAGATGTTCGCTTGGCCTGGGCTGCCCTCCGACCGCCCGGTCCCTCTGCTGCTCCTACCTCCACCTGCTGTACCGGGACGGCTGTGTTGTGCGCACCAGTGAGTGTACCAGACGCCTCATCACTAAAGTGCCCAACCGTGGTGAGTGTTTCTGCGATGGTGGAGGGTGTTGGTGACAGCAGTGGTGTTGTGTCGTGCTCTTCGTCCCACTCTGAGTCCATGGCACTTTGGGGTGGGGGTTCGTCTCCACCCATCCACTCTGAGTCACTGTCCGGTATTTCGTCTTCCCGGGTAGGGATGTCCCGGGTAGTGCTGTCCCGGGTAGTGCTGTCCCGGGTAGTGCTGTCCCGGGTAGTGCTGTCCCGGGTAGTGCTGTCCCGGGTAGTGCTGTCCCGGGTAGGGGTGTCCTGGGTAGTGGTGTCCCGGGTAGGGGTGTCCTGGATAGTGGTGTCCTGGGTAGTGGTGTCCTGGCTCGGATGTGACGGGGGCCTGTGGCTGCCCCCCTCATCGCTGGGTGGTCGCTCCCGCACGTGACGGGGGTGTCGTCTCCCTGTTGCTCCAGGTCTCTCCGTCTCCCGTGGTGTGCGAGGGGCATCCTGCGGGCGTCGCATGCTGGAGGGTCCGGGTCTCTCCGTCTCCCGTGGTCTCCGAGGGGCATCCTGCGGGCGTCGCATGCTGGAGGGTTCGGGTCTCTCCGTCTCCCGTGGTCTCCGAGGGGCATCCTGCGGGCGTCGCATGCTGGAGGGTTCGGGTCTCTCCGTCTCCTGTGGTCTCCGAGGGGCATCCTGCGGGCGGTCTGCATCTGCGGGGATGGGTGCCTGGACGTTTGGTCCTGCGATACACAATGAAGCATGCATGGTTAGACATCAGGCAATGATCAGGTGATACGGGGGAGGGGGATATAGGGGAGGGGGGATATGGGGACGGGCTGTTGGTGGCTCACTTGCTCGTGGGGCCCCGACCTCTGCATCAGCAACCTCCCGGTCCTCAGGTCCGCCAGCCAGTTCCAGGGCCCTTTCCTCGTGTACGGTCAGTGGCCTCTCATCAGCGGGCCCTCCTCCAGTCCTCACGTGTTCCCTATTGTTGTGTGCGCGCTTCTCCTGGGGGGTGGGGGGGTGGCAGGGGTAAAAGGCAACAGTGTTAGGCAGGTATATGAATGCACGCCATCGGTTGCGCGTGCATTGCAGTGGTTAAGGTTAGGGCTGGATTCACTTGGGGATATGGGGGAGGGGGGGATATGGGGGAGGGGGGATGTGGGGGAGGGGGGAACATGGGGGATATGGGGGAGGGGGGAATATGGGGGATATGGGGGAGGGGGGATATGGGGGAGGGGGGAATATGGGGGATATGGGGAGGGGGAATATGGGGATATGGGGGAGGGGGGAATATGGGGGATATGGGGGAGGGGGGAATATGGGGGAGGGGGGAATATGGGGGATATGGGGGAGGGGGGATATGGGGGAGGGGGATATGGGGGAGGGGGGATATGGGGGAGGGGGGGATATGGGGGATATGGGGGAGGGGGGATATGGGGGAGGGGGGATATGGGGGAGGGGGGATATGGGGGATATGGGGGAGGGGGGAATATGGGGGATATGGGGGAGGGGGGATATGGGGAGGGGGGATATGAGGGATATGGGGGAGGGGGGATATGGGGGAGGGGGGATATGGGGGATATGGGGGAGGGGGGATATGGGGGAGGGGGGGATATGGGGGAGGGGGGGATTTGGGGGAGGGGGGATATGGGGGATATGGGGAGGCTCACCCTGCCTGCTCTGACGAGGTCGTTCACCTTCTTGTGGAACTGGGTGCCTGTCCGTGGTGTTAGGGCCACAGCGGTGACGGCCTCTGCCACCTCCCTCCACAGACGCCGGCTGTGGCGTGGGGCAACTCTGCGGCCGTGCCCGGGATACTGGGAGTCCCTCCTCTGCTCCACCGCGTCCAGGAGCGCCTCCACATCGCGTGACTCGAACCTCGGGGCTGAGCGACGGCCAGCCATCAAGTCGGGTGTTGCGGTCGGCTGTTCCGGTCGGGTGGGGGGGAGCTGCGCGGCCTTATGAGCCGTCACGCCGTGCAGCGCGTATGACGCTGCACGGCGTGAACCACTGCGCAAGCGCGGATCCCGTAACGTCGCTGCTAGCCCATTTCGGGCCGCAGACTATCGGCCCATTTTTATGACGTGACGCAAGTGGGATTTGCGCCGTTTTTTGCGCTGATCGGCGGACTTTCCGCCGATAATGGAGAATTTTGCCCGATGTGTCTGTTCTTTATCTTTGAATTGATACTGAATCTCCATAAGAGTAATAACGGAAGCTATGGTAACACTCACCAACCGAAATTACAATTTCTCAACTCCCCAGTCTCCCATTCTTCTTTCCTTTTTTGGAGATGGTCTAAATTCACTCCTCCTATTGGTCATATGACGGAAATCATCTTGTGTCACCCCACCTTTGCAACATCCCTGCTTTCTGGGTCCTAAATTCCAACAGTGGAATTCTCCATTGGCAGGATCCTTCGGTCCACCGGCAGTGCACTCACACATGCGGATTGCCCGACGGCATGGGTTGGCCACAATGTCTGGTTGCGGGAACGGAGAATGCTGCTGCCAGTGGGGGTATGCCGAGCTGGAAAACACTGCTGGCGGATGGGAGAACCCCGCCCCAGAAATGTACATCCATCTCAAACCAATGCGCAATTTCTTGCAGATACAAAGAAGCCATCTCGCCATATTCTCTTGTCGATGTATCTTAATCCAAGCCCACACTAACACTTCAGTTGACTTATCATATCTGGGAATAAAGGTTTCCTCTCCAGACAGATCCATTAAAGCATTGCATGGTTTGTTTAAATAGTGTCATCCTGAGTTCAGGCTGCTTTAGCTATTACTTTAAACTGATTTAAAAACAAACAGCGAATCATATATTTCCATTAAGACAGCTTCAGCTTAAAACTCAAATGAGTTCCATCATAATAGAATAGAACAAGTTTGTTTCTTCACAAATATCTGGTTTTCCTTTTCCCTTGATTGTTAATTACCCAACAAAGGTCAACTGAACCATATAATTTTAAACTCTGGTTGCAGAATAAAACCCATCAATATTGCAGATTCTAAAAATTAATAGATTTATCAAAATCTTACAAAGCACATGTCTGCAGGTGGGAGGCGGTGGCATAGTGGTATTGTCACTGGACTAGTAAACCAGAAACCCAGAGTAATGTTCTGGTGACCCAGATTCAAAATTTGCCACTGCGGATGGTGAAATTTGAATTACATTTTTTAAAAAATCTGGAATTAAAAGCCTAATGATGACCGTGAAACCATTGTTGATTGTCGTAAATACCCACCTGGTTCACTAATGTCCTTGAAGGAAGGAAATCTGCCATTGTTGCCTGGCCTGGCCTACATGTGACTCCAGAGCCACAGCAACGTAGTTGAATCTTAACTGCCCCCTCGAGGGCAATTAGGGAAGGGCAATAAATGCTGGCCCACATCCCATGAACGAATAAAAAAGATTCATACACACTGACACAGACACTCCGCTAACCCAATTGCATGAATGAAGTAATTGTACCAACCCTTATGTTTCCATAGCATCAAACGACTAATGATTTGGGCTATAGTTTTGATCCTGAAAATGACTCATCTCCTCCCCCCCCACCCCCATCATATTTAATTTGTAATTAAAATTATTATTGTCCATCTTATTGTCCTTGCAATATTTTTTTGAAAGCTTTATGAAGCGCATCTTTATTTCCCATAATTTAGAAAGGTTGGGAGAATGCACTTGCACCCAGATGATTTAAAGAATGTTCATGCTTCAATTCTTCATAGTCGATGAATTTTTTGAATTAGCACTGGGTTGACTCAAATATATTTCTGGCTGTGAAATTCTAGATCCTAACTCGCAATTTTTATGCAGTGTGCTTCAATCACTTTATTCCTTCTATTGCTGTTATTAATGTCATTTGCAGCAAGGTAGGAGTCATAATCTTCTCTTGGACTCATTTCCATTTTGATTACATTTGAAGCTATATTCAGACAGCACAGAGATTCGTTGGACTGGATAGAGTGTGGAGGGGTCACGGTTCTGTATTTTCAATTTTACTTTTTTTGTAAAATCAGAAATTTGTAGGAACTACTCATTGAATAAAATGTGGAGTTAGCATGTAAACTTTACCTGAGAACAAAAACTTGGAATAATTCATTCGCATTGTGTCAACAGGAAATGTTTTTGGCTTGGTAAGAATGTTTAATTAATTAATGTTCTAAATTTCATAGCTTGGAGAAGCTTCTGGTAATTTAGTTTCAGAACTGGGATGAGTCAAACTCTGTAAATCAGTGTGTCCATTTCTGACATCATTTTTCACATCAACATCTCTCCTTCCACCAGTCCTCAGCAGTTGATCTCACCAATCCGCAGCTGTTCTCAATCATTGCTATTGAAGTGGAGATGCCGGCGTTGGACTGTGGTGAGCACATTAAGAAGTCTTACAATACCAGGTTAAAGTCCAACAGGTTTGTTTCGATATCACTAGCTTTCGGAGCGCTGCTTCTTCCTCAGGTGAATGAAGAGGTATGTTCCAGAAACATATATGTAGACAGATTTAAAGATGCCAGACAATGCTTGGAATACGAGCATTAGCAGGTGATTAAATCTTTACAGATCCAGAGATGGGGTATCCCCAGGTTAAAGAGGTGTGAATTGTGTCAAGCCAGGACAGTTGGTAGGATTTCACAGGCCAGATGGTGGGGGATGAATGAAATGCGACATGAATCCCAGGTACTGGTTGAGGCCGCACTCATGGGTGCGGAACTTGGCTATAAGTTTCTGCTCGGCGATTCTGCATTGTCGC
Source organism: Scyliorhinus torazame (assembly GCF_047496885.1). Taxonomy (NCBI): domain Eukaryota; kingdom Metazoa; phylum Chordata; class Chondrichthyes; order Carcharhiniformes; family Scyliorhinidae; genus Scyliorhinus; species Scyliorhinus torazame. Next base: position 90,565,943 of record NC_092714.1, on the reverse strand, counting down.
GCGTCCTGAAGACTGCCTTGGAGAACGCTTACCCGGAGATCAGAGGCTGAATGCCCTTGACTGCTGAAGTGTTCCCCAACTGGAAGGGAACATTCCTGCCTGGTGATTGTTGCGCGATGTCCGTTCATTCGTTGTCGCAGTGTCAGCATTGCCTTGCCAATGTACCACGCTTCGGGACATCCTTTCCTGCAGCGTATGAGGTAGACAATGTTGGCCGAGTCGCACGAGTATGTACCGCCGCCATATTATTAACTGAGGCTGAATGGAATCATTGTACTGTCGTGGCATTTAGTGCTAGAATTAAAAGTTGTACAGAATCTATTTGCTCACGGAAATATCAGTGTAGTTTGGTTCTTCGGGAAAGGGAGAGATAAGCAGAACTGCTACAGAGTACCAGGCAGGGGCAAATGCGAAATTATAGCAATGTGGTAAAAGAGCCTAAATTAATGGCATCATATTACATGATGCTTTTGGTCTCTTTATCAATACACTCACATCTTCATGATGCTTCTCACCCTTTATACAATATGCTGTCATCTTCAATATTAGTTCTTATCAAGATTTGATTTTAAGGAAAAACTGAAAAATTGGGAATGCGTAATTTTCTTTTTCCACCATTCGCCATCCTCCACAAAGAAAATCCACTTTTGGGCTCATTTGTTTTCAAGAGTTTTGTTTACCTAATTGCATATTTATTCTGAACTAAAATCTATTTTGTTCATTCAAGATAAGAATTATTCGTTTGAACAAGAGTCTCCTTGAGGCTCCTTGAGCCTGTTCTGTTTAATTATTGCTGATCTGTACCTTTAACCTATTTGCACACCTTTGTTTCGTATACCTTCATACCCCTAGCCAACAAAGCTCGATCAATCTGTCTTGAACATTTCAACTTACCAAACATTCATGGTTTTTTGTGGAGCAAGATTTCCACCACACTTGTGTGGAAAAACTGCTTCCTAATTTCATATCCAAATGGCCTAAGATATTGCCTTCTTATCGTAAATTTCTCCAACTGAGGAAATGGTTTCATTACAACAATCCTATTCTTTTAAGCATCTCAATTAGATCATCTGCCAACCACATTAGCTGAATGGAATACAACTTTCCCTCCTAATGTAATGCGTTAAATTCTTTACCATCATTCTGGTGAATGCACTATACCTCATCCAAATTCAATAAACCTTTCCTCGCGTTCAGGCCCAAAACATAGAACATAGAACATAGAACGATACAGCGCAGTACAGGCCCTTCGGCCCATGATGTTGCACCAAAACAAAAGCCATCTAACCTACACTATGCGATTATCATCCATATGCTTATCCAATAAACTTTTAAATGCCCTCAATGTTGGCGAGTTCACTACCGTTGCAGGTAGGGCATTCCACGGCCTCACCACTCTTTTCGTAAAGAATCTACCTCTGTCCTATATCTATTACCCCTCAGTTTAAAGCTATGTCCCCTCATGCCAGCCATTTCCATCCGCGGGAGAAGGCTCTCACTGTCCACCCTATCTAACCCCCTGATCATTTTGTATGCCTCTATTAAGTCTCCTCTTAACCTTCTTCTCTCCAACGAAAACAACCTCAAGTCCATCAGCCTTTCCTCATAAGATTTTCCCTCCATACCAGGCAACATCCTGGTAAATCTCCTCTGCACCCGCTCCAAAGCCTCCACGTCCTTCCTATAATGCGGTGACCAGAACTGAACGCAGTACTCCAAATGCGGCCGTACCAGAGTTTTGTACAGCTGCAACATGACCTCCTGACTCCGGAACTCAATCCCTCTACCAATAAAGGCCAACACTCCATAGGCCTTCTTCACAACCCTATCAACCTGGTGGCAACTTTCAGGGATCTATGTACATGGACACCTAGATCCCTCTGCTCATCCACACTTCCAAGAACTTTGCCATTAGCCAAATATTCCGCATTCCTGTTATTCCTTCCAAAGTGAATCACCTCACACTTCTCTACATTAAACTCCATTTGCCACCTCTCAGCCCAGCTCTGCAGCTTATCTATGTCCCTCTGTAACCTGCTACATCCTTCCACACTGTCGACAACACCACCAACTTTAGTGTCATCTGCAAATTTACTCACCCACCCTTCTGCGCCTTCCTCTCGGTCATTGATAAAAATGACAAACAGCAACGGCCCCAGAACAGATCCTTGTGGTACGCCACTTGTAACTGAACTCAATTCTGAACATTTCCCATCAACCACCACCCTCTGTCTTCTTTCAGCTAGCCAATTTCTGATCCACATCTCTAAATCACCCTCAATCCCCAGCCTCCGTATTTTCTGCAATAGCCTACTGTGGGGAACCTTATCAAACGCTTTACTGAAATCCATATACACCACATCAACTGCTCTACCCTCGTCTACCTGTCACCTTCTCAAAGAACTCGATAAGGTTTGTGAGGCATGACCTACCCTTTACAAAGCCATGCTGACTATCCCTGATCATATTATTCCTATTTAGATGATTATAAATCTTGTCTCTTATAATCCCCTCCAAGACTTTACCCACTACAGACGTGAGGCTCACCGGTCTATAGTTGCCGGGGCTGTCTCTGCTCCCCTTTTTGAACAAAGGGACCACATTTGCTATCCTCCAGTCCTCTGGCACTATTCCTGTAGCCAATGATGACATAAAAATCAAAGCCAAAGGTCCAGCAATCTCTTCCCTAGCCTCCCAGAGAATCCTAGGATAAATCCCATCAGGACCCGGGGACTTATCGATTTTCAGCCTGTCCAGAATTGCCAACACCTCTTCCCTACGTACCTCAATGCCATCTATTCTAATAGCCTGGGTCTCAGCATTCTCCTCCACAACATTATCTTTTTCCTGAGTGAATACTGACGAAAAATATTCATTTAGTATCTTGCCTATCTCTTTAGACTCCACACACAACTTCCCATCCCTGTCCTTGACTGGTCCTACTCTTACCTTAGTCATTCGCTTATTCCTGACATACCTATAGAAAGATTTTGGGTTTTCCTTGATCCTACCTGCCAAATACTTCTCATGTCCCCTCCTTGCTCGTCTTAGCTCTCTCTTTAGATCCTTCCTCGCTACCTTGTAACTATCCATCGCCCCAACTGAAACTTCACACCTCATCTTCACATAGGCCTCCTTCTTCCTTTTAACAAGAGATTCCACTTCTTTGGTAAACCACGGTTCCCTCGCTCTACGCCTTCCTCCCTGCCTGACCGGTACGTACTTATCAAGAACACGCAGTAGCTGATCCTTGAACAAGCTCCACTTATCCAGTGTGCCCAACACTTGCATCCTACTTCTCCAACCTATCCCCCCCAAGTCACGTCTAATGGCATCATAATTGCCCTTCACCCAGCTATAACTCTTGCCCTGCGGTGTATACTTATCCCTTTCCATCACTAACGTAAACGTCACCGAATTGTGGTCACTGTCCCCAAAGTGCTCTCCTACCTCCAAATCCAACACCTGGCCAGGTTCATTACCCAAAACCAAATCCAACGTGGCCTCGCCTCTTGTTGGCCTGTCAACATATTGTGTCAGGAAACCCTCCTGCACACACTGTACAAAAAACGACCCATCTAATGTACTCGAACTATATCTTTTCCAGTCAATATTTGGAAAGTTAAAGTCTCCCATAATAACTACCCTGTTACTTTCGCTCTTATCCAGGATCATCCTCGCCATCCTTTCCTCTACATCCCTAGAACTATTTGGAGGCCTATAGAAAACTCCCAAAACTCCCTCTCCTTTCCTGTTTCTAACCTCAGCCCATACTACCTCGGAAGATGAGTCCCCATCTAGCATCCTCTCCGCCACCGTAATACTGCTCTTGACTAGCATCGCCACACCTCCCCCTCTTTTGCCACCCTCTCTGAGCTTACTAAAACACCTAAACCCCGGAACCTGCAACATCCATTCCTGTCCCTGCTCTATCCATGTCTCCGAAATGGCCACAACATCGAAGTCCCAGGTACCAACCCATGCTGCCAGTTCCCCTACCTTATTTCGTATACTCCTGGCATTGAAGTAGACACACTTCAAACCACCTACCTGAACACTGGCCCCCTCCTGCGACGTCAATTCTGTGCTCCTGACCTCTATACTCTCATTCTCCCGTACCCTAAAACTACAATCCAGGTTCCCATGCCCCTGCTGCATTAGTTTAAACCCCCCCCCCAAAACTGAATGCAATACCCCTGATAAGGTCTGAACTAAGTTCTGTGTGACTTGAATCTTCCTTCCTCACTTTTTTTTAAAATTAGAAGCTGCTTAAGGTAAAGGTCATCCTCCATTTTATTCTCTTGGTGCTTCTTTTTACTTTTTATGCTCATGTATTAGCTTCTAGTGATTTTCATATTTGGATACTACCTGGCAAAATGAATGTGTCCTTTTTTTTATTGTTTGTGATCAATATGTTTGTGGGTAATGGATGGGATTTTCCGGTCCTTCTCGCCGACAGAATCTTCCGGTCTTGCTGAAGGCACCCCATTCATTCCTCCCCCCAAAGTCCAAGTGGGTTCTCCAGTAGTGGAGTGGGCCACGCAAAATGCCATAGATATCGGTGGGGTTGAGTAATCCCACTGGCAGCCAGTGGCGGGGCCCTCTCTACTGCCAGAAAACCTGCAGGAGGGCTGGAAAATCTGGTCCAATGAATGTGCACTTTCTTGCTCTGAGTGATTGCCCCAATTAATTAATTCTGGCAACAGGTTTTTTTAAATTCCGGCAGCAGGTTTGCTTTGTGAGCACACACTTTCCCCAGCTGTTTAAAATGCAATGCCTCACTCATACATCTCTCTCATACTGTCACAATACACAAGATTAGACGCAGTAGTAATAAAACTATACAGCTAAAATTTATAGTTCTCTCAGTCTTTTTTGTGGCAGGCCTGTAGTTCATCAGATGAAATTGATGCTCTTGTTGAAATAAAAATCCTGCAAGGAATTTTCATTAAGCTGCAAGGCTGCTTATAGTCAAATTTCCAGAAGTTTGGTTCTCAGGGGCGAAATTCTCCGGTATCGGTACGATGTCCGCCGACCGGCGCCAAAAACGGTGCAAATCAGTCAGGCATCGCGCCACCCCAAACGTGCGGAATCCTCCACATCTTGGGGGGCTGAGCCCCAACCTTGAGGGGCTAGGCCCGCGCCGGACTAATTTCCGCCCCGCCAGCTGGCGGGAAAGGCATTTGGTGCCCCGCCAGCTGGCGCGGAAATGACATTAGCGGCCGCTCACAGCATCCCCGCGTATGCGCTGTGGAGGGAGTCTCTTCCTCCTCCGCCATGGTGGAGACCGTGGCGAAGGCGGAAGGAAAAGAGTGCGCCCACGGCACAGGCCCGCCAGCGGATCGGTGGGCCCCGATCGCGGGCCAGGCCACTGTGGGGGCACCCTCCGGGGCCAGATCGCCCCGCGCCCCCCCAGGACCCCGGAGCCCGCCCCCGCCGAATTTCCGGTGCCGGAGAATGCGGGATTCACGCCAGCCCCCGGCGATTCTCCGACTCGGAACAAGTTGGGGAGGGTCCTTCTCCCACTTTCTGTTTTATGCATCCCCTGTTATAGATTTCACACCTTGAAAGTAATGTCTTTGTGTTTGAATGCCTATTCAATTTGAAATTTCCCTTTTGAATTAGTTTCAGGAGAAGACATGTTCCACTGAAATCTGGAAGTTTCCTTTTGTTCCCCCTTGATACAATGGACCCATTTCAATCCACATAAAAAAAACAGGTGATCTGTGCTGAGCTATCTTTTTGCAATCTTTTGTGGGCAGCTTAAAAAATTAAAGTCAGTTAAAAAAATTAAAAACAGTTTGAAGTTAAGAATATCCTGGGACATGACAACACCCAGTTACCTTTTGCTCTGCAGAGCCCCTAATCTGTCGACATTAGTAAATACTCTAAATTGTTTATATTTAAGTTCAAAAAGATAAATTGTTATCATTGCCAGGGTCGCCAAACTTGGGAGTTGTGTGCCCCATCTGAAAAGAAGTAACTCACTGCACTCCCCATGTGGTGCATGCACCCGTGCACATACACATTGTCAGATTGTTTTTCTGATGAATTGTAATCTTCAGGTATCTGTACCCTAATTAAAAAAGTTGTGGTACCTGTTTCTCAAAAGTAATGATAGAAAAGATCCTTAGGCTAGGAAGCTATCAGCAAGTCTTGGGTGTCTTTGAACAGATTAATCTTCCTAATGGAGAGACTAAATACATATTCAGCATTGTGTATTCCCATTAAACTGCAGTCACTTTGCTGGTAGGGTCATTTTTTCCATTATCCCAGTTGGATCATTTTTATTAAGATTTAACTAGACCCATGTTTGGGTTTTAGATCTTTTTATATTTATTATATTTTACAGATATAACTTTGATTTGTTAGATTCATTTTAATAACATGGTAACACTGAGACATTAATATTTAATATTTTGTCAGCATGCTGACAAATTTTTTTTTTGCCTGGGAAATAATGAGACTAGAAATCCAAGCTATTAGAATGCTGACATCCCATAATATAGTCACTCACTCCTCAGGCAAAATTTCTAGCCCTAATTAGAGCTGCAATAGTTAATTATTTACACAGTGATCATGCAATGAGTCACTTTACTTTTAGTGGCAATGTTCTGTTTATGATAATGATTTTTCAATTTTAGATTTAAAACAAACAGATGCAATGAGCTTTGTTGTGAAACATATTTCAGCTCAAATTCAATTGGAAGCTTTGCAAACAAAGTAAAGTTTCAAATTGCAAAAGGCAGCAGACTGGATTTGTGGGGTGACTGGGAAAATAGAGGCAACTGGATTGGGATGGTTCCCCAATGCATTGCCACCACCAGGGAGCATTTCCATGGACAAAATGGGAAAAGGCTTTGCTGCCTGCTCCGTGAAGGTGAATAGTCAATCACTGTAGTTTAGGGTCATAATTAAAGGGTGCTTTTGTGGTCTTGCAAGCATTTGGCCGTGTGTGGTGCTGCCAACTCCTTGAATACGATTTTCCTGTGACAAGCTAGGTGGCCATCAGGACAAAGATGTACATGGGATATCTTCTTGTAGAGGTGCGTTCACAGTCCCAACCTGCTTGAGTGACAACCACCTCTCCACGCTGGGCTGCCAAGCCTCAGAGCCTGAAGCATTGAGAACCCTTATTTGGATAGTAAATGAGATGAACAGTTAGGAGGCCATCCCTTGGACAATTGCTCTGTCAATCTGATTGCTGGAAGTGCTTGGCACTTCCATTGGTCAGGAACTTGAAGTCAGCAGCAAAATCCAGATGTTTGTGACTGTTGGAATAAGTTTTATCAACAATGAAACAGATATTTGCCCTGGCTCCTATTTTTCTCACCTCTCATACTGTGCTCTGATATAATTTAATTTAGCTGTGCTATGTGGCCTGGTCTCCTGATATTCTATGGAATTTACCTATTCGAAGATTGAGCCAAGTCTCACAAAAGAAATTTGAAGTTTTTAATTTTGGAAGATGTTTGGCGAATTCTCCGTTCCATCGGCTATGTGCCGGCGCCAATGGAGAACCCGCAGGTGGTTCATGACGGGGAAATCAGCGGAAAACCCCTCACCGATTCGGATCCCGGTGAGGGGTTAGAACCAGCACCAAGTGAACCACCCGCGGTTCACGTGGAAAATGGCTGGAGAATCCTGGCCCGAGCATGCGCAGGGCTGACGGCCTGCACCAGTTGCGCAGGAAAAAATGGCGCCGGCCTGCTGGAACACTAACCCACCCACACCGACCACACAGCCCACCCCCTGGCCACCCCCACCAGACCCCCCAAGTGTGGAAGAGGCCCCCCCCGGCCAGCGCGCGAACCCGGCGTGCCGGCTGTGGACTGTGTCCAATGCCACCACACTCATCCGGGATCCGTGCCCTCACCCTGAATGTCTAATGCTCTGTCACTCACTTGGCACTTATTCATACACACACACTCAAAAAAAAAATGTAATTAAAGAGAATTATAAATTTCCAATTTATAAATACATGAACAGTTCATAATTCATATGTTTGGCTCGTCTTCAGAAAAATCATGCATTGCAGGCTTGAAAGAGTTTTCACTCCTAAAGGGTGGTCCAGGTTGGTTCAATAGCTGGAGTTGTATTTCAGGATTATTGCAAAATACTCTGAAAGTGAAAGAGTGATTTTCAACAAGCCGTGAAGTTTGTTCCATGTAGTCTTCTTACCTCCAGGAGTTCAAGTTACTGCACTGGTGGACTTGAAAAGAAACATGCTCAGAGACATTACAGTGTTGCAGTCTTCTTTCTTTAAGGTATAGTTGTTGTTGCCTTTGATATTGTTTCTTGACACATGGTTTGCAGATTGACTGGTTTCTCCCCGATCCTCGGGGTATTAAGATTTGTTGTCAGGGCTGCACGGTGGCGCAGTAGGTTAGCCCTGCTGCCTCACAGCACTGAGGTCCCAGTTTCGATCCCAGCTCTGGGTCACTGTCCGTGTGGAGTTTCCACATTCTCCCCGTGTTCGTGTGAGTTTCACCCCCACAACCCAAAGATGTGCAGGGTAGGTGGATTGGCCTCGCTAAATTGCCCCTTAATTGGAAAAAATTAATTGGGTACTCTAAATTAAAAAAAAAAGATTTATTGTCTAAGGACAGTTTCAACCAGGTGACAAGATGATCACTACCACTTATCCACCCAGACTGATTTGATGTTTGAAGCCATGATTTGATGTCAGATGCCATTGCCACACAATGGGAGATAATTGGTGGCCTGACCACCAACTTGTGATTCATTAGTTTCTGCAGCGATCTTTTGAAGTATCAAACTCTGAAACCATTGAGGAGTCCATAGATTTTGCATTTTAGGCAAGTCCACAAACACTAGAAGGTGCAATTTCCACAAATAGTTTTTATCTTGGTATGTCCATGAAAACTAGGCATTTTACCCACCATCATTCAATTATTTAAATTTTGGAGATGAGATACATCTGAGTCTGTACAAAATTTGTAAAAGTCTTAACCATTTAATTCACTTTTTTAAAAAGAAAAGGCAGTTCCAAAGAAATCTATATTAAAGACAGTCCTTGTTTAAAGTTATGAATATGACATACCTTTATTAGGTATGACGGTGCAAATCCGATCTGTTCCAGTGACTGAGAAGAGTGGAGGTAATAGGGGGAGAAATTACACCAATTGCACATGAAGTAGTTCTTTGTCGCTTCAGAAAAGTGAAAATATTATATTTTAGAAGCTGAAGAATTACATGTATTCTTGGCTCATTCCAGTCTTCCCAACTACAGATGTATATTCAATTATAGTGATATTTTTGATAAACACCTAACTACATAACGCAACAATCAAACCGTGGTTTGTTCCTGTCTTAAGACAGGATGGTGACCAGAAAAGCCATTTGTTATGTTATTTCATACACAATAGGCAGAATCTTGTGCTGGTGATAGGGGTCTCATCTGCCGACTGGAGAGTTGGCGAGACTCCCAAGTCACCTCTTTCTGGAAAGGTCGGCCGGTATTTAAGTGCCAATCAGACAGTTAATAGGCCAGCACGATCTGGACCAGTCCTGCCCATCAAAATGTACCAGCCAATCAGAGGCTGACAGCTCTTTTGAAGAGCAGTGCCAATGTGAAGGTGGTGGCTGCTGCCAGAACAACATCCACCTGAGGCCCAGGATCTCGGTGACAGGATCTTGAGTGATGGTGGGAGGGGATTCATGGGGTGGAGGGGATAAGAATGGGAGTCAGCAGAAAGAGCATGGGTGTAGTTCTCAACAGCGCCCCCCCCCGCCCCCCCCCCCCCCCCCCCCCCCCACACACACACACACACACCATGCCTTTGAATACAGGATCCTCTCTGAGAGCTGACAAATAAACGTGCCAGCCTTTGCATGTCGTGTGCACCACATGGCAAGGCCCACCACCCACTGCTACAATAACATCAGAGCCGTGTGTTGAGGTAGTTTAAGGCCACATTTGGTGTGCAGGAAGGTGTCCTTGGGACTTTCCGCCATTAACTTACTTAGGGTGAAGTTGGGAATGTGTCAGTGTCCCGATCTGCCAACTTCCCAGCTGATTAAAAGCCCCTCCTAGCAGGAAGCTCGCCATGGGGCAGGGCACATGATTCTGCCCACTGTTGCAGTGACATTTCACACACTTGTATTCTCTTTGGAAAGTGGGAAGATGGCGAAAGGATTCCAGCTTATGTAGCCCATTGAGTCATGTCTGGAAAATTACTCCCGTGGCAAGCAAGTTCTGAGGTGGAACTTAACCCCAGAGCTTCTGGTGCAAAATAGGGACGTTACCACCGTGCCACAAGACCTCAGGGCAGTGACATTTCACAGTACACTGAGACACTTATTGTCCATTGTCACTTGATTGTAACAAGTTACCAAAAGTGGCCAACGATCCTTTTAATTAATTTCATGTTAAACAGTTAAAGAAAAAGCTGCAGGTGGTGCCGGTGAGCTTAGTGGATGCTTGAAGTAATTGTTCCATATTTGTTCACCTAATTTGTCCAAAATAAATCATTGCTATTTGGTAATCAATAAGCACATCTGCTGTACTGTATTTGCAACCAGTTTTATATTAAATTATGGAGACAGCTGTTGCTGCGAAAATGCAGTGGAACCCTTTGTCATTCACCGAACTTTGTTAACAAATCTATTTTACAGTGCATGTGCCTTTAGTTTTCAATAAAATATTGAAGTATTCCATCTTAATGGAACTGCACAGTTTCCCTGGAGCAGTATAACTACTTTTGATCATTCATATGTTCACTCTCCTATGCACAATTTTGACATTGATATTAAGACCATCGCAAAATATAATTCCTTTCCATCTTCCTTTCTCTACTGTTCACTGCCCATTGTACCTATCCACGTGTCTGTCCTTGGGATCATAGAAGAACCAAAGAATTCCTGCAGTGCAGAAGTGCATTGAGTCTTCACCGACCCTCTGACCGAGCACCCTACCTAGGCCCAGTGCCTGCCCTACCGCCTGAATCCCATAATCGCACCTAACCTGCACATCTTTGGACTGTGGGAGGAAACCAGAGCACCCGAAGGAAACTCTCACGGAGATAAAATGCAACTGCAGACAGACAGTCACCCAAGTCCGGACGTGAACCCGGTCCTTGGTGCTGTGAGGCAGCGGTGCTTAACACTGTGCCACTGTAACGCCCATTCATCCATGAGTCTTGCCTTTGGATGTTGGCAGGATATTGTATCATGTAGTATTATGTTCAATATCAATATCAATTCTGATCTCACCCATACATTCATTCAGGGAAGAGTTCTCTGGATGGCCTCCTGCCCTGAACCCCTCCCTTTCGCTTTTGCCTCAATAGAGGTAAAGGGGAAATGGTGACACAATGATAATGCCCCTGAACCAGTAACCCAGAGACCCAGACTCATATCCTGTGAACATGGGTTCAAATTCTGCCACGGCAGCTGGTGGAATTTAAATTCAATTTTAAAAATCTACAATGTAAAGCTAATCTCAGTAATGGGGACTGTCACAACTATTGTTGACTATTATAAATGCCCTTTAGTTTTATTTAGGGAAGGAAATCTACATCCTTAACTGGTCTGACCTATATGTGACTCCAGACCCACAGCAATGGATTCTTATCTGCGCAGGTTCAAGGACAGTTCAGGAAGGACAGCAAATGCTGGCCTTGCCAGCTGCGCTCACATCCTATGAAATAAAACGCAGTCAGTTATTCTGAACAGAAATGTAAAAGACTGCCAACTCAATGCAAATTTAGCAGTAGTAGAAGGAGCAGCAAATATCTTCTTGCAATCGCTTTAATGTACGAAAAGTCTCAAAGTGCCTCACAGAAATAATCAGAAACATAGATGTCGAGGCACATGTCATATTAGAAGGGATTCTGTGGGCTGGCCATTTGTTTGGCCAGGTGAACCACATGTTTGCATAGGTACATCAGTTTGTCTGCCTTAGGCTGTCCATGTAACGTGGAGTGACCTGGGGTTTCAATAGACCCCACAGTGAACTTAAAACAAACTTGGGCGCCATAAGAAACCATTTGCCTCCAAACTAGTATAATTAGTTCCCTCTGGCAAGTTTCCTTGATGTTATAAAGTCAGAGTTTTACAGCATATCGTGCATGGGCCAACCATCAAGCACCTATCTGTTCTAATTTTTCATCACTTGGTCCGTAGCCTTGTTTGCTCTAGCGTTTTAAGTACTCATCTTAATGCGTGTACAATGTTATGAGGGTTACCGCCTCCATCACCTTTTCAGGCAGTGAGTTTCAGATTTCCACCACCCTCTGGGTGGAAAAAGCTTTCCCCCAAATGCTTTCTCAATCTCCTGCCCCTGGCCTTAAATCTATGCCCTCTGGTTAGTGACCCCTTTACTGAGGGGCAAGGTTCCTTCCTATCTACCCTATCTATGACCCTCATAATTTTGTACACCTCAATCTGGTCCCTTCCATCTCCTTTAACCTAAGGGGTAGAGTGAATAACAGGTAAGCTCTTTCTTTTTTTTTCTAGAGGGGATGGCAGGGAAGGCAGTGCAATGTTCCTCCTGCAGAATGTTTGAGGTGAGGGACACCGTCAGAGTGCCGGCTGATTTCATCTGTGGGAAGTGCACCCATCTCCATCCCCTCAGAAACCGCATTAGGGAACTGGAGCTGGAGCTGGATGAACTTCGGATCATTCGGGAGGCAGAGGTGGTTATAGATAGAAGCTTCAGGGATGTAGTTACTCCGAAGAATAAAGATAGATGGGTGACGGTGAGAGGGGCTGGGAGTAAGCAGTCAGTACAGGGATCCCTGTGGTTGTTCCCCTTCATAACAAGTATACCGCTTTGGATACTGTTGCGGGGGATGATTTACCAGGGGTAAGCCATGGGGTACAGGTCTCTGGCACAGAGTCTGTCCCTGTTGCTCAGAAGGGAAGGGGGAGAGGAGTAGAGCATTAGTCATTGGCGTCTCCATAGTTAGGGGGATAGATAGGAGATTCTGTGGGAACGAGAGAGACTCAACTTTGGTATGTTGCCTCCCAGGTGCCAGGGTCCGTGGTGTCTCGGATCGTGTTTTTGGGATCCTTAAGGGGAAGGGGGAGCAGCCCCAAGTTGTGGTCCACATAGGTACCAACGACATAGAAAGGAAAAGTGATAGGGATGTAAGGCAGGAATTCAGGGAGCTAGGGTGGAAACTTAGATCTAGGACAAACAGAGTTATGATCTCTGGGTTGTTACCCGTGCCACGTGCTAGCGAGACGAGGAATAGGGAGAGAGAGGAGTTGTACATGTGGCTACAGGGATGGTGCAGGAGGGAGGGTTTCAGATTTCTGGATAATTGAGGCTCATTCTGGGGTCGGTGGGACATCTACAAACGGGATGGTCTACACCTGGACCAGAGGGGTACCAATATCCTGGGGGGGAAATTTGCTAATGCTCTTCGGGAGGGTTTAAACTAGTTTAGCAGAGGATTGGGAATCTGAATTGTAGCTCCAGTATACAGGAAGTTGAGAGTAGTGAGGTCATGAATAAGGTTTCAAAGTTGCAGGAGTGTACCGGATGGCAGGAAGGTGGTTTAAAGTGTGTATCATAGAATCATAGAATCATAGAAGTTTACAGCATGGAAACAGGCCCTTTGGCCCAACCAGTCCATGCCGCCCAGTTCTTCTTTAATGCCAGGAGCATCCGGAATAAGATGGGCGAACTTGCGGCATGGGTTGGTACCTGGGACTTTGATGTTGTGGCCATTTTGGAGACATGGTTAGAGCAGGGACAGGAATGGTTGTTGCAGGTGCCGGGGTTTAGATATTTCAGTAAGCTCAGGGAAGGTGGTAAAAGAGAGGGAGGGGTGGCATTGTTAGTCAAGGACAGTATTATGGTGGCAGAAAGGACGTTTAATGAGGACCCGTCTACTGAGGTAGTATGGGCTGAGGTTAGAAACAGGAAAGGAGAGGTCAACCTGTTAGGGGTTTTCTATAGGCCTCCGAAAAGTTCCAGAGATGTAGAGGAAAGGATTGCAAAGATGATTCTGGATCGAAGCGAAAGCAACAGGGTAGTTGTTATGGGGGACTTTAACTTTCCAAATATTGACTGGAAACGCGATAGTTCGATTACTTTAGATGGGTCCGTTTTTGTCCAATGTGTGCAGGAGGGTTTCCTGACATAGTATGTAGATAGGTCTACGAGAGGCAAGTCCATATTGGATTTGGTACTGGGTAATGAACCAGGACAGGTGTTAGACTTGGAGGTAAGTGAGCACTTTGGTGATAGTAACTACAATTCGATTACGTTTACTTTAGTGATGGAAAGGGATAGGTATATACCGCAGGCCAAGAGTTATATCTGGGGGAAAGGCAATTATGATGCGATGAGGCAAGACTTAGGATGCATCGGATGGAGAGGAAAACTGCAGGTGATGGGCACAATGGAAATGTGGAGCTTGTTCAAGGAACAGCTACTGCGTGTCCTTGATAAGTATGTACCTGTCAGGCAGGGAGGAAGTGGTTGAGCGAGGGAACCGTGGCTTACTAAAGCAGTCGAAACACTTGTCAAGAGGAAGAAAGAGGCTTATGTAAAGATGAGACAAGAAGGTTCAGTTAGGGCGCTCGAGAGTTACAAGTTAGCTAGGAAGTACCTAAAGAGAGAGCTAAGAAGAGCCAGGAGGGGACATGAGAAGTCTTTGGCAGGTAGGATCAAGGATAACCCTAAAGCTTTCTATAGATATGTCAAGAATAAAAGAATGACTAGGGTAAGAATAGGGCCAGTCAATGACAGGAGTGGGAAGTTGTGCTTGGAGTCTGAGGAGATAGGAGAGGTGCTAAATGAATATTTTTTGTCAGTATTCACACAGGAAAAAGACAATGTTGTTGAGATTCAGGCTACTGGACTAGAAGGGCTTGAGGTTCATAAGGAGGAGGTGTTAGCAATTCTGGAAAGTGTGGAAATAGATAAGTACCCTGGGCCAGATGGGATTTATCCTAGGATTCTCTGGGAAGCTGGGGAGGAGATTTCTGAGCCTTTGGCTTTGATCTTTAAGTCATCTTTGTTTACAGGAATAGTGCCAGAAGACTGGAGGATAGCAAATGTTGTCCCCTTGTTCAAGAAGGGGAGTAGAGACAACCCCAGTAACTATAGACCAGTGAGCCTTACTTCTGTTGTGGGCAAAGTCTTCGAAAGGTTTATAAGAGATAGGATGTATAATCATCTGGAAAGGAATAATTTGATTAGAGATAGTCAACACGGTTTTGTGAAGGGTAGGCCGTGCCTCACAAACCTTATTGAGTTCTTTGAGAAGGTGACTAAACAGGTGGATGAGGGTAAAGCAGTTGATGTGGTGTATGTGGATTTCAGTAAAGCGTTTGATAAGGTTCCCCACGGTAGGCTACTGCAGAAAATATGGAGGCATAGGATTCAGGGTGATTTAGCAGTTTGGATCAGAAATTGGCTAGCTGGAAGAAGATAAAGGGTGGTGGTTGATGGGAAATGTTCAGCCTGGAGTCCAGTTACTAGTGGTGTACCACAAGGATCTGTTTTGGGGCCACTGCTGTTTGTCATTTTATAAATGACCTGGAGGAGGGCGTAGAAGGATGGGTGAGTAAATTTGCAGATGACACTAAAGTCGGTGGAGTTGTGGACAGTGCAGAAGGATGTTACAAGTTACAGAGGGACATAGATAAGCTGCAGCGCTGGCCTGAGAGGTGGCAAATGGAGTTTAATGCAGAAAGGTGTGAGGTGATTCATTTTGGAAGGAATAACAGGAAGACAGAGTACTGGGCTAATGGTAAGATTCTTGGTAGTGTGGATGAGCAGAGAGATCTCGGTGTCCATGTACATAGATCTCTGAAAGTTGCCACCCAGGTTGAGAGGGTTGTTAAGAAGGCGTACAGTGTGTTAGCTTTTATTGGTAGAGAGATTGAGTTTCGGAGCCATGATAATGTTGCAGCTGTACAAAACTCTGGTGTGGCCGCATTTGGATTATTGCGTGCAATTCTGGTCGCCGCATTATAGGAAGGATGTGGAAGTATTGGAAAGGGTGCAGAGGAGATGTACCAGAATGTTGCCTGGTATGGAGGGAAGACCTTATGAGGGAAGGCTGAGGGACTTGAGGCTGTTTTCGTTAGAGAGAAGAAGGTTAAGAGGTGACTTAATTGAGGCATACAAGATGACCAGAGGATTAGATAGGGTGGACAGTGAGAGCCTTTTTCCTCGGATGGTGATGTCTAGCATGAGGGGACATAGCTTTAAATTGAGGGGAGATAGATATAGGACAGATGTCAGAGGTAGGTTCTTTACTCAGAGAGTAGTAAGGGTGTGGAATGCCCTGCCTGCAACAGTAGTGGACCCGCCAACACTAAGGGCATTCAAATTGGTCATTGGCTAGACATATGGACGATAAGTGAATAGTGTAGATGGGCTTTCGAGTGGTTTCACAGGTCGGCGCAACATCGAGGGCCGACGGGCCTGTCCTGCGCTGTAATGTTCTATGTTCTATATTCTATGGTCACCTCTCAGCCTTTCCTGCTGTAAGAAAAACTATTCCAGCCTAACCAGCTTCTCTTTATAGCTGAAACGTCCCAGCCCAGGCAACATCCTTGTGAATCCCCTTTGCATCCTTACTGGTGCAGTCACATCCTTCCTATGGTTGGCAACGAGAACTGCACATAGTACTCCAGCTGTGGCCTAATAAGCATTTTACATAGTTCATCATAACCTTCCTGCTCTTAAGCCTTGAATAATAAAAGCAAGTATTCCATATGCCTTCTTAACCACTTTATCTACCTGCACTGCTGCCGTCAGGGATCGATGGGCTTTTACCCTCCAGTCTTTCTTGGCCCTCTGTACTTCCTAATGCCTCACTGTTCCTTTTTTAGTCCCCCAAAATGCATCACTTCAAACTTTCCACGAGTAAATTCCATTTGCCACTCTTTTGCCCATCTGACCAGCTAGTCCATATTGTCCTGTAATCTAAGGCTATCCTCCTTGCTATTTACCACACCACCCCCAAATTTCATGTAATTTGCGAAGTTACTGATCATATCTCCTACTTGCACATCTGGACCATTAATATACACTACAAACAGTAAGGGAACCAGTACCAAACCTGTGATACACCACTGGACACAGGTTTCCATCAGAAAATCAGCCTTGGACCAATTTTAGGTCCAATTTGCCAAATTGCCCTGGAATCCATGGGCTCTTACCCCCTGACCAGTCCCCCATGCTGTACCTTGTCAAAAGCCTTACTGAAGCCATGTGGTCTTCATGGTCTGCGCTACTCTCATCTACACACCTAATCACCTCCTCCCAAAAGTCAATCAATTTTTTTAGACATGATCTTTCCCCTGAAAAAGCATGCTGACTATACCTGATTGATCCTTGCCTCTCCAAGTGGAGAATAATTCTGTCCCTCAGATTTATTTTCCAATAATTTCCCTACCACTGATGTTAAAGTCACTGGCCTACGGTTACCTGCTTTTTCCCTACTTCCCTTCTTGAATAATGATATATTAGCTATCCTCCAGTCCTCTGGCAATCTCTCCTGTGGTCAGAGAGGATTTGAAAATTAGTATCAGAGCCCCTACAATCTCACCCCTTGCCTCATAGAGCAGCCTGGGATACATCTAGTCTGGGCCTTGCGGTTTATCCACTCTTCAGACCACTAAAACCACTATTACTTCTCTCTCAATGCTAGTTTGTTCAATTATATCACAGTCCCCTCCCTGATTTTGATACCCACATCATCCTTCTCCATAGCAAACACATGTCCAGAAAACTAATTTAAAACTTCACCTACGTTTTCTAGCAACACACAATTTTCCAACTTTGGTACCTAAAGGGCCCTATTGTTTCCTTGGTTACACTCTTGCCCTGAATATACTTATAAGACACTTGGTATTTTCCTTTATTTTGCTCACTAGTACTTTTTATGCCCCTCTTCGCTGTCCTAATTTACTTTTAAGTACCCCCTGCACTTTTAATACTCTAGGGTGTTATGGGTCAGGGTTTAGAAAACCCAAAAGTATATCATGGAGTTCACCTGACCCATGACTTTTAATAGATTTTGGTTATGGGGAGCACAATGGTCCACTCTCCAGGTGTTATACAACAGAGACCTTAAGTATTTTTAAAACAAAACAATGTTTGTTCTATGAATCCAGTTAACATTTTATAAACACACAGTAAACATCTGATCAACTACCAAATCACGTAACCCCACAGATACAATACTCTATAGGTAACCCTTAATACCTTTCCAAGCAACATCCATAATTTTAAACCCTTTTTTAACAAAGACAGCAGGTTTAAATTCTCGACAGAAACAGGTATTACTTTGAAATCATCAAGTGATCCGGAGACACTCTTTAGAGAGAGAGAGGGATACAGCTTCTTGTTTGAATGCAGCTCTCCAACTGAAAACAAAACTAAGAGCAGAGCCACAAAGCAGCTTTTAGGCTCAAAACGAAAATAAAAAGACAGACAGACAGCCCAGCTCCACCCCCACACTGACATCACTGCAGCTATTTGATAAACGCCCATTTCTTAAAGGTACATCCACCTGACAAGGGCTTCCACTGTTTTGAGCCGCCTGTATCTGCCATGAGACTCCCTTTTTTCCCTTATCCAATCCAGTGTATCCCTTGATACCTAAAGTTCTCAGGCCTTGTTGGTCCCACCCTTTACCTTTATGGGAATATGTTGGCCTTATACAAACTCCATGACTATGTGTTCTGATGTGCATTTTCCTGCAAGTAACTGCTTCCAGTCCTCTTTGGCTAGATGCTGTCATATCATATTGAAATTGACAATCCTCAATTCAGAACCTTTATTTCAGGTCCACCTTTGTCCTTTTCCATAACTATCTCAAATCTTACCGAGTTACGGTCACTATCGGCAAAATGCTTCCCATTGACACTTCCACCATCTGCCCTGCTTCATTCTCTAAAATTAAGACCAGTACCACCCCCTGTCTTGTCGGACTTTCTACTTGACGGCTCAAAAAGCTCTCCTGGTTGCACCTTCAGAATACTGCTCCCTCTAAGCCTTTTACACTTTGACTCTCCCAATTAATATTGGGGAAGTTCAAATCCCTTATGGTTATTACCATATTATTTTTACACTTTTGAGATTTTTGTTCTTTTGTCTCCCTGAGCGTTAGTGGGCTTATAATACACTCCCAGCAAAGTGATTGCCCCCTTTTTGTTTTTCATGTTTGTGGAGTGATGCATGTGCAGGCGATTTCTAACTGATCCTCCGAATGGATCATTCTATTGTGCTTGGCATGATTCACAACCCCTCTGATGATTGGGCAGATTATACCAAGGTTAAATCAGAACCTGGGTAACATACAGTCTTGGACTATTAAGTGGGAGGTAATATTCCTGCCACATAGTGTCAGCCAGTGATCTTCTCCACAACAAATGACTTGTCTTAATCTAAGTAATGTGTTCGCCCACCATTAACCTCTTGGAATTGCCGATTGACTACAAACTGAACTAGACCTACCATATCGACATTATAACAGGGCAGTGGCTGAGAACTCTGTCAAGAATCTCACCTCCTGTCCTCTCAAAACCTCACCTTCATCTACAATACAGGAGTGTAAAGGAACTCTCATCACATTTTGAGTAAATAGCTGAAACAACACTTACGATGTTCAACCTTATCTACGACAAGGCAATTTGATTGCAACCCACTCACCTTTGGTCTGCTTATGTAGCCATCCCTCTACACTTCTATCAGATTTGGGCATACTGTGTACAATCTACACGATCTAATGTCCTATACTCTCAACTTATGAGAAGCAAGAGCAGAAAAAATATGCATGGTTTGAGGCTCGCATTACTGTGATGGAACCTGACATTCGAGACAAGCTGTCCACTTCCATTAATTACAAGAGATACCCGAGCAAGAATACTCCAAAGACACTAAGAACCACTCAAAGTAAAGTCCAACAAACGGACTAGCTTCACATATCTAGGGGGCGATTCTCCAAAATGGAGACGAAGTGTTCGCGCCGTTGCGTTTCATGACGGCACGTAACGGGCACGGGGACGACCGATTCTGTCCTCCACAGGAGGCCAGCATGATGCTGGAGCGGATCACGCCGCTCCAGCCTCCCTTCCCGGTGCCAAATGGCCGCCGCGCCAACCTGCGCATGCGCAGTTGGGCCGCGCCAACCTGCACATGCGCGGGGACTTCTTCAGCGTGCCGGCCCCGATGCAACATGGCGTGGGGATTCAGGGGCCGGCTGCGCAACAAAGTAGGTTCAGGGAGGAGAGGCCGGCCTGCCGATCAGTGGGCCCCGACCGCTGGCCAGACCCCATTAGAGGCCCCCCGGTGAAGGAGCGCTTTTCCCAGCCCGACAGGCTGCCCCCGACCCTTCGCGCAGAGTTCCCGTCAGCAGCAACCAGGGGTGAACGGCGCCGGCGGGACTCTGTCATATCCGAGCAGCTGCTCGGCCCATCCGGGCCAGAGAATCGGCGGCCCCACCGATTCCAGTGGCCCGCGGCCAGCGCCGCATCAAACGCGCTGGCGCAAATGGCACCGATTCTCCACACCTCACATAATCGCGCGCCAGCGTCGGGACGTGTGGCGCGGTTGTTGCAATTCTCCGGCCCGGCGCGTGGCTCGGAGAATCGCCCCCCCTAAGCTCTACAATCACCAAATGATCTGTCACTTGATGCTGAAATCAACACAAAACATTGCTAAAGCTGCAACTGTTATGTCCAAGCTGAGTTAGACTGTATGGAACAACAGCAAACTTTAATTCAATCAGAAGGATCCAGAAGGCTGGGCTGATTTAAATTGGTGATTTAAGATAGACCGGTTCCAGTGACCGAGATTGGTCAGCATCAGTGATGACTCCGTTTGATTGATTTTGGCTGGTGGCCAGTGAATTGTTCCAAAAGGTTATGTTCTGCCCAGTAACAGGTGGTGATTTGTTCTGATCCCACTGGAATATTTCAGAGCTTCAAAGGTTGAGTTTTTGGCTTCAGTTTGATTCGTGGCAGGCCGGAAGGTGAACTGCTGTTCTCTCCCCTCCCTGTTTTCTCCAGAAATGCTGTGTTTCTGAACTTGCAGGGAACCTGGATGAATCAATGTACAGGAGAATCATTACAGGCTGTGCAAGCAGAGGAGAACTGATCAACTCTGTCTGCAGAAAAGACAGAGGCCTGGCAATACACTCCAAATTTAAAGAAAAGTTTGAGGAAGCAAAGGGCTAACTCTCGAAAAATCTGTAAGAAATATATTTCTACACTACAGAGAAGATCATTCCAGACTGCGAATGTAGGCTTAAATCCACAAGCTGACTGTGAGGAACGTTTGCTAAAGAATCAACTATTGGGAGCAATCTTCATCCTTATTATTTCCAGCCCTTTCCTCCTCTGTGGTTGTCTGTCTTGTGGTGTGGGTCAGGGATAAGATAGTAAAAGGGGCTAGTAACTTGATATTCAGTTGTATTTACTGCATATTTCATCATTATTCTTGCTATAAATAAACAGTAATTGTGTTTCAACTTACAAACCAGGTGACTGTAATTATTAGACAGCTAAGGGCCAAAGAATTATTGGTTAATTCATTTATGTTGTGACTCTGGGATGAGTGGGGCTGTAATTGGCCAAGCAGTTGCCCAAGATGTTGTCACAGTATACATAAAGATCTTCTGTAATTGCTCATTGGGTCACAACTTCCTGGACGCCCATACGTCTGCTATAAGGACACCTGCGAACAAGATATGAAAGTAAAGGGCAATAACATGGACAACTGGGAGACAATTGCTGGCTACCATGATCTCTGGAGGCTGCCAATTTGGAAGGGCATTGGAAGAGGTGCGTAGAAAAGAACAGCTCAGCTGATGGAGAGCCCAGAGAAAGAAAACTGAGGCAAGTGAATTATATACCTTCTCAGCACACTGTTACTTTCTGCAGAAAATGCAGCAGAGATTGCTGCATTTGCATGCAGACTAGGGTTTCTGAGCCACATTGGGCAATGCTTAATAGAGAGTTGACCATCTCTCTATTAACCATGTTTTGTCCATTGGGATTGGCACATTGCAGAAAATTTGTTTTTGTTTCCTTCCAGTCAATGCTTGATTCCTCCTGCAAATTTCCTCTGTGCAAATGAAATGTGAAACGGAGAAAAGATAAAAGGGTTTCTGAAGCAGAAACCTACTCTGATAAATATGTTTCAGCAACAGGAGATATGGGAAGTAGTAAGAAGAGGATTTATTCCACACTTTCATAATCACAAAGTCCTTAAGAGTGGACTTATATTACTCTATTAAATCCTGAGACTTGTGTTCAAATGGAAAATAACATAACAGGAAATTAAGATTGCTGTTCCCAATTTTCAACTTATTTTTGTATTTTCTCCAATGTCAATAATGTTTGTGGTTTGTGTGTTCTCGAATATAATTTGTAGTTTTGCAGTTTAACGTTTAGTGTGGAGGCTGAAATGTTAATGGGTAGGAAGTCAGAGCTTTTGATTGAGAAACTGATGAGCAACCATGAGGTGGGTGTGATACAGGATTGAAGTTAATTACACTTGAAGGCTGACCGGTGTTCATCTTCCAAGGTCATAGAGAAAAGGATGTGAACACTTGAATAGTGGGTCACCCATCTTACAGCCTTGGATATAGCTGGAGCATCTCATTTACTTCAATAAATTACTTACATTAAATATGGAATTTTCAGATGAAAAAATGCTGAAAGAAGCTATACAAACATCAGGGTTTCTTTGTGAGTCAGTGTCTAAAGAAAGGGCAATAATTTCCATTTGCGATATAAATTATTAATATGAATCTCACAATCAAAGGGGAGTTTACAAGCAAGTTGTAAACAGGGAAGGTTGTAAATCCATTTACATCTGCAGATCACAGAAGACTTTTTCTGAGTGTTCGCTCCAAAGGCAGTTGAGTTGCAGTTTGGGCTCTGGCAGTCAGCGGCTTACTGTCTGATAGTCGTTGTTCTGTCTGCCAGTTAAGACGCGACAACACTAACTTCACCGTAATATATGTAATTTGGGTAGGGGCTTGAACTCAGCTTGGATTTTGAGCGAAAAGCAGCTGAAGGATTTACTCCTGCCCGTGGCTGGTGGAAGAAATCTAAATCTACAGTTGTGGCAAAGAAAGCAATCAGCAAAATTAACTGGGAAGGCAAGGGGCTGAGACATCTTCAGTCAGAAGATATTAAATATAAAATATGACCTTGGAGAATAACTAGGAATTAGAAGAATTACAACAAATTTCAGAGGACTGTGACATACTTCCGGGTGGTCCCAACAGAAGTAAAATACTGACAATAAAAAGTGTACAAATTATTGGGAGAAGTTAATAAAACAGAGTATAACCTATAAACTGTGTTGCTAATGCAGTAGTTTGTTTTGTTTCAGTCTTAAATATACAATAAAGATTGTTTTTGTTCAAAATTGTGAAACATGAAGGCTGCTACGTCACCCTGGGCAAGAGCATGGTCAACTCCAGTCCCACATACCCTGGAGTCACAATACCACAAGTGTTTTAACCAATAATTCTTATTAAAATATCCAAAGTCTATGGCCATCATTGCCCAATAATTACAACTATCAATTGAAAAAACAATTACTGTTTATTTATAACATGAATAATGATGAAATATGTTGTAATACAATGGATATCAACAAACTGCGCCTTTAAATGTCCCACTCTCTACCCCCCCCCCACACACACACACACACACACAAGACAGACTAACACAGAGGGGGTAAGGGGCAAACGGTAAAAATAATAAGGATGAAGGTTAAAAGATAAGAGTCTTTGCTTGAAATGGTGGTTCTTTAGCATCCTTTCCTCGCAGCATGCTGGTTGATCAAAGTCTTGGTTTACAACTTGTAATGGTCTTCCTTGCATTCATTCAGGTTAGAAAATGTAGTATTCGCAGCAGGCTTTCTTATTAAACAGCGCCTTCAGCTCAAGGTGCAGACCTGTATCATTCTGTATGGACACTTTATTTCACTTCAAGCTTTGCGTTCAGCTCGTGGTTTGATTTCAAGTCTTTGCAGTCTCAAGAGAATGACACCCAGTCGTGCTTGAGAGAGAGTCAGCACTCAGTGGCTCAGTGGGATCTTTTGGGAGAGAGTTAATTGGAACCCTCCATCCAAGCTGCAGCATCAAAAGTGAAACCAAACAAACTGAAACCTCGTGACTCTAAAAACATTCCAATGGGATCAGATCGAGTCCTGTGTAGGATCTCTTATTTTATCCTTCAATGAGAGACGATTGTCCGATTGATTGGAGGTGTTGAAAATACAACTTTATTTCTAATTATTCACTTTAATACACTTGCATACAAACTAAATCAAAACTTAGAAACAAAATATCAAACCCACGCAAACATGGGGCAAATGTGCAAACTCCACATGGACAGTGACCCAGGGCTGGGATTTGAACGCGGGTCCTCAGCGCCGCAATCCCAGTGCTAACTGCACCACATGCCGCCCTACAGAAATCACTTTTAAAATAAACGAATAGGATGATTCATGAATTCAGAAAGACAGGAACTCAGGAGGCTGACATCTACCACAAGGTCTTATCTTAAGGGAATCCTTAACAATTGTCTCATCCCTCATTGACTCCCATTGGTTTCTAATTCTCAGCTGAGGCCTCCTGATTTGTTCAAATATATATCTGTTACTTAGAGGATGATTTATTCATCAAACATTGGCCATTACTTAAGATTGACTGGTATCCATCAAGAATAATTCAGTGTCTACGTCTGCATCCTCCTGAGAATAGGTTTCTCATGCCGTGCTGGCCATAGCCCTTGCTGTAACTAACTAGTTGATAAATGCTTACTGTTAAATGCACCATAATACAAAAGTCTATTCATTATATGAAATATTTGTTGAAACAATGTCTGAATTTCTACAGACATGACCTTAAAGTTCAATGGTTAATGCATTATCTGAAACAATGACTATCTTTTCACAATCATGGCGTTTTGAATAATTCCACTCTTTAGATATGCACACAATCAGTACCTAAAAACATAAATAAATCAATAACCTATCAACCTGTAACCGGGCAGAGCACACATCCTTTTGGGCCAATTCATTGGTCATCAGCCAAATCAATCAAACAATGTTATCACTGACACTGGCCAATCTGCAATCACCAGTCTAATACAGCACAGCGTTCTGGAATCTGCTTGTTTGGATTAAAGGCACAGGCTGGATTAATGGCATAGGCTGCCTTGAAGACACATATGCACAATCATCCATGGATCAGAAATGCAACAGAAAAATAAAAGAAAGGGGAAATAAGCGAATAAACAGGAACAAACAGGAAGGAGGAAGGACCCTCAAAAGGCCTAATTATATTTTTAGAACAAAGTGAATTCTCTTTAAATGTCAATGGCCCCTAACAGGATTGCAGGTTCACATGAAAATTTTGTTTGGTTTAATACAGGACTCTTCAAGATGGAGAACACAGGTTTAATACTTTTGAAAGTACATATGCAATTTATTAATGTCTATTAGCTAAAGGTGTACAGTATCTGATTGGGCTGACTTCCAATTCATTAATCAGATATATTCTCATCAGTGTGAAGTTATTTTCTGAGTGTTGTTTCAATTAACTTTGACATTTGACAATATTTGTTTGAATATTTAAAAAAAGAACCAGACTGTACAGCTAAAATATAGACATACTCGAGTACATCATATAATCTATGGCAATTTCTTTACTGCAGTCATGGCTTTTTCCTTGGGAATTTATTTTATTTTGCCGGCCAGTGGTTTTTTTCTCATGCCCCTTCTTCACTCTCCTTATTTATTTTTTCAAGTACCCAGCTGCACTTTCTGTACTCCTCTAGCTTCCACCAACTCAGAAAATGATGTGCCTTTATTTCTGGTTGCCTTTAGGAATGAGATGACAGCCCCAATGTTAACGCTTTGCATCAGACACATTGTTACAATATTCACAAAAAGATTTTGCCTGCCAACATTTTAAAATTGCATGTTTCAAGTGCAGCTGAGATGCGTTCCCAGGGCTGTTGGGCATCGTGAATCATCTCAGTCAGAAATGGTCTACCCTGTATCATGTGACTCCTGGTACTGGACTGCACTGCCATTGGGAATAGCCTTCCTGCATCCACCCTGTCTCGCCCTGTTAGAACTTGTCCTTTACTCATGCATGGTTGATTGGCTGGAAAATTGAGAATTTAAATCAAATTACAGTAAAAATAAATTTATCCAAAAAAATAATCCCAGGAGAATAAGGAAGTGATGAGTACTTTGCTGTGTTAATAGAAATAATACTAAAGCTGTGCTGTGCTGGTCGGGCCACACAATCAGTATTATGTTGATATCTGGTAACTGAGACACAAGGGACTGGACTTGGCTGAGGAGGAGGATTCAGGAATCAGGAAAGACTGTTCGGAAAACTTAGCACCAGTTCAGCCTTTTTATTGGAAATTTTATTCATTTTTAAGGTTTTTTAATCCACAGTTTCATCAGAAATTTACACTGTTTCTCTAGCAGTCCTACTTATTTCCAGTTAAAGTTGCAGCAGAATATGACAACGCCCATGGTAATTCAGTGTCGACGTGAAAAGTGGTCAAGAATATGCATCTTTCAGATTTCCTGACGGTCCTCCCTTCTGAATCAGAACAATTCACATGTGCTGTTAACATTAAAAACAAAATCACAAGCACCGTTGTAGCTTTGTTTACATGAGATGATTACATTAAACATTTAACAAATACATGGTCCATGTGATATAGCACTTGTGTAAAAATTGTCATGCCCACTGAAAAAAGTGAGCCTATTTTGCCTCACGTGTTTGGCAAAGTTGGTGGGTGATTCCTGTCTTTGTTTCGTAGAAAACCCCACTGGGAAGCTTGATGAAAGATAGCCGGGGGAAATATTTGTGAAATTCTCATCAAGGAAAAATGTGGTCTTAAATTTAAGTACCTGAAGTACATTTTTCATTCATTTTTCTCAGATTAGCTGTCAGAAACCCCTAAATCATTGATAAATGCTTGACCTGAGCTCATTTATAAGACCTCTTAATTGTTTTAAGAGCTGAAGCACTTATTTTGTCTTGTGGAAACTGTATGCACCAGCACCTAATATTTAAAAACCGTAATTCACAAATTCTCAGTTCTGTATCAAAATGCAATCTTACTTCTGATAATGAGAAATGACAGTTTTAATTCGTGCCCCGTGATTCAATAATTTTTCTTTAATTCATTCACCTTAATGCTTTTCCCTTTCATTATCTTCGCTCCTTGATGAAAGCAGTGACTCCAACTGGGGGACTGGTCTATGGGGTAACCTACCCAAGTTTCCATTAATCAAATTGTATTTGTCATAAAAGCTTAGCTCAAAGAAGCTGTGTTTTTGCTTCAGATTCCAGCATCCTCAGTAATTTGCTTTTGTATTCTCGTCAGTGAACCTTGGAGCCTGAGTGTTAACACCTATCTTAGAGACTCTGTACCTGTACTAAAGTTACCATTGTAAGTTGGCAATGAACACTTGGTTCTTCATTACTACTGTCTACTCGAGCCACCCCTAGGACAGGATTTCATTGTTGCAGAGATGCTCACGCAGTTTTGGAGCATGATGAATAGGTATGTGATGTGTGTAACATTATTCAATGGTTGTGTATGAAATGGCCTGTAACTTTCTGGCTGTCCAGCTTCGTATTTGGGGGCTACCTCAAAGATCCATTGGGGAATCCTTCTCTGAAGCTCCAAGGTAAGCATTTTAATTGCAATTATCCAGAAACACTATCTTCCCCTGGACAAATGCACTGTGCTGGGAACCATCTGACAAAGCCAATTAAATCACTAACTTCAGCTGGTTCTGTTAGGGTTACTAGTTAGTCTGAAAAAGTTAGAAGAAATAAAACCACTTCCAGCTTCAGTGCAACTTTTTAAAATACCCAGACATGCCTGTACTGTACTCCTCGAACACTTTCAACCCCACAGGGAACTCCAAACCCCTCCAACATCAATAAACAAAACCCCCAATATTCCCCACCTCTGGGTCACCCGCACCAGATTCCTGACCACCCCACCCCCAGAGCTGATCTGGATAGATGACCTGGCACGATCTCCAGCTACCACCCCATCCCCAAATCTAATCCACTTACCTGAGATACTTACCTTCTCCCTGGCCTGTTTATTTTCAATGGGATCTTTAAACCTACTTGCTGCACGGCAGCCAGTGCTGTAAAAAAGGGACATGCCCTCCTTCTTTCCAATTCTTTTAGACTTTGATGCTGGAGTCCAGTGGCAGCGACACTGCCTGAATCCCATCCAGCCTGATTTTAGGAAGTTTGGGCGGGACTGGCACAGGCAAAATGTGGCTCAGGTAACCTCCATTTTAGATGACTTCTATTGATCTCTGATTCCCCCTAATACTTCAAATTTAAAATTCTCATTCTTGAACTGAAATGCTCTCACCCTCTTTAACTCTGGAACCACCTTCAACACTACACAATCTTTACTTGTCAGACCCAGGCCTGGCTATTCGATTATCGCTGCTCCATTTGACACCGCATTGCTGGTCATGACCCTTTGACCCTGTGCTCTGGAATTTTCTCTTCTGCATCTACATTCCTCATTAAAAACACTCCTTAAAATCGAGCTCCTTGACCCCTCCCGATAGCAGCTTTTTTGGGTCTGAGTTTTTTTTGTTTATGCCTCTGTGTCTTGAGATATTTCTCTGAATTGATTAAATACATGCAACTTGTTGCAGTGGTTGTAAATAGTAACTTCTTTCGTGACCTAGGAACAATGAGTGGCTTTGATCACAAAACTTAGGGCACTTGTATATGGTGAAGGGGATCAAAGGATACAGGGGAACGCTGGATTAGGCTATTGAGTTAGATAATCAGCCATGATCATAATGAATGGCGGAGCGGGTTTGATGAGCCGATTGGCCTCCTCCTGCTCCTATTTTTCCTATGTTTCCATAACCTCTTTTCCCGGATGTATTTTGACTTTACATTATTTTTTGAGTTGGCAGATTTTTGATGTTAATGCTTGACCTTAGTTTTGAAGTTCATTAATTGTGGGAGTATGGGGCGGGAGGGGGGAGGGGGGCGGGGGGCGGGGGGGGGGGGGTGTGGGGGGGGGGGTGGGGGGGGGGACGAGACGACACGTACTTGAGCAAAACCTACAATTTTCATAACTTGCTGTCTGATTCTATGCAACAAAGCTCACTGGTCTACGGTTTAACTTGCGGTTGTTGTTATAAATTAGATCCCTCAGCTATCTGATGTTGAAGACAAATTTTACTTGTCTTACAATAAAAATAAAATTGTTCTCATGAACTGAACTACTTAGTGCAGCATGATAATCGATATACCAGAAATTTAAGGGAAATCCTGCAAAATTACAGTTGCAGATTGTACAATGCCTGGAACACATAGATATGAAAGGCTATGGATGAGATAAGCATGATTTCCATTTCCAGAACTGTTTAAAATATTCATTTCCAGTAATAGAACAACAGGTACTGAAAAATAATGTAAAAATATTTTCGGGCTTCGAGTGAGAAAAACCACACTGAAGTAAAACAGCTGTGAAACCATAAAGGAGAAAAATGGCTGAAATCACCTCAAGACAGATATGCCTGGAGACTAAAAAACATTATTCATATTGCAGTTTACAAGGCACAATTAGTAATGAACAGCTAAATGTTACAATGCCCATTTTATTTGAATGAAAAATAAAATTGTGTAACTAAAGCAACATTTCTTCTGAAACCTGTGGGCCTGACTGGGGAATAAAATAATTTAAGCAACTGTGGTATGAAAATAGAGGTCTGGCAAATGGTGCTCAATGAAAAAAAACCTGAAAATGCTGTGGGTGAGCACAGATACTGTGACATTTGATCAGACAGCAAATTGTAGTCTTGCTCCTCACAAACACATTCTTAACTTCTTTTAGCTGTCAGCCATCACTTGTCAGTTCAGAGGTTTTTCTGTAGTTTGTCTCTTGGAGTCGTCATGTTCTCAGTGTGAGAAGATTTATTGGCCGAGATACAGAGAGCATTCGAACAGTCCTACACTTAACTCTTTCAGGTATTCTTGTCCCATATTATACAGTAATCCTTTGGGGAGAATGGTAAATAGCATTATATACAATCACAGTCGCATTTTTCCACAATAAGAATTTGAAAAGCATTTAAATATTTCATTTTTAAAACCAATATGTTTATACTTTAAAAAAATAGAAGCATCAAAATAGAAATAACGTTGGAATTTAAGTTTATGCTAATCCAAAAAAACAAGCAATTAATTATCCTTTAGTGAAAATTAGTAAATACCTCACGTCAAGGAAGATTTTGGTCCCAGTTGATTGTTAGAGGTTATGTAACACAGCACTCCTCTCTAGCTGAGGACCTATGAAATAAGAGGGGGGGTGGGGGGGGGGAGGGGGGGGGAAGGGGAGACATGCCATACTGCGACTGTCAAATCCTGGCCTATGTTTTCTTTTGTAGAACCAGGAGGGACATGAATGCTTCTGCACCTTCCGTACATAAAAATGCTCAAACCCTTCAATCAACAACACCACACCCGTACCTCATCACCATCACACTATCAACCCTCGCTAGTCAATGAGTGCCTCTGTCCCTCAGGATAAAGGACAGAAATTTCCTGCAAGCTGCAGGAACCCACCTTCAGGCTTAAACAGGGACCGTAAGCAGTAGGAGGAGGAGTAGGCCTTTCAGCACCTCAAATCAGCAAGGTCATAGGTGATATAATATGGCTGTAACTCTGCTCTCCTGCCCATCTCCTTTGATCATTGAGTGCCTTGTCAATCAAAATCTGTCTAAATCAGCTTGAATATATTAAGTGACCCAACTCTTGGTTGGGGGAGAAAATGCAGACACTAACAAACCTCTGAGAGAAGAAATGACTCCTCATCTCCATATTACCCCTCACTTTCAACTGTGTCCCTGAGTTCTAGTTTCCCCCACAAGGAGAAACATCCTCTCAGCATCCACCACGTCAAGCCCCCTCAGCATTTTATATCTTCTAATAAGATCACCTCCCATTATTCTGAACTCCAACAGTAGAGCCCCAACCATCTCAATCTTTTCTCATAAAACAAATCTTTCATCCAAATGAAGTGCTCTGAAATGCCATGCAATTCAAATATATTCCACCTTCGCTAAGTGAGCAAAACTGCACACAATTCTCCAGTTGTGGTCTCATCAATGTTCTGTACAGTTGTTAAGACTTCCCGAGAACCTCCTGAATATAATTAAACACAAGTTGATATTTAACTGACCTCCATGACTACAGAATAGCAGATCTGTCCATAGATAAATTAAGGCACATTAAAAAAAGGTGCTGCTTCTTTGAATTCCCTTGCTTCATCTTCAAAAAACAAATCATTGGGCGGCATGTGGCGCAGTGGATAGCACTGGGATTGCGGCGCTGAGGACCCGGGTTCGAATTCCGGCCCTGGGCCACGTGTGGAGTTTGCACATTCTCCCCATGTCTGCGTGGGTTTCACCCCCACAACCCAAAGATGTGTAGGTCAGGTGGATTGACCACGCTAAATTGACCCTTAATTGGAGAAAATAAATAATTGGGTACTCTAATGCACTGTGAGGACTAGAGCTCCATTTAAAAAAATAAAAAAATAAACACAAGGCGTTTTTTGAACAGCTTGTAATCCTCACAATTTTTATGATTCTGGCTCCTTGTGGAATTGCTGCAGGGTTACTCGTGTTGGAGGCAGAAAGTAAATGGCATCATGTCCAACAGCTACACAGAATTATGAAAAGACCCACGTTTGGATTGATTAAGGCTGGCAGATTCCATTTCAAGCCAATGTCCTCCTCGGCTTTCAAACTTGCAAGCAGTCTGTGGGTAACTGCAAAACAGATAGAACCTATGAAAACTACAATTAGAATTAAATGTTTGAACAGTACAAAGATGTGTCATCATAGAATTTACAGTGCAGAAGGAGGCCATTGCGTCTGCACCAGCCCTCTGAAAGAGTACCCTAGGCTTAAGCTTAAACCCATGCCTCCACCCTATGCCCGTAACCCAATCCCACCGAACCTTTGGACAATAAGGGGCAATTAGCATGGCCATTCCACCTGACCTGCACATCTTTGGACTGTGGGAGGAAACCGAAGCACCCGGAGGAAACCCACTCCGACACAGGGAGAAAGCACAAACTCCACACAGTCAGTCATCCGAGGCCGGAATTGAGCCTGGGACTCTGGAGCCGTGAGGCTGCAGAGCTAACCACTGTGCCGCAGTGTCGCTGATCATGGAAATTACAATTTTTAAATTGTTACGTCTTTTCTCCAACTTTTTCCAGGGAGAGAAAAAGGGTTTTAATGAGGCTTGGTTGCATGTGATTCTGAGGGCTCTTTTCTATCAACCTTATATGGCATTGCTTTAGGATAGTTTTGGAGAGATTGGGTTAATCTTGACTTTGTGCAATACTGTGAAGCATGTGGTAAGGAGTTGGCAGCTCATGTTGCATCTCTCCCAATTTTGTTGTACTTGACTTCAAAGGAATTAAAAATCTTGGGTGATGTCAACGGACTGCCAACTTGCCATCATCCATTTTACTACAGAGTCTCCTTCAGTATTATGTTAATTTGTGTGTCAAAGTTACATTACTTTTTCTTTTGATGCAATTTTCTTTTTATTTTCCTGAAGATTCTGAAGCAGGTTTTCAAGCATGGACCACTGTCTAGTTTTTCATCCTTAGACAGTTAGCATCTGTAGACAATTATGGCATTGTGGTCATTGGTTAATTATCAGGAATGGGAGCTTTGGAGATGTCCTCCACTCCTATGGCAGCATCATTTGTTGCCCAACTGTTGCACTGGCAGAGGTTAGCTATCTCAACATATGTTGCTAATCATAAAAGCTTTGTGATCTTTATGATTTATTTATTCTTGCATAGGTTAAGGGCATCACTGGAAAGGTCAACAGTTGGCCATACCTAATTGACCTTGAAATGGGAGGCCTGTTAGGCCATTTAAAAGTCAACCACATTGCTGTGGCTCTGGTAACACATGTAGGTCAGCTTGCCAGACTTGACCAGATAAGGCCAGCAGATGTCCTTCCTAAGGGCATTCAGAAACCAAATACTTTTTTAATGATAATCAATGGTAGTTTCATGGTCATTATTACTGAAACTTGCTTTCAATTCTACATTGTATTAATTTAATTTAAATTCCACCGGTTGCCACGGTGGGGTTTGAACCTATGACCCGAAAATAATTTGCCTGGGTCTCTGGATTGCTATTCCAGTGACATTATCACTCCACAACATTTCCTCTCTTATCTACCTATTTGGTATCAAACATTTAATCATGGGAGTTCCTCGAGATATTAGTGTTCTTTTTAAATATTTTTTAAAAAATATATAAACAAAATAAAAAATTGTCATATTTTAGATTCCTATGGTAATATGAAGTCAGGACACAGGAGGGAGAGGGAAGCTTAAAAAAAGTGAGACGATGATGTTTTGGTCACTTTGGGGCACATTCGATAGACTATGTAGTATTGCAATTCCGCTAAACTGAGCATCAACCAGCAAAAGTGTGCTTTCTGGTTGAACAGGCTATTTTCTTTCTTCCTGATGTTCAAACAGTTGAAGATCCAGGCGGTAAATTTAAATCCTGTCATTGGGCAATTTATTTTTAGCCTCGTGGCAAGTTGAAGTTTCCCCTGGCAATCAAGCTTCCCATCACCTTTTGCATAAAGAGGTTAAACCTAAATCATGGGCGGGATTCTTCCCTACCCGGCGGGTGGGGGGTCCCGGCGGGATGGAGTGGCGTGAACCACTCCGGCGTCGGGCCGCCCCAAAGGTGCGGAGAAATCACCATGAGGGGCGAGGCCCGCGCCGGAGTCGTTGGCGCGCCGCCAGCCGGCGGGAAAGGCCTTTGGCGCCACGCCAGTCAGGGCCGAAAGGACTTCGCCGGTCGGCCGAAGACCGCGCATGCGCGGGTGCGTCAGCGGCTGCTGACGTCATCCCCGCGCAAGCGCTGGGGGGGTCACTTCCAAATCGGCCATCGCGGAGGCTGTGGCCGAGGCGGAAGGAAAAGTGTGCCCCCATGGCACAGGCCCGCCCGCGGATCGGCGGGCCCCGATCACGGGCCAGGCCACATGGGGGTACCCCCTGGGGCCAGATCGCCCCCCGCCCCCCCCAGGACCCCGGAGCCCGCCCGCGCCGCCAATCCCGCCAATAAGGTAGGTAGTTTGATTCACGTCGGCAGGACTGGCATGACAGCAGCGGGACTTCAGCCCATCGTGGGCCAGATAATCGCCGGTGGGGCCCGCCGACCGGCACGGTGCGATTCCCGCCCCCGCCGAATTTTCGGTGCCGGAGAATTCGGCGGCCAGCGGCGGCGGGATTCATGCCGCCCCCCCGCTGATTCCCCGACCCAGCGGGGGGTCGGAGAATCCCACCCCTGATCTTTTTTTCTCTTGTAAAGTGGAAACATGTGTCTCCTGCTTGCAGATTTTGTTGTAGTTCTTCGGGTACAATTTATCCATCATTATAACCATCTTTATACTTGAACGTTTCCTCTGAGCCTTTGCTATTCCA
Source organism: Scyliorhinus torazame (assembly GCF_047496885.1). Classification (NCBI taxonomy): domain Eukaryota; kingdom Metazoa; phylum Chordata; class Chondrichthyes; order Carcharhiniformes; family Scyliorhinidae; genus Scyliorhinus; species Scyliorhinus torazame. The sequence goes on along the minus strand of NC_092714.1, from coordinate 90,531,416 downwards.
AAGTAAAATAATTCAGATTCTTTAAAAATTCTCTTCTAGTTCTGATGCTTTAAAACTGCATGCCATTGTTGCCAGTGCCTGGATATTCGCGTTGAACCAGAATTGGGCACATTATCAAAAGCATGGCCATCATTGTGCCTTGTACTGATTCATCAGCACTTTACAGAATTTATGAGCGACAGAATTTATGAGCTATTTCCCTGCCTATACTTCCCAAGAGCCAGGAAAGTTTCCATACTGCTTCGATACAGTGTGCTGTTGGTCTCAGTGAGCTATCCACCAAAAGTCCCTGATTCCTTTCCTATACTGAGTGAGAAATAAAGTAAGAGCAGGTGGTTGTAAGTGGGAGTCTCAAAGCCACATTCAATGTGTCTTTCTGCTGTTGGTTTTTTCAAGAAAAGAATATTTATTAAACATGAAAATTAAATTCTCTCATACTACCTCTTAAAAATACCCAGATTTAAAGATTAACATGGATTACAAAGTACATTTTAAATGACATGGTCTCATTAACATAAATCCTGTTTCAGTGCACAAGATGACTGGCAACACCCAACCCACTCTGAACCCAAGTGAATGTCTGGGGTTTTCTCCTCTGAATCCCCCCAGATGGTGACCACATGAGAGATTCCAAACTCCACTCCCAAACACAAGTTTTAAAATCTTCTCTTTCCCTTAGCGGTTTGCATTCGGAAATCCAGTCTAGGTGTTTCAAATAAAAACAGAAAACGCTGAAAATACTCAACAGGTCCAATGGTCTCTGTGGAACAATAAACAGTGTTAATGGGTTTGGGCAGGACTGGAAAATGCAGCAAGCCATTCAAATGCTCATTCACTTTGGCAGGACCGGAAGATCCCGCAGGCAGGAGGGACCAGAATTCCAACCAGTGTTTTAGGTCGATAAACTTTCATCAGTGTTTTGAAAACTGTAATTTAATTGTGCCCCTGTCAGGCAGCATGGTGGCGCAGTGGGTTCGCCCTGCAGCCTCTCGGCGCCATGATCCCAGGTTCGGTCCCGGCTCTGGGTCGCTGTCCATGTGGAGTTTGCACATTCTCCCGTGTTTGCATGGGTTTCGCCCCCACAACCAAAAGATGGGCAGGGTAGGTGGATTGGCCATGCTAAATTGTCCCTTAATTGGAAAAAATGAATTGGGTACTCTAAATTTATTTTTTAAAAACTGTGCCCAAGTCCTATCTTCAAGATAAATGAACAAAAAGCTCTGACGCAAAGCCAAAAAAGTAGTTGAGTTTAAATGTAAGTTATGAACCAGAATGAACAAAAGTACATTTTTCATCGAAATTCAATCAAACTGGAGACAGTTAAGAAACTGAGTTTGCTTCTTAATGTTAAAGGTTAGAAAGGTGTCCAAAGTTATGAAGTCTACTTCCTACGGAAGCTGAAGAAATTTGGCATGTCTGCATCGACTCTCACAAACTTCTACAGATATGCGATAGCGAGCATCCTATCTGGCTGCATCGCAGCCTGGTATGGCAACTGCTCGGTCCAAGATCACATGAAACTGCAGGGTGTAGTGAACTCAGCCCAACGCATCACACAAGCTTGCCACCCTCACATTGATTCTGTATACATCTCCTGCTGCCACAGGAAGGCAGACAGCATTATCAGAGACCCCTCCCACTCAGGTCTTGCCTTCTTCCAGACCCTTCCATCAGGCAGAAGGTACAGAAGTCTGAAGACCCGCACATCCAGATATAGGAACAGCTTCTTCACCACAGCTACAAGACTTCTCAACGACTCCCCCTCGGACTGATCTGTTCCCTGTAAAAACACTATTCACGACGCCCTATGCTGCTCTTGCTCATGTATTTGCTTTGTTTGGCTCCTTGTTCCGCAATGTAACCAATCACTGTTTGTCGATGTACCTTTTGTCAATGTTCTCTGTTGATTATTCTTTTGTCTTCTATGTACGTACTGTGTACATTCCCTCGGCCGCAGTACATGTGACAATAAATCAAATCAAATCAAAAAGTGCTTTGATGATGAAAGAAAGGAAAAACTGTTTCCATTGGTCAGTGGATTGGTAACAAGAGGTCACAACGTTAGACTACTTGGTAAAAGAGAAGGAGGGCAGAAAAGAACTGCTATGATCTAGAATGCACAACTGCTTGTGCTACTCTGCTAACCTGCTAGCCTGGGCAACTTGAGACGTTTGAAGAGACACCATTTGAAGTTATGATAGGCTCAACTGCCAATTTGCATTTATTGTAGATTATCCAAATGCCCTTTGTCCTGCATGACATTCAAATGACATTCAGATTCTGTAGTAAGATTAGCAAATTTATATTTGTTGACCCCATTATCCTCTGCTAATCATTGCATGTTTTTGGCACTTGCACCTTTGTCACTTCCTTTCACATTCCATTAATTTGAGAATGCAGACACATGGTGTAAGAGTTTCTATCCATTCATTTGGCAAGTGGAATTAATGTGCCTGTGTTATTCTCTAATCTGTTAATCCAAGGGTCTTTGATTCTTAATGACTGGCTTGGAATACAAATCGTAATTGTAAATCATTTTGAGTAGGGGTTTGGTGAACAGTTGTATGACAATATCCTTGAGAGTCAATTAAAATGCCTCTGCAGACCTTGCTTTGTGCCAGCATGACTGCAAAGGTACATTCCAAGTCAACCATAGATTTGATGAACTAGTCATGACAGCTTCTTTCCTTCCCACTTGCTGACAAGATATTGACATACCTTTTACTGCCATTTGGTGGGAACTGTGAACAGATGGCCCAAACAGCTGTTTGAAACACATAGATGTCTCATTAACACATGCAAATCAGGGTTCTGTGATTGGATTGGATTTGTTTCTTGTCACGTGTACCGAAGTACAGTGAAAAGTATTTTTCTGCGAGCAGCTCAAGCAGATCATTTAGTACATGAAAAGAAAAGAAAAAGAAAATGCATAATAGGGCAGCACAAGGTTCACAGTGTAAATACATAGACACCGGCACGGGTGACGTATACAGGAGTGTAGTATTAATCGTGTGTCCAGGTCAAAAGGAACCCAGTGGCTGTTCTTTAATGTAAGTTGCAGGTCATTCAACAAATCTTTTTCCAATATTTTACATTGTTTTTGTAGCATCAAGAGGAGCCTCTATAAGATCACTAAAAATGTAAATTTTTAAAGGAATCTTTGTTATTAATGGAACGTTAATCCAAAAGCCACAGAGGTGGACCATCCACTCCTCTTAACAATTATACCGTTTTTTTCCAACAGTAGGAAAAACATTACACATACTTGTCTTAAAAATATTTTATGCCAAATGTAGAAGAGCCTGCCATGTAATGCTACTGGATATTAACATAGTCAAGGATCACGCAAAGGTTGCTGTCACTAATTTAAATAATTTTATTGTTGGTGTGAATTTTTAGTGAGGCAATTTTCTATTGTATGCCTAGAAAGATATGGTATTGCAAATAGAATGTATGTTGTGATGCTGCTGTTTGGGCCATTAAGGGAGGTCAAGTAATGAACTCCTTTTAATTTGCAAATGAAATGCATTCATTATGGATATGATTACCACCACATAGCAATTAGCAGCAAAACTAAAAAGTAGTTGCCTAATGGATGAGATCAAATTATGTAAATGCTGAGGTAACAATTACTATTGTTGCTATGCATAGAGACATCAAAAATGCAGTCAAAAGAAATTACTGTATCACCAACTGTAGCCACTCAAACACTTGTCTTCTCGTGAACTGCTTTTATGTTGGGCTTGATGCTGTTTGTGGCATCGGTTGCAGATGTTTGGATCTCATGCAATTAAGACAAAGCCAAAAAAGGATGCCAGAATTGCCAAGAACAGCAGTATTTTGTTGACTGACCCATATTTTGTTGGTTTTCCAACTGCCAGCCTCAGCAAATCACATTATTTACTTTGGTTGTGCCACCACTTCCCATGACTAACACATCCGGGGTTGCCAGCAGTAACGCGACAACACTGCGATGTGAGCTGCTAATTGTAGCAAACGTGAAGCATTTTAGACTCATTTTCTGAATTCCAAAATTAGATTATGGTATTGAAATTACTTGCTGTTATCTGCATCCGTTTTAGTGCAATAATTTGTAATTACCCGCCTCCATATTCTGTGGTAGTTTTGCTCTAGTTTTTGTCATGACATTGGCTGTCCATGCGCTCAATGTCTTTGACACATGATGACATTTACACAAGGGGATTAACAACCATGACTCCGTTCCTGCAGGCTTATCAAGAAGTAAATCTATAGCTGATTACCAGGAAATTCAATGTCCAATGTATATTATAATACAATGATTTCTCATCTAGGGAAAATATATTAATAACTCAATGGAATTTTTTCATTAATCATTTCAAATCACATACTATAATTACTTTATCTAAGCAATAAAAGTCAGCATTTAAAGAAATTGCCGTGTCAATCAGTTACTATGAGAATTAATTTGAAACTTTGCAGTGGATTCTTCCATTTAATTTTATCTGCAATGAACCAATTACACTCAAACAGAACTATCAGTGATGTCAGCTGTATTGAAGAGTTACAGCAACAGAGGTGAATTGGTCACTGCAGGTCAAAAGTTTTTGCCATGGTTATCCACTGATAGAGATTTTCATTATTTGGAAACTTGGGAGACAAAATCCATTTTTAACTGGAGCAAAAAAAAACTGGTGTCAATATAAGTACTAATGGATAATTTTGTCGTACTGAACACAAATCTTAGCAAGGGTACACTTCCAGTAAATGGAACCGATAGCTAGACAAAATGTGAAGGAAATAGTCTATATATTTTCTTTTTGAAGGTCTTATTAAAGGCCATAAATGAGGACGTCCAGCAGCATTCTACAATCGGGTTAAATCATAAAGGGCCAAATGTTTGCTCCTGAGTCCGCAGCAGTTTCAGGAAAACTTGCAAACCCAACTCCAGCAAGTGCCCAAGATGTTCTGATTTTTGTTCGGGCAGGGAGGGGAATTATGAGAGTCGGGTTCACTGACCAGCAAGTCAGGTGAGAGGAGGAGGTGGGCCCACATTGGGCGACTCGGTTGTGCATAAAAGCCAGGCCAGTAAGGAGATCCTGTTGTGAGGCAGCAATGAAGGTGCTGGTCTCATTTGGAGGAGGCATCATTTAGCAATCAGGTGAGTGCAAACTGCAATAGTCGTCCAACTGTTGACTGGAACATTTGGTCCATTGTGGGCTTTCCATAGGAAAATATTGTAACTGCTGGTTCTATTAACATTGTAATGAAAAATTACACTCAACCAGTTTAAGGCGGGAAAAGTGTGACAAGACACAACCATGAGGATGTAAGTTTCAGGGTTTGAGGTATGAAAACCTTCTAATTAAAATCCAAGGTCTGAATTTTTAATTTCTAATACTAGGGTCCTCAGTTGTGCTTGACTGACAAGCTACAAATAACTAGTATTTATGAATCAAGTGGAATTTATTGAACACCATCTTGCATATATTTAACAAGAAGCCATGAAGACAACCTAGAAATGTCTCATCTCTCACAATCCCAGGAGATTTTGGTGTTAACAGCACAGACGATGTCCCTCTTCTTTACCTTTGAATTGATGTTGAACTGTGTCCAGAAGCCAGGGTATCGCGGTGCCAAAGAAAATTATGATTGCTCAACTTTAATCTCACAGTCTCCTATTTCTTTCTTTTTTTGGAGATGGTTCAAATTCACTCCTCCTCGTGGCTATAGGATGCAAGTCATCTTGTGTCACCCTGCCTTTGCAACATCCCCTGCTCTATGGTCATCAACTCCAGAAGCTTACATGCCATCACAAACAAATGCACATTTCCTTCCAGATTCAAAGAAACCATACATCATAGCCTCGGGTTAAGCAGATCATGGGACACTTATGAGACTAAGGGATTAATATTACCAAAGGATTTGGGAATACACACTCTCCCACTGAGTGGTGGGGCGCCCCTTTCTACATCCTGTACAAAACCGGAGAGCCATGAACTGTGAACTGGCCTCTGTAGTAGAGTAACTGCTCAGTGCACTTGTTCTGTTGCATTAAACATTTTTCATTTGACTCAAACTGTTCGACTTGGTGTGGACTCCTTTCCGGACTTTATAATGCCATAGTTACATGCTCTTGTCAATATATCTTAACCCAAGCCCACACTAAGGTTATTAAAATCAACAGTTAAGACCCCTTGTTATGATATCAAAGAATAAAGGTTTCCTCTCTGCTACAGATTCATCAAACTAATACATGGTTTGTTTAAGTGTCATCCTAAGTTCACATTGTTTTAGCTATTACTTCAAACAGATTCAGAAACAAACATCTAATCGCATTTTGGCCATTAAGGCAGCTTCTGCTCAACTCAAATGAACTCCGTCATAAAACAAGTTTATTTTTTCAGAAACATCTGTTTTTCCTGTTTCCCCAGCTATCTTGACTGTTAATTACCCAACAATCAAAACTGAACCACTTGTGGTTACAGAATAAAATCCAGAGATAGTACAGATTCCAAAAATTAGTAGAATTCTCAATCTTACTGGGATGGCAGCAATTTGGCACCATCAGCTGGTCATGATATTCCTATTGACTCTTGTTCCTCTTATGCTTATGGGAATTACTGATATGCAGCACATTTACCACGATCTTTTGCCTATTCACTTACCTTCTTTCCACCCAACTCTGAGGGGTGCACCTATTTAATTGACCCTTGACCAGGTGGAGTGAGGAAAGTCAAGATGATACTTCAGTGGGAAAGCATGTGGGGCTTCGGGAGTCATGTTTTGGGGCACATAATTTGGATCATGTATTTGCTTTGTTTGGCCCCTTGTTCCGCCGTGTAACCAATCACTGTTTATTGATGTACCATTTGTCAGTGTTCTCTGTTGATTATTCTTTTGTCTACTATGTACGTACTGTGTACGTTCCCTCGGCCGCAGAAAAATACTTTTCACTATACTTCGGTACATGTGACAATAAATCAAATCAATCAATCAATCATCGGCAGTGGATGTGTGGACATCTAGCAGAGTTCCCTGAAGCAATGCACTGAGTGGATGAGACCATTGCAGTGATGAGCTCCACTTTGTCTTGGGGACTCAACTGCATGAGTTGCAACCGTGTGAGAATCGCCAATCTCATGGAGAGACACATGCAGCATCACTCAGCATGAATGCAATATCAGGCTCACTGCAAAGGATGGAAGGATTGCTCAGTTGCCTGGACCAGCCCTCATGGAATATGACCGCTGACATTGATGGAATATATGAGGAGCTGCATTCCCTCAACAGGACCGTTGAAATGATGGCCTAGTGGCTGTTGGAATGGATGACTGCTGCAGACCAGCACCTAGCCCCATTGAGCAAATCTGGGGCTGCAGAGGTACAGAGTATCTCAGCACACTGATTTTCTGTTAACTCCTCAGCCCCTCTGCCAGAACCCTTGTCCACTCCACGTATTCTTGACGATGGCTGCCCTTGCAGAAATGCAGAGGCTGCAGTCTGAAGTAGATCCCCAATGAATCCCTACATGATGAGGCCAATCACTATGCTCCTTAATGCCATGTAAGATGAAGTCTTACAATCCCATGTTAAAGTCCAACAGTTGAGGAAAAGAGGATTCACCTGAGGAAGGAGCTGCGCTCCGAAAGCTAATGATTCGAAACAAACCTGTTGGACTTGTGTTGTATGACTTTTTACTGTGCCCTCCCCAGTCCAACGCCGGCATTTCCACATCATGTAAGATGAAAGATGAGCAGCCTGCCTCCACCACTTCTGAGGCAACACAGGGAGGTGTTTGTGAGAACAGGGCACTGTCTCATCTCGATCAATAACGGATTCACCATAGTAAGCCTATCATTTTGTAAATGTTAACATTTTTACTACGTACCTCTGCACTTAAAAAATGTATTTGCCTGCTTTTGTACACAAAAACCCTCAATGAGAATTGTGATGAATGTAAGGAATTGGTATATATATTGTATTATATGCATCTGCTGCAGTAATATTTTTTTAATCTTCATTTGATAGCCAGACTTTGTGGCTGCAAAAGATACAATTAAGATGTCATAAAATTGAGATCAACCTTTTTTCCAACCTATATATGTTTACCAAAAGAGGCCCAGTGGGTTTTTGTTGTGATTCTGGGGATTTCCTGGGGAACAGATAATTAGAGACATTGGCCAGGACACTCTGTTTAAGTGTTGCCGACGGAATTGAATAGTGTGCGATTCGTGTTACTGTTTGGGGCATGATTCATTCCATAATTCAGAACATGCAAATTGACCGACAGTCTGCCAATGTGAATTGAAAGCAATTCCCCACCTAGTGGGTGGTGTGACAGCTAGGGCTGGAATTAGCGCAAAAGAGGTTGATAGCTGGAGCTGTTTTTAAGTGCTCCACTCACCATAAACTCATTGCAGCCATGAAGATGGCGCTGAGAAAACATCCCCCCCCCCCCCACACACACACACACACACAGACACACAGCCAATTTTAGGTGTCTGAGGTGGACCCACCGCCCGATGTCAGTGAGGAGGGCAGGGACTCCCTCTTCCCCAGGGTGAGCCAGAGATTGAAGGCCACCCTCCTGAACAGTGCATGAGAGGAGATGGCCGAGGCAGTTAGTGCTGCCAGTCTCACCGGAAGGAGACCGTTTTTGATCCTGCGGAGTGGGGGTCACTGGTGAGGCCTCTGCCCTGTGAATGGCAGAGAACCGGGGAAGGTCCCACAGGCCTTGGTGCAGGTGTCCTTTGTTTTGGGAGAGCTCTGCTAATCCCCTGCTTCCTCTGCAGGGGGCGGGGGGAGGGGGGCAGCGCTTGAGAGGAGCGCCAACATCTGCCGGTGTCGGGAAGTGGAGATTTCAGCCCAATACAAGAAGGTCGTGTGATTTCATTGGAATGAGGATGATGTAATTAATGGGAGGGCTGTAGAAGGCAGAGTTGGAGTTTAATTTCTGGAATTGTGAGCTGAATAGCAGCTTTTCCAGAAGGCTGTCAGATTCAGCATTAATCTGACAGACCGGGTTCTGCAGGTTGTTTACTGAAAGCAGCTCGCAGTCTCTTCAAACAGTTTTAAAAACTAAATCTTTATCCAAAATTAGGCAAGTAATAAAAGTGGTTTATGACCTGTGTTGTGTTTTGCTTGATTGTATTTCTGTGATGTTAAGATAGTTTAGTACTGAGTTAATAAAGTTTGTTTTACTTTACCATTTTACCGTGGAATCACTTCTGGGGCAGGGTATCCTTTCCTCATAATTCTACAAATAGGATGTTAACATAATGAAAATATTCCTTTCCAGTGGCACTGAAGACTACATGCTGATGTCTAACCCACATTGATGCTCTTAAGAGCAAGGTTGTGCCCATACTTAACTGGCAGTGGAAGGCTGCTTCCTTCTCCAGACCTTCAGGTAAAGTAGAGATGCAGCATGGTTTGCGGATTGAGATGCTCTTTGCAGCATCTCTTGTCCATCAATGTTTGACTTTAAGGGAGGATTAATGATCAAACTCAAAGATTAGGTGGGGTTTATTAGGTACACTTCAAGCATGAATGCTGTGTTAAAAGTAGTTATCCACAAGTGAGTGTTATGCAATAATGTAAATGATGCTCCGCTTATCAAGATGCCGTGTATGCTGCAGGGAACCCTGCTTCTGTGGTCTCCCCACCACATTGGAAGCCTTGTCTTCAAAGTGGCAGAGGCTGTGGTTTCTAAGGAAGCAGAGGTTTCTGGCAGCATTATACATTGCAGATGTGACACACTCCTTAAATTGGTCACCAGTGTCATGATATGCAGACATGCAGATAATGATATACAGACAGGCACAGACAGGCAGCTAATGAACACAGAGAACAGGAAATGACCAATGAGCAGGCAGGACACGCAGGGGTGGTATCTCACTATAAAAGGCACGAGGCACTCACACTCTGTCTCTTTCCACGGATGAACATCTACAGAGTGAGTGAGGGTGTATGTACAGTATTACACCTCCAGCATGTGGCTAATAGCTAGTCTGGTTCAGTCAGACAGAGTAACCACACTTAGGTTAGCAGAGAGTCGAACTCATAGAGAACTGTGCTACTGGTTCAATAAATCAGATTGAATTAACTTCAAGGTCTGGAGTATCTTTTGGTTAAAGCTGCATCCAGTTGCAGCCTGTGTTATCCCAGAGTACATAACACATCAACCGGTGTGGCTTGAAATGTGCAAGGTAATAAAAGAGTTGCTCCTCACTCTGCACAATGTGCATTAGCTGTTTTGAAAAGTGGTAATTATTAAGCAGCCAATAGCCTGAATTTCACCCTCCCCACCAGGATTTTATTTTAGGCGAAAGGAAAGAGAGAGTGAAATTGAAGGAATGGGATTCCCTCTGGGTTCCTGATTTCCCCAACCTCTGATTTCACCTGGGACGAGCAAGGACTTGGGCTAACTGCCTGCCTGCCCTTGCCCCAATTGAGACCCTTAAGTTAGCAGCTCTCTCCAGCAGATTTAGTTGTGAGATATTGGCCTGTTTGTGTCTCTGGTCTTCCTTCTTATGGAGCGATCCATTTTCAATTCTTCACAGTCCTGTTGCCACGCTTGCTGGCAGCTATAAAATGGAGGAATCTTTCCTCCATGAGTTTGCGCCCAAAGCACCAATGCTTAGGGCATGTGACGTCCATGTATGTGCTGAGCGCATGACCTGCTCTTTGACGCCACTTCTGGTGGGAAGACTATTGTTTTTAAAAAGAAATTTGGTCCTGGGACAGTGCACTGACGCCAGGGGAGGCAGTCTGTCCACTGGGCTCCAGGCCTGTGCACCCGCCCATGACTCACCCATGGGTTGAGACCCTGACTTTGAAAAACCCTGCCTTAAGTAGCCAATTATTAGTCATTTAAGGGCTGTTTCCCACCCAATCTCCACTTTTAGGTTGGCAAGAGAATGTGAAGATTTACAGGCCTCGGCCACCAATGGAAAGGGTGGGAGCACCACAATCAGAAACCCTCTTCTGACTCCGGGTGCCGCACCATCCTCCCTTGTGGTCTGGTGGCCGTGGGACATCCCTCACTACCGGCCTCTCCACTGTCAATCCAGTCGCCCACTTTCCACCCCCACTCCCCTCCCAGTCCTGCGACCCTTAAAACCTACTTTGTTGTTCTGTTCCAGAAATTAAGCTCTGGCATGTTTAAGCACTTCCTCTAATGTCCAGTGCAGCTCCTGTGATTAGCAACTGGAGAACTGCTGGCCAATCTGATTGGCCAACAGCTCGCTAAGCAGGACCTCCACCCGAGTGAGGGACACACCTGCAGCCAATTAACGCTGATTTGAATGTGCAATTTCAGTGGTACATATTGCACAGTCAGTCATGTGGACGGCAGGAAACCCTGAAATCCAAAATATTTAGGCCTGTTTCAGGTCTGTGTTGATAGTATCACCCATCTGTCAACCAAGTGGTCATTGTTCATGTGCAAGCCTAGATAGTAAGTGTCAGCCAACTATGGGCAACAATGGGAAAACATATTTAAATTAGCTTCTCTTCCAATTTCAGTGAATCTATTTTCCAGGTGTGAATTCTGCTTTTGAACTGTGACCAAATCAATGTGTTAAGTAAGTCTGAGTATTTTTGCATGTGTGCTAAATCCATATATACTTAGTGCACTTATGGGGAAAAGCGAAAATGTCATTGAGTGTTATCTGAAATTAAATGTAATGAGAGTGTTTGTTAGAGAGGCTTTTTGTTATTTAGTTTTGCCGTCTTTGACACCCACAGTGATTTTCACCGATAGTTACTGACTTCTGCCCTTTTTATGTTGCATCAACAATACTCCAACTCCAATCTGACACTTGATTGAAAAAGGGGGGAACAAAATAAGTGCACTCCATGCTAAAATTAAACACAATTATTCCTGGCCTGTGTCAGTCATTTAAAATAACAGTGGCTGCATTTAAAGGAGTGCACTATGTTGCTGTCTGGATGAACGAGAAATAGTACTTTGTGAGCTACAGCAACACTGGCCTTTGTTGGGCCTCCGTTAAATTACTTTGTCCGGTTTTGGTCACTTCATATTGAGTGGGACAGTCCAAGTGGCTTTTAGTGAATCTTTAAAGCTTTGAGCCAGCTTTCTTCTTCTGCAAACATTCCTAGCCGACATTGGTTTCTTCACATATATCGGGGTTCAAAGCTCTAGTATCGGGTTTACTCCCTTTTTACTCTCACATCCGGGATGTTCCCAAAAATGTTTGCTCTTGCTCTGATGGGATTGAACCTGTCCACTACGTTCCCTACTGCTTAATATCCCATTTCTTTGATCATGTGCTTCAGATTTTAATTAAATTCTGATGGGTTTTCCTCATTTTTATTTTCAATCTTTTTAACAATAAATGCAATAATGAGATCTTTGGTGATTTTCAGCTCAAGGTTAATAGGTGGTTAGTGAAGTGCTAAGTAAGTAAGAGACTGCAAAGAATTGCTATATGATAATCGTGAGGGAATTCAATGTCCCAGCAGCAAAACTTGTCCATATGCGGACAACAAATACAGTCAGGATTATACAGAAAATAATTGATTTCTTTTATGGAACTGCTGCCAAGGCTTATAATAAATTAGATTTAGTGCCACAGCTTCTTAAATCAGAAATGGGTTTCAAAAATGATTTTATTGCTAGCTTTTATCTGTTGAAAGCCAAAATAACAAATCATCATAAACGTATAAGACTATATTTTTTATTTATTCATTTATTGGATGTGGGTATTGCTGGCAATGCCAGCATTTGTTGCCTGCCCATCTCTAATTGATCTTGAGAGCAGTTAAGAATCAGCTACATTGTTGTGGGTCTAGAGTCATGATGCGCAATCAATTACTCTCGAGACAAGGTGAGTCATAACTAATAGGCTTTAATCTGCTAGAACTGTTCCCCAGCAGCTTCGATACAGAAAGTGAAGGCTGCTGGGTCGGCATTGGTTCTTATACTCTGCCTCTCAGGGCGGAGCTATGTACATCAGCCAATGGTAGACTCCTGGGTCTAGCCAATGGTCATCCACCTCTCAGGTACCGCAATACCTGGTATTACCACAAGTCACATGTAGTAATAATCTTTTATTGTCATAAGTAGGCCTACATTAACACTGCATGAAATTACTGTGAAAAGCCCCTAGTCGCCACATTCCAGCACCTGTTCGGGTACAGAGAGAAAATTCAGAATGTCCAATCTACCTAAGAAGCACGTCTTTCGGGACTTGTGGGAGGAAACTGAAGGAAACCCCAGGAGACCCAGGGAGAACGTGCAGACTCCGCACAGACAGTGACCCAAACCAGGAATTGAACCTGGGACACTGGCGGTGTGATGCAACAGTGCTACCCACTGTGCTACTGTGCCACCCGCAGGCCAGACCCCATACGTATGGTAGATTTTTTTCTTTGAAGAACATGAAAGAACCAGGTGACTTTTTACAACCATGGGTGATAGTTTCATGCCCACTATTATTGAGGCTAGTGTGCAAGTTGATTTTTTAAAATTATAAAAATTTAAATTAAATTGCAGTAACTGCACTGTTGGGGCTTCAATCCATATCCATAGACAATTGGCGTGGGTCTCTGGATTGCGGGACCAGTGACATCACCACGATCTCCCTTTTGAGAAAAAGTTGGAACTATGAAAAGTGCTCCATGAAGTGTGAAGTGGATAATAAAACAAAAAGTAAGCAGAAGATTGGATGTTTTTTTTAAATTGATGGAATTGAAAAGAAGCACAACCTTTTGGAAAAAATAAATAAAACACAGTTACTGTACAGGTTAAAAATAACCTGAAGGCTAAGATCAGGAATGAAGAAAGGTACAAAGAAACACAAAGAAGTCAGGACTCTGAGTCAATCAAATGTGAATTGAATGTATCTAAAAATAAGCATTGGAAGGGTGATGGGTCAATATAAAGGCTGATTGTAGACCCAAAGATTTTTTTTCCTAGCTAACTGAAGAATAAATGTGGTATTAAAGGTCAGAGGAGTTTTAGAGAGCAGCTGGACAGATACATTATCACAGATTATTGAGGAGTTAACTGAATGTGGGGAAGGAAAAATATTTGGATCTCTGCTGCTGCTACTATGAGACCATAGGAAATAGGAATAGACCGTTCAGTCCCTCGAACCTGCTCCGCCATTCAATAGGATCATAGCTGATCCGACATACCTCAGGTCCACTTTCCTGCCTTTTCCCATAACCCTCGATTCCCTTACACATCAAGAATCTCTCTCTCTCAGCCTTAAACATACACAAGGACTCTGTCCCGTTAGCTCACTGTGTCAAGGAGTTCCAAAGACATTCAACCCTCTGAGAGAAGAAATTCTTCTTCACCTCAGTCCTAAATTGGCACCCCTTTATTCTGGGTCTATACCCTCTGGTCCTAGACTGTCCCATGAGATGAAAATCCTTTCTGCATTTACCCTTTCAAACCTCCTATGTTATCAGTTGACAAGTATAAAATAATTGATTCAATGGATTCAGACAGTTAGATTGATGGGCTAACAAATAGCAAAAGGATTTTAATGCTAAAAGATGAAAGGTAATACATACTGCTGGACAAATTTAGGAAAACAAAAAGGATTTGAGTGTCAGAAGAGGTGCTGTTTTGTCCAATTAAAAACTAGACAGCTTCTATTGTCTCTCCTCAATCTTCCAACAAATATGCAGCAGATTTAGATGTGATTTTGCTGCCTCCTTTTAATGTGTATTAATTGCATTATAAAATCACAATACTTTGGGAAAGTTGTATGAAGACAAATTCTCTTCAATTATTTCATGACCTTAACATTCAACTTATGTAACGGCTGCATTTATTTCAGTGCAATGTTTATTTTATGGCAGGTTTTCTTGGTTCTTGCCTATTTGCCTGCTTCCGCGCCACCTCCCCCCCCCCCCCCCCCCACCCCCCCACCCGAGTGCTGCAGGTTGTGATGTAATTTGTGCTGTCTCCTTATTACTGTGCAGTATTTGAATTAATGAATCATAGAGTACAGCGCTGACTATTATAATAGTATTGACTCATCAAGTTGCACCAGCTCTTTCTCTTGCCACTTCCCGATTCTTTCCCCATGGTCCTGCAATTTATTTCTCCTTCAAGAATTTATTCAATTCCATTTGAAAGAATTAAATCTGTTTCTTTCACCCTGTTGGGCAGTGCATTCCCAAATCCTAACCATTCATTGCATTACGAATGTCTTTCCTCATGTTGGCTCTGGTTCTTTTGCCAATCACCTTAAATCTGTGCACTCTGGTTTCCGACTCTTAAGATATTGGGAACAGTTGCACTTCATTTATTTTGTCTTTTCAATACCTCCGTTGAATCTGTTCTCAGACGCATCTACTCTGATGAAAACCCAAGCTTTTCAAGTCTATCTACAGAACTGCAGCGCTGGAATCATTCCAGTAAATCTTTTCTGTAACCTCCATAAAACCTTTGCATCTTTCCTAAAATGTGATGACCAGAATTCGACATAATACTCCAGCCGGAGCCAAACTAGTGTTCCTTTTTATTTTTGTTTTTCCATAATTTAACTTTTGCACTCTATACCCTCTGTTTTATAAAGCCTAGCATTCCATCTGCTGATTTAATAACCGTACCACCTTAATAAAGTTGTACACAGACCCCCCCCAGATCATTTTTCTTTCATGTACTGCTAACATTTCTATTACCTTCTCTTCATCTATTTTTATCTCATCCAGTATTCTACCAACCTCATTTACTAAGCTTTCAAAAAGTACTTGTGCTTGGAGAGCAGAAAGGCAAAGTACTCATTTTGTTTCTCAACTATGCAGCCTGTCTTGACTAAATAGTCCTTCATTTTGATTCCTCATCAGCCCCACCACTCCTCTGGCATATTTTTTTGTAATTAATATGCCTATGGTTAAAATGCCACTGTACTTAATAAAAATTGATATATGTATATATTTCCTGTACACAAAATTTGTATTTTCGTTCTCATGATTTTTGTAGCATTTTATGTCCGATGTTAACATTGGAATTTCCTATGCAAACATTTTAATTGGTTTCTTCATGCAGAAAATTGCCTGTGATTAATGATGGACCAATTAAATCATGCAAGTGCATTTTCAGAAGAAATAAGCT
Organism: Scyliorhinus torazame; assembly: GCF_047496885.1. Classification (NCBI taxonomy): domain Eukaryota; kingdom Metazoa; phylum Chordata; class Chondrichthyes; order Carcharhiniformes; family Scyliorhinidae; genus Scyliorhinus; species Scyliorhinus torazame. Next base: position 90,515,335 of record NC_092714.1, on the reverse strand, counting down.
AACTTTTCCATTGTCTAAATTTTCTAAGGATAGAAAATGTTGTAATATGCCTCTAAAGGCATGATATCACTGGAACGGAATTGTGTCATGCAATCTATTTTCAGTTCTATTTTTGATTTAGAGCAGAGCACAGACACAGCTCTGCTGCTAATGTCTTTAAGCTTTCTATCGACGTATAAATGTTCTCGTGTGTCTAGTCTAAATACATCAGCGCACAATGTGCTTAGCCTAATCAGTATGATTGATTGCTGCCTTTCTATCATTATAACAACACGTCCGAAAGTAGCCCGAGCCTGTTTTTGGGCGAAATAAATGTATCTTATTCCATTATTTCTTTGGTTCTTTATAATGGTATAAATGCCTGCTTTGGCTATAATTTTCCCAGCAGTCACCTTAATAATCTCCTGCACAGTATGATGAATAAACACTGAACCATTCAAAACTCCTTGAATCATGTTGAATATTATATTAAGTGGAGCTCATCTCCAGTTCACATACTTATAGCTTTAGGCTTACCACGTTTCCCAGTCCTTTGGCTTTAAAATTCTTCCTCACCATCTCAAATGCCTACATGACCATCTTTCACCCTACGTTTTTCAGTCCTTTGACAATTACTTATCCTCTTCTCTTCTGACTTTACACTCATACTTCAAATTTCACAGTCAGTAGCAAATGGATGGTGCTTGTTATTTATTATACTTGTTTACAGACTTTCTGTGGGTTTTTACATTGTGACTTGAAGTTATTAGAGAATCATAGAATCATAGAATTTACAGAGCAGAAGGAGGCCATTTGGTCCAGCAAGTCTGCACCAGCTCTTGGAAAGAGCACCATACATAAGCCCACACCTCCACCCTATCCCCGTAACCCAGCAACCCTACGTAACCTGAGGGCAATTTTTGCATGGCCAATCCATCTAACCTGCAGATCTGCGGGAGGAAAACGGAGCACCTGGAGGAAACCCACGCAGACACTGGGAGAATGTGCAAAATCCGCACAGACAGTTACCCAAGCCGGGAATCGAACCTGGGACCCTGGAGCTGTGAAGCAACTGTGCTAACCACTGTGCCAGCTCCATACAGCCTCCACAAGTAACCATAAGAGGTAGGAGCAGAAGTAGACCACTCAGCCCATCGAATCTGCTCAGCCATTCTATGGGATCATGGCTGATCTGATAAAATCCTCAACTCCACTTCCCTGCCTTATCCCCATAACCCTTGATTTCTATACCAATTAAAACTCTGTCCAGCTCAGCCTTGAATATACTTAACAATCCATACTTGACAGCTCTTCGCAGTAAAAAATTCCATGGATTCACTACCCTCTGAGAGAAGAAGTTCCTCCTCCTCTCTGTCTTAAATGGGTGACCACTTGCTCTTTGATTGTGCGCTCTGGCCCTAGAATCTCTAACAAGAGGAAATGCCCTCTCACGTTTTTCCATTTCAAGCCCCCTGAGAATCTTACATGTCTAAATAAGGTCAGCTTTCATTCTTCTGAACTCCAATGAGTTTAGGACCAATCTACTCAAATCTATCCTCATAAGAAAATCCTTGCATACCGGGGATCTACCTAGTGAACCATCTTTGGACTGCTTCCACTTCCCTCATCCACGTCATTGCCACTCCAATGGTTGCAGGTTGCCATACTCTAACCAATCTTATATTCATGCTAATATATTACCCTCAGCACAATGGGCTCTTATCTTATTAAGTAACCTTTTGTGTGGTACCTTATTGACCACTTTTTGGAAATACAAGTACATTACATCAACTGGTTCCCCTTCATCTATCCTGCTCATTACCACCTCACATAATTATAATAAATTTGTCAGGCATGATTTCCCCTTCATGAGGCCATACTGACTCTGTTTGATTATATTATGTTTCTAAATGTTATTGCACTCTTTATAATGTACTCAAACATTTTCCCAATGACTTAAGTAACTTTGTCTCCCTCCATTTTTTAATAAAGATGTTACATTAGCAGTTTTTCAAACCTCTGGGAATTTGCGGGAATTTAAGAATTCTTGGATTCAATGGATTCAATGCATCCACTGACTCTGTAGCTACTTCCTTTAATATCCTGGCATATGACCTGTGTGAAAAGGTAATTAATGGGGTATTTCTTCAACGAATAGGATTAAACAATCTTTGCTGAGACCTGCAGACTATAAACCAAGGAGCATAAGTTGGTGTATTCAATTCAAATCATGTACGAAAGATCATGGAAACAGTAGTAGCCATGATGTTTCTTTGTTGTTTAATGGTTAATAAGATATGTGGAATGTTATGTAGTTGATTTTTAAATCTTTATTATTGTTGACCTTTTAATAAATTATGCTCTTTCAGCTTGTTCCACCACCTTCAATTAGATAATGGCTGATCTGCAATCTAACTTCTGTGCAGAAAGTGAAATAGAAACAAGGAAGGAAAGATGGGATTTTGAGAGAGAGATAAAGAGGCAGAAAAAGTGTTTCACTTGCAGTTTTGATTTTCAAACATCTGCACCAATAATTAAAATCTGAAGGAATGTAACTCCACGATGATAAAAGTTAATTTTCAGGGCCAGAGAAATTATTTGGCAGGAATTAAGTCTTTGCATGCAGTTAAAACATTTATTTACATTTCAGTGGACAAGCACTAACCGTTTCTTGTGTGCATAGAGAATATCTAATGTGCACATGAGATTTACTCCCTTTTTATTTCAATATCAAGTCATCTGATGAGCTCCTGTTGTAACAGAGCTCCTGGATGAAGTGGCGATCTCAGACAGTAACTTCTTGTTCTCTGCATTTAACTGTCCATGCGTGGACTCGAGAAGATGCTGTGCAATTTACTCTTCTGAGGACCCCTGGAAGGAGAGGGTCATGCCCGGGCACTTCCTATTTTTTTGTTGACAGTTCATTCACATTTCCTCGGACCAACCCAAATGTGCCATAGCCCTCCCCAATTTCTTGGAATTTTCTTTGAGGTATCAATTACATGAGGATACTTCCTTTAGCTTCAGGCTAAGTGATCCTCCCATTTTCTTTAAAGTCTTCAAGGCTATGGACTCTTCAGATTCTTGCCCTGGCTTTGAAAATATGCTGATTCCCAAAGCTCTCTCTATACCAAATACTCGGGCTGACAGCTTTCTGCCACGAGGTTCTCTGAGGACCACTGTAGATTTATTTCACAAGCTACAAGCTAGAACAAGACTTCAGCTGTTTTTCCCTCATGAATCCTGAATGAACTATCTTCTTCCATCAGCAAACACACACAGATAAATTAAGCAATGGAACTTCCAGCATGATGTTTTGACTCCATGATAGTGCAGCATTCTTTTGGATTTTGGATGCTCTCAAATGGAAAAGTAAACAAATAGTTTTTACATTCCTTGCCACTCTTTGATTCCATAAGCTATAGGGATAATTCCTATTTCCAATGGTGTTTTATGACACACTTTCCCGGAATTGCTAACCTTTAGCTTCTGCTATAGAGGTAACAATAGATAGGATCATAGAAGCCCTACAGTGCAGTAGAGGCCAGTTAACGTAACTTGGGAAAATGTAACAGTTCATTGTAAAGAACGTACTAGCAGAGCATTTAATAATTTGGCCCTTTGAGTCTGCACCGACCCTCTAAAAGAGCACCCTACCTAGGCCCATGCCCTGACCCTATCCTCATACCCCAGTAACTCTGTCTAACCTTTTGGGCACGGCATGGCCAATTCACCTAACCTGCACATCTTGGGACTGTGGAGCACCCAGAGGAAACCCATTCAAACACAGGGTGAATGTGCAAAACTCCAGTCGCCCAAGGTTGGAATTGAACCCGGGTCCCTGGTGCTGTGAGGCAGCAGCGCTAACCATTGTGCCACCCTGCCAAAAGAGCTTGGCTTTACCACGAGATCCAGAAATAGGATGTCTGAAACTTTTAATCAATTTTTACCTCATTAAATAACCCAGATTAACTTAACTGTTAATATGCTTCTTTGAATTTAATTTACTTCATGGCTGCTTCTCAGATTGTCAATAAGATGGCCCCATTTATCTACAGTTAAATCTTTAATTCCTAAAACTAAAATCTTATATTCCAAAATAAATGCATTATGAACTAACTATTTGCAAGAGCTGGACTCAGTTTGATATTTCCCACTTAAGTGTGTATGTATACATTGCATTTTTGACAATTTTCAAGGCTCCATTCCAATATGTGCTCTCAAGATCAGCCCAGTGGATTTCCCTGTTTTCATGTGTATTTGGTCTCGGACATTTTTAGGTCAGATTCCTTCCTCCTTCTACCATTCTTGCATGAATTTTTCACTAACTCTAACTCTCTTGCTTATTATATGGGGTAAATATGTCCAAATGCAGAATTTCCTCTGAGGATTAAAAATAGAAAAAGTTTGAATTGTGCCGCAGATTGATCTACATCTGAAAAAAAAAAGATAATCTACAAATGAAAAAGGAAAAAGATGGAATCACATTTTTGTTGTAGTCCTTTTTCTGATCTGGTATGTTTGGTGAGAGAGATTTATTTGCATGCATAAGATAGATGGCACAGGAACAGATCTTTTGGACCAACCAGTCCATGTTTGGGCTTCACTTGAGCCTCCTCCCATCTCTGTTGATCCAAATATGCTTCTCCCTCATATGCTTGTCTAGTCTTCCCTTCAATGCGTCAAGATTATTTGCTTCAATCACTCCCTGTGATATTGAGTTCCACATTACTATCACTCCTATGGGTAAGAGATTTTTTTTGAATTCACTATTGAATTTCTCAGCGGTTATCTTATATTGACAGCTTCTAACAAAACTGTTTGCCGCAAGAGGAAACATTCCCTCAGTAACCACTCTATTAAACCCTTTCAGAAATGTAATGACCCAACCAGGTTAATCTTCAGCATTTTCTTTCGAGAGATGGAACCCAGTCTGTCAACTGTTATACATTTCTGCGACCATCTTTTGTGTTACAATCCCAGATGAGATCGCAAATTTTGTTACAATTGGATGAGAAAGCTGGCTCCCTTTATCCCAAGTTCTTTGGTCGCAATAAAGGTCTGTTTAAAATGCTTTCCCCATGGATTCTTCCACCCAATCCCAATCCAAATGTATTTACTTTTTGTTAGGAGCTAAATTAACCAGGTTTTCTTGAGTTAAAGAGAAGAGTTTATTAATTCCTAAAACCCAAGGAAGAACAGAGATCAGATCCACACAGACAACCGCCCCCTCTCCCCCCATGAACACACACCAGTCCGTGACTTGTCTGTGAGGTTTGATGGTATGTTGTGGCCATTAAATTGGATGCTTTCTGAAGGGATGATTTTGGCAGATTTGCAGTCTGCTGGAGACGTGTTGGTGAGTCTCAGAGGGAGAGATGCTCTGGGTGACTTGGCAAGGTTTACTGAAAATGCTGTCTTGTTTCTTTCTGCTGTGCCTGTTAGAAAACGTGCCTTCAGCAAGAGAGAGAAGATCTTCTTATTTTTTCGTTCTTTTCCTTCTGTCTGGTCATCAGCCAGTTTTAAACCAATTTTCCAAGGTTCAATAGAGGTTTGGCATTACTTTCCTGTTTCTTAATTCTATCCCTCCAGAATTTTGGGGGGCCTTGGTAACCTGTTGCACACATGTGACGCAACATTCAGCGATTGATATGTCTGTATTTGGGAGATACCGTTGTTCCCCTCACCCAACTAGATTTGCACCTTCCAAGTAATAAGTGACCTCCCAATTCTCCCAACCAAAATGTACTGCTTCACATTTATCTGAGTTGAACTTCATTTGCCAATGATTTGCCCATTCTACAATGATATCAATGTCCTCCTATAATTCACCATAATCCTCCTCAGTACAAATATTTCTCACACCGCCCCCTCCCCCTCCCCCCATTTGTTTTTTTCCACAGATTTAGAAATTGAATCCTTCCAGAGTTAAAGTTCCGTAGTTAAATTGTGCACAGCAGTGCTCCGATCGTTGATCCTTGTGGAATTACTACCTTCTGCCATTTAGAAAGCTACCATTCTCTGCTTTCTGTCTTGAAGCCAATGAATGATCCAGTTGATAACAAAAACAAATTACTGCAGATGCTGAAAACCTGAAATAAAAACAGAAGAGTCATCCGGACTTGGTCATCCGGGCGCGATCCTCTGTCCACGCTGTGCCGGAAAAGCAGCTTGCCGCAGCGCAGCAGGCTGGTGAAAGTCGGGAGACCCCGCTTCCGGGATCTGCCCACCTCGCAACGCCTCAAGCAATTCAACGCAATCTCGCGAGACGTTGCAAGGGGAATCTCGCCCACAAAGGGCGGGATCACATTTTAGCAAATCTGCATATTAGAGCGAAGCAGTGAGCATTACTCTAATATGTAGATTCCCAAGGAACCTGAGGCTTTTGGATTCAATCCCTTCACCTCAGGGATCTCGGGTGAGTGCCCTTTGGTGCTGGTTGCCACAAACGAGGAACAGACTTGTGGGAGTCTCCAAGGGGATCGAAGGCCCCCAGCTGCATACCCTTTTGGCAGGCTAGTGCCCTGGCACTGCTAGTGCCACCTGGGCACCCTGGCACTGCCAGCCTGCCATCCACTGTACAGCTCCTGCTTTGGAACTTCCTGTACCAAAAGTCATAAATTGTACAAGCATTGCCCCTGATTTAACTGGAATAATAACAGCAAATCTATCCGCACTCATGGTAAATCTGAATACAACTTCTGGTATGGCATGTACTCTGAAATCTAGAGGTTGCTGTCAGAGGTACCCCATTCTTCTGCCACATGCACTGTAGAGTCCTTGTTGATAAACTCAGCACTGAATTCATTGTAATGACATGAATTTAAGGTATTTACCCATTAGCTCCACATTATAGACACATTAAAAGATTGCACTGGTGCATTCAGAATGTGAATTTTTAAGAATAATATATGATAATGATCATTGAACAACCTCGCCCTGAAAAATTAGTTTTTAGTGAGGCACCTAATTTTTGAACTAGGAAATTATTCTGGCAGATTTTTTGAAAAAGATTAAAATAATTCTTCTTGACTTTTTCTATTTCTATCTTTTAGCTCTCTCTTGATCTCATCTTGATATTCCAGTCTTTATTTAATTTCCTGTACATTAATTTAAACATAATTTCTATTTCCTGTTTATACTTCCTGGTTTGCAATCTGCAAAATGCATGAAGAATTTGTCAACCTGATTGGTTGAAAAGCCTCACTGGTGCTTGCCCAACTCTCAGAATCCAAAAACTCATGTTGAGGGTGCAAAATTAAAACTTTTTTTTTGAAAATCTTTTTATTGCCTTTTCTCATATTTATAAACAGTTGTTACTTATATACATTACATTTTTCTTGCCCGCACCAATTTGCTTTATTTTACAGAGAGGTTTGTTTAGTCCTTCATTTGACTAACTGTACATACATTTTGCTGCCCTCTGGATCGGTCACTGATATCCCCCCTTCCCCCCCCCCCCCATTGGTTTCAGCACCCTTCGTCTTCTCTTGTGGTTTTCCCATTTTTCTTTCCCCCCCCCCCCTCCGAGGTTGCGCAGTCCTTTGGTTCTTCATCTTTCTGTTTTGTTTATTCCCTGGCTTACTCCTCGTTGCTGGCCTCGAACAGGTTTTGGAACAGGCCGACGAACTGCCCCCAAGTATCCAAGAAGCCTTCCTCTGACCCTCGGATGGCGTACTTAATCTTCTCCAGGTGGAGAAATTCCGAGAGGTCAGCCAGCCAGTCTGCAGCTTTGGGTGGTGCTGCCGATCGCCAGCCAAGCAGGATTCTCTGGTGTGCAATTAGGGAAGTGAAACAAAGGGCGTTGGCCCCCTTCCCCATGTGTAGCTCTGGCTGCTCCGATACCCCGAAGATTGCCACTATTGGGCACGGCTTCACCCTCACCCCCAGAACTTTGGACTTTGCCTCGGAGAAGGCTGTCCAGAACCCTTCAAGCTTGGGGCAAGCCCAAAACATGTGGGTGTGGTTGGCCGGGCCCCTCTGGCACCGCTCACATTTGGCCTCCACCTCCGGGAAGAACCTGCTCATTCGGGTTCTGGTCAGGTGCGTTCTGTGCACCACTTTGAGCTGCATTAGGCTTAGCCTTGCGCAGGAGGAGGTGGAGCTCACCCTGCTCAGTGCTTCGCTCCAGAGTCCCCATCCTACCTCTGTCCCCAGTTCATCATCCCATTTTTGTCTGGTCCCGTCCAGTGATGTTCGGGCTCTGTCCAGTAGCTGTCCGTATATTTTCCCACAAAGCCCCCCCCCTTCTCGCTGCTTGTGCCTATCAGGTCCTCTAGTAGCGTGCTTTCTGGGGCCCCGGGGTACCCTACTGTCTCTTTGCGGAGGAAGTGCTTTATTTGGAGATGTCTCAATTCCTGTCCTCTTGCTAGTTTCCACTTCCTCGTCAATTCGTCCAGTGTTGCCAGTCTGCGCCCCTCGTAGAAGTCCCCGATCGTCAGTGTGCCCCCGCCCGCCTCCATCTTTTGAAGGTGGTATCTAGCATGGCTGGGGGGAATCTATGATTACTGCAGATGGGGCCATAAGGGACATTTTGGTTATCCCAAAGTGCTGTCTCAACTGGGTCCGCGTTCTCAGCGTGGCCGCTACCACTGGGCTCGTTATGTGTACCTTGTTGAGGAACAATAGAACATTACAGCGCAGTACGGGCCCTTCGGCCCTCGATGTTGCGCCGACCTGTGAAACCAATCTAAAGCCCACCTACACTATTCCATTATCATCCATATATTTATCCAATGACCATTTAAATGCCCCTAATGTTGGCGAGTCCACTACTGTTGCAGGCAGGGCATTCCACACCCTTACTACTCTCTGAGTAAAGAACCTACCTCTGACATCTGTCCTACATCTATCTTCCCTCAATTTAAAGCTATGTCCCCTCGTGCTGGCCATCACCATCCGAGGGACAAGGCTCTCACTGTCCACCCTATCTAATCCTCTGATCATCTTGTATGCCTCTATTACGTCACCTCTTAACCTTCTTCTCTCTAACGAAAACAGCCTCAAGTCCCTCAGCCTTTCCTCATAAGATCTTCCCTCCATACCAGACAATATCCTGGTAAATCTCCTCTGCACCCTTTCCAATGCTTCCACGTCCTTCCTATAATGCGGCGACCAGAACTGCACGCAAAACACCAAATGCGGCTGCACCAGAGTTTTGTACAGCTGCAACATGATCTCATGGCTCTGAAACTCAATCCCTCTACCAATAAAAGCTAACACACCGTATGCCTTCTTAACAACCCTATCAACCTGGGTGGCAACTTTCAAGGATCTATGTACATTGACACCGAGATCTCTCTGCTCATCCACACGACCAAGAATCTTACCATTAGCTCAGTACTCTGTATTCCTGTTCCTCCTTCCAAAATGAATCGCCTCACACTTTTCTGCATTAAACTCCAATTGCCACTTCTCAGCCCAGCGCTGCAGCTTATCTCTGTCTATGGAGGATGGGAGTGCTGCTGTGGCCAGGGCCCGGAGGGTTGTTCCTTTACAGGATGCCTCCTCCATTTGTACCCAATCTGTGTTGGGTTCTTGTACCCATCTCCTCACTTTTTCTGCCATTGCTGCCCAGTGGTAGTATTGTGGGTTCGGTAGAGCCAGGCCCCCTCTGACTTTCCCTCTTTGCAGTGTCGGCTTGGGAATTCTCGGGTTCTTGCCCCCCCACCCCATACACACACACACACACACACAAATGCCATGATTAGCCTGTCTATGTTTTGGAAAAAGGCCTTGGGGATGAAGATCGGGATGGATCTAAACAGGAAGAGGAACCTTGGCAGTACGTTCATCTTGATCGTCTGCACTCTTCCCGCCAGGGAGAGTGGGAGTGAGCTCCACCGTTGAAGGTCTTTTCTTACTTCCTCCACCAGGCTGGTCAGGTTCCACTTGTGGATCTGTGTCCAGTCTCTGGCTTTTCGGACCCCCAGGTAACGGAATCTGTCTGGGCCGTTTTCAACAAGAGCCCCTCCAGCTCTGTCCCTCCCCCTTTTGGGTTCACTGGGAATGTCTCGCTTTTGCCTAGGTTAAGCTTGTAGCCCGAGAAGGTTCCAAACTCTTTCAGTATTTGCAGTATTGCCTTCAGTCCCTCCTGTGGCTTGTGCCAAATTAAAACTGAGATCAGATTAGCAGCAATCTCTGCTGGCAGCCCGAACATATTCTGTGGACAACTGCAACAAGGTGAAAGGCAAATTCGAGCCAATGGCCCGTAACTTCCTGTAGCGTCCCCGACTTAAGTCGCTGGACTGCTGCACATGCGTGGCGCGACGACCGGAAGTGCGGACACACAGGCAGGTGTACTGGAAGCGCGCGGCTTACAAACTGAAGCGCTGTGCTGGACCTGTTGAATGCAAATTGAAGGGACAGCACTAATATGGTCAACTTGCCAGATGTTAGGTGAGATTTTGTACCTTTTTATTTGCACTTTTATTTCTCAGTCCAGAATCATCGAGCAGAGGAAGGAGGCATTGGGATTAATTTGTTTGGTAGGTTCGTGTTTTATGTTATGAGTGTTTAGCCTTTATGAATAAAAATGCAAATAAAGTGAAAGGAAGATATTTTAAAAGCTTTGGTTTGTCATAAGACTGTTAACTCCATTAAAAAGGTACTTTATTGTATAAAGTGAGCTTGGAGTCACAAAGTGAAAGAAAGATTTTTTAAACTTTGGTTTGTCATGAGGCTGTTATTCCATTAAAGGAAATATAATGAATAGAATGCAGCGATCACATGCTAATGGGTATGATTGTCCATCTAAGATGCTTTGTGTTACTGGACACGACTGCCGTGGGTCCTAGCGTGGCTGATGAGCCTGGACCTCGAGCTGCATCTTCAATCAGTCACTTGGCTGGAGTTTCCAAAGCGTGGCATCGGTCCTTTGATGCTAGGTCGAGGGTATTCCTTTCTCAGGTACCTTCTCTTGCCGTCGGGTGTTCTCAAAGAATTGTGACCCTTCAATCACGAGGTTCCTCCAAGTAGGTCTTTTCTGAGCAAGGGTCTCCCAGGCATTGACATCTATGGTCCATTTCTTGTGATAAGCCTTTAAGGTGTATTTGAGGAACTTCCTTTGTGCTCCTCTTGTTCAGGTTCCTTCCTTGAACTGGGCGAAGAAGATTTGCTTTGTCAGTCGAAATTCTGACAGCCTGAGCATATGATCGGCCAGCAGAGTTGGCTTTCATAGACAATAGAATTTACAGTGCAGAAGGAGGCCATTTGGCCCATCGAGTCTGCACCGGCCCATGGAAAGATCACCCTATCTAAGCCCACATCTCCACCCTATCCCCGTAACCCAGTAACCCCACCTAAACTTTTTTGGACACTGAGGGCAATTTAGCATGGCCATTCGACCTAACCGGCACATCTTTGAACTGTGGGAGGAAACCGGAGCACCCGGAGGAAACCCGCGTAGATACGGGGAGAACGTGCAGACTCCGCACAGGCAGTGAACTAAGCCAGGAATCGAACCTGGGACCCTGGAGCTGTGAAGCAGCTGTGCTTTTGGATGATCATGGCCTTGATACTGGTGTTATTGACTCCTTCGAGGACACTAATGTTAACACGCCTGTCCTCCAGGCTGATGCAGAGCTAAAGTAGATTAGGATTTTGCAATGTAGTTTAAGATGAGTTGCTTAAGAGTTTCCCAAATGTAACTTTCATCCTTAGAAGCCTCCGCGATTTCTTCAAATGCTTTAACAAAGTTTAATGCCTTAATGGTTATATGCAACCCTCCTGTAAGACAATGTGAATTATCTCTCTGACCGGTATTGCAGAATCCAATGCAGATTCAAAATGCTTCATGCTTCACCTCTGCTGGATCATCATACTAATAGCTTGGCTTCTTAAAATCCTTTAACTTCTTTTGAGGCTTTGAGGTAGGCACAGGGACATTGAGAGAAGAGTCAGGTAACACCTCCATCTGGCGAGAAAGCAAATCAATTACCCACGCAAGAGTGCACTGACAAAGGACATTCCAAAATGATGTCAGCGGAGATGGGTGCCACGATACTGTGCTTCAGCAGATGCTGCTTTCAGATTTTGAGCTTGTAACATTAACAATTGGTATGTCTGAACCCTCATCTCACTCCCTCCCCCTCTCCTCACATAGATATGGGGACCATGTAGAAACTCCACACAGACAGTCACCCAAGGCAGGAATTGAACCCGGGTCCCTGGCGCTGAGGCGGCAGAGCTAACCACTGTGCCATCGTGCTCCCACACTTTCCTCTGGATCCTTCGGTTTCCTTCCACAGTCCAAAGATGTGGTGATTAGGTGGGTTAGCCTTGCTAAATTGCCCCTTAGTATCCAAAGGTTCGGTGGAGTTACGGGGATAGGGCAGCGGGATGGGCCTCGATAGGATGTCCTTTCGGAGCAGACTTAATGGGCCAAATTGCTTTCTTCTTCACTGCAGTGATTCTATTGGTAAGGATCGTGCCCTGGGGCACTTTTAAAATCTTTTGACCATGATCTAAATTTTTTTTAAAAGGACACTTTTAAGCATGATATGAGTAAAGTTATGTAACAATGTGATGCAGATTTAAATAGTTTCCTAGATTTAAAAATAAACCTTGATTCACTCATATAAATCACTTTTAATCATAATAAATAAAATTAAAAATTACTTTTAAAGAACCAATAGCAACACAATGCCTGTATGAAAGAAAGAGCATAAAGAAACTGTTAAAATAACATCGATGTACTTTTAAAACACTTGTTAAATATGTTGCCTTCAATATACATCTGCAGTTTAAGTGCCTGCCCTCAATGGGTGTTCCCAACCTGGCCCCGCCATAAGGGGGCGGACATGCACTTCTTCGCTGCGCTGTAGCCTGCGCAGATTGTTGCACCGGAGCCCAAGGCTGCTGCACCAAGAGAAAGGTTCATAATGCAATATCCGAGCACAGGTGAATGCGCACTTTTCCTTCTCAGAATCAGTGGCCTTGGCTTTCCGCTGCAAGCCGGAAGTTACAGGCCATTATCTTATTATGAGGTTCAATGTACATGTGTTTAGCAGACAAAGGCTTTTCAAAAAGTGTAAATAAAAACGGATGAATTGCAAATACTAAAAATCAAAACCGTATTTTCTGGAAGGATTGCCAACCTTTAAAAAGGTAAAAGGTGCAATCCACCAGCTGTGTCCCGCTGGATTCAGTGTGGGTCACAGCCGGTAGATACTTTGTGATCTGGATCCTGCCCACAATGGGCTGGACCTTGTCTCGCAAGGCAAAATGAGTTTAAGAACACACCTAGCCATGCTGACGCCAGATCGATCGGCCACCCAACATCTACCATCCTCGCTGAGGAGATCCCAGCCAGGTGCAGTTCAGAACTGATCTCCACAAACGGGGACTAGGCAGAACGGTAGCTTGCAGGGGGAGGGAGGGGGGGTCTCTCCATGATGATCGGAGGCCTCCAGGTGCTCAGCCTCAGGCAGAGTGGTACTCTAGCGATGCTGGTGCCACCTGGGTACCTTGGCCCTCCCAGCCTGGTACCCTAGCAGTGCTACCTATGTGCCAGGCTGGTACTGCCCCGGTTGCACTGCCAGGGTGCCTGGCTGGCAGTGCACACTGCACTCAAGCTGGCATTGTTTCTGCACTGGGTGTCTGGCGCGGGGGTTGCTCTGCCTGCATGAGGTCTGGTTCGGAGGAACGCCAATGACTCCCGACAGGCGAGTTGGGGCATTGGGGAGTCCGGGTGTTGTGTCGGGTGGTTGACAAATCAGGGCCTCATTTTAAAAAAAAGTTCCTCAGTGCAAAAAATGATGCTAAAGTTCGGCCTCGACCATTCCCCGCTGGGGCACGAGAACGTGACAGAGTGCCATTCGATAGAACGGTCATTCCCGGCACTACAAGTGCCAGGAACGATCCCGCTTATCCCTGGCAGTGCAGACTCTGTTTTATTTTGGTTAGATCACTCCCAAATGATCAGTTAATGATGCAAATGTAGAATAGGCAAGAATATGTTCTGCTAATATTACAACACTGACTGCACTTGGATTGGATTTGTTTATTGTCACGTGTACCGAGGTACAGTGAAAAGTATTTTTCTGCGAGCAGCTCAACAGATCATTAAGTACATGAGAAGAAAAGGGAATAAAAGAAAATACATAATAGGAAAGCTCTTTGTGATGCCCAAAAGCAGTGAAAAGCATGTTCTTTTTCTTTCAAATATTCTTAGAACTGTGAACAATAGATTATTCATGAGATTGCTGTTGGGATATTGTTTCCTCCTGCCTTTATCTTCAGTGCTGAGCTACAGTGACACCAGCTGATATTTTCCTGAATGGTGCCACATGAAACTCAAAGTTAGAGATTCTTCACTTCCTTTATGGCATATTCATTTCCTTTCTCTGTCTCTGTCTTTGTGTCTGTCTGTCTCTCTGATATGCCATCAATTAAGACGGAAAGCGCAGAGTGAATTAACTATGACTTTAATTGACTTACAACAGAGCTGGCAGCGTGCCCCAGAATGAGGGAGTGTGAGAGGTCGGCAGCTTACATACCCAGGCCCTAGGGGGAGAAGCCACAGGCAGAGCCAAAACCGTACAACATGTAATATAGTAGCAATACTGTACAACACGTAATACTGTGGCAGCACAATACAACACAGTGGTTTCACCACACTCTCTCATGCACACATGCACACAGACACGCACACTTTCTGTCTCTGACACACATTCACACTTCCTTTCTCACACATTCACTAATATTCAGTAATAGTACGGAGATTGAGATCCAGAAAAGTGCTTTCAATTAAGTTAACGAACAATAAACAGAATTTTCTTTGGTGGAGGAGAGGAGTGAAAGGATGAAATTGGAGCATTTCTTGTGCGATGCTGACAATTGCAATCAGACCCTGTTATACTGTAATTTTTATGTGCAAATTTGACATAAATCTTCCACCAAAGCACAGACCCAGTCTGATATGTGGAGAGAGAAACATTGTTAATGTTTCAAGTCCATTGTGTCTCTGCTTGAGAACTTGAAAAATAAGTCATATTGGATTTGAAACATTAACTCTTCCTCTCTCCACAGCTGCCGCCAGGTCTGCTGAACTTTTCAGTACCTTCTGTTTTTATTTCAGATCTCCAACGTCTCCTGCATTTTGCTTTTTTCGTACTGCTCCTGTGAAACAATTGGGGTGTTAATGATATTTGTTAGGAACACTTGAATTATTGAGATGGTACATTCATATATTATGACCCTTTGGACTGGTATGCTGTCAATTCCAGCCCCACTTGACCCAGAGTCGCAACACGGGTGAAATTAAGTTTTATAATTAATATTTGTGGCTTTGGTTGAGTTAAATTGACTACAATCATCATGTTTGTCAATTTAAACGCAAGTAACCTTTTATTAACAGTAATTATACTTATGACAGAAAAATGTAACTGACTATCTAATACCCCTTTCCCAAACTCCCCCCCCCCCCCTTCCTAACTCCCCCACACTCACTCCCTCGCTCCATTATATATATAAATACATAGAAATAAAGAAAATGTTAATAAAAATAAAGGATAAAGGATTGTTGATTCAGATGGATGTCTTCCGGTTAGTTTCTTTATGAAGGTCAGGCCTTAATTTCCTTCTGCTTGTAATGATCGTCTCAGCAGGCTCATTGAGACAGCAGCTCACTGATGTAATTAAAACAAAGATATTTTGACCTATTCTTGAGCCCAACCCTTCATTAAGGCCATGCAGGGACACTGGATTCTAAGTGTCCCCATATCGTAACCACACATGAGGGAAGAACATTTTTTGTTGCATTGAGCCTTTAAACTTGCATTCTTTAAGATTAGAATGTGTGAAACAGTTAATCGCAAAGCTATACACTCTATTTCCTTTGTGAAAATGTCACTAATGAAAATATTTTATCAATTAAATGTTCTTACATTTTCACTTGTCTAACACTATCAGTAAGAGATACTGGCCTGGATTCTCCAGCCGCTGACAGTGAAATTGCGTTCGGCGATCAGCCGGGGAATCCCCGTTTCCGACAAAATTGGAGCAGCGGTGCTTTGACGATGCTACGCCCCCTCCAAAGCGGCGTACCCTAGGAGTATCAACGGCCTCAGGACGTTGCCTCAGGCCCTCCCACCGATGCTCTGCCCCCGACCGGCCGAATTCCCGACGGCGTCAGTCGCGTGTGCTATTATTTGTCGGGAATTCGGCTTGGTGGCTGCGGACTCAGCCCATCGACACCACAGTCAGAGGAGAGCCGATCCGCAGGAAGGGGGACTTTGGCAGGGGCTGGGGACACTGTTGGAGGGTGGTCCGGGGCTTGCGAACCAGCCAAAAGCGGGGGGGGGGGGCACTATTTTGCAGGCCGCCGTCGTGCGCATGCGTGGCCACGGACCCGACAATTCTCCAGGCCGTATCGGCAGCTAGAGCCGGGTGCTCTACACTGGCTTCCCACTAGCCCCCAGCCAAATGGAGGATCGCTCGCCGTTTTGCGCCAGATTTTCAGTCGTAAATGGCACCGTTCCCACACTGGCATCAGGGCATAGCCTGAAAATCGGAGAATCTAGCCCACTGAGTCTATTGGTAACAGAAACATGGAGAAGGGTTTCAATACCGATGAGGGTGAGGTGCTGTTGAAATACACACAGTTGTGTCACTAGCGGCTGTGTGCTGGAAAGGCGGTACTTTTCTCATAAGATTCACAAGTTTCTTGACAAGAGTTTCCCCCTGTTCAGATGGCCACGGGAAGTTAGCCTGAAACTCACATGGCCAACTAATGTAAAACTCTTATCAGGAATCTGTGCAATGAGGATCAGTTGTGTAGCCTTGCTGGACAATAAAGACAGAATGACTGAGGGTGCAATTCTCCCAAAAGAGAACAAAGTCCCCTTGTAAGCAGGTTGAGCCGCGGGTTTCCCAGCACATACAGTGCTGAGAAACACATGGGTATTCAACGCGACTCACGTTGAATAAGGGGCCTGAATGGGGAACATGTGGATGAGGCTGCATGTAGTCCTATTTTGTACAATGGGGAGCTACCTGTAAACATTTTTCAGAACTCCTCCAGCCTCAGACATGCCTAGAACATATGGACATGGTTTGCCGGCCCCTCTGCACACCACCCACACCTATCCTCCATCCCTCTAAAGAAGGCTCATCCTGGACACTGTCATGTGTGCCCTATACCCCAACATGAGCTGGATGTGACTGAGTTTTGCGCACAAAGAGGGGGAATTCACCCTTCGCAATGCCTCACTCCATACCCCAGCCTGAAAAAACACCCTAGTTCCTCCTACCACCTGCACCTTACTTCCTCCACTGAAGCTCTCTCTTTTTCTCTCCAACAACTCCCCATATATGTTTGACACCCTGCCCTCTCCAATCTCCTCCTCGGACATAATCTTATCCTGTAGCGCTCGGGGGTAGCAGCTTCGAGAACAAGGCCAGCTCCTTTCTCATGAAGTGCCTAACCTGCAGGTACCGAAACCCATTTTCCTTGGGTAAATTTGATTTGATTGATTGTCACGTGTACCGAGGTAGAGTGAAAAGTATTGTTCAGCGTGCAGTCCAGACAGATCATGTCATACATGAAAAAAACATAGGACATCCATAAATACACCATGTAAATACATAGGCACAGGCACCGGGTGAGCATGTGGAGTGTAGTACTACTCAGAGAGAAGATGTGTGAAGAGATCAGTTCAATCCATAAGAGGGTCATGCAGGAGTCTGGTAAAAGCAGGGAAAAGCTGTTTTGGAATCTGTTGGCTCGTGTTCTCAGACTTTTGTCTCTCCTGCCCGATGGAAGAAGTTGGAAGAGAGAATAATCCGGGTGGGAGGGATTATGCTGCCCGCTTTCCCAAAGCAGCGGTAAGTGTACACCAAGTCAATGGATGGGAGACTCTCTGTAGTTTCTTATGGTTTTGGGCCGAGCACTCCAATGCCTCCAACTCTGCAAACCCCCCCCAACAAACAGGTCCCTGAAGTACTCTATCCCCACCCGCCCCCCCCCCCCCCCCCCCCCCACCCCACCCATTCCCTAAACTTAGAATCCAACCCAGCTGGGACAAATCTGTGGTTGCAGCAAATCGTTGCCCACAGTGACATGCCCTCCATTTTGAAGTCCTGCCGACACTGGTTCCACACCCTCAGTGCTGACACCACCACAGGTGTCGTGGAGTACCTAGCTGGCGAGAACGGAAGCGGCGCCAGCAATAATGCCCTCAAACTGGTCCCCCTACACGTGGCCTCCTCCATCCACCCCACACCAACCTCTCCTCCATCGCCCACTTCCTAACCTTTGCACTGTTTGCTGCCAATTAATAATTCTACAGATTTGGCAATGCTAGCCCCCTCTCTGCTTGTCCTGCTCTAAGAACACTCTCCTCGTCTGGCGAATCTTGCCTGCCCATGTAAACTCTGAGACCATTTTACTGACCCTCCTTAAAAAAACGATTTGGGCACAAAAATCGGAAGGTTCTGGAAGACGAGCAAAAACTTTGTCAACGCAGTCATCTTTTTGGTCTGGACCCTTCTAGCTAATGATAACGGCAAAACATCCCACCTCTTAAATCCTCCTTCATTCCCTCAACCAAATTCACCAAGCTTAACTTGTGCAGCTGCGCCCGGCTCAGCGCCACTTGTATCCCCAGATATGGTGAGCTCATCCCTACCAGCTAAAACAGCAGCTTCCCAGACTTCTCCCCTGCCCCTGCACGTTGATCGGGAACACCTCGCTCTTCCCCATGTTGAACTTGTGTCCCGAAGCAGACTAAACTCTCCAAAGATGCCCATAATCTTATCAAAACTCTCCACTGGATTTGAAATATACAACAGGATTTTGTACAAAGAGACTCGGTGCTCTCTTCACAATAACCCTCCACCCCCACGAGGCCCTGAGTGCCTTAGCCAATGGCTCAATCAATGGCTCAAGGGCAAAAAGCAATGGAGAGAGCGGGGACCCTTGTCTCGACCCCCGCTGCAATCTAAAGTACCCTGAATTGATGTTATTCGTCCAGATACTCGTCTTAGCGGTCTTATACAGCAGCTTCACCCAATTTACGAATCCCGGCCTTAACCCAAACCGTCCCAACACCTCAAACAAATATGGCCATCCAACCCAGTCAAACACTTTCTCCGTGTCCCTCGACACTATCACCTTCATGTCCTGGCCCCCCAGATGCATCATGATCATATTCAATAACCTCCAGACATTAGCCAACAACTGCTGCCTCTTTTCAAACCCGGTCTGGTCCCATCCTATTACCCCCAGCACAGAATCCTCTATGCGCGTCACCAGCACCTTCGCCAATATTTTCACATCCACTTTCAACAATAAAATCGGGCGGAACGACCCCAACTGCTCCGGGTCCTTATCCTTTTTTCAAAATAAGCGAGATAGAAGCCTGAGACAGGGGAGGGGGTTACGGCATGAGGGGAACGAGGGAAGGAGTTAAAATATCGGCCATGAGAGAATGGTGGAGCAGACTCGATGGGCCGAGTGGCCTAATTCTGCTCCTAGGTCTTATGGTCTTATGGTCTTATTGTACATCTCATCTAAAAAGGGTCCAATTCTGAACCAAACTTTTTGTATTACTCTGGCGGGAACCCGGCCAGGCATGAGGCCTTCCCCAACTGCATAGACCCCACACAATCCATCACCTCCCTCAGCCCCATCGGCGTCCCTGACCCCTGCACCTTTCCCTCCTCCACCATTGGAAACTGCAGCCCGTCCAAGAACCGTATCATACCCTCCTCCCCCATCGGAGGCTTCGAGCTGTCCAGCTTCCAATACCCCATTCACCTCCCCCGACTCTGTGACCATTGCATCCCCACTATCCGTGATGCGCCCAATCTCCCTTGCCGCTATCTACCTCCTCAGCCTACTAGCTTTTTCCACATAGCCGTACATCACCCCCATGGCCCTGCGCAATTGCCCCACCAGTTCCCTGTAGATGTAAGCCCAAGCTCCATTTGGAGCATCTGTCTCTTCTTTAACAATACCTCCTCTGGAGTCACTGAGCACCTCCAGTCCATGACCTGCATGGCCTCCATTAACCTCTGCCTCTCTAATCACTCCATGCTTTCCTTGCATGCTCGAAACCCAAGCAAACATGAGGATAATGTGCAAACTCCATCCGGACGGTGACCCAGGTCCGGGATCGAACCTGGGACCTCGGCACCATGAGGCAGCAGTGCCAGCCACTGCACCACCATGCTGCCCCTCTCCCTACCCTCCTAACCATCCCCCTCTATCCACAAGCAAAGAAAACCCCAATCACCCCTTCCCCAACCCCCTTTCCCTCCACACATCTATCTCCCACTTCACTCCCATTAACTAGCCTACCTGCTAACGTAGTGGCCCCCACCCAAAATAACCACCATTCGCCTCCCATAACATTCTACAGCCACCCTCGACTCACATCCAACCTCCTGCCCTCCCAGTCTCCTCCATTCCATCCTTCCCCCTCCCCCACCTACCCCACCCTCCGCCATCCCCCACCACAGGCACACCGATCACAACCGTGGGCAGGTGAGCAGAGACACGGCATAATCAATTTAACACAAACACCAATAATCAGTTGAACAGAGTGGGAAAAACAGCAATAGCAAAAAAACAACCTGGCATAAATGCAACTACTCCCCTCACAGTTATCTCCCAAGTCCAATGTTCTCACAACTCCCCCAGTCCATGGTCTCACAAACTTACTTGCCTCCTCTGGCAGATTGAAATTAAACTCCTGGGGCGGGATTCCCCGGAGAATCGGCGCCATTGGCACCAGCGTGGTCGGGGGCTGCTCGATGCGGCCCCCCCGGCGATTCTCCGCGCGCGATGGGCCGGGTGACCGCCGAGTTAGGCCGAGTCCCGCCGCTGTCGTTCTCGTGTGGTCCTACCTGTCTGGACCTCGGCTTTCATGCTGCGGGGTGTGGCCTGGGGGGAGGGGAGATACAACCCCGGGGGGGGCCTCCACGGTGGCCTGGTCCGTGATCAGGGCCTACCGATCGGCAGGCGGGCTTATCCCGGTGGGGGCCTATGTTCCTCCGGGCCAGGCCCCTGTAGGTCTCTGCCATGTTGCGTCGGGACCGGCAATTTTTATAATGAAATTTGGCAGACTATGTAAAAGGTTGCAGAAACACAACCTGGAATTTCCACAGTCTGTGTTGGCCTTTAAATTACTTGACTGTGCGAGAGTGAGCAACATGGATAGGCTCTTGGTTTTGACAGGAGTTCAGTTTGCGGATAAGGATACCTTATTTTATCAGACGACAGAAGCTTTAAAAAGTTTTTGGGGAAACATTCGATTCCGATGACTCTGATGACCCAAATAGGTCAGTGCAATAAAGCAGAATATGGAAGACACACTACTAACAGGATGGCGAAATCGTACAGCTACGAACAGGTTCCAAAACTGTAGAAGGAGATTGGGACCTGGAAATTATGAAGACAGAAACCCAGTTAGAACCTACAATAGGAAGATGAACCCCAGAAATGCACGGGGCATGATAAATCGATGTTTTCGATGTGACTTTCAATGCGATTATGCTTTCAACTGTCCAACATGTTATAATAGAGTGTTTGAAGCGACACATGACACGGAAGAGTCAGAAGAGGAATAAGATAGTGACCAGAAAGAAGGCATTGTCTTATTAACAAGCAGTTTTATGCCGGTAATGAGGGTGTTGGTTGCAGAATCCTTCAATTGTGCTGTATTGGACAGTGGCTGCACATCTGTGTGTGGAATTGACTGGTTAAAATGTTACCTGGACTCCTTGAATGCTGAAAATCGTAACAAGGTTAAGGAATTTGAAAATTCCACAAGTTTCAGGTTTGGGGATGATAATACTCTGAAGTCGCTGAAAATGTGATCCCTTGCAATATTGCCGGAGTGAATCATTTCATTAGCACAGATGTTGTATCAAGTGAGATAGCTTTGCTTCTGAGCAGACCATTGATGAAGAAAGCATACATGAAACTGGATATGGAACAGGATAAGGCAACAGTTTTTGGAAAGACGGTGGACTTACAATTTACACAGTCGGGACACTATTGTATTCCATTACTGACAAATAATATTTCAAGTACAGTTGTTAAGGATGTGTTAATGGCAGTTCAAAATGGGACTTTAGCTGATAAATAGCTTGTTGTATTAAAACTGCACAGGCAACTTGCGCATCCGTCTCCTCTGAGGCTGAAAAATTTATTAAAGGATGCAGGGGTAAGGAATGAAGACTATACTAAACTGATAGAACAGGTTAGTGATCGCAGTGAACAAACAACAAAGAACAAAGAAATGTACAGCACAGGAACAGGCCCTTCGGCTCTCGAAGCCCATGCTGACCATGCTGCCCGACTAAACTACAATCTTCTACACTTCCTGGGTCCGTATCCCTCTATTCCCATCCTATTCATGTATTTGTCAAGATGCCCCTTAAATGTCACAATCGTCACTGCTTCCACCACCTCCTCCGGAAGCGGGTTCCAGGCACCCACTACCCTCTGTGAAAAAGACTTGCCTCGTACATCTACTCTAAACCTTGCCCCTCTCACCTTAAACTTATGCCCCCTAGTAATTGACACCTCTACCCTGGGGAAAAGCCTCTGACTATCCGCTCTGTCTATGCCCCTCATAATTTTGTAGACCTCTATCAGGTCACCCTCAACCTCCGTCGTTCCAGTGAGAACAAACCGAGTTTATTCAACCACTCCTCATAGCTAATGCCCTCCATACCAGGCAACATTCTGGTAAATCTCTTCTGCACCCTCTCTAAAGCCTCCACATTCTTCTGGTAGAGTGGCGACCAGAATTGAACACTATACTCCAAGTGTGGCCTAACTAAGGTTCTATACAGCTGCAACATGACTTGCCAATTCTTATACTCAATGCCCCGGCCAATGAAGGCAAGCATGCCGTATGCCTTCTTGACTACCTTTTCCACCTGTGTTGCCCCTTTCAGTGACCTGTGTACCTGTACTCCTAGATCTCTCTGACTTTCAATACTCGTGAGTGTTCTACCATTCACTGTATATTCCCTACCTGCATTAGGCCTTCCAAAATGCATTACCTCACATTTGTCCGGATTAAACTCCATCTGCCATCTCTCCGCCCAAGTCTCCAGACAATCTAAATCCTGCTGTATCCTCTGACAGTCCTCATCGCTATCCGCAATTCCACTAACCTTTGTGTCGTCTGCAAACTTACAAATCAGACCAGTTACATTTTCCT
This sequence comes from Scyliorhinus torazame, assembly GCF_047496885.1. NCBI lineage: Eukaryota > Metazoa > Chordata > Chondrichthyes > Carcharhiniformes > Scyliorhinidae > Scyliorhinus > Scyliorhinus torazame. Next base: position 90,492,176 of record NC_092714.1, on the reverse strand, counting down.
CCAAATCATTTATATATACTACAAACAGCAAAGGTCCCAGCACTGATCCCTGCGGATCACCACTTGTCACAGCCCTCCAATTAGAAAAGCATCCTTCCATTGCTACTCTCTGCCTTCTATGACCTAGCCAGTTGTGTATCCACCTTGCCAGCTCACCCCTGATCCCGTGTGACTTCACCTTTTGTACTAGTCTACAATGAGGGACCTTGTCAAAGGCCTTACTGAAGTCCATATAGACAACATCCACTGCCCTACCTGCATCAATCATCTTTGTGACCTCCTCGAAAAACTCAATCAAGTTAGTGAGACACGATCTCCCCTTCACAAAACCATGCTGCCTCTCACTAATACGTCCATTTGCTTCCAAATGGGAGTAGATCCTGTCTCGAAGAATTCTCTCCAGTAATTTCCCTACCACTGAAGTAAGGCTCACCAGCCTGTAGTTCCCTGGATTATCCTTGCTACCCTTCTTAAACAGAGGAACAACATTGGCTATTCTCCAGTCCTCCGGGACATCACCTGAAGACAGTGAGGATCCAAAGATTTCTGTCAAGGCCTAAGCAATTTCCTCTCCAGCCTCCTTCAATATTCTGGGGTAGATCCCATCAGGCCCTGGGGACTTATCTATCTTAATATTTTTTAAGACGCCCAACACCTCGGGCGGGATTCTCCACTCCCGCGCCGAAGTGGCCGCGCCGTCGTAAACGCCGTCGAGGTTCACGACGGCGCGAAACAGCCCCGATCCCGACCGATTCAGGCCCTGACAATGGGCCAGGATCGGGGCCGCGTCATCTACACGCGCCAGGCCTTGTCGCCCACGTAATGGCGGCGCCGCATAGATGACGCGGCCGGCGCCGCATAACGGGCGTCATCCACGCATGCGCGGGTTGGCCGGCGCCAACCCGCGCATGCGTGGTTGCTGTCCTCTCTAAGTCCGCCCCGCAAGAAGATGTCTGACGGATCTTGTGGGGCCGCGGAAGGAAGGAGGTCCTCCTTCAGAGAGGACGGCCCGACGATCAGAGGGCACCGATCGCGGGCCACCCCACATTTGAGGTACCCCCCCAGTGCAGGATCCCCCCTTGCCCCCCCGCAGGCCGCCCCCCCAGAGTTCACGCACCGTTCACGACGGCAGCGACCAGGTGTGGAAGGCGCCGGGGGGAACCCGCCATTTTGGCCTGGCCGCTCGGCCCATCCGGGCCTGAGAATAGCGGGGGTGCCAGAGAATCGCCATTTTGGGTGTCTCCGGCGATTCTCCGGCCTGCGGCCTGCGAAACTCGACCGAACCGTTCCCGCTGCTTGGGAGAATCGAGGGAGGGCGTCGGACCGGCGTCCCGGGAAATGTTGGTGGCCCAGGCGATTCGCCCAACCGGCGCGGGAGTGGAGAATCGCGCCCCTCGTCTTTTTGGATCTCAATGTGACCCAGGCTATCTACACACCCTTCTCCAGGCTCAACCTCTACCAATTCCTTCTCTTTGGTGAATACTGATGCAAACTATTAATTTAGTACCTCGCCCATTTCCTCTGGCTCCACACATAGATTCCCTTGCCTATCCTTCAGTGGGCCAACCCTTTCCCTGGCTACCCTCTTGCTTTTTATGTACGTGTAAAAAGCCTTGGGATTTTCCTTAACCCTATTTGCCAATGACTTTTCGTGACCCCTTCTAGCCCTCCTGACTCCTTGCTTAAGTTCCTTCCTACTTTCCTTATATTCCACACAGGCATCATCTGTTCCCAGCCTTTTAGCCCTGACAAATGCCTCCTTTTTCTTTTTGACGAGGCCTACAATATCTCTCGTTATCCAAGGTTCCCAAAAATTGCCGTATTTATCCTTCTTCCTCACAGGAACATGCCGGTCCTGAATTCCTTTCAACTGACACCTGAAAGCCTCCCACATGTCAGATGTTGATTTGCCCCCAAACATCCACCCCAATCTAGGTTCTTCAGTTCCCGCCTAATATTGTTATAATTAGCCTTCCACCAATTCAGCAAATTCACCCTAGGACCACTCTTATCCTTGTCCACCAGCACTTTAAAACTTACTGAATTGTGGTCACTGTTCCCGAAATGCTCCCCTACTGATTCTTCTACCACCTGGCCGGGCTCATTCCCCAATACCAGGTCCAGTACCACCCCTTCCCTCGTTGGACTGTCTACATATTGTTTTAAGAAGCCCTCCTGGATGCTCCTTACAAACTCTGCCCCGTCTAAGCCCCTGGCACTAAGTGAGTCCCAGTCAATATTGCGGAAGTTGAAGTCTCCCATCACCACAACCCTGTTGTTTTTACTCTTTTCCAAAATCTGTCTACCTATCTGCTCCTCTATCTCCCGCTGGCTGTTGGGAGGCCTGTAGTAAACCCCCAACATTGTGACTGCACCCTTCTTATTCCTGATCTCTACCCATATAGCCTCACTGCCCTCTGAGGTGTCCTCCCGTAGTACAGCTGTGATATCCTCCCTAACCAGTGGCGCAACTCAGCCACCCCTTTTACATCCCCCTCTATCCCACCTGAAACATCTAAATCCTGGAACATTTAGCTGCCAATCCTGCCCTTCCCTCAACCAGGTCTCTGTAATGACAACAACATAATCGTTCCAAGTACTAATCCAAGCTCTAAGTTCATCTGCCTGACCCGTAATACTTCTTGCATTAAAACATATGCACTTCAGGCCACCAGACCCGATGTGCTCAGCAACTTCTCCCTGTCTGCTCTGCCTCAGAGCCACACTGTCCCTATTCCTTAGTTCTCCCTCAATGCTCTCACCTTCTGACCTATTGCTCCCATGCCCACCCCCTTGCCATACTAGTTTAAACCCTCCCGTGTGACACTAGCAAACCTCGCGGCCAGGATATTTATGCCTCTCCAGTTTAGATGCAACCCGTCCTCCTTATATAGGTCACACCTGCCCCGGAAGAGCTCCCAGTGGCCCAGATAACTGAAACCCTCCCTCCTACACCAGCTGTTTGGCCACGTGTTTAGCTGCTCTATCTTCCTATTTCTAGCCTCACTGGCATGTGGCACAGGGAGTAATCCCGAGATCCTGGACCCTGGCACCAGGGAGGCAACATACCATCATGGAGTCTCTTTCACATCCACAGAAGCACCTATCTGTGCCCCTGATGATAGAGTCCCCTATTACTATTGCACTTTTGCACTTTGACCCTCCCTTCTGAACATCAGAGCCAGCCATGGTGCCACTGCTCTGGCTGCTGCTGTTTTCCCCTGATAGTCTATCCCCCCTCCCCCGACAGTATCCAAAGGGGGATAGAGGGGGACAACCACAGGGGATTCCTGCACTGACTGACTGCCCTTTCTGGTGGTCACCCTATCTGCTCCTCTATCTCTCTCTGCCTGCACCTTAGGTGTGACCACATTTATATAACTGCTATCTATGACGCTTTCTGCCACCTGCATGCTCCTAAGTGCATCCAATTGCCGCTCCAACCGAACCATGCGGTCTGTGAGGAGCTCCAGTTGGTTGCACTTTCTGCAGGTGAAGCCATCCGGGACGCTGGAAGCCTCCCGGATCTGCCACATCTCATAGTCAGAGCACTGCACCCCTCTAACTGACATTGTGTCAATTAATTAGTAAATTAATGTTAAAAGTTAAAATTAAAATTAAAAAAGAAAGTTACTGTTAACTATCCGTTTCCTAGCACTATATTTCTACTATAAGTGTGAAAGCTAAATATAGTACTCTCCGATCTCTGGCTTAGATACCCTGCTAAATTATAATTCAGTAATTATGTTTAATTAGTTACCAATGCTTAATTTTTTAAATTTAGTGTAGATTCCCAACCAGCCACTCAGGTCACAGCTTTTCTGTGATGTCACTTCAGTTCCCCCCCACCACACACACACACACACACAATTTGAAAAGGAATAAAAGTAAGAGTAAAAATGAGTAAAAATCACTTACTTACCTTTTGTACTCACTTACTTACAAGTTTGTAGGAAGTTCAGAAGGACACCAGCATGACCGATAGTAACCCTACCTTTGGCCAGCGATTTTAACGACATTGTGGCCATGGACTTAAGATCTGGGATAAAGCCAATAATATATTTATTTTGCATTTTGTAGATTTAGCAACCAGATTTAATCAATCAACGATTGTACGAAGTAAAGCAAAGAGAGTAATTCTGGATCAAATCATGGAAAAATGGATAGGGACAGGAATGGGCCCATCGACAAAATTCCTTACGGACAATGGGGGAGAATTTGCTAATGATGAATTTACGGATATGTGTGAAAACGTGAATATCACAGTAATGAATACAGCTGCGGAAAGTCGATTTAGTAATGGTGTGTGTGAAAGAAACCATGCTGTCATCGATGACATGCTCTGGAAAATTTTGGCAGATCGACCGAATTGCAAGCTAAATTCAGCTTTAGCATGGACGGTACATGCAAATAATTCATTGCAGATGGTTGGGGGCTATAGTCCCTATCAATTAGTGTTTGGTAGAAATCCTAAAATTTCATCCATTTTGGCTGACCAGCCTCCAGCTTGGGTAGGGTCTACAATTATCTCTCCCTTTGCTGAGCATTTAAATGCATCACATAGCAGTAGAAAAGCTTTTTTGGAAGCAGAAGTCTCTGAAAGAATTCGCAGAGCTTTAAGGCATAATGTATGGCCATCAAATACCGTTTTTCAGCAAGGAGACATAGTATACCATAAGAGAGACAACTTTAATGAATGGAAAGGCCCGGGGAAGATCATAGGCATAGATGGCAAAACAATTATTTTGCAACATGGCAATCAAACTGTTAGGGTACATTCATCAAGGATAATGGGTTCAGATTACAAATTTTCAAATTTACACAGAGCAGACAGACATGACAAGGAACCAGGGTCATCTGGTACACATGTGTTACAGAACTGAGGGCCAGTTAACTGATATCGACAGGGTTTCTGAAGAGGAACACAACACTTCTGATGAATTAGAACAGGCCATTTTCCCGAAAAGACAACAGCCAAAAGTTGGTACAAGAGTGACATACTTGCCTGAAGGGTCTAGTCAATGGAAGGATGCAACTGTTATTAGATGAGCAGGGAAGGCCACTGGTTGAATGTACAGAATTCAGGGGAGGGAGTCAAGACAATGGATTGGGAACACAAAGTTAAAAAATGGAGGGAACAGAAACGCAGTGCCATTTCAGATAGTACATCGGATAGTGAACAGGTCCGCAGGAAAAGGTCGAGAACTATTGAAAGGACACCCCACAGCAAAAGGGAAAGATCAAGCAGTTGCAGTACAGAACAGGCGGGAGAGGGGACATAGTTTATCAAGGTCTCGGAACATGAGTAAGACTACGAATACTAATAGGAGTAGAAGCCCACATGCACGTGAGATTTTGGTGGCTTCCAATAAATTAGATGAAAAAGTTATCAAAGATACCAAACAGCAAGAACTGCATAGTTGGAGTGAATTTGGGGTATACACGGAAGTACCGGATAGGGGTCAAAGAGCTCTCTCCCACAGATGGATTTGCATGGAAAAGGTTCTTCTGGATGGAACTTATAAGGCAAAGGCCAGGCTTGTGGCAAGAGGATTTGAAGAAAACTTAGAAGATCAGGATCTAAGGGTAGATTCACCTACGGCAGGAAAGGTTATTTTAAAGATCTTCTGGGCTCTGTTAGCCACAAAGGTATGGGAATGCAAATCTATAGATATAAAAGCTGCCTTTTTGCAGGGGCATCAGCTCCAGAGAGACATTTTTCGCCGTCCTCCTAAAGAGGCAGCTAACACAGAAAGGGTACTCTGGAAGTTGAACAAATGTGTATATGGTTTAAATGATGCGTCTAGAGTCTGGTATTTTTTGGTAAGGTCAGTTTTGTTAAAGTTGGGCTGTTGCCAGCTGAAAGCAGATCTGGCAATGTTTTACTGGCACTATAAAGGAAATCTTTCTGGCATCTTAATGATGCATGTCGATGATTTTTTGTGGGGTGGGACTAGTGATTTTGAAGCTATTGTAATCTCTGGTTTGAGTAAAGAATTCAGGGTTGCAAGTCAGGCGTCCGGTGCATTTCAATATATTGGATTGGAAATCGGACAGACTAAGTTAGGGGCAACTTTACATCAGCAATCTTATTTGGAAAGCATCAGTCCAACAGCAATTCGTCGTGGCCGGGTTTCACAAAAAGATGCAATGGTTTCAAAGATGAAAAAAGAGCAACTGCGAAGATTAATTGGGCAACTGAATTGGTTCGGTAGACAGACTAGACCGGACGTGAGTTTTGATGTCTTAGAGTTGAATACAAAAATGAATGATTCCAAAGTGGAAGACATAATAAGAGCAAATAAAGCATTGGTCAAACTAAAAATGCAGGAGTGTGTTTTGAGGTTCCTGGTTTTAGGTGACCTTAGGCACCTGAAACTCATAATTTATAGTGATGCGTCCTATGAAAATTTATGTGATGGGGTTTCAAGTGCAGGAGGTTTTATAATTTTCCTTTTGGAGAACAATGGTAAATGTTGCCCTCTTGTGTGGGTAACAAAGAAAATAAGGAGAGTGGTCAAAAGCACTTTGGCTGCTGAGACGTTAAGCCTTGTAGAGGCGATGGATATGGCCTTTTATATATCTCAGATATTGACAGAAATTTTGGGATTAGGGAATTTGGGTAATATACCAATTGACTGTCACATTGACAATAAATTCCTGTGGGAAAATATGCACTCTACAAAAAGTGTGAATGAAAAAAGGTTCAGGATAGACAAGTTTGAAGCAGGTGTCGGACAGAGGGGAAATAGCACAAATTAAATGCATCGACAATAACTGTCAATTGTCAGACTGTTTTACAAAAAGAGGGGCTAGTTCACAGAAACTTTTAGATATTGTCAATGAAGGGTGCCTGTTTCTGTGACTGTTTTTTTTCCTTTCAAAAAAAAAGAAAAAAAAAGAAGGGGGGTAATTGCGTGTGTGTTTTTGAGTTTCTTGAAATTGTGTTTTCACCTAATTTTGTTTTCCCCAAGGAAGGGGAGGCTGTTAAGTAATGGGTTAAGAGACATTCCAATTAATTGTCTCATTTATGTTAAGTATCCAAAAATTGATACTGATATGTAAAGAGACTTCAGGTGGCCTTTGTGCCAGGTGATAAGAGTTTTGTGCAGAGTCTGTTGAAGTGTAATAAAGGTGTTTCTGGAAAAGGAGCAGAACCTTTGACTCTTTATACAACAGCAGCTAAACGTCTAACACCCGTGACTGCATGGGTTTCCTCTGGGTGCTCCGGTTTCCTCCAAAGATTGTACAGGTTAGGTAGATTGGCCATGCTAAATTGCCCTGAGTGCCAAAAATGTTAGGTGGTGTTGCTGGGTTATGAGGTGGAGGTGTGGGCTTAAGTAGGGTGCTCTTTACAAAGGCCGGTACAGACTCAATGGGCCGAATGGCCTCCTGCACTGCAAATTCTATGATTCTTCTGGCCCTCCGCCACCAGCACGATTTCTGCCTCCAATGAAGCCAACTGAACCTCGTGGTCAGCCACCTCCTCCTTCTGGAGCGACGCATGCTACGCCTCCAGCCTTTGCTCCATTCTCTCTGTGGCTGCCCAAATCAGCCCGGCCACCCTGGCTAGGTCCTCTGAGGCTTCCTTTCTCTACTGTTCAAACTTGCCATCAGGAACTCCACCAATTGTTCTGTGGACCACCGAGCGGGCAGCAATGCCACAGAGCTCTCCACCATCTTTCCCTCTGCCGCAGTTCAAGAGATCTCCTGGTCTGACTGTTGCCCCTTGTCGCACTCCTTGTTTGATAGGCCTAAGACATGCCCTACCAGATGAGAATTCTTAGTCCCTTATAATTAAACTCTTAATTAATTCCTCCTGAAACAGGCGAAAAGACCCAAAACAATTCTACTTCGAGCAGGAACCACCTAATGTGTGACCGCGCACACCATGGCTGTCACTGGAAACTGTTCCTCCCAGCTCTTGAAGGCATCACTTCATGTCTGCACACAGGGCTATGACATTGAAGCACCCACATTCAAATAGGAAGAAGGGAAAGAGGGAATTGAGGTAAACCCCAGCCAAACCTGCCTCCTGTCCTCCCCACCATCCATGCGTACATACAAGTCGGCAAATGTCATGAGATAATCCGAAGTAGGACGTCTAACTGGTTCCATTTTGCTGTTTTCTTGCTCCACTCACTTCTGCTATAAATTAGATGTGTGCACCTGAGAGCTTTTGCAACATGATAAAAATAAGTGCGGGCCAGGTTTATTTGTGGTATCCCTCCCTTACTAAATTGGTGTGGTTTAGGGGGAAACAAAATAGCAAAACTAATATTGATTTTTATTCATCGTTTACACTTCAGAAGCAACATGGGTCATATTACTTTCATTTATTTGAGCAGCACACAGCTTTAAATCGAAGCAATCACTGTCCTCAACACTTTCTAGTAGATTGGCTGCCAAACACAGACGTCAAGATTGATATCAGTTCAAATGGAGACAGTCTGGGGAGGCAGTTTCATGCCATCACAAAAATAATTTAATTGCTCCAACACATCTGTGAAACTAAGTATAAAGGTGTTTTTTTCATCATCATCACTAAAAATGCTATTTTGTTTCATTTGTGAGGAAGACTCGGTGCTCATTTGTAATTATAGAGTTGAATCATTTTGTGGAGTGTTAGCATTTAAACATGTGAATGTACTTCCTGGTAATTAGTTTGTCCACCGTTTTCACAAAGGTTATTTTAAATAAAGCAGACCGAGAAATTTCAGATGTCATGCACTAATTTTGCAGACCAATATTTTGCAATTTCACTCAATTAAAACAGATAACGACTTTTTGATTGGACTTGAAAGTCATAGCCTGTCCAAATGACCATTTTGCTGCCTCCCATCTGGAAGAAAGGCAAATTAGCAAATAATGACAACAGACAAGAGGAAACTGGATTTCTATTCATTCTGTTATTTTATCTGCTCTGCAGACTGTCACTGTCATTGTTCTCAAGATTTCCAATGAAATCCCTCCGATCTGATTTTCCAAAATGTATAAAAAATGGCTCAGGATCCTATTGGCTCCCAGCAAAGTATCAGTGGCCACCTCTGACATTTATAATATGGCATCAATAGAATTAACAAAATATTTTGTATGTTGCCTGGTGTAAAGGAAGCAAACTCTGCAGCCAAATCTCTTTTCCTTGATCACAAAGAATGATTTCAAAGGCATCAACAATGTAGGTACCCTTTTCCTTTGCTGCAACCAACACTGTGGAAATCATCAGAGTGAAAGGTGTGAAAAAGATGAGCTCCACTCAGTGCCACCCTCCTGCCACACTAATGCACATATTGAGGTATTTATACAAATTGATTGTGTGATTTCCACACTCGAGTTACAAACTGTTATGACCAGTACCAAGTGATGTTCCCCAAAAGTTGTTGATCTGGGCGAGACCACTCAATTTGTCACCATCCGGATTAGATACTCCAACATTCTTACCAACCCGGGTGAGAAATGATGACCAGCTCCGTGTCTTTATTCAAACCACCCTCTGTTGGCAGCAACAAGTTTTAATTCATCGAGGTTCCCTTTCCTTTGGATACCATTCTCAGACTCAATAGTTATGAATAAAATGGGATCAATTTAACCAGGCTTTCTTGATTTAAGACATCGTACGTTTATTAACTACCAAAAAGGTAAGGAGAAATGATAAACACTGCATCTGTATTCATATGGATTCAATGAAAGAATTGAGTCCAATGGTGTGTAATATAAATTAAAAGTTACACGGAACAGTCCTTCATTGGCGAGGAGTAGATGGTGAGCATTCAGTCATTGCGGATAGATTCCGGTGTTGTTGACTTCTGCAGGCAAATAGTTGATTCTTTGATTCGGAGTTCAGTAATTCGGTAGAGAGATTTCAATTATTTATCCAGCAAAAATCCTTTGACTAACTTCCACAATCAGAGAGAGAGCTTGGAGATATTCCTGCAAAAGGTGGTTATTTTTGCAGGGGTCCTGCTTTAGTTACTGTATCACACACCTTTTGGATGAAAACTTCCAGCTCCTTTTTCCCACAGCACACTCAAACCGACAGATAGACACCGGCAGGCTGGTGGTGAGCAATCTTTTAACCCTGTCCTGTGCATATTTCAAGAGGACCAGAATACACTTGTCTTGCCTCAGCAATTATACCCAGAGTCTTCAAGATGGGATGGCAATTACGTTCTTTTGTCTTACCAGAGATGATAATCATTCTTTGAATGCATTTGGAAATACTTTGGCTGTAAACAAATGGAGGGGTTCCATTGTCACTCAGAGAAACACCTGGCAGCCATTCCTATAAGTGGCTAACTGCATATTCACACCCATTCTCCGGTTTGTGTCCATTCTAAAATCTTAAACTCTCCTATTTTTATAGTCCAATATTTGTGTATAATTATTATGGTTTTATTCTCCATCATAATAAAACACATGTTATATTGTATATATTTTCTTTGAAATGCTTATTACTGTCTGCCCATGTAACAATCTGCCCCATTTGCCCACAAAATGCCATGCTTTTCAATGACTGGTAGCTGGGTGCTGACAAACAAAAGCATCCCAAAATAATTTGTGACCTTATGAATCTGAACATACATCCACTGAGTGGTCAACAAAATTATCAACATGTCTCTTCAATCCAATTCTTCTAGATGTGTATAGGCACTATGCCACCAGATCACTGATTTTGTATTTTTTTTCACTACTTTCAAAACAAACTTCTAAACTGCTGAAAAATCTAACTCCCAATTTAGGGTGGGTGTAAAGCTCCAATGTGATGACACCTGCATGATTTTAATTGGTTTACATTTCCATGGCAGATGCCTGAATCCAATGGGAATCATTACCTGGTCAGTGGGAGGAAGGATGGTTTCAAGTGATAGGTCTTTGTAGACAGAGACCAAAGGGAATGGTCCCCTGTAAACTGCACTTCCATCCCTCTTGCTCCACAAGGAAAACAAAAACAAAATGAAATGACTTACCTTCTGGGCATATTCTGACCCTGGACTGCTTGCTAGCAGGTTTCACTGAAGTCTGGTACTCTGAGCAACTTGTGTAATCAGTTATTCAAATCACATCATGGTTCTAATTGTGTAACTGACCCTGACTTTTACATATTAATGAGACCTCTGCCTGCCTGTGGCAGGCAACTTTCTGGAAAAAAAACTCTGCATGGTTAAAATGATAATGATTAGGAGCATTACATGAATACACTATTGCAACCACCCACCATCCCTGGTATGATCAGGTGGGCAGGGTTAAAATCGGGCTACTAGTCTCACTTTGGGTAATGTTCTAAATCTGAGAATCCCTACAGTGCAGAAGGAGGCCATTTGGCCCATCAAGTCTGCACCGACCCTCTGAAAGAGCACCCTTGGCTAACCTTTGAACATTTCCAGGAGCACCCTGAGAAAACCCAAACAGACACTGGGAGAATGTGCAAACTCCATGCAGCCAGTTACCCGAGGCCGAAATTGAACCCAGGTCCCTGGCAGTAGTGCTAACTACTGTGCCAACATGCCACCAAGGTTGTTAGAGTTTTGCTGTTATGTCATAACAGGATGTCATTACTACAGATAAAAGGACATCACCTTTTACAGTAATGAACTTCTCAAACAAAAACAGAAAATGCTGGACAATCTCGGCAGGTCTGACAGCATCTGTGAAGAACGGAGCCACTGTTTTGAGTCTGGATGACTCATTGTCAAAGTTAGAGAGAATTGGTAACAGGATGATATTTATACTGCTAAGGGGTGGGGAACGGGGGCTAGGGGGTCTGCATGGAGCAGTGGGGTTGGAAAGTGGGCCAGCGATAGGTGGAGATTAACAAAGATTCTATGTCGTGGACAAAAATGATGTGGAAATGCCGGCGTTGGACTGGGGTGAGCACAGTACGAAGTCTTACAACACCAGGTTAAAGTCCAACAGGTTTGTTTTGATGTCACTAGCTTTCGGAGCACTGCTCCTTCCTCAGGCTCACCTGTTGGACTTTAACCTGGTGTTGTAAGACTTCGTACTGTGGACAAAAATGACAAAGCGAATCTAAATGTTGGTGATAATGACAAAGAGAGGTGCTCATAGTGGCACATACGGGCAGCATGATACATTGTGGATAGCACAATTGTTTCACAGCTCCAGGGTCCCAGGTTCGATTCCGGCTTGGGTCACTGTCTGTGCGGAGTCTCCACATCCTCCCCGTGTGTGCGTGGGTTTCCTCCGGGTGCTCCGGTTTCCTCCCACAGTCCAAAGATGTGCGGGTTAGGTGGATTGGCCATGATACATTGCCCTTAGTGTCCAAAATTGCCCTTAGTGTTGGGTGGGGTTACAGGGTTATGGGGATAGGGTGGAGGTGTTGACCTTGGGAAGGGTGCTCTTTCCAAGAGCCGGTGCAGACTCGATGGGCCGAATGGCCTCCTTCTGCACTGTAAATTCTATGATAAACATCTCAATTTCCTCTTAAGATCCTTTAGTTAAAGCTCCCATTTTGGAACCAAATGAAGTGCAAGTTTTTCTTGGAACCCACACAATTAACTTAGTTGGGACAGTCCAACTCTCTCCACCCAGGCCCCGACAAAAGGTCCTTTTCATTGTTCAAGAGGGCTGATTTAGCACTTGTGTTGAAACTGACTGAAGGTAATAATCACACATGCAGCAGTTATGAAGGATTTCCAAAGTTCTAGGAACTGCCTCAACTGATATGTTAATATTTTGGATAGAATAAAATATGGTCTTATAAACATTCAACCTTGACTTGAGTGTCTGTTTCCCAGTGTTCCCAATCAACCATATATACCAACAATGTCACAGATTCACTAGAGTGAAGCGCATGACTTCCATAAACATTGGTCTAATGTTAATTCTTCAATTTCCATTGGCGCATTTTATTTCAATGGGAAGATTATTGAATTGAATCACATGCAGAAATTGCTAACCATGTCAGGATTAGCACCTTTCTTCAATTCCACATGCAGGGGGTTAATGATATCCTGTCAATAGACTAAAAAAATATTAATTTCTTTTGTCAGGTTTAAGCAGCGGGGAGTGGAAACGGCCCATTGGGATGTGTTAATGGTGGTTAGCTAAAGTGAAAAAGAGGATTGTTTTGTTCTGCCACAATATGTATTCCATTTTACAGATTTGGTACAGAACATGATTTACAGGGAAATACTTTGTCAGTCCAGACCAAAAGGCTGATTTCTGTTTGTCTGCTTCAGTAATCTTTGAACTAATGTTTAAAGTGGCAGAAGGTGACTGTATAGATGAATGGCTTCCATGGACTAAATTATTTGGCGTTAAGAAGTGACGGGAAGGGTTAGTGAGTGGGGAGGTAAGAGGGGAAAATTGCAGGCACTGGACCAGTGCATGTTATTGGGAGTAGTGAGCTGTTTAAGGACAGATCTTCACTTCATTTCTCCATGTGTTACTGCCTTGTGTTTTCCTCCTCAGTTACTAATCGGGCCTGCTATTTTCAGTTTCAAGCTATCTGACCTAATTCTTTCTCTATTTTGGTTGCACCCTTCTAATTTTGCTTTAGTTTCCTCCTTCAGCAAGTTCGTTCATCTTAAAATACAACTTGTTGCAATTTTCTGGTATTTACCAACAATCTAACCCTCCTGAAGACATCTTCAATGTTCTGTGTTTTCTCCAATAGCACAGCTTTCTAGTCTTTGGATGTCTGCTTTTCTCACGCTTCATATTTCAGTCATGTTTATGCAGGATGGCCCACATAATAATAATATTTTATTGTCACAAGTATGAAGTTACTGAGGCTGGATCTAGATTTTATAAATAATTACTCTGGAGTTATATGTTCTTCTGCCTTCCAACAACTGGCAGGGTAAAACTGGCAGAACCATCCAAAGTTAGTGATTTAAATCCCTTCTGTTGGATGATTCCCAGCCCAGCGCAATTGCTCAGAGGAAGTTAGCGCTTCTGGGCAATTGCCGGGTACACCCTTACATTGAAACCTCCTAGGGATGCCTAGTGCATCATAGAGGTACCCCCTGAATGTAACGCTGGGGAACCTGGAAGTTATAGATCCTGTTTTTATTTTTGAAATTGGAACATGGGACATAACACACACATTGTGATACCTGTTCCAGCTGTTGACTATTTATTTTGACCTCTGTTTTCCTGCCCTTTTTTGTGCATCAATTTTCATTCCATAAGCTTTCACCACTTCATTAATTCTGTCCATTAATATTTGTAGACTGTTGCATGAAAATATTCACACGTAGATCTTAACATAGCAAAGGAAGCAATTTATTGTTGCAGAGCTCTGAGGGAAAGGTCCTAAACCCCTCAGTCTTGGCGGCACACTTTCTCTCTGAGCTGTGGCATAAACTGGGTTAATATACACTTTCCTGGATGCCGGATCTAGTGCCCCCCCTTCCTCTCGCAGCTGTTTTGACAGCTTAGAGTAACAGCCCCTACAGTCTGTGGAGCACTGATCATCACTGACCCATTGTCTTTGGAGGATACATCTGTTATGAGTCACTCTTAGTCCAAAGTTCACTGTCTCAGCAGGAAAACACCATTTGTGGCAACTTAAAAGCAAGCATTAATTCATACAGCCAAGTATCCAATCATACACTACCAAAGCAGAAAATAAGCAGACATTAAATCATATCCCAGCGTGTTACCAAAGCAGAAGGTTGACACCAACATAGACCTACTGCTGTGCTATCCTCAAGGGCCTGGCCATCTTCAGATCTCTCTACCTTTGATATTTTTCTGTGCTTGTGCTTATTTTGTAAAGGCTTTTGCATATATGTTACCACCACCACCTCCTTCTGGTGCCTTTATGAAAGTATGTCATGTAATAATATGTGAACCTTCAACATATTGGTTTGAAATTCCTCTGCAATTTTTCTGGGCATTTTCTGAGTACTTCTCTCCAATAAACCATTAATTTTAAACTGGTAATTTATTGGAGAGAAGTCTTTAAGATGGATTCACTAAGGGCAGCACGGTGGCGCAATGGGTTAGCCCTTCAGCCTCACGGCGCCGAGGTCCCAGGTTCGATCCCGGCTCTGGGTCACTGTCCATGTGGGGTTTGCGTGGGTTTCGCCCCCACAACCCAAAGATGTGCAGGCTAGGTGGAGTGGCCATGCTAAATGTTCCCTTAATTGGAAAAAATGAATTGGGTACACTAAATTTAAAAAAAAGATGGATTAATTATCCTGAATTTTCTGGCCTCGGCATGGTGGGCCCCGTCATGTCGAATGTGGCGAACTAACCAAAAATCTATTGGCTCTTCAGCGGGACCAGAAGATTTGACCAGTGGGAGGGATCAAAAATCCCACCCACTAATTATTTGTGTGCTAATATCTGACAATGTCATTTCAAGGCATTTGGTCTTTTATCCACAGTTGTTGGAATTGGAGGAAGATGAGTATGCATTTGTTAACAGTGGCTAAAACCTTGTGCTGCATTACCAAAATGTATTTGCAGTTGCCACAGTGAATGTCTTTAAAATGGTCTTGCTGGGGTACAAACCTTGGTGTTTCACTGCAAATTGATTATAATTAAACTTTTACCATTGGTGTTTTGCTTTGTATTCAAACTATGTAATACAAAATCATGCATTAGATTTGGACAAGTTGAGTGAGTGGGCAAATGAATGGCAGATGCAGTATAATTTGCAACATTATCCACTTTGGTAGCAAAAACAAGAATGCAGACTATTATTTGAATGGCCATAAATTAGGAGAGGGGAATGTGCAACGAGACCTGGATGTTCTCGTACTCCAGTCACTGAATGGAAGCATGCAAGTGCAGCAGGCAGTAAAGAAGGCAAATGATATGTTGGCCTTCATAGTGGGAGAATTAGAGTACATGAGCAGGGATGTCTTGTTGCAATTATAAAGGGCCTTGATGAGGCCACACCTGGAATATTGTGTGTAGTTTTGGTCTCCTTACCTGAGGAAGGATGTTCTACCTATAGAGGGAGTGCAGCGGAGGTTTACCAGACTGATTTCTGGGGTGGCAGGACTAACGCATGAGGAGAGATTTAATCGGTTAGGATTGTATTCGCTGGAGTGCACTAGAATGAGGGGGACTCTCATAGAAACATATAAAATTCTAACAGGACTGGACAGGTTTGATGCAGGAAGGATGTTCCAGATGATGGAGTTGTCCAGAACCACAGGTCACAGTCTGAGGATAGGGGGTAGACCATTTAGAACTGCGATGAGGAGAAATTTCTTCACCCAGAGAGTGGTGAGCCAGTGGAATTCGTTACCACAGAAGTAGTTGAGTCCAAAACATTGTATGATTTCAACAAGCAGTTAGATACAGCAGTTAGGCAAAGGAGATCAAAGGATATGGGGGGGGGGGGGGGGGGGGCGCAGGGAAAGCGGAATTACGCTGTTGAGTTGATCAGCCATGATCAGAATGATTGGCGAAGCGAACTTGAAGGACCAAATGGCCTCTTCCTGCTCCTGCTGGATTCTCCACCCCGCCGCTCCAGATTTTTGCCCCGGACGGCTGGCGGGATTCTCCGTTACGCCATCCGGTCAATGGGGTTTCCCATTGTGGGGCAGCCCCTCGCCGTCGGGAAACCCCTGGGCGCCGGCATAACGGAGAGTCATGCCGGCAGAGAATCCCTTATTTTCTCTATGTTTTCTAAACGGGATTGCAAACCTTTTCCTCAAACATTTTCCTCACCTTGGCAGCTCTGTAAAATATAGGATATAATATATGATGAACCTGACTTAGAATGCAATAGCTGATGGGGAGTGAAAACAAATGGATTCTGTAAAGAATAGGTGATCCGGTCCACCAGATAACTGCTGAAACAGTGAACCTGAAAATTTACCTGGAAACAGGCTCAAATATTCAAACATTTGGTATCCTGCAGGAGGTCCATCTGCCAGCCTCGATGCTTCCGGTGATCCATATTTTTTCTATGGAGGTCCATCTTCTGGTATCAGTGTGCTCCCAGAGATTCATCTTCATTTCGGTACACCCATCTTTCTTCAATAGTGGGTCAGTAGGGCAGCACAGTGGTTAGCACAATTGCTTCACAGCTCCAGGGTCCCAGGTTCGATTCCCGGCTTGGGTCACTGTCTGTGCGGAGTCTGCACATTCTCCCCGTGTGTGCGTGGGTTTCCTCCAGGTGCTCTGGTTTCCTCCCACAGTCCAGAGATGTGCAGGTTAGGTGGATTGACTATGCTAAATTTCCCTTCGTGTTGGGTGGGGTTACTGGGTTATGGGGATAGGGTGGAGGTGTGGGCTTGGGTAGGGTGCTCTTTCCAAGAGCCAGTGTAGACTCGATGGGCCGAATGGCCTCCATCTGCACTGTAAATTCTATGAAATTCTATAATATTGGCCACTTTTAAAATATGGCATCGGGATAAGATGCTGGCTGCAACCAATCAGGCCTGCTCTACCAGGGGGTGTGGCATAAAACACCTGATGGAATAATTAATGAGATCGGGCCAGACTATTGCTATGTTTTCCTCTCAGCCTCCACAAAACACGCCATGTTCCTCCCCCCCCCCCCCCACCCCCCGCCGGAAGACTTGGTCCCCAGAATTTGCCCTCTGACTGAGTCAGAGCTGTAGACTTTGGACACTTTCGATGTACCTTGATATTTACCCAGGAACTGTTAAACAGAAAAAAAAACCAAGCAGTGTGACTATCCGATGAGGATTGTCGCTCCTCCGAAGATCCAGACCATTGTTTTTAACTTAAATTCTTTCCAGTTCCCAAGAGTCCTCTTGGTACTGATGAATTTAGGCTAATTCATTTTATTGCTGGACCCTTCTTGCCATTTTGTCTGAATTGAAATTATTAATATGCGTACAAGTCACAAGATTTGCCCATCACAAATCTCTCAGTCATCTTCCCAGGGTTGCCAGACCAAACTTGTTTGAATCATTGGTTTTCAAACTGGACCATGCTTCTTGTTGAAGTCAATGGACCTGTTGAGGCTGCACCACAGAGTACACATAGTGCAGAGCAAAAAATTAAAATCCTTCCCACTTGCACAACAGTATCAAATGACTTTGGACCAAAGAGGCAAGCTTTCTGACAGCTTATGCTTGTTATGTACCTTTTGACAAGCTTAAAAAGATGGATTTTTGTCTTCACTGCCTGAATGGTAATCAGGTGGAGTGGGAAATCTATCTTCAATGTTTCTGTTGCCACTAATGAGAGGCTTTCTGAAACTATGCTACTCTCTCTACTTTTGGAAGTGATGCTGTCTTTTGAAAGTTTTAGGACAAGACTCAGTGGATGTATGATAATATTTACAGGGTTTCCCCATGCAGACAACTTAGAAAACCGGAGGTTTAGGTCAACATTTGTCATTCATTTTCAGTGTAAGTAACAGTAGAATTCATAGTGACAGCATCTGATCTTTACTATCATGATTCATATTACATAATTCATTAGATAGTATTGTTCTTACCTATCGAACATTAACATTATAGAAAATCCCAGAGAAAGACTCTTTGACAGTTTTATTTCCACATGAGTAACTGCTGTATGTGGCCTAGAGCATTAAATAGAACAAGCTGCAGGTTGAAGATAGAGCTCCCAGCTCAATCATCTGGAAAAGTCATAGCTATTTAAAAGTGATTAGGCAAACTTTATTCAATGGCTTTAAAAATGAATAAAAATGCAAGTTAAATTTATTCAGAGGCTGTTTTATAGCTAGTTTTGCATCATAATTTTAATTTAACACTGTAATTCATGAATATGATAGTTTTGCAATGAAAAGAGGGTAAGTTAAATGAACAGCAGAAATGCAAGGTGATATTTTGTTTTGTTTTTCTTCATAATATGTTAATTAAATGCAAATATTTCACAGTCAACTGAATTGGAGATTATTAGCAAAATTATTTTTAATGTCTTTCGTTCCAGGCTCTTTGTCTAATTACATTGTATCATCCCATCAGTTATTTAGATTTCAACTGAATGCAGAATGACTAGCAGTAAGGAACAGCCCCTACTCTGATCCAGAATTATGTTATCCAAATGACTTGATGAACATCAGGAACCGGTTTAACAATTTCATAACTCACCCACAAAGCTTAAAGCAAGAAAAAAAGAGATGAATCCAAACCTTGGGACAAAGAGATTACAGTGTTGGGGCTTGTGAATATTCACTGATGCCTTTTTATTTCAAATGTGGATAGTCAATAGTTAATATTACACAACGTTCTAGAGGGATATTCAATAGTAGATGATTGGCATGATGTAATAAAAAGCACCTGAGTACAATCCATTCCTTTTAATGAAATCTGGCACAAATGAAGGTTTTTCCAGAATCTGGCTCTGTGGAGTTAGTCTGGATCATTCAAATAAATTTCTATCTATCACCTGAAAGACTGGCTTTAAAGACCTGATTATCTCTATCTCTGTAATTCTTCCTCATCTTTGATATAAGTCACAGGAGGATAGTGCTGGAAGGAACTTGAAATATTTCTTTTTATTTCAATTTTCACGTCAGAAACTGTCAAGACAAGCCAATTTTCAATTATGGGATGTAATTTTGATCTGTCATTCTTCATAAAAATAGATTTATTGCAGACTATTGATTTCAAAGAAAGGCTTTATTTCTGTCTTCAAAATAATAAAATGAAGATACCATATTGATGTTACCACCAATAAAAGGCAGGAATTCTGAAATATTGTTTTTGACACTAACGAGACACTGAAACTTTAGTATTGATAAAAATGATCTCCAGACTGTTATCATGCTTTACACCTAATGCCAGTGATCTGTTTAACCTTGTTACAACACTTTCTGCCTCAATGGCAATGTGAAGTAGTTGAAATAAGTTTGTCTTCATCAGAGGCAAACAAGAGGACCAAAGGTTTAGCAGAAGCCATATTTAATTGGGTCGCTTGAGCTGGGAGCTGGGGTGTCATTAAGCCAAAACATCTGTTTTACATTTAAATGCTAATTGATGGTCTGCAGTATTGCACACACTGATTCAAGCCATGTATAGTCTTCAGGCCGAGTACAGAACTTACAGCACAGAAACAAGCTATTCAGTGCAAGATGTTCCTTCTGAGGATACTCCTCCCATCCTACTTCACCTAACCCAGTCAGCAAAATATTTTCTGATATTCTCACATGCTCATCATTAATTTCTTTAAATGCAGCTATATTATTTGCCTCAACTTCTCCATGTCATATCACATTCCACTGGATAAATAAATGTCTCCTCCATTACTTATTGAATTTGTACGTGGCTACCTTATTATTACGATACTGGATTTGAATTCTGAATTAAGTTTGACTTAATTCCTAACCTCTTTTGTCAGCTTCCCCTTAGTTAACTATTAACTTAGTGTATGTCTTTTTCTTCTGTTTCAGTTTTGTCCTTATATCTTTCTTCACCCATTGGTTAATTAGTTCATGTTCATTGGTGGAATAAAGATGGAGGAATAATTATATCAAAGTGGAGAAGGAAGGAAAGGAAAATAAGGAAGGGGAAGAGAAGAAGAGGAAAGAGGCAATGGAGGGCAAATATCGGAAGCAGCTTGTGGTTGGAATAGTGGAGAAGCAGAGGAGTTATAGAGGAAGGTAGGGTAGAGCAAGAAGAATGAGGGATGTGTTATGGGCCAGGGTTGAGAAAACTCCAAAGTATATCATGGAGTTCACTTGACCTACGACTGTTTATTAACTTCGGTTATGAGGAACACAAGGGCCTACCTTTCAGGTGTTATTTAACAGAGGCCTTCAGCACTTTTAATCAAAAGCAAAGTTTATTCTACGAATTTAGTTAACATTTTTATAAACACACATAGTAAGCATTTCTATCAACTACCAACATAAATACCCCACACAGCTACCGTGCTCTATATATAACCCTTAATAAATTTCCCCCTTAAGCCGATTCAATAACAAGATCCCATAAACCAAAAACACCCCTTTTCAAAGGTGTGGCCCAGCACACAGCACTCGTGTTTCCTTTTCAAAATAGCAGGTTTGAATTTTTTCCAGAAAGCAATTACTTCTTTTCAAGTTATCAAGTAATCTGGAAACAGCTTTTAAACTGAAGGTAGAGACACTCAAGATACTTGTCTGTCTGAATGCAGCAGCCAAATGTGAAAACAAAAGCAAAAAACTCAGAGCCACCAAATGAAAGTCCAAATGAAAATGAAAGTAAAACTCAGAGCCACAGCCCAGATCCACCCACATAATGACATCACTGAAGCCATGTGATAAGACAAAACATTTCATATAGGGACGCTCCCAGGACAGATGTGAGAAGACAGAGGGGAAAGGGAGAAAGTAACATGAAGTCTGTTAAGCTACTTCTATACCAGGTCTTGATGTCTTAAGCAATCTGTTGGATTTTATAACTGGATTTCTTGACTAACATTCATCAGGATCCAGAACACATTCCTTTAGTGAAGCCATGTGCCAGCGTATATAAGTAACACATTCCAGAAGGAGTAATGTTAATTGTTGCTGTGGTTCTGACATGGAACATCTTGCAAGCACAGTGGTCAAACTGACATGGCCCATCACCACCTATATGACATTTGTTTCTCCCTTTTACACAAGCAGTAAAAATTCAAAAAGTGACCAAATGACCAACATTTTCTAAGCTAATTCTTTTGCTGTAACCCATGATTAACTTCAAATGTATGAAATATCATACATGTTTATCTTGATATAGTAAGAGATGAGGATATATAAAAAGAGGTGGGAGAATATATTTGAAGATGAAGGAGGTGAAATTGGATTGTGCGACTCATGCAAATGTGTGACTTGTGCAAAATGAGCTCACAGCCACTCCGTAGGTGGTTTTACTCCCCACCCTATTTGCTTTTCCATTGAATTCACTGGAGGAATAAATCAAGTTTGTTGTAAAATTGATTGTTAATTTGTCATCAACCTGATTTATATTACTGGTACAGACACATTTTCTCCATGAGTGGGCTTACCGTATTTTGTAAAATGGAGAAGCTCTGGAACAAATTTGTTTGATTTATTATTTGTCCACTTTTCCATAATTTGTTTTCTTTCTTTTTCTGGGTCATGCTGTCTCCATTTGCGGTTAATGCCATTGCTCCCCTTTCTAGTTCCTTTTCTTACCATTATTTTCTGGTTCATTTGCTTTATTGTCCTCTTTTTCCTTTTGGTACCAATTCCTGTTATCTTACTGACCGGTACAGAATTGCAGGTATGCAGAATACTCTGTGGCAAGCACATTGAAAATTCAGTATTGTTCTCTCATTGTGTCACAATTGATGTGGGTTCAACCTGTTCATGCCATAAACAAACTACTTGATCAGCACTATCTGTGTTGTGAAAACTACATTGCATCTTGCTATAATCATGATATATTATCACGCCTTAGCACCCTGAACAGTACTTGCAATGTGCGAGTGTTAGATTGTGTCATTATACACAAATTTTCTTATTACTTAAGTGCTCCAGCCTCTTGGTGTCCATCTGGTAGGGAGGTTCCAGTGTTTGTCAGAAGCCTGTGCCAAACAAAAATGAAGAAAACTTGAGAATTATGCTTCCTAATGATTTTAATGGTACCTGTGCATGATTTTTTAAAAATGTGCTTCAGAAACTATGCAAAGGAAATTCATACAGTGCCAGTCTCTACTTTCTCTTCTGTTGCAAGTGCACAGTTCAAACTCATTAAAATGACGATTATTGTAATGACATGAACCTTTTCCAGTGGAGTTCATTCCACTGTGTGCAGAATAAAAGATAGGGAAAGGACCGAGAAGTAATGGCTCAAGGCGCAACATTGTTAAAATATTGCACCTGTGTTGCATTAGATTTCAACAAACTAGAACCTCCAGCCGGATGCATGTTGAATTTTTCATGAGCAAGCTTTGCATGGAAGACTGGCAATGTTTTGTAGAGAGGTGCCAGGGAGTTGGGGGAGGGAGGGGGTGCAAAAAACCTGGAAAAAAATTCTTTTGGACCTTTCTCCCTGCTTATCAACCCCCGATTTCTGTATTATAAAATATTTTATGCAAGGTATCTGGATTTTAAAATATTGTGATGAGGTTCTGAGCTCAGTGGTCATAGCACAAAATAAGGTCATTCTCAGATGGAAAAATAAATGGTTAACTATTAACTAATGTCTGATGAGCAACATTTTAATTCACGCTTCGGCATCAGGCAATAGTTAATAAAGTTTGAAAACTGTTTACCTGTTGCAAGAAAGTATTGTCAGGTCATTCTCCTGAGAATGTCTGTGATCCGCGTCCTCATTAATCATCCCTTTCCTTTAAATCTTTATCTGTCACAGACTGTCAATCATCTTGTTATTGTGCACTGAGCAAAAATTAGAATTTAATACAGGCTCGCTCAAATTTCTAAGCTAATTCATTCCCTTGAAATGAGAGGATGGCCCAAGCTGTTCAACTGTGAGTGGAGTTTACAGAAAAGATCATTGTCCTTTTCATTTTAATATCTACTATGCTCGTTTTTTTTTTTCTATGACAGGATAATAAAGGAGGTCAATCATTCATTTCAAAATCAACACAGCAGTGCCCTTTCTAGAATCCAGCCGTACCAGCCAAAAGGTTTCAGATAAGGCTGATCTGTCTGTGTAATTCTGTCTTCAGTCACAGCTGATATTTTGTTCAGCTAAGCGACAGTTCGAATACTGAGCAACTTATTTATTTACTTTCAGTGCAGCTTAAATTTCCAATAGTATCACTAAGTACAGATTTAGATTGAATAGCACCATCCAGATCCCAGTTGGCCGAGCCAACTTGATTTCCAGAACAGTAGAAGATTCCGCTGATTTAAAAGCAAAAGCTAAATTTAAAATTATAAGTTAAAGCAGGGTTTGAGTAAAGAATGTACAATGTTGGGTGCAAGTGATCCTTTGAAATCAGCTTACACATTATCATTTTTATTGACTTTTTATGAGACAAAATCGCTATTATAACAATGGTGTTGGCACTTCGGTTTCCCACACCCATTTAATTTTAAGTTAGAGCTAAAGTAACTTATTGCTAAGCTTCCCTATCATTCTGCAAATTGCATTTTGATTAACTTTTTTTTAAAAAAAGTCATCGTCAAAGCTTTGAATGTAGGAAAAACAAGAAAAAGATTTTGGGATAGACTTTTATGTCATTTTGAGATAGATATCAGATTTAAATGAACAATTTTCACTATTATGAGTGGGGGAAAATGTTTGGGAGGGTTGTAAATCGCAATTTCATTGTACATTGTATTGTTGATCAATATTTGGAAAAACCTTTGTCAGTAATTATATAGGGACAATATGATTGTCATTCTTTACTCTCATCCAGTTTGATTTAATGTCGCTGACCTTGAAGCCTCATGATAGCTTAACAATACTTGTTTCCCTCTTCTATAATTGGCAATTTTATATCTATTGTGCCACTGAGCAAAAAAATCAATTTTTAAATTTTAATATCATTGATGAATGTTTATTGCATGTTAAGACCATGTATCTGTGGCCTTTTTTGTTGAACATATTTAAAACATTGGTAGTTCTCCTGAATTTTATCAGCAAGTGTATTTTTATATTGATTTGCCATCTGATGATCTTGTTGTTTAAAGCCAACATTTTCTTGAACAGAAATATTTTAAAACTAAAATTCCACTTTTTACTTTCTCCTTCAGGGTCCCCACCATGTGCCATAAAGATTATTCGGGAAATTAGAAATCCATAATAATTGACTTTGGTTACGCTGTTACAGCTTTTGATTTGATGTGATTGAAGTCAAACAATTGTTCCATCGAATTGACTGAAGCATATGTATATCCATACAAATTAGGAGCAGGAGTCGGTTACTCAGTCCCTTGATCCTTTTACACTATTGAATGAGATCATGGCTGATCTGATTGTAACCCTCAACTCCACATTCCCACCAACCCCGATACCATTTCACCTACATTACAATCCATTATACTCATAAAGCTAGGTTCATCTGGCTACAAGTAATTGTGGTATCTGGGTTCCTGTTAATACAAAGACGCATGTTGGCTGTGCAGTGCACTGTGTGCATAATTCCATGGATGCAATGATCCTCAGAATTTGAGGAAGCCAAACCAAGTAAAACTTTGCCCAGCACGATCTATTGACCAGCACATACTCAGTCAACGTGAAAGATTGGAGTGTTACTATCATATGCATATTGGTTGGTATAGCAGCATTTATAGTACATTTAATTATCTCGCACCCTGTATTAAGGGCTATTGTTACTGAGCCTCTAGATTACAACTTTGGGTAGGCCTTGATGGGGTCAATACAATGAAAAACTAATTTGGCTTTTTCAAATTAATATTGAGATATTCATGTGTTTTGTTCATTATATGCCTATGGAGGAATATCCTCTTTGCACTGCAAGGATACAAGAGTTTATCCACCCCTTAAAAGTGACTAGATTAATGGAAAAATCAATGTAAATTGTAAATTGTGGTCGCACCATCAAAAAGAAAGAAATGTCTATTATTCTGATCATTTTGTTTGTTTATTGATATAAATACTGTGCATGACACAATTCGTGATTTGCTAGACTAGTTATTGCACAACTTATGTTCTGCTAACTTCAAAGTGGCTTGCAAAACATTTCACTATATGATAAATATCCCTCTAAATTTAATCTCTGTCTGCCAGCATTTGAGGAACTTATTTTCAAGAAACGAAATGTGATTATTTGCAGTACATTCAGCCTTTTTTCACAAATTATAATCATTTCTTTTCTGACATCTTTGTTGAAATGGTACATTGGAAAATGTGAGCATATTGTTATATTGCCCTCTACTGTCCCCTCTGCTTGGGATGTGTAAATAAAGTGTGTTCAATAATGGCTGAGCAGGTGTTAGTCTTACTCGGGGCACTACAACAGAACGATGGAGGTGAAGCTGGGATGGAATTTTCTTTCACATTTCATTTCAGAAATTATGTTGTCAAAGAACATTTATTGTCTCAATTTATGGAACTCCTAAAGTTGATTTTGACGGAGTTTGGCCAGTTTGAAATATTGTTCTGTGTGAGCATTGTGTTCAGGTACCCAGTGAGTCAACATGGTACTTATTTTTTTAAAAAGGCACTGAAGACCTATTTGGGGACAATGGAGAATTCAAACCAAACAAAGGGGACTGCTGTAATTAAGAATGAAGGTTTCAGATTTTCCAGAAGTGAATTAAATGAAAGATGAGGATAAAGTAGATGTTTTCCTCACCATGTTTTGAGTTGGTGTCTGACCGATGTTGCCCGTGAGATCCCAGTACTGCAGACTATTCTGAAATGAATGAGATTCTGGTCTCGTATTATGGCATGGCTAAGAATGGGATTGCACTCATAGCTGCAATCCATGAAGTTGGCAAGCAGTTGTCAAGTTAGATGATTTCAGATTATGCTCTCGATTGAGAGTATGGTTGAAACTTGAAAATAGAACTTGGAGCAAAATTTTGTTGGAGGCCTAAAGAACAATAAAATCCAGGCCACGTTTTTGAGCAAAAGTAACAGACCTATGTGGAAGGAGGCCTATGCTGATGCGACAGCCATGGAAATGGCAGAAAGAGATAGTTAGAAATTGCAGGGGTGTTCTTTTCCTGAGCCATGTACTGGATTTCAGCAGAATGCAGGCCACAGCAACCGAGCGAACAGTCTCAGAGTTAGAAATTTAGATGCTGCCATTGCCATGGTAGCCATCAACTATTTAAATGCCCACATTTCCATTCTGAGTTCGGTACCTGTGGAAAGCTAGTCATACCTAGATGCTTGCAGGAGAAGAGGAAACATTAATACCACAGGTCATGGTAAAAACCAAGGTCACAGCCATATACTTGATTGATGTATGGCAAATCTAAAGTTAGTTCAGGAGTCTGGAAATCTTTAAATGCACATATAATAGACATAGTAACAGAAGTTGACCTAATTGAGCGGGAAGATCAAGATTTGTACTTCAGTAGAGTACAAAATAAACCATACATGGAAGATGAGAGGAATCGGGCAAGATAAAATTTAAATGCCCACAGCAGTAATGAGAGTTAAAGATTCACAACTTAATTTCATCATTGGTAGAGATGTAGCTGTCTCTATTATCTCAGAATTGGAGTACAAGAAGTCTCTAAGTTGCATTGCCTTATATAAAAGTGTTGTGAAACGGACTGATTATTCCAATAATAGTATTTCAGTGTTAGGTGAAGTTAGTGTGAAGAGTGGAATACAATGACGCATCCTATTGCTTGCCCTTGGTAGTTTTAGGAGGGAACAAAGTCTCCCTGATAGGAAGGAACTGATTAAGCTGGGCAGATTCGGAAGGGTATGTTTGTCACTGAGAAAGTGCTAAGAGAGCAAATGCTGAACTTCGAGCAAGGGGGGCCAAATTAAAGAATGCATCACAAGACCAATGTCAAGGTTAAGGACAATGTACAGCTGACATTTTGTAAGGTTAGGCCAGTGCCTTCTGCAACTTTTGAAGCATTAAGTAATGAGCTGAATGTACAGTATGTCATGTGAGAGTACCTTTAAGAAATGGGTGTTTATAAATGGGTGTGTATATAAATATCTGTAGTGAGAGTACCTTTAAGAAATGAGTGTTTATTACGGCACTGATGTCAGAGTGGGTGGAGCTGGGCTGTCTGTCAGCTTTTTACTTTTGTTTTAGGCTGTTTGCTGCAGGGTGTGTTTTAGTTTCGTTTTCAGTGTTGGCGCTGAAGCCAGACCAAGCAGGCTTACGGCTGTTCTCTCTGCCATCAAAAGACTGTATTTTGATCATTTGCTGAATTCAGAATTATTAATGTTCTCAGTAGTGAATGTAAACCTAATGTGCTTCTGGTAAAAGGTGTTTCTTTTGTATCTGGATGTTGTTTGGGAAGTTATTAAGCATTGCTTAGTGTTGTATTCTTTGGGGGTTGTATTTGAATTAATAGTTGCTAAGATGTTCACTGGATGTTTTAAAAAGGTTAACTTGAGTTCATAGAATAAACATTGTTTTGTTTTAAAAATACTTTTCCATTTCTGCTCTACCACACCTCTAGAGTGGGCCGTGTGCTCCACACACCACAATCTATTAAACGTTGTGGGTCAGGTGAACTCCATGATACACTTTGGGGTTCTCTAAACCCTGGCCCATAACAAGTATTAAAAAGATAAGGGGCAATTAAGAAGGTGAATTGGCTGCTCTCATTATGGTAGTTCAAAAAACAATTTTTAAATAAAATTCATTCATAGATTGTGGGTCTTCCTTGCTGGGCAAGCATTGGTTGCCCACCTCCAATTGCCTTTGAACTAGGCCATTTAAGAGTCAACCACATAGCTGTGGATCTGGAGTCACATGTAGGTCAAAGCAGGTAAGCACAACAGATTTGCTTCCTTAAAGAACATTAGTGGTTTTTTAAGACAATCAACAATGGTTTCATGCACTACAGAATGCCGCAAATATGTCTGTTTGGATTTGTGGAGATTATAAGCAAACAGTAAATCAGGAGTTCCAAGAATTATATTTCCCCACTGCCTACCAGTGAAGATATGTTTTTCAATTTAGCTCTTGGAACAATGTCTGATAGATTTGTCAAATGCAATTAGAATTAACTGAGAAGAGCAAGAAACTGCTTACCATTCATGCACACACAAAAGTTTGTAACAGTACGAAAGGTTAGGATTTTGGCTGTCTACTGCTCCCGCCACAGTGTTCCAGAGCACAATGGATCAGGTACTAAGTGGGATGACAGGAGTGTACTGCTTCTTAACTGACATGCTAACTGGCAGTAAGGCAGAGAATGAGCACATTATAATGTTGAACAAAGTCCAAGATCAACTTTAAGAGTATGACATTAAAGCTAAAAAGCACATGGATTGCTTCATAATGTCAAGCGTAATATACCTGGGTCACGAAATAAATGGTGAAAGTAACCATCCAATACCAGGGAAGGTTGAGATGAATTTGAAAGCAACCAGAGAACAATGAAGAAATTTGAACATTCATAGGGATTGTTGTGTATTATTCTAGGTTCACCCCAATTTAGCTAATACATTCACTCCACTGTATCAACCCCTCAAAGATGGTGGAATATGTTGGTTATTGTGAAGTGCCAATGCATTTGAAGAAGTGAAGAAAATACTGACTAGGGTGGCACGGTATCACAGTGGTTAACATTGTTGCTTCACAGTGCTACGGGCCCGGGTTCAATTCCCGGCTTGGGTCACTGTCTGTGCGAAGTCTGCTTGTCTCCCCGTGTCCTCTGTCCTCCGTTTTCCTCTGGGTACTCCAGTTTCCTCTCACAAGTCCCGAAAGACGTGCTGTAAGGTGAATTGGACATTCTGAATTCTCCCTCAGTGTACCCAAACAGGCGCTGTAGTGTGGCGACTAGAGGATTATCACTGATTATTATGAGTGATCCAAGACACAATTGGCTTTAGCATGCAATGCTTCACTACAGGGGTTTGATGGGGTGTTATCTTGTATAATGGAAAATGATAAGGAGAAGCCTGAAGTATATGCTTCATATTTTTGTAACAAAGTCAGTGCAAAATTCTTCACAAATTGAGAAAGGCATCATATATAATGTTATTAAGTTTCACAAATATTTGTATGGTAGGAAGTTCACTTGTTTACTGACCATCAAGTCCTTATGGTCATATTTGATTCAAGGCTGGAATTACCATCCCGAGAGGCATCGTGGTTTTGGAGACGGGCATTCATTTTGATGGCTCCTTGATGAAATATCATAAGTCATCATCATGCAAATGTGTGTACTTTTTGAAGATTTTCTAGGAAGACTGATTCATTATTCGCCATTGTGTTACCTATAAAGTAATTTACATAGACAGATGATATGCCAGTGTCTGTCAGATAAATTAGTAAAGGAACTCACATGGATATAGTGCTAAGTAAAGTGTTCAGTTATGTCAAGGCTGATCTGAATAACATGAGGGGTATTTCAAACAAAGAAAAAACTGAGTGTACACCATAGTTGTCTCCTATGAGGTTTAAGAGTGATTGTTTAACCAAGGATGAGAGAGAGATTTTCAGAGGAACTTCACCAAGAGTATACGGTGATTGTCCATATGAAACCAGTAGCAAGAAGCATTTTATGGTATCCAAATTATAGAGAGCTAATGGATAAACGTGTGAAATGTGCCTGAGAATAAGAAATGATCAAACCAGAGTTTCTTTCATTCCATAGTCAAACACAAGACACATCTGTGGGAAAAGGTACATGCCAAATTCTTTGGGATGGATTTTTTTTTCAAACTGCTGTCTCCAGCTGGCAAAGTGGAGTGCAGCCCACCAACTGCCTTACTGGTTTTCCTGCTGTATTTTTAAACACTTTGATTTAAAAAAGGTAAGAAGCGGGCAGCCTGCCCAAATTAGCAACCTCGGCAAAAGATGTCCCAATCTTAAAAAAAACCCACCAGCGCAATCCTCCCTTGGAAACCTTCTCCCACACCTACACAGGATAACCCCCCCACTCACACGCATCTTCCAGGCAATGTACCTGGCACTGCTGCTTGCAGTGCCAGGGGCCACTCCCAGGGTACTGCTGGGCATGATTCTCTTCCCCCGGGGGCTGTAGTTATGTTTGCCAGTTCTCTGTGTTACAAATCCTTTTGTAAATCTAGCCAATTTGACATCACGCCGGCAGGAGAAAGTTCGCTATGTGTGGGGATGATGTAGCAGGGAGGCCCGCTAAGTTGATTTAAATGTCTGGCAATAGAGTTCCTGACTTTTTATGGCAGGATTGCCATTATATCATTAGCAGACTTTGGGGACAATCTCAATAGGAAAGCCCGCTGGCAAAAAAGTGTTTTTTGGACTTCCACTGAATTCTTTGCTTCCTGAAGTCATTCCTGCCTGCCGAAAATGGGGTCCGCAAATAGTGCCTCCCCCCCCTGTCCTTGATGTGGAAGGGAAAGACTGCTTTGTTTTGGTTGTTAGTTACAGCACATGATAAATGTTGAATCAATGCCCAAGTGTTCAAATGCCAAGTATATTCAGATTTTGAAAAATTGGTTTGCAATTTAAGGGTTGCCAGAGATATGGGTGTCAGATAATGGTTCAGACTTTGTCAGAAGTGTTTGAGATATTTCCGAGTAAGAATAGCATCAAATACTATAGGTGGGATGCTCTGTCTCACCAGCCCTGGTTTCTGGTGTGGCTTGCCCCCGCCGGCAATGGGGTTTCCCATTATGGCCAACCCACGCTGTCAGGAAACCCGTGGGTGTGGGTACACAGCCGGGGAAGTGGAGGATCCCGCCAACAGAGAATCCCACTGTCGCACTCTAGTGCTTCCATATCACTCAGCCACAAATGGTGTTACAGAAAGAATTGTTCAGATTGTGAAGAGGTCGTTGCAGGTGTATTTGCCAGATGATAAACTAGGCAGGAATTTCCATGTTTCTCTTCAACACAGATTAGACAATTTTATTTTCTCTTACAGAATATCCCACAGTCTTTGAAAGGTAGCTTACCTAATGGTAATGTTTAAAACAAGCTCCCAGGATAAGATTTAGTTTACTCAAACCTGATGTGGGTATCAAGGTAAGAGGAAAGCAAGGCTAAGTGAAGATGAGTCATAACACATGAGGCATGAAACTTAGAGGATTCAGTGCCAATTCAGGGCGGCACGGTGACACAGTGGGTAGCATTGCTGCCTCAAGGCGCCAAGGACACAGGTTCGATCCCAGCCCCGGGTCACTGTCTGTGTGAAGTTTGCACATTCTCCCCATGTCTGCGTGAGTCTCACCCCCACAACCCAAAAATGTGCAGGGAAGGTGGATTGGCCATGCTAAATTGTTCCTTAATTGGAAAAAAATAATTGGGTACTCTAAATTTATTTTAAACAAAGTTTGCACATTCTCTCTATATTTTTATAGGTTTTCTTCAGGCGCTCCGGTTTCCTCACACAGCCCAAAGATGTGCAGTTTAGGTGGATTGACAATGCTAAATTGTCCACGTCCAAAGGTTACGTGGGATGGGAGTGGGGGGGGGGCCTGTTTGGGATGCTCTTTCAGAGGGTCGGTGTTGTTGCTAACTTTTGGTTAGCTCTTCATTCATAATTTGCTCTGTTTCTATAATCTTTGCTCTGGAGTCGCCAGGTATCTTTATGATACCGCCACGAGGTTCAAGTTCAAGTACTGTTCAAGAACTCAACACACCAAATCTAGTAAGATTCAAATCAAAACACATTTATTATATACAGTACGTCACTACTTATGCATAGAACTCTACTTTCTAGACTATTTCTATCACTAAAAGGCCTATACTTAGCTTCGGAATTGGCCCACCAGGTCAGGGGAACAAATGGCCTTTCGTTCAGGTCCTGAGTCTGCAGGATTCAAAAGCTGGTATGGACTTGTAGCTAGGAGCGCCTATCTCGTAGCGAGCATTGACTGGAGACTTACTTGGTTGGTGCGGCAGCTGGGCAGTTCACTCTCAGGGGTTGATTCGCGTTGTTGAATGACCCTGCCAAGAAGGACGATTTGAACTTGGGGGCTTTACTTTATAGTCTCCAGGGGCTTCCTGCCCTTCGGGCGGACCCCGTACCTGGTTCCAAATGATTGGACGGCGTTCCGATCACTTGAATCAATTTCTCCAATACTGGAGTTGTTCCCTGATCACTGGGCGGTTCCTAAATGTCCGTTGGCCTTCCTTTGTCTTGGCTCCTGCTGGCGCCGAGGAATCTAGCTTGGCCTTCTTCACCTGAAGTGTATCTATTGTGCCTGGGAATCGCTCATTACTATGCGGATGGCTGCTGGTTTCAGTGCCGTCTGGTTTTTGCAAGTTCCAACACGCAGGATTTCTGCACTTGCTCGTTTTTGCCTGTGTTGGCTGAATTTCCCTTTAGTCTTTGCAGTTCTCCATTTTAAGTCGGGAAGTGGCCAACCCAGGTGGCTACAGTGTCGAGAAGATCACGGTCAAAAACCACTGAGGTGATGAGAACTATGTGTTTGGAGTTGTTGTAAAGCAACAACTATCTCGTAAAGATTGGAGAGCGACTCTGTCAGTATCATATAAATTATTTCTTAAAAGAGGAAATCAGACAAAGGGGAAGCATGACAAACCTCCTATAATCCACATTGCTCTTACATTCGCAAGTGAAAGTCAGAAACATAGTGGAAGTCACAAAGGAACTTAAAGTTTGCAAGCATCGCAGAATCCACCAGTAGACCAAAATAGTCAAGGTATTTAATTAAGAAAAAAATCAATCAATGTTACAGTCATAACCATTAAGTGGAGTTGATAGTTCAGGTTTGGTACAATCAGAGATGTTGAGAGCAGAGTCAACCTAATGAAAATGGAAAAAAGACCCAGGCAGAAAGAGAAAGAAGCCAGAGAGGTTAATTGAAAATATGTAGGAAGGAAGAAAAAATAAATTGTTCTTTTCATTATTTCTTGTCAAATGACATTTTTGTTAAACACCAAAGCCTTTTTTCAACACTTAAATTACTCTCGAGTGTCGGTTATATATATTTTGGTTGTAATTACAATAAAAACAAGTATGCAATCCAAACTCAATTTTTCAGGTGTTGTTACTGTTGGTTTCGTCATATTGTATTTTGGGAACTTAAGTCCATGTGCTATTTCACATTTTAATGTACAAATTGTTGATTTTTTAATGGTGAGTGAATGTACAATATTGCAAGATCTGAGTATATTGTTATATTGTCCTCTCTGCTGTCTTCTCTATTGGGGAGTGTTATGTATCAGAGTAACACTATTGGCTGGTATGTTGCCACGTGTACTCAATGACATCATCTGAGTTTTTGGCGGGCTTTTGTGGGGGTCACCATTTTACCCTGTTTGAGCAGCATCTTGCAATAAACCTCTTGCACTGTCATGCTAACTCAATGTATGCCAACTCTGATTCTTTTTCTTTGAGGCTACACGAAAGAACATTACAGGGATATATAAATAAAGTTAGTTCAATAATGGCTACGTGCAGCTGCACATGTGTTAGTCTGAGTCAACAGTTGAGCTGATTATAATTGCAATTTTTTGATGGTAACTGCATCGTTAATCATATGCATTTTAACTTGAATTTGCTGTGCTGGCTTTCATTTTGTCATTGATGTGATTAGAAGTC
This sequence comes from Scyliorhinus torazame, assembly GCF_047496885.1. Lineage (NCBI taxonomy): Eukaryota > Metazoa > Chordata > Chondrichthyes > Carcharhiniformes > Scyliorhinidae > Scyliorhinus > Scyliorhinus torazame. The sequence continues at coordinate 90,458,179 of NC_092714.1, read as the reverse complement.
TTGGTGCAAAATATCTGCTATACAATGCAGAAACAGATATTACCAAGAACCTGGAAATCTTCCAGTAGCAACTAATGATTTACAATTCATTATTTAACAGTACAACATCTGAGAATTACAGATTATAAGTATGTCTCAATTTATACAATACAGTTTGTGTGTGTGTGTAATTAAATATGCATAAAGTCTTACTAGAGTATACATATAGTGATCTATGTTATGTCAAAACCTTCTGGTACCATGTCAAGGGGATCTCCAGGTTTCCAATGCCAGTCAAACAAGTGGTCAATCACACTTAAATAGTCTCACAGATAGCAAACCAAGATATCAAAAACACTGAATCCCTTAAATTATATGTTGAGAAATTTATAGACCGCACAATAAATGATTGGGACTTGCACATGGAATTAAGGGAGAAGGTTAACTACCCCATAACCACTACAATTTCTTTAAAGAAATATGAGAATTTCTTGTTGCAATGAAGGATTTTAATAGTCAACACATACAGAATTACTCTTTCAGAACTAATCCCGATGTTCAGCAGTCATTGTGTATTATAGTTCATTGTTAAAAGTCCAGTTACATCTTAATCAACAAGCTGTAACTTTTTCAAAAGATTTTCACTGTGAGCTTAAGAACACAACTGTGGAAGTTTTCATTAGTTCAATGACTTCTGGGGGGACCTCCATAGCATGCCCTCCTTTGGAAAGTTGAATCATTGATGGCAACTTCTAGCTTTCTGCATTTAACTGTGCATCTGCAGAATTGCAAAGTGTCTGTCAGTTCCAGGGGACTAGTAATTGAAAGAATTAGGCGGGCGATTCTCCAATATTGGGTCCAAGAGTTTGTGCCGTCGTGAATGCCGTCGCATTCCACGACGGCGCGAACCGGGCCCAGTTACGTACGATTCTGGCCCCCATAGGGGGCCAACACAGCGCTGGAGCGGTTCACGCCGCGCATGCGCAGTTGGGCCAGCTCAATCCTGCGCATGCGCAATTGGGCCGCGTCATCCTGCGCGTGCGCAGGGGATTTCTTTAGCACGCCGGCCCCGACTCAAGATGGAGTCGGTGTTCAGGGGCCGGCTGTGCCAGAAAGTTGGTCCGGAGGGGAGAGGCTGGCCCGCCGATCGGTGGGCCCCGATCGTGGGCCAGACCCCATCAGAGTCCCCCCCCCCCCCCCCCCCCGCTAAAGGAGCCCCCCTTCCTCCCCCACAAGCCGCCCCCCCCCCCCCCCCGACTGTTCCCGCAGAGTTCCTGCCGGCAGCGACCAGGGGTGAACGGCGTTGCAGGACTCTGTCGTATCCGCACGGCCGCTCGGCCCATCCGGGCCGGAGAATCTAGTGGCCCGCGGTTGGCGCAGCGCCAAACATGCCGGCGTAAATGGCACCGATTCTCCGCACCTCGGAGAATCGTGCGCCGGCCTCGGCTAGTCGTGGCGTGGTTGTGGCGATTCTCCGGCCTTGCGCGGGGCTCGGAGAATCTCCCCCTAGTACTCATCCAATCAAAACATATAGCCTATTCTTAACCGTTAGATGAAAAGTCAAATCTATATTTGAATCCCAGAATTTACACATCATAGTGCCTGGCAGTACATTGTTTTCTCTCCCAGACATGTCCGAGAACCTGATCACTCAGGAACTTTTTAGTTCTCTCAAAATGTAAAGAAACGCATCAGTAAAAAGCTGAACTCAAGTCTTTTTGATTTCAGATTTGTTTTTGCCACATCTACTTCTAATTTTGTGAGATCATCTGTAATTGTTCCATTGAAAGTGAGTAGAAGCATAAAATTGACAGTGAAAAATAAACCATTCTCTGGGGTATATTCAGCCTAAGCTCTTGATAATTGTAGAATCAGATATTATTTTATGGTGATTTTGTGATGTAAATCATATTGTTTAATTTAGCTTAAGTGCACTCTTCAGGTCTAATTTCATACCCAGTTTGGTATTTTATACTTCATTCTATCAGCGTACTATATGGTATTTCAGTGCATAATGAAAATACTGGAAATGGACTTGATTATCCTATTTCTTCACGCAAACTATAATCAAAATGGTAAATTACTGCGCTTATTATAAAGCTGTGATTGTTCAAAATCATGCTGAATGGACACATGAATTGTGTTAATTTACAGCATTGAGATGGAAAATTCCGTTTTGGTCTTCAGAATTACTCGGTATGGTATCATGAGGCCATCATTAAATAAAATTTATGTGATTAGTTTCGCTTTTGCTAGCTGAACATGTAACCTTGGATCAGGCTGTCTCTAAATCAGCTTTCTCTTAAAATACAAACCATACAGGTGTTTCACCTTACACTCTGTTGAAAGTCCTTGTTTCTTAATTTAAGGTGACTTCATTGCCCCATTGAAACTGTCCTATTTCTGCAGGTATTATTTAGAGACAATATAGATGCAGTCGGAAGGGGCAAAATTGGATAGCTTCAAAAAATGGGCATGAGGATCACTGTGTGATTAACTTGTGCCTGTTGAAATAATGCAGGCAGAATGGCACCTTTGTGCTGAATCTTTGCTGGGTGCAGCAGGTGCTATCTCTGCTGTTCATTAGCTTTACATCAGCAAAAGGGAACATATAATAACTTCTCCGCACCACTTAAAAGTTAGTCTTCACCTTTTAAAAGGGTTAAAGTCAGCAGTTGTGCAGGAAATGAGTCTTACCTTGGAAACAGTGTGGATTGTGGGAGGGAGCAAAATTACACTAATGCCCCCAAAAGAATGTAGGCTTACAAAAGAGAATGTGGACTTACAAAAGATAAGCTGTAATGCTGAAGCAGAATAATGGAACCAGATTCCCAAGGATTACTGTGATTGTCAGAGATGGTAGTTGTAAATGTTATGAGTTTAATAGATTATAACTTCATTCAGAACACTGAAAACCAAGGCGACAATTTGTCTCCATTTATGATCATTATGAGAAAATTCTGCCTGAAGATTCCAAAATAAATGCTATTCCAGCAGTATTCCTTTCAGCAGTGTCTTTGACATAAATATCAATAAATACACTCCTGTTTCAAGCATTGAAAATCATTCTTGATTGTAAACAGGATATGATTTTGTGAAGGTTGACCTTAAGTGTGTAAAACTTTAATTGTTAGAAGCATCAAAGCTTTGAATTTCTCCTCTTGTTACTCTCGTGATACAAATCATTGTTTCTGAATAAGCTGCATTTAACAGCAATTGCTGTGGAAATTCAGACTGGGAGAGGTTGAAGCTTGAATTTTAGAGTGATTCAATGCCATTCATTTGCATTCTTATTGTGACCTTTTCAAGACCTTTTTAATGCTAGGAACTTATCAAAAGAGTGATAATAGCAAATGGCAGCTTGAGTAACAAATGAAGCAGAAGGTTGATCCATTCTTTAATTCTTCGCGAGATTTCTCTCACAATTGTGAGATGGTTCAGAATTTAATTTGCCTCATTTAAATCACTTTTTATCTCAACCGCTTCTTCCTACTCTGTCAAAAGCTGAAAAGCTTTTAATATGTTAAAAGCCTTTCTGAGAGGTATCTTGCTTTTGTCCCATTCAGTTGAATGAAATCTCTATTGATAATATTTCTATTTGAATACCAAGAGTGGATAGGCACCGAAAAATGACAGAAGCCTTTCATTCAGAAAACGAAATATGCAGAAAATGATCTTTTAATATGTGATAAATTGCATTTCAAAAATGCAATGAAAAGACCTTCAGTCCTTCAAAGCTTATACATAATAACTACTTAGACTGGGTAAATTACTCAGTGGACCCCAAGTGAGAAAAATTGTGCTTTGATGTTTTAGATTGACATAAATTAGATGCTTAAGAGCATTGTTCCATCAAAGTATTTTTTTACCTTTATAATAAAGATTGTCTAAAAAGAACAACTATTACTGACATTTATCTAGAGGCGTTAACATAATGAAATGCCCCAAGACACTTCATAGGGGCATCAAATAAAACAAAATATGACAACAAGACACACGACACTAAGGTGACCAAAAGCTTGGACAAAGTGGGTAGATTTTAAGGAGTCTTCATGGAGAAAGGGATGTAACAAAGCAGAAAGGTGCAGGGAGAACTGGTCAGCATGGGAAAATAAGGAAGAAGATGCAAGTGAATCTGGGTTTGGATTTAATATCCTCCCAATTTGGAAACACATTACCCATCAATGTTAGAAGCACATTTTTGCAAAATGTTTTTCAAAATTTGTCATAATCGTTAGATATAAGGGACATAAACCAAGGTCATAAGAACTAGGAGCAGGAGTAGGCCATCTGGCCCCTCGAGCCTGCTCCACCATTCAATAAGATCATGGCTGATCTTTTGTGGACTCAGCTCCACTTTCCGGCCCGAACACCATAACCCTTAATCCCTTTATTCTTCAAAAAACTATCTATCTTTATCTTAAAAACATTTAATGAAGGAGCCTCTACTGCTTCACTGGGCAAGGAATTCCATAGATTCACAACCCTTTGGGTGAAGATGTTACTCCTAAACTCAGTCCTAAATCTACTTCCCCTTATTTTGAGGCACTGCCCCCTAGTTCTGCTTTCACCTGCCAGTGGAAGCAACCTGCCCGCATCTATCCCATCTATTCCCTTCATAATCTTATATGTTTCTATAAGATCCTCCCTCATCCTTCTAAATTCCAACGAGTACAGTCCCAGTCTACTCAACCTCTCCTCGTAATCCAACCCCTTCAGCTCTGGGATTAACCTAGTGAATCTCCTCTGATCCCTGAGGGACACCACTAGCTACTGATTGCCAACCAGAGAAACACCCATTAATTCCCACTCTTTGCTTTCTATTAATTAACCAATCCTCTATCCATGCTACTACTTTCCCCTTAATGCCATGCATCTTTATCTTATGCAACAACCTTTTGCGTGGCACCTTGTCAAAGGCTTTCTGGAAATCCAGATATACCACATCCATTGGCTCCCCGTTATCTACCGCAATGTTAATGTCGTCAAAAAATTCCACTAAATTAGTTAGGCACGACCTGCCCTTTATGAACCCATGCTGCATCTGCCCAATGGGACAATTTCCATCCAGATGCCTCGCTATTTCTTCCTTGATGATAGATTCCATCATCTTCCCTACTACCGAAGTTAAGCTCACTGGCCTATAATGACCCGCTTTCTGCCTACCTCCTTTTTTAAACAGTGGTGTCACGTTTGCTCATTTCCAATCTGCCGGGACCACCCCAGAGTCCAGTGAATTTTGGTAAATTATCACTAGTGCATTTGCAATTTCCCTAGCCATCTCTTTTAGCACTCTGGGATGCATTCCATCAGGTCCAGGAGACTTGTCTACCTTTAGCCCCATTAGCTTGCCCATCACTACCTCCTTGGTGATAACAATCCTCTCAAGGTCCTCACCTGTCATAGCCTCATTTCCATCAGTCACTGGCATGTTATTTGTGTCTTCCACTGTGAAGACTGACCCAAAAAACCTGTTCAGTTCCTCAGCCATTTCCTCATCTCCCATTATTAAATCTCCCTTCTCATCCTCTAAAGAACCAATATTTACCTTAGCCACTCTTTTTTGTTTTATGTATTTGTAGAAACTTTTACTATCTGTTTTTATATTCTGAGCAAGTTTACTCTCATAATCTATCTTACTCTTCTTTATAGCTTTTTTAGTAGTTTTCTGTTGCCCCCTAAAGATTTCCCAGTCCTCTAGTCTCCCACTGATCTTTGCTACTTTGTATGTTTTTTCCTTCAATTTGATACTCTCCCTTATTTCCTTAGATATCCACGGTCAATTTTCCCTCTTTTTACCGTCCTTCCCCTTTGTTGGTATAAACCTTTGCTGAGCACTGTGAAAAATCACTTGGAAGGTTCTCCACTGTTCCTCAACTGTTCCACTATAAAGTCTTTGCTCCCAGTCTACCTTAGCTAGTTCTTCTCTCATCCCATTGTAATATCCTTTGTTTAAGCACAAAACACTAGTGCTTGATTTGACCTTCTCATCCTCCATCTGTATTTTAAATTCCACCATATTGTGATCGCTCCTTCCGAGAGGATCCCTAACTATGAGATCCTGAATCAATCCTGCCTCATTACACAGGACCAGATCTAGGACCGCTTGTTCCCTCGTAGGTTCCATTATATACTGTTCTAGGAAACTATCGCGGATACATTCTATAAACTCCTCCTCAAGGCTGCCTTGCCCGACCTGGTTAAACCAATCAACATGTAGATTAAAATCCCCCATGATAACTGCTGTACCATTTCTACATGCATCTGTTATTTACTTTATTTATTGCCTGCCCCACCATAATGTTACTATTTGGTGGCCTATAGACTACTCCTATCAGTGACTTTTTCGCCTTACTATTCCTGATTTCCACCCAAATGGATTCAACCTTATCCTCCATAGCACCGATGTCATCCCTTACTGTTGCCCGGATGTCATCCTTAAATAACAGAGCTACACCACCTCCCTTACCATCCACTCTGTCCTTCCGAAAAGTTTGATATCCTCGGATATTTAACTCCCAGTCGTGACCATCCTTTAACCATGTTTCAGTCATGGCCACTAAATCAGAGTCATTCACGATGATTTGCGGCATCAACTCATTTACCTTATTCCGAATACTAAGAGCATTCAGGTAAAGTACACTTATGTTGGCTTTTTTACCTCTGTTCTGAATCTTAACACCTCGATCAGTAACCTCTCCTAAGTTATATTTCCTCTTAACCTTTCTCCTAATTTTCCTTGTCGTTGAACCCATATCTTCATGTAACAACCTGCCGCGTCGCTTACCATTAATGTTTTCACTTCCCGTTTTATTTCTTTTAGTATTCCTGGTCCTATTCACTGAGCTCCCCTCAGTCACTGTACCTTGTACTGTCGCCCTTTTTGATTTTTGACTATGGCTTCTCTGCCTTACACTTTCCCCCTTACTGCCTTTTATTTCTGTCCCTGTTTTACTACCTTCCAACTTCCTGCAGCGGTTCCCATCCCCCTGCCACATTAGTTTAAACTCTCCCCAACAGCTCTAGCAAACACCCCCCCAGGACATCGGTTCCAGTCCTGCCCAGGTGCAGACCATCCGGTTTGTACTGGTCCCACCTCTCCCAGAACTGGTTCCAATGTCCCAGGAATTTGAATCCCTCCCTCTTGTACCATCTCTCGAGCCACGTATTCATCCTCTCTATCCTGACATTTCTACTCTGACTAGCTCGTTGCACTGGTAGCAATCCTGAGATTACTACCTTTGAGGTCCAACTTTTTAGTTTAACTCCTAGCTCCCTAAATTCAGCTTGTAGGACCTCATCCCATTTTTTACCTATATCATTGGTGCCTATTTGCACCACGACAGCTGGCTGTTCACCCTCCCCCCACCCCCCAGAATGTCCTGCAGCCGCTCCGAGACATCCTTGACCCTTGCACCAGGGAGGCAACATACCATCCTGGTGTCTCGATTGCATCCGCAGAACCGCCTGTCTATTCCCCTTACAATTGAGTCCCCTATCACTATAGCCCTGCCATTCTTCTTCCTGCCGAGCTGCGCAGCAGAGCCAGCCACGGTGCCATGAACCTGGCTGCTGCTGCCTTCCCCTGGTGAGCCATCTCACTCAACAGTATCCAAAGCGGTATATCTGTTTTGCAGGGAGATGACCGCAGAGGACACCTGCACTGCCTTCCTACTCTTGCTCTGTCTTTTGGTCACCCATTTACTATCTCCCTCAGTACCTTTCACCTGCGGTGTGACCAACTCGCTAAACGTGCTGTCCACAACGTCCTCAGCATCGCGGATGCTCCAAAGTGAGTCCATCCGCAGCTCCAGAGCCGTCAAGCGGTCTAACAGGAGCTGCAACTGGACACACTTCTTGCACGTGAAGGTGCCAGGGACAGTGGACGTGTCCCTGAGCTCCCACATCGCACACGAGGAGCATGACACGGGTCTGAGATCTCCTGCCATGTCTTAAACCTTCGGTTAACTTCAACAACTACAATTTCAACAAAAAAAAAACAAAGAAAAAATAAATAAATATACCAATGAAAAGAAACTGAAAAACAGAAACACTACTTACCAGTCACTTACCAGGGATAAAAAGCACTTCCTCCCCACCCAGCTTCGAATTCCCACCTAGTTTCAAATTCCCATGGAGTTATATACAGATTAAAGTGATGTTGCCTTTTTTAATAAAGCATCCAACAGTAGGTGTAAGTATGTGTGCGTCATAGCACTATGAAGGGTCGATAAGAATGCTGAGACCATGATGTTGCCAAAACAGGGTATTGATTTTTAAATGTTGTGAAAACCGAATCATTATTCCATGTAGCAGTTTTATTTTCTTCGGTGAGAGCACAAGCTTCTTTGTATGTCTAGTGCTTCATGCCCATACCTTCTGATCATGATTCAGTTATGATCTGCTTATTATTGGAAGCAAGCAGGTATTTGTTGAGGGCCAGACAAATAATGAGTACCGAGTAGTCTTGGCCACCTGGTGCAATATTTTTGTGCTAATGTATTATGTTGGAAAAAAAACAATAATCTGACAAGCTTGATACCACTGTTGTCAGCATACATGTTCGCAGAAAGTCTTCATTTGGTTGCTTGCCAGCAGATAAAATATGTCAAAGCTTGTTTTTGCAAAGAGATAACAACACCTGTGGCCCTAAATTTCTGCCAAGCTCCAAAGTGTTATGTCAGAACGTAGTTTTCTGAATAAAAGGATAGCCAAATCTGTGGTTGCCACACTATCCCTATAAGCACACAGGCGAGTGCAAAATTGGGGCTAAATTAGTAGTTTGGTGTGACAGTTGTTGCTAACTTTTTGTTGGTTCAATTGGCTCTGTTTTATAACCTTTGCTCTGGAGTCACCAGGTATCTTTATGATACCGCCATGAGGTTTAAGTTCAAGTAATGATCAATAACTCAGTACACCGATTGGTAAGATTCAATTAAAGCACATTTATTATACACAGTAATCGCTACTCATACTGTCAAGGGTTGGTTGCGTTGCTGAGTGACCCGGTCAAGAAGAACGATTTGAACTTGGGGGCTTAACTTTATAGTCCCCAGGGGCTACCTGCCTTTCGGGGCGGACCCTGTACCTGGTTCCAAGTGATTGGACTTCATTTCAATCGCTTGGTTCGATTTCTCCAATACTGGAGCGGTTCCCTGATCGATGGGCGGTCTTGAGGTGTCCATTAACCTCTTTTGTGTTGGCTCCTGCTGGCCCCGGGGAGTCTGGCTTGTCTTTGTTTATCCCAAATGTTTCGATTGTTCCCGGGGACCGCTCATTAGTATGTAGATGGCTGCTACATTATGATGCAGATGGCTGCTTGTATCGATGTTGTCTGGGCTTTTGCAGAGTTTAATACACAGTAACTTGTACCTGCTAGTTTCTGCCTGTGTTGGCTGAATTTCCCTTCAGCCTTTGCTGTTTTCCATTTTAAATCGGGACTTGGCCAACCCAGGTGGCTACACTCCTTCCTTGTGATCCTAACGCGAAGCGTGAAGGATCACATAACTGCGTTGTTTTTCATTCCCTGACCAGGTGAGCAATCTTCTATGGCCTCGACACTGACCTTGACTATGCCAAAAAATTTTAACTGACAATTCTCAGGGGCACTATGTCAAACATGGACATGCATTACAAAACAAGAAAATCGGAACCTCTAACTATCCTTAATAAACTACACTCGCTCAAACATTTCATCACACTAACTTCCTAAACCATACAAACAAAATCATAGCAGTATTATACACATTTTCTGGCTTGGCAGTCAAGCTCAGGATTGTACAATTGCTCATGAACATTTCTTTATTTACAACAAATCGCAAACGAATGCTCTTTATTATAGATCACGGGGGTCGGGGGTCTGGTCATATCTGAAAATAGGGGCTCTTATCCTATATACCGGGGTGCGAGCGCGGGAGGCTCTCCTCCATTTTCTCAGACGAATAGTCTGCACGATGCAGCAGAGTATCGCCAATACCAATAGGGATTCTATCAAGTAGGACAGGGAGTGCCAGGTTATAAACCTGTCACACCAAGATGGAGTGGTGTCGCTTGTGACTGGGCTCTGGGCACTGTGGGGAAGTGAATCATTAACGGCTGTGGGGTTGAGGTCAGGGGGTTCGCGTTCGCGCACAACCAAATGTCCATTAGGGTTATGAGCCACGCGGAGGATGTCCTCATTGTTCTTCTTCTTCTCTTCTCTTCTCTGGTCCTGGAACTTCTGGAGTTCTGTGGGATCAAGCATAGTGTCTGTTACTATCTTGGTTTAATATCTCGTACGATAGCCTGTCTGTCCTTTAGTGCCAATTACTCCCTTTATAATTGGACACTATGTGTGACTCCCTCATTTTCTTTTTCAAAAACCAAATTTCAGGACAAGACACACTTACAAATACTGAACCAGTGCGAGCCGTCTCGCAGACTGTGCGATTTACCATCCAAATGTTTGAGGATGTAAATAGCATAAAGTTGGCAACCTAAGGGTCACCTAAAAACAAAACAAACCTTTTTGAACAAAACTTGCCGAAATGAGGTGCGTATGGGCCGCGACGGGTAAGATTTGAATGGAGTCCCCGGGTAGGATGGCGACCAATGCCGTGTGTGCCCTACCGGAGTGTAGCTGACCAGAGGGGGGTTCCCAGGTAGGGCGGGACCCAATGCCGTTGCTCCACTGCCTGAGCAACCGACAAGAACGGGCAAGAAATGTAGTCATCGTGGGGGGCTGCCGGATTGGTTCTTCCTTCGAACCAGAAGAGCAGTTACGAACAGGGGTCGGTGTTTCCGTCGACAGACGAGTTCCTCTGAACTGGTGTCTGGGACATTAACAAGTCTCTGTGGACAAACTAGTTCCGCTGAACTAGCATCTGGCCAAACTAGTTTCTCTGACTGCCAGTGGGCGTCAGAGGGGTGGTGGCGTGGGGCCGTGGAAAAAAAAAAAATTCCGGTCTAACGTACAACATTTAACAGTACAAGTACAAACAACATCAAACATGCTGCAGGCTCCATCTGAAAGGACACCGTTTTCTCCCAAGCGGTTCCTTTTAAAACATCATCTGGGCACCTGAGTTATCGGTGGCGAACAGGGTCGCAAAGGGGTTCTCGTTTTGGGAGTCAGACTCAAAGTCGTCATTTTCTCCCAGATGCCAAACTCTCGAGTGTATCAGGGCTGATAGGGCTGCATGGTGTGATTTTGGATCGCTCTCGTCATTCCGGACGAGTCTGTACGAATTATCTCGGTGCCAAAAGGTGGTGTCTAGTTCTGTGGGGACGGAATCGGGGTCGTCATTGTAGGTCGGTGGTCGGTGGTGGGGTCTGTTTAGGAAAGTGATCGTGAAGGGATCACTCGAATCGTGGTCAGATTTGCTGGGTGTGCATCCTGTTGCATGGGGATAGTAGGGAGGTGTGCTGTGGCTATTGTCTGAGTCACAGTCGCTGTCGCTGCTGCTGCTGTCTGTGGGCGTTCCGGGGCGGAGTGTATATTTCAGGGGTGGAGTCAGGGTTGAGTCCGTGGCTGGGCTGGACGTGTTGGGGGAGGGTAGGGTTACGTTGGCTGTGGGCGGGAGCATGACGTGGTGTGCGTGGTTAGACTGTGTTCCATATGCCTTCATCTGGTTGATATGGAACCACGCAGTCTTTCCATTGGGGTACTTTATTTTGTAGACGGAAGGGCTAACTTTGTCCGCAATGGAGTACGGACCCGAATACTGAGGTGACAGGAATGTGCTGGGGTTGTATACGGAGAGCATGACTTGCTGTCCTACACTGAACTCAGTCGCATGCACTGTCTTATCGAAACATTCTCCACTAATTGTTTGATTGTATTCTCGTGTGTGAGGGCCGTCACTTCGGGGCTGGTCAAATCTAATCCTGATAAAAATTCTGTGCCTTTCATGGGGCGTCCGGTCATGGGAGTGTGTGGGGTGTAACCTTTGGATGTGGAAACCGCATTTCGCAGAAACATCAGCGCAAAAGGGAGGACCGAATCCCAAGTGGTGTTGTTTAGCTGGACCATTTTTCTGAGGGTTGATTTTAGGGTCCGATTCATGCGCTCCATGATACCACTCGACTGGGGGTGGTATGCAATGTGGAATTTTTGGGCAATGCCAAATATCGTGAGGATGTTCTTCATGACACGTCCCGTAAAATGGGAGCCTTGGTCGGATTCAATGCTGCGGGGAGTCCCCATCTCGTAAAGATGTGGTGGGTTAAAATCTTGGCTGTGGTCTTTGCCGTGTTCGTTCTGGATGGGTATGCTTCCACCCATTTTGTAAACGTGTCTATCACCACGAGTACATATTTATAACCATTCCTGCAAGGGGACAATGGTCCTATATAATCAATCTGGAGGTTAGTCCAGGGGCCATTAATTGGTCGGGTGTGACTGAGCTGAGCCTTTTTTGCGTACCTGGTCGGGTTGTTCTGGGCACAAATAAGGCAATTCTCAATGTAGTGATTTACATCATCCTTTAAACTCGGCCACCAACAGAGCTGCCTGAGGTGGGCTGTAGTGGGATTGATTCCCTGATGTCCATGACCGTCATGGAATAAACAAACCAGTTGATTCCTGTCCTGTTCAGGAACCACATAAAGGGTGTATTTTAACACCACACCGTCATGTGTGGTCAGAGCATTTTTAAACCTCTCATAGGGAGCTGGATAGTTGCCTTTCAAAATCTCCCTGAGATTGCTGTCCTGCTTCTGGACCTGAACGAAATCCTCGATATTAGTCTGCGAGACCTGAACTGCATTCACTGGTGCGTTTTCGGGGGGGTGTCCAAAAATATCCATGCCTGGAACCAGTGCCAGTGCGTCGGCCTTTACATTTCCAGGTGGGGAGGAACGATGGTGACTATGAACTTTGACTATTCCAAAAGTCCTGTTCTGTGCTCTCTCTAAAATGTGACGGAGCAATGGGGCTGAAGGGAGGGGTTTTCCGTCTGCGGAAACAAATCCTCTTGCTTTCCACAGGGGTATGAATTCCTTAAGGCTGTTGCAGACATAGAGGCTGTCCGAATATATGTCTGCTGGGCTGGGGAAGGAATCTGGGTGCTCCACTATGTATGCGATGGCCGCAAGTTCTGCTGCCTGCGCGCCTCAGTGTCCTGAAAGTTTTCTTGCTGTTTCTTCTAGGGCGCGTCCCTGCGCATATGCGACGTAAATACCGCATCCTGTTATGCGCTTCCCTTCTAATTTTGTGGAAGATCCATCCACATATATCCTTATGGGTTTGCACGTGTCTGTGTGCTTGGGGCTCTGGGTTGAACTACCTATCTTTCTGGGGGTGTTTTAGCAATAAAGGGGCCTGTGTTGTGGTGTGGAGATATAATTTCACATTCATGGGGGGTTCCGGGGTACTGTAGGTTGTCGGCTAAAAAGTGTGGGTCTTTGTCCTTTTAACCGTCCCTGCAAAAGAAGGGTCGATCTAGCTGCTCTAATCTGACTAACTGTCCCGTCCTTGAGTCGTCCGTCCAGTAAAAGTTGGGTGGGGGGGGGTATTCTGTGAGGATTGTGATGGGGTTCAGTCCGGTTATGTACGAAAAATACTGGACTACCCAAAAAACTGCGAGCAGGTGCCTTTCACAGGCTGAAAATCCCTGCTCCACAGCATCTAAAACTCTGGAGGCGTAAGTCATGGGCCTTAACTGTTCGTGCCGATCCTGAAGGAGCACGGCCGAAAGGGTGCGGTCTGTGCTTGCTACCTCTATCGCATAGGGGGAAAGCGGGTCTGGAACTTGTAGTGTGGGGCTGCTCTGAGTGCTCTTTTCAACGCATCCACAGCATCCGTATGCTGCGGAAGCCATTCCCAGGGGGCTTCTTTCTTTAGGATGTCTGAGGGGGTGCTGCCTTGCTGGCGAAACCATCAAAGTGGTTTTGGCAGTAGCCAAACAGTCCTAAAAACTACCAGAGGGCTTCTGGGGAAGGGGCAATTTAGCAATCGAGTCATTCCTTTTATGCTCGATCTCACGTTTACCATGTGTGATAATTGTACCCAAATATATCACCTTATTTTCCAGAATCTGGGCCTTTTTGGGGTTAACTTTACATCCAATTGCTTGTAGGAGTTCCAGGAGTTCGGACAGAAGCTCAATGTGCTCTTCCTTGGTGTCTGTCTGCAGTAATAGGGCGTCTACGTACTGGACCAGACATTCGGGGCGAGAAAATTTGGCTAAATCATTTGCCAGCTGTAGGTGGAAAATGGAGGGGGAGTTGTGGAATCCTTGTGGAAGGCATGTCCACGTGTACTGTTGATTTTTAAAGGTGAAGGCAAATTTGTACTGGCACGCCTTTGCCAATGGAATGAATGAAATGAAAATGAAATGAAAATCGCTTATTGTCACAAGTTGGCTTCAATGAAGTTACTGTGAAAAGCCCCTAGTCGCCACATTCCGGTGCCTGTACGGGGAGCCTGTTATGGGAATGGGCCAGAATCCATTACTGATATCCAAAACCGTAAAGTATCGGGAATTGAGTCCCTGCTTGAGCATGGTCTCGGGACTTGTGGCTACTGTGGGGGCTGCTGCGGGGGTGATTTTGTTGAGTTCCCGGTAATCGATGGTCAGTCGCCATGATCCATCGGGCTTTCTCACTGGCCAAATCGGGGCATTATTAGTGGAAGCTACTGATCTAAGTACACCCTGCTCTAATAAGCTGTCGATTACTTTTGCGATTTCTCCCTCTGCCTCTTGGGGAAATCCATAATGTCTTTAGGGTCTAGGGTCAGGTCCTGTGATTTGGACTGAACCAGTCATCCGGCACAGTCGTGTTTGTGGGTCTCGAATGCTGTCCTGTTCTTTTGTAACACTGCCCTAACCTGCTTGTCCGTGCTAATTGTAGTCGGGTTGAACCAAAATTCGCCTACTGCGCTAATTCTGTTGGCGTATTCACCTATTGTGAGCGTTGATTTTGCCATTTTCCAGACATATTGGTTGACTGGAGGGAGGTGGTGAGAGTTCATGAAGTCTGTGCCCAAAATGTGTTCTGCTGTGTGGGGCAGGTCGACGAAAACTATGATGTGCTTGGTGGTGATGTTGCCGATTTGAATGGATACAGGGGCTGTGATGTGTCCCTGCTGTGAGTGGCCTGTAAAGCCGCTGAGGGTGATAGTGGCTGTAGTGGGCCACGTGTCCTTTTGGAACATGGTGGAGAAATTTATTATGGAGCGGGACCCTCCTGTGTCCCAGAGAAACTCAATGGGCTGTCCCCGTATTTTTGCTGCGACTGCCGGTCGTCCGGACCTATCCCAAAGGGTGTCGCAGACCCAACCGGGGGAGCTCGAACACCGTCAGTCCATTCTGTTCAGGTCCATCTGATCTGAACGGGTGATCACACTATGTATGGGCTCTGTCTTATTCTTACTTAGAGTGCCCGTCTGCTGGGCTCTCTGTGGCTTTCGTGGGGCATTGCACTCTCTTGCAAAATGTCCCAAATGTCCACAGTTGTAACACTCCTGTGACTTTTGTGGGGCGCTGTTCTTGCCTTCATTTCACCATGTGGGGTTCTGGTGTGTTTTAACTGCGTGTATGTCTGCTTCTGCCTTTTTTCTTCGGGATTTTTAACTGTGGGTTTGTTTTGTACAGACTGCTCCCAGGCGCGGGACAATCTTTTTACGACCCATTTCTCATTATGAGCCTCCTCTGAGGGATCATAATTCACACAAGCTTTTTGTCCTGTTTCTGTGGCATGGGAGATAAGGGTGCAGGTCCATTTGGCCAGGTTGTCTGAGGACAAATGGGCGCGGTCTAAGTCTCCAAAAACTGCTGCAAAGTGGATCCACGGGCGTCCAGCAAACGTTGTTGGAGGCTCGGTTTTCTTTTGCCTGCATTTTTGAGGCCATCTACGGGGTCATCCCGGTTATACCCGATCGCCTCTCGGACCGTGGTATGCATTTCTGCAAGGGTGCCTCCTCCTACATTCTGTGGGTCAGGAAGGGCTGCTACGACCGAAGGGTCTAGATTCAAAACTGTGAGCTTTACATGCTCTCGCTCATCCAGGCCGTACATGGTCGCCTGCTGCTTTACTCTGGCAAAGAAGTGGTGGGGGTCTGAGGTGGGGAGGAACGGTGTGATTTTCTCGCACGCATCCCATAATTGGGTCACTGTTAAGGGGGTGGTGTACAGAAATTCTGTGTTATCCGATGTGGCTGTGCGGTGGGTGGTTACTGGATTCATTGGAGCCTGAACTATCTGCTTGGTGGGGGGATTGGGGCGCTTTCCTCTTTTGGGGCTTTCCCTGCACACATGTTCCCTGAACATATCTCTGCGCTATCTCATTTAACTCTTCCCAATCAGGGCCGTCTTCCTCATCTAATTTTTCTCCTAAGGTTTCCTGGAATCCTTTTTGAACTAAAAGCAGAGATTGCAGCTCTGCAATCTGCTTCTGGCACTTTGCCTGGTCTAGTGAACTTTGTCTTTGCTCCATGGGGGCAGCATGGAGTGCTCTTAACGCTGCCTTCAGGTCACTACACTGCCTCTGCAATGCTTCTACCTGCTTCTCGGTTTCTTCACGTACCAGGACTGCACGTTGCGTGTCCTCATAGGCCTTTTCTTACTGGGACTGGAAGCTGCTTAATTGCGTCAGACAAGACTGGTGTGCCCACTTGGCATCATCCACCTCTCCGTCTTTCGCTGCCAACTTCCTCCTTAACTCTACGTTCTCTCTTTCTACCTCACTTACATCGACCTTGCTCATTCGATGTCTGCCTTCTATCTCTTTCTGGAGCGTCCTAACGACCTCCTCTGTGCCTCGCATTTGTGCCAAGCTGGACACGATTGCCATCGGCTTGCGAGCTTTCCCTAAGCTCTTCTTGTGAATCTCGCTCAGGTTCTCCCACCAAGTGTGTCCTATACTCCCGGGACCTGTTTCCTCATTGCTACAGAATTCACTCCAAAGGGGCCATCCTTTCCCTTTGAGGTACTTCCTGATTTCTTCTTCCCATTCGGGACATTGGCCTACTCTACTGCTGCTGGTCGCTGCAACCGCAAATTCTTCTGAATTCATGAGGCGTTGCATTGCCTGCATTGCCATCTTTCTTATCTGAATGCTTCTTTTAAATTTGGAAAAGAGGGACTAAGGCAGTGCTGTAATTACGGGTACGGCTTTCGCTAATTTCCGAAATACAAACTCCCAACAGTTTTGTCGCAACAAAAAGATCTATCAGTATTACCTTATAGCCCTGTTAGTTACGCATGCATTTAACACACTTCCGAATTATGAGGATTGATCAAAACTCATAGAATTTACAATGCAGAAGGAGGCCATTCGGCCCATCAAGTCTGCACCGGCTCTTGGAAAGAGCACCCGACCCAAGGTCAACACCTCCACCCTATCCCCATAGCCCAGTAACCCCACCCAACACGAAGGGCAATTTTGGACACTAAGGGCAATTTATCATGGCCAATCCACCTAACCTGCACATCTTTGGACTGTGGGAGGAAACCGGAGCACCCGGAGGAAACCCACGCACACACGGGGAGGATGTGCAGACTCCGCACAGACAGTGACCCGGTGGTTCAAGTAATGATCAAAAACTGCTTGAACACTTGTGGTTTCCCTATTCCCAATTGGATCTCTAATTCAAATTTTTGGGTTATCCCGGAGTGGCTAAGCCACTTCTAGTTCAGGTCACGTCAGATGTCGCCAGTAATATGTTGCTAACTTTTGGTTGGTTCAATTTGCTCTGTTTTATAACCTTTGCTTTCGAGTCGCCAGGTATCTTTATGATACCGGCATGTGGTTCAAGTAATGATCAATAACTCAATACACCGATGAGTAAGATTCAAATCAAAGCACATTTAGTATACACAGTAATCGCTACTCATGCACAAATTCTACTTCTAAGCTACTTCTACAACTAACAGGCCTATACTTAGCTTCAGACTGGCCCACCAGGTCAGGGAAACAAATGGCCTTTCATTCGGGTTCTGAGTCTGCGGGATCCGAAGTTGGCATGGATTGGTAGCTAGGAGTGCCTATCTCGTAGCGAGCATTGACTTAAGACTTACTGGATATCGGCGGCAGCTGCACCGGTCACTATCAAGGGTTAGTTCGCGTTGCTGAGTGACCCGGTCAAGAAGAACGATTTGAACTTGGGGGCTTAACTTTATAGTCCCCAGAGGCTTCCCGCCTTTCGGGGCGGACCCTGTACCTGGTTCTAGGTGATTGGACTTCGTTCCAATCGCTTGGTTCGATTTCTCCAATACTGGAGCGGTTCCTTGATCGATGGGCGGTCTTGAGGTGTCCGTTAACCTCGTTTGTGTTGGCTCCTGCTGGCGCCGGGGAGTCTGGCTTGGCTTTCTTTATTCCAAATGTTTTGATTCTTCCCGTGGATCGCTCATTAGTATGTAGATGGATGCTACATTATTATGCAGATGGCTGCTTGTATCAATGCTGTCTGGGCTTTTGCAGAGTTTAATACACAGTAACTTGCACCTGCTAGTTTCTGCCTGTGTTGGCTGAGTTTCCCTTCAGCCTCTGCTGTTCTCCATTTTAAATCGGGACTTGGCCAACCCAGGTGGCTACACTGCGGTGAAAGTAATTTGTTGTTGTAGTCAATGCTGGAACGTTTTAGCAATCACTGAGCAACGATAATGAAACAGTAGATGGTTGAATTTATAAATGCTAGATTGTTGAACAAGTGGTAAAATGAAGATAACGCAACACATACTAAACTCAGATTTATCCCAAGTGCCTAAATTTGTATGATTCAGGTTTGTACATGGAACCAAGCTCAGTAGTGATGATATCATTTTACTGCAAGGTATGATGTTTAATGTTAGTGTTTCTTTGTTGTACAGTTTGTCATTTGCAGAAGTAATAAATAAGGTTTGTGTATGTTAAGAAGGGTTGCAATATAATTCAATTTGTTTTTCCAAAATTGATGCAGTAATAATGTGTCGCTATAGAGTTCAGCTTTATGATGTGACATTCTCACAAATGATAGACGTGGGAGTAAGTTTGAAGCCTCTGATAGAGATAAATGAGGACGATTAGCCATGCTGCTGTAACAAAAATAGTTGTTAAAAAAATTAACAGTCTCTCACTTCATGGAGCTTCACGGAGCTGATCATCCAAAGATTCCAAAAATCAACAGATGTTAACAGTACAACTTTTCATGCACCATTTGAAGTGTTGACAATATGCCAATTTTTACCAGTGATTGAGAAGCATTACAGTTGTATCATCCATGTTTTAATGATTTCTTTATATCGTAATAAATGTAGTATTTTAAAATGACAAAAGTAAACTTTGAAATTAAAGTAGTTTGATATTGTAATATAGACACTTGGATTTCTAATTAGCATTTCTGTGGCACTTCAAATCATTTGTAAGAAACACATAACAAGCTTTTCAGGTCTGCAAAGAAGTACAGATATATATTTGACAACAGAGATTTCGCCTTCAAACTGTTGAGAAAATAAACTGCCCCAAGCTTCTTAACTGTTCTGTCAATATTCTTACAAATTATGACTGTAAACTTTAGTTTAAGTAGGTTACAGAGTTATTTCTATTATGGGGGGCTAAGGCATCCCAGTGGCATCAGAACTTACATACATGTGTTCTGGAGCATTGTGCCACAAAATATATTCAAATTTGCATTGTATGAAGCTTTTGGTGGTGCATAAAAGTGGCAAATTGCATCAAACAACATGCAAATTGAAACACACGTAAATGACATAGTTGGATTTTCCTGATTTCCTTGACCTCACCAGTATTAGTCATGCCTTCAAATGTCTGGGTCCAATACCTCTCTACGTCTCTCTTCCTTTCAGACAATTGTTAAGACCTATCCTGTTGACTATTATCCTTTTGGAAAAGAAAGCTTCTGTTTACCCAGTATAGCCCACCTGTGACTCCAGACCGACAGCAATGTGGTAGACTCTTAACTGAATTCTGAAGTAGCCTAGCAAGCCACCTAGTTGTCTTCTTGATCCACCTCCTTATCCCTCAGCCTGCCATTGTGAGCCTTCAGCTTACCCAACTTGTACAGCATTCCTTCCACATTTCCCCCATGTCTTTGACAGGCCACAACCCCCATCCAATACCGCCCACTCCACAGATCTTTGGACTTTTGTTGCAATGTCTACATGAGTCCCGCAGCACAGTGCTGTCCAAATAGACACCGGTGTGTGGCAACAGGGAGAACAAAACTTCTGAACCCCAGGTGCAATACTGATCTGAGACAGTGACACAGGAGGGACCATGGGTTCAGCAGCATGGTGCTGTCCATGAAAACCAATTTGGCATGCAGTTGGAGGCAGGAACCGGCCTACTCCAGCAAAGTGGTGAACAGTGCAGAACGATGGCAGAAAGGCTTTGTTGCATTCACCTCGAAGATTGACAAACTGAGGAACACCTTTTGCATGCTTTTCTTTAGCAATCAGGTTAGCTGCCAACTTGATTTCCCGCTGGCAGGACGCAAGATTGGAAGAGCAGTTGGGACACTGCCAAGCAGCTGTTTTAATGAGCATTCATAAGATGCAAATGATTGCAAATGACATTCTCATCACCTGCCAGTAGGGTGAATGACCCACCATTAGGAAAATCCCAATTTTTCGACCTTTTGCCAATTCCACCCTTCGCCTCCGACATCTCCACGAACAACTTCTTTTGTCCATGCTGCGTTTTCACTGCAGGGATTGGCTGGCAGCTATTTAAGGTGGGTCCTCCTCTCGGTGAGTGACGAGAGTACTTCCTGAAACCAATTGGTGCTCATTGGAGTATAAATTGGCTGCAGAGCAGTCAGAGCCTGCCAACTCCTCAGATGTCGGGAAACAAGACCCCGACATCAGAAAAATTCAGCCCCATTTTTTCAACATCATGAAATTACTATCCTTGCGTTTGGCCCAGATCAGATATTGCACAGCACTACAGTAACATTTTTTGGAAATTTTCCCAGACAATTGTCATAATGCTAATCTAGGCTCTGCAGTCTTAAGTCGTTCACAGCTAGGAGAAGAAGCACATTCTCGCAACATCCAAAGGTCACAGATGCTGTTCACATTAGTTCATTCAACAGTCATGCTTCACCATATGTGGCTTGTTTTAACTGTGATCTTAAGTAAGATGCAAATAAATATGTTATGAATGTCTTAAATAGCCACATGGTCAAACCTTGGATGATTATCCTCCCCTGTGCCAGTTTATGATGTCATTATTGCAGTTTGACAGATCGACTGAAATTCAATTATTGGTTACCATGTTATGTAAAATATATAATGGAAATGAGGGCCAGCAAGCTGTCTTCAAACTACATTATGAGCTCTCACTGCATACAATGAAAATACAATTTCAAAGCCTTAAGCAAATGTTCATTAAATCATGAACAAGGGCATAAAATTGTCATCTCTATTGTCTCTGACACAAAAATCAGATATGCAGAGAACAGTGAACATACATTACATGTAACAACGATTAAAGTATTAAAATATGATCTATTTGAGAGATCTGCATTCAAAACATGTATGAATAAAGAAAGAACTTAGAGCAGGCAATGCTGTAAACACCTGAAAGTCTAGCAGCATCTGTCAGGAGAGAAAGTTAATGTTTCAAGTCCATTTGATTCCATCAGAACTAATGAGAGGAAAAATATGTTGCATATTATCCTGTAGCTGAGAGAGATTGCAACAGGATGTAGCAAACTAAAATGTATTTAATAAAGTGTTTGTCTTGAAATGTACATTCCAGGGGGAGACCCCCAACCAGGATGATTCAATTACAAACTATCTGGAAGCTTCAGATCATTTGTGTTGATGTTGCCCAGGTCACCTGACCCTTGTCAGCCACCTTAGCAGTTCAGTGTCCATTTTAAATAAAATATAGTTCCAGGTACTTCGATAAGAACACAACCCATATTTGAAATTATGAATATTCCATTCCTTTAGAGGACACAATGGTGTGAAGAGGCAGTTATGGCATTGATTTAGGACTCATCTGAAAAAGACTGCACCACTGACAGCCCAACTCTTCCTCAATACTCCACTGAATTGTTACTGAAGATTGTGTGCACCTGTACAAGAGCATGGATAACTGGTGACATTTTCGAAGGCCATCTGTCTGCACATTATTGATGTTATTTGACATGGACACTTGATTGATGAAACATTTTTGATCAAATGAAGGGATATATGGGTACAGTTCCATCAAACACGAGACTCAAGCTATTTCAGGCTACTCCGTTGTGTTGTGGTATCAAAAGGATAGATTAGTATCTGAGGTTTGGCTGAGAAAAGCTGTATTAATCTGAGATAAAATCTTGACACTCATACCTAACTTCATTTAAGATGTCACAGGACAGAGATTGATATTGAGGTTTATGGCCTACTAATCTGACTGGTAAATGTATTGTACTATTCGGTACAGAGCTATGAATTTTTTTTCATGTGGAGGAGATCAGCCCCAGGAAGATTGACAGTTTTTCGAATTTGTATGGTTTTTTTAACAAACATTTTATTGAGGCATTTATGGTTTTATAACAACAAAAGATACAAATACAAATGTAAACATAATTCAGTACATAACCTCCCCCAACAACCATACCCCTCCAACATAGCTTATACACACAATTCCCAAGTCCCTCCATCTCCTCTCGCTGATCCCGTCTAAACTGAACTAAACTAAACTCAACTAATTCCGCCCCCCACCCCGCCTTATTGTATTTGCTAACAGTTTAGTTTTCCCCGAAGAAGTCGATAAATGGCTGCCACCTCCAGACGAACCCGAACATTGATCCTCTCAGGGCGAACTTAATTTTCTCAAGCCTGAGAAACCAGCCATGTCGTTAACCCATGCCCCTGATTTATGGGATTCTGAGTCCCTCCACGATAATAAGATCCGTCTCCGGGCGACCAAGGAGGTAAAGGCCAAAACGTCAGCCTCTCTCGCTCTCTGGACTCCCGGGTCTTCTGACGCCTCGCCACCACCCTCGTTTTTAGCACCGTGGACATGACAACGGCAAATACTTGCCAGAATCTTCTAAGCTTCGGATATGCCCAAAACATGTGGATATGATTTGCGGGCCCTCCTGCATACTTCACACACCTGTCCTCTATCCAAAAAAAACTGCTCATTCGGGCCACCGTCATGTGTGCCTGGTGAACCCACCTTGAATTGTATCAGGCTGAGCTTGGCACGTGATGAGGACGTGTTGACTGCTCAGAGCATCTTCCCACAGACATGCCTCGAGGTCCTTACACAGGTCATCTTTCCACTTGCGCTATACCTCTCCTATCTGGGTTCCCTCCCACTCCAGAAGTTCTTTATAAATTTCCGAGACCTTCCCCTTCCCCACCCCCATTTCCCATTTTAGAAACTACCTTATCCTTTATCCCCTGTGGTGGTTGACGCAGAAATATTAAAACCCATTCCCAACCGGCAATTCGAACTGCTCCTCCAAATCCTCCAAACAATGAAAGCTCCCATCAATAAACCGATCGCCCAGCCTCTCAATACCTGCTCTCTGTCAACTCCGAAACCCTCCATCCAACCTCCCCGGGACAAACCGGTGATTGGAGCCCACACCAACGCTCCCTCCACTCCCATATGCTTCCGCCACTGTCCCCAAACTCTCAGAGCCGTTGCCACCACCGGACTTGTAGAGTACCGCCGGTGAGAATGGCAGAAGTGCCGTTTCCAAAGCCCCTAAACTTGTACCCCTACATGATGCCGTCTCTACCCGCTCCCGTACCATCCCCTCCCCCACTACCCACTTCCTGATCATGGCTATATTTGCCGCCCAGTAGTCATTCCTAAAGTTCGGCAGGGCCTACCCTCCCCCTCCTCGGCTCCACTCCAACAGCACTTTCCTTACTCGCGTTGTTTTACCTGCCCACACAAACCTAGAGATCACCACATTAACCCGCTTAAAAAAGGCCTTTGATATAAAAATAGGGAGACACTGGAAAACAAACAGAAATCTCGGGAGCACCGTCATCTTTACGGTCTGTATCCTCCCCGCCAGTGACAGTGGGAACATGCCCCACTTCCAAAAGTCTTCCTTCCCTTGCTCAACTAACCTGGCCAGATTTAATTTATGCAACTGCTTCCATCCCTGTGCCAGCTGAAATCCCAAGTATCGAAAACTCCTTCCCACCACTTTAAACGGCAACACCCCCAGCCTCCTCTCCTGCCCCCTCGCCTGGATCACAAAAACCTCCCTTTTTCTCTCCCATCTCCCCTAACGGGTCAAAAATATACAGGAGTCGGTCATCAGCATATAACGAGACCCTGTGCTCCAACCCCACCCCCCTTCTAGTCCTTTGACGCTCTTAGCGCCATTGCCAAAGGCTCTGTAGCC
The DNA here is from genome assembly GCF_047496885.1 of Scyliorhinus torazame. Classification (NCBI taxonomy): domain Eukaryota; kingdom Metazoa; phylum Chordata; class Chondrichthyes; order Carcharhiniformes; family Scyliorhinidae; genus Scyliorhinus; species Scyliorhinus torazame. Next base: position 90,433,911 of record NC_092714.1, on the reverse strand, counting down.
AAAGCAAACAACAGTAGGGAGAGTGGACATCCCTGCCTTGACCCCCGGTTCAGTCTGAAATATTCTAAGCTCACCTGGTTCGTCCGCACATTCGCCACCGGCACCTGGTACAGCAACCGGACCCAGTCTACAAAACCCTGCCCAAACCCAAAGCGCCCCAGGACCTCTCACAAATACTCCCACTCCATCTGGTTGAAGACCTTCTCTGCGTCTATTGCGACCACCACCTCTACCTCCCTCCCCTCGGAGGGCATCATTATGACATTCAAGAGCCTGACATTGGCTGTTCACTGCCTACCTTTGACAACTCTCGTCTGGTCCTCCCCTATCACCCCCGGAACACAATCCCCTATTCTCGAGGCCAAAACCTTGGCCAGCAATCTGACGTCAACATTTAGTCGGGGGATTGGTCTGTATGACCCGCAATGTTCTGGGTCTCCTGCTTCAGGATTAATGAGATCGAAGCCTATGACATTGTTGGGGGAAGAACACCCCACTCCCTAGCCTCAGTAAATATCCTCACCAGCAGCGGACCTATCACCCCAGAACACTTCTTGTAAAGTTCCACTGGGTATCCGTCCAGTCCTGGGTCCTTGCCCGACTGCATGGCCTCCAATCTCTCTTCTACTTCCACAATCCCGATCAGGGCTCTCAGCCCCTCCACCAACCCTTCCTCCATCTTTGGAAACTCCAAACCCTCCAAGAATTGCCTCAACCCCCAAACCCCAGCTGAGGGCTCCAACTCATACAACCAACTGTAAAATTCCTTGACCACCTCCCCTGTGTCATTTATCTCCAAATTATTCTGGATGGCCTCCCTCACCCACAACGCACCTCCTCATCCACTAACAATCCTATATCCAATCTCCATTGTGGGCGCTGACCCCCCTCCTTGCTCACCCGTAAATCCACCCAGTGTGGGGCATGGTCCGACACAACAATCACTGAATACCCGGCATCCACCACCCTGCCAGCAAAGCCCTGTTCAAAACGAAAAAATCAATCTGGGAGTACGGGAGAAAAACGAAAACTCCTTCGCTCTTGGTTGTCCGAACCTCCACGGATCTACCCTTCCCATCTGTTCCATAAACCCCTTTAGTTAATTCGCCATGGCTGGCACCCTCACTGTCCTTGAACTCGACCGATCCAACCTCGGATCTATAACCGTATTAAAGTGCCCCCCCCCCGCCCCCCCCATGATCAGCCTATGTGAGACCAAGTCCGGAATCCTCCCCATAAACTCTGCGTCTTCCCAGTTTGGTGTATAGATATTCACTAATACCACCGGCATCCCCTCCAGCTTCCCACTCACCATAACATACATACCCCCGAGTCTGCCACTATGCTCCCTACCTCAAATGGCACTCGTTTATTGATCAAAATAGTTTGATCGCGGAGATTATGACGCAGTTGTTGGGGAGGATCCCGGACTTGCTCTCACACAGGCTGTTCCATGGGGCGTTGACTTTAATACGGTTATAGATCCGAGGTTTGATCGGTCAAGTTCAAGAACCGGGTGGGTGCCAGCCGTGGCGAAGGAAGTAAAGGGGTTTATGGAACAGATCGAGATCACTACCCCCTAGCCCCGAATGGAATACCTGCCCAACCCACCTTTCCTCAGCCTTGTCTGATCCACTACCCTCAGGTATGTCTCCTGTAGGATTGCCACGTCCACCTTCAAACTCTTCAAATGCACGAACACGCAAGCTCTCTTGACGGGCCCATTTAGCCATGCGATCAGCCTAGTCGGGTCCCACCTCGCTGATCAACCATAACCCTTCTTCGGCCAGCCTCCAGCCCGCATCCCACGCCTTCTCAGGCCCGTCCCCGGGTGCCCACCCTTCACCACGAGTGGGAGCTACCAAACACGTGACCACTCAGTCCATAGCCGCTACCGGAAGTCCCGCGAATTTGAACGTTTCTGATGCAACCAAAGAGGTCATATCCAGGCCTGTTGCCGACACCACTGAACCAAGCGTAGAAGAACTCTTGAGAAGGAGCATGAAATGTACCGTCTGAATGTTGTCAAAGTAAATAAGATAGCCCCAATTGAAATAATTCAGCAAGTGAATGGAAGACTTATTCTTTCAAGAAAGGGCTCCAACCCTGAATTTGTTTAGTACGACGGCCAAGCTGTAACCTATATGGAGGAAACTCACTGAATTCTTGGGACCACCTGTACGCCAGTAGCCTACTAAGAACAAGCAGCCCACTTGCCTTTGAATGTCGTAGCGAGACACAGACCAAGCCTGATGGGACGGGGTTGGGCACAGAAAATTAAACGAAAATAGCTGGAAATATTTAAAATCTCAGTGTTCTTCAAGATGTTCGACAAAGATATGAGGATGTGTTCCACAATGATTTTCCCAGATCAAGGGAGTGAGGGCAAAATTTTTGACTATCTAGATTTAAGCCCTGCATCGAAAGGTCGAAGCTGAGCAAAAGCGATTAGAGGAACTGGAAACAATTTAGCCAATGAAATATATGTAAACCCCCATAGTCTCCGTGCTGAAGCCAGACCCATCAATAAGAATACATGGGGACGATAAGCTCACAATAAATGAGGCTGCTAAGGTGGATAGGTATCTGATCCCTTGAATTGAGGAACTCTATGCCAAGCTGGTAGGAGGCCTCGCCCACTCCAACTGGACCTTAGCCATGTGTACTTGGAGTTGGAATTAGTCAAAAGGTCCTAAATTTTCATCACAATCAATACACATAAGTGCCTACTTCATGAGCCAATCTTTCGGCATTTCCTCGGCCTACGTTATTTTCTGGATTACCAAGGAAAGTCTCCTTCAGGATATCCCAAAAGTGATCATAGAGTCATAGAATTTATTGTGCAGAAGGAGGCCTAATGGGTCTTTTGAAAGAGGACAAGCAGGTCCCCCCAATTGTCTCCACCCGGGTGCAGAGCCTTGCTTCTAGTGGCCTACAACTATACCTTCCAACACAGGCCTGGCAACCAAATCTCCAACATGGATGAATTGAGTCGACTCTCCTTGCCAAAGAACTTGGGGCCACCACCAGTACCCCAATAAATCATTTTGTGTCCTGAACCGTCGTCTTCTGCAGACAACAAGACTAACTTGGCGACTGTGGAGTCGGCTGGGGGGTCTAAAGAGGCCCGTGAGGATTCAAAGGACCCCCTGGACAGACTGACTCTGTGATGAACTCTTTTCCCTTGTGTCTCTTAATCTTGTATGTAGCACTTGTATATTGCTTGCATTGTGAGATGTAATGAGGGTAGCATGGCCCCTTTAAGGGGGAGGGCTTTGAGGTCTACATGACCAGCTTGGAACCAATTACGTGGGAGCATGCATCCCTGACCAATGGAGTGCAGGCCCCTGTGAGCTGGGGCTCGGACAATGTGGACCACGGAGGTGGAGAGTCAAGTCCTAACTGGCATTACTCTGTGCCTGTATTTAGTTGCCTTTGCCTACTGTTAATAAACCCCCTTGTTACTGGACGTATCCAATATATTGTCTTGAGCCACGACACTTTCCCTTCAAATGTGATTGAGATGATTGACTGTCCGGCTATCTCTTAGTACTGAGCATGTTTATTGTTGCGGCTGATGTTTAGGGGATGGAGGTGCCATGAAGCCACATCTCCTTCCCAGAATCACTGAATGCAGAAGGAAGCAATTCAGCCCATTGTGATTGCACTGGCACACTGCCACGCATGGACTCCTGGCCTTTTCCAGCCACCTAACTCTGGATCCATCAAAAATAACTTTTTTAAACCATCTGTAAATAATAAACAAAATACTACCTTGATCAGGCTGGAATTTATTGGTGGTCTTACGTTTGTTTCCCCCATGACCCCCGATACATTAATACCATGACCACCAGAGGGAATCAACTTCTGAATGATGACAGAATATTGACAGTGGTGTCTGCCAACTGCAAACCGCAATTGAAGAGATAATTGGAGGGCACCCATCAGTAAACCACCAATCAGCACAGAGAAAGCTGGCAAGCATGTTCAGTACAGTTGTGGCACGTTCAACCAAACATTGATTGCAAAGAAAGTCTCCCCCACTGAGGTGTGTTTGCTTGTTTCAAATCTAGCTTGTTCAAGATGTATATTGTTAGAACCCAGTGGGTGAATGAAAATAAGCAAGGTTTTTAAATGGAAATTGATATTAGCATTGTGCAATAAAGTTGAATGAATTAAAAAAATGGAAATCGCTTATTGTCACAAGTAGGCTTCAAATTAAGTTACTGTGAAAAGCCCCTAGATTGGATTATTAAATTTGATTGGAACAGAAGATTCTGGCTAGTATCTTGCCAAACAAAGCCTCAGTTCAGTTTTATTTGAAGAAAATGAGACAGAAATGTCTTTGAAACAGTCTGTGGTCTGTAATTGGTGTCTGAATAGGGTTTCCAACTCTGCCTGCACATATTCTGGGAGATCATCACATGGTCTTGGTAACCAAACATTCCCTGCATTCCCAAGATTTTTCAATGTCCTGGTTTTAATTTTTGAGAATCTGGTCACCCTACTATTAGTAATGGTATTGGTTGTTACTTATAATCATTTGTTCCGATCCTCCCCAGTAGAACATCAGTGCTGCTCTATACATGAAAGAAGTGATGGAATTCATTTACCCATTTCATGCATAACTGCACAAACTCATTAGCTGTGACAATGTGGACATCTTGTAAAATGCCCTGCTGTATTATTCAAAAAGGCTCTCCGTGATTAAACAGCTCAAAAATCAAATGTTTGCAACATCAGAACAGTTCTGTCTGCTTTTGGTCTTTCAATTATTAAGGCCATTTGTTGGCTGCAAAGCCTGCAAGACAGGGATTATATGAATTACTGTGTGTATCTACCATTCGACAGACAACTACAGAACAGATGACATGCTCATACATTTTTAATGAGGAAGTAGATTTTTTGTAATTCAGAACAAGTTGAAGTTACAAGACATGACTCTGAGAAATATTATCTAAGCCAACATCTGGCCATATTTGTGCAAGTGTTCACATACAATATATGTAAAAATAGAACCAATCCTTGAAAGATTATGTACTATTTTTTCTTACTAACAATAGAGATTTAAGTAGTACAACTGTTATTTTAGCTGATTTGTGGCACTAGATAAAACATGCATTTATAGTCTGGAATGTATTATAGAGAAACTGGTGATAATGAAGTCTGTGATGCCTTGAGGCATTGCAGCAATTTGTGCACCAGGATTGTTGCTAACTGATGCCTTAGGCCTATACTGATTGCACCTCACATTATGGCCTGTGAGCATGCAGAATGCCAAGATTCTTTGTTCTGATTATGTCGGAGATTCATTAAGTCTTGAATTGGTCAATTATTATAGCTGAAAAGTGTTCCAATTGTTCTAATCATTCTACTCCTTTTGTAAAGTGTACTCAGGCAAGGTTTATAGGTAAAAAAATATTTTTGCTCGTGTTTGGCAGTCCCAAATAGGACCATCATTCCTTGATCAACCTCTCTCTTGCACATCCACCAATCAGCTAATATATTAAAGGGATTATTCAGTGTCAAATCTTTAATCAAAATCGAGATATTTTGGGGCAGCCAACAGCCCTTATGTAGCTGCAGAGAACTAACATTCCAGGTGTTGCTCCTAGTGTGTGTCAGGATGTCAGAATGACATAAAATATTTAATCAACTGATGTCTCACGTTGTGCAAGGCCAGTTCAGCTGACTGCAAGTGCATATAATGCTTTAAGACTGTATTATCCACTTTATTGTTAAATGTGTGCTATCTATGAAGAGCCATGATTGGAGAATTATATTGGCCTGTAACTTCCTTGGCATGGATTGCCTTATGGGTCTCCTTGGGCTGACACTTAGCTGAGGAGGCAGGATTTTGAAGGTGGGTTCCTTTTCGAATTATGAACCCAGCCTGACAGGCAGCAAACAATGTTTTAGATGGTCGGGGTGTTCTGAAACCAAGGCAGGACACCGGAGAAGCAGGCCACGTTATGGTCTGACTTGGGAAAAATTACTGTGGCTCACATCTGTGAATGTTTTTTTTTAGAAAAGGTGTCTGAATCTTTAAGTTGGCCAGGACAGGTGAAGAGCTGGAAATTGAAATAGGGTAAGAAAGTTGGTGTAATTAAAACCTGCACTGACCCTGTTCACATTAGCGTGGAGCTGTTCAGCTTTACACAGACCCCAAGGTCTGCCAACCCCTATGAAAACTTTGATGCCAGAGAAGGCAAGTGGTTAAGGACTGCTTAATTATCTTAATTATCTAAATTCACTGAATTAACAATGTGGGTGATTTCATTTTCCTGTCATCTCTCCTCTTTCCCCACCACCCCACCCCCCAATTAGTGAGCCTATCAGCAGCAAGAGGGGGAGATCAGTGGCCTGTAATTGGAAGAGCTGTTCTGTGCAGAATTGTTTATTCTATTTACCCATCTAACCAGCATTTTGAAAACTGGCTCTGGGGGCCACATAAAATGGCTTGGTGAGACCACAATCAAACCTGTGGACTGCTGGACAAGCCTGGATTAAAGCATCTGGGGACGCAAAGTAACTTAAAATGTGGCTGGACCCCAACTCAATTCGGCTTCAGACAGAAAGAGCCATGATCAACTCCAACAATGGGCAGCGGTCACACCCACCCCTGAAGCCACTGTTGGACCACAGCCTTCCCCCACCCCCATCACTCACCTACAGTTTTTTTTTACTGTGGCCAATCCACCTAGCCTGCACATCTTTGGATTGTGGGGGCGAAACCCACGCAAACACTGGGAGAATGTGCAAACTCCACACCGACAGTGACCCAGAGCCGGGACCGAACCTGGGAACTCGGTGCTGTGAGGCAGCAATGCTAACCACTGCGCCACCATGCTGCCCTACTCACTTACAGCAATGAATGTTGTTATTTTCCACCAACTGGCCTGACGTTCGAGTGACTTATTTACTATTCGAGCAGGATGGGACACAGAGCTCTTGAAATGCTTGCTTTCCATCCCCAGGTTTGCCGGCTTGATGTGGACAAAAATCCAAGGGGACTCTAATGTGCTCCCGCAAGATGAAGGGAACGCTGTCAAGATGTACTCCATGTCCCTCATCTCTCTCTCCATAATTCCCACTGCCGGGAAGTAGCGCAGCACAAGAAGGTTTTATTTGAGTCTGTCGAGAGCAGATGGAATGTGGAGGCTGTGCTGAAGAGGAGGGACCTAAGAGAAATTGGATATCCGGACATTTGAGGATTCTGGGAAAAATGTTAGGATGTTTTGTAAATAAAACACTGCCCGACAAAGCCGGGATGGTCTGGACACCCCAGCTAATACTGATAACCTTACCTGAGATTGGGGAATCTGTGAAGTCACGACAATTTCTTTAAAATCAGGTTATTTGCAAATTTGAGTACTGGTATCCTAAATATTTATGAGCTGCGGAAGATTGTTAGATAAATTGAGATTGTGTGTCTCTGTTTATATCTGATTGCAATCTGCAGAGGTTTTAGTAAACCACTTTAATAACCGTGGATGTTATTGATTAGTCTCTTAAAAGACACTGCTGGCAAACCATCACTTGGGCAGCAGTGACCCCCACATTCCTATATGCTTTGGAGACTTGAACAATCTACAGCAGGCACCTCAAAGTACTGAAGAAGTGTCACCAGTGGTGTCTTCACATGATCCTTCAAATCCACTGGCAAGAAAGGTCTTCAAAGATCACTTGAAATGCTTGCACAGGTATTGCAGGTATGCACAGCACTGAGGTGCTAATCACTCAAAACCAGTTCTGTTGGGCAAAACATGTCATCCAGCTGCCTGACACCAGACTCAAAACTTGGACCGAGCAGGAGACTCCCAGGATGACAGCATAGGCACTTTGAGGATGTCCTCAAACCATTGCTGAAGAGATCAAACATTTCTGCCAACTCATTGGCGCCCCAGGTTGTGACTGACCAAAAAGGAGAAAGTTCACCTGCCCACATGAGACTGAGTCTGCTGACCATGCATTGGATCTCGGCCATCTCCCAATCTATCAAATCAGCTCCGTCTAGTGGTGTTCTTGCCCTTGATAAAAGTCGGCCGTAAATGTCCCCACAGTCCCTCTTCCCCATACTGTTCATGTCCAGCAGTTTCTCCAGCATTGTGTCTGTCGGAGTCCAAGGGTACCTCGTCGTCTCCTTGCAGAGGAAGTGTTTGATCTGTAAATGTCAGAGCTCCTGTCCGTTCGGTAGCTCCAGTCTCTCCATTAGCTTGTCTAGGGTTGCGAGTCTGTCCCCCTGATCGCTGGTGCCCCCCATCCTGTCTCCACAAGTGGAGTCTAGCATGGCTGGCGGATTTGTGGTTGGCACAGATGGACCATGGTGGACACCTCAGTTAGGTAGAAGTGTTGTCTCATCCGGTTCCACATTTTCAACGTAGCTACCACCATTGGACTGGATGTGTATTTTATGCTGCCGTGGCGAGGCCATGGAAGGTTGTTCCCTTATAGGAGGACTCCTCCGGCTTCACCCATTTTGTGCTCAGTTCTCTTAACCATCCCCTCACTCTCTTGGCTGTGGCGACCCAGTGGCTATCCACACTCTCCCTTTCTCTTTCTCTCTCCACCCCCCCCCCCCCCCCCCCAAACACACACACACAAAAATGCCATAATCTAGTCCTTGGACGAAGGCCTTGGGAATGAAGTTTGGTGTGGATCAAAACAGGAGGAGGAACCTTGGCAGTATATTCATCTTGATTGTCTGACCCTTCCCTGCCAGGGAGAACAGGAGTGCATCCTATCTCTGTCGGTCTTTTTTAACTTCCTCCGCCAGACTGGTCAGGTTCCATCTGTGGCTCCCTGTCCAGTCGTGGGTTATATGGATCCCCAGGTAGCGGAATTTGTTTTGGGTTAGTTCGAATGGTAGACCTTCCAGCTCTTCCCCTCCCCCATTCAGGTTCACCGGGAACACCACGCTCTTGCCCAGGTTAAGTTTGTAACCCAAGGAGGCCCCAAACTCTTCCAAGCTTCATAATTACCTTCAAGCCATTCTGTGGATCCGAAATGTAGAGGAGCCGGTATCCACATAGAGTGAGACTCTGCTCTCTGCTTCCTCTTCGGATGCCTTCCAGCCTGTCGTTTCTCGCAGAGCGATTGCCAGGGGTTCAATTGCCAGGAACAGGAGCGGGGGACAGCGGGCACCCATGCCTTGTGCCTCTGTGCAGCTGGGTCTATTCAGAGCTGGTGGTTTTGTCTGAATGCACAGGAGTTTCACCCACGAGGCGAACCCCGTCCCAAGCCCAAACCGGTCTAGTACCTCAGTGAGGTACTTCCATTCGACTTTGTCGAAGGCCTTTTCTGCGTCCAGGGAGACGATCACCTCTGGTGTTTTCTCCCCGGATGGTGTCAGTATCACATTCAGCAGCCATCTGATGTTCGTTGTTAGCTGTCTACCCTTGACAAAGCCCGTCTGATCCTCTGCGACCACCTCTGGTATGCAGTTCTCCAGTCTCTTGGCTAGAACTTTCAAGAGTATATTCAAATCTATGTTGAGTAGCGAAATGGGTTTATATGATCTGCATTGAGTTGGATCTTTGTCTTTCTTGGGTATCAGTGAATTAGTGGCCTGTGTTAGTGTAGGAGGCAGGGTGCCCCTCACTAACGAGTCTGCGAACATCTCCCATAAGTGCAGGGCCAGAGCTGGTGTGAATTTTTTATAGACGTCCGCTGGGAACCCATCGGATCCCAGCACTTTCTACGCCTGCATGGAGCTGATGCTCTCCAGGACCTCTCCCTCTGTCTAGCATCCACCATGACTGGTATGTCCAGTCCATCAAGGAACTATTTCATCCCTGAGTTCCCATCAGGGGGCTCGGATGGGAACCCCAGTAAAAGGCCTCAAATGCTTGGTTGACCTTGTTTGATTTGGCTACCAGTCCGCCTCTGCTATCCTTCCCCTGTGCTATTTCCCTCATGGCTGCCTGCTTTCTCACTGGTGAACCAGTAGGTGGCTATCTTTATCTCCGTACTCATAAAAGGTCCCCCTTGTCTGGCGAAGTTGGTACATTGCCTTCCTGGTGGATAGCAACTTAAGGTCCATTTGTAGCTTTTTCCGTTCTGCCAGAAACTCTGTGGTCGGGGCCTCGTTATATTTTCTGTTGACCTTCAGGATAAAGTCAGAAATGGAAGGAGGAACTAAGTTCGTCCTCCATTTTCTGACTCCATCCTGGAGGTCGATAGAAAATGCTCTGAGGGTGAGGACTCTGGAGCGAAACACTGAGTAGGACCAACTCCACCACCTCCTGTGCAAGGCTAAACCTCATGCAGTTTAAAGTGGTGTGCAGCACACCTAACCGGAACCCGAATGAACAGGTTCTTCCCGAAAGTGGAGGACAAGTGTGAACGGTGCCCGGGAGGCCAGGCCAACCACGTCCACATGCTCTGGGCCTGCCCCCGTCTTGTCGGGTTCTGGACAGCTTTCTTGTGAGGGTGGAGCCATGCCCGAGAGTGGCAGTCTTCGGGGTGTCAGACCAGCCAATACTACATATGGGGAAGAGGGCCGAAGCCTCTGCTTTTTTTCCCATAATCGCACTCTGGGGAATCCTGCTCTGCTGGTGATCAGCAGCACCACCCACAACTGCAGACTGGCTGGCAGACCTGTCAGAATTTCTCCACCTGGAGAAGATCAAATACACCATTCAAGGGTCAGGCAAGGCCTTACACAAAGCATGGGGGCTATTCATCAGCCCGTTCCAAGACGTGTTTGAGGCCAATAGCGGATAGGAAGGGAGGAGGGATCATTGAGGGCAGACAGGACAACACGGAGCAGGTAGGCACAAAGAAGGGCGCAGCAAGGAAGGAACCCCTGGAAATATCAGGAGGGGAGACAGGAAAAGAGTGAGGGGGGGAGCCAGAAAGTCCCCTCCAACAAAATGATAGTGGCAATAGCAACAATCACAAGTAGAAAGAGTGATCTCAACACCCACGATGGAGCCCGAATAACAATCATGGGAGGAGAGGGGAGGGGGGCGGAGAGTGAGCAAAGGAGGGAGGAGGCCGATGAAAGGGGAGCATGTAAATTATACATAAGAACCGTCTTATTCTGTAAATATTATGTGTTTTATATCTCGAATTGTTAAATTGTTAAAATGGGAAAATGCTGATAAAATTTTTTTTTAAAGAATCTATCGAACCAGAGTGGAAGTAAGTCCTCCTCAGTCCCGAGGGAGGTCATCTAAGAAGGAGATTATATTGTAACATTGCAGTCTTTCCTATGTGAATCTAATTCATCTAGAGTTTAGCTGACTGCTTCAGTATGGGTGGGAATTTCCAGTCCCGCAAATGGGGGTTGCAGGCAAAATAGGAAAATTTGGATAACGTGCTAAATCGCCGCTGGCAGGGCTAAAAAATCCCAGCATATATTTGTGCAAGACTATGACTATGTTGATAAGTGCAAGTTGAATTGGAAAGGAAGTTACCCTGTGCAACTGCTAGATGCTAATATAAAATTCAACATACTGTAGCAATTAATCTAAACTGTCAAATCTGAACAACTCTATTTATGCACATGAATGATGCAACATATTTTCAAGAGTGTCTTTGCAGAACCTTGATCTTAGCCTAAATCATCCCTGGAAATGGGGCAGCCTTGAGCAGAAGTTCATTTTCCACCTCGACCAATTTTATACGGTTTTAAATTTAATTTTACCCTGTTTCTATTTTCCTTTTTTTTTTCATTCCTTTGAAACATTTGTGTTATCACCTGGCAGTTTCTATCTTATTAATTCAAGACTTTGTGACTACAAAAACATTTTGAAATGTATTAATTATGTCAGCTATTTTATACTTCTGCTAATTAACATTGAAGAATTTGCAGCACAAAACAATGCAGATGCAACAAGGGCGGGCTTCCCAACCAAAGACCTGTACACTCCAGTGCAAAATCGCGACCAGAGTGGGTGGCCAGAAGGAAACCTGTTTACGCAGCTTCACGCTCCCGACCATTACCTCAAAACCTGCCCGTGGCAGTGATGTTTCCCCATGACTGAATTAAATTGACTGGCCTGTAGTTGCTGGGCTTCTCTTTACACCTTTTTTTGAACAAGCATGTACGCAATTCTCCACTTCTCTGGAATTCCACTTAAGGCTCAGGAATATTATGACCAGTTGCTCCACAATTTACACTCTGACTTCCCTCAGAGTCCTTGGATGCGTCTCATCCAATCTTAGTTCTTTATCAACTGTAATTATAGACAGCCTTCTTCTACTTATCAATTTTAAATCCTCTTTCACCGTGGGCTGGGTAGCAAGTTCTTCTTTGGTAAAGGCAAATGCAAAGTATTCATTCAATACCTCAGCTATTCCTCGTGCACCCATGTGTTAATCCTCTTTTTGGCCCCTAATCGCCCTTACTTTAGCTTTTACTATCCTTTTACTATTTATAAGTCTGTACAAAACTTTGGAATCCTTTCAAATCTGCACAACTTTAAGCATTTGTGAAAAAGGAATCTTGTTTTATGCATAAGTGCTCATCCAGGCGAGATTTGATAGCACTTTGAAGCTGAACATTTGAAGTCCCAGCCATAGAGTTAAATATTTCTATTTCTGACATTTCAGTATTCGATACCTTGACAATCTAATGGCCGACAATATTGCCGAAAAAGGAGACATGCTGTCAAAGCTTTCTGTTTTGCACTCATCAGGACAGATTTGTAAAAATACCATTCTCCATGGCAATGCCTTTAGCAACCAAAGTTCACTTGTCAATCAATTCACACTCTCCTCTCATGCAGTATAACTTGTTGTCCCCTTTCTAATTGGTATTGTTGCCAAATTACTATTAACCTGAATCATGCTGAGGTACATAACGCAGCATGATAAATCCATACAATGCTGCAGAATACAATGGCGTGAACTCATTCAGTAGTACACAATTGAATTTTAGAAGATCCATACAATGATAAAGTATCTAAATAATTGTGCAGCATACAGTATGATGAACCCATTCAATTATAAAGAATGTAGCATGGTGAAGCATTTGCAACCATCTTCAGCTAGAAGCGTCATGTAGATTATCCATCCTGACATCTTCCCTATATCCTAACCATCAAAGATGGTAGTCTTGAGCCAATTTGATTCAATCTGCATGATATCAATACAAAATCCCATTGACTCGAGGCTAAATGGCCTGTCCACAGTTTGTAGTAGGTGGAACAAAGGGTATGGACCCCAACATCATGTAGTACTAAAGACTTGTGCTCCAGGATTAGCCATATCTCTGGTCAAGTTGTTCCAATATAATTATAACACTGAAATCTACTTGATAAAATGAAAAAATTCCTTGGCATGCTGTCAGGAAAAATCCAATCAGCCTTGATCCAAACATGGACAACAGACACCAACGTTACAAAGATGATTGATGCAGGTAGGGCAGTGGATGTTGTCTATATGGACTTCAGTAAGGCCTTTGACAAGGTCCCTCATGGCAGACGGGTACAAAAGGTGAAGTCACATGGGATCAGAGGTGAGCTGGCAAGATGGATACAGAACTGGCTAGGACATAGAAGGCAGAGAGTAGCAATGGAAGGGTGCTTTTCTGATTGGAGGGCTGAGACGACTGGTGTTCCGCAGGAATCAGTGCTGGGACCTTTGCTGTTCATAGTGTATATAAATGATTTGGAGGAAAATGTAACTGGTCTGATTAGTAAGTTTGTGGACGACACAAAGGTTGGTGGAATTGTGGACAGCGATGAGGATTGTCAGAGGATACAGCAGGATTTAGATTGTTTGGAGAATTGGGCGGCGAGATGGCAGATGGAGTTTAATCCGGACAAATGTGAGGTAATGCATTTTGGAAGGTCTAATACAGGTAGGGAATATACAGTGAATGGTAGAACCCTCAAGAGTATTGACAGTCAGAGAGATCTTGGTGTACAGGTCCACAGGTCACTGAAAGGGGCAACACAGGTGGAGAAGGTAGCCAAGAAGGCATACGGTATGCCTGCCTTCATTGGCCGGGGCACTGAGTATAAAAATTGGCAAGTCATGTTGCAGCGGTATAGTACCTTAGTTCGGCCACACTTGGAGTACAGTGTTCAATTCCGGTCGCCACACTACCAGAAGGATATGGAGGCTTTAGAGAGGGTGCAGAAGAGATTTACCAGGATGTTGCCTGGTATGAAGGGCATTAGCTATGAGGGGAGGTTGAATAAACTTGGTTTGTTCTCACTGGAATGAAGGAGGTTGAGGGGCAACCTGATAGAGGTCTACAAAATTATGAGGGGCATAGACAGAGTGGATAGTCAGAGAACTTTTCCCAGGGTAGAGGGGTCAATTACTAGGAGGCATAGGTTTAAGGTGCAAGGGGCAATGTTTAGAGGAGATGTACGAGGTAAGTATTTTACACAGAGGGTAGTGGGTGCCTGGAACTAGCTGCCGGAGGAGGTGGTGGAAGCAGGGACGAAAGTGACATATAAGGGGCACCTTGACAAATACATGAATAGGATGTGAATAGAGGGTTACGGATCCCGGAAGTGAAAACGATTTTAGTTTAGACGGGCAGCATGGTCGGCGGAGGCTTGGAGCTGTACTTTCTTTGTTCTTTGTTAGAGGCAAGGTGAGAATGACTGCCTTTGACACCAAGGCAGCATTTGACCAAGTTAGCAACATGAAGCCCTATTAATTTGAAGCCGTTGAAAATCAGGGGGAACTCTCTATTAGCTTCAGTCATACCAAGGGGAAAGGGGGATAATTGTGGTGGTTGGCGATCAATCATCTCAGTCCCAGATTATCACTCTGTTCCTCTATCCTCTGTCAACCCAGCATTAGCTGTCTCATTGATGACCTTCTGTCTATAATATCTGAACAGGGGATTTTTTTTGATGATTGCACAATTTTCAATTTCATTTGCAATTGTTAGACAACAAATGAGTCCTGAACCTCATGCTGCAAGACCTTCAGGCTTGGGTTGATAAGTGGCAAATAACACTCCCACCATACAAATGCCAGACAATGACCATTTTCAACAAGAGTGCAGCAAACACCTCCCTTGACATTGAATGGCAATACCATTCGAATCACCCACCATCAACATCCAGAGGATCACCATGAACCTGAAACACATGTGGACCCACCACATAAACACGAGAGCAGCGGTTCAGTATTCTGCAGTGGGAAATTCACGTCATTACTCCTTAAAACCTTTCTATCGTCTGTTTTAAAAATAAATACATTTAGAGTACCCAGTTATTTTTTTTCCCAATTAAGGGGCAATTTAATGTGGCCACTCCACCTAATCTGCACATCTTTGGGTTGTGGGGGTGAAACCCACGCAGACACGGGGAGAATGTGCAAAATCCACACAAAGTGACCCAGGGCCGAGATCGAACCTGGGTCCTCAGCCCCGTAGGCTGCGGTGCTAACCACTGTGCCACCGTGCTGCTGCCTTTCTACCATCTGTCTCCTACCCTTGCTCTTCTTCTACCATCTGTAATGCGAAGTCAGGCATGTGATGAAATACTTTCCACTTGCCTGGGCAGCTCTAACAACACTCCAGAAGCTCGAGACCATCCAGGACAAAGCAATACTTTTCTTTGGTGCCCGTCTAAACATTAAACATATACTCCCACATCACCATTCACTGTGGCAGCAGTGTGCATCATATACAAGATGCACTGCAGGAACTATTTAGGCATTCAATAGTACCTTTGAAACCTGCACCCCCTACTGATTTGTTATGTTGTAGGTGTAACATAAGCAGTTTCCTTGTGGTGCACTTGACAAAGGAAGGTTTAGACGTGGAGATAACTTCAACACGTTTATTAAACTATTTACACTTCTATTACTCGGGTTCGACACTACTGCTAATCCTACTATAGCGACCCAGATTGACTAACCAGTTGCTGCAATCCACGTGGTGGGTGTAATATTGAATCAACCCTGTGTCTGTTCTCACTGACTGTCTCCACTGGAAAGAGGCAGATCATGTGTTGTGTCCTTTATGGGTTGGTGTAATGCCCCCCTGTGGTCGTGTCACCTCCTTGTATATCGTGAATGTCTATTGGTCGTGTCCTATCTACTTGATCTATTGTTTGAGAGTGTGTGTGTGATGTTTCTGGTGCTCCCTCTAGTATCTAGCTAGACTACATGCATTTACATTGATGCACATCACCACACCTACTACCAGAAGAGCAAGGGTAGCAGACTCATGAGAACACCATCACCTAAAGTCTCCCCATAGAAGGCCACTCACTTCCACCTTCTCAATGGCAATTGGGGTTGGGCAATACAAAGGTCTGGCCTTGATAGTGACATCCACGTTCTGTGAAAGAATTTTCAAGAACACCATCTTAACTCAAAAATATATCACTACTTCATCATTGAGCCCAAATCCTAAAACTCTCTTTTGAGCAGCATTGTGGGAGTACCTGCACTTCATGGACTACAGTGGTTCAAGAAGGATCCACACCACTACCTTCTTGAGGGAGATTTGGAATGGGAAATAAATGCTTGCCTTGACAGTCATTCTTGAGTCCCATGAAGCTTTCAAAAAAGGTCTTGAATGAAGGTAGTGTGATTGACTTTGACTTTCAACTGCCTTTTACAATGATTATGGTGAGAAATAATGCATCATGAGCACAATCAAAGAGAATATTGGTTGTGACTTTCATTAGTATTGTTTCAGTGCTGGGGGTTAAGTGAGATTGAAGGCGGACAACTGATTGGAATGTGGCAGTGCAGGAGACTTGGATGGCGATCTAGAAGGTAACAATGTGCTCAGGACCTTGAAGAGAATAGAGATGTGGAGTTGCAACAATATTTGGTGAAAACCTGGAGATGAGGCTCGCGTTTGTGAGGATGGGGTGATGTTGTTGTCAGCTGCAAAATGGAAGAAAAGATCCACAAAACAGTCTAAAATTTATAATGTCAGCTAACATTTGGCCAAAAAGAAAAGTTGGATTATGAGGGATTTATTGGGAATGGGACTGAGAGGCAGGAAGTAGGTCTCAAGGATGGAAGATCATGGTGAGGAGGCAAACGGAGAGGAAATGCATATGGGGCATCAGGACCATAGCAAGAAGATAACTGCAGAGGAGGTTTAACTTGTTGGACAAGGAGTGTGGGACACACAGCAGAGGCCCCTGAAAAGGAAAACCTCAAGAAATATAAATAAGCTAGTATGCAGCATGGATTTCCAAAAAGTGGAGAACAATTGATTCATTTTCTGATAAATTAACAAAACATTTTGATTAAAGTTGCGAATGTAGATGAAATATATTTTAATTTTGGGATGTCACTTGAGAAAGCACCTACTAGAAACCAGCAGGTATGGTGATGATAGAAGTGAATGGAATAGATTGAAAGTTTGCTGGTTGAAAAGAACCTATAGCAATGGGAATGTGGAGCTCTAGATTGAAAGATGTAACAGGTAGAATCCCACAGACCTGCTGCTGGGACTACTAAGTTTCAACATTTTTAGAAATGATTTGAAAGATGTTGCTGGTAGCTATGTATCAACATTTGTAGGAAGCTCCAAAGGGAGGTTGAGTTAAAGTTGAATGAGGACTGAGATTGTTTTTGAAAATGGGCAGATGAGTAAAGGACAATTTAATGTGGGCTCGTGTCAAGTTATGCATTGCAAAATGTTGTTACAGTCCAAGAGGACCATAGGCTGCTTTCCCCTTTGAGAGGGAGAACTGACTGGTGGTGATTTAACCTGAGGGTCACCATACATCATGTGAGGGGCAAGCTTGAGAAGGCAAGGCCTGCATGTATAACCTCAGGCAGTAAGGGAATTTACCTGTGCTGTTGGTGATCACCCTGTACCGGCTGCATTGCAGTACTGTGGGACTGTGGCGACATTTCTATTTTATGCATTAGGGATAAAGGAAAGGGTAGGGGATACATCTTCATTTCCATGTCCAAGTGATCACTTAGTGCAGATCCTGTGCCCTGAATAGAATCTTCAAGATGTTCATTCAATCAGTCTCACTTTATTTCCAATAGCTGAGTTCAGATTTTGGAATTTGAATTAAGACACACATCTGTAACCAAACACAGTATTGTGTAGTATCTGCAAGGTTTCTTTGATTATGGTGTGAAAATCTAAGAACCAGCTATCATAATTACAAACACAATTAGAACAATTATGACCTCGTTCCCTTGTAAGAAACCACTTAATAATGTTTTGACACAGTAAATGCCTATTGTAATATGTCCTTTGATAATTGCCCTAGGATATCTCTTCAACCTTCTCCATATTTGGAACAATTGGTAACTTTAATAGCTCCCTTGGCATTACGATATTCTTTATTATAATGAAACCCATTTCAAATCTCAGGATCAAATGACCCTTGAGACCCACTTTTCCTGTCGCAAATTGCAGTTGATTTTCCCTTGGCACAATTGTAAGAAGGCAAGATAAAACATAGTCCATTTTTACGATAGTGTGTCAGTTGATCTTGCGACATTAGTTTTGAGATTCGGTTGACCCTCGCTTGGTTCCGTTTCTGCTGCTACCTCATTTCTGAATGCATTGGCAACAGTAATAGTTGTCAAAAAAATTAATTTTAGATAGATGTTTAAAGCAAAAGAAAATTAGTAATGCAGATAGCTGTTGTTTCAATTTTGAAAAGCCATAGAATCCTTAAAATGCAGAAGGAGGCCTTTCGGCCCATTGAGTCCACACCAACCTCTGAAAGTGCACCCTACCTAGGCCACTCCCCTGCCCTATCCCTGTAATCCACAGCCTCACCCACCTAACCTGTGCATCTTTCGACTGTGGGAGGAAACCAGAGTCCCCCGGGGAAGCCCACCGGCACGCGGAGAAAGTGCAAACTCCGCACAGTCACCCAAGGTCAGAATTGAACTTAGGTCTCTACTGTGAGGCAGCAGTGATAACAACTGTGCCACCATGCCGCCTGCATATAAACTATGTTCAATGGCTGGGAACTGAAAAAATGCTATGAGATTCTGAAAATTGCACGCAGAAGACTGAACAGCAAATTTGGAGTTAAAAAAATCAAGAACGGTGTGAGTCATGGCATCATTAATTTCAGGTAGAAAATTGTGTAAATGTCTAAAACAGACAACCTTAAGTGTCCTCCAGTAACACCTGAAGATTCATCTGATAAATTCAAATCTACCAATGTGTGATATCAAACGAGCTTTAATACTCAAGGTAGCCTTGTGAATAAATGAGATGCTCCAATCTCAACTAATTTATTTCTGTAGTTGTTAGCAAAATAGATGCTTGCACCAATTGTTGTACTGTTACTGGCTGGATGAAAAATTCAACCTGATAATGTTCTGTTAGCTGTTACTGAAGCATATTGTGCATTTGAAAATTATGTAGTGTACAGAAGAATTCTGATAATTTGGGAATGTTATATCGATGAGATTACAAATTACAGAATTTGCTTTTGTTGCTGACGAATAAACGAGTTGCATGCAAAACATTTATTTTTTTCCATCTTGTTTGCAAACTGAATGTACAACATGTTTCCAGCTCATTGGTCAAAGAATCAAAAACAACTGGAATCAAATACAAGCATGCAAGCAAGTCTTGTCATTGAATATCATTGCTTATCAGAAGTGTGACGATTAAACAAATTTTTGCAATTGACATTATCTATATTGAAGGAACTAAGGCTATGTATTACTGTGGTTAGATTTGACATTGCAATCTCTTTCATGTAAATCATTGCTGTGAGACAATTGCAAAACCTGGATTCGTCAAACTATAATCTTTAAATAAAGCACTAACACTTTGGAACTGATCCTGATGCTGGCATTCAAGTTGCTATGCACAAAAGCACTAATGATGACAGGGTTGGTTTTAAACATTATCCTGACTGTTACTCAGTAAGAGATAAAGGGTATTGCAGCCAATCAGTTTAAGGAGTATTAATGGATGAATGATATGCTCTCACATTCAAACCTATTACAGTGCATTGACATGATCTGCTTTATATCTCAGACACATTCTTCACTTTTGATAGGCTGAAGTGGAAAGCAAGATCTGAATTTCAAATGCAGCATTTGGAAATTTCAATGTAAATGCTGATATCTACATCCTCCTTTCAAATGTAGAATTTATACATTTTTATTTGTGCCAACATATCATCATGGTTTTAGTCATATTAAATTGTATTAACATTTCAAATACAATCAGCAAACCCAGTTACAAGGTGATTATTTTTCCAGTCGACACCGATTAAAGCTTTCTCCCTCGTTTCATCAAAAATCCCTGAGGATGGCACTTGAGGGAGTGGGGCTGAGGTTATCAAGAAATCAGACCCAAACTCTTTCATGGCCAAAACCAGGCATGGTTCCGGCAGTGTGACTGACTGAACTTCATCAGAATAGTTCAGATGAGCTGTTAATGCAATCAGGCATCCTTGTACAGATCACCAGTCAGGGCCTTAAGTATTGCAGCTCTCACTGCTAGAGTTACGTCTGATGGGGCAGGTGAGGAGAGAGAAGGGTTGGGGTCAGGTTGACTGTGCACAATAGTTCACAGGCTCCGTGCTTCCCGGGATCCACTGAGGTTCCGCGAGATGTCGGAGTCGGAACGCTGCCCCAAATCTGCAGGACCGAATGACGCTCGTGGAAGTAGGTCGTAAACCTACTTACAACCTACCTGCTGGGGATCCACCAACCTCCCTCAATTCTTCAGCATCCCCAGGGAGGCTGCAGCTGGCCGCCGATCAGTGCTGGTCCACACAAATGTGAACCAGGTGGAACGGCACCCAGGCGGTGTCCCAGGCCACCGCAGACCCCAGGGTGGTCCACGTGTGTGGGGGTGACATTGCCCATGTGTGGCGGGGCCCACAAGATCACTTAGAGGTCGGGGCACCCTTTCAAAATGACTGCCCGAACTTGGAGTTCAGCTCCTCAGTGCTGAACAAAATTCAAAGTGAGAGCTAAACCAGTGCAAAACTCCAAAGGGCCCAAAGAAGTGACTCGGTGTCATTGAATAGCAGTGGGGGACTTGGGAAACTCCTTGAAAGAACCCACCACAAATTAACTTAGAAAATTTGGGGGAGAGTCTCACCCTGGGGGCTGGATTCACCGTTTTGGAGGCTAAGTGCTGACGCCGGCATGGGAACTGTGGGGCGGGATTCTCCGACCCCTCACCAGGTCGTAGAATTGCCGGAGACGGCGTGAATCCCGCCCCCGCTGGCTGCTGAATTCTCTGGCGCCGGAAATTTGGCAGGGGTGGGAATCGCGCCGGTCGGTGGCCGCTGGCAGCGGCCCCCACCCCCCCGGCGATTCTCCAGCCCGCGATGGGCCGAGTGGCCGCCCATTTCTTGCTGGTCCCGCCGACGTAAATTAGAGTAGGTCCTTACCGGCGCGACGTGGAGGCGCGGGCGGCCTCCGGGATTCTCGGGACTCGGGGGTGGGGGGGGGGTTGCAGGGGGATCTAGCCCGGGAGGTACCCCACGGTGGCCTGGCCCGCAATTGGGGCCCACCGATCTGCGGGCGGGCCTGTGCCGTGGGGGCACTCTATTATTCCGCACCGGCGGCTGTAGCGGTCCGCCATGGCCGGTGCGGAAACTAAGCTCCCTGTGCATGTGCGGGGATGGCTGGCACTCCTGCGCATGCGCCAACTCTCGCCGGCTGGCGGAGGCCCTTCGGCGCCGGCCGGCGTGGTGCCATGCCCCTTCCCCGCTGGCTGACGGGGCGCAAACCACTCCGGGGCCGGCCTAGCCCCTGAAGCAGCGGAGGATTCAGCACCTTTGGGGTGGCCCGACGCCGGAGTGGCTCACGGCACCCCTTCCCGCCGGAGTCGCCCGCCCCTCCGATTACAGCAGAGTCCCGCCCGTGGTGTTTTACGACGGCAATATCGGCACAGAACCCTCACCAATCCTGCAACCGGTGAGGGACTAGCAGCCGCGCCGAGTAAAACTCCCGGTTCCCACTATATAAACGGCTGGAGAATGGCTGGGTCCATGGCCGCGCCTGCGCACGGCGATGACCTGCAGCGGTCGTGCCGTAAAACATGGCGCTGGCCGAGCGCGCACCCGACCTGCCAAATAATGCCCGCCTGGCCACCCCTTGGCTACCCCCGGCCAGCCCCCTCCAGTCCCCCCCAAGCCCTCGCGGATGCTCCCCCGGCCAGCTGCACAGCTGCCGGCCAACTGTGGTGGCGCTGGAAACAGTGTGCAGCCGCCACGCCGGGTTCCTGACCACTGAGACCACACGTCCTCGTGCGGTTGGGAACTTGGGCTATTGAGGTCGGAGCATCGGGGGGGGGGGGGGCCTTCAGGTGACGCGTCAACACCGTTCGATGCGATTATGCCATTTCGGAGGGGCGGAGGATAGAAAACCAGTGTCAAACCAACACCGCCCCAATTTCGCGTCGGAAGGGATTGTCCGTCCGATTGCCAAGTACAATATCGGCGTCGGGAAACGGTGAATCCCGCCCTCTATCTATAAATCAAGACTAGCAACTGATTGATATCGGGGGCGAAATTCTCCGGAAACGGCGCGATGTCCGCCAACTGGCGGCCAAAACGGCACAAATCAGACGGGCATCGCGCCGCCCCAAAGGTGCGGAATGCTTCGCATCTTTGGGGGCCAAGCCCCAACATTGAGGGGCTAGGCCGGCGCCGTACGAATTTCCGCCCCGCCAGCTGGCGGAAAAGGCCCCGCCAGCTGGCGCGGAAATGACATCTCCGGGCTGCGCATGCGCGGGAGCGTTAGCGGCCGCTGACGGCATTCCCGCGCATGCGCAGTGGAGGGAGTCTCTTCTGCCTCCGCCATGGTGGAGACCGTGGCGGAGGCGGAAGGGAAAGAGTGCCCCCACGGCACAGGCCCGCCCGCGGATCGGTGGGCCCCAATCGCGGGCCAGGCCACCGTGGGGGCACCCCCCCTGGGCCAGATCGCCCCGCGACCCCCCCAGCATCCCGGAGCCCGCCCGCGCTGCCTTGTCCCGCCGGTAAGGTAGGTGATTTAATTTACGCCGGCGGGACAGCATTTTAGCGGCGGAGCTTCGGCCCATCCGGGCCGTAGAATCGAGCGGGGGGGGCCCGCCAACCGGCGCGCCGCGATTCCCGCCCCCGCCGAATATCCGGTGCCGGAGACTTCGGCAACCGGCGGGGGCGGGATTCACGCCAGCCTCCAGCGATTCTCCGACCCGGCGGGGGTCGAAGAATTTCGCACCTTATGTGTGTGATCTGCGGGGAACTTCAGCATAGTGGTTAAATTGGTAGGTGGGTGATTTATTGGGGGTTTCACAGATTGACAGAAGATTATGCTCAGTTGTAATTCCTTTACTCGTTGAATAACCATGTATTGATGGGCTGAATAGCCTGCTCATGCTCTGATGATTATGATCTTGTAATCCAGGCTGGCATATAGAGAGGAGCCATGTGGGCAAGATACTGGGGAAAAAAATGTTTCGATTCTCTGTCATCAATCCATTCTGCAGTGAAACTGTACTTATCTAAAGCCAGTCCTGAGTGTATGTCTGGATTTAATTCATGCAGGAACCAGAATCCCTTAAGTGCACAACTTTTCAAAGCTCGGTGCAGTGAAATTTACTGCAGTATCCCACAATTCCAGGTTGGTCTTACATAATCAACCATGTTTGCAGTGTGCCTGTGGTGTCATATTTTGTTACTAATTTGAAATAGTACAGCATAGCTGAAAAACTAAAATAACTTTCTTTTGTCATTGGTTACATTAATTGGTCCAACCAGCTGTTAACTGTACCTTTTACAACACCAGATTTCTTGTAATATTTATGCGCATTGCTGTGATTGCAATAGACTTTTAAATTACCAAAAGTTCTTGTAATATTCATATCTCAATTGCTCACAAGGTGATGAATTTTTAAACTGCTGTGAAGCTTTTAACCCTTTTGGGGTGAATTGCTCATGTTAATCTTCCTGAAAATGTCAATGTGAATAACAAATGCTGTCTCCTTTTGGTAATATTATGAAGAAGATGAGTTCATTGCTATATTATTCAAGGAAGCTATAAGAAAGCAATAAAACTTTTGTGCAATATGAAGGATCCTCAGTGGTAGGCTGAAATTATTGTGAGCACAATGTTTATTTGTTATGTAAAGGTGGACAGTGACGGACGTTTGCTGACTGTATAGCAGTTCTGTGATTACAGAATCAACTACATGAGGTGAGATTGCATATAGAAATGCAAAGAGTGAATGACATACATAACATGTCATCAAAACATAGATTATTCTTCAGTATATTCCTTTCTGGCTCCCAAGTTCGATTCCTGGCTTGGCTCACTGTCTGTGTGGCGTCTGCACGTTCTCCCAGTGTCTGCGTGGGTTTTGCCAGGGTGCTCTGGTTTCCTCCCACAAATCCTGAAAGACGTGCAGTTAGGTAATTTGGACATTCTGAATTCTCCCTCAGTGTACTCGAGTGTGACGACTATGGGATTTTCACAGTAACTTCATTGCAGTGGTTATGCAAGACTACTTGCGACGATAATAAAGATTATTATTCCTATATTATTCTCAGCTTTGCTCAGCTGTTAGCACTTTTCTCTGAGTCAAATGGTCCTGTATTGAATCAAGATATGTGTATATAATATTGGCTAACACTTAGTTACTCATCGCAGTACTGAGGAAGTGAGGAAAATTAGCATTGTCTGAGCAGAAGTGTTGAATTTAAGGCCCTAAGTGTCACAGGATCACAGAAAAATACAGCGCAGAAAAGGCCCTTCGGCCCATTGAGTCTGCACTGTCGCATGAAACGCACCTGATCTGCCAACTTAATCCCATTTGCCAGTACTTGGCCCATAGCCTCGAATGTTAAGATGTGCGAAGTGCTCAATCAGGTACTTTGATGTGAGGCAACCCACCTTTACCACCCTCCCAGGCAGTGCGTTCCAGACCGTCACCACCCTCTGGGTAAAAACAGTTTTCCTCAACAACCCCCCCCCCCCTCACCTTGAACTTTTGTCCGCTCGTAGCTCACCCTTCAACTAAGGGGAACAGCTGGTCCCTATCCACCCTGTCCATGCTCCTCATAATATTGTACACCTCGATCAGGTCACCCTCGGGTGCTTTTGAACATCACAAATTCCCTGACGTGGTATTAATGAAGAACACAAATTTTTCCCATTACTCAGAACAACATTCCTGCTTCACAAAATCATCATGATCTGAATAGCTGGTCCTTCATTTCATTGATGCTCATACTTTCCTGGGGGACATGCACCATATCATGCTACATCTTCATCGTGCTTGGTGCAAAATAAATGGTTATTATGGAGTGAACGATTTATATCATTAATTCTGCCACTATGTTTTACTGGGACTTTTGTGCTGCAGTTCTATTGACCCTCACTGAAAATGCAATGTATTTATGAGAGCTCAGTTACCCCATTGAAATCACTGATGATCGCCAATTTCCTGTATTAGAGCTGTTTCAAACTGCTGCCACTTGAACTTAAAACTAATAGTGCTGGCAATTTGATAGTATGATTGGCTCCATAATGCATTCCTTGAATCAGATTTTTAATTTGAAATGACT
The DNA here is from genome assembly GCF_047496885.1 of Scyliorhinus torazame. NCBI lineage: Eukaryota > Metazoa > Chordata > Chondrichthyes > Carcharhiniformes > Scyliorhinidae > Scyliorhinus > Scyliorhinus torazame. The sequence continues at coordinate 90,408,460 of NC_092714.1, read as the reverse complement.
TATAAATGGCAATGAAAATACCTGAAGCTCAATCAATGAGGTTATGTTGCTCTGTGTAAAAATAATTATCTATAAACTACCAGAAACTCAATTTTATCAACTTATTCAGTTTTCAAACTTAAGCTAGCTCAAGAGAACATCAGTGAATGGCCATTCTGTCCAAACTTGCTTTGTTTCTTTAGCTGAGATTTTGGTAAACTTGCTGCTTCAAGGAATGCGCAATTGCACAGTGAAAATAAGACTGAAAATTAAAATGATGCACTGGCAAGCCTCAACATCCTGGGTACAAAATTGAGAAATGTCCAAAATGGGTGAAAGGATTGCAATGCACAGTGAACTTGCACCTGTTCCTGCTGATACAGGCAGCACACACACTTCATGCTATCAACTCAGTTGCAGATTGCAGTATGCAACCAGCTTTAAATGTATTGTTGAGTCAGTGCGGACCTTAACATGAGATGCAAAGTCATGAAATAAGATCAAGCTATCCTGAACCTGTGAAAAGGGAGGTGCATTTTGGTTGCAAACGTTGCAGGAAGTAATTCTAAAAGACAATTTGACCTGCTGTAGACACAAAAATAGCACAGCATGGCAGAGGGCATGCTCTAAGGTTCTCTGATGCAATACTGGATACCGTGGTGCAGAGATTGACAGGAGCAGAGAGATCCTCTATCCACAGGAGACCAGGAGGATGCAGACACTGGAAAAAAACAGTGGAAGCACATAGACTTGGTTGCAGTGCAGAAATAATTTTAATAGTCTTACACGAGTGGCCAAATTCAGTGAAGGCATCTTCAGTTACCATACCCCTCAATGCACCACCAGTCTCATACACTACATAATTCACGACACCATTCATTCACTGACCAACAATCTCCATTGACCATCATCCATTGTTCATGGTATTATCCCGTCCTTAGATAATTAGCACCACTTTAAGTGTCAGTTCAACATATCTCACCTATTCTACCATGGGAACCACAACACCCAAGGTGATACTGCAGCACATAACTGGCAGGATACAGGCACAGTTGCATGTCTTCATGCAAATTGAGGAGATGGTACTCACCATCATTGGAATGCCATGATTGGGACTGTGGCCTTGGTGGGGCTGAAACCATTGATGATTAAGGTACGCTCATACATGTGAATGTGGTATATCTAGACTTCCAGAAGATGTTTGACAAGGTGCCACATAAAAATCTGATCTAGAAGGTAAGACCGCAGGGGATTGGGGGTAGAGTACTCGACTGAATTGAGGATTGACTGACTGACAGGAAGAAGAGGGTCGGGTTAAGTGGGCCCTTCACTGACTGGCAAACTGTAACTAGCCGGGTGCCGCAGGGGTCAGTCCTCGGACGTCAACTGTTCACAATCTATATAAATGATCCACAAGCAAGGACAGAGTGTAACATAGCAAAACATCCAGTGATACCCAAATAGTTGGGAAAGCAGGCAATAAAGAGGAGATAAAGATTTTACAGATGGATATCGATAGGCTAGGAGTTTGGGCCAAAATTTGGTAGATGGAGTTTAATCTTGATAAGTGTGAGGTTATCCATTTTAGTCAAAAAAATAGAAAGGTAAATTATTGGAAAGCAGATTCAAAATGCATCTGGGAGAGGAACCTGGGTGTCTTTGTTCATGAATCGCAGAAAGTCGGTATGCAGAGACAGAATGTAATTAAAAAGGCAAACAGAATGTTAGCGTTTATTGCAAAAGGACTGGAGTATAAAAATAGAGACGTATTGTTGCAATTGTATAGGGTGTTGGTGAGACCACGGGCAGGATTCTCCGCTATCCGGCGGGGTGGGACGTACTGGCGCCGAGGAGTGGCGTGAACCACTCCGGCGTCGGGCCACCTGGAAGGTGCGGAAACCTCCGCACCTTCAGGGGCTAGGCTGGCGACGGCAGGGTTGGCACCGCGCCAGCCGGCACCGAAGTCGCCAACCGGCCCCGAAGGGCCTCCGCCGGCCGGTGCGTGTTGGCGCATATGTGGGAGCGCCAGCGTGTACTAGCGTCATCCCAGCGCATGCACAGGGGGGTTCTTCTCCGCGCCGGCCATGGCGGACCATTACAGCAGCTGGCGCAGAGGGAAAGAGTGCCCCCACAGCACAGGCCCGCCTGCGGATCGGTGGGCTCTGATCGACAGGCCACCGTGGGCCCCCCCCCCCCCGGGACCAGCCCCCCCGCACCCCCCCCCGAGGACTCCACAGGCCGCCCGCAGAGTCAGGTCCCGCTGGTATGGACCTGGTGTAATATACGCAGGTGGGATTGGCCGAAAACAGGCGGCAATTTGGCCCATCGCGGGGCGGAGAATCACCGGAGGGGGGGGGCTGCCAACAGCCCCCGACCGGCGCAACGCGATTCCCGCCCCCACCGAAAAACCGGCGCCGGAGAATCCGGCAGCTGCCGTCGGGGCAGGATTCATGCCGCCCCCCCCCCCCCCCCCGCCCCCCCGGCGATTCTCCGGCCCAGCGGGGGGTCGGAGTATCCCGCCCCACATCTGGAGTACTGTGTCCAGTTTTGGTCCCCTTATTTAAATGTCCCACAGCACTTCACAGATGAAGAGCTAGGAGAGTTGATTGAAAACAGTGTTGATTTTGAGGTTTTTAAAACATGGGGAGGGATTTGGTTGGGATGGAGTTTCTACAAGTAGTTAGGAAACTTCATTGATAGTCGTCTAGAAGGATTGAGGTCGGCAAGGTCAAGGAGTGATGTGTGAGTAAGAATGAGGATGTCTTAATTGAAATACAGGAATTGAAATGTGATGGATAATGGTCAAAAGGGAACAGGTGGCACACTTCTAAATAATTTGGAGATTTTAACTGTATGGTAGAGCTTGGGAAGGTGGCAAGGACAGCACTGATGAAATCAAGTCTGGCTATGGCAAAGGCATGTCCTAGACTTTCAACCATATTGGGAGGGAGGGGATTGGCAATACTCAATCGCATGAATGTGAAGGAGAACAGTCTTCGGGCATTTGACCATATAAGGTAATGAGGGGCTGGTTTAGCACAGTGGGCTAAATAGCTGGTTTGTAATGCACAACAATGCCAGCAGTGAGGGTTCAATTCTCATACCGGCCTCCCCGAACAGGCGCCGGAATGTGGCGACTAGGGGCTTTTCACAGTAATTTCATTGACGTCTACTTGTGACAATAAGCAATTATTATTATTAAGGTAAACAAAAAAATTGGCATTGCTAAAGGATGGGATAGCATAAATGTTCATAGCATGAAAAAGTTATTATCTTCAAACTGCTGGAAATTTCTTCGAACACACAGCAGAAATATTAGTTTTAAAAATTATTTTTGGGGATTTGGCTGCAGCGAGGCCAACATTTATTGAACTGTTTTCTTGAATCACTGCAATCCATGTGTTGTAGGTACACCATAAAGGCTGTAAGGGAAGGAATTACAGGATTTTGGCTCAGCGACAGTAAAGGAACAGTGATACAATTCCAAGTCAGGATGGTGTGTGGCTTGAGAGGGTGACATTTGCAGGCCCTAGTGTTCCCATGCATCTGCTGCCCTTGTCCTTCTAGGTGGTAGAGGTTGTGAGTTTGGAAGGTGTTCTCGAAAGAGCCTTGATGAGTGACTGCAGTGCACCTTGTAGAAGGTAACAATTAGATGAAACTATGGATTCAATTCGGTTTTAGAATCCATTTCACTCGGTAATTAAAGGTGATAGATTTTTAATTCAGGTTCACCATATTAACATTAAATGGCCATTGAGGCACCTAGTGTTTGAAGGCTCATAAAACACCAGGCTCGGATAGAGGGCTGGATTTTCATGGAGTGGGAGAACTCTAAATGGATGAAAATAGCAGTTGGGACCCAATCCCAGGATTCCTGGCCCCATTCTCAGGGTTTCTGACTTTCCGGAGTGCCTTTTAAAGGTGTGGGCTGGTTCAGGTTAGGAGTCTACATCCTGCATTCCTGGTTGGCTGCATTGTGGGGATAAGCATGTTCTGGTCCTCTACAATTTTCATAGAGTTCATAGAACATAGAACATAGAAAATACAGCACAGAACAGGCCCTTCGGCCCACGATGTTGTGCCGAACCTTTGTCCTAGATTAATCATAGATTATCATTGAATTTACAGTGCAGAAGGAGGCCATTCGGCCCCCCGAGTCTGCACCAGCTCTTGGAAAGAGCACCCTACCCAAACTCAACACCTCCACCCAACACCAAGGGCAATTTGGACATTAAGGGCAATTTATCATTGGCCAATTCACCTAACCCGCACATCTTTGGACTGTGGGAGGAAACCGGAGCACCCGGAGGAAACCCACGCAGACACGGGGAGGACGTGCAGACTCCGCACAGACAATGACCCAAGCCGGAATCGAACCTGGGACCATGGATCTGTGAAGCAATTGTGCTATCCACAATGCAACCGTGCTGCCCTTAAGAACAAATAATTCTACACTATATCATTTTCCCGTAATCCATGTACCTATCCAACAGCTGCTTGAAGGCCCCTAATGTTTCCGACTCAACTACTTCCACAGGCAGTGCATTCCATGCCCCCACTACTCTCTGGGTAAAGAACCTACCTCTGATATCCCTCCTATATCTTCCACCTTTCACCTTAAATTTATGTCCCCTTGTAATGGTGTGTTCCACCTGGGGAAAAAGTCTCTGACTGTCTACTCTATCTATTCCCCTGATCATCTTATAAACCTCTATCAAGTCGCCCCTCATCCTTCTCCGCTCTAATGAGAAAAGGCCTCGCACCCTCAACCTTTCCTCGTAAGACCTACTCTCCATTCCAGGCAACATCCTGGTAAATCTTCTTTGCACCTTTTCCAGAGCTTCCACATCCTTCCTAAAATGAGGCGACCAGAACTGTACACAGTACTCCAAATGTGGCCTTACCAAAGTTTTGTACAGCTGCATCATCACCTCACGGCTCTTAAATTCAATCCCTCTGTTAATGAACGCGAGCACACCATAGGCCTTCTTCACAGCTCTATCCACTTGAGTGGCAACTTTCAAAGATGTATGAACATAGACCCCAAGGTCTCTCTGCTCCTCCACAATGCCAAGAACTCTACCGTTAACCCTGTATTCCGCATTCATATTTGTCCTTCCAAAATGGACAACCTCACACTTTTCAGGGTTAAACTCCATCTGCCACTTCTCAGCCCAGCTCTGCATCCTATCTATGTCTCTTTGCAGCCGACAACAGAGTTGGGCCAGCTTTTCAAAGAGTTGTGGTTGACAGCACCTCAAGAAGTGCCGTGAACTATAGTTTTTGTTAGGGAAACCTTTTGAAAGCTAACTTCAAATGGTCCTCTTCATGACCCCCATGCCAAGGTATGCACCCACCCACCCCACATGGCCCCTCATGCATTACTTTAAATTCTTGACTGAGAACTCAGACATCCATTAGAGTACTAAAATACCAGAACCCCAGGGAAAATGTTGCTTGATTGACAGCTATGGTCTTCTGACCACTCCTTTCAATTTCACAATATTTATTTACACAACATAAAAGGAGCTCAAATTCTTGCAGATTCAGCTATCAATACTTAAAATGGTCTAGATTATTGGCACTGTTATTGGGCTGTTAATAGAATAAGGTTCTTTTTGAGAAAATGTAAAGTTATAAATTATTGCTTTTTAAAACTTTTTTTTACACATCCTTCTGTCACTTTAGGGTTCATTACTTCTCTACAGTGTACAATGGGTGAATCGACTTTGAGCTGCGATAACTTGGCATGGGGTGGGAATCAGGAGACTGAAGGAATAGGTGGAGTTCATACCTGGGCTTGGGGAGCATTGAAGGACCATATGGGGTGAGTGGCTGGCTCAACTGCAGTCTACACGGGCACCCCATAATGAAAATTCTGTCTTAACTGACTCTTTCCCCTGAGGCTGACGGGCAGGCCAAGTCGGACATTTTCCCAGTCCCCACTACCCACCTCAAAGATGAAAATCCAGCTCAGAAGGTTCTGAAGAAATGGGATAAAAAGGAAGGAGTGCATTTTGCTTATTGCCTCTTAAGATTGTAACAGAACACCTAGACGTTAACTGCAGTCATTAAAGAGTCAGAAATAGAAAATGTTGGAGGGACTTGTAATGCAGGAGACAAAAGGCAATAATTCTAAGCCAACGTGAAAAGCAGGTCATATCTAACAAATGTATCAGAATTCTTTTAGGGTATAATAGAACTGGCAGATAAGCGTAAGGTTATGGATATTATGTAACTTAATGTTCTCAATAGGGATTTATGGCTAAAGTGAAGATTCAAGATGAAATTGTAAATTAGATTATTAATTGGCTAGATAATAGAAAGCATAATGTAGTTATCAATGATAATAGTTCTTATTAAGCAGCTGTGACTAGTGGAACCCTCCAGGGATCAGTTTTGCAACTCAAGATGTTCAGAATGTTCTTTAATGACCTTGACAAAAGGTGTGTGCTCAATGGCTTCACTTGAAATGGTATTGTGTTATGATAGCGATCAGTGTTAAAATGGAGGGATTAATTTCTTTGAGGAGGTACTGCAGGAAGTAAGTATCGATTGAATATTTAAAAAGATGAAAGTTTTGTTAGAATTGTGTAGTTGCCAACGAAAATGCATTGTTGAAGATTAAAAGATAGATACGAGTCACAAGATGCATATGGATGAGGAAGCCTGTTTTCCACATCTTAATTTCTCCATTCAGAACAATCGTCATTTCCAGTCTACCTAATTGTTTCTTAAATTCTTCCAGGATTTAAGTGTCCACTACACTACCCAGAACTCCATGACAGGTAATGATCATTTTGTGAAGAACTTGCTATTATCACTCCGAAGATTTACTTTTTTTTAACCAGTTTGAAGCAGTGTCTCCTTGTCCTCTCTTAATATAATTTAAAGTGTAACTTTGCCATTTGCTATGCAACTTAACATTATTCCTGGAACACTCTGCTCAACACTTACATGACTCCCTTAACCATTACATGTTGTTGACTATCCTTCAGCTAATTCCTTACCCATACCGAGCTTTGCACTGAATCCTGAAAGCTTTGAGCTTAATTTGGAAGAATTTACATGGAACCTCGTGAACTGTCATAGGGTTTACTGCATTTTATTTGGGCAGTTATTTCCTCAAAGAAATCAGGAGGGTGAGTCGGACAGGATCTTGCTCATTTAAAACTATGCGATTTGTGAGGTTACTTTTCAGATTTACCTCTGCAAATTAATTCCATTACTTTACATGAAATTGAAGTAAGACTAATAGGTGTGCATCCTGAGAGTATGAACTGAAAAGGGAAAGTTTTGGAAATTCACAACAGGTTGGTCAATATTTAATAGAGATTCTTATTTACTTACTGTAAATCTCCAATGTACATTGGTTTTATTTAAAATATGATGGTGATCCATTGAGTTCAACTCCAAGAAAATGGCATGGATATTCTGCAGTGAATTCATGAGATTGCACCAAGGTGTTTTGGCAATGTTAGATCTATCAACATATACAAAAAAGTAGAACTCTCAGAAATGATTTGAAGACTAATGGGCCATAGTCAGTGGAAAGAGGGTAAGAAATAGCTGTTGAACAGAATTTCTCGGTCCAGCCAGTGACTGATTTTGTGGAGGGCAGTGTCGTGTTGGGTGTTCTGGTCTACAAACAGGTCAACATGGCTGGAGATGGTGTAACTCTATTTTATTAACAACTCAACTGTAATAACAGACTGTAACTTTGGGTACGTGCATTACCAGCTTATCTGTGGACCCTGTCCTATCACTATCTAGGTGAGGCACTCAGCACATGGTGAATGTCTGAGAGGCAGGCTGCGAGCTCTCTGCTCTGAGCTGGCTGCTGCTAGAATCAGCGGGAACTCTGGTGTCCCCCGTCTTTATAGTGCGTGTGCTCTCACTGGTGATAGGCTGTGATGTTGTGAATGCTGGTTGGTCCGACTGTATGTCCATTAGTGTGTCAGTGTGTGTGTGATTGCATCATGATATGCTGATGTATATCATGACATCCCCCCTTTTCGCAAAGAATATGTGCCTACATGAGAATAAATAAAGTGTAGTGAGTGTGTCTGATCATGTGTGTGCATTATTTACATCAATATGTACATGTGGCTATGCTATATACACGGGAAGGTGCCAGGTGCAGAGGAAAACTATGTTACACCAAGAACGAAACAAATCCTATTAACAAACGATGAAAAATTCTTAAACAGTACGGCAGAACAAGTCAGTGAGTCCAATAGTGCAAGGTTTATAAATCAAGTCTTTGGGGTGGGCGACGAATTTGGGTTGACCGCCGCAAGGGTAGTTCAGGATCCACCGGCTGAGGAATGGGCCGGGCCACGGTCAAGTGAAGAGGAGGCAGGGTATCCGGAAGCTCACCAAAGTCCATGTCAGGGACAACAGGAGGGCATGGCACTGGTGCAGAATTTCGTAGCGAGCGTGGAACCAGACGAAGGGCACGCCGATTGCGGCGGCGAATGGAGCCATCAGGCAAACGAACCAGAAACGAACGGGGAGCCACCTGTCGAAGAACCTCAACGGTTGCTGACCAGCCACCCTCTGGAGGATGTATGCAGACATGATCTCCAGGCACCAGGGCAGGAAGATCAGTCGCCCGAGCATCATGAGCCGCCTTGTGTTGCTCACGCTCTTGTTGCAACCGCCGAAGTACCGGAGCATGGTCGAGGTCTGGGACGTGAATGGACGGTACAGTGGTCCTGAGGGTGCGACCCATAAGCAGCTGGGCCGGCGACAGGCCCGAGGAAAGTGGGGCCGAGTGACAAGCCAGCAAGGCAAGGCAGATGTCAGATCCTGCATCAGCAGCCTTGCAGAGGAGCCTTTTTATAATGTGGACGCCCTTCTCTGCATTGCCATTTGACTGAGGGTACAGGGGACTGGACATCACGTGTGCAAAGTTGTGTGCACTAGCGAAGGAAGACCATTCCTGACTCGCGAAGCAGGGGCCATTGTCTGACATCACGGTGAGCGGAATGACGTGGCGAGCAAAGGGCTCCTTACACGACCGAATAACAACCGATGATGTGGTGTCGTGCAGGTGTGTGACCTCAGGATAGCTGGAAAAGTAGTCGATGATGGTGATGTAGTCCCTGCCGAGCGCATGAAACAGGTCCACGCCCACCTTCGACCAGGGGGACGTGACCACCTCATGGGGCTGAAGGGTCTCACGTGGTTGTGCCGGCTCGAACCACTGACAGGTGGGGCAATTGAGCACAGTGTTGGCAATGTCCTCATTTATTCCTGGCCAGTATACAGCCTCTTGGGCCCTCCGTTGGCACTTCTCAACGCCGAGATGGCCTTCGTGCAGCTGTTCTAAGACAAGCTGGTGCATGCTGTGTGGGATCACAATGCGGTCCAGCTTCAGGAGGACACCATCCACGACTGCCAAGTCGTCCCGAATGTTATAAAACTGCGGGCATTGTCCCTTGAGCCACCCGTCTGTCATGTGGCGCATCACATGTTGCAGAAGGGGGTCAGCCGCAGTCTCACGGCGAATGTGGGCAAGGCGTTCGTCAGTGGCCGGCAGATTGGCAGAAGTGAAGGCTACATGTGCGATGTGCGTCAACTTGGCTAACGAACCCCTCTGGATCGGTCGGAGTGTCGACTGCCCTGGACAGAGGGTCTGCTATGATCAGGTCCTTACCCGGGGTGTATACAAGTACCTCTGGAGTTTGAGCAGAATGCGCTGGAGGCGAGGGGTCATGTTATTAAGGTCCTTTTGGATGATGCCAACCAGCGGGCGATGGTTGGTCTCCACAGTGAACTGGGGAAGGTCATACACATAGTCATGGAACTTGTCAACGCCAGTCAACAGGCCTAGGCACTCCTTCTCAATTTGCGCATAGCGCTGCTCTGTGGGGGTCATGGGACGTGACGCATAGGTGACAGGGGCCCATGATGAGGCGTCATCTCGTTGCAGGACGACCGCCCCAATGCCGGATTGACTGGCGTCAGTCGAGATCTTCGTCTCCCTTGCAGGATCGAAGAACGCCAGTACCGGGGCGGTGGTAAGCTTGACTTTGAGCTCCTCCCATTCACGCTGGTGGGTGGGAAGCCACTGGATTTTCCCAGGAAGTTGACCATTCCTTTGAAAGCGTAGCACCGCCTTCTTGTCTGTCGGCTTCTTCATAGCCGTGATGGCTGCCACCTTGTCGGCATCCGGCCGCACACCCAACTGGGAGATGTGGTCCCCCAAGAACTTGAGCTTGGTTTGGCCAAAAAAACATTTGGCTCTGTTGAGGCGCAGGCCCTGGTCCCGTATCCATTGAAAGACGCGTTGGAGGCGACTGATATGCTCCTGCGGTGTGGTAGACCAAATAATGATATCGCCCACAAAGATGCGCACGCCTTTGATGCCTTCCATCATCTGTTCCATGATGCGATGGAAAACCTCAGAGGCCGATATGATTCCAAATGGCATCCTATTGTAGCAGTATCTGCCAAATGGAGTGTTGACGGTACACAGCTTCCTGCTGGACTGATCCAATTGAATCTGCCAGAAGCCCTTTGAGGCATCAAGCTTGGTGAATATTTTTGCCCGAGCCATCTCGCACGTGATCTCCTCATGTTTGGGTATAGGGTAATGTTCCCTCATTATATTGCGATTTAAGTCTTTCGGGTCAATACAGATCCGAAGCTCGCCGGAAGCCTTCTTGACGCACACCATGGAGCTGACCCATGCAGTTGGCTCCGTCACCCGGGAAAGCACTCCTTGGTCCTGAAGGTCCTGCAGCTGCTGCTTGAGGCGGTCCTTGCGGGGTGCTGGGACTCTGCGAGGTGCATGAACTACCGGGGTGGCATCCTGTTTGAGCAGGATTTTGTATGTGTAGGGCAGTGTACCCATGCCCTCGAAAACATCCTGGTTGTGAGAGCGGATTGAGTTTAGTTGCGCCCTGAATTCCATATCTTGGAAGTCAGACGTGCCTTCTGGAGAGAGAGAGTGTACTCGCTGAACGAGGTGGAGGAATTTGCACGCCTGTGTGCCTAGCAGAGAGTCCTTTGAAGAGCCCACGATCTCGAAGGGTAGGATGGCTTTACGCAAGTTGTGCGTCACTTTGAGTTGGCACGACCCCGTGGCGGGGATGACGTTGCCATTATAGTCGACCAGTTGACAGATGGATGGAAGAATTGCTGGTTTGACCCTCAGGGTTTTAAATGCTGACCATGCGTGGAGATTTGCGGAAGCACCAGTGTCCAGGCGGAATGTTGACCGTCAGGGTGGCACACCACTCGTCATCCGGATTAATGCTGTGCATCGACAGCGGCTGGTGCGTTCGACTCAGGGACAGCTTGTTCTTGTTGATGACAGCAATGCGGAAACGCTCCCTGTCCTCAATGCCAGTGGTCTGTATGATGTCAGGATCAAATTCGGTGAACGTGGGTAGTATTGCCCAAACATTTCTGCGAGGCTGGTTAAACTGTTGCGAGTTGGCAGGCTGAGGGGCTCGAAAGGAAGCAGCATAGTGGCCAAGCCTGCCACAGCGTAGGCATTGTCGCTCTTTGGCCGGACATTGCCGCTTTAAATGGGCGGAGCCACAGCTGCTGCACGTCATGACGTCAGTGCGTTTGTTGCGCCACCATACATGCGCGGTGCGGTCTTGCATAGTGCGCGCCTGCGCATTGCGTTCCTCCGTGTCAACGTCCCCTCTTTTGGCGCGTACAAGCACGGGAGGCCTCGGAAAGCGCGTGAAATGGCCGCCCTCCTCCGGGCCCCGGGCCAGGAGTTACTCGATCATCTGGACCCGCTCCATCTTGTGGGGCCCCTGCCGTGCCGTTTTAGCCGCCTTGATGTGTGAGTACCGGCTGGTGGCGTTCTCATGCAGGACGCAGGTTTCGATGGCCGTCGCTAGGGTGAGTTGCTTGATTTTAAGGTGCTGCTGGCGCAGGGTGTCCGTCATGACCCCGAAAACTATCCGGTCACGTATCATGGAGTCAGAGGTGGGCCCATAGCTGCAGGACTGCGCGAGGATGCGGAGGTGCGTTAAATAAGACTGGAAAGGCTCGTCCTTACCCTGCAGGCGCTGCTGGAAGCTTTCGTTAACTTCAACGCTGAAGTATTCAGCAAATTTTAGGAGCACCGTCTTGTATTTGGTTTTGTCTTCGCCGTCCGCGAATGTAAGGGAGTTAAAGATGTGGATGGCGTGTTGCCCTGCCGTGGAGAGAAGAAGGGCAATCTTCCTGGTGTCCGATGCATTCTCCCTGTCTGTGGCCTCTAGGAAGAGCTGGAAGCGCTGTTGAAGAAGCTTCCAATTCACCCCGAGATTGCCAGCAATGCGTAGCGGTGGCGACGGGTTGATGTTCTCCATGCTGCAGGATGGCGGATTGCTGATAAGTTGGAGGTAGGTCTCACAGGGGCTAGTATGCGTCCACTCCTGGAACCATGTCGTGTTGGGCGTTCTGGTCTACAAACAGGTCAACACGGCTGGAGATGGCGTAACTCGATTTTATTAACAACTCAACTGTAATAACATACTGTAAGCTTGGGTACATGCATTACCAGCTTATCTGTGGACCCTGTCCTATCACTAGCTAGGTGAGGCACTCAGCACATGGTGAATGTCTGAGAGGCAGGCTGTGAGCTCTGTGCTCTGAGCTGGCTGCTGCTAGAATGAGTGGGAACTCTGGTGTCCCCAGTCTTTATAGGGCGTGTGCTCTCACTGGTGATTGGCTGCGATATTGTGTCCGACTGGTTGGTTGGTCCGACTGTATATCCATCAATGTGTCAGTGTGTGTGTGTGATTGCATCATGATATACTGATGTATATCATGACAGGCAGAAGTTGGAATATTTGAGTGAGGCCTTGAGTCTTATTCACGCTGGTGGAAGAACTATTAGGAGTTTTCCCCTTGCCACTTTACTGGAGGAACAATGGTGGGTTGGCTTTACCACTGATCCATGTCAGGAATGCTATTTGCATGTGTTACCATGTCATGAATACTCATTAAAAAGACAACTCATCGGAATCACGTTTCCCCCTCCCAATTACCTGCCACGCCAATGAGCAATTAGACCAGATTAAAATTTCATGCAGCAGTCCATGCTTACTTCACTCGTGACTTCAAGGTGAGTGCAACATTCAAAGTCTACCTGCAACAGCGTTGCTCCGGTTCCTCCGTGAAAGAAGTGTTAGCCCACAATGCTCTGTGTATTATGGGGCTGCTCACCGTGGCTGCCTCCAGTGTTGAGCTGGCTGATCACAGGCTGAACCCACGCATTTATGCAATAATACACATTTAACTAGTTTTTCTCTTGTGCATGACTCGGAGTCCAGAGATAGTCGTGATAGTGGACAGTTCTATTCGTAGTGGCGAGAGGTGGCATGCCACTCTCTGGTGGCGGGAATTCCCACGCTGCCACGAATGCCAGGGCGGGGTGCACTGTCGACAGAACCAGAGGATTCCATCGCCTGTGAACAGCCAGAGAATTCCGACCCTTAATTTGTCAAAACATAAACAAGATTATAGTTGAAATGAGACAGCAATGTGACATATTGGATTAAAGCAAAACATCAACTAAAAGAAAAAACTGCAAATGCTGGAAATTTGAATTTAAAATAAGGAATTGATGACAATTCAGGCAGCAAGGTGGAAATTGCATAGTGCTAGGAAGAACCAGGATGGTTCTTTAACACAATGGCATAGTGGCACAGCGGTTAGCACTGCTGCTTCACAGCGCCAGGGACCCAGGTTCGATTCCGATCGCTGGTAACTGTCTTTGTGGAGTTTTCACATTCTCCTCGTGTCTGCGTAGGTTTCCTTCCACAGTCGAAAGATGTGCAAGTTAGGTGGAATGGTGATACCAATTTGCCCCTTAGGCTGGGGTTTCAGGACTAGGGGATGGAGGATTGGGCCTGGGCAGTTTGGTCATTCGAAGGGTCGATGCAGACTCAATGAGCCGAATGGCCTCCTTCAGCATAGTTGGGATTCTATGATTCTTCTATGAACCTTGTGCCAAATAAAGTGCAAAAAAAATTGCTGGATTGGCTGTTGGTGTTGGGGAGGAACTCATTGTCTATTGTATATAAGAAAGAAACATGAACTATACCTATCTCTTAAATCTACCCCAGAGGAACTGTAATTTGAAAGGCTGAGATTCTCATACAACTTCTTGAACTGTGCATTGAAATAGCCTTTGGATGTTTAATTTGTTTATGAGTACAGAATCATTTTTTAGTCATCTAAGTTAAATAGGATTTTAACATTCCAAGTTTTTAGGACACAACAACCATCTAAAACTGAAATTCTTGAGAAGAGCAGAGAAATTATATTGTAATTTTGTGATTCTATCTATCCATCCATCCAATTATGGATAATAGAACATAGAACATAGAACAATACAGCGCAGTACAGGCCCTTCGGCCCACGATGTTGCACCGAAACAAAAGCCATCTAACCTACACTATGCCATTATCATCCATATGTTTATCCAAGAAACTTTTAAATGCCCTCAATGTTGGCGAGTTCACTACTGTAGCAGGTAGGGCATTCCACGGCCTCACTACTCTTTGCATAAAGAACCTACCTCTGACCTCTGTCCTATATCTATTACCCCTCAGTTTAAAGTTATGTCCCCTCGTGCCAGCCATTTCCATCCGCGGGAGAAGGCTCTCACTGTGCACCCTATCTAACCCCCTGATCATTTTGTATGCCTCTATTAAGTCTCCTCTTAACCTTCTTCTCTCCAACGAAAACAACCTCAAGTCCATCAGCCTTTCCTCATAAGATTTTCCCTCCATACCAGGCAACATCCTGGTAAATCTCCCCTGCACCCGCTCCAAAGCCTCCACGTCCTTCCTATAATGCGGTGACCAGAACTGTAAGCAATACTCCAAATGCGGCCGAACCAGAGTTCTGTACAGCTGCAACATGACCTCCTGACTCCGGAACTCAATCCCTCTACCAATAAAGGCCAACACTCCATAGGCCTTCTTCACAACCCTATCAACCTGGGTGGCAACTTTCAGGGATCTATGTACATGGACACCTAGATCCCTCTGCTCATCCACACTTTCAAGAACTTTACCATTAGCCAAATATTCCGCATTCCTGTTATTCCTTCCAAAGTGAATCACCTCACACTTCTCTACATTAAACTCCATTTGCCACCTCTCAGCCCAGCTCTGCAGCTTATCTATATCCCTCTGTAACCTGCTACATCCTTCCACGCTATCAACAACACCACCGACTTTAGTATCGTCTGCAAATTTACTCACCCACCCTTCTGCGCCTTCCTCTAGGTCATTGATAAAAATGACAAACAGCAACGGCCCCAGAACAGATCCTTGTGGCACTCCACTTGTGACTGTACTCCATTCTAAACATTTCCCATCAACCACCACCCTCTGTCTTCTTTCAGCTAGCCAATTTCTGATCCACATCTCTAAATCACCCTCAATCTCCAGCCTCCGTATTTTCTGCAATAGCCTACCGTGGGGAACCTTATCAAACGCTTTGCTGAAATCTATATACACCACATCAACTGCTCTACCCTCATCTACCTGTTCAGTCACCTTCTCAAAGAACTCAATAAGGTTTGTGAGGCATGACCTACCCTTCACAAAGCCATGCTGACTATCCCTGATCATATTATTCCTACCTAGATGATTATAAATCTTGTCTCTTATAATCCCCTCCAAGACTTTACCTACTACAGACGTGAGGCTCACCGGTTTATAGTTGCCGGGGTTGTCTCTGCTCCCCTTTTTGAACAAAGGGACCACATTTGCTGTCCTCCAGTCCTCTGGCACTATTCCTGTAGCCAATGATGACATAAAAATCAAAGCCAAAGGTCCAGCAATCTCTTCCCTGGCCTCCCAGAGAATCCTAGGATAAATCCCATCAGTTCCCGGGGACTTATCTATTTTCAGCCTGTCCAGAATTGCCAACACCTCTTCCCTACGTACCTCAATGCCATCTATTCTATTAGCCTGCGGCTCAGCATTCTCCTCCACAACATTATCTTTTTCCTGAGTGAATACTGACGAAAAATATTCATTTAGTATCTCGCCTATCTCTTCAGACTCCACACACAATTTCCCATCCCTGTCCTTGACTGGTCCTACTCTTTCCCTAGTCATTCGCTTATTTCTGACATACCTATAGAAAGCTTTTGGGTTTTCCTTGATCCTTCCTGCCAAATACTTCTCATGTCCCCTCCTTGCTCGTCTTAGCTCTCTCTTTAGATCCTTCCTCGCTACCTTGTAACTATCCATCGCCCCAACTGAAACTTCACACCTCATCTTCACATCGGCCTCCTTCTTCCTCTTAACAAGAGATTCCACTTCCTTGGTAAACCACGGTTCCCTCGCTCGACGCCTTCCTCCCTGCCTGACCGGTACATACTTATCAAGAACACGCAGTAGCTGATCCTTGAACAAGCCCCACTTATCCAGTGTGCCCAACACTTGCAGCCTACTTCTCCACCTTATCCCCCCCAAGTCACGTCTAATGGTATCATAATTGCCCTTCCCCCAGCTATAACTCTTGCCCTGCGGTGTATACTTCTCCCTTTCCATCATTAACGTAAACGTCACCGAATTGTGGTCACTGTCCCCAAAGTGCTCTCCTACCTCCAAATCCAACATCTGGCCTGGTTCATTACCCAAAACCAAATCCAACGTGGCCTCGCCTCTTGTTGGCCTGTCAACATATTGTTTCAGGAAACCCTCCTGCACACACTGTACAAAAAACAACCCATCTATTGTACTCGAACTATATCTTTTCCAGTCAATATTTGGAAAGTTAAAGTCTCACATAATAACTACCCTGTTACTTTCGCTCTTATCCAGAATCATCTTCGCCATCCTTTCCTCTACATCCCTAGAACTATTAGGAGGCCTATAAAAAAACTCCCAACAGGGTGACCTCTCCTTTCCTGTTTCTAACTTCAGCCCATACTACCTCGGAAGAAGAGTCCCCATCTAGCATCCTCTCCGCAACCGTAATACTGCTCTTGACTAGCAGCGCCACACCTCCCCCTCTTTTGCCTCCTTCTCTGAGCTTACTAAAACACCTAAACCCCGGAACCTGCAACATCCATTCCTGTCCCTGCTCTATCCATGTCTCCGAAATGGCCACAACATCGAAGTCCCAGGTACCAACCCATGCTGCCAGTTCCCCTACCTTGTTTCGTATACTCCTGGCATTGAAGTAGACACACTTCAAACCAGCTACCTGAACACTGGCCCCCTCCTGCGACGTCAAATCTGTGCTCCTGACCTCTATACTCTCATTCTCCCTTACCCTAAAACTACAATCCAGGTTCCCATGCCCCTACGGCATTAGTTTAAACCCCCCCAAAGAGCACTAACAAATCTCCCCCCCCCAGGATATTTGTGCCCCTCAGGTTCAGATGTAGACCATCCTGTCTGTAGAGGTCCCACCTTCCCCAGAAAGAGCCCCAGTCATCCAGAAATCTGAATCCCTCCCGCCTGCACCATCCCTGTAGCCACGTGTTTAAATGCTCTCTCTCCCTATTCCTCATCTCACTATCACGTGGCACGGACAACAACCCAGAGATAACAACTCTGTTTGTTCTAGTTCTGAGCTTCCATCCTAGCTCCCTGAAAGCCTGCCTGACATCCTTGTCCCCTTTCCTACCTATGTCGTTAGTGCCAATGTGGACCACGACTTGGGGCTGCTCCCCCTCCCCCCTAAGGACCCGGAAAACACGATCCGAGACATCACGTACCCTTGCACCTGGGAGGCAACATACCAAACGTGAGTCTCTCACGCTCCCACAAAATCTCCTATCTGTGCCCCTGACTATAGAGTCCCCAATTACTAATGCTCTGCTCCTCTCCCCCCTTCCCTTCTGAGCAACAGGGACAGACTCCGTGCCAGAGGCCCGTACCCCATGGCTTACCCCTGGCAAGTCGTCCCCCCCACAAGTATCCAAAGCGGTATACTTGTTTCTCAGGGGAACGACCACAGGGGATCCCTGCACTGACTGCTTTTTCCCAGTCCCTCTTACAGTTACCCACCTATCTCCAATCTTTGGTGTAACTAATTCCCTGAAGCTGCTATCTATGACCCCTTCTGCCTCCCGAATGATCCGAAGTTCTTCCAACTCCAGCTCCAGTTCCCTAACTCGGTCTTGGAGGAGCTGGAGATGGCAGCACTTCCTGCAGGTAAAATCAGCAGGGACACTAACTGCATCCCTCACCTCAAACATCCTGCAGGAGGAACATTGCACTCCCTTCCCTGCCATTCCTCTAACTTTCTACCAAGATCTGGCTAACAACTAAATTACATTTTTTATAAAAAATAATAATAATATAATAAAATATGGTACTTACCTCAGACCAATGGGTTTTATTATTAGGTTAGAGGAGGAGGGCGGGTGGGAGACACTACACGTGTAATGTCTCGGGTTTCCCCTCCACCAGAATTTATTGGTGAGGGTCTTCCCAGACGTCCGCGGGTCGACTTCCTGTTCCCGCCTAAAACACTAATTAAAAAAAAAATTCTCAGCTCCTGCTGAAATGGACTAACCAGCCAGCTCCACTCCCGCCGAAATCGACTGGCCTGCCCCTGCAAAGACAAGTGCTTTTAAAGGACAGACTTACCTCCCAGCAGCCACTTCCGCACTGCTCCCGCTGAAACTGACTCACCAGCTGATTCTCCCGCCGAAATCGACTGGCCTGCCCCTGCAAAGACAAGTGCTTTTAAAGGACAGACTTACCTCCCAGCAGCCACTTCCGCACTGCTCCCGCTGAAACTGACTCACCAGCTGATTCTCCCGCCGAAATCGACTGGCCTGCCCCTGCAAAGACAAGCGCTTTTAAAGGACAGACTTACCTCCCAGCAGCCACTTCCGCACTGCTCCCGCTGAAACTGACTCACCAGCTGATTCTCCCGCCGAAATCGACTGATGGACAAGTGAGTCTTGGATTTAGTAAAGTGTCATGGAACATACTGGTCAACTCAAACTTCACGATCATAAAAAAATCAAAAGATTGCCAAGTATTGAACACTTGCCTACTATCAGAATACAAAACAAAACCCCCAAAAAAGTGCAGTCAGATTGCTCAACTTCGTTCCCATGTTGTTTGAACAACTATATCGGATCCCCACTCATACACACAAAGTAAAATTTGTAACCTGATAAGCATATTAAGAATTCAGAAATTCTCAAACACATAATAATCATAATGTCTATCCATACTCAAAACTTTTGGCTCCTCTGGCCTTCCAAAAAAGGAGCCTGAACCTTGCTGCCGCCTGCCTTTTTCAGAGTTCAGGGTCTCTCATCTTTTCATTTAATTTTTATGGCCTCGTTGTATGGCCTGACTGCTGCTAAGCGACCCAACTTCGCCAGGGCAATTCTTGTCCTCTCTGCCCAAAGATTTGTGGCATGATTGGCTTATTAGTCACTTGACAAAAGTATCAGGATCCCTGGCAGATTCATTGTCATTTTGAGGGTACAACCATGATGATGCTTGCTTGTTTGTGTCTTACTAGGTCCATTCAAACATTCAATTTTCAGCCCTCTGTTCATGCATGCCCTCATGCAGCGAAGTTTATTTCTGGCATTTTCATTTATTTATTTGTTTCATTTTTTTCTGTCTTGCTGCTGCTATTTGTTATCTTGCACTTCCAAAATGTTGTGGCTTCTTTTTTTCTTTATTTATCTAGTCCTTTATTGCCTCTGCAGGTGATTTTACATTAATGTTCTTCTTTGGAAGCTGCACTTACTTTCATTCAACACTGCAATACATTTATTGTGTGTTTTTTCCCCTCTCGCTTTCCCCCTCCCCCTTTCCTATTTTGGTTACTTCCTGCAAGCTTCAGCTGTTGTATATTTATTTGATTAGTCCCTTTGAAGCTCCATTGCGACTGTGCTATCAGTTTCTCCTTCCACCCTATTCTGTTTCAAATTTGACCGTTGGTCACCATCACTGTTTCAAGAAATCATTTGCGAATAGTTACTCTACATAATTCTATAAGAATTGCAGGAGAAAATTCACCACTGGATATTTAAAAAATCTCAATGTAGACATGTAAACTTTTTCACATAGAGCAGGAACGTTTCTTTTGTCTGATACTTGATACACAAGCTCTTAATTACGCTCCTAATAATGAATTAAAAATCAGTGAATTATGGCAATTATTCTACAAATTCCACAGCCACCAGTGATTTACGCCAAGTTTCAGCACTCGTTCAGCACTTAATTCACCATCACCAGGAAGATAATCCATTTTTTCCATGGACAGTTGTCTTGAAGACTGTGCAACAATGTCAATGTCAAATGTTACTCTTCACAGTTCTAATTTTAGCTATGTTAGGGATTGTTAATGAATGAAATCGATGCGATCACTTCAATTTTCTTGAGCTGTGCTGAGAAATTTTAATTTTCAATTCAACAAATCATAATCTAGGGATGGGTAATAAATGCTGGCCTCATTAGTGACGCCCACATACCGTAAAATGAAATTTTAAAATAATCAATTGCCACTTGGAGGAAAGCTTAGCCTGATGGTGTTCCCATGTTATTACTGTTCTTCGTCTCAATACTGGAAGAGGGAGATGATGAGAAATAAACCACAGTGAGTTTCGGCAGAGTATCTGCTAGACAGTATACATTGCAGCCATGGTGCAGCAAAAGTACCAATTAAAAAATTTGTCTAACTCCTCCTTAAATTTACTCACTGTCCCAGAATCAACCGCGCTCTGGGATAGCAAATTCAGGGTTCAGTGTTTAAGGCAACAAAGGCATTTTTAATCAAAGGAAATAAATGTAAGGTGGTATTTTCCAGTCCCACCAAAGGTGACCCCGCCCCACAGCAGGTTCTCGGTGGCGGGATGGGGAGCCAGTCGGTGGCCAATCGAGAGCCACCTCCACCACTGGAAAACATACCACCAGTGGGGCGGGGTGGGGACAAGAGAACTGGAGCATCTCGTCCATAATCTTTCTATCATTCCAAGAAATGCTGACCTTTCTGGAAGAAAAATAGTCAATTGCCCAAGCAATACAGAAGGACAAAATGATTTGTAGGTTTATGTCATGTAATATCTGGCCTCTACTTTGGTCCATTATCTAGTGATCAATGCATTCTGATTTTTCTTGAAGTATCAAAATGAACAGTAAACCTCAGCTAATGTCTCACTGCTGATTGCATCATGTTCAGCACCATTTGCAACTCTCCTGGTATTGAAGCAGCCTGTGTGTCTACATAGCACAGAAGAGAGATTTTGATAGAGAGGGATTAAATGTGAGATATTGGGACGAAGGTTAAAACCATGAGACTTCATAGCTAAGAGGTAAACACAGCTCAACATCGGGAGAAAGAGGTAAAAACAGTGAGTCTTCAGGGAAAGGAACAGCAAGAGGAGAGCTGGGAGATTCAGAGAGAAAGTGAACATGGCAGGACAGCCATAAATTGATCAGGCAGTAACTAACTCTCAAAAAAGTGAGGATCGAACCATCGACCCTTTACATTGAATGGCATTACGATTGCTGAATACCCCACTGTCAACATTCTGAGGGTTACCATTGACTGGAAACTGAACTGAACCAGCAATACAAATACAGTGGCTACAAGAGCGAGTTAGAGACAAGGAATGCTGTGGCAAGTAACTAACTTCCTGACTCCCCAAAGACTGTCCACTGTCTACGAGGCACGAGTCAGGAGTGTGATGGAATACTTTCTACTTGCCTGGATGAGTGCAGCACCATCAAACTGAAGAAGCTCAATACTATCCAGGACAAAGCAAGATTGCTTGATTGATAGCTCTCCCACAAACATTTAATCCCTCCACCACTGATGAACAGTGACTGCAATGTGTACCATGGAGAAGATGCAGGAACTCACCAAGGCTCCTTTGGCAGCACCTTCCAAACCCATGACTGCTGCTACCTAGAAGGACAAGAGTAGCAGATACATGAGAACACCACTACCTGGAGGCTCCATTCCAGGTCGTTCGCCAACCTAACTTGTAGCTGGAAAATATATAAGAATAATCTTTTATTAGTGTCACAAGTAGGCTTACATTAACACTGCAATGAAGTTACTGTGAAATTCCCCAAGTCGCCACACTACGGCGCCTGTTCGGGTACACTGAGGGAAAATTCAGAACCCTTCACTGTCCCTAGGTCAAAATCTTGGAACTCTCTCCCTAACAACACTGTGGTTGGACCTACACCATGGACTGCAGCGATTAAAGAAGTGAGGGGTGACTAATAAATGCTGGGCAAACCAGCAATACCCACATCCTGTAAATGATTTTTTTTTTAAACAGCTCTTGGGGAGGATGTGCAAACAGCTGGAAATTAGTTTAAATGGTAAGGATCTATTCTATTCCTGAGGTTTAAATTAGGTGCAGTAAATGGTGGAAAGGAGAGGCACTAAATCAAATTTTAAAAGGAAAATAAATAATATAATCAAAGCACATAAATATTTAATTAAAATGCATTAAGGATTGCAGTGCAGGTGATGTGTTGTGACTGCAGGATGTTGAAGTTCCTGGATGCTAGTATGATCCAGGACATATGTAGTAAGTATCTGCATCTTGAGAGCTTTGGCGCAACCACTGAGCTGGAGCTGGAGCCGGAGCTACAGGCACTGAGATACATCAGGAAAGGGGAAAGTTACCTGGATACTTTATACCAGGAGAGGGTCATGCTCCTCAGGATAAGGTCTTCTGATTCGGTCAGTGGTCAGGGACAAGAGGGTGTGACTGCGGGTGAGGCCCACTTGGTCGTCATCGAATCTGCCAGCTTAACCCTTCACTCCCCTTCCACTAGTGCACGGTGGTAGCAGTGTATCCCATGTACAAGACAAATGAAATGAAAGTCGCCACATTTCCAGAGAACCATAGGCTGCTCTCCCCTTTGAGGAGGAGAGCTGACTGGTGGTGATTTAACCTGAGGGTCACTACGCCTCAGGGGAGGGACATAGTTGAGAAGGCGGGCCTTCATGGCAACCTCAGCCGGTACAGGAATTGAACCCATGCTGTTGGCGCCACGTCTTATCAAGAACCAGCGTCCAGCGAACTGACAATACACTGCAGCAACTCATAAAAACCCCTTTGGCAGATCTTGCAAAGCCACAACCTCCTCCACCGCATAGAAGAACAAGGGGGACAGGTGCTTGATAACACCACCACCTGAAAATTCCCCTCCAAATCATACACCATCTAGAGTTGGAGTTATATTGCTATTCCTCCATTGTCGTTGGGCCAAAATCCTGGAACTTTCCCCACCTTAAAAAATATATTTTTTTAAATGAAAAGCTTGCAAAATAAAAGTATCAAGAGGGTTGGCAAAAAACAATTGCTCAGAAAGTTGCACTTTAAATCCTTTTTTTTTAATAAACATTTTATTGATGTATTTTTGGTCTAGTAACAACAAAATAAACAACATACATGAAACCATAAACATAGTGCAAAAGCCATTTACCTATCGTACAGGTCCCACCCTTATTGACCCCCCGCTCTAATCTAAACTACTCCCCCCCCCCCCCCCCCCCCCCCCCCCCCCAGTATGCTGGCGATTAATTTCCGGCAAAGAAGTCGACGAATGGTTGCCACCTCCGGGTGAACTCTAACAGTGACCCTCTCAAGGCGAACTTGATTTTCTCCAAACAGAGAAAGCTAGCCATGTCCGATAGCCAGGTCTCCGACTTTGGGGGCTTTGAGTCCCTCCACGCTAATAGTATCCGTCTCCGGGCTACCGGGGAAGCAAAGGCCAGAACATCTGCCTCTTTCTCCTCCTGCATTCCCGGATCTTCTGACACCCCGAAAATCGCCACCTCTGGACTCAGTGCCACCCTTGTTTTCAACACCGTGGACATGCGCCCGCAAACCCCTGCCAAAACCCCCTAAGCTTTGGACATGTCCAAAACATGTGGACATGGTTCGCTGGTCCTCCCGCATATTTTGCGCACCTGTCCTCCACCCCAAAGATTCTGCTCATCTGGGCCACTGTCATGTGAGCCCGGTGAACAATCTTAAATTATATCATGTTGCAGATGTGTTGACTCTACTCAACGCGTCTGCCCATAGACCATCCTCTATCTCACTTCCCAGCTCCTCCTCCCACTTGCGCTTCAGCTCCTCGGTCTGCGTCTCCTCCGACCCCATAAGCTCCTTATAAATGTCCGAGATGCTCCCTTCTCCTACCCACCCTCTGGAAACTACCCTGTCCTGAATCCCCCTTAGTGGTAGGAGTGGGAATGTTGACACCTGTTTACAAAGGAAGTCCCGCACCTGCAGATACCTGAATTTGTTTCCCCTCGCCAACCCAAACCTTTCCTCCAAAGCCCTCATACTCGGAAAGCTCCCCTCTATGAACATATCTCCCATCCTGTCAATCCCCGCTGTCTGCCATAACCGGAACCGCCCCGTCCATACTCCCAGGGGCAAACCGGTGATTATGACAGATTGGGGCCCAGACCGATGCTCCCACATGCCGCCTCCACTGGCCCCAAACTCTCAGGGCTGCCACCACCACTGGACTGGTGGAGTACTGTGCCGGCGGGAACGGCAGAGGCGCAGTTACCAACGTCCCCAAACTGGTGCCCTTACATGAAGCCGCCTCCATACGCACCCATGCCGACCACTCCCCCACCACCCACTTCCTGATCATGGCGAGATTAGCCACCCAGTAATGGTTGCTAAAATTTGGCAGCACCAGCCCGCCCTCTCCCTGACTCCGCTCAAGCATTACCTTCCTTACTCGCGGGGTCTTGCCCGTCCAGACAAAGCCCGTGATCACTCTGTTGACCCGCTTAAAAAAGGACCGCGGAATAAAGATGGGGAGAATCTCGGGAGGACCATCATCTTCACCGTTTGCACCCTCCCAGCCAGAGACAACGGAAGCGCGACCCATCTCCGAAAATTGTCCTTCATTTGGTCCTCCAGCCGGGCCAGATTCAATTTGTGCAGCCGGTCCCATTCCTGCATGTGGTAGCCTGTGTAGAGGTATTACGGTAGCTGGTAATGCTGGAACACCATTGGTAGATATTGTATGTTTCCTGTTGGTCAAGCTGTATCGTAGCTCCGCCCTGCAAGGCGGGGTATAAGATCCCGTGCTGCCCCAGCAGCCTGCTTTCTGTACCTGAGCTGCCGGGGGAAACATCTAGCTTATTGAAGCCTTCAGTTGGACTACAACCTCACTTTAGTGGTCATTGATCATGCATCAATTTAATAAGCTAGATTTAAAAGGATGGAGCTCCGAATTAAGCCGGAGTGTCTGCAACTCAGTCCCCATGTGGCAAACTCAGCGGCAACCTTCAAGCACTGGCTGGCGTGTTTAATAGGATCTCTCGGAATGGCCGAAAACACACCCACGGGAGAACAGAAATTGCAAGTCCTGCACTCGAGGGTGAGCCTCTTTCCCTTGCTTCATTGAACACCCTTAACAACACCGGCCCTAATATCCCCGAGAACATTTTTATAAAACTCCACTGGGTACCTGTCCGTACCCGGGGCCTTACCCGCCTGCATGGCCTTCAAGCCCTCCACTATCTCCTCCAGCCCGATTGGGGCCCCAGTCCTTCTACCCGCTCCCCGTCCACCTTTGGGAAATTCAGCCCCTCCAAGAAGTGCCTCATCCCCTCCGGCCCCATAGGGCGTTCCGACCTGTACAGCCTGCTATAGAAATCCCTAAACTCCTTATTCACCCCTACTGAATCCCATCTCCGTCCTTTACTTTCCCTATTTCCCTAGCTGCCTCCCTCTTCCTAATCTACTGTGGAAGCATTCTGCTGACCTTCTCTCCATGTTCATAGATCTCCCCCCTCGCCTTTCTCAGCTGCTCCACCACCCTCACTGTGGTCAGCAAGCTAAACTCCGACTGTAACCTCCGCCATTCCCTTAAAAGCCCTGTCTCTGGGGTGTCCGCTGCCTCCTATCAATCTGTAGTAACTCCTTTACCAGTCGGTCCGTCTCCGCCCTGTCCACCTTCTCCCTATGGGCCCGGATCGAAATCAGCTTCCCCCTGACCACCGCCTTCAGTTCTTCCCACACCACCACGGCTGAAATTTCCCCCATGTCATTGACCTGCAGGTAGCTCTGAATACATCTCCTCAGCCGCTCGCACACCCCTTCATCTGCCAAAAGTCCCAAATCCAACCTCCAGTGCGGGCACTGGTTACTGTCTTTACTAACCTGCAGGTCAACCCAGCGCGGAGCATGGTCTGGGATTGTAATTGCTGAGTATCCCATGTCCACCACCCCAGCCAGCAAGGCCCTGCTCAAAATAAAGAAATCAATCCGGGTATACACTTCATGCACGTGTGAGTAGAAGGAGAACTCCTTCACCCTCGGCTGCCCAAATCTCCATGGATCCACCCACCCCCATCAGCTCCATGAACCCTCTTAGTTCCTTTGCCATTGCTGGCACCCTGCCCGTTTTCAAGCGTGACCGGTCCAAGCCAGTGTCCATAACTGTGTTGAAGTCCCCTCCCATGACCACCCTGTGCGGGTCCAGGTCCGGTATCTTCCCCAGCATCCTTTTTATAAACTCCACATCTTCCCTATTTGGCGCATACACATTTACTAATACCACCTGTACCCCCTCTAGCTTCCCACTGAACATAATGTACCGACCTCCCACGTCCGAGACTATTCTACCCGACTCAAACACCACCCGCTTATTGACCAGGATCATGCCCCATCTAATCTTTGAATCTAGTCCCGAGTGAAAGACCTGACTGACCCAGCCTTTCCTTAGGCTAACCTGATCTGTTACTCTAAGGTGCATCTCCTGCAACATCACCACTTCCGCCTTCAATCCCCTAAGTTGTGCAAACACACATGTCCTTTTGACTGGCCCATTTAACCCTCGAACATTCCAGGTGATCAGCCTAGTGCAGGGGCTCATTGCCCCCCCCCCCCCCTCCGTCGATCAGCCATCCCCTTTTTTCGGCCCACCTCCAGCCCGTGCTCCGCACCTCCACCGGTCCTTCCCCGAGCAGCCTCCACCCCCAACCTCCTCTTTGTCCCTCAGCCCAAGTCCCTCCCTTGTCAGCAGAACATTCGCCCCCCCCTAGTAACAACACCCTGTAAGCCAACTCCTTTACTAAACCAAACATATGCACACCCCCCACTATGCTTCCGAGAGCTAACTCACCCAGCTAGCTTGGTGGCCCCCATCCCCGGCGCCAGATAGTCACCCACCTATTGTTCCCTCCCCCCTCCCCCGCTCATACAAACAAACTCCAACATCAAACAATCCCCACACAATTGCCCAACAGAAAAACACCAAGATCAAAACAAGCACCCGTCCATACCCCAACAGTGCAAATGAAAACCTTAACTCACTCAGCTCTACCGCTGGTTCCAAATCGATGCAAACAGCATCACAAACACCTTCCATGGAATGCAAAACGGGAAACCTTTTACGAAAACAGAGAAACAAAAACAAAAAACAAAAACATGAACGTTGCAACCAAGTTCAAAAGTTCTCAATCCATCACCAGTCCTTTCTTTTCCGCAAAGTCTAACTCGTCCTCAGGCGACTCGAAGTAGAAGTGCTGATCCTCATGCATGACCCAGAGACGGGCTGGATATAACAGTCCAAACTTTACCTTTTTCTTAAAAAGGATCGACCTGATCTGGTTGAAGTCTGCTCTCCTCCTGACCACCTCTACACTCAGGTCCTGGTAAACCCGCAGGATGCTTTTGTCCCACTTACAGCTCCGTGTCTGCAAGGCCCACTGTAGAATGCGCTCCTTATCCGAGAACCTGTGGAATCGCACCACCATTGCCCTCGGGGGGGGGGCGTCTCCCATTCGCGGCTTCCTCGCGAGTGCTCTGTGAGCCCTAGCCATCTTCAAGGGCCGAGAGAATGCCCCATCCCCCAGCAGCTTCAAAAACATGTCTGCGATGTACGCCCCAGCATCCATTCCTTCGGTCCCCTCCGGGAGCCTGACAATTCTTAGGTTCTGCCGGCGGGAGCTATTTTCTAGGTCCTCCACCTTCTCCAGGAGCTTCTTCTGCTGGTCCCTCAGCATCCCCGCCTCCAGCTCCACCGCAGTTTGATGTTCCTCCTGCTCAACCAGCGCCTTCTCCACCTTCTGGATCGCCCGATACTGGGTGTCCAATCTATGCTCCAACCGTTCATTCGACTCTTTTATCGGGTCCAAGCAGTCCCATTTCTGCATAGCAAAGCCTTCGTGAATGACTTGTATCAGCTGCTCCATAGACTGCTGGGTCGACAAGCCAGAGGTTCGAACCTCCGCCATGTTGTCTTCTGCTGCAGCTACAGCCCAAGCCTTCTCTATCTTTTTGTTTCTGCCCTTCCGAACACTTCTATTCCTTCTCTCCATACACCAAAGTGGGAATTCAGTAAACAATTGCCACGAACATCCATTTTACAATACAAGTCCGGTAGAAAAACTGGGGTAAGTCCCAAAAGTCCGACCAGAGCAGGAGCCACCAAATGTGCGACTTACTCCTTCATAGCCGCCATCGGAAGTCCCACTTTAAATCTTAATGATTTGAATTTAACATTAATGGTGATACACATTGTACTGTTTAAGTGTTCCTTCAATGATTGTACTCTAAATCATAGAGATGCCAGACTTGCAATATAATTGCAATATAAAATGTATAATACATCAATGTTTTACAGTACAAAGCCTATTAGCATTAAGAAATATATAATGTTTGTCCTTACCATGATGTGAATTTGTGCAAATAACAATTATATTTCATTTCAAATGCCATTTGTACTTAATACTGCATTTTCAATTTTAAAAATTACTTTCCCAAAACAATAAAAGCAGCATTTGTTTTGTCCCGAAGTCACAATAGTTTTCTTTCTTCAGCTGAAACACCATACTATGATAGGGTAGACAAAGGGGAGAGAGATAAATTATAATATAGTTTTAAGAAAAATGTAATAGTTATCCTTCTGCAGTAAATTTTCCAGTATTATTTTCATCTATTTAAATTCTCAACTATATTGCTGATAGAGTGATGGGAATGGGAACAGGAAGCTGTTCAGGAAGAATATCCCCAATATCCCCGCTCCTTATAGAAAATGCTGCGATTTTTGGAAGGCATTTTTGGACTAAGTGTGATTCATATTGAGAACCAGAGACGGGTGTGGGGCATCAAAATGGGCAGTGACAGTATTCCAACAGCTGTGAACAAACTCATTTTGGAAGGGAGCTATTCTCGCACTTGCGACGGGAGTGGAGCCATGATTTTGTCATGTGCAAAATAGTGGGTTTATACAATTTCTGTAATTGTATTATGTACCAGAAAGTAAAAGCAAAAGGCTTTTGAAATACTTCAGATGACATTAGTAGGGTAGACGTTAATGTTAAGTATGTTTTATTGCAGATACTGTGTGTCACTCGAGGTGTCTGCCCGATCATGTGCAAAAAAGACCCCAAATCCATGATTCTCATTCAATGAAGTAAAATAGACAGGTTGCTAACACTACACCCTCATCACCAGCAGTCACCTAATTGGTGTATCAATTTTGCATATTGCTGTTGCCATTCAAAGGAACCTCCATCTCATAAAGGGGTGCAGTAACTGTTGATGAAGACTGCACAAATAGGTTGCTGGCTTTTGGGTGCTGCATTAGGTGTACAACAATCTGCAATGTACTATGCACTGAAATAAACAGATTGCTCTTCCTACGCCATTGTAAATCCCTTGGGCTGGATTCTCCGTTTTGGAGACCAAGTCCCCATGCCGGCATGAAAATGGTGTCTTTTACGCCATGAAAACTGGCGCAAAATGGCGACCGATTCACCGTTTTGCTGGGGGCTAGCAGGGAGGCAGCGTAGAGCTCGCATGGCCATGCAGCCTAGCTGTCGGAAGGGTCCTGAGCATTTCTGGTTCCATGGCCACGCATGGCGAACTCAGCCTGCAGACCCGGACTGCAAAAGTGGTGTCCCCCCTTCGGGCGCTCTTGCGTCCCACACCACCTGCCCACAGTGCCCCAGCCCCGAAGCCCCCCGCCTGCCCGCGGATCGGTCCTTCACCTACTGTGGCGGCGCCGGACTGAGTCACGTGGGCAGCATGGTAGTATTGTGGTTCCTCTGTGGCTTCACAGCTCCAGGGTCCCAGGTTCGATTCCCTGCTGGGTCACTGCCTGTGCGGAGTCTGCACGTTCTCCCCGTGTCTGCGTGGATTTCCTCCGGGTGCTCCGGTTTCCTTCCACAGTCCTAAGATGTGCAAGTTAGGTGGACTGGCCATGATAAATTGCCCTTAGTGTCCAAAAAGGTTAGGAGGGGTTATTGGATTACGGGGATAGGGTGGAAGTGAGGGCTTAAGTGGGTTGGTGCAGACTCGATGGGCCAAATGGCCTCTTTTTGCACTGTATGTTCTATGTTCCCGGACGGCCTGAGCACACGTAACCCACTCCGTCGGGAACTCGGCCGGTCGGGGACAGAGCATCGCTGGCCGGGCCTCAGGCAATGACCTGAGGCCGTGGATAATCTATGCCGCTTTTCAAGGGGGCAGAGAATACAAAAACCGGCGCCACTCACGATATTGGCGCCAAAACGGATTCTCCGCCTGGGGAGCGGAGAATCCAGCCCATAATTTCCCTTGAGAAGGTATGATGAGTTGTCTTGTTGAACCGCAGCACTCCTTGTAGTGTTAGTGATTGAATTTTGACCCAGCGACAGTGATGGAATGGCGATGTATTTCCAAGTCAGGATGATGCATGGATTGGAGTGGAGTTTCCAGCACTGGCTGAAATGCTGAAAAAACCGTATTAACCCCATCCTAGTTCAAACCTCGCATTACTCTCTGCTTAATCTTGCACTACTCATAGCTCAACAATCAGCCATTATCTCTCTCAATTGTTAGTCATTGCAGCACACTTCACTCCACCTACTGTGGCACTCTGCCTCTGCTATTGAATTCATTTTTGAGTCATTCACCTTTGCGACATAGACCAGCAACAACCATCACGTGCACACCCTCAAAACCTCTTGCTATTCTAACATTGACACATTTTGTTTTTTCTTGCAAGCCAAGCTTAATCTCAGTAACAGGAAACAGTAAGCCACGGGTGGAGAGTTTTACTCTGCCTCAGCCATGGGCTGTCCAACGTGGAAAGTAGGTAATGGAAATAGTGGTCTGTGGCATGTCAGGAGCATGGTGTCCAGCAAGGATGGAGAAATCCTACATAGTTTTAAACCATTTTTGCCTCCTTACCTTCTCATGCAAATGCCATCCTTACACATGACAACTTTCTGCTATTTTCAGAAGCCAACCATCTGTCTGTCCTTATCCATGTCACTGGATGTTAATCAGAGAAGCATAGGGCTAGATGTCAGTGAACAAGTGCATCTGGATTTTGACACTTATCAGGGTTAAAACCAACAAAATTGACAGTGTATGGAAAGGGGGCTCCAACTATTTTAATTGAACCAAATAAACCAAACTAAGCAAACTGAGGGACACAAAGGGGGCTCCAAAATGCCAACTTCCACATTTCACTGTAGTTCGAAAGCAACCCGCTTAAGAGGCAAGTGGCACTTAATCTATTTCAATGTTTCACTGAGGGTAATAATTGCATGGATATTCAAGTTGTACTTTGGATCTATGGGCTTCTCGAGCTCATCAGTGAAAACAAGTTGTTATAAAATTAAATTTACAGTACCCAATTCATTTTTTCCAATTGAGGGGCAATTTAGTGTGGCCAATCCACCTACTCTGCACATCTTTAGGTTGTGGGGGTGAAACCCACGCAAACACAGGGAGAATGTGCAAACTTCACACGGACAGTGACCCAGAAAGTACAAGGAGAATGGTGTACAATGAAAAAATAGAACCACAAAGGTAATAACCTCTAAATTATTACTTGTTATTACACTATGTGTAAATTAGCATAGGGTACATTCAATTAGAGAGATAATGATGTGGTCCACAGACTGATTGGGGAGAAATGGGTTCCAGTTTGTGGGCACCTGCACCAGTCCTGGGGAAAGTGGGGACTGCACTGGTCGGATGGTCCACACCTGAACCTTGCTGGGACCAATGTTCTTGAGCCGCATAACTAGGGAAGTAGAGAGGGTTTCAAACTATATAGTTGAGGTGAGGGATCAAATTTGGGAAGATGCAGTCAATCAAAGAGCAGAGAAAAGACGAGAGAGCGAGGTATTGATGTGGAAAATGATAAGCAGACTGTGACTGGAAGGGGCGGAGATTATAGGAAGTACAAATCTAAGTAAATCAGCAGATAAGGCTATGTTGCAAAAATGATAAAGGAACAAAGTAAAGGCACTGTATTTGAATGCACAAAGCATTTGAAACAAAACAGATAAACTGAGAGCGCAAATAAAAATAAATAAGTACAATCTGAAAACATTGGCAAGACATAGATGATATAGATGACATAGATGACATAGGATAACATAGATTGGGACTTGAATATTTTTACTTAAAATTTTTTTTTTAGAATACCCAATTATTATTTTTTTCCAATTAAGGGGCAATTTAGCGTGGCCAATCCACCTAACCTGCACATCTTTGGGTTGTGGGGGTGAAACCCACGCAGACATGGGGAGAATGTGCAAAATCCACACGGACAGTGACCCAGGGCCAGGATTCGAACCCGGGTCCTTAACGCTGCAGTCCCAGTGCTATCCACTGCACCACATGCCGCCCTGATTGGGACTTGAATATTGAAGGATACAAAGAACAAAGAAAAGCACAGCACAGGAACAGGCCCTTCGGCCCTCCAAGCCTGTGCCAACCATGCTGACGTCTAAACTAAAATCTTCTACACTTCCTGGGGCCGTATCCCTCTATTCCCATCCTATTCATGTATTTGTCAAGATGCCCCTTAAATGTCACTATCGTCCCTGCTTCCACCACCTCCTCCAGCAGCGAGTTCCAGGCACCTACTACCCTCTGTGTAAACAGCTTGCCTCGTACATCTTCTCTAAACCTTGCCCCTCGCACCTTAAACCTATGCCCCCTAGTAATTGACCCCTCTACCCTGGTAACAAGCCTCTGACTATCTACTCTGTCTATGCCCCTCATAATTTTGTAGACCTCTATCAGGATGCCCCTCAACCTCTGTCGTTCCAGTGAGAACAAACTGAGTTTATTCAACTGCTCCTCATCGCTAATGCCCTCTATACCAGGCAACATCCTGGTAAATCTCTTCTGCACCCTCTCTGTAGCCTCCACATCCTTCTGGTAGTGTGGCGACCAGAAATGAACACTATACTCCAAGTGTGGCCGAACTAAGGTTCTATACAGCTGCAACATGACTTGCCAATTCTTATACTCAATGCCCCGGCCAATGAAGGCAAGCATGCCGTATGCCTTCTTGACTACCTTCTCCACCTGTGTTGCCCCTTTCAGTGACCTGTGGACCTGTACACCTAGATCTCTCTGACTGTCAATACTCTTGAGGGTTCTACCATTCACCACCCCTTCACAAAACCATGCTGCCTCTCACTAATACGTCCATTTGCTTCCAAATGGGAGTAGATCCTGTCTCGAAGAATTCTCTCCAGTAATTTCCCTACCACTGAAGTAAGGCTCACCGGCCTGTAGTTCCCTGGATTATCCTTGCTACCCTTCTTAAACAGAGGAACAACATTGGCTATCCTCCAGTCCTCTGGGACATCACCTGAAGACAGTGAGGATCCAAAGATTTCTGTCAAGGCCTCAGCAATTTCCTCTCCAGCCTCCTTCAGTTTTCTGGGGTAGATCCCATCAGGCCCTGGGGACTTATCTACCTTAATATTTTTTAAGACACCCAACACCTCGTCTTTTTGGATCTCAATGTGACCCAGGCTATCTACACACCCTTCTCCAGACTCAACATCTACCAATTTCTTCTCTTTGGTGAATACTGATGCAAAGTATTCATTTAGTACCTCGCCCATTTCCTCTGGCTCCACACATAGATTCCCTTGCCTATCCTTCAGTGGGCCAACCCTTTCCCTGGCTACCTTCTTGCTTTTTATGTACGAGTAAAAAGTCTTGGGATTTTCCTTAACCCTATTTGCCAATGACTTTTCGTGATCTCTTTTAGCCCTCCTGACTCCTTGCTCAAGTTCCTTCCTACTTTCCTTATATTCCACAGAGGCTTCGTCTGTTCCCAGCCTTCTAGCCCTTACAAATGCCTCCTTTTTCTTTTTGATGAGGCCTACAATATCTCTCGTTATCCAAGTTTCCCGAAATTTGCCGTATTTATCCTTCTTCCGCACAGGAACATGCCGGTCCTGAATTCCTTTCAACTGACATTTGAAAGCCTCCCCATGTCAGATGCTGATTTCTCCTCAAACACTCGCCCCTAATCTAGGTACTTCAGTTCCCGCCTAATAGTGTTATAATTAACCTTCCCCCCAATTTAGCACATTCACCCTAGAACCACTCTTATCCTTGTCCATCAGCACTTTAAAACTTACTGAATTGTGGTCCCTGTTCCCGAAATGCTCCCCCACTGAAATTTCGACCACCTGGCCGGGCTCATTCCCCAATACCAGGTCCAGTAAAGCCCCTTCCCTAGTTGGACTATCTACATATTGTTTTAAGAAGCCCTCCTGGATGCTCCTTACAAACTCTGTCCCGTCCAAGCCCCTAGCATTAAGTGAGTCCCAGTTAATATTGGGGAAGTTGAAGTCTCCCATCACAAAAATCCTGTTGCTTTTACTCATTTCCAAAATATGTCTACCTATCTGCTCCTCTATCTCCTGCTGGCTGTTGGGAGGCCTGTAGTAAACCCCCAACATTGTGACTGCACCCTTCTTATTCCTGATCTTTACCCATGTAGCCTCGCTGCCCTCTGAGGTGTCCTCCCGTAGTACAGCTGTGATATTCTCCCTAACCAGTAGCGCAACTCCACCACCCCTCTTACATCCCCCTCCATCCCGCCTGAAACATCTGCCAATCATGTCCTTCCCTCAACCAGGTCTCTGTAATGGCAACAACATCATAGTTCCAAGTACTAATCCAAGCTCTAAATTCACCTGCCTTACCCGTTATACTTCTTGCATTAAAACATATGCACTTCAGGCCACCAGTCCCGCTGTTTTCAGCAACATCTCCCTGTCTGCTCTTCCTCAGAGCCATACTGGCCCTCTTCCCTAGTTCTCCCTCAATGTTTTCACCTTCTGACCTGTTGCTCCGGTACCCACCCACCTGCCATACTAGTTTAAACCCTCCCGTGTGACACTAGCAAACCTCGCGGCCAGGATATTTATGCCTCTCCGGTTTAGATGCAATCCGTACTTCTTATACAAGTCACACCTGCCCCGGAAGAGCTCCCAGTGGTCCAGATAACGGAAACCCTCCCTCCTACACCAGCTGTTTAGCCACGTGTTTAGCTGCTCTATCTTCCTATTTCTAGCCTCACTGGCACGTGGCACAGGGAGTAATCCCGAGATTACAACCCTAGAGGCCCTGTCTTTTAACTTTCTGCCTAGCTCCCTGAACTCCTGCTGCAGGACCTCATGCCCCTTCCTGCCTATGTCGTTAGTACCAATATGCACAACGACCTCTGCCTGTTTGGCCTCCCCCTTCAGGATGCCCGCTACCCATTCTGAGACATCCTGGACCCTGGCACCAGGGAGGCAACATACCATCCTGGAGTCTCTTTCACGTCCACAGAAGCGCCTATCTGTGCCCCTGACTATAGAGTTCCCTAATACTATTGTTCTTCTGCGCTTTGACCCTCCCTGCTGAACATCAGAGCCAGCTCTGGCTGCTGCTGTTTTCCCCTGATAGGCTATTCCCCCCAACAGTATCCAAAGCGGTATACCTGTTCGAGAGGGGGACAACCACAGGGGATTCCTGCACTGACTGCCTGCCCCTTCGGGTGGTCACCCATCTCTCTGCCTGCACCTTGGATGTGACCACGTCTCCTATCTATGACGCCACCTGCATGCTCCTAAGTGCATCCAATTGCTGCTCCAACCGAACCAAGCGGTCTGTGAGGAGCTGCCATTGGTTACAGTTGCTGCAGATGTAGTTGACCGGAACGCTGGAAGCGTCACAGATCTGCCACATAGAACATAGAACATTACAGTGCAGTACAGGCCCTTCAGCCCTCGATGTTGCGCCGACCTGTGAAACCAATCTAAAGCCCATCTACACTATTCCCTTATCATCCATATGTTTATCCAATTACCATTTAAATGCCCTTAATGTTGGCGAGTCCACTACTGTTGCAGGCAGTGCATTCCACGCCCTTACTACTCTCTGAGTAAAGAACCTACCTCTGACACCTGACCTATATCTGTATCCCCTCAATTTAACACTATGTCCCCTCGTGCTAGCCATCACCATCCGAGGAAAAAGGCTCTCACTGTCCACCCTATCTAATCCTCTGATCATCTTGTATGTCTCAATTAAGTTACCTCTTAACCTTCTTCTCTCTAACGAAAATGGCCTTAAGTCCCTCAGTCTTTCCTCATAAGATCTTCCCTCCATACTAGGCAACATCCTGGTAAATCTCCTCTGCACCCTTTCCAATGCTTCCACATCCTTCCTATAATGCGGCGACCAGAATTGCACGCAATACTCCAAACGCGGCCGCACCAGAGTTTTGTACAGCTGCAACATGACCTCATGGCTCCGAAACTCAATGCCTCTACCAATAAAAGCAAACACACCGTATGCCTTCTTCACAACCCTATCAACCTGGGTGGCAACTTTCAGGGATCTATGTACATGGACACCAAGATCTCTCTGCTCATCCACACTACCAAGAATCTTACCATTAGCCCTGTATTCTTGTTACTCCTTCCAAAATGAATCACCTCACACTTTTCTGCATTAAACTCCATTTGCCATCTCTCAGTCCAGCTCTGCAGCTTATCCATGTCCCTCTGTAACCTGCAACATCCTTCCGCACTATCCACAACTCCACCAACTTTAGTGTCATCTGCAAATTTACTCACTCATCCTTCTACGCCCTCCTCCAGGTCATTTATAAAAATGACAAACAGCAGTGGCCCCAAAACAGATCCTTGTGGTACATCACGAGGAACTGAACTCCAGGCTGAACATTTCCCATCAACCACCACCCTCTGTCTTCTTCCAGCTAGCCAATTTCTGATCCAAATTGCTAAATCACCCTGAATCCCATGCCTCCGTATTTTCTGCACTGAACCCCGCTAAGTGACATTTAAGCACTAATTAATTAATTTAAAATATACACTTGAATTATTGTTAGACTGTAAAATAAAATGCTAAATACCGATCACTGCCCTCAGATGTAGTTACTCCACTATCTAGTTAATCAATTAGATTTGTTTTGCAATATTATTTTTTCTCAAATTTAACAGATTCCCAACCAGCCATTCAGGTCACAGCTTCACTGTGATGTCACTTCAGTCCCCCCCCCCCCCCCCCCCCCCACACACACACAATTTGAAAAGGTCATAAAAATAAAAATCACTGACCTTCCCAGGATGCTCTCTGGTTCTCTCAATGCAGATTAACAGTTACAGGCCAGAAGAAAGAGAACAAAACAGTAGGGAAAAAGCACCTTCTCCCACTCTGCACTGAATCACCTCACTGCACCAAATTACCAAGTTCAAATTCCCACTCTGGATGTGCCTCACTCACTCAGGATGTGTCTCCTTCACCTGCGCAAAGCTACGTAACATTAAGTAAGGACATAGTAAGCTAGGAAAACCTGGAGGGGTGACTGTGTTAATTAATGATAGAATAAGCAAATGAGAGAGGGATGACCTGTGTTCAGGAAAGCAGGATTGAGAAGAAGTTTGGGTAGAGGTGAGAAATGGTAAAAGGTAAGTGATTTATACATCCCAGAACAGTAATCATATGATAGGATGGCATCTAAAGGAAGAAAAAATGGGAGCTTGTCAGAATGGTGCAGCGATAATCATGGGGGATTTTAACTTGCTTATCGACTGAGAAAATCAGATGAGCAAATATAGCCTAGATGAGGAATTCAAAGAATGTTTTTGGACTACTTCTTTCGAACAGCACTGTTTTGTCGTAAAGAATGCATTCCTACTGGTGAACATCATGCAACTTGTAGTGATGTCAGCTGAGTTTTTGAGCAGACTTTCAGTTCTCCATCGTGGATTGTATGAGCAGTATCTCCTGATAAACCTCGCATCATGTTTGTAAGAAAGTCAGGTGTGTGGCACCTCTGTACCTTTTCTCTGTGGCTCTTAGAGAATATAACAATCACATTCTGGCAGCTACCAGAGAGCAGGCTATACTATAAGTGGTATTGTGATTAATTAATGACCTCATAGAGAAGGTGCCTCAGGTAGCCACATTCATAACATGGTTGAATTTCACATTTACTTTGAGGGAGAGAAGAGTGGGTCCAAGACGAGTAATTTAAACATAAATAAAGGCAATTCTGATGGCATGAAAGCACAGAAAACTGGTCAGTTATGTTA
Organism: Scyliorhinus torazame; assembly: GCF_047496885.1. Classification (NCBI taxonomy): domain Eukaryota; kingdom Metazoa; phylum Chordata; class Chondrichthyes; order Carcharhiniformes; family Scyliorhinidae; genus Scyliorhinus; species Scyliorhinus torazame. Next base: position 90,370,144 of record NC_092714.1, on the reverse strand, counting down.
AAGGATAGGTCAATAGACATGCACTGTTAGACATTTAAGTGGAAATGCCGTGGGTGGCATGATAGCACAGTAGTTAGCACTGTTGCTTCACAGCACCTGGGTCCCCAGTTCGAGTCCCGGCTTGGGTCACTGTCTGTGCAGCGTCTGCACGTTCTCCCTGTGTCTGTGTGGGTTTCCTCTGGGTGCTCCAGTTTCCTCCCACAAGTCCTGAAAGACGTGCTGTTAGGTAATTTGGACATTCTGAATTCTCCCTCTGTGTATCCGAACAGGTGCCAGAATGTGGCGATGAGGGAGGGGCTTTTCACAGTAACTTCATTGCAGTGTTAATGTAAGCCTACTTGTGACAATAAAGATTATTATTATTGTTTCAGTATTGTTAAATTCCAACAACAAAGAAAACTCCAAAAGGAAGATCCACTATCCGTGGTTGACTCAAAAAGTTCAACTTAGTATCATCCTTAAAGAAAAAGCAGATAATTGCACAAAGATGGAGATCAGAAAATTGGACAGAACATAAAAGACAGCAAAGAATGACCAAGTGATCAATAAGGAAGAAAAAATTAAGAGTACGAGATTAAGCTAGCTAGAAACATAAAGATAAGTGTAAAGAGTTTCTCTAGATATTTAAAAAAGGAAGAGTGGACCCCTGCCCCGCACAAAGATGGATGTCACTCAATATCAGAGACATTTATAATATTACTTCCTTTTTTCCTCACTCCGTTATACAACTTACAAAGTGTCAATTAAATGTAAAGGACCAGGGGCGAAATTCTCCCGAAACGGCGCGATGTTCGCCGACTGGCGCCCAAAATGGCGCCAATCAGACGTGCATCGCGCCGCCCCAAAGGTGCGGAATGCTCCGCATCTTTGGGGGCCGAGCCCCAACATTGAGGGGCTAGGCCAACGGCGGAGGAATTTCCGCACCGCCAGCTGGCGGAAACGGCCTTTGTTGCCCCGCCAGCTGGCGCGGAAATGACATGTCGGGGCGGCGCATGCGCGGGGGCGTCAGCGGCCGCTGACAGTTTCCCACGCATGCGCAGTGGAGGGAGTCTATTCCGCCTCCGCCATGGTGGAGTCCGTGGCGGAGGCGGAAGGGAATGAGTGCCCCCACGGCACAGGCCCGCCCGCGGATCGGTGGGTCCCGATCGCGGGCCAGGCCACCGTGGGGGCACCCCCCGGGGCCAGATTGCCCCGCGCCCCCCCCCAGGACCCCGGAGCCCGCCCACGCCCTCTTGTCCCGCCGTTCAAAAGGTGGTTTAATCCACGCCGGCGGGACATGCAATTTATCGGCGGGACTTCGGCCCATCCAGGCCGGAGAATCCAGCGGGGGGGCCTGCCAACCGGCGCGGCCCGATTCCCGCCCCCGCCGAATATCCGGTACCGGACACTTCGGCAACCAGCGGGGGCGGGATTCACGACAGCCCCCGGCGATTCTCCAACCCGGAGGGGGATCGGAGAATGACGCCCCAGATTACCTTTAACATTCTGCAACCAGCTTCTGGTGACGGCTATGAGCAGTCGCACATGCGGTAGCCCCTACCAGATCCTTAGCTTTTGGCTCTTTTCATCCTGCTTTTAGGTAATGTTTGGGGAAATTTGAGTAGATTGATAGGATAAGTGCCCACATAAAAGTAATGTCCAACAAGTATAATACAAGGCAGCAGATGGGCAAAGAATCGTCTTTAGACTCGGAAGCACCTCAAGCCTTCTTGATGGGGAAAACAGCAGAGGTTCCTATTGCAACATTGGACTCTACATGGACGGCCGAGATGCTGGTAAACTTCTTGGTGAATGAATTCAAAAAGAAGTGGCAGGCGGTTTCAGAGGACCTTTAGAAGGTGACGGAAGGGACACTGCCTCCATCCATGTGGCCTTGGAGAAGACGGATAGGAAGGTAAAGGAGTAAGGTGCAGTCACACATAAGTAGAAGTGGAGCTCTCACACCAGAGTGACCGAATTGTTTCCCTGGAGGCAGAGATGGTGTTGCTGGGTGAAGGGGATAAAGTGTTTAAGGCCAATGTGGACGATCTGGAAAACTGCTCCAGATGGCAAAACTTAAGAATTGTTAAGTTTGCCTGAGGGTCTGGAGGACCCAAATCCTACAGGTGAAATGTCCAAGATGCGTGAGAAGATGGTTGGGAAGGGGAACTTGTCATCCTCTCCTGAATTGGATAGGACCCATCAGTCACTGAGGCATATGCCCCGATCTGGGGAACCACCACAGGTGATCATTATCAGGTTTACATAGAACATACAATGCAGAAGGAGGCCATTCGGCCCATCGAGTCTGCACCGACCCACTTCAGCCCTCACTTCCCCCCTATCCCCGTAACCCAATAACCCCTCCTAACCTTTTGTTTTAGTCACTAAGGGCAATTTATCATGGCCAATCCACCTAACCTGCACGTCTTTGGACTGTGGGAGAAAACCGGAGCATCCGGAGGAAACCCACACAGACACGGGGTACCAAAACAAGAGGTTTCAGAGGTACCAAAACAAGATATGGATCCTGAGTTGGATGAAGGACCATTAACACACTAGATGGGAGGGCCACACCATCAGGATATATTAGGACATGGGATCAGAACTGGCTAAAGTGTTTGCACCATTCAAGAAGGCCAAGGCCGTGTGTACAAAGGTAAAGTGTGATTTGGTGTGGTGCACCTGGTTCCTCTTCGAGTGACTTTTAAAGCAAAAGACTACTTTGATGCGTCAAAGTAAGCGGATGAGCTTTTAAAGAAATATAGACTGGGGGCAAACTAATTTGTGAATTGTTAAGGACATTTGTGTCTGTATTTATTGTGGGATTTTTTTATTGTGGGGCTGCGGTTATGGGGTTTTGCTGGGAGATTTTTCCAGGCAAGATTGGAGTTTGTATTTATGGGGTTGTTTTTGGGAAGGGTATTGGTTTTCTTTTTCCCCCAACATTTTATATTAAATTTGGATGTGGGCGGGAGGCTGGTATGATTCTTTCAATGCGTTTTCCCTGTATATGGGTCACCCTGCTAGCTGTCAAGTTAGTCAATGGAAGCAGAGGAGTGCGGGTATCTGCAGCACATTACTACTTTAGGGTTTTTCTTTTAGGTAAAGAGTTTAAGATTTTTGCATTAGTTTTGTTTGGGGGTGGTGGTGGGGGGTTGACGTTAGAGGCCTTTGTTATCCTTTGGGCTGTTTGTTTGTTCATCGGGTTGTGGCACGGTTGGGAGGCAGGGCTGGGGAAGAGTGGAGATGGGGGAGGGGTAGACTGCTGATGGTGATTAATTCTTTGTCGTTGTTCTGGTCTTATGCGGGGGTTTGGTGAACATCTTGGGTGAGCCTGGTATCAGCAATTGCTGAATTGCAGTTAGATTACTCCACACAGCGGGTATGGCTGTTTCTGGGGTGGGGAGGGGGGTGGGTGGGGTGGAAGGCCCCCTATCCAGTTGATCACTCAGAATGTAAAGGGACTAAACGGTCCAATAAAAAGGACATGGGTGTTTGTGCACCTGAGAAATATGAAGGCAGATGTGGTGTTTTTACAGAAGACCCATTTATGGATCAAGGACCAAACAAGGACAGGCCCAGGCAGGAAGTATGTCATTGCCAGTGGGTCATTAACAGGTACGTCGGTCGTACTGGTCAACATGTATGCACTGAACTGACAAATCCCCAGATCCTTATGGACTTAATCCTCAAGTCTTAAAATAAGTGCAAAGGGAAATAGTTGATGCTATTCAACCAGGGAGTGTTCCATTGGATTGCAAAGTGGTGGATATAATTCCCTTTATTCAAAATTGAAGGGAGACAGAAGATAGGCAACTCTAGGCCACAAGGGGCTGGTTTAGCACACTGGGCTAAATCGCTGGCTTTTAAAGCAGACCGAGGCAGGCCAGCAGCACGGTTCAATTCCCGTACCAGCCTCCCCGAACAGGCGCCGGAATGTGGCGACTAGGGGCTTTTCACAGTAACTTCATTTGAAGCCTACTTGTGACAATAAGCAATTTTCATTTTCATTTCATACGTCATAGGGAAAATGTTAGAAGCTAATGTTTAGGACATTATAGCAGGGCACTTAGAAATATTCAGCGTAATTAGGCAGAGTTTAGCATAACTTTGTGAAGGGAAATCATGTTGAACCAATTTAATGGATTTCTTTGAATATGCTGGTATATGCTGTGGATAAATGGGAGCAGGTACTACATTTATATTTCCAGAAGGCATTTACAAGGTGCCACATCCAAGGTTATTGCAAAAAAAATTAAAGCTCATGGTGTGAGGGTAACATATTGGCATGGATAAAAGATTGACTAGCTTACAGGAAATGGAGGATAGGCATATCATAGAATTTACAGGGCAGAAGGAGGCCATTCGGCCCATTGAGTCTGCACCGACTCTTGGAAAGAGCACCCTACCCAAGCCCACACCTCCACCCTATCCCCATAACCCAGTAACCCCATCCAACGCTAAGGGCAATTTTGGACACTAAGGGCAATTTATCATGGCCAATCCACCTAACCTGCACATCTTTGGACTGTGGGAGGAAACCGGAGCACCCGGAGGAAACCCACGCACACACGGGGAGGATGTGCAGACTCCGCACAGACAGTGACCCAAGCCGGAATCGAACCTGGAACCCTGGAGCTGTGAAGCAATTGTGCTATCCACAATGCTACCGTGCTGCCCACTAGTAGGCTTCAATGGAGTTACTGTGAAAAGCCCCTAGTCCCCACATTCCAGCACCTGTTTGGGGAGGCCTGTACGGGAATTGAACCCACGCTGCTGGCATTGTTCTGCACTACAAGCCAGCTGTTTAGCCCATTGCGCTAAACCAGCCCCTACTATAATGTATTGTGATGGGAATTGAATACAGAAGTAGGGAGGTTTTGCTTCATTTATACAGGGCATTAGTGAGACCACATCTGGAGTATTGTATACAGTATTGCTCTCCTTATTTTAGGAAGGATGCATTGGAAGCAGTTCAGAGAAGATTTACAAAACTAGTACCCGGAATTGGGCAGTTTGCTTGTGAGTAAGAGTAAGAGGTGACTTTATTGAAACGTATAAGATCCCGAGGGTGTCCTGGTGGGGTCAATGGGAGAAGGATGTTTCATCTTGTGGGAGAATCTACAACTAGGGGTCACTAGGGTGGCACGTGGCATAATGGTTAGCATATTGCCTATGGTGCTGAGGACCTGGGTTCGAATCCCGGCCCTGGGTCACTGTCCGTGTGGAGTTTGCACATTCTCCTCGTGTCTGCGTGGGTTTCACCCCCACAACCCAAAGATATGCAAGTTAGGTGGATTGGTCATGCTAAATTTCCACTTAATTGGGGGAAAAAATAATTGGGTACTCTAAATTTATTTAAATTTAAGTTTACCACGTATAGATAGGAATATGGAGTTGAGGTAACAATAGGATCAGCCATGATCCAATTAAATGGCGGAGAAGGCTCGAAGGGCTGAGACGCCAACTCCTGCTCTTGAAATGAAAATCACTTATTGTCACAAGTAGGCTTCAAATGAAGTTACTGTGAAAAGCCCCTAGTCACCACATTCTGGCGCCTGTTCGGGGAGGCTGGTACGGGAATTGAACCGTGCTGCTGGCTGCCTTGGTCTGCTTTCAAAGCCAGCGATTTAGCCCTGTGCTAAACAGCCCCTAAAATGAAAATCGCTTATTGTCACAAGTAGGCTTCAAATGAAGTTACTGTGAAAAGCCCCTAGTCGCCACAGTCTGGCGCCTGTTCGGGAAGGCTGGTACGGGAATTAAACCGTGCTGCTGGCCTGCCTCGGTCTGCTTTAAAAGCCAGCGATTTAACCCAGTGTGCTAAACCAGCTTTCGTATGTTTGGAAATAATAATCTTTATTAGTGTTACGTAGGCTTAATTTAACACCTCAATGAAGTACTGCGAAAATCCCCGAGTCACTACACTGTGGCACCTGTTCGGGTACACTGAGGGAGAATTCAGAATGCCCAATTCACCTAACAAGCACTTATGGGAGGAAACCGGAGGATCCGGAGGAAACCCACGCAAACTTCACACAGACAGTGACCCAAGCCGGGAATCAAACCCATTTCCCTGGCGCTGTGAAACAACAGTGCTAACCACTGTGTTACCGTGCAACCTATAAATATACCAGATCAATTTGGAGTATGTCTTCAAGTTCAATGTCATTAAAGTTAACTTTTGATCCACAGATACATCTTCTGTTTTCATTTTGTGGGGCAATCTGCTAAATGTCTCTGATGTGACCATCAAGATACTTGGTTCATACCTAATCTCACAGTCCTGAATCTTTATCAAGAGACATTGCAATCTTGGCGATGCACTGGTCAATGGTTTTCATCAAATCATCTCCATTGGTTTGTCCATGGTCGCTACCACTGATATTTTGCCAAATAGTTAAGTACGCTGCCTGATTCTGAACACTAAAACTGATATTTCCCAGAAAATGTTGGAGTAGTTGGACTGCAATACAGAGAGATTTTGAAGCAAATGCAATTGGTTTGCCATTCTGCGTGCATCCATCTCCAGGGTAGTTGTCTCACTAGGATCATAAAACTGTAATGTTGATGCTCCGAGAATGATTGTTTGAGTGCTTCAAAGAGGTATTTGTGGTCTTCATGCCACAAGAAAGGCACATTCTTTCTCAACATTTCCTCTATTGATGATTTTTGAGCAGAATTGTGAATGTATGGATGCATAAAATTGAAGAGACCCAGATATCTTTGAAGATTGTCATTATCTTAAGGATTTGGGATGGCTTTAATGTCCTCTATTTTACTTGGATTGTGAGATATGAAAGCACCAGGACACATAGAAGCAAAAAATTGATCTGATGGATATTGAGGACATACTTCAGACTGTTGAGTATCAATCCTTAATTTTATGTCACTTGCATCGGTAAGTGCAGATTATGGCCGTGTTCTTGCTGTGTTCTACCCACAACAAGCAGCACGGTAGCATAGTGGTTAGCACAGTTGCTTCACATCTCCGGGGTGCCAGGTTCAATTCCCGGCTTGGGTCACTCTCTGTGCGGACTCTGCACGTTCTCCCCGTGTTTGCGTGGGTTTCCTCCGGGTGCTCCGGTTTCCTCCCACAGTCCAAAGACGTGCAGGTTAGGTGGATTGGCTATGCTAACTTGCCCTTAGTGTCCAAAAAAGGTTAGGTGAGTTACGGGGATAGAGTGGAGATGTGTGGAGAGGGTGGAGGTATGGGCTTAGATAGGGTGCTCTTTCCAAGGGCCGGTACAGACTCGATGGGTTGAATGGCCTCCCTCTGCACTGTAAATTCTATGATTCTATGAACAATGTTATCGATGATACAGGTGAACCCTTTCACAGTGCATGTAATGGAGTCCATTTGAGCTTGGAAGAGATCCTGGATAACGACCTGAAAGGATGTAATTGAAACAGTATCACAAATGGGTTATGAAATGCAAACTCTTGGGGTTTCTCCACAAGATATACTGACCAGTAGCCATGCCTGCCATCTGGCTTCAAGAAGAATCTTGCCTTGGCTAATCTCAGATCTAATTCTCCTTATATGGGTGTTTTGTAAGGACAATGTTTCAAAGCTGTGTTTAAATATGTAAATCAAGGAATAACCTCAATAATCCATCATTCTTTATGGCGCACATATCTATGCTGTTTGTGTGTCCTTATATTCTTTTAATTATACCATATTTCTCCATTGTGTCTCGTTCGACCTTTAATTTATCTTACAATTTACCTTGTAAGTGGGTGCTGCCCATATGTGGTGGATCGATAGATGCACTTGCATTCTCCTGCATGTGTAACGTTGTCACTCACTTGGAACTGAAAATATTTGTCTCAATATTCTGGATAATTAGATGTTAGGTGATTGGAATATTTTGTGAGTTTGATCTGTTTTTTGTGGTCTTACTAATTCCATAGATTTTGAATAGTGAGAGGTGATTGCATGCTGGTAGACCTGTGGTCACTGGACCTTTAATTTTCATGTGTAGAACATCTGTGACATCCAGGTGGATTGATTGGACTTACTCCAAGAATATGGACCCTGAACACAGTATTAGTGAGAGTTTTACAGTAGGCTTCGGCAGAACTTTCCATGTCTGTGGTTACATGTCTTTTAGAATTCGCAGAGGTAGTATATTGACAGTTGCCACTCTGTCAATTTTGGCCAATAATGAGTAGTTACCAATTTTCTTAGGACAGATAATTTGAATCTTGGCAAACACTTCAGGCAGTGTGATGGCAGCTATGTTTTCCACAAGATTGTCAGTGTGAAACACATTCACCACTCTTTGTATCATTAAGCAATTCATCATGATTTTCTGGTTTGCTAACCACCCGAGTTACATGGGCCTGTTCTGTGCTGTATTTTCTATGTTCTATGTTCTATGTACTGGAAAGTCATTCTTATTACTTGAAGTTAGCCATTCTGTACGGTCTATTTGGATCTGTGCATGGCTCTTTGTAGTTGCAACAGCATTTGTCCGATTACATTACTACATGCCTCAGTGAATTAGTGGAAAGCCAAGCATTTGCTTTGTGCATGCAAAAGGCGACACCTTCCACATGTATTACTAGGTTTGGATGTTTTAGTAAGTGCAAAATAAATTGGGGTTGTGCTGAGGACCTGTAAGCTTTGCCAACCTGCAAGGATCGCTTCATGGCTACATCCAAAGTACCGCTTCGATGCTGTATACTTTGGGCTTGTCCAGCAGATATTTCTGGAATGATTCCATGGACGTGGATGCAATCACCAACATAACCATTCTGTCTGTTTGTTCTGCATATGAAAAACTGCTTTCTGTTTTCTCTGCACCTGCTTATGAAGTGGTGACCCATGGATTCTGTAGGCTGTTGTCGAAATGACATGAACTCTAATCGATGAATGTGGAAGCTTAACCTGATCCGAAACCAGTCTTCCAAGGCAGTCCGTATCTTTGGTGATCCTTTCCCTTTTCTGTTAATCCTGATGTATTTAGCTTGTGTTGACCTTCATTCCCAATTAGTAGGCACATTTTTATGTTTTGTTTTTCTGGTTCAGGTACACCAGAATCAAGAAAAGAGAGCTCTGTACGCATGTTTCAACATCCTGAATTTGAATAGTAGATCAGCTGCATCCCAATTCAACCTGGGAAACTTTGTGAACATTTTGACAATATCCCTTTGACTTTCCTTCTTCTATAGTACCGAGGATGAGTGTCCCCTCCAGCCACATTCACATGTTTTTCCAAAGTTCTGCCCATTATAATTGCAAACTTCTCTGGCACCATTTTAAAGACTATTTTGTTTGACTCTCCCTCACTCACCAGGGATCCAACGGAAGTAACCCAATGGTGATCCTCATGACGCATTGCCCTCCTCACCACAAGGGATCTGTCAGCTTCTTTTTAATTTAAAGTGCACAATTCTTTTTTTTCCAATTAAGGGGCAATTTAGCGTGGCCAATCCACCTACCCTGTGCATCTTTGGGTTGTGGAGGTGAGACCCACGCAGACACAGGGAGAATGTGCAAACTCCACATGTCAGTGACTCGGAGTTGGGGGGCTGGGAACAATGTTGTTTTGAAGGAACCACTACTGTACACCATATTGCGTATGTTATAATGATACAAAGGCACAAGAACAAAGAACAAAGAAAAGTACAGCACAGGAACAGGCCCTTTGGCCCTCCAAGCCTGCGCCGACCATGCTGTCCGTCTAAACTAAAATCTTCAACACTTCCGGGATCCGTATCCCTCTATCCTATCCTAGTCAGGTATTTGTCAAGATGCCCCTTAAACGTCACTGTCATCCCTGCTTCCACCATCTCCTCCGGCAGCGAGTTCCAGGCACCCACTACCCTCTGTGTAAAAAAAACCTGCCTCGTACATCTCCTCTAAACCTTGCCCCTCGCACCTTAAACCTATGCCCCCTAGTAATTGACCCCTCTCTCCTGGGAAAAAGCCTCTGACTATCCACTCTGTCTATGCCTCTCATAATTTTGTAGACCTCGATCAGATCGCCCCTCAACCTCCTTCGGTCCAGTGAGAACAAACCGAGTTTATTCAACCTCTCATCATAGCCAATGCCCTCCATACCAGGCAACATCCTGGTAAATCTCTCCTGCATCCTCTAAAGCCTCCACATCCTTCTGGGAGTGTGGAGACCAGGGGCAGGATTCTCCCGCAACCGGCGTAATGGCCTGACGCTGGCGCCAAGAACGGCGCGCACCACTCCTGCGTCGGGCCAACCAGAACTTATGAAAACCTCTGACCCGGAAGGGGCAAGCAGCGGTGTGAAGCTGATCGCGACGGCGTCACCCGTCACAGACACGCGCACCGTCATTAACGCCACGCGGCGTCACATCACAAAAGATGCCATCGCCGGAGACTCGGCCAAATGACCGTCTGCCGTGCAGCGCCGAGGTTCCAGGAGCAGGACATTGAGCATCGAGGCGCTCCTGGACACAGTGGAGCAGAGGAGGGAGGCGCTGTACTCCGGACACGGCCGCAGGGTCGCATCTAACCTCAGCCGGTGCCTGTGGAGGGAGGTGGCAGAGGCCATCAGAGCCGTGGCCGTAACAGCCAAGACAGGCATCCAATGCCACAAGAACGTCAATGACCTAGTCAGTCAGGGCTGCCAGGGTGAGAACCCCCCCAAGGATGGGCGGCACAGCCCTAGCTGAAACCGACATGGCTGCACCCACCCATGCAGGCTGCATTGGCAGGATGGGCTGTGAACCTATGCCAACAGACACACAACCGCTGGTCTGCAAGTATCTGTCCGCCTAATACTGTTGCCCTTTATCTCTGTTACCCCCCCCCCCCCACCCCCCCTCCCGCCCCCGCAACCCCAAAGGAGAAGCACACTCATGACAATCGGGAGCGTGAGAGGACCAGAGGGGGTCAACCTGAATTGCGCCCCCTCACTGTTCATGAAGAGAGGGCCCTGGACCTTGCAGGCGGACCCGAGGACCAGGAGGTTGTGGATGCAGAGGTCAGGGGCGCAGCACCAAGTGAGACCCCGCACTCCCTGTCGCCCTTCCCCCATTCCCCCTTCCCCCATCCCCCTTCCCCACAACCCCCATCCCCCCTTTCCCCATCCCCCTTCCCCCATCACCCATCACCCATCTCCATCCCTCCTCCCCCTTCTTCCCCCTTCCTCCCATTCCATCTGCGTATCTAACCATGCATGCTGTATTGTGTATTGCAGGACCAAACATCGACCCACCCGTCCTGCAAATGCCGACCACCCCCAGGACGTGCCAGGGCGCCCGAAGGACTTTGAACGACCCCGGCCGTCAGGCATACGACGCCCCCACCCTGTGCCAGGGCGTCCACAAGACAGGGATAGACCCGGACCGTCAGGCATACGACTCCCCAACCCAGTGCCAGGGCACCCACAAGACAGGTATAGACCCGGACTATCAGGCATACGATGCCCCCACCCAGTGCCAGGGCACCCACAAGACAGGGATAGACCTGGTCCGTCAGGCGTACGCGCGCCCATCTAGTGCCAGTGCGGTGACGCCGTAGGGCCACACCCAGCGACAGGGAGGGCAGCCACAAAAACAGGCCCCCGTCCCAGTCGACCCAGGACACTGACACACAGGACACAACCACCCAGGATGCCCACATACAGGACACACCCGCCCAGGACACTGACACACAGGACACAACCACCCAGGACACCGACACACAGGACACACCGACCCAGGACACTGACACACAGGACACAACCACCCAGGACACCGACACACAGGACACACCGACCCAGGACACTGACACACAGGACACAACCACCCAGGACACTGACACACAGGACACAACCACCCAGGACACCGACACACAGGACACACCGACCCAGGACACTGACACACAGGACACAACCACCCAGGACACCCACACACAGGACACACCCACCCAGGACACTGACACGCAGGACACAACCACCCAGGACACTGACACACAGGACACAACCACCCAGGACACTGACACACAGGACACAACCACCCAGGACACTGACACACAGGACACAACCACCCAGGACACCCACACACAGGACACATCCACCCAGGACACTGACACACAGGGCACAACCACCCAGGACACCCACAAACAGGGGACAGACGGACAGGAAACACCACCCCAGCGGACCCCGGACTTCGGGTCCGATGAGGGCCTCGACATTACGCCACTGCTATCTCCTACACCCTCCACCATCGCAGAGACACTCAACTCGGTTGGGCACTTTAGCGATGAGGCTTCTGCTACACTAACTGGTGCACACAACACAGCCGTCCCGGTACAGCAGGTGGAAGTAGGAGCAGCCGAGGGGCCGGACGGTCGGAGGGCAGCCCGGCCCCAGCAACCATCTGCCGCCCAGACGAGTCCCGGGAACCTGTAGTTATCACACCCACCCATAGACCCGATGCAGTCACGAACCCAGGGACGATCAAAAGGGGTGACAGCTGGCTTGCAGCAGCTGCAGACACAGGTGGAGGAGTCCACCCACGTCCGGGAGCAGGGAGTGGTGCCGGTCATGCGTGCCACCCAGACCGACACCGCACGGATGGCGTCCGCGGTGGAGGCAATGGGTGTGGCGGTGTCAGACATGGGGAGCAGCATGCAAGGCTTGGGGATTTCCGTGCAGGCGGCGTCTAGGCCCAGGACATGGCTACCCTCTCACAGGCAGCCATGAGCCAGAGCCAGCTGCAGATCGCAGAGGCGCTCAACGCCGTGGCCCAGTCTCAGCAGACCATCGCTGAGGGCATCGGCGCCATTGCCCCGGTCGGCTGGCCGACATCGCCCAGACACAGACAAGGATGGCCAACTCCCTGAGCTCCATGGCTGCAAATTTGCAGACCCTTGTTGATACCAGGGCGGGACTCCAGGACTGGCAGTGCCTGGTGCCGGGGGTGCCTCGTGTGCTGGATCCGTTTGCACACTCAATCCATGGAGATGCCCGGGGGCCATCGGGCACCCCGAGGGAGGAGGAGGTGCTGGGGCCCATACCGGGTCCCACTGCATGGGCGGTCACGGAACACCACGACACCTCGGACTCCACCCGCCCCCCCTTCCATCCCAGGTGCATCTGGTGGGCAACAAGCAGGACAGGCTGGCAGCTCGCCATCCCAGTCGCCTGAGCCGCAGCTTGGCCCATCCAGGCCGCCCCAGGAAACAGCCGCCGAAGGGGTCCCTAGTCACAGGGCAGGAATCACAGGGGTCTGCCTCCAGTTCTGCTGTGCCGTCTGGGGAACCACCTAGACATAGTCATGGGGCACCCCTCCATTCCCGGCATTCCCATCCCCGGCATTCCCGAGCCACGGCACCCCCCACCCCCGGCACTCCCATCCCCGACACCCCACATCCCCGGCACCCCACATCCCCGGCACCCCCCATCCCTGGCACCCCCCATCCCCGGCACCCCCGAGCCACAGCACTCCCGAGCCACGGCACTCCCGAGCCATGGCAACCCCATGTCCGGCACTCCCAATCCCGGCATTCCCGAGCTACGGCACCCCTATCCCCGGCACACCCAAGCCAAGGCACCCCCCATCCCCGGCTCTCCCACCCTCGGTACTCCCAAGCCTCGGCATCCCCCACCCCCGGCTTGTCCATCCCCGGCACTCCCGTCCCATGGCACCCCCCCCCCCCCCCCCGGCACCGACCCCGATCACCAGCACGCAGCCTTGGTCCTGGGGAGCACCCTCTGCCAGCATCCGCGACCCCCCCTCTCCCAGCTACAGCGGCCGCCCCACGCCAACCCTTACCTCCTCGCTCGCTGGCATCAGCCAGCATGACTGGTTGACGCCGTTAAAAAGCATGTTTAACTTACGCCAGCGGGACTTCGGCCCATCTAGGCCGTAGATTTGAAGCAGCCCCGGGCCCCATCGTGTTGCGCCGATTCTTGCCATTCTGCGAGGCGCGCGGTGAGATTCCTGTCGGCGCAATTTTTCGCCGGCTGGAGAATATGGCGGCTGGCGTCGGTGCGGCGGGGCGGATTCATGCCGCTCCCTGGGGTTTCTCCGACCAGGCGGGGGCTCAGAGAATCCCGCTCCAGAATTGAACCATAGTGGCGGGATTCTCCCCTACCTGGCAGGGCGGGCTGTCCCGGCGGGACGGCGTGGCATGAACAACTACGGCGTTGGGTCGACCCAAAGGTGCGGATTCCTCCGCACCTTCAGGGGCTAGGCCCACCCCGGAGTGGTTTGCGCCCCACTGACTGGCGGGAAAGGGGCTTGGCGCCAGGCCAGCCGGGGCCGAAGGGAGTCCGCCGGCTGGCGCTGGTCCGCGCGTGCGCGGGGGCATCAGCATCATCCCCGCGCATGCGCACATGCAGTCACTTCCGCACTGGGAATGGCGGGTGACCACGGCCTCCGGTGCGGAAGGAATAGAATGCCCCCACGGCACAGGCCCGAATGCGGATCGGTGGGCCCCAACTGAGGGCCAGCCCACTGTGGGGGCACATCCTTGGGCCAGATGCCCCCTTGTCCCCCCAATAACCCCAGAGGCCGCCCACGCCGCCAGGTCCCGCCGGTAAGGGACCAACTCCAATTTACGCCGGCGGGACTGGCTACAGGCGGGCGGGACTTCGGCCCATCGCGGGCCGGAGAATTTGGGCGGCCTCGTGGCCTATTGAGTCGCGCTGGACCCCGCCATTCTCTGATGCGGGCGGCGCAACTCATGCGACACTGGTTTTTGTGGCGTGGGAGAATTTGGAGGCCGGCGGGGGCGGGATTCACGCCGACCCCTGGTGATTCTCCGACCCGGCGGGGGTCGGAGAATCCCGCCCTCTTCCAAGTGTGGCCTAACTAAGGTTCTATACAGCTGCAACATGACTTGCCAATTTTTATACTCAATGCCCCGGCCAATGAAGGGAAGCATGCCATATGCCTTCTTGACTACCTTCTCCACCTGTGTTGCCCCTTTCAGTGACCTATGGACCTATACACCTAGATCTCTCTGACTGTTAATACTCTTGAGGGTTCTCATAAGGGATTATGCAAACATGTTGCGGGTTCAGTTCTTATTTCTAGGCACATGTGAATGGATATAAAGCTTGAAGACACCAGAGCTACAGAACTGTGTGCGTGTGCACTCTGCTCCAGGCCAAAGTGAATCTGAGTCTGGATCAAATGACACTCTTCCCTTAAAGTGATGGCATGCTGCTAGCCCTTAAAGACACACTACAGCAGTTTAGACTTGAGGGAATAAGTCTTGTGTCCCAAAACTGTGGTGAGCCTTTTTGGCAGGTTTTTGGAAAGGTGGCACGTTTTCACATACTGTCCTGCTGCCTCATGCTCATCGAAACATGTAATGCCACTTCCTCTTGCAATCTAATTGGCAGACAATCTGAAAATCCTCAGTCGATCAAGCAGCATCTACAGAGAAAGGAAGAGGTAGCTGACATTTTGGGCTTCATGATTCTTTGTCACAACTAGAAAATGTTACAGATGAGCAGTTTCCTGAAATTAGCTGCAGATTAATTTATTGTTTCATTTTGCTTCACTTAGGATTAAGTGAGCATCAATGTGTTTGAGGAGAGTTATGAATGAGTTTGCACAGTCGCATGGAGCCCTGACGGAGCTGACGGCCTTTTCTTGATTTTTAAAAAACGTATGCTCATATTTTAATTGCTGAAATTTTCAGTGTGTTACTCAATTTCTCATTTTTATTCTGGCATATGTTGTCTCCGTGTTACTTCATTGTCTCTGATTTCAGTGATTTAGATCTCTTGGCTTGTCTTTGTCCTGTTATGGTTCTCCTTCGGATTATAATGCTTCATTTATATGGCATCTTAACATGTCAAAATTCTTTGAATTGCTTCACACATAAATTACTTTTGGAGTACTGTGGCAGTGATTATATGGACAAAGTTAATTATATCACTGAGCACTGAGACTTCATATGCAAAGGCTCAGCCATTTCACATAATATTTACCACACAACAATCCTGAAATATACAAAAACAACTGAATTACCAGTCTATAAATGTGGTATTCATAAATCCATGCTTAATCAGAAAGGATCCTTCATTTTTATTTATGCTTAGAAGGAGGAAAACCATATATTATTGCAAGGTCCATTGTTCATTTCTGCCCTTTGTTCCTTTTGTATACTCTATATGGAACATGTTAAGTTTCATGTGAAAACATTTTTAATAGGAAAAAAAATGTTTCTCTATTTCAAAGTTTCAGCTGGTAAACTCCTTATGTATTCTCTGCGCCAATATCTTTAAAACGCAGCCATCTCTTATTATAATAGGTGGAATTGTGATTCAATTGAATCTTGATAAATATGTAACTAAATGTGCTGAAAATGTTATGTTTGGATTTTGACTGTACTGAGCTTTAGGTGTGTTAAGGTGCAGGAGATAGGTAAATTACAATTGCATGGAAAGGTGAAGGTGAACAGCAGACTGAAATCCTTTGTTTGATCAGAATTCTGTTGGAATCAATTGTGACTTCAATACCACTGTAATGTAATACTTAGGAATGCATAAGGAGCTTTTCATTGCTCAGTGCCATTCAGTTTACTACTTGACTCAAAGACTTGTGTTGCACAGCCATTTGGGATTAATCATCTGAACGGTTCTGCATTTAGCTATAAAGACCGAAGGAGGGCTTCCCCAATCTCTCACTGTTATTTCAGCAGAAACCTTGGAGAAATGGGGAAATAGCAGCTTACACTTTTTCTGCATGATTTTTGCCAAAGTAACAGTGAGAGATTTTCCTGATGGAAAAGCTACTCCACATCTCTTTGATGACACATGTGCGCTTATTGTCTGATGGGACAACTGTTCATTAAAATGCTCTTATAACTAACACAAAATTGGACCCTCAACCATCACTATCTCTGCTCTAGGCGTGATAGCCCTCCTGTTGGAATAACATCAGCTCGTACTGACTTCAATCCCGCTAAAGTATGTTTGTATAATGTATCTTGCCACATCAAGGGGTCTCCTTCAGGAAGTGCCAGTTGGGTCTGTTGGCGGTAGACAGTGGGTGTGCATCAGCTTGGTACCTACAGGCACCCTGTTCAGCTGGGGTGGTTTTGGAACCTGCCCTAGCCGTCATGGAGGTTGTGATGCTGTGGATCGGACCTGCCTTCGGACAGAGAACTGTGTAAGGAAAATGACTAACAACCGGCACCATTTCAACATGGTGTGCTTATTAGCACTTGTTAATGATGGTTTAAGAT
Source organism: Scyliorhinus torazame (assembly GCF_047496885.1). Classification (NCBI taxonomy): domain Eukaryota; kingdom Metazoa; phylum Chordata; class Chondrichthyes; order Carcharhiniformes; family Scyliorhinidae; genus Scyliorhinus; species Scyliorhinus torazame. The sequence goes on along the minus strand of NC_092714.1, from coordinate 90,352,992 downwards.
TGAAAAGTCCAAAGCATCGTGGTATTGTTTGAAGGCTGGGGATTCTGTTGCTCACCCTAGAATTCCAAGTTACAGTTTACACACAAAGGATTGAAGTGGGATTGAAGTCAGTACGAGCTGATGTTATTCCAACAGGAGGGGTATTAACAATACTGGAGATACGACCATGTGTCCTGTGGTAGCATGGCCCCTTTAAGGGGGCGGGATCCACGGATCACATGACCGGCTCAGGTCCAATCGCACGGGAGCGTGTAAACCCCAGCCAATGGGGAAATTGTGTGGGGTCCTGGGAGCAGGATCCTGGGCAGTGTGGACCAGGCAATTGAAGTGTACAGACCTGTTTTATAGTATTTTGTGCCTGTTATCTAACTGTCTTTGCCTTTCAACGAAAAACATCTTTGTTTATTACTGGAAGCCTCCAGTGTTTGTCTTGAGCCATCACATTGGCGACGAGGTAAATGTTTTTGATTGCAACCGACAGCTGTCGTGAATCGAGGGGGGAATGCAGGAACAGTTGAGAAAATAGAGGAGCTCCAGCAAGAGTCTGAATCATTTAAACCGTGCGTGGATCTATCATTGGGAAACTCGACCCATTTGACCGAAGGGTTGAGTCATGGAGTCAGTATATCGAATGGCTCTATTCTTCTTTACTGCGAATAAGATCAGTTGGCGCTCCGCGGACATATAATTTGATGAGGAACCTCATGTTTCCAGAGGCACCCAACTCACGACTTTAGATTAGAGAGTGGAATTGGTGAAAGAACATTACAACCAAAGGCCCTCGATTATCCTCCAATGTTTTAAGTTTAACTCTGCAGTGAGGGCCCATGAAGAGTCTATCTCAGCCTTCATAGCCAGGCTTCGACAGCTTGCTGAGTACTGAGAGTTTGGGGCCATGCTTAGTGATGTTGGTGCGATAAGCTGGTTTGTGGGATCCAGAAGAAGCTTCTTGCAGAGAACACAATTAGGTTGGATCAAGATAGCTCAGGCAACAGATTGTGTTGCAAAAGGTGCCACTGAGCTTCAAAGCGTGGCTGAAGTTGGGGGGGGGGGGGGGGGGGGGGGAGGGGGGCGCTGCTGACCAAGTATGGGCTGGTACAACCGTGAGGTCTGCCAAAAGTGGTTCTCGGTACTGGACTGGAACCCATGAGTGGGAAGGAATTGGGGCATCAAACCAAATCCAAGGTGGACTGCTATCGCTTGGGGTTAACCTCCCCAGGAGACGTGCCATGTTCAGAAGTTTGTGTGCTTCCTTTGCAACTGAAGGAGGCACATTCAAGCATGCCAATGCAAAAAAAAAAGCAGCAAGAGCAACAGTCCACAGCACCACTGAATATCCTGGAGAAGAGCTCTGAAGAAGAGCATGCAATCCATTGGTTGAATGCAGTCCAACTGAATAAGATAGCTCTGATTGAAATTGACTTGGGGTAAATGGTAGACCCCTTAAAATGGAAGTCGATACCAGGGCTTTGGAGACCTTCCAATATCTGAGTGCAGGAACGGGGGGCGGGATTCTCCATCCATCTGGTGCAGCGCACCCCCGGGATTCTACGTCTCACCAGCCAGCCAATGAGGTTTCCCATTGTGAGCAGCCCCACGCCATCGGGAAATCCCTGGGTTGCCGCCACAACGGAGAATTCCGGCAGCAGAGAATCCAGCCCAGTCTTTAAGCTTCAAGAATACTACAGAGAAACATTTGGCATACACCGGGGAGATTTTGAAGATCCTCAGAGAAACCAAAGCCCCAGTGTCCTGCAGAGGGCAGGAGGCCAATCTGCTTTTTTTGTCATTGCAGGGACTAGACTCAGAGTGTAGGGAAGAGACTGGTTACAGAAGATTAAGCTCAACTGGCTGGAAACCTTCAAAATATCTAACTTCAACAAAATGACTTAAGGAGGCATGAAGGTATCTTCCACAAATAATTGGGCCGGATTAAGGGTGTAAAAGCCAACATGTCAATTCGAGTTTAGCACCCAAGTTCTTCAGAGCCAGATCAGTGATATGCACATTTCATTAGAAGGTTGAAGCAGAGCTAAATAGATTGAAAAAGCTGGGTATAATCAAGCCAATTCACTTAAATGGGTGGCACTGATAGTCTATATCCATAAATACGATCTGTTGATGAGGATTTGTGGGGGCTATAATCTGACAATCAGTCAAGATGCCCAGGTCAATCGGTATCTGACTTCTTGAATTGAAGACCTGAACAGCAAGCTAGCGGGAGGCTTCACCTAGTTAAAATTGCACCTCAGTCAAGCCTACTGCAACTAGAATTGGATGAGGAGTCTCAGAGGTTTGCTACAATCAATACCCATAAAGCCATCTTCCAGTACACTAGACTGCCATTTGGCATCACTGCAGCCTGCGCTATCTTCCAGCTCACGATGGAATATCCCCAGGGAATTCCCAAGGTGATGGTTTGCCTCGGTGGCACACTAGTCACTGGCACTACACCAGAAGAATACATGGCCAGCCTAGAAGAAGTATGAAAGAGGTTTTGTGATGCAGGGTGTAGCCATCTGGGATGGCCACGTCCCGATTACAAAATGGACACCTGCAAAGAATGCAGGGAAAATTGGACAATGCTAAGAAACAAGCAGGTGCAAGCTCTGTCTGTTGATTAGAACCTTAAACTCTCAGACAGGACAGAAACTACTAAACAATCTACATACTAATGAGCCATCGCCGGGGACAAAAGGGAATTATTTAGATACACAATGTTAAGGCAGACTCCCCGGCGCCAGAAGAAGCTAAGACAAAGCAGTCTGACAATCATCAGACCAAGTAAGTCCCAAGTCAACGCATGCTACGAGATAGACGCTCCTAGTTGCTACTCTGTAAACAGTTCAACCCAGCAGCCTCAGAACCGAGCAAGGCCATTGTTCCTCTGACTGAGTGGGTGCCCGAAGCTAAGTATAAGCTTTAGTCATAGTGGTAGTTTAGTTTGTAGAGTTTATGCATGAGTAGATTTGACTGTGTGTAAATAAATGAGCATTGATTTTGAACTTACTAACTGGTGTATCGAGTCATTGATCAGTATTCGGTTCTGAACCTTGTGGTGGTGTCGAAAGATACCTGGCGACTCTTGAGCAAACGTGATTAAACAGAGCCAAATTAAGAGCCAACCAAAAGTTAGCAACAAAGGGTCCACCTAAAACATGAAAAAAATGTACTTTTCAGAACTCCGAATTGATGTACCTCGTATTTTGCATTGAGGCGAGAAGGTTGCACCCCTTGGAAGAAAAGGTCAAGACTCTATGAGACATCCCTGCACCCAAAAATGTCAGCAAGCTTAAATTCTTTCCCGGTATGGTTAATTATGATGAAGGTTTATTCTGAATCGAGCCATAACACTGGCACCATTACGCCAGCTACTAAGGAAGAATCACTGGTGGAACTGGAGGGAGCCTCAAGAGGAAGCTTTCCGAGTTGTGAAGCAAGCATTACAGTCGTCAAACCTTTTGGTGGATTTTGATCCAGGGAAACCAATTCTGCTGACATTTGATGTGTCCCCTTAGGGTATTGGGGCCATTTTATCCCACAAAAGAAGTATCACCGTTGCCTCAAGAACAGTTTCTGAAGCAGAATGGTACTATGCCCAGATTGAGGAGGAGGGCTTAGCGGTTATATTTGGTGTGAAGAAATTCCACCAGCATGTGTATGGTTGACAGTTCAACATAGTGACTGACCACAAGCCATTACTGGGCCTGTAAGGGAAGATAAGTCCATAACACCTTTGGTCTCAGTAAGGGTGAGCAGTATTGAGCCTTGCTGTTGGCGGATTACAACTATGCTTTTCAACGGCCTGGGACATAAATTGCTCATGCAAATGCATTAAGTCACCTGACTGTATACAAGCATTCCCTCTTCACCAGTATTCCAGGAGGTCATTCTAGCGCTAAACTTCCTCGACACCGTGCCAGTGTCAGTGGGGCATATCCGCAGTTGGACACAAAGAGACCATAATCTTTCAAAAGTCAAACGAATGGTACAGTCTGGCTGGCATTACAAAATGCCTGAACAGCTGAGGCCCTACTTCGCTCATCAGAACAAGTTGACATGTGAAGACGGCATGATTTTGTGGGGGATCACAGATGGTTGTCCTGCCTCAGGCTAGGGGGACCCTCCTTCTAGAATTACACAGCACCCACCAAGGGCAGATGAAGATGTTGGCACGTAGTTAAGTCTGGTGACCAAGCATAGGCAAAGCCATTGAAGAACTAGGACAACAGTGTCACCCTTGTCAAATGCAGCAATCGTTTTTGCTTTCTCCCACCCTTCATCCCGGAAATGGCCAGTTCGCCCGTAGACCAGGGTCCATGTTGAAATGTGGGCCCATTCCTGGGAAAGATGTTTTTGGTGCTGGTAGATGCCCACTCTAAGTGGCTATACGTCCAAGAGATGAGGACCCCTACCTCGGTGGCCAGGGTAGATGCCTTGCACCGAGTGTTTGCTATTCATGGGCTTCCTGAGTCAATTGTTTCAGACAATGGCACCCCCTTCACCGGTGATGATTTCAAGCATTTTGTAAGAGCAAATGGTGGGCTCTATTCTCCCCCCCCCCCCACGCTGGGTGGGAGAATCGGCGGAGTGCCGTGCGAATCGCGCCACGCCGCCACGACCCACGCCAGCGATTCTCCTACCGCCCCGGAAACCAGCGACGCGCGATTCGCACCGGGCCGCTCGGAGAACTGGCGACCGCCGATTCTCCGGCCGGATGGGCCAAGGGGCCATTACGACACGAAAGGTTCCCGCTGGCGCCGTCCACCCATGGTCGCTGCCGGCAGGAACTCTGCAGGAACGCTGGGGGGGGGGGGTGCTCCTTCACCGGGGTGGCCTCCAATGGGGTCTGGCCCGCGATCGTGGCCAACCGATCGGCGGGCCGGCCTCTCCCCCCCCCCCCCCGCCCCCCCCGGGCCTACCTCCTTCCACGCACGGCCCAGAACACCGGCTCCATGTTGGTGAAGGGCCAGCGTGCGTAAGATGTTCACTGCGCATGCGCAGGATGACGCGGCCCAACTGCGCATGCCAGGATTGGGCTGCCCCAACTGCACATGCGCGGGTTGGCGCTCCGCCCATTTGGCACCATGTAAGGACACAGGAGCGGCGTGAACCGCTCCAGCGCCGTGCTGGCCCCCTGTGGGGGCCAGAATAGGTCGTGTCCGGGCTCTGTTTGCGCCATTGTGAAACGCGACGGCCTTTACAATGGCGCGAACACTTGGCCTCAATATCGGAGAATCGCCCCCGGTATATGACACATGAGGACAGCCCCCTACCATCCAGCATCGAATAGTCTGGCTGAGAGGATCATTCAACTTTCAAGAATGCCATGAAAACCCAGCCAGATAAACCACGTTGCCAGAGGTTGGCTAAGTTCTTTGTTGTTATACAACTGAACCCCTCATTCAACCACGGTGGTTAACCCACTGAGCCCCTCATAGGCCGTCGGTTGAGAACCCAATTAGATCTTGTATCTCCTACTTTGGCTGGGCAGGTGGAGGCACGTTTGGCCTCTCAGAAGAGTCAGAAGTCAGAACAGAGAAATGATGAGTTGTTCCGGCCGGTTTGCCTTGATTAGAAGGATGGGTTATGATCCAGTCAGGGCCAGTGTATTTTGCGATCAATGTTAATGGGAAGATGGTCAAAACGCACACTGACCACCTCAGTCATCAAGAGATGCCGACCCCAACATGGAGTCGACAAGTCCAGCGAGCATCATGAATACTCCTGTAACTCAGTCCAGCCAAGGGGAGCCAAGGACTCCCGTTTCTGTTCAACCTGCACATACTGGTGGAATTTCTTCACACCGATTGACTTTTTGATGGCCTCTCTTTCTTCTGTTGTCTCTGTTAACCATTGTAACTTTTGTACGTAGTTTTGGGGTAGTGTGTTAAGGAGGGAATGTGGTTGCGTGGCCCTTTTAGGGGGTGGGGCCCACAAACCATGTGACCAGCTGGACCAATTGCATAAGAGCAAGCAAACACCAGCCAATGGGGAGTTTGCATGGGGCTCTGGAGCAGCACCCCGGGCAGTGTGGACCCGGGAGCTGAAGTGTAAAGATATGTTATTGGTATTATGCCCCTGTTATCTAACTGCCTTTGCCTTTCAACAAGAAATCTCTTTGTATCTCTCGAGCCATCACATGTCCCATTAATTTTGTTTCAACAGAGCACCTTCACATTGACACCATACCATCAGTTTAATCACCTAGAAAGATCCTCTCTGATCCCCAAAGATAATCTCATACATTTTGAGAATATCTATCCATTCCTACAATTTAAATTGTTTTCCACAGATGATGTTTACTAAGTAATATCAACACAGGAACTATTGTATCCCAAGGTCCATTTGAGCTGCAGTCTTCTAGTACATTACATCACCAAAGTGGAGTTTTAGCACACAAGACTATTCATTGTTACTATTGAACTAGTCAGCAGCACCTCTTTTCAGACCATTTCTAATGGTTTGGAAGGTTGAGAGAGAATATAGTGCAAATAAAATAAGAATATGAAAAAGGATGTGGGAGGCTATTCAATTTTCTCCTTCCGCATGTTCTTGGTTCCTGATATTCCCTGCTTAAAGTGCTTTCTAACAATGCTAGCCCGGTTTCCTGACTTGAAGAAATACTCTTAGAACCACTCTTGGTCTTCTAGGGTTGTTCCTGTTCTTATGAGGAAGATTTCTGGAAGCTTCATTAGTGCTGGATTGGTTTGGATGCCATTACATTTTTTTCAAGTGGCACTTTCTGTGTCTGGTGTGGTTGCAATGAGCAGGGGGAAGGAAGTGGGCTCTGACCAAGCAGGAATGTAAACCAACCATTTTACATGTTTGCTTGTGGCGAAACTATTTTTGTATCGTGTTTTCCTTTATCACACCTTTCTTCAGAAACACAATAGATATGCTAAATGAGGTATAGCTGCAAACTCTAATGGGTTCTTGTAATCAAACAAAATTCTGCAATTTTCTCCTATCAGCTTTTCACAATTTTCCCATCAACATTGCCCTCTGCTTTTCCGAAACAAAAATCCTTCATTTTATTGGGCTAGCACTGAGCTGATCAAATAATAACAGTAAATGCTGGAAAAACTCAGCAAGTCTGGGAGCATCTGTGGAGAGAGAAACAGAGTTAATGTTTAGAGTCTATGTGACTTCTTCAGGGCTGGAGAGGTGTATGCTGTTGAAAAAAGTGGATTGAAAAAGTGGTGGAGCAGGCAGAGCAAAATAGGAGGTCAAGGATTGGTTGGAAGTCAGGCAAGATTAAATGACAGAAGTGTCACGGACACAAGATAAAGGAAGTGGTAATGATAGTAGTAAAGACTAAAGCAGGTGTTAGTAGCAGCATAAAGGTCAACCCCAAGGCGGCACAGTTGTCTAGTGGTTAGCACTGTTGCCTACAGCACTGAGGACCCGGGTTCGATCCCGGCCCTGGGTCACTGTCTGTGTGGAGTTTGCACATTCTCCCCATTTCAGCGTGGGTTTCACCCCCACAACCCAAAGATGTGCAGGTTAGGTGGATTGGCCACGTTAAATTGCCCCTTAATTGGAAAAGAATAATTGGATACTCAAAATGTAAAAAAAAATAAAGGCCAACCCTGTCTGAAAGCGAGATGTGGTTGAGAGGGACCTCAACCATGCCCAATCCATTTCCTGCACCTCCGCCCTCACCCTTTCCCCTCTCTTCAAGAACTATGATAAAGTTCTCCTTGTCCTCACTATCCACCCTACCATATTCAAAGGATCATCCTCTGCCATTTTGGCCAACTCCAGCATGATGCCACCGCCAAACACATCTTCCCCTCACCTCCCTTCTCAGCATCAGTAGGCACTATTCCCTCCGAGGCACCCTGGTGCTCTCCCCTGTCACCCGCACCACTTCATCCCCTTCCAGTAGCACCCTCCCATGCAATCACAGGAGGTGTAACACCTGCCCCATTACTGCCTCCCTCTTCACTGTGCAAGTCCCCAAACATTCCTTCCAGGTGAAGCAGTCATTCACTAATACTTCGTTCAATTCAGTCCATTGCATTCGCTGCATACAATGTGGTCTCCTATACATTGGGGAGACGAAACCGAGACTGGATGACCGCCTTGCAGAGTGACTTAACTCAGTCCACAAGCATGACCTCGATGTTCCGGTTGCTTGCCGTTTCAATTTACCATCTTGACCTCAAGCTCACATTTCTGTCCTCGGCCTGCTACAGTGCGCCAGTGAAGCTCAACCCAAACTGGAGCAACAGCACCTCATCTTCCAATAAGGCACTTTACAGCCTTCTGGACTTAACATGTTCAACAACTTCAGACCATGAACTCTGTCCTCCATTTTGACTTTTTTTCCATCCCCTTGCCCCAAACCCCAATACTACTCCCTGTGCTCCAAAGCCCGTCTATACCTTGTTCTCATGTTTTCTTTCGGAAAGCACTGACCCTTGTTCTGCTATTAACACATCTGCTATCTTGAAGAAGAGGCATCCTGACTGAAAACATTCGCTGTGATTTTTCATCTGTGTTCAGGGAGGAAAAGGGACATGCATAGGCAATACCCTGGCACTGTACCTCTGCTCCCTGACACTGGCATTGGCCACTGGTCCCCATATCCATTGAAGGAGGTTCCTTTGCTTTATATTTGAATATTTGGGCACCCTATAAAAGGGAGGCCCCTATCTTGGTGTTCTTGGCTTCTGGCATTTTTCAGTCAAACCCCACAGATAATTTCTGCAGAGTGCTCGATGATCTGGAGAGAAAACCCTGCTGTACAGGCTGCGAGTTGCATGCTGGTTTTCTTGCCTTGCCCAGCACTCTGTGCACAGAATGGAAAATTCCGCCCTTTAACTCTGTTTCTCTCTCCACAGATGCTTCCAGGCCTTTTGAATTTTTCAAGAATTTTCTGTTTCAAACTTAAATTTCCAGCATCCACCACTTTTTGCTTTTTTTTACTCAGCTGATAACGATTGTGTTGCATATAGTATATACTTTAGAACATAGATACTAAAATCCCCCATTAGGACATTTCTTCACCTTTTGAAAGAGTTTACCAAGAACTTTCATTTGTTTTTGCTGTGATTGTTCCATGCATCTGCTGCTCTGTGGGGAAAATAATGCTTAATCTTACATTGAAAGACTCTCAGCGGGATTCTCCGCAATCGGTGCGATGGCCCGACCCCGGTGTAAAAAACGGCGCAAACACTCCAGCATAGGGCTGACCGGAAGTGGCGGAATTCTCCGGATTTGCGGGGGCTAGGAGGACGGCGGAGGGGTTGGCACCGCGCCAGCCGGCGCCGAAGGGACTGCGCAAGTCCGTGCATGCGCCAAAGGGCCGGCGTGATTTCCGCACATGCGCGGAACCGGCGGCATATTCTGGTGGATGCGCAGGGGGATGCCTTCTCCGCACCGGCCATGGCGGAGCCATACGGGGGCCGGCGCGGAAGGACAAAGTGCCCCCATGGCACCGGCCCGCCCGCAGATTGGTGGGCCCCGATCGTGGGCCAAGCCACTGTTGGGGGCCCCCCCCGGGGTCGGATCCCCCCGCCCTCCCCGAGGACCACCCCAGCCGACTTACCTGCCAGGTCCTGCTGTGTGGGACCATCACTAATCCACGCCGGCAGGACTGGCCAGAAACTGACGGCCGCTCGGCCCATCGAGGCCCGGAGAATTGCCGGGGGGGGGGGGGGGGCGCTGCCAATGGCCCCCGACCGGCGTGGCATGAACCCTGCCCCGCCCGAAAACCGGTGCTGGAGAATATGGCAGCCGGCGTCAGGGCGGCGGGATGGGATTCGCAACGCCCCCTGGGGATTCTCCAACCCAGCGAAAATACCGCTCTCTGTGTGAGTAGTCGATATTTAAAACTAGCAAAGGGTCAGCATAATTTACCACAGAGCTGGAGGCTCACAATGATTGCTTACATAAGTCTCACTGGAATTGTGCCAATTTTAAAACTGGTGTTGAGAAATCAGAGTCAAAATAATTAAGTTTGCAGGCGAGAATGTGTTGACATTAGTTCGAAGGTCGTGTATCTTAATTGACTGAGGCTACACCCGGTCCCAGAATAATCCATTTTAGTAGCACATAAAATAAATAGATATAGTGATATTCTGTGATGAATGCTCCTGATTAACCACCAATGATTTTTACCATGTAACAAGTAAAAATTATCATACAATATCAAAAGTAGTTTACGTTTGAGTCTGTTGCATCAGGCAGCACGGTGGCGTAGTGCGTAGCACTACAGCCTCACGGCGCTGAGGTCCCAGGTTCGATCCCGGCTCTGGGTCACTGTCCGTGTGGAGTTTGCACATTCTCCCTGTGTTTGCGTGGGTTTTGCCCCCACAACCCAAAGATGTGCAGAGTAGGTGAATTGGCCACGCTAAATTGCCTCTTAATTGGAAAAATGAATTGGGTACTCTAAATTTATTTTAAAAAAGAGAGTCTGTGGGTCAGAAATTCAAACAAATGAGGGGTATCTTGACTATGTATTTCTAACAGAGAGCCACGGGGTCAAATAATTGGGGCTATAATGCTGTAATCCTATCTCTGACCATGTCCCCTTTGAACATGGGTTTATCGCTGGAAGTGGGAGCTTATAAACGATATTGAGGTCTGCATCACAGTTGTAGTAATCAATTACTACCAGCCGGTGTTGCTAGTGAGCCATTTTAACAAGTGCTTATAATATCAATAACTTCTCATAAGGACTAGTTAGGGCATTGTCCAGCCTACTCCGATAAGGTACTTGGCATCTCTGTACCTTTTAATTTATAAAAAAAATAAATTTAGAGTACCCAATTCATTTTTTCCAATTAAGGGGTTTAGTGTGGCCAATCCAGCTACCCTGCACATCTTTGGCTTGTGGGGGCGAAACCCACGCAAACACGGGGAGAATGTGCAAACTCCACACGGACAGTGACCCAGAGCCGGTGTACCTTTTAATTTTGAATTCCTTAAACCTTCCTTTCCTGTTATTGAATAATGTTTATTTTGGTTTACACAAGGAAGTATTGCTTGCAAATTCATTGTTCATTTTTGAATTGATTAATACTTGTGACTGCGTCAGTCTGTGTGTTTTGGGTAAAAGACCTGGATGTTTATTTGGTGCTGTAAGCAAATTTGCACTGCTGTTTTAAAGATATGTACACATTTGCAAGGCCCCATATTTGATCTGTAGTCTTCGCTGAGAAAATGTATTTTTGCTTTGGTAACAATGGGATATCATAACTGGCCAATATTAGTGTCACTGAACTATGGAGAGAAAAGGAAATCTAGGAATCTTGGTCCTGATTGACGACCTGCAAACTTTGTTGTATATGCGAACACTGGTAGAGAATTGAGGTTTTGCACAGTCAAATAGTTGACTATTCATTGACATACCAAGTTTTATTGAGCAGTATCAGCATACTGAAGGGAACTAACATCTTAGGCAGGAGGATAATGTAGCCCCTTTTAGTTAACATTGTTCTGAGACTGACACTGAATGGATTTCTAGTACAATAAACAGTGGCAGGGGTTTTGAGTAAAGCAATTTCTAATCCCTGGCTGCAAAACGTATATGTTGTTGTCTTAATAACCACAATGTACGAGTGTGTTCCGTGTTTTACACAAATGACCACACAACCAGTATTTAGTACAATTATAGTTTATTATCAAACATAGGATTGGTTCTATACTTAATAACTTACACGCTACTACACATTAGACTGTATCTAGCAGTTTAAATGACCTTTACTTAACTTCCAAGTGACCGGCTCTGTGTAGGTTAGAAAAGGCCTTTATCTGGTTCGCTATGTGTGGCGGCTGGGGGTCATCTGGTGCGTCTAAGCTGAGTGTCGTCTTTCAGGTGGAGATTGCGGGTCCTTGAACTTGGCTGGTCGATTTGCTGCAGTTGGCACACAGAAGCCGGCCCCAAAAGAGGCAGAATGTTGGTCGCGCAGTTCTTCTTATCCTCCGATCTTTTGTGCTCTTTTGGGCGGTCCCATATAGGGATCCACTGGATCAATAGGATTTCAATCACCCTGATCGATTCTGGCCAATTAGGGGCGGATACCTTGCTAGCTGGACAGGTACAAATTGTTATTGTCCAAGGCATGTGGGCACTCCCAAATAAGGCAAATAGTCTTTTACAAATGTTAAGTTTCAATCTGAAGCCCATTGTCTTGGGGAGACTTGTGAGTGGCCTCCAGCTGATGCGAGTTTCTGTCTAGGTCTGGGTTGTTGTTTGCAAATACACACAAGCTGTGTCTTGTCTGTGTTCCAACCTGACCACAATTCCCATCATCCTTTGCGGGCGGTCATTTTAGATGGCCACAATATAAACATTGATTACAAAAGAAATAAACGGCGCGAATCATCGCGCCGCCTCAAAGGTGCGGAATCCTCCGCATCTTGAGGGGCCGAGTCCTAACCTTGAGGGGCTAGGCCCGCGCCGGACTGATTTCCGCCCCGCCAGCTGGCCGGAAAGGCCTTTGGTGCCCCACCAGCTGGCGCGGAAATGACATTGCCGGGCGGCGCATGCGCGGGAGCGTCAGCGGCTGCTCACGGCATCCCCGCGCATGCGCAGTGGAGGGGGTCTCTTCCGCCTCCGCCATGGTGGAGACCGTGGCGAAGGAAAAGAGTGCCCCCACGGCACAGGCCCGCCCGCGGATCGGTGGGCCCCAATCGCGGGCCAGGCCACCGTGGGGCCCCCCCCCCCCCCGGGTCAGATCGCCCAGCGCCCCCCCCAGGACCCCGGAGCCCGCCCGCACCGCCTTGTACCGCCGGTAAGAGAGGTGGTTTAATCCACGCCGGTGGGACAGACATTCTAGCAGCGGGACTTCGGCCCATCCGGGTCCACCAACCAGCGAAGCGCGATTCCCGCCCCCGCCGAATATCCGGTGGCGGAGAATTCGGCAACCGGCGGGGGCGGGATTCACGCCTGCCCCCGCCGATTCTCCGACCTGGCGGGGGGTGGAAGAATCTCGCCCAATCTTCCTACCATCTCTAAGTTATCACTAGTTTACTGAAGTAAACCTTGAGCAACAGAATTGTTTAAAAAGCAGGAGTCTGCATGGGTCTCACCCCCACAACCAAAAAAGGTGTGCAGGGTGGGTGAATTGGCCACACTAAATTGCTCCTTAATTGAAAAAAAAAGAATTGGGTACTCTAAATTTATTTTTAAAAAACAAAATAAAATTAAAAAAAGCAAGAGGTTAATTTGAGACTTATCCAGTAACAAGTTAAATGCAAATTGGTACTACAGTTCTTGACATTGAGATATTAGCATTCTTTAAACTTTGTGCTAGAAAGCCACATATGACAAATATGTACTTTGGTCTGAAACATGAGTTAATGGAGAAATCAATGAGGAGGACTGATTACTCAACCTTTTTTGCAGTATGTAAGTATCTTTGCATTCAGTTGACTATAAAAGCAATTGATTGTTACCATGCATTTTCTGAGAGGTTTCTGAAAAATGCTATATAAATCATATAGTTATGGCCTTTTGAGGTGGCTTTGGGTGAGGTAGAGCTCTGATTATTTAATTTCTCTTTTGAATATACAACAGCACTGTGAACCGATCCTTCTGGTATTTGACGGATAAAGGATTAATAAGATGCTTTGCTCAAGAACGGCATGTAATCATATTTACTGAAAGATAGTCTCAGTTTGATCACGCAAAATCCATCTGCACTGCTGTGTGTTATGTCTATATATAAGTTCTTGGTTTAGCAGAATAAAATTTAAAAGGGCAGGATTTTCATATGTGTTACATAGACAGTGATATCACTCAAGATATACTGCACAGCACATATTTTGGTTTTTTGAAATGCGATTTCTGACGGCATCTTACCATGCCATTTTCTTTAATGTCATGACAACTACCTTTTTAACAAGATAGATGCAATGATTGAGGTGCTAGACTCCCACTTGCTGTGACTGCAGGTCAGGCCTGTGAGTTAGCTTGCATCTGTTCTAACCTCTCAGGCATTAACTGTGTTGCGGTTAGCCGGGACTCAAGCGGAGGCTGCATTGTGGAATGCTTTGGAGAAGCATAGCACCACAGTCTGAGGGGGGCAAAAAAAAAAACCCTGAAATACGTTTATTACAATTGTGTATTCAGATCCTGCAGTTCTGCTATTCCTGTCTAACTTAAATAATCACTTCAGCTTGACATCATTCATTCTGCTCCCCGATATAAAGACGGCTTCAAGCCTTATCTTAATGTTCTTTCCTGCACTGAAAAACAAGCTTAGTTCTGTGACTTTCTCTTTGTAATTTACATAGATTTTCTACTTTATGTAATCTACAGAGCTGTATTTTTAGGTTGCCTTTAAAAATGGAACAACAGTTTTAGCAAGAATGTTTTATGTCTTGATGCATTCTCCATGAAAAATATATAGCAACTGGTTTTACTGGTTTCCCAAAGAACACTGATTCATGAACATCATAAAGCATTTGAAGTCTTGGCTAACACAACAAATGTTGTCCTCACTTGAGGTGGAAAATAATAGCAGAAATGCAATAAAATTCCATTTTATACATACGTTTTCCATTAAATATATCTGTTTAAGTATAAATAAATTGGAAAGCACCTAGTCAGTGTTTTATGATGGGAGTTAAGCACTGAGATATATCACACAAAAGGCAGTTAGTTCCTTGGAATCACAAGAAGAAAGAACACAAGAAGCAAACATAATGGGATTTGATAAGGAGTAGAGGTCATGCATCTGTGTGAAATCTTGTGAACATAAACAACCACTGAAAGGAGATAAGAGGCAACCATTTAATCGGAGACCGGGAGAGGAATGCAGTGTGAAAAGGGGAGCGAAAAGAACATTTGGATATGCGTTTACTGCTCCTAACTGCAATTAACCCCAATCTCAGATGTTTCCACTGCAGCAGTGTGACATGTGCATTTCACATAATAGCCATTCTTTTCAACTTTCTAGCTGAGACTTCCAATTAGTATTGACTTGTAGGCAGTTTTGTGCGATAGACCCACAGCACAAGAAGAGAGGAGAGAGTCCCATTAATTTGCACTTGAGTTCCTAGCTCCCAAAGGTGAAAAGAGAATGTTCTGACAGCCCAACTCGTGCCCTGGACATTTATTTTCTCGCCCTTTTGGAGAAACCTGCAGCAACAGTCTCCTAAACAAAACCCCAATTATATACTGCGGTTCGCAAATCATATTGCAATGTGATTTAATTTTAATTTGAGTAATTTAACAAATAACCTAACTTGAAATGCATATTTTTTTCAGATTCTCAATGTTCAGTCAGAGATGCTGTTGCTGTTCCATCCAAATGTATCCCCACTTAGGCCACAGTTACACAGAGGGTAATAGGTCCTGCAAGAAGCCAGTTTATGTAACTTGCTGAAAAATGCCTTGCAGCTTTGATGTCTGGAAATGAAAATGAAAATCACTTTTTGTCACAAGTAGGCTTCAATGAAGTTACTGTGAAAAGCCCCTAGTCGCCACATTCCGGCGCCTGTTCGGGGAGGCTGTTATGGGAATTGAACCGTGCTGCTGGCCTGCCTTGGTCTGCATTCAAAGCCAGCAATTTAGCCCTGTGCTAAGCACTTAAATCTGAGGGTTTTAAGGAGAAATTCTGAAACTTTAATGATTGACATTGTTGATGACAATTTGGTTTCTCCTGTTCGGAGATTTGTGAAGATTTTATGTCATTCCAGTTATTCTGAATCACAAATTTATACCATAAAAATTAAAGGATTCAGCTCAAATGCTGAATTTGATAGAATGGAAGCAATGTAGAATGAGTGGCAGATACTGAGGGGAGAGCAAAATCGGGCTAGCTTTACTGTCAATATCCAGTTACCAGCACCAAATGGTAGTTTAGACCTGCTACAGCAGACAGAATGGGTGAATATGATTTTTTTTTTCTTTCCTGTACTCATCTGAGTGTAAGGTGACAGTTCCAGAGAATGGATATTTTTTTTTCATTTTGCATCCAGTGACAGCTCCAAGAGCTTCTATGTCAATGCTTTTGATTGAAGTGATTGTACAATTTCAATTTTACCAAGCTCGAGGATGTAACTAGATTATAAATCCACTGCAGATATTTATGGGGGTGTCGGTGACAGAATTAAACGTACCGTAATATGACAATAATAATGGGCGCGATCTAACCAAATTGAAACAGAGTCCCATGATTAACATTTTCAGCCGGTTGTTTCCCGGCGCTCGTAGCAGGAAGAGATCGGGGTGCCATTTTAAAATCTCTCAACCCACCAAAACCCAAGTCACCTATAAAGGGTCCTCGGTGTGTCTCCCCCACTCCCCACTCCCAGCTAGTGCCCCCCCCCCCCCCACCTTCCCGCCCCCCACCCGCCTTTTGGGCACAACATGGCCAGTAGATTGCACCCAATATGTTGGAAAAATAAAAGTTGTACTGGTAATGGCTGGCAAAGTGGCACAGTGGTTAGCAGTGCTGCCTCACAGCTCCAGGGACCCAGTTCAATTCTGGCCTACGGTGACTGTGGAGTTTGCACTTCCTCCCCGTGTCTGCTTGGATTTCCTCCGGGTGCTCCAGTTTCCTCCCGCAGTCCGAAGATGTGCAGGTTAGGTGGATTAGCCATGGCATTGCCCTTTAGTGTCCAAAAGGTTAGGTAGGGTTACGGGGTTAGCGTGGAGGCATGGGCTTAAGTAGGGTGCTCTTTCCAAGGACGGTTACAGACTCAATGGGCCAAATGGCCTCCTTCTGCACTGTAAATTCTATAATTCTAATCACAGCTTTATTCAAGTGGGTGGGGGGATAATGCTAGTATCATTGATTTTTGTAATAGGCAAAATTATCATAAATTCTGACCTTGAGAGTGGAAATTGCGAATATCTTGGGAAGAAACAGTACAATTCAGCAAGGGACATTCAGAATCAGAATCAGAGATGCCTGTACTGTTAAAACATGGATTTATGTATTCTCCTTCTGGACTCCCTTTGGAGGTACATGTGACTTTGTGAAAAAAATAAACCTCACAATTTTTACTTTACAAAATCCCTCCCCTTCTTAAAATATGCGAGGCAAAGTGTGTTTCAATGCTTTGTTCCAAAATCAAAATCAATACATTTCAGCAAAACTTGAACAGTCAATTTCACCAGTAATACTAATACATACGCAAATTTTTATATATAACGATGAGATGAAAGATTTATTCACCAAGTGAAAATAGTTTACTTACTTCGTAACATAAGTACTTGAGTATGGCAGACGTTTTCTCTCAAGTAGAATATTGTCTGACATCAGGGGTAAGATTGTAAGGATAGCGAGCGATTGGTGATCACCAGCCCGAGCGTCGGCACCTAACGTGTAGCCGTTCAATATCGAAGACCCACTGCCATTTAATACTCACTTGAGCATTGATTGGCTGCGGGCAGGATGCCATCGCTCTGGAAGGAAGATCCGCCTGTGAGAGCAGTTGGCTAATCGGCTTGGCCGACAGCTCTTCAACCCGACCAAACACAGCACTGCCATGGCCAGAAGCAATCCTGCAGAACTCTGACTGGAACTAAATCCCAGGGCTCTTGAAAGGTACATCCCGGGGTTCTGGGGGGTGGGAGGGTAGGGGACGCCCAAAGGGGTTAGAAGGGGGAGCAATCTCTGTGTTAGGGGGTGCAGGCAAGGGGGGAGAGGGTCATGGAGATCTAACATCCTGGAGTGGAGGGGGGGGGGGGGGGGGGGATGGGGAGGGTACTCCAACTCTGAGGGGCAGAGTGCAGCCCCATGGTGTCAGAATCAGATTTGATGCTTAGGAACGGTGTTTTCAGCCCTTTGACAAGTAACACGTTTCAAATTACCGTTTGCGAATAATGCTTAGCAGTAATCATTGATTCTTTTGTGTTGATTACAACAAATGGCTGGATGTCTTGACGGGTTGTTTGCCTTCCAACATGATCATCATGTTCGCAAGCACCTATTGTCTGGCCTCAATGGTGTAGCTCTAAATTTTGCTTCACTCTGCATTTCCTTCATTCAGGCCCTGTGCTCTTGTTTGCTTTCAGTTGCATGTTGTTCATTAGCTCCATGGGGGCTTTCCATTAGTTGAGTAAGAAGTCACTCTGCGCGAAGAAAGTGATACAAGCCTTGCTTCCATGATTTGCTCTCAACTGTAGCTGTGCATAAGACTATTTTTAAAGCACCCATAAATCTCTCAATTTCTCCATTAGTTCTTGTCCAGCAGCGTATGATTTTTCAATGAGTGAAGTGAGGTCATTCACAAATTTACTGAACTCATCACTGTTGAATGAATGTCCATTGTCACTTTACACGGTTTGAGGGACTCCAAGCACAGCAGAAATCTTGTCAAGTTTTATGATGACAGGACAGCACGGTGGCGCAGTGGTTAGCACTGCTGCCTCACGGCGCTGAGGTCCCAGATGCGATGCCGGCTCTGGGTCACAGTCCATGTGAAATTTGCACATTCTCCCCGTGCTTGCGTGGGTTTGCCCCCACAACCCAAAGATGTGCTGGGTAGATGGATTGACCACACTAAATTGCACCTTAATTGGAAAAAATGAATTGGATACTCTAAATTTATTTTCAAAAAGTTTTATGATGACTGATTTTCTTGATGTAAATTCAACTATTTCCACAATTGGGTGTGGTAGTCACCACTGTTGTATTATATTGTATATACTGCACTGCATACGAGGGTATTACAGGTATGGGGGTAGATCCTTGCCTGCTGGCTCCACCCAGTAGGCGGAGTATAAATGTGTGTGCTCTCCGAACTGCAGCCATTTTGGCAGCAGCTGTATGAGGCCACACATCTCTGTGTAATAAAGCCTTGATTACTCTCTACTCTCGTCTCGTCGTAATTGACAGTGCACCAATTTATTACTCAGAGATTTATTTACAAAGGTGGATCTTCGCATCAAGCCGGATCACCTGCAGCTGCATCCTCAAGCAGACAATGCCAAAAAGGACTTTGCACATTGGCTAGCTTGCTTTGAAGCATACATCGGATCTGTGACAGACCCAATCCCAGAAGCACAGAAGCTCCAGATTCTGTACACGCGGCTGAGCTCCGATGTCTTTCCCCTCATCCAGGATGCGCCTACCTACACAAAGGCCATGGCGCTACTGAAGGAGAACTACGTTCAGCAGACCAACAAGATCTACGCCAAGCACCTCCTGTCCACGCGGCACCAACTTCCCGGTGAGTCTGTGGAAGATTTATGGCGTGCCCTGCTCGCCCTGGTGAGAGACTGTGATTGACAGGCCATTTCGGCCACTGAACATTCTAACCTGCTAATGAGAGACACGTTCATTACGGGCATGGGGTCGGCCGACATCCGCCAGCGCCTCTTAGAAGGGGCTACGCTTGACCTCGCAGCGACCAAGAAACTAGCGCTCTCGCTCACAGTCGCCTCACACAACGTACAGGCGTATGCACCCGACCGCACAGCCCACCCCTCCTGGGCATCGTGAACCCCGCCAGTGACCACCCCATTGTGGACCCCATCAGCAACCGCCCCCAGCCAACCCCACGCCTGCGCCGCACGGCAGCCAACCAACCCCGGGGGACCGAAGTGCTACTTCTGCGGACAGACAAAACACCCCCGGCACCGCTGCCCGGCGACTAGCTGCCTCTGCAAGGCCTGCGGCAAGAAAGGACATTTCGCTGCAGTGTGCCAGGCCCGCCCAATCGTGCAATTGTCCCTGCACCCCCCGCGTGCAGCCAGTGGGCAGCGCCATCTTCCTCGCCTCAGGCCACGTGCGGCCAATGGGCGCTGCCACCTTGCTCCCCTCACAACACGTGCGGCCCGTGGGAGCCGCCATCTTCACCGCCTCAGGACCCCTGCCCATCAGGCATCTCATCAGGCTGCTCATCGCCTGCAACCGCCGACGACCAGCCACGTCTCGCCTCCGTCACGATCAACCAGTCCCGACCGCACAACCTCGCGACCGCGTCGACAAAGGTGAAGGTCGACGGGCATGAGATATCCTGCCTTCTGGACTCCATGAGCAATGAGACCTTCATCCATCCCGATACGGTAAGGCGCTACTCCCTCGCGGTACACCCCATTAACTAAAGAATCTCCCTGGCCTCCGGATTCCCCTTCCTGTCAGACCATCAATCGGTACACGCAGCTTGACGCGTATCCCCTCCCACGTATATCTGATATGGTCAATCAGATTGCACAGTAATGGGTCTTCTCGACAGTGGACCGGAAATCTGCCTACCACCAGCTCCCCATTCGCAAGACGGACCGCCCGTACAGCGCGTTTGAAGCGGACGGCCGCCTTTACCATTTCCTTAGGGTTCCCTTCGGCGTCACTCACGGGGTCTTGGTATGGACTGCGGGACACTTTCCCGTACCTGGATAACGTCACCATCTGCGGCCACAACCAGCAGGACCACAACGCTAACCTTTCCAAATTTCTCCACACCGCCAAACTCCTCAATCTAACCTACAACAAGGATAAGTGTGTGTTCAGCACGAACCGATTAGCCATCCTCGGCTATGTGGTTCAGAACGGAGTTCTAGGGCCCAACCCCAATCGCATGCACCCCTCATGGATCTCCCCCTTCCCCACTGCCCCAAGCCCTCAAACGATGCCTGGGGTTATTTTCGTACTACGCCCAGTGAGGCCCTAACTATGCGGACAAGGCCCGCCCACACATCCACTCCACTGGTTTCCCACTGACGGCCAAGGCTCACCAGGCCTTCAACCGTATCAAGGCCAACATCGCCAAGGCCGCGATGCACGCGGTCGACGAGACGCTCCCCTTCCAAGTTGAGAGCGATGCATCAGATGTCGCTCTGGCCGCCGCCCTCATCCAGGCAGGCAAGCCTGTGGCATTCTTTTGCCGCACCCTCCATGCCTCCGAAATTCGGCATTCCTCCGTCAAAAAGGACGCCCAAGCTATCGTTGAAGCAGTGCAGCACTGGCGGCATTACCTGGCCGGCAGGAGATTCACTCTCCTCACAGACCAACGGTCGGTTGCCTTCATGTTTAACAACACACAGCGGGGTAAGATCAAAAATGATAAGATCTCGCGGTGGAGGACCAAACTCTCCACCTTTAATTACGTGATTTTGTATCGCCCCGGTAAGCTCAACAATGCCCTGTCCCAAGGTACATGTGCCAGCGCACAAGTGGACCGACTCCGGACACTGCACGATGATCTCTGTCAGCCAGGGGTCACCCGCTTTTATCACCTCATTAAGGCCCGCAATCTGCCCTACTCCATCGAGGAAGTCAGGGCTGCCACCAGAGACAGCCAGGTCTGCGCCGAGTGTAAACCGCACTTTTACTGGCCAGACCATGCGTGCCTGGTGATGGCCTCCCGCCCCTTTGAACACCTCAGCGTGGACTTCAAAGGGTCCCTCCCCTCCACCGACCACAACACGTATTTTCTCAATGTGGTTGACGAATATTCCGTATTCCTCTTCGCCATCCCATGCCCCGATATGACGTCTGCCACCGTCATCAAAGCCCCAACACCATCTTCACTCTGTTCGGTTTCCCCGCCTACGTCCACAACAACCGGGGATCGGCAGCATCTGTAGGAGGCCACACATCTCTGTGCAATAAAGCCTCAATTACTCTCTACTCTCGTCTCGTCGTAATTGATAGTGCATCAATGGGAATCTGCTGTGGTCACCAATGACAACAAGGAGGTGCTCACCAGTCTACAAATCTGCAAAATCAACTTCAATCCATGATCCTGGAGGTAGTTAAGACATCTTGAGAGGATCGCTGAGATTTAATGTGATTGTTTGATATGGCCAGCACTGATTTTATGTTCTACCTTGCAGTCAATTCCTGGCAACCACAACTTTCAAACATAGTGAAAACTTTGTTGTGTGTGAATGGTTTCAGTTGTAATTGCTCTCTGAGTCGCTTCTTATCATTTTGTGATTCCAGAACTGTTACAAATGGTTACAGTGCCTCATCTTATTTTTTTGCCACTTTAATGCGTGCGGTCAAAGAGGCGGCTCGAGGATTAGGCTCATCAACAAAGCAAGGACCCACAGAACTCGGGATCGGTAACGCAGAGTTTCTTAGGTGAATAATCATACTCCTTAGTGAGTGATCGCCATTGAATACATATGAATGGTCGCCTTAAGTGAACAAAATGCACAATGCAATTTTCAATATGCTACAGAAATGACTGAGAAAGTATCGCTGGTTGTGAATAGCTAAGTATGAGTTGTACAGGATGAATAGCTAAGTGCTTCAGGCATCCAGTGCAAGAACGAAGTACTTAATAAGCAAGGGAAAAATAGGCCAAACACTTTCTTATGGAATAGTGTAGGTATGAATTAATAGTTCATACTTGGTACAATGATGTTCATTCATTATTTACTGAACAACATTAAAGGACATTATTCAATTAACAAATCCTCTCTACTGATTATATGTTTGATATAATCATGGTGACAGTGTGTGCATTTTGGTGTTTGTGTGTGCATGTGGTGGGGTGTATGGACTTAGGATCTGTATTCTCTTACTGAGGGGAAATGAGGGAAAAATATTGCTGCACCTAGGCTTTCGAAAATCTATGAAGAGCAGAAATTCTAAAGGTTTGGAGCCTAGCCATGGTTCCTCCAGTATGTGTATGAGAAGGAAAACAAGGGAAGAGATGAAAATAAATACCAATTAGTGTCAGAATTTCGATTGTTTTGATTGACTTACGATTCTGGGATCATGGAATTTAAAGAAGTGGATGGGATTAATTATTACTTATAAGCAAAAGTAGCCGATGGCAGCTGGGGTTAAGATTGTGCCCCTTTGTATCCAATCTGTATGGGCCAAAATGTAGGGCACGATCTTCCGGAAAAATTTCCAAGTGTTGTAGTGAACGGGAATTGCCACGTATTTCCCGGCGCTCGGCCCAGAAAAACTGGCAACGCAAGTCAACGTTAATTGGTCCACTTAAGGAGGCCAGACGGACTTCTCGCCGCAAATAACACCTCGCCAGCCAATTCGCCGGGATCGCTCCTGGGGCACAATCTGGTGAGCACCACCCTGCTGCTGATGTACATCTGGTGGAGGCAGGAACCCCCAGGCGAGACAGCAGTCAGAGGCTTGCTGGATCCCAGGACCCAGCTGGGTCCCAGCCTGATGCTGAGCCTCTGGAAACGGGTTACCTGGAGCTGATAAAGACGATATGGAGCGGCAGGGTCATTCAGAGGGAGATGTCAGCATCACTCCAGCAGATTCACAGATGCTTAGAGGAATTCCAGAGACCACGGGCGCAGGAGATGGCGCCAGCAATGAGTGGCACCGAGGCTAACATCGCTAGGGTGGCGACCAGCATGGAGAGTCTGGTGCACAACATCAGCACCATGAGTAAAGGTGTCCAAGACATAGCACAGTTGGTGACGGCCATGGCAGAGGGTCTCAGCAGAATGTCTGACTCGCTGGGGCATGTCACCCAGTACCAGGCTAACCTTGATGAGGTTCTGCGACACATTTCCTGCTCTCAGATGGGCATGGCCGAGGCGCTGCGGAGCTTGTCCCAGTCGCAGGTGGGCAGGACTGAGGTGTTGCAGAGCATGTCCCAGTCACTGAAGAGCATCGCTGAGGGCATTGACACCGTGGTGTGGACAACGGGAAACCACCAGGGTTGACAGAGCCAAACGATGCTGGGGCAGCCGGTGCACAAACCAGCTGCCCCTCCACCCCAAGGTGAACCCCAGGGCCCTATAGGCACCGATCGGGAGGAGGGGGCATTGGGTGCCAACCTGGACCTGTCGCATGGAGTGGCGAGGTGGCCACCAGCTCCACCGAGTTCCACCCCGCTGATGAGGCCGTGTCTTGCAGGCAGCATATGGAACAGGGTGGCATGGCTGTGCATGTGCCGCTGACAAGTGAACCAGGGCACACTGACCCCAGAGCCCCCAGAGGACGCCCGCCAGGAACATCGAGGGCTATGGGACGAGGTAAGCAGCTGGCTGCCTCCACCTCAGATGGGCAGCCTGACTTAATGGTAGAGCAAGGATGGCCAGGCATGTTGAGGATCACTGAGGGCACAGGGGAAGGGGAGAGTGGGTGGGGGTGGGGGTTTAGGTAGGGGGTGGGAGGGGGTGGGTTTGGGGGTTGAAGGGGTGGGGGGACGGCTCTATTGTGAATGGGGAATTGTACAGCACACTAAACAACTTTTTGCATAATCATTATGATGTCTCTCACTTTCTCCCGCAATGTGGGCTGACCCCGGACCCTTTGCCCACCTCTCCAGGCAACCCCCCAGCATCCGGTCGTGTGGACATGTCCCCGGAGCTGTGTCCCATCTCCTGGGTGTTCGAATGTTGGCTGCTGCGTATGTGGTGTTGCCTCCTGTAGTGTTCAGGCACCGTGTCCTGGAATCAAGGTGCGATTGGAATGCCAGGCAATGACTCCCACATGGCCCGCCTACCCATGGGAATCCACTTGGCATGTGTCAAGTTCTCACTTAACCACGATTGCCAATTCCCTATTAGCGATAGCCTTCAGCTGCGCAGCCAGAATCCTCAGCGGTCAGTGGGGCAGACGGGCAGGGACAAAGGTTGCCCCCAGAATCCAGGGGTTAGCATGGTCTTACCGTGAACGATTGCACCCCCGAGTTGCTTCCCCCTGTACTCCCCCCCCCCCCCCCCCCACCCTCCCATGGTGGCCCATCCCTGCGGAGGGTTCCCCCACCCCCGAGCATTGGGGTGGAAAGTCCAGCATACCCGGCCTATTTGCCTGTGAGCAAGTATTGCTACTCACCTCCTTGGCTCCCCATGGAAACCCTTCTGCCAGGTTCACATTTTTCAAAAGGAGTACTGATCGGTGCCAAAGTGAGCACTTGCTGGAGAGGCTGGTGAATGACAGGTGGCCGTTGGATATGTGGGTCCCTCTTGTTGATTGTATGGAAATGGGGCATACGTGGTGATGATTGGTTTCTTGCCATGCTACGGCAAGATCCTGATTTCGCCTACGGGAGCTGACCAGTTGCATCGCAAACTGTTTGAGCCCAGCGTGGATCTCGTTTTTGCCTCTCCCACTATTCACTGGCCTCGTTACGCTTCAGCACGAGTGTTATGAGGCTGGAAGATCGTGCCCATAGAGTGGCACAACATACTCTTTCATGAGTGTCATTCATTGTATCTCTAATATTAACCTTGTCAACAGCACAAAGTTATATATGCATTCAACATAACATTCTCAAGTAATAGTTATGCACAATAATATGATGTGGAGGCTCTTTTACTGTCACTTTTGATTTATCAGCTGACAAAAATGAAAGCCAGCAGAAACTGACAATGAGCCAGTTTTCTTTCAGTATGAAGTTCCTTTACTTGAGGGAAACCTCCAGAGTAAGCCACCTTGCAGTACGATTGTTCTGAAATAAGCAATTTATAATTTTTTAGTGTTGGCTGTTGCAGATTTGAAGATCTTTTGATTACATTCTATTTGGAGGTTACCATGAATTGTAGGAAAATACACGCAGGACTTCCACATAATCTGTTAACTAGCAAAAAAGCTATACCAAAGCCAATCTTCCAGTTTTGGTCATTTTAATCTATTCTTTAATGACTAAACCAGAATTCCGTACAACATTAGCATACTCAGAAAAATGCCTTGGGAATTAAATGGGGCATAGTTGCCTGGATGTAAATTATTTCTGCAGATAGTTTAATTGATGATGCTCTGTGTTTTTACGAATTTTACAAAGGAACATAGTAATATAGGAAATAGGAGCAGGGGTAGGACATTCGCTCCCTCAGGCCTGCTCCGTGATTCAACGAGATCATGGCTGATCTTCCACCTCAACGCTATTTTTCTGCACTATCCCCATACCTCTTGATATTGTTAATATCTGGAAATATATCAATATCTGTCTTGAATATACTTAATGACTGAACCTCCACAGCCTCTAATAATAATAATAACCTTTTATTGTCACAAATATGAAGTTACTGTGAAAAGCCCCTAGTCGCCACATTCCGGCGCCTGTTCGGGTAAGCTGGTATGGGAATTGAACCCGCGCTGCTGGCCTTGTTCTGCATCACAAACCAGTTGTCTAGCCCACTGTGCTAAACCAAACCCAATCCTGGGGTAAAGGATTCTGAATATTCATCACCCTCTGAGCGAATACATCCCACCTTATGTCAGTCACAAATTGCCTATCTCTTATTCTGAGACTGTGTTCCCTGGTTCTGAATAACCGCCCCCCACTCCCCCACCAAGCCAAGGGGAACACCCTTCCTGAATCGGCCGGTTTGAGCCCTTTTAAGAATTTTGTATGCTTCTATGATATCAAGTCTCATTCTTCTAAACTCTAGCGAGGATAGGCCTGGCCTTCTCAATCCCTCCTCACAAGACAATCCTGCCATCTCAGGGATAAGTCTGGTGAATATTTGTTGCACTCCCTCTATGGCAAGTGTACCCTTCCTGAGTTCTGGAGACCAAAACTGTACACGATATTCCACCTGCAGCCTCGCTAAGGCTTTTTAAACCTCCACAAAACCATTTGTCTTTTGATGGCTTGCTGCACCTGCATGTTAACTCCTGCTCCATGAAATGCCTCCCATCGCCAAACTTGCCATGCAGGGAGCATTACATTCCACCGCTTATGTCGTCCTCACAACTTTCTTTCCTCCATATCCTTGTCCCATCAGAAAATTTGGCTATAATACATGCTGTCCTTGTTATTAATATAGATTTTAGATGGTTGAGGCCCCAGCACTGATCCCTGTGGCACTCCAATCGTTACACTGTACCAGCTTGAAAATTATCCATTTACCCTCACTTTCTGGTTACTGTCAATTAGCAAATCCTCTGTGCACACTAACATATTACTCGCAATACCACAAGCTCTTGTCTTGTGTCGAAATCTTTTATGCGGCACTTATCGAATGTCTGCAAATCCAAATATACCACATTTACTGGGTAACCTTTATCCACACTGTTTGTTTGTTACATCCTAAAAAGACTCTAATGAATTTGTCAAACATGATTTCCTTTTCATAAAACCATGCTGACTGCTTGAATATATTTTGATTTTCCAAATATCATGCTACTACTTCCTTAATAATGGATTCCAGTAATTAATGTGATTATTTGTGATGAGTAACTTTTAAGAAAACAAATTGAAACAACAACACCATCCAGAGACTCTGAGTGCCTGCCTGTATGATTTTTGCTGCTTTTTTCTAATCGTAAACTCTGCAAGGTGTAGTTTTAAAAATACTGCTCGATGTAGAGATATTTTTAGCATGGCACTATATGCAATGGCTATAAAAGCAAGTGCAAAATGTGTAATATCTGACTGTTTCTCACATCCATTAAGGGAACATAGGTACTGCAACATCTTGTCTCTGCAGCTCTCTGGCTTCAACCACAACATAAAACTGGCACTTCACATCAGGAAGCTAGTTATGTGCAAGTACACTTTTATATCAATTTCTATTTTTTAAAAATCATGATTAATCCTTGATGGCTCCCACTTCATCGAGCCAATAGCTGAGCTGTATGGACTAATAGAGCCCCAGAATTGATGTCTGTTCGGTATTGAGTTAGATTTCAGTAGAATGGTAAGAGCATTCTGTCCTTGTTTACATACCACTGGGTTAGATTGGAACAAATTTGCCAGGACTCCTGCTCCAAGTAACTATTCAGCAACTCCTGCTGAAGCTTAATGTGCATGAATGTGAGGGCAGAATTGTGGGCAGCTATAAATATTCCCTCTGCTAAAGGTCAATTCAGACCACCACACTGATTGTCACTGCTCATATCTAAAAAGAAATGTATACTTGAGTGATTTGTTGTTGGGATTATACACCATGAAAGAGCCAACAACTGTAAGAAAGAAGGGGGAGAATATTGAGGAAAGAATTACACATACCGAAAATGTGGAAACTAATGCAGGATAAGGCCATCTTAAGGTCGACTGAGTATTATTTATTTCTTAAAATAAATTCAGAGTATCCAATTCCTTTTTTCCGATTAAGGGGCAATTTAGCGTAGCCAATCCACCTACCCTGCGCATCTTTTGGGTTATGGGGGTGAAACCCACACAAACACGGGGAGAATGTGCAAACTCCACACGGACAGTGACCCAGGGCCAGGATCATAGATCATCGAATTTACAGTGCAGAAGGAGGCCATTCAGCCCATCGAGTCTGCACTGGCCCTTGGAAAGAGCACCCTACTTAAGCCCGCACCTCCACCCTATCCCCGTAACCCAGTAACCCCACCTAACCTTTTTGGACACTAAGGGCAATTTAGCATGGCCAATCCACCTAACCGGCACATCTTTGGGCTGTGGGAGGAAACCGGAGCACCCGGAGGAAACCCACGCAGACATAGGGAGAACATGCAGACTCCGCACAGACAGTGACCCAAGCCGGGAATCGAACCTGGGACCCTGGAGCTGTGAAGCAACAGTACTAACCACTGTGCTACCTTGCCGCCCAGGATCGAATTTGATACCTTGGTGCTGTGAAGTTGTAGTGATAACCACTGCGCCACTGTGCTGCCCTGACTGAGTGTTATTTCACTGAAATTCGTAAATGTGTTTAGTTATTCTCTTCTAATCGCTCCTGGTGATATTTTAAAATGAGTAACAAGAGGAGTGGAACCAGTGGGATACTCTTGACATTGGCAGCATGGACCAATGACAATGAGCGTGCACATGAGGAGACAAATCCAAAATTGGAAAGGAATGTAGCAACAATACCCAGGCAGGGAGACCATAACAACCTGGCGAGCTAGAGGTGATATAGTGATGGATGGGCAGGAGAAGAAGAGCAGCTCTGGATTGAAACTGAAAACAGGGCTGAAAATGCTGAGCTAGGGGATATCTGTACAGGCAAAGCGTGGTGAAATATGCAAAAATGTAACAGGCAATATAAAATGGATAGAATTTCTGGCCACAAGATGAGTAGTAATATTGCAGTTTAACCTTGCCTCAGAAGTCAAGAATGAATTTTCCAAGCAGAATATTCCTGGTTGCTGAAAGAACTGGGGTTGTTTAAGTTTGCTTCTTTGTAATAATAGTGCTCATTTAAGCATTAGCTCTGCAATCTTTGCTGGCCACTTGCTTTGTATCATAAATTTTAGTTTCCCAAAGAACCTTGCAAGGTTCAAAATATTAATAATGTAATAACAGATGCCTGGGGATTCTTTGTTGGCAATGCGCCAACCAAAGGTTTAAGATAATATTATGAAATCAATGCTCAAGCAGTTCATTCTGATCACCTAAATCTCTAGATTAGATGCCAGTCTTGAAATCAGTTCTTAAATTCACATTGCCCTAATATCCTTTCTCAATATTACATTGTAATTTTGCATTGGCTCTCAACGGGTATTTTTGCAGTAACAACTGAGAATGTGAGCATGAAGTGATTCTTTTGCTCCATATATTTGAAGCATGGTAATGCAAGAGGCTTAATGCTTGTGATCTATGATGTGTACTTACTGAGAAATATTTTCCCCTGCTGGTTTTCAGGAGATTCTATTGTATGAACTGTGTGAGATCAAAAACAGGCAGAGTTAGTTCACACATCAATAGTGTGATTTTTCCAGGAAATAATTTGTGCTCGATTACATTCCAGACCCTGCACATGATGACTCAATAATCTGTGATGTGTGAAAAACTCTTGTTAAAGGAACTTTTTATACTGCTAGAACTGTCAACAAATTTGAGTTGACATGAATGTTTATAAAATGGATTAACATATACCAAGATCCTTCCTACAATTAAGTGGGCAAGGATTGGCAATAAAGAAAGATGAGGGGGTGAACCAAGGGACCACCTGTTACATTTGTGGAATTTATAAGTGGCCTTTGGTGAGAAGTGGGCACAGCATTCTTGTGTCATTAGTAGCATTTGGTATCTGCGTAAACCATCAAGAATGCTGACTGGTAATATGTGTGATGCCATGCCAGATAAGCATAAACAATGGCAAATCTTGAGTGGGGGTGGGGTGGGGTGGGGATGGGAGGCATTGCCTGCACTCATGAGTTCGCAGTTCGCACAAATTTTTAAAATGCTAAAATTTTGACGTTTCTTTAAAAAGTCAAATTATTATTTTTTTTGTTTTAGATGATTTTATTATTTATTGTCAATTTATGTACAGTTGGGTTTTAAATCCTTGATGGGTACATCATCACACGAATCCTGAGCCCAATAGGCTTAGCGGGCAGGTTACTGCTGAACTTGGCATGCACCATGCCACTGTGAGGAAGGAGCAGTGCTCCGAAAGCTAGTGACATCGAAACAAACCTGTTGGACTTTAACCTGGTGTTGTAAGTCTTCTTACTGTTTCCATGAGCACGGGTCACTTTACCCCAAATGACACGAGTCTTGTTTGGTTTACCTCCAGGAGTGACAGTGTTGTTCTTTGCTTTGTAGGCGTAAGCACATCTCTTGCCCAGGTAAAATTCTGTTTCATCACGGCAATAAACACCCTCAATCTTCAGGAGAGCTGTGTGCTCTCTTTGGTTTCGAAGGCCTCGTTTATAGCCAGTGAACACGGGGCAGCTGGATCGCCCGCCCTGATACCAAGATGGAGGAAGAGCCAAGATGGAGGAAGAGAAAAAAGTCAAATGATTTTTAAGTTGAGAAAATATCCTCACAGGTTTTTAAAATAAATCATTTTAGTGAATTACTTTGTGCAGCAGGAGGGTAAGGAGGTTTTTCTTTGTTATTTCACATCCCCAATGTCAGAATTGAGCAATCCAGGGCCAGGCACAGACAGGGGCAAACAAAGCCACACCCTACTCAGCTGAGCAGTCCAAAAAACAGAAGGGCACCCCAAATAGAATAGAATACTCTTTATTGTCACAAGTAGGCTTACATTAATACGGCAATGAAGTTACTGTGAAAAGCCCCTAGTCACCACATTTCGGCACCTGTTCGGGTATTGTGATATTTCTTAGCTTTTGAATGACGTTTTCAATTTAATTCCATCGTAAAAACAGTTTTGTTCTATGAATCTTTACATGCTGAGTTGAGACCAACCAAATTAATTTCATATATGATCCTTACGAACACCAGATTAAAGATACTTTAATATTAAATGTCTGGGTTGAATCTAATACAAACCCATAAGTAAAAGGGCATTGCGTTCAGAATGCACTGCAAATTCCCCCGAGTATAAAATATGAATGGAAGCAAAATAATGAATGTATACAAGATCAAAATGGTCTAATCATGAATTGATTCAATTGTGCCTTTGAACGGAAGTCAGAAATCGGTGCTCAAGAAACATGTATAATGTGCAGAAAACCTCTTGTCCACACACTGCTGAGTTAAGCTGAATGTGAACATTATGGCTGCAATTCTCCGGCTGTTGGGATACTCTTTTCCTGCCGGCAGTGCACCCCCGTCCATAGGTTTCCCATGGACGAGCGGCGGGAATAGAGAATCCGCGGCCAGAGACCGACACGCCACCGAGAAACATGGGGCTGGGGGACTGGAGAAACCCAGCCTATATGTTTATGTTCAAAGTTGACCTTTTATATAAAATTCATGAAAGTGAATATGTCTTGGGCAATAGCTGAAAATGGACCATTTTGAATTGGCAGCCATTTTCCCACTTTTGGAAATCAGAAGTGTAAATTACTCACTGATTTGCTTTCACTTATTTTGCTCTATCACCCAAATGTGAACTCTACTGCCAATTCATGCTCCCACCCACATATCTTTAAATATTAAAATTTAGCAACCCTTCTTAGAATACCATTTTGTGTATTTGGCAGATTCAGTGCATTAAATTTGTGGATCGTTTTTCATAGTGGTGGAGATCGTAATTCAGGTACTTAACAGTGAGGTAGGGTGAAAGGGAACAGCTATTTTTTTTCATTGTCTCGCAATTGTTTACATCCATGTCTTTAATTGTTTCAAAGAGCCAATACCAAACCAGCCGTGCTGTAAATGATTTGGAATATTTGATTTTTCTGTTAAAAATTCATTTTTGGATGTTTCTGTTATCTCCCAGTTTACCTTCCATGCCTTTCCTCCTTCAGATTTTTCCCACATATGTTAAGGTCATGCTTTCCTAATTCACAGACAAGACTGAATAATGAAAGATTAAATATTTGTTCAAAATTGAAATAATACATTCAATCTATGAAACAAACCAATGTCTGAAAGTTTTCCCCACCTGAAAAGATCTGCTTGCTGCTCTCCACCCTCACCAAGCCTCTCTTCCTGATGTTTAGCAATCAATTCCAACATTTCTATTGGCTGGACTATTTGGGAAGCAACACTTTTGATGGTAATAGTTTTGAACTGGAATATAATCAGTCAGCTCCAAAATTAGTCCCCTACAGCAAGAAGAAAAATGCTGCCATAAAATTTGAGCAATTGTGAAGAACATTTTTCACTTTGAATTGGTGGGCAGAAGGACAGAGTGACCTTGAAAGATTGACGTGAGAGATTTGAAATGCTTAATACACATTCAACTGTCTCCTCCATTTGCTGGGACTGCAGGCTAGATAAATGCTGTCAAGCTGTCCAAATTTTCATTGCAGTGGAATTTTGAGCAACATGTTTGATTTGGTTCATGTATTGCATGAAGTTAAGCAGTTTGAAATGTTGGACACCAAAACTCCAAGTCTCAGCTTGGGGAATTATAAATCTGTATGAGAAGAGTTAATAATATGGAAAGTCAAATTAATCAACACTGATGGGGCAAAATGAATTGACAGCCATTTTATACATCACCAGCTTGTATTTTTCATGGAATTTCATCCCTCCGATATATAATTTGGTGTTTAAAGGGGAGGTTTCAAACTCTGCTTCATTAAGAAAGCATTTTGTCATTTATGATCAAACGTTTCAAAATAGATTTGGTCTAGAAATTGATTTTGGTCAGGGAGTTAGATCAACTGGACAGAAAATGATCCTTGCAATGGATTAGGTAGACCTGAGTCCTGATCGATATTGGATCTTGGTTTTAATTTTAATAAGATCCTTAGCTGCAGCTGACTACCACATGCCCCAAGACAGATCTGCAGCAAGAAAAGAATGGAGTTAAACTTATGATTTCATAGAGAAGCTCCTGTCCATCAGAACGATTGTTTCATCTCATAGCAAAGACTATTGCAGTTTATCTCTCAATTCCAAAATAAGGCAAATGTAACTTGATATAGTCCGGCAACTTTCTGAGTTCTTGCTGCTGACAAGGAGCCTGCAACCTGCAGACTTTGGATACTGGGAAATCATTCTCACGATTTCCCGTTCATTAAAATAGATGGAGATAGCAGATAACATGAATTTCAAAATAATTGGCCCTATTTTGGGTACCAATTATTCTTTGATATGTCACTAAATCTTTCTATTTTATATGAATATTAATGCGATAAAATTATAACAACAACAGTTTGCATTTATGTCATACCTGTGCCATAAACATTCAACGGTGCTTTTGCAGGAATACTATCAAACAAAATTTGCACAAAGACAAAAAAAGAGATTTGGACAAAGGACTAAAAGCTTGGTCAAAGAGGTAAGTTTAAAGAGCATCTTAAAGGAGGAAAGAGAGCTGTAGTGGCAGAGAAACTTGGAGAGTGAATTCCAGAGCGTAATCCTGCGGCAACTGATGTGGAGATGCTGGCGTTGGACTAGGGTCCAACAGTAAGAAGTCTTACAACACTTGGTTAAAGTCCAACAGATTTAGAACATAGAACAATACAGCGCAGTACAGGCCCTTCGGCCCACGATGTTGCACCGAAACAAAAGCCATCTAACCTACACTATGCCATTATCATCCATATGTTTATCCAATAAATTTTTTTAAATGCCCTCAATGTTGGCGAGTTCACTACAGCAGCAGGTAGGGCATTCCACGGCCTCACTACTCTTTGCGTAAAGAACCTACCTCTGACCTCTGTCCTATATCTATTACCCCTCAGTTTAAAGTTATGTCCCCTCGTGCCAGCCATTTCCATCCGCCAGAGAAGGCTCTCACTGTCCACCCTATCCAACCCCCTGATCATTTTGTATGCCTCTATTAAGTCTCCTCTTAACCTTCTTCTCTCCAACGAAAACAACCTCAAGTCCATCAGCCTTTCCTCATAAGATTTTCCCTCCATACCAGGCAACATCCTGGTAAATCTCCTCTGCACCCGCTCCAAAGCCTCCACGTCCTTCCTATAATGCGGTGACCAGAACTGTACGCAATACTCCAAATGCGGCCGTACCAGAGTTCTGTACAGCTGCAACATGACCTCCCGACTCCGGAACTCAATCCCTCTACCAATAAAGGCCAACACTCCATAGGCCTTCTTCACAACCCTATCAACCTGGGTGGCAACTTTCAGGGATCTATGTACATGGACACCTAGATCCCTCTGCTCATCCACACTTTCAAGAACTTTACTATTAGCCAAATATTCTGCATTCCTGTTATTCCTTCCAAAGTGAATCACCTCACACTTCTCTACATTAAACTCCATTTGCCACCTCTCAGCCCAGCTCTGCAGCTTATCTATATCCCTCTGTAACCTGCTACATCCTTCCACACTATCGACAACACCACCAACTTTAGTATCGTCTGCAAATTTACTCACCCACCCTTCTGCGCCTTCCTCTAAAATGACAAACAGCATTTATCGTTTTGAATGTTTGTTTCGAATCACTAGCTTTTGGAGCACTGCTCCTTCCTCAGGTGACTGAAGAGGTGGGTTACAGAAACGTATATATAGACAGAGTCCAAGATGCAATACGATATTTTGAATGCAAGTCTTTGCAGGTAATTAAGTCTACAGGTCCAGACGGAGCAACTGGAGAGAGGGATAATCAAAGGTTAAAGAAGTGTGAATTGTCTCAAGCCAGGACAACTGATAGGATTTTGCAAGCCCAGGCCAGATGGTGGGGGGTGAATGTAATGCGATATGAATCCAAGGTCCCGATTGAGGCCGTACACATATGTGCGGAATTTGGCTATAAGTTTCTGCTCAGCGATTCTGTGTTGTCACGCGTCCTGAAGGCCGCCTTGGAGAACGCTTACCCGAAGATCAGACGCAGAATGCCCTTGACTGCGGAAGTGTTTCCCGACTACGTATTCAAATTCTACATTACAGTGCATTCTGCAGCCACTAATATGCTCAAAATGGTCTCCATGATGTGGAGATGCCGGCGTTGGACTGGGGTGAGCACAGTACGAAGTCTTACAACACCAGGTTAAAGTCCAACAGGTTTGTTTCGATGTCACTAGCTTTCGGAGCGCTGCTCCTTCCTCAGGTGAATGAAGAGGTCTGTTCCAGAAACACATATATAGACAAATTCAAAGATGCCAAACAATGCTAGGAATGCGAGCATTAGCAGGTGATTAAATCTTTACAGATCCAGAGATGGGGTAACCCCAGGTTAAAGAGGTGTGAATTGTCTCAAGTCAGGACAGTTGGTAGGATTTTGCAGGCCAGATGGTGGGGGATGAATGTAATGTGACATGAATCCCAGGTCCCGGTTGAGGCCGCACTCATGTGTGCGGAACTTGGCTATAAGTTTCTGCTCGGCGATTCTGTGTTGTCACGCGTCCTGAAGGCCGCCTTGGAGAACGCTTACCCGAAGATCAGACGCAGAATGCCCTTGACTGCGGAAGTGTTTCCCGACTGGAAGGGAACATTCCTGCCTGTCGATTTTCGTGCGATGTCCGTTCATCCGTTGCCGCAGCGTCTGCCTGGTCTTGCCAATGTACCACGCTTCGGGACATCCTTTCTTGCAGCGTATGTGGTAGACAACATTGGTCAGGTCGCACAAGTATGTACCATGTACCTGGTGGGTGGTGTCGTGGTCGCTGTTCTGAAGGCTGGGTAGTTTGCTGCAAAAAATGGTTTGTTTGAAGTTGCGCGGTTGTTTGAAGGCAAGTAGTGTGGGGGGGGGGATGACCTTAGCAAGATGTTCGTCTTCATCGATGACGTATTGAAGGCTATGAAGAAGATGTCATAGTTTCTCCACTCTGGGGAAGTACTGGACCCCCACTACAGCAACCACGACACCACACAACCCTGCCATGGCAATCTCTGCAAGACATGCCAGATCATCGACATCGGTGATAGGCAAAGTAACCACTTCGGTGGTAGGAAAAGTAATGGAAAGGGTACTGACGGATAGGATTTCTGAGCATCTGGAAAGACACTGCTTGATTAGGGATAGTCAGCACGGATTTGTGAGGGGTAGGTCTTGCCTTACAAATCTTATTGAATTCTTTGAGGAGGTGACCAAGCATGTGGATGAAGGTAAAGCAGTGGATGTAGTGTACATGGATTTTAGTAAGGCATTTGATAAAGTTCCCCATGGTAGGCTTATGCAGAAAGTAAGGAGGCATGGGATAGTGGGAAATTTGGCCAGTTGGATAACGAACTGGCTAGCCGATAGAAGTCAGAGAGTGGTGGTGGATGGCAAATATTCAGCCTGGATCCCAGTTACCAGTGGCGTACCGCAGGGATCAGTTCTGGGTCCTCTGCTGTTTGTGATTTTCATTAATGACTTGGATGAGGGAGTTGAAGGGTGGGTCAGTAAATTTGCAGACGATACGAAGATTGGTGGAGTTGTGGATAGTAAGGAGGGCTGTTGTCGGCTGCAAAGAGACATAGATAGGATGCAGAGCTGGGCTGAGAAGTGGCAGATGGAGTTTAACCCTGAAAAGTGTGAGGTTGTCCATTTTGGAAGGACAAATATGAATGCGGAATACAGGGTTAACGGTAGAGTTCTTGGCAATGTGGAGGAGCAGAGAGATCTTGGAGTCTATGTTCATACATCTTTGAAAGTTGCCACTCAAGTGGATAGAGCTGTGAAGAAGGCCTATGGTGTGCTCGCGTTCATTAACAGAGGGATTGAATTTAAGAGCCGTGAGGTGATGATGCAGCTGTACAAAACTTTGGTAAGGCCACATTTGGAGTACTGTGTACAGTTCTGGTCGCCTCATTTTAGGAAGGATGTGGAAGCTTTGGAAAAGGTGCAAAGAAGATTTACCAGGATGTTGCCTGGAATGGAGAGTAGGTCTTACGAGGAAAGGTTGAGGGTGCTAGGCCTTTTCTCATTAGAACGGAGAAGGATGAGGGGCGACTTGATAGAGGTTTATAAGATGATCAGGGGAACAGATAGAGTAGACAGTCAGAGACTTTTTCCCCGGGTGGAACAAACCATTACAAGGGGACATAAATTTAAGGTGAAAGGTGGAAGATATAGGAGGGATATCAGAGGTAGGTTCTTTACCCAGAGAGTAGTGGGGGCATGGAATGCACTGCCTGTGGAAGTAGTTGAGTCGGAAACATTAGGGACCTTCAAGCAGCTATTGGATAGGAACATGGATTACGGTAAAATGACATAGTGTAGATTTATTTGTTCTCAAGGGCAGCACGGTAGCATTGTGGATAGCACAATTGCTTCACAGCTTCAGGGTCCCAGGTTCGATTCCGGCTTGGGTCACTGTCTGTGCGGAGTCTGCACGTCCTCCCCGTGTCTGCGTGGGTTTCCTCCGGGTGCTCCGGTTTCCTTCCACAGTCCAAAGATGTGCGGGTGAGGTGAATTGGCCAATGATAAATTGCCCTTAATGTCCAAATTGCCCTTGGAGTTGGGTGGAGGTGTTGAGCTTGGGTAGGGTGCTCTTTCCAACAGCCGGTGCAGACTCAAGGGGCCGAATGGCCTCCTTCTGCACTGTAAATTCAA
This sequence comes from Scyliorhinus torazame, assembly GCF_047496885.1. Taxonomy (NCBI): domain Eukaryota; kingdom Metazoa; phylum Chordata; class Chondrichthyes; order Carcharhiniformes; family Scyliorhinidae; genus Scyliorhinus; species Scyliorhinus torazame. The sequence goes on along the minus strand of NC_092714.1, from coordinate 90,315,411 downwards.
TGATAATCTATGATTAATCTAGGACAAAGGTTCGGCACAACATCGTGGGCCGAAGGGCCTATTCTGTGCTGTATTTTCTATGTTCTATGTTCTATGAGTACCACCATTACACGTGAGAACACATGTTGTATGTCAGCAGAGGTAATGAACAATGGGAAACCCGTTGACAGTGGCAAGACGAGAAGATCCCACCACCAGCCAATAGCGGGTCACCTCTGTCACCACAAATCACGCTGGGCGAGTTGAAAAATCCCACCCTAAATAACTAATTAACTAAAAATTCACCCCTTAAAGGGGCACAGTTCCTTTTATATGCTCATCTGAGTCTGTCAAAATAAAATAAGCAAATGAACTAACAATCAAATGCATGAACTGGCAGGCTCAGAAAGGAGCACCTATTTCTGTTCATACACATTAGGAAACCTTCAAAAAAATTGGCAAATTAACAAATCATAGATCATAGAATTTACAGTGCAGAAGGAGGCCATTCCGTTAATCGAGTCTGCACCGATCCTTGGAAAGAGCATCCTACTTAAGCCCATACCTCCACCCAATCCCTGTAACCCAGTAACCCCACCTAACCTTTTGGATACTTAAGGGGGCAATTTAGCGTGGCAAATCCAGCTAACCTGCAAGTCTTTGGACTATAACTAAACAAATCAAAGTGGTAGCCCCTTCAAGGTTCACTGTAGCAGAACCAAATCACCAAAGAAAACTTATCCAAATTCAATCAAAATGTGGTATGAAGGGCCAGTGAGACACTCCAGCCCCTGAAATGCCTGGGAGTCGTGAAAGGCCCAATGTATACCAGAGGACACAGCTTGATCCCTCTCTAAGGACACCTAGCAATGAACATAGCCATGGAAGAGAGGCAGAAAATTGAGCTAGAGTTTCTCTTGATATGTTTTTGAGGTGAAATCAAAGTTACAAATCAAATCAAAGTGACAACCCTTTAAAAGGGCACTGTAGCGAAGACAAAATCTGAGAGGGTTTTTCTTTATACTATTGAGTAAAACCAATTTAACAAATTGACAAATTAACCAATTCAAAATTGAAACCAAGAGAGTCATGTGGTCGGTGTGTTTGTTGTACACTGATTTCCAAAAGATATTTGATAAAGACTTGTGAGAACAATTAGAGCTTCTGGAATGAAAGGGACAGCAGCAACATGGTACAACATTGTCTGAGTCTCAGGAAATAGAGTAGTGGTAAATGTATTTTTTCCAATTTGGAGGAAGGTTTTTTTACTCGGGTTCCTCAGGGGTTGATGTTTGGAACCGGGTCTTCTTGATGTATATTAATAGTTGTAGGGCACAACTTCATAATTTGTGGATGACACAAAACCTGGAAATATTAAGGAATCATAAATCATTGAAAATGCAGGGCAGGATGAGAGAACAGTTAAAAAAGCATGCACAAAAGAAAGGAAGTCATGATAAACCTGTAAAAATATTGGATCGGTATCAACTGGAGCATTGAGTCCCATTCTAGGCATCAATTTTAGGAAGGATGTGATGGCATTGGAGAATGATTGCAGAAAAGATTCACGAGAATGTTTCCAGGATTGAGGTACTTCAGGTTGGTCGATTGATTGGAGAAGTGGGGCTGTTCTCCATGAAGAGAAGCTTGAGAGAAATTTTGATAGATGTATTCAAAACCATGAGGGACGGAGTAAATAGGGAAAAGCTTTTTGCATTGGTTCTGCTGTTTAGGAGCATTTCCCTTTGTCCTATTTCCCTTCATCCCCTTAAGCTTTGTAACAACTTCCTCAAATGACACAAAGTATATTTCAACTCCTTCCTCACTAAAATTAAGTAGCAAATGAATATTCTTTGACAAATCAAAAATATAAGGTATTGGTTCTGAATATTCTAACTTTGCACCTCCAACACACGTGCAGGTAATTTGAGTTTTTCTCTTTCCAGTTCTCTATCCCATCCATTACTACCTTCCTTGATTAATTTTTCCCATTTCTGTTTCTTCTTTCCAGTTTCATGTCTCTTTTTTCTAATTCAGTTCTTGCCAATTCTACCCAAACACTAAAAAGTATATTATTCTTCTCCTCATGTACAAGTGAGGACTTAATTCTGCAATGGTTTCTGCCATCTTAGCTTCTGACTTTAAGTCAGCCCTCAATTCTTTTCCCAGAATCTTCAAATTATTTGCTCCACAAAAACCTGAGGGTTAAATGTAGACATATTGACTTACTGCTGAATAAAGAAAAAGTAAAAGTGAAATCTTTTTTAAATTCTGGAAGATTCCACTGTACCTGTTTTATGCTCTCTGGGATCTTTCCCCAATGAGCCCCGAATTTGTTACAATCCCTGTAGAGACCAAAACTTTCTTTTGAAAAAGTCCCATAAACAATCCAATGGAAGAAAACAATGAACAAGATCTTACTTTTTAAAACTTTTACTGTAACTAACACACCAAAATCAACATAAATAAAACATTAATTAAAACAAAAATTACTTCAAACAGTAAAGTAAGTTGCACTTTAAACCGAAACCCACAAATGCGACCGGCACCCATATAGAATCAAGGGCAGTCCCAAAATTTCTCTCGGCTCTCCAGCAGAGTTTCCTCATAATGCGGGTTGAATCTCCAAAACCTTTGCCAACTACTGCGCTCTGTCCAAAACTTCTGGATGCGATTATCACCAGCAAGGCATAGTTAATAAACCTTTTTTCCTTCCGGCCACCCCTGTCCTGACAGCATGGATTTCCAAAGATGACTTCTCCAACCCTTTGAATAAATTCTGTTGAACAGTTCTGTTGGCTCTGGTAAAACAGCATTCCACAGGGAGATTATATCTTCTGCTACTAAGAGATTCTATGTGACTATCTTTTCCTGCAACTATCCGACTGCTGAGAATACCAACTGCAACCCAACACTCCAATTCTTAACTATCTACCTTTGGCTTTGCACTTCTCAGATGTGATTCCTAAGCTAGTTATTCAGCCCATTCATTTTTGGAACTTAATTTTACGATGGATTTAAAAGGACCTTTGTGAAAAAGCATACATTTTTTCCCATGTGAAAAGCATACATTTTTGCCCACTAGATGCAAGGTTCATCACAAACTTTTCTCAATAATTTATGGGATCTTTTGTATTTCTATTCCTCGCATTCTACAGTTAATAGCCTATTACATTTTGATGGTACAGTGCCTCAAGTTTGAACAGGGCACCATCAAAAAGAAGTGTGCGCAACTCAAACTGCAAATTCAAGACTTACTGAATTCCTCCCATCTTATTGTAACTCCAAAAATGAAAACTTAGGACCAACTAAAAATAAAATCAATAGGTTATTGATCACAATTTTGATCTGGAGCTTGGAGATATAATGAGAATATTCTTTTTTTTCTTCAAAAAATATACTTTATTCATAAAATCTATCATAAACATTACAGAACATTTCGAATTGTCTTGACTGTACATTTCCATCAGAGTTACACATTCCCTTGACTTTCTTCCGTTCAATTTTGATAATATTACACACATATCACTCTTTATGTTACAATTCCTTCTTAAATATTTACATTGTCATGTTTCTTTTATACATTGGAGTGTTAATGACCCAGACCGAGCGGGGTTTACACTGTTACCCGCCCCTCGGTGTACATTTGCTGGAAAGACCTCACACAATGGTCTTTCCCCATTGCGCCTTGGCAGCAGCTGCCCCAAGCTTGAGTGCGTCCCTCAGCACGTAGTCCTGGACCTTGGAATGTGCCAGTCTGCAACACTCGGTCGAGGACAATTCTTTGCACTGAAAGATCAGCAAGTTTTGGGCTGACCAAAGAGCGTCTTTCACCGAGTTGATGACCTTCCAGCAGCAGTTGATGTTTGTCTCGGTGTGTGTCCCTGGAAACAGTCCGTAGAGCACAGAGTCCTGTGTCACAGAGCTGCTCGGGATGAACCTTGACAAGTACCACTGCATCTCTCTCCAGACCTTCTTTGCAAAGGCACATTCCACAAGGAGGTGGGTGACCGTCTCATTTCCCCCACAGCCACTCCGGGGGCAGCGTGCAATGACGCAGAGCCTTTGGGTGTACATGAAGAATCTGACAGGGAGGGCCCTTCTCACCACCAGCCAAGCTAGGTCTTGGTACTTGTTTGAAAGTTCAGGTGATGAGGCGTTCTGCCAGCTGACTCTGACAGTCTGCTCAGGGAACCGTCCAACGTCCTCCACGGTCTCCTTTTCCCTGGGGGCCTCGAGGACATTACGTGCTGACCACTGCTTCATTGCCTTGTAGTCAAAGGTGTTTTTCTTCAAAAACTTTTCCACGAGGGACAGGTGGTACGGCACGGTCCAACTACTTGGAGCGTTCCGCGGCAATGAGGCCAGACCCATCCTTCGTAACACCGGGGACAGGTAGAACCTCAGTATGTAGTGACATTTGGTGTTTGCATACCGGGGGTCCATGCACAGCTTGATGCAGCTGGAGACAAAGGTGGCCAACAGGATGAGGGAGGCGTTGGGTACATTCCTCACTCCCTTCTCCAGAGGTTTGTACATGGTGTCCCTTCGGACACGGTCCATCTTGGATCTCCAGATAAATTTGAAGATGGCCCGGGTGACTGCTGTGGCGTAGGGTCGGGTTATGGGCCAGACCTGCGCTACGTACAGTAACACCGAGAGTACCTCACACCTGATGACCAGGGTTTTGCCCGCAATGGAGAGGGAGCTTTGCTCCCACCAGCCCAGTTTCTGTCTTACCTTGGCTATGCGCTCCTTCCAGTTTTTGGCGCACGCCCCAGCAGCTCCGAACCATATCCCCAGCACCTTCAATTAATCAGACCTAACAGTGATGAGGACAAAGGATCGGTCGGCCCAGTTCCCAAAGAACATGGTCTTGCTCTTGCCGCGGTTTACCTTGGCTCCCGAGGCCAGTTCAAACTGGTCGCAGGCATTCAAGCGCCTGCGTACAGACGCAGGATCCGAGCAGAAGACAGCAACGTCGTCCATGTACAGGGAGGCCTTGACTTGCATGCCTCCACTGCCTGGGATCGTCACTCCTCTTATACCCGGATCCTTCCTGATGGACTCGGCAAAAGGTTCTATGCAGCACACAAACAGGGCAGAGGAGAGAGGGCAGCCCTGCCTGACTCCAGATTTGATCTGGAACTTTTCTGATTCCCACCCATTGATTGAGACTGCGCTATAGATGTTTGTGTAGAGCAGCTTGATCCAATTGCGAATTCCCTCCCCAAACCCCATTTTGGAGAGCACATCCATCATGTAGGTGTGCGATATTCTGTCAAAAGCCTTCTCCTGGTCAAGGCTGATGAGGCAGGTGTCCACCCTCCTGTCCTGCACGTAGGCGATCGTATCCCTGAGTAGCGCAAGGCTATCAGAGATCTTCCTGCCGGATACAGCACAGGTCTGGTCAGGGTGGATCACCGACTCCAGAGCAGACTTGACCCGATTGGCGATGACCTTGGCTAGAATTTTGTAATCCACATTCAACAGTGAAATGGGTCGCCAATTTCAAATTTCTTCCCTTTCCCCCTTCTGCTTGTAGATGAGGGTGATGATGCCTTTCCTCATGGACTCTGACTTGCTGCCTTCCAGAAGCATACTCTCGTACACTTCCAGCAGGTCTGGGCCATCCAGTCCCACAGAGCCGAATACAACTCAACCGGTAAGCCGTCGCTTCCAGGAGTTTTACTCGTCTCAAAGGACTTGACGGCCTTTGTCAGCTCATCCAGAGTTAGCGGTTTGTCCAGGTTTTCCAGCTCGCTGTCGCCTAAGACCTCCATGATAGTCAACAGGTAGGTCTGGGAAACAGTGCTATCTGTTGGCTTCAGGTCATACAGTCCGGCATAAAAGGATTGGCTGATCCTCAGGATGTCAGACTGCGATGACTTTACAGAGCCATCTTCTTCCTTCAGGCTGCTGATCACAGAGGTCTCTCTGTGCACCTTTTGGAAGAAGAAGTGTGAGCACTTTTCATCCTGCTCCACGGGGCGGACTCTGGAACGGAAGATAATCTTGGAGGCCTCCGAGGTGTAGAGTGAAGCTTGCTGGCTCTTCACCTCTTGGAGTACCTCCTTGACATCAACCCCCTTCGACTGCAGCTGGAGCAAATTCTGCATACTTTTCTGGAGCCTGGACATGACCCCTCATCTCTCTCTCACCTTTTGCACACCCTTGAGTATGAAAAACCTTTTGATATTCCCCTTGATTGCTTCCCACCAGAGATGTGGAGACTCAAAGAGGGGTTCACGGTTCTCCAACCTTTGTATTCCCTCCTGAGCTCCTCAAGGTTCTCAGGAGTCAGCAGTTTTACATTCAGCGTCCATGTCCCCCTGCCTACCCCACTGGTTTTCCTGCAGGTAGCAGTCGGCCCGTAGGAGGCAGTGGTCAGAGAAGAACACCGGCTTTACATCGGCGGACCTGACCGTGAAAGCACGGGACACAAAGAAGAAAACTATCCTGGAGCAGACGGACCCGTCTGACCGTGACCATGTGTATCTACGCTGCGCTCCGTCTGCAGGGTTGCTGCAGACGTCGAGCAGCTTGGCGTCTTTTACCGTTTCCATCAGGAGTCTGGACGTAGTGCCTAGTTTGCTGTCGGCTCTGCCGGATCGTCCTGCCGCATCGATGATGCAGTTGAAGCCACCGCCCAGAATGACCGCCTTGGAGGTGGCCAACAGCAGTGGGAGTTGCTGAAGGACTGCCAGCCGCTCACTTTTTACGGCCAGGGCGTACAAATTAATAAATCTGAGAGGGGCGTTTTTGTATTTGACATCTGCTACGAGGAGGCGCCCGCCCACCACCTCCTTAACGTCGGAGATGGTGAAGTTGCCTCCCTGCAGCAGAATACCCAGGCCGGAGGTGCGGCAGTCGTTTCCTCCTGACCAGATGGATGGCCATGGGGCCACCAGCTCGACCAGCACCTGTAGTTGCTGAGGTGCGGAATTCCGCACTCCTGCAGGAACAGTAGGTCAGCTTGCACCTTTGCTAAATAGTTGAGTGTGGCTACACACCACAAAGTATCTTTAATGCTTCGCACATTAATGGATGCAATTTTAAACCCCATTTTATAAAGGTAGATTTACCAGTCTCAGAGTCCAGAGTCTATACAGTTGGCTGTTCCAGCTGTTGGATGTTCCCCAGCATGCCGGTGGTGCTCGCAAACTGTTGCACAGTTGCAGGGCTGAGAAAGCTGTCCTGGTCCGCACTGGGCCCATGAACTTGATGCAGATGCATTGGGGGGTGTAGTGTAGCCCTGGCGTCCGTTGTGGCAGTCAGTGGGTGTTGGGGTTGCAGGCCGGTCTTCGCCTGGGTTGTTGCTGCTTGTTACTTTCGGGGGTTGGTCTGTGACCTTGTTTTCAATGTCCGGCGTTTGGTGGCCGTTGGTCATATTGCTGTTCCCATGAGCCAGAGGTTGATGATCTCGGCGTGTTTTATTTTCTTCCCTGTCTGTGGTCTGGGGGATCTGTGCATCCCGTTCCACATTGGTACTTTGCCTCTTTATTTGAGGCCGATTCTTGTCTTGTTTACCTTCATCCGAGGAGGTCTCGGCGCTAAGTCCACTGGCTGAAAGGTGCTGCTTTTCGCCATTCCCCATCGGGGGGGGTTCTTCAGTTTAATTTTTGTTTCCTCTTTCGTTTGTCCCTGTTCACCATTTCCCAGGGCTCTTTATTCTTCATTACATCCTCTTCCATTGAGTGTTCCTCATCAGATGAGGTTGGGGTTGAGTTGTCAGGGCGTGCTGGGGCCTCCCCATCTTGTTGAGGGCCCTTCTGTTGTTTTTCTGCATTCTGTGCTGTGGTGTCTTTGTCGATGGAGGGTGCATGAACCTCCTCTGTGGTCGCCTTTTTGACTCCGCTGCTACTGATTTGTGCGTCTGTTGCCCCGTGTTTTGGGCAGGCCCTGTAAAGATGGCCGGCCTCCCCACACAGGTTGCAGCACTTGTCTTCCTTGCAGTCCTTAGTCATGTGTCCCTCCTGCCTGCAGTTTTTGCAGAAGGTGACATTGCAGTTGGCGGCAACATGCCCCGTTTTGCCACAGGTGCGGCATACTCGTGGCTGTCCCACATAGTAGAGGTAGCCACGATTTCCTCCAAGGCAAAACTGGAGGGGGGATGCAGGATGATTCCGTCGCCGTCTGTTCTCAGAGTCACCTTGATCTGGTGCTCACTTGTCCAGATGCCAAAGGTGTCCTTCAGTTGCACGCTGTTACTTTTCAGCTCAACGTACCTGGCGAGGAACGTGAGCACATCAGACACGGGGACATGGGGGTTGTACGTGTGCAGTGTAACAACCCGGTTTTGCTGCGACGTTAGCGTAAACAGAGGCTCCGCAGTCAGGATAGACAGGGGACTCTGGTTACCTTTTTCTTTGAACACGTTCAAGAATTTGATGCAAGCTGCGACATTCTTGAAAGTGACGTCAAAATATCCATTGTTGGGGAAGTCTTGCAAGCAGAAGATATCTGCTGCTTGAAACCCGCAGCACTCGAGCAGCACCCGCTTCACAAAGAAATTGCAGTCCACAGGTGACTCCCCTTCTGACTTCTTCGCTGTGACTCTGACAGTGTTTCGTCCTCCCCAGCCTAGTGGTCGGGATGCAGCTGCAGCCATAGCTCATATGTTGAGTCTAAACTGTATCGGCGTTGAGACCAGCATGTAGATCCACCAGCTTAGACCAGCATGTAGATCCACCAATAGCAGCCAAGCTCTAAACGTTTTCTCTTCGACGACTTCAATCCCTCCGTGTTCTCCAATCCACGATCGACATCGAAATCCTCAGCTTCCCTTGATCAAATATACACTTGATCTTAGCCAAAAGGCCGATAATGAGAATATTCATTAATGTTACAAACAAGACGCTTGGAGAATGTGTTTTCATTGCCTGTTTGCTGCGAATACAAAAATGAGTACACATGTAGGTCGCACTGCTGATTTCTCTTGATTTAAAATGACTGAAGGGAACTGAACACATGGCTCTTTTCATCATTAAAAGTGAGTGGTAGTACAGCACAGCATTAAATGCTACCTTGAAACTGGCAGGTCTTCTCAATATATCCTTTTGTACTGCAGCTGATGTAAAATGTAAATGCCCCCAAAGTCCCAGAAGACCATAGGCTGCTCTCCCCTACGAGAGCTGACTAGTGGTGATTTAATCTGAGGGTTACCACACCTTAGGAAAGGGGCAAGATCGAGAAGGCAGAACCTTCATGAATAACCTTAGCTGGTATAGGAATTTAACCTACACTGTTGCCGTCGCTCCACATCATGAACCAGCTGTCCAGTGAACTGAGCTAACTGATTCCCTGCAACTAATGCACATCCCTAACCTTAGGTTGTTCTGCTCAAATATTTTCACCATCAGCTCACCAAAGAATTTGTTCATTTCACACTGCACTTTGTCTGAAATAGGTTTCTAATTTATAATAAAGATGCCACACTAAGACGAAAAATACAGTATAAAATTAGATATAATAGATTAATCAGGTCCTTTGCAAATTCTTCGGGTTTAAGAAGTGAGTCACTGAATACACAACTTGAAGCTCAGGTTTTATGGTGGTGCACACAATGGGAAATAAGTATCTCTGATTTTGGCCTAAGATTATATTCGTGATTGTTTGCTCAGAGATTGAAAGAGGCTTGGACTTGTCCTGTTCCTCTCCAGTCAAATTGTTCTGAATGAAGCAGCAGATTTGGTCAATTGGTTAGTTGGCCAATAGGGGGCACAAGTGAATGGAGTCAACAAATTCTTTTTTCTTCTTTTTGTCTTTCAATGAATTTGTCCTAAATAGCAAAATTTAGGAAGTCACTATTTTGGCCATCTCTTGTCCACTCAGTCCCCACAGTGGTTCGGTCTGATTGTGCCAGTAATAAAATATTACTCATGTAATTGTGTAATAAAACATAGCAGCAATAACTTTAATTCTGTCACTAAAAACCCTTCATAAAGAATTCATAGCAGTATTCATGCAATTTTTTTTGAACTGGAAACAAATTCAGAGTTAGAATCTGAGAGCCATCTGTCATTATTTTGATGGCATTAACAATCTTGCATTGTTGCCATATACTGTTTACTGATCTTTTTTGAACAGAAAATACTCAGGATCACATTAGCTTACATACTGCATGAAGGTTTTGTCAAGGGAACCATGACAGAGAGCAGCTACCATAACAACAGAACCAGCAAAAGCACATTAGTTTATGAAACAGATTAAAAGGGTATTAGCACCCGCAAGGGAAGAATCGGAATTGTCCCACTACAATTCCAATGGTGACCACTTCTGATCAGTTTGTTGAACTGACCTGAAACTCCAATCTGAAATATAAATAAAAAATGCGAGAAATACTCAGCAGATCAGACAGCATCTGCGGAGAGTGAAACAAAATTGACATTTCAGGTTGGTGACCTTCCATCAGAATTGTAAAGCAGGCATCTGTTTAAATTCATCCTCGTTGCGACCAGATTCAGAAATGGCTAATCTGGCTCATAGGTGGTGCAGAGAGCAAAGTATTACTAAATATGGTACAGAGTTATATTGACCAGGCATGTCCGAGGTTTTTAGAATTCGTTCTTCTTGGCTTGCATGTCAACAGGCATGCTACAATAGGTACCAATATCCTGGGCTATGGAGAAGGGAATGAAAAAAAACAGCCAGGGTGTTGCCTGCTGGAAAACATGCCATGCATGTGTGGCTGTCGGGTCAGGAAGTACAGGGTTCAGCTGTGACTTCCTTCCTTTTAAAGAACTTGTTGAAACGCATTGCAGGCTCAGAAATTAACTTGGGGGAGATACCAAATTGGTGACCGTGTCTGAGGCATTTTCTCCAGTTTGAGTTAATGGCCATTAAAGGAGAAAGGATATTGATGTGCTGTTTTAAAAAAATTGTTAATAGCAATTACATCCATTCAACATAATATTTATTCGCGCAATCCTTTCATTAATGCTATTTTTCAAGCAGTCAGATTGAAAAATACATGACAGAGGCTTCTCATTGTTTTGTTCATACCGTGGCATATTTGAAGACTGCTGTCACATCAGATGCTGCAGATTACCAGTTTATTTACATGAGAAACCTTTTTGATACAAACTAAAATGTTTTGGTTAAAATCTTTGTTCAACAACCTGTGACATTTGGAAATGAACTTTCAGATTCTGTAAGTGCTTTGTGCAAATACAATTTATGCAAGTAATGTCTGGACGTAGAAATCATCACAATGTTAAACTGGTTAAAATAAAGTTACTTACAAGAAAGCCATTGTTTTTTTTAAAGACATACATTTTCTTCAGCTTAGTTCTAATTTATCCCTCTCCCCACCTCCCACCACCACTCACAGCCCCCATCCCCAATGATGTCTCTTGTTCCTTCAGCTAAAAGGGGAAATTGTGAAGGCCATTGATCTCTGGACAGCTGCCACTGAGCTTCATTCTCAGCTCAAAAAGCAGCTTTGTTACAGGATGTGATGGATGGAATTGGCTTCTCCTTTCTTGGATGGTTGCTTTGTTTTAATGAGATGTTGCACTTTACTAGAGCAGACTGATCAAAAACTGCTCATACTACTTCTGACCAAGATAGGGGCAGCACTTGAACCTCTGATCACCAAGTTGTGGCTTTAGATTGTAGCTGTAATGCCACAGAGTCACTTTTTTACATGAAGTAGAAGATACAATTTTACTTTTCCCAAAATTTGCAATAAATATTTTAAATAATCTCCACTTCTTATTGTACCACGTGATATCCCCATGCAGTGTGTAGCATTCAGTTGTTTGGTGTTGGATTAGATGTGTTTATTAACTGTTCGCTCTATGTTGTTCGTCAAGCCTGGGGATAGTTCGAAAAACAGAAATAAACTGAAGCAAGAAACTGTAAGCTTGTGACCACACGCATTTGAAAGCATTGTAAATAAAACTCCTGTTACACATATAGGATGGGATCCTTCAGCTAGCCAGCCACGTGTTTCTCGGCCAGGCATTTTTCTCAACCTTGCATTTGCTGGCGTCGGGTTACTATCTTCCTGCCGATTGTCAATGGGATTTCCCATTGTAACCACCATAGCCCCCTGCGAAACCAGCTGGCGGGGGCATGCTGCTGGTGGGAAAATTGATGTTTGAGGGTAAATCAACATCTGACATGTGGGAGGCTTTCAAATGTCAGTTGAAAGGAATTCAGGACCGGCATGTTCCTCTGCGGAAGAAGGATAAATACGGCAAATTTTAGGAACCTTGGATAACGAGAGATATTGTAGGCCTCATCAAAAAGAAAAAGGAGGCATTTGTCAGGGCTAGAAGGCTGGGAACAGACGAAGCCTGTGTGGAATATAAGGAAAGCAGGAAGGAACTTAAGCAAGGAGTCAGGCGGGCTAGAAGGGGCCACGAAAAGTCATTTGCAAATAGGGTTAAGAAAAATCCCAAGGCTTTCTACCCGTACATAAATAGCAAGAGGGTAGCCAGGGAAAGGGTTGGCCCACTGAAGGATAGGCAAGGGAATCGATGTGTGGAGCCAGAGGAAATGGGTGAGGTACTAAATGCATACTTTGCATCAGTATTCACCAAAGAAAGGAATTGGTGGATGTTGAGTCTGGAGAAGGGTGTGTAAATAGCCTGGGTCATATTGAGATCCAAAAAGACGAGGTGTTGAGCGTCTTGAAAAATATTAAGGTAATAAGTCCCCAGGGCCTGATGGGATCTACCCCAGAATACTGAAGGAGGCTAGAGAGGAAATTGCTGAGGCCTTGACAGAAATCTTTGGATCCTCACTGTCTTCAGGTGATGTCCCAGAGGACTGGAGAATAGCCAATGTTGTTCCTTTGTTTAAGAAGGGGAGTAAGGATAATCCATGGAACTACAGGCCAGTGAGCCTTACGTCAGTGGTAGGGAAATTACTGGAGAGAATTCTTCGAGACAGGATCTACTCCCATTTGGAAGCAAATGGACGTATTAGCAAGAGGCAGCATGGTTTTGTGAAGGGGAGGTCGTGTCTCACTAACTTTTTGAGGAGATCACAAAGATGATTGATGCAGGTAGGGCAGTGGATGTTGTCTATATGGACTTCAGTAAGGCCTTTGACAAGGTCCCTCATGGTAGACTGGTACAAAAGGTGAAGTCACACGGGATCAGGGGTGAGCTGGAAAGATGGATACAGAACTGGCTAGGTCATAGAAGGCAGAGAGTAGCAATGGAAGGGTGCTTTTCTAATTGGAGGGCTGTGACTAGTGGTGTTCCGTAGGGATCAGATCTGGGACCTTTGCTGTTCGTAGTATATATAAATGATTTGGAGGAAAATGTAACTGGTCTGATTGGTAAGTTTACAGACGACACAAAGATTGGTGGAATTGCGGATAGCGATGAGGACTGTCAGAGGATGCAGCAGGATTTAGATTGTTTGGAGACTTGGCGGAGTGATGGCAGATGGAGTTTAATCCGGACAAATGTGAGGTAATGCATTTTGGAAGGCCTAATGCAGGTAGTGAATATACAGTGAATGGTAGAACCCTCAAGAGTATTGGCAGTCAGAGAGATCTAGGTGTACAGGTCCACAGGTCACTGAAAGGGGCAACACAGGTGGAGAAGGTAGTCAAGAAGGCATACGGCAAGCTTGCCTTCATTTGCCGGGGTATTGAGTATAAGAATTGGCAAGTCATGTTGCAGCTGTATAGAACCTTTGTTCGGCCACACTTGGAGTATAGTGTTCAATTCTGGTCACCACACTACCAGAAGGATGTGGAGGCTTTAGAGAGGGACGTTGAGGGGCGACCTGATAGAGGTCTACAAAATTGTGAGGGGCATAGACAGAGTTGATAGTCAGAGGCTTTTTCCCAGGGTAGAGGGGTCATTTACCAGGGGGCATAGGTTTAAGGTGCGAGGGGCAAGGATTAGAGGAGATGTACGAGGCAAGTTTTTTACACAGAGGGTCGTGGGTGCCTGATACCCGCTGCCGGAGGAGGTGGTGGAAGCAGGGACAATAGTGACATTTAGGCGGCATCTTGACAAATACATGAATAGGATGGGAATAGAGGGATACAGACCCAGGAAGTGTGGAAGATTTTAGTTTAGACGGTCAGCATGGTCGGCACAGGCTTGGAGGGCTGAAGGGCCTGTTCCTGTGCTGTTCTTTTCTTTGTTCTTTGTTGAATTGCAATAACTGGAGAATACCGACCACAGCATCTGATGTTTTATCCCTGCTCATTACTGAGGCATAAAATGCAGCAATTGGTGACAAGAGACTTCCAGTGGTGTGGGCGAGCAGGGCGGCTGCAGCAACAAGAGCTCCCGCCGGTGGCCGCGATTCGCGGCGATTTTGGGGAAATCCCCGAGTCCTCTCGCACCCCCCGACTATCGTCGGCCTTTGGGGCCACCACGAGCAGCCAGCGGGGCCGGTTTAAAAACTGGCGAAGAACCCCGCGCGGGTGTCGGGCGGCGGGGGGCTGAGGCGCCGGGCCCGGCGCGGCAGGTCAGAGTAGCGGGGGCGGAGCTACGAGGAGGCCGAGGCGGCAGGCCCGAGGCCAGGGCACCATATAGGGAGGGTGCTCCACGTCGGATGGCTCCCACCTAGAAAGAAGAAAGAAGGTTGAAGCCTGGTCCCAGGTGAATACAGAGGAGAAAGAAAGAAGATTTAAGGAAGTTTGGTGAAAGTTTTTTTTTCTCTTCGCCCCCTTTTTTTTTCAAAATGAAGAATGTCAGATTGATAAAGGGCAGGAGGGTGAAGGGGGAGAGAGGAGAAAAGAAAGAAGATAAAAAACAATAAGCCGCTAAAGGATGCGTAGAGCAGCGTCGAAGAAAGGAGGAAACGCGTGTTCGCCGCCGAAGGAGAAGACGAGCAAAAGTGTTGACAGGATGGCGGAAGCCGAACTGCAAGGCGGGGCCGCACTAATTACGGTGGAGAAGATGACCGAGGTGATGGCGGTGGAGCTGGAAAAACATTTGGTGATGCACATGGAGGCCTTGAGGAAAGAGATGGCGGTCGTGTTGAGGTCATGGGTGGAGGAGGCAATCGGCTTGATGAGGGTGGAGGTGGCAAAGGCATCGGCCGAGGTGAGAGAGCAGGGCGAGAAGATGAAGGAAGTGGAGGAGGCCGTGACACGACACAGCGACCAGGTCACCTCGATGGGGAACGAGCTGCGGAGGGTGGTGGAGGTTAACAGAGGAACATAACATAGGAACATAAGAACTAGGAGCAGGAATAGGCCATCTGGCCCCTCGAGCCTGCTCCACCATTCAATTAGATCATGGCTGATCTTTTGTGGACTCAGCTCCACTTTCCGGCCCGAACACCATAACCCTTAATCCCTTTATTCTTCAAAAAATGATCTATCTTTATCTTAAAAACATTTAATGAAGGAGCCTCTACTGCTTCACTGGGCAAGGAATTCCATAGATTCACAACCCTTTGGGTGAAGAAGTTCCTCCTAAACTCAGTCCTAAATCTACTTCCCCTTATTTTGAGGCTATGCCCCCTAGTTCTGCTTTCACCCGCCAGTGGAAACAACCTGCCCGCATCTATCCTATCTATTCCCTTCATAATCTTATATGTTTCTATAAGATCCCCCCCTCATCCTTCTAAATTCCAATGAGTACAGTCCCAGTCTACTCAACCTCTCCTCGTAATCCAACCCCTTCAGCTCTGGGATTAACCTAGTGAATCTCCTCTGCACACCCTCCAGTGCCAGTATGTCCTTTCTCAAGTAAGGAGACCAAAACTGAATACAATACTCCAGGTGTGGCCTCACTAACACCTTATACAATTGCAGCATAACCTCCCTAGTCTTAAACTCCATCCCTCTAGCAATGAAGGACAAAATTCCATTTGCCTTCTTAATCACCTGTTGCATCTGTAAACCAACTTTTTGCGACTCATGCACTAGCACACCCAGGTCTCTCTGCACAGCAGCATGTTTTAATATTTTATCATTTAAATAATAATCCCTTTTGCTGTTATTCCTACCAAAATGGATAATCTCACATTTGTCAACATTTGACTTCCAGTATCCTCTGCACTTTTTGCTTTACCACTTATCTTAGTGTCGTCTGCAAACTTGGACACATTGCCCTTGGTCCCCAACTCCAAATCATCTATGTAAATTGTGAACAGTTGTGGGCCCAACACTGATCCCTGAGGGACACCACTAGCTACTGATTGCCAACCAGAGAAACACCCATTAATCCCCACTCTTTGCTTTCTATTAATTAACCAATCCTCTATCCATGCTACTACTTTCCCCTGAATGCCATGCATCTTTATCTTATGCAGTAACCTTTTGTGTGGCACTTTGTCAAAGGCTTTCTGGAAATCCAGATATACCACATCCATTGGCTTCCCGTTATCTACCGCACTGTTAATGTCCTCAAAAAATTCCACTAAATTAGTTAGGCACGACCTGCCCTTAATTGCCCAATGGGACAATTTTCATCCAGATGCCTCGCTATTTCTTCCTTGATGATAGATTCCAGCATCTTCCCTACTACTGAAGTTAAGCTCACTGGCCTATAATTACCCGCTTTCTGTCTGCCTCCTTTTTTAAACAGTGGTGTCACGTTTGCCAATTTCCAATCTGCCGGGACCACCCCAGAGTCTAGTGAATTTTGGTAAATTATCACTAGTGCATTTGCAATTTCACTAGCCATCTCTTTTAGCACTCTGGGATGCATTCCATCAGGTCCAGGAGACTTGTCTACCTTTAGCCCCATTAGCTTGCCCATCACTACCTCCTTGGTGATAACAAACCTCTCAAGGTCCTCACCTGTCATAGCCTCATTTCCATCAGTCACTGGCATGTTATTTGTGTCTTCCACTGTGAAGACCGACCCAAAAAACCTGTTCAGTTCCTCAGCCATTTCCTCATCTCCCATTATTAAATCTCCCTTCTCATCCTCTAAAAGACCAATATTTACCTTAGCCACTCTTTTTTGTTTTACATATTGGTAGAAACTTTTACTATCTGTTTTTATATTCTGAGCAAGTTTACTCTCATAATCTATCTTACTCTTCTTTATAGCTTTTTTAGTAGCTTTCTGTTGCCCCCTAAAGATTTCCCAGTCCTCTAGTCTCCCACTGATCTTTGCTACTTTGTATGTGTTTTCCTTCAATTTGATACTCTCCCTTATTTCCTTAGATATCCATGGTCGATTTTCCCTCTTTTTACCGTCCTTACTTTTTGTTGGTATAAACCTTTGCTGAGCACTGTGAAAAATCACTTGGAAGGTTCTCCACTGGTCCTCAAGTGTTTCATCATAAAGTCTTTGCTCCCAGTCTACCTTAGCTAGTTCATCTCTCATCCCATTTTAATCTCCTTTGTTTAAGCACAAATCACTAGTGCTTGATTTGACCTTCTCACCCTCCATCTGTATTTTAAATTCCACCATATTGTGATCGCTCCTTCCGAGAGGATCCCTAAATATGAGATCCTGAATCAATCCTGTCTCATTACACAGGACCAGATCTAGGACCGCTTGTTCCCTCGTAGGTTCCATTACATACTGTTCTCGGAAACTATCGCGGATACATTCTATAAACTCCTCCTCAAGGACTCCGAGCAAAGCTGGAAGACTTAGAAAACCGCTCAAGGTGGCCCAATTTGAGATTTGTGGGCTTGCCCGAAGGGAAAGAGGGCCCAAGGCCAACGCAAAACTTAGCTAAGAAGTTGGGGGAGGGTGAGAGCCCCACCCTGTACGAGCTAGACCGAGCTCATCGGTCATTAAGGCCGAAGCCCAAAGTGAACGAGCCGCCAAGGGCAGTAATTATCTGCTTCCATAAGTTTTGCATGAAGGAGAAAGTATTAAGCTGGGCGAAGCAGGAGCGTGAGGTGCTGTGGGACGGTACTGCGGTTCGGATCTACCAGGACTTGACGGTGGAGTTGGCAAAAAGACAAGTGGCGTTTGGGCGAGTGAAGGCGGCTTTGTACAAGAAGGGGGTGCGATTTGGTGTGATGTACCCGGCGAAGTTGAGAGTAACATATAACGCCAAAGATTTTTATTTTGAGACAGCAGAGGCAGCTGAGGCGTTCGTGAGGGCAGAAGGTTTGGGACAGACGTGAGGAGCGGAGCTGGAAGAGAGACTGTGGGGACAGTGTTTGAGCGGCTGGAAAATGTACAAATGTTACAACTTTCTTTTTACTGATTTGTATTGAAATTTACTTCTCTTTGCATTGTTACAGAGTTCAAGTTAATGGTGTTCTGTGTTGCGACGGTTAAATGTTGTGTTAGTGAATTGTAGGGGTTGGATTGTTGGGTTTGTTTTGGTGTTTCTTTCTCTGGGACTGGGTGGAAGGGGGCGAGAGGTCTTGGCGGGGGTAGCCACCCGCGCTAGCTAACTAAAGTCAGTTAGTGAACGCGGGTGAGGTGAGAGGAGGACTGCGGACTTTGGAGCCTGGATAGCAGGCTTCAATGGGCCTACGAGGCGAGCAAGAGGGGGTGGAGGGATGGATGTTGGGGGATGTTTTTGTAGGGGGGGTTCTTGGGAGGGGGGGGAAGGGGTTCGATGTTAACAAAGGACAGGGGCGGGTCAGGCTTATGGGGCAGGGCCCGGTGGTATGGTGATGGTGGATAAGAAAGGTGGGGGGGGGGGTGAGAGACCCCCAGTAAGGATAATCACGTGGAACGTGAGAGGGCTAGGAGGTCCGGTCAAGAGGTCAAGGGTGCTTGCACATCTTAAAAGTTTGAAAGCCGATGTAGCAATGCTGCAGGAGACTCACTTGAGGGTGAAGGACCAGGTGAGACTTAAAAAGGGCTGGGTTAGCCAAGTGTTTCACTCCGGATTTGATGGAAGGGCTCGAGGGGTAGCAGTGCTGGTCAGCAAAAGCGTACGCTTCCAGCCGAGTGCGTCGATAAGAGGAATATTGGAGCTACTGCGGGTGTTTGGATCTTTCTCGGGGTACAAGTTGAACCTGGACAAGAGTGAGTACTTTGTGGTGTCTTGGCCGGGGGTGGGGGCAGGGGTGGGGGGGCTGCCATTCCGTAGAGCAGGGACTCATTTTAGGTATCTGGGGGTGCAGGTTGCCCGGGAGTGGGGGAGGCTTCGCAGGTACAACATCACTAGTTTGGTGGGGAGAGTGAAAGCCGATCTGGCAAGGTGGGATGGTCTCCCTCTGTCACTGGCGGGTCGGGTACAGGCGGTTAAAATGAATGTGTTGCCGCGATTCCTGTTTATTTTTCAATGCCTACCGATTTTCCTGCCAAAGTCTTTTTTCAGGGAGATTGAGGGAAGGATTACCTAATTCATATGGGGAGGGAAGGTGGCCAGAGTGAGAAAGGTGCTGCTACAGAGAGGAAGGCAGGCAGGGGGTTTGGGTCTCCCGAACCTGTTGTACTGCTCCTGGGCAGCGACTGTGGAGAAAGTGCGGAGCTGGGTCAGAGGAGTTGATTCTCAGTGGGTCAGAATGGAGGAGAGTTTGTGCAGGGGGTCGGGGCTGAAAGCAATTGCAACAGCGCCGCTCCCGATAGCTCCGGGGAAATATTCAGGGAGTCCGGTAATAATAGCTTCATTGCAAATCTGGATGCAGTTTCGCCAACACTTCCGGTTGGGTTTAGGGTCAAGGGAAATGCCGATTCGGGGGAACCACAGATTTGAGCCAGGGAGGTGGGATGGAAGTTTTCGGAAATGGGAAGAGAAGGGGATTAAGACGCTAAAAGATTTGTTTCTTCGGGGTCGGTTTCCAGGATTGAGGGAGCTGGAAGCGAAGTATGGGCTAGAGCAGGGAGAAGTGTTTAGGTACATGCAGGTTTGGGATTTTGCCAGGAAGGAGATACAGAGCTTCCAGAGGAACTGGCCTCCACATTGCTGGAGGAGGTGTTGACGACAAGGGGACTGGAGAAGGGGGCAGTGTCAGCGATGTACGGAGCTATTCTGGAAGCGGATAAGGCACTACTGGAAGGGATCAAAGCAAAGTGGGAGGAAGAGCTGGGCGAGGTTATAGAGGAGGGGGTCTGGTGTGAGGTGCTCCGGAGAGTGAATGCCTCCACCTCATGTGCGAGGTTGGGCTGATACAGCTGAAGGTGGTATATAGAGCGCACCTCACGAGGGCGAGGATGAGCTGATTTTTTTAAGGAGTAGAGGATGTGTGTGAGCGTTGCGGGGGGGGGGGCGCGAATCACGTTCATATGTTTTGGTCCTGCCCAAAGCTAGGGGAGTACTGGAAGGAGGTGTTTAGGGTAATTTCCAAGGTGGTGCGTGTGAAACTGGACCCGGGTCCCCAGGAGGCCATATTCGGGGTGTCGGACCAGCCAGGGTTGGAAACGGGAGCGGAGGCAGATATCATAGCCTTCGCCTCGTTGATCGCCCGAAGGCGGATCTTGCTGGGATGGAGAGCAGCCTCTCCACCCAGTGCCCTGGCGTGGCGGGGGGACTTGTTGGAATACTTCACCCTTGAGAAGGTTAAGTTCGAATTGAGAGGTTCTACAAGTCATGGGCACTATTTATTATGCACTTTCAAGAACTGGATAACATCGAACATTAGTTGGGTGGGGGGGTGGGGTGGGAGGGAGGGAGGGTGGGCTGTGTAGATTAAGGGTGACTACGGGTAATCCCTGATTCCTTTTTGTAATTTGTTTATGTAAACATGCGGGCTGATGTTTGGGGGTTGGTGGGCGGATGGGATCGTTGTTATTATGGGGATTGACATATCTTGCTGATTATTGTTTCTTGTTGATGGGTGTAAATGTGGGAGAAAATGTGAAAAAGGAGGAGAATAAAGATATTTTTTTTTAAAATTTAAATTGGTGACAAGATGGGGATTCGTTTAAATTTAACAGTTCTTGCATCTTTCCTTTCTTTGCTGGGAAATTCATCTGTGCCATGGGATTGATAGATAGATTTTAAGATTGACCATCTACTCTTTCACTACGGGAGTAGACGGTGCAGATATAGCAGTGACCCACAAGAATGCAATAAATGTACATTGTCTTGGAGCAGAAGGCCAATGAGGTTGTCGGGCAGCCCACAGAAGACATGTTACCTTTTTATTAGACAACTGCGCTTAAAATACTTTGGACAAAAATAAGTGTGATGACCAAATGGTGTAGTTTCCAACAAGATGTCGGCGTGCCCACCACAGTTCAATACCTTTGAAAACGTGCCCAAATTATAAAGATAGCTATCAGTTCATAACACTATGTCTAGCTCCAAGATAAAAAATATAATCCATGCTTAGAGTGGAATAATTTCCCAAAGGCATACTGATTATCAAAGAATAAGAAACCTTAACATATGGACGAATCTAGTCCTCAGAAATGAAACATGTTGTCAAAACTTTTGTTTTGCACTCATCGGGGCAGATTCTCAAGAAAACCATATCTAAAGGGAACAATTACTCTTGCATGAGAATAGGGTGCTGATTGATAGAGATGTTGCACCTCTATTAGGGAACAGTTAACTGCCAAGCTTTTGTTTAAATTCAAGCCAGACAGGTCGACACTGGTCAAGGCTTTACCCTGGGAAATGAACCAGGGAATGGCTGTACCCCACTCTTTTGTCTGGTTGAAAAAGAAAGGCACAATGCATGGATGTGCTCTTTCTGTTGGCAAAGGAAAGGGCCCTATGTGTGACTATATGTATCTTCTGTATGTGTAGGTGAGCCACTTTGCAAGCCTAAGTAATGATCTTAATTTGGTTGTCAGTGTTATTCTCAGCACAATCAGGATTGTATATCAAGTGTTGTCCAATCCCAGAATCACAACTAATGTTGGACATTGTGGGCAGGATTTTCATGTCAATCCCACTAGCAGGATCTTCCAGTCCTGCTGACGCAACTCCCTGTCCCAGATTCCAGTGGTGGAGGGTGCGTGCAATGGGAAACCTCAGTGACAGTATCGGACTGCTGCCACAAAACACTCCAAGGGGTGTGAGCGGATGGACATGCAGTTTGATTTTATCCACCTGCCATTGAGACAAATAGCCCACATACCTGGCATCACACTGGTACTGAAATTCACATACCATGTTACTCATGATGGGCAGGACACATTTTCTACTCGGTGGCGGTAGCATCCAGTTAGTGGAGACTACCATTCATGTTGTTTCTGCATGGTAACAGTGTGAAATGGGTAACTTCACCTGTTTCTCATATTTGTGAAACATCTTACCCCTTATGTGAAGTGAATTGGGCACATTATAGGACTGAAAGTGGAACCTTCAGCCCATTCATGAGTTTGCGTGATATACAGGGAGCATTGACCTGATCTGAATAGCCATTATCCTGCACCATGCTTTTTACTCGCCCTATTTCAGCATCAGATTTGCACAATGAATAAATGTTCATTGGGGCCCTATTTCGTGAGATTGCCATAAAGCCAATTTTATAACTTGTGGTAATGTAGGAATCCCTGTAAAGATGGGCTTTTGGTAGGCAGTAATAAACGTTCCACTAGTAGATTTCTCTACTAGCACATCAAAGAAAGGCAGCTCATTGGATTGCTCAGTGTGTAAGGAAATTCTTACATGCAGCAATCGAATAAAATATAGCAAATGTATCATCTATGTATCAGATATATGAAAAGAGTAGGAGGTTAGGGGTAATCCCCTCGAAGATTAGTTTCATGAAAACCAGCAAACCTGTTATTGAGAGCTGGACCTGAAGGAGATTCCATGGCAACACCATCTACTTCGATATACAAGGTATCATTAAAATGAACACACAGATTTGTGTGTTCATAAGTTCAGTGAATACAGATTCAGGCATTGATGATGTATCTAGATCACCATAATAAGGTGATTCATTACAAATGTCTATGGCTTCCTTGAGTAGTGGATTAATGGATAATCTAGCAATGTCAGACAAGCACATGTTTATGGCATTGCTTTTGACATGCAAGTCTTTGTTTGGCCTTCACAAATATGGTGGAATCCTTCACCATGTGTACGGAAAATGTGCTTAGAGTGAGTTGTAGAACTCACTGAACCATATGGCCAGCTCATGTTGCGCAGAACCAGCCATGGATAAGTTAGGGCATAAAGAGGCATCATATCTGTATGTTTTGAGTAACCTATAGGTTGAGGACACAGTGAACTATGAGCCATGAGCCTTTGATAAACACCACCAGGAAGCTCGTTACTCTGACACCGGCCCAAAAAACATTTTTAATGGGCCATAACTTCCACCCAGTGGTATAGAGCCCTGCCCTGCTGGAACAACAGGAGTTTAAAGCTCACTGACCAGTTCTGGAAAACTTTGTTGAAACCTCAACTCTGAAGAAGTCATAAGGACACAAAATGTGAACTTTGTTTCTCTCTCCACAAGATGCTGCCAGACCTGCTGAGTCTTCCCAGCATTTTCTGTTTTTATTTCAGATTTCCAGCATCGATGGTATTTTGCTTTTTTCACGGACATGTTTGTTGGGTTGACTCTGAGGACTCTCAATGCTACCAGATATTCACATAGCATGTGAAAATTAGCCCGCTCATTGACCAATCCACAATATATGTGCGCTAGATCAGCTAGGTGTACTTACAAGGACTCGGTGTCTGCATTGGACATTGACTTGTTGTGGGGTAGCTGGAGGTCGAGGAGTTCAAACTCAGCAACAACCTCTTTCCATTTGATGTGGGACATAGGCACCCCAAAATTGAAGACATGCGTACAAACTCTCACTTTCAGAGTGTACCTGGTCAGAGAGATTTACTAAATGTTTGGCAGTATCATTGATTGCATTGCCAAACTGTTCTCTCTTAAGTGAATTTACAGTGCAGACGTGTTTCAATCGGGTATTGTTTATGGTACGGCAATCTATAAAGGCAATAAAGCAGGATGAAGGGATCAAATCAAAAAATTAAAGAATTTGCAGACTTCAGACCAAGTGCAGTGTAGAGCATAATGTAAATTAATAACCATTTTCAATCTCATTCTGCGTAAATGCTTGCTTAATCGTGGGACTGTGTCTCATTTTAGCATATGCTTGGAACTGAACACTGACAGATCAGTGCTCACTGTATCGTGTTCAAACTCACGAATGGGCCTAAGGTTGCTACTTTGGTACTGAAAAGTGCCCAGTTTATCTCTAGTTACCCTGGAAAGGGAAGGGGCGGAATTCTCCTCCATAGGGATTCTCCATTTTGCCGGCATCTCAGGGGTTTCCCGACGGCATGGGGCTTCCCCGCAATGGGAAACCCTATTGACCATATGGTGAAACGGAGAATCGGGCCTTCTGGTGTGGTGGAACAGAGAATCCCGCTCAAAGTGTCTCAGAAAATTGAATAATGAAGCTACCTGTTTCATGCTGCTACTGTACAGCAACATGAGTAGTATCCTCCTCTAACACGATGCTGTGATCAAGCCAAAAAGATGCTCTGCCTATCACACAAATGAGTAATGTTGCATATGGATCCCAGTGCCAGATTTGCATATTGCATATACGAATGACTAGTGGAAGGAATCAAATTGCATGTCCATTTGGCTGTTTGTAACAGGCAAGTACTGATTGCACTCAACCAGCCTATGCTTTCAAAGCTCAGAACACAATATCCAACATTAGATGTAATTCTGCTATGGGTAACTCTCTAGCGCTACACAATCATGATTGTCCTGAGAATTACGTTGACACCCAATTTAAGATTGTTAGTAGGGTTCACTGTGGCTCACTTACGTGTGGTAGAAACTACATATAATCCCTGAGCCTGTCCTTTGCAAACAGAAAGAGCGTGTCAATGCATCGCTTCTTTCTTTTTTTCAGTAAGAAGTCTTACAACACCAGGTTAAAGTCCAACAGGTTTGCTTCAAATCACTAGCTTTCGGAGCACAGCTCCTTCATCATTTTTTTCAGCTGGACAAATTCTTGGAGGACAGCCATTCCCTCGTACACGCCCCGTGGAAATGCCTTGATCAGTCACAGTTAACCTGCCTAGTTTGAATTTAAACAAAGTCCACTTGCCAACCAATCAGCCCCCTCGTCTTGTGCAGGAGAAGTTGTTCTTCCCTTTAGGTTTAGTGTTCTTGTGAATCTGTTCTGATGAGGGCAAAACAAAAATCCTTGATAGCAAGTCTTCTTTTTTAGTAATACACAAGTTCTGTATTACCCAGTGTCTATTTGTACTCCTGAAAGTGAGGTATTGCATATGTATGCCATCACAGACAGTAAAGCAACCCGATCATTTTCAGGCGTATACAGCCGTAATTGTGGGTTTTTCATCATTGCTCCTCATAAATGTTGATGCAGAAGTATCCAAATTAAATGACAAACACTACCATAGCATTTTATTGCAACTTTCTCAAACTCCTCTGACAGACATTCTTTAAGCTTGCAATGATTCTCGAATTCCGGTTTTGAAAACAATCCCAGCTCCAATGTGGTACAAACATGTCACCCCAGACAGGTTCACATTCACCATCACCAAAGGTAAACATATCAAGCTAAACCTTTCAAATTTGATGACCCCACTGGAGCACACATTAATGTGATTGATGACACAGATTGTAAATACTGGTATCCTTCCTTATTTATGAGATGTAGGGAGATAAAGAAATACTGCCATGCTTCTCATGTCAGCATTCCAATTCCACCATTTTCACAAAATATGAGGTGATTGCCATTTACAATTCAAGCCGAATGTCATCGGAGTTGGAATGACTTGATGCAGACAATATCATTGGGCGAATCAACTCATCACCATGGACATCGAACCTAATTGTTACATGATGTAAAAATAGTGAACCTGGACTATTTGTCAACCTTGAGGTAATCAACAGACAATCATTAAAGATAAATATCTACTTTCTATGATCCAAGAACCATTGACATCCTTCCATGACTCCACACTATGCACAAAGTTTGACGTAGAATGGAGCTTTCTTCAGCTAATACTGCAGAAAGTAAGAAAGTACTTAAAAAACAAGTGACCTTGTGAAATAGGGGAAGAACTGATCCCATACCACAGAGTATGCAATGAACTCGCATTGTTTGATAGAAATTGCCTGATGACACAGCTCGCAGGGTGGGTGAGCTGTGATGTGGATGTAGAGATGCTTCAGTGTGATTTGAACAAATTGAGTGAGTGGGCAAATGCATGGTAGATGCAGTATGACGTGTTAAATGTATGATTTATCCACTTCGGTAGCAGAAAACTGAATGCAGATTGTTATCTGAATGGGCGTAGATTGGGAGAGGGGAATGAGCCACAAGACTTGGGTGTCCTTGTACAATAGTCACTGAAAGTAGTAGCATGGATAGAGGATTGGTTAATTAATAGAAAGCAAAGAGTGGGGATTAATGGGTGTTTCTCTGGTTGGCAATCAGTACCTAGTGGTGTTCATCAGGGATCAGTGTTGGGCCCACAATTGTTCAGAATTTACATAGATGATTTGGAGCTGGGGACCAAGGGCAATGTGTCCAAGTTTGCAGATGACACTAAGATGAGTGGTAAAGCAAAAAGTGCAGAGGATACTGGAAATCTGCAGAGGGATTTGGCTAGGCTAAGTGAATGGGCTAGGGTCTGGCAGATGGAATACAATGTTGCCAAATGTGAGGTTATCCATTTTGGTAGGAATAACAGCAAAAGGGATTATTATTTAAATTATAAAATATTAAAACATGGTGCTGTGCAGAGAGACCTGGGTGTGCTAGTGCATGAGTCGCAAAAAGTTGGTTTACAGGTGCCACCGGTGATTAAGAAGGCAAATGGAATTTTGTCCTTCATTGCTAGAGGGATGGAGTTTAAGACTAGGGAGGGTTTGCTGCAATTGTATAAGGTGTTAGTGAGGCCACATCTGGAGTATTATGTTCAGTTTTGGTCTCCTTACTTGAGAAAGGGCGTACTGGCACTGGAGGGTGTGCAGAGGAGATTCACTAGGTTAATCCCAGAGCTGAAGGGGTTGGATTACGAGGAGAGGTTGAGTAGACTGGGACTGTACTCGTTGGAATTTAGAAGGATGAGGGGGGATCTTATAGAAACATATAAAATTATGAAGGGAATAGATAGGATAGATGCGGGCAGGTTGTTTCCTCTCTATGAAGATACTTTTCTTTTTACAATGAGTGACTTTGATGTTGATCATCTGTCTCATTGAGCTGAATATGCAGAACCATAACCTCCGGTTCATAGATCTCAGTGCTGCAACAACCTTCATATCTGAAAGACTTTTACTGTACTTGCCAAAAATGGACTCTCAGAATGCTAAAAAATTACTTGATCTCTATATGTTTGTTGTTTCGGTTGATTTAATTGAAGGTCTTTTATTTATAAGGGGGAAATAATGTTGTATTTAATTGTTCATTGTTTGATTTTCTGAGTCTGCTAACTGTTAGTGATGTTAGTCAAGCCTGGGTATGGTTAGAGAAATAGATACTAAACTGAAGTAAGAAGCTGTAAGGTTGTGACAGCAGACATTTTAAATCATTGTAAATAAAACTGCAGCTATGTACATAGAATCTGATTTGTTATCTCTGTATATCTCTGAGGAAACAAACAACACCGAGAGTTCTCAATCTTAACTTGACTGTTAAGAACAGGTTTTTCTCCAATAGGCAACAGAATGTAATGGGGAAGAAAGAGGTAACAGGTGGAGAAGCAAACCCACTCATTTGAACATCGAAGTTTTAGGGTTAAATAGGAAGAGAAATATTGTCATAAAGGCCAGCTGATTGGAGTTCCAATATGTTAAAGATGAGCAGATTTTGCTTGACTCCAGTGACTCCTGACATCATGCAGAGATCAGGAATTTCACGACAAGGAGAAGTGACGTCAAGTCATTGTTAGCATCTCCTTCTGTCCATTTATAGAGATGCATCAACTGTGAGATCTGATGGCAGGCTGACTTTCTATCTTGAAGTGACCAAAATAGGAAAGGAAGAAATGTATTTAATTTTCGAAATAAAAAGGAGGTAAAAAAATGTAATTTGTGAGCAACAAAATTAACCTGATTGCAATGCAAATGCAGTTTCCAGATAAAAAAATATGCCAGGCATATAAAACAGTAAGGTAGAGCAAATTTAATAGCTTGCTTTTTCATTCAGTTTTAAACTTGGGTATAAGAAAGAATTTGAGTTGACAAAGCACCTTCAGGATGCCCCAAACTGATTTACTGCCAATAAAGTGTTTCTGAAGTGTAATCACAGTTGTAATGATGAGAAAAGTGGTAGCCAATTTGTGCACTGCAAATTCCCACAAACAGGGATGAGATGAATTGCCACAAAATCTCTTTGATTGATGGTTAATGTTTACTCCCATCCCGTGCTTTATACAATGCCAATGGGATCGTTTGCATTCACCAGAAAGAATAGATTGAGTCTCAGCTTAGTACCTCATTTGAAAGATGGTACCAGAACCAGTACACACTCAGCATTGCACTGATGTGACAGCCTAGATTATATGCTCAGGACACTGAAGTGAGATTTGAACCCATATTCTTCTGCCTCAAAGCACAGGTTTTACCACTCGCCCAATGATGGCTCCTTGTTTGTTTACTGTTTCAACATACCTGAGATTTACAATAGACACACCATTCATTTGGCTTGGAAATTGGAACAGGGCCAGTCTTGTTGGGTTTCTGTGCTTCAAAATTAATGTGCCTGATTTTGCACTCATAGTTTAACCCTTCCCACAATCTCCTTTCCATGTCCTGACAACCATTTAAATAATGTAAATAAGCAGCAGTGGTGCTGTCATTTTGAAATTTGGCAAATTAGACTCCGTATACTTTAGGTGAGAAGCATCCATTTTCAAGTTAAGCTATCTGGCAGAAATTGGATACTTCAGAACCATCCTTTTTAAAGCAGCCCTTGTTTATAGTAATGCAAGATAATAGTGTCTTTTTTAGATCACTTCCATGACATTGGGCTTTTTTGAGTGGAACATGCTTTGGGCATGCATCACTCATGTTTTCCAAACGTGGATGCAGACTAGCAGGTGGACTCCATTATGAATATCAGTCCTAGCTCCACAGCTCTCTCAAGGGCTGCTGCTAATTTCTGTTTATCCCGTCCCCTTCTGTCACTGAACCCACTCTCCCCTCCCTCTAGAACATAACCTATGTACCTCTGTTGGCAAAGACTAGCTGTCCAAAATTTAATTGCTTGAAATAAGCAAGTTGTCTCTGGGGGCATGATGGGTATTGCCAACTAGCTTAAATTATTAAAATGTGGTCCAAAGTTCAATTTTGGGCCAGTCTCAGCCCTCCTGTCCACAACACTGTGCACATTGCTGCTTAGGTTCCCAAAATAGGACAGAACCAGTTTCTCTCCTGTTTATTTCAGTCGATAATTTAATAGAATTCAGTAATCCTATTGGTTGAACACAGGCTCTAACTCATACAGAGTCACAGGATGTTTCTGTAAGAGTCGTGTGCTTGAGGAACTCAAATGTAACTATTTGCTAATGGGTGCAGTGTTTGAATGTACCTGCATGGTTTTAAAACAGGAAACTTATGCTCACCTTTTTTTTGGTGCTTTAATTCGTTTTCATTTACCCAGTGCAAAATGACTACATTTAGTCCGTATAGCAATATTATCAGCTGCTTTAGTCGGGCTTCTTACAGCAAGACCAAAGTGTCACAGATAATTACTGCTAGATTTTGTCTGCATCAGTCATTCACTGCTGAACACTCCGTGTTTTGCAAGCTCAATTCACAAAAAATATTACTTTTGCCAAAAAAAGGGATTTAACTTTATTCCTCACTTTAACAGCTTGGTAAGTTTCTGCCTCAGAGCACAATTCTGTTCTCTGGGTTGAGTTGCCTCAGATGGAGCTGTTGCCATGGTGATGGAGTGGTATCAGACCTTCATCAAGCTTGCTGCCAAAGGGGTGGCTGTGGTGGTGGGGGGGGGGGGGGTAGGGGTTTGCGGATGGCGGAGGGGGGAGGCGAAGTAAAGAAGCGTGAGGAGGGAAAGCAGTCAATTCACGCTCAGAGCATCGCTTCACATATATCTTACAAGTGATGCCTCTGCTGTCAGATTAGTGGCAACTCAGCTGGGGCTTGGAATTGCAAAGCTTGCGATTAGTGAAGAACGCTTTCGTGTTGCACAGTGTTTGGGAGAGCTTTTTCTTTTAGTCCGGCCTGCTCATCCTCTTCTGACAATGGTATCTCGGGGTCCTTTTTATCAGCGCCCACTACCCGTAATCCTTCTGAGATTTCTCTGCCTTCTTCCAACAGGACTGCCGGTTAGAAGTGTGGACTTCTCCAGGGGGACGGACAACATCACCATCAGGCAGGGAGACACGGCAATCCTCAGGTAGGAAACGCAAGTTAATTATGTGGAACAAAGTATAAACAGAGGCTCATTAATATCCTGTTGCTTTTTTGAATGCTCCGAGGGAATTTATTTCTTTGGTTGTTTTTAAAATATTAATGACAAGCTTAAGATCTGAGAGGGTTTCAATCGTCTTCACTCTTAAGCAGGTCATATTTTTTCTGTTCGGCAGCTTGCTTGCAGCCTTATTTTAAAATGTTGGCATTGGTAGTTTGAACACTATCCTTTAATATGTAAAGGTGTAGGAAGAGGATCCATGTGCTGTGAGTTTCAGGCACATACAGGTATTCAAAGGGTTACATAATAACTGCTTATTGAGAGCCTGGAACACATAACGCAAAGCTGCGATTGCTTTAAACGCAACATTGAGAGATTGTTTTCGTTCACATGTTCTTTTCATGAATTTTGTGTAAATCCTCTTCCACGTAAACACTGTGATGATCAAAAATGCGAATAATGGGATCAAAGTAGATCTTGCTTATCCAAGTGGTTTGTAAATAAAGGCTAATTCCTGGACTTTTGCACCTTTTGACAGCAGCGGGCTTTGATGCATTTTACTGCTGAAATAACGGCTTCAAAAATACAGCCATTCTTGCAGCACATCTCATTTAAAATGATAACTTATACACTGAGACTAGTACAATGTCAACACATAGTGCATGTGTGAAACAGTCTTTGTGCTTCTGGCAAAGACAGAGCGGAATGGAAACAAATCAGGAGGATATTTGTTTGAATTAAGTAAAGATGAATCATTTTAACTTGATTTCCCTCTCCTCGTGGCAATCTGGTTCAAAAATGTTCATGTGTAGTAAGGCTTGTGTGCATGCATAGGTCTTGTATGGTCATGAGCATTGAATGTCCATTTATTGTTTAATTATCCTCAGCACAATCTACTATTAAAGATTGAACAAAATCCATTGTTAAGGTTAAAACAAATCCAAATCAGGGTACTGTGGGGGAGGATTGAATATACTATCATGGTACTGTCTTGCCACCGAGCAGGTGTTGAGGGGGAGGAGAGAGTCTATGCAAAGTTTTTATTAGGATATTAACCCTTTCACTCCTTTTTCTTCCCCCTTCTGTTGTACATGTTTTCCTTTTTGACTGGGATTATTTTTATTTTCCTTTTCTCATTTGCTGATTTATTTTTCTCAGTTGTTCAAATCTGTATTTGTTGCACTAAGGATTTCTGTAGATTAGAATAGACTGAAGGATTTTCCAATCTGAACCTAGAGAGTTAACAGGTGCAGCAATATCCTGCAAGCCCGTCCATCCTACCCTTTGTGGTAAATGGATGTGCTGCTTGAAGCTGCAAACAAAGTACAGAGATTCTGCTCCATTTTTTCCTTCAGATTCATATGAGGTTGTAGGTTTCATGACTGTTGGTCATCCAAGGACCCCTTCTTTATGTATATGCCTACATTGAGTGCCAGCTATTCACCTGTGTGGGGCTTTACAAGTACACCTGTCCATAGATACACATGCAGGAGGAGTCAATAGTTACTCACCAAATATGGCAGTGCTGTGATTTTATTTCTTCTCCTCTAACTCAAGGACAGTGAGTTCAATTGGAATGCCACCACCTCTTTCAAGTCAAAGTTATAACTCCAAGCAAACATTGGTTTCAACCTGATACCTTCTTAGTCTATGTGATTAGTTATGTACTGGACATGAGTTTAGAGTTATATTTCGATTCATTCAGCACCCCTGTAACATTTCAAAAACCATATTGATAAAACTGTTCTTTGCTAAAATGGTGTGGTAGAGTGGGGGGAGGTGGTCAAGAGGAGTAGGGATTTGTTTGTTGGCTTGCAAAACAGTTAACGTGTTAGTGGAGGATGGGTGGGGCAGCGTGAAATTGCAGGGATCCCTGGAATTTCCTCCACCGCCCCAGGGTCTCGAATTGGAAGCCTGTCCTTGCATCAATTGAGGTCATTAAGTGTCCATTTATGGGTTGTTTCCTGCTCAGCTGCAGGTTTTAGGATAGCAGGAAGATTGAAGGTCCATGGGGGAAACACAAGAGTAAAGAAAGTTAGATCTCGGACAGGAGGCCAGGTTGGGGGTTGGTGTGGGTACGGGGGATGGGGGGCGGAGGTGCAGTTGCATACTCTCCATCAGAAGCCCACTCCCTTTGAGGTTTGGTTACCTCTGGACCTCCCTCCTCTCCTATCTCCGAAGATCCCTGTAACCCCCCCCCCGCCCCCCCTCCAGTGATGCCCCCCCCTTCCCAGGCCTTTAGTATGAGGACCCCTGACCCTTGCCTGGGTTTCTGGTTCCCAGGAGTCTCAGACAGATCCTTGCACTTCCACTTCCCACCACTTCAGCGCTGTTGCTGCAGGAGCTGGCGACTTGCCGGTCATTCTGATTGATTGGCTGTCAACCACATCCACCGCCAACTCTTCAGATGATGGAGAACATGTCCCCGCCATCCTAAAAATTCAGGCCATGAGGTTTATTTTTTCTGGTAATCTTTACATCTTTTATGTGAATTATTGTTCATGTCAAAATGAAAGTGTAAACTGATAAACATTTTATTTTTTTATAAATGTTTTTTATTTGGTTTTTGAATAAAGTATATCTCCGTTATGTAAACAAAATAGAATACATGTGTATATATACATAGAAGAGAAGGGAACATGCACAAAAAACAAAACAAGCAACAACAAACAAAAAAAAAGTTAAAATAACTGGTAGGGTATTATGTGCTGGCTCAACAACAGCAGCTCTGTACAATTGGCAGTATTGTTTTTAGCACATAAATAGGCATCTGTTTGGGGGGGGGGAAACCGGGGGGGGGGGGTGGGTACATATACCTTTGGGCGCCGGGGAAATAATTACAGAACAATTACAGAGGACAATACGCAAATGGATCTGGTGTTGGTGTCGCTTGCTTCTCCTGGACAGTTTTCGCTGCCGTTGTCGTCTCGCGATCACCTCCGCTTCAGCCCTTCGTCCCGTCCTTCGCCCGATTTTCCTTGTTCTCTGCTCCTGTGGATGCCAAGTTTGTTATTGTTTCCTGTGCCCTCCTTCTGGCTGCCCTTACCTTGCCTCCCCCCCCCCCCACCTCACTGGTTCCCCTCTATTGTTCCCTGTCTCCTCCCTCTTCCACCCCCTCCCTCTCGCCCCTTCTCGTGTGGTTCGCCTTTCTTTTCTCTTAGGTTTAGCTGCTCCCCCCCCCCCCTGCCTCGGTTACTTTCCCCTGATTCTTGGCTACCTGGCTATTGTTCTGCTTGTTCTTTGGCCACAAACAGGTCTCGGAACAATTGGGTGAATGGCTCCCACATTCTGTGGAAGCCGTCGTCTGACCCTTGGATGGCAAATTTGATTTTCTCTATTTGGAGAGATTCTGAGAGGTCGGACAGCCAGTCTGCAGCTTTGGGTGGTGCTGCTGACCGCCAGCCGAACAGGATTCTACTGCGGGCGATCAGGGAGGCAAAGGCAAGGGCGTCCACCCTCCTCCCCAGGAATAGATCTGACTGGTCTGTTACCCTGAAGACCGCCACTTTCGGGCATGGCTCCACCCTCATCCCCACCACTTTGGACATTGCCTCGAAGAAGGCTGTCCAGTACCCCGCAAGTCTGGGGCAAGACCAGAACATGTGGGCGTGGTTGGCCGGGCATCCTTGGCACCGTTCACATCTATCCTCCACCTCCGGGAAGAACCTACTCATACGAGTTCTTGTTAAGTGGGCTCTATATACCACTTTTAGTTGCGTCAGACTGAGCCTTGCGCACACGGAGGTGGAGTTGACCCTATGCAGTGCTTCGCTCCAGAGTCCCCACTCTATTTCAATCCCCAGGTCCTCCTCCCATTTCTTTCTTGTTGCTTCCAGTATGATGTCGGCCCTTTCTACCAGTCGGTCATACATGTCGCTACAGTTCCCTTTATCTAGGATGCTTGCGTCCAGTAACTCTTCCAGTAATGTCTGTCGTGGCGGTTGTGGATACGTCCTTGTCTCCTTTCATAGGAATTAAACTGATAAACATTTGGTACGGAGTCACAGCACCATTGGATCCAAAATTCAATCCTTGGCTGTGGGATGTCAGCAGATTTCACCCAGTGCTATAGTGGCCTCACCATTCGTGGATTTATGGGAGTCCCAGGCAGGATATCGTCTGGAAGTTTTGGTCCTGTTCATCATCATTGACTCCTATTGCAAAGAATGAATGTAAAATTAGGTCAGGATAGGGCTTGACTATATTACCTCCACTTCACCTATGAAGAATGCACACTACCTTTGGGAATAACTGGAAAGCCTCCTTATCTGCCCAAATGTACTCCAACTTGTACCACAGCCTTCAAGGGTAATTAAGGAATTGCTATGTATTAATACTATGTTGTGTAATCATGCATCCATTCAAGAGAGTTAGCAGATGATGGAGGTACACCTGCCATTCATTTGATAAGCTCAGATCTAGGTGATCATTGGTTGAAATAATACATATCCATGCCGCAAAGAATCGTGGCTTCTGTTCAATTTTCTTCAGAATCTATTTTAAAATATTGTTGGAAAAGTTGTACTGGCACATGCACCATAGGATGGGAGGATATGAATTGTTGTATACCCCAATATTGAATCTTAATCGCACTGACAGAGGCAACATCTTAGGTGTGCTGTGTGATGTCCCCCTCCAGTTTGTCTGTCAATGGTGCTGAGGTGGCAGCAGCTGATAGCAGTGGGTTTCTTGCTGCCTGCTAGTTTAGCGAGGGAACAGCTTGCTGCCTATAAACAAGCTCAGTGTGACAATTGACCTGAAAAACCAATGATCTCCCCCAGATACACACCTTGCTACATAAATTGGACAGGAGATATAGATAAGCACAAAGAAGATGGGGTAGGCCTCATCTGACTAAATTTAAGAAACAAAAAAGAAATAGGTAAAATAGTTTGGAGTTTAATCTGACTGTGGCTATATGAAGACTGTTACAGCTTGATGCATTCAACAGAGAAACACTGTTGGTTTACTTGTGCATAACAGGCAGTGGCAACTCAGTGACTCAGCAAAATGTAGTTAGGTCATAAGCTTCCAGATGAAAAATCAAAGCAGATTGGGCACAGTTTAATGTGAGTTGTACTGATTTATTTTCCATAAATTAGCAAACCTCGTTCATGTCAGTTCATCCCTTGATTAACTATAATGTTGGTGTTTGGGGGAAGGCAAGAGAGGACAGTCAATGAAAAGCTTAGAAGTAACTAAGTGCAGTTTTTCTGTTTGAATGAACATGAATATTATACACCAACCAAGAATTTAGTGGCCATATTTAGTCTCAATAAAAACAGTCCTCATTCAGATTGATCAAGGAACCAGATAATAAGGAATTTGATTGCAAACAATTGTTGCAAAACTGTACTCCAGACCCAGGGATAATTGGAGGAGGGGGGGGGGGGTCTATGTTAATAATTGTCATGCTAATTGTTCCTTCCTTCAACTTGGAACATTTTAGTTTTTGCAATTGTTTCCTCTAATGCGTGTCCCTGCGCGTCTTCCACATAAATACCGCATCCTGTTATTCTTTTTCCATTGTCAATGGTGGAGGAACCATCTACATAAATTTTTTAAGAGTTATCCATGGTCAGGGGATTCTGTGTTCTGGTGCCTGCTCGTGTGGGTAGTGATTTTGGAATAAAGGGTCCTGTGTGGTGTTTGGCTGCAATGATCCGGCACTCATGCGGTTCATACTACATCATACTACAGGTTGTCTGCTAAAAATGTGTGGGTCTTTGTCCGTTTAATTGTGATGTCCCTTCCTTGTAATAGCAGTGTCCAGTGAGCTGCTCTGATCTGGCTAACTGAACCGTCCTTTAACCTACCATCTAACAGTAGCTGCGTTGGGGTGTGCTCGGTTAAAATCGTTACGGGGTTGAGGCCTGTGATATATGCAAAATATTGAACTGCCCAAAAGACTGCGAGCAAGTGTCATTCGCAGGCTGAAAATCCTTGCTCCACGGGATCCAAAACTCGTGAGGCATAGGCTACGTGTCCTAAACGGTCATGTCTTTCCTGTAGTACTACTACAGAGAGGGTTCGGTCGGTGGTCGCTACTTCTATGGCGTAGGGAGAGTGTGGGTCTGGTACCTGCAAAGCGGGGGCTGTGCCTAGGGCGCGTTTTAATTCATCGATGGCGTCCGTGTGCTGAGGAAGCCATTCCCATGGGGCATTCTTTTTAAGGAGTTCTGAAAGTGGGGCTGCTTTTGTGGCAAAACCATCAATATGGTTCCTACAATATCCAACTAATCCTAAGAATGACCGGAGTGCAGTGACATTGTGGGTCAGGGGCAACTTAACTATCGATTCAATCCGTTTCTGTTCGATCTCTCTTTTCCCGTATGTGATAATGGTATCTAAGTAAAGGACCTTTTCTTTCAGGATCTGGGCTTTTTTCGGGTTGACTTTGCATCCAATTGATTGTAAGAGACCTAGCAATTCAGAAAGAAGCTGAACATGCTCTACCTTTGTGTCCGTCCGTAGGAGTAAGTCGTCCACATATTGAATAAGGCATTCGGGTCGGGAGAATTTGGAAAGTCCGTTGGCCAATTGTCGGTGAAAGATGGAGGGGGAGTTGTGGAAACCTTGCGGGAGGCATGTCCACGCAGTCCTTGAAATGTGAACACAAACTTGTATTGACAGGCCTTATCTAAGGGAATGGACCAAAAGCCATTGCTAATATCCAGCACAGTAAAGTACTTAGCATGTACTCCCTGCTTCAGCATGGTTTCGGGACTCGTGGCAACGGTGGGGACTGCTAATGGGGTGACCTTGTTGAGCTCTCGGTAGTCAATGGGCAATTTCCATGAACCATCGGGTTTCTTTACGGGCCAAATTGGGGCATTGTTTGTTGAGGCTACGAGCCCAATTATTCCTTGATCTAGTAAGCTATTGATAACTTTTGCAATCTCATCCTTGCCTTGCTGTGGGAAACCGTATTGCTTCTGGGGCTTGGGATCTGGACCTGTAATTGTGACTGTTCGCAGAATATTTCCACAATCGTGCTTCTGCTGGGCGAAGGATGCTTTATGTTTTCTTAGGACCTCTCTAATCATCTTATCTGTACTAATGGCTTGCGGATCAAACCAATAGTCGCCTACTGAGCAGATTCTATGTTCGTTGTCTCCTACTGTGAGAGTAGCGGGTGCTCTTGCTGTTCTGGCCGTTTTCCATACACACTTATTCACGGGGTCAAAGGAAAGGTTGTGTGAGCTCATGAAGTCGATTCCTAAAATGTGCTCTGCTGTTTGGGGCAAGTCCACTAAAACAACGGGGTGCTTGGTGCTTATGTTTCCGATTTGAATATCTATGGGGTCCGTAATGTATCCCTGCTGTACATGTCCTGTAAATCCACTAAGAGTGATGGTGTCTGTGGTGGGCTATTTGTTGCGCTGAAACATTGTGGAGGAGTTTAAAGCTGTGTGGGACCCTCCTGTGTCCCACAAGGTGTCCCCGGACTGTGCCTGTGACTACTGGTCTGCCTGATTTGTCCCCGAGTTTATCGCAGACCCAAGTTGGGGAGTCCGAACACCGTCAATCTGTGCTTTTAATCACTGCAATATCTGATCGGGCGCTAATGCTAGGTATGGGACAAATATTGTTCCTAGGTGGGGCGTTCGATTGCTGGTTCCGTTGCTGGTTCTGGGGGGCGTTGCATTCGCGGGCGTAATGTCCCTTTTGTCCACAATTATAACAACCTCGTGGTGCCTGTGCTCTGGGGTGCTGACCTTCATTTCTGCCCTCATTTACCCATGCGAGGTGCTGATGTGTCCTGACTGGGTTCATATTCGCTTCTGCCTTCTCCTGATCTGCCTTTCTCTGTCGGGATTGTGCCCAAGCTCTGGAGAGTCTCATTAAAACCCAAACTTCAGGTGGCGCCTGCGGGGTCGTAATTTACACAGGCTTTTTGACCTGTTTCTGTGGCGTGGGAGGCTAAAGTACGAACCCATTTAGTTGTGTTGTCGTTATCTAGGTTTGTGCAGTTCAATTCCCCAAATACCGCCATAAAATGGATCCAAAGGCGACCTGCGTACGCAGCCGGATGCTCTCCCTTCTTTTGTCTACATCGGTTCAAACCTTCTACGGGATCGCCCCTGTTGTATCCAATCGCTTCTAAAATAGCTGCCTTCGTCTCCTGGAGGCTTCTTCCTCCTACATTCTGGGGTACTGGTAAAGCTGAGCTAATGGACGGGTCAAGGCTCATGACTATCAGCTTAGCTTCCTCCCTTTCGTCTAGACCGTACATAACCTCTTGCCGTCGTTCTCTCTCAGAGATATTGGGCGAAATTCTCCCCCAACGGCGCGATGTCCGCCGACTGGCACCCAAAACGGCGCCAATCAGACGGGCATCGCGCAGCCCCAAAGATGCGGAATGCTCCGCATCTTTGGGGGCCGAGCCCCAACATTGAGGGGCTAGGCCGGCGCCGGAGGGATTTCCGCCCCGCCAGCTGGCGGAAACGGCGTTTGTTGCCCCACCAGCTGGCGCAGAAATGACATCCCCGGGCGGCGCATGCGCGGGAGTGTCAGCGGCCGCTGACAGTTTCCCGCGCATGCGCAGTGGGGAGAGTCTCTTCCGCCTCCGCCATGGTGGAGGCCGTTGCGGAGGCGGAAGGGAAAGAGTGCCCCCACGGCACAGGCCCGCCCGCGGATCGGTCGGCCCCGATCGCGGGCCAGGCCACCGTGGGGGCACCCCCTTGGGGTCAGATCGCCCTGCGCCCCCCCCAGGACCCCGGAGCCCGCCCACGCCGCCTTGTCCCGCCGGTAAATACCTACTTTAATTTACGCCGGCGGGACAGGCAATTTCTCGGCAGGACTTCGGCCCACCCGGGCCGGAGAATCGAGTGGGGGGGCCCGCCATCCGGCGCGGCCCGATTCCCGCCCCCGCCGAATATCCGGTACCGGAGACTTCGGCAACCGGCGGGGGCGGGATTCATGGCGGCCAACGGCCATTCTCCGACCGGCTGGGGGGTCGGAGAATGACGCCCATTATGCGGGTCTGCTGTGGGTTCAAATGGTTCCATTTTGGCACAGGCATTTCTCAATTGGGTGATGGTTAGTGTGGTGGTGTAAATGAAATCAGGCTCCTTGCGATCCTGTGACGTGCGCTGTCTGGTGACTGGATTCATGGTGGGGTGTGCTGCCTGTGCAGTCGGTGTTGCGGGTGCTTTCCTTTTCGGGGCCTGGGGGGCTCTATTCTGATTTTCTGTATCCTCCACATATCTATGGGTGATTTCATTTAGTTCTTGCCAACTGGGGCCATTCTCCTGATCTAAATTCGGTCCAAAGGTATCTCTGAAGCCGTTTTGCACTGAAAGCAGTGACTGTAACTTTGCTATTTGTAGAGCAGCACGGTGGCGCAGTGGTAGCACTGCAGTCTCACAGCGCCAAGGTCCCAGGTTCGATCCCGACTTTGGGTCACTGTCTGTGTGGAGTTTGCACATTCCCCCTGTGTTTGCGTGGGTTTCGCCCCCACAACCCAAAGATGTGCAAGGTAGGTGGATTGAACACGCTAAATTGCCCCATAATTGGAAAAAATTAATTGGGTACTCTAAATTTATTTTTTTTAAACGTTGCTATTTGTTGCCTACATTTAGCGTGGTCTACTGTACTCTGTCTTTGTTCTGTTGTGGAACTATGGAGCGCTCGTAAAGCTGCCTTCAAATCTGACCATTGTTTCTTTAGCTGTTCTACCTGCTGTTCCGTCTCTTCTCGTACCAAAATTGCGCGCTGTGTATCTTGGTAGGCCTTATCGTACTGGGTCTGAACACTGCTAAGGTGAACTATACAAGATTGGTGTGCCGGTTTGACATCAGCCAAACGTTTCGATGGGGGTTTTGATAGCGTCTAGTCACCTGAGTTGCCAATATACATAAGCTTTGAGCGTCGTAGTCCTGGGTTGACCATATTCCCCATGGCCCTTTGCAGCTGGCCATATTTCCCGGGATCCTTTGTAAGTGGCCATCCCAGATGGCTACATCGTGAACCAGATTGCAGTAACTGCAGTGGGCCGGGTATATCGTGCTGCAGTTGGCGCATGGTGCAAACCCCGTTTAGGGGCTCTCCTGCTATTCTCCTGGCATAGAGGGATGTGTGCCGGCTGCAATGTGGCCAGAAAATTGCCTTCCTTGTCTGTTGAAAATGCTGACTCTTTCTGAAATAGATGTCTGACACCCTTTGCCACAGAATCCATGGATTTCATGCAGAAGGGACCATTTGGCCCATCAAGTTAGTATCAACCACCTGAAAGAGCACCATACCTAGGCCCATTCGCCTATCCTATTCCTATAACTCCACCCAACCTGCACATGCATTGTCACTAAGGGGCAATTTAGCATAGCCAGTCCACCTAACCTGCATATCTTTGGGCTGTGGGAGGATATTGAAGCACCCGGAGGAAACTCACGCAGACACTGGAAAAAAATGCAAACTCCACACACACTTTCACCCGGCCTCGAACAAATCCTTGTCCCTGGAACTGTGAGGCAACATTGCTGGCTACTGTGTCAC
The DNA here is from genome assembly GCF_047496885.1 of Scyliorhinus torazame. Classification (NCBI taxonomy): domain Eukaryota; kingdom Metazoa; phylum Chordata; class Chondrichthyes; order Carcharhiniformes; family Scyliorhinidae; genus Scyliorhinus; species Scyliorhinus torazame. The sequence continues at coordinate 90,274,780 of NC_092714.1, read as the reverse complement.
CCTTTTGTACTTTATCCTAATCACCATTATTTCGAAACCTGATTTAGTCAGAGTTGAGAGTTTTTTTCCCGCCAGGGACTAGGGCACAATTGAACCCAATACTATCCTCCATTGAATTGTGGGAAGAGCATGTGAATCGATCAATATCAGAATCTGACTGGTTTACCCACCTTAGTCCAGGGTTATTGAGGCCAACTATGGGTGTTGCAACTGCAATTACAGTAAAAGTAAATTAATGCAACAAAAATTGTATGTCTAACATACATATCGTCTTTACTAAATGAATGATTGATTTTGAGGGCATGGAGGGGGGCATATATGACTGAACTGTGCATAATCCTAACTGTTATGAAGTGAAATACATATATTATTTGCTGCATCTAAGGAATTTTTGTTACCCTCTTTACCTTTTCTTGAAAATTTTGCAAGTATAAGCTGACAATTTGGTTGTGGTAGGATGTTTTGTGTATGGTCTGCAACTTCAAATATCATTTCCTATTCATCATGTCACTACAGTGAAATGCTATGGTGTTGTATACTGCGATGGTGTGTGCAAGATGTCTGTGACTAGGAGGCCTCCAACCAGCAAAGCAACTATGACAGACTGAAAGACATATAAAGTATGCAGATGCATTTCTATACACCATTGATGGAATACAGACAGTTGAGTAAATCAATGCCTGTAACTAATAATTGTGTGATTTTCCTTTACCGTTTTGTTTACAGATGATATTGTAGTGTATAATACAGTGACAACGTGTGCAATTCTCCGAGCCCCGCGCTGGGCCGGAGAATCGGCACAACCGCGCCACGCCGCCCCGACGCCGGCGCGCGATTCTCCGAGGGCGGAGAATCAGCGGCATTTGCGCCAGCGGGTTTGGCGCAGCGCAGGTCGCGGGCCGCTATCCGCCCATTCTCCAGCCCATACGCCATGTTGCGTCGGGGCCGGCGCACTGAAGAAATCCCCCGTGCATGCGCGGGTTGGTGCGGCCCAACTGCGCATGCGAGGGTCAGCGCGGCGCCCATTTGGCTCCGGGAAGGGAGGCTGGAGCGGCGTGAACCGCTGCAGCGCCGTGCTGGCCCCCTGTGGGGGACAGAATCGGTCGTACCCGGGCCCTCACGACGGCGTTCACGATGCCGAGAACACTTGGGGCGAAATTCTCCGTAATCGGTGCGATGTCCGCCGACCGGCAGCAAAAACGGCGCAAATCAGTCCGGCATCACGCCGCCCCAAAGGTGCGGAATCCTCCGCACCTTGAGCGGCCGAGCCCTAACCTTGAGGGGCTAGGCCCGCGCCGGACTGATTTCCGCCCCGCCAGCTGGCGGGAAAGGCCTTTGGTGCCCCGCCAGCTGGCGCGGAAATGACATTGCCGGGCGGCGCATGTGCGGGAACGTCAGCGGCCGCTCACGGCATCCCCGCGCATGCGCAGTGGAGGGGGTCTCTTCCGCCTCCGCCATGATGGAGACCGTGGCGAAGGTGGAAGGAAAAGAGTGCCCCCACGGCACAGGCCCGCCCGCGGATCGGTGGGCCCCGATCGCGGGCCAGGCCATCGTGGGGGCACCCCCGGGGCCAGATCGCCCCCCCCCCAGGACCCCGGAGGCCGCCTCTCTAGTGTCTCTCTAGTTTCTTTATAGTCAGAAATGGACACAGAATTCTGGGCGAGGCCTGACTAGGCAATCATGAAATGTGTTCATTATCTCAAATTTATCTTTCACAGTTTTTTGGTTGTGTAATCCAACATCTAATTGACACTGCTGATTGCTGCTCTATATCTGTTTACTTATGGTTAAATCTTCCCAAGCTTCTTCCAGCTTCTTCCAGCTTCAATATTAGCTATCTCAACACTATTGATGGAGTAAGCATGATATCTGTTTTCCACCCTATGTAGCACTTCAGATACTTGCCTGTATTGAATTTAATTTACCATTGTTCTCTTGACTTGCATGCCTTGTCTAACTCATTCATAATTCCTGAGTAAGCATTGCCCTTCCTACCAAGGTATTATTAGCAAGATTGACCACTTCACATTGAGTTTTGGAATCTATTTTCTTTATGTAAATTAAAAAGTAGAATTAGTACTGAAGTCCTGATACATCACAGTCATTATTACCCACATTTTTATTGGGATATCTTTGTTTTGAATGTGCATGCTGCTCATCCTTTCCTTGTGAAAATTTGGCGGAAGTGGTCATCCAGAATATTTGGTATTTCTGCTCATCCACAAATTAATTGCAGCTCCTTTGGTTGTCACCTCTCCTGACACTACCCTCTAATGGTAAAGCATGGGGCGACATTCTCCGACCCCCCGCCAGGTCGGAGAATTGCCGGGGGCTGGCGTGAATCCCGCCCCCGCCGGTTGCCGAAGTCTCCGGCACCGGATATTCGGCGGGGGCGGGAATCGCGCCGCGCCGGTTGGCGGGCCCCCCTCCCCGCTCGATTCTCCGGCCCGGATGGGCCGAAGTCCCGCCGATAAATTGCCTGTCCTGCCGGCGTAAATTAAATCACCTACCTTACCGGCGGGACAAGGCGGCGTGGGCGGGCTCCGGGGTCCTGGGGGGTGCGCGGAGCGATCTGGCCCCGGGGGGTGCCCCCACGGTGGCCTGGCCCGCGATCGGAGCCCACCGATCCGCGGGCGGGCCTGTGCCGTGGGGGCACTCTTTCCCTTCCGCCTCCGCCACAGTCTCCACCATGGCGGAGGCGGAAGAGACTCCCTCCACTGCGCATGCGTGGGAAACTGTCAGCGGCCGCTGACGCTCCCGCGCATGCGCCGCCCCGAGATGTCATTTCCGCGCCAGCTGACGGGGCAACAAAGGCCGTTTCCGCCAGCTGGCAGGGCGGAAACTCCTCCGGTGTCGGCCTAGCCCCTCAATATTGAGGCTCGGCCCCCAAAGATGCGGAGCATTCCGCACCTTTGGGGCGGCGCAATGCCCGTCTGATTGGCGCCGTTTTGGACATCGCGCCGTTTCCGGAGAATTTCGCCCAATGTGTTTAATCTGAACTTGTTGGTTTTAGGAATGCATTCAAGGTGCATTCGTAGCACATGACCTTTAAAGGCAATCCATTAACCGTACTCAAGTGTTCTTGACAACTTTCTTGAATGTATTTGCTTTTGCTGTTCCCTTATTTCATTGAATATAATGTCTTTTAGAGGAAATGACTGGCTCCTGGTCTTCGATATTTCTGACTATTTCTGTCAATTTTTATCAATCTGTGGTTGGTTTCTCCGCTGGTAACATTTCTTGTACATTTTCTGGTTAAGAAGCAGTTGTGCACTATATCTCCTTTCAGGAAACTTCAGGCTAGTTAGCTCAGCATCTGTTATCGGAAAAATACTGGAATCTATTGTAAAGGAAGTTATAACAGGGCACTTAGAAAATCTCAATGCAACCAGACAGTGTCACCCTGGCCTTTTGAAAGGTAAATTGTATTTGACAAATTTATTTGAGAGCTTTGAGGAGGTAACAAGCAATGTGGATAAAGGAGAAGCTGTATTTGTGGTGTACTTGGATTTCCAGGAGACATTTGACGAGGTGCCACATCAAAGGTTAGTCCATCAGATAAGAGCTCATGTATTTGCATGGATAGAGGATTAGTTAGCTAACAGGAAACAGAGTTTGCATAGATGGATAATTTTTGAGTGAGCAAGATTTAATGATCTAAAGGGATCAGTGCTGAAGCTTCAAATATTTATAATCTGTATCAATGACTTTGATGAGGGGATTGAATGTATTGAGACTAAATTTGTTGATGATATAAATATAGGTCGGATAGTAAGTTGCGAAGTGGACATAAGTCTCATAGGGATACAGATACAGTTAAGTGAATAGGCAAAAAGTTAGCAGATGGAGTATAATGTGGGAAAATGTGAATTTGTTCCCTTTGGCAGGAAGAATAGAAAAGCAGCATATTATTTAATTAGCCATAGACTGCAGCAGACTGAGGTACAGATGGACCTTGGTGTCCTGGTACATGAATCACAAAAAGCTAGTGCACAGGTACAGCAAGTGATTAGGAAGGAAAACTGATGTTATTGTTCTTTACTAGGGAACTGGAATATAAGAGTGGGAAGTTTTACTCCTGTTGTACATGGCATTGGTGAGACCACATCTAGAGCATTATGCATAGTTTTGGTCTCCTTGTTTAAGAAAGGACATAATAACATTGGAAGCAATTCAGAGAAGGCTCACTTGATTGATCCATGGAACGAAGGAGCTGTCTTATAAGGAAAGGTTGGAGAAGTTTGGCCTGTATCCCTTGAAGTTTAGAAGCACAAGAGTTGATCTTATTGAAACATATAAGATCCTGAAGATGCTGAACAGAGTGAATTCTGAAAGGAAGGGTGGAATTCTTCCATCTGGAACTAAGTCATGTGGCATGGGAGGGAGTCTTTCCCGCTGCTGAGGCTGCCGGAATTTGCACCGTATCGCAAGACCCCAGCCTCATTAGCTACGCAGTCAGGGGTTTCCTGACACTTTTGTGTGGCAGGGTGGGCTGGATGACTCACACCCTGCCATCATATCTGTATGCCATTTTCAAAAGGCATCCGGACGTCTGACCCACTTTTGAAGAAAAAAGATGGACCTCCAGGAACACTCTGAAACTGAAAGATGGACCTCCTCAAAAACACTGAAGCTGGAAGATCCACCTCATAGATGCTCACCCCACCCCACCCATTGCTGCAAGTTCCAGGGTCCACGACTGCTCAGGACCTCCATCTCAAACTCCAGACACAACCTCAATCCTTCTTCAGGCAAGTCCCGATAGTTACACGCCACATTGTAACCAGGGTAGCACAGTGGTTAGCACTGTTGCTTCACAGCTCCAGAGTCTCAGGTTCGATTGTCGGCTTGGGTCACTGTCTGTGCGGTGTCTGCACATCCTCCTCGTGGCTGCGTGGGTTTCCTCCGGGTGCTCCGGTTTCCTACTACAGTCCAAAGATGTGCAGGTTAGGTGGATTGGCCATGCTAAATTGCCCTAAGTGTCCAAAAAGATTATGTGGGATTCCGGGGATGGGTGAAGGTGTGGGATTAATTAGGGTGCTCTTTCCAAGGGACGGTGCAGATTTGATGGGCTGAAAATTCCATGGTTCTATGATTCTATTAGTATAGACATATTCTGGGTAGTGTGGTTTTCCACTGGTGGCACAGGTGATTGGTCGTTGGGGGAGGGAGGGAGGAATTCCAGTCAGGCCACATGAATCCCATGTGGAACACCACCACTCTTTGAGTTCCCCTCAAAGCCACACACCATCCTGACTTGGAAATATATCACTGTTCTTTCTCTGTTGCTGGGTCAAAATCCAAGAACTCCCTCCCAAACAGCACTGTGGATGTACCTCCATCACATGTACTGCAGTGGTTCAAGAAGGTAGTCACCACCACTTTCCCAAGAGAAATTAGGGATGGCCTAGCCAGGGGCTCTACTGCCAGCATAAACAGGAAGGGTCATGCTACACTCCTGCCTTGTTCGCCTGTGTAACTGAAAATACCCTGAATTCACCTCATTCATGCGCCCCTCACCTTTGGTTCCCTATATAACAATTTAACCCACGCCACAAAATTAGGCCCAATCTCAAAGTTCTCCAACACTGCAAACAAATAATTCCACTCTACATGGTAAAATGCCTTCTCCCATCTAGCGCCATCATCACCTTCTGCTCCCTCCCTTCTGACTGCGAGTGCACCACGTTTAACAAAGGCCGCATATTCGAAGACTTCTGTCTACCCTTTACAAGCCCCGTCTGATCTTCCCCAGCACCTGTGGGAGGCATTTCCTCCAACCTAAGTGGCAACACTTTGGCAAGAATCTTGGCATCCACATTTAGCAGAGATATTGGCCAATACGACCCACACTCCACTGGATCCTTATCCTTTTTTAGCAAAAGCGAAATGAATGCCTGTCCCTTCGTCCCCGGGAATTCCCCAAAACCACCATCCTCAAACATCTCCAATAACAATAGCGCCAGCCTATCCAAAAACTTTTCAGAAAACTCCATCAGGAGCCCATCCGGCCCTGGTGCCTTACCCGTTTGCATCTTCCCGAGCGCTGCTAGAACTTCCTCAATCTCCACTGGCAGCTCCTAACCTGCCCTCTCCTACTCCAGGACACTCCAACCCCCTCCACCCAAGAAATCCCTCATATCCGATTCATCCCCGGGTGCTCCGACCTATACAACCTTTTATAAAACTCCTCAAATGTCTTCTTCACCTGCTCCGGCACCACCACCAGCTCCCTTACCCCATCTCGGACCCCAACAAACTCCTGCGTGGCTGCCTACCAGCAGAGCTGGCCCGCCAACAAGCGACTGGCTTTCCCACCATACTCATATACTTCGCCCGCCTCAACTGTCATACCGCTTTCCCTGCAGACAGAAGGTCAAACAGTGCCTGCAATTCCTTTCTACTCACCAAAGGTTCCGGTGGGATCCTCCGCAGACTTCCCATCGACTTCGAAGATTTCCTCTGCCAGCTGCTGCCACTCCTCTCTTGCCTCCCTATCCACCCGAGCCTTAATTGAGATGATCTCACCCCTTACCACCACTTTCAGCACCTCATAGACCACCGACGGTGAGTCCTACACATTCCTATTGAAACCCACATAGTTATCAAACACCTTACCCATCTTTGCACAAAATTTCAGATCCGCAAGCAGCCTCACACCCAATCTCCATGCTGGCCTTTGTTCAGGCCACTTCTCCAGGGCCACATCCACCAAGTGCGGAGCATGATCCAAAATAACAATCGCCAAGTATTCCGCTTTCCTCACCCCCCCCCCCCCCCTCCCCCACCAACAACAATGACTTCCCTATAATAAAGAAGTCAATCCTTGAGTACACATTATGCACTGGTGAAAAGAAGGGAATACTCCCTACCCACTGGATGCCAAAACTGCCATGGATCCACCTTCTTCAAAAACGCAGCCAACATATTTGCACCCTTCCAAAGGGACCAGCGAGCGTGGCTTTTGATCCGCCTTTGGATTCAACACAGTATTTAAGTCACCACCCAAAATTAACTAATGAGTATCCAAATCTGGCATGGCAGCCGCCATCCGCTTCACAAATCCTATAGCATCACAATTTGAGGCAGACACGCTAACACCACCACCAACCTCCCCATCAAAGCACCCTTTACCATAATGTACGTGCCCCCCACCCCAGCCTCTCAAAACTACTTCTCTCTGCATACTCCCCAGATCCCCACCATTCGCACCTGCCAGGCCCATCAAAAGCTGCCCACACAGGCTCCGACAGCCACGGCCCCTCCTCTACCTCATTCCCACTCACTGGACAACTTATGTTAGCTAGCGAGGTGGCCCCTGCCAGAATCCGCTCGCTGCCCCCCCCCCCACATGCCAAATACCGAAAAACCAACATAAAAGACCCCCACATCCAGTCCTTCCAAACAACACAACAAATAGACCCCAAACAAAGGGAAACAAAGCACAACATATCAACATATTACCCCAGTGTCCCAGAACCATTCCCAACCACACAATAAAGAAAAAACAAAGTCCAAACTCAGTTCAGCCCCAGTCCATCAGCCTTCACGAATGCCTCCGCCTCCTCTCAAAGTAATAAAGCTTGAAGTTATGCATAACTCTCAACCTTGGCGGGTAGACGACCCCAAACCACACGTTACTCTTGTAAAGCGCTGCCTTTGCCCTGTTGAAGGCTGCCCGCTGCCTTGCCAGCTCCACCGTGAGAACTTGGTCAATACGAATACCACTGCCTTCCCACCTCATTTCCTTCATCTGGTAGCTATGAAAACAGACTATCACAGCTCTTGCTGGTTCATTTGCCTTTGGCTTCAGCCGAAGTGACTGGTAAGCCCTATCCAGCTTTACAAAAAAGCCCTATCCAGCTTAAAGAGGGAGGTGTCCTTCTTCACCCTCAACAACTTAGCAAATATCTCCAAAAAGTACTCCTTGGGCCTCCGGCCCTCCAGCCCCTCAGGCAGTCCCACAATCCACAGATTCTGCCGACGTGATCTGTTCTCCCGGTCCTACACTTTAGCTCTCAGCCCTTTGTTGCTCTCCTCCATTTCCCACCACTGTGCTGCAATAATGCCTCCTCTGCCCCCTTCAGTACGTCTCCTTGCTCCTGCACTGACGTCGACACCTTTCCAAGAGCCTCCTTTATCAGGACCATCGTATCGTCCACCAACTGTTTGAGTTAGGCCATCATCTCCTTCCCATGCCGCTCAAAATGCTTGGCGAACTGCTGCTCCAACTCCACCATCATCACCTCACCAGCTTGTCCACCGTAATGGGTGAAGCCCCACCCGGCGGCTTGATCCCGCCATCTTTCCACCAACAGAACTCCACACTGAACCCGAGTTCTCAGGTGGACTAACGCTTGCTTCTTTTCGTCCCGTATTTTTCCGCTGGGTTTTCGACACCCTTTAGTTCCCACAATTTTTCTGAAGATCAATCATATGAAATTTACCCCCAAATCTGGGTGAAAAGGCCCAAAAACAAAAGCTCTAGCAGGAGCCACCCAACGTGCGACCTCCATCTACATGTCACCACCAGAAGTCCGTTTTACAATATATTAATGGGAAAAGGTTAGTTCAGGAAAAATTAGGGCCTAAAAGAGATGAAGGGAACTTGTGTGTAGATGCAGAGGCTGTGGGAAGGATTTTAATTAAATATTTTGTCTCCCTGTTTACAAAGGAAAGGGATGATTCAGATATAGTAGTCCAGGAGGAACACTCTGAGATATTGGGCGGAATAATCGTAAAGAGAGATGAAGTACACAAAGGGTTGGAGCCTTGCCAGTTGAGAAATCGCCAGGGCTAGATGGATTGTTTCCAAGGATGCTGAAGAAGGCCAGGGAGGAGATAGAAAATGCTCTGAGGATGATTTTCCAATCCTCATTCAATACAGGGGATGTATCAGAGGATGAGAGAAATGTTAATAAAGAACAAAGAACAAAGAAATGTACAGCACAGGAACAGGCCCTTCGGCCCTCCAAGCCCGTGCCGACCATACTGCCCGACTAAACTACAATCTTCTACACTTCCTGGGTCCATATCCTTCTATTCCCATCCTATTCATATATTTGTCAAGATGCCCCTTAAATGTCCCTATCGTCCCTGCCTCCACTACCTCCTCCGGTAGTGAGTTCCAGGCACCCACTACCCTCTGCGTAAAAAACTTGCCTCGTACATCTACTCTAAACTTTGCCCCTCTTACCTTAAACCTATGCCCCCTAGTAATTGACCCCTCTACCCTGGGGAAAAGCCTCTGACTATCCACTCTGTCTATGCCCCTCATAATTTTGTATACCTCTATCAGGTCGCCCCTCAACCTCCTTCGTTCCAGTGAGAACAAACCGAGTTTATTCAATCGCTCCTCATAGCTTATGCCCTCCATACCAGGCAACATTCTGGTAAATCTCTTCTGCACCCTCTCTAAAGCCTCCACATCCTTCTGGTAGTGTGGCGACCAGAATTGAACACTATACTCCAAGTGTGGCCTAACTAAGGTTCTATACAGCTGCAACATGACTTGCCAATTCTTATACTCAATGCCCCGGCCAATGAAGGCAAGCATGCCGTATGCCTTCTTGACTACCTTCTCCACCTGTGTAGCCCCTTTCAGTGATCTGTGGACCTGTACTCCTAGATCTCTTTGACTTTCAATACTCTTGAGGGTTCTACCATTCACTGTATATTCCCTACCTGCATTAGCCCTTCCAAAATGCATTACCTCACATTTGTCCAGGTTAAACTCCATCTGCCATCTCTCCGCCCAAGTCTCCAGACAATCTAAATCCTGCTGTATCCTCAGACAGTCCTCATCGCTATCCGCAATTCCACCAACCTTTGTGTCGTCTGCAAACTTACTAATCAAAACATTACATGGAGTAATGTACTCATTACATGGAGTAATGTAGCTCCATTGTTTAAAAATGGATCAAAGGAAATGCCAAACAATTATAGACCAGTTAGTCTTACATTGCTGGTGGACAAATTAGTCGAATCAGTCGTGAGAGATAGGATTAACTGTCACATAGAAAGGCATGGACTAGTCACGGACGGTCAGCGTGATTTTGTTAAACAAAGGACTTGCCTCACAAATTTGATTGAATTATTTGAGGAAGTGACAAGAAGGGTTGATGAAGGTAGTGCAATGTATGTTGTGTGCATGGATTTTAGCAAGATGTTTGACAAGGTCCCCCATAACAGATTGGTTAAAATAGTAAAAGCCCATGGGATACACGGTGATGTAGCAAACTGGGATAAAAAGTTGGCTTAGTAACCAGAAACAAGGGATAATGGTCGATGGATGCCCTTGTTTCATGTGGTGTTCCACAGGGATCGGTGTTGGGACCTTTACTGTTTGTTTTGTATATTAATGATTTGGACATGAACGTGACGGGCACCATTGGGAAATTTGCAGATAACACACAATTGACCTGGTAGTGATAGCGTAGAAAATAGCTATAATCTCCAAAACAATAGATGGAGTGGGCGGTGCAGTGACAGATGGATTTTAACGCAGAGAAGTGGGAGGTCATGCAGAGGGAGGTCAAAAGATTATAGGGAGTACACAATAAATGGGAATATACTAAGAGGGGTAGATGAAGTGAGAGATCTTGGCGTACAAGTACACAGGTAACTAAAGGTAACAGTTCAAGTAGGCAAGGTTGTAAGGAAGGCATATGAAATACTTTCCTTCATTGGCAGATTGGTAAAGGAAGTGAAAGCCCATGGGTTATAGGGCAATGTGGCAAACTGGATAAAAAGTTGGCTTAGTAACAGGAAACAAAGGGTAATGGTCGATGGCTGCCCTTGAAAGTTGTTTCAAGTGGTGTTCCACAGGCCTCATTGTTGGGAACCTTACTGTTTATGTTATATATATTAACGATTTGAACGTGAACGTGAGGCACATGATTGGGAAATTTGCAGATGACACAAAGATTGGCCAAGTGGTGGACAATTTAGAGGACAGCTATAACCTTCAAATCGATATACATGGATTGGTGGAGTGGGTAATAAATTGGTAGATGGAATTTAACACTGAGAAGTGTGAGGTCATGCATTTAGGGAGGTCCAACAGTTGTAGGGAGTACACAATAAATGGGAATATATTACGAGGGGTAGATGAAGTGAGAGACCTTGGCGTAGGGGTACACAGGTCCCTAAAGGCAGCAGTTCAAGTAGACAAGGTTGTTAAGGAAGCATATAGAATGATCTCCTTCATTGGCAGAGGTATAGAACATAAAAGTAAGGATATAATGTGAGAATTGTATAAAACACTGGTGAGGCAACAACTGGAATATTGTGTCCAGTTCTGATCACCACATTACAGGAATAACGTAATTACTCTGTAAAGAGTGCAGAGGAGGTTCACAAGAATGTTACCGGGGCTAGAAAAGTGTAGCTATAAGGAGCGATTGGATAGGTTAGGGTTATTTTCCTTGGAATAAAGAAGGCTGAGAGGTGAGTTAATTGAGGTGTACAAATTTATGAGGGGAAAAGATAGGATAAAATTGTTTCCCTTGGTGGAGAATTCTAGAACCAGAGGACATAGATTCAAGATAAATAGCGGAAGGTGTAGAGGGGACATGAGGAAGAACATTTTTATGCAGAAGATAGTGGGTGTCTGGAATTTGCTGCCTGAATTGGTGGTGGGGGCAGAGACCCAAACTCTTTTGAAAGGTACCTGGATCTTCACCTTAAGTGTTGTAAGCAACAGGGCTATGGACCGGGTGCAGGAAAGTGGGATTAGAAAGGGCACCTGGGTTTCTTCAGGCTGACATGGACAAGATTGCCTGAATAGCCTCCTTCTGTGCTGTAACTTTTCTATGATTGGCAGAGTATTGAATGTAAAAGTACAGATATAATGTTGGAATTGTATAACCACTGATGAGGTCACAACTGGTGTATTATGTGCAGTTCTGATCACCACATTACCGGAAGGACATAATTGCTCTGGAGCGTGCAGAGGAGGTTGACAAGAATGTTGCCAGGGCTAGAAAAGGGTAGCTGCGAGAATATGTTGGGGTTATTTTCCTTGGAAAAAAGGAGGCTGAGGGATGACTTGATTGAGAGCTACAAAATTATGAGGGGAAGAAAGAGTGGACCGAATAAAATTGTTTCCCTTGGTGGAGAATTATAGAACCGGGGACATAGATTCAAGATAAATGGCAGAAGTTGTCGAGGGGACAGGAGGAAGATTTTTTTTAATGCAGCTGGTAGTGGGAATCTGGAATTTGTTGCCCGAGTTGATGGTGGAAGCAGAGACCCTAAACTCTTTTTAAAAAGTACCTAGATCTGCACCTTAGATTCTGTAAGCTACAGGGCTATGAGCCAGGTGCAGGAAGGTGGGATCATAAAGGGGGCCTGGGTGTCCTTGGGTTGGTATGGACAAGATGGGCCAAATGCCCTCCTTCTGTGCTGAACCTTTTCTATGGTTCTATGGCAGAGCAGACTTGAGAGGTTGAATGGCTGACTACTGACTCTAAATAACTTGAATATTCTCATTTCTGTTTTATTTAACGCTCCCATTAAAACCATGGTGTATTCTTACATATTTTTCTATTTATTCATGGAACAAATTGTACTCCTTATGTTGGTATGATTTATAACCAGCAATAAAATGAGAACCCAGTGGTGTTAATTTTGTAGTTAAAACTGAAAATGCTGGGAACACTTAGCAGATTATGCAGCAACTGTGGGTTGAGAAAGAGTTAACGAGCCAGATTTTTGCAGAGGTTTGGAGACTCCATGGGCGCTTAAAAATGGTGGGTGGGACTTAAATCTGGGATACTCACCCCCATTCCTGGCACCCCAATATTAATTGGTATGGGTGAAGGGTACAGGCAGTCAACTTGCACCCCTGCCCTGCTTCACTGTGGGGGTAGACATTTCCTAACCCCTTGCAATTTCTGTGGAGCCAGGCCAGTTTTTCTAGGATCTGTGGTTCACAGCCCTTCAGAGGAGTCATGAATCATATTGTGGACTCAGGAAACTTTTGAAAGATAACTTCAAAAGTCTTACCCGTGTGTCCTTCATGCTAAGTCATGCCCCTCCCCACTCACCCCCATTGACCCTTACCAACTCATGGCACTTCTATTATCATTCATCCAACATATTCTGTACACATCCACTAAACCTTATAATACGCCATTATTACTGTGGATTTGGTGGATCTATGCCGAGTGTATACAGGGCTAGTGATCAAGTAAGTGCAATGAGTTGGCAAGGGGACTGGAAGCGGTCATAGGACTGTGTAGCAGGCATGAATGGACATTAAATTAGCAAGGCGGCTGTCGGGACTATAGATGATGGTGGGAAGCATGGGTGTGATTGGAGGGCATGAATGGCCATTGTGAGTGAATGGAGGAGTGGGAGGATGTGAAGGGTGAAGGCTTAATATTTCACAAAATAACTGTGATATAGTCCTAGAGACCTGAGGTGGGTCTTTTAAACAGTCTGCCTCAGCAGTCCCTAGGCCACTTCTGCAAGGGGAGATGGCAGGCCCAACCCACACCCTCTCCTATGGAACAAAATTCCTGCCATTTGGGAGACTTTTTCCATCGATGGGCATGGTGAGCCAGAAATGTTCCTGACTCCCCCATTCCCGTTCCCTGACTTAGGAATAGGAACTCAGCCTAAGGTTTCATCAGAACTGGAAAAAGTTACAGATATGAGCAGTTTTTTGAGAAAGCACAGGTGCAGGGAAGGTAGGCGGGAGAAACAGGAAGGTCTTTGATCAGGTGGAAGGCTAGAATGATTAGTTGACAAAAGAGATGATGGTGCCATGCAAAAAAGGATGGTAATCTGGAACAAGTGAAAAAAAAAGATGGATCTTGAGGGGACGTAAATGACAACAGCAGAATCATTACCAGCACCTAAGGCGGGATTCTCCGCCCCGCCGCATTTCTGCCCCGACCGGCCGGCAGGATTCTCTGTTACGCCAGAGGTCAATGGGGTTTCCGATTGTGGGGCAGCCCCATGCTGTTGGGAAACCCCGGGCGCCAGCATAACAGAGAATCATGCCGGCGGAGAATCCCACCCAAGGTATCTGAAAATAATAAGAGCAGTGTTATGATCTAAAATTGTTGAACTCAATGTTGAGTTTGGGAGGTTGTAAAGTGCCGAATCGAATGATGAGCTGCGGTTCCCTGAGCTTCATTAGAACATTGTAGGAAGCCAAGGTCAGAAAGTGGGTGGATGGGGCAGAGAATTAAAATGGCAAGCGACTGGAAGCTTGGGATCTGAAGAGAGGTGTTCAGCAGCAGAGTTCATTCAATGTGCAATTGCTTTCCCCAGTGTAGAAGAGACATCATGACCAGAAAATACACTATACTGCTTCATCCGGAAGGAGTGTTTGGGGCTTTGGATGATAGGAAAGGAGGCATAAAAAGGGAGGTGTGGTACCGCCTGCATTTGCACAGGAAGGTTTGGGAAGGGAGTGAAGGGGGAGAAAGATTGGATCAGGCTGTTAGTAATCATAGAATTTACAATGCAGAAGGAGGCCATTTGGCCCATCTAGTCTGCACCGGCTCTTGGAAAGAGTACCCACACCCCCACCCTGTCCCCATAACCCAGTAACCCCACCCAACACTAAGGGCTATTTTGGACACTAAGGGCAATTTAGCATGGGCAATCCACCTACCCTGCACATCTTTGGACTGTGGGAGGAAATCGGAGCACCCGGAGGAAACCCACGCACACACGGGGAGAACGTACAGACGCCGCACAGAGGGAATGGCCCTTGCAGAATATTAAAAGGGGAGGGGTAGTTGTCTTATCATCAGATGAAGAGGCAGAAATGACAGAGGATGACCTGTTGAATGTGGAGGCTGGTGGATTGATGGTGAGGACAAGGGGAACCTATTATAAATCTGTGAAGGAGGGGAAAGGACCGAGCAGAGATGAGGAGATCGACATCATCAGAGGCCTTGTCAAGTACGGTGGAGGGAAAGCATTGGTTGTGGAAAAGTAAAGACATATTGGAAATGCTGGTATGGAAGGTGTTGTGGTCAGAATAGATGCCTTCTCTCCTATAATCTGTCTGGTCTGGCAGCCCATTGTGTGCCTGTCCTCCTTTCTTGCTTAATTATTTTATTTTGCTGTCTCAATGTTCCTTGCAAATAGTCCCTACTTATCTTTAATAGAGTCCATGTCCTCTGTATCAGGACGTCTTCATACTGATTGGATTTGTTGTTATTGTACTGACAGCCACTTGTTACTCTCCTTTTGTTCAACCATTCCCCTTTCTCAAAAGTCTTATCGTAGACTGCAGACCATTGCTTGTCATGGTCTATCTTTCAGATGTGAGCTACTTTGCATATATGTGAATTTTAAGGCCCTCACTTTACTTCTCCCAAATTTAATTTACCCCTGCACTGACAACTGCTACTGGGCCACTACCTGACCCCTTCAGTATTTCTTGCAACCTTTCCTCCATGTGCATTGTAGTCACTGCAAATCAGTTTGACAAAAATTATTTTGCAGCCCTTCAGAATATTTCTGAGGGATTGATAATGTTTTACAAATGTAATCAAATCTTGAGAGCATCATCTCAGCGAGGGCCGACATCAGTGGTGAAACTCAAAACCACCTCCGGTGTGCCATCTGGGGAAAAAAATGTTTGATGACAAAGACCTCAAACATGGTGCCACGTTCGTGGTCTACAGGACTCAAGTGCTATCTGCCACGTTGTATGCACCAGAAACATGGACAACATACAACAGAATCCTTAAATCTCTGGAGAAATATCACCAGTAATGCCTCTGCAAAATTCTGAAAATTCAGGACAGACAGTCTGATATCAGCGTCTTCTCTCAGACCACAAGCAATTACCGGGAGGGCAAAGAAAACATTTCAGAGAGGTCCTCAAAGCCACCCTGAAAAAATGCAACATCTCCATCAATTTGTGGGGATTTCTTGCTTGATACCACCCACGCTGGAGAAGAAGTATCAATGAGACAGCCAACCCTCATTAGTATCCTCTCCAACAGACCAGGTGGAGGCCAAGTACAGACAGTGGAAGAAGCGTACCAAAACTCCAAGCATCCCACTGACCCATCTCATCAAACAATTCCTGTCCCATCTGAGGCAGACTGTTCAGATCCAGCATTGAACTTTTTAGTCACTTTCGGACTCACAAACACAGAATGGAAGAATGTCATTCTCGGTCCTGAGGGGGTGCGTAAGAAGAAGAATATTTATTTTCGCATTTGGAATTCTTGCAGATCTGAACCAATAATGAGAAAACCAGGATCAGTGGATTTTTGTTTACTTTGTTCCTGGACTTATAGTTTTAAATAATCCTTTTTCCTTATTGCCTTGCTTATTTTTGCTCTTTAATTGAATTTAATTTCTACCTATGAAATGTATATAAGGCACAATCCTATTGTGCAGATTTGTCTATTCTTCTTACAATGCTTAAATCAAATTGTATGGATGAGTCCTGCCTGTAATTAAAAGGATTCAATTCACCTCACTACTGGACTTACACAAAATCACCATGGAATTCAGCATTAAAAACTTTACATCTGGAACAACATGTGACAAAGACTCCACCTTAGCAGTCCAAACACTGAAATGTGGCATGACAAGGGGTACCAAAATAAATTGATGCGAAAACAGCAGAATGGACGATAACATTAAATGTATCTGCTCCTGCTCTCGGACTATCGTTCAAAATCATGGTATTTAGGTTTACTTCAGCAGTGTTGGTATAGTTTCTGTCCTAAATTGTTGACAAGTCTTGAAAGGGAAATGGGATACTTTCACAAGTTAGATTGAGACTGAGAAATGTCAAGGCAAGAAAGATATAGATATGTGGAACAGGAACAGACCATTATGCGTGTTGCTGAGTAACTAGCTTCAGGGTATGTTGGTACATGTGTTTCAGCGCTACCAATCAATACAAGTGGGTTGAGGGGACTCAATTAAAAAATTTTCATATTGGTGCACTGCTCCAATCCAATTGCAATCCTATCGCAATTAAAATAATTTTCATATTGGTGCACTGCTCCAATCCAATCCAATCCTATCGCAATCCAGTTGGGTTTCACCCTATTTTAAGATCTAACTGCCAAGTTGGATGTGGCCTCATGCTCCTTCACCAATTTTCAATTCTGTCCCTATCACCCTCTTGAAAGCACTGCAATTTGTAGCTTATCGGTCTAAAAATGACGTAATGCACTTGCTCAGTCTTGGGAACATTAATACACAAAGAGATAGATGAGGCAATCATTCATTCTTCCAGTCTGTTATTTGACAATAGTGAGGGAAGGTAAACAACATGTAAATAAAATAGTTCAAGCGAATGTTGTTACAGTATGTGTGACATGATCATGAAGAGACTACAGTCATGAAATTTTACCATATGAGCAATAAATAGCAAACAGAAAAATTTGATGTGCTAAAAACTGCACTAATTTGTAAACACCATAGAATTGATTACAAGTATGATGTAAATAATCATAAAATCTTATTGCATAATTTTTACTACCTGGCATGCGCAGGGAATGAGTGGTGCCAGTTAATCAAAAAAGCTGGTTAACAGAGAGCTTCATGAATAGCACGATATCTGTAGCATGAACTTTCAAAGATTAAAGTATAAAATAATATGCCCGTACTCGGGAAGTAATGAACAGTATTATTTTACTTCCAGTCTTTAATAGTATATTAAAACTTTAAACCATAAAATAATACAGGATATAAGTTCTCGAGGACTAATCCTCAGCATTCCTCACAAGTGTCCCTGAAAATGAAAAAGGTGTTGGAATTTGGGCCCTGGTACAAACTTTGGATGCACTATTGGATAAATACTGTTATCGGCTTGCTATTTGCCTTTCCTTTATGGAAGTAGAGTGTGCAATTGCAGAACCTCTTGCGCAAACTAACACGTCTGCCTTTCAGCACATTTGATCAATGTATCAAAAGCTGAAGCAGCATTCGCTCAAGTTATTTCAACCCTCTTCACTGAAATCTGCTTGAGAGTCTTTTTCGGTATCCGTCAGCTTTTGAGGATTCTCAACACTCTCTGTAATTTCTGCATGTGTCACTTCAGCCTCCTTGTCAGCTTCAACCCACTTTTCTATTTCACTTTTGCGATTGCATGTGTAGAAGGAGTATCTATCACTATTTCCATAATTTAAGATAAGGTATTTGTCCTAGGCCTTACATTAAATGTTTTTAAATTTTCTTCATTAGCAGAGCCTTCCACAAAATAGAACTGGGCAACAATTTTCTTAAAGCCGTCCTCAAACTTTTCACTGATTTGCCGGCACAGAGCACATTAATAAAAGACATCCTTTGCGCTATAAACAGATTGAAAGTTCTGTACAGAGCCTTCATGATTGATTGACTTTCTCATGAAATCTCTTCTGTAATAACATTTCATATTCTGGATGACACCCTGGTCCATCGGTTGAATTAATGAGGTTACATTGGGAGGCAAGACACTGGTAAAAATCTTACCATTCAGTAACTCAGATTCATGAGTTGAGCTTTACAATTGTCCATCAATAGAATAGCTTTTCTATCTTCAGTCTCGACTATATTTTGAAAATGTTTTTTTACTGCAGGTGCAGAAATATGATGAAACCATTCTTGAAAAATGTCTTTGTACATCCATGCATTACTCTGTGCGTTGTAAATTACAGTTAACTGTTCAACACCTTTAAATAACCTTGGATGCTTAAACTTTTGTTTCAATGAAAACTATTCAAATAAAACATTGACTTCTCTGACTCAAGTCATATGTAGAATGCAACATCCTTCAACAGTTTTATTTGATTCGGAATGAGTGAAAAATCTCAACAATTGTTCTTTTGCAACACCTAATACGATATATTGTGGATGAGCCAACATCATTTGCTAAAACCTTCTGATTCTCACCCTTTTCAATATATTTACAAATGTCCATTTCCTGCTTTAATGTCAACACAATTCTTTTGTGCTTCTCACCTCAGGGTTATTGGGTTCCAGAATTGCAGAAAGGTGTTTATGATTCACGCAATAGTAAAAGTAAAAATTACAATGGCGTCCACAAACAAGAAGGACTACCGGTGCCTCTCCTGGAAGGTTGTCTAGCCATACTGAGGTGACCTGAGAAAGACTGGGTTCCAGATAACTTTGCAATTGCTTCTGGTTGGTAAAGTGATGATACACATTTGAGGAACATCAGAAATTCTGATTGGTAGTGCCCGATAATGTAAAATATATGGTATTACCTCAAGTCACGTATTTTGTACTGATTCCCTCAGTCAGCTATTTTAATGGTGTTACTTTCTTCGCTCATTGTGGCAAGAGATGTCAGCGTTAATGAATCGGGCACAGTGGTAGCACAGTTGCTTCACAGTTCCAGGGTCCCAGGTTCGATTCCCGGCTTGGGTCACTGTCTGTGTGGAGTCTGCACGTTCTCCCCATGTCTGCTTGGGTTTCCTCCGGGTGCTCCGGGTTCCTCTCACAGTCCAAAGATACGCAGGTTAGGTGGATTGGCCATGCTAAATTGCCCTTAGTATCCAAAAGGTGGGGTGGGGTTACTGGGTTACGGGAATTAGGTGGAGGTGTGGGCTTGGGTGGGGTGCTCTTTCCAAGGGCCAGTGCAGACTCGATGGGCTGAATGGCCTTCTTCTGCGCTGTAGATTCTATGAAATCGAATACTTTCTTCTTATCCATTCAGTTGTTGCTGATCAATAATGCAAAGCTCGGTGCAGGACAAGACAAATATAGAGCTCAGACTTCCTCTGTCTTCCACACCAACAACCATGCTTTAGGATCAACATAAGGGGTGAGATTCTCCGACCCCCCGCCAGGTCGGAGAACCTTCGGGGTCTGGTGTGAATCCCGCCCCCGCCGGTTGCCGAATTCTCCGGCACCAGAGATCCGGCGGGGACAGGAATCGCGCCGCGCCGGTTGGCGGCCCCCACCCCCGCGATTCTCCGGCCCGGATGGGTCAAAGTCCCACCACTAGGATGCCTGTCCCGCCGGCGTGGATTGAACGCGGTCCTTGGGGGGGGCGTGGGGCGATCTGGCCACGGGGGGTGCCTGCACGGTGGCCTGGCCCACGATTGGGGCCTACCGATCCACGGGCGGGCCTGTGCCGTGGGGGCACTCTTTTCCTTCTGCCTTCGCCACGGTCTCCACCATGGTGGAGGTGGAAGAGACTCCCTCCACAGCGCATGTGCGGGGATGCCGTGAGCGGCCGCTAACGCTCCCGCACATGCGCCGCCTGGAGATGTCATTTCCGCGCCAGCTGGCGGGGCACCAAAGGCCTTTTCCGCCAGCTGGCAGGCGGAAATTAGTCCGGCGGGATCCTAGCCCCTTAAGGTTGGGGCTCGGCCCCCCAAGATGCGGAGAATTCCGCACCTTTGGGGCGGCGCGATGCCCGACTGATTTGTGCCGTTTTGGGCTCAGGTCGGCGGACATCGCGCCGATACCGGAGAATTTCGCCCAAGGATGCTTCAGAGAAATTGTGTAAATAGTGATGCAAGCCTTGTAGAAATCACAATGCTTTCCATTACTCTGAGGCTTTCTCTTTTTTGAAAATATATGCATGTGGTTTAGTGTCTGTGAAAGAGTCATTGAGAGACACTAGTACAGAATTTAGCAAGGGGAAGTTTTAAAAACATTTTCAGTGCATTCTAAGTTCAGGCTCAGATCTGGGGCAAAATTCTCCGGTATTGGCGCGATGTCCGCCGACCGGTGCCAAAAACGGCGCAAATCGGTGGGCCCCGATCGCGGGCCAGGCCACCGTGGGGGCACCCCCCGGGGCCAGAATGCCCCGCGCCCCCCCCAAGACCCCGGAGCCCGCTCGCGCCGCCTTGTCCCGCCGGTAAGGTAGGTGGTTTAATCTACGCCGGCGGGACTGGCATTCTAGTAGCGGGATTTCGGCCCAACCGGGCCGGAGAATCGCGGGGAGGGGGCCCGCCAACCGGCGCGGCGCGATTCCCGCCCCCGCCGAATCTCCGGTACCGGAGAATTCGGCAACCGGCGGGGGCGGGATTCACGCCAGCCCCCGGCGATTCTCCGACCCGGCGGGGGTGTCGGAGAATCTCGTCCCTGGTGCTTGTTAGCTCAAGTCATATTTTGGTACTTAGCATGTGTGTAATCTCTGAATATTTCCACAGCTGCAGGACTACACCTAGGGAATGCAGGGGGCATTGGAAGTCTAGTTAAAAAATGGTTGGCTCCGTAGACATTTTCAGGTAATGTCACCCAGCTATTCTGTTCTCAGTGCATCATCTGCCATGTTGGTAGAGACAAATGACAAAGTGTGAGACCCTTTGCAGAAACAAATAAGGCATCTAATGTTGTTTTCTGCTCGTTTTACAAAATTGGTCTGTTTTGAATGCAGACAGTGCTGGGCCAGTTGCTTTCATAAACTCCTGGCTACTTGTGATCTAAGTTGTTAGTCCTGAAAGGAACCACTTGAGGTCATCATCAAAAATGGCAGTTTGTCAAAGGACTGTTTTTCTTTTTCATTATTTCATGGATTGTGGGCATCACTGGCTAGGCCAGCATTTATTGCCTATCCCCAATTGCGCTTGGGAAGATGGTGGTAAGCCACCATCTTGAACTGCAGCAGTATAATATTGTTGGGGAGTGCCAGGCTTTTGACACAGTGACCCTGAAGAAATGATAATACAGTCCCAAATCAGGATGGTAAGTGGTTTGGAGGGGAATTTGCAGATGGTGGTGTTCCCATGCATCTGCTGCCTTTGGCCTTCTAGGTGGTAGAGATTAAATGTTTGGAAGATGCTGTTGAAGGAGCCTTGATGAGTTGCTGCATTATGCCCTGTAGAAAGTACACACTGCTGCCACTGTTTATCTGTGTTGGAGGGAATGAGTGTTGAAGGTGGTGACTGGGGCACCAGTCAAGTGGGCCGATTTGTCCTGGATAGTATTAAGCTTCTTGAATGTTCTATACTTATGCAAGCAAGTGGAGGATATTCCAGCGCATCCTGAATTTTGGGGAGTCAGGAGGTGAATTACTTGCTGCAAAATTCCGCATCTGACTTGCTCTTATAACCAAAGTATTTAGATGGCTGGTCCCATTCAGTTTCTCCTCCAGTACCACCACCTGACTACACTGCAGTTTTATAGTTTGTTACTGATTCCCTATCGTCCCAGCCTCCTCTTCCCTCCTGATCCTTCTCTCCCGATGGCACCCCACACTTCTGATTGCTTCCTCCACTTCTGATCACTTCCACCCTCTCCCAAAATACAGGCTGCAGTCCAAACTCCATTGCTGATTCACCAATGAATAGCCTGGAGATGTCTAGGGTGTTTGCTTCTGTGCTGAAAACAGAAAATGCTGGAAATACTCAGCAGGTCAGGCAGAATCTATGGACCGAGAAGCAGATTTAATGTTTAATAGTATTGAAATGAGACCTCAGGCCCATTATTGGGGCTTTCACCCGAATGGGGTTCACTGCATTTGAAGCCCATTGAGAATATAACTGGAATTTCACACCCATTAACATTTATTTCAGCTCTACTCCCAGCACCAAAAGCAGATTGACCATGTGCTGCATATGGTGAATCTAATTGGAAGGGCAAATTTGATCCGTGGATTTTCCATCAAATCACCTTACTTTCCTTATTACATTGTTCTATTCGAGTACAGCCAATTTCAGATACAACTGCAAATTTATTTAGATATCTGCTAATGTGGCTACTTTTCAAAAGCGCTTTACTTTGTTCATTTCAAGTCATGAAACTTCTTCCGAACCCTCTCCAATCTCTCTCAGTAGTCAATGTATTGTTCTCATGATCCATCAATGTATAGTCACACGTATTGCCTCCAGTGAAAGTTTGTGAACTGTCTTTCCGAACAGAAAGGTCACCCAATTCACCAAACTGTACTCTACAAGAGCCTCTGAGCTATTTCTTAAGTGTTTTGCACGCTCCACAGCTGGATTCATAGAGTTCTCATCAATTATACCAGCTAAATGGCCAGTTAGCTGGCTCAGAAGTGTTAAAGGATCATTAGTGCAGGATATAGCATGACTGAGCAGTTTTCTGTCATTCCTACGAACTGAATTGTGTTGCATGAAATCACCCAAAGCAAAATCAGTCGTAAAAAAATTGTTTGCTTTTGAGTTGTTAGAATATCTGGGAAATACATCCGTGATTTATTCCTGTTACCCACTTTGGATTTATTTTTCCGTTCCAATTAGCAAATAATGCATTAAAAAAAAAAATGGTTATGTTGTGTCCCCCTAGAATTGTAGAATCAGAGAATCCCTATGATGCTGAAGGAGGCGATTCGGCCCATCGAGTCTGCACCGACCCTCTGAAAGACCAGCCTACCTAGGCCCAATCCCCCACCCTATCCCTGTAATCCCACCTAGGGGCAATTCAGCTATCCTGCACATCTTTGGACTGTGGGAGGAAACTGGAGCGCCCGGAGGAAACCCATGCAGACATGGGAAGAATGTGCAAACTCCACACAGACACCTGTGCCACCATACTGCCCTATGCGTTATTATTTTATTTAACAGTTAATTTGCATTACCTGCATGAGAGAATGCAGTCACTTTTTATTCACGCATGCACCTTTATCAAACAATCAAAATATATTCCCAGGCTTAGTGTATAAACTGCTTGCTGGATTTAACATGTAGCAAATATAAATGTTTCTACATTGTCCATCGGGAGTCAACATTTTATTTCTGGCTTTTGAACAGACTGGTGGCACTGAGTGCTACTGTGCTGAACGACAATGTCCTTCTGAATATAGCACAAATCAGATATCCAGAGTAACTGATATAACTTGCACTAGCCATTGGGTTCTGCCAAGTAAGAGAACAGAGCTGTCCTATTTACCCTACAGTTACATTGATGCAACTCCAATCAGCAGTAACATCACAGCATCGAGAAAACAACTCAGATGCTGGGATTTTGTATTGTGGTCCAATTTGCCAACATCACCTACCTAGCAGCTATGTTGCTAAGATCTGGTGGGATAGTCATTCTAGTATAATATCAGTATGAGATGTAAATTGTTCACATTTCGCAATGCACCGGGGATTAAATCTATAACTTTGATAGCTATATTCAATGATGCTTTTACATTGATGACTGTGTTTATACAGCAAACGGTACTGCAGAGTTCAATCTGTGCCAAGTTCTATCTCCGAATAAAGCATTCAGTGTAAACAGGACATCTGATGGTTGCTAAAGGATCTTAATACCTTCTTTATAGTTGCAAAAGGAGGTTGGATTTGTCCCAGATTGGTTCTTAGTTTGTTGCTGTAATCCGACCCAATTACCCGAGTTCAAAACCAGCATAAAACCAAAGGGATACAATTTAGAAGTAGATCAGTACACAGAATTTTCTTAAACCCTGGAGTACCTCAAGCGTACTACTGAGGTAGTACTGGGCTGTCAGTGAGACAATTTGTTGAATAGTCAATCTGGACAATAATACATTCAAAACACGTCACTCTAGTTACACAGTTAATTCAAAATACTATGTCTTGATAGTTGATTAGGAGGCAGACCAGAATTTAGAGTCTGTTTTCAGCAAATAGGAGGGATGAAGCTAAAATTTGGAGCATGTTCAGAATTAGTGGTGGGACCCCGAGAGACAGAGGAAAGCCAGTAAATGTAAAGTTTACTGAAAACAGGAATCATATTGAAGTAAATATAAAAGAAATGATAGAATAGTGAATGAGAGCAGAATTTTTTTTAAAAAATGATTTATTTTAAATCTTCATCAAAACAGTAAGAAACAAAATCCTGCACGTAAGGATCAATTGCAGTTAACTTTAAAATCACCATATTTGAACTGAGATTTTAAAATCTGAGAACAAACTTGCATACAGTTGACTATCTTTTTTAAAAATTTATAGTACCCAATTGTTTTTTTCCAATTAAGGGGCAATTTAGCACGACCAATCCACCTAACTTGCACATCTTTCGGTTGTGGGGGTGAAACCCTCGCAGACACGGGGAGAATGTGCAAACTCTACACAAACAGTGACCCGGGGTCAGGACTGAACCCGGATCCTCAGCGCCATAGGCAGCAGTGCTAACCACTGCACCACCGTGTCGCCCCCATGCAGTTGACAATCTAAGGGATAATATTCGTATACATGTTTGCATGCTCTCTTGAAAAAAACAACTGTTAGATCAGGATTTAGTGGGGGAATAAAAAAAATGTAATTTTCTGTCCGAAAAACTAAGACCAAGTACATTTAACTGCTGAATATGAATAATGGCCTCAGCATAAATTTTACCAAAGAAGATTCACGGATCATGCATTCAGTGCATGTAAAAATGAGATCAGAAAAGTAACCAAAAATTCTGCAAAAGTTACTTCTTTCGGTTCGCTTTGCTTAAAATGGAGTGAGCGGTGAATGAAAAAATCTTCCTGATATAGACAAGGATGGCAGGATAGTCCCTTGAAGTGGAGTTGGTGCTGCATAATGAAGAGAATATGGATCATCCAATTTAATCTGGCTTTAGATTCAGGAGTTCCTGTTATCATTGTTTAGAAAGAAACAAAAGAAAGAGCTCGCCTTTTAAAAAAAAATGGAAGACTTGCATTTACATTGCACATTTCATGACCTCAGGAACTTTGAAGGCACTTGCAGCCAATTAAATACTTTTGAAGTGTAGTCACTGTTGTAGTGTAGGCAACAGCAGCCAATTTGCATACTGCAATCTCTCATGCTTCTGTTTTAGGTTTGTGCCGGGATAATCTTGCTGATTCCTGATACGTGAGCCGAAACAGCCCAGAGTAACCCAAAAGTAAATTTACCTGAGGACAGGTCTTCGCAGCCAATAACTTTTACAAATCCAGTAAGCTTACCATGGAATTGCCACCAGCTACACATCTGGGGCGAAATTCTCCCGAAACGGCGCGATGTCCGCCGACTGGCGCCCAAAACGGCGCCAATCAGACGGGCATCGCGCCGCCCCAAAGGTGCGGAATGCTCCGCATCTTTGGGGGCCGAGCCCCAACATTGAGGGGCTAGGCCGGCGCCGGAGGAATTTCCGCCCCGCCAGCTGGCGGAAATGACCTTTGTTGCCCCGCCAGCTGGCGTGGAAATGACATCCCCGGGCGGCGCATGCGCGGGAGCGTCAGCGGCCGCTGACAGTTTCCCACGCATGCGCAGTGGAGGGAGTCTCTTCCGCCTCCGCCATGGTGGAGACCGTGGCGGAGGTGGAAGGGAAAGAGTGCCCCCACGGCACAGACCCGCCCGCGGATCGGTGGGCCCCGATCGCGGGCCAGGCCACCGCGGGGGCACCCCCCGGGGTCCCCCCCAGGACCCCGGAGCCCGCCCACGCCGCCTTGTCCCGCCGTTCAAAAGGTGGTTTAATCCACGCCGGCGGGACAGGAAATTTATCGGCGGGACTTCGGCCCATCCGGGCCGGAGAATGGAGCGGGGGGTCCCGCCAACCGGCGCGGCGTGATTCCCGCCCCCGCCGGATCTCCGGTGCCGGAGACTTTGGCAACCGGCGGGGGCGGGATTCACGCCAGCCCCCGGCGATTCTCCGACCCGGCGGGGGGGGTCGGAGAATGACGCTCCTGAAGTCAGTCACATTAGTACTGCACAAAGCCAATATCACATCAGCCACAAAATTGGATGGCATTTTGGCATTTTCTGGCAAAGTGTCATCGCGGATGGGAAAAGTGGACATTAGCCTAATGGCTGCACTGACAGGTTTCCTGCAGTCTTTTTAAGCACTTTGCAAATAAAATTGAAAGGGACAAGTCCCACAATGTCATGCCGGCGGAGTGGGTTCTGATTAAGATCGTGCTGCAAGCAAACTAGGATTTTAAAAGATCAGGACGGCCTTTTTAAAGTACGCCCCAATGCAAATGAATACCCTGAACACAGCCCTCCCCCCCACCCTCGAGAAACACCAACTCCCCCCTCCACCCTCTAAGGAACTACACTACACACCCCTATTCCTCTCCAGCCCCCGACAGAAGCACTGCCCACGGATCCGTGCCGGGGGGGGGGGGGTAGTGCTCGGCATCACGCGCTCCTCCCTGGGGGATTTACTCACCTGTACAGCTCCAGCCGGTTCTGCTCACCAGGTGCACATCATGGGGGATCTGTCATGATTCACGACACCGATGTGAATGGACAATTTAATGTGGAGGCATTAAGGCATGAAGGCAAGATAATATATAAGTGTGCACAAATGAGGATCCCAACTTAAAATTGGGTTTCCCGTTACGTCATTGGCGGGGGACGGGGACAATCGATTGGGGAAATCCTGCACCACCGTGCTGCCCTGCCCCTCATAATTTTGTCGACTTCTATCCAATCTCTTCCGTTCCAGTGAGAACAAACCAAATTTTTCCAACCTCTCCTTATAGCTAATGCCCTCCACAGTAGGCAACATTCTGGTAAATCTTTTCTGTATCCTCTCCAAAGCCTCCACATCCTTCTGGTACTGTGGTGACCAGAATTGAACACTATATTAAGGATCTGCAAAAAAAAATTTAGAGAGTGAAAGTTATGCAGGGAACCAGTAAGCAATATACAAACAATTTGATAATGGCCTATAGTCAATGTGTGAAAAATGGCCAATTCCTCTGAATGGTTTGTTAATGATCGGTAAGAATACTACTCGGTAATTGCTGTCATGGTAACTTTGTGAAAATTATACCATCATGGTATCAAGAGTTACCATGGATTACAGTGTACAAATTGACCTGGTGTATAAAATAAAACCCATTTTCTCAGCCGCAGAAATCATATTTTTGCATCTATCTGCCATACAAGTCGACTCCCCTTTTTCATCCATGACGTGCTATACTCAGATGAGTAGTGTGGTAATACCAGGTATTGCGGTACCTGAGAGGTGGATGACCATCAACCAAGCGGGCAGGCCTGTGGCTTTCTTCTCCCGTACTCTCCAGGCTTCCGAAATTCGCCACTCCTCGGTCAAAAAGGAGGCCCAGGCCATAGTAGAAGCTGTGCGACACTGGAGGCATTACCTGGCCGGCAGGAGATTCACACTCCTCACGGACCAACAGTCGGTTGCCTTCATGTTCGATAATGCACAGAGGGGCAAGATTAAGAATGACAAGATCTTGCGGTGGAGAATAGAACTCTCCACCTACAATTACGAGATCTTGTACAGTCCGGGGAAGCTGAACGAGCCTCCTGATGCCCTGTCCCGCGGCACTTGTGCCACCACACGCCTCCGATCCCCCCACGAGGACCTCTGCCACCCGGGGGTCACTCGTTTTTTTCATTTTATCAAGACCCGCAACCTGCCCTACTCCATCGAGGAGGTCAGGACCGTCACCAGGGACTGCCAAATCTGCGCGGAGAGCAAACCACACTTCTACCGGCCAGAGACGGTGCACCTGATAAAGGCTTCCCGTCCCTTTGAACGCCTCAGCATGGATTTCAAAGGCCCCCTTCCCTCCACCGACCGCAATACGTACTTCCTTAACGTGATTGACGAGTACTCCCGGTTCCCATTCGCCATCCCCTGCCCAGACATGACCACAACCACCGTCATCAAGACCCTCCAGGGTATCTTTATACTGTTCGGTTTCCCCGCATACATTCACAGTGATAGGGGGTCCTCTTTTATGAGCGACGAACTGCATCAATTCCTGATCAGCAAGAGCATCGCCTCGAGCAGGACGACAAGTTACAACCCCCGGGGAAACGGGCAGGTCGAGAGGGAGAACGGAACGGTATGGAAGACCGTCCTGCTGGCCCTACGGTCCAGGAATCTCTCAGTCTCCCGCTGGCAGGAAGTCCTCCCGGTGGCCCTCCACTCCATCCGGTCACTGCTTTGTACAACCACGAATCAGACACCTCACGAACGTCTCCTTGTTTTCCCCAGGAAGTCGTCCTCCGGGACCTCGCTCCCAACCTGGCTAGCGACACCCGGACCCATCCTGCTTTGGAAACATGTGAGGGCGCACAAGTCGGACCCGTTGGTCGAGAGGGTCCACCTGCTGCACGCCAACCCCCAGTACGTCTACGTAGCATTCCCTGACGGCCGCCAAGACATGGTCTCCCTTCGGGACCTGCCGCCCGCCGGAGTCCCACGCGCACCCGCACCATTGCCCCCACCCCCACCCTCCCCACAGCACATAACTGGAGGGTCAGTACTCCCGCCGCTCCTGCCTAGGCCCGAACACACACCGATGCCCCCTACAGGCACCTTCCCGCCTGTCCACCTTTTGCCCCAACAGCGTCGCCTAGGGGTGACAAAGCCATCACGTTCCCGGAGTCGCAACCGGCGGGACACCCATCAGAATCACCGCCGAAGCCAAGACGCTCCAGAAGGACGACCAGGCCAACCGATTGACTGATTGCTGCACTGTGAACACTTTGTTATTACCCTCGACATCACGGTACCTCCATACCTGGTCATACCATGCGAAAGGCGACTATTAACGCTGGCCATCACCCCGCCGGGCTCTTTTTTAACAGGGGTGAATGTGTTACGGTCTGGAAGACCGTCCTGCTGGCCCTACGGTCCAAGAATCTACCAGTCTCCCGCTGGCAGGACGTCCTCCCGGTGGCCCTTCACTCCATCCGGTCGCTGCTCTGTACTACCACAAATCATACACCTCATGAACGTCTCCTTGTTTTCCCCAGGAAGTCCTCCTCCAGGACCTCGCTACCAACCTGGCTTGCGACACCTGGACCCATCCTGCTTCGGAAACATGTGAGGGCGCACAAGTCGGACCCGTTGGTCGAGAGGGTCCACCTGCTGCACGCTAACCCCCAGTACGCCTATGTAGCGTTCCCTGATGGCCACCAAGACACGTTCTCCCTTCTCGCTTTGGGACCTGGCGCCCGCCGGAGTCCCACGCACACCCGGGGTGACGAAGCTGCCTGGGAGGACGACACCATGTTCCCGGAGTCGCAACCGCCGGGACCCCCATCAGGATCGCCGCCGAAGCCCAGACGCTCCAGAATGACGACCAGGCCACCCGATCGACTGATTGCTGCACCATGAACACTTTGCTATTACCCTCGACATCACGGCACCTCCATACCTGGTCCTACCATGCGAAAGGCGACATTAACGCTGGCCATCACCCCGCCGGGCTCTTTTTTAACAGGGGGTGAATGTGGTAATACCAGGTATTGCGGTACCTGAGAGGTGGATGACCATTGGTTAGACCCAGGAGTCTACCATTGGCTGATGTACATAGCTCCGCCCTGAGATGTGGAGTATAAGAACCGATGCTGTCCCAGCAGCCTTCACTTTCTGTATCGAAGCTGCTGGGCAACAGTTCTAGCAGATTAAAGCCTATTAGTTGTGCCTCACCTTGTCTTGAGAGTAATTGATTGCGCATCAAGTAGTCAGCCTCAATTTTTCACAAATGGGTGTTTTTCTTGCTGTCAGGGTCCTTCCTGTTTGTTCCTGCTTATTTCCGCTTTCTTTTATTTCTGCTGTTGCAATTTTGATCCATGGATGTTTAATGCACCTGTGACTTTCGGGTAAATCAGTCTTTAATTAAAATAGGAAGATTCAGAAGGTTCTGCTGTTTTAGGCTGACCTCAGTGATGACTTGGATTGATTGATGAGGTTCGTGGCCAATGAATGAACCCAAAATGTGGTGCTCTGTCCCATATTGGGGGCGTCATTCTCCGACCCCCCGCCGGGTTGGAGAATCGCCGGGGGCTGCAATGAATCCCGCCCCCGCTGGTTGCCGAAGTCTCCGGCACCGGATATTCGGCGGGGGCTGGAATCGGGCCGTGCCGGTTGGCGGGCCCCCCCGCTCGATTCTCCGGCCCGGATGGGTCGAAGTCCCGCCGATGAATTGCCTGTCCCGCTGGCGTGGATTAAACCACCTTTTGAACGGCGGGACAAGGCGGCGTGGGTGGGCTCCGGGGTCCTGGGGGGTGCCCCCACGGTGGCCTGGCCCGCGATCGGGGCCCACCGATCCGCGGGCGGGCCTGTGCCGTGGGGGCACTCTTTCCCTTCCGCCTCCGCCACGGTCTCCACCATGGCAGAGGCGGAAGAGACTCCCTCCACTGCGCATGCGTGGGAAACTGTCAGCAGCCGCTGACGCTCCCGCGCATGCGCCGCCCGGGGATGTCATTTCCACGGCAGCTGGCGGGGCAACAAAGGCCGTTTCCGCCAGCTGGCGGGGCGGAAATTCCTCCGGCGTCGGCCTAGCCCCTCAATGTTGGGGCTCGGCCCCCAAAGATGCGGAGCATTCCGCACCTTTGGGGCGGCGCGATGCCCGTCTGATTGGCGCTGTTTTGGGCGCCAGTCGGCGGACATTGCGCCATTTCGGGAGAATTTCGCCCCAGGTACCAATTGGATCTGATCGTACTGATATGTTTTTCAGAGTCACAGGTTTGTGTTTCATGTAATTTTTGGCCTGGCAGTCTGGGTGGAGGATTCCAACTAATTCACTCCCAAAAGATCCAGCTGAACTAGTTTCATAAGACCACTGTGAGGGTTGATCCTCTCTCAAGTAAGTCTGGGTGCTAAACTCTCAAGACTTTAAATCAAACCCTGAACTGAAGACAAATTTTGATGTGAGACAGAAATAGGCTGGATTGTGAACCTTTGTGTTGAAGGCCCAGTTTGATAAGAACTAAAGTGACTCTCCATAAGGCCTGCTGCCTGTAAGTGCCATACTGAATGAATGGCTCTGCCAAGAAGAGCATCATCAGCGGTAAACCAGAGGTGTTGATCAACTAGTATGCTGTGAGGAAAGCTGCTACACAGCCACCATTGGAAGCGAAGATTCTTATCTTTTGACTATTATCCTGAATATTTTTACCCTCCCTCCCCCCCTCTGAGTTTGTCTGTTGCTAGCTTGTTGGTTAGCTTGTTGCTATTCCTTTGCATTCACTGCAAGTTTCATCATAAATCTTGTTATAATTAAATAGTAATTGTGTTTCAGTTTACAAACTTAGTAACTGTAATGATTGGGCAGCTAAGGGCCAAAGATTTGGGGGATGTTTATAAGAATTACTGGTCAATTCACTTGTGCTGTGGCTCTGTGCACATGGAGCTGGAATTGACCGCACATTTGCCCAGGGTGGTATACCATTGTGGTTACTTATAACTGAGCTTGAGGAATTCAGCAAACAATATGGGCTGTATTGTGAAGATGTGTGGGAATATAAGGCATGCTTGCACAGAGCAGACCTCGCATAACGAATAACAAAGATAATGACCACTCACACCAGGGTTCATTTGACATATAAGTCATTTGTGGAGGGATTGTTTGATGCTTCAAAAAAGGTAGACTTATACACCAACCTATACAGTAATCTGTTAGCAATTGTAAATTTTCTACTGCAATACCACAACGCTGATGATGAATCAGTTTCGACACAGCTTTTCTCCTACTTTATCAAAGTTCATTTGTCCATTTGGTTCACTAAACTTGCTGTATACCATTAAATTCCAGGACACAAATTAATTGAGATCCAAATGTTGGTCGAAGCCTCTAACCAAACAGCAAATGAAATGAGATACAATCTAACTCAACATAGGGCCACATTTTACTGTACGCAGCAAAGTAACTGTTAGATTGGCCTTTGCCCATTTAATTTCTTTGTCCTTTTACACTGGAAGTTAGAGATGTAAGTGATACAGGGGCCTTTAAAGGGTATCCTTACTCAGACTGGAGGCTTGTTCATAATCTTGGTCTCATTTAATCTCAAGATGAGCATTGGACTATATATTTGCACCATCACTAAAACCGTCTGCTTACATAACCATAATAGTGCCCAACTTTATCCCAGACTCAGTTCATTTGCAACAGAAATCCTAATTTATTCCTTTGCCAATTAACTACTGGTCTCGCACATCGTAGGGTCAAAGAGTTTTGCAGCACAAAAAGAGGCCCTTCAGTCCATCTTGTCTGCATCAGACATCAGGCACCTATCAATTCTAACCCTATTTTCCAGCATTTGGCCCATAGCCTTGTATGCTCTGGCATTTGAAGTGCTCATCAAAATGTTGTGAGGGTTCTCACCTCTATCACCTTTCCAGGCAGTGAATAGCACCATTCTCTGGGTGAAAAGGATTTTCCTCAAATCCTCTCCAAATCTCCTTCCCTAACGTTGAATCAATGCCCCCTAGTTATTGATCTCTCCGCTAAGAGGAAAGGTTTCTTCCTATCTATGTTCCTCATAATTTTGTACACCTCGATCAGGTTCCCCCCTCAGTGTTCTTTGCTTAAGGAAAATAACCTCAGCGTAACCAGCCTCTCTTCATAGTTGAAACGCTCCAGCCCAGGCAGCATCCTGGTGAATTTCCTCTGCAACCTTGCTAGTGCAATCACATCCTTCCTATAGTGCGGCGACAGAGCTACACAATATATGTGGCGTAATGATTGTTTCATACTGCTGCAACATAACCACTCTGCTCTAATATTCTATGCCTCAGTTAATGAAGGCAAGAATCTCATATGCCTTCTTAACCACCTCTGTAAACTTCAGGTCATCCAAAATGCTGCTGCCCAGGTCCTAACATGAACAAAATCCTGTTCACCTCCTAATGCTTGCTGAGCGACATTGGTTCCTGGTCAAGCAATGTCTGGATGTCAAAATTATCATCTTGTTTTCAAATCTACTGATGGCCTAGTCATTCCTTTATCACTGTAAGTTGTTCCATCCCCAAAATCTTGCATGATATCTGCAATAATCTAGTTCTGGTTTCTTGAGAACCTCAGTTTTAATGACTCCACTATCATTGGCCATGCTTTGTTATTTAGCTCTGGACAATTAAAATGCAAAGGAATAAGATTCCACACTTGTAAAATCAATTTTTGAAAATGTTACCATGGGTACCCATTCACAGAAGTTGATTTGTTTATCATCTGAGTATCTGTTTGTAGTGTATTTACTGGTCCACGGTAACATGAGACTATTTTCAACAATGTGGCTATCCGGGATCAATTCTAGTATTCCCTGCTCGACTGTAACTCAGCCATCCCTGTCTTTATCCACTTGTTTTGTCTTTTCCACTGCCTTTGCTCACCTGACCCCTTACCTCAACTTTTATACTTCACCCAATCTCTTTACTTGCTGCAGGTACAACCCCTCTATATCCCACAGCATGAACTTGTTTTTTACTGAGTTGATCTGTGTGAAATATAAGGCACATTAACAACACTTCCAGCCTTAGATTGAGAGAGATTACCAGAGCTGTGATTCATTTCCAGCCTATTCTAGCACAGTCATAGCTACACAGACCAGCCCTGCTTCATTATAGCAACAGAACATGGAATGTGGAAATATTAATGAGCGCAGATAGCCTCTATGTTTGATGACCTTTCATTGAAACTGGTCTTTCGGGGTGGCAGGGGAGGGGTGGTGGTGTGGGCTGGGTGGTTAATGAAAACAGCAAAAAAGATCAAATTGAAAGAAGGGATGAGGTCAGGCGAACGTGAAGGGTACCTAGTGTCAGGCAAGGTCTTTGTATCCAAGTGGTATTGAGCCTTCCAATCCTTGACACCTTAAAACGAATGTTTGTTGTTGAGGGGAAGTATGAATTTGGTGTTAGGATCAGGGCAGCTCTGAAATAAAGTGAGTTGGTACTGCAAATTAGAAAAGTCAAGAGTAAGCATATGTGATGTGAAGTGCGAATCTCGGGAAGCTTCGAGGAACACTTGAGTGTCATGGAGATCAGATGCAGGCCAATGATCCATCAAGTCTCTGTACAGCAATCCAATCTATCCCATTTCCCTGATCTTTCCCAATAGTCTTGTACATTTGTTACCCTCAAATGCCCACCCAATTCCTTTTCCCCATGGGAAGATCTGAACCTGAAAAGTTTGAATTGGAATTCACATGGAATAAGTCGGAGCCAAAGACATACGGTTGATGAGAAAAAAGACGTGTTTTTTGCAAGCATAGGATCAAACATAGAAGACAAGTAAAGTTAATGGGGTAAAAGAGGCAAATAAAAATACCATCAAAGAGAAGTGCAGAACCTTTTGAAGGAGGGTACACCTGGAAGACATGGGGCAGTGAATTAAACACCAAAAGGGCAAAATACTACAGACCTGAAATAAAAACAGAAAATGAAAACTAGAATCACTCAGTAGCTCCGGCAGCTTCTGTGGAGAGAGACAGAATTAACTTTTCAGGTTGATGATCTTTCACCCAAACTGTTATTTAATGATTTGTTTGGGGAAGGAGTGAACTGTTGTAAGACTTGATTTAAATGTGACAAACTGGCATATATTGTGAGGGAGGATTTTTGTTTTGACCCAAACATTTGAACAAATCACAAATCAATGGACCAATGTGCATATCCAATTGAGGGTGAAGTGTGGGCTCCCAAGGAGGCCATTTGGAGGCCATCCAATCCTGAATGCATGGCAGCCCCACAGTCAGAATTGGGATCTGCCGATGCAGGTATGAGATGAAGGGTGCCTCAAGCTGGAGGTGCCCTCTGAAGACATTTTAATAAAAGTTACATTTATACTGGCCCCAGCTGCCAGCTTTCTACTTTGGAGACAAAATCTTTCTACAGAGTGACCTGCAACCACAGATGTGGCTGTTAAAAATGTTATTTGGAACACTGACCTATCCAGTTTGCTGCTGGGCGACCATCTCCATATATTGACTCGGTACAGCCAGCGCAGGAGATCCTACTGGAATTGGAATTTTCCAGTTGATGTCTCTTCAGTGCCTTTAGTAGTGTCTTTAATGACCAAACCTGGTTACCTGCTGCTTGCGGGTATGAAACCATCACCCACCCCCTCCCTACAGCTGGCCACTTTTATAATGGCCAAAAAAGGGGAACATGCTGGAAAACTGGCACACCGCATACTGACACTAATTTTCCAAATCAAAATGTCTGCCCAATGATTCAGTGAAACAGCATTAAATGGGACTGATTATATGATAGATTTGTGTGGGATCCTGGATGGGTGTTGTTTATTGTTCACTTTGGGTGAAAAGTATTCTCTGAAAGTTGCTGAACAGTTTAATCTTTAAATTAAATTTTACTTTGTAAGATGAGAATAGAAAAAACTATTGCCACACTGTATGTGAATCAAGTAACCTTAATTCTAAAAGTTATCTCCATTTTTTGTCCAGTTGTTCGCTGTGTATTGATCACTCTGTGCACTTCTTTCCAGGCTCAGGCTGGTCTCTGACTCATGTTTTCCACTGGAGGTCAAAAAGACATGATAAATGTATCAAAAATATTTGGGTTTTGGATTCTTGTCATCATTTTTTAAATTAGATTCAGTTTCTATATGAAAAACGGAAAAGATGGGGTTGCTAATGGTTTCTATTCTACACAGAAAATTCAGTTTCTTACAATGTTGTGATCTATACCTTTGTAAATGAATTTGTTGGTGTCATGGAAGGGAAATATCAGGAACTTGGGTCCAGAAATGAGGTCCAAGATGTAGCAGGCAATTTAGGGGTTAAACAAACTGAGGGAAAAGACTGCTAGCAACAGATTCAGAGGGACACACCCACAAACTGAGTTACCTTGTCCCATTCAAACTTAACCTCATCAGTGGGAATACACAGGATGACCAGTTCAGCGAGGATGATCCACTCAAGATCCATTGCCATTCAGGACACTCTTGTTTGACCAGCCATTATCCCATCACAGAATCTGATGATCTATTTGTCCGTCAATGGAAGTTGAGTTGCATATGAATGACATAGTTCTGTTATTTTGCAGAAACAGGAGTGGGAAATCAGACAGTCATGATAACAAGAATGTATTCAGGTCTAGCCACCTCATGGGGACAACCTTTGTTTGAGGGGTTGGGCAGAGCTTAGAGAGAGAGAAAAAGAATGCTGTTCTGAACATTTACAGGCAGAAGACTGTGGAAATCGACCAGAGGTCATGAATGTTGCCACTGAGGCAGGCTTTGGAAAAAGGTTCTGAACAGATGTCCCTAACAGAAGAAAAATTGCTTTGCATATGCAAGTATTGCATCAGCCTATCCTTGAGAGTGGCATAAAATCAAAGAATCACTTGCGTGCAGAGGGAAGCCATTTGGTCCATCGGGTCTGCATTGACACTCTGAAAGAGCATCCTATCTATCCCTGTAACCCAGTAACCCCATCTAACCTTTTGGCACTAAGGGGCAATTTTGCATGGCCAATCCCCCGAATCTCCACATCTTTGGACTTTGTGGGAGAAAACCGGAACATCCAGAGGAAACCCATGGAGACATAGGGAGAAACTGCAAACGCCACAAAGACAGTCACCCAAGACCGGAATTGAACCCGGGTCCCTTGCGCTGTGAGGCAGCATTGCAAATCAGTGTGCCGCCGCGCATAGTCATTGAAAGTTATGTTTAATGGTTAAGAAACTGCATTTAATCTGTTAGTGCTAGGGCTGAAGTTAAAGATAAAATATTGTATTGTTTCCTTTTTTTTAAACAAAGTTTGTTTAGAAAATAACCAAGCCCTATTTCTTATATTGTCACTCCTGGAACAAATCGATCTTTCTACATTGTCTTAAAACTTAAAAAAGTTTGGCACCTGGTCCAGTCTCTTAACAATTGTTGAGATCCTACCAGGCATCCGTAACAGCTAGAAAAGCACAAAGGATAAGTCAATGTTGTAGAGGGTTCCATCTCTGCTACTCCACTACTGGGCCGATATCTGGGGTTTGAGTATCTGTGTGTGTCTCTCTCCAGCTGGCACTGAAACTTCAGAGGCCAGGGGATGCCGCACTGGGACACCTCCACGGAAGAGAGCACTGAATCAAGCCTGCCGTTTATCCCTAACCGGAAGCCTGAGGCTTATATCACACAGATATCCAGACCCCCACCAATGCCCAGGTGATTCTCTCTCTTGCCGGTGGTGCAACACCCACCCGGTTCCTACTTCGCTGGAGTAGCTTTCCCAAGAGAGAGAATAGGACACTGCTGTTTATTACCTAACCAGCAGCCTGTCCTGAGTGAATCGTTCAAGATGACCCTAGGTTCTCGACCCCGGAATTAAGGTGAGGAATATCTTAACAATGACTTGGTCAGAGATCGCTGGTGAGAGATTGAAGAATTGAAACGACTCCAATTATCAGCAAATCAAGGTTTATTGCAAAACCCAGGTCAAAATCATCAAACAGAAGAAATTATAATAAAATCTTAAACTCTAACACAAACTAAGTCTATTTAGGAAGTACTATAACGGACACAACGTAAAATCTTATTGTTACACAATTTTAGCAATGACATGGAACACAAATCAAGTCCCCTTCCCCAAAGCCTCAACCACTATCAAAGTCAAGGGAGTTTCGCAAGCTGCTGCAGGGTACTTACGGTCACAGGCTGCGAGAGGTCAAGTCGAAGGTGGAGAGGTCAAGCCAAGAGACCCTCAATCGAAACACAGCCCCTTTTATATCCGTTTTACCTGGCTTTTTCCTGTGTTCGGCCAGCCCCTTTTGCATTGAATCCATAAGGTTTAAAGTTCCCGCTGGTCCTGCCCCCTTTGAGCCGGTCAGACCTGTCAAGATGGGAGTACCTCCCCTAGGTCCGCCTCCAGTCTGCCTTTTGAGATAACGAGGTTGAGCTCCCTTGTGAAGATTTTCAAAGTCTTCCATCTGCTCTGGAGATCGCTGCTATGTTGATGGGGTGTTGATTGGATTCTGCTCTGGTGGAGGCAAAGTCATTTACATCTGCATGGGGCTATGACCATCCCATTGTCCTGCTTGCAGGCAGGCCCCTTACAGCATTACCATGCCCCTTTGTCTCTGTGTTTAATCTTATCTAGCTGTCTGGCTCCTTCTTCCTTGTAGCTCCTGGGGGGGGTTTGTAAATACCTATGCCCCTACTCAGCTCAGCGGACCAAGCCTGCTGGGAAATTTGGTTACGTTCCTTTGGCTGAAAAGTGTCCAGTTTAGTCTCTGGGTTTTATTCTTGGGCAGTCCAAAAAGGGCCGAATTGCCCGAAAACCTTACAGATGCCCCTTCGATACGTCCCTACCTGCTTGGACCGTATCGACACAGGTGAAGGGCAATCATTTCCTTTTGTGTGGACCGTAGGCCCCCCCTCAACAACATGCAAAACTACAAGTCCCAAGACAGTTCCCTTAATCTAGGCTACCCCTAATTTCATTGAAAGGGAAAGACAAGACCATACTTAATTTAAACACAGTAACATACACACATTTCACCGGAACCCCAAACGTAAGGGTCCCTGTACATATATCACAATCAAATAACTGAAACCCGCGAATCCATACAACTATTTACATTTGAATCTCTTTATTTCACTAAGGATCCTCTTTTCTGGGCTGCACTTCGCTTCTTCCCAAAAGCCCGTTGAAGGCTCTTCATTTTCCTCCGTCGTCGATACCTGCAGCTGAGAGGTTCAGTACAACTGAGGCGACAGCATAATGTACCCCCTGGTGCAACATTTTCTTTGTGGGGACAAACACTAAACCATTCTCAGGCCCCCTGGTGGTGATCGGACAGTTGTGAGGGTCGATTGGTTGGGCTGTGGGCAGGGGTCTCTTTACCTGAACCAGCAGTTTGGTAGGCTTTACAGTCATCCTTTCCCTGGGCGTTACACATCCCTCCCCACTGCGGTCAATTCATCCCGTTCCCTGGGTTCTGCCACCACCTAACAAAAGTGATCGATGCCCCTTGTGGACATGCCTTGGTAGACCCCCATAAACACAAATAAATGCCCTGGTCAGAAGCCCACCACTTATCCCAGCAAACGGTGATCCTACCCGGTGACCCTGTGATGGTCTGGTAGGTGTTGTTGTCCAGGCGTTCCCAGTCCGAGGACCGATCCCTCATGTCCAGGCTCAGCTTCCTGAGCCACCACCATCTCCCCAAAGGAACGTCCCCCTCACAGGTTAAACACACCCGCCTGCCCTCAGTCACCCTAACCCGGTCAGTCGCCACCTGTATCTCCTCGCAGAGTACAGAGGCCTCTCCATAGGTGAAGCTCTGGTGGCTGGAGTACCTGGTCGAGTTCGACCCCAGCCATCCAGGCCACCTCCCCAGGTGTGAGTAGCGGGTCTGCTCTGTGGCCACCTGGTCTCCCTGTCCGGTAGTGACAAGAGGGGCTCTGCCGCCAGAGCACCCATAGACGAAGGACTCTTCTGTCTCGCCTCTGCGGAGTTCTCCCGGTCCCACCATCGCCAAGATCATCAGCAAGCTCCACATCGTCGGGTGCCCCATCTGTAAAAGAGACAAAACACATCCTTGCCTCTACAGAACTACCTACCTTAAAGTGCATGGCTTCTATCCAGCGGCAGCAGCAGCTCCAGCTTTTAAGTTGGGAAATTGACATGAAATTGCCGCAGCCTGTCTGTGGTTCTGTGTCCATAGCCCGGCTCCACCAGGGTCCTAGTGCCTGCTGCTCAATCATTATATCACTGCACTATGCGCTTCTGTGATCCCACGATCCTAAATAACACCACTAAACACTAATTAGAACTAACAGGGGGGGAATGCTATATACAAAGCCACCCGTCTCCGGGTGGCCAAATTAAAACTGGACCCCGCTATACTGGGGCTGTTCACCTGTTTGGACCAACGGCTCGGGCCAGACCTTCCCCTCCCGGGGGTCCGGACTTCCCCTTGCCTCTCCTTCCCCAAAGGGGTTTGGGGATCCCTTTCTGCTCCCTCCGGAGACTGGGCTACCTGTGGCAGCACTGGATAATGTCCTACATCCCTCACCGTTCCCTTCTACTGGGGACCATCTTACCGGGGGCTTGGAGACCCGATTGCTCCTTCGTCCCCTGGATGGTTCCCACGCCCAAGGTGATACCTCCCTCTCCTCTGCCTCCCTAGCCTCTATACTAAGGCAGGCCACCTGACCCACAGGTAAGAGCTTGGGAATCGTTACTGTCCCTGGGCTGGGTGCTTGCAGCACTGTCGGTTTCTTTGGGACTGCCCCTTCGGGACAGCACCTTGTCACCGGTTGTGTGACCGTGGAGTCAGGGACCTCCCCCACCGTCGTTAATTCTACGGGGGGTTTCTCCACTACCACCCCCAGTCTTCCCCCCAACTTGCTCTTTCTTGCCCTTATGGGGTGGAACAATTTAAATTGACTGATGTGGCGTTCACAGGGGTCCCACCTTAAGGGATTTAAACTGCAAATAGCCGCTGAGGCAGCCTCCAGAATGGGACCCTGCACCTGGACCGGACCAGGGTCTGGGGCTAGAACTACCCCTGCGCTCCCTTTTTCCTGAGGCTGCTCCCTGGGTAGTCATACGGGTTCTTGTGGTGTGGGTGCAGGCAGGCCCTGGCCCGTTGCCATTGCCACCTGTCCCGACCCAGCTGCTAGGCTCTGCAAAAAGGCTAAAAGTTTTTTTAAATCGATGGTTTCCGGGGCAGCTGCTCCTGCCGCTGGGGTCTGACTTTC
Source organism: Scyliorhinus torazame (assembly GCF_047496885.1). Lineage (NCBI taxonomy): Eukaryota > Metazoa > Chordata > Chondrichthyes > Carcharhiniformes > Scyliorhinidae > Scyliorhinus > Scyliorhinus torazame. Next base: position 90,233,523 of record NC_092714.1, on the reverse strand, counting down.
TACTGCGGGAGCCCTCTCCTCCTTGCTAGGGTTCCCACACTCCCTCTTGAAATGCCCGGTCTTTCCACACCCGTAGCATACCGGTCTCTTGTCGGAGGTCCGGGTGCCCTCATGCTTCCACTCTCTCTTAGGGGTGCTGGTGTGATTCCATGCACCTGACCATTATGGGGCTTTTCCTCACTCCTCTCCCCGTTGCGATATGCAAGGGTGAGTTTTCTAAGGACCTCTGCCTCATTAAGGTCCAGACTCTGCGGGTCGAACCAGTGTTCGGCCTTTGCCCTAACGTGAGGGAGACAGTTAGCTACGAGGGTCTTCAGCCAGTGGGCTGTTCTCTCATCTAAATTCTGCCTATCCGCGGGAGTCCCGCACGCCTCCACATAGACAGTCCACAGCCTGTCTGCGAACATATTTGGCGATTCCCCTAGCTGCTGCTTGGTTTCCCCCACCCTCATGAAAGGGCTACCCAGATTCAAGCCCATTGCCTCCAGAACAGCAGTCCGTGCTGCCACCCATGTGTCAGGTCGTCCCCCATTCCCGGTGGTCACTGCCCTGCATAGTTGGGGATCTAGGGTCATCAGGAGCATCCTTATTTGCTCCCCCTCGTCGCAGTCATTAATGCTGGCAGCCTGCTCCACCTCCATAAAATGAAGCGACGGATCCCCTTTCGGAGTTAGCCTGGGAACGTGGGCCACCATCCCCCTGAGTGCGGATGCCCCATGAGGAATGATAATGTCGCCCTCAACCGGTCCCCTATTCGCCAGCCCCGCCGGGGGACCATACCTTCTCTGCCTGACAGGGCACATCTGCCCTACCTGGGGTTCCTGCTCCTCCGCCTCCCCGGCGTCCAGCTCTCCTGCCCCATTGGGTAGCCCCCCTGTCCCCGGGCTAACTACCCATATAGGAGACGCCGCTATCTGGGGATACACCACTGACCCCCCTTGGACCTGCCCCTGACCGGGCGGTCCGAACCCTACCTGCTGACCCGGCCCCATCACCGGCATCCCAGGCAGCGGTCTGTCCCCATCCCATGGGGACCCACATACGAAACCAGGCGGACACGCCGCCAGCTGGGGGTACCCTGCCGACCCCCCTTGGACTTGCCCCTGAACGTGCAGTCCGATCCCCCTCTGCTGACCCGGACACAATCCCGGCGCCTCAGGAGGCGGTCTATTCCCCTTAGCCTTTGGGGAATCATCCGCTGCGAGGAGCCCCTTGCCCCTTGGGAACCCCCCTGGACATACCAGGTGGACCTGTCCCCTGACCTTGGACAAGGTCTCCTCCAACTCCGTTATCCGTGCCTGGCATGGCCCGTGAGCACAGTCCCCTACTTCCTCGCGAGCCACTCGGTACGCTGCCTGGATGTCCCGGACCTTCCCCTCCAGCTTCCTACACTGCTCTGTACTCCGAGCATAGAGTTCCTGGAGCCTCCATTCCTTTGTCTTACCCTCCACTATCTGGCAGTGGAGATATTCCTTCACGCACGGGTTAGACTCGCTTTCCTGTAGGCTGTCCTGTTTCATTTCTGCCAATTCCTCCCACAGTCGTTCCGCTGCGCTAGCGCTGTCCCCTGCACTGGCCCTAACTTCTCCCAACTCCTGCTCTAATTCTTCGACCCTTCGCTCTGTTTTGGCTACCTGCTGGGACAAGCAGACCAGCCAAACTGCCTTCTCCAAGTGCCTTTTGTGCGCCTTACTTTCTGTCCATGCGGCCACCGCCATTACAGGTCGCTCCGCATTGATTAGTTCTGAGACCCAAGGTTTGGTGAGGTTGACCTTTTGCCACATATACGAGGAGATTCTCTCCTCCATTGTACTTTGTTCCCTCACCCCCTCTGCCAAGTCACATACTCCAAACCACCGGGCTCCTGCCGCGGTCGCCATTGTAGAGGGTTCCATCTCTGCTACTCCACTACTGGGCCGATATCTGGGGTTTGAGTATCTATGTGTGTCTCTCTCCAGCTGGCACTGAAACTTCAGAGGCCAGGGGATGCCGCACTAGGACACCTCCACGGAAGAGAGCACTGAATCAAGCCTGCCGTTTATCCCTAACCGGAAGCCTGAGGCTTATATCACACAGATATCCAGACCCCCACCAATGCCCAGGTGATTCTCTCTCTTGCCGGTGGTGCAACACCCACCCGGTTCCTACTTCGCTGGAGTAGCTTTCCCAAGAGAGAGAATAGGACACTGCTGTTTATTACCTAACCAGCAGCCTGTCCTGAGTGAATCGTTCAAGATGACCCTAGATTCTCGACCCCGGAATTAAGGTGAGGAATATCTTAATAATGACTTGGTCAGAGATCGCTGGTGAGAGATTGAAGAATTGAAACGACTCCAATTATCAGCAAATCAAGGTTTATTGCAAAACCCAGGTCAAAATCATCAAACAGAAGAAATTATAATAAAATCTTAAACTCTAACACAAACTAAGTCTATCCAATGACATGGAACACAAATCAAGTCCCCTTCCCCAAAGCCTCAACCACTATCAAAGTCAAGGGAGTTTCGCAAGCTGCTGCAGGGTACTTACGGTCACAGGCTGCGAGAGGTCAAGTCGAAGGTGGAGAGGTCAAGCCAAGAGACCCTCAATCGAAACACAGCCCCTTTTATATCCGTTTTACCTGGCTTTTTCCTGTGTTCGGCCAGCCCCTTTTGCATTGAATCCATAAGGTTTAAAGTTCCCGCTGGTCCTGCCCCCTTTGAGCCGGTCAGACCTGTCAAGATGGGAGTACCTCCCCTAGGTCCGCCTCCAGTCTGCTTTTTTGAGATAACGAGGTTGAGCTCCCTTGTGAAGATTTTCAAAGTCTTCCATCTGCTCTGGAGATCGCTGCTATGTTGATGGGGTGTTGATTGGATTCTGCTCTGGTGGAGGCAAAGTCATTTACATCTGCATGGGGCTATGACCATCCCATTGTCCTGCTTGCAGGCAGGCCCCTTACAGCATTACCATGCCCCTTTGTCTCTGTGTTTAATCTTATCTAGTTGTCTGGCTCCTTCTTCCTTGTAGCTCCTGGGGGGGGTTTGTAAATACCTATGCCCCTACTCAGCTCAGCGGACCAAGCCTGCTGGGAAATTTGGTTACGTTCCTTTGGCTGAAAAGTGTCCAGTTTAGTCTCTGGGTTTTATTCTTGGGCAGTCCAAAAAGGGTCGAATTGCCCGAAAACCTTACAATGTCAAAAAGTGTAAGCCAGCTTAACGTCTTGGGTAGGACACTTTCGAGTTTTTATTGTTTTCCACCCCATTTCTGCCCATCAAATATAATTGGTTTGTGACAGGTTAAAACCCAACATTGATTGAGGCAGTAATAAATTGCAAGCACCCTCATCATTGTAGGCTTCATTTACAAACCTGAAATTGCAAGTATTTAAATTTTCATTAATTCCAAAGGTCCAGATCTGGTGCAATACTAGTGCTTAAAAATTGATCACTCAACAAAATTAAGATCATCCATGCTTTTATGTGGATACTCTTGTCGACAGTCAAACATCAATAAGCAAGATAAATTGCATGTCACAAAATACCAAATTTATTTTTCTTTCCTTTTCAAGTTGGCCAGTCAGAGCAGGAGCAAGCTTTGAATGACCTGTTGACAATCTCTATATATGTCCATGCAGTATTGAACATCATTGGATTTAGGAAACTAAATAATAATCTGGAATATACCATAAGACCCCAGAACCTTGGTCGAGTGCACAGTCAATTCCAACCTCGGAGTCCCAACACAAGTGAATTAACCAATAATTTGTATATGGTTTCTGAGATCTTTGGCCCTTGACTGCTTCAATGACTTACAGGCACCAGATTTGTAAGTGAAAAAAACCCAACTGTTTATTTATAACAAAAATAGAGATAAGACATGCAATAATTATAATAGAATATCGGCCAGCTAATCCACTACTCCCTCCTTTTACCATCCCACCCTTTGCCCAACACACACAAGACAGACACACTCAGAAGGAGGGTAAAAATAATAAGAGGATTAATATGAAATGGAAGATGAGTGAACTAGCTTCGGATATTGATGTCATTGCAACAGCAAGCTGTCCTCCCAGGACAAGGAGCAATTGGAACCACTGGTTGGATTGCTACTGAGGATCTTCTGGCAGTAACTTTCAATCAGAACTCCCTGGCTGTAGGGTTTCCTGTGGGGGAATCGCTTTAACTTTTCTAACCCTGGGCCTTCACTCAAAAGAACAGCCTTAGGCCGGTTTGATTCTTAAGACTCCCAGTCTCATTTCCTCCCCAGCTTCAGCCTGTGATTCAATATTAACTGCTTTCCAGACTCACCAGAATGTCCCCTAGCTTTATTGAGGAAAATTGTGTTCGCCACACAAGATTTTAAAGAGGGTTCTTTAAACCCTCTTTGGGCAGCATGGTAGCATAGTGGTTAGCACAGTCGCTTCACAGCTCCAGGGTCCCAGGTTCAATTCCCTGCTGGGGCACTGTCTGTGCGGAGTCTGCACATTCTCCCCGTGTCTGCGTGGGTTTCCTCCGGGTGCTCCGGTTTCCTCCCACAGTCCAAAGAAGTGCAGGTTAGGTGGATTGGCTGTTCTAAATTGCCCTTAGTGTCCAAAAAGGTTAAATGGAGTTATTGGGTGATGGGGATAAAGTGAGATAGGCTGGATGTGTGGGGCTTGGGAGGGGTGCTTTTTCCAAGGGCCGGTGCAGACTCGATGGGCTGAATGGCCTCCTTCTGCACTGTAAATTCTATGATTCTAAACAACTGGCCCTGCCTGCAACTGCTGCTGGACAGAACCTTTCTTGAGTTCAATCTGACTGTAGAGAGAGAAAGTTCTTTACTTTGAATCTTTGGACAGAGTTCAGATCAGAGAGAGAGAAACCACAGCTGTGACACTCCAGCTTCTTGTTCAAATCAAAACTAAAATCGGATGAAGCCTTCCTGCCCTTGGCATTCCAGAACGGGCAGCACCAATCAACATAGACTATCAGCTGAGAGCCCGGGAAAGTAAACAGCTCATTGGCCGATAGCCAAGTCCATCACTGATGTCAGCACACATTTCTGAATTGCTTCATTTTAAATTAAAGGTGAAGTCCATCTTAAAGAAGTAGGTCCTATTAATTGTCCATGTACAAGAAAATAAAGGGAATACACAGTTTAACCAGGGTACCATTACAATTGTAACAAAAAAGAAATTACAACAATAATGTTGGAACTGAGAGGTCATACCTCGCAAGAAAGATTGATTAGACTAGGTCACACTAATCTCAAAGAGGTTGTTTGGGAATGAATTTATAGAAGTTATGAAAGGGTTTCATTGGACAGATGTGAACAAGTTGATTTTACTTGTGAGGGAGGCTAAAACAATGGGTTATAAAATGAATAAGGAATTGAGGAGAAAATAATTAATGCAGAGAGGATTTGAATGTCATACTTGCTATCACAAGATGCAGTTTATTTGAATGAACATACATGCATGAATGAGAAGCTAGAAAAGCACATATGGAGAAAAGAATAGAAGATTATGCTATGAACCTTGAATGAAAAGAGCTGGGAGAAGGTTTGTGGTGCATAAACACAATTAGTCCAGTTGGATCCAATTGCTTTCTTCTGTGCTTAACAATCTATGTAATATGCCACGGGAATTCAAGTACTGTGATCATCATAAGTAATGTTCAGTATGTACATTGGCTTATTTTATGAACCATTGTATGTCATTTTAGTCTAAAAATGACATTAATTTCCATGCATTGTATTGCTATAAAGATAATATGTGGCTGGTAGTGAGTAGTAAGACAGATAATTTGATTAAACTCTTGTGATGCCATCATAAACTAGATGAACCACAGAGAATCCAGTATTAAATTATATCTTTAACTAAGGGACAGTTATTTCTGAACATTTCTAATATAAAGTCTGTAGGAATTTTGGGGAAATCTTAGCTATTGCTATGCTGAGACCATTTTACGAAGTCTTACAACACCAGGTTAAAGTCCAACAGGTTTGTTTCGATGTCACTAGCTTTCGGAGCGCTGCTCCTTCCTCAGGTGAATGAAGAGGTCTGTTCCAGAAACACATATATAGACAAATTCAAAGATGCCAAACAATGCTGGGAATGCGAGCATTAGCAGGTGATTAAATCTTTACAGATCCAGAGATGGGGTAACCCCAGGTTAAAGAGGTGTGAATTGTCTCAAGCCAGGACAGTTGGTCGGATTTCGCAGGCCAGATGGTGGGGGATGAATGTAATGTGACATGAATCCCAGGTCCCGGTTGAGGCCGCACTCATGTGTGCGGAATTTGGCTATAAGTTTCTGCTCGGCGATTCTGCGTTGTCGCGGGTCCTGAAGGCCGCCTTGGAGAACGCTTACCCGGAGATCAGAGGCTGAATGCCCTTGACTGCTGAAGTGTTCCCCGACTGGAAGGGAACATTCCTGCCTGGTGATTGTTGCGCGATGTCCGTTCATTCGTTGTCGCAGCGTCTGCATGGTCTCGCCAATGTACCACGCTTCGGGACATCCTTTCCTGCAGCGTATGAGGCAGACAACGTTGGCCGAGTCGCACGAGTATGTACCGCGTACCTGGTGGGTGGTGTTCTCACGTGTAATAGTGGTATCCATGTTGATGATCTGGCACGTCTTGCAGAGATTGCCATGACAGGGTTGTGTGGTGTCGTGGTCACTGTTCTGAAGACTGGGTAATTTGCTGCACACAATGGTTCGTTTGAGGTTGCGCGGTTGTTTGAAGGCAAGTAGTGGGGGTGTGGGGATGACCTTGGCAAGGTGTTCATCGTCATCAATGACGTGTTGAAGGCTGTGAAGAAGATGGCGTAGTTTCTCCGCTCCGGGGAAGTACTGGACGACGAAGGGTATTCTGTCGGTTGTGTCCCATGTTTGTCTTCTGAGGAGGTCGGTCCGGTTTTTCGCTGTGGCGCGTTGGAACTGTCGATCGATGAGTCGAGTGCCATATCCCGTTCGTACGAGGGCATCTTTCAACGTCTGTAGATGTCTGTTACGCTCCTCCTCGTCTGAGCAGATCCCGTACGAATGAGATATGGCACTCGACTCATCGATCGACAGTTCCAACGCGCCACAGCGAAAAACCGGACCGACCTCCTCAGAAGACAAACATGGGACACAACCGACAGAATACCCTTCGTCGTCCAGTACTTCCCCGGAGCGGAGAAACTACGTCATCTTCTTCACAGCCTTCAACACGTCATTGATGACGATGAACACCTTGCCAAGGTCATCCCCACACCCCCACTACTTGCCTTCAAACAACCGCGCAACCTCAAACGAACCATTGTGTGCAGCAAATTACCCAGTCTTCAGAACAGTGACCACGACACCACACAACCCTGTCATGGCAATCTCTGCAAGACGTGCCAGATCATCAACATGGATATCACTATTACACGTGAGAACACCACTCACCAGGTACGCGGTACATACTCGTGCGACTCGGCCAACGTTGTCTACCTCATACGCTGCAGGAAAGGATGTCCCGAAGCGTGGTACATTGGCGAGACCATGCAGACGCTGCGACAACGAATGAACGGACATCGCGCAACAATCACCAGGCAGGAATGTTCCCTTCCAGTCGGGGAACACTTCAGCAGTCAAGGGCATTCAGCCTCTGATCTCCGGGTAAGCGTTCTCCAAGGCGGCCTTCAGGACCCGCGACAACGCAGAATCGCCGAGCAGAAACTTATAGCCAAATTCCGCACACATGAGTGCGGCCTCAACCGGGACCTGGGATTCATGTCACATTACATTCATCCCCCACCATCTGGCCTGCGAAATCCTACCAACTGTCCTGGCTTGAGACAATTCACACCTCTTTAACCTGGGGTTACCCCATCTCTGGATCTGTAAAGATTTAATCACCTGCTAATGCTCGCATTCCCAGCATTGTTTGGCATCTTTGAATTTGTCTATATATGTGTTTCTGGAACAGACCTCTTCATTCACCTGAGGAAGGAGCAGCGCTCCGAAAGCTAGTGACATCGAAACAAACCTGTTGGACTTTAACCTGGTGTTGTAAGACTTCGTACTGTGCTCACCCCAGTCCAACGCCGGCATCTCCACATCATGGAGACCATTTTGAGCATAGTAGTGGCTGCAGAATGCACTGTAATGTAGAATTTGAATACGTATGAGGTTTCTCAAGAAGTAATCTTCACAAGCAGGTCTTCCCTTCAATAGATTGCAGAAATACAAACTGCACATGATTCATTTTCTTTCCAGGATTTTTGTTTCTGAATGTAAAAAAAACTTGTGTGCCACATTGGTGTAATTCAAAGTTGTCAATCTGTCATGGGATGAGACCAGAGAAATGTTGGGTTTGTTTTAACTTGCCGAATATTTAGACACATTAATTTCTGCAATTGACGCTTTCTAAGTACAGCAAAGTTTTGTTTTCTACTGCCTTCTGGTTGAGATTATGAGTCAATAGGGTGGGTGAACTTCAGTTTGATTGGTGGAATGTAAATTTTATGTCAGCATAATCAAATTGATATTTTTATTTCATTCATTCATGGGATGTGAGTGTCATTGGCAAAGCCAGTCTTTGTTGTCTATCCCTAATTTCTGTTCAGAAGGTGGTGATGACCGTCCCTTCTTGAACCACTGCAGTCCATGTGATGTAGATACATCGTCCTTGGAGGACGTTGCAGGATTTTGACCCAGCAACAGTGAAGGAACAGTGCATGACTTGGATAGGAACTTACAGATGATGTTACCATGTATTTACTGCCCTTTTTCTGTTAGGTGGTAGAGGTTACGTGTTTGGAAAGTGCTGTTGAAGGAGCCTTTGCAAGTTGTTGCAGTGCATCGTGTAGACAGTACACACTGCTGTTACTGTACATCAATGGTGAAGAATGTAAATGTTTATGGTAGTTGATGGGGTGGCAATTGAGTGAATTGTTTTGCCCTGGATAATGTCAAGTTTCTTATGTTGTTGGAGCTACATTCATTCAACCAAGTGGAGAGTATTCCTTAACTCTCCTGACTTGTGTCTTGTGGGGTTTTGGGGAAACAGGCTTTCAGCAGCCAGGAAGTGAGTATCTGGTTGTAAATTACCCAACCTGTTCTTGTAGCCAGTAGCATTTATGTGGCTGGTCCAATTAAGCTTCTGGTCAGTGATAACCCCTGGATATTGATGGTGGTGGATTCAACAATGGTATTGCCTTTGAACATCAGGGAAGATGGTTAGATTCTCTCTTGCCTGGCACTTGTGTGGTGCAAATGTTTCTTACCACTTAGAGTTGGTTGGTGGGCATGTGTTGCCCGCTGCACGCAGTGTGATGGAGGATTCGGGCCCGGAGGGCGACTGTCGGAAGGCTGTCATCCGCCCAGTGTCGGGAGCGCAGGGTGCACGAGACGCTCTGTAGTGGGGTGCGGGTCTCACTCGTGCCTGACACTGTGTCGCCCCCCTCATCCCCTCTGGGGAACCCCCAGAATCTGGCACATCATAATTGAAGGTTCTTTTGCTTTTCTGCCTCTGTAGATAGTTCACGCAGTGCCCTATTTGCCCCCCCCCCCTTCACCAACACTCCGACTCCCTCCATCCCACCACTCTCCTTTCCCCTCTCTCCCCACCACCCCCTTCCCCTTCCTTTCCCTTCTGTTGGTGCAGAGGTGAGGGAATCTGATCTCTCTAGTGCAAAGTTTAGTGCTTGTACCAATTGTTTTTTTGTAGAAACGTTTGTGAACTGTTTTAATAATCAGAGTATCCACTCCCCCTCCCCGTACATTGGTACTGAGGGGAGGGTAACCTGTTTCTCCAACACAAAATTAGTGTTTGTACCGTTTGGCCTTGTATATTTTTTTTTACTGTTTTAATAAAAAGATATGGCCAAAAGAAAAGAAAAAAATCAGTCCAATCCTGAATGTTATCCTGATCTTGTGCAAGTGAACTGTTTCAGCATGTATGGAGCAGGAGATAACATAGAACATTGTTGAAACATCAGTGAAGATCCCCACCTCTTACATTAAATGGAGCAAAACTAATTGATGAAGAAGCTAAAAATAGTTGGGCCTAGGGTACTACCCTGAGGAACCTCAGCTATGTTACCAGTGTGCTTCTCACAACACAACAAAAAGTGGGCAATTGCAAAAAAAGTTGCTTGTAATTTCTATAAAACAAATGTGGGGTAGTTTTATTCTAGTTAATTTGAAAAAATATATAAATGCATGCTTATAAAATGTTTTTACAGTGCTGCTCCAAATAGCAAATTGAGAACATCTTCTCACCAAGGAGTTGTTCTTTTGATTGCATTTTCCTTTGCAGAGCGTGCTTTTGCCCATTGATTAAAACCACTCAAGGTTGCTGGTGTGCCTCCCTATGAAATCTGTTAATTTGCTACTCTCTTCTTTGTGAATCCCCATCCCATTTATGATCCTTGCTGACACAAGTCTGCCTCCTGGGAAAAAAATTTTAAAAGTGACATATGGCACTGGAATCTTTGAAGACCACAAGGGAAAATTTCAGGAACTGTAAATATTTTCTCATGAGAAATCCATTGCAGATATCAGAGTTTCAGGAAATCGTCTTAGACTTCCCTTTGATTCTCTAAGAGCAGACGGAGGAGGATCAAGAGGAACACTGCATGGAAATACAGGTTGATCTGGTATTATAGGTATCTTTCAAGCCTTATCCACTTAAATAGGCCTCGGCATCTACATCAATGTATTGTGACAAAGGTACTGCCCCGATGAAACTTGATTTTTAAAGTACATTGTTAAAAGATATGACTGCTTCCTATTGTGATGACCTATTGAGATCCATTAACTTATTTTTTGAACACTAAATAACCATATTAAGGCTGTTGGAAGTGGTATTACTATCAAAGTCAGATTGTTCCACCTAACTTAATCCTTCTTTCAGCATGGAACATCCTTTGTTGGATTATAGGTGTAACGTGCCAATGAAGGTATCTATAAATCTTGTGGATTTTGTGCACTGATGAAGCCTTTCAGATGTTACAGGAAGTCAATTGTTCTTGTCACAAAATGGCTTCCTTGCTCCTTTCTGTTGCTGTAATACTAGACTTGCCTCCCTTATAAGGTAGATTCCTACAGAGACCAGCAATATAACTTGGAGGCAATGACTATTTAATGAATGCACATTGAGAAAAAAAATTGTATAATCCTCAGCTGCATGACACTGGTGGGTGAAAGAACCGTTTCAGTATTACTTCAGCAATAAAATGGATAAAGAAACAGACCTAATTTGCAGTATTTTATTTTTTCAAAGTCTGTATTTGCAAAGATCAGCATTTATCACTGAATTTTCATTTTAATGGTATTTGGCACCAATGTTTATTGTTAACATTTGTCAGTCACATGGCACACTTAGTGCCTGCATTAATTGTCAGCATGTCAGACAGCTGAACATGAAACAAAAATAAGAACATTTGCAGCAAGTTATTTTTAAAAGAGGTCCAAGAAAGAAACAGACAGAACTGGGTAGCTGAAACAAAAACAAAAAATGTTTGAATATTCAGCAAGTCAGGCTGCTTTTAGAGCGGCACAGTGGCAAAATGGTTACCACTGCTGCCTCACAGCACCAGGGACCCAGATTCAATTCCGGCCTTGGGTGACTGTCTGTGTGGAGTTTGCACTTTCTCACGGTGTTTGCGTGGGCTTCCTTCGGGTGCACTGGTTTCCTCCCACAGTCCAAAGATGTGCAAATTAGGCCGTAAAAGATTGTCACTTAGTGTCCAAAAGGTTGGGTTGTGTTGTGTTACAGGGATACAGTGGGGGCCTGACCCTAGTAGGGTGCTCTTTTAGAGGGTCAGTGCAGACCCGTTGGGCCGTATGGCCTCCTTCTGCACTGTAGGGATTCTATGGATTTTGTGGAGAAGGGTAAGAAATTAATGATCAACAAGGGAGGTGGAGTTATGAGGGGAGAGGCAGGAAAGTGGAGTTAAGACTACAATCATGGATCAGACATAATGTTATTGAATGGCAGAGTAGGCTCAATGGGCTGAATGGCCTATTTCATGATCTTGTGATTAATATCACAGATATAACTCTTCATCAGATCTGAAAGGCACGAGTGGGCTAAGGGTTCGGAGGTCGGCCCACATAGCAGAAGGAAGTGACAGACGCGTCATACTGGTTGTACTCAAGGTTATTTAATGTGTCATAGGTATCATACAAATCCCCTGACCCGATGGTGCTGTTCCACTCTCCCCACCATCCCCTTACCCCCTCACACCCTACCTGCCCCCACCACCCTTTTCCCCCATCCCTCGGTGGGTCAGTGAACCTGAATGTACTTTACCATCCTAACTCTACTGCTACATCCTAGGTGTCTCCCCAGGATGCAAATGTGAGGTGGAGGTCACCAGCTGCTTACCTTGTCCCATGGCCCTTGATGCCCCTGGTGGGTGTCCTCTAGGAGCACTGGGGCCTGAGGGTCCCGGTGCACATGTTGAAGGCAGCCATGCTGCTCAGTCCTGTGTGCTGACCTCGAGACACGGCCTCATCAGAGGTATGGAATTCAGGGAGCTAGTGATCACCATCACCACTCCATGGGTTTGGTCCACTTTGGTACCCAGCACCTCGTCCTCCCACTTGGTGCCCACATGACTCTGGGTTCACCTTGGAATGGAGGGACAGCTGATTTAAGCCCCGGCTGCCTCTGCATCACTTTGCTGTGCCAGCCCTCGCAGTTCCCCGATGTCTGCACCAAGGTGTTGATGCCCTTGGTGATACTACTCCGTGACTGGGACAATCTCCGCTGCGCCTCGGCAATTCATATCTGAGAGTCGGACGTGTCCCGCAGAACCTTATTGAGGTCAGCCTGATACTGAGTGACATCCCCCAGCGAGGCAGACAGCCTGTCGAGACCCTCAGCCATGGCTGTCACTGACTGCGTGACGCCTTGGACACCTTCCCGAATGGTGACAATGTCGTGCACCAGGTTCTCCACTGCGGTCACCACCCTAACAGTGTTGACCTCGGTACCATGCATTGCTGGTGACATTTCCTGTGCCCGTAACCTCTGGGACTCCTGCAATCGGCTACAGACCTGCTGAAGTGTTGATTTCATCTTCCCATGAATATCCTGGCCATACCCTAACGTCCCTGTCAGCTCCAGGTAACCCTGTACCATAGGCTAAGCATCAGGCTGGGACCCAGCTGGGTCCTGGGATCCAGCAGACCTCCAACTGCTGTCTTACCTGGGGTTTCCTGTCTCCACTGATGTACATCAGCAGCTGTGGTACTCACCAGATTGTGCCCGGCAGCCTGACCACTTATGCTTCCCTTTCTACTCCTGACTTGTACCTTGTAGATAGTGGTGCTGTTTACGTGCTGCTCAACCTTATTAGCGGGGGGAGGACTAGCGATGGTCCTGACAAATAGGCTGGCCAGCCTTCATTTGTGGTGAGAAGCCAGTGGGGCCTTGTTTAGTGGGTCAATTAACTTTGAATAGCGTTGCTGGCCTCGCTGGGCAGAGCACTGGGTAGCTCGCGGCAGTTCCCACTCGCTACCACACTTAGAAATCTTTCTGGAGAATTGAGCCCATTAAGACAGGTGTCCAAACACTTATTCAAAGGGGTTGGTTTTAAGTAGTGTCTTAAAGAAGGAGAGAGTGGTGAAGAGCTTTGGGGAGTAAATTCCAGAGCTTCGCGTTTAGAGTATGACCAGCAATGGCAATACACAAGAGACTAGAGTTGGTGGAATGCAGTTTCTCAAAGCTTTGTCAGGTTGGTGACGGTTACATTTACAGGTAAGAGAAAGGCCAAGGGGGCATTTGAACACTACCCAGAATGCTAGCCTTTGTGCCACAGCTGACAATTTAGAGAAAGAAACAGAATGAGAGACAAAGATCGTTTGATACCAACAGCATAAACCATCCAACTCGCAGTATATCAATGAGGGATTCCCATTCGTAGCCTCAGCCCTCCTTCCCTAGAAGCACGGGTACATTCTGTACTACCAGTGCTGAATGACAGAGATTAATGGGAGCAGTTAAGACCAGCAGTTGTTAAAAATGACTGGCAAGTTCAAAGTGCTATATATTGCATGTTACATGAAATTAAAGAAATAATGACTTTTAATTAATTCATCGGGTGTGAGCGTTGCTAGCAAGGCCACCCCTAGCTGCCTTTCAGAAGGTGATGGTGAGCTGCTTTCTTGAGCGGTTGTAGCCCATCTGCTGTAGGTAGATTCAAAATGCTGTTCGGAAGTGAATTTCAGGTTTTTGACCAAACAGCAGTGAAGAAATGGCGATGCAGGTCCATGTCAAGAAGTTTGTGACTGCAGGTGAATTTGCAGATGGTGGTTTTCCCATGCATTGCTGCAACTGTTTTTTTATAGCGGGTGGAGGCCGCAGGTTTAGAAGTTGTTGTTGAAGGAGGCTTGGTGAGTTTTTGTGGTGTATCTTTTGGATGGTGTTCATTTGTGAAGAAATGCAGCTAAAAATAGATTTGAAAAAAATCCAGATATAAATTGTGGTCCTTCTGTGAAGTAGGGATAAAACATTAAAACAGAATTTATCTTTTGGACAAATCTTTAAAAGTTTATAAACATGCCTGGGCATAATTGTGAACTCAAGGATAACAACATCCGATGGCATAAGATATGGTATATTCTCCAACACAAGGCAGTTCTGGAGAAAAAAAAAGCAGGAACTGGTCTCTACATCATCTCAGCAAGGCATTGGTAAATTGTAAAATACCATAATCTAACAATCTATAACCTTAAGGATGACCCTAAATAACTTGTCAAATGAATGCTGGAAACTGAGTGCAGTGAGCAGTGTAGTGACCACTATCTGCACCTTTCAGTATCCTGTTCGTTTGTAGGAAGTTGACTAAAATGAAGGACGTTGATGAAAATAAAGGATGGTGTACAACATGTGTGCTCAACATCTTTCTACCTGTTTAGTTATTTTATAATCTAAATATTGGAATTACACAGTAGGATTTTTAGGTTTGTTGGATTCATTGCAGCATCTTTCAAGCTTGCTGTAGTGTAATGATGATAGCTTTCTCTTAATCAGGATAGAGGTATCTTGTTAGGCTTGGTAGCTTTCTATTCAGGGATTTAAGGTAAATACTACTTTGAATATTGATGAATATCTTAAATATTCCTCTGTAACATTAATAAGACTTGAATTCTCCATTAGAAACAAGATTATACATTATTTTCTCAGAAGTATCAATGTTGCGATTGCCATCAAAAGTGAATTGCATGTTTGGTTCTTTATACTTTTAGATAATGCTTTAGAAACGTTTACATAATTAAACAAGCACATTGCCTCGTGTAGTTTGTCATTTTTAACTCTGTAGATGGCCGAGTATGGCACATGTTGTTCGTCAGGCAGCTCCACATTCCTTTGTAGTAGTGACGGAAGAGGGTTCTATCTTAAGGAGAAACCACAGAGCACTTCTTAGGGTGAAGAACTCAACCCACATTTCCAAACATCACAATAGATAAATAGCTACTCAAAGCAACTCCAACAGTATGTCAGGAAGGCATCATTCCAGCAGCTCACACAATGACAGCAGCATTGGAGCAAAAACAATTGCAAGATAAGACTGCTGAGAAAACCTCCACGTTTTAGAAAAAAAAAACAGACAGATTTAATTTGTGAAAATGAAAAATTGTTAACTGATGGACAATAACAGTGAAACCATGTATAGCCTTCACAAGCACCATGTACTGTAAATATGTTTGATTGCATATCCACACTACTTCAAAGAAAGAGGGATGTGACAATATGTATATTGTAACAATAATGAAGGGTTAAAAATTTACTGTAACTGCATCTGACCATGAGATTCCGATCAAGCGCATACACGTGGATCACATGATACTCTTGATTCGGGGAGAAGGTTGATAGGCGAGATAGAGAATAGTCATGCTATCAGGACCTCTGTAATTCGAATCATAGTTTTAGTGAATCTCTAATCGTCTGTATCTTAACAAGCAAGTCAAATCTATTTAGTTGTAGTGCATATAAATTAGCTTTGTTCAAAGCTTAGCTTGACGTTCTTTGTGAGACACTAAACTTTGAAGCCACCCTCATTCAGAAAGCAAAGAACCTCACAGTCCCCACAAATGTGGAGCAGGTGGAATGTCACTTGCCAGGGATGTGGAGGTGGGGAAGAGGTGGGGAGGGTCCCAGGGTCCCGAGGCGATTGGAGGCCCCTGGGTGGTTGGTTTCTGGGCAGTGGTGGCACCCTGGCACTGCTGCTGATGCCACCTGAGCACCATGGCACAGCCATCCTGACACCAGCCTGGCATTGAGGGAGTCCGGGGTTCGCATCGGTGGGTCAGAAGATTGGGTTGGAAGATTGGGGGTGCCACCCATTACAAATGCACCCCAATCTCTTCCTGCCTCAGTGCAGGAAGTGCAACTGAGTGCAGCCTTGGCGAGGCATCACATGCTGAGACCGAAAGAAAAAGAGTGCCATTAGATAGCGGGGTCATTCCTAGTTCTTCAAGCCCCGGGTACAGCTCTTCTAGTCCCGCCCAGAAGGGACTTTTTTTCTGGTTAGATCGCGCCAAAATATTAGGTTGGAGGGCAGCACGGTAGCATAGTGGTTAGCACTGTGGCTTCACAGCACCAGGGTCCCAGGTTCAATTCCCTGCTGGGTCACAGTCTGTGCAGAGTCTGCACGTTCTCCCCGTGTCTGCGTGGGTTTCTTCCGGGTGCTCTGGTTTCCTCCCACAGTCCAAAGATGTGCATGTTGGGTGGATTGGCCATGATAACTTGCCCTTAGTGCCCAAAAAGGTTAGGAGGGGTTATTCGGTTAGGGGGATAGGGTGGAAGTGAGGGCTTAAGTGGGTCGGTGCAGACTCAATGGGCTAAATGGCCTCCTTCTGCACTGCATGTTCTATGTTTAGGACCCAGGGTGAAAGTAAGTCCTTGACTGAATCAAAATATGGATACTTGGAAGCTTTTAATGCTATCAGTGGTGTCATCAGAGTAGATGTGATAATGACAGTGATGGTCAGATATGGGCAGATTTTATCTTAGTGGTTCTGGGGAGAGCTGTACTCAAACAGAGATCCATAACGTTTGTTTTCACTCTCTCCAATTTTCTATTCTTCCAATACTTTCAGATTGAACTGGAATGTGACAGTTCACCATAAGATCCCAGCAAATGTTGGGTTCCAATGTCTCCAGAGGATGAATTATTTATATTAACAAGTGCCATTGATGACAGGATTACTGCATATCTGTCACTAACTACACTCCATCACTGTAAAAGATGAACTTGGATTGAGAGAAATTCAGCAGTCGACCAGATGCTGAGAGAGCTCTGACTTTTCAATCCGAGCAAAACTGTTGCTCTGCTGATCCCAATTCACAACACACCTGCATCTGTGGCTTAGGATTGGGCTACACCCAATGCCAACGTCACCTTTGTTTATTTTAGGTAGACTACAGATACTGGATGTTTTTCCCAGATAGATTGAATTGTAGCACATTTTGCTGAGATTATAAAATCTGGTGAAGACTGAGTTTGCCATGAAAGGGGGAAAGAAGAATCACTTTGAAAAGTCCACAATGCACAGTAAAGATGTGAATGCTATTGCTTCCTTGCAGACTTTCTCCTGCAGGAAGTGCACCAAAGAAAAGTGCCCCTAATTGGGGCTGAAGGCACATTTTAAAAAAATTCATTGATGGGATGTGGGTGTCGTTAGTGATGCACCGTCAATTCCACAAAGACGAGAATAATGGAACAATCGAGGCTTAATTGAGCAAGATGTTGTGCCTCCTATAGCTGGAACCAGAATGGCTGCAGCATCGGAGAGCACACACTTTTATACGCCACCTGCTGGGCGGAGCCAGCAGGCAGGAATTTACCGTTGTACCCTTAATATACGGGCAGTGCCATAATACATATAATATGCCACTAGTGGTGACTACCACAGTTAGCAAGGCCAACATTTATTGTTCAGCCCTAATTACCCTTGAACTGAACTCTGCCATTTCAGAGGGCATTTAAGTGTCAACCATATTGCTGAGAATCTGGAGTCACATATAGGCCGGGCCAGGTAAGGATGGCAGATTTCTCTCCCTTCGTTCTTACCACAATCAACAATGGCTTCATGGTCATCATTAGATCTTTAATTCTAGATTTTTATTGAATTCAAATTTCTGCACCTGCCGTGATGGGTTTGGAACCTGGAAACCCAGAGCGTTGCCCTGGGGACAATATCACTGCACCACCACCTTCCTATGTCAGTTGCTTAAAGGGACATTGCCACTGGAATCAAAGTTCTAACCTAACTGCCACATACTGCAGGGCTGCATGGTGGCACAGTGGTTAGCACTACTGCCTCACAGTGCCATGGGCACGTTTTCGATTCTGACCTCGGGTGACTGTCTGCGTGGAGTTTGCACATTCTCCCCATGTCTGCATAGGTTTTGTCGGCATGTTCCGGTTTCCTCCCACGGATCAGAGATGTGCAAGTTAAGTGGATTGGCCATGCTAAATTGCCCCTTATTGTTCAAAATGTTCGGTGGGGTAATTGGGCAGGGGATTGTGCATAGGTAAGGTGCCCTTTTGGAGTCTTGATGGGCAGAATGGCCGTCTTCTGCACTGTAGGGCTTCTATGATTCTATACTAGGCCACAAGTAAGGAAGAATTTCATTGACATCGGAATGTACTTCCCAATTTTGCTCACATTTTCTTGTGGGCCCATCAGCCATAGCACAAAAATAAACTGAATATTCCTGCTCTCTCTTGGAGTTACCATTTCAAATATTTTGCATAATCATTGCCCTTTTGTGTATGCTCCTATATATCAAAATTGCACAGCATGCCTTCCCTGAAAGTGCAGGTGCCGGTTGGGAATCGGCAAGTAACTGGTGAGGTATCCAAGGCAATGGTGACAGCTTTTTGTTGGGGGAGGCTTTGCTGTGCCTCTTTTCCACAGGAAAAGTAACAAAAGTGTTGGCTGTTTGAAATACAGTGCATGTCACTTCTCTGATAGATGAATCTATTAGAAATGACCTGATTTTGCAGATACACCCTGAGGTGGTCAGGAAAGCTTTGTGCTGTGGTAATCTTCAGTTGCATGGAAAGAGTTGTTCCCTGATGTGGGGGTTGAGCACACAATTGTACAACAAATGCATAACGCTTTGGCAGAAATGATGGCAGCAAAAGCAAAACACCTCTGTTATGTCCAGGAACAGATCTTAGGGAAGAGACAAATGGAGCAGAACAACTGAAAGGGTGTCAATGCACCTATCATTTCTTTCGCTCCTGCAGGATCTATTTCAACATCTTCATTGGGCAACATTTTCAGAACTTTTAAATGAATACCTATCTTTGTACACTGCGACTTAATTTGGATCTGAAAGTAAGCAACCCGCCTCTACCACCCTCCAAGGCAGTGCGCTCCAGAGCATCAGCACCCTCTAGGCGAAACAGCTTTTTCTCAAATTCCCCCTGAACTTTCTGCCCCTCACCTTAAACCTATGTCCCCTTGTAACCAACCCTTCAACTTAGGGGAACAGCTGTTCCCTATCCACCCTATCCATGCCCCTCAATCCTGTACACCTCGATCAGGTCGCCCCTCAGTCTCCTCTGCTCCAGCTAAAACAACCCAAGTCTATCCAATCTCTCTTCACAACTTAAGTGTTCCATCCCAGGCAACATTCTGGTGAAACGTCTCTGCACCCGCTCCAGTGTAATCACATCCTTCCTAGTTGTACCCTCACCAATGTTCTATATAACTCCAACATAACTTCCTTGCTTTTGTAATCTATGCCAGGATTCATAAAGGCAAATGTTTTTCACAACCTTTTTCACAAACCTATTAACCTGCTCTTCTGCCTTCAGGGATCTATTTACAAACATGCCAAGGTCTCTTTGTTCCGCAGGACTTCCCAGTGTAGTGCCATTCATTAAATGTTTCCTTGTCAAATTGCTCCTTCCAAAATGTAACACCTCACACTTTTCAGGATTAAATTCCATCTGCCACTTTCCTGCCCATTTGACCATCCTGTCTTTTTCTTCCTGTAACCCAAGATTCTCAGCCTCACGATTAACCAAGTTACTTAGAACTTGTGTGGGTAGGCTAGATTTCAAATAAGCTATTGCTTATCTTTGTGTCATCCGCAATCATACTGATCCTACCCCCCACATAGTCATCTAAGTCATTTATATAAATGATGAATAATAGGGGACCCAGCAAAGGTTCCTGTGGTATGCCACTGGGCACTGGCTTCCAGTCACTAAAGCAGCCGTCTGTCATCACACTCCGTTTCCTACAGCTCAGCCAGCTTTGAATCCAGCTTATCAAGATCCCCTGTATCCCATGTGCATTTGCCTTCTTTATAAGTCTCCCATGTGGGACCTTGTCAAATGCGTTGCTGAAATCCATGTAAACTACATCAACTGCTCTGCACTTATCACGTGCTCAAAAAATTCAATCAAATTTATTAGGATGAATTCGCTATGACAAAGCCATGCTAACTATTCCTCATCAAACCTTGCCACGCCAAGTAGAGATAGATTCTCTCCTTCAGAATTTTCTCCATTAGTTTCCCCACCACTGACATGAGGCTCACTGGCCTGTAGTTCCCTGGTTTATCCCTCCCCCTCACTGAAGTGAGATTCACTGGCCTGTAGTTTCCTGGCTTATCCCTACAGCCTTTCTTAAGTAGTGGGACCACATTCGCAGTTCTCCAGTCCTCTGTCACCTCCCCCGTGGCCAGAGAAGAATTTAAAATTTGGATCAGGGCCCCTGCAATCTCCTCCCTCGCATCCCAAAGCAACCTGGGACACAATTCGCTCAGATCTGGAGATTTGTCCACTTTTAAGCTTGGCATAATCTCCAATACCTTGGGCGGGATTCTCCGACCCCCCGCTGGGCCGGAGAATCGGCGGGGGGTGGCGTGAATCCCGCTCCGCCGCCCCAACGCCGGCTGCCGGATTCTCCGGCGCCGTTTTTTCGGCGGGAGAGGGAATCGCGCCGCACCGGTCGAGCGCCGTTGGCAGCTGGCCCCCCCCCGGTGATTCTCCGCCCCGCGATGGGCCAAGTGGCCACCCATTTTCAGCCAGTCCTGCCGGTGTATATTACACCAGGTCCATACCGGCGGGACCAGGCTCTGCGGGTGGCCTGCGGAGTCCATGGGGGGGGTGGCTCGGGGGTCTGGCCCGGGGGGGGGGGAGCCCCACGATGGCCTGGCCATCGATCGGGGCCCACCGATCCACGGGCGGGCCTGTGCCGTGGGGGCACTCTTTCCCGCTACGCCGGCCGGCGTAATGGTCCGCCATGGCCGGCGCTGAGAAGACCCCCCCTGCGCATGCGCTGGGATGATGCCAGCACACGCTGGCGCTCCCGCGCATGCGCCTACTCGTGGCGGCCGGCGGGGGTCCTTCGACGCCGGTTGGCACGTCATCAGGCCCTTCGGTGCCGGCCTAGCCCCTGAAGGTGCGGAGTGGTTCACGACACTCCTCGGCACCGGTGCGGTTAGCCCAGCCGGATAGCGGAGAATCCCACCCCTTGTTCCTCCCTATGACAACTTGCTCAATCGCCTCACAGTCTCTCTCCCCAAGTTCCATATCTGCCTCCTTGTTCTTTTGAGTGAAGACAAATGTGAAATAGTCATTTAACAACCTGCCAGTATCCTTTGGCTCCACCCACAGATTCTCCCCTCTGTCCCCAATGGGGCTCTACTTTTTCCCTAGTTATTCTCTTCCCTTGATATACTTCTGGAATATCTTGGGATTTCCCCTACTTTTACCAGCTAGAGATTTCGCATATCCCCTCTTTGCTTTCCTAATTGAACATAGAACATACAATGCAGAAGGAGGTCATTCGGCCCATTGAGTCTGCACCGACCCACTGAAGCCCTCACTTCCACCCTATCCCAGTAACCAAATAACCCCTCCTAACCTTTTTGGTCACTAAGGGCAATTTATCATGGCCAATCCACCTAACCTGCACGTCTTTGGACTGTGGGAGGAAACCAAAGCACTCGGAGGAAACCCACGCAGACACGGGGAGAATGTGTAGACTCCGCACAGACAGTGACCCCGCAGGGAATTGAACCTCGGCCCTGGCGCTGTGAAGCCACAGTGCTAGCCACTGTCCTAAGCTCCACCCTATATTTTCTATCCTCCACTAATGCCTCTGTTGATTTTATCCCCTATGTACTTATTAAAAAACTTTCTCTTCCTTCTCATTGTATCCTGAATATCTCTGGCCATCCATAGTTCTCTGCGCTTGTTACTCCTCCTATTATCCTAGAGGGAACATGTTGGACCTGTACCTCCCCATTTCCTCTTTGAACACCCCCCACTGCTCTTCTGTCGATCTTCCCACCATAACTTGCTCCAATCTACATTGGCCAGATCCTGCCTTATTTTACGAAAGTCTGCTCTCCCCAATCCAAGACCTTTTTCTGCAATTTTTCTTTTTCCTTGTCCACAACAAACTTAATTTGCACCATGTTGGGGTCGCTATCACTAAAATGCTCCCCCACCATCACATCAATGACCTGTCCAGCTTCATTCACAGAATTAGGTTCAGCACTGCATCATCCCTTGTTGGACTGTCCATGTTGTGCATAAAGTTCTCTTGTATACATTTTATGAACTCTGCTCCTTCTACGCCCTTAATACAATGACTATCCCAGTTAATGTTGGGAAAGTTGCCATGTAACATCACTAAGGTAATGTAATGTTCAGATCAGGTGATATCAAAGCCAGTAATCAACAAAAAAACAATGGCTAGATTTTATCTGAAAAAAAGAAAGGCCCTTTGAATTTGTCTGCATACTTTCTTTCATGGTACAAACCGTCCAGTGGTATCACCTGCTGAAATTGCTGTAACGTCATGATGTTCCACACAGCTATTTTTTCAATTTGTCACAAAACAGACACTTTTACACTGAAGGAGCGTTGTCAATAACATGTTGTTATTCTTCGATGTTGGGACTTCGATGTTGTGGCCATCTCAGAGACATGGATAGAGCAGGGACAGGAATGGTTGTTGCAGGTGTTGCAGGTGCCAGGGTTTAGATATGTCAGTAAGCGCAGGGAAGGTGGTAAAAGAGGGGGAGGGATGGCATTGTTAGTCAAGGACAGTATTGCGGTGGCAGAAAGAACGTTTGATGAGGACTCGTCGACTGAGGTAGTATGGGCTGAGGTTAGAAACAGGAAAGGTGAGGTCACCCTGTTAGGGGTTTTCTATAGGCCTCCGAAAAGTTCCAGAGATGTAGAGGAAAGGATTGCAAAGATAATTCTGGAGAGGAGCGAAAGTAACAGGGTAGTTGTTATGGGGGACTATAACTTTCCAAATATTGACTGGAAACACTATAGTTTGAGTACATTAGATGGGTCCGATTTTGTCCAATGTGTGCAGGAGGGTTTCCTGACGCAGTATGTAGATAGGGCAACGAGAAGCGAGGCCACATTGGATTTGGTACTGGGTAATGAATCAGGACAGGTGTTAGATTTGGGGGGAGACGAGCACTTTGGTGATAGTGACCACAATTCGATTACGTTTACTTTATTGATGGAAAGGTATAGTTATATCTGGGGGAAAGGCAATTATGATGCGATGAGGCAAGACTTAGGATGCATTGGATGGAGAGGAAAACTGAAGGGGATGGACACAGTGGAAATATGGAGCTTGTTCAAGGAACAGCTACTGCGTGTCCTTGATAAGTATGTACCTGTCAGGCAGGGATGATGTGGTCAAGCGAGGGAACCGTGGTTTACTAAAGCAGTTGAAACACTTGTCAAGCGGAAGAAGGAAGCTTATGTAAAGATGAGACTTGAAGGTTCAGTTAGGGCGCTCGAGAGTTACAAGTTAGCTAGGAAGTACCTAAAGAGAGAGATAAGAAGAGCCAGGAGGGGACATGGGAAGTCTTTGGCAGGTAGGATCAAGGATAACCCTAAAGCTTTCTATGGATATGTCAGGAATAAACAAATGACTAGGGTAAGGGCAAGGCCAGTCAAGGACAGTAGTGGGCAGTTGTGCGCAGAGTCCGAGGAGATAGGAGAGGTGCTAAATGAATATTTTTCGTCAGTTTTCACACAGGAAAAGGACAATGTTGTCGAGGAGAATACTGAGATGCAGGCTACTAGACTAGAAGGGCTTGAGGTTCATAAGGAGGAGGTGTTAGCACTTCTGGAAAGTGTGAAAATAGATAAGTCCCCTGGGCCAGATGAGATTTATCCTAGGATTCTCTGGGAAGCTAGGGAGGAGATTGCTGAGCCTTTGGCTTTGATCTTTAAGTCATCTTTGTCTACAGGAATAGTGCCAGAAGACTGGAGGATAGCAAATGGTGTCCCCTTGTTCAAGAGGGGGAGTAGAGACAACCCCGGTAACTATAGACCAGTGAGCCTTAGTTCTGTTGTGGGCAAAGTCTTGGAAAGGTTTGTAAGAGATAGGATGTATAATCATCTGGAAAGGAATAATTTGATTAGAAATGAAAATTGCTTATTGTCACAAGTAGGCTTCAAATGACGTTACTGTGAAAAGCCCCTAGTCGCCACACTCCGGCACCTGTTTGGGGAGGCTGGTATGAACATGGTTTTGTGAAGGGTAGGTCATGCCTCACAAACCTTATTGAGTTCTTTGAGAAGGTGACCAAACAGGTGGATGAGGGTAAAGCAGTTGATGTGGTGTATATGGATTTCAGTAAAGTGTCTGATAAGGTTCCCCACGGTAGGCTATTGCAGAAAATACAGAGGCATGGGATTCAGGGTGATTTAGCAGTTTGGATCAGAAATTGGCTCGCTGGAAGAAGAAAAAGGGTGGTGGTTGATGGGAAATGTTCAGACTGGATTCCAGTTACTAGTGGTGTACTACAAGGATCTGTTTTGGGGCCACTGCTGTCTGTCATTTTTATAAATGACCTGGAGGAGGGCGTAGAAGGATGGGTGAGTAAATTTGCAGATGACACTAAAGTCGGTGGAGTTGTGGACAGTGCGGAAGGATGTTACAAGTTACAGAGGGACATAGATAAGCTGCAGAGCTGGGTTGAGAGGTGGCAAATGGAGTTTAATGCAGAAAAGTGTGAGGTGATTCATTGTGGAAGGAATAACAGGAAGACAGAGTACTGGGCTAATGGTAAGATTCTTGGTAGTGTGGATGAGCAGAGAGATCTCGGTGTCCATGTACATAGATCCCTGAAAGTTGCACCAGGTTGAGAGGGTTGTTAAGAAGGCGTACGGTGTGTTAGCTTGTATTGGTAGAGGGATTGAGTTTCGAAGCCATGAGGTCATGTTGCAGCTGTACAAAACTCTGGTGCGGCCGCATTTGGAGTATTGCGGCAATTCTGGTCGCCGCATAAGAGGAAGGATGTGGAAGCATTGGAAAGGGTGCAGAGGAGATTTAGCAGAATGTTGCCTGGTATGGAGGTAAGATCTTAGGAGGGATGGCTGAGGGACTTGAGGCTGTTTTCGTTAGAGAGAAGAAGGTTAAGAGGTGACTTAATTGAAGCATACAAGATGATCAGAGGATTAGATAGGATGGACAGTGAGAGCCTTTTTCCTCGGATGGTGATGTCTAGCACAAGGGGACATAGCTTTAAATTGAGGGGAGATAGATATAGGGCAGATGTCAGAGGTAGGTTCTTTATTCAGAGAGTAGTAAGGGCGTGGAATGCCCTGCCTGCAACAGTAATGGACTCGCCAACACTAAGGGCATTCAAATTGGTCATTGGATACACAAATGGACGATAAGGGAATAGTGTAGATGGGCTTTAGAGTGGTTTCACAGGTCGGCGCAACATCGAGGGCCGAAGGGCCTGTACTGTGCTGTAATGTTCTATGTTCTATGTAATGGTTACCCTGCTATCAGTTATTGGGATAGGTTAGGGCAGCACCGTGGCGCAGTGGGTTAGCCCTGTGCCTCACGGCACCAAGGTCCCTGGTTCGATCCCGGCTCTGGGTCACTGTCCGTGTGGAGTTTGCACATTCTCCCCGTGTTTGCGAGGGTTTCACCCCCACAACCCAAAAAGATGTGCAGCCTAGGTGGATTGGCAACGCTAAATTGTCCCTTAATTGAAAAAAAAGAATTGGGTACTCTAAATTTATTTTTTAAAAGTTATTGGGATAGGTTGTACTCTGATTTACCAAGCTTGACTGAGCTTGATTAAAGATAACACTAAGACACCCATGGGTGCTTGATAATCCTAAAAGGAAAACCATTAGTTGTAAAAAATTTTTAAAAAGTCTAGTCTTTAACCACTTGCTTGGGGATTGCAATTAATGAGCGGGCAAAAAAAATGAATTTAAAATTAACATAAGCTACTGGCTATGTTTCATATTAATTCAAAAATGCATTCATATTATCTTCATTATCTTTTATGTTAATGTGACAAACGTATTTGTACTTCATTTCACTTTGGGTTCTCATGGTGGGTGTGGCAGCCTGGTGATGTTATTTGTAAAATATGATTTGCAACCAGCAGATCTGAATCCTTTTGCTGCTCAAGCCTACTCTTATCTCTACTTATATTCTGTGTGTTTATGACAGTAAGTCTTTGTCATAACATAAAAACAAAAATTAGCTTGGCAATTTTGCTCAAGAGCTCTATTGGAAATCTGCGCATCTATGATAAGTGTCTGGTATTATTCTTTACTTGGTCTGAAGTCCATTCATTCGATGTCCAAGATTCTTCTTTAAGTGTGTTTGGGTTCATGGCAATTTTACATCACTGCACAACTGAAGATGTATTCTGAAAGTGGCAGTAAAACTACATTGCCAAATTTGCAGAATGATTTGTTTTTTCAAAATTTGTTTCAGGACAACAATGTACAAATGTACTATTAACAAAATAGTAAGCACCACCTGCACATTTTGACTACAGATAGCGGTGTTGCCTTATTTAATTTCCTAGCTTCTCTTTATGTTCGCTGTATCACAGATCAATCCTTCGTGACTCTCACAGTCGGCACATAATGGAGCTTTGCAAGGCTTATTTGCAAATCTCACTGTTGGAAATACTTGAAAAGACAAGAAAAATTGTGAACCTATTTCTCAGGAAATTGTAGGGTTGTACCTGCTTCCTGTGATTCCACAGAAAACCGCTCTGAAGTCAATTTGGAGAAAAAAACCCGACATATTAACTATTATTGATGCAATTCACTGTGTAACCGACATTTACTTCATTGGGTGGTTATATATGCTTTTTTTGTGAGCAGAATGATTTGGTGTTATGGACATCATTGTATAATTGGATTTATCTCAATTAATTTTCTCTTGTGGAGTGCATGGAGTTCCTCATTCCAGGAAGACCCACCTTGCATTATTTCATTCAAGGACTTGACAGGCTAGCAGTGAACTTTCCCCTCGGATCAAGGACCTGGGAGTGGTAGTCTCATCCGCCTCGAGATGCCAGTTATTCTGAGGCCGGCAGTTCTATTAAATGGCAAGCGAGATCTGAAATATGGGGCTGCTAAAGGTCACAGATGTAGGAAGTTTCAGATCAATACATTGGGAAATATGCAATCAGTGGAAGTGAACAACAAGATGGGTTGGAGCTGAATGGGAATTTGCACAGGATTGAATCCCAAACTCTCCAATTCCTTTTAGTTCAATCAGTATTGCAAGATGCAGTTGATACAACGCACCTGTTATGCAACATCCAAACCTCCAGCAAGATTATATTGGCTAATGCTGATCTGCTGGCTGACAACATTGCATTAAACTCGTTTGCAAATACTGACTTTGGTGAATAGTTGATGCCTGTCATGATATGCAGACATGCACATAATGAGATACAGACAGGCAGCTAATGGACACAGAGAACAGGACATAACCAATCAGCAGGCAAAACACTTGGAGGTGGTTTCCCACTATAAAAGGCATGAGACACTCACACTCTGCCTTTTTCCACTGGGGACGTCTGCAGAGTGAGTCTGGTGTATATATCACATAACACCTACACCACATGGCTAAGAGCTAGTCTGGGTCAGTCAGACAGAGTAATCACACTTAGGTCAGCAGAGAGTCGAACTCACAGAGAACTGAGCTAACTGTGTGACAGGTTCAATAAATCAAATTGAACTAACTTCAAGGTCTGGAGTATATTTCAGTTATAGCTGCATCCAGTTGCAGCCCGTGTTATCTCAGTGTGCTTAACATGACAATGCCGGGATAGAGTTGTCTGACGCATTAAGAGGGGTTGATCGGTTGATGATTCCTTTCATTTATTACATAAATGGCATACAGTGATATGAAAGTAGGAAATACATTTGCATGATTATGCAAATCTGCTTTGTTATTCTTCCTAATCACATCATTCTCGGGTTAAAGTCAAGTTGTCCACACCAGTCAAGTCATCCACATCCTGAGATCTTGACAAGCTGGAATAGGTGTGACTATCAACTTTTGGCTGCAACAATGTTGGATGGGACAAGGGAGGAGGGGGTTGGGGGCAGCAGGATGTATAGTTGAGAAGTAGCCAGCATGTCTCCTAGTCTTTTGTATCATAAAAATAATCATCATATTACAGCCTGGACAATCGTACAGGGGAATTTATTTCCCTTCACGCACAACTGAGCATCAGCTGACATGAATTGATATCAAAGGAGAAGGTTCTGGACTCATTGGAAGAGATAAGTAGGATTTCCCTGGAACAACAATGACCTTTCGGGAGAGAGTTCATGGGCAGTTGCAAGCAAAACACGTATAGAAACCAAGCCTGGTCACCTCAGCTCTGCAAGAGACCAGGGCGTATGGGTTTATCGTGCAACCGTAATAAATACTGTAATAATAATATTAATACTAATATTAATCTTTATTGTCACAAGTAGGCTTACATTAACACTGCAATGACGTTACTGTGAAAACCCTCTCATCACCACACTCCGGCATCTGTTCGAGTACACTGAGGGAGAATTTAGAATGTCCAAATTACCTAACAGCACGTCTTTTGGGACTTGCGGGAGGAAGCCGGAGCACCCGGAAGAAACCCATGCAGACACGGGAAGAACGTGCAGACTCCTCACAGACAGTGAACCGAGCCTGGAGTCGAACCTGGGACCCTGGCGCTGTGAAGCAACAGTGCTAACCATTGTGCTACCATGCCGCCCGTATTTCTGTGTCTTGAGTAACTGAGAATTCTAAATTCTTCCTCTGTGTACCCGGAATAGGTGCCGGAATGTGGCGACTAGAGGCTTTTCACAGTAACTTCACACTTGTGGCAATAAAAAAGATTATTATTATAAATTTGCCTATGGACAACACACTCAAGCTTAAACCACGAGGAAGCATTTAACTAATGAAAGGTAAATTGTTAGCAATTCCTTACTTTGCATAAAAATGATTGCCTAAATATAATACATTTTACAGTATTGTAATACTAAACTAACAATGTTGCTGAATGGATATAATATTTGAAAAAATAGTTTCATATTCTTTCCTCATCATTTATCCTCTCGTATGTCTCTTTTTGGATCTTGACATTTTTCTTTATGTATTTTACTTTACCTTCTGACTCTTATTGTCTTGCTTTTCTGTTGACATTTCAGTTCATTTCATTTATTCTTTCTCCCTCTTCGGAATTCAGTGTTTTTCATGTTTAATATTGGCACAAAATATATGCCAAATATTCCCTTCAAAGGCTGCAGACTTTGACCTTCAGAGCAGCCACGGTAGAAAGGAGTTGTATTGGGGTCTTTCTACGTGACTGAGTGCATTTGGCTTGTGTAGAACTGTTGACCCATTGTGACCTGCTTTGTGTTCATGATACATGGGAGACTTTGAGCAGTAACTGTTTTGTTTCTTCACTTGGAGTTGTAAGACACAATCCTGAGTCTACTTGTTCTGCATACTGAATTACAAACAATGCCTTTGTTTAAATTGTAAGACTAGTAAATTCACTTATTCATTGTCTTGCTGATTTGATATTCTCTTGAGAATTACAAACCTGCTAATAGCTTAGTAAATTTGTTCATGCTCAGGTTTTTTCATTAAAAAAATAGTTTTCTTTGGCTATTTATAAATTACAATATGTTTTGGGCCATATAATTTGACTGATTTGAGGACATTTTAACTTGGTCTTCCACGTTGCTTGTTTATACTTTTACATTCTGGTATTGATTGAATGAGTCCATGAGGATCTTAGTTTATTTTTCCACTGTCCATATAGGCATCTCGCTGCTTCTAACGTGAGGATTAATATTTTGAATTTTGGGAAGGATTCAAACTTTGTTGCATATCCATGCATTTTTTCAAAATGGGTGAAACCAACATTTAACTCCCAGGTGAGCACCATAATGGCAAATACGATTTACTTTATCTTGTGTATTGGAGGTTCTGTAGTTATCTACGTCATCAGTACTCTCCTCCTAGTTTTTAAAGTGCCATTGTCTTTATGAAAACAAAGCACTCCATCAGTATTGGGCATTCTATTATCAATTGCAGTAAAATACATCATCAGTGTTTTTAACTCTGTTCATCAAGAATGAAAAGGGGGAACATTTGCTGAAAATCTCTTTGGAGTGCTTATCACTGAGTCTTTCTGCTTTTCCACCAATTGCCATTTTATTTTTTTAAAGTTTTTTAAATTTTGGAGTACTCAATTCTTTTTTTCCCAATTAAGGGGCAATTTATCATGGCCAATCCACCTACCCTGCACATCTTTGGGTCATGGAGGTGAGCCCCATGCAGATGCGGGGAGAATGTGCAAACTCCACATGGACAGTGACCCGGGGGCAGGATCGAATCCAAGTTGTCGGCGCCGTGAGGCAGCAGTGCTAACACCTGCGCCACTGTGCCACTCTTATCAATTGCTATTTTAACCACATATATTTAGTTGGTCATGCCATCTGCCAGAGACAGGTTTGGCTTCATTAATACGGGTAAATTTGGGTCCTGTGACAAAATTAGAATTTAAGTGCCATTTCAATGTAAAATTACAGAAGTCTCACCCAGCAGTCAAGCCACCAGGAGAAGACTAATGAGATTGTTCTTACAGCGTCACTGAAGCAGCAGTTAAAAGGACATGAAGAGACAGGGAGAAAGTGCAAACTCCACACAGACAGTCACCCGAGGTGGAAATTGAACCTGGACCCTGGAGCTGTGAGGCAGCAGTTCTAACCACTGTGCTGCTCACTCTACTGTTAGGGTCCTTCCTGTCTGTTCCTGTTTATCCCCTTATTTCACCTTTCTTTTATTTTTGCCAGTGCATTTTTGATCCATGGATGTATAATGGGCCTGTGACTTTAAAGCAGCCTGTACCTTTAATTAAATCAGAAGGATCCAGAAGGCTGTTTTAAGCTGTGACTGCAGATGTACTGATATCAGGGATGACTCGATTTGATTGATTTGGTTGGTGAATTGACCCAAAGGGCTCTGCTCTGCCCAGTAACAGGTGGTGATGGGATCTGATCACACTGGAATGCTTTAGAGTCACAAGGTTCTAGTTTGGTTTCACTTTTAAATCTGCAGCCTGGATGGAGAAATCTAACTAACGCTCTCCAGGCATCTCACCGATCCGCTCCATAAGTCCACTGTGAGGGCTAACTCCCTCTCCAGTAAGACTGGGTGTCATTATCTTGAGCCTGCAGAGGCTTGAAGTCAAACCATAAAGGCCAGATTTAATCTGAAATAAAGTATCTACACTGTGTCATGTGAGAGTACATTTAAGACATGGATGTTTAAGCAATGTACCTTTAAGAAAACAGTGATGTCAGAGAGTGGGTGGGGCTGAGCTCAGGTCAGCATTTTGCAGTTTTTAAGTTTCAGTTTAAAAAGCAGCTTGTGTGTGTCTGTGTGTTTCCAGAGAGCTGCAAGTTTGAAAAGAGCGTGGGAGTGTCTGTGTTTGCAGGGAGCTGGATCTCTGCCATGAAAGACTATCTCTGGATCATTTGGGTGATTTAAACATCATAATAGTAAAGCCTGTAACCTGATGTGATTCTGTTTAAAGGTGTTAAGTCTCTTGGAAGTTTGAAGGAACATTTTGAGGAATTATTTACTGTTGCAATATTTTCTGAGTTATCTTTGAAGTAAGGGGTGTTAAGAGATCCAATGTTTATTTAAGATGTTAAGTTGAGTTCATGGAATAAACAGTGTTTTGTGTATAAAAACCCATGTGTCCATAATTGTAATCCCACACCTAGGGAAAAAGCCATGTGCTAGGAAAAGCAACAAATCCATTAAAAGGAGTTGGTTGAACTCCATGATACATTTTGGGGTTCTGAAAACACCTCGCCCATAACAATTTGGGGCTCGTCCAGGATAAAAGTCTATCTATTGGATTGGCTTTTGTGAACTTAAAGACAGTGAAGGATTGTTGCTTTTCCGGCGTGGTATTTTAGTTTAAGTGGGGAGAGTGTTATGAACAAATGCTCTTTCAAAGGCTCAGAAGATTTTGGGGGTGGAAAATGTCTCGCGTAATACTTTACGGACAGAAACGAAAAGCAGACTGTTAGATTTGGCAAGAACATTGCAGTTAACATTACCTGACAAAATGCGAAAAGATGAGGTATTTATAGCGGTGGTTAAGCATTTAAAGTTGCCTGAGATTGAGTTTCACTCATTGGAAATGGCAAAAATTCAGTAGCAAATTAAACAAATGGAACATGAGAAAGAATTAAAGCGGCTTGAATATGAGAGTGAGAGAGAGGAAAAAGAAAGAGAAAGAGAGAGAGAGGAAAAAGAAAACGAGAGAGAAGAAAGGAGAAAAGAAAGAATAGCCCTAGCAGAACAAAAAGAAAAAGAAAGGGAGATACAGATCAGGGAAAAAGATAAAGAGAGAGTTTGAACTTCAGAAAATGGCCATGAAACATGAAAATCAGTTAAAATTGGCAGACGTGAAGGGAAACGTACAGTTGGATGATAGTGATGAGGATAGTGAGAAAGAGCGTCATAGTCGAAGGCTTGGTGGGAATCTATTTAAATATGTCCAAGCATTGCCAAGGTTTGACGAGAAGGAAGTGGAAGCCTTTTTCACTTCATTTGAGAAGGTAGCTAAACAAATGAAATGGCCACAGGACATGTGGTATTGCTGATTCAAACAAAGCTGGGAGGTAGAGCTAGTGAAGTATTTGCATCACTACCGGAGGAGGTATCTGGAAAGTATGAGGAGGTGAAGAAATCCATCTTAAGGGCATGTGAGCTAGTGCCTGAAGCTTACAGACGGAGGTTTAGAAATTTAAGGAAAGAATTTGGTCAAACATACATGGAGTTTGAATTGCTCAGGGTAATTTTGATAGGTGGATAAGGGCTTTGAAAATAGACCAAACGTATGAAGCTCTCAGAGGAATTATACTTTTGGAGGAGTTTAAAAATTCAATTCCTGATGTAGTGAGAACTCATGTGGAAGAGTAGAGGGTTAAAACAGTGAGATTAGAAGCAGAAATGGCAGATGATTATGAATTAGTTCATAAATCAAAGATTGGTTTCCAACATCAGTTTCAGCTGGCGAGGGATAGAAACTGGGGACATGAGAAATACTCAAGTGGTAAAGGTAAAGGTGATCTGATGGTAGACAATAAAGAGAGTGTACCTCAGATTAAAAAAGAAGTCCAGGATGGTGGAAAAGAAATGAAAAGTTTCAGATGTTTCCACTGTAATAAACTAGGCCATGTAAAGTCACAGTGTTGGTGGTTGAAGAAAAGCACTGGGAAGGCTGATGTGGAAAAAACAGAATAAGACAGTGGGATTTGTTAGGGTGGTAAAGGAAAGCCCAAGGGAAACGAAGGAGATGCAAACGATTGTACAGCCTGTTCAAGAAGTAATTGTTAGGAAGGTGCCAGATCTCTTTAAAGAATTTACTTGTGTGGGTAAAGTTTACTCATGTTTATCAGAGGAACAGGTAAAGAAGTCACAATTTTAAGAGATACAGGGGCTAGTCAATCTTTAATGGTAAGAGATGAGGAATTATGTAGTTTGGGAAGAATGCTGCCAGAAAAGGTGGTGATATGTGGAATTCAGGGTGAGAGGAGTAGCGTTCCATTATATCGGGTAAGGTTGGAAAGTCCAGTGAAGAGTGGTGAAATGGTAGTAGGAGTCGTATAGAAACTATCTTGTCCAGGAATACAGTTTATCTTGGGTAATGATACAGCTGGATCGCAGGTGGGAGTGATGCCTACTGTGGTTGATAAGCCATTGGAAAATCAGTCAACTGAAGTGTTGAAGGACGAATATCCTGGGATTTTTACGGATTGTGTGGTAACAAGGTCGCAAAGTCACAGGTTAAGACAAGAGGAGAAATCAGAGAGTGAAGATGAAGTTGAAGTGCAATTATCAGAAACTATTTTTGATCAAATGGTTGAAAAAGAACAAGAACAGGTGGAGGATGAGGCGGATATTTTTAGTTCAGGAAAATTGGCGGAGTTACAACAGAAAGATGTAGAAATAAAACATATATATCAGAAAGCACATAGGGAAGAGGAATCTGAGAGTATACCGGAGTGTTATTACCATAAAAGTGATGTCTTGATGAGAAAATGGAGACCTGTACATATGCAGGCGGATGAAAAGTGGGCAGAGGTTCATCAAGTAGTATTGCCGGTAGGGTATAGAAAGGAGGTGTTGCGAGTTGCACATGAGGTACCAGTGGGAGGTCATTTGGGAATAAGGAAAACTCAAGCTAAAACCCAGAAACATTTTTATTGGCCTGGACTACATAAAGATGTAATTAAATTTTGTCAATCATGTCACACATGTCAAGTGATAGGGAAACCTCAAGCAGTGATAAAACCAGCGCCCTTAATACCCATTCCAGCATTTGAGGAACATTTTACAAGGGTCCTAATCGATTATGTAGGACCGCCTCCTAAAACAAAAAGTGGGAATCAATATCTTTTGACTGTAATAGATGTGTCTACTAGGTTTCCAGAGGCCATTCCAGTACATAATATTACAGCTAAAAGGATTGTGAAGGAGTTACTTAAATTCTTTACTCGATATGGACTACCCACAGAAATTCAATCAGATCAAGGATCAAATTTTACTTCAACGTTATCAAGGAAGTTATGGATAGCTTCGGAATAAACCACTTTAAATCAACTGCATACCATCCAGAATCTCAGGGAGCGTGAGAAAGATGGAATCAGACATTAAAGACAATGTTGAGGGTGTATTGTCAAGATTATCCAGAGGATTGGGATAAAGGAATCCCATTCGTATTGTTTGCAATTAGGGATGCACCTAATGAGTCCACCAAATTTAGTCCTTGTGAATGAATTTTTGGTCATGAGGTAAGAGGACCATTTAAATTGATTAAGGAAAAATTGGTGGGGGAGAAAACGGAAATCACACTGTTGGATTGCGTGTCAAATTTTAGGGAACAATTAAATAGAGCAGGTGAATTGGCTAGACAACATTTGAAAGTAGCACAAAATGTGATGAAATGGGTAACGGACAAGAAATCCAAAGTTCGTAGTTTTGCCAGTGGGGATAAAGTTTTAGTGTTGTTACCAGTGGTAGGTGAGCCTTTAAAAGCTAGGTTTTGTGGACCGTATCAGATTGAAAGGAAATTAAGTGAGGTGAAGTATGTGGTAAAAATACCAGATATGATATGATAGAAGGAAAACTCACTAAGTGTGTCATATGAATATGCTTAAAAGGTACTTTGAAAGGGAAGGAGAGAAAAAGGAGGTTTTAATGATTCTAACTGAAAGTGACGAACCAAATCCAGATGACTGTGAATTTGACATACCTCAAACTAAATTGGAAAATGAGGATGTTCTTAAAAATTGGGATGAATTGTTAAATTACCTTCAAGAGGAAAAACAAACTGACCTGAAAGAGTTATTGATATCACATGGGCAAGTTTGTAGAGATAAATTGGGAAGTACTAAAATGGCTACACATGATGTAGATGTGGGAAATGCTGTTCCTATCAAACAACATCCATATAGACGTAATCCTTTAAAATTGGCACAAGTTAACAGAGAGATTGAGAGTATGCTGAAGAATGGCATAATTGAAGTGGGTTGCAGCCAATGGAGCTCACCCATAGTGATGGTATCTAAACCAGACAGTATCCAATGATTGTGTGTGGACTACAGAAAGCTGAATGCAGTTACAAGAACGGACTCTTATCCTATCCCACGTTTGAAGGATTGCATGGAGAAAGTGGGACAATCTGCTTTTATTTCCAACTTCCAGACATGGAAAGAACATTTAAAACATCGTATGGAGTTCTTCGATTGACTTCAGGTGGCGGGTTTGGTGATGAACCTAGCCGAAAGTGAATTTGGAGAAGCCCGAATCAGTTTTCTTGCGGAGATTCCGATACCCTCAAGACGAAGGGAGGCAATGCGATCTCTTAACATGAATGAATTTGATTGAACTTTTGTGCAAATGTTTTGTGGCGTGATTACTCCAGTGATGGACTTGCTAAAGAAACCTAAAAAGTTTCAATGGACAGCGGACGTTCAACAGGCATTTGACTGCCTGAAAGCTGTGATCACCAATGTTCCTATATTGGAGAATTGCAAGGGGCTCTGTGGTCAGATTGAACTAAAGTATCTGATTCTAAAGAGAAATGCCGAGGAGTAGAGGAATGGATGGATCGTGCAGAGACTTTGTTCAAAGAGACTGTCAATCGAGAAGGATTTCGCTTGGAGGAAGAAGAACAAAAAAAAATGGACAATATTGTTATACCTGTTTGCGTGTGTTGTTTTTTTTTAAATGAAAAGGTATATTTACTGTGTACATTTCTTAGTGGATGGTGCAAAAGTGAAAAATGAAACAATCTTGAAGTTGATGGTTGATTTTTTTTTCTTGGGGGGGATGTCATGTGAGAGTACCTTTAAGACATGGATGTTTAAGCAATGTACCTTTAAGAAAACAATGATGTCAGAGAGTGGGTGGGGCTGAGCTCAGGTCAGCCATTTTGCAGTTTTTAAGTTTCAGTTCAAAAAGCAGCCTGTGTTTGTCTGTGTTTCCAGAGAGCTGCAAGTTTGAAAAGAGCTTTGGAATGTCTGTGTTTGCAGGGAGCTGGATGTCTGCCATGAAATACTATATCTGGATAATTTGGGTGATTTAAACACCATAATAGTAAAGCCTGTAACCTGATGTGATTCTGTTTAAAGGTGTTAAGTCTCTTGGAAGTTTGAAAGAACATTTTGAGGAATTATTTACTGTTGCAATATTTTCTGAGTTATCTTTGAAGTAAGGGGTGTTAAGAGATCCAATGTTTATTTAAGATGTTAAGTTGAGTTCATGGAATAAACAGTGTTTTGTGTTTAAAAACCCACATGTCCATAATTGTAATCCCACACCTAGGGAAAAAGCCATGTGCTAGGAAAAGCAACACATCCATTAAAGGGAGAGGTTGGTTGAAATCCATGATACATTTTGGGGTTCTGAAAACCCCTCGCCCATAACAACTGAAAGGTATAGACCTGGATGTGAACCTCAATCTGAAGGCCCAGTTTGATAAGACATAAAGCATCTCTCCAGAACGTCTGCTGCCAGTGAATGCTACATTTTCTAACTGCTGGGACCCTAAATAAATAAATGAATGAATGACTCTGCATTACCAGCTGTAGACCAAAGGCTTCAATCAGTGAGTGTACTGTGAGGAAAGTATGCTAAAGAACTACAATTGGAAGCAAAGACACTTATCTTTTGAACTTCATCCTTATTACTTATACCCTCCCCATGTGTTTGTCTTGTGTGTATGGGTAGAATATGGGACAGTTAAAAGGGTTAGTTGGTTAGCTTGTTGCAATTCTGTTGCATTCACTGCATACTTCATCATCATTCTTGTTATAAATAAACAGTAATTGTGTTTCTACTTACAAACCTGGTGACTGTAATTATGGAGCAGCCAAGGGACAAAGATCGCGGGAATTTTTATAAGAATTATTGGTTAATTCACTCGTGTTGTGACCCCGGGACACTTGGGGCTGGAATTGACCGCGCATTTACCTAGGATGGCATAACAAGGCTTTAAAGTGAAACACCAGTCAAATGGAGAAATACAAATATTGGTCCTAACTATTTTTCCCTTCTGGGAATCAATATTGCAAGTTCATAGATTTACAGATGAAGTCAGAGTGACTGCCTTGACATCAAGTCAACATTTGAGTATGGCATCAAGGATCCCATGCAGAATTGAAGCCAATTGGAATTAGGGAGAAAACTCTCCACTGGTTGGAGTCATACCTAGCATGTAAGGTGATTGTGATCACTGGAGGCCAATCATCTCAGCCTCAAGACATCGCTGCAGGAGTTCCTCAGGGTAGTGTCCGAGGCCCAAATGTCTTTGGGTGCTTCATCAATTATCTTTCCTTCATCGTAAGGTCAAAACTGGGACTGTTTGTGGATGATTGCACCCTGTTGAATGGCACTGGTTACTCCTCAGAAACTGAAGCAGAAAGGGGGCATCACGTTAGCACAGATGTTAGCACAGCTGCTTCACAGCTCCAGGGTCCCACGTCCGATTCCTGGCTTGTGTCACTGTCTGTACGGAGTCTACATGTTCACCCCGTGTTTGCGTGGGTTTCCTCCGGGTGCTCCGGTTTCCTCCCACAGTCCAAAGATGTGCAAGTTAGGTGGATTAGCCATGCTAAATTGCCCTTAGTGTCTAAAATTCTGGAGATAGACCTACAATAAATAATAAATTGTTTCCATATCATTCACATGAATCTGGCCTCAAGGAAAACAACTGTGCATAAATTATATTTTCAATTTAAATTTGTGAAGAGGAACTGGACGGGCAGCCAGTCAATCATATTAAAACGAGGCTGAGATCTAAAATGCCAGGCCTCATTCTGACATAGGGGTACTCTACCCGCCCCTGCTCACGGTGTCTACTCTGTTCACCCTGCCTGCTGTGCTCACCCTGTCCGGCATGTTCATGCTGCTTACCCTGTTCACTCTGCTCACCCAACTGTCATGTTCACTCTACCCATCATGTTCATCCTGCTCACCCTATCGGCCCTGCCTGCCCCTGCTCAAAATTAAAATCAGATTTTCACCTTGATGCTGATGGAGTGTGATATCATTTTTAAGAATTTCACCCATTGATTCTTTTGACGGTTCTCTTTTCTGCTCCAACCCGCCAACAAAGAATATAGTTTAGTTTCGTAAACAGTTTTTTTTATTGTAAAGATAATACCCCTTTTGAAGTGATGGAAATGGAATGCTTCTCACTGACAGAAGGATGCTGTAGGAGCATTGAATTAGGATAGGTTCCTCACAAAACGCCATGAAGAGTATCTGACAAATGCTTGTTTAACACTGAAAATCCAAGACAAAACCAATTCCATATTAGCCCTTACAAACAGGATGCTGCTCCTCTGATAAAGAGATATGCTGATACTTAGAGAATCAACATCTAAACCTGTCAGCAATATACTTCTGATATATTTTATGTTTTATCACTTTTTATGAGATAATAACTGACAATATGGGTAAAACTTCATGGTGCGTGGTCACTAAGGGGAGACTTAATTTCCTCAACATGCATGGTATCGATGGCAAGAGAAGACATCTCCATAATATGAGTAAAACTGAAGGCCTTCCACAATAAAAGCACTGATTGATGTGCATCCTAAACCACACAATCAATTCTCTCAGTCTATTTCACCAAGGCTAGATAACAAATCTGAAAAAAAACATGCACAATGACAAGACATCAATCAATTTGCTACCAATAACCTCCACAGTCCACCCATTTTGGAGGTGGAAGGTTAACAATTATTGTTGCACCCTGCCTGGCAGTACAATCGGGATCTTTTACTCTGCAGGATTTTCTGAATTATGGTCTGTCATAAAGATGTCATTTGAAAGGGACTAAGTAAATGTAATAAATTTGAAATAGCCCCCTGATCTGATGACAGCTGCACTAACCAGGGAGCATAGCCAATAAATTAAGGCAGTGCATCACAGCTGCCACTGTAAATAATAGAATCTAATGGTCGGTCCAAACCAAAAAATAAAAGCAGCATCCTTTTTTACTGTACAGTGTGTCATTCATCTCCAGCCACCAATAATTTTTTCCTGCTCTGCCACCAAGCAACACTTTTTAATGAAGCATTTCATATCCTCATCTGTCGATATCATTCCACATCAGCACTTGGTGCTTGGTTGCCAGCTGAAATCCCAGCACATGAGGCCATTTCATTTAAGAAGCTGTCTGTCATGAGTGTTATCAGTGGATACGTTAAGCATTAGGATGGACAAAATTAATCTTCAGTTACATGTCATGAGAGGTTGAGGAAAGCAGTCAGGGATTGGAAAGCCTAGCAGCGCACTGTATCCAGTGAATGACAATGCAAAACCATCGCCTGTTTAATTGGCACATGTTTGGTAATGAGACTGAATTTATATTGGATCTTGCAATTGCATTTAAAGCTGATATTTCCAGAATAGGAAAAATTTGAACAACCCGCTGTGCATAAGCAGTGAGAAGCAGTACTGAAACCTTTGTTAAATCTTTTAGCTCCATCATAATTATTCACCAGAATGTTAAGTGGATACCTTCTTGATTGACAAATCACCTTGTTTTACAATTTCTAGTTATCACAGTAACTTAATTCTATTTAATCTCCATGACTTGGCAAATAAATAATCATTCTTTAGTTTGTGCTCGTCTTTGTTACTCGACCAGATGTACAAGGCACACGATCTTTGATTCTCTTTCGGAATCCCTCCTTTACAATGGCTAATTGAAGTACCACTGTTGTACCATTTGAGGCATTCCCAAGTAAGAGTTAAAAAGGGTTGTGCAAAGATTCCTAACTCTGCTTGATAATTAGTAATTGATACCCGAAAACGAATTTGACCATTCAAACATACAATATTGATGGCATACCTTAGCATTTGTGATCTTATTTGATCTATGTCTAGTGCTTTGTTATAGTAGCACATGCCACTCAGCTTAATCTGGATATTTCTCTTGATTTTGCATTCCCTACACACCAGAGTACGTTGTAAGGAATCCAATCTCAGTCTTTCGACAGGTATGGCACTGAAGTGTGTATGCTCAGTCTATACCAGTTTAGCACGGTGTTCATTAACCCTGCGACCATCTAAGACACCTTCTTGAAAGGGACATTAAGCTCATTACCTGTACATTACATTGAATCTGATTAAAAATTTTATAAAGGGGGTGATATCACCAGTTTTATCAGGGTGTTTGAGTTGCCCGTCAATCAATGCAATTGGGATAAAAATGAATAAGCCAATAACACTGGCATCAACATGCGATAAAGAACTTGTAATACTTTCTTGTGGTAATCAAAGGAATTATGATAATGTAAAACTATACTTGGTGCCTCTGCCAGAATTTAGTAAGGTAGAATTCAAACAGTATATATGGAGGAATGGTTATTGAGCTGGAAAGTATGCAGCAAATATAGCTAGACAGCAACATCTGTCACTGACATTCAAGACTGTTGCCATTTCATGCTCTAGATGAGATTTTTAGAAATAGTTCTAGATTCTGTAAGAATCTGGTTGCTCAATCAGAAGCGAATGTTTTTAGAGCAGCCAGATAGATGCCTGTGATTATTTTTAAAAAAAATTTAGAGTATCCAATTCATTTTTTCCAATTAAGGGACAATTTAGCATGGTCAATCCACCTCGCTTGCACATTTTTGGGTTGTGGGGGCGAAACCCATGCAAACACGGGGAGAATGTGCAAACTCCACATGGACAGTGACCCAGAGCCGGGATCGAACCTAGGACTTCGGCGCCGTGAGGCCGCAGTGCTAACCCACTGCGCCACCGTGCTGCCCTTGCTTGTGATTATTTAACGGTTGGTGAGCTGTTGCATAGGTGGAAGCTCAGAAACCTGTTAAAGGTTAATTTTCACTATAACTTCAGTGTCGATGCAAAGTGAAAACCACTTTGACCTAATCATATATCATATAATCAGCATTGAAAGTTACCATTCAGTACATTGGGTTTGCGATGGCTCTTTCAAAAAGCAACCCTTGGCTTCACTACCGTGCTCCTTCCCATATCACAGCCCTTTTATCTCTTGTAAGTATTTATCCAGTTCTATTTTGAAGGTGACTGCAACCTGTCTCCACTGCCCAACCATATGGTGCATTCCAGATCACAGCCACTTGTTACAGAGGGATGAATTTCTCGGCGGGGACAGGTGGAGCATATTACAAAGTGACCTACTTGAAAAAGTATGCCTTGCAGCGATAACATGCTGGGGGTGGGTTGAACAAGCAGAAAGTGGGATTTCCGCCCTTCAATTTCCGATTTCAGCGCCCATCTGCCTGCCATTTTATGGAAACCGGATTGGGAATGAGTGACAATGAGTTAGACACATGCCATATATTACATGCCCCTTCGCCAAAAACACGCCTGGTTTGTGGGCTGCAAAATCCATTGCATGAAGCCTTTCCTCATGTTACTTCTGTTTCTTTGTCTGATCACTTTAAATGTATGCCCTGTTGTTATTGATCCTTCAACCATAGGGAACCGTTCTCTTTATTTAGTCAATGAAAATATTTCATCATTTTAAGTAACTATCAATTCACCTCTTAGCCGTCTCTGCTTTAAGGAGAGCAACCCAGTATCTCCAGTCTGTCCACATAACTAATCCTTCCTCAGTGAAACCATTCCGATAACTCTCCTCTGCACTCTCTCCAAAGGCTTCACACTCTTCTTAAAGCTTGATGCCCAGAATTGGAACAAATGCTCCAGGCTGAACTCATGTTTTATATTGGTTTAGCAAAACCTCCTGAATTTTGTACTCTCTGGGCTAGATTTATTTCCAGGATCCTTTAGGGCAGCACGGTAGCATTGTGGATAGCACATTGCTTCACAGCTCCAGGGCCCCAGGTTCGATTCCGGCTTGGATCACTGTCTGTGCGGAGTCTGCACATCCTCCCCGTGTGTGCATGGGTTTCCTCCGGGTGCTCCGGTTTCCTCCCACAGTCCAAAGATGTGCAGGTTAGGTGGATTAGCCATGCAAAAAAATTGCCTTAGTGTCCAAAATTGCCCTTAAGTGTTGGGTGGGGTTACTGGGTGCTCTTTCCAAGAGCCGGTGCAGACTCGATGGGCCGAATGACCTCCTTCTGCACTGTAAATTCTATGATGATCCTGATCTTGACACTGGGATGAATTTGGGATCAGGGAACTGGAGATGATGGCAGCGGGAACCTGGAACTGATTTTGCAAGATGTGGAAATTTGAGGCTGCTTCCATCCCTCAGCTGTGTTGCGGCCTCAGCAGGCAGCCGACATTTGTTGACTGGAAAATTCAGCTCTATGCCTCTGTTTATAAAGCCAAGGATAGCAGCTGCTTTGTTGACCCCTCCTGTCACCTTCAATGACTTCTGCACAAACACCGCCAGGTTTCCCTGTTCTTCTGCACCTTTTAAACTTGTATCTTTTAGTATATATCATTTCTCCTCATTCTCCTTACCAAATAATCACTTCATACATTTTGCATTCAGTTTAATTTGCATGTCTCCACCAAAATCCACCAATCTCTTTATGGCCTTGTATCCCCAAGTCAAAGTCATTAATGTGGATCAATACCAGCAGTGTTTCCTGGTACTCAACTTTGGGAACCTTGTATACCCCATTCTGAAAAAACAGTCATTCACTACAACTCTCTGTTTACACTCTGGTGGCTAATGTATGCTACTTCTGCTCCTTTGATCCCAGGGGCTTCAATTTTGCAAGCAAGCCCAATATGTTATTTTTTTATCAAACATGTTTGGAAGTCATGGTACACAACACCAACTGCATAACACGCACCACAATCTCTGTTAACCTATCAAAAAACTAAATCCAGTTAGTCAAATTTGATTTGTCCTCACAAATGTTGATTCTATTTTATTGCTCCATGCTTGTCCTGTAATGTCCGATAATATTTTCCCAGATTACTGCATCTAAAAGTTTTCCCAACATGACATTAAACTGACTGGCTGGTAATTGCCAGGTTTAACCTTCTCCCCTTTTTTGAACAAGTGTATAACATTTGCAATCCTCCACTGCTTTGGCACCATTACTGATTCCATGGAGGAATGGAGGATTGTGACCAGGACCGCCACAATTTTTACCTTCAGCAATGTAGGTGTA
Organism: Scyliorhinus torazame; assembly: GCF_047496885.1. Lineage (NCBI taxonomy): Eukaryota > Metazoa > Chordata > Chondrichthyes > Carcharhiniformes > Scyliorhinidae > Scyliorhinus > Scyliorhinus torazame. Next base: position 90,189,605 of record NC_092714.1, on the reverse strand, counting down.
TCAGACGCCATTCTAGTAGCTCCTCTTCTCAAATCATAGAAACAACATAGAGAAAGGCCAGTCAGCCCATTGTGCTCATTCTGGCTCTTCGCAAGAGCAGCTCAGCTAGTCGAATTTCCCCACCTTTTCTGTATACAGCTGCTAGTTGTGCCTCTTCAGATAATGATCAAACTCTCTTTTGAAAACCCCAATTGTATCTGCTTTCACCACTTTCACTTCTCGTACATTCCTGGCACTAATCACTCACTGCGTGAAAAATATATTTTTCTTGTCATTGTTGGCTTATTCGCCATTGGCTTTTAACCAGTGTCCTATGTTTCTTGACCCTTCCTTCACAGTTTTTCTCTATTTACTTGTCTCGAACAATCATGGTTTGAACACCTCTATCAAAACTCCTCCCAAACTTCTCTGTTCTAAGGAGAACAACCCAAGTTTCTTCAACCTACCCACATAACTGAAATCTCTCATCTCTTGAAAGCATTCTGAAAGCCTTCACATCCTTTCTATTGTGTGACATCCAGAGCTGGACACAGTACTCAAGTTGAGGCCAAGCAAATGTTTTTTAAATGTTCATCACAACTTCCTTTCTTTTGGAATACATATCCCTATTCATAAAGCCAGGGTCCAATTTATCATATTCAATGATTTATGCACATCTGTCACCAGGTATCGCATCCCTATTTCACCCGGTATTTCATGCTAAAGGTGTATTGAAAGTACACTCTAAATTACTACTGCTCTGTTTTTCTCCACATGAGAATGCAACCTTGAAATTCCATGAACTTGAGACTGGTTAGGTAGGGGTTGTTTTCCTTAGAGCAGAGAAGGCTGAGGAGGACCTGATTGAGGTGTATAAAATTATGAGGAACATAGATAGGGTGGATAGGAAGGAATTTTTCCCCTAAGAGAGGTTAATAACCAGGGGCATAGATTTAAGGTAAGGGGCAGAATGTTTACAGGGGTTTTGAGAAAATACAGAGGGTGGTGGGAGTCTGGAACTCGCTGCCTGAAAGGATGGTAGAGACCGGAACCCGCACAAGATTTAAGAAGCATTTAGATGAGCACTTCAAACACCACAGCACACAAGGCTATGACAAAGTGGGCGGCACGGTGGCATTGTGGATGGCACAATTGCTTCGCGGCTCCAGGGTCCCAGGTTCGATTCCGGCTTGGGTCGCAGTCTGTGCTGAGTCTGCACATCCTCCCTGTGTGTGCGGAGGTTTCCTCCGGGTGCTCCGGTTTCCTCCCACAGTCCAGGGACGTGCAGGTTGGGTGGATTGGCCATGATAAGTTACCCTTAGTGTTCAAAATTTCCCTTAGTGTTGGGTGGGGTTACTGGGTTATGGGGATAGGGTGGAGGTGTTGGCCTTGGGTGGGGTGCTCTTTCCAAGAGCCGGTGCAGACTCGATGGGCCGATTGGCCTCCTTCTGCACTGTAAATTCTATGACATCTATGACATCTTAAGAAGTGGCAATTTTGGGAAGGGCCTCCATCCAAAACTTAGTCCTCTCTATGACCCTGCCAAATATATTTGGGGCATATGATGCAACTTGTAGAGGTATAAGAGGTGTTCAGCCTGTCACTGCAAATATGGAACAACACTGACCATTCAGACAATGGGAGTCCTAAGCCTGAATCAGATTAGAAAAAGGTATGAAAAACTGTCCTCTATTCTGCTTTGGCTGATTCTGGAACTTAATACTTTCATTTTATTTCATTATAGTTTTTTTGTATATCACAGCTTTGGAGTCCAATGTTTGAGTCCAACAGTAGTGGTTTCATATCTTTTCAACAGTTTCTAAACGTGACATTCCAGTATGTGATTCTGGTGAACAAAGCATTATGGGGAGAAGGCAGGAGAATGGGGATGAGAAAAATATCAGCCATGATTGAATGGCGGAACAGACTCGATGGGCTGAGTGGCCTAATTCTGCTCCTATATCTTATGGTCTTCTGCTGCACTTGGAAAATTAACATTTTAAGTTATTGTTGTGCTGTTATCCTGATATGCACCAGGATCAGGCAGGCTGCCAGCCCCAATGAGGAGGGCTGCCAACTTAAATAAGCAAGGCCCTATTAAAGGCCATTTTACCAGGCCATCAGCATTTTGGTAACAGTGGATTGAGCCCCCGCTTTGCGAGGAGGCTACCAGTTAAATGGAGGTGAGAACCTGTGAGGGGAGTAGGACTTTTTGAGCAAATAGGAAATGGAGGCAGGGAAAGCAACCCATGTAACCCAATGATATCCCCCAGAGAGATTTCCCCTCAAATCTGCGGCGCTGGCATTTTCTTTAAAAATATTGCCTACCTGCTAAGCTGCAGGGTCTCTGCCTGCCTTAGCAGAGACACCATTAGTGCGACTGCGATTGTTTTCAGGAGTGGGCTGATGGCAACTCGGGTAACAGCAATTTAATTTGCTTAATTGCTGGCAGCCCATCTGTGGCAGTGACCGTATTTCCCTCTAATGTTGGTCACTTGCCCAATTGGCAAAATGCAGGCTTTTATTTCAGTAAAATAAAAATGAGAAGGGTTCTATAATGGGCCAATGACCCATGTGGTGAAGACAAATATTTACTCCAGTTTTTTTTAGCAAATCGTCACGCATGATTTTTGCCCTTTGAGGAGTAATATAAGGATCCCCAGGTTGATTGTCAGTTTATTGAACCACATCGTAAAAGCTCCCTCCGTGTCCTACAGGTCCAGGCTTAGGACTTGAACCCAGAGTTTCTGGACCTAGAGGTAGGGATGCTACCACTGCACCACAAGACCTCAAATATTTTCTCCACTGAACAAGCGGGGTTGGCACACAGCAGAAGAAGTTCAGATGTCTTTTTCCTGTTTTAGGATTATTTTAAAAGCTGTCAAGGTCTTGGATTCTTTTCTGACTTTAACTTTAAGAGAATGTCACCTCCCTTCAAGTATCAGTTTACTCACTGGCAAAATTAAATCACCCAATTTACACGATGGCTGCTTGTGCCGATGGTACCCCATTTCTAAGTCTTTTACAATGAAGAGGTTAGATTTGTGTCCAGGTACTGTTATAGAGCAATGGATTTTACATAAATTCTCCCTTTCCCTCACTGCAAAACTATAATTATATACTTGAGAAAGTGACGAGATGCAGTCTTTTCTTGCTGGAGTGTACTTTTTATTACAGTTGACCCTTCTGTATTTTGCTGAATTCAGCTTGACCCAGCACTTTTCAAAGCAATCTAAAATAAAAGAAGATACAAGTCACAAAGTAAAGTACTGACTCTTTCCAATTTTCTGCATTTTCTTACCCTATTCGCCTGTGGTTCATTTCCAAGTGTGTACTTGCAACTCCCCGGTAACTTGTGGAAAAGACGGGTTTTGATGGAGAAACATGTTGCCTCCGGCAGAAGGGTTGGTAATGGCAACTGGCAGAATAAACAGCGGAGTACTTGGAAGAATGTGTTTTACACAGCGGGATATGATCTGGAATGCACTGTAAGGTGACAAGCTTCGTCAGTATACCTCTTTTTCAATAATACTCCAAGTTCTGTACTACCTAACGAAAATTCACTTCTGCAAGTTACTACCTGTATTGAACCTGTTTCCACCACCTTACACCCATCAGGAAATATTCAGAAGAATTTGAAATCTTAAAGTGGAACAATAATTTATACTGTAAGAGCAGAGGGTGCTGAACCACTTTCCAACCAATCAGCATGCCCCTGCTCATGCTTTATTAATTGTAGTTCCACTTTGAGATTTGGCATTCTTGTGAAACTGTCTTTATTAATGCAACACAAAAATGTTCGCGTTCAGAGCCTGACAAGTTGGAAAAGCTTTTAAGTGCCCCACTCAGCACAGACCATCATTCCAGCCAAGAGGATGGCTGCTAAAAGACCAGCACTAAGATATCTGGATGCTGAAATTGAACGCTTGATGGATGCCATTGAGGAGAGGAGGAACACCCTCTTTCACAGGATGGGGCGGAGGCTCAAGCCTGCTATACTGAACGAGGCCAGGGATGAGGCGGCAGAGGCTGTGAGTACTGGCAGCCTCAGCAAGAGGACCAGTGTGCAATGCCGTCAGGGGGGATTCAGAGTGATTTCGCAGTTTGGATCAGAAATTGGCTAGCTGGAAGAAGACAAAGGGTGTTGGTTGATGGGAAATGTTCAGACTGGAGTCCAGTTACTAGTAGTGTACCAGAAGGATCTGTTTTGGGGCCACTGCTGTTTGTCATTTTTATAAGTGACCTGGAGAAGGGCGTAGAAGGATGGGTGAGTAAATTTGCAGATGACACTAAAGTCGGTGGAGTTGTGGACAGTGCGGTAGGATGTTACAAGTTACAGAGGGACATAAATAAGCTGCAGAGCTTGGCTGAGAGGTGGCAAATGGAGTTCAATGCAGAAAAGTGTGAGGTGATGGTAAGATTCTTGGCAGTGTAGATGAGCAGAGAGATATCGGTGTCCATGTACATAGATCCCTGAAAGTTGCCACCCAGGTTGAGAGGGTTGTTAAGAAGGCATACAGTGTGTTAGCTTTTATTGGTAGAGGGATTAAGTTTCGGAGCCATGAGGTCATGTTGCAGCTGTACAAAGCTCTGGTGCGGCCGTATTTGGAGTATTGCGTGCAATTCTGGTCGCCGCATTATAGGAAGGATGTAGAAGCATTGGAAAGGGTGCAGAGGAGATTTACCAGAATGTTGCCTGGTATGGAGGGAAGATCTTATGAGGAAAGGCTGAGGGACTTGAGGCTGTTTTCGTTAGAGAGAAGAAGGTTAAGAGGTGACTTAATTGAGGCATACAAGATGATCAGAGGATTGGAGAGGGTGGACAGTGAGAGCCTTTTTCCCCAGATGATGATGTCTAGCACGAGGGGACATAGCTTTAAATTGAGGGGAGATAGATATTGGATAGATGTCAGAGGTAGGTTCTTTACTCAGAGAGTAGTAAGGGCGTGGAATGCCCTGCCTGCAACAGTAGTGGACTCGCCAACACTAAGGGCATTCAAATGGTCATTGGATAGACATATGGATGATAAGGAAATAGTGTAGATGGGCTTTAGAGTGGTTTCACAGGTCGGCGCAACATCGAGGGCCGAAGGGCCTGTACTGCGCTGTAATGTTCTATGTTCTATGTTCTATGTGAACGACCTCCTTTGAGCAGCTCGGGTGAGTAATCACCTCTATGCCCCTGGCATCTCTCCCATCCCTCATTCCGCACACCTGCCCCAAATCTCCCTGAGGCCAACTACACCCCATCTGTCTGCATTTCCCTTAAAACCCACCCTCCACAAACCCCCAACACATATATTGCCAGCTTTTCCAGGAGCCTTTCACATACAGGCCACCAGCTACAAACCCCGCATAAAACGCACATCCCTGCATCTCACTATGTTCTTTGTGCCCAAAAGGATAAAATGGGCCATAATTGCTTGTAGCAGCAGACGACGGGAGGAAACATTCCAGGTATTTTGATGCTCACTCCCTCTGAGGAGAGGGAGCCGTGCAACCCATGGGGAAGGCCGAGAATCTAATGCGATGCAAATATCCCGATAGCAAGGGAGTTACCTCTCTCCCACAGACCAGTCCTTCCCAAGATCTCACCCCATGTCTTTTGACTTACATGAACCCAATCAAACTGGACCGGGCTGTCCGGGCTGCTGCCGCCCCCAGACCCCCCGTCCAGACACTCAGATCACCCTGGAGAACGACTCCGGGGAAGACATCGACATCTCAACACCATCCACCACCGCAGAGACTACCCTCAGTGGGTATTGTTAGCAATAGGCTCCAGGGCCTATTGTGGCGAGCACCACAGGCAGGGACTCCTGAGGGAGCGGACAGCCAGAGGGCTGCCCAATCCTTGGAAACAGCTGTCGCACAGACAGATATAGAGCTTCTGTAAAAGATGATCCTATTGATGTGTTGGGTGCTCTGGATCTGTGGAACACATACAGGCTACCAACATTTAAAATAGTGCAACACTATTTTATTAAGCTAGAAACTATTGAACATACTTTCACTGTGGGTTAACACAATGTTAGATTAAACAAAGATCTATGCCTGTCCTAACCAGTCTATGCACTCAGCACATGGTGAAGATCTGTGCTGTAAGCTGTAAGCTCTGTCCTTCTGAGAGGCTGCATCCCGAATGAGCGGGAAAACTGATGCCCTCTGTCTTTATAGTGAGTGTGCTCTAACTGGTGATTGGCTGCGGTGTTGTGTGTGTTGATTGGTCTTGCTATGTGTCCATCAGTGTGTGTGTCTGCACCATGATATACTGGTGTATATTATGACACCCATCACTGTTGTAGATGCAGAAGCAGAGCCAGAATTTACAGGAGGGGGTCTCAGAAACATTCCAGTGCCTGCAAGTACAGCCTGAGGAGTTCCTTCGCCTTCAGATGCAGGAGATGGTGCTGATATACATAACACCCAGGTCAACACTGGAAGAGTGGCGGCCACGGTGGAAGGCCTGAGGCAAGACGTTAGAGCCATGTTTCAGATTGTCCAAGGCTTGGGGCACAATGTGCTGTCCATGGCTAAGACGCAGGATGGAGAGCCAAGTTACAGGTAAACTTTGTGTGGGCACAGATGGACATTGCTGCAGCGCTTCAGAGTTTGGCCCATTCACAAAGTGACATGGTTGAAGGCATCGAGAGCATTGGTCAGGTGCTGACTGACCTTAGCCAGTCACAGAGGGACATGTCACAGGTGGAGAGGTACATGACAAGGCTTTAAAAAATTTTTAAAAAAATTTAGAGTACCCAATAAACCTTTTCCAATTAAGGGGCAATTTAGCATAGCCAATCCACCACGCCTGCACATCTTTTGGGTTGTGGGGGCGAAACCGACGCAAACATGGGGAGAATGTGCAAACTCCACACTGACAGTGACCCAGAGCCGGGATTGAACCTGGGACCTTGGTGCCGTGAGGCAGCAGGGCTAACCCATTGCGCCACTGTGCTGCCCTCATGACCAAGGCTTTAAGGGTCATGGCTCACTCACTGAGGAACATGGCCAGATTTGAGTGCCATGGCTGAGAGTGTTGACACCATGGTTCAGATGAGGGTGGGCCAGTACTGGCAGCTCCAGCTGCCCCTCCATCCTATTGGAGTAGCCAGGGACGTCCAGCACTTCAGCCTCACCGGCTGGCCCCTGCTGTTAGGGGAAGGCTCCTCTCATGCAGAGTCTTAGTTGGGCTGGCCCTGGCACTCTGGCCTCCGTGCATCCGTGACAGCAGAAGTCGCCAAGTAGATAGATATCGTTATGTCTCTGTGGGTGGAGGGGGTGGGGTGGAGGAGACAGAGAATGTTGGCAAGATGAGGGTTCCTTTGACCACCCAATGCCACTAGGTTACATGGTCACCCTGTGTTATATTGCTGCATCACCCTGAACCTGTCCCTCCCCTGGCCCCTTCGAGATGATGTGGTCCACATTACATCCCTGCCCCCATCAGTAACTGGCATCAGCCTGTGATGTGGGGAGCCTCTATCCTCACCACCCATCCTTGCCAACTGGAATACCAGTGACTGCCACAACCGGTGTTCGTGATACGCTCTGTGGCCCTTGTCCTGTTCCTCCCTGTGCAGTCTACTGTGGGTCTCCTCACTAAGTGAACCTTGTACTTTCCCGTCAGAAGGATGGCAACCGGTTTTTTGATGCAGACGTACATATGGTACAGGCATGCAGTTCTAATCTTCGAGAATGGTGTGTGCGCAGGTCCTACAGATGGGAGGATGGGGGTGAGCGAGGGATGTATACCTATGCTGGACCTTCGATGCAGTGTGATGTGGAGCCCAAGTTCTACACATAGGTTGTGTCAGGCAGCTGGTCACGGTTCCTAGCCAGGACACGATGATGAGATCATGGGTGTGGTGGACAGGCAAGGCTTGGAGATAGCTCATGATTTGAAGAGGTGGGTTAGCTGAGACTGTCACTGGTGAGACTTTTATTTTGAGAGGAGTGATGTGCCAGGGAGGGTTACTGCGGCACCATTGTATGTGTCCTTTATTTTGGGCGAGCTCTGCGATACCCTTGCTTTTTCTGCTGTGGGGCTGCACTCCTAAGGAGTGCACTGAGGAGTGCCAACACCTGGTGGGCTCACAATTGAGCATGGCCATGACCAGCCCCTTGAGGAGAATACTGGTGGGAAAAGAGGGTGTGCAGATTGGAGAGCTTTATGGGGTGTCACAGGACTAGAGGCCCTCAGAGCTTTAGCTGGCTTTACCACCTAGCCAGGTCCTCCTGGGCCTCTTTGTTCTGCTGGCTGACCTTAGCATTTAAAAATTCCACCAGCTCCTCTGTTGACCACTGGGCAAGCAGAACAGGCCCTTTGCCCTTCGCCAACCTAGCCTGTGGTGCACCATGAAACTCTCCTGCTCCAACAGCTCCTTTCTTCTCGACCCACTCCTAGTTCGTGGATCCACCCACCAGCTACACCAGAGAAGTTGCACCTTTTCCTGGCACTCCTACACCTTTTTCCATCCAAAGACTTCGCCCCTCAGATGGGGAAAGGACCGAAAAATACCACCTTGAGCAGGAGCTACCAAATGTGTGACCGCTCACTCCATGGCTGCAACCAGAGATCCCCCGCGCATAAATATTTGCACCAAATCACACCCAACTGATTCTGGCTAAGAGGGTTGGAGCATAACGGGGGGATTGAGAATTGGGCTGGCTGAGGCGAGAAAACCAGCGTGCAGTTCACCAGCTGCACAACCGGCATTTCTCACCAGATAATCTAGCGCTTAGTGTAAAAGCAATGGAAGTACGGCTGATGCTATCACACCGGCAGAGCAAGGAAAAAGCTGGCACTGTTGGGAATCCCGAGATCGGGGTGCCCTTTTTAAAGTCTCATCCACCCAACTCATCGAGGCTAATACTGACTCAAATATTAGATTTGGATGACGGTAAAACAATACAATTACAATACATGTTTGCCTTTTTCATGGCATGCCTGTAGTTTCGTAGATGTGTTCATGCTTTTGTTGAAGTGAAGGTTCTGTAAAGCAAGGATTTTTAGTAAGATACACGCCTCTTGTCCTCCACGTTCCAGGAGTTGTTTCTCAGGTTAAAATAAAATTGGAATAGGTTGGAGAAAGTCCTTCTCTTTATTAGGTATCACTCACTTTCTTATTTTCCTTTTTTTTTCTTATAAATTTAGAGTACCCAATTCTTTTTTTTTCCAATTAAGGGGCAATTTAGCATGGCCAGCCCACATACCTTGCACATCTTTACGTTGTGGGGGTGAGACCCAATGTGCAAACTCCAGACGGACAGTGACCCGGGGCTGGGATTGAACATGGGTCCGCGGCGCTGTGAGGCAGCAGTTCTGACCACTGCGCCACCAAGGTATCACTCAATTTCAATGTACTTCCTTCTATTACCTTCGCTGCTTGGATGTCTTGCAGCTGGTTAACAGCTCCCAGTGGAATCTGTCTGCTGAACCTCTTCTTGCTGTTTTAAAAGCAGAAAACAAACATTGCTGTCTCACTGTGTGGTATGTCCAAAGTAAATTTCCAAATAAGGTGAGTGGCTAGGTTGAATATGTATCCTGTGTGATGACCTTCATAACTTGAGAGTTTGCTACAGCCATTGTCTTTGTATCTGAGTAACCCATTCAATCCGAAATGACCTTTTTGAATTTGTGTCAGGAAAAGCAGTGAATCAACGTCAGTCTGGGAAGTTCCTTTTAAGACAAGAGGAGTGTTTCAATTCACAAGAGAAGTCTGCTGATCCTCGGGTGGCCACCTTTTTGGTATTTTAAAATATAAAATGGCCGCATGGTAGCACAGTGTTTAGCACAGTTGCTTCACAGCTCCAGGGTCCCAGGTTCGATTCCCGGCTTGGGTCACTGTCTGTGTGGAGTCTGCACATTCTCCCCATGTTTGTGTGGGTTTCCCCTGGGTGCTCCGGTTTCCTCCCACAGTTCAAAGATGATCAGGTTAGATGGATTGGCCATGCAAAATTGCCCTTAAATGTCCAGAAAAGGTTAGGTGGGGCTAAGGGGTGTGTTTTGTTATGCTCTTGACTTAGCATAAGCTGCTTCCTTGATGTGCACTCTGACAAAGGAAGGTTCAGACTTGGAGACAGCTTTAACACGTTTATTAAATTATTAACAATTCAGCTACTTGGATTTGACGCTACTGTTAATCCTGCTATAGCTACTCAGACTGAGTAACCAGTCTGCTACAATCCACGTGGTGGGTGTGATGCTCAATCAACCCTGTACCTGTACTCACTGAGTGTCTCCACTGGAACGATACTGAGCATGTGTGATGTGTCCTTTTATATGGGTTTGTGTAATGCTCTCCTGTGGTAGTGTCACCTCTGTGTGTATCGTGAATGCCCATTGGTCGTGTCCTATCTTACTGACCTATTGGTTGACTGTCTGTGTGTCATGTCTCTGGTGTTCCCTCTAGTCTCTAGCTAGGTGTAGTGTATGTACATTAACCCTTTGTGTACTTACAGTGATGTATATCACCACATAAAGGGCAGCACGGTAGCATTGTGGATAGCACAATTGCTTCACAGCTCCAGGGTCCCAGGTTCGATTCCGGCTTGGGTCACTGTCTGTGCGGAGTCTGCTCATCCTCCCCGTGTGTGCGTGGGTTTTCTCCGGGTGCTCCGGTTTCCTCCCACAGTCCAAAGATGTGCAGGTTAGGTGGATTGGCCATGATAAATTGCCCTTAGTGTCCAAAATTGCCGTTAGTGTTGGGTGGGGTTACTGGGTTATGGGGATAGGGTGGAGGTGTGGACCTTGGGTAGGGTGCTCTTTCCAAGAGCCGGTGCAGACTCGATGGGCCGAATGACCTCCTTCTGCACTGTAAATTCTATGATAATCTATGACATCCCCCCTTTGTTTGTGTTACATATTTTCTGCACAGTGTTAAAGAAAATTGAACAAACTAGGTAGATGAGTGATACTCTGTACAAGTTATGATAACAGTGATCATTAAACGATAAGTCCAAATCATATGCATGAGTCCAAAGTTCATTCATTATTATGGTCGAGTGGCTTTCTTGTTTGGTTGGTCAGTTGGTGATGTTGATGGTGGCATTGCATTGTAAACGCCATCAGTGTCCCTGTGTTGAAGGAACCAAGAAGTGGTCACATCACTTTGTTGTCGGATTTGGACTCTTTTTTTTTCTGATGCTTGTGGTGGTAATTCTTGATGGTATCTGTCCTGAAAGCCAGGTTGCCTGTTGGTAGTGTAGCAAACGGGAAGTAGTAAGATGCATCGTCCTGCCATGGTATGTCAGGAGCTGAGCAGTAACAGTGTCACTCGTTTGCAGAGTTGTACCATGTCGTACCAGTCGTAGTTCCATAGGTGTTGTTTTTGTCGTGCTTGTGGTCGACGTTGTTGCCTTAGGTACACTTCTTGCTATTGTCTTTGATGTTGTCGTTGTGTTTGTTGGTTTTGTTGTCGTGTTTGCTGCGCTCAAGGACCACACTCTGTGGATAATACGAGTCCTTCACACAGTTACTCGTGTCAGCGTCCTTTGTGGCATCTGCTGTTTCCTTGAGTGTGCCGTCACTGAGTTTGCGGCACTCCCCGTCTGGAATCATGTCCGGCTTATTTGAATATCTTTGGCTTGTCGATGCTCCCCGTCTGGAGTCTGGTGTGTTTCACCTGAGTCAGTTTTGGTTTGTCGATGCTCCCCGTCTGGAGCCCTTTCTGGTTCACCTGAATCAGCTTTGGTTTTTTGACGCTCCCCATCCGGAGTGATTGCAGGTTCACTGGAGTCAGCTGAGATTTTGTGATGCTCCCCGTCTGGAGTCATTTCAGGATTACTTGCATCTTCTGGGGTTTCTTGATGCTCCCCGTCCGGAGTCAAAACATTCAGGAATGCATTTGCTTGTGGATAGGCTCGAGCGAATGAGGTTTGACTTAAAGTGGTGTCACCGGAGTCACCAGTAGTCTCACTGTGATTGTCGAGTGCCTCTGTACACACTAGATGAGGTCTGTCACATTGCACATCTGGTATGGGAAGTGGGATGCTATCGTCACTTGTCTCACATACGTGGGTAGAGCCTCAGTGTCTTCTTGTCATTCAGTTGAGCTGGGTAGACTGTCAGAGTCTTCTTCTGGTGGCTCAAACAATCTGGGTGGACTGTTATAGTCTTCTTGCTGTGCACTTGAGCATGGCAGACTGTCATAGTCTTCTTGCTGTTCACCGGAGCGTGATAGACTGTCATAGTCTTTCTGTTGTTCACTTGAGCGTGGCAGACTTGCATTGTCTGCTGCTGGTTGCTCAGAGGAGGTTGCTAGACCCTCATGGTCTTGTTCATGCAAGAACTGCGCTTTGGAGTCTTGCATTGCTTCTATCGTGGAGTCTGTCCACGAGCTTGCTATGGAGGCTTGGATCCTTCGTGGTGCGTGGACCACTCTCTGTGTGGAGTCGGGGACTCTTCGTGGTGCGTGGACCACTCTCTGTGTGGCAGCAGGCCGCTCTCTGTGGGCTTGTCCACGCTCTGTCTCTTGGCGTCAGGCCGCAGCATAATCCTGTACTCATGAGTCGAGATGTCATATATGCTGGGCTGAAGATTCCCCAATCCGAAGAACTCGTCATCGGGGTCGGCAATGTACAACACGTCCAGTTGCAGTTCGGATTTGGTACTTGGGTAGCCACCCAAAGTGAAATGTTCGTCTGAGTCGTTGTCTTCCAGGACCATATCATCACGTTTTGTGTCGGAGCTGGCATTGAGCTCGCGATGTCCAAAGAAGAATTCAAGGTCTGAGTCATAGTCTTCAAGGACTGTATCATCTCTTTCGGCGGTGCTAACTGCTTGTTGCAGGGTTCTGCGGAGGTTACTTTCAGCTACTGGTCGAATGCCAGGCATTGTGCTGTCGTTCCAGGTGAAAGAATCGGGTTTTAAGACTTTAAATTCTTTATTGTGTTTTGGGACATTTCCCCTTTAAGTGGGCGTGGTCTGGGGCCTCTGACATCATGACACGTGTGACATAGTGCGTAGGAAGCGATTGCGCATGTGCAGATCGCTGTTCCTTTACTTGGGGCCTTTTTCACAATTGCGCATGTGCGGCTTCTCGCGCATGTGCAAATGGACCTTCCCGTTCCGTGTGCTCTTCGCGCAACTGCGCGTGTGCAGCACCTTTTCCAAGATGGCTGCAATTCCAAACTGCCGTTTGTTGCTGCAAGCCTACCTCACGGTAGTATTGGTGCCTCTTTTACCTTTTCTTCTTGTATGTTCCTCGCAGAATTCTTGAAATTTGTCCAAGACTGCCTGGAAGTCACTCTTGTTTTGCCCCATTGAGTATTTGAAGGTCTGGAAGATTTCAGCTGCTTCTGGACCCGCGATGGTAAGTAGAAGCTTTATTTTCTCTGCATCCGCCACGCCATCTAAGTCGGATGCTACCAGGTAGATCTCGAATCTCTGCCTGAACCAACGCTAGTTTTCACTGAGATTACCTTTGTACCTGAACTGCTGTGGAACCAGAACCTCGAACATCATCTTGCCTGGCTGTTGTTGCTGGTTGTCACTGTTTGCTGAGTTGCAACTATATGGATTTAACAGCCACTCCTGGCTACCACGTTTTGTTATGCTCTTGACTTAGCACAAGCTGCTTCCTTGATGTGCACTCTGACAAAGGAAGATTCAGACTTGGAGATAGCTTTAACATGTTTATTGAACTATTAACAATTCTCCAACTTGGATTCGACGCTACTGTTAATCCTGCTATAGCTACTCAGACTGAGTAACCAGTCTGCTACAATCCACGTGGTGGGTGTGATGTTCAATCGACCCTGTGCCTGTACTCACTGAGTGTCTCCACTGGAAAGAGACTGAGCATGTGTGATGTGTCCTTTTATATGGGTTGGTGTAATGCCCTCCTGTGGTAGTGTCACCTCTGTGTGTATCGTGAATGCCCATTGGTCATGTCCTATCTTACTGACCTATTGGTTGACTATCTGTGTGTCATGTCTCTGGTATTCCCTCTCGTGTCTAGCTAGGTATAGTGTATGTACATTAACCCTTTGTGTACTTACAGTGATGTATATCACCACAGGGTGGAGGTGTGGAGATAGGGTGGAGGTAAGGGCTTAGGTAGGGTGCTCTTTCCAAGGGCCGGTGCAGACTCGATGGGCTGAATGGCCTTCTTCTGCACTGTAGATTCTATGATTGTATGAAAACATTGACTGAACATTCATAAAACATTCAGTATTCATAAAATACTGTCACCTGACACAGCTCGATTGGAAAGAGCAGGGGAATTGGACTAATTAGATCTTTCAAAGAGTTGGCACAGGCACACTGACCTCTTTCTGATTTATATGGTTCTATTTTCCATGTACAAGGCAGTGATCGTGGGGTTAATCACAATCTGACATATTCTTCTCAGAACTTGATGTTGCATATGTCTGCTTACCAGTGCAGCTTACTGGGACTCTTTTCCACATATCCACTGCTTACTGGAAGAATAATGTTGCTTGAGGTTCATTAATTTTATGTTCTTTCCTTCTAGTTTTGTCCCAGCTAAATAATGTGCTTGATTCCACATTATCCATTCTTCTAAGCAATATTTTTAAATAAGTGGGTCATATTTCCTCTCAATCTTTTCTCCAACATAAAATAGAATTTATTTCTGTGAGTCTCTCTACATTGCAGAGGGAGATTTACATCACATTAAAATGCACCATTGGATTAATTATGTTCGGTCATTTGATAGACAAATTTTCTAATGTTTCTCTCTCAAAACATCAAAAAATAATTTCACAAAAAATATTTTCAGAAAGACCACACCCTTAAAATTGAGGTTTTTGCATTAACAAAAGAATGTATACAAAATTAATCTCCATGTGAAACAGATTTGGGTGAGGGTTTGTCTGATAAGTCATAGTACATCTGAGTGTACATGCGTGCTTACCTTTCAAAAACATGGGTAGAATCCTCCCAAAAATGACAAAGGGCACGATCTACGAGACGCACTGCGCTGCGGCTGGTGGATGCCGGGTGTGGCCTTCCGTGGGTTTCCCGACAGCCTCACGTCTCGTGAGATTCTCCCAAGTCCTGAGAGGTACCAGAGTCACACACAAGTTCAAAAGTCTTTGGCGAACGCACCCGGTATCTACCGGCTTCCCTCGTGGGGCCGCAGCCGAGTGCCGTTCAACGCTGTTCCACGCAAATGTAGACCAGGTAAAACGGCACCCAGATGGTCTCCTAGGCTGTCTGAGACCACTGTGTGGTCAGGGAGAGTGTAGTGTGGCCCCCTGGCCTTCTGCCTGGAACGCAAACACTTGGCATTGCCCAGCTGGCACCTTGGCACTGCCACCCTGGTACTGCCAAAGTTCCTGGGTTGCACTGCCAAGCTGGCAGGAGCACTGCCTGAGTGCCGGGTGGCAGTGCAAGGATGCCCAGTTCCAGGATGGCACTGTCAAGGTTCAGGGGCCAAGGGGGCCATGCCCATTAAAGGAGGGTGGAGAGGAAGTATGAAGGGTAGGGGATGTGCATGGCAGGTAAGTAGGGGCCTCTGGGAGGTTGGGGGAATGATGCGTGGGTGTTCGAGAAGGGAGGAGCCTGTAAGGGGATGTGGGTGGCCTGAAGAGGGGAGACCCTCAGTAACCCCATAGTGGGGTGTCCTCACTTGGGGGAGGGGGGGGGGGGTGTGCGTGTGTGTGGCGGGGGGACACACAAGCTCACTTAGAGATCGGGGCACACTTTCAAAATGGTGACCTGATCTCGGAGTTCAGCTCCCCAGTGCTGAAATAAATTCTAAGTGTAGGCTAAATGGGTGAGAATCTCCCCAGGGCCCAAAACAGTGACAAAGTGTTATTGAATAGCGGGGGCGAACTCGCTTGCAGAGCCGTTGGGAAACTCCCTGAAAGCCTGTCACAAATGAACATCGAAATTTATCCGTTGAATCGCTCCCCAAGTATCGGTTCGGGCAAGAAAATCAGTGCAAATCATGTCGGCTGCTCCAGCACGATTCCCATCGTTATCGTCCCGCACTGAGTCATTTGTTTACACTCGCCCTGAGATGGGTGGAGCTTAAACACACCAACAAGCCTGGCTTCACAGAGATCAGAGCGGCATGTTGAAAGGTCGCTCCCAACCTCAAAGTGACAGGTCAGGCCTAACCGCCACAACCCCCCCACACCCCCCTCCGCCCCCCCCACAACATCATTGGCATTGGGGCTTCATCGGCCCCCACCATCCCCACAGGCATCACCCTGGCTCTGGTGTCACCCTTAATGCATCGCCCTTCATGTCTCCCTTTCATGCCCAGTTGTGATTCAAGCCATCTTCAAGTTGCATCAATGGCAGTTGGGAGAATACCAGGAGCCAGGAGAATCAGGGGCGTCATTCTCCGACCCCTCAGCGGGTAGGAGAATGGCCGTTGGCCGCCGTGAATCTCGCCCCCGCCGGTTGCCGAAGTCTCCGGCACCGGATATTCGGCGGGGGCGGGAATCGGGCCCGCCGTTTGGCGGGCCCCCCCCGCTGGATTCTCTGGCCCGAATGGGCCGAAGTCCCGCCGATAAATTGCCTGTCCCGCCGGCGTGGATTAAACCACCTTTTGAACGGCGGGACAAGGCGGCGTGGGTGGGCTCCGGGGTCCTGGGGGGGGCGCGGGGCGATCTTGCCCCGGGGGGTGCCCCCACGGTAGCCTGGCCCGCGATCAGGGCCCACCGATCCGCGGGCGGGCCTGTGCCATGGGGGCACTCTTTCCCTTCCGCCTCCGCCACGACTCCACCATGGCGGAGGCAGAAGAGACTCCCTCCACTGCGCATGCGCGGGAAACTGTCAGCGGCCGCTGACGCTCCCGCGCATGCGCCGCCCCGAGATGTCATTTCCGCGCCAGCTGGCGGGGCAACAAAGGCCGTTTCCGCCAGCTGGCAGGGCGGAAATTCCTCCGGCGTCGGCCTAGCCCCTCAATGTTGGGGCTTGGCCCCCAAAGATGTGGAGCATTCCGCACCTTTGGGGCGGCGCGATGCCCGTCTGATTGGCACTGTTTTGGGAGAATTTCGCCCCTGGTTTCATACTGTCCCAGCATATTTAAATGATGATTAAAATAGGCTAATCTGATTCATGATCAAGCAAAAGCAGCTCGGTGGCACAGTGGTTTGCCCTGCTGCCTCACAGCTCCAGAGACCCGGGTTCAATTCCAGCCTCGGATGACTGCCTGTGTGGAGTTTACACTTTCTCCCTGTGTCTGCGTGGGTTTCCTCCGCGTGATCCAGTTTCTTCCACAGACCAAAGATATGCAGATTTGGTGGATTGGACATGCTACATTCCCCCTGAGTGTTAAAAAGATTAGGTAGGGTTGCTGGTTGTGGAAAGGTTGGCTTAAATAGGGTGTTCTTTCCAAGGGCAGGTGTAGACTTGGTGGGACGAATGGCCTCCTTCTGCACTGTAGAGATTATATGCAAGTCTACAAGTTTTGGAGCTCTTTATATAAAACTCATTCGCAATTTTTCAAATTGGACTTGCACCAGACTGGAGTCATATCCAAAGGATGTGCCACTTTCCTCCAGTTGGTCTTATTCACAGTTCTTGTGCCTACTGCAAATCCCGCTATGTCAGGACAATTTTGGGAGAGGCCTAAACCAGGATTTGCGCCTGCGCCAAACGTTTGCCATGTTCCTAGGCCCTCCCAGCAGACACAATCAGGTTCTTGATCAGCAAGGGCATGAACCTGATTACCGTTCATTGAAATGGATTTTAATATTCAAAATTAGTTTAATGCTGAATCTTCTGGGAATGTGAAATGTTCCCACCCACCAGCCTGACATGGTGCCAGCGGGAATCCCTACTGGTCGCCACAAACGGAGACCAGACCCGATGACCATGCCGGGAGCTCAGAGCAGATTTTAGCCCCTGGGTGGTTTGGACCATGGTACGACACTGCCCCCTAGCAGTGCCAAAGGGGCTGGGCCTGATGGGGGCATGATCTGTAGGGAGGGCCACAATGGGGGGGGGGGGGGGTGCTGATGCCAGTGATCCTTTTGGGGTGGGGTGTGGGGCAGGGTTGATGTCGACGTCCATTGATGAGGGGGATGCTGATGTCCGTGGTGGGTGGGGGAGGGGGTTCTTTAACTTCGTTTTGAGATGAGGGTGCCCTTTGTACCGGGCTCGCTGCCATGTTTTGGCCTGGCCCCTCACAATACCAGCGCAAGACATGCTTTACTTCAAAAGAATAGCAAATTGTGGGAAGACATCTCCAGGAAACCTACCTGTTTCTCTAGGGAGAAACATGCCAGTTTGCTGACTGAACCTGACACTTTGCCATTTCTTTGGGAAAACTCCACCCCTTGACTCTGGCGTGGACTCTGTCGAATTGCCAAGCTTCTTCCTGGGTGATACTTGTTTTGTGTCCACTTTAGGACAGAAGTGCTGATATAACTGGTCCTCTTAATTGCTTTTTATTTTCTGTTATCGTCTGAAAAAGGATGGAATTTTCCAACTCCGCTGTGGCATGTTTTCCGGTGGTTGAGGCGGCTCGGCATTGGCTGCCAGAAACCCGCAGCAGGGCGTTGCCTTCAGTGGGCCAGGAAGATTCCACCTGCGGATGGGCTGCAAAGTCCCACTCAAAGCTAACAAGAAAAACCTATTTTATTTGAAAAAGCTATAACAATAAAAAAAATCTGAAAACTATATTATCAACTTAATATACAAAAACAATATTTATTTGGTTGTGGTATCTGTGTGATTCGTAGTTATTTGAATGGGAAGCATTTACTGTAGGGCTGTTATGTTTTAACCAAATGTCTATGCAGTAATCTATTAACTCCTCCTATATTTATCTGATTGGGAGTGTGTTAGCTTTATAGAGCTATCAAGTGCTGACTTTTTAATGCCTTTAATCACAGCAACCTTCCTGGCAACCTTGTTGCATTTTTTCCAGTTTCAGAATATCCCTGGAAACTGGTTTCAAAATGAGACCATTTCATATTCTTGTGTCTGTACCATTGAAAGTCAGTGCTGTTCCTGGCCGACGTCTAGCAAACTTCTGGAGCAAGAAGCAATTTTTGCCCATGAGTTTTTGTCAGCACAAGCAAATCAGGCAAATATTTTATTCAATGCCTCATAGAACAATTGGAACTCGACAACTCACTTTTAGTCAACAGAGATGGTTTATTTTTTAAAGCTATAATTTTGATTAAAACAGATTGTTTCTCTTTTTTTAATAACATGCCAACATCTGTCACCCACCCTCAAAAATAAAATAAATATGGACATTTGTGCTGATGTACAAATGTGCACAGGTCTCCTTAAAAACAGCCTGTAGTAATAATTACAGCTCGATATTGAGTTTTTACTTTTTCTATCACTTGAATATGTCCTTAATTCTGTATTAGACTTCAGTTAACTGTATTTTTAAGAATTCTTTGTGGGAAAAATAAACAATTACTATCCAGGAATATCTGCATTTCCATAGGGTATATATTTGTCATCAGTACTCCTGGTTGCAGATAGATATATCAGGAGTGCACAATGTGAACTTGTGGCCATTAAAGGCAGAAATGCACTCTCCTGGCGAGTGAAAGCCAAATAGATTTCTGGACAGAAGTTAGTTAATTGCATCAGAAAACCTGCACTGCCGTTGAAACATATTTATTGCAGTCAACCATTGGGAGAGATGGGAATTGAAAGATATGCTGAATGGATTTGATGGAGAAGGATGGGAGGACACTTGGGTAAAGCATAAATGGGGTGGACCAGCTGGGCCACAGAGTCTCTTTCTCTGCTGTACATTCTATGTAGTTTTAAATGTTTTTTTGAGATGCCGTTATATGCATGCTTACAATGCAACAAGGGCTGGAGGTAAAATTAAATGATCTAGTTTCTCCTCTTCATTACTGACCACCTTGGTAAACAATGTTCCTCCCTCACAACCAGTCTGGAAAGGGTCCTCCTCCCTCATGCCAGTAGCAGCTCCATTTAAGAAACTGTTTACATCGCCGAGACAATTGCTCTTTTTGCCATCTTGCTGTTGGTTTAACAATCTTCATTGGACTGTATGTCACTCCAGTCCCAGTCCCCAGACAATTTTAAGGTAATCTAACAACTCAGCTTGGCTAATAAGTGACTTAAGTGGGTTGAATTGTTGCAGTTTCACATTGGCGGGTATTGGGACAGCCCCACTATAAATCCAACAAAAGAAGAATAATTCAGGCCAACATTAATCATTGATGCAGCTATTCAAGGAGCATCATGCCAGTTGGGATTCCAATCTAATTCACAGTAAGAAGTCTTACAACACCAGGTTAAAGTCCAACAGGTTTGTTTCGAATCACTAGCTTTCGGAGAGCAGCTCCTTCCTCAGGTGAATTCTGGGAGAGAGAAACTGAGTTAACATTTCAGGTCTGTGATCTTTTATCTGATAAAGCCAACAGATAAAGTTCCAGCAAGCTGATTTAAGAGGTAAAATAGGAGCACCTCCTCTGCTGAAGGTTTGGTAGGTAATTATACTCTAATAATACTACCCTTGGGCGAGAATCGCAATAACAAAAATATGTAGTCATACAAATCCGAGAGTTGTTGTATGTCATCATCTCACAGGTAATGTTATTGTGATAAATTTTATACGGTTTCTCTGCCTTCTCTCTTCCCTGATTAAATTTGTCAAAGTTTTTGTCATGAGGATAGCATTCCTTTAAACTATAAAAAGGTGATTTTTGTACATATGGTTCTTAAGCTACTTTTGTTGAACTGTTTCTAATTTGCTCCTTGTGGTGCTGTATTGCCCTGTGACCACTACAAGGCAAAACTGGCAGCAGGGATAATAATGCACATGCACAAGACTGTTTCAGCATGCCAGTGACCTGTTCTGTCACATTTCTCGTGACAAAATAGCTTTTGTGGTATGCATGGTGCCATGCATGCTTGGGTTGCACACCAGGGTCATGAGCCATGCCATCAAAGGGTAGCACTTGTTGTCCAGGAACCATCCTCTGGTTTATCATGATGGCTCAAACACAGATGGCACCATGGATTGTGCAGAATGAAGACATGCCAGGATAGTGGGCACTGACTATTAACTTGCTGTCATACACCAGCTGTCTGTTGAGGGAATGGAATTACTCACAGTTGTGTTCCATTTCAGAGATCACATGTTGGTCCACAAAGTAATATATGTGCAGTCAGTGACTCCCTGTGCAGCCAATGCACAACAGGCAAGCCGCTGCAATCATCGCTGGCATGAGAGAATAAAATGCATTTAACTCTCTTGGAATATTGTGCATCAGTGACCTCTTCTATGCAGCAATGGACAGCAAACTAGAAGATGTCACAAATATTGACTGCTCCAGCGTAGAAGGAATGAGACACAACTGTTTATGTCCATGGTTACCCTCATACCCATTGGCTCTGAGGTTGCAGAGGTGGAAGATCTCAGTGATGACATCTTTAATAAAGCTGAGATGTCTGGAATGTTGTTACTTGCTGACATTAAGGTAGATGAATTTCTCCCTGAACCATTGGCTAGATATGGCCTCCTGCTGACAGCCCTAATGCTGCCACTTTTCTCTCCTCTTCCAATGGCTTATTCTGCTCTGTGTCACCTCTGCTCAGTTTTCTCCCTGTCATACTGTAGTCCAAGGAAATTCATAATGCTGCACCCAATCATAGATTATCAAAGAATTTACAGTGCAGAAGGAGGCCATTTGGCCCATCGGGTCTACACCGGCTCTTGGAAAGAGCACCCTACCGAAGGTCAACATCTCCACCCTATCCCCATAACCCAGTAACCCCATCCAACACTAAGGGCAATTTTGGACACTAAGGGCAATTTATCATGGCCAATCCACCTAACCTGCACATCTTTGGACTGTGGGAGGAAACCGGAGCACCCGGAGGAAACCCACGCACACACGGGGAGGATGTGCAGACTCCGCACAGACATGGATACAACTGGACAGTGCAATATATGCACTCAAGTGGTTTATGAACATTTGAAGTCCTTCTTCATTTTCCATTCCTCCCGCTGTGGACATTTGCAACATGACAGCACCCGTGAAACAACCAATCACTTCTACAATCACAACAAGGGAACTGGGGCGAAATTCTCCGGAAACGGCGCGATGTCCGCCGACTGGCGCCCAAAACGGCGCAAATCAGTCAGGCACCGCGCCGCCTTAACGGTGCGGAATGCTCCGCATCTTTGGGGGCCAAGCCCCAATCTTAAGGTGCTAGGTCGGCGCCGGACGAATTTCCGCCCCGCCAGCTGGCTGAAAAAACCTTTGGTGCCCCGCCAGCTGGCGCGGAAATGACATCTCATGGCGGCGCATGCGCGGGAGCATTAGCGGCCGCTGACGGCATTCCCGCGCATGCGCATTGGAGGGAGTCTCTTCTGCCTCCGCCATGGTGGAGACCGTGGCGGAGGCGGAAGGGAAAGAGTGCCCCCACGGCACAGGGCCGCCCGTGGATCGGTGGGCCCCGATCGCGGGCCAGGCCACCGTGGGGGCACCCCCCGGTGCCAGATCGCCCCGCGCCCACCCCAGGACCCCGGAGCCCGCCCGCGCTGCCTTGTCCCGCCGGTAAGGTAGGTGGTTTAATCTACTCCGGCGGGACAGGCATTTTAGCGGCGGGACTTCGGCCCACCCGGGCCGGAGAATCGCGGGGGGGGGGCCGCCAACCGGCGCGGCGCGATTCCCGCCTCCGCCGAATATCCGATGCCAGAGAATTCAGCAACCGGCGGGGGCGGGATTCACGCCAGCCCCCCGGCGATTCTCCGACCCGGCGGGGGGGTCGGAGAATGACGCTCCTGATCTGTAAATAGGGGATGGACCTGGTCACCAGTGCTGATTGATTGGGTTGAACGTGAGGGAGAAGACGGGGGTGAAGGCGGGGCTGCTCTTGTGCTGTGTGTTAGCTGTGCATTAGCTGTGCATGTGTTTCTGTTTGGAATATTGCATTCGCTAGAGTGTTACATTCCAAAATAGTAGATCTGGCAGCAAATCACTATTTTATGCTGATGGACATCACAACCTGGCTTTTTTACATCTTTCTAGTAGATGTTCCCTGTGCACCAGAATTGTGCACGTCATCACGAACATCCTTGATGACACTTGTCGGCAGCGGGAGCTAATGAGACAAATTTTGTGGCAAGCAACTTTTCCATTCTGAATTATTAAATTGTTGGGTGAGGGACCATTGGAAACTTTAATAGAGATTATGTCATGTTCATTTAGCCAGAATCAACAAGTGCTTCAGAGAATATTGTGCAGTTTTGCTATCACACGCACTTTTGCTGACTTCCAGCAGAGTGCAAATTAACTTGTTCCCATTGTGGGAGTCTTAAGAAAACGGAATTCTTTTAATCTGCTAACCGTTGAAGGAATCACTGAATTGGAACTGCTTCCCCCTGCATTTTAATGGCCGTTGGGGAGCTCTATAATGATGGTGATGGATGTGTTATTCAGCTTTGTTGAATCTCTTGGCTTTTGCTTTTTTGTCCTCATTGCCACATCCTGAACATTATCTGTTTCTATTGTCACTTCTTCAGTCCACTCTTTCATATTCAACGCATTGCACACATTGGGCGTCATTCTCCGACCCCCCCGCCGGGTTGGAGAATGGCCGTTGGCCGCCGTGAATCCCGCCCCCGCCAAAGTCTCCGCTCCCGGAGATTGGGCGGGGGCGGGAATCCGGCCGTGCCGGTTGGCGGGACCCCCCGCTGGATTCTCCGGCCCGGATGGGCCGAAGTCCCGCCCAGGAATTGCCTGTCCCGCCGACGGAAATCAAACCTGGTATTTACCGGCGGGACCAGGCGGCGTGGGCGGGCTCCGGGGTCCTGGGGGGGGGCGCGGGGTGATCTGACCCCGGGGGGGTGCCCCCACGGTGGCCTGGCCCGCGATCGGGGCCCACCGATCCGCGGGCGGGCCTGTGCCGTGGGGGCACTCTTTCCCTTCCGCCTCTGCTACGGCCTCCACCATGGCGGAGGCGGAAGAGACTCTCCCTACTGCGCATGCGCGGGAAACTGACAGCGGCCGCTGACGCTCCCGCGCATGCACTGGGAAACTGACAGCGGCCGCTGACGCTCCCGCGCATGCGCCGCATTTCCGCGCCAGCTGGCGGGGCAACAAACGCCATTTCCGCCAGCTGGCGGGGCGGAAATCCCTCCGGCGTCGGCCTATCCCCTCAATGTTGGGGCTAGGCCGCCAAAGATGCGGAGACTTCCACACCATACCAGGCAATGCGGAGACTTCCGCACCTTTGGGCCGGCGCGATGCCAGTCTGATTGGCGCCGGCTTTGGCGCCAGTCGGCGGGCATCCCGCCGTTGGGGGAGAATTTCGCCCATGTTTCCAGTTGTATCCATGTTAAGCTCCGATGGTATCTCTATAAAAATAATTAGAAAGCCGGTCTTGATTTCTTCAACTCCAAATTTATTGTGTTCAATCACTTCGCCAACAACCCCCATACTACTTGTATCCTCTTAATATTTGGTGTAGTCTATTAAACAATGTCTTCAATTAAACAATTAAAACCCCAAATCCAACTTAAGTACTAGAGAACATGAACTTTTTCTTAACATCTAAGACCTTTTCTCCCATCCTCCCCACCCCTCAGCGACCCCACCGCTCCCACTAAATATCTTGGGCAGCCAATGGATTTCCCATTGTGGCCATCCTACGCTGTCTGGAAACCTGCAGTCATGGGTGCGCTGCCGGTGAAGCGGACGATCCATCAATGGAGAATCCCGTAGTTTAGGTTTTGTCAATAGCCTTGGCTCATGCCTTCTTTTCACATTGCTTTTGCATGATGAAGATATCTGGCATTCACCTCTGATCATTGAAAACACTTGATCCCAAAACTTACTTGAGATTTCTTGTAATAATATCAATATTTTTTAAATGAGCTAGTTTATATTATTCATCAGGTTATATTGTAATTAACAATGAGGCATTACAGTCTACACTTTATGGTGGATTTACTGCCAAAACTGCACGAAAATTAAACTTCCACCTGTTAGGCTGACCTTACTTCAATCCTGTCACTTTTTCTTGGTAAGCTTTGTTTGAATGTAACGTCTGAACACACAAAAGAGCAGCAGAAGAAGGCTATTCTTCCCCTCGAGCCTCCTCTGTTATTAAATAATGTTATACCTCAGAGTGACACCATTGGCTGGTGTAATGTCACGTTATGCAATTATGCATCGGAGCATTTCCTAGAGTTTTGTAGTATATCATTGTACCCTGTTTGAGCAGCATCTTGTAAATTAACTCCTTGCACAATGTTATACAAACTCGGCGTGTGCAACCTCTGATTCTTTCTCTTTCTCGGATACAATAAAGAACATAAAAGAGAAACTGGAGAGGATATCTGGGCCATAACAATAAAAGGGAGAAATCAACTTTTGACAACGGTTTTGTGAGCCAGAAGAAGGAGCCATCAACAGAGATCCACGCCCATACATCATCGTGAGTGAGGTTAAGAGAAATATCATACACTTCCAAGGTGAAATTATCGTTAAAAAGCAAAAGCAGCTCAAGTATATACCTGGACACTGTGCAGTTGACACGGAGCATCGGTGAATCATCAATCGATTGCGATAGCTGCCAGTGCAAGTAAAAGTGTTTTCAAAAAGGAACGCAAAGCTATCGGGCAACTGCGAGTTACTGGGGACTCACTTCAAATAGAAGATCTAAGTTTTTAGTACACTTACCGTTTTAGTGGGTAGAGTTGCAGAGACTGTGCATCAGGCACTGAAACAGGCCACAAGAACATGAACCTATGAGGCTGTGACTCTGCCACTGCTCGGGAATTGATAGCAAGGTACAGAAACAGCTGGTCTGTTTATGTGCTGCGAGTTTGTCTGCTTTAAACAAAGAGAACATAAACAGCAGGGAAGATGGGCTAAAGGCTGAGTAGCACACATCTGGGAGCTACAGGAGACAAGTCATATGATGAGTAAATGACTGTCATCCAAGAACATTTGTCTCCCCATTCACTATTAATAGATAAAGATGCCGCTTTTACCAATGTGCACAGGAGGAAGGGGAAAACATTTCACAATTTCTTGCATTACTGCGACGGCTAATAAAGTACTGTGAGTTTGGCCTTACTTTGGAAGATGCACTTCACGATCGATTAGTTTGTGGCCTCAGGAATGAAACCATCTGAAGGAAATTGTTGACTGAAGGTGTATTAACCCTAAAATATAGAACTCGTAACATCTGCTGGAACTTGTTGCGAGAGAAGGTATGCTGATTGGAGTTTGAACTTAAGTCCATAAGATGGAATCTGTGAGAAGCAGTTTCATCAAGAACCTACCATGTCTTGCTGCAATCAAGTGGGATAAATGGCTTGAGATTGTTGGAACAAGAACAAATGCTGAAAATTGTGGTCAAGTTGAACACATTGCTAAGGCAAGTTGGTCACGCTAACCTTCATCAGCACAAAAGAAGTGTACCAAGAAAAATACTGCAAAGTCTACAGGGCGGGTTTACCAGTTAAGTGATCCAACTGGAGACTCATTGAGTACAAAATGATAAATCAGTTTAACAAATGTAACATCAGCGTTCTAGCAGTACAATGAAACCAGCAACAATTTTGTGTCTATGCAAAATGAAATGGGAACACTATTAAGATGAAAGTGGATACCGGTGTTATAGTATGACTTGTACCTGAATCGATATACCATCAGAAATTGAAGTATCTGCCATCCACACCATCTGATGTGGTTTTGACGACACATACTAAGGGGCTATGCTGCTGAAGGGATTCGCCAACGTGACTGTGGAGGTTAACAAGCAGAAAGTGAAGTTGCCTCTTCACATTGTTCAAGGATACTTTCCAGCATTGTTTTGGAGATCTTGGTTTAAGGAAGATCAAGCTAAACTGGACCATTGTGAACCAACTTGTTGATTCTATGAACAATCTTCAACCACTTGAAGCTCAAGATAAAGGCAGACAGCGTATCTAACTGTTTGAAAGCACGTACCGTATCTTATGCCATCCGACCTAAGTGAAAGAGGAATGCTAGAAGTCACTAAAGATAGGAGTCATTGAGCCTGTCACTACCAGTGATTGGGCAACCAAACTTGTCCCTGTCTTAAAGAAGGATGGCTTAGTACGAATGAGCAGGGATTTCAAAATGATTATCAACCCTGTATTGTGTACTTACCACAACCCGTTACCACTTCGCAACAATTTTTTCTCAGGACTCTCAGGAGGCTTAAATATTTAGCAAAATTGATCTCTCCCAAGCCTGTCTGCAAATTAACATCGCTAGTGAGTCTTAACCTTATGGATCATAGTACACAAAAGGGTCTGTTTTGGTATTAGAGGCTTCCATTCAGGATAACATCAGCACCGATTATCTTCCAACGATCTATGGATCAGATCTTGAGTGGGCTATCGGGTGTGCACTGCTACATGAACAACATTTTGATTACAGGTTTGAATGATGCAGAGTATGTAAAGAACCTAGAAGCTACTCTTGCAAGGCTGCAACTACAATCTCAGGGTCTAAAAAGAGAAATGTAAATTGTTTAAATCTTCTATTCACTATCTTGGATAAATAATTGGCCTTCACAAAGTACCTAAGATGTCGGAGATCCTGGATGCTCCATGACCGCAGAACGTAACTCAGTTAAGGTCGTTTCTATGATTACTAAATTACAATGGAAAGTTCATACTGCACTTAGCAACAAGGCTGAAGCTGTTACATACATTGCTTTATAACAAGCAGGCTTGGGTCTGGACAAAACATTGTGAGGATGTTTACCAAAATGTTAAACACTTTTTCCAGGAATATGAGTCATTGGTTCATTATGAAACAACACCGAAGCTGCAGCTTGCTTGCGACATATGGGTGCCTGAGGCTAAGTCTGCACTTTAGGTAGGTTGCAAGGGTGGTAAAGTTGAGATGCCCTGGTGGTTTGGGAGGACGGGGAGGGGTGGGGGGGGGGGGTGCAACCTCAGTTTTGGTGGGGTAGGCCCAGCAGCAAAGGAGGGCTGGAGCCCTTGGGTCACTGATGGAAGGGCTCCCCAAATCTGAACTTGTTAAATTTTTCTTTCATGAAGACAGACCCACAAAATATCTTTTCAATGCCGTTGTCATTTCCATTATCAGTTCTCCAACTCACTTTCTAGGGGACCAACACAAGCTTTAATTACTATGTTCCTATTCGAAAACTTGTGGAAACCAGAATTTGACCAGAATGTTACACCCCTACCCCCGCGGCAGGTTCCGAGGGCGGTGCGATGCCGGCAAAGTGGAGGATCCCGCCAGCGGAAAATCCAGCCCCACATCTGGAGTACTGTGGGGTTTTGGTCTATTTTTTCTAAAAAAATATGTAATTTCTTAAGAAGCAGTGAAGCAAAGTTTGCTGGACTCATTCCTTTGATGATTATCTTAGGAAGAAAGGTTAAACAGGTTAGGCCCATACCCATCGAAGTTTAGAATATAAGTTGATCTTCTTGAAATCTATAACAGGGTTTCCACACCTTTTCCAGATGTGGAACCTTTTTGACATCCCAAGAGTTTTGAAGGGCCCCCTGAGAAACATTATCATTATATTGAAAATTTATACCACAAAAATGATAATTTTTGCACAACAGGCCCAAACATTGAGGCATGATCAATTGAACAAAGACTAGAGTTGGATACAACTGAGGCTTTATTGCTCTAAGATGTGTGGCCTCACACAGCAGCTGGCGAAATGGCTGCTGAATGGAGGACATGCATTTTTATACTCCGCCTACTGGGCGGAGCCAGCAGGCAGGGACTACCGGCGAACCTGTAGTACAGGTCCTACCTTACATCACCTAATACAGGTTTACCACAAACATACAAAAACAGACTTGAAAGATGTTTCTGGTTCTTATACATTTTATATTTCTCACCCAGATCCTGGCAGGATGGTAGCACAGTGGTTAGCACGGTTGCTTCACAGTTCCAGTGTCCCAGGTTCGATTCCCGGCTTGGGTCACTGTCTGTGCGGAGTCTGCACGTTCTGCCCGTGTCTGCGTGGATTTCCTCCGGGTGCTCCGGTTCCTCCCACAGTTCAAAGCTGTGCAGGTTAGGTGGATCGGCGATGCTAAATTGCCTTTAGTGTTCAACAAAAGGTTAGGCAGGGTTACAGGGATAGGGTGGAGGTGTGGGCTTGGGTAGGGTGCTCTTTCCAAGGGCCAGTGCAGACTCGATGTTCCGAATGTCCTCCTGCTGCACTGTAAATTCTATGTATACATTTCTAAGAATAACAAAGTTCTGTTCTCCAACAAATAATTCCACGTCTTATCATTTTGTCATTTTTAATGGGAGCACCCACTCTCACACATCCTCTCTCACCCATAGCCACTCTCAATCTCATCCACACCCACAGCAACTCATACACTGCCACCCTCACCAACAGACACTCTCACCCTCTCATACTGTCACTCTCACATACCCACTCACCCACACCCACAGCAGCCCTCACCCACAGCCACCTTCCTCCACACTCGCCCTCATCTATGTGCTCACCCTCACTCTTCACCAAGATCCTCATTCATTTCTCAACCCCTCGGCCCCGGATCCGCTCCCCCTCGGCTGCGCTCGCTGCCCCTCGTCCCTGGCCCCGGCCCAACTCGCTCGGCCCCGGTCCCGACCCTGCTCACTCCCTCTCGGACCCTCTCTGTCTTCTTCAGCACCGGTTCTGTTGGACCCCCTCAGCTCCCGCTCCTCTCGGGCCCCATTGGCACCCTCACCCACAGACACTCTCCCCCTCTCATAGTGTCACTCACACCCATACCCGCAGCCGCCTTCCTCCACACTCGCCCTCACACATGTGCTCACCCTCACCCAGATCCCCATTCATTTCTCGGCCCCAGCCCCAGCACCGATCGGCCCCTGCTCCTCTCGGCCCCGGTTCTGTTGGGCCCCCATGGCTCCCGCTCCTCTCGGGCCTCCTAGGCCCTGGCTCCTCCCAGCCCCGGATCCTCTCAGTCCCCCTCAGCAGCGGCTTCTGTTGGGCCCCCTCGGCTCCCGCTCCCGCTCCTCTCACTGCTCCCCAACCTCCCCAAGGCTGGACCTATAATGGATGTTCCACAGAACCCAGTTTGGGAACCCCTGACCCACTGGATCTTGAGGGAATTTGATCGGGTGGAGACCTGCAGAATGTTTCCTCTTGTTGGGGAGGCTAAAGCTAGGGGGCATAGTTAAAGAATAAGTGGGTCATTGGTGTGTGGCATTCTCTTCTCCAGAAAGTATTGGAAGCTGGGTCTTTGAATTTCTTAAGGCAGAGTTAAACATTTTTGTTCGTTAAGGGAGTCAATGTTTATGAAGGACAGACAGGAAAGTTGAGCCGATACAACAAGCAGATCAAAAATTATCTTATTAAATGGCGGAGCAGGCTCGAAGGGCAAAATTAATCTTTCAGGCCCTCTTTATCTTATTAATGTTATGAAAGTTAAAGCTTGAAGTGGTCAAACCATCATTTATGCATATTGCATACAGCATGTTTCAGAAAATTCAATTATTGTGGAACTAGCCTTTCTCTTTTTAATCTGACAGGTTCTAATTCTATACAAGAGAATTCAGTTGTGTAGAAAATACACAGAACCTGTAAGTAGATTAAAATAAAATGCTGTATAAGCCACAAGTAGTGACTTTCTGTCTGTTGTGCCTAAAATGTTGGGTGTATATTTTCACCTATTCAGATTTTGCATAAATGCAGATTCTTGCTCTTTTACACAATGGTGTGTGTTTGTTAATAAGCTAAGTGGAATATTGGCACATGCAATTCAAGAGCTGCACAAACAATCAAAGAAATAACACACAATTATGGGTTTAGGGTAAGTCAGCTGCACACACATTTTCTCGGAGAAAATTGGCGTTGTAGTTATAACTAAACCTCAAGGCAAATTCGGGGCCATTATTAGCACAATGCTGCTTTATTTTTAATTTCGGAAATGCAAAGGTCCATAGGTCTTAGTGACAGACAGCCCCAAGTTAATACTAGTGAAGGTGAATCGGTGAATCACAAAGATGATTGTTGACAGTGCGCTGATGTTGGGTATTTCTCCAGAAGGAGCACAAGATAACCTGAACTGTTATTGTAAAATTGCTGGCCTTTGACTGAGGAAAAGCATTATAGTTAGCTTCAGAATGTTGCTGATATCCTAGTTGTTGAGTTTTGCCCAAGGAGAATTGAAAAGGGAGAGAAAATAACCTGATTCGTGTGGGTGAGATAGTTGTTGGTGAGTGCCGGGGAGGGTGATTTCATTTATATTATGTGCATATTAGCATATCTTTCGTGAAAGATTGGGTGTAACGCTTGGGGATGTAGAATTAAATATATCTGCACAATTTGTTGCTTTCTTTAAAAACAACAGGAGAACTAGTCACCACTAGACATTTCCTATACCAGGTTAATTGCAGTGATGCTCTTGGAAGATCCAAATCCATTTAAAAATTGAATTGCCCTGAATTGGCCCTTGGCAACAATTTACTTTGGACCTGTGCAATTATTTCACAATAAGTTGTGATTTTGAAATAGGATAACAAATATATGTTATTTATTTTTGGTGCAAGAGTATCAGAAGTGAAGCTTCTACTAAGTATGACCAGAGGCAGTAAAGTAGTCTTTTTGATATGTTCCTGGAAGACAAATAATTACTGGTTTTCTTACTCAGTGTAACTAGATAAATAGATACCACGCACTCTGGGGGCAATGTGTTCCCAAGAATTAAGTCAATCATGAACTTCTTTAATAAATATTAAAACCTCAAAGAAAAACTAAATAATAGCTGAGTTTGTGAAGGTTTGTGTTTTTAAGTGGCAAAACTTCTATTATAAATTCTAAGCCACATTGATGTGACAATTGCCTGTGTATATCTGTCCGCTGGAATCATACCCTTGTGCCCACAGTGACACTAACACTTAAAAGGCAAGCTGACAGAAAAGTTGACTAACTGCTTACAGTGTTACTGTAGATAAATGTGAGCAGCAATACTGCATTTTATACTTAAGAGTTGGAGGTCCTGCTGCAGGATGTGAACGTTTTTTCCTAATTAAGGGGCAATTTAGCATGGCCAATCCACCTACCCTGCACATCTTTGGGTTGTGGAGGTGAGACCTACACACACGGGGAGAATGTGCAAACTGCACACGGACAGTGACCCGGGGCCAGGATCGAACCCGGGTCCTCAGTGTGGTGAGGCAGCAGTGCTAACCACTGCGCCACCGTGCCGTTCTCGCACCAAAGAAAAATTACTCTTTAGGGCTGATGGTCACTCTGCAATAAAAGCACAAGTGACAGTAACATATACAGAGACTTTTGGCTGAATCAGTGCATTTACCCTGAATGCAGTGAGTTCATTTAGTGTCTGTGGTTGATACAAAGAGCTCTGAAGCCCACAGAGGTACCTTCCATAACCTCCTGCATACAGCAGAATTCTGCCTCCTGAACACCATGTGCCCCCTTTCCACAGGGTACGTAATTGCAGTGTAGTTGCTTACAAACATCGGATAGATTTCCACAGGGGTCTCTCCTGCCGACCTCCCATACCACCAGAATAAGAGACAGTGAAGCCCCAGGAAAACCTGCACTATATTTTTTTCCCCTAGGCTTCTGCATGTTTACATGCAAATAAGCTGGAGATCTACTGCTGCCATCTTTCTCAGTTGTGCGCTGCATGCATGTACTGTCGACTGCCTGATGTGACATGTGTCCGTGTGGTGGATGTGAAGGATGTAGTAGCCTGACAAAGGGCAGCACGGTAGCATTGTGGATAGCACAATTGCTTCACAGCTCCAGGGTCCCAGGTTCGATTCCGGCTTGGGTCACTGTCTGTGCGGAGTCTGCACATCCTCCCCATGTGAGCGTGGGTTTCCTCCGGGTGCTCCGGTTTCCTCCCACAGTCCAAAGATGTGCAGGTTAGGTGGATTGGCCATGATAAATTGCCCTTAGTGTCCAAAATTGCCCTTAGTATTGGGGTGGGGTTACTGGGTTACGAGGATAGGGTGGAGGTGTTGACCTTGGGTGGGGTGCTCTTTCCAAGAGCCGGTGCAGACTCGACGGGCCGAATGGCCTCCTTCTGCACTGTAAATTCTATGATAATCTATGATATGGGCAGCACGGTAGCATTGTGGATAGCACAATTGCTTCACAGCTCCAGGGTCCCAGGTTCGATTCCGGCTTGGGTCACTGTCTGTGCGGAGTCTGCACATCCTCCCCATGTGTGCATGGGTTTCCTCCGGGTGCTCCGGTTTCCTCCCACAGTCCAAAGATGTGCAGGTTAGGTGGATTGGCCATGATAAATTGCCCTTAGTGTCCAAAATTGCCCTTAGTGTTAGGTGGGGTTACTGGGTTATGGGGATAAGGTGGAGGTGTGGACCTTGGGTAAGGTGCTCTTTCCAAGAGCCGGTGCAGACTCGATGGGCTGAATGGTCTCCTTCTGCACTGTAAATTCTATGAAATCTATTCTATATCTGTGCAATATCCTCCAGAGTCAAAGCCATCCCCGATTTGGATACTATGGGCAGGTTATCCTCCAGCTGATGGGTAATCTCCATGGCAACCACTCTTGTGAAACAAAGGTTGCAAAAAGAGCCATGGCATTTACAGGTGGGTGCAGAGGGAAATAAATGTGAGTCTCCAAAAGTGCCTAGGTCCGACCAACTGCATCAAGTATTGTTCCATATGGAGATAGAATGGCCTCATTTCTAGTGTCCAAACTGTTGGAAAATTGGGTGTCCTGTAATTCAGTCGTGTGAGATTTGATTCCTAATCTCATCATCTAAACAGTGACATCTTGAAAAGGCAGGCCAGAAAAGTTTCCTTCCGGTTGAAAAAAAATGTAAACATAGCAATTCATATGTGATTATGTCTGCTATTCAGTGGAAGACATGCTATCAATCAGTTCCAATGAATATATTTCAGTGAATGAATAAAAACTGCCAACTGATAATGATGTAACTGTATTAGTACTTTCTGCTTTCTAAACCCTACTGTGCAATCTGCTACTTAGCAAGTTCAATGAATTATTTTTCTTTGTCAGCTGGCTGTCTGACATACATAGAAACCCATCACCGAGTTTTAGAATTATGTGAAAAAAACAGGTTGCTGGGAGATTTATTATAGAGTTTCTACTTGCATCAAATGGAGTCCATACACTCTCCCTGTTGTGACAGACATAATAGAAGCAAAACTTTATGATTTTTGAGTCATATACCTGTAACTCCAGAAGCTTCAAAGTGATGGCACTGGAAGATTGGATTCTCTGGGTTTCATAAGGAGCAGAGTCTCAGCCATTCCTTAGTGAAGGTCAATGATATGGAATGGATCGGGCCACAGTAAGGATCTGTTATGGGCACTGCCTACAATAGGAGTCCCTGTTACCTCAGTTTCACATCTTTAAAGGTTAGCAAGCCAAAAAGAAGAGATGTATCTGCTTCAGTATTGCTAAAAGTAGGGCCCACCTTGGTGGTCTAGGCCTCACTGAAAAGTTTTTGTAGATGAAATTTTATTTTTATCTCTTTATGAAGTGTCAATGAGTCCCTGATGTTTAATTTTTTGGTGACTCTGGAATGGGCTGTAATTCTTCCATTGTTAACCTTGTTTTTTTAAAGCTAAATTTGACCCCAGAGAGTCTCACTCCAAAGGATTATAGCCACAACAGAAGAATAGCAAGTACAGATTTGAGCTCAGAAACTTCTGGTGAATGTTACTGTAAAGTTCCAAGTGAGCGGCAACACGGAAGAGATGACTGTCAGAAAGCTCAATATTTATTTTACCTACTAGAATACAATTCCTACTCCCCGGAGGGTTTCCCATGCCCAAACCCACACGTGGGCCGGAGCATTTATGTCCCAGTGAACCCTTGCTCAAGGGTGTAGCTCCGCCCCGTCAACTGGGGAGATGATATTCAGGTGGGGCCACTGGGGCGCTGAAGTTGCAGACCCTGTGGCCTCTGGTCAGGTTATAATAGCTACCATAATTAAATAATTGATTGTACAATTTAGTAACCTTAGTTTGACACTGTCATTACAGGCATTTCTGAAAGAATTAGGACATAGTACAGGAGTAGGCCTATTAGTCCCTCAAGCCTGTTTCACTATACATTGAGGTCATGGCTGATCTGTGACTTAACTCCATATACCCATCTTTTCGCCACATCCCTTAATATATTTGGTTATGAAAAATCGATCAATCTGAGATTTAACTTTAACAATTAGGGTTGGATTTTCCATGTTGGAGTCCAAGGGGTGGATTCTCTGTTTGGAAGGAAAATTACTCCAGTTTTACGATCCCCGTGGGAGCGGGAAGCAATTCTGTATCGATTGGCATGCAACTTTATGCATGGTAAGGAATACGAGGGATTCATAAGGGAATCCTGCTATCGGACTGCCATTTTGTGCAGACAGACCAATAGTGAAGTCCTGCGGCCGGCCACAAACCCCCCACGCTGCATAGCAGCTCTGGATCCTCCCCTGTCGCCCAAATATGGGGGTGACCCGACTGGCCCCACCCAGGAATCCCTTGAATAGAGAGACCCCGCCAGGAACTCCTGTAATAGGGAGACTGCCCCATGGACCCTTATAACAAAAAGACCCCCCCCCCACAAGGATCCCTGTAATAGGGAGACCAGCCACAGGGGCCCCTGTAATAGGGAGAGGCCCCGCATGGCCGCCTGTAATAGGGAAAGACCCCCCAGAGACTACTGTGATCGAGACAGGGACCCCTGTAATCAGAAGAACTCACAGTGACCCCTATAATAGGGGACCCCCCCCCCCCCCACGGGACCCCTTAAATAAAGGAACCCTCCACTCCACTGGGACCTCCTTACTAAAGGGCCCACCACAGGGACCCCCTGACTGAAGGGAACCCCCTCCACAGCCCCTCCACCCCCAGAAAAGAGACCCCTGCCCAGGGAGCAGTCCAGACAGGCGGCGAAAAAAACTCCAGCTGTAACATTTACCTGGAAGCTCCACATGACCATTCCTGGAAGCTGAACAGCTATGACCTGTGCCTGGACCCCTCAAATTGATTAGCCGCAAGTTATTCATTACTTTCTCGTAGTCTGCTGTGATTGGCAGCTTGCACAAACCATCGCAGCCTTGATTCATTCAATTCCCTTCATGGATGAGTGACTCTAAGTGGTGAAACCCAATGTTTACAAACATTGACCACATCAAAGAGTGGTAAGTTCATTCCGATCACGAAGTGTATTTCAAGTGCACTCAAATATGTGATTGGAATGCAGCCACACGTGCAGTATAACTGCTGGGGTCCGAATTAGCACTAAAGAGCCTGTCAACCTGAAGTTATTTTTAAGTGCTCCACTCACCACGCAGCCATGAAGGTGCCTCAGAGAAGACCTGCCCCCTGATTTTGCTTGTCTGAAGTGGACATGCTGCTCGATGTCAATGAGGAGAGGAGAGAAACCCTCTTCCCCAGGATGGGCCGCAGACCCAAGCCTACCCTCCTGAACAGCTCCTGGGAGGAGGTGCCAGAGGCAGGGGGTACTACCAACCTCAATAGAATGAGACACCCTGAGGGGTGGGTGTCACTGGTGAGGACTCTGCCTTGAGAGGGATAGGGTGCCAGGGAGGTTTCCAAAGGCATTGATGAAGGTTGGGATGAGCTTTGCCTATCCCTTGAATCCTCTGCAGTGTGGCTGCACTACTGAGGAGTGCCAACACCTGGTTGGTCAGTGATTGAGCATGGCCCATGCCCATCCCCTTGATGATACAGCTGGGTATGAGGGTTTCCAGAGGGGTGGCCGAGGTGAGCACCCACTTCACCAGTCTCCCTGAACATTTACAGGACAGAGTGTGGAGTGTGAAGAGCCAGGGGTCTGTTAGTAGCACCAGAGGGGTGCATTTCAGTCACATGCTGCAGCAATGGAGTTCTGAGCCAGGCCGCCCTGATCCCGAGAGGAACATCCCGAGTCCATGGACTTGCCATTAAGTCTTTCCTCACTACTTCCCCCGGCACAAACAGTCACCCTTCGGCAGGTCCGACAATTTTTGAGAGTGTTTGAGTTTTTTTACTCTCTCGCTCCCCGTCAACAGCCATGGCACCAAGTCCCTGCTTGTAAATACTGGCACCAATTCGCACCTGCATGACTGCTGCCTGAGAGGGTTGGAGCATTGCAGAGGGGTGGAGCATGAAGCGTCCAACCTGCTAATGAGATTTAAATCCATGCAAATGACAATTTTGCATGGAGCTGCTGGTGCGGGGCATAAACTTAGCTAACACCATCAGCGGGGGACCAGAGCATAGTGCTGCAATCAGCGCCAGGCGTAAATCACGATTGTCCCATTGCCTGCTATTATTCTCCCAGTTGCAATTCCTGGTGGTGGGAAGTGGAGAAATCAGGGGCGTCATTCTCCGACCCCCCAGCGGGTCGGAGAATGGCCGTTGGCCGCCGTGAATCCCGCCCCCGCCCCCGCCGAAGTCTCCGAAGGGAGAAAAGTCGGCGGGGCGTTAATGGCGCCGCTGCCGCGGAGAATGTCACGGGTCTGCGCAAGGCAGCCGATTTTCGGCCTGCCGATATTCTCCCTTCCGGATGGGCCGAAGTCCCGTCGACGTGATGACCGTTCACGTCGACGTGAATTAAACCTCCTTTTCATCGGCGTGACCCGGTGCTCCAGGCTCACGCCGACCAGCGAGGAGGTGAGTGACGGCCTGGGGGGTTGGCTCTGGGCAGGAAATGGCGTGGCCGCAGACTGATTGCGTGAGGAGAGGTGTGTCTCGGCTTGTGTGTGTGTGTGTGTGTGCGGCGGTGGTTAGAGTAGGCTGGGCTCCGGGGGAGTGCCGGGAGGGGGTCCGTGCTGGGGTGGAGGTTGGGGGTTGGAGGGGGTCCGTGCCGGGGTGGAGGTTAGGGGGGGGGGTCCGTGCTGGAGTGGAGGTTGGGGAGGGGGTCCGTGCTGGGGTGGAGGTTGGGGGTTGGAGGGGGTCCGTGCTGGGGTGGAGGTTGGGGGTTGGAGGGGGTCCGTGCTGGGGTGGAGGTTGGGGGTTGGAGGGGGTCTGTGCTGGGGTGGAGGTTGGGGAGGGGGTCCGTGCCGGGGTGGAGGTTGGGGGTTGGAGGGGGTCCGTGCCGGGGTGGAGGTTGGGGGGGGGGTCCGTGCTGGGGTGGAGGTTGGGGGGGGTCCGTGCTTGGGTGGAGGTTGGGGAGGGGGTCCGTGTCGAGGTGGAGGTTGGGGGGGGGGGGGGTCCGTGCTGGGGTAGCGGTTGGGGGGGGTCCGTGCCGGGGTGGAGGTTGGGGAGGGGGTCCGTGCCGGGGTGGAGGTTGCGGGGGGGGTCCGTGCTGGGGTGGAGGTTGGGGAGGGGGTCCGTGCTGGGGTGGAGGTTGGGGGTTGGAGGGGGTCCGTGCCGGGATGGAGGTTGGGGAGGGGGTCCGTGCTGGGGTGGAGGTTGGGGAGGGGGTCCGTGCTGGGGTGGAGGTTGGAGGTTGGAGGGGGTCCGTGCTGGGGTGGAGGTTGGGGGTTGGAGGGGGTCCGTGCCGGGGTGGAGGTTGGGGGTTGGAGGGGGTCCGTGCCGGGATGGAGGTTGGGGAGGGGGTCCGTGCTGGGGTGGAGGTTGGGGAGGGGGTCCGTGCTGGGGTGGAGGTTGGAGGTTGGAGGGGGTCCGTGCTGGGGTGGAGGTTGGGGGTTGGAGGGGGTCCGTGCCGGGGTGGAGGTTGGGGGTTGGAGGGGGTCCGTGCCGGGGTGGAGGTTGGGGGTTGGAGGGGGTCCGTGCCGGTGTGGAGGTTGGGGAGGGGGTCCGTGCCGGGGTGGAGGTTGGGGTTTGGAGGGGGTCCGTGCTGGGGTGGAGGTTGGGGAGGGAGTCCGTGCCGAGGAGGGTGATGGGAGAGCAAATGAGTTGGTCCACCTGGCCAGGTGCCAGCCTCCAACAGTTGGACCCATGCGGTCCATGCCACCTGGCTGGGGGGAGGAGGGGATATGGGCAATGATGACATGTCGTTGTTCCCCTCCCCCCCACCAGGCCGTCATGTTTTCAGATCATCCAGCGATGTTGGCCGCCGTGGTGGCAGCCGCTCATGTCTATGTTGCCCTGGATGAGGAGGAGGAGGAGGAGGAGCGTGCCAGAGAGGCGGCGCAGGCTGCCGCAAAGGGGCAGGCGGCAGCCGCCCAGGCTGGAGGGACACCTGACCGACAGGACGAGGAGGGGGAGGAGGACGTCGCGGCCCCACGGCAACGGAGGCACCCGAGGGTACCCCGTGTGTACCGGCCCCGGCAGTCATACCAGGACCTCACGGACCGGGAATGCAGGAGGAGACTCCGGATGAGCCGGGAAACCGTGGCACACATCTGCCACCTGCTGGCACACATGTCACCGCGTGGCACTGGCGGGGGACACCCTCTCCCCGTGTCCGTCAAAGTTACGGTGGCCCTGAACTTTTATGCAACGGGGTCATTCCAGGCACCGAGTGGGGACCTGTCCGGCATATCGCAGACATCGGTGCACCGGTGCATCCGGGCAGTGACAGATGCCCTTTATGCCATGGCGCACCGCTACATCCGCTTCCCCGTGGACCGGGCCAGCCAAGATGCCCGGGCCGTGGGCTTCTCTGCCGTGGCCGGGTTCCCCATGGTCCAGGGCGCGATCGATGGGATGCACGTCGCCGTCCGGCCACCTGCAGATAACAGGGCCGTGTTCACTAATAGGAAGGGGACCTACTCGATGAACGTACAGGTGGTCTGCGACCACCGCATGATGATCCTGCACGTCTGCGCCCGTCACCCAGGCAGTGTACACGACTCATTCGTGTTGTCGCGGTCATCCATCCCCGGCATGTACGAGGGACGCCATCCCCGCCTGAGGGGCTGGTTGCTGGGCGACAGGGGCTACCCATTGCGATCGTGGCTGATGACGCCTATACGGAGGCCACGCAATGAGGCGGAGAACCGCTACAATGATGCCCATGTAGCGACAAGGGGAGTGATGGAGAGGTGCTTTGGCGTGCTGAAGATGCGTTTCAGGTGCCTGGACCTCTCTGGGGGCGCCCTCCAGTATCGGTCAGATAGGGTCGGCCGCATCATTGTGGTGTGCTGCGTCCTGCACAACATAGCCCAGCAGAGGGGCGATGTGCCGCAGGCAGAGGAGGGCGGAGTGGAGGAGCAGCAGGAAGAGGCACAGTCCTCCCCAGATGAGGGGGATGGGGGCAATGGTCAGGGCAGACGGGGTAGACACAGGCGGGTGGCTGTCCACCGTTACCGGCTGGCCCAGCGGGCACGGGACAGACTGATAGACGCCCGCTTCACTGACTAGATGGGCGTGGGAATCGGGTAGTATGGCCACAGACCGCACACCATGGCAACAGCCGACCACCCACACCCCCACCCATCCACCCACCCAGCACCCTCACCCCCCTCCCCAACCCCACCCACCCCACCCGCATGCACACCACCCCCCCCCCCCCCCATTGTCGATCCACCGGCGGCACAACGGGCCGGGCTCACACAGTTGCGGGTGGACGCGTGTCTATTGCAGGCCATGGAGGATGATGACAACCCGCCCTGCGATGAGCTCCTGGCTCTACATCGTTGGGCTATGTCTGACCCATGGCCACAGTACCACCATCCACCCGGACCATCCCTGCATGCGGCTGTGACACTGCAGCGCACGGTCCCGTCCTCTGCCCGGGGGATGTTGATGGCGGCCCAGGGGGAAGGGGGCAGACTCACCTGGGGCTGAGGTAAGACCACCCCTCACACACACACTTGCGCTCAACATACATGACACGCCCGCACACTTTGGACAGAGCACAAAGGCAGCTTCGGTAGGTGTAACATTGACTTTAATAACCAAAGGAGTTCATGCACGTGCCCTAGCCCCTAAAACTCATCTGTGCCCTGCACCCGTGCCAACTTACTCAGTGTCTAATTGTTTGGCCTTACGGGCCCTTTGACTACGTCTACGTGGTTCCCCAGACGGTACAGCAGAACTGGAGGTGGACTCCTGTGATTCCTGCCCTCTGACACTGGATCCCTTTGGCGGCCGTTTCCTGGGGCGTCCTGGCCTAGATGGGCCAGGCTGCGGCCCGGGCGACTGGGATGGCGAGCTGCCAGCCTGTCGTGCCCGTTGCCCACCCGATGAACCTGGGACGGAAGGGGGGAGTCCGAGGTGTCGCGGTGTACCGGGACCTCCCCTACAGAGGGAGCCAGGACGGACCAC
This sequence comes from Scyliorhinus torazame, assembly GCF_047496885.1. Taxonomy (NCBI): domain Eukaryota; kingdom Metazoa; phylum Chordata; class Chondrichthyes; order Carcharhiniformes; family Scyliorhinidae; genus Scyliorhinus; species Scyliorhinus torazame. The sequence continues at coordinate 90,148,561 of NC_092714.1, read as the reverse complement.
ACCACCTCCTCTCCCTCGGGGTGCCCGATGGCCCCCAGGCCTCTACATGGGTGGGGGATGCGAACGGACTGGCCATCCGACGCCCTCCCGACATCTGGCGCTGCCAGTCCTGGAGGCCCGTGCTGGTATCGACAGGGGTCTGCAGGTTTGCAGCCATGGAGCCCAGGGTGTTGGCAAACCCTGTCTGTGACAGTGCAACGCCGGCTCGCACATGGCCACTGGCGCCGATGCCCTCAGCGAAGGCCTGCTGAGACTGGGCCATGTCCTGCAGAGACTGGGCCATGGCCTGCAGAGACTGGGCCATGGCCTGCTGAGACTGGGCTATGGCGTTGAGCGCCTCTGCCATCTGGCGCTGGCACTGGCTCATGGCCTCCTGTGAGAGGGCAGCCATTTCCTGGCCCACAGACGCCGCCTGCACGGAAGGCCCCAGGCCTCGCAAACCGTTCCCCATGTCTGACACCGTCGCAACCATTGCCTCCACCGCGGACGCCACCCGTGCGGTGCCAGCCTGGGTGGCACGCATGACCGGGACCACTCCCAGCTCCTGGACGCGGTTGGACTCCTCCACCTGTGACCGCAGCCGCCGCAAGCCGCCCGTCACCCTCTTCGCTCGTCTCCGGATCGGTGGTTGCATCGGATCTATGTGTGGGTGTGGTAACTGCAGGAACCCGGGATCCATCTGGGCGGCAGATGTTCGTTTGGGCTGGGCTGCCCTCCGACCGCCCGGCTCCTCTGCTTCTCCTACCTCCACCTGCTGTACCGGGACGGCTGTGTTGTGCGCACCAGTGAGTGTACCAGACGCCTCATCACTAAAGTGCCCAACCGTGGTGAGTGTTTCTGCGATGGTGGAGGGTGTTGGTGACAGCAGTGGCGTTGTGTCGTGCTCTTCGTCCCACTCTGAGTCCATGGCACTTTGGGGTGGGGGTTCGTCTCCACCCATCCACTCTGAGTCACTGTCCGGTATTTCGTCTTCCCGGGTAGGGGTGTCCTGGGTAGTGCTGTCCCGGGTAGTGCTGTCCCGGGTAGGGGTGTCCTGGGTAGTGCTGTCCCGGGTAGGGGTGTCCTGGATAGTGGTGTCCTGGGTAGTGGTGTCCTGGGTAGTGATGTCCTGGCTCGGATGTGACGGGGCCTGTGGCTGCCCCCCTCATCGCTGGGTGGTCGCTCCCGCACGTGATGGGGGTGTCGTCTCCCTGTTGCTCCAGGTCTCTCCGTCTCCCGTGGTGTGCGAGGGGCATCCTGCGGGCGTCGCATGCTGGAGGGTCCGGGTCTCTCCGTCTCCCGTGGTGTGCGAGGGACATCCTGCGGGCGTCGCATGCTGGAGGGTCCGGGTCTCTCCGTCTCCCGTGGTGTGCGAGGGGCATCCTGCGTGCGTCGCATGCTGGAGGGTCCGGATCTCTCCGTCTCCCGTGGTGTGCGAGGGGCATCCTGCGGGCGTCGCATGCTGGAGGGTGCGGGTCTCTCCGTCTCCCGTGGTGTGCGAGGGGCATCCTGCGGGCGTCGCATGCTGGAGGGTCCGGGTCTCTCCGTCTCCCGTGGTCTCCGAGGGGCATCCTGCGGGCGTCGCATGCTGGAGGGTGCGGGTCTCTCCGTCTCCCGTGGTCTCCAAGGGGCATCCTGCGGGCGTCGCATGCTGGAGGGTGCGGGTCTCTCCGTCTCCCGTGGTGTGCGAGGGGCATCCTGCGGGCGTCGCATGCTGGAGGGTCCGGGTCTCTCCGTCTCCCGTGGCCTCCGAGGGGCATCCTGCGGGCGTCGCATGCTGGAGAGTCCGGGTCTCTCCGTCTCCTGTGGTCTCCGAGGGGCATCCTGCGGGCGGTGTGCATCTGCGGGGATGGGTGCCTGGACGTTTGGTCCTGCGATACACAATGAAGCATGCATGGTTAGACATCAGGCAGTGATCAGGTGATACGGGGGAGGGGGGATATGGGGACGGGCTGTCGGTGGCTCACTTGCTGGTGGGCCCCCGACCTCTGCATCAGCAACCTCCCGGTCCTCAGGTCCGCCAGCCAGTTCCAGGGCCCTTTCCTCGTGTACGGTCAGTGGCCTCTCATCAGCGGGCCCTCCTCCAGTCCTCACATGCTCCCTATTGTTGTGTGCGCGCTTCTCCTGTGGGGGGGGGGGGGCGGGCGGTGGTGGCAGGGGTAAAAGGCAACAGTGTTAGGCAGGTATATGAATGCACGCCATCGGTTGCGCGTGCATTGCAGAGGTTAAGGTTAGGGCTGGATTCACTTGGGGATATGGGGGAGGGGGGATATGGGGGATATGGGGGATATGGGGGAGGGGGGGTATGGGGGAGGGGGGATATGGGGGAGGGGGGATATGGGGGAGGGGGATATGGGGGAGGGGGGTTATGGGGGAGGGGGTATATGGGGGAGGGGGTATATGGGGGAGGGGGTATATGGGGGAGGGGGTATATGGGGGAGGGGGTATATGGGGGAGGGGGTATATGGGGGAGGGGGGATATGGGGGAGGGGGGATATGGGGGAGGGGGTATATGGGGGAGGGGGGATATGCGGGAGATGGGATAGGGGGGATATGGGGGAGGGGGGATATGGGGGAGGGGGGATATGGGGGAGCGGGGATATGGGGGAGGCTCACCCTGCCTGCTCTGACGAGGTCGTTCACCTTCTTGTGGCACTGGGTGCCTGTCCGTGGTGTCAGGGCCACAGCGGTGACGGCCTCTGCCACTTCCCTCCACAGACGCCGGCTGTGGTGTGGGGCAACTCTGCGGCCGTGCCCGGGATACAGGGCGTCCCTCCTCTGCTCCACCGCGTCCAGGAGCGCCTCCACATCGCGTGACTCGAACCTCGGGGCTGAGCGACGGCCAGCCATCCAGTCGGGTGTTGCGGTCGGGTGTTCCGGTCGGTTGGGGGGGAGCTGCGCGGCCTTATGAGCCGTCATGCCGTGCAGCGCATATGACGCTGCACGGCGTGAACCACTGCGCAAGCGCGGATCCCGTTACGTCGCTGCTAGCCCATTACGGGCCGGAGACTATCGTCCCATTTTTATGACGTGACGCAAGTGGGATTTGCGCCGTTTTTTGTGCCGATCGGCGGACTTTCCGCCGATAATGGAGATTTTCGCCCCAGAGCTCTAAATTTCTACTACACTTTGTTTGTAGAAGTGTTCCCTAACTGCATGATTTCTTTTTGCATATGACATATAATTGCCTGATGATACTCCATTGAAAAGAGCATGGGGCTACAAATTAGGGGTTTTCTATAGGCCTCCGAAAAGTTCCAGAGATGTAGAGGAAAAGATTGCAAAGATGATTCTGGATAGGAGCGAAAGCAACAGGGTAGTTGTTATGGGGGACTTTAACTTTCCAAATATTGACTGGAAACGCTACAGTTCGAGTACTTTAGATGGGTCCGTTTTTGTCCAATGTGTGCAGGAGGGTTTCCTGACACAGTATGTAGAGAGGCCAACGAGAGGCGAGGCCATATTGGATTTGGTACTGGGTAATGAACCAGGACAGGTGTTAAATTTGGAGGTAGGTGAGCACTTTGGTGATAGTGACCACAATTCGGTTACGTTTACTTTAGCGATGGAAAGGGATAGGTATATACCGCAGGGCAAAAGGTATATCTGGGGGAAAGGCAATTATGATGCGATGAGGCAAGACTTAGGATGCATCGGATGGAGAGGAAAACTGCAGGGGATGGGCACAATGGAAAGGTGGAGCTTGTTCAAGGAACAGCTACTGGGTGTCCTTGATAAGTATGTGCCTGTCAGGCAGGGAGGAAGTGGTCGAGCAAGGGAACTGTGGTTTACTCCGGCAGTCAAAACACTTGTCAAGAGGAAGAAAGAGGCTTATGTAAAGATGAGACATGAAGGTTCAGTAAGGGCGCTCAAGAGTTACAAGTTAGCTAGGAAGGACCTAAAGAGAGAGCTAAGAAGAGCCAATAGGGGACATGAGAAGTCTTTGACAGGTAGGATCAAGGATAACCCTAAAGCTTTCTATAGATATGTCAGGAATAAAAGAATGACTAGGGTAAGAGTAGGGCCAGTCTAGGACAGTAGTGGGAAGTTGTGCTTGGAGTCCGAGGAGATAGGAGAGGTGCTAAATGAATATTTTTCGTTAGTATTCACACAGGAAAAAGACAATGTTGTCGAGGAGAATACTGAGATTCAGGCTACTAGACTAGAAGGGCTTGGGGTTCATAAGGAGGAGGTGTTAACAATTCTGGAAAGGGTGAAAATAGATAAGTCCCCTGGGCCGGATGGGATTTATCCTAGGATTCTTTGGGAAGCTAGGGAGGAGATTGCTGAGCCTTTGGCTTTGATCTTTAAGTCATCTTTGTCGACAGGAATAGTGCCAGAAGACTGGAGGATAGCAAAATTTGTCCCCTTGATCAAGAAGGGGAGTAGAGACAACTCCGGTAACTATAGACCAGTGAGCCTTACTTCTGTTGTGGGAAAAATCTTGGAAAGGTTTATAAGAGATAGGGTGTATAATCATCTGGAAAGGAATAATTTGATTAGACATAGTCAACATGGTTTCCCACGGTAGGCTACTGCAGAAAATATGGAAGCATGGGATTCAGGGAGATTTAGCAGTTTGGATCAGAAATTGACTAGATGGAAGAAGACAAAGGGTGGTGGTTGATGGGAAGTGTTCAGACTGGAGTCCAGTTACTAGTGGTATACCACAAGGATCTGTTTTGGGGCCACTGCTGTTTGTCATTTTTATAAATGACCTGGAGGAGGGCGTAGAAGGATGGGTGAGTACATTTGCAGATGACACTAAAGTCGGTGGAGTTGTGGACAGTGCGGAAGGATGTTACAAGTTACAGAGGGACATAGATAAGCTGCACCGCTGGGCTGAGAAGTGGCAAATGGAGTTTAATGCAGAAAAGTGTGAGGTGATTCATTTTGGAAGGAATAACAGGAAGACAGAGTACTGGGTTAATGGTAAGATTCTTAGCAGTGTGGATGAGCAGAGAGATCTCGGTGTCCATGTACATAGATCCCTGAAAGTTGCCTCTCAGGTTGAGAGGGTTGTTAAGAAGGCGTACGGTGTGTTAGCTTTTATTGGTAGAGGGATTGAGTTTCGGAGCCACGAGGTCATGTTGCAGCTGTACAAAACTCTGATGCGGCCGCATTTAGAGTATTGCGTGCAATTCTGGTCACCGCATTATAGTAAGGATGTGGAAGTATTGGAAAGGGTGCAGAGGAGATTTACCAGAATGTTGCCTGTTATGGAGGGAAGATCTTATGAGGAAAGGCTGAGGGACTTTAGGCTGTTTTCGTTAGAGAGAAGAAGGTTAAGAGGTGACTTAATTGAGGCATACAAGATGATCAGAGGATTGGACAGGGTGGACAGTGAGAGCCTTTTTCCTCGAATGGTGATGTCTAGCACGAGGGGACATAGCTTTAAATTGAGGGGAGATAGACGTCAGAGGTAGGTTCTTAGCTCAGAGTGTAGTAAGGGTGTGAAATGCCCTGCCAGCAACAGTAGTGGACTCGCCAACACTAAGGGTATTCAAATGGTCATTGGATAGACATATGGACGATAAGGGAATAGTGTAAATGGGCTTTAGAGTGGTTTCACAGGTCGGCGCAACATCGAGGGCTGAAGGGCCTGTACTGCGCTGTAATGTTCTATGTTCTATGTTCTAAATACTGTTGCATTGATTCAATGCTCTGTGCTTCTTTTGGTTGAAGCACCCAAATGGTAGTGTGCGATTAGTGAATTTATCCTCTTGTATTTTCCAATTGCAATCTAGAATAGTATTTTGAAAGTTAGAATTGCTGACCACCAAGTATGATACAATGGCACTGCAATGGTCAAGAGGCGATCTGCATCTGATAAAACTCTTAATCCCGACTATTGATTCCTATCATTTCTGGGCTTCTTGTAGTTGGCAGTATTACTTTGGACACTATATGTCAGGATCATGCTGAGAAGGGAGAAGGTAGTTTACTTTTCTGACCTTTCACCAGCGAAATCAATGTTCTTGTGTGAGTTAAATTTGTAACGTATAAGACACGTGTCCAAACCATTCTTCATTTCTTGAAGCTTCTACACGTGCAATGGAAGGCCTCCTTTAATCCGTGTCTGAAATCCAGGACTAGGCCATGATTATGTAGTGAAAAAGGGAAATAATTTAGAGATTAAAGGTACAGCAACGAGTCATTCTGTACCCTGTGAAAGCTTCATACTGAGTACTTACATTATATTTGGATGAAACAGTTGCTGCTGACTTACACTATTATCCGGAAAGAGGCTTAGACAATTAGAACATACAAATGATTGGCACATTGTGCTGTCTATTGCATTCATCATGCTGACGATAACTGTCGTCATAACAGTCTGAGACTTGGGAGTGTGAGGCCAGCAGTGGAAAGATACTCCATGAAGGCTGAGCATTCAATCGGGTGATATCATATCCAGGATTCAAAGACTACATCGATTCAGTTGTAAAGGGGTAAACAGTCATTGCTCTCAAAATAAATAGATAAACTGATCATTCATCTCAGTGTGGGTTGTGGCAACTAGCTGTGCTTAAAATGGCTACTATGTTAGACTGCATAATGACAATGACTGTAATTTAAGTAATTAAATGTATGAAAACACTTAATGAGATTTAATCGATCCCAACAACCCTAATCTCCCCCAGAACGGACACTTGTTTTTTGGTTAAATCGCAGCATATATAATTTCAATTTTTTTATTTGTAGATACTTCTGTGAAGACTAGGATTTTTAGCCACTTGTTTGAGACAATTCCATTTGTTTCTGGCCAATATAGTATTCGTAGAGTGGAAAAACCCTTTCCAGGCAGTACAAGGAAATGAATTCTTTCAAGACAGTCATTTTTTTTGGAGAAGGAAAGGCGAAAAACATAATGCAAGCTGAAATGTCTCTCATTCTGTGACATTAACTTACTTTGACATTTGGTAGACATCTGGCGCTGGACGCGATGTGTAATAATATCAGGAGGCACAATAGGTATTGTATGAGAGTCGACAGGTTTTCAATGCAGCTGAAGTTAAACAGGGATGGCAGTAGTTGTTGATTACATGGGCTGTGACATCTTGTCAGAGCACCTGCCACTGTGATGCCACATCGGAAAAACCAGCCAGGCATGAAGCTGGACAAGTGTGGAAGGAGAGGACGGAGTTGTGTTTCTTTATTAGCCCAATGAAGTAGTATCCATATTTCTCAATGCTTCATAATTACTTACTCGGAATATTCCTTTTCTATTTCAAAAAAGGCACTTTGACATCATACTGCAAATTATGTATTGCAATGATTAGTGCTAAGCTTTGTTTGAGTACCAATAGCATAGTTTGAGTAAGTCAGTTATCTTTTGTCGAGGAGGATGGAAACAGTACAGTTAAATGGTTGAACAGTAACCCGACTTTTGGTGGTATTTTCGCTGATGATCAAAGTCCACTTAGAAAAGTGTTTTTTTTAAATCCATGCTTCTGGTAGCTGTTTTTACTTTTAAAATGGTCCAGACAACTGAGTGAAAAAACAGGTTGCCAAGACCAAAACCAAACCAAAACCGGTGAGTGGCAAGTCTGCATTGACAGAACGGGAGGATTTTGAACCCATCAGTACAAGGTGGTTGAGATGTCATAGCAGGATGACTGAAGTCCCTGTACAAATGCTGTACCTAACCATCAATAGTGAATGTGAATTATGCACAGTGAAATCATGAATATATTATGTTGAAGTAAATTTCTGATTTTGTTGTACACTGCACAAAGGAAATGAAAACTCTTGATGTATTTCCAACTGATCTTTTAAATGATATGCTGGTAGAGGGACGTTATGAACAGGGGGAAGATGATAGGTGCTTGTCTTCTCTCCATCTTCCTTTTCCACCTCAATGGACCGCAGTTAAAGAGAGAGGTTATTTTTAACCCTTCTACTGTGACTCTCAAAAACGGAGAAAAGGACAAATTTTATCGGAAGTTTAAGGAAGGCGATAAATGTTTATTTCTCAACACCTAAATGTATTCACAACTATACCCATTCACACATGCACCCAAGAAAAGGAGATTACAAAGAGGTAGCATGTGCTTAGTTCTTAAAAAGTCCAAAAATACACTGTTACACTTGAGTCTCACGAGATGGAAGCTTGAAACATTGGAGGCCTGATGATTCCCTTTTATTTTACTGAAGAAATGGAGGTTGGTGGTTTCTGGTGACAGATTTGCAATGCCTTACTGCTTGCAACAGCAGGTTTCTAGTATCACTCCTGTTGGGGTGCAGTCCAATTCCTGCAGTGAAGATCTGGCTTTGTTCTTCAAATCAGTAGGAAAAAGTAACTTCTCTACCTGCTGGAGAACTTTAGGCAGGGTGCTTCTTTTGCTTGTCTCTCGCTACCTGCCGAGGCTACTCAAAAATGTGTGTTCATAAATGTTCTCTCTCACAACCCTATTTATGTCAGGTGACTCTAGAATCTGCTTTTTCATTGTCTACACAAATGGTTCTTGATGACTTGAGCATTGATACACAATAGTGTGTGGGTTCCATCTGTTTGCATTTCCTTGTGATAGGACATGTTTCTGCTCACACCCATTCTGTAGACACGGCTGGTGAACAACACAAAATGTCACTGATATTGGAGGGACCAGAAGATCTTGCCGCCAGTTGATAGTGAACCACCTCAGCAGCTGGAAAACGGGCGAAGTGGGGAGCCAGACAATCCTGCCCTTGGGTAATGGTAGCAATTAAATCCACAAGAGACTTATGTTGTATTTGAATATCTTTCCAATGAAATGTTCTGAAAGATCTTTTGCAGTTTAATGTGATGACCAGCCTTGTGCGGCTGCATCTATATTGGCAGAGAAGAAGAAAGACAACCTTCCCTCTTAACTCCATTTGTTTCAAAGCATATTGCCCATTTTCCATTTTGTTTTTAATAGGAAAGTGTCCATTTTCCAGGACTCCATGAATATTGCTGCAAGGAAGTAACAGGCACTCTATGCGTAACCCGTAGAATCTCTTTCTATTTGTTTGTGTCGGATGTTGTAAATACTATGCATCGGATGAAGTTGTGTAGGTGTCACATGACTCACCTCTTTGCCCGAAGTGCTTCTGTAAATGTTTCTACCATATTTCCACTTTTATGCTAGACTACGAGCAGACAACTTTGCAATGCAGGGTGCTAAGAATATCCCTCTGTCCTAGTTGTGTTTCAGTTGTTAGGACCAAGCAGAATCAGATGGAACGGAATTAATGGGGAACAGAAAGGTCAGAATGCTGTACAGCAGATTGCACTATTCTGGGATTTGAGCACATATATTCAGCTGCCATTTCAGTGTAGTATTAAGGCAGTGCTAAGGGACATTGCCAACGGGTGGGATCCCTCTGGAGACCTCCATGGGGTGGGCATTCCCCTTCTCAGTTGGGAGGAATTCCGCATATGTGTTGGGGAGGGGGGCGGGGTTCCCCTTGTGCATGTGGGGGTGTGGGTTCCCCATGTCTGTGGAGGGGGCATGGTCCCTGTGTCTGTGGGGGCAGGGCCTCCATGTGGAAGGGCTGATGTGTTTTCTCTCAGAGGTCAGGGTACTCCAATCTCAGGTTTCCTCATTGTTGGCTTTTTCCAGTCCTGCCCTGCTAGCGTGACAGCGTGGGCCACACTTGCACATTTTGGGCATGATTCTCCCAAAAGGGAGCAAAGTCCTTCGAGTGCGCACGTTTAGCTGTGCGTTGAATAAGAGGCCTGAACAGGGAAAGCACAGCTGAGGCTGCACATAGCTCTGTTTTGTACAGTGGGGAGCTCCGCTCGCCAGAACTCCCCATTGTAGCCATTTAAAAATTGTGTCCCGATCTCTGAGGCCCCAGAAACGATCCCCGCCGTCTTTCTCCACTCCCCCATCCCGAACGCACTATGGGAGAGCCCCGGAGGGTTTTCAGGCGCAACGTGGCCATTGGATCGTGCCGTTTTTCTGTTCAGAGTGCTTTATTATCTCCTGAGGAAAATCAGCTGCACGTCAATTTTCTTGTCTCAGCCAGCATTCTGTGCAGGAAGTGGAAAATTCCACCCATAGTTTTTTTTAAAAAGAGAAAATTCTGCACTGAGTACCCGATCATTTAAAACACAAGACTAAATGCTTTGACGTTGGTGCTGTGACGTGAGGGATAGCATGAAGGGATGTGTGGGGAAAAGGTCAATGGGTAAAACTCCCACTTCATCATCAATGCGGTGCATGGTAGTGTCACTGAAAATATGATGTATTTTATTGACATTTAAGCATGTTCTTTTATTTTCCGTTTTGAGAAGAAAATGTCATGAATCATATTACCTTTTCTCAAAGGTGCATCATCACAAGGTTAGAAGATGGGTTGAATGAAGAAGGCCATTCTTCTGATACCCATTGAAACATCCAGAAACTGCCATCACAGTCCACAGCTGTTTCTTAAATGATTCCAAGGTCTTTATTGTCACTGATGGAATTCATGCCCCTTTCTCCTACTGTTAGACCTGGAGTTAATGTTAAAGTAATATTTCAGATTTACCATTTCATACAATTTACTATCTTAAATGCCTTTGAGGCTTTCTTACAAGAAAATTCCTTGAAATAAAGTGAAACTCATTCTTCTGATGTTTTGGATCCATTTTGTGGTTCATCACTGCAGTGCCTCCAGTGCTTGAATATGTCCCATATGTCTCATTATCTAAACCTAGATATGGCGCTTGAGACATGTTCTCACTAGAACACTGTAAAGATTAATCTGATCCTTCCAACTTGGACTCCACTGTCTTGGACGCATAGTTCGGCATCTTACATGATTCATATAAACGTCATGTTAGAGCAAATAGATGTAGCTGGATCAAAAACAATGGACTGTACTCATGTTCAGGCAAGTAAGCCAACTGTTTGATTTGCTGAGTGTTTCCAACATTTTCTGCTTTTATTTCAAATTTTCAACTGCAGCAATATTTTTGATCTGTTTTAATGTGTCAATAATGCCTGATTTAAAAAGAAAATCAACAGTCCAAACGTCAGAGAATCCCAGAATCCCTACAGTGCAGAAGGAGACCTTTTGGCCCATCAAGTCTGCACCAATCCTCTGAAAGAGCACCCTATCTTGGTCCACTTCCCCACCTTATCCCAATAACCCCTTAACCTAATTTACACATCGCTGGACACTATGGGCAATTTAGCATGGCCAATCCACCTAACCTGCACATCTTTGGGCTGTGGGAGGAAATCGGAATAACCAAAGGAAACCCACGCAGACATAGGGAGAAAGTGCAAACCCCACACAGACAGTAACCCAAGGCCGGAATTTAACCCGGGTCTCTGGAGCTGTGAGACAGCAGTGATAACCACTGTGCCATCGGGTCCCCCAAACGAATACACATTAGGTGTATTGGCCATGCTAAATTACCCCTGAGTGTTTAAAGATATGCAGATTTGGTGGATTGGTCATGATCAATATGCGGTGTTACAGGGATAGGGTGGGAGAGTGGGTCTAGGTAAAGTGCTCTTTCGGATGGTCAGTGTAGACCTGACGGGCTGAATGAGCTTCTGCACTGTTGAGATTCTATGGATTCTATGGAACATGCCTTTGGAAAATCTATTTTTGGATTGTACTGATTAATCTCTTTAAATCTTGCTGAAGATTGCATCAGATCTGTAGGAGATTGCTCTCTGAGAGGCTTGTTCATGGTAAGGTAATCTTTGTTATTTAAACTCTTATCAGATTTATTCACCTACTTAACCTTTCCCACTCCCAACATAGTTTAAAAGCCAATATTTTTCGCCTCACAGATGTAGCAAAATGCTTTGTAAATTTGGAATTTTTTTTGATTCCCTGACTAATTTCAAGTTAGCAAAAGTAATAATTTATATTGACTTAATGCAGAATTTCACTTAGATTTCTATGGCGCTCTCTACTCCTTTGTGACACCTTCCGTTTCTCTTCTTTGCTTTCTTTCAACCATAATTTTATATTCTGGAGGTATTCATTTTCTTCCTGGTTTCTGATTGTATTAATCTCATTTTTTGTTGCCAAATAAATGTAAAAGGATTGTTTGAAAGAATACTGCAACTCCAAAGAAACATTGCGGGCAAGATCTTCTGGCTGTTCATGCTGACAGGACCTTCCGGTCCTGCCGACAGAACACTCCCGCTGTGAGTTTCCCGGTGGCATAGAGTGGATTCAGTGGGAAATTCCATTGACAGTGGCGGGATGAGAAGATCCTGCCATCAGCCATCAGTGGGCCATTTCCCGCTGCTGAGAAATGCACCATAGGGAGGCCAGAATATCTTGCCCTGCATCCAGTGATGTGCAGGTTAGGTGGATTGGCCATGTTAAATTGCCCCTTAGTGTCCAAAAGGTTAGGGTTACGGGGAAAGAGTGGGGACATGGGTCTAGGTAGGATGCTCTTTCTGATGGTTGGTGCAGACTCGCTGGGCTGAATGGCCTCCTCCTGCACCATACTAATTCTATGATTTGATTCTGAGTTTGACTGAACATTATGTATATTCACACACTTCCTGATGGTCTGCATATTACTCTCCCTTCACCTTTCTTAATTTAAAGCCTGTTTTTATCTTGAGGAATCTCCTCACCTCCAGGCAAATTCCTTTAACTGGAACAATTGAGGTGGCATATTAGTCCAAGGTTGCTCTCAAAACTGCTCTGTAACTAATTGATCGGAGTCCAATTGAAGACAGGCGGTGATGGACATTCTTTGCAAATTCCCAACTCTTGAAAGACAAGGGAATTCCATCTTATGACCAGGCTCTGGCTGTTTAAATGACTGTGATTTTCAAACTCAAGAGCATCCTGCTCACAGGCTAATGGCAGAACTGAAACACTTCCAAACTGGGACTATGAACTCAACTGGTTCTCAGCAACGTTCTGCCACCCACCAACTCCCTATCTGAGGCTGGATCCTACAATCAGGCACTGCAAGCTCACCAAATTAATTGCCCATTTAAGGGCCTCAATTGTGGCGGGAAAAGGCTAGCCAGGAGCCTTCTCACCTCATACTTAATTGTGGCCCACCACCCTCCCACCCAATTAAATGCCCTGAACTCCAAATCTGCCGAGGGCAATGGGACTAAATTCCACCCTACATGTTTTACCATGCAAGTGATTTCAAATAAAAAAATCCTGTGCCAATAGTTATTTTAGTTTCTCCTGCACAGACTGCAGTGGCTCAAAAAGAAGGCCTAACACCACCTCCTCAACAGCAACAACTCGTATCCTACGCCCACATGCCAAGAAAGAAATACACAAAAGTTGAGTCGCAAGCTACAGTTTGTGAGCTACAGATTCTCAGACCTTCGCTAATGCTGCTGTGAAACCAGCAGCACAGGAGATGGGGTGTGATGATTCTCTCTCTGATTTTGGCCTGTGTGCAGTCACCCACCAAGGCATTCGAAGTGATCTTCAATCTGATTGCACTGAGAAAGCTGCATCAAAGCTCAACAGCTCCTTACAATATGTTATTTCACTCATGGCCTGTAAGCATCGCTGGAGAGGCCAGCATTTATTACTAATCCCTAATTGCCCTCCGGTTAGTGATGGTGAGATGTCTATTCTTGAAAAGCTACAGTACATGTCGTGTAGATACACCCAGTGCTGATCGAAGCAAGTTCCAGGATTTTAATCAGCGATGGAATGGTGTTATCGTTCCATGTCAGGAGCTTGGAGTGGATCTTGCATGTGGTAGTATTCCCATGCATTCACTGCCCTTGTCCTTTTCAGTGGTAAAGCACAAGTTTAGTGGTTGCTTTTGAAGGAGGCTTGGCATGTTGCTGCAGCCCAACTCACAGATGTTACTTTTGACATGAAAATAAAAGCAAATTACTGCGGATGCTGGAATCTGAAACAAAAACAGAAAATGCTGCACAATCTCAGCAGGTCTGACAGTATCTGTGGGGAGAAAAGGGAGCTAACATTTCGAGTCTGGATGATTCTTTGTCAAAGCTAGTGCTCAAAACGTTAGCTCCCTTTTCTCCCCGTAGATGCTGTCAGACCTGCTGAGATTTTCCAGTATTTTCTGCTTTTTGTTTATTTTTGTTACAATTGGGGATTTCTGGATCTCTCTTTTTAGCTGATCGAGCTAAAAATGTTGTGGCCTGTGCTTTTCATAAAATACAGTCAGAGGCTACCAAGGATGCAATGCAATCCTTATTTCATGAGCATGGCCATTCCAAAGTAATCTGACAAATCCTAGTGAGATGACTGTTACTTTGAACAAGAACAGTACAATAATTTACAGTCCTTATTTCGATGGTAACACTGGTTTTGACAGTATATTTCTATGAATCTAGCATTTGCTTTTGTTTCCATTTCTGAATATATTGTTTCCTGTATCATGCAGCATTCCTCAGATAAGGGGGTTGTGGCTACACTGCACCAGGCCTCTGTGGATGCCAATCTGAAACTGCCTATGAAGAGAATTTGTTCCTCTGCCTCTGCTTATTGAAACCTCTTTTGTGTTTCAAGCCTATCCATGGCATTCCTACCAAGACTGGTTTTCACCTTTTGGGAAACTGCCATCAACTGGAGCAACTCATCAAGCCGTCTTTGACCTCAACACCTAAACACATGAATTCTGCCACCTAGAAGGACAAAGACAGCAATGACATGTGGACATCACCTCCAACACCTCCTCCAAGTCACGCACCATCCTGACTTAGAAATCTATCAATATTCCGTTGTATTACTGGGTCAAAATCATGGAACTCCCTGCCGAACAGCACTGTGGGAGTACCTATAAAAATGCAACGGTTCAAGGAAGTGGTTCATAACCTCCGGTGTAATTAGGGATGAATAATTAATTTTTGTTACACTTGGGGATTTCTGGCTCTCTCTTTTTAGCTGATAGAGCACCCCAACCAGAATGTTGGGGCCTGTGCTTTTTATAAAATACCACATTCCGTGAATGAATTAAAAAAAAAAACTAATTCTGCACTAAACCATTTTGTATGTTGTGAGAGTCGTTTAACTCTCATTATGCTCTCTGCTGCAATTCTGTTGACTGTTGGAATAGAACTCAAAAGGAAATTCTACCATGAGATTTTCAGTGCACTTAATCCCAAATATCCTTTATACTTCTTAAATATGTGCAATATAAATGCTGCTTTCTAAATAACAAAACAAGGTTTAATTTATTAGTATTAGTAGTTTGTAATATATTTATTATCGTTATCTTTACCACACATTTGTTTTATAATATATTACTTTAACTGGTCAAGAACCAGATTTTCTGTTGTGCATCATTCCTACCGGCCATAGCCAAAGAACATGACAGGCACTGCACATGGACATGAAAGAGCTGTGCTGGTGGGTGCTAGTGGATTCTGACGGACAAGCACAAAGATCAGGGGCAGGATTCTCCACGGGGGGATCCGACCCCAGGGATGCCCCCACGGTGGTCTGGCCCACGATCGGGGCCCACCAATCTGCGGACGGGCTTGTACCACGGGGGCACTTTTTCCTTCTGGCGCGGAGAAGACACCCCCTGCGCATATGCCAGAGTACGCCGGCCAGTCTGTGCATGCGCTGAACCACGCCGCCGGTTCTGCGCATGCGCTAACCCGTGCAGTCCCTTCGGCGCTGGCTGGCACGGTGCCAACCCTTCCGGTGTCGGCCTAGCCCCGGAAGTGCGGAGAATTCCACAACTTCCGGTCAGCCCGACACCAGAGTGATCCGTGCTGTTTTTTATACCGGTGTTGGGTCATCTTGCCGATTCGGGAGAATCCCGCCTCAGATGTGGGGAGTGTGAAAAATGTCAACCAGTGATCTTTGGGCGGGGGAAGAGTTTGGAAATTTGAGGGGTGGCAGGTGGAACTGATGCCAGGGGAAAGTTGTTAAGTTACCATTCGGCCGAGTGGAGGTCATTGGTTTTCTTCTGACATTGGACGCCGATCCTTCTGGTCATGCTGCCCGAACAGGCAGCCACTGCCACTACCTCCCAGGTGGCATTGCTGTCCCTACTGCTGGTCGTATGACCTCCTCGGCGCATCAGGATGTCCTGCCTCATATCCACAGTGTTGAGAAGCCTAGCCAGTTTGGCATCCCCAAAGCGAGGACCAAGTTTGTGTGCTGCCATACTTGTGTATTGACTGGGAGTGAGTGGTGATGGAGAGTTTCTAAGCAACACCCTCTTGAGAGTGGCGAGGCGCTGAGGTGCGAATCTGGGAATCAGACAGCGAAACTGCCAGTAATGGCGAGAAGCTTGTGGGTGCCATTGAATACAGTTCACGATCTCGCCAACCCAGTCGTCCAGAGTCACCCTGCCAAAAGCACCCAAAATTACATTTAGAAATTTTCCCATGGTGTTTGCCAGGGTATCCCACTCATAAAATCCCAATCATCGAATCCTGACCATGAAGAAGGAGACCATTCGGCCCATTATGTCTGCACCAGACCTTGGAAAGAGCACCTTACTTCAGCTCACGCCTCCATCCCATCTCCGGAACCCAGGAACACCACCGAACCTTTTGGACACTAAGGGGCAATTTAGCATGGCCAATCCATCTAACCTGCACATCTTTGGACTGTGGGAGGAAGCTGGAGCACCCGGAGGAAACCCATGCAGACACGGGGAGGAAGTCCAAACTCCACAGTCGCTTGAGCCCGGAATTGAACCAGGGTGCCTGGAGTTTTGAGGCAACAGTGCTAACCATTGTGCCACTGTGCCTCCCCCGAATGTGTGGTGACATTCTCGGTGAAAGATTAAGTTTGTGCAATGATCACCAAGATTTAATCTGCAATATTTCACTTATAAAATAGCAGTGCTGTTAGTAAAGCAAGTTAAAGATATCATAGCAAATGATAAAGCTTCACTCTCGGAGTGATTGTAATTTCTGCAGTTCAACAATTTAATAGTAACTGCAAGATTACATTTCAGCCCTACATCTACTCCCTGCTTATATATTTATGATAGATGCTATCACCTCAGTACGTAAATTATAGTCATGGTTTTCAACGGTATGGGTGAAAATACAATGATTCAGACTATTGTGACCTAATGACGTGAGATATAATTTGGGCCTGTTTCAGCATCAGAGGGTGTGACTTTCAAATATCACCCTGCTTTCATAATGACTTGGACCCATATTCCTGGTTAAATATGGGTGAGATTATGAATACATAGACGGCGGCCATTGCTATTGCCTGGGTAAATGGAACAGTGCTACAGTAGTCGAAGGAACATGTAAAACACCCTCCATCCTTCAGGAAATTACCCATTCCTGTAATAAAGTTGGTACAGTCAAGGAAAATCCAGCACCAGAACTTAAAGAAGACTGTGAATATATAACTCGCGCGAGGGTCGAGTACTAGAATTCCTTGCTATTTTAATTTCAGATTATATTCAGAATAATTATCTTAATCCTCGGAACCCAATCATCACAGATGCCAGTTTCAGCCAATGCAATTTGCTAAAAGTGATATCACCTGAACACACTGGATACGGCGAATGCTGTGGCGACTGTCAAAATCCTGACTATAGTGCTGAAGACTTGTGCTCCAGAACTGGCTGCGCACCCAGCCAAGTTTGTTTTAGTATTTATCCAATATATGGAAATTGGCAAGATGGTCCACAAAAAACAGGATAGATCTAACAGGTCAATTAACATATCACCAGTCTGTTCTCAATCATCAGCAAAGTAACAGAGGGTGCTATCAAGTGGCGCCTGTTCATCAATAACCTGTTCACTGATATGAGGTTTGAGTTCCCCGAGGACCACCCAGCTCTAGTCCTCATTACAGCTTAGGTCCAAACATGCACAAAATAGTTGAATTCCAGATGTGAGCTAGAAGGTCAAGGGCAGCAGATACATGGGAATCCAACCACCTGAAAGTTCTACTCCCAGTCACATACTATTCTGACTTGGAACAATATCGCTGTTCCTTCAGTATCCCTGGGGAAAAATCCTGGAACACCCTTCCCAACAGCACTGTGGGTGTTCCGACAACACGGGCAGCTCACCATCACCTTCTCAAGGGCAATTATGAGGCAAGGCCGCATGATCCTCCTCCTCCTCGACTGCTCGCTGGGGGTTCCCATTAATGAGATGGAGATTGGCCTTAATTAGTGATTATTGGTTTGTCACCACATCGCAGCCGGATCCGGATTTCACCAATGGGAGTGGACCAGTTATATTGGAAACCAATCGGTGCGTGGCGCAGATCCCGATTTCGCACCCCCCCCCCCCCCCCGCGATCTAACCACCTCGCGCGGATTCGCGCCGGCGCAACGCGGCCATTCCATCTCGCCCAAAGACTTTGTCCTGTTCCACTGTGATTACCAGTTTGATTTTGATCGTCCCCCGCTGATATCAACCAGTATGCTGCAATTAACAAGTCTATTCAATTTAAATTATCCTATTCAATTCAGCAGTATGACTGAAATTTACGAGTATTGATACAATAAGCAAGTAGCACATTTATCCAGTTTCCGCGTAACCATCACTTTTCTGAACTTGTAACCAGTCATGAACTTTCCTTACAAACTCCCCTGCCTGCAAGTTCTCCTCCGAGTCATACACCATCCTGACATGGAAATATATCACTGTTACTTCACTGCCACTGGTTTGAAATCCTGTTGCTGACTCCTTAATAGTAGCGTGTGTGTCTCTGTGCCACATGGATTGCAACGGTTAAAAGACGACAGCGCACCACCACCTTCTCAAAAGGAATTGGGGATGAGCAATAATTTCTGGCCTTGTCAACTTCAGGTAGACCCCTGAATGGTCAGGACACCTTTTTGATTTGAAAGATCAGGCTTACATGTGCACGCCCATGTATATTTCTGTGGTTTGGGATGGTTTCAGGACTTGAAATTGGTATTACGTGCACTGACATCATTAAAGTATTTCAAAATTTCCTGAGTGTTATTCATAGAAACTATAAATACAATTTTATTTATTAGCTACCATACATGAAGGCCAGTGAATTCGTATCTCACTGTTAATTAAAATGACAGATTTTTCTCACTTGAGGCTGCCATTTTGAAAGATCAGCTATCAATACCTGACTACCTCAAACATAAAATAAACAATATGTTCAGAATGCACAGCAGATCAGTCAGCATTTAAAAGGAAAAGCTTAATCAGGTAATTTGTTATGCAGTCGGCATGATGTCATTTTAAACTTAAGGTGCGTCTACGATTGAAAAATACCCCTGATATTGCTGAAACATGAGTTCACTGCAGAAAGTCTTCTGTCTCAAAACATCACTGTCGTCTGAAGCAATGGAAGGAGCAAACTGCAAGGGTCAGTCACCAGAACAGACTGGGAAATACTGAATAGCTGAAGTAACTGTGACGAGGTGAAATCCCAAATGGTTGAATTAAAGTGAAATGTAGATCAAGCAAACGTAGATAGAAGCAATCCAGTGTGAGGCTGACATCTCTAATGGAGGGCAAGATAAGAATAGCTGGGAGGAGAGACTGGATACAATTAAATTGTGGTCTCCTGTAAGGCTGATAATGTGAACATGAATGTGGACTGAATATTATACTGTATCTTCCAATTTTCTAGTTCTAACAACAATTTATATTCCAGTCATTAACTTTTAAGAATAAATTTATGGAAGTTTGGCCTGAACTGGAGTGAGTGCAGTAAATACTACCTATTGACCAGTTAGCAGTTGGTTAACTTACTGGTAGAAGTTTAATTGTTTGTCGCTTTGGTTGTGCTGACCATGCTGGTACAACTGACGAGCTGGTTCATAGAATCAAAAACAGCATTGAAGCAGTCTGTTCAGCACCTGCTCTTTCTAAGAGTAATCTAGTTAATCCTATTCCCTGTTTTTTTCCCCACAAACTGCATTTTTTCCCTCTAAGTATTTATCCAGGTTAAAAACTAATGTTGAACCTCAATCCACCACCCGATCAAGCATGTATTCTAAATTCTAACCACTCGTTGCATAAAAGGGTTTTCCTCATGGTGCCTCTGGTTCTTTTGCCAATCATCTTAAATTAGTCTTGCTATCAAACCTTCTGCAATTGGAAAGAGCTTCTCCTTATTTGTTTTATCTAAGCCCTTCATTATTTTAAACACCACAATCAAAACTCCTCTCAGACTTCTCTACTCTCAATCCCATCTTCTACAGGGTAGCCATGCCACTGTAATCCCTCATCGTTGGAAACATTCTTATGAATTTCTTCTGTATCCTTACCAAAACTTTCAGGCCCTTCCTAAAGTATGGTGCACGAAACTCATGTGAAAATACTACTGGCTGGCAGCTGTTTTTTGACAACTGTTTTTATACTAATTTTGGTTGAACAGTGTATCCAACAGGTTGATGGGATGCATCTCATCTGTGGGTGAAAAAAGCTGCTTTCCACTTTTGTGTGCGTGCTTTCTTCTCATTTTCAGCTGACACTGCTGGCTAGAAGCAATGCAAAAAAGAGGACCCGATGTCGATGTCTCGCCCTGTTAGTACACAGCTTCTCCATTGGCAAGTCTGTAGCTGTGCATCCTCTTGTGGCACATGGAAAGTGGGCCTCTTGTGGCCCCAGGCTAAATCTTCAGAGGAACTCGAAGGAGATATTTAGATGTGCACTTGCGATCCTAAGGCATACAAGGCTATGGTCCAAGCACTGGGAAATGGGATTAGAATAGTTAGGTGGTTGTTTTTGACTGGCGCAGACTCAATGGGCTGAAGGGTCTTTTTTGTGTTGTATGACTCGAGGACATCCTCTTTCTGGAAACTCCTGCAACCATTCCTGTACCAAACATAGTGCTTTGCATCCCATTAGACCCATCCTGGCAGGTCAAAAGGCAGACCCTGATATTTGGACAGCTCAGGGCCATCATAAATTTTGCCCATGCTTGTGCCCTGGAGAACACACTGCAAGTTTCATTGCAGAACATTAACACAGCATCAGAGACAGCAATTGAACCCAGATCCCTGGTGCTATGAGGGAGCTGTGCTAACCACTGTGCCGCCAATATATACTCTAAAATTTTAAATATTTGCTAGCCTTCATTCCTAAATTGGAGGCCTCGTCTGTGCTAAGATAGTTGACCAGAAGTGAAATGCATCAAACAATCCAGTCTTAGTTTAACTTTTGCTTTTAGGGCAGCACGGTAGCACATTGGTTAGGCTGTTGCTTCACAGCGCCAGCGACCTGGGTTCGATTCCCACTGGATCACTGTCTGTGTGGAGTTTGCACGTTCTCCCCATGTCTGTATGGGTTTCCTCCAGGTGATCCACTTTCCTCCCACAAGTCCTGAAAGATATGCTTATTCGATGAATTGGACATTCTGAATTCTCCCTCAGTGTATGCAAACGGGCGC
Organism: Scyliorhinus torazame; assembly: GCF_047496885.1. Taxonomy (NCBI): domain Eukaryota; kingdom Metazoa; phylum Chordata; class Chondrichthyes; order Carcharhiniformes; family Scyliorhinidae; genus Scyliorhinus; species Scyliorhinus torazame. Next base: position 90,127,324 of record NC_092714.1, on the reverse strand, counting down.
CATAGTGTGGCGATTAAAGGGATTTTCACAGTAACTTCATGACAGCGTTAATGTCGGCCTACTTGTGACACTAATAAAAATTATTATTATTATTTTGAGCAGAGCACACAGCCGTGCAGCTCGGCTGCTGATGTTTGCAAGCTTTCTACCTTTGTGTAAATGTTCTCAAGTACTGAGCTCAAATAAATGAACCCACGATATATTTGCACAATTCCTTACGAGCATTGTTGTCTTTTATATCAATATAGCGACATGACAATCAGCATTCAGGAACACCTGCCAGAAGTGCATGAGAACATCGCTTAGAGACAGGGTTGGGCTTGGCTATGACTTTTGATTGGAGAGGATAATCTGACAGCAGCACATTAAGTAGTCATGCATTCACAATTTTCGTTGCTGGCATTCTCTCTCTTTCTGGAAAATGTTCTCTGTCCATTTCTATTTTGATATTTCTCTTTCTTTATGGTGACATTTATTCTGCCATTGTTTCTGTCCCTGCTTTTCTGGGATGACATTTCTTTCTCAGTGCTGACAATTCTATCTTTGTTTGCTGATGTTTCTATTGCTCTGTTTCTTTGTAGATATTTCTCTGCCGCACGTTGATATTTCTCTGCTTCTGCACTTTTGCCGATGTTTTCACTCGCCCTGCTATTTCTGTCCTTGCCTTGGTCCTTGTACTTCCTTCCACCAATCTAAAATAGGGGGACAATAGTTTTGTGCCTCTTTATTGGTTGATCATGTAATTTTTTGACTTATTTTAAATTGCAATAAGGTCCCTCTCCATGGCTGAGGGAAAATACAACAAAGGAATAGATTTTTGGTTCTCTAATGTTGGTGGTGTGCCTCAATTGATGAACAATGGTTGGGAGAGGAACTGGATTTAATGTTGCTGGATTCCTAATTGTGATATGCAATATATATTCTGCCAATCTGATGTGTTCTCATACAAATGTTACATAGGCTTGTCATGATTGTACGGTAGAATGTATGCAAGTGAATAAAGGTAGAAAGAATGACTGGAAAAGGAGGCAAAGGAGACTGCAGCTTTGGAGATATCTCAAACTTCACCCTGGACTACACCAACAGCATACTTTTGTCCCCAATATATCCATACAATATAAATATGAGGCTTTAAAACTAAAGGTTTCTCCTTTGACTCCAATTTGTCCTATTATGTGTCACCTTGCCCTGTATGCAAATAGGTTATTCTGAGATTTTGAAAATACAGTGAAATGTCCACCAGATGTAAGTACTTTTATTAGTAAATGGGCAATAATCATAGTATCATATTTTATTATAAGCTTGCGATAGAATCATAGAATCCCTACAGTGCAAGAGGCCATTCAGCCCATCGGGTCTGCCACCAGCCTTTGGAAAGTGCACCCGATTTAAGCCCATGCTTCCATCCACCCTACCCACGTGACCCAGTACCCTACATAACCTTTTAGACACTAAGGGGCAATTTACCATGGCCAATCCACCTAGTCTGCACATCTTTGGACTGTGGGAGGAAACCGGACCACCTAAGGAAACCCTCCCACACACGGGGTGAAAGTGCAAACTCCACACAGACAATTACCCGAGGCTGGAATTGAACCCAGGTCCCTGGGGCTGTGAGGCAACAGTGCTAACTACTGTGCCCCCGTGTCGCCCTGTGTGGGTTTATGTTTCCAAATCCAAACGTGACAATGATTTCAGTTTTAAATGGCAGAGATAAAGCTGCCATGGTGCCTGATTAGGAAGCTTTGAAAAAAGTGAGATGGTTTCTGAGGTCATCATGGTGACTTATTTTGAGGATTCTCTTTGTGATATTAAATACTTTGCCCATCGATTTAATATAGTGAAATACTGGTTGATGTTACCTTGACAGACTTCTTGTTCCTTTGTTTTCTGTGTGGTGAGCACAGCGTTAACGTATTGGGCAACCTTCTCTGAAGCCTGGGCAGAATTTTAAGTCCCAAAATTTAAGGGCCTCATCCTCCGCATCCTTAGTATTCTACATGTGATGGCAGGGTGGGTGTGTGTACGCTATCCAGAAAATGCTGCTGGCCTACCTGCAAGCTCGGGATGGAGTGTCCATCCTGATGGGGTGCCTTCTGACCCATGGAGGGCCCACACCAGCACTTGTTTGCCCCACTGAATGAGCTACCTTCCCCCTTCTCTCACTAGGTTCTGTTTCACTGGCCACAGTGAGCCTAATCCTCACATACCCTGGGCTGGATTCTCCCAAAATGGGGCCATGTCCCGATGCCGGCGTAAAAACGCTGGCGTTTCTCTCCCCAGTTTCCTGCAGAAAATAAAAGACAATTCACTTACCTGCAGGGGGATAGCGGGCACCTAGGGAGCCTCACAGAGCTTTGGCCACGGATACAGGCCCCCACACTTCCGGTTCCGAGTCTGCGCATGCAAACGGCATGGCCGCTGGTGGACTGAGACCGTGGACCAACACGCACAATCTAGGCCCTCTTGATTGGCCACGCACCCGCTGCTTTGGATCGGCCTAATCGCTGCCCCGGCCACCCCTAAGGCCCCCCTGGTGCTCGATTCCCCCCGCCACCCACCAGGGCAGCCGTGGATTGAGTCCTGACCGGCCATACCACATTAGTTCCACGCCATCAGGAACTTGGCCGGTCGGGAGCGGAGTATCGCTGGGAGGGTCTCTGTCAATGTCCCCCCCCCCCAGCCACGCGGTGTAATATGCGGACGAGCGATTCTCTGGGGCCCGGATAATCGCCGGAACGGCGCAGGTCCTGGTTTGGTCGGGAACTTCAATTCTCCGCCCCTGTCCTAAATGCGATTTTGGCACGGGGCTGTGGAGAATCCAGTCCCTTATTTTGGGGCACTTGCTCCATGATTGCTGATCTGGGCAGACTACAATACCAGCACTGGCCACCACTCCCACTGACCCTGCTGAGGTTAAAGAGCTGCCGGTCATCTCATTGGCTCACAGCTCTTGGAGGTGGACTCTTTGCCTTTCAAGGAATGGAAGCCAGTGGACTGGGGATGGACAGTTAACAGCACGACTAGCATGCAAAACCCAATCGTTTTTCCAAAAATGGCTGTGGTGGAGTTGATCCAGCTTTTGAGCCACTAAATAAGGCCACCACCTCAGCCATCAACTTCAGCCGGCTGTGTGCACATTTCTTCCATGGGAGAAATACCCTCACCCCAAGCCTTCTTTCATTTCTTCCAAAACACTTCTAATGTATTGTCTGTCAAGGAGAGTTTCTGTGACATTCTCCAAGAATCTCATAAAGTGGTGAACTCAAGTTGGGAAATTCCCAACTCAATTCAGCGACTTCAGGAGAAGCTACCCAAAATGGAGCAATCTTTGCTTCGGGGGATTGGGTGCATTAGGTCCTGCTGCCTTCGGATGCCAATTGGAGGCAGCCATAGGAGCTGTTGTCCAGTTGTTTTGTTTCATTTTTAGACCTTCTAGCACTCCCACTTGCACCCCAACATCTCACCCCGTTCACTCTGCATGCCACCTCCATGGTGCTTTCCAACATAATGCCAATTCTGCCAACCCATGCCTCCTACCAACCATGAATCCATTGTCAATTGTTGTAAAGACCCATTTGGTTCACTAATGTCCTTTAGGGAAGGAGACCTGCCATCCTTACCTAGTCTGGCCTACATGTGACTCCAGACCTACAGCCATGTGATTGGCTCTAAAGTGCCCTCGGTCTAACAAGCCTCTCAGTTCAAGGCCAATTAGGGATGGGCAATAAATGCTGGACCAGTCAGTGATGCCCATATCCCATGAATTGTGGACAGTAAGTATCTGGGGTGGGATTCTACCCTACCCGGCGGGGCGGGCCGTACCGGCACTGAGGAGTGGCGTGAACCTCTCCGGCATTGGGCCGCCCAGAAGGTGTGGAATCCTCCGCACCTTCAGGGCTAGGCCGGCGCCGGCAGAGTTGGCGCCACGCCAGCCGGCGGCGAAGGGCTTGACGCCACGCCAACCGGTGCAGAAGGGCTTGATGCCACGCCAACCGGTGCAGAAGGGCTTGATGCCACGCCAACTGGCACCGGAGAGCCCAGGCCGGCCGGTGTGAGTTGGCGCATGCACGGGAGCGCCAGCGTGTGCTGGCGTCATCCCAGCGCATGCGCAGGGGTGTTCTCCTCCGCGCCGGCCATGGCGGATCATTACAGCGGCCGGCACGGAGGGAAAGAGTGCCCCCACGGCACAGGCCCACCCGCGGATCGGTGGGCCCCGATCCCGTGCCAGGCCACCGTGGCCCCCCCCCCCCCCCCGGGCCAGTTCCCCCCGCGCCCCCCCGAGGACTTCGCAGGCCACCTGCAGAGCCAGATGCCGCCTGTACGGACCTGGTGTTTTTTGCACCGGTGGTATCCGCCGAAAACGGGCGGCCACTCAGCCCATCACGGGCCGGACAATCGCTGGGGGGGGGGCTGGGCGCTGCCAACGGCCCCCGACTGCCCGCCCCCACAGAAAAACTGCCGCCAGAAATTCCGGGAGCCGGCGTCGGGGCGGCGGGGCTGGATTCCCGCCACCCCCGGCGATTCTACGGCCCGGCGGGTGGGTCGGAGAATCCCGACCCTGATTCTAGGTTGGAAGATGTACAAGTAAATTGCTGTCAGTTTTTCTACGCTGTCCTACAGTTTGTCTTTTTAATCAATAATAAATTTATTATGTATTGATTTTTAAACAATTTATTTTGCATTGGGTCAAATGTCGGTTCATATACTAGTAAAATCCTGCTCCTTTATCAAGATTTTTAAAAAAAATTTCCTCAAGATGTCATGTATTTTCTGCAGATTCAGCACCTGTAGTTGTTGCATACATTTTGTTTTAAGCTTCTGTCTATGTTTTCAGGTTACGCTTGTAGTGATAACAGTTGATGTTCAATGATGTCCACTTTGTGATCAATATGAAATCTTATGGTTTGACTCCTGGGCCAGGTTTCTTCAAAAGATCTTGAGTGATTACTTTCCTAAGTCAGAAATTTCCAATTTGACCAATTCATTTTTGTTACTTCCAGAATATTGTTCTATTTTTCTTAATTAAATGTTCTTTTGTGTTCTTTAACAAACACCTATACATTCCTGAGGTTTCTTATTGTGTAGTGTGCAGAGGAAAAGTCGAGACATCAGAAGGAGTGCACCAACCTTTCAAGCACCACCTGCCTTGTGTATGGCAGAGCCTGCAAATCAGACATTGGAATTATCAACTATCTCAGAACCCATCAAACCAGAGTGGCAAGTCATCCTTGACCCTGAGAGACTGCCAAAGAGGAGAGAGCACCAAGGACCACTGGCTACTCTCCTCTTTTGAGAGAGCTGACTTGTGGTGATTTAACCTGAGGGTCACCACACCTCAGGCCAGGGACAAGGTTGGGAAGGCAGGGCCTTCATGGATAACCTCAGCCAATACAGGAATTGAACCCACGTTGTCAGCGTCGCTGTGCATGATGAACCAACAGTCCAGCTAACTGAACTAACCAACCCCCAAGTAGTGTAGTATAGGCCCTATCAAGTTGTCCTGCATTTTCCCTATGGGTAATGAAGTGAATTATCTAATTAAAGCAATTAATTACTCCTTTAGATGTGAATTTCTGAAGCACTGGCCTCTGATTTGGAGGTTTAACAAACCTATACTGATGTATGCAACATTAGCCATTCTGGAAAGCTGATATCAGTGAAGTTACACTGTAAATAAAGGACTACCATGCTGTGCCCGAAAAGCAGCGCACAAAGGAGCAGTGTGGTCACTGAAAGCCGAGAGACCCAGCGCCCAGTATCTATTCTGCTTGCCATGCCTCAATACAATGCAATCTCTTGACACATTGCATTGTAAATCCTGCCCATTGTGGGCGGGATCACCTTTTGATAAATCTGCATATTAGAACGAGACAGCAAGCCTCACTCTAATAAGCAGATTCCCGAGGTACCGGAGGCCTTGGGATTCAACCCCTTCACCTCAGCGACCTCGGGGGGGGTCTCCGAGGGGATTGGAGGCCACCAGCTGCATGCTCTTTGGGTAGGGTGCTGCCCTGGCATTGCTGGTGCCACCTGGGCACCCTGACAGTACCAGCCTGGCACTTTGTCAGTACCATCTGGGTGCCTGTCTGGCACTGCCAAGGTTCCCAGTTGGCACTGCCAGCTGGCATGGGGACTGCCAAGGTGCCAGGTTGATACTGCCAAGGTGCCAAGCCAATATTATTTTAAGCCCGTGCAATCGGGCCGGTGTTGCCGGTGTGGGTGAGGAGGGGGAGGGGAGGGGATTATTTTGGGAGCTTCAGAGATCAGGATGCCATTTAAAAATTGAGTCCCGATCTCTCACTACAATGGGAAGTTGCGGTGAGCAGAGCTCCCCACTGTACAAAATGGGGCTATGTGCGGCCTCAGCCATGCTTTCCCCATTCTGGCTCCTTATTCAACGTGAGTCGTGTTGAATAGCCATGTGTTACTCGGCACTTCAAGCGCTGAAAACACATGGCTAAACATGCTCTCTAGGGGACTCTGTTGCCTTTTGAGAGAATCACGCCCAAAGTATTCTTATCTACCCAGCAATCCTTCTGTATCTGAATAATCTAAATAAATAAAGAGAAAGAAAGGACTTGCATTTGTATGGTATCACTCATGACTTCAGGATGTCCAAAATCACTTTACAGCAAATGAAATGGTTTTATTGTACGGTAACTTTTGTAATATAGAAAACATAGTACACAATTTGTACACAGTAAGGTTTCACAAACGGCAATGAGACACTAGATTAGATAATGTGATTTGGTCATGTTGGTTGAGGGAAAAGTATTGCCCAGGATATTGAAGGCTAATTCCCTGTTCTTCAAATATTATCATGGGATCTCTTAGCTCCACCTGAGATCGGAGACAAGGCCCAGAGAAGGACAAAATGTTAGTCATTTATTTGTAGGTTCCACTACTATTGTGGCATTTATTAACTCACTTTGAGTTTCTGCTGCCCATAGGTCTTTGCCTGTCTACATACATCTGGGTGTTCGGATATTTGTATTTTCAGGGTGATTTCTTTGTTTCGGAGTTTGAAATGAATCCCCAATCTTTAACATCAGCATACTGACTGCAGAATATTAAAATATAATGACTTAGCTCAATCTCTGTATTGTGATTGCCGCTGCAAGATCACCTCTTCCAACCAGTACTGAAAGTTCACTAACTCACTGAAGTTCCAGTTTGAAGTGTTCCCTCAAGCTCCTCACATCCCCGTTAACTAGCCACCATCTCCATCCCCAGGAATGCAGTTGAGACTGGGACCTAAAGTACAGAGGGTTGCCGATTATTTTTCACTATCTATTCTTTCGAGTTCCTGTTACAAACTCATTGGGGGCCACGAATTGTGCTCCATACGATTCCCCTCAGAGTATGATCTCCCCTGGTAATTGGGGGTGGGGTTACCCTTTAACAAGGGGGAACCTCTCAGTATAAAAACCTTGACCTGGGTGCAGGTCAGGAAGGGTGGCCTTCGGGGAGAGGATTTGTAGCTTTATGGTTTTGTGTATACTGGAATAAACCTTTGTTTATTCCTATTTTACCATGCGTTCCTGCGTTTCTTCCATTGGATTCTACAGTTCCCTGCCCCTGAAGGGATTGGAATAATCCTTGACTTGCTTACATGGTTATTGATTTTTACTCTTATGAGCAACATGTGTGATGTCACATTTGGCGGGTGATGCTGCAGTTCATGTGACCATTGAATCCTGATCCACCCACCCTATCCACAACCCAACTGGCCATGGCAGACATCATGGCTGATCATTATGGTGAATGCAAATTGAAAGCAGACAATTGTTAAATTACTGAATTGTTGAAGTACTAAGACCTGGTACTCTTTACTTGCTGACCCTGTGAAAAGTTCAGGAATGAATGGGTATATGCGGTATCATAAACCAATGTCACCCAGGATCATCCAGTATTGATCAACCTTCACATGTGTCCAGTTTCTGATTTTAGCACTGCCATTGCACCGAGGCACTGAACTGAAGAGTCAGAAAGAAAGCTTTTGTAGACAGTCACTTTTGGTTGGTTTCAAGTGTTTCTGGGAGACCAGATTCATTGTGCCATTAGTGGAATTCTGAAAGTAGGCTTTTAGGTTGCCACCTCAGTTAAGAAAAGTACGACATGGAAACATTTTAAGAATTCTTGAAAAAGATTCCTTGGGGATAAAAGTGGTATCCTCTTTCATACAATTTGACATTGAAACATGGGAAGGAATCACTTTCTCTCATCGAGAGTTGCAAAGAAGGGCCATGGCCAGGATGAGCAGGGGGTCACCAGACCCGCTGTTGCCTCACGGGGATCAAAGGTGCGGGTGCCATATTTAAACACCAACCCTGTATAACCCTTGATCTCGCCACAGTCATGCTTGACCCACCATCATTGACCTTCCATGTGAGCCTTCACAGGGCTGCCACCTCCATCCTCGTCCCCCATTTCACAGGTGCCAACTGATATCAATGCCTCCGCTCCCTGATTCAACAAAGCTCCTCACACAAGATAAGTGGCTTCTACTCATTCTAAAGCCACAAGGAAGACTAGCTAATCTAGCATGCTAATGTATTAAAAATAGATGGCTACCACTGACCATCAATAAGCACAATCCACCCTCAACCTGCCATCAACTTAATAACCAACTTTCATTCTGCCATCGGAATGCTGACATTTTGGTTTCCACTCAGATAATTGCCCCGGCCCTCCTCATGTCCCACCCTTCGAAACTTCACAATATTCCTCCAATGAAAAATCAATAATCCACATTGGCTAAATATCACTCAATGCTCAGCAACAACACACAGTTCTGTAGAATTTAAAAATGTTCCCGAAGTTAAGGTTGTTCCAAGAGCACCTTGAGCAATATTTTGTAATTTAATAAGTTAACTAATTCAAAACTTCAAATCATTATTTTTAACCTTGAATACAAGAATGAATATATTCAGTGAAGCTTTTCATTGTTTCTGGAGAAAGTTCTGGAACAAAAGGATGATATTTTGATTTATTGAAATACTGTAATTAATGTTTCTGAAATGCTTTTGTAAAAGAGGACAAATTTCACAGTCACTCTGTTGTTCTGAAATTGAATTGAAAATTCTATCTCCTTTTCCCATTGTTCCTGTTGTAACATCATCTTGGTTCACCTTTGTCTGTACTTTTATTTCCAAGTTTATATCTTTCTTTCTTCTCTTAAGCCTGTTGACTCTAACTGTAAGACAGTTTTATAAATGCTAGCAACCTGCTGGCACCTTGCCCAAATGATCATTTGTTCATGCATGAGCATGGACAATGAAGGCTGGCATGCAATTAATCAATATGAGTTATAGCAGCCAATTTTGGTTTATTTCTGACCTAGGGCGAAATTCTCCGTAATCGGCGCGATGTCCGCCGACCGGCGCCAAAAACAGCACAAATCAGTCCGGCATCGCGCCGCCCCAAAGGTGCAGAATCCTCCGCATCTTGAGTGGCCGAGCCCTAACCTTGAGGGGCTAGGCCCGCGCCGGACTGATTTCCGCCCTGCCAGCTGGTGGGAAAGGCCTTTGGTGCCCCGCCAGCTGGCGCGGAAATGACATTGCCGGGCGGCGCATGCGCGGGAGCATCAGCGGCCACTCACGGCATCCCCGCGCATGCGCAGTGAAGGGGGTCTCTTCCGCCTCCGCCATGGTGGAGACCACGGCGAAGGCGGAAGGAAAAGAGTGCCCCCACGGCACAGGCCCGCCCGCGAATCGGTGGGCCCCGATCACGGGCCCACCGGCGCCGCCTTGTCCCGCCGGTAAGAGAGGTGGTTTAATCCACGCCGGCTGGACAGGCATTCCAGCAGCGGAACTTCGGCCCATCCGGGCCGGAGAATCGCCGGGGGGGGGGGGGCGGCCAACCGGCATGGCGCGATTCCCGCCCCCGCCGAATCTCCGGTGCTGGAGAATTCGGCAACCGGCGGGGGCGGGATTCACGCCAGCCCCCGGTGATTCTCCGACCCGGCGGGGGGTCGGAGAATCTCGCCCCTAATGTCCAAACACATTTTCTGGAGGGCCCATAGGGGTAGGGAGCTATAGGGCTTTGCTGATTTTCCTATCCTTGCCAAGAAGCACTGATGCCAGGGGAGACAGTGGCGTAGTGGTATTGTTACTGGTCTAGTAATCCAGTGACCCAGGGTAATGCTCTGGGGACCTGGGTTTGAATCCCACCAGGGCATTTGGTAGAATATAAATTCAATAAAAATCTGGAATGAAAAGTCTGATGACGACCATGAAACCATTGTCGGTTGCCGTAAAAACCCTTCAGGTTCACTAATGTCCTTTCGGGAAGGAAATCTGTCATACTTATCTGGCCTGGCCTACATGTGACTCCAATGGTTGACTCTTAAATGCCCTCAGGGATGGACAATAAATGCTGGCCTAGCCAGAGACTCACACGTCCCATGAATGAATAAAGAAAACAAAATTGTAATGGCCCTAACTCTGCTCATATGGCACAGCACTGACAAGGGATTGAACATGGGGCTTAATTCTTTTTTTTAATTTAGAGTACCCAATTCATTTTTTCCAATTAAGGGGCAATTTAACATGGCCAATCCACCTACCCTACACACCTTTGGGTTGTGGGGGCAAAACCCACGCAAACACGGGGAGAATGTGCAAACTCCACATGGAGAGTGACCCAGAGCCGGAATCGAACCTGGGACCACGGCGCCGTGAGGCAGTAGGGCTAATCCACTGCGCCACCGTGCTGCCCCCTGGGGCTTAATTCTGATCTGCGTAACACCAAACGGTGCATTTAACAACTGAGTTATTGACAGTTGTACGTTCATTTCAAGATGGGAAAGGACTTGCTACATGAGGCATTCCTGTTGAATGTGCACTGCAGCCAGGCTTGTTCTTCCCCCAGAGTCAACTTACGAAAATGGATTTAAAAGTTGTTCCAATCCTTTGGAAAAATTAACGGATAAATATACAAGCCAGGCTATATTTCTGCGGGTTTGTTCATCAAGTAGAATGCCTGTTCTCTAAAACTGTGCTGAAACTGCAGGTAATCAAGAACAAAAGTATATCTCTTCGAGGCCATTTAAAAAAAATAAAACATCTTTAGAATGTCAGCACAAACCCATTATTATATATTGCATTATCTGTAGATATTTATAAATATAGGAACGAGTTAGCTAGAAACTTATGTGCTGTGTGTAAGTGTTCTAGAGGGCCACTTTTCAAGCCTGCCCTCAAGACTGAAATGATGTGTACGTCGGCAGTTCAATCCAGTTTCTCTTTTGATCCAAACAGCAGGGAAAAAGTAAACTATCTGCATGGTTCTCCATCCTGCTGCACCCATTTTCTGGTACGACGTACCCCTGCCAGCAGTGGGATCCTCCATCCCGACAGTCGGCCAATGGGGTTTCCCATTGTGGGCACCCCCGCTGTCGGGAAATCCACGGGTGTGGGTGCATTGCCGGCAAAGCGAAGGATCCCACTGATGGTGAATCCCGCCCAGGATGTTTCTGATCTTTACGAACTGAAAATGTGATTATTAAAAACATTTGGGAACCAAAAAACAACAAGAACCAACAGCATCCAGGTTAATGCTCAATGCTTCAATACTTACCATCCTCCTACAACTGGCACCTGAGATTGACCCTGCGGTGCTGTAGTTGTCAATCAAAGATATTCCAGTGGGATCAACAGTTCAGGCTGCTGGCAAGCTAACTACAGTCCTTACACTGACACGAAAGATCCACACATTTTTGGAGCCAATATTTCTGGAATTGTTATCGCCTATCCAGCTGCACAGTAAACTAGCCAGATGCTTGTTAAATATAGAGCTAGTTCCAAGAGATATGAAATACCATATTTGGACAGATAGCGACCAATGTGGAGAAATTTACTTCTCCTTGATTGAAATAATGGGTGACTAACTGTCATTTTGGGCAGGAAGATCAGTAAGAATCCTGCCGACTGTCCTGTCGCATTTCCTATCGCAATTCTCCCACACTTGGCGCTTGGGGAGATTCCCACCGAGAAAGAGATGTGCAGGACCAAAAGAGGCCAGCCAGGCCGGCCTCACTCGAAACTCCAGACAACCCAACAGCACTGCGCCTCCTCCCCCCCTTTTATTCACCACCAGAAACTCCATCGTAGCCACAGGCATCAGCCACCACTCACCCATCTTTGGTACCAGTGCTCCCCACAAGTGACTGACTCGCCACAATGGATATGCCGAAGGCCCTACCCTTTTAAGGCCCCCCATCTCTATTACCCACCTTCAGGCACCCCCCTCCCCTACATGCCCCCTTGCTCATGCCCCCTTCCTCATGCCATTTCCATCATGGCCACGCCTCCTCTCAGGCCCCGCCTATTGACACTGTCCCTCGGCACCCTGGCAATGCTAACCTGGCACCATGGCAGTGCCAACTTGACAGCACCATATTGGCACTGCCAATGTGCGTCCTGTGCCCAAACACCTGGGGGCTGCATTGGCCTCTGAGTACCCAACGTGGTCATCACATCTGGTCTCCATTGATGGAGCGCAGTAGTGATTCCCACTGGACTCACTCTGTGCTGGCAGGGGTCGGGGAAACCCGGGAACTGGGACAGTCGGGTTGAAACCCAGAATTGCATAATTAAATTCGTTCAGATGCTTATTTAAATATGCGAGGCTGATTCACACTCAGCGAGGGTGTGAACCAGACCGCATCTGGTGCTGTGGGCCTGGAGCATTGCGCTCCGTTTGCTGCCCAGCTTGCACCCCGATTAGGAGCTCTTCCCCTGTTCTCCAGGAATAACAGGAGGTGCGCCAGGTGCAAGGCGGGGGGAGAATCATCCCCACTATCTCTGGGAAGCTGGCCATGTCAGACCTAACCTGGAGTAGGGACTGGAAAATTATTGCCAATATTCAGAAGACCTGCCTGATATACCGTTATAAATTTCCAGTAGTTTGATCCTGTATCACCTTGTCCTCCTCTCACAGTTTAATTTAAAGTTGTGTTCCAGATTAAACATTTCCATATCTTCCATCTCACACTTTTAAATGGCTCCTGTCCAGGTTAAAAATGTCATCAATTGCTGACTGAAATAAATAGGTGGGATTTGCCACTGCCTAAACTTGTGGAACTCCCAAGTGGAAACTCAGTGCAAAAATAGAAGTTTAATCAAAGGTGTGTTTATGAGCTAGTTATAAGCATTGACAGCTAGAGGAAGGAGACAACATGAGGGATGCAACAGTTTTCACTGTGGTGAATGTGGAAGCTGCTAATGTGTGTAGCATGTTTTTGTGGGTTATAGATGCTGAGCAATAAATGTAGAAAGCACAAGAGAAGTTTGACCATTGTGACACGAAAGGAGTTCTTTTTTCAATTCAAGAAATGAACTGAATGAAAAATTAATTGTTCACCATGTTACTGTGCTGAGGAACCTTACAAATATTTGTGACTTTGTTGAGCTGAATGAGTCACTTTGATTTATGCTTCTACTTCATTTGGAGTCAGAGTGAAAAAGAAAGTGATAGAAGCAGGCATCAAACTTAAGATAGCTGTGAATACGGGAAGAGCAGCTGAACAACACGTCTCAGATGAAGCAGCCCAGCAATGGTCAAACAGACAGAAAGAGAAAACTAAAAAACAGCTATCTGACAAGAACCCCCCAAAACAGAAGCCCAACCTGTTTGGAAGTGATTTGATTTACCACCAGCATTCTGAAAAGAAACATCCACAGGATAAGAATCAGTGTCCATCAGTCAGTCAGACATGGAACAAGTGTGATTTAAATAATTATTTTACTTCCAATTGGAAGATTAAGAGACAGAAAAGAATACCTCACTGCACCAAAACAGGAAATGCTGGAAATACTCAGCAGGTCAGGCAGCATCTGTGGGTGGAGAGAGAAATAAAGTTAACATTTCAGTTCAATGACCTAATGTTCTGTTTTTAAATATCAGTTGCTGAAAATGACTTTAAAAACTAAAGAGAACTTTTTGCTAGCAACATCACTTCACAGTTGTCAGTTCCTTCAGTAAATTAAAAATAATTTTAAAAGAGTCTAAAACGTGCCAATTTGTGTTATTGCAGCTACTTTGAGAGCCTCCTCAAATGCTCCCAAAAATAGGCAGAATTAGTGGAAACTCACCATGATGATTATTTTGACTCAAGGGCATGGCCAGTTTAGTAAGCGCGGGCAGTTTCCAGCATGATCTGTTTAAACAAATGCATTCGATCCTAGAAATTTGATTTGTGCTTGATCTGTGCGAATTGTGCTGGGAAACAAAAAACAGTGCACGTGAGCAACAACTACTGTTCAGCATGGATTGTTTTTTTTATAAAAGAAGATATTTGCATCATGCACAAAATAGAAATTATTGTGGTCTAGATTAACGCATCAGTACCAACTGCTGAATTGAAGTGTTGCACTTCTGTTATTTTGCAAGAATTAATCAGAAGCAAAAATATACCGAACAAAAAACAGCCTATAGGAGCAGCAAAAACAACTTGTATTTACTGTGCAAAATGCTTCAAGGTACTGCATCGGAGCATTGGCAAATAAAACTCAAAATCAAGTTGTATGTGGAAGGCTTGAGGACATGTATTGAGTGTCTTGAAATGGATAGAAAACTGGTTGGTAGACAGGAAACAAGGAGTAAGAATAAATAGTCTTTTTTTTGAGTGGCAGATAGTGACTAGTGGTGTACTGCTAGGACCCCAGATATTCGCAACATATATTAATGATTTAGATGAGGGAACAAAATCAAATATCATGAACTTTGCAGGTGACACAAATCTGGGTGGGAGTGTGAGCTGTGAGGAGAATGCAGAGATGCTTCAGTATGATTTGGACAAGCTGACTTAGTGGGCAAATGCATGGCAGATGCAATAGAATGTGGATAAATTATCCAACATTGATCGCAAAAACAAGAAGGCAGATTTTTATCTGAATGGCTATAGATTGAGAGAGGGGAATGTGCAATGAGACCTAGGTGTCCTTAGACATCAGTCACTGAAAGTAAGCATGCAGACAGTAAAGAATGCAAATGGTATGTTGGCCTTCAAAGCGAGAGGATTCAAATACAGAAGCAGGGATGTCTTGCTGCAATTATATATGGCCTTGTTGAGACCACGGGCAAGATTCTCCGACCCCCCGCCAGGTCGGAGAATCGCCGGGGGCTGGCGTGAATCCCGCCTCCGCCGGTTGCCGAATTCTCCGGTACCGGATATTCGGCGGGGGCGGGAATCGCGCCGCGCCGCTTGGCGGCCCCCCCCCCTCGCGATTCGCCGGCCCGGATGGGCCGAAGTCCCGCCGCTAAAATGCCTGTCCCGCCGGCGTAGATTAAACCACCTACCTTACCGGCGGGACAAGACGGCGCGGGCGGGCTCCAGGGTCCTGGGGGGGGCGCGGGGCGATCTGGCCCCGGAGGGTGACCCACGGTGGCCTGGCCCGCGATCGGGGCCCACCAATCCGCGGGCGGGCCTGTGCCGTGGGGGCACTCTTTCCCTTCCGCCTTCGCCACGGTCTCCACCATGGTGGAGGCGGAAGAGACTCCCTCCACTGCGCATGCGCGGGAATGCCGCCAGCGGCCGCTGACGCTCCCGCGCATGCGCCGCCCAGAGATGTAATTTCCGCGCCAGCTGGCGGGACACCAAAGGCCTTTTCCGCCAGCTGGCGGGGCGGAAATTCGTCCGGCGCAGGCTTAGCCCCTTAAGGTTGGGGCTAAGCCCCTAAAGATGCGGAGCATTCCGCACCTTTGGGGCGGCGCAATGCCCGACTGATTTGCGCTGTTTTGGGCGCCAGTCGCCAGTCGGACATCGCGCCGTTTCCGGAGAATTTCGCCCCACACCTGGAATATTGTGTGCAGTTTTGGCCTCCTTATCAGAGGAAGGATACTCTTGCTATAGAGGGAGTGCACTGAAGGTTTACCAGACTGATTTCTAGGTTGGCGAGACTGACATATGAGGAGAGATTGATTTGATTAGGATTACATTCGCTATGGAGGGGGGATCTCATAGATACCTATTAATTTTTAACCGAGCTAAACAGGGTAGATGCTAAAGGTTATCCGTGACAGTGGGGGAGTCCAGAACCTGGTGTCACAGTCTGAGGATACAGGGTAGACCATTTATGACTGAGATGAGGAGAAATTTCTTCATCCAGAGAGTGGTAAGATTGTGGAATTCGCTGCCACAGAGAGTAGTTGAGGTCAAAACATTGTATGGTTTCAAGAAGGAGTTAGATATAATTTTTGGGGTGAAAGGGATCAAAAGATATGGAAGGGAAGGTGGGAACAGGGTATTGGGTTGGATGATCAGCCATGATCATATTGAATGGTGGAGCAGGCTCGAATGGCCTACTCCTGCACTTATTTTCTATGTTTCTATGTAAGCATAGATGACACAATGCTTGGCAAAAGAAGTAGCTTTGCGGAGCAGATTAAAAGAGAGGAGAGGTTTAGAGAGGGAGTATTAGAACACATGGCCTACAAAGCTGAAGGCACTGCAGACAATGTTGGAGTGATTGAAGGTGGGGATGCTTACGACGTCAGAATTAGGGGAGCACAGATATCTCGGAGGGCTGGAGAGCTGGAGGAGGTGACATTGATTGGTGAGGAGTTTGCCATGAATAGATTTGAAAATGAGGGTGAGATTTTTAACATAAAGTTGTTACATAACTGGGAACCAATGATGATCATCGATTAGAGGGATGACAGGCAAATAGACTTAGGACATGGGCAGCAGAGTTAGATGATCTCATGTACACAAGTATGGGGGTAGAATGTGAGAGACCAGCCAGGTGTGTGTTGGAATGGTACAGTGCAGAAGTAACAAAGACATGGATGAAGATTTCAGCAACCGATGAGCTGAAGATGGAAGGCAGTTTTAATGATGGCACAAATTCGTGATTGGAAAATCATCTCAGGATCAAGTACAATACAAGAGCAAACAACCAATGGGGAGGCAGTGGCATAGTGGTATTGTCACTGGACTCATAAACGAGTGACCAAGAGTAATGCTGTGGGGACCCAGGTTCAAATCCTCCCAGTACAGATGGTGAAATTTGAATCCAATAAAAATCTGGAATTATAAGTCTAATGATGAAACCATTATCAATTGCCATAAAAAAAACATCTGATTCACTGATACCCGTTAGCGAAGGAAATCTGCCATTCTTACCTGGTCTGGCATGTGACTCCCGATCCACAGCAATGTGATTGACTCTCAACTGCCCCCTCAAGGGCAAATAGGGATCCTAATTAGGGAATGCTGGCCTAGCCTGTGATTCACATGTCCATTGAATAAAAAAAAAACCTGTTTGGCCTCTAGCATTTGCCAGGGAGAAGGATGGTGTCATGGTTAGGGAGCTGTGTCTGAGAACATAACATAAGAACATAAGAACAAGGAGCAGGAGTAGGCCATCTGGCCCCTCGAGCCTGCACAACCATTCAATGAGATCATGGCTAATCTTTTGTGGACTCAGCTCCACTTTCCGGCCCAAACACCATAACCCTTAATCCCTTTATTCTTCAAAAAACGATCTGTCTTTATCTAAAAAACATTTAATGAAGGAGCCTCTACTGCTTCACTGGGCAAGGAATTCCATAGATTCACAACCCTTTGGGTGAAGAAGTTCCTCCTAAACTCAGTCCTAAATCTACTTCCCCTTATTTTGAGGCTATGCCCCCTCGTTCTGCTTTCACCCGCCAGTGGAAATAACCTGCCCGCATCTATCCTATCTATTCCCTTCATAACCTTATATGTTTCTATAAGATCCCCCCTCATCCTTCTAAATTCCAACGAGTACAGTCCCAGTCTACTCAACCTCTCCTCGTAATCCAACCCCTTCAGCTCTGGGATTAGCCTGGTGAATCTCCTCTACACACCCTCCAGTGCCAGCACTTCCTTTCTCAAGTAAGGAGACCAAAACTGAACACAATACTCCAGGTGTGGCCTCACTAACACCTTATACAATTTCAGCATAACCTCCCTAGTCTTAAACTCCATCCCTCTAGCAATGAAGGACAAAATTCCATTTGCCTTCTTAATCACCTGTTGCATCTGTAAACCAACTTTTTGCGACTCATGCACTAGCACACCCAGGTCTCTCTGCACAGCAGCATGTTTTAATATTTATCATTTAAATAGTAATCCCTTTTGCTGTTATTCCTACCAAAATGGTCTTTTGTAGGTCCAAGTTCATTGGAGGAAATTTCTGTCCCTCTGGTATTTGAAAGAAATCTGAGAATTTAGAGACAGTGGAGGTGTCAAGAGAGGTGGTGAAGACATAGAGTTTGGTGTTGCCTAGGTGCATGTGAAAGCTAATTACGTGTTTTCAGATGATGTTGCCAAGGGGCAGTATGTAGGTGAGAAATATGAGGGAGTTAAGGATATATCCTTGGAGAACAATAGGGTTAACAGTGAGGGAGTAGCAAGAGACGTCATTGCGGATGATTCTCTGGTCACGATAGCATTGATAAAATGGATCAGGTGAGTGCTCTTCCACTCAGCTGGGCAACAGTGGAAAGGTTTTGGAGGAGCATGGGGAGGATGGAGTAGTCAACTTTGTCAAATGCTCCAAACACATGGAGAAGAATGAAAAGGAAATGTTACCTTTATCGCAGTCACATAACTTCCAAAGTGTGACAATCTCCATCGGATTGCCACTCTCGGCAGACTTATCCTTCCTGGGGTTCCTAAGTTTCTATCTGCCCCAACCTTCCCTATTCAGTGAGACAGGAACAGCGAAATGGCAGAATTGTCATGGAGTAACTATGACACAGACAGTAAGTCACTCCCCACCTTTTACAGCGGTAACTACTGTAAAGGGGAGGGTTAAAGGGACGATTTACAGGGAGCAGGTAAGTTATAAAGTTTCGGGAAGGGTGGTGGTCAGGTGTGGGGGGGGGGGGGGTAGTCAGGTGTGGAGGAGGGCGGGACCCGGTGCTTGAGAGGGTGGAGTAGGACCAGATGGTCGTATCAGGTTCGGACCTGGTGTTTACGGAGGAAAGAGGTCAATCGGGCCCTGTAGTTGGGAGAGGGTGTCGGACCCGCTGGTTGGAGGGGAGGACGGTCAGTGGTGGGTCCGGGAGGAGGTTAGTCGGGAGAGAGGGATGGGGGTCACTCCAGGAGGTGGGGGTCAGGCCGGGAGGGAGGGGGAATGGTCCAGGAGGGAGGGTCAGTCCGGGGAGGGGCTAAGTCCAGGAGGGAGGCTCAGTACGTGAGGGAGGAGGCTTAGTCCTAGAGGGGACTAAGCCCAGGAGGCCGGGATCTGACTAACTCCAGGAGGGAAGGACTGAGGGGGGGTCAATCCGGGAAGGGGCCTGACTGGGTCACACCGGGAGGAGTCAGGGGTCGGGTTGGCCCAGGGGTCCAGGTCAGGTTGTGAGAGAGGGGGATATGGACGGTGCTGGTTCAGGTGTGGGGGTGGTGTGGTGGGTCTCTTGGGGGTGGTGTGTCTGTGGTGGGGGGTGTCCCACGCAGGGCTGGGTCTGGGTGTATAAATAGGCACTCCGGAATTAGAAGATTTTTTTTCCTTCTAACTCTTTCAGAGTAACTGTCAGGGTAAAACTGGCAGAACCATCCGAAGTTAGCAATTTAAATCTCTTCTGTTGCATGGTTCCTCGCACAATGTAATTGTCCAGAGGATGTTAGCTCTTCAGGGCATTTGCCGGGTAAACCCTTACATGGGAATGTCATAGAGGGATTCCCAGCACATCATAGGGGTACCCCATAAATGCAACGCTGCCGAACCCAGAGGGTGGGAACCTGATTGAAAGGATTCAAACACGGAGTTGCAGATGGGTCAAAGATTGTTTTTTCAAGGATCGGGTGATGAAGGCACAGCAGAGGGGGAGCAGCTCAGCACCTAAGGAGAGAGAAACATTGCAAGCTAGCAGGCAAGTCTGGAAGGAAAGTTGAGTGGTCTGCAGGTTAGTGGGAATTGGGTCAAGAGAGCAGGAGGTGGGTTTCATGGGCAAGATGCTCTCACGGCTAGCAAGGCTCTGCAGAGAACACATGTCCTTGCTGCATATTGTCATAAATTCAAGCTCCCTCTACTTTGGCACCACAAATGGACTTCAACTCCAGTTTTACAGAAGAACTCCCACTGCACCAGTGTGACATTTTCATTAATCACAGAAATGATAACTGAGACTGTTTGAGTGAAATTGCCGATTTCATGCAGATTAATGTACATTTTGTTTTGCCATAGTCATTGGGAACTGTGGGAACAGTATAAGAATTGCTAAGTTTAACATAGACATAGAACATACAGTGCAGAAGGAGGCCATTCAGCCCATCAAGTCTGCACCGACCCACTTAAATCCTCACTTCCATTCTATCCCCATAACCCAATAACATCTCCTAAACGTTTTGGATACTAAGGGCAATTTAGCATGGCCAAACCACCTAACCTGCACGTCTTTGGACTGTGGGAGGAAACCGGAGTACCCGGAGGAAACCCACGCAGACACGGGGAGAACGTGCAGACCCCAAACAGACAGTGACCCAGCAGGGAATTGAACCTGGAACCCTGGTGCTGTGAAGCCACAATGCTATCCACTGGGCTACCGTGCTGCCCTTGAAACAGAGTGGGCACTTTAATTTGATTAGTTGGGCAGGAGTTTAAAATATATACAGCAACAAAATTGTGGCCAAGTATGAACTGAGGTAAACCTCAAGTCCAAAACCAGGAGGTTCATATAAAAAGCAATGGTGGGGGCTTATGGGGCCTGCAAGAGCAGGAACATGCTGGGTGGGGTAATCTCATTCAGTAGAAATTGAGTTTTGCTTTTCTGAGATTAACTCAGTAGCATGTTAGTGGTGGGTTGGATCTCACGCTGTCCCAAGATGGGTTCCTACATGTAATATATTTGTGTGCCATGAATACTCATTATCATAAAGGCAGGATGCAATTACAAAATGTTTTATTATAAACTCGGTAGCGAATGAGGATCTCATGCGCCTGGTTCAGATTTGATTAAAGATGGCGTGAAACATTCGGCTTTTTGTAGTTGTGTTTGAGCTCAGTGGATATACTTGTTGAAATCTTCAGCACAAGGGAAGGGAGAAAGAGAATGGCAGTTTGCATGGGGCTTGGGATCATCAAGGAGAGTCACAGGAAGTGTGGAGAGTGGCGCTTTGGACATGGAGAAATGGAAGACAGGTCCAAGGGCGGACAGAGGGTGATGTCAGAGGCACAGCGGAGTGAAGTGGAGAGGGCCTGGCATCCCGGTGGTATTGGAAACAGTCAGTCAACGTAAGGAATGATTGACATCAATGGTGATGTGAGTCATGTCGACGTATGGGTTCTTCTAAGGGTGTTGGTTGGCAGAGTCGTTCCTGGGCTTTGAGTTTACCTACAACATTTCAATTATCTCCACTGAGCGAGATCGTGATGTCCTTTCCGATGCATAGAAGGGACGGCCAGTTTAGCCTGCAAGTTCAGTCATGTCCCACAGAGTGGACAGTACAACAGTGGACACTAACATAAACATTCAATAAAGAGTGAATGCAAAAGCGTATTATTTTTTCTGCCACAAAAAGTAAATGCCCCTTGCTTCCCTGTAACCATCAATGTGTGCCAACCTGCACGCCAGTACATTCAGCTCGCTGACTAAGCTAGTCTCAAACAAAACATGATGATGCACACATGAATAAAGTGAACCTGATGTAATGTGAAATATTTGCAAGTGAAATTTAAAGTTGAAAAACACTCATGCCACCTTTGTGCTCCGAATATGTCTTGTGTTAATGGCAATGGAGTTGGAAAGGAAAGTTGTGGTCATGGAAAAGAGCCTCCCTGTTTGTCCAGGAGCCTCTTTTACAGCCCGCCCATGTTGTGATTTATAATGATATAAAGACACCAGTCACTCATAAGGGATTGTGTAAACATTTTGTCGGTTCATTTATTTTGACTGGGCCCATAAGAACATATATACATGGATAGAAAGCTTGAAGCCATCAGCAGAGCTGTGAGGGCTGTGTTTTGCTCACAGGCCAAAATGAAAATGTGGCTGGATCAGCTGACACTTCCTTTCTAGTGATGGCATGCTGTGTCCCAAAAAGGCGTATTACAACATCCCAACCTTTTTTGAAAGATGCCTTCCCCCTTCCAAAGAAGTAGAACTATTTACAATACATGTTCATGTTTAGTTACCATTACTTAACTGTATAGAACTGATAAATCTATGAGTCTCTTACAGAAGTAATCTGCTGGTACGCCCAGCTCTTGTCATAAATATCATAGAAATTACATTGCAGGAGGAGGCCATTCGGCCCATCGAGTCTGCACCGGCTCTTGGAAAGAGCACCCTACTTAAGCCCACACCTCCACCCTATCCCCGTAACCCAGTAACTCCAGCTAAGCTTTTTTGGACACTAAGGGCAATTTATCATGGCCAATCCACCTAACCTGCATATCTTTGGACTGTGGGAGGAAACCAGAGCACACAGAGTAAACCCATGCTGACACAGGGAGAACGTGCAGACTCCACACAGACAGTGACCCAAGCCGGGAATCGAACCTGGGACCCTGGAGCTGTGAAGCAACTGTGCTAACCACTGTGCTACCATGCTGCCCTCTTGTAATGGTAACCTTGGTTGGAGGTTTCTTTAATTGCTTACAGTGATCTGTGGGATTGTCATTCTTGGATGTTGTTTTTTGATGCATTTCTGATCTTGGGCGGGATTCTCCGACCCCCCGCTGGGTCGGAGAATCGCCGGGGGCTGGCGTGAATCCCGCCCCGGCCGGTTGCCGAATTCCCTGGCACCGGATATTCGGCGGGGGAGGGAATCGTGCCGCGCCGGTCGGCGGGCCTCCCCCGACGATTCTCCGGCCTGCGATGGGCCGAAGTCCCGCTGCTGGAATGCCTGTCCCGCCGGCGAGAATCAAACCACCTGTCTTACCAGCAGGACTAGGTGGCGCGGGCGGGTTCCGAGCTCCTTCGGGGGGCGCGGGGCGATCTGGCCCCGGGGGTTGCCCCCACGGTGGCCTGGCCCGCGATCGGAGCCCACCGATCCACGGGCGGGCCTGTGCCGTGGGGGCACTCTTTTCCCTCTACCTCAGGCACAGCTTTCACCATGGCTGACCCGTAAGAGACAGCACCCCCCCCGTGCATGCGCGGGGATGACGTCAGCAGCCGCTGACACTCCCGCGCATGCACGACTTCCGCCGGCCGGCGAAGTCCTTTCGGCCCTGGCTGGCGTGGCGCGAAAGGCCTTTCCCGCTGGCCGGCGGTGCGCCAACCACTCCGGCGCGGGCCTAGCCCCTCAAGGTGAACCTCCCCTGAACCACCTCCAATATTTTTAAATAAGGAGATTAAAATTGTACACATAGGGCGGATGTTTCCACTTTTTGCTCAGTGTTCCGGCTGAGGCAAGGAAAGCAGTTTGCAGTTTGCCGGCTGCACAGCCTCATCACATTGTGCGGCACTCCGTGCAGAGATAATCTGTAGGCATGGCCCATGCCATCACACTGGCAGAGTGGGGCTGGAAAATGGCAGCAATAATGGGAATTCCGAGGTCAAGTCGCCCTTCTTAAAGAAGAAACAAAGAACACCCTGCCTTTCCTCGCCTCGCGCTCAATGAACAGGGTGAACCTCCCCCACACGCATTGGTGGCAGTGCCACGGTGCCAGGGGCAGCCTCAGAGCATGCCAGCATCCTACCTGGGCATGTCCCCCCTGAACTCCCTCCGCCCCCCCACTCCCCCCCCCTCCCCTTCCCCCCACACACACACATACCCAGTGGCAATACTTACAAGTGTGTCCCCGGCAGTCCCCTTCGCCTGGTTCCTATTTTTTAAAAACAGTCACCAATGTGACGTTATGCTGGTGAGGGGAGAATTCCTAATATGGGAGGAAGCAAATGCGGGAAAATCCTTTAATGAGATGATAATTTATTGAAATGAGGGGCGTCATTCTCCGCCGGCGTGAGTCTCCATTTTGCCGGCGCCCGGGGGTTTCCCGACGGCGTGGGGCTGCCCCACAATGGGAAACCCCATTGACCGGCTGGTGTTACGGAGACTCCCGCCGGCCGGTCGGGGCAGAAATGTGGCGGGGCGGGTAGGAGAGTTCCCAACCTTACTGGGCCGATTCTGCAAACTGCACTGGTCGCATTATCCCAAGGCTCTCCAGCCACTTGAGTCCGGTTTCTGCTTTGGTAAGTAAAGCGTCTGGGATTGGCCGTGCCCTGAAATATTTGGGAAGGGAATCAAGTTCCACATAAATCTTTGCCCTTGCTCCCTTTATTCTACAAAGGCCTTCTTGGAATACCTCGGGTATTTGACAATGATCTCGTCCAGTCCACTGGTTCCTGGTTTAAATTTTTTTCGCCAGTTCAGACAGGTTCTCTGGAGTCAGGCTCTGCTCAAGAGATTGGGTACAGGCCCTCATTTCGGAAAGGCTGCTTAGAATCCTGTGCTTAATCCTCGTCACCAATGTAATAATTCCAGGAGGCGCAGAGTGAAAGGCCACAATGGTTTTTATAAACTGAAAATAAAGCCACTACCACAGCACACAAAACAAACTTCCCGGCCCAGGATTTTCAGGAACTACCGTTCCGGGTCAGGGAGCTACATTTCAAGATCCCGCGACGAGCCCAAGCTGGGTAGCCCTCTTCCTGCTAACCACGGGAACTGTATTCTACAAAATCCATAGGGAGATCAGTCAGCGATCCCCATGGTCCTTGTGAGGGTTATCACTGTTGGAATATATTCATTCTGTTATTCTTAAATGTCTGTCATTGATTTGCCATTGGTCTATCCTCTCGCCTGGTATCCCAGTTCATTTCAGCTAGGTCAGCTTTCAAGTTTAAAATACTAGTCTTAGACCTTTAAAACTGGATGTAAAATCTGACCAAAATGTGGTTGCTCTGACCGAGGAGTGTCTTTACTTTAAGGTCATTAATTAATCCTGTCACATTATACAATACCATGTCTTAATATAACCTGCTCTCTGGTTGGTTCTGGAGCAAGATGATCCAACAAACTAATATACCATGCTCTCAGATTGGTTCCAGAACGCGATGATCTAAGGAACGCAATGATCGAAGAAACTATCTCAGAAACATCCAATGAATTCCTCATCTAGGCCACTGCTGCCAATCTGATTTTTCCAGTTTATATGTAGATTAAAAGCCCCCATGATGATTGCTGACTCTTTATCAACAGCACCCAATATTTCTTCTTGTTCAATTTGTCCTACATTGTCATTATTAGGAGCATATAGATCACTCCCATGAATGTCTTCTTTATTTTTCATCTTCACCCAAACTGATTCTACATTCTGATCTCCTAAACTGAAGTGATCTCTAACTATTTCACCAATGCCAACCTTGATTAACAATACGTACCCTCCACCTTTACCCAGCTTTATATCTTTCTTGAATGCTATATACCTCTCATTATACAGCGCTCAATCCTTGTTACCCTGCAACGACATCTCATAATGGCTCTGAGATCATCAGCGGAATTGTCCATCGGCGGGATCCTCTGATCCGCCAGCAGTGTACCCATGCCCACGGTTTTCCCAACAGCGTGGGCTGGCCATAATGGGAAACCCCATTGGTCGGTTCCGGGAACAGAGGATCCCGCTGGCTGTGGGGGGCATGCGCGCCAAAAAACACCGTTGGCACACTGGAGAATCTTGCCCGTATCTTTTACTTAACTGTGCACTATCAATTTATTTACTTTGTTCTGAATGCTGTGCAGATTCTGATATAAAGGTTTTAGTTTTGTCCTTTTTGTTATCTTTGTAACATCCATTCTTGGCTGTTGGTATATTCTTCGGGGTTTTTTTCCTGTTGCTTTCTTCCTACCATTCATAGAATCCCTACAGTGCCGAAGGAGGCCATTCAGCCATTGGCTCTGCAACAAATCTCTGAAAAAGCACCCTACCCAGGCCCAATCTTCGGCCCTATCCCTGTAACACTACGTGACCTTTGGCCACTAATGGGCAATTTCGCATGGCCATCCAACTAGCCTGCACATCTTTGAACTGTGGGAGGAAACCAGAGCACTCAGATAAAACTGATGCAGACAGGGGGAGAATGTGCAAACTCCACCCAGACAGTTACCGGAGGTCAGAATTGAACCGGGGTCCCTGTTGCCATGAAGCAGCAGTGCTAACCACTGTGCCACCATGCTGACATTCTCTGACCCACATTTCTCAGATTACTATTTTGCTCTCCTGCGTTGGCTCTACCGCTTGATTTGCTACATCTCCCTAAGCTTGATCCCTCACCCCCTTGTTTAATTTAAAGTCCTCTTTACTTCCCTAGTTATGTAGCTCGCTGGAACACTCGTGTCAATAATTTTCAGCTGTAGACCATCCCAATGGTACAACCCCTACTTTCCCCAGTTCTGAAGCCAGTGCCCACGAATTGGAACCCACTTCTCCCACACCACTCTTTGAGCTACGCATTAATTTCTCGAATCTTATTCAACCTGTGCCAATTTGCGAGTAGCTCGGTTAATAACTTAGAGATTATTTTGCTGGTTTTCCACAGTTTCGACAATGTGGAGTTTTTCACTATTCTTTTTTTTGTCAGTATTAAGTCATAAACTGAAACAATAGGAGTTGTTTCTGAGCTTGACTTGCTGTATGAGGTCTGACTGATTCCACAGATTGTCACTGGTGTGAGGCCATACCGTGTTGGTAGATCTCCAATCACTGGGCCTTTAATCTTCACAAAGTAGAACATCTGTGACACCCAGGAGGATTGATTGTACTTGTGCTCCAGGACTATGAATCCTGTGCATTGAGTTGGTGAACCATTGTACGCTGAACGAACAAATCACAACAGTAGAAGATTTCTCCATGGCCTGACACATATGTGGATACATGCCTTTTAGGCTCAGTGAACGGATAGTGGATCACATGACATCCTTCCCTTTAAGAGATGTTCTCCCTTGAAGGCATAGTCCAACAACCCATACCTGTTGCATTGCCAGTTGACGTCAGGTTTCACACTGGAAAGCTTCCTTTTCTGTGTGATTGCATGTGTCCCGTGCATGCCACTGGCACTTAAAAATGTAATTGTAATCATATGGGAACCAGAAAATATTTCACCAATGCCAACCTTGATTAACAATACGTACTCTCCACCTTTACCCAGCTTTATATCTTTCTTGAATGCTATATACCTCTCATTATACAGCGCTCAATCCTTGTTACCCTGCAACGACATCTCATAATGGCTCTGAGATCATCAGCGGAATTGTCCATCGGCGGGATCCTCTGATCCGCCAGCAGTGTACCCATGCCCACGGTTTTCCCAACAGCGTGGGCTGGCCATAATGGGAAACCCCATTGGCCGGTTCCGGGAACAGAGGATCCCGCTGGCTGTGGGGGGCATGCGCGCCAAAAAACACCGTTGGCACACTGGAGAATCTTGCCCGTATCTTTTACTTAACTGTGCACTATCAATTTATTTACTTTGTTCTGAATGCTGTGCAGATTCTGATATAAAGGTTTTAGTTTTGTCCTTTTTGTTATCTTTGTAACATCCATTCTTGGCTGTTGGTATATTCTTCGGGGTTTTTTTCCTGTTGCTTTCTTCCTACCATTCATAGAATCCCTACAGTGCCGAAGGAGGCCATTCAGCCATTGGCTCTGCAACAAATCTCTGAAAAAGCACCCTACCCAGGCCCAATCTTCGGCCCTATCCCTGTAACACTACGTGACCTTTGGCCACTAATGGGCAATTTCGCATGGCCATCCAACTAGCCTGCACATCTTTGAACTGTGGGAGGAAACCAGAGCACTCAGATAAAACTGATGCAGACAGGGGGAGAATGTGCAAACTCCACCCAGACAGTTACCGGAGGTCAGAATTGAACCGGGGTCCCTGTTGCCATGAAGCAGCAGTGCTAACCACTGTGCCACCATGCTGACATTCTCTGACCCACATTTCTCAGATTACTATTTTGCTCTCCTGCGTTGGCTCTACCGCTTGATTTGCTACATCTCCCTAAGCTTGATCCCTCACCCCCTTGTTTAATTTAAAGTCCTCTTTACTTCCCTAGTTATGTAGCTCGCTGGAACACTCGTGTCAATAATTTTCAGCTGTAGACCATCCCAATGGTACAACCCCTACTTTCCCCAGTTCTGAAGCCAGTGCCCACGAATTGGAACCCACTTCTCCCACACCACTCTTTGAGCTACGCATTAATTTCTCGAATCTTATTCAACCTGTGCCAATTTGCGAGTAGCTCGGTTAATAACTTAGAGATTATTTTGCTGGTTTTCCACAGTTTCGACAATGTGGAGTTTTTCACTATTCTTTTTTTTGTCAGTATTAAGTCATAAACTGAAACAATAGGAGTTGTTTCTGAGCTTGACTTGCTGTATGAGGTCTGACTGATTCCACAGATTGTCACTGGTGTGAGGCCATACCGTGTTGGTAGATCTCCAATCACTGGGCCTTTAATCTTCACAAAGTAGAACATCTGTGACACCCAGGAGGATTGATTGTACTTGTGCTCCAGGACTATGAATCCTGTGCATTGAGTTGGTGAACCATTGTACGCTGAACGAACAAATCACAACAGTAGAAGATTTCTCCATGGCCTGACACATATGTGGATACATGCCTTTTAGGCTCAGTGAACGGATAGTGGATCACATGACATCCTTCCCTTTAAGAGATGTTCTCCCTTGAAGGCATAGTCCAACAACCCATACCTGTTGCATTGCCAGTTGACGTCAGGTTTCACACTGGAAAGCTTCCTTTTCTGTGTGATTGCATGTGTCCCGTGCATGCCACTGGCACTTAAAAATGTAATTGTAATCATATGGGAACCAGAAAATATTTCACCAATGCCAACCTTGATTAACAATACGTACTCTCCACCTTTACCCAGCTTTATATCTTTCTTGAATGCTATATACCTCTCATTATACAGCGCTCAATCCTTGTTACCCTGCAACGACATCTCATAATGGCTCTGAGATCATCAGCGGAATTGTCCATCGGCGGGATCCTCTGATCCGCCAGCAGTGTACCCATGCCCACGGTTTTCCCAACAGCGTGGGCTGGCCATAATGGGAAACCCCATTGGCCGGTTCCGGGAACAGAGGATCCCGCTGGCTGTGGGGGGCATGCGCGCCAAAAAACACCGTTGGCACACTGGAGAATCTTGCCCGTATCTTTTACTTAACTGTGCACTATCAATTTATTTACTTTGTTCTGAATGCTGTGCAGATTCTGATATAAAGGTTTTAGTTTTGTCCTTTTTGTTATCTTTGTAACATCCATTCTTGGCTGTTGGTATATTCTTCGGGGTTTTTTTCCTGTTGCTTTCTTCCTACCATTCATAGAATCCCTACAGTGCCGAAGGAGGCCATTCAGCCATTGGCTCTGCAACAAATCTCTGAAAAAGCACCCTACCCAGGCCCAATCTTCGGCCCTATCCCTGTAACACTACGTGACCTTTGGCCACTAATGGGCAATTTCGCATGGCCATCCAACTAGCCTGCACATCTTTGAACTGTGGGAGGAAACCAGAGCACTCAGATAAAACTGATGCAGACAGGGGGAGAATGTGCAAACTCCACCCAGACAGTTACCGGAGGTCAGAATTGAACCGGGGTCCCTGTTGCCATGAAGCAGCAGTGCTAACCACTGTGCCACCATGCTGACATTCTCTGACCCACATTTCTCAGATTACTATTTTGCTCTCCTGCGTTGGCTCTACCGCTTGATTTGCTACATCTCCCTAAGCTTGATCCCTCACCCCCTTGTTTAATTTAAAGTCCTCTTTACTTCCCTAGTTATGTAGCTCGCTGGAACACTCGTGTCAATAATTTTCAGCTGTAGACCATCCCAATGGTACAACCCCTACTTTCCCCAGTTCTGAAGCCAGTGCCCACGAATTGGAACCCACTTCTCCCACACCACTCTTTGAGCTACGCATTAATTTCTCGAATCTTATTCAACCTGTGCCAATTTGCGAGTAGCTCGGTTAATAACTTAGAGATTATTTTGCTGGTTTTCCACAGTTTCGACAATGTGGAGTTTTTCACTATTCTTTTTTTTGTCAGTATTAAGTCATAAACTGAAACAATAGGAGTTGTTTCTGAGCTTGACTTGCTGTATGAGGTCTGACTGATTCCACAGATTGTCACTGGTGTGAGGCCATACCGTGTTGGTAGATCTCCAATCACTGGGCCTTTAATCTTCACAAAGTAGAACATCTGTGACACCCAGGAGGATTGATTGTACTTGTGCTCCAGGACTATGAATCCTGTGCATTGAGTTGGTGAACCATTGTACGCTGAACGAACAAATCACAACAGTAGAAGATTTCTCCATGGCCTGACACATATGTGGATACATGCCTTTTAGGCTCAGTGAACGGATAGTGGATCACATGACATCCTTCCCTTTAAGAGATGTTCTCCCTTGAAGGCATAGTCCAACAACCCATACCTGTTGCATTGCCAGTTGACGTCAGGTTTCACACTGGAAAGCTTCCTTTTCTGTGTGATTGCATGTGTCCCGTGCATGCCACTGGCACTTAAAAATGTAATTGTAATCATATGGGAACCAGAAAATAGTGTGTGGAAGTGACGCTGGCTTATTGTTGCATTGTCAGGACAGTGCGCCACGGTTCAATTTGCGTCCTCCATCTCAGAGTCAATTCAGGTCTGTTCAATGTATCCTTAAAGTTACAGAAATGATCCAGAAGATGCCCTTATAATTTATAATATTATTTTTATTTTTGGCTGTGCATTTCAAGATTTTTCTGGATGTGTAATCTATGTATCTTACAATTAATCGCTAAACAAACTATTTACAGTTCAATGTATCTTTACTTTTGATCATTGTTTGCAAGTGAAAACTTAAAATTATGGAATTTACTCACTTAGCAAGGCATTTTTAATTAAAATTAATGTTTTTTAGAAGAAATTTAAAAGAAATTATGATGCTATATTTCCTGAACTTTTCTATTCAAATTACTTTGTACCAAAAGTGGAATGGAAACAGTTACTTTTATTGCTCCTTCCATGGGATATGAGTATTGCTGGCAAAGACAGGGGGCGGGATTCTCCCATTCAGCGGCAGAGTGTCCACGCCGTCGGAAACTCCGTCGCATTTCACGATGGCGTGAACAGGCTGCTGGGAGTACCGATTCTGGTTCATGCCGCTCCAGCCTCCCATCCCGGCACGAAATGAAAAGGAAAATGAAAATCGCTTATTGTCACAAGTAGGCTTCAAATGAAGTTACTGTGAAAAGCCCCTAGTCGCCACATTCCGGCGCCTGCTCGGTGAGGCTGGTACGGGAACTGTGCGCCATGGAATCCGCGCATGCGCAGTGGCGCCGGCGCCAACCTGCGCATGCACGGTGGCATCCCTCAAAGTACCGGCCCCGATGCAACATGGCGCGGGAGTTATGGGGCCGGCGCAGAAGAAAATAGGCCCGGGGAGTGAGAGGCCGGCCCGTCGATCGGTGGGATCCGATCGCGGGCCAGGCCCCATCGAAGGCCCCCCCCCAGGGTTGGAGCCCGCCTCTCCGCCTCCCCTCCCTTCCACCCACAGTCTGCCCCCCGACCCTGCAGGCAGAGTTCCCGCCGGCTGCGACCAGGTGTGGTCGGCGCTGGCGGGACTCTGCCTTTTTATAACGGCTGCCCGGCCCATTCGGGCTGGAGAATCGCCGGCCGCGTCCAGCGGCCCACGACCGGCGCCGCGCCAAACGCGCCGGCGCTGATGGCGCCGATTCGTGTGCCGGGACCGGGGCAGCGTGGCCCAGTTGCGGGGATTCTCCGGCCCAGCCCCGGGCTGGGAGAATCCCGCCCAGGATTTGTTGCCTTCACTGATTGTCGTTGAAGAGGTGATTTTTCAACCAACGCAATCTATGAGGCACAGAACACCCACACTGCTGTTCGGAAGAGAGTTCCAGGTTTTTGTGCCAGTGACAGTGAAGGAATGTTGAAAGTCAGCATATTGTGTGGCTTTGACGAACTTGCAGGTGACAGTATTCCCATCCAACTGTTACCCTTGTCCTTCTACGGGTTAGAGTTTGTGGGCATGGAAGGAAACATCGAAGGAGGCTGCCAAGTTGCTGCAATGCATCTCACTGATGGTACACACAGCCACCACTGAGTACCAGTGGTGGAGGAAGTGAAAGTTAAAGATAGTGGGTGAGTGTCGATCAATCAGGATGCTTTGTCCTGGATAGTATCAAGCTTCTTGATTGTTGTTTAAATTGTACTCACTTGGTGGAGAGGATTCCACCACGCTGTTGACTTGAGCCATGTAGATGGTGGACAGGTTTTTGGGAATCTGAAGGTTTGTTACTCACAGCAGAATTTCATAGATAAATTTCATAGAATTTACAGTGCAGAAGGAGGCCATTCGGCCCATCGAGTCTGCACCGGCTCTTGGAAAGAGCACCCGACCCAAACCTACACCTCCACCTCCACCCTATCTCCATAACCCAGTAACCCCACCTAACACTAAGGGCAATTTTGGACACTAAGGGAAATTTAGCATGGCCAATCCACCTAACCTGCACATCTTTGTTTGTGGGAAAAAATGGAGCACCCGGAGGAAACCCACACACGGCGGGAGAACATGCAGACTCCACACAGACAGTGACCCAGCGGGAAATCGAACCTGGGACCCTGCCACTGTGAAGCCACAGTGCTAGCCACTGTGCCACCGTGCTGCCCTTAAATTGCTTTCTTAAGCTCCACCCTGTATTTTCTGTACTCCACTAATTCCGAGTCTCTGCCCTGCTGTTGAAGCTACAGAATTTATGTGGCTGGTTCAGTTCAGTTTCTGGTCAGTGGTTATCCCACAGACAGTGTTTTTCAAACTTTTTTGCCCGGGACCCGTTTTTACCAATCGGCCAGCAGGACCCACGCCAGCTGATCTTCACGACCCATGCAGGCCAACCTTCACGACCCAACATTTTCACTTACTGTGACTGGTGAGCCAGCTTGGTCCTCACGATCTCACTTGCTTTGTTATTCAATGTTACATTTCTGATAATGGCTTCAGCTGATGATTTCAGATGTCACACCATCCGTTGAAAAAAATCAAGAATTTGCCATGTCTTTGAAGTTTTGAAGGTTTTAAACTTTCATTTGCCAGTGCTTCCCTCCATATAACACACGTGAACTTTGACTCCTGATTTGCAGTGGCACAATTAATAAACCCACACCTCAAGGAATCATCTTTATGCTGCTTTGTTGCTGTTTTCAGCTTCTCCTTCATGGGTTGTTCACCAGAGGTCTTGGAGGTCACACCAGCACTGATGGAAGCTGCAAAATGGAGGAATCTCTCTCGTGCCCATAACATGTGATGTCAGTGTACAAGGTGCGTGACCTGCTCTCTGCTGCCCCTCCAGTCAGGAAGACTCCAGTGATTGAAAAAAAAAATCTGCTCCTCAGTCTGCATGCTGACGTTAGAAGGAGGTGTTCCGCCTCGCTGGGCTCCATGCTGAAAGGCAACCAACTTCTGATCCCTACTTTTGCATGAGTTCTGCCAAGGTCAACTCAATAGTGTACACCACCACAGATGAACATAAGGCTAAACCCAACATTGTAGCTCAGCCCTGGTCCCCTTCCCTGTCTCTGGTGACCAGGACTTGGGGCCTAGTCTGTTTCCTGTACTTTGCTTCCTAAGTGAAAAGAAAAAATGGTTTCATTTGTTAGCTTTGCTGCTTGGAACTTTGTTATGATCATTTTTATTCATGACTCATTCTCTTAAATTATCCATTTACTGGTTGGACATTGATTGTTTTGCTCAGCAAACTGTTTATGTTTTCTTCATCCCGTAACCTTGGGCTGGATTCTCCGTCGGTGGGATCCTTTGTTCCACCAGCAGAGCACTCACGCCCGTGGATTTCAAAACGGTGTAGGGGTGCCCACAATGGGGAACCCCATTGGCCGCGTGCCGGGACAGAGAATCCTGTTGCCGGCGGGGGAATGTCGCACCAGAAAACGGGTGCAGCGGGACGGAGAATCCCACCCTTTTTTGTAATTCTACATTTAATGTTGCACCAAACCAGAAATCAGGCAGCTGTTTCTCAGTTTCTTGCTGAAGGAGAAGGGAAATTTTAGGTTCAAAAGGAGTCTGATTGCTTTTTTGGAGGGTTGGCAAATGGGATTATTATTGCTCCAATAGCAAGGGAAGTGTTGGAAATGCTCAGCGTGTCTGCTGGCCCCTCTGCAATGAGAAACAAGAGGTCAGTGACCCTTTGTCAGAACTAGGACAGGTCATGGGTCTGAAATCCATAGATACTGCTTGGCCTGCTGATTTATTTCCAGCATTTTATGTTTGTTTTTACCGCTTTCCAACATCAAAAATGCTTTACTCTCCTATTATATGCTCCATGCTGGGAATTTGTAAGCATGGTTCGTTTCAATTTCAAATGAGGAAATGTGGGTACAAGGGATCCAGAAACAGGAGTTAATTATTTCTCTCCCTGGGCCTGAGAGGACTCATAACATTCTATTGTTGTTCAAAAAGGAATTGAGGGATGGCTTGAGTAATTACAAGCCCGTCAGCCTGACTCAGTGGCAGACAAATTATTGAAAATGATTCTGAGAGACAGTGTAACTTATCATTTGGAAAGGCATGGATTACTCAAGGGCAAGTCAGCGTGAATTAGTTTTGGGAAAGTCATGTCTGACTAATTGAATATTTTGAGGAGATAACCAGGAAGGTTGATGAGAGCAATGTGTTTGATGTAGTTTACATGGATTTTAGCAAGACTTTTGACAAGGTCCCACATGGCAGACTGGGCAGAAATTGTAAAGCTCACATATGATCCAAGGGGAAGTGGCAAGTTGGGTCTGAAATTGGCTGTGTTGCAGGACGCAACTGGAAAGCAGTTACCAGTGGGGTTCTGCAGTATTGAATCACTTGTTGTTTGCAATATATATCAATAACTTAGACTTCAATATACTTAAGGAGTTGGCAGAAAATAGAAAGGTTTGCCAAATGGTTGATCATGTATAAGAAAGCAGTAAGACTGCAGGAATATATCAGTGGAGTATCGAGATTCGCAGAAAAGTGACAAACGGAATTCAATCTGGAGAAATGTGAGGCACTGCATTTAAGGGGGACATGCAAGGTGAGGGAATATAAAATAAGTGACAGGGGAAATAAGTGAGAAGGGGGAAAAGGACCCGAGATGGTATTCTCACAGATCCGTGAAGGTCACAGGAAAAGTAGATACGGTGGTCCAGAAGGCATGCTAGATATTTTACTGACTAAGGACTAGAGTGTAAGAACAGGAAGGTTATGCTAAAGCTGTATGAAAGTGAGGTGGTGGTATAGTGGTAATGTCACTGAACTAGTAATCCAGAGGCCCGAGCTACTGCTCTTGGGGACATGCGTTCAAATCCTATCATGGTAGCTGATGGAATTTAAATTCAATTAATAAAACCTGGAATTGAAAAATTGTCTCATTCAGAATGACAATGAAACTATCATCAATTTTTGTAAGGACCCATCTGGTTCAAAATACCCTTCAGGGGAGGAAACCTGCCCTCCTCACCTGTCATTTATTTATGTATTAGTGGCTTGGGTGAAGGAATAGAGAGTTACATATCCAAGTTTGCAGATGACCATGAAGTTAGAAGGCAGATTGCTTTGTGTAGATCGAATCAGAAGTTACAAAGGGACATAAATTAAGTGAGTAGGTCCAATTCACCTAACAAGCACCTTTAACGAGTGACATCAGAACCAAGTCATTCAGGAGTGACAGCAGAAAACATATTTTCCACACAAGGGTCAGAGGTAATCTCTTTTCCAAAAGGGTTAGTTTCAATTTCCAAGACTGATATTGATAGATTTTTGTCAAATAAGGGTTTGAAGGGATATATATATCAAAGATGGGTAAATGGAGTTGAGGTACAGATAAATAATTAAGAAAGAGTGGCCTTCATTTTAATGAAATTAATTTCCAGTAAATGATTGTCAGAATGTAAAAGTGTTTCTTTAAGCAAAATAAAATAAATGGAGCGTAGGTTTATTGGTGCAGTTTTTCTTTAGAGAAGAGAACAATCAGTGGTTGACTTTATTTCTGCAAGCAGCTGGGATAAAACAAATAGGAACATAGGAATTAGGAGCAGAAGTGAGCAATTCAACCTTTCGAGCCTGCTCCACCATTCAATCAGATCATGGCTGATCTCTTCTTGGTCTCAAAGCCACCTGTTCCCCATGTCCCTTTAATCCATTTTTTTTCAGGAATATATCGACCTCCAACTTGAAACCATTTAATAATTCGGACTACACTGCACTATGGGGCAGCGAGTTCCGCAAATTCACCACCGTCTGCAAGATGTAGTACCTCCTCATCTCAGTTTTAAATCTACCACCTCTCAACCTATAACTTGTTCTAGATTGCCCCACAAGGAGGAACATTTAGTCTACATTTACTTTATCAATCCCTTTTAGTATATTATATACCTCGATCAGATCCCCTCTCATCCTTCTAAACGCCAGCAAGTATAAACCCAAACTGCTTAATCTCTCCTCATATGTTAAACTCTTCATTGCCAGAATAAATCTGGTGAACCTCCTCTGAACTGCTTCCAATGCCATCACATCCTTCCTCAAATAAAGAGACCAAAACTGGACACTATATTCCAGATATGGTTTCGCCATCACCCTATATAATTGCAACAATACTTCTCTACTTTTGCAATAAACGTTAATATTCCATTTGCCTTTCTTATTACATTCTGTACCTGCCTACCAACTTTCTGCGATTCATGATACCCAGATCCCTCTGTCGAGACTAATTTTGAATCTGCTTTCCATTTAGATAATAATTTGCTTGACAATTTTTTCAGCCAAAAGGTATAACCTCACACTTATCCACATTAAACACCATCTGGCAAATGTTGGCCCAATCTCCTAGCCTATCTATATCCATCTGTGAAATCTGTATCTCCTCTTCACTGCCTGCTTTCCCACCTATTTTAGTATCATCCACAAATTTCACGATGTTACACTATATCCCTGCTTGCAGATCATTTATATAGTTTGTAAACAGTCTTCAATCCGAAAACTAAACCCTGCGGCACCCCGCTAATTACAGTTCGCCAGCCAGAGAAGGACCCATTTATCCCGACCCTCTGCATTCTATCAGTCAGCCAGTCTTCAATCCAATCTACAATTCAACCCCCAATCCCCTGCGATCTAACATTCTGGATCAAACTTTTATGTGGCACCTTGTCAAACGCCTTCTGGAAGTCTAGATGTACCACATCCACAAGTTCCCCATTATCCGTCTTGCTGGTTACGTCCTCAAAGAACTCGAGCAAGTTTGTCAAGCATGACTTGCCCTTCATAACTTGACAATAATGGATTGAGCTTTGTCTTTCCAAATGTTCAGTCATCTCCTCCTTAATGATTGATTCCAGCAACTTCCCCATCACAGAGATCAAGCTAACCGCTCTATAGTTTCCTACATTTTGTCTTTCAGGCATGACTGGGATTTAAGGATGGGCAACAAATGTGGCTTCGCCAGCATTGCCCAAATCCTGGTTATAAATAAAAGATTGTCCTCACTAAGGCTTAACCCATGTTGCAGACTGGTCAGACTTTGCTGGAGTTTCTATCCCCCATATCGTGGCTGTAAAATTGGCCTAAATGCCAGGTGAATATTAATATGATAATCTTTATTAGTGTTACAAGTAGGCTTACATTAACACTACATGAGGTTACTGTGAAAATCCCCTAGTCGCCACACTCTGGCACCTGTGCGGGTACATTGAGGGAGAATTCAAAATGTCCAAATTACCTATCAGCACGTCTTTCTGGACTTGTGGAAGGAAACCAGCGCACCCGGAGGAAACCCACGCAGACACTGGAGAACGTGCAGACGCCGCACAGACAGTGATCCAAGCCGGGAATCGAACCCGGGTCCCTGGTGCTGTGAAGCAACAGTGCTAACCACTGTGGTACCGTGCCATCCAATCATCCCAGAAGAATATAAGAAAACAATAAGAAAATGTTTTTCTACTGATGGTGTTTGTTGGTGTTTGTTAAGAATATAGTCCATGTAAGTGTTGTTTCCCACAGACTGCCTTGTGCTTTATCTGACCAAAGATCTTCAGTGCTTAAGGGGGTACTGTATAAATATGATGATTCTCTTTAAACAATGTGTCCTTGTACCAAACCAAATGAACCATCAAAGCTGCTGGAAGCAGGTCCTTTGTATCAACAAGTTCATACTTGGCTGACAGTTCTTTCACAGAGACGTTTCCAGTACAAATGAATATTCATGCTGAAATGATCTCAAGCTTCTTAGAAAGCATGTAAATGTGCTTGTTACTGTGAACCCCTGATAGGTCAGTATGCAGCATCACTAATCAGGTAGCTGACCGTGAGCAGTCATTCTCAATCTTTCATTAATCACTTCAACCTGTATAAGTATGACGTGTCCATGCGTGGTACAAGTTACTGCCTCACAATTAAATTAGAACTGTTGGATAGCAGCCAGTTGGCCAACTAAGAATGTTTTGTATGATGCACATTAAAGCTACACCTTTGCTTTGAGTGCAAGCCCATTTTTTATTCCAGTTTAAGATTTTAAAAAAGATAGTACTGCGAAATTGAAAAGAGAACTAAATAAAAAAATAATCAGTCCTAGCTTACACTGCTTGATATGATTTGTGATTGAGAGTCACTGAAAGAGTTTTTAAAAGGCTATCAACTGGAAAGTTAGGCCAGCTAATTCAAAGGGACTTGGACATCAGTCTAATCTTGGAGAGATAGATGTTTTTTTTAAAAATTGAACCTGTGTGGACTTTGAATAATACATTAAAAATAACAGATTAGACTGTGTCCACGTGGATAGACCATTTGAGTTAGGTGGGTCAGGGAAAATTAGGGGATATGATTCTAAGCACAGTAGTAGGCACAGACGATGTTATGAGTTCGGTGATTATTTTCACAGATGGTCACTAACCTCTATAACAGATTTCTAGCTTGTGCAGTCCAACCAAATTTAGATTTTTTTTTTCTTTCCCAACAGATTACATAGCTGTTAGTGAACGGGAACATTTGGGATCATGATCCCTAATTTCTCTTGATAAGGTGATGAGTCACCTTCTTGGATTTCTGCAGTCCATGTTATTATAACTGCCTGTATTGTAGAGAATATTAAGGGTTACTTTCATTAAGTTTTTGTTTCAGTTTAAGTTAAATTGGTTTGGTTTAGTATGTTTGTGTCAGTTTAAAAAACATATTTGACGTTTTCACCCAGCTGAGGTTGCAATGATAAATATAACAAAATAAGGGTGGAGCTGTGCTTCAAAAGCAAAAATGATAGGTTGTGGTTTTGTTATAAAATATGTAAATGTAACAGAAGTTGACATGCATGCTGCAAGCAACTTTTCCTCCAGCCAACCAGTCGTAGCATCATTCAACCCTTTCCGTAGTCCAGGCTTCAAAGTCTGAAAAAGGCAGCCAACATACAGAATAACACACCGGGTCCTGAAGCAGGGTTACAGCCAGAGGCAGCAGGAGCTCAGAGAAAGATTCCCCTCCAACACCTCAGAGTATGAGGTAGTCAGGTGACTAGGGGATGGAGCTTCCTCCCAATTGGAGGAACTCCCCACAGAATATCAACCCCGACCTGGAAGCAGTTCGGGGAAGGAGACCCTGCGGGGAGTGGATAGGAGTGATTATTGTGACTAGTGTGGAATAAAGTGAGTTATACCCTGTCAGCCTGGTCTCTCGTGGAGTCTTTGCCTCCATCTACAACACAGAAAACTCAGTTCCGTATGTTTAACCGAGGAAACATACAAATTAGGAGTAGGAGTAGGCCATTCAATAAGATCATGGCTGATCTGATTGTGGCCTCAACTCCACATTCCACCTACACCTGATAACCGTAGACTTCATTGATAGTCAAGATCTATCTACCTCTGCCATAAAAATATTAATTGACCCTCGTTCCACCACTGTCTGGAGAAGACGGTGGTAAAGATTCATGACCCTCAGAGAAGAAAAATCTCTCATCCTCGTCCCAAATGGGAGACCGTTTATTTTAAAATTATATTCCCCAATTCGAGTCTCTCCTATAGGGGAAAACATCCTCTCAGCGTCCACGCTGTTTTAAGTCCACTCACGATTTCATACATTTCAATAATATCACCTCTCAGTCTACTAAACTCCGAAACATACAGGCCCAACCTGTCCAACCTTTCTTCATGAGATAACCCACCCCCAATTCCAAGTATTAGTCGAGTAAACCTTCTCTGAACTGTTTCCAACACATTTACATATTTAAAAAAATAAGGAGACCAACACTTCAGATGTGGTCTCCGCAATGCCCTCTACAATTGCAGCAAAACATCTTTACTTTTATATATCACTCCCCTTGCAATAAATGACAACCTACCATTTGCCTTCCTAATCACTTGGTGTACCTTCAGACTAACGTTTCCTGATTCAAGTACCAGGACACCCAGATCCCTCTGTACCTCAGAGTTATGCAATCTCTCTCCATTTAAATAATACACTGCTTTCTTATTCTTCCTGTCAAAGTGGACAAGTTTAGACGTTCCCACATTATACTCCATCTTCCAACTTTTTTGCTGTGTTATCAGCATGGCAGGAAGGGACAGCATGTACCATACTTTTGTAAGTGCAACGAAGAATCCACACTGAGTAGGTTAAAATAAAAATGCACTTTATTTTATAGTAACTATTATATACAGTCCAGTAGCTCCCAGTAGCTGATAAGATGTTGACGTTGAAGAGGTACCATCAACAGTATCATTCGAGGTCATGGATGTGCCATATGTTGAAGTTGGATAAGACTGTACATACTGGTTCTGGCCACATGCAGTGCTGGAAGGGTGATCCTGCTGAGAACCGTTGAAGCTTGTCGAATTGGAAACAGAATTGCTGCTTGCAATTCTCAAGTTGGTGCCTTACTAACCACTCTATTTCTACAAAGCCAAGAATTGTTAAGGGTCCCCCTTATCGGGCGAGCTTGTATTCTGCAAGATCCACAGGGTAGTTTAATCATCCCTCCCCCGTAAGACCTGCGCGGGTTATAACACATACATTTTGTCCATTTATCCAAGTCATTGATATAAATTGGAAATAGGTGAAGCACCAGCACTAATAGCTGTGGCACTCCACTCTTTACTTCTTGCCAACTTGAAAAAACAACAACTCATATTTGTGATTTGTTATGTTCTCGGTGTAACATAAGTGGCTTCCTTGTGGTGCACTTGACAAAGGAAGGTTCAGACGTGGGGATAACTTCAACACGTTTATTAAACTATTGGACACTTCTATTACTCGGGTTCGACACTACTGCTAATCCTACTATAGCTACCCAGACTGACTAACCAGTTGCTGCAATCCACGTGGTGGGTGTAATATTGAATCAACCCGGTGTCTGTACTCACTGACTGTCTCCAGTGGAAAGAAGCAGATCATGTGTGTGGTGTCCTTTATATATGGGTTGGTGTAATGCCCCCCTGTGGTGGTGTCATCTCTGTGTGTATCGTGGATGTCCATTGGTCGTGTCCTATCTAAATGATCTATTGGTTGAGTGTGTGTGTGTGTGTGTGTGAGATGTTTCTGGTGCTCCCTCTAGTGTCTAGCTAGCCTACCTGTATTTACATTGATGCACATCACCACATCACCCCTTTTTAATATGTTACATATTTTCTGCACACTTTGAGAATATTGAACAAAAAACAGGTAGATAGGTTATGGTATATACAAGTCATGGGAACAATGATTAAACAAGAAGTCCAAATCATTTGTGTGAGTCCACAAACCATTAATCATCATGGTCAAATGTCTCTCTTGGTTATGAACGCCATCAACGTCCCTGTGCCACAGGAACCAAGAAGTGGTCAAATCACTTCGCTGTCTGATTCGGAGTCCCTTTCTTTTTCGATGTTTGTGATGGTGTTGTCGGATGGCATCTTGTAGCTGATAAGGTGTTGACGGTGAAGAGGTACCATCAACAGTATCATTCGAGGTCATGGATGTGCCATATGTTGAAGTTGGATAAGACTGTACATACTGGTTCTGGCCACATGCCGTGCAGGAAGTGTGATCCTGCTGAGAACCGTTGAAGCTTGTCGAATTGGAAACAGAATTGCTGCTCGCATAAATACCAGGTGATGGTGTGAAACTAGAACCTGCATCTGATAGGAATATGCCGTCTGGCCAGGCTGGGGTGCAGCAAATCCTGGGCTGTAACTAAGGCATCCAGTCTGTAGTGCAGATTGCTCTTGCGGTAGTCCTCCTTCGGTCTTGATTCCATTAGTGGGCAATCCGTAGTGCTGGCCTGTTTGAGAATATGCTGCATAGACTGCTGGCTGCTGCATGCCTGAATACTGGGTTTGTCCAGCATGAGCTGTTATTGGTTGCACTGCTGGTGTGGAAAAAATGTGTGGATATAGCTGTCGTGAATATTGGTGTATTCCTCTTGGACTGTAGCCGCTGCTTGTTATTACTGACCCAGTGTAATTGTTAAGTGATCCATCTCCTGTCGTTGTGGCATCTGCTGTCACCCTGAGCGTGCCATCACTGAGGTTGCGGCACTCCCTGTCTGGAGTAAAGTCCGGCTTACGTGAATCAGAGTCGGCATTTGGTTGCTCCCCATCTGGAGTCTGGTCTGTTTTAACTGAGTCAGTATTGGTTTGTTGATGCTCCCCGTCCGGAGTCTTAGCAGGTTCACTGGAGTCAGCTGAGATTTCTTGAAGCTGCACGTCTGGAGTCGGAACATGCAGGAATGCATTGACTTGTGGAGATGTTCAAGCGAATGAGGGAGGAAGTATCATGGTGTCACCGGAGTCACCAGTGGTCTCACAGTGATCGTCGAGTGCCTCTGTACAGACTCGCTGAGGTCTGTCACTTTGCACATCTTGCATGGGAAGTGGGATGCTGTCGTCACTCGTTTCACATGCCGTGGGTAGATCCTCAGTAGCTGCTTGTTGTTCACTTGGGTTGGGTAAATTGTCAGAGTCTGCATCTGGTGGCGCAAGCAATGTGGGTGGACTGTCATTGTCTTGCTGGTGTCCTTCATTTGGGCTTGGA
The DNA here is from genome assembly GCF_047496885.1 of Scyliorhinus torazame. Lineage (NCBI taxonomy): Eukaryota > Metazoa > Chordata > Chondrichthyes > Carcharhiniformes > Scyliorhinidae > Scyliorhinus > Scyliorhinus torazame. Next base: position 90,084,331 of record NC_092714.1, on the reverse strand, counting down.
CTGTCATCGTCGCTTTGTTCTTCACTGTAGCATGCTAGACCGTCATGGTCGTCCTGCTGTGCACTGGAGCAGGGTAGACTTTCATAGTCTTCTTGCTGTTTGCTTGAACATGGCAGAATTGCATCATCTGCCGCTAGTTGGTCAGAGGAGGTTGCTAGACCCTCGTGGTCTTGTTCCTGCAAGGACTGCGCATCGGAGTCTTGCGTTGCTTCTATCGTGGAGGCTGTCCACGAGCTTGCTGCGGAGGCTTGTGACACTGGAGTCACGTCTTGTGTGTGCAAGGACTGCACTCTGGAGTCTTGCGTTTCTTCTATCGTGGAGTCTGTCCACGAGCTCGCTGTGGAGGCTTGTGACTCTGGAGTCACTTCTTGTTCATGCAAGGACTGCGGTGTGGAGCCTTGGGTGTCTTCTTTCGTAGAGTCGGGAACCCTGAGCGGTGCGTGGACCACGCTCTGTGTGGCAGCAGGCCGCTCTCTGTGGGCTTGTACCGCTCTCTGTCTCTTGGTTTCAGGCTGCAGCATAATCCTGCACTTACGAGTCGGGATGTCATAACTGCTGGGCTGAAGATCCTCAAATCCGACGAACTCGTCGTCGGGGTCGTCAATGAGCAACACGTCTAGTTGCGGATCGGATTTGGTACTGGGGTAGCCTCCCAAGGTGAAAGGTTTGTCTGAGTCATTGTCGTCTCGGAACATATCATCACTGTTTGCGTCGGAGCTGGCAATGGGCTTGGAGGTCCAGAGAAAATATAAAGTTCGGTTTCGAAGTATTCAAGATTGGAATTCTCGGTTTGGGCATAGGTAACTGCTTGTTGCAGGGTTCTTGGGAGGTTAATTTCATTTCCTGGTTCACTTTGAGGCATTGTGCTGTCTCTCCAGGTGAAGGAAGGTTGTTTTACGGCTTTAAAAGATGTTTTCTTTGATTTGGGACGTTTACCCTTTAAATCGGCGTGGTCCGAGACCTCTAACGTCATGACGCATGTGACGTCATACATAGGAAGTGTTTGCTCCTGTACCGATGGCCGTTTTCGTGATTGCGCATGCGCGAGACGGACATTCACGTTCTGTGCGCTTCTCGCGCAACTGCGCAAGTGCAGACCCTTTAGAAAGATGGCCGCCGATCAAAATTGTTCTCTTCTCCGGGATCTCGGCATCGTGGTGAGTACTGGCGCTTCTCTTACCTTTTCTTGCTGGTTGCAGTGTGTTTTCCTCACAGTATGTGCCAAATTTGTCCAGGACTGCGTGGAAGTTGCTCCTGTTTTGCCCTTTGGAGAACTTGAATTTTAAAAAGATTTCTTCTGCTCTGGCACCGGCGATGGTGAGCAGAAGTTCTGTCTTTTCAGCATCGGCCACTTCTTCTAGTTCGGCTGCTAGCAGGAAGATTTTAAACATTTGCCGGAATACCTGCCAGTTTTCGCGGAGATCGCCGTGGCACTGGAGCTGCTGCGGAACCCGGATCTCGAACATCTAGCCTGGGTATCGTTGCCGGTTGTTACTGTACGCTGAGGTATGGCTATATGGATTGAAGCAGTTCAGTCCTGGTACCATGATTTGTTATGTTCTCGGTGTAACATAAGCGGCTTCCTTGTGGTGCACTTGGCAAAGGAAGGTTCAGATAACTTAAACACGTTTATTAAACTATTTACACTTCTATTACTCGGGTTCTACACTACTGCTAATCCTACTATAACTACCCAGACTGACTAACCAGTTGCTGCAATCCACATGGTGGGTGTAATATTGAATCAACCCTGTGTCTGTACTCACTGACTGTCTCCACTGGAAAGAGGCAGATCATGTGTGTGGTGTCCTTTATATATGGGTTGGTGTAATGCTCTCCTGTGGTGGTGTCACATCTGTGTGTAACGTGAATGTCCATTGGTCGTGTCCTATCTAACTGATCTATTGGTTGAGTGTGTGTGTGATGTTTCGGGTGCTCTCTCTAGTGTCTAGCTAGCCTACATGCATTTACATTGACGCACATCATCACAATTTGCTTCCTGTTAGCTATCCAATCCTCTATCAATACTAGTATGTTAACCCCGATACAGTGTGGTCTTATTTTGCTTCATGACCTTTGATTGAACACCTTGCCAAATGCCTTCTGGAAATTGAAATACACATCCACAAGTTCCCCTTTATCCATATTATTTGCTCCTTCCTCAAAGGCCTCCAATGCTTTAGTCAAACAGGATTTCCCTGACACAAAGCTTTTTTGGCTCCGCTTGATTGCATTGAAATTTTCAAAGTGCCTCAGTATAACCTCTTTAATAATAGATTCCAACAATTTCTGCAGAACAGATAGTTCTGTGGAACAGAACTAACTGGCCTGTAATTTTCTGTTTTTTGTCTCCTCCCTTTTTTTAATAGAGGAGTTACATTCACTATTTTCCAATCTGATGGAACCTTTCCAGAATCCAGGAAATTTTGGAAATTTGAAACCAATGCATCCACTAAGTCAACAGTCACTTCTTAAGACCCAAGGATGATGTCCATCAAGACCAGGGACTTGGCAGTTTTTAGTTCTAATATTTTTCTTAGTACCCTTTCCCCTGTGATTGTAATTGTTTTAAGTTTCATCCCCCTTTCACCTCCTGATTCACAAGTTATACTAAAATGTTATCTATATATTTAATGGTCAAGACAAATGCATAAATCTGTTCAATTCATCTGCCGTTTCCTTATTTTCCTGTTATTATTGGTTTAATTTTGCTCTCCAGAGGACAACCCTCACTTTATTTCCTCTTCCTTTTTAAGTACCTATAGAAACACTTGCTATCCTTTTTTATATTTTTAGTTAGCTTTCCCTTGCACGCTACTTTCTCCCTTTGTATTAATCTTTTTGTTACTCTTTGCTGTACTTTATTTTCTGTGCAATATTCTGATCCACCGCTCACCTTTATGGAATTATATGCTGTTTCTTTCAATTTGATACTCTCTTGAATTTCTTTAGTTAGCCACAGATAGTGTGTCCTTCCCTTTGAGTTTTTCTTTCCCACTGGAATGTACCTTTTGTGAATATTCTGAAATATCTTCTTAAATGCCTGCCACTGCATCATCACTGGCCTATCCCTGAACCAAACTTCCTAGTTCACTTTAGCCGGCTCTGTCCTCATGTCCCCAGAATTGCCCTTATTTAATTTTAAAACACTAGTCTTATATCCATTCATCTCTCCCTAAAGAAAAATGAAATTTAATCACAACTACTGAGGGGCGCCTTTACTATGAGATCATTAATCCTGTCTCATTGTACTTACCAGACTTAGTATAGTCTGTTCTCTGGTTAGTGCTAAAATATGCTGCTCTGAGAAACTGCCCAAAAAACACCCCATGAACTCATCATCCAGGATACCATTGCCAATTTGATCTGCCCAATCTATATATATATATTTTTAAATCACCAATGATTATCACCATACCTTTCTCACATGTCCCCATTGTTTCTTCTTATGTACCCCATCCTACAGTGTGGTTATATAGTTAGGTAGCCGACAAACCTTTCCCACAAGTGACTTCTTAGTTTTACCTTTACTATTTCTCACCTCTACCCAAAATAACTCCATAACTTGTCCTCCAGAATTATCATCTTTCTCTATTGGAAAATTAATGGGTTCCTGTAAGGCAAAAGAATATGCATTGAGGAATAGATTTCTTGAAATAAATGGATTGCTATTGAACTGCAATTCAAAAGACGGATAGAGAATCCCTATTGTAAAGAATGAGCCCTTCAGCCCATTGAGTTTGCACCAACCCTCTGAAAGAGCACCCCACCTAGTACCATTCCCCAACCCACCCCTCCCTATCCCCCTAACCTGCACATCCCTGGATACAAGAGGCAATTTATCATGACCAATCCACCTAAACTGCACATCTTTGGACTGTGGGAGGAAACTAGAGCACCATGTGGAAACCCATTCAGGCTTGAGGAGAACATGCAAACACCACACAGACAGTCATCCAAGGCCAGAATTGGACCCGGTCCCTGGCGCGTTGAGGCAACAATGCTAACCACTGTGCCACCATGCTGCCCATGTATATGATAAATGATATATATGAAAAATGTTATAATAATGAAATCATAAAGAATGTGAAGCTAATTTGTGGAGGTGAAAAGGGAAATTAAAACATTTCAACAGATATGTAAACAAAGGCTAACAGATTGAAATAGTGTGAGCTTTTATAAGCATCACAAACAACATTTAAAGAGAAGTACATGGAGATAAAATAAGGTCAGAATTTTAGGGTCTCAGTGAGGTCAGGAGAGGAAGCAGATAGGACTTGAAAGTACCAGCAGTGGCCATTGTGGGGCTTACACCATTCCCAGCTTTGGCCATTATAGAGAAGGCAGGTTCAGGGCCTGGCAGGTCCTCCCAGCCCCACAAGGTAGCCAGCCAGTTAGGCTTATTAAAAACATTATTAAGGAAAAATAAAGAAAGCCGAAGGTGATTTTCCAGATGGCCTCCAGTTTCATGTCCATTTAATTGCCTGGAAGCAAGCACACGATGGCAGACTGTGGGGAGAGCAGTCCTCCAGGTAAGCCTAGAGGCCCTTCCTGACTGCCTGTGTGCAGTACTACCAAAGTGGAGGTATTTTCCCAACAGTCATTCACTCCCCTTGCCCACTTCCCTAGATGCACAATCCCCACGAACCACCTCCACAGCTGTGGCCTGGCTGCTTCTTAATTTTTATTTGAAATTTTAGAAAGGTTGGTGAGAGGGCACCTTAATGTTGAAGCCTGCTTGTTTCTCTCAGGCTGTAAGGCCTCTGATTTGTCCTTCAGCTTTGACAGTCTCATACCAGTTATAGAGGCATCCTGATCAAAATCTGAAAGAGTTACAGCTTGCCCCTGAGAGCCGGTTCAGGATGCCGAAACAGTTGTGACTGTGGTTTCCCGTCCTCAAGTGAAAATTCGGCCCTTAGTCCTTGGAATAATCCTGCAAAGACTTTTAAATCTAACCAAGTGGTGAGGGATGAATAATTACTGGATCTGATCCCCATCTAATGGCCAACATGAACACTTTGAGCAGAAATCATAGTATAACAATCAGCAGTGGGAATCCACATTTTGTTCCCCCTTTCTGTAGCCTGAATTGCGGAGAGCAGGTACAGTACCCCACTGCTGTCCTAGTTGTGGCTGACTATTTCAGCAAACCCCAGGATTTTAGAATTGCGACTTCCTTGATCTGTACAGTTTTCAGGGGCGTCATTCTCCGACCCCCCGCCGGGTCGGAGAATGGCCGTTGGCCGCCGTGAATCCCGCCCCCGCCGAAGTCTCCGAAGGGAGAAAAGTCGGCGGGGCGTTAATGGCGCCGCTGCCGCGGAGAATGTCACGGGTCTGCGCAAGGCAGCCGATTTTCGGCCTGCCGATATTCTCCCTTCCGGATGGGCCGAAGTCCCGTCGACGTGATGACCGTTCACGTCGACGTGAATCAAACCTCCTTTTCATCGGCGTGACCCGGTGCTCCAGGCTCACGCCGACCAGCGAGGAGGTGAGTGACGGCCTGGGGGGTTGGCTCTGGGCAGGAAATGGCGTGGCCGCAGACTGATTGCCTGAGGAGAGGTGTGTCTCGGCTTGTGTGTGTGTGCGGCAGGGGGGGGGGGCTGGTTAGAGTAGGCTGGGCTCCGGGGGAGTGCCGGGAGGGGGTCCGTGCCGGGGTGGAGGTTGGGGGTTGTGGAGGGGGTCCGTGCCGGGGTGGAGGTTGGGGGGGGGTCCGTGCCGGTGTGGAGGTTGGGGAGGGGGTCCGTGCCGGGGTGGAGATTGGGGGGGGGTCCATGCTGGGGTGGAGGTTGGGGGTTGGGGAGGGGCTCCGTGCCGGGGTGGAGGTTGGGGGGGGTCCGTGCTGGGGTGGAGGTTGGGTGTTGGGGAGGGGGTCCGTGCCGGGGTGGAGGTTGGGGGGGGGTCCGTGCCGGGGTGGAGGTTGGGGGGGGTCCGTGCTGGGGTGGAGGTTGGGGGTTGTGGAGGGGGTCCGTGCCGGGGTGGAGGTTGGGGGGGGTCCGTGCTGGGGTGGAGGTTGGGGGTTGGGGAGGGGGCCGTGCCGGGGTGGAGGTTGGGGGGGTCCATGCTGGGGTGGAGGTTGGGGGTTGGGGAGGGGGGCCGTGCCGGGGTGGAGGTTGGGGAGGGGGTCCGTGCCGGGGTGGAGGTTGGGGAGGGGGTCCGTATCGGGGTGGAGGTTGGGGGGGGGGTCCGTGCTGGGGTGGAGGTTGGGGAGGGGGCCGTGCCGGGGTGGGTGATGGGAGGGCAAATGAGTTGGTCCACCTGGCCAGGTGCCAGCCTCCAACAGTTGGACCCATGCGGTCCATGCCACCTGGCTGGGGGGAGGAGGGGATATGGGCAATGATGACATGTCGTCGTTCCCCTCCCCCCCACCAGGCCGTCATGTTTTCAGACCATCCAGCGATGTTGGCCGCCGTGGTGGCAGCCGCTCATGTCTATGTTGCCCTGGATGAGGAGGAGGAGGAGGAGGAGGAGCGTGCCAGAGAGGCGGCGCAGGCTGCCGCAGAGGGGCAGGCGGCAGCCGCCCAGGCTGGAGGGACATCTGACCGACAGGACGAGGAGGGGGAGGAGGACGTCGCGGCCCCACGGCAACGGAGGCACCCGAGGGCGCCCCGTGTGTACCGGCCCCGGCAGTCATACCAGGACCTCACGGACCGGGAATGCAGGAGGAGACTCCGGATGAGCCGGGAAACCGTGGCACACATCTGCCACCTGCTGGCACACCTGTCACCGCGTGGCACTGGCGGGGGACACCCTCTCCCCGTGTCCGTCAAGGTTACGGTGGCCCTGAACTTTTATGCAACGGGGTCATTCCAGGCACCGAGTGGGGACCTGTCCGGCATATTGCAGACATCGGTGCATCGGTGCATCCGGGCAGTGACAGATGCCCTTTATGCCATGGCGCACCGCTACATCCGCTTCCCCGTGGACCGGGCCAGCCAAGATGCCCAGGCCGTGGGCTTCTCTGCCATTGCCGGGTTCCCCATGGTCCAGGGCGCGATCGATGGGATGCACGTCGCCGTGCGGCCACCTGCAGATAACAGGGCCGTGTTCACTAATAGGAAGGGGACCTATTCGATGAACGTACAGGTGGTCTGCGACCACCGCATGATGATCCTGCACGTCTGCGCCCGTCACCCAGGCAGTGTACACGACTCATTCGTGTTGTCGCGGTCATCCATCCCCGGCATGTACGAGGGACGCCATCCCCGGCTGAGGGGCTGGTTGCTGGGCGACAGGGGCTACCCATTGCGATCGTGGCTGATGACGCCTATACGGAGGCCACGCAATGAGGCGGAGAACCGCTACAATGATGCCCATGTAGCGACAAGGGGAGTGATCGAAAGGTGCTTTGGCGTGCTGAAGATGCGTTTCAGGTGCCTGGACCTCTCTGGGGGCGCCCTCCAGTATCGGTCAGATAGGGTCGGCCGCATCATTGTGGTGTGCTGCGTCCTGCACAACATAGCCCAGCAGAGGGGCGATGTGCCGCAGGCAGAGGAGGGCGGAGTGGAGGAGCAGCAGGAAGAGGCCCAGTCCTCCCAGATGAGGGGGATGGGGGCAATGGTCAGGGCAGACGGGGTAGACACAGACGGGTGGCTGTCCACCGTTACCGGCTGGCCCAGCGGGCACGGGACAGACTGATAGACGCCCGCTTCACTGACTAGATGGGCGTGGGAATCGGGTAGTATGGCCACAGACCGCACACCATGACAACAGCCGACCACCCACACCCCCCACCCATCCACCCACCCAGCACCCTCACCCCCCTCCCCAGCCCCACACACCCCACCCGCATGCACACCACCCCCCCACCCCCAATTGCCGATCCACCGGCGGCACAACGGGCCGGGCTCACCCAGTTGCGGGTGGACGCGTGTCTATCGCAGGCCATGGAGGATGATGACAACCTGCCTCCGATGAGCTCCTGGCTCTACATCGTTGGACTATGTCTGACCCATGGCCACAGTACCACCATCCACCCGGACCATCCCTGCATGCGGCTGTGACACTGCAGCGCATGGTCCCGTCCTCTGCCCGGGGGATGTTGATGGCGGCCCAGGGGGAAGGGGGCAGACTCACCTGGGGCTGAGGTAAGACCACCCCTCACACACACACTTGCGCTCAACGTACATGACACCCCCGCACACTTTGGACAGAGCACAAAGGCAGCTTCGGTAGGTGTAACATTGACTTTAATAACCAAAGGAGTTCATGCACGTGCCCTAGACCCTAAAACTCATCTGTGCCCTGCACCCGTGCCAACTTACTCAGTGTCTAATAGTTTGGCCTTACGGGCCCTTTGACTACGTCTACGTGGTTCCCCAGACGGTACAGCAGAACTGGAGGTGGACTCCTGTGATTCCTGCCCTCTGACACTGGATCCCTTTGGCGGCCGTTTCCTGGGGTGTCCTGGCCTAGATGGGTCAGGCTGCGGCCCGGGCGACTGGGATGGCGAGCTGCCAGCCTGTCCTGCCCGTTGCCCACCCGATGCACCTGGGACGGAAGGGGGGGAGTCCGAGGTGTCGCGGTGTACCGGTACCTCCCCTACAGAGGGAGCCGGGACGGACCACACCACCTCCTCCTCCCTCGGGGTGCCCGATGGCCCCCAGGCCTCTACATGGGTGGGGGATGCGAACGGACTGGCCATCCGACGCGCCCCCGACATCTGGCGCTGCCAGTCCTGGAGGCCCGTGCTGGTATCGACAGGGGTCTGCAGGTTTGCAGCCATGGAGCCCAGGGGGTTGTCGAACCCTGTCTGCGACAGTGCGACGCCAGCTCGCACATGGCCACTGGCGCCGATGCCCTCAGCGATGGCCTGCTGAGACTGGGCCATGGCCTGCAGAGACTGGGCCATGGCCTGCAGAGACTGGGCTATGGCCTGCTGAGACTGGGCCATGGCCTGCTGAGACTGGGCCATGGCCTGCTGAGACTGGGCTATGGCGTTGAGCGCCTCTGCCATCTGGCGCTGGCACTGGCTCATGGCCTCCTGTGAGAGGGCAGCCATTTCCTGGGCCACAGACGCCGCCTGCACGGAAGGCCCCAGGCCTCGCAAACCGTTCCCCATGTCTGACACCGTCGCACCCATTGCCTCCACCGCGGACGCCACCCGTGCGGTGTCAGCCTGGGTGGCACGCATGACCGGGACCACTCCCAGCTCCTGGACGCGGGTGGACTCCTCCACCTGCGACCGCAGCCGCCGCAAGCCACCCGTCACCCTATTCGCTCGTCTCCGTGTCGGTGGTTGCATCGGATCTATGTGTGGGTGTGGTAACTGCAGGAACCCGGGATCCATCTGGGCGGCAGATGTTCGCTTGGCCTGGGCTGCCCTCCGACCGCCCGGTCCCTCTGCTGCTCCTACCTCCACCTGCTGTACCGGGACGGCTGTGTTGTGCGCACCAGTGAGTGTACCAGACGCCTCATCACTAAAGTGCCCAACCGTGGTGAGTGTTTCTGCGATGGTGGAGGGTGTTGGTGACAGCAGTGGCGTTGTGTCGTGCTCTTCGTCCCACTCTGAGTCCATGGCACTTTGGGGTGGGGGTTCGTCTCCACCCATCCACTCTGAGTCACTGTCCGGTATTTCGTCTTCCCGGGTAGGGGTGTCCCGGGTAGTGCTGTCCCGGGTAGTGCTGTCCCGGGTAGTGCTGTCCCGGGTAGTGCTGTCCCGGGTAGTGGTGTCCCGGGTAGGGGTGTCCTGGGTAGTGGTGTCCCGGGTAGGGGTGTCCTGGATAGTGGTGTCCTGGGTAGTGGTGTCCTGGCTCGGATGTGACGGGGGCCTGTGGCTGCCCCCCTCATCGCTGGGTGGTCGCTCCCGCACGTGACGGGGGTGTCGTCTCCCTGTTGCTCCAGGTCTCTCCGTCTCCCGTGGTGTGCGAGAGGCATCCTGCGGGCGTCGCATGCTGGAGGGTCCGGGTCTCTCCGTCTCCCGTTGTGTGCGAGAGGCATCCTGCGGGCGTCGCATGCTGGAGGGTCCGGGTCTCTCCGTCTCCCGATGTCTCCGAGGGGCATCCTGCGGGCGTCGCATGCTGGAGGGTCCGGGTCTCTCCGTCTCCCGTGGTGTGCGAGAGGCATCCTGCGGGCGTCGCATGCTGGAGGGTGCGGGTCCCTCCGTCTCCCGTGGTCTCCGAGGGGCATCCTGCGGGCGTCGCATGCTGGAGGGTGCGGGTCTCTCCGTCTCCCGTGGTCTCCGAGGGGCATCCTGCGGGCGTCGCATGCTGGAGGGTGCGGGTCTCTCCGTCTCCCGTGGTCTCCGAGGGGCATCCTGCGGGCGGTCTGCATCTGCGGGGATGGGTGCCTGGACGTTTGGTCCTGCGATACACAATGAAGCATGCATGGTTAGACATCAGGCAGTGATCAGGTGATACGGGAGAGGGGGATATAGGGGAGGGGGGATATGGGGACGGGCTGTTGGTGGCTCACTTGCTCGTGGGGCCCCGACCTCTGCATCAGCAACCTCCCGGTCCTCAGGTCCGCCAGCCAGTTCCAGGGCCCTTTCCTCGTGTACGGTCAGTGGCCTCTCATCAGCGGGCCCTCCTCCAGTCCTCACATGCTCCCTGGTGTTGTGTGCGCGCTTCTCCTGTGGGGGGGGGGGTGGTGGCAGGGGTAAAAGGCAACAGTGTTAGGCAGGTATATGAATGCACGCCATCGGTTGCGCGTGCATTGCAGAGGTTAAGGTTAGGGCTGGATTCACTTGGGGATATGGGGGATATGGGGGAGGGGGGGATATGGGGGAGGGGGGATATGGGGATATGGGGGAGGGGGGATATGGGGGAGGGGGGAATATGGGGGATATGGTGGAGGGGGGATATGGGGGGGGATATGGGGGATATGGGGAGGGGGGATATGGGGGAGGGGGGATATGGGGGATATGGGGGAGGGGGATATGTGGGAGGGGGGATATGGGGGAGGGGGGATATGGGGAATATGGGGGAGGGGGGATATGGGGGATATGGGGGAGGGGGGATATGGGGGAGGGGGGATATGGGGGAGGGGGAATATGGGGGATATGGGGAGGGGGGATATGGGGATATGGGGAGGGGGGATATGGGGGAGGGGGGATATGGGGGATATGGGGGAGGGAGGATATGGGGGAGGGGGAATATGGGGGATATGGGGGAGGGGGGATATGGGGATATGGGGAGGGGGGATATGGGGGAGGGGGGAATATGGGGGATATGGGGGAGGGGGGATATGGGGGAGGGGGGATATGGGGGAGGGGGATATGGGGGATATGGGGGAGGGGGGATATGGGGGAGGGGGGATATGGGGGAGGGGGGAATATGGGGGAGGGGGGAATATGGGGGAGGGGGGAATATGGGGGAGGGGGGATATGGGGAATATGGGGGAGGGGGGATATGGGGAGGGGGGATATGGGGGAGGGGGGATATGGGGAGGGGGGATATGGGGAGGGGGGATATGGGGGTGGGGGGATATGGGGGAGAGGGGATATGGGGGATATGGGGGAGGGGGGATATGGGGGAGGGGGGATATGGAGGAGGGGGGATATGGGGGAGGGGGGAATATGGGGGATATGGTAGAGGGGGGATATGGGGGATATGGGGGAGGGGGGATATGGGGGATATGGGGAAGGGGGGAATATGGGGGATATGGTGGAGGGGGGATATGGGGGAGGGGGGATATGGGGGAGGGGGGATATGGGGGATATGGGGAGGGGGGATATGGGGGAGGGGGGATATGGGGGAGGGGGGATATGGGGAATATGGGGGAGGGGGGATATGGGGGAGGGGGGATATGGGGGAGGGGGGATATGGGGGAGGGGGGAATATGGGGGAGGGGGGATATGGGGGAGGGGGGAATATGGGGGATATGGGGGAGGGGGGAATATGGGGGATATGGGGGAGGGGGGATATGGGGGATATGGGGGAGGGGGGATATGGGGGATATGGGGGAGGGGGATATGGGGGATATGGGGGAGGGGGGATATGGGGGAGGGGGGATATGGGGATATGGGGGAGGGGGGATATGGGGGAGGGGGAATAGGGGGAGGGGGGATATGGGGGATATGGGGGAGGGGGGATATGGGGGAGGGGGGATATGGGGGAGGGGGAATATGGGGGATATAGGGGATGGGGGATATGGGGGTGGGGGGATATGGGGGAGGGGGGATATGGGGGATATGGGGGAGGGGGGATATGGGGGAGGGGGGATATGGGGGAGGGGGGATATGGGGGATATGGGGGAGGGGGATATGGGGGAGGGGGGAATATGGGGGAGGGGGGATATGGGGGATATGGGGGTGGGGGGATATGGGGGAGGGGGGATATGGGGGAGGGGGGAATATGGGGGATATGGGGGAGGGGGGATATGGGGATATGGGGAGGGGGGATATGGGGAGGGGGGAATATGGGGGATATGGGGGAGGGGGGATATGGGGGATATGGGGGAGGGGGGATATGGGGGAGGGGGGATATGGGGGAGGGGGGATATGGGGGATATGGGGGAGGGGGGATATGGGGGAGGGGGGAATATGGGGGAGGGGGGAATATGGGGGAGGGGGGAATATGGGGGAGGGGGGAATTGGGGGAGGGGGGATATGGGGGAGGGGGATATGGGGGAGGGGGGATATGGGGGATATGGGGGTGGGGGGATATGGGGGAGGGGGATATGGGGGATATGGGGGAGGGGGGATATGGGGGAGGGGGGATATGGGGGAGGGGGGATATGGGGGAGGGGGGATATGGGGAGGGGGGAATATGGGGGATATGGGGGAGGGGGGATATGGCGGATATGGGGGTGGGGGGATATGGGGGAGGGGGGAGTATGGGGGATATGGGGGATATGGGGGAGGGGGGGATATGGGGGAGGGGGGATATGGGGGATATGGGGGAGGGGGGATATGGGGGAGGGGGGATATGGGGGAGGGGGGGATTTGGGGGAGAGGGGATATGGGGGATATGGGGGAGGGGGGATATGGGGGAGGGGGGATATGGGGGGGGGAATATGGGGGATATGGGGGAGTGGGGATATGGGGGATATGGGGGTGGGGGGATATGGGGGAGGGGGGAGTATGGGGGATATGGGGGAGGGGGGATATGGGGGATATGGGGGAGGGGGGATATGGGGGAGGGGGGATATGGGGGAGGGGGGGATTTGGGGGAGAGGGGATATGGGGGATATGGGGAGGCTCACCCTGCCTGCTCTGACGAGGTCGTTCACCTTCTTGTGGCACTGGGTGCCTGTCCGTGGTGTTAGGGCCACAGCGGTGACGGCCTCTGCCACCTCCCTCCACAGACGCCGGCTGTGGCGTGGGGCAACTCTGCGGCCGTGCCCGGGATACAGGGCGTCCCTCCTCTGCTCCACCGCATCCAGGAGCGCCTCCACATCGCGTGACTCGAACCTCGGGGCTGAGCGACGGCCAGCCATCAAGTCGGGTGTTGCGGTCGGCTGTTCCGGTCGGGTGGGGGGGAGCTGCGCGGCCTTATGAGCCGTCACGCCGTGCAGCGCGTATGACGCTGCACGGCGTGAACCACTGCGCAAGCGCGGATCCCGTTACGTCGCTGCTAGCCCATTTCGGGCCGCAGACTATCGGCCCATTTTTATGACGTGACGCAAGTGGGATTTGCGCCGTTTTTTGCGCCGATCGGCGGAGTTTCCGCCGATAACGGAGAATTTCGCCCCAGATCTGTAGAATTTTCAATAGATTCCTATTTGGATTGTAATTTGAAGTGCGCTTTTTCTTGCTTTTGGCTTCTGCCACTCCTGCTTGAATCCAGTCCAATGTGATGGAATGTAAGTCCGACTGTAGTTCAGTTGTCACAATTCTGGAAATTAATTTTGGCAGTCTCAATACAGTTTCTGGTGCGTATGGGTTAAAAGAACAGAATTGTAGCTAATCCTACAATGTTTGGCCATCTCCTTTGGAAAAGTACTGGAAAATTTGAAATGTCGCAATGGTGCAGTAGAAGTCAATCTCGGAGGTACTGGCTGAGACATTTTGAGGCACACCTTAGCGTGAAGGGAGGTTAATTCCAATTGTACTATACTTGACCTGGGAGTGCTTCATGCTTAAAGAAGATGCCTGAAATGGGAGAATGTTTCATTTTCCACTGTGAATGTCCCTCAACTTGAGTGCAAAAATGCATCTCCAATTTGAAAGTAAAAACCAGCCATCTGACATATATATTTACTTCACTGATGCGCAATTTTTTCATTGTGATATAGTTTCAGTCCCAAAGATGAATCACTTCTCTATGTATGGAGCCAAAACATCTTTGAGCAGTATTTCCAAACCTGCAGCAGTTACTCACTGCCAATCTTGTACATTTTTACTCTCCACTTTTTAACTTTATTTTTAAAAATCTGGCGGGTAAAATGATTTACAGTGGTGTTCGGTGTCCTAAAAACCTAAAAAGAAAACTCAATATGGAATTGCACTGATTTTTAATTTCTGAGTTTATGATAGCCTGAATCTTCCGAGGAGTGGCAATCACCATTGGATGGCAGTTACGGGGGTATGGTAGTTAAAGAAAGCAGGTGAGGGATTAGGATGAAAGCTGGGTAGGATGATTCGGTCATCTTAGGTTAGGTCGGAGGATTTCAGGTGGTCTGAGGGAGGTTCGTGGGCGGTATTTGGGTGCTGAAGTCAGGTCGGGCAGGCGTTGCGGTGTCAGAGGAGAATATGGAGGTTAGGAAGCTTCGGGTGTTGTGGGCTGATCAGGTAATGGGGAGTCAGGCATTGGGGGATTCCGGTGGTGGGGGCTAGTTAGATCAGCTCAGGGGCAATCGAGGCATCAAGGGGGTAGCTAGGTGCTGAGGTTAAGTCATGAGGGGAGTGGGAGAATTGAGGGATGTATTGGGGGCGGTCAGTTTTTTGTTCAGTTACCCAGGAGTTAGACTAGGCTTTTCTGTCTACCATATGGCGGCATGGTGGCACAGTGGTGAGCACTGCTGCCTCACAGTGCCAGGGACCTGGGTTCTATTCCGACCTTGGGTGATTCTCTGTGTGGAGTTTGCATGTTCCCCCTGTATCTGTGTGGGTTTCCTCTGGGTCCTCCCATAGTCCACATTTGCCCCTGAGTGTCCAAAGATGTGCAGGTTAGGTGGAGTTACGGGAATAGGGCAGGGGAGTGGTCCTAGGTAGGGTGCTCTTTTGGAGGGTCAGTGTAGACTTAATATGCTGAATGGCTGCCTTTTGCACTGTTGGACATTTAATTCTATGATAGGTATGTTGGGACCATCCAAAGCCTCTGACTCTAATTCAAAATTCAAGGCTTTTGTGGAGGCTCCAGAGAGCAGGAATTGCTCATCGGTAGTTCAAATTTCAAATGGCGATTCCATTGGCACTGGGACGTCTGAAGAATCCCGCAACATATCTTAGTGGGTACGTCCAGAGACTGGAAGATCTGCATTGATGACTCACATTTGGATCCTAACTCATAGGAACATGAATTGGCCATTCAGCCCTATCAGTCTGTTCGGTCATTTATTAGTTCACAGATAATCTGCATTTTAATTCCATCCACTCGTTTTGATTCATTAACCCTTAATATTCCCATCGAAGAAAGCTCTATAAATCTCAGTTTTGAAATATTCATGTAGTCTGTCTTCAGCTTTTTGAAGATGGCATTCTTGATTTCCACTCTCCTTTGTGTGAAGAAGTGCTTTCTCATAACATCTCTGCCTGGCCTGGATCTAACTTACAATTCTGCCCTTTGTTCTGCACTCGTTCCCCAGATGAAATATCTCTTAATCATTTTGAGCACCTCAATTAGATCAACCTCTTAATATTCCACAATAAGAAGAATGTAAGCCTCAAAATCGCTGCTGAAATTCTGTTGTTTTTCATGAAATTGACTCCGTTACTGTCACTTCCAGGAAGTTCAGCAATTTCCTCTCAATGTCTTATCAGATGGTCGCCTCAATTTGGCTTGACACCAAAAGATTCCTGCATTTATAATCATTCTGAACACAGATCCGGTGAATAAGAGATTGTTTTCAAGTGTTATGAGTGATATTATTGTGAGGCTACACTTCATGAGAACACTCTCCATGAGACTTCATCGAGCTCCCATTTGCTTGTATGTAGATTTATAAAAATCAGGAATGGCAGAAGCAATACACAAAAATAACATGAGCATCCTACAACTAAGTGGCATTTATAGGAACATTTGCTTTAACATGAATGGCTTGTTTTTATTGTTTTTTCCTGGTTGTGTTATTGAAAGGCCATTTAGAATTTTCTGCTTAGTGCCACCTACTCAGTGACAAATCTTTTATTTGATTTTGGACAGAGAATTTGATTTCCCAATTGGATATTGTGGCTTCTGGTTTATCCATAATCGACAACAAAATTGTGTAAATGTTTTCTGCACTGTTGCCCAAAGTGTAACATCGGACTGCTGCATTGATTTGACCATGTGTGAAAATTTACAGCCCCATGGTAGTGGGGACAGGCCCGTAAAATGTGGCGAGCTGTTCAAAAGTCCATTGACTTTGGCAGGACCGTAAAAGGCCACCGGCATAAAATTCCACTCCATGTGCCTATAATCTGGACAAGAATGTAGGAGTTATGATCAGTAAGTTTGCAGATGACACAAAAATCATGGTGAGGTAAATAGTGAGAAGGAAAGCCTGAGATTACAGAACAATTTAGATGGACTGGTTCGATGGGCAGAACAGTGGCAAATGAAATTTAACCCTGAAAGGGTGAGGTAATGCATTTTGGGAGGACTCACATGGCAAAGGAATAGACGATGAATGGTAGAATCCTAGGAAGTACAGAGAATCAGAGGGACCATAGCGTGCATGTCCATAGATCCCTGAAGACAGCAGGACCGGTAGATAAGGTGGTTCAGAAGTCCTATGGAATATTTGCCTTTATTAACCGAGGCATAGAATATGAGAGTAGGGAGGTTATGATGAAGCTGTATAAAACACTGGTTAGGCCACAGCTGGAGTACGATGGGCAGTTTTGGTTTCCACACTTTAGGAAGGAAGTGATTGCGCTAGAGAGGGTGCAGAGGAGATTCACCAGGATATTGCCTGGGCTGGAGTGTTTCAGCTATCAAGAGAGACTGGATCAAGAGAGACTAGGGTTGTTTTCCTTGGAGCAAAGAAGGCTGAGAAGGGTCCTGATCAATGTGTATAAAATTATGAGGGGCATAGATAGGGTGGATAGGAAGGAGTGGAGTGGATCAATAACCAGGGGATATAGATTTAAGGTAATGGGCAGGTTTATAGGAGATGTGAAGAAAAGCTTTTTCACCCAGAGGATGGTGGGAATCTGGAACTCACTGCCTGAAAGGGTGGTAGAGGTGGGGACCCTGAGAACATTTAAGAAGTATTGAAATGCCACAGCATACAAGCTTATGGGCCAAGTGCTGGAAAATGGGATGAGAGTAAATAGGTGCTTGATGACTGTCATAATATACACGTAGTCAGGAACATTCACCACACACTATTTATTGTCACACTATTTATTGTCACGCAGGCACATTTTTTTATATAAAAGGGGGGATGTCATAATATACACCAGTATATCGTGGTGCAGACACACACACTGATGGACACACAGTGGGACAAATCAACATACACAACACCACAGCCAATCACCAGTGAGAGCACACGCACTATAAAGACAGGGGGCATCAGAGTTCCCGCTCATTCGAGTAGCAGCCATGTACTGAATGCATCAACTGGTTAGGACAAGGCAAAGGTCTTTAGTTAAAGCTGGTATCGTATTTACCCACAGTTCAAGTATGTTTAAATAGTTAACCTTTTAATAAAATAGTGTTGCACTACTTCAAGTGTTGGTGACCTGTATGTGATCCAGGACACCCAACACATCAATGACCAGCGTAGACACGATGGGCTGAGTGGCCTCTTTCTGTGCTGTAAAAACTCTATGACTCTAAGCTCGTTGAAGGATTTTTGAAAAAGTGTTTTATCTCCCAGTCCCTCCAGCTGTCACCACCTCCCAACAATCCGACAACCCTTGCCACCCCATCACCTGCCACCCCACCATCTCCATTCCGCACATAATCTCCTGGATAGGTGGTCTAACAGGTGACACATTTCCTGGCTTCACCCAAAATTTTGCTTGATACAGCCACAAGAAGGAGCAAATGAATGGGATGACATGATTTGTATTATTTCTCAGCCTCAAATTGGCAAGTTACTGCACTGAATCACCGCAACAAATCAAGGAACGGATTATGTGGCATTCACAATGAAGCACTGACTTATTTTGAATTGTATTCTTTTCATTAGACAAGTGAAGTAACAAACAAGTGAGCACATATACAATTTCATGCCTGCTTCTTCTAATTCCTTGTTGTCTGGATCCAATCTCTGACTGTGAGATGGCTGACCGAGCCTAATGTTTCCCCTTAGCCTTATAATCTGCACAACTTTAGTCCCTCCAAACCTCACATGTTTCTATTTTGATTGGCTTTGTTTCTTTTTCTCTTTATCATTTCTACGAACCAGGTTACATTAATGTTCTCTTACCGTATGCTACTGTCAAGAAAACAATATATATCAAATGCTTATTTCACTAATTGGCATCTCTTGGCATCTCTTCACATTTTCATCCTTACTCTCTAATTCATCATCTAAATTGTGCCAAGATATCAACTATCAGAAATGAGAGAACATACAATCCAACTGAGCTGCTTAGATCACACACAGATGTGACAGGCAAGCATTTGAATAGGAGATGAGAAAAAGGGTCTGAAAATAGAAGAGAAGAGACATGATGGTGACAGAATTCAAATTAACTCTGATGGGAGGACAGAGAGAGAAGAACTCACTCAAAAAAGTAAGAAACTCTTGAAATATTGTATTTGCCAATTATATAGAGTAATAATGGATACTGTTCTTTAAAAACTGTGCCAGACTCAGCACTAACTTATTGTCAAAAGCTGGTCCTGATAATTTAGGAGCTTGTTGGGCTACTTTCTCATGGCCAGCTCCCTTCAATGCTGCCACGCAGTAGGTTGCTGTCAAAACTATCACATCAACTCAATGTTTCCAGAACCTAGGAGCCTTGCATTAGCTATTGCCAGAGCACCATTATATCAAGTGGAAACTCCAGGATATAAAAAAGAAACAGGGAAATAAAGCATATAGGCACAAGCGCACACACAACACATGAATCTCCTGCAGTACTTGCAATGAGTTAGAAGACAAACTATTTTATAATGGCTGAGATATAATGCTTATATTAATTGCACTGTATTGTCAGGACCACTGATTTCTTATGATTGAATAAGTCAAATATAATTTTCATTCAATGATAATGTAACTTTTTCAAAATTAGTGTTTTGTGTAATCCCAATTTTGGTTACATTTTCCTTAAAAATTGTATACGAGTGTCCTTGATGTTATTAGATGAACCATTACATGCAAAATATTTATTTTTTCCCTCTTACATTTTTAAATTCCAAGGATCAAGGGTTGATGAGCATGGACATTGGAATTTGGGATTTAGTATTTGCAGCAGGGAGGGTTTATGAACATAAGAAGATGAGTAAGTCACTATACCCTGGGTTGTGTGGTTGAGCAGCAATTACATAGGTAAACTTCAGTAACATTAGGAACTGATACGTGGTAGTTCTGTGGATTGTCAATATGGGTGCCATGGAACTATTGGTTGGAATCTAATGTTTGGTTTATTAAGTAATTTCTGGAATCCTTGGGTACATAAATAATGGAGAGTGGGAGCTTCATGCTTTGAAAGCAATGGGGTGAAAGCAAAGCACCTCAATCAGATCTCCTCTTAGCCTTCCCTGCTCCAAAGAAAGTAATGATGTGGAGATGCCGGCGTAAGATGTCTTACAACACCAGGTTAAAGTCCAACAGGATTGTTTCAAATCACTAGCTTTCGGAGCACTGCTCCTTCCTCATGATGCTCCACTTCTCCAGCTTCCACCCTAAACACATTAAAGAAGCTATCCGCTATGGACAAGCCCTCCATTTACACAGGATCTGCTCAGACGAGGAGGAGCGTAACAGACATCTGCAGACGCTGAAAGATGCCCTTGTACGAACGGGATATGACGCTCGACTCGTCGATCGCCAGTTCCAACACGCTACAGCAAAAAACGGCACCGACCTCCTCAGAAGACAAACACGGGACACAACCGCCAGAGTACCCTTCGTCGTCCTGCACTTCCCCGTAGCGGAGAAACTACGATCTTCTTCGCAGCCATCAACACGTCATCGATGAAGACCATCAGCTTGCCAAGGTCATCCCCACACCCCTACAACTTGCCTTCAAACTAGCGCGCAACCTCAAACAAACCATTGTTTGCAGCAAACTACCCAGCCTCCAGAACAGCAACCACGACACCGCACAAGCCTGCCATGGCAACCTCTGCAAGACGTGCCAGACCATCGACATGGGTACCACCATTACACATGAGAACACCACCCACCAGGTACGCGGTACATACTCGTTCGACTCGGCCAACGTTGTCTACCTCATATGCTGCAGGAAAGGATGTCCCGAAGCGTGGTAAATTGGCGAGACCATGCAGATGCTGCGACAACAGATGAATGGACATCACGCGACAATCGCCAGGCAGGAATGTTCCCTTCCAGTCCAGGAACACTTCAGCAGTCAAGGGCATTCAGCCTCTGATCTTCGGGTAAGCATTCTCCAAGGCAGCCTTCAGGACACGTGACAATGCAGAATCGCCGAGCAGAAATTTATAGCCAAGTTTCGCACACGTGAGCATGACCTCAACCGGGACCTTTTCATGGTTAAATTCCATCTGCCACTGATCTACCATCTGACCAAAATGGTCTGTATCCTTCTGCAGCCTAAAACCTTCACTGTCAACTACCCGGCCAATCTTCGTGTCATCTGCAAACTTACTGACCATCCCCAACACATTGTCTTCTATACCATTTATATATATATATATCACAAACAATAAGGGACCCAGCACTGATACCTGTGGTATCCCACTGGACACTGGCCTCCAATCACGCAAACAACTTCTACCATCACCTTCTGTCTCCTATCATTAATTTTGTCTCCTATCACAATTTTGGATTTCACTTGCCACGTTACCCTGGATGCGATGTGCTTTTACCTTCTTTATCAGTCTCCAATGTGAAACCTTGTCAAAGGCTTTGCTGAAATCCATATAAACTACACCAACTGCAGTGCCCTCATTTACACTCAGAAAATTCAGTTAAATTTGTTAGGCATGACCTCCCTCTGACAAAGCCATGCTGACTGTCCCTAATGAAATCGTGTCTCTTCAAGTGGAGATTGATACTACCTTCAGAATTTGTTGCAACAGTTTCCCCACCACCAATGTGAGACTCGCTGGTCTGTAATTCCCTGGCTTATCTCTACACCCTCTTGAAAAGTGGAACCACATTAGCTGATACCTCCCCTGTGGCCAGAGAGGGATTAAAACTTTGAGCCAGAGCTCCTGTAATATCCTCCCTTGCCTCCCACAGCAGCCTGGGATACAATTCAACTGGACCTGGGAATTTCACCGCATTTAAGCCCGCCAAAACCTCCAGTACCACCTCACTCCCAATGTCAAACTGCTCAAGAACCTCACAATCCCTCTGTTTGTCTCCAAAGTAGAAACAGATGCAAAGTACTTGTTAAACGCCTTACCAATATCACCCTACTCTTTCCCTGGTAATCCTCTTCCTCTTGATATATTTATGGACTATGTCCCTAATCTTACCCGCCAATGCTTTTTCATCCCCTCTCTTTGCTCTCCTAATTGCTTTTTGGTGTACCCCTGGCATTTGCTATACTCCATGAGGGTTTCTGTAGATTTGCTTCCTTTGTATTTGTTAAAAGCCCCTCTTTTTATTCCTGTCCAGTCCAGCAGGCAGAAAGCAAAAAGTTGGAATAAATAAGGTATTTTTCCAATTGGCAGTGACAAGTGGGGTACCACAGGGATCTGTACTAGGACCCCAATTATTCACATTATATATTAATGATTTGGATGAAGGAAAAAAATATAGCGGGCGGAATTCTCCCCCCCCCCCCCCACGCCGGATGGGAGAATCGCCCGGGCGCCGCGCGAGTCCCGCCACGCCGCCCCGACACACGCGATTCTCTCCCCCCCCCCAAAACCGGCATGGCAAGAATCACGGCTGGCCACTGGGAGAATCACGGCTGGCCGCTGGGAGATTCTCCGGCTCGGATGGGCCGAGCGGCCTGCCCAACACGACAGGTTCCCGCCGGCACCATTCACACCTGGTCGCTGCCGGCGGGAATAGTGTGGGAACGCTGGGGGGGCGGCCTGTGGGGGGTGGAGGGGGGTTCCTGCACGAGAGGGGGCCTCAAAAGGGGTCTCGCCCGCGATCGGTGCCCACCGATCGGCGGGCCGGCCTCTCTGAAGGAGGACCTCCTTTTCTCCGCCGCCCCGCAAGATCCATCCGATATCTTCTTGCGGGGAGGACGGCAACCGCGCATGCGCGGTTTGGCTCCGTCCAACCCGCGCATGCGCAGGTGACGTCATTTACATTGCGCCGGTCGCGTCACGTACGCGGCGCCGCTTTTACGCGGCGCCAAGGCCCGGCGTGCGTAAATGACGCGGCGCCGCTTCTAGCCCCTCGGGGGCGGGAGAATAGGGGTCTGGGAGCGGCCTCTGACGCCGGAGTGTAACTCTCCGGTTTTCACTCCGGCGTCGGGACTTAGTATCCTGATGGGAGAAAAATGCGCCCAGCATCTCCAATTTTGCAGACGATACAAAGTTGGGTGGGACGGTGAACTGTGAGGAGGATGTAGAGATTCTTCAACCAGCTTTGGACAGGCTGAGTGAGTGGGCATATGCATGGCAGATGCACCATAATCTGGATAAATGTGAGGTGATCCACCTCCGTAGCAAAAATAGGAAAGCAGATTATTATTTGAATGGGTCTAAATTGAGAGAGGTGGATACTCAGCGAGACCTTGGTGTCCTCATGCATCAGTCACTGAAAATAAGTGCACAGCTACTGCAGGCAGTAAAGAAGGCAAATTGTATGTTGGCCTTCATAGTGAGATGATTTGAGTATAGGAATAGGGATGTTTTACTGCAATTGTATATGGCATTGGTGAGGCCACATCTGGAGTATTGTGTGCAGATTTGGTGTCCTTATCTGAGGTAGGATGTTCTTGCTATGGATGTTCTTTCTGTGGAGGGAGCGCAGTGAAGGTTTACCAGGCTGATTCCTGCGATGGTGGGATTGTCATATGAGGAGAGACTAAGTCGTTCAGGACTAAATTCATTGGAGTTTAGGAGAGTGAGATGGGATATCATTGAAACTTATAAAATTCCAGCACGATTGGACAGGGTAGATTCAGAAAGAATGTTCCCGATGGTGGGGGAGTCCAGAACTAGGGGTCGTAGTTTGAGGATAAGGGGTAAACCTTTTAGGACTGAGGTGAGGAGAAATTTCTTCACCCAGAGAGTAGTGAATCTGTGGAATACACTCCCACAGAAAGTAGTTGAGGTGAAAACGTTGTATAATTTCAAGAACAAATTATATATGGCTCTTGGGGTAAAGGGGTCAAGGGATAAGGGCGAAGGCAGGATAAGGATATTCAACTTGATTTCATCCATGATCATAATGAATAGTGCAGCAGGCTCGAAGGGCCGAATGGCCTCCTCCTATTTTTTATGTATGTTTCTATGTACGAATATACCTGGGCACCCAGGGTTCTCTGGACTTGTTGTTCCTACGTTTCACCCTTAAGGAGAACATTTTGGACCTGTACTCACGCCAATTCCATTTTGAATGCCGTCTACCGTTCTGCATTAAATTTATCTAGAAGTAACTATTCCCAATCTACTTTGACCAGATACTGCCTTATTTTAATAAAATTAGCCTTCCCCTAATCCAAAACTATATTTTGCGGACCATCATCTCTCTTTTCAATGCCAAATGTAAACGTACAGTGTTGTGGTCGCTATCACTAGAATGCTCCCCCATTGCTACCTCGAACACCTGTCTGGCTTTGTTCCCCAGAACTAGGCCCAGCAGTGCCTCATCCCTTATTGGACCTTGGACATGTTGATATAAAATGCTCTCTGGAATATATTTTGAGAAATCTGCTCCCTTTAATCCCTTTTCAATATGATTATTCCAATTAATGTGGGGGAAGTTGAAATCCCCTAATATAGTTCTTCTATTATTATAAGTGTGTAAGTGGATAGGGAAATAAGGTATGTGAATAAAGCGGTAGGGTGGGTAGAGTGCTAAAGGGGGTGGGTGAAGTTAGTAGGTAAGGGGATAGGATAGGTGAGGGGTGAGTGGTGGGCTAATTGGGTATGGGGAAGAGTGGATAAGGTAAGTGAGTGTGGGTGAGGGTATATGGTGCCTGCTGGTAAGTCGGTTGGGGTTGGCCCAGGTCAGGAAAGAGTCGCGATGGTCACAGCGGCAAGCTGGGGATCAAGGTGCGGAATCATGTGGTCAAGCTAGCCATATTGTTTTGGGGATGGGGGACTAATAGAGAGTCAGATGATGGAAGCTAGACATGTCGGGTTGGGAGGATCTGGGGAATTGAAGGCGGTGTTTGGGAGGGGGCGGTCGGGGAGAAGATTGGTGGTGGGATTAGATCAGGTCAGGTGGAATGGGGGTTGGGATTGGATCGAGGTGGGAGTCAGGCAGTCAGTTATATTGTTTCTCAGGCATTATACAAGGATTCTTCTGTCTAACACTTCCTGGGTAACTATTCAGTTGAGTCAGAACTGTTTGAAGACTCTGACTCTAACTCAGAGTTGGAGATTTTGCAGGAAGGTCCTGGGGACCAGGTGATTTACCTATCGGAAGTTCAAACTTCCTGGGAATTCACAGGGAACCATTAGGATTTCCTCTTCATGCATCTTGGACGCATGTCTGGTTTCTGACTATCCAGAGACTGGAAATCTGGGCCAGTATTTCAAGTGTTGATCATGCTTAAAACATCATTTATGCTGGAAATAGATTGATGGAAATGGGAGATCCCTGAGAACAGAGTAGGTAATGTTTGGAGATTCATAACGGACATTCACAATACTTGTACTGGGGGGTGCGGGAGGGGACTTCATTGCACAGAATGCTATAACAGAATGATAGTTAATATATATGGGAACGTGTCACGGAATGCAACCTTAAACCAAGGAGTTTGTCACAGTCTCACGTTTTCCCAGTCTCTCCGATTTTGTCTCTTTCATACACTGTATGCAGTATGGTAATGTAGTGGCCCATGTCAGTTCCCTGGGACTTTGTCTCAGTTGTTTTCGAAGCTGTTAGCCTCTCTAGTCCTCACCCCTATACCAATCATCTTTCAAACTCCTCTAGTCCTCACCTCCCATACCCATCACCTTTCATACCCCTAGGGCTGGATTCCCCGTTATTGGGACAATGTCCCCATGCCGGCGTCAAAACTGTGGGGATAGGTTGCCATACCGCAGAGGGCAGTAAACCCAATCCATCCCATGCCATCATTTCATAGGATTTTGGCCTCAATTTAGTGGCCTCTCGTGCCCAACTTGGTGACACGATGAGGCCATTAAATTTTGCGAGAGCCCTCTCGTGAGATTTTCAATGCTTGGAACGCGTTCTCACAATATGCAACTATCTGGATCTCGCCCTTACTGTGCAAGATCCAGATGAACGTATTTAAATGATCCATTAGGCTTATTTAAACACATCTGCACCCGATCCTCCCCAGGTCCCTGAACTGACGTCCGCGCTTGGGAGACCTCGCCATGGCACTGTTTAGCACTGGCCCGCACAACCATGGACCAGGCATAACAGCACCTGAGGAGGTGGGGGTGGCCATCAGATGCCCCCGGATGGTCGCGCTCTGGGCAGGGTGTTACTCTGACACACTTGCTGGCACCCGGGCACCTTGGTACTGTCACACTGGCAATGCCAGGGTGTCAGGCTGGTAGTGCCAAGGTGCCAGGTTACTCATGCCGGGACCATGCCCTTGGGTGCCCTGTCCCTTAGATGTGGCGAGCGGGGGCTCGAGTACCCTCTAAAAGGTAGGTTGAGTCAGTGGGGGGGGGGGGGCGAGACCGTGGTGGGGATTCCGGGGTGGGGGGGGGGGATTGGGGGGGGGGGGGAGGGGGTTGGGGGGGGGTGGTTGGGGGAAGAGGATGAAAGATTGGTGCAGCATTTAAAAATGATGTCCAGATCTCTTCCTTCAGTGCAGGAAATGTGGTAAGTGCAACCTCAGCGGGGTGTTCCTTGGTGAGGCTAAAAAAAAATGACAGAGTCCATCTAAATGGCGGGGTCATTCTCAGCTGCAGGCATCGAGAAAGACCCCACTGTACATGTCAAAAATTGAACTGTTTTTGCGCATTATATCGCATCCTTTATCGACCAACTGTTTTTCTGTTGTTTTGCTGCTCAATTAAGTGCAATCAATCTCTGAAATCGATTGATGCTGGGATATAACTTTCTATACCAGTGCAGCAAGTATACCAATTCATCAAAAATATATATTGGACAACTTTTAAAATAGCTTCCTACAATCCGAAAGCATTACAGCAATTGCATGCTCTTTGTCTATCAAATTGATCATCTCTTCAAAAAACTTTGTTCCATTTGTCAAACACAACATACCTTCTAGCAAATCTATGCTGACTCTTCTTAATTAACTCATGCATTTCTAAATGTTCACTAATTTAATCTCTAATTATGCATTCTGTGGGCAGGAATTTCAGGCTCTGCTAATACTGGGAATGGAGGCAGATGGGGCCTAGCTTGAAAGTACCAGCATAGGATGATATGCCGGTTTCTGACCCTATTCCTGGCATCAGTCATTTTGGCTGAGGCAGGATTGGAGCCTTAAGGGGTGATACCCCCATGAGGCAAGCAGCCAATTAGCCTCATTAAGAGTCTTGTTAACAGTAAGTAATGAAGACAAACCGGAATTTTCTAGTTGAGCTCAAAGTTCCCAACATGACGGGAAACTTTAACTGCCTGGAGTGGGCACTCATTGACAGGTTGCAATGCTAGTGCTCCAGGCAGGCCTACAGGCCCTTTTTGTCTGCCTCAAGTCAAATGCAGCCAAAGGTCACCTGCGGTGGGATTCCCTGTTAGCTTATTTGTCGTAGCCGCAAATAGAGAGAATAAGAGGTGGCACACGTCAAGTTCGTATAACATTGTTTAAGGGGTTTATCTGCAAGATGCTACTCAAACAGGGTACAGTGGTGAACTCCACAAAAGCCCAGAAAACACTCCGATGATGTCATTGTGTAACACGTGTCATTACACCAGCCAATGGCGTTACTCGGACATAAAACACCCCTCCCTCTTTACTCCTTTAGTGTCCCTGGCTTTTTATTTAAACATTTTAACACAGCCATAACTAACATTGTTATGTTACGAATACACATGCACGTTAGTAAGACAGTCTCTTGGGTGGACTTGTTTTGGCAGAACATTATGTTCGGGAACTTGACTCTTAGCGATTCTAGGAGTGTATTACTGTACACTGGTCAGTGATAGGTCTGGTGAAACCAACTCAGGAACTGTCTCTGGTTGTGTGGATGATTCTGTCGTAACAGACTCCGTAATTTTGGCAGCTGTAGTCCTCCAGTTGGGATGTCACTGTCCATACGCTCTGTGTTGTAAGTATCTGGTACAGAATCTGTAGTTTCACTATGTGCAGACAATATTTGGTCAGTACTTCGACGCCAGTTTAGTTCATCTTCAGATTATTACAGTGTATAAAATCAGACCCGTTTGGCTAATATAATTGCTCAAGTCCATTTTTCGTCTGAAGTGTAGTTTCTCACAAGAACATGCTCCCCGCGGACAAAGACTCTGCTTTTGGAATGGTGCTCCCTTCTAGCCACTTGCATCTGATGTTGTTGTCTGACTATTTCGGAAGTTGAAGGGGGAATCAAAAGGTCGAACTGTGTGTGTAGTTTCCTTTGGAACATCAATATCGCTGGTGAGCTTTGAGTTGTTGAATGCACTGTTTCTTTATGTCATTAGAAAGCTTTTTACACATTTAGGTAGAGAGCCTTTATCCCTTAAACCATTCACTGCATGCCTGAGCGATTGTACAAAATATTCAGCTAAGCCGTTGGTAGCTGGATGCATGGCCGATGCCATGGTCCTTCGGTAGTCCTCAAATTCGGCTGATGTGAACTGAGTACCATTGTCATCACGGTTTGTTCAGGTCGCTTGTATCGACTTCTATCTTAATATTATTTCCATTTAATTTTGGATAGGCCCAACATTTCTGTTGGTCTCCTTGTACTGCTAGAACGCTGATCTTACATTTGTTAAATTGACTCAGCACTTTGGTATTCGATGAGTCTTCAGTTTGTTACGCGAGGGAGATATTAGGAAATTGGGTCCAGAAATGGTATTGAAGATGTCGCAGGTAATTTAGGAGTTACACCGACTGAGGGAAAATGCTGCTGGCACAGAGTCAGAGGGAGATGTCCACACTTGGCCGAGTTACATTATCCCAGTCAAAGGTAAACCCGTTAGTGGGAATACATAGGTTGCCCCAGATCCATTGTTCTTCGAGACAATCCTGTCTAACCAGCTATTAGCCCATTACAGAGCCTGATTACCTCTTTGTCCATCAATGGGAGGTTAATTGCATATCAATAGCATTGCTCTGTTCTTTTGTATGAACAGGAGTGGACAATCAAACAGCCAAGATAAAGGTGACGGGTTCAAGTATAGAAACCGAAGCAGAGAACCATTGTTTGAGGGGCTAGATTGAGCTTAGAGAGCGGGGTTATGAAAGTTGCCATCGAGGCAAGCTTTGGGAATGGATTCTGAAAGAATGTTCCTAATAGAAGGAAAATTGCTTCATTAAATTACCTTTGCCTGTCTGTGTATGTGGCATGAGAGCTGCATGTTTATTTAAAGTGCTGTTTAATGGGAACTAGTGTTTTCAGGTTAGGAAACTATATGTAATCTGTTAGTGTTAGAGTAGAAGTTTGAAAGTTTAAGTATTGTTTTATTTTCATTTAATAAATTTTGTTTATAAAATAACCACGCCCACTTTCTTATATTATCACTCCTGGAACAAATCTAACTTTCTGCACCATCTTAAAACTTTGAAAACTTATGGTCCCAGCCCAATCTCTTAGCCACTGTTGAGAGCTGAGCAGCCGTCCATAAAAAGTTGGATCACTTAACTGGCAAAGTCGCCCAGTAGACTTTGCATTATTTTTCTTTGTTCACTTCTGTGCTGATGCAAGTTGGCGTGACCAAAATGTGACCAACTTTACCACAATTTTTGCATTTGTTCTCCTTGCTCCAACATTCTCCAGCCATATGTCCCACTTCATTCCAGTGATAGTCAGTTCTTATTGGGCCTACTTCTCACAGATTCCATCTGATGGACTTTAGCTCGAACTTCAATCACCGAAGCTTCTCTCACAACAAGTTCTGTGGACTTGGGGAAATGTTTCACTTTCCTCCTGAGCATGATGGAGAAAACAAAGTATTTCAACTATTAATAGTGGATAGGGAGAAAAACTTTCTTTCAAGACTGTCATTAACTCATCATATGACTTGTCTCCAGGTTTAGCTAGTTGTACTAAATTCTGCAGTAACATGAATGTTTTCCTCCCAATTGAGCTGAGAAAGGCCACAGTTTGCAGGTCTGCTCATGTCTGATTGGCTTTTAGGAACGACTAGAACCTTTCCTCATAAGAGTTATATATCTTCTCCTCCTCATCAAACATATCCTGGCACCTTTTCGTTGTGCCATTTTTGGATTGCTGCTCCCTGACCTGTGCTACTCAGCCTTCAGCCTGTCTTACCTGCCATTTGATTTCTGTCTGTTTAAAACAGACAAACTCACAGCGCACAAGCTATTTCTGTGCCCTGCTATAGATTCAGGCAGTAGGTTGCAGCGTCGGCAGCCCCATCGGTTCCCGTTTACATGGCCTGTTTCAGTGCTTCGTGCACGGTCTCCACAGCTCTACCCACTTCTAAAGTAAATGTGCTGAAAACTTCAATCCTCCGTTTGAAGTAAGTCCCCAGTAACTCGCAATTGTCCAATATTTTTTTTAAAAACCCTTTTACTTGCACTAGCAGCTGTCGCAATCGACTGGATGATTCGCCAATGCCCGACTACAAACTGTACCGTGTCCAGGTATTTACTTGAGAGTTATTTTTACTTGACACAATGATGATTTCACCTTGGACGTCGATGACATTTCTCCCAACGTTACTCCCGATGGTGTAAGGCCCTGGATCTCCATCGATGATTCCTTCTTCTGGCCCACGAAATAGTAATCAAAAGTTATTCTTCTCCTGTTTTTTAAATTTATGGCCCAGATCTTGTTGCCAGTTTCTCTTTTGTTACGATCTTTGTTGTAGAGGGAAAGAGAATCAGAGGTGGTGCATGTGTAAGGGGTTTATTTACCAGATGCTGGTCAAACAGGGTATAATGGTGAACTCCACAAAAACCAGTGAAACGCTCCGATGATGTTGTTACTAAATGTGACATTACACAGTCAATGGTGTTACTCTGATACAGAATGCCCCTCAAAACCCCCACAATGTTGGCCTGGCTGCTTTTTCTATTTTTTAAATTAATTTTTTACAAAGGTTCCTGAGAGGGCACCTTTAGCTTGAAGCACCCTCTCCATTATTTAACATTCATTGCAGCTGGCTACTCCTTGTGGTGTACAGGGTTAACTCCATTCCAAACTGCTAAACATGTGCACAAGGAGCCATGTCATAGTGTTGTCACACAGTGGGAAAATATAGATGAAAAACACCTATGAGAGGAGCTGTAGCTATCTCCTGATGTATTTTGACAGTGGATATACTTAGTTACGTAAAATTAAACCGTGTTGAAGGAAAGAACGTTTCCCCCAGCAAGATTCCTTCCAGAGTAAGAAAACCAATGGGCTGGATTCTCCGCAGCCCCGCACCAAAATTGTGTTTGGCACGGGGGCAGAGAATCCAATTTGGCGGCAAAATCAGGCCCGGCGCTGGTCCGGTGATTTTCCGGGCCCCGAGAATCGGCGCATGCGTGTTGTACTCCGCGCGGCTGGGGGGCCAGTGCCAGAGGTCCGCCCAGCGATCCTCCGCACCCGGCCGGCCGAGTTCCCGACGGCATGGAACTAACATTCTCTAGCCGGTCGGGATGCTCGCGTGGCGGCTGCAGACTCAGTCCGCGGCTGCCCTGGTGGGGGGAGGGGGCATCAGACAACAGAGGGGGACCTTATGGGCGACCGGGGGACAGATCGGGCCGGTTTGATCTTCGGGCGCGTAGCGATTGGGAGGGCCTAAATCTTCTAGTAGCGCCTATGGACCGAGTCCGCGATGGCGCTCAGTGCAGCCGCTGGAGCCGGCCGCTGTGCGCATGCGCGGACTCGAAACCGGAAGTGCAGGGGCCCATATCAGCAGCTAAAGCTGCGTGAATCACTCCAGGTCCCTGCTAGCCCCTGAAGGTAAGTGAATCGGCTTGTATTTTTTTGAGGAAATTCGGGAGTGTAACGTCAGCATTTTTACGCTGGCGTGGGGACGTAAAGCCCATTTTGGGAGAATCCAGCCCAATGTCGCCCAAGATAACCCAATAATAACAAATTCCTCTGAAGCTGGAAGGCCACTGATTGGCGCTCCAGCTTTGTGAGCCTTGCCTGATCCTTTTTTCCACAGGGAACCTGTCTCTTTGCAAATTAAATTGTTCAGAATTCCAACAAGAGACTGTAGTTTAGTCGGGCAGCATGGTCGGCACGGGCTTGGAGTGCCGAAGGGCCTATTCCTGTGCTGTACATTTCTTTGTTCTTTGTTCTTTGTTTCAACCCCCTGAGCAAATATTTCACTGGAAGTTAAAATGGGCATTTTGAAAGTTATGAAAGAATTTGAGAAGTCTGTGTTAACAGGTACTATTTGAACCATTATGCTTACTCGTTAATAGAACATACAAAATTCAATTCATGATCGAACTAAAGGCAAAAAGTAGTTGTTGGCAGAGTTTTAGTTGCCAAAAGAGTTTTCAAGATTAATTTAATGCCAATTGTTTAAATGTTCTTAAATATGCAAATATATTTTGTAGTCTTCAAATTTCTGTGATCGGGAAACTCATGCATCTTATGAAGAAAATTAATCAGAGGGCACAAGAATAATATTTAATTATTTCTGTGTAATTCCAAAGTAAACAGCTATTTGATTGCTTACTGTGCACATGGAGGAATGATTTGCTGACTAACTTTCAACTTGCAGAACAGTCTTGCATTAATCAGTCCAAATTACATTAACAATTGCACTAATCAATCATGAGTTCATGCGTCAATCTATTTTCACCCAATCAGTATTGATGAAATAAGATAAATACTGTACTAGTATTTTCTTATTAACGCAACACAATAATCACCTTAATACTTAACGTTAAATGGAAGACATTTAAGAAGATGTTATTTATTGATTATTAGTAATTCTGTGGTGTGTCATGAGTTTCATTGACTCTCTGAAACTCTTTCCACATTTAGTATACTTTTCGGTTCAATTTGTCGTGCACATTTTGACTTATATGAAGCGTTTGTCTGGGCTCTCAGGGTACATTTGAAAAGATGAGAGACATAAAATGTGACATAAATTAAGACTCTAGGCCATGCTATTTGATACTGAACTGCACCAAGACACACTCTCAGTTTTTTCTTAAAGCTTTGGTGTGAACCTCCTATTTCTGCCAAATCTCATATTGCTGTCCCTTGCAGCATACGTTTATGGTGGGGGTGGGGAGGGGGGGGGGGGGGGGGGGGGGGGCAATGCACTGAAAAATTATCCCTCTTCCACAATGACACTCATTTTCGAAGTTGATGCAATTACTTTTAGTAAATGAAATGTTGCCACTGTTGCAATCCTGACTGCTCTATTATTGTAAAATCACAACCGATTTCTGAGTTATGCAACAGCTTTACATAAAGTGATGGATGTTACTATTTCTGATAGAGACAGCCAGATCATGTCTACTACTTTTGATAATATTCACTACTGCTGCTGTTCATTATCCCAAAACAATGTTTCCTTTTTAAAGAATTACAACAATAATTTCAATTCCTGGTCAAACGTGACACATTGTATGGGGCAGCTTTCCTTGTGTGTATTTAATCATTCTGGAGTGAAAATATGCTCATGTACGCAAGAGTGACAGCTCTGCAAAAGCCAGCAGCAGAACGGAGGTCACTTCCAGCAGGGTTAAAAGCATGCTGCCCCTTTTAATTTGCCATGGCTGCTGGTTTGAAATGTAATGTCCTCAGCATCACATTGTTCCAGTGAATTAAAAATGTAACTATGTCAGCTGTTATGATCAGCAGAAACTTGGGCACGGAGACAGCACAGAACTAATTTTTAATTCCCTACTTAATTTCACTGCAACTGACTTGTTCTTTTTCCAACACCAAGAAAGAATGATAAAGCTGACCTGGAGGTATTTTAGAAAGGGTTGAAGAATTAAATCATAGAGTTAAATCACTAGGTTTTTCAATGGCATTTCCTTGGCAGAAGTGTTCTTGTTTTCTGAAAGTGCATGTTGTCATTGTAAAATAACAGCATGCTCTGAGTTGGGAGAAGATTACAAGGTGTGACCAAGGCATGGCAAAAGAGCTAATTTTGAACATGAAGCAAAATGTGCCAAGAAGGAAGGTTTATGTTGCCCGAAAACAATATTTTCTTGCCATATTAAACACTGATTTAAATAAAAATGTTTTAAAAGTTTGTACACATGATTTGGCACATAAACAAATCAGAATTTCCCCCCAACTTCGGATGGACCTTAATGGGGTAAGAAGAGAAAATGGAGCTCTGAGTTATCAAAATTGTTAAAACCAATGATAGGGACAATTGCACTCTGCTGGTAACAACCATTATGTTTCTACCCCACCCTTGACCTTGGCAGGTTGCAACTGGAGTAGAATTATCTACCTCTGAACACCTAATTACACTATTATTAGTACAAAGTCTTACAACACCAGGTTAAAGTCCAACAGGTTTGTTTCGATGTCACTAGCTTTCGGAGCGCTGCTCCTTCCTCAGGTGAATGAAGAGGTCTGTTCCAGAAACACATATATAGACAAATTCAAAGATGCCAAACAATGCTAGGAATGCGAGCATTAGCAGGTGATTAAATCTTTACAGATCCAGAGATGGGGTAACCCCAGGTTAAAGAGGTGTGAATTGTGTCAAGCCAGGACACATGAGTGCGGCCTCAACCGGGACCTGGGATTCATGTCACATTACATTCATCCCCCCCCCCCCCCCCATCTGGCCTGTGAAATCCTACCAACTGTCCTGGCTTGACACAATTCACACCTCTTTAACCTGGGGTTACCCCATCTCTGGATCTGTAAAGATTTAATCACCTGCTAATGCTCGCATTCCTAGCATTGTTTGGCATCTTTGAATTTGTCTATATATGTGTTTCTGGAACAGACCTCTTCATTCACCTGAGGAAGGAGCAGCGCTCCGAAAGCTAGTGACATCGAAACAAACCTGTTGGACTTTAACCTGGTGTTGTAAGACTTCGTACTGTGCTCACCCCAGTCCAACGCCGGCATCTCCATATCATGACTATTATTAGTCTGTGACCTTACAGAAATTATAAAGCAATATTGTTCACAGGCTCAGAATGTTCACAGATTTCCTTTTACTACTCAGTTTAAGCATTTGATCTATTCAATTAAAACAAATAATGTCAGGGTTTATAAATGATCTGCCTCTATTCAAACCAAATTGGTTGCTGAAGGACGGTGTGGGAAGTCTTCCCACTTTCTTTCATCCATGACCTGGAATTCATTTAGATGGCTGAGTGAAAGTATCTCCCCTCTGACAACTGAAGGAATTTAATGTGTAATAACCTGTGGCAGTTATTGCTGTGGGCCACAGCTGAAACTTTCAGATACTCTGCAGTAAATCTCACTAAACTGTTCTACTCACTCAGATACATGACGATGGTGCAACTGGAGTCTAGGTTCCGGCATATTATTGAGTAGCATAGGTATGTCAGATTAGCTTCTTTTTCTTGTTATATTAAGCCTTATTTCCCTTCGCCTGGAGTGTGAAGTTGCCTGTTGCAGAAAGTGATGCCAAATCTTTGACTTGAAGTGAATCACTGATAAGGACAGATATCACTTTTTAAAATTCCAATTTTAAAAAAAGTTCCATTATTTTGTCATCACCTGGAATTTGCCAACTTCTGGTTTGAAAATTGCCTGCGTCAGTACGCAGAATGAAATTAAATAAATCTACCTTAAAAGAATACATTTTTACGAGCTGAGTTCAACTGCCTGTGAATCACAAAGGTAAGGAAATTAAAGTTGAATATGTGGGTTGATCACCTTAATTTTAGAAATGGAATGAACGGCATGCACTGGTCTAGCTGCCAAAATGTTGTTTGATAAATTGAATAAAAGTGGCCAAAGTCCCAGAGGACCATAGGCTTCTATCTCCTTTTTGAGAGAGAGCTGACTGGTGGTGATTTACCCTGTGAGGGTCACCACATCTCAGGCGAGGGGCAACATTGAGAAGGCAGGGCCTTCATGAATAACCTCAGCCGGTACTGGAATTGAACCAGCACAGTTGGCGTCTCTCCACATCATGAAGCAACCGTCCAGCCAACTGAACGAACTGACCCGGATTGGTAAAGAAAAGAAAATTAAAGGAAATTCCTGAGTTTCGTCTACAGGCAGCCTATTTCACGAAATAAAATTCAATTCCGACTCCCTACCTCGCCAACAGCAGTCCTCAGATAAGTTTTAGGAAAGGATTTGGAGCCTGTTATGGTGAGAAAGCATGATTGTCAGGACTGTGGAGTTGGGGGAATACTCATGGTTCTTGTGGCTCCAACAAAAGTTTACTTTTTAAAGAGATACAGCTTAGCTGTGATTGGTAGCCACTTGAAGAATCCTGGGCGAAATTCTCCCCCAACGGCGGGATGCCCGCCGACTGGCGCCAAAGCCGGCGCAAATCAGACGGGCATCGCGCCGGCAAAAAGGTGCGGAAGTCTCCGCATCTTTGGCGGCCTAGCCCCAACATTGAGGGGCTAGGCCGACGCCGGAGGGATTTCCGCCCCGCCAGCTGGCGGAAATGGCGTTTGTTGCCCCGCCAGCTGGCGCGGAAATGCGGCGCATGCGCGGGAGCGTCAGCGGCCGCTGTCAGTTTCCCAGCGCATGCGCGGGAGCGTCAGCGGCCGCTGTCAGTTTCCCGCGCATGCGCAGTGGGGAGAGTCACTTCCGCCTCCGCCATGGTGGAGGCCGTGGCGGAGGCGGAAGGGAAAGAGTGCCCCCTCGGCACAGGCCCGCCCGCGGATCGGTGGGCCCCGATCGCGGGCCAGGCCACCGTGGGGGCACCCCCCGGGGTCAGATCGCCCCGCGCCCCCCCCCCAGGACCCCGGAGCCCGCCCACGCCGCCTGGTCCCGCCGGTAAATACCAGGTTTGATTTACGCCGGCAGGACAGGCAATTCCTGGGCGGGACTTCGGCCCATCCGGGCCGGAGAATCCAGCAGGGGGTCCCGCCAACCGGCGCGGCCGGATTCCCGCCCCCGCCCAATCTCCGGGAGCGGAGACTTCGGCGGGGGCGGGGGCGGGATTCACGGCGGCCAACGGCCATTCTCCGACCCGGCGGGGGGTCGGAGAATGACGCCCCCTGAGTGGGTAGACCTGACCCCTACCCTGCTCCTCAGTAACTAATTTTACATTGAGTCCTTTTCAGACTATTATGATCCTGGACCAGACCCCAACAGATGCTAGGATACCGGGCAGGGACCCAAATCACTTTTTAATTTGTTAAACTGTGAGGAAAGGATATTTCACTCATGGGGTTGATGGGTGAGTGCCATTCGGTGCTGGTCTTCACAAACAGGGACCAGATGGACCAGCATTCCTTGGGGTCTCCCAGGGGATCTGAGGTGCCCAGGTGCTTGCCCTCTGGACAGGGTGGCACCCTGGCATGGCTGATGCCACCCAGGTACCCTGGCAATGCCAGTCTGGCACCCTGGCATTGACAGCTTGGCAATGACACATGGGGATCAGCCTGGCACTACCAAGGTGCCTAGGTGGCACTGCTTTCTAGCAGGAGCACTGCCGACTTACCAGTGCCAAGGTGCCAACTGGCATTTTTTTCGCGGCGGTGATCGGACTCGTGTGTTCAATGCGCTGATGTAGCTGTGTTTGGGGAGGTGGGCCTGGAACCCCCTTATAGTAAATTGGAACTTGATGTGTTTGGGGGTCACGTCGGCAGATCGGGATGCCATAAAATCACTGCACTGAGGAGTTTGGGTGAGTGAAGCTTCTCAGGGCAGAAAATGGGGCTGAGTGCGTCCTTGGGCTTCCATTCCCTGCTCAGGCCCCGTTTCTAACCGGATGGGCGTTAGATAGCAGGGTGTTTCTCGGCGCTGCGAGTGCTGGGAAAAAGGTGGCTAAATGTGCTTGCTTTGGGACTCTGTTCCCATTTGGTTCGATCGGGCTCAGTATACAATTAGCAGTTAAACAATGCTTAACACTAAAATGAAACACTTTACCTCCTAAAACCAGCCTTTTAAAAAAATCTCCAATCAAGCACAATCCATCGCAGGTCAAAACCCACCTTTAAATAAAAGTCAGCAAACATAGGGGGTGGGATTCTCCAACCCCCAGTTGGTTGGAGAATTCCCAGGGGGAGGCGCGAATCTTGCACCGCTGCCCCGATGCTGGCTGCCGTATTCTCCGGCGCCATTTTCCGGGCGGGGGCAGGATTCCCGCCACGCCGGTCTGAGGCCGTTTGCAGTGCCCCCCCCCCCCCGGGTGATTCTCTGGGCCCTGATGGGCCGCGCCGCCATCCATTTTTGGCCAGTCCCGCCGGCGTGAATCACTCAACTCACGCACTGGCAGGACCTGGCAGATGAGTATGCATGGGCGGTCCTGGGGGGGGGGGGGGGGGGGGGGGGGGGGGGGGCGGGGTGGGATCTGACCCTGGCGGGGGGCCCCACGGTGGCCTGGCCCATGATCAGGGCACTCCGGTCTGCGGGCGGGCTTGTTCCATGGGGACACTTTTTTCTTCCACGCTGGGCACCTGTAGGGCTCCGCCATGGCCGAAGCGGAGATGTGGTAAAATACGCCTGCCAGTCTGCGCATGCGCAGAATCACGCCGGTTGTTCTGCACATGCGCGAGATCACGCCTGCCCTTCGCTGCATGCGCAAACACGTGCTGTCTCTCCGCTGTCCACCTAGCCCCTGAAAATGCGGAGTATTCTGCACTTTCGTGCGCTGTTGACGCCGGAGTGGTTGGCGCAAGTTGCCCCGCTGGCGTGGGGACTCAGTCCCCAGAAGGGAGAATCCCGGCCAAGATTACTTGTCTACCTCTGGACAGAAAGATCTTTTGAAATACTGCTGAAAGAGAGAGAGAGAGTCAGAGAGAGAGAGAGTCAGCGAGAGAGAGAGTCAGAGACAGAGGGCGGGATTCTCCGACCCCCCTGCCGGGTCGGAGAGTCTCCGACCCCCTGCCGGGTCGGAGAGTCGCTGGGGGTTGGCGTGAATCCCGCACCCGGCGGCTGCCGAATTCTCTGGCCCCCCAAAAATCCCATTGATGTGAATCGCGCGGCCCGCCTCGGAGAATGGTGAGGACTGGGGCGACACAATGGGCCCCGGGGCCGCCCGAATACTCCGGGCCGGATAGGCCGAAGTCCCGCCGACGTGACCCGTG
Organism: Scyliorhinus torazame; assembly: GCF_047496885.1. Lineage (NCBI taxonomy): Eukaryota > Metazoa > Chordata > Chondrichthyes > Carcharhiniformes > Scyliorhinidae > Scyliorhinus > Scyliorhinus torazame. The sequence continues at coordinate 90,045,753 of NC_092714.1, read as the reverse complement.
GTCAATCAAACCACCTATTTAACGGCATCAACCAGTCATGCTGGTTGATGCCGGCCAGCGCGGAGGTAGGGCCCGGCATGGGGCGGCCGCAGGAAAAGTGACGGCACGGCCGCAGTTGGAGTGTACGTGCCGGGGGGAGGTTTGGGGGGGTTTGAGGAGAGCGGTGGGGGTTGGGGAGGGCGGTGGGGTTTGGGGAGGGCAGGTTGGGGGTTTGGGGATGGCGTGGGGGGTACGGGAGGGAGGGGGGCCTTGGGGGGCGCGTGCCGGGGAGGAAAGGGCGAGTGCCGGGGAGGAGAGGGTGCATGCTGGAGAGGGGAGGGCCGAGTGCCGGGGAGGGGGGGCGAGTGCCGGGGAGGAGAGGGCAAGTGCCGGGGAGGGAGTGGGCGACTGCTGGCGAAGAGAGGGCGAGTGCTTGGGAGGAGAGGGCGAGTGCCGTGGAGGCGAGGGCGTGTGCTGGGTTGGGTTTGCGGGGGTGGGGGGTTTGGGGCAGGCGGTGGGGGGGGTTTGGGGAGGGCAGGGGGGCAAGTGCCGGGGAGGAGAGGGCGCGTACTGGGAAGTGGGGGGGGGGAGTGCTGGGGAGGGAAGGTGGCCGCCTTTTGTGCTGTGACGTTGGGGGGGGTGGGGCCGTCGTTTGTGCTGCGATGCGGGGGGTGCCGTTCTTTGTGCTGCGTCGCCACGCGGCGTCACTGACGGCGCGAGCATCCGTGACGGGTGGTGCCGTCGTGAATGGCTTCACGCTGCTGCTAGCCCATTCCCGGCCGGAGAATTTACGACGTTCCGGGGGGTCATTCGCGCCGTTTTTGCCACCAGGTTTGGCCATTTCGCCGATTCACGGAGAATCCCGCCCAGAGAGTCAGAGACAGAGAGAGATATCCTGTCAGATTAATGCTGAATCTCTGACAGCCTTCTGCAAAAATTGCTGTTCAGCTCATAACTTCCAGAAACACTAACCCAAAACTGACTGCCACAGACCTTGCCCCTCTCATTACCATATCATTTTTATCCCACTCAAATCCCATGATCTAATTACAGAAGTCTCTAAACTTCTGTCTGTAGGCCTCCAGACCGAGTTAATATGTAATTAAAATTGCTTTTCTTATCTTCTCATAATCCCTAGATGCCTCCTCTGATAGTGATTCAACTACTTCACTAGCTCTACCTACTAACTTTGTTTGAACTAACAATGCCCACATGGTCTTTAGCTAATTCAATTGTTTAGTCACTTTCTGAAATGAGATAAAAAAGACTTCCACATCTTTCTCGTCAAACCTTGGCAATGCTTGAATATATTTAAACATATCTCCATTAGGCTTTTGACGAGTATGTGTCAATCCATCCTCTAGACTTTCCTTACTGTCTGCCTTTAACTCCAACATTTTAAGTTGACATTCTCTTTTCCTTTCCAATTCCCTCAATTCCATTTCGATTTTGTGAAGTTCATATTCTCTCTCTTTTGCGCTTTTCTTTTGCCGTTGCCTCTCTCTCTTTTGCTTCTGCTATTGCCACTCTCTCCTTTTCTTTTATTTCAAACTTCTTAATTTCTATTTATTTCTGTTTATCCCTTTCCTGCATGTCTTATTTTTTCATTTATAATTGAATTCTAGCTAATTCTAATGATACAGGCTGTGTCTCCAGCGAATTGAAATGCTGAGCTGTCACTTGTATTATCTCCACCTTCCTCACCTTTTCAGGTAAAGTCAACTGCAACTTGACTGCTATATCCAAAAACTTATTCTAACCACCCTTTGTAAACTAACCAGAGTGACCGCTTCCACATGCAGACAATTTTTTGTTAAGGAAAGAGCCATTTCCCAAGTCACTCCTATTTAAACTGCAACACCTGAAAAAAAAACATCAGTTCCTTGCACACTCACTGTCTATAAATTCAATAATCCCAAACCAAACTAAAAATTATACTTTTAAAAATCCCATTAAAGAGCCCCCAATTTTATTTCAATCCCAGACCAGGCCCTAAATATGCTAGGAGACCAGACAGGAACTCCTTAACTCTAAAATGAAAGGCTTCAACTCCTAACAGATACCTCCTTTATTGCTAATCAAGCAAAACCCATTACAGGTCAAAACCTACTTTTGAATTAAGTTGCAAACACAGGATTATTTGGATAGAATTATCTTTTGAGATACCGCTTGAAGGGAGAGCGAGAGATCCTATCAGATTAATGCTGAATCTGACAGCCTTCTGCAGCAACTGCTGCTTAGCTCACACCTTCCAGCAACAGTAATTCAAAACTGACTGTCACAGACCTGACCCCTCCCATTACCAACATCATCTTTAGCCCACTGAAATCCCATCACCTAATTACTGAAGCTTAAACACAATCTCTCGAATTAAATCTCTCCAGAAATCATGGGCGGGTTCTCCGACCCCGCGCCGGGTGGGAGAATAGCCGGGGGGGGGGGCGACTCACGCAACGCCGCTCCGAATCCGCTCCACCGATTCTCCGGCGACCGGAGAATCAGCGTCAATGGCGCAGGCGCTGACGCCCATATCGGCAGCTGAAGCAGCGTGAGGCTCTCCAGTGTTGTGCTGGCCCCCTGTGCTGCGCAGGATCCCTGATCCTGATTTACGAAAGCCCCAGGATCGGAAAATCCCACCCCATAATTAAAACCCATTAAGCCTGTCCTTTTAAACAAAAGCATGGGTTGAAATAACACTTTTAGAACATCTTAGTTGCACCTTCTGCAGCCACAGTGCGTGTCTTTCTTTTAAACTAGGATTTTAAAAAATATTACTGCAGCAGATACATACATCCCTAACCCATGTTTTCAAAATAATAATACAATATATATACCAATTTCTTACATTCATCACAGACATAGTGCGAACAAACTTATTCAAGTTGCCTAACACTTAAGTGGCTGCTCGATGTTGCTTTAAAACAAAAAGCCTCACATATTTGTAATTTCTCTTGCCTTACAATCAACCCAGACCTCTATCTTTCCCAAATTCTGACATCCTCAACTTCTTTCACCTCACCAATGGCAGCCATGCCTTTAGCTACCTAAAACCCACTCTGCGACATGCCCTCCCGAAACCTTTGTGCATTTCAACTTCCTTCAAACCTGCCACTTAATGCAATATTTTTTTTTGTTTCACTCAGCATTGAACTTTCATCTGTTCAAAAATGTATTGAGTGCCTAAGGACATTATTTTCTAAATTAAAGGCACTGTATTAATGCAATTTATTCCAAACTGCTGGAGAGAGGTATAATGAGCACTCACTGAATATAGTTATCCAATAGCATCTGACAGATAAAGTTGTTTATTATCACAGTATATGCATAATAAACGATATATCACACATTAAATAATTTGCATAATGTGTTAAAGATGTATTTTTAATGTTTATTGACATAAAACATGTTGTGAAAACACAATCGTAAACTAGGAATTGTGGACAGAGTTTATTTGATTCACTAGAAAGATATGCAAGAGTCATGACTTCAAGTGTTCCTCATTCATAGGTTGGATCTGGGTTTTGTATTTGCCACTGAGTCTTTTGTACTTGTGTTATAGTTAACAGGTGTCTTGTCTTTTGAAATGCAGATATTGAACTTACAATTTCTGAATTATTCTGTAAGCCTTCTTACTGGCTGGTTTAACTGTAAAGCCACTCAAAGCAAGGCTACAAATATGATTGAATGCGAACAAATTTTTTGACTTTAAAAAAATATTCTTATCACTGTAGGCTTGAAGTGAACATTAAATCTTGGGCTAACATTTGGACATTTTAAGCAATTCATTGGTTGTTTCTTTCAGCGGGTCCACATGTCCATGTACATTGGCCAAAGTGGAGAAGATAGGTGCAATGAATCAGATTGAGCAATTTGTTTGAGAGTTCATTACGAAGCTACCAACTAGTACTGATGTAAACATAACCCCCAAATTTTCACCGAGCATAAATTTGGCACACAGATTTTGGCCAATCCTCATTCTGAAATAGTCTAGTCTGATTGTCATTTGAAAAGAGAAATAGATAGATGGAAGGTAGTATTAAGAATTCTTTTCAATCTTTATTAAACATATTTAGTTTCTATGTTTGATCACCAACTCCCTGTCACGGCGGTCTCTCTACATTCTGATTTACCCTCAAGAAATATAATTCAAAAGAATGTATTTTTTTCAAATAAATTTAGAGGGCCCAATTCTTTTTTTTCCAATTAAGAGGCAATTTAGCATGGCCAATCCACCTACCCTACACACCTTTGGGTTGAGGGGGTGAGAGCCATGCAGACATGGGGAGAATGTGCAAATTCCACAAAGACAGTGACCAGAGGCCGGGGTCGAACCCAGGTCCTCAGCACCGTGAGGCAGCAGTGCTAACCACTGAGCCACAGTCGCCGCCCTCTATTCAAAATAATGTAGTCTGTCACACAAGTTTACAAATATTTTGCCCTTGCACTTTTCAGTAGAATAAGTGCAATAATGTTCGTTAGATTTATCATGAAAATAAATCACAATGAAAATGTCAACAAATATCTGCAATGGCCTATAGTGATTTCTATTGCTTCTCAGTATTTTATGACTTTCTTGGGAGAAATTGAAATCACTGTTATCCATTTTCTGAAATAAAATTAGTGTAAGAGTTTTGTAATTTGGCACATTCGAACTGAACTGGAATTACATTGGACATTATATTGGCTCAGTTAGCTTTCAGTCAACTGGAGCAATTTCTGAACACAAGCATTAGATTCCTTAAAGGTGTAAATTAGTGTCTAATGGCAGCTGTAGGACTGCAAATGTCAAATTCAGAATCAAATGAATGGAGATTGTATCACACACTCTGTTTAATGATACCTTGTATTGAGCACCGGTGCTCTTAAAGGGACCAAATAGCCCAGGAATTTTCTGGTCTATTTTTGTGACTTAGGAAAAGCTCATCCCAGGCTTACAAAGGAATGCTGGTTGATTGTCATTGTGTTGGAATCCCCTTGTGATTTCCTGACCCCACCTCCTCTGACTCACCTTTCAACTTCCTCAATCTTAGAGCCAACCAATTGACTGTCCTTCCCAACAGGCAAGCTGCAGTGGGACGCCTGTTTCAGGCCTGTAGCTTGCTGGTAGTATTTAAGTGAGGCCCAGAGCCCTTGGCCAACATGGATTCGTGCACACAGCCTTTGATTCACTAAAGCAATCATCTCCACACCAATGTCCTCAGTGGACAGAACAAAAAGAGGAGGCGTGTACCAGGAAGAAAATTGTGCAAATGAGGAAATGAGTGAAATTGATCACTTGCAAATTTAACCTCTGAATTGTGTCTTAATGACCAGAGCAAAAATAGTGAATATGACAATATTGCAAAATATGTTCATTATACCTAATTTACATATACACACGAGGTTAATTACAAATAGACTTTTCCCATAACTCAGAAAATTTCTACCTTTGTGAAATACGAATGCTGTATTCATTATACTATTAATGACAAAACATTAATTATGATAATTAGGTCATATTTACATATGAAAATTAGGCTAATTAGAAAATAGATTTCCCACTATAAATCAAAATCTTTTTATTAAATTTGAAGGCTTTAGCCATTCTCTCATTGGGAAAGTAATGATTAGAATACTGTTTACATATTTAGATTAGGTTAATTCCAAAACAGCAATGTAAATGATTACTACACAGGTAAACTATCAGGTAATTTTTGGATCCGTATGTGATAGGATTTGACTATGATATGATTATGTGCAGTGCCATAGTCTTTGTCCAGTACTTGTGGGAAATACTGTGCTGGATTCTGCCTCAGTGTCATTCAAATCCCTTTATGTCTGAATGTTACAGTGAAACTGTAGGAATCTAGAATCCTGCCTACACGTAACTGAAGCACAGGCTGAAATATTTTTGAGGACACAACTCCAACTCTTTCCTGGATAGAATTTTATAAGTAAATTTGATTTGCGTGTCACTCTTAAAACAACACCTTGATTTGATTTCAGCTGGTTTGTAATGCAGAACAAGGCAGCAGCGCGGGTTCAATTCCCGTACCGACCTCCCCGAACAGGTGCCGAATGTAGCGAGTAGGGGCTTTTCACAGTAACTTCACTGAAGCTTACTTGTGACAATAAGCGAATATTATTATTACTTATTTTTAACTTGAAAAATTAAGAGCAGTTATAATTATTGCAGTGTCATGGGAATGTCACTTTAAGAAATGTTCGTCTTCTCAAGTGGCTGCCGTGATGTCAGTGTGTGGGTGGAGCTGGGCTCTGGCTCTGCTTTTTCCTTTTGTTTTGAGCTGGAAGCTGTTTTCAGTTGGAGAGCTGCATTCAAACCAAGGAGGTGTATTTTGGTATCTCTCTCTGCATGCTAACGAATGTCGTCAGATCACTTGATGATTTCAAAGTAATACCTGTTTCTGCAAACCTACTGTCTTTGTTAAAAAGTGTCTTTGACTTATGGATGTTGTTTGGAAAGTTACTAAGGGTTACCTATAGAGTACTCGGATATCTTTGGGGAGGGGGGTAACAGTGTTGGTAGTTGATAAGATGTTTACTGTGTGTTTATAAAATGTTAACTGGATTCATAGAATAAACATTGTTTTGTTTAAAAATACTTTAGATCTCTGTTGCATCACATCTGTAAAGTGGGCCCTTGTGCTCCCCATAACCAAAATCTATTAAACGTTGTGGTGAACAGGTGAACACCATGATATACTTTGGTGTTCTCTAAATCCTGGCCCATAATAAGAGTAACTTTTGGTTAACTTAACTGAGCTGTTGAAGTGGGAAATGGTTCAAAAGGGCACTTGGCACAGAAGATGGCTGCCTGACACACAAGATGGAGACACAGAGAATAAAGCAGACATAACTGATGCCTGGAGTCCAGTGGGGTGCCAGTAGGACAGATAGGAACAGATCCAGGACAAAAATTGTCTTTTTTGAAGAAAATATCGCAGAACTCATAGAATTGTTACGGTGCAAAGGAGGTCATTTGGCTCATCGTGTCTGCACTAGCTGTGCAAACGAGCACAATGAATTTGTACAGATTCCCCTGCCTTTTCCCTGCACACTTGTTCTATTTAAGTAATAATCCAATGCCCTCTTAAATGCTTCAATTGAATCTGCTTCCACCACACTTCCAGGCAGTGCATTCCAGACCTGAACTACCCACTGTGTGAAAAAAAGAATTCTCACATTTGTTTCATTTGCAAATCACTTTAAATCTGTGCCCTCTCGTGCTTGATTATTTCAACAGCAGGAACCGTTTTTCCCTATCGACACTGTCCAGCTCCCTCGTGATTTTGAACATTTCTACCAAATATCCTCTTAGCCTTCTTCTCTCCAAGGAGAACAACCTATCTCATAACTGAAGTTTCTCAGCCCAGGAACTATTCCTGTAAACCTCTTTTGCACTCTCTCCAATGTGTTCCACCTCCTTCCTATAGTGTGGCGCCCAGAACAGTATTCCAGCTGAGGTCGAACTAGTGTCTTGGATAAGTTCAGCATAACCTCCTTGCTCTTGTACTATACACCCCTATTACTAAAGCCCAGAATACTATATGCTTTATTAACTGCTCTCTCCATCTGACCTGCCACCTTTAATGATCTATGCACATATATACCCAGGTTCCTCTGCTCCTGCACTGCCTTAAGAAGTTTACCCTTTATTTTATATTGTCTCTCCATCTTCTTCTTACCAAAATGTATCACTTCACTTCTCCACATTTAACCTGTCCCTACTCCCCCCTGATTCAAGAAGACCACCATCATACACGGTGCCAAAGAAGAACCAGGCAACATACCTCAATAACTACCATCTGGTGGCCCTGACATCAATTGTAATGAAGTGCTTCGAGAGGTTGGTCATGAAATCCCAGCCAAGCGCACATAGCAAAGCTCCAAAACCTAGGACTTGGTTCCTCACTCTGCAACTGGAACCTCGACTTTCTGACCCACAGACCACAATCAGTAAGAATAAACAACAAAGCCTCCTCCACGATAGTCCTCAATGCCGGGCCCCACAAGGCTGTGTACTTAACCCCCTACAATACTCCCTGTACACACATGACTGCATGGCAACATTTGTTTCCAACACCATCTACAAGTTTGCCGATGACACGACCATAGTGGGTCGGATTTCGAATAACGACGAGTCAGAATACAGGAGGGAGATAGAGAACCTAGTGGAGTGTGCACCAACAACAATCTATCCCTCAATGCCAGCAAAACTAAAGAGTTGATCATTGACTTCAGGAAGCAAAGTGCCATCCCTAAGTGCATCAACAGAGCCGAGGTGGAGATGGTTAACAGCTTCAAATACCTTGGAGTGCACATCACCAGAAATCTGTCTTGGTCCACCCATGCCGACACGACCACCAAGAAAGCACAACAGCGCCTATACTTCCTCAGGAAACTAAGGAAACCCCCGGGCTGCCGGCAAAATGGAGAATCCTGACGGTGGAGAATTCAGCTCAATGTCTGGAGGGAGAAAGAGTGTGGAGGGAAAAGAAAGTGGAGGGAGAGAATCTGATGGGGAGAGTATGAAGAGCATGTGTAGAAGGATAAAGAGTGGAAGGTGAGGTGCAAGATTGGAGGATATCAGTCCGGGTGCGGTTATGGGGGCTGTTGAAGGGGGGTAAGCACTTAATTTATTCCCAGGTATACTAACTAATGCAATGTATTAAATTTATATCACATCTTTAATGTAAATGGATCCCAAAGAGATTCACAGGAGTGTTACCAATCAAAACATGACATTGAGCCACATAAGGAAATGTGGCGTTTAGTGCCACATGGTTCCTAATGAATATGACAAATGAACATTTCTCAATGAATAGGTGGCCCCTTTTAAACCTTGCCTTGCGGGTACCTGCTCTTCATCAGACCTGTCAGGGACTATTCTTGTCATCTTACTTCACCAATATGGCAACATCACGCAGGATTTCTCTCCACTGCAGCAATTGGCGCTATCAACACAGCCACGGAATTCCCCACAATCACATTTCGGCATGTTTACAATTTTACATCTCCCACCCCATTCACCATGCAGAGGTTTACCAATACCAAAAATCCCAACACATCAGTTCACCCTAGTTCCATCACAGGTCAGGCTCAACCCAGTGTACCACGGATCTCGCTCTTGCTGTGACCTGTTCATCATGATACGGCTCATAGTCTTCACCCCATTATACTTTTTTGCTGCTCTCTCTGGGCGAAATTCTCCCCCAACGGCGGGATGCCCGCCGACTGGCGCCAAAGCCGGCGCAAATCAGACGGGCATCGCGCCGGCAAAAAGGTGCGGAAGTCTCCGCATCTTTGGCGGCCTAGCCCCAACATTGAGGGGCTAGGCCGACGCCGGAGGGATTTCCGCCCCGCCAGCTGGCGGAAATGGCGTTTGTTGCCCCGCCAGCTGGCGCGGAAATGCGGCGCATGCGCGGGAGCGTCAGCGGCCGCTGTCAGTTTCCCCGCGCATGCGCGGGAGCGTCAGCGGCCGCCGAAAGTTTCCCGCGCATGCGCAGTGGGGAGAGTCTCTTCCGCCTCCGCCATGGTGGAGGCCGTAGCGGAGGCGGAAGGGAAAGAGTGCCCCCACGGCACAGGCCCGCCCGCGGATCGGTGGGCCCCGATCGCGGGCCAGGCCACCGTGGGGGCACCCCCCGGGGTCAGATCGCCCCGCGCCCCCCCCCAGGACCCCGGAGCCCGCCCACGCTGCCTGGTCCCGCCGGTAAATACCAGGTTTGATTTACGTCGGCGGGACAGGCAATTCCTGGGCGGGACTTCGGCCCATCCGGGCCGGAGAATCCAGCGGGGGGTCCCGCCAACCGGCGCGGCTGGATTCCCGCCCCCGCCCAATCTCCGGGAGCGGAGACTTCGGCGGGGGCGGGGGCGGGATTCACGGCGGCCAACGGCCATTCTCCGACCCGGCGGGGGGTCGGAGAATGACGCCCTCTGTCTTTCTTCCGGTATTCTGCGATACAGACCTGACAGTGTGGCCTTCTGAGAAATAGAGGCAGGGGCATGCCTGATATAGACCAAAACCCCCTCCAGCTTACAACAGGCTCTTTCTTCAGCCCCTACTCAAATGAGTGAAGCCAACAGTCCCTCAATGACATATCTTTTTTAAATGACTCGGAACATGTCTTGCTGGTCTGGGGGAGGACGGATGGAGGACGTTGGATTAAATTTGTAGATGATATTCCAGACTCAGGATCTGCCACACTCCTGTTACCTCCTCTGTCCCCCCCATTCTCCTCAGTGCAACACTCCCAGGTTTTGTTCTTGATCTTTCCTGGCGTCTTGCAGCCCGCGCTGGTTAAAACACACTCCAGGCTGCGGCACACTTGTAAGCATCCCATGGCAAACCAGTGTGCTGTAGCATAGCAGTGGGGAACCACTGCTCTCTGGCAATGCCTTGGTCAATCAGAATTCACTTGACACCCCTTTTTCTCCTGACTTATAAATTGTTATCATTTGAAATTTGACATTCTTCTGTTTGTCCTGATCAGTGCAAGACAAAAACATGGGCGGCTTTTAACTAAATGGGAACAAAATCCATTAACGCATTTAGCCCTGGCAGCGCCGTGAAACACAACGCTATAAAACGGCACCCGGGTTAGATAGGGTGTCTCAGCAGGGAACGCGCAGCCGAAGTCTGACATAGCCCCTGTTGTGCGCTGAGGCGCTCCGCTCACCAGAACTCCTCAGTGTAGCAAGAGATTGGTTACCCCCTCTCCCCGCACACCTCCAACACCCCCGCAGGGCACCACGGTCCGATTGCAACCTGGCAGAAAATGATGCCTGGCACCTTGGAAATGTCGACCTAGCACCCTGGTTGTGCCACCTGGGCACCTTGGCAGTGCCAGGCTGGTACATGGTGGCACTGCATAGGTTATATGTTTAAGTTGCTCATTTGCCGTGTAAGTGGATGAAAACATTAGTCGGGAATTTGCTGAAATGAATCACCCCTGTTACATTGACTGAGATTTTCAAGTCCCCCCAAGGTGGGTTTCCTCACGGTGGATGCAGCGAACTATTCAAATCTCCATTGACTTCACCCCGCCCAGAAGATCCGCCGCTGGAAGAGTGCAGAAAATTCCACTCACTTACTCATTCACTCTTGGGTTCAAAAAGTGCTTTTTCAGCTGGAAGTGTGAGCTAATTATGAAATTGTGAGGGCATTAGGGTATCTCGGAGCTTGGTGACCAATGAAACATGCACTGTATCGCCTTAACTGGTGACATTAATTGAAGGTTAAAAAAGAAAACGAATGATAAGGATGAAATCGAGTGGGTGAACAGGCGGAGGATGAGAAATAAAAGGGAGAAAGAATAACTGGATTAAGAGAGAGAGAAGAAGAAACAAAGAGAAATCAAAAATAATTTTAGAATTTTATGCTTAACCTTTTTTAAAATCTCCATCATGCAGAAATTGAAGGACTAAGACTCATGGGGCTGGATTCTCCGCCGGCGGGATGCTCCATTTTGCCGGCAGCCCGGGATTTTCCTGATGGAAACCCCATTGACGTAACGGAGCATCCTGCCGGCGGGGTGAAACAGAAATGTGGCGCGGCGGGGTGGAGAATCCAGACCAGGGACGTCATTCTCCGACCCCCCCAGCGGGTCGGAGAATGGCCGTTGGCCGCCCCCGCCGGTTGCCGAAGTCTCAGGTACCGGATATTCGGCGGGGGCGGGAATCGGGCTGCGCCGGTTGGCGGGCCCCCCCCCCCGCTCGATTCTCCGGCCCGGATGGGCCGAAGTCCCACCGATAAATTGCCTGTCCCGCCGGCGTAAATTAAAGTACCTATTTACCAGCGGGACAAGGCGGCGTGGGCAGGCTCCGGGGTCCTGGGGGGGGGGCGCGGGGCGATCTGACCCCGGCGGTGGCCTGGCCCGCGATCGGGGTCCACCGATCCGTGGGCCGGGCCTGTGCCGTGGGGGCACTCTTTCCCTTCCGCCTCCGCAACGGTCTCCACCATGGCGGAGGCGGAAGAGACTCTCCCCACTGCGCATGCGCGGGAAACTGTCAGCGGCCGCAGACGCTCCCGCGCATGCGCCGCCCCGACATGTCATTTCCGTGCCAGCTGGCGGGGCAACAAAGGCCGTTTCCACCTGCTGGCGGGGTGGAAATCCCTCCGGCGCCGGCCTAGCCCCTCAATGTTGGGGCTCGGCCCCCAAAGATGCGGAACATTCCGCACCTTTGGGGTGGCGCGATGCCCGTCTGATTGGCGCCGTTTTGGGCGCCAGTCGGCAGACATCGCGCCGTTTGGGAAGAATTTTGCCCCCTGACTTTTAATTGTTTAATAAAGATTGTTCTCCAGTCATTGAAAATGATAATATTGTTAACAGGGTACTTGGCTCACTGTAGCATGCGTAACAGGAATTCAATGCAAACGCAGCAATATTGTCAAAAACACAGAAAGGTGAGATGCTAAGGTGAATTCTCCGTCGGCGGGATTCTCCATTCTACTGGCAGCACACCCCTTCCTGTGGGTTTCCTGGTGGTGTGGGGTGGCGGCAATGGGAAATCCCATTTTCCAGCCACTAGAACGGAGAATCCTGCTGCCAACGATGGCGCTCCGCTGAGAAACCCACAGCTTGAGCAGGTGAAGAGTTCACCCCGCTGCTTTATGCGATGCGAACAGCAGAGAGGTACAAATTGTCCGGCAACATATAGTTCACCGTGTATCTTTCCTTGTCGTAAGTTACTGGATGATTTGCTAATGTGTCATTAAAACACCGTTTTATTTCAGAATGCAGGCTATGATGTTGGTTAATGATTATACCAGATATTGAAGATGTTTCGCAATCAATTTCAGTGCCAATAACTGAGAGCAACAGAAGTTGTTTCATGATACTGCTCCTGAACAGGAAGTTATGCTCGCAGGCAATGTGGGTTAGCCAATTGCGATTATATGGTTGTCCTATCTTTGACAGAGTAACCGTATGTATATAGCTACCTGGTGTTGATTTTGGTGTGGTGCGAGAACAACGGCAAGAACTCTTCATTGCATTTATTGACCTGACCAAAGCATTTAACCGAGTAAATCTCGAGGCTCTGTGAATTATGTTCCAAAGATCTGGGTGTCCAAAAAATTTCATTACAATCTTTCAATTGCAATATGATAACATGACTACAACAGTCCTTGATTGGGAGATCTTGAAGAAAACATCTTCAGAATCTGAACTGAGGCCAAGCAAGGCTGTTTGACAGCCCCCATACTATTTACAATCTAACTGACAGTGGCTATTCACCTCATCAAAGATCAATTACCCTCTGGTGCAAGTATTAATTAAACACTGTCTAGATGGAAAATTCTTTAACCTCCAGCCTCCAGCCTGAACTGGCCACCATAGATATACATGAGCTGATGACTGCTTGTCATTAAACACTGCACCAGATTTTCAAGCCACTCTTGATTTAATAATCACATATAGTTTTGAAAATCTCAACCTTGGTGTTCAGAGAGATTACATACCTCCATGTACCCAATCGATTAAAAAGAGGGTGTCTTGAACTGAAACAATTACATTTTATGTCATAGAATGAACATTGTAGTAAGGTTTTTGCACAATGTAAGATCAAGGCTTAGCTGTCAACATATCTGAAGAACACAGTACTTTATGAGGATGTTTTCCATTAGGAGAAGACCAGGATCACAACAGCTATATAGTTTTCACAGCATTTTAAAGACTAACATTCTCACTTTGATGCCTTCCTTCACCAATTTATCTTGATTATTCTGAAATTGGTTTATGCCTCTTGAGCTAATAGATTTTTTCAAGAAATATCCATAAGTGGAATTCAGAATGTTGATTATTCTTTTCGGCAGCTGGTAATTGAGTTTGTGTGAAATGTATTGATACTTGGATTTGATAATTTGCCATTGAAAGGTTATTGAAATTGAAATACTGTGTTGGAGCAAGGTAAACTATCAATTCACTAAAATAAAAGCAAAATGCTGCAAATACTGAAAATCTGAAATAAAAGCAGAAAATGCTGGAAAGCCCTGCAGGACTGGTAGCACCTGCAGAGTGAAAATTTGTATTCTGAAGAACAGCCATATTGGACTCAGAATGCTAACTAATAGCAAGATTTTCTACGGTATCGGCAAAGGCTGAGGTTGAGTGTGAAAAGCAATGACAGTGGTGGGTTTTTCCAGCATATCGTCTGGGATTTAGAAAAAAAACCATGCAGTCACAGTTTCTACAACCTGTGACAGCTGGCAAATCAGGAAACAATCTTCACCCAGTTGCAACCCCTGGCACCTCCAGCCCCCCCCCCCCCCCCTCTAACCTCCTGGCAAATCCAGCATCAAGCTGGCACTACCATGGCACTGCCCTCTCCCCCTGAGCTCTGGACTCACCTCTGAGCTCCCCTGGGTGTATTGTGAGTTACGCGCATGCCGTCTGAGAACTGTCTTGCTTCACGCAGTCCTGACAGCATGCCCCTATGGGTAGTCTTTTTGACATGGGAATGCGATTCAGGTATATGAGCCTGATAATTATACGTTAACTTATTACAAACTCGGGCCATCACCGAAAGGGGGAGAAGACAACCGCCTCCTGCTTTCATGATCCCCGGTCTCTGTTTCTCTCTCCACAGATGCTACCAGACCTGCTGAGTTTTTCCACAATTTTCTCTTTTTATGAGAAAGTATCAATTCAGTTTTATATTTTTTTTCTTTATTAAAGTGAAGGGTGACAATGTTGGAATTTCTTTTCTCTTTTGTCTCTACTTCCACTGCCAAGTATTCAGATTGGACAAAATTTCACATTCGCTTTCCAACATTCCTTCTGGAGTATAGAATTAGTGTCAAAACCAAAGAAATGTTTTTATGATTTGAGAAAATAGTCATTAATTGATTGGATAAACTGTGCTCATAGTAAGAACCCTCAAGTGGCAGCTGAAGGAAAACACTAATTTATTTGGAAAAATGAACTCAATTCAAGTAAAGGACTGGCAGTCGAAAGGCCAGCCTGGTAACTCAACTCAGTGAGGCAGTTGAAAATCATCTTGTGAATGATTCAGTTCATTCTGTAGAGTAGCCAAAGGCTAAAACTATTTGTGCAAATGGTTGTCTGAGATTAACAATGCTTAGCAGCATCTCTGACACTCAGAATCATCTAAGATTGGTTTTTAACATGGAATTAAGCAACACATTAAGCCAGATACGCTAAATAACCTTTTCTAATGTTTACCTTTATCTTTTTTCCAAGATATGCTTGCAACTTTCCAAACAATTAGGATAGACATCTGGGGACAGAGGTAAAATTATTAGGGATTATTCTATAATATCATAAACCCAGCATGGTGGCAATTGTTGCCCGCTGACTCTTGATTCAAGGATGACATCTGCTGAGGGGCGTGAGTTTCTGCTATGGATATTCATGTGGCTTAACATGCCAATTCTCAAAATTTTGGCACACCGGGCAGGATGTCCCACAAAAATAGTGGGACCCAGAGTCTAGGATATGTGTCCTCTTTTATCTCTGCAGCTGCTCTGCCTTATCATTAAGATGTTATGACTCAGCATATAATGCAGCTTGATCGAAGAGTTACACCATTCTGAACAATTAGGAGCAAACCCCTTCCAGTCAATCCTGATGTGCTTCAACGAGAGCTTCAGTGTTTTTGAAGCACTCACTTTGTCCTCCCTTGGCCATTTGAGAGTTGAGAAAACAGGACCTGGGGAGGGATGGTTTTCAGTCATCTGGACACAGTGTCCAGTCCGTTGAAGTTGATTTTTCAGGAGTTTGCCTGACTGCTTGTGGAGCTGATTTCAACAATTTAAAAATAAAATAAAAAATTTAGACTACCCAATTCATTTTTTCCAATGAAGGGGCAATTTAGCCCTAGCCTGCGCATCTTTGGGTTGTGGGGGCGAAACCCACGCAAACACGGGGAGAATGTGCAAACTCCACACAGACAATGACCCAGAGCCGGGATCGAACCTGGGACCTTTGCGCCGTGAGGCTGCAGGGCTAACCGACTGCGCGATTTCAACAATTTTAAACAATCCTCCAAATAGATCCAGAGGCAGCAGTGGAGGCATTGCTGACGGAATTACTCTAGTGCACTTATGTGTCACAGATGCACAGTCAAAGTGACACTGCAGTACAGGAATGTGGGGCTGATCTGTATACTAGGGGGGTGGATTTTTTACTCCTATTTTCACTGGATGGGATTAGCAATGGGAGTGGAAAACTTTGCAAGATATCCAAATCATGCAGATGCAAAAGCATGATGTGGTTTCCCCACCCTCCACCAGCGACATAACAGGCTTTCTGACATTGAATATTGGGAACATCATTATCAGACTTCTGCACCTAAATCATTCCCCCAGCCGTTAGAAAATGCATTCATGTCGACGTGAGGACAGACTAGCATGAATTAAAACTGCTCTCCCATATCACGCACCTGGCAGGCAGATCTCTCAGAGGAGCTCAGATGAGTGTATCGCTTTTGGGGAAGAGGGTCATGCTCAGGCACTTCCACTTGGCACTGCTCCCAGCTCTGCCGGGGGTAATGCCCAGGCACAGTGCCAGGGGCAAGGTGCAGTGCCTGGGAAGTGCTGGGGGAGGGGGTGTTGCTTGGGGGGTGTGGGTGAAAGAGAGGGGTCCACATGAGCACTGGAGCGGCATTTAAAAATGGTGCTCCTATCCTTAAAAAACGAAGTTGCTGGCAGAGCGGGCACAATCAGAGCCCACTCTGCCAGCATGATATTGTGGGACCCCGCCCCTTGCCATTTTTTTCCCATGTTCCCAGCAATATGGCAGCCATCATCAAAGCCACCGCTGATGCCAATGGCTTCAATGCCACTTCTCTTGTCTGCGGTCTCACTGCTAAATACAGGGAAAAGTCTGTTCTTGGACATTTGTTGACATGCAGAAGTCTTTGTTGTGAAACATTGGCTGCCATTGTTTTCTAGAAGACAGAGCTGATGCAGCTGATCCAATGTTGGATCTTATCAGCCTTTACAGAAGTGGCTATCAAAATATGGGAAGTGCTCAACAGATTCCAGAGTTTCCTCTTCGGCATATATGGGAGGTGGAATATTTGGCTGACCAGATGTGGGCTGATATGAGTTTTGGTAATGTCCAAAAGTAGGCTAGGTTTTGTGTATATATAACTGGACTAAATAAGTGCATACTAATGTGCAAGGCCAAAATCTGTCGGTGCAATTTGCAATCAATAATTCACCCTCTATTAATTATTGACTTTATATTGATTACTTTTTGCTATTGATTATAACTGTGATGTAAGTGCTGGCTAACTTGTCTCAAAATGATTTTTCAAGGCAAATGGATGCCAATGTGCGCTATGAATGATTTTTCTCTGTTAAAGTTTCTTCAGGTTCCAGAAAATAATGCCTGGAATGGAAACATGGGCATATTATTCAAAACCGTTAGATGATATGTGACGAATGTCCTTCAGTCCAAGGAAATATTTCTTAATTTGTTTTCTTGACTTTTAATGGCTGTAGGCCTAAAGTACAGATGCTTATTGGGGAAATTGTGTTTTCCTTTGAAAGGACCACAAAGGCACAAATGTGGGTAATTGAAAACTTCCACCATGATAAAATCAAAGGTAGTCTTCTTTTGCTAGGTTAAATTTTTGGAAGAGAACAACGTAAGCTTAATCCTGCATCTAGTGTGTTAGACCTGAGTTTTCAAATTGCTTGTCAGTGAGTGCAAAGAGGTACCATCTAATGCTTTTATGAGCACATATTTCTTCAAAAGAATTCTAGAATACCTTTTCTTGATGATCACAGAACTAAATATTTTAAAGTTTAAAATTATTTATGCCAATTGTTTTATTCAAGAAATATGTAACGTTTTCTTTCCCTAATTGTTTTTTAATTCATTTACGGGATGTGGGTATCGCTGGTTAGGCCAGTATTTATTGCCCATCCCTAGTTGCCCTTCAGAAAGTGGTGGTGAGTTGCCTTCTTGAACCGCTGCTGTCCTTGAGATGTAGGTACACCCACTGTGCTGTTAGGGAGAGAGTTCCAGGATTTTGCCCCAGTGACAGTGCAGGAACGGCAATATATTTCCAAGTCAGGGTGGTGAGTAACCTGGAGGGGAACCACCAGGTGGTGAGGTTCCCAAGTATCTGCTGCTCTTGTCCTTCTAGATGGTAGTGGTCATGTGTTTGGAAGGTGCTGTTTAAGGAACCTTGGTTACTGCAGTGCATCTTGTAGATGGTACACGGCTGCCACTGTTCATCATTGTTGGAGGGTTTGAATGTTTTTGGAAGGAGAAGCAATCAAGTATGTTGCTTTGTCCTGGATGGTGTCAAGTTCCTTGAGTGTTGTTGGAGCTGCACTCATCCAGGCACGTGCATTGTGAGGAAAAGTAAACACAAGGCCCACTCAGAGAGAACACCACTCACTATCTTAATATAATAGTGAGCTACTGCCTAATTAATGAGACAAACATCACCAAATGTTTCCTGGAAAGATCCAGTTTCTACACCATAAGCTGCCTGGGGCATTGGCATGTAAAGAAATCTAAGAACCAACTTCTCGATCTGCAAACTCAATCAAGACAGTGTCTGCTTATGGAGCAACATGCCTTTTACATTTTCTTATTCTAAGCATATCCAAACTTGCCTCTTCCATACCCTCATCTGAACAAAAGTATATAGGAACAGTGTTTGAAATCTATTATTCCCAGTCCACAACTGCACGTTCAGCAGACGTGACTATTAGGACGATGAAACTACTGAATTAAAAATTCATGCAAAGCTTAACAAGCCTTGAGTTCCAACAAACAAAATAGTCTCCTTCATGTGGTATCCCATGTGGAGTTTCCACCATGTACCTCATACTGCTATATTTTATCATGTCATTGTCATCAAATCGATTACATTTAAAGGCAGTTGGATGGCGTCACAATGGAATCAGTGAGGTACAGTGATTTCTTGAAAGAAGGATTCTTTTGCGCTTTCTTACCTTTACAACCCCATTTTAACTGTCTGAAAATTGATTGCAAATCAAAGGAAAATCTTCTTCTTAATATTAGTAGCAATAATAATAATAATGTGCATTCAGGAATCTTGGGCGTCATTCTCCGACCCCCCGCCGGGTCGGAGAATGGCCGTTGGCCGCCGTGAATCCCGCCCCCGCACCCGCCGAAGTCTCCGAAGGGAGAAAAGTCGGCGGGGCGTTAATGGCGCCGCTGCCGCTGAGAATGTCACGGGTCTGCGCAAGGCAGCCGATTTTCGGCCTGCCGATATTCTCCCTTCCGGATGGGCCGAAGTCCCGTCGACGTGATGACCGTTCACGTCGACGTGAATCAAACCTCCTTTTCATCGGCGTGACCCGGTGCTCCAGGCTCACGCCGACCAGCGAGGAGGTGAGTGACGGCCTGGGGGGTTGGCTCTGGGCAGGAAATGGCGTGGCCGCAGACTGATTGCGTGAGGAGAGGTGTGTCTCGGCTTGTGTGTGTGTGTGTGCGGCGGGGCGGGGGGGTGGTTAGAGTAGGCTGGGCTCCGGGGGAGTGCCGGGAGGGGGTCCGTGCTGGGGTGGAGGTTGGGGGTTGGGGGGGGGTACGTGCCGGGGTGGAGGTTGGGGGTTGGGGGGGGTCCGTGCCGGGGTGGAGGTTGGGGGGGGGGGTCCGTGCTGGGGTGGAGGTTGGGGGTTGGGGGGGGTCCGTGCCGGGGTGGAGGTTGGGGGGGGGTCCGTGCTGGGGTGGAGGCTGGGGGTTGGGGGGGTCCGTGCCGGGGTGGAGGTTGGGGGGGGGTCCGTGCCGGGGTGGAGGTTGCGGGGGGGAGGTCCGTGCCGGGGTAGAGGTTGGGGGGGGGTCCGTGCCGAGGTGGGTGATGGGAGGGCAAATGAGTTGGTCCACCTGGCCAGGTGCCAGCCTCCAACAGTTGGACCCATGCGGTCCATGCCACCTGGCTGGGGGGAGGAGGGGATATGGGCAATGATGACATGTCGTCGTTCCCCTCCCCCCCACCAGGCCGTCATGTTTTCAGACCATCCAGCGATGTTGGCCGCCGTGGTGGCAGCCGCTCATGTCTATGTTGCCCTGGATGAGGAGGAGGAGGAGGAGGAGGAGCGTGCCAGAGAGGCGGCGCAGGCTGCCGCAGAGGGGCAGGCGGCAGCCGCCCAGGCTGGAGGGACACCTGACCGACAGGACGAGGAGGGGGAGGAGGACGTCGCGGCCCCACGGCAACGGAGGCACCTGAGGGCGCCCCGTGTGTACTGGCCCCGGCAGTCATACCAGGACCTCACGGACCGGGAATGCAGGAGGAGACTCCGGATGAGCCGGGAAACCGTGGCACACATCTGCCACCTGCTGGCACACCTGTCACCGCGTGGCACTGGCGGGGGACACCCTCTCCCCGTGTCCGTCAAGGTTACGGTGGCCCTGAACTTTTATGCAACGGGGTCATTCCAGGCACCGAGTGGGGACCTGTCCGGCATATCGCAGACATCGGTGCATCGGTGCATCCGGGCAGTGACAGATGCCCTTTATGCCATGGCGCACCGCTACATCCGCTTCCCCGTGGACCGGGCCAGCCAAGATGCCCGGGCCCTGGGCT
Source organism: Scyliorhinus torazame (assembly GCF_047496885.1). Taxonomy (NCBI): domain Eukaryota; kingdom Metazoa; phylum Chordata; class Chondrichthyes; order Carcharhiniformes; family Scyliorhinidae; genus Scyliorhinus; species Scyliorhinus torazame. The sequence continues at coordinate 90,025,242 of NC_092714.1, read as the reverse complement.
TCTCTGCCGTTGCCGGGTTCCCCATGGTCCAGGGCGCGATCGATGGGATGCACGTCGCCGTGCGGCCACCTGCAGATAACAGGGCCGTGTTCACTAATAGGAAGGGGACCTATTCGATGAACGTACAGGTGGTCTGCGACCACCGCATGATGATCCTGCACGTCTGTGCCCGTCACCCAGGCAGTGTACACGACTCATTCGTGTTGTCGCGGTCATCCATCCCCGGCATGTACGAGGGACGCCATCCCCGGCTGAGGGGCTGGTTGCTGGGCGACAGGGGCTACCCATTGCGATCGTGGCTGATGACGCCTATACGGAGGCCACGCAATGAGGCGGAGAACCGCTACAATGATGCCCATGTAGCGACAAGGGGAGTGATCGAGAGGTGCTTTGGCGTGCTGATGTTGCGTTTCAGGTGCCTGGACCTCTCTGGGGGCGCCCTCCAGTATCGGTCAGATAGGGTCGGCCGCATCATTGTGGTGTGCTGCGTCCTGCACAACATAGCCCAGCAGAGGGGCGATGTACCGCAGGCAGAGGAGGGCGGAGTGGAGGAGCAGCAGGAAGAGGCGCAGTCCTCCCAGATGAGGGGGATGGGGGCAATGGTCAGGGCAGACGGGGTAGACACAGGCGGGTGGCTGTCCACCGTTACCGGCTGGCCCAGCGGGCACGGGACAGACTGATAGACGCCCGCTTCACTGACTAGATGGGCGTGGGAATCGGGTAGTATGGCCACAGACCGCACACCATGGCAACAGCCGACCACACACACCCCCCACCCATCCACCCACCCAGCACCCTCACCCCCCTCCCCAACCCCACACACCCCACCCGCATGCACACCCCCCCCCCAATTGCCGATCCACCGGCGGCACAACGGGCCGGGCTCACCCAGTTGTGGGTGGACGCGTGTCTATCGCAGGACATGGAGGATGATGACAACCCGCCCTCCGATGAGCTCCTGGCTCTACATCGTTGGACTATGTCTGACCCATGGCCACAGTACCACCATCCACCCAGACCATCCCTGCATGCGGCTGTGACACTGCAGCGCACGGTCCCGTACTCTGCCCGGGGGATGTTGATGGCGGCACAGGGGGAAGGGGGCAGACTCACCTGGGGCTGAGGTAAGACCACCCGTCACACACACACTTGCGCTCAACGTACATGACACGCCCGCACACTTTGGACAGAGCACAAAGGCAGCTTCGGTAGGTGTAACATTGACTTTAATAACCAAAGGAGTTCATGCACGTGCCCTAGACCCTAAAACTCATCTGTGCCCTGCACCCGTGCCAACTTACTCAGTGTCTAATTGTTTGGCCTTACGGGCCCTTTGACTACGTCTACGTGGTTCCCCAGATGGTACAGCAGAACTGGAGGTGGACTCCTGTGATTCCTGCCCTCTGACACTGGATCCCTTTGGCGGCCGTTTCCTGGGGCGTCCTGGCCTAGATGGGCCAGGCTGCGGCCCGGGCGACTGGGATGGCGAGCTGCCAGCCTGTCCTGCCCGTTGCCCACCCGATGCAACTGGGACGGAAGGGGGGGGAGTCCGAGGTGTCGCGGTGTACCGGGACCTCCCCTACAGAGGGAGCCGGGACGGACCACACCACCTCCTCCTCCCTCGGGGTGCCCGATGGCCCCCAGGCCTCTACATGGGTGGGGGATGCGAACGGACTGACCATCCAACGCGCCCCCGACATCTGGCGCTGCCAGTCCTGGAGGCCCGTGCTGGTATCGACAGGGGTCTGCAGGTTTGCAGCCATGGAGCCCAGGGGGTTGTCAAACCCTGTCTGTGACAGTGCGACGCCGGCTCGCACATGGCCACTGGCGCCGATGCCCTCAGCGATGGCCTGCAGAGACTGGGCCATGGCCTGCAGAGACTGGGCCATGGCCTGCAGAGACTGGGCTATGGCCTGCTGAGACTGGGCCATGGCCTGCTGAGACTGGGCTATGGCGTTGAGCGCCTCTGCCATCTGGCGCTGGCACTGGCTCATGGCCTCCTGTGAGAGGGCAGCCATTTCCTGGGCCACAGACGCCGCCTGCACGAAAGGCCCCAGGCCTCGCAAACCATTCCCCATGTCTGACACCGTCGCACCCATTGCCTCCACCGCGGACGCCACCCGTGCGGTGTCAGCCTGGGTGGCACGCATGACCGGGACCACTCCCAGCTCCTGGACGCGGGTGGACTCCTCCACCTGCGACCGCAGCCGCCGCAAGCCACCCGTCACCCTATTTGCTCGTCTCCGTGTCGGTGGTTGCATCGGATCTATGTGTGGGTGTGGTAACTGCAGGAACCCGGGATCCATCTGGGCGGCAGATGTTCGTATGGCCTGGGCTGCCCTCCGACCGCCCGGTGCCTCTGCTGCTCCTACCTCCACCTGCTGTACCGGGACGGCTGTGTTGTGCGCACCAGTGAGTGTACCAGACGCCTCATCACTAAAGTGCCCAACCGTGGTGAGTGTTTCTGCGATGGTGGAGGGTGTTGGTGACAGCAGTGGCGTTGTGTCGTGCTCTTTGTCCCACTCTGACTCCATGGCACTTTGGGGTGGGGGTTCGTCTCCACCTATCCACTCTGAGTCACTGTCCGGTATCTCGTCTTCCCGGGTAGGGGTGTCCTGGGTAGTGCTGTCCTGGGTAGTGCTGTCCCGGGTAGGGGTGTCCCGGGTAGTGCTGTCCCGGGTAGTGGTGTCCCGGGTAGTGCTGTCCCGGGTAGGGGTGTCCTGGGTAGTGGTGTCCCGGGTAGGGGTGTCCTGGGTAGTGGTGTCCCGGGTAGGGGTGTGCTGGATAGTGGTGTCCTGGATAGTGGTGTCCTGGGTAGTGGTGTCCTGGCTCGGATGTGACGGGGGCCTGTGGCTGCCCCCCTCATCGCTGGGTGGTCGCTCCCGCACGTGACGGGGGTGTCGTCTCCCTGTTGCTCCAGGTCTCTCCGTCTCCCGTGGTGTGCGAGGGGCATCCTGCGGGCGTCGCATGCTGGAGGGTCCGGGTCTCTCCGTCTCCCGTGGTCTCCGAGGGGCATCCTGCTGGCGTCGCATGCTGGAGGGTCCGGGTCTCTGCGTCTCCCGTGGTCTCCGAGGGGCATCCTGCGGGCGTCGCATGCTGGAGGGTCCGGGTCTCTCCGTCTCCCGTGGTCTCCGAGGGGCATCCTGCGGGCGTCGCATGCTGGAGGGTGCGGGTCTCTCCGTCTCCTGTGGTCTCCGAGGGGCATCCTGCGGGTGGTGTGCATCTGCGGGGATGGGTGCCTGGACGTTTGGTCCTGCGATACACAATGAAGCATGCATGGTTAGACATCAGGCAGTGATCAGGTGATACGGGGGAGGGGGATATAGGGGAGGGGGGATATGGGGACGGGCTGTTGGTGGCTCACTTGCTCGTGGGCCCCCGACCCCTGCATCAGCAACCTCCCGGTCCTCAGGTCCGCCAGCCAGTTCCAGGGCCCTTTCCTCGTGTACGATCAGTGGCCTCTCATCAGCGGGCCCTCCTCCAGTCCTCACATGCTCCCTATTGTTGTGTGCGTGCTTCTCCTGTGGGGGGGGGGGGGGGCGGGGGGGTGGTGGCAGGGGTAAAAGGCAACAGTGTTAGGCAGGTATATGAATGCACGCCATCGGTTGCGCGTGTATTGCAGAGGTTAAGGTTAGGGCTGGATTCACTTGGGGATATGGGGGAGGGGGGGATATGGGGAGGGGGGATATGGGGGACATGGGGGAGGGGGGATATGGGAGAGGGGGGATATGGGGGGGATATGGGGGAGGGGGGATATGGGGAGGGGGATATGGGGGAGGGGGGATATGGGGGAGGGGGGATATGGGGGAGGGGGGATATGGGGGATATGGGGGAGGGGGTATATGGGGGACGGGGGATATGGGGGGGATATGGGGGAGGGGGGATATGGGGGAGGGGGGATATGGGGGGGATATGGGGGAGGGGGGATATGGGGGAGGGGGGATATGAGGGAGGGGGGATATTGGGGAGGCTCACCCTGCCTGCTCTGACGAGGTTGTTCACCTTCTTGTGGCACTGGGTGCCTGTCCGTGGTGTCAGGGCCACAGCGGTGACGGCCTCTGCCACTTCCCTCCACAGACGCCGGCTGTGGCGTGGGGCAACTCTGCGGCCGTGCCCGGGATACAGGGCGTCCCTCCTCTGCTCCACCGCGTCCAGGAGCGCCTCCACATCGCGTGACTCGAACCTCGGGGCTGAGCGACGGCCAGCCATCCAGTCGGGTGTTGCGGTCGGGTGTTCCGGTCGGGTGGGGGGGGAGCTCTGCGGCCTTATGAGCCGTCACGCCGTGCAGCGTGTATGACGCTGCACGGCGTGAACCACTGCGCAAGCGCGGATCCCGTTACGTCGCTGCTAGCCCATTTCGGGCCGGAGACTAACGGCCCATTTTTATGACGTGACGCAAGTGGGATTTGCGCCGTTCTTTGCGCCGATCGGCGGACTTTCCGCCGATAACAGAGAATTTCGCCCCTTGTCACTATATATTTTATCTTTGTGGTAAAGCCTGTGACATACACCTGCATTTGGTTTCATTCTACTGTCGTTTGGGCTTCAGAAAGTAATTTTTGATTGTCAGTTCAGAGCTAAGAATTCATATCTGTTTAAGACATGCATCATTTTTGCCGGTCAAAGAGTGGCAGTAACAACTGGCCCTGAGGGAATGTAATTCTCTCCCCTGAGGCATGTTTGGAGGTGGGGGTGGGGACGGCGAGGGGAGACATTTAATCAGGTGGGTGTGTGTCATGCCGGAAATCAACCATCTCCCTCCCAGATTAACTCTAGGAGGGAAGGCTCATGGATACGCTCCCCAACCTGATGCCAAAGGACACGCTTAAGTGCGCAACAGGGAGGGAGGCCCTCGCTTTCGGATTGCACATAGCAGTAACCTGGAGATCAGTCATCAATTCCTGGACACTCCAGGTCAATCCTGGAGGGTTGGCGACCACAGGGTAAATCTCCCATCGCCTGAATTAAATTCTGCGCTATTTGCCTCTTTACCACCCATATTCCTGACGAAAATAAAAGAAAATGGGAGAAAGTAAAATAGAATTTATCAATTTCCAACAAAATTATTAAATAAATTCACTTGAACCTTATTTTTTATTTGGTTTTGATGCTGAACACAACTAAGATGAAGTAGGGATAATCCTGTCAACACTGTTCTTTGTTAATATAGGTGGAGTATAACAAATGACATTACTTGGCACATATGACAGCTGTGAAGAATAGTGTAATTAGGTCCACAACTGACAGCCTACATGGTGCTACTTTGTCTGACTGGCCGTGAATCGGGCCATTAACCCACCTGTCAGGCCACAAAGTGAGCTGCTGAAATATGTAACATGCTGGAAGGTAGATTTCAACCGGCAAACATTTGGTACAAATTGAGTACTCCTATGGTTCTGGTGCATATAAAGATTGGATGTACTGAACATGTTAACTCTATTCCTGCCCTCTATATCTCTGCAATTGTGTTATAAAGCTGTTCTTAGCTGTTATTATCCCTAAATTGAAGCCTTGAGTGGTTTACAATATGATCCATAAATCGTGAATCTGTTGTCACCTTGTAAATACTCACAAAAGTACTTTATTTAATGCACAAAGTTTTGTTACCTTACCCTCCTTTGCCTTTGTGGTTCTACAGCTTGCATTTATTTCTTTGGTTTCATTAAGCATATAATTGGCAGATCTTTGTTCCATACAATAGAAAGAATCCACATTTGATAACATTGTGTGAAAACAGACACAGCTAACAGAAGGTAAGGACACTGACATTATCCGTTGTGTTTTATTGAGGTACACTAAAATAAATACACCAATAATAACAAATTAGAATGATTAATGGAGCCAAAATCATGGAATTAAAGGAGCCAGATAAAAGCAGATTTTATTTGGTGCAGTGACTAAAAGCTTGGACAAATAGAGATGGCCTTTGAGGAGGGTCCTGAAAGAGGATTGAGACGTGGAGTGGCAGAGACATGTTGGAAAATAAATCCAATGATAGGTCAAGGGTAGGGGGTAAACGTATACTAAAGGCTGAAGTTGAAGGAGCATTTTCATCTCGGTTGGGCGTGGAAGAGGGATTTGTAGGCCTGGAGGCGATTGCATAGACAGGGAGATATGTGTTCATAAATACTGACAGTTGTGTTTGAATGTTTTAAAAAATTGAGGTGTTGAGGGATTGAAAGCCAATGTAGATCAGCAAGGACTGGAATGATGGGAAGAAGAATTTGGTGCCACATAGGGTAGAAGCAGAAATATTTTGTTTGAACTGGAGCCATTGTGGAGGGTGGATGCCATGGAGGGCTGACCAGGAGAACATTGCAACTGCTAAGCCTGAAGATGATTAAGGCATGGATGAAAGCTTCAGCAACAGATCGATTGAAGTCAGAGGTAGAGGTGAATTATTAATTGTGCAACTGCAACAAAATATTAGAGCTGTCCAAAACAAGAGTGCATCTTTCTCAGGAATATATTCTCCTTGTTGCATTACTCCAATATTCCCATTATGTCAAGATCTTGTAAATCCATCCTGGGGGTTGTGATGTGGAACCTTGTGGAGAAATTGGAAAACAGGCATGAAAGATTGAAATTCCATGGATCAGCTTCAAAGGAACAAAATGCAGACAGGTCATCAACATGAAACAATATCTAAAATGAAAGGGTTAGAATCCTTCAAGTCTGTAACAACCCATATATCTTCTTTATGCTATAGTTCTGAATATGCAAGATCGCAAGTAGTATGATGTAACACAAATGCTGTAATTGTTATCAGATCACAAACAAAAACCAGTGGAATTGTTTTTCATCTGTTTCTGACCTCAAGATGATTAAACTCCTGAAGTTGGTTTTCTTGTTGGGAACTGTTGTATTTCTATTTGACAGATGCGGAAAACATCTAGGTTGGAACTCTTTGCTAAACATACAATTCCACGTCACATCTGTCCCAGAGCAGTGCCAATCCATGGGGGTCTGTTATCATGATTTATCGTTTGGCACCATCTGATTCGTTACATGAAGATTACAAGCCAACATCCGAGGATAAAAAAATTGCAGCTGAGCACAGCCTGTCATCTGTGTTTGAGATCGGGTGGGGTCACAGTGCCAGTTAACCGCATGCCAGTTATTTCTGATATTGGCACCACATGAACTTCAGGCTGCCTTCTAATTGAAATGATTGCATTGTGCAGCTGGTATGGAATGTGCAGGTTACCCCAGCAAGGACATCAAAAGCATGAGAAGCTATACAAGTTCAAGTTAGCCTGAAAAAGGTTACAGAGGTATGGGGTCATTGAGGCCCATGGTAGGACTTGAAGGCAAGGGATGAGAACTTTAAAATTAAGGCATTGCTTGACTGGGAGTCAGTGTAGGTCAGCAAGCTCAGGGGTGATGTTTGATCAGGACTTGATGCAATTAAAACCATTGGCAGCTGAATTTTGGATAATGTCAAGTTTATTCAGGACAGAATGTGGAAGGTGAAAAATGTGTCGAATTTTTTCATTCTTTCACAGGATGTGGGTGTTGCTGACAAGGCCAGCATTTATTACCCATTCTTAATTACCTTTGAGAACCTGCCTCCTTGAATGACTGCAGTGCATGTGGTGTGGTATACCCATGAAATGAAAGTCGCCGCAGCCTTGCCAACCTCTCTCCCCTTTGGAGATGGAGCTGTTTGGTGGTGATTTAACCTGTGGGTCACCATACCTCAGGCGAGGGGTGAGGTTGAGAAGGCGGGGCCTTCATGAATAACCTCAGCCAGTATGGGAATTGAACCCATGCTGTTGGCATCACTCCGCATCACAAACCGGCCGTCCAACCAGCTGAGCTAACAGACCCCCAGTGTTCCCATTGTGATGTTAGGAAAGGAGTTTCAGGTTGTGCACCAGGCTCACGAGCTATGTGATCAGTGGATAGCGTGTTGGCGCAACCCCTAGAAGGGGCAATCCCTCCCGGTCCATGTGACCAGCTTGGGCTTACCTCGCGTGAGTGCACGAACCCTGACCAATGAGGAAAACGTGCGGGAAATGTGTACCTAGGAGTCGTAGAGTGAAGACCTGTTTCAGAGATCTCTTGTGTCTGTACATAGTTAACTTTTGACTTGTTCTCAATGAGCTCCTTTTGCCGACACAGTATTGCCTTGAGCAACCACACATAGCTCCTGCCATCCAGTAGCCACCATTTTGTTTGTCATGATGGCTCAAAAGCAGTTAGCACAGTGGACTGCTGATGAATGAAGGCATCAAGATTTCTGCCAGGATACCAATTAAAGCCAGATACAGTTGAATTTTGGAGAATGGCAAGTTTATTGAGGTCAGAATGTGGAAGGATAAAACTGCATGGTATGCTGCTTAAAGTTGTGCACCAACTGGATGTTGAGCAAGTGGTATCATTTCCAGCTGTGGTACATTTCAAAGTTGACATGTGGTCCTTGCAAAGCCATGTGTGTACAGTTGATGATTCCCGACGCCATGGCAAAGCCGGCAACCCTTTGAAGCTGCATGACTGTTCCCCCTACTGCTCTCTGGCAGAACAAAATGTATTCACCTATCTTGAAAGACAGAGCCTCAATGACCTTCATCATGGAAATGGATGGCAAACTTGAAGATGTTGCAAATATTCCCTGGCCCAGCATGGTAGGAGTCCGATGCATTAAAATTCATGGCAATTATCACCGTTCCTGCCAGTGTCAATAATTGTCTTCCCCTTTCTCTGAAGTTGTAGTGATTGCAGTAGATGGAAGCTTTCAGAGAGGATGTCCTGAGTGAATCTCAGATCTTTCATGCACTGCTCCCAGTGAATTGCTACCTGAACATCCTGGGCTGACATGGCCACCTTCTGAGGGTCCTTCTCCTCCTCATCTTCCTCTTTCTTCCAGCAGTTTGTCCTGCTCTGTGTTGCCTGTGTTAACTTTCCCTGACATGCTGTAGTTCAAGGGAAATGCATATTACAGCAGCCATGCTGAAGGGAATGTGGTTTGTTTTCAAAGAATGTAAAGAACTCTATAAACCACCAATTGCAGCAACAGCTAATAGAAATTAATCAGCAACCAACCTGAAATCAGTTGATGATGTCTTTAAATAGTGCTACTGTGGTTCTTCCTGCTGCTGAACATGTGTTCAACCATCTGTGAATAAAATACTGTGTTATCTGGGGCGTTGAGCTCCAAAATGTTACTATTGTTGTCAATTCAGCATGAACGATGTTATGGTCAGTTTATTCTGTATTCTTATGTCTGAAGCGATTCACGTAAGAATTGTACATGTGTGCCATTGACTGAATTATGTGCCACTAAGGTCGCCTGTTGCACCCAAAATTCAGGTGCTACACATCCTGATGTTGTTGCTGCAATCTCTGTTTTATATTTTACTGTAAACAAAATTACATAATTTCAAATACTAAATTATGGAAAACATGCGAAAAGATTATGGTAGATATGTATTAAGGCGCCACGGTCAAAGATTCAGTCACTCTTGGGAATTGATAATGTTGCTCGAAGTTGTTACCATAATTATTCACCTCCTCATGTTTCCCAGCAGGTCAACAATACCCCTGTACGAGCTCTGTAAATTATCAGCTTTATTTTGCTGTAATATCCCAAAACATGAAATAGTCTCAGGAAATCCTTCAATAGCATAGAAGTAACTATTTTGATTCTCACTTGACTTTCGGCAGGATTCCAGTGTTTCTCTTTGAACATGATTCTAAGGGGGTCCTAAGCATCATGTGGGCTTGGAAGCTTGTCTAGAATTTTTGAGTGATCAAATTTTAAAGCGTAATACGTTGATAACCTCTCAATATATATCTATAACTGGCTGCTGAGCTATGCTGCCCTTTCATTTTAAGATCAGAAAAATCTACAATGTTAGAAATATGTAGAAACAGTGGAAATACACAGCAGGCTAGTCAAATCTGAAAAGAGAAATGTTTTGAATGTCGCCCCATATCACCTTGAAGCAATGAACAGTTAATGAATTGCTGGTTAGGTTGTGAGAAAATCCAGTTATTTTTAAAACTATGATTTATTTTTTGGATGTGAGCATCACGAGCAAAGCCAAAACTTATTCTCCATCCTTAATTACATTTAACAAAGATGATGGTGAGCCGGATGGGCTGGATGACCAGCACCCCGGCCAGGCTATCCATAGGGCACGATTCTCCGGCCTCATTGCGCTCTCACTCAAGTGAAACGAGGCCGGTGAATAGAGGGCGAGACTGAAAACGAGAACCGCGCCAGGAGACAAACAGTTTGCGATGCAACCGCCCCGCTCCCATAGGCGAAATCCCGACCTCGCCGTAGCATTGCGTGAAACCAATTATCACCATGTAAACCCTATTTCCATACAATTAATGGGAGCGACCCCATATCCAACGGCCTCCCGTGATTCAGCGGCCTCCCCAGCAAGTGGTCACGCTGGCGCTTCTGTTGGAAGCCGAGGAGGTGAGTAGCCATCTTTCCTCACAGGCAAAGAGCCCAATGGCGGTGGGCTTGCTCAGGAGGGGTGGGGGAAGCTCGGCCGGGGGGGGGGGTGGCACCCTCCGCAGGGATGGGGTGCCATAGTTAGGGGAGATGCTCAAGGGCAGCACGTTGGTGCAGCGGTTAGCACTGCTGCCTCACGGCGCCTGGGTCCCAGGTTTGATTCCGGCTCTGGGTCACAGTCCGTGTGGAGTTTGCACATTCTCCCTGTGTTTGCGTGGGTTTCACCCCCACAACCCAAAGATGTGCAGGGTAGGTGGATTGGCCACGCTAAATACCACCTTATTGGGAAAAAATGAATTGGGTTAACCACTGCGCCACGTGCCGCCCTAGAGTCAGATAAATTCTTGTTGGAGACGATCATTGCCTGGCACTTGTCTGGCACAAATTTTACTTACTACTTATCAGCACAAGCCTGAATGTTGTGCAGGTCATACTGGAGGTGGGCAGATATGGCTTCAGTATCAGAGGAGTTGCAACAGTACTGGACGCAAATTAATCATTAGCAAACATCTGCACTTCTGGCAAATGCCATTGATGAAGCTGCTGAAGATGATTGGACCTCGGACACAACCCTGAGGAACATCTACAGTAATTTCCAGGGCCTGTAGTTGCCCAACAACCACAACCATCTTCCTTTATGCTATTAGATAATTGCTTCTGATTCCAATTGATTCCAATTTTGGTTGAGCTCCCGAATGGCACATTCGGTCAAAATGTTGCCTTGATGTCAAGGGCAGTCAAGTTCACTTCACCTCTGCAGTGCAGCTCTTTTCTCCATCTTTGGGACAAAACTGTAATGAGATCTGGTGCTGAGTGGTCCTGGCGGAACTTAACCTGAACATGGGTGTCACTTCATATAACTGTCAACATCACCTTCCATCACTTTGCTGATGATTGCGAGAAGACCAATAGGGCAATAAATTGGCCAGTTTAGACTTATTCTGCTTTGTGGGCAAGAAAGACATGGAGAATAATCCAAATTGTCAAGTGGATGCAAGTGTTGCAGTTGTAGTGGATCCTGACGAAAAAGGTAATATTTTAAGTTAATATAAATATGTTTGAAAGGTAGTGTTTCCATCTTCTGTGTCCTCTCCATCAATGATCTAGAAGGAAAGCTTGCTACATCTGTGCTGGAGGACCTCCTATTGGCCCTTGAGCATTGAATGCCTGCCCACCAGGCTTGCAAAGCCGGTGTGATGTGACGTTGCGATGTGAATCCTGCTCATTGTGGGCAGGATCAGTTTTTGGAAAATCTGCACAGTAGAGCACTCTAGTATGCAGCTCTTGAGGTGTTCAGATACATCCCCTTCGTCTCGAAGACCTCAGATGAGCGCCGTTCAGTATTGGTCTCCACAACTGGGGACCAGATGGAATGGCACTCATGAAGGTCACCCAGGGAATCAGAGGCCTCCCATGTGCATACCCTTTGTACAGGATGGTGCCCTGGCACAGCTGGTGCCACCTGGGCATCTTGGCACTGGCACCCTAGCAGTGCCACCTGGGTGCCGGCCTGGCACTACCAAGGTGCCCAGGTTGCACTACCAGCTGGAAGAGGCACTGCCAGGGTACCAGGTAGGCATTACCAAGCTGGCATTTTTCACGTGGCGAATGGGCTGGCGTGGGGTGTGGGTGGGCCCAGGGACCCCCTCATAGTGAGTTGGCATTAGGGGGGTCGGGTTGGGGGCTCCAGAGATCAGAAAGCCACTTTAAATGGCGTCTCAATCTCTCGCTACACTGAGGAATTCCAGCGAGTGGAGCTCCTCAGTGCTGAAACGGGACTATGTGTGGCCTTGGTCACGCGTTCCCCAGTGAGGCCCTCTGTATAATCCAGGTGACATTTGATAGCATTGAGTTTCTTGACACTGCGAGCGCTGGGAAACATGTGGCTAAACCTGCTCGCTATGGTACTTTGTTTCCATTTTGTTAAATCGCGCCCCAGAGGTGGGCTGTAGAGTTGGGACTGAAACATATAGAAAGTTTCACTTTGTGAAACAATTTAGCACTGAGAAAACTGACTGAAGATTGACTTCTGGTCTCCTCCTTCATCAACTGCCTTTAAGAAGTTTAACATAGCAGTGCTGAATACCTGGAACTATTCAGAAATGGACATGAGGGCAAGCTGGGTGTGGATTTATGAGGCAACAATATGGTCACAACCTTGGCACCAAAATGGTGTTTGGAGATAAGGTAGGGGGATCAATAATGAATTTTATGAAGAGCAATGATGGTGGTTTGCAAAAGGACTGGAGCAACATTTGAACAGAGGTAACAGTTATGATGTTAGCTGTGATGAGGGCCGTGATGGGAAGTTGGATTACAGCAGGATCGTAGAAATGGGACAAAGAGAGTCAGTGCTTTGTTCATAAGCACAAGGGGTGCAATTTAACTATCGTGTTGCACCCGACACAGATCTGGAGACGCTGGTTAGATAGTGGAAAGGCCAAAATTACGATCCCTGCCGGACGCAAATCAGTTTGTCATCTAACAGACCCACTACGGATGGCAAATTCCGGATTCAGCTCAAATATGACGAGCATATCAGTAGCCCACTTACCTTGGGAATCTGAACATTAGAGGAAGGCTTACTGTCTTGCTCTAATGTGCAGATTTCCCAAAAGGTGATCCTGTCCATTGTGGGCCAGATTCACCTCGCAACATCTCACGAAATTGCGTTGAATCACACGGGGCATTGCGAGCATGGTAGATCCTGGAAGCAGGATCTCCTGGCTTTCAACAGCCACGCTGCGACGCGGCGAGCTGTTTTTCTGGCGCAGCGTGGCCATAGAATCATGCCCATTGTACTTGTGTTAAAGGTGAGTTTGTTTGTGTAGGGAAGCGGGATTATGGAGATGATTCAGAATGGAGAAAAACTGCTGGGTATGGGTAACTTGGTTTTTAAATATGATTCTGAAGTTAAGGTATACCTGATCTGTTGAGGGCTCAATCAGTTATCTATCAAATATCTTCTGGTCTACAGCTCTTGGATTAAAGATAATGAAGATAGGGGGCATACAAAAAGATTGAGTGGGATGTGGGAGAACAAAGGAGATGTTTGGAGAGAAGACATTAAGGGTGGATGAAAGGGAATACTTCAGATGATTTTGCTGTGAAAGTATTGTAGCATCACAATGGCTCAAATATAGGCAATTGGGACTTAAAACGTAATTGTGCTGGTAAAATAAATCTTCTTTTATCATTCCAAAGAGCCATTAATTGTACTATCCTTAGATTGTTAAGGCCAAAAAGCTACGGGTTTTCTGGTTGTGCTGATAATAGTTTTACAGTCGAGGTTTTCTTCAATAAAAACGGTTTTCAGCTCTGTGTCGTGAGCTTCCCCAACCTTCCTTATTTTGAAGAACAAGACTTAATTATGACAATTAAATATTAGTTAAATCACTGTAAATTGAAATGCAGTAACATTGGACTAACAACAGTGGACACTTAACTCCTTGACTCCGGATTGTGCAAAGTATCTCTGATTGAGGCAGATGGCTGTTCAGTATGTAGGTTAAAAAGCAGCAGTGTTCTTTTAATTACCTTGGACTATAATAATTCACAATCCTTTCTATTGGTGCCAACAGTCCTGTGTTTAAATTGTTTCTTGACGGTATTGCTTTTACTTGCAAGAAAAGGTGCAATTGCTAACGGTTTCTATCTAGGTTTGCAGAGCATCACAATTAATTGTCTGGTCGGCCAGCAGGAAACTGACTGTTTTTCAAATTGATTTAGCGTTTCATGAAGGTAAAGGGATGTTTGAATTGGGAAATTAAATATTTTTGTTCTCAGTATTAGCTTTAGCACTCTTTTCAGTTTTGTCTCCTCTGTCCAAACATATGCATGAACAACCGCCTGGGAAGAACATCCCTGCTGCATGAGCATGATTTTACTTTGCTTCCCACGCCCACCATTCTTGGGCTCTTGTACCCATTGAGAAAGAATATTGAGACAGCATTACCGCAGGCAGTGAGTTGAGACTTCAGATATTGCCCTGTTCGATGAGTCCTGGCAACATTAGTTTTGTACTTCCACAGTCAGTAGCACTATAACATAAAAAAGACAGTAAGAAGTCTCACAACACCAGGTTAAAGTCCAACAGGTTTGTTTCGATGTCACTAGCTTTCGGAGCGCTGCTCCTTCCTCAGGTGAATGAAGAGGTATGTTCCAGAAACATATATATAGACATAAAAAAGAAGCAGAGAAATGGTGGAGCCCAATGTCATCAGAGATGCATTTTCATGAGTTAGCTGTCAATTAATCTCCATTTAAAAGGAGCACCAGAGACGTGCACTACCTGTCTTTTACTGAAGGGATTTGCAGTTTTCTGGCTTCCATTGGGGTTTGCCTGGCAGAAACCCAGGTTACCAGGAGAATGTATTCCACAGAGGACTCTCTTCTTTTCAGAACACACTTCTCTATGATGACCATGAGTACTCGGCAGATTGTAGGTTTATTTTTTAATTACTGGAAGATACAAATGACTACATCAGTTTTCTTTTGCTGCTGGAGTACTCTACTGGGTGAGGTACTGTGCTGGGAAAAGTTGAAGAGAAACCAATACATTTAATTGTCAGCAGCCGGAGAATTTTAGTCTGTTTTTCTTTCTGTGGCTAAAATGTTGAATTTATCTCAGGTATACTTTGATACAATTGAACCTAATAGTGGGGTGCACAGAATTAAGATGAATTTGTATAATCATTGAATTAGTGAGAAACCTAATAATTAAACATTTGGATTTTTAAAAAATCCATGTATATATTATGGCAACTCTAACTTTGGTAATAGTGGTATAAGATAAATAAGGCAGCACTGCTGTCTTTAGTGGCCTGATAACCTATAATAAAATATGATTTTGCTGGTTCTTTGGCAACAGCACCCCATTGGCAACTTTAAACACTGATGGATGAAAAGGTCACCTTCCAGTCTTGTCACCATTGGGCAAAGCTGTACATGGCAGTGCTGTGTTCCTCTGGTGCTGGTTTCTATACACTTTGAAGGTCGTAAATGGCAATTTATAAACAGACAGCTGCTTCAATACAATGTCCACTTACCAATAGGTTTATGCTGCATAAATTCAGCATGGCACCACGGTGATAAATTGTTGCTGGAAATAAAGCATGGAACTGATTGATTAGAAAATATATCACAGTACTTCAGGTTGCAATATTAGTTAAAAATAAAATGTGCTAAGAGGACCATCAGAAAAGTGAAATGAAAATGTTTTTTTTACATCACTGATCACTTTAATTTCCTTTCATTTCTTAATGACTAATTTAAGTTGTAGTCAATGTAGCAGAAGCTAATTATTCATTCTCACATGCTTGGCTTGTTGCAATACATCATTATTTTATATCTGCAATTAGAATTCAGAAGGCAAAATACCTTGCATCTTTTAGGATACAAGAAAGATTTCATTTTGCCAAAAGTGGTCTGGTTTTGAAATAGATATTGGCATAGATGTTGCCTTTAGTGGCAAATGAAGGGGGTTCTTTAGTCATTTACAACTGGCCAGACACCTTTTGTGGACTTCTGCTTGGCAGCTTATGGTCATCTTCATTCCATTGCTGTTCATTGTCCTGGATAGGGCACATGGGATCTGTGTGAACACAGCAAGCTGTGAGTGCCTCTTCATCTATTCAGAATGAAGAACCCTTCATGAGCAAGCAGAGTTCAAACCAAAGTTAGAAAATTTAATTTCATGAATAATTAAAATGTGAAGAAATGTGACTCCATACTTGTAAATGTAAATTTTCAATACCAAAGAGGTTGTTGAGTACTAGTGAGACTTAACACCGTTAAAAGTTTACTTATACTTGAATAGACAAGCCCTAAATTGTGCTTGCATTTTTAGTGGATAGGTACCACAACTTCATATCCTTCATATGTTTGAATGCTTAATTTCTTGGTGAGGTACCAGTGCAGTGAGGTTTCAGGAAGTTCCAGAAAACCCATATTTAATTATGAATAATAGGAAGAGTGGGACTAACATCCTTGCAAGTGGGTTTGCTAGTGCTGTTGGGAGGAGTTTAAACTAATTCAGTAGGGGGAGGATGTGCAAACTGTTAGCAGAATAGGGACACAGTGTATCACAGAAAAACAATCAAGTCAGAGGGAATACAAAGGTAGGCAGAAAGTCAGAGAGAAATTGAGGAGCAAATAGGTGCGCAATTAGCAGACGTATGTAAAAATAATAATAGGGTAATTATCGTGGGTGATTTCAACTTTCCCAACATTAACTGGGATAGTCATTGTGTTACGGACCGAGATGGTTCGTAAAATGTATACAAGGGAACTTTTTAGCTCAACATGTGGAGGGTCCAACATGGGATGGTGGTGCAGTGCTGGACCTAATTCAGGGGAATGAAGCCAGATAGGTGGTTGATGTGATGGTGGGGGAGCATTTTAATGATAGCGACCACAACATTGTGCAATTTAAGTTTGTTATGGACAAGGAAAGAGACAAATTGCAGAAAAAGGTCTTGGATTGGGAGAGAGCAGACTTTAGTAAAATAAGGCAGGGTCTGGCCAAGGTAGGTTGGAACAAGTTACTGGTGGGGAGATCAGGGTATCGGCCCAACAAGGTCCCTGTAGGGTAATAGGAGTAACAAGCCCGGAGACCCATGGATGACCAGAGATATTCAGGATACAATGAGAAGGAAGAGAGAGGCTTTTAATAAGTACAAAGAAAGCAAATCAACAGAGGCATTAGTGGAGTACAGAAAATGTATGATGGAGCTTAAGAAAGCAATCAGGAGAGCAAAGAGGGGATATGAGAAATCTCGAGCTTGCAAAAGTAGGGAAAATTCCAAGACATTCTGTAAGTATATCAATGGGAAGAGGATAACTAGGGAAAAAGTAGGGCCCATTAGAGACTTAGGGGGAGGAATGTGTGTGTGGAGCCAGAGGATATTGGTAGGATATTAGATGAATATTTCAAAGAGAATGAGGAGACAGATATGGAACTCTGGGAGAGAGACTGTAAGGTTATTGAGTTGTCATAGGGAGGAACAAGGTATTGGAGGTGTTGGCAAGCTTAAAAGTGGACAAGTCTCCAGGTCCGGACGTATTGTGTTCCAGGTTGCTGTGGGAGGGGAGGGAGAAGATTGCAGGGGCCCTGATCCAAATTTTATGGGCGGGATTCTCCGACCCCCCGCCGGCTGCCAAATTCTCCGGCGCCGGGGATTTGGCGGGGGAGGGAATCGCGCTGCGCCTGTCGGTGGCCACTGGCAGCGCCCCCGCCCCCCCCCCGGCGATTCTCCGGCCCGCGATGGGCCGAGTGGCTGCCCACTTTCGGCCGGTCCCGCCGGCGTAAATTAGAGTAGGTACTTACCGGTGGGACATGGCTGTGCGGGCGGCCTCGGGGGGGGGAACGCGGGGGGGGAACTGGCCCCGGAGGGTGCCCCCACGGTGGACTAGCCCTCGATTGGGGCCCACCGATCCGTGGGCAGGCCTGTGCCGTGAGAGCACTCTATTCTTCTGCGTCGGGCGCTGTGGTCCTCCACCACGGCCAACGTGGAGATGATCCCCCCCTGCGCATGCGCTGGGATGACACCAGCACACGCTGGCACTCCCGCACGTGCGCCAACTCGCGCCGGCCAGCGGAGGACCTTCGGCGCCGGTTGGCGTGGCGCTAAGCCCCTTCCCCGCCGGCCGGCACGGCGCAAACCACCCCGGTTCCGGCCTAGCCCCTGAAGGTGCGGAATCCTCCGCACCTTTGGGGTGGCCCGACGCCGGATTGGTTCATGCATCTCCTCGGCATCGGAGTTGTCCGCCCCATCGATTCCCACAGAATCCCGCCCTATATCCTCTCTGGCTACGCAGAGGTGCCAGAGGACTGAAGAAACAGAAATGTGGTCCCACTATTTAAGAAAGACTGTAGGGATAAGCCAGGGAAGTACAGACCAGTGAGTCTCACGTCAATGGTGGGGAAACTAATGGAAACGATTCTGAAGGAGTTAATCTATCTCCACTTGGAGAGGCAAGGTTTGATCAGGAATAGTCGGTATGGCTTTGTCAGTGGGAGGTGATGCCTAACAAATTTGATTGAATTTTTTGAGCATGTGACTAAGTGTGTAGATGAGGATAGTTCAGTTGATGTAGTTTACATGGATTTTAACAAAGCAAGGTCCCACATGGGAGACTTATAAAGACCGCAAATGCACATGGGATACAGGGGATCTTGATAAAGTGGATTCAAAGCTGGCTGAGCTGTAGGAAACTGAGTGTGATGACAGACGGCTGCTTTAGTGACTGGAAGCCAGTGCCCAGTGGCATACCACAGGAACCTTTGCTGGGTCCCCTATTATTCATCATTTATATAAATGACTTAGATGATTATGTGGGGGGGGTAGGATCAGTAAGATTGCGGATGACTCAAAGATTGGCTGGATGGTTAACAGTGAGGTTGAGTGTCTTGGATTGCAGGAAGAAATAGATGGGTGGTTAGCACTGCTGCCTCACAGCGCTCAAGACCCGGGTTCGACCCTGGCCCCGAGTCACTGTCCGTTTGGAGTTTGCACATTCTCCTCCTGTCTTGTGGATCTCATCCCCACAACCCTAAAGATGCGCATGATTGGTCAATTGGCCACACTAAATTGCCTCTTAATCAGAAGAAAAAAATAATTGGGCACTCTAAATTCATTTTTAAAAAGGAAGATATAGACGGGATGGTCAAATGGACAGAAAGTAGCAGATGGAATTTAATCCTGAAAAGTGTGAGGTGTTACATTTTGGAAGGAACAATTTGAGAAGGCACTACACTGGGAAGTCCTGAGGAACAAATAGATCTTGGTGTGTTTGTAAATAGATCTCTGAAGGCAGAAGGGCACATTAATAGGCTGGTGAAAAAGGCATATGGGACACTTGCCTTTATCAATTGTGGCATACATTACAAAAGCAAGGAAGTCATGTGGAGTTATATAGAACATTGTTGAGGCCACAGTTGGAGTACTGGTTGCCACATTATAGGAAGGATCTGATTGCACTGGAGCAGGTGCAGGGACGTTTCACCAGAATGTTGCCTTGGATGGATCACAAGTTATGAAGAGAGGTTGGATAGGCTTGGGTTGTTTTCATTGGTGCAGACAAGACTGAGGGGCGACCTGATCAAGGTGTACAAGATAATGAGGGGCATGGACAGGGTGAATTGGGAACAGCTGTTCCCCTTAGTTGAATGCTCGGTTACGAGGGAACACAAGTTCAAGGTGAGGTGCGAAAGGTTCAGTGGGGATTTGTGGAAAAACATTTTTTATCCAGAGGGTGGTGACAGTCTGGAATGCACTGACTGAGAGGGTAGTTGAGGTGGGTTGCCTCACATCCTTTAAAAAGTACCTGGATGAGTATTTGGCACACCATAACATTCAAGGCTATGGGCCAAGTGCTGGCAATGGGATTAGAATTGGCAGATCAGGTGCCTTTCATGCGGCAGTTCGGACCAGATGGGCTGAAGGGCCTTTTCTGCACTGTATTTTTCTCTGATACTGTGATTTTGTGATTCTGAACATAGTATTGACAGAAGTTGCTGTCTGATTTACTCAGGATTGTGAGTGCTTTTGAGCCTCACTTTCACTCTATTTCAAAATCCAATGTTAATGTTTAAAAGTTTATGCAATCAATCCATGGTAGAAATTTATTGTTGGTTTTTCTCAACATATTGTTGGAGATGCCCCCAAAGTATCAAATCTCTGACTGAAATGCAACTTATTCAAATAGTTTATTCTGATTCATCCAGGCAAGAGTTCTGAGACTGGTAAAGGGAGTCAGTCAGAAAAAAGTGACTGCTGGGTTATTAGGTCAGCTTGGCTTTGCTAGTAGTCATCTCATTTCACGGTCAGAAGATTGTAGGTTCAAGCTCCACTTTGCACAAATGGCAGAATTCAATCCGGCCCACAGGAACAAGCTGGGAAGTGGATGGACAGAAAGTAGCAGATCGAATTTAATCCTGAAGAATCAGGAGCAGTAGGGGAAGTCAAGTGCCCGTCACCTTCACAACTCACAGCCATACTGTCATGCGTGTAGAAGGTTGAGAATGGCCTTTCTGCCCAGGGACCAATTAACACCCTACCATCGGTTGTGACCGGGTTGAGCGCAGCTTTCAGGTCTACAATTGGGGGCCACCGACTTGGTCATTAAGTTCAGCCCATCATCTCGGATATCTCTTTCGTGGAGTAACAAGTGCCGGTTATTCTGATCTACGCTGTTTTCAAGCTGAGTGGGACAGATTACTGGTTATAGATGGAGACGGAGAGAGCCAGCTGCATTCTAATTGTGGCTGGATCATTTGCAAAGTAAAATAATTAATTGAGCGTAGCTGCTAATTGTTGCATTACAATTAAAAATTAATTGAATTGAATAAAAGTAATTGTAGTGTTGATAAAAGTATTAATAGTGATGTGACTAAAATCAGTCAGACACCGCAGTGTGAATCATACAATACGGGAAAAACAAATAGCAATTCAACATTTTTTTGCTGCAAGTACAATCCAGTGGGATGGCTCATCAAATTTATGATTTTTCTATGATTTGGTTTTCTCCCTGACAATTAATCTGTTCCATCATGTACAGAAGCCATATGGCATGGCTTAAAGAAGGATGGGTGCTTTAAATCCATATTTTGTTTATTGACAAACACAAAGAAACAAAACTTGTTTTGATGTAAAAGAACTGGACCTTGTAAAATGATATTGAAGTCTGGAAACTGTAGGATGGAATTCTCCCATCTGAGAAAAAGACCCGTGGTGGAAGCGGAAAAGGGGAGTGTTTCTCGCTGCAGAGGCTAATGGGAAATCATGGCATATCTTCTGGCCCTGACCTTATTAATTGTTCATTTGGGGGGTTAGCACCATATTTTATGGCTGGATGGATTTGATTGCATATATCGTGCTGTCATATCTGGGTGCAATATTTAAATAGAACCCAACATCACTGACCCACCATTGTATAAAGATGATGACCTCCTAAAAAGAGGCTGGGTCTTCAGGAACACACTTGAGGCTGGAAGATGGACCTCCTTGATGACACTGAGGCTGGAAAATCCACACAAAAGATACTTGCCCCCCACCCATTTCTGTGGTGATGTCTGGTTGCTGGCGGTCTCCATCCAAAACTCCAGAGGCAGCCCCAGGCATTCTTCAAGTAAGTACTGACTTCTGCACACCATGTTATTCCGGGCATGTTCTGTACCGGGATGTTTTCCTGCTGGCATTGTGGAGAACTGGGCATCGGGGAAAGATACTGATCTGGCCTTCAGCTGCATCACATTTGTGGGATGCGAATCAGTAAAATGCAGGCCACCAGTTTGTTTCTCTGTCCTCCATGGAGGGCAGCAGCGGAAGATCCTGTGGGAAATTCACACTCGTGTAAAACCAATCTTTGGGCCTCCCGCTGCATTCTCCCAATCACCCCCTCTCCCTCACCTTCATTAGAAATTGTTTTTGCTTTGAAATGCAGAATCATGGGGCGCGATTCTCCGACTCCCCACCTGGTCGGAGAATCGCCGGGGGCTGGCGTGAATCCCGCCCCCACCGTGTCCCGAATTCTCCGCCACCGGCGATTCGGCGGGGGCGGGAATCGCGCAGGTCGGCGGAAATCCCCTGGCGAATCTCCAGTCCGCGATGGGCCAAAGTTCCGCCGCTGTCAACCCACGCCAGCCGGCATGGATTGAACCACCTTTTGAATGGTGGGACAAGGCGGCGCGACCGGGCTCTGGGATCCTGGGGGGGGCGCGGGATGATCTGGCCCTGGGGGGTACCCCCACGGTGGCCTGGCCCGCGATCAGGGCCCACCAATCCGCGAGCGGGCCTGTGCCGTAGGGGCACTCTTTTCCTTCCGCCTTCGCCATGGTCTTCACTATGTCATAGGCGGAAGAGGCCTCCTCCACTGCGCATGCGCGGGGATGCCGTGAGCGGCCGCTGACGCTCCCGCGCATGCGCCGCACGGTAAAGTCATTTCCGCGCCAGCTGGTGGGGCGGAAATCAGTCCGGCGCGGGCCTAGCCCCTCAAGGTGAGGGCTCGGCCCCTCAAGATGCAGAGAATTCCTTACCTTTGGGGCGGCGCGATGCCGGACTGATTTGCGCCGTTTTTGGCGCCGGTCGGCGGACATCGTGCCGATTGCGGAAAATCCCGCCCCAGGTGTCGGAAAGAAATCGCAAGATTCCAGACCGTAAATACGGCACCAAAACCCATTTGCAGTCAAGGCAAAACAATGAGCAGAATTTTTTTCTTTTTGCGCCAAGCGCTATTTCAGGTGAGAAAAGCGATGAGCATCTTCGCAGTTGCACAGCAAAATTTCTTGTCAGAAGATTCAGCACTTGCTACAAAGAAAATGGAGGCGTGGCACACACCGCCATGCTGGAGGGTTGGGATTGGAAAAAAACAGCAACGTCAAGAATCCCGTGAGCGGGACGCAGATAACAGCAAAAGACAAAGCCTACCCCCCTCCTGCTCGCGCAACGGAGACCCCACCAATTGTACACAACGCCCCCCCCCCCCCACAACTCCCACCAGGATATCCCTCCATGGGGCACTCCAGAGGCAGCACCCTGACACTTTCTTTAGGTCAGTGCTGGGAGCAGTACCAGGGGGGTAATGCCAGGGTACTACCTAGTCATGTCCCTCTACCCCTGCGCCTATACTTACCTCTGTGCCCCCTTTGCCTGGTTCTCATTTAAAAAAATCTGTTGTAAACAAGTGAGACCCATATTGGGTGGGGGGGGTGGGGGGTGGGGGAGATCCCAATGTGGGGGGTACGATACAGTGGGAGAGCCTTTTAATGATATTGTAATTTATTTAAGTGAGGTTCCTGACCTTCCTGAGCAGAAACCTCACTACGTCATTGGCAGGGAGCAGGGAAAATCTGAAAACGAAATGTTGACGTTCAGCTTCTAGTTTTTTGATTTATGCACAAAATCTCTGTATTTAATTGTGTTCCTAACAGAGGGGACACTTTAGAACTTTACAGAAGATGGACACAAAGAAGGCGAGAAAAGAGATTGAGGACAAATAATTTAATAAGGGGAAGTAAAGAAAATTTTGGAAGCAGGAAAGGTAAGGCAAGTGGATTTTAGGGGGAAATTCTCGAAGCAGCAGCTATAGTCGAAGTGTCCAAAGGCTGTGATAATTTTGACAAGTTATACCGCAGCTCTGAATACCCCTAAAATATTGGTTCATAACTTGCTCATGCTGATTATTGCTCTGTGTGGATTTCATTAATCGTTTGCACCCCTTCCAAGATTCATTAGCCAAAACTCTCTCGTCACTCATCTAACTGAAACCCATGGAAATGATTAGTTCAAATGACTTTTCCGGCATTAATACAGAAAATGGACTGGAAAATTGAATGTGAGAAAATAAATAAATCACCAGGCTAGACTTAAGATGACTCTCAGTAAGGTTGGTAGAGTCAGAGAAACTGCAGGGAGCCAAAGAGAATTCATAGATACTTTAAAAAAATCATTCAAGGGATGTGGGCTTCGCTGGCTAGGCCAGCATTCAATGTTCTTGAGAAGATGGTGGTGAACTACATTCTTGAACCGCTGCAGTCCATATATGGTTTAGGTTTAGGGACACCATGGAGGGAGTTCCAGGATTTTAAAAATATTTATTCATGGGTTGTGGGTGTCACTGGCTGGGCCAGCATTTATTGTCCATCCATAATTTCCCCTGAGTCGCTTGTTAGGCTGTTTCAATGGGTATTATATTGTGAACCGCATTGCTATGGATCTCGATTCAAATGTAGGCCAGACCAGATAAGGGCAGCAGGTTTCCTTCCCTGAAGGATATTAGTGAACCAGACGGTTTTACAGTAATCGGCAAAGGTTTGGTCATCATTAGACATTTTTATTTCCAGATTATTGTTGAATTCAGATTTTACTGTCTGTCGTGGTAGGATTCACCCCAGAGCATTACCCTGGGTATCTGGATGACTGCGCCATTGCCTCCCCAGTGACAGTGAAGGAATGGCGATATATTTCTCTGTCAGAACGATGAGTGACTTGGAGGGGAGCTCCCAGGCAGTGGTGTTCAAATGTATCTGCTGCCCTTTTCTTTCTAGATCATAGTTGTCATGGGTTTGGAAGGTGCTGTCCAACGACCCTTGATGAGATTGTGCAGCGCATCTTGTAGATGGTACACATTGCTGCTAGTGCATCGGTGGTGGAGCGAATTAATGTTTGTGGAAGGGATGTCAATCAAGTGGGCTTTTTTTTACTGGATGAGTCTTTGGAGTGTTTTTGGAGCTGCACTCATCCAAACAAGCAAACTCCTGACTTGTACTTTGTAGTTTGTGGACAGGCTTTGTTGAGTCATGAGGTCAGTTACTCACTGCCGGTTTCTTAGTCTCTGATCTGCTCTTGTAGTCACAGTATTTACATGGCTAGTCTGGTTCAGCTTCTGGTCAATGGTAACCCCAGGCTGTTTATAATTGAGGATTCAGCGATGGTAATGCCTTTGAATGTCAAGAGGAGATAGTTGGATTCTCTCTTGTTGGAGATGGTCATTGCCTGGCACTTCTGTGGTGCAAATGTTATTGCCACTTGTCAGTCCAAGCCTGTATATTGTTCAGGTCATGTTGCATTTCATATCCCCAGATATCAAGCTGAGGAAGGATACAGTTTAGCTGTATGTAATTTTGAGCAAATAGCTAGAGGCTGAAAGCAGCAGTGGATGGAAAGGGAAAGGTATAGTGAGACAACTGAAACTGAGTGTTGCCAGGATGGCGGCAACATGCCCAGAGTGAGTAAAATTGCAGAAAAATCAAACGCCAAAAATATATTTTGAGTTACCAGATATTCTCAAGTATGGGGAATGGATTAAAAGTGATTGTAAAAAAGTACACAGACTATTTTGTACACGTGTGGTGAGTGTGTATACTGTTGACCAAGTGGAAGTACACAGTTGAAACATTTGAGGGAGAATTGCAAATTTAAAGAAAATTATTGAGTTTTGGACTGGCCAGGTGGAAGTTTCTCTGGCCTTGTACTTTTTTATGTTATTCGTAAGTACACAAACTGATTCACTGTTTTTTGTTCCTTTTTGACTATAAATCTCACTTGCAAATATAAACATGCCCACACACAGTCGTGGTCAGTCCTTCAATCAAGCAGACAAAAGCTAAACAGCTTGTACCGCATTTGGTATTGACAGAGCGAGAGGGATAGGAGGAAACTAGACCTGACCGCAATATCAGGATACAGACTTGTCCACCCCCACTGCGTGTTAATTGGGACTTAGTTTCCCCTTTCACCTTGAAGATGATAACCATGCACATTGTAGACGTGGTACAGTGGGTATCATTAGCCTAAGGTTGCATAAGCTACAAAATATGCTGCAGATTCAAAGATTTTAAAGAAGGAATGCGATCCATTTGATCAGGCATGAATATTTTAATGAAATACAGCTGTAGACAATTGATGGTCGATTGATTGACTAACCATTGCACCACTACTGCCTGATTATTGTCTCCCAAAAATTAACAGTGCAAACCGCTTAGAATGGGGTTTAAAAAAAAGCAAAATTACAACTCATTGTTCTAGATAATTGGACTTTCAAACAGCTCTGGCAGAGCACCAAAATGACTTGTAATTCTGTAATTAATTTTCCCTTCTTAGATGAAAGCGTTCTCCTATTTGTGTTTCTGCTCGACAAATTACTGAGATCAACATCATTTTTAGAAAAATTAATCAGGCGTTCCATGATGAGAAACAGTGAATATATGTAGACGTGAGGCACAAAGGAAATTAAAAGTTCCAATCAAATTGGGTGATAAGGTAGTAAATGTTATATGTTATGTTCAAGGGCACCATTAACCTAATTTTCTAAATAACTTTTTTGTATTTTTTGTAATTTTGGATGGATTGTGAAGGAGCATTATACAGAATATAGTACTGGATATGGGATAAAGCAAAATATCACTGAACAATAGAAAACAGAAAACTTGCAATTTAATTACATCATGAACATTTCTCTCACACTCCACAATGCACTGAAACACACATTTCCCCCGCTCTCGCCAACTATCCCAGGCTCTTCTAAGACCCCCCCGCACGCTCCACAACCCCCCCCCCGTACTATCCTCAAACACCCCATGTTCTCCTCAAACCCCCCCCCTGCGCTGTCCCCAGCCTTTATGTCTTCCCGGAGACCCCTGCGCTCTCCTCCTGGACCCTTAAGCTCTTCCCAGCCCATTGAGTTCTTCCCCCAGCCCTACATTCTTCTGCTGCTCATCCACCAGCCCCCTGCACTCTGTCCACATCCCTAGGTTCTACCACAGACCCCTGCACTCTTTCCCCTTCCCCCTGCATCCGTTCCCCAGCCCTCTGCACTCTACCCTCATACGTGGCGCTCTACCCAAATCCCTTGCACTCTTCACCAGCCCCCTGCGCTCGTTCTTCCCAGCCCCCTGTGCTCTTTCCTCCCAGCCCCCGCGCACTTCCCCAGTCACCGGTGCTCTTCCTCAGCGTCCCCCGTGCTCTTCCCCAGCCCCCTGCGCTCTTCCCCAGCCCCCTGCGTTCTTTCCCCCAGCTCCTGCACTTTTCCCTAGTCCCCTGCTCTTTTCCCCCCAGTCCCCTATACTCTTTCCGCTGACCCTTGCGCTCTTCCCCCACCGCCTGTGCTCTTCCGCCACCCCCTGTGCTCTTCCCCCACCTCTGCACTCCCCCCCAGACCCCTGCACTCTTCCCCCTGTCCCCTGCACTCTTGAAGAACCTCTACTGTGAATCCCCATCCTCTCTTCCCACCCCCCACAATGCTCTCTTCCCTCCACCCCCATGATTCTTTCTTTGTACCATCCCCCATGACACCTCTCATCCCTCCTGACGTTCTCTTCTCCCATCCTCCCCCCCCCCCCCTCCGAGTCTCTCTTCCCCCATCTCTCCGATGCTCTCTTCCCTCATCCACCTCAACGCTTTCCTTCCCAACCCCAGACACAGCTCCACATCCCCACCCCTGAAGCTCTTTTCCCCCATTACCATGACACGCTCACCCTATTCTCCCGAACACACTCTCTTTCTTATGCGTCGTCCCACCCATACCCCCGTTCCCATCCCAACTTAATTAAAAGACTACTAAATCATTTGGAACTGGTCTTGGGTCTTTCCCAGATGCTTATAATCTTCAATTCAGGCATTCAGCCTCTAATATCACTTATTTTCAGCCTGAACTCTGGAAGTACTTCTGGCAAGATGCACATGATAGGTTCAATATTATGCCTGTCGCTGTACTTGATATGGGAATGATATGTGATGGTTGGAGGGGTATTTGAGTTTGTGACCCAACGTTATTCTGATCTGAAGATTAATAGATTTTGACATGAAAATAATTCTAAATTTCAATATTTTCAGAATGTTGAGAGTAAACAACGTAGTTTCCTCATGCAAATCTAAAGAATTGGTAGGCTAGCTCTCTGAAATAAGGAGGAGGCACTCATGGCTTTTTGTGCACGGTAGTTTAGTTTATCGTCAGATATTTGAAAAGAAATTCAAGGGAAATGTTTCTGACGAAGAAAAGACAAAATCAGAAAAATGTGTTTTCCTTCATAATAGCCGTTACGCATCCAAAAAGAATGAGTTGTGTAAAGCACTTTTCAGATGATTAGATGATGCTATATAAATTGAAGTGTTTTAAGGAAGTTATGGAGTAAAGATTCACGTAACTGCATTGATAGTGGACGAAACAATTTGACACAGCAAAATCCAGTGTGCAGTCTTCTTGGCCAACTAGCTATTGCCGAATATTCGGAAGTTTGCAGAAACCTCTGTGTAGATGTGATCGATACATTGGATTTTACAGTAAATGTTTATCTGAATTGTAACAGGTTAAGGCACTGATTGACAGTGATGGTTTACTCTGCACTAAATTGCACCTTTGTGTAAAGAGAATCACTCTGCTAAGACAATATATTTGACAGTTAGTTTGTTTCTTTGTGGCACTGTGAGAAATTGGGATGTGCTCAGGTTTTGTGCTAAAACATTGACCTCTACTTCTCAGTTCAATTCCAGATTATTTGATTGACAGGAGCAGAGATCAGTTTTGTGTGCAAAACATATGCACTTCATTGTCAATTTTCCACCCAAGACAGTTGAGACAAATACTGCCTAGATATTTGTTTTTGTTTCTATGGCAATTGCATTATTTGGGAAATAAACTAAATATGGAAAACATCAGCTTTAAACATGCTGTCCTTGCATGAGAGAATTGTATATAAATGAGTTCAAAACCTATTGATTGCCAAAAGTATAGTATGATAGGCGCTGATCCTAATAGGACACAAATATTTCCACATGAGAATGGTACATTAGGCAAAACTAATCTGTGTTGTAATTTGCATTTAAGGGTTATCAGCATGTCATCGCTAGAAGGAAAATGTGATCCAGTCTAGTTTCACTGTTGCTTTGAACAGAGCACAGACACGCGGCTCTGATTTCTTCAATCTTTCTACCGATATATAAATGGTATCATGGGCGGGATTCTCTGACCCCCCCGCCAGGTCGGAGAAGGCAGGAAGGTGGTGTGAAGTGTGTCTCTACTTCAACGCCAGGAGCATCCGGAATAAGGTGGGTGAATTTGCAGCATGGGTTGGTACCTGGGACTTCGATGTTGTGGCCAAATCGGAGACATGGATAGAGCAGGAACAGGAATGGTTGTTGCAGGTTCCGGGGTTTAGATGTTTCAGTAAGCTCAGGGAAGGTGGTAAAAGAGGGGGAGGTGTGGCATTGTTAGTCAAGGACAGTAATACGGTGGCAGAAAGGGCGGTTAATGAGGACCCGTCTACTGAGGTAGTATGGGCTGAGGTTAGAAACAGGAGAGTCACCCTGTTGGGAGTTTTCTATAGGCCTCCGAAAAGTTCCAGAGATGTAGAGGAAAGGATTGCAAAGATGATTCTGGATAGGAGCAAAAGTAACAGGGTAGTTGTTATGGGGGACTTTAACGTTCCAAATATTGACTTGAAACGCTATAGTTTGAGTAGTTTAGATGGGTCCGATTTGTCCAATGTGTGCAGGAGGGTTTCCTGACACAGTATGTAGATAGGCCAACAAGAGGCGAGGCCACATTGTATTTGGTACTGGGTAATGAACCAGGCCAGGTGTTAGATTTGGAGGTAGATGAGCACTTTGGTGATAGTGACCACAATTCGGTTCCGTTTACGTTAGCGATGGAAAGGGATAGGTATATACCGCAGGGCAAGAGTTATAGCTGGGGGAAAGGCAATTATGATGCGATTAGGCAAGACTTAAGATGCATAGGATGGGGAAGGAAACTGCAGGGGATGGGCACAATTGAAATGTGGAGCTTGTTCAAGGAACAGCTACTGCGTGTCCTTGATAAGTATGTACCTGTCAGGCAGGGAGGAAGTGGTCGAGCGAGGGAGCAGTGGTTTACTAAAGTAGTTGAATCACTTGTCAAGAGGAAGAAGGAGGCTTATGTAAAGATGAGACGTGAAGGTTCAGTTAGGGTGCTTGAGAGTTACAAGTTAGCCAGGAAGGACCTAAAGAGAGAGCTAAGAAGAGCCAGGAGGGGCATGAGAAGTCCTTGGCAGGTATAATTGGATAAACATATGGGTGATAATGGAATAGTGTAGATGGGCTTTAGATTGGTTTCAAAGTTTGGCCAACATCGAGGGCCGAAGGGCCTGTACTGCGCTGTAATGTTCTAATGGACAGCGTGAATCCCGCCCCGCCACTCTGATGCCGGCTGCCGTATTCTCCGGCGCCAATTTTCAGGCGCCCATGGATGATAATTGAGGCCCTGAAGTTAGTGCCCACTAAAGGGTCTCATGCCACTGCTGATATTTAATCCAGAGGCAGTCAAGGGAATTGCCACCTCTGTAGGTTTTGGGGGCTATGAGTATAAAACCCTTTTATTTAAAATATCTTTATTCCGAATTCTTAATTTCTAACAATGGGTCCTCAGTTGTGCCTGACTCAACAGGGCACAAATAAGTAATAATTATAAATTAAACATAATTTATTAAGCAAGCTCTAACATATACTTAACAAAACTGTGAAGGCAATTTGGAAGGCCCTAGGATTCCTTTTGTGCTGCCAGCACAGCCTGTGCCTTTCTGCTGCTGTCTCTAAAGGGATGATACATTAAACTATGGCTCATAGGAATCCTACCAGTTCACAGTGAAGACCAAATGCAGTTTTCGGTGGAATTTACAATTACTGGAAGATTGAGGAAATTAAGTTTAAAATGTTTTTGTACTCAATAGGCACTGAAGGCAGGAAGCTGAACAGTACCTGTTCTGCTGGTATAACTCCAGGAGAATGCACTGAAGTAACATGAGCATTTGATGGTCACTATAATCCTAAGAAAAATGTGACAGTTGAGTGTTGGAATTTCTTTTATCTCCATCCAAGATGTGATGATACCAAAGATCAAAGAGGTGAGGCACCTACTGCATACAAGGATTTTTGTGCATGATGAGAGCAAGCAAGAGACAGCCGATATAAAAGCCACAGCCATGTTGACTTTGAAGAGATGATAAGAAAGATAAAGAGAAACAGTGTAAGAGGAAAATCAGATTAACACTGACCGAAGTGACAGGAGAGAGAAAAGGAGTAAAAAGCATGTTTTGGAGCTATCCCTTGTAGCCAATGTGATGGTGCAGATTGACACATTTTTTTGATGAAAGCTAATGGCAGGTAAGTCATTTGTCCAGTGATTTGTCCAGTACTGTCAGCTCAATATATCACATGATTGAGAATTATAGCAAGATAGCTTCTTTTGCATCTGACTGAACAAATTGTTTCGGATGAACAGTTGTCTTACACTTCATCTGACAATCATGTCTTGACAGTAATTATTTTGCCATTTTTTTGAATTCTGTAAATTACCTTGCATTGGAAAAAACCCAATCAAATCTGTTTCATATATCTTCCAAATTGCAGCATTGGATTTGGAAATAAATGAGTTCTTTATGCTTTAAAAATTAAATTATAATAAATGGATCAGTACCTTGCACACTTCTTGAATTTAAGTCCTTTCCACCTCCTTCATTGTTTGTCCTTACTGATAACCTTATGCTTCCTCAGGTCATCTATGATTCCAAATAATCTTTCAGAAAGCAGTGCACTTTGTAATTGATAAAAGTCTGTTCAGACATATAATGCCATTTTTCACTGAGCATTCTGCGTGTGAATAATGCTTTTTATTCATGCGAAGGATGCCCTGAAAATGGAAACTAATTGCACTAAATTTATAGGTGTGACTTAAAATCAATATGGGGTTTATTGGTAAAAATGATCGATTAAACTGTTTACATTTTTTGTGCATATAAACTATTGTTGATCATAATGAATGAATTAAAAATCCATCTTAAATGGTCCAAATAAGAGGACTGTGGTGAAAATATTTAACATAAATTTGTGTTTAAAAGACCTTGGCAACAGTTGGATCAATCTTTTTTGCTGATGTTTTAGGAAATAATTGCTCTGTTGATTTTTGCTAAAGAAATAATGCTTTCAGATCAGCATAAGATCCTTCCTGATACAAGCCATGGATATAATCCATTACTTAATATGGCAAAACAATCTCAAAAACTTTCAATCATCAAGTTAGTAATGTGCCTAATTAAACAAATTGTCCAAGGTGATTTGAATATAATCTTCATCCAGGACAGTTTTAGTGAATCTACATTGCACTAGTTTGTTCCTTGCAAATCACAGCAACATTTTATTGAGCAGATTGAATTGTGTGTATTGTCTTTACGACAGGATGGGACATTTAAAATAACTCCAGTTTGGTCAGATTGGTTTACTAATCTTGAGTGGACAGTGTATCAGTGCTGTTTATAAGCACTGTGGTGGCAGCAAACCTCAACAAAAATTGTGAAACCACATTGCTGTAATCCTTCAGAGCACAAGCAATGGAATCATGATTCTATCAGTTAGAGGTAGGGAGCTTCAGGATCAATTGAATACGTGCATACAATCCAATCATGGCTGGCACTGAACACTGGGGGCGGGATTCTCCGAAATGGAGGCAGAGTGTTCGCGCCATCGTGAACGCCGTTGAGGTTCACGACGGCGCGAAACGGCCCCTATCCTGACCAATTCAGGGCCCGATAATGGGCTAGGAGCGGCGCCGCATCATTTACGCATGCCAGGCCTTAGCGCCGTGTAAAGGTGCCGCATTACATGACGCGGCCGGCGCCGCATAACTGGCGTCACCCACGTGCACGGGTTGGCCAGCGCCAACACGCGCATGCGTGGTTGCCGTCCTCTCCGTGTCCGCCCCGCAAGAAGATGTCAGACGGATCATGCGGGGCTGCGGAAGAAAGGAGGTCCTCCTTCAGAGAGGACGGCCCGACGATCGGTGGGCACCGATTGCGGGCCACACCCCATTTCATACCCCCCCCCCCCCCCCCGCAGGCCGCCCCCCCAGCGTTCCCGCACTGTTCCTGCCGGCAGCGACCAGGTGTGGACGGCGCCAGGGGGAACCCGCCGTTTTGGGCTGGCCGCTCGGCCCATCTGGGCCTGAGAATAGCAGGGGTGCTGGAGAATCGCCATTTTGGGCGTCTCGGGCGATTCTCCGGCCTGCACCGTGCGGAACTCGAGGGGGCCGTTCTCGCCGCTTGGGAGAATCACGGGAGGGGGTCGGACTGGCGTCGTGGGAAGATTTGGCGACTCAGGCGATTCTCCCAACCGGCGCGGGAACGGAGAATCGCGCCCTGGGTGTGTGAGAGTGTGTTTGTGTGCCTGCCAGCAGCTGTCAGTCCAAGGCTGAGTTTCTTTATCAGCTCTGCCTACAGCACGTTGCAAGGGTCAATGCATGTTGGCTGATTTACATGAAAATAACCTGATTTTGAGTCATCCAAATTTGCTGTGCTGGTATCAGATTTACTTATCATCAGCTGCTTAATCCAAGCCTTCACACATGGATTGCTGTCAAAGAGAATTTCCCAGTGTATTGATGACTTCCCCTCCAGGGTGTTCAGTGAAATATTTGGGTAGGCAGGTGCCCTTCCATGCTTTGAACTATTCAGGAGAACACTTTGGCCATGTATCTGCTATGCAACAATCTTAAGTAGTGTTGCTTCATTAAACAACCCAAGGAAGATCAAAGTACCCTTTGCTCTCATGGTCCTTAAGGATTGTTTCTGACTGAAGGTATTATTCAGCAAGACTCTCCATGTGTTTTGAAAGAGTAGTTAGAACAAATGGCCCTACATCTCCCAACCAATATCTTTCGAAGAACTCTCTTGAGCTATGCAAAACTATCATTATGCAATCAGGGTACATATTACTATCCTCCTTAGAAAATCACTTTGAATCAAGGTTAACTTGCTTCCACTCCAGTTTGATGAGTTCTGTGATGTCTGATAAGTCCAATGTGCACTCTGCAGCTTCTGTCATATGTGGGAAAGGTAGTACTTGGAGGGTTAGGTAGATGAGTTGTTTGGAGGTTTGTGCACTCTCTTCAATACCTCAACTTTTCCTCTGTGTGTTGCTGACAAAGTCACTCGAAGTGTTCAATGTCTTCCTGAATTAAGCTTCCTCAATTTTGATCAGTCGCAAACCAGGGACTACCAGAGCCAGCAGGGATGTTTGACCTCTGCTGGGATGCTGTCTGGAAATTCTAAAAGCATTTCCACTGCCCTCTTGGGGAGGAGGACAACATGATATCTCACTTATTACATCATTGTTCAAGGCGATGAGTAGAGTCAACAGATCCATAATTGAATTCCACACTATTGTCTTTCTTTCTGGAGTCATTTCCCATTATACATCCAATAACAAAGATCTATATTCTCTCATGGAATGTTGCTGTCATTGGAAAAGACAGCATTTGATGCCAAAACCTGATTGTCCTTGAACTCAGTGACTTCCACACCATTTCAGAGGACAGTTAAGAGTCAACCACATTGCTGTGGATTTGGAGTCACATGTAGGAAGACCAGGTATGTTTGGCAATTTCCTTCCTCAATGGGCATTAGTGAACCAGATGGGTTCTAAGAACAGTCAACAATAGTTTTGTGGTCACCATTGCTGAGACTCACTTTTAATTTGGGGTCTATTTGAATTTAAATTTCATGAGCTGCCATGGTGGGATTTTAACCCATGTCCCCCAGAGCATTAGCCGGGGCTTCAGAATTACCAGTCGAGTGAAAGTACCACCATATCACCATCTCCTCATATGGATTAAGGAAACAGAAAAGGGAGTTGAAAGGTTCCATGTGGATTTTCAGAGAATTGCAGAGACAACAGTGCCCACAAGCCACCTGGCCCTCTTGAAGCAGACTTGAGCATTAAATGTGAGCTGTCCCATTGGATGATTGCCTTTGGTAAGGATTATAGTTGAGGAGTGAATGCCTAACGACAGGGGGAATCAAGAAATGTGAATTGATACATTTTGTTAGGAAGAACAAGGGAAGAATAAAGGATACAATTTAAAGGGAGTGCAGTGAACAGGGAGACCTGGGAGTACATGTGCACAAATCATTAAAAGTGGAAGGGCAGGTGCATAAAATCAATAATAAGGCAGATTGCATCCTGGCCTAGTGCAAAAGCAAGAAGGTTTTGGTGAACCTGTATAAAACGCTAATTTGGCCTCAATTGGAGAATTCTATTCAATTCTGGACACCACACTTTTGGAAGGATGTGTAGGCATTTGAGGATGAGAGACTTCAATTACATGGATATATTGGAGAAACTGGTGTTGTTTTTCATTTACATTGAAGGTTGAGAGAAGATTTGAAAGAAGTGTGCAAAGTCATGATGGATCTGGACAGGATAGATGGGGATAAACTGTTCGCATTGGGAAAAGGCTGTGAGCCAGAGGTCACTGTGTTAAGGTGAATGGCAAAAGAACCAAGAGCATAAACACATGTTTATGCATAGACTGTTTTGTGTCTGCAATACACTACCTGAGAGATAGATTCAATTGTGTTTTGAAGTGGAAATTGTCTAGTTATTCAATTAGAAAAAAATTGTAGAGCTGTAGGGAAAGGGTTGAGAAGTAGGATGAACTGAACTATTCTTGCGGAGAGTCAGCATTGACATGATGGCCTGAATGGAATCGTTCTATCCAGTGTACATTCCATTATGTTTCTGTAAGGCATAAGGCCACCTTGCCTTTTTGAAACTGGTTTGAATTTTGTATTATTTTGTATTCTTATTACTAGAGGGTCAATTTTCTGTTGTGGTGATATTGAAAAAGAACAGGCTTGGAAACCTTGCTATATTGCAATCTCTAACCTTAAGACATAAATGTTACTGCATTAGCTGCTGTTTCATACTGTGAAGATTAACTGGTTTCTCCATAATTCTTGGGGGAATAAGATTGCTTACCTGTGATCAGTTTTGGTCCTGCCATCACATAACCAATACTTTGATTGTCCACGCAGAATGTTCTGAATTTCAGAGCATTGCTACACAATGACTCGTGGATGGTAGCCACTTGCACCTGCCTATGATAAACTGTTTCGATCTAGATGTTTTTAAGTTTCAAGGTCAGAGGCGATAAATTTAGGGCCAGAATTTTGTCATTTGGGTGGACATGCATCCAACCTGACAGGACATGAAATTGCGTAAGAAATGTGTGTCTTGACATCAACACGCGCTCACGCAATATTTCACCAGGCAGGTGCTTGCAGCAGTTCAAAGCATGCCCATTGACAATTAAGCTGCCAGTTTTACAGTTGGTGGATGGGCCTATTGGCCAGGCAGCTTTCACATTTTCACTATACTCTCAATCCAGGGTGCGATGAAATGTCCAAGGTGAAATATAAATTGAAAATATGCCTGGAGACTGATGCTTCCTGAATTCTGCTTTCAGGTGCTTGAACATGCTGCATTGATACAGTTTAATGCATTTTTAAAAACTCATTTAATTTGCGCAGGTCTGTACCTCCCCAAGACAGCTCAGCAGCAGCTGCCTGCCTCAAGGGAACTCATTCGAAGTGCCTGCCTGCACCGTCACTTTTCTGTACGTCCATACTCTTCCCAGTGCCCATGACAGCACTGAGCCTTTCTCAGCATGCATTTCTTGCTAGCTGTCTGTTAATCAGCTAGCCAACGTGAAATTGCGATCGGGGACCAATCGCAGTCATAAGCACATTTTGTGCCTGCTTCCCGGACTGCTGATTGGACGGCTCAAATAAGCACAAGGTTCAGGTCTGCTTTAGATTTGTGAGTTGCACAAATATTAGGAGACGTAAATTCCACATAAGATTTTGTGTTGATATGACCATTTAAGAAGGGAAACCGCACCTATGCTCATTTCAGAGTTCACACAGAAATTGCAAAAAGCACCTGATCCTTGGCAGCCATCTGAGCAGCCTTTAATGGCCATTTTTCAGGTGAACAGGCAATTCCAGAAACTCTATACATATTTAAAGTCATGCCTTTGCTGAGCATGACACTCTCTATTCCTCTTATTTTTGTCTCAAGTGCACTTAGTTTCCTTTCACCCTGCCATTATCGGCCAGAAACCCTCTGCCCCACTGTCCTCTTTAAAATCATCCCTCCTTATAGTTCCTTTGGCTGTTTGCTGCTTGTTATGACTAATACTCTGTAAAGCATTTTGTTTTTCTACATGAACAGTGCTGTATAAATGCAAAATATTGTAAACTGTGGGTGGATTTCTCCCATCTGCGAACTAAGTCCCGTGGCAGAGGCTGGCGGAAAAACATGCCAAATCCTCGCACCTCATCATCATTAATTATGTATCCAGGTATGTTGCGCCATATTCCATGTTGGGCCAGACCTGATAGCGTGTAGTCTGCCGTCCTATCTGGGTGCCATGTTGAAAAGGCTCCCAAATTTACTGACCCACTTTTGAAGAAGGAAGATGAATCTCTGAGAAAGAGGATGCCAGGAACATTCAGAATACAGGCGGGAGATAGAGAACCTAGTGGAGTGGTGTAGCGACAACAATCTCTCCCTCAATGCCAGCAAAATTAAAGAGCTGGTCATTGACTTCAGGAAGCAAAGTACTGTACACACCCCTGTCAGCATCAACGGGGCCGAGGTGGAGATGGTTAGCAGTTTCAAATTCCTAGGGGTGCACATCTCCAAAAATCTATCCTGGTCCACCCACGTCGACGCTACCACCAAGAAAGCACAACAGCGCCTATACTTCCTCAGGAAACTAAGGAAATTCGGCATGTGCACATTAACCCTTACAAACTTTTACAGATGCACCATAGAAAGCATCCTATCGGTCTGCATCACAGCCTGGTATGGCAACTGCTCGGCCCAGGACTGCAAGAAACTTCAGAGAGTCGTGAACACCGCCCAGTCCATCACACGAACCTGCCTCCCATCCATTGACTCCATCTACACCTCCCGCTGCCTGGGGAAAGCGGGCAGTATAATCAAAGATCCCTCCCACCCGGCTTACTCACTCTTCCAACTTCTTCCATCGGGCAGGAGATACAGAAGTCTGAGAACACGCACAAACAGACTCAAAAACAGCTTCTTCCCCACTG
The DNA here is from genome assembly GCF_047496885.1 of Scyliorhinus torazame. Taxonomy (NCBI): domain Eukaryota; kingdom Metazoa; phylum Chordata; class Chondrichthyes; order Carcharhiniformes; family Scyliorhinidae; genus Scyliorhinus; species Scyliorhinus torazame. The sequence continues at coordinate 89,987,347 of NC_092714.1, read as the reverse complement.
TCACAAGACTCCTAAATGACCATCTTATGGACTGACCTCATCAACACTACACCCTGTATGCTTCATCCGATGCCAGTGCTGATGTAGTTACATTGTATATGTTGTGTTGCACTATTATGTATTTTCTTTTATTCCCTTTTCTTCCCATGTATTTAATGATCGGTTGAGCTGCTCGCAGAAAAATACTTTTCAGTACATGTGACAATAAACAAATCCAATCCAATCCAATCCAATCTGAGGCTGCAAAGTGGGTCCCCTGCAGGTCACCGAATCTGGAAGGTGCACCGCTAGGTGTTCCCTCCCACCCCTAATGTGGTGTTCTGGGGTCCAGTGTTGCTCGCAGCCTCGATCCTGAACTCCAGAGGCAGCCTCAGGCATTGTTCAGTTGAGTTCTGACATCTGCACGCCATATCGTTCCAGACGTGATTAGGACCGGTTTGTTTGTCTGCTGCGCCAGCCGTGGAAAATCAGGCATGGGTGGTCGGGCCTCCATCTGCATCCCATCAGCAAGATGAAAATGAGTTTCACGCGAGCCTCCAGCTGGTTTTCCAATCCTCCATGGCAGCCACCAGGGGCAAACCCTCCCCCCCCCCCCACTGTATGTTTTGTTTTCAAATACTTACAAATTATGTGTATGTGTTCTGGTATATGTCACTGCAGGAATGTTCTGTTTCTACTTAAATGAATTCATTTTGCACACTATAGTGAGGGAAAGCATGAGATTTGATTCTCTAAATGGCTACTATTGCACTGCACATTTATTTTTAAATAGATACAAAGGGTCAGATTTCTACTGTGAAAGCAGGCAGCTTAGAACTGCCTTTATTTTAAAATTGGGTTTCCTCTGGATGCTCCGGTTTCCTCTCACAGTCCAAAGATGTTCAGGTTAGATGGATTGGCCATGCTAAATTGCCCTTAATTGTCCAAAGAAAGGTTACGTGGGGTTACTGGGGTACGGGGATAGGCTGGAGCTGTGGGCTTAAGTGGGGTGCTCTTTCCAGGGGTCGATGCAGACTCGATGGGTTGAACGGCCTCCTTCTGCACTTTAAATTCTTTGATTTTATGAATTAACCCAATTTTAGGCAGCCAAGGCTGGGACAGAGGTGGGCAAGTGCTAAGACAGGCTGTTTAATAGGTTCACCTCAGTTTTTTGTCTGGTTTGCTTTGGGCTCTCTATTCCACCCCTTCACACCTCCTCACCCCCAACAATTCCCCATGGCCCCTCATACCCCTCATACAACCTTCAAATCTACTGATGCAGAATCCACCTTGGGAGGATGTCACAAGCCATGTGGAAATGAAATAAATAAACTCCGATTAATCTAATACAGCTCTCACTCATATACACTTGATTGTGAAAAATCTCCCATCCATGAAACCTATTCAAAGCTTTTAAATTTCCTCAAGTGATAATCTATTCTGGAAATAAATAGATTTCTATTCAGTGGCCACTTCAAAAGAGCTAATTCTTCAATAGCACCTTTGAACTGTTAATCAAACGATTAACTTTGAATGCCCTGCTGAGATAATTGTAGCTTTTGAAACTCAGCTAAGCATTCATAATGATCTAATAATAGCCCGTGGAAAATGCCAAGAAAGAACTTTATTGTATTTCTAAAAAGAAGAGGTATGTTGTGGAAGCTTTTTGTCTTGGATTTATCACAACATAATCACAAGAATACCAAATCTCAAATTGAATAAAATTTATACAACATGAGAAGTGTATCGATTGAATGACATCTGGACTCTGATCAAGGCTAATCAGCATCCTGCACTCAAATTCATGTTAGAAATAGAGCAGTCAAACAAGTTCCCTTTCCCTGAATTGGTATTAGATAAATCTGCCAATGAGCTCTCTTCTACTGTCTACTGTAAACTCACCTTCACTGATCAACATACATTTTGTGATTGTTACAGTTTCACATGCTACAAAATTGGCCATGTTAGCAACCCATCAATAGAGCCTGAGCTATTTGCTCATCATGCAAGCTTGATGCCAAAATAGGGCACATCAAAGCAATCTACAAGATAATGGCTACGCTGATCAGATCATTGCTCGGTGTATATTGCGCAAACTCATGAATGGGGCTAAGACCACCACTTTCAGTCCTTAAAAGTTCCCAGTTTACTTTAGGTTCCCCTAGAAGGGTAAGGTGCTGCAAAAATTTGAACAACAGGTGAAGCTAGTCATTTCACATTGCTACCTTACTGTAGCAATGTGAGTGGTATTCCCGACCAACAGGATACTGACATCAAGCCAAAAATACGTTCTACCTACCACACAAATCAGTAACATGGTCTATGAATTTTAATGGTGGTGTGATACCAGGTATGTAGGCCATATGTCCAAATAACTTGTGGAACATATCAAACAGCGCTTCCTTTCGCAATAAGCAAAATACTGGCCATATGCAACTAGGGAGTGTTTGCAAAACTCAGAACATAGTGTCCAACATTAAATATGATTATACGATTGGACAAGACTTACTAAACAAACCAGAGCTTGCTAAATATTACATCAACAACCAATTTAAGATTATCAGTCGGGCACACAGTGTGGCTCACTTGCGCGTTCTGGAAGCTATGTATGTTCATACACAGGGCCCTGTCCTTTGCAAATAGAAAGAATATGTTCATGCATTGTGTCTTGGGGGACAGCCATTCCCTGGATCAATCCCCATTGCAATATCTTGACCAATCAGAGTCGACTGCACTTGGATTGAATTTCATTAAAAACGCTTTATAATTGACTGTTCCATGGCAGCTGCTTCCACCAATCAAGAGTCCACTTTCAATTTGATCAAGCACTCTTTTTTTTCTTTTCTCACATATAAATTGTTGTTCCATTTGAGAATTGGGGCAAAATCCTCCCCCCCCCCCCCCCCACCCCCCTCCCCCGGCGGCGGGTTTTCCTGCAGCAGAGGTGACTTGTCATCAGCCACTAGAAGGATCTTCCAGTTCAGCCAAAGTCAGTGGCGATTTAAATTCTTCACCTGGGTCGCCCTCGGGAAACCAGCCAGGAGGGTCGACTTTGGCGGGCCTGAAAGGTCTTGTGTTATGGGCCAGGGTTTAGACAACCCCAAAGTGTATCATGGAGTTCACCTGACCCACAACTTTTACTAGACTGTGGTATGGAGAGCACACGGTCCCCTCTACAGGTGTGGTAGAGCAGAAATGGGAAAGTATTTTTTAAAGCAAAACAATGTTTATTCCATGAACTTAAGTTAACCTTTTTAAAACATACAGTGAACATCTTAGCAACAATTAATTCAAATACAACCCCCAAAGACTACAACACTAAGTAATCCGTAAGCTGTCCTTTTAACATCCAGAAGACTTACAAAAAACATAACCTCCAACAGAAGCACGTTAGGTTAAAGTCACTACTCAGAACATTTATAATTCTGAATTCACCAAATGATCAAGAGACAGTCTTTTAATGGTAGAGAGATCAACAGTACACCTGCTCTGTCTGACTTCAGCTCCAACACTGAAAACGAAACTAAAACACACCCTGCAGCAAACAAAATTAAAAAGCTGACGGACAGCCCAGCTCCACCCACTCTCTGACATCACTGCAGTAGTAAACACCCATTTCTTAAAGGTACTCTCACTACAGATATTTATATACACACCCATTTATAAACACCCATTTCTTAAAGATACTCTCACATGACACCTCCCCCCAAGAAAAAAAATAAACCATCAACTTCAAGTGGTTTCATTTTTCACCTCGTCACTATCCTTTAACAAGTGCACACAGTAAATATACTTTTTTGTTTAAAAAAAATAGCACACGCAAACAGGTATAATAATATTGTCCATTTTTGTTCTTCTTCCTCCAACTGAAACTGCTTTCGTTCATCACATTCGTGACAAAGCATCAGCTATCACGTTTTCTCGTCCTGCCATATGTACTATTTTTAAATCAAATGGCTGCAACAATAAACTCCAGCGAAACAGTCTTGCATTGTTATTCCGGAATCGCTCCAAAAACATCAACGGATTATGATCAGTATATAAAACGGTGTCAGACGGATTGCTGGTCATATAAATGAGAAAATGTTGCAAAGCCAGCACTAAACTCAGTTTCCTTCTCAATCGTGGAATATTTTTTCTGGTGAGAATTCAATTTCTCTGAAAAATAACCAATAGGCCACTTTAGCCCTTCGTCGTCGTCTTGTAGAAGCACCGCACCTACAACCACATCACTCGCATCAACCGCCACTTTGAATGGTTTTGTATAATTTGGGATGGCTAACATAGGAGCAGTGGTTAACACAGCCTTCAGGCCATCAAATGCCTGTTGACACTCCGCTGTCCACTGGAATTTGGTACGCTTCTTGAGCAAGTCCGTCGGTGGAGCGACCACACTGCTAACATTGGGTACGAATTTCCGGTAAAACCCACTCATACCAAGAAATCGCGTTATTTCCCGTCTTGTCGAGGGTATTGGAAACTCCCCAATAACCTTTGTTTTCACATCACGTGGGACCATTCGATCCTGTCCGATTGTATGGCCAAGGAAAGTGACTTGGGCCTTTCCAAATTCACTTGATCACCAAACCCGCCTCCTGAAGTCGTTCAAATAACTCCATCAGATGTTTCAAATGTTCTGTCCATGTCTGGCTGAAAATTACCAGATCGTCGATGTATACCGCACAATTGGGTAATCCTGAAACAACTTTGTTAGTTAACCATTGAAATGTGGCTGGGGCGTTTTTCATACCAAATGGCATAACTTTGAATTGGTATATACCATCTAGAGTCACAAAAGCTGAAATCTCCTTCACCCTTTTGAATAAAGGTACCTGCCAGTAGCCTTTAAGTAAATCCAGTGTGGAAATAAAAGCTGATTGTCCCACTTTCTCAATGCAATCCTCCAAACGTGGGATAGGATAAGAGTCCGTTCTTGTAACTGCATTAACCTTTCTATAGTCCACACACAACCATTGGGTACCGTCTTATTTAGGTACCATCACTATGTGTGAGCTCCATTGGCTGCAACCCACTTCAATTATGCCATTTCTAAGCATACTCTCAATCTCTTTGTTAACCTGTGCAAATTTTAAAGGGTTAAGTCTGTATGGATGTTGTTTGATTAGAACAGCATTTCCCACATCTACATCATGTATAGCCATTTTAGTACTTCCCAATTTATCTCTACAATCTTGCCCATGTGATATCAATAACTCTTTCAGGTCAGTCCGTTTTTCCTCTGGTAGGTAACTCAACAATTTGTCCCAATTTTTAAGAACATCCTCATTTTCGAGTTTAATTTGAGGTATGTCAAATTCAGTCATCTGGATTTGGTTCATCACTTTGAGTAAGAATCATTAAAATGTCCTCCTTTTCCTCTCCTTCCCTTTCAAAATGTCTTTTCAGTAAATTCACATGACACACTCGGTGAGTTTTCCTTCTATCCGGCGTTTTTGCCACAAAATTCACCTCACTTAATTTGCTTTCAATCTGAAAAGGTCCACAAAACCTTGCTTTTAAAGGTTCACCTACCACTGGTAACAACACAAAAACTTTATCTCCACTGGCAAAACTACGAACTTTGGATTTTTTGTCCGCTACCCGTTTCGTCACATTTTGTGCAACTTTTAAATGTTGTCCAGCCAATTCTCCTGCTCTATTTAATCATTCCCTAAAATTTGACACGTAATCCAATAATGTAATTTCCGATTTCTCACTCACCAATTATTCCTTAATCAATTTAAGTGGTCCTCTTACCTCATGACCAAACATTAGTTCAAAAGGACTACATTTGGTTGACTCATTAGGTGCATCCCTAATTGCAAACAGTATGAATGGAATTCCTTTATCCCAATCCTCTGGATAATCTTGACAATCAGCCCTCAACATTGCCTTTAATGTCTGATGCCACCTTTCTAACGTTCCCTGCGATTCTGGATGGTACGCAGTTGATATAAATTGTTTTATTCCTAAGTTATCCATAACTTCTTTGAATAACCTGGAGCTATTATTTAATCCTTGATCCGATTGTATTTCTGTGGGTAGTCCATATCTAGTGAAGAATTTAAGTAACTCCTCCACAATCTTTTTAGCTGTAATATTACGTACTGGAATGGCCTCTGGAAACCTAGTAGACACATTCATTATCGTCAATAGATATTGATTCCCACTTTTCATTTTCGGAAGCGGTCCTACACAATCAATTAGGACCCTTGTAAAAGGTTCCCCAAATGCTGGAATGAGTATTAAGGGTGCTGGTTTTATCACTGCTTGAAGTTTCCCTATCACTTGACATGTGTGACATGATTGACAAAATTTAACCACATCTTTATGTAGTCCAGGCTGTTTTTTTATTTGAGCTTGAGTTTTCCTTATTCCCAAAGGACATCCCACTGGCACCTCATGTGCAACTTGCAACACCTCCTTTCTATACCCTACCGGCAATACTACTTGATGAACTTCTGCCCACTTTTCATTCGCCTGCATATGTAAAGGTCTCCATTTTCTCATCAAGACATTACTTTTACGGTAATAACACCCTGGTATACACTCAGATTCCTCTTCCATGTATGCTTTCTGATTCATCCGTTTTATTTCTATACCTTTTTGTTGTGACTATGCCAATTTTCCTGAACTACAAATATCCGTCTCATCCTCCACCTGTTCTTGTTCTTTTTCAACCATCTGATCAAAAATCATTTCTCATAATTGCACTCCAACTTCATCTTCTCTCTTTGATTTCTCCTCTTGTCTTAACCTGTGACTTTGCGACCTTGTTACTGCACAATCCGGAAAAATCCCAGGATATTCGACCTTCAACACTTAAGTTGTCTGATATTCTACTGGCGTATCAACCACAGTAGGCATCACTCCCACCTGTGTTCCATCTATATCATTACCCAAGATAAACTGGATTCCTTGACAAGATAGTTTCTCTATTTCTCTTACTACCACTTCACCATTCTTCACTGGACTTTCCAACCTTACCTTATATAATTGAACACTACTCCTCTCACCCTAAATTCCACATATTACCACCTTTTCTGGCAACATTCTTCCCAAACTACATAACTCCTTATCTCTTACCATTAAAGAGTGACTAGCTCCCGTATCTCTTAAAATTGTGACTTATTTACCTGCTCCTCCTGACACACATGAGTAAACTTTACCCACACAAGTAAATTCTTTCAAGAGATCTGGCACCTTCTTATCAATCACCTCTTGATCAGGCTGTATAATCTTTTGCACCTCCTTCGCTTCACTTGGGCTTTCCTTTATCACTTTAACAAACCCCACTGTCTTATACTGTTTTACCATATCAGCCTTCCCAGTGCTTTTCTTCAACCACCAACACTGTGACGTTACATGGCCTAGTTTATTACAGTGAAAACATTTGAAACTTTTCATTTCTTTTCCACCCTCCTGGATTTCTTTTTAAATCTGAGGTACACTCTCCTTATTATCTCCCACAGATCACCTTTACCTTTACCATGTCCCCAGTTTCTATCCCTCACAGGCTGAAACTGATGTTGGAAACCAAACTTTGATTTATGAACTAATTCATAATTATCTGCCATTTCTGCTGCTAATCTCAGTTTTAACCCTCTGTTCTTCCATATGAGTTCTCAGTACATCAGGAATTGAATTTTTAAACTTCTCCAAAAGTATAATTTCTCTGAGAGCTTCATACGTGTCTATTTTCAAAGCCCTTATCCACCTATCAAAATTACTCTGAGCATTTCAAACTCCATGTATGTTTGACCAGGTTCTTTCCTTAAATTTCTAAACCTTTGTCTGTAGGCTTCAGGCACTAGTTCATATGCACCTAAGATGGATTTTTTACCTCCTCATACGACTGTGTTACCTCCTCCGGTCGTGATGCAAACACTTCACTAGCCCTACCTATCAGCTTTGTTTGAATCAGTAATACCCACATGTCCTGTTTAGCTACCTTCTCAAATGAAATGAAAAAGGATTTCACTTCCTTCTCGTCAAACCTTGGCAATGCTTGGACATATTTAAATAGATCCCCACCAAGCCTTCGACTATGACGCTCTTTCTCACTATCCTCAACAATATCATCCAACTGTACGTTTCCCTTTATGCCTGCCAATTTTAACTGACTGTCATGTTTCATGGCCATTTTCTGAAGTTCAAATTCTCTATCTTTATCTTTTTCCCTGATCTGTATCTCCCTTTCTCTTTCTTTTTCTTCTCTATCTCTTTTGTATTCAAGCTGCTTTAATTCTTTCTCATGTTTCATTTGTTTAAGTTGTAACTGAATTTTTGCCATTTCCAATGAATCAAACTGTATCTCAGGCAACTTTAAATGCTTAACCACCACCATAATTACCTAATCTTTTCACATTTTGTCAGGTAATGTTAACTGCAATGTTTTTGCCAAATCTAACAGTCTGCTTTTAGTCTCTGTCTGTAAGGTACTGCGTGTGACTGTCTCCACCCACAAAAACCTCTGAGCCTCTGAAAGAGCCATTGTCCACAACACACTCCCCACTTAAACCGAAATACCACACCTGAAAAGCAACCACAACATGCTCATCCCTCACTGTCTTTAAGTTCACTAAGCCAATCCAATAAATAGACTTTTATCCCGGATGAGCCCCCAATTTGTTATGGGCCAGGATTTAGAGAACCCCAAAGTGTATCATGGAGTTAACCTGACCCACAACTTTTATTAGATTGTGGTATGGGGAGCCCACGGCCCACTCTACAGGTGTGGTAGAGCAGAAATGGAAAAGTATTTTTTAAAGCAAAACAATGTTTATTCCATGAACTTAAGTTAACCTTTTTAAAACATACAGTGCACATCTTAGCAACCATTCATTCAAATACAACCCCCAATGACTACAGCACTAAGTAATCCATAAGCTGTCCTTTTAACATCCAGAAGCCTTACAAAAAACATAACCTTTAACAGAAGCACGTTTGGCTAAAGTCACTACTCAGAACATTTATAATTCTGAATTCACCAAATGATCAAGAGACAGTCTTTACATGGCAGAGTGATCAACAGTACACCTGCTCTGCCTGGCTTCAGCTCCAACACTGAAAACAAAACTAAAACACACCCTGCAGCAAACAGTCTAAAACGAAAGTAAAAGGCTGACAGTCAGCCCAGCTCCACCCACTCTCTGACATCACTGCAGTAGTAAACACCCATTTCTTAAAGGTACTCTCACATGACACTTGGGAGCAGGACGCACTGGGGAATTCTGCCCTTGGTATTCTTGTGATGGTGTCCTGGGGCGTAATTCTCCGGTATCGGCACGATGTCCGCCGACTGGCGCCCAAAACGGCGCAAATCAGTCGGGCATTGCGCCGCCCCAAAGGTGCGGAATGCTCCACATCTTGGGGGGCCAAGCCCCAACCTTAAGGGGCTAGGCCCGCGCCAGACGAATTTACGCCCCGCCAGCTGGCTGAAAAGGCCTTTGGTGCCCCGCCAGCTGGCGCGGAAATGACATCTCCGGGCGGTGCATGCGCGGGAGCGTTAGCGGCCACTGACGGCATTCCCGCACATGCACAGTGGAGAGAGTCTCTTCCACCTCCGCCATGGTGGAGACCGTGGCAAAGGCGGAAGGAAAAGAGTGCCCCCACGGCACAGGCCCGCCCGCGGATCGGTGGGCCCCGATCGCGGGCTAGGCCACCGTGGGGGCACCTCCCGGGGCCAGATCGCCCCGTGCCCCCCCAGGGCCCCGGAGCCCACCCGCGCCGCCTTGTCCCGCCGGTAAGGTAGGTGGTTTAATTTACGCCGGCGGGACAGGCATTTTAGCAGCGGGACTTCGACCCATCCGGGCCGGAGAATCGCGGGGGGGGGGGCCCGCCAACCGGCGCGGCGCAATTCCTGCCCCCGCCGAATATCCGGTGCCAGAGAATTCGGCAACCGGCGGGGGCGGGATTCACGCCAGCCCCCGGCGATTCTCCGACCCGGCGGGGGGTCGGAGAATCTCGCCCCTGATGTGTGTCAGCTAAAATGCTTCAACAAAATATTTATTTATTTCAGCAATGCTCAGTTCTGTACATACAAGCGACTGTTTCTTTTGGAAATGTAAAACAGGTGGTCATGATTTCTTTTCGAACCTATACCATATTGCATCGCAATCAAAGCTGTCCAGCACACCTGCTTTTTAAACTCTCACTGCTCTCACTGACAGCTGAAGACAGCCTTCGCTGCCTGAAAACACTCCGCCAAGGCAGTGGCAGGGACCAGTGAGGGGATATCCCACCTTGGAGCTGTCGAAATGGAGGTGGGACTTTCGCTTCAGGGTCACACCTGCCATCTTTAAAGGTCCACTTGAGTCTTCTGGACTTCGCAAAAATCCAGCCCAAATTGTTTGATTTATTTGGATGACAGTGAAAAGGAAGGTTAAGGGACAAAGTACTTGAATGTTATGCTTTAACCAGGAACAAATAATTCTTGAACTATGTCTGTTTAAGAAGGAGGATCAGATATATTTTTAAAAGCTGAAGAAGCTTCCTAATTTAGCTGCAAAATCACCAGAGCCCGGAATTTCATTGCAACTGAAATTTCCATAGAGTGCTCCACCGTTTCCTTTGGATGGTTAGCTGTAATGAGGGATGTTTATTGCATTGCTGGCAGAGGTTGGTGCGAAAACTGCAAGGTAAGTTGAATAACCCAGCTTTTTTCTCACATACTGTATTTGCCTTTCATTGTGTGCTGCCCAAAATGGGTGCGGGGTTGTGAAATTCCTACACATTTCTGGGGAAGAACACATGATTTCTTGTTGAAGCCAATTGAGACCTTTTTAATGAGCATTCAAAATGAGATTCAGTAGACTTTCACTATGGGAAATCAAATAATCAGGTTTAAATTGTCAAGCCGGCTGAGTTCTTGTTAATTCCATTAATAAGTACTTCATCAGGTGTTAGCTGTGGATAGCCCAGTGGTACTGATCTCACCTTTGATTCTAGAAGATTGTAGGGAAAAGCATCTCTCCAAAGAATTGAGGACATAATCCAGGATGACACTTCAGTGAAGTATTGATGGAGGACCACACTGTTGGAGAGTTTGTCTTCCAGGGGATACTAAGGCCTTCTCTTTTTGATTACTGTAAAACCTGGTTGCAACAGTTGAAGACAAATCAGAGAAATCTCCTGGTGGTCTGGCCAACATATATCCTACAATCAACACCACCAAAAAGAGAGTCATATGGAGTTTATCTCATTGCTGTTTGTGGACTCCTGTGTTTTTCTGCATTTCAACAATATTTCATCCACACTTTGGAACATTTTGAGGTGCATCATTGCAAATTATTGCTTTAGATACAATATTTATTTAGCGTGTTGTTCCTGCAATTGTTCTATAGTTTAGTGTAGTTGGGAGAAAATGAAATAGAAACTTGTTGCAGGAGCAGTGCATGTGGTTTCCTCAACACCAGCTGGCGGCTCTGCAAGATTAACTAGATTAAATTTGGCAGATTATTAATATTAATCTCACAATATTGGTGATTTTCTTTCTCGCCTGGTGCTCACAAGGGAGAACCAGCAGCTTTTTCCCCATGTGTCAAACAAAATTTAAAAGTGCAGAACACAAAAAAGTTTATACCTCAGAAAAACAACATATCACTGAAAAGTAAAGATCTGTGACTACGGCTTCAGCTCCAAGGCAATTACCTGAGTTACTTTTTATTGCGCTGGATATCAGGACTTTTAGTATTGTTCTGGGAGTATATCTTGCAACTCTGTTTGGTTTTCTGTGAAATATTATTTTTCATTCACTTCCACCTCAAGTTATCAGTGTATTTGCACTACTCGTTATTAGCTAACTCTTGGGAATGGCGATTTGAAACTGAATGGTGGAAGAGATGTGGGCGTAGCTGCCATTGGTATTAATGCAACAAAATTAACTATGCAAGAACCAAGAGCTCTTGGGCGAGATTCTCCGACCCCCCGCCGGGTCGGAGAATCGCCGGGGGCTGGCGTGAATCCCGCACCGCTGGTTGCCAAATTCTCCCGCACCGGAGATTCGGCGGGGGCAGGAATCGCGGCGTGCCGGTTGGCGCACCCCCCCCCTCCCCCTGTGATTCTCCGGCCCGGATGGGTCGAAGTCCCGCTGCTAGAATGCCTGTCCCGCCGGCGTGGATTAAACCACCTCTTACCGGCGGGACAAGTGGGCGAGGGCGGGCTCCGGCATCCTGGGGGGGGGCACGGGGCGATCTGGCCCCTGGGGATGCCCCCTCGGTGGCCTGGCCCGCGATCAGGGCCCACCAATCCGTGGGTGGGCCTGTGCCGGGGGGCACTCTTTTCCTTCCGCCTTCGCCACGGTCTCCACCATGGCGGAGGCGGAAGAGACTCCCTCCACAGCGCATGCATGGGGATGCCGTGAGCGGCCGCTAACGCTCACGCGCATGCGCCGCCCGGAAATTTCATTTCCGCGCCAGCTGGCGGGGCACCAAAGGCCTTTCCCGCCAGCTGGCGGGGCGGAAGTCAGTCCGGCGCGGGCCTAGCCCCTCAAGGTTAGGGCTGGGCCCCCCAAGATGCGGAGGATTCCGCACCTTTGGGCGGCGCGATGCCGGACTGATTAGCGCCGTTTTTGGCGCCGGTCGGTGGACATCGCGCCGATACTGGAGAATTTCGCCCCTTGTCAAACTAAAAGTCCAAGGAAAATTATTTCTCTTACGAGTAATGTTCTCTCCAATTTTACTTTGGTGTGTGCAGATTTGTTTTTTGTACTGTGTGCTTCCTTTAATCTGCCATGTGAATGGGCACATAGGCATCTTTAAGAGAATGTTGGTTATGCACAGTCTGTTTGTTGTGCTGCGCAGTACATTCTGGATTGATGCATATTAACGCACTTAGACATCTTAGAGGATTAGTAATTAATGGAGTAGTCTTTGACCCACAAGAAGTTGGCTACATTTAACAGAGTCTCAGGGCAAAACTGCAGAAGATTTCCATGGTGGTGTTTTTTACTCAACTAACCTCAATCGCTTCATCAATCATAATAATGTCAGGAGCAAACCAGTTCATAGAGGACTCTTCAGTGTTCAACTCCATTTGTCCCTCCACCAAAAATGGAACCGAATAGCAGGACTTTGGCAACATTTCAAGTTGTAGTTAACTTCCATGCCACACAGGTGCCATGGAATGACTATCTTCAAGAAGACAAAGCCCAACAACCTGCCTTCAACCATCAACAACAGACGAGCAATGAGCTCATCACCACCAGCAGGTTGGAAATTACCGCTGACCAGAAACACAATTGAATTTACAGGGCGGGATTCTCTAATAATGGGGCTTTGTCCCCACGCCAGCGTGAAAACTGGCGCCAACGACTCCGGCATCAATGGCCCCCGAAAGTGAGGAATTCTCACCTTCCTAGGGGGCTAGATTGGCGACAGAGTGGTCGCCGCAGCTCAAGCCGGCACGGAACAGCCCGCGTGAGTTCGCGCATGCGCAGAATGGCCGGCGTATTTTCACGCAGGCGCAGAACGGCTGGTATGATTCACCGCATGCGAGGGGGTTCCCTTCTCCGCGCCGCCTCCCGGGCAATATAGCGGAGCCCTACAGGGGCCCGGCGCGGAGTAAAGTAGGCCCCCATGGAACCAGCTCGCCTGCCGATCGGTAGGCCCCAATCGTGGGCCAGGCCACCATGGGGACCCCCCCCTGGAGTCGGATCGCCCGCCACCCCTCCAGGACAGCCCCAATACACTCACCTTCCAGGTCCCGCCGTGTGGGAGGTGAGCAATCCACGCTGGCGGGACTCGGCCAAACTGGTCAGTCACTCGGCCCATCGGGGCCCGGAGAATCGCCGGGGGAGCCGTTCACCGGCGTGGCGGCAATCCTGCCGGTGCCCGAAAAACGATGCCGAAGAATGGGGAAGCCGGCGTCGGGGCGGCTCCCGCCCGGAAATTCTCCGACCCGGTGCTGGGTCGCAGAATCCCGGCCACAATGTCACCACTGTGACAAGAGCAGGATGGAAACAAATTGCACTGCAAAATCTCTCTGTTTTGAATTTCATTATAAGTGAAGTGTGTTTGTGAAAATTTCCTTTGATATCTGTGTGAAGTTGTCTGTAAATTTAAGATTTTCTTGGCTTTGTATTTCTTGCAAAATCATAAACGTGTTTTAAATGTGCTAGCGGGCACTGATGTAATTCTCACCCCCAAATGCTCTGACATGTATCTTTTATCATCTTTTGAGAAATACCAGGCAATTATGGAATTTTAAATACTTTTTTAAAACCAGTTTCAAATTGTTCAAATTTATTTCTAATATGATAAGAATCAACAAACATTGTTGTTTGCTGCTGTACATATATTTTTCTAATTCCAATTTAAATTAAACCATGATTGAAAGCTACAAATAATTATTTCTGTGGAAGCTTTAATAAAAATTAGATTCGGCATATCACAAGGGACATTCACTACCCAAAAGATTAACTTCATTTAATATAGTGTTCTTCTCGTTATATCAAATTCATAGTATGATATTTGAAATGCATTTACTTGAATGCAATAACTTTAATAATGCAAGGATCCATTGCCGTTCAAGGAGAAAAAAATGCAGAGCATTCAGAATGAATACCGTTGAACATTGCCACGGCATTACAACTTCCAAATCAATGTATAATTATTCTCTGTGGTTATTTAGGGATTGATGCAATTTGGGAAATACCCTGTAGTTCCATATGCTTCTATAAATAAAATCTAAGGGAATGAAAGCCGAGGTATTGCTTTGTAGTAACTGTGCCCATCCTGAAAGAAGCAAAATATTTCCAGTTGTCAAAGCATAAACTCTTGAGATATTTTTATATCCCAGGCAGCTGGTTTTTCATCAGTTACCATTTCTGGAAGCGTTAGTTCAAACTGCATATTATAATGGGGGATGAAAACAAAGAGCTCACCATCAACAATATTTCTTTTACCATTGTGTCTTTTCATATGCTTATCATTTGCATTGCAGATTTCTCTTTGACTTAGCTCCATTGTAATAGTGTCTTTGTGAGTTCCCTTTCATGGTTTAAAACTCCAACCGAAGGAGTCAAGAGATAATACTCAATGTGAGGTGGCAACTCCCCTCTGAATGAAAACGTTATTGATTATAATGGGACTTTTCTATCACTATTTTGCCTGGACTATGGCATTATGAGTGCCCTCTTTAACAGGAATGGCAAGAGGAAACCTAAGGAATTGCAAAGAATAGGCAAATTATTCATCCAGCACTATTTCTCGGAAAATATTGTTAACTAATATAGAGAGCATGTTATCCCTTTCCTACAAATTCACAATGAATAGATTCATTAACTATGCTTTGGAATCATGTTAGCTTTTATTGATGGGGTCAATCTCACTTTGAATGTCAAGGTCAATTTTATAAAATCGCAGTGAGTGTAACGACTTTTTCCAAAATGTATTCCCAACAGATGAAGTTCTCCACTACCGTGATTTTCTAAAACTGGACCTGTGCTGTCCTATTAGTTTGATGCTGAATGCCACTAATTACTACTGCAAAAGACCATTGGAGATTGAATTTGTGATGAAGGGTTTGACAACAGAATATTCTGAAATGTGTGCATTAATGTAGGTCTTTAAAAAATATGCAGCATCATCCAAAGTAATTAAAGTGCAGCACCAACTGGACAAAGCTAAGTGTTTTTGAATGAAATTGCAATACACCTGCAGCACAATACTCATAAGATTATGGTATTTGTTGCACATTGGATGATGATAAAGTGTACTTTGCTGTTGAAGTGTTATTGCATTAGTGTATTGGTTCTGCCTGAGTAAGAAATGAAATCCTCCATCACTATAGAAATGTTAAAAATGTTCAATCTTCTTGATGGTTAATGTTAAAATCATGGCATCATCTGCTCATTAGAGCACTGTAGTATGGTAATTATACTGGGTGAGCAGACCTCACCCCTCTTTTAGTTTTACGTCGCCTATTAATTTAAATGTACAGAACATTTAAGCCTCAGTCTATTTGCACGGTGCAAAATAATTTTAAAGGGGCCAATTTATGCTTGGCTTGCACTGGGCCTTTTAGTTTGCAGTGAAGCAATGCAGTTCAAGAAAACAACTGTATTGTCATAAAAACCATGGGTGGGATTCTCCGAGAATCGCCGGGGGCTGGCGTGAATCCGGCCCCACCGGTTGCCGAATTCTCCGGCACCGGATATTCGGCGGGGCTGGGAATCGCGCCGTGCCGGTTGGCGGGCCCCCCGCCGGCGATTCTCCGGCCCGCAATGGGCCGAAGTCCCGCTGCTGGAATCCCTGTCCTGCCGGCGAGAATCAAACCACCTCTCTTACCGACGGGACAAGGCGGCGCGGGCGGGCTCCGGGGTCCAGGGGGGGCGCGCGGGGTGACCTGGCCCCGGGGGGTGCCCCAACAGTGGCCTGGCCCGCGATCGGGGCCCACCGATCGGCGGGCGGGCCTGTGCCGGGGGGGCACTCTTTTCCTTCCGCCTTCGCCATGGTCTTCACTATGGCGGAGGCGGAAGAGACCCCCTCCACTGCGCATGCGCGAGGATGCCGTGAGCGGCTGCTGACGCTCCCGTGCATGCGCCGCACGGCAAAGTCAGTTTCGCGCCAGCTGGCAGGGCACCAAAGGCCTTTCCCGCCAGCTGGCGGGGCGGAAATCAGTCCGGCGCGGGCCTAGCCCCTCAAGGTTAGGGCTCGGCCCCTCAAGATGCGGAGGATTCCGCACCTTTGGGGCGGCGCGATGCCCGACTGATTCGCGCCGCTTTTGACGCTAGTCGGCGGACATCGCGCCGATTGTGGAGAATCCCGCCCCATCGCTGTTTGACTAATGGTTTGATGACCTGCCATCAATCTGGTCTGCCTTTCACATGGGATGTTGGTGTCATTGGCAAGGCCAGCATCTGTTGCTTATCCTGAGTTAAGTTCAATCTTAAGTTAAGAGTCAACCACATTGTTGTCGATTTGACCAGGTAAGGATCGCCGATTTCCAGACGGTTTTTTACATCAATTGATGATAGCTTCATGGTCACCACAACTAGCTTTATAACCCAGATTTTATTAACTTAATTTAAATTCCCCCAGCTGCCAGGGAGGGATTTGAACCCATGTCCTCACACCATCAACCTGAGCCTCCTGATTACTAGTTCAGTAACGTTAACACTGAGCCACATCTCCTTGATGCCCTCTAAAATGCCTAGCAGACTACTTGGTTGTGGAAATAGTTCATGATGATTACTGCTGGCCAATACATGTAATATTGCCAGTGTCTCAAAAACTCAGGTTTCCTGAAGATATGGGGAATTAGGAACCACGGGCGTCATTCTCCGACCCCCCGCCGGGTCGGAGAATGGCCGTTGGCCGCCGTGAATCCCGCCCCCGCCCCCGCCGAAGTCTCCGCTCCCGGAGATTGGGCGGGGGCGGGAATCCAGCCGCGCCGGTTGGCGGGACCCCCCGCTGGATTCTCCGGCCCGGATGGGCCGAAGTCCCGCCCAGGAATTGCCTGTCCCGCCGACGTAAATCAAAGCTGGTATTTACCGGCGGGACCAGGCAGCGTGGGCGGGCTCCGGGGTCCTGGGGGGGGGCGCGGGGCGATCTGACCCCGGGGGGTGCCCCCACGGTGGCCTGGCCCGCGATCGGGGCCCACCGATCCGCGGGCGGGCCTGTGCCGTGGGGGCACTCTTTCCCTTCCGCCTCCGCTACGGCCTCCACCATGGCGGAGGCGGAAGAGACTCCCCCCACTGCGCATGCGCGGGAAACTTTCAGCGGCCGCTGACGCTCCCGCGCATGCGCGGGGAAACTGACAGCGGCCGCTGACGCTCCCGCGCATGCGCCGCATTTCCGCGCCAGCTGGCGGGGCAACAAACGCCATTTCCGCCAGCTGGCGGGGCGGAAATCCCTCCGGCGTCGGCCTAGCCCCTCAATGTTGGGGCTAGGCCGCCAAAGATGCGGAGACTTCCGCACCTTTTTGCCGGCGCGATGCCCGTCTGATTTGCGCCAGCTTTGGCGCCAGTCGGCGGGCATCCCGCCGTTGGGGGAGAATTTCGCCCCACATATTACTACTTACTGTTTCCATAGATATGGGGCTGGATTCTCCGATTTTGCGCCAATGACCGCAGGATCCGTCTGGTCTTATGACCAAAGAATCAACGCCGCTCCCGCACCGATGCTCCGCCTGGTGGGGGGCTAGCAGCCACGCCATGGAAAGTACCTGGCTTTACCTGCCGATATGGACGCAGAATTGCCAGGTCCGTGGCCGCGTATGGGCACGGTGGCAGCCTCTGGCGGATGCACTGTACATCGTGACGCCAGCCGCGTGCAGAACCTGTCTGCCAAAAACTGGCCCCTGTAACCGCCCTCGCCACCACGGACCACCACCACCAGTCCCCCCAGCCCCAAATGAAGCCCCCCCACTGCCAGCGAAACGCCCCCCCGCCCAACAAGGTACCCGAAAAGTGAGAGAGCAGGCACCCCACGCCGTCGGGGACTCGGGCCATCAGGAACGGAACATCTCGGCAGTGCCTCAGGTGATGTCCTGAGGCCATCTCGATGGTGTGGGGCATACTCCTCGAGTACGCCGTTTTTGAGGGGGCGGAGCATCGGAAAAACAGCAACGCCCCCGATTCCGGCATAAAATTGGATTCTCCGGCCTATCGCTGAATCGGAGAATCCCGCCCCTGGTGTTGGGTTCAGTTTTTGGAATATGTACAGGAGTTTGAACTTTATTTTCAAAATTTTGATTCCTTACCATTTTTCCTTCCCTCCTTTTCAAGTCATAGCAAAAGTGCATGTCCAAGTGAGCGGACTGGATACTCTATCCTTTAATTCCACAGCAACCCCCCCACCCCACTCCATCCCAAACACCACGGCATCCTCACAGTATGGAAGTGCCCTGCCTTTATTCAGCATTTCCCTCTCTTTTCCTCATTGTTAACACTGAGCTGTATCTTCTCACTCCATAATGTAACTCAATGGTATATCAGTGGACTTCAATACTGGGCCATCTAATCTTAGTCACAAAATTTATTTTCTAACCCTGACAATGTTGAGTCAGTGGGTAATTTATTATGGAGCGTGACACTGAGCCTGCTGGATGTAAATGAAGACGGGATCAGTCTGTGCAGTGATAGTCCACATGGTCAATTAAGACACTGCAACATTCCATACTCCGACCTGATGAAAGGACATTTGAATAAAGTGCAGGAGAATCAGCAGTTTTCAGAAACTCATGCTCCAGTAGCTGTTATCGATGGATAAGGAAGGAATTTGAAAGCATGTACTATTCTTGATGTTGGAATTAAATGATTGACCTGAAGAAAACAATTAAATGTTAACCTTAATTGTTATGGTGACAAAGGTGGCTTAAATGCAGAAACAGGACCAAACTTGAAACCCAGAGGTGGGTGGCTCATTCACTTTGCTTCTGAGTTAGTTCAAAGTTTAAAATCCATTTATACTATACGAATGTAGCATTGGTGAACAGGTTTACATTGCATTATCATAGATTGTACTTGCATTCAGTTAATCTCTGTATCAGTGGAAGTCCATGGCTTAGACTGAACCTTGAATTCTGGAGCTCAACCTGTGAATTTATTCATAGTGCATTACATATTTGGAGCTAATCCATGTTCCTCTAGGGGGCTCAGACAGATCTATACAGTAAAACATCTTCTAAAATATTACTCAAGGTAGGATCTGGATGGACAGTGCATTCTAATGCTGCTTTGACTTTAGAACTGGTGCAGACTGCTGGGATTAGGTTTTCTGCCTTCTGGCAAAGTGTATGAATTTAGTGTATTTTCAAACTGATCCCTAAAAATTGTAGATCTACATTCTCACCTGCCTACAATTTGATACCATGTTCATACCCTCACCCAGAAATTTCAGGTAAATCATAATTTTAACCTAACTTACTGGATATGCACTGCCAGAGTTGAATTGCTGCCTTTGCGTCCAACCCATTGCGCTCAATGAAGAGTAAAATTGGAAGGTATGGAACACCGATGTTGCTCCCAAAACATTTTGTTTCCAGGCAGGATTATTCAGTTCATGTTCATGAGGCTAAATGAGAGAGAGAGAGAGTGGGGCTTATTCTGCATGTCGTTTGGACACAGACACTGGTAGTGAAATTGCCTTCATCCCCAACTTTCAAATAGATCCGTATAGGTTGCGAAAACTCAGACTTTGCTTGAATTAATCTGCGACATGGTGGCACAGTGGTTAGCACTGCTGTCTCACAGAGTCAGGGACCCGGGTTCAATTCCGGTCTTGGGTGACTATCTCTATGGAGTTTGCACATTCTCCTCACGTCTGCGTAGGTTTCCTCTGGTTTCCTCCCACAGCCCAAAGCTGTGCAGGTTAGGTGGATTAGCCACACTAAATTGCAGGTTAGGCAAGGCTACGAGGATGGAGTGGGGGAATGGGCCTAGGTGGGGTGCTCTTTCAGAGGGTTGGTGAGGACCCGATGGGCTGTATGGCCTCCTACTGCCTTGTAGCAATACTGTTGTTCTGTAGTTCTGTATGAGTTATGACACTTTGGATGTACTCTAATTTCATAATCATTGCTAATTTGAATGTAATTGTTGTTCCCACACAAAATGGATAAACGTGAACATACTTGCTATAATTAATGTTCAGCATTCACATGTAATTTAGAAGATACAGGTTCTGACTTTCAATTAAATCTAGTAATGAAACAAACTTTTAAGCAGACTTCTCTTGATTGAGCTGAATTCCATTGTTTGTAATACATTGAATGTAGTAAGAGCTGCTTCTTATGTTTTTTTAAAAAGCTGTTTTACCATGTCTAATGTTTTATCATTTAAATTTTCACTCTTGGTTTAGCCATTCTTAGAATGAAAATTAATTAGAATTGGGACGCTGCCAGGAGTAATGGCATTATAGCTTTGTCCCCTTCTGGTCTTCAGTAAACTTCTACATTGAAAATCCTGGCAGATCTGCTTCCTGTTGAATTTTTGTTGCTAATTTGGTTTCTGCAGATATGCACAGAACTGCCAATCACAACATTTACAAAGAGGGAGATGAGCAGCACATGCCTGCAGAATCATTTAATAAAAACAAGTTGGCTTTATCTTTCCACCAAAGAAGGAAACATACAAATAGATTAATTAGGACCATGTAAAAACTTCAAGAAGTCTGCCCCACCATTTGATCATGGCTGATATTTCTCATCCCCCCATTCAGTTGTCTTTTCCCCATAACCCCATATACCCTTATTAATCAAGAAACTATCTATCTCTGTCTTAAAGTCACTCAATAACTTCATCTCCAAAGCCTTCTGTGGCAATGAGTTCCACAGGTTCACTACCCTCTGGCTGAAGAAATTCCTCTTCATCACAGTTTTCAAGGGTCATCCCTTCATTCTGATGCTGTGCCCTCGGGTTCTAGTCTCTCCTACTAATGGAAACATCTTCTCTATGTCCATTCTATCTCACCATCTCAATATTCTGTGGGTTTCAATGAGATCCCTCCTCATCCTTCTGAACTCCATCTAGTATAGACCCAGAGTCCTCAAATACTCCTCATGTGACAAGTCCGTAATTCTTGGGATCATTTTTGTGAATCTCCTCTAGATCCCTTCCAAAGCCAACACATCCTCTTTAGATACAGGGCACAAAACTGATCACAGCATTCCAAATAGAGGCTGACCTTATACAGGCCCAGCAGTACATCCCTGCTCTTGTAATCTAGCCCTCCAGAAATGATTGTATTTGCCTTCCGAACTGCCAACTGAACCTGCATGTTAACCAAAGGAGAATCCACAACCAAGACTCCCAAATCCCTTTGTTCTTCAGATTTCCAAAGCTTTTCCCCATTTAGAAAATATTCTATGCCTATATTATTCATACCAATGTGCATAACCTCACACTTTTCCATTCTTGCCTCTCTCTTACCTTTTATATATCAAACAAAATTCTTGCAAGTTTTTATATTACTAGCTAACTTATATTTCATCTTCTCCCCTCTTATTGTGTTTTTATTTGTCCTCTGCTTGCTTTCAAGGACTTCCCAATCCTCTGGTTTCCCACTATTCGCCACATTAGATGCTTTTTCTTTTACTTTTATGCTTTGATGCACGATCAATGACCAGTAAAGCAAGGTTGTAGTCCAACTGAAGGCTAGATGTTTCCCACAGCAGTTCAGGTACAGAATGAAGGCTGCTGGGGCGGCACGGGCTCTTATACCCCACCTAGCAGGGCGGAGCTACCATACAGCTTGACCAATAGGAAGCATACAATATTTACCAATTGTGTTCCAGCTTTACCAGTTACCATAATACCTCTACACAGACTACCACATTCACCCCCTGTTAAAAAAGAGTCCGGCGGGGGTGGTTGCCTGATACTACGACACGGTAACGTGGTAGAATTATAGTTATGGAGCTTTTTCCAACATCTCCGTACAACGTTTTGTAACTATTTACAATTCTATTGACTATTAACAATTTATGGTTCATAATTAGCTGGACACTTTAAAATGAGGCAATCAGTCGATCGGGAGCCCTGGTCGTCCTCTGTGATCGTCGATGCCTTGGTGGTAACTCCAGTGGAGGCTCGGGTGTCTGTGACTCCAAAGCGTGGCCTCGATCTCTGTGGCAGCTTTGACACCCCTAGACAGCGCTGGTGGGGAAAACGGTTGACCTGGGAAGGGAGCGCCTGCGGGGTGCGTCGGTGGGAGGGGGGGCCGAGATGGGGCCAGCGGGAGGACTGATCCTCCTGTAAGGTGCACTGGTGGGACTGGTGGCTGGGGTGTGCGTGGGGTTCCAGCGGGCGCCAGGTCTCAAAGGGAGACCGTATATTGTCGGCTGTCGGGGTACGCCACGTAGGCGTACTGGGGGTGAGCGTGGAGAAGATGGACCCTCTCGATCAATGGGTCCAACTTGTGCACCCGGACGTGTTTTCAGAGCAGGATGGGTCCGGGAGCTGCCAGCCAGGTTGGGAGCAAGGTCCCAGAGGAGGACTTTCTGGGGAAGACAAGGAGCCGTTTGTGAGATGTCTGGTTGGTTGTGGGACAAAGCAGTGACCGGATGGAGTGGAGAGCATCTGGGAGGACCTCCTGCCAGCAGGAGACTGGGAGATTTCTGGACCATAGGGCCAGTAGGACAGTCTTCCAGACCGTTGTGTTCTCCCTCGCTACCTGTCCATTACCCCGGGGGTTGGAACTGGTCGTCCTGCTCGCGGCGATGCCCTTGCTGAGCAGGAATTGACGCAGTTCATCGCTCATAAAGGAGGACCCCCAATCACTATGTATGTAAGCGGGGAACCCGAACAGTGCAAAGATGCTATGGAAGGCCTTGATGACGGTGGTTGCGGTCATGCCGGGGCAGGGGATGGTGAATGGGAACCGGGAGTACTCGTCAATCACATTCAGGAAGTACGTGTTGCGGTCGGAGGAGGGGAGGGGGCCTTTGAAGTCCATGCTGAGGTGTTCAAAGGGACGGGAAGCCTTTATCAGGTGCGCTTTCTCTGGCCGGTAGAAATGCGGTTTGCACTCCGCGCAGATTTGGCAGTCCCTGGTGGCTGTCCTGACCTCCTCGATGGAGTAGGGCAGGTTGCGGGTCTTGATAAAGTGGAAAAAGCGGGTGACCCCCGGGTGGCAGAGGTCCTCGTGGAGGGCTCGGAGGCGGTCCACTTGTGCGGTGGCACATGTGCCGCGGGACAGGGCATCAGGAGGCTCATTTAGCTTCCCGGAATGATACAAGATCTCGTAGTTGTAGGTGGAGAGTTTGATCCTCCGCTGCAAGATCTTATCGTTTTTTTATCTTGCCCCGCTGTGCATTATCGAACATGAAAGCAACCGACCGTTGGTCAGTGAGGAGAGTGAATCTCCTACCAGCCAGGTAATGCCTCCAATGTCGCACAGCTTCTACTATGGCCTGGGCCTCCTTTTCGACTGAGGAGTCGCGGATTTCGGAAGCATGGAGGGTATGTGAGAAGAAGGCTATGTGTCTGCCCGCTTGGTTGAGGGTGGCCGCCAGAGCAACGTCAGATGCGTCACTCTCGACCTGGAAGGGGAGGGTCTCATCAATGGCGTGCATCGGGTCAGCTGCGGAGGGGTTCCACACTGCCCAGGGGGCTGCCGCGCAGTCGGGAACGTAAGCGCGGGCGTTTCTGGAGGCCACGTCCAGGGAGCTGGCAAGGGCCCGTGCCTCCTTGAGGCTTAGGATGTCTTTTTCCAGCAATCGCTGGCGGATCTGGGAGGACAGCTTACCTACCACAAAAGCGTCCCGGATCAAGAGTTCTGTGTGGGCGCTCGACGAAACTTGCAGGCAGCTGCAGTTTCTCCCCAACACCAGAAGTACATGGTATCCAGCGATTTCCCCAGGGATTTGTTGCCTCGTTGCTAGCAGATGTCGGGCATAGACCTGGTTTACTGGGCGGATATAATGTCCTTTTAGCAGCTCTATTGCCGCATCGAAGTCTTCCGCGTCCTCGATGAGGGTGTAAATTTCCGGGCTCACCCTCGAGTGCAGGACTTGCATTTTCTGTTCTCCCGTGAGTGGGTTTTCGGCCGTTCCGAGATATCCTTTAAAACACGGCAGCCAATGCTTGAAGATTGCCGCAGAGTTCGCAGCGTGGAGGCTGAGTTGCAGACACTCCGGCTTGATTCGGAGCTCCATCCTTATAAATCTAGCTTATTAAATTGATGCACGATCAATAACCACTAAAGCGAGGTTGTAGTCCAACTGAAGGCTTTAATAAGCTAGATGTTTCCCCCAGCAGCTCAGGTACAGAATGAAGGCTGCTGGGGTGGCAGCGGCTCTTATACCCCGCCTAGCATGGCGGAGCTACCATACAGTTTACAGCTTGACCAATAGAACATAGAACTTTACAACACAGTACAGGCCTTTCGGCCCTCGATGTTGCGCCGACGTGTGAAACCACTCAAAAGCCCATCGACACTATTCCCTTATCGTCTATAAGTTTATCCAATGACCAGTTGAATGCCCTTAGTGATGGCGAGTCCACTACTGTTGCAGGCTGGGCATTCCACGCCCTTACTACTCTCTGAGTAAAGAACCTACCTCTGACATCTGTTCTATATCTATCTCCCCTCAATTTAAAGCTATGTCCCCTCATGCTAGACATCACCATCCGAGGAAAAAGGCTCTCATTGTCCACCCTGTCAAATCCTCTGATCATCTTGTATGCCTCAATTAAGTTACCTCTTAACCTTCTTCTCTCTAACGAAAACAGCCTCAAGTCCCTCAGCCATTCCTCATAAGATCTTCCCTCCATACCAGGCAACATTCTGGTAAATCTCCTCTGCACCCTTCTCCAATGCTTCCACATCCTTCCTATAATGCGGCGACCAGAATTGCACGCAATACTCCAAATGCGGCTGCACCAGAGTTTTGTACAGCTGCAACATGACCTCATGGCTCCGAAACTCAATCCCTCTACTAATAAAAGCTAACACACCGTACGCCTTCTTAACAACCCTCTCAACCTGAGAGGCAACTTTCAGGGATCTATGTACATGGACACCGAGATCTCTCTGCTCATCCACACTGCCAAGAATCTTACCATTAGCCCAGGACTCTGTCTTCCTGTTATTCCTTCCAAAATGAATCACCTCACACTTTTCTGCATTAAACTCCATTTGCCACTTCTCAGCCCAGCGCTGCAGCTTATCTATGTCCCTCTGTAACTTGTAACATCCTTCCGCACTGTCCACAACTCCACCGACTTTAGTGTCATCTGCAAATTTACTCACCCATCCTTCTACGCCGTCCTCCAGGTCACTTATAAAAATGACAAACAGCAGTGGCCCCAAAACAGGGGCGAGATTCTCCGACCCCCCGCCGGGTCGAAGAATCGCCGGGGGCTGGCGTGAATCCCGCCCCCGCCGGTTGCCGAATTCTCCGGCACCGGATATTCGGCGGGGGCGGGAATCGCACCGCACCGGTTGGCGGGCTCCCCCCCCGCGATTTTCCGGCCCGAATGGGCCGAAGTCCCGCTGCTAAAATGCCTGTCCCGCCGGCGTAGATTAAACCACCTACCTTACCGGCGGGACAAGGCAGGGTTCTGGGGGGGGCGCGGGGCGATCTGGCGGGTGCCTCCACGGTGGCGTGACCCGCGATCGGGGCCCACCGATCCGCGGGCGGGCCTGTGCCGTGGGGCACTCTTTTCCTTCCGCCTTCGCCACTGTCTCCACCATGGCGGAGGCAGAAGAGACTCCCTCCACTGCGCATGCGCGGGAATGCCGTCAGCGGCCGCTAACGTTCCTGCGCATGCGCCACCCGGAGATGTCATTTCCGCGCCAGCTGGCGGGGCACCAAAGGCCTTTTCCGCCAGCTGGCGGGGCGGAAATTAGTCCGGCGCGGGCCTAGCCCTTAAGGTTGGGGTTCAGCCCCCCAAGCTGCGGAGCATTCCGCACCTTTGGGGCGGCGTGATGCCCGACTGATTTGCGCCGTTTTGGGCGCCAGTCAGCGGGCATCGCGCTGATACCGGAGAATTTCGCCCCAGATCCTTGTGGTACACCACTAGTAACTGGACTCCAGTCTGAACATTTCCCATCAACCACCACCCTTTGTCTTCTTCCAGCTAGCCAATTTCTGATGCAAACTGCTAAATCACCCTGAAGCCCATGCCTCCGTATTTTCTGCAGTAGCCTACCATGGGGAACCTTATCAAACGCTTTACTGAAATCCATATACACCACATCAACTGCTTTACCCTCATCCACCTTTTTGGTCACCTTCTCAAAGAACTCAATAAGGTTTGTGAGGCACGACCGACCCTTCACAAAACCGTGTTGACTATCTCTAACCAAATTATTCCTTTCCAGATGATTATACATCCTATCTCTTATAACCTTTCCAAGATTTTGCCCACAACAGAAGTAAGGCTCACCAGTCTATAGTTACCGGGGTTGTCTCTACTCCCCTTCTTGAACAAGGGAACAACATTTGCTATCCTCCAGTCTTCTGGCACTATTCCTGTCGACAAAGATGACGTAAAGATCAAAGCCAAAGTCTCAGAAATCTCCTCCCTAGCTTCCCAGAGAATCCTAGGATAAATCCCATTCGGCCCAGGGGACCTATCTATTTTCACACTTTCTAGAATTGCTAACACCTCCTTATGAACCTCAAACCCATCTAGTCTCGTAGCCTGAATCTCAGTATTCTCCTCGACAACGTTGTCTTTTTCCTGTGTGAATACTGACGAAAAATAGGAAGCATACAATATCTACCAATGGTGTCCCAGCATTACCAGGTACCGTAATACCTCTACACAGGCTGCCACATGCTTTCCCTGATTCCCTTGTCAGCCATGGTTGCCACATCCTCCCCTTAGTATGTTTCCTCTTCCTTGGGATGAATTTCTGTTGTGCTCTCAAGTAACCCCCAAAAACGCCTTCCATTGCTGTTCCACCGTCTTCCCTGTTAGCCCCCCCCCCCCCCCCCCACCCCCCACCCCGCCTAATCAACTCTGGCCAGCTCCTCCCTCATGTCTTTGTAGTTACCTTTACTAAATTGTAATACGATTATATCTGATTCCAACTTTTCCCTTTCAAACTGCAGGGTGAATTCTATCAAATTGTGGTGACTGCCCCCTAAGTGTTTCTTCACCTTAAGTTCCCTAATTAAGTCTGTCTCATTACACATCATCACATCCAGCATTCCATGTTCTCTAGTGGGCTCTGCCACAAGCTGCTCCAAAAAACCATCTTGTAGACATTCCGGGAATTCCTTTTCTTGGTACAAACCTGATTTTTCCAGTCCACCTGCATATTGAAGTCCCCCCATGATTATTGTAATATTACTTTTTTTATAGGCATTTTCTATCTCCTAATTTATTTTCTGACTCACATCCTGACAGCATTCAGTAGTCATATTGCCAGGAGGCCTCACATAACTTCCATTCGGGTCTTTTTTCCTTTGCGATTCCTCACACACACAGATTCTACTCATTCCAACCTGACCCTACATCTCTTCTTGCTATTGATTTAATTTACTTTCTTACTAAGGCAACCTCACCCCCTCTGCCCATCTGCCTGTCCATTTGACAAATGTCCTTGGATATTTATATCCCAGCCCTGATCCTTGCAGACTCCCTGCAGAATATTTCCTGATGGGGAGCAAGTGCCTCTTACCTGTTGAAAAAGGTCAAGAACTGAGGCTCCTCCAATGCTGCATTCAGGATCCCTCTACCTGCCTCACTTGTTGTCACTCCCTGTCCCTGACCAGTGGCCAAATTATTTAAGCTGCAGTGTTTGGCTGCCTGGAACACAGCTTCAATGTAACTCTCCACCTCCCGGACATGCCCCAGTGTCTGAAGCTCGAATTGCAGCTCATCAACTCTGAGCTGAAGTTCCTCGAGCTGCAGATACTTATTGTAGATGTAGTCATTGTGGTTCACAGTGGGTTCCACCAGCTCCCTTATCATGCAAGAACAATGCATCGGCTGTACTGCCATTTCTAATACAGTTAATTAAATTTTATTTGTTGTTTAAAAATATCATTATTGGTTCGTCCTTAAATTATTATACTTCTTTCTCAATCTCCTAATATTTAATGTCGGTCCCTTGCCAGTTAATCATATCACAGCTTCACTGTGCCATCACTTTTGCTCAGTGTACCTCCCCCCTGACCGGCTCCAGCACGCTCCCTCCTCTCTCGCCTTTGACAGCTTTGTTTCCGGTCCGCTCAGTCACGCTGCTCCCTCGCAGTTCGCTCAGAGTGTCAGATTTATTCCAATTATAAACAACTCCTTATAGAATGCTTTAAAATGTTTTTTTCCACATTCAGCTCTCAGGTCCAACTGCTGGGACAAGTCCCAACATGTCCCAGTGAAATCAAAACTCCTGTCCCTGTTTGGAATAGCAGGTAACATGACCCCTCCCCCAGAGAATGTTCCTTAGAGGGGCTAGCCTCTTAAAGGGGTTGACTACGACAGTCCTCCCCCTTTAAGTCCCTTTTTACATATGGGAGTAATTAAATTATACAACTGCCAAAACAGTGATGATCATGGACACTTTTATACTAATCTATCAGTGACTCAGTCTCGCCAGTGGTGACTTCTTTCTGGTCGAGAGACGTGGCTCCAGTGACTGAGGTTATTCTATTGAGGTGGTTACTGTTGGACTTATTTCACAAGGAATCGCTCCTTGTACCGCTGTTTCACCTTTCTCTGTTTCCTGGGGGATGACACTCTGCCTGTTACTCGCTAATCCAACAGTTCACTCCTCAGACAATCCACAACGTTTTTGCTGGCACAATTGAATCAGGTTGTAGCACTGTCTCTGGGCGGCTCTCATCTACGCAAGTGGTTTACATGCTTCTTTAAAATGTTGTCCTGTACCTTAACCTTATAGGACACTGGCTCTGGTCTGACTACAGCAACTCCGGGAATCCAATTTGGTCCATTATGAAATTCTTCACAAACACTGGATTCTCCATCTCAAATTCTCTTGCACGTTTAAATGAATTGCGGTTTCTCTTGTTCTTCCGGCTTTTCACCACCCTCCCTGCTGAATTTAGGAACACCAGGCTTACCCTAGTCCTCAACCGATGACCTATCAGCAGTTCAGCTGGAGAGACTCTAGTCGTCGCATGCAGGATGATAGCAGGAAGTTTGTCAACTTGGTATTTAAAGATGTGGGAGGTTGCTTCTTCAAGCCACCCTTGAAAGTTTTCACTGCCCTCTCAGCCAGTCCATGGATGGTGTTCAATGGTGCACACTCAAGCCCACAAGAACACGGCCAATGCTGTATCTGAGCTGAAGCTATTTGTAGAATCGCCTTATTTTGCTTGAAAAAAAACCAACAGTGACTGTGGTCTGTCACTGAAGTGAAATGTCTCCTGTATAGATAGTGGTGGAACTTATTGTTACGACAGATGACAGCTGGGCCCTCTCTTTCGATTTGGGAATAGTCCTTCGCCACATCTGTCTGAGTTCTCGATGCATATAGGGGCTAGTTTAGTACAGGGCTAAATAGCTGACTTTTAAAGCAGACCAAGGCAGGCCAGCAGCACGGTTCAATTCCCGTACCAGCTTCCCCGAACAGGCGCCGGAATGTGGCGACTAGGGGCTTTTCACAGTAACTTCATTTGAAGCGTACTTGTGACAGTAAGCGATTTTCATTTCATTTCATTTCATACCCCAAAGGCCTCTCAGACCCATCATCCATTTTGTGGGATAAAACTGCCCCAACACCATGTGAGGATGCATCACATGTTAATGTTGTCGTCTTGGTGGGGTCGAAGTGCACCAGTAAACACGATGACTGCAACAACTGTTTAATCTGGCTAGATGCCCCTTTTTATGGTGCCTTCCAGACCCATCGCTGGTCTTTCTTTAACAATGCATGTAGTGGAGCTAGCATTGTTGACAGGTTTGGGAGGAACCGCCCATAGTAGTTAAAGATACCCAGAAGAAATTTGAGTTCTGATGGGCAGTGTCTCCTTGATTGCTTTTACTTTTTCCTCCATGGGGTCCCATCTCTGCGTCCACCTGAAAATCAAGGGAGGCGCCCTCAGTAACCTGGAAGGTGCACTTCTCTCTCCTGTGAGATCAAAGAGAGCCATGAAATCATAGAATCCCGACAGCATCGAAGGAGGCCATTTAGCCCATTGAGTCTGCAATGAACCTCTGAAAGATTACTCTCCCTGGTCCACTCCACTGCTCACACCACCCCCGTAGCCTGATATGCACATCCCTGGAAACTAAGGGACAGTTTATTGTGGCCAATCCACCTAACCTTTAATCCACATAACCTGTGGAATGTGATGGATTTTTGATGCAATATTGCTCACCTTGGCCAGTAAGATTTGACATGGGACATAATTCAGCTGTGCAACCACAATTTTTGACCCAGTAGTGTCTTTCATGCTATACGTCTGCAGGAACCCAAAGAGCCTAAACTCAAGATAATGGCAAAGTTAAACTACACGTGACAGCTAATAGATCACAGCAGAGGAGATCTAATTTTGTATGATTTCAACAGTGCGACATCAGTAGAACTAAGAACACCACAGTGCCATCTGGCATAATAAGCCTCTGGGAGACAAAAAATAATGAGCTTTTGAAGTTGTTAATCCATGCTGAGGCATTCCCTTCAAATCTTTTGGACACTAACAGTATTTTCAGAGGATAATAACTTGTCTGATTGGATTTTGTGCGGTTGTCTATCAGTAACTCGACTCATGCAGAATTTTTGTACATAGAATTAGATAGATATCCAGTGCAGAAACAGACAATTTGACTTGTCGACGTAGAGTTTACGTTGAACACAAGCCTCCGCCCATGCCTCTTCATCTAACCCTGGAGTGTTGACACAAGACTGTCAGCTTTTAAGGTAGTTTGGAGATTTGGGGGAATGATAAAATAGATGGTGTGAATATGCCACAAACTTTACCTTCGGAGTTCCAGGCCTGAGAAACAGGGGTTAGCAGAGGCTTTGCTGATCCCTGGTACCTTTAGTTCAATCCATGGGTGTGAATGCAGTAGTACAGTTTTTTGTTGGCTTGTTTCCATTTAAAGAACACAAGTACTTCAAGCTGCCAACAATGTCAGAAAGGAATGATTGATGAAGCGGATTCTCATATTTGTAGTACTTTGGATTCCAAAACACCTTCTAATTCCTCTGAATGCTCTCTGAATAATATTAATATTTGCAATGAGGTTAAGAGGAGAATTGAAGAGTTGCTCTCACCCTCTGAAGGATTAAGTACAACAGTAAAACAGCTATATATATTTGATTGACTAATGCTTCACAGAATGACTTGTCTACTTAAAACTGATTGAAGTTACATCCTTAGTCTTGGCATGGTGAGATATGCTAATGCAATGCAAATGATAAGCAAAGTAGATTAGAAATTGGTAGTAGTAAAACCCTTCAATTTCGAACATGGCTAATTCTTCGACAGAATCAACTTAAAATTTAGCAAAGAAACAAATTGAGTGCTTTCATTTAATTCCCAAAGCACTTCAAAGTCAACAAATTACTTCTAAAATGTAGTGTGGTTGCTGTTGGTTTGCAGGCAAATTCAACAGACAATTTATGCAGGAGCATAACCTCCCAAACAGAATGACTTCTCAATCTGCATAAATGGTATTGGTCAAGACAAGAATATGGACGCCCAATAACCAGGGGTGCGATCTAACCAAATTTGTTGAAAGTGTCGAACTGAGCGGGAAACGCCGGGTGCTTCCCGCCGACCGATCCGGCAAGACCGTCACCGATATCTAACATTAATGAGGACAATTAATAGTTTCCCACGGGCTTAATGCTGCAAAAGACAGTCCCACCGGCTGACTCGCCGGGACCGTGCCCTGCAGCTCCCCGCTAACGAGGGGGAGCAGCACTTAAACTGATCCCGCAAAGCAAACCCCATACAGCACGCAGCCTAGCCACCGTTCAGACTGGCTCCATGATTCGGAGATGGCCAGACTGATGGACGCAGTGAATTCCCGACAGGATATCTTGTTCCCCCAAGGGGGTCGGAGGATCGGCCACAAGTTAGCAAGTGCTGCCTGGGAGGCAGTGGCAGCAGCCGTCAGCTCGGGGGGTGTCACCAGGAGGGCTGCCATCCAGTACCGCAAGAAGCTCAACGACCTCCACAGTGCTGCACTGGTGAGTTGGCATTGGTCCAACCTGCTACTTCCCTCTGATGATCCTGGGCTTGGGCACCCCCCCCCCCCTCTCCCAGCACAGGAACGCGTACCCCAGCACGCTCTTGGGCCCACCAGTGCACCCCACCCATGTTCAGCAGTGGTGCACGCACATGTGTCCCCCATCATGCTCCCCACCCCCCCGCAACGATGCGTGAAGCGTGCGGCTCACGATGCCCCCTCTGTGTCCCTGCAGGATGATTGGCCCACAACAAATGGTAAAGTGCCCAGACAGGTGCTGGAGTGCCTTACCTCACGGGCCTCACCCCCTATGAAGGAGAACACCTCGGATGAAAGCGCTGAGGGTGCCACCATTGTGCGTCACGGCTGTCATCCCCACCCTCCATCAGCACTGAGACACACACCTCAGTCGGCAGAAGTAGTGGACAGGCTTCTGAGGCACGATCTGGTAAGCACCACGCATTTGCAGATAAGATGGAGGCAGGAACAGCCAGGGGATGCAGCAGTCGGAGCTCGACAGGATCCCAGGATCTATATGAGTCCCAGTCATAGAACATAGAACATTACAGCGCAGTACAGGCCCTTCGGCGCTCGATGTTGCGCCGACCTGTGAAACCACTCTAAAGCCCATCTACACTATTCCCTTATCGTCCAGATGTCTATCCAATGACCATTTGAATGCCCTTAGTGTTGGCGAGTCCACTACTGTTGCAGGCAGGGCATTTCACGCCCTTACTACTCTCTGAGTAAAGAACCTATCTCTGACATCTGTCCTATCTCTATCTCTCCTCAATTTAAAGCTATGTCCCCTCGTGCTAGACATCACCATCTGAGGAAAAAGGCTCTCACTGTCCACTCTATCCAATTCTCTGATCATCTTGTATGCCTCAATTAAGTCACCTCTTAACCTTCTCTCCAACGAAAACAGCCTTGTGTCCCTCAGCCTCTCCTCATAAGATTTTCCCTCCATACCAGGCAACATTCTGGTAAATCTCCTCTGCACCCTTTCCAGTGTTTCTACATCCTTCCTATAATGCAGCGACCAGAATTGCACGCAATACTTCAAATGCGGCCGCACCAGAGTTTTGTACAGCTGCAACATGACCTCATGGCTCCGACACTCAACCCGTCTACCAATAAAAGCTAACACACCGTACGCCTTCTTAACAACCTTCTCAACCTGGGTGGCAACTTTCAGGGATCTATGTACATGGACACCGAGATCTCTCTGCTCATCCACATTGCCAAGAATCTTACCATTAGCCCAGTACTCTGTCTTCCTGTTATTCCTTCCAAAATGAATCACCTCACACTTTTCTGCAATAAACTCCATTTGCCACCTCTCAGCCCAGCGTTGCAGCTTATCTATGTCCCTCTGTAACTTGTAACATCCTTCCACACTGTCCACAACTGCACCGACTTTAGTGTCATCTGCACATTTACTCACCCATCCTTCTACGCCCTCCTCCAGATCATTTATAAAAATGAAAAACATCAGTGGTCCCAAAACAGATCCTTGTGGTACACCACTAGTAACTGGACTCCAGTCTGAACATTTCCCATCAACCACCACCCTTTGTCTTCTTCCAGCTAGCCAATTTCTGATGCAAACTGCTAAATCACCCTGAAGCCCATGCCTCCGTATTTTCTGCAGTAGCCTACCATGGGGAACCTTATCAAACGCTTTCTTGAAATCCATATACACCACATCAACTGCTTTACCCTCATCCACCTGTTTGGTCACCTTCTCAAAGAACTCAATAAGGTTTGTGAGGCACGACCTACCCTTCACAAAACCGTGTTGACTATCTCTAACCAAATTATTCCTTTCCAGATGATTATACATCCTATCTCTTATAACCTTTCCAAGATTTTGCCCACAACAGAAGTAAGGCTCACCAGTCTATAGTTACCGGGGTTGTCTCTACTCCCCTTCTTGAACAAGGGAACAACATTTGCTATCCTCCAGTCTTCTGGCACTATTCCTGTCGACAAAGATGACGTAAAGATCAAAGCCAAAGTCTCAGAAATCTCCTCCCTAGCTTCCCAGAGAATCCTAGGATAAATCCCATTCGGCCCAGGGGACCTATCTATTTTCACACTTTCTAGAATTGCTAACACCTCCTCCTTATGAACCTCAAGCCCATCGAGTCTCGTAGCCTGAATCTCAGTATTCTCCTCGACAACGTTATCTTTTTCCTGTGTGAATACTGACAAAAAATATTCATTTAGCATCTCTCCTATCTCCTTGAACTCCACGCACAACTTCCCACTACTGTCCTTGACTGGCCCTACTCTTACCCTAGTCATTCTTTTATTCCTGACTTATCTATAGAAAGCTTTAGGGTTATCCTTGATCCTACCTGCCAAAGACTTCTCATGTCTCCTCCTAGCTCTTCTTAGCTCTCTCTTTAGGTCCTTCCTAGATAACTTGTAACTCTCGAGCGCCCTAACTGAACCTTCATGTCTCATCTTTACATAAGCCTCCTTCTTCCTCTTGACAAGTGTTTTGACTGCCTTAGTAAACCATGGTTCCCTTGCTCGACCACTTACTCCCTGCCTGACAGGTCCATACTTATCAAGGACACGCAGTAGCTGTTCCTTGAACAAGCTCCACCTTTCCATTGTGCCCATCCCCTGCAGTTTTCCTCTCCATCCGATGCATCCTAAATCTTGCCTCATCGCATCATAATTGCCTTTCCCCCAGATATACCTCTTGCCCTGCGGTATATACCTATCCCTTTCCATCGCTAAAGTAAACGTAACCGAATTGTGGTCACTATCACCAAAGTGCTCACCTACCTCCAAATCTAACACCTGTCCTGGTTCATTACCCAGTACCAAATCCAATATGGCCTCACCTCTCGTTGGCCTCTCTACATACTGTGTCAGGAAACCCTCCTGCACACATTGGACAAAAACGGACCCATCTAAAGTACTCGAACTATAGCGTTTCCAGACAATACCTGGAAAGTTAAAGTCCCCCATTAGAACTACCCTGTTGCTTTCGCTCCTATCCAGAATCTTCTTTGCAGTCCTTTCCTCTACATCTCTGGAACTTTTCGGAGGCCGATAGAAAACCCCTAACAGGGTGACCTCTCCTTTCCTGTCTCTAACTGCAGCCCATACTACCTCATTAGACGAGTCCTCATCAAACGTCCTTTCTGCCACCGTAATACTGTCCTTGACTAACAATGCCACCCCTCCCCCCTTTTACCACCTTCCCTGAGCTTACTGAAATATCTAAACCCTGGCACCTGCAACAACTATTCCTGTCCCTGCTCTATCCATGTCTCCGAAATGGCCACAACATCGAAGTCCCAGGTACCAACCCATGCCGCAAGTTCACCCACCTTATTTCGGATGCTCCTGGCATTGAAGGAGACACACTTTAAACCACCTTCCTGCCTGCCGGTACACTCCTTCAACTTTGAAACCTTACTCATGACCTCACTACTCTCAACATACTGTATACTGGAGCTACAATTCAGGTTCCCAAGCCCCTGCTGAAATAGTTTAAATCCTCCCGAAGGGCATTAGCAAATTTCCCCCCTAGGATATTGGTATCCCACTGGTCCAGGTGTAGACCATCCCGTTTGTAGAGGTCCCACCGACCCCAGAATGAGCCCCAATTGTCCAGAAATCTGAAACCCTCCCTCCTGCACCATCCCTGTAGCCACGTGTTCAACTGCTCTCTCTCCCTATTCTTCGTCTCGCTAGCATGTGGCACGGGTAACAAACCCAGAGATAATAACTCTGTTTGTCCTAGATCTAAGTTTCCACCCAAG
Source organism: Scyliorhinus torazame (assembly GCF_047496885.1). Classification (NCBI taxonomy): domain Eukaryota; kingdom Metazoa; phylum Chordata; class Chondrichthyes; order Carcharhiniformes; family Scyliorhinidae; genus Scyliorhinus; species Scyliorhinus torazame. The sequence continues at coordinate 89,951,023 of NC_092714.1, read as the reverse complement.
CTCCCTGAATTCCTGCCTTACATCCCCATCCCTACCTATGTCGTTGCTCCCTAGGTTGCTGCTCCCCCTCCCCCTTAAGGATCCCGAAAACACGATCCGAGACATCACGTACCCTGTCACCTGGGAGGCAACGCACCAACCGTGGGTCTCTCTCGTTCCCACAGAATCACCTGTCTATCCTCCTAACTATGGAGTCTCCAATGACTAATACTCTACTCCTCTTCCCCCTTCCCTTCTGAGCAACAGGGACAGACTCTGTGCCAGAGACCTGTACCCCATGGCTTACGCCTGGTAAGTCCCACCCCTAACAGTATCCAAAGCGGTATACTTGTTACTAAGGGGAATGACCACAGGGGATCCCTGTATTGACTGCTTCCTCCCAGCCCCTCTCACCGTCACCCATCTATCTTTATTCTTCGGAGTAACTACATCCCTGAAACTTCTATCTATGACCACCTCTGCCTCCCGAATGATCCGAAGTTCATCCAGCTCCCAAACGCGGTTTTTGAGGAGCTGGAGATGGGTGCACTTCCCACAGATGAAATCAGCAGGGACACTGACGGAGTCCCTCACCTCAAACATTCTGCAGGAGGAACATTGCACTACCTTCCCTGCCATCCCCTCTAGATAAAAAAAGAAAAAGAATGAAAGAGCTTACCAGTTATTCGCTCCCCTTCTCAGCAACTCCTGCGTCCCGCACAATAACTCCTGAGGGAAAATAAAAGAAAAACTACTTACCAGTCACCAGCCAATCCCTTACCTGCAGGCTGTGACATCACGGTTCAACTTATTTCTACTTCTACCTGCCCTCTAGCCTTCCTCTTGAACTTTACAGTGGTTGGGTTTTTTTGGGTTAGAGGAGGAGTAAGGAGGGAAACACAAAAGTGTTTCGGGTTTAAGTGTCACTTGACAACAGCTCCTCCACAAACCACCCTCAAGTTACGGTGACCACAATGGACATATGCAAATTTCCCCTGCAACAGCCAATCAGCAGCTCTGTTCTACTGCCCTCTTGTCTTCACTTGAACAGCTAGGGTCTTTTGCACAGGTACATCTTCAAGTTAGGGTGACCACAATGGATGTTTGCAAATTTCCCCCACAACAGCCTATCAGCAGCACCGTTCTACTGCCCTCTGCTGGATGCTTGTCTTCACTTGAACAGTTAGGGTCTCTTGCACATGTACACCTTCAAGTTAGGGTGACCACAACGGACATATGCAAATTTCCCCGCAACAGCCAATCAGCAGCTCCATTCTACTGCCCTCTGCTGGATGCTTGTCTTCACTTGAACAGTTAGGGTCTCTTGCACAGGCACACCTTCAAGTTAGGGTGACTACAACGGATGTATGCAAACTTCCCCCGCAAAAGCCAATCAGCAGCTCCATTCTACTGCCCTCTGCTTGTCGTCACTTGAACAGCTAGGGTCTCTTGCACAGGTACACCTTCAAGTTAGGGTGACTACAATGGACGTATGCAAATTTCCCCCGCAACAGCCTATCAGCAGCACCGTTCTACTGCCCTCTGCTGGATGCTTGTCTTCACTTGAACAGCTGGGGTCTCTTGCACAGGTACACCTTCAAGTTAGGGTGACCACAATGGACTTATGCAAATTTCCCCTGCAACACCCAATCAGCAGCTCTGTTCTACTGCCCTCTTGTCTTCACTTGAACAGCTAGGGTCTTTTGCACAGGTACATCTTCAAGTTAGGGTGACCACAATGGATGTTTGCAAATTTCCCCCACAACAGCCTATCAGCAGCACCGTTCTACTGCCCTCTGCTGGATGCTTGTCTTCACTTGAACAGTTAGGGTCTCTTGCACATGTACACCTTCAAGTTAGGGTGACCACAACGGACATATGCAAATTTCCCCGCAACAGCCAATCAGCAGCTCCATTCTACTGCCCTCTGCTGGATGCTTGTCTTCACTTGAACAGTTAGGGTCTCTTGCACAGGCACACCTTCAAGTTAGGGTGACTACAACGGATGTATGCAAACTTCCCCCGCAAAAGCCAATCAGCAGCTCCATTCTACTGCCCTCTGCTTGTCGTCACTTGAACAGCTAGGGTCTCTTGCACAGGTACACCTTCAAGTTAGGGTGACTACAATGGACGTATGCAAATTTCCCCCGCAACAGCCTATCAGCAGCACCGTTCTACTGCCCTCTGCTGGATGCTTGTCTTCACTTGAACAGCTGGGGTCTCTTGCACAGGTACACCTTCAAGTTAGGGTGACCACAATGGACTTATGCAAATTTCCCCTGCAACACCCAATCAGCAGCTCCGTTCTATTGCCCTCTGCTGGATACCTGTCTTCACTTGAACAGCTAGGGTCTCTTGCACAGGTACACCTTCAAGTTAGGGCGACCACAACGGACGTATGCAAATTTCCCCCACAACAGCCAATCAGCATCTCTGTTCTACCATCCTCTGCTGGATGCTTGTCTTCTATTGAACAGCTAGGGTCTCTTGCACAGGTACACCTTCAAATTAGGGTGATCACAACGGACGTCTGCAAATTTCCCCCGCAACTTTATTTTAATTCAAAAAATATACTTTATTCATAAAATCTATCATAAACACTACAGAACATTTCGTATTGTCTTGACTGTACATTTCCATCAGAGTTACACATTCCCTTGACTTTCTTCCATTCATATTATACACATATCACTCTTTACGTTACAATTCATTCTTAAATATTTACATTGTCATGTTTCTTTTATACATTGGAGTGTTAATGACCCAGACCGAGAGGGGTTTACACTGTTACCCACCCCTTGGTGTACATTTGCTGGAAAGACCTTACACAGTGGTCTTTCCCCATTGCGCCTTGGCGGCAGCTGCCCCAAGCTTGAGTGCGTCCCTCAGCACGTTGTCCTGGACCTTGGAATGTTCCAAACTGCAACACTCAGTCGAGGACAATTCTTTGCACTGGAAGATCAGCAAGTTTCGGGCAAACCAAAGTGTCTTTTACCGAGTTGATGACCTTCCAGCAGCAGTTGATGTTTGTCTCGATGTGTGTCCCTGGAAACAGTCCGTAGAGCATCGAGTCCTGTGTCACAGAGCTGCTCGGGATGAACCTTGACAAGTACCACTGCATCTCTCTCCAGACCTTCTTTGCAAAGGCACATTCCACAAGGGTGACCGTCTCATTTTCCCCACAGCCACTCCGAGGACAGCGTGCAATGGTGCAGAGCCTTCGGGTGTACATGAAGAATCTGACAGGAAGGGCCCTTCTCACCACCAGCCAAGCTAGGTCTTGGTGCTTGTTTGAAAGTTCTGGTGATGAGGTGTTCTGCCAGATGACTCTGACAGTCTGCTCAGGGAACCATCCAACGTCCTCCACAATCTCCTTTTCCTTGAGGGCCTCAAGGACATTACGTGCTGACCACTGCTTCATTGCCTTGTGGTCAAAGGTGTTTTTCTTCAAAAACGTTTCCACGAAGGACAGGTGGTACGGTACGGTCCAACTACTTGGAGCGTTCCGCAGCAATGAGGCCAGGCCCATCCTTCATAACACCGGGGACAGGTAGAACCTCAGTATGTAGTGACACTTGGTGTTTGCATACTGGGGGTCCACGCACAGCTTGATGTTGCTGGACAAAAAGGTGGCCAACAGGATGAGGGAGGCGTTGGTACGTTCCTCCCTCCCTTCTCCAGAGCTTTGTACATGGTGTCCCTTCGGACACGGTCCATCTTGGATCTCCAGATAAATTTGAAGATGGCCCGGGTGACTGCTGTGGCGTAGGGTCGGGTTATGGGTCAGACCTGCGCCACGTACAGTAACACCGAGAGTACCTCACACCTGATGACCAGGATTTTGCCCGCAATGGAGAGGGAGCGTTGCTCCCACCAGCCCAGTTTCTGTCTTACCTTGGCTATGCGCTCCTCCCAGTTTTTGGTGCACGCCCCGGCCGCTCCGAACCATATCCCCAGCACCTTCAGGTAATCTGACCTGACAGTGAAGGGGACAAAGGACCGGTCGGCCCAGTTCCCAAAGAACATGGCCTCGCTCTTGCCGCGGTTTACCTTGGCTCCCGAGGACAGTTCAAACTGGTCGCAGGCATTCAAGAGCCTGCGTACAGACGCAGGATCCGAGCAGAAGACGGCGACGTCGTCCATGTACAGGGAGGCCTTGACTTGCATGCCTCCACTGCCTGGGATCGTCACTCCTCTTATACCAGGATCCTTCCGGATGGACTCGGCAAAAGGTTCTATGCAGCACACAAACAGGGCAGAGGAGAGATGGCAGCCCTGCCTGACTCCAGATTTGATCTGGAACTTTTCTGATTCCCACCCATTGATTGAGACTGCGCTATAGATGTTTGTGTAGAGCAGTTTGATCCAATTGCGAATTCCCTCCCCAAACCCCATTTTGGAGAGCACATCCATCATGTAGGTGTGCGATATTTTGTCAAAAGCCTTCTCCTGGTCAAGGCTGATGAGGCAGGTGTCCACCCTCCTGTCCTGCACGTAGGCGATCATATCCCTGAGTAGCGTGAGGCTATCAGAGATCTTCCTGCCGGGTACAGCACAGGTCTGGTCAGGGTGGATCACCGACTCCAGAGCAGACTTGACCCAATTGGCGATGACTTTGGCTAGAATTTTGTAATCCACATTCAACAGTGAACTGGGTCGCCAATTTCGAATTCCTTCCCTTTCCCCCTTCTGCTTGTAGATGAGGGTGATGATGCCTTTCCTCATGGACTCTGACATGCTGCCTTCCAGAAGCATACTCTCGTACACTTCCAGCAGGTCTGGGCCCATCTAGTCCCACAGAGCCGAATACAACTCAACTGGTAAGCCGTCGCTTCCGGGAGTTTTACTCGTCTCGAAGGACTTGACGGCCTTTGTCAGCTCATCCAGAGTGAGCGGTTTGCCCAGGTTTTCCAGCTCGCTGTCACCTAAGACCTCCGTGATGGTCAACAGGAAGGTCTGGGAAACAGTGCTATCTGTTGGCTTTAGGTCATACAGTCCGGCATAAAAGGATTGGCTGGTCCTCAGGATGTCAGACTGCGATGACTTTACAGAGCCATCCTCTTCTTTCAGGCTACGAGGTCTCTCTGTGCACCTGTTGGAAGAAGAAGCGTGAGCACTTATCATCCTGCTCCACGGAGCGGAATCTGGAACGGAAGATAACCTTGGAGGCCTCCGAGGTGTAGAGCGAGGCTTGCTGGCTCTTCACCTCTTGGAGATCCTCCTTGACATCCACCCCCATCGACTGCAGCTGGAGCAAATTCTGCATACTTTTCTGGAGCCTGGACATGACTCCTCGTCTCTCTCTCTCTCTCTCTCTCTCTCTCTCTCACCTTTTTCACCCACAACAGCCAATCAGCAGCTCCACTCTGCTACCCTCTGCTGGATGCTTGTCTTCACTTGAACAACTAGGGTCTCTTGCACAGGTACACCTTCAAATTAGGGTGACCACAACGGACCTATGCAAATTTCTCCCGCAACAGCCAATCAGCAGCTCCGCTCTACTGCTCTCTGCTGGATGATGAACCTCTGGATCAGGTGTTCCCGAAGCTGCTGCAGTCGATAGGGTGCAGCCGTGAGATTCTGAGGAGGATGTCAGCGACACTCCAGGGGTCTAGAACCGATTGGAGGAGTCCCAAAGGCTACGAGTGCAGGGGAGTGCACCAGCACTGTGTGGCACCGAGGCTAGGGTGGTGACCGCAGTAGAAAGCCTGGAGCATAACGTCAGCACCATGAGAGGCGGTGTCCAAGGCGTAGCTCAGTCAGTGACTGCCGTGGCTGAGCAACTCAACACCATATCCGAGTCACCGGGGCACATGTCCTTGATGCAGGTGGACCTTTCCAAGGCGCTGCAGAGCATGTCGCTGGGGGATGTATCCCAGTCTCAGGTGGACCTTTCCAAGGCGCGACAGAGCATGTCGCTGGGGGATGCATCCCGGTTTCAGGTGGGTATCGCTGAGGCGCTCCAGAGTATGTCGTGGTTCGCTATGAACTGTTCCCCAGATGCAAATGGACATTGGCGAAGCATTGTAGAGCATGACCACTCACAGAGGGGCATAGCTGAGGGCATCAACATCATGGTGCAGACATTGGGGAGCCGCCAGGGCTGGAAAAGTCTGATGACGCAGGGCATCCGGAACTCAATCCAGCTGCCCCTCCGTCCGGAGGTGACACCCAGAGCCTTGGAGGTATCGATTAGGAGGTGGGAGCATTGGAGGCCATCACAGTGCCTCCCCAATGGAGGACGACGGAGATCACCAGCTCTTCCAACTCCACCCCATCCGACAACGACATGTTTTTCGGTCAGCAGGTGCCATCACCAAGTTAGACCGGGTCCTCCAGCCCCACACCCTCCAGAAGCCGATTGCCAGGAGCATCGAAAGCCATGGAGCAGTCATCCCAGTTCTCGAGAACATGATGGGAAAAATAAAGACATACTTGACTTCACCCAAGAAGCTGAGTCTCGAGTTCTGTAAGATTGATGTATAGTGCGGCGACACATAAATATATTAACAAAATACAGTCGCCGCACTATATATCAATCTTACAGAACTCTAGGCTGAGCTTCTTGGGTGAAGCCAAGTATATCTTTATTTATGTCAGTTTCAAAGTTTATTGATCAAATCAAATTTTAGACGAATACAGAATCTAAAAAGTTGTTTGTCCAACGCAAATACAGATGATTGAGTTGAATTCAAGATGCAATTCAGTTTGGGGTAATTTCTTTAGATCAAAATGCAGAATACAAAAATGAAACAAAAGTAAATAGCTGTTTGCATGAATTCAGAGAGAGCAAAAGAGAGAGAGAGATGAGAGATGATTTTGGAAAGTGCAAAAAAGGTTATCTCCCTGTCTCATCAGGAAATCATAATCTTTTTTAGGTTCTGTCCCCTTTCTAACTGTGATTGGGTTAAAATATTTATAATTCATTTAATTCGATGAAATGTCTGTCTATCAAGTTTTAAGAGATAATATGGCATGGGAAAACTTCTCTATGTTTCTATAATATGGTGTGATCAGACCACTGTTTTCCCACCATGTTCTCGAGAACTGGGATGTTTGCCCAGTAATGATAACACTGCAATGTGGATAGTCAGTTTGAATACTGACTTCCTTATCAGATCTTTTCCCATGCTCTCAGCATTTTCTGCTGCCATGGCTAATATATAATTTTTCATAATATAATGTCACTAAATCATTTCTTCCCTTAAACCTTTATTACCTAGAACAAAGTAGGTTTCTATCAGCGGCCAGGTCCTTTGGATGTGGATTGGGGCTGCCGCCTCGATCCTCTGGTCCTGCTGCTGCTGCTGCCTTCTCGGGCGTCTGGCCACCTGCCCTGTCAACACCACCATGAGGGCAGCTTCCGCAAGGTCTAGGATATCATCCATAATGTAATATCTGTAAGGAACTGGAGAGGGTATGAGATTGACATCAGCTATGGCTTCCATCGCAGTACCCTTGGATCCCCCAAGCATCCACCACCCTCACATCTCTGCCATCCCTCAGGGTCCCATCTAATACGCCCTGCACATGCATCTTGGCCACAGCGGTGACCCCTGGGCACTTGGACCCCAGAGGCTGTACCCCATATACCCACTGGTAATGTCATCTGGATCGGACGCTGGTTCCCTCGATGGTCCATGCCCATACCCTCTGGTTGCAGGGATATCCCCAGTCCGAAGGCCCAGCTCTTGGCTGTTATGTTGCCTGCTGCCTCTGTAGTATTGATGCCTCCAGAGTTCAGGACAAGTATCCAGCCTCATGGCCTGATTGGAATGCTCGGCAGTAACCACCATCTGCATCATGGCACATATGCCCACAGGAATCCACTTGAGAGCTGTGAAGTGCTCATTTTATTAAAATTGCCAATTTCCTATTAGCAATATCCTTCAGCTGTATGGCCAGCGGCTGCCACGGTCAGTGTGTGTTAAAGTGACCATCACCATATTGCCAAGGACGGGGCTCTGTCAAGGACGTGTTTGATGGGATGGACCAGCAGTGGCTGGAGCTCCCCCCATTATGTGTATAAATGATTCGGGGTGCGGCATGCTGGACCCTTGGGCACTGCGCCCCTTCGCCCCCTCCTCCAGTCCAGGGGTGGCCCATCAGCGATGGCACCTGACACCCTCCCCCACCAACCCTGCTCCTCCCCCCACCCCTACCCAAGCACTGGGGCAGTGTCCCAGTTCCCCCGGGCTGACTGCCCGATTTTGAAGTTGGCTGCTCAGCTCCTCGGATCCCCACAGCAGCCAGTTCACTAGCTTCACATTTTTAAAGAGGTGTACTGAACCACACCTGGGTGACTGCTTATTTGAGAGCCAGTTAGATCTTGGGAGGCCATTCAATAGGGGCTCCTGTAAGTTAGTGGGCTGGAGGTTAGCCTTAATTGGTGATTATTGGTTTCTCACCATGCCGTGGCGGGATCCAGATCTTGGCAACGGGAGCGGGACGGTTAGATCAGAAACCGATCGGCGCCTGGCATGGTTCCCGATTTCGGCCTTTTCTGCTGTTTAACCAGCCCGCTCCTTTTCACACCCGGTGCACCACGACCGGTAGATCGCGGCACAGGAGACTGCTCTATTTTTCCTTGAAAAGTGCCTCAGGATCTTTTCCGTTAACCTGCATAGACAAATTTGTAATATGCACCAACGTTTACTGCTTTGCTCAGTGGGCATCATTGGGACAGAATTTGTGGTCGCAGGGCAGATAATGGTGTATCCATGAGTTACATTTGTCCCTGCAGCCTTCAGCTCAAAATGTTTTTGCACACTAAATTGCTGGAGCTCCAGACTGAAAGCAGAATAGTGACGTTAACCGGGCAAGTCGAAGGGCAAACAACAGTCTCTCATAACCAATACGATTTCAGTATTGAGGAATAGCCTGAGAGAGTAAATTCAATGTCAGAAGTGAAAGTACAGGGGGCAAGGGAAATGAAAAAAGGGACCAACGGAAAAAGTAATAAAAGAAAAATTACATTTAAAGCTTGACCCTATTTTGAAAATTATAAAAGTTAATTTTTGCTGCCAGGGATGTTTATTAACACGTACCACTTCAATAATTCAACTACTAATTGCAGGCATGATATATCAGCAGTGGGTTTAATATATGTTTGCAGTGAACATACAGAAACTTCATGCCATTCAGTGCATTCCGATGATGAGACAGACAGCTTTGTGGAAAAAGGATCGCACTAACAGTTGAACAGCACTACTCAGACACAAATTTGGTATGTTCGTATTTAACTGTGTACTTGTTGTTCCGCTGAAGTTGTTATGAATCAGTCATATTGACCACTGAAAGACATTAATTTGACAACCGATTTTGGTCCAGTTAACATTTGTGTCAATTATAGTATATTATTGTATTGTGTCATCACCATGTCCATACGCTACACTCTATAGATTTGGAATTTGTGGCAGTCATATTGCTGCTGCTGGCATGTCCGCAGACCCTGGAGCAACCATGATGGAGCAGACATAGAATTAAGGAAAATGGGGGTCAGATGCGCTGGGGCTACTCAGGAAGTGGCGACCAATTGAGGCCCTAAGTTGGGCAGCAAATAGCCAATTAAGAACCTCGACTGACCTCCAGGCACAAAGACTGTCCTCGACCTTCCCCAACTCTGGAATTTATCAGGGGCAATCGGGAAGGCAATGGTTACTCTGTCTCCTGATTTTGAGGCGCCCTTTCTCCACCATCTCACAGCCTGCTAAAAATGGGGTGGGGAGGCAACTTAAATTCCAACCATGGGTGGGCAGGATTTTGGGGAGCTGTCAAGAGCGGAAATGTGGCATGCAGAGTAAGAGATAAAATGTTGATTTCCCAATGGGGGATGCAGAGATTAAGTCAGCAGCATCTTTGTGGCAGGCAGACCTCAAACCGTCATGTGGCAGGTTCCCACTTGTAATATATTTGCATACCGTGAGTAATTACATCCTACCTTCAAAGTAAAGTCAGCGGTGCATGTGAATCTCGTGAAACCCGATTATTGATGCTTAAAGGTGTCAGGCAAGTTGGCTTTGTGCAGTTGGGTCTGTGGTTGGCAGTTTGCCTTGCTGAAATCTATAGTTAAGGGAGAGAAGCAGAAAAGTGACAGCCAAGTGGGGTCAGGGGAATGAAACAGTGAAGTGGCAAATAACTGGTGTCTGGGGTGGTGGTGGTGGGCTTGGGATGGAGGGAAGGGGTGTGTGTTGGGGGGATGTTGTATGGTTGGTGAGTCAATCAAAGTAAAACAATGAGGGGCCAAAAGGGTGGTGCCAGTACTGTCCATATGTGGATCCATGTCAGGATGTTGGCTGACAGTCTTTACAAAACTTTGTATTCAACAACAACATTTCAATTATTCCTGCTGAGAATGACCTCAGAAAATGCCCTATACAATGCATAGAACAAAGGTCTAGCTGTGCCTACAGGTTCAGCCATATCTCAAAGTGAGAGCACAGAAGTGTACACTAACATAAACATTCACTGAAGAGTCAATGAAAAAACATATTCGACTGGATTCTCCATTCGGGAGGCTGTTCCCCCAGAGTTGAATGGCTTCTGGTTTGCACTGGCAGTAGAAGCAGCATGCAAAAGCGATTCACAATCCTCAGCCATGCAAATGTACGCATGGCGGGGATCGCAAGGGATTCAGTTCTGAATCCCACTATCTGGTTGCCATTTTGAGCAGGCTGCCCGAAAGCGAGATCGGGTACTGGGCCCCCTCTCTCCTCGCCACACTAATCCTGCCGCCCCTGCTGACAAGAATTGTTACGGTACAGAAGGTGTATCAATTCTGGACAACTATTCCATATGGAGGTTTCTTCTGTCATTTCTCGTGAGCCTCTGTTCACAATGATGAAAAATATGACAAATGATGCAACTTCATCAATTCTCCTTTTGCACTATAGGGATTCTGTACGGATTCTATGGACTATCGAGTTTGTTACGCTTCTCCATTTTGTTATCTCCAAAAGGTAGATGCAGATCAATGTAAGAGATGTGCTGCTGAGTTGTGTCCTAGCCAAATTTCTTCCCCGCTAACCTGAGTTATGAAATAAAGTCGATCTAAGCTCAGAGGAGAAATCTTTTCTCTCCCCTTTATTCTCTGCATTAGTTCTGGGTTTGCCACATTGATATTTTGACAATTAACAACCTTCTTCGGTGGTTGTAATACAAAAGAAGATGGCTGTGGTTGTTGGAGGCCCATCGCTTCAGAGTTCCTCAAGGCAGTGTCCTAGACCCAACTCATCTTCAGCTGCTGCATTAATAACTTACTCTGCACTTGCTGGATGAGTGCAGCGCCAACGACACTCAAGAAGGTTGACACCATCCAGAGCAAAGCAATTCACTTGATTGGCATATTATTCACCATCTTAGCCATGCACCACAAGTGCCTCTGTTGCTGCAGCATGTACCGTTTATCAGATTTATGCACTGCAGCAACTCGCCAAACTTCTTGGGCAGCATCTTTGATTTCTAGGAGAACAAGAGACTCATGAGCATGGGAAGACCATCACCTGCAAGTCCCCTTCAATTCATACACCATGCTGATTTGGAAATATATCATTATTACTTTATTATCTCTGGGTGAAAATCATGGAATTCCCTACCTAACAGCACAGTGGGTGCACCAAAAAAAATGGTGCTCGAGAAATTAATGGGACTAAAAGTTAATAAATCCCTGGGACCTAATGATCTGCAGCCTATGTTGAAAGAGCTGGCTATAGATATGGTGGATGTATTGGTGGTCATATTTCAACATTGTGTGGAATTTGGAACTCTGCCTGCAGATTGGCAGGCTGCAAATGTAACCCACTATTTCAGAAAGGAAGAGAGAGAAAATAAGGCACTACAGGCCTGTTAACCTGCAGTAGGAAAAATGCTAGAATCTATTATAAAGGATGTGATAACTTGACACTGAGAAAATAGTCAACATAGATTTATGAATGGCAAACATATAGCTGCAGTCGGCCATTTGACCCTGAGAGCCTGCTCTACTATTCAATATGATCATGCCTGATCCTCTATTTCAGTGCCATATTCCTACTTTCTCCACATGCCCCTTGATATCATTAAAATCGAAAAAAAATCTATTTATTTCTTAAATGTGTTCAGTGCATTGGCCTCCGCAGCCTCCTGTGGTCGAGAATTTTCCAGGTTCACTACTCTTTGAATGAAGACATTTTTCCTCATCTTTGTACTGAATGGTCTACCCTGTATCATGAGACTGTGTCCCTTGGTTCTAAATTCCCCACCCAGTGAAAACATCCTCCCTGCATCTAGTCTGTCCAGCCCTGTTGGAATTTTATGCATTTCAATCAGATCGCCTCTCATCTTTATAAACCCTAGTCAATACACACCCAGTTGAATCAATCTCTCCTCATACGGCAGTCCAGCCAACCCCGTGAACCTCCGCTGCATCTATTCTGTGACAAGTATATCCTATCTTAGCCAGGGAGACCAAAACTGCATGCAATACTCAAGGTGTAGTCTCACCAAAACCGTGTATAACTGTAGTAAGACATCCTGATTTATGGGGCTGGCTTCTCCGCAGCCCCGCTCCGAAATCGCATTTGGCATGGGGATGGAGAATCGAAGCTCCCGACCGAATCGGGCCCGGCGCCGCTTTGGCGATTCTCCGGACCCCGGAGAATCGCTCGTCCGCGAATTACGCCGGGGGGCCATTGCCAGAGGCCCTCTCAGCGATTCTCCGCTCCCGACCAGCCGAATTCATGACGGCGTGGAACTAATGTGGTATGGCCGGTTGGGACTCTCGCACGGCTGCTGCGGACTCATTCTGTAGCAGCCCTAATGGGGGAGCGGGGGGGATCGGGCACCGGGGGGGCACCTTATGGGCAGCCGGAGCAGCGATCGGGCCGGTCCGATGCAGCGATGCACGGCCAATCAGGGGGCCTCGATTGTGTGTGTTGGTCCGCAGTCCGAGTCCGCCATGGCGCTCAGCACGGCTGCTGAAGGCTGCCGCCGTGCGCATGCATGGACTCGGAACCGGGAGTGCAGGGGCCCGTATCCACAGCCAAAGCTGCAAGAAACTCCCCGAGTCCCTGATAGCCCCCTGCAGGTAAGTGAATAGCCTTTTATTTTTGGGGCGAAACTGGGGAATGAAACGCCAGTGTTTTTACGTCGGCCTGGGGACATAGCCCCATTTTTGCAGAATCCAGTCCATGAACTCAAATCCTCTTGCAATAAAGGCCAACAAATGATTTGCCTTCCTAATTGCTTGCTGCACCTGCCTCTCTACTTTCGCTGATTGCTGTACAAGAACACCCAGATCCTTCTGTACATTTACACTTCCCAGTATGTTTAGATAATAATCTCCCTTTCTGTTTTTCACACTGAAGTGTATAACTTCACATTTAGCCGCATTGTGCTGCATCTACCATGTGTTTCCGCATTCATCTCAACTTGTCACGATTACCTTGAAGCCTCCTTGCATCCTCCTCATAACAAAAAACTGGGCAGAATTTTGAGCTATCAGCAAAATTGAAAATGTTGCATCTGGTTTTCTCATCAAGGTCATTTATATATCTCATGAACAGCTGGGACCCAAGCACTGAACACTACCATATCCTACTAGTTACTGACTGCCACTCGGAAAAAGACTAATTTATTCCCAATCTCTGTTTCCTGTCTGTCAACTAATTGCTATCCATGCCAATACAATACCCGCTATCCCATGTGCTTTAATTTTGCCCACTAACCTCTTATGAGGGGCCTTATCAAAAGTCTTAAGAAAGTCCAAATACACCACATTCACAGGTTCTCCCTTTTCTATTCTACTTAGATCCTCAAAGAACTCCAGTGCATTTGTTAAGCATGATTTGCCTTTCATAAACCCATGTTAACTTTGTCCAATCTTGTGCTTTTGTGCTTTTTTTAGTTATGACTCACAAAATAGATAAGGGGATGATCTGTCTATTCCTACTCATCCATTAAGCAATCCTCAATACATGTCTGTATGTTACCCCATCCCATGTTCTCTAATTTTGTTTACTAACCTTTTGTGCGGTAACTTATTGAAAGCCTTCTGAAAATCCAAATCCACCACATCCACCAGTTCTCCCTTATTTATTCTACGAGTTATATCCTCAAAGAACTGCAGTAGATTTGGTAAGCATGATTTTCCTTTCATAAAGCCAGAGGGTGGGTTATCCATTTTGGTAGGAGGAACGGAGATTTTGGCAAGATTTTCCTGCAAGAAAAGATTGAGGAGACTGGGCTTGGTGTTCAGAAGAATGAGAGGTGATCTCATTGAAATGTATAAAATTTCTCAGGGGCTAGACAGGGTAGATGCAGAAACCTGATGGGCACATCTATAACCAGGGTACACAGTCTCAGAATAAGGGGCAAGCCATTTAGGACTGAGATTAGGAGAAATTTCTTCACTCAGGGTGGTAAATCTTTGGGATTCTATACCCCAAATGGCTGTGGAGGCTCAGTCATTGAATATGTTCAAGGTAAAGATCAATAGATTTCCAGATTATAAAGACATAAAGGGATAGGGGGATAATGTGGGAAAATGGCATATTTCTGTGATGCTGCACATGCAACTAAACATGCAGAAATTTTGACTACACATCTCGGGTGCAAAGTTATTTATTTGTGCATCTATTGATCGATTATAAAAGGAGTTCTTGTTACAGAATTTAAAACATTCTCTTTTAGCCCCTGCCTGCAGAAGGCTTTTTTGAGATGATTGTCCTTATTAATTACAGATAAATTGAGTTCAAAATCCAGTAACTGTTTCTATGCACAGAACAATACAAGCTGCACAGTTTAAGATAGAATGAGAAACTAGCAAATAGATAAGATAGGATAGTCAATGGTAGAGAATGATTCTAGAATAGAATTTTCAGTCCATTACCATGATTTTTAAGAAGTTTGTTATCAATCTAAGTCAATCCAATCCTTGCACCTTTAACGCATTGATTGGTTTCAATCAATCTTTAATACATTTGATTTGATCAGCGCATTTGTCAATCCAGTAAAAGAAACATTATTTCATCAAACTAAAAAATTAACATTTATGTTGCTTCTAGAAATTCTTCAGTGGGGCTTTATCATATATTGGTATGTGACATTTGTGCTGATCATATACTGGTATGTGTTTTATCCAGGACACTTAATTGGATGATGGCCAATTCTTTCTTTCGGACAAAGGATCGTTCATATGAGTTCTAGTGTCAACCTGACCTTGTTAGAAATGTTGCATTTGCCTTGTTCTTTTGCAAGTTGTCTGCTTTTTGCAAACAGATATTTATTTTGCACAGTCATGATCAAATCCATTTTGAATCGCTTTTGATTGAGCTTTTAAATCAATTATTAATTCAATTATTAATTAACCCTCTTTTACCAATAAGAAATAGTTAGTTTCCTTCAGTAGGGTTACTGGGTTACAGGGATAGGGTGGAGGTGTGGGTTTATGTGGGGTGCTCGTTCCAAGGGCCGGTGCAGACTCGATGGGCCGAATGGCCTCCTTCTGCATTGTAAATTCTATGATTCTATGTAAAAGTCCCAAGCCAACATTCCTCCTTTAGCGACACCACCAATAAAAACAGGTTAACTGGAAATTCAATGACTGTGCAACTTCACCATCTGCACATTGATTGCTATGACTGTACACCAACCCATTGATTATAATTTCTGTTTTCTGAAGATTTGAGCGGTGCTATAATTCTTTCTTTTTGCAGAATTCTAATGCATTTCAACAGTTGGAGCCATTACTTGAGCATGCCTATTATCTGTTTGATTTTGTTCTTGATTGTTTTTCTTGGGAGAAACAAAAGATTGTATGGTATCACAAGCAAAGTTGGAATAGGTAGCGTTTCGTGGCACTAAACTTTCTAAATTGTTTTACCTTAGTGAATGCATAACCACGATTCTTTCAAGATTATAAGGTTTTGAACACGCCCTGAAAACATGGCAGCAACTAATCTGATCATTTGCAAACAGTGCCCTCTCTGCTGAAGACAGTGGGATGTTGCATTGCTTCTTGAATGATCAAATGGGTAGAATTGGTAGTCATCCTCCCAATCAGGTGACAAAGTAGAGGTATCCATATCTGGTGATATCATAATGCGATGTCATCAGTAATATGTAGCACTGATACCACATGGATAGTGAATTCCGCAAATTAGAAATACGCTGTGAGGGGAAGCCACTAAAGAAAAATAAACAGACAACTCGGCAGCTAAAAATGGTGTCCTTACCTTTGGAAGGCTTTTGCACGTCCATCTGCTGAAGCATAAATTTAGTAATAAAGAGGATATAAATTATGCCATCTGACTGCTCCTCAGTGAAATGAAACTGATTTTTCTAGTCACAAATTCTTCCTTGCACGTGTAGTTGTGCATTGATTATATGTAGCACCCGTTCTGGGCTTCTGGTACAACTTAGTGTGGATGGCGATGAAAATGTCAGTTTTCTTTTGCTAAAATCATCTCCAGGCAAATGAGAAGCATTTTGTTTTAAGAGTTGTAGATAATAAATTCAGAATGTCATCAACAGTTCATGACAGACACAGATTTTAAAATAAAGCATCTTTATAAAAATTCTGTAGCTGAATCAACTTGTCCTTTTTATCTTGTGAGTCAGAATATTTTGATGATTCTGACAATTTTTATGTAATTATATTTCTACAAATTCAAACAGCAGCAAATGTGTGGACCATGATAAAGTAAAACTGCAATTATCCAGGTCTTTTACTCTAATTATATTTTGGTTTTGTTCTCTGTGTGACAACAATACAGCCCCAATTTTATATGCACAGGATAAAGGCCACACAGCATGCAAAAGTAGTGAACAGTATTTTAACTGTTGTATTCTTTTCATGTGAACAAATCTTTAAAAACTAACCAGAATAATTTTTTAGAATGGCTCTCAATCAGAATGGACAGCACTTTCCATTGTGAAACGAATGGTAGGCATGGTGGCTAGCACTGCTGCCTCACAGCTCCAGGGACCCAGGTTCAAGTCCGGCCTCGAGTAACTGTCTGTGTGGAGTTTGCACTTTCTCCCTGTGAATAACATCAGCTGGTACGGGAATTAAATCTGTTGGCCTCTCTCTGCATCTCAAACCAGCTGTCCAGCCAACAGATCTAAACCAGCCACAGTTGTGGTCATTAAGTGGCCTCTTAAAGGCCTCAATAACTGAAAGGGCGGGATTCCCGCCAGAGGTCATGCCCACCCAAGCATGAAATTGCTTCTGGGTTTGGGCGGAAGAGTTCCAGGGAGAAACCCCATCTATCCAGTTTTACGCAGTCCAGGGCAGGTGTGATTCCCATTGGGCGGTGGGAAGGCTGAACATCACAATCGTCTGCTTTTCACCTCATTAATTACACATACACGAGGAGCTCGGCAAAACTTATGGTAGGGCAGACAGGAATTCTTCCACCCCGTTATTGTTAGAGGGCCTTTACACCATTCCCACAAGTAATTTTTTGCCTTTATCATTTTTCATCTCTGCCCAAACCATTCTGTATCCTGTTTTCCTGATGCAGGTGCGTAACATTAAAGAGACAGTATCTAAGTCCTTCCTCTCTCTCTCCAATAGAGGTTCACCACAGCCCGCCACACCAGGTCAAAACTTTCCATGTCCGACAATTGTACCATTCTGTCTCAGCTTTCTGTATCTGATTGTCACCATTAAGGTATATCTCAATGAGTTGAGCTCACTTGGCTAGTTTTGTGAGGGCCACGAAGAATCCAGCACGAGTTTTAAGGATACAAAGTAATAACATTTATTTACAATAACATATATATATATAACAGCAGCAGCAACTTCCCTTGCTTCACTCCAGCTTCCTGCTGGTTCCAAACTGGCCAGCTTTATTTATACTTTGAGTTTACTAATGGTTTCTCCACCCCCCTCATTGGGGAAGCTCATACTCCCACAGGATTGTGGGATTGTCATTAGTCCCCAGCCAATGGTAAGCAGGCAGGTTATAACATCCCTCCCCTCCAAAGTCCAAGGAATCCACCAAAGACCCCGGTGAAGGAGGGCGTCGGACTAGTTTTGCCGCAGGCCGGACACCATTTGCACGCGGCGCTGGATCAGGCGGCGTGTAACGAGACGGAGACCGGCGCTTCCGTGATGAACGGTGCAACGGTTGTACATCCACGGCCCGTGGCCCCGAGGATTCCCCCTCTGATGCGTCCTGTGTTTCCATCTCGGAGTCAGAGTCTGCTGCCTCCGTCATGTCAGCGTCTCTATCTCCATTCAGTTCTGTAACGACCTGCGCAGGCTTCGAGTGAGGCACCAGTGGAAGATTGTGAGGACTACCTTCCCTTGTCTCTGGTCTCTGCGGCTGTAGAAATGAGTTCCGGGGGCGGGGAATTTTTTGAGGGGATAGTCTTCTGGACCGAACGTGGTCTACATGTTTGCGCTGGAGATAACCCTGGGCTTGCACCTGGTAAGATATAGGGCCCATTTGGCGAAAGATTACGCCAGGAACCCACTGGGCACCACCAGCAAAATTCCGAACGAACACAGGGTCACCGGGCGCAAACTGCCGAATCGGCAGATGCCGAGAAAATCCCTGTCCCTGCCGTTCTTGTGTGCGGCGTACTTTTGCGCCAATGTCCGGGAAAACCATACTGAGGCGGGTGCGAAGTCTCCGGCCCATTAGGAGTTCTGCGGGAGCTACCCCAGTCACCGCATGGGGAGTGGTCCTATATGTAAACAAACAGCGAGCCAGTCTCGTGTCCATTGATCCGGAAGACTGCTTCTTTAGGCCTCTTTTGAATGTCTGCACTGAATCTTTTGAATCTCTGCCAACCCATTTGAAGCCGGGTGGTAAGGGGCAGTGCGGATATGGCGTATGCCGTTCATCTTCATGAATCTCGCAAACTCCTCACTCGTGAATGGAGTACCGTTATCCGTGACCAGCACCTCGAGGAAGCCATGCGTACTAAAAGACAAACGCATCTTTTCAATTGTTGCGCAGGACGTTGTCCCCTGCATCTTATGCACCTCTAGCCATTTAGACTGGGCGTCGATTAATAGAAGGAACATGGATCCTTGAAAAGGGCCTACGAAATCTGCATGCAAGCGTGCCCAAGGCCGCCCTGGTCATTCCCAGTGATGTAGGGGCGCAGCCGGCGGAAGCTTCTGATGCTCCTGACAAATGGAGCAGTTTTGGGCCACCTTCTCAATGTCGGCGTCGAGGCCTGGCCACCAGACATAACTCCGGGCCACCATTTTCATTTTGGTCACACCTGGATGCCCATTGTGCAAGTCTCTTAGTATCAGCTCCTGGCCTTTTTCCGGGATGATCACATGCATCCCCCACAAGAGGATGCCGTCTTCCACGCTGAATTCTGACAGCTTGGAGGAAAATGCCCGCAACTCACCTGGGAGCTGTCTATGCTGCCCACCACACAGGACTATGTGCCAAACCTTTGACAGGACTGGCTCCGTCTGGGTCCACTCACGAATCTGTGATGCCGTGACAGGCAAGGTATCCATAAATTTAGGGTTGCAACCACCTCACCGGTCGTGGGGGTCGACATGGGGCCGGTCGATAAAGGCAATCGGCTCAGTGCGTCGGCATTTGCTATCTGCATTCCTGGTTTGTGCTCCAGAGAATACTCGTATGCAGCAAGCAACAAAGCCCAGTGCTGGATCCGTGCGAAAGCAATGGGCGGTATTGGCTTATCCTCTCTGAAAAGTCCCAGCAGAGGCTTATGATCAGTCACGATAGTGAAATGGCGGCCATACACGTACTGGTGGAAGCGTTTCACCGCAAAAACCACTGCCAGGCCCTCCTTCTCGATCTGCGCGTACTTTTTCTCTGCTGCAGTCAATGTGCGGGAGGCGAAAGCTATCGGTCGCTCGGCCCCGTTCTCCATCTTGTGGGACAGGCCGACTCCAATACCATACGGGGATGCATCACATGTGACGAGCAAAGGCTTTCCAGGATCATAGTGGGTTAGTAACCCAGACGACGACAATTGTTGCTTTACCCGCCGGAAAGCGGTTTCTTGAGACTGACCCCAAACCCAGGTGTGATTTTTCTTTAGCAGAAGGTGCAACGGGGCCAGCGTAGCTGCCAGATTGGGGAGGAACTTCCCGTATTAGTTTACGAGACCGAGAAAAGAACGAAGATGCGAAGTGTCAGTCGGGGCGGGGGCCTGTTGAATCGCACGCACCTTCTCTGCGACGGGGTGCAAACCTTCGCGGTCCACCCGATAACCTAGGTAGACTACTTCCTTTGCCTGAAAGATGCACTTTGTACGACATAAATGGACTCCAGCCTCCGAAAAGCGTCTGAGGACAGCCTCCAGATTTTCCAAATGTTCCTGCTCCGACGTCCCTGTGATCAAAACGTCATCTAAGTAGATAGCAACACGTGGTGAACCTCTCAAAATGCCCTCCATAACACGTTGAAAAATACTGCAGGCAGAGGATACTCCAAAGGGCAACCATGTATATTCATACAGGCCCCAGTGTGTGTTAATCGTTACATATGGTCGGGAGGCAGGGTCCAGCTCCAACTTCAGGTAGGCGTGACTCATATCTAATTTTGTGAATGAGAGTCCACCTGCAAGCTTCGCGTAGAGATCCTCTATGCGAGGCATTGGATATCGGTCGAGTCGGGAAGCCGTATTCACTGTAAGTTTATAGTCGCCACACAAGCGAACTGTGGCATCTGGCTTCATTACAGGTACAATTGGTGCTGCCCAGTCAGCAAAACGGACGGGCCTGATAATACCCAAACTCTCCAAACGAGTGAGCTCCCCTTCTACCTTCTCGAGCAAGGCGTAAGGCACCGGGCGCGCCCGGAAATAGCGCGGCGTGGCTCCTGGTTCGAATTGGATACGGGCTATGGCCCCTTTTATTTTCTCCAAACCAGGCTGGAATACATCTGGGTATCATCCTAGCACCTCAGTCAACCCTTCAGAAACTGTTTGGAGGATGTGCTGCCATTGCAACCGCAAATGGCGCCACCAGTCCCGACCCAACAGGCTGGGCCCATGGCCGCGCACCACGATAAGTGGGAAACGCCCCTCCTGACGTCCATAAACAACAGGGGTCATTGTAGTTCCTGCAATGTCCAGTGGTTCCCCCGTGTAGGTGGCCAACCTGGCCTGTGAGTCGGTTAATGTAAGTGTCTGTATACCCTGCTTGATGCGGTCGAATGTCCTCTGGGCGATCACGGAGACCGCTGCGCCAGTGTCCAACTCCATCTCAAGCGGGTGACCATTGACCCGTACTGTCACCTTAATGGGGGCCACACGGGGAGCTGCCACACAATGCAGCTGCAGGCAGCCGTCCTATGTCTCCACGTCCTCAGGAGTAGTCGCCGCAGGTTCATCCACATGGAAGGTACGACCCCTGGGCTGGTCCCAGTTTCGGTCAGAACGACGGCGCCTCTGGCGCCCCCAGGACCGGCGTCCGCGACGGGGTCGGCGCCTACAAGTCTGACACGGACATGGCTCCTCATCCATTGGTTCTGCAGAAGGGTCCCTTCAGGGAGGAATGTCCGACAGCCACTGGCGTCGGTCCGGACGTCGCCTCGCCCAAGGTACCGCAGGAGTGCGGGTGGACGTTTTCGTATGGAAGGGGTTACGCCCCAAGGCATGCACTTCCATTCCCTGTAGCTCCTGCACTCCTCGTTCTGCGCTCTCTCGGGACAATACTATTTGAATGGCCTGTTGAAAAGTCAATATTGGCTCAGCTAGCAACTTTCTCTGGGTGGCTGCATTGTTAATACCGCAAACCAAACGGTCGCGTAACATTTGTGACAAGGTCTCACCGTAGTCACAGTACTCCGCAATCCTGCGTAGCCTGGATAGAAAATCGGCAAGGGATTCTCCAGGGGTGCTCTCAGCGGTATTAAACCGGTAACGCTGGACTATCGTGCACGGGGTTGGGTTAAAATGTTGCCCCACTATATTCACAAGTTCATCAAACGTTTTGGTGTCCGGCGCAGCTGGGTACGTAAGGCTCCTAATCACCCCAAACATATGCGGGCCGCAGGCGGTGAGCAATATGACCACCTGGCGCTCATTTTCGGTGATATTGTTTGCCCGGAAATAGTAACGCATCCGTTGTGCGTACTGGTTCCAGCTTTCCAGCGCAGCATCAAAAACATCCAAACGTCCGTACAGAGGCATGGTATAATAGAAAACAACTTCCAACCTGTATCCAACAAAAATCCAGGGAGGTGGCTTCAGCAGTGTAGGCAGCTATTCACTTTAACCCTCGTCGCCAGTTTTGTGAGGGCAACGAAGAATCCAGCACGAGTTTTAAGGATACAAAGTAATAACATTTATTTACAATAACATATATATATATAACAGCAGCAGCAACTTCCCTTGCTGCACTCTCCTTCCTGCTGGTTCCAAACTGGCCAGCTTTATTTATACTTGGAGTTTACTAATGGTTTCTCCGCCCCCCTCATTGGGGAAGCTCATACTCCCACAGGATTGTGGGATTGTCATTAGTCCCCAGCCAATGGTAAGCAGGCAGGTTATAACAGCTAGACAGCAGGTTTGTGATGCAGAGCAAGGCCAGCAGCAGGGGTTCAATTCTCGTACTGACTGAGGTTATTCATGAAAGCCCCACTGTCTCAACCTTGCCCCTTGCCTGAGGTGTGGTGATCCTTGGATTAAATCACCACCAGTCAGCTCTCCCCCTCAAAGGGGAAAGCAGCCTCTGGTCATCTGGGACTGTGAAAAGTTTAACTTTACATCTCAGTGAGCCCCCCCCCCTCCCCCCCCACTCCCTCAGGTCACTACCGTCCCGATGATCCACAATTCCAGAGATTCTTGTATCCGACCCCTTTAAATGATTTAATTGACTGTGGTGAAAGTTTTCCCCATATAGACTTTTCCTTTTGCTTCTCTTTCTTCCCTACAGAAAAGGGAAAAACTGTTTCAGGGGGAGTTCCACATCTTTTTTCCCTATGTCGGAGCAGCAGCTTTTTTATAGCAAGCTTTTGTGAGAGGTGCTGTAAACTGCAGCTGATCCCTCCACGGGTTTCTTTTTTGAGTTTTTCTTTCCTCTCAACTCCCAGCCCTATGGCAACCTGAAGGTACATGGTTCCTTCTCCAAATTGAGGTGGTTAACAGGAATTCACCACCCCCTCCCCTTTCAGAGCTGTCTGTTTTGCTTTGCGTTAAAGTATATTTTAAGGGCGGCATGGTGGCGCAGTGAGCACTGCTTCCTCATGACACCGAGGACCCGGATTTGATCCTGGCATCGGGTCACTATCCGTGCGGAGTTTCAACATTCTCCCCGTGTCTGCATGGGCCTCACCCCCACAACCCAAAACTGTGCATGGTAGGTGAATTGGCCACGCTAAATTGCCCCTTAATGGGATAAAAAGAATTGGGCACTTTAAATTTACAAAAAGAAAAAATGATAAATGTTTTAAAAGCTAACGCTCTTGCAAAGTTCGGCATTCATGATATTGTTGATTATATTTAGCAAGCCTCAAATTTTAGTGAGGCTTACGTTTGTTGCATGCAAATGATCAGTCACAATGCCCTAAGTCATCAGAGACAGTGCCTCTAAATCTAGAGAATTGAAGTACATTAGATTTGAATCTTCATATTGGTGTGAGCAAACTACCCTGTCAACTAAAGTACTTACCTTGATTCTTGAGACTCAACAGGCATTGCACGTATGCAGTGGATCATTGTGCAAATCCTCGCTGTTTTCTAATATTTGAATTTCTACAATATTTTTTTTAAGTAAATTAATTTTTAGAAATTAATTAATGAAAATATGAATTTAAAGCATTAATTCTATCCCAATGTATTTTGTAAATTAATTAATTTGTATTTTTTATTTTAAACATTTTCAGTAGATTGGAGTTATCAGTAATAATTAGCTCACACTTACATGCCCCAGCCTCGTTAAAGCTGACCTTAAACTTCACAAAAACCTGGCACATAGAACATAGGATTTACAGTGCAGAAGGAGGCCATTCGGCCCATCGAACCTGTACCGGCCCTTGATTAAAAGCACCCCACCTAAGACCACAACTCCGCCCCATACCCGTAAGCCAGCAACCCCACCCAACCCCTTTGGACACTAAGGGCAATTTACCGTGGCCAGTCCACCTAACCTGCACGTCTTTAGACTGTGGGAGGAAACCGGAGCTCCGGTGAAAACCCACACAGACACGAGGAGAATGTGCAGACTCCGCACAGACCGTGAGTTACCCAAGCCAGGAATCAAACCTGGGACCCTGGAGCTGTGAAGAGACGATGCTAACCACTGTGCCACCATGCCGCACAACTCCTAAAAGTTACCAACTCATGAGCTGCCCTCATATTTCTCAGCATATGACTTGGGAAAGTAAATGGTTACAGGGCCTTTGAAACTAATGCAGTTTATCTACAGTTTATTGATTTGAACAGCAGGAGAACTCAATGAACTTCTCTTTGAATCGTGGTATAAGATATTTTGTATCTGCTAGGGATGAGCAGATGGGGCCACAGTTTGTGTTCTGATCAATGAGACAGCACTTTCTGACAATGCAAATATTTCTCTACCAAA
Source organism: Scyliorhinus torazame (assembly GCF_047496885.1). Classification (NCBI taxonomy): domain Eukaryota; kingdom Metazoa; phylum Chordata; class Chondrichthyes; order Carcharhiniformes; family Scyliorhinidae; genus Scyliorhinus; species Scyliorhinus torazame. The sequence goes on along the minus strand of NC_092714.1, from coordinate 89,926,533 downwards.
TAAATAGTTAAAAGTTACTTCAAAGTATTAAGTTTATTGTCTTGGGAAAAGGTGTATTTTGCTTGCAGAGAGATGTTGCCTTATGTGAGTTAGATATGTTTTTTTCTTGGAACAAACCTGTTTTATTACTGGATTGCACCATAATTCCCCTGTTTTGCACCATAATTCCCTGAATTGCACTACAATTCCCCTGAATTGCACCATAATTTTCCCCATATTGTACTATAATTCCCCTGTTTTGCACCATTATTCCCCTGGTTTGCACCATAATCCCCCTGTATTGTACCATAATTCCCCTGTATTGCACTATAATTTTCCTGTATTGCATCATAATTCCCCTGGATTGCACCATAATTCCCCTGGATTGCACTACAATTCCCTAAATTGCACTACAATTCCACTGTATTGCACCATAATCCCCTGAATTGAACTACAATTCCCCTGTATTGCACCATAATTCTCCTGGATTGCGCTACAATTCCCCTGTACTGCACCATAATTCCCCTGTATTGCACCATAATTCCCAGAATTGAACTACAGTTCCCCTGTAGTGCACCATAATTCCCTGAATTGCACAACAATTCCCCTGTATTGTACCATAATTCACCTGTACTGCACCAGAATTGCCCTGTATTGCACCATAATTTTCCTCATATTGTACTATAATTCCACTGTTTTGCACCATTATTCCCCTGGTTTGCACTACAATTCCCCTGTATTGCACTATAATTCCCTGAAATCCACTACAATTCCACTGTATTGCCCCATAATTCCCTGAATTGCACTACAATTCCACTGCATTGCACTATAATTCCCTGAATTGCACTATAATTCCACTCCATTGCACCATAATTCCCTGAATTGCACTACAATTCCCCTGTATTGCACCATAATTCCCCTGTATTGCACCATAATATTCCCCATATTGTACTATAATTCCCATATTTTGCACCATTATTCCCCTGGTTTGCACTACAATTCACCTGTATTGCACCATAATTGTCCTGTATTGCACCATAATTCCCCGAATAGAACTACAATTCCCCTGTACTGCACCATAATTCCCCTGTATTGCACCGAATTACCCTGTACTGCACCATAATTTTCCCCATATTGTACTATAATTCCCCTGTTTTGCACGGTTATTCGCCTGGTTTGCACTATAATTCCCCTGTATTGCACCATAATCCCCCTGTATTGCACCATAATTCCCCTGTATTGCACCATAATTTTCCTGTATTGCACTATAATGCCCCTGTATTGCACCATAATCCCGAAACCCCAATATTTTAGTTTATTTTGTTATACTGCGTGGAAAGAATGATTTGCTCTAGAAGTGATTGCATGAAGAAATAGGGATTTGGTATTTAAAAAAAAAAACTTTATTATGAATACAATATTAAACTCTTTACCTTCACATCCAAAAAGAACAGTTTACAATTACCCCCAGACACTCGGACTCTATTCCCCGTTGAACAACAGGAGAATAAATATACAGCTCTCAATCCGTCTTACAATCAGCATGGCAGAGAGTAATACTTGCTTTACAGAACAGATTTGGACTCCTGTTAAAACCCCTGCAGACTCGGCTGAATATCTTCAAAAAGCTGGTTCATCTGGCGTGTTTCAACTTCTTCATTGTCCTTAGGCAAGACTATTCTGCTTTAAATAGTAATATTCTTTTTATAACTATTCTACTGGGAGAGAATTGTGGACTCAGTGTCAGACACATCAGATTTCAATCTCTCCATAGCTTCTCAAAATATTTCTGATTCCCTTAGCTCCACCCAGCAATGACATCATCACCCCAAGCTAAAAAACAAATTGACTTTCCAGGCTGAAAGCACGTTAACTCCACAGGGACGGGGCAGCATGGTGGCACAGTGGGTTAGCCCTGCTGCCTCATGGCGCCGAGGTCCCAGGTTCAATCCCGGCTCTGGGTCACTGTCCGTGTGGAGTTTGCACATTCTCCCCATGTTTGCGTGGGTTTCACCCCCACAACCCAAAGATGTGCAGGCTAGGTGGATTGGCCACGCTAAATTGCCCCTTAATTGGAAAAAATGAATTGGGTACTCTGAATTCATAAATTTTAAAAAAAAACTCCACAGGGACTTACCCCAGCCAAACCACAATGCATTAGCCCAGACTGAAAAACATATTCCTCTTGTCAATTTCACCTTCTGGCTCTGAAAAGCTCCCAGGTTCTGCAATACAAAAACGTGACCACTGCTGCCAAACACAAAACCTCACACTTTTAATCCTTCAATTGCCCCAATATTTAGAATCAGAATGAGAGTATTTTGAATATTTCAAATTTATAGTCAGAAATATTGTTTGAGCCAGTAGAATTGGGTTCATTCCTGTGCATTCCTGCTGTGATTAACAGCCTAACAGCTATTAGATGAGTTGACAGGATGTTAGTCCTTTCCAACTTCAACACAAACTACTTCAAGCTTCTGGAAAGTTCCTAATTGAATGGACTTTCCCAGAATTCACATCTGTCAGTGTTCATGGTTTACTCCAAGCTAAAAATCACTTCCAAACTTCAAATCTCTAAGTTTCTAACTGAACAAAAGAGAACTGAAGAAACCAGTTAACCATAAGTGGGTGTAAAGAGTCATCATCTATCTTCATTGTGTAGTAAGCCATTCTGGGTGGACAATATCAGTTGATTATGTGATCAAAAATGGCGTGTGATCCCAAAATCCTTTATTATCCAAAGACACAGAGAGACCTGGACAATTTGCAGAATATCAGCTGCAGACCAAGATTCCTGATTCCAGCTATTTGAACCCATCTAAACTACAATTCAAGAGTGGAACAAGGAACAGGAGTGATCTGTTCTGCCCCTTGAGTTTGCTCCATCAAATAATAAGATCATGGCTGATCGGAAAGCAAGCTCAAATCTTCACCCTGCCTGCCCAATAACCTAACACCCCCTGGCTTACAAAGAATCTCTGCCAATTAAACCTCTGCCTTCAAAATATTCAAAGAATCTGCTTCCACCGACTTTTCAGGAAGAGAATTGCAAAGACTCATGGGCTGAATTCTCCGCAGCACCGCGCTGAAATCGCGTTTCGCGGGGGCGGAGAATCGAAGTTCCCGACCGAATTGGGCACGGTGCCGCTCCGGCGATTCTTCGGGACCCGGAGAATCGCGCGTCTGTGAATTTTGCCGCATGGCTGAGGGGCCATTGCCAGAGGCCCACTCAGTGATACTCCGCTCCCAACCGGCCGAGTTCCCGACGGCATGTAACTAATGAGGTATGGCCGGTCGGGGCAGGGATTGGGCCGGTCCGATGCAGCGGCGCGGGGCCGATCCGGGGGGTCCTTGTTTGTTGGTTTGGTCTGCGGTCCGGGTCTGCTATGGTGCTCGGCGCGGCAGCTGGAGGACGGCGCCATGCGCGTGCGCGGACTCGGAACCGGAAGTGTGAACAATAGAAAATTACAGTGCAGTACAGGGCCTTCGGCCCTCGATGTTGCACGGACCTTTGAAACCAACCTAAAGACTATTCCATTATCATCCATATGTTTATCCGATGACCATTTAAATGCCCTTAATGTTGGCAAGTCCACTACTGTTGCAGGCAGGGCATTCCACGCCCTTACTACTGTCTGAGTAAAGAACCTACCTCTGACATCTGTCCGATATCTATCTCCCCTCAATTTAAAGCTATGTCCCCTCGTGCTAGCCTTCACCATCTGAGGAAAAAGGCTCTCACTGTCCACCCTATCTAATCTTCTGATCATCTTGTATGCCTCTATTAAGTCACCTCTTAACCTTCTTCTCTCTAACGAAAACAGCCTCAAGTCCCTCAGCCTTTCCTCATAAGATCTTCCCTCCATACCAGGCAACATCCTGGTAAATCTCCTCTGCACCCTTTCCGATGCTTCCACATTCTTCCTATAATGCGGCGACCAGAACTGCACGCAATACTCCAAATGCGTCCGCACCAGAGTTTTGTACAGCTGCAACATGACCTCATGGCTCCGAAACTCAATCCCTCTACCAATAAAAGCTAACACACCGTACGCCTTCTTAACAACCCTATCAACCTGGGTGGCAACTTTCAGGGATCTATGTACATGGACACCGATAGTCTGAAACCGCTAAATCACCTTCAATCCCATGCTTCTGTGTTTTCTGCAATAGCCTACCATGGGGAACCTTATCAAACGCTTTACTGAAATCCATATACACCACATCAACTGCTTTACCCTTGTCCACCTGTTTGGTCACCTTCTCAAAGAACTCAATAAGGTTTGTGAGGCACGACCTACCCTTCACAAAATCGTGTTGACTATCCCTAATCAAATTATTCCTTTCTAGATGATTAGAAATCCTATCTCGTATAATCCTTTCCAAGACTTTGCCTACAACAGAAGTAAGACTCACTGGTCTATAGTTACCGGGGTTGTCTCTAGTCCCCTTCTTGAACAAGGAGACAACATTTGCTATCCTCCAGTCTTCTGCCACTATTCCTGTAGACAATGACAACAGAAAGATCAAAGCCAAAGGCTCTGCAATCTCCTCCCTAGCTTCCCAGAGAATCCTAGGATAAATCCCATCCGGCCCAGGGGACTTATCTATTTTCACACTTTCCAGAATTGCTAACACCTCCTCCTTATGAACCTCAAACCCGTCTAGTCTAGTAGCCTGAATCTCAGTATTCTCCTCGACAACATTGTCTTTTTCCTGTGTGAATACTGACGAAAAATATTCATTTAGCGCCTCTCCTATCTCCTCGGACTCCACGCACAACTTCCCACTACTGTCCTTGACTGGCCCTACTCTTACCCTAGTCATTCTTTTATTTCTGACATACCTATAGAAAGCTTTAGGGTTTTCCTAATCCTACCTGCCAAGGACTTCTCATGTCCCCTCCTGGCTCTTCTTAACTCTCTCTTTAGGTCCTTCCTGGCTAACTTGTAACTCTCAAGCGCCCTAACTGAACCTTCATGTCTCACCTTTACATAAGCCTCCGTCTTTCTCTTGACAAGTGATTCAACTACTTTAGTAAACCACGGTTCTCTTGCTCAACCACTTCCTCTCTGCCTGACAGGTACATACTTATCAAGGACACGCAGTAGCTGTTCCTTGAACAAGCTCCACATATAAATTGTGCCCATCCCCTGCAGTTTCCTTCCCCATCCTATGCATCCTAAGTCTTGCCTAATCGCATCATAATTGCCTTTCCCCCAGCTATAACCCTTGCCCTGCGGTATACACCTATCCCTTTCCATTGCTGAAGTAAACGTAACCGAACTGTGTGGGGGCCTGTATCCGCAAGCAAAGCTGCGTGAAGCTCCCCGGGTCCCTGCTAACCCCCATAAGGTAAGTGAATCACCTTTTATTTTTTTTGCAGGAAACTGCAGAGTGCAACACCAGTGTTTTAACGCCGGCTTGACATCACAGACCCATTTTGGGAGAATCCAGCCCACATGACTCTCAGAGAAAAAGTTAATCTCACCTCCCTTTTAAATGTGTGAGCCCTTATTTTTAAAAATTCTCCACATACACCCTGTCAAGATCCCACAGGATCTTTTGGGTTCTTTCTCCGTTTGGGAGACTATGTGCTGACGCCGGCGTGAGAACAGTGGCGTTTTACACCTGGAAAAATGGCGCAAGAACTGCACCGATCCTCCGCCTGGTGGGAGGCTAGCAGCGTAGAGCCCCCAGCTCTAGCTGCAGATACGGCCGGAGAATTGCCGGGTCCGTGGCCACGCACGGCAGCGGCCTGCAGCGGCCGCGCCGTGCAAAATGGCGCCGGCCGTGTGCGGACACGGCCTGCCAAATAGTGCCCCCCTTTTGCCAGGCTCGCCACCCCTGGACCACCCCCCATCGGTGCCCTCTGCCCCTGCCAAAGCACCCCCTGCCCACAGATCGCCACCCCAACTGTGGCGCCGCTGGACTCAGTCCGCAGCTGCCACACCGGATTCCCGATAAAAATAGCACACTCGCCCCACGCTGTCGGGAACCCGGCCCATCAGAGGTGGAGCATCTGGGGAGGGCCTCAGGTAACGTCCTGAGGCTGACCCGACGGCGTGCGGCAAACTCTGGGAGTATGCAGTTTTGGAGGGGGTGGAGCACCAATGGGGATTCTCTGGCTGATCGCCGGAGTGGATTTTAGTGTCGGAGACTGCAAATTCCTGCCCTATATGTTTCAATCAAGTTGCTTATTCTGAACCCCAGTGGATACAAATCTAGCCAGTCCAACCATTCCTCATAAATCAACTCACCCATAACAGCTATCCATCCAAACCTTCTTTGCACTGCTCCCAATGCACTGATATCCTTCCTTAAATAAGGTGACCAATACTGTACACAGTATTCCAAAAATGCTCTCATCAATGCCATGTATAATTGAAGCATAATCCCTCTACTTTGAAAAATGAAAATCGCTTATTGTCACAAGTAGGCTTCAAATGAAGTTACTGTGAAAAGCCCCTAGTCGCCACATTCTGGCGCCTGTTCGGAGAGGCTGGTACAGGAATTGAACCCTTCTGCTGGCCTGCCTTGGTCTGCTTTCAAAGCCAGCGATTTAGCCCTGTGTTAAGCCAGCCCCTGTAATCAATTCCCTTGCAATAAATGCTAATATTCTGTTTGATTTCTTAACTACTTGTTGCACCTGCATACTAGCGTTTTGTGATTCATGCTCACAACATTTAAGAAGCTTTTAGGTGATCACTTGAAATGCCATGGCTTACATGGCCATGGGTCAAGTGCTGGATAACAGAGATGATGGGCTGAAGGACCTTTCAGTGTTGTAAAACTCTGAGACTTTATGCATTGGGACACAGAGATTCCTCTGCACCTCAGAGGGCTGCAATCTCTCACCATTTAGATAATTTGCTTCTTTTTTATTTTTCCTCCCAAAGTGAACACATTCATATTTGCCATTTACTTAACTTAATCTATCCATATCTTCTTTGTGGCCTCATAACACCTTCTTCATAACTTAGTTTCCTACCTATCTTTGTCATCAGCAAATTTGGTAACCATCCCTTCATGCAAGTCATTTTATAAACTGTAAACAGTTGAGGTTCCAGCACTGATTCTTGTGGCACAGCAATTGTTACATCCTGCCAACCTGGAAGTTACCCATTTATGTCTATTCTCTGTTTTCTGTCAGCCAACCAATCTTCTATCCATGTCAATAAGTTAACCCCGATACCATGAGCTTTTATTTTGCACAATAACCTTTGATGTGGCAATTTATCAAATGCCTTCTGGAAATCTAAGTATAGTACATCCTTCAGTTCCCTTTATCCATAGCACCGGTTATTTCCTCAAATAATTAACTCCTTTCTTTAGCTGGCCTGCAATGACTGTGACCTTCTAAGAGCTTTAAATTATTCTTTTCCTGAACAATAATAATGCACTATTTTCTCTAACTGCATTTTTTCTCAAGCTTTTTTGTGTGTGAATGTTGAGTGATTGATGCACTATTTAAACTTCTAGGGTGAATGCGTGAATCAATAATCCTTTTGAAACACTCAAAAGCTTGTTGCTATTGTTTAAAGTGGCCACCTCCAGGGTCAAAGATATACATTCATCTTCTCCTTCAAAAACCGGCAGCACGTTAGCATTGTGGATAGCACAATTGCTTCACAGCTCCAGGGTCCCAGGTTCGATTCCGGCTTGGGTCACTGTCTGTGCAGAGTCTGCACATCCTCCCCGTGTGAGCGTGGGTTTCCTCCGGGTGCTCCGGTTTCCTCCCACAGTCCAAAGATGTGCATGTTAGGTGGATTGGCCATGATAAATTGCCCTTAGTGTCCAAAATTGCCCTTAGTGTTGGGTGGGGTTATGGGGATAGGATGGAGGTGTTGACCTTGGGTGGAGTGCTCTTTCCAAGAGCCGGTGCAGGCTCGATGGGCCAAATGGCCTCCTTCTGCACTGTAAATTCTATGATGAAACCACACTGATTACACAAGGGAAAGGTGCAAAGATTTTAGTTCTTTCCTGGCCCTGTTTGTGATGTAGGGTTGTCAACTTTGGTTGAACATAGTCCTGGAAGTTTCATTACATGACCTACCAGTCCAACATTTTTCCTATCTACAACATTTTAATAACGAATAAACAAAAATATTCAAAGAAATTGAAAAAAATACATTGGGCATGATTCACTGGAAAAATTTCAAAGTCCGGTTTTGGACTTGTTTGGCGTGTTGTTTCGCGATGGCTGTAGTGCTGAGATTAATACCGCAATTCAATGGCACTTAGTCATTTTTCTGGGCCTTGAGGAATTTCTCCATGTCAGCGCCACACTTTGAAAGTTTTCCGGCATGGTTGAGCTGAGCTCAACAGCAGGATTACGGCACGGTAGGACAGCACGGTGGCATTGTGGATAACACAATTGCTTCACAGCTCCAGGGTCCTAGGTTCGATTCCGGCTTGGGTCACTGTCTGTGCGGAGTCTGCACATCCTCCCCGTGTGTGCGTGGGCTTCCTCCGGGTGCTCCGGTTTCCTCCCACAGTTCAAAGATGTGCAGGTTAGGTGGATTGGCCATGCTAAATTGCCCTTAGTGTTCAAAATTGCCCTTAGTGTTGGGTGGGGTTACTTGGTTATGGGGATAGGGTGGAGGTGTTGACCTTGGGTAGGGTGCTCTTTCCAAGAGCTGGTGCAGTCTCGATGGGCCGAATGGCCTCCTTCTAAACTGTAAATTCTATGACATTACCTCCTCACAGATCAATGCGTCATTTTGAACCTTCCGATAGCCCCCTCAAATCCACCCTCCTCCGCCTTTCATGGTATTGCCCCCCCGGTTGCTGGGGTGTCTAGGTGGCACTGACACTGTGCCAGGTTGGCAATACGAAATTGCCCGAGTGCCAGGGGAGTGTTACGGTACTAGCTTGCCCTGTCTCTGACCACCCGGGGGACTTTAATGGCCTGCGAGACACCCCGAGATATCATCATGCATGGTCCACAATTGTGGAAACCAGTTCTAAACGGCACCCAGTTAAGGCCTCGTAGGCACGCCCATTGATGCCCAGGCGTCGTGTGAATGCAGCGTCAGGATATTTAAATGAGTCTAATGGCTTATTTAAATATAATGATGTGGATCACGCCCAGCAAGGGCATGATTAGCTCACACCAGGTGGTGCGAGTAGGGTGACTCTCGATTGGCCTGGTGCCCGGCGTGAAACCCGATTTGGGGCTTTCTTCCGATTCACTTGTCACACCCAGTGTGGAACCTGACACAACGTGGTGGGAAAATCACGCACATTATTTCCTTAATGTCCTAATGACTTTTCCCCTGTGCTTGCAACAGGGTCCGGAAGTTTAATCTTGAATTTTTGGGCATTACAGAATAATCTTTGTGGATTGGCAATCCTAGGGCAAAGTTTGGAAAGTGTAATTTTTCAGATGCTCTTTTCAAGACTGTAAACTGGAAATCTCTTCAATCTTGATTCAAAGCTCAGTAATCTGATGCTGGGCTTGCTGTGTTGATTAACATTTTTGAAATAGGCCGGATAAATAACTGGTTAAGAATGAAATGGAATTTTACAGAAAGAAGTTTGGATAAAAATGATAAGATTCTACAGGAAACTTAATGTTCCTAATGGTTCTGGCAGAAATTCTGTTTGTGGAAAGGAACCACCTCAATTGAATAACAGAGATTCAGGGAAATTGTTTTATTACTTTAGACGGCTAGAGGAAAGAAAACAGAATCATCCTACTTGCATGAATACAAAAATGAGTTTTTGGCATGCAAGCTTGGAAATGCCGATAACATAGCTCCTTATTTGCATAAAGTTCAAGTTTTCATTGTACGCTTTGCGCTTCATTTACAGGCTCCCAAATGACAATCAAATACTGCAGAATGAATAGAGGCTAGTAATAGTACAGAGGAAAATGCAAATTGTTAGCAAAATGGATGCAGTTTGTTCCAATCCAAAGCTTCTACCCAGAGTTGCAGATAACGAAGGCATGATGAACTGTAATCTTTCCACTTGCATTTTGCTTGAGCAATTCTGAGAACAACAAAATCACAAGTTCAAGAAATTATGCATCTGTGAATGTTGATAGGTACAGGGGCTACCACCAGACCGTGAGCCGCAAGGTACCTTTGAACATGGGCTGTACTTTGAATAGAATTATTAAACTTTATTTTTCTTATTTTCAAAAATTCCACAGTTCCAAGATACATTTCATACTGTACATATATTATTATAGTGTTCCTCCATACTGCATGTGGAACCTTAAGTGATATGCATTTATTATTGCTTTTGAATGACAACTTGCACTGGTATATTTTTGTAGATTTTTACATTTCTGTAAAGTATCTTGGAATGTTTTTTCTACCTCAACATCAATAGAGAAATGCAAGTTATTCTTACTTTTACATTTAGGAAAGTTGCTGGGGGAGTTTGGTGATTTTGTACCTTTATCGCTTTTGTGTTTATACTTCCATGAAGAATATTATTCATGTGGTTTCCAATTATTGGCAGAAGGCCAGCAATGGAAATCACAAATCACCAAGATTTTCTGCTGGCACTGTCTCAATGAATACTTTTCACACGAAACGACCAATGATGTGTGGTGCTGGATTCCATCTGCATCCACTTACATCGGTTGCAATGCTCAGTGAGGAGAAAGGGAATGATGGAATTTATCGAAATTGATGGGGAAATACCAAACAACTGATTTGAAAAGCATGGAAAATCAGTGGCCATTCCCCAATGGCCCATATAGATAAATCAGTGGGTAAGTAAGCAATGTAAATGGGAAATTTTGATGAATAGCTACAGTGGACCCTGTGGATTTTATATACAGCAGCTATGTTACACTGATGGTTTTGTGTTGGGGGAGGGAGGGGTGGAGTGGTGTGGTTGTGGGTGGGATGAAGGTTTCAGCCAGTAGGTGAAGTCCCGATCAAGCTGACTGCTTTCCCCTAGTTGAAATTGAGCTGCTCAAGTATTGCTGCAACTACTCGGCTAACTGAGCAGCATCCAATCACAATTCTCACTTGTGTCTTGTAGACGGTGTAGAGGTTTAAGGGAATCCGTAAATAAGCATCATGTATCCTCATAGCCATTTATTGGCTGGTTCAGTTCAATTTTCGGTAACTGGTGGGTGCCAAAATGTTGACTCCAGACTCAACCATTCAACTGCTTTTCTGGTTGGTTTCCAACTTTCAGCCTCCACAACATCATCCAAAATTTTGCTTCCCATTTTCTAACTTGCATCAAATCCTGTTGTCCCATCATTGTTGTCCAATATTCGCGTTTGGTTCACCAGTGCTTTTACCTTAAAATTCACATCCTCTTGTTCAAACCCTTTCTAGGTTCCACTATCATGTCTGTAACCTACGCTTAAGTGTAAAAATGTCACACAGCAGGAGACTGTACGGCCCATTGTGTCTTCATCAGCTCTCTGAATGAGCAATTCAATTTGTACCATCTTCCTGCCTTCTTGCTGTGACCCTCACATACTTTCTTTTTAAAATAACTGCTGAATTCCCTTTTAATTGCTTCAATTGAACTTGCATCCACCACACATTCGGGCAGTGAATTCCAAACCTAAACAACTCACGTGAAAGAGGTTTTTCTCATGTTGCTTTTGCTTCTTTTATCAATTACTCTAAATCTGAGCCCCCTCACTCTCAATCCCATCATGAGTGGGAACAATTTATCCTTAACCAGTCTGTCCTGCTGTGATTTAGAATACCTCTAACAAATCTCCTCTCAGTCTTCACTTCTCAAAGGAAAACAGTCCTTAATTATCTAATCTATCTTCATAACTGAAGTTCCTCATCCCTGGAACCATTCTCATTCTGAGAAATCTACATTCTTCCAATGCGATCTTCTTATGCATCCCCAGTCCTTCTTGCCCTACTACTGACAGCTGTGCCTTCAGTTTATGGGCCATTTATTTGTTATCTTTCAACCTTTCACTTCTCACGAAATTCTCCCGAAACGGCGCGATGTCCGCTGACTGGCGCCCAAAATGGCACCAGACGGGCATCGCGCTGCCCCAAAGGTGCGGAATGCTCCGCATCTTTGGGGGCCGAGCCCCAACATTGAGGGGCTGGGCCGACGCCGGAGGAATTTCCGCCCCGCCAGCTGGCGGAAACGGCCTTTGTTGCCCCGCCAGCTGGCGCGGAAATGACATCCCCGGGCGGCGCATGCGCGGGAGCGTCAGCGGCCGCTGACAGTTTCCCACGCATGCGCAGTGGTGGGAGTCTCTTCCGCCTCCGCCATGGAGGAGACCGTGGCGGAGGCGGAAGGGAAAGAGTGCCCCCATGGCACAGGCCCGCCCGCGGATCGGTGGGCCCCGATCGCGGGCCAGGCCACCGTGGGGGCACCCCCCGGGGCCAGACCGCCCCGTGCCCCCCCCCAGGACCCCGGAGCCCACCCACGCCGCCTTGTCCCGCCGTTCAAAAGGTGGTTTAATCCACGCCGGCGGGACAGGCAATTTATCGGCGGGCCGGAGAATCGAGCGGGGGGGCCCGCCAACCGGCGCGGCCCGATTCCCGCCCCTGCCGAATATCCGGTGCCGGAGACTTCGGCAACCGGCGGGGGCGGGATTCACGGCAGCCCGCGGTGATTCTCCAACCCGGCGGGGGGTCGGAGAATGACGCCCCACAGATCTTCTTAAATGCCAGCTTTTGATCACCCATCCTTTATATCCTTATTTGGTTGGCTCTCTATCATTTTTTGTAAGACTACACAATAAACCACCCTGAGATGTTTTGTTTTCTGTAAAGGCATTATGGAAACACAGTCAACTGCAAGTTCCCTTCCAAGTTACACATGATCCTGACCTGGAACTTTATTACTGTTCCTTCAATGTTGCTGGGTCAGAATGCTCTCCCTCAGAGCATTGAAGGCCTAACTACATCACATAGACTGCCATGGTTTAAGAAGATAACACATAGCCACCAAGTGCAATTTACGATGAAACAAGAAATGCTGGCCATGCCAATGTAATAATAATCACTTATTGTGATGCTCACATCTCATGAGCAATTTAAAAAAAACAAAGTTGTTGTTAATGGGGTCTTAGCCATTGTAGTGCAATTGATTGTCAACAGTTAGGCTCTTTCTTTCTGTGGATGATTATTGTCTGGCACTTGCACTGTATCAAGTTGTTACTTGCCACTTAACAACCTAAGTCGGGATATTGTCCTGGTCTTGCTGTTGGGGACATGCAGGTTACATGTGATTGTTAGCATAATGAACTGGTTCTGACCTTTATGATGGAATGAAAGTCATTGATGAATCAGCTGATGGCAGTTTGGCCTACTTTGCTTCCCAGGGGCTTCAGCAGTGGTGTTTTGGGGTGGAGATGTTTGGCCTCCAATAAGCCTAACTATCTTCTTTATACCAGGTTTGACTCCAGGCGCAGGGGCGTTCTCCTCTGATCTCGATTTACATCCTAATTTCTGCAGCTGGCCCTTGCAAATGCCTACGCAAACAAAGATGAAGATATCTTTGGAAAGCTTTATGCTATGTTGCATGTCTGGGGAGAATGATGGGCACGAGGATAAGACAGGAAATGAGAAGAGTGCTGAGGAAGTTTTTGACTTTGCTCCTCTCCGTTCATTTCACTATACTGTCTTCTTTGGACACACTCAAAGGCTTCTGTTATGAGACATTCCTTCCATGCCTGCTTGCCTCTTCTATTTTATGTCTCCTTGTCCTACAATATAGAGACAATGTTAAGGAGTTAGATATGGGGCAAAATTCTCCGACCCCCCGCCGGGTCGGAGAATCATCGGGGGCTGGCGAGAATCCTGCCCCCGCCGGTTGCCGAAGTCTCCGGCACCGGATATTCGGCGGGGGCGGGAATCGCGCCGCGCCGGTTGGCGGGCCCCCCCCCGCGATTCTCCGGCCCGGGTGGGCCGAAGTCCCGCCGCCAAAATGCCTGTCCCGCCGGCGTAAATTAAACCACCTACCTTACCGGCGGGACAAGGCGGCGCGGGCGGTCTCCGGGGTCCTGGGGGGCCCCCACAGTGGCCTGGCCCGCGATCGGGGCCCACCGATCCGCGGGCGGGCCTGTGCCGTGGGGGCACTCTTTCCCTTCCACCTCCACCACGGTCTCCACCATGGCGGAGGCAGAAGAGACTCCCTGCACTGCGTATGCGTGGGAAGCTGTCAGCGGCCGCTGACGCTCCCGCGCATGCGCCGCCCGGAGATGTCATTTCCATGCCAGCTGGCGGGGCGGAAATTCATCCGGCGCTGACCTAGCCCCTCAAGGTTGGGGCTCGGCCCCCAAAGATGCGGAGCATTCCGCACCTTTGGGGCGGCGCGATGCCAATTTGATTTGAGCCATTTTGGGCGCCAGTCGGCGGACATCGCGCCGTTTCTGGAGAATTTCGCCCAAGGTGTCAGCCAAAAATCACCTTACACTGAGTATGTGAGACCATGAATGTGCAACACACAGCTAGATTTTTTTGGACTTTATTTTTGTTGACTATCATAACGTCCATGTATCAAGAATTTCAGTCCACAGTTTGCATGGTACTATTGTACAGTCATGCATAGTTAATGTTCAAAGTAAGATAACTTGAATGTTTTGTGCAAGACATTTGTAACTGAGACAGTTGAGCCAGAAAATTATTTTATTTCGGGTGTAATTGACCTTGGTGATGGAGACATATTTTAAAGCTTTGGACGAGAGTCTTCGATGACCACGACATTCATGCTAACATCAAGATCCTCTTGCACAAGGCAGTCGTCCTCCCAACTGTTCTATGCGGCTCAGAAACTTGGGGACTGCGCACAGAAGCCACCTCAAGGCCCTGGAGAGGTACCAACAATGCAGTCTGAGATGGATTCTCTGCATCAGCTGCGAGGACAGGCATCATTGAACAAACCAAGAGGATTAGCATCGAGGCCATGGTAGTCCAAAACCAACTCCACTGGGTCAGCCACTTGCTTAGGCTATCAGAGTCCCGACTGCCAAAGCAAATCTTTGTCACCTTACATTGAGTAAGGAAGGCAACCGAACAAAAGGAGGACAAAGCAAGTTTTTCAAAGACCCCCTGAAGGCCTGCCTCAAGAAATGTAACATAGATGGCAACATCTGGTAGACCCTTGGTCAGAAGAGACCTACTTGGAGGAACCTCCTGATTGAAGGGACACCATTTTTTGAGGATATGCAACGACAAATGAAGGCCTGGAAATGGAGCCTGAGAAAGGAATACCAGTGACCTAGAGTCCAAGGAATGACCCCCATCTCCCAGAAACACCTGCCAAGTGTAGTCAAAGATACGGCTCCAGGATCATGCTCATCAGCCACGCAAGGACCCTCAGAACCCATGCCCAATAACATGGAGTTCCTTAGGTGGACAGTCATACTCATTAGTGATTGATCGCCGAAGAAGAAGATAATATTAAAAGGGTAATTTTTTTTAAATGTATTACAGAGAGGAAAACAATTGTTATACATATAATAATCATCCAGCCCAATGTCTGAAAACTTGGGATGTAAATGGAATAGCCCTCCTCTTGCTCAAAATTCCTAGCAGCACCTTTATGTCTGGGTCAGAGAGCGTTGGTGCTCTGTCACTTTGCTGACTCGTTACATATACTTTTGATTGAAAAAAACGTAGAAAAATAATTTCACCTTGAAATTGGTACTGCAACGCTTTAAATGCCTGAAGCAGAAATTGATAGCTCTGAAACTATGATCTCCAATTTTCTGGCAGATTAATGCTGAAAGCTTGCTGGCCATTGCCTCAGAGGCCTAATGCGGAAACATGCATAGGGTCAGTTGTGCATGACTTTGGACAGGCACAATGTTCACTTTGCAACATTTCTGTCACTCCATGCTCAGATTGCAAATTTTACTCCTTTGATTTCACTTGTAAAGAAACAAAGAACTTGCATCGATATAGCACCTTTCATAGTCTTAGGATGAGCCAATGTGCCAAAAAAGTACATTTTGAAGTGGGGGACTATTATAATGGAACAATCTTGACAACCAATCTCCACAAGGCAAGATCTCACAAACAGCAGTGAAATAAATGACCAGATAATTTCTTCTGTACCAATAGTGGCGAGGCTGTCAGCGCAAGCTAAATTTGTACACTTGTTAGTGCTTGGAAACATTAGTAAATAATCTGCTCACTGCTAAAATCACCAGGTGTGTATCATTTGACCCTGCAAAACTCAATTTGCAGCATCATGATTGACTCGTGAACTGTAACCTCTAAACCAACTTGCTGACCAGTGTGTTCTCACACAAAGCACAAACATGAGTCCTTTGGAGGCATTGAAATTGAATTCCAAATTTATTAGGGAACGTTACCAAACTCTTTGAAGAATTCTCAGTTTGTTTCAAAACAAAACTTGAATTTATGGCAAAAGAAGGAACAACTAGAAAATTACAAAAATGAAAATGTCCCTATTTGTTTCAAAGGAGCAAATTATTCACTATATTGAAACAAAACAAAAACAGCCTATTTCTATTATGCATCCTTATATGTGAAGGCTATGGTATTTCTTAATCATGTCTATGCATAAACATGAAAGTTATCTTTTCTGACGACAGACGTCCTGATATTTGACCAGAAATCGCCTGTAAACACACTCTGAATGTTGTGGTAAAGATTGATTGCAGCATTTTCTGGTGAATAAACTGACAGGAGAATAGAAATGGCCTGCCATGTGAATATGAAAGATATTTACTGTGAGAGTGCATTTGGAATAGAACAATACACTCCAGTTGACATTATATCCCAAACATCTTTTTTCAGACTAAGGGATGTTTGGTCTGCTTTAATTGGAACTGCTTATGAAATATGGATTTGTGTTATGAAACATTTGAGGAAGTGTTGGAACAATTCATTACTGAAAGGCATTGGAACACTCAGCCAAACAGGGAGGCCACATATATAAAGTTATCAGGGCGGGGGAATTTCAGGATTTCTTTTCCCACAATTGTTTTCCCTATGCGCTACATTTTTCAGTATCATGTCATTTTAATATATTGCAGCTTTAAAGGTGCCTCAGTCTCCAAGATTATTTTACACTCTAAAGAAAGCAATTTTATGGCTCATTAACTACCCTGTCATCTTGATCTTAGAATGCAGTTACATATAAGCCTCTTTGTGTACTTTGATGTGATCCATATCACGCATATTGAACAATACCACCACTGTGTAAAATTACAACCTCATTTTGTACAGAATCATTTATTTATCATTGAACTGAAACCATTGGTCAGCTTTTGATAATTAATCAAATACTTGCTCCAGAAATGGTTCTTTATAATCTATTAAATTTAATATATTTAATTTGATTGATTTTTCACTTGATTTAGTTATATTATAAATCATTTAAAAATGCATTGAATCTAACCAGCTGTTCAGTAATTAAAAGGTTCACAGTGAATGGAAAGCCCTCATTCTCTATCCTGAACCCATTTTAAGCCATCACTCATACTCTCTGAACAGGAAAATATGAACTTATTCTGGATCATGAACTTTCCCATGACATTAGTGTTGCTCCAATACTGATTGACAGGAGTGACTATTTAAGTAGAGCAAGAAAATGTTAATCATTCTTCTTCTTCCAGATCAGCTTAAAACTAATAATACTTACTAAGATAAGCTGAACAAGTCTTGAGGGAACAATGAACTCTGAACTGATATACAGACCTCTAACTGGGTCACTGAGATTCAATCATGTGCTTTCTGCTGCCTTTCACATCCCAAAGTCCTGTGATAAAAAGCTATTTAACCGTCACTAGCTCAGGGAAGTAGTGGTGTTATTCAAAATTTCAATATCAGTACTTCTCTAAAAAGGTGATTTTGCTAAATTGATGATGATGGCTTACATTCAGTTTGTTGGCTGTATTATTATTTTTAAACTGTCTTCATTCAAAATCCCTGCTTCTTTCAAATATATGCTTAGCTTATGGTCCTTATGTTGTCTTTCCTGAAAAGTCCAAAGATTCAGACTCTTAGATGTCCAATCATCACTTTTCTTTGTCTCTGATTAATAAAATATTTGGTCCATGATGAAAGAAGTAGTTTAGATTTAAGGCTGAGGGAGTGTGCAAAGCTTACTTTTGCTGTGCAGAGGGAGCGAAAAAACTTTCCAAACTTAATTCTATTTTGTTAAAGAAATAAAAAGGAGTATTTTATGTCCTCCCTGTTACATTCTGGTGCTTGGCCGGTGGGAATCATGCATAATAGAATGTCTAATTCTTGACTAGCTAAAGTTTATTATAAAATAATGCGTGGAATAAATAACTGAGAAATATATCAGCAAACTACTACCTACAATAAATTATCCTAGAACTACTGCAAGTATGACTATCCACTATCTCATAACTATCTCCAGACTCCTCAAGATATAGAGTCAAATGGTAGTTCTCTACTGCCACCTGCTGGTTGGAGGTCATATACATTATTATTTACATGATTGCTTATCCATATTATGCATAAGCACACATCCTCCCCGTGTGTGCGTGGGTTTCCTCCGGGTGCTCCGGTTTCCTCCCACAGTCCAAAGATGTGCAGGTTAGGTGGATTGGCCATGATAAATTGCCCTTAGTGTCCAAAATTGCCCTTAGTGTTGGGTGGGGTTACTGGGTTATGGGGATAGGGTGGCGGTGTTGACCTTGGGTAGGGTGCTCTTTCCAAGAGCCGGTGCAGACTCGATGGGCCGAATGGCCTCCTTCTGCACTGTAAATTCTATGATAATCTATGATTATCACACTCCCTCCCCACAGACCTGTACTGATGAGGATAGATGGGTTCCAATGGCAAGAGTTTGGGGGAATGCACACGTTCCAAACTCATTCTCGCCCCATGCACACCCACCATCTTAAGTTAAATCATACATAGGAAGCTCATTGCCCAAAAGCAGCCAAGATAAACTTTTGTTGTCAGGTCAAGTTCTGACGATGTGCATGCCATTTCAACTGCAAGTCAATTAAGGCAGTACAATCGCAAACCTGCCAGCAAAAACTAGTAATGGGCTATGTTCTGGGTTTTTTTTTACAGGTTACCTGGTGGCCAGGAAGTACACTTTCCCTTTGCTTGGCACGAAAGGATACCTTGCTCTAATTGTAAATTTTAAAAACCCTTTCTTTTATTACTTACGTTGGCAAGGTCTGTTCCAGGCTCCCTGACTGGTATTGTCTACTCCTCTCTCCTTGAATATCTGCCAGCTTTCCCAACAGTTTTGTGGTAGTTACTGTTGTAGCATGCAAATAAGGTCAAGGAGTTAAAGGTCTTACACTCTGAGTGTCCAGAAGGAACAAGTCTGCTTCAGCCCCTCCACTTCAAATCCCCATTCCAAAATAAAATTATCTGAAGCAAAAGCTGAAACACTAAAACATCTCTTTACACGGGAAGGTCAATTGTGGCTCCGTTGGCAACACTTCTGAATGAGAAGATTGTGGGTTTAAGTTCACTGCAGTGCATGAGTACAAAAACGAGGCTGATATTCCAGGTAAAATATAAAAGGAGCCATGTGCTATCAGAAGTGCTGCCTTTTGGTAAGACATTACACCAAGACCTCACCTGCCTTTTCAGGTAAACATAAACAATCCTATGGCATTAGTTCAAAGATGAGCAGGAGAGCTATTCCAAATATCCTGGCTAATTGTTATCTCTCAGTATCACAAATGCAGGTCATTAATGTTGTGGGAGCTTGTTATGTGCAAATTTGTTTCCACATTGCCAGCATTACAACAGTGACTGCAGTTCAAACATACTTAATTTGGGATAACTAATAGTTGTAGGAGGCACTATATAAATGCATGACTCCCCTCCTTTATTTTCTATGGGGTGAAATTACTGTATGCATTATAATTAATACATATAGTAGCATTCATTCTGGCTCAGTGGTAGCACCATCATCTCTGAGTCAGAAGATTGTGGGTTCAAGACCCATTCCAGAGGTGTGTCCCCATAATCTCAACTGATACTGCATTGCTACACTGTTGGTGGTGGCATTTTTCAGATCAAGCATTAAAAATGGAACTCAGCTATCCTCTCAGGTGAATGCAAGTTTGTGAGGTATGTGCAAAATGCTGGAAATGTACTAACCGTTTTATTCACAATTGTCTTCTTTGAATTTCCAGCACCTTGAGAGTCATTCAGACCATCCATTTGCGAATGTTAACAGCTATATCTGAGCCTAAAATAAATATGCTGAAAGACTTTTCTCCTTGTATCACACATATTGTATGGTGTGTGTTCATATTTCACCAGGGCTAACTCACGATAGCTCTGGAGTACACAATTTATTTGCAAAATGGAAACAATTATCTCTGAATGTATCAAGCAATATCTATGGATGAACAATACATACCATAGCAGATGATGTAATAAACGTCAAAACAATCATGATGGAATATTGAGACAAACCACCAAAAAACAGAAACATTAGAGATTGTTTTAGCCTCCAGATCTCAAACTATCAATAGCCACCTCCTCTGAAATTTCTACTTGTAGTGATTTTCCATTCCTTGCTCCTTCTTGCTGCCCTTGAGAGAAATTGAACTTTTGCGGCAGGCTGACCACTCATATAGTGTAATTCTCCAATGGCGCCATTATCACTGGCCAGAATGGCAGGGTCCCACAGATTCCATGCTTGGAAGCTCATTAATTATGCACAGGTGACTTCCCCTCCCTTCCGAAACTCCTGGTGGGCTGGCAGCCTCCTCCTACCGTCAGCTGGAAAGTTTGAAGGACCTGCTGCCACATTTAAATACCAGTCCAGACACATGTATAACTCTCTCCGGCCTACCTATCTTCACCACGCCGTGGAGGATGTCAGATACCCAAAGGAAATAGTCCAGCAGGCTCAAGAAGAAGTCTGTTCCCGATTCAATGCCTCTGCGGCGATTCTCCGACCCGGCCGGGGGGGTCGGAGAATCCCGCCCCTAGGCTCCCGTTTAATTCTCCGTTCCTGCCTGCAACCAAACCCGCCACAGGTGGGATGGGAGAATTCCACCCATAGTTTCCTTTGTGAACACAGAGAAGAAAAATTAAATCCATATATTTGCCATACCTGGAGCACTTGATGTCATGCTGATTTGAGGGACTTCCAGTTTTACCAGGGTTCCCTCATCAGTGGCTTCCTGTGAATATATTCCTGTGAATATATTTAAGAAGGTTCCTGAGTAGTAGCAGTCACACCTCTTGGGCGTCATTCTCCGACCCCCCAGAGGGTCGGAGAATGGCCGTTGGCCGCCGTGAATCCCGCCCCCGCCGGTTGCCGAAGTCTCCGAAGGGAGAAAAGTCGGCGGGGCGTTAATGTCACCGCTGCCGCGGAGAATGTCACGGGTCTGCGCAAGGCAGCCGATTTTCGGCCTGCCGATATTCTCCCTTCCGGATGGGCCGAAGTCCCGTCGACGTGATGACCGTTCACGTCGACGTAAATTAAACCTCCTTTTCATCGGCGTGACCCTGTGCTCCAGGTTCACGCCGACCAGCGTGGAGGTGAGTGACGGCCTGGGGGATTGGCTTTGGGCAGGCGATGGCGTGGCCGCAGTCTGAATGCGTGAGGAGAGGTGTGTCTCGGCTTGTGCGTGTGTGTGTGCGGCGGGGGGGGGGTGGTTAGAATAGGCTGGGCTCCGGGGGAGTGCCGGGAGGGGGTCCGTGCCGGGGTGGAGGTTGGGGGGGGTCCGTGCCGGGGAGGGGGATGGGGGGGACTGTGCCGGGGTGGAGGTTGGAGGGGGGTCCGTGCCGGGGAGGGGGATGGGGGGGGGGATCCCTGCTGGGGAGGGGGATGGGGGGGTGGTCCATGCTGGGGAGGGGGATTGGGGGGGGTCCGTGCCGGGGTGGAGGTTGGGGGGGGGTCCGTGCTGGGGAATGGGATGGGGGGGTCCGTGCCGGGGTGGAGGTTGGGGTGGACCGTGCCGGGGTGGAGGTTGGGGGGGGGTCCGTGCCGGGGAGGGGGATGGGGGGGTCCGTGCCGGGGTGGAGGTTGGGGGGGGGGTCCGTGCCGGGAAGGGGGATGGGGGGGTCCGTGCCGGGGTGGAGGTTGGGGGGGGGGTCCGTGCCGGGGTGGAGGTTGGGGGGGGTCCCTGCTGAGGAGGGGGATGGGAGGGCAAGTGAGTTGGTCCACCTGACCAGGTGCCAGCCTCCAACAGTTGAACCCATGCGGCCCATGCCACCTGGCTGGGGGGAGGAGGGGATATGGGCAATGATGACATGTCGTCATTCCCCTCCCCCCACCAGGCCGTCATGTTTTCAGATCATCCAGCGATGTTGGCCGCCGTGGCGGCAGCCGCTCATGTCTATGTTGCCCTGGATGAGGAGGAGGAGGAGGAGCGTGCCAGAGAGGCGGCGCAGGCTGCTGCAGAGGGGCAGGCGGCAGCCGCCCAGGCTGGAGGGACACCCGACCGACAGGACGAGGAGGGGGAGGAGGACGCCGCGGCCCCACGGCAACGGAGGCACCCGAGGGCGCCCCGTGTGTACCGGCCCAGGCAGTCATACCAGGACCTCACGGACCGGGAATGCAGGAGGAGACTCCGGATGAGCCGGGAAACCGTGGCACACATCTGCCACCTGCTGGCACACCTGTCACTGCGTGGCACTGGCGGGGGATACCCTCTTCCCGTGTCCGTCAAGGTTACGGTGGCCCTGAACTTTTATGCAACGGGGTCATTCCAGGCACCGAGTGGGGACCTGTCTGGCATATCGCAGACATCGGTGCACCGGTGCATCCGGGCAGTGACAGATGCCCTATATGCCATGGCGCACCGCTACATCCGCTTCCCTGTGGACCGGGCCAGCCAAGATGCCCGGGCCGTGGGCTTCTCTGCCGTTGCCAGGTTCCCCATGGTCCAGGGCGCTATCGATGGGATGCACGTCGCCGTGCGGCCACCTGCAGATAACAGGGCCGTGTTCACTAATAGGAAGGGGACCTATTCGATGAACGTACAGGTGGTCTGCGACCACCGCATGATGATCCTGCACGTCTGCGCCCGTCACCCAGGCAGTGTACACGACTCATTCGTGTTGTCGCGGTCATCCATCCCCGGCATGTATGAGGGACGCCATCCCCGGCTGAGGGGCTGGTTGCTGGGCGACAGGGGCTACCCATTGCGATCGTGGCTGATGACGCCTATACGGAGGCCACGCAATGAGGCGGATAACCGCTACAATGATGCCCATGTGGCGACAAGGGGAGTGATAGTGAGGTGCTTTGGCGTGCTGAAGATGCGTTTCAGGTGCCTGGACCTCTCTGGGGGCGCCCTCCAGTATCGGTCAGATAGGGTCGGTCGCATCATTGTGGTGTGCTGCGTCCTGCACAACATAGCCCAACAGAGGGGCGATGTGCCACAGGCAGAGGAGGGCGGAGTGGAGGAGCAGCAGGAAGAGGCGCAGTCCTCCCCAGATGAGGGGGATGGGGGTAATGGTCAGGGCAGACGGGGTAGACACAGGCAGGTGGCTGTCCACCGTTACCGGCTGGCCCAGCGGGCACGGGACAGACTGATAGACGCCCGCTTCACTGACTAGATGGGCATGGGAATCGGGTAGTATGGCCACAGACTGCACACCATGGCAACAGCCAACCACCCACACCCCCCACCCATCCACCCACCCAGCACCCTCACGCCCTCCCTAACCCCAACCACCCCACCCGCATGCACATCACCCCCCCCCCCCCCCCCCCATTGCCGATCCACCTGCGGCACAACGGGCCGGGCTCACACAGTTGCGGGTGGACGCGTGTCTATCGCAGGCCATGGAGGATGATGACAACCCGCCCTGCGGTGCGCTCCTGGCTCTACATCGTTGGACTATGTCTGACCCATGGCCACAGTACCACCATCCACCCGGACCATCCCTGCATGCGGCTGTGACACTGCAGCGCACGGTCCCGTCCTCTGCCCGGGGATGTTGATGGCGGCCCAGGGGGAAGGGGGCAGACTCACCTGGGGCTGAGGTAAGACCACCCCTCACACACACACTTGCGCTCAACGTACATGACACCCCCGCACACTTTGGACAGAGCACAAAGGCAACTTCTGTAGGTGTAACATTGACTTTAATAACCAAAAGAGTTCATGCACGTGCCCTAGCCCCTAAAACTCATCTGTGCCCTGCAACCGTGCCAACTTACTCAGTGTCTAATTGTTTGGCCTTACGGGCCCTTTGACTACGTCTACGTGGTTCCCCAGACGGTACAGCAGAACTGGAGTTGGACTCCTGTGATTCCTGCCCTCTGACACTGGATCCCTTTGGCGGCCGTTTCCTGGGTCGTCCTGGCCTAGATGGGCCAGGCTGCGGCCCGGGCGACTGGGATGGCGAGCTGCCAGCCTGTCCTGCCCGTTGCCCACCCGATGCACCTGGGACGGAAGGGGGGGCGTCCGAGGTGTCGCGGTGTACCGGGACCTCCCCTACAGAGGGAGCCGGGACAGACCACACCACCTCCTCCTCCCTCGGGGTGCCCGATGGCCCCCAGGCCTCTACATGGGTGGGGGATGCGAACGGACTGGCCATCCGACGCCCCCCGACATCTGGCGCTGCCAGTCCTGGAGGCCCGTGCTGGTATCGACAGGGGTCTGCAGGTTTGCAGCCATGGAGCCCAGGGGGTTGGCAAACCCTGTCTGTGACAGTGCGACGCCGGCTCGCACATGGCCACTGGCGCCGATGCCCTCAGCGATGGCCTGCAGAGACTGGGCCATGGCCTGCTGAGACTGGGCCATGGCCTGCAGAGACTGGGCCATGGCCTGCTGAGACTGGGCTATGGCGTTGAGCGCCTCTGCCATCTGGCGCTGGCACTGGCTCATGGCCTCCTGTGAGAGGGCAGCCATTTTCTGGGCCACAAACGCCGCCTGCACGGAAAGCCCCAGGCCTCGCAAACCGTTCCCCATGTCTGACACCGTCGCACCCATTGCCTCCACCGCGGACGCCACCCGTGCGGTGTCGGCCTGGGTGGCACGCATGACCGGCACCACTCCCAGCTCCTGGACGCAGGTGGACTCCTCCACCTGCGACCACAGCCGCCGCAAGCCGCCTGTCACCCTCTTCGCTTGTCTCCGGGTCGGTGGTTGCATCGGATCTATGTGTGGGTGTGGTAACTCCAGGAATCCGGGATCCATCTGGGCGGCAGATGTTCGCTTGGGCTGGGCTGCCCTCCGACCGCCCGGCCCCTCTGCTGCTCCTACCTCCACCTGCTGTACCGGGACGGCTGTGTTGTGCGCACCAGTGAGTGTACCAGACGCCTCATCACTAAAGTGCCCAACCGAGGTGAGTGTTTCTGCGATGGTGGAGGGTGTTGGTGACAGCAGTGGCGTTGTGTCGTGCTCTTGGTCCCACTCTGAGTCCATGGCACTTTGGGGTGGGGGTTCGTCTCCACCCATCCACTCTGAGTCACTGTCCGGTATTTCGTCTTCCTGGGTAGTGCTGTCCCGGGTAGGGGTGTCCTGGGTAGTGGTGTCCTGGGTAGTGGTGTCCTGGGTAGTGGTGTCCTGGGTAGTGGTGTCCTGGCTCGGATGTGACGGGGGCCTGTGGCTGCCCCCCTCATCGCTGGGTGGTCGCTCCCGCACGTGACGGGGGTGTCGTCTCGGATATGGGGGGATATGGGGGAGGGGGATATGGGGGAGGGGGGATATGGGGAGGGGGGGATATGGGGAGGGGGCGATATGGGGGAGGGGGGATATGGGGAGGGGGGATATGGGGGAGGGGGGGAGATGGGGGGATATGCTCTGACAAGGTCGTTCACCTTCTTGTGGCACTGGTTGCCTGTCCGTGGTGTCAGGGCCGCAGCAGTGACGGCCTCTGCCACTTCCCTCCACAGACGCTGGCTGTGGCGTGGGGCAACTCTGCGGCCGTGCCCGGGATACAGGGCGTCCCTCCTCTGCTCCACCGCGTCCAGGAGCGCCTCCACATCGCGTGACTCGAACCTCGGGGCTGAGCGGCGGCCAGCCATCCAGTCGGGTGGGGGGGAGCAGCGCGGCCTTATGAGCCGTCACGCCGTGCGGCGCGTATGACGCTGCACGGCATGAACCACTGCGCAAGCGCGGATCCCGTTACGTCGCTGCTAGCCCATTTCGGGCCGGAGACTATCGACCCATTTTTCCGACGTGACGCAAGTCGGATTTGCGCCGTTTTTTGCGCCGATCGGCGGACTTTCCGCCGATAACGGAGAATTTTGCCCCTTGAGTCAGAAGATTTTCATTCAAACTGCTGGAATTTGAGGAGAGGCAGCACTTGGACTTAGGACACAATTGGTTCCTGAAAACCGCATTGTAAGTTGAAATGTCTTAAGTTGTAATCAGCTTTCCAATAGGTACAATGGGGGTTTGGTTTCTGAACCAAGGCTCGATTCACTGAGTAGTGAAAAGTTTTTGAGATCTTGCTTCAGTATAATTTCCTTACAGTAGTGTATTTTCCATGATATAATAGTGCCTGTACTTTCAAAAACACTTCTGTACTATATCTGAGAAGCAATTTGCCCTTCCTGAGGTTGTGAAAGGTGGAACATAAAGGAATATAACAATTGGGAAAGACCAATTGTTCACTGGCATGGCGTTGTAAAGCTGAAATGGCATCAATTTATAAACGTTGTAAGTCGAGTATGGAGTACTGCTTGTATGTAATCTCGGCTGACTCTTCAGTACGTTACTGCCGAAGCAGTGCATTGTTGGAGTTCCCAAGATGGAGACCTCCATCTGTTAATCTCAGGTGGATCCAAAATATTCTGGAACATTATTTGAAGAGCAGAAAATTCTACGCAGTGTCCTGGCAAATATTTATCCCTCAACCAATGCAATTAAAAACAAAGTACTGCGGGTATTGGAAATCTGAATTAAAAACAGACAATAGAAAACATAGAACATAGAAAAATACAGCACAGAACAGGCCCTTCGGCCTTTGTCCTAGATTAATCATAGATTATCATTGAATTTACAGTGTAGAAGGAGGCCATTCGGCCCATTGAGTCTGCACCGGCTCTTGGAAAGAGCACCCTACCCAAAGTCAACACCTCCACCCAACACTAAGGGCAATTTTGGACACTAAGGGCAATTTATCATGGCCAATCCACCTAACCTGCACATCTTTGGACAATGTTGGAAAGATCCAGGTCTGGCAGTAACTGTGGAAAGAGAAGCAGAATTAATGGGCGGAATTCTCCGACCACCCGCCGGGTTGGAGAATCGGCAGCGGGCCACGCGAATTGCGCCACGCTGTCCCGATGCCAGGACGCGATTCTCCGCTGCCGGCGTGGTCGGAGCGGCGCCGGTCGGGGGCGGCCTGTGGGCGGGGGGCGACCTTGGGGGGGGGGGCCTCCGTAGTGGCCTGGCCCGCAATCGGGGCCCACCAATCGGCGGGCCGGCCTCTGTCGGGGGGCCTCCTTTCCTCCGCGCCGGCTCCTGTAGCCTTGCGCCATTTGGTGTTGGGACTGGCACGGGGAAAAAGGCCATTGCGCATGCGCTAGTTAGCGCCGGCCCAACTGCGCATATGCAGACCCCGCGGCTCCGGGTTCACGCCGGGATGAACAGCGCTGGAGTGGCGTGGGCCGCTCCAGCACCGTTCTACCCCACTGTGGCCCAGAGAATCGGGTCTCGGAACGGACGCTGCCGCCGGAGTAAAACACTTCCGTTTTTATGCCAGCGTCGGCACTTAGCCACCCGATGGGAGAATCGCGCCCAATGTTTTTGGGTTGAGTGTGTTTTGTAAGGAGAGTATTTGGCCATTTTCACATAGCTGTGGAACTCGAAAGAGTCCTATATTACAACAGTGACTATGCTCAAAAGCGTTAATTGGCAATAAAGTATTTTGGGACCACTGAAGTTTGTGAAAGGCACTATATAAATGCAAGTCTTTGTTTTTTAGTAATCTATTCTAATTTCCTGTATTTGCATCAAGGATCGTTAATGTTGTTTTGTTTAAACTCCATGAAATCCTGCATGGTCAAATAGTATCAACATTATTAACATACATTAATAGAGAGACTTGTGTTGGCTGACACCAACCAAGAACAAATATACGAAAAGGAAATCTTACATCAGTATTGTTGTTATCCAGTGAAGTTGACATCAACTTTTGCTAGTATCAGCCTAATTTCTGCTTGAAACATAGATGGCTGGATTCTCCCAAAATGGGACTATGTCCGCACATCTGCGTAAAAACGCTGGAGTTTTACTCTGGAGATTCCTGCAAAAAAGATCAGCTAATTCAATGCCTTGCAGAGGGGTGGCAGGGACCCAGAGTAATTCACACAGCTTCAGCTGCGGATACCGGCCACCGCACTTCTGGGGCGAAATTCTCCCCAAACGGCGCGATGTCCGCAGACTGGCGTCCAAAACGGCGCTAATCAGACGGGCATCGCGCCGCCCCAAATGTGCGGAATGCTCCGCATCTTTGGGGGCCGAGCCCCAACATTGAGGGGCTAGGCCGACGCCGGAGGGATTTCCGCCCCGCCAGCTGGCAGAAACGGCCTTTGTTGCCCCGCCAGCTGGCGCGGAAATGACATATCGGGGCGGCGAATGCGCGGGAGCATCAGCGGCCGCTGACAGTTTCCCGCGCATGCGCAGTGGAGGGAGTCTCTTCCGCTTCCGCCATGGTGGAGGCGGAAGGGAAAGAGTGCCCCCACGGCACAGGCCCGCCCGCGGATCGGTGGGCCCCGATCGCGGGCCAGGCCACCGTGGGGGCACCCCCCGGGGCCAGATCGCCCCGCGCCCCCCCCCCCCCAGGACCCCGGAGCCCGCCCTCGCCGCCATGTCCCGCCGTTCAAACGGTGGTTTAATCCACGCCGGCGGGACAGGCAATTTATCGGCGGGACTTCGGCCCATCCGGGCTGGAGAATCCAGCAGGGGGGCCCGCCAACCGGCGCGGCCCGATTCCCACCCCCGCCGAATATCCGGTACCGGAGACTTCGGCAACCGGCGGGGGCGGGATTCACGGCAGCCCCCGGCGATTCTCCAAACCGGCGGGGGGTCGGAGAATGACGCCCCTGGTTTTGAGTTCGCGCTGGGGGCGGCCTCCAGCAGCCACGCTGAGCGCCATGGCGGACTCGGACTGCGGAGGCAGACACAAGACTTAGATCACCCCCCCCCCCGATCGTCCGCGTGCCCGAGGATCTGACCACCCGAATCTCAACCCCGGCCGCCTATAAGGCCCCACCGTGTGTCCGATACCCCCCTCCCCCACCAGGGCGGCCGCGGACTGAGTACGTAGCCGCCATGCGAGCATTCCGACCGGCAATAGCAGGTTAGTTCCATGCCGTCAGAAACTCCTCCAGTCGGGAGTGATGGATCGCTGGGCTGGTCTCTGTCAATGGTGCCCCAGCCGCGTGATGTACTCCGCGATCACACCGATTCTTGGATACCCGGAGAATTGCCGAAAAGGCGCAGGGCCCGATTTCGGCGTGAACTTGGATTCTCCCCCCACCCCGCGCCGAACGAGATTTAAGAGTGGGGCTGCGGAGAATCCAGCCCAGAGCATATCACGAATGAATTGAAAATACCAATTTGATTATGGATTCATTGGAAACTATGAAATTGAAGCTGTCATCGGCCATGTGGTCTTTCAAGCTTACTCCATCTTAAAATAAGATCATAACTGCTCTTCTACCTCAGTTTCACCTTTTCACACTGTCTATGTAGTCTTTGATTCCAAAGTTCAAAAGCCCAAAGTCCTTCAGCCTCTATTTTGGAGCCACTGAATGACTGAGCGTCCACAGCTCCATGGAGTAGAGAATTTCAAAGATTCACAACTATTTGAGTGATAATATTTCTCCTCATCTCTTGTCCAAAATAAAACCCCGCAGAATCTGAGTCTGGGGGCTGGACTCTCCCACAATGGAATGATGTCCCCACACCAGCGTAAAAATACTGGGCGTTTCACTCCCGCGTTTCCGATAAAAAAGATCAGCTAATTCACTCACCTTCAGGGGCTAGCAGGGACCCAGAGTGATTCACGCAGCTTTAGCTACAGATACCGGTCCCCGCACTTCCGGTTTTGAGTCCATGCATGTGCACGGCGAAGGCCTCCAGTGACCGCGCGAGCGCCATGACTGACTCAGACCGCTGAGGCAGCTGAAGAATATAGGTTCCCCCGCCCCCTCCATCGACCGCACGCCCGAAAATCCAACCAGCCCAATCTGCCCCCCGGCCGCCCATCAGGCCCTCCCCGGTGTTTTGTTATGAACTTGACTTAGCATAAGCTGCTTCCTTGATGTGCACTCTGACAAAGGAAGGTTCAGACTTGAAGATAGCTTTAACACGTTTATTAAACGATTAACAATTCTCCTACTTGGATTCGACTCTACTGTTAATCCTTCTATAGTTACTCAGACTGACCAACCAGTCTGCTACAATCCACGTGGTGGGAGTGATGTTCAATCAACCCTGTGTCTGTACTCACTGAGTATCTCCACTGGAAAGAGACTGAGCATGTGTGCTGTGTCCTTATATATGGGTTGGTGTAATGCCCTCCTGTGGTAGTGTCACCTCTGTGTGTATCTTGAATGCCCATTGGTCATGTCCTATCTTGCTGACCTATTGGTTGACTGTCTGTGTGTCATGTCTCTGGTGCTCCCTCTAGTGTCTAGATAGGTGTAGTGTATGTACATTTGTGTACTTACAGTGATGTATATCACCACACCCGGTGCCCAATCCCCCAGCCCCGCACCAGGGCGGCCGCGGACTGAGTCTGTAGCCGCCACACAAGGTTCCAATAGGTGGTTAGAACCACGGCGTTGGGAACTTGGCCAGTTGGGAGCAGAGGATCGCTGGGCGGGCCTCTGGCAATGGCCCCCCAGCCGCATGGAGTACTCCGTGAACACGCCGATTCTCGAGACCCTGACTGACGGCGGGTCCGATTTCGACATGAAAATTGATTCTCCGCCCCCGTGCCAAGCGTGTTTTCGCCGCGGGGCTGCGGAGAATCCAGCCCTGTGTGTTCTGGATACCCAAACAAAGGAAACATACTCCCAAAGCTACCCTGTCAATCTCCTTTCGAGTTGTGTCAATAAGATCACCTCTTATTCCCCTAAATTCTAGGTAATACATGCCTCATCTACTCAGTTTCTCGTCATAGGGCAACCCCTTATTCCAGGAAATAATCCAGCAAGCATGTGTTGCCTTCGCTTTAAGGGAAGTATAAATGTTCTTCGTTTAAAAAAAAGCCAAAACTGTGCACAGTACTTACTATATGTATGTTGTTACCAAGGCACTATAGAATTCCAGTCAGACATCTTTATTCTTGTATCCCAATCTCTTTGGTTAAAATAAGTTAACATGCCATTTACTTTCCTTATTGCCTGCTGCACCTACATATTAACTTTCTGTGATTCGAAGACAAGGACAACCTCTGAATACCAATATTTTCCAGTCTTTTGCAGTAAAAAAGATTATATTTCTCCCTTCAAAGTGGATCACTTCACATGTTCTCCAGGTTACATTCCATGCTCTCGCACACTCTCTTAATTTGTTTCTATACCTTTGCAACCTTTTTATATCCTTCTCATAGCTTATTTACATCTAACTTTGTACTGTCACCCAAAATCAATATATTACACAAAATCCCATCATAGAATCCCGACAGTGCAGAAGGAGGCCATTCGACCCATCGAGTCTGCACCAACCCTCTGAAAGAGCATCCTACCTATGCCTAATCATTGATATAGGTTATAAATAGCTGAAGCACAAACACTGATCCTTATCAGTATCCTGCCAACCTGTAAATTATCTATTTACTGAGAGTCCTTATGTTCTATTTGTTAACTAATCTATAATCAATGCCCATATCTTATCTCCAGCACCAAGCGCCTAATGATTTTTGTAATAAGTTATTATGTGGCATCAGATCAAATGTTTTTTGAAAAGCCAAATACACTGCATCGATTGTTTCCCCCTATCGACCCTGCAAGTTACAACATCAAAAATCTCTAACAGATTTGTTCAACACAATTCCCCTTTCATAAACCTGTGTTGACTCTGCCCAATCGTCTTATGGTTTTCTAAGTGCCACATTACAACATCACTAAGAATAGGTCTGGCATTTTCAGCACTACCGATGTCAGACTAATTTTCTTGCCCTCGTTCTTTGAGCAGCTGGTTAAAATTGTGACCTTCCAATCCATGATGTCCATTCACAAATCTAGGAAATACTGGGAAATCAGAAGCAATGCATCTACCATCTCTGTGGGCCCCGATCGCGGGCCAGGCCACTGTGGGGGCACCCCCCCGGGCCAGATCACCCCGCACCTCCCCCAGGACCCCGGAGCCCGCCCGCGCCGCCTTGTCCCGCCGGTAAGAGGTGGTTTAATCCACGCCGGCGGGACAGGCATTCTAGCAGCGGGACTTCGGCCCATCCGGGCCGGAGAATCGCCGGGGGGGGCCCGGCAACCGGCGCGGCGCGATTTCCGCCCCCGCCGAATCTCCGGTGCCGGTGAATTCGGCAACCAGCGGGGGCGGGATTCACACCAGCCCCCGGCGATTCTCCGACCCGGCAGGGGGTCGGAGAATCTCACCCCGGATCTTTATTCCTCCACTTTCCTTTGAATTAAAACGATAGTCTAAAACATTTGCATCTTATAAATCCTTGCATTCATATCAAAGGAACTGTTTTACCGTTTGCCATTTTTACCGTATTTAGTCTACACGTGACTCCAGGCTCACACAAAGCCCTCAAAAATGTTCTAGCAAGTCACTTCTTCAGAAATGCCAAAAAAGAGTAAAGTGGTCGGAATACATTGCATTGACCTAGGCACACCATGTCTCGCTGACCATGAAATGTCCTTCTTACTAACATCTGGGGCTTGTGCCAAAATTGGGAGATCTATCCCACAGTCTGATCAATCAACAGCTTGACATTGTTATACTCACAGAATCATACCTCACAGCCAATCATCAACTCCATCACCAATCCTGGTGATGTTCCGTCCCACTGTCAGGACAGACCTAACAGGTGAGGCTATACAGCCTTATACAGTCAAGAAGGAGTTTCCCTCAGAGTCCTCAACATTGATTCCAAACCCATAAAGTCTAATGGCATCAAGTCAAACATGGGCGAGAAAAGCTCCTGCTAATTATCACCTACTAACCCCAAAACATATCTGTCAGACTGGGCCTGCCCGTGTTTGTGATCTAACGAGAGGGAAAAACCTATTTGCCTTGTGCATGCCAACCTACCTGTTGCAGATACATTCTCCATGAAAACAGTGGCAGGAATGACCACCAGGAGACAAAGACCTGCCTTCACACTGAGGATAACTTCCATCATGTTGTGCAGCACTACCACTGTGCTAAATGGTATAGATTAAGAACAGAAATAGCAGCTCCAAACTGGGTATCCATGAGGTATTTTGGATCATCAGCAGCAGCAGAACTGTATTCAAGCACATTGTGTAACCTTATGGCCCATATTATGGCCAGCTACTCTACCATTACCATCAAGCCAATGACCCAACCATTTCAATTTAAAGTTTCAAAAGGTATACTTAAAAAATGAGATGCAAATCTGTTGAACCTACAGCATAGGACGACTTGCTTGCCAAACAGAAGAAACATGTGATCAGCAGAGCAAGGTCAATTATCAGATCTGATCACATCTCTGTAGTCCCTCCACATCCAGTCGTGAATGGTGGTGGACAATTAAATAATTAACTGGAGGAAGAGACTTCACAAATATCTCTACCCTCAACGATGGGGCAGCCCAGCACATCAATGCAAAAGACAAGGCTGAAGCATTTGCAACTGCCCTCAGCCAGGATTGCTGAGTGGGTGGTCCATCTTGGCCTAAACCTAAGGTTCCCGGTATCACTTATGCCAGTCTTCAAATTTAATTCTGTTGCTGCTGCTTGTAGCTATTCCTACCAGGATATCTGTTAACATGATATGTCATTCTCATCTGCCTTGCACCATCCACACATCCATTATAGCTTGTCTGCAACTGTTAAATTCAGTTCACTCCATATGATACCAAGAAATGGCTGAAGGCACTGGATACTGCAAAAGCTATGGAACCTGACAACATTACAGCAATAGTACTGAAGACTTTTGCTCCAGACCTAAGACCGCTCCCAGTCAAGTTGTTCCAGTACAGCTACAAGACTGACTGGTATCTAGCTGACAATGAGGAAAATTGCCCAGGTATACATAAAGCAGGACAAATCCTACCTGGTCAATTACCATCCCATCAGTCTACTCTCGGTCATCATCAAAGTGATGGAAGGTGTCAGCAGCAGTGCTACTAAGCAGCATTACATCTACTCATTGACATTTAATTCGGATCTACCAGGGCCACTTGACTCCTGGCATCATTATAGCCTTGGTTCAAACATGGACAAAAAGCTGAACTCAAGAAGTAAGATAAGACTGACTGCCCTTGACATCAAGGAGCCCAGCAAAATTGAAATCAATGAGAATCAGGGAATTAGG
Source organism: Scyliorhinus torazame (assembly GCF_047496885.1). Lineage (NCBI taxonomy): Eukaryota > Metazoa > Chordata > Chondrichthyes > Carcharhiniformes > Scyliorhinidae > Scyliorhinus > Scyliorhinus torazame. The sequence continues at coordinate 89,892,221 of NC_092714.1, read as the reverse complement.
AGAAAAACTCTTCACTGTTTGAAGTCATACTTAACACAAAGCGAGATGTTTGTAGTAGTTGAAGGCTAACCCAGTCTGCCCATGACACTGCAGCGTAAAGGGTTAACATCAGAAGCCTGTGATGCTGATGGACCATCGTATGACTGAAGATAGAGATTTGGAAGGAGCAGAGGTCCAATAGCAACTGTAAATAAAGAGTAATGGTTTTAAGAAACTATAGTCTTGAGCAACTTACTTTGGGAGAATAAACTAGCCTTAAAGAACCCTGCCTAGACCCTGACTGCACAACAAACCAGACATCACTACAGGAGTTCCTCAAGGTAGGGTCCTAGGCGCAGCCATCTTTAGCTGGTTCATCAATGGCCACACTCCATTCGTGAGGATGCTCGCTGATGACTTTGCAGAGTTCAGTACCATTTGTGGCTCCTCAGATGCTGAAGCAATCTGTGCCAATAAGCAGTAAGAACTGGAAAACATTCAGGATTAGACTGAAAAATGGCAGCAACATTCATGCCACAGAAGTGGGGCGAAATTCTCCGGAAACGGCGCGATGTCCGCCGACTGGCGCCCAAAACGGTGCCAATCAGACGGGCATCGCACCGCCCCAAAGGTGCGGAATGCTCCGCATCTTTGGGGGCCGAGCCCCAACATTGAGGGACTAGGCCGACGCCGGAGGAATTTCCGCCCCGCCAGCTGGCGGAAACGGCCTTTATTGCCCCGCCAGCTGGCACGGAAATGACATCTCCGGGCGGCGCATGCGCGGGAGCGTCAGCGGCTGCTGACAGTTTCCCACGCATACGCAGTGGAGGGAGTCTCTTCCACCTCCGCCATGGTGGAGACCGTGGTGGAGGCGGAAGGGAAAGAGTGCCCCCACGGCACAGGCCCGCAAGCGGATCGGTGGGCCCCGACCGCGGGCCAGGCCACCGTGGGGGCACCCCCCGGGGTCAGATCGCCCCGCGCCCCCCCCAGGACCCCGGAGCCCGCCCACTCCGCCTTGTCCCGCCGGTAAGGTAGGTGATTTAATTTACGCCGGCGGGACAGGCAATTTATCGGCGGGACTTCGGCCCATCCGGGCCAGAGAATCGAGCGGGGGGGCCCGCCAACCGGCGCGGCGCGATTCCCGCCCCCGCCGAATCTCCGGTGCCGGAGACTTCGGCAACCGGCGGGGGCGGGATTCACACCAGCCCCCGGCGATTCTCCGACCCGGCGGGGGGTCGGAGAATGTCGCCCGTGATCTCCAACGATCTCCAACAAAAGATAATCTTGCCACCTCTACTTGACATTCAATGGCATTAGCATCATTGAATCTCCCATCATCAACATTCTGGTGGTAAAACAATGACCAGAAACTTAACTGGACTTTTCAAATAAATACGATGACTACAAGAGCAGGTCAGAGGCTGGGAATTCTGTGACAAGTAACTCACCACCAAAACGTGTTCAGGAGTCACAAGGCCCAAGCCAGGAGTAACTCTCCACTTGCTTGGATGAGTTCAGCTCCAACAACACTGCAGCAGGGCTCCACTGTGTCACAGTGGTTAGCACTGCTGCCTCACAGCACCAGGGATTTGGGTTCAATTCAAACCTCAAGTGACTGTCTGGGCATTTGCGTATTTTCCCCGTGTCTGCGTGGGTTTACTCCGGCTGCTCCAGTTCCCTCCCACAGTCCAAAGATGTGCAGGTTAGGTGGATTGGCTATGCTAAATTGCCCCTTAGGGTGGGGTTTCAGGAATAGGATGGGGGATTGGGTTTATGTAGTGTGGTCGTTCAAAGGATCAGTGCAGATTAGATGGGCCGAATGGCCTGCTCCTATACTGTAGGGATTCTATGATTCTATGAATACGCAAGAAGCTTGTGACACCATCCAGGACAAAACAACCCTCCACCACCTGAAACACTCACTCCTTCATCACTGTCACACAATGGCAATAGTCTGTACCATATACAAGATACATTGCAGCAACTCGCTAATCCTCCTTTGTCAAACTACTTTGCCTCTACCACCTAGAAAGACAAGGACATCGGATGCATGGGCCCACCTGCAGGTTCCCTGCCAAGTCACACTACACACGATGCTGACTTGTAACTATGTTGCTATACCTTCACTGTCTCTGAGTCAAAATCCTGGAACTCTAACACCACCTTAGTTATATCTACACCAGATGTATTGCAATTCTTAAAAAATACGGCATCCCATCACCTTCTCAAGCAATTAGGGATGATCAACAAATGTTGGCCTTCCCAATGGCACACACATCCCATGAAGGATTTAAAAAAACAATGCAAGTCATCAAGTTCGGATCATGTCGTCTGTGGTGCAGGGAAAAGAGCTGATGGAAAACTGCAACCATGAATGAACTAATCTCATGACATGTATGGAGACAGGCTTGCCGACTTTGCAGGATAGATAGGTTGGACTCCCGTTTGGCTATTGACTTGATGAGATGTTAGACTGGTGCATTGTAAGATGGGCCAGAAACACTGAGCACATTGCTCTGAAATGTGACACTCAATTGTGCATGAATATTGTCAAAATAAGTAAAGCAGCATTGTTTAACACCGATCAATGGCAATTCTGAATGGATAACGAATGCTGCCCTTGCTAGCAATTCCATGAATGAATAAAAACAATCACTGTGGCACAATATAATGGGATGCCACTTAAATCTCTATCTACAGTGTGATTAAAGAAACATTCAAAGCAAGCATACTTGAAACAGGCTTGCTAAGTGTTTTATTTTTATAATTATCTTGTGAAAACGCTCTCGTAACTTGCAATTGCCCAGCTACACTGCACAGTGATGAGAGGGGGAGTCAAAAAGCTGGTGGATTTGAAAAATCTAATCAGTAAATGCTCCAATGCAGAGTAGAACAACATGTAATTTCACTTTCATTGTCTTTCTGGGATTAATTCCATAGATTCAGTGTACTCCTTTGACATAATTACCGAATTAATCATTAAGTTATTCTTCCCCACTTACTGATTACAATTCGGCTCTCCTTTGTGAGGGACAAAAGTGAAATATTGTGGGAGGTGTAAAGCTGAAATAAAAACAGAAAATGTTGGAAATACTCAGCTGGTCAGGCAGCATCATTGGAGAGAGAAAGAATGGGCTTGATTTGCTCTGCTTGAGCCCCAAATAAAAATTGAACACTGACTGATGAAGAAAAGGTCTGTCCCACAGGTGCGGATGGCAACAACTAGGTTAAGTGTGGGCCTTTCACCTCTCACTCGGGGGGGGGGGGGGGGGGGGGGGAGTCCTGCCCTCGGGGAGCTGTTGCCACTCTGATTGAGCAACAGCTCCGTCATTCACATCAGCACCTTTGTTCAGTAGTGGGCACTGCCAGGACTACAAGCAGTCCCAAGATGAAAGCTAAATGGATCCTGGATTCAGGCAAGTCAGAGGCATTGGGCAGGGAAGGATTGGACACCTTTGGGGGAGGTGGGGTGGGGGAGGTGGGGTGGGGTGGGGTGGGTGGGCGGCGAGGGAGATTTGGGCAGTGCAATGTGAGGAGGACTGAAGGGATGCATGAAGGGCACCCCCCAAAGATAGTACCCCCTTCCTTTCTCAACTTTTGAAAAATTATTTGGAAGAACAGCTACTCACTTCCACTACATGTCCATGCCAACAGTGTTACGGCGCAGTAAGTGTAACATTCAAGTCCATTGGCTTGTAAACAAGCTCAATTGACCCTTACTTATTTACATAGGGGTGGACTGCCAATTTCGGAACTTGTCCACCCTTTGCATTATGGGGGACTGCTCAGGAGTGGACAAGAAGATAGTGGACTAGCCAGCCCTTGGGCAGGATTCTGCGAAAACCGACGGGGCCGGCAACTCCAGCGCGAAGGAGTGGCGTGAACCACTCTGGCGTCGGGCTGCCCCGAAGGTGCGGAATCCTCCGCACCTTCAGGGGCTAGGCAGGTGCCGGAGTGGTTTGCGCCGCGCTAGCTGGTGCAGAAGGGGCTTGGCGCCACGCCAACCGGTGCCGAAGGACCTCCGCCGGCCGGCGCGAGTAGGCGCATGCACAGGGGGGTTCATCTCCGCGTTGGCCATCGCGGACTGTTACAGCGGCCGACGCGGAGGAATAGAGTGCCCCCATGGCACAGGCCCGCCTGCAGATCAGCGAGGCCACCATGGGGGCAACCCCCGGGGCCAGATCCCCCCCGCGCCCTCCCGAAGACCCCGGAGGCCGCCCGCGGAGCCAGGGCCCACCGGTAAGTACCTGTCGTAACATACGCCGGCGGGACCGGACGAAAATGGGCGGCCACTCGGCCCATCGCCGGCTGGAGAATCGCCGGGGGGGCCGCTGCCAGCAGCCGCCGGCCAGCGCGGCGTGATTCCCGCCCCCGCCATATCCCCGGCGCCGGAGAATTCGGCAGCCGGCGTCGGCGGGTTTCACTCCGCCCCTTATATTTTACATGCTCTCCTGCTGAAAACACGCCCAGTCTGTAAAATCCAGCCCAATATTTACAGTGGTGGATGAGGAGGTTTCTTTCAAATTCGCTCATTGATTTCTTAGTGACCACCTTATATTGATGGCCTCTAATTTTGCTCTTACTCACAAATTATTTGTGTGTAATCTGACAACAACTTTTCCTCATTTTAAAGACCTCAGGTCATCCCACAGCTTTCTATAGTCCAATCGGGTTATCCTCTCTTGATATGTATATCGCTGAATTTCCAGTATAATTCTTGTAAATCTCTTTTGCACCATCTGCAATGCTTTTGCATCTTTATCATACGACCATAATTATACACAATAATAATAATCACTTATTGTCACAAGTAGGCTTCAATGAAGTTACTGCGAAAAGCCCCTAGTCGCCACATTCTGGCGCCTGTTCGGGGAGGCTGGTACGGGAATACTCTAGTGTGGTCTTGTCGTGTTCAATACAAGAATTAAATGACACCTTGAACTTTCAATTCTATCCCTTCAGAAATAAACCTGACTTTTGGTTTGTTTTATTTATACCCTTGTAGACCTGTGTTTCTACTTTTAATGATGTGTGTATTGTAATAATTTCAGGACAGAAGAACATAGAAATTAGGAGCAAAAGTAGGCAATTCAGCCCCGAGAACTGGCCTGCCATTCAATCAGATCATGGCTGATCTCTTCCTTGTTACAATCAACCTCTTACCTGTTCTCCATATCCCTTCAACCCATTTTTAAAATCCGAAATATATCTATTTCCTTCTTGAAATCATTTAATGACTCAGATTCCACTGCACTATGGGGCAGCGAGTTCCATAAATTCAACACCTCTGCAGGAAGTAGTTCCTCCTCATCTCAGTTTTAAATCTACTACCTCTCAACCTATATCTGTGACATCTCTTTCTAGATTCCCCTAAGGGGGAACATTTGGTCTATGTTTACTTTATTAATCGCTTAGTATCTCACATCCTTTCTCATTCTTCTAAGCTTCAGTGAGTACAAGCCCAAATTGTTTAATCTCTCCTTATCATAGAATTTACAGTGCAGAAGGAGGCCATTTGATCCATCGAGTCTGAACCGGCCCTTGGGAAGAGGACCCCACCTAAGCCCACACCTCCACCCTCTGCCCGTAACCCCACCGAACATTTTTGTTTTGGACACAAAGGACAATTTAGCATAGCCAATCCATCTAACCTGCACATCTTTGGACTGTGGGAGGAAACTGGAGCACCCGGAGGAAACCCACGCAGACATGGGGATTACATTCAGACTCCGCACAGACAGTGACCCAGACAGGAATCGAATCTGGGACCCTGGAGCTGTGAAGCAACTGTGCTAACTACTGTGCTATCGTGCTGCTTATACATTAACGCTTTGATCCCCGGAATCAATCTGGTGAATCTCCACTGATCTGCTTCCAATACCACCATATCCTTCCTCAAAGAAGGAGACCAAAACTGAACACAATACTCCAGATGTGGTCTCACCAACACCAACACTTGTCTACTTTTATATTCCATTTTTTTTGCAATAAACGCTAACATTCCATTTGCCTTTTTAATTACATTCTGTACCTGTATTCCGACTTTCTGTGTTTAATGAACAAAGACACCAGATCCCTCTGCCCAGACAAATTTTGAATCTGCTTTCCATTTAGATAATAATTTGCCTTTCTATTTTTTTGGCCAAAATGGATAACCTCACACTTATCTACATTAAAGTATATCTGATAGATTTTGGCCCAATCTCCCAGCCTATCTATATCCATCCGCAAAATCTTTACCTCCCCTTCACTGCCTGCTTTCCCACTTCCTATTTTAGTATCATCCGCACATTTTGCTATGTTACACTCTGTCTCTGCTTGCAGATCATTTATATGGATTGTGAACAGTTGAGGTCCGAGGACTGACCCTTGCGATACCCCACGAGATACAGTTCACCAACCAGAGAAGGATCCATTTATCCCAACACTCTGCTTTCTGTCAGTCAGCCAATCCTCAAACAAATCTAGTACTCTACCCCAAATCCCCTGCTAATTTGTAGTTTATTGACTAGTCTCCCAGATTTGGACAATGTTTTTCATTCTGGTTTCCAAATTGTTGATGTAAATTGTGCACAGCAGTGGTCCCAGGACTGATCCTTGTGGAATATCATTTCCCATTCACTGACTTTCTGAATGACATTACTTTACCCCGCACTCGACTCGCTGTCTTGAAGTCAGCTCACTCCAGTTGGCTGCTTATCCCCTGACTCTGCATTGTCTGATTATTCATGAATCAATTCTGTGGTTCCTTAACAATGGCTGTTTGAAAATGAAATGAAATGAAAATGAAAATCGCTTATTGTCACAAGTAGGCTTCAAATGAAGTCACTGTGCAAAGCCCCTAGTCGCCACATTCCGGCACCTGTTCAGGGAGGCTGTTACGGGAATTGAACCGTGCTGCTGGCCTGCCTTGGTCTACTTTCAAAGCCAGCGATTTAGCCCTGTGCTAAACGGCCCCTGCTGTTTAGATCAATTAATAATAATAGATCAATTAATAATAATAATCTTTATTTGTGTCACAAGTAGGCTTACATTAACACTGCAATGAAGTTACTGTGAAAATCCCCGAGTTGCCACACTCCAGCGCCTGTTCGGGTACACTGAGGGAGAATTCAGAATGTCTAATTCATTTAACAAGCTCGTCTTTCGGGATTTTCTGGGATGAAATCGGAGCACCCAGAGGAAACCCACAAAGATACGAGGAGAACGTACAGACTCCACACAGACAGTGACCCAAGCCAGGTCCCTACCACTGGGAAGTAACCGTGTTAATCACTGTGCTGCCCCCTATGGGTGGGCTGCCCCTTGGCCTTCTCGATGGTAGAGGTCATGGGCGGGATTCTCCAATCCTGCGGCAGAGTGTCCATGTCGTCGTAAACGCCGTCACAACTAATTGTGGCCCCTCCAGGGGGCCAGCACGGCGCTGGAGCGGTTCGCGCCACTCCAGCTGCAGATCCCGGCGCGAACTGTGCGCCGTGGGATCCACGCATGTGCAGTTACGCCGGTGCCAACGAGGACATGCGCAGTGGCCTCCTTCAATGCGCCGGCCCCGACGCAACATGGTGCAGGACTACAGGGGCCGGCACATAGGAAAGGAGGCCCCGAGCCACAGAGGCCGGCCCGCCTACCGGTGGGACCCGATCGTGGGCCAGACCACATCGGAGGCCCCCCAGGGTCAGACCCTCCCTCCCCCCAAAGGTCACCACCCGACCCTTACACGCCGAGATCCCGCCGGCCCAGAGCAGGTTAGAACGGCGCCGGTGAGACTCGGCTCTTTTCTTACGGCCGCTTGGCCCATCCGGGCTGGAGAATCGGCGGGCCAGCCGCGTAGAGCGGCCCGCGACTGGCGCCGCACCAACCACGCCAGCGCCAATGGTGCTGATTCTCCGCTCTGCGGAAAGTCGAGTGCCGGCGTCGGGGTGGCGTAGTGCGATTCGCGCGGCCCGCCAGCGATTCTCTGACCTGGCGCGGGGTCGAAAAATCCCGCCCCATGTGTTTGAAAGGTGCTGTTGAAGAAACCTTTGTGAGTTGTTGTGGTGCATCTTGTAGATGGTATACAATGCTGCCACTGTGCGTCGGTCGTGGAGGGAGTGAATGTTTGTGGATGGGGTGTCGGTCAAATTGACCTAATATCTCATGGAGGGGAACTTTTCCAGGCATTGGTATCAGGCTGCTGCCATTATTCTTGCATAGGATCTCTACAGTACAGGGAGCGGCCATTCAGCCCAACGGGTCTGCACCGACCCACCGAAAAAGCACCCTGCCTAGGCCCACTCCCCTGCACTGTACCCGTCAACCCCACCCAACCTGTACATCTTTGGACACTGAAGGACAATTTTATCATCGCAAATCCACCTAGCCTCCACATTTTTGGACTGTGAGAGGAAACCGGAGCACCCGCAGGAAACCCAAGGCAGACACAGGGAGAACATGCAAATTCCACATGAACAGGCACGCAAGGCTGGAATTGAAAGCCGAGTCCCTGGCGCTGTGAGGCAGCTATGGTAACCACTGTGCCACTGTGTCTCCTAGGTGGTAGCAATCATTCCTCTGTTGTGCTGGTGGTATATCTCCTACATTACCCTTCTTTACTTATTATGTTTTCTCTTTAACAAAAAATTCTAGTTAGCTAAGCAAAATTTTTCTTTTGAAATCCATGCGAAGTTTCACCTTGAAAGAACATTTGGGGTCTCGGGAAAGTTAGTTAATGTTCAATTTTGTTGCAAGCATGGTAATCTGGCAGAGCAAATACCCTTTTTATTGAACTTTTCATTACATTAATTTGAATGTTCACCCCATGCTTTTTCCTTATGAGTTAATCGTATTCTTCATTAAGACAATAGGAAGAAAATTAGGCCATGGACTTTTATGTCGGGCAATCGGCAGATCAATTCAGGAATACAATGATGGACTGTGTATATTGTGTCTTTGTGTTTAAATGTGATATATTATACACATTGAAATATTAGATTAGAGGATGTCATTTTGTCCCTTTTATTAGAATATTAGAATAGTCAAACCTGGTAAGCAGTGTCAACCTATTGGTTAATTTGAGTTTGAGAGGATTTATACCAGTTGATTGTTGCATAAATAATACTTAGTGGTTGGCTGGATGGCTGATTCATGATGCAGAGTGACACCAACAGCATGAGTTCAATTCCTGTATCGGCTGAGGTTATTCATGAAGCTCCCACCTTCTCAACCTTGCCCCTCTCCTGAAGTGTGGTGACCCTCAGGTTAAATCACCACCAGTCACCTCTCAAAGGGGAGAGAAACCTTTGGTCCTCTGCAACTTTGGCGACATTTACATTTACTTAGTGGTTATCAAAAATCTGTAGTTAATGTCTGTAACTATGCAGAAAATTCATTCACTTATCTTCAAAGATGGAGCATTTATTTTCTTGCAAGTCAATAAATTTGAACAGTTTCACAGAAATCCTTGGAAATAAAAATCTGATAATTGAATGTTGATGTATGTCACACATATATCTTATGCAATTCTCTGGTCAATAATATTCAAGGTTTGAGAGGCTACAGTAGTTAAAGAGAATTGCCTCTTGGGGATTATCCTGCCTCATAAGTATTGCAGTCCTTGGTCTTTGGCAGTGCTCTTTCAACATACAAGGTAATCTGGTCCTCATAGTGTTGTAATTATTAATATTTGATCCACATTAACTTGGCTTGCCACTGGGAATCTTTTCCCTTCATGCTCTCAGTAAAAATACCGTATCCTCAAACTGCAATTTAGATGCTGCTTTCTTGCATTTTTATTTATAGTCAGTGAACTATCATCTCAGAAGGGGAATGCTGATGACACATGTAGTATTTAGGTTTTGGCATCAAACTTACAAGAAGATTTTGAAAGATTTTAAAGAGCTAACCAACATTGGTATTTGTCTTTAATCAATGAGCTTTATGGAATGGTGATAAGAGCTCATTTTAATGTGGGGGGGGGGGGGGGGAATAGTGAAGAATTTTAGGCCATGAAGGAATCAGCAAATTGTATATGGAGAAGTTTCTTGTTTTGAACCAGAATAGAACTAAGCAACATATTGGATGGATTTGTCAAAATAAAAGCAGGGCCAAAATTGAGCATGAGAGTTACTGGAGCCTCATTGCCTTAACTTTAGTTTCCCTCCTTCATCCTTGTTGGGGGTCACAGGTGGTGGCACATTTACCACCTGCCAAGGGCTTACCAAGGTTATCTAATGACCGTCGAGTCACTAACTTTCAGCTGCAGCCCCTTCCTCAGGTGAATGAAGAGGTGGGTTCAACAAACACATATACAGACAAATTCATGATGCAAGATGATACTTCGAATGAGAGTCTTTGCAGGTAACTAAATCTTTACAGGTCTAAACGTTGTGACTGGAGAGAGGGATAATCACAGGTTAAAGAGGTGTGAATTGTCTCAAGCCAGGACAGTTGGTAGGATTTTGCAAGCCCAAGCCAGAATGTAATGCAACATGAATCCAAGGTTCCAGTTGAGGCCGTACTCACGTGTGCGGAACTTGGCTATCAGTTTCTGCTCGGCACTTCTGTGTTATCGCGCGTCCTGAAGGCCATCTTGGAGAACGCTTACCCGAAGATCAGAGGCTGAATGCCCTTGACTGCTGAAGTGTTCCCTGACTGGAAGGGAACAATTCTGCCCAGTGATTATTGTGCGATGTCCATTCATCCGTTGTCACAGCGTCTGCATGGTCTCGCCAATGTATCACGCCTTCGGACATCCTTTCCTGCAGTGTATTCCAGCACTGATGTAGACTAACTACTTCAAACTGAGAAGTTAACTGTGTTTGAGATTTGTGGGACGGGATTCTCCATTTCTGAGACTAAGTGTTGACGCCAACGCAGAATCCGTGGACTTTAACGACAGAAAAACTGGCGCCGCACCTGGACTGATTCTGCTACCGTTGAGGGACTAGTAACGGTGCCGCGTGGAACACACTCGGTTCCACTGAAAAATGGTGCGGGGTACACCGCGTCCATGATCGATACTTGGGAGGTTGACAAGCTGCAGCTGCACATACACATTACACTCCCTACATGCACTTATCCCAGCCAAAAAGATGGCATTGGTTGTGCCGGAGCACGCCCATACAGATGATGGGTGTACCGGGGGACACCACATGACCTGTGGCCCTAAATTCAAAGTGGGCTGTTTGCGCTGTGTGCAGCTGCATGGCTGCCTTGGCGGCTGTGGCAACAGTGCCCTGTGTCCGTCCATTCTGACCTCACAGCCCACCTCCTGGCTACACCCCCTACCCCCCCCTACACCCCCCCCCCCCCATCCCAGCCGTGGCAGAAGCCTCCTGACCAGCGGGACAACTGTCAGCATGCTATGGCCATGTTGGACACTTTCCATACCCCCTGTCTCTCCCTCAGCAGCCGCCAGGCCGGTTTCACGATTTTTAAAAGAACAAGTGAACCACGCTGTCGGGAACTCGGCCCATCGGAGGCGGAGAATCGCAGAGGCCCTGGAGAGTACCAGATTGGGCCTGCTAATGATATGTAAATGATGTCCAATGTACTTGCGGAGTGTAACATACTGACGCCGCTTTCGAAATGATGGAGAATCGCGATTTGATGTCATGTGGCGTGCTGAGATTTTGGCGTCAGAGCGGATTCTCCGTCAAATTGCCTTTCCCGATTTTGGCGTCGGCCAACAGGGAATCCCACCAGTGATGTTTATTTCAATTTCCTTTGTCCATTATTTTATAAGAGACCGAAAAATGAAATGAAAATCGCTTATTGTCACAAGTAGGCTTCAAATGAAGTTGTGAAAAGCCCCTAGTCGCCACATTCCAGCGCCTGTTCGGGGAGGCTGGTATGGGAATCGAACCGTGCTGCTGGCCTGCAGCACATATACCAACAGTAAATTCACAGCGCTGTTTCAACTCTCAATGAAAGAGACAGCCATATAGCAGTCAATATCGGCTTCGTTGAAACACTTGGGATGTATTTTTCATTTTGATTATATATAATCAAGCTTACATTTTGGTGCTTTAGCCCGAATTATCGAGATTGGTATTTCTTAGACGTAAGTAGAAGTGATACCTGGTATGACAGTGATACGATGTGGTGTTCCTCTGTCTTTTGAGTTCATCGCAAAGCCTGTTCACATTGCTTCCAATTATCACTTTTTTCCATAAAATCTGTTCGCAATGTTTCAAGCAGTCCTCCCTCTGACCAAAGTGACCAACTGATGTTTCAACCTAATCTGAGGGAGGGCTCTCACATATTTTATGTCAAGAATTACATGGGGGTGAGAGCATCGGCATGATCATTACTCAGCAAGTGCCTCAGGAACAGCTGCAAGGGGCATCAGACATAACTGATCACTGAAGTTTCCTGTTCTATTTAACACTGTCTTCTTTTGACATAGTGCCTCACTTCTTACCTGTCACTTTCAAATGAAGGGTCAATCTTTCACTCCCATCCTAGATCATATCCTCATACCCCTGTACAACCATGTCAATTATTATCAATTAATTGAAAAAAGCATTTACTCATAACAATGTTTCCCTGTGGTATAAATTCACATCGGCGGTAGAGTAAAACAGCACATTTTACTTGCTGTCTGTTTTTTTCATGGAAATCAATCAAGCAGAGTGCAAAACTGAATGATGACTTATTCCTATCTATTCTACTCTACAACCCAAGATGTATTTACAACCCAAGGATTCTCCAGATAATAATCTTTACTATTATTGTCACAAATAGGCTTACATTAACACTGCAATGAGGTTACTGTGGAAATCCCCTAGTCACCACACTCTGGCGCCTGTTCGGGTTCAAAATGTCCAATCACCTAAACAAGCACGTTTTTCGGGACTTGTAGGAGGAAACCGGAGCACCCGAAGGAAACCCATGCAGACATGAGGAGAAGGTGCAGACTCTGCACAGTGACCCAAGCCCGAATCGAACATGGGACCCTGGCACTGTGAAGCAACAGTGCTACCACTGTGTTACCATGCAGATATTGGTCAAAGAGAACTGTACAAAGCAGAATCAGGTACAATTTACAATCTCGTATTTTTCTTAATTTAGAGACCTCCCTGTTCTGAATTGACAGTTCTGTACTTACGCTTTTGAGTACCAATAAAACTATTAAAGAACAGATACTATCCATGTAATTAAATTCAAGTAATCAGCTTAACATAGTTTCAAAACTTTAGAAATTATGAAAATGTAAATAATGGATCCTAAATGTAGACTGTCTGGGTGTGGGCATTTTGCTCAATTCAACTCTCACTGGATGTTGATCACATTCAATTCACATCTGCCCTTTGTTGGGGCGCAGATTCAATCTTGATTTTTAAAAGGGAATTAGAAAAATAATTAAACAGAAAACAATTGCAGGGTTTGGGGAAAAGGCAGGTAAATGGGACTCTTTGAGTTGCGCTTGCAGAGAGCTGGCACAAACATAGTCTTCTTCTGTGCTGTCACTATTCTATGTGTTACGATCCCAATTGGTGTTATAACTGGACGAGAAGATCCCAGAATGGAATCCCGGCTCAAAAGACCGTAACTTTTATTTTGTTTTATAAAACGTGGAGGAACAGAGTCACAAGATCCCTAATTAGTTTCAGCAACAAGAAAAAAACATTTAACAAACATGGAAAAATTGGATTATAATACAATACTCCTTTTCTTAGCTTAACAGACAGAATGAAAGATCAACATCGATAACAAAATACATCTTGAGCTACAATGGTCTCATGAACACAAAAGGTCCCTTTTAAGCATACAAGATGACTGTGGTCAAATACATACACCCCGCTCTGCACTCAGGTTAGTGTCTGTGGATTTCTCCTCAGAATCCCCCCAGATGATTGTCACATGAGAATTTCAAAACTGCACACCCAAAACCATACTTTAATATCTTCTCTCATAAGTATGCTTCCCCTTGACGGTTTGCATTCCAAAATCTAGGCCAGATATTCCAAATAACACTCTTAAACAAAGGTTCCACTTCACTTTTAACAGTGAATCCAGTCTAGCATTTCACACCAACCAATTTTAGAGTTTCCTTGTCTTAACGCCTGTACAAGCTGTTCACAATTGCTTTAACTCTCAATTCCCAGATGGTATTAATATGACTTTAAACTTTAATCTATCGCTGAAGTCTGCTATTCCACTTTAAATCAAATTACTATGATTATCTCTTTAACTCAGCACTCTTTGTTTACTCAATCTTGAATTCTTCTGAACAATACTTTGGTCTCTGTTCTCTTAACTCCAGTCATCTTAACCACTCTTTCTGTCCCAATTCCCTGGTTATCTAGGCTGTAACTTGTACTTTAGGAAGCCTGCCTCTTTGCAGCTCCCATCCTGTCTGGGGCGGCACGGTAGCACAGTGGTTAGCACTGTTGCTTCACTGCACCAGGGGCTTGGATTTGATTCTCGCTTGGGTCGCTGTCTGCGCAGAGTCTGCATGTTCTCCCCGTGTCTGCGCGGTTTTCTTCAGATGCTCCTGTTTCCTCCACAAGTCCCGAAAGACATGGGGCGGGATTCTGCGGGAATTGGCAGGCGGGCAACTCTGGTGTGAAGGAGTGGCGTGAACCACTCTGGCGTCGTGCCGCCTCAATGGTGCAGAATCCTCTGCACCTTCAGGGGCTAGGCTGGCGCCGGAGTGGTTTGCGCCACGCCGGCCGGCGGGGAAGGGGCTTGGCGCCATACCAAACGGCGGTGAAGGGCCTCCGCCGGCCGGCACGTGTTGGCGCATGTGCGGGAGCGCCAGCGTGTGCTGGAGTCAATCCAGCATATGTGCAGGGGGGGGTTCATCTCTGCATCGGCCATCGCGGAAGAATAGAGTGCCCCCATGGATCGGTGGGCCCCGATCGCGGGCCAGGCCACCGTGGGGACACCTCCTGGGGCCAGATCCCCCCGCGTCCCCCCCCGAGGACCCTGGAGGCCGCCCGCGCAGCCAGGTCCCGTCGGCAAATACCTGGTGTAATATACGCCGGCAGGACTGGCGGCCACTCGGCCCATCGCAGGCCGGATAATCGCCGGGGGGGCCGCTGTGAGCGGCCGCCGACCAACGTGGCGCGATTCCAGCCCCTGCAAAATCCTCGGCACCGGAGAATTCGGCAGCCGGCAAGGGCGGTATTTATGCCGCCCGCCGGTGATTCTCCGACCCGGCGGGGTTCAGAGAATCCCGCCCATGCTAGTTAGGTGAATTGGACATTTTGAATTCTCCGTCTGTGTACCCGAACAGGCGCTGGAATATAGCGACTAGGGGATTTTCACAGTAACTTCATTGCAGTGTTAATGTGAGCCTACTTGTGACATGAATTAAAGAATATTATTATTATAGTTGATCTTCTACCAGTGTTTAGCGATGTTCATTCCTCGAGATCCTGTCCCCAACTCACCACAAATTCAGCTAAAACTAAAACTTAATAGCTTCTCTACCTTACAAGGCCTCAGTTACTAAGCAACACTGCATACCTGTGCTGGCCTACTTATCTTCATGCTGTACACCTCTCTGAGCACAATAAAAACACAGTTGGAACTTAACCAACACCCAGACATTCAAATACATTTGTCCAGCTTGAATCTGACTCTACATTTTCCCCTCCAGGCACAGAAATGTCAAATTAAACACACTTAAAAATATATCTTATTTCTGATGTTTAGCAACACAAATATAAATACTTAGATGGATGTGCAAATCCATCCCAAGATGGATCTGTAGGTCTGTGTATGTTCTCATTTTTAAGAATCCAACTAGAACAAATACTGACTAATGTCAGTGGTTTTAATATTGCTGAAGGGTCCACGGGCATGAAGACTCTGGGGATACCTGTACTTCAATTCTTCAAGCTATGTAACTCGTCCCAAAGCTGAGCACGAATCTGAAATCCAATGTCATTCAAATGTAGTGAGGAAAATGCTCTATGGTTCCTCAATATCCTTTTAATGTGAATAAAATGAAGTAAAAGAGTAAAATTACTGAAGGCTTAGTTTATTTTCAGTTTTAAGCTGCTCTTAGCAGGGATTTTCCGCCCCCATTTTCTGCGGGCAGGAATGTTGGTGGGGGCAGAAAATCCAACTGGAGTCCAAATAAGGCTTTCACGCCGGCAGGGTTTCCTCACTGGAATGTCCTCTGCCCCCGCCAATAATGTAATGAAATTCTCAGCATGAAATGGCAGCAACTCCATTTATATGCATTTTGATATCGTTAGCGGGCCTCCCCGCTTTATTAATTCCCCACATTAGGGTTCCACCCCAAAGTTGGTGGGGTATACAACTGCTTTTATAAAATGTGCACCTGGGTCAGTGGTCCCTGTCGGGACTGCACAGGTAAGTACAGCCACCTGGGGGAGGGGGGGGCTGGAGGGCGGAGGAGAGGCATGCTCTGACACTGCACCCTGGCACTGCCACTTGGGCCCTGGAAGTGCCAGGGGAAGTACTGGGGGCAGTACACGAAGGGAATTTCCATTGGGGAGAGGTTCATGGTTGGGACGAGGGGCGCGCGGGCATGTCCATGGGGTGAGATTCCTGGTTGGTGGGAGTAGGGTCCCATATCCGTGGGGCAGGATCCGTCTTACATATTTTTTTCGATCTAGGTGCCCTTGTGAAAGGGCACCCTGATTTTGAAAGCCGAGGTTGCTGGCAGGGCAGGCTCACTCCAGAAATGTTTTAAAAGGCGTTAAAAAGCTGGCAGAGCAGCTGACTGGTTGTACACCCCTTTTCCTGCCTGAGACAACACTTTGGAAAATTCCACCTCTTGTAAATTAAACTAATCAGATTTTAGGTGCTCTTTGAGGTTAACAATGTTCAGATTTAATATTGAGATTAAGAATGGTCTTCCCTTTTCTATTATTGTGAAGGATTAAATTGTTTTGAAATATTTGTGTGGGAGGAGTATTGCGTGATTTAAGATGCCCATCAAAGTCACCATCGTTTACATAAAGGAAGAGCATTTGACTCCATTAAAGGTCTTTATTTCACTCAAAATTCAACTGCCATAAATTTTCTACCATCTACCAAGAAATATTACAAACAGGATATGACAATGTCTTGAATTATTTATACTGTGGTGTCTCCAGACATTTTTGTTTGCCTAAAATAAACCGCAAGAGGACATCTTGCAGGACAATGGGTAGCTTCTCTGCCTCTAAACCAGAAGCTCTGGGTTCAAGTGCCTCTTCAGGATAGCTATTAACATATGCTATAAACAGGCAGGAAGAGCAGGAGAGATTCCTGGTCAGCCATGTGATGGAAAGAAATTGGGGTCTCGACCATTATTATCCATAGCTCCATGCATGTAAAAGTGTGTGTTGCCACAGCAACTTGGACATCTTGGGGTTTTGGCTCAGTTAGCCGGATGTCGAGTGTAGATCAGATTCATGCCAACAATACAGGGTTTGATCCCTGTTCTGGCTGGACTGGGCTTGGGACCTGCCTCCTTGGGCTACACATGTTGAAAGTTATGGTGCTGTGGGTCAGGCCTGCCTGAGGGCAGAGAACTCAAGAATAATACCTCCCAATGAGAGCTCTTTCATATTGATATGAATTCATGGCATCACCTGTAGAGTTAATAATGGCATCTGATTTACATTATTTCATTCTGCCACCAGCATGAAAAATTATTAGGTGCAGTACTACTTCACTGAGAGCTTGTTTGTACAGAATACACTTTACCAAACGTGGTGATACTGTTCCTTAAATAAAATAATTTTAGATATTATTCATTTTGTTTTAGTATTGCACCATCTTCCTTGCTGTAATGATTATGTTTCCCTCTTATTTTTGCATTATCTGAAAAAGCTAATGTGATTCTCTATCGATTTTCAGTAATGTGCAATGAGGACGACAATAAGGCTAAACAATTCTTTTAGCTAGCAAGCTGACAGTCACAGTGGGCATTTGCAGGACTTAATTTTGGACACACAATGTGGTTTTACAATGGCATGATGACTAAGGTCACAGTTCTAACCAAAGGCATAATTGTAACAAAGGGACTTTTGAGCTACTGTATAAATGGAGTAATGGCTTAGTTAATTGCAGATGTTATGGGCACTGCTGGAGGCTTGGCAGCAGCTAACCTACTTACTGCCTTGGATTTTACCAACACCAATTCAATATCATGAGTTCTTCATATTGTGTCGTACACTTTAGAAGTCAAGAAAGAAATAGAAGCAATACTTTATTGTCATTATGGCCTGAAGAAATAACAATGAATATGAATGTTCTTTGCTTTAGGTTAATTGGGCCAGTACCCATATGGAGTGGCAATCACAGTCGGACGACAACTTTGCTCCTTTTCACTCACCTTACATAGGAGCTTCACATTTATCTCCTGTTATGGGTTTAGAAAACTCACAAGTATATCATGGAGTTCACCTGACCTACAACTGTTTATTGAATGTTGCTGGGATGAGCACAAGAGCCTGCCTTTCAGGTGTTATTCAACAGAATTCTTAGGTGCTAATAATTTTTAAAAAACTTTATTCTATGAATTTAGTTAACATTTGTATAAACACACACATGTAAGAATTTTTATCAACTACAAACATAAATACCCCACACAGCTACAGTAATCTATTAATGAATTCCCCCATTAACTGCTCCAATTCAGTAACAAGATCCAATTAAAAACCAGAACCCCCTTTTCAAAGGTGTGGCCCAGCACACAGCACTCTTACTGGTATAAGACTTGGTATTGATAATCTTGTTTCCTTTACAAACAGCAGGTTTGAATTCCTTCCAGAAAGCAATTATCCCTTTTAAGTTATCAAGCAGTCTGGAAAAAGCTTTCAAAATGAAGATAGAGAAACCCTTCCTTCAGCCTGTGCAGTACAAACTAGTCCAAACTCAAAGCGAAAGTAAAAATCAGAGCCACAGCCAGCTCCAAACTCAAAGTGAAAGTAAAAACTCACAGAGCCACAGCCCAGCTCCACCCACACAATGCCATCACTGAAGCCATGTGATAAGACAAAAACATTTCTTAAAAGTACACTCCCATGACACTCCCAACTTTCCGCCTCAGGCCTGCTCATAATTATGCAGCTTACCTGCTCCTGGGACTCCTGCTGACTTGTGTGCCCAAGCGGCAGGAAGAGCTTTGTGCTGGAGACAGACATATAGAAGAAAAAAAGAAGTTGGATATGGCATCTAACAGACCTAGGAATCAGTCACTGTCAACGGCCAAATGCCAGAGGGAGGACTGGAGGCCAGGTGGAAGAGGCTGTTGCACGTGCACCAGGAGGGAGGAGGAGAAGCAGGACAAACGGGTACTGCACTGGAAAAATGTACAGCCTTAGGACACCTTACCACAGTATGTGACTGAGGCTACGTCATGAGGTGGTAATCAAAATGGACCCCCATGACTTGCCAGTTGTTGTGAAGATAGCTGTTGTTCTCAACTTCTATACCTCAGGATCTTTCCAGGGATTATGAGGAGATCTCTCTGGTGTACCCCAGTCAGCTGCACACAGCTAGAATAAGTCTGTAACAAATGTATTATTTGTTTGTGTGGAGGATCACATTAATTTCCCTCTGGATTTGGTTTCTCAGAAGCATGGTCATGGCCTGTACCCATTTAACAGCCTCCCTCAGGTTCAAGGTGCTGTAGATTGCACCTATGTTGCCATAAAGTCCCCCACTCAATATTTGGACACTTTTGTCAACCTGAAGTACTTCCACTCAATCAATGTATAGGTGGTTTGTGACCACCACAAGATCTTCGTCCTTGTGTGTGTAATGTTCCCTGGAAGCTGCCACAGCTTCTTCATATTAAGGAATTTCCATCTCCCTCAGCTATTTCAGTCATCAACGCAGATCTGTGCTTGGCTTCTAGGGGCCAAGGGCTGCCCTTTTAGAACATGGATAATGACCCCCTTTAGGAGCCCGAGGCAGAGCGTAATAATAACAGCAGCCGTGCCATTGCCAGGAGTACCATCGAGCAGGCAATTAACATTTTAAAAATGTGCTTCAAGCATCTTGATGACTCAGATGGAGCTCTGCAATGTGCCCCAGCAAGGTATCAAGAGAAGTAGTGCTGTGCTGCATACTGCACAGCATTGTGCAGGGGAGAGGCATCCAAATCGATGATGACAACACCCTGGGCTGGGCTCCAACTCAGAGGAGCAGGAAGATGAAGACGGTGATGGGGAGGAGGAGAAAGCCAATGACGAAGTGATTGAGAGGCGTGACCATGTAGCTGACTCTTTGCAGAAGGGGATTATCACCAGATGGGTCCTGTGCAAAAATAATTTTTCATAAAATCCTCCCATTATCACCAGTCCCTAGTGGTATACTTCTACCTAACAAACCTTCTATATTGACACCACGCCACAATTACTTAAAGGAATGTTCATCTGTCACAAGAGCGAGAATCAACGTCAATGAGCTGGACTCAATCACATTTATATGGTTGCAACTCTCACCATCATTACCATAAGTCTCATTATATTGCAAATAAACAGATTCTAAGTCACTCACAATCTTGTCCCCCCTCACATCAGTACCAATGACTGTAAATGAGGATCCGAGCTGTCAAATTGTCCAAAATCAAACAATGCCCACAATGCTAATAGAAGTTTAAGCTGTAGTGTACATGCAGAAAGGCATCTCACAAATGTGAAGACTGCAACTGTCCAACAAGAACTCTGTGAAAAAACTTGTACACCATCCATTCCAGCCAATGATTCAGATTCTGATGTGGGAGCCACGTGCAATATTTCTGGCTACCGTATATCTCTGCGCAAATCACATCCTGTAACACCTGGAATGTAAATGTAGCCAAAGTACTGGACACAACAGATAACCAGTATTACTTGCACCATACATGGCCTTTTGAGCTGTAATACTTTCACTGAAGCCGATGCAGATGAATGTCTTGCACCCAACACCCATGATTTAGATACAGCTGCTACCCAGCAACTGTTCATGGAGTTTGACCAATGAGCCTCCCTTAAAGCCAAGCTTGGATGGACAGTGAAATGAACATGGAGCATCTCAGTGCTTGAGCCTTTGTATGCTGGAATCTATTGTGATACAGGAGAGGAGGAAGAAGACCTCCAAAGCATCACAAATCAGTTGACAACCATAATCCTGGAAGTGTCAGCCTGTGCACAAGAGTGGATTCACAAGGGGGTTCCTTAAACTGTCATGGATAGCATTATTTGGCACGTTTCCATATTCACAATATTCTGCAAGCCTTTTAAGCACTACAACAAATTGTGTGATTGTGTGAAACCTCCTCTTGGTTACTTTTCCAGAATCCAAAGCATTCTGCAATCACCACGGGTTTAGGTACAAAATGTGCTTGCAAACTTTCCACAATTTGCTGGTACATTTTGGTGCCTGGATTATCAGGTTGCACAAGACTGAAGAGGAAATTCAAAGTTTTTCTTCCCATCATGTTCATGAAAGTGGGCACCAAAATATCTTCATCTATTTTTTTCACCAGCACAAAATAATCAAAATGCTCACCATTAGAGCTCCACTGTTCCACATTCTCATCTAAAGCTACTGCCATTTTTACTCATGCAAGTTTCCCGTATGCGTAATTTCCAACCGCGTTTCCAGCAACTACTTCAGTTTTCCTATTTACACAAGACATGTATTTGAACTTCAGTCTGCCATTTACTACAACCAGCTCTAGAATCTATTTTCAGAGTACCTTTTACCCACGTCCACACTAGCCAACCGATTTTCTCCGTTGCCAGCAATGCACATTTGAAAAGTTTTCCCTTTTCAGCCTTTTCTTTGCTTAAATTCTTCTTCCAACTGTTTTAGCAAGCGCATGCTCGTCGCAACTTTTTATGTATTTGGAGAATGCCATTCAGGAACACTTTTATTTTCATAGTTAAAACATTATAATGTAACCTTTATGATATATTTCTTCAATACATTTTTTGCATTAGGAGGACATGCACATTTAGGTTACAGTGCAACTGCAGTAAACACCCAAAACTGCACTCCAAAAGTAATTTTACAAGAGCTACTGATTCGAAAAGCATGGAACCTCAACAACATCTTTAGAATTTTAAAAATTTAGGCAGCACGGTAGCACAGTGGTTAGAACAGTTGCTTCACAGCTCCAGGGTCCCAGGTTCGATTCCGGCTTGGGTCACTGTCTGTGCAGAGTCTGCACGTTCTCCCTGTGTCTGCGTGGGTTTCCACCAGGTGCTCCGGTTTCCTCCCACAGTCCAAAGTTATGCAGGTTAGGTGGATTGGCCATGATAAATTGCCCTTAGTGTCCAAAAAGGTTAGCTGGGATAACTGGGTTACGGGGATAGGGTGGCGGCATGAGCTGAAGTAGAGTGCTCTTTCCAAGAGCCGGTGCAGACTCGATGAGCCGAATGGCCTCCTTCTGCACTGTAAATTCTATAATTCTTCACTTTCAGGTAAGGCAACGTCTCCAGGACTGCCTTCAGCGCCAGAGAAGAGGCGATACCCACCTCGGCAATCAGTTTGTGCCCACAGGCGTGTCCGATCTGGGGCAGGGCATCGTATTCGCACAGGACGCCCACGGGCAGCCCTCCCTCCGGGCCCCAGTCCGCCATGAAAGCCGTGTCCAGGTGGTAGTGAGGCCTTAACTGCCAGCTGCCGGCCGTCAGGAAAAAGTTGCAGAGGGCGTCGTGGGCGCGGCTCTCCTGGTAAGCCAACTCCAGCTGACTCTAGATCTGGTGGCTTAGGGTGGCCAGGCCAGCGGTGGCGTCCTCCACGGCCCGGGACAAGAGAGCCGTGAGGGCAGCCAGCTCCTCCGTCCCCATGGTCAACCCGTGTCCTGGGAGGCGGGGCACTCAGGAACACTTGATCAATGAACGTAACTTTATTGTGGTGTGTTCTCTGCCACACCTGCTGATTCTCTCTTTCCCACTCTACATTGCATTGCATTCTTCCCTTGCATACATTACCACAGCAGCGCTCCAAAGGTACATATATGTAACAGCTTGCATTATGGTGGGGGGGGGGGGGGGGAGCCCCTGATGCTGCTTCTGGTGGTGGTTGGGGGGTGGGGGGGGGGGAGATGAATCACGATCCTGATGCTTGTGGTGCGGGTGGGTGAGAACCCCGATGCTGATGGTGGTGATGGAGGGAGCGGTGGAGAGCCCCCAAGGGTTGTGGGAGGGTTGTGCCCCCATGTCCATGAGGTGGTGGTAGCTGGGGGGTTTTCTTTCTGTGCTGCACCCTGATCTCTGTGAAGCTGGCCTCATCAGCTACATTAGACCCGCCTTGCCACAGTGCTGGCGTAAACCTCGCCCACAGAATTTGTTTCATCAGAGAGGCTCAAAATCTGGACTAAAAACGCGACTGCGCAGCACTCCCTCGTACGCCAACATGGCATTGTGCTCATCAAAGTGACATCATTAAGACCATGTGTCAAGGTGTCTTCACTGACAGCGATTTGCTATCACCAATGGATCGCATTTCAGGCACTCCAGCAATTTCCATTACCATTTGTTCCATGGGTTGGGTACATGACAGCTAGGCTGACCCACCCCCAGGCCAGGTCAACTCCTTGGTGTTTTCTAAAATAAATTTAGAGTACCCAATTCATTTTTTCGAATTAAGGGGCAATTTAGCATGGCCAATCCACCTAACCTGCACATCTTTGGGTTGTGGGGGCGAAACCCACGAAAACACGGGGAGAATGTGCAAACTCCACATGGACAGAGACCCAGAGCTGGGATCGAACCTGGGACCTCGGCGCCGTGAGGCTGCAGGGCTAACCCACTGCGCCACCGTGCTGCCCACAGCTCCTTGGTGTTTTTGACTGCAACTTCATAAATTTATGTTAGCCTGATGAATCATACATGGGGGGGATACTGCTCATTCACATGTGTTCTGTGCACACCAACATGAGCTGTGTACACATATTAGCCTCAATGCTGAAGCAAAGATATGTACCAGGTCTCACACCTCAGCTGCAGCATGCAGATACAACACTTCACTTGGGGCTGTGAGTGGACAAGCCAAGCTGAGAGAATCATGGGGCAGCTGGACCCATCCCTTCCCCCACTTCTCCTCTGTGTGACAATCTATGATCAAAAATGTAAGGCTTTTGCCTTCAGATTACAATGCTCTCATTCACTTTTGTATGCTTGCATGCAGTCACCATTTTTACCATATCATCACGGTTAAGGTGTTAAGGTTTGGTGGAGAAAATGGATCTATGCAAATGTGTCTTGTGGCTGTGAATCACAGTAGCATGCTATCCTCCAAAACCACTGAAAAGTTTACTAGTTTCCTCCCTCTTAGGCACAAAGTCATGCCATGACAGTGCAGATGTGAAGGCTGTCGAGACTTAACATTTTGGGTGCATTCCGATAGATGGATAGCAAGAGGGCAAGTGGATGGGACAATGAGAATGGCACTGATCATCTTTCACCCACCCACTGAGTCTTGGCAGCTAACTACATGGCTGAGTAATATTTGGACTGGGTAGTGCTGGCAATGCAATGCCATTGTCATAATCCGCTCTGTGCGTTCAGTGGGTTAGTTGAATACACTTGATTCGGCAGCAACAATGACATTTCTCCCATGGGAAAGCCCATGATGGGCTATCCATTCCAGGGCCTGCCAACAGTTGGATAACATTTATGGCTTGGACACTTACCTGGCAATATAATTCAGTTACCTCTGTGATTCAGGGACTTCACCATTGCTGACCTACCTGTCCAATCGACCTTTCTGGGCCTGCTTTTTATCAGTCGCTGAGTTTCCCAAACCATGTTGTGCCCGCCTCCTTATTACTTTCAAGGTTTCCCATGCCGACTTCTGATCAAGTACCCCCCTCCCCCAAACTGAAACTTTGGAGTTCAGGCAGACATTTTTAGAGGTTAGGTTTCTGTAGCCTGGAATTCTCTTCTGTCTACGCACCTGACTTGGGAGTGAAATTTTGTAAAAGGTAAGAGCTCAAGGAGACTCCAATTTAATTGGACCTGTGAGGAAACTGAAGTGGAGGATTTTATCTCCATCCAATGGGTGTGGTAAACACCACCAGTGATATATTGTATGTATTACGGCACTACCCATATATTATAGGTACGACGGTAAATCCCTGCCTGCTGGCTCCACCCAGCAGGCGGCGTATAAAAATGTATGCTCTCTGGCGCTGCTTCGATTCTGGTTCCAGCTGCGGGAACATCTTGTGCAATAAAGCCTCGATTGTTTCACCATTCTCGTCTCGTGGTAATTGACGGTACATCAATTTATTGCACAAGATTTTAAAAGATGGATCTCCTAATCAAGCCTCAGCACCTGCAGCTGAGCCCTCACGCAGCCAACGCCATGTCTACCTTCGACCACTGGCTAGCCTGCTTCGAAGGCTACCTCAGAGCAGCCACTGAAGAACCCTCGGACCCACAGAAGCTCCAAGTCCTCTACTCATTGGTGAGCCCTGAAATTTTCCCTCTCATCCGGGATGCGCCCACCTACTCAGAAGCGATAACGCTCCTAAAGGGACATTACGTTAAACCAGTGAATCAAGTGTACACCAGGCACCTCCTGGCCACAAGACGACAACTCCCCGGGGAGACTCTGGACGATTTCTTGTGGGCCCTAGAGGCAGTTTCGACAGTCCAACACACCAAACTATTAATTAGAGACGCTTATGTCACGGGCATGAAGTCTACGTACGTCCGCCAGCGACTATTGGAAGGGGGTACGCTCGATCTTGCGGAGATTAGGCAGTTTGCTAATTCACTAGAAGTGGCCTCCTGTAACCTGGTGTCCTACACCACCGACCGAGCGGCACCCTCAAGGGCATCGTGGGCCCCACCAGCTGCCGATTCCAGCTCACCGCAAGCCTGCGCCGCGCGGCAGCCAGCTAACTCTGGGGGGGCCCAAGTGTTATTTTTGTGGACAAAGCAAACACCCAAGGCAGCGTTGCCCGGCGCGGAGCGCGACCTGCAATGGGTGTGGGAAGAAAGGAAACTTTGTATCTGTTTGCCAGGCCCGGTCTGTCGCCGCTGTTTCCAGGCCCGGCATTTCTACACCCCACATGTGCGACCCAGGGGCGCCGCCATCTTGTCCTCCACATGCCACGTGCGGCCCGTGGGCGCCGCCATCTTCCCCACCGCAAGCCACGTGCGGCCCGTGGGCACCGCCATCTTTGATGCCGCCCGCCATCTGAGCCCCCTGGGCGCCGCCATATTCGGCGCAACTTTGGACCGCGCCTCAGGACCCCTGCTCGTCTTACTGTTCGCCGCCTGCTACCTCTGCCACCGCTGACCAGCACGGGACCTCCCAGCATCTTCACACTGTTCGGTTTCCCAACCTACATCCACAGCGATCGGGGATCCTCTTTCATGATCGATGAGCTGCGTCAGTTCCTGCTCAGCAAGGGCATTGCCTCGAGCAGGACGACCAGCTACAAGCCCCGGGGAAATGGGCAGGTGGAGATGGAGAACGGGACAGTCTGGAATGCCGTCCTGCTGGCCCTGCGGTCTAAAAATCTCCCGGTCTCCCGCTGGCAGGAGGTCCTCCTGACGCCCTCCACTCCATCCGGTCGCTCCTCTGCACCACCACTAATGAGACCCCTCACAAACATGTGTTTGCCTTCCCCAGGAAGTCCACCTCTGGGGTCTCGCTCCCAACATGGCTGACAGTTCCTGGACCCGTCCTCCTCCGGAAGCATGTGCGGAGCCATAAATCGGACCCCTTGGTCGAGAAGGTCCACCTCCTAAATGCAAACCCGCAGTACGCCTACGTGGCACACCCCGATGGGCGCCAAGACACAGTCTCCCTCCGGGACCTGGCACCCGCTGGGTCCCCACCCATGACCCCCAACCTGACACCGCTCCCCCCCCCCCAGTTGCCTCATTCACTCCTGCGCCACTCACCATCCCTCCAGCGAACCTCACCGCAGCCCCCACCCCAGCGGGATCCACTCAGGGGCGACAAAGATGAGGACAACACGCTCCCGGAGTCGCAGGTGACCACATCGGCGCCCACATCACCACCAGGTCTGAGGCGATCACGGTGGAGGGTCAAAGTCCCCGACAGACTTAATTTGTAATGTTTTTGTCACCCCCGCTGGACTTTTTTTAACAGGGGGTGAATGTGGTAAGCACCACTAGTGATATATAGTATGTGTTACAGCACTGCCCGTATATTACAGGTACGATGGTAAATCCCTGCCTGCTGGCTCCACCCAGCAGGCGGCATATAAAAGTGTATGCTTTCCTGTGCTGCTTCCATTCTGGTTCCAGCTGCGGGAGGCACAACATCTTGTGCAATAAAGCCTTGATTATTTCACCATTCTCGTCTCGTGGTAATTGACGGTACATCACCGGGCAACTTTTTAAAATTCTGATTCTGAGCCAGAGCAGTTGTAAAGCCACATATTTGCAGCAACCACCTAACTGGTAATGCCTCATTGACATACAACAGTAGGATCCGATTGCTCAAACAAGCTGGAACAACTGTCACAGTCACTCTGACCAGTGACACAAAGACAGAAAGTGTAATTCATGAAAGATATGTACAAACCTTTCATTGGGGTGTCAAGCTGTACAGAAATGCGTCTCTGCGCCACACACAAAAACATTGGGATAACTTTTAACCTAACCAATTGAATGGGATATTTGACACCCCACCCAATTTACGCTGCAATTAAAACATGTGGCCAAGCAGGAAGGCTGGCAAGATGGTGGAGCAGCATGGCGGGTGGCAAGCCCTACCTCTTCCTGCCGCTATGCCATCATTCGACTAAGGTGGTGGATGGCCCTTGTGCCCAATGGCCGACTCAGCTACTTAAATAGACAGTGAAAGGTCTGTTCTCATCTCCGCTGGCATTTGACCAGTGGCAGGGAGGGGATTTGCTCGTGCTTGGGGAGACTGCTGGGTAAACACTGCTGTCCTCCTGGCAGACTCCAGGAGGAGGTGGAGCATTGCATTCCTGTTTGATTATTTGAATCACACGTCTCGATGCTACTGCCATTGTTTCTATTACCACCTATGAATGAGAAAAAAGCTTTGTTGGGCTGTTGCTGAGTTTTAAGTGGTAGCTGGGGAGCAATAATGTAGATAATTGGATTAGATGATTTTTAAATAGAAAAGCAAAATGAGAATGGGCTGTTGTATAATGATGGTGTACTAACTAGCTTTGCCTGAGTAAAGTGGTATTAATTTCTGTCCATAGGCGAATAAACAACAAATTTCTGTTCTCAGTCTGTCAAATGCAGTAATGTATTGAGCTGAAGTGCCCAGAGTGGGATGTTGATGAACTTGTGAGTTAATCTAGGTCACTATCAAAAACCTCTCTAAACCTGCTACAGAGCAACATTGGCAAACCCAAGAATTGGCCAGTGTCCAATATTTTGGAGGAAAATTAATTCAAGGGACAGCACCAATCATTACAGAGCCTTACTGATTTTTGAAAACCTGATTGTTTACAGCTGCCTTTATTAATAAATATAATGCACAGTTGCAAAGTATCATATTTGCAGGAAAGATTTCTGGGAATAACTACAAACTTAAATTTATTTTATTCAAATTAGATGGTGATGAAATTTCTCCTGATAATTTTACTCTTGAATGGGCACAAAAGGAAAAATCCTGCTTTGCATTCACAATTACAATATTTTTAATTATAATTACTGACAGTAGTAATTTCAGCCCTAATATTTTGGCTGCCCATCGAAACTCCCTTTTGAAAGTTATTTTTTAATTGCCTTCCACCACCCTTTCAGGCAATGCATTCCAGATCATAATAAAGTTCTGTAAAATGAAAACTCATCTCCTATTAGGTTCTTTTGCCAATTATCTTAATTTTAGTTACTTGCACGTCTACTAGTGGGAACTGTTTTTCCTTGCCTGTGCGATCAAAACTCCTTGAGGATTTTCAGCACAATTATTAAACCTCCTCTTAACCTTCTCTATTCTAAAGAGAACAAACCCCCAGTTTTTGAAATCTTTCCACATAACTGAAGTTCCTCACTTCGGCATCATTTTTGTAAATCTCCAATACATTCGTTCTAATGTCATGACGTCCTTCCTTAAATACGGTGCCCAATTTTGGACACAATACTTCAGCTGAGACCTAACCAGTGAATTACAAACGTTTACAATAACATCCTTGCTTTGTACTCTGTGCTTCTATTTATAAGGACAAGGATCACATATGCTTTTTTCAATGTTCTTACCATCGTGTCCTGCCACCATCAAAGATTTGTGTCTGTGAACCCTCAGGTTTCTCTGTTCTTGTGCCTCTCTTTTAATCATCCGTGCAATATTTATTTTGGGTGATATCATTTGCTTTGACTGTCTTGCATTAACAACCGTAGCATTTGAACTGTTGCGAGGGTTCAGATGGGAAGGAGTCATTGGCAAAGGAATAGGATTATAAAATTCTTGAAGTCATTCTCTTGAACTATGTTTCAAAATCACAAGGTTATGAATAACGTTATGCAGGACCCATTAACGAAAAGCATAGCCTCACGGCTGATCTCTTTCAATTCAGCTGTGACCTCATTTTATAAAACAGAAGCTGAATCCTCCCAATTCAGTCTGTCTTTTAAATAAGCTACAGGACAACTAGACTCTTTACCCAGCACTCTGTCTAACTTTAAACTATGACATCAAAGGTTTACACACCAAGTAGTCTGGATGCTATCCATAAAGCTATCCTCTTACCAACCTGAGCTGATATCTTCTAAGTCCCCGTTCACATTTGATCAGATGATGAGGGGAAAATAAGTAACTGCTGATACGTTGGTGAACATGCGGCTGTACAGCAAGGAACAAAGGAAAGGTACCCCTTTCTTATACCCTTGTACATGTGTACAGGGGGGGCATTTTAGCTTAGTTGGCTGGACGGCTGGACCATGATGCAGAGCAAGACCAGCAGCGTGGGTTCAATTCTTGGTCTGGCTGAGGTTATTCATGAAGGCCCCGACTTCTCAACCTTGCCCCTCACCTGAGTTGTGGTGACCCTCAGGACAAGTCACTACCAGTCAGTTCATGTTCAGAACCTGTTGCAATCAGAGATTGGTTTCTCCTTCCATGGTCAACTCTGTGAGCAGTCAAAGGCAATGTTACCCCAATGGACAGAGTCCCTAGGCACTGTTTAAAAACGCCCTTTTTGACTGTTACAAAAAACCCCAAAATGCTTAGCATTCCACATGGTTGATTAGCATCATCCAGATGTACATATCTCCACACTGTTTCAAGGTTTCTCATTCCCTTGGCCACAGTGATGAACCCTGAAACCATAAGCAGTTTCAAGATTTCCTTAATGGGATTCTTCCTGTCAGTGTCTTGCTAATCACAGATATTCGTACCAATGGCATGTTCCCTGACCTCTTTTAATTACAGGCTTTTGGTAATTTTATTACCTATATCCTGCCTTAAGAATGCAGCAGGCACAGGATACAAAACATTTCAAATTGAATTCTGTTTCACTGTTTGCTTGTAGAGGCGAATTGAACATTATTATTTTGCAACACTTAACCCTTATGTTCCCAGAAAGACCAAGTTAACAAATTTAACAGTGGCCAATCCGATTTAAAATATTATGATTTATGTATAATCTCACAGCATAGCAGACATAATTGCAGTCGTAATAAACAGACAAAAATTGATCGTCATTATCGTCCACATTTACACAACAGTTAAATTTGTACAAAATGGTATTGATAAAAATGTTTACTATGGTAATGCACATCAAATCAGGGAGACGTGTGCCCCTTGTCTTTGTTATGAATCTATCATGAATAATAGAAATGATGATCAGCAACAGTCAAATATTTGAGAAAAACATAATGATGACAGTGGATGCGTTCCATTTCATTGTTTGAATGAACTGTTTAGATATTTTGCACGAGTGGCGGCTTGGAACTTTCAAATTATCTTATAGGGAAGAAGGAGTTTTTTACAGTAACTTCATTGCAGTGTTAATGTAAGCCTACTTGTGACAATAAAGATTATTATTGTTATTATTATCATTAATTGTTAAAATTTTCAGTGCTTCGTGATGAATTCTGGAACCAGTAAAAAAAATTATATAATGATCAAACCATGCAGCTGATATCACTGATATTATTGGTCAACAGAGCATCCATTTTCAAATGTTGTTATGCAGGCACATCTACTGGAACATTCTGCAACGACTGCAATAAATAATGTTCATTAATATTCATTAGCCACCTTGACAGAGAGTAGAGAACACACTAAATTCATATAACCAATATATATATTGCATATATGATACATTCCTATAGATTTCTTTACATCTTCAAATTCATTTTCTTATTGTAGTCTCATTAGTTTGGTATCAGTGATGGTGTTAATAGAGCTTCTTCAATTCACATTTTTGTTATACTTTTAATACGTATAAAAATGTTAATTCTTATTGAAATCACAAAGCAGGCTTCAAAAAAGTAGTCATTTTCGAGTTGCAACTAAGTAACAGATGGAAGGTTGAAGGGTGTTCGTTGATGTGTAAACCAATCAAGCTCAGATTTTTGCCTAATTTTGCCATCCATCCCCTCCACCAAGTAAATGCTAATTTTATCACTAACTGTTCCGCATTCATTATTGTAAATTGTATTAATATAATTGAATTACAGCACTGTCTTAAACAATTATGACATTGAATTTGATATCAGGCATGATTTTGTGATTCCACAAGTTTGAGAGAAACCTCCAGCTCCAATTGTCATTTTGAGATTTCCAAGTCAGGCATTCCAGATAATTCCAGAGCTCAAGACAAGCTAACAATAATCCATCTGGTACTTGCTCTGAGGCAAAACTGTTACTGAGGATGCTGATCAGGAAAATTATATCTGTGGCTCCATGGAGATGGAAGGCACACCTCAAACTAATTAACGACCCACAATTGTTAAATGGCTGCAAAGGAGGGAGGAGGTTGCTCCTAACATGTACGGGGAGATCCCTTCCCCTGTGTAAAATTCACCCTCTTCGCTTTCTGATTGTGGAGGATTTGTTTTGCTCTCTTTTGACATTCTAATAGCATTTCACAACCTTTAGATATCACATTTCCCCCCAGCTTTTGAGCCTCTAAAATAATTTGTTCAAACACTATTGAAGCTCCAAGCAGCTTATTTTTGTTCAAAGTTAACATGGTTGACTAATAGCCTTTGTTTGTTCTTTCAGTCTCTCATCTTTGCCTAATAATAGAATAGATTCCTTGGGTTGCCTTCAGCTGATTTTATATTTGTATCATTGGACTGTTTGAACCTTGGTTTCACAAAGCTGGTGACACCACAAACATCATAGATTGACCAAGGTCAGTGTCAGGGAGACTGACGCCAATATAAAAACTGAAAAACATGTCAACACAAAACATGTTTCCATTCAGATACTGACTGCTGTCTATTGATAACATTTTCTGCTATTCATTCAGATTTCCAGCATTTGCAGCTTTTATCTTTTTTATCTGGTACTCTTCAATGTCAAATGGTCTTGTCTTGCATTGCTGTTTAGGGGACAAACTGCTTGTATAATGCAGTTTGCAAATTTTCTTTGTCCATTTGTGAGTTGCAGCTTTACTCTTAATGGCTAACATTCGGACCTTTATATGATGATGGTCGCAAAAGGATTCTGTTGTCCTTAATATAGTTAAAATATAGTTAAAAGTGTATTAGTAAATTATAATAAATTAGTAAAATGATGTAGGTGAAATTATCTACTGAATTTTTTTTCTTCACAGTCACACTCACTAATGCTGCAGCCGAGGGACTTTGATAATTCAACAATTTAGGACTCTGAAGTATCAAGTTTGAGTCACAGAATTTAATATGTTCATTGTGAGAACAGAATGAGAGGAGACAAACAACGAAAGAAAGTGATAACACAGGCATACATAGGGTAGAGTTGAAGCCATGAATACAAAATTAGCAAATCTCAAGTGGGACTGCAAATAAAAAACAATCCTTTTCCCCAGTACACTACTATGTGCAACAGACATTCAACAAAAACAGTTAATGTTGTATTAATTAAGTTAAC
Organism: Scyliorhinus torazame; assembly: GCF_047496885.1. Classification (NCBI taxonomy): domain Eukaryota; kingdom Metazoa; phylum Chordata; class Chondrichthyes; order Carcharhiniformes; family Scyliorhinidae; genus Scyliorhinus; species Scyliorhinus torazame. The sequence goes on along the minus strand of NC_092714.1, from coordinate 89,859,308 downwards.
CATGGTTAAATTAACCATTCATTTATTCGTGCAAAAAGACCTGTTTTAGTAACTGATTAAAAGTAAAGTTTAGAAATAGTGATAGAAACCATTGACTGCTCCATGGGGCACAATGTTTAATGAAGGAAATGACATCTGTTGCAAACAAGCAGCTAGTCATACAAAACTCTTTAAATTAAAAACAATCATAGAAAATAGAAGGAGATTATTTCACCTGTCATTCCCATGCCAATCAAAGAGTAGGGTCCTTGATGGGCAGATTGTAATGGCCTGTGAAAGGGAAAAACCTGATGGTGCAATTGACATATGAACATACGAATAAGGAGTGGGAGTAGTTCATTCGGCATTTGAGCCTCCTTCGCCATTCAATGTAACCTCAACCCCACAGCCCTGCCGACGCCCAATAACCTTTCACCCCTGTGTTAATCAAAAATCTATCCAGCTCTTCCTTATAAACAGTAAAAGACTGCTTCCACCACCGTTTCAGGAAAATAGTTCTGATTATTCACGACAATCTGAGAGAAAAGATTACTCATCTTAAATGAATACCACTTATTTTTAAAGAGTGACCTCTAGTTCTACATTTTCTCATAAGAGGAAACATCCTCTCACGTTTACCCGATAAAGAACCCTCAGGATCTTTCAATCAAGTCACTTCTTATTCCTCTAAATTCCATTGAATACAAGCCTAATCTGCCCAATCTTTCTTTCTAAAACAACCCGCCCATTCCAGGCATTAGCCCAGTAAAACTTCTCTGAGCTGCTTCTAACACATTTACATCTTTCTTTAAAACAGTGGCCAATACTCCAGATGTGAGATGGGATTTTCCACCCCCTTTATGGCATGTTTTGCAGCAGTGGAGGCAACCTGCCATTGGCCAGCGGCAGGATCTTCCGTACCCGCTGCTGTCAATGGGTTTTCCTGTTGTTTGGAACCCATGGCAGGGATCGCCATTGGTGGCACCAGGTAGAAAACCTCAGCCTGTGCCTCATAAGTGCCCTGTACATCTGAAGTATAATGTCCCTACTTTTGTATTCAATTCCCTTCACAATAAACAATATCGTTCTATAAGCTTTCCTAATTACTTGCTGTACCTGCATACTAGCCTTTCGTGATTCATGCATTAGGACATGCCGCTCCCTGTGAATCACAGAGCTCTTCAATCTCTCACCGCTTAGATAATATGCTTTTACGGGAGGCTGATACGGGAATTGAACCCGTGCTGCTGTCCTTGTTCTGCTTTACAAGCCAACTGTTTAGCCCACTGTGCTAAACCATGTAGCAAAATCTAAGAACAAATGACAGATGGCCAGAGGGGGAGGGAGGATTTTTACATAGGAAAAAAAATGTTTGGGATATAAAAATAGCTAAATCTGGAGGAAAAAGGTCACAGTGTCGAGTTGTTGAACTCAGTGTTGAGTTCTGAGGGCTGTGTCTAATCGGAATATGAGGTGCTGCTCCTTCTGTTTGTGTTGGGCTTCACTGGAACATGGCAAAAGGCCAAGGATGGACATGTGGGCAGGAGAGCACGATGCTGAGTTGAAATGGTAAGCAAGAGGAAGATTGGGGTAATTCTTGTGGATTGAGCAAAGGTGCTATATCCTGCATTTAGTCTGCCCAATGTAGAGGAGACCAATTGGGAGCAGCGGATACAATAGATCAGATTGATGAAAGTGCAAGTGAAACACTGTTTAACCTGAAAGGAGTGTAAAGGGTTTTGAGCACTGAGGCGGGAGGAGGTAAAGAGGCAGGTGTTGCACCTTCTGTGTTTGCAAGGGAAGGTGCTGTGGGAAGGGGGTGAGGGGTTGACCTGATGGAGGAGTGGACCATGGTGTCATGGAGGGAGGGGTCCTTGCAGAATGCTGACAGGGGGGATGAGTGGAAGATGTGTTTTGTAGTGGCATCGTGTTGGGTTTGGCAGAAATGGCGAAGGATGATCCTTTGAAGTGCCCTGCTGTTGCATCTTCAATAATAGCTTCAAACATTTTCCCTATGACAGCTGTTAACTGGCCTGTAGTTTCCTCCCTTTTTGAATGAAGGAGTTACATTATCTATTTTCCAATATAATTGAACCTTCTCCGATTCTATGGAATTTGGGAAAATTAAAACCAATGCATCAAATATCTAGTCACTTATTTTAAGACCCGGCAGCCATTTTGAGCAGCTGCCCCGATTCCTACACCTCACTCCCCACTTCCGCTCTCCCCCAGCTTTCTACATCCCCTTCACTCCCAAACCTTTTCTTGGCCCCTCAAACCACACCTCTCCCCCTCATCCCCCTCTCATGGGCAACAACCCACAGGCCCCAATGCCTGGCAATGCCAATCTGGTCCTCGGGCACCTTGGTACTACCTGTCAAGCAACCTGACTGTGTTTCCAGGCACCCCAGTGCTAGGCTGGCACTGCCATGGTGCAATACTGGAAGTGTCAAGCTGCCCATATGCCCGGTGAGTGCCAGTGTGCTACCTTTCCTATCCCTGACCATTCAGGGGTCTGTAATGTCCTGTGAGACCCCTGAGGTGCCATCACGCCTGGTTCACGCTTGTGGAAACCAGTGCTAAATGGCACCTGGTTGTGGCCTTGCAGCGATGACCGTTGACTCCTGGACACTGGGTGAAAGCAGCGTCTGGGTATTTAAATGATCCTAAGGGCTCATTGAAATCTCATTATCTAGAACACATCTAGCAAGGAGTAGTCGGGTGACTCCAGTTCGGCCTGGCACAGAGCCCGATTTGGAGCTCTCGCGGTATTCATCCATTGCACGCGAATCACGTCCGATAGGACCAATAATCACTTTGCTAACTCTTTTCTTATTTAAATATCTATAGAAAGTTTTACTATCCATGATAGATTTCCAGCTTTCTTTCTTTAATATACTGACTTTACTTCCTTATTAATCTTTTTGTCATGCTCCTCCCCTTGGAATTTTGTTTTCTCATCTTTCTGATGATACAAATGACCTTTTCTTTTTTGGTTTTAATTCATTAATTTTAATCTTATAGCCACTCCCATTTACTGTAAGCAGTTTTTTTTCTCTCTGTTTTGCATCTTTTAATATGGAATGGCACCTGCACTAAAACAATGTATGCAAATCTATAAATGCATTCCTTTTTCCACAATAGGTTGTCACATTTTTAAGCAAATAAATGAAATGTCAAATTACTCCTAATTTGCTAAATGCCACACTAGCTCCTCGGATGTGGAAATCAGCAGGTAATTTTACAAAAGTCCCTTCCATTAAATGCTCCTTTCAAAGCATCTGTCAAACACAATCATGTATTTATTCCTGATATCGCTGCTGTCTTCAATAAGAAAAATCATAGTACATTGTCAATAGCCATACTGGAAGACTAAATGAAGAGACGCATGGTATTAGTTGAAATGAACACAGGTAGAGGTTAGTGATGATAAAAGTGAGTTTCTGATTGCTTTTGTTCAATTGATTGAAAAATTGATATTGACAAACATATTTTTCACAGGTTTTGGTCTGTAAGTCACTGGGGGAATCTGATGATTATTACAAGAACTAATCGCATTATGTGATTAATGCCACCCTCAAAACTTTCATGTGATTGTCACATGTTCAAAATGCAACTGAAATCATGTGGTGTTGAATTGAATTCTTGGCTACCTGAAAACAATTACATGCATTTTGAGAGAAAACACGGGTTATATTATGTGTTTTATGAACAACAGCAATTTAAATGTGGCATGTAATATGTTAAAGTCCAGCTTCCATTTGCCTGTTCCGGTGCTGGCATGGTGGCCTGAATGGCTATCGTCTCAGCCATAGCACTTACGTGATTCTGTGATTTGTGTCCTAAAATACATTAGCCCAAGCTGTGCAAGTTTCAAAGCATTATTTGAGTATGGTCATTTTACAGATAGCCACATGATGATACGTTCTATCATTTAAACTAAGTCTTCTGGACGTAGTCTTCTGGAAATTTAACTTTAAAAAAGTTTGCAAGTCTGACCAACAAAAAAGGGCCAAAACTGTAGACTTCGATAATACAGTGGAAAATCTCCAAAAGAGCTCCATAGAAGATATGGGGCGCGATTCTCCACTCCCACGCCGGTTGGGAGAATCACCTGAGCCGCCAAAATTTCCGGGTCCGCCGGTCCGCCGCCCTCCCGCGATTCTCCCAAGCGGCGGGAACGGCCCGGCCAAGTTTCGCAGGCCGCAGGCTGGATAATCGCCGGAGACACCGAAAATGGCGATTCTCCGGCACCCCCGCTATTCTGAGGCCCGGATGGGCCAAGCGGCCAGGCCAAAACGGCGGGTTCCCCCCGGCGCCGTCCACACCTGTTCGCTACAGTCGTGGGCGGTGCGTGAATGCTGGGGGGGGCGGCCTGTGGGGGGGGGCGAGGGAGGATCCTGCACCGGGGGATCCTGTACCTTAAATGTGGGGTGGCCCGCGATCGGTGCCCACCGATCGTCGGGCCGTCCTCTCTGAAGGGGGACCTCCTTCCTTCCGCCGCCTCGCAAGATCCGTCCCCCATCTTCTTGCGGGGTGGATTTGGACAGGACGGCAACCACGCATGCGCGGGTTGGCACCGGTCAACCCACGCATGCGCGGATGACGTCCGTTAATGCGGCGCCGGCCGCGTCATCTATGCGGCGCCGTTTTTACGCGGGCGACAAGGCCTGGCGCGGGTAGATGACGTGGCCCCGATACTGGCCAATTGTCAGGGCCTGAATCGGTCGGGACCGGGGCCATTCCGCACCGTCATGAACCTCGACGCCGTTCACGACGGCGCGGCCACTTCGGCGTGGGAGTGGAGAATCCCGCCCATGGAGGCTGAGATGCTAAAATAAAAATCAAATGTTCAGCTTACAAGGGCTAGACCATAGCTTGTGGTGGTTCATGAAAAATCCGAATCCAGTTGAGTTAGCGAACCTAGTGACAATCGATGAAGGATGAGCAAATCATAAAAAAGGTTAAAAATCATCAAATTAATGGCACAGTAAGCAGGTAGCACTGGGAGAATTACATTTTTAGCATGAGTCTCCATACACCCTGCAGTCCGGGACCAAGGTCGATGTCATTACACATGGCGATCACAAGGCTACAATTGGAAAAATATTTTTTTGCCAGGTGAAACACAATTCACCAAAGGGAAGAAAGTAATGAACAAAGCTTAATAGTAACTTCCAGCAATCATTTAAAAAATCTTTGGAGTTTATGCACAATTACCGCAGCAGGTATCAGGGAAAGGCTAATCAGTGTGGGAAAACTCCATCGCTGCAAGAGAAGTTTAAGCAAACAAGGCAAACCTCCTAAAAGCTTCAAACAGCAATGGATTCCAAATCAATTTGGGCTTATTAAAGGGGCAGATCAAACTCAGAATTGGGCAATATGGAGGAAGAGATTTTTAAGATTCAGAATGTCATCCAGATTAAACAACCAGTCTGAGACTGAAAAAGTGAATGCATTTGATGCGCAATCAATTATTCTCGAGGCAAGGTGAGTCATAACTAATAGGCTTTAATCTGCTAGAACTGTTCCCCAGCAGCTTCGATACAGAAAGTGAAGGCTGCTGGGATGGCATTGGTTCTTATACTCCGCCTTTCAGGGCGGAGCTATGTACATCAGCCAATGGTTGACTCCTGGGTCTAGCCAATGGTCATCCACCTCTCAGGTACCGCAATACCTGGTATTACCGCATTCACCCCCTGTTAAAAAAAGAGCCCGGCGGGGTGATGGCCAGCGTTAATGTTGCCTTTCGCATGGTAGGACCAGGTATGGAGGTGCCGCGATGTCGAGGGTAATAGCAATGTGTTCATGGTGCAGCAATCAGACGATGAGGTGGCCTGGTCATCCTTCTGGAGCGTCTGGGCTTCGGCGGTGATCCTGATGGGGGTCCCAGCGGTTGCGACTCCGGGAACGTGGTGTCATCCTCCCAGGCAGCTTTGTCACCCCGAGGCGGCGCTGTTGGGGCGAAAGGTGGGCAGGGGGGGGGGACATATATGTAGGGGGCGTTGGTGCTTGTTCGGGCCTAGGCAGGGGCAGCGGGAATACTGACCCTCCGGTCAGGTGCTGCGGGGAGGGTGGGGGTGGGGGCACTGGTGCGGGTGCGCGTGAGGCTCCGGCGGGCGCCAGGTCCCGAAGCGAGAAGGGAGAACGTGTCTTGGCGGCCATCAGGGAACGCTACATAGGCGTACTGGGGGTTGGTGCGCAGCAGGTGGACCCTCTCGACCAACGGGACCGACTTGTGCGCCCTCACATGTTTCCGAAGCAGGATGGGAACAGGTGTCGCAAGCCAGGGTGGGAGCGAGGTCCCGGAGGAGGACTTCCTGGGGAAAACAAGGAGGCGTTCATGAGGTGTCTGATTTGTGGTAGTACAGAGCAGCGACCGGATGGAGTGAAGGGCCACCGGGAGGACTTCCTGCCAGCGGGAGACTGGGAGATTCCTGGACCATAGGGCCAGCAGGACGGTCTTCCAGACTGTGCTGTTCTCCCTCTCAACCTGCCCGTTTCCCCGGGGGTTGTAACTGGTCGTCCTGCTCGAGGCGATGCCTTTGCAGAGCAGGAATTGACACAGTTCGTCACTCATGAAGGAGGACCCCCCTATCACTGTGAATGTATGCGGGGAAACCGAACCGTGTAAAGATACCCTGGAGGGCCTTGATGACGGTGCTTGTGGTCATGTCTGGGCAGGGTTTGGCGAATGGGAACCGGGAGTACTCGTCAATCTCGTTCAGGAAGGACGTGTTGCAGTCGGTGGAGGGGAGGGGGCCTTTGAATTCCAGACTGAGGCGTTCAAAGGGACGGGAAGCCTTTATCAGGTGCGCCCTCTCTGGCCGGTAGAAGTGCGGTTTGCACTCCGCGCAGATTTGGCAGTCCCTGGTGACAGTCCTGACCTCCTCGATGGAGTAGGGCAGGTTGCGGGTCTTGATAAAATGAAAGAAACGAGTGACCCCCGGGTGGCAGAGGTCCTCGTGGAGGGATCAGAGGCGGTCCACTTGTGCAGTGGCACAAGTGCCGCGGGACAGGGCATCAGGACGCTCGTTCAGCTTCCCCGGACAGTACATGATCTCGTAATTGTAGGTGGAGAGTTTGATCCTCCACCGCAAGATCTTGTCATTCTTAATCTTGCCCCGCTGTGCATTATCGAACATGAAGGCAACCGACCGTTGCTCCGTGAGGAGAGTGAATCTCCTGCCGGCCAGGTAATGCCTCCAGTGTCACACAGCTTCTACTATGGCCTGGGCCTCCTTTTCAACCGAGGAGTGGCGAATTTCGGAAGCAAGGAGGGTACGTCAGAAGATCCCCACGGGCCTGCCCGCTTGGTTGAGGGTGGCCGCCAGAGCTACGTCGGATGCATCGCTCTCGACCTGGAAGGGGAGGGACTCGTCGATGGCGCGCATTGTGGCTTTAGCAATGTCTGCTTTGATGCGGCTGAAGGCCTGGAGAGCCTCCGTCGACAGGGGGTAGGTTGTGGACTGGATCAGGAGTCGAGACTTGTCTGCGTAATTGGGGCCACACTGTGCATAATAGCTGAAGAAGCTGAGGCAGCGCTTTAGGGCCTTGGGGCAGTGAGGGAGGGGGAACTCCATGAGGGGGCGCATGCGCTCAGGGTCGGGGCCTATGACTCCACTTCGCACTCCGTAGCCTAGAATGGCTAGACGGTCGGTGCTAAACACGCATTTATCCTTATTGTAAGTCAGATTAAGGATGTTCGCGGTCTGGAGAAATTTTCGGAGGTTGGTGTCGTGGTCCTGCTGGTCATGGCCGAAGATGGTGATGTTATCAAGATACAGGAACGTTGCGCATAAGCCGTACCGGTCAACCATTCATTCCATCTCTCGTTGGAAGTCCGAGACCCCGTTCGTGACACCGATGGGAACCCTTAAAAGTATAGAGCCGCCCGTCTGCTTCAAAGGCAGTGTACTGGTGGTCACCATTACGGAAGGGTAGCTGGTGGTAGGCAGACTTGAGATCCACCATGGAGAAAACCTTGTATTGCGCAATCCTGTTCACCAGGCCGGCTATACGGGGGAGAGGGTACGCATCCAGCTGCGTATACCTGTTGATGGTCTGGCTGTAGTCAATGACCATCTTATGTTTCTCCCCGGTCTTTACCACCACTACTTGAGCCCTCCAGGGACTGTTGCTTGCTTCGATGACCCCTTCCCTCAGCAGCCTTTGGACCTCTGACCTGATAAAGGTTCGGTCCTGGGCACTGTACCGTCTGCTCCTGGTGGCGACGGGTTTGCAATCCGGGGTGAGGTTCGCAAACAGGAAGACGGGTCGACCTTAAGGGTCGCGAGGCCGCAGACAGTAAGGGGGGGTATAGGGCCGCCAAATTTAAAAGTCAGGCTTTGCAGATGGCACTGGAAATCCAGCCCAAGGAGGGTAGCTGCGCAGAGGTGCGGCAGGACGTACAGACGGAAATTGTGGAATTCCCTGCCTTGGACAGTGAGGTTTGCTAGGTCGAACCCCTTTATCTCCACCGCGTGTGACCTGGAGGCCAGGCAGATCCTTTGGTTTACGGGATGGGTGACAAGAGAACAGCGCCTTACCGTGTCGGGGTAAACAAAGCTTTCCGTGCTCCCAGAGTCAATCAAGCACGACGTCACGTGGCCGTTGATGGAGATCGTCGTTGTAGCTTTCGCCAGCGTCCGGGGCCGACTCTGGTCCAGAGTCACTGAGGCCAGCTGCAGTAATAGAGAGTTCTGGTCGGGCAGCGTGTAGTCGGCTGTCCTGGGGGCCTGGGGCCCCATCCAAGATGGCGTCAACTTTGGGACACACATGGAGTCCGGGGATGAAGAAGATGGCGACGGCGAGGGACAAAATGGCGGTGCCCACCTGTCCAGCGTGGTGGCCGGGGGGCAAAATGGCCACGCCCGCGGGTCGCACGTGGCCTGAGGATAGGAGGTGGCGGTGGGCGGCGGGCAGCCGGGGCCGGAAAGGGGGGCTGCCGATAGTCGCTGGAGACCGCGGCCACGGCGCGGGCCTGGCAGACCCCGACATAGTGGCCCTTCTTGCCGCACCTTTTGCAGGTGGCGGTGCGGGCCGTGCAGCGCGGGCGGGGATGATTCGCCTGCCCACAGAAGAAACAGCGTTGTCTGGCGACGGTAGCGGGCCGTCTCGCCGCGCAGGCTTGCGGGGTCAGGGGAAAAGTCTGAGGGGCTGCCGCAACGGTGTGCCACGCAGCCCAGGGGGCCGCCGCACGTCCGGGAGCAAAGGCCAGTGCGTTTTTATAGGCAACGTCCATGGACCCCGCCAGGGCCCGTGCCTCAGTAAGTCCCAGAGTGTCCATTTCTAGGAGCCTTCGGCGGATATCGGGGGAGGTCATACCTGCCACGAGGGCATCCCTGATCAAGAGTTCCGTGTGCTCGTTCATCGAAACTGGCGGGCAGCCTCAGTTTCGTCCCAGCACCAGCAGCACCCAGTAGAAGTCTTCCAACGTTTCCTCGGGGCTTTGCCTCCTAGTCGCCAGCAGGTGATGAGCGTAGACCTGGTTCACAGGGTGGATATAATGTCCTTCTAGCAGCTCGATCGCCGCAGCATAATTCTCCGCCTCCTCGATCAGAGGGTAGATCCCAGGGCTGACCCGCGAGCGTAGAAGGTGCACCTTTTGTCTTTCCGTGGGGGTGCTGGCGGCCGTGTCGAGGTATCCCTTAAAGCACGCCAGCCAATGTTTGAAGATAGCAGCAGAGTTGTCCACGTGGGGGCTGAGCTGAAGGCACTCCGGTTTGATGTGGAGATCCATCCTTTCAACTGAAGTTGTAGCAGATTAAATTGATGTGCAATCAATTACTCTCGAGACAAGGTGAGTCATAACTAATAGGCTTTAATCTGCTAGAACTGTTCCCCAGCAGCTTCGATACAGAAAGTGAAGGCTGCTGGGACGGCATCGGTTCTTATACTCCGCCTCTCAGGGCGGAGCTATGTACATCAGCCAATGTTAGACTCCTGGATCGAGCCAATGGTCATCCACCTCTCAGGTACCGCAATACCTGGTATTACCACAGCATTGTTATACTCTATTGGAGTAATTGCTGATGATGTTATAGCAAGATGCGGCATTAACGAAATATCAGACAAATTCAAAGAAGTATTAAAAGCCTTTGATTACTTTAATGTATGGTGTAACAAGATATTAGAAAGACCCAAGTTTAACAAAAGAATCAAGAAATCAGGTGAACCAGTAGACTCCTTTATCAATGACCTGTTTCGACTGGCTGAAAGCTGCAAATATGGTGATCTTAAAGCTAAGCTGATACGAGACTGTACATCGTATTGTTACCGATGACAGCTCATCCAAAGAAGAGTTAACTTTAGAAAAGGTGACACAATTGGTGTGACAATCAAAGTTCCATAAACAAAGTAGCGCCATACTAAAGGGAAATCACACCTTGGTTCAGGTAACCCTCGATGACAGTAAAAGTTACTAAACAAAGCAATGTTGCAGACATACTAAGGAAAATAGATACCTTATGGGAAATAAAATTCAAGATGTCATTGAACTCTGCCAGCACTGGCATGAACCACTGCCGAAAAGCCCCACAGGCATGAACCATGTCCTGCAAACAATGCCAAATGCTTTAATTGGAAAAGGTTTGGACGCTTTGGAAAGATGTGCAAAATTAAAACACCGAGGATTAAATGAGAATTTTTGCACACAAGGCCATTAAAGAAATAGAGGAATCTCAGCAAAAAGAGGAACAACAAAGTTTCCTCTGAATGAAAATAAAGGTAATTTTATAAAGGCAAATTTTAAAGGTAATTTGGTCAACATTAGAAATAAGTTATAGTTTTAAGTGGTTGAATGTTTCTTTGACTGGAAGGTCAAAGCCTATAGTTAGATTTGTGCTGGATAGAGGTGTTTGTATTTGTGAAGGTTGGTTAAGTTCCAAATGTGTTTCTCTTGTGCTTAGAGATGGCTGGAGTATGAAGAATAAATAGTAACAGCAGGGGCATTGCTTAGCAACAGGAGGCCACCTTCCTTTGTTCTTAGTTTTAATTGGAAGCCAGTGTAGTCAGAGACAGGATCCCCGGGGCTAACATCCCTCAACTCTGCCAGAAGAAAGACTGGACAGGACAGGAGCTGTAAAGAGGCAGGCTTCATAAAGTACAAGTTACAGTCCAGTAAACCAGGGAATTGGGACAGAGAGTGTGTTTAAGACGACTGAAGTTAAGAGAACAGCGACCAAGGTATTGTTAAAAAGAATTCAAGGAGCAGTAAACAAAGTGTTCTGAGTTAAAGAGACAATGGGAGTAGCTAGATTTAAAATGTGACAGCAGACTTCAGAGGTAGGTGAAACGTTTAATGTCATTTTAATACCATCTGGAAATTGAGAGTTAAAGCAATTGTGAGCAGTTTGCACAGCAGTTAAGACAAAAATATCCCAAAGGGATTGGCATGAAATCCTGCACTGGCGTTGCTGGAGCAGAAGCATTGTTTGAAAATGTAATTTGCAAAACCTGGGCTAGATTTCAGAATGCAAACTGCTTATGGAAGACATTATTCTGAGAGAGGATTTTAAAGTGTGTGTTTGGGAATGGAGTTTGGAAATTCTCATGTGATCATCATCTGGAGGGATTCTGAGGAGACATCCGCAGACATTAACTTGGGTTCAGAGCGGAGTGCGTGTATTTGACCACAATCAAGTTATGTGCTTAAAAGGGACTTTGTGTTAATGAGATCACTGTAGCTTGATACGTACTTTGTAATCCTTGTTAATCTTTTAATCTTTGTGTATTTGTTAAGATAAGGGGAGTTACTTATCATGGAGTCATAGAATCCCTACAGTGCAGAAGGAGGCCTTTCAGCCCATTGAGTCTGCACTGACCCTCTGAAAGAGAACCTGACAAGGCCCCCCAGCCATATCTCTGTAACCCCACCTAACCTGCACATCTTTGGACTGTAGGAGGAAACCGGAGCACCCGGCGGAAATCCACGCAGACATGGAAAGAACGTGCAAACTCCACATTGACAGTCGCCCAAGGCCAGAATTGAACGTGGGTCCCTGGCACTGAGAGGAGGAAAGAGGAGACCTCTTGGAATAAAATGTAAAGTGTTCAGCACGCCAGTATCGAATGATGCAATTTCAAGATCAAAGTGAAATGAGTAATATTTATTTTAATGTATTAAATAAAAGTGAAACCTCTTTAATTGGGGCATTACATCAGTGAAACAGTGGGTGGGATTCTCCAATAATGGGGCTATGTCCCCACTCCAGTATCAAAACGCGGGCATTTCACTCCGGACTTTCCTGAAGAAAGTCCAGAGTAAAGTCCAGAGTGATCTCCTACTTGAAGGGGGCTAGCACGGCCCCGGAGTACTCCACGCAGCTCTGCCTGCCGATACGGGGCCCTGTACCTCCAGTCGGGAGTCCGCGCATGTACACGGCGGCGGCCTTTGGCGACCGCCCCGCGCGATATGGTGGACTCGCAATGCGGAGCAGCCCCGAAAATATAGCCCCCCCCCCCCCCCCCGCCCCCGGGATCACACGTGCCCATGGATCGGTGGCCCCCGATTGGTAGCCTGGCCATCCCTCAGGCCTCACCCCAGTAAAGGATCCCCCCGCCCCCACCAGGGCTGCTGCGGACCGAGTCCGCAGCTGCCGACAACCGTTCCCGACAGGCAAAACGTGGTTAGAACCATGCCGTCGGGAACTCGGTCAGTTTTCGGTGGTGAATCGTAGGGCGGGGGGCTCTGTCAATGGCCCCCTACCCACGCCGCGTAGACCACACGCACGATTCGCAGCGATTCTCCAGGGACCAGAGAACGCGGGAGTGCCGTCGCGCTGGTTTTCGGCATCGATGCCCATTCTCCACCCCCGCGCCGATGGAGATTTTGGCGCGGAGGCTCGGAGAATCCCGTCCAGTATATTTACTTGGGATATGAATGTTTGAGAATATAAATGTGCTGTCACACAAATACTAAAACTACTACAGCATCCACTATGCAGATCATTGGGCAGTGTCATGCATTAATACATTAGAGTGCTATTCTATAACCTGGGCCAACGAGATTGTGGGGTTTTGGCAGACACCACCACTGTGCAATCAATCTCTCTGTCTGGAATATTATCACAAATGGATTGATCTGAATTGATCTTTAAATCCTTCACTTGTGAGTCAATAAGTGTGTCCACTCATGAAAGTAGTCTTTGCATTTTGCTTCCATGATATAGGTCTTTTGTAGTAAACAACACAATCTTACCATAGGTAGAATGGATGTTTTTGGCTGGAAACAATGGGAGGAATTTCTGAAGGCCCGTTGTGAAGTCCTCGGAATGTGCCACAACGCTTCTTATCTAATTATATACTTTTCAAGTGCAGTCAAAATGCTTAGGTGGCAAAGGAGCAATCTACTGATAATGCAATAGTTATCATATCTATCCATCCAAAGACAAACCGTAGATCTAACTCGAACTAAAATATTGGAACAGTTTGGTCAATTGGGTCATATTTTTTAATTTTATACTGGCGGCACTAATGACCTCTGAGGTGAAGTTTTATCTTTGAACCACTGGAATCGAGGTGAGTTGTATGAACATTTCACCATTCATTGTCTAATCAGCATTGAAATGTTTTACTGACATGATAATGATCCTTTATGACAGATTTTCCAGCTTCCAGTGATAATGGCAAATAAACTCATCCAAAGCGGAGGTTTTATATCAGTTCTGTCAGAAACAGTAGCTTTTAGATTTCCCATACTTCCAAAAAAATATATATCTCTAAACTGTATCATCACAAAGAATTAATGGTCCATACATATTGTGACATGTACTAGAAAACTTCACACACTTGGCTCTGTTGTTGATGGAAGAATAATGATGTTTCAGCAACATTATTTGCACTTCATCAGCACAGTCTCATGATTAAATAAAGCTGGTAAAATCTAATTGTCGATTAACCAAAGAGCAAAGTAATTTTTCCTTACTGCTCCATAACTGTAGGTGGGAGAGACTCCGGGGTGAGACTTACCGACAATATTGTAAAACAGGAGGTGAGGCAATCAGTACAAGCGGAGACTTATTAGGTTGAGGGGTTTGTTATGAACTATTGCTATGTTTCTTGTGGAAACCAGGAAGTCCTTAAAACGAAAGGAATGCCCATGACACCAATGGAAATAACAAAAGGTCAAGATTTCACTTGTTCACCTTTTACTGTAATAAATAGACTAAAATCAACATAACTCAAACATTAATTACAGGCAAACTATATTTCAAATAAAATGGTAAATTTCATCTTAAATAATCAATGCAACAGAAATACGTCTTACAGGACCACAAGGACACACATCACACCCTGCAAACATGTAGCACCACAAGCAGTTCCAAAGTTCTTGAATTCAGCCTTCAGTACATCGGATCTTTCACTTCCCACTCAATCGATTTGGCCCTCAAGTCACTTTCACCAGCAGCCGTATTCGATCCAAAATTCCTGGAAACAGTCGTCAACCAAACTGCCTACACCAGCAGAACCTCCTTAGCTAGGTTCACAACAGTTTTGGTTTCACAGAATCCCCAGTGTCTCCTTTCTCTATCCCTTTAAATAGTCTGGCTGTCCCTGGCAAAATTACACAACCGAGGTCCTGTCCAATCCACAATTCCTGCGCTCCTTGTCTTAAACTGTAGTATACACACAGCTCCCTGTAAAAGTGTCTCCTCTGGTCAGCTCAACTGTGGGTTCTGTTTTATCCCACATGATATCTGTCCTCCTGGGTCCTGAAAACAATTGTATTCCATTATCAAAAGCTGCATAGCAACCTCGATCAAAATTCTAAGGAGACATTGCCAGAAGTATCTTCATTTCACTTTGAACATAAAGAAACATCCCCGAGAGAACACAGAAGGCTTTTACCTAAAGCGCAAGGCCTTCACACAATCAGAGCAAAGTAATAATTGTTGGTAAACATTCACAGAATTATGGTTACAAATGACTTGAAGGTAATTCTCAGGCATTTGGTCTACACAAAATGTAATTTATAGCTTGATTTTCAATAAGTTCCAATTATAGACTGCTTTTAATGTAGTGAAATGCCTGGAGGTATTTCACAAAAGGACTCAGACACTGAGCAGAAAAGATAGAGTTTGAGAGGTGATTGAAGAGGTAGGTCCTGAATATGTTTTTGAAAATGGAGGCGAGATTCATAGATGGAAGTTCAAATACTCTGTCACAGCCAGTGGAGTAGAGGAAAAATGTATCACAACAGATCACAGCTGAAAGAGACTGCTGAAAATATATTGGATGAAGCAGGAGTACTGAGCAGAGAATAACATGACTTTGATGAATTAGTAAAAAAGGTAACATACCGGGCGAAATTCTCCGGTATCGGCGCGATGTCCGCCGACTGGCGCCCAAAACGGTGCAAATCAGTCGGGCATCGCGCCGCCCCAAAGGTGCGGAATGCTCCGCATCTTGGGGGGCCGAGCCCCAACCTTAAGGGGCTAGGCCCACGCCGGACTAATTTCCGCCCCGCCAGCTGGCGGAAAAGGCCTTTGGTGCCCCGCCAGCTGGCGCGGAAATGACATCTCTGGGCAGCGCATGTGCGGGAGCATTATCGGCCGCTGACGGCATTCTCGCGCATGCGCAGTGGAGGGAGTCTCTTCCGCCTCCGCCATGGTGGAGAACGTGGTGAAGGCGGAAGGAAATGAGTGCCCCCACGGCACAGGCCCGCCCGCGGATTGGTGGGCCCTGATCGCGGGCCAGGCCACCGTGGGGGCACCCCCCGGGGCCAGATCGCCCCGCGCCCCCCCCAGGACCCCGGAGCCCGCCCGCGCTGCCTTGTAGGTTTAATTTACGCCGGCGGGACAGGCATTTTAGCAGCGGGACTTCGGCCCATTCGGGCCGGAGAATCGCGCGGGGGGGGGGGGGGGGGGGGCCGCCAACCGGCACGGCGCGATTCCCGCCCCCGCCGAATATCCGGTGCCGGAGAATTCGGCAACCGGCGGGGGCGGCATTCACGCCAGTCCCCGGCGATTCTCCGACCCGGCGGATCGTCGGAGAATCTCGCCCACCATATTTGCTTTCGTGGGGCAACAAAGTGCATCTGTCATTAATTAGACGTACCTTTGCACATTTAATATCAGCCGTCTGTGCATGTGCTAGCAATTGGCCTTTTGAAATCTGAAGAATGCAGCAGGCTGTATATTTTCTTAACGAATCAGTTTGAAGGATAGTGAAATTAGCACTGCAAGGACTATGAAGAAACTGTAAATTATAGCAGCTGATTTCAATACCAAATCAGATCTAGAAAGAGAAATCAAGGGAACTAATGATTTGACGATGAGAGGGTGAATAAAGTGACAGAAAGAAAAAGCGAAAATAATTTCAGATTCAGCATTTGTAAAATAGCCAACAATGATTAAAACCTGAAGGAATAGACTCTACACTTGTAATAGTTTATTTTTATCGGTAATAAATGGCATTTAACTGATAGAGATCCTTACAATGATGTACTAAGTCAGGCTTAATTAAAAATGCTTTCTCCTTAACTGGCTCCAAGACGAGCTCTTTATATCACTTAAGACCAGCTCCACCTTTCTGTTTAATTTGTATCGACCATGCAGGTACAGCAAAATCATTCCTTTCAATGCATTTCAATGATGAGACAGACTATGAATGCTGTTCTCACAAAGCTAAGAGTGGGAGAGTGCGACTTGGACAGCAACATTTGGATCTCTTACATTTAACATGCATATTTACTCCTTGCATGTAAATGTTGCAGTATTTGTGTACATATGAGAATGACCGCCATTAGCCTCAATATTATTTTGACAGCAAACTAATGATGAATATTACCTGGGAATATGTGCATTACATTACTGATGCTTTTGTTTTATATACATCTTTTTCTCTGGTAGATCAGAAGGAAACAAATAGTGTGGCAAATTATCAAATACAGTTAAAATGTGTGAAAAGTATACTTGAATGATACAAAGCACATGGTTTAGCAGATCTGTTCTGTTCACAATATTTTAATGAACAATTTCAATAGTAAAACACTATTATTTTGAAATTGTAATTGCAAAATGATTGATTCTTAATTTGCTGCTGATATCACAATCAATTATTGCTCAAAAAATTGGAGATTGGAGTTAGCTGAAGTTACAATAGTATTTGGACTTTATCTGCCAAGCTGCCAAGCATGTTGCAAATTCTTTAGTTTGATGGATAGCATCTGAAGAGCTGGGCGCTATCCATATGCTGCACTAATTTTTATTCCAGCTGTCACACTTCACTATTAATATATCTGAGGTATAGTGAATGAAAGAATTAAAATATAATTCAAATCTCTTTCATAACCTGCCAGAAACAATACAAATAAAACAGTTGCATTCATTTCACTGTCGCCATACTGTTCTTTCCAGATTGCTTATTATATGAGTATTTTACAGCATACAGATGAGTTGTATGAAAGTGGCTTTCCTGCATGATTTACTGTAGACTCTGAATGTACATTTACACTAATCATTAGGGCACTTGAACATTTTTATGATGCAACTTCGTGACCCCTCCTCCCAATAGTATCTGTCAGATATGAAGCCCTGAGTGGACCAGAGAGTTGTCCAGTTCAAATCAGAGCATTTGTGCGTCTTCCTGACTGTATCTAATGGGAACCAACTTTATTTCCTGTTCAATCTTAAGCTAACTATCAAACCCTCCATTCACCCCAGCCCCAAGGTTGCTTTTTTCCACCTCCACAACATCACCTCCTTATGTTTCGCCCTATATTGTTCGACTGATAAATTCTTATTCACGCCATTGCCACCTTGCACCTAAGTTTCTTGAATGCTAATATTGTCAGCTTCCCAAGCTGCAAAATCAACTCCAGATATTCCAGAAGTTTTCCTTTTGCGATCAGTCCCATAATAAGTCTTAAACTTGTATCATTCCATACTCAAGAGACCTCACTGGATTGCCTGGAGTGCATCATCTTTAACATGCTCGTTCTTGTGTTGAAATTCTTCCATGGCCTTCCTGCACCAACCTCTCTAATGAAAGCTATTATTTCTGTTATAATATGTTGGAAATGAAATAATGCTGGTGAGTTTTATTGACTTGTAATGATGTTATAAACTGGATATAGTTATATGTGCATTTGCTATCTGGATTTCAAAGGCTGCCTGGATACAAAATGTGTGCGGTTTACCTTGCCTGCTGAACTCACTTAAAACTATTGAATAGTGCAAGATTCCACACACTTCCACATTCTTGTTTAGAATAAAGTAAGATTACGATCAAGCACTCATTAAAAAAAACAATATTATCATGCAATACAATAATATTCATTGCTAAACTGGAGGAAAGGTAATGGATAATGTTCGCTGTTCCTTTTCCTCCTATTTTTGGAACTTGGTTTTTATTTTCTCGCTTCTACCTTTAAGGCTTCCCTGGCAGGTAAGATTCCCAGCGGAGAGAGTCAACATACTTTCAAGCCACCACTGTGCTATTTTTGTGTAGTCAACAAGAAACCTTCTGTGTACATTATTGTAAGGTGTTACGATGGCATGAACGGGCCGCTGCCAAGACTAATTCTGGCTCCCATAGGGGGCCAGCATGGCAGCTGGAGCGGTTCGCTCCCGAACTGGGCGCCACGGGATCCGTGCATGTGCAGTGGCGCCGGCGCCAACGCATGCATGCGCAGTGGCCTCCTTCAACGTGCCGGCCCCGACGCAACATGGCGCAGGCTACAGGGGTCGGCGCGTAGGAAAGGAGGCCCCCAGCCAGAGAGGCCGGCCCGCCAATCGGTGGGCCCCGATCGCGGGCCAGGCCGCATTGAAGGCCCCTGTAGCGCACAAAGACTCCGAGAGACGAATAGAGTGAAGTCGATGAGGCTTTATTAAGCGTGACTGTTCCCCTGCATTTCAGTAGTAGACTGCCTGCGGGGGAGGACTCCTGGTTCTTATACTCCGCCTTCAGGGCGGAGCTAGAGGTCAACGGCCAACCAGGACCCGGGATCTGTCAGCCAATGACATCACGGCTTCACAGTCCCACATGACCCCTAATGCATACTACCACATTCACCCCTTGTTAAAAATGAACCCGGCGGGGTGATGCTTCGCATGGTGGTAAGGGTTTACAAGGCTGGTCCTGGGAGGAAAACTTTTGCATGTTATTACAGTATGTACAAGGTTTTTTTTTTTGTTTCGAACTATTTACAGTAATCGTCAGGAGTAAAATGCAAAATGTTCTCGTTAAAAGTCCACATATTGTAGTGTTAGATCGACGCCACGAGTCGGTCGGGCGGTCTGGTCGTCCGTGTCGATCGCCTCGGCCCCGGTGGTGGTGGTGGTGCTTGTTCCGGTGTTGTCGTCTCCGGGAGCCTTACGGTTTCAGCTTGGGCTTCACTCCTGGTCGGGCCTGGGAGGAGGACCGATCCTCCTGGGAAGGGGGCGGTCGCGGGGTGCGGCGGTGGCAGGGAGGGGGTGATTGGTGTCGGGGGGGTGTGTGTGTTGCCGGCGCGCGCCAGATCTCGCAGGGAGACCGTGTCCTGTCGGCCGTCGGGGTACTCCACGTAAGCGTACTGCGGGTTCGCGTGAAGGAGGTGAACCCTTTCGACCAACGGGTCCGACTTGTGCGCCCGCAGGTCGGCAGCGACGTTCCAGAGGAGGACTTCCTGGGGAAGACAAGGAGGCGCTCATGAGGCGTTTGGTTAGTGCTAGTACACAGTAGTGACCGGATGGAGTGGAGGGCGTCCGGGAGGACCTCCTGCCACCGTGAAACTGGGAGGTCCCTGGGCCGTAGGGCCAGTAGGACGTTCTTCCAGACCGTGCCGTTCTCCCTCTCTACTTGCCCGTTCCCCCGGGGGTTGTAGCTGGTCGTCCTGCTCGAGGCTATACCGTTGCTGAGCAGGAACTGGCGCAGCTCGTCACTCATGAAGGAGGACCCCCTGTCGCTGTGGACGTATGCGGGGCAACCGAACAGTGTGAATATGGTGTTCAGGGCTTTAATGACTGTGGCCGCGGTCATGTCAGGGCAGGGGATGGCGAATGGGAAGCGGGAGTACTCGTCCACCACATTAAGGAAGTATGTGTTCCGGTCGGTGGAGGGGAGGGGTCCTTTGAAATCCAGACTAAGGCGTTCAAAGGGGCGGGAAGCCTTAATCAGGTGCGCACCATCCGGCCTGAAAAAATGCGGTTTGCACTCTGCGCAGATGTGGCAGTTCCTTGTGACTGTACGGACCTCCTCCAAAGAGTATGGGAGGTTGCGGGACTTAATAAAGTGGTAGAACCGAGTGACCCCCGGGTGGCAGAGGTCCTCGTGGAGGGTTTGGAGGTGGTTAATTTGTGCGTTGGCACATGTGCCGCGGGATAGGGCATTGGACGGCTCGTTCAGCTTTCCGGGACGATACAAGATCTCGTAGTTGAAGGTGGAGAGCTCGATCCTCCACCTTAAGATCTTGTCGTTTTTGATTTTGCCCCGCTGTGCATTATCGAACACGAAGGCTACCGACCGTTGGTCCGTGAGGAGAGTGAATCTCCTGCCGGCCAGGTAATGCCTCCAATGTCGCACCGCTTCCACTATGGCTTGGGCTTCCTTTTCCACTGAGGAGTGGCGGATTTCTGAAGCGTGGAGGGTTCGGGAGAAAAAGGCCACGGGTCTGCCCGCTTGGTTAAGGGTGGCCGCTAGAGCCACGACGGAGGCATCGCTCTCAACCTGGAAGGGGAGGGACTCGTCGATGGCGCGCATCGTGGCCTTTGCGATATCCGCTTTGATGCGGCTGAAGGCCTGGCAAGCCTCTGTCGACAGAGGGAAGGTCGTGGTCTGTATTAGGGGGCGGGCCTTGTCTGCGTACTGGGGGACCCACTGGGCGTAATATGAAAAGAAGCCCAGGCAGCGTTTTAGGGCTTTTGAGCAGTGTGGGAGGGGAAATTCCATGAGGGGGCGCATACGTTTGGGGTCGGGGCCTATTATCCCATTGCGCACTACGTAGCCCAGGGTGGCTAGCCGGTTGGTGCTAAAAACGCACTTGTCCTCGTTGTACGTGAGGTTCAAGGCTTTAGCGGTCTGGAGGAATTTTTGGAGGTTGGCGTCGTGGTCCTGCTGATCATGGCCGCAGATGGTTACATTATCGAGATACGGGAACGTGGCCCGCAACCCATGTTGATCAACCATTCGGTCCATCTCTCGTTGGAAGACCGAGACCCCGTTTGTGACGCCAAATGGGACCCTTAGGAAATGGTATAATCGGCCGTCTGCCTCGAAGGCTGTGTACTTGCGGTCACTTGGGCGGATGGGGAGCTGATGGTAGGCGGACTTGAGGTCCACGGTGGAGAAGACCTTATATTGGGCAATCCGATTGACCATGTCGAATATGCGGGGGAGAGGGTACGCGTCTAGTTGTGTGTACCTGTTGATGGTCTGGCTATAGTCTATGACCATCCTTTGCTTCTCCCCTGTCTTTACTACTACCACCTGTGCTCTCCAGGGACTATTGCTGGCCTGGATTATGCCTTCCTTCAGTAGCCGCTGGACTTCGGACCGAATGAAGGTCCGGTCCTGGGCGCTGTACCGTCTGCTCCTAGTGGCGACGGGTTTGCAATCCGGGGTGAGGTTTGCAAACAGGATGGGGGCTGAACCTTGAGGGTTGCGAAGCCGCAGATAGTGAGTGGGGGTATTGGGCCGCCGAATTTGAAGGTTAGGCTCTGTAGATTGCACTGGAAGTCTAATCCCAGTAATGTGGGGGCGCAGAGTTGAGGAAGGACGTAGAGCCTGTAGTTTTTGAACTCCCTCCCTTGCACCATTAGGGTAACTATGCAGAAGCCTTTGATTGCTTCCAAGGTGGTTGCGCCGGCGGGTCGTACATGGGAGCTGGGGGGGTTGGGGAGCGTAAAAGGCGTGCAGGGCTCCCTGTTCTCCTGGGACAGCGGCGAACTCCCGGGACCGGCACACAGCCGCGAAATGGCCCTTTTTCCCGCAGCTCTTACAGATCGCTGCGCGGGCCGGGCAATGCTGCCGGGGGTGTTTCGCCTGGCCGCAGAAATAGCAGCAGGCTCCCCCGGTGCGACTTGGCATTTGAACCGCGCAAGCCTGTGGGGTGTCCGGGGGGGGGGGGGTGGGTTTGTCGCGACGGGTGCGTACGGAGCCCAATGGGCTGCCGCGCGGTCGGGGCCATAGGCGCGGGTGTTTCGCGCGGCCACGTCTAGGGAGGCTGCTAGGGCCCGTGCCTCTGAGAGCCCTAGCGACTCTTTTTCTAAAAGTCTTTGGCGGATTTGGGAGGAGTTCATACCCGCCACAAAAGCATCGCACATTAACATGTCCGTGTGTTCATTTGCGTTCACCAGCGGGCAGCTGCAGGCCCGTCCCAAAATTAGTAGCGCGGCATAGAATTCATCTATCGATTCTCAGGGACTTTGCCGTCTCGTTGCGAGTTGATAGCGAGCGTAGATCTGGTTTACTGAGCGAACGTAGAGACTTTTTAGTGCTGCGAACGCCGTCTGGAAATCCTCTGCGTCTTCGATGAGCGAGAAAATCTCCGTGCTTAACCTCGAGTGCAGGACCTGTAGTTTTTGGTCTTCTGTGACCCGGCCGGGGGCCGTTCTGAGGTAGGCCTCCCCCAGTGCTTGAAAGCTGCTGCTGCGTTCACTGCGTGGGGGCTGATCCTCAGGCATTCCGGGATGATCCTGAGCTCCATAGTCCTTTAGTCACGCTTAATAAATTGTAGCGCACAAAGACTCCGAGAGACGAATAGAGTGAAGTCGATGAGGCTTTATTAAGCGTGACTGTTCCCCCGCAGTTCAGTAGTAGACTGCCTGCGGGGGAGGACTCCTGGTTCTTATACTCCGCCTTCAGGGCGGAGCTAGAGGTCAACGGCCAACCAGGACCCGGGATCTGTCAGCCAATGACATCACGGCTTCAGTCCCACATGACCCCTAATGCATACTACCACAGCCCCCCCATGGTCGGCGCCCCCCCCCCACAGGCCGCCACCCTACCCTTCCATGCTGAGTACCCGCCAGCGGAGAGCAGGTTTGAACGGCGCTGGCGGGACTCAGCGTTTCCACGAAGGCCGCTCGGCCGAGAATCGGTGGGAGGGTGTGGGGGACCGTAGAGTGGCCCCCAACTGGTGCCGCGCCAAACACGCCGGTGCAATGGCACCGATTCTCCGCTCTGCGGAGAATTGCTTACCGGCGTCGGGGCGGCGTGGCCCGGTCACGGGGATTCTCCGGCCCGGACTGAGGGAATCCCGCCCTTGGTCAGTTCAATTACTCTACAAAACGCTTAGCAACTTTACCACAGCTTCAGGGCCATTCATCTGACTTTGATCTTTTCAGAAACCACTCTGTTTATTCCATGTTGTTTTCACAAGTAAATTGATTCATCAATTATTCTCCCAGTCTCACCATTTCAACAGGTTTATCACATTTGGGGCCACAGTTTAATGAAACATCTTGAAATTCCCTTCTGGTTTTTTCTAGGACTCAGCAGTGCAGGGCAGAGAGCTGCTTTCTTACAAAACTTCTAGCTGTGCAGAAATATTAATTTAAGTTTACACTGTTTTAATATTAGGGATATTTACTTCTTTGCTCCCTCTGGCACCCAGGCACATTGCCACTACCAGGATGCCCGGGTGGAACTGCCAAACTGGCAGTGACACTGCCAGGATGCCAGACTGGCAATGCCCAAGTGCTCAGGTACCAGGTTGGCATTGCCAGGGGTCAGGCTGGGGAAGGGGGAACTTACCAAGTAGAGGGGCGGTGTGTGGGTGGGGGTCCTGGGGACCTCCAAGGTTGTGGGATGAGGGGAGTGAGTCAAAAGTTGAGGGTGCCTGAAAGGCGGAGGGGGGGGGGGGGGGGATCTGGGCAGCTTTACAAAATGGCACCCCTAGCTGCGAGGAGCCGGCCCTGCTGGTGAACTGAGCTCCCCAGTGCAGGAAATCCCTTGAACTGATGGAGAGCATCTCCCCAAGGTCAAAAATATGGCAAAGAGCCATTGAATAGGATGATGTTTCTTGGCGTTGCAGCCGTCAAGATACACTGTGTTAACCATGCCATTCAGCGGACTTTAGTCCACAGAACCACGCCCATGGTATCTAATTCCACATCTACACAGCCAGCTCTACATCACCATATATTGTTGGACATCTTCAGGATCTTTGTGTTGCAGACTGTTTGTCAGAGATCCAGTCCTCGGTGAACTACAATTTCCTCCAACTAAGATTGAGCCATAATCTTTGGCTCCTTACCATAAATCAATTCCCCAATTTCATGACACACCCTGGTCATTGTCTCAGGCTGAACCTGATTGATTGCAGCCTTAGGGCCCTGTTTGATCCGAAGCTGAGCAGGCTTCTATAAATGGTAATACCTCCAAAACTGTCCAGATCCTAACTCACACCAGGTCCTGCACATCCAGCACTCCTATGTTCACTGACCTGCATTGGCTCTCAGTCCCCAAAAACGAAGTAAAACTTTTCATCTTCATATTCAAATCCATTAATGGTCCAATTCCTCTCTCCCTTTGTAACCTCCTCCCCCTACAGCCATTTCAAAAACGTTGAATGCCTCCAATTATGGTCTCTGAAGTACTTCCTTCTTCCATTGCAAAATCAATGTCATCCATGCTTTCAACCATCTAGGCCTTAAACTGTGAAATTCTCTCTTTTAACCCCTCCTCTTCTCTCTCCTTCATTAAGACTCTACTTACAACCTATCTCCCAGGTCAGCCCCTTGGCTGGCCCTCATAATGTAATCCTTTTTAGCATACTGTTACGGACAAAGTAAGAGATAACTGCTGAGAAGACCCTATTCTCTTCACAACTGTCTGCAATCTTTACGCTTTTTAGAGGAAGATGTGAGTGTGTTTTTAGCCGCTGACTGCATGCATAATTTGATTAACCAACAACGAGAAAGTGGATTGCTTATTTACACTTAAACCTTACACTATGGCACTCCCTCACAGTTAGACTTGTAAACGCAACTCAGTACAATTGAAGAGAATAGAGCATTTTTACAGGTTATAATCAAAAAGAAAAATTGTAATTGTGATTGGCTTGTTCTGGAAAACACACATTGCTGAATGCCACCTGACCGTAGGCGGCAGCATATGATTCATTTCAAAGGGCAGAAATTTCCCATCTGGAACTAAATTCCATCACTGGGAAGGGGAAAAAGATTGCTTCCAGCTACAGAGGCTGACGGGAAGCCACATCAGGGGCGAAATTCTCCCCCAACGGCGGGATGTCCCAAAGCCGGCGCCAATCAGACGGGCATCGCGCCGGACCAAAGGTGCGGAAGGCTCCGCATCTTTGGTGGCCTAGCCCCAACATTGAGGGGCTAGGCCGACGCCGGAGGGATTTCCGCCCCGCCAGCTGGCGGAAATGGCGTTTGTTTCACCGCCAGCTGGCGCGGAAATGCGGCGCATGTGCGGGAGCGTCAGCGGCCGCTGTCAGTTTCCCAGCGCATGCGCGGGAGCGTCAGCGGCCGCTGTCAGTTTCCCGCGCATGCGCAGTGGGGAGAGTCTCTTCCGCCTCCGCCATGGTGGAGGCCGTGGCGGAGGCGGAAGGGAAAGAGTGCCCCCACGGCACAGGCCCGTCCGCGGATCGGTGGGCCCCGATCGCGGGCCAGGCCACCGTGGGGGCACCCCCCGGGGTCAGATCGCCCCGCGCCCCCCCCCCCAGGACCCCGGAGCCCGCCCACGCTGCCTGGTCCCGCCGGTAAATACCAGGTTTGATTTACGTCGGCGGGACAGGCAATTCCTGGGCGGGACTTCGGCCCATCCGGGCCGGAGAATCCAGCGGGGGGTGCCGCCAACCGGCGCGGCCCCGATTCCCGCCCCCGCCCAATCTCCGGGAGCGGAGACTTCGGCGGGGGCGGGATTCATGGCGGCCAACGGCCATTCTCCGACCCGGCGGGGGGTCGGAGAATGACGCCCCATATCTTCCGGTCCTGACTTTATTAATTCTGCTTCTGGAGGTTTTGAACTATCTTCTGTGGTGGGGCAGGCTTGATGGCATGTATCCACAATCATATTGAGTGCCATATTTAAAAGGTGTCCAACATCACTGATCCACTGTTGAAGAAAGATATGGATCTCCTGAAGAAAGAAGATGGACCTCCAGGAATAGTCTGAAGCTTGCAGATTGACCTCCTTGAAGACACTGATGCTAGAAGATCCACAATATAGATACACCCCATCAACTGCTATGGTGTTCCTGATTCACTGATGGCCTTGATCCCGAACTTGAATGGCCATCCAAGGCCTTCTTTAGGTAGCTTCTGACTTTTGCACGCCATGTAGATCCAGTTGAGCCTTCATCAGCACCCCATTAACAGGATGCAAATCAGTGCCATGCCGGTCACCTGTAGTTTTCCCAATATACCATCATAGGCCCCAGCGGAAGATCCCATGAGAAATTCATGCCAGTGTAATAACGATTTTTGAGCCTTCTGCCAAATTCTTCCCCCACCTGCCATTGAACCGCCTGGCAGGAGCATGGGAGAATCCTGCCTAAAGAGTCCACATTGAATATAGTTTGTACCTTGAAAGTTAGAAATATGGGGCGGGATTCTCCAACCCCCCGCCGGATCGGAGAATCGCTGGGGGCTGGTGTGAATCCCGCCCCCGCCAGTTGCTGAATTCTCCGGCACCGGAGATTCGGTGGATGCGGGAATCGCGCCGCACCGGTTGGCGGGCCCCCCCCCCCCCAGCGCTTCTCCGGCCCGGATGGGCCGAAGTCCGGCTGCTGGAATGCCTGTCCCGCCGGCGTGGATTAAACTACCTCTCTTACTGGTGGGACAAGGCGGTGCGGGCGGGCTCCGGGGGGTGCCCCCACGGTGGCCTGGCTCGCAATCGAGGCCCACCGATCCGCAGGCGGGCCTGTGCCATGGGGGCACTCTTTTCCTTCCGCCTTCGCCACAGTCTCCACCATGGCGGAGGCGGAAGAGACCTCCTCCACTGCGCATGCGGGGGATGCCGTGAGCGGCCGCTGACGCTCCTGCGCATGCGCCGCCCGGCAATGTCATTTCCGCGGCAGCTGGCGGGGCACCAAAGGCCTTTCCCGCCAGCTGGCGGGGCGGAAATCAGTCCAGCGCGGGCCTAGCCCCTCAAGGTTAGGGCTCGGCCGCTCAAGATGCGGAGGATTCCGCACCTTTGGGGCGGCGCGATGCCGGACTGATTTGCGCGATTACGGAGAATTTCACCCATGATATGTGGTTACTGAGCATAACATCAATGCCAACAACTGTCTGTTTATGCTTGTGCCAAGTGAATGGAAATATTTTCCTTCATTCATTGCAGTATGTAAAGTTGTATGTACAATAGACCAGTTTGCGGTAACAGCTTTCATGTGGACTTGAATGAACTAGTTAGACTTTTTACAACAATTTATAACAATACTATATTAAGTAGTATTAATGTGACAAATGAAGGATTTTAGATATATTGGATTATAAGCATTTGGCAATTCAAAGGTTAAAAGCTTGGGTTAGTGTGCGTTTAACTGCAGTAGTTATGTTTTTTGAAAGAATCTTGTTTTGCAAGACCAGAAAGCTTTTAGGAGCCAGAGACGAAAGTTTTTAAAAATAATTTTAGAGCACCCAATTATTTTTTTTCCAAGTAAGGGGCAATTTAGCGTGGCCAATCCAGCTAATCTGCACATCTTTGGGTTGTGGGGGTGAAACCCACGCAGACATGGGGAGAATGTGCAAACTCCACACGGACAGCCAGAGATGAAAGTGAGCCTCACAAAAGCCTGGGCTTATGCACCGTTGTTTGACTATGGGGAGTCCCTGGGGAGTCAATATGTTTTCAGCCTGGAGAGTTAATTTGGTTTCAGCCTGGGGAGGTGGTGCCATTGCTAGGTGGAGATAAGGCATTCAGACATGTTGAAAAAATCTTTGGAGTTGAGTTCTGATTTGGCTATCCTTAAGACCACAAGAAATATATTTTGCTCTCACAGGATAGTTAAAAAAGATTAATAGTATTTAAAGCAGTGCAGATGTGTCTGAGGGCAAGGGAGAAGCTGAAACTAATCAGTATAAGCAGTTTTTTGAAGACGTCCAGTCTGAGTCTACAGGGGTTCTGACAGGAGCCAAATCTGTTCTGGAAAGCAAGTATTACTCTGTGCTATTGGGATGTAGGATGGATTGAGAGCTGTATATTCTTTTTCTTGTTGCGTAATTGGGAATAGAGATGGTAATTAAAGGTATTAAACTGACTATTTAATAGTATTGTTTAAGAGGTAATTGTAAGCTATTTTTGGGTGCAATGTTAACAAGTTTAATATTGTGTTAATAATAAAGTTTTGTTTAAAAAATACCAAATCCCTATTTTTTCGTGCAATCCCTCCTGGAGAGGAGTATTCTTTCTGCACAGTCTTCGAAAATTAAATTAAATATTGGGGTTTTTGTCCAGTATCCTAGCCACTGTTGCGGTTTGATCCGGGATCGTAATACTAAATTTATTGAATCCATTTTTACACCTTTTGAGAGTTGGAGTTGAACTCAAAACCACTGGAGTATATCCTATATCCCAACCATTACGATCCTGTCCTCCTATCTTTATAGCTTACCTCTTGGCAGAGCTCCAGTAGAGTATTAAATGGAAGTGACTGATCTGTCAAACTTCTCGGATTATGGCAGGGTCAATACCATAGATGTTGCTGCGGTTTAAGCTAAATATCACTATTTATGTCAGGAATACAAGTGCGCAATATTGATGTGGCTAAATTGATTTTTAAAAATTCCCAAATGTCTCACCAGCGGCAAAGCTTCACAATCTGCTCTACATAACTTTCCCGATGTTGTTGCCAAGAAAATTTTAAACAGAGAGTTGAATCTTGCACTCTGTGCACAGAGAGCTGCCTGGAGTAGGAAACGTGACATGTAGGTCTCCAGCTGCACAGCTACACTCAATGCACAGGAAGTTTGGGCAAGGATTTGCTGTCACGCTGGCAGGGCTTGATTTGCCTTAAAAGAAAACTACCCCCCACAAACAAAAGGAGACTGTACACATCCGTTCGCACCCTCCCCCCCCCCTTCCAAAAGCACTGGGGCAGTCACAGTTTACTGCCCACAAGCATCGGGGCAGCACCCCCTCCCTCACAAGCACCGGGACAGTTCCTCACACACTCATGAGAGGAAGCCCTCCTCCCCAATAGCGCTCCCTAGAGGGCTTGCCCTGGCAGCGCCACCCTGAAGAAAATCCCACCCAATCTGTGAGTGGCACAGTTGTACCTCATAACAAAATGCTTTTTATGGTTTAACCAGCCTTTATAGTCAATTTTGGGAGAGACACAACTTTGTTACATCAGCTTCCACTCCCTAAGAATTGGGGCCACAAATTGGAGTGATTTGGAAAAAGCTTCATTGTTACTGCTGAATGTGGGAGAAATTGTACTTCTCCACTACCAACTGTTAAGAGTTCTCCATTACTTTTTTAGTTGCATTTTTGACTTGTTTTAATTTATGGACGATATTTTTGTTCTCACATTATTTATCGTACACATAGGGATTGTTTATTAACCTGGAAATGACCTTGTAATACCTGTTCCAGGCAACAATGCCACTTGAAAACAAATATCTAAATAAGGGAATTGGTCTCCTGACAATTTTTCCAGTAAATTGCTTGCCAAAAATTATTAATGTTGGATGTTATTCCAAAGTCTGAACTGTCGAGCTAATGATAGAGCTGTTTTTCACTTATTTTGTTTATCTTCCACCACCTCTCCCTCCGCATCCACAAATAAAATCCTCCAATCATCTCATTTAATCCTATGGTGCTCTCTCGTGTTTAGTTGCAGTTTGTTAAACGCATCTGCACTTGATATTGCACCGAATTGCACAACATTTAATGTGGAAGTGTTGACAACGACTGCATGAAGGCAATTTATCTTCAGGAGATATCAATGCTCAATCTGATCTTGCCTGATGTCCACACCTGCAAACTTTGCATCATGAAGCATTGCAACTCAGTGAGAAGCTGGAAATTGGTCGACTTTCTCCCTCGAGCAGAATAGTGCTTCAACTTCTACTCTGCAAGAGATCAACTAATTCAGTCTAGAAAAGGAATCAAATCCAGGACCCTCTGAGTCAGTGTGCTTCAGTGTAAAGTACCATCTAGAAAGCTGTTCAAAATATTTTTTATTGCACATTTCTCACATATATTTAAACATTTATACTTCATGGTAACCTGCCGTTTGTGGCAGAAGTTATTACTTTGATTTCAAAAAGCTTGCCGTTTATACGGAGAAATAATGGACGTGATTTTTGCCCCCATACAGTGGGGAGTATGGAAGTAGGTGGGCACCAAAACACAATCCCGGGTCAATTTCCAGAAGGTTCGATCAGTGGCCAAAGTGCTACCAATCCACAAGAGACAGATAACCAACTGAGCTAAGCTAATGGTCTATTAATGCCAACTATCATCAGCTGAATCAAACTTTCCAGTTGACCAGTGGGACCCGCCAAGTGTCAGCAACTAGGCCACCTGCCTTGGGGTGGCACACCAGGGAGTCATTGTTGTGTACAGCATTAGGCACATGCTGTGCTGCAGGTGGCGATCAGTGAACATCTTTATTTAGACCTCCCCAAACAGAGGGGGCAGCAGTGAGACAGTGGGCGCGATCCTCCGGCCACACTGCGCTGGAAAAGGAGCTCGCCACGGCGCAGCGTGACCGATGAAAGGCGGGAGACCCTGCTTCTGAAATATACCCGGCTCGCAACGTTGACTCTCGCAAGACATTGCAAGGGGAATCCCGCCCACAATGGACAGGACCACTTTCTGGCAAATCTACATTTTAGAGCGAGGTAGTAAGACTTACTCTAATGTGTAGATTCCCAAGGAACCTGAGGCTTTGGGATTCAATCCCTTAGCCTCAGGGACCTCGGGCGAGCGCTGTTTGGTACTGATCCCACAAAAGGGAAGCAGATGGAACAGCACATGCGAGGGTCTCCAAGGGGATCGGAGGCCCCCAGCTGCATGGCTGTTGGACTGGGTGGTGCCCTGGCACTGCTGCTGACACCTGGGTATCCTCAAATTGGCACTGCCAATGTACCAAGCTGGCATTTTCTGCATGTGCTATCGGGGTTTCTCAATGTGAATGTCAGGGGTGTCGGACTGGGGGTGGGGGTGGGGGTGGAGGGGAAGGTCGGAGATTCTTTTGGGGGCCTCGGAGATTGGGACGTCATTTAAAAATGGCATCCTGATCTCTCGCTACAATGGGGAGTTTCGGCAAGCGGAGCTCCCCATTGTAAAAAATGGGGCTATGTGCGGCCTAGGCCGCGTGTTTCCCGCTCAGGCCCCTTATTCAAAGCGAGTTGCGTTGGATGCCATATGTTTCTCAGCACTGCAAGTGCTGGGAAATACGTGGCTAAATGCGCTCGCTCGGGGACTTTGTTCCCTTTTGGGCAGATCGTACACAGTATAATAAAATGCTCAGCCACTACAATATATTACACTCCCTCCTCACTTTAAAGAATTAATATGTGAAATGGTACATGTACATAAGTTCCCTAAATACTTCTTAAATAAAGTAACATCAACAATACTGAAATTTAACAGGTTGGGTTGCTTATTTATTTTTACTGTAATCACAACCAAAAATTACATGATTGATACTGCCAGAGTAATTTACACTCCAAAATTTCTCACTTGGTCGGCCTTGCTCAAAGACCACTTGGTGCTCTCTTAGCAGTTCCTCAATGATAGACGTATTCTTACTGATCATTGTTATAAATAACTCAGCCCAGTTTAACATTATCTTCAGCCAATTCATTTCTATCAAGGAGATTTTGTTCCTTCCTAAAACTACCAATGACAAGCAATAGGGTGCATCATTGTATTCCACTCAAATACTAACATCATCCAACACAACTTCAATCAGTTTCACACCAGTTTTGTACAAGGCAATGTAGCTTAGATACATCTTGTACTCTCCTTCCAAGGTAACAGATACGTTATCCAGCTGCATCAAATTAAATCGTGCCTCTCCTTTTTACTGTGGAAAATGGAATTGTATCTTCAGTCCTAATACTCTCATCTTCTATGTTCTGTTTATCTTGCTTTCTGACTCAGTAAAAATATTGATCTTCCTCACGTTTCCCCATCTTTCATATACACCTTCAAGCATTTCCAGATGCTTGAACTATGATCTACCATGACCTTGAACCAATGCATCGTTGTGACCCGGAGCTTTACCATGACCTGGAGCATTACTCTTTCCTCCACTCCTGCATCTGAATCTAACTGATTTTCCCATCAGCAGACCACCAACTGGAAATTGAGATATTTAAATAGTTGATGGGTACCATGGCAATTGCAGCATCTAAATTTCTGACTCTGTGACTGAGTTTGGTTGTTGTAGTCTGGATCCCAGTGAAATCCAGTGCACTCCCCCATCTAGCTCAGGAAAAGAATAGCCTTGCAATTTCTAACTTTCCCTTTCTGTTATTTCCTTGGCTGTGGCCTTGTCACAGGCCTCATTCCTCAACAGTTTGTGCTTTTGCTCAAAATCTTGACCTGGATTTTAGTGTTCTCTCGGCTTTTTCCGAACGTATCTCCAAGGTTGATGTTTAAATTCATGCCAGTGACGAGAGATTTTTCATTTAATTCAAGAATGTAATCTGGCAACTGCTCCCTTTCCCAGAATACAACTCACTGTGCAATTTAATCCTTGGTTGTGCCAGAATCCTATTAATTTCTAAATAGCCCAGAGTACATTGGTCCTGTGGGAAACGCTTGTTAGAAATTACATCAAAAGCATCACTTTATCCTTCTCTCCTATTTGCTTTCAGCTAAGTGTGAAATCTTTGCTCATAATTATACCAACCCTCTTTGTTAGGGCTAAGTTTGTCTTCAATGTTATTTTTATCAATTATGTACCGTGTTTACTTCACTGTGTGCTTGAATACAATGTGCATAGGGAGCAATATTTCAAATCATCTAAACTTCTTCAAAATCAACTTCAGGAGTTCCAAAAATGTGTCTCAGTGTTCTTCAGTCCTTACTTTCTCAAATGAAATATAAAACAAAATTCCATCCCAACCTGTCGTCATTTTTCTGTTATGAATTGCATTGAGCAAGACTAACACACATGCTCAGCTGCGGACAGCCATTATTGAATTAAATTTATTTACACCTGCACAACAGAGAGATCAGCAGAGAAGCAGTACAACAAAATGATGGGCTATTGCAATATATTGGCACTCCAGGCACCCCCCACCCCCTCACTCACCTGCCTGGCCTGAGCTAAAAACACATGCCACACTGTGGAGGGATATTCCCTTGATAATTTTATCCCTGCTGCTGAGACCATTTAAAAAATTTTAGAGCTTGCAAATTGCAGTATGGGTGCCTCAAAATGAAGGAACTCTCACTCCCTTTCCTACTTGAACTGCAGGCTTCATCTGCTTCCTAGCTGGAGCGATTCCTATTGCCCTTGCACCTTCAAGATCCGCCCACCATCTTTAATTGGATGGTGAACCTACCTTCTGGTCCCTAACTGGCCACTTCAAGTGACTATTATATACAGTACAGGATTGTAAGCCCCATTTGACCTAAAATTGTGTCTCAGATCAAAAGGCAAAATCCTGCCCAATAGCTTTTTGCATACTTCATTTTTACCAATAACAGATGTGAAATAACCAGGAGTGAAAGATTTCAAAAGGGGATAATTAAGAATAGTGTACATTTTTAATTAATTTCAGTCATACTCAGTTGATCATTAATTAATAGCATAATTGTCTTCGGCATCTCCTGATGATAAGGAAGATCCTGCCTAATGTGTTAATCCAACATATAATAATAAAAATCAGCAGCAATATAAGACGCCAAAACAGTAAGAAGTCGATGGGGTTGCTCTCCATTTTATTAGCAAAGGAATATGACATTATTGAACTTGTGTCTCAGCAAAATAAACTTGCATTTCAATTGAATTGCCCGCATGGTCACTTCAGAATGCAATTACGAGTTATGTCAGTGTCAGACTGGAACCATAGCCGGGATTCTTCGACCCGGAATCCCCGGGGGGCGGCGCGAATCCCGCCCCGGCGCCGGTTGCCGTATTCTCCGCCACCAGTTTTCGGGCGGGGACGGGGTACATGCCACGCCGGTGGGGGGCCGTTGACAGCGCCCCCCCCCCCCGGCAATTCCCCAGGCCCTGATGGGCCGAACGGCCGTTAGTTTTTGGCCAGTCCCGCCGCCGTGGATTAGACATGGTCCCACACGGCGGGACCTGTCAGGTAAGTCGGCTCGTGTGGTCCTCGGTGGGGGGGGGGGGATCGACCCCGGGGGAGGGGGGGGGTGCTGTGCCGTGAGGGCACTCCTTCCTTCCACGCTGGCACCTGTAGGGATCCGCCATGGCCGGTGTGGAGAAGACAACCCCCTGCACATGCGCCAGAATACGCTGGCGGTTCCGTGCATGCGCGGGATCACGCCAGCCCTTTGGCGCATGCGGGAACTCGCACAGTCCCTTTGGCGCCGGCTGGAGTGGCGCCAACCCCTCTAGCATCCACCTAGCCCCCGCAAGTGCGGAGGATTCTGCTACTTCGGTCGGCCCGATGCCGGAGTGGTTCGCGCTGTTTTTGACACCGGCGTCGGGCCATCGCGCCGATTCCGGAGAATTCCACCTCATATATATGCCACATAAGATAAAGATGACAGGTGAACTGGTTGAGCTTCCATGAAAATCAAACACCTTTGTGGTCTTTTTTCCAATACTTGGGCAGGAGTTGGGGTGGTGGAATTCTACGGATGGGTGGACGGAAGTTAAAGTTTTGAAATTCTGAAACCCAACTTCAATCCGTCTTCACTCCACCCACTTTATAAAATGGTTTTAATGGATGTTGTTTGTGGCAAGCATCCAAAACTCTTGCAGGTAGGTTAGGAAATAATTTTAAAGAGGCTGTGTGCCTCCATTTTATCTTCATTTTTAGTTTTAATCTGTTCAGGCTTGCATGCTTGTAAATCCTGGCTGTAGGTGTATCTATATTGTGGATCTTCTAGCATCAGTGTCTTCAAGGAGGTCAATCTGCAAGCTTCAGACTATTCCTGGAGGTCCATCTTCTTTCTTCAGGAGATCCATATCTTTCTTCAATAGTGGATCAGTGATGTTGGACACCTTTTAAATATGGCACTCAATATGATTGTGGATACATGCCATCAAGCCTGCCCCACCACAGAAGATAGTTCAAAACCTCCAGATGCAGAATTAATAAAGTCAGGACCGGAAGATATGATGTGGCTTCCCGTCACAATCCACTACAGGCACTCTTCCAAGATTTGCCATTGATCTGCTCTCCAGCAACATTCCCATCCAGCAAGCAACCAACATGTTAATCTGCCTGGGTGTCAGGTGAAAAAGCAATTGAACATTTATTAAAGATGTCCTGTGGTCAATTTCCGTAGTACATCCTGAAAACTTATATCATTTTTAGACTTTTAAAATCTTAATTTGAATTTCCATAAGTACCATGGTATGGTTTGAAGTTAAGTATTCTGGATTATTAAGCAAAGCCTCTCTTCATGTATTACACCAAGGGTTTTATGCACAGCGGGTTGTCAGAATGTGACATAATTGTTGAAGCAAACTCAATTAAAAAAAAAAAACCTGTATGGAAACAAGCAGGGGGGCAGTATCTGGGTCGGTGGCTCATGTGAAGAAGACATCAATCTGGTCTGAATGGGTTGAATTCTCTGTTTCTCTGGAAGCTTGATTTTCTTTGCCCCATTGACTTCATTGCAGTCTGTAATCAAATGGTTACCTACAAATTCTGCTCTTTAAAGAGACATTTAAATGTATTATTATAGATGGATGGGGGGAGGGTCTCAAATTTAATCAGCCTTGATTTATCCCCTTTCCAACCGCCTATAAGAGGAAAGGCATTTTGATTTGCTTCTGCCTTTGTTTCGGGTTTCCCAACCATTCAGTTTTGGTATGATCCAATTTTCTGCTGAAAAACCCGCAGCAAACTTGAGATGGGGGCCCTAATTCTCCAGCCATTGGGAGTCTCTTTTCCCGCTGGCAACACTGTGGGTTTCCCAGTGGCATGGGGTGGCTTCAATGGGAGATTACATTGACAAGCGGCGACAGAGAGAATCCCACCACCAGCGAATGGTTCGCCGGCTAGGGGACAGGAGAAGGCTGCCCAGGATTAACTCAGATGGTTAGTTTATTTGCTCTCACTCGAAACAGAGGGTGGGGGTGGGGGTGGGGGGTGAGAGGGGGGGGGGGGGGGTAGGATCGCTAACTCGCTCCTGTGTACTGATAGAGTAAAAATGGAAAACGTGCACATCCAAAGGCATGCAGGTTAGATGGACTGGCCATGGTAAATTGCCCTTAGTGGCCAAAGGGTTTAGGAGGGATTATTGGGTTACGGGGAGATGGGGTGGAAGTGAGGGCTTAAGTGGGTCGGTGCAGACTTGGTGGGCCGAACGGCCTCTTTCTGCACTGTATGTTCTATGTTCTATGTTGAATGGAGAAAGAAAGCTTCACAGAGCAAAGACGACGAGGAAAGAATTATTGTTGCACGTGTGTCCAGAGTCCAGAATAAAAGTCCGAAGAGCTATCCCTTCACAGAGGTAATTTTGCCAGTAGAATTGACTTCCACGATGAAATAGGCACACAGAGATGAATCAGCCTTGTAGGCAATGGTACAGAGGTTCTAGTCGAAACAATGGATGGAATTCTCCCAACTAGGACTAAATCTCGTGGTGGAGGCGGGATGCAGATTGTTTCTCACTCCGGAGGGTGATGGGAAGCACTCCATATCTTTTATCTCCAACATAATTAATTATGCATCTGGCGTATTTCACCATCTTTTGTGATGGGGTGGGCTCGATTCAGCATGTCCCACTGTCATATTTGGGTGTCATATTTGAAAGGTGCCCGACATCACTCACGCAACATTGAAGAAAGAAAATGAAACTCCTGAAGAAAGAAGATGGACCTGCAGGAACATTCTATGACTGGAAGATGGACCTCTTCAATGAAGGGCGGCACGGTAGCACAGTGGTTAGCAGTGTTGCTCCACAGCTCCAGGGTCCCAGGTTTGATTCCAGGCTTGGGTCACTGCCTGTGCGGAGGCTGCATGTGGTCCCCGTGACTGCGTGGGTTTCTTCCGGGTGCTCCTCTTTCCTCCCAAAGTCCAAAGATGTGCACGTTAGATGGATTGGCCATGCTAAATTGGCCCATAGTGTCTAAAAAAGAGGGTTAGGTGGGGTTACTGGGTTATGGCAATTGGGTGGAGGTGTGGGCTTAGTAGCGGTGCTCTTTCCAGGGACCAGTGCAGACCCAGTGGGCCGAATGGCTTCCTTCTGCACTGTAAATTCTATGATTCTATGAATGAAACTGAAATCTCCACCTGAAATTTCCACATGATATATACTCCCCCCCCCCCCCCCCTGCTTCTTCCCCCCCCCCCCCAAATGAACGGCTGTGGTGTCCCAGGTTCTAGGGTTCCTGGTGACCTCCATCCTGAGCTCTGGCAGCATTCCCAACCTACTTCAGGTATTTCCTGACTTCTGCATGATCTGGGGCGAAATTCTCCGGAAACTGCGCGATGTCCGCCGACTCGCACCCAAAACGGCGCAAATCAGTCGGGCGTCACGCCGCCCCAAAGGTGCACTTTGGGGGCCGAGCCCCTACCTTAAGGGGCTAGGTCGGCTCCGGACGAATTTCCGCCCCGCCAGCTGGCGGAAAAGGCCTTTGGTGCCCCGCCAGCTGGCGCGGAAATGACCTCTCCGGGCGGCGCATGCGCGGGAGCGTTAGCGGTCGCTGACGGCATCCCCGCGCATGCGCATTGGAGGGAGTCTCTTCTGCCTCCGCCATGGGAAAATCAGATAAACTTTATATTTTCCTCTTATGATTTGGTCTCTGCAGTCCACAGGGGTCATTAGTGCCTTTGAAGGAATATTGAGGCACACATTTCTGTAATATTGCCATTACAGCTCCTTTTGTTGAGAGTCACAGTCTCAGCCATTTTATGCACTTTGTCCAATGTTTTAAATGCTAGAAACTAGCCATGTATTATATGTATATAATATATTATTAAATGTCCAGTGGAGGTCGTCACCCCCTGAGAGTATGCATATTATTTTTTCCATTCAGAATAATGGATAATACAGAACTAAAACCTCCATTAAATAGTTGCTTACTGAGAGTGACATGTTGCATTGGTTACTGTGTGTTGTGCAGTGAAATTCTGTGGTACTTTACTTAAATTTTCAGTTTCATCTTTTCTCAAAATTCATATTGATAAATCACTTGCAATAGTGATGTAATTATTAGCATGATATGCCATAGATTCATCTATTCTGTACTCCTTTGGATGTCAACATGATACGGTGACGAGAAAACACATTACCATGACAACATTCCCTCAGCACAGCCCAAAATACTCCAAAGGTGGAACCCCTGCCACAGGTTCCTCGTTGACAGAGGTTGCGAACAACCGGAAACTCCATTAACAGTGGTGAACAGGGGGGTTTCAGCATGGTGGCGCAGTGGGTAGCACTGCTTCCTCACGGCGCCGAGGTCCCAGGTTCGATCCCGGCTCTGGATTACTGTCCGTGGAGAGTTTGCACATTCTCCCCGTGTTTGCATGGGTTTCGCCCCCACAACCCAAAGATGTGCAGGGGAGGTGGATTGGCCATGCTGAATTGCCCCTTAATTGGGAAAAATGAATTGGGTACTCTAAAAATTAAAAAACAACAATGGTGAAACAAGAAGATCCCATCGCTGGTCACTGAGGGCAGCCTCCATCACTGCAAAACATGCTATGGAATGAGGGGGGTAGAAAATCCCACCCCTAGTGTTTTAGGAACTCCAAAATTGTGTCTTTATTTGTGGGAGATCATGATCATTGAAAATAACAGGAATGGAAAGCTGGCAGGATGTCTCCCAGTATTTTATCAGTTAACCTAGTACCCATGCCATGTGAATATTTTGCGCGGGATTTTGTAGCTGTTCACACCGGCGGGACCTTTTGGTCCCTCTAATGGCGCACCCACGCCCCTGGTTTTCCGGCGGCATGGGGTGGATTCAATGGGAAATCCCATTCGCAGTGGCGAGACCAGAACAGCCGGCCGCTGGCCAACACGCCAGAGAATCTTGCCCTTTAAGTATAAAAGGGGGAGAATAATTAATATTTCTCCTTTTGTCTGGGCACCATGATTCATGAACATGAATTGCCATGGTCATTCAGAATGTAAATGCATTGCCTTTACACCACTGTGGTAGCCATGTTGCCTATGCATGGGGAGGCAAAAAGGGTTAAAGATTATCTTCTTCAGTTGCCATTCTGTCTATGTATTTACACCATTCATTTACAAGTAGAATGAAACATCTATGCCATCGGTGTCAAATATGTTTTGTTTTATTTGTTAGTTCTGGTCGATGCTAATAATTGACCTGTATACTGACAAAAGAAGTTGTGATGCCACCATGAAATGAGCAGTCCCAGGTGAAAGGAGGTGAAAGGGGGGGGGGCCTCCGATGGGGTCTGGCCCGCGATCGGAGCCCACCAATCTGCGGGCCGGCCTTTCCCCCCCCCGGGCCAATGTCCC
The DNA here is from genome assembly GCF_047496885.1 of Scyliorhinus torazame. Taxonomy (NCBI): domain Eukaryota; kingdom Metazoa; phylum Chordata; class Chondrichthyes; order Carcharhiniformes; family Scyliorhinidae; genus Scyliorhinus; species Scyliorhinus torazame. The sequence continues at coordinate 89,819,834 of NC_092714.1, read as the reverse complement.
TGCGTGGCCAGCCCCTGAACACCGACGCCATGTTGAGTTGGGGCCGGCAAGCTAAAGAAGTCCCCCGTGCATGCGCAGGTTGGCACGGCCCAACTGATCATGCGTGGGTTGGCGCGGCGCCCATTTGGATGCGGGAAAAGAGGCTGGAGCGGCGTGAACTTCTCCAGCGCCGTTCTGGCCCCCTGTGGGGACAGAATAGGTCGTACCCGGGCCCGGTTCGCGCCGTCGTGAAACGCGACGGCGTTCACGACGGCGCGAACACTTGGGCTCCATTTGGGAGAATCGCCCCCATTGTGTTCATTTTAGAAAACTGAGGGATCCTGTTAGTAGCACCACTGCTAATCCCCCAGCCCTACAGCCATTAACTTATTTGCACATTATTTGCACAGTAACAACATTGCCTCTCTATTTGAAACCGTAGTTATCAGAAGCACAATTTATATCTCTCACAAGTTATCTCATGAACTGCAGAAGTCCAGAAATTTCAAATCGTCTGGTGAATGCGAGATAGGTTTAAGAAAAAGAATTTCATTTCTCAACCATTCCATTGTGTATTCACCCAAAATAATTAGAATGTATTTTGTTATAATTACTGTACATTGCTTGTTTTCATAGAATTTAGAATTTACAGTGCAGAAGGAGGCCATTCGGCCCATCAAGTCTGCACCGGCTCTTGGAAAGAGCACCCCACCCAAGGTCAACACCTCCACCCTATCCCCATAACCCCACCCAACACTAAGGGCAATTTTGGACACTAAGGGCAATTTATATTGGCCAATCCACCTAACCTGCACATCTTTGGACTGTGGGAGGAAACCGGAGCACCCGGAGGAAACCCACGCACACACGGGGAGGATGTGCAGACTCCGCACAGACAGTGACCCAAGCCGGAATCGAACCTGGGACCCTGGAGCTGTGAAGCAATTGTGCTATCCACAATGCTACCGTGCTGTTTTCTCTCGATATTTTGCAATGTTAAGCAACAGGCCGATGGAAATTCAACTTTTCATCACCGAGGCTTCTGACCTCTCCAGAGTGGCTCAGTTGATAAAAACAATACTGCAAATTTAGTTGCATTCAGTCTGGAATGAACGTGTAATGGAGAAAGATTGTCTACCATTCTTTGCAGATGTTTTATTTTAGTGTAGTTAATTACCATTCCTGGAGGAAACTGAACATAATTAAATTTAAATATGTATAAATGAAGATTTAATTGTATCTCATTTTAAAAATGTAACCTTTACTAGGTCAAAATAGTGTTCCTCCATCCTTGTTACAGAGAACTGTGTAATTGAGTGTCTCTTCACTTCACATATAATTGCGTATCATGGGAAGGATGTCAGTCCCCTTTCATAGATGGAATATCTTACCCTTTCCTCTGTGATCCTGCTAACTATGCTGTGCTCTTCTTATTCAGCATTTATTATGGGATGGACATTTTGTTCAACAATTTCAGATCATAACCGCTTCTCTATTTTCAGGCAGCAGGTACTGGTGTAGATTCTGCTGCTGTATTTACAGATCCTTCAGAACCATCGTTTGACACAGATGATTGCACAATGTTCAGCAGTATTTGCAACTCCCAGGTTCAGAATCAGTCCATGTCCATATGTAGCAAAACCTGAACAATATTCAGACTTGGGTTGGTGAGTTGCAAGTAATATTCTAATTTTCTAATTGGAGGGCTGTGACCAGTGGTGTTCCACAGGGATCAGTGCTGGGACCTTTGCTCTTTGTAGTATATATAAATGATTTGGAGGAAAATGTAACTGGTCTGATTCGTAAGTTTGCAGACGACACAAAGGTTGGTGGAATTGCGGATAGCGATGAGGACTGTCGGAGGATACAGCAGGATTTAGATTGTTTGGAGACTTGGGCGGAGAGATGGCAGATGGAGTTTAATCCGGACAAATGTGAGGTAATGCATTTTGGAAGGTCTAATGCAGGTAGGGAATATGCAGTGAATGGTAGAACCCTCAAGAGTATTGAAAGTCAAAGAGATCTAGGAGTACAGGTCCACAGGTCATTGAAAGGGGCAACACAGGTGGAGAAGGTAGTCAAGAAGGCATACGGCATGCTTGCCTTCATTGGCCGGGGCATTGAGTATAAGAATTGGCAAGTCATGTTGCAGCTGTATCGAACCTTAGTTAGGCCACACTTGGAGTATAGTGTTCAATTCTGGTCGCCACACTACCAGAAGGATGTGGAGGCTTTAGAGAGGGTGCAGAAGAGATTTACCAGAATGTTGCCTGGTGTGGAGGGCATTAGCTATGAGGAGCGGTTGAATAAACTCGGTTTGTTCTCACTGGAACGAAGGAGATTGAGGGGAGACCTGATAGAGGTATACAAAATTATGAGGGGCATAGACAGAGTGGATACTCAGAGGCTTTTCCCCAGGGTAGAGGGGTCAATTACTAGGGGGCATAGGTTTAAGGTGAGAGGGGCAAGGTTTAGAGTAGATGTACGAGGCAAGTTTTTTACGCAGAGGGTAGTGGGTGCCTGGAACTCGCTACCGGAGGAGGTGGTGGAAGCAGGGACCCAGGAAGTGTAGAAGATTGTAGTTTAGTCGGGCAGCATGGTCGGCACGGGCTTGGAGGGCCGAAGGGCCTTTTCCTGTGCTGTACATTTCTTTGTTCTTTGTTCTTTGTATTCACGCCTCACAACTGCCAAGAAATGACCATTTCCAACAGGAGAGAATCTAGCCATCTCCACCTGACATTCAATGGTTTTGCCCCACTACCAACATCCTGGGTATTAACATTGACCAGAAATGGAACTGGATCAGCCATATAAATACCAAGGACATAAGAGCAGGTCAGAGGCTTGGAATTCTGCAGAGAGTAACCCACCTCTTGACTTCCCAAAGCCTGTCCTCCATCTGCACGGCACAAGTGAGGAGTGTGATGAAATACTCTCCACTTGCCTGGATGAGTGCAGCTGCAACAACAGAAACGTGACACCATTCAGGACAAAGCAGAATGTTTGATTGGCATCCCATCTCCACCTTCAAAACTCACTCCCTCCACCACTGATAGACAGTAAGAGCAGTGTGTACCATCTACAACAGTGGTTTTCAAACTCAGGGTCGCGACCCGCGGGTGGGTTGCGGGCAGGTTTCGAGAGGGTTGTGACGTGATTGGTCTTGGCGTTCCCTATCGCGGGAGGAATGCTTAACGGCTGCGACCGGCTTTTAAAAATGCCAGCACGATGGACTTTTGAGATTGCCGGCCATCCCGCGCATGTGTGCCATATCAAGCAGTGCGCAGGCCCGCCTCCTCCTGACGTCAGCACGCTATCTAGGGCCAGTTTTTTTAGCTAACAACGGAGTCCTCCCGCTGGAAACGGTGGCAGAGAGCAGGCCACGTGCCCCATACGCTGTTGTCACATGTTCTGGCCACGAGAGAGATTCCTCCATTTTATAGCTGCCAGCAGAGCTGGTGTGAATTTCAGGGCCTCTGGTGAACAACCCAAGAAGAAGAAGCTGAAACTAGGACCAAAGCAGCATAAAGATGATTACTTGAGGTCTGGGTATTAATTGTGACACTTCAAATCAGGATTCAAATTTCCTGTGTGTTAGATGCAGGCAAGTACTGGCAAATGAAAGTTTGAAACGCTCAAAACTTTAAAGACGATATATCCATGGCGAGTTTGAGGACAAACCCCTTTATTTTTTTCATTGAATAACAAAGCAAGTGAGATCGTGAGGACCAAGCAGGCTCACCTGTCACATAAAAGGCCAGTGAAAATGGTGGGTTGCAAAGGTCGGCCAGTGTGTGTTGCGAAGGATGGCTGGTTGGAAAAAATGGGTCCCGGGCAAAAAAGTCTGAAAAACACTGATCTACAAGATGCACTGCAGCAACTCACCCAGTCTCCTCTGACAGGGCCTTCCAAACCCGTGACCTCGACCACTTGGAATGGCAAGGCCAGCAGACACATGAGAACATGACCATCTGCAAGTTTCCCTCCAGGTCACAAACCATTCCTTCGCTGTGGCTGGGTCAAAATCCTGAAATTCTCTTCCTAACAGCAATATGCATGTTGTTATAACATGGACTGCGGCGGTTCAAGAAGGCAGCATGCCGCCACCTTTTCAAGGGCAATTAGGAACGAGCAATAAATGTTGTTCAAGCCAGCAATGAGCTTACCCTATGAACAGCAATGATCATCCTCTATGATGGCCTGTATTCTGTTCTCTACCTACATCACAATGGTTCTCTGTACTGCCACCCCTTCATATTTAACTTTGAAAAATGGAGGTACTGTTAGCATGAAATTAATCTCTCACAAGAATCAAACTCCTTGCTCTTCCTCATTTTGTAGTCTCAGCGCTCAACAGCATCTCAAGGTTGAATTGCCTCTGAGGCTAAACTGCAGACTCTTCTGTCCTTTCTCACTTTATCCAACTCTTGGGTTGAGCTCTCTAGACGCAGTTCAAACTATACTGTATTAATTTACATAATAGCCCAGCTACCACAGGGAAAACAAAATGACAGAGAACTGCTGCTCACAGCTTTCTGTAATCAATTAATTAAGTCCCACTTCAAACTAACTTGCAACTCAAGCAGCAAATAAACTATTAAAAATATTACTGCTGTGGAAAAGTTGAACAGAATTAAGGAAGCTCACAATATATTAAAATACATGAATGAATATTTCAAATAGAAGATAAAAATCAGAAATGCTGGAAATACCCAACAAGTCTGGCATGCTGCCAGAGGTCATGTGGAGAGAAAAAAAGATGACTTTTCATCAGAACCAGCTTAAAATGTTAACTCTGTTTCCCCCTCTCTCCACAGATGCTGCCAGACGTTCTGACTATTTCCAACATTATTTTTATATCAGGGGCGAGATTCTCCGAGCCTCCGCACCTGGGGCGAAATTCTCCCCCAACGGCGGGATGTCCGCCGACTGGCGCCAAAGCCGGCGCCAATCAGACGGGCATCGCGCCGGCCCAAAGGTGCGGAATGCTCCGCATCTTTGGCGGCCTAGCCCCAACATTGAGGGGCTAGGCCGACGCTGGAGGGATTTCCGCCCCGCCAGCTGGCGGAAATGGCGTTTGTTTCCCCGCCAGCTGGCGCGGAAATGCGGCGCATGCGCGGGAGCGTCAGCGGCCGCTGTCAGTTTCCCGGCGCATGCGCGGGAGCGTCAGCGGCCGCTGTCAGTTTTCCGCGCATGCGCAGTGGGGAGAGTCTCTTCCGCCTCCGCCATGGTGGAGGCCGTGGCGGAGGCGGAAGGGAAAGAGTGCCCCCACGGCACAGGCCCGCCCGCGGATTGGTTGGCCCCGATCGCAGGCCAGGCCACCGTGGGGGCACCCCCCGGGGTCAGATCGCCCCGCGCCCCCCCCAGGACCCCGGAGCCCGCCCACGCCGCCTGGTCCCGCCGGTAAATACCAGGTTTGATTTACACCGGCGGGACAGGCAATTTCTGGGCGGGACTTCGGCCCATCCGGGCCGGAGAATCCAGCGGGGAGTCCCGCCAACCGGCGCAGCCGGATTCCCGCCCCCACCCAATCACCGGGAGCGGAGACTTCGGCGGGGGCGGGGGCGGGATTCACGGCAGCCAACGGCCATTCTCCGACCCGGCTGGGGGTCGGAGAATGACGCCCCAGAATCGTGCTCGGCGGGGGGGGTGGAGAGTGGGCGTCAAACACGAGATCAGGTCCAACGGCGCTCTCGCGATTCTCCGGTCCCAGGAGAATCGCCGGCAATCGCACGCGTGCGGTTGACGTGGCCCCCACGGCGATTCACCGAGTGCAGCTGGCTAAGTTCCTGCCGACATGGCTCTCTATTGGTTCCAACTGGCAGGCACGCGGTGTGGCGGCTGCGGACTCAGTCCGCGGACGCCCTGGTGGGGGTCAAGGGATCATTCACCGGGGGGGGGGGCCTCCAGGACAGCCAGGCTACCGATTGGGGGCCACCGATCCAAGGTGCACTATGTGTTCGGTGCCGGTCCGCGGTGTGGGTCGGCCATGTCGCGCGGGGCGGCTGACACAGGCCGCCGCTGTGTGCATGCGCGGACTCCCGGCCGGTAGTGCAGAACCTCGTATCGGCAGCCGGAGCTGTGAGAAGCGCTCTGGAGCCCTGCTAGCCCCCTGCAAATCGGAGAATCACCCTGGACTTGCTCCAAGTAAGTCCAGAGTGATTCGCGAGTGTTTTTATGCAGACTTGGGTTCGTAGCTCCATTATTGGAGACTCCCGCCCCAGATTTCCAGCATTCGCAGTGCTTTACTTTTGTGTTAGTGAAATATTCAACACTTACAATTGAGTTACTCCTGGTGAAGTTAAGCTCCACATGCTTCTGTTCTTATGCATTACATTGAGCTCTTGCAACTGAGTATTCTACTTTTTGTGCTCCCTATTGTATGGAGAATATTATAGGTTATTGGGCTATTTGGAGGATTGGAAGACAGTAGGAAAGGAAGAAAGTTTAAAAAATAATTTTACAGAAGAATCTTTACTGTGCAGAAGGATGCAATTTGGCCTATCGCGTCTACACTGACTCTCTAGAAGAACATTCTACCAAGTCCCACTGCCATGCCCTATCCTCGCAACATTGCACATTCTCTCCTTTCAAATAGCAATCTGATTCCCTTTTGAATACGTTAATCCACCATGCCTGAACCACTTTCTCAGGAGGTTCATTCCTGACTCCAACCTCATTCTGGAAGAAAATTGTTTCCTCCCATCGTTTTTACTCTTTTTGATAATTTTTTTGAATATGTGCCCTCTTGTTCTTGATACATTCATGAGTTTAACAATTTATCATTATTTATCCTGTCCTTACCCCTCAGGTTCTTGAATACCTCGATTAAGTCTCCTCTCAACATTCTTTTCTCCAAGGAAAACAAACCCAACCTCTCTTTTCAAGTAATCTTTATTAGTGTCACAAGTAGGCTTACATTAACACTGCAATGAAGTTACTGTGAAAATCAGCAAGTTGCCACACTCTGGCCCTTGTTTAGGTACAATGGGCGTCATTCTCCGACCCCCCCGCCGGGTTGGAGAATCGCCTGGGGCTGCCGTGAATCCCGCCCCCGCCGGTTGCCGAAGTCTCCGGCACCGGATATTCGGCGGGGGCGGAAATCGGGCCGCGCCGGTTGGCGGGCCCCCCCGCTCGATTCTCCGGCCCGGATGGGCCTAAGTCCCGCCGATAAATTGCCTGTCCCGCCGGTGTGGATTAAACCACCTTTTGAACGGCGGGACAAGGCGGCATGGGCGGGCTCCGGGGTCCTGGGGGGGGGGCGCGGGGCGATCTGGCCCCAGGGGGTGCCCCCACGGTGGCCTGGCCTGCGATCGGGGCCCACCGATCCGCGGGCGGGCCTGTGCCGTGGAGGCACTCTTTCCCTTCCGCCTCCGCCACGGTCTCCGCCATGGCGGAGGCGGAAGAGACTCCCTCTACTGCGCATGCGTGGGAAACTGTCAGCGGCCGCTGACGCTCCCGCGCATGCGCCGCCCGGGGATGTCATTTACGCGCCAGCTGGCGGGGCAACAAAGGCCGTTTCCACCAGCTGGCGGGGCGGAAATTCCTCCGGCGTCGGCCTAGCTCCTCAATGTTGGGGCTCGGCCCCCAATTAGCGGAGCATTCCACACCTTTGGGGCGGCGCGATGCCCGCCTGATTTGCGCCGTTTTGGGCGCCAGTCGGCGGACTTCGCGCCGTTTCGGGAGAATTTTGCCCAATGAGTGAGAATTCAGAATGTCCAATTCACCTAACAAGCACGTATTTTGTGACTTGTGGGAGGAAATGGGATCACATTTACACCACATCAACAGAGTTACCCTTATCAACCTTCTTTGTTACCTCCTCAAAAAAACTCCAGCAAGTTAGTGAAATATGATTTTCCCTTAATGAATCCGTGCTGGCTTTCCTTAATTATCGCACTTGTCTAAGTGACTATTGATTTTATCCTGAACTACAATACCCAGAAGTTTCCCTACCACTGAAGTCAAACTGACTGGTCTGTAGTTGTCGGCTTTGTCCTCACACTCCGTTTTGGACAAGGGAATAACATTCACAATTCTTCACTGCACTGGCACCATCCCTGTGTCTAAGAAAGACTGGGAGCTTCTCACTAGTACTTCTGCAATTTCCACTCTCACTTCACTCAAAACCCTTGGATGCATCACATCCGGGCCTGGTACCTTATCAATTTAAAGTGAAGAGAGTCTTTCTCACTTCCTCCTTCTCAATTGTAAATTCTTCTAGTGTACCAGTTATCTCCTCTCTCACTTCAGCCTGGGTAGCAGCTACTTCTTTTGTCAAGACAAGTACGAAGTACTCGTTTCATACCTTCACTCTTTCTCCTGCCTCCACTTGCAAATACCCTTTCTATCCTAATTGGCCCTACTCTTTCTTTTACGACTCTTTTATTATTTATATGCTTCTCAAAGACCTTGGGATTCCCAATTATGTTAGCTGCCAGTCTTTTTTAATGCTCATGCCTTGATATTCCTGTAGGCTATTTTCACTTCCCCTCTGGCCCTTCTATATTCAGCCAGGTTCTCCATTGTATTTTCTATCTGACATCTGTTGTACATGCATTTCTTCGTTTTCAACTTCTCCCCTATCTCTCTTGTCATCCAGGGCACTCTGCGGGCGGGATTTATTGGCTGTTCATGCCAGTGGGATATTCCAATCCCACAGCAGCACATGGGATTCCTGGTGACGATGGGTGCTGTCAGCGGGAAATCCCGTTGCCAACGGTGGGACTGGTAAATCCCACTGGTGGGCCGCCTCTGCCGCCGAAAAACACGCGGGGGGGGGTGCTGGTGGATGGTGGGTAAATCTCGCCCTGTCTTTATTTTTCCTACCTTTTCCCTTCAAAGGAATATATCTTGACATTACCTGCAATATTTTTTCTTTGAAGGTCGCCCCTTATTCAGCTCTGGTCTTTTCAGCCAACATTTTATTCCAACTTACTTAACTCAGATGTATTCACATCCCATCAAAGTTGCCTTTCCTCCAAATATTTATCCCTGCTCTGGATTGTTCCCTGTCTTTTACCATGGTCAACCTAAACCTTATGGTACAATGGTCACAGTCCCCTGAATGCTCTCTTTGATTGACTTGGGCCAAATCATTCCCCAGAACCAGGTCCAACAATACCTGCCATCTCATTGGACCAGAAGCATATTGCTGCAGAAATGATCTTGAACACATTCCAGGAACTCTCGCCCCTCTTGTCCCTTTGCACTATTCCTATCCCAGTCTATATTTGGATAACTGGGGCGAAATTCTCCCCCAACGGCGGGATGCCCGCCGACTGGCGCCAAAGCCGGCGCAAATCAGACGGGCATCGCGCCGGCAAAAAGGTGCGGAAGTCTCCGCATCTTTGGCGGCCTAGCCCCAACATTGAGGGGCTAGGCCGACGCCGGAGGGATTTCCGCCCCGCCAGCTGGCGGAAATGGCGTTTGTTGCCCCGCCAGCTGGCGCGGAAATGCGGCGCATGCGCGGGAGCGTCAGCGGCCGCTGTCAGTTTCCCCGCGCATGCGCGGGAGCGTCAGCGGCCGCCGAAAGTTTCCCGCGCATGCGCAGTGGGGAGAGTCTCTTCTGCCTCCGCCATGGTGGAGGCCGTAGCGGAGGCGGAAGGGAAAGAGTGCCCCCACGGCACAGGCCCGCCCGCGGATCGGTGGGCCCCGATCGCGGGCCAGGCCACCGTGGGGGCACCCCCCGGGGTCAGATCGCCCCGCGCCCCCCCCCAGGACCCCGGAGCCCGCCCACGCTGCCTGGTCCCGCCGGTAAATACCAGGTTTGATTTACGTCGGCGGGACAGGCAATTCCTGGGCGGGACTTCGGCCCATCCGGGCCGGAGAATCCAGCGGGGGGTCCCGCCAACCGGCGCGGCTGGATTCCCGCCCCCGCCCAATCTCCGGGAGCGGAGACTTCGGCGGGGGCGGGGGCGGGATTCACGGCGGCCAACGGCCATTCTCCGACCCGGCGGGGGGTCGGAGAATGACGCCCCTGAAGTCCCCCATTATAATTAGCTTTTAATTCCACCTCTCTGTAACTTATCCTCAAATTTATTTCTCTACATTCCTTCCATTCATTGGTGGTCCACATACTACACCAGTCAATGCTCTTGTAACATTTTTATTCCTTACCTCTAGCCAGAGAAATTCAGTCCTTGCCACCTCTGGAATATGTTCTCTCTCCAGTACTGTATGCTATCTTTGATCAATATTGCCAGCTGCCACCCCTGCCCCACCCCCGCAACCACCACCTTCACCTCCCACCATTTTCTTCCTTTCCTGTCTCTCCTAAATACGAAACAGACATATTTCTGCTCAGTCCTTCCCTTCTTGAGCTAGGTGTCTGTTTTAGCAATAATATCATAATTCCATTTGTCAACCTGTGTCTGTAGATCACCAGTCTTATACATTCACATTCATGCACATTAACCCTGATTTAGGTTTAACTTAAAAATAATAAGAATGAAATCAAGAACATGTATTAGATGCCTACTCTGGAAATTTAGACATGGATGCCTGAGACCTACAGTATGGCCAGCATGGTGAGCTTGCTGGAATGTCGGTATCATGTAAAGGGATTTGGAAGCCTGTGCATAAGCTTGCAATTAGGTCGACAACTTCAGTGCAATGAGCAGCTGTGCTGAAGTAGCTGAGCTGTCTGTTTGGAACTGATACTGTGAGTCTCTGCTCTTTGTTGTTCTTTGATACTCTTGCTCTCTTGACAAGTGTCCCTTATGTCTCCTGCCCCTTCAATGTTTAACAATGCTATTGTGCTCCTGGTGTTTCATGAAAGGTGCACCCAGTGTGGCAGGAAACTATGCTCATATCTTGATTCCATTTTATCCATCAAGTTCAACTCATTTATGCATAGGCACACCGGCCATATTATTGGTCTCAAGAGTACGTTTCCAATTGTCTCTTCACAAAAGATATGCTGCAAAGATGATGAAGAAGGATCATTTATTTCCAAACTGTGCACGTGGAACATTCTCCCTATACCTCCACACCCCAGGCTTCAAAACACTTTTGAAAATATTAGAGCAAAATATATTGGAAATGATGGACATCTCTGGCACTAAAGTATAAAGTATCTATTGGAGCAAGTACTTGTAAGACAAGATGGGCAATACTTGTTTGAATAATCAATCACTCGTGACAGTTATATTCACGTTTCTATAACTGATTAATGTAATTTGATTGATCATAATCTTAACTGACTGTAGCTGTGCTTTGGTGGTCAATTAGTTGAGGACTTACTACACAACAACTATCCATCAAACAACCTATATAACCTGCATGTCAGGAGCTAATTATTTTTAAGGCAACTTGACAACCTATGTTTACTTCAGGCAAATCCCTGTTTAAAAACCTTGTGGAAAGATAGTATTGCACGAAAATCATTTTGGTCCACTGTTGTAGCAACTAACAATAGCTAGCAGGTATAGCAGCTTTCACTGCATGTTAATCTCGTCTGCTGAAGTCTGCTTTGCATGCTTCATTATACTGTGACATTTCCAGGCTGCCGTTAGATATGTAAATGAACATATGGATACCGACTTTTAAGTGAGTAAAATTTTATTTCAAAACAAGTTTTGAAAGGTGATGAGATCTAATATTTCATGTTTTATGGGATTTTAAATGTGAGCTGTTACTTGCTTGCAACATAATTGCAGCAAAGTATTTCAAAATACCAAGTAATGATAATTGCGCAAATTACATTTTCTTCACTTTTTGAATTTAAAACTGGTTACGCACTGAAAGACTAAAAACACAATGACAGGAGTGTGTAATTCAGGGAGTGATTTCGAGCAGCCCAAAACTATTGGCAGAAATGAAAGACAACTGGCTAATCTTGTTCAAGTCTGACAACTGCCAGGCAATCACCATACCCAATAAGAGAGTCAAACCACCTCAATATGACAACCAAAGGCAGTATCATAATTGATTCCCCAATGACCACATTCGGGGGCCAGCATTAACCAGAATTTCAATTGGGTCAGCTAAATAAATACTGCAAATACAAGAACTGGTCAAAGGCTTGATATTTTGCAGCTACTGACTCACCAAAGATTCTCCATTATCTAAAGGCACAAGTCATGTGTGTGACAGAACACGCTTCACTTTCCTGAATGAATGCAGCTCCAAGAAGCTAAACACTATCCAGGACAAAGCAATCCATTTGATCTGCATCCCTCCACTGTCAGTGCACTGTGGCTACACTGTTTGCTATCAGAAAGATACAACAGGAACTTACCAGGTTTTCTTCAATAGCACCTCCCAAACCCACACCATCTACCACCTAGAAAGACAATACCACTGCCTGCAGGTTCCTCACCAAATCACATACCTGACGTGGAAATGTACCACTGTTTCCTCGTCATAATTGGATCAAACTCCTAGTGCTTTATATGTCAAATCACTTTGGCTCTACCAATAACAAACTTCAGCAGTTCAAGAAAGACACTCACCATCAACTTCTCTAGGACAAATATGGACAAACAGTAGATGCGGACTTTGTCAGTGGTGCCAACATCCCATGAAGAATAAATAAAATCATTTTGGAAAGTGACTGAGTAGCGATTTCCTTCCTACCTAATCACGGACTGAAATTCATAATTGAAACTTGTATATTTGGAACACTTTTGTATACACCTGCGGCACATACACACCAACACTGACTTGAGGTGCAGCCTTGTATTTGCCCTTCTCATCATGCAGCATTCTTGATACTTGATCATAATATTAAAATACTATATTGATTTCCATCATTATTTTCATACCTCAGGTATATATAATTGAGTTGTATACTGTACAAGAATGGTGGCCGTAAGCACCAAGGAAGGAGAATTGAGAGCTACAAGAAGTAAATGATTGCTTCTCGTCAAGCAATCATGTACATTATTTAGCCAAATTAACAGAAACAAAAATTTTCAAATTCTAAATATTGCATCATGCACTCTTTACAGTGTGCATGAGTTCTAAAGTTCATTGACTTGATTGATCTCATTATTGTGGTTCAGTGGGGTGGGGGGCAGATTCGGCTTGAGTCCTTACGCAGTGCATTAATACAATAATATTATACAATGGCACTGCCGCCTCACAGCACCAGGGACCTGATTCAACTCGGGCTTCGGGCGACTGTCTGTGTGGAGTTTGTACTTTCTCCCCGTGTGTGCGTGGGTTTCCTCCGGGTGCTCCGGTTTCCTCCCACAGTCCAAAGGTGTGCAGGTTAGGTGGATTGGTCATGTTAAATTGCCTGTAGTGTCCAACAGGTTAGGTGAAATTATGGGGTTACAGGGATAGATGGGGATAGGGTGGGGGAATAGGCCTTGGCAGGCTGCTCATTCAGAGGGTCGGGATAGACGCAATGGGCTGAATGGACTCTTTTTACACTGTAGGGATTCTATGAACAAATGTGGAATTTGGGTCAATATGTTGCACCACAAAGTATGCAGGGATTCTGCATTCTTATGTAATTGTAACTTCATTTACGATCAAATACCCTTTGATTGAAGCTCCCCAGTGGGAGAGCACAAGACTGGTAAATTTACCCTAATATGCAAGGACACGTTATAACTGGCTAATTTACAGATCCTGCTACCGCAGGAAAGTCTTGTTCCATTTGTTCAGTTATGATGCAAAATTGAAGAGCAGTGAATGACTAGCTGACCCATCAAACCTGCCCATACTCAAGATAACCTGAGCATCATAATGAAACACTTTCTCTCCCTTCTCCCCACAACAACCAAAAACAATGCCCAGGAAGAGAAATCAATACTCTGCACATTGTCCTCTATCCCACTCAGGTGATCAAAACCAGACCAGGAAATGTTATCTGGAGTTGATGGAGCTCAGCCATTTTACATTTTGTTTCTGTAATTTTGTCTTCTGCTTTTGTCACAAGGCCTTCTTACTTGTAAAAATATGATACTTCCAACATTTTGACTGGTAAGTGTGCAATTTGAACAAAGATAAACAAACTGCTTATAAATGCAAGGCCATATTCCAAGTGGAAGGTGAGAAACAAACAAATCACCCTCAGGAAAGTGTGAGGAGATGGATAGTTCCGACAAACCAGACATCAATCAAAACCCGTAATTGTCCAAGGAAGAGGCATTAAGAATGCAAAGTGCTGGATATTGAACGAATGGCTGCTACGGACAGACCTCTTGGAAATGCACAATTGATGAAGTATTTCAAGGCAAAGCTGCCCAGCCACTAGAGAGAGATTGAAAATGACATGGGTGGTATCAAAAACGTTGTGAGCACAGGAAAGAAGTTAAAGGTTGTCTCTCTCCCTCTTTCTTTTGGAATAAGCGTATAACCTGGTTTGAGAATCCAACTCTTCCAGAAGCCTACCAGCGAGCAGAGATCTCATGATAATTGTAACATCTGACCGCATCGCATTTAAAATTTATGCCTCAAGGACGTGTGTGTGTGTGTGTGTGTACGTATGTATATGTAATTAAACTATTCTGCATGTAATCATTGCCACTGCTGGGGAAGGTGAGCCTTTCTACTTTATTATGTAAACACGATTTTTAAAAAAATATGTAAAAATCTGAAAACAAACCTAATTGGACGGGAATATTCTTCAGACATTTATTGAATTCCTGTTGGAGCAACACCTGTACAACAATTGACAGCAGCTATCTGTGAACAAAGTGAGTTAGTTGGCTTTCTGAAATTAGATTTAAGTCCAACAGTAATGGCTTTATAAAAATAGTATGATTTTCCATGGTTAGTCAAGTTTAGATCTGAATTGTTACTGGCAGACTTTTAGCCGTACCCAAATGTAATGCATTACTTGCAACACAATTCCCAAAGTCAGCTCATTAATAAGCTATAGCTTCAGATTTGGATGAGTGTAGGGAGCACATTGTTAATTGTATATTAACTACATGCAAGTAGTGGACATTTACTGGGGATTCAGTTGTGCATCTATAATTGGAACAGACTGAAATGGTAGTGATTGTGTTAGGAGATCCATGCTTAAATGTACATCTCCATAGATTAAACTTTTGTAAGTGTTTGTAAAAATTGCCTCTTCCTTCAAAATAAGCGAAACAATTCTGACACAAAACTAAAGTCTGACTGACAATTGTGGCAAATGGGAGAAAGCAAGAGTAAATTGTGTTCCTCTTTTATCTTTATTAATATTAACCACAAGACGCGAGTACGTTTCGTGTATTGGACAAATGACCACACAACTAGTTCAATTATTGTTTATTATTAAACATAGGCTTGGTTCTATACGTAATAATCTACACGGTACTACACATTAAACTATACCTAACAGCTCAAATGTCCTTTATTTAACTTTGAAGTGACCGGCTCTGTGCGGGTTAGATAAGGCCTTTATTTGGTTCCCCACGTGTGGTGGCTGGCAGTTGTCAGGTGCGTCTGGGCTGCGGCTCGTCCTTCTGGTAGCGATCGTGGTTCCTTGAACTTGGCTGGTTGATGTGCTACAGTTGGTGGGGCAGAGGCCGGTCCCAAAAGAGACAGAAATCATGGCTGCATTGTCTTTTAACTGGCTTGAGTTTTCCCCGCTCCTTTTGTGGGTGGTTTCTGGGTCACTGTCAATCAATTCCTCAGAGTTCCACCCTCTGATTGGTCACATCCAATCAGGGGCTGCCACATCACTTTTGGGGTGGGCCCTCAGTGGCCAATCCTGGGAGGGCTCCGAGCAGGAGCTCGGTGCTGCCTAGTCTGGAAGATGATGAGATGGAACTGATGGTCCCATTGTTACTTTAATCTCCTTGAATGGCCCATTTGCAGGTGTGAATTCTTGCATACTCTGGAATGCCATTTGCAAAGATACAAGCTGCAGTTTGT
Source organism: Scyliorhinus torazame (assembly GCF_047496885.1). Taxonomy (NCBI): domain Eukaryota; kingdom Metazoa; phylum Chordata; class Chondrichthyes; order Carcharhiniformes; family Scyliorhinidae; genus Scyliorhinus; species Scyliorhinus torazame. Next base: position 89,804,033 of record NC_092714.1, on the reverse strand, counting down.
CTGTGTCCCAAACCTGACCACAATTCCCATCATTCATTGCGGGTGGCCATTTTAGATAGCCACAATTGTCATGGTATGATTATCATAGATTATCATAGAATTTACAGTGCAGAAGGAGGCCATTTGGCCCATCGAGTCTGCACCGGCTCTTGGAAAGAGCACCCTATCCAAGGTCAAGACCTCCACCCTATCCCCATAACCCATCCACCCAACACTAAGGGTCTTCAAACGTCTTAGTACCTGAACCACACTACCAGAATGAGATGTATATGCAGATGTGTTACTTCCCTTCCAAACTGAACAGTTTGGCCTTAGCATTGCCACTTCCTTCCAGAAATAGATTAAGAAGTAAAGTATTCTGTGAGATAGATGCCTGACAGTTGGATTGTGATGATTGTTTGGACTTTCTATTGAAGTTCTTTGATGAAATCAACAAGAAAGGTGAAAGAGGCCTGGTCAGAATTTGATAAGTTTCAAAAGAACATGTGGTCACTCCATGGAAAAATATGTCATGAACCTTTAATAGATTCTGTAAACGTAATCACAATGTTTATAAACATCTAGCTATGATCGACAGCCCTGACCACATCAAAAGCAGTTACATAAAAGCACTTAACTCCGAGATGTTTAGAAACATTGTCTTACATTCAAAGCCGCATGCATGAGATGCATTCAAGCATGAAGGGTCATCAAAATAAACAACCCAAACATCTTGCAGCCTGAAAGCTATTAATCTGTGAATTGCAGCCTACTAAAACTATTTATCTTTGAACTGAATAGAAGTCTTGCAGATCAAAGGATCTGAGGGAGGTTAAAAGCCTTGTGATGTGTTTTGACTTTCTCACAGCTGCTGATTTGTAAGCATCTGACTGAGGCGTAAGGGGCCGACAAGGGAAAAAGAAGTGACTTTTTCTACCTGGACTGCACTTTAGCTTCCAGGCAGGGATGAGACTGATTGGGGGAGAGGGGACTCTGATATAGGTGGGGGCCTCTGATCTGGGGGTCTGGTGGGGAGGTGGTGGTGGTGGTGGGGGGGGGGGGGGTTGGGTCACCATCATCTGTGCATGCTGTGTTGTGGGGCGGTGATCAAGCAATTCCTTTGGTGGGGAGGTTACACCTACTTGTCAGAGGGAGGACAAGATTTCCATCGTGGGGGGAGGGGACAGCCACGGGACTTCGATATCGAACTGTCTGCTCAAAATGGTGGTCAAATAGCAGGATTTTGAGTGAAGTCCCTTACACTCTACACCATGCATAAATTTGAATGGCTGGGGAGAGTGAATTGCTTCTGGGCACCACTTCTAGCGCCAGCACAAACCAGAAGTGATTCAGTTCGGTTGGGAAAACTTAGGGCTGGATTTTCCGATTTTGAGGCTATGTCCGGAGGAAGTGTCCAATTTTACAATGAAAAAGTTGGCGTCGCCTCCGCACCGAGGCTCCGCCTGGTGGGGGGCTAGCAGCCATGCCATATAAAGCCCTGGCTTTACCTGCACATACGGATGGAGAATTGCTGGGTCCCTGGCCGCGCAGGCGCAGAGCGGCGACCTGTGGCGGCCGCGCTGTACAACATGGCGCCAGCCACCTGCGGACCTGGCCTGTCAGATAGTGTCCCCCTGTAACCCCCCTCGCCAACCCCGGACCAGTCCCATCAGCCCCCGTTAAAGCCTCCCCAGTTAGCGGAACGGCTCCCCCACCGACTGTGGCGGTGCCGGACACTCACTGAGGCCTTGACAGAAATCTTTGGATCCTCACTATCTTCAGGTGATGTCCCGGAGGACTGGAGAATAGCCAATGTTGTTCCTTTGTTTAACAAGGGGAGCAAGGACAATCCAGGGAACTACAGGCCGGTGAGCCTTACGTCAGTGGTAGGGAAATTACTGGAGAGAATTCTTCGAGATAGGATCTACTCCCATTTGGAAGCAAATGGACGTATTAGTGAGAGGCAGCATGGTTTTGTGAAGGGGAGGTCGTGTCTCACTAACTTGATAGAGTTCTTCGAGGAGGTCGCAAAGATGATTGATGCAGGTAGGGCAGTGGATGTTGTCTATATTGTCTTCAGTAAGGTCTTTGACAAGGTCTCTCATGGCAGACGGTACAAAAGGTGAAGTCACACGGGATCAGAGGTGAGTTGGCAAGATGGATACAGAACTGGCTAGATCATAGAAGGCAGAGAATAGCAATGGAAGGGTGCTTTTCTAATTGGAGAGCTATGACTAGTGGTGTTCCGCAGGGATCAGTGCTGGGACCTTTGCTGTTCGTAGTATATATAAATGATTTGGAGGAAAATGTAACTGGTCTGATTAGTAGGTTTGCGGACGACACAAAGGTTGGTGGAATTGCGGATAGCGATGAGGATTGTCAGAGGCTACAGCAGGATTTGGATAGTTTCGAGACTTGGGCGGCGAGATGGCAGATGGTGTTTAATCCGGACAAATGTGAGGTAATGCATTTTGGAAGGTCTAATATAGGTAGGGAATATACAGTGAATGGTAGAACCCTCAAGAGTATTGACAGTCAGAGAGATCTTGGTGTACAGGTCCATAGGTCACTGAAAGGGGCAACACAGGTGGAGAAAGTAGTCAAGAAGGCATACAACATGCTTGACTTCATTGGCTAGGGCATTGAGTATAAAAATTGGCAAGTCATGTTGCCAGAGCACGGGCGTCAATTACTCGGGGGCATAGGTTTAAGGTGTGATGGGCAAGGTTTAGAGGAGATCTACGAGGCAAGTTTTTTACACAGAGGGTAGTGGGTGCCTGGAACTCCCTACCAGAGGAGGAGGTGGAAGCAGGGACGATAGTGACGTTTAAGGGGCATCGTGACAAATACATGAATAGGATGGGAATAGAGGGATACTGACCCCAGAAGTGTAGAAGATTTTAGTTTTGACGGGCAGCATGGTTGGCGCAGGCTTGGAGGGCCGAAGGGCCTGTTCCTGTGCTGTACTTTTCTGTGTTCTTTGTTCTTTGTCCCCGAAAACTGAGAAGCCAAGTGACCGATGGCGTCAGGAACTCGGCCCATCGGGGGCGGAGCACCGGGGGAGGGCCTCAGGTGATGTCCTGAGGCCATCCCAACAGTGTGCGGCGTCAGCGATTATGCCGTTTTTGGCGAGGTGGAGAATCCGAAAAATGGCTATTCGCCGAACGTGGCATCGGCAATCGGAGAATCCTTCCCATACTCTCCCAAACAGAGAATCCAGCCCACTCTGTGCAATCAGCATGCATCTCACTTCACTTGTCTTTGCTTTACATACGTATCACTTCAGTCATCCTGCAGGAAAAAAACAAAGTGGATGGAAATACGCAGAATGTGGACCCTGCATGTGAGGAATGGTCACATAAGGTCCCATGGGCCACACTAAGATCCCAGATAGGCCAGATGTGGCGCCCGGGCCACAGGCTTTCCAACACTGGTCTAAAAATTCATTCAAGTTGTACCTTTCCCCACTTGACTTTCTGTGATTGCATGCGTGAAAAACAAGAAAATGGCACGTATGTGAAATTTAGAGAGACAAGGGCAGTTAAAGGAAAATGTCAAGAAGGGTTCTTTCTGGAAGAGTTTGGAGAGCCTTAAAAGTTACTTCACTCTTTTCCAAGACTAATGGAACTGAGAACTAACAAAAGACTAGCAAAACTGGAACTAAAAGAAACCCAAGATCTATGTATGGGTTTGCAGGCAAGTGACAATGGCCCAACACCTAAATTTATGTTTGATGGTTCTGTAAATTAAAATTATGTAACTTGAAGTACCTTTAAGGCAATAGTCCTCTGTGCCACGTGACTATGGAATTTATAAAGGTCAACATTGCACCTGACCTGCAAGGAAGAAGAACCTTCAAGCCACAGCTAACCATTACTGACACTGGGGTTATGTGCCAGCTTGACTTGACAACAGATGGCAACGCTCAAAATTTACCTCCCTGCTTGCCATCTGCAATTGCTAATACTATTCAGGAACTTTATGCTCTTGATAATATGATAAGGAGGGACTAGATAAAGGTCTTTAAAATTCTCAACAACTTGAAGATATTTGGTCCAGCAGAAATCTTTGGTCAGATACAGACCTCGTGTGCAATGTGTTTGTGCATTAGCAATTTACTCAAGTTACTTGTGTGTCATTTTATGAGGCAAACCTGGAAGGTCTGAATCATTTTCAATGCAATGTTCATGCCGGTATATTCCAATACATATACGCTATGCATAATTTAACAGTTATTGGTGAACATTATTTTTTTTAAATTCCTGCTGCCTTGCTGATCAGCAGTAATGATCAGAACACAAGTTAGAGAGTGACTTTTGTTTAAACCTGACTGGTGCATCCATATTTGTTCACATATGTACATGTATCAGCAAGCTTTGTGTTCATGTTGTTTTATGTAGTATATTTTGATAGAGAAACATGGTTAGTTTCATACTACGCGTTGGGGGTATATCAGCATCATGTGATGACATGTCAGTCCCAGACTACAATTTAAACAGTGAGTGACATTGGAAATAGATGCACAGCAGCACTTCCAAACCTTCTGCCTTGTCATTATCCTCGAAATAAAGCTGGGTGAGCCACATTAGGCTATCCCTAGGCAAGTCCTTGCAGAATTTCCCACTGTGCATCCATTAAACAGACCAAGAAAAAGAAAGATATGACAGCTATAGACAAGCGTGGGAAGTAAAGAAAATGGGCATGTGCTCAAAAGAATAAAATATTTTCAGGCAATTACCCTTTCTCAGTGCTTTCCTGCACTATGTCACTGTTTAGTTTAATCACAATGATATAGCTGTGCAGCAGGAATCAATGAATCATTAGTATGCTTCTTCATAGAGAATTTTTAAAATGTTTATCAGAAACTTAGTTTTGAATGCTGTTGTATTTGGTTCAGTCAAATATTATCATCGACAAGGACAAGGGAAGGGGTTCTTTACACTATAGCAAAGAAAATTTACTCTGAGCATTGCTCATTGTCCATTGGTAGATAATCCGATCCAACCATAGGCTGGATAATATGTTAATCCTTTGTGTACAGATTTCCACTGGGTTTAGTTAGAGAATTGTTAGTCGTATGTTTAATGATACTTGTCAAAATTGGGGTGTTGTGGATGGGGTGAAATAAGTATATTGTTTCTTTGACCTGAGCTCTGGCAAATTCAGGTTAACGCTTAAAAATGGAATAATTTGCACATCCCAATGCTTGCATTCGTTATAGTTCTAAATTTGTCACGTGATGCGTTGTCACAAAATTTAAATGACAGTGAACTAACTAAAAATGAATTTGTAGGAAAAACAAAGTCATGATATGGTGGTTTTGCTTTCTTTCAATGGATCAAATGTCACAGGCATTAGAACAATCACAGTTTGTTTTTTTTGCCTATCTTTGAGTAGGAGCATAGAAACATAAATCAAGGTTTTGAGACAGGGAATATCTTATGATGCAATGCTGCAGTACATACAGCTGTAATATTGATACTTTCACTGCCTCAATGTGATTTGAGAGAGTTTGTAGGATAAGGAAATTCCTTACTTCAGTCATCCTGTTGTGAAACAAAAGAAACTGAAGGAGTGATCATTGCAGGCATATAAAATGTAGAGGAACATAAGATTATTACATCCATGTTTTCATATCATATACAAAAAATAAAATTGCTTTGAGACAGGGGAATGTCTATGGATGTTATTTGTAGGAACCTCCAGAAGGCAGTTGGTGAAGAGATTGTCAGCAAAAGCTGAAGTTCATGGAACTGAAGGCAAATTATTGACCTGGAAAACTGGAGCTGAGGTCAAAGATTAGCCATGATCTTCTTAAATGGCAAAGCAGACACATAGCTTACTCCTGTTCCTATTTCCTCTGTTCTTAAGATGCAGCACAAAAGAAGATAAATTGGATCATCATTGGTCAGGCCACCTAACTAACCCCATTCACTTGCTCTTTAACCATTACCCCATTATATTTTCCATTCAAGTATTTATCTATTTCTCTCTTGAATGGTACTGTTTCCACCACTCTTTTAGGTAATGCATTCCAGAGCACAATTACTCACTGTTCAAAAAAGAATTTTTTCTCATGTACCTCTGGTACATACTACTGTAACATTGATACTTCCACTGTCTCAATGTGATGCGTGAGAGTTTGTAGGATAAGGAAAATCCTTGGGCTGGATTCTCTGATCCCCGACTCCAAAATCGCATTCTGCAACGGGGCGGAGAACTCCCGATGCCGCCAAAATCGGAGATGGCGCCGCTTTTGCGATGCCCCGTCCCCTGAAAAGCGGCATACTCTAGGAGTACGCCGCGCGCCGTATCCTCCGAACATTGGCTGAGGCCTGCCCCACGATGCTCGGTCCCCAACCGGCCAAGTTCCCAATGGCGTGGGTCTCTCATGGTCTCGCCCGTTGGAAACTCAGCATGGCGGCTGCGAACTCAGTCCAGTGCCGCCACAGTCGGGGGAGGGCTGATCTGCATTTTCGGGGCTGGGGCACTGTGGTGGGGCGGTCCAGGACGCGTGAGCCGGCCGAAGTGGGGGACAATTTCTTGGGCTGGGTCCACGGGCTGCGTCCACCATGAAGCATGGTGCAGCCGCTGCAGGCCGCTGCTGTGTGCATGCGCGGCCATGGACCCAGCAATTCCCCAGGCCGGGAGCTCTACGTTGCCTGGCTGCTAGCCCCCCCCAAACAGGGAATTGGTGGCCGTTTTGCGCCAGTGGGGACTTAGTCTCCACAACGGAGATTCCAGCCCCTTATTTCAGTCATTTGCATGACTTGAATTTCTCCTGGCCGGCAGTTCCTGCGATTCTCCACCGGTGGCAGCACTTAATCTCCAGAACGGAGAATCCCAGCCCTTCATCTTCCATTGATCTGCCCATTTCATGAGATTCCTCCTGAAGTCTTATTATTTCCCTCATTGTTTACTACATCTGTATCAGCTGTAACCTTTGAAATGCTGCCCTGTATGTCCAAATCGAGGTCATTAATATACATTGAAATATCAACCATGTGGGACACCAATGTACTTGTCCCTCCAACGCCAACAACTCATCATTTTTACAGATCCTAGAAATCTGAAATAAATCAGCTCTGAAGAAGAGTTAAGAGACTCAAAACGCTAACTCTGTTTCTCTTGGCACAGATGCTGCCAGACCTGCTGAGTTTATCCTGCATTTCTGTTTTTAATTCACCACTAATCTTTGCAAATAGCACTGATCATTTCATACCGTGGACTTTAATTTTACTAATAAGTAACATTAATAACATTTCCAAGACAAGTTCATAAACATGTTAGAATTAATTACCCCCCACACCCTGCATCAAAGAATTTGTTGAACATTTCCGCCATCAAATTCACTTTCCAGACATATCTGTCTTGGAGGTTAGGGATCACATTTCCTCTCTCACTGTCGCTTTACTTTATCCTTTTGCAGTTCTTTTATTTTCCTTTTCCTTACAGATGCATGGTGCCTGCACGCGTTAGTTAATTTTTTTTCCAATTTCTATTGTGCTCCTTAACTTCGTTTTATCAGGAGAAGCTTGTGTCTTTCTCTATGGTCTCTCCAGGTACAGCAATACCACAGGAGAGAAATATGCTCAAGGTTAGGAGGCTAATGGCATCATTTTAATTCTATGCCATTGTGTAAGATAGGGTACAGTGAATTGGCAACCTGTTGAATATCTCTCCTGATTTTTGTTTCCATTAACTGCGAATATAAACATATATAAACATATATTGAGAAAATGCATGAGAAAATGTCTCAAAGAAAGAAAGAGAAAAAAAAATGAAGCATAAAGAATGGAACCTAAATAGAATGGACTGAGAGGCAGAAACAGAAAGGGCAAAACATCTGGAGTCAAAGAGGTCAAGTTTTGACTTTGGAAATGGTATCACCACATAATAATAATAATAACGCATGTAAATTGGAAAAGAAAGTATAATTATTACAGCCATGTTTTTGCCTCACATCCAAAAATTAAACTTCTTCAAGAGACCGGGGAATGCTTATGGATTTTATTTGTACGGACCTCCAGAAAGCTGTTGTTAAAGACCCTCAGAAAACTTTCAATTCAGCTGCTCAATATGCATATCTCCCAATTCTCAGTTCAATTTGAGAGATATATAAGAAGCAGCAAAGTTGATCGCACCCATATTACTTATCGCCCAAAGTCAACATTCCCAAGGAAGTTATTAATACAAAGAATTATTTTCATATTTTTGCCTGTGAGCAACACTATGGAAGATAGCTAGCATTATATCCTATCTTGCATATCTTATTTTGCTTCTTGAATCACAAAATTGAGTTTCCTTGTGTAATCAAAGGAAGGATAGACTTGGGGATGGGAGAGAAATTGTGAAAGATCCTTTGACAAAGTCGCTGTCAATGACACAATTGGTTGCACATTTATTCCTGGCTTCCTTTATTAATGTTTGAGTAGTAGTCTGTAATAAATATATGAAAAGGTTTAATGTGCCTTATTGAATTCTGTGCTTTTCAAGGTCACCAAAATTAATTCTGTTTAACCCCAGTTACACTATTATTAGAAGAGGCAAAGTATGCAGTATTATTGCTAAATTGAAAAATGATAAAGCCATGAAGAATGCATTGGAGAAAGTGCTTTGGGAGGCGGCATAAAAATTCACATGATGAGGTAGCCAAAATCAGTGTCTTAAATCAGATTCTGAGGTGCATTATTCATCACTGCATGGTGCATGCTTCATTATTTGTTATTGCATAGTGCCTTGAAGCAGGCTGCATCCATTTATGAAACGACAGCTTTTCACCAGCAGTATTTTAGGCTGTGTTCTAAAAATGCACATTCCCTATGCCAATCTGCAGAAAGGAAACTCAAATTTTTAACTTTGCATCTTGAAAAATGTCGAATTATTCTGTGTTTCAGCTGATATATTTTCAAAGTTGGGGAGGTGCTTAAAATTGATTAAATTGCCGAAAATAAATCTTTTCTCAAAGCTGGTGCTGCCATACAATATATTCCTCATGATGGTCATGAAATGAAATGAAAATCGCTTATTGTCACAAGTAGGCTTCAAATGAAGTTACTGTGAAAAGCCCCTAGTCGCCACATTCCGGCGCCTGTTCGGGGAGGCTGGTACGGGAATGTTCAATTTATAACTAATAACAACCACAGTCACGCATTCAGCAACAATAAAGCGTAATTAAATCCAAAGTAGACCTGTGAGCGCAGTGCAAGTGGCTCAGTGATAGAAAACTTAAACTGATAGTAATTTTTTGTCATGAATTTATTTTGAGACACAAACCCATGCTAAAATAGAAGGAAGAGGCCCGATCTTGCCAAATATGAACAGAGTCCAATAACGAGTGTGTTTAGCCACGTGTTTCCTGCTGCTCGCAGTGCCGAGAAATGACCCGCTGTCTAACGCCCTTCTGTTTAGATATGGGGCCTCAGCGGGGAACGCGCGCCCGAGGCCGCATTCAACTCCACGCACCGGAACTCCTGAGTCCAGCATGAGATTGGTGAACCATTTTAAAATGACGTCCTGATCTCTCGAACACCCGGTGCTTGCCAGGCAGTGCCAGGGTGCCAGGCTGGCAGTGCCAGGGTGTCACCCTGCCCAGAGGGCAAGCACCTGGGGCCTCCGATCCTCTGGGCAAACCCCACGAGTGCCATTCCGCCTGGTCCCCGTTTGTGGAATCCAGCACTGAACGGCGTTCATCCAACGTGAAGGGGATGGATCCCAATGCCTTGATTACCTCAGGGAACTGAATATTAGAGTAAGACTAGACGTCTCACTCTAATGTGCAGACTTGCCAAAACGTGATGCCGCCTACAATGGGTGGGCTTCACATCGCGACTGTCTAGTCTCCATCTGTGGAGACCAGCACTGAACGGTGCTCGCCCAAGGTCTCCAAGGTGAAGGGGATGGATCCCAATGGCTTTGTTACCTCAGAGAACTGAATATTAGAGTGAAACGCTCTAATATACAGATTTGCCAAAAAGTGATCCTGCCCACAATGGGCGGGCTTTACATCATGCCGTTTCGTTAGATCCATTTGTTCCATTAGATCTCACAAGGCATAGTGAGCTGGGTAGATCCGAGAGTGGGGTCTCCTGTCATTTACTGGCCACATTGCGCTATTTTTCTGGCGCAGCATAGCCAATAGATCGCACCCAAGATCACTAAAACATTTCTGATTTAGCAGTTTTCATTGTATTATTTTCTTAGATACTTTGTACATATTACAGTTTTCATAATAGAAACCAAACTAAGAAACCATATCCAATATTTCATTTAAACTGATCCCAACTATAAGACAACCTTCTGCGATTCCTTGAAATGTATTTTAAAATACCACACACCCTGTAGCATTTCCAAAATATAACTTATTGTTGTACATTCTGGCTTAAATTGTCTTATGTTTTGGAATCACTGATCTGTTATAACCATATTTGTGTCTAATTTTGTGAAGAATTATTTTCAGGAAGAAAGTGAAGAAAAATATTTGGGGACTCAGTTTATGAATTTGAAAAATCATCATTGCTGATTTGGGACTTGTTTGTGTGCTGTCAAAAACAGTTTAGGAGAAATATACAGTACTCTCATATGGAGATTGAAAATGCCCTGCAATGCACTCATCAGGTCAAATATCTAACTCTTATATTTTATAGGTTCATATTTCATGGTTGAGTAATTAGTATGGCTCAGCATCACTCAGAACTAGTCTAATTGGCCCACGATGATAAAGGTAGTCGCAATATAGCTTTGTATAAAAATTGGCTGCATATGTATAAATGTGTGAAAAAAAGCATGCTGGATGTCTGGTTGAAGATTTGTGCCAGTATTCCAGTTTGGGAGTTCAAATGACTGACACATCTTTGTTCTCAGTTTATGCTAAATTATTGAAATCCATTGCTGCCCATTGAATATTCTTCATGCACTTCGTGTTATCATCCGTTATCCCCATATAATTAATGTAGACACAGTATGTTCCCATATAGTAGCCCTTAGAATGAACAGCTTAAAAGCTTTGAAGACACTTGAATTAGAACTCCCTGGTATTTTAGCTGTTTCTTTTAGTTGCTATTGTTTGCGAAATTGATTGGAAGTTTTGTTCTTTTTTTAAAGGTGCTATGTTGATGACAGGATCTCTAAGGTTGCTTGGCTGAACCGATCTAATATCATTTTTGCTGGAAATGATAAATGGTCCCTGGACTCTCGAGTGACTCTATTGACCAGTGCTCGCTTAGAGTATAGCCTTCAGATTCAGCAGGTGGATGTATCTGACGAAGGGCCTTACACATGCTCAGTACAGACCCAGCATCACCCCAAGACCTATCAAGTGCATTTGATCGTACAAGGTAAGGTATTTGTGCCATTTATTTGCTCAAGTATTTGCCACAACAATATATGAATGCTCCTGCAGAAGGAATCAATGTTGTCTCAATGTTCAGCAGCCATTCATAAAGGCACGGTGCTGAGTTTGGTGAATGGTTGGTAATTCAATTGTCGTCTTATGAGGTTAATTTATGGGGCTTAATACCTATCTGACTGCTAAGACCTATAAACCATAAATCATATGCATGTCACACAGGAATTTAAAGAGTTGGAGTATAATTTCAAATCTAAAAGTAAATGTGTGTGGCTGGAAATTGGATTATGTCTCCATGATCACCCCTCCCCACCAAACCACGCACAAGTTGGGACACAATCCTGGTGCAACACACACCAATGACTTTGGTAGGAGGACCACAGTAGATTTGTCTGCAAACCTCATTAGGATTGTACTTGTGAGCTACGGCCTCCAGTGACAGCCCCAGAATCAGCTGTCCAGTCGTAAGGATAGTGATATCGGCTAGGGTGCTGCCACAGAGACTTCAGAGGAGGAAGTCATGTGGGTTGTGAACAGTAGCTGGAGTGCACCTCCTCCCTTCAGTTCCACACTCAGAGAAGTATGTTGAAAAATTCTTCAAGGACCACTGTTTACATCATATGTTTACGTGGTAGTTCAGAACAGAACAAATCTGACGCACTCAGGATAAACCCATGTCCTGTGTCATAGAACATAGAACATAGAAAATACAGCACAGAACAGGCCCTTCGGCCCACGATGTTGTGCCAAACCTTTGTCCTATATTAATCATAGATTATCATTGAATTTACAGTGCAGAAGGAGGCCATTCGGCCCTTTGAGTCTGCACCGGCTCTTGGAAAGAGCACCCTACCCAAACTCAGCACCTCCACCCAACACCAAGGGCAATTTGGACATTAAGGGCAATTTATCATTGGCCAATTCACCTAACCCGCACATCTTTGGACTGTGGGAAGAAACCGGAGCACCCAGAGGAAACCCACGCAGACACGGGGAGGACGTGCAGACTCCGCACAGACAGTGACCCAAGCCGGAATCGAACCTGGGAACCTGGAGCTGTGAAGCAATTGTGCTATCCACAATGCTACCGTGCTGCCCTTAAGAACAAATAAATCTACACTATATCATTTTACCGTAATCCATGTACCTATCCAATAGCTGCTTGAAGGTCCCTAATGTTTCCGACTCAACTACTTCCACAGGCAGTGCATTCCATGACCCCACTACTCTCTGGGTAAAGAACCTACCTCTGATATCCCTCCTATATCTTCCACCTTTCACCTTAAATTTATGTCCCCTTGTAATGGTTTGTTCCACCCGGGGAAAAAGTCTCTGACTGTCTACTCTATCTATTCCCCTGATCATCTTATAAACCTCTATCAAGTCGCCCTTCATCCTTCTCCGTTCTAATGAGAAAAGGCCTAGCACCCTCAACATTTCCTCGTAAGACCTACTCTCCATTCCAGGCAACATCCTGGTAAATCTTCTTTGCACCTTTTCTAAAGCTTCCACATCCTTCCTAAAATGAGGTGACCAGAAATTTACTGACCCACCCTTCAACTCCCTCATCCAAGTCATTAATGAAAACCACAAACAGCAGAGGACCCAGAACTGATCCCTGCGGTACGCCACTGGTAACTGGGATCCAGGCTGAATATTTGCCATCCACCACCACTCTCTGACTTCTATCTGTTATCCAACTGGCCAAGTTTCCCACTATCCCATGCCTCCTTACTTTCTGCATAAGCCTACCATGGGGAACTTTATCAAATGCCTTACTAAAATCCATGTACACTACATCCACTGCTTTACCTTCATCCACATGCTTGGTCACCTCCTCAAAGAATTCAATAAGACTTGTAAGGCAAGACCTACCCCTCACAAATCTGTGCTGACTATCCCTAATCAAGCAGTGTCTTTCCAGATGCTCAGAAATCCTATCCTTCAGTACCCTTTCCATTACTTTTACCACCGAAGTAAGACTAACTGGCCTATAATTCCCAGGGTTATCCCTAGTTCCTTTTTTGAACAGGGGCACGACATTCGCCATCTCCAATCCCCTGGTACCACCCCTGTTGACAGTCAGGACGAAAAGATCATTGCCAACGGCTCTGCAATTTCATCTCTTGCTTCCCATAGAATCCTTGGATATATCCCGTCAGGCCCGGGGGACTTGTCTATCCTCAAGTTTTTCAAAATGCCCAACACATCTTCCTTCCTAACAAGTATTTCCTCGAGCTTACCAATCTGTTTCACACTGTCCTCTCCAACAATATTGCCCCTCTCATTTGTAAATACAGAAGGACATGGGACATGGGATCCCAGAACTTCATTGGCGCCTCTGCCATTTTTCAGGTGGAAAGCAGACAATTAAGCTTCCAATTAGCATGTGCCTCCCACCCAGCATGTTATAAGTGCACCGCCCACTTATTGAATCAGGCCACTCTGTAGGCATCCAGGTTGCACATCAGAATTATTTAAATCACTGGTAACTATGAAAATAAAGGTCTTACATTTGAACTCTTTTGAATATTGGGCCGTCTCAACATCTAACTCACTAGGTGATAAACTGTCTGGTGACATGTGTCTGTTGGTCAGAAGAATCCTCACCAGCAATTTTTAAAGAACTCATCCATTACATAATGGTTAATCCTTAGTTTAACACTTGAGACCGCTGGTCAACATTTTGGTGTTTCCTGACTGAAAAATAGTTCTGACTGCTTGATTTGGATTTGGAATTAGATTAATTTATTGTCATGTGTACTGAGGTACAGTGAAAAGTATTGTTCTGCGTGCAGCTCAAACAGATCATTCCGTACATGAAAAGAAAATACATAATAGGGCAAACATAAAATACACAATGTAAATACATAGACACAGGCATCAGGTGAAGCATGTGTGAAGAGATCAGATCAGTCCATAAGTCCATCAGCCCACAAGAGGGTCATTTAGGAGTCTGGTAACAGTGAGGAAGAAGCTGTTTTTGAATCTGTTAGTGCGTGTTCTCAGACTTTTGTATCTCCTGCCCGATGGAAGAAGCTGGAAGCCGGCTGGGAAGGGTCTATGATTATGCTGCCTGCTTTCCCAAGGCAGCAAGAGGTGCAGACAGAGTCAATGCATGGGAGGCGAGTTCGTGTGATGGACTGGGCAGTGTTCATGACTCTTTATAGTTTTTTCTGGTCTTGGGCCGAGCAGTTGCCATATCAGGCTGTGATGCAGCTAAATAGGATGTTTTCTATGGTGCACCTGTAAACGTTGGTAAGAGTCAGTATGGACACACCAAATTTCTTGGTTTCCTGAGGAAGTATAGGCGCTGTTGTGCTTTCTTGGTCATAGCATCGACGTGGGTGGACTAGGACAGATTTTTGGTGATGTACACACCTCGGAATTTGAAGCTGTCAACCATCTTCACCTCGGCCCCGTTGATGCAGACAGGGGTGTGTACAGTGCTTTGCTTCCTGAAGTCAATGACCAGCTTTTTAGTTTTGCTGGCATTGAGGGAAAGATTGTTGTCGTTACACCACTCGGTTCTCTATCTCCTTCCTGTATTCTGACTCATCGTTGTTTGAGATCTGACCCACTACGGTCGTTTCAACAGCAAAGTTGTAGATGGAGTTGAAATCAGATTTTGCCACGCAGTCATGTGTGTATAGGGAGTATCGTAGGGGGCTAAGTGCGCAGCCAGGTGGGGCCCCGGTATTGAGGACTATCGTGAAGGAGATGTTGTTGTTTATTCTTACTGATTATGGTCTGTGGGTCAGGAAGTCGAGGATCCAATTGCAGAGTGAGGAGCCAAGTCTTTGGTTTTGGCGCTTTGATATGAGCTTGGCTGGGATTATGGTATTGAAGGCGGCGCTATAGTCAATAAATAGGAGTCTGATGTACGAGTCCTTGTTGTCGAGATGCTCCAGCTGGTGCTGTACTATTTTTGACTGCCTTCTCAACATTTGTACTGTAGTCATGACTGGTCTGTTAGAGCTCCTCTAAAAGGAGGTCACCAAGACACACAACATGAGGAGGAATACTTAAAGGGCGGTACTGTGGCGCAGTGGTTAGTAATGCTGCCTCACGGCGTCGAGGACTCGGGTTCGATCCCGGCCCCAGGGCACTGTCCATGTGGAGTTTGCACATTCACCCCGTGCCTGCACGGGTCTCACACCCACAACCCAAAGATGTGCATGGTCGGTGAATTGGCCACGCTAAATTGCCCTTAATTGGAAAAATAAAAGAAGTGGGTACTCTAAATTTATATTAAAAAAAGTGGAGCAATACTTATATCACTTTCCTCTTGGGCAGAGAAAAGTAGAATGAAACAACACTTGGCCTTTCATGCAATGCAGTTTCATTGAGGTCCAAAGTGACATCGCCGAAACTCTCTTTACGTTGCTTGCTGCCCATCACCAGCCAATCATCTTTAATGATCGGATTCCACTTGCACAACATTCCATTTTTTTGTGACTACAGGCTGCACAATCATGCAGATCTGACCCAGTTTCCTGGCAACTGTCATGTTTCCTTGGTCTTATGCAAGTCATCAGTGCCACCATTGTTTCAGCAGGTCACCCAGTTATTGTTGGCTATTTGAAAACAAGAGATATCCAATTTTCCATCATGAGGATCAACCTGGGAAACAAGAAGAGGGAAAGACCAAGAGTTGCATCAACCAGCACTGCTCCTAGCTGCCAGAGTATTCAAAGACAAGTTCACTGAAGAGTGGTGCACTTGATCCATCCCTTCCATTCCATCTTTGTCACCATCAATTGACTTTCTTCAGCCTAAAATGATGGTTCTACTTTTCAATTCTCGACAAATATAAAGACCAACAGCAAATCTGGAACATAACTTAACATTATCAAACTGTTATATTCCATCTGTAGCCAATGGTTAACCAAAATTCCTATGAATTGTCCATTGTGCAAACCTTCAGTTCCTGTCATGTGTGCTTGTTTACTTATCCTACTGCTCCGATGAAATGTTTCGCTTGTGGCTACACCAAATGGTAGAGCTTCCATTCAGAGTACTTTAGATGACTGTGGTGGTTGACTTTGATTAGCTCTGGCTTTAAGGGTTCAGAAGCATTCTGAAATGCAGATTACTGACAAGATGTTGGACAGAAAGGTCTCAAATCCTGGGCATAATCTGGAGTTAATGATTTCCCTGCTCGGGTCACTGGTTAAAATTGGAGATCAGACTCTAATCTGTGTATTTAAAGTGGGACCCCACTGACATCAACTAGATGTCTGCCCAAAAGAGCAGGTTACAAACTACAGAAAAATATCAGGTTATTGAGGTGAAAGTTCTCCCAGTTGAATTTAATTGCCCTCTGGCCTTGTTCTCACCAGGTGAGCTGGGTTAAAATATCCCCAACTAACTTTTTCCCGATGTTTATTTTGCCATGATAAATTCCTAATGTTCATATTTATTATGATGATAACATAAAAAGTTGTCATATTGCAATTACAACCATTCCCACACCAACCCATCCAGTGTTCGTACTGAAAATGTCTCTGCTGAGAAAGGGTGTAATTATAACATGACAAGTTGATGTTGGCAACTTCTATTATAAATGCAAGATATAGAATTTTATAATGCAGGATGTTAACAGGGTATGCATGCAGATGTAAGATATTTATATTGCAATATAGATTACTGGAGGATAGATCTATCTGACCTATAAGCCTTTCTGCTGTCAAATTCCAATGTGCTTCACAAGGCTGATAGATACACTTCAAGTGAGCCATTTTATTCCAAAAGGTAGAAAGCTTTGTTTCTACGTGGAACCCCATCACAGCCTGGCTCTGGGCTGATGGAATTCACCCAGTGAAAGGAATTAAGTTCAAATGGAAAGCCGCCTTTGGATTTGAAGCTATGGTTGGAAGTTGAACACTCAGTCATTTGCACCAACACCCTCCTGAAATTACTTAGTGACTGAAAAGCAGACGTCAGGAGTACTTTTTCTTCTTCTCGGGCTAAGATTGTTTTTGAAAATGATGCCATTTACTGGAGCTTCCATGCAGACAAGAATTTCTCTCACAACTTTCTGTTTCAAAAGGCAATCCATCAGAATGGAAAATCTAGCACAAAAAATGCAACAATTTTGGGATAGCCAGTCTTCAGACAGAAAAACATGAAACAAGGGGCTGGATTCTCCGTTTGGGAGACTAAGTCCCACACCGGCATGAAAACGATGGTGATTTACACCAAGAAAACTGGTGCAAAGCGGCCACCAATTCCCTGTTTTGCAAGAGGCAGGCGATGTTTGAACTGCGGGAAGCCTGGACACTATGCAGCCTTGTGCAAGTCTGCACCACCAGTCAGGGGCCAGCGCTCCCAATTCCGACGACGGCACGTTCAGAGTGTGCAACAACGATTAGAGGATTCTGATTCTGGCAGCACAACTGTGGCTGTGGATTCGGCGGGCGAGTGGCGTGCGGTGATGCAGGTCAACCACTGGTCCATATAGTTTAAGCTGGACACAGGTGCTTCTGCCAACCTCCTCGCACAGGCAGATTTCAAACGCATCAAGAAGCCCCCCCAAGGTCCTTCTAGCAGCCTGCAGGCTCCTGGACTACAACGGAAATGCAATCACGGCACTGGGATCCTACCATCTATTCATCTCCAACCGGATCACCCATGCACGGTTACGTTTTGAAATTGTCAAGCCATACAGGGCATCCCTACTTGGCGCACATGCCTGCAAGCAGCTGAACCTCGTGCAGCGGGTTTACACAACAACATCCTCCAATGTGGATTTTCAGGCTGGCATTGACGACATGCTCGCTCAGTATCCGGATGTGTTCGACGGGATGGGCACGCTGCCATATCGATACAAGATTCTGCTATGACCTGATGCTAAGCCAGTGGTCCACGCACCACGCCGGGTCCCGGCTCCACTGAGGGAGGGGCTGAAGGCACAGCTCAGGGATCTTCAGCAACAGGGCATCATTTCCAAGGTAACCGAACCGACTGACTGGGTCAGCTCGATGGTATGTGTTAGAAAGCTTTCGGGAAACCTGCGCATCTGCATTGATCCCAAGGATATCAATAAGATTATAATGCGTGAACACTACCCCATCCCGAAGCAGGAGGAACTCACCAGTTAGATGGCACACGCACGTTTTTTCACCAAGTTAGATGCATCACATGGATTTTGGAAAATCCAGCTGGATGAGTCCAGCAGAAGGCTCTGCACCTTTAACACACAGATACTGTTTGGCAGATACTGCTATAATCGCATGCCGTTTGGCATTGTCTTGGCATCGGAGATCTTCCATTGCATCATCTAGCAGATGATTGAGTGCATTGAAGGGGTTCGTGTGTACGTGGACGACATCATCACATGGTCCACGACCCATGAAGAGCATGTTTCCTGTCTCCAGCAGATATTCCGCTGTGTCTATGCCAATGGCCTGAAGCTGAACAGGTCCAAATGTTTCTTTGGCATGGCGACACTCAAGTTCCTATGTGACCAGATCTCTCAGCAGGGCGTGTGCCCGGACACAGACAAGGTCAAGGCCATCAAAGCCATGAAGGTCCCTGAAGACAAGAAGGCGGTGTTGCGCTTCCTGGGCATGGTCATTTTCTGGGCAAGTTCATCCCAAACCTGGCCTCACACACCACATCCCTACGAAACCTGGTGAAAAAGTCCACTGCCTTTGAGTGGAAGGCAGCATATCAGGCAGAGTGGTTGAAGCTGAAAGCCAAGCTCACCACTGCACCCATCTTGGCATTTTTCGACCCAGACAGGGAGACAAAGATCTCGACAGATACGAGCCAGATGGCATTGATGCGGTACTGCTTCAACGCGATGACACTTCATCCTGGGCACCGGTAGCCTACGCATCAAGGGCCATGACACCCATCAAAACAAGTTATGCGCAAATAGAGAAGTAATGCCTGGGTCTTCTCACTGGCATTCTCAAGTTTCACAACTATGTCTACGGCCTGCCGACATTCGCTGTCGAGACGGATCATAGGCCTCTGGTCCACATTATCCACAAGGACCTGAACGACATGACGCCTTGGTTGCAGCACATCCTCCTCAAACTCAGAAGGTACGACTTTGACTTAGTGTACACGCATGGCAAGGAGCTCATCATCGCTGATGTATTGTCCCGCTCCATCACATTGCCTAGTGAACCGCTGGAAATCATCCAGCAGATTGAATCACAGGTGCAGCTGTGTGCTAGCACCCTTCGGCGTCTGATTAGAAGGTGGTTCGTATTCGCGAGGAGACAGCCAAAGACCCCCTCTTGCAGCGTGTCATGCACCACCTCGCCAATGGCTGGCAGAAAGGGCAGTGCCCTCAATTTTACAATGTAAAGAACGACCTGACGGTGATTGATGGTATCCTCCTCAAGCTGGACCGGACTGTCATTCCACTCAGTCTCCAGAGCTTGTTGCTCCGCCAAATCCATGAGGGCCACCTGGGCGTTGAGAAGTGCAGATGCAGAGCCAGGCAGGCTGTCTACTGGCCCGGTATTAGCCAGGACATCTCGAACATGGTCCTCAACTGTGCGACCTGTCAACGCTTCCAACCAGCGCAGAGCAAGGAGACGCTCCAGCAGCATGAAATCGAGACCTCCCCGTGGCCCAAGGTTGCCATCGACCTCTTTTGTGCGAATGGTCGTGACTACGTGTTGATTATTGACTATTTCTCCAATTACCCTGAAGTCGTGAAGCTCTCAGACCTCACATCTCGGACCGTCATCAAGGCCGGAAAGGAGACGTTCTCCACGCATCGTATCCCACTAACTGTCATGAGTGACAATGGCCCGTGCTTCAACAGCCACGCGTGGTCTATGTTTGCCAAGTCATACCATTTTAAACATGTCACTTCCAGCCCACACTATCCGCAGTCCAATGGGAAGGTTGAAAAAGGGGTGCACAGTGTGAAACAGCTCATCTGCCAGGCCGCGGATTCTGCTTCTGACATCTACCTCGTGCTGCTTGCGTACAGAGCGACCCCACTGTCCACTGGCATGTTGCCGGCTCAACTCCTGATGAAAAGGGACCTGCGGACAACACGTCCAGCCATACACTTGCCCAACCTGGATCACCTCCCGGTGCTGCAGAAGGTGCAGCAGCTCCGAAACCAGCAAAAGGAAGGCTATGATGCTCATGCCACCGATTTGCCCGTGTTATCCCCGGCAGACACTGTCAGGATCAAGATACTGGATGGTGGCTGGTCTGCTCCAGCTGTCGTTGTTCGACAGGCTGCGCCCTGCTCGTATGTTGTACGTATGGCTGATGGTTCTGTTGTGCAATGAAACAGAAGGGCACTGTGCAAAGTTGCCTGCCCGCAACCGCTTTCTTCTCCATTTCCGTCCATTGTTTTGCCACCTCTGTGGTGATGTGCATCAATGTAAATACATGTAGGCTAGCTAGACACTAGAAGGAGTACCTGAAACATCACACACACACGCTCAACCAATAGATCAATTAGATAGGACACGACCAATGGACACTCACAATACACACAAAGGTGACACGACCATAAGAGGGCATTACACTAACCCATATATAAAGGACACCACACACATGATCTGGCTCTTTCCAGTGGAGACAGTTTGTGCATAGAGACACAGGGTTGATTCAATATTACACCCACCACGTGGATTGCAGCAACTGGTTAGTCAGTCTGGGTAGCTATAGTAGGATTAGCAGTAGTTGAACCCGAGTAATAGAAGTGTAAATAGTTTAATGAACGTGTTAAAGTTATCTCCACGTCTGAACATTCCTTTGTCAAGTGCACCACAAGGAAGCCGATTATGTTACACCTACAACATAATAAATCAACCTCCTGATACCTCAAACTACGAGGCCACCAGTCAGGCTTCCATCCCGCCTATCAAGGCGTCGTCGTCCCCACCACCACCTCTCAGCGGTCGACAAGGATCAGACGCAAGCCCCAGAGACTGGACTTATGAACATTTGTTTTGTTTGCTATGTTCTGTTTTCTCACATTAGACAGCTGTCTTCACATGTAAATACGTTCACATATGCCACCGCTTGTAAATATGTTAATATATGCCACCACATGTAAGTACGTTCCAGTTGCCAACAAAACGTTAAAAAAAGGGGAGATGTCATGATATACAGACAGGCATAGACAGGCAGCTAATGAACACAGAGAACAGGACATGACCAATGAGCAGGCAGGACATTCAGGGGTGGTATCTCACTATAAAAGACACGAGGCACTCACGCTCCGCCTCTTTCCACTGATGAACATCTACAGAGTGAGTCAGAGTGTATGTACAGTATCACACGTGGCTAAGAGCTAGTCCGGTTCAGTCAGACAGAGTAACCACACTTAGGTTAGCAGAGAGTCGAACTCATAGAGAACTGTGCTAATTGTGCTACTGGTTCAATAAATCAGATTGAACTAACTTCAAGGTCTGGAGTATCTTTTGGTTAAAGCTGCATCCAGTTGCAGCCTGTGTTATCCCAGAGTACATAGCACATCAAGAACCAGCTGATGTTATATATTTGGATTTTCAAAAGGCATTTGCTGAGGTACTACACAAAAGGCTACGACGCATGCTGGAGGCTCATGGTGTTGGAGATATTATTCTGGCATGGATAGAGGATTGGCTAACTAACAGGAATCATGAGTAGTGATAATGGGGCAGCTGGATTCTCCGTGGGATAACGGCGAAATCGCAAAACGTGATCGGCCGAAGAATCGGATTTGCCTCCGAAATTGGGCCTGGCGCTGGTTTTGCTCCGAAATCCGCATTCTCCGGACTCCCGAAATCGCGGCGACCGCTGCACTTCCCGGAAGTAATAATAATAGTAATATAGTAATAAATATAGTATGCATCTCATTATTGGTCGTGACGACCGATTCTTCGGGGACTCAGTGATTCTGCGCCTCGGATGGGCCGATTTCCCGACGGCGTGTTTCTAATGTGGCATAAAAAATCGTAAAGCTGGCATGCTGGCTGAGAGAAGAGGTAGGAGGTGACGTATGGGGATAGCAGACTCCCGGATCGAACACCGGCCATGCTTTCTGCAGTGGGGGGGCAGGCCCTGCCAGGGCTGGGGGAGGGGCGGAGAAGGGGGGGAACAGGCCAAGCAGCCGGGGAACCCCCGACAGGACAGGGGCGGTGCTCACGCACCGAGCGCCATTACGGTGCCCACCTTGCTGGCCACCCACCCAGGCTCCTGGGTGGACACAGCCCATGGTACCTGGCTGGCCACGGGTGTGCGCGCCATGGTAACATGTTTTCCTCTCACCCCCTGCAGGTAATTACGGCATTCGGTCATCAACCAGCGATGTTGGCCACCGTGGCGACGGCCGCTGCCCTGCATGCAGCCCTGTGGCAGCGTAAGCAGGGGTGGCTCAGAGAGCAGAGGAGCGGGCTGCAGAGGGACAGGTGGCAGCCGCTCAGGCTGGAGGTCCGGCCACCCAACAGGACACGAAGGAGGAGATGGAGCTGCCAAGGAGGCACCTGATGAGGCCACGTGTCTACCGCGACCGCATGTCATTTGAGGACCTTCGGACCGGGTATGCAGGAGGAGACTGCAGATGAGCAGGGAGACAGTGGGGCACATCTGCGGATCGGTACATCCAGTATACCCACCAGGATTCCCATGCAGTGGGGCTTCGCCGCCATCGTCTGGATCCCCCGGGTCCAGGGGGTTATCGATGGGCTGCATGTCACCTTACGGCCATCGGCGGATAACAGGCCACTGTTCACGAACAGGAAGGGGTACCACTCCATGAATGTTCAGGTGGTCTGTGACCATCAGATGTGGATCCTGCACGTCTGTGGCCAGTACCCGGACAGTGTACATGACTCATTCATATTGGCATAATCGCTGATCCCCGACATGTTCGAGGGACACCCCCCCCGACTGCGGGGCTGGTTGCTAGGTGACAGGGGTTACCCATTCCGGTCATGGCTGATGACACCTATACGGAGGCCACAGAGCGACGCGGAGAACCACTACAGTGATGCCTATTGAGCGACCAGGGGTAAGGTCGAGAGGTGCTTCGGGATCCTGAACATGCACTTCAGGTGCCTGGACCGCTCTGGAGGGGCCCTCCAGTCCGAGGCCAGGAGGGTCGGCAGCATCATGGTGGTCTGCTGCATCCACCCCAATATAGCCCAACAGAGGGGCAATATACTGAGGAGGATGAGGAGGAAGGCAGGCCTCATCAGGCGAGGAGGATGAGGGGGAGGGTGACAATGTGCGGGACATGGGGGCATGCCAGGCACGGGAGGCGGCACAACGGTACTGCCAGGGCCAGCGCACATGGGACACACTCTTTGAGACACTTTTCACCAACTAGAGGGGAGGGAGGTTGCTGGCCAGGGGCACGGACATCACCATACCACACCCCCTCACCTTCCACACAACCAAATACGC
This sequence comes from Scyliorhinus torazame, assembly GCF_047496885.1. Lineage (NCBI taxonomy): Eukaryota > Metazoa > Chordata > Chondrichthyes > Carcharhiniformes > Scyliorhinidae > Scyliorhinus > Scyliorhinus torazame. Next base: position 89,780,329 of record NC_092714.1, on the reverse strand, counting down.
TCCCCTCCCACGCCACCGAACCACCCGCATGCACACCCCCTCCGTTGTATATACCTGCGGCACTACGAGCCGGGGCACTGGGTCTGGTCCATGGGATGGAGGATGATGACAGCTCGCTCTGCGATGAGCTCCATGCTCCACATATTTAGACAATGTCTGACTCATGCCCACAGTAGCACCTTCCACCTGTGTGATCCCTGCATGTGACCTGGCCAGTCCATCACACGGTCCTGTCGAATAGCTGGTGAGGAGGTGATGGGGGGGGGCTACATGGTCCACCCACTGGGCCTCACTCATCCACCACCCCTCACTACCAGTGGCCATCACTGACCGCCCCATCCCCACGCCCATCAGACAGAGCACCAAGGCTGGTTTAACAGTGTAAACATGTGTTTATTCTGAACAATCATATGCAGTCTGTGCCCTAGCCCCTTTATCTAAGCTGTGCCCTGCACCCGTGCCAACTCAACTGGTGTCTAACTTTCTTGCCTTACGGGCCCTAACACTATGCCTATGTGGCTCCCCAGACGGTACAGCAGTAGTGGAGTCAGACCGCTGTGACTCCTGCCCTGCGGCGAGGGTCTCCGTTGGCGCACGTCTCCTGGGGCAACCCGGCCTATATGGGCTCAGCTGCTCCTCGGGCATCCCGGGTGGTGCAGTGCCACCCTGTTCTGCTGGCTGCCCACAAGATTCAGCAGGGACAGGAGGGGGGGAGTCCGAGGTGCTGCAGTGTTCCGGCACCACCCCTGCAGGAGTCACCGGCACGGGCCCCAGCACCCCCTCCTGTCTTGGGGTGCCCGATGGTCCCCGGGCTTCTCCATGGGATGGGGGTGTGAGCGGAGCTATCCTCCGAGGCCCCCCCGCCAACTGGCACTGCCAGTCCTGGAGGCCCGCTCTGGTATTGACAAGGGTCTGAACGTTAGCGGCAATGGAGCGGCCAATCTCTATCTGGGACTGCAACACTTCACTCTGCGATTGTGCCACCACCCTCTGGTTCTGTGCCACATCAGCCAGTGAGTGGGCCACGTCCCTCAGAGTGTGGGCCGTATCAGCCAGTGAGTAGACCACCTCCCTCTGTGTCTGTGCGATGCCGGCCTGCACCTAGGCAATGCCGGCGATGCTCCCAGCGATGGCTTGCTATGACTGGGCCACATTGAGGAGCACTGCTGCAATCTCCAGCTGACTCCTGCACATGGTTGTCTGTGAGAGGGCAGCCCTGTCCTCGGCTTTGGCCCCTGCCTGCACAGAATACCCTAGGCCTTGCAACCATTGACCCATGTCTGACACCGTCAGCCCCATTGCCTCCAGCTTGGACGCCACCCGTGCGGTTTCGGCCTTGGTGGCGCGCATGATTAGCACCACCCCCTGCTCCTGCACGCGGATGGACTTCTCCACTTAACTCTGCAGGTGCTGTAATCCGGGTGTCATACCCTCCTCTAATCCCTGGGTCACTGACTGCACCTGCACTGTGGGTGGGACTGGATGTTCCAGGAGCCCGGGACCCATCAGGGTGGCAGTTAGTTCCTGGGGCCAGACTGCCCTCCGACCGTCTGGCCCCTCGGCTGCTCCTACCTCCACCTGCTGTACCGGGCCAACTGTGTGGTGTGCACCGGAGAGTGTCCCAGGAAACCTCTTCACTAATTTGCCCAACCAAGGTCTGTGAGATGGTGGACAGTGTTGGAGACAGCTGTGACGGAAAGTCAGTGTCCTCCTCTGACCTGGGTATCCTGGGTCTCGGGCAGAGAGCTGGTGTTCCGGCTGCTCTCCCCGTTGGTGCTTGGCTGTCTGGGGGGTACCGGGCCTGGCACTGGCTGGGGGCAGGGTGCCCCAGATGGGCCTGGCCCATCCCCGGCTGGTCCTGTAAGACACAAGGCGGCGTGTATGGTTAGACAGCGGGACGGGGGTGAGTCGTGATGTGATGGGGGCTGGGGTGAGGGGGGTTGGGGTGTGGGGGGATGGGGTGGGCACACATTTGTCGTGAGGACCCGCAACCTGGCAGGGAGACTCATTTTGTTGCGTGCCACCGACCTCCGTGTTGGCAACCTCCCTCTCCTCCGGGCCGCTGACCACGTCCAGTGCCCTCTGCTTGGGAACGGTGAGGGTGCGCAGATCTGATAGTACCACTCCGGTGTTCTCCCGCTTCCGGCGGTTGTGCGCGGCCTTGTTCTGGGAGGGGGGGGGGGCAGCAAACACAAACAATGACAGTGTTAGATAGTCCAGCGCATGCAGCCCAGGGGTTGGGTAGCTGATGGCATCAGTGACCAGGACACATGGCCATTGCAGCTGGCATGGGTGCTGGCATGTTGGTCAGGGTCACATGGATGTGGGGGTTAGGATGCTTGGTGCCATGGGGCACAGCGCTGGGTACTCACCCTGGCTGCCCTGAGGAGGTTGTGCAGTTTCTTCCTGCCCTGGTCGCCAGTTTGGGCCACCTTGCCGACGGCACTGACGGCGGCTCCCATTTCCGCCCCAGCACGACGAACAGTGGTGCCTGATGACCTCCCTCCCGGGATACAGCACCAGCCTCCTCTCCTCCACCGAGTCCAGGACGGTCTTGAGTTCGGCATCGCGGAAGCACGGCATTGCTCACTTTGTGGCCATGTTGGCTGCGACGCTCGTGTGCGGGTGGGGGAGAATGCCTTAAGTCCAGCCACGGTGATGCGGCAATCATGGAACTGGTGAATCGGCCACCGTTCCGTTTCCAGAGTGTGGCATTCCTTGTTACGGCCGTGCTATCCCCTTGGGAGCGGTTGAATCGCTGGAGCTGTGGACCCAATTTTGCCGTCGTGAAACTTCACAGTTTTCACGACGGCAACAACACTTAGTCTCCAGAATTGAAATCCAGCCCGGGGTCTTTCTCAGGTTGGAGGGCAATAATCAGTGGAGTGCTGGATCAGTGCTGGACTGCAGTTCTTCACAATATATGTGAATGATTTGGCGGAAGGAACAAAGTATACTGTGGCCATATTTGCGGTGGATTCAAAAGTGGGAGGGAATACAGGTTGAAAGGAGAATGTCATTAGTTTACAGAAAGGAATTGACAGGTTAAGTGAGTGGGCAGAAAATTGGCAAATGGCATTCATAAAACCCAGAAAGCTAGCATACTGGCGCAGAAGATTAATAGTGAGACAAATGGAATGCTGGCTTTTATTTCAAAGGGGCTAGAGTGTAAAGATGGAGATGTTGGTGAAACTGCACAAGATACTAGGTGAGGGCACATTTAGAACACTGTGTGTAAGCTTGATCCCCTTATTTAAGGAAAGATATAGTATCATTGGAGGCAGTACAAAGGAGGTTTACTCGAATGATCCTGCGTATGGAGGGATTGCCCTCCGAGGAAAGATTAAACAGTTTGGGTCTGTACTCCTTGGAGTTCAGATGGATGAGCGGTTGTATGATTGAAACATAGAAGATTATTAGGGGTTCGGCAGGGTAAATGTTGGGAGGATGTTTCCACTCATGGGAGAGTGTAGGGCCAAGGGTATTGTTACAGAATATGGGGTGTTCATTTAAGATGGATTTAAGGAAACATTTCTTCTTTCAAAGAGTGGTGAATCTTTGGAATTCGTTATCCCAGGAAGCTGTGGGTGACGAGTCCTTGAACATTTTCAAGGCTGAGATCGATAGGTTTGTAACCAGTAGAGGAATTAAGTAGAGGAGTTGAGGCAGGAAAGTGGACTTGGTGAGTGTTAGATCCGCCATGATCTTATTAAATGGTGGAGCAGGATCGAAGAGTTGAATGGCCTCCTCAAGTGTCTATTTCTTAAGGTCTTATGATCTTGTGAAACTAGTGACGTTATGGGCTGGATTTTCCATTTGGGAGACTAAGGGCAGGATTCTCCGTCCCACCACACCCTATTTCACCTGTGCTGTCATTGAGCATTGCATCAGACTGCTCAAAATGCGATTCCAAAGCCTGGACCGTTCTGGTGGTGCACTGCAGTACATCCCCCACAGGATCTCCTGTTTTGTGGTGATCTGCTGTGCCCTCTACAACCTGGCACAGTAGTGGGGTGACATGCTAGAGGACGATGAAGGATATGTGGCCTTATCTGAGGATGAGGATGAGGAGGAGCTGGACCAGGAGTGGCTGGAGGACGAACCTTGGGAGGACCTGCGGGAGCAACCGAAGGATGGAGGACAAGGAGCGGGAAGGGTCCAGAATGCTCGGACGGCCAGGAAGGCCTTCACCCTTGCCCGTTTTTCATACGATGAGACTTTGTCCGTCAACTCACCCCCTTCTGCCCCCCCTCCCCCCAACTGCCTCCAATTCACTCCCCATTGACCATCCCCACCCCCATTTCCCTCCCTCCCACCCTCATTCCCCCGACCGACCCACACTCCCACCCCAACCCACCCTGGCTACCCTGTTCCACCCTCCCAGAATCTGTGTTACATCACTGTGTCGGCAATATCAGCAGGTCATTGTACAAGGCAGGGCAGTGATTATAACTCACTGTGAAGTATGCTCCGGTGCTCTTCAGTCCATGCCAAAACCTGATTCGTGCCTTTCTGCTGACAGCGGGCTCACAACCATCACCTGCATGGGATCAGCATTGGGGGCTCTTGCTCTCGGGCTACTCTGGGGTGCAAGGGGTAGGGGGAGCGGAGTGGAAGTCAGGGTAATGGTGCAGGCCGGCCTGCTGTGAAGAATAATGTGACAGAGGATGAACATGCATCAGGTATAACATGTTTTAGTAGTGAACATTCAAAACCTCCATTGTCCCAAGCAAACCCCCAATGCCCGTTCGGTGATCCTCAATCTTTTTCATCTTCTGTGCTCTGCTGCTATGTCTAGGTGCATCTCCAGGATGCAGATCAGAGGCGGGGCAGTCTGCTGCTTCTCATGCCCTGCTGCCTTTTATGCCCTTGGCAAGTGTCCTCTGGAGGACCTGGAGCCAGAGAGCCCCGGCCAGCTTACTGGTGTCACTGGCATCGCCATGCTACCATGCTCTTCCCACTGACCTTAAGACACGCCAGTGTCAAGAGGGGGGAATCGGGTGAGGTGTGATGTGTTGGGTGTTCTGGATCACAAATAGGTCACCATTTATAGTGCGTGTGCTCTCACTGGAGATTGGCTGCGGTGTTGTGTATGTTGATTGGTTCCACTGCATGTCCATCAGTGTGTGTGTGTGTGTGTGCCTGCACCATAATATACTGGTGTGTATTCTGACAAGGTGGAGACTGTCATTGTCTCCCTGGTGGCAGGCACCAGGTTGACCCCCAGCTCTCCCTCTTCTTGGACGGTGCCCATATGGCACTGGGAGTCTCCGTGGGATGGAGGGGCAGATCGATTGAGCTCCAGAGGCCTCTGCATCATCTGACTCTGCTGGTCCTGGTGCCTCCCCATTGTCTGCACCATGGTGTTGATGCCCTCAGCGATGCTCCTCAATGACTGGGACATGCTCCAGAGAGCCACTGCAATGTTCACCTGCGTCTGGGACAGTGACTGGGTCATGATGTCGAGGTCCTCAGCCATGAATGCTGATTAAGCCACGCCTTCGACACCACCATTCATGCGCTGACCTTGAGCTGCAGACATTCCACTGCAGTCACCACTTGCAGTTGGCCTCGGTGCCATGCATTGTCAGTGCCATCTCCTGCGTCTGTAGGCTTTGGGATTCCTCCAGTCGGCTATGCACACGATGGAGTGTCACAGACATCCCCTCCTGAATGTCACGCCATGTCCGAGGGTCCAAACTATGCCAGTATTTCAGTTGAAGCTTTTGAAAATAGGGGACATTGAATCTTTCTGCTTAAACTTTCCAATATGTCTGGACTGTAAGTGCAAGAATGATAACATCTCCTGTTGCTGTTTCTTGGCCCTTCAAGGTGTTAATGGTATTTAATGATAATCGCTTATTGTCACAAGTAGGCTTCAATGAAGTTACTGTGAAAAGCCCCGAGTCGCCATATTCCGGCGCCTGTTTGGGGAGGCTGGAATGGGAATTGAACCCGCGCTGCTGGTCTTATCCTGCATCACAAGCCAGCTGTCTTAGCCCACTGTGCTAAAACAGCCCCATTTCAATCCTGGCTCACTGCAAGGACAAATTTCCTGACTGAAACCCAATGGGTGGAATTCGCCCCCCCGTACGCCGGGTGGGAGAATCGCCGGGGCGCCGCGCGAGTCCCGCCACGCCACCCCAGCACCCGCACGCAATTCTCCCACTCCAGCCAAACCGGTGCGGCGAGAATCAAGGCTGGCCGCTGGGAGAATCGCCGCTTGCCGTTTGTAACGGGTGAGCTGCGAATCTCCGGCCCGGATGGGCCGAGCGGCCTGGCCAACACGACAGGTTCCTGCCGGCGCCCTCCACACCTGGTCGCTGCCGGCGGGCCAGGTGCGGGAACGCTGGGGGGAGCGGCCTGTGGAGGAGGGAGGGGGGTTCCTGCACCGGGGGGGGGCCTCAAAAGGGGTCTGGCCCGCGATCGGTGCCCACCGATCGGCAGGCCGGCCTCTCTGAAGGAGGACCTCCTTTCCTCCACTGCCCCGCATGATCCATCATCCTCTTCTTGCGGGGCAGTTGCAGTGAGGACAGCAACCACGCATGCGTGGGTTTGCGCCGGCCAACCCGCGCATGCACAGGTGATATCATTTACGCGGCACTGGCCGCGTCATTTACGCGGCGCCAAGGCCCAGCACGCGTAAATGACGCGGCGCCGCTCCTCGCCCCTCCGGGGGCAGGAGAATAGGGGGCTGGGAGCGGCCTCCGATGCCGGAGTGAAAAACTCCGGTTTTCACTCCGGCGTCGGGACTCAGTCTCCCGATAGGAGAATTGCGCCCAATGTATTTATATTCAGCTGACCCTAGAATATCTGCCAGAGGTGATGTTGCAGAAATTCCTCCCTATCCCTTACCAACCAGGAATCTCATTGAAGAATAATATCTAGATCATTAATTCTTTGGGAAAAGATACTCCAGGAGAACACTACCAAAGCTACAAGGCTTTGAGATTTGACACCCCTCAATATTGGAAGATACCAGCAATATGATCCTTGTAGACAACAGAGACATAGTGACCATTAAAGGGAGCTGCGTAACCGAAGAGCAACCCAAGCAGGATAACCAGAGTAACCCACACCTTCTATGAACTTATACACAGCAGATTTGTTACTTCACATGGAAATTTCCACAGAAAAGCATTCAAAGTAATTCTCATCCAATGCAGCAATATTTAAAAGATGTTACTTAGCATGCACAATTATTGTAAAACCTGATGAATTCTGAGCCTATCCTAAACAGGCTTTAACACAAGAAAGCAAATCTGTTTGTTGTGCTGTGACAACTACAAAGCAGTTGACGTGTTGCTGCAACCAGATTTTCCATCGGTGGGATCCTCCGCTTCGCCCGGCAGCACACACACAGCCATGAATTTCCTGACACTGTGGCAGTGCCCACAATGGGAAACCCCTATGGCCGGCTGCTGGGACGGAGGATTCCGCAGCCGGCGGGGGCGCGCCGCACCAGAAAAAGGGTGAGGCGGGACGGAGAAGCCCGCCCCTCCAGAACTTTCATTTTTCAATGCTAAATATGGTCCACTGAGATACAATTCCAAAAAGCATTATCAGTTTTCTCTGTTGGGGTCTCTGTTGCGGGTCTGATGGGGGGCGGGGACTCTTTTGGGGGGTCTAATAGGGGGATTCTGATGGGAATGCCTGATGGGAGTGTCTGATGGGAGGCTGGCAGGCGGGGTGGGGGGAGGCAGCGGCGTCTGATGGGGAGGATCATAAGAACATAAAACATCCGACAGAGGAGTAGAATTAGACCTCTCGGCCCATCGAGTCTGCTCTGCCATTCAATCCTGGCTGATATTTTTCTCATTCCCATAACCCCAGATCCCTTATTAATCAAGAACCGATCTATTGCTGTCTCAAAGACACTCAGTGAATTGGCCTCCACAGCCTTCTGTGGCAAAGAGTTCCACAGATTCACCACCCTCTGACTGAAGAAATTCCTCCTCATCTCTTTTTTAAAGGAACCCACAGGTTCTAGTTTTGCCGACTGGCAGAAACATCCTCTCCACATCCACTCTATCTAGGCCTCTCAGTATCCTGTAAGTTTCAGTAAGATCCCCCCTTAATCCTTCTAAACTCCAATGAGGACAGACCCAGAGTCCTTAACCACTCCTCATGTGACAAGCTCTTCATTCCAGGGATCATTTTTGTGAACCCCCTCTAGCCCCTTTCCAAGGCTAGCACATCCTTCCTTAGATACCGGGCCCAAAACTGCTCACAATACTCCAAATGGGGTCTGACCAGAGCCTTGCACAGCCTCAGGTGCACATCCCTGCTCTTGTATTCTAGCCCTCTTGACATGAATGCGAACATTGCATTTGCCTTCCTAACTGCTGATTGAATCTGAACGTTAACCTTAAGAGTCTGATGGGCAAGGGGTCTGATGTGGGGGTTTCTGATGGAGGGGTTCGGATTCGGATAGGTTGTGGGGGGGGGGGGTCTCGGGTCACCCTAGAGCCTGCGTGCTGTAGGGGGCTATCCATTATTCCCATGGTGGTAGAGGGAGGGGTGGATACCCCTACTTGTCAACGGAGGAGGGGGAAGCAGGATTTTAATTGTGAGGGGCAGGGCGGGGGCTCCCTGCCAGGCATTGGTATCAGGCTGCCCGCTTAAAATGGCAGCCCGATACCAAGATTCTGACGGAATCCCGTGAGCTCCCGCCATGCATAAATTTTCAATCCGAACGAGAGGGAATCGGACACCGGGCCCCGATTCTAGCACCAGCAGACACTAGGAGTGATTGTACTCCGATGGAAGCACTTTGTCTCCTGAATGGAGAATCCTGCCCTGGGATTCCGTAGATGATGAAGAGATTGTCACCTACATGGCAGACAATAATAATGAAAGCCAGGATAAATGTAAAGTCAATATAGTTATTAGGAAAACTAAGGGAGTATAAGGAAGAAAATTAATTTAAAAAATAGGAAGTGCACCATTTGTCACAGGAAGATTGACAGGGTTGGGTTAGGGCCACTAAGAATTGTTGAAAATAAGCTTGGCGTGGAGATGTAGGACATAGCAAAGGTACTGAATGATTGTTTTGTCTTTGTTTTCACAAAGCAAGGATATTGCAGTTGTAGAACTGCCAGAGCTGAGTGTTGAACTATTGAATAATAAATGATATTAAAGAAGCTACTCCGTCACGGACATCAGGCGGAAAAGGAGCTGGTAGTTGATCTCCATAAGTCACAAATTCCTGCTCCTAGCCTCTCAGTTGTGATGTGGCATACCAAAATACAGCTGTTTTCAGCAGCAGTGCTTAGCTAAATCACCTATCTTATGGGTGAAGGCCAGGGTGGAGGAAGATGGAAGGGTTTTGTTTTACATTTTAATTGTAATGTTATCTGGCGAGCTAATTGCATATGTTCCAGCGTCCAATTTCATTTCACATATCCTCACTGAACCATCACTCAGGTAAAATCATTCCCTTCTGGATAAACCTATTTTACCAACTCCCTTGATAAGTGTAATTGAGTGGAACAAATCCATTGCAGTGCAGCAAACACAGGACTTTCAATGACAAACCTAAAAAGTCTGTCAGGCATAAATGTCAATGTGGAAGTAAGCAATCTCTGTAATGACTGTCAACGCTGGACATAACCAGCGAAGGGAAACAATCTGAAACAGGCTGTTAAAAAAAATGTGGGGAATTTATCTTATCTCTAGGGACCTCAACACAAAATCTCGGCTCACACTCCACTCCAGTCCAGTTTGAAAAGAGTGGGGCACTGTCAGACTTGCCACATTGTGGATGAATTATTAAACTGAGGACCTGTCTGTCCTCTCAAGTAAATGTTAAATATCCCAATGTACTATTCAGAGAGCAGCAAAACTATCTCCAGTGTTGGAGCAATTATTTATCCCCCAACCAATGTAACACAACAGTTTATTATATTGTTGTTCATTATTCATTGCTGTCTGTGGGACTTTGCTGTGTGCATATTGGCCGCCATGTCTTGACATCAAAAAGTCACTCAGCAGCTGAAAAGCACTTTTGGATGTCCTAAGATCATGAAAGGAAAAGTATAAATGCAGTTACTTTCTTTTTATCTTGCCTGGCGTAAACAAGAGGGCTAAATAGTTAAATTGCCCATTATTACCTGCCCTCAAGTCCATAATTTTGACCTATAATTGACAAGGGCATCTTGTCAATCTTATGGAATCCTTCTTTGCATCTGCATACCTGATCCTGACATAATGTTCACAACCACTGAGCTGGAATTAGGACAATCCAACTGAATCTAAATCAATAGATAAACAAAACGCCAAAAAAGAAGTCTGACACCTTCCTCCTCACTCAATAAACCAAAATGTCCCCACTGAATAGGAACCTAGGGCGTCATTCTCCGCCGGCGGGAGTCTCCGTTTTGCCGGCGCCCGGGGGTTTCCCGACGGCGTGGGGCTGCCCCACAATGGGAAACCCCATTGACCGGCCGGTGTTACGGAGACTCCCGCCGGCCGGTCGGGGCAGAAATGTGGCGGGGCGGGTAGGAGAATTTTGCCCCTAGTCTCTTATAGTAACTCTCTTATTTAGCAGAACTACCACCAAACGATCTATCTCACTGAGTGAAAACCTCTCCTCACAATCTGGGGTAAAGGAGGTCTCACCAACCCTTAACTACTATGAGAACAAGCCTGAGCTCCCATCCCAAATCTATCCCTAATGGAGATGAACACAACCTTCCCTCAACTCTACCTGCCCATCTTTACTGTGTCTTCCCTGGATGTCTGTGCCAGCCAATATCCTCCTCTACTGCTATCTGCTGTTGGTCTTGAGTCTTCTGTTGCTGAAGAGCAAGAGCTCTGCTTCGTATTCTCTCCTCCCGAGTTTTCAGGATTAGCGAGTGAATGAAAGCCATGGTTATTGCCGAAATTACAGTGGATCAGGCATACATGGGGCATCATTGAATCGTTACAGCAGGGAAGAAGGCTATTCGCCCATTGTGTCAATGCTGGCTTTCCTCAGCAGCAATTCATGGACTGCCAGTCGCTTACCCTCTCCAAACATCCCTGCACATTTCTCCTTTTCAGGTATGTAGAAAACTTAGCAAACGTAGTAAAATTTATACCACACTATATGTGTGTGCATGCTGAAAAATGAGCCACCCAACCGATTCCTATTTTCCAGCACTTGATCCATAGCCCTGAAGATTACAGGACTTTAGTGGAAGTGCATTTGGACACCTTTTAAATGAGTTGATGGTTTATGCCTCTTCTGTCCTATTAGATAATAAATTCTAGATTCCTTCCACTCTGAAATAGTTTTCCCCCCATCTCCCCTCTAATTCTTCTACCAATCACTTTACATCTATGACCCTTGGCCACTGACCTCTTTGACAAGAGAAATAGGTCCTTTCCATCCACTTTATCCAGGTCCCTCACAACCTCGTACATGTGAGAGCACGTTCACACATGGTTCTCATCCATTAACTAATTATGATGGCAGTCCTTCAATCAGCTAATTGCGCACCACCTGAACTTCGCCCACCCAAAACGACCTCCTCCCACTTCAATCAAGAGATGTTGCATTTTAAAAGAGAGCGCAACTGTGGTGTGTGTGATGTATGAGGCCCGTTCATGTACTTACTTCCCCCTTCCTATCACTCTCAATGGTTGCCCACATCACCCTGGGACCACCCCACATGATCTCTATCTTCCCTCTGTTACCCTTCAACCTCCTCATTACATAGACCCAATCACCATTTCCCTGAACATCCCCTCTATCCCTGCTGTGCCTACAGCAGCAACCATCCCAATGCCTACTCTGGCCCTGAACCCCCCACCGTTAGCTTCCTGAATACTCTCATCTGCACCTGTGCTCCACCCCATATAACATTCAAATACCTGATTCTGACTGGCCCTCCCCCATACTGAATCTAACTCCCCTGTGGCTGTTTCCTCTGCCACCCCGCACCCTTAATTTCTACCCTCAGGATCATTACATTAACAGCACCAACCCTGCCATTTTGGCTCATTATACATCTTATCTTCCCTTCTGTACAGGACCACCACACCCAGGATGCTAGTTCCTTTTCTCCCTCGGCACCTGCTCGCACTCAAACATGAGAGGGTCGGTGCAGACTCAGTGGGCAGAATGACCTTCTATTGCACTGTAGGGATTCTATGATTCCCTTCTCTCCTCCCGCGCTTCCCTCCTCCACAAATGCATGTACCCTAACAACACTACTGAGCAAAATATGCCTCTCTTCCACCTGGCACATTATAGAACAAATAGTTTTGCATGCTGCAAGATCATCCAGGAAGGGCAGGAAGGACATCCAACTGTAAAACCCAAAATAAAAAGATATTTGATATCAAGGTGATCAACCAGCATTGTGATGATCCTACAAAACATGGGAAAAGCTGAAGGGAGAAGAAATAATATTGTGTGCTGTACAGACTTAAAATAATTGAAAGTCTTTATTGTCCTTAGCATTATTTCCACCTTCTAAGATGAAAGATGTTAAACAAAGTTTCCCAGATGAACTAAATCAATACCATAGGAAAATACAGTCAAAGCACAGAATCTACCAACATAGGATTTATTGCAGATTCAAGTAAATCAGCCCATATTTATTTTAGAATAAACACAAATTTCACACTTACATAAAATTCAGTTTAATTCTTGACTTTGCATACTTAATGATAAAGAAGGAAATGACCATTCATTCAATTTTTTCTTTGAAAAATAGTTGTTTTAGAGCACAAGTGTCAACAAAACCAGCAAAAAGCAAAGAAAGAAAAAAAAATCAAACAAAGAAAGATTTGTGTTAGACTCTGCACAACAGAATAAAAACATTGCAAGAATAATTAATTTTGGCACAAATTTGGAACAGTCAAATGCCAATCAACAGCAAAAATAAACCTGAAGCAAAATGCATTCTGGTGAACAGGTCAGGCAGCATCTGTGGAGAGAGAAATAAAGTTAACAGACCGATTTTACAGAGTTGGGAAGACTCTGTGGACTTTTAAAAATAGTAGGCGGTCTCGGAATGGAAGTGCCAGCCCCATTTCCAAAAGATCCAATTTTCTGCTGATGGATTCTCACAGGCGAGAAACCTGAACACAGCAGGGCCATTTGAACTCAGTGTGGAGTTCAAACAGACCACGCTTGGCTTTGGTAAGGGACATAACCCACAATGTGGGAATCACAAATTTATGGACTAGACAGAATGGATGGGATTCTCCGAGCCGAAATCGCGATCGGCGTGGGGGGGGGGGCAGAGAATGGGCGTTGACGCCGAAATCCGGCGGCATGCCGCTCCCGCGATTATCCGGTCCCCAGAGAATCACCGAGAATCGCGCCCACGCGGCGTGGGTAGGGGGCCATTGACAGAGGTCCCTGCGGCGATTCTGCGAGGACAACTAGCTGGCGATTCTGCGACCCGGCGCGTGCTCGGAGAATCCCGGCCGTGATCCTGAAGAGACTTGAATGTTTGGTTTAGGTAAGCCCTCTTGCTCCCTTCCCCAGAACATGAAAATGCTTGGGGAAGGCTAATGAATCTATTCAATTATTCCTCATAAAGCATTGTTTGTGTTACAAAGGCCAAATCCACAAAAAATAAATAGCATAATTGTAGGATAATTGAATTTTTGTACAATACAAGCAGCAAAGAAGAATGAATAAATGTGATCCATTGAAGATCAATGTACTTCATCAGGAAAAGCACCTGACTAACATCAATAAAGATCTACTATTATACTCATCACTGCAGTAGCATAGTACTAATAATCCCTGTGCATCTGAAATCTTGAACTACCAAATGACATCCTCCATGCTGGCATTACAGAAGTAGAACTCTGGTCATGCACATATGAAGAATGGGAGAAACTCAATCTAACCATGAAACAGGATCAAAACGGCTTTCATGTCAGCGGGATGTTCCGATCCTTCTGACAGCACACGTCACGTCGGCGAGGTATGAATATTTAGTGATGCTGGAACATGTGGCAGGGAGCCCGTTAATGATATTTAAATGCATTAAAATCTATTTAAGTGAGGTGGGCATGATTCTCGTGATGTCACTGGCAAGGGGTGGGGAAATCGGGAAACTCGATCTTTCCGGGGACAATCGCGTTTCCTGATTCTTTTTAGATTTTCTGCTCGCTTCGCTGATTCTGTGCACAGCTAGTGTGGGCTCAAAATCGCCCCCATTAGAACTTGTTTTCCAAGAATGAATGGGTGTATACTGTGTTCTGAACACGCTACAGTACTCTTATTCAAGGTCCAACTCTTTCCCGGTCTTCTTGAGTTGCCTTGTCTACAAAAGTAAAAAAATGCATTAAATACTGTCATACTAGGAAATCCGACCGTTTGATCCAAACTCAAAACTAATAACTCAATATGATGTGAAGCACTAATGAGAAACAGTCCTCAAAATGAGAAAACTTCGCAAACACCACCAGACAACCCAACAATAAAAATAAATTGAAGCATATAATGCTGACAATGGGCATGATTCGCCCGATCAGCTGCTAAGAGCCCCCACCAGCCTGAAAACAGGAGTGCTTCTCGCTGACGCAAGGGGAAACTTGACATGCAATATAATGCCACGTAGAATAAACGTTACCCTCATTCTGGTTTTCAGTGCCATTCAATGTCACACTGGGGTCCTCGCTAGGTCTGAGAGGGGCAGGTCCTAATCTCTCTGACAAATCCGGGGCACACCAACCTCAGACTGCTGCTGCAGCAAACCCCCCCCCCCCCCCCCACCGGATCACTGGCAAGGGCCACTCCCTCTGCCCGTTGGCAGTGCCATCCTGGCACTTTGCAGTCCGAAGGTGCAAGGGATTGAATACCTTCCCTACAATTGCTTCCAGGGTGCCAAGGGAGGTCCTTCAGGGGAGGTTGGGGTCAGAGTCAGGGGGTTTTATGCTGGGCTGGAGGGCTCAGGTCATGGGTCTTTCCTCGGATTGGGGTAGTTTGGCTGCTCTTCCCATCTGCCGGATTTAAACCCTTGAAACAGTCTGCCAATATCTCAAAAGTACAGTTCTGTGGTAATAAAGTGAACGTGTTCCCCCCCCCCCGGGATCGTGTGAGCCCACGGATCAGTGCCGCCCAATCAGTTGCCTGGCCGTCCATGAGGCCCCACCCAGTGAAAGATCTCCCCCCCCCCCCCCCCCCCCCGCCCCTCCACCAGGGTGGCCGCAGACTGAGTCCGCAGCCACCACCCGAAGTTCTCGACGGTCGATAGGTGGTTAGAACCACGCCGCCGGGAACTCGGCCAGTTACTCTCGGTGAATCGCGAGGGGGGGCCTCTGTAATTGGCCCCCTACCCACACCGTGTAGACCGCGCATGCAATTCACGAGCGATTCTCTGGGGACCAGAGAAATCGTGGGTGGCGCCGGCCACGATTACTGCGCGAACACCCATTCTCCGCCCCCGCGCCGAACGCAATTTCGGCGCGGATGCTGGGAGAATCCAGCCCAAAGTATTTCCTTTAAGGTGGTGGAAACATTTGAAGTATTTTTTCACAGTCCATTTCATTGTCCTTTAAAGGATTGAAACGTCTATGCAAGCTTAATTTCATTTCATTTCATAGAATTTACAGTGCAGAAGGAGGCCATTCGGCCCATCGAGTCTGCACCGGCTCTTGGAAAGAGCACCCTACCCAAGCTCACACCACCCTATCCCCATAACCCAGTAACCCCACTCAACCAACACTAAGGGCAATTTTGGACACTAAGGGCAATTTAGCATGGCCAATCCACCTAACCTGCACATCTTTGGACTGTGGGAGGAAACCGGAGCACCCGGAGGAAACCCACGCACACACGGGGAGAACGTGCAGACTCCGCACAGACAGTGACCCAGCCGGGAATCGAACCTGGGACCCTGGAGCTGTGAAGCAATTGCGCTAACCGCTATGCTACCGTGCTGCCCAATTTAAAGCTTAAAAGTTTTGAACTGCACTGTTTACATTCACTTTCATTGACAATTATGAGCCTTTTACAAGTTTTCGGAATTACAGGTCCAGGTTGTTTCACACGGATGATTAAGATTGCTTTTTATATAGCTCTGCAGGGATCCATTAACTCAAGAGGAGCTGATTTTCATATTGAATTTTTTTTTAAGAGGCTGCCCCTTTGTTCTCAGGACTTGGAAACTCTTGTGTGGAGTTTTCATGTTCTCCGCGTGTCTACATGCGTTTCTTCTGGGTACTCCAGTTTCCTATCACAGTCCAAAGATGGGCTGGTTCGGTAGATGGCCATGATCAATGAACGGGTTTGCAGGGGTGGTGCGGGGATTGGGCCTCGGTAGAGTGCTCTTTTGGAGGGTCGGTGCAGACTCAATGGGTGAATGGCCTCCTTCTGCACTGTAGAAATTCTATGGATCCATGGTATGATTAAATCATATAGGACTGAGGTGAGGAGAAATTTGTTCACCCAGAGGGTGTTGAGCCTGTGAACTTTTCTATCACAAAATGCAGTTGAGACCTAACTTTGTCATTCAACCCACCAACAAGAGTGGGGCTGTTATTGTCTGGCATAATGACCTCTACCTCGCAGAGGCTCAGTGTCAACTCTCAGATGCTTTTCCATTGTTTCCAGGACTGTCACTGACATCATTTCCTTTAGAGATCTTCCCTCCATAGCTTCCAACCTCATCGTTTCCCATCCTTCGACAGCCGTTACTACTTCCCATCGTGTTCACTTGTTCGTTCCTCACTGAACTCATTTCTTCCTAGCTTGACTTCACCCTCTCACCTCTTGTCTAGTCCCTTCCCACCTACATCCATGATTCCTCTGATCCCTACAAAACATTAACAACTTTCTGTTGCCCTGCCCCTTTAACGCCATCCTGCTCACCACCCAAAGCCGAAACACTCTTTTCAGGTGAAACAGCGCATCACGTGCACCTCCTTCAATCTGTTCAATTGCATTTGTTGCTCCCAATGTGGTCTACTCTACATGGGAGAGACTAAACGCAGACTGGGTCATCACTTTGCAGAACACCTACTGTCTGTCCGCAAGCAGGACCCAAACCTTGCTGTCATTTTCCATTTCAACACACCATCCTATTCTCATGGTCACATGTCTGTCCTTGGCCTGCTACAATGTTCCACTTAAGCCAAACACAAACTGGAGGAACAGCATCTCATCTTCCGATTAGGTACGTTACAGCCTTCCGTACTTAACATTGAGTTCAACAACTTCGGACAAGGCATATGGTAGATTTAGTGCCCTAAATATGAGGGGGGGAAGGGTGTTCAGGAGTGTCGAGAGTGTGGAGGGGTGCTTAAAAAAAATTAGGAGAAGAGCCACGAAGTATCATTGGCAGACCGAGTTAGGGAAAATCCCAAGGCATTTTAGAAGTATATTAAGAGTAAGAGGGTGACCAGTGAAAGAGGGGGGGGGGGGGGGGGACGGGACATTAGGGGCAATCTATGCATGGAGCCAGAGGATGTGGGCAAGGTCTTAAATGAATATTTTTCATCTGTATTCAGTAAGACAAAAGACTTGGGACTGTACTCGCCGTTTGGGAGACTGTGCTGACGCCGCCATGGGAACAGTATCGTTTTACGACCGAATAAACGGAGCAAAAGCTGCACCGATCCTCCGTCTGGTGGGAGGCTAGCAGGCACGCAGCGTAGAGCCCCGGCTCCAACTGCGGATACGGCCGGAGAATTTCCAAATCCGTGGCCTCGCATGCGCACGGCGGCGGCCTGCAGCGGCCACGCCGTGCAACATGGCGCCGGCCACGTGCAGACGCGGCCTGCCAAATAATTACCCCCTTTGACCAGGCTCGCCACCCCCTAACCACCCCCCACCAGTGTCCCCCAGCCCTCGCCAAACTCTCCCCTGCCCATGGAACGGCTCCCATCTGACTGTGGCAACACTGGATTCTGTCCTCAGCCGCCACGCCGGCTTCCTAAAATAAAATAGCACACATGTCCCACGACGTCGGGAACCCGGCTCATCAGGGGCGGAGAATCGGGGGAGGGACTCAGGTGATGTCCTGAGGCCGTCTCAACGGCGTGCAGCGTGTGAGTATGCCATTTTGGAGGGGACGGAGCATCGCAAAAGCGCTGCCGCCCCTAATTTCAGCGGCAACGGGGATTCCCCGGCCGATCGCCGAACACGACTTCGGCTTCAGAGACTGGAGAATACCGCCCATGGTAGCTGGAGATTGCAGATGGGAAGGTGAAGTTTGACAGCACGTTTAGATTAATAAGGATGAGGTATTAGATATTTTAGTGGGCATAAAGGTGCTTAAATCTCCAGGCCTGATTAGATGTATCCCAGTCTGCTATGGGAGGTAAGGGAGCAGATTGCTGGGGCCCTGACGGAGATATTTAAATCTTCACTAGCCGCAGAAGGTTTCAGCTAATAGGAGAGACTGGATAGGCTGGGTTTCATTTTCCTTGAGCAGAGGAGGCTGAGTGGAGATCTGATAGAGGTATAGGTACATAGGAACATAGGAATTAGGAGCAGATGCAGGCAACTCAGCCCGTCGAGCCTGGTCGCCATTCAATCAGATCTTGGCTGATCTCTTCCTGGTCTCAAATCCACCTCCCCACTTGTTCCCTACATACCTTTAATCCGTATTTTATCAGAAATATATCTATTGCTCAGAATTGTATCATCTCATAGGTAGGGTTGATTGTAATATCTTTTCCCCACGGCAGAGTTGTCTAAGACCAGAGGGCATAGTTTTAAGATGAGGAGTGAATGGTTCAGAGGAAACATTTTTTCACCCAGATGATGGTGGAAAGATCAACGTGCTGCCTCAGAGGGTGGGGGAGGCAGATGCTCTGGAACATTTAAGAAGCATCTGGAAGCGCACTTAAATAGCCAAAGCATATTAGGCTGTGGACCAAGCGCTTGTGAATAGGTTTAGTATGGATTGGTATTTGATAGTCAGAAAAGGCATGGTGGGCCGAAGGGCCTGTTTCTGTGCTGCATGACTCTCTGCCGGTGAACTCTCTCCCCTACCTTCACCCCATTTTTATTTTCTATCAATTTATTTTAATTCTTCCATTTATTAATTTTTCCATCCTCCTTTTACCCCGCTTTCCATCTTGGCTTTCCCTTACCACTGTCTAATACCACTTACCGATCCCACACCACCCAACTGGAGCCATCTGTTCTCAATTTCCATGTTGTCCTTTGATAAACGACTTGCCTTTGTTCTGCTTTAACACATTCTAATCTCTTAATGTGCCACTATCAGCACCCTTCTTGTCCAAGATCAACACCGTTAACGTTTCCTTTATCTTTTTGTCCACTGCATTTCTGTCAATCTCTTCCCAGCCTCCACCTATCGCTGGCCCTCTCTCCAACCCACTGCACCATCCTCCCACCCCCACAACGGTATAAATCTCATCCTATTTACAGTTTTCTCTAGTTCTGATGAAGAATTATCCAGCCTCGAAACGTTAGCTCTGTTCGCTCTTCACCGATGATGTCAGACCTACTAAAATGTTCCAGCATTTTCTGCTTTTGTTTTAGACCAAAACATTGTATGTATTTAAGAAGAAGTTATATATATCACTAGAGTCTATAAAGGGATCAAAAGATATGGGGGGAAAACGGGAACAGGTTACTGAGCTGGATGATCAGCAATGATCATAATGTGGGAAGCACAGTGGCGCAGTCCCAGTTTGCACTGCATTCTCACGGCGCCGAAGTCCCAGGTTCGATCCCGGCTCTGGGTCACTGTCCATGTGGAGTTTGTACATTCTCCCCGTGTTTGTGTGGGTTTCGCCCCCACATCCCAAAGGTGTGCAAGGTAGGTGGATTGAACATGCTAAATTGCCCCTCAATTGGAAAAAATGAATTGGGTATTCTAAATTTCATTTTTAAAAAGCAATGATCATAATGAATGGTGGAGGAGGCTCGAAAATCTGAATGGCCTATTCCTGCTCCTACTTTCGATATTTCTGTGTAACTCAGTTATTAACACCAAAATGTATTCTTCAGAGACCATGGGCGAAATTCTCCCCCAACGGCATGATGTCCGCCAACTGGCGCCAAAAACGGCGCCAATCAGACAGGCATCTTTGGGGGCCGACCTAACATTGAGGGGCTAGGCCGACGCCGGAGGGATTTCCGCCCCGCCAGCTGGCGGAAATGGCGTTTGTTGCCCCGCCAGCTGGCGGAAATGGCGTTTGTTGCCCCGCCAGCTGGCGCGGAAATGCGGCGCATGCGTGGGAGCGTCAGCAGCCGCCGACAGTTTCCCGCGCATGCGCAGTGGGGAGAGTCTCTTCCGCCTCCGCCATGGTGGAGGCCGTGGCGGAGGCGGAAGGGAAAGAGTGCCCCCACGGCACAGGCCCGCCCGCTGATCGGTGGGCCCCGATCACGGGCCAGGCCACCGTGGGGGCACCCCCCGGGGTCAGATCGCCCACCCCCCCCCCCCCCCCCAGGACCCCGGAGCCCGCCCACGCCGCCTGGTCCTGCCAGTAAATACCAGCTTTGATTTACGCCGGCGGGACAGGCAATTTCTGGGCGGGACTTCGGCCCATACGGGCCGGAGAATTGAGCGGGGGGTCCCGCCAACCGGCGCGGCCCGATTCCCGCCCCCGCCCAATCTCCGGTACCGGAGACTTCGGCGGGGGCGGGGGCTGGATTCACGGCGGCCAACGGCCATTCTCCGAACCGGCGGGGGGGGTCGGAGAATGACGCCCCTTGTGTTAAAAAAAATTAAAACAAGAAATTCTGGAAATATTCAGCACGTCAGGCAGCATCTGTGGAAAAATGAACAGTGTTCATAAAATCTGATGAAAGGTCATCAACCTGATACATTAACTATGTGTTTTTCTCCTTAAATTCTGCCTGACTTCCTGAATATTTCCAGCAGTTCCTGTTTATCTTTCAGAATTCCAGCATCCACAGTATTTTGCTTCACCATTTACAAAAAAAGATATGAATATCCTTGCTCGGCTTTTCTCCAATAAGCAGCAGTGGACGCTATCCTCAAGCACAAATGATGAAATGGATCAAAATTGACAAACTTTAAAAACAAAGGGCAGCAAAGTGGCGCAGTGGATTAGCCCTGCTGCCTCACAGTGCCGAGGTCCCAGGTTCGATCCCGGCTCTGGGTCACTGTCCGTGTGGAGTTTGCACATTCTCCCCGTGTTTGCGTGGGTTTTGCCCCCACAACCCAAAAATGCGCAGGGTAGGTGGATTGGCCATGTTACATTGCCCCTTAATTGGAAAAAAAAATTGAGAACTCTAAATTTAAAAAAAAACTTTAAAAAACAAGAAATTTATAACGTGTTATTTGAACAATAAGTAAGGGATTACCACCCAGAAAAATAAACAGTCTCAGGTTGTTTTTCGTTGTTCATGAGATGTGAGCATTGCTGGTAAGGTCAACATTTATTGGTCATTGCTAATTGCCCTTGGAGGTGATGGAGATCTGCTGCCGTCCATGTGCTGTTGATACACTGTCGTGTGAGAGTACCTTTAAGAAATGGGTGTTTATAAATGTGTGTAATGTAAATATCTGTAGTGAGAGTACCTTTAAGAAATGAGTGTTTATTGCTGCAGTGATGTCAGAGAGTGGGTGGAGCTGGGCTGTAAGTCAGCTTTTTACTTTCGCTTTAGGCTTTTTGCTGCAGGGTAGGTTAGTTTCGTTTTAGGTTTTGGAGAAGCTGCAATCACAGCAGGATGTGTGTGAATCTCTGCAAGCTTATGAGTGTCCATTTGCTGATTTAAACGTGGTAACTGTTCTCAGTAGTGACGTTAAGCCTGAGGTCCTTCTGTTAAAAGATGTTTTTAAGTCTTATGGATGTTAAAAGGAAAGTAAGAATTACTTAGTGTTGTATTCTTTGGGGGTTGTATTTGAATTGAGGGTTGCTAAGATGTTCACTGTATGTTTTAAAAAGGTTAACTTTAGTTCATAGAATAAACATTGTTTTGCTTTAAAAAATACTTTTCCATTTCTGATGTACCACATCTGTAGAGTGGGCCGTGTGCTCCCCATACCACAATCTATTAAAAGTTGTGGGTCAGAGTGATACACTTTGGGGTTCTCTAAACCCTGGCCCAAAACAACACCAACAGTGTTGCTAGGGAGGGGGATTCCAGATTTTTCTGTGAAAGGACAGCAATATAGTTCTCAGTCAGGATGATGTGTAACTTGGTGAGGAACTTGCAGGGGGTGGTATTCTCATGTATCTGTGTTTTTTGAGGTTGTAGAGGTTGTGGTCTGAAAGGAGCAGAATAAAGAGGCTTCACGAGTGACCACAGTGCATCTTGCAGGTGGCACACACTGCTACCACCATAATGTAAAGTAGTGTTTCCATAGTCACAGATGTCCATAGGCTGCTGTCCCCTTTAAGGGAGAGAGCTGACTGCTGGTGATTTAACCTGAGGATCACCACAACTCAGACAAGAGACAAGGTTGAGAAGGCAGGACCTGCATAGAACATACAGTGCAGAAGGAGGCCATTCGGCCCATTGGGTTTGCACCAACCCACTTAAGCCCTCACTTCCACCCTATCCCTGTAACCCATTAACCCCTCCTAACCTTTTTGGTTACAAAGGGCAATTTATCATGGCCAATCCACCTAACCTGCACATCTTTGGACTGTGGGAGGAACTGGAGCACCTGAAGGAAACCCACGCAGACACGGGGAGACCGTGCCGACTCCGCACAGACAGTGACCCAGTGGGGAATCAAACCTAAGACCCTGGTGCTGTGAAGCCACATTGCTATCCACTTGTGCTACCATGCTGCCCTATGGATGAATAACCTATGCTGCTGGTGGGGGTATTAAATGTTTAATAAAATGCAGAAGGAGGCCATTCGGCCCATCGCGTCTGCACCAACCCTCTGAAAGAACACTGTCCCCGTACCCCCACCTATCCTTTTTGGACACTTTTGGACACTATGGGCAATTTAGCATGGGCTAGCCACCTAATCGCACATCTTTGGACTGTGGGAGGAAGCCATAGCACCCAGAGGAAACCCATATGGGAAGAAAGTGCAAACTTCACACAGACAGTCACCCAAGTTTGGAATTGAACCCGGGTACCTGGCGCTGT
This sequence comes from Scyliorhinus torazame, assembly GCF_047496885.1. NCBI lineage: Eukaryota > Metazoa > Chordata > Chondrichthyes > Carcharhiniformes > Scyliorhinidae > Scyliorhinus > Scyliorhinus torazame. Next base: position 89,757,324 of record NC_092714.1, on the reverse strand, counting down.
GAGGCAGCAGTGCTAACCACTGTGCCACCATGCCGGAGGTTGTGGATGGCATGCCATTCAAGAAGGCTACTTTGTCCTCGATAGTATTGAACTTCAGAGTGTTGCTGGAGCTGCACTCATCCAGGCAAGTGGTGAATATTCTATCACACTCCTGACTTCTGCCTTGTAGATTGTGAACAGGCTATTCGCCAGGAATTCTCTGCCTGTGACATGCTCTTGCCACTACAGTATTCATATGACTAGTCTAGTTAAGTTTCTGGCTAATGGTAACTCCCAGGATGTTGATGGTGGGGGATTCAGTTGAACATGAAGGAAGGATGGACTGATTCTCTCCTGTTGGTAATAGTCATTGATGTGTTGGATGTTCTGGATCACATATAGGTCACCAACACTTGAAATAGTGCAACACTATTTTATTGAATCATTAACTGTTTGAACTTACTTAGACTGTGGGTTAATACGATACTAGCTTTAACTAAAGACCTCTGCCTTGTCCTAACCAGTCGATGCACTCAGCACATGGTGAATGTCTGTGTTGCAGGCTGAGAGCTCTGTCCTCCTAGCTAGCTGCAACTTGAATAAGCGGGAACTCTGATGCCCCCTGTCTTTATAGTGCGTGTGCTCTCACTGTTGATTGGCTGCGGTGCTGTGTGTGTTGATTGGTCCATCAGTGTGTGTCTGTACCATGATATACTGGTGTATATTATGACAGTCATTACCTGCCACTTGTGTGCTGTGGATGCTATTTGCTTCTTTTCAGTCCAAACCTGAATGTTGTTCAGGTGTATGTGGACATGGATTTCTTCAGTATCTGAATGGTTTTGAATGATGCTGAACACTGCATTCATCAAAAAATACCACCACTTCTGACCTTATGATGGAGTGATGAAGCAGATGACGATGGTTGGGCCTGGGATATTACCCTAAGCAACTTCTGCAGAGATATCCTGGTACTAAGATGATTGGCCTCCAACAACCATAACCATCTTCCTTTGTGCTCGCTATTATTCCAACTAATGAAGTGTCCCCCCCACCCCCGATTCTCTTTGAATGATTATTACCAGTTTGATAGTATGATTATATATTTCAAGAATTTGAATTATAGCTTTAGCTTCTCTAAAAATCATGGTTCCTACTTGTGATCAAGGTTAAGTAGCCCTATTTAAGTTAAAAGAATCCTGACCACAACTGTGAGAGCAAGCAGACACCCAGAACCCTGTGGTGTTCGGGGTGGACTCCAGCTGGTTCTTTTTGTCTCCGAATAAAAAGAACTGGGTGGAATTCTCCATCCCACTGCAGTGAATGGGATATTTAACTCTGAGGAGCGGTTGAATAAACTTGGTTTGTTCTCACTGGAACGACGGAGGTTGAGGGGTGACCTGATAGAGGTCTACAAAATTATGAGGGGCATAGACAGAGTGGATAGTCAGAGGCTTTTCCCCAGGGTAGAGGGGTCAATTACTAGGGGGCATAGGTTTAAGGTGAGAGGGGCAAGGTTTAGAGTAGATGTACGATGCAAGTATTTTACACAGAGGGTAGTGGGTGCCTGGAACTCGCTACCAGAGGAGGTGGTGGAAGCAGGGACGATAGTGACATTTAAGGGGCATCTTGACAACTACATGAATAGGATGGGAATAGAGGGATACGGACCCAGGAAGTGTAGAAGATTGTAGTTTAGTCGGGCAGCATGGTCAGCACGGGCTTGGAGGGCCGAAGGGCCTGTTCCTGTGCTGTAAATTTCTTTGTTCTTTATTCTTTGTTCTATTTGGTTGACCGCCATATTCGCTGTCCTTGCTAGCAGCGGTAGAGGGGCGGACTCGCAACAGAGAATCCCGGCCTGTATTTTTATGCATTCAGACGAGAGATAAAACCAACTTAGGTTGGTTTCAGTATTGTGTCTTGAATTAATGTAGGAAATCAGAAGAGCATGTAATAACTGTCAAGCTCGCCTTAATTTATGAAATGTCCAAAGGATCATTAAGCTGTGTTCATGCCCTGCAGGAAGTGATGTGCAGGTGGTTGCCTCCTGCTATTGGGCTAAACACATTGCATGAAATCTGCTGCACTGTAAAGGCATAAACTTCTCAACCTGCAAATCAGCACTGTTCCTCCATCTTCATCAGTTGTGTCATTTTTGAAGGTTTTGTGACAATTCTATCCAGTGCACTGAAGTAATTAGCGATGTCTGTTTATATGCCATTTTTCAGGTAGTTGAAACAGGAGACTGTCAAATGTGTTTGTGTCTGCACTTGTTCAAGAGAAAAGGGTGTTCATCCGATTTCAAATTCTCAAAATTAAAATAGCACCCTTTACAAGGGATATTGTTCATTGAAGTAATCTCAATGTACATCATTAAAAATGAATGTTCAGACTTCCGGGTGCGGCGATGACCAGCTGAGTCGCACGTTTCGGCAGCTCCCGGTGTAACGGACTTTTGGGCTCTTAATAAGAGCCCCAACGGCAATTTTAACGGCTAAAAGTACTGTGCGGTGAACCAGAAGGGAATCCCCCCTGGATACGGATGGAAAAAGGAGAGGAAGGTGGCCGGATTGCGGTGGATCCTTTAGAGCAGCGGCAAGGAAGGCAAGCAAAAACCAAGATGGCATCGGAAGGTGGCAGTTTAATATGGGGCCCTGAACAACACGAGTTTTTGAAACACTGCGTGGAAGAACTCAAAAAGGAAATGAAGAAGGAGCTGTTGGCCCCGATATTACAGGCGATCGAAGGGCTAAAGGAGGAGCAAAAGACCCAGGAGCGGGAGCTTCGGGTCGTGAAGGCAAAGGCTGCCGAGAATGAGGACGACATACAGGGCCTGGTGGTGAAGACGGAGATGCACGAGGCACACCATAAACGATGTGTGGAAAGGCTGGAGGCGCTGGAGAACAACGCGCGGAGGAACAACCTAAGGATTTTTGGCCTTCCTGAAGGTGCGGAGGGAGCGGACGTCGGGGCATATGTGAGCACGATGCTGCACTCGTTAATGGAAGCGGAGGCCCCGGCGGGTCCGCTGGAGGTGGAGGGAGCATACCGAGCGATGGCGCGAGGACCGAGAGCAGGAGAAATTCCTAGAGCCATAGTGGTGAGATTCCTCCGTTTTAAGGACAGAGAGATGGTCCTTAGATGGGCAAAGAAAACTCGGAGCAGTAAGTGGGAGAACGCGGTGATCCACGTATACCAAGACTGGAGTGCGGAGGTGGCGAGAAGGAGGACGAGCTTTAATCGGGCCAAGGCGGAGCTTCACAAAAAGAAGATAAAATTCGGAATGCTGCAACCGGCAAGACTGTGGGTCACATATCAAGGGAGGCACCACTACTTTGAGACGGCGGATGAGGCGTGGACTTTTATCGTGGAAGAAAAATTGGAATGAGCGGGTTATTAAAAAAAAGAACGTTTGAAACAAAGTGGTGGGGCGAGTATGGGGGGCGAATAAGGGGGGAAAGAGGAGTTTTATGTTATTAATCCTGCGATGTGGTAACTTTTCTCTCTTCCACAGGAGGTGGTGGGGGGAGGAAAGGAGGTGGAAGAGATGGGGCGTTGGCCATTGGGGGCAGGGTCAAGGGGGAAGCGCGGGCTCGGTTCCCGCGCTATGATAATCATGGCGGGAATAGGGAAGCAGGAAGGAGGGGGCATCGCACGGTGCGAGCCGAGGTCACGGGGGAATCCGAGGTCGGCCAGAGTTTGCTGACTTCTGGGAGCAACATGGGGAGTGTAACTACGCTAGTGGGGGATCTAGCAGGGGGGGTGGGAGGGGGGAATTATTGGGCTGCTGCTGCTGGGGAGAGGGGGGGAGCTGGTATGGGGTGGGATGGGCGGGGGGGGCACCGCCTGGGGGGGACACAGCTGCGTGGGAACCGGGTGAGGAGCTGGAAAAAGGGGATGGCTAATCGACAAGGGGGGGGGTAAAAAGCCCCCCAACCCGGCTGATCACGTGGAACGTGAGAGGGCTGAACGGGCCGATAAAGAGGGCACGGGTACTCGCACACCTTAAGAAACTTAAGGCAGACGTGGTTATGTTACAGGAAACGCACTTGAAACTGATAGACCAGGTGAGACTACGCAAAGGTTGGGTGTGGCAGGTGTTCCATTCGGGGCTAGATGCGAAAAACAGGGGGGTGGCTATATTAGTGGGGAAGCGGGTAATGTTTGAGGCAAAGACTATAGTGGCGGATAGCGGGGGCAGATACGTGATGGTGAGTGGCAAACTACAGGGGGAGACGGTGGTTTTGGTAAACGTATATGCCCCGAACTGGGATGATGTCAATTTTATGAGGCGTATGCTAGGATGCATCCCGGACCTAGAGGTGGGAAAGTTGGTAATGGGGGGAGATTTCAATACGGTGTTGGAACCAGGGCTGGACAGGTCGAGGTCCAGGACTGGAAGGAGGCCGGCAGCAGCCAAGGTGCTTAAAGATTTTATGGAGCAGATGGGAGGAGTAGACCCGTGGAGATTTAGCAGACCTAGGAGTAAGGAGTTTTCGTTTTTCTCCTATGTCCACAAAGTCTATTCGCGAATAGACTTTTTTGTTTTGGGAAGGGCGTTGATCCCGAAGGTGAGGGGAACGGAGTATACGGCTATAGCCATTTCGGACCACGCTCCACATTGGGTGGACTTAGAGATAGGGGAGGAAACAGAAGGGTGCCCACCCTGGAGAATGGACATGGGACTAATGGCAGATGAGGGGGTGTGTCTAAGGGTGAGGGGGTGCATTGAAAAGTACTTGGAACTCAATGACAATGGGGAGGTCCAGGTGGGAGTGGTCTGGGAGGCGCTGAAGGCAGTGGTTAGAGGGGAGCTGATATCAATATGGGCACATAAAGGAAAGCAGGAGAGTAGGGAACGGGAGCGGTTGCTGCAAGAACTTCTGAGGGTGGACAGGCAATATGCGGAGGCACCGGAGGAGGGACTGTACAGGGAAAGGCAAAGGCTACACGTAGAATTTGACTTGCTGACAACGGGTACTGCAGAGGCACAGTGGAGGAAGGCACAGGGTGTACAGTACGAATATGGGGAGAAGGCGAGCAGGTTGCTGGCCCACCAATTGAGGAAAAGGGGAGCAGCGAGGGAAATAGGGGGAGTGAGGGATGAGGAAGGAGAGATGGAGCGGGGAGCGGAGAGAGTGAATGGAGTGTTCAAGGCATTTTATAAAAAATTATACGAAGCTCAACCCCCGGATGGGAGGGAGAGAATGATGGGCTTTCTGGACCGGCTGCAATTTCCCAAGGTGGAGGAGCAGGAAAGGGTGGGACTGGGAGCACAGATTGAAATAGAGGAAGTAGTGAAAGGAATTAGGAGCATGCAGGCGGGGAAGGCTCCAGGACCGGATGGATTCCCAGTTGAATTTTACAGGAAATATGTGGACTTGCTCGCCCTGCTACTGATGAGGACCTTTAATGAGGCAAAGGAAAGGGGACAGCTGCCCCCGACTATGTCTGAGGCAACGATATCGCTTCTCCTAAAGAAGGAAAAGGACCCGCTGCAATGCGGGTCCTATAGACCTATTTCCCTCCTAAATGTAGACGCTAAGATTCTGGCCAAGGTAATGGCAATGAGGATAGAGGATTGTGTCCCGAGGGTGGTCCATGAGGACCAAACTGGGTTTGTGAAGGGGAGACAGCTGAATACGAATATACGGAGGCTGCTAGGGGTAATGATGATGCCCCCACCAGAGGGGGAAATGGAGATAGTGGTGGCGATGGATGCCGAGAAAGCATTTGATAGAGTGGAGTGGGATTATTTGTGGGAGGTGCTGAGGAGATTTGGTTTTGGAGATGAGTATGTTGGATGGGTGCAGCTGTTGTATAGGGCCCCAGTGGCGAGTGTGGTCACGAATGGACGGGGATCTGCATACTTTCGGCTCCATAGAGAGACAAGGCAGGGATGCCCTCTGTCCCCATTACTGTTTGCACTGGCGATTGAGCCCCTGGCAATAGCATTGAGGGGTGCCAAGAAGTGGAGGGGAGTACTTAGAGGAGGAGAAGAACACCGGGTATCTCTGTATGCAGATGATTTGTTGTTATATGTAGCGGATCCGGCGGAGGGGATGCCAGAGATAAAGCGGACACTTCGGGAGTTTGGAGAATTCTCAGGATATAAACTGAACATGGGGAAAAGTGAGTTGTTTGTGGTGCATCCAGGGGAGCAGAGCAGAGAAATAGAGGACTTTCTGCTGAGGAAGGTAACAAGGGACTTTCGTTACTTGGGGATCCAGATAGCCAAGAATTGGGGTACATTGCATAGGTTAAATTTAACGCGATTGGTGGAACAAATGGAGGAGGACTTCAAGAGATGGGACATGGTATCCCTGTCACTGGCAGGGAGGGTGCAGGCAGTTAAAATGGTAGTCCTCTCGAGATTCCTCTTTGTGTTTCAGTGCCTCCCGGTGGTGATCACGAAGGCTTTTTTCAAAAGGATCGAAAAGAGTATCATGAGTTTTGTGTGGGCCGGGAAGACCCCGAGAGTGAGGAAGGGATTCTTACAGCGTAGTAGGGATAGGGGGGGGGCTGGCACTACCGAGCCTAAGTGAGTACTACTGGGCCGCCAATATCTCAATGGTGAGTAAGTGGATGGGGGAAGAGGAGGGAGCGGCGTGGAAGAGATTGGAGAGGGCGTCCTGTAGGGGGACTAGCCTACAAGCTATGGTGACGGCCCCATTGCCGTTCTCACCGAAGAAATACACCACAAGCCCGGTGGTGGTGGCGACTTTGAAAATTTGGGGACAGTGGAGACGGCATAGGGGAAAGACGGGAGCCTTGGTGGGGTCCCCGATAAGAAACAACCATAGGTTTACCCCGGGGAGAATGGATGGGGGATTTGGAATATGGCAAAGAGCAGGAGTAACGCAACTGAAAGATCTGTTTGTGGATGGGAAGTTCGCAAGTCTGGGAGTGCTGACTGAGAAATATGGGTTGCCCCAAGGGAATGCATTCCGGTATATGCAACTGAGGGCTTTTGCGAGGCAGCAGGTGAGGGAATTCCCGCAGCTCCCGATGCAGGAGGTGCAGGACAGAGTGATCTCAAAGACATGGGCGGGGGACGGTAAGGTGTCAGATATATATAGGGAAATGAGGGACGAGGGGGAGATTATGGTAGATGAGCTGAAAGGGAAATGGGAAGAAGAGCTGGGGGAGGAGATTGAGGAGGGGCTGTGGGCGGATGCCCTAAGTAGGGTAAACTCATCGTCCTCGTGTGCCAGGCTGAGCCTGATTCAATTTAAGGTGTTACACAGGGCGCATATGACTGGAGCACGGCTCAGTAAATTTTTGGGGGTAGAGGATAGGTGTGCGAGATGCTCGAGAAGCCCAGCGAATCACACCCACATGTTCTGGTCATGTCCGGCACTACAGGGGTTCTGGGTGGGGGTGACAAAGGTGCTTTCGAAAGTAGTGGCGGTCCAGGTCGAACCAAGCTGGGGGTTGGCTATATTTGGGGTTGCACAAGAGCCGGGAGTGCAGGAGGCGAGAGAGGCTGATGTTTTGGCCTTTGCGTCCCTAGTAGCCCGGCGCAGGACACTGTTGATGTGGAAGGAAGCCAAGCCCCCGGGGGTGGAGACCTGGATAAATGACATGGCAGGGTTTATAAAGCTGGAACGGATTAAGTTTGTCCTAAGGGGATCGGCTCAAGGGTTCACCAGGCGGTGGCAACCGTTCGTCGAATACCTCACAGAAAGATAGAGGGAATGGAAAAGAAGAAGGCAGCAGCAGCAGCCCAGGGGGGAGGGGGGGGGGGGGGAGGAACCAGAAGGAGTCTCAGAGTTATTAATATATATGTATAATATGTATAGGTCGTTGCTATAAATAATTATATATTGGATTGTTAAACCATATTTTTGGAGAGTGTTTATCTGAGACAAGGCAGTTGCCATTTAGTTTTAGTTTTCGTTTTTGTTATATATTATTTATTCTTTGTTTATAAAACAGGTCATTGTTATTTATACTGTTATATTATTGTGTAAAGGATACACAATGTACTGTGATGGCTGACCAAAAACTTTCAATAAAATATTCTTAAAAAAAAATGAATTTTCAACTTTAATTTTGTATAATGTTTGAATAAAAGCTATATGAAGAACATCAGTGCGGGATATCATCTGGGCCACAACTTGCAAAATGTAAGGGATTTGAAGTGTGCTTTGATTCTTAAGCTTTCCGCTTATTATGTTTCACATCCCATCATAAGAAAGTTTATTCCCTTCCTCCAGGCAGAGAATGCATGACTTCCTCTGACATACGCAATGAGCTTACTGCTTGAGGCAGGAAATCTGCAGATCTCTGCAGATACACAGTGGTAATTTGTCTACACGACATCACACATTGCTACATTTTGAGAACATAAACATTTTTTTCTCTGTTTACTTTTAACTCTTTATCAGCTTTTTGACATTTGAGCTGAAGCAGAGCTGTGAATATTTGAATCCTGATATTTGAGACATATGAACCATGATAAAATCAGAGCATTGATCTGATTATCCCAATTAAGGTCAGGGTGACCTGTAAATATTTAAGTAGACTGGAGATCAATTGTGGTCTATAAAACAGCCTCCTTGCACCAATATACAAATGAAACACTATTGACTATCAACAGAATAATTCTTTTATTTATTTTATTAATTCATGGGATGTGGGCATCAGGCCAGCATTTATTGTCCATCCCTAAGTACCCTTGAGAATGTGGTTGTGAGTCACCTTCTTGAACCACTGAAGCTTAGCAGGAATGGGAGTATAATGATAATTCGTGGCCTGAGCTAATGCTCCAGAGGCAGAGTTAAAAGCCCATAACAGTAGCTGGTGGCATTTATGTTAAATTAATGAATAAATCTAGAATAGAAATTTAGGGCGTGATTTTTCTGCCTCAGCGCACCTGACTTGGGATGCAACAAGGCGGTAAATCTCGTGAGAGGCCTCTCACAAGATTTTCCAGCCTCGTCATGCCTCGCGCGATCCAACGAGATCTCATGAGGTGTCACGATCTGGAACCTGCCATTGAGGGCAGGACCCAGATTTGCATATTCAAGTGGGGAGTTAATCTAACTTGAATATGTCAATGCCGGATCTAGCCAGCACGCAACACCTAATGGCCTCGCGTCAGAGACCCCGAGCAGGTGCCTTTCAGCACTGGTTTCCACAAACGTGGACCTTGCGTACCAGCACATGGGGGCACCCTGGCAGTACCAGGCTGGCAGTGCAAAGGTGCATCATGCCCCTGCCGGATATGTCCTGCTCTTATGAGATCGGGTGTGGGTGGCTTAATGACCCCCTTATTGGTGAGTTGGGGCATTTGGTAAGGGTCCTGAGACTGCGTTGGGGGCTCTCATGATCGGGCCGATCACTTCCTGCACTGGCGAGCGGTGCGCTGCCATTGCCGGGAAATACCCAGCTAAAGGTCCATGACATGGGACTCCATTTCATTTCTGTTAAATTGCGCCCTTAGTCTCAGTAATGGTGACCCTACAATGACTGGGTAGTCATAAAAACCCATCTGCTCACGATTGTTCTTCCGGGAAGGAAATCTGTTGTCCTCATCTTGTCTTGCTTGCATGTGACTTCAGACCCACTGCAATTATGGTTGCCTTCTGAAATGAGCGATTGAGTTTGATATAACTACAGAAAAGTCGAAAAAGAATAAAACTGAACAGACCACCCAGCATTAACAGCAGAAATGACAAAGACACATCCTGTCCAGTCAACCTGCAAAGTCCTCCTCTCTTACATCTGGGGAATTGTGCCAAAATTGGGAAAACTGTCCCACAGACGAGTCAAGGAACAGCACAATACAGTCATACACACCGAATCATAGCTGACGGACAATATCCCAGATTCCTCCATAACCATCCCTTGGTATGTCCTGTTACTACCAGACGTGGTGGCACAAAGGTATACAATCGGGAATTAGTGGCTGTGGCAGTACATTAACTCTGGACTCCTTGAAGTCTCATGGATTCAAGCAAAACATGGTCAAGGAAACCCCCTGCTGATTATCTGCTATCGCTATCCTTCATTTGATGAATTAATACTCCTCCATGTTGAACTCCAATTGGAAGAAGCACTGATGATCAGAAGGGCACAGAAACTGCTCTGGGTGCGGGACTTCAATGCCCATTACTAAGAGTGGCTCAGTAGCACCACAGCTGACTGAACTGGCTAGAACTGAAGGATATATCTGCCACACCAGGCTTGTGGTAGCTGGTGAGAGAACCAACAAGAGGAAAACGTCTGCTTCACCTCACACTCACCAATCTACCTGCAGCAAATGCAAATGCCCATGACAGTCTCAAGGGGAGCAGCCACTGCATAGTCCTTTTGAAGAAGAAAATATGTTCATACTAAGGATTCCCTCCATCGTGTTTTGTAACCGTATCATTGTGCTAAATGGGATAGATCTCATAGCTAAAAAACTTGGCAGGCATTCATGAAAGACTATGGGCATCAACAGCAGAATTGCGTTCCAACGTATTCTGTTGCAGTGTACTTGCACTTTGAAAAAAGCCCTTATTTTATTTTTTCTGAGAATGCCCCATTAAATCCAAAATTAAATGAATTTGTCTTCAGGGCGGAGAAGTTTATTTTTTCTCAAGTCTTTCATGGGATGTGAGCATCGCAGGCAAGGCCAGCATTTGTTGTCCACTCCTACTTTACCCTTGAACTGAGTGGCTTGGCTGGCCATTCCAGATGACGGGAAAGAGTCAACAACATTGCTGAGGCTCTCGAGTCACATATTAGCCAGGCCAGGGAAAGGTGATATATTTCCTTCCTGAAAAATCATTCTTGAGCCAAATAGGCTTTTACAATAAACAATGATAGTTTCATGGTCAAAATTACTGAGACGAGTTTTATATTCCAGATTTATTCATTTAATTGTAATTCCACCAGCTTCCGTAGTAGCTTTTGAAACAATGTTTTGGGGGGAATTAGCCTGAGCCTCTGGATGAATAGTCCACACCACCATCTCCTGGCAATGTTGTCAGTAGACTTCTGAGAAGTGCTCATGTGATCTAGGTTGCTATGGAAATGAGAGTCAGCTAAAGCAAGAGCAAACCGACAACTAATTTGTGATATTGAGTAACAGCTAGTGTTCTCTTCTAGCATGTCCTGGGGCTGGAAAGATTGGCCTCTAATAAATGCAACCATCTACTTTTATGTTAATTATGATGCCAACCACGAGAGACTTTTTCATTTGACATCAGTTTCACGAGGGCTCATCAATGTCACACTCAGGTCAAATGTCATTCTAATATCAAGGGCAGTCACTCTCACTTCACTTCAATTCAACTCATTTGTTACGTACAAATATACGTATAAGAAGCAGGAGCAGGCCACTAGGCCTATCGAACCCGCTCAACCATCCAGTAAGATCATGGATGACCTGCTTGTAATTTCAACATACCCTCCTGCCTACCATTAACCTTTCACCCCTTTGTTAATCAAGAATCTATCTCGCATTGCCGTCAAGATACTCAAACACACTGCTCCCACTTCCTTTTGAGGGAGTTCCAGAGACTCTGAATCCTCTGAGAGAATAACATCTCCTCATCTCTATCTTAAATGGGCAACACAAGGCAACACGGTGGTTGAGTGGTTAGCATTGCTGTCTCACGGCGTTGAGGTCCCAGGTTCGATCCCGGATCTGGGCCACAGACCGTGTGGAGTTTGCACGTTGTCCCCGTGTTTGCATGGGTTTTGCCCCCACAACCCAAAGATGTGCAGGTTAGGTGGATTGGCCACACTAAATTGCCCCTTAATTGGAAAAAATGAATTGGGTACTCTAAATTTTAAAAAATTAAATTAAATTAAATGGGCAACGCCTTATTTTTAAACAGCGACCTCTAATTCTAGATGCTCTGACAAGAAGAAACATCCTCTCCACAGGCACCCTGTCAGTACCCCTCAGGATCTTAAAGGTTTTAATCAAGTTGCCTCTTACTCTTCTAAACTCTAGTGGATACTAACTTTTGTGAGGGCCACGAAGAATCCAGCACGAGTTTCAAGGATACAAAGAAATAACATTTATTTACAATAACATATATATACAACAGCAGCAGCAACCTCGCTTGCTGCTTACTCCTTCCTGCTGGTTCCAAACTGGCCAGCTTTATTTATACAGGGAGTCTGCTAATGATTTCTCCGTCCCCCTCATTGGGGAAGCTCATACTCCCACAGGATTGTGGGATTGTCATTAGTCCCCAGCCAATGGTAAGCAGGCAGGTTGTAACATCCCTCCCCCCTCCAAATTCCAAGGAATCCACCGAAGACCATGGCGAAGGAGGGCGTCGGACTCGTTTTGCCACAGGCCGGACACCATTTGCACGAGGCGCTGGATCGGGCGGCGTGTAACGAGAAGGAGATCGGTGCTTCCGTGATGAATGGCATAACGGTTGTACATTCACGGCCCGTGGGCCCGAGGATTCCCCCTCTGATGCGTCCTGTGTCTCCATCTCGGAGTCAGAGGCTGCTGCCTCTGTCATCTCGTCGTCTCTATCTCCATGCGGTTCTGTAACAACCTGCACAGGCTTTGAGTGAGGCACCAGAGGAAGATTGTGAGGACTACTTTCCATTGTCTCTGGTCTCTTTGGCTGTAGAAATGAGCTCCGGGGGTTGGGAATCTTTGGAAGGGATAGTCTTCTGGACAGAACGTGGTCTACATGTTTGCGCTGGTGATGACCCTGGGCTTGCACCTGGTAAGATATAGGGCCTGTTTGGCGAAAGATTATGCCAGGGTCCCACTGGGCACCACCAGCAAAATTGCAAACGAACACTGGGTCACCGGGCGCAAAGTGCCGAATCGGCCGATGCCGAGAAAAACCCTGTCCCTGCCGTTCTTGTGTGCGGCGTACATTTGCGCCAATGTCCGGGAAAACCATACTAAGGCGGGTGCGAAGTCTCTGGCCCATTAGGAGTTCTGCGGGAGCTACCCCACTCACCGCATGGGGGGTGGTCCTATACGAAAACAAAAAGCGAGACAGTCTCGTGTCCATTGACCCGGAAGACTGCTTCTTTAGGCCTCGTTTGAATGTCTGCACTGCGCGCTCTGCCAACCCATTTGAAGCCGGGTGGTAAGGGGCAGTGCGGATATGGCGTATGCCGTTCATCTTCATGAACCTTGCAAACTCCTCACTGGTGAATGGAGTGCCATTATCCGTGACCAGCTCCTCGGGGAGGCCATGTCTACTAAAAGACAAACACATCTTCTCAATTGTTGCACAGGACGTTGTGCCTAACATCTTATGCACCTCTAGCCATTTAGACTGGGCGTTAATTAATAAAAGGAACATGGATCCTTGAAAAGGGCCGGCAAAATCTGCATGCAAGCGCACCCATGGCCGCCCTGGCCATTCCCAGTGATGTAGGGGCGCGGCCGACGGAAGCTTCTGATGCTCCTGACAAATGAAGCAGTTTTGGGCCACCTTCTCAATGTCGGTTTCGAGGCCTGGCCACCAAACATAACTCCGGGCCAACATTTTCATTTTGGTCACACTGGATTCCCATTGTGCAAGTCTCTTAGTATCAGCTCCTGTCCTTTTTCCGGGACAATCACATGCCTCCCCCACAACAGGATGCCGTCTTCCACGCTGAATTCTGACAGCTTGGAGGAAAATGCCTGCAACTCGCCTGGGAGCTGTCTATGCTGCCCACCATACAGGACTATGTGTCAAACCTTTGACAGGACTGGCTCCGTCTGGGTCCACTCACGGATCTGTGATGCCGTGACAGGCAAGGTGTCCATAAAATTTAGGGTTGCAACCACATCACCAGTGGAGGGTGTCGACATGAGGCCGGTCGATAAAGGCAATCGGCTCAGTGCGTCGGCATTCGCTCTCTGCGTTCCTGGTTTGCGCTCCAGAGAATACTCGGATGCAGCGAGCAACAAAGCCCACCGCTGGATCCATGCGGAAGCAATGGGCGGTATTGGCTTATCCTCTCTGAAAAGTCCCAGCAGGGGTTTATGATCAGTCACAATAGTGAAGTGGCGGCCATACATGTACTGGTGGAAACGTTTCACCGCAAGGACCACTGCCAGGCCCTCCTTCTCGATCTGCGCGAACTATTTTTCCGCTGCAGTCAATGTGTGGGAGGTGAAAGCTATCGGCCGCTCGGCCCCGTTCTCCATCTTGTGGGACAGGACGGCCCCAATACCATACGGGGATGCATCACATGTGACGAGCAAAGGATTTCCAGAATCATAGTGGGTTAGTAACCCAGATACGACAATTGTAGTTTTACCCGCCGGAAAGCGGTTTCTTGCGGCTGACCCCAAACCCAGGTGTGATTTTTCTTTAGCAGCAGGTGTAAGGGGGCCAGCGTAGTTGCCAGATTGGGGAGGAACATCCCGTAATAGTTTACGAGGCCGAGAAAAGAACAAAGATGCGAAGTGTCAGTCGGGGTGGGAGCCTGTTGAATTGCGCGCATCTTCTCTGCGACGGGGTGCAAACCTTCGCGGTCCACCCGATAACCTAGGTAGACTACTTCCTTTGCCTGAAAGATGCACTTTGTGCGACGTAAACGGACTCCAGCCTCCGAAAAACGTCTAAGGACAGCCTCCATATTTTCCAAATGTTCCTGCTCCGACGCCCCTGTGATCAAAATGTCATCTAAGTAGACAGCGACATGTGGTAAACCTCTCAAAATGCCCTCCATAACGCGTTGCAAAATAGCGCAGGCAGAGGATACTCCAAAGAGCAAACGTGTATATTCATACAGGCCCCGGTGTGTATTAATCGTTACATATGGTCGGGAGGCAGGGTCCAGCTCCAACTGTCGGTCGGCGTGACTCATATCTAATTTTGTGAATGAGAGTCCACCTGCAAGCATCGCGTAGAGATCCTCTATGTGAGGCATTGGATATCGGTCGAGTCGGGAAACTGTATTCACTGTAAGTTTATAGTCGCCGCACAAGCGAACTGTGGCATCTGGCTTCATTACAGGTACAATTGGTGCTTTCCAGTCAGCAAAACGGACGGGCCTGATAATACCCAAAGTTTCCAAACGAGTGAACTTCCCTTCTACCTTCTCGACCAAGGCGTAAGGCACCGGGTGCACCCCGAAATAGCGCGGCGTGGCTCCTGGTTCGACTTGGATACGGGCTATGGCCCCTTTTATTTTCCCCAAACCGGGTTGGAATACATCTGGGTATCGTCCTAGCACCTCAGTCAACCCTCCAGAAACTGTTTGGAGGATGTGCTGCCACTGCAACCGCAAATAGCGCAACCAGTCCCGACCCAACAGGCTGGGCCCATGGCCGCGCACCACGATAAGTGGGAAACGCCCCTCCTGGCATCCATAAACAACAGGGGTCATCATAGTTCCTGCAATGTCCAATGGTTCCTCCATGTAGGTGGCCAACTGGGCCTGTGTGACAGTTAATGTAAGGGTCTGTATACCCTGCTTGATTCGGTCGAATGTCCTCTGGGCGATCACGGAGACCGCTGCGCCAGTGTCCAACTCCATCTCAAGCGGGTGACCATTGACCCGTACTGTCACGTTAGTGGGGGCCACACGGGGAGCTGCCACACAATGCAGCTGTAGGCAGTCGTCCTCCGCCTACACGTCCTCAGGAGTGGTTGCCGCAGGTTCATCCTGTTGGAACGACGGCACCTCTGGCACCCCCAGGACTGGCATCCGCAATGGGGTTGGCGCCTACAAGTCTGACATGGACATGGCTCCTCATCCATTGGTTCTGGAGAAGGCTTCCTTTGGGGAGGAATGTCCGACGGCCACTGGCGACGATCCGCCCAAGGTACCGCAGGTGTGCGGGGGGACGTTTTCGGACGGAAGGGGTTGCGCCCCAAGGCATGCACTTCCATTCCCTGCAGCTCCTGCACTCCCTGTTCTGCGCTCTCTCGGGACAATACTATTTGAATGGCCTGTTGAAAAGTCAATGTTGGCTCAGCTAACAACGTTCTCCGCATTGTTAATACCGCAAACCAAACAGTCGCGTAACAGTTCTGACAAGGCTTCACCATAGTCACAGTACTCCGCAATCCTGCGTAGCCTGGATAGAAAGTCGGAAAGGGATTCTCCTGGGGTTCTCTCAGCAGTATTAAACCAGTAACGTTGGACTATCATGGACGGGGTTGGGCTAAAATGCTACCGCACTAAATTCACAAGTTCATCAAACGTTTTGGTGTCCGGTGCAGTTGGGTACATAAGGCTCCTAATCACCCCAAACATATGTGGGCCACAGGCGGTGAGCAATATGACCACCTGGCGCTCGTTTTCAGTGATATTGTTTGCCCGGAAATAGAAACGCATCCGTTGTACGTACTGGCTCCAGCTTTCCAGCGCAGCATCAAAAACATCCAAACGTCTGTACAGAGGCATGGTGTAATAGAAAACATCTTCCAACCTGTATCCAACAAAAATCCAAGGAGGTGGCTTCAGCAGTGTAGACAGCTATTCACTTTAACCCTCATCGCCAGTTTTGTGAGGGCCACGAAGAATCCAGCACGAGTTTCAAGGATACAAAGAAATAACATTTATTTACAATAACATATACACACAACAGCAGCAGCAACTTCGCTTGCTGCTTACTCCTTCCTGCTGGTTCCAAACTGGCCAGCTTTATTTATACAGGGAGTCTGCTAATGATTTCTCCGCCCTCCTCACTGGGGAAGCTCATACTCCCACAGGATTGTGGGATTGTCATTAGTCCCCAGCCAATGGTAAGCAGGCAGGTTATAACACAAACCTAACCTCTCCAACTTTTACTCGTAAGACAAGCCATCCATTCCTGGAATTAGTCTAGTAAACCTTAACTGAATTGCTTCTAACGCATTTACCTCTTTCCTTAAATAAGACCAGTAGTGTACACAGTAATCCAGATATGGGGCGGGATTCTCTGATCCCTGCCGGGTTAGAGAATCCCCGGGGAGTGGCGCAAATCCCAACCTGCCGCCCCGACGCCTGCTGCCGTATTTACCAGCGGCGGTTTTCGGGTAGGCGCGGGGTTCACGCAACCCCGGTTGGGGGCCGTTGGCAGTGGCACCCCCGGCAATTCTCCGGGCCCCAATGGGCCAAGCGGCCATCCGTTTTTGGCCAGGCCCATCGGCATGGGTTAGGCATAGTCCAACACAGTGGGACCTGGCAGAAATGTTGGCTGGGTCGGTCCTCGGGGGGAGTGGGGGGAACTGACCCCGGGGGTCAGATAGAGTTTTTCGAGGAGGTCACTAAGATGATTGATGCAGGTAGGGCAGTAGATGTTGTCTATATGGACTTCAGTAAGGCCTTTGACAAGGTCCCTCATGGTAGACTAGTACAAAAGGTGAAGTCACACGGGATCAGGGGTGAACTGGCAAGGTGGATACAGAACTGGCTAGGCCATAGAAGGCAGAGGGTAGCAATGGAGGGATGCTTTTCTAATTGGAGGGCTGTGACCAGTGGTGTTCCACAGGGATCAGTGCTGGGACCTTTGCTCTTTGTAGTATATATAAATGATTTGGAGGAAAATGTAACTGGTCTGATTAGTAAGTTTGCAGATGACACAAAGGTTGGTGGAATTGCGGATAGCGATGAGGACTGTCTGAGGATACAGCAGGATTTAGATTGGCTGGAGACTTGGGCGGAGAGATGGCAGATGGAGTTTAACCTGGACAAATGTGAGGTAATGCATTTTGGAAGGGCTAATGCAGGTAGGGAATATACAGTGAATGGTAGAACCCTCAAGAGTATTGAAAGTCAAAGAGATCTAGGAGTACAGGTCCACAGATCACTGAAAGGGGCTACACAGGTGGAGAAGGTAGTCAAGAAGGCATACGGCATGCTTGCCTTCATTGGCCGGGGCATTGAGTATAAGAATTGGCAAGTCATGTTGCAGCTGTATAGAACCTTAGTTAGGCCACACTTGGAGTATAGTGTTCAATTCTGGTCGCCACACTACCAGAAGGATGTGGAGGCTTTAGAGAGGGTGCAGAAGAGATTTACCAGAATGTTGCCTGGTATGGAGGGCATAAGCTATGAGGAGCGATTGAATAAACTCGGTTTGTTCTCACTGGAACGAAGGAGGTTGAGGGGCGACCTGATAGAGGTATACAAAATTATGAGGGGCATAGACAGAGTGGATAGTCAGAGGCTTTTCCCCAGGGTAGAGGGGTCAATTACTAGGGGGCATAGGTTTAAGGTGAGAGGGGCAAAGTTTAGAGTAGATGTACGAGGCAAGTTTTTTACGCAGAGGGTAGTGGGTGCCTGGAACTCACTACCGGAGGAGGTAGTGGAGGCAGGGACGATAGGGACATTTAAGGGGCATCTTGACAAATATATGAATAGGATGGGAATAGAAGGATACGGACCCAGGAAGGGTAGAAGATTGTAGCTTAGTCGGGCAGTATGGTCGGCACGGGCTTGGAGGGCCGAAGGGCCTGTTCCTGTGCTGTACATTTCTTTGTTCTTTGTTCTTTGTTCTTTGGGTGGGGGAGTGGGGGCACGGTGGCCTGACCTGCGATTGGGGCTCACCGATCTGCAGGCGAGCCTGTGCCGTGGGAGCACTCCTTCCTTCTGCGCTGGCCCCTGTAGGGCTCCAACATGGCCGGCGCAGAGAAGACAACCCCCTGTGCATGCGCGAGAATACGCTGGCCGGTCTGCGCATGCGCGGAACCATGCCGGCGGTGCCGCACATGCGCGAGATCATGCCGGCCCTTCAGCGCATGCGCGAACTCGTGCAGTCCCTTCGGCGCCGGTCGGAGCGGCACCAACCCCTCTGGCATCAACCTAGCACCCGGAAGTGCGGACAATTCCGCACTTTTAGTGGCTGTTGACGCTGGAGAGGTTGGCGCCGGTTCTCCCGCCAGGTTCTCCTAATGCCCTTAATACAACTTAAGCATATCCTCACTACTTTTGTAATCAACTGCCCTCGCAATAAACGCTAACATTCTATTAGCTTTCCTGCTTATTTGCCGTACCTGGTTACCAGCCGTTTGTGATCCAGCCAGTGGGTGGCATGGTAGCACAGTGGTTAGCACTGTTGCTTCACAACGCCAGGGTCCCAGGTTCAGTTCCAGGCTTGGGTTACTGTCTACGCAGTCTGCATGTTCTCCCCGTGTCTGCGTGGGTTTCCTCCGGATGCTCCGGTTTCCTCCCACAAGTCCCGAAAGACTTGTTGTCAGGTGAATTGAACATTATGAATTCTCCCTCAGTGTACCCAAAAAGGTGCTGGAGTGTGGCGACTGGGGGATTTTCAAAGTAACTTCATTGCAGTGTTAATGTAAAGCCTACTTCTGACACAAATAAAGATTATTATTATCAGTGTATCCATATACCTCTGTATCTCAGAGCTCTGCAATCTCTCACTAATTAGATAATAAGCTTATTTTAATTCTTCCTGCCAAAATGGGCATTTTCACATTTGCTCACATCTTACTCTATTTGCTGGATTTTTGGCTGCTCACTTAACCTGTCTGTGTCCTTTTGTAGCCCCTTACTTCCTCTTCACAATTTATGTTCCTATCTATCTTTGTGCAATCAGCAAATTAGCAACCAGACCCTCAGTCCCTTCATCCAAATCATCTATAAAAATTGTACAAAGTTGTGGTCCCAACTCTGATCCCTGCGTCACCACTTGTCACATTTTGCCAACCATAAAAAGATCAATTTATGGCAACTCTCTGTTTCCTGTTAGCTAGCTAATCTTCAATCCATGCCAATGTGTTACCTCCAACATCATGATTGGATTCTCCCAAAATGGGACTATGTCTCCACATTGGCGTAAAAATGCTGGCGTTTAGCTCCCGACTTTCCAGTAAAAAAGATTGGTCGATTCAGTTACCTGCACTTCCGGTTTTGAGTCCGCGCATGCGCATGGCGGCGGCCTCCAGTAGCTGCGCCAAGAGCCATGGCGGACTCGGACCGCGGAGGCAGCTGGAAAATGTAGGTCCCCCCGATCGGCCGTGTGCCAGGTGATCCGACCAGCCCCCCGGCTGCCCATAAGGACCCCCATGGTTCCCAATCCCCCCGCTCCCCACCAGGGCGGCCACGGAATGAGTACGCAGCCATCACGTGAGGTTCCTGAACGGCGATAGGTGGTTCGAACCACACCATTGGGAACTTGGCCGGTTGGGAGCAGAGGGTCACTGGGCGGGCCTCTGGCGAACTCCGCAAGCACGCCGATACTCGGGTCTCAGAGAATCGCCAGACTGGTGCCAGGTCCGACTTCGGCGTGAAAGTTGATTCTCCGCGCGGGGGTGCGGGAGTTTTTATTGTACATAATAACCTTTAATGTAGCATCTTATCAAATGCCTTCTGGAAATCTAAGCACAGTATGTCCACCGGTTCCTCTTCATCAACAGCACATGTGACTCCTACAAAGCACTCCAAAACATTGCATAAACATGATTTGCCTCTCACAAAATTATGTTCATTCTGCCTGAATACCTTGATTTTTTCCAAATGCCTCGCTGTAATGGGCAGGATTCTCCGACCCCCTGCCGGGTCGGAGAATCGCCGGGGGCTGGCGTGAATACCGCCCCCGCCAGTTGCCGTATTCTCCGGCACCGGATATTCGGCGGGGGCGGGAATCACGCCGCGCCAGTTGGCGGGCCCACCCCCCCCCGCGATTCTCCGGCCCAGATGGGCCGAAGTCCCGCTGCTGGAATGCCTGCCCTGCTGCCGTGGATTAAACCACCTCTCTCACCGGCGGGACAGGGCGGCGCGGGCGGGCTCCGGGGTCCTGGGGCGTGGGGCGATCTGGCCCCGGGGGGTGCCCCCACGGTGGCCTGGCCCGCGATCGGGGCCCACCGATCCACGGGCAGGCCTGTGCCGTGGGGGCACTCTTTTCCTTCCGCCTTCGCCACGGTCTCCACCATGGCAGAGGCGGAAGAGACCCCCTCCACTGCGCATGTGCGGGGATGCCGTGAGCGGCCGCTGACGCTCCCGCACATGCGCCGCCCGGCAAAATCATTTCCGCACCTGCTGGCGGGGCACCAAAGGCCTTTCCCGCCAGCTGGCGGGGTGGAAATCAGTCCGGCGCGGGCCTAGCCCCTCAAGGTTAGGGCTCGGCCGCTGAAGATGCGGAGGATTCCGCACCTTTGGGGCGTCGCGATGCCGGACTGATTCGCGCCGTTTTTGGCGCCAGTCGGCGGACATTGCGCCGATTGCGGAGAATTCTGCCCAATATCTTTAATAAGAACTTCTAACGTTTTCCCTATGACAGATGTTGCTAACTGGTCTATAGTTTCCTGCTTTCTGTTTCCACCGCCCCCCCCCCCCTCCGCCCCTTTTGAATAAATGAGTTACATTTTCTATCTTACAATGCAATGGAACCTTCCCAGAGTCTACGGAATTTTGGGAAATTTGGATTCATTGGACTTAGGCTGTAACAAGTTCAAGAGTTGAGTCACTTTGGCAGAACCCAAACTGAGCATTGGTGTGCAGGTTATTGGTGGGTAAGTGTCACTTCATGTCATCGGTGATGACATCTTCAATCAGTTTGCTAATGATTGAGAGTGTGCTGATGGGACGATAATTCGCTGGATTTGATTTGTCCTGTTTCTTGTGAACAGGACATGCCTGGACATTTTTCCACATTGTCAGGTAGCTGTCAGTGTTGTAGCTGTACTGGAATCGCTGTACTGGAATACTGGAGTCGACAGCTAACCACTTCACTATCCACTTCCAAAGAAAAAATGCTGGAAAATCTCAGCAGGTCTGGCAGCATCAATAGGGAGAGAAAAGAGCTAATGTTTCGAGTCCATATGACCTGCTGAGATTTTCCAGCATTTTCTCTTTGGTTTCAGATTCCAACATCCACAGTAATTTGTTTTTATTCACTATCAACTACCCGGCCAATTTTTGTGTCATCTGTTTAGTTCAAATCATTAATATCAAAGGATAAATCAAACAACATGGGCCCAAACACTGAACACTGTAGAATGCCAGTGGAAACCGCTTTTCATTTGCAGAAACACCCATCGGCCATTACCCTTTGTCACTGAGCTAATGTGGATCCAACTTGCCGCCTTCCCCTGTATCCCATGAGATTTAACTTTTCTGACCTGTCTGTCATGAGGGACCTTGTCAATTGTCTTCCTGAAATCCATTAGGATGACATCCATTACACTGCCCTCATCAATCCTCCTGGTTACATCCTCATAAAATTCAATTGAGACACATCGGGTGCGATTCTCCGAGCCCCGCGCCGGGCTGGAGAATCGCCGAAACCACGCCACTCCGCCCCGACGCCGGTGCGTGATTCTGCAAGGTGCGGAGAATCGGCACCATTTGCACCGGCGCGTTTGACGCGGCACCGGTCGCGGGCCATTGTTTGCGGTAGGGCCGCCGATTCTCCGGCCCGGATGGGCCGAGCGGCCGTGGGGAAAAAGCAGAGTCCCGCCGGCGCTGTCCATACCTGGTTGCTGCCAACGGGAACTCTGCGCGAAGGGTCGGGGGGCGGCCTGTGGGGGGGGGCTCTGTCCCGGGGGGGGGGCCTCCGATGGGGCCTGGTCCGCGATCAGGGCCCACCGATCGGCAGGCCGGCGTCTTCCCCCCAGGCTTACTTTGTTGCATGGCCGGCCCCTGAACCCCCATGCCATGTTGCGTCGGGGCCGGCGCGCTGAATAAGTCCCACACATGCATGTGCGGGTTGGCGCAGCCCAACTCCGGATGCGCGGGTTGGCGCGGCGCCCATTTGGCGCCGGGAAGGGAGGCTAGAGCGGCGTGATCCACGACGGTGCGAAAAGTCTGTCTCTATTTCGGAGAATCGCGCCCACAATCTTCCCCGAACAAAACTCTGCTGAATATCCCTTTCTAATCTGTGCCCTTCGAAGTGTCAGTTTATCCTACCTCTCAGAATTGGTTTCAATAATTTGCCTACCACTAAAATCATGGTACAATTTTTGCAGACCTCCAATCCTCTGGTACCTGACTTGTATCTAGTGAGGATTGAAAAATGATCCTCCGGGCATCCACTATTTCCTCACTGGCTCCTTTAACAGCCTGGGATACAATCCATTCAGCTCTGCTTATTTATCCCCCATCAAGGATATCAATCCTTCTAAAATTTCCTTTCTCATTTGCTTATTGTAGCAAATACTTGACACTCCTCCGCTTTAACAAGACTGTCTGAATCATCCCTCTCCTTAATGAAGACAAAAACAAAGTACTCAATGAGAACCTCGCCCACACCTTCTGCAACAACACCAATATTTCCACATACATCTCTGATAGGACCTACCCTTTCCTTCATTATTCTCTTGTTCTTCAGGCACTGGTAAAACATGTTTGGGTTTTCTTTGATTTTCCCAGCCAATATTTTTTTATATTCTCTCTGTTTTCCTCATTTCTTTTTTCTCTTCAACCCTGTACTTTCTGTACTCCCCTAGGCTTTCTACAGTATTAAGCTTTTAGCGACTGTGTTAAGCTCATAGAATTCCATTTTTGAGTGCCTCCCACTGATTTGAAAAATGAAATGAAATGGAAATGAAATGAAATGAAATGAAAATGATTTGACACTGTTTTCCCTTCCAGTAGTTGTATCTCGGGGCTTTTCACCAGTAACTTCATTGACGCCTACTTGTGACAATAAGCTATTATTATTATCCAGTCCATTCTTGGCAGTTCACCTCTCAGCTTTGTAAAATTTGTCTTCCCACAATTTAGACTTTTTGCTCTTGTTCTCTCTTTTTCCTTTTTCATAATGATGCAAAACTGGGAGGTTTGCAAGAGTCACACGGGAGGGTTTAAACTAGTTTGGCAGGGGGGTGGGAACCAAATCAAAGGTGAATTAACTGAAGGGGAACTAGAGAGTAGAACATAGAACATAGAACATTACAGCGCAGTACAGGCCCTTTGGCCCTCGATGTTGGGCCGTCCTGTGAAACCAATCTAAAGCCCATCTACACTATTCCCTTATCATCCATAGGTTTATCCAATGACCATTTAAATGCCCTTAATGTTGACGAGTCCACTACTGTTGCAGGCAGGACATTCCACGCCCTTACTACTCTCTGAGTAAAGAACCTACCTCTGACATCTGTCCTATATCTAGCTCCCCTCAATTTAAAGCTATGTCCCCTCGTGCTAGCCATCACCATCCGAGGAAAAAGGCCCTCAATGTCCACCCTATCTAATCCTCTGATCATCTTGTATGCCGCAATTAAGTCACCTCTTAACCTTCTTCTCTCTAACGAAAACAGCCTTAAGTCCCACAGCCTTTCCTCATAAGATCTTCCCTCCATACCAGGCAACATCCTGGTAAATTTCCTCTGCACCCTTTCCAATGGGGAAGGGCCAATAAGACTCAGAGCAAGAGCAGGCCGGGTTTGGTTGCTGATAAAAGAGGGTCTGGTGGACTGAAGTGCATTTGTTTCAATGCGAGAAGTGTAACAGGTAAGGCAGATGAACTTAGAGCTAGGATTAGTACTTGGAACTATGATGTTGTTGCCATTACAGAGACTTGGTTAAGGGAAGGACAGGATTGGCAGCTTAACGTTCCAGAATACAGATGTTTCAGGCGGGATAGAGGGGGATGTAAAAGGGGTGGGGAAGTTGCACCACTGGTTAAGGAGAATTCACAGCTGTACTGTGCTGGAAAATGGGATTAGAATGGTTAGGTGGATGTTTTTGGCCAGCACAGTCGTGATGAGCCAAAGGGCCTTTTCCATGCTGTAGACCACTAAGCCTCCGTGAGTCTATGATGACTGAGCTGCCCTGCCATGGCTTCAATTTACTTCTCTTATCTTAATTTTATTTTACTTTGATTTACTTGTACTATTTATTTTACCCGGCCTCCTCTTATCTTTACTTCCCTATTGCTTGTGTGTCTTACTTAAATATAGGAAGCTACTTCTTTCCAAATGAACTTATTTTTCTCATTTTCAGCGACTTGAAGACCCTCCCTCATAGCAGTTTCTCACCAACCAATTAACTTCTGTTCAACTCAGCTTTAACCGCAATTTTGGTGTTATTTCTTTGCAGGTGGCTCTAAATCTCATCGGTTACGTGTAAGAATTAAACATGCCCCACATTAAGAAGCTATGTTCTTTGCCTAAGTTACTGGGATACCTATTTCACACATTGATCCACAACTTTGCTCCATCTAACTGTTGTTAAGGACATGCACAAACAATCCTGAAGGGAACTTGATTTAGAGCATGGTTTTACGTTTGAAAATAAACAGACTTTAATTTTGATCCCCCAGCCATGGCGGATTCATTGTATCCCATGAATCTTGTCTTCTCATGTACTGGGGTTTTCACTCAAACTGTTTCAAAGCTTTCCAATCCACAGTTTGGCTACTGGGCATCAAAACTTGTGGATGTTCCATCCATGATGCCAATATGACAGAATGGATATTCATGTCTTTGCTGCTATCTGATGGTGAATCGCTGGAAACTGATCATTTTGTTAAAGAGCTCTTTTCGAAGTTGAGAAGTAATCTTGGTCTTCTGCCAAAACAGGAGATTGTTTGTTCCATAGAGTGGCTACATCAATTAGCTGTTGCTGTGAAATCTTTGCTGGACCCAGGGTTTAATTTAGCCTACTTAAATGCTTATATGCAGTGCATCTCTGGTGATGATGTAACCATTCTGACGATTTTCAAAGATCTATTCTGATACATGCTTCTCAAGGTCAGGGAAGTGGCTGGTCCCTGTTCACATGGCCCATTTGGTCTTGGGCATCTTCTTCCGGGTGTATTTTTTTCTTCCATTCCCCATCAGTTTTCTCTGGCACTAAATTCTCTCGCTGCAACACAATTATTTGCTGAGTTAGCAAATTTTAAGTCCTTTTGCTTGAAACGAGTTTCATACTTGATTCTTTTTGCAAGGGGACACATTTCTGTTTGACTTTCTCTACCTACAGTCAGCTCTGTGTGGACATGTCTTAAACTCCTGCACATCTTCTTGGCAGCTTGGCCCCTAGCACCTACTTGACCCCGTGCGCTGACTTTTAAAGTGAGTGAAACATAGATGACTGAGGCGAACTTCAAATGTGTGAATATCAATTTTTCACAGCAAAAGGGTATTTATTGACTTATATGATGAGTTTGGACCGAAGCCTGATTTTAGGCACCAAAAAATTGGGGTTGTATAATATGCCAGGTTAATTTATACTATGATGTACGGTAATCACCTGCCACCGTTCACGACTAGAGAGGCAAGACTGCTGACCTCTGGTCTGATCCATTGGTTGTGGCATTACTTAGTGCTGCCTATAGCACACTGCAGTCAGCAGAGCTGAATAACCTCTGCACATGCTAACTGAGAGATTTTCTTCTGCATTATGGATTTGATGTGAAAAGTAGGAATGCGCTGTTCTCTAAAAGCATGAACATTCTTCTTGACTCCTTTAAACCGCAAATGGGTCAGCACTCATTTTCTATTGTAATTCGCACAATAAACTGGCTCTAAATTTGTATGTGGAGAATTAAGACTGCTGGAAGTCACTCAGGCTACACAATAAGTAAAAGCTTTCAATGCATTCAGTGCAATTCAATTGTGCAGCTTGTTACAATGCACTCCTGCAAAGCACTCCTTTTAAATGTACACTTGGTTTTCCAAAATGTTATATATATATACATATATATATATTCCCATGCACTTAGGAGTCCATTTAAAATAAAAGTGGATTCAAAGACTTATCATTGGCAATATGGCTGTAATGCCCCAAATGTTGTATTTTCATTTCAGCGCATCGTGGATTCGAACAACCCATTCAACATGATAATATTATCTTTCTCTGCCAGAAAAAAATACTAACTTTAATTGAAAAATAAGTTTTCATTTTCATTCTGATATTTTTGTGAAAAGGCTTATAAATATTTACATTTCCCAAAAGCCTGAAGCAACAGTAACAAGGCAGAATACAATTTAGCTGCAACCATTTTTGAGATGCATAAATATTTAACTGAGTGATTTTCATCTGTATATTGTGTCTATGTTTTTAAAAAAATTTTTTTTAATTCTCCTCCTTGTTCACGTTTTCACATTTACACCCATCAACAATAAACAATAATCAACAAGATATGTCAATGCCCATAATAACAACGATCCCATCCACCCACCAACCCCAAACCTCAACCCGCATGTTTACATAAACAAATGACAAAAAGGAATCAGGGATTACCCGTAGTCACCCTTAATCTACACGGCTCTCCACCCCCCCCACCCCACCACCCGCCCACCCCAACCGACGCCATCCAGCCTCTAAGAGAGTACCGTACATGATACCCAAAAGTTGTGCCCCCCCACCCTCCCCCTCAAGTCTCCAGCTCCTCCCGTCCACTGCCTCTTGTAAAACTCCTCCTCCCAACCTCGGTTCCCTCCCCCAACCTCGGTTCCCTCCCCCCATCTTTCCACCCCGGCTAGACCACTCGGACCCTGTTCTGTCAGGCTCCGATGGCCGCAGCCCCTCCACCCACCTCACTCCCATTCACTGGCCGGCTTAAACCGGCCGCGTGGAGGCCCCCGCCCGGGTCCCTTTCCCCCTTGCCCGGCCCTAGGAAAGCCCAAAGATCCCCTTTTAGCACACAAACCCCGCATATCCACCGACACCCCAAAGAGCCCTCCTTTCGAGTGAAAGTCCCGTCCCTTCCCTTGTCCAAATATATGCAACATTGGCTCCTTTAGCCTCTACACCCGCACGCAGTGATACAAAAAAAAAGAAGAAAATACAGTCATGAGGTTACATCGGCACATGACAATTCCTCAATTTGTCAGTTCTGCCACAGTCCTTCTGCCTTCGCAAACTCCTCCGCTGCTTCCGCCGTTCCAAAATAAAAGTCCCTGAGCTTGTAAGTCACCCTCAGCTTCGCTGGATATACAATGCCGCACTGCACCTTGCCAATGTACTGTGCCCTCTTCACCCGGTTGAAGGCAGCCCGCCTCCTCGCCAGCTCCACCGTAAAGTCCTGGTATACACATATACCAGCTCCAGCCCACTGCACCACCCGCTTCTGCTTGGCCCAGCTCAGGACCTTCTCCTTCACACTGTACCTACGGAAGCACAGAGTCACTGCCCTTGGCGGCTCACTCGCCTTTGGCACAGGCCTCCACGACCGATGAGCCCGATCCAGTTCATATCGGGAGGGGTCCTCCCCCTCCCCCAGTAGTTTTGCCAGCATCGCGGCAAAATACTCAGTCGGCTAAGGTCCTTCAACTCCTTCAGGCAGCCCCACGACCCTCAAATTCTTTCGCCTGGATCTGTTCGCCTGGATCTGTTTTCCATTTTTCCTCGCAGATTCTTGTTCGTGTCCATCACCTTCTGCATCTCCTTCCCCATTGAGGCAAGTTGATCACTGTGCTGCAATACCATCTCCTCCACTTCCTTCAGCACCTCCCCTTGCTCTCGCACCTCCGCCACTGCGCTCGCCACCGCCGTCTTCACCGAGGAAACCGCCTCCTCCACCAGCACATTCAAAACCTCCCTCATCTCCTTCCTCACCATCTCCATACATTTCTCAATCTGCGCCAACTGCTTTTGGAATTCCGCAGCCATCACCTTAGTTAGTTCTTCAGCCGTAAGCACTGCGGCCTCCCCTGGTGCTCCAGCCTCGATTTTCTTTGTTGACCCCGCGGTGACCTTTCCCCTCTCCAACGGACTTTCAGCCGCTTTTTTCCAGGCCGTTTTTTTGGTGTTTTTCGACATCCTTCTTCTCCTTGCGCTATCTCCTGACTTTTACTGCCGTCGCTGGCCCTAGGACCGGGCGTTACTCCCCGAAAATACCGTTCCCGAACGGGAGCCCTCCAATGTGCGGCTGCCTCCCGCCCGCCGTCACCCTCTCTTATTGTGTCTATGTTTGTGAGAACTTTTACTTCAGGTATAGGGCAGCACGGTAGCATTGTGGATAGCACAATTGCTTCACAACTCCAGGGTCCCAGGTTCGATTCCGGCTTGGGTCACTGTCTGTGCGGAGTCTGCACATCCTCCCCGTGTGTGCGTGGGTTTCCTCCGGGTGCTCCGGTTTCCTCCCACAGTCCAAAGATGTGCAGGTTAGGTGGATTGGCCATGATAAATTGCCCTTAGTGTCCAAAATTGCCCTTCGTGTTGGGTGGGGTTACTGGGTTATGGGGATAGGGTGGAGGTGTTGACCTTGGGTAGGGTGCTCTTTCCAAGAGCCGGTGCAGACTCGATGGGCTGAATGGCCTCCTTCTGCACAGTAAATTCTATGATAATCTATGAATAGTCAATTACATTTAGCAGGAGATTACAGAGTTTAGAGTTAACTTTGAGTGCACCTGGATATGATAAGTCATTCGTGTGGACTGATTGTGGACACGTGTTGACAGAATAGAGAATGTGTTTGGGTGGGATGGATCACTGGAGGTGTGATTATGTGAAATTCAGACTATATGACATCTGACCATGTGGTGCCTGATCAGATGGGATCTGATTGTATGATTTTCACCAATGCTTTTGCATTCATTTTCTATAATTTGCATCCCTAGTGTTTTTCGTTGTGGCTTTGCACTAGCAGCTGTTGTAGGACAGGTTCTAAGAACCAAGAGGCCTTGTTGAGTAGGCAAAAGGGCAATGGGAAAGGGAAAACTGATGGAGGAGGGAAGAGAAGAAAACAATGGTGGGATGGGGGAGACCAAGATAATGAGCAGAGGGAAAACTGAGAACGTGTGGTTCGGAAAAACCGCAGCAGTGGATAGGGGGAATCTAAGGGAGGGAGAGAGAAGAAATTGGGGAGGAGCAAACAATGGAGGGGGGATCTAAGCACTGGGAAGAGAGGGAACAGTGGGGGAAGGTGGAATGGATTAAACAAATAGCAGGGCGAGAGGAAAGCAAGGATGGGGAAGATGGAAAACTTTAAAAAAATTAAATTTGGAGTATCTATTTCTTGTTTTTTTCAATTAAGGGGCAATTTAGCGTGGCCTATTCACCTACCCTGCACATATTTTTGGGTTGTGGGGATGAGACCCATGCAGCCACGGGTGGGAGAATGTGCAAATTCCACACGGACAGTGACCCGGGGCTGGGATCAAACCCGGGTCCTCAGCACTGTGACATAGCAGTGCTAACCACTGCACCACGTGCCGCCCCAGGGGTAGATGGAAAAATAAGGGGGGGGGGATCCAACAATAGGGGAACAATTTTCAGAAAGGAAACCAGAGATGGGAGGAACTTTATTTTCACCAATAATTGATGGCAAATCACTGAATTTGCAGTGATAATCGTAATACTGATAAAATCCAGATTCCCATCATAATCAACAAAATTATAAGAACTCACTGATAGTGTATATGCACCTGGTAGGAATAAATAGATCACACTTTACCTGGAACTGGTGATCCTGTTATAATAATAATAATGATCGCTTATTGTCACAAGTAGGCTTCAATGAAGTTACTGTGAAAAGCCTCTCGTCGCCTCATTCCGGCACCTGCTCGTGGAGACCGGTCCGGGAATTGAACCCACACTGCTGGCATTGTTCTGCATTGCAAGCCAGCTATTTAGCCCACTGTGCTAAACCAGCCCCTATCAAGGTGTTGATATTCACCTTGAAACTATAGCCTGAAACAACCTGTCCTGCTCAAGATATGACCGGGTTCTCCAGCTGATGCCACTTTCAACAGACCAAACCTCTTTTGTATTCCCATTTCTTATCTTTTTATATTCCTATCATCAAATATAATCCAATTCCCTTTGAAATTCAGTTTAATTTCTACCTCAGTAGCCACATATAGTGAAGTACCCTATCATCTAAAAATGTTCAACTGAAGAAAATCTCTCCACCTTTGTTTCTTTCAGTGAGAAGCCTTTCTCTCTCCCATGTCTACCGCTTTCCAGTTTTCATCTTTTTGCCCATTTCCTATATTTGCATCTCTGCCCATTATCTTGCTCTCTCCTTCTTCTCCAAATCTCCTGTTTTTTCTCTCTCTCCTTTTTTTAATCTCTCTTCCTATACTCCAAGGGGGGTTTTCTGTCCCCGTTTTCGGTGGGCGGGAATGGGGATGGAGAATCGAGGGAGAGGCCCAAAACGTTTTTCACTGTAAGACATAGGAGCAGAAGTAGGCCATTTGGCCCATCGAGTCTGCTCTGCCATTCAATCATGGCTGATATGTTTGTCAATGTGTAAATTCCACACGGACAGTGACCCGAGGCCGGGATTCTCTTGCCTTCACTCCGTAACCCCTGATCTCCTTACTAATCAAAGAGATTAATCTCTGTCCTAAAGACACTCAGTGACTTGGCATCCACAGCTTTCTGTGGCAATGAGTTCCACAGATTCACCACCTTCTGGCTGAAGAAATTCGTCCTCATCTCTGTTTTAAAGGACCGTCTCTGCAGTGTGAGGCTGTGCCCTTGGGTTCTAGTTTCTCCTACTGGAGGGAACATCCGCTCCAGGTTCACCCTATCTCGACCTCTCAGTATTCTGTAAGTTTCAATGAGATCCCCCCTCGTCCTTCTAAACTCCATTGAGTATCGACCCAGAGTCCTCAACCGCTCCTCATATGACAAGTGCTTAATTCCGGGGATCATTCTTATGAACCTCCTCTGGACGCACTCGAAGGCTAGCACATCCTTCCTTAGATACTGCTCACAATATCCCAAATGGGGTCTGGCCAGAGCCTTTTACAACCTCAACAGTACATCCCTGCTCTTGTTTTCTAGCCCTCTTGACATGAATGCTAACCTTGCACTTACCTTCCTGACTGCTGACTGAATCTGCATGTTAATCTTAAGAGAATCCTGAATGAGAACTCTTAAGCCCCATTGTGTTTCTGATTTCCAAAATCTTTTACCATTGAGAAATAAGCCTATGCCTTTATTCTTCCTACCAGGATGCACAGACTCACACTTTTCTAAATTGTATTCCATTTGCAACTTCTTTGTCCACTCTCATAGTCTGTCCAAGTCCTTCTGCAGATTCTCTGCTTCCTCAATACAACCTGAGCCTCTACATATCTTTGTGTCATCTGCAAACCTAGCAACAATTCCCTCAGTTCCTTCTTCCAGATCATTAATGTAAATTGCAAATAGCTGTGGTCCCAACACTGACCCCTGCGGAGCACAACTCGTCACTGGCTGCCACCCTGAAAAGGACCCCTTTATCATGCCAGTGAGATTTCTCCGCTTGATTGTCCCGGCCCCTCGCCAATGATGCAATGGGGTTCCCACCATGAAAGATTTAGTATAGCTTTCTGGCTTTTGAAATCTAAGGGCAGAATTCAATGCCCTCCCTTGAGGTTTGTCTAGAGCTAGCTAGGTAAGGCTGCCATTTAATCAAGAGTGCACCCCTCCACCTTTCTGCCTCTGGCTTGATCAAGTCTGGGGTGGGAAGCCGCTTCTGGTATTTAATAATGGCAGATGGGGCAGTCACCATGTGTGTAGCCTGAAACATAAACCCTCTTGTGTTTCCTTGTAGGCTGCTCTTGAAGTTTATCATGATCTTCTTTAGTATTTACTATTCTTCCAAATTTCATGTCATTTGCACAATTCTAAATTGTGCTATGTACCCCTAAATTGTGCTATGTCTTCATCTAAATCTGGTCAATCATGACATATTTTCCAAATCTAATTTCAGATTTTTGATGCCATTTTTACTCACTGAATATAAATGTAAAGGTGAGGATTCTATATATTGCAGTAATATTCTTAATGAGCAATAGAGAAAGCAAGCGCAATCGATACTTTGGATATTGGACAGGACTCGAATGCATAGGATTCTGGCAGACACTAACGTATTGAGAACAAACCATGAATAATTATCAGAACCCAATGTTTCTTTCTTGTTGAAATAAACTGCCATTTGCTTTCCATTAAGAGTAGAGAATATGATCTTTGTTGACTGGGATAAGTCTATGCCAGATTAGACTGGGATCTGACATTAACAGTTTAGCTTCACCCAGAAAGCTTAGCAGAGTGTTAGTTGTTGGTTGATCATATTATCTGATCCTTTGCAAGTTACAAGAATCATATAATCACAAAACAGACATCTTAACTGGGCCAGTGATGGTTGTCTGTTCTCATAAGTTGCAGTCCAACTGGTCTTCTTCACCCCATTTATATGGTTTGCTGAAAGACTATTCGCTGTATTGCTGTTGTGTAATGAGGCTTACCTGACCCTCTGTAGCAGGATTATGGCTGAGCAGGCTGATAACAACATTATCTTTTATCATGAGTTATCATGAGCCAGGGGTTTTACTGTTACTACCTTCCTTTCTCACCTATCACATCAGCAGAAAACATATCAACTCTCCCCAAGCCAAATGAACCACTTGTGTCTTCAAAGATTTAACAAAGTTTGTAGTTTTTTTAAATCAACAATCATGTGATATTACGTTGAGTCAATCAAGATATTTTTATTCAAACATGTTTGTCGAAGGTTGTTTAGCAGTAATTGTTTTACACTTGCACAATTTTAAAGTTCTAATGCCATTATGGGTGGGGAAAGTGGGAATGTGAGCAGCACTCTCCATTCATTATGTGTGCTGTCACGCTATCACCAACAGTTTTAAAGCATTATCCAACAGTGGTCTGGAGTCATTAATAAGTATACAGAGAATTCACTTTATAACAATTCAGTACTGTACAATTCCATTTTAACCAAGAAGAATTGACTGAAGAGCATGATTCATTGGCAGCCAAATGCACACAGAAAATTGGTTACCTTTATGTTAAGAAAGCATAAGTGAAGTCTTTGTCATCACATTATTCATATTGTGTTTTTAAACATTTTACAATTTCACTGTTAAGTGCACTTTTGTCTTATATAAAAAAAATAGTGTCTGTCAATTCCAAAAGTGATGCATTTCTTAAAACAATACAATTTTTAAAATCACCATTCTATTTAAAACAATTCAAAACATATCTGAAAGCCCGTTCCCCATCAAAATGTTGAGTTATAATTGCTTTTCTAACCCTCACTTTTAAAAGATGAAGCACACTATTATAGATTTATTTTCTCTGTTCCTAAACAAATAAATGCATGATCATTTCAGCTCAGATGGTTGCTAACTTATTTTATTCTTAATCTTCTGCAGGACCTCCACTCAAGTGTTTTACCCCTTTGGCAAATGCACTGTAAAACCTTATCAATCACAATGTTGTCGTTATGCGCTTCTGGGAGACTTTTGTTTGAAAAATGTACTTAGAGTTATGCTGGAAAAGCCAAAATATTGTTCATTTTTCTTTCTATGACAGGAAGGTTTCTGGCCAGGCATGACGTTCAAGCTGCTAATGCTGAACATAGTTGTTTCCTTGGAAAACATGCTAAATGCCTGCTTTAAAAAACAGCAACCTGTATTTCCTGGGATAATTGTTCCTTTTCCAATTGTGCTATGTGTGCAGTACACTAAAGAGTGCTATTTTTGTTTGAATTGTAAATATCTTTGCATTTTATTTATCACTTTGTTCGTTATCCCTAATGTTTTAACATTTGAAATCAATTATATTCTTTTGCCCGAAGAATAAGGTTGTTTCAGATTTAAATATCATTTCTATCAGTGTTCAATGATTTATGGACAGCTTTTGTTATAGAAAACGCCCTTCGGCCCATCGAGTCTGTGCTGGATCTGAGGCATGATGAACAGTTTCTGTATAATTTTCAGTCATTGGCCAATTTGCTGAGGCGAATTTTTATTCTAATACTCACAGTTAAATCCGAGGATGTACTGTTTTTGAAGGAAAATTACATTTTGCAGATGATAAATCATTTATTTTTTAGCTGCTAAAGTGAAGTGTGTAAATGGCTCGCTCCTTTATGCCACAAGATCTAACTGCAGTAAATAGGAACATTTTGAAGAACAATTGCTTGGAAATGCATGCTCTTCCCTCAGGTCAGGGCATGACTGGCTTTCCTTATCTTTTACAGAGTATGACTGGCTTTCTTTATTTATTCTATGTATTTTTACATTATTCTACATATAATTCTGAAAATAACAGCACAATATGAGACAATTTGGCAACCCAGGCCTCTGCTGGAGATAGCTATTCAACTGAAGCTATCTTTTCTGATGCCATTTCCATGCCTCTTCCCTGAATCCTTTTAAAATATTTTATAAATACTTACGTGTTCATTTTAATGATGTTACATTCTGGGGACTGGAATTACACTGGGATCACACTAGTCTCCCATTGGAATGGGAAACCAGTGAAAATTGCTGCAGAATTCCAGTCTCTATGTACCAAAAGCCATGGATGGTATACTGTGCTATTTTTTCTAATAGCCCTCTGCAAAATGTTTTTAATGTTTTAACTTCCAATTTATTATTGCAGTGAGAAACTGCAGATTGTGCTCCTTTGCTATTGATTAACTAACCAGTAAAAACAATCTTTTGCCATTTACCCTTTTAAAACCTTTCAGAATCTTGAAAACATTGATGAGTTTGACCCTAACAACATTCTCTGTCACAGTAAAAGCATAATCCAGATTTTTCGTGATTATCTTCATAACTTTCAATCTTATTAACACTGTTCTGTTTCCTAAAATGCATTACTTCACATTTATCTGCTTTGAAATACATTATATTTGCCTATTCTGCTCATCCATCTATGTCCTGCAATTTCCTGCCTTCCTTTACATAGCTTGCCCTAACCCCTAGTTTGATATCTGCAGAGAAGCTAAACATCATTCCTCATGTGCCTATTTCCAAATTACTTAATAAATAACAATTTAAATGGTTGCAACTCAGACCCGAGTACAGCCTCAGCAATATCTCAAAACTTAGATGACACAAAATTCTGAAATTCTCACTTCTACAGCACATGACAAGTTACACATGGATATACGAAACATGGTGGACTTAAAAGACTCCCTGATTTATCCAACCTGTCCGATACAAAATATCTTGACTCTCTATGTATACATTCTCTATTTGAACAAAAAGACATGTGATCACCTAGGAGGGGAAAAAAGAGAGGAAAGAATAAAATCTTAAGCTAATTTTGGAATAAACTGAGCAATTTTCCCATGACCCTGATCCCCCCTTCTCCCACCCCAGGTAAATGGAAATGGTCCAGGAGACGTATCTGGCCCTTTTTGTTTCTTGTAGTAAATACATTTATAAGAGTGGGCCACCACCCCAGCCGGACACAAGCCCAACTCTTGCTTGAAGGGATTCAGTGAATTGGCATTCACTACATAACCAAAGAAACACATCATAACATCTAAACTCATTCGGGGCTTAGACATGGTTTGCGTGTCTCACATATTTGTAATGTGCTAAAAGATCCACTATTATTTAATGTATTTCTGTGCTTAAATAAATGGTTCATGAAACTTTTCTAGGTGTTTCTCTCGCCAAGAATTTGATTCTGTAGACTGTACCCACCACTTCCATGCCTCATTTATCATCCTCCTACTTCAATGTCATTTAAAATGCTGTTCCTGTCTGGTTTATCTGTTTTAAGCCTTCACAGACAATTTTTTGACAGTGCAACATATTTTTCTCTCTTTAGAGGTTCATTCTGCAGGGTATTCAATTCATTGTACTTTCTCTCACATCTACAGCTACACACTTCTCCCATCGATAAGGCATCAGGAGCTGCAAATCTCTGCAGCTATATCTGCAACTGATAGCATCTCAAGGATATTTGCTTTGTTTGGACATTCCCGAGATAACACAGTAGAATAAAGGGTTAACATCAGGAGCCTAATACTGATATAACAATGATGCAATGTCACATGACTAAGAGACAAATCTGGTGGGAAGCAGACATACAACTTCTTGTAGAGTACTGAGATGTATATAGATTTGTGAATAAACAAGAGTGTTTTTGAAACCAGTAACAGTCTATGGTAGCACTCTTCAGGTAAACAAAGACCCCAAAGAAACCCCATCTCGGCCCTCTGACCCAAGACAAAACAAACACCAAAGAAGATCCATTAGTTAACATTATATTCCCACTATTTAATGTGCTTCCCTAGCTTGAGTACATTGTATTTTTCCAATCAAGTGCCATTTGGCATTCAAAGTCTCAGAAACTATCTGGATTCATTTGTGCTTTATGTGCCTCTTCCCCCAATTCTTTGAATTCTTCACCACCACTGTATCTCCCCCGTCCCCGCACCCGACCCATTTACAATACACCAGATTTAATGTCAATTGCTCGTTGAGACAGCTTTTCCTCTGTCTTCAGTATTTATACACCCTTCAAACAGCAAATCGACTACAACTGATTACTGTGAAATCTCAATAACGAACCCTGTTCATGTTTATGCAGCGCCATTTATTGCTATTTTCTTATTTCTCTGATTTGGTCAAACTTTAACCCCTAGGCCTACAGCTAATGTTAACTTTCTTACATCATACAATATTTAACCAATGAGGTATTTATTCTATTTTGGAGGTCCAGAGGCTGTCATGTCATAAGAGCACAGCTAGTGAAGCCTCCCAGAAGGCAGCCTCCTAAATGGCTGCCTCTGCGTTTACCATCCCATGAAAGATGGTGGCCAGGCTGTCGAGGTTACAGGTTCACTCAGAGGTCTTGCTGTGATATCAGACTGGCAAAACCACTGGGAGAGGTGGCCACTGCTGAGGCAGGCAGGTACATGAGGGCACCTCAACCTGAAGGTGCTCCCAACTGCCTATCTAGAAGTGACCAATTAAAGAATCAAACAGGGTTATTAACAGATGGGGCAGCTATCTTTCTTCCCAGTGACTTTGCCATTAGAGAATGGAGCCTCTGGCTAAAATGACCCCTTGGCTTGTCATTTTAAGGCCACGCAATTGAACTGGTGGCTTCCACACACAGTTGTGGACCACCCTGATGTCATAACAAATGGCCTCTAAGTAGGGCCTTAATTGGACTAATTGGAAGTCCGCTCCTTTGAGCCAAATTCCTAGTCCACCTCTGGTAAAGTTCCCTGGAGGCGGCATTGCATCAAGGAGTCGGCTGATTGCAGCTCTCCCATTTTCTGGCCTCGTGTCGCGAAACCCATCTCCACAAGGCCAGAAACGTTCAATGCTTGATTTATTTACTCTGCCGCGGGTTCATCAGATGAGTCACAAATCAAGTTTGCTAATTTTGCAAACCCCAAACTTAACATAATGTAAAGCTCAAGAGAACAGTATATCTCAACTGCCCTAAAATGTGAATACTTTCTGGGAGAATTGCAGAAGACTCCACTGTTGCTACGGTAACATCTTCAAATTGCTGCACATTGGCAATCCTCTTTTAGTCCCAGATTGTTTTATCCTTTTGTGATCACAGCTAAAATTAAAAGAAAGACTTCAAACTAACGCTTCTACACGCTCTTGCCATGAGAAAATGGTTGAAAATCCTAAAATTTGCATAGATAGTTACACTTTGCTACACATCATTTATATACTTCCTACTTAACAACTGTTAAGTAAAAATAAGTATTTGCTTATTCTTCGGCGATTACCTGTCAATGAATATGAATGTCCACCTAGGACACAGGATAAAAGAGCATGAGGAGAGCAGCAGAGACACAGGTAAAAGTGCGTGAGGAGAGCAGTGGAGAGGAGGATAAATGAGCTTGAGGAGAGCGGCAGAAACACAGGGTAAAAGAGCGCAAGGAGAGCGGCAAAGACACAGGATAAAAGAACGCGAAGAGAGTGGCAGAAATACAGGATAAAAGAGCACGAGGAAAACGGTAGAGATAAAGGACGAAAGAGCACGAGGAGAATGGCAGAGACACAGGATAAAAGAGCGCAAAGGGAGCGGCGGACACAGGATCAAAGAGTGTCAGGAGAGCGACAGAGACACAGGATAAAAGAGCGTGAGGAGAACGGCGGAGACACAGGATAAGTCTCCAGGGAGCAGACCCAGAGGATGCAGCATTGGAGCGTACCCTTATTGAATAACGAGGCGGAGCTCCTGAGTTGATGGCAGGACTCAGAAAGTGACGTGGGCAAAAGGAAGCATCTGATTGGTCTGGGGAGAGGAGCAGCACATTCAGAGGTGAGAGGAGCAACTGCTAGGCGATAGGAACAGCCGTAGGGCGAGAGGAGCAGCAGCGGGCATTGAGGAGCAGCAGTGAGAAGAGAGGAGCAGCTGGGGGGATGAGAGAAGCAGCAGCAGGGCGGGAAGAACGGTGCAAGCGGGGCAAGACTGAACTGTAATGACATTACGCTTTAAATGTGACATCACTGGCAAGCAGGTGAGCGGACTCCTTAAGCAGCCGCTGGACTTCGGACCTGATGAAGGTCTTGTCCTGGGTGCTGTACTGTCTGCTCCTGGTGGCAACGGGCTTGCAATCTGCAGTTAGATTGGCAAAAAGGGAGGGGGGATCGACCTTGAGGGTCGCGAGGCCGCAAACAGTAAGGAGGGGTAAGGGCCTGCCGAACTTGAGGGTGAGGCTCTGGAGATTGCACAGGAAGTCCAGACCCAACAGAAGTGCAGCACAGAGATTAGTCCCAATCCTACAGCAAAGCCTGGTCTCCAGTCATCTTGGATCTCCCTGCCACTGGGCCAAGACCTCGCTCTGCTGGGACTGTGTGGTGATTGGTGTGCAACGAACACACCCACGTTAAAAGAATCCATGCACAGGCAACTTCCACCCCAACCGCACCCCAGCCAAATGAATTTCAGGACCTGAATGTCAGTGATGCGCAATCAATTGCACAAAAATGCAGATTGGGTACAACTGTGGCTTTATTGCAGTCAGATGCGTGGCCTCCTGCTGCAGCTGGTGAAATGGCTGGGCAATGGAGGTCATGCATATTTATAGGGGCTACCGGTGAACCTGTAGTGCAGGTCCTACCTTACATCCCCGAATACAGTGGTTCAACACATTCACCCCCTGTTAAAAATGAGCCCGGCGGGGGTGGTGTGAAACTATATACAAATAGTGCAATTATGTACAGTGTTAAGAAGAAAAAAAACAAAAAGTCCATGTTGACGGTCCGGAGTCCGTCAAAGGATCAGCCGATCCGGTGCTTTGGTGCTTCGTTGGGAGCAGCGTACCGGTGGCAGCGAAGTCGGTGCTGGCGGTGGTGGAGGTGGCACCAATGCCGGTGGTGGCAGTGCTGATGCTGGCCAGTCATCGGGGAACTCCGGGAGCATGCTGAAGTCCTCTTCGTCCTCTTGTGCGGAAAGGTGGGGGGGTGGGGGGGGGGGGTTGGTCTGGTGGGGTCAGTGCTGGCGGCGCGGTGGGAGGGGGGGGCGCATGGGTGGGGGAGTGTGTTGGGGTGGAACCTGACGGTGCCAGGTCCCTGAGTGAGACAGTATCTTGGCGGCCGTCGGGAAACTCAACGTATGCATATTGAGGGTTGGTGTGGAGCAGGTGAACCCTGTCCACCAAGGGGTCCACTTTGTGGAGTTCGATGTGCCTACGGAGAAGGACCGGTTCTGGAGCTGCGAGCCAAGTCGGGAGCGACACCCTGGATGTGGACTTGCTGGGGAAGGTAAAAACATGTTCATGGGGTGTGTTATTAGTGGTGGTGCACAATAGTGACTGGATGGATTGTTGAGCGTCAGGGAGGAACTCCTACCAGCAAGAGGCTGGGAAGTCCCTGGACCGTAGGGCCAGTTGGACAGCCGTCCAAACTGTCCCATTCTCCTGTTCTACTTGCCCGTTTCCCAGGGCGGCTGTAGCTGGTCGTCCTGCTAGAGGCTATGCCCCTGCTGAGCAGGAAGTGACGCAGCTCATCGCGCATGAATGAGGTTCCCCTGTCACTGTGGATGTAAGTGGGGAAACCGAACAGAGCGAAGATGGTGTTGAGGGCCTTGATGACGTTGGCAGACGTCATATTGGGGCATGGGATGGCGAAGGGGAATCTGGAGTACTCATCGACCACACTGAGAATGTACGTGTTATGGTCGGTGGAAGGGGAAATCCACGCGGAGGCGTTCAAAGGGGCGGGAAGCTTTCACCAGGCACGCACGGTCCGGCCGGTAGAAGTGAGGCTTGCACTCCGCACAGACCTGGCAGTCTCTGGTGACTGTCCTTACTTCCTCGACGGAGTAGGGCAGATTGCGAGCTTTGACCAGATGGTTCAATCGAGTTACCCCCGGGTGACAAAGGCTGTCGTGTAGGGCCCGGAGTTGGTCCACTTGTGCGCTGGCACATGTACCTCGGGAGAGGGCGTCTGGGGGCTCGTTGAGTTTACCGGGGCGATACAAAATCTCGTAATTATAGATACGTGTACCGCTTGATGGTCTGGCTGTAGTCCACGACCATCCTGTGTTTCTCCCCAGTTTTAACCACTACCACTTGGACTCTCCAGGGGCTGTTGCTGGCCTCGATAATACCCTCCTTAAGCAGCCGCTGGACTTCGGACCTGATGAAGGTCTTGTCCTGGGTGCTGTACTGTCTGCTCCTGGTGGCAACGGGCTTGCAATCTGCAGTTAGATTGGCAAAAAGGGAGGGGGGATCGACCTTGAGGGTCGCGAGGCCGCAAACAGTAAGGAGGGGTAAGGGCCTGCCGAACTTGAGGGTGAGGCTCTGGAGATTGCACAGGAAGTCCAGACCCAACAGAAGTGCAGCACAGAGATTAGGAAGGACATTGAGGCGGAAGTTACTAAATTCTATGCCCTGGACAGTGAGGGTGACTGTACAGAAGCCTCGGATCGGGACGGCGTGGAATCCGGAGGCTAGGGAGATCCTTTGATTGGCAGGATGGTCCACGAGGGAGCAGCGCCTTACCGTCTCTGGGTGATCGAAGCTTTTGGTGCTCCCGGAGTCCAGCAGGCACGAGGTCGTGTGGCTGTTGATTTTGACCGTCGTCGACGCGGTGGCCAGGTTGTGCGGGCGAGATTGGTCCAGTGTCATCGAAGCGAGCTGCGAATAGTCGTCGGATGCTTCGGGTGGCGAGCGTGTGCGGTTCCGATCTCGGGATATCTGGAGACTCTGTGGGGGACAAGATGACGGCGCCCATGGTGCGCACATTGTGGTGTCGGGATTAGATGGCGGCGCCCATAGGGCGCACGTGGCCGAAGGTGGCAAGGTGGCGACGCCCATTGGTCGCACATGGCCCCAGGAGGAGAGGATGGCGGCTCCCATTGTGCGTTTGGCGTGGGGGAGGGGGCGATAGCGGGCTCGATAGCGGGCGCGATCGCCGCGACTGTGCGGGCCTGGCACATAGCCGCGAAGTGGCCCTTCTTACTGCAGGATTTACAGACTGTAGTGCGGGCCGGGCAGTTTTGGCGGGGGTGCTTCTGCTGTCCGCAGAAGTAGCGGCGGGGACCCCTGGGGTGCGGGGATCGGCGTGCGGCGCAGACCTATTGGGAAGGCAGGGCCCCAGCTGAGGAGGTCATCGGTGGGGTCCAGGAGGGGTAGGAAGGAGTAGAAGGGTGGCTGCAATAAATTGATGCACAATAAATTGCACAAAGACGCAGAGTGGGTACAACTGTGGCTTTATTGCTGTCAGATGCGTGGCCTCCTGCTGCAGCTGCCAAAATGGCAGGGCAATGGAGGTCATGCATATTTATACAGTTCTTAGTGGGCGGAGCCAGCCGGCAGGGGCTACTGGCGAACCTATAGTGCAGGTCCTACCTTACATCCCCTAATACAGTGGTTCACCACAGTCAGGATCCTCAGCACAACCCCAACAGCAACAGACCTGAACGTCACACACCATAATAGCCCGAGAACTCTGACGTCGCAACATTGACAGCGCTACCCTGAGTGAGACATGACTGGCAGGAGATGGCCAATTTAAAGAACAAGGTGGCGGATGTACCTTCTTCTGGAAAGGCAAACCAGAAGAAGAGTGCCGCCTCGACGGGGTTGGCTTCGCCATAAAAAACTAGTTGGTCGGACATCTCAACAAACTCTCCGGTGGGGTGAGCAAAAGACGCATGACTCTACGGCTCACCCTGGCTAAGAAACAGCACATCATAGCTGTCAGTGCCTACGCCCAAACCTTAGATACAACGGACGAGGCAAAAGAGTCATCTTACTCCAGCCTTAACCAATCGCTCTCAACCAATCGCTGTCACGAATCCCAAAGGGAGACGAGTTGATTCTCCTTGGAAGTTAGGAAGGATATGAAAGGCATATTAGGCAGGGAAGGCGTGGGGAAAACAAATGCCAACAGAGTCCTCCTCCTGACAAAATATTTAGAACATGACCTGGCCATCACAGACACTCTGTTCTGCCAGGGGGACAAGCAAGCGACTCATGGCAACAACCCCGCTCCAATCACTGGCACCTAATAGGTTGTATCATCATCCACGCTAGGGACTTGAAAGATTTCCGCATCACCTGCGTCACGACCGGAACCAGTGACAGCTGGACTGACCACCAACTAATCTGCTTGACCACCTCCACCACCCTGGCCCCAAGCCAACACAGGCAGAAGTAATTCTGCCGCAGGAAATTCAATGTTGCTGGACTGAAAGACCCTGAGAAGAAAGAGGTACTCAGCTGGCAACTTTCAGCTAACCTGGCGACAACCAACGAGCCAGAGTGACAGAACACCCAAAGCACCTGGTCTGCCTTAATCGCCAGCATAGTCAGAACCTGCGAGGGGGTCTCGATCTGAAAACACCAAGACTGGTTCTACGAGAACGATCAGGAGATCCAGGATCTTCACCAC
The DNA here is from genome assembly GCF_047496885.1 of Scyliorhinus torazame. NCBI lineage: Eukaryota > Metazoa > Chordata > Chondrichthyes > Carcharhiniformes > Scyliorhinidae > Scyliorhinus > Scyliorhinus torazame. The sequence goes on along the minus strand of NC_092714.1, from coordinate 89,713,954 downwards.
AAGTGCAAGGCATTCCTGAACTGGCATCTCCACCAAAACGCGAGTGAGAGGAAACAAGCCTACCGGCAACTGAAGGCCGAGGTGCAACAAGAACATATGACCTAAAGAACAGATGGTGGGTGGAAAGAGCACAGCAACTCACCGACAACCACGATATGTGCAGCTTCTTCAGCACAATGAAAACCGTCTACGGTCCAAGCACCCAGGGGCCCACCCCACTGAGAGCCAAAAGCAGAGAGGCACTCATCAAAAACAGAGAGGCAGTCAATGCTCGCTGGAGAGAGCATTACGAGTGAGGCACGATCAATTGGACAAAGACGATAGTTGAATCCAACTGAGGCTTTATTGCTATCAGATGGTTCTCTACCAACCTGCTCCTGCTGCACAAAACTGTTCCCCAACCATCAAGATTCACAGTGAGCCCTGAGACAATGTGGATTATTTCCCATACCTCAGGAGCCTCCTCTCGGTGTGAGCAGATATTGACGACAAAATCCAACATTGATTCCCATGCACCAGTCGAATGTTCAGGCACCTGAGGAACAGAGTATTTGAAGATTGAAACCTCAAATCCAGCAACACGCTCATGGTCCACAGAGCAGCAGTGATCCCCGCCCTCCTGTATGCATCAGAAACATGGACAATGTACAACAAATATAATTCTTTGAGGAGGTGCCAAAGTTGATTGATGAGGGAAGGGCTGTAGATGTCATATACATGGACTTCAGTAAGGCATTTGATAAGGTTCTCCATGGTAGGCTGATGGAGAAAGTGAAGTCTCATGGGGTCCAGGGTGTACTAGCTAGATGGATAAAGAACTGGCTGGGCAACAGGAGACAGAGAGTAGTAGTGGAAGGGAATTCCTCAAAATGGAGAACTGTGACCAGTGGTGTTCCACAGGGATCCGTGCTGGGACCACTGTTGTTTGTGATATACATAAATGATCTGGAGGAAGGTATAGGTGGTCTGATGAGCAAGTTTGCAGATGATACTAAGATTGGTGGAGTAGCAGATAGTGAAGGGGACTGTCAGAGAATACAGCAGAATATAGATAGATTGGAGAGCTGGGCGGAGAAATGGCAGATGGAGTTCAAACCGAGCAAATGCGAGGTGATGCATTTTGGAAGATCCAATTCAAGAGCAAACTATACGGTAAATGAAATAGCCCCGGGGAAAATTGATGTGCAGAGAGATCTGGGTGTTCAGGTCCATTGTACCCAGAAGGTGGCTGCGCAGGTCGATAGAGTGGTCAAGAAGGCATAGGGCATGCTTTCCTTCATCGGAAGGGGTATTGAGTACAAGAGTTGGCAGGTCATGTTACAGTTGTATAAGACTTTGGTTCGGACACATTTGGAATACTGCGTACAGTTCTGGTAGGCACATTACTAAAATGGTGTGGATGCTTTGGAGAAGATGCAGAGGAGGTTCACCAGGATGTTGCCTGGTATGGAAGGCGCTAGCTATGAAGAGAGGTTGAGTAGATTAGGATTATTTTCATTAGAAAGATGGAGGTTGAGGGGGGACCTCATTGAGGTCTACAAAATCATGAGAAGTATAGACAGGGTGGATAGCAAGAAGCTTTTTCCCAGAGTGGGGGACTCAATTACTAGGGGTCACGAGTTCAAGGTGAGAGGGGAAAAGTTTAAGGGAGATATGCGTGGAAAGTTCTTTACGCAGAGGGTGGTGGGTTCCTGGAACGCATTGCTGGCGGAGGTGGTAGAGGCGGGCACGATAGCGTCATTTAAGATATATCTAGACAGATACATGAATGGGCAGGGAGCGGAGGGATCCAGATCCTTGGAAAATAGGCGACAGTTTTAGATAGAGGATCTGGATCGGCGCCGGCTTGGGGGGCCGAAGGGCCTGTTCCTGTGCTGTAATTTTTCTTTGTTCTTTGTTCTTAAATATCTCAAAGCCTTGGAGAGCTATCACCAATATTGCCTCTGCAAAACCTGCATATCCACTGGCAGGTTAGGTGTACCAACGTGAGTGTCCTCTCCCATGCCAATATCCCCAATATCGAGGCACTGGTCATGGTTGACCAGCTGCGATGGCAGGTCACATTGCCTGCATACTCAACACAAGACTCCCAAAACAAGTGCTCTACTCCGAGCTCCGCAATGAGGAGAATGCACAAGCTGGAGAAAAAGCATCTGTGAAGGTGCCAATCACCTTGAACATCGTAGTGGGGAGCATCCGGGGGCCAAGCGTAAACAGTGGAAGGAGAGCACAGAATCCAGAGTGTCTCATCCACCCACATCTGCCAAACCTGTGGCAGATTCTGCGGATCCAGGATCAGACTTTTCAACCACCGCACAACCCACCTCCCTGGAGTGAAAGCAAGTCATCCTCGATGCTGAGGGGCTGCCCAGGAATAAGACTTGCTAACAAATATGATTGTCCACCTAAGAAACTCCATGCTCCATGGTCATGGGGTCTGTGGGTCCTTGCACGGCTGATGAGCCCAATCCTAGAACCGCATCTTCAACCGCACACTTGGCAGATGTTTCCGGGAGGTGCGACCGGTCCTTGGGACTCTAGAACACTGGTATTCCTTTCTCAGGCCTCTTTTCTGGGTCTCCTCTTTCAGCCGGGTGTCCCTGAAGAATTGTGTTCCTTCAATCAGGCTTCTCCAGTGGGTCTCTTCTGAGCAAGGGTCTCCCAGGCATTGACATCTATGTTGCATTTGTTGAGGTAGGCCTTTAGGGTGTCTTTGAGGCATTCCCTTTCTCTGCCTCTTGTTTGGGAGCCTTCCTTGAGCTGGGCAAAGTAGATTTGCTTCAATAATCAGGGTGCTGACATCCTAAGCACATGGTCAGCCCAGCGGAGTTGATTTCGGATGCTGGCTCTTTCAAGGACACTGATGCTAGTACACATGTCCTGCCAGCTGCTACGATGAATCTGTCTCAGAAATCATTGATGGTATTTCTCTTGGTCCTTGAGGTGGCATCTGTACATAGTCCAAGTTTCTGAACTGCCTGGAAGAGTTGGAAACATGACGATCTTGTACATGAGGATCTTGGTATCAGCACAAATGCGGCGGACATCAAAGACTCTCGTCCTTCGGTGTCCAAAGAAGGTGCTCACGGATTGATACAATGAGAGGTGTCTCACAAGGTGGAGGAAATGTTCTACGTTTGGTAGGTTCTCTCCGTTGATCTTAACGGAGGGAGAGACCAGATCTTGTCCTGGGTTAGGTTGGTAAAGGACTTGAATCTTCTTGAGGTTGAGGGTGAGACCGATTCTTTGGTATGCTTTTGCAAAGGTGTCAAGCATGATAGAGTGCAGATGGCAATGTCATCCTCATACTGAAGTTCCAGGAGCAATGTTGATGTCATTTTGTTTTTGGATTCCAACCGGTTGAGGTTGAAATGTTTTCCTTCCGTCCACTGGAAAACTTGTTCGTGACAAGGTGAAAGATGGGGGCGACAAAGATGGAGAAAAGAGTGAGGGCAGTGATACATCCCTGCTTCACTCCTGTCTTGACCTCAAATGTTTCTGTCTTATTTCCATCGATGAGGCATGTCACCGACATCTTGTCGTGGAGGAGTCAGAGGATGTTGATGAATGTCTCTGGAAAGCTGGCCTTTGACAGGGTCTACAATAGCACTTCCCCACTGACTGAGTCAAAAGCCTTGGTCAGATCAATGAAGACCATGCAGAGTAGTTGATGTTGCTCCTGGAATTTTTGTTGAAGTTATTGAACAGTGAAAATCATATCCGCGGTTCCACTGTTTGGTCAGAAGCCACACTGGCTTTCTGGAATGATTTCTTCAGAGACTGAAGGTAAGGATGTGGATGATGATCTCCCTGGCAATGGACAGTAGGGAGATTCTTCAGTAGTTCCCACAGTCCGCTTTGTCTCCTTTCTTGAAGATGGTGATAATGACAGCATCCCTGTGGTCAGCAGGAATTTCTTATCTGTCCCAGATTTTCAGCAACAGCTGATGGAATTGACAGATGATCTCTTCTCCTCTCAATGTGAAAACCTCCACTGGAATTCCATCCACTCCTGAGTCTTTTCCATTCTTCATGTGTTTAATAGCGGCGTTGACTTTGTCCATGCTTGATTTGAGTCCAAGATCATCTTTGATGAGGAGTTGGGCGGATTTCCTCAAACACATCCTCATCTATAATTGTATCATGGATTAGGAGTTATTCGAAGTATTCTCTCTATTGAAGGCCAATGTGTTCTCTGTCTCTCAAGATCGTTCCAACCTTACTTCAGGCTTCGGGTGTTGTATCAATATATTGTGTTGGCGGCACTGAAGAAGTCTAGGGTGTTGTGCTTCTCAGTAAGGTGTAGCAGCTCCTTAGCTTTCTCAGTCTACAAATGGATCTTGATTTCCTGAGTTCTTTGTACCTCTGCCCTTGCTGATTGATGAGCTCTCCTCTTTCACTTGATGGCTGTGTCATTTTTCCAGGTGTGGAGAACTTTCCTCTACTTGTCGATTAGGTCTTGGATAGTGTTGTCATTCCTGTTGAACCATCTTGGTGTTTCCTTAAAGCCCATGGTTTCTTCACAGCTTGAGATGATGGCAGTCTTCAGCTCTTTCCAGTTTTCCTTCACTCCAGTAGAATGAACGCTTTGGATATTTTGGTGAAGACATTGTTGGAAGTTCATGAGCATGCTTGGCTCTTCAAACCACTCAATGTTGAGCTTTTTTCTGAGCTGGTTTTTATCTTCCCCTGCTTCTGGTGGAGTTTAATGGACAGAGAGGTGCGGATGAGCTGGTGGTCTGTCCAGCTGTCACCTTCACTGGCCATCGTTTGGTGATGAGAGCATCCTTTTGGTCTTGGGATTGGATGATGACATAGTCAATCATGTGCTATTGCTTTGATCGTTGATATCCCCAGGAAGTCTTATACATGCATTTTTGGCAGAACAGTGTGTTATTGATGACAAGCTAGTGTTCTGCGCATTTGGCGAGCAGGAGAACGCTGTTGGAGCCGCAATTCCCAACTCCTTCTTTTCTGATGGTCTCTTTCCAGAGTTGGGCATCCTTTCGAGCAGTCCTGGTGTTGAACTCCCCAAGGAGGATGATCACAGGTTCCTTAGGAATGTTGGAGAGTATGTTGTACAGGATGGAGCAAAAGCCTTCTTTGGACTCATCATTGGCATCAAGGGTTGGGGCGGAAGCACTCATGACCATTGCCTGCTGGTTCTTGGAAGTTGTAGATGGAGGGTCATGCGGTGCTCGTTGATACCAACATGGAGCTCCAAGATTTGGTTGACAAGTTCGTTATTGATGACAAATCCAATTCCATGCGTCCTGGGTTGATCCTCGGGTCTTTGGTTCCAGTCAAATGTGTAGCCACCGCTATTTTCCCTCAGCTGCTCTTCGCCTGTTCTTTGAGTCTCTTGCAGGACAGTGGTGGCAACGTTGAAGTGCATGTGTTCACGGGAAACAAGGTCAGGTCTACCTTCCATTCGATTGTTTTTCTCATTATCCATGAGGGTTCGTAAATTCCAAGTTCCGAAATTCAGTTTAACTTTGATTTTCTGACCGCATTTAGATAAGCCCACTAGATGAAGTTTTTCAGTGAGGTTGGAGACAGGACAGGCTATTTTTAGGGCACCTTTTCTAGCCCTTTCCCCTGCGTGGTGAGCAGAGTGGATCCTGAAGAAGGCTGCTCAGTCATGACGAAAGCTGTCGAAACGCTCTCCTGTTCCTATTCCAAGAGTGAGAACACGGAATGAAACTCCACCACCTGCGTGCCAATTCGAAGTTGGGACTTCCAGATCTCACAGTCCTGTCCCCGCCACCTCTCACGATTGCTGCAGGGCTTGTTTGTGTGAGGGGTGTGTTCGTTTGCTCTAAGTAGACACCTGGGGCGACATTCTCCGACCCCCCCGCCGGGTCGGAGAATCGCCGGGGGCTGGCGTGAATCCTGCCATAGGGGGCCAGCACGGCGCTGGAGCGGTACACGCCGCTCCAGCATCCTTACACAGTACCAAATGGGCGCTGCGCCAACCCATACACGCCGCTCCAGCGTCCTTACGCGGCCCGGTGTGAATCGCGCGCTGCTGGTTTCCGGGGGGTGGGAGAATCACGTGCGGGGGTCGGGGCGGCATGGCGCAATTCGCGCGGCGCCCCGGCGATTCTCCCACCCGGCGTGGGGGGGGGGGAGAATCGCGCCCATGGTCCTTGACAGGGTAGATCCAATTCTGGTGACAAGGCAACCTCGAAAACTCGGGATCTCCCTCCTGCTGCAGCCTTCATCCTCCATTGCAGCCGATAATACCATAATAGTATCTCCCACCTGATCCACTGTTGAGAACTTGTTTTGGATTGCACTTTGTCTGCCGTGCCCCTCCAACCTTACCCAAATTGGTGACTTAGCCAAGAGTTTAAGACTCCTGACAGCATTGCTCCCGGAAACAACGGAACATTCAAACCTGTCCACTATGGCAAGTTGGCAATCCAAGGTCTTATTAAGACCTTGCTGATGACCTATCTTACACAAGTGACATAATTTGCTTTGTAAAATAATAAAAACTTGGTTAAAATTAATATAGAAATTCAGCTGGTCAATGTAATGATGGGACAACAACAGTATCAGATATCTCCAGAGAATTAGTGGTGACCTTTTGGAAAGTGAGCCAAGACTCTTTATATGACCACCAAGAAGAATAATTAGAGAGAACACAAACAACTTCAGGGAACAGATCCACTGGGAGACATGCAGGTGCCTTGCCCCGATGAAGCGACAACTTTTTTCTGAGGCTGAAACTCACAATGGTAACTTTGATTGAGTTCTATGATCTGGTGCACCAATACCTACAGAGTCAAATAAACCTCTCACTCACTCCCTGTGTCAATAAAGATTGTCACTACCTGCAACTTGTATGTCACAGGGTCCTACAAACATATCACATGAATCATTATGCCATCTACTGTGTTAGGGATATAATTGGTACATTGTTTTCTCATGCACACAGATACATCAACTTTAGCAGTAATGAAAATCATCAGTTCAATAGGCAGCATGTTTTAAAAATCTTGCTTGCTTTCACAATGTGTTGGATAACGCTAAGATGACCTAGAATGCCATTTATCTGCCTATCATAAATCCTGTAGTATACTGGGATAGAAAACCACATTCTTTATTCTTGGTGTTCCCACTGTTGCTTTTAGTGCAATTCACCCCAATATCGTGCCCAAAGGTCACAGATCTGAAAGATTGGGCTGGATTTTCATGGAATTGGGGAGACTCCTTAAAGGGTCGTAAATGGTGGTGGGAACCCAGTTTTAGGATTCCCAGGGTTTTTGAGTTTCAACAAAGGGGCTGGTTTAGCACACTGGGCTAAATCGCTGGCTTTTAAAGCAGACCAAGGCAGGCCAGCAGCACGGTTCGATTCCCGTACCAGCCTCCCCGAACAGGCGCCGGAATGTGGTGACTAGGGGCTTTTCACAGTAACTTCATTTGAAGCCTACTTGTGACAATAAGTGATTTTCATTTCATTTCATTTCACAAGGCCTTTAAAGACTGCAGGCTGATTCAGGTTGTAACCCCACACGCTGGATTCCCAGCCTGGCCAGCTCCATCTGGATAGATAAGTCCCAGTCATCCATAATTTTCGCGGAGTCCCGCCAGCTTTGCAAATAGTTGTGGTTCACGGCACCTCAGAGATGCCATGAACCATAGTCTGCATGAAATAATCTTTTGAAAGGTAAGCTTAAAAGGTCCTTTGCTTGCTCCTCCCCCCAATGCTAAACTCTGATGCCATCCATCCTCCCTCTTGTTATACATACCCACCTATTCCAAGTTCTCCCCCTCCGAACCAACCCCCATGGTCTCTTATTACCCCCAAGGAAGTCTATGGTATTTCTATGCCCATTCATCCACTATACAATGTAGAGAACCAATGGACACTATCGTGAACAAAGAAAATGTTAAAAAAAAGCTATTGGTAGATAACTTTTCACTTCCTTAAAAAACCTGGGGCTCGATTCTCCGACCCCCCACCGGGTCGGAGAATCGCCGGGGGCCGGCATGAATCCCGCCCCCATCGTGTCCCGAATTCTCTGCCACCGGAGATTCGGCCGGGGCAGGAATTGTGCCGCGCCGGTCGACAGAAATCCCCCGGCAAATTCTCCGGTCCGCGATGGGCCGAAGTCCCGCCGCTGTCAACCCACGCCAGCCGGCGTGGATTGAACCACCTTTCGAACGGTGGGACAAGGCGGCGCGGGCGGGCCCGGGGTCCTGTGGGGGGGGGCGCGGGGCGATCTGGCCCCGGGGGGTGCCCCCACGGTGGCCTGGCCCGCGAGCGGTGCCCACCGATCCGCGATCGGGCCTGTGCTGTGGGGGCACTCTTTTCCATGGTCTCCACTATGGCGGAGGTGGAAGAGACCCCCTCTACTGCGCATGCGCGGGGATGCCGTGAGAGGCCGCTGACGTTCCCGCGCATGTGCCGCACGGCAAAGTCATTTCCGCACCAGCTGGCGTGGCACCAAAGGCCTTTCCCGCCAGCTGGCGGGGTGGAAATCAGTCCAGCACGGGCCTAGCCCCTGAAGGTGAGGGCTCGGCCGGTCAAGATGCGGAGAATTCCACACCTTTGGGGTAGCGCGGTGCCTGACTGATTCGCGCCGTTTTTGGCGCCGGTCGGCGGACATCGCGTTGATTGCGGAGAAACCCGCCCCTGTTCTGCCATAGCCTGAAAAAAGTGTCAATCGTCCAGACCCTTTCAAGTATTAATAGAAGGCAAGCACATAAATAGTCTTTATCTAGCGTAATTAAATATGCAATTGGCAACATAGTCAATAGAACCAGGTATTCTGAGGCTCAGGTATTTCACTACTCTAATGGGTGTCTCAGCTCCTAGCCAAGGATACATAATGATTTTTGGCTGAGAGTCTAGAAATCCATTAGACTGTTGAAACACCTGAGCTTCAGGGAGAACATTGCTTGATTGAAAGCTCTGGGTCTCTTATGTATGCTATCAATTGTACAATATTTATTTGCACCTAATATAGAAGTTTAAATTGCTTATAGTTTCTGTTATTAATACTTTAAAGGGTCTAACGATTGACACTTTTATTAGGCTGTAGTAAAAAAGGAATGTTTTATGAAAGTGGAAAGTTATCAATGAATGACTGTTTTTAAAACATTTAAAAAACATTATAACACATCCTGTTGTCACCATAGGGTTCAATGCTTCTATACCGTGTGTAGTCGTTTAATGGGCATGGAAGTGCCATAGCCTGGCATGCAGTCATGAAGGGGCATCGCGAATACTTGGGTGCATACCTTGGTATGGCGATATGAGTGGCCATGATGGATGGGTAGGGGGCATGAGATGGTACGGATGGGGCTGGGGGGTGTGTGAGGTTTGACGACCTCTGAGGGGTGAGGGCTGGAGACGCTTTCTGTTTCTGAGACCATTAAAGGAGAAAAATGTAAGATGGAAGGCTCTTTGGTATTATGGGCCAACTGTTGCTGCCAAGACAAGAAGCACTTGTATGTAGCTCCTGAAACATGCCAATGAACAAACAGAACAACATGCATGTGCAAACAAGAGTGTTCAAGGGGCAGATGTTTGATGTGTGTGAGCAATGCTCCAGAATTGATAGTAAATATTATGACCATATGTTTCATGCTGTACAATATTGTCATGAACTTGAATGATGCAACATCATAGGTGTAAATGAGGAAAACCAGAAAGCTGTAGAAAAATAGCCACGACCAGTGGCTGGTTAAGTGGCTGGTTAAGTGGAGAAACAAATGCCTGAGGAGTTGAGTGAGAACATTTTCCAATAAACTATGATATCCGTGGCTTTCTGTTGGACGTTTGCACAATCGCTAAGGGTCTTCTGTCTTATCTGAGTTTTAAGGAATATAAAGTTATTGGGTAGAACCTTCCTTCAATGAAAGGTTCCAGTTTTGTACATCGAATATGCATATTTGTTCCAAGTCTAATTGCCAAATCTCAACAAAGATAATGATGTCACAGCAATGATTTTATGACTAACAGGTGTTGCTCATGTGCTTAAATAAAAAAGCTTTGATTCCCTAATATCTGAAAAGTCAGTCAAATTTATTTTCTTCAACTGGAGAAGGGGGTAGTATCGGTGGTTTACAGGGCTACTTTGGAAGAGGCGAAGGTGCCACTGGAAGGGATCAAGGCAGAATGGGGGGAAGAGTTGGGAGAGAGTATGGAGGAGGGGTTCTGGTGTGAGGTGCTCCAGAGGCTGAAAGCCTCCACCTCATGTGCGAGGTTGGGGCTGATACAGCTGAAGGTGGTCTGTAGAGCGCACCTTACAAGGGCAAGGATGAGCCGGCTCTTTGAGGGGTAGAAGATGTGTGTGAACTTTGCAGGGGGGCCCCACAAACCACGTTCATATGTTTTGGTCCTGTCCAAAGCTGGAGGATTACTGGAAGGAGATGTTGAGGGTAATCTCTAAATTGGTGCATGTGAAACTGGACCCGGACCCTCGGGAGGCCATATTTGGGATGTCGGATCAGCTGGGATTGGAAACGGGCACGGAGGCAGATGTAGCCTTCACCTCGTTGATCGCCCGAAGGCGGATCCTGCTAGGAATCGGAGGGGGACCTGCTGGAATTCTTGACACTTGAAAAGGTCAAATTTGAACTGAGGTGAAGGATGAAGGGGTTCTACAATTCATGGGCATTATTCATTATGCACTTGCGAGAATTGGATCACATCGAACATTACGGGGGGTTGCTGGGAGGGTTGGGGGGAGAGGAACTGCATGTGTTAATGGTGATTATGGGTGATTCCTGATTCCTTTTTATAATTTGTTTATGTTAACATGCGGGCTACTGTCTGGGGTTTGGTGGGAGGATGGGATCGTTGTTATTGATATGGGGATTGACATTACATTCGTTACTGATTATTGTTTATTGTTGGGTGTAAATTTAGGAGAAAATGTGAAAAAGGAGGAGGATAAAAAAATTATTTTCTTCATAAATATAACATTGGCTTGCAGACGACTATGTAAAGTTACTTTCAATGCATCTTGAAATGTTATAAAGTACACAGCTATGTCTGGCTCCGTAACTGTCCCGAGATTTGCAACATAAGCACAATCTATCTGTGCACATTGAACTGTATTCCTGCTACAGCAGGCTATTTGTTATTAATAGTTGTAAATCAGCTTTTTTAGAGACTTAAAAGATTTCAAGGTGGTGATCACTCCTGTCATTATTGGCTTGGACAGATGCATTTGCGGCAGGTAGATTTAGGACTGGATCAAGTAGATTTTCTGTCATATTGGTTCTCTTCAAGCCCAGTGTGGTAGATATGTCCTTCAGGATTTGGCCAGCTTGTTCAACAGTTGTGCTACTAAGCTACTCTTAGTGATAAATATTGCACTCCCTGAGAGAACATTCTGTGCCATAGAATCCCTACAGTGCAGATGGAAGCCATTTGGCCCATCAAGTGTGCACCGACCCTTTTAAAGAGCAGCCTACTGAGGCCCACTCGCCCACCCCATCTCTGCCATGGGGTCTGAAGTCAGTATTGAAGACTCCCACCACCACTCCCTCCCAACTGTATTCTACTGTGACATAACCTCTGGGTTTGTATTGCCAGCAGGACAGGGCATATCCAGGACTGGTAATGAAGCAGTCTGGGACATTGTCTGAAAGGTATAATTCTGTGAATATGGTTTGTTAAGCTGTTGCTGGACTGATCTGTGGGATTGGTATGGTAAAGGATAATCACCATTTAAAGAGCTGTTTCTTTTGGTCCTAGCTTAACTCACAGTGGTTCTGGTCAGAGTTTGCTAATCCTGTGCCTGTGAACCCGTGATTTTCAACCCCTTCATGTAAATGTCTGAATAATGAACACAGAAGATGAAAACTCTAGATTTTATTCAAGTTTCATTCGCGACAATATTTTTCCTTCCAAGTGCTCACAAACCCTATTTTCCTAAGTGTTTCCTTTACTAATTTCTTCAAAAGCAATTGTCTACCGCAGAAAGCATTTTCATGCTTCAGAAGAAGCAAAATTTCAGATAAAGCAATGATGATATTTTCCTATTGTAATTATTGGTTCCACTTTCTAGTTTTATTTCTTATTCTGCTTGCATTACTGTTTATGCATTTTAGCCTGATTTCCTTGTTGTTAGTAAGCTTGACCCCTGGCACTCTTGAGTTTACTTTATATTTTATTGGACCACCTTTATGTTCTGCCTAAAATAAGTCTCATTACCCTTTTCTCTTCCACTGTCTAATGTTACCTGATTGTGTTATTTTCTCTTTCCCTTTACAATCTTTGTATTTCTTTAATCAGTAGTTAGTATCTTGAAGCATTAACACTTATCAGCTTTATTAGGTTTTGGTCTGCCTGCCTGTCCTTCACCTAAGTTTCAATTCTCTCCCTCCATCTAATTTGATACCTCTGTCAGAACAACGGTGTTACTTTGATTTGACCTCCTTCTGTACAGTTTTCATCTTTTCATTAACCAAGCAATACAGAAATAATACTGTATGTCGTGTTATGTACTCTGGGATAACACAGGCTGCAACTGGATGCAGCTTTAACCAAAAGATACTCCAGACCTTGAATTTAGTTCAATCTGATTTATTGAACCAGTAACACAGTTAGCACAGTTCTCTATGAGTTCGACTCTCTGCTAACCTAAGTGTGGTTACTCTGTCTGACTGAAACAGACTAGCTCTTAGTCACGTGCTGGAGGTGTGATACTGTAAATACTCCCTGACTCACTCTGTAGATGTTCATTAGTGGAAAGAGGCGGAGTGTGAGTGCCTCGTGCCTTTTATATTGAGATACCATCCCTGAGTGTCCTGCCTGCTCATTGGTCATGTCCTGTTCTCTGTGTTCATCAGCTGTCTGTCTGTGCCTGTCTGTATATCATTATCTTCATGTCTGCATATCATGACATCCCCCCTTTTTTATGTTTTGTTGGCATATGGGAACGTACTTTCATGTGGTGGCATATATTAACATATTTAAAAGCGGTGGCATATGTGAATGTATTTATATCTGAAGACAGCTGTCTAATGTGAGAAAACAGAACATAGCAAACACATGTTCCTAAGTCCAGTCTCTGGGGCTTCTGTCTGATCCTTGTCGACTGCTTGCCGAGGTGGTGGTGGGGACGACGGCGCCTTGACAGGCGGGATGGAAGCCTGACTGGTGGCCTCGTAGTTCGAGGTATCAGGAGGTGGCAAAACAATGGACTGAAACGGAGAAGGAAGCGGTTCCGGGCAGGCAACTTTGCGCAGTGCCCATCTGTTTTGTCGCACAACAGAACCATCAGCCATATGTATAACATACGAGCGGGGCGCAGCCTGTCGAACAACGACAGCTGGAGCAGACCAGCCACCATCCAGTATCTTGATCCTGACAGTGTCTGCCGGGGATAACACGGGCAAATCGGTGGCATGAGCATCATAGCTCTGCTTTTGCTGGTTTCGGAGCTGCTGCACCTTCTGCAGCACCGGGAGATGATCCAGGTTGGGCAAGTGTATGACTGGAAGTGTCATCCGCAGGTCCCTGTTCATCAGGAGTTCAGCCGGCGACATGCCAGTGGATAGTGGGGTCACCCTGTACGCATCCGCAAGGTAGATGATCGAAGCAGAATCTGTGGCCTTGCAGATGAGCTGTTTCACAATGTGCACTCCTTTTTCAACCTTCCCATTGGACTGCGGATAGTGTGGGCTGGAAGTGGCATGTTTGAAATGGTATGACTTGGCAAACATAGACCACGCGTGGCTGTTGAAGCACGGGCCATTGTCACTCATGACAGTGAGTGGGTTACCATGCCTGGAGAAGGTCTCCTTACAGGCCTTGATGACAGTCCGAGATGTGAGGTCAGAGAGCTTCTCGTCTTCAGGGTAATTGGAGAAATAGTCAATCATCAACACGTAGTCACGACCATTCGCACGAAAGAGGTCGATGCCAACCTTGGACCACGGGTAGGTCTCGATTTCATGCTGCTGGAGCGTCTCCTTGCTCTGCGCTGGCTGGAAGCGTTGGCAGGTCGCACAGTTGAGGACCATGTTCGAGATGTCCTGGCTAATACCTGGCCAGTAGACAACCTGCCTGGCTCTGCGTCTGCACTTCTCGACGCCCAGGTGGCCCTCATGGATTTGGCGGAGCACCAAGCTCTGGAGACTGAGTGGAATGACAGTCCGGTCCAGCTTGAGGAGGATACCATCAATCACCGTCAGGTCGTTCTTTACATTGTAAAATTGAGGGCACTGCCCTTTCTGCCAGCCATTGGCGAGGTGGTGCATGACACGCTGCAAGACGGGGCTTTGGCTGTCTCCTTGCGGATACAAACCACCTTCTCATCAGACGCAGAAGGGTGCTAGCACACAGCTGCACCTGTGATTCAATCTGTCGGATGATTTCCAGTTGATCACTAGGCAAGGTGATGGAGCGGGACAATGCATCAGCGATGATGAGCTCCTTGCCAGGCATGTACACTAAGTCAAAGTCGTACCTTCTGAGTTTGAGGAGGATGCGCTGCAACGGAGGTGTCATGTCGTTCAGGTCCTTGTGGATAATGTGGACCAGAGGCCTATGATCCGTCTCCACAGTGAATGTCGGCAGGCCGTAGACATAGTCGTGAAAATTGAGAATGCCAGTGAGAAGACCCAGGCATTCCTTCTCTATTTATGCATATCTTGTTTCGATGGACGTCATGGCCCTTGATGCATAGGCTACTGGTTTCTAGGATGAAGTTTCATCGCGTTGAAGCAGTACCGCACTGACGCATCATGACTCGCATCTGTCGAGATCTTCGTCTCCCTGTCTGGGTCGAAAAACGCCAAGACAGATGCAGTGGTGAGCTTGGCTTTCAGCTCCAACCACTCTGCCTGATGTGCTGCTTTCCACTCAAAGGCAGTGGACGTTTCACCAGGTTTCGTAGGGCCGTGGTGTGTGAGGCCAGGGTTGGGATGAACTTGCCCAGAAAATTGACCATGCCCAGGAAGCGCAACACCGCCTTCTTGTCTTCAGGGACCTTCATGGCTTCGATGGCCTTGACCTTGTCTGTGTCCGGGTGCATGCCCTGCTGAGAGATCTGGTCACCTAGGAACTTGAGTGTTGACATGCCAAAGAAACATTTGGACCTGTTCAGCTTCAGGCCATTGGCATGGACACAGCGGAATACCTGCTGGAGACGGGAAACATGCTCTTCAGGGGCCGTGGACCATACGATGATGTCGTCCACGTACACGCAAACCCCTTCAATGCCCTCCATCATCTGCTCCATGATGCGATCGAAGATGTCCGATGCCGAGACAATGCCAAACGGCATGCGATGAAAGCAGTATCTGCCAAACGGTGTGTTGAAGGTGCAGAGCCTTCTGCTGGACTCATCCAGCTGGATTTTCCAAAATCCATGTGATGCATCTAACTTGGTGAAAAAACATGTGTGTGCCATTTCACTGGTGAGTTCCTCACGCTTCGGGATGGGGTAGTGTTCACGCATTATATTCTCATTGAGATCCTTGGGATCAATGCAGATGCTCAGGTCTCCCGAAGGCTTTCTAACACATACCATCGAGCTGACCCAGTCAGTCGGTTCGGTTACCTTGGAAATGATGCCTTGTTGCTGAAGATCCCTGAGCTGTGCCTTCAGGCGGTCCCTCACCAGAGCCAGGACCCGGCGTGGTGCGTGGACCACTGGCTTGGCATCAGGTCATAGCAGAATCTTGTATCGATATGGCAGCGTGCCCATCCCATCAAACACATCTGGATACTGAGCAAGGATGTCGTCAATGCCGGCCTGAAGATCTACATTGGAGGATGTTGTTGTGTAAACCCGCTGCACGAGGTTCAGCAGCTTGCAGGCATGCGCGCCAAGTTGGGCTGGTTTAGCTCACTGGGCTAAATCGCTGGCTTTTAAAGCAGACCAAGGCAGGCCAGCAGCACGATTCCCGTACCAGCCTCCCCGAACAGGCGCCGGAATGTGGCGACTAGGGGCTTTTCACAGTAATTTCATTGAAGCCTACTCGTGACAATAAGCGATTTTCATTTCAAGTAGGGATGCCCTGTCTGGCTTGACAATTTCAAAACGTAACCGTGCATGGGTGCTTCGGTTGGAGACAAGTAGATGGCACGATCCCAGTGCAGTGATGGCATTTCTGTTGTAGTCCAGGAGTCTGCAGGCTGCTGGAAGGATCTTGGGGGCATTTGATGCATTTGAAATCTGCCTGTGAGAGGAGGTTGGCAGAGGCACCTGTGTCCAGCTTAAACTGGATGGAGCAGTGGTTGACCTGCATCACCGCACGCTATTTGTCCGCAGAATCCACAGCGAGGGTGGATTGAATTTGTGATGAGTTGGATGTGGCATATTCACATTTGGTAATGATGCCCACACAGTAGGCAGAGTCCAGGCATTCTTCCTCTGGATCCGGTGTGCTGCCAGGATCAGAATCCTGTAATCGTTGTTGCACACTCTGAACGCGCCGTCGTCGGAATTGGGAGCGCTGGCCCCTGACTGGTGGTGCAGACCTGCACAAGGCTGCATAGTGTCCAGGCTTCCCGCAGTTTAAACATCGCCTGCCTCTTGCAGGGCAGTGTTTCTTTAAGTGGGCGTTGCCGCAGTTTGAGCACGTCATGACACCGGCGACCTGACGCTCCGTGCGTCGTCGCACATGCGCAGTGCAGGTGTCAGCCGCTTCGTTATCCCGTTCGCATTGCACATGCATGGGGCCCGGGGAAAAGCGCGCAAAATGGCCACTTTCATCAATGCTGAGGCGCTGCATCCGGGAGATGGCCTGCACACTCTCTGCCTTGTGGGAGGCAAGTTTCTCATTTTCAGCCGATTTGTACTGGGCATAGGGATTTTTGGCGTGCTCATGCACTGTGCATGTTTCAATCACGACTGGCAGGGTCATATGCTTGATTTTCAGTAGCTGCTCTCTCAGAGGATCAGAGTGAACTACAAAAACGATTTGGTCTCTGATCATGGAGTCAGCAATATCACCAATGTTGCAGGACAGCGCTAGCAGATGGAGGTTTGTTAAGAAGGAGTTGAAAGATTCATCTTTACCTTGTAGACGCTGTTTTGAATATGTAGCTCTCAAAGGTTTCATTGGTGTCCACTTCCCAGTGACTGTCAAACTTGTCCAGGATGGTCTGAAACTTTGACTTGTCCTGGCCTTCGGTGAAGTGAAAAGAGTTGAAGAGTTCGATTGGTTGATCACCCGCTGTTGAGAGGAGAAGCGCGATCTTCCTTGCATCAGACCCACCCACGAGGTCTGAAGCTTCGATGTACAGCAGAAACTTTTGCTTGAATGTCCGCCAGTTGGCACTGAGATTGCCAGAGGTCCTGAGCTGGTGAGGAGCCTGAAACGTTTCCATGGTGCCGGGATACATTCGCTGGTCATCACGGAACGTACTGAGGCAAACCACCTAGATTAAGCAGTCTCCTGGTAGCATGTTGTGATGTGCACTCTGGGGTAACACAGGCTGCAACTGGATGCAGCGTTAACCAAAAGATACTCCAGACCTTGAAGTTAGTTCAATCTGATTTATTGAACCAGTAGCACAGTTAGTACAGTTCTCTATGAGTTCGACTCTCTGCTAACCTAAGTGTGGTTACTCTGTCTGACTGAACCAGACTAGCTCTTAGCCACATGCTGGATGTGTGATACTGAAAATACACCCTGACTCACTCTGTAGATGTTCATTAGTGGAAAGAGGTGGTGTGTGAGTGCCTCGTGCCTTTTATATTGAGATACCACTCCTGAGTGTCCTGCCTGCTCATTGGTCATGTCCTGTTCTCTGTGTTCATTAGCTGCCTGTCTGTGTCTGTCTGTATAGCATTATCTGCATGTCTGCATATCACGACACTGTGATTAATAAACTTTAAGGTTTTGCTCTTTGAACTCATGCCTCCCTCTGCCACATCTGTATTCTTTCTATATTGTTGGTTATGACATAAATCAGTACGTGGGCTCATTACCCTCCCTTTTCATAAGCTTTTCCATTTACCCTGTTATAGTTTTTTTCTGCAGAGAAAACACATCAAATGTTATGGTGTCTTTGTCATGGTTAGAAAAAAGACAATTTTCTTTTTAAAAAAATAATGTATAAGAGATCGGTGACATTTTCAAGGTCAATGTTTATGATACATTTTTAATTGTCCTTGAGAAGATGAACCACTATAGCCTGTGTGTTGAATGTTTAAGATAGTGCCAATCAAGCAGGCTGCTTTATATATTGTGAAAAGCTTCTTTTGAGTTGTTGGAACTGTTCTCATCCGGGCTGTTAGTGGGTACTCTGCCATACTCCTGACTTGTGCCTTGTAGATGATGAAAAGACTTTTGCTAAGTCAGGAGGTGAATCTCTTGTCACAGTATACCCAGCCTCTGAGCTGCTCTTGTAGCCACACTGTTCAAATGGCTGAGTCAGTTAAGTTTCTGACCAATGATGACCGACAGGTTGTTAATGGTGAAGGTAGTTTGCACTGTGACCTCACAGTGCCGGGGACCTGGGTTCAATTCTAGCCTTGGATGACTGTCTGTGTGGAGTTTTCACATTCTCCCCGTGTCTGCATGGGTTTCCTCTGGGTATTCCGGTTTCCTCCCACAGTCCAAAGAGGTGCAGGTTATAGTGGATTGGTCATGCTAAATTGCCGCTTTGTGTCCAGAGATGCATCGGAGGTTATGTTAAGGGGTTATTGGGATAGTGTGCAGAAGTGGGCATGGGTGGAGTGATCTTTCAGAGGATTGGTGCAGACTTGATGGGCTGAATGCCTCTTTCTGAACTGTAGCAATTCTATGATACAATTATGCCAATGTCACTGAATATCAAGGGAGATGCTAAGGCTCGCTGTAGTCGCAGATGATCACACATATCTATCAAGCCTGACTGCTATCCAGATCTTGTTGTAGTGGAAGAGGGCATTCTTATTACCTGAGGCATTACGAATAAAACTGAACACTGTGCAATCATCTGTAAACATTTGGACTTCTAACGTTGATGGAGAGAAGGTTATTGATGATGGAACTGTATATGGTAAGGCTTAGGACACTTCTTTTTTAAAAAAATATATTTTATTGAAAATGATTTCTAAACAACATTTTCCCCTCTTACAAAACAAACGGAACGATAACAAAATAGAAATTTTTAACAATACACAAGTAACAAAACCCCATTATCTATTGACCTATACTAAACTAAACCCCCCCGCCTCCCCCCTCCCCCCCCCCCACCTTCCCCCTGGGTTGCTGCTGCTGGTCATCCGTCTTCCCTCTAACGTTCCCTTAGGTAGTCGAGAAATGGCTGCCACCGCCTGGTGAACCCTTGAGCCGATCCTCTCAGGGCAAACTTTATCTGCTCCAGTTTAATAAACCCCGCCATATCGTTTACCCAGGCCTCCAGTCCGGGGGGTTTCGCCTCCTTCCACATAAGTAGGCTCCTGCGCCAGGCTACTAGGGACGCAAAGGCCACGACATCGGCCTCTTTCGCCTCCTGCACTCCCGGCTCTTCCGCAACTCCAAATAGAGCTAACCCCCAGCTTGGTTTGACCCGGGCATTCACCACCTGCGAGATCACTCCCGTCACTCCCTTCCAATATCCTTCCAGTGCCGGGCACGCCCAAAACATATGTGCGTGGTTTGCCGAGCTCCCGCTACACCTCCCACATCTGTTCTCCACTCCAAAGAACCTGCTCAATCTTGCCCCCGTTATGTGTGCTCTATGTAGCACCTTAAATTGAATCAGGCTAAGCCTGGCGCATGAGGAAGAGGGGTTTACCCTGCTTAGGGCATCAGCCCACATACCCTCTTCTATCTCCTCCCCTAATTCTTCTTCCCACTTTCCCTTTAGCTCTCCCACCGACTCCTCCCCCTCTTCCCTCATCTCTCTGTAAATCTCTGACACCTTGCCCTCTCCGACCCACACCCCTGAAAGCACCCTGTCCTGTATCCCCTGTGTCGGGAGCAACGGAAATTCCCTCACCTGTTGTCTAGTAAACGCCCTCACCTGCATATATCTTAAGAAATTTCCCCGGGGTAACTTATACTTTTCCTCCAATGCTTCCAAGCTCGCAAAAGTCCCATCTATGAATAAATCTCCCACCTTCCTAATTCCCAACTGGTACCAGCTCTGAAATCCTCCATCCATTCTTCCTGGGGCGAACCTATGGTTGTTCCTGATAGGGGACCCCACCAGGGCTCCCTGCACCCCTCTCTGTCGCCTCCACTGTCCCCATATGTTCAGTGTTGCCGCCACCACCGGGTTCGTGGTATACTTTTTAGGTGAGAGCGGTAGCGGTGCCGTCACCAGCGCGTCTAAACTCGTCCCTTTACAGGACTTTCTCTCCAGCCTTTTCCACGCCGCTCCCTCACCCTCCATCATCCATCTACGTATCATTGCCACATTGGCGGCCCAATAATAATCTCCCAAGTTCGGTAGTGCCAGTCCTCCTCTATCCCTACTACGCTGAAGGAACCCCCTCCTTACTCTCGGAACTTTCCCTGCCCACACAAAGCTCGTGATGCTCCTATCTATTTTATTAAAAAAGGTCCTGGTGATTAATATAGGGAGACATTGAAATACAAATAAGAACCTCGGGAGGACCATCATCTTAATTGCTTGCACCCTGCCCGCCAGCGATAAAGGCTGCATGTCCCACCTCTTGAAGTCCTCCTCCATTTGTTCTACCAGCCGTGTCAAATTAAGTCTGTGCAACGTTCCCCAGCTCCTAGCGATCTGAATCCCCAGGTATCGGAAGTTTCTTTCCACTTTCCTTAGCGGTAAGCCTTCTATCTCTCTACTCTGGTCCCCTGGATGTATCACAAATAATTCACTCTTCCCCATGTTTAGCCTATACCCCGAGAATTCCCCGAACCTCCTCAAAATTCGCATAACCTCCATCATCCCCCCCGCTGGGTCCGACACGTATAACAATAGGTCATCCGCGTATAACGAGACTCAATGTTCTTCTCCCCCTCTAATCACCCCTCTCCATTTCCTGGAGTCTCTCAATGCCATGGCCAGAGGTTCAATTGCCAACGCAAACAACAATGGAGACAGCGGGCATCCCTGTCTTGTTCCCCTATATAATCGGAAATACTCCGATCTATGTCGACCTGTAACTACGCTTGCCGTTGGTGCCCCATAAAGAAGTCTAACCCAGCGAATAAACCCGTTCCCAAACCCAAACCTCCTTAACACTTCCCATAAATACTCCCACTCCACCCTATCAAATGCCTTCTCTGCGTCCATTGCCGCCACTATCTCTGCCTCCCCTCCACTGGGGGCATCATTATCACCCCTAATAGTCGTCGCACGTTAACATTCAGTTGTCTCCCTTTTACGAACCCTGTCTGGTCTTCGTGCACCACCCCCGGGACACAGTCCTCTATCCTCGATGCCAGTACCTTTGCCAGCAACTTGGCGTCCACGTTCAATAGTGAAATAGGTCTATAGGACCCGCATTGCAACGGATCTTTGTCTCTCTTCAAAATTAGCGATATCGTCGCCTCCGACATCGTCGGGGGTAGAGTCCCCCCTTCCCTGGCCTCATTGAACGTCCTCGCCATCAACGGGGCCAACAAGTCCACATATTTTCTGTAGTATTCCACCGGGAACCCGTCCGGCCCCGGAGCCTTCCCTGCTTGCATGCTTCCCAGTCCCTTAATAACCTCATCCACCTCAATCGGCGCCCCCAGGCCTGCCACCTCCTGCTCCTCCACTTTCGGGAACCTCAATTGGTCCAGGAACTGCCGCATCCCCTCCTCTCCCTCTGGGGGTTGAGACCTATACAGTTCCTTATAAAAGGTCTTAAACACCTCATTTATCTTTCCTGCCCTTTGCACAGTGTCTCCCCTTTCATCCCTAATTCCTCCTATCTCCCTCGCTGCTGCCCTCTTCCGCAGTTGGTGCACCAACAGGCAATTAGCCTTTTCCCCATATTCGTACCTCCTCCCCTGTGCCTTCCTCCACAGTACCTCCGCCTTTCTGGTGGTCAGAAGGTCAAACTCGGTCTGGAGTCGTCTCCTCTCCCTGTACAGCTCCTCCTCCGGGGTCTCTGCAAATTCCCTGTCCACGCTTAAAATTTCCCCCAGTAATCTATCCCTTTCCTTGGCCTCTGTTTTCCTTTTGTGGGCCCCAATAGAAATCAGCTCTCCTCTGACCACCGCTTTTAGTGCTTCCCAGACCACTCCCATAGGGACCTCGCCGTCGTCATTGACCTCCAGGTATCTCTCAATACACCCCCTCACTCTTGCACACACTCCCTCATCCGCCATCAGTCCCACATCTAATCGCCAGAGTGTTCTCTGCTCCCTGTCCTCTCCTACTTCCAGGTCCACCCAATGTGGGGCATGATCCGAAACCGCTATGGCTGAGTATTCAGCTTCTTCCACCCTAGAGATCAACGACCTTCCTAAAACAAAAAAATCTATCCGGGAGTACACTTTATGGACATGGGAGAAGAAGGAATACTCCCTAGCCCTAGGTCTAAGAAATCGCCATGGATCCACTCCCCCCATTTGGTCCATAAACCCCTTAAGTACCTTGGCCGCTGCCGGCCTTCTTCCGGTCCTTGAGCTGGATCTATCTAGCCCTGGGTCCAGCACCGTATTGAAGTCCCCTCTTAAAATCAAATTTCCTGCCTCCAGGTCCGGTATACGCCCCTGCATCCGTCTCATGAATCCCGCATCGTCCCAATTTGGGGCATACACATTAACCAACATGACCTCCATTCCCTCCAGCCTACCACTCACCATTACATATCTACCTCCGCTATCTGCTACGATGTTCTTTGCTTCAAATGCTACCCGTTTCCCCACCAAAATGGCCACCCCTCTGTTCTTTGCGTCCAGTCCTGAGTGGAACACCTGTCCCACCCATCCTTTCCTTAGCCTAACTTGGTCTGCCACCTTTAGGTGTG
Source organism: Scyliorhinus torazame (assembly GCF_047496885.1). Classification (NCBI taxonomy): domain Eukaryota; kingdom Metazoa; phylum Chordata; class Chondrichthyes; order Carcharhiniformes; family Scyliorhinidae; genus Scyliorhinus; species Scyliorhinus torazame. The sequence continues at coordinate 89,691,104 of NC_092714.1, read as the reverse complement.
TCTCTTGGAGCATAGCCACGTCTGCCCTTAGTCCTTTCAAATGCGCGAGCGCTCGGGCCCTTTTTATCGGTCCATTCAGGCCTCTCACGTTCCACGTGATCAGCCTCACTAGGGGGCTACCTGCCCCCCTCCCGTGTCGACTAGCCATTACCTTCTCTAGGCCAGTCCCATATCCCTCCTCCGCGCTCCCGCTCGCTCCCCCAGCATCGCACACCGTCCCCGACCACCCACTCTTTAGCCATTCCCTTTTGGATTTCCGCAGCAGCAACCCAGTTGTGCCCCCCCCCCCCCCCCCCCCGCTAGATCCCTATCTAGCTTGATTGCTCCCCCCATACCACTTCCGTAAGTCAGCTGACTTCAACTGACCCCGGCTACTCCTGCTCACTCCTCGACCCCCCCCGGTGTGAGGGAACTCCCATCCGCCTTGCGCCTGTTTTCCCACCTTATTCTTTCTGGCGCGGGAACATCCCTTTACCTGACCCGCCTCTTATGGCGCAGCTCCCTTTCCCCTCCCCCTCCCCTTCCCCATTCTCCGACTATGTCCCGTCTTTCCCCCCTCACCGGCGCCCACATTTCCCCAGTGTCTCCCCCCTTCCCTGTTTACTTCTCGATTAACTTTCACCATAACATTAACAAAAACAATAACAATAACAATTCCCTGCAGCATCAGTCCCTCAGTTCCGGTCCAGTTTCTCTTCTTTGATGAAGGACCCTGCTTCCTCCGCCGTCTCGAAGTAATAGCGTCTCTCCTGATACGTGACCCATAGTCTTGCCGGCTGCAGCATCCCAAACTTCACCTTCTTTTTGTGCAAAACCCCTTTGGCTCGGTTGAAGCTCGCCCTCCTTCTCGCCACCTCCGCACTCCAATCCTGGTATATCCGTACCACCGCATTCTCCCATCTGCTACTCCGCACCTTTTTAGCCCATCTCAGGACCTCTTCTCTGTCCTTAAGGCGGTAGAATCGCACGATTATCGCCTTCGGTGGTTCTCCCGCTTTTGGTCTTCTCGCCGGGATCCGACCTGCCCACTCCACCTCCATGGGGCCCGCAGGGGCCTCAGCACCCATCAGTGAGCTCAGCATCTTACTTGCGTACGCTCCACAGTCCACTCCTTCCACACCCTTAGGGAGACCTAGTATCCTAAGCTTCTTCCTTCGCGCTCCGTTTTCAAGGGCCTCGATCCTTTCAGCACACTTTTTATGAAGTGCCTCGTGCGTCTGAGTCTGAACCGCCAGGCCCAGGACCTCGTCCTCAATACCTGACACCTTCTGCTCCACCACGCGGAGCTCAGTCTCCTGGGTCTTTAAAGTCTCCTTAAGCCCCTCAATTGCCTGTAGCATCGGGGTCAGTACCTCCTTCAGCAGGTCCACGCACCGTCTCACGACCTCGTCCTGCTCAGGCCCCCATGTCGCCTGCGATTTCTCCGCCGCCATTTTGTTTTCCTCTCCCTCTGACCTTATAGTCGAAGATTCTTCAGGCTGCAGCCGCCGCCTCCGGTTTTTTCTTCCATCGTTCGGGGGGGACTCCCTTCCTACACACCCCACACCGGGTTACTCGGCCGAAAAAATCCCCGTTGGGGCTCTTAAAAGAGCCCGAAGGTCCGTCGGAGCTGGAGCCGCCGAAACGTGCGGCTAGCTCATCCTCACCGCAACCGGCGCTTAGGACACTTCTCGATGCAAACCTGCACCAATGTCCTGGAGCTGGCACAATTTACCTGCAACAACTGTAACTATTTTCCTTTTAGCTAAGTATGACTCAAGTCAATGTTCCATTTGATTCCCATTGAACTCAATTTTGATAGGACTCCTTGATGCCAAACTCGGCAACTGCTGCCTTGATGTTAAGGACAGTCAGTCCAAACTCACCTCTGGGATTCAGCAGTTTTGTCCATGTTTGGACTAAGGCTGTAATGAGGTCAGGAACTGAATGGCCCTGGTGCACCAAAACTGAGCATTCGTCAGCAGCTTATTGCTGAATAAACTCTGCTTAATAGCATTGTTGATGACACCTTCCATCATTTTGTTGATGAGTGAGAGTATTGGTTTTGAATTAACTGGATTGGATTTGTCCTGTATCTCGTGGACAGTAAATATCTGGGAAATGTTATACTTTGTTGAGTAGATACCAGTGCTACAGCTGCATTAGAACAGCTTGGCTAGAGGTGCGGCTGGTTCTGGAATACAGACCTGGAATATAAAGCATGTCTCAGTGATAGTGACCATTAAACTACTGGATTGCTCTAAAAACCCATCTGCTTCACTAGTCTCCTTCAAAGAAGGAAAGCTGCCATCCTCACCTGATATGATCGACATGTGGTTCAAGACCCACAGCAATGTGGTTCACATTTAACCCTCTGAAATGGCCAAGAAAACCATTCTGTCAAAGTGGCTCATAATCACTTGCTCAAGGGCAATTAGAGATGGGAAATAAATATGGACTTTGCCAGCAATGCCCACATCCTGTGAATGAATAAAAAAATGGAGTCCTACATTTTCACTAAGTAGTCTGCCACTTCATTTTTTAGAAATGCCTGGTGCCCCTGGGATGGTCATTTACACTCTTCATTGAACCAGGTTTGATTCCTTGGCTAAATGGTAATCAGAAAATGAGGAAAATGCACTGGGATTGAGTTACAGATTGTGATGGGCAGCACGGTTGTACAGTAGTTAGCACTGCTGCCTCGCAGCTATAGGGACCCAGGTTCAATTCCAGCCTCAGTTGACTATCTATGTGGAGTTTGCATTTTTTCCCCGTGCCTGCGTGGGTTTCCTCCAGGAGCTCTGGTTGCCTCCCACAGTCGAAAGATGTGCAGGTTAGGTCGATTAGCAATGCAAAATTGCCCCTTAGTGTCCAAAAGGTTAGGTTTACTGGGTTACGGGGATAGTGTGGAGACATGGGCTTAAGTAGAGTGCTCTTTCCAAGGGCCCGTGCAGACTCGATGAGTCAAGTGACCTCCTTCTGCACTGTAAATTCTATGATTCTAATTCTGCTGCTGCTCCACCTGGCTTTCTGTGTGTCACAAAGCAGGCTGATGTTATCTGCGAGGGTATCCCAAATTGGAAAACCGGTTCGTATAATTTTGTTTTGTGTTGGTGTGAGGAGACAAGTGAAACTCCAGTGAGAATAATAAATGTTGGGTAACAATTATTAAAGACTATTTGTTGAAGTAAAGTGTGCCCTCAACCGGGATGTCCGTGCCCGCCGCACCACCGCCCGAACTGATGAGGTTGAGGAGGACGATCCGGCCACCGAGACGGATGGACCTATGATGGCACTTCACCCCTGCCGGACTCCTTTTTAAACAGGGGGTGAATGTGATGAACGGTTACTGCCTTATCATCATGTAAGGTGATGTCCCCTTTAAGACCGGGCTTGGAACCCTAGGGACTCCGCCTCTGGCTCCGCCCATCTGGGAGCCATACATAAAGGGCTGCCTCATGGTCTGTGTAACAGTCAGCTCTCGTCTCTACCTCTAGCATAGTTATTAGTCTAATAAAGCCTTCTTTACAGTTTAATCTCTAAGCATCATTATTGAGGGTACCTCAATTTATTAGACTAAACTAGATTCAGGATGGAAGCAGGCCTAAAACCAGAGAAGCTCAATCTGGAAGCACGAACGCCGGAGGCGAAGGAAATTTTAAAATACTGGCTGCGGTGCTTCGAGGCCTACCTGGACTCCGCAGAGACTCCCATCCTGGGGCCACGCAAGCTGCGTCTACTCCACGCCCGGGTGAGTCAAAGAATCTCCGCCACGCTCGAAAAGGCGACGGCTTATGAGGAAGCGATCGAGTTGCTCCGCAAGCGGTTTGTCAAACCCATCAATGAGGTGCACGCCCGGCATCTGCTCTCTACCTGCCGGCAGCGCTCGGGGGAATCGCTCAACGGGTTTGTTGAAAAACTCACCGCGCTTGCCAGGGACTGTGACTATCAGGATGTGACAGGGAAAGTCCATATGAACCGGCACATCAGAGACGCTTTCGTGTCCGGCATCCGCTCGACCTACATCTGGCAGCGGCTGCTCGAAAATGGGGCAAACGACCTCCAGGAGATGCTAACGCTCACCTCCTCGCTGGCGGTGGCCCGACATAACTTGGGTACGTATCCCGCGGACTCTGCCAGCCCCCCCCAGACTTCCTCAGACTCAACCGTATTACAGGCCCGCGCCACGCGGCGACCCGCTCACCATGGGGGCACACCATGCTACTTCTGCGAGCAGGGCCAGCACCCATGCCCACGCTGCCCAGCCTGCTCCGCGATCTGCAGCGACTGCGGGAAGAAAGGGCACTTTGCGAGGGTCTGCCTGGCCAGACCCAGGGGCCAGAAAAACAAAGAACAGCCGGCCCGCAGGCCTCGCAATGCTGCTGCGCACCGACCCGACACGCCCTCTTCTGACGCGTCATCAGCCTCGTGCGAATCATGGGAGCGGCCATCTTGTCGGCGGCCACCTTCTCGACCCGACACGCGCAGCCGGCGGCGGCAGCCATTTTACGAGTCCGACTCGGCTGACGACTCCGACTACCCGCGACTGGGTGCGATCACCCTCGATCAAACGCGGCCAAAACACCTGCAGAACTCCATGATGCAGCTCCAGGTCAACGGGCACGACACTGCATGCCTCTTCGACTCCGGGAGCACGGAGAGCTTTATCCACCCTGAAACGGTAAGGCGCTGCTCCCTACGCACCCATCCCGCACCCCAAACCATAGCCCTCGCATCTGGGTCCCACTCGGTACAAATCACGGGGTACTGTATTGTGGATCTCTCGATCCAGGGCACCAAATACACCCGTTTCAAATTTTATATCCTCTCTCACCTCTGTGCCCCCCTGCTGCTCGGACTGGATTTCCAGTGCAGCCACCGAAGCCTGACACTGAAGTTCGGCGGACCCTTGCCCCCCCTCACGGTGTGCTGCCTTGCGACACTGAAAGTCGCACCCCCCTCGTTATTCGCGAACCTCACTCCTGACTGTAAGCCCGTTGCCACCAGGAGCCGGCGCTACAGTGCCCAAGATATGGCTTTTATCAAGTCAGAGGTCCAGCGTTTACTGGGAGAGGGGGTCATCGAGGCTAGCAACAGCCCTTGGAGAGCGCAAGTGGTGGTAGTTCGGTCCGGGGAGAAGAAACGGATGGTCGTGGATTATAGCCAGACCATAAACCGATTCACGCAGCTTGATGCGTACCCCCTTCCTCGCATCGCGGAAATGGTAAATCGAATCGCCCAATACCGAGTCTTTTCCACGGTCGACCTCAAATCTGCCTACCACCAGCTCCCTATCCGACAAAAAGACCGCCCCTATACTGCCTTCGAAGCAGCCGGCCGGCTCTTCCACTTCCTCAGGGTCCCCTTTGGTGTCACAAACGGGGTCTCCGCCTTTCAAAGGGCGATGGACCAAATGGTGGACCAGTACGGTTTGTGGGCTACATACCCGTACTTGGACAATGTCACCATCTGCGGCCATGATCAGCAGGACCATGACGCTAACCTCAAAAAGTTCCTCCAGACCGCCCGAGCCCTTAACCTGACCTATAACAAGGGCAAATGCGTTTTCCACACCACCCGGCTGGCCATCCTCGGCTATGTCATGGAAGACGGGGTCCTAGGTCCCGACCCCGACCCCCCCTTAAGGAACTCCCTCTCCCCCGCAGCCTCAAGGCCCTCAAACGGTGCTTGGGGCTTTTCTCCTATTACGCGCAGTGGGTCCCCAAGTATGCGGACAAAGCCCGCCCACTCCTAAAGACCACCACTTTTCCCCTCTCGGCTGAGGCTCAATTGGCCTTCAACCGCATCAAGGCCGACATGCACGCGGTGGACGAAACCATCCCTTTCCAGGTAGAGAGCGATGCATCAGACATCGCCCTGGCTGCTACCCTCAATCAAGGAGGCAGACCAGTAGCGTTCTTCTCCCGAACCCTCGCCGCCTCCGAGGTTCAACACTCTGCAGTCGAAAAGGATGCACAAGCCATTGTGGAGGCTGTACGGCGCTGGAGAAACTACCTAGCCGGTAGGAGGTTTACCCTCGTCACCGACCAACGGTCGGTCGCCTATATGTTCGATAACACGCAACGGGGCAAAATAAAAAATGATAAAATTTTGAGGTGGAGGACGAACTCTCCACCTACTCATACGATATCAAGTATCGTCCAGGGGAGCTCAACGAGCCCCCAGATGCCCTGTCCCGCGGCACATGCGCCGACGCGCAGGAGGACCTCCTGCAAGTCATCCACAATGACCTCTGCCACCCGGGGGTTACCCGACTCGTCCATTTCATCAAGTCCCGCAACCTACCTTACTCAACCAAGGAGGTCAAGGCCATGGTCAGGGCCTGCCAAGTCTGTGCGGAGTGCAAACCGTTCTTCCATTGGCCAGACAAGGTTCGGCTCGTGAAGGCCTCGGGCCCCTTTGAGCGACTGAGCGTGGACTTCAAAGGGCCCCTCCCGTCCACCAACCGTTATGCCTATTTCCTCACCGTGATCGATGAGTTCTCCCGTTTCCCATTCGCCATTCCCTGCCCCGACATGACCTCAGCCACGGTGATTAAGGCACTGCACACCCTGTGAAATCTTCACCCTGTTCGGTTTCCCCGCTTATATCCACAGCGACCGGGGTACATCGTTCATGAGCAATGAACTGCGTCAGAATCTGCTCAGCAATGGCATCGCCTCGAGCAGAACAACCAGTTATAACCCGCGGGGAAATGGGAAGGTGGAGAGGGAGAACGCGACAGTGTGGAAGGCTGTCCTTCTGGCCCTGCGGTCGAGAAATCTCCCAACCACCCGCTGGCAGGAGGTCCTACCCGATGCCCTACACTCCATTAGGTCACTCCTCTGCACGGCCATGAATGAGACCCCTCACAACCGATTGTTTCTCTTCCCCAGGAAGTCTACCTCCGGGGTCTCGCTTCCATCTTGGCTGACGGCTCCGGGACCTGTTCTTCTCCGGAGGCACGCGAGGAGCCATAAAACAGACCCCCTAGTTGAAAAGGTTCGACTGCTCCACGCCAACCCCAGTTACGCCTACGTGGAGTACTCCGATGGCAGGCAAGATACGGTTTCCCTCCGGGATCTGGCACCCGCTGGATCCTCCACCACAGACACCCCTTCCCGCGCCGCTCCCCTGCAGGACCCGTCGCCCCCTACAACACACTCCCTTCCAGCCCTACCACCCGTTGGTGAGCCCCTACCGTGCGCCCCCCCCCCTTCACACACACCCCGCCGGCTCCACTACCCCCGGCCCTGCCTAGTTCCCCTGCTCCGACCCGGACCGAAGCTCCAACCGCTGTGATCCCGGATGTGCCCTCAACTGGGACGTCCGTGCCCGCTGCACCACCGCCCGAATTGAGGAGGTTCAGGAGGACGATCCGGCCACCGAGACGGATGGACCTATGATGGCACTTCACCCCTGCCGGACTCCTTTTTAAACAGGGGGTGAATGTGATGAACAGTTACTGCCTTATCATCATGTAAGGTGATGTCCCCTTTAAGACCGGGCTTGGAACGCTGGGGATTCCGCCTCTGGCTCCGCCCATCTGGGAGCCATACATAAAGGGCTGCCTCGTGGTCTGTGTAACAGTCAGCTCTCGTCTCTAGCTCGAGCATAGTTATTAATCCAATAAAGCCTTCTTTACAGTTTAATCTCCAAGCGTCATTATTGAAGGTACCTCATAAAGGAAAGACGAATATACACAAACCGGGCTACTCTACTCCTGCACAATTTAAGATGTAGGAATTATTAAACACACACTGTTTCTACAGAAGGTACCCCTTGTTACAAAATGTATCTATAAACTCTGAGAGTTGTGATGGGCAGCACGGTTGTACAGTTGTCAGCACTGCTGCCTCGCAGCTACAGGGACCCGGGTTCCTCGAACAAGGTCCAAATTGAATAACCAGCTGTAGTTACCACACAATACAGGGATGATACTCAAATCTGAGAAACGTCTTTTTCCTGGTCCAGCAAATACATTTTAAAACTCATGTTATGAAGGTTTACTGTACTGCCTTGGCTTCAAGACTTGGAAGCTTGTTTGCAATAAAGTTGGCCTTCAAGCTTGGTAGCTGGAAACTGGCCTGTCCACTCTCTAAGTCTGCTCGATGGTAACTGCCTCTCCTAGCTTTTCAGGGTCTGGGCAATTATTCCTTTGTTGGTATTTGATAATGCCTTCTGTATATCCGTTGATCTGCCCCCATCAACATCCTTGATTATACATTGACATAGGTATATCTCTTGGACCTTCCCAATTGTCTATAATCTGTTTTTCCACCTTACATTGTTCATGCTCGATTATTATCGAAACTGCTATTCTTATCTCATTACTAGGAGACGCATACTAAGTGAGGCGCCGTTTGCATACTGTCTGCTGCTTTCTTCAGGCAGGTTCATGACAAGTGCTTAATAGATGCCCAGTTTTGAGCTGTGGGACCTATTCTGAATCTATTCCTGTGATGACCCATTTGCTGGGAAAAGGATGTACTTTCTTTTTGTGTGATGTTCCCTGTAAGTGGACGGGGAGTATTCTGAAAGGGGATTGATTGTTTTCATGATTATGACATCATTGCATTCCAAGGAATGGCCATGTGACCAAGATTGACATGGGGATGAACAGCTCAGAAGAAATGGAAATAGAAAGCTAATTGCAATGGGGCTGTGTTTCAGTCTGTGTTTTCTGTTTGGCGGTTGATAGCACACTGAGAACTCGGGTGACAGAAAATAGATGAGCTTATATTTGAATGGAAAAGTTTTCAGCTTTGCAGTTTTAAAATAGAACTTGCTGCTGAAGCAGGGTTCTTAGAACTGAATCGAGACTGTTAATGTATGCGTTATACAATTGGAAAAGATGGAACACTGAGGTGGATTGGTTAAGACTTATTGCTGCTGTTTCAGTTTTGCCAGAGCCCACCAAACCATCTCAAAGAAATGAAGAAACGAGTCTCTGAGGATTCTGTACCATCAGGATTGTCATGCCCTGAGTGAGAGACGGTTCTTATATGATCACCTTTTTGGTGATCCGCATGGACTCTGCATGGAATACAGCTGCTGGTGAATGCAACTCATGGGCCAAAATGGTGGAGTAGCAATTATGCGAGAGGTCCTACCTACCAGAAGCCGGGTTGGAAAGATTGTGATTGCATGTGGTCCCACATTTTTGTGGGTAATAATGCAAGTGCTTGTAACTGCTTGAAATTTGTCTTTGTTGAATCAACTATTTATAGTGAAACTTACCTTTTCCTTTGGTTGTTAATTAGTGTTCGAATTATGTAGATTTTAGTTGGCTCATTGCAGTGAAAGTCTTAAATCGAGAAATTTTGTCCAACAATTTACTTTCCATTTAGTGTTACAAAGAACAAAGAACAAAGAAATGTACAGCACAGGAACAGGCCCTTCGGCCCTCCAAGCCCGCGCCGACCATACTGCCCGACTAAACTACAATCTTCTACACTTCCTGGGTCCGTATCCTTCTATTCCCATCCTATTCATATATTTGTCAAGATGCCCCTTAAATGTCCCTATCGTCCCTGCCTCCACTACCTCCTCCGGTAGTGAGTTCCAGGCACCCACTACCCTCTGCGTAAAAAACTTGCCTCGTACATCTACTCTAAACTTTGCCCCTCTCACCTTAAACCTATGCCCCCTAGTAATTGACTAGTGTGGGGATTAATTTCTTTTAAAATAGTTAATGGCTGCTATGGGGATTGTAACAATCTCATTTAGCATGGTATTGCCACACATATGATGCAGCCTGTTCTCACTGCAAAGGTGGGGCATTTTGTTTCCATTCGGTCTATGTAGTCATCACCCCTACAAATATTGTCACGGACGCTTACATCAATAACTGGTAGATTGGTGAGGCTGCAACCTGTTTAATTTTAAGAATCCTCCACAACAACGTTAATGACTTCCATTTATGTTAAGCCACAAACATAGAAAAATATCACAGGGATGTAAGGAAAAATTAGAAACTGAGCCAAAGAAGAATATTTCAGAAGCAGTGATCATAAACTTGTTCAAAGAAATAGATTTTAAGAAGAGAGGCGTTGGTAGTGGAGGTGACGGGCATGGGGCTGAGTGCGGTGATTAATAGGATTAGAGAATTTGGAGCTGGTGTTTTAAGGCTAAAGGTACTTGCAGATATAAGATGCGATAAGACTATGGAGAAATTCAAACACAACGTTGAAAATATTAAATTTGCCATCCGAGAAGCCACCATCAGTCAGTGAGGACAGGATACAGTACTAAAGTTTTGGCTTGGTGATGTTTATGAAGAGTGAAAGATAGACTGCCGGAAAGTAGAGCATTAGAGTCTCAAGATTAGAAATAAATAAAGGATGTTTTTAGTTGAAGAGGTGCAGGTCTGTAATGTTGCAGAGGTAGAGGGTGAAAGCCTTTGTAATGGAGATGTATTGGGTTTAGAAGCTCAGCTTGTCACCAGAAAGCAAGTTGAGATTGTGAGAAAGTTATGACCTGGGTATGGAGTTTCTTGGGAGAACACAAGGTGACAACTTTGGTCTTGGTAATATTTTGCTGGTGGAAATCGTGACTCATCCAGGACTGCTCGCCATATAAACAGAATGAGAGTACAAAACAGTGGACAGATGGAGTGAACCTTTGTAGCGGTGCTGTTGGGTGTCATCAGCAGATATGTGGAAGCTGTCCTGATGTCTGTATGATGTTAAGAGACAGCATATAAGTGAGTAAGAGCAAGAAATTGTGACTGTGGATCCATAGGGATCTGGCCAGTGTGGGAGTGTGAGGATTAACCAAAGGGACAGTTGCTCTTGCAAGAGTAGGAAGGGGACCAGGGTGATGTTTAATTTGGTGTGAAAGGGGAAAGTAGAAAACAGCTGAATCAATAATTGCATTAATAAAAGACATTTCTGAGCTCTTTGCATTTGTTGACTTGTTAGAAGTGAGAGCGGAGGTGTGGAAGAGTGGTGTTTAATGAGCAATTAATAAAACAATGTGTTATCTTTGCTCCCCACCATGATCCATTGGTACTGGGTGATCGGTGGGCGATCCATTGGTTTTAAAAGAGCTGAATGAGACTTTGTGGAAGCATGAAATCGAGTGCTGGATATCGTGTCCAGTTGAGCACCAAATCTGTACCAGTTGTGCATGGTTAAAAATACAAATCCTTGAACTTAAGGGATGATTTTGTCCATACCAGAGGGAGAGAGCAGGAAGTAGGTTCTGCTGGGGTAAGGGTATCAAAGGTGGAGACAAGAAGGTTGTTCAGCAAATCAAAAGCTGCAGATGTATCTTGGCGAATGGAAGATAGAAAGCTAGACGATAAGAAGTTTGAAAGTGCAGTTGCGAGAAATTTTGCGGGGGGGGGGGTGTTTTATTCCTGCAGGCAGAAGAAAGCCATTGCTCTCCTTTTGACCTCTAATATTGATTCCCTATTTCAGAGTAATGTATCATGCAGGAAAATTAATTGTGACACTTTTTCACTGGTTTGAAAAATTGATACTTTGGTCCCACATGATATATATTTGCTTACTAATCATATTACTGTCAACCCTTTATCATTGGTCAGAAGATCGTTTGGTTAAGCAACAGAGGGCAGTCTACCAATAGTCTCCAACTATCTTTTTAAGATATCAGCTGGAGCAACAGCAATGCCCTATTCTTTGTTAAACATTGATTGCCAACCTATTCATATTTTCTTGAGACTTTCCATTGTATTCTTAATCGGCTTGCTTCATTTTTTTTCAAGTCACAAAACTGGTGTTTCTCCTTCCAATTGCATATGACAGTTCTGATACACGATCAATTACACTCAAGACTAAGTGATTTCATAACTGAAGGCTTTAATGGACTAGAACGTGTTCCCCAGCAGCTTTGATACAGAAAGTGAAGGCTGCTGGGACGGCACCGGTTCTTATACTCTGCCTGTCAGGGCGGAGCTATGTATCAACAGCCAATGGTAAACTGCTAGGTTTAACCAATGGTCATCAGCCTCTCAGGTACCGCAATACCTGATAATACTACATTCACCCCCTGTTAAAAATGAGTCCGGCGGGGGTGGTGGCCAGTGGTAACAGTCGCCTTTAACATGATATGATCAGATATGGAGATACCATGATAACTCCTTACAGGGCTGTCGAGAATATTTACAAAGTGTTCGTTCACGGTTAAAGTCACAGCGAAGCAATCAGTCGATCGGGTGGTCTGGTCGTCCTTCTGGATCGTCTGGGCTTCGGTGGTGATTCTGGTGGGGGTCCAGGTGGTTGCAACTCCGGGAGCGTGGTTTCGGCCTCCCTGGCAGCTTCGTCACCCCTAGGTGGCGCTGTTGGGGCAAACGGTTGACGGGGGGGAGTGGGGGGCACCTGTAGGGGGTGTCGGGGGGTGGTGGGCCCAGGCAGGAGCGGCGGGAGTACTGTCCCTCCAGTGAGGTGCTCTGGGGGGTGGGGTGGGGGGGGGGGTGGTAACGGTTCGGGTGCGTGTGGGGTTCCGGCGGGCGCCAGGTCCCGTAGGGAGACCGTATCTTGCCGGCCATTAGGGAATGCCACGTAGGCGTACTGGCGGTTAGCATACAGCAGCTGGACCCTCTCGACCAACGGGTCCAACTTGTGCACCCACACGTGCTTCCGAAGCAGGATGGGTCCGCGTGTCGCTAGCCAGGTTGGGAGCGAGGTCCCATGGGAGGACTACCTGGGGAAAACAAGGAGACGCTCATGAGGTGTCTGATTGGTAGTTGTACAGAGCAGCGACCGGATGGCGTGGAGGGCCACTGGGAGGACTTCTTGCCATTGGGATACTGGGAGACTCCTGGACGGTAGGGCCAGTAGAACAGTCTTCCAGACCGTTCCGTTCTCCCTCTCCACCTGTCCGTTTCCCCGGGGGTTGTAACTGGTCGTCCTGCTTGAGGCAATGCCCCTGCTGAGCAGGAATTGACGCAGTTCGTCGCTCATAAAGGAGGACCCCCTATCACTGTGTATGTTCGTGGGGAAACCGAACAGTGTAAAGATACCCTGGAGGGCTTTGATGACGGTTGCGGTCATGTCTGGGCAGGGGATGGCGAATGGGAACCGGGAGTACTCGTCAATCACGTTCAGGAAATACATGTTGTGGTCGGTGGAGGGGAGGGGGCCTTTGAAGTCCATACTGAGGCGTTCAAAGGGACGTGAAGCCTTTATTAGGTCTGCCCTCTCTGGCCGGTAGAAGTGCGGTTTTCACTCCGCGCAGATTTGGCAGTCCTTGGTGACTGTCCTGACCTCCTCGATGGAGTAGGGCAGGTTGCGGGTCTTGATGAAGTGGAAGAAACGAGTGACCCCCGGGTGGCAGAGGTCCTCGTGGAGGGCTCGTGCAGTGGCACAAGTGCCGCGGGACAGGGCATCAGGAGGCTCGTTTAGCTTCCCCGGATGGTACAAGATCTCGTAGTTGAAGGTGGAGAGTTCTATTCTCCACCGCAAGATCTTGTCGTTTTTAATCTTGCCCCGCTGTGCATTATCGAACATGAAAGCAACCGACCGTTGGTCCGTGAAGAGAGTGAATCTCCTGCCAGCCAGGTAATGCCTCCAATGTCTCACAGCTTCAACTATGGCTTGTGCCTCTTTTTCGACCGAGGACAGGCAAATTTCGGAAGAATGGAGGGTACGGGAGAAGAAGGCCACGGGCCTGCCCTCTTGGTTGAGGGTGGCCGCCAGAGCTTCGTCGGACGCATCGCTCTCGACCTGGAAGGGGAGAGACTCGTCGATGGCACGCATCGTGGCCTTTGCAATGTCTGCTTTGATGCGGCTGAAGGCCTGGCAGGCCTCCGTCGACAGGGGGACGGTTGTGAACTGGATTAGGGGTCGGGCTTTGTCTGCGTAGTTGGGGACCCAATGTGCGTAATAACTGAAAAACCCGAGGCAGCGCTTCAGGGCCTTGGGGCAGTGAGGAAGGGGGAACTCCATAAGAGGGCACATGCGCTCAGGGTCGGGGCCTATAACTCCATTTCGCACTACGTAGCCTAGAATGGCTAGACGGTCGGTGCTAAATACGCATTTATCCTTATTGTACGTTAAATTAAGGATTTACGCGATCTGGAGAAACTTGCGGAGGTTGGTGTTGTGGTCCTGCTGGTCATGGCCGCAGATGGTGACGTTATCCAGATACGGGAACGTTGCGCGTAAGCCGTACCGGTCAACTATTCGGTCCATCTCTCGCTGGAAGACCGAGACCCCATTAGTGACACCAAAGGGAACTCTTAAAAATTGATAGAGCCGCCCATCTGCTTCGAAGGCAGTGTACTTGCGGTCACTATTACGGAGGGGGTAGCTGGTGGTAGGCAGACTTGAGATCCACCGTGGAGAAGAATTTGCATTGCGCGATCCTGTTTACCAGGTCGGCTATACGGGGGAGAGGGTACGCGTCAAGCTGCATAAACCAGCTGATGGTCTGACTGTAGTCAATGACCATCCTATGTTTCTCCCCGGTCTTTACCACCACTACTTGAGCTCTCCAGGGACTGTTGCTCACTTCGATGACCCCTTCCCTCAGCAGCCTTTGGACCTCTGACCTGATGAAGGTCCGGTCCTGGGCACTGTACCTCCTGCTCCTGGTGGCGACGGGTTTGCAATCCGGGGTGAGGTTCGCAAACAGGGAAGGCGGGTCGGCCTTAAGGGTCGTGAGGCCGCAGAGAGTAAGGGGGGTATAGGGCCGCCGAATTTAAAGGTCAGGCTTTGCAAGTTACATTGGAAGTTCAAGTCCAGGAGGGTAGCGCAGAGGTGCGGCAGGACATAAAGGCGGAAATTGCTGAATCTCCTACCTTGGACAGTGAGGTTCGCTAGGCAGAACCCCTTCATCTCCACCGAGTGTGACCCGGAGGCCAAGGAGATCCTTTGGTTTACAGAGTGGGTAACAAGTGAACAGCGCGTTACCGTGTCGGGGTGAACAAAGCTTTCTGTGCTCCCAGAGTCAATCAGGCAAGACGTCTCGTGGCCGTTGATGAAGACCATCGTTGTTGCTGTTGCGAGTGTCCGAGGTCGACTTTGGTCCAGTGTCACCGAGGCCAGATGAAGCAGTTGCGAGTTCTGATCGGGCAGCGTGTAGTCGACCGTGGTGGGGGCCTGGGGCCCCATCCAAGATGGCGTCTCCCATGGGCCGCACATGGTGGCTGGGGATGGACAAGATGGCGACGTGGATGGACTAAATGGCGGCGCCCACCCGTCCAGTGTGGTGTCTGGGGGGCAAGATGGCCGCGCCCGTGGGTCGCACGTGGCCCTAGGATAGGGGGGTGGCGGTGAGTGCTGGCCGGTCGGGGCCTGCCGCGGCGGTCTGGAGTCGCTGGAGACCGCGGCCACGTCGCGGGCCTGGCAGACTCCCACAAAGTGGCCCTTCTTGCCGCGCTTTTTACAGGTGGCGGTGCAGGCCGGGCAGCGCGGGCGGGGATGATTCGCCTGCCCGCAGAAGAAAAAGCGGGGCCCGGCGGCGTTAGCGGGCCGTCTCACAGCGCAGGCCTGCGGGGTCAGGGGGAAGGTTTGTGGGGCTGCCGCTGCGGGGTGCCACGCAGCCCAGGGGGCCGCCGCGCGGTTGGGCGCATAGGACTGCGCGTTTTGGGAGGCTACGTCCATGGACCCTGCCAGGGCCTGTGCCTCTCTAAATCCCAGGGTGTCCTTTTCTAGGAGTCTTTGGCGGATCACTGAGGAGCTCATACCTACTACGAAGGCATCCCTGATTAAAAGTTCCGTGTGCTCGCTCCCCGAAACTTGCGGGCAGCCACAGTTTCGGCCCAGCACCAGTAGCGCCCGGTAGAAATCCTCCAACGATTCCCCGGGGCTTTGCCGTCTAGTTTCAAGCAGGTGACATGCATAGACCTGATTTACAGGGCGGATATAATGTCCTTTTAACAGTTCGATCACGGCATCATAGTCCTCCGCCTCATCGATAAGGGTGTAGATCCCAGGGCTGACCCCTGAGGGCAGGAGATGCATTTTCTGTCCTTCTGAGGGGGTGCCTCCGGCCGTCTCGAGGTAGCCTTTAAAGCACGCCAGCCAGTGTTTAAATATTGCAGCCAAGTTCTCCGCGTGGGGTTTGAGTTGTAGGCACTCCGGTTTGATTCGGAGATCCATCCTTCCAGCTTAAGTCTAGTTGATTAAATTGATGCACGACCAATTACACTCAAGATGAAGTGATTTCATAACTGAAGGCTTTAATCGACTAGAACTTGTTCCCCAACAGCTTTGGTACAGAAAGTGAAGGCTGCTGGGACGGCACCGGTTCTTACACTCCACCTGTCAGGGCGGAGCTACGTATTAACAGCCAATGGTAAACTCCTAGGTTTAACCAATGGTCATCTGCCTCTGAGGTACTGCAATACCTGATAATACCACAAGTTCAAAACTAGTTCATCAGATGAAAGCAAATTACTGCGGCTGCTGGAATCTGAAACAGAGTCATCCAGACTCAAAACATTCGCTCCTTCCCTCTCACAGATGCCGTCAGACCTGTTGCGATTGTCCAGTATTTTGTGTTTTTGTTTCATAAAATTCATAGAATCCACAGTGTCTTTCCCTTTGATGTATCAAGGTCTGATGACCTATGCTAGATTGAAAAGGACAATTTTCCTTCCTGCATCGCATCAATCAGTTGATCAAACACCTTTCTGAAAACATATTACGATTCTGTGGTTGAAGCATAATTCCCTTGAAATTGTGCAATTTAGCATGTAGACTGGCTTGTTATTTCCGGCAATTAAGTTCTTTATTAAGCACTTTAAATTGGATTATTGCAGAAAATTTGAATTTTAGCATGAACAGTGGTGAAATTGTTTCCACAAATTTGACGAGTGAAAATAAAGTGAACTCAACATTTTATTTTGCCCAAATAAAAATTATGCTGGAGTTTAGCAATCCGGATTTTGAATGCAGAAAATGCAGTCAAAAGACTATCTGAACCACAACGCTTCTGCAGTTTCTTCTTCAATTCCTCCTGGGTGTTCTGTAACGTAGAAGAGTTAACCAGAACAAAAAGGAGATGCAAAAACAACTAACTGAGTGAAAAGATTATGGAAAATAAAGGGTCATGATTGGACCTGTCTGTTGTAACGGAGATCAGGAGAAAGCTATAAACTTGAATCTGGTAGATGACAACCTGCAAAAAAGCGTAGTCATATTGTGGCATTGTTGTTGGATTATTGTAAAAGATTATGGACGTGTCCCGGAGTATATTGTTTAGCTATTTGGCCATAAATTTCGCAACAATGCTATCAATTTCTTCAGCATTTTGCTTATTTTGTTTTCCATGTTCATGATGGTCCTTAAAATGTAGGTGTCTTTATACATTTGGTTTTGAGTCTTTTAGACAGCTGAGAATAATAAATCAAGGCACTGAACATATCTGAGTGATTTCCCAGTAGAGGCAAGTTAAAATTGGAGGGCCAATAATCTTCCTTTGTTCTGATCCGCCACTGAGCAGCAGATCACAAAGTGCCATTTTTAGCTGCCTGGGACTAGATCATCTGTCTGCTTTTGATTAAGAATAGTGCTTAGGAACCTAATAAGAATTCATCTTTGCAGATGAAATGCGGAAAAAAAACCTGACACAGTTGGCAACTTGAATTTGCTTAAAATCCAGTAAATGCAGTGGTCTGTAATCATGGATAAGCTTCTCTAATGTAGCTAAGATCAGTAGGGCATTATAACACTCATCCGGTAGATGTCAACTTGGAGAAACCAATCATACTGTGACAGTGTTATTGAACAATGTAACTTTTTAACATTTGTTAGTTTAACTTACACTTTGGCAATGCACAAGCTCTTCAGTTTTATGATGCTGAACAACAAAGTATTCATTGACATCAGAATTGCCAAAGGAAAAGCAATGCAAAAAGAGATGTTGGCCAAGTTGATATAAAGCCATAAAAATTTGGGAGGTGCCAGTAGCATTGAGTTAGCTGAACTCACCTTGGATGGAGCCCTGGCTCATTTTATTTATCCATTCTTGGGATGTCAGCATCACTGGTAAAGCCAGCATTTGTTGCCCATCCCTAATTTCCCTTTAGAAGGTGGTGGTGAGCTGTGGTCTTGAACCATTGAAGCCGATGTGTTGTAGCTAGACACAATGCTGTTAGGGAGGGAGTTCAGGTTGAACCTGGGATAATGGGGAGTCGGTGGTGTAGTGGTATTGTCACTGGACTAGTAATCCAGAGAACCAGGGTAATGATCTGAGGTCCCGGGGTCAAATCCCACTATGGCAGATGGTGAAATTTGAATTTAATAAAAATCTGGAATTAAAAGCCTAATTGTGACTGTGAAACCATTTCTGCTTGTCGTAAAAAAACATTTGGTTCACTAATGTCCTTCAGGGAAGGAAATATGCTGTCCTTACCCAGTCTGGCCTACATGTGCATCTGGACCCAAACAGCAATACGGTTGAATCTTAACTGCCCCCGACTGAAATGGCAGCACGTCTTTCGGGACTTTTGGAAGGAAATCGGAGCACCCGGAGGAAACCCACGCAGACATGGGGAGAACGTGAAGACTCCTCACAGATAGTGACCCAGCCGAGAATCGAACCTGGGACCCTGACGCTGAGAAGCCGCAGTGCTAATCACTGTGCTACCGTGCTGCCCACTATAGGCATGAGTTGTCCTTGAGAGAGTCTTTTTTTTGTTGCTTTATTACAAAGTGTTATCAGTGAAGAATCCAGATGTACAATTTGCTATTCTCTAATTTGCTATGAAACCTCTTCTTGCTGAGCTGAGTTTTCACACACACAAGTCAGTTAGCCTCTTTTACCATCATGCCTCATGGCACAATGTTAGCCATTTCTGCTCTCAGCAAGGTAGATTTGGGGAGCCAGCAGGTGAGTGACCCACCACAGAATTCCCAGCCCCTGCCTTGCTCTTGTAGCTACGGTATTCATAAGACTAGAATAGTTAATTTTCTGGTCACTGGTAACTCACAGGAGTTGATGGTTGAGGTTTAATGATGGTCATGTCATTTAACATCAGAGGGAGCTGGTTAGGTTTCTCTTGTTCAAGATCGTCAAAGTCTGGCACTTGTGTGATGCAAATTTTACTTATGTTAGGAATTCATATATTCAAGAATTATATGCACTTTAAAAATGTGCAAGTCTATTGAATTATTTGGGCACGTTCTTAGCTTTTTTTAAGGTTGCATGCTCACTTTGTTCTGTGAGCAAACCATTTTTTCCAAGAAATTACAATATTTCAGCTAAATGACCGGCAACTAATGCACCCAACACTCAATGTGTTTGTGCGTGTGTCATTCCTGAATGAGTGCTCCCTGATAGCACTATCCAGTTTACCTTCCATTACATTGCGGATCTTTGAGGGTAGACGGTGCGCATGAAGTAGCCAGATTGACATTGCCCCACTTTTTGGGATGGGATGTGCCTGAGCCCATTTCAATACATCCCAGTGTTGTCGCTGGAACCGCTTGCCTCGAGGCACGGATGGGTCTGGAGCACAGAGGTACTGCAATTGAGATGTTTTCATCGCTTATAGCCTTTGCTGTATCTAGAATAGGCTTCCTAACTCAGGGAAAGGAACGTTGCAAAATATTCCATTTCTTCGGCTGGTTCGTGATGCGGAACGACGCCAACTCATTCTGGTATATGTTATTTATTAATAATCAGCAAAATACATTTCATTGCAGAAAGAATAAAATTTGCATAAACTTTCAAAATGTAAAATTATGCCATTGGCTGAAATTTTCTGGCTGTACCAGCCCACTGCGGGTTATCCGGCGGGAGAAGTTACAAACATTGGTAAAACCCGTTGTCAGCAGCGGGATCAGAAGATAATGCTGCCAGCCAATGGCAGGCCTACCACTGCTGCCCCAACACGTGCTGTGGTGGGGACAGAAAACCCCACCCATTGTTAAGAAATGGACAAACATGAGATTACACTCATCTGAAATTGTCCTTTTCGAGACATTCATTGTTTAATTTAAGATATCATTTACGAACAGAAAAGGAATTTTTGACATTCAGGCAAAACACTCATCTCCTATTATATCATGGTACAATTTAACCACTTCATTGTTTACAGTGGGAGGAAACATCCTGTTAACTGCCGTTGTGATCTAATCAAACTGACCATTAAAATGCAACTGACTGAAAACTATAATGGAAACAAAAGAATTATGTCAAGAGTTCAAAAATCACTTCAATTATCAAAATATCAACATGGATGTATAATTTCACAGATGTATAATTTAAAAAACATTTTTATTTTTCCAATTAAGGGCAATCCTGGCTCTGGGTCACTGTCTGTGTGGAGTTTGCACATTCTCCCCATGCATGCGTGCGTTTCGCCCCCACAACACACAAGATGTGCAGGGTAGGTGAATTGGCCACGCTATATTGCCCCTTAATTGGAAAAAAAATTTGAGAACTTTGAATTTATTTTTTAAAAATTCCAATAAAGGGCAATGTGGCAGGGCAAATCCACCCACCTGCACATCTTTGGGTTGTGGGGTTTGTTTTGTTATGTTTCCTTTGTAACATAAGCGGCTTCCTTGTGTTGCATTTGTCAAAGGAAGGTCGAGATGTGTAGATAACTTCAACACATTTATTTACACTATGTACACTTTTATAACTTGAGTTCGACACTACTGCCTAATCCTATTATAGCTACCTAAACTGACTAACCAGCTGCTGTCTTCCACGTGGTGGGTGTAATATTGAATCAACCCTGTGCCTCTCCTCACTGACTGTCTCCACTGGCCAAAGGGCAGATCATGTGTGTGGTGTCCTTCATATATGGGTTGGTGTAATGCCCCCCTGTGGTCGTGTCACCTCCTTGTGTATCGTGAATGTCCATTGGTCGCCTCCTATCTAACTTATCTATTGGTTGAGTGTGTGTGTGTGGTGTTTCTGGTGCTCCCTCTAGTGTCTGGCTATCTTACATGTATTGACAGTGATGCACATCACCACAGGGTTGAGACCCACGCAGACATGGGTAGAATGTACAAACTCCACATAGACAGTGACCCCATGCCAGGATTGAACCCGGGTCCTCGGTGCTGTGAGACAGCAGTGCTAACCACTGTGCCACCATGCCACCCCTCAGATGTGTCATTTCAATATGGCAGACGGATTTATTTTAAATATGGTGACACAATTATGTCAGCATTATATAGAGATAAATCTTCTTCATAGAATTTACAGTGTAGCAGGAGGCCGTTCGGCCCATCGGATCTCTACTGGCTCTTGGAAAGAGCACCCTACTTAAGCCCACATCTCCACCCTGTCCCCGTAACCCCAGCTAACATTTTTTGGACACTAAGGGCAATTTATCATGGCCAATTCACCTAACCTGCACATCTTTGGATTGTGAGAGGAAACCAGAGCACCCGGAAGAAACCCACCCAGACATTGGGAGAATGTGCAGACTCCGCACAGACAGTGACCCAAGCCGAGAATTGAACCTGGGACCCTGGAGCTGTGTAGCAACTATGCTAACCACTGTGCTACCGTGCTGCTCATTCTTTCTGCACTTAATCATCTTGGTTATTGATTTATTTAAACTTTACAAAATCTTTGAGAGCTCAGTGCACAAATCAGCAAAGACACCTTTCTGCACTCCACAGTGCAAACATGTGCGGCTCTCAGAAAGCGCAGAATGGGTAATGCTGCTCAGTATGGCACATCTGCTGCTGGAATATGTGAAGTGTTTGAGTGTACTCTGAAGTGCTAATTATAAGGTCGAGCCTAAGAGCAAACACTTATTCTCAGAGCTTTCTCTGACTCCCTGAGAAATGTGATCCTATTACATCGTGAAAAATGTGATCCAAAAACCCTTCAGCGGCATGAGCATAGACATGACGTGGGAATGTTTTCAACCATTTCATGGCTATGTACCCTCACTCAGCCATCTGGTCCCACTTCTGCTTTTTCACATTGCTTATCTCCACAGAGAACCTCAGCCACAGAATGATTCATATTACTTGCATTGGTCATTCTTATCTTATGTTGATTGACAGACATGAATGTAATTACATGTGCATAATTTGGTGATTTAATTGACTATTTCAGAAAATTCAAATCATTTGGGGGAAAAAAGGATGAAGAGAGCAATCTATTTTTGTGCTGTGTGGCTATCCACCACAAGCCAAGAACAAAGAGAAAAAGTAATGTCCAGAAGATGGAAAGTTGTACCAGTTTACTTACTTCTGTTTATATGGTTAGAACGACGCTGTCGGGAACTTGGCCAGTTTTCCTTGGAGAATGGCGGGGGGCAGGGGGGGGGGGGGTGGGTGGGGGGGTGCCTCTGTTGGGCACTCGGCCAGTTTTCCTCGGAGTAGTTCGTGTGCGGGAGCGCCGTCGGACCGGATTGCAGCATAAACGCCAATTTCCCACCCCGCGCTGAGCACGATTTTGGCGTGGAGGCTTGGAGAATCCAGATGCGGCATAACAGATGCTTCGCTCAAGGAAGGGCAGGAATGGCTGTTAAATATTCCTGGGTAAAATATATTTGCAAAAGATAGGAAAGGAGGACGGGTGGTGGTATTAGTGAAAGAGTGCTGAAGAAAGAGGATGTCCCAGACGGTTCCAAGACAAAAACAATTTGGCTGGAGCTATAGATCACCAACCAGTAGGAAGGATGTATAGGAACATATCTACAAGGAAATTACAGAGAGATGCAAATATTATGCGGTAATTTTAATGGGGGAACTTTAATTACCCAAAGATAGATTGGGACAGTGGTAATGTAAAGGGTGGAGAGGGGTAAATGTTTTAGATTGTGTTACAGAAGATTTTCTGCTGCAGTTTTTCATAGAATTCATAGAATGTACAGTGCAAAAGAAATGATTCAGACATTATATTCCGTTAAAAGGGAAAGGTAGGGAAATGCAAAGGTCCCGAGACGAAAAAGGAGATAGAAATTAAGGAAAATGAAAGAAAGTGTCCTTATGACAGGTATCAGATAGAAAATACGGGCGAAATTCTCCTACCCGCCCCGCCACATTTCTGCCCCGACCGGCCGGCGGGAGTCTCCGTAACACCGGCCGGTCAATGGGGTTTCCCATTGTGGGGCAGCCCCACGCCGTCGGGAAACCCCCGGGCGCCGGCAAAACGGAGACTCCCGCCGGCGGAGAATGACGCCCCACAATTGAGAAATGAGCGGGTGGAGAAGGTTCAGAGGAGAGGTGAAAATGTATCTGAGAGAAACAAAGAGGGATTATGGGAAAAGTCTTGTCAGCCAACATAAAGGCGAATCCTGAAGTCTTCCACAGGCATATAAATAGTAAAGGGGTGACAAAAGGAGGAGAGAGGCCAATTAGGGACCCAAAAGGGAATTTCACATGGAGGTAGGGAGCACGGCCAAGATATTAAATCAATATGTTGTCCTCAGCAAGGAGGTAGATACTACGTAGCCATGGTGACAGATGAGGAAACTTTAGAACAGTTCAACGTTTAAAAGGGGGAAGTATTGGATTGACAACTGGTACTTAGAGTTGACAAAGCACCAGGACCAGATAAGATGCTTCCAAGGATATTGAAGGAAGAGGTTCGATTTCAGGAGCATTGGCAAGAATCTTGTTCAAGAAAGACTGTATATATAAACTCAGCAAATACAGACCAGTTAATTTAACTTCAGTGGTGCGGAAGCTTCTAGAAATAATACTTCAGGATAGAATTAGTTGTCACATGGAAAAAAATGGGGTGATTAGGAAGAGCCAGCATAGGATGGCCCATTGGTTACCACTGCCACCTCATTGTGCCGAGGACGCGGGTTCGATCCCAGACGCGGGTCATGGTCAGTTTGGAGCTTGCACATTCTCACCGTGTCTGCATGGGTCTCACCCCCAGAACCCAAAAAGATGTGCAGGGTAGGTGAATTGGCCACATTAAATTGCCACTTAATTAGAAAAAAAGAATTGGGTACACTAAATTTATTTTAAAAAAAAGAGAAAACAAAAAGAAGAACCAGCATAGATTTTCAGAGGCAAAATCGTGGGCGCCATTTACTAACCACATCCTGCCAGAATCGGGATGGGGCATGGCAGGTAGATCCTGGGAGATGACTGTCCCGGGATATTCGACAGTCGTTACGCCTCACGAAGTCTAACCAGATCTCTCGAGATGTCATGCTCTGGATCCCACCCACAATGGGTGGGGTCCAGAATCTCGTAGTTAAGTGCGCTTAGAAAACCCACATAACTATGTCTACGCTGGATCGAATGGCCATGTGACATCTACCACCCGGGTGCCATCATGGCACTGCCAGGCTGATGGGGCACTGCCAGGGTGCTGGGCAGGCAGTGCCAAGGTGCCAAGCAGGCCTTTTTCTCCCACCAGGGCACAAGCCTGGGGTTGCCCTGCCTGTGTGAGGTGGGGTGTGGAGGACCCAAGAACCCACTTATAGGTGAGTTGGGGTGTTGGGGTCAATTGGGGGTCACATCAGGGGGGGTCAAGAGATCGGGACACCATTTAAAAATGGTGCCCTGATCTCCTCCTGCACTGAAGAGCTCCGCTCACTGGCGCTCCTCAGTGTAGGAAGTGCAGCTATGTGTGGCCTCAGGGAGGCGTTCCCTGCCAGGCGCCAAAATGGCAACAAAGTGCCATTAGATAGTGGGATTGTTCCCAGCGCTACAATCGCCGAAAACGACCCTGCTAAACCCACCCAGAATGGACTCTGAGTTTCTTTTTATTGAATCGCACCCCATGTTTAACAAACTTGCTGGAGATTTTGGAAGAGGTAACAGAAAGTATTGTTGAGAGTAATGCTCTTTGTGTGGTGCAAGTGGATTTTCAAATGGCATTCAATTCAGTACCAGACTTGTGAGAAAGGTTGTAGCTCATGAAATAAATGGCACACTTGCAACATGGATGCGAAATTGTCTGAATAACAGAATAACAGGAAACTGATTAATGGCAATAGAAAGTTTCTGGCTGGAGGAAGGTTTGGTGTCGGTTTTGGGTAACAGTGGGAGGCTGGATAGTAACAGGAGTAATGGGACCTCTCAGGGGTCGATCTTGGGATCCTTCCTTTTCATGATGTATATTAATAATCTAGATTTTGGTGTACAGGAGACAATTTCAATGTTTTCGGGTGACACAAAACCTGGAAGCACTGTAAACTGTGGGAAAGAGAGTGTAAAATTTTAAAGGACATAGACATGTTGGTGGAGTGAGTAAGTTGGTAGGAGATGAAGTTCATCGCAGAGAAGTGAGAGGTGATGCATTCTGGTAGTAAGAACATGGACAGAACATTTAAAATAATGGGTAGAGTTCTTAAAGGGTGCAGGAACAGTGGGACCTCCTTGCATTTGTGCCTAGATTATTGAAAGTAGCAGGACAGTTGGAGAGAACAGTTAATAAAGTATACAGGACCCTGGGCTTTATTAATAATGGTATAGAGTGCAAGACCAATGAGATTATGTTGGACTTGTACAAGACACTAATTAAATCTCAGCATGAATATTGAGCTGTTTTTTCTGTTTGGAATTGAATAGCTTGCAACTCGTGTTCCTGTTGGGGGCACTATTTGTTCTGCGATTCAGCACATTGTCATGTGAGTGTATGTTAAAGAAATGGGTGTTTATAAATGGGTGTGTATATAAATATCTGCAGTGAGAGTACCTTTAAGTAATGAGTGTTTATTACTGCAGTGATGTCAGAGAGTGGGTGGAGCTGGGCTGTCTGTCAGCTTTTTACTTTTGTTTTAGGCTGTTTGCTGTAGGGTGTGTTTTAGTTTCGTTTTCTGAGCTGGATAGCTGCAGTCACAGCCAGAAGGGGTATTAGTCTCTCTCTCTCTGTAATCTAAAAACTGTAAATCGATCCTTTGGTGATTTAAAACTAATAACTGCTCTCAGTCATGACTTTTATCTGATGTGCCTCTGTTAAAGGTTTTGTTTTTAAGTCTTCATAGAATTTCATCACAGAATTTACAGTGCGGAAGGAGGCCATTCAGCCCATCGAGTCTGCACCGGCTCTTGGAAAGAGCACCCTACTCAAGGTCAACACCGCCACCCTATCCCCATAACGCAGTAACCCCACCCAACACTAAGGGCAATTTTGGACACTAAGGGCAATTTATCATAGCCAATCCACCTAACCCACACATCTTTGGACTGTGGGAGGAAACCGGAGCACCCGGAGGAAACACACGCACACACAGGGAGGATGTGCAGACTCCGCACAGACAGTGACCCAAGCCAGAATCGAATCTGGGACCCTGGAGCTGTGAAGCAATTGTGCTATCCACAAGGCTGCCGTGCTGCCCCACTTATGGATGTTCAAAGGAAAGCTTAAAGGATTACTTAGTGTTGTAGTCTTTGGGGGTTGTATTTGAATTAATTGTTGCTAAGATGATCACTGTATGTTTTAAAAAGGTTAACTTGAGTTCATAGAATAAACATTGTTTGACTTTAAAAAATACTTTTCCATTTCTGCTGTACCACACCTGTAGAGTGGGCCGTGTGTTCCCCATACCACAATCTATTAAAAGTTGTGGGTCAGGTGAACTCCAAGATACACTTTGGGGTTCTCTAAACCTTGGCCCGTAACAACATGCAAATTGGTCAGCACTCTGCCACTGTGAAATGGAAGCAATCCAAGCCCAGCGGGCTGTGTAACCGCTGGGGCTGAAATTAGCAGTAAAGAGCCTGACAAGCTGGAGGTGCTTATAAGCGCTTCACTCACCACACAAGCATTGCAGTCATAAAGAAGGCTCAGAGAATTCTTGCCCCCCTCGATTTTGAGAGTCATGAATAGATCCACTGTTTGATACCAATGAAGACAAGAGGGACACCCTCTTCCCCAGCATGAACTGCAGACTTAAGCCCGTCCCTGGACAGTGCATGGGAGGGAATGGCAGAGGCAGGCAGTGCTGCCAGCCTCACCAGGAGGAAAAAGCACGTGATCCTGAGGGGTGAGTTTTACTGATGAGTTCTCTGCCCTGAGAGGGTCAATGTGCCTGGGAGGGTTCCAAATGCCACGGTTCAGGTGTCCTTTGGTTGGGGTGAGCTTTGCTAATCCCCTACTTCCTCTGCAGTAGGGCTGCGCTTCCGAGAAGTGCACCTAAGAGTGGCAACACCTGGTCGGCCAGTGATTGAGCCTGGCCATGCCCATCCCCTTTATGATACAGCTGTGGTATGAAGGTGTCCAGAGGGGTTTCCACATGACCGGAGACTCTCTGACCATTTACAGGACACTGAGCAGTCAGCAGTGTGAACAGCCAGAAGCCTGTACGTAGCACCAGAGGAGTGCGTTTAAATCACACTACAGCAATGGCAGTCTGAACCAGGCCAGCAGATCCCCAGGGGAACACCCTGAGACCACAGACTTGTCATCAAGTTACGCCCCACTATTCCCCGTGATCCAGGCACCCACCCCCAGCAAGCCCAACAATGTTTGAGAGTGTTCTTACCCTCTCTCTCCCCCTCAGCAGCCATGGCGCCCAGTTCCTGCATGTAAATACTGGCACCAATGGCACCAGCTTGACATCTGCCTGAGAGGAGTGGAGTATCATAGAGGGATGTTCAAAATCATAAGGAGGATCGCCAGAGTAGATAGGGAGAAATTGTTCCTGCTCCTAAAAGCATCAAGAATGTCACAGATTTAAAGTGAATTGCAAAAGAAGCATATGTGACGTGAGAAAAGAAACGTTCTCATGCAGCAAACAGTTCGGGTCTGAAATGCACTGCCTGGAAGTGTGATGGAGGCAGGTGCAATCGAGATATTAAAGAAGGCACTGGAGTTTTATTTGAGGAGAAACAATGTGCAGAGGTACAGAGAAAAGGCAGGAGAATGACACTCAATCATGCTGCTCATTTGGAGAACCCTTGCATACACAATGGACTGAATGGCCTCCTTCTCCTGTGCCATGTGATTCTGTTACCTCGTGATGGTATTGTTAGATTTTAAATTAAAAACTACACTTTGAAATCCTAAAAATCCAGATGGCTTCTGAGAAGCTACCTTATCTCTCAAAGAGGACAATGATACATTTTCTGATATTGACTTAAATTTGGTCTGGCTGGGGGATAACATCAGCTGCACTGACACCTTTATTGTAAAAATGCAAATTTGCCTTTTCAAGAAACAGAAGATTTTGGTGTACTGAAACATAGAACATCGAACATACAGTGCAGAAGGAGACCATTCAGCCCATCGAGTCTGCACCGACCCACTTAAGCCCTCACTTCCACCCTATAACCCCTCCTAACCTTTTTTGGTCACTAAGGGCAATTTATCATGGCCAGTCCTCCTAACCTGAAAGTCTTTGGACTGTGAGAGGAAACCGGAGCACCCAGAGGGAACCCACGCAGACACGGGGAGAACGTGCAGACTCCGCACAGATAGTGACCCAGCGGGGAATCGAACCTAGGAGCCTGGCGCTGTGAAGTCACAATGCTATCCACTTGTGCTACCATGCTGCCCTTGAACCTGTGATCTCGGTGCCGTGAGGCAACAGGGTTAACCCACTGCGCCACTGTGCTAGAGATAGGAGAAGAATTCAACCACCTAAGGGGGTTAGCACAATACCTTATGTGGAACATGACTTGACGCTGATTTGAGGTCACATGGTACAGTGCCCAGTTTGGCTCCCTGCTAAAGATAAAGCAGAAAATTTAAACTATTTTTCACAGCCATCTTCAGAGAGGGACTGAATATCATCAGAGAGGTGCTGCACAAAACGCTATAATCAACTAGGGGGTTAAAGGGCCACAATTGGAAGAGAAACCAGGGCCCTCTTTCCTTTATCCTGTTCCAATCTTCAAACCTACATGAGAAACCAGGCTTCTGCAGATCAACTTTAAGAGGCATCACAGCTGCTGAGATATTGCTGCAATTTCGAAGCATTCACTTCAGACAATGTAACAATGAAACAATAGGCCTGCACCGAAACAGACTGAGTTAAATTCCATTTTTATAATTACTGTTTCTATCTTCACCTGTAACTAATTTTGTGTATGTGTGAGAGTGTGAGTGAGAGCCTGAGGGAGATGTAATTTGTTAACCTCCAGGGCAAACGGTGTGGGAAAATAAACAAACCTTTCCCTTTTGACATATAAAAGCTTGCTGCTGGGTTATTTACAATTGACTCAATCAAACAGAGGGGAAGAAATACACACATCCATCTACAAATATATTTGATCATGCGCAATAAACGTTAACATCTTAAAATTGTCCATGACACTTGGAAAATGTGCATCCATTCTCAGATTGACACATAACCTGTGTACTGATAGTGATATGCGATGTGGCTGAAGGTGCCAGAATTTGCTCCCACGTGGGTTCAGGCACGTTATGTAAGAGTAGTCGACACCCCCTGTAATAAACTGTTGAAGTTATCACCTCTGTCATCATGCCCATACAACCATAATAATAATACGTGCGTCAGAAGCTGGCTGAAATGGCACATGGACTCGGATGCATCAACCTTCTTAGTTTTGATGAAAACACAGCCAACAACTGAAAAATGTTTCTGAAATAATGGTGTGTATACTGCCATGCCTGTTTGTCCGTCAAGTCAAAGAAAGCCAACATGTTGCTGAACCTGGCGGGCCCAGACGTCATGGACCAACTGGAATCCTTAGCATTCCAGGAGGGGGAAGATCAAGAGGACACTGAGTACTACTAAAGAAATTTGAATCAATCTCCCCAACTCGAAAATTATAATCATGCATAAACACGCTTTCAACATTGCAAGTCAGAAACCCGATGAATCTTCACAATTGTACGCCTCAACACTGAAAATTCTGTCAAAAGTTGTGAATTTGGTGCTCTGTGTCAAACTTGTAAGAAACTGTACAGCAGCAGTGTGAAAAATACTTGAAATCTGCCATTAATAGATGAATGTTGAATGAACAATCCAAGAGGAACACTGAACAATTAAGAAGAGAAGCTGAATTCTTTTGAATACAAAATACAGCCTGCTCAAACTGCAATGGCCAACACCCAAGAAGGACACAATTTGCACATAACAAGCATTGTAACAATGATGGTAAGTGGTATCACTTTGCCAAGTGTTGCAGATCAAAGCAGACCCGCAGCTAAAGCCATCTCAATCAGCTGCCATCACAAGACATGCTATGGCCAGCAACCTCTCCAAAGCTCCATATATGACCAAAGTGAACAAGAACAAAGAACAAAGAAATGTACAGCACAGGAACAGGCCCTTCGGCCCTCCAAGCCCGTGCCGACCATACTGCCCGACTAAACTACAATCTTCTACACTTCCTGGGTCCGTATCCTTCTATTCCCATCCTATTCATATATTTGTCAAGATGCCCCTTAAATGTCCCTATCGTCCCTGCTTCCACTACCTCCTCCGGTAGTGAGTTCCAGGCACCCACTACCCTCTGCGTAAAAAACTTGCCTCGTACATCTACTCTAAACTTTGCCCCTCTCACCTTAAACCTATGCCCCCTAGTAATTGACCCCTCTACCCTGGGGAAAAGCCTCTGACTATCCACTCTGTCTATGCCCCTCATAATTTTGTATACCTCTATCAGGTCGCCCCTCAACCTCCTTCGTTCCAGTGAGAACAAACCGAGTTTATTCAATCGCTCCTCATAGCTTATGCCCTCCATACCAGGCAACATTCTGGTAAATCTCTTCTGCACCCTCTCTAAAGCCTCTACATCTTTCTGGTAGTGTGGCGACCAGAATTGAACACTATACTCCAAGTGTGGCCTAACTAAGGTTCTATACAGCTGCAACATGACTTGCCAATTCTTATACTCAATGCCCCGGCCAATGAAGGCAAGCATGCCGTATGCCTTCTTGACTACCTTCTCCACCTGTGTAGCCCCTTTCAGTGATCTGTGGACCTGTACTCCTAGATCTCTTTGACTTTCAATACTCTTGAGGGTTCTACCATTCACTGTATATTCCCTACCTGCATTAGCCCTTCCAAAATGCATTACCTCACATTTGTCCAGGTTAAACTCCATCTGCCATCTCTCCGCCCAAGTCTCCAGACAATCTAAATCCTGCTGTATCCTCAGACAGTCCTCATCGCTATCCGCAATTCCACCAACCTTTGTGTCGTCTGCAAACTTACTAATCAGACCAGTTACATTTTCCTCCAAATCATTTATATATACTACAAAGAGCAAAGGTCCCAGCACTGATCCCTGTGGAACACCACTGGTCACAGCCCTCCAATTAGAAAAGCATCCCTCCATTGCTACCCTCTGCCTTCTATGGCCTAGCCAGTTCTGTATCCACCTTGCCAGTTCACCCCTGATCCCGTGTGACTTCACCTTTTGTACTAGTCTACCATGAGGGACCTTGTCAAAGGCCTTACTGAAGTCCATATAGACAACATCTACTGCCCTACCTGCATCAATCATCTTAGTGACCTCCTCGAAAAACTCTATCAAGTTAGTGAGACACGACCTCCCCTTTACAAAACCGTGCTGCCTCTCACTAATACGTCCATTTGCTTCCAAATGGGAGTAGATCCTGTCTCGAAGAATTCTCTCCAGTAATTTCCCTACCACTGAAGTAAGGCTCACCGGCCTGTAGTTCCCGGGATTATCCCTGCCACCCTTCTTAAACAGAGGAACAACATTGGCTATTCTCCAGTCCTCCGGGACATCCCCTGAAGACAGCGAGGATCCAAAGACTTCTGTCAAGGCCTCAGCAATTTCCTCTCCAGCCTCCTTCAGTATTCTGGGGTAGATCCCATCCGGCCCTGGGGACTTATCTACCTTAATATTTTTTAAGACACCCAACACCTCGTCTTTTTGGATCACAATGTGACCCAGGCTATCTACACCCCCTTCTCCAGACTCAACATCTACCAATTCCTTCTCTTTGGTGAATACTGATGCAAAGTATTCATTTAGTACCTCGCCCATTTCCTCTGGCTCCACACATAGATTCCCTTGCCTATCCTTCAGTGGGCCAACCCTTTCCCTGGCTACCCTCTTGCTTTTTATGTACGTGTAAAAAGCCTTGGGATTTTCCTTAACCCTATTTGCCAATGACTTTTCATGACCCCTTCTAGCCCTCCTGACTCCTTGCTTAAGTTCCTTCCTACTTTCCTTATATGCCACACAGGCTTCGTCTGTTCCCAGCCTTTTAGCCCTGACAAATGCCTCCTTTTTCTTTTTGACGAGGCCTACAATATCACTCGTCATCCAAGGTTCCCGAAAATTGCCGTATTTATCTTTCTTCCTCACAGGAACATGCCTGTCCTGTATTCCTTTCAACTGACACTTGAAAGCCTCCCACATGTCAGATGTTGATTTGCCCTCAAACATCCGCCCCCAATCTATGTTCTTCAGTTCCCGCCTAATATTGTTATAATTAGCCTTCCCCCAATTTAGCACATTCATCCTCGGACCACTCTTATCCTTGTCCACCAGTACTTTAAAACTTACTGAATTGTGGTCACTGTTACCGAAATGCTCCCCTACTGAAACATCTACCACCTGGCCGGGCTCATTCCCCAATACCAGGTCCAGTACCGCCCCTTCCCTAGTTGGACTGTTTACATATTGTTTTAAGAAGCCCTCCTGGATGCTCCTTACAAACTCTGCCCCGTCTAAGCCCCTGGCACTAAGTGAGTCCCAGTCAATATTGGGGAAGTTGAAGTCTCCCATCACCACAACCCTGTTGTTTTTACTCTTTTCCAAAATCTGTCTACCTATCTGCTCCTCTATCTCCCGCTGGCTGTTGGGAGGCCTGTAGTATACCCCCAACATTGTGACTGCACCCTTCTTATTCCTGATCTCTACCCATATAGCCTCACTGCCCTCTGAGGTGTCCTCTCGCTGTATAGCTGTGATACTCTCCCGAACAAGTAGCGCAACTCCGCCTCCCCTTTTACATCCCCCTCTATCCCGCCTGAAACATCTAAATCCTGGAACGTTTAGCTGCCAATCCTGCCCTTCCCTCAACCAGGTCTCTGTAATGGCAACAACATCATAGTTCCAAGTAGTAATCCAAGCTCTAAGTTCATCTGCCTTACCCGTAATGCTCCTTGCATTAAAACATATGCACTTCAGGCCACCAGACCCGCTGTGTTCAGCAACTTCTCCCCGTCTGCTCTGCCTCAGAGCCACACTGTCCCTATTCCCTAGTTCTCCCTCAATGCTCTCACCTTCTGACCTATTGCTCCCGTGCCCACCCCCCTGCCATACTAGTTTAAACCCTCCCGTGTGACACTAGCAAACCTCGCGGCCAGGATATTTATGCCTCTCCGGTTTAGATGCAACCCGTCCATCTTATACAGGTCACACCTGCCCCGGAAGATCTCCCAGTGGTCCAGATAACAGAAACCCTCCCTCCTACACCAGCTGTTTAGCCACGTGTTTGTCTGCTCTATCTTCCTATTTCTAGCCTCACTGGCACGTGGCACAGGGAGTAATCCCAAGATTACAACCCTCGAGGTCCTGTCTTTTAACTTTCTGCCTAGCTCCCTGAACTCCTGCTGCAGGACCTCATGCCCCTTCCTGCCTATGTCGTTAGTACCAATATGTACAACGACCTCTGCCTGTTTGCCCTCCCCCTTCAGGATTCCCTCTACCCGTTCGGAGACATCCTGGACCCTGGCACCAGGGAGGCAACATACCATCCTGGAGTCTCTTTCACGTCCACAGAAGCGCCTATCTGTGCCCCTGACTATAGAGTCCCCTATTACTATTACTCTTCTGCGCTTTGACCCCCCCTTCTGAACATCAGAGCCAGCCGTGGTGCCACTGCTCTGGCTGCTGCTGTTTTCCCCTGATAGGCTATCCCCCCCAAATGAATGAGCTGGAGATAAATCAAAACCTTGAGCATATGGAAGCATTCTACTGTGAAAGTATTGACCTCATCACTGATAATGGTGAAATATTTACAATGCTAAAAATTGCTCACAAAGTGAAAGTCAAAATTGATACTGAGGCAAAATGCAATTTTTGTCAAAGCTGCTGCTGAGGAAAATCGAACCCTGCCTGCACTAGATTCCACCAACAAAGTAAACCTTGTTGCATATGGTGGACAGACTATACACACACAGACGGCATAGTCATCCTGGATTGCACGCAGACAGGTTTCAGTTCCACGTGGTCAGTCTGTACAATACACCACCGCTAGGTCTCCATGACAGCATTGCACTCGGACTAATCCACCCTGAGCTGAACATGTATGATTGACAGCAACAAGTCCCAGAGATGCTGGAAGACAGAATCCTGTTTGACTGTGATGTTATTGGAATGCTGCCTGTTATATATAACATGAAGCTGGATGACTCAGCACCACCTGCTGTTGGTGCTCCAGGAAGAGTAACCCCTGCCATGAAACCGAAGGTAATAGACCAACTGGTCAGAATGACAAGATTGGGTGTCATAGCCCCCACAGATGAGGCTAAGAATGAGTATCTGTGATGGGAGTTGCAGTGAAGAAAGATGGTACAGTCAGAATATGCATTGACCCAGTTCATCTTAACAAAGCACTTCTGATACCATGCCATTCAATAATAACACTTGAAGAAATCAGTGCCGTCATGCCCAAAACCAAAGGTCTTTAGCATCTTGGAAAAAAAATGCGGATTTTGGAAAAACCTACTTGATGAAGAATCTTCAAAGCTCATGATGTTCATGTCTCAAGTGGGCACGTTCCGGTGCATGTATATGTTATCTCTACTGGCAATAAAGTATTTGAATGATTGATTTGATTTATTCTCATATGTACCGAAGTACAGTGAAAAGGGAACGTACACAGTATGTACATAGTAGACAAAAAGAATAATCGACAGAGTACATTGACAAATGGTACATCGACAAACAGTGATCAGTTACAGTGCGAATCAAGGGGCCAAACAAAGCAAATACATGAGCAGGAGCAGCATAGGGCGTCGTGAATAGTGTTCTTACAGGGAACAGATCAGTCCGAGGGGGAGTCGGTGAGGAGTCTAGTAGCTGTGGGGAAGAAGCTGTTCCTACCTGGATGTGCGGGTCTTCAGACTTCTGTACCTTCTGCCTGATGGAAGGGTCTGGAAGAAGGCAAAGCCTGGGTGGGAGGGGTTTCTGATAATGCTGTCTGTCTTCCTGAGGCAATGGGAGGTGTGTACAGAATCAATGTGAGGGTGGCAAGCTTGTGTGATGCGTTGGACTGAGTTCACCACACTCTACAGTTTCTTGCGATCTTGGGCCAAGCAGTTGTCATACCAAGCTGTAATGCAGCCGGATAGGATCCTCTCTATGGCGAATCTGTAGAAGTTTGTGAGAGTCGATGCAGACATGCCAATTTTTTTCTGCTTCTGTAGGAAGTAGAGACGTTGTTGGGCTTTCCAACGTCCATGGAACAGCTCTTCACATGAGAGAGGAGTTAACCTTGTGAAATCATCACTGATAACGTCCTAATTTGGGTCGCACAAAGCGAGAACAAGGGGCGGGATTCTCCGACTCCCCGCCGGGTCGGATAATCGCTGGGGGTCGGCGTGAATCCCGCCCCCGCCGGCTGCCGAATTCTCCAGCGCTGGAGATTTGGCGGGGGCGGGAATTGCGCCATGCCAGTCAGCGCCCCCCCCCCCCCCTCGGCGATTCTCCGACCCGCGATGGGCCGAAGTCCCGCTCGTTCTATGCAGGTCCCGGCGGTGTAAATTAGAGTTGGTCCCTTACCGGCAGGACCTGACGGCGCAGGCGGGCTCCGGGGTCCTGGGGTGGGCGCGGGGCGATCTGGCCCCGGGGGGTGCCCCCACGGTAGACTGGCCCGCGATCGGGGCCCACTGTTCTGTGGGCAGGCCTGTGCCGTGGGGGCACTCTATTCCTACTGTATTCCGGCTGTATAAGCCTCCGCGCATTCGAGGGGATGATGTCAGCAGCCGCTGACACTCCCGCGCATGCACGGACCGGCGGAGTCCCTTCAACACCGGCTGGCGCGGCGCCAAAGGCCTTCCACGCCAGCCGGCGAGGCGCCAACCACTCCGGGGCGGGCCTAGCCCCTGAAGGTGCGGAGGATTCCGCTCCTTTGGGGCGGCCCAAAGCCGGAGTGGTTCACGCCACTCCGTCCCGCCGGGACCCCCCGCCCCGTCGGGTACGGGAGAATCCCTCCCAAGATGAACGTCTGTGTTTGGTACTCGACAGAATCAAAACCACAAGTCGAAGCTCAATCCTGCCGAATGCTAAATTCAGAGTCAGTGAGGTTTCTTACATGGGTCTTTTACTTAACATCAATGGACCAGATGTGGACCAGATCCAGACAAGACAAAGGCTATATGGCAGATGCCCATTCCTGCTAATGTAGCGTATCCTCAGCAAGATAAATTACCTATCAAAGTTCATTCCTTGCTTCAGTGATGTGACTGCACACATGCAAGAACATCTTCAGGATGCAGAATGGTGTTGGCGGGAGCACCACAACAGTGCATTTAATAGACTCAAGTACCTGCTTCCAGTCCTCTAGTATTCCAATACTTTGATATCCGAATGCCTGTAATTTTATCAGCAGATGCGTCCTAGCAGGGACTTGGAGCAGTGTGCATCTATAATGTCAGATCAGTGGCTCTCGCCTGACATTGAAGCCTGCTATGCCCAGATCAAGAAGGGACTTCTTGCCCTTGTGTTTACCTGCCAGAAATATCATTATTTATTTACGGCTGCCCAGGCACCATTGAAATTGATCACCAATTGCTCATCACCATCCTTAAAAAAAACTTCATACTGCATCATCATGTCTGCAGCAGATGATGCTCAAGCTCCAACGGCCAATGTTACAACCTCAGTGTGATCTAGAAGTGTGATCGGGAACTATACTTAGCAGATGCACTTTTCATGGCTCAGCTGCCCACCACTGAGCATGCTGAGCATGAGGACATTAATATTACGATAATCCTAGTGTTGAAAATCACGGGGGTCATAGAATCCCTACAGTGCTAAGGATGCCATTCGGCCCATCGAGTCTGTATTGACCCTCTGAAAGAGCACCCTACCCAGGGCCACTTCCCCATCCATCCCTTCCTAACCCCGGAACCTGAACCTTATATCCCTGGATACTAAGGGGCAATTTAGCATGGCCAATCCACCTAACCCGCACATCTTTGGACTGTGGGAGGAAACCGGGGCATCTGGAGGAAACGCACGCAGAAACTGGGAGAATGTGCAAACTCCACACTAACAGTCACCCAAGGCCGGAATCGAACACAGGTCCCTGGTGCTGTGAGGTAGCAGTGCTAACCACTGTGCCACTATGCTGACAAAGTATAAAGCAAAAGAGACCTTGTACTGATCCTCAATATATGGTGACATAGAGAGGGAGGTGTCCAGGTGTGCACCATGCAATGCTCTCATGGCTCGCCAAAACAAAGTACCACTCACATTGATGAGATCTCAGACTTTCCATGGTCACTCACTGCAGGAGATGTATTCGCCTGGAATGGGAGGAGCACGTGGTCCTTGCTGATTAATTCTCAGGGAGGTATGAAGTTGATTATCACCTGGAATGGAATTACGGTAATCTGGAAGCTGAAGAGACACTTTGCTGTGCAAGGCTTTCCACAAAGCCTAATGACGGGCAATGCCTGGCAGTTTCTGCGCAGGGATTTCAAGGACTTAACATACGCATGGGACTTTGAACATGTTACAAGGAACCTCCTTTATCTACAATTAAATGGTTTGGCGAAGCGTGCAGTGCTTTCAGCAAATCACCTCTTTGAAAAATGCCTCCGTGACAACTCAAACTTTTCTGCTGTGTTGTTTAGTCTGTGCAAACTGCCAAGGGAAGCCCTCACCTTGCCAGCACAGAGAATGTTCTCCAGATGCATAAGACCATGATCCCTGTTGCCAAAATCATGCTGCAGTCTAAAGTGGAAACAAATGTAAAGGAATGAAAGCCCTTAAGAACTGACGACAAGAAGGAAGAGCCACTATGATTGCCACGCCCGCAAACTCCAGACTCTGGAGCAAGGCCAGACAGCCAGAATGCAAACTACATGGGGTTATGATAAACTGGCTGTTGTGCACAGCCCAATAGCTACATAGTCACCTCAGATGGTGCCGTGCAATCAGAAACTGCCGTCATCTGTCACAGGTACCTTCAGCAGTGCCAGCTTTCTCAGTGGCTGACATACTGAGTGTACAGTCTGTACCAGCTGAGAAGGAGGCCCCTTCCTGATACTGGTGTGACAAGTGTTGCAGCCACCTTCTCCACCCCAGACTTGTCTAGTGCTGTCTGCCATGTGGACAATAACTTGGTATCCTCCGAGGGACAGCCAACTTGTGTGGCGACACCTGGGGGTTGGATGAACAGACCAAACCTCCAGCTGAAGGAATATGTACAAACTTAAATATATATATATGTGCTTTTTCTGAAAAGATAGGGGGTGGGTGATGTGGTAGTCACCACTAGCAGTATTATATGTATTACGGTAAGACATGTATAATAGAGGTACATGGGTAAATCCCTGCCTGCTGGCTCCGCCCAGTAGGCGGCATATAAATGTGTGTGCTCGCCGGTGCTGCAGCCATCCTGGTGGCAGCTACAGGAGGCACAACACCTTTGCTCAATAAAGCCTCGATTATTCCACTACTCTCGTCTTTGTGGTAATTGATAGTGCATCAATTTATTGAGGAAAGATTTTTAAAACGATGGATCTTCGCATCAAGCCTGATTGCCTGCAGCTGAGCCCTCAAGCAGCCAACGCTACGTCCGCTTTTGACCACTGGCTAACCTGCTTCGAAAGCTACCTCCGAACATCCGCTGAGGCACCCTTGGACGCAGAGAAGCTCCAAGTCCTTTATTCACGGTGAGCCCTGACATTTTTCCTCTCATCCGGGATGCGCCCACTTACTCCGAAGCGATGGAGCTCCTGAAGGGACATTACGTTCGGCCAGTCAACCAAAATATAAGCCAGGCACCTCGTGTCCACGAGACAGCAACTCCCCGGTGAGTCTCTGGACGATTTCTGGCCCTGCACATCCTGGGGAGGAACTGTGACTGCCAGGCAGTTTCAGCAGGCCAGCACACAGAACTTTTACTTCGAGACGCCTTCGTTACGGGAATGAGGTCTGTGTACGCCCGCCAGCGCCTACGGGAAAGGGGTACGCTTGATCTTGCGGGAACTAGGCAGCTCGAGAACACGTTAGAAGGGGCCTCCCGTAACGTCCAGTCGTACACCCCCGACTGCATGGCACCCTCGTGGGCATCGTGGGCCCCACCAGCTGCCGATTCCAGCTCACCGCAAGCCTGCGCCGCGCGGCAGCCAGCCAACTCTGGTGGGCCCAAGTGCTATTTTTGCGGGCAGAACAAACAACCCCGGCAGCGTTGCCCGGCGCAGAGCGCGACCTGCAACGGATGTGGAAAGAAGGGACACTTTGTTTCTGTTTGCCAGGCCCGGTCGGTCGCCGCTGTTTCCAGGCCCGGCTTTCCTGCACCCCCCACGTGTGACTCAGGGGCGCCACCATTTTCCTCCTCGCAAGCCACGTGCGGCCCGTGGGCGCCACCATTTTCGTCTCTGCAGGCCACATGCGGCCCGTGGGCGCCACAATCTTTGATGCTGCCTGCCATGGGCGCCGCCATCTTCGGCGCCATTTTGGACGGCGCCTCAGGACCCCTGCTCGTCTGGCCGTTCATCGCCTGCCGCTACCTCCACCACCGCTGACCAGCCCGGGACCTCCCAGCATCTGCTGCAGCTCGCCTTGATCACCTTGGATCATTCCCGGCCCCGCAACCTCGCGACCGCAACAACGACGGTGAAAATCGATGGGCACGAGACGGCCTGCTTTTTTGACTCCGGGAGCACAGAGAGCTTCATTCACCCCACAACAATAAGGCTCTGCTCCCTTGCGGTACACCTAGTTACCCAGAAAATCTCCCTGACCTCTGGATCCCATTCCGTGGAAATCCGAGGGTACTGCATCGCGACCCTCACCGTCCAAAGCGTAGAGTTTAGCAACTTCCGCCTCTACGCTCTCCCCCACCTCTGCGCTGCCCTGTTACTCGGCCTGGATTTCCAGTGCCACCTCCAAAGCTTAACCTTAAAATTCGGCGGACCCCTACCCCCCTCACCGTATGCGGCCTCACGACCCTTAAGGTCGACCCACCTTCCTTTTTTGCGAACCTCACCCCGGATTGCAAACCCGTCGCCACAGGAGCAGATGGTACAGTGCCCAGGACAGGACCTTCATCAGGTCGGAGATCCAACGGCTTCTGTGGGAAGGGGTCATTGAGGCCAGCAACAGCCCCTGGAGAGCTCAAGTGGCAATAGTAAAGACTGGGGAGAAGCACAGGATGGTCATTGACTACAGTCAGACCCATCAATCGGTACACGCAGTTCGACGCGTACCCCCTCCCACGCATATCTGACATTGTTTCTCAGATTGCGCAGTATCGGGTCTTTTCCACAGTCGACCTGAAGTCCGCCTACCATCAGCTCCCC
This sequence comes from Scyliorhinus torazame, assembly GCF_047496885.1. Classification (NCBI taxonomy): domain Eukaryota; kingdom Metazoa; phylum Chordata; class Chondrichthyes; order Carcharhiniformes; family Scyliorhinidae; genus Scyliorhinus; species Scyliorhinus torazame. The sequence goes on along the minus strand of NC_092714.1, from coordinate 89,650,834 downwards.
ATTCGCCCGGAGGACCGCCAATACACTGCATTCGAAGCAGATTGCTGCCTCTGTCACTTCCTTAGGGTTCCCTTCAGCGTCACTAATGGGGTCTCGGTCTTCCAACGTGAGATGGACCGAATGGTTGACTGGTACGGACTGTGGGCCACCTTCCCGTACCTAGATAACGTCACCATCTGCGGCCACAACCAGCAGGACCACGACGCTAACCTCCAAAAATTCCTCCAGACCGCCAAACTCCTTAACCTCACATACAATAAGGAGAATTGCGTGTTCTGCACCAACCGCTTAGCCATCCTTGGCTATATCGTGGAAAATGGAGTTCTAGGTCCCGACCCTGACCGCATGCACCCCCTCATGGGATTCCCCCTCTCCCAATGCCCCAAGGCCCTGAAACGATGCCTGGGGTTTATCTCCTACTATGCCCAGTGGGTCCCTAATTATGCAGATAAGGCCCGCCCACTCATTCAGTCCACAGTTTTTCCCTTGACAGCTGAGGCCCGCCAGGCCTTCAACCACATCAAGGCAGACATCGCCAAGGCCACGATGCACGCGGTCGACGAGTCCCTCCCCTTTCAGGTCGAGAGCGTTGCATCGGACGTAGCTCTGGCTGTTACCCTCAACTAGACGGGCAGGCCCGTAGCCTTTTATTCCCGCACCCTCCATGCCTCCGAAATTCGGCACTCCTCTGTCGAAAAGGAGACCCAAGCCATTGTGGAAGCTGTGCGACATTGGAGGCATTACCTGGCCGGCAGGAGATTCACTCTCCTCACTGACCAACGGTCGGTTGCCTTCATGTTCAAAACACACAGCGGGGCAAGATCAAAAACGACAAAATCTTGAGGTGGAGGATCGAGCTCTCCACCTATAATTACGAGATTTTGCATCGTCCGGGGAAGCTCAACGAGCCCCCTGACGCCCTATCCCGCGGTACATGTGCCAGCGCACAAGTGGACCGACTCCGGGCTCTCCACTATGACCTCTGCCACCCGGGGGTCACCCGGTTCTTCCATTTCATCAAGGCCCGCAACCTGCCCTACTCCATTGAGGAGGTCAGAACTGTCACTAAAGACTGCCAGGTCTGCGCGGAGTGCAAGCCGCACTTCTACCGGCCAGAACGAGCGCACCTGGTGAAGGCCTTTTGCCCCTTTGAGCGCCTCAGCATGGACTTCAAAGGGCCCCTCCCCTCCACCAACCACAACATGTACTTTCTGAACGTGGACGATGAGTACTCCCGGTTCCTTTTCGCCATCCCATGCCCCGATATGACTTCTGCCACGGTCATTAAAGCCCTCCACAGCATTTTCACACTGTTTGGTTTCCCCACTTACATCCACAGTGATCGGGGATCCTCTTTTATGAGTGATGAGCTGCGTCAGTTCCTGTTCTGCAAGGGCATCGCCTCGAGCAGGACGACCAGTTACAACCCCCGGGGAAACATACAGGTGGAGAGGGAGAACGGGACGTTCTGGAAAGCTGTCCTGCTGGCCCTGTGGTCTAAAGATCTCCCGGTCTCCCGCTGGCAGGAGGTCCTCCCCGACGCACTCCACTCCATCCGATCGCCCCTCTGCACCGCGACTAACGAGACCCCTCATGAACGTCTCTTGGCCTTCCCCAGGAAGTCCACCTTCGGGGTCTCGCTCCCAACATGGCTGACAGTTCCTGGACCCATCATCCTTCGCAAGCATGGTCGAAAGGGTCCACCTCCTACACGCGAACCCGCAGTATGCCTACGTGGCACACCCCGACGGGCGCCAGGACACAGTCTCCCTCTGGGACCTGGCACCCGCTGGATCCCCACCCACGGCCCCTGACCTGACACCGCCTCCCCCACCCGGTTGCCTCATTCACCCCTGCGCCACTCCCCCTCCCCCCAGCGAACCTGACCGCAGCCCCCGCCTCAGGAGGATCAGTCCTCCCATTGGTTCCACTCAGGGGTGGACGAAGACAACATGCTCCCGGAGTCACAGTTGACCAAGTCGGCACCCACATCACCACCAGGACTGAGGCGATCGCAGAGGAGGGTCAAGGCCCCCGACAGACTGAACTTGTAATTCTTTTTTCTACCAACCCCGCCGGACTCTTTTTATTAACAGGGGGTGAATGTGGTAGTCACCGTTTAATAGAGGTACATGGGTAAATCCCTGCCTGCTGGCTCCACCCAGTAGGCAGCATATAAATGTGTGTGCTCGCTGGTGCTGCAGCCATTCTGGTGGCAGCTACAAGAGGCACAACACCTTTGCTCAATAAAGCCTCAATTATTCCACTACTCTCGTCTTTGTGGTAATTGATAGTGCATCAGGTGGGCGCTGCAGGGTGATGGGTGGTGAAGATGGGGTGGGGGAGAGAGTGCAGGGTGATGGTTGGTGAGAGTGGGGGGGGGGGGGGGGGAGAGGGGTGTGCAGGGTGGTATGTGGTGTGGGGGGGGGATGAGGGTGAGGGTGGTGCTGGGGAATGTTGGGTGGTGAGGATAGGGGGAGGGGATTGCAGGGTGGTCGGTGGTGAGGGTCGGGGGAGGGGGATATGTTTGGGCTTTGTGCCAGTTTATTTTAGTTCACGCTCTGTGCATTCAAGTTCAAGTTCTCCAATGATTTTTTTTACTGCTGTGTGTGTGCAGTTATAGACTGTCCCAACCAGAAATGGTGAAGGTGTAGAATGTGCTCCCATTCACATATTGTCTGTGCACCTGTGCTGGTAGGTGATGTGGGACAGGGTGCCGGACATTGCTCCCACCTGACTACAGGCACAGCATGTAAGAGCAATCTAGTGGGTTTGTAAGTAAACTGTTGAAATTATCAGCTGTGTCATCACTCCTGCACAACTACACAATAATATACAAGTCATTTGAAAAATGTTAACAATAAAGTTTTACTGCACTGCGCAGCTTTGTTAGAATTATTGAATTATTTGTAAAAACCTATCAGGAACAGATTAGTGTCTGAACAGGAGGTCATTTGGCCACTTGCGTCTACTCTTCAATGTACCTTAGATGTGGCAGCTCTGTAATTTCTACCTTATCTCCTGCCTTTTCTCAATGGAATAGCTTCAATGGGAAAACCTCCCTGATGGGTAAATGCATGAGGGAATCCAGCCTAGGGGCCAACCTGCTCGATTTCTGATGCTCCCGGTTTTCCAGTATCAGATTTTAATTATTAGAAAATAGAACCAGAAATTGGACACCGTTTTCATTAGAGTTTTGATCAATTCTCTCTGCAACTATAGTAGAACTGCTTTTGTTTATGTTCTCGCAATATTGTTCTTGCCTGTTTTGGAGTACTCGTGGGTTAGCTTTTATTGAGTTATGGGACTAGTCACTTAAATTTCCTTTGTTCATGTACTCTTTTCCAGATTCTCAATTTGGAGTATATATACCCGACAATCTGATATCTATATTACACAATTTCATCACAACATCAAAGCAAAATATTACAGATACTGGAAATCGTAAATAAAAACAAGAAATGCTTGTAACAGTCAGCAGAACAGATGAAAGGTTCTAATGAAAAGTCACGGATATGAAACATTGAGCTGAATTTTTATTTGCTGGCGAGGGCGAGCACAGATGCCGGTGAAAACTGTGTTCCCAAAATACATCACTGAATCCTGATGCCTACAGAATGCAATACAATTTTCAAAGCAAGGGCAGGGTGGGGTGTTGGGGAGTGGGAACCTGAATGTCTCCTATTTAGTCATTGCTGAACTCATTGTTGAGTTCATGGAAACGTACTGACTGGGGTAAATTTGAATTTTCACTCCGGAGGCATGGGGGAAGTGCTGCGTCTGGGATATGTCAGGGTCCAGCTGTCATGAACACAGCAAGTAGCCTTGAGGGCCTATGGATGTGATGGTCAATATATTTAAGAAGCAGAGAATAAGATTCAGCTGCTCAACTACTGGCACAGATTTGCCACAACTGGAGCTGTGAGGCCTGTATATTTGTGAGCAGTGAGAGGTAGGACCCCTGAGAGGACATGTTGGCATCGCTTACATAATAAAGGTTAGCAGAGGAAGCCCTCCATTTCGCTTCAAGAATTAATATCACCCAAGTTTGATCAAAAACATAAGGAATTATGATTATTATGTCAAAAATAAATGAACAAGCAAATTGAGAAAACTTCACCTCGGTGAGACAAAAGGTACAACTAAGGCTTGGGTAGTTTGTGTTCATGCCCACTTCAGCGAGGTGCTCCCCATTTGGTTGAGGGTGCAGTAATGTCAACTTGCCCCATTATCTTTGGTCTGTGGCTCCCGTCCTCATCCTGGAGGTGCCCGTGGGGACTCCTCCACAGGCTGCTGTGCTTGCGTCATTTCAGGGTAGCCTCTGTCACGCAGTTTTGCAATAAAAATGATTCCTGGGTTGGAAGGTCTAAGGAAGTAAGGGATGATGCCGGGTAGCCCCCACATCAGATATGTAGGTTGGGAAATCCATTGTCCCATCTGAGCCTTCTCATGGGTATTATATGCCTGTATCTCGTACAAGGACAAAAAATAGAGAAATCGGGCACTGCTGGCCTGTATTAATGCTGGCAGGTGCTCAAGCACACTATGGCTCTGAACCTTGCTGAGGGGTCAGTAAATACCCTGGTCACACATTCCTCTCATTGTCAGGAGCAGCGTGCACCCTCAAGCTTCTCACCTGATGTGTCTGCTGGAGATTAATACTGAGAGACCTACCATGTGTTCAACATTGCACTCACTTTACCAGATGAATACACAGTCATTGAACAGATCCAGTTTCTGCAAACCACACTCTATTTGTTTACAAGTACCTCCATCAGGCCTGCTGGGTCAGGATGGATGGCTTCCTCCTGTTGGCCTCCACAAAGTGAACCTCTCTCCTCTCCCTCACTTGTGGAGGGCCTTCAGGTCAGCATCTGCAAAGCAAGGGCAGCCCTATCCTGGCCTCTCCTTCTCCATCTTGATTTCCGCAAACAATTATTAAAAACAGGTCCACTCTCTTTCAGTCCTATCTCTGTTTCTGCCCCTGCGACAATTAATTGGCTACCCAACCCGTCATCCAGTCAAGTAGCAGCTTGCTTCTGTGAAAATCAGATCAGAGGCTGTGATTCTCCCCACCATTCAGGATCAACATCCGTAATCTGTCTAGACATTTGTTTCTTGCCCCAGATGGAAAATCCTACCCCACGGTCTTCCAACTTTATACTTGTGTCACTAAATTAATATAGATTATTGGGATAGTCTGTATTTTCTCTTGATTTTGCCTTGTGTTGTTACCATCATTACTATATTGGAGATATGGCTGTCACCTCAAATCTGTGAATTTACCACAAACTTTTTCTGAGGTTTTAATAAATTGGATACATAATAGACATGTGATACATCATCTTTCTATATAATTTTGACAAGCTTTACAGATTGGATATCTCCACAGGACACAGAACACAGAGCAATGCAGAAAGCAAATTGGAACATATAATATGGATTTTATACTCTAAACCAACTTAACAAATCAAAAACACATCCTCAAAAAGGTCTCTGTGTTAAATGTTAATACTCTGAATAACTGAACCGACCCACCAAATAAACTGAAATGGAAATATTCCATTTTTGCTTTGAGGTTCAGGATACCTGAGCCCTAAACTGGCATTTTCTTCCGAACCGCAACAAGATTTGTGTTAATGGAGTGACAGTCTATCTAGCTTAGCCACAGGCTTGATGGGATTTAGAAACAGTAATAAAAATCTCATGAGGTAATTCTATGGTTTCCATGGTGCATTGCTGTGCATAGGGCTGTGAATAATTGGCTGGAATGGAGATGTACAAGTAGCAAGGAAATCTTAAAAGTGACAATCATATTTGGGATTCTATATTTCAATGTTTTGAACAACAAACCGAATCATTTAGTACAATACAATACATTTCGCTTCATCAACTTCAAAACGTTGAAAAAGCTTTGGAATAGGCACTATCTCCTGCTTGATAACCTAACTTAGAAACAAAACAATCAAAGCAATACCTGAAATTATCAGCCTCCATTATTTCCTGGCTGAAGACCTTGATAGAAAAATTACTTGAAGGTTTTGAGATATAAAATTGGCTGCTTAGAGTGTGAGGTTAGTGTTCATCTAATCTACTAGATTTTATTGTACTACATGGAAAGCGCATACAATTAAGATCTGGCAGCAAGATGAAGGCTATGATGGTTCAAAATCCAAGTGCTGAAATTTCAAAGAAATAATTGATCTATTGGACCACACATTCTGAAAATCCCCAAGTTCAACTGCATTATTCTTCCAAGACAACTTTTAGGGACTCTTCACTCAATGGAAACTATCATAACCCCGATGAGGATCATGGGGGAAACCATAATTGATCTCCCCTTGGGACTCGCGGAGTACAAGCTTCCCAGGTAGAGGGCAGAGGTCAACCACTTGGGGTTCGTTATGAACTAACATAAAAGCAGGCCCAAAACAGGGCCTGGTGTGGTTAACCTTCCCAGCTAGGATTGTACTTGGAGCAATATGCTGCATTATGCAGAATTTGTAATTAGTGTAAATAAATCAATGTTTGTCTACCACCAGCCTCCTCTGAGTTATTAAAGAAATCTAAGATGGTTGGTTTCTATGGAAAATAAATGAATATAAAGCCCTTTCTCTTGCTATTGAACTGTCCGAACAGATGCCATTAATTAAGAATAAAGCGAGAGAGCATTCCAAGAGTCTGGAAGCAAACCATCACTTCACCTGCTTTGTTATTAGCACATCAGTTGATCATGCAATAAAACTGCAATATAAAGAAACTGGGATCATGTTGCCAATATTGTTTCCATGCATACCTCATGAATCTTGTCTATTACTAAGGTAGATATATGGATTACAATTACTACATATTCAGTAAACCTTTCCCGCATTAAGAATATGTTTGTTGTCTTGACAATATATTACATCTTACAGAATTAGTACTTACAAAATAATTTAACAGCTCTAGTCAATGCCTGATCCTCAATTGCATCCACTATAAAAGATGGCAGAACAATTTTGACAAATGTTATAACTAACCCTAGGTGACAGGCATGAGAAAAGCAGTGTGGCAAGTCTTCATGGGTACAAAGATTGCTCCATTAGTCTGAGCATGACTTAAGCTGATTTATTCATATCCATCTTATTATTATAAATTATGATATAATGGGAATTTAACTATAAATTATGCATGGTAACCATTAAATTTCTTTTGTCCTTGGAGAGATGTATTGGACAACTTGTTTATCTCATTAAGACCAGGGTTCAAGTATACTGAACAGTAACGATGAAGGCATTCAGTATAATGACATAATATAATGTAACAATGCATAATACAACACAATAAAATGCATGTTGAAACATTAGCTCATCTAAAGTCTATAAACTCCGCTAGGCAGAAGTAATTCTGCTTCAAATTACACAACATCATTGATTTCTTTTTTCTTTCTGCATCAATACATTTCATTGTATTCAGAACCAAATTTTTTTGCAGTTATTCCTTCAATAGAGAATGTCGGCTTCCAGCACAAAATGCCACCAGGCATGAGATTCAAATTGATTGCTTTCTATTAAGAAGGGTTTGGTCAACAGGTTCAATTGCAAATTTCCAGATCAGCTAAAAATATACATGAAACTAAATAAGTATTATGTGAACTTATTCTGCCTGCTTCACTAGCTCTGAAAGACTGATGTAAAGCCCTTTGTTTGTTTTTATTCTGAAACTTATATGTAGCACACCACCATTTCTATGCACATTTGGAAGTAAATGGTCTTGTTAGTGACAGACAACATGGTTTTGTACGAGGGAGGTCATGTCTCACTAATTTAATTGAGCTTTTTGAGGAGATGACAACAATGATTGACAAGGGAAGGGCTGTGGATGTTGTCTACATGGACTTTAGTAAAGCATTTCACAAGGTCCCTCATGGCAGGCTGGTGCAAAAGATCAAATCACATGGGATCAGGGGTGAACTAGCTCAATGGATTCAGAACTGGCTTGGCCACAGAAGACAGAGGGGAGCAGTGGATGGGTATTTTTCCAAATGGAAGTCTGGAACTAGTGGTGTTCTGCAGACCTCTGCAGTACTGGGGCCTCTGCTGTTTATAATATATATAAATGACTTGGAAGACAATGTAGCTGGTCTGATTAGCAAGTTTGGGAATCATACTAAGGTTGCAGGAGTTGCGGATAATGATGGAAGATTGTCAGAGATTACAGCAGGATATGGATAGGCTGCAAAATCGGGTGGAGAAATGACAGATGGATTTTAACTCGGACAAATGCGATGTGATGTATTTTGGTAGATCCAATTGAGGTGGGAGCTATAAAATAAATGACACAACCATCAGGAGTGTAGAGACACAGAGAGATCTGGGCGTGCAGGTCCACAGATCCTTAAAAGTGGCAGCACAGATGGAAATGGTGGTAAAGAAAGCATATGGCATGCTTGCCTTCATAGGACGGGGTATTGAGTATAAAAGCTCGCAAATTATGTTACAGTTACATAGAAATAGAACGTTGATTAGGCCACATTTGGAATACGGTGTCAATTCTAGTCACCCCACTACCAGAAGGACATGGAGGCTTTGGAAACAGTACAGAAAAGATTTACCAGGATGTTGCCTGGTATGGAGGGTATTAGCCATGAGGAGAGATTGAATAAACTGGGATTGTTCTCCCTAGAAAGACAGAGGAAGAGGGGCGACCTGATAGAAGTTTATAAAATTATGAGAGGTATAGATAGGGTGAATGATTGGAGGCTTTTCCCCAGGGCGGAAATGACAATTGAAAGGGGGCACAAGTTCAAGCAGATGGGGGATAGATTCAGTGAAGATGTGCGGAGGAAATTTTTTACACAGAAGGTGGTGGTGGCCTGGAATGCACTGCCAAGTGAGGTGGTTGAGGAAGATACATTAGCGACCTTTAAGACTTATCTTGATAGATACAGGAACAGACGGGGTATAGAAAGATGCATGCCGTTTGTCTAGATAGGACACGTGATCGGCCCAGACTTGGGAGGAAACTAGAGTATCCAGATGAAACCCATTCTCCAATAATGGGGCTATGTCCCCATGGCAGCACCAAAAAGCGGGCATTTCACTCTAGACTTTCTTAGAAAGTCCAGAATTATTCTCCAATTTGCACGGGACTAGCAGGGCCCCAAGTGCTTCTCGCAGCTCTGGCTGCAGATACGGGGCCCTGCACTTCCGGTCGGGTGTCCGCGCATGCGCACAGCAGCAGCCTGCGGCGGCCGCCCTGTGCAACATGGCAGACTCAGCCCGCGGAGCGGCACCAGGAATGTAGGTCCCCCCGAGATCGCGCGCGCCCGTGGATCGATGCTGCCCGATCGCTTGCCTGGCCATCTGTGAGGGCCCGCCCCCTGTTGAAGGATCCCCCCGCCCCCCACCAGGGCGGCCGCGGAGTGAGTCGTTCCCGACAAGCAAAATGTCGATAGAACCACGCCGTTGGGAACTCGGCCAGTTGACTCACAGAATTACCGTGGTGGCCTCTGTCAATGGCCCCCTACCCGCGCCATGCGGCGAAACTCTAGGGACTGGAGAATCGCGAGAGCAGCGTTGCGCCGTATTTCGGCGTCAACACCCATTCTCCGCCCCCGTGCCGATCACAATTTTTACGTGGAGGCTCGCCGAATCCCGCCCAATGTCTCCGGCTCTACTCTGCCCAGAGCCTTCATGAATTTGAATACCTCTATTGAATATCATTTGATCGTACTCTCCTTATAGAACAGCCCCAGATTATCCAAATCCAAATGTCTGGAACCAATATTGTGAATGTTTTCTGCACCATCATATGGTTTTAACATCCTTCTTGACGTGTGATGCTCAGAAGGCTGAACCAGTGTTTTAAACAGTTTTTTCACAACTTCCTGACCAGGATCGTCCAGCTCTGCTATGGCAGCACCCGCCCACCGCAAGGGGTATAGCGGGCCAGCTAAAAGTCCATTGACTTTTGGCAGGAGCAGAAGATACCAACAGTGGGCAGGGCTGGAAAATCCTATCCCTTGCTTTTGTACTCTGTCACCCAGTATCACGTTCATATAGATTACTTGTGTGGTAAACTTCCATTATCGAGTCCCCTCTCTAAATGGTCAGGCAAACACCAAGTGCATGATACTGCAACACAGTCACACAACAAACCTTGGAAAATCTGCTTTCTGATGATTTAGCAAGAAGGTGTAAAATAAGCGAGAAGAAATAAATGGGCGAGTAAGATACTTTTCTTGTCCACTGGGTTTGATGCAATGTTTGGCCAACTGTACCTTGATGGAATTCTTTGGTTAATTTTGTTTTCTTCATTTGCTCCCACGGATATTTGAGACCACATTCACTCGGTCAGCTATTCTCCCATGAAGAACCCTGCAAAATTTATTTCCCAGAGGGTATCCTTGAATCCTAAATTGGGTAACCCTCCTTGATGAGCTTCCTCTTGGAGGGGCTTCAAACAGGCTGATTGAAAAATAAAGCTGACACCTGGGGCTTGATTCTCCGACCCCCCACCGGGTCGGAGAATCGCCGGGAGCCGGTGTGAATCCCGCCCCGAATTCTGCGCCACTGGAGATTCCCGCCGCTGTCAACCCATGCCAGCCGGCGTGGATTGAACCACCTTTTGAACGGCGGGACAATGCGGCGCGGGCGGGCTCTGGGGTCCTGGGGGGGGCGCGGGGCGATCTGGCCCCGGGGGGTGCCCCCACGGTGGCCTGGCCTGCGATTGGGGCCCACCGATCCGTGGGCGGGCCTGTGCTGTGGGGGCACTCTTTTCCTTCCACCTTCGCCATGGTCTTCACTATGGCGGAGGCGGAAGAGACCCCCTCCACTGCGCATGCGCGGGGATGCCGTGAGCGGCCGCTGCCGCTCCCGCACATGCGTCGCACGGCAAATTCATTTCCGCGCCAGCTGGCGGGGCGCCATAGGCCTTTCCCGCCAGCCGGCGGGGCGTAAATCACTCCGCGCATTGAGGGCTTTTTTTCAAGGTGAGGGCTCGGCCCCTCAAGATGCGGAGAATTCCGCACCTTTGGGGCGGCGCGATGCCGGACTGATTCGCGCCATTTTTGGCACCGGTCGGCGGACATCGCGCCGATTGTGGAGAATCCCGCCCAAGCTCCTTGCTCCCATTATTTTGTCAGATTTTACAATGCATAAAATTATGTGCCCTTTCAGTGGCAATTACAGTCTTTTAGAATTGCAACTGCATGCCATTTTCAAACCCCCCCCCCACCCCCCGGCACCCCTCCGGCCTCAACTTTGTCAACAAACTCCTGGAATTTGGATCAATGCTGCATCTGAAGCACCTTCCGAATTGATGTGGTAAATCTCGAACAAAGCTACGATTTTTTTCTCTGATTTGATGAGATTTATGCTCACCGCTTAAAGTCCCTCTGGATCAAAACATTCACTCTTCTGATATTATACTGAGTTAATATAAATTTTTGTTCTGAAGGTAGTTGCACTCAAAATGGTGATTAGGCTAATATAAGGAATAGAAAGATTGATTATTTTCCACAACTTCTCCTTCTCTCTTGAACATCTGTTAAATTTTGGTTTCACATGCACAGGCTCATGTATAATTGGCCATTCTTTGGGTGAGTTGAACCAGAAAGGTTAGATTTGATGAGGCTCTGTAAAATCCTTGTAAATTGGGAGCACATCCGTTAGTCCTTCAGCTTTTACAAGGTCTAAATTGTGTTGAAATAATGAGATTCCATGAGTGGCATGCCCAGCCTCATTAAAGCATTTAAATCTGGTATCCATTTGTCAGTCGCTGGAATTTGCTACTTCGGTCCACATTGCAACCAATAATAACTCTGCAACAGTTCCAGAAACTTACAGCTGAAATAAGTTCATCAAAGGGAAAATTTTTGTTTTAAAAATTTTCTGTGGTGATTTTGTGGTGTCATGTTCGCTCTGCTACATTTTACTCCACACATTCATTTGTTATGGTAAAAAGGGAACTAGTTTACCTTTCTGTAATGACTTAGGCCAGACCTTTGAGATTGGCCGATTAGAATATGAGTTCCCTGATTAGTGGCCCAATCAGGGAACCCCTTTCTCTGTATATAACAGGGAGTGTCAGATCCTCCCAGTGTGGACAGCAAGTTGAATGCAGATGGTTGTTTCGATGTTGGCTTTGTAAAGAAATAGGATGGGATGCTCTGTCCTGCTGCGCCACATTTCTGCCCCACCCCACCAACGGGATGCTCCGTTACACCAGCCGGTCAATGGGGTTTCCCATTGTGGGGCAGCCCCCATGCTGTTGGGAACCGCCCCCCCCCCCCCCCCCCCCCCGGGCTGCTGGCAAAATGGAGCATCCTGCCGGTGGAGAATCCTGCCGAAGGAATTCTGGTGAAGGGACTTCTGTCTTTGTGCACTTATTACACTTTGTGAGTTGCAAATGACAACCAACATAATTCAGCATGGCACGGCACAATGGCACAGTAGTTAACACTGCTGCCTCAAGGACCCGGGTTCAGTTCCAGTCACTGTCTGTGTGGAGTTTGTATGTTCTCCCCATTTCTGCGTGGGTTTCATCCGGGTGCTCCGGTTTCCACCCATAGTCCAAAGATGTGCAGGTTAGGTCGATTGGCCATGATAAACTGCCGTTTAGTGTCCAAGGATGTGCAGGTTAGGTTATGGGATTACGGGGATAGGATGTGCTGGATGGGTGATTGGACAAGTGTAGAATGCTCTTTCGAAGGGTTTGTGCAGACTCAATTGGCCGAAAGGCCTCCTCCTGATCTGCAGTGATTCTATGATTCTATTTTACTAGTCATTGATGATTGGACATTCATGAAATAGAGTAATTTGCAATTCATAAACATTGTTATGACACCCTGGACAAGTACGCTGTTAATTCTAACCCCACCGGTCCCAGAGTCATAGCACAAGTGAATGAACCAATAATTCTGATAAAAATACCTGAAGTCTTTGGCCCTTCGCTGCCCAATAAGTACAGTCACTAGATTTGTAAATGTAAACACAATTACTGTTTGTTTATTTATTTCTTTTGAAATACTTTTATTGAAATTTTGCAGTTTTTACATATGAATAGTTCCCCCTTAGTTTCCTTGGTATCTTGGTTTGTTTACATTTTGGTAGGGTTTACTTGTTGGCTTGTGCCAGCCCTGGTTGAACCCTAGGTGATGTAACTGGTTCTGTTTGTTTGAAGGTTAGAATGGGCTTTTCCACGGCGTCGAGGTCCCAGGTTCGATCCTGGCTCTGGGTCCCTGTCCGTGTGGAGTTTGCACATTCTCCCCGTGTTTGCGTGGGTTTTGCCCCCACAACCCAAAGATGTGCAGGGTAGGTGGATTGAACCCACTAAATTGCCCGTTAATTGGAAAAAATGAATTGAGTACTCTAAACTTTAAAAAAAACAACTAAAAAAAAAACCAGAATGGGCTTTTCTGTACAAGGGTTGGTACCGATCTGCATGCCAGGTGGTTCGGCCTTGGCCGGTCCCCATTCTGACCTAGGGCCCTTCATCCCTGCCGCAGGGCCCTGTTCCTTGCCTCCGTTGTTTATTCTGGCTGTTCCCACACCCTCCCTCCCCTCTCCATACACTTCTTTCCTCCCTCTTTCTATTTTGGTACCTCAGAAGCCCCGATGCACCCCAGCCTTACCCTTGCTCTATTGGCTATTGGCTTCAAACAGGTCTTGGAACAAGTTGGTGAATGGCTTCCATGTCTTGCGGCAGCCCTCTTCTGATCCTCGGATGGTGAATTTCATTTTCTCCAAGTTGATTTTCACCATCACAAACCTTCTCACCGGGTCTGCCACTATGTTCCCCACCTCAAACGCCACCTGCTTATTTATTGGCACTGCCCTCCACGTGTCTTCACATCCAACCCTGATGGAAAACCTGCCTAATCCTACCCTTCCTCAGCCTAATCTGGGCCCCAATCTTCAAATGCGTTTCCTGTAGAAATGCCACATCTGTCTTTAAACTCCTCAGGTGTGCGAACACACAAGACTGTTTGACCGGCCCATTCAGCCCCCTCACATTCCATCTGACTAGCCTGGTCAGGGGTCCCATCGCCCCCTTTCCTCCTTGTCTGCTGATCAACCATATCCCTTCTTGGGCCAGCCCCTGGCTCATGTCCAGCAACCCCCAGGCCCCGCCCTTGGATGTCCACCATCACCTATTCCCTCCTTGCTCCATCTCCCCTGAATGAAACAAGAATCCCATCCCCCTCTAAACCTCTAATCATCTGATCGCAAACCCCCCCCCCCCCCCCCCGCCCCCCCCCTCTCACTGTGCTCCCATGAACTAGCTTGCCCTGCTAGCCTGGCAGCCCCCACCCATGGAGCAAAGCATCCTACCCCGTACTGATCCCCCCCCCCCGGCCCCCATCCCTCCCCACTCGTACTATTCCTTAGTGCTAACAATGTAAAGAAGAAAAAAAGATACACTCACCCTCCACCGATCTCCGGCCTCCAACCAAACAACTCCATGAAAATACTAAACAGCCCCGAAGAGAAGAAAGGTTCCACCCTGGCCATCACCCAAAGAAAAAGAACACAGAACAATACAACAAAAAGAGGTGTAGGGAGAACCAACACCATCTTGCATTTCCTCCAAAGATCAATGTCCTTCCTCTCCTGCCAGTTCTTTGTCTCTCAAAAACTCCATTGCCTCCTCCGGTGTTTCAAAATAGTATTCACGGCTGTTGTGGGTCACTGAGAGGCGAACCGGGTACAACATCCCAAACTTTACCCCCTTCTTAAAGAGTGCAGCCTTGACCAGGTTAAATCCGACTCTCTTATTTGCCAGTTCCACGCCCAGGTCCTGATATACCCGAAACTCGTTGCCTTCCCAGGTACATCTCCTAGTCTGCCTGGCCCACCGCAAGTTCTTCTCTTTGTCCAAGAACCGGTGTAGTCTCACCACCATCTCCCTCAGTGTTTCATTTGCCTGCGGCTTCCTCATAAGCGTCCTATGCAATTAGTGGGGAGTGGGGTCAAGTGGTGGGGTGGTTAGTGGAGGGGGGGTCAGGTGGTCGGCATGAGCGTCAGTTAGTGCAGGGGTAGCTGGTCAGTAGGGGGGTGGGTTTGGATGGTCAGTGGGGGTCAGGTGACCTGTGGGGGTTGGTCAGTGGGGATGGTCAGTTGGTGGAGTCTGGAAGTTAGGGGGGTGGGCAGGAGGGTAGTCATTTGGAGGGTAGTCATTTGGAGGCTAGTCAGTGAGGGCAGTTAGGTGTTCAATGGGTGTTAGTCAGTGAATTCAGGCAGTTGGGGCATTGGCAATGGTGGAGTGAAGAGGGCAGTGGGGGCTGGGGAAGGCTGTCAGGGCATCCGGTAGAGGATACTGTAGGGTGTTGAAGTTGTGGGGAGGAGTCCCATAGGGGGTTAGTGGGTGGTGGTAGGGGTCAGTTGTGAGAGCGGTGGGGAGTCCCTTGGGGAGAGGGGGGAGGGAAGTCGGTACTGTAGTTACCGAGAAGTTAGGAGTGGTTTTAATTCTTTGAACTTTTTTCTGTAAGGCAGTTGGAACCATCCCATATTTGCTTTTAATTGAACTTTAGGATGATTTCCATTGCAGGTCAAGCCTTACCTGGGGACCTATGGGGGTGGGGGAGTTTCATAGCACATATTTTGAGCACCCTCCCATTACAAAGCCCCGGAACCCAGAGGCAAAGGGCCAAATTATTTTGTTTAGGAGTCTAGAAGGCTCCAGAGATCCCTGGACTTTGGGAAATGTTGCCAGAAGAAGACATTAAATACCCTCTCATTTCAGTGTTTCTTTTCCCTATGGAAAAGTCATGTTTGCCTGGTTAACAGAACATCAGTGACCTTGCCTCCTATGTGTACAAATTGTCTGTGGGTGCAGATGTCCAGTGAATTGGCTTAGAAGAAGCCATTGACATAAAAGTCTACAGCAGTGATACCACTGCTGTGTCTATCATTTTCACAGTAGAGGCTGTTTGCAGTCTGTGGCACAACACTACAACTAATTATCTGGTGAGCCTCAGATTACTAAATCAGTTCTGTTCAGACATTGCCAGATAATTATGCTTGGGTCTGTTAACACAGCTGTATGGGGGATGGTGAGTGAGGGCAATTTGCCTCTTCAAACAAAACTTCTCTCATATTCCCTTCTTTCATCCTCATGCATGTATTTGAAAAAAACACTGAAGCAGTTATTGTCCATCTCATCTATTATTCCTTCAGGCACTACAATATGTGTCAGTCCCATTTTTAAAAAAAATTCTTTGGGATACACATTTCTGACCTTTTTGTCTGTATGTAAATAGACTATATGCCAACCCATTGGAGAGCAAGTAATATTATAGAAACATAGAACATGGAACATAGAACATTACAGCGCAGTACAGGCCCTTTGGCCCTCGATGTTGCGCCAACCTGAAACCACTCTAAAGCCCATCTACACTATTACCTTTTCATCCATATGTTTATCCAATGACCATTTGAATGCCCTTCGTGTTGGCGAGTCCACTACTGTTGCAGGCAAGGCATTCCACGCCCTTACTACTCTCTGAGTAAAGAACCGACCTCTGACATCTGTCCTATATCTATCTCCCCTCAATTTAAAGCTATGTCCCCTCGTGCTAGACATCACAATCCGAGGAAAAAGGCTCTCACTGTCCACCCTATCCAATCCTCTGATCATCTTGTATGCCTCAATTAAGTCACCTCTTAACCTTCTTTTCTCTAATGAAAACCGCCTCAAGTCCCTCAGCCTTTCCTCATAAGATCTTCCCTCCATACCAGGCAACATTCTGGTAAATCTCCTCTGTACCCTTTCCAATGCTTCCACATCCTTCCTATAATGCGGCGACCAGAATTGCACGCAATACTCCAAATGCGGCCGCACCAGAGTTTTGTACAGCTGCAACATGACCTCATGGCTCCGAAACTCAATCCCTCTACCAATAAAAGCTAACACACCGTACGCCTTCTTAACAACCCTCTCAACCTGGGTGGCAACTTTCAGGGATCTATGTACATGGACACCGAGATCTCTCTGCTCATCCACACTGCCAAGAATCTTCCCATTAGCCCAGTACTCTGTCTTCCTGTTATTCCTTCCAAAATGAATCACCTCACACTTTTCTGCATTAAACTCCATTTTCCACCTCTCAGCCCAGCGCTGCAGCTTATCTATGTCCCTCTGTAACTTGTAACATCCTTCCGCACTGTCCACAACTCCATCGACTTTAGTGTCATCTGCAAATTTACTCACCCATCCTTCTACGCCCTCCTCCAGGTCATTTATAAAAATGACAAACAGCAGTGGCCCCAAAACAGATCCTTGTGTACACCACTAGTAACTGGACTCCAGTCTGAACATTTCCCATCAACCACCACCCTTTGTCTTCTTCCAGCTAGCCAATTTCTGATCCAAACTGCTCAATCACCCTGAATCCCATGCCTCCGTATTTTCTGCAGTAGCCTACTGTGGGGAACCTTATCAAACACTTTACTGAATTCCATATACACCACATCAACTGCTTTACCCTCATCCACCTGTTTGGTCACCTTCTCAAAGAACTCAATAAGGTTTGTGAGGCACGACCTACCCTTCACAAAACCGTGTTGACTATCTCTAATCAAATTATTCCTTTCCAGATGATTATACATCCCATCTCTTATAAACCTTTCCAAGATTTTGCCCACAACAGAAGTAAGGCTCACTGGTCTATAGTTACCGGGGTTGTCTCTACTCCCCTTCTTGAACAAGGGGACAACATTTGCTATCCTCCAGTCTTCTGACACTATTCCTGTAGACAAAGATGACTTAAAGATCAAAGCCAAAGGCTCAGCAATCTCCTCCCTTGCTTCCCAGAGAATCCTAGGATAAATCCGATCCGGCCCAGGGGACTTATCTATTTTCACACTTTCCAGAATTGCTAACACCTCCTCCTTATGAACCTCAAGCCCTTCTAGTCTAGTAGCCTGAATCTCAATATTCTCCTGAACAACATTGTCTTTTTCCTGTGTGAATACTGACGAAAAATATTCATTTAGCACCTCTCCTATCTCCTCGGACTCCAAGCACAACTTCCCACTACTGTCCTTGACTGGCCCTACTCTTACCCTAGCCATTCGTTTATTCCTAACATGTCTATGGAAAGCTTTAGGGTTATCCTTGATCCTACCTGCCAAAGACTTCTCATGTTCCCTCCTGACTCTTCTTAGCTCTCTCTTTAGGTCCTTCCGAGCTAACTTGTAACTCTCGAGCACCCTAACTGAACCTTCATGTCTCATCTTTACATAAGCCTTTCCCTTGACAAGTTTTTCGACTGCTTTAGTAAACCACGGTTCCCTTGCTCGACCACTTCCTCCCTGCCTGACAGGTACATACTTATCAAGGACTCGCAGTAGCTGTTCCTTGAACAAGCTCCACATTTCCATTGCAGTTTTCCTCTCCATCCGATGCATCCTAAGTCTTGCCTCATCGCATCATAATTGCCTTTCCCCCAGATATAACTCTTGCCCTGTGGTATATACCTATCCCTTTCCATCACTAAAGTAAATGTAATTGAATTGTGGTCACTATCACCAAAGTGCTTACCTACCTCCAAATCTAACACCTGTCCTGGTTCATTATCCAGTACCAAATCCAATATGGCCTCGCCTCTCGTTGGCCTATCTACATACTGTGTCAGGAAACCGTCCTGCACACATTGGACAAAAACAGACCCATCTAAAGTACTCGAACTATAGCGTTTCCAGTCAATATTTCGAAAGTTAAAGTCCCCCATAACAACTACCCTGTTGCTTTCGCTCCTATCCAGAATCATCTTTGCAATCCTTTCCTCTACATCTCTGGAACTTTTCGGAGACCTATAGAAAAGCCCTAACAGGGTGACCTCTCCTTTCCTGTTTCTAACCTCGGTCCATACTACCTCAGTAGACGAGTCCTCATCAAACGTCCTTTCTGCCACCGTAATACTGTCCTTGACTAATAATGCCACCTCTCCCCCTCTTTTACCACCTTCCCTGAGCTTACTGAAAGATCTAAACCCCGGCACCTGCAACAACCATTCCTGCCCCTGCTCTATCCATGTCTCTGAAATGGCCACAACATCGAAGTCCCAGGTACCAACCCATGCCGCAAGTTCACCCACCTTATTCCGGATGCTCCTGGCAGTGAAGAAGACACACTTTAAACCACCTTCCTGCCTGCACACTCCTGCAACTTTGAAACCTTACTCATGACCTCACTACTCTCAACCTCCTGTATACTGGAGCTACAATTCAGGTTCCCAAGCCCCTGCTGAACAAGTTTAAACCCTCCCGAAGAGCATTAGCAAATTTCCCCCCCAGGATATTGGTACCCCTCTGGCCCAGGTGTAGATCATCCCGTTTGTAGAGGTCCCACTGACCCCAGAATGAGCCCCAATTATCCAGAAATCTGAAACCCTCGCTCCTGCACCATCCCTGTAACATTCCATTAAATCAATTTTGTGTCTGATTGACTATTAAAGAGAAGCAATGTCACCTTTGTCCAATTATACCTACTCAAAAGATCGAACATGCACGTGAGGCCAGTGGTTAGCAAGGGGTTAAGTCCGACCATTTCGGGGAAGTTGTACAATTACCGAGAGTGGACTGGATGAGAACTGATCAAAGCTATATTGGAGATTTATTTTGGTGCCTGTATTTGGGACAGATGTGTTGGCTGTTTCCATGTGATTGAACAGAATTTATTTTATTGAAAAACAGTCAGATTTTGTTATTAAACTTAAAATAGGAAACATATTTTGCCATTTGAAAAGAAGAAATCCCAATGAAGAAGAAACAAAATTTTGAATATCTAAAGAAGTTATTAAGAAGTGGTCATATTTTTCACAATGAGCATGAAGATTTTGTTATTTTGATTTGATGATAAAATGTACACCTCAAAAGACATGGCGCATCCAATTTATACAAGAGGATTGTACCATATTTTTTCATTTCTCTGTTGACTACTGACTCGTGTGCTTCTCCTTGTGGTAAACTTCTTAAACTGACAGAGGATGTTCCAGTTCACTTTATAACCTCTCACTGCCTTCACTTTGTTCCATTGGGTTAGTTGCTGCACACATCTGTAATTATCTTATGATATCTTTCAAGTCTGTTTGTTCATATATAGCCATCATTGTGGTAACAACTAGTGTGGGGAAATGGGTCAAGGCAGAGGAAATGTCTCACTTTTGCTTTAAAGTTTTCTACCCTGCTTTTCTGAAGGTGGTGACATGCTGAAGTATTACAGACATGTTTCAGTTTTTGTTAAGGCATTTTTAAACATTTAATCAATCTGAAAATTTAAATAGAACCGGAACAGGAGTTAGTTTTACAACCTATGTGCTGTATCTAATGAGAACAATGACAAGAAATTCAATCCAACATGGGTTTATGAAAGGAAGGTCATGCTCAACAAATGTACAGTATTGCAAATCTCTATAGATATAACATTGGTGGAAAAGAGTACAACAATGGATGCTATATTCTTTGACTTTCATTAAGCACTTGATAAGGTAATTCTTAAGAGATTAATGGCTAAAATAAAACCTCATGGGATCCGTGTTTAAAATGTAAATAGGATTATTAATTGGCGAGATCTAAGGAAGCTCCAAGTCGTTGTCAATCACCCAAGTACTAATTGGGTAACTTTGGATGGCGAAGTCAAAAAGGGAATGATTCTTGGACCTTGATGTTTGTAATATTTGCTAACGACCTCAACGAAAGTACTAAGAACAGAATGTTTAAGTCTACACATGTTATTACGCTGTGTTGAAAAGCAGGATATGCTTGCGAGATCTACAAATACTTAAGGACTTGCAAAAAAGATGGAATGTAATATTGTGAAATACAACATTTATTCAAACCAGTGCTGAGAATAACAAGTATTATTGCCAATGGAAAGGTGCATCATCAGATAAATTTCAGCAGGGTAAATATTTAAGAGTTTAAGACAGCGAATAAATTCAAATGCTGCAATGAGATTCTAGCCTCCAAATTTTCCAGGGGTTTATGCGGCAAGTAGATAAACCAGTCAAAGCAGTAAAGGCCCAAGTCTGATCCCATGACTTGAATTTTCAGGATGGTGAGCACTCGCTGCCCGCCATCCTGAGAGTCGGCAGTGAATGCATCCCTGTTGATCCCACTTAAGGTCCTTAATAGGGGCACGGGTGGGCTTCCCATCCAAGGCCCTGCCTCCCCACACCATGACTGCGTCTGGGTCATGCGGGCAGGATCCTGGAGGGAATCCTGTCCCTGAAATTTTACACTATCCCTCCCCCTCTCAAAAAACAGCCAATGCAGCCTGCTTATGATTGCTCATCAATGATCAATTGAAGCAAGCCTTACATTTGCATTGGTTGAGGCATCGACGAGCTTTGCTGGGATGCTCCTTCTAATAAATAGGCCACTGTTACTCAGAGTCAAAGTTTAAAAAATACAAATGGAATAACATGCATCGGAACTTTTGCCATATGCAAAATAGTGTATGTCTAGGGACATAATAATGACATTCATTAAGCATTCTTGAGCCAGTACTTGCTGAATTGTGTTCAGCAGTGATATACTAGCATTTAAAAACAATCAATATGCCCTAAAAACAGTAATATAGCCCTAATCATCAATTCATCATCTCAATAAATACCTTTAAGTCAGGAAGGCTGGAATGTTGATTGTCGCTTCATTCAGTCAAAAGACTGAATTTTGGGGCATGCCCACAGGTCAAGAATAGAGCAGGGAGCCTGAAAAAACCAGCACCAGCTGGTGTGTCAGTTTCAGGACACGATTCCTGGCACCAGCAATGTTAACCAGGGCAGGGGGAATGCAGTCAGTTGCACCATACAAGTGCGCTGAAATGACCATCTCCAACAAATGAGAATCTTATCATCTTCTTTTGACATTCAATGGTATTATCATTGGTGAACCTCCACCATCAGTATAATATTTTCAGTTTTATTGTGCTATTTACAGAGTCTGCTGAGGTAAGGGAAACATCAACTTTATTGGAACATCCCTTACAATATCTACATATCTCGCAAGGTTCTATTAGAGAGAGCAATATCATGTGGCATCACATCATTTACTGTGACGATGTATACTCTATCTTAAAAGCATATCAAATATAGGATCTCACACATGCTCCCTCATGGCTGCACAACTGAGTCCTCTGGAGAGGGGAAACCCTTTCAAAGGTGGAATTGAGGGAGACAGGCCCGTCCGTTGATGAGGGTGACCTTCAGCCGGCAATTGGTCAAGATGGTCCAAGAGTGAGGCTGGATGTCTGTGAGATGCGGGAAAGTCTGACCATCAGAAATTTCCTGAACAGAGTGCCTCCAACTCAATATCTCCTTCATGACCATCGTCAACTTCACCACACAGCTGCGTGACATGTTACTCAGCCAGATTATGTGATTCTCAAAGTCACACACAATCACAGAAACACGTAATAGCTTTGAATAAATTGATATCCACACTTTCACACAAAGCTAATGAAAGAATGCAGCCAGATAATAATTGGAAAATAACAATACTTTATCTACACAGTAACTTATATCACTGATCAAATGTCACAAATAAGAAAGGCACCAATGTGCACCCAAGGGTGATTAATGTGGTGTTTTCTTGGTTCTTTTTTGGGTGCTGTGGTGTGGTGCCACCTCACCCCGCCTCACTGCTCGCTATTGGGGAGGCAGGCTGCTGATCGCTGTGCTCTCTTGCCCAGCATGACTTTGGTGGCCATATTATGTTTTGTGGCGCCTGAGGCTGTGAGGGCCCGTCGTTTTGGGTGTCTTCTGTGCAGTGGCAAGTGATTCAACAGTTGCCACAGTATCTGGATTCATCTGTGCCAATGACAGTTGGGCGGAGGAGAGGACATGGCCATCAGAAGCACCCTGAAAGGAGCCCTCTGATGACATGGGCGGCTGCTCCACCACTGCCATGAGGTACATTTGACATCCCTGCTCTACTGAGATGAACCAGGATGTAGCCCACTCTCGCCCTGTCTCTGGGGCCTGGAGGTCAGAGACAAGCAAAGGAGTGCAAGTCAGAATGGCATTTCATCTGTGATCTGCTGTGTTTGGGCCTCTATGACAATTGCCAATCTGTCAATGGAGGAAACCATGTGTTCTGTTGAGCAGGCTATTGCAGTCCTCATTGCTTCGGTGAAATCTTCCAACGTTAGTGCCAGAAAGTGCAACCCATCTGGTATCTCTGCCACATCTCCACACATCTCACATTGAGCATCCATTAAGTGCCACCTGATGGACGACTCCAGAGGCTCATTGTCAGCCTGGGGTTGACTATCTAGATCTGCCCTGGGACTCTTACGACTGCCAGAGGTCTGTTCCATCTCAGCCTCTGACAGCTGTTCATGCAACTATGATGTGCTCTCACAAGTATGAACATCCATTGTAACTGAGTTGTGCAAACTCACCGAGATGTATGTATCTGTGTTTTTGCTACATAAAGGGAAAGCATGTGTTGTTGCACCCTCCGAAACATCCTCTTCCTCCTCAGAGGTTAACATCGGTCCCTCAAGGCCACTGCCTGCAGCTGCTGAATTTGCACCTGTGTGATAAACAAAAATGCGAGTTAAGACATCTCCAAGTTTTCAGTTGAATTTGGTGAGACAATTTTTTCATTGCAAACACATGAGCCATTGGGAGATGTGATTCAGTATTGGAACCATATTGTATTCAACATAGAGCAAACTTTCCTCACAAAGTCCTTAAGTCTTCAAAATCACAAACCACCCATGCTACCTTTCTACTTGCTTGCCCAGTTTCAAACACCTTACTCTCTCAAATTTTGACCTGTGGCCACTCTCCATTGGTTGGCAGCCAACTCCAGGATCTCCTCCTTGATGGCTATCAGGAAGGCAATGTGGGAGAAACCACCTTTAGTCATGTTTCTTGCTAGTTAATGTGTGCCCTCTTCTCCTGCATGCACAGAGGGAGATTGTAATGATGGTGCTGTGCTACAATCTTTCTTCAAAGGTGTGTCACCAAACAATTTATTCTGTGCATTTACCAGCTAACAGATGTTGCAGTTTCCACCCACCTTCTTAACCCCCATTGCCACGTAGAGTGACAGTTATGCATCATGCTGCCTTATGCACTTGGGTGACACACGAGATGTTCCCATAATGATCCCCCATCACACCATTACATATTTGTCCATCTCCAGAGTGGTGCTACATCTAGATCTTAAAAGGTCTTTGAGCCTTTTGCAGTGCTGCAGCCAGTTGGCCGGATTACCCCAGGACTGCCGACCTCTACTGCAACCTCTGTCTAGGCTGCTCATGACACTGGAAATCTCTTCTTTCCATTAACTGGCACGAGGATGTCCCATTTATTATTTAAGCCCTGAATTGGAAACACTACTCCAATTGAGGCTGAAACATTGTTGTATAAAGGTGAGGAGGTCCTGGACTTGGCTGCCTCCCAATGGAGCAGGGCCATAGTTTGAGGCCCCTGGTGGTGAGAATCTAAGCATGCTATTTTATAATTCTATTTTTGCCTCTATTTATAAAAGTGAGGATCTCATTTGCCTTTTAACAACTTTCTCAACCTGTCCTGTCGGCTTCAACAATTTGTACACATATTATAGCCTCAGGCCTCTGTTCTTGCACCTCCTTTAGAATTGTACCCGTTATTTCATAGTGCCTCTCTTCATTCTTCCTACTAAAATATAGGATGGCACACTTTTCAGCCTTAAATTTCATCTGCCATGTGGCCATCTATTCAACCATCCTGTCTATGTCCTATTGAGGTCTATCATTATCCTCACAGATTGCAACATTTCCAAGATTATCGATATACATTTTTAAATCTAACATCGTCCTAAACCCCCTTTTTGACTGGAATCTGATCGATCGTCATTGAAACCCTGGCAATGCTTTTTGCTCCATCCACCTTGCTTTGTTCACATTCTTACCTTATTTCCAAATGAGATGTGTAAATTAGCCATTTTCTTTTGAGGCCCTTAATTCAAATTCTGTATAATGAGTTAACAGATTAGAAATAATGGGCTGCATTTTCTGGCACCTTCCGCTGGCAGAATGTTTCAGTCCTGCTGAAAGCGACCTCCCCTGGCAGCCTCGCCGGCGGAGGGGCTGGTGAGCCATACAAAATGCCATAGACTTCAGTGAGACTGGAAGATCCCGCTGGTGGCCAATGGGGAGCTGCTGGAAAATCCAACCCAGTGTTGCAGAAAAATAGAAGTATGTCATCAGTGGATCCATAATTTAAGATAAATAAAGGTGATCGGAGTCTGCTTTTGCCTGGTTTACCAGTCTATTTCTTGAGATGGTTGTTGCAGATAAAGAATACATATTCCTTGGAATGAGGCATGTCATGAACCCCACTGATGGTATCTGCGAAGGTATCCCAACTTGAAACATCGGTTTATGAGGGTGTATAAATTTATTTTTGGCATGGTGTGAGGAATAATATGAAAACCCAGTGAGAATAACCAGACCAGTCGCCATGTAACAATTATTAAAGGCTATTTATTACATTTTTAAAAAGACAACTACACATTCACATGAGAACAATACTCCAGGACAATGAAGTATATGAATCACTAAACACGCACAAGTTTATGTTGAACACTACGCTTGTTCCAAAATGTATCTACGATCCCTGAACTCCTTATGACTTTCCCCAAACAGCAACTAAGTTAAATAAATCTAGATGTTAAAATCCAGTTTACAGTTAGCACACAATACAAGGCTGATAATCAGATCTGGGAAACGTCCTTTCCTGGTCCAGTGAAGATATTTAAACTGCCTTTATGATGGTTTCTACATGGCCTTGCCTTTAAGACTTAGATGTAAAAACTCTCAGTCTATTAGATGTAAACTGACCTGCCAGGCTGTTAGATGTATACTGTCCTGTCTGCTTCTGAGGGTGTTGGCACTTCTACCATGTTTCCCCTTTGATTCTTCATTCTGTGTATTTGACTGTCTACCTCTCTCAAATTTGTTGACTCTAGAATTAAGCATGTGTGTACCTCCACTGATCTCTCAGTCATCTAGGTAAGCTGTTTTCTCCTAATATAGTGATTTGCACATGATTCTGTCTGGATGCCTGCTAATCAGGGAAAATCACACCTCAGACTGCCTTTTGAATGCTGGCTACTGCTGTTGCTAAGCAGATTTCTACCTGTTGCTGAGCTGATCGCATTCTATCCTGTCTTGTTAAATAGTTTTACTGCTGTTACTGGACAGATCCATGATTAGCATGGAGGGTGGCAAAAAAAGATCATTGATCCGAAACAATGCTTCTCTCTCCACAGGCGCTGATAGACCTATTGAATATTTCCAGCAGGAAATTTTCTGTTTTTATTTCACATTTGCAGTATCCACTGATCTCTGCTTTTTAAGGCTGAGGAGGGTGGGAATGCAATTTCCAATGCTGAACTCAGTGAACTGAACAGTGTGGTGCATGCTGGAGCACAGCTGTCAGGTTCAAAGCAGACAGAAGTCCAAGTTATTTTTTAAATGTGGAAAAAAATTCAGGAGCTGGAGGATGCTGTGCTTACTTTGCATTTGGCCGTTTGGCTCAGTGAGGTTGCTGGCCCTCCAAGGTGCTCCTTGCTCTCCTCTGCAAGGCAGTGGCAGACCCAATAGTGGCTGCCATCTGCTTTTGTTGCTTGTGCTCTGCAGGTAGCGCCACCTCCTAGCAGAGCTCATTACTGGTCATAGAATCATAGAATTTACAGTGCAGAAGGAGGCCATTTGGCCCATTGAATCTGCACTGGACCCTGGAAAGTGCACCCCACCCAACCCCTACTGTAACCCAGTAACCCCACCTAACCTTTTTCAGACACTACGGGCAATTTTTCATGGCCAATCCACCTAACCTGCACATCTTTGGACTGTGGGAGGAAACCGGAGCACCCGGAGGAAACCCATGCAGACACGGAGAGAACGTGCAGACTCCAGTGACCGAATCCGGGAATTGAACCTGGGACCCTGAAGCTGTAAAGCAACAGTGCTAACCACTGTTCTCCCGTGCCGCCCACTCTATTGAACAAAGCACAACAATGTTAATTGCTAATGTGGTAGCATTTCATACTGCTTTATTGATAGTGAAAACAATAAAATCATGGGACAGGAGTTGGAAGTCTTTGCTAAGAACTTGTCACTTTACATAAAAAGGTTTAATTGCTGCATTTTTAACGCATGATATTTTGTGATAAGCTGAAGATCCAGCTGAAAGTTTAATGGCAAGTATGTTTGTTGAATTTAACATTAACATTCACTAATAATTTATTCACTAATGGTTCTTCAAGTTGTCCTCACACCCTTGAAATATAAATACTTATATAAGAATGTTTATGTGTCACATTATGATAGTTTTTAAATTGTCAGCAGTATTACTAATAAATTAGTGCGTGGGGAGGGGGGTTGGGGAGGGAGTGGGTTCTGCTGCCCGTGGGAAAAGTGAGTCCCAATGGCCGGAGAATTCTCATGATTCTAACGATTTGAAAAGATCTAATCACTCTTACATTGTTGACAGGAATTCTGCTTTGAAATTGAAATGAAGATCTTCTGTCCTTTCCTTCCCAGAGAATAGCCTATTGTTTGGACATTATGAATTCCTGATTCAATTTTAAGTGCGAATGCGTTTCGGCGCAATAGATGTTTCATTCATCTGAGAATGAATGACAGTTTCAAGACGTTGTAAAACAAGATTGTCCATTTGATTTGGTTTCAGGTTTGTTGATGTAAGCTTTCTGGATTTTTTCATACAACTGAATGCAGTTTTTTTAAATCAGTATCAATGATATTAAAAAAAATTTCTTTCCTCAGACATGTAAAATATTTTCATTGCATCATGGTGCTTTCTCCATTGGAAAAGCAGTATAATACATGTGAACAATGCTGGTCAATGGAAGGGACTCTGAGGACTGTATATAGCACACACTGGAAAAGTGGAAATGGAGTCTACATAATGGGCATAGAGGTGAAATGGGCTTGCATGGTGACCTGAATGGGCATTGAAGACAAATGGGAGAATACATGTGGCATTGATGAGTGTTGAGTCATTGAGCATAAATGGAAACATAGAGGTGACATGGGCTCGCATGGAAGTTGATGGGGGGATGAGGGCTTAGATTTAGAGGGTCATTAAATACTCTTGAGAGCTGGGATACTGTGTTAGAGAACTGAGGTGGACTTTTTAACTGGCTCACGTCTGCACCCATATGAACTCCAGTGCAGCTCGCAAACCGCATCGTGACCCTGGTGTTAAAAAACATAAATGGGAAGTGAGGTCATACATGGGTCAGTTGTGCAGTTTGCAAACCTCTAATGTGTGCAGATTTTCCAGAACCCAAAGGGAGGTTCGGCCCATGGAGTAGATATTTACTGACTCACCTGGCGTATAGCATGACCAGGATGACGGGCAACCAATCAAAGTGGGGAAAGGGCCCTGTGGGATTTGTTTTTGGTGTGCTTTCCTCCCTACCTGATTTTCCTTTTTTTCTTTGCCCAGGTAATGCTTTGCACTAAGATGATAAAAATTAAAATGTACCCAATGATTCCACCCGAAATAAAGGGTACAATTTTACCTTTTTCGGTCAGTATTTGGATTGAAATAAATACTGATTTGCTGATGTAGCAGCTCGGTTTTGATTTACTCTTACACTTGTGCAGGAATCCTGCTGATCATTGCTTTCATTAACTGATCCCATGGGCAGGATTTTATGTTTGGGGTAAAAACATCAAGTTCAGGTTCAAATGGGGCTCCCAATTCTGTAGCTTGTTGCAAATTAGTCTCCGAGTATGATGATTGCACAATATCCCAGGGAGTCACCTTGCCTTCCAATGAAGGACAGCAGACATGTTCCCAAGACCAGAGGACCATGGGAGGTCGTCCAGCGATGACATATCAACAGCCCCACCATCCTAGGCAGGAACTACCAATGCTTGCAGAGGGAACATGTGGGTGCCTCACAATGGAGATGCCCACTGAAGACCCGGTGAGAATATATAATTTAAAACAAGGTCATTGCTAACTGACCATGAGTGTGGAGGAGATACCCTGCACTGTATGGCCAAAGGCGGCAACTGTGGCCTGACAGCCATGGCGGTGTGGGTGAATGAAATACAGGCATTGCACCCCCTCCCTCCCCCCCGACCCCCACCTCCTGCAGGGAGGCCGCTGTGTTTGATTGGCTGTTTTTTGGCCATGCCTGGTGACTGGAAAGTTACAGTTGACGTGGGAGAGGGGCCTTAATTGGAGCTTAGTTACCTCATAACCATTTCACCTCTGATCCAGCCTTCCCGAATCGGTACAAGGACAGGATGGTGCCAGCAAACCAGCTCCCTGGCCAGTGATGCAAAATCAGACTCCTGCCAGCTTCAGTTCTCACCCCCTTCAGCTTAGCAAAAATCTTACCCAGGTTACTGTCATTGGCACTGCCAGTCGTAGCCAGTCACCAGGCGCTGCATAGTGTGTTCTGACAAAGCTCTCTGACTGGTATTTTTTTCTCCTAGTAAATCTTTTCCGGGCGTCTCTGAACACTGTGGCTTGCAGACTTAAAATGTATCCTTTTAATCATGGAAAGTCTGAATTTGTAAGTGCATGTCAATGCTTTGGCAGGCTGTATTTGATAAATAAAGTATATTTGATAAAATAAAGAATTGGTCACTGAAACTGGATCAATCTGATTCATCTACAGTGAATATTGGATGAGTGGTGGTGGAATGAACTCAGAAGGTCTCAAGCCATTTTGACGGTCTGGCCTCATTTGTATTCAACCTGCATGCTTGCAATATGTTCTGAACACTGATAGAAAGCTTACTGTTTTCAGGGGGTGGGTGTGGATGGGAAGTACGGGAGATCATCCTCAAAGATCAGACCTGAAACAAAGAATTAAAGAGTAGATCTATGCTAATTGCAAGTTTGAGGGGCAGCATTTGTGAAAGTCAAGGAAATGTTTCATTCATCCTTATACAAAAAATATTTAAATGAATAGAAAGCACAATTCAAATGCACATCTTTGAGTTTGCTTTTTTTTTTAGTGCATATTTGTAATCAGAATGTAGGAAGGATTATGGTTATTTTGTTTTTCTTTCTTTCTACTGTTTCCAGTATACTTAACTTGTTTGCAACAAAAATGATTCCACAGTTCTGAAATTGTTCAAAAGTATTTTTGGAGCACAAGTTGCTATTACTCCTTCAGTTAGCTTTCTTTGTGTCTCACAAATATAATATTTCATGTTTGAGCGGGAGAGGGTGAAATGAAACTGGTTTATAAATCAGCAGGTCATAGATTGTAGCAACACATCTGGACACATGTCATTGGGGGAAAACCTTTGCTATCTGGGCAAAGATACTTATAGCCAACTTACAAAATTGGTATGCATTGCCAGTGATCATCGAGGTCTCAACTGGCTGGAATTGTTAGGCCTGTGGTTTATCTTGAGTTCTTTCATTCAAGGGATGTGGACTTTGCTTGTTAGTTTAGCATTGATTTCCCATCCCTAATTGCCCTTGAGAAGATGATGGTGAACTGCCTTCTTGAACTGCCGCAGTCCATATGGTGTAGGTACACCCACAGTGATGTTAGGGAGGAAATTGCAGGAGTTTGACCCAACGACAGCAAAGGAACAGTGGTACATTTTCAAGTCAGGATAGTGAGTGCCTTGGGGGGGGGAACTTGCAGGTGGTGGTATTCCATTATAACTGCTTCACTTGTCCTTCTAGATGGTAGTAGTCAAGGGTTTTGGAAGGTGCTGTCGAAGGAGCCTTGGTGAATTCCTGCAGTGCATCTTGCAGATCGTACACACTGCGTTGGTGGTGGAGGGAGTGAGCATTTGTGGAAGGGGGGCCAATCAAGCGGGTTGCTTTGTTTTGGATGGCGTTCAGCTTGTTGAGTATTGTTGGAGCTGCACTCATTCCAAACAAATGGAAAGTATTCCATCATACTCCTGACATATGCTTTGTAGAATGTGGACATGTTTTGGGGAGCGAGAAGGTGAGTTACTTGCTTAAGGATTCCTAGCCTCTTGCCTGCTCTTGTAACCAGTGTATATAAATGGCTAATCCAGTTCAGTTTCTGATCAATGAAAATCCACTGAAATATAATAATGGGAATTCAGTGATGGTAATGCCAATGAATGTCAAGGGGTGATGGTTAGATTGTCTTTTGTTGGAGATTTTCACTGCCTGGCACTTGTGTGGCACAAATGTTACTTGTGCAGACTGCTTCTGACATTATGATGGAAGGAAGGTCATTGATAAAGCAGTTGTAGATTGGGCTTAGGACAGCCCCAAAGGAACTCCTGTAGTGATGTCCTGGAGTTGCGATGACTGACTTCCAACAACCACAGCCATCTTCCCTTGTGCTAGGTATGACTCCAACCAGCAGAGTGTTTTCCCTTGATTCCCATTATCTCCAGTTTAGCTAGGGCTACTTGATGCCGCATTTGGTCAAATGCTGCCCTGATATCAAGGGCAGTCACTCTCACCTCTGGAGTTCAGCTCTTTTGTCCATGTTTGAACCAAGGCTGTAATCAAGTCAGGGGCTGAATGGCCCTGGTGGAACCCAAACTGAGTGTCAGTGAGTAGCTTATTGTTAAGCAAGTGCTGATTGATTGCACTGTTGATGACCTCACCCATCACCTTACTGATGAGAGTAGACTGATGGGGCAGTATTTGCTGGGTTAGATTTGTCCTGCTTTTTGTGTGCAGGACATACTTGGGCCATTTTGGCAATTGCTGTGCCAGTGTTGTAGCTGTACTGGAAAAGCTTAGCAAGAGGTGCAGCAAGTTCTGGAGCACAAATCTTCAGCACTATTAACAAAATATTGTCAGGGCCCAAAGCCTTTGGAGTATCTGATGCCTTCAGCCTTTTCTTGATATCACATGGAGTGAATGGAGTTGGCTGAATACTGGCATCTGTTATGCTGGGTATGTCCGGAGGAGGCTGAGATGAATCATTCACTTGGCATTTTTGGCTGAAGATTTTAGCAAATGCTTCAGCCTTATCTTTTGCACTGATGTGCTTGACTCCTTGATTATTGAAGATGGGATATTTGTAGAGCCTCCTTGTGATGAACGGTTACTACCTTATCATCATGTAAGGTGATGTCCCCTTTAAGACCAGGCTTGGAACCCTGGGGACTCCGCCTCTGGCTCCGCCCATCTGGGAGCCATACATAAAGGCCTGCCTCATGGTCTGTATAGCAGTCAGCTCTCGTCCATATCTGTAGCACAGTTATTAGCCTAATAAAGCCTTCTTTACAGTTTAATCTCTACGCATCATTATTGAGGGTACCTCACTCCTCCTCCAGTGAGTTGTTTACTTGTTGACCACCATTCACAGCTGGATGTGATAGGATATGGAGGTTAGATCTGATCCATTGGTTGGGGCATCACATACCTCTGCTATCACTTGCTGCTTATGTTGTTTGGCATGCAAATAGTCCTGTGTTATATCTTCACCAGGTTGACACCTTAGTTTAGGAATGTTCAGTGCTGCTCCTGGCATAACCTCCTGCTCCCTTCATTGAACCAGGCTTAATCTCCTGGCTTAATAGTAATGGTAGAGTGTGGGATATGCCGGGCCCTGAGGATACAGATTGTGGTTAAGTACAATTCTGCTGTTGTTGATGATCCACAGCACCTTGTAATTGCCTAGTGGTGACTTGCTAGATCTGTTTGAAATCTGTCCCATTTAATGCCACACAACACACTGTGTCCCCAGTGTGAAGATGGGACGTCACCTCCCCAAAGACCGCAGTGGTCACTTATTCTGGACAGATCCATCTGCAGCAGGCAGTTTGGTGAGGGTAAGGTCAGGTAAATTTTTCCTCTTGTTGGTTCCCTCACCACCTGCCACAGACCCAGCATGGCAGCTCTTATCCTTTAGAGCTCGGTCAGTAGTGGTGTTACCGAGTCACTCTTGGTGCTGGACATTGAAGTCCCCCACCCAAAGTACATTCTGTACCCTTGTCACCTTCAGTGCTTCCTCCAAATGGTGTTCAACATGGTTAGTACTGATTCCTACACTGAGTATTGAACATGGTAATCAGCAGGAAGTATTTGACCCGATGACTTCAGACATCATGGGGTCCTGAGTTGATATTGAGGACTCCCAAGGCAACTCCCTTCTGACTGCATATCTCTGTCCTGCGGTGGAACAGGACATACCCAGTGATGGGACTTTGTCTGTAAGGTATTATTCCATCAGTATGACTATGTCCGCTTGATTAGCCTGTGAGATAGCTCTCCCTATTTTGGTACAAGCCCCAGATATTAGCAAGGAGGCCTTTGCAGGATCGACAGGGCTGAGTTTGCCGTTGTCGATGCCAGGTGGTCTGTCCTTTTTGTAGGCTTCATAGTGGTTGGATATAACTGAGTGGACATTTCATTTAAGAGCCCACATTGCTGTGGTTCTGGAATTACATGTAGATCAGAAGGGCAGATTTCACTCGTTAAGCTGATGGTTGATTCTGACAATCGACAGTGGTCTCATGGTTATCATTAGGGTTTTATTAACAGATTGAAAAATTTATTTCAAATTTGTGTCACCTGCCATGCTGCGAATTGAACCTGGTTCTCCAGAGCATAGCCCTGGGTGCCTTGATTACTAGTCCAATGACAATATCATTGTGCCACCATCTCCCCACCAGGTACTGTAGATTGCATTGAATCAGACTGGTGCTTTTTACTAAGCATGGTGCTTTGTCATCCTTTGAGGATGGGAGGGAAGAGAGGAATGCTGGAATTTTAAACAGGGAAACCTTTCTTGCATTCACCACATGCAGTACTTCTGTTTGCCATAAAAGTCGTTTCAACACTAATGCACAGAATCCATTTTGCGCCTCCATGTTTGTTTTGTTGTCCTATTCTCAGTCTTTACTATGCAACCCTCCTCCACATTCCCCCCCCCCCCCCCCCCCCAGCCCCTTGGGATTTTGTCACAATATACACCAGTATATTATGGTGCAGACATACACACACACACTGATGGACATCAGCATACACAACACCGCAGCCAATCACCAGTGAGAGCACACGCACTATAAAGACAGGGGACAGGAGAGTTCCCGCTCATACTAGTAGCAGCCAGCTCGGAGCACAGAGCTCACAGCCTGCAACACAGACATTCACCATGTGCTGAGTGCATCACCTGGTTAGGACTAGGCAAGGGTCAACAGTTAAAGCTGGTATTGCATTTACCCACAGTTCAAGTATGTTAATATAGTTAACCATATAATAAAATAGAGTTGCACCACTTCCAGTGTTGGTGACCTGTTTGTGATCCAGATCACCCAACACATCATGGTACAAGGAGTGGTTGCATACTAGCACTTCTGAGACCCACCTGCAACTAATCAGCATTCCGGCATCCTGAAGTATGGAGAACATCAACCCGCCGCCGCCGCTCCGCATCGCCGGCAACCTCGGGGTGAATTGGAAGATTTTTAAACAGCGCTTCCAGCTCTTCCTCGAAGCCACGGACAGGGAGAACACCTCGGACACCAGGAAGATTGCTCTGCTCCTCTCCATGGCCGGGCAACATGCCATCCACATCTTCAACTCCCTCACATTCGCAGATGACGAGGACAAGACAAAGTACAAGACGGTTCTCATCAAATTCGATACCCACTTCAGCATAGAGATCAATGAAAGCTTTGAAAGATAGCTGTTCCAGCAGCGCTTGCAGGGTAAGGACGAGCCTTTCCAATCCTTTTTAACACACCTCCGCATCCTTGCGCAGTCCTGCGGCTACGGCCCACCTCCGACTCCATGATACGCGACCAGATCATATTTGGTGATCTGTCGGACCCCCTGCGTCAGCAGCTCCTCAAAATTAAGCAACCCACCCTCGCGACTGCCATTGAGACCTGTGTCCTGCGTGAAATTGCCACCAGCCGGTACTCCCACATACAGGCGGCTGAAATGATGCGGCAAGGTCCCCACGAGGCGGAACGGGTCCAAACAATTGAACACGTCCAAGGCTGCAGCCTGGATGAGGTCGGCCATTTTGCGCGCATTTCGCTGCCGCCCGTAATTGTACGCGGCAAACGAGGGGACGGTGACGTGGAGGAACGTGATGCGCAGGCGCGCACCACACAGGACCGCACTGCGCATGCACGGTGGCGCAACGAGCGCACTGACGTCACAATGTGCGGCAACTGTGGCTCTGCCCATTTAAAGTGGCAATGTCCTGCAAAATCGTGACACTGCCTACGATGTGGCAGACGTGGCCACTATGCTGCCTGCTGTCAAGCAGCTCAGCCTGCTAATTTGCATTGCTTCAGCCAGCCTCGCAGGAACGTTCGGGCAATTCAACCCACGTTCACCGAGTCCGATTCCGACTTCTCGCAGGTCAGTGGCACCAAGGACCCGAGGGAGCCTTTTCGAGTCGCTGTTATAACAAAGAACAGGCTGACCCCAAATCAAAACCACCAGCCGCTGTCGGTGCACAGCATTGATCCAGACGACAAGTGGTGTGCCACCCAGACGGTCAACCAGAATCCGTCGCCCACCTCAGAGACTTGACTTATGAGTTTTATAATGTTGGCCTATTTGATCTGTTCTGTTATCCTGTTTCATCATTCTAGTAGTTTGTATAGAATGCCCAGTGAGTTCTCCCAGTGAGCCAGAGAAGACACAGCCAGAGTGAGACAGAACCAAGAGTGAGTTTGGGAATTTGAAGCTAGGTGGGAATTCAAAGCTGGGTGGGGAGGAGGTGCTTTTTATCCCTGGTAAGTGACTGGTAAGTAGTGTTTCTGTTTTCTTTTTCTTTTAATTGGTATATTTATTTATTTTTTTCTTTGTTGTTTATTATTTTTTTTAATGTATTTTTTGGGGGAAATTGTAATTGTTGAAGTTAACCGAAGGTTTAAGACATGGCAGGAGATCTCAGACCCATGTAATGCTCCTCGTGTGTGATGTGGGAGCTCAGGGACACGTCCACTGTCCCTGGCTCCTTCACGTGCAAGAGGTGTGTCCAGTTGCAGCTCCTGTTAGACCGCTTGACGGCTCTGGAGCTGCGGATGGACTCACTTTGGAGCATCCGCGATGCTGAGGACGTCGTGGATAGCACGTTTAGCGAGTTGGTCACACCGCAGGTGAAAGGTACTGAGGGAGATAGAAAATGGGTGACCAAAAGACAGAGCAAGAGTAGGAAGGCAGTGCAGGTGTCCTCTGCGGTCATCTCCCTGCAAAACAGATATACCGCTTTGGATACTGTTGAGGGAGATGGCTCACTAGGGGAAGGCAGCAGCAGCCAGGTTCATGGCACCGTGGCTGGCTCTGCTGCGCAGCTGGGCAGGAAGCAGAATGGCAGGGCTATAGTGATAGGGGACTCAATTGTAAGGGGAATAGACAGGCGGTTCTGCGGACGCAATCGAGACTCCAGGATGGTATGTTGCCTCCCTGGTGCAAGGGTCAAAGATGTCTCGGAGCGGCTGCAGGACATTCTAGGCGGGAGGGTGAACAGCCAGCTATCGTGGTGCACATAGGCACCAACGATATAGGTAAAAAATGGGACGAGGTCCTAAAAGCTGAATTCAGGGAGTTAGGAGTTAAACTAAAAAGTAGGACCTCAAAGGTAGTCATCTCAGGATTGTTACCAGTGCCACGAGCTAGTCAGAGTAGGAATGTCAGGATAGATAGGATGAATCCGTGGCTCGATATATGGTGCAAGAGGGAGTGATTCAAATTCCTGTGGCATTGGAACCGGTTCTGGGGGAGGTGGGACCAGTACAAACCGGACGGTCTGCACCTGGGCAGGACTGGAACCGATGTCCTGGGGGGGTGTTTGCTAGAGCTGTTGGGGAGAGTTTAAACTAATGTGGCAGGGGGATGGGAACCGATGCAGGAAGTTGGAAGGTAGTAAAACAGGGACGGAAACAAAAGGCAGTAAGGGGGAAAGTGTAAGGCAGAGAAGCCATAGTCAAAAATCAAAAAGGGCGACAGTGACTGAGGGGAGCTCAGTGAATAGGACCAGGAAGACTAAAAGGAATGAAACGGGAAGTGAAAACATTAATGGTAAGCGACGCGGCAGGTTGTTACATGAAGATATGGGTTCAACGACAAGGAAAATTAGGAGAAAGGTGAAGAGGAAATATAACTTAGGAGAGGTTACTGATCGAGGTGTTAAGATTCAGAACAGAGGTAAAAAAGCCAACATAAGTGTACTTTACCTGAATGCTCGTAGTATTCAGAATAAGGTAAATGAGTTGATGGCGCAAATCATCGTGAATGACTATGATTTAGTGGCTATTACTGAAACATGGTTAAAGGATGGTCACGACTGGGAGTTAAATATCCGGGGGTATCAAACTATTCGGAAGGACAGAGTGGATGGTAAGGGAGGTGGTGTAGCTCTGTTATTTAAGGATGACATCCGGGCAACAGGAAGGAATGACATCGTGCTATGGAGGATAAGGTTGAATCCATTTGGGTGGAAATCAGGAATAGTAAGGCGAAAAAGTCACTGATAGGAATAGTCTATAGGCCACCAAATAGTAACATTATGGTGGGGCAGGCAATAAACAAAGAAATAACTGATGCATGTAGAAATGGTACAGCAGTTATCATGGGGGATTTTAATCTACATGTCGATTGGTTTAACCAGGTCGGTCAAGGCAGCCTTGAGGAGGAGTTTATAGAATGTATCCGTGATAGTTTCCTAGAACAGTATGTAATGGAACCTATGAGGGAACAAGCGGTCCTAGATCTGGTCCTGTGTAATGAGACAGGATTTATTCAGGATCTCATAGTTAGGGATCCTCTCAGAAGGAGCGATCACAATATGGTGGAATTTAAAATACAGATGGAGGGTGAGAAGGTAAAATCAAGCACTAGTGTTTTGTGCTTAAACAAAGGAGATTACAATGGGATGAGAGAAGAACTAGCTAAGATAGACTGGGAGCAAAGACTTTATGGTGAAACAGTTGAGGAACAGTGGAGAACCTTCCAAGCGATTTTTCACATTGCTCAGCAAAGGTTTATACCAACAAAAAGGAAGGACTGTAGAAAGAGGGAAAATCGACCGTGGATATCTAAGGAAATAAGGGACAGTATCAAATTGAAGGAAAAAGCATACAAAGTAGCAAAGATTAGTGGGAGACTAGAGGACTGGGAAATCTTTAGGGGGCAACAGAAAGCGACTAAAAAAGCTATAAAGAAAAGTAAGATAGATTATGAGAGTGAATTTGCTCAGAATATAAAAAACAGATGGTAAAAATTTCTACAAATATATAAACCAAAAAAGAGTGGCGAATGTAAATATTGGTCCTTCAGAGGATGAGAAGGGAGATTTAATAATGGGAAATGAGGAAATGGCTGAGGAATTGAACAGGTTTTTTGGGTCGGTCTTCACAGTGGAAGACACAAATAACATGCCAGAGACTGATGGAAATGAGGCTATGATAGGTGAGGACCTTGAGAGGATTGTTATCACCAAGGAGGTAGTGATGGGCAAGCTAATGGGGCTAAAGGTAGACAAGTCTCCTGGCCCTGATGGAATGCATCCCAGAGTGCTAAAATGATTAGGCTAGGGAAATTGCAAATGCACTAGTGATAATTTACCAAAATTCACTAGACTCTGGGGTGGTCCCGGTGGATTGGAAATTAGCAAACGTGACACCACTGTTTAAAAAAGGAGGTAGGCAGAAAGCGGGTAATTATAGGCCAGTGAGCTTAACGTCGGTAGTAGGGAAGATGCTGGAATCTATCATCAAGGAAGAAATAGCGAGGCATCTGGATGGAAATTGTCCCATTGGGCAGACGCAGCATGGGTTCATAAAGGGCAGGTCGTGCATAACTAATTTAGTGGAATTGTTTGAGGACATTACCAGTGCGGTAGATAACGGGGAGCCAATGGATGTGGTATATCTGGATTTCCAGAAAGCCTTTGACAAGGTGCCACATAAAAGGTTGCTTCAAAAGATAAAGATGCATGGCATTAAGGGGAAAGTAGTAGCATGGATAGAGGATTGGTTAATTAATAGAAAGCAAAGAGTGGGGATGAATGGGTGTTTCTCTGGTTGGCAATCAATAGCTAGTGGTGTTCCTCGGGGATCCGTGTTGGGCCCACAATTGTTCACAATTTACACAGATGATTTGGAGTTCGGGACCAAGGGCAATGTGTCCAAGTTTGCAGACGACACTAAGATAAGTGGTAAAGCAAAAAGTGCAGAGGATACTGGAAGTCTGCAGAGGGATTTGGGTAGGCTAAGTGAATGGGCTAGGGTCTGGCAGATGGAATACAATGTTGACAAATGTGAGGTTATCCATTTTGGTAGGAATAAGAGCAAAAGGGATTATTATTTAAATGATAAAATATTAAAACATGCTGCTATGCAGAGAGACCTGGGTGTGCTAGTACATGAGTCGCAAAAAGTTGGTTTACAGGTGCAACAGGTGATTAAGAAGGCAAATGGAATGTTGTCCTTCATTGCTAGAAGGATGGAGTTTAATACTAGGGAGGTTATGCTGCAATTTTATCAGGTGTTAGTGAGGCTACACCTGGAGTATTGTGTTCAGTTTTGGTCTCCTTACTTGAGAAAGGATGTACTGGCACTGGAGGGTGTGCAGAGGATATTCACTAGGTTAATCCCAGAGCTGAAGGGGTTGGATTACGAGGAGAGATTGAGTAGACTGGGACTGTACTCATTTGAATTTAGAAGGATGAGGGGGATCTTATAGAAACATATAAAATTATGAAGGGAATAGATAGGATAGATGCGGGCAGGTTGTTTCCACTGGCGGGTGAAAGCAGAACTAGGGGTCGTAGCCTCAAAATAAGGGGAAGTAGATTTAGGACTGAGTTATGGAGGAACTTCTTCACCCAAAGGGTTGTGAATCTATGGAATTCCTTGCCCAGTGAAGCAGTAGAGGCTCCTTCATTAAATGTTTTTAAGATAAAGATAGATAGTTATTTGAAGAATAAAGGGATTAAGGGTTATGGTGTTCGGGTCGGAAAGTGGAGCTGAGTCCACAAAAGATCAGCCATGATCTCATTGAATGGTGGAGCAGGCTCGAGGGGCCAGATGGCCCACTCCTGCTTCTAGTTCTTATGTTCTTATGTTCATTTCGTTGTTGGTGTGACACCCTATTTCTCTGCACCAGGCACCTTCCCATGTAAATAGATTAGCCTCATGTACATAGTCATGTAAATAACACGCACACACATAGTCAGGTACATTCACTACACAATATTTATTGTCACTCAGGCACATGTTCTTGATAGAAGAGGGGGGATGTCATAATATACACCAGTATATTATGGTGCAGACACACACACACACTGATGGACATGCAGTGGGACCAATCAGCATACACAACACCGCAGCCAATCACCAGTGAGAGCACACGCACTATAAAGACAGGGGACAGGAGAGTTCCCGCTCATACTAGTAGCAACCAGCTCGGAGCACAGAGCTCACAGCCTGCAACACAGACATTCACCATGTACTGACAGCATCACCTGGTTAGGACTAGGCAAGGGTCAACAGTTAAAGCTGGTATTGCATTTACCCACAGTTCAAGTATGTTAATATAGTTAACCATATGATAAAATAGAGTTGCACCACTTCCAGTGTTGGTGACCTGTTTGTGATCCAGTACACCAAACACATCAGATTTTACAAAAGCTGAAAATGTGTTTGTAATGAGGCTTTTTAACTGCTTGAAGTTTAATAGTATCCCTTTAAGGGTAGAATGCTCACACCATCATGCTGGATCTTTTAT
Organism: Scyliorhinus torazame; assembly: GCF_047496885.1. Taxonomy (NCBI): domain Eukaryota; kingdom Metazoa; phylum Chordata; class Chondrichthyes; order Carcharhiniformes; family Scyliorhinidae; genus Scyliorhinus; species Scyliorhinus torazame. Next base: position 89,610,153 of record NC_092714.1, on the reverse strand, counting down.
GTTGCTCTGTGTATTATATTCAAACTGCACAAGGGATGAAACTAAATGATATTTGTGAACTGTTCTCTCAACTTCAACAAGACCAGCTCATCATTCTGCTCATGTACAACCTGAGTTAACACAGCATAGCGTGAATAATGCTGAAAGAGCTTTTTTTGTTTAGCAAGATTGTTACTCTTGAGTTGGACTGAGTATGAAAATCTTTTGATGTTGTTACCATATTAAGCTTAGAGAGCTAAGGCTATTATGGCTCTGCAACCTGGGAAAATTATTCAGAATTGAATTACTTTCATCGAAGAAAAGCATGACTCTTTATGCAGAAATTAGTATGAACAATTTATCATTTTGTAATGTTATTAATATATTAAGTGGACTTCATTGTATCAGTACTAACATTTGTTCTGAATAGTTGCAAAGCAAAAACAGCCAATTGGAGAATCTAGTGTGATGTGGAAGCAGACTCACAGAAGACTATTGTACCGCAAGAGTAATTTTCCAACTTGGCGAGGAAATCATCCCTGTTCTTTACATAATCAGTGGTGCTGTGTTTCCAACCAAGTAGATCATTTCAAACAGCTTGTTTCAATACTCCAACCAACTCTGGAGCGACTAGGAAATGATATTTAACATGTATAGCCTTTAAACCAGATGGCGCTGCTCATAATGCCTAAACTCACCTTGGAACAGCAAGAATCTGAAAGCAGATTGCTTTACCACCCATTCAACAGGATTACAGGGGGGCAATCAAAATCATATAAAATGGACATAATGATGTACTTTCACAGACGTCTTTAGGAACACAAAAGGAGTTATTAATAAGAGGAATTGTATGGCAGTGCAACAACCATAGAGCTGCAATTGATCCCCTATATGTCTCACTCTGTGTCCCAATTGGTCACATAGACCATGTGACCCTTACTCTGCTGTGTTGCCCTTAAAGGGGAAAATCAGCACAATAAGGCAAGTTTTTTTTTTTGTAAAGAATCAAAAGTTGATTTGCTCAGGCAAAGTGTTGTGGAAATAAGTTTTAACTGTGCTACAAATATATAGCATAGAACAGATCACAGTTGTTAAGATTGTAAATCATCATTAATTTGGAATATTATAAAAGTCAAAAATCAAAACTCACCCTTGAAATGTTGTTGCAATCTTTGTTATTTTATTTCTTGTGGACACCTGGATTTGTTCCATATTTGCCTTGTTTGATTTCTGCTGTTCACTGGGGGTTCTTTTTTGTTCCATTATCCTGCCCAACAGTTGCAGAACAGAAGGTAAAACTGGGTGGTGAGGCATAATACTGCTTTTGACCTTGATTTTCTTCTCTATCTTCTCACTGCTACCAACCAATCCTTGCAGCTTCTTGCTGCTTCTGCCATCTTTACCAACTGAAGGAACTGCCAATAGAAATATAACATTGCGCCATGGATTAGCAGCAGCAATCACATACATAGTTCAGTCGAGGGCATTAACCAGTTCATTGCTTTATCTTCCTTCACAATGGTCCCACAAAATCTACCATTTTATGCTTTGATCAAGGTGTAAAAAAATTACTTTCTCCTCATCTGACCCTTAAATTCCTTCTAACAAATCACTTACATTCTCCTGTCTCTGCACTGATGGTCCAACTGCAGCGCCAACAGAATGTTCCTCTTCAGCAAGTGGCAGGTATCCCAGAAGAATGGTAATAATCCATTACCAACAGGCTCTGACCCAGGAAAATGGCTCAATTTGCAGCTGCAGGCAGAAGTCCCACTTCATGATGACCTGGCAAGTGCCATGTTAAACCCTGCTGAAGTGTAAGCTGCTAAGATTATGATACATGACTTGAACTTCAATGATACTGTTTTATTTCACTTGTATTTGTTTATTGTCACATGTACCAAGGTACAGTGAAAAACATTGTTCTGGGTACAGTCCAGACAGATCATTCCATACATGAAAAAAAATAGGGCATACAAAAATACACAATGTAAATACATAGACACAGACATCGGGTGAAGCAGATAGGAGTGCAGTACTACTCAGTAGAGAAGATGTGTGAAGAGATCAGATCAGCCCATAAGAGGGTCATTCAGGAGTCTGGTAGCAGTGGGGAAGAAGCTGTTTTTGAATCTGTTAGTGCGTGTTCTCAGTCTTTTGTATCTCCTGCCCAATGAAAGATGTTGGGAGAATGAATAAGCCAGGTAGGGAAGATCTTTGATTATGCTGCCCACTTTCCCAAGACAGCAGGAGGTGTGGACAGAGTCTACACCAATGAATTACAGTGGAATGCTGCAGCTAGCATATTATTCATGAAGAAATATATGTATAAATTATAAGCAAACATTACAGAATAAAATCATATAACAGTAAATGAGGAATATAATTCTAACAGTTAAGAAATCTTTGAATATAAAATGGCAATTACCAAGGCACAAGAACACTAATTTATAGATTGAAGCATAGTGTACAAGTCCAACAGGTAATATAAAATTATTTAGTCTCTGCAGAATACTGTGACCATAAACAGAAAGAATCATTCTTTGTTGAGGAAAACGTGATGCTACATAGACTATTTTCATTATGTTGAACCTGAGACTTGGGTCAACTAATGTTCCGGACAAAACAATCAAACTTGCAAATTATTGTACAACAATCTCCTTTACTATATCTCGTCAATACCTCAAAAGTATCAACATTCCGTCCTATAAAAGGTATCAAAAGGTAGTTAGGCTCGGACCTAACTACTACCCATCAAGAGGTGAGGTGATCAGTCTCCCTCTTGGTGGATTCCGATGCCCTCTTTCTGTGTTTTTGCTATTTTGTTTTTGAATTTTCTTTCCCTTGGTAGTATGGGCTTGATCCACTGAAGGAGGGTGTGGGTTCGTTCTTCCCAGTGTGTACAATATTTGATGAGGGCTTGGGAAAGAGGGAACTTTGTTTTTTTTCTTGCGTGGTTGTTTTCTTGTTCTCCAAGTGGGGGGGGGGGGCGGACACCCTGCTGGCAAGTATGCTAGTTAACAAGCAAAGTGGGGAAGAGGGCTGATGCTGGTTACCTGGGGGAGGTTGTTTTTTGTTTTATTTGTGGGGTAAGGTAACGAGTCTGTGTTGGCTGGGTTTTATTTTTTTGGTGGGGGGGAAGGACACTTTTTGGATCTGGGTGGGTTGGTTATCTGAAGTCCGAAGGGGGAAAAGTGGGTAGGGGAGGGTTGTTGGATGGGTTGTTGAGGAGGGGCGGAGGTGGGGTGGGTAGAGTGCTGGCAATGAAGGTTTCTTTGTTTATGGGTTTGTGTGAGGGTTGTGACGGTGGCCATTTTGGGTGGGCCTGGAAACACGGTAGATTTATGCCCTGTTGGATCTTCTCATGGGTGGGGTATGGCTGATTCTTGTTGGGGTGGGGGCCAGAGAAACCCAGTTAGGATGATTGCATGGAAGGTTAGGGGGTTAAACAGTCTGGTTAAAAGGTCCTGGGTGTGTGCCCATTTGAAGAGTTTGAAGGTGGATGCAGTCCTATCGCATTTGAGGGTTAGGGTTCAAACTATGCTAAGGAAGGGCTGGGTGGAGCAGGTGTTCCACTCAAATTTTGATGTGAAGACAAAGGGCGGCGGTGTTGATTAACAGGAGAATGGACTTTACAGCAGCCAGTATTTTGACGGACCCTGGGATGGCCGGGGGGAGGGGATACATCATACTGAGGTGTTGGTAAGCGCTCCAATGGTATTAGTGAACATATATGCACCAAATTGGGATGATGCAGACTTTATCAAGGTGTTGGTGACTATCCCCGAGGTAGATTCGCACCAATTGATCATGGGGGGAGAGTTCAATTGTGTATTGGACCCAAGGTTGGATAGGTCGAGTCCCAAGTTTTTGTAACTTCGGGGATGGTGAAGGTGCTGGTAATGTTCATGGAGTAGATGGATTGTAGATCTGTGGAGGGTTAGACATCCGAGGGAGAGGGAGTTTTCCTTCTTCTCACACGTGCACTGGGTCTACTCCCGAATAGATTTTTTTATGGTTGGGAAATCGTTACTCCTGTAGGTGGTGGTGACTGGGTACTTGGCGATTGTAATATTGGACCACGCCCCATATTATGTGGAATTATGGCAGAAGGTCAGCCAAGCGCAGCGTCCCCCCCTCGGTGTGGAGGTTGGACATAACACTCCTTGCAGATAAGGGGTTTTGTGAAAGGGTAATCTTGGCCATCGGAATTATATAGGTTTTAACAAGAATGTGGAGGTTTCACCTCCAACGTTCTTGTAAGCATTGAAGGCAATGGTCAGGGGGAGATAATTTTGGATAAGGCCCACAGGGATAAGGTTAGGAGGGTAGAAAAGCAGTGGTTGGTTGACTCCTTTCTGGAGGTGGACCGGCAATACCCCGACGGTAGAGTTGTTAGCGGAGGGTAAAAGTCTACAGGTGGAGTTCGAGCTGAGCCGACTTCGTTGCTTGTAAGGGGCATTTTTTTAAGTATGGTGAAAAGGCCAGCCGGTTATTGGCCAACCATTTGAGGAGGCAGGTGGCCACATGGTACATAATCCAGGTTAAGGACGAGGGGGCGGGCTGGTTACTGCTCCGGATAAGATTAAAGGGACAATTGAGGCTTTCTGCCGGAGGCTGTACAAATTTGAGCTGCTGGAGGATGACTTTGGGATGGAGCAGCTTTTGAATGGGTTGGACTTCCCGATAGTGGAGAGGGAGAAGAAGGAGAGGTTGGAGGTACCACTGGAGATTATGGATTGTATTGGTTCTATGCAATCTGGGAAGGCACCGGGGCCCGATGGCTTCCCAGTGCAATTCCACAAACAGTTTGCGGCCATGTTCGCACCACACTTATTGGAGATGTTTAATGACTCTCTGTCCTGGGACGTGCTGCCAGCCATTTTGGCACAGGCATCAATCTCTATGATCCCAAAGAAGGACAAGAATCTCATGAAGTTTGGCTCTGACAGGCCGAATGCCGATGCATAGGTTAGGAGGGTGGACTTAGAGAGTTAAGGTGCTGGCGACGCGTCTGGAGGGGTGCTTGCTGGAGGTGACCTCTGAGGACCAGGCAAGGGTTTGTCAATGGCCGATAGTTGTCGACCAACATCAGGAGACTATTAAATCTGGTCCTGTCGCCCACCTTGGGGACGTTTCCGGAGGTAATCCTCTCCATAGATGTGGAGAAGGCATTTGATCGGGTGGAGTGGAGGTATCTCTTCGAGACTTTGGGACAATGTAAGTTTGAGCAAACATTTGTCTCCTGGGTGAGACTCCTGTATAGCGCCTGCACGGCTAATGTCCAGAGCAACATGGTGAGTTCAGAGTACTTCCGGTTGTATAAGGGCATAGGGCAGGCATGGCCACTGTCCCCACTGTTGTTTTAATCTGGCGATTGGACATTGGTCTTCACGCTTAAATCAGCAGGTGGGTGGTGGGATAAAGAGAGGGGGTGCAAGGAGCATAGGGTGTTCCTTTACGCGGACAGACTGCTGTTATACATTTTAGATCCTCTCTCTAGTGTGTGGAGGATAATGGGCTGTTGAGGAAGTTTGGGTCCTTCTCCGGGTGCACATTGAATGTAAGCAGGAGTGAGATCTTCCCCGTGAAACCCCTGGGGAAGGAGGTGGGTTTGGGGAGGCTGCGGTTTAGGCTTGCCAGGTCACAGTTAAGGTATAAAGGGATCCAGGTGACTCATGACTGGGCCTTGCTGCAAAATTGAACCTGGCCAGTCTGTTGGAAGGGGGTTAAGGGGCATTTGAGTAGGTGTGATGACCTCTCGGGAAAGTGCAGACGGTCAAAATTAAGATTCTACCGAGGTTCTTAATTGTGTTCCAGTCTCTCCCGATCTTCCTCACTAAATCTTTCTTCATTTGGGTTGTTAAGTTAATCTAGCATTTGGCTGGGCGGGCAAGACTCCCAGGATTCAAAGAGCCTTCCTGCAGAGAAGGCGGCAATCGGGAGGGCTCGCGCAATTGAACTTGATGCTTTATTATTGAGCCGCGAACATCGAGAAAATGTATGGTTGAATGGAGGAGTCTGGGCCAAGGGTTAATGGAGAAGGCTTTCAGTGTAAGTTTGTGTCTCAGGGCATTGGTTATGGCCCCTTTTCCATTCTCTCCAGCCAGTTTCTCCACGAGCCCAGTGATGGCGTCTCTAAGAATTTGGAACCAATTTAGGCAGCATTTTAAATTGAGGGCAGTATCATTACTGTCACCAATTTGTGAGAACAATAGGTTTGTGACATCCAGGATTGATGCAATGCATAAGATTTGGAAAAGGGAGGGGATCGAGAGGTTCAGAGATTTGTTTGTGGAGAGTAGATTTGCGGGGCTGGAGGAGATAATGGAGAAATTTCAACTTCTGAGGGGGAATTCGTTTAGGTATGCAGGTGTGAAACTTTGTTCGTAAGGAGCTGCCCTCATTCCCTCAGCTACTGGGACCTTCATTTATGGACAGGATGCTATAGGGGAAGGGAGGATATCCGATATATATGGGGGGTTGTTGGAGACGGGGATAGCACCATTGGAGGAAGTAAATGGGAAATGGGAGGATGAACTAGGCCATGGGTTGGAAGGAGGGATATGGAGTGAGATTTTGCTTAGGGTGAATTCCAACTCTTCTTGCACCAGGCTGAACCTGACATAGTTTAAAGTCGTTCATGGCGCACGCTTGACTAGAGCGCGCATGAGTGGGTTCTCCCCAGAATAAATGACAGGTGTGAGCATTGTTTGAGGGGGCTGGTGAACCATTCACAGATGTTCTGGTGCTGCCCTAAGTTGTTTGAGTTCTGGGTCTCCTGTTTTGAGTCAATGTCAGAGATCATGGGGGTCAGGCTGGAACCATGTCCATTGGTGGCGATCTTTGGGCTGTCTGACTCGCCGGAGCTCCTGGAGGGGAGGAAGGCTGATGTCCTGGCATTTGCCTCTCTCATAGCTTGGAGACGAGTCCTGCTGGGATGAAGGTTGCCGGCGCCACCTAAGGCGCCATCCCCATGGTTAGGGGATGTGGCAGAACATCTGAGAGTAGAAAAGATTAAGGCTGGAATTATCTGGTTATTGCGATTCAATTTTCCTGCCTGAAGCTCAGACCCACCAGCGGGTTTCGTAGCAGTGTGGGTGGTTACAATGGGAAATCCTGGTGACAATTGGCGGAGAAATAGAATCCTGCCACCAGCGAACGCGTGCTGCCGAGAAACACACGGCTGACGGACCGGATAATGCCTCCCTATGGGGGTCAGAGGAAGGATTCTATTTCTGTTGGAAGCCGTTCATCACCTTCTTTAAAGACTTGTTCATGGCCAGAAACTGGGGTGGGGAGAGAGGGAGCAGTAAGGGGGTTAGGTCATGGCAGTAGAGAGGGTTTGGGGTTATTATTATTATCATTTTGTTTAAAAACACCATTGTTTTATATTGGAATGTTTTGTATGTGATAATCTGAATATTTTTGAAATAAAATATTTATTTTAAAAAAAGTTGTTCAAGTTAATTTAAAGGCACTGAAAAAAAACCTCAAAGCCAGAAATACTGACATCACTTGATACTGATATCCCTACAGGGAGTACTGAGATCATTTGTTAATTGAGATACTAATACCACTTCCCATAGGGAAAGCTGTGATCCCTATTACAGTAAATATTTATACCACTTACCTTGGGCAATGCTGAGATCCCTACACAATAAATACAGATGCCATTTTCTATCGCAAGTATTGAGATAATTATTACTGTAAGTACTATAAGTACCATTTACCTTGGGCAATACTGAGATTCCTGTAACAGTAGGTAGTGATACCATTTCCTTTACCGATTATCGAGATGCTAATCACAGCATTTACTGATACCATTTGTCAAAAAGGTTACTATGATCGCTACAACAATAAATGCTGGGATTACAGGAGACACTAAGATTCTTTGCAATATGAAAAACTACAATGACTTACTGATAGACTTGCCAATACTATATATTCCAAAGGATATCATTCCATTTTCTTCAGGAATATAAAGATATCAAGGTATAACAAACCACTTGCCGATTGCAGGCAATGCCACATCAATGTGATGCAGAAATGTCACTTACTATGGAAATGCTGATGATATTTCAAGAAATACCTCTGGCACTTAATGGACAAGAGCACTGACACAGCCAAATCTTTCACAAGGAACAATCAGACAGACTGACCATGGGAAAAATGAAGGAGATCATTTTCCAAGTCCTGTGTTGATGGAGGGACATCTCATATTCATTGGTGAACTGCTTGTTGATCTTTCTTCCATGCTGTTAAGAAATGAAATGAAATGAAAATCGCTTATTGTCACAAGTAGGCTTCAAATGAAGTTACTGTGAAAAGCCCCTAGTCGCCACATTCCAGTGCCTGTTCGGGGAGGCTGGTATGGGAATTGAACCGTGCTGCTGGCCAGCCTTGGTCTGCTTTCAAAGCCAGTGATTTGACCCTGTGCTTGAGGTCTGCCATTGCCAATGCTCAGGAAAATAATCTTCAAAATTTCCACCCAGGTGAGAATGCCTGTTTGAATTGCAGACTAAAACTTTTGGTTGTTTTGGAATTGATTTTTCATTTAAAGTTATGTTTTTTAAATAATTAATCTCAAGGGGGATGGTGCAGAACATAAGAACTAGGAGCAGGAGTAGGCCATCTGGCCCCTCGAGCCTGCTCCACCATTCAATGAGATCATGGCTGATCTTTTGTGGACTCAGCTCCACTTTCCGGCCCGAACACCATAACCCTTAATCCCTTTATTCTTCAAAAAACTATCTATCTTTATCTTAAAAACATTTAATGAAGGAGCCTTTACTGCTTCACTGGGCAAGGAATTCCATAGATTCACAACCCTTTGGGTGAAGAAGTTCCTCCATAACTCAGTCCTAAATCTACTTCCCCTTATTTTGAGGCTATGCCCCCTAGTTCTGCTTTCACCCACCAGTGGAAACAACCTGCCTGCATCTATCCTATCTATTCCCTTCATAATCTTATATGTTTCTACAAGATCCCCCCTCATCCTTCTAAATTCCAACGAGTACAGTCCCAGTCTACTCAACCTCTCCTCGTAATCCAACCCCTTCAGCTCTGGGATTAACCCAGTGAATCTCCTCTGCACACCCTCCAGTGCCAGTACGTCCTTTCTCAAGTAAGGAGACCAAAACTGAACACAATACTCCAGGTGTGGCCTCACTAACACCTTATACAATTGCAGCAGAACCTCCCTAGTCTTAAACTCCATCCCTCTAGCAATGAAGGACAAAATTCCATTTGCCTTCTTAATCACCTGTTGCACCTGTAAACCAACTTTTTGCGACTCATACATGAGCACACCCAGGTCTCTCTGCACAGCAGCATGTTTTAATATTTTATCATTTAAATAATAATCCCTTTTGCTGTTATTCAGAAGCGTTTCAACAGATTGGAATTTGTTGATGTGATTTTCTCCCTTGTGGTTGTTTGAATGATCAAAATTGAATTGAAAGAAATAAAATGTTGGTAAATGTGTTTTTTAAACAAAGAAATACATTTATTAAAGAGAACATAAAACTACTGCAAGGATGTCAGAAATGAGTGCATAATAGATACGTATCCATCCTGCTTTATAGTTCATTCATTTTTTTTTAACTCAAAATTGCAGCAGCCTCACCAGTTGTTTTCAAGTGCAGATATATTTCTAATTTTATTAAAATTCCATTGAGTACAGGAAGAAGAATGACAGGGAATTGTAAATGAACTATCTATCAAGGCTACACCACAACAAGAAAAAAGTGCATTTGGCGCAGTAAAGTGATTGTCTAAGTACTTTTAAGGCTCCTGGTGCAGTATTCTCATGGAGATGACGTCTAAATATGCAATTTAGAATAGATATTTTTCAGTGTCAGCTTAATATTTTCCACAGGGATGTCATTTTCTCATAGTACCTATAGTAGAGAATCATCAGTGAACAACATTAGCATTTAGAGACTGCTGAGAAAATATGTTTTATTCTGTTGTTCAGCAGACAATGTCTTCTTACAATATGGAGCTGCAAGAGCACAATGTTCTACAGCTGTATGTACTGTAAGTGCCATTAAAACAAATGTTCTAATAGTGCAAAGCTCCTCGTACAAATTTGCATTTAATGAACATAAGAATTGCTTTTAGAAAATCATTATGGGTCTGTGAGAGTCTGAACAAATGGAGACACTTTCCTTCAGATTTGGAAAGATCTGGTAACTTTACAGATATTGCATGTTCAAAAATATAAATATTGGAGTTGATTGTCCAAATGATTTCAATTGTACATTAATTAAATCTTTTTTAAAATGTTTGAAATTCTCTTTATCCTTAATTTCTGTGACCATATTTTAGTCCCTTTATTGTATTCATTTTATGATATTTAATAATATAGAGTGGACCTGAGCCAACAGAATATTTTATTGCAACAGATTGAGGTAGATTGACTGGAAATTGATGGACCTTTTAGCTCTTGTTGCCAAACCTCATTCATCCTTCATTGCACTGCACCTTCGTACAAATCTTATACCCATACAATACCATGCAAAGGTCAAATTATATTCTCTTAAATAACTGTGAAACAAATCCTAAATATTGTATATGCACCTGTGTGAAAAGTAGTTTATTTGTAAAATTGGTAATGATTGCTTATTGTGTCATTTACTTATAAAGCTGTATGTTTCCTGGGGTTTTATGGCTTTTTCGTGCTAACCTTGCCTAACCGGATCACAGTATACCTGTGAGCAGCACGGTAGCATAGTGGTTAGCACAATTGCTTCACAGATCCAGGGTCCCAGGTTCGATTCCGGCTTGGGTCACTGTCTGTGCGGAGTCTTCACGTTCTCCCGTGTGTGTGTGGGTTTCCTCCGGGTGCTACGGTTTCCTCCCACAGTCCAAAGATGTGCGGGTTAGGTGGACTGGCCATGCTAAATTGTCCTTCGTGTCCAAAATTGCCCTTAGTGTTGGGTGGGGTTCCTGGGTTATGGGGATAGGGTGGAGGTGTGGACTTGGGTGGGGTGCTCTTTCCAAGAGCTGGTGCAGACTTGATGGGCCGAATGGCCTCTTTCTGCACAGTAAATTCTACGATTCTATGATTCACTTTGGAATTCCTTCATTGGAAACTAGATCATGATCCATGTCTTTGTTGTTTGTGCACCTCACTGATTGTACATGTCCCAAGGAGTGCAATATACCCCCATGTGACTGCATCAATTCTCGAAGCTAATTGATTGTACCAGCTGACCTTGACTTTGAAACAGGCCATTCAGTTGGCGTTGTCCTAAGAGAGTGCAGAATGGGGAGCGCAGGAGCTACAGACGATGGAGGTAAACGCCATGGGGTGCGCAACCTCCCATTCAGGAGCCCCTCACCTACCCCCGCCGTGTCGTGGATGGAGCATCGTAAGGGACCTCGCCGGTGGCCAAAGGAGCATCCTTCCCAAAAGGAAGCCTTCTCCAGAATCCTTGGATGAAGAGTCAGGTAGCTGTAGGTCTTGTGGGTGCTGACTCCAGTGCGGACGCAGGCCGTGGCCGTATTAGAGAGCCAACCACTCCAGCAGGGGCCAGCCTGAATCCCGTACTTTCCATTTGGTTGAACCTGCGGAAGAGGAGGAGGAGGACAATAACTACCTGCAGCTGCCTTGCGTGGCGACCCCGAGTGGCCCCTATTAAGCTAACAGTACAGGTGAATGGGCTCCCGCTCGAAATGGAGTTGGATATTTGCGCAGCAGTGTCTGTGGTAGGACAGAAGACATTTGGCCGCATCAAGCAGGGAATTTTGACACTTGCTTTGACGGGCACACAGGTCAGGGTGGTCATCTACATGGAGAACCTTTCGACATTGCTAGGATTATGATGATCCCTGTGGTTTACGAATGCCAACCAGCACGCCTTCCACTCATCATGATACGAGGCCATGGGCCCAGCCTGTTGGGCCATGACTGCTTGCACCATTTGCGGCTGCAATGGCAACACACCCTCCAAATAGGCTCTGGTGGTTTGGCTGAAGTATTGGGAAGATACCCAGAAGTATTCCAGCCTGATTTGGGGAAGATACAAGGGGCCACATTCAGGTTGACCCAGAAGCCTCGCCATGCTATTTCCAGGCATGCCCAGTACCTTATGTCTTTCCAAAGAAGATGAAGTTGGAGCTCACTCGTCTGGAGTCTCTGGCTATTATTAGACCCATCCATTTCACCAATTGGGCAGCACCGGTTGTACCGATAATGAAGACAGATAACATGGCCGCTTGTGCTGCGACTACATATTAACGGTAAACACAGCTTCCTGACTAGACCGATACCCTTTGCCCCACATAAGGGACCTCCACGCGATACAAGCAGGTGGACTCTCATTCTCAAAGTTGGACATGAGTCCCACTCATTTGCAGTTGGAGTTGGATCCTGCCTCTCGAAAGTATGTTACTGTTAATACCCACAGTAGCCTGTATGAGAATTCTGCCTTTTGGACGGTCCTCTGCCTGTGCTATTTTCCAATGGATAATGGAGAACATCCTGCGCGGTTTGCCTCATGTCACTGTTTATTTAGATGATGTGTTGGTTATGGGAACTTTGGAACAACAGCATTTGGACAATCTGGAGGCTGTTTTGAAGCGTTTCTCTGAGGTTGGAGTCCATTTACTACGCGCAAAGTGTGTTTTTCAGGCAAAGGAAGTGATCTACCAGGAGGCTGCTTCTTTCTTGTCCCCGGAGTTGCCAAAGTAGTTGCCGGATCTGGCCTCAGCGAATACTGCTCCTTGGGATTTCCTCTGGCACTGTGCTTACGGCCTAATCAGACGACTACAGAACGGCAAGCGAATCGGGACACAGATGATGTGTCCTCGACTCCGCCTCAGAGGACGCCTCTGAGGGGGAGCCCTCGGGCCCGTAACCCAGGGATTTGCAGGCGTTAAGGCATTCATCTCGGAAGCACCGTTCCCCTTCGGAAGCACCTTTCCCCTTCTCGATCTACACCGCCCAATCTGGCACCCCGGGTGCATGACGTCTAGCCTTAGCCTTATGTCAAAAGAGCCCAGTGCCTTCCTTCACCAGGGTCTTCAGTGGATTCATCTGACTTTGAGGGGGTAGGGTAACTTGCACAGGTCCTGTTGAGTAGGGACAATTGGTTACCCCATGGATCTCAGGGAAAACGTGTGCCCCCCCAATAAGGGGATGCGGCAATCGTTAACCTTTTCTGTTGTATAAGTAGAGACAGCCAGTTAGGTACTGGCTAAAGAGAAGAGCAATAGCGAACTACTGGTGCCGTGTAAATATGAATGTAAAGTTTTGTTTGACTCACTAATTCGTGTTGAACTTTTACTGGCCCTCACAAAACTTACTGAACAGTGTTAGAAATGTTTAGATATTTGTTGAAGCACCTACTCTCTTGAATAATTTTTAAGTTCTTCAAACCTTAACACATGTTGCATGATACTGAACTGATACGATTATAAGCTAAAGTAAATTAAAAATGGAGGCTGTATGGTTAACTTTAAATAATACCTATAAACCAAGAATACTACCGTATTCTGATCAGGAAAAGGGTTAACAATAACCCTCTTCCCTTTTTTCTTTAGTGACCAATGCAACAAATGTAAATTTTATTTTGCTGAGTAGTTTGAGTTTTATACAAATTTCATCAAGAGGTTATAAGATAGTCTGGAGCCTTGAATATTTGGACAAGAATTTCCATGAATGTTTTCCACAGCAGGTAGATATGTAGTCTCTGAAAGGGATACATTTTTCACAAACATTTAATTGACCAAAAGATTAAAATCTGCCCTTAATAGGTCATAATATTCATGTTCATGCTAAATAGAGCAGAGCATATAATTTACTCTCCATACCCTCCTTAATGTGCAATTTATGAGCAAATTCTTGGAGAACAACCCTTGTGTCAAATTGGTTGCTTAATGGAAGGCCATTCATTGACAAGTAGACCTAATACCAGATCAGCTCAGCTAGCTCAGAATTCTACAAACTATGGCAGTGAGTGTTTGACAACAACGACCCCTGCAAATCTAGTGTATAGAACAGTTTGTTGTTGTTTTGAATTCAGAAATAGTAGTGCTTCTTAGAGACTTTCTCAATGAGAGGTCTTTATTCAGCAGATCTAAAATGTCAGCTTGCAGAGAGGTTCCCTCATGGCAGAGCTCACATGACTGCAGCAAGTGGAATAGGGCATGTAGTAATATTGCATTTCAAAACTCAAACGTCCTCTTTTTCATAAAGAACAAAAGACAAAAACATGCCCCTTACCCTAATGAACAAAAGGCCAATATGCATGCACAATCATTTGTAACTGTGAGTTACTCAAGTCACCCATTCTACATCCACTGCTCTCATGCATTAACTGTCTTCTCTCTTCGTCAGCCTCTGCCCCTGAATTGCTTGCATAGCTTTAAATCACGTAGGTTTCTTAATGGTACGCGTGCACTTTGTCATTGGGATGTTCATCTGGGAGATGTTCCTTGTCTGGAGAGTATCATTCCCATGGCACTTGTTGCTGTGGCAACTGTTGTTGTATCATTGATGTTATTGGAGACATCCAGACTTCTGCGATTGATAGTAGCTCTGTACCAAGTACAGCTGGTGAGATGCCTTCTCCCTGATTGACTGTTTACTGCAAAGGAACATCTTCATTAGTTGTGCTTATATGCCTGTGGTTCACCGGTATATTTGATTGTTCACTTCCACCACGTATGATTAAAGTGATAATTTCTCTATGCATCTCCCAAATCTCCATGTGGGCTGAAGGTTTCCACCTGGACTGGCTCTCCAATGCTCAACTCTGACAATGATTTAGCAATCTTCTCAAAATCTGCCTTCCTGCCGTTCCACGTTGATTTTTTCACTCTTGCCTGATCCTACTTCTAGTTTCAATAACTTTTTTGCTCTTGGAAGAGTAGCTTGTATGTGGCATGGCATTAGTCTTTGGATTAGACTACTTTCCATACTTTGGCCACTCTCGGATTGCCTTGCATACATCTGCACTAGATTTGCTTGATTTCTTGATGATTCCTTTGATGACTTTCACTACCGCCTGTGCCTTTCCATTTGGGTGGGGACAGTGGGAGAAGGTCTATAGTGTTCAATTTCTCAGTTCTTTGTGAAAGAGTTGTATATTTACTCATGAACTGAAGGCCATTGTCACTCAACAGAATGTTTGGAATGTCTTAATGAATTAAGTATGCTTTCAGGCATTCTACTATTTTTCCTGTCAACGTTGAAGTTAGCTGGTCTAATTCCCAGTAGTCAGAATAGTAGTCAACAGTGATAAGGTAATCAATTCCAGCCAAAGTTGAAAGGTCAACTCCCCACTTCATTCATGGACTGTCATGCATCACCAACGCCTTTCTCACATGTTTAATTTGTACTTGTTACATGAACCACACTGGCCAATGTGGTGTTTAATTTCCTTCCTCATGTTTGGCCAGTAGAGCACTTCTCTTGCCTTTCTGAGACTTTATTCACTTCTTTAATGGCTTTCATGAATATGCTTCAACATCTGTTCTCTCAGATCCTTATAGTTGATGACTCTATTCCCTTTGTACAAGAGGTGCCAATGCATCCCAGTATCCAACATGCTCTTGTGATCACAGGTATGTCCGTGATGCTGTCAGAGCATCCTTTCATCATTATTGCATTATTGCTTGGAGATTTGCATCAGTGGTAGTTCACTGAATTTGAGCAAGGCCATCACATTCGATGTTTCTGCTAAGTTGATGACGAGCAGATCATGTCGAGCTGCTGCTTCACATTGAATCTGGAAGATTTCATATTCCGTTGTCGCATCTTCAGCTTATTTCATGGGAGTGCTGCTCTCGATAGCGTGCCTGTGATGTACATCTGTTTTCCTTGCTTGTGTGGTACATCCAGATGGTGGTTTCTGTAAACAAAGTAACATTTTATACAGGGGCTTTGGAGCAGATAGTGGCAGTTTGAGAAAGATGCTTTGAAGAGGCTTGTGGTGGGACTCCAGTGTCTTCCCCAAGCAGGTGTTGATGAAAATGCTCACAGTAAAATCAATATCCAGTTACTTTTTTAAAAATTTGAGCGTTTGCTTTACTGCTCTGGATGTCGATGCAACTGGTTGTCCATGCTGCATTCAGGTTGCTCCCAGTGCTGTCTTGCTTGCATCACATTGCAAGGTGCCTTCCTCTTTGACATCAGAGTCCTTGTTGTCACTAGTTGTTTGATTTTACTGAATGCTGCTTCTTGTTCCATGCCCAACACTGCTGCACCTCCTTGGCAGTGAGCTTATGTAATCGTTCACACTCCGATGACAAATAGGACAAAAATTCTGATAAATAGTTCACAAATCCAACAAATAGTTTCACTGCTTTCACATTTGTTGGTTGCTGCATTGCTGCTACAGCTCTCACCTTGTCAGGATCCAGCCAAATGCATTTTCTTATCAATACATGACCTACGTACTTGACTTCAGGCATCTTCAGTTGTAATATTTTCTTGTTCAGCTTTGACGTGCTTTCTCTAGCAGTCATATTCGAGTCGGGTCATGGTGAGCTATAGGTTCTCCCATTGTGTATCCATATCCCCAGACAAGTAGATCATCCATTCTGGCTTTCACACTGTGAAGGTCACTGACTATCTCATGTTGTCTGCAGTGATACTGTTCTGGAGCAGTGGAAATGCTAACTGGCATACACAACCATCTGTATCTCCTGAACAGCATCCAAATTGCCTGTAACCATCCTTTGCATCTAGGGTAGTGCATATCTTTGCCTTAGCAAGTTGTGACAAAGTTCCTTAGATGATGGTTGACTTGGTGTAGTGAGATCTCTTCAGCACTTTATTTAGATCCTTTGGGTCTAAGCATACTCATAGCTCTCCATGTTGCTTCACTGCTGCCATGCTGCTCATGAAGTGCGTTGGTGATGTCACTTGTGTGATTACTCCATTCTTTTCCATTTCTTCTATCTCACCTTTAAGGCTTGACATAAGGGCAGCTGGAGGTTTGCTTGGAAGATGCTGAATTGATCTTGCTCTTACCCTTTTATCTACTTCCTGATGACATTCTGCTGGCAGAATTCCTAACCTTATAAATGTATATTTGTTCCCCTCTTGGATTTGTTTGGCGGTTAATGGTTTTGTATGCTGTGACACATTGTAAACCTTTGTTAGCATGTTCAGGGTTACCGATCAAAGCTTTAGAACTTACCTGCGCTGCGATGAGCGGCTGTTACACCCCATTTATGATCTGGAACGCTGGATATTCCTTCTTGCATTGCATTGGATGCTCAGAGTAATCATCTATTTTTTTTACCCATTACTTTATCAGAGTTCCAAAGCCAGAGCTCAGAGTGTGGACAGGGGCAAACCCCTAATCCAGCTCCTTGCCTGCTCCAAAAATGAATTCAAATTGAATCCAATTCATGGTCTCCACAAGAGAAACATACCAGATCCAGGCATTACACCTGATCTCACGCTCATCTTAGCCAAAAGGCCAAGAAGCGCTATTGACGTGACAGAATTTTACGTCCGCCCAGAACTTCAGTCAAAGGACAAAGAACAAAGACAGATACAGCGGCCCTCCAAGCCTGCGCTGCCCATGCTGCCCATCCATCCTAAAACCTTTTACAATTCTGGGGCCCATAATCCCTCTCCCCATGCTATTCATGTATTTGTTAAGACACCCCTTAAACATCACTATCGTACTTGCTTCCACCACCTGCTCCAGCATTGAGTTCCAGGCACCCTCTGTATAAAAATACTTCCCTCCCATATCTCCTCTAAACTTTGCCCCTTGCACCTTTCGACTGGAGAATTCCTTTGGTGTAGGCGGATGGAGAATTCTGGCCAATGTTGTTTGTGTTGTTTAGATTCACTGCAGTAAATAATAGTATTGTTTCAAAAGTTTGTAAAACCCAAAATATAATATTGGGAAGTAGTCAATACTCTGCATATTCCAGGTCAAATTGATAAAGAACAGTAAGGCCACAAATCAGCCATTACAGCTGATCCCTTAAAGGTAATAATATCACTGTGCTGTACTTCAAATGCTAATAGGGAAGACTAATCAGCACAGCAGGGCGATGAAAAGCAATACTGTCTAATGGTGACAGAAAGGAAGTCAAAAGCAAGATCAGCTGGCCGCCGCCGCCTTTGAATAGACTTAAATGGGTAAGCTTCAATGAGCTACTTTCACTGCCAAATTAATCATTGTAATCTGTAAGGCACTAAATACAGGCTCGCAGATTTCGACATCTGTCTCCACTGAACTTGCTCTCATGGTTTTACCACTGGAGCTGGTGCTTTTATCAGCAGTGTGGAAAGAAAATCTTGCAATTCCATGTAGCTTATAAAAGTGGCACATTAAATGCCGAACAGAAAATCAGACTTTGGTCATCAATATGAGCTATATGAATGCAGGCGGATTGAAGGTTTCTTCCAGTATTCTTCTCATAATAGTACAAATCTAAGTGCTTTCAGGTTTGGTGAAAATATCCATTTAATCCTTCTCAAAGAGGAACTTGCTGCAGGTAATGGCTTTCAAATGTTTTTAAAATGTGACTGAGAAGCGAGCCAAGACTTGCATGACATGGTATTGTCTGCCGATGAGCTTACAGTTGTGGAATAGAAGCCCATTCTTGTTATTATGCTGGATGGTCACATTGGGGTCATCAGTAACCCTCACACTTCAACAAAACCTAGTGTGGAAAAATTGGACAACTCTGTCTTGCTCCCAGTACGGTTCAGTGGGAAAAGAGACTAATGTATCACTTTTCCTGAGTGATGCAGCACAACCTCTTTGGTATATCTGCAGAGAGAAAATTGGCAAGTACTGCATATGTCTGCAGTGATAGGCTGGGTGTGAGGCATATGTAAAATTAAGGGTGAGGATGATTTTAACTACCGCTGATAGTGCTGTCCATATAGTGCATATTAGTAGCAGTTCACACTGCAACGGATGCCAGAAAATTGCTATTTGTTCCCTTCTGAGTTAAGATGTGGTTTTTCAGTTCTATTATTGTCTGGTCATTCTTTGGGGGCTGAAGAACTGGTGAGTAAAGCATGGCTTGACAGTGGTTAGCACTACTGCCTCACAACACCGAGGACCCTGGTTCGATCCCTGCTCCGGTCATTTCCCTCGGGAATCCCTCATATTCCTCACCATGCATAAATCACCATGTCAAGGGATATGGAATTGCCATCCTGATTTGCGCTCCCAGAGGGATCGTAAATCACTTGCAATTCTCTTCCGGCAGTAAAACGTAGGGCGGCATTCTCTGTTGCCCGACTCCAAAATCGTGTTCGCCGATCGGGTGGAAAATGGGCTATGGCGCCGAAATCGGGGCCGGCGGCAGTTTGACACCTGTCAGCCATGTTCTGCCCCCACTGAAATAGCGTCATCGCATCGCGCCGCAACGGCGCCGGTGCATCATCGGCCGGCCTTTGTGATGCTCCGCCTCCAATGGGCCCAGTTCCCAACGGCACGGGATACGTGTGGTCTCAACCGTGCGGGAACCTGCCGTGGTAGCTGCGGACTGTATCCAGCGTGGCCACACCCAGCCAGGATCCATGCCGCTGGCCGGTGTGGCTTCTGCCAGGGCTGGGGGAACTGGTGGGGGGGTGGCCGGGGATGTGGACTGTGGGGTCGCGGATGGCGGGTTGGGACTGTGCACGGCCGGCGCCATGTTGTATGGCGCCATGCGCCATGTCGGCTGACGACCGCTGCAGGTCGGCTGACGACCACTGCAGGTCGTCAGCCTTGCGCATGCACAGCCCAGGACTCTGGCCATTTTCGGCGCAGGAGGTGGGCGTTTCACCCGGTGCCTGTGCTAGCCCCTCACCGGTCCTGGAATTGGTGAAGTTTCATGCAGATTTTTTGTCGTAAAAGACCACACATGCTCCGCTGGCACCAGCACTTAGCCGCTGAAACGGAGAATCCAGTCCCGTGTCTCCCAAATGGAGAATTCACCCCTTTATTCTTTAAGGTTTTGCATAAAGTTCTGTGAGTGAAGAGTGTTGTGATATTGTATGCGTGCCAACGCATACAATGACATGTACCTTTAAGGAGTTGCAGGGTGACAGCTCCATGTTAGGTGTTCACTATTGCCAGTGATCCCTACTTCAGATATTCACTATTATCTGTGACTCTGGGTGACCAGAGACATTTAAGATACGATGAGAAGGAAAAGACGCTTTTAGCAAGTACAAGGAGGAGGCATTAGTGGAGTACAGGAAGTGCAGGATAAAGTTTAAGAAAGCAATTAAGAGAGAATAGAGGGGATATGAGAAAGCTGTGGCTGGTAAAAGTAGGGAAAATCCAAGATACTTATAAGTATATCAATGGGAAGAGGATAACCGGGGAAAAAGTAGGGCCCATTAGGGACCAAGGGGGAAACTGTGAGTGGAGCCAGAGGACATTGGTAGAGTGCTGAACGAATACTTCACATTTGTCTTCACCCAAGAGAATGAGGATGTAGTTATGGAACTTGGGGAGAGAGATTGTGAGGCTCTTGAGTAAATTGTCATGGGGAGTGACAAAGTATTGGAGGTGTTGGCAGGCTTAAAAATGGACAAGTCTTTGGGGCCGAGTGAATTGTGTCCCAGGATGCTGTTGGAGGTGAGGGAAGAGATTACAGGGGTTCTGAACCAAATTTTTAATTCCTCTCTGGTCACAAGGGATGTGCAAGATGACTAGAGAGCAGCTAATGTGATCCCACTATTTAAGAAAGGTTGTAGACATAAGCCAGGAAACTACACTCCAGTGAGTCTCACATGAGTGGTGGGGAAACTATCAGAGAAAATTCTGAAGGAGAGAATCTATCTCCACTTGGAGAGACAAGAGGCCGGATTCTCTGCAATCACGTGCTGAAATCTCGCCGGCGCAGGGGCGGAGAATCCACTTTCACATCGTAATTGGGCCCGGCGCCCGTTCGACGATTCTCCGGGACCCGAAAATCGGCATGACTGCGGAGTACGCCGCGCGGCTGGGGGTCCATGGACAGAGGACCGCCCAGCAAACCTCCTCTCCCGACCGGCCGAGTTCCCAATGGCTTGAAACTAACTACGTATTGCCGGTCGTAATTCTGGCGTGGTGGCTGCGGACTCAGTCCGCGGCCGCCGTGGTCAGGGCGGATCGTATACTTGGGGGGGGGGGGGGGGGGCCTTACAAGCAGCCGGGGGTTAGATCCGGGCGGTTTAATGCTCGGGCGCGTGACCGATCGGAGGTCTCATTTTTCCGACTGGCTTCGCGGTCCGAGTCCGCCATGGAGCTCGGCGCGGCCGCTGGAGGCTACTGCCGTGCGCATACGTGGACTCCAAATCGGAAGTGCGGGGGCCCGTATTTGCAGCTAAAGCTGCAAAATTTACTCCGGGTCCCTGCTAGCACCCTGCAGGGCATTGAATTAGCTCAACTTGTTTCTCGGAATTTCTGGAGTAAAACCCCAGTGTTTTTACGCCGGCGTGGGGACATAGTCCCATTTTGGGAGAATCCAGCCTCAGGTTTGATAAGGAATAGTCAGCATGGCTTTGTCATAGGAAGGTCAAGCCTAATAAATTTGATTGAATTTTTTGGTCATGTGACCAAGTGTGTAGATGAGACTAGTGTAGTTGATGTAGTTTACATGGATTTCAGTAAAGGTCCCAAATGCGAGGCTTACAGAGAAGTCAAATGCACATGGCATACAGCGTAACTTGATAAGGAGGATTCAAAATACAAACGGCTGCTTTCGTGACTGGAAGCCAGTCTCCAATGGCGTAGCACAGGGATCGGTTCTGAGTCCCCTATCATTTGTCATTTACATAAATGGCATAGAACATAGAACATACGGGCAGTATGGTTGCATAGTGGTTAGCACAGTTGCTTCACGGTAAGTTTGGGGATGACAGACAGATTGGCTGGGCAATTAATAATGAGGTTGAGTGCCTTGGGTCACACCAGGATATCGATGGGATGGTCACATGGGCAGAAAAGTGACAGGTGGAATCTAACCCTGAAAAGTGTGAAATGCTAACTTTGGAAGGAGTAATTTGACAAGGAAGCATTTCATGAATGGCATGACACTGGGAAGTTCCGAGGAACAAAATAACCTTGGCGTGTTTGCCCATAGATCTCTGAAGGCAGAAGGACATGTTAATCGGTTGGTGTAAATGGCATTTGGGACACTTGCCTTTATCAATCGATACAAAAACAGGGAGGTAATGTTGGATTTGTCTCAAATTTTGATAAGGCCACAGCTGGAGTACTGTGTGCAATTTTGGGCGCCACATTATAAGATGTGATTGCACTGAAGGGTGTGCAGAGGCAATCACAAGGATGTTACCTGGGATTGAATATTTAAGTTATGAAGAGAGGTTGGATAGGCTTGGGTTATTTTCGCTGGAGCAGAGAAGACTGAGGGGAGACCTGATCGAGGCATACAAGGTTATGAGGGAGTGATCAGGGTGGATAGGGAGCAGCTGTTCCCTTTAGTTAAAGGGTCAGTTACGAGTGGACACAAGTTCAATGTGAGAAGCAGGAGATTTAGCCGGGATTGGAGGAAAAACCTTTTTACCCAGAGGGTAACATAGAACATAGAACATTACAGCGCAGTACAGGCCCTTCGGCCCTCAATGTTGCGCCGACCTGTGAAACCACTCTAAAGCCCATCTACACTATTCCCTTATCGTCCATATGTCTATCCAATGACCATTTGAATACCCTTAGTGTTGGCGAGTCCACTACTGTTGCAGGCAGGGCATTCCACACCCTTACTACTCTCTGAGTAAAGAACCTACCTCTGACATCTGTCTTATATCTATCTCCCCTCAATTTAAAGCTATGTCCCCTCATGCTAGACATCACCATCCGAGGAAAAAGGCTCTCCCTGTCCACCCTATCCAATCCTCTGATCATCTTGTATGCCTCAATTAAGTCACCTCTTAACCTTCTTCTCTCTAACGAAAACAGCCTCAAGTCCCTCAGCCTTTCCTCATAAGATCTTCCCTCCATACCAGGCAACATTCTGGTAAATATCCTCTGCACCCTTTCCGATGCTTCCACATCCTTCCTATAATGCGGCGAGTAGAATTGCACGCAATATTCCAAATGCGGCCACACCAGAGTTTTGTACAGCTGCAACATGACCTCATGGCTCCGAAACTCAATCCCTCTACCAATAAAAGCTAACACACCGTACGCCTTCTTAACAACCATCTCAACCTGAGTGGCAACTTTCAGGGATCTATGTACATGGACACCGAGATCTCTCTGCTCATCCACACTGCCAAGAATCTTACCATTAGCCCAGTACTCTGTCTTCCTGTTATTCCTTCCAAAATGAATCACCTCACACTTTTCTGCATTAAACTCCATTTACCACCTCTCAGCCCAGCGCTGCAGCTTATCTATGCCCCTCTATAACTTGTAACATCCTTCTGCACTGTCCACAACTCCACTGACTTTAGTGTCATCTGCAAATTTACTCACTCATCCTTCTACGCCCTCCTCCAGGTCATTTATAAAAATGACAAACAGCAGTGGCCCCAAAGCAGATCCTTGTGGTACACCACTAGTAACCAGTCTGAACACTTCCCATCAACCACTACCCTTTGTCTTCTTCCAGCGAGCCAATTTCTGATCCAAACTGCTAAATCTCCCTGAATCCCATGCTTCCCTATTTTCTGCATTAGCCTACCATGGGGAACCTTATCAAACGCTTTACTGAAATCCATATACACCACATCAACTGTTTTACCCTCACCCACCTGTTTGGTCACCTTCTCAAAGACGGCCTGGAATGCATTGACTGGGAGGGTTGGTTTAGGTGGGTTTCCTCACATCCTTTAAAAAGTACCTGGATGAACACTTGGCACGTCATAACATTCAAGGCTATGGGCCAAGTGCTAGAAAATGGGATTAAGTAGGCAGGTCAGGATCTTTCATTTGTCAGTGCAGACGCGATGGGCCGAAGGGCCTCTTCGACACTGTATTTTCATGTATACCTTTTGCGACAGGCATATAGTCAAGTAATTAACCTAGGCAAGGTTACTTGAGGTAACCTTGAGGTAACCAAGGTTACAAGGTTACTTAAGACCCAGGCAAGATCAAGGTCAGTGCAGAGCTGTGTATAGCTGTTGCTGATAATAAAATTCATGTAATTTTGTTCAACCAGAACCCTCATCATTCTCAATATCGCGCTTAGCGTATTCAGTACAGTGACTGTTCCTTTGAGATTCACATCGAGACCCTCAACATATATGGTGACAGCAGATAGCAAGAGACTAGGACAGAGAGCACTGAAAGCAATTATCATAGTTTGCAATTAATAGCAGCAAAATTCAATTTACCTTGTTGCTTTAACGAATTGTTTTCCTATTGGCATTATTCTTGCTGGGCTTTAACAATGACTTTGAAATGAGTAGGATCAATGCTGGGAAGGAAGTGGGGTGGGAAAATAAGGAATTTGCATTTTAGCTAATTGAACTGAAATTAAAATGAAAATGAACATATCTTGAGAATAAAGCTGCTGTGCTACATGAATGTGTATTACTACAGACAGCCAGGTCAGACTGGGCTGCAATTTTCCAACCCATGCTTGCACAGTGGTAGGGACTTAATGGATTGTAAGTATGGTACTGTAAGCTTTTGACTTAAGGTCATAAAATTGCAGAAATTCAGGTGGTATGAATTTGTCAATTTTTTTCTTCATGCATTATAGTAATCACATGGACAGTCATAGCAGGTAAAACCTGCTTAGTTATTCATATGCTAATCCCAGTAGACCATCTATGATATTGATACTGTAGAGTGTTAGGATGCTGATGACATCACTCTGGAAACCGAAGCCTTATATGAAAAGTCAGCTAATAATTGCATTCACACCCTTAGAACTCCAACTATGGACATAATCATGAGCAAGGAGAGTTGTATGGGTGGGGGTGAGGTGGTGCTGACATCTTTATATCGCAAGTAAAATCAGTGGCCCTTGGCAACAGGGAATTGGGAAGGTTGGAAAAATGATGCAAGAAGGAGACGGTCGGTATGTCTGGCATTTTCCTGCAGCCACGTCATTTTGCCAATGTCAGTGGGGAGGAGAGTAAAAACTGAAGGCCATCCAGTTGGCTCCAGTAGGGGTGCTTCTTATTTTGGAGCACTCCAAGGCATGTAGAGGGCACAGCAACAATGACGTTGCCTGCCCTTGGTGAAAACCACACCACACAGATCACAGGGGCATACTTTCCTGCACAGTGGCCCCATCTCACTTAGCCATCTTCATGAGTGCCTTGGCCATTGAAGCACCCTTTCCTCCCAGCTGTAACCTTAGTACTGGTCACCACTAGCGTAGTCTTAAATAAGGACATCCACCACTGGAAACATGCCACCACAGAGTCCTGATGCTATCCGAAAATCAGGCTCGCCTCTCACTTTCACTCCGGTGGTGGGAATTTACCTCCTGCAGAAAATACAGCCCGGTATCTCAGATACACTCACCTTAGATTCTGAGTGAAACAGACATGGAAAATGAATATCCACATTAGACAAATTGAAAAGAAAGTGAGGAATGCACTGAACGAGATCTGTAAGAGATTTGGTTGTCAGACTATGAGAAATACTTGTTGAATTTGGTACACACTATACATAAGAAATAGCATTTAACATAGCATGGTGGATTTGCTGCACTGCACTTTTCATTTCTTTGAATACAGGCTCTGTGACTCCCCTGATCTTGCAACAAGTACGGACCAAGTTCATGTTAATTGCTCCAAGTAAATGATAATTGGTGTGAACTGTGTTCTGGTTGGACTCAGGTTGGTTCCTGGTTGTTCCGGTTTGGATCTGACCCGGTTACAACTGTTTTTTTCCTTCTGAGAAGCAGCAAAAAATGTATGATGGACTCTTTGCTAGTTGTTCCATTACATTTTCATGTAAGCATTGGTTTATTGTGTTTAGCCAGGGAGTCCACTGACAGCCAAACAAATTAATAGAATGTTCCTGGTAGAAATAATTGGAATATTGTTAATGTGCAGCTCGAGATCTACAAGATGTTTTTCCTTGGTTGGAAGCACATTGAAAAGATCATCCAAATGTATTTTCTGCTGTTTTCCATCATGAATTTACAGATATTTGCCAACTAATGAAGCATTAGATGAAGTATAAAGAATGTTCTGAAATATACTGTGTTAAATAAAGGCAGCTTGATGATTATATGTCAATTTATAATGATGGCTAATTGCGCATTAAGCAAATTACTAGATCATTTTGTTGTAAATGACTCATTAAAAGTTGATTTTGCCTTCTCTCCAGGTGTTTAATTCGCAAACTGTTACATCATCCTTTTGTATGTGTACAATTGTTTAGGTCTGAGTAATTGTAAGTAATAAAGAGTGATGTCATTTTGATGTGGAGAGAGCCTTTCATTTATTGGTCATGCTGTGATCTCGGAAAAGCCCAGTCGCGTTTTTATTTATTTGTTTAGAATCCAAAAACCTATGTATGACTGAAGGCTTACAGTTTAAACCAAAATAATTTCACTATGCAAAAAAATCAAAGAACATGAATGCTAATAAATACACTCTATCGTAATTCGTCATATTTTATGTAAAATATATTAAAAGTACAATGAATACAGATGCTTCTACTTCAAACTAGACTTCTTAATTCAATTCCTTCTACATCCATTGCATCCTCAACAACTCAAGTCAGATACTTATCAGAAATTAACCACTGAATCTGATTACTGTTTCATAGGTTCTTAAAAGGACTAAACTTTCTTAAGCCATCCATTTACTTCTAGCAAGGTTATCCCTTCAAACGTCCTGCAAACCTCCCATGGTTTTGGACTCCTAGTTCATCACAGGTATCACTCGCATTATGAGACTAGTCACCCCAGGTCAGAACACTATTGTTCTAATATTGTTTAACTCTTGTATCTGAAACTGTAAGTCTCTGTCTTTCTCTCTCTCATCTCACCTTGCCTATCCCAGAAGTGCAACTCACTGTTAGGAGTCCTTCAGTTAACAACAGTTTTAAAACCATTTGGCCAGCACACAGAATTTCAACAGAACTCTACTGAAGAGTAATGTTTCATGCAGAAAGCTTTTTCTAAATTAAAAACTAAAACCCCACTTGAAACCAGAGCCACACCATCAATCCACTTACCCAAAAAATGAATTCTTGTTGACCATTTTTACATTCTTTATCTCCCAAGCAACTTGGTAACATGATCATTTCCTGGAAGCAAGGTGTATTACCCAGAAATTATCTCCCATTGAAACCTACTTCTTAAAGGTTCCATTACTCCAATATAAAATATAGGTTTTTCCGCATAAGCACACATGCTATCACAGTAGTATTCCACATAAATCAGTGTACATTTTTGGTTAAATCGGCTTAAAGAGACATTTGTGTCTAACCACAGATCATTGTATACAGGTGTGTTGAAACAAGTCCAACAGATTTATTAAGATAATTCACAGTAAGTATAAAATGTGCCACTTAACAAAGCCAGTCATGTACAGTCAGTTCAGTTGAATATCAATCCGCAAATGTTTAAAGGGGCAGAAATATAGATGAGCATGTTGCCATCACTTGCCCCTCATAATTGCACATCATATTGATTTCTTCTCCGATATTGGTTTTGATGATGGAATTGGATTCCACCCCAGCTCCTGCTATTTTACTAAGGTCTTCCAATGTGGTCCATACGAGTAGGATGAACGTTCATCATTCTTTTTATTCTGAAAAGGTCTGTGTCCTCAGGGTTTGGAGATGTGGCTAACTTCTATGCACCATATACTCACCACTATCAAGTTCTGTTTACATTTCTAACTCTTTTGGGGCTTGTGTGTTATATTCTCCCCAGGGTGGGAATAATTTATATGTTCTAGGTGGATTTGGCTTGGCAGCTGAACGTGAGACGAAGGAGCTGTAAAGGCAAGGTTGAGGATGTGGCTAGGTGTGTGTGTGTGCACATAGGTGTTATTCATTGCGCACAGCTTGCAAGAGCACACTGAAACAGGCACTTCCTCCTGAAATGGAACGTACACATTTATTCTCCTTGCCCCCCCTCACCTGGTCATAATGATAGCAAAAGCAAGTAATAGGTCATGATTTGAAGTCAGAATGTACATAAAGACATCCACCATTAGACTGACTCTTGCCAGTGTTAGATATTTCTCTAGCAAGTTGCTGAAAGTGTGAGTTACCAATGGGGCAGTGAGAGGAATTGAGCATTCGGGACCTAAATAAACATGGCAAGCAACTGTGTATAATAAAATACTATTTTTACCCATAAATTAACTACAATTAGCCAGAAGAAATATTTACATTCATCTGAGTAAGTTTCATTCATTCTGAGGATAATTTGCTTTGTGAAGTGTCTTAAAACATTTTTTCGAATGAAAAGCTGTTTATTCCGGCTAAAAGCATTAATGTCTGAACAAAGACCATCAAGTGACCAATCAGCCATAGTGGAGGGAGGTGGAGGTGCCATCTATAAGAATTTTTCTTTTTATTCGTTCATGGGACATGGACATCGCAGGCTGTGCCAGCATTTATTGCCCTTCCCTAATTGCCCTTGAGGGGGCAGTTAAGAGTCAACCACATTGCTGTGGGTCTGGAGTCACATGTCAGCCAGACCATGGAAGCAGAGTTCCTTCCCTAAAGGACATTAGTAAACCAGATGGGTTTTTACAACAATCAACAAAGGTTTCATGGTCAACATTAGACTTTCAATTCCAGATTTCTGTTGAATTCAAATTTCATCATCAGCAGTGGTGGGATTTGAACCAGGTCTCCAGAGCAGTACGCTGCATCTCTGGTTAACTGGTCCAATGACAATACCACTATGCCACCGCCTCCCCATTATTGCAATTATTTGACAATTTCCTAGACCTGCTACTGCATCAGGGTGATAGTCAGGTGTGAAGAGGAACTCTGTTAGCAAAAGGGGAATAATTTAAATTAATTGATTGGTAAAGTGATAGCATGAAATATATCTTCACTGTTGGCAGTTGCGTTATTAAAAATTGTAACAAATGCACTTCAATTGGGAAGGAAAGCCATGTGATGTTAGGTTTCAATGTTGCCTCAAGAATTGAGAATTTTTGCTCAGCACCGAGGTTCATATTAAGTCAAACAAAAATAATAATTGTATCTATTAAATTGTTTTTAAAAAATTATGCCGTAAAAAATACTTGTAGTTTTTATATCTTAGCCCAGAATTTCTGTTTTCTGGATGGTCGTACCCAGGAGGTACCCCATAAAATACACGGGGAACACCCTGGAAGTCCCTGTAAGAACCAGCAAAGGACATACTGTGTGGGGATGATTGTTTTCCTCGTGCTTCTCAAGGAGTATCAGCTAGCTGCCTCACTAGGGGCAGGGAATCTTATTCATACTTGTATAAAAGTACGGGGCAGCACAGTAGCACAGTGGTTAGCACAATTGCTTCACAGCTCCAGGGTCCCAGCTTCGATTCCCGGCTTGGGTCACTGTCTGTGTGGGGTCTGCACGTTCTCCCTGTGCCTGCGTGGGTTTCCTCCGGGTCCCACAATCCAAAGCTGTGTAGGTTAGGTGGATTGGCCATGATAACTTGTCCTTCGTGTCCAAAAAGGTTAGGTGGGCTTACTCGGTTACTGGGATGGGGTGGAGTTGTGAGCTTAAGTGGGGTGCTCTTTCCAGGGGCCGGTGCAGACTCGATGGGCCAAATGTCCTCCTTCTGCACTGTAAATTCTATGATTCTATGATAAAAGGTCGGCCAGTGTGGAACCGACTGCCAGAGAGCGGGTATCTGGTGAGGTTTAACCGAGCCTTCTGTATATACTTGTTCAAAATAAATATCTTTTACTTTTACTCACTGGACTCCCCGTGCCTTACTAAAGTCCCCAAGCAAAGACTGCATGGGAATGGCCTGGAAAATTTAAACTTCAAACGGGCAGTTATCGTGCACCTGGAACAATTCGACACTCGACACTCCAATTTAAATTGGACACTTCGGGCCCGATTTAATGGCTCTTGAGGGAGAGGGCAATTAGGCCGCTAGATCATAGGAGAGGCCAAAATCGAGAACCGTGCCGGGCGCTGATCGGTTTGTGATCTAACCGGCCCGTTCCCATTTGCCGAAATTAGGATCCCGCCGTGGCATAGCGAGAATCCAATAATCACCACTTAATGCCAGTATCCAAACAATTTAGGGGAATGACTCCCTGTCTAATGGCCGCCCGCGATCTAACCACTTTCCCAGCAAGTGGTCACATGGGCGCCGAGTAGTACACCTTCTTAAAAATGTGAAGCTGGTGGAATGGCTGCTGAAGGGACTTGAGAAGGTGAGTAGCCTACTTCACTCCTAGACAATGAGCCCAGGGGCACTAAGGTTGGTGCTTGGTGTGGGATGGAGGGGCAGGGGGGGTGCGGGGGGGGGGGGGGGGGCAGGCAGCCTCGAGCAGGGTGGGCTGCCATCAGTGGGGGCGGTCTTCCTTCGGCTGGGTGGGGTGGTCTCAGGGCCAGTGGGTCCGCCATGTCATCCCCTGGGTCGTGTGTACCCATTACTGAAGCAACCTCAAGTCCAGCCTGTCTGTCCCAACATCCACTCATAACTCCCACTGATTGTGGAGGCCTTTGGCTGCGCAGCTAAAGCCTATTCCCAATGGGAAATTGGCAATTAAGTGAGCGCTTCACAGCTCCCAAGTGGATTCCTGTGAGTAGGCATGCCATACAGCATGCGGGAGTTATTGCCTAGCATCCCAATCAGACCATGATGCCTGTACATTGTGCCTGAGCACTGCAAGAAGCAACACCACGGATGCAGCAGCCAACATCTGAACACCCAAGTGACTGGGCTCCAGCACTGGGGCTGTTTCTGCTACCAGAGGGTGAGTGTGTGGGAGGGGATCAGTGCCAGATCCAGGTAACAATATGTGCAGTTGTCTGAGGTACAGGGTGTGGAGTCCGGTGACCAGGGGCCCCACTGCGGCCGGAAGTGCGTGTGCCGGTCGTGTCGGATGGCAGAGGATTTGGGGGGGGAGTGGAGAAGCAATGGAGGAATGGTGGGTCCTGGGTGGAAGACACCGCTGGTCGCCAGTTTCCCACCCCTCCAATTCCTTACAGATATTATATAAGATGGATGGGCTAAGACAGCTGGCTTGTAATGCAGAACAAGACCAGCAGCGCGGGTTCAATTCCCATTCCAGCCTCCCCGAACAGGTGCTGGAATGTGGCGACTAGGGGGTTTTCACAGTAACTTCATTGAAGCCTACTCGTGACAATAAGCTATTATTATTATCATACTCCTCAAAATGTGGCTCCGATGCCTCGAGTGCTCTGGTGGTGTGCTGCAGTACACTGTCGCCCGCTTTGTAGTGGTCCGCTGTGCCCTCCACAACCTTGCACAGCAGCGGGGAGCTGGAGGCAGAGGAAGAGGAACATTAGTCCACCTCGGTGGAGGAGGATGAGAAGGCACTAGACCAGGAGAGCTGGAGGGCGAGCTTGGGGAGGACTCGCAGGACCAGCCGGAGGATGGAGGACAGGCAGCAGCGGCGAATGTCCGGCAAACACGGGCCGCCAGGGAGGCCCTCATCCTCACCTGCTTCACATAGGATGTGGCCTCCTCCTTCATCGCAACCCTCCCCTCCTTCCCTTTCCCCCTCCATTTCTTCTCCCTCCCCTTTTCCCTCTCCCTTCCCCCTCCGGTCTCCCCACAACCCGACCCTGCTCCACCCTTCCAGGGTTTATTTATCATTACACCAGGATGAGGGGATTATGTCGGCACTTTCAGCAGGTCACTGTCGAAGACCGGGGATGATGATAACCCACTGAGAGCTGGTGCTCCTCAATCTATGCAATAGTCTGACTCCTGCCTGTCTACTGAATGCTTGCTCACACCCATCTCCTGCATGTGGTGTGCCTGTATAGGGATGGGGGGAGTCTAGGACCTCCATGCCCAGAGGGCTGGGGCAGGGGATTGGTGGTTGGCCTGCATTGCGGAATAAAGTGCCACACATATATCTCGGGTGCAATGTTTTTCAATGCACTACATAAGTGTCCCCAAAGGCCGCTAGCCTGTGACAGTGTTGACCCACCTTCCCTACCCCTTCCGATCCCACCCCCCACCCATACCCCACTCAACCCACCCTCCCTGCCTTCTCCCCCAGTGCCCTATCTCAGTGATCTTCGACCTACCGTGCTCTACCGCTGTGTCTATGTGTGTCTACAGGATGTACATCAGAGGTGGAAGCAGCCTGCTGCCTACCATGTCCTGTGGCGTTCAATGCCCTTGGCGGACGTCCTCTGGGGGCCCGAAGGTTGAAGGGCCCCAGTCCACTTGCTGGTGCCACTCTGTTCCAGAGGCTGATTCTGGTACGCGCTGTTGTCAGGGGGGTGAACCTCTGGGGACCTGGTGGCCTACATTGCCACTCCATAGTATGGCTCTGTTGTTGGCGCCCAGTGCCACATCTTTCAGATGGATGCCCATAGGCCCAGGGGAGAGCAGCTGTATCAAGCCCCAGCTACGCCTTCATCATCTTGCTCTGCCAGCCAATGTGTGCAGCATGGTGTTGATGCCCTCTGTGATGCTCCTCGGTGACTGGGACATGCTCTGCAGTGCCCTGGAAATGCCTACTTGAGACTGGGACATGCTCCACAGTGGCTCATCAACATCCACTTGGGACTGGGACACATCTCCTAGTGACACGGACATGCTGTTAAGGCATTCAGCTGTGGCCTTCACTGACTGAACAATGCCTTGGATATTTCCACTCATGCTAGGGGCTGTTTAGCACAGGGCTAAATCGTTGGCTTTGAAAGCAGACCAAGGCAAGCCAGCAGCACGGTTCAATTCCCGTAACAGCCTCCCCGAACAGGCACCAGAATGTGGTGACTAGGGGCTTTTCACAGTAACTTCATTTGAAGCCGACTTGTGACAATGAGCGATTTTCATTCATTCATTTAATTTCATTCATTTCATGCTGCTGACGTTGTGCACCAGGCTCTCCGCTGCAGTCGTTACCCTAGCGGTGTTGGCCTTGGTGCCACTCATTGCTGGTGCTATATCCTGTGCCCGTAGCCCCTGGGACTCCTTCTTGGCTATGGACCTGCTGGTGTGTTGCTGACATCCTCCTCTTAATACCACGGCCACACCCTATCGACTGATCAGCTCTGGGTAAACCGGCACCAGAGGCTCAGCATCTGACTGGGATCCAGCTGAGTCCTGGGATTTGAAGGGGGGATGGAGAGTATAGGGAGAATGGAGGGGGAATGGACAGATAGAAAGTACGGGGGGGGGGGTTGGCGTGGACAGCGCTGCTGGACATGTATGGGCCAGCGCTCTGTACAGTACTGAGCGGGGTAGTGCCAGGCGCATACTCGTGGGTGGGCGTGGGGGTCGGGCTGGGGCAATGTCAGTGGGCTGGTGTCAACCCACCTGTATGGCCCGGTGGAGGCCGTTAATCTTCTTGCGGCACTGGCTGACTTCCCAAATACCGCCCGATATCCCACACTGTTGACCACCCAATCCCTCCCCACCTGAGTCCCTGGCTAATCTCCCACCTCCACAACTGCCCCAGCCACCTCACCTCTCATTTCCCAGGCCTAACTCTAATCCTTCCACTCCTGACTACTCCCACATCCTCTCCTACCAACTGACCCCCTGGACTATACCTCATCACCCAAACCCCTGAATTCTCCCTTGAATCACCACTGTCCCTGCCCACCCCCCCACCCCCCCACTCCCCCCCCCCCCCCACCCCCCAACCTATTCCACCCTCATGCCTTACGCACTTACCTTCTCTCCTGTCAAAGTGACTGGAACCTTTAGCTGGAGTTTATGCCAGCTAATGCCATTAAAATGGGACATGTCTTCACTTGCTCCAACATTGTTGTCCTTCACTGTCAGAGCAGTTGCATTTGTACATTTCTCAGCAGATCTGGGTCAGAGGTCTGGGTGATAAAGGGGCAGCTCCAGTCTAGGCCAAGTAAAAAGGAGTGGAGTGGCAATTCGATGGTGATCACCACTCCATAGAAGTCTTGTGTCCATGTGAGTGGAGTCTCAGGTGCAAAGGTGTTGAGAACTCCTGTGCTGGTTTCAGTTGATGGTTGTGAAAATCACAATATTTACTGGACATGCTGATTCTTTAGTTGTTGCATTTAAGATTTTGCAACAGCAGCATACTGAAATACGGGTAGGAATGTACCACCTATCAAAATAAGTGGAAACATTTGCATTAGCTTTTTAGTTCACCTCATCAATCATGTCTCACAAAGAGTGCTCTGTACTGTGAATGTGACCTGTGCTACTCTAAGTCTTAAATATTTCTTCAGAATTATGTCTGGTATCTTACTCACTGAACCTAAAGTTTTCTGGCCATTTGCTCGGACTAACAAGACAATTTCACTGCACAGATTCTAATATGTAAACAGTGTCTCAGGCCATGTAGATTAATTGACAAGAAAGTGGAATGTAATTTGATGCCTTTTAGGAAAATACAACAAACTGACTATGAAATGTTCCATTTGTCGTTGTTGCCTAAAGTCACAAGTTTTTTATAAATGGCTCCTCTTTCCAGTCATTAAAAGGAGAATGACATGACATCTTAATAATAATAATAATCTTTATTGTCACAAGTAGGCTTACATTGACACTGCAATGAAGTTACTGTGAAAAGCCCCTAGTCGCCACACTCTGGCACCTGTTCGGGTACACTCTTCTCTTCAGATTGGCACTTTCCACCTGAGTTAGTTCTGTAAATATAAGGGGCGGAATTCTCCGCAATCGGCGTGATGTCCGCCGACCGGTGCCAAAAACGGTGCGAATCAGTCCGGCATCGCGCCGCCCCAAAGGTGCGGAATCCTCCGCATCTTGAGTGGCCGAGCCCACACCTTGAGGGGCTAGGCCCGCGCCGGACTGATTTCCGCCCCGCCAGCTGGCGGGAAAGGCCTTTGGTGCCCCGCAAGTTGGCGCGAAACTGACTTTGCCAGGCGGCGCATGCGCGGGAGCGTTAGCAGCCGCTCACGGCATCCCCGCGCATGCGCAGTGGAGGGGGTCTCTTCTGCCTCTGCCATAGTGGAGACCATGGTGAAGGTGGAAGGAAAAGAGTGCCCCCACGGCACAGGCCCGCCCGCGGATTGGTGGGCCCCGATCGCGGGCCAGGCCACCGTGGGGGCACCCCCCGGGGCCAGATCGCCCCACGCCCCCCCCCCCAGGACCCCGGAGCCTGCACGCGCCGCCTTGTCCCGCCGGTAAGAGAGGTGGTTTAATCCACGCCGGTGGGACAGGAATTCCAGCAGCGGGACTTCGCCCCATTCGGGCCGGAGAATCGCCGGGGGGGGGCCCGCCATCCGGCGCGGCGCGATTCCCGCCCCCGCCGAATATCCGGTGCCTGAGAATTCGGCAACCGGCGGGTGCGGGAATCACGCCAGCCCCCGGCGATTCTCCGCCCCGGCAGGGGGCCGGAGAATCCCACCCAAGGAAACTCATCCCATTTTATCCAATTTTACTTCAAGGATATTTCATGTTCAGATATCATGAGACCCATTGCCTGTCTTTAGATTAAAATTAAAAATGAACTGTCCCTTTACATCAAGATGAGTTGTGCTAATGTTGTAAAACTCTGAAGGTCATCCAAAAATGGTATCATTGGAAGTTAGCCCCTGACTGCCGCTGTTTTATGCTTTTCCTGACCAGTATTAGGTGGGATTTTCCAGCCCCATCTGCTCACCACCAGGATCGTCCAGTCCCGCCGAAATTCAATGGACATTTGGCTGGGTCGGTGCATCCCCCGCGATGGGTACTGCAAGAACGGGACCTGAAAATCTCAGCCATTGTATTCCATGGACTTCCTTTACTGTAAAAACTCAATGAAAACTATAATTTCTTTCTCCATTTCTCTTGCATTCTCTTGCCACTCTTGCAAATGCTACTCTGTAAATGTTTAGCAAAGGTTGCGTGCATATGAGTGAAATCAGTTTCGACTTCCAATTTTATCTTTGACTAACCAACCAATTCCAGCTCTTGAGAATAACTTTTTTGAGAACTTCCAGCATAACCCTGATACTTGTCATTTTATAGCAGAATTGTGCTGATGCAAATCTTTAAGAAAAATTAATATTTGTGGACATTTCCCATGCTCATTTTCAACATGTTTTCAATGACAATGGGTTAGATTTGAAACCCATTTGAAACAGGTGAAATGTACACTCTTTTCTGTAGCACCATCTTCAAATAAAAAGAGCTTACAAACTCAATGGCATCGAAATTTTCCAGCCTGCCCACAGTTTGGATTCTCATTTCGATATGCTCTTCCTCCATTTTCCCCCTTATTATCCACACTACCCAACACATTCACGAGTGGAAAATGGCCTTGTCTCAACTCAGTACTGCCATCACTAATGTTTCGTCCATTAGGAAAACTTTAGAATGGTATAAATGCACATCTCCATTAGATAACCCATTTAAGGCTCATGAGAATCATCCTTTACAGAAGCATTGTTCAGTGTATGATTTCAAAATACCTCCTCATTCAAATATTGATTTTCTTTTACAATTGTAAGGGAATTATTACAACAATGCTTCTGGACTGAGCAATGAAATACACATACTTGCCTTCCAAATTGAAAACAGTGATACTGATTAGAAGGTGACCTATCCCAAGGCAAAATATTTAACAGGCAGTCCAAAACTAAATTCCAGATTTAAAATTCCATGGCAAATGTAATCTAGGTTTTAGAGTTTAATCTTGTGCGCCAAATATATTAGGCAGGATTTCACTGTGGATATCAGGGACCTGACCGGACCCAGGGTCAGTTGGGATTCAGAAACCCACAAAACATAGGGAACAGTTAACTGGCAGTAATGTTTCCTGAATCATCCAACTAGTGGCCAGAGGGCAGGCTCACTGCCTAATTAAGGATGGCGGGAAAGTCTTTGCGACTGGAGGGTCAATAGGACACCCTCCGACACTATGATACAACTTGCTGCCTTTCAAGATAAGAAAATGAGGAAGGGCTTCAAGATGAAGCCCCCCTGGCTACAACATTTTAAATTTGAAATAAAATTAGGCTGAGCAGTAAGGCCAATATTTTGGAGGGGCTGTCAGCATTGGAGGGTGAAGTGGGGGTTCAGCGATGATACCTCTTAAAACTGAATAGTTAGCATGCCACTAGAGTAGTTTTACATAAGTTACTTTATTAAGTATTGAGGTGGATTATAGGAAGAGTACCGAGTAATCATTATTAACCATTAAACATATATTTTTAGGACATAGCAGTAATAAGTAAACAATAGCGAAACAATCCAGGATGCTGGTTCTGTTGTTCTGTTTCTCACAAACAATCAGCACAGGATGCTGAGATTGTACATAACTGTCAGGCTGAGGATCCTGGCATCAATCATGGGTGGCTTGTGATTCTATTGAGTAAAGTGGCAGCCACCACTCCGGGTTCACAAAAACTGAGAGCACAGGTATTCTGCATCATCGGGAACTTGGCCCATCGGGGCAGAGCATCGGGGGAGGGCCTTCAGGTAATGCCCTGAGGCCGTCCCAATGGCGTGCGGTGTACTCCCCGATGATGCTGTTTGGAGGGGGCAGAGCAACTGAAAA
This sequence comes from Scyliorhinus torazame, assembly GCF_047496885.1. Classification (NCBI taxonomy): domain Eukaryota; kingdom Metazoa; phylum Chordata; class Chondrichthyes; order Carcharhiniformes; family Scyliorhinidae; genus Scyliorhinus; species Scyliorhinus torazame. The sequence continues at coordinate 89,572,658 of NC_092714.1, read as the reverse complement.
CAGGCGCTGACCTCGATTCGGTCGTAAACAGGGATTCTCCGCCCGATCGCCAATTACAATATCGGCATCGGGCAACGGAGAATCCCCCCCCCCCATGATATTCAATGGCAAGCAAGTCCTCATACGTCAGGCAATGCATCAGAGCATGTTGAATCATCGACACATCGGACATACAGGTGCAGAATAAACAAAGCGTCTTGCCAATTTATGGCCAGGTATTAACCAGGATATTGACAGATTAACACTAACATGCCATATCTACCAGATGCACTAACCACAGTGAGGCAGAGAACCATTCTTGCCACATGAAATCCCGTCTGTCCCATGGTTGAAAATAGCCACTGATACTTTCCATCTGAATGGTGCAGATTTCACCTTGGTAACTGCCGACTTGACCAAATTCCTTCCATTCATCAGCTTCATGGTTGCTGTTACACTCATTGAGATTTTCTGCATGATTAGTGTGCTTAAAACCATCGTCTCAGACAATGCTTCCCAAAGTACAGGACAGCCTGTCCAGAACATGTGTAAATAATGGTACACACCGCATCTTCCCTGCATTACCCTCAGTTCACCAGGTTAGCAGAATGGACAATCAAGACAGTCAAAGCAACACTTCGAAAGTGTAAGGCAACCAAGCAAGTTTCAGAACCACCATGATCAATCTTCATACCACACCACAGGGAGACGGTCTACTCTCAGCCACCAATTTGATGTTTGGGAGGCAAGTCTGTCCCACTCTCTTATTCCATCTACTCCCAATCCATATGGAAGCCCATAATATTCCATATAAAAAAGGGAGAACCGTCTGTCCATTCGCATCATGCGAACCACAGGTGGATCAGACTAATGATGGCTCAGACACAGAGGGCGTCATTCTCCGACCCCCCGCTGGGTCGGAGAATGGCCGTTGGCCGCCGTGAATCCCGCCCCCGCCGAAGTCTCCGGTACCGGAGATTGGGCGGGGGCGGGAATCGGGCCGCGCCGGTTGGCGGGACCCCCCCGCTGGATTTTCCGGCCCAGATGGGCCGAAGTCCCGCCCAGAAATTGCCTGTCCCGCCGGCGTAAATCAAACCTGGTATTTACCGGCGGGACCAGGCGGCGTGGGCGGGCTCCGGGGTCCTGGGGGGGGCGCGGGGCGATCTGACCCCGGGGGGCGCCCCCACGGTGGCCTGGCCCGCGATCGGGGCCCACTGATCCGCGGGCGGGCCTGTGCCGTGGGGGCACTCTTTCCCTTCCGCCTCCGCCACGGCCTCCACCATGGCGGAGGCGGAAGAGACTCTCCCCACTGCGCATGCGCGGGAAACTGACAGCGGCCCCTGACGCTCCCGCGCATGCACCGGAAAACTGACAGCGGCCGCTGACGCTCCCGCGCATGCGCCGCATTTCAGCGCCAGCTGGCGGGGCAACAAACGCCATTTCCGCCAGCTGGCGGGGCGGAAATCCCTCCGGCGTCGGCCTAGGATTCATAAGATGTGAATGTCGCTGACAAGGCCAAAACCTGTTGCCATCCTTAATTTCCCTTGATAAGATGATGGTGACCCACCTATTTGAACCTCCAAATCCATGTGTTTAGGAACCTCAACAATGATGCTGGGAAGGAGTTCCAGGATTTTGAACCATCGTTAGTGAAGGTTGCAGGATGGAGTCAGGATGGAGTGGAGTGCAACTTGCAGAAGTTACAGGTGGCGATGTTCCCATGTATCTGCTGCCCTTGTTCTTCTAGGTGACAAAAATCAAGGGTATAGAAAGTGCTGTTGAAGATCCTCTGTTGCGTTGTTTCCGTGCATCTTACACATGGTAGAGACTGCTGCTACTGTGTGCTGGGAGTGAAGGGGATGAATGTTTTAATCCATGGGTGGGTGACGATCAAGCGGGGCTGCTTTTTCCTGCATTGTTTTGAGCTTCATGTGGAACATAGAAACATAGGAATTAGGAGCAGAAGTGGGCAATTCAGCCTTTCGAGCCTGCTCCGCCATTCAATCAAATCATGGCTGATCTCTTCCTGTTCTCAAATCCACCTCCTCACCTGTTGCCCATATCGCTTTAACCCATTTCTTATAAAAAATATATCTATCTCCTTCTTCAAACCATTTAATGACTCAGATTCAACCACACTATGGGACAGCGAGTTTCAAAATTTCAACACCTTCTACGAGAAGTAGTTCCTCCTCATTTCAGTTCTCAATCTCCTGCCTCTCAACCTATATCCATGACCTCTCATCCTAGATTTTCCCACAAGGAGGAATATTTGGTCTGCGTTTACGTTATCAATTCCATTTAGTATTTTATACATCTCGATCAGATCCCCTCTCATCATTCTAAACTTCAGTGAGTATGAGCCAAAATTGTTTATATCTCTTCATACGTCAACCCTTTCATCCCTGGAATCAATCTGGTGAACGTCCTCTGAACCTCCTCAGTTTGGGCCACCACATCCTTCCTCAAATAAGGAGACCAAAACTGGACACAATATTCCAGATGTGGTCTCACCAATTCCCTATTCAATTGCAACAACACTTCTCTGCTTTTATACTCCAGTCCTTTTGCAATAAACTCTAACATTTCATTTGCCCTTTAATTACATGCTGTACCTGCATGCTGACTTACTGCGATTCATGAACAAAGAAATCCAGATCCCTCTGCCCAGGCGCATCTTGAATCAGCTTTTCATTTGGATAATAATTTTCCTTTCTATTTTTTAGGCCAAAATGGATAACCTCACACTTATCTACATTAAACTCCATCTGACAAATTTTGGCCCAAACTCCTAGCCTATCTATATCTGTCTGTAAAATCTTTATCTCATCTTCACTGCCTGTTTTCTAAACCTATTTTGGTATCATCTGCAAATTTTGCTTTCGCACACTCTACCCCGCTTGCAGATCATTTGTTTAAATTGGAAACAGTTGAGGTCTGAGGACTGAACCCTGCAGCACCCCACTAGTTACAGTTTGCCAGCCAGAGAAAGACCCAATTATCCCCACCCTCTGCTTTCTGTCAGTCAGCCAATCCTCAATCCAATCTAGTACTGTGGTGAGTATTCAATCACACTTCTGGCTTGTGCGCTGTAGATGGTGGTCAGGCTTTGGATAGTAAAGAGGTCAGTTACGGCTGCAGACTTCCCAGTTCTAATCTATTCTTGCAGTGACAGAATTTATATAGTTGGACCAGTTAAGCTTCTGGTCATCGATAAACCCAGGATATTGATATTGGGTGATTCAGTGATGCCGTTGTCAAGGGGAGATGGTTATTGGATTGGATTGGATTGGATTTGTTTATTGTCACGTGTACCGAGGTACAGTGAAAAGTATTTTTCTGCGAGCAGCTCAACAGATCATTAAGTACATGAGAAGAAAAGGGAATAAAAGAAAATACATAATAGGGCAACACAACATATACAATGTAACTACAAAAGCACTGGCATCGGATGAAGCATACAGGGTGTAGTGTTAATGAGGTCAGTCCATAAGAGGGTCATTTAGGAGTCTAGTGACAGTGGGGAAGAAGCTGTTTTTGAATATGTTCGTGCGTGTTCTCAGACTTCTGTATCTCCTGCTCGATGGAAGAAGTTGGATGAGTGAGTAAGCCGGGTGGGAGGGACCTATGATTATGCTGCCCGCTTTCCCCAGGCAGCGGGAGGTGTAGATGGAGTCAATGGATGGGAGGCAGGTTCGTGTGATGGACTGGGCGGTGTTCATGACTCTCTGAAGTTTCTTGCGGTCCTGGGCCGAGCAGTTGCCATACCAGGCTGTGATGCAGCCCGATAGGATGCTTTCTATGGTGCATCTGTAAAAGTTGGTAAGAGTCAATGTGGACGTGCCAAATTTCCTTAGTTTCCTGAGGAAGTATAGGTGCTGTTGTGCTTTCTTGGTGGTAGCGTCGACGTGGGTGGACCAGGACAGATTTTTGGAGGTGTGCACCCCTAGGAATTTGAAACTGCTAACCATCTCCACCTCGGCCCCGTTGATGCTGACAGGGGTGTGTACAGTACTTTGCTTCCTGAAGTCAATGACCAGCTCTTTAGTTTTGCTGGCATTGAGGGAGAGATTGTTGTCGCTACACCACTCCACTAGGTTCTCTATCTCCCTCCTGTATTCGGACTCATCGTTATTCGAGATCCGGCCCACTATGGTCGTATCGTCAGCAAACTTGTAGATGGAGTTGGGACCAAGTTTTGCCACGCAGTTGTGTGTGTACAGGGAGTAGAGTAGGGGGCTAAGTACGCAGCCTTGCGGGGCGCCAGAGTTGAGGACTATTGTGGAGGAGGTGTTGTTGTTCATTCTTATTGATTGTGGTCTGTTGGTCAGAAAATCGAGGATCCAGTTGCAGAGTGGGGAGCCAAGTCCTAGGTTTTGGAGCTTTGATATGAGCTTGGCTGGGATTATGGTGTTGAAGGCGGAGCTGTAGTCAATAAATAGGAGTCTAATGTAGGAGTCCTTGTTCTCGAGATGCTCTAGAGATGAGTGTAGGGCCAGGGAAATCGTGTCTGATGTGGACCGGTTGCAGCGGTATGCGAATTGCAGTGGATCAAGGCGTTCTGGAAGTATGGAGGCGATGCGCTTCATGATCAACCTCTCGAAGCACTTCATTACGACTGAAGTCAGGGCCACTGGTCGGTAGTCATTGAGGCACATTGCCTGGTTCTTCTTTGGTACCGGTATGATGGTGGTCTTCTTAAAGCAGGTGGGGACCTCGGAGTGGAGTAGGGACAGGTTAAAGATGTCCGTGAATACCTCTGCCAGCTGGTCCGCGCAGGCTCTGAGTGCACGACCAGGGATCCCGTCTGGGCCCGTCGCCTTCCGAGGGTTCACTTTCAGGAAGGCCAATCTGACTTCGGAAGCTGTGATAGTGGGTATGGGTGAATTATGGGCTGCTGGGGCACTCGCCAGCGGATTGTTGGTTACCTGCTCGAACCGAGCATAGAATGCATTGAGTTCATCGGGGAGTGGTGCGCTGCTGCCAGAGATACTGTTCGGCTTCGCTTTGTAGCCCGTTATGTTGTTTAGTCCTTGCCACAACCGCCGAGAGTCTGTCTGTGACTCTAGCTTGGTTTGATATTCTCTCTTGGCAGTCCGGATGGCTTTGCGGAGGTCATACCTGGATTTCTTGTATAGGTCAGGGTCGTCTACCTTGAACGCCTCAGATCTGTCCTTCAGTAGGGAGTCAATCTCGCGATTGAGCCATGGTTTCCGGTTGGGGAACGCACGTACTGCTTTCTTTGGCACGCAGTCGTCCACACATTTGCTGATGAAGTCTGTGACGGTGGTGGCATACTCATTTAAGTTGGTCGCTGAGTTCTTAAATATGGACCAGTCCACTGTCTCTGAGCAGTCACGTAAGAGCTCTTCTGTCTCCTCGGACCAGCACTGCACAACCTTCTTAGCTGGATTCTCCCGCTTGAGTTTTTGCTTGTATGCCGGGAGAAGGAGCACCGTCTTATGGTCTGATTTCCCAAAGTGCGGTCGGGGGATGGAACGGTAGGCGCCCTTGATTTTTCAGTAGCAGTGGTCAAGAGTGTTGTCGCCCCTGGTGGGACAGGAGATGTGCTGGTGGAATCATAGAATTTCATAGAATTTACAGTGCAGAAGGAGGCCATTCAGCCCACCGAGTCTGCACTAGCTCTTGGAAAGAGCACCCTACCCAAGGTCAACACCTCCACCCTATCCCCATAACCCAGTAACCCCACCCAACACTAAGGGCAATTTTGGCAGTACACTCTTGAGGTTGGCCTTGTTGAAGTCTCCGGCCACAATGAACAAGGCCTCCGGGTGTTCTGTTTCGTAGTTATTTATTACTGTGTATAGTTCATCCAGCGCCTTCCTCACTACTGCCTGGGGTGGGATGTAGACCGCTGTAATAATGGCTGAAGTGAACTCACGTGGAAGATAATATGGGCGGCACTTCACGGTCAGGTATTCCAGGTCTGGGGAGCAGTAGGTCGCCAGAGTCGCCACATCCAAGCACCAGGAGGAGTTGATGAGGAGGCGAACCCCTCCACCCTTCGCTTTGCCTGATGATGCCGTGCAGTCCGCCCGGTGAATTGAGAAGCCTTCAGGTTGTATGACACAGTCCGGTGAGGCAGGGGTGAGCCATGTCTCTGTGAAACAGAGCACACAGCAGTCTCTTACTTCCCTCTGAGAGGTAAGTCTGGCGTTAAGTTCATCCAGCTTGTTTTCGATCGCTTGGACGTTTGCCAGGAGTATGTTGGGGAGAGGGGTTTTGAAGCCGCGTTGCTTCAGGCTAACCTGCAGACCGCTGCGTTTCCCTCGCTTCCTCGGTCGCGGCTGCTGCTAGATGATCCTGGGATCCGATGGCCGATGTCAGCTCTTGTGGAAGGTAGGTGGTTGCGTCAGGCGGGGTCCAGGGTGCTGGCAGGGACCAGGGCGCTGGCAGGGACCAGGGCGCTGTTTACGTATCTGGGGTCACGTCTGGCAGGGTCCGGGGCACTGGTTGAGGTAGAGGGGTTGCTAGGGGGACATGTTTGCGATCTGGATGGGTCCCAGCGTTCTGCGGGCGCGAGAATACCTTGCAGCGCGTTTGGGTCCTCGTGCGCGGTCTCTGCCGTTTCGGGGGTCCTGGGACATGGGCAGGGGCTTCCTGATGCAGGTTGGGCTGGGTCCCGTGGTCTGTTCCCTCCCTGGGCGCTCCTGGGGTCGGATTTTGAAGTAGGCCCGGTCGAGCCTCCACGTGGATTTTTCTTTCTTCCATCACCAGGTAGGTCGGGTCGCTGGGCAGGTCTCTGGGGGTCGCATTGGGCCGGGTCTTGCCGTCGGGGGTCGGGTCGGGAGCTCCGGGGTCTGGGCAAGGCGATCCGGGGGCTGGCATCAGTAGTTAGGCCGGGTTTGGTGCTCCGAGGTCCGGGTCGGCTCCAAATCGAGGTTGGGGCTTCACTTCCGGTTTGGGCCCGATCTTCTTCCAGGTCGCGGAGGTCAGGTCGGGTCGGGTCAAAAGGTCTCCAAGGGCCTCGGAGGATGATCAAGCCTGCAAGAGAGGATAAAAGAGAGAGGTTAGTAATAATGTTAAGTTTAGAATTAAATTTTAAAAGATTAGAACGAGTATAAGTTAAGTAAAAAGTGGATCTGTTTGTGAGAGCTCGCAGAGAGTCGCCTCGCTCCGGCGCAATCTTGGTAAAGCTTCTCACTGATTGGAGATGGTCATTGATTAGAAGTTTTGTAGCATGAAAGTTACTTGCCCCTTTTATCCAAAGCCTGCATGTTGTCCGGATCTTGCTGCATATGGACATGCACTGGCAATATCTGGCAAATTGGAAATGGTACTGAATGTTGTGCAATCATCAGCAAACTCCTTCTTCCCACTTCTGACCTTGGGCGGGATTCCCCGACCACCCGCCGGATTGGAGAATCGCCGGCGGGTGGCGTGAATCCCGCCAGCGCCGGAGATTTGGCGGGGGCGGGAATTGCACCACGCCGGTCGGCGGGCTCCCACTGGCGATTCTCCGGCCCGCGATGGGCTGAAGTCCCGCCTGTTGTATGCAGGTCCCGCCGGCGTAAATTGGAGTTGGTCCCTTACCGGCGAGACCTGGCGGCGTGGGCGGACTCTGGGGTCCTCGGGGGGGCGCGGGGCGATCTGGCCCTGGGGGTTGCCCCCATGGTGGCCTGGCCCACGATCAGTGCCCACCGATCCGCGGGCGAGCCTGTGCCGTGGGGGCACTCTATTCCTACGCGCCGGACGTGTAAGCCTCCGCGATGGCCGGCGTGAAGGTGAACCCCCCCGAGCATGCGCGGGGATGATGTTAGCAGCCGCTGCGCTCCTGCACATGTGCGGACCTGCGCCGGCCGGCGGAGTTCCTTCGGCCCCGGCTGGCACGCTCCAAAGGCCTTCCGCGCTGGCCGGCGGGGCGCAAACCACTCAGGCGCCAGCCTAGCCCCTGAAGGTGCGGAGGATTCCGCACCTTTGGGGCGGCCCGACGCCGGAGTGGTTCCCGCCATTCCACTGCGCCGTTTCTGCCCGCCCCACCGATTCCCGGAGAATCCCGCTGATGCACGATCAATGACCACTAAAGCGAGGTTGTAGTCCAACTGAAGGCTTTAGTAAGCTAGATGTTTCCACTGCAGCTCAGGTACAGAATGAGGGCTGCTGGGGTGGCACGGGTTCTTATACCTCGCCTATCAGGGCGGAGCTATTATACACTCTAGCCAATAGAAAGCATACAGTTTCCACCAATGGTGCTTTAGCCTATGAGGTACCGTAATACCTATAATACCACATTCACCCCCTGTTAAAAAAAGAGGCTGGCGGGGTTGGTGGCCAGAAACTACAAAACAAAACAACATGGTCTAATTAGTTATGGAGGTACCATAATACCTCCGTACAGTGTTTAGTAACTATTTACAAGTCTGGTAGCTATGTACATTTGATGGTTTATATTTACAGATTACAGTTAAAATGAAACAATCAATCGATCGGGGGCTCTGGTCGTCCTCTGTGATCGTCAGAACCTCGGTGGTGACTCAGGTGGAGACTCGGACGTCTGTGACTCCGGGAGAGTTGCTTCGATCTCCATGGCAGCTTCGTCACCCCTAGACGGCGCTGGTGGGGAAAAATGGCTGACCTGGGAAGGGAGCGCCTGCGGGGGGCGGCGGTGGGTGGGGGGGCCTAGACGGGGGCGGCGGAAGGACCGATCCTCTTGTAAGGTGCTGCGGTGGAGGGGAGGGTGGGACTGATGGCTGGAACGTGCGTGGAGTTCCGGCGGGCGCCAGGTCCCGTAGGGAGACCGTATCTTGTCGGCCGTCGCAGAACGCCACGTAGGCGTACTGGGGGTTAGCATGGAGCAGGTGGACCCCCTCGACCAACGGGTCCGACTTGTGCGCCCGCATGTGTTTTCGGAGCAGGGTGGGTCTGGGTGCTGCCAGCCAGGTCGGGAGCGAGGTCCCAGAGGAGGACTTCCTAGGGAAGACAAGGAGACGTTCGTGAGGTGTCTGATTGGTGGTCGTACAGAGTAGTGACCGGATGGAGTGGAGGGCATCCGGGAGGACTTCTTACCAGCGGGAGACTGGGAGGTTCCTGGACTGTAGGGCCAGTAGGATGGTCTTCCAGACCATTCCGTTCTCCCTCTCTACCTGTCCGTTACCCCGGGGGTTGTAACTTGTCGTCCTGCTCGAGGCGATGCCCTTGCTGAGCAGGAATTGACGCAGTTTGTCGCTCATAAAGGAGGACCCCCTATCACTTGTATGTAAGCGGGGAACCCGAACAGTGCAAAGATGCTATGGACGGCCTTGATGACGGCGGTGGCGGTCATGTCGGGGCAGGGGATGGCGAATGGAAACCGGGAGTACTCATCAATCACGTTCAGGAAGTACGTGTTGTGGTCGGTGGAGGGGAGGGGGCCTTTGAAGTCCATGCTGAGGCATTCAAAGAGACGGGAAGCCTTTATCAGGTGCGCTCTCTCTGGTCGGTCGAAGTGCGATTTGCACTCCGCACAGATTTGGCAGTCCCTGGTGGCAGTCCTGACCTCCTCGATGGAGTAGGGCAGGTTGCGGGTCTTGACAAAATGGAAAATGCGAGTGACCCCCGGGTGGCAGAGGTCCTCGTGGAGGGCTCGGAGGCGGTCCACTTGTGCGGTGGCACATGTGCCGCGGGACAGGACGTCAGGAGGCTCGTTTAGCTTCCTGAGACGGTACAGGGTCTCGTAGTTGTAGGTGGAGAGTTCGATCCTCCACCGCAAGATCTTGTCGTTTTTTTTAATCTTGCCCCGCTGTGCATTATCGAACATGAAAGCAACCGACCGTTGGTCAGTGAGGAGAGTGAATCTCCTGCCGGCCAGGTAATGCCTCCAATGTCGCACAGCTTCTACTATGGCCTGGGCCTCCTTTTCGACTGAGAGTGGCGGATTTCGGAAGCATGGAGGGTACGGGAGAAGAAGGCAACGGGTCTGCCCGCTTGGCTGAGGGTGGCCGAAGAGCTATGTCGGACGCATCGCTCTCGACTTGGAAGGGGAGGGACTCGTCGATGGCATGCATCATGGCCTTTGCAATGTCTGCTTTGATGCGGCTGACGGCCTGGCAGGCCTTTATCGACGGGGAAAAGCTGTGGATTGGATCAGGGGACGGGCCTTGTCCGCATAGTTGGGGACCCACTGGGCGTAGTAGCTAAAAAAACCCAGGCAGCGTTTCAGGGCCTTGGAGCAGTGAGGGAGGGGGAACTCCATAAGGGGGTGCATGCGTTCAGGGTCGGGGCCTATAACTCCATTTTGCACTACGTAGCCGAGAATGGCTAGACGGTCAGTGCTAAACACGCATTTATCCTTATTGTATGTTAGGTTAAGGATTTTAGCGGTCTGGAGATATCTTCGGAGGTTGGTGACGTGGTCCTGCTGGTCGTGGCCGCAGATGGTGACATTATCGAGAAACGGGAATGTTGCTCGTAAACCGTACCGGTCAACCATTCGGTCCACCTCGCACTGGAAGACCGAGACCCTGTTGGTGACACCGACGGGAACCCTTAAGTAGTGATAGAGCCGCCCATCCGCCTCGAAGGCAGTGTATTTGCGGTCACTAGTGCGGATGGGGAGCTCGTGGTAGGCAGACTTGAGATCCACCGTGGAGAAGACCTTATAATGCGCGATCCTGTTTACCAGGTCGGATATGCGGGGGAGAGGGTACGTGTCCAGCTGCGTAAACCTTTTGATGGTCTGACTGTAGTCGATGACCATCCTATGCTTCTCCCCGGTCTTTACCACCGCTACTTGAGCTCTCCAGGGGCAGTTACTGGCTACAACGACCCGTTCCCTCAGTAACCTTTCGACATCTGACGTGATAAAGATCCGGTCCTGGGCACTGTACCGTCTTCTCCTGGTGGCGACGGGTTTGCAATCCGGGGTGAGGTTCGCAAACAGGGAAGGCGAGTTGACCTTAAGGGTCGTGAGGCCGCAGACAGTAAGGGGGGGTATAGGGCCGCCGAATTGGAAGGTCAGACTTTGAAGGTTACACTGGAAGTCTAAACCCAGGAGTGTAGCCGTACAGAGGTGGGGAAGGACGTAGAGACAGAAATTTGTGAACTCCCTTCCCTGTACTGTGAGGTTTGCTACACAATCAAACTTCCTTTGGGTGAAGAGCAGGAAGCTGCATTGGGATGTACATTTGGCATCCACAGATCACTTGTCAAATTCAAATGGCAGAGGCCTGAAACAAGGAATACCCTCTTCTCCACCAGAATGGGCTTCCCCTGGTTGGCTGCCCAAAAGTCAAAATCAACCCCAGTGTCTGTGCTGGGAAAGGGCAAAAAATGTCCATAAATCGGCAGCTCATTGCTATCCAGTGGTTCCATCTGGATATGCAATTCTGTGGATGTCAAGCAAGGAAATTATTCCCTGTTGTTAAGTGACCTGCGAATGCTTACTTACTTGGCTTCCTAGAGCTAAAAATGTGTTGGAACTGCATTCCTCTGCATGTGGCATCAGCTTTGTGAGAGAACATTTGTCACAAAAAAACAGTTCATTTACCTGAACATACACTGCAAATTGACCAATTCATTCCGTGGAAGTTTGTTTCATAAAAGCATGCAGTTCCCATGAAAATAGAATAAAAGGCATTGGAAAGGATAAAGAATTCATTGGAAATTTTGTGGCAAAATTATGATAGAATTTTGAAGACAGCCAAAGGGAATGTTGCAGTCTTTCAACATGAAACTGGGGCGTCATTCTCCGACCCCCCGCCGGGTCGGAGAATGGCCGCTGGCCGCCGTGAATCCCGCCCCCGCCCCCGCCGAAGTCTCCGCTCCCGGAGATTGGGCGGGGGCGGGAGTCCGGCCGCGCCGGTTGGCGGGACCCCCCCCGCTGGATTCTCCGGCCCGGATGGGCCGAAGTCCCGCCCAGGAATTGCCTGTCCCGCCGGCGTAAATCAAACCTGGTATTTACCGGCGGGACCAGGCGGCGTGGGCGGGCTCCGGGGTCCTGGGGGGGGGGCGCGGGGCGATCTGACCCCGGGGGGTGCCCCCACGGTGGCCTGGCCCGCGATCGGGGCCCACCGATCCGCGGGCGGGCCTGTGCCGTGGGGGCACTCTTTCCCTTCCGCCTCCGCCACGGCCTCCACCATGGCGGAGGCGGAAGAGACTCTCCCCACTGCGCATGCGCGGGAAACTGACAGCAGCCGCTGACGCTCCCGCGCTTGCGCTGGGAAACTGACAGCGGCCGCTGACGCTCCCGCGCATGCGCCGCATTTCCGCGCCAGCTGGCGGGGCTACAAACGCCATTTCCGCCAGCTGGCGGGGCGGAAATCCCTCCGGCGTCGGCCTAGCCCCTCAATGTTGGGGCTAGGCCGCCAAAGATGCGGAGACTTCCGCACCTTTGGGCCGGCGCGATGCCCGTCTGATTGGCGCCGGCTTTGGCGCCAGTCGGCGGACATCCCGCCGTTGGGGGAGAATTTCGCCCCTGATCTTTGAAAGAAAAATGGAGGGCGAGATTCTCCCAACAGGCAGCTAAGTGCTGACACTGAGTAAAAACGGAAGTGTTTTACTCCGGCTTCGGCGCCCGTTCCGGGACCCCATTCTGCAGCCCACAGGGGGCTCAGACGGTGCTGGAGCAGCCTATGCCGATCCCAGCATGAACCCAGCGCCGCGGGGTCCGCGTATGCGCAGTTGGGCCGACGCCAACTAGCGAATGCGCAGTGGCCTTCTTCCCGCGGCGGCCCCAACGCCAATTGGGCGGGGCTACAGGAGCCGGCATGGAGGAAAGGAGGCCGGGGGGCAGAGAGGCCGGCCCGCCGATTGGTGGGCCGCGATCGTGGGCCAGGCCACTACGGAGCCCCCCCCCCCGGGTCGGAACCCCCCTCCACCCCCACAGGCCGCCCCCGGACCCTTCAACGGCGTGGTCCTGCCGGCTCAGAGGACGTTAGAACAGCACCAGCGGGATTCGGCTTTTTGTTGACGGCCGCTCGGCCCGTCTGGGCCGGAGAATCGGCGCGCAGGCGGTGCTGGCCCGGATCGGAGAGTTGGCGCATATCCCGACCGGCGCCGCACCGACCACGGCAGTGCCGATGGCGCGATTCTCGCACTGCGGCGCCGCGCTGATTCTCCGACCCAGCGGAGGGTCGGAGAATTCCACCCTCGTAGTCTCAAAGTTGGGCATTTTATGCTAACGATGGGAAATGTGTCTCTTTAAGATGGTGTTGTAGAGATCCATGTGCAACACATGACTGCTTCAAATGCTGAAGAAATGGTTTTCAAATAAACAGAAATTCCATTTGGTACAGGGAACTGTGGTATATTTAGAATTCAAAATATGACAACATTGTTTCATATGATATGTCACAACTAGAATTCGGCAATGTCTGAAACTCGAGGAGCCAGGAAAGGACTTGAAATTGTTGCATGATGGGTTCCAGAGAAGCTGACAATAATATAACACATCAACATACATAATGTTTACATAATGTCTACGATAAACCCAAATATTATCAATTCTTGTACTTAATACACTCCCAGATTGAACTATCTGCCTTCAGCTTTTTGTATAATGTATAAATGACTGACAATTCAGAATTTATTGGTGAGCTTGGGCGGCACGGTAGCACAGTAGTTAGCACAATTGCTTCACAGCGCCAGGGACCCAGGTTCGATTCCCGTCTTGGGTTACTGTCTGTGCGGAGTCTGCACGTTCTCCCCGTGTGTGTGGGTTTCCTCCAGGTGCTCCGGTTTCCTCCCACAAGTCCTGAAAGACGTGCAGTTAGGTGAATTGGATATTCCAAATTCTTCCTCAGTGTACCCGAACAGGCGCCGGAATGTGGCGACGAGGGGCTTTTCACAGTAACTTCATTGCAGTGGTAATGTAAGCCTACTTGTAACAGTAATAAAGATTATTCTTAAACCCACGATTGATTTTCCTAACTTTCTGCCAGTCTTTCTTTAATGACTTCTGTTGTAACTATTCCTATCATCCAGATTGATTATTCTGAGAAACCATCTCCAACAGATTTCTCGATCAACACTCATTGATGGCCCTCAAAGTGATGGTTTCTCTTACTTTTCTTTGTAACTAATTAATGTAGATATTTTGGAGGTAGACTAGATCTCTGTCCATAATTTATCCAATGAAACATTCCCTGTAAGCTTCTGAAATATGAACATGTCGCAGTAATAAATGTGGACAATGCCATTTTCTCTAGGTGTTGGGTAGCTAACCTTGCTGCTGCATGCTGCTGCTCACACTGCTACTGCCTTTGAAGCTATTGTTAACTTATTTAGTTTTTCTGGCTGCTTCTCTGATATACACTTGTTAGCAACGTCAAAATGGTATCAAAATCACATCAATCTGAGTCTACTCCTACTGTTGAGAACTGTGTGTTATGGAATTATGTAACCAGTAGTCCTTTTGTCACTAAGAAAATGCTTTTTAGGTTTCAGTCCAAATATTTTTCTCCATATATATGTCCTTCTGTTCTGCCTTCTTACTATCATAGGTTTATCTGATGGTTCCTTTGATGTCAGGAGAATAGACTGCACCAAACTGCTGATATTTAAGAATTAATTGGTGCCAGACAGGTCTATTCTCGGCCTATTTAGTCTCCCAGAACTCTCACTCTAGTGAAATCTCAAGTGCGACTGACAATCAAGATTCAGATTTGGCTTTATGTGTAAATGCATGTTATTTATCCTTAAAACCAGGCTCACTCAGAGCAAAAAACAAATAAATGCTCATCATTGTGAAATGTGCAACAAATGTTTTTAGGGCTGCAGGCCTCTTCTTCTTTTGGACAGCCTTTCAGCTGGTGGTCATTGGCACTGCTGCAGGCCTCTCTGCCAGAGAGATGGGCCTGTCCCGGGTGAACAGGAGGGCCAGGTGTTCCCGTCCTGCTGTGGGGGATGTGGTTGTCTGGCCATAAGTCCATTGACTTTTGATGGGACCGGAAGCTCTTGGTGACAGGTGGGGACTGAAGATGTAGGTAACAACCTGAACATGGAAATTAATCAAGATCAACTCAGGTGGGTAAAGTGGGAACTGCACTGGGGTGAAATTCTCCCTAAACGGCGCAATGTCCGTCGACTGGCGCCCAAAACGGCGCCAATCAGACGGGCATCGCGCCGCCCCAAAGGTGCGGAAGTCTCCGCATCTTTGGGGGCTGAGCCCCAACATTGAGGGGCTAGGCCGACGCCGGAGGAATTTCCGCCCCGTCAGCTGGCGGAAACGGCCTTTGTTGCCCCGCCAGCTGACGCGGAAATTACATCTCGGGGCGGTGCATGCGCGGGAGCGTCAGCGGCCGCTGACAGTTTCCCACGCATGCGCAGTGGAGGGAGTCTCTTCCACCTCCACCATGGTGGAGACCGTGGTGGAGGCGCAAGGGAAAGAGTGCCCCCACGGCACAGGCCCTCCCGCGGATCGGTGGGCCCCGATCGCAGGCTAGGCCACCGTGGGGGCACCCCCCGGGGCCAGATCGCCCCGCGCCCCCCCCCAGGACCCCGGAGCCCGCCCACGCCGCCTTGTCCCGCCGTTCAAAAGGTGGTTTAATCCACGCCGGCGGGACAGGCAATTTATCGGCGGGACTTCGGCCCATTCGGGCCGGAGAATCGCGGGGGGTGGCCCGCCAATCGGCGCGCCGCGATTCCCGCCCCCGCCGAATATCCGGTGCCGGAGACTTCGGCAACCGGCGGGGGCGGGATTCATGCCAGCCCTCGGCGATTCTCCGACCCGGCGGGGGGTCGGAGAATGACACCCCAGCTGATGTTTGTATTTCATCTGAAAGTGAACTGAATCCCAGTACTGTTTTCTCAAATTTGAGGTAATCCGACTGTTGAATTTATACTGCCACCTTTAGGTCAGCAGCATTCATTAAACTGATGGATTGAGTGGGTGGTAGGTAGGGGGAAGAGGAAAATTAAGATAAAGGCTAAAGGATACTTTTTCATGACAAAACAAAAGGGCATAAAATACATTTGCAGGCAATTTACAATGGGTCTCTGATAGGATCTCTGTTTTCTTTTGCATCCTTTTAATTTTTGCTAATTGTATTCTGCCACTTTGCAATGGAGATGAATTATGTTAGTTTTGTGAATTTATTTTGTTTGGGGGATGGGGTGCAGATGGAGGTTGGGTGTTTGTCCTTGTTGTACCTACCGCCAACATTGCTGTTGTACAGATGTGCAAATACATCTCTAAACATTTAATACAATCACCATCTAGTCTTCCCTCAAAGAATGTCTTATTTCCATCTCTTCTCTGAAATAAGCCGCAACTGTCAATCTTCTTAAATAATTATCACAAATGTGTTTGGACATGCCCTCAAGTCATTCTGCCTCAATAATCTCTTGTATTTTATTAGAGGGTATGATTCAGAGACAATGGCAGATTTAATCACTGAAGATGCAAAATCATATGATATCTTGTAGTTTATCATATACGCATCAGTAATAATCTCAATATCCTCTGACATGATTCACTGTAACAATAAACTGAAATTATAATTTGTTCCAATCAATTATCCCTCAATAATTTTCTGTATTTACAATGTCTAGAATTCTTAAATAGAATCGGCACTGACACAAACAGTAGACTGATGAACTAAAGAATTATTGCACTGTAAAATATTGTGCTACAAAATTTCTTTCAGTTGAGATTTCATATTTATTTTCCAATTTGTGGGAGACCAATAACCAATTGTTATGGTGGGTAAAAATGGAGATCCTTTTGGTGACTAGGGAGAAACTCCTCCATCACTAAATTTCAAAGTAATGGTGATACTCGAACTCGGATGAATGAACCAATCAACCAAGTTCCGAACATTTTACATCAGCCTTCATTCACTCTCAGTTTTAATCCAGTACATTTAATCTGCCACAATTAATTTTTTCCTCTGTCATGATAGTCTGTCACTCAGATACATCATGTAGTTTAATCAAAGGTTAGTTATTCCAAGTCTTTCTACACTCGTGAGAAAGAGCTGCTAATAGGTATACTAGAGAATATTGCAGCTGAAATTGTCCGGCATGGGGAACATCATTCTTAAGTGCTGCTGTCATCCACAATTTGTAGGTTTGGAAAATGTACAAAAATGTACAACTTGCAGAGCTGTATTCTGCAGGATTTTGTTGTTTTTGCAAGAATATGGAAAATCCACACATCCTTAAAACATAATCTTCCATCTTGTGTGTAAATGGAGACCATAAAGTTCTTCTGATAGGTTATTCTTTACTTTGCCAGACAGTGTGAACCTCTGCTGTTCAACTTTTATAACACACCTAAAGTTAAATTATAAATCTGGCTGACACTTCTGGACCCAAATGTTGTTCAATTGTACGTCTTTCGTACCAGGTGTTTCCTGACAAACTGCCTCATTGTTGCTGACCAGATATGTTATTCAAAAGTGCACCATCAGATCTGTGTGGACAAAGTATGCATTACACAAATAAGGCACACAGAATCATGCTAAAACTAATAGTGCTGCATAACATAAGTGCGAATGCATCTACTGTGGGCATTGTTAAATTTTCCAACAAAGCAAAATGGCTTATTGTGGCCTGAAAAGGAACTTTTATAACACACCTAAAGTTAAATTATAAATCTGGCTGACACTTCTGGACCCAAATGTTGTTCAATTGTACGTCTTTCGTACCAGGTGTTTCCTGACAAACTGCCTCATTGTTGCTGACCAGATATGTTATTCAAAAGTGCACCATCAGATCTGTGTGGACAAAGTATGCATTACACAAATAAGGCACACAGAATCATGCTAAAACTAATAGTGCTGCATAACATAAGTGCGAATGCATCTACTGTGGGCATTGTTAAATTTTCCAACAAAGCAAAATGGCTTATTGTGGCCTGAAAAGGAAATAGTTTACATTTATACCTGTTTTTCAGGATGTCCAGAGTTAGGAACTTCAATTTTGAGAAATTATTTCCTTTGTACAATTTGCAAGGTGTGAGCAGAAATGCAATATATTTGATAGACCACGATGAAAATACCACACAAATGATTACAAAAATATTCAAACTATCTTGAGGTTTATAATCTATTAAATACTCTAATCTGGCTAACTATTTGAGTTGGAAAATATCAATAATTATTTATGCAAAAATGTTGTTTCAATTCTTACAAAGGTAATTTCTTTCGGAATATTATTTTTCTGTTCACTGTGCTGGTAATACACATTTGCCCAAACATCATGATCATTCTTCCATGCCAAAATAATATTAGATTTTAAAAAAAATCTGTGACATAGCAGCCTTTCCACTGCTAAAATAAATGTGCATTTCAGGACAGTATTGTTACCTGACTCATTCACATTGCAAACTGTCATGTTCAATGGTTTGTTTCATCTGTGTTTGGTTCTGCTAGTCTAGCAATTGATCCTTGCATACTTACTTGATTGCTTAAACCTGAGAGTGGAGCTAGTGAGGTAGAAAATATGAGAAAGTTCTTGAAAGGGTCTGGGCTCTGAGCAAAGAGCATGGATCGCAAATCTCAGCACAGGTTGACTATTTTTGTAATCATTTGTTTGGTATTTCCTTAGTAACTACCAAATATACTATGTTTCCTCACACACCTTGCAAATTGTACAAATAAATCATTTTTCAAAAATGAAGTTCTTAATTGCTGGAAATACTGATAGTACTGAGATGTTCTGAAAGTTCTGGTGACAAACTGTTGTTAGATTTAGAACTGGAGACATCTCTGGATTGCTCTGAGATAAATAAAACATGCAGCAACCCAGCAAATGCATAACACAAACTACTTGAGGACTATTTGAATTTGGCTTGATTCACTCTTTGTTCCTATCTATTTGTCCATGATTCAAATGCTTGAGTAAAGGTAAAGTCCCCACAAGTCCAGATGACCAGAGGCTTTTTTCCCCTTTGAGGTGGGGAGCTGACTGGTGGTGATTTAACCTGAGGATCACTACACCTCAGGCGGGGGGCAAGGTTGAGAAGGCAGGACCTTCATGAATAACTTCAGCCGATACAGGAATTAAACACGTTCTGCTGGCCTTGCTCTGTATCACAAATCAGCTGTTTAACCAAGTGAGCTAAACCGGACCCCGACAAATGCTTGAGTGCTGGAGGGCAGAAGGATAGTGGCTCATGTTTGCTGTGGAAATAATTGCGCATTCTACTACCTGATTATATCTTCAAATGTTAAATGTGTGGTGGAATATAATATAGATTACAAAACTTGTTTTTAGTACAATTTATATAATCCTACATTAATAATATGGTTGCAAGATATGGATTTTGTTAATATTAAAATTAGTTTTGGAAACAATCAGATTACCTAATTGTTGTGGTTGCCTAGGTTATTATCAAATGCTAGCTGACAGTAAAACTAAAATGAGACAATAAGGGACATATAAACCTGTTTTCTGATTACAATATACATTTTCTTTACAGTTCCACCAAAGATCTACAACATCTCGTCTAACATCACAGTCAATGAAGGTAGCAACGTAACTCTTGTGTGCTTGGCTAATGGAAGACCAGAACCTGTCATAAATTGGAGACATATTTCCCCTTCAGGTAAGCGTAAAGTTCATCAATTTTGAGCTCAATCGGTCAAAAGAATCAGCCTATGTAAGTAAAATTGCTATTGTAGTGACTCATCTGAAATACTTGATATTCAGGCAGAATATAGTGTGAAGTTTATCTAGATGTAAATGAGATGCTTGCAAACTTTGGCAGAGTTAAAAACCCTGTGATTATATACGCATTGAATCACAAACTACTGTCATGTGAGTGTCCCTTTAAGAAAGGTTTTTGTCTTACCACATGGCTTCAGTGATGTCATTTTTGTGGGTGGAGCTGAGCTGTAGCTGTGAGTTTTACTTTCGCTTTCAGATTAGGCTGCTGTGGACTCAGACAGAGAACGGAAGTGTTTTGGCCTGTCTCTCTATTTTCATTTTAAAGAGTTGTTCCAAGAAAAAAAAACATTGATTATAGCTACCTACTGTTTGATAACTTGAAAGATACAGTTTGCTTTCAGGAAGTGTTTCAACCTGCTGGTGATACGGGGTCAGAATCTCAGGAAAAGCTAGTCTTATTCAAGTGACAATGCTGAGTGCTGGGTCACGCCCTGAAAAAGGTTTTCTTTGGTTTCTGGGATTTTGTTTTTGAATTGGAACAGTTAAGGTGGAATTCATTCAGGGTTATACATAGATTACTGTAGCTGTGTGGGGTCGTTAATATTTGTAATTGATAAAAATTCTTGCTGTGTGTGTTTATGCAAATGTTGACTAAATTCTTAGAATAATGCTTATTTTGATTAAAGTGTCGAGGGAGACTGTTGAATAACACCTGAAGGGTAGGCTCTTGTGCTCATCCTAGCCAAATACCATAAAATGTCATAGGTAAGGTGAACTCTATACGATACTTTGGAGTTTTTAAATCCTGGCCCATAACACTACAAAAAGAACTAGAATTTGCTTTTGTTATTAGCATAATATCTATAAACTGTAACTATGTTTTTTAAGTATGTACTAGAAGCTTCTTATCCACACCCTCTCCTTTCTTACTCTTCTCAAGAAACATTTAAACAATGAAAGGGAGGAGGCAGTTCCACAAATATCCCCATACTCAATGATGGGGCACTGAGCACATAAGACAAGGTTGAAACATTTGCAACAGTATTCAGCCAATAGTGCCAGGTTAATGATCCATCTTGGCCCCCTCCTCAGTTTTTCACCATCACAGATGCCAGCCTTCAACCAATTCGATTCACTCTAAGTGATATCAAGAAACGGTTGAAGGCACTGAATACATAAAAGGCTATGGACCCTGACAACATCCCAGCAATAATACTGAAGATTTATGTTCCAGAACTAGCTATGTGCTTAGTCAAACTGTTCCAGTACATCTACAACACAGGCATTTGACTGGCAATGCGGAAAATTGCCCAGGTATGTACTGTCCACAAAAAACAGGACAAATTCAACCCATGGTTCTACTCTTAATCATGGCAATGCGGAAAATTGTCCAGGTATGTACTGTCCACAAAAAACAGGCCAATTACAACCCATGGTTCTACTCTTAATCATGAGCAATGTGATAGAATGTGTCGACAACTGTGCTATGAAGCAACGCTTACTCAGCAATAACCAGCTCACTGACCTTAATCAGCAATAACCCGTATAGGAACAGGAGGACTAAATGATTCAACATGTGGCTGGATTTGATATTGGAGGGACAGCATGAGATTCCTGAGGCATTGGGATCAGTTCTGGGTGCAAGTAAAACCTGTACAAGATGGATTACATATTTGGGTTACATATTTAACAGGACTGGGACTAATATCTTTGCAAGGAAATGTTCTCGTGCTATTAGGTAGAGTTTAAATTAGTTTGTCGGGAAGATGGGAACTTGAGGGGTAGCTCAAATTGGACGGAAGTAAAGCTGATAATAGGAAGGAGAAAAGTTGCAACAAAAATTAGAAGGCAGGCAAAATGAAGATGCACATCAACTAGGCTTAGAATGTGGAATATTGTTGAGACAATTTTAAGGACATGCCTGACAGCATGCAGCATTTGCAACAAGGCACAAATAGAGGTAAATAGGTAAGATTGAATTACTATTACGGAAACATGGCTACAGGATGTCCAAGACTGGGAACTGAATATTTAAGGTTTTTCAACATTTAGGAAGGATAGGCAAAAAGGAAAATGAGGTGGCACGGCATTGATAATAAGGGATGGGAGCAATACATTCAGAAGTGAAAATCTCAGATCAGAAGAACAAAATATGGAATCTGTTTGGGTGGAGCTAAGGAACAGCAAGAGGCAGCAAACATTGGTTGCACTTGTTTATAGGTCACCAAACAGTAGTGATAGTATGGTCATGGTATTAATCAGGATATTATAGAAGCATATACATAGGTAATATAGTAATCACGGGTGACTTCAATTTACATATTGATTGGGTGAATCTAATGAGGCACTAATGCTGTCGAGGATGAGTTACTGGGGTGTGTTAATGATAGTTTTCTAGAGCAGTATTTTGAGAAACCAACTAGAGCACAGGCTATTTTAGATCTGGTATTATGTAATGAGAATGGGTCAATTAATAATCTTGAAGTAAAATAACCTTTAGGGATGAGTGACCATAATATGGTTTAATTTTACATTCTGTTTGAAAGTGAGGGAGTTCACTCTGAAACCAGAATGTTAAATTTGAACAAAGAAAATTATGAAGATATAATGGGCAAATTGGCTGAGGTGGATTGGGAAAATGCATTAAAAGATATGACAGCACACAGGCAATGGATAGCCTTTAAAGACTTATCACATAGTTTCCATTAATGAAACATTCCTTCAAGGCACAAAAACCCAAAAGGTAAAGTCTGTCAACCCTGGCTAACAATGGAAGTTGCATATGATTAAAAGAAAAGGCCTCTTATCCCGGAGCTACAACCTCACTATGTTTTTTATAAAAGATATGTATATCACCATGGCAAATTTATAAATCTTGAACACTGGAAAAGGACTTTAAAATTACTGAAGCCATGACTGGCTATGGGTCAAACAACAGGATCTTCCTGACATTTAGAACAGCTGCCAGCACGCTATTTCTGAAGAAATTTCCAAGGAAATTATACAAAGAACATTTACATTCTAACGCCAAGGCTTGACTAATGGAGACAACCAGTCTGCAAGGACGAAAGACCCTGAAATCTCCTCTGAACTGTTAAATGGCCGGAACATGACCAAGTCCCAACAGCAAGACTAAGGAATATACACCCTAAGCCCAAGTCAAAGTGGAGAGGTGGGAGCTACATGATCCCCCCTGCCAAAACTGGAACCTGTCATCTATCATGTGGAGTTGCAAGGTTCAGACAGCCGTCTTGTTTCAATCAAACAACAGCTCAGAACCAGGGCCGGGATTCTCCCCTACGCGGCAGGGCGGGGGGGGCGGCGGGTTGGAGTGGTGTGAACCACTCCGGCGTTGGGCCGCCCCAAAGGTGCGGATTTCTCCACACCTTTAGGGGCCAAGCCCTCACCTTGAGGGGCTAGGCCCGCGCCGGAGTGGTTGGCGCGCCGCCGGCCGGCAGGAAAGGCCTTTGGCGCCACACCAGCCAGCGCCGAAGGGACGCTGCCAGTCGGCGGAAATCTGCACATGTGCGGGAGCGTCAGCGGCTGCTGACGTCATCCCCGCGCATGCGCAGGAGGGGGTCACTTCTGCATCGGCCATCGCGGAGGCTATGGCCGAGGCGGAAGGAAAAGAGTGCACCCACGGCACAGGCCCGCCCGCGGATCGGTGGGCCCTGATCGCGGGCCAGGCCACCGTGGGGGCACCCACCGGGGCTAGATCGCCCCGCGCCCCCCCCCCCCCAGGTCACCGGAGCCTGCCCACGCAGCCAGTCCCGTCGGGAAGGTAGGTGGCTTGATTCATGCCGGCGGGACTGGCATGACAGCAGCAGGACTTTGCCCCATCGTGGGCCGGAGAATCGTCGGGAGAGCCCGCTGACCGGCATGGCGCGATTCCCGCCCCCGCCGAATTTCCGGTGCCGGAGAATTCGGCGGCCGGCAGGGGCGGGATTCACGCCACCCCCCCGGCGATTCTCCGACCCGGCGGGGGGTCGGAGAATCCCGCCCCAGGTCTCGGTCCTTGTGTATGCCTGGCTCCTAACAATATTCTTTCTACTGGAACTTTTGAACTTCTGTACCAGTGCCTACAAGACCAATTCATCTCTATGTGCCAATCTCATCATGGAAGTAATTTCTATTGGAAAAATGAATTATCTAGCATCAGTCTTCAACCTGCCAATTCTGTGAATAAATACATTGGACTTCTGATTCAGCACTCTGGACTAATTTGAAACACTAATTATTTATTTGGTCTTTGCCCTGCATCTTTTCCTTTCCCTATCCTTCTTTAATTGTTTGAATGTACTGGAGGCTACATAGCGACACCCACTCCATCCTTTGAATGTATGCAAATAAATAAACCCTGTGATTCTTTCCTATCTGGAGTTTTCCATGGAGGTGTTGATAGAAATTGGATCACACCAAGACTGAGAGCTTGGGTTAAATACCCCACTTTTTATGAAGAGGGGAAATCAAAAGCAAAATATCTTTCAGTTGACAGATGAGTGGAGAGAGAAGAAATCAAGCTGTTTAAATTAATCCCTGCCTCCTGCCTATTACATGTATAAAGTTGCCAGAAACCATAGTAAATCTGAGGATTGGGAGCATTTTAGAATACAGCAAAGGAGAACCAAGAAACTGATAACAGAGAGATTAGAATATGAATGTAAACTAGAAAACAATGGAAAACTGGACTGTAAAAGCTTCTTTAGGTGTGTGAAAAGGAAATATTTAGCTCAGACAAATGAGAGGCAGGGGAATTTATAATGGGGAATAGGGACATGACAGAGAAGTTCAATGATTGCTTGGTATCTGTCTTCACTGAGTAAGATACAAGAAATCTCCCAGAATTACAGATCCAATCTAAGCGACTCGGAAGAATGAGTAATCAAAGGAAATTAGTATTTGTAAGAATGTTGCATTGGTGATATTAATGCGACTGAAGATTGATAATCCCCAGACCTAAATATCGCCATCCCGGCATGTTGAAAGACAGAGCTATGGAGGTAATGAATGCATTGGTGGTAATCTTCCAAAATTCCATAGATTTTGGAATGGTTCTTGCAAGTTGGAAGGTAGCAAATGTCACCCTATTATTTAAGAAGAGTGGAAGAGAGGAAACAAGGAACTACAGATGAGTTAGCCTTACACCACTAATTGAGGAAATACTGGAATCTGTTAGAGAGAATGTGATAAATGGAGACATAGATAAAAATGATCTGACCTTACATAGTTAACATGGGAAATCAGATTTAATACACCTGTTGGAGTTTCTTGGGGATGTTCCTTACAGAGTTATGTAGCATGTATTCAGTAAGGGGTCTTTATTGAACTGGGCTTATGATGTCTATTTCCAAATGCAGCAACATAGCATTCGCACATGACTTCAGAAAGTTAGATGTGTCAATCAGACAGCTTACATTTCAAAACTCAAACAGAATTTGAGTTTGCTGCAACTGCATGCTTGTTGGACCTGCATGCTTGTTGAAAACAAACATGCAGGTGCAGCAAGCAGCTCAGAAGGCAAATGGTGTGTTGGCCTTAATTCAAGGGGACCTGAGCACAAGAGCAAGGGTGTTTTATTGACACTGTACAGGGCCTTGTTGAGACTACACCTGAAGTATTGTGTGCAGTTTTGATCTCTTTACCTAAGAAAGGATATGCTTGTCATTGAGAGAGTGCAGTGAAGGTTAACCAGACTGATTCCTGGGATGGCATGATTGTTGTATGAGGAGAGATTGGGTTGACTAGGCCTGTGCTCCCTGGAATTAATAAGAATGAGCGGAGATCTCATTGAAACATATAAAATTCTGACAGGGCTGGACAGACTGGAAGCAAGAATTACGTTCCCCCTGGGTGGGGGGGTCTAGAATAAGGGTTCACAGTCTCAGGATATGGGTTCGGCCAAATAGAACTGAGATGCAGAGAAATGTCTTCACTCAGAGGGTGGTGAACCTGTGGAATTCTCTACACCCTAAAGCTGTGGAGGCCGAGGCACTGAAGACTCCAGAAGAGGTAAGTTAGGTGAAATGGAGGTGTCCAGAGGCCGTGGTAGGGTCACTGAGGGCGGGTTGAATGTTTGGGGCTGCCTTTAAAAATGATATCCTCATCCAACTAAACTGTGGCTCGACAGGACGTTCCTCGCTGAGGCCAAAAACAATGGGAAAGTGCCGTTGAATAGCACAGTCTTTCTCAGCATTGCTGGTGCCAGGAAACAGTCTGCTAAACGATCCATTCAACAGCTTTAACTCAATTCTGCTGAATTGCAGCCTATGTTTCCAATTGATAAAAGGGAGTCGGTAGATGTAGTGTGCTTGGATTTTTAGAAGGCTTTTGATAAAGTCCTCCACAGGAGGCTGGTTAGCAAACGTAAGGCGCATGGGTGTGAATGTTATATTATTCTGTGGAATACACTTGTGGCTATGAGTCTGTGTGAGACTATTATAATTAAACTGAATACAGTTCATTTGCAGGGTTGAGGATATCCAAAGGATATAGGTGTGGAATTCAGGCATTGAAATAAATATTGCCAAGTTGAAACTTCTGTCACATTTGTATGTCAGAGTTGGCATCTTGTGAGAAACTGCAGCTGTAGTATTGCCTCTTAAATCTTCCAAGTGTACTGATGATAATTGTGTCAACGCACATATAAATTGTGTAAATATATTATAGACTGTGGAGGGGACAATTTATATTTTATTGACACTGCATAGAGCTTGGGCAAACATTTTCCAAAGCTAGAGCCCACATCATCAGAGTGGTTTCCGAGTCGGAAGGCTGCAGCAATATTGTCAAGAGAAAGCAGTTAGAAGCCAGCAAGTGGGGGAAGCAGCCTGTTGAGGGTGGTGTGTTACCTCCATGCTGTTAGCCCTATCTGGGGCACCAAGAGTGCCATTTAGAGATGGAGATACCCTCAGAGGGCAAAATATTTAATGAGCTGAGCAGGCAGGCATTGCCGAACAGAGGAGAAACCTGTGCAGGGCGGCATTGAAGGCCGCCCTTTGCTGTTTTTGCACCTTCCCTGGGCCATGAAGCCTCTAGCTCCAGTAGACGACAAGAGAGTCTGCCTTCCTCTGTGGTGAGGACTGGTGCTGTATACTGTTGTCTAAATGTTGGTGGCCCGATAAAATGATCCTTAATTGGGCCTTTGATTACTCAAATTGGTTGCCCTTCTCTGTTTGGCAGTCTGCTGAGCTGCAGCTGCTTCCATCAATGGAAATTTTGCCAGAGGCAAGCTGAGTTGAGGTGCCATTGTGATGTGGCTTCCTGTTATTTTTCCAGCTCTCCTGCTTCCCAGCCCAGGGCTGTAAACCTACACCCTTTGACTCGAAAGTAGGAATGAATTCTGCCTGGTTCTTTCAGTGCTTGAAAGTAATGTACTGAAAGGTGGCAAGATAGTCAAATACATTGGTGTTCCAGCCTTCTGTTGCACAGAGTGTTAGAATGGAACTCTGTACCAATCATAATAATAATAATCTTTATTAGTGTCACAAGTAGGCTTATAGTAACACTGCAATGAAGCCCCTGTGAAAATCTCCTAGTCGCCACACTCCGGCACCTCTTCAGGTACACTGAGGGAGAATTCAGAATGTCCAATTCACCAAACAAACACGTCGGGCGTCATTCTCCGACCCCCCGCCGGGTCGGAGAATGGCCGTTGGCCGCCGTGAATCCCGCCCCCGCCCCCGCCGAAGTCTCCGCTCCCGGAGATTGGGCGGGGGCGGGAATCCAGCCGCGCCGGTTGGCGGGACCCCCCGCTGGATTCTCCGGCCCGGATGGGCCGAAGTCCCGCCCAGAAACTGCCTGTCCCGCCGACGTAAATCAAACCTGGTATTTACCGGCGGGACCAGGCAGCGTGGGCGGGCTCCGGGGTCCTGGGGGGGGGCGCGGGGCGATCTGACCCCGGGGGGTGCCCCCACGGTGGCCTGGCCCGCGATCGGGGCCCACCGATCCGCGGGCGGGCCTGTGCCGTGGGGGCACTCTTTCCCTTCCGCCTCCGCTACGGCCTCCACCATGGCGGAGGCGGAAGAGACTCTCCCCACTGCGCATGCGCGGGAAACTTTCGGCGGCCGCTGACGCTCCCGCGCATGCGCGGGGAAACTGACAGCGGCCGCTGACGCTCCCGCGCATGCGCCGCATTTCCGCGCCAGCTGGCGGGGCAACAAACGCCATTTCCGCCAGCTGGCGGGGCGGAAATCCCTCCGGCGTCGGCCTAGCCCCTCAATGTTGGGGCTAGGCCGCCAAAGATGCGGAGACTTCCGCACCTTTTTGCCGGCGCGATGCCCGTCTGATTTGCGCCGGCTTTGGCGCCAGTCGGCGGGCATCCCGCCGTTGGGGGAGAATTTCGCCCCTTATTCGGGACATTTGTGGGAGGAAACCAAAGCGCCCAGAGGAAATCATTGCAGATATGAGGAGAACGTGCAGACTCCGCACAGACAGTGACCCAAGCTGGGAATCGAACCCAGGTCTCTGGCACTGCGGAGCAACTGTGCTAACCACTGTTATTCTCCAGGTGTTAAGCTTAAACCTCAATCTGACCATCGAGGTGATACAGAGTGGAGTATGCAAGTAGAAGAAAGAAATAAAGAAAGGACTGATACCTGCAGTTCTTGCATATTTCCTGAAACCAGTTACATCGATTGGCAGCTGTAGAAATCTGGAACGGGTTTGAAAAGTCTAAAAAGGAAGAATAGGAGAAATATCACAAAGTGATGTTCTACGTCACCTCCTCACAGATTTCTTAAAATAAGTGATTCATTATCCATTTAAATGTAATCTTTTTTGTTTCAACGTTGGTGTTATTGTGTTCAGTAGAGGAAATAACAACAGAGATTCTTTTAATGAAGCGTTACATGTAATGTATCCTATATCTATTTCCAAACCTTATGAATGAGTTAAATTGAAGCGTCTGCAAGTTGCCTCTGTATATCCTTCAGTGTATTTGATATCACAAATTGGTGGCTGAGATAAAGATAGGCATTGTAGATTCACAAAGAAAATCACAATCACCATTCCTTCATTGAAGGGAATAAGCTGATCTTTGGACTGAAAACATGTCATTAAAATAGGCCATTAAATATTTACTGAAAGAAACAATGTGAGGTGACATATAAGAGTAAATAAATTGTGTTTGAAAGGATAGCTTTGATTGAGGTCCGCCAATAAAAATAACCCTTCATTTAAAATTGTCCTTATTTGTCCTTGGATACATTCTTGTCTCAAAACTGGTTTACTAAAGCTGATTTTATTCCTGCCTGCAGTTAGGACATTAGTGCTGAGATACAAAACAATATTTTATGTTTCTTTGCATCACACTGTTGCACAAGATCATTAAAATACTTAATGATCTTTAACTTGACTCCTAACGTGCCAAGATGAAAGAGGTATTATTTCAATTCTGAGTAACGAGATGATGTGTCAGTCTCCATTGCACTGCATTGCATTGAATGCAATTTATTTTTTAAAATTCATATCCAGTTCACTCAGAAAGCATCGTCCAGGAACCAATCACTGACTATTGTCAGACAGAATACTTTCCGGTTGCCAGTTAGCCAATCGAAGCAGCTTCCTCCAAAACCGGTCCTAAGATTCACTTGGCACTGAAGAGTTTGGCCTCTCCTCTCCAAACATAAAACCTGGGAACACAATGTCCTGACAAGCAGGCTGCTTCAGCTTGAGTCTTGCCCTTAAAGACACATCCCCATTATGGGTCCACAGACCAAGGTGTTGATCAGTGAAGCCTGAATGCGCCAACAAAAGAGATAAGTTAAATGGGACTGAAATTCCACAGGGAGTGCATCAGAGCTTTTGAAGGGGGCTGATCAAACACCTGTGGAATTTCACCTCCATCAAATAGGAACAAGTCCAACACAGTCAGCCCCTCAAGCCTGTACTACTATTGAACTCCAGTTTTTTATTAACTCCAGTTACCTACCTCGGTTCCATATTCCTTAATAACCTTGTCTCACAAAAATCTATCAACCTCAGTTTTGAAATTTTCTGCTGAACTTACCTCAAAGGCTTTTCGGGTGATAGTTCCAGATTTCCACTACTCTTTATGTGAGGAATTTCATCTTAATGTTTCCCTTGAGCAGCCCAGCTTTAATTTTAAAGTGATGCATCCTGGTTCTGGGTCCCAGCTCCAGAGGAAATGGTTTTTCCTTGTTCCTATTAAATCCTTCAATCAATTTAAACATCTTAATTGGTTTATCTCTTGCCCGCTTATACACCAAAAGAGTATAAATGGACACAAAACCCAGAAAAGTATACATATCTCTGCAGCAGCACACTCTTTCCAGTGTATGTGCCTGCCCGACATTTTAAATTCTTTCCATGTGTTTTGAAGGCGTTCTGGTGTTCAGGTTTGGGGTATTGATATGTAGGATTCTTTATAGCTCAGAATATGTGATGGGACGATTGGAAATGTTTTCAGTAGTGTTTGCAGGCATCTGTCATGAATTATGTTATCCACAATGACATTTACATTGCAATAATTTCTCTGCAGAATCAAATACTCAGAAAATTAACATTGCCTCTCAGCAAAATATGTACCACAAAGGACTGTTCTGCAGCAGATATTACATTTGCAGCAGTACAATCTTGCTAGTGGTTATAACTGGAGCTTTTGAATAGAATGTTCAGAGCCAGCTGTTCCTGATTGTTCCATGAATTGAGTTTGTCTGAAATCTGCCCAGAAAGACAAGTATCATTTTTCAGATTTTTTGACCATTTTTCCATGGAAGGATTTCAATATGAGCTGTTCAAATATATGATTTAAGTTGAAGCTTGCGTTAAAGTAGTTAGCTTTTAAGGGCCAGAGAGTCAGGTTGTGACACTGAAGTCAGATGAAAGCTGATTGATATTCCAATCAGAATTCATTTTCCACAGAGACTGAAGAATGAACAATCTGGTGGCTTCGCACCATAAAAAGAAATATTTTGCACAGATTGTACTCTGTATAGCACCATGACATGTCTAATGTCATTCTCATTATCCTGCTGTTTTTACTTTTAACATATCTCTGATAACATTTCTCTTTTTCATGCCTCCTTACCAACTCCTGCTCTTGTTTGTGGTCATGCATGTCATCATGACCTGCTATTTTGCACTGATACTCATATTTTATCATTCTGATTTGATTTAAATCATTGCAACTTCTTCCAGACATCCTTCCAGATCCCTGTGGCTGGATTCTCTATTTTTGGGACTATGTCCCCACGCCGACATCAAAACCGTGGATTTTCATGCCAGTTAAGGGCCACTTATTCCGAGCCCTGCAGGGGGCCAGCAGGGACCCGGCGTGGATCTGGAAGCTTTTGCTGCAGATACGGGCCCATGCATGCGCAGGGCGGCGGCCTCCAGCGGCCGCGCCATGCTCCATGGCAGACTCAGACGGCGGAGCAGGGCCCTAAAAATAGACCCCACAATCGGCCTCCCGTCTGACCCAGCCCGCCCGCCCAAAAACTGCCAGGCCGCGTATAAGGCCACCCCAGCCCTCCGATCGGCTCACCCTGACCAGGGCAGCCGCGGACTGAGTCCGCAGCCGCCAACTAGTATCCCGACCGGCAGGACCATATTCGATCCACGCCATCGGGACTTCGACCGGTCGGGGGCGGAGAATGGCGGGCTGGGCCTCCAACAATGGCCTCAGGTAATGAAATGTTCGGTGCAGTATACTTCCTGGGTACACTGCTTTTCGGGCCCTGGAGAATCAGGGAACCCGCGCCGGTCCCGATTCCATGCGGGGAACTGAAGTCTCCGCCCTGGCGCCGGCCGCGATTTCGGAGTCGGGGTTTGGAGAATCCAGCCCCTGTTCTTTTGAAGGCTTTTCTGGTGTTACATTTCCTATGATGAAATTGTAAACCAAAATAACCAAATTTACTGAATAACTCTTCCCCCTCACACCCCCCTCACCAAATGAAGAAATTACCAACAAGATTTCACTTTTTGTAGATTTTACACTCAACATGAATCAGAATTATGGGGATAGGGTGGAGGTGTTGACCTTGGGTAGGGTGCTCTTTCCAAGAGCCGGTGCGGACTCGGTGGGCCGAGTGGCCTCCTTCTGCACTGTAAATTCTATGAATCAACGTAAATTAAATGGGGATAAAGAGGCAAAAGAGACTTTAAATAAAAGGTGGATTTCTCTTGAAATAGTTAACACAAGAAAAATAC
Organism: Scyliorhinus torazame; assembly: GCF_047496885.1. NCBI lineage: Eukaryota > Metazoa > Chordata > Chondrichthyes > Carcharhiniformes > Scyliorhinidae > Scyliorhinus > Scyliorhinus torazame. Next base: position 89,540,963 of record NC_092714.1, on the reverse strand, counting down.
ATCTTATGCAACCACAACATTCACATCAGTTCTCACATAAATGTGGCACCGAATGCTCAGTCTTTATAACTTGATCAATTCAGTTCTCAGATCTCATTCCACCAGAAGTCCCCAGGCACTGTTAATACTAACAAGGTGCAGATCTCTGAACCCTCTCACTTGGGCGATGTCACTCTCGATGGCATAACCTTCCATAGTTCCTTCTCAACCAACCTGTTCTGTTTGCTTTCTCTTTCTCGCCGCAATTCAGTGGACTGAATTTGAAGCCCGCTGAACGGCATGTTTAACGGGATGTTTCTTGGCAGCTGCAACGGCACTTTGCTGGATTTATTTGGCCTTGGGGAGATTCTCTCCAGCGAGGCTGCACCTAGAGGGATTTCCTGCTGGCGAGCTGAAGCAGAAAGGCTCCTCGCAGATTGGGGTGCCGTTTTGTCCCCTTGGTTTTTTGATTTTCCTTCACCCCCCCCCCAAAAAAAATCTAGGGAAGAGCCCATCACCCCCCTCTACTTGGTTATTGGAGGGCTGGCGGATGTGGTGCCGGCGGATCAGCTGGCGAGCCTTCATTTGCAGCAAGAAGCCCGTGGGGCCTCATTAAGTGGACCAATTAATGTTGATTAGCGCTGCCGGCCTCACTGGGCCGAGCGGCGGTAAGCTCGCCGCAGTCCCGCTCGCTACCACACATCCAAATCTTTCAGGAGAAACGCGTCCTCAGCTTAACTATCAAAATCAGATCAGCATTTATTCTTTCAGTAACAAATTAATATATGTTTAGAATCAAACTCACCCACCAAAAATCTGATTGCCTCACTCCATTACAGAACTTACTTGTATGTACAGGCCTGGTTGCTAAGAAAGGCTTTTCTCAAATGTCGTGGAGTCATTATCCACAAACATTGCAGACTCCGTAGCTCCATTAGCAAACTTTTGTACATTTATTCATGGGTAGCCTGTTAGCAGCTGGGGAAATATTAGAGGGTTTTCATCACAGATCTCTGGTAATTGCCTGCTAGATTTCCATTATCACAAACAGAATGACATTGTGAAAAAAATCATATTTCAAAAATGTATGTTCCCACAGTTTCGTCAGCAATTATAAATTAAATGAAAAATAGGATTTTTCCCATTTTGCAAACAAGAGATGAGTGAAACACAATTTCATTTGGTTTTAAGACCTCCAGCGTTTTCTGAGCTATGTCTGTAACAATGGTTTCGCAACACCAAATATATCACAATCGTATGTTACTAAAAATGGTTTGCAGAAATATACAGTGTGACTGTGTTCTGCTGAGCTGTTATAAACAGCTAATCTAATATTTCCTTTTGTGGCTCAGTGACATACTTTGTTTTATAATGCCCCTATGAAACACCACGGGATGTTTTATTATGTTAAAGGTGCTATGTAAATATCTTCTGCTGTTGTTGTACTGGTGCTGCATTACCAAACTATTAAGATTGCTCTCCGTTTCGAGAAAGAAAACATTGGTTCAACCCAGTCATTAATCTTGGTGCAAATCAGTGTTGGTTACTCAAGCAGTGTGGCAACTATCAGGGGACTGCAAGTAAGTATGGACATATATAATACTGTGAACATATTCTACAATGAGCATTGGCACCTACATCAGTGCTTGTGACATTTGTGAACTCCATTGCTAAACGTAAATATGAAGGTCAATTTGAAATATATACTTTCACATTTTAGGAGAGGAGTGTGTAAGGATTAAGGGAGATGTGTCCTCGTCATCAACAGAGGACAGGAAAGAGGTGGTGAGATAACTCCAAGTTAAGACCTAATGCCCTATGGTGGGATGAAATTGGCTTTACAAATGGGGTAGAGCAGGGTTTTTCAAAGTGCGGGTCACGACCCGCGGTCATGGGTCACGGACGGGTGACAGGAAGGCCGTTGAATGATCGATCGCAGCGTACCCACAGTGATCCCAATCTGATCCTGGGAGAAGCGCCCAATGTCTGCTATCAGCATATTTATTAAAATGGCCTGAGCCACACTGTTCAAGCCAGGGTCGGTCTTCAGTCCCATCACTCTTCTGAGCAGAGGTGCAGTAACAATCCTTCATGCCGTGAAGCAATTAGTGTCCTTTTACATGCTAAATTCAGAAGATGGCTCATGATGGAGGCTTAGTTCGGCATGTACCAGAGCAGGACAGTTTCCTGGCATCGCTCAAGCAAGGGACAGATGGGCCTCCGGACTGTGCAGCATGTTGTCAATGTGAGACACCTGACAAAGTTCTGCAGCGCCAGGGAGAGTTAACCAATGGGACTCTGGATACATCAAAAGCTCAAGCAAATGTTATTGAAAGGACTAAACCTATCTGTCATTTTATGCCGGAGGCAGCTCACGTTGAGCGTAGCACAATTCAAGACCATGGCCCAGACTCTGCAATAGATGATGGTGGAGAAGGTTCGATGATGCCCCAGAAGATTATGCAGATGAACATCGGTCACAGGGGAACACCCAATTCCCAATAGCGATCAAAGATCAAAGTCAGAAGTAGATTTGTCAGGAGGTGGAGTTGGAATGTTACAGTCAGCAGATCCTGGAGTCAGCAGCATCCCATCAACGAACAGGACACAATTAACGCAATGTGTTTAAATTGTTGCTAACTTTTGGTTGGTTCAATTTGCTCTGTTTTATAACCTTTGCTCTAGAGTCGCCAGGTATCTTTATGATACCGCCACGAGGTTCAAGTTCAAGTACTGATCAATAACTCAACACACCAATTAGTAAGGTTCAAATCAAAACACATTTATTATACACAGTCAATCGCTACTCATGCATAAATTCTACTTAGTAAATTATCTCTATCACTAACAGGCCTATACTTAGCTTTGGACTGGCCCACCAGGTCAGGGGAACAAATGGCCTATCGTTCGGGTTCTGAAACTGCAGGATTCAAAAGCTGGTATGGACTGGTAGCAAGGAGCACCTATCTCGTAGTGTGCGTTGACTGGAGACTTACTTGGTTGATGCGGCAGCTTGGGCAGTTCACTCTCAAGGGTTGATTCGCTGCTGAGTGACCCTGCCAAGAAGACCGATTTGACCTTGGGGACTCTACTTTATAGTCCCCAGGGGCTTCCCGCCGTTCGGGGTGGACCCCATACCTGGTTCCAAGTGATTGGACTACATTCCGATCACTTGGATCGATTTCTCCAATACTGGAGTTGTTCCCTGATCGCTGGGCGGTCCCTGAGTGTCCGTTGGCCTTCCTTTGTCTTGGCTCCTGCTGGCGCCGAGGAATCTGGCTTGGCCTTATTCACCTTAAATGTTTCCATTGTACCCGGGCATCGCTCATTAGTATGCAGATGGCTGTGAGTTTCAGTGCTGTCTGGGCTTTTGCAAGTTCTAATACACAGGATTTCTGCACTTGCTAGTTTTGCCTGTGTTGGCTGAATTTCCCTGTAGCCTTTGTGGATCTCCATTTTAAGTCAGGAAGTGGCCAACCCAGGTGGCTACACACCCTCCTTGTGATCCCTAACACAAAGCGTGAAGGATCACATAACTGCGTTGTCTTCATTTCCTGACCCAGCGAGCACTCTTCCTGGCCTCTACACTGACCATAGCTATGCAAGACATTTTTAACTAACATTCTAAGTGGCGCTATGTCATAAAGGGGTATGCATTACAAAATTTAAAAAAACGGTACCTCTAACTATCTCTCATAAACTACACTCACTCAAACATTCAATCATACTAACTTCCTAACAATACAAAAATAAAAGCAGCATTCACATTTTTCCTGGCTTGGCAGTCAATCACAGGGTTGTACAATCTTTCCGTCGTAAATGAAACACATTTTTTTTTAATTTACAAAAAGAACGCAAATTAATGTCCTTTATTATAGATTGAGGGGTTCGGGGTCCTGGTGATAACCGAACATATGGGATCTTATCCTGTATACCAGGGTGCGAGCGCGGTAGGCTCTCCTTCGCCATTTCCTCATACGGATAGTCTGCACGATGCTGCAGAGTATCGCCAATGCTAATAGGGATTCAACTGTGTAGGAAAGGGAGCTTATCACACCATGATGGTGTGGTGTTGCCTGTTACTAGGCTCTGGGTGCTATGGGGAAGTGAATCATTAACGGCCGGGGGGGGGGGGGGGGGGGGGTTGGGGTCAGAGGGTTCGTGTTCGCGCTCAACCGAATACACATTATAATGGTGATGATCAACACGGAGGATGTCCTCATTGTTCTTCTTCTTTCTCTTCTCTTCTTTTCTTTCCTTGGGGCTTCTGGAGTTCTGTGGGATCAAGCATAGTTTCTGTTACTATCTTGGTTAATATCTCGTATGTTAGTATGTCTGTCCTTTCGTGCCGATTTCCCTTTACAATTTGTCACCATATGTGACTCCCTCATTTTTGTTTTTTAAACCGAATATTCCGGACAAGACACACTTAACAAATACTGAAACAGTGCAAGCCGTCTCACAGGCTGTGCGATTTACCATCCAAATGTTTGAGGATGTAAATAGCATGGGGATGGCAACCTAAGGGTTGCCGGAAAACAAAACAAAACTTTTTGAACCAAGAGTGCCAAAATGAGGTGCATATGGGCCGCGACGGGTAAGAATTGGATGGAATCCCTGGGTAGGACGGTGACCAATGCCGTGTGTGCTCTACCCAAGTGCAGCTGACCAGAGGGGGGGTCCTCAGGCAGGGCGGAGACCAATGCCGTTTCTCCACTGCCTGAGCAAACGGCAAGATCGGGCAAAAATGTAGTCATCGTGGGGGGTTTCTGTAATGGTTCTACCGTCGAACCAGAAGAGCAGTTATGAACGGGAGCTGGCAAGCTCTCAGCAGTTTCTGCCGATGAGCGTGCTGGCAAGTTTTCATAGGTTTCTGCCGACAAATATGGCGTGGGGCCGTGAAAGTTTTTTTTTCCGATCTTACATACAACACATAAAAATAACAGTAACAAACAAACATTGAACAACATGCTGCAGGTTCCATCAGAAAGGACACCATTTTTTTTTCAAGCGGTTCCTTTTAAAACTTCATCTGGACACCTCAGTTATCAGTTGCGAACAGGCTCGCAAAGGGGTTCTCGTTTTGGGAGTCAGACTCAAAGTCATCCTCTTCTCCCGGATGCCATACTCTCAAATGTATAAGGGCTGATAGGGCTGCATGGTGCGATTTGGGGTCCATCTCGTCGTTCTGGACGAGGCTGTATGAATTGTCACGGTGCCAGAAAGTTGTATCTAATTCTGTGGGGATGGAGTCGGGGTCGTAATCGTAGGGCGGTGGTCTTTGGTAGGGTTTGTTGAGGAATATGATCAGGAAGGAATCACTCGAATCGTGTTCAGATTCGCTGGGTGTGGGTCCTGTTGCATGGGGATAGTAGGGAGGCGTGCTGTGGCCATTGTCTGTGTCACAGTCGCTGTCTCTGCTGCTGCTGTCCGTGGGCGTTCCGGGGCGGAGTCTAGAGTTCGGGGGTGAAGTTGAGGATGAGTCCGTGGATGGGGTGGACGTGTTGGGGAGGGCAGGGATATGTTGGCTGTGGGCGGGGCATGGTCTGCTGCGTCGAGCATGACGGGATGTGCGTGGTTGGACTGTGGGCCATATGCCTTAAGCTGGTTAATATGGAACCACGCAATCTTTCCGTTGGGGTACTTAATTTTATAGACGGAGGGGCTTACTTTGTCCGGAATGGAGTACGGACCCGAATATTTAGGTGAGAAGAATGTGCTGGGGTTATAGATGGAGAGCATGACCTGCTGTCCTACCACAAACTCAGTCGCATGCACTGTCTTGTTGAAACAGGCCTTGCTCTGTTTCTTTCTTGTGCCTAATCTTACTGCAGCTGCTAGCTGAACCGTTTTCACATTTTCAACTAACTGTTTGACTGCGTTCTCGTGTGTGAGGGCCGTCACTTCGGGGCTGGTCAAGTCCAATCCTAATAAAAATTCAGTGCCTTTCATGGGACGTCCGGTCATGAGAGTGTGTGGGGTGTAACCTGTGGATGTTGAAATAGTATTTCTCAAAAACATCGGCGCAAAAGGGAGGACTGAATCCCAAGTGGTGTTGTTTTGTTGGACCATTTTTCTGAGGGTGGCTTTTAGGGTCCGATTCATGCGCTCCATGATACCACTTGACTGGGGGGGTATGCGATGTGGAATTTTTGGGTAATGCCAAATATCGTGAGGACGTTCTTCATGACACGTCCAGTAAAATGGGAACCTTGGTTGGATTCAATGCTGCGGGGGAGTCCCCATCTCGTAAAGATGTGGTGGGTTAAGATCTTTGCGGTGGTCTTTGTCGTGTTCGTTCTGGATGGGAATGCCTCTACCTATTTCGTAAAAGTGTCTATGACAACTTATACGTACTTGTAACCATTCCTGCAAGGGGGCAATGGTCCTATAAAATTGATCTGGAGGTTAGTCCAGGGGCCGTTAACGGGGCGGGTGTGACTAAGCTGAGCCTTCTTTGCGTATCTGTCCGGATTGTTCTGGGCACAGATAAGGCAATTCTCAACGTAGTGCGTTACATCTTCTTTTAAACTTGGCCACCAACAGAGCTGCCTGAGGTGGGCTGTAGTGGAATCAATTCCCTGATGTCCATGACTGTCATGGAATAAACAAATAAGTTGATTCCTGTCCTGTTCAGGAACCACATAAAGGGTGTCTTTTAACACCACACAGTCATGTGTTGTCAGTGCATTTTTAAACCTATCATAGGGTACTGTAAATTGTCCTTTTAAAATCTCCCTGAGATTGCTATCCTGCTTCTGGGCCTGGGTCTTGCCGGTTACCGGTGAGAGACCTTCAGGTTACCGATGAGTCTGCTGGTCAGTGTGTCCTGGAACGGTTGATATAATCCCTTCCCTTGTGTACATGCACATCTCTCCAGATTATAAAACTAGTCTCACTCACCACATCTCCAAAAACGAAATGTACAAAAAATTGATAGAAAATCAGCTTAGAGTTTAAGAAATTGAAATGTATTTATTTTTATCCACTTGCAATGATAAATGAAATCCTTTTGTCATAAATTTTATTTTCGTAGACTGTACTGAGCTGATTTGCAGACAAAGATTGAGATTTGGTCATTGTATGGAATTCACGCATTGGTTCCAACACAAGGGGGGCAGAGGAATAGATGCAATAGGTGTGTAAGAGAGAGTTATTACACAGTTTGTGTGTCTCGGTGTGGGTGTGAGAGAGAGAGTTATGGCACAAGTTATGGCCGGCGTGGGTCCCGAAGGTCGGACGGTTGGCAAAAGTGTGTCCCGGGAAAACAAATTTGAAAAACACTGGGGTACAGTCAACTTTGTGGCATCAATACATTAAAGTACAGTTTCAGAGTCAGTACTGGAAAAAGAGTAAATTCAGGATCTGTTAGGGAAGCAGATTATCTTTGGATGTTGAACGGTGACCTCGGGTGTTCATGGTAGATGCCTGCGGGTCCAATGTACCAGAAGACTGAGGAAGAGTAAGGGAATGAAACCAAAGGACTGTTTCAGGACTGTTTCAAAAAACCAAGGAAGGAAGATATAAACCTTCAGGACCAGTGCAGTTGATATGAGGAAAAGCTGCATGGAAGTGTGGGGCAGGAGCAGAAATACTGGGGCGAATTCGCCATTTGGGAGATTATGGGTGGGATGCTCCATTAGCCAACACCAAAATCAAGAAATGGTAGGTGCCGATTTGACGCCAAATCACGATTCTCCGTCACCTCAAAAACTGCGACAATGCGTTTCACTCCGCACGTACAGTAGACACCGTTTGCATATCATTAGTGGGCCCGACCCGGTACTCTCCAGGGCCTCTGCAATTCTCCACCTCCGATAGGCCAGGTTCCCGATGGTGTGGTTCACTTGTGCTTATAAAATTGTGAAACCGGTGTGGCGGCTGCTGAGGGAGAGAGAGGGGTCCGGAAGGTGGCCAACATGGCCATAATGTGCTGACAGTTGTGCTGCTGGCCGCAGGTCTTCTGCCAGGGCTGGGGGGAGTAGTAGGGGTGGCCAGGAGGTGGGCTGTGTGGTTGGGGTGGACGTGCACAGAGCACCATTGCCAATAGCCGCAGCCGGCAAGGCAGCCATGCAGCTGTGCACACTGCTAACAGGCTACTTTGAACCTGGTGCCATGGGCGTATTGGTGTCCCCCTAGGGCACCCCCCTGGGTGCCCTCTAGCCCTAGGCGACCATCAGCTATATTGGCATGCTCCAGCACAACCAGTGCCATATTTTTTGGCTGGGATAAGTGTGTGTGGGGAGTGTAACGTGTAAGTGCGGCTGCAGCACCTCAGCCTCTCGAGTGTCGATCACGGACCCGCCAAATCCCGGACCGTTTTTCATTGGAATCGATTGTGTTCCAAGCGACACCGGTGCTAGCTCCTCAACGGTAATTAAAGGTACCCCCACAGAGACCCTCTAACTAAAGGGACCCCTCCACACAGCACCCTGACTGAAGCCCCCCCCAGAATAGAGACCCCTGTCTGGATGCTTGAGAGCAGTCCAGACAGGGGCAGTGGAAGTAATTGCAGCTGGATCACTTACCTGGAGGCTCCACGTATCCATTCCTCGAGGAAGAACAGCTGTGACCTGTGTTTCAACCCCGCAGATCCATTAGCTGCCATTCCTAGTTTTCTAGCTGTGAGCTGTGGCTGACAGCTTCCACAAACCAGCTGCGGCCTTGATTCATTCAGCTCCCTTCATAATGCCTTTAAGTGGTGAAACCCCAACATTTGCAAACATTGACCACAACAAAAAAAGGTCAAGCGTCTTCCGGACAGGGGTCTCTTTTCTGGGGGTGGGGTCCCTCGAGGGTGCCGGGTCTGCTAAATCATTAAGACCCATTTGCATTCATTTGCATGCTCCCACTAACGCGCAATCATGGACCTCAATACCAGCGCCAGCGAGGAGTGTTCAAGCACTGCATTCAGATCAGCGCCCATCAACGTCTGGTGGCAATCCCAAATTTGCGATTCGCCGCTGCATCATGGACCACGATACCGGCGTTGGCCGTCGAAAAATCCACCCCACTACCTTTGCAATTCAATTCAACCCATATGATGGAAGAGATCCGAAGGACTGAGTGGAGATTGTGACCACAGGAAATGAGCTGAAAACAAAAGGTGGAGACCATTCATTAGAAAGGAGTAGAATATAAACAGTAGGTACAGATCTGAGCTAGTTCTGTGTAGAATGAAATAATCTTAACAGGAGGATATTGAGTTTGAGGAGCAAAGAACTGATGATTTGGAGATGCAGACCTTGTTCCAGAAGAAAGGATGCCCCACAGAGAGCTGAGTCTCAGTAGAAAATGTGTGAAGTCCCAGTAAAGCTCAGAATTTGATGGAGAAATTGTTTTTAACCCAGGGAAAAACTTCTGTCCAGCACCCAGCACCACAGCAGGGTAAATCTGAGAAGCCAGCACTAAACTCCAGGCCTGAAGTTCAGCAGTTAATGGTGGGGTGAATACTAAAGATTCAAATAGGTACACGATCTCTGTAACCTATTGAAAATGGAGCCGAGCTTCAAATCCCATTTCTCATTCATACCTCATTTGTAGCATCACTGAATACCGCATCCATGCTTTCTTTCTCTCACATATTGAGTTGCAAAATACCCTGTTGGCAATCCAAGATCCTACTTATTTCAATCTCAAAATCGCCTGTAACTTTGCAACATGCATCGATCACAACTTTCCTCCATTTTTTACCCCCACTGGCCCTTGTCTGCCAATGCACTGAATTCAAAATCATTGCAGACACCTATACAGTCCTTCTTACACCTGTCCCACTCTGTCTCTGTAACATTTTCTAATCTTGCTTCCTGACCCTTCCCATTCAGTCCTCCAAGTCTGGCCCGACTGTGCATACTACCCTCCTGACATTCCTAACTTGTTGAAGAGCTTCCAGCCACCTAGGGGGGCAATTCTCCGGAAATATTTTGATGTGTTTTAGCGAGCAGGAACTGCTGTGAGGTTCCCGGTGCTCGGCCCATCGAGGCCGGTAACGCTATTCAACATTAATTGGTCCACTTAACGAGGTCCCACGGGTTTCTCGCCACAAATGAAGGCTCACCAGCTGATTCACCGGGACCGTGCTTGCCAAACCCCACTAAGGAAATTGAGCAGCACTTAAATAGCACTTTCATAGCCAATCCCAGTCAGCTTGCAACCATGGCGCCAAGAAATCCACCCCAAGATTTGGTGATGCGGACCTGGGGAGATTCCTAGATACGGTGGAGGCCAGGAGGGGTGTCCTATTCCCCCGAAGGTCGTGGAGGGTGATCCACAGGGCAACCCGTGCTGCCTGGTATGAGGCGACGGCAGCTGTCAGCTCGGGGAGTGTGACCAGGAGGACTGGCCTCCAGTGGCGCCAGAAGGTCACGACCTACACCGGGCAGCACAAGTGAGTAGACACGCCCTCCCCCCCCCACCCTCCAAGACCTTTTCATCCCCACGTGAGCATCTCCCCCCCATTTCCTGCGGCCCTCAACCCTCCCTTCGCCATCCCTCTCCTCTCCGTTCAACCTCCAAATCTTCCTTCACACACACCCCACCACACCCCACCACTGAGAGTGGCTAATGATGCCCTCTCTGTGTCTCCGCAAGAGAAGCTCTCGCACGATCGTCGGGAGGGGGCCCAGACTAGCGGCAAGGTGCCAGACTTTAGAATCCTCACCACCTTCGAGGAACGGGCCCTGGAGGTGACAAGGTGACAGAACGGTCATAAATGCAGAGGTTGGCGGAAGCCGCAGAGGTGAGTTCCACCGGGACCCACCCGGAGGACCTCTCAAACGTGTGCTATTACTGCCTTACTGATGACCCATCTGTCCCACTGACCACATGTTCATTCTCCCGCAGGTGCTCCAGCTGACTGCGCCAGCCCATCTGGGGAGGCCCCTTCTCCAGCCTTCCTGGAGAATACCTCGGAGGAGAGGTTCCAGGAGGACACGATCGATGCGTCACAGCTGTCTTCCCCACCCTCCAACAATGCAGATCCACACACCTCGATGGGAACCATCAGTGGTCAGGCTTCTTGGGCACAATCCGGTGAGCATCACTCAACTGCTGATGCACATCAGATGGAGGCAGGAACCCCCAGGCGAGACAGCAATCAGAGGTCTGCTGGATCCCAGGATCCAGCTTGGTCCCAGCCTGATGCTGAGCCTCTGGTACAGGGTTACCTGGAGCTGATGGAGATGATAGGGTGCGGCCGGGAAAATCAGCAAATTCATAGCCGCTTGGAGGAGTCCCAGAGGCTACGAACGCAGGAGATGTCACTGGCAATGCGTGGCACCAAGGCCATCAGTAAGGCCGAGGATGTCGACACCTTGGTGCACACGCTGGGCAACCGCCAGGGCTGGCAGAACCAGATGATGCATCGGCAGCCGGGGCTCAAACCAGCTGCCCCTTTCACACCGAGGTGAACTTCGGGGCCCTATGGGCACCGAGCGGGAAAAGAGGGTGCCAACCTGGACCCTTCCCATTGAGTGGGGCTGGTGGCCACCAGTTCCTCCAAGTCTACCCCTTTGATGAGGACACGTCGCAAAGTCAGTACACGGGACATGACAGCACAGCTGTTAGGGTTGCCCCTTGAATGGGTACACACGATCCAGGGGTTGGCATGCTGTTGCCATGCACGGATGGTCACCCAGTGCCTCCCCCCATGCACTTACCACTCCTTCCCCCTGCCTGTGACGGCACACCACTCTGGAGGGTGCCCACCACCCAGCGATGGGCCCCCACCCACCCCGTCGAGCACTGGGATGGCAAGCCCATCATCACCGGGCTCTTTGCCTGTGAGCAGAGACGATTACTCACCTCCTAAGCTCACCACAGCAGCCCGTCTGCCAGTTTCACGTTTTTCAAAAGGAGTACTAATTGGCGCGAGTGTGACCACTTGCTGGGGAGGCTGATAAATCGTGGGAGGCCATTGGATATGGGATCGCTCCCGTAAATAGTATGGAATTGGGGCTTAAGTGGTGATAATTGGTTTCTTGCTATGGCGAAATCCCAATTTCGCCTACGGGAGCATAGAATCATAGAATTTACATTGCAGAAGGAGGCCATTTGGCCCATCAAGTCTGCATCGGCCCTTGGAAAGGGCACCCTACCTAAGCCCACACCTCCACCCTATCCCTGTAACCCAGTAACTCCACCTCACCTTTTTTTTGGACACTTAAGGGCAAGTTAGCATGGTCAATCCACCTAACCTGCACATCTTTGGTCTGTAGGAGGAAACCAGAGTGCCCGGAGGAAACCCATCCAGACATGGGGAGAACGTGCAGACTCCGCACAGACAGTGACCCAAGCTGGGAATCGCACCTGGGACCCTGGAGTTGTGAAGCAATTGTGCTAACCACTGTGCTACCGCGCAGACCGGTTGCATCGCAAACTGTTTGGTGCGGTTCTTGTTTTCAGCCTCTTCCGCAATTCACCGGCCTCAATTTACTCGAGCAAGAGCGCAACGAGGCCGGAGAACCGCGCCCACGATCTCTTTCTCGGTTCTTCATCCTTAAACCTCCTTGCCCTACCACGTTCTTTCCTGCCTTTAAAAGCCTTCAACAAATCCATGGTGCTTTCAGCCATTCCATTTTTGTTGATCCGTTCATTCATATATGAGGCATTTTGAATATTATGTTGTATTAAATTCTGTGCACAAATATGAATTGTTTATTACTTCATGAAAGTACAGAGCAAGTGCATTGTTGGTGATAAACTCATAATTCTGTTCCAGAAAGAAACGGGATGAAAAATAAATTCAGTTTCCCTACTATTTTGGTTTCTTTGAACAGTTTTTGCAATTCTGATGTGCACAAACTCCCTCTGTGGAACCAATTTTTGATCAAACCAAATTTATAAAATGTATTTGAACCCAGAATTGTTGAATTGATTAGCTTAGTAAAATCAATCCACCTCAGTTCAGAGCCAAAGCTGAGTCTGCAAATCACACCTCTGACTTGTAAAGAAAAAGTGACAGGAATGCTGTGATATTTCTACCAATATCTCAGGAATTCTCTCATATTTCCACCAATATCTAATCTCGGCTGATACAGAAAAATCAGTTCACTCTGCTGTTCATGAAAGAACTAACTAATCAAAGGAAAACGCTTAGATGCCCATTAGTGAAAGCAATTAACTTCACAATTACACAGCAGTCACAGCACAGAAACAGCTACCCAACTAGTCTGTGCCATCTTTACCCTCCAGACGCGCCTTTTGTCACCTTACTTCATCTTACACTATCTTCAAATGATGAGGTGAAGAGATTATTAATCATGCTAATTTTACTTATTTTACCTGACATCATCAGTGTTGTAATTGGTTTATAGTGTTCCTGTGTGGTGGCTGTGGTATGTGCATGTGTGTGTACACATTGGAAAAAGATTGAAAATTGGTTGTGAAGCCATCCAGTGTCAAATATTGTACCACAATCATGCTAGCCAATACTACAACAGCAAACAATTACCGGTGATAAATCTTTAATAATCAGTATATGTGTATTTTGAGGTGAAGTGGGCAGCTTTTATGCATTTGAGAAGCCATTGCGAGTATTCCAATAACCTGGCCAGGATTCTCCCCTACCCGGCGGGGTGGGGGGTCCCGGCGGGATGGAGTGGCGGGAACCACTCCGGCGTCGGGTTGCCCCAAAGGTGCGGGTTTCTCCGCACCTTTAGGGGCCAAGCCCTCACCTTGAGGGGCTAGGCCCACGCCGGAGTGGTTGGCGCATCGCCGGCCAGCGGGAAAGGCCTTTGGCGCCACGCCAGCTGGGGCCGAAAGGACTTCGCCAGCCGGCGGAAGCCCGCGCATGCGCGGGAGCGTCAGCGGCTGCTGACATCATCCCCGTGTATGCGCAGGGGGGGGGTCTCTTTCGCGTTGGCCATGGTGAAGGCTATGGCAGAGGCGGAGGGAAAAGAGTGCCCCTACGGCACAGGCCCACCTGCGGGCCAGGCCACCGTGGGGGCAACCCCCAGGGCCAGATCGCCCCACTGCCCCCCCAGGACCCCAGAGCCCGCCCGCGCCGCCTAGCCCCACCGGGAAGAGAGGTGGTTTGATCCTCGCCGGCGGGACCGGCATTCCAACAGCGGGGCTTCGGCCCATCGCGGGCCGGAGAATCGCGGGGGGGGGTGGCCCTCCGGCCGGCGTGGCGCGATTCCCGCCCCTGCCGAATACCCGGTGCCGGAGAATTCGGCAACCGGCGGGGGCGGGATTCACGCCAGCTGCCGGCGATTCTCCGACCCGGTGGAGGGTCGGAGAATCCCGCCCCCTATTTTCTGATGTACTATGCATGTGTAATAAGTTTATTGTCACTAAGATCATGATAGTCGTTGTACACCTTAATTGTATAAAAAACAAGGAGGAAAGGTTCTTTCCATTTCAGAACAAAACACATAACAAAACATAACATAGTCAGTTCCTGCCTGGAATTAGAGAAGAGGAACAGACCCTTAAATCTGTGCCGTCATTCATTTATTGTAGCTTAACTGCATTTACTCTCCTGTCTAGGCTGCATATCTCTTAACACCGTTATCTAACAAAAATCAGTAAAAAGGGCTGGCTTGATTTAATTTTTTGTTTCAATGTTAACTGTGGCTTAATCACTCATTTTCAAAATAATTTTTGTTAATTTTCTGTCATTAAAAAGCACAAAGTGCAAGTCACTCCAGCAGAAAGTTCCTCGACACTCCGATATTACTCAATTAACACAATTTAAATGTAAAATTACAGTTAGCTTTTCCCTTGCTCCATCGCACCTAATCTACTGCATCAGCTTAGCTCCCCCTGTTTACACTACATGACCCTTCAATAAGTGGAGCACTGTGAGCAGTATGGCACCCACTGGTAATGAAATTGCTATTCCAGGACTGTAGGATGTACCTCCCTTTTAATTCTACAGCAGTCAATTGTATACCTGCTTAATTGCGTAAGAGTTTGAAGTCTCTAATTTTTCTTCCATTTCCCTTGCAACAGTAACATTATTAATCAAATAGACTTGCATGAAATGTGTGTTTGCATATGAAATTCTGCCTTTGGATTGAGTTGCACCTGCTTATTTGCATCTTGTCTTTGGAGTCTTGATCTAATCAATGTCAGTCAGAGGCATCTATATTTTTGAGAGCTCTCAAGGACACAAAAGTACAAATAAAGTGAAATGTCAATCCATTTGGCTTCACAAGATGCCGACAGGCCTGCATTGGGATTTTTTTTCTTTTATCCCTCTCTCTCCTCCCATTTCCCCCCTTTTCTTCTGAAGGCAGTGTTTCTTGCTTGAGTACAGCTCCAAAGACATCTAGCACCTTCATGGCTGAACATGGAGAGAAGTATCAGGCATTCTGACATAGGAGAAACATGGCACTGAGGCAATGCATAAGGGGGTCAGTTATTTGGTACCAAGCAGGATCTTCAAATTGTTTAATATGTGCCAATGCTTAACACATCCCATGTTCTTAATTTCCTTTGCCTAGTTAGCATTTCAGTCAAACAACAAAGGAATTTTGCAACAACACCTACATTTTATAATGCTTTTAACATAGAAAACATTTCAAGATGCACCACAAACCATACAGTGAAATCAACAGTTGTTCATTCTACATAAATAATTTGGGGCAGGATTCTCCAAGCATCCGAACCGCAATCACGCTCGGCGCGGAGGCGGAGAATGGTGCATCAGACCCGCGATCGAGTCCGACGCCTTCCTGCGATTCTCCGGGGACTGGAGAATCGCCGCCAGCCGTGCGCGGTCGACGCGGCACCGGTCAGAGGCCATTGAAAGAGGGCCCCCCCCCCCGGCGATTCTCCGCCGACAACTGGCCAAGTTCCCGCCGGTGTGGTTCACTCATGGTTCCACCCGAAGGGAGCTCGGAGTGGTGGCTGCGGACCGATTCCGCGGCCGCCCTGTTGGAGGGCAGGGGGATCCGCCATCGGGGGGGGGCCTCCAGGACGGCCAGGCTCACCATCGGGGGGCCACCGATCGGCGGGCGCGCGCAATCTGTGGGGAGGGCCTATATTGCCGTGTGGGTCCGCCATGCCACGGACCCGTGGCCGAAAGTGCCGGGCCCCATAATGACAGCCGGAGCTGCGAGGACTACTCCAGGGCCCTGCTAGCCCCCTTCAAAACGGAGAATCACTCTGGACTTTCTCCAAGAAAGTCCATAGCGATTTGCGCCCGTTTTCTCGCGGGCGTGGGGACATAGCCCCATTATCAGCGAATTCCTCCCTTGGTTCCTCATTGGTTCTAACTATGATTTTGTTTGGCCACCACAGAATACTAATTATTGTCAGAAATGTTATTTTAAAATTCTTAGTGTGATCGTATCAAACCCTTCTCTCTGCAAGCTCAAAACAATGCCCTGTTTAAAACAGAAGTTAACATTTCTATTTAAATAATGGAGAGAAAAATGGGTTAGAATGCCTCTATCTAACATGGCTCCCAATAATTCTGGCCATTGTAGTTAAATAGCCCTTCAGCTTTGTGACTTTTTCAACTGATATGAATAATAAGTCAGGGGATTCTGAAGCAAGCTCTAATTTTACAACAAAGGAAAGAAAATCAAACTAAAAGCACAAGAGAAGACAGAACCATTTGAAATTATTTCTCAGGTAAACAACAGCAACCCTGTCAAATTAATGAGGAGCAAGCAAGCCTGAAATGTCTCCCTCCTGCACCCGTCTCATTTTAGGATCTCTCAAGATGTCTTATCCTATTTATTTTCAAGTCAGCTTTCATCACCACAGAGGCAGTTTGCACAAAAACAGGAGCTCTTTTTTATTTTGATCTATATAGTACACTATTGATCCAGTTAAGACAATCGTCAAATTGATGAAATATTTGAATGCTTTTCATTATATCAAATGAATAGGTTGTGTGGTAAAGAAACCGATAGCTTGCTTGATAAGACAGAACAACTGCGAGATATCCCCTGCTTTACTAGGCTCTCTGAAGGATCATGAATAAGGAGCCATACCTGGTAACTTTAATAAAGGAAATACATTTCACATGGTGCCAGGAATAATTTATAAATCTGTCATTTTGCTGGTGGTCTGTCATAAAAAAGAAATGTCATAATGTGGGTGAAGCCCAATCCTCAGTGAGTAATGTATCGGTGAAATGCTGGGTTGGTGATATATAAACTGTCAACTTAAAAAACTCAGAAAAGTTGATGATGGTTTCAAACAAACTGGCATTGCCCCCCCCCCCCCCCCCCATATAGCTTACAGATCTAATAAAAGGTTCAACTGAAAAACAGTCCCAAATAAAGCATTTGGCAAAGGCCAATGCTCCATCATGCTTTACATTCCTGTCCTTCTGTTGCATGGAATTTCAGAATAATTTTTATCAGTGTTTTGGATTAAGTGCCGCAGTTCAGTTTGTTTGCGTTTGAAAACCAAAATCTATTGACCCTATCTACAACATATAAAACATAGTTACAACGGGAATGCAGCAGGACAGGAGCTTGTCGTGATTTAAGGTGCAGATATAACCTATGTTTCATCAGTTGCAATACGAGCAGAAGAGAAGGGTTACATTTCTGCAGTGGATTAAGACATTTATGAGAAGGAATGTGATCATGAGAGGTGTACAAAGTATTTCCTCAAGGAGCTAGGGGACAGGGAACACCTGAAAATGTTGAATGTTTAGCATTTTTGTGCATTTTCCAGTATTCTCTTTTTGAAGACAAAAAGACTTTCAGTGGAATTCATTCAATCCCCAGTTGAGTCTACGATATAGTATCTACGAAAGGGAGCACAATTCAGAATTGCCAAAAGCTGGCACAGCAAGAGCATGCTTTCTGATGTCAGTGAGGAAGACATCAAATATTGATGAGTGACACCAGGCAATCTTCCCTCATTCCTCTTGTCATAGATTAGTTCTGTGTGTTTCGCATCATCTGCCTTTGTATGGGCCTTCAAACTAAAATACATTTCCCAGGTAAAATCCATTGTTTTCCCAAGTATTTCCATAGAGTTGGTCATGCAACCTATGTGTCTTTGCCTGTTCTTTGTAGAAGCAAGCTAAATGTAAAGCCATTGCCTTGCTCTTTTTCTGTAGCCATTGGCATGAAATTCAGTCTGCCTGTTGGAATATCACTGTTTCGAAAATGTAAGCCAACTTACCTCCATTGTTCAGCGGCAGACAGTGGCATGGGCCACTACCCGCATGGGTATCTATCATGGATATGGGAATACGATGCTTCTTGCACCCAAACACATAAAAATGGTGACATTTTTTAATGTAACGCAGCCCAACTAGCCAATGTGATGCCAGGATTTTGTAATTAGACAATAGGCACTATCCAATGGCCACACTGCACCTGAAAAGCAGCTGACAGTGACGCAGCATGGCCAATGAAAGCCGGGTGAACCCACTCCCAAGATCTACACGGCTCACCACGCCTCACGAGATCCAACACAATCTCGCGAGACGTTGCAAAGTGAATGCTGCCCACAATGGGCGCGATCACTTTTTGGCAAATCTGCACAATTGAAGCGAGGCAGTAAGCCTCACTCTAATGTGCGGATTCCCGAAGAACCTGAGACTTTGGGATTCATCCCCTTTGCCTCAGAGACCTCGTGCGAGTGCAGTTCAGCACTATTCCCCACAAACGGGGACCAGACGGAAAGGCACTCGTGGGAGAATCTTCTAGGGGATCAGAGGCCCCCAGTGGCATGACCTTTTAGCAGGATGGTGCCCTGCTGCATCTGGTGCCACCCAGACACTCTGGAAGTGCCAGCCTGGCATCTTGGCAGTGCTATCTGGGTGCCAGCCTGGCACTGCCAGGGTTCTAATGGCACACACAATCAGGCTGGAGTTGTCTGGTTACAATCAGGCTGGGGTTGTCTGGTTATGTGTTGGGGGAGGGGGTAGCGGTTACCTTCCTATACTGCAGTCAGGCTGGGGGGGAGGTTGGGGGTCATTTTGGGGGCCTCACTACACTGGGAAATTCCAACGAGCAGACCTCCCCATTGTACACAATGGGGCTATGTGCAGCCTCGGCCGCGCGTTTCCCGTTCAAGCCCCTTATTCAACATGAGTCCTGGCAACATCCATGTTGTCCCCTCTCAGGAAGAAAAATATAAGGAAACAAGATGGATCCTGCAGTAGCCTTATCTAACGGGTTAGGCACCCTGAGTGCAGGTAAGTAAAATGTATTGAACTTCTTCCACTCCAATGTGTCTGAATGTATTTGGGTGTGTTTTTGGAGACGTTTTGAAGTATTTGTTGGAGGGCGCTGTTGCGTCATTACAAGAATGACAGAGGAGTAGGTGACCTGTCCAGACAGAGGGCAGAATTCTCCCATCCCGCCAGTGATGGAATTGGCGGCGGGCGGGATCGGAGAATCTAGCGGGAGTTAAAAACCCACTGGTATAAAATCACATTGCAATTCTCCCAGTGGGAGGCTAATGGTGGATTGGGCTTCCTGTTGGCTAGTGGCATGAATTTAATTTGCATCCCTGAATGCTCATTAAAAGAGCTGCCCACTGGTGTCACACTCTTGTGCTGCACCCGATTACTAAAAAATAGCGTGCACAAGTCAGTCATTAATTGGCAAGAGACATTGAGGTGACTGCAACAAAGCTTTCTGCCATAGCCCTGTGCTGTTCCTGATGCACTCTCCACCATTCTGCTGTTGCAGACCAGTTCTTGCCCTCCATCTTCATGTTGAGCTTGCCTTCATGGCCAGCACTGTGCTCTGGATCCATGAACCCTCCTGTGTCACTGACTTCACTGTCACTGATTCAGCAGAACATCTGGGGCTGGGGATTTCAGCGACTTCCTACTCACTTGGTGCCACACACCAGTGACTAACTAGACAACATTGTCTAGCAGAGGGACATTTGCAGCCACGACAACAAAGGTCCATAGTTCGACTGGGTGTTGTGTGTGAGGTGGGGAATGGGGTGATCTGATAATACAAGGGGGTCAATGTAGAATGAGGGATGTGCACGGAGGGGGTGGAGAAGGCCAAGGACTCATAACAGCAAGCAGAAGGGCAAGGACGTGGATGAAGAAAGTGACCAATAAAAGGCAGAGGGAAGACTGAGAGGAAGGAAGCTAGAGGCTGTGAAGGCAGTGGAAGTGGAATCACCAACGCAGAGTTTTGCCTGTAAAACTTCAGGCACTTCAACCAGTTTATTATTCAAACCTTTTACCCAGGTGTCCTTATTTGTGAGATGAGCAAAGGACAAACACAAGTTCACAATTCAACCCAAATTAATTTTCAATTGCAATAAAACAGTTATCCCTTAAATTATCCTAACGATACCTTAAGATTCTGAATACTACCCATGAACTGGATCGAGCTGCGGGTCCAATCTTCTGAGTCTCGTTAATCTCAGGGCCTTTGTTTGCGAAGGTAAGGTCATGCACGCTGCTTCCTTCTGTCCTCTGGTCCCCCGTTGAGTCTTTTCCACTGCCTCTATGTCGAGGAGTCTTCATTGGGCAGGGTCTCTGAATGCCTCTTCCTTATACCCCTCTTTGTGCTCTTCCAGAAGCTTCTCTGGCCCTCAGCCAATGAGGGCTTGGGATGGGGTTCGCAATACCCAGTGGAATTGACAATTGCAACTCTGCAGGACACCAGGAACCCACCAGAAGGGTCCATCTTCAAGTGTATTACCTGTACATAACCTTATCCCATACATGGTGGTGGTGGGAAATCAGGGGCGTCATTCTCCGACCCCCCGCCAGGTCAGAGAATGGCCGTTGGCCGCCGTGAATCCCGCCCCGGTCCCCGCCGAAGTCTCCGCTCCCGGAGATTGGGCGGGGGCGGGAATCCGGCTGCGCCGGTTGGCGGGACCCCCCGCTGGATTCTCCGGCCCGGATGGGCCGAAGTCCCGCCCAGGAATTGCCTGTCCCGCCGACGTAAATCAAACCTGGTATTTACAGGCGGGACCAGGCGGCGTGGGCGGGCTCCGGGGTCCTGGGGGGGGGCGCGGGGCGATCTGACCCCGGGGGGTGCCCCCACGGTGGCCTGGCCCGCGATCGGGGCCCACCGATCCGCGGGCGGGCCTGTGCCGTGGGGGCACTCTTTCCCTTCCGCCTCCGCTACGGCCTCCACCATGGTGGAGGAGGAAGAGACTCTCCCCACTGCGCATGCGCGGGAAACTGACAGCGGTCGCTGACGCTCCCGCGCATGCGCTGGGAAACTGACAGCGGCCGCTGACGCTCCCGCGCATGCGCTGCATTTCCGCGCCAGCTGGCGGGGAAACAAACGCCATTCCCGCCAGCTGGCGGGGCGGAAATCCCTCCGGTGTCGGCCTAGCCCCTCAATGTTGGGGCTAGGCCGCCAAAGATGTGGAGCCTTCCGCACCTTTGGGCCGGTGCGATGCCCGTCTGATTGGCGCCGGCTTTGGGGGAGAATTTCGCCCCAGATGCCAGAAAGTCTGGCTTCATCTCGGCAATCCACAACAATCGATCCATTTGAATGGGGCCAATTATCTTCAGATGTCTTGTTTACAGGGCAGCCCAGACTTTCCCCAGCTGTCTGTCTCTGTCTAATATATTCAACTTGAATGTTCGAATCCCCACCAAGCCTATCTGTGTTTCTGACAGCAGCTAAATTTAAAATGTCCAATTCTTAATTTAAAGTGTCCAATTCTGTATCGGGCCTAAAATGTAGGCTGTTGGGCATTTTACCACAAGATAGATTCTTGTTGGGCATGGGAATCCAAAGTAAATGGGAAATGTGGATCTCAACAATGGTGGACTGGGCTTGTGGGATGGTTTGGAATGGCTTACTTCTGTTCCTATTCTGTATGTTCATATGTAATGTTGCATGAAAAGCTCACAAACATGGGACAGGAGTCAAAAGGGATAACACAATGTTTCCTGGAAAGGGATGGATGAACACTTCACGTGCGGTAGGTAACGGTCCAACTTGGGGCATGGAGCACCTTGCTGGTAATGGGCTTTGGGGAGGAAAGTAGTTGAATCGAGGAACAGATTTTTTCTTGTGGATGCTATGATCCCCTCTGGGTTGTTGACATCCTGTACGGTCTGGTGAGACAGGGTTAGGGAGAGTGATATACGTGTGCTGGACTGGTATTGAAATATGGCACCGGGACCTTCAAACCCGTCAGGGCGGGCAGACAATTCAGTTGCTGGGAGAGTGGGAGGGTAACTTGCCTGTGTACAATTAATGAGGTTCCAAGCGTAGATTCTGGTGTGGGTCCCATCATCCTGGTCAGCGGGACAGTCTTTGCTAGAGCTACCCACCACCTCATTTAGTCTCAAAGTGAGAGTCTTCTGCCCAATGACTGAAAGCAATTATACTGCATTTGAATCTGCAGCACCACAAAGAGGTGGAGTATAAGCGGTGAAGAGGGCAAATTCTGCGCCATCTGCTAACTTGGAGATGCACTTCTCCATACTCCTTTACAGTGACAGGTGGCTATCTGGCAGGCCAACCAATGCACCCAGCACCTTGGTGTGCATTTCCACCACATTGAAGTCTTCATCTTGAATCTCCTACAGCAGAACTCAGAGAGCTGACAAATGAATCATCCTTTACCCCTCACCTGGCTACACCCCTCTCATGCCTAGATCACTCAACATTTTTTGAATCCAACACTGTATTCTTATCTCAGTTATGTGCAGTGACAGTGTCTAATTTAGTGATTGGAAGTGCCAGATCAAGTGATGAGGCCTATTCATCAATGCTGTCTGTTGTTGCTCTCTTTTCTCCTTGGGTTCCTGCTGCACAGTTCTTGGAAGGCTGAAAGCAGGAACTCAGAAGGTTGGAGTGAGAAAAGGGGGGTGGGGACAGGAAGGATGAGGTCCATTTTCACACCATCAACACAATCAGTAACCTGCACTACATGCCAGATAGCATTTTGAGGATATACTTGAAGTTGAGAAAGTCAGAATGTAGGAGCATACTTTCATGTTCTTATTACATTGAATGCTATGGGCCCGTAACAACTGACTCGACAATGCTGAGAGCCATCTCCTCTGGAGGAGATAGATGCAGGCCTCGTTAGTCCCCAAAAGTTCTGCTCTGCTCGATTGTGAGCCACCTTGTCCAGTAAGAGAGAGGGCACACTTTAGTTGTCTAATACTATTTGTGTAATGTGTCTGCCATAGCTCAATAGCTGGAGATTTGTGGATGTAACAGAAGTGGTTCAGAGACATGCATCACTGATAGGTGTATGTGTGAGGATGGGGCAAAGTATTTGGATATTATCTGTGATTCCTGTGTGCCAGGAACTGCTTCTGGGTGAGTGTTGGTGCATTGAGCAGCATGGGAGGATGGGGTTATGATGGGGTATGGGTTATGATATGGAAATGCATTCACTGACTTTGGCCACTTCTTATGGTACTGCTGCCAGGTATTTTGATCCAGAATTGACCTTCATCACCGCCTGTTCAAACTCTCTTTTAAGAATGGCCATTGAAGTCTGCTGGTCCTCTCCGGGACTCTGATTTTTCTCCTCCTGTCCACTCCTCCAACACTACTGCTTCTAGTGCTACATCTGTTGGTTTGGATCCTCTTGGCTTGGTGTTCATTATTCAGGATTTTCTGTTTTGTAAAATATTTTTTTGATCTTGCCTTTTAAGAAAAAGCATGCTGTTTGTCTCACCTGATTGAGAAGCAATGGTGCTGGACCAGTTGCTGACTGGACAGAGGTTGCAGGTGGACAAATTGTCAACACTGTAATTGCACCCATGAGCTGGGTGACCCAATTCTATTATTTATCCACCTTGAACTAAGCAGGCCAGGCCATGCTGTGAATCATGGTCCTCCCACCCAGAAATCAGAACAGATTATTTCTAGCCCCATATCTCCCTTCGTTTCAAATGGTTATTCAATTTTCCCTTAAAAGTTACAATGGTTTTTTCTTCTTCTATTGCACTCCATTCACGCTCCAACAACCTTTGGCACAAAGTGACAATTTTAAATGACAAACTTTATCACTGACTCCTCAACCAATGGAAATAGTCCTTTCTTATTTGCTGTACTACGCTTGCTATAACTTCCTAAAACAACAACTTACATATGTCATTGTCATTCGTGGAAGGCCAGACATTTGCACTGCTGACTTCAGGGCATTTTGCAGGAATTTAAACCAATATACCCTGAGATAAATGCTGCTGATTTATGTGGCCTGCCACTGACAGAACAACCAAAATGTTGGCTACTTTTTCTGTTGCTATTTGTTTGAGTAATAATGAAAAATGTATTTCTGGCCTGGCATCACTTTGGATATTGCTAAATTATTATTTTTCTAATTTGTATATTATTTGCAAACTGTAAGCTCTAACAAATACAGTAATAGTGACATCAGGGGCGTCATTCTCCTACCCCCTGCCGTGTCGGAGAATCGCCGGGGGCTGCCGTGAATCCCGCCCCCACCGGTTGCCGAAGTCTCCGGCACCGGAGATTCGGCGGGGGCGGGAATCGCGCCGCGCCGGTTGGCGGGCCCCCCCGCTCGATTCTCCGGCCCGGACGGGCCGAAGTCCCGCCGATAAATTGCCTGTCCCGCCGGCGTAAATTAAAGCACCTATTTACCGGCGGGACAAGGCGGCGTGGGCGGGCTCCGGGGTCCTGGGGGGGGGCGCGGGCGATCTGACCCCGGGGGGTGCCCCCACGGTGGCCTGGCCCGCGATCGGGGCCCACCGATCCGCGGGCGGGCCTGTGCCGTGGGGGCACTCTTTCCCTTCCGCCTCCGCTACGGTCTCCACCATGGCGGAGGCGGAAGAGACTCCCTCCACTGCGCATGCGCGGGAAACTTTCAGCGGCCGCTGACGTTCCCGCGCATGCGCCACCCCGACATGTCATTTCCGCGCCAGCTGGCGGGGCGGAAATTCCTCCGGCGTCGGCCTAGCCCCTCAATGTTGGGGCTCGGCCCCCAAAGATGCGGAGCATTCCACACCTTTGGGGCGACGCGATGCCCGTCTGATTGACACCGTTTTGGGCGCCAGTCGGAGGACATCGCGCCGTTTCAGGAGAATTTTGCCCCAGATTTGAGCAAGTTGCCAAAACCCAATTTAAATGTGGTTTTCGGATTTTGCAATTTAGCTCTTTAAGGGGAGATGGTGGCGTGATGCTATTTCACTGGGCTCACAACCCAGAAGTCCAGGCTAATACTCAGGGGACATGGGTTTAAATTTAAATTCAGTTGATACATCTGAAATTAAAAGCCAGTCTTGATGACAGAGACCATAAAACTATCATGGAATGTTGTAAAAACCCATCTGCTTCACTAATGTTCTTTGGGGAAGGAAATTTGCTGGCTTTACCAGGTTTGGTCTACATGTGACTCCACACCCGTAGCAATGTGGTTGACTTTTAACCTTCCCTCTGAATTCCTCGGGCAATTAAGAGATGGCACCACAGCCAGAAATGCCCAGATCCCCATGAATAAAATAAAAAAACGTTATTGCTAACCGATGTGCTCACTAGTGAGTTTAATACTGTATAGTACAGCAGAGATGGATATCCACCTTTCTTTAAACACAGGAGTAGGTGGAATGTAACAGATTTCCAGATTCACAAAGTACTTCAAAAAATGTTCAAGGCCACCAATGTGCTATTATCAGTAATTTATCTTGTCAAGTCAGTGTTTGTGGTGAGGGTAATTTGTGGCTGAACAAGCCTATTCAGCAAACAGAAAGTCAGCACAGATTACGCAATATAGATTTTTAGGCACTAGTGAGCTGCTGATAACAGTCTGTATTCAACTGCCAAAATACAAAAAGTAAAATACCTTGCACTAAAAGCTGATTAACTTGTATTGAATTTTATTGTGTGGTTAAGGTCTCGTCATTGAATATAGATTAGTTTGGAATATTTCAACATGATATTTCCTTGCATTTTGCCTCTTTTTTTAAATGAAGAAGAGATTTATTAAATGCAGTGATTATTATAGAACATAGAACATCGAATTTACAGTGCAGA
This sequence comes from Scyliorhinus torazame, assembly GCF_047496885.1. Classification (NCBI taxonomy): domain Eukaryota; kingdom Metazoa; phylum Chordata; class Chondrichthyes; order Carcharhiniformes; family Scyliorhinidae; genus Scyliorhinus; species Scyliorhinus torazame. Next base: position 89,515,107 of record NC_092714.1, on the reverse strand, counting down.
AGTAGGCCATTCGGCCCATTGAGTCTGCTCCGGTCCTTGGAAAGAGCACCCCAATTAAGCCCCACGCCTCTACCCTATCCCCGTAACCCCACCTAACGTTTTTGGACATTAAGGGCAATTTAGCATGGCCAATCCACCTAACCTGTACATCTTTGGATTGTGGGAGGAAACCGGAGCACCTGGAAAAAGCCCACGCAGACACGGGGAGAACGTGCAGACTCTGCACAGACAGTGACCCAAGCCGGGAATCGAACCTGGGACCCTGGCGCTGTGAAGCAACCTTGCTAACTACTGTGCTGTTATAATATTCGACTGTTCCGTTGTTCAGTTTTGTTTAAATGTACCTGTTAACTAAAGTTTGGTCTGTGTGCTGTTAACCAAGTCTGGGTGTAACTACAAATAGAAAGTAAGCTGGAAGCTTGTGTGGCAAACATTTTAAAAACACTGCAAATAAAACTCCTTCCCATGTGTCAGCATTGCACAGCTCCCAGCAGATTTATTGCCAGAGAAGTTATTTTGCGACAAATCTCCCCTACGTCAGTTATTTTTGACTTTCTTGCACTTTGGGGGTGATCTATCATAGATTTATCATAGAATTTACAGTTCAGAAGGAGGCCATTCGGCCCATCGAGTCTGCACCGGCTCTTGGAAAGAGCACCCTACCCAAGGTCAACACCTCCACCCTATCCCCATAAACCAGTAACCCCACCCAACACTAAGGGCAACTTTGGACACTAAGGGCAATTTATCATGGCCAATCCACCTAACCTGCACATCTTTGGACTGTGGGATGAAACCGGAGCACCCGGAGGAAACCCACGCACACACGGGGAGGATGTGCAGACTCCACACAGACAGTGACCCAAGCCGGAATCGAACCTGGGACCCTGGAGCTGTGAAGCAATTGTGCTATCCACAATGCTACCGTGCATGCCCTATCGGCCATGCTGTGCCCGACTCAGGATGTGACGCAGTCAGTAAATCTCATGCCCAGCCCGTCAAGCCTCATGAGATCACCAGCGCAGGAAATGGGACTAAGTATGGCTTTGGCGGAGCATTCCTCGCTGAGGCCCCAAAATGAAGCGGAGTCCCGATTAATAGCAGGGTCATTCTGGGCACTGCCAGCACCGGGAAACACCTAGCTAACACCCTCCACAAGGAAGTCTGTTTCATTTCCGTTAAATCGCGCCCTTTATTTGTCTTCACTCTTTTGTAATCAGTGTGTTTGGAACTTACAAAAGTAAGGAAAGGCTGAGGGACTTGAGGCTGTTTTTGTTAGAGAGAACAAGGTTAAGAGGTGACTTAATAGAGGCATTCAAGATGATCAGAGGATTAGATAGGGTGGACAGTGAGAGCCTTTTTCCTCGGATGGTGATGGCTAGCACGAGGGGACATAAATGAGGGGAGGTAGATGCAGGACAGATGTCAGAGGTAGGTTCTTTACTCAGAGAGTAGTAAGGTCGTGGAATGCCCTGCCTGCAACAGTAGTGGACTCGCCAACATTAAGGGCATTTAAATGGTCATTGGATATACATATGGATGATAACGGAATAGTGTAGATGTAGATGGGCTTTAGATTGGTTTCACAGTTCGGCGCAACATCGAGGGCCGAAGGGCCTGTTCTGCGCTGTAATGTTCTAAGATACCATTTCATGAAAAGCTCCCTTTGCTGCGAAAGAAATGTTGTTTAATTATCTTCACTGAAGGGTGTATGTGCCTCAGAATAGAAGCAATGGCTGCCTCGAGCTGACTGCCTCGTCATCGGGAATGATGGAAGGATAAATTGTACCCTGTCGTTAAAAGCTGTCAAAAAGAGTGAATTTGAAGTCTTGATACATTTGGTAATTGGCGAATCTCAGCATCTGTCAAAAAGAAACATTTTGAAAAAAAAACTCTGATTGGTTAGCATTCTTCATGCCCTCATTGTTAAAGGTAACAACAGCATTTTGTATTTTTGTACAGCACCTTTAATGTAATTAAACTTTTAAGTTTCTTCACAATATTGTAATACCAAAGTTTCACACCTCGCCACATGAGAGGGGCGAATTATGGAATGATTTTTAAACAAGGATGGGAATTTTAAAATCGGGGTATTGGTACCCATGAGCCAATGCTATTTCAATTCGCAAAGGGGTGAAGCATATGGGTAGCAGAATCATGGATAACCTCAAATTTATGAAAGTTAGAATGTGGGAAGCCAACCAGGGCTGCATTTGAACATACAAGAATAGATGTAACTGTTATATATTGTTGTATTATCTGTAAATAGAAATAAACTACTGTTATATTTCTTTGTTGCCGCAAAGAGTAAAAGTATGAAGGTGCCCACACTCTGGATTATTGTAAAATACAATGATGGGTTATTGAGGGTGTTGCTCATAAAATTAAGATGGTGCTCTGCCCAAAATTCACGCAACCGCTTTTCTGACATCACTACATATTACATGACGCTGAACCAGGATGAACGTATTCCCAGATACATAACAACTACTTAGCTAGGAATTAATATATGTTGTGAAAGTGTTCCAGGGGCCATATTTCACAGCTGCACTAGAGACTGATCTGATGTGTACAGAAACAGTTCAATCTTGTCCTTTGATGAGACCAGGCGGCATGGCAAAATTACACAGAAAGAATTGCTGATTTTTCCAAACCTACAAGTGTAATTATTAACAACATCTGAGAACCAAAAGACAACAGGGACATATAAAGCGAGATATTCTGCCCCCTGTCGACGGGATCTTCCGGTCCAGCCAAAATCACTGGAATTTGGGATGGCTCGCTGCATTTTACCAGCCCCGTTGTGGCAAGACTGAAAAATTCCTGCCATCGCATGGTGCCAGTAAATTTCCATTAGTAAACCTAAAGCATTTTAAAATATAGATCATGCTGATTTGGAAAAATAACCTACGTTAGTGCCAGAAGATAATCGAAGAGAAACCTGCTCAAATGAAAGGCGAAATGTCATCCATTGCAGCCAATAATGCACAGTTACAGTCACAATAAACAGGGAAGCAGGTGATGTTGTAGCGGCATTTGTAAAGTTTAAACAAAAGTGAAGAATAACATTCAGCAGTTTCCGAAATACCCCGAGATATGAAGAGAGGATCCGTTTCTGTAGACTGGACATATAGGATGATATTTATTTAACAGCTGGGAGTTGACTGAAGAGGACAGCAAAAACGCAGACATAATAGTAATCAGCAACCATATCCAGCCATAATCAAATTATTGGATCTACTGGCCTATATTTTAAGGTCTCAGACAGGAACTGGCGAGCCTATTGATAACTTTATAACAAGATTTAAGTATGGACCTAAAATGTAAGGTAAAAGGCTGACAGATGAGCTACTTTTGGGGTTTGAACACCCTGAAGTACAGAAAGCGCTCATTGAGAAAGACAAACTCTCACTATTGCAAGCTGCAGACACTGCCAGAGCACACAAGGCCACAAGCACACAGATGAAAATATTGACTATCCAAATGATTATCCTTAAGTTAAGTCAAGAGAAAGATAGTAAGGTTGATGCAGGTAGAGCAGCAGCAAAAGAATGTCACCGAAACAAGAGAAAATTGTGGCGGAACATGACCACATGCATTCACAGACAAAAGGCAATGTCCTGGTTATGGCTCGATCTGAAGGGTTTGTGAAAAGGCCAAATATTGGCCTTAAGGTTCACGTGCAGTTTCAGTGGGCAGTTAGCGAGGCAAATGCAATGTTAGCATTCATGTCGAGAGGACTAGAATACAAGAGCAGGGTGTACTTCTAAGGATGTATATGGCTCTGGTCAGACAAAATTTGGAGTATTGTGAGCAGTTTTGGGCCCCTTTTCTAAGAAAGAATGTGCTGGCCTTGGAAAGGGTTTAGAGGAGGTTCACAAGAATGATCTCTGAAATTAAGAGCTTGGCATAGTGGTTGAGGACTCTGGTCAATATTTGGACTTGTCACAAACTCTTCAGATCGATCCATATCCAGGACGTTTCCTTTTTTCTGTGAATGCGTGTGGTCATGTTCCTGCATTAACCCTACTTACTTGTTTCTGTAACCTCTCCAGCGCCACAATCCTCTGAGATTCTGGCCTCTTGTGCATCACCCGATTTTAATTACTCCACCATTAGCTGCCAAACCTTCATCCGCGTAGGCCTTAAGCTCTGGAATTCCCATTTTATCTCTCTTTCATCCTTTCAGAACTTCCTGAAAACCTATTTATTTTTCCAAACCTTTGGTTATCTGCTCTACCTCCTTATGTGGCTCAGTGCCTGCTTTTTAAATCAGGTTTCTGTTAAGCACCTTTCAGTGTTGGAACATTAAAGGATGTTAATTAAGTGCAAGTAGTTTTATTTTATTTCTGGCTTACTTGATAACAATGACAAACTGCTGAGGCCATTCACCTGGGTCTCTCCCAAAGCACAAAGTGTATTTTTCCTCCTCAGAGTGGTGATCATTCCCTTTCCTGATTGAATGCCTCCTCCACACTATCTGGAATGTAAAGCGAGTCTCAAACTGCAACTCCAACCTTCTTCCTCTTCAAACGTGATTATTATCTAAACACAAACTTGTTTCCTCTGTTACTCTACCACGTTGTGAGCCACCATGTTGCTGTTGTTGTAGTTTCTTCCAAGACAACTTTCAAGATAATCCAGTCTCCTATTTAAAGTTCTTCTGCAATAGAACTCTTGTGTACAGCTTGAGCATAGAGAAACAGAAGCAAGCAAATTTGAATGTATGGCTCTTGTTTTTTTTGTTCAATCCCTTTGATTGGCAAAAAGGAAGTAGGAATCAGATGGCACCATCTGCACGGCACAAGTCAGGAGTGTGATGGAATACTCTCCACTCGCCTGGATGAGTGCAGCTCCAACAACACTGAAGAAACTGCTTCCACAAACAGTCAATCCCTCCACTACCAAAGAACAATGATAGTAGTATGCAGGAACTCAACAACGTTCCTTAGGCAGCTCCTTCCAAACCCATGATGATTAAATCTACAAGGACAATAGCAGCTGATACCTGATAACACTACCACTTGGACGTTCCCTTCCAAGTCACTCATCATCCTGACTTGAAAATATCGTGCCATTCCTTAACCGTCGCTGGGTCAAGATCTTTGGTCTGTCTCCCTAACAGTACTGTGGGCATACCTGCACCACAAGGACTGCAGCGGTTCAAGAAGACAGCTCATTACCACCTTCTGAAGGCAACTCGGGATGGGCAATAGATGCTGGCCTAACCAGCAATGTCCATATTCCATAAATGAATTTTTGAAAAACATTGATCCATAGGGTAGTTCCAAGGATCCAATCAGCCAACATTAGTGGAGCAATGATATTAATGACAATGATCAGTGAAATGTATACATTTTCTCATTCATTTTGTATGACTATCAGCTAGAGGTCTCTATATGCAGGTCTCTAATTTGGTTGAATCCTGCTGTTACTTTCTGTCCATGGCTGTCAATGAGGAAACTGCTTTATTAATGCTCATCTTTTTTGAAATGTCTGTTGAGCTGTTACTATTTCAGAGCTTGTGTAAGTGTAAGTATTTTCAAAATATTTCATGTCATTACCATTTCAACCACTCTCCGTGGTTTCAGTGATTCAAATAATGCCCAACTATATGTTTGGGTGCTGTAGTTGTTCTTCACTGTAATTGCTCTCCACATGAAACACACCGTTTGTGTTTTGCACTTAAATTGCACCTGACCAGCAGTGAAAGAAGGTTGACTCCACTTTTACTTGAGATTCCAGTTCAGACTATTCTTTCTTTAAAATTCAGAACAGCAATTTATCAAGGCCATTTATAATAATAATAATATCTTGCATTTATATTACGCATTAATGTAACAAAAGATCGAAGGCGCTTAGAAAGTGTATTGTAATAAAAATTTTGACACTGAGCCACAGAATCAGCTTTCAGAACTAATATCAAAATGCTTGGTCAAAGAAACATAATAGAGGAAGATGGAGAGGTGGAGCGGTTTAAAAAGGCAATGGTAGACATTTGGGCCAAGGCAGCTGAAAGCATGATTAAAGTTGATGCTACCCGAGAGGTCAGAATGGAGGAATACTTAGATCTTCAAAGCTTGTGGAACTGGAGGACATTGCAGAGATGGGAAGGAGAAAAGAAATGGAACGATTTGAAAAAAGAATGAGGTTATTAAAATTGAAGTGTGTCGGACTGGGAACCAATATAAGTTAGCAGGCATGGGAGTGATGGGTGAATGGGAGTTTATGTAAGTTAAGGTACAAACACAGGCACATGTATTTTGGATGACCACAACTTTATGTAGAGTGGAAGGTTGGAAGCCATCCAAGAAAGCATTCGAATAATTAAATCTAGAGGTTAAAAAAAAGCATTGATAAATATTTAAGCAGCAGCTGAATGAGTCAGGGTCGGAGTCAGGTGATATTATGGAGGTAAACATTCTGTTTCCAGCGCTTAGAGTGAAGAAGATGAATGAAGGAAGATTAACTGCAGTTTTGTGGAAGCTGTCAATCATAGCCCACAAGAAATGAATGAATGGCTTGCAGCTGAGGGATCTGAGGGATTTAAACACAGGTCACAGCTGTTCTCTTTCCAGGAATGGACACGGTGCTTCCAGGTTAGTGTTACAACTGTCATCTTTTTCATTGCCCCGAGCTTCCAGGCAGGGGTGTCTTTTGAAGGGGTGGCTGCTTGCTGCCGGACTTCGCTGTCGGGCTGCCCACATAAAATGGCAGTCCGGCAGTGGAATTCCCTTGGGAATCCCTCGTATTTTTCGCCATGCACAAATCTGCATGATGAGGGATACTGAATTTCTTTGTGATATGAGAGCGCAAATCAGTAGTAGTTCTCCTCAGGAGGGAGAACAAAGTCTCCCAAATGGAGATTCCTATCCAATGGCTTTGATGTTCCCAATATTTAATTAGAAACAATTTCTGGTTTTCTAATACTGCATGCTCGATAAGTAATGAGACAAAACAGTGGAAGTGAAAAGGTTGAGAATTGGTGGTGAGATATGGCTATGGGTCACCAGCATGCATGTGTAACGTGTTGTGATTTCAATTATATTGATGTGTGCAGTAAATAGATGAGAAAAAAAGGGAGCCAAAGGTGGATCCTGATAACTCTAGGGTAACAGTAAAAGGTAAAGTTGCCATAGTCCCAGATGACCATTGGCTGCTTTCCCTTTTGTCATGTGAGAGTACCTTTAAGAAATGTGTGTCTATCAAATAGCTGTAGTGGGTGTACCTTTAAGAAATGGGTGTTTATCAAATAGCTGCAGTGATGTCAAAGTGTGGGTGGAGCTGGGCTGTCTGTCTGTTTTACTTTCGCTTTGGGCTGTCATCTCCAGAGTGTGTTTGGGTTCGTTTTGCAGATTGGGAGCTGCATCCAGAGAAACAAGGTGTAATTCTGGTCTCTCTCTGTATGAAAGGAATGCCTTCAAATCACTTGCTAATTTTAAAGTGATAACTGCTCTCAGTAGAGAATTTAAACCTGATGTCTGTGTTGAAGAGGGTATTTGCTTACGGATGTTGCAAGGAAAGATTAAGGTTTACTGATAGAGTACTGTATTATTTGGGGGGAGTATTTCAGTTGATAGTTGCTAAGATGTTTACTCTGTGTTTAAAAATGTTAACAGGATTCGTAGAATAAACATTGTTTTTGTTTAAACATACTTTAGGTCTCTGTTGCACCACACCTGTAAAGTGGGCCCTTGTGCTCCCCATAACCAAAATCTATTTAAAGTTATGGGTCAGGTGAACTCCATGATACACTTTGGGGTTCTCTAAACCCTGGCCCGTAACACTTTTGAGGGGGAGAGCTGACCGGTGGTGATTTAACCTAAGGATCACCACACCTCAGACGAGGGCAAGGTTGAGAAGGCAGGGCCTTCATGAATAAACTCAGCCAGTACGGGAATTGAGCCCATGCTGCTGGCCTCGCTCTGCATCATGAACCAGCTGTCTAGCCAACTGAGCTAAGCCGGCCAGAGACTGAAGGCAACAGTGTAGGAATGGGAAAATAAGCCCATTGCAGGTAATTCTCTGTCTACGATTTGAAAGAAGAGAATGGAACCTGGCAAGGAAAAATCCAATCAGCAGGTTGATGGAGGAGAGCCATTGGAGGAGGATGATGATGGAGTCAATTGTGTAAAGTGATGCTGATATGTGAGGAGGTGTAGAGTACTAAGGTCGCTAGGATGTCACTTACAATTTTGAAAAGGACTGTTTCAATAGTGTGGTGGGGACAAAAAGCTGACTGGAAGGGTTGAAACATGGAATTGTGGGTAAAATGGGCACAGATCTGGGAGGTGACAACGTCTTCAAGGACTTTGGAGAGGAAAGGGAGATTGGAGATGGGATACAAGGACGTAACAGTTCAAGGATAGAGTTTACAAGGAGGGGTGAAGACTACAGATTTGAAAGGGTATCACCGAAGAGAGAATTGTTAACAACATCAACTTGAACATTCGAGCATCATATTCTTTGACATAAACTCACCTGCAGATTGGAGCTGGACTTAACGGTCATGGCAGTGGGCCTATCCACCGACTAGGGAGCAGGTGACAATCCTGCTGAGGACAATCCCAGGTGCCCCAAAATAATTATAAGCAAATCAGGCAAAAACCCAGTTGGCATCAGGGATATTGGGGTCTGCAGAAGTACCCCCCCCCCCCCCGCCCCCCCTCCCCACCAAGAGCTGCCAATCAATCACAGGTTCTTTAGAAGAATAGAATCGGTGGGAACGATGGCCACTACCGGTAATGCTGGAATCCCTGCAATTTAGGTAAGTGGTGAAAGTGGGGCCAGATGGGCGAGGTGGAGGAAGGGGATGTGTTTAAAAGACAGGAATGGGCCTTCCGATGAGGGTGGCCCATGCTGCCAGAAGGACCTTCCATTATGCAAAAGATACCTGAGCAGGAGAGCAACCCCTGCCAGGCTTGCCAGAGTGCACCTGACAGGCTGCTCACATGGCGTGGTTAAACCTCACTCACTGCTGGCCACATTTTGTCACCATTAAGTGACCACTGAAGGGCCTTGACTGGCCTCCACCTAAGAAGGTCATTATTTAGCTTCTTCACCCTGGGCTTAATTGGAGAGAGAAGACAAGGTGATGAGTTTTCCACCACAAGTCACCCTGCCCCATATATGGTCAGCCTTCTCCACCTCCCAGCCTACTCCGAAAGACACAAATCGATGATCAGACAGTCGGAAACAATGTAAACCAGCATACAAACACATTATTTTGTGAGAAAATGTACATGCAGGCCCCTATCCCGATTATACCATAAGAGGTTTATGGTTATATTCTGATTGACTAGGAAAATATTGTGCTGAACAGTACATAAGCAAATTACTTCCCCGGGAGCTTTGAGGAGTTAATTTCCATCAATATTTCTCATCTCTGTATTTGTACATCGTACATTATTTCACAGCACAATTGGCAGAAGGATATACTTTTTCTGCCAATACTTTCCTTGATGTGGCTCTGGGAAGTGAGGCCTTGGGAGACGTGCCACCAGTATTTATAAAAATGAATTTCCTACGATTGGGAAGCAATCTGGTTTCTACTTCACATTTGAATTTTTGCAACAGCTGAGATTGGTAACTAATCACCTGGGAATCTTCGTAAATGCATATCAATCTGAAATATCCTGTACTTCTTTTTGAACCAAGATGACATTTTGATGATAATAACACATGCAGGTGAAATTTCATAATGGGAATGAAAGGGAGAGAAAACATCTGTAATTGCTTTTTTTACATTTTGGGTTTATGTATGAGAATCACAAGTGATGTGGCCTATTAGAATAAGTAAAGTGATGATTTCGATAGACAAATGCTGTACTCATTACCTCTTCTGTTTAAGAACTGGGTTTCAGCCAGTGTTAAAATGCTAGATTGAGGATTGTTAGATCAGAATGTTACACATCTGCTGAAGTTAACAGTGTTTTCTTAATTGTAGTCATAGGTTTCTGAGGCTTGGTGTTTCTTCTTCTATGAAACTTTGTGACACAGGGATTTCAAGTAACTTAAGAACCCCATCAAATAATTACATTCATTCAGATCATAATTGTGAGGTCAACTTTGTTCTTGAAGGTATTAGTCCCGGGTAGATTCCATTCCAGGATATCATGTACAGTGGTGGTCAGTGGTATTGTGTGAATGGAATTTACCCAAGTTAGGGAATGGTCTAGTTCTTTAAATACTTCATTCCCTGTTTTCTGAAGGTGAACATAATTTCTTCTGTCTGTTTACACCCTTACCTTCAATCATTTACATCAGGTTTTCCCAAACCTTTTGAGCAGCGGAACCCCTAGTGACCACCCAAGAGCATCGCGGAACCTCAAGCATTCTCATAATATCGACGCCCCTTTCTTTTGCTACTTTTAAAAAATTGTTGGGCTTCCTTAATTGCTAATTCCATACAGACGTTGACTTCTAAAACCTTCTTTAAGTCTAAGTTTCTTTCTGTTAACAGCCTTTTTTGGCTAACTTTGCTTCTTAACCCACACATGAGTCTGTCTCTAATGGTGTCATTCATGACATCTCCAAATTCACAGAATTCAGCGAATTTCTTCAAAGTAGTTGCGAACTGTGTAATTGATTCACCTTCTTGCTGGTTATATTTATGGAACCTGAACCTCTCATCAATGACCAAAGATTTAGGTGAGAAATGGCCCTGTAGTCTCTCCATTATTTCACCTTGCATTTTTGAGCCTGTTTTTTCTGGTTGCACCAGACTTTGCAAGAGGTTGAGAGATCGTAACCTCCCCACCACCATTGTGCTCCGGAAAAACTAAAATTCTGCCGTAATGTTGTTCACCTCGACAAAATATTTGAACTTTCAGTTTATGAGTTCCAATGCCCAGTGCTTTCAACATATGGTCCCATGGTGCCATTTTACTCTGGGAATGTGTCACAAAGCTTTTTAGTACGACTTCATTTTTATTTCAAACCAGATAACCTTGAGTTCAACTCTCAAATAATTTGTTAATTTACTTGCTTCTCACAGTAGAGGGAGCCCTGTTCCACAACTTTTCAGCAAAGCAAGTGGCAAACAAAGCTTCTTTTTCGGATGCTGTTTCGTCAAAATCTTTGTTTAAATGTCAGTTTCTTTGATGGCTTCTGCTATTATTCGGCACCCCTTCTGTTGCCAGCTTTGGTGTAGCGATGTCTTTGCCGTTTTGAGCCTTTTTGGAGAGCCGCATCGTGGATCGATGATTTTTCTTACTCCACCAGATTTCTGCAGTTCTTTTTTGGGTTTGTAGTGTCGAGTCTGATCACCTATTCACAAGTTTGCTTTGTGGTACTATAAAGAAAAGCTTGCAGACCACGAAGGTAGAAAACAAACAAAAGCTTTATTGGGAAGGTGTTGTCACACATGCTGCTGGTGTAAACTGACTGCCTTCCTGCCCAAACTGCTGCTAATGTCATCAATATGCCACATGATCGAACTCTTAAAGTGACCCTATTCCAACTAGGAACAAACGTGAATACACAACACTCAAGTCCCTCGCTCTCACATTCAAACAGACACATCTCTCACTCACTCCTTTCTCTCACATTCACACAAGCTCACCCTCAGATCTACGCAAACACGCAAGCAGAGCAAAGCCTCTATCAGCATCGAGTGCTCCAAGAGATCTTGCTCTAATTGGCCTATTTGATTTCTCTCATTCTCTCTCTTTAATTTTGCGTGTTCAAACCGGCGTTTACCGGTTACTTGAGAACCACCAGCTTTGCGGACCCCCTGGAGACCCTTCACGGATCCCAGTTTTGGGGACCCGTGATTTACCTTTCGGTTCAGCATCTGTCAATTTAAATAGCATTTATTTTGTTCTATGAAATACCGGGCGGGATTCTCTGATCCTGAGGCGAAGTGTTGACGCCGTCGTAAATGCCATCGTGTTTTACGACAGCGTAAACAGGCCCCCAGGAGCAACGATGCTGAGCCCTACATGGGGCCAGCACGGCACTGGAACAACTCATGCAGCTCCAGCTACTGAGACCGGCGTCAAACGGGCGCCATGGGTCTGTGCATGTGTGCTGCGGTGGCGCAAACTCGCACAATCGTGCTGCGACTGGCGTGAACCCGCACATGCGCACTAGCTTCCTTCTCCGAACCAGCCCCGATGCAACATGGTGGAGAGCTACAGGGGCCAGCTCGGAGTGAAAGAGGCCCCCACCGATCGCGGGCCAGACCACGGTGGAGGACCCCCCGGGGTTGGATGACCCCCTTCCCCCCCCCCCAAACCAGGTCGCCCCTCGCAGGATGGACACCCGCCAAGTAAGACCACATGTGAACAGCACCGGCGGGACTCGGGCTTTCTTGGCGGCCACTCGGCCCATCCTGGGCAGAGAATCGCCGGGGGGGGCCGCGTAGAACGGCCCACGTCCGCGCTGGCGCCAATGGCGCCGATTCTCCGGTCACCGGAGAATCGGCGGACTGGCGTCGTGTAAATCGCGCCCACCCCGGCCCAAATTATATTTCCAGTTTTAGACCTTTAAATTAGACAACAAATAGTAACAACAGTGTGGAAATAGGATTGGATTTGAAGATAGACAGCAAAGTCTATTTTACATTCTGCCTCTGCTATGACTGGTTCTTTTCTCGTTAGCTATATAACACTGGATGAAAAACTAAACTTTCACTATCAATAAACTCCATTTCCTCATTCATGCTAATCATTTATTTTCCACTCGACATCTGTTAACTTTGTTTGAATGTTGCTGCCTTATCTGGGGAGTCTTAAGTCATGGAATCCCTACAGTGGAGAAGGAGGTCATTTGGCCCGTCAGGTCTGCACTGACCCTCTGAAAGAGCACCCTAAACTCGGCTCACGCACCCGCCCTATCCCCGTAACCCCGTAAACCCTGGGCACTGATGGGCAATTTTAGAATGGCCAATCCGCCTAACCTGCGCATCTTCAGACTGTGGGAGGAAAGTGGAGCAAGTGGAGGAAACCCACGCAGATACAGTGAGATTGTGCAAACTCCACACAGAGAGTCACCCAATGCTGGAATTAAACCCAGGTCCTTGGTGCTAAAAAGCAGCAGGACTAACCATTGTGCCACCGTGCCACCTCTTGTACCATCTTCCTTATATTCCTGCAGTGCCTGTAGCCTGTCCCTACATTTGAAGGGTACCTTTCTCACGTAGATCCTTCAAATGCATTCTCTTTTTAAAAAATAAATTTTGAGTACCCAATTCATTTTTCCAATTAAGGGGCAATTTAGCGTGGCCAATCCACCTAGCCTGCACATCTTTGGGTTGTGGGGGCGAAACAAATGCAAACACGGGGAAAATGTACAAACTCCACACGGACAGTGACCCAGAGCCGGGATCGAACCTGGGACCTTGGCTCCGTGAGGCAACAGGGCTAACCCACTGCGCCACTGTGCTGACCTCAAATGCATTCTCAATTTCACCCCTTCTTGTCTTCCTTCATTTTATCTGGGCCACCATGACCAGTGCTCCCGTAGACATTTGCTTTTGTTTCTGCTGAGCTCAAATATCTATGGGTATGAGTGGGGATGGGGGAATGCCTCTTTCAAGTTGGGTTTGAGTAGAAAGCAGTTGGTGATTGGCTACCCATTATACAGCCCAAGAAAACACAACAGCGCCTACGCTTCCTCAGAAAACTAAGGAAATTCGGCATGTCCACATTGACTCTTACCAATTTTTACAGATGCACCATAGAAAGCATCTTATCTGCTGCATTACAGCCTGATATGGCAACTGCTCGGCCCAAGACTGTAAGAAACAGCCCAGTCCATCACGCAAACTCGCCTCCCATCCATTGACTCTGTCTGCAGCTCCTGCTGCCTTGGGAAAGCGGGCAGCATAATCAAAGATTCCTCCCACTCAGGTATTCTCTCTTCCAACTTCTTCCATCAGGGAGGAGATACAAAAGTCTGAGAACACGCACTAACAGATTCAAAAACTGCTTTTTTCCTGCTGTTGCAAGACTCCTAAATGACCCTCTTATGGCCTGAACTGATAAAGTATCAGCAATTACTAATTCTTTACCTAGTGTATACTTGAGTGTGAAATCGCATCTTCTCAATTTCATCATTAAATATTGAAGTCTGGGAGTCATGTCATTTAAATTTTGTTCTATGATGTGTACTAGTGGACGATGGTCAGTTTCTGCTGTGAATTTGGGTAGGCCATATACATAGTTGTGGAATTTGGAAATCCCCGTGACTAACCCGAGACACTCTTGTTCGATTTGGGCGTACCTACACTCCGTGCCAGTCATTGATCTTGACGCATAGGCAATAGGAACCCAATTATCAAAATGGTCTTGTTACAGTAAAACAACACCTGTGCTATTTTTACTTGCATCAGTTGAAATTTTGGTTGGTTTTGTATCAATTGTTGTTTCAAATCAGTCCATTCTGCAGTATGTTTGTCAGTCCAGATGAATTCTGTGTTCTTTCTTATCAATTGACGTAGAGCAGTTGTTCTCGGGGATAGATTTGAAATGAACTTTCCTAGAAAGTTGACAAATCCGAGAAAGCATAAGACAGCTTTCTTATGTTTAGGAATTTGCATTGCCTTGACAGTTTGCACTTTGTCTTGATCTGGATTTATGCCTCCAGCCGTTATGCTGTCACCTAGGAATCTTAAAGATGAGGCGGAAAAACATGCACTTGACCTTGTTTAACTTTAAACCATGGTTGTCAATTCTCTGGAAAACCTCCTGAAGATGCTTGATATGCTCTTCAGGCATTGTTGACCAGACGATCATGTCATCAACATAAACCCAAACTCCTTCTATGTTCTCGGTCATCTGTTCCATTGTTCTGTGAAAAATTTCAGAAGCAGATATGATACTAAAAGACATCCTATTGAAACAGTACCTTCCAAAAGTACAAAAGTATATTAAAAGTACAAAGAAGTTTACTGGAGTCTTCTAATTGCATCTGCCAAAATCCTTGAGATGCATCAAGCTTGGTAAATATTTTAGCTTTTGCCATCTCAACAGAGTTATCTTCTTTCTTTGGTATGGGACAATACTCTCTCTTGATACTTCCATTGAGATCTTTTGGGTCCATACAGATTCTTATTTCACCTGTAGTTTTTTTTTTTTTACACAGGCTAGGGAGCTTACCAGTCAGTAGGTTGAGTCACCTTAGAGATTATTCCTTGAGTTTGAAGTCTTGACAATTCAGTCAATCTTTAAGTGGAGCAGGAACACGTCAAGGTGGATAGATCACCAACTTGGCATCCTTTTTCAGGTGGATTTGGGACTGAAAAGGTAACGTGCCCATATCTTGAAAAACATTTGGGTATTGTTGCAAGAGTTGCTGAACCTCATCAGTGAGTGCACTTGATTGACAGGTACTCATGAAGATTCCCTGTATGAGTTGAAAATCTTTGCATGCTTGTGCTCCAAGTAATGATGAACGAGTATCATTGACAATCTCAAATCTTACTTGTTGTTGAATGTCTCTGTTTGTAACACTTAGGTAGCAGGATCCATGTGAAAAAATGGGGTTGCCATTGTAATCACGCAATGAGCATTCTGGAGGAATCATTTCATAATGACCCTTGATCTTGGACAGGTCCTTGGAATTCAGAAGATTCGCTGAGGCGCCGGTATCCAATTTAAAAGTGATTGGAATTGTGTTAATATACACAGTAGTTATCCATTCGTTGCTTACTAAGTTGACTATTTGTTCTTCCGTTGCTTGAAGGTTTTTTTCATAGCCTTGATTCATTGTTTTAAGATGATCCTTGCTTGCTTGTAGATCATGCTTGATGAACAAATCAATTTCACCAACGAAGAAAGTATCTTCTAATGAGAAAATATTGTCATCTTCCGTGAAATCTTCTGGAGTGTTGATTTCTTCTGCTTTGTCCACAGCTCGTACTTTGTGATATTTTTGTGTGTAGGAGGAATGTATGTAACAGTTGATTAACACTGTGAAGCATAATGGTTGAGGTTCTGACATTTTAAACATCGTTTGCCAAAAGCTGGAGAATTCCCCTTTAAGTGGGCGTTATCACATTTGTGACATGTTGTCGTCATGGCGTAATTGTGACGTACACGCATGCGCAGACTTCTTCTTGAACGTCTCCCATTTTGGTGCGTAGTGCGCATGTGCAGAGCTCAAAAATGCTTGCATAGGATAACTTCCGCTCCTTACAGATTTCTACTTTGCTTGCAACACCATTTTAATTTTTTCTGCCTCGTAGTAGAGATTCGCGCTTTTTTCCTTAGAATAAAATGTGAGATACTGGCTTCTGGAGTTAAATCATTTTGATGAATTAAAGCTCCTCTGACATTATCATCAAGTATACCATATACTATTTGATCTCTGACAAGCGAATCATTTGATTTTCATAGTTACACGTTTTAGCTAAGAGCTTGAGATCTGTGATGAAACAGGTTCACCAGTTTTTTGAATTCTCCGATGAAATTTCAGTCGTTCTAAGATCTCATTTGTCTGCATTTTACAATGTTCATCAAACTTCGCTCTCACTTGATCAAATTTAGTTTTATCTTCACCAGCACTAAAATTAAATGAGTTTAATATTTTGATTGCTTGCTGTCCTGCTAGGGACAGAAATAACGTGATTCATCTAGCTTCTGGTGCTGTACTTAAATCACTAACTTCTAGGTAAAGTTGAAATTGTTGCTTGAACAACTTCCAATTTAAATTTAAATTACCAGTGGTCTTTAGATGTCCTGGTGCTTGAACTTGGTCCATTGATAGATTGTTTGCGTTAAAGTTTTGAAAGTTGCAATGGTTGCTATCACCGAAAAGTTGAATCCGTTTTTTCTTTTTTCTTTCTTCTTTTCTACACTAAATCTTCGTTCGTCTTTCTTAAAAGATTCAAAACTCACTGGTACCATGTTATATTTGAAATAATGTCCCATCTAAAATATATATATTACTCTTGAATCCACCTGGAGGATAAAATGACCAATAGTCTTCTTGTTGAAAGATGAACTATTTAATGAACAATGAAATAATAAACTGTGAGTTTTTTTACTCAATACTAAACTAACTATAAAGAAATAAAGTACAAGAGAGATAACTATAGAACTATACACTCTTATAACAAACTAGTTCTAACTTCTCTCACTCGAGCTATTCTATGCCTTGCTTGTTCACTGTTCTGGATCACACTCTCTAACTAACTAAAAAGAGCGGGGATCCTGTTCTTATAATATCTGACTTTGAGGCTTCTAGGCCGGAATTCTCCC
This sequence comes from Scyliorhinus torazame, assembly GCF_047496885.1. NCBI lineage: Eukaryota > Metazoa > Chordata > Chondrichthyes > Carcharhiniformes > Scyliorhinidae > Scyliorhinus > Scyliorhinus torazame. The sequence continues at coordinate 89,497,903 of NC_092714.1, read as the reverse complement.
GCAATTGGCGGGACGGCCCGATGGTGGCGCCAAGAGCGTCGCGAACCACTCCGGCGTCGGGCCGTCCGGAATTTGCGGAATCCTCTGCACTTCCGGTGGCTAGGCCGGCGCCGGCGGGGTGGCGTATGCGGCGGGAAAGAGTGCGCCCACGGCACAGGCCCGCACACAGATCGGTCAGCCCCGATCGCGGGCCAGGCCACCGTGGGGGCCCCCCCGGTACCAGATCCCCCCGCACCCCTCCGAGGACTCCGCTAGCCACCCTCCAAGCCAGTCCTGCCGGGATGGACCAGGTCCATTTCATGCCGGCGGGACTTTCCGAACATGGGCGGCGCATCGGGGCCCGGGGAATTGCCGGGGTGGCCGCTGCTAACGGCCCCCGACTGGCGCGGCGTGATCCCCGCCCGAAAACCGGCGCCGGAGAATTCGGCAGCCAGTGGCGGGGCGGGATTCACGCCGCCCCCCGGGGGTTCTCCGACCCGGTGGGGGGTCGGAGAATCCCGCCCCTAGTGTTGAAATGACTGTACTACATTTACATACATTGATCATGTATATTGATATCTGAATATCACTACAGAACGGTCTGTCTGGACTCTATACAAAACAATATTTTTCACTGTGCCTCAGTACACGTGGCAATCCAATTAATCAAATCAAATCCAAATCAAATTTATGGCCATTCAGATAATAATCTGCCTTCTCGTTTTTGCTATCAAAGTGGCTGACCTCTCACTTCTCCGAATTAAACTGCATCTGCCATTCATTTCGCCACTCAGTCAATTTGTCCAAATCACATTGTGGGATCTCTGAATCTTCCTCATAGCTCTCCCTCCCAGCCAACTTGGTCTCATCTGCATCATCCAGATGAACAGCCAATGTAAACATTCACGTGTTCCATTTGGAGATCTACATGGTTTAAAGACTGTGGGACTGATTTTCCACTCTTGCTTTCGTCAGGTGGGATCAGTGACCTGGGTCGGGATTCGCCGACCCCCCGCCAGGTCGGAGAATCGCTGGGGGCTGGCGTGAATCCCGCCCCCGCCGGTTGCCGAATTCTCCGGCACCGGATATTTGGCTGGGGTGGGAATCGTGCCGCGCCGGTTGGCGGGCCCCCCCTGGCGATTCTCCTGCCCGCGATGGGCCGAAGTCCCCTTGCTGGAATGCCTGTCCCGCCGGCGAGAATCAAGCCACCTCTCTTACCGGCGGGACAAGGCAGCGCGGGCGGGCTCCGGGGTCCTGGGGGGGGCGCGGGGCGGTCTGGCCCGGGGGGGTGCCCTTACGGTGGCCTGGCCCGTGATCGGGGCCCACCGATCCGCGGGTGGGCCTGTGCCGTGGGGGCACTCTTTTCCTTCCGCCTTCGCCATGGTCTCCACTATGGCGGAGGCGGAAGAGACCCCCTCCACTGCGCATGCGCGGGGATGCCGTGAGCGGCCGCTGACGCTCCCGCGCATGCGCCGCACGGCAAAGTCATTTCCGCGCCAGCAGGCGGGGTGGAAATCAGTCCGGCGCGGGCCTAGCCCCTCAAGGTGAAGGCTTGGCCCCTCAAGATGGGGAGAATTCCGTACCTTTGGGGCAGCGCGATGCCGGACTGATTCGCGCCGTTTTTGCTGCCGGTCGGCGGACATCGCGCCGATTGCGGAGAATCCCGCCCCAGAGCTGAAAATCCAGTGAGAGGCCCAAATCGCGTTTCAAACCACATAAAGGCATGACGTGATTGCCCCCGACCTGCTCCTTTCTAACTCTCTCTGGTCTCAATGTCAGTCTCACGCCACTCATTCTAACTCTCTCTGGTCTCAATGTCACTTCCAGGCTGCTACTTTTTGTCTCTCTCTGGTTGAGATGTCACTTCCAGGCTGCTCCTTTCCAACTCTCTCTAGTTTCAATGTCTCTCCCAAGCTGCTGCTTTCTAACTCTTTCTGGTCTTTGTCAGCCACTCCTTTATAGCACTCTCCAGTTTCAATAGGCAGTATGTTTCACTGCGGCACAGAGTGCAGTCACAGGTGAGAAACCCTGTGTGCATTCTCCAGCTGCACAGCCGGGTTTTCTCTCCAGATAATCTGGCACTCTGTGCACAAAAAGAATCTGGAGACATGGACTTCGCCACCATGGTGGCAGGGAGTGGCCTCATAAAGCTAGCAATGCTGTCGCTACAGAGACCTGTGCTTAAAAAATGCACCCCCCACCCCACATACACGGGGAACCCCCAATCCTTCCCCCCACATGCACCCCCACCCAATGCAGCTCCCCAGAGAGCCTTCCCCTGGCACTGCCCCCTTGCACTGCCCCCTCACACTGCCTGCTGTGCATCCCTGGCAGTGCCAGGAATACCCCTCTTCCCAGTGAGCTATACTTACCTGTGTGTCCTTGGCGGGTTCCCTTTGACTGTTTCACGTTTTTGTAAAGCAGTTATAAACTTTGCTGCCGTGACTAAATGCGTGGAGACAATATTGGAGGGAAGCCTACTTATATTTAAATATATTAAAATGTTTTGAAATGAGGATCCCTCTCTTTCTGGTCGGGAACCTTGTTACATCACCATTGTGGGTCGGGGAAAATCAGAAGACAAGATCTTGTCGATGAGAATCCCGTTTTCAGATTCTCGCAAGGTTTTGCGCCCACGTTTGCGGCCGATATAGGTGCTAATCCTCGCGCAGTATCTCTCCCAGGCCACTCATTTATAACTCACTCAAGTCTTATTGTGCTTTGATGTTAATCTGTTAAATTAATTTGTTTTTACATATAATTCTTCATAGACTGAGAAAGATTTGAAAATGCCATCTTGGACATTTATGTAGACGAGAGAACAATCCATAGTTATATTATGAAAGGTAATATTTTGGCCCATTTTGTCTGTGCCAACTCTTTGGTATTTCACTCACATTACCCCACCCTCCCTCTAAGCGCTGTACCTTCCACAAAGTTATTTATTCATCCTTCTTACATAAGGTGCAATTTTCTTCCCCTCAACCAGTCTGTCGCAAAACAGTTGATGCGCCACCAACTCTCCACAGAAGGAAATGTTTTCCAGCCACACTCCTCACTGTCAAGTGCCAACTTTAAATTGATGACTGTCAAGATTCAATCCCCAATCTGAAGAAATACTCGCTTGCTGTCCGCCCTTTCAAACAGAATTATAAACATGTTTTTTATTAAATGAATTTATAAAAATAATCAAGAGCTGCAGGCCTGTAATTTTCTGACGAATACTCTTTCCAACTATCACTTCATCACCAGATTTCCCATTGGGAAATCAGCCTTTTCTTGTTTACCTTCTCCAGTTCTCTGGAAAATGTTCCAGTGTCTCGCCTCATAATTATAATTTCTTATGCCTGCTATCATGTTGGTGAATTTATTCTGTACGCTATGGATGATTGTTCTTTTGTCATGTTTTAAGATTATTTGATCATTTATTATCTTCATGGAAATTATTCTGGGATTGAGTTGTGTCTAAAATCAAAAGAGGCTGGAGATTCTCTCTTTATTAGTGAATTTCCATAATTCACTTCTGTGAAACACTAGCCACATTGTGATTTTTATACAATGTGTGAATTAGTCATGCTATCAAATAATATATAAACCATATTCTTTTTAAGTATAAGTGAGCCTCAATAAAGATTAGGCTGAAAATTCTGACCAGTGCCAGAAATAAAAGCATTTTGACTGCCTCCTGTTGACAGATATCACGATAACTGAAGGACTATATTCGGCAAACAATTGTACATTCATTTGTGACCAACAGTATTCTGTTCATATTTCACTGAATGGGTAACTTTGATCCATAGCTACTCCAGACAGTGATGTCCCAGTCAAGGCACAGGCCATTATTTATGTTTCTTCTTCCCTCCTCTCCACACCCATTCCCTCTTGCCTCCCTTGTGGATTGGGATTCTCAATCCATTAATGCAATTGTATGATTACCAATTTAAATGTGATATTATTTTCACTGCGAGGATGAAAACTAAAGGAAGTATCATGAGGCTGCACAATGACTACTCTCCAGTGCTCTAGTTTCAGAATGGTGGAGAAGGTGCAGAGTAAATGTTCCCACAGAATGTAGATGTATTAATGAATTTGGTCTGCATTGTGCTGCCAAATACTTGGGCTGGATTCTCCACCCCGTCACTCCACTTTTCTGCCCCGACCCGTCGGCCAGATTCTCCGTTACGCCAGCCGGTCAATGGGGTTTCCCATTGTGGGGCAATCCCACACCGCCAGGAGCTGCCCGGGCGCCAGCAAAACGGAGAATCCCGCCCAAGATTTATTTTATTTTATGCTGGATGAGGTTAGAACTTTCTTCTTAACTAGGATCAATAGTCAAAAGTAAAACTGCACTCTCTGTTCACTTTCAAACTGTCTGATACTATTGACGTTTTGTCAGCCTGTCATACATGGATGCTAATAAATAAGCAACCAAATGTTATTACTAAAATTGTTCAAAATTAATTTAACATGTACATTTTTACCATGGTAGCGATGTAAATTCCTATTAGGATCTGGAAGGAAAAATAGAAGCTACCACTCGACCAGGAAAATAACAAGACTTCCAGAAATAAATCTTGTTTGATATAGCTGAGTTATTACTTGATATATGAGTGTGGAAAGCACAGTATATTCAATCCATGGTACAGACAGCTTCTTTCCAGCTAATTTGTTCCACTCTCCAGGCTGCCGCTCCTCACAAAGATTACTTTACCTCAACAGAAATGCTTGTGCCTGTAATGCATTTTACTCATTCAGAATATCAAATCAATGGGAAACTGTGTCACTTATTTATAATTGGCATGGAATTAAATATGCATGGCTCAAATAATTTCTTTTATGAGCCATGGTCCACTTCTAGTTACTCAGTAATTAATGAGTGCACACATTGCCTTCAACATCATTCAACAGAGCTTCATCCTCACCATCAACACTAAAAATACAAGTTTGGTCTGAACATTCAAACACCATGGAATTATCTATCTTCATAAACATTTGGAACAATGGGTGCTCCATCTAGCTTTTTTTTAGTCACTGCTTGTTGAGATGCAGTGAAGCAGTTTTTGTAGTAAAATTCTCAATTACAATCAACAAAGCATCAGGCATTGTATGTGCACATTATGTACACTGCTTCTGGAAGTTGAATTAATTGAAATACAACTTTCAGTATTGGCAGCGACAATTGTGTTGAATCCAGTTCTGTTGTTCATACACAAAATGGAACAGTCAACATATATTTACTCTGAGAGATACTAACTTGCTGCATTGTTTTGATCATTTAGTCCAATACAAGCTGCATACAATGGCAGGGGCTAAGGTAGGTGGAGATGGGGGTGGGTGAAAATCCTGCTCACTAAATTGAGCGGGTGGTTGCTTTTTTGCTTTATCTTCTTCAGGCCTAGTTAGTCCCTTGCACAGCCAGTAGTGAAAATCTGCAAGCCACAAATGACATTTTTTGTGACAGCACCTTAATAATAATAAAATAGGTCACATAAATATTGCGGGAATGTAAAAAAATCTGTAATGTTGTTACAGCTAAACATTTTTGAATTAGACAGAGGATAAGTATCAAATGCAAACTGTTGTCACAGGAGTATAAGTGAGCCTATGCCTAACAGCCAATTTGGAATGAGAACGTAGGTGGAATAATATGATTGGAAGCCAGATTGTGTCCCAGCTTATGTGAGGTTGACTCTCCATTTTGGAGAATTCACCTTGAGTCACTGGGAATGTCTTTGTTCAAAAGAGAATAATCAATATTTTGGCAAAAGAAAAAGGATGCGATCTAACTGAATTGAAACAGAGTCCCCTGACAAGTGCATTTAGCCAGGTGTTTCCCTCCCAGCACCGAGAAACACCATGCTATCTACCGGGACTCTGCTTTAATATGGGGCCTCAGCAGGGAATGTCCCGTCGAGGCCACACTTAGTCCCATTTCCCTTACTGAGGTGCTCCGCTCGCCAGAACTCCTCAGTACAGGAAGAGATCAGGATTCACAATTTTCAAATTACGTCCTGGGGCGGGATTCTCCCCTACCCAGCGGGGCGGGGGGTCCTGGCGGGATGGAGTGGCGTGAACCACTCCGCCGTTGGGCCGCCCCAAAGGTGCGGATTTCTACATGCCAGCTGGGGCCGAAGGGACTCCGCCGGCCGGCGGAAGTCCGCACATGTGCGGAAGCATCAGCGGCTGCTGACGTCATCCCCCGTGCATGCGCGGGTGGCATCACCTCCGCGTCGGCCATCGCGGAGGCTATGGCCGGCACAGAGGGGAAAGAGTGTCCCCACGGCACAGGCCCGCCCGCGGATCGGTGGGCCTCGATCGCGGGACAGGCCACCGTGGGTGCACCACAAGGCCACCCAGGACCCGGGAGCCGCTCCCGCCGCCTGGTCCCGCCGGTAAGGGAGGTGGTTTAATTCACGCCGGCGGGACCGGCATTACAGCAGCGGGACCTCTGCCCAACGCGAGCCGGAGAATCGCCGGAGGAGGGCCCGCCGACTTGCGCGGTGTGATTCCTGCCCCTGCCGAATCTCCAGTGCCGGAGAATTTAGCGGCCGGCGGAGGCGGGATTCACGCCGCCCCCCCGGCGATTCTCTGACCCGGCGGCAGGTCGGAAAATCCCGCCCCTGATCTCTTGACCCCTCACATGACCCCTGACCCCCCCCTCCCCGCAAAGCTCCAACTCACGTATAAGGAGGTCCTCTGCCTCCCCCCATGCACCCCAACTCACACACGCAGGCACAGCCAGGCCCAATCCCCGGTGTGGCAAAAATGCCTGCTCGGCACCTTGGCAGTGCCAGTCTGGCACCCTGACAGTACCCCTTCCAGCTGGCAGTGTCACCTTGGCACCTTGGCAGTGCCAGGCTGTCACCCAGATGTCACTGGCAGGTGGCACCAGCAGTTTCAGAGTGCCACTCTGCCCAGAGGGCAGGCACCTGGAGGTCTCCGATACCCTGGGAGACCCCCACAAGTGCCGTTCCATCTGGTCCCCGTTTGTGGAGACGTGCACTGAATGGCACTCGCCCGAGGTCTCTGAGGCGAAGGGATTAGATCCCAACACCTTGGAGTAGATCAGGGAGAGCATATTAGAGTGAGAATAGCTGTCCTGCTCTAACATGCAGGTTTGCAAAACAGTGATCCCACCCACAATGGGCTGGATTCAGATCACAACCTCTCGCGCGATTGCAAGGCGTGGCGAGCCTAGAAGATCCTGGAAGAGGGATATCCAGGCATCTACCTTCCGCACTACCTTTTGGGTGCAACGCAGCCAGTAGCTCACACCCAAAGTGTCAGGAAAAGTCCAGCATTCTGATTTTTTTTTAATGATTTAATTGCAGGTCGTGATGCTACTGTGTCTTCATGACACTTATACTGACATAGAACATAGAACATAGAACAATACAGCGCAGTACAGGCCCTTCGGCCCACGATGTTGCACCGAAACAAAAGCCATCTAACCTACACTATGCCATTATCATCCATATGTTTATCCAATAAACTTTTAAATGCCCTCAATGTTGGCGAGTTCACTACTGTAGCAGGTAGGGCATTCCACGGCCTCACTACTCTTTGCGTAAAGAACCTACCTCTGACCTCTGTCCTATATCTATTACCCCTCAGTTTAAAGTTATGTCCCCTCGTGCCAGCCATATCCATCCGCGGGAGAAGGCTCTCACTGTCCACCCTATCCAACCCCCTGATCATTTTGTATGCCACTATTAAGTCTCCTCTTAACCTTCTTCTCTCCAACGAAAACAACCTCAAGTCCATCAGCCTTTCCTCATAAGATTTTCCCTCCATACCAGGCAAAATCCTGGTAAATCTCCTCTGCACCCGCTCCAAAGCCTCCACGTCCTTCCTATAATGCGGTGACCAGAACTGTACGCAATACTCCAAATGCGGCCGTACCAGAGTTCTGTACAGCTGCAACATGACCTCCCGACTCCGGAACTCAATCCCTCTACCAATAAAGGCCAACACTCCATAGGCCTTCTTCACAACCCTATCAACCTGGGTGGCAACTTTCAGGGATCTATGTACATGGACACCTAGATCCCTCTGCTCATCCACACTTTCAAGAACTTTACCATTAGCCAAATATTCTGCATTCCTGTTATTCCTTCCAAAGTGAATCACCTCACACTTCTCTACATTAAACTCCATTTGCCACCTCTCAGCTCTGCAGCTTATCTATATCCCTCTGTAACCTGCTACATCCTTCCACACTATCGACAACACCACCGACTTTAGTATCGTCTGCAAATTTACTCACCCACCCTTCTGCGCCTTCCTCTAGGTCATTGATAAAAATGACAAACAGCAACGGCCCCAGAACAGATCCTTGTGGTACTCCACTTGTGACTGTACTCCATTCTGAACATTTCCCATCAACCACCACCCTCTGTCTTCTTTCAGCTAGCCAATTTCTGATCCACATCTCTAAATCACCCTCAATCCCCAGCCTCCGTATTTTTTGCAATAGCCTACCGTGGGGAACCTTATCAAACGCTTTGCTGAAATCCATATACACCACATCAACTGCTCTACCCTCGTCTACCTGTTCAGTCACCTTCTCAAAGAACTCAATAAGGTTTATGAGGCATGACCTACCCTTCACAAAGCCATGCTGACTATCCCTGATCATATTATTCCTATCTAGATGATTATAAATCTTGTCTCTTATAATCCCCTCCAAGACTTTACCCACTACAGACGTGAGGCTCACCGGTCTATAGTTGCCGGGGTTGTCTCTGCTCCCCTTTTTGAACAAAGGGACAACATTTGCTGTCCTCCAGTCCTCTGGCACTATTCCTGTAGCCAATGATGACATAAAAATCAAAGCCAAAGGTCCAGCAATCTCTTCCCTGGCCTCCCAGAGAATCCTAGGATAAATCCCATCAGGTCCCGGGGACTTATCTATTTTCAGCCTGTCCAGAATTGCCAACACCTCTTCCCTACGTACCTCAATGCCATCTATTCTATTAGCCTGGGGCTCAGCATTCTCCTCCACAACATTATCTTTTTCCTGAGTGAATACTGACAAAAAATATTCATTTAGTATCTCGCCTATCTCTTCAGACTCCACACACAATTTCCCATCCCTGTCCTTGACTGGTCCTACTCTTTCCCTAGTCATTCGCTTATTCCTGACATACCTATAGAGGTCTTGACATCTTTACTTCAGGAGGTATTTCATAGAGACGGTCTTTTGTAAAAAGAAAACATAAGCTTCTGTATTCTGACAATATGAATTAGGAGCAGGAATAGGCCAATTGGCCCCTCGGGCTTGCTCCATCATTTGATAAGATCATGGTTTATGAGTATGTGGGGCGTCATTCTCCGACCCCCCGCCGGGTCGGAGAATGGCCGTTGGCCGCCGTGAATCCCGCCCCCGCCCCCGCCGAAGTCTCCGAAGGGAGAAAAGTCGGCGGGGCGTTAATGGCGCCGCTGCCGCGGAGAATGTCACGGGCCTGCGCAAGGCAGCCGATTTTCGGCCTGCCGATATTCTCCCTTCCGGATGGGCCGAAGTCCCGTCGACGTGATGACCGTTCACGTCGACGTCAATCAAACCTCCTTTTCATCGGCGTGACCCGGTGCTCCAGGCTCACGCCGACCAGCGAGGAGGTGAGTGACGGCCTGGGGGGTTGGCTCTGGGCAGGAAATGGCGTGGCCGCAGACTGATTGCCTGAGAAGAGGTGTGTCTCGGCTTGTGTGTGTGTGCGGCGGGGGGGGGGGGGGGTGGTTAGAGTAGGCTGGGCTCCGGGGGAGTGCCGGGAGGGGGTCCGTGCCGGGGTGGAGGTTGTGGAGGGGGTCCGTGCCGGGGTGGAGGTTGGGGGTTGTGGAGGGGGTCCGTGCCGGGGTGGAGGTTGGGGGGGGGGGGTCCGTGCTGGGGTGGAGGTTGGGGGTTGGGGAGGGGGTCCGTGCCGGGGTGGAGGTTGGGGGTTGTGGAGGGGGTCCGTGCCGGGGTGGAGGTTGGGGGTTGTGGAGGGGGTCCGTGCCGGGGTGGAGGTTGGGGGTTGTGGAGGGGGTCCGTGCCGGGGTGGAGGTTGGGGGGGGGGGGTCCGTGCTGGGGTGGAGGTTGGGGGTTGTGGAGGGGGTCCGTGCCGGGGTGGAGGTTGTGGAGGGGGTCCGTGCCGGGGTGGAGGTTGGGGGTTGTGGAGGGGGTCCGTGCCGGGGTGGAGGTTGGGGGTTGTGGAGGGGGTCCGTGCCGGGGTGGAGGTTGGGGGGGGGGGGTCCGTGCTGGGGTGGAGGTTGGGGGTTGTGGAGGGGGTCCGTGCCGGGGTGGAGGTTGTGGAGGGGGTCCGTGCCGGGGTGGAGGTTGGGGGTTGTGGAGGGGGTCCGTGCCGGGGTGGAGGTTGGGGGTTGTGGAGGGGGTCCGTGCCGGGGTGGAGGTTGGGGGTTGTGGAGGGGGTCCGTGCCGGGGTGGAGGTTGGGGGGGGGGGGGTCCGTGCTGGGGTGGAGGTTGGGGGTTGTGGAGGGGGTCCGTGCCGGGGTGGAGGTTGTGGAGGGGGTCCGTGCCGGGGTGGAGGTTGGGGGTTGTGGAGGGGGTCCGTGCCGGGGTGGAGGTTGGGGGTTGTGGAGGGGGTCCGTGCCGGGGTGGAGGTTGGGGGGGGGGGGTCCGTGCTGGGGTGGAGGTTGGGGGTTGGGGAGGGGGTCCGTGCCGGGGTGGAGGTTGGGGGGGGGTCCGTGCTGGGGTGGAGGTTGGGGCGGGGGGGGGTCCGTGCCGGGGTGGGTGATGGGAGGGCAAATGAGTTGGTCCACCTGGCCAGGTGCCAGCCTCCAACAGTTGGACCCATGCGGTCCATGCCACCTGGCTGGGGGGAGGAGGGGATATGGGCAATGATGACATGTCGTCGTTCCCCTCCCCCCCACCAGGTCGTCATGTTTTCAGATCATCCAGCGATGTTGGCCGCCGTGGTGGCAGCCGCTCATGTCTATGTTGCCCTGGATGAGGAGGAGGAGGAGGAGGAGGAGGAGGAGGAGCGTGCCAGAGAGGCGGCGCAGGCTGCCGCAGAGGGGCAGGCGGCAGCCGCCCAGGCTGGAGGGACACCTGACCGACAGGACGAGGAGGGGGAGGAGGACGTCGCGGCCCCACGGCAACGGAGGCACCCGAGGGCGCCCCGTGTGTACCGGCCCCGGCAGTCATACCAGGACCTCACGGACCGGGAATGCAGGAGGAGACTCCGGATGAGCCGGGAAACCGTGGCACACATCTGCCACCTGCTGGCACACCTGTCACCGCGTGGCACTGGCGGGGGACACCCTCTCCCCGTGTCCGTCAAGGTTACGGTGGCCCTGAACTTTTATGCAACGGGGTCATTCCAGGCACCGAGTGGGGACCTGTCCGGCATATCGCAGACATCGGTGCATCGGTGCATCCGGGCAGTGACAGATGCCCTTTATGCCATGGCGCACCGCTACATCCGCTTCCCCGTGGACCGGGCCAGCCAAGATGCCCGGGCCGTGGGCTTCTCTGCCATTGCCGGGTTCCCCATGGTCCAGGGCGCGATCGATGGGATGCACGTCGCCGTGCGGCCACCTGCAGATAACAGGGCCGTGTTCACTAATAGGAAGGGGACCTATTCGATGAACGTACAGGTGGTCTGCGACCACCGCATGATGATCCTGCACGTCTGCGCCCGTTACCCAGGCAGTGTACACGACTCATTCGTGTTGTCGCGGTCATCCATCCCCGGCATGTACGAGGGACGCCATCCCCGGCTGAGGGGCTGGTTGCTGGGCGACAGGGGCTACCCATTGCGATCGTGGCTGATGACGCCTATACGGAGGCCACGCAATGAGGCGGAGAACCGCTACAATGATGCCCATGTAGCGACAAGGGGAGTGATCGAGAGGTGCTTTGGCGTGCTGAAGATGCGTTTCAGGTGCCTGGACCTCTCTGGGGGCGCCCTCCAGTATCGGTCAGATAGGGTCGGCCGCATCATTGTGGTGTGCTGCGTCCTGCACAACATAGCCCAGCAGAGGGGCGATGTGCCGCAGGCAGAGGAGGGCGGAGTGGAGGAGCAGCAGGAAGAGGCCCAGTCCTCCCCAGATGAGGGGGATGGGGGCAATGGTCAGGGCAGACGGGGTAGACACAGACGGGTGGCTGTCCACCGTTACCGGCTGGCCCAGCGGGCACGGGACACACTGATAGACGCCCGCTTCACTGACTAGATGGGCGTGGGAATCGGGTAGTATGGCCACAGACCGCACACCATGACAACAGCCGACCACCCACACCCCCCACCCATCCATCCACCCAGCACCATCACCCCCCTCCCCAACCCCACACACCCCACCCGCATGCACACCACCCCCCCACTCCCAATTGCCGATCCACCGGCGGCACAACGGGCCGGGCTCACCCAGTTGCGGGTGGACGCGTGTCTATCGCAGGCCATGGAGAATGATGACAGCCCGCCTCCGATGAGCTCCTGGCTCTACATCGTTGGACTATGTCTGACCCATGGCCACAGTACCACCATCCACCCGGACCATCCCTGCATGCGGCTGTGATACTGCAGCGCACGGTCCCGTCCTCTGCCCGGGGGATGTTGATGGCGGCCCAGGGGGAAGGGGGCAGACTCACCTGGGGCTGAGGTAAGACCACCCCTCACACACACACTTGCGCTCAACGTACATGACACCCCCGCACACTTTGGACAGAGCATAAAGGCAGCTTCGGTAGGTGTAACATTGACTTTAATAACCAAAGGAGTTCATGCACGTGCCCTAGCGCCTAAAACTCATCTGTGCCCTGCACCCGTGCCAACTTACTCAGTGTCTAATTGTTTGGCCTTACGGGCCCTTTGACTACGTCTACGTGGTTCCCCAGACGGTACAGCAGAACTGGAGGTGGACTCCTGTGATTCCTGCCCTCTGACACTGGATCCCTTTGGCGGCCGTTTCCTGGGGCGTCCTGGCCTAGATGGGCCAGGCTGCGGCCCGGGCGACTGGGATGGCGAGCTGCCAGCCTGTCCTGCCCGTTGCCCACCCGATGCACCTGGGACGGAAGGGGGGGAGTCCGAGGTGTCGCGGTGTACCGGGACCTCCCCTACAGAGGGAGCCGGGATGGACCACACCACCTCCTCCTCCCTCGGGGTGCCCGATGGCCCCCAGGCCTCTACATGGGTGGGGGATGCGAACGGACTGGCCATCCGACGCGCCCCCGACATCTGGCGCTGCCAGTCCTGGAGGCCCGTGCTGGTATCGACAGGGGTCTGCAGGTTTGCAGCCATGGAGCCCAGGGGGTTGTCGAACCCTGTCTGCGACAGTGCGACGCCAGCTCGCACATGGCCACTGGCGCCGATGCCCTCAGCGATGGCCTGCTGAGACTGGGCCATGGCCTGCAGAGACTGGGCCATGGCCTGCAGAGACTGGGCTATGGCCTGCTGAGACTGGGCCATGGCCTGCTGAGACTGGGCTATGGCGTTGAGCGCCTCTGCCATCTGGCGCTGGCACTGGCTCATGGCCTCCTGTGAGAGGGCAGCCATTTCCTGGGCCACAGACGCCGCCTGCACGGAAGGCCCCAGGCCTCGCAAACCGTTCCCCATGTCTGACACCGTCGCACCCATTGCCTCCACCGCGGACGCCACCCGTGCGGTGTCAGCCTGGGTGGCACGCATGACCGGGACCACTCCCAGCTCCTGGACGCGGGTGGACTCCTCCACCTGCGACCGCAGCCGCCGCAAGCCACCCGTCACCCTATTCGCTCGTCTCCGTGTCGGTGGTTGCATCGGATCTATGTGTGGGTGTGGTAACTGCAGGAACCCGGGATCCATCTGGGCGGCAGATGTTCGCTTGGCCTGGGCTGCCCTCCGACCGCCCGGTCCCTCTGCTGCTCCTACCTCCACCTGCTGTACCGGGACGGCTGTGTTGTGCGCACCAGTGAGTGTACCAGACGCCTCATCACTAAAGTGCCCAACCGTGGTGAGTGTTTCTGCGATGGTGGAGGGTGTTGGTGACAGCAGTGGCGTTGTGTCGTGCTCTTCGTCCCACTCTGAGTCCATGGCACTTTGGGGTGGGGGTTCGTCTCCACCCATCCACTCTGAGTCACTGTCCGGTATTTCGTCTTCCCGGGTAGGGGTGTCCTGGGTAGTGCTGTCCCGGGTAGTGCTGTCCCGGGTAGGGGTGTCCTGGGTAGTGGTGTCCCGGGTAGGGGTGTCCTGGATAGTGGTGTCCTGGGTAGTGGTGTCCTGGCTCGGATGTGACGGGGGCCTGTGGCTGCCCCCCTCATCGCTGGGTGGTCGCTCCCGCACGTGACGGGGGTGTCGTCTCCCTGTTGCTCCAGGTCTCTCCGTCTCCCGTGGTCTCCGAGGGGCATCCTGCGGGCGTCGCATGCTGGAGGGTTCGGGTCTCTCCGTCTCCCGTGGTCTCCGAGGGGCATCCTGCGGGCGTCGCATGCTGGAGGGTTCGGGTCTCTCCGTCTCCCGTGGTCTCCGAGGGGCATCCTGCGGGCGTCGCATGCTGGAGGGTTCGGGTCTCTCCGTCTCCCGTGGTCTCCGAGGGGCATCCTGCGGGCGTCGCATGCTGGAGGGTTCGGGTCTCTCCGTCTCCCGTGGTCTCCGAGGGGCATCCTGCGGGCGGTCTGCATCTGCGGGGATGGGTGCCTGGACGTTTGGTCCTGCGATACACAATGAAGCATGCATGGTTAGACATCAGGCAGTGATCAGGTGATACGGGAGAGGGGGATATAGGGGAGGGGGGATATGGGGACGGGCTGTTGGTGGCTCACTTGCTCGTGGGGCCCCGACCTCTGCATCAGCAACCTCCCGGTCGTCAGGTCCGCCAGCCAGTTCCAGGGCCCTTTCCTCGTGTACGGTCAGTGGCCTCTCATCAGCGGGCCCTCCTCCAGTCCTCACATGCTCCCTATTGTTGTGTGCGCGCTTCTCCTGGGGGGGGGGGGGGGGGGGTGGTGGCAGGGGTAAAAGGCAACAGTGTTAGGCAGGTATATGAATGCACGCCATCGGTTGCGCGTGCATTGCAGAGGTTAAGGTTAGGGCTGGATTCACTTGGGGATATGGGGGAGGGGGGATATGGGGGAGGGGGGATATGGGGGATATGGGGGAGGGGGGATATGGGGGATATGGGGGAGGGGGGATATGGGGGATATGGGGGAGGGGGGATATGGGGGAGGGGGGATATGGGGGAGGGGGGATATGGGGATATGGGGGAGGGGGGAATATGGGGGATATGGGGGAGGGGGGGATATGGGGGAGGGGGGAATATGGGGGATATGGGGGAGGGGGGATATGGGGGATATGGGGGAGGGGGGGATTTGGGGGAGAGGGGATATGGGGGATATGGGGGACGCTCACCCTGCCTGCTCTGACGAGGTCGTTCACCTTCTTGTGGCACTGGGTGCCTGTCCGTGGTGTCAGGGCCACAGCGGTGACGGCCTCTGCCACCTCCCTCCACAGACGCCGGCTGTGGCGTGGGGCAACTCTGCGGCCGTGCCCGGGATACAGGGCGTCCCTCCTCTGCTCCACCGCATCCAGGAGCGCCTCCACATCGCGTGACTCGAACCTCGGGGCTGAGCGACGGCCAGCCATCAAGTCGGGTGTTGCGGTCGGCTGTTCCGGTCGGGTGGGGGGGGAGCTGCGCGGCCTTATGAGCCGTCACGCCGTGCAGCGCGTATGACGCTGCACGGCGTGAACCACTGCGCAAGCGCGGATCCCGTTACGTCGCTGCTAGCCCATTTCGGGCCGCAGACTATCGGCCCATTTTTATGACGTGACGCAAGTGGGATTTGCGCCGTTTTTTGCGCCGATCGGCGGAGTTTCCGCCGATAACGGAGAATTTCGCCCGTGGTCTCAACTCCACTTTCCTTCCTACCACCCATACTCTTTAGTTCCCTTGTCAACCAAGAATCTATCTACTTTAGCCTTAAATATATTCAATGACCCTGCCTCCTCTGCTCTCTGAGGAATAGAACTCCACAGACTAATGACCGTCTGAGATAAAAAGGTTCTCCTCCTCCTGTGTCGCTAGTTCTATTCTGTCTCACAAATGGAATGCGTTTCAAGAAGGCCACCTTTCATTCTTCTAAACTTTAATGTACACAAGGCCAATCTGCCCTCATAAAATAAGTGCCTCATTCCAGGAATCAGTCGAGTGAACATTCTCTCAACTGCTTCTATTGCAGTTATATCCTTTCTTGAGTAAAGAGACCAAAACTGTTCACAGGGATCCAGATGGCGTCTCACCAGAACAGAAGTAAAACTTCCCTCCTTTTAAATTTGATTCCCCTTGCAATAAATGACAGCATTCCATTTATGTCCCTCACCACTTGCTGTACCTGTGTAAAGTCGCCATAGTCCCAGATGACCAGAGGCTGCTTTCCCCTTTGAGGAGGAGAGCTGATGGTGATGGTTCAACCTGAGGATCACTAAACCTCAGGCGAGGGGCAAGGGTGAGAAGGCGGGGCCTTCATGAATAACCTAAGCTGGTATGGGAATTGAACCTGCACTGCTGGCCTTGTTTTGCATTACAAACCAGCTATCTAGCCCACTGAGCTAAAACGGCCCCCAACCGGTACCTGTGTACTAATCTGACAGGAGCCTTGAAGCCCTTTTAATGGAGAACTAAAAATGAAAAACCTGTTTATTATGGTAGCCATGAAGGACACATGGGTTCATCAATAGATCTCACAGTGGACCTTGTGAAATATAAATTCCCCTATTAAGCAGCCGGAAGCTCGCCCAATAGGAAATGTAGGGAGCTGAAAACCTGCTGCTTCAACCTGGACAAGTATCTCTGTAGTTCCCTGGGCTTGGATGCAAAGGTTGTAAGCTGCAGCAGTAGCCTTTTTTGTGACTGCAACAAAGGAATTCATTAATGGAAGAATGGCCTTGGCAAAATTATTAAACTGTTAATATTGAGTCTACCAATGAAAGGCAAGATTCTGCCAACTACAGGCCGGTGCATAATCATTCTTCTTAAAAGACAATTGTACATGAAGGCATTATCACAAGGTTTTCACCAAACTCCTCCAAGGATACAGCAGCAGTGTGGGAGCAGCCCAAAGAAAATGCAATCCCCCATGAATTACGTATATGGACACAGATGACCACATAATCATCAGCAATATGACAAATTCTGTGATGTGTAAAAATTAATGGAGTCATTTTCGAGGTTTTCCAGGGGAGGGTGCTTTAACACTTTGCATGGCCATCAATATATTCTTGATGTGCCTATGCGCTGGAAACTGAGTCATTTTCTGCTGTGGCCTCTGATTGCTTGGAATCAGCCTAAAACATGAAGGCTCTGATCTCCAGATAATTTCCACTGCAGAATGGCACTGTTGGTGACAGGTCAATGCCATTCTACAGTAGAGTTTGTCTGCAGATCAGATTCCCACAAATAGTATGACTGTGTCACTGCTTCCCTGATGAAGTGTAGCCTAAAAGTGCCTTTTCTCTTTGAGTGGAAATGCCCAAGGAAAATTGCTTTTGTGGGCTTCAACCTTACAAGTAACGATGTGGGCAATGCCTAGTGCAACCTCTTGGCCTCTTATATGATGTAACCTGTTTTACATCCCTCCTTTCAACCTCTTTGTCCTCTTGAAAATAGACACGAAATAGAAACATGGAAAAGGATTGCTGTGTTTAGATTTTTTCATTGTTTCAAGTAAATACCTTGGTGACAAAATATCCCAATCGTTCCCAGTTTCCTGACTCCCTTTGTATGTCTAGTTTTAGTATTTCCAACTAACTGGCCAAAAATAGATTTTACTACCTAGTGGTAGATGGCAAGATCCATAACCCAACTGGTAACTTGCTGGAGTGACCATCCTTCACTAGGATTGCCAATAATGACAAAATGTATTCCTGCAGTTTTCATCACAAGATTTGCCCCAATGCGCTTGCCATTAGTTAGTCAACACCTCCATCCTTATGATGTATTGTCTTCCTACGTCAACTGGAAAGCAAAAAGCCTCATTGCTTAATTGGATGATGCTTAACTGTTAGCCAAACAACTGTTCCCAACCTGTTCCCGCCTCATTTTCAATAGTTTAATATCTGATTAAGAGGAATGTTCAAAGAAAATTTAAAATAACTATCTTCACAGAATCACAGAGTCGTTCGGGTGTAGAAGAAGACCATTTGACCCATCCTATCTGTACTGGCTCTGTGAATGAGCATTATGACATAGTGCCAATCTCTTTACTTTTCTCCATAACCATGAAAATGGATACATTTGTTGAACCTTTTGTAGGTCAACTGGGTTAGTTCACTCATTTGTTTTCACAATTCTAGATTAGTGATATGCTGATTAGTCTTTTTACAACAGGAAATAACTTATCAGGTTGCTGAAGGTTGGTCAGAAACTTTTGTTGTGGGCCTAAAGGTTTGCAGTGATTTCTTCAACCCAGGGTAGTCCGACATGTAGGTCTACAATCAAAACAAAATATCATTGAGTTTTCTTGCTATTAATTTTGCAATTTATATTATTTGATTAGTTTTATAAAGATAAGCACAGCTGGGTAAAATATTAAGCCTCGCCATCAAAGAACTTCTTATAAAGCAGTTGTGGATTTTTAAAACTACTACAGCAGGCGAGGAAATGGGTACATTTGTATTTTGTTTTTAATATTTCCCTTGCTAAATTCAATACTGGTGGTATAACTGGGTCCAGCCGTATAGGTTGCTGATCAGGGAGAGGGTAGACCAGTAGGTTTAGTTTTGAATTGCTTCAGCTGGCAGATAAATATTAGGTGAAATATCCATTGTCTCTGCTGTGAATGTTAATATTTCAAATGATGACTCTCCATTGGTGGAAGTGTACCTTTGTGCACGTTATATGAGTAAAGAATCAATTTTGACCGTGTTATCTTTCCAACTCAAGTGGCCTGCTAGCACCCATTTTATAGTATTACAATCCCAGCTGGTATTGATGCAGGACAAGTCAAACACAGAATGAAACATGGCTTGATAAATTTGAACTTTTTGTTTAGAAACTGTGGAGAAGAAATTAACAGGAATCTGCTGATGAACTTTTAACATAAAAAGATAATTATTAAACAAGAAAAACTAACTGTATTGCACCAGACAAAAAGTTAGAAAAATCTCACGACCAACACACGAAAATGATTCAAAATCACACTATTCCTTTACCCTGACAATACCTCAACAGACAAATTAAACCAATGACACAAAGCCTTCTTTCTCATTTGAGACTGTCACAGTAGCAAATGGTTTTCTTCTGGTGAATTGCCTCGCACCCAACTCGTATCTCACCTTGACTCACCCAAAAACCACGTGCGGTATTCTCCCCTACTCGGCGGGGTGGGCGGTCCCGGCGCCGAGGATTGGCGTGAACCACTCCAGCGTAGGTCCGCACCTTCAGGGGTTAGGCTGGTGTCGGCGGGGTTGGTGCTAAACTGATCACTTCACTGCGTTCTAAGACTGACTTTTCTATCAACCACTGTCCCCAAAAGCCATGTAGCCTTTCTTATCTTTGACACACACTGAACTCTCCCTTTTCTTTCTAGATCTGTGTCACTTGCCACTGTTGCTAGGCAACAATAAAGTTTTTCTACTTTGTCTTTGTCTCCCTACCACTAAAGGGGTTAAACGTTTAACCCCTTTAAGCATCTCTCTAATTTTAGGGGTTGTATATATACAGGGGGGGGGGGGGGGGGGGGGGGCACGGTGGTAAAGTGGTTAGCACAGCTGCCTCACGGCGCTGAGGAACTGGGTTCGATCTCGGCTCCAGGTCACTGTCCGTGTGGAGTTTGCACATTCTCTCCGTGTCTGTGTAGGTCTCATCCCCACAACCCAAAGATGTGCAGGGTAGGTGAATTGGGCAGGTTAAATTGCCCCTTAATTAGGATTTTCTTTAATGTATATATTCAAACAAACCCAAAAAATCTGCAGCCGGGTCGGAGAACCCCCGGGGGGCGGTGCGAATCCCGCCCCGATGCCGGCTGCCGTAATCTCCGGTGCCGTTTCTAGGGCGGGGTTCACGCCACGCCGGTCGGGGGCCGTTGGCAGCGGCACCCCCGGCAATTCTCCAGGCCGAGCAGCCGTCCGTTTTTAGCTCACGTACTGGCGGGACCTGGCAGGTAAGTCGGCTGGGCGGCCCCTGGGGTGGGGGGGGGGGGGGTGGGTGCACGGGGGATCCAACCCCGGGAAGGGGGGGGGGCACCCACAGTGGCCTGGCCCACGATAGGGGCCCACCGATCTGCAGGCGGGTCTGTGCCGTGGGGGCACTTCTTCCTTCCACGACGGCCCCTGGAGGGCTCAGCCACCTTTGGCGCATGCGCGAATTCACGCAGTCCCTTTAGCGTCAGCTGGAGCGGTGCCAACCCTTTCGCCGTCAACCAAGCACCGGGAAGTGTGGAGAATTCACACTTTCGGGGGCTGTTGACGCTGGAGTGGTTGGCGCCTGTTTTCCTGCCAGCGTGGGAACTTAGTCCCCGGAAAGGAGAATCCCAGCCCAGAAATTTAATGAGGTGCTCACAAACAACCTAAATGAAACTGAAACCATTTAACCTTTCTTAACACACAATATATTCAACTAAAAAAATTATATTTTGTTCCTAAGCTCCACAAGCCAACAGGACTTATCGGGTGTAATTTTTCCACTGCATTGCATTCAGCGCCGATCAAGGAGCATCACATGGGAAGGCCCAAATCAGGCTTCTCGGCACGCGCAAAATCATGCTGTAATTAATGGCTCATCAAATATGCACAGCCTCGTTGAGGCCACATTCTCCTGGCACCTGGCAGTTACCGGCCACATTGGCAAGGCCTCACCCAGGCGCCAATTACTACTGGTCTCCGGGTGGTCGGGCTCAGAGATAGGCTGTACCCTGGTACTCCCACTGGCCACTGGATACCCTAGTAGTGCCAACCCAACTCCTGGGCACTGCTAAAGGTAGGGGTCAAACAGGGCCATGCCGATGAAAGGGCGGGGTGGGGGGGCATTGTGAAGGGGATCTGAAGGGCTTCATAAAGGTTGGAAAGGAGAAGCGAGGTCCTGAAAGAGGGAGGTCCTGAAAAGGGCTGTGGGGGGGGGCCTGAAAGGGGAGGGGCCCTCAGCAATCCCATAGTGGGTATGCTCGCTTGGCGGGGAGGGGGGGAGGGAATGGGGGTAATGCCCGTGTCTGTGGGGGGGGGTGGCATTGCCCATGGGTGAGGTGATGTGGCACACCCACAAGCTCCTTTGGGGCACTCTTTCAAAATGGTGCCCCGATCTCTGAGGAGCGAGTCTATCCAGCGTGTTCAGCTTCCCACTGCTGAAAAGAAATGTGGACTAGGCTGGGGAGAATCCCCCAATGTCCAAAAAAATGAATTAGTGTGGGTGAATCCAGGTCTGGATCTCACCCAAAAAGTCGGCGGGAAACAACCCAAGATGAAGCTCAGTCATTTTTTAGGAGTATCCTGGCCGTCATCTTCAGAAAGAGTACAGTGAGTTTGGAGAACAACCAGAAAACAAACAGCAAATTTGAACAATATAATTGAAGAAGAGAAAGTATCGATGTCCTCCTCCTCATAATGCATTGATTTGAATCTAGGGCGTCATTCTCCGACCCCCCGCCGGGTCGGAGAATGGCCGTTGGCCGCCGTGAATCCCGCCCCCGCCCCCGCCGAAGTCTCCGGTACCGGAGATTGGGCGGGGGCGGGAATCGGGACGCGCCGGTTGGCGGGACCCCCCGCTCAATTCTCCGGCCCGGATGGGCCGAAGTCCCGCCCAGAAATTGCCTGTCCCGCCGGCGTAAATCAAAGCTGGTATTTACTGGCGGGACAAGGCGGCGTGGGCGGGCTCCGGGGTCCTGGGGGGGGGGGCGCGGGGCGATCTGACCCGGGGGGTGCCCCCACGGTGGCCTGGCTCGTGATCGGGGCCCACCGATCCGCGGGCGGGCCTGTGCCGTGGGGGCACTCTTTCCCTTCCGCCTCCGCCACTGTCTCCACCATGGCGGAGGCGGAAGTGACTCTCCCCACTGCGCATGCGCGGGAAACTGTCGGCGGCCGCTGACGCTCCCGCGCATGCGCCGCATTTCCGCGCCAGCTGGCGGGGCACCAAACGCCATTTCCGCCAGCTGGCGGGGCGGAAATCCCTCTGGCGCCGGCCTAGCCCCTCAATGTTGGGGCTCGGCCCCCAAAGATGCGGAGCATTCCGCACATTTGGGCCAGTGCGATGCCCGTCTGATTGGCGCCGTTTTTGGCGCCAGTCGGCGGACATCGCGCCGTTGGGGGAGAATTTCGCCCCTAGTATCTTTATCACATGAGGGCCGGGATTCTCCCCTACCCGGCGGGGCGGGGGGTCCTGGCGGGATGGAGTGGCGGGAACCACTCCGGCCTCGGGTCGCCCCAAAGGTGAGGATTTCTCCGCACCTTTAGGGGCCAAGCACCTTGAGGGGCTAGGCTGCGCTGGAGTGGTTGGCGCGCCGCTGGCCGTCGGGAAAGGCCTTTGGCGCCATGCCAGCCGGGGTCGAAAGGACTTCGCTGGTCGCCGGAAGTCTGGGCATGCGTGGGAGTGTCAGCGGCTGCTGATGTCATCCCCGCGCGTGCGCAGGGGGGGTGTGTCTTCTATGCGTCGGCCATGGTGAAGGCTGTGGCCGAGGCGGAGGGAAAAGAGTGCCCCCACGGCACAGGCCCGCCCACGGATCAGTGGGCCCCGATCGCGGGCCAGGCCACCATGGGGGCACTGCCCAGGGCAGGATCGCCTCGTGCCCCCCCCCAGGACCCCGGAGCCCGCACGCGCCGCCTAGTCCCGCTGGTAAGAGAGTTGGTTTGATTCTCGCCGGAACGACAGGCATTCCAGCAGCGCGACTTCGGCCCATCGCGGGCTGGAGAATCGCCGGGGGGGGGCCCGCCGACCGGCGTGGCGCGATTCCCGCCCCCGCCGAATATCTGGTGCCGGAGAATTCAGCAACCGGTGGGGGCGGGAGTTACGCCAGCACCCGCCGATTCTCTGACCCGGCGGAGGGTCGGAGAATCCCGCCCAAGATTTGGCAACTATAAATTAAAACTGAAGCTGATCTATTTTGAAATTGATGACAAGGATCTTGTGACAATTGGAACTGACTATGTGAGCCTCATTTATTAATGTGTGCTACGAGAGTAAAGTCCGTTCAAATTGTGCTCGACTTTCATCCTGATGGTAATTTGTTAATGGAAAGCAATGTACAGTGCAGAATGGTGTAGGTGTTGCATATAAATAATTAGGATGCTAATTAGGATGTCCTGCGTGTTGTGTTATGCTTCTTCATGTAGCATAAGCTGCTTCCTTGATGTATGCTCTGACAAAGGAAGGTTCAGACTTGGAGATAGGTTTAACACATTTATTGAAGAGTTAACAATTCTCCTACTTCAGTTCGACCCTCATGCTGATCTTGCTATAGTCACTCAATCTAACTAACCAGTCTGCTCTAATCCATGTGTGGGTGTGATGCTTCTGATCTGCCCCTGTCTCTCTGTGTGTCGCCTGTGGAAAAGAGAAAGAGCATGTGTGCCCTATCCTTTTATATGGGTTGTCCCCTTGTGGTAGTGTCACCTCTGGGTGTCTTGACTGCCCATTGGTCGTGTAGTATCTTACTGACTGATTGGTTGAATGTCTGTGTGTCACAATGTCTCTGGTGCTCCCTCTAGTGTTTATTTAGTTCTAGTTCATCTACATTAACCCCTTGTGTATTTACAGTGATGCATATCACCACATCCCCCCTTTTTTCGTGTTGCATATTTTCTGTACAGTGTTAAAGAAAATTGAACAAAACAGGTAGATAAGTGATGACATGTACAAATCATGATGACAGTGATGATTACACAATAATATGTATGAGTCCAAAGTTCATGAATTAATATGGTTCAGTGTCTTTCTTGTGTTGTTATTGAAGTGTCGATGTTGATGTTGTCATTTCCTTGTGAACACCGTCAGTGTAAATGAAAAATGAAATGAAAATTGCTTATTGTCACAAGTAGGCTTCAAATGAAGTTACTGTGAAAAGCCCCTAGTCGCCATATTCCGGCGCCCGTTCCGGGTGTTCCTGTGCTTAAGGAACCAAGAAGTAATCAGGAGGTGTTCCAATGGTCAAATCACTTTGTTGTCTGATTTGGACTCGTTTTTTCTATGCTTGTGGTAGCAATGTAATCTGTGTCGTCCGACCTGGACTGTTTCTTGTGATTGCGATATTGATGCAGTGTGTCATCTGCCGTGAAAGCTGATTTGCTTCTTCATAGTGGAGCAAACTCATCTGCCTTAAAAGCTGGTTTGCAGTGGAGCGTACTTGGATCGGTGAGATTTGCTGTCATGCTATGGTATGTCTGTACTCTTGCCAGTGTTAGGAGCTGTGCTGTTACATTGTCCTGCATTTGCAGAGGTGTACCATGTCATACCAGTCGTTGTTCCAGTGTTGTTGTTTTTGTCGTGCTTGTTGTTGACGTTGGTGCGCTTCTTGTTGTTGTCTTTGTTGTTGTTTTCATAGGTTTTGTTGTTGTGTTTGTTGCGCTCAGTGACCACACCGAGTGGAGAATTCGAGTCCTTCACAAAGTTACTTGTGTCAGTGTCCTTGTGGCATCTGCTGTTTTATTGAGCGTGCCGTCTCTGATTCCTCGGCGCTCCCCATCTGGAGTCAGGTCCGGTTCACTAGAATCATCTTGGGCTTGTCGATGCTTCCCTCTGGAGTCCCTTTCTGGTTCACCTGAATCACCTTTGGTTTCTTGACACACCCCGTCCGGAGTCATTTCAGGTTCACTTGAATTATCTGAGGTGTCTTGATGCTCCCCGTCAGAGTCAAAACGTTCAGGAATGCATTTTCTTGTGGAGAGGCTCGAGTGGATGAGATTTGAATTAATGTGGTGTCACTGGAGTCACTAGTAACCTCACTTTGATTGTCGAGTGCCTCTGTACATACTAGCTGAGATGTCGCATATCTTGGATGGGAATTGTGAAGCCATTGTCCCTTGTCGCACATACAGTGGGTATACGTTCAGTGTCTTCTTGTCGGGTAAATGAGCTGGGTAGACTGTTAGAGTCTTCTTCTGGTGGCTCAAATATTCTGGGTAGACTGTCATAGTCTTCTTGCTTTGCACTTGAGCGTGGCAGACTTACATCGTCTGCTGCTGGTTGCTCAGATAAGATTTCTAGACCCTCATGGTCTTGTTCATGCAAGGACTGCACTCTGGAGTCTTGCGTTGCTTCCATTGTGGAGTCTGTCAACGAGCTCGCTGTGGAGGCTTGTACTGCTCTCTCTGTGGAGTACGGCACCATTCCCTGTGTGGAGTCGTGCAGTGGTCTCGCTGTGGAGTCGATCTGTGCGCTCTCAACGGAGTCGTGCAGTGGTCTCACTGTGGAGTCTTTCTGTGTTCTCTGTATGGAGACATGCAGTGGTCTCGCTGTGGAGACTGTCACCGCTTTCTGTGTGGCGTCGGGGACTCTTCGTGGTGCGTGGACCACTCTCTGTGTGGAGTCGGGGATTCTTCATGGTGCATGGACTACTCTCTGTGTGGAGTCGGGGACTCTTCGTAGTGTGTGGACGACTGGTGTGACGTCAGGCCGCTCTCTGTGGGCTTGGACCTCTCTCTGCCTCTTGGCGTCAGGCCGCTCTCTGTGGGCTTGTACTGCTCTATGTCTCTTGGCGTCAGGCTGCAGCAGAATCCTGTACTTCTGGGTTAGGATATCGTCTGTGCTGGGCTGAGGATCCTCAAATCCGAAGAACTCGTCCATGACTGTGTCGGATTCTTCAATGTACAACACATCTCGTTGCGCTTTGGAATTGGTACTGAGGTCGCCACGTCCAATGATGAAATCATCTTCCGAGTCATAGTCTTCAAGGACCATATCATCACTTTTTGTGTCGGAGTTGTCATTGTGCTCGCGATGTCCAAAGAAGTAGTCAACGTCTGAGTTGTAGTCTTCAAGGACTAAATCATCTCTTAGGGCGGTGCTAACTGCTTGTTGCAGGGTTGTGCGGAGGTGACTTTCAGCTACTGGTCGAAGTTCAGGCATTATGCTGTCGTTCCAGGTGAAAGAATTGTGTTTTACGGCTTTGAAATTTTTTTTCACTATTTTGGGATATTTCCCCTTTAAGTGGGCATGGTTCATGGCCTCTGACATCATGACGCTACTGACGTAGAGCGTAGGAATGGATTGTGTATGCGCAGATCGCTGTTCCTTTACTTTACGCCATTTTCACACCTGCGCATGCGCGGCTTCTCGCACATGCGCAACACAATGATTTGCAGGTACACTTCTTTTGGGGAACTGCACATGTGCGGCTCCTTTCTCAAAATGGCTGCCAATCAAAACTGCCATTTTCTGCATTTGCAGGACTTCCTTTGCCTCGTGGTGAGTACTATGAATACTGTGTTCCTCACAGTATTCTACAAGCTTGTCCAGGACTGTCTGGAAGTCTCTCTTGTCTTGCCCTTTTGAGTATTTTAAGGTCTTGAAGATTTCTGTTGCACTTTCACCCGCAATGGTGAGTAGAAGCTTTATTTTCTCTGCATCCGCCACGCCATCTAGGTCGGATGCTACCAGGTAGATCTCAAATCTCTGTTTGAATGCTCGTCAGTTAGCACTGAGATTACCATGGCACCTGAGCCGCTGAGGAACCGGAATCTTGAACATCTTGCCTGGGTGCTGTTGCTGGTAGTCACGGATTTGTTGAGTTGAACTATATGGATTCAACAGGTTACTACTGGTACCATGTTGTGTTATGCTTCTTCATGTAGCATAAGCTGCTTCCTTGATGTATACTCTGACAAAGGAAGGTTCAGACTTGGAGATAGGTTTAACACATTTATTGAACAGTTAACAATTCTCCTACTTCAGTTCGACTCTCCTGCTGATCTTGCTATAGTAACTCAATCTAACTAACCAGTCTGCTCTAATCCATGTGTGGGTGTGATGCTTCCGATCTGCCCCTGTGTCTCTCACTGAATGTCGCCTGTGGAAAAGAGAAAGAGCATGTGTGCCCTGTCCTTTTATATGGGTTGCCCCCTTGTGGTAGTGTCCCCTCTGGGTGTCTTGACTGCCCATTGGTTGTGTCATATCTTACTGACCTATTGGTTGAATGTCTGTGTGTCATGATGTCTCTGTTGCTTCCTCTAGTGTTTATTTAGTTCTAGTGTATCTACATTAACCCCTTGTGTATTTACAGTGATGCATATCACCACACTGCTTAATTTACCCACCACCCCCAACAAACCCTTTAACTGCCAAAACCACCATCTATATCTTTCTAGGTGAATGCAAGCAGATGGTCTGCCACGAGATAGTTCTCCTTGCAGGTGACTAATGCACCGATATGTTACTTAGCACACAAATGTAAAACTGATGTCAGACTATGTTAATTACAGAGGAAAATCTATGCAAGGCTCTGAAAAAAATGGGATCATCAGCATTATCCAGTTACTCGTTAAGTTTCATTGCCAAACAGTTGAAGTTCAAAATGATGGGACATAATCTGATTTCAACTTGAGGGGGGCAGTGGCTAGTAAACAGAGACCCAGGGTAATGCTCTGAGGACATGGGTTTGAATCCCACCAGGGCAGATGGTGGAATTTGAATTCGATTAAAAAAAATCTAAAAAGACCATGAAACAATGTCAATTGTTGTAAAAACCCATCTGGTTCACCAATGTTCTTTTGGGAAGGAAATCTGTCATCCTTACCCGGTCTGGCCTACATGTGACTCCAGACAATGTGGTTAATTCTTAAATGACCTCCAATGCGGACCGAGCCAGCAATGGCCATATCCCTCGAATGAATAAAGAAAAAAAAACTGAGAGTGGTAAAGTGAACTCAAATTATTACCTTCCAACAGACAATCGTGTCACATTTTGAGAGATAACTGAAGGAAGATTCACAGCTGCAATTCTTGTGAGCTTTCTCTAGAAGAGCCCTTTAGTTAAAAATCTCTGCACAGTAAGTACACTTCTTTGTACAACAATTCAGATAGATTTGCTACTATGTTATTTGAATGGATCTCTCTACTCCGATCAAACTAGCATCCTTATATATGAAGAAAGGAAGACCTTCCATTTATATAAGCATCTTATCACACTTTCAGGCTGTTCGAAAGTGCTTCACAATCAATGAATTAATTCTGAAGTGCAGTCACGGTTAAGTAGGGAAGTATGTCAATAAACATAGCAGTTAATTCACAGACAGCAAAGTCCCACAAACAGTAATGAGATAAATGATCACCAGTTAATCTGTTTGATACTGGATAAGGGATAAATTATAGCCATGGTGCCAAGAGAAATCCCTTGCTCTTCTTTGAGCAATGGCATAGAGGTGCAAAATAACCTCACACTGTGCAGTCTCTAAGCACTGTTTTTGGTGTGTACTGGACTGTCAGACTCTTCCTGTGTGGCTGGGAGAGCACCATAGGGGAAGGTTTAAATGTGAGGCATTTATTTGCCACTATTTTGATATCAAGCAGAATAACTAACTGTTATGTCAGGATTCCAACTTTGGACATTGCTAGTCCTGGCAATGAATTTGTGCCCCACTTTTGGAAAAAAGCAAGCACAGAGATGCAACATGTGCCCTGTTAAAAGTACTATTCAAAGGGTTACTGTCACAAAGCCTGCTGTTGTTATTTGCAAAGGTATCCCAACTTGGAACACTGGTTTGTGGGGGTGTATAGTTTTGTTTTGGTATGAGGAGACAAGTGAGAATAAATAGTCCAGTTGTTGTGTAACAACCATTAAAGACTATTTATTAAAGTAAAGACAAATGCACACAAACAGGATGACTCTACTCTCATGCAATTAAGTTGTATGAATTACTAAACACGTGCAGTTTATATAGAACGTACCCCATGGTACACAACATATCTCCGATACCTGAACAATGTAAGACTTCCCCTGTTCCCCAAACAACATTGAATAATCAGCTATAATTACCACACAATACAGGGATGATACTCAAATCTAGAACTGTCTTTTTCCTGGTCCAGTGAAGATACCTTAAAATGGCTGTTATGAAGCTTTTCTGTGCTACCTTGGCTCTAAGACTTAGAAGCTTGTTTGCTCTAAACTTGGCCTTCAGGCTTGGTGGCTAGAAACTACCTGTCGCTTTCTCAGACTGCTAGATGGTAACAGCCTCTCTTCTTTCTCAAGGACGAGTCAATTATATCTTTGTTGTTCGTTGATTCTTTTTTAAATTCATTTACGGGATGTGGGCACCGCTGCTTAGGCTAGCATTTATTGCCCATCGCTAATTACACTTCAGAAGGTGGTGGGGAGTTGCCTTCTTGAACCGTTGCAGTCTTTCTACTATGCTGTTAGAGAGTGAGTTCCAGGATGTTGCCCCAGTGACAGAGAAGGAGTGGCGGGCGATATATTTCCAAGTCAGGGTGGTGAGTGAGTTGGAGAGGAACCTCCAGGTGGTGGGGTTCCCAACTATCTGCTGCTCTTGTCCTTCTAGATGGTAGTGGTCGTGGGGTTGGAAGGAGTTGTCTAAGGAACCTTGGTGAGTTACTGCAGTGCATCTTGTAGATGGTACACATGGCTGCCATTGTTCGCTGGTGGTGGAGGGTTTGAATGTTTGTGGAAGGAGGAGCAATCAAGTGGGCTGCTTTGTCCTCGGTGGTGTCAAGCTTCTTGAGTGTTGGTGCTGCACTCAGCGAGGCAAGTGAAGAGTATTCCATTACACTCCTGACTTATGCCCTGTAGATGGTGGACAGGCTTTGGGGGGGTCAGGAGGTGAGTTACTCGCCGTAGGATTCCTAGTCTTTGACCTGCACTGGTAGCCACAGTATTAATATGGCGAGTCCAGTTCAGTTTCTGATCAATGGTAACTCCCAGGATGTTGATTGTGGGGATTCAGCGATGGTAATGCCATTGAATGTCAAGGGGCAGTGGTTAGATACTCTTTTGTAGGAGATGGTCATTGCCTGCCACTTGTGTGGCTTGAATGTAACTTGCCACTTGTCAGCCCAAGCCTGGATATTGTCCAGGTCTTGCTGCATTTGGACATGGACTGCTTCATTATCTGAGGAGGCACAAACGGTGAACATTGTGCAGTCATCCGCAGACATCCTCACTTCTGACCTTATGATGGAAGGGTGGTCATTGATGAAACAGCTGAAGATGGTTGGGCCTAGGACACTACCCTGATGAATTCCTGCAGTGATGTCCTGGAGTTGCGATGATTGACCTCCAACCACCACAACCATCTTCCTTTATGCCAGGTATGACTCCAACCAGCGGAGTGTTTTCCCCCTGATTCCCATTGACTCGTTTATCTAGTGCTCCTTGATGCCGTACTCAGTCTAATGCTGCCTTGATGCCAAAGGCAGTCACTTTTACCTGCCTTCTGTGTATACAGCTGCTTGCCCCAATCAGCTTCCTGGACTTTACATTAACATATGTATATCTCAGGGACCTTCCCAATTGTCTAAAATCTGTTTCTTCTCTACAAACTATTCACACTTGATTATTATCTAAACTGCCTTTTTAAACTCGCTACCAGGAGAGACGCATAGCAATTGAGGCCCTTTGAATACTGTCAATGCTGGCTCCAGGCAGATTCATGACAACCGCTCATCAAGTTTCAGGTGAAGTGGTTTGGATTTGGTTTGCTCAGGCAGAGTTGATGGAAACTTTCTGGTGAATTTTATGGAATTTTCTGGAAATAATCAGAAATGGGAACAGTTGTTAAAGTACCTCATGTTTGGCTATATAACGAGGAAATGGAATGGAGGAGACAGAGGGGAGCTGTACAAAGATGGCGGAGTGGAAGGATTATCAATGTCTGAAGAGACTCAGATTTACATAGAAAAATATGAAATAGAAGCAGAAGGAGGTCATTTGGTCCTTTGACCCTGTTCCGCCTTAAGTACTACACCTTCCCCTTCACCCTAAGTACAATATTTAACTGCTTCTTGAAAACATTCAGTGTTTTGGCCTAAACTACTTCCTGTGGTAACATATTCCACAGGCTCACCACTCTCTGGGTGAAGAAATTTCTCCTCATCTCTGTCGTAAATGGTCTACCCCATATTCTCAGACTGTGACTCTCGGTTCTGGGGATATATCAGCCTTGGTTCGGGGGATAGACCAGGCCCTGGGGATATATCAGCCTTCAATCCCATCAATTTCCTCAGCACCATTTTTCTACTAATATTGATCTCCTTCATTTCCTCCCTCTCACTAAACAATACGTTCCCCAACATTTCTGGTTTCTGATTTGTGTCCTGCTTTGTGAAGACAGAACCAAAGTAAGTATTTAGTTGCTCAGCCATTTCTTTTTTTTAAAAAAGACATTGTATTGATGGCATTTTCAAATGTATATAGAACAAAGAAGGAAAACAGAAAAACCAATCAAGGAAACAGCAAACAACCAAAACATCCTTGCACAATCCCGAACACCCCCCCCCCCCCCCCTCCGGACTCTGAGCTACCGTCACCCCCAAAATCATTGACATTCTGTCTGCATATCCAGTCCAAACCCCCTCAATTTTTGGACATGCCCAAAGCATATGGTTCGCAGGACTTCCCACTCACCACCCACACCTGTCCTCCATCCCTGGAAAGAACCGACTCATCCTGGACTCAGTCATAAGGGTCCTGTGTAACACTTTAAACTGGATGCGACTGAGCCTTGCACGTAACAAGGACGCATTTACCCTCTGCAAAGCCTCACTCTATACTCTAGCCCCGAGCGCCCCACCCAGCTACTCATCCCACTTATGCCTAAATCCTCAACACCAGGCATCCTCTCTCTTCAACAGCCCCCCACATATATCCCTCTTGCCCTCTCCCATCTCCTCCTTGCACAAGCGTTTGTCCTGCAACACCGGAAGTGGTAGCGTTGGAAATGAAGACACCTCCTTCCTCATTAATTCCCTAACCTGGAGATACCTGAACCCATTCCTCTTCGGCAACTGATATGTCCCCCCCCCCCCCCCGCCCCCCCCATCTCCTTCAGGTCTGCAAACTTCCCTCCAACAAATAAATCCCTCAAATAATCTATCGCTACTTGCCGCCACTCCCGGAAACTCGCATTCAACCCCACCGAGACAAACTTATAGTTGTGGCAAATCGGCGCCCACAGGGATATGCCCTCCATTTTAAAAATGCTGCCGGCACTGCGAGGATACCACCACCGGGCTCATGGAGTACCTGGTAAGCAAGAACTGTAGGGGTACCAGCAATAGTGCCCTTAAACTGGTTCCTTTGCACAAGGCCATCTCGAACCACTCCACACTGACCACTCCTCCACCGCCCATTTTCTAATCATTGTAATGTTTTCTACCCAATAATAGTTCTGCAAGTTCAGCAACGCTAACTCCACCCCCACCCTCCCTCATCGAACCCTCTCCAAGAACACCCTACTAGCCTGCAGAGCCTTACCCACCCATAGGAACCTCAAAATCATCCCATTGACCGTCCTAAAAAAGGACTTGGACACGAAGATCGGGAGGTTCTGAAACACAAACATAAAATTCAGCAATACCACTATCTTCACCATCTGGACCCACCAGCCAACGACAATGGCAACACATCCTATCTCTTTAAGTCCGCCTTCATTCCCTCCACCAACTGGGCCCACCTCCATGCCACCTTTATCCCAAGATAGCGAAAAGTCACCCCTACCAGCCGAAGAGGCAGCCCCCACCCCACCCCCCAACTCCTCCCATCTCCCCCAGCATTAATTGGGAATATCGCACTTTTCCCCATGTTGAGCTTGCACCTTGAAAATGGGCCAAATTCCCCACATTAACATGACCCTGTCAAAGCTTCCAACCAGGTCCGAAATATACAGCCAGAGATCATCCGTATACAAAGAAATTCGGTGCTCCAACCCCACCACCACTTAATTCCCCTCCACTTCCTTGAACCCCGAAGTGGCATTGTCAAGGACTCAATTGCCAGGGCAAAGAGCAGAATGGAGAGCGAGGACACTCCTGCTTTGTCCTCCGGTGCAACCCAAAGTACACCGAGCTGACCCTGTTAGTCTGAACACTCACCTTCGGCGGCTTATATAACAGCTAAACCCAGTCCACAACTCCCTGCCCAAACCCAAAGCGCCCAAGACCTCAAATAAGTACGGCCACTCCACACGATCGAAAGCTTTCTGCACATCCATCGCCATCTTTTCCAAAACCTGCCTCAAAAACTCCACATCATCCCAACCTCCCACTCACCACCACAATTCTACCCCCGAGTCTGTCACTATACTCCCCACCTCAAATGCCACCCTGTTATTGATCAACACTGCACCTCTCTCATCTTCATATCCAACCCCAAATAGAATATCTGTCACACCCAGCTCATTCCCAACCTCGTCTGGTACCCAATCTTCAAATGGGTCTCCTGAAGAAACATCACGTCCGCCTTCAAACTCCTTAAGTGCACGAAATCGCGAGACCATTGCATCTAATCAATTGGGTTGGGGGGCTCCCGCCCCCCCCCCCTCCCCCAATCAGCCATAACCCCTCTTTTTATTTTTAAATTTTGAGTAGCCAATTAATTATTTTCCAATTAAGGGGCAATTTAGTGTGGCCAGTCCGCTTAGCCTGAACATTTTTGGGTTGTGGGGGCGAAACCCACGCAAACATGGGGAGAATGTGCAAAGTCCACATGGACAGTGACCCAGAGCCGGGATCGAACCTGGGACCGCGGCGCCGTGAGGCAGCAATGCTAACCACTGCACCACTGTGCTGCCCCATAACCCCTCTTTAACCAGCTCTCCCAGGCCCACGCCTCACACACTCTCAGCGCCTCCCCAAGATATCCGCAGCCATCCTTAACCAACTGTGCCACACCAACTCCGCTCAGCATCTCCCTCTCCCCCAAACCCCTCCCCCCATAAATAGAAACAGAAAACCAACCCATCCCGCCTCCCCCACATCATCCCCAGATCAACCCCCTACTTGACTCCCATTAAGTAGCCTTCTTGCTAGCATGGTGGCCCCCAAACGAGGCAACCGCCTACCTCCCTTCGCCCCCTGCCACCCCTCACCCACACTTACCAAATCCATGGCCAAACACAGTAAATGCAACAATCCACCCAACATGCATCCCCGCATTCCCCGTACTGGCATCTCCAAAGTTCAGTGTCCTCACATGTCCTCCTGACCATGGTCTCTCATAAATTTACTCGCCTCCTCCGGCGTATCAAAATAGAATTCTTGATTTTGGTGCGTGATTCTCAGATACCTATCACATTTTCTTCAGGTACGCTCTATCATTGCCTTCACCCAAAGCAGAATCTTCTCATTATCCAGAAACCGGTACAATCGCACCACCAACGCCCTCGGCTGCTCCCCCACCTTTGGCCTCCTCAATACCCTGCGAGCCCAATCCACTTTTGGAGGTCGGTCAAAGACCCCCTCCCCCACCAACTTCTTGAAGATACTCACCATATCATTTGTGGCTTACATTACCTCAATCCCTTTAGATAGCCCCACGATCCGGAGATTCTGCCTCCTTGAGTGATTCTCCAGGTCTTCCACCTTCTCCACACTTCTGGCCCTCTGCCATGAAAACCATCTCTGCCTCCAATGAAGCTAGCTGGTCCACATGATCCACCACCAACTCCTCCACCTTCTGGAGTGCCGAACTCTGCGCATCCAGCCTTTGCTCCACTCTCTCCACAATTGTCATGATCAGCACTGCCACTGTTGCTAACTTTTGGTTGGCTCTTAAATGTTGCTCGTTGTGTCTTTACTTAATTTGCTCTGTTTCTATAACTTTTGCTCTAGAGTCACCAGGTATCTTTATGATACCACCACGAGGTTCATGTTCAAGTGCTGATCAATAACTCAATACACCAGTTAGTATGTTTCAAATCAAAACACATTTATTATACACAGTCAATCACTACTCATGTATAAAACTCTACTTACTAGACTATCTCTAACACTTAAAAATGTCCTATACTTAGCTTTGGAACTGGCCCACCAGGTCAGGGGAACAAATGGCCTTTCGTTCGATTCTGAGTCTGCAGGATTCAAAGCTGGTATGGACTGGTAGCTAGGAGCGCCTATCTCGTAGCCTGCATTGACTGGAGACTTAGTTGGTTGGTGCAGCAACTAGGCAGGTCACTGTCAAGGGTTGTTTCGAGCTGCTGAGAGACCCTGCCAAGAAGGACAAATTGAACTTGGGGACTCTATTTTATAGTCTCCAGGGGCTCCGCGCCCTTTTGGGTGGACCCCGTACCTGGTTCCAAGTGATTGGACTAAGTTCTGATCACTTGGATCGATTTCTCCAATATTGGAGCTGTTCCCTGATCGCTGGGCGGTTCCTAAGTGTCCATTGGCCTTCCTTTGTCTTGGATCCTGCTGGAGCCGAGAAGTCTGGCTTGGCCTTGTTTAGCTTATGCAGATGATTGTTAGTTTCAGTGCTGTCTGGGTTCCTGCAAGTTCTGATATACAGGAAACTTTGCACCTGCTTGTTTTTCCTGCGTTTGACTGAATTTCCCTGCATTCTTAGCGGATCTCCATTTTAAGTCGGGAAGTGGCCAACCCAGGTGGCTACACCACCTCAGCAGGTCCTTCAAGGCCTCTTGCCTCTACTGTTGGAACTTGGCATTCAGAAAATCCACCAATTGCTCAGTAGACCACTGGGCCCGCAACGATGCCCCAGAGCTCCCGCTATCTTTCTCTCTGACGCACTTTGAGAGTCCTCCCGGCAAGCATGCTGCCCCTTAATCATTACACTCCTCATCCGCTAAGCCATAAACAGGCCATTCCGGAGGAGAATTTCTTTCTCTCGATGATCATGCGCTTTGTACCTGCAAACACTCCCGAAATTAGATGAAATGTACCAAACATTTCCATCTCGATCAGGAGCCACCAAATGTGCAACCACTCACTCCATGGCTGCCACCGGAAGTCCTCAGCCATTTGTTTGTCTCCTATTATACATTCCCCTATTTCTGAAGGTAAGGGATTTACATTTTTCTTCACCAATCTTTTTCTCTTCACATACCTGTCGAAACTTTTACAGTCAGTGTTTATGTTCCCTGCTGCCTCATGGTGCTGAGGACCCGGGTTCGATCCCGGCCCTGGGTCATTGTCTGTGTGGAGTTTGCTCATTCTTCCTGTTTCTGCGTGGATTTCATCCCCACAACCCAACGATGTGCAGGCTAGGTGGATTGGCCATGCTAAATTGCCCCTTAATTGGAAAAAAATAATTGGATACTCTAAAAAAAAAAATTTTAAGTTTACTTTTGAACTCTATTTTCCCCTTCTCAGTCAATCCTTTGGTCCTTCTTTGCTGAATTCTAAACTGCTCCCAATACTCAGAACTGTTGTTTTTCTTGACCAATTTGTATGCTTCTTTCTTGGATTGAATACTATCTCTAATCTTTCTTGTAAACCATGGATTGGCCACCTTTCCCGTTTTACTTTTGTGCCAGACAGGAATAGCCAATTGATGCAGTTCGCACATGCGCTCCTTTAATGTTTGCGATTGCCTAACCACTGTCATCCCTTTAGGTAACGTTCCCCAATCGATCAAATCCAATTCACGCTTCATATTGTCATAACTTCCTTTGTTAAGATTCAGGACACTAGTCTGAGAATCAACTACTTCACTCCCCATCTTGAAGAAAATTTCTATCATGTTACAATCACTCATCCCCATGGGGTCTCACACAACTTGATTGCCAATGATTCCGTTCTCATTACACAGTACCCAGTCTCGGATGGCCTGTTCTCTCGCTGGTCCTTCAATGTATTGGTCCAGAAAACCATCCCAGATGCACATCAGGAATTCCTCCTGTATGGTATTGTGGCTAATTTCATTTGCCCAATCTATATGTAGATTAAAATCATCCATAATTACAATGTACCTTTATCGCATGTGTCTCTAATTTCCTGTTTAATGCCATTTCCAACATCATGCAGTTTGTGGGTCTATATACAACTCAGACTAATGTTTTTTCTCTTTGGTGTTTCTCAGCTCAACCCTTACAGATTCCACATTATTAGAGCTAATATCCGTCTTCACTATTTTTTATGAGGGCCACGAAGAATCCAGCACGAGTTTCAAGGATACAAAGAAATAACATTTATTTACAATAACATATATATATACACAATAGCAGCAACCTCGCTTGCCGCTTACTCCTTCCTGCTGGTTCCAAACTGGCCAGCTTTATTTATACAGGGAGTCTGCTAATGATTTCTCCACCCCCCTCATTGGGGAAGCTCATACTCCCACAGGATTGTGGGATTGTCATTAGTCCCAGCCAATGGTAAGCAGGCAGGTTATAACATCCCTGCCCCCCCCAAAGTTCAAGGAATCCACCGAAGACCCTCGCGAAGGAGGGCGTCGGACTCGTTTTGCCGCAGGCCGGACACCATTTGCACGAGGCGCTAGATCGGGCGGCGTGTAACGAGACGGAGACCGGCGCTTCCGTGTTGAACGGCATAACGGTTGTACATCCACGGCCCGTGGGCCCGAGGATTGCCCCTCTGATGCGTCCTGTGTCTCCATCTCGGAGTCAGAATCTGCTGCCTCTGTCATCACGGCGTCTCTATCTCCACGCGGTTCTGTAACGACCTGCGCAGGCTTTGAGTGAGGCACCAGAGGAAGATTGTGAGGACTAATTCCCATTGTCTCTGGTCTCTGCGGCTGTAGAAATGAACTCCGGGGGCGGGGAATCTTTGGAAGGGACAGTCTTCTGGACGGAACGTGGTCTACGTGTTTGCGCTGGAGACGACCCTGGGCTTGCATCTGGTAAGATATAGGGCCCGTTTGGCGAAAGATTACGCCAGGGTCCCACTGGGCACCACCAGCAAAATTGCGAACGAACACTGGGTCACCGGGCGCAAACTGCCGAATCGGCCGATGCCGATAAAAACCCTGTCCCTGCCGTTCTTGTGTGCAGCGTACTTTTGCGACAATGTCCGGGAAAATCATACTAAGACAGGTGCGAAGTCTCCGACCCATTTGGAGGTCTACAAAATGCGAGCCAGTCTCGTGTCCATTGACCCGGAAGACTGCTTCTTTAGGCCTCGTTTGAATGTCTGCACTGCGCGCTCCGCCAACCCATTTGAAGCCAGGTGGTAAGGGGCAGTGCGGATATGGCGTATGCCTTTAATCTTCATGAACCTCACAAACTCCTCACTGGTGAATGGAGTGCCGTTATCCGTGACCAGTGCCTCGGGGAGGCCATGTGTACTAAAAGACAAACGCATCTTCTCAATTGTTGCGCAGGACGTTGTGTCTAGCATCTTATGCACCTCTAGCCATTGGGTGTCGATTAATAAAAGGAACTTGGATCCTTGAAAAGAGCCGGCAAAATCCGCATGCAAGCGTGCCCAAGGCCGCCCTGGCCATTCCCAGTGATGTAGGGGCACGGCCGGCGGAAGCTTCTGATGCTCCTGACAAATGGAGCAGTTTTGGGCCACCTCCTCAATGTCGACGTCGAGGCCTGGCCACCAAACATAACTCCGGGCCAACATTTTCATTTTGGTCACATCTGGATGCCCATTGTGCAAGTCTCTTAGTATCAGCTCCTGTCCTTTTTCCGGGACAATCACATGCGTCCCCCACAAAGGATGCCATCTTCCACACTGAATTCTGACAGCTTGGAGGAAAATGGCCGCAACTCGCCTGGGAGCTGTCTATGCTGCCCACCATACAGGACTATGTGTCGAACCTTTGACAGGACTGGCTCCGTCTGGGTCCACTCACGGATCTGTGATGCCATGACAGGCAAGGTGTCCATACAATTTAGGGTTGCAACCACCTCACCGGTCGTGCGGGTCGACATGGGGCCGGCCGGTTTCATCGCAAAGACCACTGCCAGGCCCTCCTTCTCGATCCGCGCGTACTTTTTTTCCATTGCAGTCAATGTGCGGGAGGCGAAAGCTATCGGCCGCTCAGCCCCGTTCTCCATCTTGTGGGACAGGACGGCCCCAATACCATATGGGGATGCATCACATGTGACCAGCCAATGGTAAGCATGCAGGTTATCACACTATTGTTTTAATTTCCTCTTTACTCAGCACTGCCACTCCACTGCCTTTTCCTTTTTGCCTGTCCTTCCTAAATACTGAATACCCTGGATATTCTGTGCTGTATTTTTCTATGTTCTATGTTCCATATGCAGTTCTTATGCCTGGTCACCCTGCAGCCATGTCTCCCAAATCTGGATTATACCATACCTGTTTACATCTATTTGCCAAGGACATGGCAACTGTGTTATTCTACATCCTTCAATCTGATCAGGAGTCTCTCTGCAGTCCAAGGACACACCTCCACCATCATCCTCTCCCCATCCAGGAAGTCATGAAGGTCATGTTGGATTGGATTGGATTGGATTTGTTTATTGTCACGTGTACCGAGGTACAGTGAAAAGTATTTTTCTGCGAGCATCTCAACAGATCATTAAATACATGGGAAGAAAAAGGAAGAAAAGAAAATACATAATAGGGCAACACAACATATACAATGTAACTACATAAGCACTGGCATCGGATGAAGCATACAGGGTGTAGTATTAATGAGGTCAGTCCATAAGATGGTCATTTAGGAGTCTGGTGACAGTGGGGAAGAAGCTGTTTTTGAATCTGTTCGTGCGTGTTCTCAGACTTCTGTATCTCCTGCTCGATGGAAGAAGTTGCATGAGTGAGTAAGCCAGGTGGGAGGGACCTTTGATTATGCTGCCCGCTTTCCCCAGGCAGCAGGAGGTGTAGATGGAGTCAATGGATGGGAGGCAGGTTCGTGTGATGGACTGGGCGGTGTTCACGACTCTCTGAAGTTTCTTGCGGTCCTGGGCCGAGCAGTTGCCATCATACCAGGCTGTGATGCAGCCCGATAGGATGCTTTCTATGGTGCATCTGTAAAAGTTGGTAAGGGTTAATGTGGACATGCCGAATTTCCTTAGTCTCCTGAGGAAGTATAGGCGCTGTTGTGCTTTCTTGGTGGTAGTGTCGACGTGGGTGGACCAGGACAGATTTTTGGAGATGTGCACCCCTAGGAATTTGAAACTGCTAACCATCTCCACCTCGGCCCCGTTGATGCTGACAGGGGTGTGCATAGTACTTTGCTTCCTGAAGTCAATGACCAGCTCTTTAGTTTTGCTGGCATTGAGGGAGAGATTGTTGTCGCTACACCACTCCACTGGGTTCTCTATCTCCCGCCTGTATTCTGACTCGTCGTTATTCGAGATCCAGCCCACTATGGTCGTATCGTCAGCAAACTTGTAGATGGAGTTGGGACCATGTCTTGCCACGCAGTCGTGTGTGTACAGGGAGAAGAGTAGGGGGCTAAGTACTTCATCCTCTGATAGCCTGCCCTACCCATCATTTTGGGCTTCCAAGCTGAAATGGGGGCTAATGGTTCAGGGAAAATTGCTGTTTCTTTTGCACATGACTGATGACACCTTGCAACATCCCATCATGAGAGCAGAGCAGGAGAGTAAAGAAACTGGCCCTCCTGCCATGTCTTTGGGACCATTCCCTGGAAATCGACCTCTCTGGCAACATGCTTTAATTCACTTCTGAGGCTAGTGCGTGTGGGTTTCATGCTGGGTGCGGGACTTGAATGTCCATCACCAAGAGTGAATCATACCACTACTGACTGAGCTGGTTGAGTCCAAAATGACATAGCTGCTAGACTAGATTAGCTGCAGGTAGTGAGCGAAACAGCAAGAGGGTTAAACCTTCTTGACCTCATCCTCATCACTCTACCTGTCACAGATGCATCTGCCCATGACAATAGTGGTAGGCGTGGCCTTTATACAGTCTTTGTGGGGAAGTGGTACAATCTTCACATTGAGGATATCATCCATTGTGTTGTGTGGCACTGCCACTGTGCTAAAATGGGATAGGTTTCAAACAGCTCCAGCAACACAAAATGGGGTACCCATGAGGCACTGTGGGTCATCAGCAGCAGTTCAGCTACATCCTGTAACCTCATGGCCTGCCACAATCACCATTTGATCATCACCATTAACCCTGGTTCAATGAAGGGTGCAGAAGAGCATGCCAGGAACAGCACGGGCATACCTAATAATGAGCTTGGTGAAACTGCAACACAAGACAATTTGCATGCTCAACACTCAAAGCAGTCTGCAACAGGTAGCATTCAGCAATTGCATAACCAATGGGACAGATCTAGGATTTGCAGTCCAGCCGCATCCCGTTGGTTGAATGGTGGTGGACAATATAAACGACTAAAAGAAGGAGGAAGCTCCACTGATATCCCCATCCTCAATGATGGTGGAGCCCAGCACATCAGGGCAAAAGACAAGACATCTGCAGCCGTATTCAGCCAGAAATGCTGAGTGGGTGACTGTGGTGGTATGTGGTGGTGGTAATACGGTACACCAGGAATGCCGAGGAACTATTGGAGGACAGATGCTGGATCCCAATTGGATCCTCCACCTAATGGGCTCCACCCAGATAGGAGGGGTATGAGAGCCTGGGTTTAATCCCCGCAGCTGCATTCTGTGGCTGAGCTGCTGGGGAACGCGTCTGAACAAGTCTGCTCAATAAAGCCTCGATTGAAGTTCTCTACGTCTCGCCTCGTGTGTGATCGATGGTGCTACAGTGACCCATCTCAGTCTCCTGCTGAGGCCCCCAACAAGATGGCTGCCAGTCTTCAACCAAATCGGTTCATTCCATGTGATACCAAGAAATGGCTGACGGCACTGGATACTGCAAATCCTTTGATAATTATTTTCTACAGTTTCTGTAGTGTGGAATCTTTTGCCATTTCATCTTGTAGTTGCTGGCATTTGGGTCACGCAAGATGCATCAGAGCAGTTTGGAGAATATCTTCCAGTTGGATGTTAGCGAACTTGCAGCTCTAAGAATACACCTATTTTTGTTGGGTTTGGCAATCTGCCAAAATCTGCAAAGTACAATCTGGTTAACTGGCTAGCACCAAATCTCACTTCTAAACCAAGATCACTATTATACGATTTCATCATTTTTTAACAAAGCTACCAATCTTCTTTGTCTTCCTTTCTATCCTTCGGAAATGCCGAATACTCTTTAATACTCAGATTCAAGTTTAGCTGCTTCGATGTGGTCTCCTCGTGGCAGCCCAGTGGACCAGCACTCCAAGCTTAGAAGTCCTTCCTGCTGATTGTTATTTTTCAAAATGTATTCATTGATGCGATGTGAGGATCATTAGCAAGGTCAGCATTTGTTGCCCATCTGTAATCTCCCTTGAACTGAATGACTTGTATTGGATTTTGCATTTGAGTTTATTGGTCATGTGTACTGAGGTACAGTGAGAAGTATTGTTCTGCGTACAGTCCAGACAGATCGTTCCATACATGAAAAAATATAGGACACACGATAGATACACAATGTAAACACATAGACACAGACATCGGGTGAAGCATAAGGAGTGTAGCTCTACTCAGTAGAGAAGATGTGTGGAGAGATCAGTTCAGCCCATAAGGGAGTCATTCCAGAGTCTGGTAACAACGGGGAAGAAGCTGTTTTTGAATCTGTTTGTGCGTGTTCTCAGACTTTTGTACCTCCTGCCCGACTGAAGAGAGAATAACTGTGTGAGAGAGGTATTTGATTATGCTGCCCACTTTCCCGAGGCAGTGGGAGGTGTAGACGGAGTCAATAGATGCCAGGCGGGTTTGCATGTTGGACTGGGCTGTGTTCACAACGAATGGCTATGGTAAACCATTTCAGCGGGTAGTTAAGAGTCAACCACTGCGAGTCTAAAGTCACACATAGGATAGACAAGGTAAAAATGACAGATTTCCTGTCCTAAAGGATATTAGTGAACGAGATGAGTTTTTACAACAATCAATGATAGTTTCATTATCAGCATTACTGAGACTGATTTTCAATTCCAGAATTTATTAATCAAACTTAAATTCCACCAGCTTCTGTGATGGGATTGGGACCCACAGCCTCAGAGCAGTATCAGCCACAGGCCACCGCATGGAGGGATCCCTTGACAGTCCTGGCCTTGCTCCAAAACCATTTGTTGGAGGAACTTTAAAAATCATTGGAGAGAAGGCGCTTCCATCTTGAGAGCTTCTCTCCCTCACTTACATTCCATTGTATTCTTCTGCTGATTTCAGCTGGGAGGTCTCTGAATAGCCCTCCAGCTTTGGGAGCCTGCCAGCTGTCCTTAATTAGCCAGTGGGCCTGCCCACTGGCTTGCCTGGCTGCTCCAGGGAAAAGCACATTGAGTGACTGTTTTCTAAACCGTACGCACTTCTGACTGCCATTCAAACCTGATATTGGTGTTTTAAGACTGGTTAATGTTGTTGGCCAGTACCGAGATCAAACCCATGACCTTGGCGTTACTAATACCATGCACTAACATTCTGAGCTGCAGGGAAAATCCTGCTTCGAGTATCTTCACAAGGATAAATGCTGACATGTTTTAATCCATGATGTGGAGATGCCGACGTTTGACTGGGGTGGGCACAGTTGGACTTTAAACTGTTGTTGCAAGACTTATTGTTTTCAACCAATTATACTGTATTTTTATCATGAACTTTAAAGTTGATACTAGTCAGATTTTGTTTCCTTAAATCCCATGCAACAATATCTTACACATTCTTTTTAATTCACGTAACATTGAACAGAATTTTTCAGCGAATTGATTTTTGTATTGTGTCCCATGAGACAAGACAATGGACCAAGTACTGAAAAATGGGATGAGAACAGATAGGTGTTTGATGACCAGTGCAAGGATCTCTTTCTGTGCTGTAAAACTATGATTTTATGACTATGACAAAAATAGAATCATTTAGATTATACAGAACAGTCGGAAATGCAATTTGTTCCTTGGCAACAGAAGGTTGAAACTTCTCTGGTAAAATGCAGTGCAACGAGTGTTAGTGTAATCTACTTATTGTAGGTGTACGCTTGCTTTCACTGAGTCCACTGCCAGAAAAACATCTTCCATTGTGAATTTCTTTGCATGATTGTAGGAGTAATTAGTTAATATTGTTTATGTGTATTTGTAGGCCTGAAGGCAATATAGAGGTATTCTGAACTTTGATTCGAGTCCTTAATAGATAGTTCAGGAAGATTTGTTTGATGCAAAATTGTGGGCAGTTCCCTAATATTTTTTTTAACTTAAAAATAATCATCCAGACATGGTGCTGCCAATATTCATAGACTTAGATTTAGCTACTTTTTTAATGACATTTATAGTCCACTAGTTTCATGAAGATATAACACTTTATTTTACACAGATAATCTGTGCCATTAAAATAGCAGACAAATGAATATTATTCAAGCAAGTTAATATGTATCTATTAATAGGAGTGTAAGGGAATACTCTCCACTT
Source organism: Scyliorhinus torazame (assembly GCF_047496885.1). NCBI lineage: Eukaryota > Metazoa > Chordata > Chondrichthyes > Carcharhiniformes > Scyliorhinidae > Scyliorhinus > Scyliorhinus torazame. The sequence goes on along the minus strand of NC_092714.1, from coordinate 89,453,733 downwards.
GCCTGGATGAGTGCAGCTCCAACAACACTCAAGAAGCTTGACACCATCCAGGACAAAGCAGGCCGCTTGATTGCTCCTCCTCCCACAAACATTCAAGCCCTCCACCACCGATGAACAATGGCAGCCTTGTGTACCATCTACAAGATACGCTGCAGTAACTCACCAACGTTCCGTAATCAGCACTTTCCAAACCCACGATCACTACCATCTAGAAGGACAAGAGTAACAGATACCTGGGAACCCCACCACTTGGAGGTTCCCCTCCAAGTCACTCACCACCCCGACTTGGAAATATATCTGTCTAAATATTTACTGTCGCTGGAGCAAAATCCTGGAACTCCCTCCCTAACATCATAGTGGGTGTATAGTGGGGGTATCTACACCTGAAGGACTGCAGCAGTTCAATAAGGCAACTCACCACCACTTTCTGAAGAGCAACTAGGGATGGCAATAAATGCTGGCCTAACCAGAGATGTCCACATCCCATAAATTAATAAAGAAAAATGACAACAATTCTGAATTAAAAACTATATTAAAAAAAAGATGAATTTAAGAGACCATTGTGGCTGGCACAAGCATCAACTCATTCATCAAGTGGTGGTAAAATGTCCTGTGCTTTCTGGGTCACAGGAATATTGGTGTCTCAATGTAAAGCATGATGTACATCTAAAAGGAACTGCGAACAATCTTGACTCTGAATCTGTACATTGTTACATTGCTATAGTGACTACACTTCAAAAGTACTTCTTTGGCAGCCAGGCATTTTTGGATGGTCTGAGGTTGTGAAAGATTCAATATAAATCCAAATTTAGGAGTTCAAGCCCACACCAGAGAATGAGCAAGTAATCTAATTTAATATCCTGCAGCATTATTGAAAAGGTTCTGCTTTGCTGCAGGTACTACCCTTTGGGTGAGATTTTAACAAATGCCATTTGGGATCTTTCTATGTGTATCATAGTTTCTCGGTTCACCTACATAATGAGACAACGTATATTTAAGAAACTCATTGGATATGTACCAAGTGCTTGGATGTGATTCTGAGAGATGTGATAAGATCATGATATATGAATATAATTTTTTCCTTTCTATTAGTGTTATTTTAACAGTGTCATGACAAAATAAATCAACCTATAGCGTGATATAACGGGAAAAAAGTGTCATTTTGGACACAATCGGCAGGATGTTTCTCAATGGCAGCATTGGCGAGATCGCAGCCAGTATTTAAGGGCACTCAGTGTTGGAAAGAAGCCCCTATGAGCTTCTCACCATTACTGGTTGCCTCGCCGTCAGATTCGCTGGACCTGCACATCAGTTAACGAGGGGGGGCTGCTCTTAAATGCTCCCTCACCATTCACTGCAGTAAACACACAAGTATGGCACTATGTAGACCTGCTCCCCGCTTTGGGGATGCCGACCTGGCCAAGCTTCTTGATGCTGTGGATGCATGAGATGGGACATCCTGTTCCCTCCGGGAGTCAGAGGGCCAGCAGCAGAGGCTGGTGCGGCAGTGATAACGACTGTCAGTGTGGCAGCATGACAAGGGGGACCGTCATCCAATGTAGGAAGAAGACCAATGACCTCCAATGACCTGCAAGGGTAAGTTACCACCTCTCTCTTGGCATCAGGTCCACCTACCACTCCTCAAATTCATCACCCCCCCCCCCCCCCCCCCAACACATCGCTGGCTGACACCTTGCAATGTCCTACCATGTGCTCTTTATGCTTGCTTTTCAGAGTCCACTGGCACCTAGCACCACAACCCCTTGATGTCCAGGTGAGGTGCCCACACATGCCACCTATAAGACCATAAGACATAGGAGCAGAATTAGGCCACTTGGCCCATCGAGTCTGCTCCGCCATTCAATCATGGCTGATATTTTCTGATCCCCATTCTCCTGCCTTCTCCCCTAACCCCTGATCCCCTTATTAATCAAAAACCTATCTATCTCTGTCTTAAAGACACTCAGTGAATTGGCCTCCACAGTCTTCTGCGGCAAAGAGTTCCACAGATTTACCACACTCTGACTGAAGAAATTCCTCCTCATCTCTGTTTTAAAGGATGGTCCCTTTAATCTGAAATGGTGCCCTCTGGTTCAAGTTTTTCCTACAAGTGGAAACATCCTCTCCACGTCCACTCTATCCAGGCCTTGCAGTATCTTGTACATTTCAATAAGATCCCCTCTCATCCTTCTAAACTCGAACGAGTACAGAGTCCTCAAACGTTCCTCATATGACAAGTTCTTCATTCCAGGGATCATTCTTGTGAACCTCCTCTGGACCCTTTCCTAGGCTAGCACATACTGCCTTAGATATGGGCCCAAAACTGCTCACAATACTCCAAATGGGGTCTGACCAGAGCCTTATACATCCTCAGAAGTACATCCCTGGTCTTGTATTCTAGCCCTCTTGACATGAATGCATCTGCCTTCCTAACTGCCAACTGATCCTGCACGTTAAACTTAAGAGAATCGTGAACAAGGACTCCCAAGTCCCTTTGTGCTTCTGCTTTCTGAAGCATTTCCCCATTTAGAAAATTGTCGATGCCTAGATTAGTCCTTCCAAAGTGCATAACCTCACACTTTCCCACATTATATTTCATTTGCCACTTCATTGCCTACTCTCCTAGCTTGTTCAAGTCCTTCTGCAGCCCCCTCAATGCTTCCTCAATAACACCTGTCCCTCTACAGATCTTTGTATCATCTGCAAACTTAGCAACAGTGCCTTCAGAGCCTTCTTCCAGTTCATTTATGTATATTGTAAAATGTTGTGGTCCCAGCACAGACCCCTGAGGCACACCACTAGTCACTGGCTGCCATCCTGAAAAAGACCCCTTTATCCCCACTCTTTGCCTTCTGCCAGTCAGCCAATCCTCTATCCATGCCAGGATCTTACCCTGAACAACATGAGCTCTTAATTTATTTAACAGTCTCTATGCGGCACCTGGAAATCTAAATAAATCATGTCCACTGGTTCTCCTTTGTCTAACTTGCTTGTTACCTCCTCAAAGAACTCTAACAGATTTGTCAGACACAACCTCCCTTTGACAAAGCCGTGCTGACTCAGTCCTATTTTACCATGCACTTCTAAGTACTTCGCGATCTCATCTTTAATAACAGACTCTAAAATCTTACCAATGACCGAAGTCAGGCTAACCGACCTGTAATTTCCCGTCTTCTGCCTCCCTCCCTTATTAAACAGTGATGTTACATTAGCCACCTTCCAGTCCATTGGGACCCTTCCTGCCTCCAGTGATTCCTGAAAGATCATCACTAATGCCTCCACAATTTCCTCAGCTATCTCTTTTAGAACCCTGGGGTGTCGTCCATCCGGTCCAGGTGACTTATCCACCTTCAGACCTTTCAGTTTCCCCAGAACCTTCTCCTTAGTAATGGTCACTTCACTCACCACTGCCACCTGGTTCTCCTGGAGCTCGGGCATCCCACGGGTGTCTTCCACCGTGAAGACTGATGCAAAGTAACTATTCAGTTCGTCTGCCATTTCTTTGTTTCCTATTGTTACTTCTCCAGCCACATTTTCTAGTGGTCCAATGACTATTTTTGCCTCTCTCTTACCTTTTATATATTGAAAAAATCTCTGCCTATCTTCCTTTATATTACTAGCTAGCTGGCACTCGTACTTCATCTTCTCCCCCCTTATTGCCTTTTTAGTTGGACTCTGCTCGCTTTTAAAGGCTTCCCAATCCTCTGGTTTCCCACTATTCTCGCCACTTTGTATGCTTTTTCTTTAGCCTTTATGCTGTCCTTGACATCCCTCATCAGCCATGGATGCCTTGTCCTCCCCTCAGCATGTTTCCTCCTTGGGATGAATTTCTGTTGTGCCTCCCTAATAACCCCCAAAAACTCCTGTCATTGCTGTTCCACTGTCTTCCCTGCTAGGCTCCGTCTCTATTCAACTCTGGCCAGCTCCTCCCTCATATCTTTGTAGTTACCCTTATTTAATTGTAATACCGTTACATCTGATTGCAGCTTCTCCCTCTCAAACTGCAGGGTAAATTCTATCATATTGTGGTCATTGCTCCCTAAGGGTTCCTTCACCTTAAGTTCCCGAATGAAGTCTGCCTAATTACACATCACCAAATCCAGAATTGCCTGTTCGCTTGTAGGCTCTGTCACAAGCTGCTCCAAAAAAAATCTCTTAAAAAACATTCCACAAATTCCATTTCTTGGGATCCACTACCAACCTGATTTTCCCAGTCCACCTGCATTTTGAAGTCCCCCATGATTATTGTAATATTGCCTTTTTTACATGCCTTTTCTATCTCCTGATTTATTTTCTGCCCCACATCCTGACTGTTGCTAGGGGGCCTGTACATAACTCGCATCAGGGTCTTTTTACCTTTGCGATTCCTCAACTCGACCCACTGAGATTCTATGCCTTCTGAGCCTATATCGCTTCTTGCTATCAATTTAACTTCATTCCTTACTAACAATGCAACCCCGCCTGCCTGCCTGACCTTTCGATAGGATATATATCCTTGGATATTTGATCCCAGCCCTGATCCCCTTGCAGCCACGTCTCTGTGATGCCCACAACATCATACCGGCCAATTTCAATGTGCGCAGCAAGCTCATTTACATTGTTCCTATACTGCATGCATTTAGGTACAACACCCTCAATCCTGCGGTGGCCACCTCCCTTTTCACACTCTCCTCAGTCATTGTCCCCTCTACTGTGGCCCTTTTTGATTTTTGACTTTGGTTTCTCTGCCTGACACTTTCCCCCTTACTGCTTTTTGTTTCTGGCCTCGTTTTACTTCCCTCTGACTTACTACATTGGATCCTATCCCCCAGCCACATTAGTTTAAACTCTCCCCAACAGCTCTAGCAAACAACCCCCCTAGGACATTGATTCCAGTCCTGCCCAGGTGCAGACCATCCAGTTTGTACTGGTCCAACTCCCCCAGAACTGGTTCGAATGCCCCACCTGCTATAGAACTCCCCACCCCCCACCAGTCCATCAAACGTGCAGTGCACAATGCCCTCTCTTTGTCCCTGCAGGAGAAAATAGCCCATAATAAGCAGGAAAGAGCCAAGACGGGGTGTGGAGTACCAGAGATTTGGGTCCTCAGCTCCTATGAGAAATGGGCCCTGGAAATCATGGGTTGTCAGAGGAGCGAGCAGTCACCGACAGCGATGTTGGCCTGCACTGCAGAGGTGATGATCCATTGCCCCTTTGCCCCTTCACCCAGATGACCTGTCTCAGGTGAGTTGTTCATGTCAGACAAAATGACCCCTTCCTCTCACTGACCACATGTTCATTGTCTCGCAGGATCTCCAACTGACGAACCAGGCCATCCGGAAGTCATCCCCCTCCTCCCCCAATACTACCCAAAGACCGCCTCAGAGGAGAGCTCCAAGGAGACCACCAACGAGGTGTCACAGCTATCACCCCCACCATCCACCTGCACAGAGATACAAATCTTGATGGGAGTCATTAGTCAACATGCTTCAGGGGCACAATCTGGTGAGCACCACGACGTTGCTGATGCGCATCAGGTGGGGGCAGGAACGTTCAAGAGAGTCAGCAGTTGGAGATCTGCTGGATCCCAGGACTCAGCTGAGTCCCAGTCTGATGCCAACCCTCTGGACAAGGTTAACCCAGAGTTGGTGCAGATGATAGGACTCAGCCGTGAGATTCAGGATGGGACGCCAGCGACATTCCAGCGAGTGCAGAGACGATCGGAGTAGTCCCAAAGGCTACAGGTTCAGGAAATGATGCTGACAATGAGCGGCACCAAAGCCAACATTGCTCGAGTGGTGACTGCAGTGGAAAGCCTGGAGCACAATACCAGTGTCTTGAGTGGTGGTGCCCAAGGCATGGCTGTGATGACTAGGGCTGAGGGCCTCGACATCATGTCCCAGTCGATGAAGGTCATATCCCAGACGCAAGTGAACATTACCTGAGGCACTCCAGAGCATGGCCCAGTCACTGAGGACCATCGCTGAGAGCTTTGACACCATGTTTCGGACAAGGGGGAGCCACCTGGACTGGCAGAGCCAGATGACTCAGAGGCCTCTGGAGCACACTCCAGCTGCCCCTTAATCCCAAGGGACCCTCAGGGCCCTCCGAGCACCATTCGGAAAAGTAAGCCCTGGAGGCCAACTCAGGGACTGCCACCAAGGAGATGATGGCAGTCTCTTGTTCTCCCAAATCCTTCCCTCTGCCCCTCCTGACACCGATGCAACTCAAGATCAGCGGATAGAACAGGGTGACACAGTGACACCGGTGACAACGCTAAGTCGGCTGGACCCTTCGATTCCAGGCCCTTGAGAGGGCATCAAAGGTGACAGATCACAAAAGCAGCAGGCTGCCTCCACCTCCAATGTGCATCCTTGGGGCACACCTAGCCGCAGCACTATACAATGAGAGATCGAGAACAGAGAGGATCACTGAGTGGGTACTGGGCAGCGAGGGCGTGATGTGGGGGGGGGGGGGGGGGGGGTGGAGAGAGACTATCTGTAGCTAGGGACAATGGAAATGTCAAATATCACAATTAAAACAATGAAACACCTGACACATGTGAAACCTCTGTCACGTTAATCTTCACTGTTCCTCCATCCCCTGTTGCCATCCGCTTCCCCACCCCTGTGCGCAGTACTCCAGGATCAAATGCCCCAGATGCAGACCCCATTCGCCATTGGGAGGGCTCTCATTCCAGAAGGAACATGGGGTAACAGTCCAGCCAATAGGATCCGGGCAGGTTGTAACAATAAATTAAAAGGCTTATGAAATATATGATTGCAAAACTGCAGTTTAGACAAACAACTAAAAATGGCTAACCCAACACTCCAACATAAATCAGAATAATGTAAGAAGAGGATCACACTTGTTTATTAGCTCAGCTTAACAAGAGTAATTTGAGAGGGTGTAAAATAAAATATTTGACGTATCTTACATATGAAATCAAATTTGACCTTTGAGACATCTCAAAACCACATTGCCACAGCCCATGGTGGGCCATAGTCATGCTAAGGGTTTGAAACTATTCAGTATTTTGTTATTTAATTCTGGCTGTCCACTTTAGTTTCTGATCGGAGTTCTCCATATGCCATTCTGTTGCAATTATCTTCCTGATGCCTTGGTATCAACACGTTTTCTATTTGCTCAGTTACGATTCATTTTTGAGGCATCTAGAAATGGTTACAAACATTGAAAAAATGTCTCTTGGAATACTTTTCCTTGACCATAAAAAATTACAAATCTGATAGCTCTTCTTGGGAGCTGTGAAACGTGATAAATAACTGCACTTGTGCTCTTGTATAAATCAGAACAATTGGAAAACAAGAACATCTTTATTTACTGGCTTGTTGAAAGGCTGTAATTTGAGACTGCTTGTCACGAAATATTTCACTGCCAAGTGTTATACATCACCCCAAGTTTCAGTCGCAGTCATTTCAATCACAGCGACACAGTAAATCTGAGACAACAATGTGACTGCTTATTATCCTGCAGTTTATTTACAATCAGATTTAGGATTTCCGATATGTTGGTTAGTCTTTCACCTGTGGATATCAGAGCCAGGAGGATAAGGAGTGGAGCCAGAAGGATAAAAGAGCGCAAGAATGAGGGAGACAGCGAGCAGAGCCAGGGTGATAAAAGAGCGTGAGAAAGAGTGAGACCGAGAGTGGAGTTGTGAGGATAAAAGAGTGCGAGGATGAGCGAGACTGACAGTGGAGCCAGGGAGATAAAAGAACATGAGGAAGAGTGGGACTGAGAGCGGATCTGGGAAGATAAAAGGGGGAGAGAAAGAGCGAGACTGAGAACGGAAACGGGAAGATAAAAGAATCCAAAAAAGAGTGAGACTGAGAGCAGAGCCGGGAGACAAAAGGGTGCAAGAAGGAAGGAGAGTGAGAGTGGAACCAGGGAAATAAAAGAGCGTAAAATAGAGTGAGACTGAGAGCAGAGTTGGTGAGATAAAAGAGCATGAGAAAGAGTGAGACTGAGGGAAGAACTGGGAAAATAAAGTAGGGTGAGAAGAAAAAGCGAGACAGACGGAGAAGGGAGGATAAAGTAGCAGAAGAAAGAGTGAGACTGAGCGTGGAGCTGGGAGGATAAAAGAACGGGAGAAGGAGTAAGACTGAGAGCGGAGCCGGGAGGAACGAAGAGCGCAAGAAAGAGTGAGAACAGAGCCGGGAGATAAAAGAATGCGATAGAGAGTGAGGTTGAGAATGGAGCTGGAGGATAAAAGAGTGTGAGAAAGAGCAAGACTGAGAGGCGACTAAGGTTGTGGACAGGCGAATATCTATGGATGTTGTTTATATGGACCTCCAAAGGGCATTTGACAAAGTCCCACATACGAAACTGTTAAAATAAAGTAGAAGCCCATGGAACTGAGGCAAAATTATTGGCATGGCTGGGAAATTAGTTGAGTGGCAGGCGACAGAAAGTAGTGATAATGGGTAGGTACTCCATTTGGCAGGATGTGACTAGTAGTGTCCCACAGGGATCTGTGTTAGGGCCTCAATTGTACACGAGTTACTGAAAGTAAGCATGCAGGTGCAGCAAGTGGTAAAGAAAGCAAATGGTATGTTGGGCTTCACAGCGAGAGAGTTCGAATACAGGAGCAGGGATATCTTGTTGCAATTATATAGGGCCTTGATGAGACCACACCTGGAATGGTGTGTTCAGTTTTGGTCTCCTTATCTGAGGAAGGATGTTTTTGCTACAGAAGGAGTGCCGCGAAGGTTCACCAGACTGATTCCTGGGATGGTGGGACTGACTTATGAGGAGAAATTGAGTCAGTTCGGATTATATTCGCTGGAGTTTAGAAGAATGAGGGGGGGGTTCTCATAGAAACCTGTAAAATTCTAACAGGACTAGACAGGGTATATGTAGGAAGGATGTCCCTGATGGCGGGAAGTCCAGAACTAGGGAGCACATTCTAAGGATATGAAGTAAATTATTTCAGCCCGAGATGAGGAGCCTGTGGAATTCACTACCACAGAAAGCAGATGAGGCTAAAACATGTTTTCAAGAAAGAGTTAGATATAGCTCTTGGGGCTGAAGAGATCAAAAGAAATGAGGGAACTCAGGAGCAGTACTGAGTTGGTTGATCAGCCATGACAAAAATAAATGGCGGATCAGGCTCGAACGGCTGAATGGCCTACTTCTGCTCCTATTTTCTGTGTTTCTATGTTTTCTGTGTTTTTATGCAAAGTCCCAGATTTCATCTGTAATACCAGGAAGAATTTGGAAAGAGCTCACGTCAGGTATTTTTCGGTCGGAAAACTGGGAAATTAGATGATAATCTTCATGGCTTTCCTGTGCCCTATTTAATTGTGAATTTGGTTAACAATGCAAAGAGCCAGTGAAAATTGCATGTTTTTCCTCTTGGCCAGTGAATGGCATGTCCTGTGGGATTGACAGGAAGACAAGATGTGGAATAGCATAAAATTGTTGCAAAACAACCAGTTCTGCTTACAAGGCATTTTGTCCTCCTTGCTTGGGACATGGGAATCTTGATTTGTTTTGATTTGATTTATTGTCACATGCACCGAAGTACAGTGAAAAGTATTTTTTTGCAGCCGAGGAACGTACACAGATCTGAAAGATCTCCGAAGATTTTTTTGTGTGTTTGCGCAAACTGGTGTTGAGAAGAAGCGAGAGGAGTTCAATAAGGTTGAGTGTTAATTCAGGTAATCAGAGGCAGCCCAAATCAGGTATAATATGAGAAATGTTTCTGAACAGTTACTGGGAGAAAAACTGATGCACCATTTAATACTGCAGCTCAGCAGATTTTTCTGTTATTTTGTATGCTTTTCACAACAAATTGACACAAGATCTGAGTATGACTGACCCATTAAGATATGTGCTTTGGTTTCACAATGTCTAAAGGGGCATGTGCAGCTCACATGACGTTTGCTATATTATGATATCCTGATGTTATTTTTGTGAATATATCTTTGTCATGATCAATACTGGATTAATGCTATTACGGGGAGGCGGTGGAGTATTGGCAATTTCACTGGACCAGCAATTCAGAGGCCCAACTAATAGACTGGGGAAATCAGCAAAATACGGGGATGCTGGATTTTGAAATAAGAACAGAGAATGCTGGAAAATCTAGCAGAATCTGTAAGAAGAACTGAAGAAGAGTCAAATGGACTTGAGACATTAACTCTGTTTTATCTCCCTACAGATGCTGCCAGAGCACCTGGGTGTTTCCAGCATTCTGTGTTCTTGTACTGGTTTGGAGATCTGGGTATAAGTTTGACTATGGCATCTGGTGGTATTTAATTTCAATTCATAAAGACTGAAATTAAATGAAACCAGTGCCAGTTGCCGTAAAAACAATCTGGTTTGTTAATGTCCTTTAGGGGGAAAAAAATCTGTCGTCCTTACTTGGTATGATCTATGTGTAAGTCCAGACCCACAACAATGCGGGCGGCACGGTAGCACAGTGGTTAGCAGTGTTGCTTCACAGCTCCAGGGTCCCAGGTTCGATTCCTGGCTTGGGTCACTATCTGTGTGGAGTCTGCACGTTCTCCGTGTGTCTGCGTGGGTTTCCTCCGGGTGCTCCGGTTTCCTCACACAAGTCCCTAAAGACATGCTGTTAGGTGAATTGGATATTCTGAATGGTCCCTCTGTGTAAACAAACAGGCACCGGAATGTGGCGACAAGGGGCTTTTCACAGCAACTTCATTGCAGAGTGTTAATGTAAGCCTACTTGTGACAATAGAGATTATTATTATGTTATTGTTAACACTGAATGGCATTAACATCGCTGAACCCTCCACTATCAACATTCTGGGGACAAGAATCTGAACTGGACCACCCATATCAGTATTGTGGCTAGAAGAGCAGGTCAGAGGCTGGGAAATCTGTTTGAGTAACCCACATTCAGTCTCCTGAAAGCCTGCCAACCATCGACAAGGCATAAATCAGGGGTGCGATGGAAAACTGGCCACTAACTTGGATGAGTGCAGTTCCAGCACACTGGAGAAGCTCCACACCATTCAAGACAAAGCAGCCTACTTGATTGGCATCCCATACCCGCCTTAAACATTTAATCCCTCCACCATTGACACAATGTGGCAGCAGTGTGTACCATCTACAAGATGCACTGTAGGAACTCACCAAGGAGTCTTCAACAGCACCTTCCAAACATCTACCTCCTAGAAGGACAAGGGCAGCAGATGCCTGGCAACACCAGCACCTGAAAATTCCCCTCCAAGCTACACACCATTGTTACTTGAAACAGTATTGCTGTTCTTCTCTGTCACTGGGTCAAAATCCTGGACCTCCTTTCCTAACCGCACTCTTGATGTACATACACTACGGGGATCAAGAAGGCAGCTCACCACCACTTTCTCAAGGGCAATTATGAATGGGAAATAAATTCTAGCCAGTCAGAGAATCCCGTATCCCATGAAAGATTTTTTTAAAAATCGTCCCAAATTCATTTGCTCTTAATTTGAGCAGTAATCCTTTCTGTGACTCCTTATCAAAAGCCCTTTTATATTTCACTCTTCATCTACTGATTCACCTTTATCCACCCTGCTGATGAAATTCTCAAAGAACTCGAACAATTTTGCAAAGCATGGTTTCCCTTTCACAGAACCATGTTGACTCTGCCTGATTGTATTCTGATTTTCTAAATGCTCTACTACTACCCCCTTAATAATGGATTCTGGCATTTTCCCAAAGACAGATGTCAGACTAATTGGCTCACGGTTTCTTGGGATGGATTTGTATGGCCCTTCCCACTGGCAAATCCTTCCAGTCCTGCCAAAGTCAATGGACTGTTGAATGGCTCGCCCCCATTTTCTGGTCCCACCACGACAGGATATAAAATTCTGCCCATATTTTTTCCCGAGTGTCAGGCACTGACTGGAACCCGGTGTGTAGCTCTCCAGTTGCACAGTCGAGTATTAATCCAGATTTTGATTCACTTAAAAACAGAAATTCCGTGGGCATGGTTCACACCATTGTTAAGTGAGGCGAGGCCTAATAGAGCTGGCAAGGTCTGCTCCGCAGAGATTGGGAAGGGCACCTTGATCAGCACAGAAAATAACCACCCTCCCCCAGCACCATCCCATGGACATGGAGGATCTCCTACAAGCACAGCGGGGCTCCTTGCCTGCAACCGCAACAAGCATCAGAGACTTCAACCTCCCGCTCCACCCCCCCCCCCCAACCATCATCATAAGCATCAAGGGTTACTTCCACCCACCCCAACCTCAAGCATCAGCAATCAGGACTCCTCCCACCCGACAATCATAACGCGAACCCCATCCATAATGGGCTTCCAAGAGGGTCTGCCACAGGCACTGGTCCCTTGGCATAGGTTGGCACTGCCATCTGGCAGTGGTAACCTGTGCCAGGGATCAGTGTCTGGCACTACCTGGGCATGACCCTTCCCCCCCAGAGGCTATATTTACCTTTGTGCCCCCAGGGGGATCCTCTCGACTGATTCCCGTCACGTCGGCGAGGTTGAATATTCAGTGAGGTGTGATCATGTGGCAGGAGGCTTGGTACTGAGATGTAAATGTATGTAAATCTATTAAAATGAGGTTCTCTCCCTTTGTGAGGGTGAACCTCATTACGTCACCGGCCAGGCGTGTAGGAAACCGGGAAACAAGATTTTGCCAGCTCAAATCCCAATTCTCATAAGAATTTGCGCCCGCGTTGCTGTTCTCGCTGACAGCACAAAATCCGTCCAATCCCCCCTCCCCACCCGCCAGTTTCTGTTTCTCGCCTTTCTTGAATTATGGTGTTACATTTGCAGTTTTCCAATCCAATGGGACCTTTCCAGAATCTAGACAATTTTTTAATGTGACAACCAATGCATCCATTCTTTCTGCAGCCACTTCCTTTGAGATCCTGGGATGCAGGCCAGAAGGCCCAGACGACTTGTCAGCCTTTAATCCCATTACTTTTCCTAATACTTTTTCTCTTATGATTGTGATTGTTTTCAATTCCTTCCCTCCGTTGCCTTTTGATTTTTTTTACTATTCTCAGAATGCTTCCCGTGCCTTGTGAAGACAGATACAAAAGATATTATCCACAGTCTCTACCATTTCCTGGAATCCCATTATTAATTCCCCAATTTTGCCCTCTGAGGGACAAGTGCTTTATTTATCTATTATGCTTCATTTGTGTCAGTTTACAGGGTGTAGCAAACCTGAAAATTAAATGCTGTGTTTCCTATGCTGCCAAATTATTGTGCTCTGGCTTATAGAATGGTTGAGGAGATTGATGGTGTCACTTTCAATGTAATCGGCACAGACCAAATGAAATAACTTTTATTTTACCCTGCAGATTTAAGCTTGACTGATATTGAGATATGCTTAATACTAATGTAGCTCGTCTGGACAATTGATTAAAATGGTCGCTGTAATGCATTATAGTGGGCTGTTTTGTCTTCTCGACAAATCCCACTGTGCCCTTTTGTAATCTATAAACAAAACAAGAGTGATGCTCACTTTATTAATTTGAAAATGCCGAAGAGGAGTCTTTCCATCATTTCACTTAACCAGCGGGTGTTTACAAAATGTTTTAAGTGAGACACGATCTGGCTCCAGATAATATGGAATCAATTTGTACATCTGGCTTTGAGAGATGTGACTATATAAATAAAGGCAAAGCTCATGGGGGAGAGGATAACTTATTGCTTTCTGGAGCAGAAAAAAATGGACTGTAGTTTATTGTATTTTTTTCAATTAGTCTGCAAATCTTAATCCTTTGAGAACTGAGCACTCCATTAATATATTTGTTCTAATCCTTTCTCATAATTTATGATAAGCAGGTCAGGAATATTGTCTGTTTGAATTTCAATGAACCAATTATGCCTGTAGATAAATAATTGCATGAAATAGACAGAAGCACTTTTTATTCTGCATCCCTGTGGTAGAAAGCAGTTTAAAACTACAACAAGCGCACAAATCATTCCCCACTATTAAGCTTCAATAATGATGATTTAAATAAGGGATGTTTATTTTATATGTAGTCAGCAAGGGTTACAAATGAAAATGAAATTACTGAGCTTGAAATTAATATATAGAATTTCAAGTTTAGTAATATAATTCTCATTCGTAAAATTCTTGCTAACTGGATTTCCTTGATCCATAAGTCCTACATCTGGTGTCTGGTCTAAGTTTGATGCTGTTACCTGGGAAAGTTTGTATGTATTTAAGTCATAACCACAGGCGCTCAGATCATAACATTCTCTATGAAGTGCAGTTCACAATTTGTCCAGCTTCCCTGAAGGGGCAGTTATTAAAACATTGATTGACTTGCAACTGAGCCTCACAGAAGAATGATACTTTGGAAAAATGGATTATCTTGTTTTCATTTTGTATCAAACAGCAATTTGAAGCACCATCTTTAAAATGGAGTTTACATCTTTGTTATTGTCAGCATGTTTATTCAGAAATGAGGGGCATGGGTAATTTTTTATTATTATCGTGTCAATGCTCTAATGCAGCAGATTGCCCATCTGCCCTTTGTAGAATCTGTTTAGTTACCCTCCCATTGATTTCACTGGGAAGTAAATCGGGTGGCTCCTACATTGGACTGGCAATTCACACTTTTGGATTTCAAGCTGGGTAGTAGACAAACATTATTCACAAAGTGTCTGATTACTATAACTGTACATCTTTAGAAGTGAGAAAATATTTTGACATGTTTATCATGAATCATAATTAAAGTGTTGTTAAGTGCTCATGTACCATGTGCAAGAATACATGTTGAGTACCAAGTGCGACTGGAATATGCCTGCCTCATAAAGTGAGTTGAAATTGAATGGAAGTACCCAAACCAAATGAGAATCCTCATGATCCCATCAGAGTAGTCCAAATTGATAATCGTTTGCATTTTTAGGTTGTACAGATTTGTGGCATTGTTCAAACAGTTTCCAAAGCAAGATCTCAGGAGAAGGTGGAGAGACTCATTCCAATTTTTAATATAATCAGCAGGCTTCCCCACCATATCGTCCCCGTACATTTGGAATTCCCCTTTCATCAACATGATGTCAACTGCTAGATTTACAACTGCTTTTCAAAAATGGGAACCAAGCAGTGGGAACTTGTCAGGGGCACACAGGTAAGCCCCACAGGAAGCCACGTTGGGGGGGGGGGGGGGGAGAGGTGAGGGGTGGGGCAGGGTGAGAGAGATGGCCAGGCAGTGTTAAGGACATTGCCACGGTGCTAGGAGGCTGTTCAAGGAAGCAGTGCCAGGGGTCTTTATCGGAGCTCCTTCAGGTGTGTGGGGTTGGGTTCCCCGTGTCTATGTGGGATGGCCGGGGGGGGGGGGGGGGGGGGGGGGGGGGTCTCTGTACGCATGTGAGGGGGGTTCTTGTGGTTTATATCGGATTCCTGCTATCGGCTTTTTCTGACCCCGGTCCACAATTGTGACGGTATGGGCCAAACCTCCAGATTTTTTCAGCACCAAGTGCTGGATTGGCTGGAGAGAAAAACGGCTGTACAGCCTGTAAACTGCACACCGGTTTTCTTGCTTCAGCCAGCAGTCTGTGCAGAGAATAGAAAATTCCACCCATAATGTCTTTCCATCCACTCGTTTCCCTTAAACTTTGAAAATGTCAATCTAATCACCTCTTACCTTTCTGAATTCCAGGAATACAACCCAGGGCAGAGGGTGGAATTTGAATTCAATAAAAATCTGGAATTAGAAGTCTAACGATGACCATGAAAACATTGTCAACTGTCGCAAAACAACATCTGGTTCACTAATGTCCTTTAGGGAAGGAAATCTGCCATCCTGACCTAGACTGGCCTATGTGTGACTCCAGATCACAGCAATATGGTTACTTCTTAAATGCCCTCAGGGATGGGCAATTAATACTGACCCAGCAAGCAATGCCCATATCCCATGAACGAATAAAAAATAACATATTTTCTGTAATTTCTCCTGATAATTTCACCCTTGGAATACAGATTTCATTCTAGTAAATCTACAAAGCACTCTCTCCAAAGCTAATATGTCTTTTGATAAAGTGGTACACCGACCGCTCATAGTACACCAAGTGTGTTCACACCTGGACTTGCAGAGCAGAAACATAACTTCTATCCCTACATATTCTAGTTCTCTAGATATAAAGGCCATCACTTCATTAGTTTCCCAGTGCCTGTTCGTGACACGTTAATGATCTCCATACCTGAATTTACAAATCCCATTGGCCCTGATTTCTACAGTATCTTTTTCTACTTTTTGGGTCAGGGTTGCACATGATCAGCCTAAGCTGAAATCAGTTTGCCACAATTCTACCTGTTGGAATTATCCTTCTGAGTGGTTATCATCTGCGTGTCATTTCAATACAAGCCTCTTTTGTTTGCCTCCAAAAACATTCCATTTTCAAATAAACCTATTCAATCACTTGGACCCATTCCGCCTCATGGGGACCTTGCCGCGCCATTTCAGCCGTTTGTATACGGGAATACCGACTCGTGGCGTTTTCGTGTAAGACACATGTCTCAATGGCGGTCGTTAGGGTGAGTTGCTTTACTTTGAGGAGCTGCTGACGTAGGGGGTCCGACTGAACACCGAAAGCGATCTGGTCGCGTATCATGGAGTCGGAGGTGGGCCCGTAGCTGCAAGACTGCGCAAGGATGCGGAGGTGCGTGAGAAAGGATTGGAAAGGTTCATATTTACCCTGCAAACACTGCTGGAACACGTAGCGCTCAAAAATTTCATTCACCTCTACGCTGCAGTGAGTATCAAACTTGAGGAGGACCGTCTTGAACTTCGTTTTATCTTTACCATCCGCAAAGGTGAGAGAGTTGAAAATGTGGATGGCATGGTCCCCGGTCGTGGAGAGGAGAAGAACAATCTTTCTGGTATCCGAGGTGCCCTCCCTGTCTGTGGCTTTGAGGAAGAGCTGGAAGCGCTGTTTGAAAATCTTCCAGTTGGCCCCGAGGTTGCCGGCGATGCGGAGCGGCGGCGGCGGGCTGATGCTGTCCATGTTGCAGGATGACGGAATGCTGGCGGAAGGCAGATCACTTGCAGGTAGGCCTAAGAAGTGATAATATCCCTCAACTCCTGGTATCATGATGTGTTGGGTATTCAGGATCACATACAGGTCACCAACACTTGAAATAGTGCAACACTATTTTATTGAATCATTAACTGTTTAAACATACTCAGACTGTGGGTGAATACGATACTAGCTTTAACTAAAGACCTTTGCCTTGTCCTAACCAGTCGATGCACTCAGCACATGGTGAATGTCTGTGTTACAGGCTGTGAGCTCTGTCCTCCTAGCTAGCTGCATCCCGAATGAGCGGGAACTCTGATGCCCCCTGTCTTTATAGTGCGTGTGCTCTCACTGGTGATTGGCTGTGGTGTTGTGTGTGTTGATTGGTCCCACTGTGTGTCCATCAGTGTGTGTCTGCACCATGATATACTGGTCATATATTATGACAAAAAATATTGGTTAGCAAAGTGATTTGTTCTTCCACACTTGGAAAACACTTTCCCAAACACAGGACATTGTCGTGGCAAATGTCGATTGCTGCATCGCTGGCACAAAATGGCAGATCCGGTTCGCTACTTAAAATGACCACGTTTCACTGAGACCCCGTTTCTTCTTTGACTGTGTCACTATGCTTATGGCGCTGGCATCTTCTGCCACATTGGAGCCAAAATGTTTCAGATTGAGCACGCTAATCAGCTGTGCGGCTAGCTCACTTGGATCACAAATATTGGTAACGTTTTTCTGCTGAAGCTCTTCTTCATTCAATAGCCTTTCACGTACCTTATCATTCGATACCCTGAACACTATCTGATTGCGGATCATCGATGACTTTAAAGTACTAAAATCGCACGATTGCGCATTCAACCAGAAATCAGTTCGAAAACGAACAAAAGATTCGCCTGCCATCTGAGTATGCGTGCAAAAGATATAACACTCAAACATTTAATTTTCTTTCGGGGAGAACTGTTGATCAAAGTATTTTATTACTCCATTGAAGGTTTAGCTTTCTGCTTCGCTGTCGAAAGCGAAGGTATTGTAAATTACAATGGCTTGAGGACAAGCTACTGTGAGCAGCAACGCAATACGCCTCTCGTCCGGCAGCGCCTGCAGGCCAAGGGCTGCAACATAGAGTTTGAATAGCTACATAATAACACACCAATTCCCATCAACATTATCGATGACGTGAAGCTGGTGAGGTGCCTTCAGACCTTCTTTCTCGAATTTCACAGTCTTTCTATGCGTTGCCAGTAGTTTACCAGGTAGATGGAAGAATTTTCTTTTTTCTTTTTTCAGTCTGTTTCGTCCCTTTTTCGGCGTAGTTATCCTCAATTGTTAAATTCTTGGTACCATGTTATGTTCTGTGTTGTGGCCATGGTAAAGATGCATACAGAGGATCTATATCTTTGACCAATAAGATAATTTATTAACAAAATTAAAACGTGGAAAGATAACTAACGAACTATAATACAAACGGTGACGAATAAGTGGATTCTCTTGGAGTTACATCTAATGCGACTGTCCTCTAGTACAACTTACTTGCAACTGCCGGATCTCTGGAGTCACCTGGTGGATCTCCATTGCCACCTGCTGGTCGGATATATGTTATACTCTCTACATTTATACATTAATAGACAACTATATACATTACTGTGCATATACATATCAACACAGTCATGACTTTGGAAGGTGATATGAGTTCCTGAAGTGCATCTTGTAGTTGGTGTATGCTGCTCCTATTGTGAGTTAGTGGTGGAGGGAGTGAATATTTGTAGATGGGGTGCCAACCAAGCAGGCTTGTTTTTCCTGGATGGAGTCAAGTTTCTTGAGTGTTATTGGAGCTGCACTCATCGAAGCAAATGGAAAATATTCCATCACACTCCTGACTTGTGCCATGTAGATGGTGGACAGGCTTTGGAGAGTCAGGAGGTGAGTTACTCACTGCAAGATTCCTAGTCTGTGACCTGATCTAGTGATGACAGTATTTATATGGCGAGTCCAGTTCGGTTTCTCGTCAATGGTAACCCCTAGGATGTTGGGAGTGGGGGATTCAGCAATGGCAATGCCATTGAATTTCAAGAGGTGATGGTTAGATCCTCTCTTGTTGTGGGCCATTGTTGCTTGGCACTTGTGTGGCACGAATGTTACTTGCCACTTGTCAGCCCAAGCCTGGTTATTGTCCAGGCCTTGCTGAATTTGAACATGACCTGCTTCAGTATCTGTTGAATTGCAAATGGTGCTGAACATTGCGTAATCACCAGTCAGCATCCCCACTTCTGACCTTGATGAAGCAGCTGAAGATGGTTGGACCTCGCACACTACCTTGAGAAACCCATGCAGTAATGTCCTTGAACTGAAATGATTGACCTCCAATGACTACAAACACCTTACTTGTGCCAGGTACGACTCTATTCAAGGGAGAGTTTTCCTCGTGAATTCCATTGACTCCAGTTTTGCTCGGGCTCCTTGATGCCACATTCAGTCAAATGCTGCCTTGATGTCAAGGGCAGTCACTTTCACCTCACTTCTGGAATTCAGCTCTTTTGCCCATGTTTGAACCAAGGCTGTAATTAGATAAGGAACTGAGTACCCTGACAGAACCCAAACTAAGTATTAGTGAGAAGGTTATTCCAAGCAATTGCTGCTCAATAGCACTGCTGATGACCACTTCCAATCATCAAGTGGAGACTGATTTGGTGGTAATTGGCCGAATTGGATGTGTCCTGCGTAGGCTGGGAGGGCCGAAGGGCCTGTTCCTGTGCTGTAATTTTCTTTGTTCTTTGTTCTTGCTTTTGGTACAAAGGACATACCTCATAAAATCATAAAATCCCTACAGTGCAGAAGGAGGCCATTCAGCCCATCAAGTCTGCACTGACCCTTTGAAAGAGCACCCGACCTAGGCCTAATGCCCCATCCTTTTCCTGCAACCCCATTCTAAGGGACAATTTAGTATGGCCAATCCATCTAACCTGCACATCTTTGGACTGTGGGAGGAAACCGGAGAAACTTGAAAACCCACGCAAACATGGGGAGAACATGCAAACTCCACACAGTCACCCAGGTCAGAATCAAACTTGGGTCCCTGGGCTGTGGGGCAACACTGCTAACCACTGTGCCACCATGCTGCCCCAATTTTCCAGATTGTCATGTAATTGTTGGTGTTGTAGCTGTACTGAAACAGCTTGGCTCAAGAGAGTTCTGGAGCACAAGTCTTCAGGACTATTGCCAAAATATTGTCAGGGCCCATAGCCTTTGCAGTATCCAATGCCTTCAGCCATTTCTTGATATCTTGTGGAGTGAACCAAATTGGCAGAAGACCGGCATCTATGGCTGGAGAAGGTCGAGATGGATTACACACTCAGCACTTTTGGCTGAAGATTCTTACAAATGCATTGATGTGTTGGGCTGCCCCATCATTGAAGATGGAAATATTTGTTGCGCCTCCTCCTCCTTCAGTGAGGTGTTTATTGTCCACCACCATTCATGACTAGATGCAGCAGGGATCCAAAGCTTAAATCTGATCCGTTGATTGGAATGGCTTAGCTCTGTCTATCACTTGCTGCTTATGCTGTTTAGCATGTAAATAGTTCTCTGCTGTAGTATCATTATTGGAACAGTAGTGAGAAGACACAAAATGGTGGGCAGGAACTGCGTGCACAACAATGGAAGGAAATGAGCCACTGCCCATAATGGGTAAGGGCAAACAAAAGAAATCAATTAATCATGCCTGATGCATCCACACCGAGGAGAAACCGTCAGCTGCTCTCACTGAGCAAAGAGATTTAAAATATCAGCTGACATTCTGAGATGCCTGAAGCAGGCATTAGGCCCTTTGGAGATGGAAATAAGAGGCATAATACCTGTTTCAGATGCAGTCTTCAAGGATGGTCTCCCTTCAAGCACACGCTGGCGCTTCCGCGCATGCGCCAACTCGCGCTGGCCAGCGGAGGCCCTTCGGCTGTAGCTTTACCAGATTAACACCTCATTTTTAGTTATGCCTGATTCTGCTCCTGCATTCTTCATTGATCCAGGGTTGAACTTGATGGTATTAGTAGAGTGGGGGATACGTCGGGTCATGAGGTTAATGATTATAAGATTCTGTGAGTATGATTGTGTCAGGCTGTTGCTTGATTAATATGAGACACTTCGCCAATTTTGGCACATGCTCCCAGATATTAGTCAGGGGGATTTTATAGAATTAACAGGACTGAGTTTGCTGGTGTCATTTTTGGTTCCTTAGGTGATGCCAGGCAGTCCATCTGGTTTCATTCCTTATTAACTTCTTTTAGAGGTTTTGCTACAACTAAGTGGCATGCTCGGCCATTTCAGAGGGTAGTTAACAGTCAACTACTTTGCTGTGGATCTGGAGTCACATGTAGGCCAGATCAGGTAAGGAGGGCAGATTTCCTTCATTCAAGAACATTGGTGAACAAGATGGGTCGTTACGACAATCAACAATGGTTTAATGGACACCATGGGTGGGATTCTCCGCGCTCCAGCGGGGCGGGCCACTCCGGCGCCGAGGAGTGGCGTGAACCACTCTGGCATCAGGCCGCCCCGAAGGTGTGGAATACTCCACACCTTCAGGGGTTAGGCCGGCGCCGGAGTGGTTTGTGCCGTGCCGGCCGGCGCGGAAGGGGTTTGGCGCCACGCCAACCGGCGCCGAAGGGCCTCCGCTGGCCGGCGCGAGTTGGCGGAAGCGCCAGCTTGTGCTTGAAGGGAAACCATCCTTGAAGACTGCATCTGAAACAGGTATTATGCCTCTTATTTCCATCTCCAAAGGGCCTAATGCCTGCTTCAGGCTTCAGAATGTCAGCTGATATTTTAAATCTCTTTGCTCAGTGAGAGCAGCTGACGGTTTCTCCTCGGTGTGGATGCATCAGGCATGATTAATTGATTCCTTTTGTTTGCCCTTACCCATTATGGGCAGTGGCACATTTCCTTCCATTGTTGTGCACGCAGTTCCTGCCCACCATTTTGTGTCTTCTCGCTACTGTTCCAATAATGATACTTGCATGTTTGTAAATGATTTTTGTTAACCTGATGGCTCTGCTGAATAGAGAAAAACTTTGCCTGGTCATCTTTTTATTCTGGATGCCACAATTTCCATTGTTGAAACATGGACAATGAAGCCAACAAAGAGTACTGAGGCCAATTTTATTGAAGAGAAGAAAAATATTTTTCAAATGCTTTTGAATGCTTCTGAATATGTTTAATTTATTCAGTCCACATTCTATTCAAGTTTCTCTTCAGAATTTATTTTAATGCTATACTACAATATAACAGTTTTTCAAGAATTCTCCGCTAAAAAGCATGTTGCTGCCGATTATTCACAGAACCATTACAAAGTTAAAGGAGGCAGGCTGTGAATCTACCTCAGCCGGAACAGGAAGTAAACTCTTTGTGCTGTTGGCGGGAATCTGATTCACATGCTAGCCATCTCACCAACCAAGCTAACTGTCCACAAAATATAGTTGTTATGGGTTGGTAAATAGAGCTGCAAGCTAAGTATGGAAGTGTATTAAATTCTGTGGACCAATTAGGTTCTTCAGAATAACTCAGAATTGCATTAAAATTCAGCAACCTTCCGCTGTCTTCTGCACTTTACAACATGCTTTGGAAATCACTCAGAACCTCCACTCTCCACCATTTAATGACACCTAACAGCCAATGGCTGTGAAAGAGTTTGGTAATGCTACTAAATTTTAGGATTCATTGTTGGTCTGTAACATCAATGGATTTTCTGGTTAACCATTTTTTAAATGGTTCAGTTTGAATCTCTGTAATTTAGGGATTGGATGGCAGCTGCTGTTTGTGAGAAATTACACTTCATGGGGCAGTTTTGTGCCAGCATTCACTGTCAACGAGAATGAAGCGTGGGTGCAAAATCTCGCAAGAATCAGGAAACGATTTACCCGCCCCTCGCCAGTGATGTAATTAGGGCGGAACCTCATTTAAATATATTTTAGTACACTTACACGTGTTTAAAGGCCCTGCCCTCCACATTATCCCCCTCACAGAATATTGGAACCTCACCGACGTGGTGTCATGTTGGCACAGGTTGACATTGCCTGGTTGGCACAAGTTGGCAGCGCTAACCGGGCAGTGCCAACCTGTGCCAGGGGGCAGTGCCAGGGCTAGGACCTCTGTGTAGCCCTATAGGAGGGGTTCCCCAAATGTGTGTTGGGGAGGACTGATCCTGTGTGTGGGGGGGGGGGGGGGGGCAAGAGTGCCCCCAAGACTGCGGTGGTGGAGAGAGGGGAGAACTCCAACCCCTGTGATGAAAGGGAGGGGGGAGAGCCCAGTTTCCTCCGCGGGGGGGTGGGGTGGGTGGGGGGACGATGACACTATATTGACCTTGCAGTGGTGATTCTGGGGGGGTGGGGGAGAGAGAGTCCCATTGCTTGTGGTGGTTTGGGAGTGGGGGGGGGGGCGTGCTTGTGAGGGGTGTACCTTGTATCTATGAGGGTGGAAGAGGGGCTGGTAGGCATTTGCTTTCTGTGCTGATCGGGCCGCCCTTTAAAGATTGCCTCCACGATCACTGTGGAGCCGACCTCGCCTGCTCTACCAAGGCTCCGCCCCTCCAGACTGATGGCATAACCCATGCTGACTCATTTTGTTTTCTCAGAATGTCTGAAAATCTGGATGAAAAACTAAGCTGTGCAGCTGGAGATCTACATACCAATTTTCAGTCAGCCTGACACTCTTAAAAAAATACAGGAAAATTCCACCGAATGGATTATGTCTTTAAAGTTGCCTGAGGTCTGGGTTACATCGTTCTATTTTGTCTTCAGTGTGCAACTAAGAGTCTTTTATCAGCTTTGAGGGAAAGGTTAAGAAGTTAGCTTTCGTAGGATAACTCATGCATTGATTTAGCTGATGAGTTATATTTGTAAGGCAGAACATCTGTATTAGAGGGTAACTTTTCTTTCGGTTTTGACAATATGATTGGAGGTGTTATTGATATAATTTCGTAATAGCTCTGCATTTCAAGGAAATGTGCTATTTGCTCACAATGGAATTCAAACTCTCCAGGCCCAAAGAACAAGGGATGGACATTTGTTTTGAGCATATGTGACTCTTGCTGTGGGAAAGAATACAACTATTCGGCGATAGTGTGCTTCAGTTTCTCACTCACAAGTGACCAGATGTAGATTTTGTAGTTTTAAAACTAGACCGTTATTACGAGCAAAAGTTAGACTCCAGCACTCCAACTAGTGGCACACTAGAGATCCCTGATCCAATGATTACACAGATAGTCATACTTTTGGGTTCAGTTACAAGAAATTAGCATTTCCCAATCAAAGGTGTACATTTGTTTCAACATTATCTATGTCCATTCACAACTAATTCTATGATGTATAACAAATGAGTGTAGTCATCCAATTGCAATTTGGGTACATCTACTTCATTATAACATCGCGAAGCATGTATCTTTCTGTTTGTCCAATAACTTCCAGACATAGGTATGATAAGAATATATTTTGACCTGTGATGTATTAACTCCCTTCTCCATTATTCCTTGTTGTAGTGGACCCACATGACCTACAGCTGTACATGTTCAATTGAATTCTTATTTGCGAATTATCTAAATAAAGCATTGTTTACAATTTGGTTCCTGACTGTTATGTATAGACATTCTGAGCTGAAAGATCTGGGGCGTCATTCTCCGACCCCCCGCCGGGTCGGAGAATGGCCGTTGGCCGCCGTGAATCCCGCCCCCGCCCCCGCCGAAGTCTCCGAAGGGAGAAAAGTCGGCGGGGCATTAATGGCGCCGCTGCCGCGGAGAATGTCACGGGTCTGCGCAAGGCAGCCGATTTTCGGCCTGCCGATATTCTCCCTTCCGGATGGGCCGAAGTCCCGTCGACGTGATGACCGTTCACGTCGACGTGAATCAAACCTCCTTTTCATCGGCGTGACCCGGTGCTCCAGGCTCACGCCGACCAGCGAGGAGGTGAGTGACGGCCTGGGGGGTTGGCTCTGGGCAGGAAATGGCGTGGCCGCAGACTGATTGCGTGAGGAGAGGTGTGTCTCGGCTTGTGTGTGTGTGCGGCGGGGGGGGGGGGGGGGGGGGGGGGGGTGGTTAGAGTAGGCTGGGCTCCGGGGGAGTGCCGGGAGGGGGTCCGTGCCGGGGTGGAGGTTGGGGGTTGTGGAGGGGGTCCGTGCCGGGGTGGAGGTTGGGGGGGGGTCCGTGCTGGGGTGGAGGTTGGGGGTTGGGGAGGGGGTCCGTGCCGGTGTGGAGGTTGGGGGGGGGGTCCGTGCCGGGGTGGAGGTTGGGGAGGGGGTCCGTGCCGGGGTGGAGGTTGGGGGGGGGTCCGTGCTGGGGTGGAGGTTGGGGGTTGGGGAGGGGGTCCGTGCCGGGGTGGAGGTTGGGGGGGGGTCCATGCCGGGGTGGAGGTTGGGGGGGGTCCGTGCTGGGGTGGAGGTTGGGGGTTGTGGAGGGGGTCCGTGCCGGGGTGGAGGTTGGGGGGGGGTCCGTGCTGGGGTGGAGGTTGGGGGTTGGGGAGGGGGTCCGTGCCGGTGTGGAGGTTGGGGGGGGGGTCCGTGCCGGGGTGGAGGTTGGGGAGGGGGTCCATGCTGGGGTGGAGGTTGGGGGGGGGTCCGTGCTGGGGTGGAGGTTGGGGAGGGGGTCCGTGCCGGGGTGGAGGTTGGGGGGGGTCCGTGCCGGGGTGGAGGTTGGGGGGGGTCCGTGCCGGGGTGGAGTTTGGGGGGGGGTCCGTGCTGGGGTGGAGGTTGGGGGTTGTGGAGGGGGTCCGTGCCGGGGTGGAGGTTGGGGGGGTCCGTGCTGGGGTGGAGGTTGGGGGTTGGGGAGGGGGTCCGTGCTGGGGTGGAGGTTGGGGGGGGGGGTCCGTGCTGGGGTGGAGGTTGGGGAGGGGGCCGTGCCGGGGTGGGTGATGGGAGGGCAAATGAGTTGGTCCACCTGGCTAGGTGCCAGCCTCCAACAGTTGGACCCATGCGGTCCATGCCACCTGGCTGGGGGGAGGAGGGGATATGGGCAATGATGACATGTCGTCGTTCCTCTCCCCCCCACCAGGCCGTCATGTTTTCAGACCATCCAGCGATGTTGGCCGCCGTGGTGGCAGCCGCTCATGTCTATGTTGCCCTGGATGAGGAGGAGGAGGAGGAGGAGGAGGAGCGTGCCAGAGAGGCGGCGCAGGCTGCCGCAGAGGGGCAGGCGGCAGCCGCCCAGGCTGGAGGGACACCTGACCGACAGGACGAGGAGGGGGAGGAGGACGTTGCGGCCCCACGGCAACGGAGGCACCCGAGGGCGCCCCGTGTGTACCGGCCCTGGCAGTCATACCAGGACCTCACGGACCGGGAATGCAGGAGGAGACTCCGGATGAGCCGGGAAACCGTGGCACACATCTGCCACCTGCTGGCACACCTGTCACCGCGTGGCACTGGCGGGGGACACCCTCTCCCCGTGTCCGTCAAGGTTACGGTGGCCCTGAACTTTTATGCAACGGGGTCATTCCAGGCACCGAGTGGGGACCTGTCCGGCATATCGCAGACATCGGTGCATCGGTGCATCCGGGCAGTGACAGATGCCCTTTATGCCATGGCGCACCGCTACATCCACTTCCCCGTGGACCGGGCCAGCCAAGATGCCCGGGCCGTGGGCTTCTCTGCCATTGCCGGGTTCCCCATGGTCCAGGGCACGATCGATGGGATGCACGTCGCCGTGCGGCCACCTGCAGATAACAGGGCCGTGTTCACTAATAGGAAGGGGACCTATTCGATGAACGTACAGGTGGTCTGCGACCACCGCATGATGATCCTGCACGTCTGCGCCCGTCACCCGGGCAGTGTACACGACTCATTCGTGTTGTCGCGGTCATCCATCCCCGGCATGTACGAGGGACGCCATCCCCGGCTGAGGGGCTGGTTGCTGGGCGACAGGGGCTACCCATTGCGATCGTGGCTGATGACGCCTATACGGAGGCCACGCAATGAGGCGGAGAACCGCTACAATGATGCCCATGTAGCGACAAGGGGAGTGATCGAAAGGTGCTTTGGCGTGCTGAAGATGCGTTTCAGGTGCCTGGACCTCTCTGGGGGCGCCCTCCAGTATCGGTCAGATAGGGTCGGCCGCATCATTGTGGTGTGCTGCGTCCTGCACAACATAGCCCAGCAGAGGGGCGATGTGCCGCAGGCAGAGGAGGGCGGAGTGGAGGAGCAGCAGGAAGAGGCCCAGTCCTCCCCAGATGAGGGGGATGGGGGCAATGGTCAGGGCAGACGGGGTAGACACAGACGGGTGGCTGTCCACCGTTACCGGCTGGCCCAGCGGGCACGGGACAGACTGATAGACGCCCGCTTCACTGACTAGATGGGCGTGGGAATCGGGTAGTATGGCCACAGACCGCACACCATGACAACAGCCGACCACCCACACCCCCCACCCATCCACCCACCCAGCACCCTCACCCCCCTCCCCAACCCCACACACCCCACCCGCATGCACACCACCCCCCCACCCCCATTGCCGATCCACCGGCGGCACAACGGGCCGGGCTCACCCAGTTGCGGGTGGACGCGTGTCTATCGCAGGCCATGGAGAATGATGACAACCCGCCTCCGATGAGCTCCTGGCTCTACATCGTTGGACTATGTCTGACCCATGGCCACAGTACCACCATCCACCCGGACCATCCCTGCATGCGGCTGTGACACTGCAGCGCACGGTCCCGTCCTCTGCCCGGGGGATGTTGATGGCGGCCCAGGGGGAAGGGGGCAGACTCACCTGGGGCTGAGGTAAGACCACCCCTCACACACACACTTGCGCTCAACGTACATGACACCCCCGCACACTTTGGACAGAGCACAAAGGCAGCTTTGGTAGGTGTAACATTGACTTTAATAACCAAAGGAGTTCATGCACGTGCCCTAGCGCCTAAAACTCATCTGTGCCCTGCACCCGTGCCAACTTACTCAGTGTCTAATTGTTTGGCCTTACGGGCCCTTTGACTACGTCTACGTGGTTCCCCAGACGGTACAGCAGAACTGGAGGTGGACTCCTGTGATTCCTGCCCTCTGACACTGGATCCCTTTGGCGGCCGTTTCCTGGGGCGTCCTGGCCTAGATGGGCCAGGCTGCGGCCCGGGCGACTGGGATGGCGAGCTGCCAGCCTGTCCTGCCCGTTGCCCACCCGATGCACCTGGGACGGAAGGGGGGGAGTCCGAGGTGTCGCGGTGTACCGGGACCTCCCCTACAGAGGGAGCCGGGACGGACCACACCACCTCCTCCTCCCTCGGGGTGCCCGATGGCCCCCAGGCCTCTACATGGGTGGGGGATGCGAATGGACTGGCCATCCGACGCGCCCCCGACATCTGGCGCTGCCAGTCCTGGAGGCCCGTGCTGGTATCGACAGGGGTCTGCAGGTTTGCAGCCATGGAGCCCAGGGGGTTGTCGAACCCTGTCTGCGACAGTGCGACGCCAGCTTGCACATGGCCACTGGCGCCGATGCCCTCAGCGATGGCCTGCTGAGACTGGGCCATGGCCTGCAGAGAATGGGCCATGGCCTGCAGAGACTGGGCTATGGCCTGCTGAGACTGGGCCATGGCCTGCTGAGACTGGGCCATGGCCTGCTGAGACTGGGCCATGGCCTGCTGAGACTGGGCTATGGCGTTGAGCGCCTCTGCCATCTGGCGCTGGCACTGGCTCATGGCCTCCTGTGAGAGGGCAGCCATTTCCTGGGCCACAGACGCCGCCTGCACGGAAGGCCCCAGGCCTCGCAAACCGTTCCCCATGTCTGACACCGTCGCACCCATTGCCTCCACCGCGGACGCCACCCGTGCGGTGTCAGCCTGGGTGGCACGCATGACCGGGACCACTCCCAGCTCCTGGATGCGGGTGGACTCCTCCACCTGCGACCGCAGCCGCCGCAAGCCACCCGTCACCCTATTCGCTCGTCTCCGTGTCGGTGGTTGCATCGGATCTATGTGTGGGTGTGGTAACTGCAGGAACCCGGGATCCATCTGGGCGGCAGATGTTCGCTTGGCCTGGGCTGCCCTCCGACCGCCCGGTCCCTCTGCTGCTCCTACCTCCACCTGCTGTACCGGGACGACTGTGTTGTGCGCACCAGTGAGTGTACCAGACGCCTCATCACTAAAGTGCCCAACCGTGGTGAGTGTTTCTGCGATGGTGGAGGGTGTTGGTGACAGCAGTGGCGTTGTGTCGTGCTCTTCGTCCCACTCTGAGTCCATGGCACTTTGGGGTGGGGGTTCGTCTCCACCCATCCACTCTGAGTCACTGTCCGGTATTTCGTCTTCCCGGGTAGGGGTGTCCTGGGTAGTGCTGTCCCGGGTAGTGCTGTCCCGGGTAGTGCTGTCCCGGGTAGTGCTGTCCCGGGTAGTGCTGTCCCGGGTAGTGGTGTCCCGGTTAGTGGTGTCCCGGGTAGGGGTGTCCTGGGTAGTGGTGTCCCGGGTAGGGGTGTCCTGGATAGTGGTGTCCTGGGTAGTGGTGTCCTGGCTCGGATGTGACGGGGCCCTGTGGCTGCCCCCCTCATCGCTGGGTGGTCGCTCCCGCACGTGACGGGGGTGTCGTCTCCCTGTTGCTCCAGGTCTCTCCGTCTCCCGTGGTGTGCGAGAGGCATCCTGCGGGCGTCGCATGCTGGAGGGTCCGGGTCTCTCCGTCTCCCGTGGTCTCCGAGGGGCATCCTGCGGGCGTCGCATGCTGGAGGGTGCGGGTCTCTCCGTCTCCCGTGGTCTCCGAGGGGCATCCTGCGGGCGTCGCATGCTGGAGGGTGCGGGTCTCTCCGTCTCCCGTGGTCTCCGAGGGGCATCCTGCGGGCGGTCTGCATCTGCGGGGATGGGTGCCTGGACGTTTGGTCCTGCGATACACAATGAAGCATGCATGGTTAGACATCAGGCAGTGATCAGGTGATACGGGAGAGGGGGATATAGGGGAGGGGGGATATGGGGACGGGCTGTTGGTGGCTCACTTGCTCGTGGGGCCCCAACCTCTGCATCAGCAACCTCCCGGTCCTCAGGTCCGCCAGCCAGTTCCAGGGCCCTTTCCTCGTGTACGGTCAGTGGCCTCTCATCAGCGGGCCCTCCTCCAGTCCTCACATGCTCCCTGGTGTTGTGTGCGCGCTTCTCCTGTGGGGGGGGGGTGGTGGCAGGGGTAAAAGGCAACAGTGTTAGGCAGGTATATGAATGCACGCCATCGGTTGCGCGTGCATTGCAGAGGTTAAGGTTAGGGCTGGATTCACTTGGGGATATGGGGGATATGGGGGAGGGGGGGATATGGGGGAGGGGGGGATATGGGGGATATGGGGAGGGGGGATATGGGGGATATGGGGGAGGGGGGAATATGGGGGATATGGTGGAGGGGGGATATGGGGGAGGGGGGGATATGGGGAGGGGGGATATGGGGGAGGGGGGATATGTGGGAGGGGGGATATGGGGGAGGGGGGGATATGGGGAATATGGGGGAGGGGCAATATGGGGGATATGGGGGAGGGGGGATATGGGGAGGGGGGATATGGGGGAGGGGGGAATATGGGGGATATGGGCGAGGGGGGGTATGGGGATATGGGGAGGGGGGATATGGGGGAGGGGGGATATGGGGGAGGGGGAATATGGGGGATATGGGGGAGGGGGGATATGGGGATATGGGGAGGGGGGATATGCGGGAGGGGGGAATATGGGGGATATGGGGGAGGGGGGATATGGGGATAAGGGGGAGGGGGGATATGGGGGATATGGGGGAGGGGGAATATGGGGGAGAGGGAATATGGGGGATATGGGGGAGGGGGGATATGGGGAGGGGGGATATGGGGGAGGGGGGATATGGGGGAGGGGGGAATATGGGGGATATGGGGAGGGGGGATATGGGGAGGGGGGATATGGGGGAGGGGGAATATGGGGGAGGGGGATATGGGGGATATGGGGGAGGGGGGATATGGGGGATATGGGGAGGGGGATATGGGGAGGGGGGATAAGGGGGAGGGGGGAATATGGGGGATATGGGGGAGGGTGGATATGGGGGTGGGGGGATATGGGGGAGGGGGGAGTATGGGGGATATGGGGGAGGGGGAATATGGGGGAGGGGGGACATGGGGAGGGGGGAATATGGGGGATATGGGGGAGGGGGGATATGGGGGATATGGGGGTGGGGGATATGGGGGAGGGGGGAGTATGGGGGATATGGGGGAGGGGGG
This sequence comes from Scyliorhinus torazame, assembly GCF_047496885.1. NCBI lineage: Eukaryota > Metazoa > Chordata > Chondrichthyes > Carcharhiniformes > Scyliorhinidae > Scyliorhinus > Scyliorhinus torazame. The sequence continues at coordinate 89,422,624 of NC_092714.1, read as the reverse complement.
ATATGGGGGATATGGGGGAGGGGGGGATATGGGGAGGGGGGATATGGGGGATATGGGGGATATGGGGGAGGGGGGATATGGGGGAGGGGGGATATGGGGGAGGGGGAGATTTGGGGGAGAGGGGATATGGGGGATATGGGGGAGGCTCACCCTGCCTGCTCTGACGAGGTCGTTCACCTTCTTGTGGCACTGGGTGCCTGTCCGTGGTGTTAGGGCCACAGCGGTGACGGCCTCTGCCACCTCCCTCCACAGACGCCGGCTGTGGCGTGGGGCAACTCTGCGGCCGTGCCCGGGATACAGGGCGTCCCTCCTCTGCTCCATCGCATCCAGGAGCGCCTCCACATCGCGTGACTCGAACCTCGGGGCTGAGCGACGGCCAGCCATCAAGTCGGGTGTTGCGGTCGGCTGTTCCGGTCGGGTGGGGGGGAGCTGCGCGGCCTTATGAGCCGTCACGCCGTGCAGCGCGTATGAACCACTGCGCAAGCGCGGATCCCGTTACGTCGCTGCTAGCCCATTTCGGGCCGCAGACTATCGGCCCATTTTTATGACGTGACGCAAGTGGGATTTGCGCCGTTTTTTGCGCCGATCGGCGGAGTTTCCGACGATAACGGAGAATTTCGCCCCTGTTTTATCATCACTAGTCTTCTGTCTTTGAGGATTTAGCAGCTTGTGTGATTTTAGCTTGTATAAATTTTAACCCTTTCAACTTTAGTTACAGGGGTGGGGTGATAAGAGATGACTTGCACCCAAAGCCAATAGAAAAGTTGCATTTGGATTATTTCCAAATAAAAGATTCTGGAATCCTGAAAAGTGTGGATAAAAAGTGGAAAAATAAAGTCTTGGTTGACACAATGTATGATGGCTTGTGTGACTCTTCTACAATACAGTTCAACATAATTTCAGAGATGAGCAGAAAGAGGCATCGTCTGTGCTGAAAATACGCAAAGAATTTGAGAGATAAGGGGCGGGATTCTCCCGCAATTGGCGGGATGGTCCGACGCCAGCGCCAAGAACGGCGCGAACCACTCCGGTGTCGGGCCAACCGGAAGTTGCGGAGTCCTCCGCACTTCCGGGGACTAGGCCGACAGCGGAGGGGTTGGCGCCGCACCAACCAGCGCCGAAGGGCCTGCGCAAGGTGACGCATTCGCAGAACCGCCGGTGTGGTTCCGCGCATGTGCAGACCAGCCGTCGTGTTTCCTGCGCATGCGCAGGGCGGTTCTTCTCCGCGCCGGCCATGGCGGAGCCGAACCGAGGCCAGCGCGGAAGGAAGGAGTGCCCCCACGGCACAGGCCCGCCTGCAGATCGGTGGGCCCCGATGACGGACCCGGCCACCATTGGGGGCCCCCACGGGACTGGATCCTCCCCGCGGCCCCGCCGAGGTCCCACTGTGTGGAACCATGTCCATTTCATGCCGGCAGGACTGGCCAGGAACCGACGGCCGCTCGGCCCATCGGGGCCCGGAGAATTGCCAGGGGAGCAGCTGCCAATGGCCCCCGACCGGCGTGGTGGGGGTTCGGAGAATCCAGCCCAAGGAACTTCTAAGTGGTCTCCACTGTTTTTGTTAAGTATATGTAACATTTTCCTGAATGAATTCTACTTGATTCAGTAATACTAGTTAATTGTACCTTGTTAGGTAAGACACAATTGAGGACCCTTGTGCAGAAAATTAAGAATTCATATCTTGGAAATTTTAATTAGAAGGATTTATGCCTCAAAAGCACCAAATTTTACACTAGACAAAATGTCCTATAATATTCCAGTAAAATTATATTACCCATAATGAAATGTTAAAACGATTTTGCTTTTGCGAATGTAATGCTTCTTCCAAGGCAAAGAGGCAGGCACAAGCACATGTACACATACACGGACATGCACACACAGATGTGTCCTCAGCTCAAACGTCTTCTGTTGCTTTATTCATGACCTTTGCTCTATCAGATAATCAGAAGTTGGGCATTTCAGATAATTCCGTGGTTTTCTACTGCTTTCACAAGTCCTTCAATAATGAAGCAGCCACATCAACTTAACAGCTTGACCTGAGGCAGTGTTTTTTTTAAAATAAATTTAGAGTACCCAATTAATTTTTTCCAATTGAGGGGCAATTTAGCGTGGCCAATCCATCTACTCTGCACATCTTTGGGTTGTGGGGGCGAAACCCACGCAAACACGGGGAGAATGGAAAAACTCCACACGGACAATTATCTAGAGCCGAGATCGAACCTGGGACCTCGGCGCCTTGAGGCCCAAGTGAGGCAGTATTTAATGGAGGCAACAGGATCCTCATGAGCTGGTGAGAACCACTTCGCCTCTTTTGGCAAATTTAACTAGAGGAGAGGTGGGGGAACTGCAGGGTCCCCACCCACCATCGTCCTGCCAGGTTAAACACCACACACTCCAGCCTCAAAGTCACCACAGGGGTGGGCATTAAATGCTGCCACTATCACTTAATTCCTCATCATCAGCATCTTGGGGGATGCACCATTAATCAGAAGCTAAATGGACTGGCCATATCAGGACCATGGCTTCAAGAGCAAGCCAGAGACAGAGTACCCCACAATAAGTGGCTCACCCCTTGAGTCCTCCATGATGATGGAGTTCTCCGTTATCATGGAGAAGATGCAAATCTGGACTTTGATAGAATACCCACCACTTGCTAGATAGTTGCAGCATCAGTAACACTCATGGAGATTTACATCATGCAGAAAATACAAAAGCTCTTGGAACTAATGGGGCCCAATTCATTTCAAGTCTTCTCTTAATTAATTTCCCTGAACAGTCAAATCCCAAGTGTAGAGTTTACAAAATATCCAGTGAACATCAGGCCGATTCATCTCAGATTACTGATAGCACAATTAAGCTATATCAACAGCCATTGTCTTGAAGCACAATACTAACAATTCTGTTTAACTAAATGATTCACTTGAAGGAATGAGAATTTCTGTCATGTACCTTGCCCGCAGGCATATCTATTCATGTTCACTGTGGACACTGTGCAAAGAACTGTGGAGACTGAGATATTGAATACATTTATGCCTGGGATATTTGAAATATTAGGGAGCCTAGGATTAGGGGAAGCATGCGGAAAAGTGGAGTTGGGGCCAAGATCAGATCAGCTATGATCTTATTGAATGGTGGAGCAGGGTTACCATAAGGTAACCCTTATGGGTTACCCCTACTCCTATTTTCTTTGTTCTTTTGTGTATAATCTCCATCTGTCTTCTTGGAAAGAATTGTTTAATTCTCAGTAAACTCAGTAAAGAAAAGAAAGGGTTAAAAAAATAATTTCTTGTGCCCTGGTTTTTATTTCATGTACATCTACATACTTTATACTGTTTTTGTAATATCACATCATCTGTTGCATTGTGTCCAGCTCTCTCACGAATGGAATGCAAATATAAAGTGCAGTCTTTGTAATTTACACATTTCAATGGATTGCACAGATGAGTCTTGCTGCCCAAGTTATATCAGTCATATTAATCTCTTCATATTTATCTGATGTATAATTTTTGATGTTGCCAGATCTTGCCAGACATTGAAATATTTGATATTGATTATGTTTAAGGTACAGCCAATTAAAGCAGGAAAAGGAAATCATAGAATCATAGAAATTACAGTGCAGAAGGGGGCCATTCGGCCCATCGAGTCTGCAACAGCCCTTGGAAAGAGAACCTTATCTAAGTCCATACCTCCACCCTATCCCAGTAACCCAATCTAACCTTTTTGGACACTAAGGGCAATTTAGCATAGCCAATCCACCTAACCTGCACATCTTTGGACTGTGGGAGGAAACCGGAGCATGCCGGAGGAAACCCACGCAGACATGGGGAGAACGTGCAGGCTCCGCACAGACAGTTACCTAAGCCGGAAATCGAACCTGGGACCCTGGAGTTGTGAAGCAAATGAGCTAACCACTACTGTGCTAAGTTGTTATTGCGGTATAAATACTGAGTTGTTACTGCAGTATTCATACGCTGAGATTTTTGAATTCAGCAAAAGTTAGAAGTTGCACAATGAGAAAAGCTTGTGTTAACATGAATGCATAAAAGAAAATGTTCATGAAATAATAATTTGTTTATTAAAGAGAGATGAAAGATGAAAGGTTTGGAAGATTTATGCTCTATGGGGAAATGCCTGCTGCAGGAAAGGGATTTGTAAGAACATATATTGAGGTCAAGTACGGAGGGATTCAGTGACAAGGCAACCTTCAGCAGTTTCTTGTGTTACTTTGCCTTCACATTTGCAGAATCATGCCTTCACTCCCACTGTCTTGGGCGGGATTCTCCATAGCCCGACGGCGAAATCAGGATCAGCGATCGGACAGACGATGGCTTCCAATACCGGAATCGGGGCAGGTGCCGGTTTGACACCGGTTTGCCACCCCCTCCAAATAAGTGTCATCGGGACGTGCACCGTGCGCAGCCCCAATGCTGTTGGCGCGTCATCAGCTGGCCCGCCCGCGATGCTCCGCCCCCGAAGGGCCAAGTTCCCAAAGACTCGGGCCATGTGTGGTCCCAGCAGTCGGAAACCTGATGTGCCGGCTGTGGACAGTGTCCAGCACCGTCACACTCGGCTGGGATTTGTGCCAATGGCTGGGGGGCTTCTGCTAGGTCTAAGGGGAGTGGTGGCGGGTGGCCAGGGGGTGGGCTGTGTGGTCGGGGTGGGCGGATACGCGGTCTAGCATGACCAGCGCCATGTTTCCCGCCACGACCAGTAGGCTTGTCAGCCATGGACCCGGCGATTCTCCAACCGTTCTGCGTGCGAGTTCCACACAGCCCACATGGTGCTAGCCCCTCACCTGTACCGGAATTGGTGAGGGATTTGCGTTGATTTTGCTGTTATGGAGCACCATGGATTCTCCGTTAGCCTCAGAAACGGAGAATCCAGCCCCTTGTCACTTTCAGAAGTGTTTTCATTAAAATCCATAGGGCATATGGGTAATATTGCAATTAAGTCTTTCCAAAATCAATAAATATTTTTGTTTCATCTGTATTCCAATGATCACAAGCGTTAGAACAATTCTCATACTAATGCTGGACTGGGAAGATATCTGTTGATTGTAAGAACAAAGTGTACCTAAATTAGAATTGATTGAGATTAAGTTTCCAATTATGCTCCAAAAGACAATCATGCTAATATACGTGGAAACTGGAAATGTCAGCATCAGTGAACGCTGATTAAGAGTTTGGTGGAGACACATTGCCACAGAGAGAGAAGAGATGGGTGGGAGCAATGAATCTTGCTTGGTTTGGCTGGGATGTTACCTGCCACCTGGTTTCTGGGCAACCACATTGGTGAGTTAATTTTCTGCCTGCATCTCTGGGTGGGATGTAATGGTAAACCATAAGTTCTGGAAGTTATCTAGTAAGTAGTAAAGTGGCATAAACAAAGGCTCCTAGCTACACAGGGAAAATGAAAGAAAAAGATTAAGCTTAGGGCCGACTCAGGAGAGAAGATGAAAGTTTGCGCCTTATTGTTCCACAGGAAGTAAGTGACTTGAGGGGATGATAAATACCTATTCACCCAGTTTCTAACAGGTGACTAGAACGGCTACTGTAACTGGACAAGGAACGTTACATAAGAAATGTTTCCATTTGCATCACAAATTCTACTTTTTTAAGACTAAGATATATAAATACCCAGAAGTGGGCTCACAACAATGGGGCCAATTTTCAGTAAAAGTGCTATTAGGCATGTGTTGGATAAAGCAATAGAGTTGGGTGCGATTCAGCCACCATGTTGCACTCGGCAGGGAGCTGTGTGCGACGGGTGAATCGCGAGCGAGGCCTAAATCAGGCTTCATGCTGGGCGCTGAGCTGATCACCAGTTACCCGATTCATGGCACCTGGTGCGATCTGAATCATGACCTTGCTGAGCATGAGCAAGATAATGAGATGCTCATTCAAATATGCCAACGCTGCATTCACCCAGCCTCCGGGAGTTTATGGCTGCACCGGCAGGGTCTCAACCAGGTGTCGATTGCTACTGGCCTCCAGAAGTAGAGACCAGTCGTGATGCCACTTAGGGTCTCTGAGGCGATTGGGGAAAGGGCAAGTCCATGATGCCTGGTTGGCACTGCAAGGGTGCCATGGCACTTCTCAGGTTCGGGGCCTGAGGAGGCCATTAATGGGGGGTATGAAGGGTGGGGCCTCATCAAGGCTGGAGGGGTGAAGGGGGGATTCTGAAAGGGGGAGACCCGAAAGTGGGGGTGGGGGAGGGGGCCTGAAAAGGGGGGAGTCCTCAGCGGGCCCCATACCAAATTGTCCTCACTTGGAGGAGGGGGTAATGCCCATGTGTGCAGGGGATTGGATTGAATTGGATTGGATTGGTTTATTGTCACGTGTAACGAGGTACAGTGAAAAGTATTGTTCTGCGTGCAGCTCAAACAGATCATTCCGCATATGAAAAGAAAATACATAATAGGGCAAACATAAAATACACAATGTAAATACATAGACATAGGCATCGGGTGAAGCATACAGGAGTGTAGTACTACTCAGTAGAGATGTGTGACGAGATCAGATCAGTTCATCAGTCCACAAGAGGGTCATTTAGGCCTCTGGTAACAGTGGGGAAGAAGCTGCTTTTGAACTGCGTGTTCTCAGACTTTTGTATCCCCGCCCAATGGAAGAAGTTTGAAGAGTGAGTAAGCCGGTTGGGTAGGGTCTGTGATTATGCTGCCCGCTTTCCTAAGGCAGTGGGAGGTGTGAGGGACGTGAGAATCTCTCAATCTCACTTAGAGATAGGGGCACCCTTTCAAAATGGCGCCCCGATCTCTGAGGAGCAGGTCTCGCCAGCGGGTTCTGCTCCTCACAGCTGAAAAAAGTTTGAAGTGTGGGCTGGACCAAGGAGAAACTCCCCAAGGGCCAAATAGATGACAAGGGGTATGATTTAATGGCTGCATTGCGCTTAAGCAAGAGCGCGACGAGGCCTTTAGATCGCGGAACAGGCCATAATCACCAGGCGCCGATCTGTTTGCGATCTAAACGGCCCGCTCCAGTTGGCGAGATCAGAATTCCACTCTAGTGTGGCAAGAAACCAATAATCACCACTTAATGTCAATCTCCATACAATTAACAAGAGCAATCCCTATCTAATGGCTTCCCCAACAAGTGGTCACATGGGCGCCGATTAATACACTGTTTTGAAAACGTGAAGCTGGCAGAAGGGCCTCTGCGGGAACCCAAGGAGGTGTGTCATCATCCTTGCTCCTGGGCAATGGGCACCGGGAGTGCTGCCCCGGTTCTCGGTTCTCAGAGTGGGGTGGGAGAGCTCCCCGGGGGCGGGGGGGGGGGGGGGGGGGGGGGGGGCAGCCTCGGTCGGGGTGGACCGCTATTGGGTCGGGGGGGCGGGGGGTTGGTCGCGGAGCAGGGGAGGTGGCTGCTCATACCCTTGTTTGGGGGTGTCATGATATTCAAACACACACATCATGATAGACACACCAACAGACAAATCAGAACACACAACACCACAACCAATGACAGAAAGATATAAAAGCACAGACACGACCCCCGGTGGTCAGTATTAGCTGCAGAGGAGGACCAGGACACATCTGCCACCAAACACACTCAGGGAGACAGCACGTGCAGAGTATCCAGAACGAACTGTATTATAAGAGTTAAAATAAAATAGAGTTGTACCACATACAACTGTGTTGGCTCATCTGTGCACCAGAGCACCCAACACCACATGGTACAGGAGTGGATCGATACCTGCCGGCATACCTCAGTGTACAGAGACAACCAGCAGTGCCCAGGCAAAATGATAGAGCTCCCGGTTCCGCAGCCGCTCCAGTGCCACGGCGACCTCCGCGAAAACTGGCGGCGATTCCGGCAATGGTTCAAATTGTTCCTGGTGGCAGCTGAACTCCAAGACCTGGATGATAGCGAAAAAATTGAATTTCTCCTCACCATCGCCGGTGCAAGGGCAAGAGAAATATTCACAAGGTTCAGGTTCTTCAGGAGGCAGCAAAGGTACGATTACCAGGCAGTCCTGGACAAATTCTCCAAGTACTGTGAAGAAAACGCAATCCAATCGGCAAGTAAAGGTAAGAAAAGCGGCAGTACTCACCTCGTGGCTGGGATCCCGGAGCCCGAATTCCCAGAGGCCGAAATCCCGGGCCTGAGAGAGGGCTGGGTCGAGGTCGGCGGCCATCTTGCTAAAGGTATCACGCAAGCACAGTTGCGCGAGCAGTGCGCAGAACCGGAAGTTTCGTTTGCGCATGCGCGAGATGCTGCGCATGCGCAGTCAAGAAAACGGCCATCGGTAAAGGAACAGCGATCTGAGCATGCGCAGTCGCTTCCTATGTGCTACATACCGAGTGTCAGGATGTCAGATGCCCCAGACTGCACCAATTTAAAGGGGAAATGTCCCAAATCCAATTTAAAAGGGAAACGTCCCAAATCAAAAAAACAAAAATCTGTTAAAGCTGTAAAACAACCTTCCCTCACCTGGAATGACAGCACAGTGCCGCAAATTGACCCAGGAGATGAATTTGACCTCCGAAGAACCCTCCGACAAGCAGTTACCTACGCACAAGCCGATGATTCCGACCTCGAATACTTCGATGACGATCTTTACAGTGTTTCCGGACCTCGCGAGCCCAATGATAGCTCCGTGGTCCTATACGACTATGACTCGGACGAACCTTTCGTGTTGCACATTGGCGGCCCCCACATTGAATCCGACGCAGATGCGGATTCATTTTTCGGATTTGAGGATCTTCAATCCAGCAGATATGACGTTCCAACTTATCAGTACCGGATGATGCTGCAGCCTGACATTAACAGACAGGGAGCGGTGCAAGCACACGGAGAGCGCCCTGCTGCCACACAGAGCGTGGTCCACGTCCCGCTCAACGTTCCCGACTCTATGAAAGAAGACATGCAAGACTCCAGAGCGCAGTCCTCGCATGAACCAGAAGTGACTCCAGTGTCACAAGCCTCCACAGCAAGCTCGTGGACAGACTCCACAATTGCAGAAATGCAAGACTCCAGGGCGCAGTCCTTGCACGGACAAGAAGTGACTCCAGTGTCACAAGCCTCCACAGAGAGCTCGTGGACAGCCTCCACGATAGAAGCAACGCAAGACTCCAGAGCGCAGTCCTTGCACGAACAAGAAGTGACTCCAGTGTCACAAGCCTCCACAGAGAGCTCGTGGACAGCCTCCACGAGAGAAGCAACGCAAGACTCCAGAGCGCAGTCCTTGCACGAACAAGAAGTGACTCCAGTGTCACAAGCCTCCACAGAGAGCTCGTGGACAGCCTCCACGATAGAAGCAACGCAAGACTCCAATGTGCAGTCCTTGCAGGAACAAGACCATGAGGGTCTAGCAACCTCTCCTGACCAACCAGCGGCAGATGATGCAAGTCTGCCATGCTCACGTGAACAGCAAGAAGGCTATAACAGCCTACCATGCTCCACTACACAGCAGCATGACCATGAAGGTCTCTCATGCTACAATGAAGGGCACAGTGCTGATGACTGTTCAAGCCCAACTGAAGACAAGCCAAAGGAATCGCCTCGTCCAAGCCCGAAGAAAAAAGGTTTATGCGCTGACCTTCAGGATCATTATAGCCGAACAGAGATTAATAATGCTGCACGGCCACAGAAGGATGCTGAGGATTTGCTAAAGAAATGTATTGAATGTTTAACTTGCAAGGAGCAGACTGAGAATTGCCAGTGTTTTAGTACGGATCGAAAAAATGGACAAGACATTGATCCTCAGGTAATGGAAATAACACAACCTGAATCATATCTACAGCAGGGACAAATGTCTCCCTTCAACACAACGCCGCAAAATCCCAACTTCGGAGACCAGCAGTTAGTCAGTAATGACTCTTCAAACCTTGAGGGGAACATTAATTGCATTGAACCTATACACACTCCACTGATAAATGAGCAGAACATTGGAGCAAGAATCCTGAGGACACCGACATCGAGTAGCCAGATAACGAATTTAAAACCCACAGCAGTTTCAAGTGAACCAAGTGTGCTTTCCACTAATGGTGAAGATGCAGATAAGGTCGACCCGATTATCCATTGTACCACACTAACCCCAGTGATTAAGCAGCTATGTATGGGGAGTATAATGTGGGCAATTGAGAACAGTAAAAGAGAGACTGTGACCATGCCAGTCCCAGCAAAATCAGACCCAGAGACCATGAAGGCATGTACATTAGACAAAGATACATATGAGGCACCTGAGAAGAAAAGTGAAACGGAATGTTCTTTGGAAAATAGTACAATGTCGATAGAAACATTGGATCCTATATTCGAGACCATACATATGGGAGAATTTGGGGGTAATAAACAAGGTTCTGCAATGTCTGGGGGAAGATTTAAAATTCCAAAGAAGAAAAGCCCAAATGAAGGACAACGGCAAGACAATGACAGTCCACCGACATGGTGTGCACCACCAGATGAAAACTCTGACAATTTATCCAACCCTAGTGAACAGCAAGCTGCTAATGAGGATCTATCCACGGGATGTGAGACGAGTGACGACAGCATCCCACTTCCCATGCAAAAGGTGCAAGGTGACAGACCTCGCCTAGTGCGTACCGAGGCACTCGACGATCACGGTGGGACCACTGACGACTGCGGTGGCGGCGCACCGCTTCCACCCTCGATGGCTCGAGCCTCTCCACTGGTTGGTGCATTCCTGCATGTTCCGACTCCAGAAGTGCAGCTTCAGGGAATCTCGGCTGCCTCCAGTGAACCTGTTGGGACTCCGGACGGGGGGCATCGACGGAAGGCAGACCGGACTCCAGATGGGGAGCAGCCAAGCGCCGACTCTGATTTGCGATTTGCGCACGCCAGACCTTGCTCCGGATGGGCGGTGTCGCGGCCTCGGTGATGGCACGCTCAGGGTGACGGCGGATGCCACGGCGACAGGGAATGGATCGCGTGGCAGTCCCACTGGGTCGGCAGTGGCAACCAGCACCGGCGGTCCAAGATGGACACACCAATTCGCGCCATCGCCAGACGTTGATGCGAGCAACAATTCTCTCTCCAAGGCGACATGCTTCGACGTTTCTCTGCGGAGTCGCCCTTCCGGCACAGCAGGTGGCCGGAACCAGCGTGCACGGTCTCGGCCAACTTCCACATCTGGCACAGTCATCGCCTTGCATGATATTAGTGATGGTGCTACTTCGATGGCAACGACCCATCGGCTACAAGATGCCGTCCACCACAAACATAAAAAGAAAAAAGACTCCACCTTGTTCCTGGCATGCAGGGCGGATGGATTGGTGCGTAGGCGCAATCAGCGAGCTTTGCGCCGCCTTCCACGCTCGCAACTGAACCGTACGCACACGCCGGATCCTCCACTGGTTCCTAAGGATGACTTCATGGAGATGCCACGGATCATGCCCCTTCCATCGCCACCAGAACCAAACCACAGCCAAGGCACCACTAACAAAGATGTTGAATGTTATATTTGCACGAATGAAAAAACCAAGCACTGCACGAAGTACAACAAATGGTAAAGTAGAGACTTCGGCAACAGCATCACCTCCAACAGTCCAAGGTGAACCAGTGTGACCCCAAATCTCCACAGCTGAACCGGCTTGAGGACCAGCCCATTCTTGAGGCGGTCACCCATTAGACTGGACTTATAACGCTGTTCATACGTTCAAAAAGTCAAACACTTCTGTATTATAACCTGTTGTTGTTTATTGTTCCAGATATCGTCTGACCGGACCAATGTTCAAGTTTTTTTTTCTCTCGCATCCAAGTTTTGTTATGGTACAACCTTGTTAGTGTAACGCACCCGACATCGCCCCATGTAAATAGTTACGTCATATACACACGCTGTACACAACACACACACACACTCTTAGATGCACTCACGACACAATTATACTTATAACCACGTAGGCACATATCTTTGTAAAAAGGGGGGATGTCATGATATTCAAACACACACATCATGATAGACACACCAACAGACAAATCAGAACACACAACACCACAACCAATGACAGAAAGATATAAAAGCACAGACACGACCCCCGGTGGTCAGTATTAGCTGCAGAGGAGGACCAGGACACATCTGCCACCAAACACACTCAGGGAGACAGCACGTGCAGAGTATCCAGAACGAACTGTATTATAAGAGTTAAAATAAAATAGAGTTGTACCACATACAACTGTGTTGGCTCATCTGTGCACCAGAGCACCCAACACCACAGGGGGAAGAGGGTGGAGGTTGATGGATGTCTCAACGTCTGCTGGTCCGCCATGCCACACCTGTGCATTCCCGATCCGGGGACAACTCCAGCCCCGACCGACCACCCATAATCCCTATTGGCCGCGGAGGCCTCTGGCCACCCAGCTGAAGGCTATTCTAATAAGGAATTGACAATCATAGTTAAGTGAGCACGTAACACCTCCCAAGTGGATCGCCGTGTGTAGGCGTGCTATGTAGCATGCGAGAGTCATTGCCTTGCATCCCATTCAGACCGTAAAGCCTGGACACTGTTCCTGGATGCTGCAGGAATCAACACTACACATGCAGCGGCCATCATCCAAGCATCCAGGGGCTGGGCCCCATCACCGGGGACATTTTGGCAACCAGAGGGTGGGTGTGCGTACCAGGGAGGGACCAGTGCCCAGCCCAGTAACATTACACGTGGATGTCTGAGATACAGGGTGTAATGTCCTGTGAGCAGGGGCTCCCTCTACAGCAGGGGTGCATGGGCAGGGCATGTCAGATGGCAGGGGATGTTGGAGGAGAGAGCAATGGAGAATTGGGGGAAGGGGGGGAAGCCATGGGAAAGGGGGGGTCCCGAGATGGAAGACACTGCTTGTTGTCAGTCACTCACCCTCTCCCAATTCGTTACAGATATTACAGGCAATGGTGCTACTGGTAGGACTGGTGGCCAGACGTTGGAGGAGGCAGCAGCAGCACCATCGACAGAGACTCGAGGCAGCAGCCCTTCCCCACACCCTGAGGACCCAACCACCCATGAGGCCAGCGGGTGAGCCAGATGGGGAGGCTGGTGACTGCTGAAGGTGTACAGGTGTCACTGGTCTTTCGAAGAGATGACGGACAGCATATGCTGCAGGAGGCACCGCCTCAACAAGGGGACACTCCGTCATCTGTGTCAGGTCCTCGCGGACTTGGCACCATGTGGATACCTGCTTCCAGTGGCCGTCAAGGTCACCGCAGTCCTGAACTTCTACGCCTCAGGATCATTCCAGGACTTGAGCAGGCACTTGTGTGGCATCTCACAAGCTACACCTCACAAGTGCATCCATGAAGTCACAGATGCCCTGTTTGCCTGGGCAGTGAACTATATTAACTTTAACATGGACCAAGCCCAACAAGATGCCCAGGCATCTCTGCCATCGACGGGATGCCCCAGGTCCAAAGGCTAATAGATGGCATGCATGTCACCTTGCGCATACCAGGCTGTCTGGGTGTGCCCTATGTAACAGGAAGGGGTTTGACTCCTTGAATATCCAGCTCCTGTGCGACCACCACATGAAGATCATGGATGTGTGTGAACGCTTCTCAGGGAGTGTGCACGACAGTTACGTCCTGGGACAGTTGGACATCCCCGGCCTTTTTGAGGATCACCCCAGGATGACCAGTTGGCTCTTGGGGCATAAGGGGTACTCGCTGAGGACCTGGCTAATGACACCACTACAGAGGCCAGTGACTGATGTGGAGACCCAATACAAGGAGGCCCAAGTGACCACCTGGGCTGTTATTGAGCGGTACATTGGACTGCTCAAGATGCCGTTCCGATGCCTCGACTGCTCTGGTGGTGCCCGGAGTACAACCCCCAGAGGGTCGTCTGCTTTGTGACAGTCTTCTGTGTCCTCCACAACCTGGCACAGCCGATGGGTAACATGCTGGAGGTGGAGGAGGAGGAACATGCAGCCACCACTGAGAAAGAGAATGAGGACGAGGAGGTGCCAGACCAAGAGGGGCTGGAGGACAAATCCGGGGGGGATCCGCAGGGCCAGCCGGTGGACAGAGGACAGGAGGCAATGGTGAGAGGCTGGCAAGCCCGGAGGGCGAGGGAGACCGTTATCCTCGCCCACTTCACATAGGATGTAGCCTCATCCGGCATTTCCCCTCCCCACCACCCCCTCCCTTCCCAACCACCCCAATCCCTCAGCCTTCCCACTCCCCCCCCCCGTCCCTGTCCCAACTTCACAGCATATGTGTACCTTCACTCCAGTGTGATGGGAACATGTCGGCACTGTCAGTGGGTCATTGTCGAGGGCAGGGAGTTGACGATAACTGGCTGATAGGTCAGTGCTGGTGCTCCTCAATCTATGCCATAGTCTGGGCAGGGGGGTGATGCATTTTGTGGATGAAAATACCAGAGGCATCATATTGACCGAGGTTAACTCTTTAAAATTCTAGCCTTCTGCCGGGTACGGGATACCTCTGAGCCCCCTGATGGGTACTCGGGGATAAAATGGTTCCTCGATGGACTGGACTTGCCAGTCATGGGGGACGATAGATGGAGGGAGCTGGAAGCACCATTAGGGCTGAGAGAGGTCACGGAGAGCATCAACTCCATACAGGCGGGGAAGGCGCCGGGACCTGATGGATTCCCGCCAGACTGCTATGAAAAAGATTTGCACCAACGCTGGTCCTGAATCTATGGGAGATGTTCGCAGACTCGCTAACAAGGGGCTCCCTGCATCCTACACAGGCCACCATATCGCTGATACCCAAGAAAGACAAAGACCCGACGGAATGTGGATCTTATAGATCCCCGAGTGGATCTTATAGATCCATTTTGCTGCTTGACATATAAGCGAAGATACTCGCAAAAGTCCTGGCCAAGAGACTGGAAGACTATGTACCAGAAGTGGCCGCATAGGACCAGAACGGCTTTGTCAAGGATAGCCAGCTAACTGTGAACATCAGTCGGCTGCTGAATGTGATATTAACCACAGGCAAGGAGAGAACACCAGAGCCGATCATCTCCCTGGATGCAGAAAAGGCTTTCAATGGAGTCAAATGAAGTACTGGACTGGTTTGGACTAGTGACGGGGTTCACCTTCTGGATGAAGCTCCTATGCAGTGCCCCCAAGCTAATCGTTCAGACCAACACCACCAGCTCAGAATACTTCCAGTTGCACAGGGGCACCAGGCAAGGATGCCCGTGTCCCCGTTCCTGTTCACCCTGGCAATTGAACTCCCCGCAACCGCTCTGCAAGATGCAAAAGGCTGGAAGCATATCTGAAGAGGAGGCAGAGTGAACAGAGTCTCACTCTATGCGGATGACCTGCTCGTCTACATCTTGTACCGTGGAACGGTTTGAAGGAAATCATAAAGTTCGTGGAAGTGTTAAGGGCTTTCTCGGGCTACAAGCTCAACATGGGCTAAAGCAAGCTATTCCCGGTGAACCCAAACGGGGATGGGAGGGGCGAGCTGGAGGGTCTGAAAACAAATTCCGCTACCTGGGGATTCAGATAGCCCATGGCTGGACACGGATCCACAAGTGGAATCTTACCAGTCTGGCGGAGAAAGTTAACAAGGACCGACAGAGGTGGGATGCACTGCCGATCTCCCTGGCAGGGAGGGTGCAGATGATCAAGATGAATGAATTGGCAAGATTCCTCTTCCTTTTTAGATCCACACCGATCTTCATCCCAAGAACTTTTTCCAAGGAATAGATAAAATGATTATGGCATTTGTTTGTGTGTGGGGGAGGCACGCATGGGAGGTTGGGGGGGGGGGGGGGGGGGGAGAATCGAAGAATCGCCTAACTACACTGTAGAGGAGAAGAAACATGGGAGGCCTGGCCCCTCCAAACCTAATACTACCACTGGGCAGCCATGGCCGAGACAGTGAGGGGATGGGTAAGGGAGCCAAACAAGGAACGAGTGAAATAGAGGAGTCCTCCTGTACAGGAATGACCATCCGATAGCTATCCATGACAGCGCTCCGATTCCCCACCCTCCTCACTCCCCGTCCCACCCCCACCCCCAGTAACACATCCAGCCCAGTGGTGGGTAGTTACGTTAAAAATCTGGAACCAGAGGAGACAGCACTTCGGCTTAACCGAGGTGTCCACCATCGTCCCCATCTGCGGTAACTGCCAATTCCCACCAGCCATGCTAGACGCCACTTTTAAGATGTGGAGACAGGACGGGTGGACGCTAGCAATTAGGGACTTCAATATGGGGGACAGACTGGAAACCCTGGACGAGCTGATGGAAAGACTGGAGCTACCGAACGGCCAGGAGCTCCGACATCTCCAAATCAAAAACTTTCTCTGCAAGGAAACAACGAGGTACCCTCGGGCCCCAAGAGACACAATGCTGGAGAAATCGCTGAAGGAGGATGCTGTGGAGAAGGGGAATTGTGGAAACATTTACAGACGACTATTAGAAAGGGTGAGGACACCATTTGACGGAGCAAGACAGGAACGGAAGGACAAACTAGGGACGGAAGTAGGGTGGGGACTCTGGAGTGAACCACTGAACAATGCCAGCACCACCTCCACCTCCTCCTGCCCAAAGCTAAGCCTCATGCAGTTCAAAGTGGTGCACAGAGTGCACCTAACCAGAACCCGAATGAACAGGTTCTTCCCGGAGGTGGAGGACAAGTGAAAATGGTGCCAGGAAGGCCCGGCCAACCATGCCCACATGTTCTGACCCAGCCCCAGATTTGTCAGACCCCAGAACCCAGAGACAACGTCCACAGTTTTTTTGGGGGGGGGGGGGGGGGGGGGGCAGGGGGTGGGGGGGGGGGGGGGATGAAGGTGGAGTCATGCCTGAGATTGGCAGTCTTCAAGGTTTCAGGCTAGCCAAAACTTCATGTGGGGAAGAGGGTGTATGCCCTTGCTTCTGATTCCTCAATCACCCATCGGAGAATCCTGCTTGGCCGGTGATTGGCAGCACTACCCACAGTTGCGGACTGGCTTGCAGACCTATCGGAATTTCTCCATGTAGAGAAGATCTAATACAGCATCCGAGGGTCGGACGAGGGCTTCTACAAAGTGTGGAGGCTATTCATCACCCTGTTCCAAGACCTATTTGAGGCCAATAGCGAATAGGAAGGGAGGGGGACGGGACAGCCAGTGAGAGCAGCCAGGACCACACAGAGCCGATAGGAAGAAGCGGGGGGTGGGGGGTGGGGGGGGGCTGCAAGGGAGGAGTCCAGTGTAACATCAGGATCAGACATGGGAAAAGACCGAGGTGTGGGCCAAAGGGCCTCCACCCAAGAAAGCCAGAGTGGCAACAGTAAAAAAAAACGAAAGAGGGCCTACAGCATCTATACCAGAAGAAAGGGCCCAAGATGTAGCCCGACAACAAGAAGCGGGAGCAAGGGAGTGGGTGGCAGGGAGTGGAAGGCCGATTAAAGGGGAACATGTAAATTGAATATTCTGCAAAATATATTATAATGGTTGGTATAGGTTTGATTCTCTATTTTGCCAACATTATGTATTGTGGCATACATCAACAGCCACTGTGTAATGTGGGATACAATGATACCATGCAGATGAGTGATAATTGTGACAATATCATTCACATTTAGCGGTTATTCACTTTTGTGCCGTAATCGTTAGCTTATGAAACTTCCATGCCCTGAGAATGCATGATAACCCCTGAGAATGCATGATAACATTCTCAAATCTGTTTTGTTTTTATACAAAATGTGTGGAGATTGTTTGTTTAGTTTATTTCTTGTTGGTAATTCACAGTGTTTATTTCTGTTCTGCATCATTGGAGTAATTTGACGCTGCCATCATTATAGATGTTAAGTTGTTTTGCATGATTTCACATCGCAAGCCAGGAAGATAGATATGGCATGACACCAGATCTGGGTTCCACTGGGTTTAACTGGCATGGAAAATAACTTATCCAGTGCAGATTATAAATTCATATTCCATGGAGCCTGTCACATATGCTATTATTAGCATTTTCATCTCTTTACTTAGTAATGTCTTCTAAAAGAAATAAAATGGAATTGTTTCAGATTAATTAAAACAACCGAGAAAGGATACAATGGGAGGATTTCTAAAAAGAACACAGATTGCAAGCAACAACATGAATTTTCCTTCCGTTTTAAATTGCAGATGTGTTAAGAATTAACAAGAAAACTTCAAGGATGTCTCTGGTCACAGAGTGTGAGTGATGTTCATTGAGTGAAAGAACTGTCAACTTTTGTGAACATCTCAAATACCAGCTGTCAATCAGGCTTAGTAATTAGGGCTTCAGGTAAAATATCAGCTGAGAATTTGATTTTGTTTTGGAAAAAAAAGATAGAATTTTGGGAATATAACCTTTCTTCTATTGTGCTTTAATACCAATAATCCTCAGTTATTGTTTTATTAATTTCCTCAGTTCTCTTTAGGGTTGTTCTGGCATTTAATCTGCATATTAGGATGCCTGGGCTGATTATAGACTCATAGGGAGTAACTTTTAATGCCTGTCACCCATTTTATGTTGAAAATATGGGCATTATGACACTGACAATGGAATGTTCATAACAATAGAAAGAAACAAAAATGAAGGTCCATTTTTTGTCACTGATGTTGGGTTAGATCAGATCAGTAGTGCAGTGAAAATCACAGCATAGCACTGAGCACATTATTCCCACTGAAATATAGACTATTGCCGTTTTGGCATGCCCTTTATATTGTAGCTCAGACACTGGCAAGAACAAACAATCATTAGTCCATTTGTGTGATCCTCCATGGGCTTTAGGAAAATCCTGTCTTCTCTTTGGTGAATATCTTTTTAATTCCACAGTGAAACTGGGGGTTATTTGAAAGGGGTACAATGGGCCTTCCAAGCAAGCATTTTAGTTTGAGGAAATGCCCATGTGATCTGTGTTTGCTCTTGGATGAAAGATAAAAAGCAAAGGGCAAATAAAAAATGTACTGAATATTAAATATTGAATTACAACTGATCTTAAAACCCAGAAAGGCAAATACATATTTGTAGAAGAGAACCGACAGCTGAGGGAACCAATGGAGACACTGTAAGGATCTGTGTGTGCATTACAGTTCAAAAAAGGATAGAAAGCTGAAGACAGGGAGAGCAGGAATTGTGGACTAGGCAGGTACACTGTTATTGTTTCTACAGGAGTGTTTTCAGAGACTGCGTATTGAGCTGTTTTTTACGTAGGGAACCTCCCCACCTAATTGCGGTTCAGCGAACACAGAGATGTGTGGAAACCGCAAATCTGGTTAAGGCAGCTTTTCTTTCCGAGCTTGGTCAACGTACGAGGGAGAATGATTTGGATAAGCACCAAAACCACTCTGCTTTACATTGCTTTAGGTTCAACAGTTAGACAATTTCCAAAAATCAGTAGCCCTGCCTCCGCTGGTCAAGGTCCAATCCTTCTAGCTACAGATTATACCTTGACCAATGAATTTTACTTTAGGCAGCATGGTAACTGTGTGATCAGCTCATGATGTAGTCCTGTCCACTGGCCAGCTGTTGTTTTTTAAGACCTTTGCATCCGCTGTCCTTCACTCTCCCTCACTCCCATTTCGTCTTATCATAGTGTGGTTCCCAGCTGTATCATTGCCTGCCTGACTATGGGATGCCTGGGGTTGCTGGTAAGAACTACTTCCTCTGGATATGTTTCTGCTGGCCACATTACTTCTGTATGATTCGGTCTTTTTTAGGAATGTGGTCAACTTAGCTGGCTGAAATCCCATCAAAGATTGCAGCCACTACTATTAGCAAGAGTTTAAATGCTTTTTATTGCTATGTTTTAAGAATACATGTTTAATAGTTAATAATGATTACTGGACTGGATATATTTTCTACGGTTAGTTTCAGTTCTCAATAAATTAATTTATGTAGAGTTATTTTAATGGCATCTGAGCTATCTGGTTTTGAAGGGTCTCATCTCGGGAACCCCCACTGCCCCTTTAGTTTCCATTTTGTGAGAGTCAACCAGGCTTTTTAAAGTGTTAGATGAAAGGAGTCTTTGGGGATTCTGTGCCATCAGAACTGCTGTGAGCCTAGCTGAGGAGATTCTGCAGGGAGTCCACTGTATCCAGAAACCTTGTGTAGAAAACGGCTGCTGGTGTAAACAACTCAAAAAACCAAATCCATTGAGTAGGCACTTAAAGATCCTGTGTACTGGAGGCTGAGTCAGAAAGAATGACAGATCGCAAACGGTGATACATTTGTGCAGGAAGTGATGCAGGTTCTTGTAACTACATCAGGTGCATATTTGTTGTATCAACTATTTAAAGTGACAAAGTAAAATCTTTGGGTGAAATATAGAAGTCCGGATTGTGCAAAATCAACTCAACTGCTCCCTTCACAGGCCTCACAAATTATTGCCTGCCCCGCTTATGGAATTCATCCAGCCTTGCTTCATGTTGAAGCTGCCAGATTTCATGTCCCTACCACTGACAAGCTGACCGCTTGCACTCGTCATGCAGGAACAAATTGGTGACAGCATGCTGATAAGCCTGACCATGAGAATTGGATCAGCCAGTGTCATCAAATGGGCAACAGGTAAAATGTGCATGATGTCAGTGCAAAATGAAAATTCCCCCTTCAAGGAGGGAGAGAGGGCGAGTGAAACCAAGGAAAAAAAAGGATCAATGGAAAGTCAAATAGTGAATGGAAGAGAAAATGCAGAAGCAAACAGGGGCAATGATGGATGGGAAAGAAATAAACTAACTTATGTAAAGACGGTCAAAGGCTAGATACAGAAAGAGAGAACAAAGTGATATTGAGAAATTTGAGAACAAAGGAACCTTACCAAGAGGATAGGGTGGGATAGAGAGAAAGAAAGTTGAAGAAATAAATGTTCTGGGATAGAAAAAAGAAGACAGTGATGGAGACTGAATATAAAGGAGACAGGAAGTACAGGGAATAGAAGCGTAAGGGAAAGAATAAGAATACAATAAGAAAAAATATTAGCATAGTGCAAAGGAGCAAAAAGAAAGGAGAGAAAATGATTGGAGAAGGTGGAACTGGGACAAGAGAGGAAAACAGAGAACAGGCAAAACAATTGCATGCACACTGAAAAACAGAGGGATGATTTGCTGTTCCAGTATGTGGGAAAGTTTCTGTCCTTTGTTTATTATATGATCCTGGCAACAGGGATAATATTGGAATGTATAATGTGAGAAATTGACTGGCGGACTTATACTTTCTGGGGCCTCATGCTCACCTTCATTTCTAGGGCCCCCAAAATGACATCACACCCCTCCACCCCAATGGCATCACATCCCTCCCAACTCCGCCCATCCTCATCCCACAGAATGCAAAGGCACAAGCCACAAAAATATACAAATTGATCACTGCTGAACTGCTTTAGTGCTTTTTAACTTGTAAAAACACACCTGTATGAATAATTGACATCCAAGTTTACCTCTTGTAAGAATGCCAGTAAAAATGGTCAATATTGCAATGTGTGTCTTGAGGCGAGCAAATAGGGAACTAACTGTTGAGCGAGACTTTTAAATGCCATCTGAAATGACCCAGCAAGCCATTCAGTTGTATTCAACCGCTTAGAAAACACAAAAAAGGAATGAAACCAGATAGCCCACCGGCATTGAACCAAGCACCGAAAACGACAATGGCGAACACAGCCCTGTCAACCTGCAAAGTCCTCCTGATTAAAGCAAATTATTGCAGGTGCTGGAATCTGAAACCAAAGAGAAAATGCTGGAAAATCTCAGCAGGTCTGGCAGCATCTGTAGGGAGAGAAAAGAGCTCACGTTTCGAGTCCAGGTGACCCTTTGTCAAAGCTATAAGACAGAGAAAGTGGGAAATATTTCTACTGTGGAGTGAGAATGAAAGCCACAGAAACCCAGAGAAACGGGGTGCTATAGCCACAGAAACCACGGGGAAAGCATGCTAATGACAGTCCCCAGAGAGAACAAAAGGTGTGAAAGGCCAAACAGCAGAGAAACTAACATCAAAGGGTAAACTGTAACCGATGTAGATGTGAGGGGAGGGGAAGGGGAAAGCAAAGGGGAGAAAGGGTAAGAAAAGGTAGATAATATGGTGGGGGGGGGTGTTAGTTTGCATTGAGCTTCACTGGAACATTGCAGCAGGCCAAGGACAGGCACGTGGGCATGGGAGCAGGGTCTTGTGTTAAAATGGCAAACAACGGGAAGGTCAGGGTCCCCCTTCCCCTCCCATTCCTTTCCCCCCACATCTACATCTGTCACAGTTTACGCTCTGATGTTACTTTCTCTGCTGTTTATCCTTTCACACCTTTGTTCTCTCTGGGGACTGCCATTAGCACACTTTCCCCGTGGTTTCTGTGGCTATTAGCACACTGTCTCCCTGGGTTTCTGTGGCTATGACCCATCTTTTATTCTCACTCCACAATATAAATATTTCACACTTTCTCTGTCTTATAGCTTTGACAGATGGTCATCTGGACTCAAAAAGTCCTCCTTATTAACATCTGGGGGCTTGTGCCAAAGTTGGGAGAGCTGTCTCACAGACTAGTTCATACACACAGAATCATATCTTACAGACAATTTCCCAGACACCTCTATCACCATTCCTGGGTACGTCCTGTCTTACCAGCAGACAGGACGTGGTGGCACAGTGGTATACAGTCAGGGGGGAGTTGCCCTGGGAGTCCTCAACATCGAATCTGGACCCCATGAAGTGTCATGGCTTCAGGTTTAAATACATCGGCAAGGAAACCTCCTGCTGATTACCACATACTGGCCACCATCAGCTGATGAATCAATACTCCATGTTGAAGATCACTTGGAGGAAGCACTGATGGTGGCAGGGGTTCAGAATATGCTCTGGATGGGGGACTTCAATGTCCATAACCAAGAGTGACTTGATAGTACCACCACAGATTGGGCTCACAGGGTCCGAAAGGACCCAGCTGCTAGACTGGGACTGCAGCAGATGGTGAGGGAACCAACAAGAGGGAAAAACATACTTGACCTCAGCAATCGACTTGCTGCAGATATATCTATCCATGATAGTATCAGTAGAAGTGATCACCGCACAGTACTTGCGGAGACAAAGTCCCGTCGTCACATAGAGGATACCCTCCATTATCTTGTGTGTCACTACCACCATGCTAAACAAGATGGAATTCAAACAGATCTAGCAACTCAAGACTCGCCATCCATGAGGGGCTGTGGGCCATCAGCAGCAGCAGAATTGTATTCAACCACAATCAGCAACCTCATAGCCTGGAAAAACTCTCACTCCACCATTACCGCCAAGTCAGGGGGTCAACCAAGGTTCAATGAAGAGTGCGGAGAGCATGCCAGGAGCAACATCAGGCAAACTGAAACATGAGGTGTCAACCTGGTGCAATAAGCTGCAACACAGGATTACTTGTGTGCCAAACAGCACAAGCAACAAGTAATAGACAAAGCTAAGCGATTCCACCACAAACGCATCAGATCAAAGCTCTGCAGTCCTGCCACATCCAACCATGAATGGTGGTGGACAATTAAACAATTTACTGGAGGAGGAGGCTCCACACATATCCCCATACTCAATGATGGAGGAGCCCAGCACATATGTGCAAAAGACAAGACTGAGGCATTTGCAACGGTCTTCAGCCAGAAGTGCCACGTGGATGATCCATCTTGATCCCCTCCAGAGGCCTCTAACATCACAGATGTCAGTCTTCAGTCAATATGATTCTCTCCACGTGATATCAAGAAACGTCTGAAAGCACTGGATACTGCAGAAGCTATGGGCCTTGATAATATTCCAGCAATAGTGCTGAAGACTTGTGCTCCAGAACTAGCCGCACCCCTAGCCAAGCTATTCCAGTACAGCATCTACCCGGCAATGTGGAAAATTGCCGAGGTGTATCCTGTACACAAAAAGCAGGACAAATCCAACCCAACCAATTACCGCCCTACTCTCCATCATCAGAAAAGTAATGGGAGGAGTCATCAACAGTGCTATCAAGCGGCACTTACTCAGCAATAACCTGCTCACGGATGCTCAGTTTGGATTCCGCCATGGTCACTCAGTTGCTGACCTCATTACAGCCTTGGCTCAAACATGGAGGTGAGGTGAGAGTGACTGCCCTTGACATCAAGGCAGCATTTGACTGAGTATGGCATCAAGGAGCTCTAGCTAAATTGGAGTTAATGTGAATCAGGGGGAAAATTCTCCATTGGTTGGTGTTATACCTGGCACAAAGAAAGATAGTTGTGGTGGTCGGAGGTCCATCATCGTCGCACCAGGACATCACTGCAGGAGTTCCTCAGGGTAGTGTCCTAGGCCCAACCATCTTCAGCTGCTTCATCAATGACCTACTTCCATCATAAGGTCAGAAGTGGGGATGTTTGCGGATGACTGCACAATGTTCAGCACCATTCGCGACACCTCAGATAATGAAGCAGTCCATGTCCAAATGCAGCAAGACCTGGACAATATTCAGGCTTGGGCTGACAAGTGGCAAGTTACATTCGCGCAACACAAGTGCCAGGCAATGACCATCTACAACAAGAGAGGATCGAACCACCGCTCTTGGCATTCAATGGCTGAATCCCGCACAATCAACATCCTGGGGGTTACCATTGATCAGAAACTGAACTAGACTAGCCATATTAATACTGTGGCTACCAGAGCAGGTCAGAGGCTAGGAATTCTAAGGCGAGTAACTCACCTGCTGACCCCCCCAAAGCCTGTCCACCATCTACAAGGCGCAAGTCAGGAGTGTAATGGAATACCCTCCACTTGCCTGGATGAGTGCAGCTCCAACAACACTCAAGTAGCTCGACGCCATCCAGGACAAAGCAGCTCGCTTGATTGCTCCCCTTCCACAAACATTCAAACTCTCCACCACCGACAAAGAGTGGCAGCCATGTGCACCATCTACAAGATGCATTCACCACCCTGACTTGAAACTATATCGCCGTTCCTTCACTGTCGCTAGGGCAACATCCTGGAACTCCCTCCCTAACAGCAAGGACTGCAGCAATTCAAGAAGACAACTCACCACCACCTTCTGAAGGGCAGCTAGGGATGGATAATAAATGCTGGCCTAACCAGCGATGCCCACATCCCAGGGTCATCCCTGTAATGAATAAATAAAAAACCTCGACGACATCGCCTTGCTGCTGGTTTCCCGGCTATTGCCTGCCCAGTTTTTCTCAGCCCTGGCCTGGGGTTCGAGTTCGAGTCACCTGTGCTACCTTTTCTGACCGCTGGCTGGCTCACCACCTCCCACCCTTGTGGATTTTTTCACCAATTCGCAAAATAAAAACAAAGGCGATCTTCGTATTGAATGCTGCCACTCTCCCTCCTAGTCACCTCAATGTTCACCAGTGTTTTCCCACTCGAAGGGACTTGACCAATCAGAGTTGATGTGCATTGAGTTCATTTGAGCCTCACAGCAAATGCAGAGCCATCAGGCTCTGATTAGTGCCCACAGACACCGGCCGGCGTGGACCTCACCCATTGTCCAGGGCCCTGTACCGAGGCATGGTCTGCTTCATTCTAAGTTCGCCTCTGGAGAAATTGCAGACATGAATACCCATCCAGTTGAGTATACCAAGGCTTAAAAAACCATCTTGTCAAAGGCCTGAGAGAAGTTTGCCAACTTTTTTCTTGGCTGTGGATTAATTTCTTGCCCAAAGCAACAATAAGAGAATGGGAGGCAAATAAAAGCAAATTAAAAACTAATTGAAAACATTAGCGTAGAAATTAAGCGATTGAACAATGCAAGTCATCACTCGATAACATATATACAAACACATGAATGCTGAATATGAGACTGTGATTCAATTGAATGATACTGGCGACATATCAATAAAAGTGTTACTCAGTAGTTTGTCAAGGTTAGCAACACCACCATCCAGAATTATGTGTCTTGTCGGATTTGTTGCCCTCAGAACCTACGACACAGGTGGCTTTTACTCAAAGCCAATGTAAAATTGGGGAATGGGCCTCATCTAAATATGCCTGATGAACTGCCAACACTATTTTATAACCACAGACTGCTCACCCAACAGGTTTTGAGCCACGC
Source organism: Scyliorhinus torazame (assembly GCF_047496885.1). Lineage (NCBI taxonomy): Eukaryota > Metazoa > Chordata > Chondrichthyes > Carcharhiniformes > Scyliorhinidae > Scyliorhinus > Scyliorhinus torazame. The sequence goes on along the minus strand of NC_092714.1, from coordinate 89,396,692 downwards.
TCCTCAATATAAATGTTCCTCAGGTAAGTAAGTACAAGGGAAGGGGAGAAGGACAGGAGAGAGGGCCAACTGTAGTTAGCTATTTCCACGACACATAGTTCCTAGCCTTCACCCATCCCAGGTGAAGCTGGTTCCTGTTTTTCTCCCTAAGTCACCAATTTCCTGTGGCATTCTAAACCAAAGTATCCAGCCATCTCTTGCACCTTTAGCGCCTAGGCCTGACAGGTCACCTGATAAATACTTTGATCCACTTTTCAGGTTCGACCTCTCTTTGAGTGGTGGATTATTATTATTATATTGGTGCCTGGAGTTGAGCCACACTGTACCTGTTTTACTTCACAAGAATATCTATTTCCTACCCCTTAATTGCTGATGTAAAATGCATATTGACAATAAAATTCCCGATCAATCAAATGGGTTTATGTAGAAATGTTTCCAAAGTATCAAAGTACTAAACCTGATTTTGCTCAGAATCAGAACCGACCCTCAGTCCAAATGAAGTCAGTTAGACCTTCCAGCAAAGTTTCAATATAAAGCTTTCAATGCTAAAACCTAATAAATTTGATAAAATGAGTGACATGAAACAGATTTATATATGATCAGTATCCAATCATTTTTTTTGTACATGGTCGATTCACTTTTGAGTCGGCTGTCTAGATGTGAACCTTACAGCTTAATATTAAAGTGTAAAATAACATTTTGCTGGGATATTTTTTCGACTCCTCAGGCCATTAATTTTCCCAATCAACAAAGGTGCTTGTGATTAATGTTTTCATAGATTGGTGTCCTTTCTTGAATATAAATGGATCTGAATTAAATTAAAAATGAGGCCCCAAATCTTCCTGCTTCCGGATCATTGGAAATGGGACATACAATAGAAAGTGCACATAAGGACCTTTCAGGAGTCCTGGCACATGGGAATTGCCTCGGAAATTTAAACTTCTAATGTGATAATTCATTGTTGCCTGGGACCCTCCAGCAATCTCCCTGATCCTGAGCTCAGGGAAACACTTGGACCAGATGTATCCAACTTACCTCTATACTTTCCTAGGAAATGCTAGACATTTTGAAACCTGGCCTAACAGCTGGATAACTTCACAACCTACCCCTCAATCAATGCCCAACAATCAACCATCCGTTCCAGATGCAATTATTCCCCAAACCCACCTGCTTACCTCCCATTCAACCAGCTATCCCAAATCTATCTGATTACCACATCCTACCCAACTCCCCCAAACCTACTCAACTACTGCAAAGGTTTCCCGATTACCCCAAACCTATCTGACTACTCCAAACCTACCTAACCCACCCAACCTAGTCAACTCCCCCGAACCAATCCGACTACCCAAACCTATCCGATGACCTCAAACCTACCCAACTGCTCGCCCACCTACTCGACTACTTCTACACCTACCCAACTATACTCCTGCCCACACCATACCGACCATCCCCCAACCCAAATACCCTCCCAACCGAGCCGAACTACCACCTAACTACCTGTCTACCTCAACCCCTGTTCACCCACTTCACTTGCCAATCCACCTCACCCATTTAGCCACTCACTTACCTAACATACCTACCCATCTCACCCACCTACCTATGGAGTCTCTCACCAATTAACCAATTCACATACCCACTCTCATTTATTAAAAGACTGCAGCTTTAAAAACCTACCTAAATACCATACCTTCTGCTGTAAAAGAGGGGAGTAGTATTCTCCTTCTCCCAACTCGACTTCAGCAATGTACCCATTGTTGGGTGTTACCACGAATGTGATGATTTGAAATGTACAATGTGCATCATTGATCTCAACTCTGCAGGAAATTCTGGTCTACAGTTTAAATTGCAGCCACAGACAGTCCATTAACTAATTCTCTTTTACCATGAGAAACAGTGACAGTTTTTTTTAGTTTTCTGAGCTTTTATCGTGCTTCTTTGTCACAAAGCATGCTGATGTTATCTGTGAGGGCATCCCAACTTGGAACACTGGTCCATGAGGTGCATAGTCCTGTTTTGTTTGGGTGTGAGGAAACAAGTGAAATCCCAGTGAGAATAAGTAGTTGTGTGACAATTGTTCAAAACTATTTATTAAAGTAAAGAGACAAATACACACAAACAGGACCACTCTACTCTACAAGAAGTAAGTATATCACACACACACACACACAGTTTATGTAGAATGCCTGAGGGTCCAGCCAATTATATATTTGTTCCTCTCTGATTTTGCCTCTGTGTACTTGGTTGTCTGCCCCTATTAACGTCCTTGACTCTATCATTAATATATGTATGCCTCACTGATCTTCCCAATCGTCTATAAACTATTTCTCTTCATAAGCTATTTACATCTGATTCGTATCTGAATTGCCTTCTAAACGCGTTGCTGTGAGGGACATATCTCATTGGGGCTTTTTGAAGACTAGCTACTGCTGTTTCTCAGCAGATTTCTACATGTTCTTGGAAATCTCGCATCCCATTATGTTTTGTGAACGTTGGTTTATTGCTGTTGTTAAACAAATTAATGACACTCTTCTTCCTGTCATTCAGGGAAGTTGGTGTATCAATAGATAAAGGCTGATGCTACAGTATCTGGAACATTCTAAAATATGACAACTTTTCTTTCTGCAGCAGCTAAGTAAGCCATTGGCTATTATACGACCATTGTTGCATCTGGTATGTTGGGGAAAGAAATGCCTCCTTTAACCAACAACCTGACAAGATTGTGACAGTTCCACGAAACAATTACCCCAGATTGTCATACGGACAATGGTGATTATGGACTTTCACTTTCTTCTGATTCCTTAGTTGGAAAAAGCCACACTATCAGGCCAATATATACAGGCTAAAATTCATGGTAAGGTTTATTTGCACGTTAAGTATTATCGATACATGTATTGCATTTAAGGATTGGAAGAAGATTTGATATTCTTGAATGTATTGGCCCACTTGGATGCATCTATGAAACCCAAATGTTACACAAGGGCCTCAAAAAAGGTAAAAGGTATGCAGACTGGTGTAGACCTTGAACACTTATTGTTTTGCCTGTGCCAATATAGTCGGCACTCCACTTCCAGCTTGTAGTGCGCATGTGATTCAGAACTGCCATATTGGATCATAATTAGTCCAGGATATCGTATTGACACTGTATTATATTACAGAGTACCTACCTCTTGTATGAGATTATCTCTGCCCAGCAAGAACCAAGTCCAACTCTCACTGAAGGCAAAATGGCAAATAGGCATACATTGAATGAGCCACCAATCTGTCCTGAGGGTCTACTGTTTTTGGGAAGCAAAAGCTTCCTAATATTGAACCTAGTTTTGTCCTTACATAACTTGTAAGTGCCTAATCTTGCTTAACCTTTCCGGTTGGGAGAATTAGTCCACATGATGACATTGTAGCCCATTCAATATTTGATAAACATTGATCAAATCTTCTCTGAGTCTACACTTTTCTTAAGTATTTGAACTCAGCTTTTTGATCCATCAGGGTATCAAAGGTGTTTAAATTGGGAAATCTTCTTGTAGCTCTCCTCTGGACTTTTCCAAAGCCTCAATAGCCTGTGAGGAGGCCAAAACAGGGGCGTCATTCTCCGACCCCCCAGTGGGTCGGAGAATGGCCGTTGGCCGCCGTGAATCCCTCCCCTGCCCCCGCTGAAGTCTCCGGTACCGGAGATTGGGCGGGGCGGGAATCGGGCCGCGCCGGTTGGCGGGACCCCCCGCTCAATTCTCCGGCCCGGATGGGCCGAAGTCCCGCCCAGGAATTGCCCGTCCCGCCGGCGTAAATCAAAGCTGGTATTTACCGGCAGGACCAGACGGCGTGGGCGGGCTCCGGGGTCCTGGGGGCGGGAGGGGACCGATCTGACCCCGGGGGGTGCCCCCACGGTGGCCTGGCCATCGCGCCGTTGGGGGAGAATTTCGCCCCAGAACTCTGTTCTAACCAATGTCTTGTAAAGGGATACAATGATGTGCAATGCATTGTAATGCATTGTCCTTTGAATGCAATCTAGAACCCCATTTGCCTTAGCTATACTGTAGCTGTATTGCAATCTTTAAAGAGTGATGCACTGTTACACGCAGACCTGTCCTCATGACTGGCTTCAGCTCTGTTCCCTGTGGTACGTGTGTATATTTACCATCAGATCTGCCCACATGCATAACAGTGCACTTTATAAGTTAAACATCATCTGCCATGTACCAACACATTTCCCCACCACATTGAATTCTACTTGCAGAAGTCCTCGCACATATCTTGGTGTCACCCAGAAACTAAAGGATTGTTCCCAAACACCTACATCTTGGACATCTTGGCCATTAATGAAAGTTGGAAGTAACAAAAGCACGAACATTAATCCCTGTGGGGTAGTAATAATAGCACTTCTCCGAACATTCAAATTAACTGATAGCAGCATGTTACCTCTCCTTGATTGTGTTGGGAACCTGTCAGAATGGACAATTGACCTCCTAATCACTACTGCAGGTAACTGTGGAGCAACGGATCATGTGTGTATGATTTATGCATGTACATTATCCCTAAGGCCTGCTGGTCCCCAATTATTTGAAAACACCACTTCATTGTTGGTTGTGAGCATGACGGTATCGAAACCAATACAAATCACGTTGAGATTCTGTGAATCCTGAGAGAGAGAGTGAAACACAAAGTGGAGGGCGATAAAGACTGGTTGAGAGAGAGTGAGAGCAAAAGCAAAACTGTGGAGGAAGCAAAACATTCATAAAATGATGAGAAGAGCTGAATAAAATGGAGAGGGAGAATGAGAGAGCAGTACAAACTGGGAAAGAAGAGGGAGAGCAACAAAAACTGGGGATAAGGAGAGACAGTAGCACTAACTAGAAGGAAGAAGAGTTCATGTTGGTTTATGATGTGCGTTATTATATAATGTGGTTTATTACGGGAGTCAGGCAGTTTTGTTGCTGCTCCCAGAGGACAGCCTCATTCCCTGAGGCTGGCTGCAGCGGGGTATAGAAGTTAATCAATTGAATTAGGTTTCTTTTTTGTCTTATTTATTGTTTTTATAACTTGTGTAGGAAGTCATAAAATTGTATGAAAATTATCTTGAAGTCATTTATATTTATGATGTTTTTGGTGAATACCATTTCTCATTGCAGCCCAACACCATGGAAACATCAGAGAATAAATTTTTATTTAAATCACAATTATCCTTAAATCTTTCTGCTCTTTTGTGTTCTTTCTTTGATGCATAAATTGTGCTATTCATCTCATTATAAACAAAAGTCAAATATTATTTTTGATGCCGAGAGTACACAGCACTGAATTTATAAGAAGTGCAATAATCCCTGCAGTGAGCAAATGTCTTGTGATCAAATCTCACATGATCAAATCTCCAGGGATCAGTCGAACCAGATTGCCCACCCTACTCTTGTACCTTGTACATACTTCAGCAAAATCCTTTTGAAAGTCCAAGTGAACAAAGTGCATCCTCAAATCTGGGGATTTCTTCAAAACATTGTATCAAAATTTAATACATGGGGCTGGATTGTCCGTTTCAACGTCTAAGTGCCGCTCAAACAGAGAATTTGCTGGCATTTTACGACCAAAAAAATCGACACCGAACCCTCGCCGATTCCAGGAACGGTGAGTGGCTCGCAGTGGCGCCGGGTGAAATTCCTGGCTCCCGTGTCGAAAAAGGCCGGAGAATGGCCGTGTCCCTGGCCACGCATGCGCATGGCGAAGACCTGCAGCAGTCGCACCATACAACATAGTGCCGGCTGTGCGCGAACCCGACCCACCATTTGCGACCCCACAAGCCACTCACTGGTCACCCTCCATCAGTCCCCCAGTTCCTGCAGAAACCTCCCCGGCCAACACACGGATCCAGACCGAGTGTGGCGGTGCTGGACACAGTCCACAGCCGCCACGACATGTTCCTGACCACTGAGACCACACGTTCTTCGCTTGGTCGGGATCTCGGCCCATCTGAAGCGGGTCATCGCGAGAGGGCCGGCCGATGACGCACCGATGGCATTGCAGTAGCCATGCGACACAATTACACCACTTCCGAGGGGGCAGAGCATGGTTGACCAGCGTAAAACCAGTCCCAATTTTGGTGTTGGACTGGATTCTCCGCCCAATTGCCGATTACAATATCGGTGTCGGGCAGCGGAGAATCCCGCCCATGACCTTATTTTCCAGAAGCATGTTCGGTATCACTGATGGGGCTTTCTCTAGCTGAGAGACCATGCAAGACATTTCTAATGATACTTTTGTGCATCCTGTGTATTAATTAAGCCTAACTAATTGGCTTAAAATTACTGCCTTGGCCTTAACACCTATTTAAGAATAGTCTTCCAGTCTGGGGAACAACTCCTGACTCCAAATGGATACTAAGGACACAGCCAAATGGCGCATATCACACCAATCCCATTTCTAGTTCATACAATCTTAGCTGGGAGCCTAATTTATTTTAAGATTCCTTAATCCATCTGAGATGATATCCTCATCCATATTAACATCAATATTTTTATTTTTAACAGCATCATTGAATTTGTTTTATTTTTAAGAGTTGGGACCATCTTCAAGAGTGAAGACAGTTGTAAAGTATTCATTTGCTACCCCTGCCTTACACTGAGAGCTAATTTGAACAAGTCCTTGAGAATCTCTTAGTGGCTCAAAATAATCTTTGATGGTCCTCTGACTCTTGATGTAGCTGAAAAAGCTTTTACCATTACTTCTACAATCGTCCACTATCCTCTTTTCCATTAACCTTTTAGCTGATATAATAGCAACTTCAGTTTTCTTTTAACTGATCTACTATTTTTGAGATAGGAGAAAGAAAAAGACAGCAAGGGAGGTAGATACATGTAGATAGAAAAGCAGTTTCTGTATTCATTTTTTAAAGTTGAATTTTGAAAGCAAAATTGCTTTGAGGGAACTATTTAGGAAGTGAGGATCAAACATGGTGTGGAAAATGAAAATTATTTGAATGTGAGGATATCTTTGGCTTTTCATAATTTGTCCTTTTGGGGAAATGTGGGGATGACAGGGGTGTGTGTGTGTGTGTGTGGGGGGGGGGGGTGTGGCAGATGGAGGTTTAAAAGTGAGGTGTTTGGCTGCAGTACAAGGAAGAGGGCGAGATGTAGGATTCAGTGGGTTGTTCAAGAGGGAATAGATAGAAGTAACAAACGTAGAAATGAGAATAAGTTTTGGGCAGGTGTAGGACATAATAAGGGCAAAATAATGGGGAGGGCATGGGAAGAATGCTTTGATAGGCACATTAATCTTCAGCAACGGCACTAAATGCATGATGATTCGCAGTTATTTTTATACTCCACCTCGTTTTATTTTCCATCCATTTCAATGGTTCTGTCATATTTCGGGATTGTTGATTATTTGATTTTGGCTAAGATTTTTGGTTTAAGTTCTGTTTCACAATTCAGGATATTGAAGATTAATTTGTAAAGGTCCTGCAACTTTTTTGAATATGAAAAAGTAAGACATTAAGGAGGAAATTACTGAGCTTTGAAAGCCCAGGAGAGAGAGGAGGCTGAATGGCAGTTTGCAGAAAAATGGAACAGATGTTGGAGTGCCAAAACCCTTAAATGTTCTGAGTGCCAGTAGGCAATTTAAAAAGGGGTAATGAAAGTAAAGGGGTAAAGGGTGGCACGGTGGCACAGTGGTTAGCACTGTTGCCTCACAGCACCAGGGACTCAGGTTCGATTCCGACCTTGGGTGACTGTGTAGAGTTTGCACATTCTCCCCGTGTCTGCATGGGTTTCTTTCAGGTGCTCCGGTTTCCTTCCACAAGATGTGCAGGTTAGGTGGATTTTTAAAAATTCGTTCATGGGACATGAGCGTCGCAGGCTGCGTCACCATTTATTGCCCATCTCCAATTGCCCCTCAAGGTGCAGTTAAGAGTCAACCACGTTGCTGTGGATCTGGGAGACCATGTAGGCCAGACTTGTAAGGACGGCAGATTTCCTTCCCTAAACGCCATTAGTGAACAAGGTGGTTTTTTACAACAATCAACAATGGTTTCATGGTAATCATTAGACTTGTCATTCCAGAAATTCAAATTTCACTAACTGCAGTGGCGGGTTTTGAACTTGGATCCCCAGAGCATTACTCTGGGCCTCTAGCTTAATAGTCCAGTGACAATATAACTTTGCCACTGCCTTGCTAAATTGCCCCTTAGTGTCCAAAAGGTTAGGTGGGATTATTGGGATACGGGGCTAGGCTCTGGGCATAGTCCTGGGTAGGGTTCTCTTTCGGAGGGTCGGTGCAGACCCGGTGGCCGAATAGCCTCCTTCTGAACTGTAGTGATTCTATGATTCTAAGTATAGGTGTAGACCTAAGAATCTGGAAAACAATAACAATCTAAGAGAGCATTCTTAAGCAGTGTAATTTTATAAGAGTTAAGCCACAGATATGAATCCAGTAAGTGAGAAGGGAAAGTAATGCAGAATGGTGAGAGATGTTAGAAGTTGAAAGAAGAAATCTCAATGAAAACTCTGCATGAGACATAATTGGTTGCCTGAATGACAGTTTGTAAAATAAAGCAGGAAATAATTACAATGTGAACCAAACAACAGAATAAAATGGGGAAAGCTCATGAAAGTATTCAGATGGCTACACAAATAGCCATGCTAAGCATGACTTTTGTTTTAAATTCAATCTCCCCCTCAATTCCAGCAAAACTAAAGAGCTGGTCATTGACTTCAGGAAGCAAAGTACTCTACACACCCCTTTCAGCATCAACGGGGCCGAGGTGGAGATGGTTAGCAGTTTCAAATTCCTAGTGGTGCACATCTCCAAAAATCTGTCCTGGTCCACCCACGCGACGCTATCACCAAGAAAACACAACAGCGCCTATACTTTCTCAGGAAACTAAGGAAATTTGGCATGTCCACATTAACCCTGACCAACTTTTACAGATGCACCATAGACAGCATCCTATCTGGCTGCATCACAGCCTGGTATGGCAACTGCTTGGCCCAGGACCGCAAGAAACTGCAGAGAGTCGTGAACACCGCCCAGTCCATCACACAAACCTGCCTCCCTTGACTTCATCTACTCCTCCCGCTGCCTGGGGAAAGCGGGTAGCATAATCAAAGACCCCTCCCACCCGGCTTACTCACTCTTCCAACTTCTTCCATCGGGCAGGAAATACAGAAGTCTGAGAACACACATGAACAGACTCAAAAACAGCTTCTTCCCCGCTGTTACCAGACTCCTAAATGACCCTCTTATGGACTAAGCTCATTAACACTACACCCTGTATGCTTCAGCCAATGTAGTTACATTGTCTACCTTGTGTTGCCCTATTATGTATTTTCTTTTATTCCCTTTTCTTCCCATGTACTTAATGATCTGTTGAGCTGCTCACAGAAAATACTTTTCACTGTACCTCGGTCCACATGACAATAAGCAAATCCAATCCAATCCAATCCAAATTCCCCATCTGCCCTCAGTTACACAATCTTACTTGAAGGGGAGAAAATATCAGTCTGATAGGTAAAGTTCTCCTAGGATATGTTAATAGTATTCCTTGCTTTACCCAATGCAGACATTATTTGCAATCAAACATTCTAGCTGAGGCAGGTGAAAATTGCTCCCTTGAAGAAAGAAAACAGGTAAGAATTTATTCTTTCACTGAATCTCTGAAGGAGCAGTCTCATGGAGGAGCTGTAGTCCTAATTACCGAACATCAGAGAGGATCAAAGTATTTCATTAGCTGCTGAAAAGACATTTTGACAGACACTTCTGTTTGTTGCACAACACTGGGGGGTGCACACGCTAATACATTGGATAAGATTTCTCTAATGGAAATTAACGTCCATGTATCTGACTACAATAATAGTTATTCAGCTGGAATGTTTCGAGAATTGCCGAAAAAGCTTCAGAGCCACAAGCCATTTGCAAAATCTGTAGTTTTTATTCATTTGACTTTATTAGATATTGCAAAGCTAATGTTCCATTTGTTATTAAATTCCACCATGTTGTTCATTTTGCAATTTAGAAGTTTCTACTTCCGAAAATGGCCAAGTAATTAAAATCATTTGAAATGGTTGCCTTCCACAAAAGCGAATGAAAATTGCCGTCCACAACTTTCGCTCTATTTTTATTTTTTAGAGGCTGTTGATGCAGCAATTTCTACGTAATTGTAATTCATGAATTTAATGGAGTGTATTTAACAGGATGTTACCAGTATTATCAAAATACCTCAGTGGATCATATTATCGTTGCTGGAATATTGTGGGAAGAGGTTATTCAATTAACCCACAAATTGCTGAATGGTAAGTCACAGGGTTATGAATAAATATGCCACTTGTCTAGAAAATACATGGTATTTGTATTTGTATTTTCCACTGTAAATACATGTTTATGGAATATATTGTAAATATAACATATCATATAGTGGGAAATAAAACAAATGAATGCTGATAGCATGTTATGAGCTCTTCCTCTGTACTGCTGGGAGGATATAATCAAGGAATTTTCATATAGATGGAGCTAAGATGACCTGAATTAATTTCTTTACCTGCATTTACCTTTTGATGTATTCGTTGATCCTTCTCTTATGTTGAGCTTCATCTCCATCATAACCATTCTTGTATATCAGTTATTTTACTGATAGAATACCGTTGCAGTTTGAGTCATCTTCAAATACTTTTCCCTGTGTCCAGCACATGTGTGGTATGTGGCTTATGTCCTGTGTTTCCTCTGAACTGAAACACACAGGGCAGGATTATCCAGCCCCTCCTGCCGGTGGGATCTTCTTGCCCACCAAAGTCAACCGCTCATGACAGGTTCCCCAGTAGCAGGACAGGTGAGACATGCAAAAGTCCATAGACTTTGGTGAGATTGGAAAATCATGCCGGTGACCAATGGCTTGTTGCATCCATTGCGGGAAAACCCGCCACAAGGAGGCTGTTAAATCCAGCCTGTGTTGATTTATGTACGGGAACACGGGGCTGGACTTTATGGCCACAAATTGGGTGGGTCGCCACTACCACCGTGCTTATATAAAATATGGCATGGTGACATTGGGTTGGCAATCCGAGTCCGTTACCCCAGAGAGGTGAGTAGCTGCTGAAACCGGAAGCTGACCTATTTTGAAAAGGACAAGCTACTGAGCTTGTCAAAGACCCAATTGACGGCGGCACGGTGGCACAGTGGCTAGCACTGCTGCCTTACGGCACCGAGGACCTGGGTTTGATCCCGGCTCTGGGTCACTGTCCGTGTGGAGTTTGCACATTCTCCCCGTGTCTGCGTGGGTCTCACCCCCACAGCCCAAAGATGTGTAGGGTAGGTGAATTGGCCACGCTAAATTGGAAAAAACAATTTGACTAATCTAAATTTTTAAAAGACCCAATTGGCTACAATTTTTTGATAACCACTCAATTTTTCAGGAGTTGGATGGGAGGTGGTTTTTGCCAGATATGAGGAGGCGACACATGGGTGGATAAATAGGCTTGGAAACGGGGCCAGGGCTACATGAAGCAGCAGAGCCTACCGGTGAAGGTGACAGAGGTTGGGTGGTATTAGACTTACTCATTGTGTTTAGGATGCCATAACAAATAAGGAGAGTGCGAGAGTAGGGGACCTTTAAACTCGGGGCCATGACTGACCTCCGGTTCTCAGCATAACCCCTCTCATGCTTGACGTCTCCCGACTAGACACCTGAATAATGAAGGAGCACCCTTCCCAAGGTTTCCCAAGGCTAGTTGGCCACCTCCTCACCAGCTGACCTCTAATTGGGTATCCAATGCTTAATTCTCTGTGTTGAGATGGCGAGAGTGGGTGCAGCAAACCACACACTTCCTGTTCCCCTCTTATCCCACCAGAAACCGTATAATCCAGCCCGGGGATACCCACCACAGACTCAGATTATTTCAGATGATAGGTATCACAGGTGGCCATTCACAAAAATAAGCAGCAGCCAGTTATTTAATACAGTTTGGACAAGGCAACCGCTTGAAAGACATAATCATCTAATTACATTGTTTTACGATGTATTGGAGGGCACAGTGGCAGCAGATGCTTCAGTAATGGAGCTCCCATTGCCACCAAGATCCTTCCTCGTTGAAAAAGCAGATGTGGACAAAGAGCTATGAAATTGTTATATTGTTATATTATTCCAATATGATTCAGGAACCATGGTGCCAGAATTCTCGGTCATCGGGATTCTCTTTTTCCACTAGCAGCGCCTGGTCATAGGTTTCCCAGATGCATGGAGTGGCTTCAATGGAAAATTCCATTGACAAGCGGTGGGAAAAGGGTGTCCTGCCACCAGCGAATGGCACGCCACCGAGAAACATGCAATTGGAGGACCGGAGAATCCCTCCCCGTGTCTTTGCATGTATGTATACATAAGTATCTAGAGTGTCAATTGCTCTCATCAATGGATAACCATTGATGACAAAGGTGAACAATATGCTCTCAACTTTAATGTCACTGTGGCTGTTCCAGTACCTTCAGGTGATTTTACTGTATCAGCTGGCTTGTTTACATGGCTTCAGAAAGTCAATGTTTTATTTTCTGCACAATAAAATAAAACATATTGTGATGATATGCATAAAGCAAGTTTGTACATAATGCTATGCATGGCCTCCAACTACTAGGTGGCAGTGTAAACCCACCACTTGACCCTGCAGTCTAGGAGTTGGGAGTAGGTCGTGCTGGAGGATAGACATATTTTGCAGTAGCTCTTCCATAGTTGGTTAATGTTAGTTTATAACTTTATTTATCCTAGTTATCTTATCACACGGTTGTTCCATAATTATTTAAACAAGAGTGAATGTTTAAGGCAGTGGATTGGTGGACAATCAGGTGGGTTGCTTTGTCCTGGATGAAGTCTAGTTTCTTGAGTGTTGTTGGAGTTCAGCTCATGCAGCAAATGGGGAGTACTTTATCAGACTCCTGACATGTTTCTTGGAGATGCTGAAAAAGCTTTGGGGAGTCAGGAGGTGAGTCACTTACTGAATAATTCCAATACTCTGACTTTCTCTTATCGCCCCTGTATTTGTGTGGCTGGTCTAGTTGAGTTTTTGATTGATTGTGACCCCCGAATGTTGATTGTGCGGGATCCTCAAATGACATGCGGCGCCAGTACACGCAGGGCCTCATCCGATGCCTCTTTGGAACATCCTCCTCCTCCTTGGACTGTTAGGCGGCTGGCCCTCCATCCTGAGTGGCTGGCGACTGACCATCTGTAGCCCATTCCTCTGTTGTAGCCTCCGCCTCCTCTCTGAGTGGCCTCCGCTCATGCTGCCACAGGGCTTCATGCAGTGTTGTGGCAATCGCCACGGCGGCCAGTATCGCGGGTTGGTGTCCGAAAGCCATTGTCTCCAGGGCTTGAAAGGCAGACATATTAGCATAGCGCATACTCCCGTGCCCAACCAAGTGCCGTGGGCTACACGGTGGCCCCGGTTGGCACTGCGGGCACCACCCACGCATGTCCTCCCCTCCCACCCCCGCACCCCGGCCCCGTCGGTGCCCCCACTCCTGGTGCCCGTCCCTGCAGCCAGGGGCAATGTTTGCTGGTACTTCCCTCACTGGGGACTGCCGTCAGTGTGGCCCCGGGTGGTCTCAGGTGGGTGGCTGCCGGTTGGGTGGGGTGTTCGGGGGCGGGGGGGGGGAGGGTGCACCCATATGGCTGGTGTCACTGTGTAGAACCAAGGGCCGGGGTGGGTGGTCAGCAACACAGCCGCTGTAATGGCGGTCAGTGCCTGGGCACCGTCCCAGTTCTGTGGGGGGGAGGCTCCCCGGCTGCTCGGCCCACCCTTCCCCCTACCCTCCCCTGGCCTATCAGGGCCCCCCCCCCCGCCATGGGCAGCACAGCTGGTGTCTGAGCCGGCAGCCCGCCATCACTCCTCACCATTTCCTACCTCCTCTCTCTCTCGCTCAGCAGCCAGGTCGCCAGGTTCACAATTTTTAAAACACAAGTGAACCACGTCATCGGGAAATCGGCTCATCCGTGGTGCTGAATCGTGGAGGCTCCGGAGCATCGGGCGTCAGGCCCGCTAATGATATGCCAACTGTCCTTTCATACCACGCGGCGGGGGCCGCTTTTACGCCATCTTTCAGGGCCCGGTGAATCCTGATTTGGCGTCAAACCGGCGTCATTCGCGATTTGGGCGTCCAATCGCGTTTCCCAATTTCGGCGTTGGCTAACGGAGAATCCAGCCCAGGAGCTCTAGGCTGTCGCATACCTCTGCTGGGGCACCCGTATCTCTAGTTGGTCTGTGGACTGCGCTCTCTCCTGGACTGGCAACCACACACCCTGCAACATCCCAACTCGCCCTCAACGAATTCCATGGAAGTTTCTCATCAGGGCAACTCAGCCTTCAGCCTAAGGGACGGGCCTTTACAGCACTCAGTCCAGGGCAGCGTAACTAGAGGTTCGGCCAATAATTTCTTTTGTGTGGCGGCATTGTTAACACCACATGCTAAATGTTCTTCCAGTATTTCCTGCAGGGCAGTGCCATATTCGTAAAACTCTGCAATCTTTCACAACTGTGACAAATATTCAGTGATGAACTCATCCCGGGTCCGCTCCGCGATATTAAAACGATACCGCTATACGATAAAGGTTAAAGTGCTGCCCACTAGAGATACTAGTTGGTCGAAGATTTGTGTGTCGGGCGCTGCTGGGCTTCATATCACTCTGAACGTATGTGCCGGACAGAGGCACAATGAAAAGAGAAGTCCAACCTTTATCCAACAGGATGGGAGGTGGTTTATCCAATGGTGTAGCAGCATTGATAGCTATCCAGTTTGACCCTAATCACCAGTTTTATAAGACTACAAAGGAGTCCAAATTGCTGGTTCAAAGAAAGTTAGTTTAGTTATAACAAATGTTAATGACATCGCATGATAGATCCCAACTGGGTCTGCCTTGCCAGTGCCTAACTAGTTGGCTTTATATAGCATACGTCTCGACATTGCATAGAGATCCCCGCCCACTTAAGGGTGGAGCTCTTATTCTGCAAGGTTCACGGGGAAGTTAATTGTTCCTACCCTGTAAGATACTTGCTGGTTCTAACACCCTTGGAGTGGTTTCAGTGCAAATTTAACAGAATTATATTAGGGCTAACGTGTTAAATTATGGGGATGAGTTGTATAACTTAGTTTGCTTTCCCCTGAATTTATATTGTTGAGGGGTGGAAATGTGTAAAACAATTATGGATTTTTGTAATGGAAATACAGAGAAACTATTTCCTCTGGTCAAAGAATCTAGAAAAAAGGGGCATGAACTCAAAATTAGAACCAGGCCATTTAGTTCTGTATGTAACTATCTTTGGCAAGGGTACAGTTTCTTTCATGTTCAATGGTGCAAATTCACCTGCTGGGCTCAGATTAAAGCATGATTATTCCATAGGATATATTTCCTGTTGCAATAGTCATTAGTGCAGGAGAGGAACATAATTGGGGAACCGGAAAAGGTGTCTTAGATAAGAAAAATAATTGGATCAATGTCAGTTTAGTTCTGAGTACAAATTCCCAGCTAACCTTTTTTAGCTGATCTTCAGTGATCTCATCCAAAAATGTCATAGCTTCATTTAAATATAATTAATGGAATAAACAGCTTTCCACCTGTTTAGGATGAGATTGGGATGGGTTTGTTATCAGCATTGGTTTTACATTTAAGAGGAAAATCATTTTGCTTATTCTTTTTAGAAAATTGATTTTTCCTTCTTCCAATTGTATCTCATATTTTAGCATATATTGGCTGGTTTAGCACAGGGCTAAATCGCTGGCTTTTAAAGCAGACCAAGGCAGGCCGGCAGCACGGTTCAATTCCCGTACCAGCCTCCCCGAACAGGTGCCGGAATGTGGCGACTAGGGGCTTTTCACAGTAACTTCATTGAAGCCTACTTGTGACAATAAGCGATTTTCATTTCATTTCATTTCATATTTCAGCGAAACTAAAGGAGCCAAATAATCATCTGCTGCTTCACTGGGAAGTTGTTCCTGATTGCAAAATGTCTAAGATTTCAAGAGAACAAGAAGGGGATCTGGGGTTATGGGGAGAAGGCAGCGGAATGGGGATGAGAAAATATCAGCCATGATTGAATGGCGGAACAGACTCGATGGGCTGAGTGGCCTAATTCTGCTCCTATGTCTTATGGTCTTATACTCTAAGAGACTTAAAAAAAACTAAGGCACACAAGTGAATCAACTCTTGCACTCCAACTTGAAATACCATTGGAGCTCAGGCAGTGACAAGCCATCTAAACTGAGAGTCCCAAGGTAGTTTTCAAGTCAAACTAGGAATAAGGGGCGAAATTCTCTGGTATTGGCGCAATGTCCGCCGACTGGCGCCCAAAACGGCGCAAATCAGTCGGGCATCGCGCCGCCCCAAAGGTACGGAATGCTCTGCATCTTTGGGGGCCGAGCCCCAACCTTAAGGGGCTAGGCCGGCGCCGGACAAATTTCCGCCAGCCAGCTGGCGGAAAAGGCCTTTGGTGCCCCGCCAGCTGGCGCGGAAATGACATCTCCGGGCGGCACATGCGCGGGAGCGTCAGCGGCCGCTGACGGCATTCACGCGCATGCGCAGTGGAGGGAGTCTCTTCTGCCACCGCCATGGTGGAGGCCGTGGCGAAGGCGGAAGAGAAAGAGTGCCCCCACGGCACAGGCCCGCCCGTGGATCGGTGGGCCCCGATCGCGGGCCAGGCCACCGTGGGGGCACCCCCCCGGGGCCAGATCGCCCCGCGCCCTCCCCCCAGGACCCCGGAGCCCGCCCGCCTTGCCCCACCGGTAAGGTAGGTGGTTTACTCTACGCCGGTGGGACAGGCATTTTAGCGGCGGGACTTCGGCCCAACCGGGCCGGAGAATCGCGGGGGGGGGGCCCGCCAACTGGCGCGATTCCCGCCCCCGCTGAATCTCCGGTGGTGGAGAATTCAGCAACCGGCGGGGGCGGGATTCACACCAGCCCCCGGCGATTCTCCGACCTGGCGGGGGGTCGGAGAATCTCGCCCCATCGATCCTGTTAATTTTGAAACACAACAAACGCAGTGAGGAATGATTCTCTAATCCAAAGCTTTCGTTAGGAAGCAGCACTCAATTGGAAGAACCAGAATGCAGAATGCAGAAAAGTATTTCATCAGAGGATTGGTATAAAAAGGACTTTCCTGAGAGTTCTGCAGGTATCAGGCCTGTGCTGTCTGTATTTGTTATATGCTCAATATCATTTTTTCCCAAGAGCTCAGTGAATGACGGGTTAACTCAGCATGGAGCCAGTCACAGATCTGTGCAATGTGCTGCAAGGGCACTTGCTTTTTATCCACTGCTTAGATATAAAACTGCCAGTGACATCGACGGAAAAAACAGTTGAGACCAGTATTCTTATCTCCCCGTTTTACTGATGTTCAATTTGAAGTATACAGGACCAATACAAACCAGTATTCTTATTTCCCCGTTTCACTGTTTTTTTCCTTCTTGGAGGCCATATCAAACACCAACCATTTGAACTCCTCATTATTCCAGGCTAACAGAGGTGTTATCACCGAATAATCATACAGATGATTAAAGTACGTCAGCATAGCCAGCACTCTCATCTCTCCCACTGAATGTTATCATCAGCAAGGCATAGTCATTATGCTTCTGTATCTCTCAGTTGGAGGGGGCACTGATGGCAGCCGAAAAGTAACCATGTATTGTGCAAGTAGGTTGTGTTACAATTGTTTTATTGGTGAAAAAGTTTGAAGATGAGTACAGCAAAAGTGTCAGTCATCTGTAAGTTGTTATTTGAGTGTATTCTGTAGCAGCATTTTGTGGCATGCTTACTTGGGCTGCCCACTTAGCAAGTAACAATTTTGGGATGATCATACCTTGGCATGTTTCTGAAGTTTTTCATTTTTTAATACGTGAATTCCCAGTTCCAATGAATCTTATATATTGCATTGTTGAATATCCTGCAATACCATATGGGACAGGTAACAATGCACTAATCTTATGAAGCAGTATCTACTTTGACAGCCTTCAAGTGGAGTTTGCACTTTCTCCCCCGAGTCTGAGTGAGTTTCCTCCGGGTGCTCCAGTTTCGTTCCACGATCCAAAGATGTGCAGACTAAGTGGATTGGTTATGCAAAATTGTCCCTTAGCGTATAAAGATTTGCAGGTTAGGTGGGGTTATGGGAATAGGGTGGGGGAGTGGGCCTAGGTAGAGTAGTCTTTCAGAGAGTGGGGTGCAGACTTGAGGGGCTGAATGGCCTCCGTCTGCACTGTAAGAATTCTCCAGTTCTATTCTATGGTGTCTAAGTAAAGCATTTCATGTTGTTCCAATACTTAACCTCAGATTCTAATTCCTGCCTCGATATTAATCTGACTGCTACTGTTTTTTTCATCTGTAACTTTATTGTCCTACACAAGAATTAATGTGGCTGAAATGTACTTTAAAGAACTTTCACCCTTTCATAAGTGCTTCAACATTTCTTACCCAATAATTGGCCATTTATCTGAACGGTCTGATCTCTTTAAATTATGACAGGAGCTCATTAAGAGTTTGTCGTGTTGGGTGTTCCGCTATACAGACGAACCAACACGGTTGCAGATGGTACAACTCTGTTTTATTACTATCAATAACAACATCTGTAAACTTATGACTGTGGTTCGTTCTTTACCCTTTAACCTGTGGACCCAGCCCTAACACTATCTTAGAGAGGCACTCAGCACATGGTGTATGTCTGAGTGGCTTGCTGTGAGCTCTGTGCCCTGAGCTGTCTCCTGCTGGAATGAGCGGGAACTGTGGTGTTCCCCATTTTATAGTGCGTGTGCTCTTGCTTGTGATTGGCTGTGATGTTGTGTGTGTGTTGATTGCTCCGTTGATCTGTCCATCAGTGTGTATGTGTGTTTGCACCATGATGTTTATCTGAATATCATGACAGAGTTGACAATACATCATTTCCCACCATTCCCTCCATTTTAGTGAATTCCCAGCACAGAGTTCAATATAAATTTAACCTTTGAATGAACAAAGTTAGGGTAATTACTGCCCCATTGTCCCTACGTTCTTTACTCCCTTAAGTGTATGTTGACAATATCAATATAATGTAAACCAGATGTTCACTGAATTCTATAGCTGATGTAAGTGCTAAATGACTGAATCTACAGAAAATGTCTGTTTTATAAACATTTATTAACTGTACACATCAAGGTATACCTGTGCTCTTAATGTTGACCTGTACAGTGCCATTCAGTTGGTTTAGAAGAGCGCCCTTGTTTAAAACTAAACAAAGGGGTGATTTGAATTGCATTCACAACTTTGTTTTTGGTTCGCTGCTAAATCTGGAAATAATCCAGCGTTAATCGGCTAATGATAAGGGAAGCATTCAGGTTTAAAATGTGCAACATTACAGACACATTTCAGCATTTAGATATGTTTATATTCACTCCTTTAAAAAAGTGTTTTTTTGCAAAACTAGCACCAGATTTCACCTTAACATTTCTGAGGGCATGAAAATCCATGAACTGGATTTCAACATTGTAACTCTATAGAACAATTGCACTGTTTCTCATTGACTATTACGATTCTCAACATGTTGCAAGTCATAATGCGGTGCTTACTTTGTATTCTGGGAACCAGGCAACCAGTGTTGGAAAATCAATAGATGGAGTTGAAAAGGAAAATAGTTGTTTTTCCCTCGTTAGGCCAAAAGGGTTAAATAACATAGCAGTCATTGAGACTAAATAATTCATAAAGCATTTGCAGAGTGTAAAAGCACTGTTCTGTGTTTCCTGCACAGTTACATGATTAAAGTGTAAAATAAACATCGCACTATCAAGACTTCAAAACAACGGAATCCCACCCACCTATAGCTTCACAGATATGTGGACAGATTCAGAAAATCACTCCAGATGTAAAACACCAGGGGGCTGCCATTTCTTCTCAAGAGAGAAATGAATCATTGATACCATAGTGTTGGTTATATCAGCAGAGCTCCAGGAACAGAATTGAACAGGTTCTTATTCAGCTGATGTGTGCAGTTTGGCAGCATTTTCTGTATAAAATGATTTAAGTTGCCCTGTAGCAAAAGCAGAATTCCCCACTTTCTTTGTACATTTGTGCGAAATGCTAAGATTAAAATTCAAAACTTGTTCCATGCAGAGCCAGCAATCCTTCTAATTCCAGATGAGTACAACCAGTTGGACAAAATAATTAACCATGGAAAGACCTTAGCTACTTAAATTCGTACACCACTGCAATTACTTCTTTATCAATGAAAAAAATCCAGTGTTATTTCAATTCACGTTTCACTCAGTCTATTATAGGATTCTGCCAACATCACTTTTTGTGCAGGAATGTGCCTCCAACGGGAAAATTGAGATTGGGGAGAGTCTGCCATTGTTCCTGCGATATTTCAATCTCCGATATCACAAGTTATTTCATTTTATCTCAATAAAAATTGGAATTTTCTCTCTTGCTTTCGAAAGAGCTGCCTAAATTGTACTCATAGGTCTTGGGAAATTAGGTCCAGTGAACATGCTCAGACTGGAAAATTGAAGTTCATCTCACAGAGTCACAGCTCTGCCCAAAAATAGGAAATGCAATGTGCACTGCTTGTTCTGACCATTTTATTTGGAAAGTCAAGGGGAAGGTGTGAATTATTTCTAATTCTGCTCTTGACCATGGGATTCTCCATTGAGACTTCAATCAGAAAATTACATCTCAGTGTACACCACACCCAAAGCTTGACCCTGTTGAACGTAGCAGAGCATATACATTTGCAACAGCTCTTGTTGGTCGCTTAGTGATTAGATCCCCATTCAAGCGGATAGTTTGTTCTAAGTTGGAAGATCTTAGACCAGCAGTTGTGGGAGATCACAACAGGTCTCAATGTTCACAGGCTGCAAGATGGAAATCATGATTCTGTTTCCTGGTTGATATCCAATAACCCCCCTACCCCCCCCCCCCACTATTGGGAAATTGCTTTATTGCAATTAGGCAAAGGTAGAATCATACTTAGATGTGATATCCTTACACCCCCTCAAATATATCGGTGGCATTAACTATCTCAGAAGAAATGAAGAGTGGGCAAGGGTGAGGTAACAGATGGCTACTGGCATCTGTGTAACTGTACAGTGAAATGAAACCATTAAGAGAGGCGTAAGCTGGCAGAAAGCCAAAATTATCAATGAAGATGTACAAACCCGAATATAAAAGAGAGAAATGAAATGAATGCAATTACCAAAGGAAAACTTGGCACAGTCCATCAGCTAACCTCAATGCCTGTTTGTTGGAGAAGTGCTTTAGTTTGGCAAGATGTCCTGCACATTTCTCCACAGTGATTTGCTGCAAAGTATAATGAAAATTTGTGTAACAAGTCCTGCAGATGGACAAGGTGCTGCTATCTGGATGGCTCTCGGTGATCATGAATCATTGGCTACAACAAATCACTTGCCTAACTTCTGATCCATGAGCTACTGAAAATATCCAATTCTTGCCAATTTTTCTGAAACTCATTCTTATGGTCTGCACCGAGGCACAAATCCAAATCCAAAACAGAAGCTAAGAAATTGTTTCAAACTTCTTTCAGAAGGTTAGAATATGTCCAACCGCTGCTGTCAATGAATGTCTAATTATCACTGAAGTGTGTGCTAGCTTCATCAGACCGTTAGTTAGCCCTAGGAAGCTGTCGACTGAACTGAAATATATACACGTTTGAGCAAATTTAAAAGGGTTTCGCACCATTTTTTGACACTCCAATAGAAGTAAAATACCTAGCTATTGACATTACTTTCCAGGCACAGAAAGGATTACTAATGAGATAGGAAATGTTGGTATTAATTCATTATAAAATAAATTGTTCTTCTTGATGATGAACACAGAGACAAATTGCAGTTCACTATTGAAGTCTTCTATTCACCCTTTTTGGAGATTTATTTGATAATGTGATGCCATCTTAACCAAGGGTGCCTACATTTCTTGCTGCTATAATCTCAGAAAGCGCAATATATATTTGAAGTCTATATATCTTTAATCACAACTCTGCATGCCACAAGTGTATTCATAATGTGTAATACTGGACTTTTATCGGTTAATGTCAGCTATTGTACAGTGCATTGCTCCATTAAAACACCACCACATTGGAAAAGCAATAGAACACAGTGCCCTGATTTTTTGCAAAGATGGAGAATCTCCCCATCGTTGTGAAATGGAGGAAGGGGCCAAAAGTCAGGATTCCAGTCCGTTGGATACTGCAGCTACCATTTTCACAGGAACAGGAATGGGCCTGGTTTGGGATTTACACAAATGTATTTTGCAGACCCAATTGTGCATATAAAACAACAGCTTTCTCCACTCAGGTCTGAGTTGATGACCCAGGCATGTGAAACAAGATGTAGGAGCAAATCTGAACTTTGTGGAGTCCTTTGGAGAGTTGGACTACATATTTGGAGAGATGGGGTATCCCTTTAGTTATGGTCCCAGTACACCTTTGGGGGAGGTCAGGTGCCATTTGGAATTGTTAAAAGTGGGCATGAATGTGCATAAAAAAATGCATTAACTCAATAACTATAAAACTCACTTAATCTTGTAAACATCAACTATCAAAAGCAACTTTTAAAACTGCCAAGATCAATTGTCAAAGGTAACTGCCAAGCTGTGAAGACATTTAAAACCTCTGCCCTTAAAACATTGAAAGAAATGTCTGGAGTATTTGAAAGAATTGTTGCTTGCTATTTCATTCTGTTTGACATAGGCCTAAGGTAACCATTGACTGGATTAGTGCTGAATTATTGATTTCACAACATCCCATGATTACAGTATGGTGTGCCCATTTCACAGTTTGATTGAATGCTCAAAGTGGTTTTAGATTCTTTGAAGTGAGACTATGGATTCCAATGTTTGTTTTTATAAAAGATTAATTACTTGAATTAAATATTTGTTTTTATAAAGATGTAGTTGAAGGACTGTACATGTAGTGAATGAACATTTATGATTGAGGGCAGTAGACACTTAGAACTTTATTTTATTTTATCTCAGCAAGGGTCCAGAGTCCTGGCCATGGCGGATACTGAGTGATTTGGAACAGTAGGTGTAAGGGGCAAAAGGTTATTGGTGGGGTCATGAGTAGGCACTAAGTTAGTACAGGGCTATAAAGAGCTATGGGAATGGATAAGGGGCATTGCTTGGCATAGAAGGTAAGAAGGGCCATGAGGATGGGTAGATAGAATGAGTTGGCATGGATTGGGATGGATGGGGCATAGGGAGTGTGTGGGGAGTGAGCAGGTAAACAAGGTAAAGGCTGGAGGGCTGTGTTTTTGTCTTATAGTCTTTTAAACATTGGGCATGGTGCCGAGCACAGACACAAGGCATCCACCCAATCCACCTCTGCAACCAGTATCCTCCACACTTGTTGTGGGGATGTGGGTCTAACTCCCACAGTACCCCACACCCTGAAATGAAATTCCCAACACTTTTTCCCTGGTTAAATTTGCAGAGCCAGGAAATGTTCCAACTTTGCACTCCTGACCCAGGAGCAAAAACCCAGGCTAGCCTGACTAAAACAGAGTAAGATACAATGGCTCTGGGCTATGGTCTTTACACCAATTCAACATTTGTAAGAGGTTATACTCTTGTAACAGCTCCAAAAAGCCTATTGAGTTAACTATATACTAATTAATAGCTGTCAACCTGGGCTGTCAGGCACATAATGGGGGTAATTGGCTGTTAGTGTAAAATGGGAGACTCTGAATCAATTTCCAGCTACACGCCTCTCCTGATTTTCAATGGAAGTAAAAATTGGGTGAGATGTCAGATTGATGACTGATCTGATAATTCCCACTTTATACGATGGCACTGAATCAAAATTACCTCCAATGTGCAAATTCTGCGTGATAGGCTTGTTCTTTGCAATGTCATTGGCAGTTAATAAATATTACAGCTACTGTCCCAGTTTGAAATGTTGAAAACCATTTCAGCATTTTGAATATTAAATTCCTGAAATTAAGCAGGAGGGTGAAATTGAGAGTGAGTGGTACATGTATTCACAGTGCTGGCAAAAATCAATTTCCCTGTGACACATTTATCAGCACAATGATCAACATGGTATAAAGCAATAAAGGAGCATTTGCATGAAAATGCATGTGCAGGATAAAGTCACAAGTGTTGTGTTTAGCTATCACCTGAGAAACGTTTCATTGAGCTGGTACTCAAAAATTGGAGACATTCAAATTGCCCCTCACAAATTCCCTGATTTTTTGCGTGGGTTAGATCTGTATTTAAAAGTTGCATAGCAGTTTTCATGTCTTACCCATTGCAGGATTCAACAAACCACATTCTGAAGATGCATCTTTCAATTTTGCTTATCTACGATGAAACCATTCCTGCCGTAAAGTTTCTGCTTGTTTGCACTATTCTTTTTCCTGCAATTTGTCTGAAATTGGTATAACCCACACAAATATCAGGGAATCTGTTATATTGTGAGGCGATCGACGAGGCAGGGTTGAATGACAAAGGAGGTTTAATACACTAAGGCAAACTATATACATTGGACAGCACTATTAACAAACAGGTCTTGTTCCCACGACCCCCGGTCTAACTCTGACCAAGCCCCAATGGCCATGGCCATGCGTAAACTCCTGATAGGCTTACCTTCGCGTGCTGCATCCCCATAGGCTCTAAGCTCGTCACATGGCTCACAAAGTATCGCTCTTTAAACGCTACCACATTCCTCAACCCTTAAGTTGCCTTACAGATCCCTGTAATAAAGAAACAATATAACTCCTATTTACAGTAATTTAATTTTAAAAGGCTACAGTAAAGGAGCTTAAAACAAAATTCAGAAGGTTAATCCATCAGGTGACTTCATAACTCTTGCCGAACGTCTCAACATGGCCACTGGCTCTTCCAGATTAGGACCATCTGAGTCGCCAGCAACAGCGGGTGGATTCACCACATCAGCTCCCTCGGTGGCCCTTGAAAAGTCTGCTTGAGAAGACCTCGGTTATAACACCATCACCTCGGCAAGTGGGATCCTCGTAACTGGGATTGAGTCCACCTGCCCCTTTTCGGGGATGTCGGATTCTCTCCTCCTCAGATGGACAACTTCCTCCCAGCCTCACAGCTCTGTTTGTCTATGACAGAGGATGCTGGCCAGGTTCTGGTTACAACGCTTCGAGGCAACCATTCCAGCCCTCCATCAAAGTTCTGCACGGACACTAAACCGTCTGCTTGAAATGACCTGACCTTCTTGCCTGTATCATGGTGACTTTCCTATGAGGCTTGTTAGCCTTCACCCTCCCGACAAATTAGGAAAAATAAGGTTGAGCCGGGTCCTGAGATGCCGGCTCATTAACAACTCAGCTGAGGTTACCCCAGTGGTGGTATGCGGGGTTGAATTGTACGAGAGCAAAAAGTCCATCAAGTGAAGCAGTAGTGGCCCATGAGCTTGTTTCTTCATTGATTCCTTGAAAGTTTGGACAGCTCTTTCAGCCAGCCCATGGTATGGGGCTGTCCTTGTGTGTTGGTCCCATTGGATTTCACGAAGAGTTGAAATTCTGTGGCTGTGAAGGCAGTACCTTTGCCTGAGAGAATTACCTTAGGCAGACCATGAATGGCAACAATTTGGCTTAGCTTGTCCACTACGGCTACTGTGGTGGTCAAACACATATTCTGGATATCTAGCCACTTCGAGTGGGAGTGTATGACAACCAAAAAAATCATACCCAAAATGTGAATCACAAAGTATATGCGGAATCTCGTCCACAGACGCTCTCGACACTCCCGCGGGTGCAAACTTTCTGGAAGCGGAAAGTTGTGTTGAAACTGAGAGTGGTCACACTGATTGACCATACTTCTGATGTCCTTGTTGATCCCCGGCCACCATAAGTAACTCTTGGCCAGTACCTTCATTTTAGATTGCCCGGGTGACCACTCTGTAATTGTTGGAGAAGCAACTGCCTCGGGGGTCGCACTAACACTTTGCAGCCCCACAGGAGGTCCCTGTCCTCCCAAGTGATTTTGTCCCTACCTTGCATATAGGGCCTAATCTGTTTTGGCTTCTCGAAAAGCCAGTCTTTAAGGACCATTCTCTTGACTCTTGACAACACAGGGTTTCGGTTGGTCCATGATTTAATGTGGCCAGATGAAATAAGTAAGATATCAAGAAAATGTTGAACCAGGATTATCTCCTGTGGAGTGGGTGGTTCAGAAATTGTTTGTGGTAATGGAAGCCTGCTCAAAGCATCCACATTTGATATTTGGGCTCTTGGTTTATGCTGAAAGGTATATGAATATGCCACCAAGAGAAGTGCCCAACTTTGCACATGGGCTGAAGCTGTTGGTGGAATGGGCTTATCTTTGCGAAGAATGCCAAGTAAAGGTTCATGGGCTGAGATAGTGCTAAAATGTCGACCGTAAACACGTTGATGAATTTTCTTTACAGCATAAATGGAGGCCAGGCTTTCTTTGTCGATCTGGGAATATTTCCTTTCAGCATCTGACAGCGTTCGGGATGTGAAGGCAACAGGCCGTTCCACACCATCTTCCATTTTGTGTGAGAGAACTGCACCGATGCTGTATGAATGTGCATCACAAGCAACAAGGCTGTGTTTGTTCGGGTTTAAATGGACCAGTGAGGTCAATTACTCCAAGGTCTCCTTGACCTGATCAACATACTTCTTCTTAGCCTCCTCCCATTTCCAATGCTGGTGCTTTTTAAAAAGTTGATGCAGGGGTGCAAAATGGTCCACCGGTTGGTCAAAAAGTGACCGTAATAGTTGAGCATCCTTCGAAAAGACTTCAATCCCAATGCATTCTTCGATTCCAGAACCTCTTTGTTTGTCTTTACATTATCTTCAATTGTGTGTAACCCTTTGCATTAATTCTGAAACTTAAATAAGTGACTTCACCAGCCTGAAACGTGCACTTTTCCCTCTTTAACCAAATACCAGCTTCCTTAAACCTCTTAAGGACTTTTCCCAAATTTGTGTTGTGCTGCTCTAGTGTTGCCCTTGTCATTAGGACATCGTCCAGGAATACATCAACCTCCGTAAACCCTGCAATAGGCTCTTCATTGTGCGCAGAAATATCGCACAAGCTGACGAGATACTGAAAGGAATCTTCTATATTGGAACAAGCCTTTTATGGGTATTTCTAGAAACTTTCTTCCAGCTCAAGCTGTTGGTACGTATGGCTTAAATCTAACTTTGTGTATTTAAGACCTCCAGCCAATTTAGTATTTACACCGTCTATCCTAAGAATAGGCTATTTATCTAGTTTAGCCACTCAGTTCACTGTCATCTTAGAACCACCACAGATTCAGGTCTGGCTTTAACACTGGTATGTTGAGTGCAGGTCATTCTGAAAGCTGTGCTGGAGTAATTATCCCCAGATCCTCCAGACGCATCAACTCCACCTCCACTTCCTTGTGTAAAGTGTAAAGGACTGGTCTGGAGGGAAAACATTTTGGTATTGCCTCCAGGACTTTGCCTTCACATGATGCATCTTGCCTCTCTCTGATAGACCTTGTGGTATTTCCGTAGAAGCTCCTGGAAAACCCCATCAGTGATACTGAATATTTCTAACCAATTCAATGTGGTTTTCTTCAGCCAATCAAGCCCAATTAAGCTTGGCTTCTTTCCTTCCACCACGATTAATGGTAATTGGGCAGACTGCTGTTGGTACGATACTGGTATGGATGCCATCCCCAATATCTTCAGTGCCTCTCCAGTATAGGTAGCTACAGTAGTCAAAGTACTACTGAGATTCACAGGCTGTACCAATGTTGATGAGGGTGATCTTAATGCAGTGGGGGTTGTTTTACTTAATCTCACCATATTAAGATTATATACTTCTGATGTTTCTTCAGGGTCTTTATCAAACTTGTTGACTGGAGTCACTCCGTTGTGCTTTTGGGAAATTGAATTAAACTGTCTGCCCCTTCACCCGGCTTCTAAATGGCCTTTACATTTGAAACAGCTGAATTCTTTGTACCTGCATCTGTCTGTGTAGTCTTCTCCACAAACTTCTGAGCTTATTGACTGCCCATCACTTTTCTTCTTTTCAGGCTGGTTCTGCTGCTCCCTCACCTCGGGAACCTCTAGCAGCCGCCACTTCCCACCATAACTGGTTCACGTCGGTCTTTTCTCAGGGCTTTCAGTCGCTTGAGCCAATCCTATTGCTTTTTCCAAGGATAGCTTGGTTTCTGCCAGCAGCCTCTTCTGAATCTTCCAGTTGTTGATCCCACAGACCAACCGGTCATGCAGCAAGTCAATGAGAAAACTACTGAATTCAGAATGTTCAGACATTTGTCAAAACCTGTCTACGAAAGTAGATACCATTTCACCCGGACCTCTTATGGCTGTATGAAACTAGTATCTCTAAATAATGATGGAGGGTCAGGGATGATGATGATCCCTCACCAATTGCACCAAGTAATCAAAGGACTTGGAGTCTGGAGACTCTGGAGATGTTAAACTTCACTCTAGGTTGTATGTTTGTAGGCCGCAAACAGTGATATTACTTTTTGTTTCTCTTCTGCCGTTATTTCATTGGCAGCCAAAATTTATTGAAGCCTTTCGACATATTGGCCTACTTATCAAACGGATCCATTTTTCTGATCACTATTTGACTGCAGAAACTCTTTTACCTTTCAGTACTTTGAGAGGCTCTTCACACCACCCCTTCCAATATTTGACAATTTCTTTTAATGACTTGTTTTACTCTCGTTGTCAATGATATATTGCAAGGTGATCAATGAGGCACTTTTGAAATACAAGAGGTTTATTGAACTGAGATGAATGATGTACACTGACTGGACAGCACAACTAATACACAGGTCTTGTTCCCATGACCTCCGAGCTAACTCTGACCAAGCTATGATGGCCAGAACTGCACCTCAACTCCTGATCGGCTTTTGTTCATGAGCTGAGTCCCTAAAGGCTCTAGGCCCATCAGCTGTCCTGTGAATTATTGCCTCTTAAAGGGGCTTGCTAACACAGAATCTGTTTGGTGCAAATCAAATTTCTCAAATGTAACATTACCTTTAATAGCTTTGGTATATACTGTCAATCAATGCCATAGTACCCAACTCAATGGATCCTCATACCCTCCATTCCAATCTATATACCCTGTATCCACCACCCAGGGCTCTTTCTAACCCTTCTGCTAACTTAGTGCCAACTCACACCAGCCCATGTCCCCCACCCATCATCCTTTGCCCTTAAGCTTATCATGCCAACTCACATAGTATTTAACATGTGTAGACCTCAGGTCTCATGCTGATCTGAGATAAAATACAGTTCTAAATGCTATTACATTCCCAGAACAGACTCCAATAGTGATGAGGATACTGGACCGAAACTCCAATATTTTAGTTTATTTTAAGACTTTGCGGAAAGAATTATTTGCTCCAGGAGTGATTGCATGGAAAAATAGGGCTTTGGTATTTCTAAAACAAAATTTATTATGAATACAACATAACATTTTAACTTCACACCAAAAATAATAGCTTACAAGCCCTTAACACAACTATATAATTTCCCATGAAACAACAAGAAAAGAAACATACAGGTCTTAATCCAATTTAAAATTAGCAGGGTATAGATAAATACTTGTGGCACAGAACAGATTTTGGGCACTTGTTAGAACTCCTTCAGACTCTGGCTGAATATCTTCAAATAGCTACTTCAACTCAGTTGTTTCAGTCTCTTCCTTGTCTTCTGACAAGATTCCCCTGCTTTAAAATATTATTAATCTTTTTTTTAACTATCCTACTTGGAAAGAATTGTGGACTCAGAGTCAGACAGACAGAACTCAGTTCCGCTGTCTCTCTCTCAAGGCTTCTCCAACCTCGCTGCCTTTCTAGGCTCCACCCAGCAATGACCTCATCTCCCCCAAGCAAAAAAATAAGTTCTCTGCAGGCTACAAAACACATTAACTACCCAGCGACCTCCCCAGTCAAACCATAATCCATTAGCCTAGACTGAAAAACACATTCCTTCATCAATTCCACTTGCTGGCTGCTAAAACTCTTCAATCAGAATTCTTTTTAAACAAGCAGATTCTAACCTGAAGCTTTTAACCCTTAAATTGCCCACTACATTTATAATCCAATTTTCATAACATCTTCCAATCATCATAGAGTTTATTGTAGAGTTCTCTATATAGAAAAAGGCACACTTACCCATTAACAAAATATGTTTACTTCATTTGCACTCCTTCAACTGAACAAAGCATTATAACAACACACATTTAATTCAAGTGCACACTCCCTTACAACAACAAGCATTAGAATTCAAAGAGTTTATCACTACTCGTAACTGTCAATCTAAATATGAAATGACAGGCATCCTACTGCGATAATGGATGGTTGTGAAATCAGTAATGTTGCAGTAAACTAGCAATGGAAGCCCTCAAACCTCTGTCAACAGGCAGAGTGACTCTACCATTTCTTTTAAAATATTCCAGGCATTTTCTCCAGAATTTAAAGGGGTAGATTTGTAAATGTTTTGACAGCTTGACAGCTCCCATTGACAGCTGTTTCTCGCAGGTTTTAGAGATGACTTTGAAAAATCTATTGTCCATTTCAATGAGCTTGACAGTAATACGTTTAAACACATTTTATACATGTTTATGCCTGCTTTCAACACTTCCAAAGGGCACCTGACCTATCCCATAGGGCACTTGACCTGCACATTTCACCTTACCTCCATCAAAGGGCGCCTCAAGACCAGATCCTCGGGGGATCCAATGGGGTGCCGCGGCTATCCAAATGAATCCACTAAATTCCAACCTACCCTCATCTGGTTTAATCTGTGCACATTGGGTTTCACACTCACTGTTTACCAAAATCCCACTTCAGTGGAGGCAGCTGATGATTTAAATGCGAGCTGCCACTATAAACTGCACATGCATGAAATACCCCCGCCCCATGAAATGGGAAATACCATATTCAAGCGTGGGCCTTCTGATTTTTTGCTATTTCTGACATGACAGAGTCACACCAATGTTGAGTAAATCTGGGCTCATGTCTTAACTCACTACATTGGAGAGGGTGAGTGCACAGCAGGAAATCATCATAGAATTAAACCATCCTAATCTGAGTCATATAAAGGGTGTCTATTGTCAGCTACAGTGAAAGACATGGGGCGGGATTCTCCACTCCCACGCCGAAGTGGCCGCGCCGTCGTGACTGATTCAGGCCCTGACAATGGGCCAGTATCGGGGCCGTGTCACCTACACCTTGTCGCACGCGTAAAAACGGCGCCACATAGATGACGCGGCCGGCGCTGCATAACGGACGTCATCCGCGCATGCGTGGGTTGATCGGCGCCAACCCGCGCATGCGTGGTTGCCGTCCTCTCTAAGTCTACCCCACAAGAAGATGGGGGACGGATCTTGTGGGGCAACGGAAGGAAGGAGGTCCTCCTTCAGAGAGGACGGCCCGACGATCGGTGGGCACCGATCGCGGGCCACCCCACATTCCAGGTGAAGCCCGGTGCAGGATCCCCCCTTGCCCCCCCACAGGCCGCCCCCCCCAGTGTTCACGCACCGCCCACGACTGCAGCGACGAGGTGTGGACGGCGCCGGGGGGAATTTGCCGTTTTGGCCTGGCCGCTCAGCCCATCCGGGCCTCAGAATAGCGGGGTGCCGGAGAATCGTCATTTTGGGTGTCTCCGGCGATTCTCCGGCCTGCGGCCCGCGAAACCCGACCGGGCCGTTCCCGCCGCTTGGGAGAATTGCGGGAGGGCGTCGGACCGGCGTCCCCGGAAATTTGGGCGGTCCAGACGATTCTCCCAACTGGCGTGGGAGTGGAGAATCGCGCCCATGGTGCCAGAAGTAATTATTTCAGCTTTTGTTGGTGACAGCAACTTTGTGCAATTTGTGCATGGTAGCATTGTGGATAGCATAATTGCTTCACAGCTCCAGGGTCCCAGGTTCGATTCCGGCTTGGGTCACTGTCTGTGCGGAGTCTGCACATCCTCCCCATGTCTGCGTGGGTTTCCTCCGGGTGCCCCGGTTTCCTCCCACAGTCCAAAGATGTGCAGGTTAGGTGGATTGACCATGATAAATTGCCCTTAGTGTCCAAAATTGCCCTTAGTGTTGGGTGGGGTTACTGGGTTACGGGGATAGGGTGGAGGTGTTGACCTTGGGTGGGGTGCTCTTTCCAAGAGCCGGTGCAGACTCGATGGGCTGAATGGCCTCCTTCTGCACTGTAAATTCTATGATAATCTATGATATCAATTGCCTTGAAGAACACAAAGAAATGTTACCGTATTGCCTGTGAAGTTTCCATGTGACATCAGAGGCTGGATTCTCTGTCCCACCAGCCCAATTTTCTGACTCGGTGCAGTGGGATCCTCCATTCCAGCAGCCGTCCAATGGTGTTTCCCATTGTGGCCAACCCACGCTATCAGGAAACCCACCAGTGTGTGTTCGCTGCCGGCGAAGCGGGGATCCCGCGGACAGAGAATCCCGCAGGAGGTTTATATATTCAGCAGGAGGTGAGAAAGGAAGGAGTCATCTTGAGAAGAGTCCCCACTGCCATTAGCCCTTTCCCCATCCTCCCTCTCAAGGTCCACTTGTACTTTCCGACTGACCAAGAACAGATGAGCACTTGGTTGCCTATGAGTGAGGGGACCGATGGCCGACATGAGCCTTTGTTGTGTAAATTGGCAGCCATAGTTTATGGGCCTCTGGTGTGTACCAGAATGCATTTGGTGGCCTGCCACATTTGACCCTTCACGCGGTTGGTCACCCTTTCAATGAAGCTGGTCATCAGCGCAAATGTGGGAGACATGATGACACTAATGGCAGAATTGCATTCCTCCATTTTTTGTGGAACAGTTTGCACTCTGGAAATTTTGACAGATGCGCACATCTGCTGTTGCTGCTCCACAAGAACACTTTTAAGGTATGACACCCCTGAGGCATCGAAGGTGCCCCCCCCTCCCCCACCCATAGTGTGTTCCCTGGCAGCGGGACGCGTGGACCATGCAAAATGTCACCTCCACTGCCAGAAAACATCTTGTGGAGGGCTGTAAAGTCCACCCAAAGATTCAGAATAACTTTGCTGAATTTGTACTCAACACGTCTGTTTATGAAACACAAAATCCCATACGCATTGATGATTACTTTCTCAATCTGTCCTGCCATCTTCAAAGACCTATGGTAATCTGGTCCCTCTGTCTGTACTTTTTAGAACTATCCCATTGAGTCTGTAGTGCCTCCCCTATCCTTTTTGCCAAAGCGCATCATCTCACACTTATCTGTATTAAATTCCACCTGCAGTTGTCTGTCCAGTCTGCTAGCCTATCTATGTCCAGTTGGTATCATAAATTGCTATCATCCTTGCTGTTTTTCAAGCTTGGTATCATCGGCAAATCTTGACATTTTACACTGTACTCCAATATCCAAGTTATTTGCTATTAAAAAAATAGTGGTCCTAGCACTGGCCCTTTGAAAACATCCCTAACTGCCACCCTTTGGCCTGAAAACAACCATTTACCATGATTTGCCACTTTTTTGTCCTTATGCTAACTTTCAAGAATCTAAGCTGACAATGATCCATGTATTCCGTAAACCTCAGTTTTGTTAAACAGCCTTTCATATTGTACCTTGCCAAACACTTTGTCAAAATCCAAATAAACAACATCCATCACATTCCTCCATCAACCTTCTCTATTACTTCATCAAAAAATTCAATTAGATTTGTCAAACAGAATCTCCTGGTTCTCTTTAATTAATTCAATCATCTCTCAAGTGCCTGTTAATTATTTTCCCTGATTATTGTTACTAAAACCTGACCCACCACTAGTGTTAAACTGACTGGCCTATAGTTACTAGGAGTGTCCTTAGAGTTTTTCTTGAATAGGGGTTTGACATTTCCCATTTTCCAATCCTCTGACACGTCTTCATAGGGTCAAAGAATCATAGGATTTAAAGGAGACCATTCGGCCCACTGAGTCTGCACTGGCCCTTGGAAAGAGCACCTTACTTAAGCCCACACCTCCACCCTATCCCCATAACCCAGTAACCCCACCTAATCTTTTGGACACTAAGCAATTTAGCATGGCCAATCCACCCAACCTGCACATCTTTGGGCTGTGGGAGGAAACTAGAGCACCCAGAGAAACCCACGCAGATACGGGGACAAAGTGCAAATTCCACACAGACAGTCACATTGAGGGAAGATTATGGCTACCCCTGTCACCATGTCCACTCCCAATTCCTTTAGTAATCTTGGATGCTAACCATCTGGACCAGGTGACTTATGCACTCTAAGCGTAGCTGGACTCCCTAGTACCTCCTGCCACTCAATGTTCACCCCATTCATTTCCTCTATCATCTTGCCTTCTGGTATTTTTTCAGCGTCCTCTTCCTTAATAAATGCAAATACAAAGCACTTACTAAATATTCTAGCCTTGTCCTCCACCTCCAATTATATATCCCCCTCTTTGTCTCTAATAGGGCCCTCTGTGTCTCTTACTGTCTGTTACTAGTTTCTGCCTATGGAAGGTTTTTGGGTTCCCTCATTATAAGACTCTTTGCCAGTCTTATTTTCTTCTTTGCTTTCCCTCTCATCTTATTAGAACCTGCCTGGTTAGCCCTTGAAAATTCACTTGACATATGGCAATCGAGGCAAATAACAATGTAGCATAAAATGACCCATGGACCTGCTGGCCAATTTGTGCAATATTAATGGTGTGTGGTGTTAATTTGATGCTATTTTTCGAGTAAAATTTGGCCCAATGCTTCAAAGCGTCATAGCAAATTTGGCTCCAATGTCAGGATCTGCAGAATTATTTAAGTGCAGGATATTCGAGCCAAAACAGAGGTTTTGATTGATTGGTTTTGCTATTTTTTTCCAGAAGCAAAGGTGAATAGTTGTTATTCACCCAAGATGTTGCTTTCCTACTGAACACAAGACTAGTCATTTCAAAAGGGTTAATTCTAGTGCAGTTTTACCCTGGATCCTATGGGAGTTCATCCATGAATCCATCTTTTATTGTCCCTACATGTGTGGATATCCAATATCACATAATACACAGGTCATATCTGAAATTGTTTCTGTACACAGATTCTGCACCAGCTGAGCTTTTTCCAGCATTTTCTGCTTGCACATCACATAATGAGTGTTCTTTTTTACCAATGTGCAAGGCTTCATTTTACATTTTGGCGACATCTTATGTCAACATTAGTTATTGGACTTTCATATATTTGTATCTAATTTGTTTATTTAGAAATTTGAAATTTCCATTTAACAATTCCAGGAACTCAAGCATTCTGTGTGTGTACTTACTGAACAAAAATCTTGGCTAAACAGAAAAAAGGGCATAAACAAATAATTTTTTGTCAGGATCCCAGCAGACATTATCCTACTGAAATGCACTACCCAGTACTAAGAGAACTGCGATAATATATGAGTCCTTTAGTCAGTATATTGAGCAAGGCCGCTGGGCCTTGAACTGTGCCTGCTGTCGTGTGAATGGAATATTGCAGCTGCTATTTCATTAAACTACACAAATAAAGCATTTTTCTTTGACCTGTTTACCATTTAGCAGCTTAATCTAACATGAAGACCTTCTCTTTTGAATTTAATTTGTCCAGTTCAACTGTTGAGTTTTAGTTCCCTTGATGGGCTCTTTTCGATTTAAAATATCCAAACAGGTAGGATTTTTTTCAATGCAGTTTGTGCCAGATCAAGTCATGAAAGGGTCAACTGCCCAACTACTTTGTTGAATTCCTGGATTGTGTCTGCTTTACATGCACTCGCGAGAGTTCTGAATAGTGCCAGTTTGGAAAAGTGTCCCCCTTCCAACTCCCAGGTTTCCCCTCATTTGCATATCACCAGACACAAAATCTGCCCTGATTAAAAAAATTTATTTACAAAAAAAATCCTTCTTGTAATTAAAAGTGGTAGTTTGGTCAAATTTGATTCATTTTACGAGCTCCGAATATGCCAATTTCAAATTACTGAAGTTCAGTTTTAGTGAATATTAAAAAACAATATTGTAGTTATGTCGAGGTACTGTGGTTACTTTCTTAGCAAATTAAAATTACATTCAAAACCTTTTAAAATGGTCCCTCTATTGTTCTTGCACCCAAAATAAGCAGCTACATGAAGATCCGCAAACGAGTGCAATGAATGGAGATCAGTTCATCTTCAGTGTGTGTGGGGGGCTTCGCTTCCAGTGCCATTTTTTAAAAACTAGCTCAAAAGATAGCGGTTACTTGCGGGATTTTCATCACTTGGTGCATGATTTGAGTTAACCAAAACAAAACAATGGCATTGAGCGTAAACCTGAGGCCAAGAATTCTTTGCATGCCATACAATAAAAAGTTAATCTGTGCCCATTATCTCCAAGTACAGAGTTTGTACTAATCCAGATTGGCAGGTAGGGAATAGTAGACATTTACATATGCATACATAAACAAAAGTATATTTTAGCAAAGGGCATAATAAGTTATATTGACATTTATTCTGTACCAATTTAGGGAACATTGTGTTGGGCAACCCATAATCACAAATTCTGCTTCACCATGAAGTTTAAGCAGGAGATCCTGATAAACTGTGGCTCAGAAAAACATTGGCCGGGATTCTCTGATCCTGCGCCGTGTCGGAGAAGCCGCTCCGACGCCGGGCCGCCGATTCTCCGACTCACGCGGGGTCACCGTCGTGCCGGTTGGGAGCCGTTGAAAGCGGCTCCCCCGGCGATTCTCCGCACCTCGACGTGCCTAGTGCCCACCGAGGTCAGGTGGGATCACACGTAACCCACGCTGGCGGGACCTCGGAGTTCTGGCTGCAGGGGCCGTCCTGGTGGGGCGGCGGGGGGTCCGACTCCGTGGGAGGCCTCCACGGTGGACTGGCCCGCGATCGGGGCCTACCGATCGGCGGGCAGGCTAATTCCTTGGGGGAGCCTATGTTCCTCCGCTCCGGGCCCCTGTAGGGCTCCACCATATTGCCCGGGGGCCGGCGCGGAGACGGGAACCCACGTTCATGCGCGGGGTCGCGCCGGCCAAGGCGCGCATGCGCAGACCTACGTTGGCCGTGACGCACCAGCTTTCAAGCGGCGGAACAGCGGACACCACTCCGGCGCTGTACTAGCCCCCTAGGAAGGGGTGAATACCTGGGCCTGGAGGCCCTTTGACGCCAGAGTGGCTCGCGCCGCTTTTGACGGCGGCGTCAGAACACGGCCGCGGGATCGGATAATCCCAGCCCTTGAGTTAAAATACTAGTACTAAAATTGAACCCATAGCTTTTGCGGGGGTTACTGTGTTTTTTGTAGGGAATGCTATATTTTAGACTTTTAAAAAAATTTAAAGCACCCAATTTAGCGTGGCCAATCCACCTACGCTGCACAGCTTTGGTTTGTGGGGGTGAGACACACGCAGACAGGGGAAGAATGTGCAAACTCCACACAGACAGTGAACTGGGACCAGGATCGAACCCAGGTCCTCGCGCTGTGAAGCAGCAGTGCGAACCACTGCGCCACCGCACCTCCCCATTTAACCTTTTAAATCAAAATCCCAAAAGAGCTTGATTCTTGCTGTGGAAAATGGTGTGTTCTTACATTTTGTCCGTCATAGCAGATTATCATGACACCATTGTTATAAGCAATGATGACCAAAATGACACATGCATGAACTAAGCCCAGGAAACCAAAAATAATTTTGCTGTAATAGAAGCATCTCATGCAAGTCAAATGTTCAGCCTAGATAAATACAAAAACTGTTTTACTCCTAAAGGAAAAGCAAAATGAAAACCAAAAAGAAAACTGAGATAAGTGCCTGTAAATTTTTCATGTTGCTCTGGAACTTGCATTAGCAGTCAGAATATACAAAGTCTCACATCACTGGAGTGTCAGTTGGTTGTCAAAATGCAGAATTACCCTTGCTATCGTTTTGATAAATGATTAGACAGTTTTACCCCTGAGTTTAAGATTGCTACAGTACAGTGGCAATCGGGAAATTATTTTTCCCTCCATTGACAGTGCTGCATGAACCATACTGCAGGGTTACAACAGTTCCTGAGAGGCGGAAATCATTTAAGGTGCGTACTCTATCTAGGTCACCCATAAGCATGCCTACTATCCCTATGATTATTTTCAAACCCTTGGGCATGTTAACTTGTGACAAGCTCATGGAACCATGGCGCAACATCTCAAAAATGTAAACTCGCAGGACGCTACAAAGTTTAGCTTGAGGCACCTTTGTGCCAGATTATCACAAACACCCACTAGAAAAAATGAGAGCTTCAAGCATCTTGCAAAACAATATTAGTTGAGGTACTAATTGTTTACCACTTTCTTGTCACAAGCCTGGATTTTTTTTTCTCTATCTTCTTTCTGCCCTTCTCTCCCAAAGATGCTGATAACTGATGGGTTCCACTTTGGAAGCCATCCTGTACCTTGTAAATGTGTTCACTCATCATGTATGAGTCAGGACAATGTGAGTATGGTTATTAAATAGCATGGGTATCATGGGTCAATTCAACATGCTCCCCATCTTGAACACACCAACACTATTTTCCTGGTTAGTGTTGTAAAGTTGTTTGTTGTCTCACTAAGAGGTTGGAAGCTTGTATGGTTGAGCATTGGCCATTTATTGGTAGCACATAACTGTATACATATCAATGATACGGGCCTGCATGGTTGCTGTATCCTGTTGCCTCCTTCTAGACTCTACCATCATGTGACTCTCTAAATCATACTATGGGTGGTCTGTTTCCCTGGTCTCGCATCAACCTTGCTCAGCTCATAATCCTTGAAACTACATCTCCCCCAAGTCAAACATTTATTGGCTGGGATACTCCACTCCTGATCGCGTTGGGTGGGTTTGGTGGCAAGGGTGAAAAATTTTGTAAGAGGACAAAAGACACATTTCCACAATAACATCAAACCAGGAAGCGATTGTCCCCTCTCCCCGTCAGCGATGGACCACTTTTCCTTACGTTGAATGTTGGGAGCCTCATTATAATGAATTATCTTATAATTAGCAGGCCCATACATCGAATTATCACCCCACATCAAAAGATCCATTCACACTGCCGTGCTGTCAGAACAGCGTGAAGCATTACTGGTTTATGAAGGCGTAAACCTGGCGGGTAGTACTCCCAGTAGAGCTCGGGGGAGAGAGTGTCGTTCCCAGCTCGTGTCAGTGTAGTGCCTGGGTAGTGTCAGCTTTTTACCATGGTAGTGCATGCTTGATGCCTGGGGCATGCCATCTTGATGTCAGGGTAGTGCAAGGCAGTGCCAGGGTAGTGCGAAGGGGGTACACTTGGGTGAACTGGTTTACCGGCCGTCCTCTGGGTGACCATTAAAAGTAGCGCCCCCAATCATAGAGTCTCTGAGTTGCTGGCGGGACAGAAGAACCAGAGGCTGCCCTGCTGGTTTTTTCTAAGTGCCGCACTATATGGTGGAGAAAGCCGCCATTGCCATCAGTGGCTTCAACAATGCTTTTCCCGCCCAATATCAATCTTTGTCAATATCAGAGAAACTCCCACCCACCCAACTCCCACCTTCAAGTCTCTGACTTTAAATTTAGATGGTCTGGAGGCTTGATAATTCTTCCAGATATCATTATGTCATGTTTGGAGGAATGATAGTACCAGTTGCTTTTGGTTGATTTTATTGGTTTAGAGTTGAAATTGTAGCACTTTGTATTTCTGGGACTTGGTGATCTCCATTACATTCACTTTTTTTCACTCCTTCGAGTTGTCTTCCTCCTATCAACAACCTGTCTGCTTTGTTTGGACACCATGGGCTTGTTCCATTCCTTCTGGAGGGAATGTTTACTCCATTCATTCGAGAATGGACGCAGATTTTCATTTTCCATGGGATCCATGTTCTTCCTTGAAATTGACATTTCAAAAATGGAACCCATCATTTCCACTTGTTTCACAATTACACCCAAGGATCAATAATCCAGGAGAAAGTCAAGAGTTACAAGAAATAGACTGCAGGTCTATCTCCAGAAAAAATCTTCACTTGCTTCATTTCTGTAATTGTGCTGCTCATGGCTTCATTATTCACCCGAAGCTTGGAAAGTTCTACACTTCTTATTTCAATTGAGCTGGTTCTTCAGCTCTTCAGTCTATTTCCTGTAACTCTTGGCTTTCTTTTGGAATATTGATAATTGCTGTATCTTCTCTGCCAATGATTCTTCAGTTCATTCAGAGTCACATTAAATTCATTTTGCTTCACTTTGTAATTTTCCAGTGGAGCAAACATTGGCCTGAGGGATCCTTGTTGAATGTGAAGGTCCTGCAACAAATTTTGCTTTTCTTGAGAAGCTCAGTTGCTTCGTCTTGAGTTTTCATTTCATTCAATTGAGTCTTCTTGACTTTTTTCTACTGTTCTTATATTCTGCTGTTCAAGATAGCCTTAAATTCTTCACGCTGCTGAACAGTTATGTATTCCTTTTTCATTTGATCTTGAAGGACAATAATTTATTCCTCCAACTATTTATTTTCTTGTTCAATTGTTGCCTTCTCATCCTGCATTTTAGTTCATTGCTTTGTCGCTACTGATAGTTCCAATGTACCTTCTCCTTATGTAATATTCAACATCTTTTTAACTCCTTATGTTTTCCAGGCTACACATTGTTTCTTGTAAGGGTCATATGGGGAGCTACTTCTTTGTGTACCTTTTCTACCTGCTTTTGTACCAAACAGTACTATTAGTTACATTGTTGCAACTCAGCTTTGATACAAACATTATCCTGTGGAATGGCTTTATTTTCCTTCTTCAGGCTTTGTTTCTTTTGTGTTATCTGAGATAGCTTTCCTTGAATAACAGCCAACTTCTCGTTCCACACTGCCACCTGCTGTTGTAGTTTGGGTAATTGTCAGCATTTTCAAAAAGCTCTTTCTAAGCTTTCAGCTACTTCTCAGACTTTTCTTCCTTCTGCACAAAACTCTTTGGCTCATTTAAACTGATTGCATTGATGTGGTCTGTCACCATCTTGTTGTTTGCTTCAGTATTGTCTCCCTCTTCCTGAGATCTCCTGCCTCCCCTAGCCTCACATCTCCCTTACTCTCGTGTCTGCTGTCTCCCTTGTCTTCACGTCTCCTTGCACCTTTATTGTGCTATTCGAGACCTTTTTTTTAAGGTCTGCACTCTTCACAGCTTACAGTTTCAAATGTTTGTCAAAGACTTTTAATATCTCACGAAAT
The DNA here is from genome assembly GCF_047496885.1 of Scyliorhinus torazame. Classification (NCBI taxonomy): domain Eukaryota; kingdom Metazoa; phylum Chordata; class Chondrichthyes; order Carcharhiniformes; family Scyliorhinidae; genus Scyliorhinus; species Scyliorhinus torazame. The sequence continues at coordinate 89,355,596 of NC_092714.1, read as the reverse complement.
ATGGTTGAGGATTTATCTATACCTTGTCTTTGGATTACTTTATCCACAAATGCACAAAACAAGTATAAAAATGGATGAACTCATACTTTTCCTGATTTCTAGCTTAATCCTGATGTGCTTGAAAACTTTTCTTCTCCAAGGTGCCCAATGTTATGCCTGGTTTCGCCCTTGCCTTCACCTAAATTGGTTTGATAACTTTAATTTACAATCCATGGATGTTTTTATAGTAGTTGAGTACCTTTTTAAATGTTCTTTCTTCTTCAAGATGACTCTTCAGCTGCCTTTTCATTCTATTTGTTTTTCCCAGAGTTTCAGCAGCCTCACATGGCATTGACAGGACCATTTTTTAAACATGCTCTCTCTGCAGGAACAGAGAGGTTTGGGCCAGTTATTGTTTGTTTAAAGTCGAGGAATCAAATGGAAGGCAATCTGTTAGCTCTGTTTGCCATTTTTAAATTTGACTTTTCATTCAGTTGAGCTTTGTCATCACATATTCTGGTGCCAGCTGAGGGTCAGTTGCTGCAGCTTTCTTACAGTTGTGCTCTGCAGTGCTCATGCTGACCCTGAAATTTGTCTATTTTAAAAGGTAATCTCTGCCTTTTTACTGTATTTTGCTTACTCTTCTTGTGATTTGGCTAGGTCTCAATTCTGTGTTCACTCAAGCTATTAGAACATATAGTGCAGAAGGAGGCCATTCGGCCCATCGAGTCTGCACCGACTCACCTAAGCCCTCACTTCCATCCTATCCCCATAACCCACTAACCCCTCCCAACCTTTTTGGACACTAAGGGCAATTTAGCATGGCCAATCCACCTAACCTTGCACATCTTTGGATTGTGGGAGGAAACCAGAGCACCTGGAGGAAACCCACACAGACACGGGGAGAACGTGCAAACTCTCCACAGAGAGTGACCCAGCGGGGAATCGAACCTGGGACCCTGGTGCTGTGAAGCCACAGTGCTAGCCACGTGTGCTACCGTGCTGCCCAAGTTCTCCTTTTCATCTGCACGGTGGATTCTTTTTCTGTTTCTTCATTTAAAATGTTTTTTTACTCAGTCTTTTGTGATCTAGCAAGGTCCCTTAACTGTGCATTTGATCACGTCTGATACTGGACCTCCAAATACCCTAATGGAGTCCTTCAGCCTTGCTATCTGTAAAACCGTTTATTTGGCAACCTCCAACTATGACTTTAATTTAGGTGCTCTTTACTCAGGCGAGGCTTCAGTTTCTTTCATTTATCATGCTTTCAGATTCTGGGTTCCTTCTCCAATCTCTTCTGGGATTTCTGGATCTATCCTTCACCGCCGCCATGTTGTAAAGTTATTTCTGGATCTATCCTTCACTGCCGCTGTGTTGTAAAGTTATTTGGTGTCTCACTAAGAGGTTTGGTGGCTTGTATTGTTGAACATAAGGCATCGACTGGTTACATATAACTGTATACATATCCAAGGTACATCATGCATGGCCGCTATCTCCATGCTGGCTCCTTCCAGACTCTACGATGCACAGCGTCTCTCTCCATCATACTGTGTGTGATACTGTTTCCCCAGTCCCACATTAAACCTTGCTCTGCTTGTTTACTACAGTTAGTAATCAGATGCAGGAAACAATTAGTGATTTTCTTCACTCGCTTTTCCAGGGGTACACAATTTGCATTCCCCAGCTTGAATCAGCGAAAATAGTACTCACCAGGAAATGAATTTAGGACCTTCATGGTCTGTGTATTGAACATGTATTGAATTGTGTGCTACACTGGGGCATCTTGGGAGATCTACACCACTTAGTGTTGACTCAGATTTTGTCAAGATTGGCAGAAGTATTATGCGGAGAAAGGATAATATCCCAACCCAGTACGACAGAGGAATTATCTTTGTCATTAGAATTACAAATTTTGGTAGAAGAAGATGTAGGAAAGGAATATTTAATTGGAATATGTTTCTTTCATTTTTTAAGATTTCACGTAATTGCTATGCTTGATTTGATTTATAGTATAATTCTAATGCTTGGAGAATTTTTCAAAATGATTAAGAGTCATGTCTAAGTATTAGAGTGCTGAAGCAATTATCTATAATGAGATGTGCTTCAAATCATCCCTTTTTACACCTACGTATTCTTGATTTTACAGTAAATATCAAGTTGGACCATTTCCAGTCTGATGTCTAAAGTCAGTGTGCTTTGGAACCATGATCATCAGCGAAATTCTCCCGAAACGGCGCGATGTCCGCCGACTGGCGCCCAAAACGGCGCCAATCAGACGGGCATCGCGCCGCCCCAAAGGTGCGGAATGCTCCGCATCTTTGGGGGCCGAGCCCCAACATTGAGGGGCTAGGCCGACGCCGGAGGAATTTCCGCCCCGCCAGCTGGCAGAAACGGCCTTTGTTGCCCCACCAGCTGGCGCGGAAATGACATCCCCGGGCGGCGCATGCGCGGGAGCATCAGCGGCTGCTGACAGTTTCCCACGCATGCGCAGTGGAGGGAGTCTCTTCCGCCTCCGCCATGGTGGAGACCGTGGCGGAGGCGGAAGGGAAAGAGTGCCCCCACGGCACAGGCCCGCCCGCGGATCGGTAAGCCCCGATCGCGGGCCAGGCCACCGTAGGGGCACTCCCCGGGGCCAGATCGCCCCGCGGCCCCCCCAGGACCCCGGAGCCCGCCCACGCCGCCTTGTCCCGCCGTTCAAAAGGTGGTTTAATCCACGCCGGCGGGACAGGCAATTTATCGGCGGGACTTCGGCCCATTCGGGCCGGAGAATCGAGCGGGGGGGCCCGCCAACCAGCGTGGCCCGATTCCCGCCCCCGCCGAATATCCAGTACCAGAGACTTCGGCAACCAGCAGGGGCGGGATTCACGGCAGCCCCCGGCGATTCTTCAACCCGGCGGGGGGTCGGAGAATGACGCCCCATAAACGTGTAGGGTTTAGCACTCATCAAGGCGACTAACATTTGACGCAGGAGAATTTTAAGCCACTAAACTGATATTGCATCTTCCTATTACTCAAATAACCCATCCTGTGACTTATTAAAATTGGTAATAGATAATAATAATCGCTTATTGTCATAAGTAGACTTCAATTAAGTTACTGTGAATAGAGTCTGAAGTACATGACTTTTGTGTCAGCTAGCAAACAAAGGAGAATTGCTTCCCATCATTCTGGGCTGGATTTGAATTTGGCATAAGACAAAGAAAGGCTTGTCATTGCATTTTCCATCACCACCAGAGCCTCCAAGCTCTTTTGAACGGTAGTCACTGCTTCAATGTATGAAATGCAGTGGCTAATTTGTGGTTAGCAGACTCCCACAAACAACAACGTAATAATGACGACATCATCTGTTTATTGAGAGATCAATATTGACCAGGGCCGCAAAGATAACTTGCTGTTCTTTGTCAAAATATTGCCATGGGATCCATTACATCTGCTCGATCAGGCAGATAGGGCTCCATTACACGTCTCATCTGAAAGACAGTGGGTGGGATTCTCCAATACTGGGGCAATGTCCCCACGCCGGAGTGAAAAGTGGCGCCAGCCACTCCAGCGTCAATGGTTCCCGATAATGGGGAATGCTCCCCTTCCTAGGGGGCTAGGTTGCCGCCTGAGTGGTCCCCGCAGCTCCAGCCAGCGTGGAACAGCCAACACGAGTTTGCGCATGCATGCTACGGCCGACGTATTTCCGCACATGCGTGGAAGGATCGGTGTATTTCCGCACATGCGCGGAATGGGGGGCGTATTTTGCGGAATGGCCGGCGTCATTCCGCGCATGCACGGGGGTCCCCTTCTTTGCGCCGGCCCCCGGGCAATGTGGCTGGTGCCCTATAGGGGCCCGGCGCGGAGGAACATAGGCCCCCGCAGACTCACCTTCCAGTCCCGCCGTGTGGGACCTGAGTAACCCACGCTGGCAGGTCTCGGCCAAACTCGTTGGCCACTCGGCCCATTGGGGCCCGGAGAATCGCCGGGGGGCCGCTTTCAACGGCTCCGACTGGCGCGGCGGGATTCCTGCGGGCGCCCGAGAATCAGTGGGGGAGAATCGGGAAGCCGGCATTGGGACGGCGGGGCGCAATTCCTGCATCCCCCCAGGGATTCTCCGACCCGGCACAGGATCGGAGAATCCCGGACAGCATCTCTGACAGTGCAGCATACACTCAGTCCTGCAGTGGAGCATCAGTGAAGATTTTTGTACTCAATGGAGTAGAACTTGAACCTTGTTTCAGGGTTGAGAGTGCTACCAATTGTGTCACAGCTGACAATGAAAATGGGTTCCAAAAAGTGAAACATCAAAAGAGAATTGATTAATTATCTGCTTCTGTGAATTGTATAATTATAATTAGAAATGGTTACTGCAGGATCACAGATCAATCTGTGCCCTGTGCCAAGTAAGAAGGAGGTTTAAAAGGAGGTTTAAATGTTAAAATGTTGTGAGAGGGTTACATGAAGGGAGAAACTTTGTTAAGTCAACAAGGTTTCTCTAGATTAGACATTGAATAGAAATGTTCTTCTTAGAGAAAAGAAGGATTAATTGAGTTGTTCAAAATAGGAGGTTTTTTATTGCGTAAATAAGGTTTACGAAGAACCACAGCACCTCTACTAAGACTAACTTTCAATTCTCGATTTATTAGTTAAATTTTAAATTCCTCCACCTGTTCTGGGATTTGAACAGTGTACTAGTCCCCAGAGTATTAGTCAAGGCCACTGGATTACTAGTCCAGCATAATATTACCACTGTGCCGCCATCTTCCCATATGCCACTGTATAAATCATCCCAACGTGTATGTTTAAAAATAATCTAATGACATTTGGGATTGGAGGAGAACTGAACTGGCAGGAAGGGGAAATAAAATAAAGGATAAATAAATATATCAAGGGAATGTTTCATTTCCCAAGGCAAGGGTTTCAAGCCTTCATGTCCTCAGGACATCCCAAAGTACTTCACAGCCAATAAATAACTTGGAAGTGGGGCAAAAAGGCAGCCAAATTTTAGACAGCAAGGTCGCAAATACAGCCATTAATTAATTGACCAGCTAACCTGTTGGTCAAAGGAGTCCTTTTCATATTTACGTTACCTAACATGTGATAAAAAGGAGCTTATGCTGCTTACACTTATTGCAATCTGATTACAAGCTCCGTCAGGGGCGAGATTCTCCGACCCCCCGCCGGGTCGGAGAATCGCCGAGGGCTGGCGTGAATCCCGCCCCCGCCGGTTGCCGATGTCTCTGGCTCCGGAGATTCGGCGGGGGCGGGAATCGCGCTGCGCCGGTTGGCGGGCCCCCCCACGCGATTCTCCGGCTTCATGGGCCGAAGTCCCGCCGCTAAAATGCCTGTCCTGCCGGCGTAGATTAAACCACCTACCTTACCGGCGGGACAAGGCGGCGCGGGTGGGCTCCGGGGTCCTGGGGGGGGCGCGGGGCGATCTGGCCCCGGGGGGGGGTGCCCTCACGGTGGCCTGGCCCGCGATCGGGGCCCACCGATCCGCGGGCGGGCCTGTGCCGTGGGGGCACTCTTTCCCTTCCGCCTTCGCCACGGTCTCCACCATGGCGGAGGCGGAAGAGACTCCCTCCACTGCGCATGCACGGGAATGCCGTCAGCGGCCGCTGATGCTCCCGCGCATGCGCCGCCCGGAGATGTCATTTCTGCGCCAGCTGGCGGGGCACCAAATGCCTTTTACCGCCAGCTGGCGGGGCATTCCGCACCTTTGGGGCGGCGCGATGCCCGACTGATTTGCGCCGTTTTGGGCGCCAGTCGGCGGACATCGAGCCGTTTCCGGAGAATTTCGCCCCAGATATAAGGGCCGGCATTCTCCAAAATTGGGGCTATGTCCCCATGCCCGCCAGAAAACAGGCGCGAATCACTCCAGACTTTTTTCAAAAAGTCTGGAGTGATTCTCCGGAGTTCAGGGGGATAGCAGGGACCCGGTGTGTGCCGCGCAGCTCCTGCTGCCTATAGGGGGCCCTGCATTTATCTAACCACTTTTGTGCCGGCCCCTGCGCAACATGGCGGAGCCACACAACGGGCCAACACAGAAGAAGATAGGCCCGCCCCGGACCCGCGCACCCGCCGATCGGTAGCCCCCAATCGCGGGCCTTTCCGTCGAGGCCTCCCCGAAGTCTGATTCCCCCGCCACCCCACCAGGACGGGCAGCACAGATGCGGGTCCGAGTTCCTGCCGGGTGGAACCAGGTTGGAGCCACGCCAGCGGAACTCGGCGGGAACTCGGTCGGTCGATCGCGGAAAATCGCCGCAGTGGCCTAATTCAACGGACCCCGACCGGTGCTGCGTCGACCGCACGCATGCGCATGGTTGGCGGCGATTCTCCGGTCCGCAGAGAATTGCGTCCCGGCGACACGGGTCTGAAACCCCATTCTCCTCCCCCACGCCAACCGCGATTTCAGCATGGAGGCTCGCCGAAACCCGCCCAAGATATTCAGCAGAATGATAGTTCTGCTTAAAGAATCTATTTCTGACCTTACAGAGCCATAAATTGTCATACGGAATTTAAATGAACATTTTTAATGAAAGTAGTTAGATATTTAATTAGAGGTTTTTCTTTAGAACCTGGCTCTCATTTAGTCTATCATTTTCCCATAACTATTTCACTGCATATGTGATCATAAATCTTCCACTCCTACAGATCTGTTCCAGATCATTTTCACAGATTGTGATAAATAATTCTAATTCTTTCAACAATAGGTTGGATAAGCTCCATCAGAATTAGCAATTGCTAGAGGAATGTCCATGGGCTGAAATTTGGCTGTGCCAGCTGGGCAAAACAAGTTTGTGGTGAATTGAAAGCTGATTTTTCACGATGCCAGTTTTTACTTTTCATTGACTCGGAACCTTGTGAACCACGTAAAAGTGGCAGTGATACAGGGAAAAAAGTCTCCAAAAGAGTTTGAACTTTCATTCAATTTACTTCAGTAGAAAGAAGATCAGGGGCGAAATTCTCCCCCAACGGCGCGATGTCCGCCGACTGGCGCCCAAATCGGCGCCAATCAGACAGGCATCGCGCCGCCCCAAAGGTGCGGAATGTTCCGCATCTTTGGGGGCCGAGCCCCAACATTGAGGGGCTAGGCCGACGCCGGAGGGATTTCCGCCCCGCCAGCTGGCGGAAATGGCGTTTGTTGCCCCGCCAGCTGGCGCGGAAATGCGGCGCATGCGCGGGAGCGTCAGCGGCCGCTGACAGTTTCCCGCGCATGCGCATTGGGGAGAGTCACTTCCGCCTCCGCCATGGTGGAGGCCATGGCGGAGGCGGAAGGGAAAGAGTGCCCCCACGGCACAGGCCCGCCCGCGGATCGGTGGGCCCCGATCGCGGGCCAGGCCACCGTGGGGGCACTCCCCGGGGTCAGATCGCCCCGCGCCCCCCCCAGGACCCCGGAGCCCGCCCACGCCGCCTGGTCCCGCCGGTAAATACCAGGTTTAATTTACGCCGGCGGGACAGGCAATTTCTGGGCGGGATTTCGGCCCATCCGGGCCGGAGAATTAAGCGGGGGTTCCCGCCAACCGGCACGGCCCGATTCCCGCCCCTGCCCAATCTCTGGTACCGGAGTCCTCGGCGGGGGCGGGGGCGGGATTCACGGCGGCCAACGGCCATTCTCCGACCCGGCGGGGGGTCGGAGAATGACGCCCCAGGTGTGATTTTTTTTTAATCAGCTAACGTGCCATTTGTGTAAACCAATTACACTGTCCAAGTTATTGTTTTCACTTTTGAAATATTGATTTAAAAAAATGCTTATCCCCTGAGGCAAACTTGGTGGTGGGGAGTCATTTAATTGGCTGGGAGCATGGGGCCTGCTTGCATTTGCCCTGATTAGTTTCAAGGTGTGAAAGCTCGTGGTCAGCCTTCCCACACCACTGCCATTTCAAACCCTCAGGACACTGAGGGCGGGATTCTCTGAAATCCTGGCCCTCTCCATGCCGGTCCGCGGGCAACATAGCAGAGGCCTACAGGGGCCCGGTGCAGAGGAACATAGGTCCCCTCCGGAATAAGCGTGCCCGCCGATCGGTTGCCCCCGATCGCGGACCTGGCCACAGTGGAGGCCCCCCCAGAGTCGGCTCCCCCCGCCCTCCACTAGGACAGACCCCGAAGCCAGAACGCCGAGGTCCCGCTGGGTACGACCATACCCCAACGATGCCGGTGGGACCTGGCGGGCACTCGTCCTGTCGAGCGCGCAGAATCGCAGTGGGGGCCACTTTCAATGGTCCCCAACCAGCGCCAAGGCGACCGATTCCCTGGTCAGCAGAGATTCAGCGGCCCGGCTTCAGAGCGGCATGGCAGGATTCGCGCGCCCCCCGCGCCCCCCCCCCCCCCCCCCCCCACCCCGCCGATTCTCCGACCTGCCGCAGGCTTGGAGAATCCCGGCCTTAATGCCCACTTAAATGCCATCATCCCATCACCACTGGTATTCACCCAGCTTTTGCTGGGGAACTCAACGTGCTGAAAACCCAAAAAGCAAACCATGTTGGAGTTGCCAGGGGGTTCCTCGTTCAAAGGCACACACTGCCTGATTGAGAGAGTACCATCTGGAACACGGGTTGGTGGTTCGGGGGCGGTGGGGCGGGGGCATTTGCTGACAGCCATGCCCATGCCTTGCTGACAACTCTCTCTCCCCCCCCTTGCCTTAGAAATCCCCAACCCCCACTCCTCCATCAATTATCAGTGGCCTGTGCCCCTCGGCAATTCTGGGCCTTGGGTAGTGCAGTGCTGGCAACACCACCGCTCTCAGATACACTGCTGAGTTAAGCACAGCAACCCCGTCAGTACCTAGTTAAGTAACTAATTGACACTTATTTTGGAGGACTTCTCAAAAGAGGGTGGTACAGGATTTTTGACGGCTTTCCACTGGTGGGCTCGATCTCTATTGTCGCCATTAAATAAAATCCATTTTTTTTCTGTTCAATTATAATATCAGAGTACTCTTGCACAAGTTATGCTCAGTGTATTGTGGCTTGATCTTCATTCGTCCGTGGGGCAATGTTGGGTGTAATTTGAAAATAGCTCACCTAAATGGCATGTCAGTCTTTTGACCCCTCTGGAATGTGGTTATATTTTCAAGGTAAGGGTGGGAATGAGGATGTGGAGGCTGCAGCCATCCCAATCACCTCCAATTAGCTGCTGGCCACGTTCTGTGAAGAACCTGTTAGTGGGCTAGGGAAGGTAATGAGACAACTTTCAAATGGCACATCGGGAAAAGGAAACAGTCTGATACACATTAATGCACAGCTGTCGGGATCAATGCAGGCATGCATTAAGTGGTGTTTCTGCTGAAGTCCAGTTGTTGGGAAAATGGGATCAATTCAGACAGAGCGAGATGTGTTGGCCACTTGTCTGCACTGTAAGGCTGCTAGCCCTCTGATATCCTTGCCTGTTCCATTGTGCAAGGCAACGCCAGATTGCTGCTATTTGACTTTGTGGATTGGACTCTGCAGTCATTCCATGTCTCCTGGTAGCACCCAGCAGCACTAATTGGACACCAAGCTCAACTCCAGCCAGATAGAGGATCTGTAATTAAAATAGTGTCACGTCAGCAGGATCAGGACCTGAAGATTATCTGGACTTTGGATTCCCGATTCTTGATTGAAAATCAAGCCCCTGGACTGTATAACTTAATTTGCATAGATCAAGAATTAGTTTTGTCATATTTTGCATGTGCAACCAAGAGGTCATATGGAATTCCGATAGATCTCCTGTGAATACCAACATGGAAACATTGTAGGAAATAATGTTATGACCTGATGGAGGAAGGCTTCAGATCAGAGGAAACTTGCAGTACAGGCTAATCTAGGTATGCAACCCAATGTAGGTTGCACAGCCTCACCTTGCAAAAGGGCCAAGCCCTGTTACAGTATATAAATGTCATGTGAGAGTACCTTTCAAAAATGGGTGTTTATAAATGGGTGTGTATATAAATATCTGTAGTGAGAGTACCTTTAAGAAATGGGTGTTTATCACTGCAGTGATGTCAGAGAGTGGGTGGAGCTAGGCTGTCAGTCAGCTTTTTACTTTCATTTTAGGCTCTTTGCTGCAGGGTGTGTTTTTGTTTTGTTTTCAGTGTTGGCGCTGAAGCCAGACAGAGCAGGTGCATTGTTGATCTCTCTGCCATGAAAAAACTATCTCTTGATCATTTGGTGAATTCAGAATTATAAATGTGTTCAGTAGTGAATGTAAACCTGATGTGCTTCTGTTAAAAGGTGTTTCTTCTGTCTTCTGGATGTTGTTTGGGAAGTTATTAAGGATTACTGAGTGTTGTATTCTTTGGGGGTTGTATTTGAATTGATGGTTGCTAAGATGTTCACTGTATGTTTCAAAAAGGTCAACTTGAGTTCATAGAATAAACATTGTTTTGCTTTAAAAATTACTTTTCCATTTCTGCTGTACCACACCTGTAGAGTGGGCCGTGTGCTCCCGATACCACAATATATTAAAAGTTGTGGGTCAGGTGAACTCCATGATACACTTTGGAATTCTCTAAACCCTGCCCCACAGCAATATTATAACTGAAAAAGATCATTCATGTTTATTGAAGTTCTGATACCAAAGCACTATGCCTCCGTTGCCCCCAATCTTGTAACAACATGCACAAACTAGCACAATATTTCTCATAAATACCTTGTACTACCTTTTCGCAAATGAAATTACATGACAATTTAAAGTAAAGAAGTATCCTCATAACATGATAATTTAAAGTAAAGAAGTACCCTCAGAACACAATAATGGTAGCATGTTCTTCTTGACACGAAGAACAATCAAATGCCAAATAAACTTGAAAGTAAAGGAGAGGAGGCATAGGAATCATTTAAAGCACAGTTGATTTACAGCTTTTTCTGCGTGGTGATCTATGTGGAACAAACATCCTTCCTCATTAATCAATAACTTATGAAGCACAATCATGGGATTGACCAAAGATGACACACCTGTAACTTTAAAACTTTTTTTGAACTGAAAATGCTCTATCCTTCCTCTTCCATTAGCTGGACCTCACGGTGTTTGGCATCTCCTACTGTAGAACAATCACAAGAGAAGGTTTGGGATAAAGTACAAAATAATGAAGCAGAATTCTACAACATAGCTGAACTATAACATATCAAATGAGACACATGTTAAATTTCAAGAAAATTTACAAAAATAATCCAATTGAAATAAAATTGAACACTTGCTAAATATGAATGAAAGGTCATGGGTGAGAACACTTTCTACATTAAGATAAATATCAAATGATGACCAACAAATATCTTGTGTCGATCAATGAGAAGAAAAAGAGCTACAGAGACAATTGAGAAGAACAACTGATAACATGGTTGTACAATTCTAAAATGTTTTGTATAAGGCTGCATTGTTTTTGGATGATGTCAACTTTAGGTTTCTAAGATCTGAGAGCACCACATCAGAGCTGGTGTATTTTGCACCATAGTCCTGATAAACAAACTGACAATCTGCAAGAATTCAGTTAGCTCTTGACAGTTGCTGTTAAAAATTCAGTTTCATGATTATTACAGACTGGATTATAATAACTGCCTCTATAGAAAAAGGGCAGTATTTCAGATTATGTTTATGGATGGTTGTGCCATTTTCGTCAAGTACAAGCTGTACCTTTGCTGACAACTAGATAGCAAACAAATTTTGGTTACGAGAGAAAAGCTGCCAACTGTATTAAGCTAATAATATTGTGTGTAAATAGAGCAGTTGAAAAGCATTTGCAAACCATGTCAGATACATTCTATGTTGCAAATAATTTATTGTGCACTGCGATCAGAGGTCATTGGCTAGATCATCCAGTATCAGGGCTACAGTAAGAAGTCATACAGCACTAAAAGTTAAAGTCCAACAGGTTTGTTTGGAATCACTAGCTTTCGGAGTCTAGCTCTTTCATCAGATGAGTGAAGAGGTAGGTTACACAAACACATATATAGACAAAACCAATGATGCAAGATGATACTTCGAATGTGAGTCTTTGCAGATAATTAAGTCTTTACAGGTCCAGACGGTGCGACTGGAGAGAGGGATAATCACAGGTTAAAGAGGTCTAAATTGTCTCAAGCCAGGACAACTGGTTTGGATTTTGCAAGCCCAGGCCAGATGGTGGGGCGTGAATGTAACGAGATATGAATCCAAGATCCCAGTTGAGGCCGTACTCAGCTATGCGGAGCTTGGCTATCAGTTTCTGCTCGATGATTCTGCGTTGTCGCGAGTCCTGAAGGCCGCCTTGGAGAACGCTTACCCGAAGATCAGAGGTTGAATGTCCTTGACTGCTGAAGTGTTCCTGCCTGGTGATTGTCGCGCGATGTCCGTTCATCCGCTATTGCAGCGTCTGCATGGTCTCGCCAATGTACCATGCCTTGGGACATCCTTCCCTGCAGCGTATGAGATAGACAACGTTGGCCGAGTCACATGAGTATGCATCGCGTACCTGGTGAGTGGTGTTCTCATGTATAATTGTGGTATCCATGTCGATGATCTGGCACGTCTTGCAGAGGTTGCCAAGGCAGGGTTGTGTAGTGTCAGGAGTATCAGGAGTGACAATGTATCAAATTTTGATTGCTGCTGAGCGTTGGGACCCTGACGAAGTCCTGCTTGTGCATAGGTACCGTACTTAACTGGGAAATTGCTGATTGGCTTATCTGGGCTCTCTGGGACTCTGCAAATGTCACTTACACTGATCTCAGCATTGAAGACTTGGACTAGATATGTGCTGCTTACCGGATACCTGACCAACAACTGTTACACTGATTAATCTCTGGTGTAACTAAGTGACTAACAATGTAATTGAACCACAACTGACCTCTCTACCCAACCCAACTGGGCCCTTGACCTGACAACACCCCCCTCCGACCCAACTACCCATCCCCCTGATATGACCCAACTACACCCCCCCCCCCGGACTGACCCGACTACTCCCCAACCCAACTACCCTCTCTCATCCCATCACTCACTCACACACCCGCAATTACCCGCTCATTCACTCGTTGAAAGACTTGAAACTTATAAAAGCTTACCTGAGTACTGTAACCGTAAAAAGGGGTGTGCATTCTGAGCTGCTGTTCTTCACCAGTTTTAACCTGGATTGCTGCATTGAGGCTTCAGAGTTACAGTCGGATTCAGTAGTCATGGCTGAAAGTGAACTCATCTTGAGTTTGGACACTAAATGTTTTTTTTTTAGGGCTTACCTGTTACGCTCAGATTGGTACTATAGTCTGTTATCTGTAAATACCACTCATGTTTATTTACAGATCTACATACATCTCAACATTCTGCGTGGGGTTTTACTTCTGCTTCCCACCAGATCAGTCTCTTCGTCATAGTTGCATCAGTTGTTACATCAGTCGTTATATTAGTATCAGGTACTCCTGATATTAATCCTTTACTCTAAATTTCCCCCAAGTCTTTAACCCAATGATATACATACTACGATGTCTCCCCACACAATCTCAGAATTCACAGGGTTAGTGTGGTGCCTTGCCAATCTCTCTTTTCTGATCCTGATTTTATTTCAAGGTTGAGGACAAACGGCATTCTCTCCACATTCAATAGGAGTGCCTTCCATGTGGGTGGCTGCAGAATTTCTACTTGTTTCTGGTTTTGTGTTTCCGTCCAAATCTAACTAGTATGTCCAAGGTTCCATTGTTTTCCATCTCAAAGATATCAAGGCTATTTGGTTCATTCTGATAAGACCCTGAACCCGCAATTCTATAAATCTCAGGTGGCACAGTGGTTAGCACTGCTGCCTCACGAGGACCCAGGTTTGATCCCCCCCTGGGTCACTGTATGTGTGGATTTTGTACATTCTCCCCATGTCTGCGTGAGTCGCTCCCCCACAACCCAAAAGATGTGCAGGATAGGTGGATTGGCCATAGTAAATTGCCCTTAATTGGAAAACAAATTCTATAAATCACAGATGTGGAGTACTTTCTATTACTGTGCCTTCTCTCTGTTGGTCTCATATCCACATTCTCTCCCTAGGCTGTAGCACTTTTATGTCTGTGCTCTGTGCCTGAAGTTGAAATTACAAGCTTGATTGTCCATTTATTACTCCTCATACTTCCTAACTTTCTCATGACCATCTGACATAAAGTTAGATTTCAGAGTTTGTTGTTGAACCAGATGCTGTGTTCACAGTCATCTTCCCATCAATAACTCTGATGGTGAGAACCCGTTTTTAGCAGTGAGTTTCTGTGGTTATGAAGAGCAAACGTACCTTTGTTCTTTTTCATCAATTCCATGATTTTTACAAGCTCCTCGTTCTGCTTCTCAGCATTCGACATGGGGTTTTACTTCTGCTTCCCACAAGATCAGTCTCTTTGTCATAGTTGCATCAGTTGTTACATCAGTCGTTACATTAGTATCAGGTACTCCTGATATTAATCCTTTACTCTGCATTTCTCCCAAGTCTTTATCCCGACTGAAAATATCTGGGCAAACTCATGGCACACATGAAGCCATATTCCAGCAAAAAGTTATGGAACAGCTCATTAGCAAACTGAGGTATATTGTCTGACCCCACAACATCCAAGATGCCATTGTGTCAGATTAACGTTAGAGATGTAATGACTGCCTCTGCCATGGTGCTGTGCAGTCTACTCACTTTAAACTATCTGGAGGAGTAGGTACTGATGATGGTGATGAAAGGTCTGCCTTTAAACTCAAATAAATCCATTCCCAGGAGCTGCCATGACCTCGACGGAAAAGTGGAGGGTGCCAGTGGTTCACTCTGCTGTTGCCGATTCACTGCCTGCATAAGCAAATTTGTGATTAACTCTTCAATGGAGTGACTGATGCCTGGCCACCAGACTGGCTGCTGGACTCTTGCTCAATATTTCACTGTTACAAAGTGACCTTGGTAGATTGTCTGGACAATGTTGACTTGAAGTGTTTTAGGGAAGACTAGTCTGCTGTTAAAAGCTTTGGCGTGAATCTTTGCCTCATCAGGTGCATGTGATTGGGGGCCCAAAAACAGACAGGATATGCACTCCCGGCCACAATTGGACCTCAACTGCGATTTCACTCAGGCCAGCCAATTAACTGGCAGCCAGTGTGAAACATGCATTGAGAAAGGTTCAGCGCTGCCAGGCGGTGTGGGAAGAGGGTGGGCACTGAGAGAGGTGAGAGTGGGTGTTTCTAGCGAGCTCCCTGAAGGCTGATGTCTGCTGTGGAGGATGCTGCTTCAGGCAGCTGCAGAGCTGTATAAATGAGATAAGCTAAAAGAAACGCTGCAAACTGTGACGGCACTGCAAATTCGAGCAGACCACATAGACCTCAGCCCTCACATGTCTCTCTTATTTTAAATCAGCCCAGACATTTTATCCCACTCTGAAAGATGTTTTTTTATGAAAACATGAAGGCCACCTGGCTGATTGGCCCATCTGCCAACTGTAAAAGTGGATGGGTCATGTACAATTGCCACCACTTGCTTCCTTAATAAGTTTACTTGCCCGCTTAGTTGTCAGCAGGTGCACTTCAGACTCTGGCCTGCGCCTGCCAACTGTAATGTTGTGTGCAGGTGCATTGACATTAGGACTGGCGTCTAATATCTTCTCACGTAATTCCATGTGCTTCTAGGTTCGGCATGAGCCCACTCAATCAACTTAAAATTCTGATCTAAGAAATCATCAGTTATTGCACAATATTTTCTCTCTTCGAAGTATTGGCAAAGTTCTGGGTTATTAGGTGTATAACCTGGCCATCCATACCAGCAGTACTCTTTTAATTGGATGCATGTGTCATCCTGCTGTTGTGCTTGCTTACTTTCTTTTCCATGGCTGCTAAGTGTTTAGTAATGAGTGAAGTATATGCTTCCACTTGCTGAATAAAATTTAAATCTTCCAGTTCAACTCGTTTCACTGGTATTCATGATAATGCATCTGCTGTCATTTGGTTCTTCCCTTCAATGTACTCAGTCACTGAATTGCACTTCATGATTCTAAAATGTTGAATTCTTGGCCACATTTTTGCAATTTCCTTTAAGCTGGAAAGAAGTCTGACAACACCAGGTTAAAATCCAACAGGTTTGTTTAGAATCACCAGCTTTCGGAGCACTGCTCCTTCCTCAGGTGAATGAAGAGGTGGATTCCAGAAACATATATATGTAGACAAAGTCGAAGATGCAAGACGATACATGGATTGCAGTCCTTGCAGGTAATTAAGTCTATAGGTCCAGATGGGGCAACTGGAAAGGAAGGCCAGGTGGCCTTCCTTTAAGCTAAGAAGATCAACGAAAAGTTTGTGGTTGATTTCAATTTTAAGCCTTAATCTCACGACATAATCAGAGAATTTCTTGCAGGCCATGTGGCTGCTCCTGCTTCTTTCTCAATGGTTGCATATGCTCTCCCTGTGTCAACGAGAGATCTTGTTTCCTAATGAACAGGTCATCCTTGTTCATCTTTTGAACTTGAAACAGCACCATGTCCAAGCCTATAGATGATGCATCCATTGCTACATTGTTAGCAGCTCTGGATCATAGTTTGCTAGAATTTCTGGTGAAATTAGGAGATGTTTTATCTTGTCAAAGGCATTTTGCTGGCCCAAATTCTGGTACCACTGTTTATCTTGTTTCAACAACTGTCATAATTGCTCACTGATTTTTGTCAAGTCTGGTAGGAACTTGCCAACTTGATTGACCACCCCACAAAATCTTTGTAATTCCATTACAGTTTTAGGTTCTCTAATGACTTTGGTTTTCTGTGGATCAGCCATAATTCCCAAAGCTTGCACAATGTGCCCTAAAAATGTAATCATCATCTTTGTTGTTTTAACCTCCGCCACTGAAGGTGAGCAGAGGTAACATTTTTGTCCCTCGTTGTAAACAATATATCACAGAAAATAACAGATTTTAGACAGGGTATGGCACAATGAATAATTGATTTGTTTTTGGCCAAGATACAAACCCTGGATTGTTTTAAATGATCCACCTGTTAATTTTGGGAGCTAGGGCAAATTGGCGTTTTCTGTTAGAATGTTGTAGGTGTTCTGGTTCAGAATGTTGTTGACTGGTTTAGAATGCTGTGGATTATCTCAATTGCTGTGCTGGAATTTGTCTCAGCTGTCAAAATGTGAGCAGAGTTTTCAGGGCAGATTGTTTGATGTGGATTGGCCTGAAGCCTCCTCAGTCAGTTGGAAGCTCTTAATAAGAATTTATTTTTCAGTTTTGTAGTTACAGAACATCAACCAGGCAGGAATAGACTCAAGAGCTGTGTAACTGTAATAATGTCGACTTAACACAGTATGGCAGAACATTCTACGTAGTGCCTCTCTACTTGTTCTGAATTTGTCTTTCATGCTTGATGATAATGAGATTGGTAATGTTTACACACTGAATTTTGTAGTATTAACTTTTATATTGGATTCTGATGAAATATAGACAGGGGTAAGCAATTCCTGAGATCATCCAGTGATTCTAGTGCTCTTTTCTGAGAATACCATCTAAATGCAGATGAACTCTGTCTCCTGGTCCTGGGCATTGAAGACTCCCTGACCTGCAATGCCTCTATCATTAATAGCTTTAGTCAGACTCCATGCAAAACGTAATCCTTCCACGTATTCTACACCTTTGGTCCAATTCATTCTGCTTCCATCTACAAAAGTTTGTAAAGACAGTTTGAGATTCCAAGCTTCCATAGTCTGCGATCGCTATATCAAGTTATGTATAATTTTTTATACTGCTCCAGTCAACTATAGAAAACTCTTTTAAAATCATGGGCGAAATTCTCCCCAAACGGCGCGATGTCCGCCGACTGGCGCCCAAAACGGCACCAATCAGACGGGCATCGCGCCGCCCCAAAGGTGCGGAATGCTCTGCATCTTTGGGGGCCGAGCCGCAACATTGAGGGGCTAGGCCGACGCCGGAGGGATTTACGCCCCGCCAGCTGGCTGAAACGGCCTTTGTTGCCCCGCCAGCTGGCGCGGAAATGACATTTCGGGGCGGCGCATGCGCAGCCGCGTCAGCGGCTGCTGACAGTTTCCCGCGCATGCGCAGTGGAGGGAGTCTCTTCCGCCTCCGCCATGGTGGAGACCGTGGCGGAGGCGGAAGGGAAAGCGTGCCCCCACGGCACAGGCCCGCCCGCGGATCTGTGGGCCCCGATCGTGGGCCAGGCCACCGTGGGGGCACCCCCCGGGGCCAGATCGCCCCACGCCCCCCCCAGGACCCCGGAGACCACCCACACCGCCTTGTCCCGCCGTTCAAAAGGTGGTTTAATCCACGCCGGCGGGACAGGCAATTTATCGGCGGGACTTCGGCCCATCCGGGCCAGAGAATCCAGCGGGGGGGCCCGTCAACCGGCACGGCCCGATTCCCGCCCCCGCCGAATATCCAGTACCGGAGACTTCGGCAACCGGCGGGGGCGGGATTCACGGCAGCCCCCGGCGATTCTCCAACCCGGCGGGGGGTCGCCCCATATATGTGACCTAAAATAACCAATAGAGAGGAATTTCAACTGAACACATTGACATCCAAAGCCACGTATCTCACAGTACCAGGGGCGTCATTCTCCGACCCCCCGCCGGGTCGGAGAATGGCCGTTGGCCGCCATGAATCCCGCCCCCGCCCCCGCCGAAGTCTCCGAAGGGAGAAAAGTCGGCAGGGCGTTAATGGCGCCGCTGCCGCGGAGAATGTCACGGGTCTGCGCAAGGCAGCCGATTTTCGGCCTGCCGATATTCTCCCTTCCGGATGGGCCGAAGTCCCGTCGACGTGATGACCGTTCACGTCAACGTCAATCAAACCTCCTTTTCATCGGTGTGACCCGGTGCTCCAGGCTCACGCCGACCAGCGAGGAGGTGAGTGACGGCATGGGGGGTTGGCTCTGGGCAGGAAATGGCGTGGTCGCAGACTGATTGCGTGAGGAGAGGTGTGTCTCGGCTTGTGTGTGTGTGCGGCGGGGGGGGGGTTAGAGTAGGCTGGGCTCCGGGGGAGTGCCGGGAGGGGGTCCGTGCCGGGGTGGAGGTTGGGGGTTGTGGAGGGGGTCCGTGCCGGGGTGGAAGTTGGGGGGGTGGTCCGTGCTGGGGTGGAGGTTGGGGGTTGGGGAGGGGGTCCGTGCCGGGGTGGAGGTTGGGGAGGGGGTCCGTGTCGGGGTGGAGGTTGGGGGGGGGGTCCGTGCTGGGGTGGAGGTTGGGGAGGGGGTCCGTGCCGGGGTGGAGGTTGGGGGGGGGGTCCGTGCTGGGGTGGAGGTTGTGGAGGGGGTCCGTGCCGGGGTGGAGGTTGGGGAGGGGATCCGTGCCGGGGTGGAGGTTGGGGGGGGGGGTCCGTGCTGGGGTGGAGGTTGGGGGGG
Organism: Scyliorhinus torazame; assembly: GCF_047496885.1. Classification (NCBI taxonomy): domain Eukaryota; kingdom Metazoa; phylum Chordata; class Chondrichthyes; order Carcharhiniformes; family Scyliorhinidae; genus Scyliorhinus; species Scyliorhinus torazame. The sequence goes on along the minus strand of NC_092714.1, from coordinate 89,336,361 downwards.
GGTCCGTGCTGGGGTGGAGGTTGTGGGTTGGGGAGGGGGTCCGTGCCGGGGTGGAGGTTGGGGGTGGGGGTCCGTGCTGGGGTGGAGGTTGGGGGTTGGGGATGGGGTCCGTGCCGGGGTGGGTGATGGGAGGGCAAATGAGTTGGTCCACCTGGCCAGGTGCCAGCCTCCAACAGTTGGACCCATGCGGTCCATGCCACCTGGCTGGGGGGAGGAGGGGGTATGGCCAATGATGACATGTCGTCGTTCCCCTCCCCCCCACCAGGCCGTCATGTTTTCAGACCATCCAGCGATGTTGGCCGCCGTGGTGGCAGCCGCTCATGTCTATGTTGCCCTGGATGAGGAGGAGGAGGAGGAGCGTGCCAGAGAGGCGGCGCAGGCTGCCGCAGAGGGGCAGGCGGCAGCCGCCCAGGCTGGAGGGACACCTGACCGACAGGACGAGGAGGGGGAGGAGGACGTCGTGGCCCCACGGCAACGGAGGCACCCGAGGGCGCCCCATGTGTACCGGCCCCGGCAGTCATACCAGGACCTCACGGACCGGGAATGCAGGAGGAGACTCCGGATGAGCCGGGAAACCGTGGCACACATCTGCCACCTGCTGGCACACCTGTCACCGCGTGGCACTGGCGGGGGACACCCTCTCCCCGTGTCCGTCAAGGTTACGGTGGCCCTGAACTTTTATGCAACGGGGTCATTCCAGGCACCGAGTGGGGACCTGTCCGGCATATTGCAGACATCGGTGCATCGGTGCATCCGGGCAGTGACAGATGCCCTTTATGCCATGGCGCACCGCTACATCCGCTTCCCCGTGGACCGGGCCAGCCAAGATGCCCGGGCCGTGGGCTTCTCTGCCGTTGCCGGGTTCCCCATGGTCCAGGGCGCGATCGATGAGATGCACGTTGCCGTGCGGCCACCTGCAGAGAACAGGGCCGTGTTCACTAATAGGAAGGGGACCTATTCAATGAACGTACAGGTGGTCTGCGACCACCGCATGATGATCCTGCACGTCTGCGCCCGTCACCCAGGCAGTGTACACGACTCATTCGTGTTGTCGCGGTCATCCATCCCCGGCATGTACGAGGGACGCCATCCCCGGCTGAGGGGCTGGTTGCTGGGCGACAGGGGCTACCCATTGCGATCGTGGCTGATGACGCCTATACGGAGGCCACGCAATGAGGTGGAGAACCGCTACAATGATGCCCATGTAGCGACAAGGGGAGTGATCGAGAGGTGCTTTGGCGTGCTGAAGATGCGTTTCAGGTGCCTCGACCGCTCTGGGGGCGCCCTCCAGTATCGGTCAGATAGGGTCGGCCGCATCATTGTGGTGTGCTGCGTCCTGCACAACATAGCCCAGCAGAGGGGCGATGTGCCGCAGGCAGAGGAGGGCGGAGTGGAGGAGCAGCAGGAAGAGGCCCAGTCCTCCCCAGATGAGGGGGATGGGGGCAATGGTCAGGGCAGACGGGGTAGACACAGGCGGGTGGCTGTCCACCGTTACCGGCTGGCCCAGCGGGCACGGGACAGACTGATAGACGCCCGCTTCACTGACTAGATGGGCGTGGGAATCGGGTAGTATGGCCACAGACCGCACACCATGACAACAGCCGACCACCCACACCCCCCACCCATCCACCCACCCAGCACCCTCACCCCCGTCCCCAACCCCACACACCCCACCCGCATGCACACCACCCCCAATTGCCGATCCACCGGCGGCACAACGGGCCGGGCTCACCCAGTTGCGGGTGGACGCGTGTCTATCGCAGGCCATGGAGGATGATGACAACCCGCCTCCGATGAGCTCCTGGCTCTACATCGTTGGACTATGTCTGACCCATGGCCACAGTACCACCATCCACCCGGACCATCCCTGCATGCGGCTGTGACACTGCAGCGCACGGTCCCGTCCTCTGCCCGGGGGATGTTGATGGCGGCCCAGGGGGAAGGGGGCAGACTCACCTGGGGCTGAGGTAAGACCACCCGTCACACACACACTTGCGCTCAACGTACATGACACGCCCGCACACTTTGGACAGAGCACAAAGGCAGCTTCGGTAGGTGTAACATTGACTTTAATAACCAAAGGAGTTCATGCACGTGCCCTAGCCCCTAAAACTCATCTGTGCCCTGCACCCGTGCCAACGTACTCAGTGTCTAATTGTTTGGCCTTACGGGCCCTTTGACTACGTCTACGTGGTTCCCCAGACGGTACAGCAGAACTGGAGCTGGACTCCTGTGATTCCTGCCCTCTGACACCGGATCCCTTTGGCGGCCGTTTCCTGAGGCGTCCTGGCCTAGATGGGCCAGGCTGCGGCCCGGGCGACTGGGATGGCGAGCTGCCAGCCTGTCCTGCCCGTTGCCCACCCGATGCACCTGGGACGGAAGGGGGGGAGTCCGAGGTGTCGCGGTGTACCGGGACCTCCCCTACAGAGGGAGCCGGGACGGACCACACCACCTCCTCCTCCCTCGGGGTGCCCGATGGCCCCCAGGCCTCTACATGGGTGGGGGATGCGAACGGACTAGCCATCCGACGCGCCCCCGACATCTGGCGCTGCCAGTCCTGGAGGCCCGTGCTGGTATCGACAGGGGTCTGCAGGTTTGCAGCCATGGAGCCCAGGGGGTTGTCGAACCCTGTCTGCGACAGTGCGACGCCAGCTCGCACATGGCCACTGGCGCCGATGCCCTCAGCGATGGCCTGCTGAGACTGGGCCATGGCCTGCAGGGACTGGGCCATGGCCTGCAGAGACTGGGCTATGGCCTGCTGAGACTGGGCCATGGCCTGCTGAGACTGGGCCATGGCCTGCTGAGACTGGACCATGGCCTGCAGAGACTGGGCCATGGCCTGCAGAGACTGGGCTATGGCCTGCTGAGACTGGGCCATGGCCTGCTGAGACTGGGCCATGGCCTGCTGAGACTGGGCTATGGCGTTGAGCGCCTCTGCCATCTGGCGCTGGCACTGGCTCATGGCCTCCTGTGAGAGGGCAGCCATTTCCTGGGCCACAGACGCCGCCTGCACGGAAGGCCCCAGGCCTCGCAAACCGTTCCCCATGTCTGACACCGTCGCACCCATTGCCTCCACCGCGGACGCCACCCGTGCGGTGTCAGCCTGGGTGGCACGCATGACCGGGACCACTCCCAGCTCCTGGACGCGGGTGGACTCCTCCACCTGCAACCGCAGCCGCCGCAAGCCACCCGTCACCCTATTCGCTCGTCTCCGTGTCGGTGGTTGCATCGGATCTATGTGTGGGTGTGGTAACTGCAGGAACCCGGGATCCATCTGGGCGGCAGATGTTCGCTTGGCCTGGGCTGCCCTCCGACCAGCCGGTCCCTCTGCTGCTCCTACCTCCACCTGCTGTACCGGGACGGCTGTGTTGTGCGCACCAGTGAGTGTACCAGACGCCTCATCACTAAAGTGCCCAACCGTGGTGAGTGTTTCTGCGATGGTGGAGGGTGTTGGTGACAGCAGTGGCGTTGTGTCGTGCTCTTCGTCCCACTCTGAGTCCATGGCACTTTGGGGTGGGGGTTCGTCTCCACCCATCCACTCTGAGTCACTGTCCGGTATTTCGTCTTCCCGGGTAGGGGTGTCCTGGGTAGTGCTGTCCCGGGTAGTGCTGTCCCGGGTAGTGCTGTCCCGGGTAGGGGTGTCCTGGGTAGGGGTGTCCTGGGTAGTGGTGTCCCGGGTAGGGGTGTCCTGGATAGTGGTGTCCTGGGTAGTGGTGTCCTGGCTCGGATGTGACGGGGGCCTGTGGCTGCCCCCCTCATCGCTGGGTGGTCGCTCCCGCACGTGACGGTGGTGTCGTCTCCCTGTTGCTCCAGGTCTCTCCGTCTCCCGCGGTGTGCGAGGGGCATCCTGCGGGCGTCGCATGCTGGAGGGTGCGGGTCTCTCCGTCTCCCGTGGTCTCCGAGGGGCATCCTGCGGGCGTCGCATGCTGGAGGGTGCGGGTCTCTCCGTCTCCTGTGGTCTCCGAGGGGCATCCTGCGGGCGGTCTGCATCTGCGGGGATGGGTGCCTGGACGTTTGGTCCTGCGATACACAATGAAGCATGCATGGTTAGACATCAGGCAGTGATCAGGTGATACGGGGGAGGGGGATATAGGGGAGGGGGGATATGGGGACGGGCTGTTGGTGGCTCACTTGCTCGTGGGGCCCCGACCTCTGCATCAGCAACCTCCCGGTCCTCAGGTCCGCCAGCCAGTTCCAGGGCCCTTTCCTCGTGTACGGTCAGTGGCCTCTCATCAGCGGGCCCTCCTCCAGTCCTCACATGCTCCCTATTGTTGTGTGCGCGCTTCTCCTGTGGGGGGGGGGGGGGTGGTGGCAGGGGTAAAAGGCAACAGTGTTAGGCAGGTATATGAATGCACGCCATCGGTTGCGCGTGCATTGCAGAGGTTAAGGTTAGGGCTGGATTCACTTGGGGATATGGGGGATATGGGGGAGGGGGGATATGGGGGAGGGGGGGATATGGGGGAGGGGGGATATGGGGGAAGGGGGGATATGGGGAAGGGGGGGATATGGGGGAGGGGGGATATGGGGGATATGGGGGAGGGGGGATATGGGGAGGGGGATATGGGGGAGGGGGGATATGGGGGAGGGGGGATATGGGGGAGGGGGGATATGGGGGATATGGGGAGGGGGGATATGGGGAGGGGGGATATGGGGGATATGGGGGAGGGGGGATATGGGGGAGGGGGATATGGGGGATATTGGGGAGGGGGGATATGGGGGATATGGGGGAGGGGGATATGGGGAGGGGGGTATGGGGGATATGGGGGAGGGAGGATATGGGGGATATGGGGGAGGGGGGATATGGGGAGGGGGGATATGGGGGAGGGGGGTATATGGGGGAGGGGGGGATATGGGGGATATGGGGGAGAGGGGGATATGGGGGAGGGGGGATATGGGGGATATGGGGGAGGGGGGATATGGGGGAGGGGGGATATGGGGGAGGGGGGATATGGGGATTATGGGGGAGGGGGGATATGGGGGAGGGGGTAATATGGGGATATGGGGAGGGGGGATATGGGGGAGGGGGGATATGGGGGAGGGGGGATATGGGGGATATGGGGGAGGGGGGATATGGGGGAGGGGGGATATGGGGAGGGGGATATGGGGGATATGGGGGAGGGGGGATATGGGGGATATGGGGAGGGGGGGATATGGGGGATATGGGGGAGGCTCACCCTGCCTGCTCTGACGAGGTCGTTCACCTTCTTGTGGCACTGGGTGCCTGTCTGTGGTGTTAGGGCCACAGCGGTGACGGCCTCTGCCACCTCCCTCCACAGACGCCGGGCAGTGGCGTGGGGCAACTCTGCGGTCGTGCATGGGATACTGGGAGTCCCTCCTCTGCTCCACCGCGTCCAGGAGCGCCTCCACATCGCGTGGACTCGAACCTCGGGGCTGAGCGACGGCCAGCCATCAAGTCGGGTGTTGCGGTCGGTTGTTCCGGTCGGGGTGGGGGGAGCTGCGCGGCCTTATGAGCCGTCAAGCCGTGCAGCGCGTATGACGCTGCACGGCGTGAACCACTGCGCAAGCGCGGATCCCGTTACGTCGCTGCTAGCCCATTTCGGGCCGCAGACTATCGGCCCCATTTTTATGACGTGACGCAAGTGGGATTTGCACCGATCGGCGGAGTTTCCGCCGATAACGGAGAATTTCGCCCCAGATGTTAGGAATAAAAAAAGAAAGGCAGCAGCAAGAATATTATATGAAGTAACAGAGAAGTAAATACAATTCAATGAGGAAAACCAACACAGAAGAACAAAGAAGAACCTGAGAATGGGCAGCAAGCTTGGAAATATTACAATATAAGTTTAAATAGGAGACTCGAACTTTTGAATTGGAAACATGTTGAAATATAAGAACTAGGGAGAGGTTCGGAGGGTTTAAACTAAATTGGCAAGGAGGTGACAGCAGAATATTGAAATGGAAAAGAGGAACAAGGTGCATTAAGTGAGAGTGTTGGCTGGTACAAGAAGAAGGAGTTGTTCCCTATTAGATAGGAGCAGACTAGGAAGGACTAAATGCAATCAAATATAGGAGTACAATGCATATATATAAACACACAAAAGTGTGGCAAATAGATTGGTAAGCTACAAGCACAAATAGCAGGATGTGAATATGATGTAGTGGAAATGTGGTTTAATAATAGTGAGAATTGTGTACTTGATGTTCAAGGATATAATGTGTTCAGAAAAAAGAGGAACAAACAACGGGAGGCCAGGGTGGCAGTACTGATTAGTGAAGACATTGTAGTGTTGGAAAGAGTGGATGTCCTTGAAGAAGCAAGGACAGAACCCATGATGTTAGAGCTAAGAAGCAAAAATACTGTGAGCATTCGATTGCTGGGGGGCGGCGGGGGCTTCATTCTTCAAGGCTTCAAATAATAAGAGTGATAGAGAAACAAATCTGTCAGGAAATCAGAGATGAATGAACTGTAGAGTGTGATATTGGGTAACTTTAGCTACTTGAATATCGATTGGGATAGTGTTTAAGTATGGGGTAAGGAGGGGGTGGACTTTTTGAAATGTGTTCAGGAGAATTTCCTTGTCCAGTGTGTTTTTAGCCTCGCCAGAAGGGAGGCATTGCTTGCTCTGATATTGAGGAATGAGGTGGGCAAAGTGAACCAACTTTGTGTGGGGGAATGTTGTGGTGACAGTGATCATTGTATTATAAGGTTTAGACTTGTAGTGCAAAAGAGAATAGAACAATATAAAGTAGAACTTGTTACTGATACTTTTTCCAATACTTTGTATCCTGCTTAAAATGTTGATGTACTGCTCCTGTTGAATATGCCACTATAATGTTTACCAGCAGGTGCACACCTTTATTTTTTCCCCTGAGTGGGATAAGAGCTGCAGGTCAGCAGTATGAAAATAAAAATAAATTGGTCATATTTACAATCTTGAAAAACACACCAGCTGTCGTTCATACTCTAAAACCCATACTGTAAATGGAACAGTACTTGCAATCAGTCGCATGAAGAGAATCATTTCTAATTGAAACAGTTATTCAATGTAAATGGAGCATTGGTTAGTTTAGTCTCCTGTGCCAAATGCAATTCCCACCTGAAGAGTATGCATGCTACCCGCTCTGAAAGCTATGTACACCTCTGTGATTACACAAGGTAATGTACAAATACATCCTATTGTGATGAAATTGATTTTCTCTGCTTTGCTGTCTGCTCTTGACACTTCCCCTGTGATGTACCTACAAAGATAGTGATTTCAGCATGAAGAGAAGTGGCATACAAATCCCTCCCCCCCCCCCCCCCCCACAATGTTCTGCAGCGTGGTCATGCAACACTACACAGATGCCATATTTATGGCTTTTGCCATATATTCTTTTCAAGCTTGCATGCTGCTTTGCATTCTCCAAACTGAATGCCCAATATTTGTAGGAAGGTCTAAATCACAGATTATTCAAGTGGAACATCTTGTCAGCAGATTCTCCAATGCACCTGCACTAGCTGCTGCTCGTCTGTGCACTTTGTTTCAGAAAGTGCTTCCTCTTACAACTTATGAACTGCCCCTGCAATAAATATACACATACTGGTGTTTGCCACTGTAGGAATTAATGGCACAGCATGCTTTAAAATGTCTGATTGAGAACAAATATGCCACAATGGGTGAGATTAACATTTTCCGACATGATACTCCATCTGCCAAATTTTTGTCCGCTCACCTAACCTATCTATACACTTTGCAAGTGCCTCATTTCCTTCTCACAACTTACTTACCTACTTATCTTTGTCATCAACAATCATTGCTTGATCTGAGTATCAAATGGATACAACCCGGTCTTAGGTTAGAATAAGGAATATACAAGATGTGTGTCACGCAAGACCTCAGTATGTAGCATTTCAGTATTAAGCATTGACAGTCAGCAGGATATTTGTTAGTTGCCATATATAATGTGCGCGATTCTCCCAGCCCTGCGCCAGGCCGGAGAATCGGCACAACCACGCCACGCTGCCCCGACGCCGGCGCGCGATTCTCCGAGGTCCAGAGAATCGCCGCAATTTGCACCGGGGCATTTGGTGTGGCGCCGGTCGCAGGACGTTGGTCGTGGGCCGCTGTCCATGGTCGGGCCACCGATTCTCCAGCCCGGTTGGGCCGAGCGGCCGCGCGGAAATGGCAGAGTCCCGCCAGCGCCGTTCACACTTGGTCGCTGTCGGCGGGAACTCTGCACGAAGGGTCGGGGGGGGCGGCCTGTGGGGCAGGAAAAAGCGCTCCTTCACCGGGGGGGCCTTCTATGGGGTCTGGCCCACGATCGGGGCTCACCGATCGGCGGGTCGGCCTGTGTCCCCCCCCCCCCCCCCCCCCCCCCCCCCTCGGGCCTAATTTGTTGTGCTTCCGGCCCCAGAACCCCCACGCTATGTTGCGTCAGGGCCACTGGCGTGAACCACTCCAGCGCCGTGCTGGCCACCTGTGGGGGCCAGAATCCCTACTGCCCATGCCCGTTTTTGCGCTGTCGCGTTCACGACGGCGTTCACAACGGCGCAGACACTTAGCCCCGCAATCGGTGAATCGCGCCCAATGTGTCGCAGGGCAATACACAGTATTCTGCTAAAACAATAAATGCGAGTGTATTGTTGTATGGTTAAACATTTGAGAGTACTGTGCATTCACCCTCTGTAATGCTACATGAAGCACGCAGTGAAATATTGTCACAATGCAGTATTGGGCTAGATTGTAAAATCAAGCAAAGTTTGCACTTACATTAGCAACTTCTCAGAGACCAACACATTTCTTCCTCACCTCCTCCCAGGGCCAATGTTCAGGTAGTATTGCATTTCCTCTTTGAACTTAATCCAGTCTTTTCTGGTGATGCTTTTCACGAAGATTGTCATTTAACTCCAAAAACATCCTTCTATACAAAAAACTCCTGCAGCGAAACATCAAAAACAGCATTGTGACGGGTAACATCAGCTCATCAACTTATTCCAGCCATTGCATACAAAATGATCAGAGGGTTAGATAGGGTGGACAGTGAGAGCCTTCTCCCGCGGATGGAAATGGCTAGCACGAGGGGACATAGCCTTAAACTGAGGGGTAATAGATATAGGACAGAGGTCAGGGGTAGGTTCTTTACGCAAAGAGTAGTGAGGCCGTGGAATGCCCTACCTGCTACAGTAGTGAACTCGCCAACATTGAGGGCATTTAAAAGTTTATTGGATAAACATATGGATGATAATGGTATAGTGTAGGTTAGATGGCTTTTGTTTCGGTGCAACATCGTGGGCCGAAGGGCCTGTACTGCGCTGTATTGTTCTATGTTCTATGTTCTATTTCTCCTCTGCTATTTCAAAATACTTTTAAGGACATCATTATGTATTTAAGAGCTTGTGAGGGACTCAGACCTTACATTATATGTTTGAACAAATTTATATGGATATATTAATGGCTATTTCTAAGATTATAAAAACTGAACACAGATCATTAAAATGGCTGAAACTCTAACTGTCTGTGACCCCCTAGACAAAAGAAACGACTCTGCAATTTCGGAAACCTCTGAACTTGTTAACTCTGAGGAGTTGCTAATGATCACCTGGGAACTGCACAGTCTAACTTCAAAGGGAGTTAATCGAGGACCTTTTATTTTTGATAACTGCAGCTTGCCAGCAGAGACAGAATGTCTTCTCAGACAGTGGGTGGGATTTTCGGTCCCCCACAGCCGGGAGAGGTGACTAGCCATTGGCTGCTGGTGAGATCTTCTAGTCTGACCGACGTCAATGGCTATTTGCATTGCTCACTGGCCGTAAAATAATAAAATAAATAACCTTTATTGTCACAAATAGGCTTACATTAACACTGCAATGAAGTTACTGTGAAAATCCCCTAGTCGCCACATTCCAGCGCCTGTTCGGGTACACAGAGGGAAAATTCTGTATTCTCAACTGGTACAGGAATTGAACCCACACTGCTGGCCTTGTTCTGCATCACAAACCAGCTGTCTAGCCCACTGAGGGGGGGGGGGGTTCACCATCGCCAGAATATCCCACTGGCAGGAATGGCCAGAGAATCCCAGACAATGACTTCTTAAACATTCATTTTAAGCCATAAAGGCACCCCTGAAGACCAAGCCAATTCCAGCAAGGATACACATCCTTTCTCAAAGATGGTGGCGAGGTGGGAGTAATTTGACATGGCCCTCTGGCTTATGGAACAGGTACACCATGCTAAACTGAAAAGCTCAGTATGCTGTTTAACATCTGAGTAGTAGGCAGCAACCATAGGTGTTCTGTCCCAGATTAAACACCTGGGCCGATCAATCCTGCTTCTCCTGGAAGTTGTACACCATTGCCTACAAGACTGATTCTTCTTCTGCTCTGTGTGCCTATATCACTTGTGAGTTCCACCGCACTGGAAGTGAATTCTACAACATTTGGTTTCAGCCTGCGTACCTCTGTAAAGGAATATCTCAATAGACTGATGCTGGATGTTGGGACTCACATGAACCAATACTTAGTTTATCTATGGTCTCTCCACTGTAAAAGCTTTTCTCTATCCTCCTCTTTGTCTGAGTGTGGAGAGGGCATTGTGGACCCGCTTTTTATATTTTGAGTTTGTGCAAATAAACAGACCCTTTGAATTCACCCTATCTCGAGTTTCCTGTGGGGTTATCAATAGAAATTGGATCACACCAAAACTGAGGGGTTGGGAAACAAGCCAATACTTGTAGAAAGGGAAACAAATCAAAACACCTTTCTGTTTGCAAATGGGTGGTGAAAGATTAACCCTCCTCCTGTCCATAACAAAGTACTGGTCGCAGATAGCTTTTCACCAGACACTAGTGTACTTCCAGCGCATCATATAATCTGTGCCTGAGGTGCCACAAGGGGCAGCACGGTGGTGCAGTGGTTAGCTCTGCTGCCTCACGGCGCCAAGGACCCGGGTTTGATCCTGGCCCCGGATCACTGTCCTTGTGGAGTTTGCACATTATCCCCTGCGCGGGTCTCACCCCCAAAAGCCAAAGATGTGCAGGGTCGGTGGATTGGCCAAACTAAATTGCCCCTTAATTGGAAAAAAATGAATTGGGTACTTTAAATTTATATATAAAAAACAAAAGTGCCTTCATTGTAGAATAATATAAACTCACAACACCGCGTGTGGATGCAATGTTCAAAGTCAACAGTCCCACCTCCACTGAATGTTGACAATAGTTTCCCATCTGTTAATTTTTTGTCTACAGTAAGTTGCTTCTGACTTTGTTACATTAAACTGCATCAGCCATAATTTTGTTTATCTCATCCATCCATTTCCTTTGGAAATTACTGTTCTTATGTTCACAGATCACTTTACCTATTAGCTCAGTATTGTTTGCAAATGTTTTATTGTTACCATTAATGAGTTCTTCTACATGGAATGAAGAAAAATGCAAACCATAATACAACAGATGCTGGCAATCTGGGACGAAATTCTCCCCCAACGGCGCGATGTCCGCCGACTGGCGCCAATCAGACGGGCATCGCGCCGGCCCAAAGGTGCGGAATGCTCCGCATTTTTGGGGGCCGAGCCCCAACATTGAGGGGCTAGGCCGGCGCCGGAGGGATTTCCGCCCCGCCAGCTGGCGGAAATGGCGTTTGTTGCCCCGCCAGCTGGCGGAAATGGCGTTTGTTGCCCCGCCAGCTGGCGCGGAAATGCGGCGCATGCGCGGGAGCGTCAGCAGCCGCCGACAGTTTCCCGCGCATGCGCAGTGGGGAGAGTCACTTCCTCTTCCGCCATGGTGGAGACCGTGGCGGAGGCGGAAGTGAAAGAGTGCCCCCACGGCACAGGCCCGCCCGCGGATCGGTAGGCCCCGATCGCGGGCCAGGCCACCGTGGGGGCACCCCCCCGGGGTCAGTTCGCCCCGCGCCCCCCCCAGGACCCCGGAGCCCGCCCACGCCGCCTGGTCCCGCCAGTAAATACCAGCTTTGATTTACGCCGGCGGGACAGGCAATTTCTGGGCGGGACTTCGGCCCATTCGGGCCGGAGAATTGAGCGGGGGGTCCCGCCAACCGGCGCGGCCCGATTCCCGCCCCCGCCCAACCTCCGGTACCGGAGACTTCGGCGGGGGCGGGATTCAAGGCGGCCAACGGCCATTCTCCGACCTGGCGGGGGGTCGGAGAATGACGCCCCCGAACACTCAAATATACCTGCATTATTATCCCAGATCAATGCTTCAGAGCTCCTTATTGAACTGTAGGGGAGAAAGCAGTGAGAAGTATTGCCTGCAGGAGGTAATGAGGTGGATTAAACATTAGATATATAATAATTGATGAAAATTCTGGAGTTTGTCTTGATTACCTTTTAAGTTGAGGGAATAATTTGTAGTGTTTCAACACAGGAGGTTTTTTTCAGTGGGTTGGTCCATTATAAAGTAAGTTGTACACAGTAGGTGACAGAAGTGATTTGAAGGACCTGGGGCGTCATTCTCCGCCGGCGGGAGTCTCCGTTCTGCCGGCGCCCGGGGGTTTCCCGACGGCGTGGGGCTGCCCCACAATGGGAAACCCCATTGACCGGCCGGCGTTACGGAGACTCCTGCCGGCCGGTCAGCGCAGAAATGTGGCGGGGCGGGTAGGAGAATTTCGCCCAAGATCTTCTATTCTCCTTGCATGTCTACATACTTTTTTATGAGTTTCCAAACTCCCTAACTAATACTGGAGTCTTTCACAATTGGACAGTTAAACCTCATAATTGGCAACTCATGGTGTATTCATTAAAGGTTTCTGATTCCACATCAGGTTTTGCAGATATTCATAGCTGTGGGAACACACTGCCCATCTGCTAGAATTTTGTTTCAACTTAACTTATTTCAAAAATGCTGTTCAGATAATGTTTCACCTAAGTCAAATTAGAATTCCTGAATAGGCATGATAAAGGTGTTTAAAAAATGAACCAAGATCAGAAAATACTCAAACAGGTTTTACTGTTGGTCACTTAGTTCCACAATGACCATAGATTAACCTACCTCGAAAGCCTGGAAATGATTGGGGGTTGGGGAGGTTCTGAAGGACTTGGACATTATTAAAGATGATACTGACTGGCATTTATAGAGCACTTTTCATGACCACTGGATGTTCAAAGTGCTTCATAGTAAATTAAGTGCTTTTGAAGCATAGTCACTGTTCTAATTTTGGAAAAACAATGTTGATCAAGGGATATATAGAATCCAGGATATCAGGAATAACTCCCCTGCCCATCTTTGAAATAGTACGATGGAATCTTTACATTACATTGATGGGCATTGGTGAGACCACATGGAGTATGGTCTTATTGAATAGTGGATCAGGCGTGAGGGGCTGAATGGCATACTTCTCTTATTTCTTATGTTCCTACATCTATCTGTGAGGACAGATGTGTCCTTATTTTAATGTCTCATCTGAAAGACGGTACTTTCAATAGTGAAGCACTCCTTCAGTATTGCATTGAAGTGTCAGGCTTGATTTATGTGCTTAAGCCTGAAGTAGATCTTCAACGCACAACCTTTTTCTCAGAGGTGAGAGTGCAATTAAATCACAGCTGACAAACATCCAGTTTATTCAATGAATCTCACTGAATTATACAAACTTTTGAAAAGCTCTTTACAGGTTTGAGAACCAAAAGTCTCATTTATGCAACATAAATGTGTTACAATTATATCCTAAATGAACATTAAAAGTACAGCACTGATTGATATGTGTTACACCATCAACATCTGTTCTTAGCAGAATTACACAGGAGCTTGTATTCTGGTTCTAGGTTGAAATCCCTGCTGGTCAATGTAAATTACATGATTGATCACAATTGAAGGTGAACAATCCCCTTTGTTCGTTTGAAACAAGACTGGGAATCAGAACGATCTGAACCAAACTCATGCTAAGTAGCAAAGTCAAAGTTTTACTGTTTCCTTGCATCAGCATCCATCGCCACATGCAGTTTCAGGAAAGCCTGCTTTGGATATCAGGTGATAATTAACCACACAGAAAGTGAATTCAGTTTAATTAAGACGCTTTGAAGTCAATGGATCTGCTGTGCAATGGAGGGAGTGTTTGCCAGGGATTATTGGGAATATGAAAGTTACTCTTCAGCCACACAAAATAAAATTCAGAGTACAGAAGATACAGAAATATATATAACTTTGATTGTACTTGAAATTTACAGCTCAGAAAAAGCTCATTCAGTCTGTTGTGTCTAACATTTTTTCCATAGCCTGTATTGCCAACTGTGTGAAATATTTATCCAGATTTCCTGCATAAAATCCAATCTTTTCTATCTCTATTGCCCCAGGTAACCCTTTGTGTAAATTATTCCTAACCCTTTTCTTCATGGATAGTAATGCCACACTCCCAACAAACCCCTCCTGTTCTGGTCCCAACCCATCCCGTCACTCATGCTGTCTTGATCGTCCCATAGAAGGCGTGTGGATGCGAGGGAGGGGCAAAAAACAAGAGGCAGCAAAAGGACAGTGAGCAGGGAAGGGAGGGGGCTATGAGTGGGATGGTTAGCACAAGGTATGAAGGTTGCCAGGGATTTGGAATTAGAAGCAGTACTCACCAGTTAAAGAGGATGCATGAAGAGGTGCCCGCTCAGTCCTATCATCTCATGTCTGCCGGCCTGGAGGCCTGTGAAGACGGAGGCCATTTTTGATGCAAGCAGTTGCCGACAAAGTTTCTGACTTTAATGAGACTGACTGCAGCCAAGCATGTGTAGATGCTCTTCCCAGGGTTATGGTGTCAATAAATGCAGTCCTCCCTGGCAGCTGAACTAGTCCTTCCCATCTGCGGAGACCTGTCAAACCTCATTAGTTATAATCGATCCCGATAGGCTCTTAATGAGTTGTGTCGGCTACCTGCTGCTACCCACTCCCCATCCTGCCTTCACAAATGTCATTTATGCCAGAATGGAGTCAGGATACTGAATGCCAACCGGTGGGTCTGTTTGGCGTACCCTCCTACCTCCAATCTCTATAAAGAACTAAAAATCAAGCCCTTGAAGTTAAAAGGTTAATTCCCAGTATGCCAATAGCTAACATATAATATCAGTGATATCAGATCATGTGTTACTAGAACTCGGAGAAAGATGCTTCTCGAAACAGCCTCTGCTTATCTATCCTTGTACATAGTGGTATATGGTTATAAATGTTTGAACGTTCTTAGTGGTCTTTTTTCCGAGTCTCTGTTAAACCCTGGGACCATTTTGGGATGATACTTCAGCCCTCAATGACTGAGCATGCACAGCTCCAGGAGTAAAGTGAAGACATTTCTCCTCATCTCAGTCCCAAGTTTCTGACCCCAAACCCTGACACTGTGATTCTTAGTTCTAGGTTCTATAACCAGGGGAATCTGAACAATTACACTTTCAAATTCTCTGGGAATCTTATATATTTATTTTTGAAATCAATTTCCAATTAAGGGGCAATACACATGGCCAATCCACATATCCAGCACATCTTTGGGTTGTGGGGGTGAGACCCACGCAGAAACAGGGAGAATGTGCAAACTCCACATAGATAGTGACCCGGGGTCAGGATCGAACCCGGTGAATCTTATGTATTTCAATTACATCATGGGCGGAATTCTCCGACCCTCTGCCGGTTCGGAGAATCGGCACGGCACCGCGCGAATCGCGCTATGCCGCCCCGACGCCGGTCGGGGTATGTGCCGACTCTCCGGCCCGGGCCGGATGGGCAGAGCGGCCGTCAACAAAAAGCTGAGTCTCGCCGGCTAACATCCTCTGAGCCGGCGGGACCTCGGCGTTGAAGGGTCCGGGTCGGCAGCCTGTGGGGGGGAGGGGTGGTCCGACCCCAGGTGGGGGGGCTCCGTAGTGGCGTGGTCCGCAATCGGGGCCCACTAATCAGTGGGCCGGCCTCTCTGCTCCCTGGCCTCCTTTCCTCCACGTCGGCCCCTGTAGCCCTGCGCCATTTGGCGTCGGGGCTGCCGCGGGGAAGAAGGCCACTGCGCATGCACTAGTTGGCGCCGGCCCAAGTGCGCATGCGCGGACCCCACGGTGCCGGGTTCAGGCCGGGTTCGGCAGCTGGAGCGGCGTAGGCTGCTCCAGCACCGTCCTACCCCCCTGCGGGCTGCAGAATGGGGTCCTGGAATGGGCGCCGATGACGGAATAAAACACTCCCGACTTTACTCCGTCGTCGGCACTTAGCCGCCCGTTGGGAGAATCCCGCCCCATGTCTCATTCTTCTGAGCAACAGTGAATATAGAACCATTCTAGTCAATCTCTCCTCATGGGACAACTCTCTCAATGGAAGATGATAAAACATCAATATTTGAAGTCTTCCTTCATAACTCCAGTTTCCCACCCCAATATCAGTCTATTGAATCCATGCCATATGCTCTCAGTGCATGTAATTTCCTTTCAATGCCTAGGCATTAAAACTGAATGCAATGCTCTAACTGTAGCTTCACCCATGTTTTATACAAATGTACCAATATGTTTTACTCTACAGTTCCTATTTATAAAACACGCTGTATGCTGAGGAACCTATTAATGGCTTTAACTGGTAAAGAATTATGGGCGGAATTTAACTCATGGGAACAAAGACCCATAGCGAGCGCATTTAGCCGTGTGTTTCCCAGCTCTTGCAGCGGCGAGAAACACAACTCGATGAAATGGCACTCACATTAGATAGGGAGCTTCAGCAGGGAACGCGTGGCCGAGGCCGCACATAGCCCTATTTTGTGCACTGAATCGCTCCACTCGCCTGAACTCCTCAGTGTAGCGAGAGATCTCTGGAGCCCCCGACGTGACCTCCGAATCCCCCCAAGATCCAATTCACAATGAGGGGCCCCCAGACCCTCCCGCACTCAGGCAGTGCACCCCAGCCTAATCACTACCGCGCAAAAAATACCAGCTTGGCAGTGCACACCTGGCACACTGGCAGTGCCCCTGCCATCTGGTAGTGTCACCTTGTCACCTGGGCAGTGCCAAACTGGCACTCAGGTGGTACCAGCAGTGTCAGGATGCTACTCTGCCAAAAGGGCATGCACTTGGGGACCTCCGATCCCATGGGAGACCCCAAGATTGCCATTCCCTCTGTTCCCCATTTGTGGAGGATTGATCCCAAAGCCTCAAGTGCCTTAGGAAACTGCACATTACAGTGAGACTAGCTGTCTCACTGTAATATGCAAATTTGCCAACATGTGATTTTGCCCTCAATGGCAGGATGTACATTGCAACATCTCACAAGATCACATTAGATCTTGCGATGCGCTGCAAGCCATATAGATCCAAGGAGTGAAGTATCCTGGCTTTTATCGGCCACACTAAGCTGCACCAAACTGCTTTTCGGGTGCAGCATAGCCATAAAATCGTGCCCTATGTTTTTGAATTTCACAATCTTGTTGTTCATCCACACACTTCAGTGTCTTTCTATTGAATTAACATACCAGTTCCTTGTTGTTCATAAGTTGTAGTGCTTCACATTTTAAATTGTACTTTTCACCTCTTTTGTCATTTTACTAGCATATCTTCCTAGTTTCCTTTTTGCTGTTTCGCAAATTGAATAATTTTTACCTCATCAAATGTTATGCTTGTGCTCCCAAGAAAACCATCATCAGGTGGCTGACTATCTAATCTGTAGCAATTCTAAAAGTTCAGTTGAATTGTGGTGTACGTTGTGCAACTGCATTATGAATATCTACTTTCATGATTCATATGTTTCGGAGTTTAACTTTTATTTTGGGGAATTGAATTTTTAAATGTAAGATAAATAGAAAAAAACTCGGCGCTTACAATTCAAAGAATGATCCATGTTTAGTTAAAAGGGATTAGAGTCAGATGTGTGAAACCAATAAGCAACTGCTTCATGATGGATCCAGTAAGCTTGATAAGATTGCAGTTCCCTGGTAGAGATGTAAGTATTTCATGTGGGACCCAGAATCAAAAAGATATTTTAAAGGTAAAGTTAATAAGTTTAAATCACTACCTGGGATGTCCATGGAGTGGCACATTGCCATAGGGATAGATAGCAGAGAGCTTTTCTTTTTGTTTTTCGGTTTCATCTGTGTGATATCTCACAAAAATCAGCTGTTTGCTTCGGGGCAGCTTTGAGACAGGCAGCAACAAAATCTGTCAGGGGCTGTAACAAAGCTGTGGATCAGGTGCAGAGCATTGGAAGGAACAAAGGGTATTTCCTGATTTGAAGTCATTAAGAAATAATGTAGTAATGTCCATGATTGAGTTGAAGAATCCACAACTATGAGGTGTTGAAGTAAAGAGTTGGAGGGTCACTTAGCTGAATGGGACTCCAATAAATCTCCAACCTTGGAGAATAGTGCGGGGACTAAAGAAAGTCAAAATGAATTATTGAGAGCTGCGGACACCTTTATTTGGTCCCAAGAGTAGCGAATGAACACTCAAGATCCTATAAATGATAGGGGATTTGTTGGGTGGAAATAAAAGTGGTCTGTTGAGATTTTTGAGTTTAAAGTATAAGATTTACAAGATCAGGGGCGAAATTCTCCCCCAACGGCGGGATGCCCGCCGACTGGCGCCAAAGCCGGCGCCAATCAGACGGGCATCGCGCCGGCCCAAAGGTGCGGAAGGCTCCGCATCTTTGGCGGCCTAGCCCCAACATTGAGGGGCTAGGCCGACGCCGGAGGGATTTCCGCCCCGCCAGCTGGCGGAAATAGCGTTTGTTTCCCCGCCAGCTGGCGCGGAAATGCGGCGCATGCGCGGGAGCGTCAGCGGCCGCTGTCAGTTTCTCGCGCATGCGCAGTGGGGAGAGTCTCTTCCGCCTCCGCCATGGTGGAGGCCGTAGCGGAGGCGGAAGGGAAAGAGTGCCCCCGCGGCACAGGCCCGCCCGCGGATCGGTGGGCCCCGATCGCGGGCCAGGCCACCGTGGGGGCACCCCCCGGGGTCAGAGCGCCCCGCGCCCCCTCCCAGGACCCCGGAGCCCGCCCACGCCGCCTGGTCCCGCCGGTAAATACCAGGTTTGATTTACGTCGGCGGGACAGGCAATTCCTGGGCGGGACTTCGGCCCAATCGGGCCGGAGAATCCAGCGGGGTGTCCCGCCAACCGGCGCGGCTGGATTCCCGCCCCCGTCCAATCTCCGGGAGCGGAGACTTCGGCGGGGGCGGGATTCACGGCGGCCAACGGCCATTCTCCGACCCGGCGGGGGGTCGGAGAATGACGCCCCTTGTGTTAAGTTCGGAGTACTAGTTTGGTTTAACTTGTGTACAAAAGAGGTTTAACTGGGACTTTGAATTTGTTTTTTTACAATACATTTAGAGTACCCAATTCATTTTTTCCAATTAAGGGGCAATTTAGTGTGGCCAATCCACCTACCCTTTTTGGGTTGTGGAGGCGAAACCCATGCAAACACGGGGAGAATGTGCACTCTCCACACAGTGACCCAGGGCTGGGATCGAACTTGGGACCTCGGCGCCGCGAGGCTGCAGTGCTAGCCACTGCACCACCGTGCTGCCATTGAATTTGTTTTTAAAAGTTACCATTCTCCATCAAGTTAAGAACTATCACGGTTCTTCCTGCAAACGGTTGCTGAATCTCTGTGAGCTCCGAGGGACTGGGTGAACAAAAATCACAAAGAAATACTAACATAAAATATTCCTCTTGGTCAGGGTTTGTGTGGAGGAGCCGAAAGATGGTGATGCATCAGATACAATTTGAGGAATAATGAGAATTCTGAATTGAATATTGTTCCTACCATATTGTTTACATAAAGCCGATTCACACTAGTAACACTCAATGACACTATTGTTTCAAATAATACATTCAGTGGAAACCTGACATCTTCTAACCACTATTTCTTTCTTCACTCCACATTTTCAATCAGGGTGTCCTGTGCTATTGACCTTGTTGCTTCAATTAGGTTTCTGATTCATTTTGTTGTATCGCAACTAAGTATGCTTGCTTTGTGTTCCCATGGCACAAAGTGCCACGGTAAAAATGATCAGTCATACTCATCTTCTCCAGTGATTGCACCACGTTTAATTCATAGCACAGAGAACAGCAACAGAGAAAACACTCATCATTAGACTATTCAAATTTATTTGCTTCATCCCCAAAGCTAGAAGGTAATCTGGACACTGTAGGGCATATATTGTTCAGAGCCTACAAATCTTTAATATTTGTGAAATACATTCAGCTGAACATGCTCTGAAATGCAAATCAAACGATACTTATAAAAAAAAGATACGATTTAATAGGACACAATTTAGAGAGAATGTACACTTCAACCGACCTTGTCTTTCTGATTGTTTTGGAGACAGATAAGTTACTGTTTTGTCAACTGCAAAAATGTGCAATCTTCACTATTCTCTTCATATGTTGGTAAAAAATTTAAGCTGTATCACATGGTGATTGGATATGCAGAAACTCTCTCTGGCCTGTCATCAAATGAAATTAACAGCAGTCTCTAAAATACAGAATTGCAGGAGGTTGGTCCGAGTACTGGTGGGCGTGGGGTTGCAATTGATAAAGCTAAATGTAGAGAAATTAGTAATAATAATCATTATTAACCAAACAAGTTTTAGTAACTTCGGAATTCTGATGCTCAGTTATTATGTTACAATTATAAGATTTATAAAATCATTGGGAGCAATTTTGACGCCATATGAGCCATCAGTGTGAATGGCGATGGGGACGGAAAAATCAGCGAGAATCAGAAGGTGCGATTCTCACCGTCGAGATCGCAATATTCTGATTTTCCAGGCCTATCACCAGCAGCATGATGAGGTGACAAGGATGTGGCCCCACTTCAAGGTGTATGGTGAAGCCTCTCATCACTCACCCCATTCAAGGCAATGAGAGAGGGCATCATCTAAGTCTCCCGTGAGGTTAGAGCGCTGGTCCATTGAATGAACTTGACTGCCCTAACACCTCACACTTGAGGGTGGGGGAAAGTTAGGGGCCACTGAAACATTCAAGGTTCGAAGGGCTTTGTTCAGCATTGAGAGGGTCAGCTGTGGCTATTGTAAGATAGGGAGTGAGGCTACATGGAAAGGTGCTCACATTGGGGGAAGCACATGGGTTGATGTTCCATATGCTAAGAGGGCTGAGGTTCAGGGCATTGTCAGGAATCCCCATTGCTCACTTTGATGTTCTCTTCCTTTCTGTTTATGATTTTGGAGAATCTGGAGCCTGTCGAGTTGGCTATTCAATTGATTGCAATCAACCAGCAGCAGTGACATCAACGTGTCACTGCACACAGCCAGAGTAGGGGGAGGCAGGGCCATTGCTCTTTCAGAATAGGGCCACAGAGAATGGAGCCTTGGAGGAGACACTAGCAGCCATGGATATTATGATGTTGAATTTCAGATGTAGGAGCTTCAATGTCGAGGAGTCGCCGTCTGTTCCGGAGAACAGTGGACTACCTGTGCCAGGTGATGCAAGAGTTGGTACAACATGGACTGGGTGGTCATCTATTGCCTGTGGTACTTAAAGTCACTGCTGCTTTGAACATCTATGCCAGAGGCTCATTTCAGGGAAACACAAGTGACATGTGCGGCATATCCCAGTCAGTTGCGCACAAGTGTATAAGGGAGGTCAGAGATGCACTATTCGCGAGGGCCCACAGATGCATTAACTTGAACTGGTACCAGTGAGCCGGGATACCTCAGCCATGGGCTTTGCCACATAGCAAGCATGCCTCAGGTGCAGGGTGTCATCGACAGCACCCTCGTAGCTCTGCAGTCTTCATGGTGGCACAGAGCGCCATTTATGAACTGCAAGATACACCATTCCATCAGTGTCCAGTTCATCTGCTGCCGCACAACGCGCATCGTTCAAGTGTGTGCCTGTTTCTCGGTGTGCATCCATAATTTTTTTTAAGCGGCAATTTAACGTGGGGCCAATCCACCTACTTTGCACATCTTTGGGTTGTGGGGGTGAAACCCACGCAAACACGGGGAAAAAATACAAACTCCACATGGACAGTGGCCCAGAGCCGGGATCGAACCTGGAACCTCAGCACCGTGAGGCAGCAGTGCTAACCACTGCACCACCGTGCTGCCCATGAGCATCCATGATAGTTACACCTTGCAGCACTCACAGATCCCAGCTATGCTTGAAGGAGAGCCGCGGCTGATGAAATGGAACCTCAGGGACAAAGGATAACCCTCAGGAGGTAGTTGATGACACCAATGCGGAGGCCACAAACACCTACTGAGACTCACTACAGCGAGAGAAACCCAAGCTCAGCAAGGCCATTTAAACTCAAGGGCGAGATTCTCCGACCCCCCGCCGGGTCGGAGAATTGCCGGGGGCTGGCGTGAATCCCGCCCCTGCCGGTTGCCGAAGTCTCCGGCACCGGAGATTCGGTGGTGGCGGGAATCGCGCCGCGCCGGTTGGCAGGCCCCCCCGCGCGATTCTCCGGCCCGGATGGGCCGAAGTCCCGCCGCTAAAATGCCTGTCCCGCCGGCATAAATTAAACCACCTACCTTACCGGCGGGACAAGGCGGCGCGGGCGGGCTCCGGGGTCCTGTGGGGGGCATGGGGCGATCTGGCCCCAGGGGGTGCCCCCACGGTGGCCTGGCCCGCGATCAGGGCCCACCGATCCGCGGGCGGGCCTGTGCCATGGGGGCACTCTTTCCCTTCCGCCTCCGCCACAGTCTCCACCATGGCGGAGGCGGAAGAGACTCCTTCCACTGCGCATGCGCGGGAATGCTGTCAGCGGCCGCTAACGCTCCCGCGCATGCGCCGCCCGGAGATGTCATTTCCGCGCCAGCTGGCGGGGCACCAAAGGCCTTTTCCGCCAGCTGGCGGGGCGGAAATTCGTCCGGCGCCGACCTAGCCCCTTAAGGTTGGGGCTTGGCCTCCAAAGATGCGGAGCATTCCGCACCTTTGGGGCGGCGCGATGCCCGTCTGATTTGTGCTGTTTTGGGCGCCAGTCGGCGGACATCGCGCCGTTTCCGGAGAATTTCGCCCCTGTTCTGAGTTCAAACAGATTCATTTTCTCTATAGCAAGGGCCTTAATATGTAGTGTGGGAGTTAGGAATTTTGGGAATAGATCTAAATGCTCTTGAAGGGCAGAGATGTTGTTTAGAACTGTCAGCCTGTGAAGTTGTTTAAATCCTCAGCCCTTTAAAAAGCTTTCCTGTATCAACAAGAGGAGAAAAACTCTCTTTTCTAGAATAGCTGTTTATTGACATTACCTTAAATGTTCTTTATGAACACTGGCTGCTGTCCACAACCAATAATTATCTCATCAGGTGATATTCACAGTTCACAGTTCGATTGGCAGCTCAGAGACTATAAAAGGATTAGCTGTTTTGAATGTGGAATTATTAATCAGAATACTTTTGTTAAAGATTAACTTGAGGAGATGTAAAAGTTGTGAATGGACTTTCATGAATGAGAGTTCTTTTTATTATGGTGGAGCCTTTTATAGATATTTAGACCATTGTTTAATTTCATCACGACATGGCTAGTCAGGACTGCCATTACTGTGTTCTGAATGAGTTGGCATGGAGTATGCAAAGGCGAAGGCCGGTAGGTGGGTCGGCACAGTTGACATTAAGTTAACATGTGGACAATAAGCCACCATGATGGTGTGTATGGTGTCATGAGTTGGCATGTTTGAGGCATGGCGTGTTTATGGGAATTGAGGGGTGTGAGGGATAGAAGGCCTTAAAACATCAGTAAACTACTGGGGAAACGTTTGTGCGGCTGCCTCCAACTACGTCCAAGGGTGACGGTCTGACTGCATCTCACACCCGTAACATCCTAGAATAAAGATCTCCCCATTCAGAGGAGATTTTCCTGAGGAGGGTGTGGTGAACTGAGAATTTTCCTGACTTGTTACATGCAACAATCTCCTGGATTCCCATAAAGGTTTAATGGGTATTGATCAGGTTAGAGGATTCCCAATGAAACCAGTAATATCAGAGACAGACATTAGTTTTGTCTTGAGTGGTCTACAAGCATCTGAGGGGTAGAGATAGCAAAAGACAGAAGCAACTAAGCCTGCAAGGTAAGCTGAGCAAATGCTGACTCTATCATTCACTGAAACAGAACGTAGGTCTGGCCTTGTGCTCAGATTAAAGACAGAGTCTGTGAGAACATAGAGTTGGCTGGTAGTTTCAGCTGACTTAGAGTGAGAAGAAAGATCTGCAGTGTAACCTCACAGTGTAAGACAGTTCTGGGAAAGTTAAAAAGAAGCAAGCCGCCAAGAGCAGGGAATTATTTTACACCAGTTCCAGAGGATGAAGTTTCCACTTATGAGATAGCTCAACAGGAATCCTGCCATGCTAAAAGTTACATGGAGAGTCTATTTTACGTTGTTTAAAGTACAACTCTACAAAAATAACTTAGTGTTTGGTTAATAGTTGTCTTAGTCACTTATTGCAGTAAAGGTTTAAAATGTTAAATTTTTGACCTGCCATGTTCTCAATTGTCAATTGAAATTCTACGGAGATTGTAACAGGTAATTGGAATGGGTATACCATGACATAATTATTAGGCAGGGTATTTTTAAGAGGAAATTAATTCATTTCATTCATAAAAAATCTTTATCCTCACCAACTTGCCTGACACAGATGCGTCTGTCCATGACAGTACAGGTAGGAGTTATCACTACACAGTCCTGTGGAGACGAAGCCCCACCTTTACATTGAGAATACCCCCCTTCATATTGTGTGGTACTACCACCATGCTAAATGGGACAGATCTGAAAGTCAAGACTGGGCATCCGTGAGGTGCTGTGGGCCACCAGCAGCAGCAGAATTGTTCTCAACAATAATCTGTAACCTCATGGCCCGGCATATCCTCCACTCTACCATTACCACCAAGCCACGGAATCGACTCGGGTTCAATGAAGCTTGCAGGAGGGCATGCCAGGAGCAACCCGAGACATATCTAAAAATGAGTTGTCAATTGCTGAAACTGCAACACAGGACTAGCATGCCAAACAGCATAAGCAGCAAGTAATAGACAGAGCTAAGCAATTCCACAATGGACGCATCAGATCTAAGCTCTGTAGTCCTGCCACATCCAGCCGCAAATGGTGGTGGACAATTAACTAACTCACTGGAGGAGGAACCTCCACCAATATCCCCTTCCTTAATGATGGAGGAGCCCAAAACATCAGTGCAAAAGATAAGGCTAAGCATTCGCTACAACCATCAGCCAGAAATGCCGAGTGGATGAACCATCTCGGTCTCCTCTGGAGGTCCCCAGCATCACAGATGTCAATCTTTAGCCAATTTGATTCACTCCACATGATATCAAGAAATGGCTGAAGGCAATGGATGCTGAAAAGACAATGGGCCCTGGCAATACTGCTGCAATAGTACTGAAGACATGGGATCTATCGGCCTCACTGCACCCGACTGGAGCTCATTGGTGCGGAAAAAGGGACTAAGTGTGGCCACGGAGGGGCGTTCCTCGCTGAGGCCCTGAAATGAAGCAGAGTCCCATTTAATAGCGAGGTCGTCCTTTTTGCTCCCAGCACTGGGAAACACCTGGCTAAACGTGCTCAGCACGGGACTCTCTTTCATTTCCATTAAATTGCGCCTCTGTACACCAGAACTTGCTGTACACCTAGCCAGGCTGTTTCAGTACAACAACACCATTGGCATCTGCCCAGCAATGTGAAAACTTGTCCATCTATGTCCTGGACACAAGAAACAGGATAAATCCAATCTGGCTAATTCCCACCTCATTAGCTGACTCTCAATCATCAGTAAAGTGAAGGAAGGGGTCATCAACAGTGCTATCAAGCAGCACCTACTCAGCAATAACCTACTTCGGGGGGGGCTCAGTTTGGGTTCCGCCAGGGTCATTCAGCTCCTGAACTCATAGAGCCCTGATTCATGCATGGAAAAAAGAGCTGAACACCAGAAGTGAGGTGAGAGTGACTGCCCCTGACATCGAGACAGCAATTGACCAAGTATAGCATCAAGGAGCCCGAGCAAAACTGATGGGAATCATGGGGGAACCCTCTGCTAGTTGGTGTCTTACCTGGTACAAAGGAAGATAGTTGTGGTTGGAGGTCCACCATTTCAGCTCCAGAACATCACTGCTGGAGTTCCTCAGTGTAATATCCAGGCCCAACCATCTTCAGCTGCTTCATCAATGATCTTCGGCTGCTTCATCAATGATCTTCCTTCCATCATAAGGTCAGAGGTGAGGATGTTCGCAGATGACTGCACAATGATCAGTACCATTCACGACTCCTCAGATATTGAAACAGTCCATGCCCAAATGCCGCAAAATGTGGACAATATCCATATTGGCTGCAAAGTGGCAAGTAACATCATGTTGAGTGCCAGGCAATGACCAGTCCAAAGATGTGCAGGTTAAGTGGATTGGCCATACTAAATTGCCCCTTAATGTCTAGTGATGTGCAGATTAGGTGGTTACGGGGATAGGGCGGGGGAGTGGGCCTATGTAGGGTGCTCTTTAAGAGGGTCGGTGCAGATTCGATGGGCCGAATTCCCTCTTTCTGCACTGTAGAAATTATATGTTTCGATGTCCAACAAGAGAGGATCTAACCATTGCCCCTTGACATTCAATGGCATTTCCATCACTGAATCCCCACTATTAACATCCTGGGGGTTATCACTGGCCAGAAACTGGACATATATAAACACTTTGGCTACCAGAACAGGTCAAAGATGAGGAACCCTGTGGTGAGTAACTCACTTCCTGACCCCCCAAAGCCTGTCCACCATCTACAAGGCAAGAGTCAGGAGTATAATGGAGTACTCTCCGCTTGCTTGGATGAGTGCAGCTCCAACAACACTCAAGAAGCTTGATGTCATCCAGGACAAACCAGTCAGCTTGATTGCTACCCCTTTCACAAACATTAACACCCTCCACCACTCATGCACAGTATTAGTAGTGTGTACCATCTACAAGATGCACTGCAAGAACTCACCAAGGTCCCTTCGGCAGCATCGTCCAAACCCACGACCACTACCATCTAGAAGGACAAGAGCAGCAGATATCTCGGAACACCATCACCTGGGAGGTTCCCCTCCAAGTTAATCACCATCCTGACATGGAAACATATCGCCATTCCTTTGCTGTTGCTGGATCAAAGTCCTGGATCCCTCCTCAACAGCACTATGTGTGTACCTATACCTTAAGGACTGCAGTGGTTCAAGAAGGCAGCGCACCATCGCCTTCTGAAGGGCAACTAGGGAGGGACATTAAATCCTGGCTTAGCCAGCAACATCCACATCCCATAAATGAATTGAAAAAAATACATTCCAATAGTTCTCTTTAGGGTGGCATGGTGATGCAGTGGTTAGCCCTGCTGCCTCACAGTGCTGAGAACCCGGGTTTGATCCCAGCCCCGGGTCACTGTCTGTGTGGAATTTGCACATTCTCTCTGTGTTTCCACGGGTCTCACCTCCACAACCCAGAAAGATGTGGGTAGGTGAATTGGCCACGCGAAATTGCCCTTTAATTGGAAAAAACAGAATTGGATACTCTAAATTCATAAAATAAAATGTAAAAAATTAATAGTTCTCTTTTTAAACCAGCACTCTAAAGTTGATCCCTTTGGCAAAAATGTTTGACATCGCACCCCATTGTCTAAATAGCTTCCTTGTGTGGAGAAACATTTCCTTAACTCATCTTTAAAGAGGCCATTATAACTCCACCCATCTCACTATCCCCATACCCACACTAATGGATATTCGA
Source organism: Scyliorhinus torazame (assembly GCF_047496885.1). Taxonomy (NCBI): domain Eukaryota; kingdom Metazoa; phylum Chordata; class Chondrichthyes; order Carcharhiniformes; family Scyliorhinidae; genus Scyliorhinus; species Scyliorhinus torazame. The sequence goes on along the minus strand of NC_092714.1, from coordinate 89,308,785 downwards.
AACCGTGAAAATCAGGAGGCAATAAATCAAGTGGCTCTTTTATTAAAGTATTTTTGTTGGAATTTTAACACAATATCAAAATTTACATAACACATAAATTTAAAAAATAAAACAAGAACAACAAGCACATCAACAACATATATATTACAGGTTGTCCCCGCATCTGTGACCATAGTTTTCATAATCACATTTCTTTATTTAAAATGGTGTACATAGTTACAAAGGGAACCGTTTATTTACATTCAAAGGTTACTAATGCAGAACTTCCTACCACCAAATAATTTTCCTTTTTTTTTGATAAATCTTTTTATTGGCATTTCCCATATTTATGAGCAGTTGTATATATACACATGACATTTTTCTCGCCCGTGCTAATTTCCTTTATTATACAGAGAGGTTTAGTTTGTCCTTCGATTAACTGACCCTATGTACATTTCGTTGCCCTCTGGATCGGTCTATGGTTCCTCCCCTTTCCCCGTTGCTCCCCGTTTCTCTCCCCCCGCCACCCCCACCCCCCCCCCCCCCCCACCCCCCCAGCTTCGGCTGTGCTTCTCTTTTCTTTTCCGGACAGAGTGGAGAAAAAAAAAGTAAAAAGGAGGGAGTAGCCCCGCCCCCACTCATCTCTCGTGGTTTCCCCACCTTCTTTACGCCTCCCCCCCCTTCCCCACCCCGGGTTGCGCAGTATTTTGGTACCTCATCTATCTTGATGTTTTTCTAAAAAATTCTGATTAGGTTACTTCTCGTTGCTGGCCTCAAACAGGTTTTGGAACAGCCCGACAAACTGCCCCCAAGTATCCTGGAAGCCTTCTTCTGATCCTCGGGTGGCGTACTTAATCTTCTCCAGGTGGAAAAATTCCGAAAGATAAGCAGCTGTGGGTGGTGCTGTTGATCGCCAGCCAAGCAGAATTCTCCGGCGTGCGATTAGGGAAGCGAAAGCAAGGGTGTTGGCCCCCTTCCCCATGTGTAACTCTGGTTGCTCCGATACCCCGAAGATTGCCACTATTGGTCATGGCTTCACCCTCACCCCCACAACCCTGGACATTGCCTCGGAGAAGGCTGCCTCAAGTGGCACTTTGCCCCGATTCCACACCATACCTCAACGGGCATTTGAAGTGTACCCCTACCAGAAGACACAGTGGAAACACAAACATTGATTACTGCCTCGGCCACTTGTACAATTCCAATATTCAGAGGAAATATGTATGTCAAGGTGGTTGACACTCAGGAGTTAAGAAATTGCAATCACTTTAGATCACAAGTTATTTTCGCCAACTCTCTCTGGAAATCATGATTTTCCTTGACGTCTCTGAATTAACCTTGTGAACGCTTAATGGCCTTATCAATTATCAGTACATGCAAATGTTTCCTTCAACTTTATCACAAAAAATTGTGTCTTTAATTTTACATTGATGAATACTGCATGATAGAAAGATGGAGGTTGATGAAACATTTATTAATCCAATGTATTGTATTGAAAAATGTGAGAAGGAATATTGTTTGATTTTTAGATTGGAATGCTGTTGCACTCATTGAAGGGGATGTGGGGAGGGGAGTGTATGTGTGTGTATATGTGTGTGGAGGTGGAGGAGGTTAGTGGCGTGGCTTTAGCAACTGCTTCTCAGGTCCAATATGATCCCATGATTTTAAACAATTCCTGAATTAGGTATTTTCATCGAGGTTTTCAGCTTAGGTTCACACAAAATGTACAACTTCCAGTTTCAGTTCTGTCGCTCGGAATCAAATGGTTCAAAATGCTTGTTTGCTTTAAAAGATGGCCCTTGACTGATATTGGCCAAGGGACCGACCAATGTTTTTTTTCAAAAATAATTGAAGTGTGAAATTGAACAGTTGTTTATTAGCGGACTGCCTCTTACAAGAGGGAAAGAGAGAGGAAATACACAAGGAAAAACTGTCACCATCATATTTATTTCATCAATGTTCAGTGATTATGCAACTTTCTAATGTATGTTGGTCAAGATTTTCCATTAGTGGCAAAGGGGTAATGATTGCCATTAATCGTAAAGATTAATCTTCACATTAAGATACAGCAATCTCTATGATATGGATTTCACCTTTACTGATGTTAATTTTCAAAAAGAATTTCCAATTAAGGGGCAATTTAACGTGGCCAATCCACCTACCTTGCACAGATTTGGCTTGTGGGGGCGAGGCCCACGCAGACACAGCAGTGCTAACTACTGTACCACCATGCTCCCCCCCCCCCCCCCATACTGATAATTTAATTTTCCCACCAGCCATAGGGAATCTTTGGCATTCAAAATTTGTGCTGTCATTAAGTAGCCAGTCACATCAAAGAATTCCCACAGCCATCAAAACAGAAAGTAAAATATACTGATCATCTTTCACTTTTTAATCATTTTACATAAACTAAAATAAGGTTGGGACATGTAGACATGACTAAGATTAAAGATGGAATATCAAAAACAAACTTTGAGAGGAAGTTATTATATGAAAACCTATTGATCTTTTATCATAATGAAAAAAATGTGATATTTCACCAATATAAAATTAGGTTTTTGGGGAGTTAGCTGAGCAGTAATTGTAAGTTACTATGCTGTTAAAGATAAGTTATACCGCATTCAACAAGATGTAACTTTTTAATGGGTTTTTACAACAAAGCTAATAATGTAAAAGTGGAATTTCACATTAACTTAAATGATTTCTAAAGATTTCCATCTTCGGGACATCCACAGCACACCCTTTGAAGAAGCAAGGAATCAGTGACAGCAACTTCTGGATTTCCAAGTTTAATTGCACATGTGGGAGTTCCAGAAATTGCTGTCAGTTTCACAGTTGTAATGATGACAAATGGTTATTGTTCTGCCATCAGCATAACTACAAAGCTGGTGTGTGTAAATAACACTGAAATTCAACATTTATAGCACGTAATCAGTATGCCTACTCCAATCGGGATAGCCAAGTTTTCGATAGGTACCATTGACAAGTTGCACTGTTCAACTTGCCAAAGTTCAGCAGTGAATATATTGTGCCATTTCTCTTTCTCTTTGCGTCGAACAATGCTATATCCATCATTATTGTACTTTTATAACCTCACCATTTCAGTTGGTGTGTAAGTGACATTTCTTCCCTTTCGGTCCTGATTAAACTATGATAGAATATGATACACTCAGAGTCATTTGATGCACAATGCCTGTGATGTGGCTGCTTTGATCTTTTGCTCTTTCCTTCAAAATTGATAGTGCAGTTCTTTTTAATAATGTCAGCCTTTGTTTCGTATGTTTATCAGGTATTTCTGCTACATGATGGTGCCAAACCTCATTTTTAAAAGTCCAAGAAATAATCCAAATTACTAGAAACTAAATAGTTTGGATAAACAAATCCAAGATGAAAACATATTGATCAGAAGGCACTGTTCAAATAATCTAAAATCTAAATTATTTAATCAACAACTGGAAAATGTTGGCAGAAACATTGGGTGAACCCAAATATCATCGAAGAAAATATAAGATATTAGAATTGTTCATCCGAAAAAGATGAGATCAAATAGGTTGAATAACCTTCTTCAATCAAACCCATCTTGTGAGCTGATGTACGAGACTCCTGAAGCAGCACTGAGAAATAGAATATCAAATAATATATACCAAATGGTGAGTTAGTCAAATTACTCTCTCAGTACTTAGTCATGTGACTTGCTCTTGTTCTTTAGCACACTGGAAGGCTGGAATTCTAACCAGAAATAAAACTGGCATAATTTACCAATTTTCATGCTACCCTCCTGCCCTGGGGAACAGCCAAATACATCCTGGCAGATGAGCAACACATTTGTAAAATTTCCTGAATTTTCACTCAGTTTTGCACTAACATTTTGAATTTCAAATATCAACGATTGTTTTACTGAGGCTAACACTTCTAGGGCAGCACGGTGGCGCAGTGGGTTAGCACTGCGGTCTCACGGCGCCGAGGTCCCAGGTTCGATCCTGGCTCTGGGTCACTGTCTGTGTGGAGTTTGCACTTTCTCCCCGTGTTTGTGTGGGTTTCGCCCCCACAACCCAAAAATGTGCAAGCTAGGTGGATTGGCCATGCTAAATTGCCCCTTAATTGGAAAAAATGAATTCAGTACTCAAAATTAAAAAAAAAAACACTTCTAATCCAAGAATAAATAACATTGTGCTATTTGCGGTTTCAGATTCATGTTTTGAGATTAGTCTTGAACACTAAACAGGAGATTTTCCTTACATTGAAATTTTTTACTGTCCATCAAAAATCCCATCGTTCAAGGAAAAAAGTATCAGCTGAGATAGCTGAAGGTTTATTTCACAAATTCGAGCCTGGACTTAAAAAATCACAGATGATGTGCTGACATTTGCATCTGAATTTCCAATATGCAGCTCACTGCACTGAGCTCCATGCTGGGAGTGTTAATTCCAAAAATGTAACTGTGAGTGTAAATCCTGGGAGGCCACACTCAGAAAAATATATCCTTTTCTATGGGGATATGAAGCTGGATTTTCTGACATGGAAGTATATTTACTCAGACATCAAAATTATTAATGGGGAACGAGCAATGTCTTCTGATGCTTTGCAGTATGTCTGCATTGATTGTGTACTGCTCAATTTTCTGGCAACTCTTTCTGACTGGCATTTGTTGCACCCATATTGAATCTGTAACTGGCTGGTTATGTATTTCAACATGCAACTCTGTATTTTTCTGTAATGTGCAATCCAATAACCCTGCACATTCATGGCAAATTTAATTTTTAGGTATAGGAAAGGGAGCTCTAATAGTGATGGGACCCTGATCAAGATGCTACCCGATAGGGTAGTCTGGAGGATTAACAACTTTACAACCCAGAAAACATTACTGGCGGAGCCCAACCTGGACCTCAAAAAGGCTTTAGAAATAGCTTTGTCCCTGGCGAATGCCAAGAATGGGGCACACGAACTTCAAAGAATGATGGATAGTAGCGTCCTTGGGTTGGGGGAGGGTCTTCACATAGATAAGTCAGCATATCCGGGGAAGGCAGTCACATGCCTCGTTCACCGTCAACCCAACATTCCGAAAGGGCAGCCTGACATTTTAAAAGATGGCCGGATAACAGCACAAGTACCCGGGAAACCGCTCTGGAGGATCACAAGTGTCAGCTACATCCTGTTGTAGGTGCTGTCGAAGGGCCCGGCCCAGGCAAGGCTACCAGAAACAGAAGTACACGTACTGCCCAATCCGGAAGCCAATGTAACCTCGGGCTCTCACCTTGCAGGTATACCAGCCCTCAGAGGATGATATGATGCAGTTAATCTTCGTCTTCACTCCCAAGGTTGCCCCGATAATGATAAGGCTGTATGTCAACGGTCATTCCTTCGAGATGGAGGTGGATATGGGAACTACTGTCTCCGTCATTTGGGAACAAATATTCCAGCGTCTCCAAATGGGTATTCTGCCCTTAAACCTAAGGGACACAAGGGTCAGACTAGCCACGTACATGAGAGAAACTTTGACGATGATGGGGACCACCACGACCCCGGTAGTTTATGGACAGCAGTTGGCATGACTCGCACTCATTGTCGTGTGAGGATCAGGACCTGGTCTCATGGGCAGAGATTTGCTCCAGAAGAATGGACTGGCTAGATATTTTTTTAATTAGGGATCGGTGCCTACGTTATGCCATATAATCATTAGTGGCGGGATCTGAGAACATCCCACGGACGACACAAAGCCCTTCCTTCGTAAAAGACAAGAACTGAGTGTTAAAGATGGTATTGTCCTGTGGGGATCCTGGGTAATCACCGCCCACCCATGTTGGCACCCAATTCTGATGGAGTTACAGTGCAGGCACCCTGGGGTGTCCAACATGAAGATGCTCATGAGTAACTTCATTTGGTGACCTGGGCTCAATGCAGGTGCCATCGTTTTGCAAGTATGTATGCAGAATCTTCAATGGAAAGGGACAGACCTCGAAACAACCTGTAAATTCTTGTGGTTCAACACAAAAAGTAATTCTTGCATATAACAGTTTAATTTACAAGCTGTGTTCCTTGTGCCAGGAGAACCAGAGGCTCCCACCTTTGGCCTCCTTCCACCAATGGGAATGGCCAGGAAGACCATGGTTATGAGTGCAGGTAGAATTTGCTGGTCCGCCCTTAGGATCAATGTTCCTCATTATATTTGGTGTTTATTCTAAATGGCTGGAAGTGAATCACATGGCCTCCACAATGATTCACGCAACAATAGAAAAGCTCCAGCAAAGCGTTTATACCCATGGTATACCAGAGGTCCTCTTATCCGATAATGGTACTGACTTTACCAGTGGGGAGTTCCAAGCATTCTTGAAGTCAAACAGCATAAAGCACATCTGAACCGCGCCGTATCACCCGTTGTCCAATGGTCTGGCAGAGCGGGCGGTACAGACATTCAATAATGGATTGAAGAAACAGCCAGCGGGTTCCATGGATACAAGATTGGCTCACTTCCTGTTTGACTACCGAACCACGCCTCACACCACGACAGGAGTCGCTCGGATTGAATTATTGATGGGACGATGACTGCGAACAGGCGGGGCCTACTATTTCCCAATTTGGCGGGGAAGTTGGTGCCAAACAGGAGAGCCAAAAGAAGAATTGTGACGCCAGAAGGATCAAGAGAACTTTTAAAACAGGAGATGCCGTATACGTACAGAACTTAGGGGGTGACTCCAGCTGGATCCCATGTTGGAAAAGTCTCTGATAAAGTCAAGGTCCCAGGAAAGGCTGTGAAAAAACACATGGACCATCTGAGGAGTAGGGAGTCCACTCCAATGGAAACTACGTCCTCAACACCAGTTCGGGCACCTCCGGCACAAAGTCTCAGCCCATGGGGGGCCTAGGGTCATTCCCTCCCGAGAGTAAAGACTCAGGATCAGGGATGGAGGCTGAGGAGGCACTGAGGATGAGCCAGCTTCCGTAACTCTCAGGCGCTCATTGAGGAAGCAGAGGTCCCCACTCCGCTTCACGCCCCATAATCCAGCTCCACTTACCAGAGATGCGAAGCTTGGTGCTAAAAGACGGAAGAGGCCCTTTCGTCACGAGAATGGGAGGGATGTTATAACCTCACGAAGACCGCGGGGGATCGCTTATTGATCTTAGATTACAGTGTTGTGTGGGTGGAGGCTTGCCCAACAGGAGCTCTCCAGCGGGGCCTTAAATATCGACCTGGGACCCGGACCGGCAGTTCCCAATAGTCTTGTGTTGGGACATTTGTTTTGTATGCTGTTGCTTTATTTGTGTGGGAGAATAACCCTGCTTTGCCTTTTATTCTGCGCCGCCTGGAATTAATACATAATACATAATGTGTTGGAAGGTGAAAGAAGGCATATCAGAAAATTAGCATGAAGACCACCATCATGCCGCCACCAGTACCTGCAGACCCCAACACACCTGCAAGGCAGTGTTAGAGGGCTGGGTCTCTATAGACACCGAGTCACCATTGAGGCAGTTGTCAAACAATACATTTTTTGGAAAAACACCTGCAAGCATTCTGCACAGAGCAACAGAGCCATCAGTTAAAGTCACCTCTCACACCTATTATATCTGCACTTACATGCAGTCTAGCATTGGTATTAGCTGCGATTTTGTGGACACGTTCGTCTTGGGCACAGATTCTGGCCGCTTACTCTCGCGAGAGTGCCACAATGGGGTTTGCGGTGGCGAGATCTCCCTTTGAGAGCTTCCCCACCCCCTGCTGGTAAGATAATCAGGTTCATGGCCCACCTGAACCTGATGACCATGAATTTAAATTCATTTCAATATTCATAAATGGATTAACACTGTTGCTTCGGGGTCGTCAGGCGTTCCCCCACTGGCATGATGTAATACCGGTGGGAATCACACTGTTTTTCAAAAATGGTAGCCTGTTGAGAGGATCATGCCGAGGGCTAGGACTGAGTATAGCCCTTGTGTGGCGAGGGACATGGCCAGGCAGTATCCTGGCACAACCTCCCTAGCACCCTAACACTCCAGGTTGGCACTGCCAGGGACAGGACCTCTAGTGAACCCCATTTAGGGGAGGTTTCCATTATGTGGGGGGGAGGAGGCGATGGTGCAGGGGTTTGCGCCTGGATGGCAGAAGGGGTAGGGGCGCAGCGGTGAACACTTAGAATGGGGGTTGCCCCGTTGCCAGCGAAGGTGGGGACGGGGTCGGGTCACCCTGATGCCTGTCGGGGTGTGGGGCTGACCTGACTATTGGGTGAACAAAGAACAAAGAACAAAGAAAAGCACAGCACAGGAACAGGCTCTTCGGCCCTCCAAGCCTGCGCCGACCATGCTGCCTGTCTAAACTAAAATCTTCCACACTTCCGGAGTCCGTATCCCTCTATTCCCATCCTATTCATGTATTTGTCAAGATGCCCCTTAAACGTTTCTATCGTCCCTGCTTCCACCCCCTCCTCCGGCAGCGAGTTCCAGGCACCCACTACCCTCTGCGTAAAAAAACTTACCTCGTACATCTTCTCTAAACCTTACCCCTCGCACCTTAAACCTATGCCCCCTAGTAATTGACCCCTCTACCCTGGGAAAAAGTCACTGACTACCCACTCTGTCTATACCCCTCATAATTTTGTAGACCTCTATCAGGTCGCCCCTAAACGTCCTTCATTCCAGTGAGAACAAACCAAGTTTATTCAACCTCTCCTCATAGCTAATGCCCTCCATACCAGGCAACATCCTGGTAAATCTCTTCTGCACCCTCTCTAAAGCCTCCACATCCTTCTGGTAGTGTGGCGACCATAATTGAACACTATACTCCAAGTGTGGCCTAACTAAGGTTCTATACAGCTGCAACATGACTTGCCAATTCTTATACTCAATGCCCCGGCCAATGAAGGCAAGCATGCCGTATGCCTTCTTGGCTTCCTTCTCCACCTGTGTTACCCCTTTCAGTGACCTGTGGACCTGTACACCAAGATCTCTCTGACTGTCAATACTCTTGAGGGTTCTACCAGAGGTTGGGGAGGGGGGAGGTCCTCTTTGTTGGAGGGTTGGGGGTGGTCCCCCTGCCTGCTGGTGGTCTCAATGCGCGGGGGAAGGGGGCGTTTCCTTTAACTTCACTTTGAATTCAGGACGCCCTTTAAAAATGGCACCCAGATCTCTGAATCCCTGCTTCACATGGTTAAGGCACAGTTGTACCCCCCCCCCCCCCCCCCAAAGCTGGCTGTGTAATCCTCACCAGCACTTTGAAATTGCGCAGAGTGGCCCACTGTTTTTCTCATCCGATGAAGCACTCTGTGTAACTTTTGGAAAATTCCATCCGTTATGCGTAATATTAAGTTGCTGTCTATGAATGCATGGACTAAGTGACGTATGTAGTTTTCGGGAGAGCTACCCGTTGTCAGCTCCTTTCGAATGAATAATATCAGGATGACACCCATACCTAATTTTCTCCAATGACGGAGAATGAGATCTCCAAATCTCCATAGATCTCCAAAATCTATGGAATTATCACTGGATCCAACTTGCTACCCTGCTTGCCATGTTTTTATTATGCAGAGTTATTTAAGTGTGATAAGAGTTCCAGTTGTATATTGTTCTGGAAATTTTTGACTTGCTGTAATACAGCAAATAATTTTTTTTTCTCTCTCTCTGCCTCTCTCAATCTCTGTCAATCTGTCTCAACCTCTCTTGGGCAGAATTTTCCAATTTGAGGACTAAGTCCTGTGTTTGGTGAGGGAGGAACGCGGAGTGTTTCCCGCTGCAGAATTTTCTGGCCCTGACCTAATTAATTATGCAACTGGGTGTTTTGCACCACATTCATAGTCTGTTGCCCTATCTGGTCACCATATTGAAAAGGCATCTTGCATCACTAACCTCCTGTTGAATAAAGAACGTGGACCTCCTGAAAATGAAGTTGGATTTCTGGTAGCACTTTGACTGTGGAGGCTGGGTTTCCTGAGAAAGAAGATGGATCTCCAGGAACATGCTGGGGCTGGAAGATGGATCTCTTCAGGAGGGGGATCTGGAAGTTGCATCAACAGATCTCCCTCTACCCACTGCTGTGGTGTTCTGGGGTCCAGGGTTGACGTCAGCTTCCAACCTGAACTCCAGAGGCAGCTCCAGGCATTGTTCAGGTGAGTCCTGACACCTGCACACCAAGATATTCCAGACATGCTTCACACCAACGCACTCTCCTGTTGGCATTGCGGAGAATCAGGTGTGGGGGCAAGATTCTGATCGGGCTTCATCTGCACCCCATTCATGGGATGCGAATGAGTTTCACGCTGACCTCTGGTGGATTTTCCAATCTGCCATGGCGAGCACCCGTGGAAGATCGTGTTGGCATAAAACCAATTTCTAACCCTCCCACCAAATTCTCCAGCACCTGCCCCGATCTCTCAACGTTAATCTGTCAGTCTCTCTGTCTCTGGGCACAATATTCCAGAAAACCTGCTGCATATTTCGCTGTGGCAGAGGCGGACCACTATTGGCTAGCGGCGGGATCTTATAGTTCCACTATTATCAACTGGGTTTCCCATTGAGCACACACCTCGCTGCTGGAAAGCCCGTGTGGTAGGGGTGCGCCATCGGCGGGACCGGAAGATCCCACTAGCGTGAAGGGCCATCTTTGCCGCCATTTTGGACGGCGCCTCAGGGCCCCTGCTCGTCGGGCACCTCATCTGGCCACTCATCACCCACCACCGCCACCGACCAGTCCCGGCCGCACAATCTCGCAACCACGACAACGCGGTGAAAGTCGATGGCCACAAGACACCTTGCTTTCTCGACTCCGGGAGCACGGAGAGCTTTATCCACCCCTCTACGGTAAAGCGCTGCTCCCTCGTTGTACACCCCATTACCCAGAGAATCTCCCTGGCCTCCAGATCCCACTCCGTGGAAATCCAGGGGTACTGCATCGCCACCCTCACCGTCCAGGGCATAGAGTTCAGCAACTTCTGGCTCTACATCCTCCCCAACCTCTGCGCTGCCTTGCTACTCGGCCTGGACTTCCAGTGCAACCTCCAAAGTCTAACTCTAAAATTCGGCAGACCCCGACCACCCCTCACCGTATGCAGGCTCACGACCCTTAAGGTCGACCCACCTTCCCTGTTTGCAAACCTCACCCCGGATTGCAAACCTGTCACCACCAGGAGCAGACGGTACAGTGCCCAGGACAAGACCTTCAACGGGAGACGGACAGAATGGTTGACCAGTACGGACTGCGGGCCATCTTCCCGTACCCAGATAAAGTCACCACCTGCGGCCACGACCAGCAGGACCACGACGCTAACCTTTTCAAATTTCTCCACACCGCCAAACACCTGAACCTCACATATAACAAGGAGAAGTGCGTGTTCAGCACCAACCACTTAGTCATCCTTGGCTATGTTGTGCAAAATGGAGTTCTAGGGCCCCATCCCGACCACATGCACCCCCTCATGAAACTCTCCCTCCCCCAATGCCCCAAGGCCCTCAAACGATGCCTGGGGTTCTTCTCCTATTATGCCCAGTGCATCCCTAACTATGCGGACAAGGCCCGCCCACTCATCCACTCCACAGTTTTCCCCCTGACGGCTGAGGCCCACCAGGCCTTCAACCGTACCAAGGCTGACATCGACAAGGCCGCCATGCACACGGTCGACGAGACCCTCCCCTTTCAGGTCGAGAACGATGCATTGGACGTCACTCTGGCCACCACCCTCAACCAGGCAGGCAGACCCGTGGCATTCTTTTCCCGCACCCTCCATGCCTCCGAAATTCGGCACTCCTCTGTCGAGAAGGAGGCCCAAGCCATCGTAGAAGCTGTGTGGCATTGGAGGCATTACCTGGCCAGCAGGAGATTCACTCTCCTCACTGACCAATGGTCGGTTGGCTTCATGTTCAATAATATACAGTGGGGCAAGATCAAAAATGATAACATCTTAAGGTGGAGGATCGCGCTCTCCACCTACAATTACGAGATTTTGTATCGCCCCAGGAAGCTCAACGAGCCCCCCGATGCCCTATCCCAAGATACATGTGCCAGCGCACAAGTGGACCGACTCCATGCCTTACACGATGGTCTCTGTCACCCAGGGGTCACCCGGTTCTTTCACTTCAAAAAGGCCCGCAACCTACCCTACTCCATTGTAGAAGTCAGGGCGGTCGCCAAAGACTGCCAGGTCTGCGCGGAGTGCAAACCGCACTTCTACCGGCTGACCATGCGCACCAGGTTAAGGCCTCCCATCCCTTTGAACGCCTCAGCATGGACTTCAAAGGGCCCCTCCCCTCCTTCGACAGAAACACGTACTTCCTGAATGTGGTCGGTGAATACTCCAGATTCCCTTTCGCCATCCCATGCCCAGATATGACGTCTGCCACAGTCGTCAAAGCCCTCAATAGCATCTTCACCCTGTTCGGTTTCCCCGCTTACGTCCACAGCGACCGGGGATCCTTATTTATGAGCGATGAGCTGCATCAGTTCCTGCTCAGCAAGGGCATTGCCTCGAGCAGGACGACCAGCTACAGCCCCCGGGAAACGGGCAGGTTGAGAGGGAGAACGGGACGGTCTGGAAGGCCGTCCTGCTGGCCCTACAGTCTAAAAATCTCCCTGTCTCCCGCTGGCAGGAGGTCCTCCCTGACGCGCTCCACTCCATCCGATCACTACTTTGCACTGCGACTAATGAAACCCCTCATGAACGTCTCCTTGCCTTCCCTAGGAAATCCACCTCCAGGGTTTCGCTCCCAACGTGGCTGGAAGCTCCAGGACCCGTCCTCCTCCATAAGCACATGCTGCTTCACAAGGCGGACCCGTTGGTCGAAAGGGTACAGCTGCTGCATGCGAACCCGCAGTACGCCTACATGGCGTACCCCGATGGCCGCAAAGACACAGTCTCCCTCAGGGACCTGGCACCAGCTGGTTCCCCACCCCCCCGCTCAGATTGCCCTGGCGCCACCCATCCTCCCCCCAGCGCCTCTCACTACAGCCCCCGCCCCAGGACGATCCGTACTCCCATTGGTTCCACCCAGGGATGAAGATGAGGACTACACGCTCCCGGAGTCACAGGCGACCAAGCCGGCGCCTGCATCACCACCGGGACTGCGGCGCTCACAGCGGAGTATCAAGGCACCCGACCGGCTAAATTTGTAAACTTCCACCAAACTGTACACTTTAAAAATTCTCACGTACCTGTAAATAGTTTTTCCACCAACCCCGCTGGACTCCTTTTTTTAACAGCGGTGAATGTGGTAGCCACCACTGTTTGTATAATACGTGTATTAGAAGTAATACGGTAAGGCTCCTGTACTACAGGTACAGGGGTAGATCCCTGCCTGCTGGTTCCGCCCAGTAGACAGAGTATAAATGTGTGTGCTCACCGAGCTGCTGCCATTTCAGTAGCAGCTGCAGGAGGCAACACATCTCTGCTTAATAAAGCCTCGATTACTCTCTACTCTCGTCTCGTCGTAATTGATAGTGCATTACTCTCTCAGTCTCTCTCTCTCGTCACTCTCTCCCTCAAAACTCTTTTCCAATCCCTCCCAACCCAACCTTACAATCCAAAATCCCAAACATATCTTGCTCTGAACGTCATGGTTCCACATAGACTTGAAATGTGTTGTGCACATCTGTCACTTCCGGGACTGGTTGTAATCCTCGATCCTGCTAAAAAAAAAAGGAAAATACTACGGATGCTGCAAATACAAACAGAAAATATAATAACAGAGAATGCTGGAAATATAAAAACAGAAAATATGGAAAATAAAAGCTGAAAATGCTAGAAATGTATTTTGTGACGCCTGAAATGCAGACATGTTCACAGGAGGCAGACCCATAATAATAATTGCTCGTGTGTGCACTTCAACCACACAGCAACGATTTTGTTAAATTTCCAAGAATGTGCACTTAAACAACTGCAGGGACTTAGTTACATTTTATCTATGAGCATTAAAAGAAGTTCCCTTAACCTACTTGACGGCTTTCGGTCTTTGCTGTGCGTGCAGCTGATGCGGGCTAATGGCCGATTATGCTTCATCCCATGTCGGCTGAACACCAATGTCTTTGAACGCTTGCAGGCAAATAAATGTTCACAGTTAATGTGGTTTGAGTGTTGTGTGAATTAATTTCAGGTAAGTGATTCACTTGATAGGGCAGCACGGTGGCCGAGTGGTTAGCACAGCTGCCTCACGTCGCTGAGGTCCCAGGTTCGATCCCGGCTCTGGGTCACTGTCCATGTGGAGTTTGCACATTCTCCCCATGTCTGCGTGGGTTTCACCCCCACAACCCAAAAATGTGCAGAGTAGGTGAATTGGCCACACTAAATAGCCCCTTAATTGGAAAAAATAATTCGGTAATCTAAATTTATTTTTAAAAAGTGATTCACTTGATCACAAGAAGATGCTAAATGATGATGAGAAGTTAAATTTGGAACATAGAGCACCACACCCAAGTGCTAGTTAACACTGGTATGTGCAGAATTATTTCAAAGTTTTCAGGAAGGGAAGTAAGCAACCACAGGCTGAGTGGTAGTATGTAATTGTGTCATTAGATGTAAACTGACTTTTAATTAAAATCCAGTGTAATCAAATTCAATCCGTACAAAAAACAATCAGTAAACCTTCCATATAAAGTGAAAATGAACAGCAAAATATACAATGTGGGTTTTCTGGCACTGCCCAATCGTCCGGTCCTGCCGTCATGATGATTACAAGGGAAATGTTTTTTGACTCTAAAGTTGATGGTGTAGGTGGAATGGGTGGGGAAGAACCATAAAATCTAGTTAGGATCTACACTGTAGGATTTAGGAGGTTTGCTTCTAGCAAACATTTTGGACCAACCTGAAGTGGTCTTGCTGAAAATATGCCATGCTTAATAGTGTAAAAGGAAAAGATCGGATGTTCATTAATTCCTAATTGATTGCCATCTGTAGGGACTTCAGTAAACACCTTAAGATACAGACACAATAGGCCAAAATACCTTCTTTTATTCTGTAAATCTATATGATTTCCCACGGGGAAGCCTAGAATTACTGTGCGCAAGTGGAGTCCAGAAGTTGTTGTCGATTTCGGAATGGCAATGATGGCGAGCACTTAACAGTTTCACCATCATTACGACTGCAAAATCCAAGCCAATCAGAAGAACAACAAATGGGTGACAGTAAGTTGCAGACAATATTTAACTGTTGGGATTATTCATAAAATATTCAATTTTTGCTGTCATGATTTGTGACATCACTAAAATTGCCTATTTGAATTAATAATGCTTGTACATTGCCTTATTGTGGCTAAATGCACATCACACAATAAATTACTTTGAAGTGCTGTAATTGTTATCATGTAGTTATTTGCAGCAGCCATCTTGAGCCAGCAACATCTCATGTACCAAAATGAGATGGTGGACTAGTTAACCTGACATTTAAGGGATAAATGCTGGCTGGGATACAGAGAAATCTTAGCATTTATCGCATAACACCATAGGATGTGTGGCTACTTTTGTACTGACATAAATTTTGGCTGATTCTCTAAGGCCACTGCTCACAAGCCAGCTTCCATCATTTAAAATCTTGCTCTGTTAGACAATTATACTTAGAGATGCTCAGATATGTAAACACTATGTACTTCTGGGTCCAGTGATATAAATCTAAATACCTTTGGGTCCTACGTTTGTGAAACTACTTTCATGACATCCACTTCAAACAAATAGCTTGGACTCTATGCATCCTTATTTATAAAAAGGAAACACATTTTTATATTTAAAAATACATCTTGTTAGAATGTTTTGAGATGATTTCCCAGCTTTCCTTTCTGTTAACATATTTAAAGGGCAAAAAATATGTTCGGACAATAAATTTTAATCTTGGTCACACATGTAAACAACAAATGGTTTGAAAAGGCAATAGAGATTGGAAAAACTCAGGTCAAGATCAAAGCCCATACTCTGATAAGAGACTCATTGCCAAGACAGCACACACCAACCAATGCGAGGTAAAGACTTGGGCTAAAGACACTTGCTGTATAGCAAACAAAGCTGATTGAATGGGTGGCTGGAAAAATTAGAAGCTGGGTAAACACCTGCAAATGCAGCCTTAGGTAAACATGCAAACTACCTTATTCCTGCTTCTCCTGGGGCTGGTTTAGCACAGGGCTAAAGAGCTGGCTTTTAAAGCAGCCCAAGGCAGGCCAGCAGCACGGTTCAATTCGCGTACCAGCCTCCCTGAACAGGCGCCAGAATGTGGCGACTAGGGGCTTTTCACAGTAACTTCATTTGAAGCCTACTTGTGACAATAAGCGATTTTCATTTAATTTCATTCCGAAGTACAAGCCAAGATTATGTATTATGTGACAAATGCAGAAATGTCAGATATATATTCAGGGCAGTACGGGTTAAAAGCCTGGGTTGCTGTGTGTGTGACTGCTGCAGTAATCTTTTTTTTAAGTCCTGGTTTAAAAGCGAGTTACTTTGGCTACAAGGGATAATTAACGCATCATAAAGTTTTGGGCCAATGGAATTTTGTTCACATGAAAAAGGTTGCCTGGGGTGTAGATAATTAGAGACATTTTGTTTGGCCTCAGTAAGGTGATGTAGTTAATGGGACTAGCCAGGAGTTGAAACAGTCAGGTGTTGAGTTCCAGCTCAGTTCAAGATTTGACTGTGTACAGACTAGCAGCTGCTCTCAATGCAGTTTAGTTAAAAATATTTTGGCTGTGATCAGAACAGAGGTTTCTGAAAAGGCTGGCACGTTAGCCATTAGTTTGACAGGCAAGGCTTTGCAAGCTCGTATCCTGAGGGATCTCTTTCTCAAAGCGATTTATCCAAGACATCTCGTTACAGCAAATATTCCTGGGTTGACCAACTATATTTAAAAGTGGATTTTGACATAAGAAGGGTTTTGCTTGAGTTGAGATAAAAGATAGCAGTTAGGAGTGTTTCATTGTCATTGTTAAGCATTGCTTAACTGGTGATTGTAAGCTGGTTTCTTTATGATGTTAAAGTTAGTAATATTGTGTCAGTAATAAAGTTTGTTTTAATACATCATGGGCGAAATTCTCCCCCAACGGCGGGATGTCCGCCGACTGGCGCCAAAGACGGCGCCAATCAGACGGGCATCGCGCCGGCCCAAAGATGCGGAATGCTCCGCATCTTTGGCGGCCTAGCCCCAACATTGAGGGGCTAGGCCGACGCCGGAGGGATTTTCGCCCCGCCAGCTGGCGGAAATGGCGTTTGTTGCCCCCCCAGCTGGCGCGGAAATGCGGCGCATGCGCGGGAGCGTCAGCGGCCGCTGTCAGTTTCCCGGCGCATGCGCAGGAGCGTCAGCGGCCGCTGTCAGTTTCCCGCGCATGCGCAGTGGGGAGAGTCTCTTCCGCCTCCGCCATGGTGGAGGCCGTGGCGGAGGCGGAAGGGAAAGAGTGCCCCCACGGCACAGGCCCGCCCGTGGATCGGTGGGCCCCGATCGCGGGCCAGGCCACCGTGGGAGCACCCCCCGGGGTCAGATCGCCCCGCGCCCCCCCCCCCAGGACCCCGGAGCCCGCCCACGCCGCCTGGTCCCGCCGGTAAATACCAGGTTTGATTTACGCCGGTGGGACAGGCAATTTCTGGGCGGGACTTCGGCCCATCCAGGCCGGAGAATTGAACGGGGGGTCCCGCCAACCGGCGCGGCCGGATTCCCGCCCCCGCCCAATCTCCGGTACCGGAGACTTCGGCGGGGGCGGGGGCGGGATTCACGGCGGCCAACGGCCATTCTCCGACCCGGCGGGGGGTCGGAGAATGACGCCCCATATCCCTATTTGTGTGTGGAATCACTCCTGGAGCGAAGTATCCTTTCTTCTGACTTACAAATTAAATAAAGTATTGGGGTTTTTGTTTGGTATCCCAGCAACTGTTGGGGTCTGGTCCAGGATCATAATAATTATAGTATAAGACGAAAACCACATTCCCCTTTAAGACAGAGTGTTCATGAGGTCAGATACCACACAGGTGTGTGAAGAGCCTGGAACTGGGCTTACATTATACTCTTGCGTGTGGTGATCCTCAGGTTAAATCACCACCAGTGAATTCTCAAAGTGGAGAGCAGCCTATGGTCCTCTGGGACTGTGGTGATTTTTAAAAATCAAAAATGATTTATAACTGGATTTATTGTTGCCAGGCTAACAACCCTTTGTTGCAATGGTAGCCACTGCAAAATCTGCTGACACCAAATAAACTTCCAACAAAGATCAAATCACATTGCCCACAAAATGAATTCCCTCATCTGAGATCCTGTCCTCTGATTCATGTTGACATATTTATTATCTTTTTCAAAATAGTAGAATTAGGTTCATAGGGCTCACTTATCATACACAAATTAGGGCACAGTTAAACCACATCGGTCGGGGTGGGATTTGAATACCAGCGTCAACCTGAGTCTTTTGCCACATCTTGAGCAGCATGCATTTGATTTATTTCACAAATTTTAATGCACTCTTTTTAATGAAGTAATTATGTCCATGGGTGTAGTTACTTGGGTATTCTCTAATTGAAATTAAACCGCAATATAAAAACAGCATAGCTTCTAAACACTGAATGATTCACTGCCTTTTCATTCTCATTTTGTTCCAGTAAATGTATATACTGTAAATGATGATATCTGTTCCATTTCCAGTTCTACCCTGTCAATATTAATATTTCCAACCACGGAAAAGAGGACTGAGAGTAACACACCATGCATAATATATAATGACTGTTATAATTATACGTACTGTTGAGGTCCTAAAGGTATTGACGTAATGTACTGAAGCTGTCAAGGTATCAAGTGCAAGAAATATTATGCAGCATATTTTGTCATTTTATATTTTCCCAAATAATATTTTTTAGATAATTGATAATAGCAAAAGTCAACTCCTTTAATTTGTTTCAGAGCAGATAGCAGAAAATATCTGGGAAGATAGTCAATATTTGTATTTTAAACTCAAGCAAAGAAAAAGAAGGGAATTGTTGCTGTAATTTGTGTTCTTTGTACAAACACATGTTCTGAAAAATTATATCTGTTCTCAAAGGAAGAAAGTGACTTTGGGTCATGGCTACAGGGCTGTCCTAATAACTATTGCTGCACTGTCCCAGCAAAAACACATTTTCATTGCTTGTTTTTGCTCCCCACATTCTGATTTGTCAAATTCTGAAGTACTGTAAAAGGAATCTTTTCAGTTTTCTCTTGCATTTCCTGATGAAGCTACTTGGTGTAAGACAAATCTTAAAATGGCAGATAACTCTACAAATCTTGAAATCAGAATTCACAACGTGTATATATGTCTCTTTAAATGCGATTAAGGATATGAGTAATGATATCAATAGACTGAACATTTAAGGTATTTGTGAAGATAAGCTGTACTGTCAATGGGCCTGCAAGAGAGACAAAACATACATCTTTCATCACAACATTAGGGACATTCAAAATGTAGTTGCATTCTAGCTGAGGACAGCTAAGGTGCCAGAGGATGTTTTCCAGGGTTCCGAAATGTATTTTCTTAGCTAAGGCTTTTCTTATGTTGTCATGTTTTTAAGTTGCACTCAAGCAAAACTGTAATTCTTGAGTTAAACCCAATGATACAAGTTTTCCGGTCCTGCCACAAGAACCATCGTGGGCAGGAGGGAAAATTTGACAGACGATTTAAAGGTCCATTGACCTCAAATGGAAATTTCCGGTCTTGGGGATGGCATGACCAGAACACCCCACTCAATAGTACTGTGCAATAATGTAATGATTAAAATGTATTCTGTTCTTCTATGCTACATATCACTCACCTTTTTAGATGTATATATAATTTTGAGGGGGTTATCATCTGTGAACATTCCTCTCGAGGATGTCACCATGTGGCACTGCTCTCTCCTGGCTCTATTGAATTTGAAGAATCAGTACTTTATTTTTTTAAATGGCTTCTATTCCAATGCTAGTACAGTCATCTGTCATCCCCATCCTTATCCCCTTCCACCATTATTTACCTGCTGTTTCTTGATAACATCTTCCAGATGAGATTGGCTTTCAGATTGCAGGACTCATCTCTATCTTTCCATATACTCTCTATTTGTTTTGACATTAAGAGCTCAATTATCTATACCTTTCTTCAACTCAACATCAGCAAACTGATATAATCCTCTATGATTCTCACAAACAGCTCTACAACATTGGTCTCAATCCCATTAACATTCCTAAACTAATACTCATGTCCCCAACCTTGCAAAATCAATTTATCCATTGCTCCAGTTATTGATGGCTTTCAAGATCCTCAATTTCACCAAATCCCTCAAATACAACATCAAATCCTTCCACTGTCTTGCAACTCCTTATCTTCTTTGCTCCTTCCATCTTCGCCAAGTTCCTTCTGTATAAGTGGCAAGTACTACACAAATTATTCTTGTAGTTGTGTTTCACTGTCATCATTGAATGCGAACCTTGTGATGATTCTAACTGAGTGTGGTAAATGTAGTTTAGCCTCTAATTGTATTTCAATTTTGTCCTGTCTAATATTTGATATTTTTAATGTGCGCTAAAATTGTATAGTATTCTCGATCCCAGCCCCAGGTCACTGACCGTGTGGAGTTTGTATGTTCTGGTGTGTTTGCATGGGTGGCACCCCCATAACCCAAAAGGATATGCAGGGTAGGTGAATTGGCCACACTAAATTGCCCCTTAATTGGAAAAAAGAATTGGGAATTCTAAATTTACATTAAATTGTTTTTTTAAATTAAACGGTAGCACAATGATTAGCACTGTTGCTTCACAGCGCCAGGGTTTGATTCCTGGTTTGGATCACTGCCTGTGCGGAGTCTGCACGTACTCCCTGTGTCTGAGTGGGTTTCCTCCGGGTGCTCCGGTTTCCTCCCACAAGTCCCGAAAGACGTGTTGTTAGGTAATTTGGACATTCTGAATTCTCCCTCTGTGTACCCGAACAGGCACTGGAATGTGGCGACCAGTGGCTTTTCACAGTAACATCAAAGCACTTTGAATGTTCTTGTGACAATAAAAATTATTATTATTATAGTATACGACCAATGTTGATACGAATGGCTGAATTCTAATGGTTTACTTTATATTGCGTTAAACCGTGTAGAACATCTCTGGAATCAGATTTGATTCAGACATATAAATAACTTGTCAAATATAAATTGTGATCCATTGCCCCTGCAATTTAATTCAGTTTCATGAAAGAGAAAGAGTGACTATGCAGTATTATTGTTCTTAATAGTTCATTCTTTAACTTCTATCTTAGCCAGGGAAATTGATGATGAAGAGGAATACCTGGAAATCTTCATGATCAGCAGATACCAAGCAGGTGTTTACCAGTGCAAAGCTGCCAATGAGGTTTCCTCTGCCGATGAGAAAATGGTCCACATTACCGTTAACTGTAAGTTTTCACAAACTTTCTTCTTTTCATTCTTCTTGTCTTCCAAAAGGAAAAAAGAGAGCTATAGTTATTTAAGTGTCAAATGATTCAACACATTCTTGACTTCTATATGATTCACATTTTAAATATAGAATTTATTTAATAAGAATTAACAAGGCATCTTTGTACGGAAGCTTTAAATAGCTCCCATTTAATACTTTGATAATTGCACCAATTGACAAAAAAAATGAGTTAAAGGTAATCAAACAACTTTGTAAATTGAAATTACAGAATCTAATCTTATGAATTAAGTCAAATTGCCTTGTCACATATTAGTTTTCACAAATGTTTTATTAACATAATACATAATTGTTCATTGCATTGGATATTGTTTAATGATGCAGATTATAATCATTAAGTAATCATTTACTTCAGTATATCAATTCCTTGAGTATGTTATTCCCTACCTTAGTTAAAAATATTGTTCATTCCCAATTTTATAAACAAGAACAGCAATCAATATTTCTATTGAACTGGTCAGCCACAGAGGACTGAAATTTAACTGAAAGCAACAGATGCAGTTGGAATCATGTGGAATTTAAAGTGTCAGGAATAAGGGCCGGGATTCTCAAAAATCCCGGCCAAGTGTTGACGCCGGCGTCAACACCGGAGTGGCATACACCAGCGTCAACGGGCCTCCTGGCCCAGCAATTCACTGGTCTTCAGGGGAGAAAATAGAAATGCTTTGAACCAAATTGAAACTCCAATTGTTGTGGCTGCTTATTGTTGGGGAGAGCTGCAACAACCAAGCTCATAAACAGGTAGCATATAGTTGGAACAACTATAGGGCAGCACGGTAGCATTGTGGATCGCACAATTGCTTCACAGCTCCAGGGTCCCAGGTTCGATTCTGGCTTGGGTCACTGTCTGTGCGGAGTCTGCACACCCTCCCCGTGTGTGCGTGGGTTTCCTCTGGGTGCTCCGGTTTCCTCCCACAAAGATGTGCAGGTTAGGTGGATTGGCCATGATAAATTGCCCTTAGTGTCCAAAATTGCCCTTAGTGTTGGGTGGGGTTACTGGGTTATGGGGATAGGGTGGAGGTTTTGACCTTGGGTAGGGTGCTCTTTCCAAGAGCCGGTGCAGACTCGATGGGCCGAATGACCTCCTTCTGCACTGTAAATTCTATGATAATCTATGATATGGAGGCTAACTGCAAAATAACCAGTCCCTCTCCTGACAGATAAGCAGTAATGTATCACAGTGGCATGGTTTTTATAGTGGGGGATTAAGAACGTGATGCCATGACAATATTAAAACTCCTGTAAACCTATTCTACAGCACCCTGTGACTTGACAAGCAAAGTCCTCCATTTACTAAACTCAATGACCAAACATCCTTCCATGGTAGATCAGCTGATGGATGTGAAGGTGGACGAGTGGGTGAGCTATCTTGGCTGCCTCCTGAGGTCCCCAGTATCACAGATCCCAGTCTTCAGCTACTTCAAGCCACTCCATGTAATATCAAGAAACAGCTGAATGCACTAGATAATATAAAAGCAAATGAGCACAGACAACATCCCAGCAATTGTATTGAAGACTTGTGCTCCAGAACCAGCTGTGACCATAGCCAAGCTGTTCCAAGACAACCACAGCATTGATATCAACCCAACAATGTGGAAAATTGGCCATGTATGTTCTGTACACATAAAATCAGGAAAAGTCCAATCCAGTAAATTATCACTCCATCAGAATACTCTCAATCATCAGCAAAATGGTCAAAGGTGTTGACAGCTCCATCAAGTGGCACTTCCTCAGTAATACCCTGCTCACTGACAATCGGTTTGTGTTTTGTCAGGGTCACTCAGCCCCTGACTTTATTGTAGCGTTGGTCCAAACATGGGTCATTCAGCATGTCATTAACTCACGTGTGAGAGTTCATCTGTGCTCCGCCACCCCCATGGCCTCCAATGTCTGTTCCTCATAAGGGGTGAGGACTCTGATGTCCAGCACCCCGCCGCCCATCGGGACCCTCTCCCATCTGTTGTAGGACAACCTCTCCTGCAGAAACACAGAGGGGGCATCATTAGCCACACTTGTCATTCATCGTGGGGGAGGGCTCGGTGTGGAGGTGTTTCGTTGGGGGTGGGAGATAGGCCATATGGGGGGGGGCGGGAATGGGGAGGGGTGGCGTGGACAGCACTGCTGGACATGGGTGGGCCGGGGCACAGAACTGTGCTGTGATTGTGCCAGGCGCAATCCCATGGGGGGGGGGCAACATCCGGTGCCAACCCACCCATGCAGCCCGATGAAGGTCGTTGATCTTCTTACAGCACTGGGTTCCGGGTCTCCTGGTCACGTTCCCCGAGCTGGTGGGCGCTGCTACTTCCTCCCAGGCTGCAATGGCTGCCCTGTGGCTGTCCCTCCGAGATCCTTTAGGAAACAGGTAATCCTGTCTGGCCTCTCCCGAGTCCCATAATCTGCTCAGGTTGACATCGCGAATCGTCGGGCTGGTCTTCTCGGAGGCATGGCTGCAGCTGTGTGGGATTTGTGGAGATATGTCTGTCGACGGTGTTGTATACAGTGATGGTGTGACCTCCAGCCAGCAGGTGGTGGTACAGACCCAATATGCGGTCTTGAGATAGTGGTCATGGCACAAGGCACTCAAATATAAGTGAGGGCAGATCCAAGGATTGGGAGAGGTTGTGAGACATACATGAGGACAGTCGTGCATGGGGTAGTTCCACGGGAGTGTAAAGAAACTCCATGATAACTTGCTCTGTATCTGATCATTATCTTACCATGAATGTATTAATAAAATCTTGGTTTGGACAAGTCACCAGCAGTTCTGTGGATTCCTTGTTCGACACCGAACACAACTTGGCGCAGGAGCGATTTAAGTGCTGCTCTCCCTTGCTAGCAGGGGGCTGGCGAGCCCGGGCCCGGCGAATTAGCCGGTGGGTCCTTAATTTGCAGTGTGAAGCCTGTGGAGCCTCTTTAATGGACCAATTAACGTTTTATTGCAGTGGTGGCCTCACCGAGCTGAGCGTCGGGGGCTTGCGGAAATTCCCCTCACTACCCCACTTAGAAAATTTTCTATTATATTAAGAGGTGGAAAATAGTAAACCATATGCTGATTTATGAACAAATTTACTTGAATTTTTGGGATCACCTTTCTTTTGAGACACCGGGCGCAATTCAACAGGACAAAAATAGAATCACGTGTTGGGCACATTTAGCAGGGTGTTTATCGGCACCTGTAGTGTTAAAAAGCATTGCGCTATTTAATGGGACTTTGCCTTTTGTATAGCCGCGGTGAGGACCCCCCTTGCTGAGGCCACACTGACCTCATTTCAGGCACTGATATGTTCTGCTCGCCAGTGCAGAAAGACAACTCTTGGATCGGGGCTCCATTTTTAAATGCCGCTCTAATCTTTTGGCCCCTCTTATTGCCCCCAACCGCGTCCTCCAAACCAACCCCTCCCCCTCCCCACTGGGTACTGTACTGCCTAGAGCCCGACCACCCAGGGCCTCTAATAGCCTGGGGGACTCCCCCAGGTGCGGGTACACCTGGTCCATGGTTGTGGAAACCAGAACTAAACGACGCCCTAGCGACGTCTCTCGGGTGAGGCCTAATGGCTCATTTAAATATGTTAATCTGGATCACGTCCAGCAAGGGCGAGATCCAGATCACGATGCCTCGTGCAATCTTGTTAAATCTTGCAAGGCATTTCGAGCGTCGCAAATCTTGCGTCACCAAGTTGGGCCCAACGAAGCTGTGAAATCTTGCCCACTATCTAAGTGCAAATACAGACCTCTTGCATTTTAGGTTCTCAGCTACAGACCGAGTCTCTTTGTTTGAAATCTAAAGCTCATGTATCTTTTATGTCTTTTCTCTTGGTCTGGTCAGTCTGAGAGAAGGGCTGGGACAATGACTTCCACATGTTGGTAATTTGCTAGTGGGGTATACCGATAAACAAGCTTCCCCCATCCCATTCCAAATTCATCAGATCCTTTGAGGCCATTAGAATTGTACTGTGAATTAAGCAAAATTTCTGGTTGTAAAATTATATTAAGGGATGTTATCCAATATCTAATGTTATGATAAAAATGAACAAAAATGGCTGAAATCATTTGTTTCCATGGAAGAACGCATATGTTCTAAATGTCTTATGTGTTGCTTTTGCAGTGACTGTTTTGTCATCAAACCTTGATTCAGGGAGTCGAGAGAGGGAAAAATAAGATAAATACGGTGTTGAGTCCCTCTTCAATCTCTCGGATCACTGCTTAGCTAGTTACTGGGATTGAAGGGTTTACTGAGCAGTTTTTATGAGCACTAAGTATGAGGAATAAATCCAAAACATAACACATCTACTTTACTGGCTCTGCTGTTGCATGTTAGTAACCTGTCATTGGGAGGAGCCAATTTTTTGATCTTCGCTCTTTCTCTATATAGAAACACATATCCAGGCAGAATAGATGAGAACTTACTTTGTGAGGAAGTGCATTTACATTGCACTCCAACATGCTGCATCATTACGTGCAGTATGACCTGGAAATTTCACATAGATCCTCTTAATCTCCCACTGATTTTTTGAATGGAGATCAGTGGGTTTCCCAGAGAAGCGGCATAAGTAACCCTTTTCAGCTATCCATTCCATGTCCCTGATAATTCTACCAATCTCCTGACAAAAGTGCCAGAAGATTGGGAGACCCTTCGGAATTCAGCTGTCTGATTCTATTAGCTGAGTGGAGTTCTGAAAGACAGAGTGGGTCCCCTACAAAATCAGAACAGTGGATGAATGAACAATATGGGGTGATACAAATGGAGATCAGGAAGTTTGTAAATTCTATCTCCAACCAGTGCAATGAAACTTATTCTGTAAGATTGTAAAACAATTTATTTTCAAGTGTCTGTAATATCCATTGAAGATGCAGGGCAGGCTATCCAATTCAACACTCCCCACAAGAATATCGGCTGGCAAGAGGGAATTGTACCACATCCAGCATGTGACTTTTTCATTCAAATGTTCGCAAAATCATGCCGTAGGGATACCAAATTTGCAAACATATATTGCTGGTGATCATGATCATTCACCAGTGACGCAGATGTAAGATCTCTCTCTTAAACCGAGAAATTATCATTGGTGATGTGAACGGATGAAGACTTCAAACATTCATATGGCATCCTTCTTTCTGTCAATTTAGTGACAAGGCATTTAACTTAAACTAGCTAATATTCTGGATTAAAAAATACATTAGTCACTCCTGAATGCTTTAGCTTTAGCCCGCTGTTAATTGGCTAAAATTGCTGTATTCATTTGTAAAATATCGCAAATGTTACCTCACAATGTGACAATCACCCTTTTTTCAGTGCAGCTCTCTATATGTCAATTTATATTGCTTTGCAGATGCTCCTACTATTAAGTATGCTCAGAGTGCAGACGTTGCAGTGGGTCGTACTGGGATGCTGCACTGTGAGGTTTCAGCTGTCCCACCAGCAGATTTCGAGTGGTATAAGGAAGACAAGCGGTGAGTGTTGAAAGAAAATTTGAAGATAGGCCCGGTTAAAAGCCCCACAGGAGAAGACTAGCTAAAACTCCATTGCAGTGTTAATGTAAGCCTACTTGTGACACTAATAAAGTTTTTTTTTTTTAAATTAAGGTGAATGGAATTGAAGATACTTAACCTCCCGTATACAATGCACTAGAGTTAAATATTAGGCCAGACAGTGCAAGCATACTTTGAAATTATCTTATAGTACTTGCCAAGAACAAGAATTGAACAAACAATGGCAAACTTGAGGGAGTGAAGGTTTGCTTGAGAAAATTGTCCTGACTTGGTAACCTATCATGAGGGTAGACAGAAAATGTGTGTTGTTTGTCAAGAATCTTCACCATCACTTTTTTTTTCATTTAGAGTACCCAATTCATTTTTTCCAATTAAGGGGCAATTTAGCATGGCCAATCCACCTACCCTGCAGATCTTTGGGTTGTGGGGGCGAAATCCATGCAAATACAGGGTGAATGTGCACACTCCACACGGACAGTGACCCAGAGCTAGGATCGAACCTGGGACCTCAGCACCGTGAGGCAGTAATGCTGACCACTGTGTCACCGTGTAATCTTCACCGTAAATAACTTCAAAAATGCAAGAGGAAAATGGTGGTGGACGTTCTGTGCTATCAAGATATTCCGACTCACTCCACCTTTGCTTGTTTTGACTTAATATCAGCTAACTAGTACCCTGACTCTCATGCTTGCTTAACCAATTTTTTCCATGTAACATTCTATATTGTAGTGTGGCACAGTGGTGCAGTGGTTAGCACAGTTGCCTCACAGTGCCGAGGACCCAGGTTCGATCATGGCCCTGGGTCACTGTCCTTGTGGAGTTTGCATCTTCTCCCCGTGTCTGCGTGGGTCTGCAGAGTAGGTGGATTGGCCACACTAAATTGAGCCTTAATTGGAAAAAAAGGAATTGGGTACTCTAAATTAAACAGAAACATTCTGGGGGCGATTCTCCGATATGGAGGCCAAGTGTTCGTACCGTCGTGAATGCCGTCGTGTTTCACGACGGCGCGAACAGGGGCTCGGGCACGACCTATTCTGGCCCCCATAGGGGGTCAGCACGGCGCTGGAGTGGTTCACGCCACTTCAGCGTCCTTACGCGGCGCCAAATGGGTGCCGCGCCAACCCGCGCATGCGCAGTTGGGGCAGCCCAATCCTGCGCATGCGCAGTTGGGCCGCGCCATCCTACACATGCGTGGGGAACGTCTTAGGCACGCCGGTCCCTCACCAACATGGCGCCGGTGTTCTGGGGCCGCGTGCGGAAGGAGGTAGGCCCGGGGGGGAGAGGCCGGCCCACCAATCGGTGGGCCCCGATCGCGGACCAGACCCCATCGGATGCCACCCCGGTGAAGGAGCCCCCCTCCCTCACCCACAGGCCGCCCCCCCAGCGTCCCCGCAGAGTTCCCGCCGGCAGCGACCAGGGGTGGATGGCGTCGGTGGGAACCTGTCGTGTCGTAGCGGCCGCTCGGCCCATCCGGGCCGGAGAATCGCCGCTCACCGGTTCTCCAAGCAGCCAGTGCGAATTGCGTGCCGTTGGTTTCCGGGGGGTGGGAGATTCATGTGCGGGGGTTGGGGCGGCGTGGCACGATACGCACGGCGCCCCGGCGATTCTCCAACCCGGCGTTGGGGGGGGGGGGGGTGAGAGAATAGCGCCCTCTATCATGTGCTCAGCACCAGGTTTTTGCTCTTATTCTACCTGCTAGGAATTTCCCAGTCTATTCTTGATATAATTAAATCGTTGACAGCAATTGCGTTAGGTGCTGTATGTGATTTCCTAATTTGACTAAAATTCATGCTCCAGTCTCTCCTGACCTTTAAACTAGTCGATGCCTTTAATTAATTTTGTTGTATATTTTATCTCCATTCACAGGATTTATACCATGTCCACATAATGTATAAAATAGATCTATATCCATTATAATCAAAAAATAATCAGTCTTTCAAATGAAAAATAATCAGTCCCCCAGTTTGTATTTACTATCTCCATAAAACAATATGTTTCTCATTATGTTTACCCAACCTATGCTACTGTTGAACCAGGTTTCCCTAATGCTTATAATATAGGCACACTCTACACCAAGGACATGCCAGTCTTTAATTTTATTGATAAGTACTTAGTTACTGAACCTTGAGGTATTAATTTCTCTGACTCAATCGACTGATGTGTTTGTTTATTTTTCCATTATTTCCACATGTATCATCCTGACAGGTGAATTGTCATCTATGAAACCTTGCTGCGTATTTGAACATCATTGATTACAATTGCATTTGGTCCTTCCATATGCTTTCAGACTCTGCCAGTGTTTAAATTTAAATTAGCTGTTTGACTCTTCCCTCTGCCTCAACATGATGAATAATTACAACATGAGAACATTTGTCCACGTAGCAAGAGTCACTGTATTTCATAAAGTAATTAGTTCGACAAAACGGTCTGAGCTGTTAAAAAGGAAATATGTAAAACCAACCTGTTTTTGCAAAAGGATTGCTACAAATTGTGCATTCCACACTTAGCCACTTATACGTATACCATCACAGGCAAATATATATTTTATACTTTTTCCACACATAATTTAGATAGGAAAACATGACAACATTCTGAATATTGGAGACAACTAGAAATAGGACTCCAGGGCATAAAATGCTTGAGATGCCACAATGAGCTAAAATACTTTCACAATAGTTTTGGATGAGTAACTTGTGACTGTTTTCTCTTTTCGCCTTTGTCAGGATATATAACAGCTCACAAGGCATCCAAATCCAGAACTTGGACAGTCGGTCCAGTCTCATTGTCACCAATGCTACGGAGGATCACTATGGCAACTACACGTGCGTGGCAGGCAACAAGCTTGGGATCACCAATGCAAGCATATTTCTATACAGTAAGGCCTTTCCTACACAAATCAATAACTGAAAAGTTTTATTTCCTTTTGTGGAAATTCTAACTGGCTAGTCTTGTTCAAGTGCCAACTGGAAATAATACTTTGTTTCCTTTTGTCTTTGCTTCCTGTTGGAAATGATGGCAGATTACTCCACCTGACAGGGAGGAAAATCTTTTGATGTACTTTTTCCCTTGCAGCAAGTCCACCGCTTTGTTGGTCAATCAAAAAGCAATCTTGACATGGGGAAAGCAATGATCCAGTATGCTCTGTGCCTCCTGCTTGTGGAAGGCAGTATCTGTCATTAAGTGAAAACCATTTGCTGTGTCTTTGGAGAAGCAGGATAAATGGGAGATGGAAAATCAATGGGAATAAAATCATTGAGTTTATGGAAGAGTTTCTTAACTATTATTTTCTGGTTAGACAGCCATGCATTTTAATCATTTCTCAAGGATTATTTCAACGGCAAACTCTGAGCCTACATCCTGGTTGGTCTGCAAAGATACTGGAGGTTAAGTGGTTTGGAACTCTGAAGTGTTCTTTTAGTTAAGAATAGTTATTACAGAAATTTGACACAACTTTAAAAAGGTAAAATAAATGCTGACAATTAGTAAATACTTATCTCTTCTAATTTGAGAAATAGTTCTTAAACAATGATCCGTCCAATAGGATTCCTCCTCATAACAATGGGGTAGAAATTTGACTTGCAGCACAAAACAGGTGGTATTATATTGGCCGCCTCTCATATACTCCCTGATAATCAGCACTTTCAAAACCATTTATCTGGAGGAGAATAAACAGGTGGCCGATGCAATACTGTCTTTATTGTGTTGCTGCCCAACGTGAATCTCTTCACCCATGTCTTTGTAAATGTTACTTTGGTTTAACCTTGTTCCTTGTTTCTGAAGCTGTTTAGAATTCGAAACCTCCTCAGTTTTGGCTGGCTGATTATTTTGAGATTTTTCTTGAAAGGTTGGTGTGCAAGAAGCTTACACTTTAAGAACAGCGGCTTGGAGTTTCTGTTTGATTGCGTTGGTTTTCTCAGTGCAATTAAGCTAGTGGTTGGGGTCGGGGGGCCCGATGCTGATGCTTGTGGTGGGAGGGGGGGACAACCCCAATGTTTGTGGAGGAAGGGTCCCCTGTGACTGTGGGAGTAGGAGCTGGGCGGGGGTTATTTTCTATATGGATCGCGATGCCATTTTTATAGGTGCCCAGACCTCTGTGGAGCTGGCCTTGCTGCCTCGACCAGACCCCGTCCCACCACAGTTGCGATGTAAACCACGCTCCCTAATTTTTGTATTCAGTGACTCAAAATCGGGACTAAAATCTCATCTGTGTAGTTGGAGAGCTACATGCTGGATTTCAGTCAGAGCCTGACACTCTGGAAAAATATGGTAAAATTCCACCCACAGTTCCGACTCGTGATGAAGTGGAGGCTGATGATGTAATCGAGGCATTTGAAAATTTTAAACAAAAGCCATGGAACGATATTCAGTAGCTTTTTAAAAGGCACTAATCAACTTTGAGAGGTGTAGATCAGAGTGCACTGAAGATCAGAAACTGCTGTAGTGTTGTAGAATAAATGTTTTCCAACTGTGTGTGTACATATTGTACACTCAAGCTCTAACTTCACTGTCTCAAGTCTGAAGGGGGAAACATGAGCATCACAAGGATTACTCATCTTTGTGAGATTTAGCCAGCACCAATGTCCATAACCTAAACAATTTCCTGCTACAGGATCATCTTGGAGAACAAGAATGAACCCAAGCTTTTTCAGACCTACCACCTCCTTGAATGCATCAACCCAAAAACTAAGTGTGAGGAGCTCATGCTCATCAAAAGTGATTTGTCAGCTGTATCGTCCCTTCCTCTTGTGCATAGACCTTAGTCCTGTAATCTCTCTACTTAGCGAACACATAATTTTTGTCCTTCTGCAACTTCAATCAATTTCCTCACCTGCTGGCAACAAACTCACCTTATTCATAAAACTCCTCCTTCAATCTCATTCTCATTCAAATCTCAGCTACCCAACGAGCTGTCCTAGTAATCTTTCCAGATGAACCAGCCATAATAATCATATAATTAAGAGTGGGAACTTGGTAAAGTTTGTTTAATTCACCTAAAAAGTGGATTTACCACAAAACAATTCACATTTCAGATTGCAGTGTCAATCCACACCATCTGCAAATACTTGAATTTCGATGACTGAAAATCACCTTCGAACAAATGTACAGAGCTATTTTTAGATCAAGGTACAGTAGAATCAGTTCGATCAAGGTACAGTAGAATGTTCCTTAGTAATAAAATACTTATTCAAAACTTTCCAATTTTAAGGGTGGCATGGTGGCACAGTGGTAAGAACTGCTGCCTCACAGCGCCAGGGACCTGGGTTCAATACCCACCTTAGGTAACGTGTGGAGTTTGTACGTTCTCCCCGTGTCTGTGTGGGTTTCCTCTGGGTGCTGTGGTTTCCTCCCACAAGACCGACAAGAGGCGGGGCCACATTGGATTTGGTACTGGGTAATGAACCGGGCCAAGTGTTATATTTGGTTGTGGAAGAGCATTTGGAGATAGTGACCACAATTCGGTGACTTTCACTATAGCAATGGAGAGGGATAGGAACATACGGCAGGGCAAGGTTTATATCTGGGGGAAGGGTAATTACGATGCGATTAGGCAAGAATTGGGGAGCATAAGATGGAAACAGGAACTGTCAGGGATAGGCACAATTGAGATGTGGAGCTTGTTCAAGGAGCAAATACTGCGTGTCCTTGATATGTATGTCCCTGTCAGGCAGGGAGGAAATGGTCGAGTAAGGGAACCATGGTTTACAAAAGAGGTTGAATGTCTTGTCAAGAGGAAGAAGGGGGCTTAAGGATGAGAAAACAAGGTTCAGTTAGGGCACTTGAGGGATACAAGATAGCTAGGAAGGAGCTCAAGAAAGGCCGCAGGAGAGCTAGGAGAGGGCATGAGAAGTCCTTGGCGGATAGGATCAAGGAAAACCCCAAGGCTTTTTACACTTATGTGAGGAATAAAAGAATGACCAAGGTGAAGTTAGGGCTGGTCAAGGACAGTAGTGGGAACATGTGCATGGAGTCTGAAGATATAGGAGAGGCCCTAAATGAATAATTTTCTTCAGTGTCCACAAGGAAAGGGGCCATGTTGTTGAGGAGGATAGTGCAATGTAGGCTGGAGGAGGTAGATATTCGGAAGGAAGATGTGTTAGAAATTTTGAGAAGCCTGAGGATAGATAAGTCCCAAGGGCCTGATGGGATATATCCTCGGGTTCTTTGGGAGGCGGGGGATGAGATTGCAGGGCTTTGACCTTTATGTCCTCACTGTCTACAGGAATAGTGCCAGAAGACTGGAGAGAGGCGAATGTTGTCCCCTTGTTCAAGAAAGGGAATAGGTATAACCCTGGGAATTATAGACCGGTTAGTCTCACTTCGGTCAAAGGTAAATTATTGGAAAGGGTCCTGAGGGATAGGATTTATGATCATTTCAAAAGATACAGCTTAATCCAGGATAGTCAGCACAGATTTGTGAGGGGTAAGTCTTGCCTCACAAGTTTGATTGTATTCTTTGAGGAGGTAACTAAGTACATAGATGAAGATAGAGCAGTTGATGTCGTATACATGGATTTTAGTAAGGCGTTTGATAAGGTGCCCCATGGTCGGCTCATGCAGAAAGTAAGGAGGCATGGCATAGAGGGAAATTTGGCCGATTGGATCAGTAACTGGCTATCACAAAGAAGACAGAGGGTGGTGGTAGATGGTAAATTTTCATCCTGGAGCCCAGTCACCAGCGGTGTACCACAGGGATCAGTGCTGGGTCCTCTGCTAATTGTGATTGTTATCAATGACTTGGATGATGGAGTTGAAGGTTGGGTTAGTAAATTTGCTGATGACACCAAGATTGGTGGAGTAGTGGATAATGTGGAGGGCTGTTGTAGGCTGCAAAGAGACATTGATAGGTTGCAAAGCTGGGCTGAAAAGTGGCAGATGGAGTTTAACCCTGATAAGTGTGAGGTGATTCATTTTGGTAGGACAAATTTGAATGCGGATTACAGGATTAACGGCAGGGTTCTGAAGAATGTGGAGGAGCAGAGAGATCTCCGAGTTCATGTCCGTAGATCTCTGAAACTTGCCACCCAAGTGGTTAGAGCCGTGAAGAAAGCCTCTATGAAGATAGAGCAGTTGATGTCGTATACATGGATTTTAGTAAGGCGTTTGATAAGGTTCCCCATGGTCGGCTCATGCAGAAAGTAAGGAGGCCTGGCATAGAGGGAAATTTGGCTGATTGGATCAGTAACTGGCTATCACAAAGAAGACAGAGGGTGGTGGTAGGGGGATTGAGTTTAAGAGCCGTGAGGTTATGCTGCTGTACAAGACCTTGGTTAGACTACATTTGGAGTATTGTGTGCAGTTCTGGTCACCTCATTATAGGAAGGATGTGGAAGTATTGGAAAGGGTACAAAGGAGATTTACCAGGATGCTGCCTGGATTGGAGGGTAGGTCTTATGAGGAAAGGTTGAGGGAGCTAGGGCTTTTCTCATTGGAGCGAAGGAGAATGAGAGGTGACTTAATTGAGGTGTATAAGATGATGAGAGGGATTGATAGAGTGGACGTTCAGTGATTTTTCCTAGGGTGAATGTAGCTGTTTCAAGGGGGCATAACTATAAGGTTCATGGTGGAAGATATAGGAGGGATGCCAGAGGTAGGTTCTTTACTCAGAGAGTGGTTGGGACATGGAACGCACTCCCAGCTATGGTAGTGGAATCGGACACTTTAGGAACTTTCAAGCGGTTATTGGATAGGCATATGGAGTGCACTAGAATGATTGGGAGTAGGTTGATTTGATGTTAGTTTCAGACTAGTTCGGCACAACATCGTGGGCTGAAGGGCCTGTACTGTGCTGTACAGTTCTATGTTCTATAATCCATAGATGTGCAGGTTAGGTTGATTGACCATGCTAGATTGTCCCTTCGTGTGCAAAGGTTAGGTGGGGTTATGGGAGTAAAGGGGGTGGACCTAGGTAGAGTGTTTTTTAAGAGGGTGGGTGCAGACTTGATGGGCTGAACTGCTTCCTTCTCCACTATTCTTTGATTTTTGAGGCATACCTAAAGGACTGTAAACAAGTGCAGTTAGCAGAAATTCTCAGTGGTTATTATTGTATTCTGTTTGTGTGGCACATTTTGTGAATGGGGACCAGCTTCCAGTGCAATGTTTTTAAAACTAGCACACAGATTACAGAAGCCCACATTGCCCTAAATGCAAATTTGTGCTTAGAATTCAGCAATCATTTGCACCGTAGAGTCCCTGCAGTGCAGAAGGAGGCCATTCGGCCCATCCAATCTGCACTGACTATGAAAGAGCACTCTACCTAGACCCACCCTACCCCTATCCCTACAGGCCCATGCATGTGTTATGGCCAACCCCCCTAACCTGCACATCGTTGAACACTAAAGGGCAATTTAACATGGCCAATCCACAGATCAGGATGTCCTTTATAAACAGTGTCCCGATCAGTACAGAAAATGAACTCCTCCCCCCCCACCACCCCACCCCCCTCCAGATATGGGGTGCCATTCCCTCGATAAACATGAGGGGATCTCCCCCCCAACTCCCATCAGCATCAGGGGTTCTCCTCTCCCACCACAAGCATCAGCACCTGGGGTTCCTCCCACCCCCAGCATAAGCATCAGCATTGGGTACTTTTCCGACCCCCCCTACCCCCCGACCCCCCGCCCCCTCACCATCAGCATCGGGGGCTCCTCCGCTAACAAACAACATGAACCCCACCCCAATGGTGTGCCCGAGAGGGCCCACCCCTGGCATTGCCCTGACACAGATTGGCAGAAGTTGGCACTGCCAGGTTGGCAAAGCAAAGCTGGCACTTCCAATCTGGCAGTGCCAACCTGGCAGTGAAAACCTGTACCAGGGGAAGTGCCAGGGCACTGCCTGTGCACATCCCTCTTCCCCTGGGACGATACTTATTTTTGCACCCCTGGAGGGAGTCCTCCAAACTGATACTCGCTTTTCCAAACGCGCTGCAAACCTCACGACGTGGTGCCATATCAATGAGATATGAATATTCATGTGGCGAGGGGGTGGCTCTGGAATGAGATTAAAGCATATGTTAATCTATTAAAATGAGATTCGCGGGCATGAACGTCATTATATCACCAGCAAGGGCCGTGGAAATTCAGGAAACAAGACGTCGCTGGTGTAAATCTCCTTTTGCCGATCCTCTCGAGGTTTTGCACCTTTGTTGCAGTTTGACTTGATGACGGACGTGGGTGCAAAATTACCCCCATGTGTTTATTACTGTCGTAACCATTTCCTTTTTATACACAATTCACACAAAACCTAATTCAGGTTGATTTTTCAATCTAATTCAGCATTATCTTTGTTTAAAATGTAAGGGTTTTTATTCACAGGCAACTGCTGCAACCATGTGATGTCTTCTCGTTTCCACAAGTTTTTAGACTCAAAATGCTGGAACTTCAATGAGTGTATTTCGTGGCAATCTCCATTTGGCTGGTGGACTAATATATAGTCGCTCAGCACATGACTGCAGTACAGCAGTGAATGTGAGGTGGCACCACAAACTATGGGCGCGATTTAACTAAATGGGAACAAAGTACCATCCCAACGCCAAGAAACATCCTGCTATTTAATGTGTCCCCGGTTAGATAGGGGATCTCAGTGAGGAACGCACGGCCAAAGCCGCACGCCCTGTTGTATGCTCTGAGCAGCTCCGCTTGCCATAACTCCTCAGTGTAGCGAGAGATCGGGACGGCATTTAAAAAGGGCGACCCAATCTCTGGACCCCGCGAATCAGCCCCTGACTCCCCGAAGCCCCAACTCACCGTGAGGGGGTCCCCAGGCATCCCCCCCACCCCGCACATGCCCATGCAGGGCACTCCCAACCCGATTGCCATCATGTGAAAAATGTCAGTGCCAACCTGGTTACCCTCGCTGGGCCCCTGCCAGCTGACAGTGCAACCTGCGTACCTTGGCAGGTATATGGAAAATCAATAGGCATAAAATCAATAAGTCTATGGAAGAGTTTCTTAACTAGTATTTTCAGGTTGCCAGGCTGGTCCAGGTGGCACCAGCAGTGCCATGGTGCCAACCTGCAAGCACCTGGGAGCCTCTGAATCCCTGATAGACCTCACAAGTGCCTTTCCATCTGATCGCCATTGTGGAGGCCAGT
Organism: Scyliorhinus torazame; assembly: GCF_047496885.1. NCBI lineage: Eukaryota > Metazoa > Chordata > Chondrichthyes > Carcharhiniformes > Scyliorhinidae > Scyliorhinus > Scyliorhinus torazame. The sequence goes on along the minus strand of NC_092714.1, from coordinate 89,271,852 downwards.
ACTGAACGGCACTCGCCAAGGTCTCCGAAGCAAAGGGGATAGATCGCAATGCTTTGGTTACCGAGGAAACTGCATATTAAAGTGAAACTAGCTGCTTCACTCTAATATGCAGGTTTGCCAAAAGGTGATCCCGTCCTCAATGAGTGGAAATCATATCGCTACGTCTCACGACATCGCTAAAGATCTCGCGAGGCAGGGTAGATCCCTGGCGCGGGGTCTCCAGGCTTCTTTCAGCCGTGTTGTGCTGCAGTGCGCTGCCTTCCATGCGCATCGTAGTCTTTCGATCGTCCCCTATGTATTTGCAAAACAATTAATTCCTAGCTCTTTACTGTTAAGAACCCCGCTAATGTTTTTATTTGAAAATATTTTATTAAGGCATATATAATTTTAACAATTTTCAAGAGGAAAAGAACAACAAAGCAAATAACATCCAACCAGCCCCCCCATGCCTCCCTCTTTCCCTTTACCCTGCCCTCCCCCTTTACTGCTGACAGCTTAATTTTCCTCAAAGAAGTCGATAAATGGCTGCCAGCTCCGAGCGAACCCTATCATCGATCCCTTCAGTGTGAACTTGATCTTTTCAAGTCTGAGAATCCCGGCCATGTTACTAACCGATACCCCCGATTTTGAGGGATCCAAGTCCCTCCACACCAATAAGATCCGTCTCCGGGCTACCAGGGAGGCAAATGCCAAAACATCAGCCTCTCTCATCCCCTGGACTCCCGATCTTCTGACACACCAAAAATTGCCACCTCTGGACTCGGAACCACCCGTGCATTCAATACTTTTGACATGACATCAGCAAATCCCTGCCAAAATCCCTTAAGCCTCGGACATGCCCAAAACATGTGGACATGATTTGCGGGCCTCCCCGCTCACTGCCCACACCTATCCTCCACCCCTTCAAAGAATCTGCTCATACGGGCCACAGTTATATGTGCCCTGTGGGTCACCTTAAATTGTACCAAGCTAAGCCTGGCACATGACGAGGACACGTTGACTTTACTCAGGGCGTCCTCCCACAACCCCGCCTCTAATTCCCTGCCCAATTCTTCTTCCCACTTGCGCTTCACCTCCCCTATCGGGCCCCCCTCTCATTCCATGAGCTCTCTATAAATTTCCGAGACCTTCCCCTCCCCCACTCCCACTTTTGACACTACCTTGTCCTGTATCCGCTGGGGTGGCAAGAGTGAAAAGGTCAAAACCTGCCTCCGCACAAAGTCCCTCGCCTGCAGGTAGCGGAACCCATTCCCACCAGCAGTTCAAACTCTTCCTCCAAATCACCCAAGCACGGAAAGTTGCCATCGATAAACAGGTCCCCAAACTGCTCGATCCCACCCAGCTCGCTGCCACCGCCAAAACCCCCCATCCAGCCTCCCCGGTGCAAAGCGGTGGTTGCCACAATTTGGTGTCCATACCGACACCCCCTCCACTCCCATATGCTTCCGCCACTGTCCCCACACCTCAAGGCAACCACTACCACCGGGTTTGTGGAGTACTGAGCCGGCGAAAATGGCAGAGGTGCTGTTACCAGTGCCCCTAAACTTGTGCCCCGACATGAGGCCGCCTGCACCCGCTCCCACACCGACCCCTCCGCCACTACCCACTTCCTGACCATTGCTATGACCCACTGATGTTAATTGCGAGGGTATTCCAAATTTCAGAAGGGATTCTTGAAACACTGGTTCTCAACTTTTTATTTTACGGTTTGGTGTAATGTGAATAAATATCATCCAGTGATGATAGTTCCAGTCTTGTAAAAATTCAAATACAAAAATGTTTATTAAACTATAAAACACACAAGAAAGGCAACAATACAGGACAAAAATTAAATAGCACAGTCGGCTAAACAGTTGGCTTGTCATGCAGAACAAGGCCAGCAGAGTGGGTTCAATTCCTGTACCGGCCTCCCCGAACAGGAGCTGGAATGTGGTGACTAGGGACTTTCACAGGAACTTCATTGAAGCCTACTTTGTGATAATAAGCGATTATTATGTATTATTATTATTTAACCAGAATATTGGCGACACACACTGAATACTTAAATTAACTTCATTCCAAATCTCTCTACTCGGATGGCACAGTGGTTAGCATTGCTGCCTCACAGCACCAGGGACTCAGTTCAGTTCCAATCTTGCGTGATTGTCTGTGCACAATCTCCCTGGTGTCTGCGTGGGTTTCCTCTGGGTACTCCAGTTTCCTCATACAGTCCAAAGATGTGTAGGTTAGGTGGATTGAACATTCTAAATTGTCCCTTAGTGTGCAAAGGTTGGGTGAGGTTACAGGAATAGGTTGGTGGACTGTGCTGAGGTAGGGTGCTCTTTCGGAGGGTTGGTGTAGACCTGATGTGCTGAATGGCCTCATTCTGCACTGTAGTGATTCTATGATTCTACTTTACTAAACTCTGAAAATATATCTCTCCAAAACAACTTCCCATAGACTTTAACATTATGAACCAAATCTATTGATAATTACCACACATGACCGGCAACATTCTTTTAGGAAGTTTTCTTCTGGTTTAGAGTAGCAAGCACCTAGGTTTAAAAAAGCAGCCTCCAGGCAACAGCTTGTTTCGGGAGAGAGCTCAGCTTCCAGCTAGGTCTGGATATAATCTTTTATTTATAAATATTTTTATTAAAGTTTCCATTTTTACACTGTACAAGAAATGAAGGAAACAGTTATAATTTACAATTTACATGTAGTTCCTTTTTGGCACTCCCCATCCCCCATTTGCCGCCCCATCCCCCCCCCCCCCCCCCCAATCCCCCCTCCTCTTTTCTGCTGTCTCCGCGTCCTATCCTAGGCCCTTCCCTTCACCGAGATGATTTGTTCTGGCGTTTGTTTTACTCTAATGGCTTTGTGATGGCCCTCTGTTCCCCATGTCAGTCTGTCCCTGGGTTACTCTTTAGCGTTTCCTTGGGTCTCTCCCCCCTGTTGCCCCCCCGCTCATTCCTGTCTGCTTTCTGTGGCCCCTGGTGGTTCCCATGTGTCCTCCCACCAGCCCACCCCATTGTTGGCTTCAAACAGGTCGTGGAACAGGTTGATGAATGGCCCCCATGCTTTGTGTAAGCCTCCTGCCAACCCTAGAATGGTGTATTTGATCTTTTCCAGATGGAGAAATTCCAATAGATCTGCCAGCCAGTCTGCGGCTGAGGGTGGTGCTGTTGATCGCCAGCCGAGCAGGATTCTCCAACGGGTGAAAAGGGAAGTAAATGCAAGGGCATCGGCCCCCTTCCCCATACAATGTTCTGGCTCGTCCAATGCCCCGAAGACTGCCACTCTTGCGCATGATTCCACCCTCACCCCCACAACCTTGGACATCGCCTCGAAGGAGGCTGTCCAAAACCTAACAAGACTGGGGCAGGCCCAGGACATGGTTAACCAGGCTTCCTTGGCCCTTTCAGATTTGTCCTCCACCTCCGGGAAGAACCTGTTCATCCAGGTTCTAGCCAGTTGTGCTATGTGCACCATTTTAAGCTGCAGGAGGAGGTGGAGTTGGCCCTGTTCAATGCTTCACTCCAGAGTCCCCAACCTACTTCCATCCCTAATTCTTCCTCCCGTGTTACATCCAGAGAAGAGCGTGTCCTTTGGAAAAGTTGTCCGTACATGTCCCCGCAGTTCCCTTTTTCCAGACTGTCTGCATCCAGTAACTCCTCCAACATTGTGTCTCTCGGGGCGCCAGGGTACCTTGTCGTCTCCTTGCGGAGCAAGTTTTTGATTTGTAAATGTTGGAGTTCCTGTCCGTTCGGTAGATCCACTCTCTCCGTCAGCTCTTCTCAGGTCGCAAGTCTGTCCTGTATGCAAGTCGCTAACCACTCGCGTTCCCCTGTCCTTTCTCCACCTCTTAAAGGTGGCATCTAACATGGCTGGTGGAAACTTCCACTTGAGTCTGTCGAAGGCCTTTTCTGCCTCCAGGTGTTCTCTCCTCGGATGGGGTCAGTACCACATTCATCAGCCGCCTGATGTTCACAGTTAGCTGTCTACCTTTGACAAAGCCTGTCTGGACCACATCTGGTATGCAGTTCTCCAATCTCCTGGCCAGGACTTTTGCCAGTATTTTCACGTCTACATTGAGTTGGTGTCTTTTTTGGATATCAGCGATATGGTGGCCTGTGTTAGCTTTGGAGACAAGGTGCCCCTCGATTGTGAGTCTGCGAACATCTCCCGCAGGTGCAGGGTGAGAGCCGGTGCAAATATTTTGTAGAAGTCCACTGGGGACCTGACTGGTCCCGACGCCTTCCCTGCCTGCACGGAGTTGATGCCCTCCATGACCTCTCCCAATTCTATTGGTGCTTCCAGATCCCCCTGTCTGCTGTCCCCCACAACTGGTATGTCCAGTCCATCGAAGAACCGTTTGATCCCCGAGTCTGCGTTGGAGGGCTCGGAGGTATACAGTCCCCAGTCAAAGGCCTCAAATGCTTTGTTGACGTTTTTTGTTTCACCTCGCAATCCACGTCTGCTGTCACTTACCTGGTCTATTTCCCTCATGGCTGCCTGCTTTCTCAGCTGGCGAGCCAGCAGGCGGCTAGCCTTCTCCTTGTGATCTTTCTCCCTCCTTATGCCCAATAAATTGCCATTCTCTCGGTCTCCTCTTCACTCATTACTGCCCTCCACTGCACTCACCCCTTTCTTCCTGTGAGCTTGTGCGCCTGCTCAAAGCGAGGCAGTACTGTGCCGTGCAAAAATTGTTCATATCTGTAACTTTCTTTTCCTTTTCTCTCCCTGCGTCTTCCTCATTACTGCTTTGTCTGCCTTTTGTCTAGGCCATTCGCCTGCACCTCTGCTGGTGTGGTGAAATAGCATTCTTTATTCTGGATTGTCATCCAGAGCCTGGCTAGAATAAAATCCCAAATTTTGTACTGTTCTTGTACAGGGCCAACTTTGCGTGGTTAAAGTCAGCCCTGCGGTTTGCCAGCTCTGCTCCAATGGGAACGCATATTTTGTGTCCTTCCCAAATGCTCTCTTTGATCTGCCAAGCTCAGCGCAGGATCCTCTCCCGATCCTGGTACCTGTGTAACTTGCCGATTATCACCCTCAGCTGCCCCCCGGCCTTTGACTTCGGTCGGAGTCACCTCTGGATCCAGTCAATCTCCGGTGGCTTGGGAAAGCTGTCCTTTCCAACCAAGTTGCCCAGCATCTGGGCCACATAGTCAGTCAGGTCTCTGCCCTCAATCCCCTCTGGCAGGCCCTCTATTCGAATATTCTGCGACCTTCCCCTTCAGGCTCCCTTGGGTCACCACCAACCTTTTTATTTCTGCTTCCAGAGCAATGATCCTGTTGCTCTGGTCAGTTGATGCCTTTTTGAGCTCCTGGATTGCCTTTCCCTGAACCTCCAGCATCTTTCCCATTCCATCGAGCGCTGTCTGCATGGCGACCAATGCCTCTGCCACCTTGACCACCATCTGAATCTCCATGTTGATCTCTTCCTTCATCGTGGTTAATTCCTTGGTTAGGAATGTCATCCAACCCTCTATAGGTGGGTGGGTGTGGGGAGCCGGTTGTCTGAGTCGCCGGTCTCCCTCTCTCAGGGTGGCCACGGACCCCTCGCCTGGTGGGTACACCGACTCGCTCGCTGCTCCTGCCCTTTTCCACCGCTTCTGGCTTCCCTGAAGCTTCTTGAGCTTGCTAGCATATTGCTCTTCTTCTATTCTTTTTCTGTTTAGGAGTTAAATAACTCTGAATGTTTGGGCTAAATTCGGCCAAAAGTGCCTATGTTACTGTATTCTGGAGGACAGCCACTTGAGGTGTGACTGCTCAGCATATCCCCACCACCGGAAGTCAGCTGTAATCTTTTTTGCCTGTCAGCTCTGTTCCTACTAAAGGACCAACCCCGCCACTAATATTCCTTTTGATCCCGTCTTATCTGAACAACTTGTCTTAGGAGTCCCTCTTACAAACATTTCTTACATATGCCGCAATATGGGCGGGATTCTGTGATCCTGAGGCTAAGTGTTGACGCCGTCGGAAATGCCGTCGCGTTTCTCGACGGCGTCAACACGGCCTCAGGATCAGCAATTCTGGCCCCTACAGGGGGCCAGCACAGCACTGGAGCAGTTCACTCCACTCCAGCTGCTGATCTCGGCGTCAACTGAGTGCCGCGGAATCCGTGCGTGCGCAGTGGCACCAGCGCCAACACGCGCTTGCGCAGTGGCTGACTTCAACGTACCGGCCCCGATGTAATATGGCGCAGGGCTACAGGGGCCGGCGCGGAAGAAAGGAGGTCCCCAGGCAGCGAGGCCGGCCCGCCGATTGGTGGGCCCCGATCGCGGGCCAGGCCACATCGGAGGACCTCCCCGGGGTCGGATCCCCCCCTCCCCCCCACAGGCCGCCCCCCCCGACCCTTCCATGCCGTGTTCCCGCCGGCTGAGAGCAGGTGTGGACAGCACCAGCGGGACTTGGCTTTTTTATGACGGCCGCTCGGCCCATCCGGGAGCTCTGCGGAGAATCGCGTGCAGGCGCCGGGGGGGGCGTGCCACGATTCGCGACGGTCGCGGGGATTCTCCGGCCCGGCACTGGGCTGAGAGAATCCTGCCCTATATGTTCTTACATTTCATCCCCCTTTCAGCATGTCGGAGTGACATTCATTCTTATTTCTCCTTTAGAACTCCTACATTCTGGCCATGTGCACAACTCCCATGAAGACCACCAAATTTTGCAAGTGGCCAGAAAGGGGAGATTACCCCCATCCCCGCCAGTGATGTAATCAGTTTCATGCCCAGAAAAATAAAATGTCTTGACGCCGTAACACCCACCCACGAAAACCAGTAATTATGACCATGGCAGGGGTGCAGAGGTGCCTGTAGGCCCTGGGGTGGAGAACATGCCTGGCCCATGGCAGCGGAAATGTTGGGGGCACTGGCAGGGGGATTACCCTGCTCCATTGGAAGGTTCCCATTCTGTGTGTGGGGGGTGTTTGCCTTACCCATGGGGGGTCTCCTTCTGTGTGCGGGGATTGGGGGTTGGGGTACACCCCATGTCTGTTGGAGGGTCCCAATATTCATTGGTGAAGGGGGGCGCTTAAACATAACTTTGAGATTGGGGCGCCTTTTAAAATTGGCACCCAATCCCAGATTCCCGGCGTTGTTGACATTTTAGGCACCTATCCTCCAGCTGGCTCTGTGATCCTTGCCAGCATCCTCAAATTGCACCAAGTATCACTAAGTTAGGCGAGAAAAGGTGGCTGTGAAGCCAATGAGTTTCACGCAGCTTTTCTCGCCTGATCAAGCACTCTTTAACTTTATCTTTAACTCTTACAATTCTATGCCATCTTGTTCTCCACTTCACTGGGCTATTCCACATGTTAAACCCCTCAATGCAGTTGTATCCTGATCAGTTTCCTTCTATCCAATTTTTAATTTTTATTTTATCCCAGCTTCTTGACATTACAAATAACATAACAATACAACAGATTTTGTAAAGCATTAAAGTGTAAATCAGTTCTGATAAATGACTGATAGCTGCTGTGCAGACAATAGATCACATCATGAAATTCTGCAAGTAAAACCACAATGGGGGCGATTCTCCAATATGGAGCCCAAGTGTTTGCGCTGTCGTGAATGCCGCCGCGTTTCACGACGGCGCAAACCGGGCCCTGGCACGACCGATTCTGGCCCCCACAGGAGGACTTCTTCAGCGCGCCAGACCCGACACAACACGGAGTCGGTGTTCAGGGGCCGGCGTGCCAGAAAGTAGGCCCGGGGGGGGGCGAGAGGCCGGCCCACCGATCGGTGGGCCCCGATCGCGGGCCAGACCCCATTGGAGCCCCCCTCTCCCCCCCACAGGCCGCCCCCCCGGCCTTTCCCACAGATGTCCCGCCGGCAGTGACCAGGGGTGAACGGCGCCTGCGGGACTCTGTCATATCGGCGCGGCCGCTCGTCCCATCCGGGCCGGAGAATCGCCGGCCGGCCGGCGCCGCGTCAAACGCGCCGCCGCAAATGGCCCCGATTCTCCACACCTCGGAGAATCACGTGCCGGCGTCGGGGCGTCGTGGCGCGGTTGCGGCGATTCTCCGGCCTGGCGCAGGGCTCGGAGAATCGCCCCCAATATGAGGGATTAATGATCAAGATAAAATCCCACCCCCAAAACAAAACAATCTCCCTGTTAACCCCCAGTAATATGCAACCGTTTAAATTAAAACTGAAGGAGACAGAAACCACAAATTGCATTAAATTAAAGAGTAACTCATCACAGTCTAAGATTTTTTGATCGTTTTACACAGAAAAGAGCTGGGAGGGGAGAAAAGTCACCAAGTTGTTTCTTTTGAAATGTAAAGTGTATGCACACAAAATGTTCAGTATATGCACACAATAGCAGAGGTGGCTGAAGTGCTAATGGGCTGGATGCTGTTTCTTAATTGACTCTAAATAAACTATTCACTGGCCTATCTCAGCAATTAACACCTCACGCCTATTGTATTGAGATGACTCATCCTGGCTGCTTGGAGGAGGTGACCATCCAAGCCTTTATGACTGTGACATTGAGCAGAAAGAAACACCAGCAAAAGTAGACTTGTTCCAGAAAAGGCAGTGAATTAGTCAGATTTTAAAACAGAAATAGCAAGTGAAAGCTTCAGCCAAGCTCAAAGGAAAATGTTCCAAAGAAGAGTTATACAGACTCAAAATGTTGGCTGAGAATTTCCTGGTTCCTCAGAGTTGGATATGAGGGGTACCCCAATGATACCTGGGAAAGTCGCCTTGGAAGTTCCGATGCAAGGGTTTACCCAGCAATTGTCCAGAGGAACTAACTTCACGGGACAATTGTACTGGGCTGGGAACCATCTGACAAAGCAATTTAAATATGCAACTTCGGGTGATTCTGCCAGTTTTACCCTGATAGTTAGTCTGAAAGAGTTGGAAGGAGAAAAAACTCCAGAGTAACTATTTTAAACACCCAGACCGAGCCCCCGCACAGGACATCCCTCACACTCACCAAGGGGACCTCATACCACCCAATCGACCCTGCGAGGAACCCCCATACATCACCACCCATGATCCACATGGGAACCCCAACACTAACAACCGCACCCATTCCCCACAACCAAGCAACTCCCAACCCAAGCCGACATGACCTATCATAGGACACCCTTTACCCCCAGCCCAGCCTAACTCTGACCGCCCCCCCCCCACCCGATCCACGTCCAACTCCACGCTACCTCCCTCCACCCAGTCTAACTCCAAGCAACCCCCCTTCTGCTGCTCTGATGTGCCCCGAACCAGGTCCAACTCCAACTCCAAACCCCTGCCTCTCCCCTCCTCCTGGGCTGACTTCAACCGCTCCTCTCCTACTGGTCCAATACCCCCCTACCTCTCAATCTGACTCCTCCTCTGGAATCCTCATCTGGGTCTGACTCTGGCCTTCTCCTTTGGCTCCGGCATCCTGCTTTAGTTCCGATTCTGGCATCCACCTCCTGTTCCGACTCCGACATCCTCCTCTAGGTCCAAAATACCAATACCCCCGTCGCAGGTCTGATTCTGACACCCCAGTCCCCCAAGGTCTTCCTCTCCCACCCACCAGCTTAACCCTTAACCCTCTCCCCACCCAGCTCTCGCCACCCCCCCCCCCATCTCTTCCCTGTTCTAAGTCCATCCCCCTGGGTCTCCACAAATTCCAACTCTGCCTATCCAGGTGTCTCGCCCCCCATTCTGAATATGCCCCCTGACCCTCACCCTGTTCAGATTCCACCTCCCTGGTCTCCTCCCGCTCTGACTCTGCCTCCTGTCTGACTCCGCTCCCCCCAGTCTGACTCTGTGCTCACCCCATCCGATGTCTGACCTTCCACTTATCTCCAAAACCTACTTTCTCCGTTAAATTCTACCTTAAAATACTTGCTTTATGGTCGTTAGTGCTATAAAAAGGGGAGTGGGGGTCTTTCCTCTCTGTGCTCCACGAACTCTGTGCTGATACATCCAGGGACACGCTTTGCTGCTCCTGTCTCACCCAACCTGAATGAGAAAGGTCTGTTGAGACAGCGTCTTTGGTGTTTCAGCAATCTAAGTCCTTCCAGAGTGGTAATTTGGTAGTGATTGCCGCTCCAAGGAAGTTACAGGCTTTTAACTGTTCTTCTTTCCAGATGTGTTGACGGTCCTGCTATGTTTTGGCAGGATTTTCTGTTTTGATGCCTGTATGGCAGTTTAGTGTACATTATTTCAGTCAAATAAGGTGACCCAGTAATATGGAGAAACCTAATGTGCTCATCATATGTCTTGTACGCTTGTCGCCCTTTAAAATATATTCTATTAGCACATTTGTGTTTTGGAACGATCAGTAAATTAGGGACGTTCCCGAGAGCACTGCAGCCTTTTCATTTCGAGCAGTTACTGAGCTTGCTCAGTCGTCTTAAAATACAAACGGTTGCTTTGCTGTATCCTCCCTGGCCCTCCTGACTCGTTACCTCTCCCTAGCCTGACCCCCACGCTCACCGCCACTCACAAACCGTTCCTTCTCCTGGCTCACTAACCCTTCTGCTCGCCGACCTTTCTGCTCACTCCTGTTCATTGCTGCCATCCCAGACCCTCCTGCTTGGCACCTCCGTCCTCGAACCTCCCACCTGCTGCAACTCCTAACTCGATGCCTCTCCTGCTTGCAATTTACCTCCCCGAACCTTCCACTTGCAACTTCTCTGACTTTCCATTCCCTGCTTCCCTGATCCTCCTTCACCCCTTCCCACTCACAGCTTCCCTAGCTCTCTGACTACCTGCTTCCCTGGCCCTCCCTCGCTTCCTCCCATTCACTCCCTGGCAGTTCCCAGGTGACTATTTCGCTGCACTGGAAACCATCCGAAAATAGAACTTTGTTACCTCAATAGTTATGCAGAGAAAGTTAGAAAAGTATTTCCTTCTTCTAGTTAACTATCATACAGACCCACAGCGACTCTGCATGTAACTCCCCCCCCCTCTACGAACCCCATTGAACTCCCTGTCCTTCCATGAAACACCCCAAGCCCCCCAAAATCACAGGGGATACCACCCCCCAAGTGTGCCCCCTCCCCCCCAATGGGACTCTGTCAAATGCCCACATGATCTCCCTAACCCAAATATCCAAGGAGAATTCCTAAGTCCCCCAGAAATCCCCAGACCCATCCCCAGGCCCCCTCCCCATCAACTGCCTGCCTGACCATCACCCCTACTCTTACTGACCAACCTCCCTGACCCACTCCGTCCCCATTCCCAGCTGGCCGCCACCCCTCCTGCCTGGCTGTAGGCTGTCCCCCCAACTGCCTGACACCCTCCCCCTTCCCCATGACAGACTGTCTGACCCAAACTACGGCAATGCGCGACCTGACCCCTCTATTCCAACACTAACACCAACCCCCCTCCTCCGCAAAACAAATTCTAACCATTTATCTTCCAAATCTACCTTCTTCCTAGCTTGAAAATGTCTGGACCTTTAAACCTAACTGATTTACAGCAGCAAGTGCTGTAAAAAAGGAGGCATGGCCCCCATGCATCCAACTCTCAAGCCTCAACAAAGGCCCAGGAATGTGTTGGCCTGCAAAGCTCTCGACCAACCTGAGTCAGAAGGGCAGGCAGGAAAGAATTGGAAGAACTTACAGGCACAGGAATGGATTGGCAATCCAACTCTGTCAGAAATTTGCAGTTCAAATCAAAAGGGCAGCACGGTAGCATGGCGGTTAGCGCAATTGCTTCACAGCTCCAGGGTTCCAGGTTCAATTCCCAGCTTGGGTCACTGTCTGTGCGGAGTCTGCACGTTCTCCCAGTGTGTGCGTAGGTTTCCTCCGGGTGCTCCGGTTTCCTCCCACAGTCCAAAGATGTGCAGGTTAGGTGGATTGGCCATGCTAAATTGCCCTTAGTGTTGGGTGGGGTTACTGGGTTATGGGGATAGGTTGGAGTTGTGGGCTTAGGTAGGGTGTTCTTTCAAAGAGCGGATACAGACTCGATGGGCCGAATGGCCTCCTTCTGCACTGTAAATTCTATGATAAATACATTCTATGAAATATTGTATATCAGAGCAATATTGTTATATCCCTACATCTAGTCATTGAACAGACTGGGACTTTCCTAAATATAAGGCATTCAAGCTGCTAATCGGCATTAATAGCACCACAATATCAAGAACATGGCCGGGATTCTCCATTGCGAGACCACCCCGCCACCAATGTTAGCAAGGACGGAGAATTTGGCTATGCCGTTCGCTGGCAGCGGGATTCTCCAATCCCACCGCTTTTCAATGGAATTTCCCATTGAAACCACCCCACACTGCTGGAAAACCCATGGGGCGTGGCCAGAGAATCCCGACGCCAGTGAACGGCCGGTAAATCCCGCCCCATATCTTCAAGCGTGATATTTCTTTTTGAACAGTTGATGGCATGGATACTATAAACAGTTGTGAAGGTTATTAAAAATTGTTAAAATTTAAAAAGTTATTGAAAGAAGAATTATCTTAAAATTCCAACCATCCCAAAAGAAGCAGAACTTGACTCAAGCGAAAGAGAAAGGAAAGAGAATTTAAATTCGAGTTTGAGTAACGTAGCCAGGAAGAAGAGCATGGTACAGGAGGAAGAGGGCAATTATGTGAACACTAAGATCAATGAGAAGGCAAAAGGGCATTTCCCTGCTTGGGAACTGGCAGCAAAGCACACACCAATCACAAGCCTTGTAAGTGAAGCCACAGAAGTCAGGGTCCACCATTTTCTTAAATTAAATCTTATTCCAAATTTTAAAGCAGATGAGATTGACAGTTTTATGAATTGAATTGTTAGCTGGTCACCACAAGTGAGACACAGTTGGATGAAACTGTCAATTCACAACATCACTAATGAAAAAGGGCCTCTGCCTGTTTCTTCATTTCAATCCAGCGCGTAGGATAAATTATATTTCAGAGCTTGCTATTCTCATTCAAGACTTATGATTTTCCGCCTGAAGTGTGCTAGCAAAATTTGAAGGAACTAAGAAAGAATCCAGACAGGATTCGCGAAGAAACAATTAGTCAGCTCAAACATACATGGCTGGGGATGAAGGTCTGACAGATTATGAAGATCTTTGTCACTTAATGTGAAAAGACAAGTCAATCAATGTCAGATTCTGGGGTTTGATACGAACCTGCAGAAACAGAGTTAATGGGGTGGGTGGTAAGGCCTTTAAAATGAAGTTGGTCACCTTATTGCCATGTTAACCCTGATGATTTGGTCTGCTGGGGTCTATTGCCTGGTACCTGAAGTCCTGTCTGTTTTAGGCTGTAAATCCATTCTAATATTGAATTTGCTGTTCTTTGATATATGTAAGACTTTTTTTCGGCTGGTCAAAGAATGTGCTATGAATTATAAGGTTACCCTCCCTGAGTTATGCTGTCACGTTGGTAGGTAATGAATATTTAAATGACTTCTTAATTGGAAGAGACTTTTCATGGGAATGATTAGAACTACTACACCTACAAAGGAATATCTAAGGCAAGAATCTCAATTTGTAACAACTCTAAACTGCCTGATGGATAAATGCCAGAAAGCATCTAAACCACTCGGTCAAGTAAGCAATTTGGTGCAGCATTTGGGGCACTCCATTTTGCTTTCATGCTCCTGAGCTGGAAAATCCAGACCCTGTTTCCATTTTTGAATGAGGACAAATTGGGATTGGGAGCAAGTAGCCTCCTATCTCCCTCAACCTTCCTGACACTCTGAGAGTCAAGCATGAAGATTGACCATTTTATCTAGGTAACCTGGGAATCATCATTCAGCAGGAGACAAGAGGAGAAATCTGGAAAAGAAACAAAATAACCCAAAGGTTTAAAAGCTGCAAGTCAAGTGGCTGAACATTTAAAGAGACAACCTGCACTGTTCATATTCTACTGCAGTATTTTTTCTTTTCACTGTGATGTTCAGTTGCGTCAGTTTCAGATATGCATGGTTACCTAAGCAACATCACTGAGTTCAAAATCTCTTTGATTGACTGTTGTCATCTAAATATATGTAAATGATTACTCTCTCCATAATATGCTCCTAATTAAACTATTTTGCACAAATGTTTTTTGGTAGAATTACAGATATTTCTCCCCCGTCATATCTCCTGTAGTGAAGCAGGAGAATTTCATACATTTCTGTCAATCAGGTTCCCAGTTCTGGCTGCATGAGGATGTAAGTGCTTCTAACTGGGTGGATTACATTAAGTTCAAAGCAGCAATTAAAGCAGCATCAGCAGAAAAAAAGAGAGAACCAGAAATAATGAGGGTTTTATTTTCTGTCAAATGATTCCAGAATCACAGCATTTTCCTTCAGCAAGGGTGCAGTCATGTTTGCGTGGTTGTGAAAACTGACAGTGCTGGGGAGTGCATTTTTTTTCTTTCGAGCTGAGAATTAGGGATGAATAATACTGAAGCTTAATGCGTTCCACATGATCCCCAGGCTTCGTTGATCCAATTAAATTCCTCACTGCTTAAAACGCCCATGTTTAAATCAAGCAATTGCTTAACTAGATCAAAAAACACTGACCATTTTCTATTTCCATCACAGTCCCCACCACTTCTAGCAGATGCAATTGTGTGAATGTGATTTGCCTGCTTTGCATGTTGGCCCACTTAAGATGGTAGCGCTATTACCATGTGCACTTTCCGACTGTGTACTGACCTTTTGCCCAGTTATTTCTAGTAAATTTCGGTTTGACCTGCACATTTATTTAAATGGCTATCAGTGTTTACTATAAACTGTGACACCAAGCTATTTAGGCTTAAGTACACAAAATGCAATCAAACATTTACAAGGCACCAATGTTTTTAATGATGGGGAAAGCCTATGATGGGTTCTGAGTTTAACTATCTGTCCATTGGTCTGCCAAGACACTGAGCGAAGAAATGAGGTACCTCCCTCAACAGTTCCTAATGGAAAGGTCTGTTGTGATGTGTTCCATTGTCTTGGATTCATGATCATAATCACACTTCTGGTTTTCCCTCACCTTCTATTTATGGAACAGCTGGCTGCATTGTCCAAGCCCTGTTTGGATTTATTTGAGTGTTGCCCACTGCCTTTGGGGGAGCTAGGGACATCAGCTATTGGGTCACTGAAGGAGTGTTTTTTCTTTAAGCTGCATGCGTCCCAGGATTCCGCCCATCTGGATAATGGGAGTGGTAAACCACTGTATTGTATTGTATTGTTACATGCCTGGGCTTGTCCCTGCTGGCACCGCCTGTGGCTCCTCCCCTTGGGCTCATGTATAAAGGTGGCTGGTCTCCGCCTCTGATCCAGTTCAGGATCAGAGGCCAGGAGGCTTTCTGTTTAGTGTATTAAAGTCTCTGTTACGTTCACCACTCGTTGTGTGTTCATTGATGGCTTATCAATGGGTTAATATCAGCTAAATAAATATCAGCTGCTGTTTTGATATTGAACAGGCTAGTGCAAGTTCCAACCCCTGTGGTAGACCATTATTGTGTGTTCTGTGTTCATCTGGTGCTGTCAGCAAGATAAACACAGAATTTATGGTGTGGTGTTTTATGCCTCAGAGATAAACAGAATTGATACACTCCATGTAATATTTTTGAGCAGGAATTTTGTTCAATGCTTTAAAATGGCTGCTGTCATATCTCCACTGTTTGCTTCAGTTTAGTTTCACCTTCTAGTGACCACACCCAGGCTTAACTAATCACACAGAGAATTGATATCAGACACTTACAATCAGGCACCAAACAATCGAACACCAGGGGCTGGATTCTCTGTTTTCGGGACTATGTCCCCATGCCATCATGAAAACCGTGGTCTTTTACGCCAGGAAAACTGGCGTCAAAAGGCCACAGATTCACTGTCTTGCAGGGGACTAGCAGGCAGCTGTCGTAGATCTCGCCGCTCCAGCTGCTGGTACGGCCCCCCCGCACTTCCGGGTCAGAGGCCGCGTATGCACATGGTGGTAGCCTTCAGCGGACGCGCCGTGCTCCATGGCAGACTCAGGCCGCAGACCTGGACCACGGAAATAGTGCCTCTCGCCCGACCCAGACTGCCCGCACAAAAGAACCCCAGTCCCGAATGAGGCCCCCCCTGCCCTCCGATCGGCCCTCCCCCGACTGTAGCGGCCCCGGACTGAGGCCGCAGCCGCCACGCGGGTTTCACAGATGGTGGGACCATGAGTGGTCCACGCCGTCAGGAATTTGGCCAGCCGGGGATGGAGAATAGCGGGGTGGGCCTCAAGCAATGGCCTGAAGTGGTGGATAATCGGCGAGGCGTACTCCCCGAGTAGGCCGCTTTCCGGGGCGTGGAGAATCGCAGAACCGGCGGTGGTCCCGATTTTGTGCAGGAAACTGGATTCTCCGCCCCGTCGACAAACGCGATTCCATCATTGGGGTGCGGAGAATCCCGCCCCAGGTTTTCACTCGAGGCTCCAGTGCGCAGAAACAGGAAAATTCCTGGCTCTTCAAACCCGACCTTTAAAAATAGCTGCCTGCAAGTCGGAATTTTGTTCTAGGCGGAGGTAGGGGGGTGCGGACTGGATAGGAAGTTGGGCCCAGCATCCCTAGAATGAGTGCGCAGGCTGTTGGGTGCAGAGGCAGGCTGGGTGGAAGGCATTCCTGTGCTCTAGCACTGTGTTGAGTTGAACTACAAAACCCCTACAAAGCAGCCCTCTAGCCCACACCTCTCAAATGCTGCAGCTCTTCATCGTGGTGAAAATTATGGCCTATATCTTTGCCCCCAAATAAAACTAAAAGGCCTTATTTTAAATTAAAGCATCATAAACAACAAACATATGTAAATCAAGACATTTCTTAGCATGGGCGGACAAGTTGAACTCTTAGTACAGAAAGAGCCTGTGAGATGTGAAGGTCTCTGATGATGGCACTCTATTGCCAGCCAGCTGACTGTTTCACAGGATCATTGTTTTGTCTTAATAACATCCAAATGTCCTTCATGGGAAAGATTCAATACACATTGCTTCAACTCTTTTCGGAAAACCGCTCCAGTGCCAGATGCAATACAGTTGTCATCAAACAATATGAGTTGATTGCATACTCTGCAGAATGGGAACAGTTCTTCCTCTATTTTGTGAGACCCCTTAGGTATTGCAATTCACTGTCTCCAATTCTGTCTTCCACCTCATCCATGTAACAAGGTTTGCATTCACCACGATCATTTAGTCTTCGACATTGCAAGTGGCTTCAACAAATCTAACACTATCTGTGATAGTAGAACGGCTAAGCATGGCAACTACTCGACTGTGTGAACGTGCGAGATATTCAACCTCCAAGTTGTACTTGTGAAGACAATCTGACCACCTGTAGATGTGTAGAGGTCGATGACCAGACCCTGATGTGACTAACAATGTAGTCAATGCTTGTTGATCAATGCAAAAAATGAACTATCTAGCCTACAGATACATGTGCCATGGTTCACAAATGTAGATACAGGCTAATGCGTCTCGCTCGCCAGTCGAGTATTTGCGTTCAAGCTTCAAACAAGAGGTGTGACACATAAGGGACTGGTTGTTCGCTTCCTTCAATATATCATAAGGGTACAGCTCCAAACACATTTCCTGATACATCTGTTGTGACAAATATTTCCATGTGTGGGTTGAAATGTGTTATCTTCGCCTTTAATATGTCAAACATGGATTGCTGTGCAGTTGTCCATTCCCATTGTGCATGATTGCACAGAAGCTTTAAAAGAGATCTCTGCACACGTCAGAATGAATTTGTGATAAAGGTTGGCAGTACCGAGGAACGATGGAAACTCTTTTCATGATAGGCTGGGTCGAAAGTATGTAAATCTATTTTATGTTGTCATGCGGAGGTTTTACTCTCGCTGCTGTCACTCTATGCCCTTGAAAGTCAATCTCTGCAAATGTGCATTTGCACTTGTCGAATATAAAATTGTGTTGTGTGAGCACCAATAAGAACCACTGATCATGTTCTGCTTCATCCCTTCAATGGCAACAACATCATTGAGTAGGTTATCATCCCCTCAGTGTTTGAGAAGGTTAATTAAATTGTCGATTGGAATGAAACTTAGACCATCGGGCATTCTGGGGTACTGAGACACGCCTTCAAAAGTATCAAAACTGCAAGATATTGGCTTTGTTCTGCTAATGGTATCTGGAGATTACACTGCCACATGTCAATCTTCGTGAAGACTGTGAAGGCATGAAATGATGCTGATTGTTCTTGGATTGTAGAAAATGGATACTTGTCTGGAATTGTAGCTTAGTTGACCACCTTGAGGTTATTGCATAGTCTAAGCTTGTCATTTTTGCATTGTGCAATAACTAGTTTCGATAACCATAGCAATGAGTTGATTTTCTCAATGATACTGTCTGCTGAAAGTTATTTCAGCTTCTGACATTTCAGCACAAATCACAAACGGCAACTGTTGAAAATTGTGCGAAACTGGTTGAATTGATGTCGATTTGAGGAGCATGACAGTATTCTTTAATCTCCTCAAATCCAGTAAGGAAGGGTATAATCAGCGTCATCATTTATGAATGTGTGCTCCAGTGGTCTTCAAGTTGGAATTCAAGCCTATTCAAAAGATATATCCCAGTAAAGTTTCTGCCATAATTGGCCATGTTGAAGATGAACCTATCAGGAGCGATGTTTTTGCAGAGAACTGGAACTATGATCATTCCTAATACCAGAATATTTGAGCTGTCATAAATGTATCTATTGTAGAGCTGAAGAAAAGTTGAGAAAAATACCGATGGTTTGTTGCTCAACATAGGTACATTCACACCAACATTGATGAGAAATGGGGGGCGGGGTTTGTGTAATAATGGGGCTATGTCCCCACGCCGGCATGAAAACCGGCGGCAACAACTCCAGCGTCAACGGCCCCCGAATGTGAGGAATTCTAACCTTTCTAGGGGGCTAGGTTGGCGCCAGAATGGTCCCCGCAGCTCCAGCTGGCGCGGAACGACCCGTGCGAGTCCGCGCAGGCACAGAACGGCCGGCATATTTCCGCGCATGTGTGGAACGGCTGGCGAGATTCGGCGCATGCGCGGGGTTCCCTTCTCTGCGCCAGCCCCCAGGCAATATGGCGGAGCCCTACAGGGGCCCGGTGCGGAGTAAAGTAGGCCCCCGCAGAACCAGCTTGCCCTCCGATCGGTAGGCCCCGATCTCGGGCAAGCCACCGTGGGCCCCCCTGGGGGCGGATCCCCCCCCTTTCCCCCCAGGATGGCCCCTGCACACTCCCTTCCAGGTCCCGCCGTGTGTGAGGTGAGTAATCCACGCCGGCGGGACTCGGCCAAACTCATCAGCCACTCGGCCCATCGGGGCCCGGAGAATCGCCGGAGGGGAGGGGGGGGGGTGCTGTCAACGGCCTCCGACCGGCGTGGCGGCGATCCCACCGGCGCCCGAAAAACAGCGGCGGAGAATGGGGAAGCCGGCGTCGGAGTTGCGGGGTGCGAATCCCGGCTGAGATGTCCACAATCTTGACTGAGCATTCATTAAAATTATCTGGTGGTTTATCATTTGGGATGATGTATCCATAATGTACGTCACTCTCAGGAAGAGACTCCTCCATGTGACCAGCAAACCTTTGCAAAGTGGCTCCACTTTAAGCATGAGTTACATGTTTTCATTGAAACAGACATGGCGGTGTGAATTGATGGGTACTTCCACAATTTGGCCACATGTTAGAGGGTGTCTGACTGTTAAACTCCCTGGTCTAGCAGAGTGTGTATCATTTAATCGTCACACTTTTCTTTGGCCAGAAATATTTTTTGAGAACACTTATTGCCACATCAAACATTGATAGGTCTTCTGTGAAATGCTCACTGGCCTTCTACTCTGAGACAATGTAAGAGTATCATCTCCTTCTCGATCGTTGCTACATACAGGCTGTCCATACCCATTGTGAACAAGTAGGTATTGAACCCATCAATCCCACAGCAAAAGAAATGGTGCTGGAGCAGATAAATTTTAGTTATTCTCCATCATCCTTATTGTCACTTATGTTTTATGTCTCAGAGATTTGTGGAGAACCTGCAATGAGTAAGTCACGTCCTGACTCCTGTTACGATTCCAGTTGATGTTATAGCTGGACGGCAAGATTCCAGAATGGAACCCTGGGCGTCATTCTCCGATCCCCCGCCGGGTTGGAGAATCGCCGGGGGCTGCCATGAATCCCGCCCCCGCCGGTTGCCGAAGTCTCCGGCACCGGATATTCGGCGGGAATCGGGCCGCGCCGGTTGCCGGGCCCCCCCGCTGGATTCTCCGGCCCGGATGGGCCGAAGTCCCGCCGATAAATTGCCTGTCCCGCCGGCGTGGATTAAACCACCTTTTGAACGGCGGGACAAGGCGGTGTGGGCGGGCTCCGGGGTCCTGGGGGGGGCGGAGGCGGAAGAGACTCCCTCCACTGCGCATGCGTGGGAAACTGTCAGCGGCCGCTGACGCTCCCGCGCATGCGCCGCCCGGGGATATCATTTCCGCGCCAGCTGGCGGGGCAACAAAGGCCGTTTCCGCCAGCTGGCGGGGTGGAAATTCCTCCGGCGTCGGCCTAGCCCCTCAATGTTGGGGCTCGGCCCCCAAAGTCTGCACCTTTGGGGCGGCGCGATGCCCATCTGATTGGCGCCGTTTTGGGCGCCAGTCAGCGGACATCGCGCCGTTTCGGGAGAATTTCGCCCCCTGGCTCTAAGACCGTAACTTTTTTTTACAAAATGTGGAGGAAGAGAATCACAGGATCGCTAATTAGTTTTAACATTGAGAAAAAACATTTATTAAAGCGTTGTTTCCAGTCCGATCATCTGAGGGGCACTGGTCAGCGGTCTCTCCCTGGTCGTCCAATTAGTATACAATCCTCCATTACTCACCCATTAGCTTAACAAATACACACAAATTTAAAGATTAACATGAATTACAAAGAATATCTTAAACTACAATGGTCTCATTAACAGAAAAAAATCCTTGCATTAATCTGCTTTCACTTAAGGAATCCAGGAGTCCTCTTGCTGTATGTGAGTCTTGAATGAAGTTAAACTCTACACGCAATCCCTCACTCACGCTCGTCTTCCACAAGCATGGCATTCATTCTTTCCTGTTGTCAGGTGGAAAGCTTCTGGTGGCCCCCAGTTTCAGTAGTGGCACAGAGTTTTTGTTTTTGTTTGGGGGCAATGGTATTCCCTGGATCGTGAAGGTAGGCCATGAAGCCTTACAAAAATGTTATCTTGGTTTTATGACTGAGGCAGCTAACAGCACCTCACTTTCGACATGTCTGGTGCTCGGTCAGTATAATATTCACAGGGGTCCCAAGAAGGATACAAACTTTGAGATTTGTTCAGTTAAATAAATGCAAGGCCACAAAACGGTGGGCAGTACATCCAGTCCCAGCTGGGACCATCCGAAGATGCCGGTTCCCATCCTGGCTGGCTTTTACCAGTCCCATTTATCGAGCCTCGTGTTAGGCCCCCCACCCCCCTCCCCCAACGGGGCAGCACGAACCCCACATGCAGATTAATCGGGTCATTCAATCGGGTCTCATGGGGGTTATTACATTCCTCCCCTCCAAAGTCTGCAAATCCCTCTCTCATAGAGGATGGAGGAGGTATCCTCCGGTGCTTTATCTGTGGTTATGCTTTCAGCGGTTGCGGGCTGGGTCACGGTGTGTGTAAGGTAAAGTAAGCTAAAGTCGTCATAGTCCCAGATGACCATCGACTGCTTTCCACTTTGAGGATAGCTGACTGTCGGTGATTTAACCTGAGGATCACCACACCTCAGGCGAGGGGCAAGGTTCCACTTTGAGGAGGAGAGCTGATTGGTGGTGTTTTACCTGAGGATCACCACACCTCGGCTGAGGGGCAAAGTTGAGAAGGTGGGGCCTTCACGAATAACCTCACCCAGTACAGGAATTGAACCTGTGCTGCTGGCCTTGCTCTGCATCATGAACCAGCTATCTAGCCAATGGAGCAGAACTGGTCCATACCAGGGAGTGTGTAATGCGTCGGGGAGCGTTGCACGCATTCCGATCACCTAGGTGATCTGGTTGGCGGTCTCTCCCTACTTAAACCATCGTCCGAGACTTTGGATGCTCCTGTCTCCATGTCTGACCCCGAATCTCCCATCCCTTGGATCTCTGCATCCTGGCCCTTGGGGAGTGTTTCCCCTTAGCCCCTGAATGACAGGCAGAAGGGATGGGGAGCTGACTCATCCAGCGGAGCCAGTCCTGATACTGGCTCCCTGCCTTCAGGGTTGTCAGTGTATTTTTGCACTGTCCACTGATTGGTTTTCACCATATAAGAGACCAGTCCAGTCTTCTCCACTACAGTCACTGGTACCCACCGGGCACTGTCTTAGAACCTTCGGACACATACTATGTCCGCTGGTTAAAAAAAACCATTTCCATTCATTTACATCCCCCACTTCTCCCTCCCCCCTCCGTGCATGGGCACGAACCCCAATCTCGCCGCCAGCTGAGTGTCGGAGCGCAATGTTCGAATCAGCGCCCACCGACTCTCAGTGCCGATCCTGAAATTCCAATTCTCTGCCCCATTGGCGGCAGGTGGCAGGGAATCCAAGCCAATGTCTAACTCGTGGATAACTATACAATTGCCAATCCAGCACTTCCTCTTCTCCTGTACCTCTGACTCCCTGCTCGATCCTCTGAATCCCCACTCGATACACAGACTCTTCCCTTAACCTCTAACACCCCCTCAACACTCTGACTCCCCCCTTGGTGCTCTGACTCACCCTCCAACCCTCTGACTCCCCCCTCCAACCCTCTGACTTCCCCCGATCCTCTAACACCTTCCAGATCTTCTGGCTCCTCCCCGACCCTTTAACCTTCACCCAACCTGATTCTTCAAATCAACCCGATGCTTTGAATTCACTCTGACTCTTTCCTGACCCTTAAATTCTCTGATTGCCCCCCCCAACCCTCTGATTCCCCGATTACCCCAACCCTCTGACATCCTTCCAACCCCCCTCACCCTTTAACTCACCCAGATCTGATCCGACTTCACTACCCTAACCACCCACCATCCTAGCTCTTCCCAATCTGCCATCCTGCCACCTAATCCATCCGACCCACTTACCTCACTCGCTAACAAACCGAGAAACTTTTTAAATGTCCCAAAGTTTTGCAGTATGTTAGTGAATGAAGACTTACCAAAGTACAGCATGTAGTGCTGTAACATAGGCTAACAAACCGAGAAACTATTTAAATGTCCTAAAGCTTTGCAGTGTGTTAGTGAATGAAGACTTACCAAAGTACAGCATGTAGTGCTGTAACATAGGCTAACAAACCGAGAAACTATTTAAATGTCCCAAAGCTTTGCAGTGTGTTAGTGAATGAAGACTTACCAAAGTACAGCATGTAGTGCTGTAACATAGGGCATGGCTTGGCTTCCCCTGGCGCTTGTGCCCTATGAAGAAGGACTCCCAGAACAGATAGACTCCTCTCTGGAATGAGAGGTCACAGATATAACTTGAGAGGCGGTAGATTTAAAACTGAAATGAGGAGGAACTACTTCTCACAGAGGGTGGTGAATTTATGGAACTTGCTGCCCCATAGTGAGGTGGAATCTGAGTCATTAAATAGTTTCAAGAAGGAGATAGATATATTTCTGAAAAAAACAGGTTTAAGGGATATGGGGAACATGTCGTGAGGTAGATTTGAGACGAGGAAGAGATCAGCCATGGTCTCATTGAAAGACGGAGCAGGCTCGAAGGGCTACTTCTGCTCCTAATTCCTATGTTCCTATGTATTTCTGAAATGGCTCGGTTCACAAGTCTGGACCAGGAATGCGGAGCTCCGGCATATTTAAAAAATAGGAGTGGAGTGGTGACATTGATTCCCACTCCATGGAAGATTCGGCCCATTGTTACAGACCAGTTTGAATGGCCGATTTCACTTCTGTCAACTCAATGCAATGCCATGTAAGGCAGTGCTCAGGGTGTTGTAACTGACCTCACTTACAAGACCTGCAGTCACTCATAATGTTTACAGTTGTCTACTTCAATCCTTTCTTTCAGGAAAGATGAAGACAAAATTGACACACTTTCTGCAACATTTTTTTGCGTCTGTTTATCTGGCCCAAAGAGCTTGTTTACCTGTCATTAGGAGCAGATTGTCTTTTGGACTAGGCTGACGCAAACCTCCTTTTCATGTGACTCTTAACAGAGAGAGCTGTTTTTCTTCAGCTGCACACATCAAGGCTATTTTTTGAACGTGATACGCCAGCAGCAAAGGGCATATTTGAATCTGTTGCTTTAGGCTATTGCAGGCAACCAACCTGACCACTAATTGTCGCATTTTGATCTCACATTTTATGACTAACTGCTCAGTGACAGGCAGTTCTCTGGTGAATACATGATGAGATACTAGTGCTTGAAATGGTCATACCTGAATAGCTTTTCGTGATTGGATTGCTGGCAGCTTGCCACTCTGAGGAAATAGTAACCGTATGATATAACAAGGACTCATTTTCGAAAACAAACTACATTCTTTGCTTCTAAAACAGCTCTCTGCAAATGTGGCTTTAAGGTTCCCACAAAAAAAATTTCAATTACCTTGCATGTTTTGTATCTTTTGGATTAATTTGATTTGTGTGCTGCTGTTGTCTTGACTGACCAATTTTGGTGCACATGATATAGACTCCAGCTAAATATGATAATGAGACCATGCACTAATGCCTGATTATCAAGTGTTCCAAAATGATGAACAACAGTCTGGATTTATATTTGGTGTATGAGAGATACAAAGTTGCTGCTCATTATTCCGTGGTTGTTATTGCTGCATTTGTTATTTAGAATATTTTTAGTAGTGATAATGGACTATAGCTTGAAAATGTGAATCAATGTCTGTTCCACTCCTTTCAAAGTTGGCATGATGTGAAAATGCCCTCTGAAAACTCTAATGTCTTTTAAAATTTGTTATCACTCCATATTTTGATCATGGTGGAACTGTTCTCAAATAGATGAGAAAAACATCTAATTGCAAGAAACTGACTGGCTGGGGTGTTCGATTGATAAGAGAGTCAGGCCTGATGTGGTATCTCCTGTAACTAATTAGTCTACTGACATCATTGATATCTAAGCTCACTTGTGCAGACCCAGCCACTTGGGAGGAGGAACGTACTGGAGGGCTGTTGGCAAGTTCAGGAGAAGCAAGATAAGCAATTCAATTAGAGTGGAACGAAAGATAGTTTTATGAGTCAGCACATTATAAATGCCACACTCAGTATTGGTTCACTTTAACACTGTTCGTATCACGGGGATCAGTGAATGATCTGAGTAATTTTAATTGGTTGATTCCACATGACTCATTGTTCAACCACTGAAATTGCAAAACAGCGGCTTGATCTGCAACTGACTAGCAGGTTAAAGTTACAACGTGTGATTGTAACAACAGACACATTGGCCCCGAATTTTACTGTGGTGGGCTTTGAGTGGCGGGAAAGAGATTCAATCATCATCGCATGGTTTTAACAGTGCAGTTGGCAACTTTTTCCCCCAGAACGTTCACCAACCTGAGCGGCAGGATTGTTTCTCCACTGGGCAGGAAACTCTCCGGAGAAGGCCGGGGCTCAAGGAGCTGGTAGCGAGCCTGCAGTTTGGATAGTGATCATGTGAACGGATGGTCACTAAATGTCACTAATCCTTTGGTGGGTGACGTGTCCCGATTATGGGGGGAGGAATGATGTCCCATCCTGGGCGGGAGATGTTCTTCCATCTCTGATCCAATGGAGGGCAGAGAAGAATTAAGCTTGTGATTCTGGGAAAATCTTTTATTTCTTCCTGGTCCAGAAGCAGTGAAGGAAAGGCATTTATGTTTCCCATGATACAGCTCTTGCCTCCTTTTTTTTGTTGGAAAACTCTGCGGCCTGGATTAAACCTGGGACACTGTCTCATTAATAATTTCTAATCTTTATTGTCACAAGTAGGCTTACATTAACACTGCAATGAAGTTATTGTGAAAATCGCCTAGTCCCACATTCCAGAGCCTGTTTGGGTACACAGAGGGAGAATTCAGAATGTCCAAATTACCTAACAGCATATCTTTTGGGACTTGGGGGAGGAAACGGGAGCACCTGGAGGAAACCCACGCAGACACAGGGAGAATATGCAGACTTTGCACAGACAGTGACCCAAGCCGGGAACCGAACCTGGGACCCTGGCGCTGTGAAGCAACAGTGCTAACCATTGTGCTACCTATAACATTTAAATGATAAAACAGCCTTCTGGCTGTGGATTGGTTGTCTGTTCCCCACCCTGCACTATCCCAATTATATTAAACCTATAGGTGGGTGGCTTGGTGGTAGGTTTGAGTGATTTAAAAATGTTATCTCTGATCTGACCCCAACTAACCCAGTGTTGGTCATTATTATTTTTCATTCTTCATAACACATTTGTATGAAATTCTTCATTCTTTAAGAAACAAGTTAATCTGTTCATTTTAACTGAACTGAGGATTGAAAACATTGTTTATTAATATCGCACTGTGGGCTGGATTCTCCGCACCCCTATGCCGAAATCGCGGCTGGCGCCAGGACAGAGAATCCAGTTTGATGCCGTAATCGGGGCTGGTGCCGGTTCGGCGATTCTCCAGGCACTGCAAATCGGCGTCACTGGGGAGGACGCCACGCCGCCGGGGGCCATTGCCAGAGGCCGCTCCAACATTCTCCGCCACCAACTAGCCGAGTTCCCAACGTCGTGGAACTAACCTGCTATTGCCAGTCGGGATGCTCACGTGGCGGCTGCGGACTCAGTCCACAGCTGCCCGGGTCAGGGGCGGACGGATCTGAGGCCAGGGGGGTCTTAAAGGCGGCCGGTGAATTAATGTGCGGGGTTTGAGGGTTAGGCGTGCGACTGATCAGGGGGTCTCCTTTGTGGGTCTACCTCCACGGTCCGGGTCCGCCATGGAGCATGGAACGGTCGCTGGAGGCCGCCGCCGTGCGCATGCGCGGCCTCGGACCCGGAAGTTTGGGGGCCCCTATCTGCAACGAAAAATCTGCGAGATTTACTCCGGGCCCCTGCTACCCCCTGCAGGGCTATGAATTCATTTCACTTTTTTCCAGGATTTTCAGGAGTAAAACTCCACCGTTTTGATGTCGGCATGGAGACATAGTCTCAATAATGGAGAATCCTGCCCTGTGTGTTTTCAAGTCATGGCTTAGAAACATAGAAAATAATAGGATCAGGAGGAAGCCATTCAGCCCTATTAGCCCTCTCCCACCATTCATTGTGATCATGGCTGATCATCCAACTCAGTAACCTAATCCTGCTTTCCCCCATAACCTTTGATCCCCTTCACGCTAAGTGCTATATCTAACTGCTTCTTGAAACCATACAATGTTTTGGATACAACTACTTCCTGTGGTAACGAATCCCAAAGGCTCACCACTCTCTGGGTGAAGAAATTTCTCCTCATCTCTGTCCTAAATGGTCTATCCCGTATCTTCAGACTGTGACCCCTGGTTCTGGACACACCCACTATTGGGAACATCCTTTCTGCATTTACCCTGTCCAGTCCTGTTAGAATTTTATAGGTTTCTATTTGATGCCCCTCATTCTTCTGAACTCCAGCGAATACAATCCTAACCGATTCAATCTCTCCTCATACGCCAGTCCCGTCATCCCAGGAATCAATCTGGTGAACCTTTGCTGCACTCTCTCTATAGCTAGAACATCGTTTCTCAGATAAGGAGACCAAAACTGCACAAAATATTCCAGTTGTGGCCTCATCAAGGCTCTGTATAATTTCAGCAAGACATCCCTGCTCTTATACTCGAATCCTCTTGCAATGAAGGCCAGCATACCATTTGCTTTCTTTACTATCTGCTGTACCTGCATTCTTACCTTCAGTGATTGGTGTACAAGGACACTCGGGTCTTGTTGCGTGTTCCCCTCTCCTAATTTAATGCCATTCAGATAATAGTCTGCCTTCTTGTTTTTGCAACCCAAGTGGATAACCTCGCATTTATCAAAACTATACTGCATCTGCCATTCATTTGCCCACTCGCTCAACTTGTCCAAATCACACTGAAAGATCTCTGCATCCTCCTCACAATTCACCCTTCCACCCAACTTGGTGTCATCTGCAAACTTGGAGTTGTGACATTTGTTCCCTCATGTAAATCATTAATATATATTATAAATAGCTGGGGTCCTAGCACCGATCCTTGCGCTACCCCACTAGTCACTGCCTGCCAATTTGAGAAAGAGCTGTTAATTCCTACTCTTTGTTTCCTGTCTGCCAAAGAGTTTTCTATCCATCTCAACAGATGGCCCCCAATCATATGCGCTTTAATTTTACATGCTAATATTTAATTCAGGGCTTTGTCAAAAGCCGTCTGAAAGTCCAAATACACCAAACCCACTGGCTCACCTTCATCAACTCTACTACTTACATCATCGAAGAATTCCGGTAGGTTTGTCAAGCATGAATTCCCCTTCATAAATCCATGCTGACTCTATCCGATCCCGCCATTGTTTTCTAAGTGCTCCGCTATAAAATCTTTGATAATAGACTCTAAAATTTCCCCCCAATACTGATGTCAGGCTTACTGGTCTATAATTCCCTGAGGTATATTAGCCACCCTCCAATTTGCAGGAACTGTTCCGCAGTCTATAGAATCCTGGATGATAACCATCAATGCATCCTTTATTTCCAGAGCCACCTCCTTCAGGGCCTGGCGATTTATCAGCCTTCAATCCCATCGATTTCCCTTTTGTGACAACATGCAGGTCCTATGCTGGTTTTTATGTTTGGGCTAGATTTTTAGACAGAAGTTTGCTATTAAACTAGTCAATTATGCCTTAATTGATATACTATATTCAGACCAGTGCCCTGAGTTCATGAAATAGCTAATGACAGGATACATTGCATCTCAGGTAATGCCCTTCTTGCTTTGATTAAATAAAATAATTATGAAGCAGAGACAATTGCCTCAAAATTATTTTTGGCAATATGAATAGGCAAACTCATAGCACACTTACATTTATCTGTCCTTTTTATTAATGGAGGTTATTCAGCGGTTTACACTAATTGGGCTAGCTCTTGTCCTAAAATAGACCAAAAAATATCATGTGAGCATGTTCTATGCTTAATGGCAACAATAATTTCTCAGCCATTGTATGAGACATTGAGTTAAGAAATAAGTTAGTCACTCATTTAATATGTTTTTAATGTATTGTGCATTTTTCGGTACTCTGCGAAAACAAGTAAATCAATAATGCCCTCGCACTAGTCATATGATGCAATAAACATCTGGCAGCTGTATCATAAACTTTTTATTACATTCCAAACTAAATCACACCATCTGTTACTAATGGAGCAGGTTCTCTGCCTAATGATGAGAATTTTGTAATGTTTTCTTATACTGATAGACAATATAAGGGTAATTTCACAAGGTTCTACAGGCCCTCAGGAGTCTCAC
The DNA here is from genome assembly GCF_047496885.1 of Scyliorhinus torazame. NCBI lineage: Eukaryota > Metazoa > Chordata > Chondrichthyes > Carcharhiniformes > Scyliorhinidae > Scyliorhinus > Scyliorhinus torazame. The sequence continues at coordinate 89,242,561 of NC_092714.1, read as the reverse complement.
TAGCAGCGGGCATTAGTCAGAAAATTGAAGTTATAAGGTTGAGGTCCCTTCTGACCCATACTTCGGTGTAGCAAAGTTCTGCACCAGTATTATTCCAGGATATTTCAAAGAAGAAAACAAAACTTTTGCTTATGGGATCTGTAATCTGGACTAAAGGGTAAGAGATTCTCCTTGAACAATATGCCCCCAATTCAGTGCAGTTTGTTAGTAAATTTGTCACAGAGGCCATAGTATAGCTATTGCCTGAAATGGTAAATTGATACATGTGTATATAGTAGAGGACATTCCACTGAGATTCAGATTGCACACATTCTTGGAGTTGAGAGCAAGAAGCTTTAACCTATATATGCTCATGCAATAACTGATTTGAGAGTGCTCGGAGATGGACTGGTCACTTGTAGCAGAAAATAATTCAATTTTCCTCAACTTAATAAAGACAAATTGTTTACCAAAGAGTTATCTGAAAGCAAATGATCCAATCTTGATGGAGGCCTGGATTTGCTGTTATTGATGGGTTTTGATGGCTGTACAAATTGAAGAAATGCATGTTGCTTATTATCCTAGAATGACAATAATCCATGTGGTTTTACCAATGAATTTGGTATATTTACAGTTATACCACTGTCACAGATCAGGAATGATACATTTTGAGCAACAAACAACATTTAACATAGGAACATAGAAAATAAGCGTTGGTAATTCAGCCCATCTAGCCTGATCCACCATTCTGTATGATCATGGCTGGTTCTCTATCTCAATGCCATACACCCTGCTCTCCCCGTATCTCTTGGCATCTTTACAGCCTAGAATCCATCTATTTCCTTCTTAAATATAGTCAGTGACATAGCCTCCATAGTCTTCTGTCGTAGAGAATTCCACAGGTACACCACCATCTCAGGGAAGAGGTTTCTCTTCATCTCAGTCCTCAATGGCCTCTCCCATATCCTGAGACTGTGACCCCTTGTTCTAGACTCCTAGCGATAGGAAACAACTTCGCTGCATCCAGTCTGTCCAGCCCTGTCAGAATGTTATAAGTTTTAATGACATGCCTCCTCATTCTTCTAAGCTCCAGTGAATACAGGCCTGGTTGACCCAATCTCTCCTCATGTGACAACCCTGCCACCCCAGGAATCAATCCAATGAACCTTCGCTGCTTTTGCACTGTGGCAAGTATATCCTTTCTTTCGTAAGGAGACAAAAACTGCACAGAATACTCAAGATGTGGTTTCACCAAGACCCTGTACAGCTGCAGGAAGACATCTTTGCTCCTGTACTCAAGTTCCCTTGCAATGTAGGACAACCTACCATTTGCCCTCTTTTTTTTTTTTTTAATTTAGAGTGCCCAATTAATTTTTTCCAATTGAGGGGAAATTTAGCATGGCCAATCCACCTACCCTGCACAACTTTGGGTTGTGGGGGCGAAACCCACGCAAACACGGGGTGAATGTGCAAACTCCACACGGACAGTGACCCAGAGCCCGGATCGAAACTGGGACCTCGGTGCCGTGAGGCAGCAATACTAACCACTGCGCCAGAGTGCTGCCCACCATTTGCCTTCTTAACTGCTTGCTCTATCTGCTTTCAGTGATTGCTGTGCAAGCACACCTAGGTCCCTTTGTACATCAACATTTCCCAATCTCCTCTTCCTCGTGTGCCAGGCTTAGCCTGATACAGTTTAAGGTTATTCACAGAGCGCATATGACAGGGGCGAGGCTGAGTAGGTTCTTTGGGGTGGAGGACAGATGTGGGAGGTGCTCAGGAAGCCCAGCAAATCACGCCCATATGTTCTGGTCGTGCCCGGCACTGGATGGGTTCTGGAGGGGTGTCGCGAGGACTATGTCTAAGGTGCTGAAAGTCCAGATCAAGCCAAGTTGGGGGCTGGCACTATTTGGGGTGGCGGATGAGCTGGGCCTGCAGGAGGCGAAAGAGGCCGGTATCCTGGCCTTTGCATCCCTGGTAGCCCGGTGGAGGATCTTGCTATTATGGAAAGACGCAAAGCCCCCCAGTGTGGAAGCCTGGATAAATGTCATGGCAGGGTTCATCAAGCTGGAGAGGATAAGGTTTGCCTTGAGAGGGTCTGCGCAGGGGTTCTTCAGGCGATTGCAACCGTTCCTAGACTATCTCGTGGAGCGTTAGATGGAGGTTGGTCAGCAGCAGCAGCAGCAGGGAGGGGAGGGGGGGGTCTCGTTCAGGGCGGGGGTATATGGGTGGGCGGGGAAGGGGTTTTCCTAGGGGCACGTGAAAAAGGAAAAACATAAACATACAGGAGAGCCATTATGTGCGGGAGGAACCCATTGTAAGCTCTGTTTTATGTTGGATTGATATGTTTATGTTTTGTTCTTTTCCTTCTCTTTTCTTTTTTGTTACGGGGTGGGGGGGGGGTTTAAATGGTTGAAATGTTTTGTTGAAAAACTTTGAATAAACATATTTAAAAAAAAAAACATTTCCCAATCTATCACAATTTAAATAATACTCTGCCATTCTATTTTTTTCTACCAAAGTAGATAACTTCAAATTTATCCACATTAGACTGCATCTGTCCACTCACTCAACCTGTGTAAATCACCTTCAAGCCTTTTATCCTCCTCACCCATCACATTCCTACCAGGTTTCATGTCAGCAGCAAACGTGGAAATATGACATTTGTTCGCTCATCCAAATCATTGATGTACATTGTGAATAGCAGGGACCCAAGCACTGATCCCTACGGTACCCTACTAGTCACCGTCTTCAACTTTGAAAAAGACCCATTTGTTCCTATTCCCTGTTTCCTGTCTGCAACCAATTCTCAATCTATGCCAGTATATTGCCCCCAATCCCATGCACTTTAATTCTGCACACTACCCATTTTTGTGGGATTATAGCAAAAACTTTCTGAAAATCCAAATAAACCACATTCACTGGTTCGTCCTTGTTTATTCTACTAGTTACATCATCAAAAAATCTCCGGTAGGTCTTGTCAAACATGATTTCCCTTTCATAAATCCATGTTGACTTATCTAATCCTGTTGGTATTTTCTAAGTATCTTGTTATCATGTCCTTTATAGTAGACCAGCATTTTCCCTACGACTGATATTAGGCTAACTGGTCAGTAATTCCCTGTTTTCTCTGAGCCTACTTTTTAAATAGTGGGGTTATATTTGGCACCATTCATTCTGCTGGGATAATTCCAGAATCTAGGGAACTTTGGAAAATGATAACCAACACATCCACTATTTCCATGGCCACCTCCTTTAGTACTCTGGGTTGTAGATTATCAGGCCTTAGGGATTTATTGGCTTTCAGTCTCATTAACTTCGCTCTTACTTTTTTTCAGTAATAATAATTTCATTGAATCATAGAATTTGCAGTGCAGGAGGAAGTCATTCGGCCCATCGAGTCCGCTAAACAACCCCTGGAAAGAGCATCCCACCCAAGCCCACACATCCACCCCATCTCCGCAACCCAGCAACTCCACCCAACCCTTTCCTTCAATTCCTCTTTCTCACTCGCCCTCGGTTTCCCAACACTTCTTGAAGGTTATTTGACAGGTAACGACATAGGTAGGAAAGGGGATAAGGATGTCAGGCAGGCTTTCAGGGAGCTAGGATGGAAGCTCAGAACTAGAACAAACAGAGTTGTTATCTCTGGGTTGTTGCCCGTGCCACGTGATAGTGAGATGAGGAATAGGGAGAGAGAGCAATTAAACACGTGGCTACAGGGATGGAGCAGGCGGGAGGGATTCAGATTTCTGGATAACTGGGGCTCTTTCTGGGGAAGGTGGGACCTCTACAGACAGGATGGTCTACATCTGAACCTGCGGGGCACAAATATCCTGGGGGGGGAGATTTGTTAGTGCTCTTTGGGGGGGTTTAAACTAATGCAGCAGGGGCATGGGAACCTGGATTGTAGTTTTAGGGTAAGGGAGAATGAGAGTAGAAGAGGTCAGGAGCTCAGATTTGACGTCGCAGGAGGGGGCCAGTGTTCAGGTAGGTGGTTTGAAGTGTGTCTACTTCAATGCCAGGAGTATACGAAATAAGGTGGGGGAACTGGCAGCATGGGTTGATACCTGGGACTTCGATGTTGTGGCCATTTCGGAGACATGGATAGAGCAGGGACAGGAATGGATGTTGCAGGTTCTGGGGTTTAGGTGTTTTAGTAAGCTCAGAGAAGGAGGCAAAAGAGGGGGAGGTGTGGCGCTGCTAGTCAAGAGCAGTATTACGGTGGCGGAGAGGATGCTAGATGGGGACTCATCTTCCGAGGTAGTATGGGCTGAGGTTAGAAACATGAAAGGAGAGGTCACACTGTTGGGAGTCTTCTATAGGCCTCCAAATAGTTCTAGGGATGTAGAGGAAAGGATGGCGAGGATGATCCTGGATAAGAGCGAAAGTAACAGGGTAGTTATTATGGGAGACTTTAACTTTCCAAATATTGACTGGAAAAGATATAGTTCGAGTACATTAGATGGGTCGTTTTTTGTACAGTGTGTGCAGGAGGGTTTCCTGACACAGTTTGTTGACAGGCCAACAAGAGGCGAGGCCACATTGGATTTGGTTTTGGGTACTGAACCAGGACAGGTGTTGGATTTGGAGGTAGGTGAGCACTTTGGGGACAGTGACCACAATTCGGTGACGTTTACGTTAAGGATGGAAAGGGATAAGTATACACCGCAGGGCCAGAGTTATAGCTGGGGGAAGGGAAATTATGATGCCATTAGACGTGACTTGGGGGGGATAAGGTGGAGAAGTAGGCTGCAAGTGTTAGACACACTGGATAAGTGGAGCTTGTTCAAGGATCAGCTACTGCGTGTTCTTGATAAGTATGTACCGGTCAGGCAGGGAGGAAGGTGCCGAGCGAGGGAACCGTGGTTTACCAAAGAAGTGGAATCTCTTGTTAAGAGGAAGAAGGAGGCCTATGTGAAGATGAGGTGTGAAGTTTCAGTTGGGGCGATGGATAGTTACAAGGTAGCGAGGAAGGATCTAAAGAGAGAGCTAAGACGAGCAAGGAGGGGACATGAGAAGTATTTGGCAGGAAGGATCAAGGAAAACCCAAAAGCTTTCTATAGGTATGTCAGGAATAAGCGAATGACTAGGGAAAGAGTAGGACCAGTCAAAGACAGGGATGGGAAGTTGTGTGTAGAGTCTGAAGAGATAGGCGAGATACTAAATGAATATTTTTCGTCAGAATTCACTCAGGAAAAAGATAATGTTGTGGAGGAGAATGCTGAGCCGCAGGCTAATAGAATAGATGGCATTGAGGTACGTAGGGAAGAGGTGTTGGCATTTCTGGACAGGCTGAAAATAGATAAGTCCCCGGGACCTGATGGGATTTATCCTAGGATTCTCTGGGAGGCCAGGGAAGAGATTGCTGGACCTTTGGCTTTGATTTTTATGTCATCATTGGCTACAGGAATAGTGCCAGAGGACTGGAGGATAGCAAATGTGGTCCCTTTGTTCAAAAAGGGGAGCAGAGACAACCCCGGCAACTATAGACCGGTGAGCCTCACGTCTGTAGTGGGTAAAGTCTTGGAGGGGATTATAAGAGACAAGATTTATAATCATCTAGATAGGAATAATATGATCAGGGATAGTCAGCATGGCTTTGTGAAGGGTAGGTCATGCCTCACAAACCTTATCGAGTTCTTTGAGAAGGTGACTGAACAGGTAGACGAGGGTAGAGCAGTTGATGTGGTGTATATGGATTTCAGCAAAGCGTTTGATAAGGTTCCCCACGGCAGGCTATTGCAGAAAATATGGAGGCTGGGGATTGAGGGTGATTTAGAGATGTGGATCAGAAATTGGCTAGCTGAAAGAAGACAGAGGGTGGTGGTTGATGGGAAATGTTCAGAATGGAGTTCAGTCACAAGTGGAGTACCACAAGGATCTGTTCTGGGGCCGTTGCTGTTTGTAATTTTTATCAATGACCTAGAGGAAGGCGCAGAAGGGTGGGTGAGTAAATTTGCAGACGATACTAAAGTCGGTGGTGTTGTCGATAGTGTGGAAGGAAGTAGCAGGTTACAGAGGGATATAGATAAGCTGCAGAGCTGGGCTGAGAGGTGGCAAATGGAGTTTAATGTAGAGAAGTGTGAGGTGATTCACTTTGGAAGGAATAACAGGAATGTGGAATATTTGGCTAATGGAAAAGTTCTTAAAAGTGTGGATGAGCAGAGGGATCTAGGTGTCCATGTACATAGATCCCTGAAAGTTGCCACCCAGGTTGATAGGGTTGTGAAGAAGGCCTATGGAGTGTTGGCCTTTATTGGTAGAGGGATTGAGTTCCGGAGTCAGGAGGTCATGTTGCAGCTGTACAGAACTCTGGTACGGCCGCATTTGGAGTATTGCGTACAGTTCTGGTCACCGCATTATAGGAAGGACGTGGAGGCTTTGGAGCGGGTGCAGAGGAGATTTACCAGGATGTTGCCTGGTATGGAGGGAAAATCTTATGAGGAAAGGCTGATGGACTTGAGGTTGTTTTCGTTGGAGAGAAGAAGGTTAAGAGGAGACTTAATAGAGGCATACAAAATGATCAGGGGGTTGGATAGGGTGGACAGTGAGAGCCTTCTCCCGCGGATGGAAATGGCTGGCACGAGGGGACATAACTTTAAACTGAGGGGTAATAGATATAGGACAGAGGTCAGAGGTAGGTTCTTTACGCAAAGAGTAGTGAGGCTGTGGAATGCCCTACCTGCTACAGTAGTGAACTTGCCAACATTGAGGGCATTTAAAAGTTTATTGGATAAACATATGGATGATAATGGTATAGTGTAGGTTAGATGGCTTTTGTTTCGGTGCAACATCGTGGGCTGAAGGGCCTGTACTGCGCTGTATTGTTCTATGTTCTATGTTCTATAAGTCTTGCTACATAAAGACAAATGTAAAATGGTTATTTAATTGCTCTGTCATTTCTTTGCTTTCTATTATAAATTCTCCCATTTTGGACCGAATTTGTCTTCATTAATCTTTTTCTTTTTACATATTTACACTTTCATGTTCCTTGTAGGTTTACTCTCATACTTTCTTTTCCCCTTCTTTATCAATCTTAGTCCTCCTTTGTTGAATTCAAAACTGCCCCCAATCCTCAGGCTTGCTACTTTTTTCTAGCCACTTTACATGCCTCCTCTTTGGATCTCGTACTATTCTTAATTTATTTTGTAAGCCATGGTTGGGCTACTTTTCCTGTCGTGCTTTTGTGTCAGAAAGGAATGTATAACTGTTGCAATGCAGATATTCATTCCTTAAATATTAGCCATTGCCTATCCACCGTGATGCCTTTTAATGAGGTTCCCAATCAATCTTAGCCAACTCACGCCTCACACCTTTGAAGTTTTTTTTGTTTAGATTTAGGACCCTAGTTTCGGATTAGACTACTTCACTTTTCATCCCGACGAAGAATTTTATTATGCTATGGTCACTTTCCCTAAAGTTCCCGCACAACATTATTAATTAACCTCTTTTCAATGCACAATACCAAATCTAAGATAACCTGTTTCCTAGTTGGTTCCTCGATGTACTGGTCTAAAAAAACATATTGTACACAATCCAGGAATTCATCCGCAACAGTATTGGTGCTAATTTGGTTTGCCCAGTCTTTCTGTAGATCAAAGTCACCAATGATTACTAAAGCACCCATGTTACATGCATCTCTAATTTTCTATTTAATGTCATCCCCTACTTCACCACTACTGGTTAGCAGCCGATAGACATCTCCCACTAATGTTTTCTGCCCCTTCTTGCTTCTTCGCTCCACCCAGATTGATTTGACATCTAGATTTTCTTAGCCAATATCCTCTCTCACTATTGCACTGATTTCATCCTGAACTAACAATGCCATCCAACCTCATTTCCCTTTTTGCCAGTCCTTCCTAAATATCAAGTATCCTTGGATGTTCAGAATCCGCTTTGGTCAACCTGCAGCCCTGACTCGGTAATCACAATCATATCATACCCGTTTACATCTATTTGCACTGTTAATTTATCTATCTTATTGCGAATGCTCAGTATATTCACATACAATGCCTTTAGATTGTTTTTTTAATAACTTTTCTGTGCTATGGCCCTATTGCTGCAATCCCTTGTTTCCTCTGCCTTCCACTTCTGTTTTTTTTTTGTTTTCATTTCTATCTTTCTTTTCCTCTGTTGTGTCTTCCTGCTCAAATATTTATCCCCCTGTCACTCTAGTTTAAACCAGCCCCACAGTACTACCAAATACCCCTACGAAGCTATTAGTCCCAGTCCTGCTTGAATAGGTCCCATCTTTCCCAGAATTGGTCCGAGTGACTCATAAATCTAAATCCCTTACTCCCAAACCATCTCGCCAATCACGCATTCATCTGGTCTGCTCTCCTGCTTCTGATCCCGCTGGTACGTGGCAGTGGGAGTATTCCAGAGATTACTATCTTTGCGGTCCTGATGTTTTACTTATATCCAAACTCCTTATGTTCTGCTTTCAGGATCTGATTCCTCTTTTTACCAATGTTGCTGGTACCAATATGGACCATGACCTCTGGCTGTTCACCCATCCCATTCAGAATATCTTGCAGCCACTCAGTGACACCCTTGACCCTGGCTCCACGGGGGCAACCTGGTGTTACATCTATGGCCTTAAAAATGTCTATCTGTTCTCCTGACAATAGAATCCCCTATCATTATTACTCGCCCACTTTTCATTTCTCTTTACCGTGCCCCCCCCCCCACTTCCCCCCCCACTCCCCCTTTGCTGTTGGGCCACTAGTGGTGTCACAGACTTCTTGGTTCTTGCTGCATTCCTCTGAGAAACTGACTCCCCGAGCAGTATCCAAAATTATAAATCTGTTAGAGAGGGAGATGGACTCAAGGGCCTTATGGACTACCTGCCTCATGTATTTCCTTTGTCTGGTGATCATCCATTCCCTTTCTGCCTGTGCACTCTTTACCTGCGGTGTGACCACCTCATTACACCTGCTATCCACCGAAGATCTCATCTTTGTGGATCTCCACAGTGACTCCAGCCGCAGCTCCAGCTCTGAAATGTGGAGTTTGAGTATTTGCAGATGGAGACGCTTCCTGCACAAATGGTCGCTCTGGACACTGGAAGTGTTCCTGTTTCCCACATCGCCTATGAGGATCATATAGGGCAGCACGGTAGCACAAGTGGATAGCATCGTGGCTTCCCAGCGCCAGGGTCCCAGGTTCGATTCCCTGCTGGGTCACTGTCTGTGCGGAGTCTGCACGTTCTCCCTGTGACTACGTGGGTTTCCTCTGGTTGCTCTGCTTTCCTCCCGCAGTCCAAAGCCATGCAGGTTAGGTGGATTGGCCATGATCAATTGCCCTTAGTGACCAAAAAGGTTCGGAGGGGTTATTGGGTTACGGGGATAGGGTGGAAGTGAGAGTTTAAGTGGGTCGGTGCAGACATGATGGGCTGAATGGCCTCCTTCTGTACTATATGTTCTATGTTCATTCCAATGGAGCATTCCACAATTCCCTCACTCATCAAACTCCAACTTAAGCATTCTATTGCAGCCCAAAGCAACACTCCAGTGCAAACCAATTGCAATTTGAATGGCAGACATTGGTGAGACTGAGTTATGAGGGAGTAAAACATTCACATTGAAAATTTTGCATAATATTGCCATAAGCTGTGTTATAGATTTGTTACTTTTTCCCCCTTTCTTTCTGGAAGCTATTGCCTCCTGTGGTGTTTCCACCCTGGCAAATAGTTTTCTGCTACATTGCCCAGGCACCAATTCTTTACAAAGAATTACATAGGATATACAGCACACAGAAACAAGCCATTTCACCCAACCAGTCCATGCTGGCATCTATGCTCCATTGGAGCCTCCTCCTAACTTTGATCATCAAATTCTATCAGCATAATCCTCCATTCCTTTCTCTCTCATTTGCTTATTGAACCTCCCCTTGAATGTGTATGCACTATTCACTTCAACATCTCCCAATGGTAGTGAGTTCCACATTCTCACCACTTACTGGGTGAAGAAATTTCTGCTGAATTCTTTAATTAATTTTTGGTGATGATCTTATATTGATCGCCTCTAGTTTTGCTCTTGACCACAAGTGGAAACATTCTATATACATTGACTCTATCAAAACCTTTCATAATTTTAAAGACCTCTCTTAGGTTATCTCTCAGACTTCTCTTTCCAAGAGTAAAGAGACCCAGTCTGTACTGTTATGCCACCCTGGGCAACTGCACAGTCAATTCCATCTCCACTCATTCCGGAATCACAATGCAAGTAAATTCGCCAATAATTTGTATAAAAATCACTGTAGTCTTTCGCCCTGGTCTGCCCAATAATTGCAGCACCTATTTGTAAGTTGAAACATACTTACTGTTTATTTATACCAAGAACTATCATGAAATATGTATACCTACTACCCCTTTAACTGTCCCTCCCTCTACCCACACACACAAGAAAAACACCGAGGGCGGAAGGGGTGAAATAACAAAGATGAAGGTCAAAAGCTTCAAATGGTGGTTCTGAATCACACTTGCTGATTGAAGTCTCTGGTTTTCAGCCAGTAATGCCCAGTAATGGACTTCTTTGCAGTCATTCATTTAGGGTCTTTGTAACTTAGAAAACAAATGCAGTACTCACAGGCAGCAGGCTTTCCTCTCAAGACACACTTTACAAACAACAAAGAACAAAGAAATGTACAGCACAGGAACAGGCCCTTCGGCCCTCCAAGCCCGCGCCGACCATACTGCCCGACTAAACTACAATCTTCTACACTTCCTGGGTCCGTATCCTTCTATTCCCATCCTATTCATATATTTGTCAAGATGCCCCTTAAATGTCCCTATCGTCCCTGCTTCCACTACCTCCTCCGGTAGCGAGTTCCAGGCACCCACTACCCTCTGCGTAAAAAACTTGCCTCGTACATCTACTCTAAACCTTGCCCCTCTCACCTTAAACCTATGCCCCCTAGTAATTGACCCCTCTACCCTGGGGAAAAGCCTCTGACTATCCACTCTGTCTATGCCCCTCATAATTTTGTAGACCTCTATCAGGTCGCCCCTCAACCTCCTTCGTTCCAGAGAGAACAAACCGAGTTTATTCAATCGCTCCTCATAGCTTATGCCCTCCATACCAGGCAACATTCTGGTAAATCTCTTCTGCACCCTCTCTAAAGCCTCCACATCCTTCTGGTAGTGTGGCGACCAGAATTGAACACTATACTCCAAGTGTGGCCTAACTAAGGTTCTATACAGCTGCAACATGACTTGCCAATTCTTATACTCAATGCCCCGTCCAATGAAGGCAAGCATGCCGTATGCCTTCTTGACTACCTTCTCCACCTGTGTTGCCCCTTTCAATGACCTGTGGACCTGTACTCCTAGATCTCTTTGACTTTCAATACTCTTGAGGGTTCTATCATTCACTGTATATTCCCTACCTGCATTAGCCCTTCCAAAATGCATTACCTCACATTTGTCCGGATTAAACTCCATCTGCCATCTCTCCGCCCAAGTCTCCAGACAATCTAAATCCTGCTGTATCCTCAGACAGTCCTCATCGCTATCCGCAATTCCACCAACCTTTGTGTCGTCTGCAAACTTACTAATCAGACCAGTTACATTTTCCTCCAAATCATTTATATATACTACAAACAGCAAAGGTCCCAGCACTGATCCCTGTGGAACACCACTGGTCACAGCCCTCCAATTAGAAAAGCATCCCTCCATTGCTACCCTCTGCCTTCTATGGCCTAGCCAGTTCTGAATCCACCTTGCCAGCTCACCCCTGATCCCGTGTGACTTCACCTTTTGTACTAATCTACCATGAGGGACCTTGTCAAAGGCCTTACTGAAGTCCATGTAGACAACATCCACTGCCCTACCTGCATCAATCATCTTAGTGACCTCCTCGAAAAACTCTATCAAGTTAGTGAGACACGACCTCCCCTTCACAAAACCGTGCTGCCTCTCACTAATACGTCCATTTGCTTCCAAATGGGAGTAGATCCTGTCTCGAAGAATTCTCTCCAGTAATTTCCCTACCACTGAAGTAAGGCTCACCGGCCTGTAGTTCCCGGGATTATCCTTGCTACCCTTCTTAAACAGAGGAACAACATTGGCTATTCTCCAGTCCTCCGGGACATCCCCTGAAGACAGCGAGGATCCAAAGATTTCTGTCAAGGCCTCAGCAATTTCCTCTCCAGCCTCCTTCAGTATTCTGGGGTAGATCCCATCAGGCCCTGGGGACTTATCTACCTTAATATTTTTTAAGACACCCAACACCTCGTCTTTTTGGATCACAATGTGACCCAGGCTATCTACACCCCCTTCTCCAGACTCAACATCTACCAATTCCTTCTCTTTGGTGAATACTGATGCAAAGTATTCATTTAGTACCTCGCCCATTTCCTCTGGCTCCACACATAGATTCCCTTGCCTATCCTTCAGTGGGCCAACCCTTTCCCTGGCTACCCTCTTGCTTTTTATGTACGTGTAAAAAGCCTTGGGATTTTCCTTAACCCTATTTGCCAATGACTTTTCATGACCCCTTCTAGCCCTCCTGACTCCTTGCTTAAGTTCCTTCCTACTTTCCTTATATGCCACACAGGCTTCGTCTGTTCCCAGCCTTTTAGCCCTGACAAATGCCTCCTTTTTCTTTTTGACGAGGCCTACAATATCACTCGTCATCCAAGGTTCCCGAAAATTGCCGTATTTATCTTTCTTCCTCACAGGAACATGCCTGTCCTGTATTCCCTTCAACTGACACTTGAAAGCCTCCCACATGTCAGATGTTGATTTGCCCTCAAACATCCGCCCCCAATCTATGTTCTTCAGTTCCCGCCTAATATTGTCATAATTAGCCTTCCCCCAATTTAGCACATTCATCCTCGGACCACTCTTATCCTTGTCCACCAGTACTTTAAAACTTACTGAATTGTGGTCACTGTTACCGAAATGCTCCCCTACTGAAACATCTACCACCTGGCCGGGCTCATTCCCCAATACCAGGTCCAGTACCGCCCCTTCCCTAGTTGGACTGTTTACATATTGTTTTAAGAAGCCCTCCTGGATGCTCCTTACAAACTCCGCCCCGTCTAAGCCCCTGGCACTAAGTGAGTCCCAGTCAATATTGGGGAAGTTGAAGTCTCCCATCACCACAACCCTGTTGTTTTTACTCTTTTCCAAAATCTGTCTACCTATCTGCTCCTCTATCTCCCGCTGGCTGTTGGGAGGCCTGTAGTATACCCCCAACATTGTGACTGCACCCTTCTTATTCCTGATCTCTACCCATATAGCCTCACTGCCCTCTGAGGTGTCCTCTCGCAGTATAGCTGTGATATTCTCCCGAACAAGTAGCGCAACTCCGCCTCCCCTTTTACATCCCCCTCTATCCCGCCTGAAACATCTAAATCCTGGAACGTTTAGCTGCCAATCCTGCCCTTCCCTCAACCAGGTCTCTGTAATGGCAATAACATCATAGTTCCAAGTAGTAATCCAAGCTCTAAGTTCATCTGCCTTACCCGTAATGCTCCTTGCATTAAAACATATGCACTTCAGGCCACCAGACCCGCTGTGTTCAGCAACTTTTCCCCGTCTGCTCTGCCTCAGAGCCACACTGTCCCTATTCCCTAGTTCTCCCTCAATGCTCTCACCTTCTGACCTATTGCTCCCGTACCCACCCCCCTGCCATACTAGTTTAAACCCTCCCGTGTGACACTAGCAAACCTCGCGGCCAGGATATTTATGCCTCTCCGGTTTAGATGCAACCCGTCCATCTTATACAGGTCACACCTGCCCCGGAAGAGCTCCCAGTGGTCCAGAAAACGGAAACCCTCCCTCCTACACCAGCTGTTTAGCCACGTGTTTGTCTGCTCTATCTTCCTATTTCTAGCCTCACTGGCACGTGGCACAGGGAGTAATCCCGAGATTACAACCCTCGAGGTCCTGTCCTTTAACTTTCTGCCTAGCTCCCTGAACTCCTGCTGCAGGACCTCATGCCCCTTCCTGCCTATGTCGTTAGTACCAATATGTACAACGACCTCTGCCTGTTTGCCCTCCCCCTTCAGGATTCCCTCTACCCGTTCGGAGACATCCTGGACCCTGGCACCAGGGAGGCAACATACCATCCTGGAGTCTCTTTCACGTCCACAGAAGCGCCTATCTGTGCCCCTGACTATAGAGTCCCCTATTACTATTACTCTTCTGCGCTTTGACCCTCCCTTCTGAACATCAGAGCCAGCCGTGGTGCCACTGCTCTGGCTGCTGCTGTTTTCCCCTGATAGGCTATCCCCCCCGACAGTATCCAAAGGGGTATATCTGTTCGAGAGGGGGACAACCACAGGGGATTCCTGCACTGACTGCCTGCCCTTTCTGGTGGTCACCCATTTCTCTGCCTGCACCTTGGGTGTGACCACATTTACATAACTGCGATCTATGACGCTTTCCGCCACCTGCATGCTCCTAAGTGCATCCAATTGCTGCTCCAACCGAACCATGCGGTCTGTGAGGAGCTCCAGTTGGGTGCACTTTCTGCAGATGAAGCCACCCGGGACGCTGGAAGCCTCCCGGACCTGCCACATCTCACAGTCAGAGCACAGCACCCCTCTAACTGACATTGCGTCAATTAATTAAAATTAAAATTTGTCTCTTTTTTTTTTTAAATACTTTTTTTTTTTTAAATTGCAAAGTTACTGTCAACTATCTGTTTCCTAGCACTAGATTTCTAATAGAAATGCGATAGCCAACTATAATACTCTCCGATCTCTGGCTTAGATATCCTCTAAATTATAATTAAGTTATTATGTTTAATTAGTTCCCAAATACTCAAATATTTTTTAACTTTAGGTTAGAATCCCAACCAGCCACTCAGGTCACAGCTTTTCTGTGATGTCGCTTCAATTTCCCCCCGACACACACAATTTGAAAAAAGGTATAAAAGTAAAAATCACTTACTTGCCTTCTGAGTGTCTGAGATGTTCTCAGGTTCTCTCGCTGACAGAGACTGCTCCTCCACCACCGATCCTTGACCTGCACAATGCTAATAATATAATAATATAATATGGCACTTACCTTACACCAATGGGTCTTATTATTAGGTTAGAGGAGGAGGGCGGGTGGGAGACACTACACGTGTAGTGTCTCGGGTTTCCTCTCCACCAGAATTTATTGGTTGGGGGGGGGGGCACTTGCCAGAGGTAGAACTTCCGGTTCCCGCCTTATATAAAAACAAATAAAACTGAAAAGAAGAACAGACACGGGACCAGGCAAGGCTTTTTAAACTAACTACTCACCTCCCAGAAGGCCCCTGCGCACCGCTGCCGCCGAAATCCAAAGGGCTGCTCCTGTAAAGGTAAGTGGTTTTAAATTCACTACTCACCTCCAAGAAGGCCCCTGCGCACCGCTGCCGCCGAAATCCAATGGGCTGCTCCTGTAAAGGTAAGTGGTTTTAAACTAACTACTCACCTCCCAGAAGGCCCCTGCGCACCGCTGCCGCCGAAATCCAAAGGGCTGCTCCTGTAAAGGTAAGTGGTTTTAAATTCACTACTCACCTCCAAGAAGGCCCCTGCGCACCGCTGCCGCCGAAATCCAATGGGCTGCTCCTGTAAAGGTAAGTGGTTTTAAATTCACTACTCACCTCCAAGAAGGCCCCTGCGCACCGCTGCCGCCGAAATCCAATGGGCTGCTCCTGTAAAGGTAAGTGGTTTTAAACTAACTACTCACCTCCCAGAAGGCCCCTGCGCACCGCTGCCGCCGAAATCCAAAGGGCTGCTCCTGTAAAGGTAAGTGGTTTTAAACTAACTACTCACCTCCCAGAGGTGAGTAGTTAGTTCTTATTAAACTGGGCCTTCAACTCTAGGTTCACATTCAGTCCTATATATCTTCCTGCACAGACACCTATGGGCGTGATTCTCTCCTACCCGGCGGGGCGGGCCGTACCCACGGCGAGGAGTGGCATGAACCACTCCGGCGTCGGGCGGCCTGGAAGGTGCAGAATCCTCTGCACCTTAAGGGGCTAGGCCGGCGCCGGCGGGGTTGGCGCCGCGCCAGCCAGCGCAGAAGGGCTTGGCACCGCACCAACCGGCGGCGAAGGGCCTCTGCCGGCCAGCGCGAGTTGGCGCATACGCGGGAGCACCAGCGTGTGCTGGCATCATCCCAGCGCATGCGCAGAGGGGTTCTTCTCCGTGCCGGCCATGGCGGAGGTTGACAGCGGCCGGTGCGGAGGGAAAGAGTGCCCCTACGGCACAGGCTCGCCCGCAGATCAATGGACCCCAATCGTGGGCCAGGCCACTGTGGGGGAACCCCCCGGGGCCAGATCCACCCGTGTGCCCCCGAGGACTCTGCAGGCTGCTCGTAGAGCCAGGTCCCGCCGGTACGGACCTGGTTTGATTTACGCCAGCGGGACCGGCCGAAAACGGGAGGCCGCTCGGCCCACCATGGGCCAGCGAATCGCCAGGGGACCGCTGCCAGCGGCAGCCGACCGGCGCGATTCCCGCCCTCGCCAAAACCCCAGCACCGGAGAATTCAGCAGTCAGCGTCAGGGTTGCAGGGCGGGATTCACGCCATGGGGCGAGATTCCCCCCAGAGAATCCCGCCCTATATTTCACATCAAACCTTGCTTTCAGCTCATGGTTTGACTTCAGGCCTTTGCAGTCTCAAGAGAATGACACCAAACTTGCTGGAGAGATAGTGAGCCCCTTCAGAAGAGGATTAGTTAGATCTTTTGGAAAGTAGCCTTCAGAAGAGGATTAGTTAGATCTTTTGGAAATAGTTAGTTAGGTCCCTGCATTCAAGCTGCAAAATTAAAACTTAAACCAAACTAAACACTTGAACTACTGAAAAACATTCAAGTGGGATCAGATCTAATCAACACCCATTACAGGGAAGAACATAGCCTTTTGGGCCAATTCATTAGCCACCAGCCAAACTAATCAAGCCAAGTCCCAGCCAATCTCGGGCATTGGTGCCAGTCAGTCTACAACTCCAGTATGAACCAACACAGAACCAGCAAAGTGATATCCCCTGCTGCTGAAATCCTTTGCTTGAATTAAAGGTACAATCCACTTGCCCCAAAAACACATGTCCATTAATCATCCATGTATCTAAAGTGTAACAGCAAAAAAAGGAAGGGGGAAATATGGGAATAAATAGGAACAAACAGGAAGGACCCTTTCCTGTGGGATATACACCTGCATTTCTTCTATCACTGTTCTAAATCTTTATTGCAATCATTCCAGTTCCACTATATCTTATTCATTATATGTTGACCAGAATTGTCAACAGTTGTCCAAATATTAGGCGGGGCAAAGACCCCACAGACCTCTACATACACTACATGCATTCACATGCCAGCACAAAAAATCTTATTATAAATAATAGGAAGAATGGTGTTTCTTTTGATGAGATACCAATGAGGTGATATCTGATTCTAAGCTGGACAACATTAGTTTCAAGTCATGCATATTAAACTGGTTGCTCTTGGTTTTTTCAACCCCACAAGTGTTGAAAATCTAATCTTACAGTTATATCTTGCAACAGTTGTTTTGTTTCCTTCTATCCTTCAAACCCACCAATCACTCAAGTAAGACTGATAACATGTATTGAGTTCTTCATTGAAACATTAGTGGAGAGCTCTTATTCGTCTGTTTTGCTTGGTCAACTATTACATTCCGACTACTGTACCATATGTCCGAAGGCACCATATCCTGCCTGATGTTATATGCAGGTTATGGACATACCCGCTTGAAGACATAGTGCAATATCCTTTTTTTGTAAATGTTCACATTTCACACTTATGACATCTTTATTATCTGTTTATTTATTATAACACTATTTACATTACAGCAAAACATCCATGCATTGCGAGTTCACAACTTCACGAGTTTACAAGTTTCTAAAATTTAAACATGTTTTGTGGTTTGTTAATATGACACAATCTGGCCACAGTGAAACCTCTTTGTGATCTCTGATTGTTATCACAATGGTTTTAATTCATATGTGTGGTGCTTTCTTGCATGCCAACATCACATTAGTTATTTTTACCACGATGTTCTTTGACTGCATTATATTTGTGATATGATTGTTGTGTTTTGCATAATTAGATATTTCCCTGCGTTGAAATCAATTACTGTATAATGTTGCTCCATTTGGTGTCACCATTTCAAACAGAACAGCTAGAAACCAAATTCCCTCCTTGTCAGATGTGAACCACAAAATATTGTTCTGAGGTAAAACTTGGAAATTCTTTACCTGCATATTGGTCATGTATATCCATCATCTATCCTTCATCCTCCTCTGTTTTTCCAGTAACTTCTCTCGTACAACTGCAAGTTATGGATAGGTGATCATTGGGAACAATGGTTCAGACTTTTCTCCTAAACATAACCTCAGCTGATGAAGGTAAATTCAACTCAGTGGTGTTGCCCTTAGACACAGCATTTGACCTGGAAATCCTGCTTTGTTTCCGACCATTTGATATTTTAGCATTTAACAGTAAGAACCAGTCACTCTGCTCGACATTTTATGAAAGATAATGTAGTTTTCCATGATCTCTTGCCACACCTTATGAATTGAGTTTCTTACATTGCCATGTCCAATAACCTTTAATACCATATGCCTTCCAGTGATCCTGGTATTGCTGGAAAAAGAGACATCAAAGATTTTTTTCATAGATTAATCAGTATGCTTCGCAAGATTGTCAATATAAGCAATTTATACTGTACAAGAAGCGCGTGCTGATTGGTTGGCAAGTTGATTTTGATTGGTAGAGGTTTTGCCATGGAGATTGCACCAGTTGATGGTGACTGACAGTTAACTGCAAAGCATTGTTTCAAATTTAGCCAGGTAACTTGACACTGATTGGTCAAGGCATTACCCTGAGAAATGCATCAACAAATGGCTGTCGCTTTCTTTCCTGGTAGGCTGGACAGCTTCTTGATTGATTGATCTTCCCAAAAGGGAACTAAGTTTAACTGCGTGTTTCCCGGTACTCGCAGTTACATGGCTATTCAATGCGACTCACTTTGAATAAAGGGCCGTAATGGGGAACACACAGACGAGGCCGCACATAGCCCCACTTTTTACAACAGGGAGCACCGATCTCCGGAACTCCCAGTTTTAGCGAGAGATCAGGTCACCATTTAAAAATGTCATCCCGATCTCCGAGGCCCCCAAAGGAATTCCTGACCTCACCATCCCAGCCCAAACATAATATGGGAGGGTCCCTCACTCTCCTCCCCCCCCCCCCCCCCCAACACCCAGGCCGGGAAACCCTGGGACAATCAGACACAGGCACAAAATGCCAACTTGGCACCTTGGCAGTGCCCCTGCCAGCAGGCAGTTCCTCTTGAGCATGGCCAAGTTGGCACCCAAGTGGCACAGCCAGGTTGCCAGGCTGGCAGTGCCAGTGTACCCAGGTGGCACCAGCAGTGCAAGGGCACCACCCTTCCAATAGAGCATGCAGCTGGGGGCCTACAATCCCCTTGGAGACCCCCACAAGTGCCATTCTGTCTATTTCTCATTTGCAGGGACCAGTATCAAACGGCACTGGCCGGAGGACCCCGAGGCAAAGGGATTGAATCCCAAAGCTTCAGGTACCTCGGGAATCTGCACATTAAAGTAAGGCTTACTGCCTCGCACTAATATGCAGATTTGAAAAAAGCGCCAATTATGGGCAGGATTCACCTTGCAATGTCTCGTGAGATTGCATAACATCCACTTCCCCTCTGCACACCTGAGAATAAGATACTCAGGTGACTAGGGAGCGGAACTCCCTCCATTGTTGCCAAAGAAGTTGTGGAATTCATTTCATAAATGTCTAGCCATTTTGAGTGTGCAATGACTATAAGTAGGAACATAATGCCCATGAATGGGCCTGCAAAATCAATGTGCAGTCACACCTGCCTGCCTACCAGACCACTACCAGAGCTGGTGGTGGTAATCTTTGTAGTAACTGGGATTGGTTGCAATGTTTAGCTATACTTTCCATGTCTGCATCTAACCCTGGCCACCACAGGTCGTTGCGAGCCAACGTTTACATTTTAGACATCCCTGAGTGGGTGCTGTGTCGTTCCTCCAATAATAACACCCTGGGCAGGGGGCGGACTCCCTCGTTCCTCACAGAAGGCTGCTGTCTTCACAGCTCAGTTCGTCCTTTCAACTACCTGCTGAATAGACGTGCTTCCAAAGACTTATACACAAGGTCTGCTTTGTCATTCTCCGTGGCTCACGGAAAACTCTTTGTAATAACGTGGAAGGAGTAGTGACCGCCAAGCAGAGTAACTAAAGAATTATTTATTAATCGTATTTATTAACAATATCAACATGCACAAAGAATTATAATGATGCGACCAAAGACTCCAACTCCAATTTTTAGATTGGATAGGACAACCTACGCTCAGCCCCAGGATTCACGCGCCCCTGCCAATTGATCGAATTGGTCCTATGACCCTCCGCGGGGCATACTACCACAGTCAGGATCTTGTGTGAATGGCAGAGCAGACCGAAGGGCCAGATGGTCCACTCCAGTTCTTACTGGTTAGGTATATGTTCTTATGCATTTATCAACCTTGCTGCAATAAATCCTGAAACAAACTTATTTTGCACCGAGGGGAGAGCTGTTTTTGAGTAAATTGTAAAAGACGTAGGGCTGGATTTCACCCCCATCCCCTCGATGATGGGGCGGAGAATCCGTTTTCGCACATGAAATCGGGACCGGTGCCGGTTTCACTATGCTCCATGTGCCCCAAAATCGGCGTACTGAGAGAGTACACCGCGCCGAGTATCCACCGCCTCAGGCCATTGCCTATTCTCTGTCCCTGACCAGCCGAATTCCTGACGGCATGGATCAAACATGGTCCTGCCATTTGGGAACTTTGCGTGGCAGCTGTGGACTCAGTCCATGGCCCCCACAGTCGGGGAAGGGCCAATCAGAGGGCGGGGGGGGCCTCCTTTGGAACTCGGGGCTATGTGTGCGGGCGGTCCGGGGCGGGCGAGGGGCCGATGTGGGGCACTATTTAGGCAGTCCAGGTCCGCGGGCTAAATCCGCCATGGAGCATGGCGCGGCCGCTGGAGGCTGCCACCGTGCGCATGCGTGGCCTCTGACCCGGAAGTCCGGGGGGGCCGTATAGGCAGCTAGAGCTGTGAGCTCTACGACAGCTGCCTGCTAGCCCCCTGCAAGGCTGTGAATCTGTGGCCTTTTGACGCCAGTTTTCCTGGTGTAAAAGATCACAGCTTTCACGACGGTGAAATCCAGCCCAAGGTATGTTGGAGGAGAAAATCAACATCATTGCACATTTTACATTTGCAATTTAGTAGTGCAGCAGCAAAATCTGCACACAATTTCAGGCCATTGCTGAATCTGTCAGCACCTTTTTTTTTAAATCCCAGCAGCTGACTCACAGCAGCAAGGCCTCATTTTAATATTGAGCATTCATTTCCCAACTGTTTGTGAAATTCATCAAGTCCCGTCAATGGTTGTACCGCATAAACTCCAGCTATCTTTTCCCCCATATTTAAAGGAATTGTAGGAATCATCCCCACATCAATTCTGCCTCTGCCGGTCCATGCTTCCCTGAAACAGATCTCTTCCAGCATTGTGGAGGCATAAATTGGAGCACACGCAGCAAAGTGGCAGGCTGCCTCGCGAAATGCGACGAACACTGATATCTTACTGAAGTTATGAAAATGAGGTTTGTCATGGTGCAATCACACACATACCAGCCTCCCCGAACAGGCGCCGGAATGTGGCGACTAGGGGCTTTTCACAGTAACTTCATTGAAGCCTACTCGTGACAATAAGCGATTTTCATTTTCATTTTTCATTCACTGACACACTGATGGACATACAGTAGGACCAACCAGCATACACAACATCGCAGCCAATCACCAGTGAGAGCACACGCACTATAAAGACGGGGGACACCAGAGTTCCCGCTCATTCTAGCAGCAGCCAGCTCAGAGCACAGAGCTCACAGCCTGCCTCTCAGACATTCACCATGTGCTGAGTGCCTCACCTAGATAGTGATAGGACAGGGTCCACAGATAAGCTGGTAATGCACGTACCCAAAGTTACAGTATGTTATTACAGTTGAATTGTCAATAAAATAGAGTTACACCATCTCCAGCCGTGTTGACCTGTTTGTAGACCAGAACACCCAACACAACATGGTTCCAGGAGTGGACGCGTACTAGCCCCTGTGAGACCTACCTCCAACTTATCAGCAATCCGCCATCCTGCAGCATGGAGAACATCAACCCGCCGCCGCCGCTACGCATCGCTGGCAATCTCGGGGTGAATTGGAAGCTTTTTAAACAGCGCTTCCAGCTCTTCCTAGAGGCCACAGACAGGGAGAATGCATCAGACACCAGGAAGAGAGTCCTTCTTCTCTCCACGGCAGGGCAACACGCCATCCACATCTTTAACTCCCTTACATTCGCAGACGGCGAGGACAAAACCAAATACAAGACGGTGCTCCTAAAATTTGATGAACACTTCAGCGTTGAAGTCAACGAAAGCTTCGAAAGGTACCTGTTCCAGCAGCACCTGCAGGGTAAGGACGAGCCTTTCCAGTCTTATTTCACGCACCTCCGCATCCTCGCTCAATCTTGCCGCTATGGGCCCAGCTCTGACTCCATGATACGCGACCTGATAGTTTTCGGGGTCATGTTGGACACCCTGTGCCAGCAGCTCCTTAAAATCAAGCAACTCACCCTAGCAACAGCCATCAAGACCTGCGCCTTGCATGAGAATGCCACTAGCCGGTACTCACACATCCAGGCGGCTGAAACGGCGTGGCAGGGGCCCCACGAGGCGGAGCGGGTCCAGACGATCGAGTACCTCCCGGCCCGCGGCCCGGAGGAGGGCGGCCGTTTCGCGCGCTTTACGAGGCCTCCCGCGCTTGTACGTGCCAAAAGAGGGGACGTTGACATGGAGGAACGCGATGCGCAGGCGCACACTACGCAAGACCGCACCGTTCATGCGCGGTGGCGCAACGAACGCACTGACGTCATGACGTGCGGCAACTGTGGCTACGCCCATTTAAAGCGGCAATGTCCGGCCAAAGCGCGACAATGCCTACGCTATGGCAACTTGGCCACTATGGTGCCTACTGTCGAGCACCTCAGCCTGCCAACTCGCAACAGTTTAACCAGCCTCGCAGAAATGTTTGGGCAATTCTACCCACGTTCACCGAGTCCGATCCTGACATCATACAGACCAGTGACACTGAGGACAGGGAGCCTTTCCGCATTGCTGTCATCAACAAGAACAAGCTGTCCCCGAGTCGAACACACCAGCTGCTGTCGGTGCACAGCATTGATCCGGACGACGAGTGGTGTGCCACCCTGACGGTCAACCAATCCCAGATCACATTCCACCAGGACACTGGTGCTTCCCCAAATCTCCTTGCATGGTCAGCATTTCAAACCCTGAGGGTCAAACCAGCAATTATTCCATCCATCTGTCAACTGGTCGAATATAATGGCAACGTCATCCCCGCCACGGGGTCGTGCCAACTCGAAGTGACGCACAACTCGCGTAAAGCCATCCTACCCTTCAAGATCGTGGGCTCTTCAAAGGACTCTCTGCAGGCGCACAGGCGTGCAAACTCCTCCACATCTTTCAGCGAGTACACTCTCTCTCTCCAGAAGGCACATCTGACTTCCAAGATGCGGAATTCAGGGCGCAACTAAACTCAATCCTCTCTCACAACCAGGATGCTTTCGAGGGCACGGGTACACTGCCCTACACATAAAAAATCCTGCTCAAACAGGATGCCACCCCAGTAGTTCATGCACCTCACAGAGTCCCAGCACCCCTCAAGGACTGCCTCAAGCAGCAGCTGCAGGACCAAGGAGTGCTTTCCCAGGTGACGGAGCCAACTGTGTGGGTCAGCTCCATGGTGTGCGTCAAGAAGCCTTCCGGTGAGCTCCGGATCTGTATTGGCCCAAAAGACTTAAATCGCAATATAATGAGGGAACATTACCCTATACCCAAAAGTGAAGAGATCATGTGCGAGATGGCTCGGGCAAAAATATTCACCAAGCTTGATGCCTCAAAGCGCTTCTGGCAGATTCAATTGGATCAGTCCAGCAGGAAGCTGTGTACCTTCAATACTCCATTTGACAGATACTGCTACAATAGGATGCCATTTGGAATCATAACGGCCTCTGATGTTTTCCATTGCATCATGGAACAGATGATGGAGGGCATCGAAGGCGTGCGCGTCTATGTGGATGATATCATTATTTGATCTACCACACCCCATGAGCATATCAGTCGCCTCAAACGGATACGGGACCAGGGCCTGCGCCTTAACAGAGCCAAATGTTCTTTTGGCCAAACCGAGCTCAAGTTCTTGGGGGACCACATCTCCCGGTTGGGTGTGCGGCCGGATGCCGACAAAGTGGCAGCCATCACGGCTATGCAGAAGCCGACAGACAAGAAGGCGGTGCTACGCTTTCTAGGAATGGTCAACTTCCTGGGAAAATTCATCCCTAACCTCGCTTCCCACACCACAGCTCTCCGGCACCTTGTTAGGAAGACAACTGAATTCCAGTGGCTTCCCACCCACCAGCGTGAATGGGAGGAGCTCAAGGTCAA
This sequence comes from Scyliorhinus torazame, assembly GCF_047496885.1. Lineage (NCBI taxonomy): Eukaryota > Metazoa > Chordata > Chondrichthyes > Carcharhiniformes > Scyliorhinidae > Scyliorhinus > Scyliorhinus torazame. Next base: position 89,218,031 of record NC_092714.1, on the reverse strand, counting down.
GCCTACCACCGCCCCGGTACTGGCATTCTTCGATCCTGCACGGGAGGCGAAGATCTCGACTGACGCCAGCCAATCTGGCATTGGGGCGGTCCTCCTGCGACGAGATGACGCCTCTTCATGGGCCCCTGTCACCTATGCGTCACGTGCCATGACCCCCACAGAGCAGTGCTATGCGCAAATTGAGAATGAGCGCCTAGGCCTGTTGACTGGCGTTGACAAGTTCCACGACTATGTGTATGGCCTTCCCCAGTTCACTGTGGAGACCGACCATCGCCAGCTGGTTGGCATCATCCAAAAGGACCTTAATGACATGACCCCCTCGCCTCCAGCGCATTCTGCTCAAACTCCGGAGGTACGACTTCCAACTTGTATACACTCCGGGTAAGGACCTGATCGTAGCAGACGCTCTGTCCAGGGCAGTCGACACTCCATCCGACCCAGCGAGGTTCGTTGGCCAAGTCGACGCACTTGTAGCCTTCACTTCTGCCAATCTGCCGGCCACTGACGAATGCCTTGCCCACATTCGCCGTGAGACTGCGGCTGATCCCCTTCTGCAACGTGTGATGCGCCACATGACGGACGGGTGGCTCAAGGGACAATGCCCACAGTTTTACAACATTCGGGATGATCTGGCGGTAGTCGATGGTGTCCTCCTGAAGCTGGACCGCATTGTGATCCCACACAGCATGCGTCGGCTTGTCTTCGAACAGCTGCACGAAGGCCGTCTTGGCGTTGAGAAGTGCCGACGGAGGGCCCGAGAGGCTGTATACTGGCCGGGAATAAATGAAGACATTGCCAACACTGTGCTCAATTGCACCATCTGTCAGCGGTTCCAGCTGGCACAACCACGTGAGACCCTTCGGCCCCATGAGTTGGTCACGTCCCCCTTGTCAAAGGTGGGCGTGGACCTGTTCCAGGCGCTCGGCAGGGACTACATCATCATCACGAATATTTTTCCAGCTATCCTGAGGTCATACGCCTGCACGACACCACGTCATCGGCTGTTATCCGGGCCTGTAAGGCGACCTTTCCTCGCCATGGCATTCCGCTCACCGTGATGTCAGACAATGGCCCCTGCTTCGCGAGTCAGGAATGGTCTTCCTTCGCTAGTGCACACAACTTTGCACACGTGATGTCCAGTCCCCTGCACACTCAGTCAAATGGCAAAGCAGAGAAGGGCGTCCACATTATAAAAAGGCTCCTCTGCAAGGCTGCTGATGCAGGATCTGACTTCTGCCTCGCCTTGCTGGCCTATCGCTCGGCCCCATGGTCCACGGGCCTATCGCCGGCCCAGCTGCTTATGGGTCGCACCCTCAGGACCACTGTGCCGTCCATTCACGTCCCAGACCTCGACCATGCTCCGGTACTTCGGCGGATACAACAAGAGCGTGAGCAACACAAGGCGGCTCATGATGCTCGGGCTACTGATCTTCCTGCCCTGGTGCCTGGAGATCACATCTTCCGGAGGGTGGCTTGTCGGCAACTGCTGAGGTTCGTAGACAGGTGGCTCCCCGCTCGTTTCTGGTTTGTTTGCCTGATGGCTCCATTCACCGCCGCAATCGGCATGCCCTTCGTCTGGTTCCACGCTCGCTACGAAATTCTGCACCGGTGCCACGCCCTCCTGTTGTCCCTGACATGGACTTTGGTGAGCTTCCGGATACCCTGCCTCCTCTTCACTTGACCGTGGCCCGGCCCATTCCTCAGCTGGTGGATCCTGAACCACCCTTGAGGCGGTCAACCCGAATTCATCGCCCACCCCAAAGACTTGATTTATAAACCTTGCACTATTGGACTCACTGACTTGTTCTGCCGTACTGTTTAAGAGTTTTTCATCGTTTGTTAATAGCATTTGTTTCGTTCTTGGTGTAACATAATTTTCCTCTGCACCTGGCACCTTCCCGTGTATATAGCATAGCCACATGTACATATTGATGTAAATAATGCACACACATGATCAGACACATTCACTACACTTTATTTATTCTCATCTAGGCACATATTCTTTGCGAAAAGGGGGGGATGTCATGATATACATCAGCATATCATGGTGCAATCGCACACACACTGACACACTGATGGACATACAGTGGGACCAACCATTGCAGCCAATCACCAGTGAGAGCGCATGCACTATAAAGACGGGGGACACCAGAGTTCCCGCTCATTCTAGCAGCAGCCAGCTCAGAGCACAGAGCTCACAGCCTGCCTCTCAGACATTCACCATGTGCTGAGTGCCTCACCTAGATAGTGATAGGACAGGGTCCACAGATAAGCTGGTAATGCACGTACCCAAGCTTACAGTATGTTATTACAGTTGAGTTGTGAATAAAATAGAGTTACACCATCTCCTGCCGTGTTCACTTGTTTGTAGACGAGAACCCCCAACACAACAAGGTTGAGGCCTACTTTCTGTTGAGCTTCAGGATCAGTTTGGGTTCATGCTGGAAGTGCCGCATCAGTTTACAGCCTAAAAATGCACAACTCAAATTGTAATCTAGTTGGGGGCTCAATTGTAATGGGTGAGACCTCAACAAATGCAGAAAATGACATTTAAATCTCACCGATTAACCAATTCTGCAGAGTGAGGTCTACTGCTGGATAATTGAAGCTGAGAATTGATATAAATGGTTTATATCACCGATAGCTCTTGAAAATGAAGAAAAAAACACATGACATGAAATATGTTCTCTGATACTTCCGTGAAATGTTTAGACTTTGACAGTTTCGTGAAATATATTCTTCACTTTGTAATTCTGTACCTCCAGGCAGAGCTGTAAAATAAAAAAATCTGGAGATGCTTGAGATTTTTAGCGAGCTAAAGCCAGTTGTAATCAGCTTTAGCTGAATTAATATTTAATGTGCCAATAAAAGCCTCGATAAAACAAAAAATTCTGCAAAGCAGAGGCTTCGCACATTTCATACAGAAGATGTTAAAATGTTTCTCGCATTGAATGGCAGTTTGGGATTTTGTGCCATGTTTACAGATCGCAACAGCTTGCACGCCAGGCTGCTGGTTCTCTTCAACCACAGAAGGGAGCTGGATAATGGAAACTGGAACATCTACATTGTTCCAGATTCAAAGAATGAACGTTGAACTTTGGCAAAGGATATGGATTGAAGTACATTTCCTCAGGTGTGCACCAATGTTAGTTAAAATGCGATTCACTGATTCATGTTGAGTATAAAATTGCAACGATCAGGAAAAGACTGCTGATATTTGATTACAACTGGATACCCTCCTCCTAAATTTCTGGATGAATAATCCAAGAGAGATAACGGTGTGGTATTGGATGGAATTTAGAACCCTCCACACCTTTTGCATAACAATCAAAAGAGCAAGGGTTTGTCTGATTTCTCCAGGCTAGCTCGTAGAACATTGGAATGCTTACATTTGCCAGGTTGCCCTAACCCCCACCCCATCTCCTCACCCTAAATTGGGCACCTTACTGAATTGTTGAAGTACTGTTGTGTCATATTAATTATGGTATTTTGTTTTATCATCGTAAAGATGTGAAGTCAAAATTGTTTTACCTCTACTGTAGCTTTCCTTTGAAACATCTTGGTCAATTCAAATATGGCTTTTGACAATACTCAAGGGCCATTTCAATGAAAATATACTGGAGATTAAATTGCACAGCAAACTTGAGGTGCAATTAATTCTTGATAAGTGAGTAACATGTATGTCACAACATTTTCTGGAATTACCATGAATAGTCAAGTCAGTAACGCTGAAATACAATCTTGCTTCAGTTAGTAGAACTCCTATCTTTGCATCTGTAGGTTGTGGGTTCAACCCCAATCCAACACATTATTACGGACCAGGATTTAGAGAACCCCAAAGTGTATCATGGCGTTCACCTGAGCCATAACTTTAATAGTTTTTGGCTATGGGGAGCACAAGGGAGCAACTTTACAGGTGTGGTGCAACAAAGAGCTAAAATACTTTTAAATTAAAACAATGTTTATTCTATGAATCCAGTTAACATTTTTATAAACACACAGTAAACATCTTAGCAACTATCAACTAAATACTCCCCCAAAGAATACAGTACTCTATAAGTAACCCTTAATCTTTCCTTGCAAAATCCAGAAGACAAATACCCTCTTCAACACAGACATCAGGTTTAAATTATCTCCTGATAGCAGTTATCACTTTTAAATTTGCAAGTGATTTGAAGACATTCCTTTCATGCAGAAAGAAATCAGAATTACACCTGGTTTTGCTGGATGCAGCTTCCAATCTGCAAAACAAAACTAAACACACCCTGTAGAATTAAAACAGACACAGCCCAGCTCCATCCACATTCTGACATCACTGCAGCTATTTGATAAACACCCATTTCTTAAAGGTACATCCACTACAGCTATTTGATAAACACCCATTTCTTAAAGATACTCTCACATGACAACATGGACACCTAATATAGGCTGGTATTCCATGGAGGAAACGTGTTACAACATCAGAAATGGTCGAATTGAAATTAAATGGCAATCTAAAACTCCAGCTGCTGATTTAGGCGAACATTAAATATCCCACATCATGGGCTGGATTCTCCGTCCCGCCGCGCCAAATTTCTGGTTCAGCACGCTGGCGCGATGCTCCATTTCGCCAGCTGATCAATGGGGTTTCCCATTGTGGGACTGTCCCACACTGTCGGGAAACCCCCGGGCTGCCGGCAAAATGGAGAATCCCGATGGCGGAGAATCTAGCCCTATGATTCTAAAAACTGCAGGTGCGGGATTCTCCATTGCCCGACGCCGAAATCGGGAACGGCGATTGGGCAGAGAATGGCTCCCAACGCCGAAATCACAGCAGGCGCCGGTGTGACGCCAGATCGTGATGCTCCACCCCCTCCAAATCGGCGTCTTCAAGACACGCACCACGCACAGTCACAACCCCGTTGGGAATGTCATTAGCGGGCCCACTCGCGATGCTTCACCTCCGATGGGCCGAGTTCTTAACAGGTCACGTGTGGTCTCAGCAGTCGTGAGCCTGGCATGGCGGCTGCGCAGAGAGAGGGCGTGCGGACAGTATTCAGCACTGCCACATTCGGCTGAGATCTGTGCCACTAGCTGGGAGGCTCCAGCCTGGGCTGGGGGAAGTGGTGGGGTGTACACGGTCCAGCACAGCCAGCGCCATCTTTTCTGGCATGATCAGAGCATGTGTGGGGGGTGTAGGCGTACGCGAGGCTGTTTCTTTCTTGGGCACCTTTCGTGGCGGCGGGTGGTGGTCCTCTCTCGGCCGATAATGGGATCTGCTGGTGCCATTGTTGTCAATGGAATTTCCCATTGAATCCACCTCAGGCTACCAAGAACCCTGCGGCAGGGGTGCCCGCAGCAAGGGTGCACCGTCAGCAGGTCCGGAAGATCCCACCGGTGTGAACAGCTGGAAGATCTTGCCCTGTATGTCAAATAGATATTTTCAGAAATTTTGTGATTTAGTTGCTGACCTTTGTTGAGACGTAGAACAATTGGTATTAATTCTCCTCCTTTACAATCATCCAATGTCTGTTGTTTGATGTAGCCCGAGACAGTAAGCCCGAGACCGGGGCAGCACGGTAGCATTGTGGATAGCACAATTGCTTCACAGCTCCAGGGTCCCAGGTTCGATTCTGGCTTGGGTCACTGTCTGTGCGGAGTCTGCACATCCTCCCCGTGTGTGCGTGGGTTTCCTCCGGGTGCTCCGGTTTCCTCCCACACTCCAAAGATGTGCAGGTTAGGTGGATTGGCCATGATAAATTGCCCTTAGTGTCCAAAATTGCCCTTCGTGTTGGGTGGAGTTGCTGGGTTATGGGGATAGGGCGGAGGTCTTGACCTTGGGTAGGGTGCTCTTTCCAAGAGCCGGTGCAGACTCGATGGGCCGAATGGCCTCCTTCTGCACTGTAAATTCTATGATAATCTATGAGTAAGAGGCTGAAGTTATTTTGCTGCAGGAACATCACAACTGAGCTTTATCCTGCAGTCACCTGACCGCCACATACGCATACTTTCTGCCAAAGGGTCAGTGGCAATAAGTTATGTTTTTATAGTGTTGTTCACAAACATTGGATTGGAAGTCTGGCTGGTTTTCCCTTCTCGCTAGCTATGGAGCACTGAAGCGAACAGTATTGGCTACAAGATCCATCTCAACTAACCCGTGGAGCAAAAGCAGTCAGTTAGTTTTAATAATTGAGGAATCAAGGGGACATTTTGTATAATTGTCTTGTAGGGGTTGCCCAAGTGTATTTATTGCATTTAATTTTCTACAAATCAGCACAATGGACAAATAATTAAAGTTATGGAACAGATATGCTGCAATGTAATTGTGTAAATCATTTTGGCTGTAAACATACTGTAATGTGTATTTTAGATGGAATGATATGCACTTAATGGTGAGTTTGGGCTATAATCATTCATTTACAAGAATGCTGATGATAGAAAATTGACTGAGATTCTCAATTTCAATTCGCTTAACTCAAATATTCATTTATACCAGATAGCTACTCTAGTGAAAGTCTCTTTATCATTAATACATTTGGAGCATAGGTTGACTCTTTTGATTTATATTTTTATAGAAATGGAAGAGTTTATTTCAGCATATTAAATGAAATAACTCAATGCCTAACTGCAAATGATGACCAGTAATTAAATGAAAATTGTCTTTAGGGGCTTCTTTAAGTAATGGTTGATTTTTCAGAATACTCTATTGGCAGGGCTCCATTTCACACTGAGAATGGTGTCTGGATGTTGCTGGGTCAAATCAGGCATGACGATCTTTTGTAGTGTGCTCAGTTACACTCGTAGCACTGATATAGAACGTGCAGACAGCAACCGGGAATACTCTTGGCTGTCATCTTCCCATCTGCAGACTGTTCACAGTGGTGACCCAGGGCTCCTTAAAGGAGGGCAAGTGCTAGTCATGTAAGATACTGATAATGCTGAGTTTGCATTCAGCCTGAACTCATAACTTCATTATTATTAAGAACTTAATATAATGTTAAAATATTAAGTGGCTGTTAAGTCAAATTATTATGTCACTGCAATGTACTGATGTATTGCCTGCTGTTTGTCTTGATCAAACAGACTGCCACCTTTGGAAAGGCGTACAATTATTTGACCTTGTTAATTGTTTGCTGGACACTTTGGAGTACAGCAAGAGATAGCTTAAAAAGATGAAAATATTTTTGTTTCTAAAAGGGAATCTATCAGTGTAATATTAAAAGATGCAGTGTGCACAGAACAATCAATTTTAGGCAAATCTCAAAGACTATACACAGAACAATATGGAGGTATTTCTGAGCATCTGTAAAACTTGAATATTTGCCCCCAATTAAAGACCGTGATTTGGCTGCTGGGAAACACAATGTTACACTGTGGTGCTTTGCATCTTCCATTTTCCTGAATAGTGATTAATTGCTTTGCAAACTGTTCATGGCCTCATTGCAGAGTATCTTAGCCAATCTTCCCACATGACATTGACATAATACTTGACATCCTCTGCGACCCAGCAACAGGAGGTTTCAAAAGATTCAGGTGTCATAAGTCTGACTACTTGTGCATAAAGAAAAGGGCCTGGTTTATCTTGTTTGCACTGTTGTTAAACTGTATTAAATTGTAGATTGAATCACAAATGTTGTCCATCTGCAGAGAACAAAATAAACTTATCCTGATAACAAACTGAGAATTGAAGAGAAGTTATTTTGTTTTTTGGGTGCTTTAGGAAGTAAGGTATTTGCAGTATATATTAATCACTTGGATGCAGGGATAGAAGGTACTATAGCCACACTTGCAGATGATACTAAAATAGGTGGGATAGTAAGTTGCAGTGAGGAAAAAATACATTTAGAAGTAGATGTAGATACGTTAGGTGGGTGGACCAAAATTTGGTAGATGGCATTTATCGTGGATAAATGTGAGGTTATCCATTTTGATCGGAAAAATGGAAAGGCAACTTATTATCTAAATAGAGAGAAACTGCAGAGTGCTTTGGTGCAGAGGGATCTAGGTGTCTTCGTGCATGAATCGCAGAATCTTCGTATACAGATACAGCAGGCATCAAAGAATGCCAGTGGAATATTAGTATTTATAGCTAAAGGAATAGAATATAACAAGTAGGGTTGTGAAGCTTCAACTGTATAAGGCATTGGTGAGACCGCACCTGGAGTACTGTGTATAGTTTTGGTCCCCTTATTTGAGGAGGGATGTTGTTGCATTAGGAGCAGTTCAGAGGAGGGTCACTAGATTTATTTTAGAGACCAGGGGTTTGTCCTATGGAGAGAGATTGAGCAGTTTATCCCGATAATCTCTCGAGTTCAGAAGAATGAGAGGAGATCTAATTAAGGTATAAAAGATGATAAAAGATATTGACAAAGTAGGCTTGGAGCGGATGCTTCCTCTCATGAGACAATCTAGAATGAGAGGTCATAGTTTTAGGATATGAGGTAGCCGACTTAAAACAGAATTATGAAAAAATTACTTCTCTCAAAGGGTTATGAATCTATGGAATTCACTACCCCAGAGTGCTGTGGATGCTGGGATATTGAGTAAATTTAAGAAGGAGATAGACTGATTTTTAATTAGTAATGGGCTGAAGGGTTATGGAGAATGGGCAGGAAAGTGGAGTTGAGGCTGAGTTAGATCAACCATGATTTTATTGAATGTTGGGGCAGGCTCGAGGGGCTGAATTGCTTACTCCTGCTCCTAATTCTTATGTTCTAAAATGGAGTACAAGCTTTTGATAATTGTCACTGACAGCATCACAAGACTTTTGTTTTAATCCTTAGTCTGTGTAATGGGTTTCCCTGGCTATATTTAGACCAGTTCTCAAGATCAAATCAAGGTGAAACACCACCAATTTATAATCCAACTTTCCCTCCAGAAATATACTTTAAATTTCAAGGAATATAACCATTTAAAAATGTAAACCATGTGCGCAAACCTTTAATCATTCAGTAGCTCAGAGGCAATTTATTCTGCATGGCATACCAAAGTGATTTTGGCACTTAACTCCAGCGGAAGCGACACCAGCGTTTAGTTGTCGCATTTGCTTTGTGCCAGGTTGGACTACAGAACAACATAACAGCAGCAAATGGGCAGGAGGAACTTGAGCACAGTAACTGGCAAATTGCACAAATTCAAAGCATTATTTCAAACAACTAAGCCCTTCTGTGTTCATTTGTGTTCAGTGTTGCATCATGGCAGCATAATGTATGTATAAATGTCCTTTTCCCAATTTTTGTTTTACCATTTCCTTCCATAGAAAGTGTCCTGCCAACTATTCCAAATCCCATTCAAGGTCAGTATGGATTAGTCATGATTCTAGTCATTTTGTTAGACTAGATGGCACTAGAAATATCTTTTAGCAGGCTTTGTGTTGTAGACTATTAACATACCAAAGTTGCATTTTGACAAATACTGATTTCTGTTCATGGAATGAGACATTGCACTTGGAATACAAGGAGGGCCATTTGCGAATTATAATTAACAGAGCTCTTGTTATAAAAAGGCATGGTATTTAACCTGGTTTTCTTTAACAGAAATCAATATTTGATTTATTATCCTCTTGGGCTAGAAAATTAGGCACTTGCATATTAAGAAGATAGTCCAAAAGCAGATATTGAAAACCTCCACTGCTATTTGTGTTTGCCAACACATTTTCAGCGGAGTATAAACGTATGATGTTTGTACATACAAATCATGTACTATCTCATTTATGAATCCTGTGAGCCATAGCATGATACCACTTGCTGTGCATCACAGCTGTTCCTTGCAGTAACAATAACAATGCCATCTGGTGCATCCCCAATATGAGAAGTCACTAACTGGTTTCCTATGGTATTGCTCATGGATAATCTGACCTGGGCGTGCTGCAGTGATGTTTATTTATTAAGGCAGAACTATCCTCTCCCTTTAGGCTAGATTATACTGTTGGGAAGTGGCCTCAGTCAAAATATCCTGAGGTATCAGCAGGTATATTCTGAGGACAGTTGGGACTAATGGCTGGACAGTGACATCATGATTGGAAGGTTCTTCCACCTGTCCTTAGGGAGCAACCAGGTTGTCAAGATATGGAAAAGAAGAGGAGAATCTATCCATCTATCCATCCATCTCGCATCTTCCTTGAAGAGTCAGACGTATACAAAATTTAAGGAATAATTCCCATTGTCACTGTACGTTTCCTTAATATTAGAATGGATTTATCGAAAAGAAAGTATTAATTTGGTGTCATAAACTTCCATTTTGGGCGGGATTCTCCGATCCCTCGCCGGGAGGGAGAATCCCCGGGGAGCGGCGTGTATCCCGCCCCGTCACTCTGACACCGGCTGCCGTATTCTCCGGCGCCGGTTTTCGGGCGGGGGCGGGGTTTACGCCACGCCGGTCGGGGGCCGTTGGCAGCGGCTCCCCCGGCAATTCTCCAGGCCCCGATGGGCCGAGCGGCTGTCACTTCCTGGCCAGTCCCGCCAGCGTGAAATGGACATGGTCCCACATGGTGGGACCTGCCTGGTAGACCGTCTAGTGGAGTCCTCGGGGGGTGGGAGGCGGGGTTGGGGGATCCGGCCCTGGGGGGAGCCCCCACGGTGGCCTGGCCCGCAATCAGGGCCCACAGATCTGCGGGTGGGCCTGTACCGTCGTGGCACTCCTTCCTTCTGCGTCGGCCTCTGTAGGGCTCTGCCATGGCAGGCACGGAAGGAAGAAGACCCCTGCGCATGCGCAGGAACACACGCGGCCGGTCTACGCATGCGTGGAACCAAGCCGGCGGTTCTGCGCATGCGGCAACTCGCGCCGGCCCTTCGGTGCCAGTTGGCACGCGCCAACCCCTCCAGCGCCAGCCTAGCCCCCAGAAGTGCGGAGGATTCCACAACTTCCGGTTGGCCCGACGCTGAAGTGGTTCGTGCCGTTCTTGGCGCCGGCGTCGGGCCATTCCGCCAATTGCGGGAGAATCCCGCCCTACATCTTTTATCAAACTTGACTCGTTTCCACCACCAAATCTGTTCTGGAGAGTAGAAGGAACTATTATGAAGTTGTTATTATTACTGCTGCATGGAACAATTATGGGTCAGAGTAAGTGGCAAAGAATTTTGGCTGTTCATAGGTCTTGCCATTTAATAAGTGATAACAAATCCCAAATCTAGTTTCACAAAATATCCAGATCTTCATGCAGAAAGCATATAATGAAGTAAGGTCAGTGCCTCCAAATGCCATCATAAAATTAAAGGCCACAATAAGCAGTAGAGTAAATGCCACCTTTCAAAGTGAATGAATGATTTGACTGTATACTGTCCATCCAAACGTAGAATTTTGCATGACCTTTATTCATATCCTCACACATAGGCGTGAATATTTATTATATAGAATAATCACAGGTCTCCATAGATCAAAGTCTTCAACCAAATATGGAATCCTTCTAACCTAGCTGTAGATCTGTGTCAGAGGCGAGATTAGATTAGAATGGTTCTAGTTGGTTTTTGGAACATACAAACCCAACTGAGTTAAATTGATGCCTGGAGCAGGTGATTGTGAAAGCTTCAGCAGAGTAGACTTAGTCTTTCATTGAAATTCTAGCTCAAGGGTATAATAAAGACCTAGGTCATTCACTGAAACCACTGTTAGTCATCTATTCACAGTTACCCTGGATGTTTTTAAACCTATTATTTAGATAACCCCTATAGCTTAGAAACAAAATTTTAATGAATTCCTATTGGCATACTTTAGTCCTCAGATTGAGCTATTATTAAAAACATAGCTTAATTGTTAAATGTTGTTGCAATACCATGGATATGCTAGTTGACATCGATGCAGCCCACAGTCACTTGAATGATTTGCTTTCATAGAAGTGAACAGTCTTAATCTTTGTTATGATGAATGGTCTTTGGCTTATTACTTTAGCTCTTTTCTCTTTCTGAATGTTGCCTGACCTGCTGAGTATTTCCACCATTTTTATTTTTTAACCTTAGTCTGTATTGTTGCCTATCTAAGAGTTTCAGAGGTTTTCCTTCTGAAAATCAACACTGTATCTATCAATCTTTTTATCATAATCAGCAAGATTTATTTTATCTTAAGGTGAGCTGACAGAGTGAGAATAAGATACACCAGAGAGTGGAAATATTAGCAGGAGCCCACAGCCTAAACTAACACAGATTTAATCCATAGGATTTATTTTCTAGGTCATACACAATGAAGGAAAGTGAGGTAAGATTAAAGCATGCCCAAAGCTCAATCTGTAAGCACTCAGAAACACACTTTGTACCTTTAGCACAAAAGAAAATGCAGGGCAAGAACCTCTACTTGCCCTCTTGAGGTTTTCCTGCTAGAAAGCATTTTCTGTGGCAATTATCACAGTGCTGCTCTTTTTTCCATTTCCTCAATCACCTACTGCGTCGTATCTCTTCCTCCAGCTAAGAGGCTGCCATTGTCTGGCCTCCAACTTAGTTCTTATTTTGCTTGTTGATCATTGTTTTCCTCTTCTGATGAAGTATCTTATTTCCATAAGAAGCTCTATGTCCCATGTCTGGAGAAAAAATTATCAATTCACCAGACTGAGGTGAATGTGGTACTCTGGCCTCCAAACAGGAGTGTAGTACGCTATTACTTCTGCCTGCAGCGATCTTTTGAGCTCAACTTCTGGAACAAAATATAATTCAAAGTCTTTAACATTTATAAGATGCTTAGCTGCCTAACAGCAGGTTTCAACTTCAAAATTAAGTGTACTCTTACTGAAGATGAAGACATTGAAAAGGCATGCTACATGAGATTATTTGAATAATTTATTGGATACATGAAAATAGCCTATACAGTATTCACAAAGGCCCAAGCTGATAATGGCAAGATAATAGAGTGCTTTTACTGAATCTAGAGGAGTTGTACTTAATTGTGCTCCGTGCAACTGCATCTCTACTACAGGTACAGTAAATCTCTCAATAGTTGAATATGAATTAGAGGCTTACGAGCCAATTTGGTTGAAGCATATCAGATCCATATAAGAAACATATAAGATGGGCAGCAGGGTAGCGCAGTGATTGGCACTGTTGCCTCACAGCGCCAGGAGTCCAGGTTCGATTACAGCCTTGGGTGACTCTCTGTATGGGGTTTGCACGTTCACCCCGTGTCCACGTGGATTTCCTCCAGGTGCTCAGATTTCCTCCCACAGTCCAAAGATGCACAGGTTAGCTGGATTGGTCATGATCAATGCATGAATTTACAGGGATATGGCAGGGGGAGTAGGCCTAGGTACAGTGGTACAGTGCTCTTTCGGTGGGTCGGCGCAGACTCGATTGACCAATTGGCCTCCTTCTGCACTGTCGAGATTCTATGCATTTTATCCTGAGGGGAATTGATAGGGTGGATCTGGAGAGGGTGTCTCCTCTTCTGGGTGATTATAGAACCAGAGGCCACTGTTTTAAAATAAGTGGTTGCCCATTTAATACAGAGATGTTGAAGGAAATAATTCTCTCAGAGGGTTCTGAGAGTTTGGAATTCTCTGCCTCAAGAGGGTTGAGGGGCAGAGTCTTTGGGCGGGATTCTCCGACCCCCCACCAGGTCGGGGAATCCCTGGGGGGGGCGGCGCGAATCCCCCCCCCGACGCTGGCTGCCGTATTCTCTGGTGCCATTTTTTGGGCGGGGCAGGACTCACGCCACGCCGGTTGGGGGCGGTTGGAAGCGCCCCTCCCCCGGCGATTCTCCAGGCCCCGATGGGCCGAGTGGGCGTCCGTTTTTGGCCAGTCCCGCCGGCGTGGGTTACGCATGGTCCCACACAGGACTTGGCAGGTAAGTCGGCATGGGCGGTCCTCGGGCGGGGCGCAGTGGGATCCGACACCGGTGGCCTGGCCCACGATCGGGGCCCACCGATCTGCAGGCGGGCCTGTTCCGTGGGGGCACTTCTTCCTTCCGCGCCGGCCCCTGTAGGACTCCACCATGGCCGGCGCGGAGAAGAGAACCCCCTGCGCATGCGCCAAAATATGACAGTTGTTCTGCGCATGCACTGATTCACGCCTGTGGTTCCGCACATGCCGAGATCACGACGGCCATTCCGCGCATGCGCGAACCCGTGCAGTCCCTTCGGCGCCGGACGGAATGGCGCCAACGACTCCGCCGTCCAGCGAGCCCCCGAGACAGGTGGGAATTCCTCACCTTGGGGCCCGTTGACGCCGGAGTCGTTGGCGCCGGTTTTCCTGCCGGCGTGGGGACTTAGGAAGGGAGAATCCCGGTCTTTGAATCTCTTTAAGGCAGAAGTAGGTGAATTCCTGACAAGAAAGAGGGTGAAAGATTATCGGGGTAGGCAGGACTGTGATATTGAGGCTCGACTTAGATTAGCCATGATCTTATTGAATGGTGGAGTCAGCACAAGGGGCTTACTCCTTCTCTAAAATAGTATGTTTGTATGAACAGAATACATTATTTCTGTCAGATAGTGTCAGGCCTGACCAAAGCTGTCCTCCTCTTTTCCCTTTTTTTAATTGAATGAGTAGGCTTTCTGCTCTATCAAATTAATTTTCTACTTAATTTAATTCTCTACTTAAATTAATTCTCAAATTAATTCTCTGTCTTGATTATTCTGGACATGTTGTTTGATCTTTACCTGCTTCCTACATTCTGCTTGAAAAACAGGAATCGCGCCAAGGGATTGCATATATTCATATTGAGCAGAAATTATGATTTTATCCACAACATAATGCTGGTTCTTAAGTGTCCTGAAAGTCAGTACAGCTCAGCATCGACCTGAGACCTAAAATCTATGAAGCCAATAGAGGTGTGGTGCAGAGGGGGGCGGGTGGCATGGATTTTAATATTTTGGCTTACTGGATGTGGGGAAGGGGTGGGGGAGGAGTGGAGGTTCTCCTGCATGCTGTGATAGGTTCCCCATCCACAAGACAGCCTGATTGACGAACTTGACTTCCAGTCAGGCTGGAGGAACATTGGAGAGGGGACCACTGACCAACTAGACCTGAGTCCCAACCCAGCGGAGAATCAGGGATTCCCACAAAAGAAACCCAGTGTTTATTTTGTGAAGCGGCACAATATTAGGGCGGGGTGGGAGGAATGAAAATCGGAAACCTTCAGGGAGATGAGGGGAAAGGCTGTAAGCCTCATGGGCCATTCCAGCACTGCGGGGGATAGGGGTGGTGGGGTGGGACGGAGAGGGGGAGGTGAGGAAGAGGGAGAAGATCAGAAGGGAGGGCATGGTTGTCTAGTAGAGAAGGGTCTGGGAGGAATGTAGGGATGGCAGGTATTTTGGATATAGCAGGTCATTGAACAGGCATTTGCCTATGCAGCAGTTCTCACCTCTCTATAGCTGTGAGCTTTCTCAAGGCTTAGGAAACATAGTGGCCTAGAGATAAATTAGGATTTGTGGTTAAATTTGAGGTGAGTAGCCTCATTATAATATTTAAGTTGCCAACTCACTTCCTGGGAGTAGGTTGTTTGCCTGCTCTCATATCCGATCTTCATTAAAATTGGAAATGGCGTTGAGATTCAGATATTTAAAACTATATCTACCTACCTGACCCAAACCAACCTGTTTTTGGGATTAAAATTTCCCACCAAGTGTGTGGATATTACGTGGCAGGCGAGGTCCAGCGTGTCACCTTGTTTTGCCATTTAGGACAATAAATATCGTCAATATGTTTTATTAAATCAACTTGTACAGTGATTTGAGCTGTGTTGGGTGGGGGAGAGGGGAAAGAGAAGAAAACTATGGCACACAGGATAAAAAAGGGCACAAGTAACTAAATGAAACCAATCCACCTTACTGCCATTTAAAACTTGATTATTGTAGTTCGGAAAAAGTAACTCCCAAAATAAATTGGTTTTCACCATTTGTAGTTGAAAATCTCAGCAGGTTTTCAAAAATATAAACACTCAGCAGAAACCTGTACTCATGGATTGAAAAGCTGAAGTATACACAAAACCTCCCTCTTATGGACTGACCTGATTAACACTGCACCCCTGTATGCTTCGGTGTTTATGTAGTTACATTGTGTACCTTGTGTTGCCCTATTATGTATTTCTTTTCTTTTCTTTTCATGTACTTAATGATCTGTTGAACTGCTCGCAGAAAAATACTTTTCACTGTACCTCGGTACACATGACAATAAACAAAATCCAATCCAATCCATACATTCCAATTTTACACAGTCAATCAATATTTTACAGGTAGAGTCCCATTATCACCTTACCAGCAGAAGCCAACATGGATCACCATCTTCATGGGTATTTTTTTCTGTTTTTAAGATTGCATCTGTTTTTTTTTTAAAGTTCTGCTGCATGGTGCTACTTGAGTTGCAGACTATAAAATAAGGATTGTTTTTGGACTAAGTGCAATGGCGGGTGGCTCTGGTCGTGTCTTTCCCATTGGCCAGAATGGTAGGCCAGATTTTGCACTTAGAACCTGATTAATTATGCACAGGCGAGTTCCCCTCCAAGTCATCTGGTGGGCCAGCATCTGATTTATCACTCATCATCAGCTGGCAGATTTGAATGTACTGGCCCTAAATTTAAATACCAGTCCAGCACAACCATATCACTCTCTCCAACTCACTTGTCTTCACCAGACCATGCAGGCTGTCAGCAAGCCAAAGGAAAAAAGTTAGAAACCTCAAGAAGAAGTCTGTTCCTCGATTCAACCAGCCTCCTGCCGAGCCCATCGCTTGTGAGGTGCCCATGCCCCACTTGGACCTCGAACCACTGCATCTGGAGTCTTCATCCATCCCCTTCCAGTAAATGACATGATATCCCTTTGACCCCCTTGATTGAGTGCTTTCATGCAGCCTTGTGGGGGTCCAGCTTCCCTCCCTTCGGTCTTTCCTCTTCCTTCCATTGTTCATCTTCTTCATCCACCTCCTTGCCCCTCTGCCTGCCATCGTAATCCTTCAAACTCCCCCTCCCCTGACTCCTTGTGCAGCTCTTGTTCCACAATTTCTCCCTCTATCTTCATCAGGCCACAAACCCGCACCCCTTCTCTTCTCCAAACTGGCATCACTTCACACTCCACCCCGCAGTTGAACTTCAGACCTCAAGACCTTTGTTGCCGTGGCTGCATGAGCCCCACAGCACAGTGCTGTCCCGATAGACACTGGTCTGTGGCACTAGGGGTAAGGGTACACCTGTACTCCCCAACCTCAGGCATTGGACTAATGTGATTCGGTGATACAGGAGGGTCCAACAGCATGGTGCTGTTCATGATGACCAGCTCAGTATGGGAATGTAGGAACAAGTATGCCCCAGCAGATTGGTGCACAGCACATCAGGAGCAGCGCAGCACAGCGGCAGAAAGGCATTGTTGCAGTCACTTTGAAGGCCATTGTGAACTGAGGACCACCTTCACGCCACGCTTTCGCAATTGGATTTTTGACCGATGTAATTCCATAAAATTGGAAGGCCTGATCAGACACTGGCAGCAGCTCATTTAATGAGGATTCATGGGATGGAAATAAATACGAATGGTATTCATACCACAAGCCAGCAGGAAGACCCACCTGCCATTAAACCAGCACTGGGTAGGAGCATTGCAATGACTTTTATGTCGGCGGGTTTCCAACTTTTTGGCACCTGCTAGATCCGCCGCCAATCCCGTGCACCAACAAATCCACCACAGGCAGGATGAGAGAATTCCATCCGTAGTGTCCATCAACTGGTCAGACATTAGGCAGTGGATCAGCCAATCAGAATTGAAAATTCCCACAGGTGGCAAAGCAGGAAGTAAAAAAAAATGATATGAATCATATTCAAAGCATTGCACAAACAAAATAAATGTTACATATATGGGACTAAAAGAGAAACTTAAATCTTTAAAAAAATATTTTGGGCAAATTCATAATGTTCTTCCAAGGGAATGAGATTCGAAACTTGTAAAACTTCTTTCTCAAGGCGAGAGAGGTTGCTCAGCACTAATTATAACACTCAGGGATTAAAAACTCGGTTAATCCCTGATTAAACGTGGTTTAACATTTTCATTCGTTTTTACAGCCAGAATGCTCTGAAAATAGCTCACAGCAAGTCAGTTGAAAGTTAATGATTTCATCTTTGATGACTGCAACAATGCATCCTGTGGAGGAGCAGGATATCACTGACTGAAACTTCAGAATTCTGAATTCTAATATGTATGCATTGACACCAAGGGCTTGATTTTTGATGTGCAGTTGGGAACCCAATGCCCAGATTATGTTCCGACAGTGCGCTGCATCTTGATGCTATCTTCAAATATAAATGCCCTAATTGGGCTGGTGGCAAGCTCGGAGCCCAGTTAGTGCTGCTGAATGCCGCCAGGAGGTGGGAACTAACTGCTGAGCACATTCATCAAAGACAGTTGGCAGTTACGATGCGACCGACTGTTAGCTTGCAGAATAGAGGAAGCAGGACATAAGAGGGCCAGCAGAACAATGCAGAGAAATGACTATAACAAGCCAATTACAAGTGCAACACCTGGTCCAAAGATGTGCAGGTTAGATGGATTGGCCATGCTAAATTGCCCCTTAGTATCCAAAAGGTTAGGTGGTGTTACTGGGTTACAGGGATAGGGTGCTCTTTCCAAGGGCCGGTGCAGACTCGATGGGCCGAACGGCCTCCTTCTGCACTGTAAATTATTTGATTCTATGACACAGTAACCTTTATTGATGTTTTTATTTCAAGTTAAACATTATTTGATGGCTCTCTGCATTGCAACTGTTAGCTGTGTACTAATGACACCAGGCTATTTGGTTCTGCCAATCTGCAATATGGAAATTGCTTCCTGGTCCTCCACAGCCCATTAATATGCTCTTCCAGGAACTTGATGGACAGCTAATTGGAGATGAGCAGGTTCCCAACATCCCAGTCCACCTCACTTCTCCTCGCTTTGAAAATTGCAGCACATCCGAAGGCCGTCGAGTCACACCGACGCACCATCTGGAAATATTAACTTCAAAGCATGCCCACCCCCATTCCCACCTAGCGGGCAACTGAAAACCACGCCCAGTTGTCAGTTGTACACAGTACACCAATATTACAACTCACTTGTGTGTATTTTCTGTTGCCCGCAATACAAATGTTGTTATATTGGCTCTACCCTTACAGAAAGTGCACTTTCGGAGTAATTCGTTCTTCATGCATCAGAGATGTATAATTAGGGTTGTTCTTGAATTGTCTGCTCTTTGAACGTCAGATTTTTGCTAATTTTCTGGGTTTGTATGTCTGCTTTCGAAAAATAAAAACTTAGGAACAGAGGAGCAAATGATACGCACATCAGCACTCAGCCAAAAACCTATTTCTCTTATCCAGGCTCAATCCGGGTGGGAGCTCACATCAATAGCTTGGTCTGTAACTAAAATACAGCAATCAATGTTCAAAATAAAATTTCTGGTCTCAGTTGGTTTTCTTTCATTTTTCTTTTATTTATTGTCATGATATGCAGACATGCAGATGATGATGTACAGACAGGCACAGACAGGCAGCTAATGAACACAAAGAACAGGACATGACCAATGAGCAGGCAGGACACTCACGCTTCCTGGGCATGGTCAATTTTCTGGGCAAGTTCATCCCAAACCAGGCCTCACACACCACGGCCCTACGAAACCTGGTAAAAAAAAGTCCACTGCCTTTGAGTGGAAGGCAGCACATCAGGCAGAGTGGTTGGAGCTGAAAGCCGAGCTCACCACTGCACCCATCTTGGCATTTTTTGACCCAGACAGGGAGACAAAGATATCAACAGATGCGAGCCAGGATGGCATCGGTGCGGTGCTGCTTCAATGCGATGACACTTCATCCTAGGCACCGGTAGCCTACGCATCGAGGGCCATGACGCCCACCGAAACAAGGTATGCGCAAATAGAGAAGGAATGCCTGGGTCTTCTCACTGGCATTCTCAAGTTTCACGACTATGTCTCCGGCCTGCCGACATTCACTGTCGAGACAGATCATAGGCCTCTGGTCCACATTATCCACAAGGACCTGAACGACATGAAGCCTCAGTTGCAGCACATCCTCCTCAAATTCAGAAGGTATGACTTTGACTTAGTGTACATGCCTGGCAAGGAGCTCATTATCGCTGATGCATTGTCTCGCTCCATCACATTGCCTAGTGAACCGCTGGAAATCATCTGGCAGATTGAATCACAGGTGCAGCTGTGTGCTGGCACCCTTCCGGCGTCTGATAAGAAGGTGGTTCGTATCTGCGAGGAGACAGCCAAAGACCCCCTCTTGCAGCGTGTAATGCACCACCTCGCCAATGGCTGGCAGAAAGGGCAGTGCCCTCAATTTTACAATGTAAAGGACGACATGACAGTGATTGATGGTATCCTCCTCATCCGGGACCGGATTGTCACTCCACTCAGTCTCCAGAGCTTGGTGCTCCGCCAAATCCATGAGGGACACCTGGGCGTCGAGAAGTGCAGACGCAGAGCCAGGCAGGCTGTCTACTGGGCCGGTATTAGCCAGGACATCTCGAACATGGTCCTCAACTGTGCGATCTGACAATGCTCCCAGCTAGCGCAGAGCAAGGAGACGCTCCAGCAGCATGAAATCGAGACCTCCCTGTGGTCCAAGGTTGGCATCGACCTCTTTCGTGTGAATGGTCATGACTACTTGTTGATTATTGACTATTTCTCCAATTACCCTGAAGTTGTGAAGCTCTCAGACCTCACATCTCGGACCGTCATCAAGGCCTGTAAGGAGACATTCTCCAGGAATGATATCCCACTCACTGTCTTGAGTGACAATGGCCCGTGCTTCAACAGCCACAAGTGGTGTTTGTTTGCCAAGTCATACCATTTCAACATGTCACTTCCAGCCCACACTATCCGCAATCTAATGGAAAGGTTGATAAAGGGGTGCACATTGTGAAACAGCTCATCTGCAAGGCCACGGATTCTGCTTCTGACATCTACCTCGCACTGCTTGTGTACAGGGAGAACCCACTGTCCACTGGCATGTCGCCGGCTCAACTCCTGATGAACAGGGACCTGCGGACGACACTCCCAGCCATACACTTGCCCAACCTGGATCACCTCCCGGTGCTGCAGAAGGTGCAGCAGCTCTGAAACCAGCAAAAGCAGGGCTATGATGCTCATGCCACCGATTTGCCCATGTTATCCCCGGCAGACACTGTCAGGATCAAGATACCGGATGGTGGCTGGTCTGCTCCAGCTGTCGTTGTTCAACAGGCTGCGCCCCGCTCGTATGTTATACGTATGGCTGATGGTTCTGTTGTGTGATGAAACAGACGGGCAGTGCGCAAAGTTGCCTGCCCGCAACCGCTTACTTCTCCGTTTCCGTCCGTTATTTTGCCAGCTCCTGATACCTCGAACTACGAGGCCACCAGTCAGGCTTCAATCCCGCCTGTCAAGGCGCCGTCGTCCCCACCGCCACCTCTCCGGCGGTCGACAAGGATCAGACGCAAGCCCCAGAGACTGGACTTATGAACATTTGTTTTACTTGCTAGTTCTGTTTTCTCACATTAGACAGCTGTCTTCACATGTAAATACATTCACATATGCCACCGCTTGTAAATATGTTAATATACGCCACCACATGTAAGTATGTTCCCATATGTAAGTATGCCGACATAACATTAAAAAAAAGGGAGATGTCATGATATGCAGACATGCAGTTAATGATATAGAGACAGGCACAGACAGGCAGCTAATGAACACAGAGAACAGGACATGACCAATGAGCCGGCAGGACACTCAAGGGTGTATCTCATTATAAAAGGCACGAGGCACTCACATTCCGTCTCTTTCCATTGATGAACATCTACAAAATGAGTCAGGGTGTATGTACAGTATCACACCTCCAGCACGTGGCTAAGAGCTAGTCTGGTTCAGTCAGACAGAGTAACCACACTTAGGTTAGCAGAGAGTCGAACTCATAGAGAACTGTGCTAACTGTGCTACTGGTTCAATAAATCAGCTGAACTAACTTCAAGGTCTGGAGTATCTTTTGGTTAAAGCTGCATCCATTTGCTGTGCTATCCCAGAGTACATAACACAGCATTTATTATTTGTGGAAAAGCTGTATAGAAAATAGAACATACAGTGCAGAAGGAGGCCATTCGGCTCATCGAGTCTGCACCGACCCACTTAAGCCCACACTTCCCCCCTATCCCCGTAACCCAATAACCCATCCTAATCTTTTTGGTCACTAAGGGCAATTTAGCATGGCCAATCCACCTAACCTGCACGTCTTTGGACTGTGGGAGGAAACCGGAGCACCCGGAGGAAACCCACGCAGACACGGGGAGAACGTGCAGACTCCGCACAGACAGTGACCCAGCGGGGAATTGAACCTGGGACCCTGGCGCTGTGAAGCCACAGTGCTATCCACTTGAGCTACCGTGCTGCCCTATGATCTTGACAATTTTATTTGGGCAACCACACTGTTCCTGAGATTGTCCCTATTGACTGTGTCAAAGTCCCTTGCGAGGTCCGTGCAAATGAAGTAAAGGACCATGTTCTGTGCAAGGCATTTTCCTTGGATTTGCCACACAGTGAGCATCATATTCACTATGCTGCGATCTGGTCGAAATCCACAATCAGCCTCAAGTGGGTTTGATTCTGTCACAATGTCTGTTCAAGCTAATATGAACAAAGATCTGTCCTGCTGTGGAGAGAAGTGAGGTATCGCTGTTATTACCACATTCTGCTTTGCTGCCTTCGTTTTTACAGAGAGTAACAATTGTGGCATCACAAAGGGTGAATCTTTTCTTCATTACAAATACGCAAGAGGATGTGATGGAAGCCCTCTATTGTCTCAGGGCCTGTCATGGGGGTTCCAGTGCCTTCCTGAGTTAATCTGCTTCATGGCTTTTTTGCTTTCCTCAACAGAAGGAACAAGCCAAGCTCTTTCAAGGATTGGTTACAGGAATCTGGTTGAGGGCTATGGGGATGATGGTGATGGTCTGTTCAGCAGGCTGCTTTAGTGTTTCATCCATCCATCCCTTATCTCTGCCTGATTTCTAATCAAGGATGAACAATCGATCTAGAAAAATAATATGGAACATGTCTCAGAAGATCCATACATGGATTTGATAGAACTCAAGAACTTGTTGTGGGAGTTAGCATATTGTTATAATTCTTCAAATTTTACATCACAGGCAGCTCTCTCTGAACTTTGCTCTTCAGGTGTTGAAACTTGTCTTATTTGGAGGTAGAGATTGCATCATTCTGCCACTCCATATATGGTCTGTTTTTGGCCTGAAGGATTTGAATGATGTTTTCATCATTTTCATCCAATCAATCCCGTGCACTCATCTTTAAGTCCAAGAACAGTGTTTTCGTTTCATCGACAATTTGCCCCACTTCTCAACACAGTCCCCAACTGCGGGTACTCCAGCTTTGACTTTTGATCACGTTTGCTCTGAAACTGATTGCAGCAAGAGTTTATTCAATTTTGTCATATTGAAAGGAACTCTGAAGACTTTGGTCACTTTTAAGTTGGAGCAATTCACAATTTGAAAATAGCTCTGGTCTGCTCAACATTCTGCACCTCACAATGCATGGGTAGCTCATAAATCCTGAAGATCCCTCTGACGCACAATCACATAGTCGATCATGTGCCACTGTTTTAATCTTGGATGTATCCAAGTAGTCTTGTACTTATCAGGCTGTCTGAACATTGTGTTGGCAATGCAAAGATTGTGCTCAGCACATTCGCTCAATATTAACAGGCCACTGACAGCAATGGTAAGCTGGCCAGACATTTGTGGCAAGCAATGTTTGTGGCACATTTTCTAAGCCCCTCCCTCACTAAGGGTGGGCAGTATTGTTCTAAAAAGAGCTGCCTAGTTGCCTTGGATGTTGCCAAACTCCTCTGCTGCCCAGGTGCACATCGAGTGATCACTGGTCCAAGGGCTGCCTACGTGCAGGTTTGTGACTACGACCAATAGTGGTCACCTCAACCTGTCACATTGCCACCCCCCATCACCGCAGGACTTTGGAAAGAAGAAACAAAGATGTGTTTGCACAAGCACCTGCGTGGGAATGCTTTTAAATTTGGAGAACTCTTGAACAGGAGCAATCCCACTCTCTCAGCTGCAGAAGCCTAGGTTCAGTGGCACAGAGAACTACTAATACTGAAAATATGTGTAGGTGCAGTGGATGACCATAACGTGTTTATTTGCCATGTCATGCTCTTCAAGCTCCTCCACACTCTGTTGGACCAACTTCTTGACCATTGATTCAATCAAGTGATTTTTGCTGCCCAGACCATCGGAAAGTCTTTCCATGCTAGAAATAAGCAAATCCCAAACTCGTTTAGAGTTTGAGACCCATCAGCTTCCCTCACCTGGCCTATCAAAAATACAAAAGCCATCAATCAATTTCCACAACATTTCCAGGAACAAAATTTGAGTTTCAAAAACTTTTTGGGATGGTTACCCAAGTGGCACAGTGGTTAACACTGCTGCCTCATGGCACTGGGGACTCGAGTTCAATTCCGGCCTTGGGTGACTGTATGGAGTTTGTACGTTCTCCACGTGTCTGCGTGGGTTTCCCCCGGGTGCTCCTGTTTCCTCCCACAATCCAAAGATGTGCAGGTTAGGTGGGTTGGCCATGCTAAATTGCCCCTTAGGGGCAAAGGTTAGGCATGGTTATGGGAAGAAGGCAGGGGAGTGGGCCTAGGTAGTGTGCTCTTTCAGAGGGTCAGTGCAGACTTGATGGGCCCAATGACCTCCTTCTGCATTGCAGGGATTCAATGATTCTATGAAGCAGAAAAATTCCTTGCAAACTTAGCAAAGGTTAATGAGTCCTTGAGACAGTTACTGAGGCAGGTCAACAGTGAAAGCAAAATGCTTTCGAAAGGGATTAAACAACTTTTAATCTCTTCCGAAAACTCATCACATTATGACCCAGAATGGCCAACTGGACTTCCATCGAAACAGACTCATAGGGTGACACGGTGGTGCACTGGTTAGCGCTGCTGCCTCACTCTGCCATGGACCCAGTTCGATCCTGGCCCCGGGTCACTGTCAGTGTGGAATTTGCACATTCTCCCCGTCTCTGGATCTCACCCACACAACCCAAAGATGTGCAGGGTAGGTGGATTGGCCAGGCTAAATTGCCACTTAATTGGAAAAAAAATATTAATTGGGTACTTAAATTTATTTCAAAAAAGACTCGGAAACCACCAGTCAACCTTCTGAACATGTAATAAATTGCAAAAGTGCTGTCGAGACTCCAATGCTTCAGACTAAGATTGATGAGACATGACTCCATGAGGGAATGAAAGTATCAAACCGCAGCAGATGCATCACCACAAATACCACCAGAAGGAAGCAAACAAGAGGATTTGCACTTCATCGAGGAGATTGAAGCATGTACATCCGTAATCACTCGGCATTTATCATTTTTACTGCAAAAAAATTGCAGGAAATAAAACAAACCCAGCAATAAGCAGAAGAATGTCCCCAAGTCCAGGAATATTGTCTTCATGGACAGACTGCATCCCCACTAATCCGATACTACAGCAGTACTTTGAACAGTGCAGGCACCTCACAATCATTGATGACTTACTAGTCTGCAACAAGAGAATATTCTTACTGAGAAAACTTTGGCTTGATATTTCTTCAAAGAATAACAAAATATTGTGCAAGTGCACTGCAACCTGTCTGGTGGCCAGCCATTACTCGCCAAAAAAGAGTAAATGATTTCTACCTGTCTTTCTTGTGTTGGAAGCAACTAGCAACAAAAACCCAAACCCAATATCACATGAATGACCAGAAGAGGGTAAAACAGCATGAGGAAGAACAGAGAAGCAACCAGACACAGAACTTTAATCACAGGCATTGAACACGTGAGCTACCCGTGCTTCGCTGATGAACAAAGAACAATACAGCACAGGAACAGACCCTCCAAGCCTGTACCGGTCATGATACCAACCTTTGCCAAAACCCTCAGCACTTCCTTGTGCCGTATCCCTCTATACCCATCCTATCCATGTGTTTGTCAAGATGCCTCTTTTTAAAATAAATTTAGTGTACCCAATTAATTTTTTCCAATTAAGGGGCAATTTAGAGCGGCCAATTCACCTACCCTGCACATCTTTAGGTTGTGGGGGCGAAACCCATGCAAACACAGGGAGAATGTGGAAACTCCACACCGAGAGTGACCCCAGAGCCGGAATCAAACCTGGGACCTCGGCGCCGTGAGGCAGCAATGCTAATCACCGTGCCACCATGCTGCCCTGTCAAGATGCCTTTTGAATGCCGTTAATGTACCTGCTTCCACAAACTCCCCTGGCAACTCCCAGGGACTCACCATCCTCTGCATAAAAACCTGCCTTGCATGTCTCCTCTCAACCTTGCCCCACGGGACTTAAAACTATGCCCACTGGTGACTGACCCCTCCACCTTGGGAAAGAGTGCCTGCCCATCCATTCTATCCATGCCTCTCATAACCTTGTATCAGGTCACCCTTCAACCTCCGTCTTTCTATTGAAAACAGACCAAGTCTATTCAGCCTCTCCACATAACTAACACCCTCCAGACCAGGCAACATCCTGGTAAACCTCCTCTGCACCCTCTACAAAGCCTCCACATCCTTCTGGTAGTGTGGTGACCAGAATTGCACGCAATATTCCAAGTGCGGCCTTACCAAGGTTCCATACAACTGTAGCATGACTTGCCAGTTTTTATACTCAATGCCCCATCCAATGAAGGCAAGCATTCCATATGCTTTCTTAACAACCTTGTCCACTTGAGTTGCCACCTTCAAAGATATGTGGACATGCATGCCCAGATCGCTCTGGCTTTCTATATTTCTAAGAGTTTTGCCAGTTACGGTATATTTCCTCTCTATGTTAGACCTACCAAAATGCATTACCTCACATTTGTCTGGATTAAACTCCATTTGCCATTTCTCTGCCCAAGTCTCCAACCTATCTATGTCCTGCTGTATCTTCTCACAGTCCTCAACACTATCTGCCACTCCACCAACCTTGGTGTCATCCGCGAACTTACTAATCAGACTGGCTACATTTTCCTCCAAATCGTTTATGTACACTGCAAACAACAGAGGCCTCAGCACAGATCCCTGTGGAACACCACTAGTCACAACCCTCCATTCAGAAAAATACCTTTCTACTGCTACCCTTTGCCTTCTGTGACCGAGCCAGTTCTGTATCCATCTTACCACCTCACCTCTGATCCCGTGTGGCTTCACCTTTTGTACCAGTCTGGCATGAGGCACTTTGTTAAAGGCTTTAGTGAAGTTCATGTAAACAACATCCACTGCCCTCCCTTAATCAGTCATCATTGTCACGTCCTCAAAAAACTCAATCAAGTTAGTGAGGCATGGCCCCCCCCCCCTTCACAAAACCATGCTGTCTATTGCTTATGAGTCCATATGTTTCCAAATGGGTTTAAATCCTGTCCCTGAGAATTCTCTCCAATAATTTACCTACAACCGACTTGAGACTCACCGGCCTATAGTTTCCGGGATTATCCCGGCTACCTTTCTTAAACATCGGTACCATATTAGCTATTGTCCAGTCCTCTGGGATCTCACTTGCAGCCAATTAGGATACAATTATGTCAGTCAAGGCTCCAGCAATTTCCTCTGTTGTTTCCCTCAGTATTCTGAGGTAAATCCCATCCGGCCCAGGAGACTTTCTTAATATCTTTTAAAATGCCCAATACCTCCTCCTTTTCAATGTTAACATGATCCTGACTGTCCACACACCCTACCCAAGAATCATCTTCCACAAAGTCCCTTTCTTTGGTGAACACTGATGCAAAGTACTCATTTAGTACCTCGCCCATTTCCTCTGGCTCAACACATAGATTCCCCCCACTGTCCTTAAGGGGTCCAATCCTTTCCCTGGCCAGCCTCTTGCTTTTTACACATGAATAAAAAGCTTTGGGATTCACCTTAATCCTACTTGCCAAGGATTTTCCTAGCCCTCCTAATTTCCCGCTCCTTCTTACTTTCTTTATTCTCTTCAAGGTTTTCGACTGTCCCCACTCCTATAGACCGTGCAAAAGTCTCCTTTTTCTTTTTGACGAGGTTCAAAATATCCCTCGTTATCCAATGCTCTCTAAATTTCCCATACTTATCCTTCGTTCTCTCAGGAATGTGACTTTCCTGAATCCTAATCAACTCGCTTGAAAGACTCCCACATGTCCGATATCGATTTCCTGTCCAACAGCTGCATCCAAATGCTGCAGGTTGGGCAGCATTTATTGCCCATCCCTTGATGCCCTTCAGAAGGTGGTCATGAGTTGCTTTCTTGAACCGCTGCAATCTCTGAGGTGTAGGTACACCCAGGGTGCTATTGTGGAAAGAGTTCCAGAACCTTGACCCAGCAACAGTGAAGGAACAGTGATATATTTCCAAGTCGAAGTGGTGAGTGACTTGGAGGAGAACCTTCAGGTGGTGGGGTTCCCAGGTATCCGCTGCCCTTATCCTTCTAGATGGTACTGATCGTGGGGTTGGAAAGTGCTGCCGAAGGAACCTTGGTGAGTTCCTGAAGTGCATCTTGTAGATGGGACTGCCCATTGGTGTAAGAGGGATTGAATGTTTGTGGAGGGGGTAGCAAGCATGTGTTGTCCTGGTTGGTGTTGAGCTTCTTGAGTGTTGTTGGAGCTGCACTCATCCAGGCAAGTGGAAGTATTCCATTACACTCCTGACATGTGCCTTGTACAAGGTGGGCAGGCGTTGTGGGGGTCAGGAGGTGAGTTAATCACCATAGGATTCCTAGCCTTTGACTTGCCATGGTAGCCACAGTATTAATGTAGCTAGTCCAGTTCAGTTTCTGATCATGGTACCGCCCTGTGGGGCTTCAGCAATGGTAATGCCATTGAATGTAACGGGGCAATGGTTAGATCCTCTCTTGTAGAAGATGGTCATTGTCTGGCACTTGTGTGTTGTGAATGGACATGGACTGCGTGAAGCCCAGGCAGAGAGTCCAGGTCTAAGACCAGCAGAAGGAAAGCACAATCCTGGAAAAAACTCCACAACAAGATCATACAGGATTGATATGGAGTTGCTGGCATTGGACTGGGGTGAGTACAATAAGAAGTCTTACAACGCCAGGTTAAAGTCCAACACATTTGTTTTGAATCACTAGCTTTCGGAGCACTGTTCCTGCCTCACCTGAGGAAGGAGCAGTCCTCCGAAAACTAATGATTTGAAACAAATTTGTTGTACTTTAACCTGGCGTTGTAAGACTTCTTACTATACGGGATTGAGACAGACCAGTGTATCACAGGGAGAAACCGCAGTGCCTTAATATCCTTGGAGAGAAAACCAACAGAAATGTGAGCTAAGAACTCAGATCCTGATGAAGGAGAATGAAGATTTACTACATGCTCTGCAGCCACCCAGGAAAATAACACAAACACAGAAAATACTGAACAATCGCAGCAGGTCTGACAGCATCCGTGGAGAGAGTAAGGAGCTAATGTTTGAGCCTGGGTGACTCTTTGCCAAAACTGACACTCCCGCTGACAGAAGAGAGAGTGTGGAATATCCTCAACCTCAAAAAGGGATCAGAACAAGATTAGGAGATTGGTCAGGGCACCCCAGAGATTGAACCTGTGAAGTTTGAGACTTTACAGGGAGATGTAGGAGAATGTAAATATGATAGGGATAAAGTTTTTTGGGGGGAAGTTGTAGAGTGAAGGTAAACGTACACATCTGATATAATAATGCTGCCAGATCATGAGAAGTAAGAGAGACCTGGAATGAGGAGAATCTTCAACCTTGCACAGAGGTCCAAATGTGTAAAAACTTGTTACAATCCCAGCTGAGAATACTGGACATGTCAGATCCAGGCTTGATTTTTTTTTTCACAGAAACATGGAGGCAAGTTACTGAATTAATTAGCTGGTGTCTGCTAATGATCTTTTAATACAAAGAGTAAAATATTTATTGAAATAAGAAAAATGAACGATATTGCACCAGACAAAAACGTTGGAAAGAGCGCAGGTACAAATGCAAGAAGACAATTCAAATTTTCACTATTCCTTTACCACATCAAAACTTAGATTAGATTAGATTTAATGTCACGTTTACTGAGGTACAGTGAAAAATATTGATCTGTGTACAGTCCAGGCAGATTGCTCCGTATCTGAATAGAGATGTTACAGACTAGAAAAGAGACGAGAATACAGAATAGAGACTTTACAGACAGGTAAACCAGTGAAGGGTTAACATTAGCTTGACATAAAGACTTAGGGCTGGCACAGTTGCAAACTGTTTTTTTTCCAGTGAGTTCTGGAGCAATCACTTGATGTTTCTCACCCAACTCATTGTCATGTGAGAGTACCTTTAAGAAATGGATGTTTAAGCAATGTACCTTTAAGGAATGGAGATGATCATATTACTGAAGTGATGTCAGAGGTTGGGGGGAGCTGAGCTCACTTCTGCTTTTGGTTTCGGTTTTGCTGAGAGCAGCTGAAAAGTGCCTGGTTGATTTTGCGGAAAGCAGCTGAAAGGTGCCGGGCTGGTTTTGCTGAGAGCAGCTGAAAAGTGCCTGGCTGGTTTGCTGTGAGCTGCTTAAAAGGAGAAAACCAGTTTGAGACAGCAGCTTGAGAAGTTCTGGTTTGCTGTGAGCTGCTTGAAGGGAGTAAGTCAGTTTGAAAAAGCAGCTTATGTGTGTCTGTGTGTTTCCAAACAGCTTCAGGAAGAAAAGCAAGGTGCTGGAGCTGAAGTCAACCAAGCTGATATATCTCTGCCATTTAACAGAAAATATATATATTCTGTGACCTGGTGTGTTACTGTTTTGAAGGTTTGAAGCCTTTTGGATGTTTGAAGGAACATTTTGAGGGATTATTTAGTGTTGTATTATTTTCGGGGTTATCTTTGAAGTAAGGGGTGTGAAGGGATCCAATGTTTATTTCGAAGGTTAAGTTGAGTTAATGGAATAAACATTGTTTTGTGTTAAAAGCCACGTGTCCATAATTGTAATATCACACCTGGTGAACAAGCCGTGTGCTTCTAAAGCAACAATCCATTAAAGGGAGAGGTTGGTGGAACTCCATGATCCATCTTGGGGTTCTGAAAACACCTCGCCCATAGCATCATGTTTCTCCCTGAGACACCTAAAATGTGCACTAGCTGTTTCTTCAACTGCAGAGCAAAACAAATGAATTTTGTAAATTCAGTCTTTCAGTTGTACCTCCTCTAAACGGATGAGTTTACTGAGTCCCATAATTGATTATTCAGTCAACGAGTCCACTAGCCTTGCAGTTTATTGTTCGCTTCTCAACGAACTTCAAATCCCTTTCTTCTCTCTCTCTCTGACTCGCACACTGAACACACACTCTCTCATCTCTTTCCTGATGCACTATCAATTACTACAAGACGAGAGTAGAGAATAATCGAGGCTTTATTAAGCAGAGATGTGTGGCCTCCTGCAGCTGCTACCAGAATGGGAGCAGCTCCGGTGTGCACACACATTTATACACGCCTACTGGGTGGAGCCAGCAGGCAGGGATTTACCCCCTTACCTCTAGTACAGGAGCCTTACCGTACATCTAATATACAGTTACTACATCTAATATACAGTTAATGGTGACAACCACATTCACCCCCTGTTAAAAAAGAGTCCAGCGGGGGTGGTGAAAAAATTTACAGTTCAGGCAAAATCTATAGGTTCAGTCGTCTGGTGCCTTGATCCTCCGCTGTGATCGCCTCGGTCCCAGTGGTGATGCGGGCGCCGACTTGGTCGCCTGTGACTCCGGGAGTGTGTTGTCCTCGTCTTCATCCCCGAGTGGAACCAGTGGGAGGATGAATCATCCTGGGGCGGGGGCTGTGGTGAGGTGCGCTGGGGAGAGGGTGAGTGGCACCGGGGCAATCGGAGGGGGGGGGGTGTTGAGTGGTGGGCCGTGGGTGGGGATCCAGCTGGTGCCGGGTCCCGTAGGGAGACTGTGTCCTGGCGCCCGTCGGGGTGTGCCACGTAGGCCTTACTGCGGGTTTGCCTGCAGTAGTTGTACTCTTTCGACCAACGGATCCGCCTTGTGGGTCCGCACGTGTTTGCGGAGGAGGACAGGTCCAGGAGCTGCTAGCCATGTTGGGAGCGAAACACCGGAGGTAGACTTCCTGGTGAAGGCAAGGAGACGTTCATGGGGGGTTTCGTTAGTTGCAGTGCAGAGGAGTGATCGGATGGAGTGAAGTGCACCGGCGATGACATCCTGCCAGCGGGAGACCAGGAGATTTTAGACCGTTTGGCCAGCAGGACGGCCTTCCAGACCGTCCCATTCTCCCTCTCCACCAGCCCGTTTCCCCGGGGGTTGTAGCTGGTCGTCCTGCACTGAGGCAATGCCCTTGCTGAGCAGGAACTGACACAGCTCATCGCTCTTAAAGGAGAATCCCCGGTCGCTGTGGACGTAAGCGGGGAAACTGAACAGGGCGAAGATGCTGTTGAGCGCTTTAATGACCGTGGCAGAAGTCATATCAGGGCATGGGATGACGAAGGGAAATCAGGACTACTCATCGGCCACATTCAGGAAGTACGTGTTTCGGTCGGTGGAGGGGAGGGACCCTTTGAAGTCCATGCTGAGGCGTTCAAAGGGGCGGGTGGCCTTCGCCAGGTGCGCTCGGTCTGGCCGGTAGAAGTGCGGTTAGCAATCCGGGCAGACCCGGCAGTCTCTGGTGACAGCCCTGACCTCCGCAATGGAGTAGGGCAGGTTGCGGGCCTTTATGAAGTGAAAGAACCGGATGACCCCTGGGTGTCAGAGACTATCGTGTAGGGCCCGAAGTCGGTCCACTTGTGCGCTGGCACATGTACCTCGGGATAGGGCATCAGGGGGCTCGTTGAACTTCCCGGGGCGATACAAAATCTCGTAATTGTAAGTGGAGAGCTCGACCCTCCACCTTAAGATTTTTATCATTTTTGATCTTGCCCCACTGTATTATTGGCAACCGACCATTGGTCAGTGAGGAGAGTGGATCTCCTGCCAGCCACGTAATGCCTCCAATGCCGCACAGCTTCCACGATGGTTTGGGTCTCCTTTTTGACAGAGGAGAGCCGAATTTCGGAGGCATGGAGGATGCGGGAAAAGAATGCCACGGGCCTGCCTGCCTGGTTGAGGGTGGCGGCCAGAGCGACGTCCGATGCATCGCTCTCGACCTGAAAAGGGAGGGACTCGTCGACCGCGTGCATCGTGGCCTTGGCGATGTCTACCTTGATGCGGCTGAAGGCCTGGCGGGCCTCAGCCGTCAGGGGGAAAACTGTGGAGCGAATGACTGGGCGGGCCTTGTCCGCATAGTTAGGGATCCACTGGGCAAAATAGGAGAAAAACCCCACATCGTTTAGGGCCTTGGGGCAGTGGAAGAGGGGGAGTTCCATTAGGGGGCGCATGCGGTCGGGGTCGGGCCCTAGAAGTCCGTTTTCCACAACATAGCTAAGGATGGCTAAGCGGTTGGTGCGGAACACGCACTTCTCCTTATTGTACGTGAGATTAAGGAGTTTGGCGGTGTGGAGAAATTTGAGAAGGTTGGCGTCGTGGTCCTGCTGATCATGGCCGTAGATGGTGACGCTTTGTAGGTACGGGAAGTTGGCCCGCAGTCCGTATCAGTCAACCATTCGGTCCATCTCATGTTGGAAGACCGGGACCCCGTTAGTGACGCTGAAGGGAACCCTAAGGAAATGATAGAGGCGGCCATCTGCTTCGAACGCAGTATATTGGTCCGCCTTGCGAATGGGGAGCTGGTGGTAGGCAGATTTCAGGTCCACTGTAGAAAAGACCCGATAGTGTGCAATCTGATTGACCATATCAGATATGCATGGGAGGGGGTATGCGTCGAGCTGCGTGTACCGATTGATGGTCTGACTGTAGTCAATGACCATCCTGTGTTTCTCCCCAATCTTTACCACTACCACTTGGGCTCTCCTGGGGCTGTTGCTGGCCTTGATGATGCCTTCCCGCAGCAGCCGTTGGACCTCCGACCTGATGAAGGTCCTGTCCTGGGCACTGTACCGTCTGCTGCTGGTGGCGACGGGTTTGCAATCCGGGGTGTGGTTTTCAAACAAGGAAGGTGGATCGACCTTAAGGGTCATGAGGCCGCATACGGTGAGGGGTGGTAGGGGTCCGCCAAATTTTAAAGTTAAGCTTTGGAGATTGCATTGGAAATCCAGGCCGAGTAACAGGGCAGCGCAGAGGTTGGGGAGGACGTAGAGTCGGAAGTTGCTGAACTCTACGCCCTGGATGGTGAGGGTCACGATGCAGTACTCCTGGATTTCCACGGAATGGGATCTGGAGGCCAGGGAGATTCTCTGGGTAATGGGGAGTACCGCGAGGGAGCAGTGCCTTACCGTAGAGGGGTGGATGAAGCTTTCCATGCTCCCTGAGTCAAGAAGGCACAAAGTCTTGCGCCCATCGATTTTTACCGTAGTTGTCGCGGTTGCGAGGTTGTGAAGCTCGTACTGGTTGAGGGTGATCGAAGCGAGCTGCGGCTCGTGCTGGTAAGCCCCGGGCTGGTCGGCGGTGGTAGCAGGCGATGAACGGCCAGACAAAGTTCCCAAAGAGCAAGGGTCCTGAGGCGCTGTCCAAAATGGCACCGCACATGGCGGGCGGTGTTAAAGATGGCGGCGCCCACGGGCCGCACGTGGACTGTAGAGAAGAAGATGGCGGCGCCCACGGGCCACAAGTGGTTTGCGGGGACGAAAATTACGGCGCCCGCGGGTTGCACCTGGAACAGCAGCGATTGACTGGACCTGGCACATAGCAGCAAAATGTCTCTTCTTTCCACAGGTCTTGCAAGTTGCTCTCCGCGCCGGGCAGCGCTGCCGGGGATTTTTGGTCTGCCTGCAAAAGTAGCATTTGGGCCCCCCGGGGTTGGCTGGCTGCCACGCGGCGCAGGCTTGGGGTGGGCTGGGGCCGGTAGCTGGTGGGGCCCGCGATGTCCATGAGGGTGCCGTGCGGTCGGGGGCGTACGACTGTACATTACGGGAGGCTACTGTTAGCGAATTCGCGAGCTGCCTGGTTGCCGCAAGGTCAAGCGTACCCCCTTTCAATAGGTGCTGCCGGATGTACGCCGACCCCATGCCCGTAACAAAAGCGTCTCTGATTAAACGTTCTGTATGCTCGACTGCCGAAACTGCCTGGCAGTCACAGTTCCTCGCCAGGATGTGCAGGGCACGCCAGAAATTGTCTAAGGACGCACCGGGGAGTTGCTGTCGCGTGGACAGGAGGTGCCTGGCGAAGAGTTTGTTAACTGGCCGAACGTAATGTCCTTTCAAGAGCTCCATTGCTTCAGTGTAAGTGGGCGCATCCCGGATAAGGAGAAAAATATCAGAGCTCACCCGTGAATAAAGGACCTGGAGCTTCTGTGCGTCCGAGGGTTGTTCAGCCGATGATCGGAGGTAGCTTTCGAAGCAGGCTAGCCAGTGATCGAAGGCCGACATGATGTTGGCTGCTTGAGGGTGCAGCTGTAAGCGATCAGGCTTGATACGAAGTTCCATCGCTGTAAAATCTCTGCTTAATAAATTGATGCACTATCAATCACTACAAGACGACAGTAGAGAATAATCGAGGCTTTATTCAGCAGAGATGTGTGGCCTCCTGCAGCTGCTACCAGAATGGGAGCAGCTCCGGTGTGCACACACATTTATACACCGCCTACTGGTGGAGCCAGCAGGCAGGGATTTACCCATGTACCTCTAGTACAGGAGCTTTACCGCACTACATCTAATATACAGTTACTACATCTAATATACAGTTAGTGGTGACTCCCACATTTCCTTCCCTGTGTTTGTGTTCCTGGATCACTGTCATGAGGTAACACCAAAGTTTTGTGAGGGTTTTTACAAAATCAATGAACTTTAAACCCCTTCTAACTCATCTTTCACTTCAGGGTTGTAAGGCCTCATAAAACATTCATATATACAAACAAATCCAAAAGACCAGAAACCATTCAGTGACAAGCCTATCCAGACACCAAGGTTCATAACCAAAACCTAAATGAAACTGAAACTATATTTACCATTCAGGGAGGCGGTGGTGTAGTGGTTTTGTCACTGAACTAGTACAGAGACCCAGGGTAATGCTTTGGGGACCTGGGCTCATATCCCACCATGGTGGATGGCGAAATTTCAATTTAATAAAAAAACTGGAATTAAGAGTCTGATGATGATCATGAAATCATTATGATTGTGGATTCACTAATGCCCTTTACAGAAGAAAATCTGCCATCCTTACCAAGGCAATGAGGAGAATTATTTTCTCTGAGGCTTCATAGAATCCTGACAGTGCAGAAGGAGGCCATTCAGCCCATCGAGTCTGCACCCATGCACTCCACCCTATACCCGTAACCTAACTTGCACATCCCTCGACACTAAGGGGCAATTCAGCATGGCCAATCCACCTAACCTGCATATCTTTGGACTGTGGGAGGAAACCCACACAGGCACAGTGAGAATGTGCAAACTCCACATAGTCACCCTAGGCTGAAATTGAACCTGGGTCCCCAGCACTGTGAGGCAGCCATGTTAACCACTATGCCACTGTACTACACCCGTTGTAAGTCACTTCCCCAGAAAGCAGTAGAGGATGGGTCACAAGGCTGAAAAAGAAGTTTTTTTGATTGACAGGGGAGTCGACCGTGATCTTATCGAATACGGGAGCAAGGTCTTGCTCCTTAGTCCTATGTTCCAAAACGTAATTAATTAACTTTGCCCACTGTAAGGCAAAGGACTTTCATGGGGAGCATCGTATATATGAGCTATTTATATTTCTCATGGCTCACAATATGGATAGCCTGCAGTGAACATGTGTAGAATAGGTTATTTGGGGGAGGAGAAATATGTAGCCCTCTGTTTCTTCCTCCCGGAGCAAGATCCTTGTTCGTCCAACAACTAATGTGTCCGAGCAGTTACACAGGTGACAGCACTTTAATTACAATTTCAACATTAACTTACTTTGACATCTTCGATGAGTCATTTAATGTTGTGCTTAACCTGAGCAATGCTGCTGCCATTAGCCATGACTTTAGAGTTCACTGCTGTAAGGTAAATAGATGAATGTATGTCCTGCCGCCACTAGTAACAAAGCAAGGCACCTCAACACCTGGTTTATCCCAATGCTCACATACATGCTGCCAGCACAGGCTGCTGCCAGAAACCAATTGTTCTAACTGCAGGTGGGCTCAGCATTCAGCTCATTAACATTAGTTAATTATAGGCTGAGATATATATTAAAAAGAACAACACGTTCTGTAACACCTGTGTAATGTGACAGGAGTATCTACATCAGCAACACAGACCCAGAAAAACTCATGGGGATTGTTAAATTATCTCTGCCATAGCTATAGTGAAATCAAAATCTATTCATAAAAAGGACATTTACAGTTTCATTACACAAAACAAGTCCCCCACGTGTTAGCTTTCCATTTCCATTGCTTACTCTAAATAATACTTTATAGTTAATCACCGACAACAACCTGCATTTATATAGCCCCTTTAGCGTAATGAAATATCCCAAGGTACGTCGCAGGAGTATTATAAAACCAAGTATGACACACGGCCATGTAAGGAGATATTAGATCAAATGTCCAAAAGCTTTGTTGAAGAGGTAGGCTTTGAGAAGTGCCTTAAAGTAGGAAAATGAGAGAGAGAGAGGCAGAGCAGCTCAGAGGGAATTCCAGATCCTGGGGCCTCAACAACTGAAGGCACAGTCACCAAAGGTGGAGCAATGTGATTGGGAATGCACAATTAGAAGCCAGAATTAGAGGGTTGGCAGTTGGAGAAGATTGCAGAGAGAGAAGGGCGGGGAAAATATTTCTCCTCATTGCCTTGATAAGGATGGTAAATTTTCTTCTGGAAAGACGATTAGTTAACCCACAATCAATAATGATTTCATGATCATCATCAGACTTTTAATTCCATTTTTTTCTCGAATTCAAAATAAGCATGATAATTTTTTAAATCAAGATGTGGAGATGCCGGCGTTGGACTGGGGTGAGCACAGTACGAAGTCTTACAACACCAGGTTAAAGTCCAACAGGTTTGTTTCGATGTCACTAGCTTTCGGAGCGCTGCTCCTTCCTCAGGTGAATGCAGAGGTCTGTTCCAGAAACACATATATAGACAAATTCAAAGATGCCAAACAATGCGAGGAATGCGAGCATTAGCAGGTGATTAAATCTTTACAGATCCAGAGATGGGGTAACCCCAGGTTAAAGAGGTGTGAATTGTATCAAGCCAGGACAGTTGGTAGGATTTTGCAGGCCAGGTGGTGGGGGATGAATGCAATGCGACATGAATCCCAGGTCCCGGTTGAGGCCGCACTCATGTGTGCGGTACTTGGCTATAAGTTTCTGCTCGGCGATTCTGCGTTGTCGCGGGTCCTGAAGGCCGCCTTGGAGAACGCTTACCCGGAGATCAGAGGCTGAATGCCCTTGACTGCTGAAGTGTTCCCCGACTGGAAGGGAACATTCCTGCCTGGTGATTGTTGCGCGATGTCCGTTCATTCGTTGTCGCAGCGTCTGCATGGTCTCGCCAATGTACCACGCTTCGGGACATCCTTTCCTGCAGCGTATGAGGTAGACAACGTTGGCCGAGTCGCACGAGTATGTACCGCGTACCTGGTGGGTGGTGTTCTCATGTGTAATAGTGGTATCCATGTCAATGATCTGGCACGTCTTGCAGAGATTGCCATGACAGGGTTGTGTGGTGTCGTGGTCACTGTTCTGAAGACTGGGTAGTTTGCTGCAAACAATGGTTCGTTTGAGGTTGCGCGGTTGTTTGAAGGCAAGTAGTGGGGGTGTGGGAATGACCTTGGCAAGATGTTCATCGTCATCAATGACGTGTTGAAGGCTGTGAAGAAGATGACGTAGTTTCTCCGCTCCGGGGAAGTACTGGACGACGAAGGGTATTCTGTTGGTTGTGTCCCATGTTTGTCTTCTGAGGAGGTCGGTCCGGTTTTTCGCTGTGGCGCGTTGGAACTGTCGATCGATGAGTCAAGTGCCATATCCCGTTCGTACGAGGGCATCGTTCAACGTCTGTAGATGTCTGTTACGCTCCTCCTCGTCTGAGCAGATCCTGTGTATACGGAGCGCTTGTCCATAGGGGATGGCTTCTTTAATGTGTTTCGGGTGGAAGCTGGAGAAGTGGAGCATCATGAGGTTATCCGTGGGTTTGCGGTAAAGCAGATGCTGCGACAACGAATGAACGGACATCGCGCAACAATCACCAGGCAGGAATGTTCCCTTCCAGTCGGGGAACACTTCAGCAGTCAAGGGCATTCAGCCTCTGATCTCCGGGTAAGCGTTCTCCAAAGCGGCCTTCAGGACCCGCGACAACGCAGAATCGCCGAGCAGAAACTTATAGCCAAGTTCCGCACACATGAGTGCGGCCTCAACCGGGACCTGGGATTCATGTCGCATTACATTCATCCCCCACCATCTGGCCTGCAAAATCCTACCAACTGTCCTGGCTTGATACAATTCACACCTCTTTAACCTGGGATTACCCCATCTCTGGATCTGTAAAGATTTAATCACCTGCTAATGCTCGCATTCCTAGCATTGTTTGGCATCTTTGAATTTGTCGATATATGTGTTTCTGGAACAGACCTCTTCATTCACCTGAGGAAGGAGCAGCGCTCCGAAAGCTAGTGACATCGAAACAAACCTGTTGGACTTTAACCTGGTTTTTAAATCAAGACATTATTTTACTGGAAGCCAATATGGGTCAATGAGCACAGGGACAAGAGCATATTGGGATTTGCTACACGCTAATACAGGGGACCGAATTCTCCAGCCATCAGAATTCATTTTTCCAGCCGGCTGCACACCCCTGCGAGTGGGTTCCACGGTGGCATGGGGTGGTTTTAATGGGAAATCCCATTGACAAGCGGCAGGAAGACAGAATCCCGCAGGCAGCAAACGGCGCTCTGCTCGGACATGCGGCTGGGGAACATGGAAATCCAGTCCATGGTTTTGGATAACCTCAAGTTTAGGACGTGAAAATACAGCCAGCAATGCATTGCTACAGGCAAGTCTAGAGGGAAGGAAAGCATAGATGAAAGTTTCAGCAGCACATGAGTTGAGAAGGGTAAAGGTGAACAATGTTACAAAGATGAAACTAGGCGATCTTCGAGGTGGCACTAATATGACGTCTGAAGCTCATCCCAAGATCAAATGTGGCAATAAGATTGCGAGCAGACTGCCTTACTCCCTGATTCTTGTGATTCTTGCTGGGGAGAGGGATAAAGTCGGTAGAAAGGGAATTCCAGTATTTAATTGTAGGAAGTTTATGCTCATCCAGTACTGGATGTCTGACAGTTTAGCAACAGAAGGATTTGAGAGAAGTGGTGGTGAGGGAAAGCTGGGTGTTGTTGGCATACGTGTGAAAACTAATGCTGCGCCGACGGATGATATTGCCAAAGGCAGCATGTAGATCAATCATAGGAAGAGGCCATGGATTGATCCTAGGGGACACCAGACGTAATGTTGTTGGAACAGGAAGACCAGCTATTGCAAATGATTCTCTGGCTACAATCAGATAGATTAGAATGAAATCCCACCCTGCTGGACAATTATTGAGAGGCGCTGGAGGAGGGTGGTGTGATCAAAAGCTGCAAGTTGAGAAGGATAAGGGGGGAAATTTATCTTTGTCAAACTCATACAAGGTGTCATTTATGACGTCGATCTTTTGAGTTCAAACAGAAAACCAACTTCAAATACAGCTGATCAATATTTTGCATTTATTTAATCACTGGTTGAGCACCTCAAACCCGTTTTTCCAATGAACTGGGCCAATGAGCACTTACATGTTCAGTTACCTTGTTAGCTGTGTAGTGGCAAACACTGCCACCTACTGTCAGAAGCTATGTACTGACTTGTTTAAAAAGCCAAAAAGTGTTGCAGTATTTTATCTTATTGCTAAAATGTGTTTTCAAGGCTGCTGGTCACTCTTCAACTCATTGTCCATTAATAATCGCAGACAGTGAGTGTTGGCGAAAGATTCAATTTCGAATAGTGGATCCCAAGGAAAGAAATTTGTGGAATGTCTGAGAGATGTATTTTTTGGAGCAGCTTGTGACAGAGCCTATTAGGGAACAGGCAATTCTGGAGTTGGTGATGTGTAATGAGGCAGACTTGATTAGGGAACTTAAAGTGAAGGAACCTTTAGATAGCAGTGACCACAAATGATGGAATTTACCCTGCAGTTTGAGAAAGAAACGCTTGAATCAGATGTAATGGTATGAAAATTAAATAAGGGTAACTACAAAGACATGAGGGAGGAGTTGGCCAGAGTTGATTGGAAAGGGAACCGAGCAGGGAATACAGGGGAACAGCAATGACAGGTGTTTTGGGGCATTATTCGGGAGGCACAACAGAAATTCATCCCAAGAAGGAGGAAACATGCTCAGGGGAGGACAAGGCAGCCATGGCTGACGAGGGAAGTCAAGGACAGCATAAAAGCAAAAGAAAAGGCATGCAAAGTGGCGAGGATTAGTGGGAAACCAGAGGATTGGGAAGCCTTTAAAAGCAAGCAGAGGACAACTAGAAAAACAATAAGGGGGGAGAAAATGAAATATGAGTGTAAGCTTAATAGTAATATAAAAGAAGAGAGGAAGATTTATTTTCAATATATAAAAGGTAAGATAGAGGCAAAAATAGACATTGGACCACTGGAAAATGAGGCTGGAGAGGTAATAATAGGAAACAAAGGAATGGCAGAGGGACTGAATAGTTACTTTGCATCAGTCTTCACGGTGGAAGACACCAATGGGATGCCAGAGCTCCAGGAGAATCAGAGGGCAGAGGTGAGTGCAGTAGCCATCACTAAGGAGAAGATTCTGGGGAAACTTATAGGTCTGAAGGTGGATAAATCACCTGGACCAGATGGACTACACCCCAGGGTTCTAAAAGAGATAACTGAAGAGATTGTGGAGGCATTGGTAGTGATCTTTCAGGAATCACTGGAGGCAGGGAGTGTCCCAGAGGACTGGAAGGTGGCTAATGTATCACCGCTGTTTAAGAAGGGAGGAAGACAGAAAATGGGAAACCGTACACCGGTTAACCTGACTTCGGTCATTGGTAAGATTTTGGAGTCCATTATTAAAGATAAGATCGCGGAGTACTTGAAAGTGCATGATAAAATAGAACTGAGTCTGCACGGCTTCCTAAAGGGGAGGTCATGTCTGACAAATCTTTGAGGCGGTAACAAGAACATTGGACAAAGAAGAACTAGTGGACGTGATTTATTTAGATTTCCATAAGACGTTTGACAAGGTGCCGCATAGGAGACGGTTAAATAAGTTTAAGAGTCCATGGTGTTAAGGGTAAGATCCTGGCATGGATAGAGGATTGCCTGGCATAAGGCAGAGTGGGGATAAAGGGATCTTTTTTAGGATGGTAGCCAGTGCCGAGTGGTATGCCTCCGGGTTGGTGCTGGGGCCACAACTTTTCACAATAAACATTCACGATCTGGAAGAAGGAACTGAAGGCACTGTTGCTAAGTTAGCAGATGATACAAATATATGTAGTGGGACAGGTAGCATTAAGGAAGCGGGGTGGGGCTGGGCTGCAGAAGGACTTGGACAGGCTAGGAGAGTGGGCAAAGAAGTGGCAGATGGAATATAATGTGGAAAAATGTGAGGTTATGCACTTTGGAAGGAGGAATAGAAGCATAGGCTATTTTCAAAATGGGGAAATGCTTTGGAAATCAGGAGCACAAAGGGACTTGAGAATCCTTGTTCAAGATTCTCTTCAGGTTAACGTACATGTTCAATCGGCAGTTTGGAAGGCAAATGCACTGTTAGCATTCATGTCGAGAGGGCTAGAATACAAAAGCAGGGATGTACGTCTGAGGCTGTATAAGGCTCTGGTCAGACCCCACTTGGAGTATTGTGAGCAGTTTTGGGCCCCGTATCTAACGAATGATGTGCTGGCCTTGGAAAAGGTCCAGAGGAGGTGCACAAGGATGATCCCTGGAATGAAGAGCTTGTCGTGGTCGTATGAGGAACAGTTGAGGACTCTGATTCTATGATCGTTGGAGTTTAGAAGGATGAGGGGGGATCTTATTGAAACGTACAGGATACTGCGTGGCCTGGATAGAGTGGACATGGAGAGGATGTTTCCAGTTGTTGGAAAGATTAGAAGCAGAGGACACAATCTCAGATTAAAGGGACGATCCTTTAAAACAGAGATTAGGAGGAATTTCTTCAGACAGAGGGTGGTGAATCTTTGGAACTCTTTGCCACAGAAGGCTGTGGAGGCCAAATAACTGAGTGTTTTTGAGACAGAGCGAGATTAATGATTAAGAGCCCTTGATTAATAAGGGGATCAGGCAGGAAAATGGGGATGAGAAAAATATCAGCCATGATTGAATGGCGGAGAGACTCGATGGGCAGGGTGGCCTAATTCTGCTCCTATGTCTTACGGTCTTATGGAAAGGTATCACAGCCACACTTGATCTTGTTTCTTGCCTGACGTGCGCACACATATTTTACACATTGTTACTTGTTTGCAAACACATACTGCAATAATGTAATTTGCACCCAAAATATCTTTATGTCACATGTTCAACACTGTTGTTCTCCTTTCAAAACAAACAGAAAATGTTTTGCAAACAGTTCCATTTAAAAAGGATGCTCTATTATCCAGTGGGAGGGAGGCCCCACTTATTGCAGCAGAAAGGAGGCAATGTAAAAACTGGGGCAGGATTCTCTGTTTCTGAGACTAAGTGTTGACGCTGGGGCAGAATTCATGAACTTTCGCGACAGCAAAACTGGCGCCAGACCTGGATCGATTCAGCTACTGTGGAGTGGCTAGCACCAGCCCCACGTGGAACACAATCGGTTCCAATGGAAAACGGTGCGGGATTCGCCCGGTCCGTAATTGATACTCGGGAGGTTGACAAGCTGCAGCCGCACTTGCACACTACATTCCCCACACACACTCATCCCAGCCAACAAGGTGGCAATGGTTGTGCTGGGTCGCACCTACACAGCTGATGGGTCGGCTTGGGTCAGAAGGCATCCGGGGGTGGCCTGGGGGAACACCTATTCCAGTTCACAGTGAGCTGTTAGCGGTGTGCGCAGCTGCATGGCTGCCTTGCCAGCTGTGGAAATGGTGTTCCGTGCCTGTCCACCCCGACCCCAGAGCCCACCTCCTGGCCACACCCTGCTACTCCCCCAAGCCCTGGCAGAAGCTCCCTGGACAGCGGCCCAACTGTCAGCAAACTACGGCGATGTTGGACACATTCCGTGCTACCTCTCTCTCCCTCAGCAGCTACGACACCAGTTTCACAATTTTTAAAAGCACAAGTGAACTGCGCCGTCGGGAATTTGGCCTATCGGAGGCGGAGAATCGCGAAGGGCCCGGAGAATACCAGGTTGAGCCCACTAATGTCACGCAAATGATATGTACTGTACGTGTGTCCCGGACCGCATTGACGCCGCTGTCAAGGTGATGGAGAATTGCAATTTGCGCGATTTTGGTGTCGGAACCTATTCTCCACCCAATCGCTTTTCCCAATTTTTGGGGTCGGCCAATGGAGAATCCTGTCCCTGGTACCTCAAATTTGTGACTCAATAGTATAGTACATGCATGATACCAAGGAAATTCCTTGTACAGGAGGATGTTTGACAAATTAAGCTGGTGTCCATGCCAATTCTATAACTGGAGCTATTTAGTCAACCCATTTCGCTGAACTTTTCCCAATGTCTTTCCATATTTTAAATAGGTAGCCAATTCTGTTTTAAATGATGTCATTGTATTGACTTTAAAATGCACGCGATGCAGCATTCTAAATACTGTCTTCTAATGCACCTTTCATTTTACTGGTGCATTTATGCTCTTTTATTACTGACTTGCTTATCAGATAAATTAAGCTTCACTATTTACTCTATTAAAACTTTTTATAGTTTTGAAAATCTCCTTAATCTTCTCTGGTTGCGTGAAAGATATCCCAATTTTGCATGCCTTTCTTCATAACCACTTTGGCTCATTTGTGGACACG
Source organism: Scyliorhinus torazame (assembly GCF_047496885.1). Taxonomy (NCBI): domain Eukaryota; kingdom Metazoa; phylum Chordata; class Chondrichthyes; order Carcharhiniformes; family Scyliorhinidae; genus Scyliorhinus; species Scyliorhinus torazame. The sequence goes on along the minus strand of NC_092714.1, from coordinate 89,173,172 downwards.
TTCTACATCATCTTTTCTGTAACCTGCCTATGATTCCATTTAATGGGGTTCACAGAACTACATGCAACTATCAACTAGTGCTAACTATTGTCTATTATTGATCGCCTCTTCTACACACACTCCATTCTTTCATTATATTTTAAATTCACACTCCTATGTAATTTTCTTCTCCCAGATTGTTAAGAATCTTTATTTCTGACCTTGGCTCACGGTCACCTTCGAGTCAACTCTAGCCCTACATCAGAATTTATTCCAGACTGGTGCCTGAGTGCCATACTAAGTGCTGCACTATCAGAGGTATCTATCGCCTTTTAGATGAGATGTTAAAGATACTCTGCGCGCTTTGGCAAATATATCAGATTTGCTGACACTATTCAAAGAGCATTGAGTTCTCTTGGTGCCGTAATCAATACTTGCGCTAAGTCAACATCACCAAAAACAGTCAGGCAAATTTTAACTCTTCCCCAAATGGTGGATATGGAGTAGAAGACTAGCTTCCACATTCCTACTCTATTCACACTGATCTCAAATTTTGATGCCTCTGCCTTTGGTGGTGGATGAAGCTTCAGCTCCAAAACCCAAATCTTTGCATTGTGCCAGTCTGTCAAATGTGGCTCTGGCAGAAGCCTTATTAATAGGATTCCATGAAATACACTTGTTCCTGTTGCAATTTTAACCCAATCCCAGTAAGGCATCCATGGTGACTACCCCAGTAACTGAACTTGTTCTTGAAACTAATGAAATTAGTCAATTGCAGAAAGTACTGGGTTGCAATAGCTGGTGACAAGGGATGAACAACTTGATGCACGATCAATAACTCCCAAAGCGAGATTGTAGGACAATTGAAGGCTTTATTGAACTAGATGTTTTCCCAGCAGCGCAGGTACAGAATGCAGCAGCGAAAGAAACACAGACTCTTACTGGGCGGAACCAGCAGGCAGGCTTCATCAATGATCTTACAGTATCAGGTACCTCCAACCTAGGTACCGTAATACCCCTAATACCAACTACCATATTCACCCCCTGTTAAAAAAGAGTCCGGCGGGGGTGATGGTCTCGCGTTATACAGTGGTGGAGGTTATGGTGGTGCCCGTCTTTTTGCCTTTTTACATTTCACACAAATTATTTACAGATATTTATTTACAGGTACATTTCATAATGAAGCTATTAGTCGATCGGGGGCCCTGGTCGTCCTCTATGATCGTCGCAGTCTCGGCGGGGATGCAGGAGCCGGCTCGGGCATCCGTGACTCCGGGAGCGTGGCGTCTTCAGCTTCATCACCCCTGGGTGGGACCAGTGGAAGGACCGACCCCCTGGGAAGGGGGCAGGTGTGGGGTGCACCGGTGGGAGGGTGGGTGGAGTTGGTGAGGAGGGTGTGGGTGGGGATCCAGCGGGCGCCAGGTCCCGGAGGGAGACCATATCCTGCCGGCCGTCGGGGTACGCCACATAGGCGTACTGAGGGTTAGCATGAAGGAGGTGTACCCTCTTGACCAACGGGTCCGACTTGTGCGCCTGCACGTGTTTGCGGGGCAGAATGGGTCCCAGAGCTGCCAGCCAGGTTGGGAGCGAGGTCCCGGAGGAGGACTTCCTCGGGAAGACAAGGAGAAGTTCGTGAGGTGTTTCGTTGATCGTGGTACACAGTAGTGATCAAATGGAGTGGAGTGCCTCGGGGAGGACCTCCTGCCAGCGGGAGACTGGGAGATTCCTGGACCGTAGGGCCAGGAGAGCGGTCTTCCAGATCGTTCCGTTCTCCCTCTCCACTTGCCCGTTTCCCCGGGGGTTGCAACTGGTTGTCCTGCTTGAGGCAATGCCCTTGCTGGCAGGAATTGACGCAGTTCGACGCTCATGAAGGAGGATCCCCTATCGCTGTGGACGTAGGCGGGGAAACCGAACAGGGTAAAGATGCTGTGGAGGGCTTTTATGACGGTGGCAGCGGTCATGTCGGGACAGGGGATGGCGAACGGCGACCGGGAGTACTCGTCAATCTTGTTCAGGAAGTACGTGTTGTGGTCGGTGGCGGGCGGGGCCCTTTGAAGTCCATGCTGAGGCGTTCAAAGGGGTGGGAAGCCTTCACCAGGTGTGCTTTCTCTGGCCGGTAGAAGTGCGGCTTGCACTCCGCACAGATTTGGCAGTTCCTCGTGACGGTCCTGACCTCCTCGATGGAGTAGGGCAGGTTGCGGGTTTTGATAAAAGGGAAGAAACGAGTGACCCCCGGGTGGCAGAGGTCATCGTGAAGGGTCCGGAGTCGGTCCACTTGTGCGTTGGCACATGTGCCGCGTGATAGGGCATCAGGAGGCTTGTTTAGCTTCCCGGGACGATACAAGATCTCGTAGTTGTAGGTGGAGAGCTTGATCCTCCACCGTAAGATCTTATCGCTCTTTACCTTGCCCCTTGTGCATTATCAGACATGAAAGCTACCGACCGTTGGTCAGTGAGGAGCATGAATCTCCTGCTGGCCAGGTAATGCCTCCAATGCCGCACAGCTTCTACTAAGGGGCTGTTTAGCACAGGGCTAAATCGCTGGCTTTGAAAGCAGACCAAGACAGGCCAGCAGCACAGTTCAATTCCCGTAACAGCCTTCCCGAACAGGCGCTGGAATGTGGAGACTAGGGGCTTTTCACAGTAACTTCATTTGAAGCCTACATGTGACAATAAGCGATTTTTATTTCATTTTTCATTTCCAAGGCTTGGGCCTCCTTTTCAATGGAGGAATGGTGGATTTCGGAGGCATGGAAGGTGAGTGAGAAGACGGCCACGGGCCTCCCCGCTTGGTTGAGGGTGGCCGCCAGAGCTACGTCGGATGCGTCACTCTCGACTTGGAAGGGAAGGGAATCATCGCTTGCGTGCATCGTGGCCTTTGCGATGTCTGCCTTTATGCGACCCTGCTGATAGGGGGAAAACCGTGGATTGGATTAGTGGGCGGGCCTTGTCCCCATAATTAGGGGCCCACTGGCCGTAATATGAAAAAAAACCCAGGCAACATTTCAATGCCTTGGAGCAGTGTGGGAGGGGAAACTCCATGAGGGGGCGCATGCATTCGGGATCGGGGCCTATGACTCCATCGTGCACTACGTAGCCGAGGATGGCTAGATGATCGGTGTTGAATACGCATTTTTCATTGTTATAGGTCAGGTTAAGGAGACTGGCGGTATGGAGAAATTTGCAGAGGTTGGTGCCGTGGTCCTGCTGGTCATGGCCGCAGATGGTGACATTGTCAAGGTACGGAAACATGGCCCGCAAACCGTACCAGTCAACCATTCGGACCATCTCTCGTTGGAAGACCGAGACCCCATTTGTGAAACTGAAGGGAATCCTTAGGAAGTGGTAGAGCCGCCCATCTGCTTCGAATGCAGTGTACTTGCGGTCGTCCGGGCGAATGTGGAGCTGGTGGTAGGCGGATTTGAGGTTCACCGTGGAAAAGACCTTGTATTGTACAATCTGATTGACCAAATCAGATATGCGGGGGAGAGAGTACGCGTCGAGCTGCGTATACCTGTTGATGGTCTGACTATAATCACTGACCATCCTGTGCTTCTCCCCGGTCTTTACAACCACTACTCTCCAGGGGCTGTTGCTAGCCTCGATGATACCTTCCTTCAGTAACTGCTGGACTTCCGACCTGATGAAGGTCCGGTCCTGGGCACTATACCGTCTGCTCCTGGTGGCGACGGGTTTGCAATCGGGGGTGAGGTTTGCAAACAGGGAAGGCGAGTCGACCTTGAGGGTCGCGAGACTGCAGACAGTGAGAGGGGGTATAGGGCCGCCGAATTTCAAGGTTAAGCTCTGGAGGTTACATTGGAAGTCCAATCCCAAGAGTGTGGCAGCGCAGAGGTGAGGGAGGACATAGAGTCGGAAATTGTTAAACTCTCTTCCCTGGACTGTGAGGTTAGCTATGCAGTACCCCTTGGTCTCTACAGAGTGAGACACAGAGGCCAGGGAGATTTTCTTGGTAACTGGGTGTATAGGGAGGGAGCAGCGCCTTACTGTGTTGGGGAATATAAAGCTTTCTGTGCTCCCGGACTCGATCAGGCAGGATGTCTTGTGTCCATTGATGAGTACAGTCGTCGTAGCGGTCAAAAGAGTTCGGGGCCGAGACTGGTCCAGAGTCACCGAGGCGAGTCGTGGCAGAAGCTGATGGATTTCCTCGGATGGTGTGCGGTCATCCGAATTGGGGTCTTGAGACTCCAGCCAAGATGGTGGTGCCCACGGGTCGCACATGGCCGGGGGTGGGCATGATGGCAGCGCCCACGAATCGCACGTGGTCTCTGGGGAACAAGATGGCGGCGCCCGGGGTCCGCACGTGGCTCGCGGGATCAAAGACGGCGGCGCCCACGAGCCGCTCATAGCCTGCGATGAGAGTAATGGCGGCGGCCCCGGTTCGCCCCCAGAGACAGCGGCGACCACCCGGGCCTGGCATACCACCACGAAATGCCCCTTTTTTTCATAACCCTTGTAATTTACGGAGCAGGCCGGGCAGTGTTGCCGGGGGTGATTGGCTTGCCCGCAAAAATAACATTGGGGCCCCCCGGGGTTGCCTGGCAGCCGCACGGCACAAGCTTGTGGGGGGATGCGTCAGAATTGGCTGCGGGTGGGGTCCACGCTGCCCATGGGGCTGCCGCGCGGTTGGGGACGTACGCTCGGTCATTGCGGGCGGCTACGTCTAAGGAGCTTGAAAGGGCCCGTGCCTCCTTGAGACCTAGCGTCTCCTTTTCCAGCAGCCGCTGGCGGGTCTGAGAGGACAGCATACCTGCAATGAAGGCATCCCAGATTAAAAGTTTGGTGTGGTCGTTGGCTGAAACTTGCGGACAGTCACAGTTCCTACCTAGTACCAGCAGTGCGCGGTAGAATCCGTCTAGCGATTCCCCCGGAATTTGTCGTCTGGTAGCTAGAAGATGTCGGGCGTAAACCTGAGTTACTGGGCGAATGTAGTGTCCTTTCAACAGGGTCATCGCGGCCTCGAAACTGTTCGCGTCCTCGATGACCGTGTAGATTTCTGGGGTCACCCTTGAGTGGAGAACTTGCAGTTTCTGGTCCTCCATGGGTGTAGTTGTGGCCATCCTGATGTATCCGTTGAAACACCCAGCCAGTATTTAAAGGTTGCCGCTGAGTTTGCCGCGTGGGGACTAAGTTGCAGACACTCCGGCTTGATGCGGAGCTCCATTCTTCAAATCTAGTTCAATAAATTAATGCACGATCAATAACTCCCGAAGCGAGATTGTAGGACGATTGAAGGCTTTATTGAACTAGATGTTTTCCCCAGCAGCGCAGGTACAGAATACAGCAGCTAGAGAACCACAGACTCTTATACTCCGTCTTACTGGGCGGAACCAGCAGGCAGGCTTCACCAATGGTCTTACTGCATCAGATCCCTCCAACCTAGGTACCGTAATACCCCTACTACCGACTACCACACAACTATGAAGGTTTATTAACAGTACCGAGCAGCTCTTGTGTCGTAGGGCATAAAGCAAATGTTTTGGGTTAAAGACTGAGGAATGGTACTACATTGAAATTTTCTCGCACGCTACAGCCTCCAAATCTGTTTACCCCTGCCCCCGAATTAATTCTACTTCAGTATAATGCCCCAACCTCTATTCTAAAAAGGCACATGGACAAATTTCCAACAAATGGTTCAAATGTGTACAAAAATAAGCCCAGAATTTTAGATTTTATTAGGGTATCACCGAGACTAGTTTTGTACTTTTTGTGTTTTTTTAACTGCACTTTTGTGGCATCAGTACATCACAAAACAAATTGAATATCGCTGAGTATTCTTAAATTTGCTACACATACACCACCAGGGATATATGATGTGATTTGTCACCTCTTGGTGTTTATAAAAATAACTTATTGACAATTTCCTCATCTATCCGTTCCCCCATTTTTAACAGTGGTGCGTAGCACTTCCCAGTCCACTGACACAATTTTCTGTTTTCCTTGATGAACTCATTCAGTATTCTGGGCATTTTTCTATTTTTAGCCTGATTAACTTTTCTAATTTTCTCTCAGATACTCCTTTCGTCCATTTTTACTTTCCTGTTTAAAATCAGAGGTACAATTAATAATCATCTCCAATGTTGCCCCCCACTTAAGCACAAGATGCCCCCCTCCATATCCAGTGATCCTACCACTCTTTAGTTATTCTTTTCCTTCTGAAATGTTCATGATATCTTAATTTTGACTTCTATTGCAAATGCTCTAGAGGAGCAGTCAGTGCTTGATAGCATGGCAACATAAGAGACTGATAAATTTGTTTTAAGAGTTAAACAAGAGCAGCTTGGTGGCACAGTGGTTAGCACTGCTGCTTATAGGGAGAAGGCAGGCTGCGTCCAGGGAAATATTGAAGATCTGGACTGGGGCTGGGGACATGGTGTCAAAGCCAGGGAAGATAAATTAGGCATTTAGAGAGTATTACCAGGGACTTTATGAGGCAGACCCAGGAGGAGAGGAGGGGGACATGGGGTGGTTTTTGGTTGAGCTGGAATTTTCCCAGGTGGAGGTAGCAAAGAGGCAGGTGTTGGAGGAGCCCCTGGGGCTGAGGGAGGTGCTGGATAGTATCAGGGGTATGAAGTCGGGGCAGGCCCCAAGGCCGGATGTCTACCTGGCAGAATTTTGTAAGAAATTTGCGGCGGACCTGGCACCACATCTGTTGGGGGCGTTTAATGAAGCACTGGAGAAGGGGGAGTTGCCGGAGACGATGACGCAGGCAGTAATCTCCAAAAAAGGGACGGATCCGGTGGAATGTGGGTCGTATAGACCCTTATCATTATTGAACACGGATGTGAAAGTATTGGCTAAGTTGTTGGCGGGGAGGATGGAGGATTGTGTCCCGGGGGTGGTTGCAGAAGATCAAACAGGCTTTGTGAAGGGCAGGCAACTCGCGAGTAATATAAAACGGCTGTTGAATGTGGTGATGAATCTGTTGAGAGCTCTGGTACCGGAGGTGGTGGTGTCCATGGACGCGGGGAAAGCATTTGATCGGGTGGAGTGGCGGTACTTGTTCGAAGTTTTGGGAAGGTTTGGGTTTGGGCCGAGATTTGTGGCATGGGTGCGGTTGATTTATGTGGCACCAAGGGTGAGGATGAGGACGAATGATATGAGCTCACAAAGCTTTGACTTACACAGGGGTACGAGTAGCGCCAATAGCGATGGCTCTCAGGGGGTCAGCAGAGTGGCAGTGGATAATGAGGGGACAGAGGGAGCATCGGGTGTCGCTCTATGCAGATGACCTCTTGCAAGTGGTGAAAATGAATATTCTGCCGAGGTTCTTGTTTCTTGTTTATCTTTCAGGCTCTCCCGATCTTTATACTAAAGGCCTTTTTTTCGGCAAGTGGACACAATCATCTCTGACTTTGTATGGGCGGAGAAGGTGCCGAGGGTGGGGAGGACACTGCTACAGAGGCAGAAGCAGCAGGGGAGGGGCTGTGTTGCCAAACTTGCTTCATTATTATTGGGCGGCGAATGTGGATAAGGTGCGGTGGTGGTGAGAGGAGAAAGGGTAGAGTGGGTTAGGATGGAGGAGGAATCTTGTAAGGGGTCCAGTTTTAGGGCTATGGTGACGGCAGCATTGCCAATGGCTCCGAGTAGGTATTCGGGGAGCCCAGTGGTGCAGTCCACGATGAAGATATGGAATCAGCTGAGGAGGCGTTTTAGGGTGGAAGGGATGTCTGTGCTATTGCCGCTGAGCGAGAATCATGGGTTTGAACTGGGGGGGATGGATAGTGTATACAGGAGGTGGAGGGATGTGGGGCTGGTCAAGGTGAGGGATTTATATTTGGAGGAAGGGTTCGCCAGTCTGGAGGAGCTAAGGGAGAGGGTAGAGCTGCCGAGGGGTAGTGAGTTCAGGTATCGACAGGTTCGGGACTTTGCACGAAAGGTCTGGAAGGGGTTCCCTAGATTGCCGGGATACACCATGCTGGAGCGACTGCTGCTTCCGGATGTGGAAGGGGAGGGAAGAATTGGGGATATATATGAGTGGCTGGGGGAGCAGGGAGGCGAGCGGGTCATGAAGATCAAGGAGAGTTGGGAATGGAGATCAATTGGGGAGTATGGAGTTAGGCACTGCGAAGGGTAAACGGGACCTCCTCTTGTGCAAGGATGAGCCTGATACAGTTTAAGGTGGTGCACAGGGTGCATATGACTCGGGCGAGAATGAGTGGGTTCTTTCAGGGGGCAGCAGATGAGTGTGAGAGGTGTGGGCGGGGGCCAACGAATCATGCGCACATGTTTTGGGGTTATGAAAAATTGGGAAGATTCTGGGCGGGAGTGTTCGCAGTCTTCGCCAGGATAGTGGAGGGGGGAGTGGATTCGGACCCTTTGGTGGCACTATTTGGGGTTTCAGAGAAGCCGGGGCTCATGGAGAGGAGGAAGGCCGATGTCTTGGCCTTCGTCTCTCTGATTGCACGGCGACGGGTTTTGCTGGAGTGGCGGTCGGCATCGCCACCGGGGGTAGCAGCATGGTTGGGTGACCTGTATGACTTCCTGCGGTTAGAGAAGATAAAGTATGAGTTAAGGAGCTCAGCAGGGGAGTTTGAGATAAGGTGGGGGATGTTTGTGACCGTGTTTGAGGAGCTGTTCGTCGCAGGGGGGGTGGGGGTGATGGGGAGGGGGGGTGAAAAAGGAGAAAAATCTGCACAAACTGTTTCGTTGATTGTTGGGAAGAATGTTTCCCGGGGTGTTTATTTGCTGTACCTACTTTGATACAAGTTTGAATAAAATGCGTTTAAAAAAAAAAGAAAATAGGACTGCTGCCTCACTGCGCCAAGGACCCCGGTTCGATCCCGGCCCCGGGTCACTGTCCGTGTGGAGTTTGCATATTCTCACCATGTCTGCGTGGGTCTCACCCCCACAACTCAAAAAGATGTGCAGGGTAGGTGAATTGGCCACTCTAAATTGCCCCTAAATTGGACAAAAAGAATTGGGTACTCTAAAAATGTTTTAAAAGTTTAAAAAATACCTTCAGTTTTGTTGGTGATAGACGAGGATGTAATTATCGATCAACCAGCTCTGGTTATTGCGGCAGCCCCATAAGTAATGCGTACTGTAATGTAAGAGGTCTGTGTCTCCTCTGCCAGTGGCCTAGTGTTTGATGTGGGATAGATATATGCTTCCATGGCACTTTCTACACAGTATGTGCTATAAAAACGCAAAACAGGAAAGTCAAGCTCCAGAAGGAACTGAATAAAAAATAAGGTTTACTGATGAAGAAAATGCTAATTACTTTCTGCATGGCTTTGTTGGAAGAATGGCTTCATTAACTAGATGAACACTGACTCCAACTCAAACATGGTACTTACAGATGAGCAAGCCACCATCCAAGCTGACAAATGATTGTTTGAATCACAAGGTCTGAAACTTGCAGTTTCCCTGATTATTTTCCAATATGCAGAATTTTTAATCCAACCAATATGTTTTAAAGATTCTGAATTCAGGGTCTATGCACAAAGCTAGGGGGAAATAAGTTGTCCTTATTAGTAGTTGTTCTGTGCTATTTTTTAAACTCTGAACCAGTAAGGTTCCAGTTGAATTTCTTGTATCCCAACAAATAACCTAGAAGATACATACATGTACTCTTGAGTCTTGCACATTTCACCTCAGCTTTGGCCAGAAGTGCACATGTGAAAACTATCTGCCCTTCTATTTTACAAGTTATTTTCTAATATACACCTCCATTCCCCTACATTATTCCATAATCAGGAAGGTAGGCACTTTATCTGTTTGTGTGTTTTTACAACTCTTCAACTGAAAAGCATATGAGAATAACAAAGTGATTCTGTGCCTTCATGCACCAAATTGAAACCACTGTCCTACTATTCCGAAGTAGCTTGAAAAATAACATTAAACAAAAATTATACCGGCTGGCTGGGAATACTCTGTGCTGCAGGTGCCAGTTTTCTCTGCAGTTTCCCACCTAATGAGTTCTCAATCTTCACTGCTTCATGTGGAGTTAGGAAGGGTAGGTTAGAACTCAGTCAATGCATCACAAGGACAAAGGGGAAAACCTGATGGGACAGTTTCTTTCCCCATTCTAGCTTTCCATACACTCATGATTCACTCCCAAGCCCCACAATTTCTGTTTTGTTTTTTTACCAAGCTGACACTTAAACTGAGCTTTCTGTGTATTTAAAGGTTCCTTGTGCAGGATAAGCATGATACATTGTGTAGTCCAAGTGTAGTACAGCAGGCACCTCAAATAATTGGAGAGATATCACCAATGTTGCCTCCGCAAAATCCTGCAAATGCACTGGCAAGATAGGCGTACCAACATGAGTGTCCTCTCCCAGTATCGAGACACTGGTCACGCTCAGCACAATACCCCCGAAGCAAGTGCTGTACGCTGAGCTCCGCAATGGCAAGAAACCACTAGGAGGGCAAAGGAAATGCTGCAAAGACATTCTGAAAGCCTCCCTAAATAGATGCAACATCCCCATTGATGCAACCATCAATTCACTCGAAGACACGTGGAGAAGTAAACCGTGGTTTTAATCAGCTTAGAACTGAGCCTGCCTGTGACTTCCTGTAAAGGGGGTGGAGCCATGGGCGGAGCCCGTACATGCCCCAACATACCCAACATTGTGTGGGTGAAGCCACACAATGGCCCATAGGTAGAGCCCACAGGGTTAATAACATAACACAGTGCACTGGTGAATTATCAGTAATTATACATTCACCACACCCATCGACATGTAAATCGCTTGCCTTAGAATACACAAACTGGAGAAAAAGCATCTGTGAAGGCGCCAGTCACTTCGAACGTTGTAGGGTGGAGGCTAAGCATAAACAGCTTAAGGAGAGCGCCGAATCCCGAGCGTCCCACCCAGCCACCTCATCAAGCACCACCTGCCAAACCTGTGGCAGAGTTTGCGGATCCAGGACTGGACTATTCAGCCACTGCAGAACCCACTTCCCCGCAGTGGAAGCAAGTCATCCTCGACCCTGAGGGACAGCCCAAGAAAAAGACAAGCATTTGAATTTTCATGATGTGCAAATAAATTACAAGTATTGGCAATGCTGCCATTCACAAACTAGCAATCACCTCAAGAGCAATGTAGCAAAACACCTGGGCACTGCTGCCCTACCGATTGGGCAATGATGACGTGAGGTATTAACGGGAAACCTCAAAGGAAAAACAATAAAAGTTGTGAAGGAAAGCAAATGGCACCATTTTTTTAAAGGCAGCATGTAACATAGCGGAGAAGGATGTTGGTTGAATTCCACAGCCTGCTGACTGCCCAACTTCACTACAGAGGCATAAAGCAAATGCCCGGTACCTATCTACATCAGAAAAAGTAAATATGCCCTTGGACTCCTTTGGAGCATCTGCCTTCAAAAATGGCCAACTTGTAGTGATTATGAGTTGGGTGTGACCCGAGAACAGGCTACGAAGCCAAAGGATTTACAGTTCCACAATTATTGCTCAGTAATAACATTATGGAAAGGATTTTTAAAGAAATTCTCAGCTTACGTTGCACAGCAGATATTCTGGAATTTGTAAGTGATCCAAACTAATATTTAGTGCATATCTCGACACCAGGTTTGAACAAAGTAACTTTCCATCTCCAATGATATCGCTGTTCAAACCAAAATGTGCACCATTTATCATTGCCGAGCCACAGCAATTGAAGCAGGATTGCGAGCTGCTTGCTTCAAAGACATTGTGGCATCATTATTAGTGGCAGCCGCATTCATTTGATGAGGGATTTTATCGCACAGGAGCTGACAGTTTATTATTGCTAATGACCTTTAACTTACTGAATGCGAAAGCAGGTGATTACTTGCACCAATTTAAATAGCAAATTGAAGTGTTTACAGCAATTCCAAATTTCCAAATGGAACAAAAAAAAATCCAGCTTGCTGTGACAAGATGGTATCACTAGATGGCACTCTCAGTAAATCTAGGAATACATGCACCAGAGATACAGATGCCAAACATCTGAAATAAACAGGAAAATGCTTGAAATATGAGCAGATCCTTCCCCCGAAGAAATATTTTATATTTACAGATGCTGAGCAACCTGCTGTTGTGTCCAGAATTTTTTCTTTTTAAAATATAACTTCTGAATTAATCTTCTTAAAAAAATCCATGAATCCTTTTCTCTTGCCTGACCTGAAAAGGAAAATAGCTACAATGAACACAATTAGCAGCAAAATAATATTTCTAAAATTGCAACTCTCAAGGGAAAAACGTAAGTCGGCAATATTCATTTCTCGTGTCAAACCACCCCCGCCACGCGCCAGCCTCCCCCCCCCGCCACCCCCACCCCCCCCCCCCCCCCCCCAACCCCCATCCCCCTGCCCACCTGTGAGGCACAAAAAAAGAAAATGCAGAGGTCCATGAGACACTGGAACAGGAGTAGGCCATTCAGCCCTTCACACCTGCTCTGTCATTTAATAAGTAAGAAGTCTTACAACACCAGGTTAAAGTTCAACAGATTTGTTTCAATGTCATTAGCTTTCGGAGCACTGCTCCTTCCTCAGGTGAATGAAGAGGTATGTTCCAGAAACGTATATATAGACAGATTCAAAGATGCCAGACAATGCTTGGAATACGAGTATTAGCAGGTGATTAAATCTTTACAGATCCAGAGATGGGGTAACCCCAGGTTAAAGAGGTGTGAATTGTGTCAAGCCAGGACAGTTGGTAGGATTTTGCAGGCCAGATGGTGGGGGATTAACCACCAGGCAGGAATGTTCCCTTCCAGTCGGGGAACACTTCAGCAGTCAAAGGCATTCAGCCTCTGATCTCCGGGTAAGCGTTCTCCAAGGCGGCCTTCAGGATGCGCGACAATGCAGAATCGCCAAGCAGAAACATATAGCCAAGTTCCGCACACATGAGTGAGGCCTCAACCGGGACCTGGGATTCATGTCGCATTACATTCATCCCCCACAATCCGGCCTGCACAATCCTACCGACTGTCCTGTCCTGTCTATATATGTGTTTCTGGAACATACAGTGCGGAAGTGGCTGCTGGGAGGTAAGTGTGTCCTTTAAAAGCACTTGTCTTTGCAGGGGCAGGCCAGTCGATTTCGGCGGGAGAATCAGCTGGTGAGTCAGTTTCAGCGGGAGCAGTGCGGAAGTGGCTGCTGGGAGGTAAGTGTGTCCTTTAAAAGCACTTGTCTTTGCAGGGGCAGGCCAGTCGATTGCGGCGGGAGTGGAGCTGGCTGGTTAGTCAATTTCAGCAGGAGCTGAGAATTCTTTTTTAAAATTAGTGTTTTAGGCGGGAACAGGAAGTCGACCTGCGGACGTCTGGGAAGACCCTCACCAATAAATTCTGGTGGAGAGGAAACCCGAGACACTACACGTGTAGTGTCTCCCACCCACCCTCCTCCTCTAACCTAATAATAAAACCCATTGGTCTGAGGTAAGTACCATTTTATTATATTATTATTGTTTTTTATAAAAATTTTAATTTAGTTGTTAGCCAGATCTTGGTAGAAAGTTAGAGGAATGGCAGGGAAGGGAGTACAATGTTCCTCCTGCAGGATGTTTGAGGTGAGGGATGCAGTTAGTGTCCCTGCTGATTTTACCTGCAGGAAGTGCTGCCATCTCCAGCTCCTCCAAGACCGAGTTAGGGAACTGGAGCTGGAGTTGGAAGAACTTCGGATCATTCGGGAGGCAGAAGGGGTCATAGATAGCAGCTTCAGGGAATTAGTTACACCAAAGATTGGAGATAGGTGGGTAACTGTAAGAGGGACTGAGAAAAAGCAGTCAGTGCAGGGATCCCCTGCGGCCGTTCCCCTGAGAAACAAGTATACCGCTTTGGATACTTGTGGGGGGGGGGGACTTACCAGGGGTAAGCCATGGGGTACGGGCCTCTGGCACGGAGTCTGTCCCTGTTGCTCAGAAGGGAAGGGGGGAGAGGAGCAGAGCATTAGTAATTGGGGACTCTATAGTCAGGGGCACAGATAGGAGATTTTGTGGGAGCGTGAGAGACTCACGTTTGGTATGTTGCCTCCCAGGTGCAAGGGTACGTGATGTCTCGGATCGTGTTTTCCGGGTCCTTAGGGGGGAGGGGGAGCAGCCCCAAGTCGTGGTCCACATTGGCACTAACGACATAGGTAGGAAAGCGGACAAGGATGTCAGGCAGGCTTTCAGGGAGCTAGGATGGAAGCTCAGAACTAGAACAAACAGAGTTGTTATCTCTGGGTTGTTGCCCGTGCCACGTGATAGTGAGATGAGGAATAGGGAGAGAGAGCATTTAAACACGTGGCTACAGGGATGGTGCAGGCGGGAGGGATTCAGATTTCTGGATAACTGGGGCTCTTTCTGGGGAAGGTGGGACCTCTACAGACAGGATGGTCTACATCTGAACCTGAGGGGCACAAATATCCTGGGGGGGAGATTTGTTAGTGCTCTTTGGGGGGGGGGTTAAACTAATGCAGCTGGGGCATGGGAACCTGGATTGTAGTTTTAGGGTAAGGGAGAATGAGAGTATAGAGGTCAGGAGCACAGATTTGACGTCGCAGGAGGGGGCCAGTGTTCAGGTAGGTGGTTTGAAGTGTGTCTACTTCAATGCCAGGAGTATACGAAACAAGGTAGGGGAACTGGCAGCATGGGTTGGTACCTGGGACTTCGATGTTGTGGCCATTTCGGAGACATGGATCGAGCAGGGACAGGAATGGATGTTGCAGGTTCCGGGGTTTAGGTGTTTTAGTAAGCTCAGAGAAGGAGACAAAAGAGGGGGAGGTGTGGCGCTGCTAGTCAAGAGCAGTATTACGGTGGCGGAGAGGATGCTAGATGGGGACTCTTCTTCCGAGGTAGTATGGGCTGAAGTTAGAAACAGGAAAGGAGAGGTCACCCTGTTGGGAGTTTTTTATAGGCCTCCTAATAGTTCTAGGGATGTAGAGGAAAGGATGGCGAAGATGATTCTGGATAAGAGCGAAAGTAACAGGGTAGTTATTATGGGAGACTTTAACTTTCCAAATATTGACTGGAAAAGATATAGTTCGAGTACAATAGATGGGTCGTTTTTTGTACAGTGTGTGCAGGAGAGTTTCCTGAAACAATATGTTGACAGGCCAACAAGAGGCGAGGCCACGTTGGATTTGGTTTTGGGTAATGAACCAGGCCAGGTGTTGGATTTGGAGGTAGGAGAGCACTTTGGGGACAATGACCACAATTCGGTGATGTTTACGTTAATGATGGAAAGGGATAAGTATACACCGCAGGGCAAGAGTTATGGCTGCGGAAGGGCAATTATGATGCCATTAGACGTGACTTGGGGGGATAAGGTGGAGAAGTAGGCTGCAAGTGTTGGGCACACTGGATAAGTGGGGCTTGTTCAAGGATCAGCGACTGCGTGTTCTTGATAAGTATGTACCGGTCAGGCAGGGAGGAAGGCGTCGAGCGAGGGAACCGTGGTTTACCAAGGAAGTGGAATCTCTTGTTAAGAGGAAGAAGGAGGCCTATGTGAAGATGAGGTGTGAAGTTTCAGTTGGGGCGATGGATAGTTACAAGGTAGCGAGGAAGGATCTAAAGAGAGAGCTAAGACGAGCAAGGAGGGGACATGAGAAGTATTTGGCAGAAAGGATCAAGGAAAACCCAAAAGCTTTCTATAGGTATGTCAGGAATAAGCAAATGACTAGGGAAAGAGTAGGACCAGTCAAGGACAGGGATGGGAAATTGTGTGTGGAGTCTGAAGAGATAGGCGAGATACTAAATGAATATTTTTCGTCAGTATTCACTCAGGAAAAAGATAATGTTGTGGAGGCGAATGCTGAGCTGCAGGCTAATAGAATAGATGGCATTGAGGTGCGTAGGGAAGAGGTGTTGGCAATTCTGGACAGGCTGAAAATAGACAAGTCCCCGGGACCTGATGGGATTTATCCTAGGATTCTCTGGGAGGCCAGGGAAGAGATTGCTGGACCTTTGGCTTTGATTTTTATGTCATCATTGGCTACAGGAATAGTGCCAGAGGACTGGAGGACAGCGAATGTGGTCCCTTTGTTCAAAAAGGGGAGCAGAGACAACCCCGGCAACTATAGACCGGTGAGCCTCACGTCTGTAGTGGGTAAAGTCTTGGAGGGGATTATAAGAGACAAGATTTATAATCATCTAGATAGGAATAATATGATCAGGGATAGTCAGCATGGCTTTGTGAAGGGTAGGTCATGCCTCACAAACCTTATTGAGTTATTTGAGAAGGTGACTGAACAGGTAGATGAGGGTAGAACAGTTGATGTGGTGTATATGGATTTCAGCAAAGCGTTTGATAAGGTTCCCCACGGTAGGCTATTGCAGAAAATACGGAGGCTGGGGATTGAGGGTGATTTAGAGATGTGGATCAGAAATTGGCTAGCTGAAAGAAGACAGAGGGTGGTGGTTGATGGGAAATGTTCAGAATGGAGTACAGTCACAAGTGGAGTACCACAAGGATCTGTTCTGGGGCCGTTGCTGTTTGTCATTTTTATCAATGACCTAGAGGAAGGCGCAGAAGGGTGGGTGAGTAAATTTGCAGACGATACTAAAGTCGGTGGTGTTGTCGATAGTGTGGAAGGATGTAGCAGGTTACAGAGGGATATAGATAAGCTGCAGAGCTGGGCTGAGAGGTGGCAAATGGAGTTTAATGTAGAGAAGTGTGAGGTGATTCACTTTGGAAGGAATAACAGGAATGCGGAATATTTGGCTAATGGTAAAGTTCTTGAAAGTGTGGATGAGCAGAGGGATCTAGGTGTCCATGTACATAGATCCCTGAAAGTTGCCACCCAGGTTGATAGGGTTGTGAAGAAGGCCTATGGAGTGTTGGCCTTTATTGGTAGAGGGATTGAGTTCCGGAGTCGGGAGGTCATGTTGCAGCTGTACAGAACTCTGGTTCGGCCGCATTTGGAGTATTGCGTACAGTTCTGGTCACCGCATTATAGGAAGGACGTGGAGGCTTTGGAGCGGGTGCAGAGGAGATTTACCAGGATGTTGCCTGGTATGGAGGGAAAATCTTATGAGGAAAGGCTGATGGACTTGAGGTTGTTTTCGTTGGAGAGAAGAAGGTTAAGGGGAGACTTAATAGAGGCATACAAAATGATCAGGGGGTTAGATAGGGTGGACAGTGAGAGCCTTCTCCCGCGGATGGAAATGGCTGGCACGAGGGGACATAGCTTTAAACTGAGGGGTAATAGATATAGGACAGAGGTCAGAGGTAGGTTCTTTACGCAAAGAGTAGTGAGGCCATGGAATGCCCTACCTGCTACAGTAGTGAACTCGCCAACATTGAGGGCATTTAAAAGTTTATTGGATAAACATATGGATGATAATGGCATAGTGTAGGTTAGATGGCTTTTGTTTCGGTGCAACATCGTGGGCCGAAGGGCCTGTACTGCGCTGTATTGTTCTATGTTCTATGTTCTATACCTCTTCATTTACCTGAGGAAGGAGCAGCGCTCCGAAAGCTAGTGACATCGAAACAAACCTGTTTGACTTTAAGCTGGTGTTGTAAGACTTCTTACTGTGCTCACCCCAGTCCAACGCCGGCATCTCCACACCATTTAATAAGGACATGGTTGATCTAATATGCTCTAAGAGCACTTTCCTGTCTTCTCACTGTAACCCTTAATTCCCCCAACTGATTAAAAACCTAGCGATCTTAGCCTTGAAAATATTCAAGGACTCGACCTCCTCGGCCTCCTGGGTAAAACATTCCAAAGATTCACCACTCTTTGTGAGAAGAAATTCAGAATCTATGGGGATAGAACCAACGATAACCGAAGCCCAAGTCCTGCCATCAACCTGAAAAGTCAACTCTGTTTCTCTCTGACATGCTGAGTGTTTCCAGCATTTTCTATCTTGTTTTCTGATTTGCACCATCCAGTGTATTTTGCCTTTGCCTTCTTTAAGGACATTAATTTTACTGGTGAATTGCTCGGAAGAATTTCACAAATATTTCGGCTATAATTATCTTGCTGTGCCACACTGATCGCTGTTACGGGTTAGTTATTCCTTCACCAGTTCATTCTGTCTGGTTTCATTGCCTTTCATCGCTGTTCTTCTGTACCTGAATTGATGGATATCTGATTCTTACCATCTGCAAAAATGATTTTCATCTGTATTTAAGACTCTTCAAAAAAAAACTTTCTGATCTTGTTGAATCTGATTTAGGACAGAAGTGCAGCACCCACAAATTCCTTATAGTCTTCTTTCTCTGTGTATGTGTTGGATATTTTTCACAAATCAATCATTTTTAACTGTCTCCTAAAATACTCGCTTGACAGAACAGAGACTTTCTTTTCTGTGATGTTCACTTATTAATTTTCCTGAAACCGGCACTTGCCTACTCCATTTTCCTGTATATCTTGGGGCTTGAGCAGTTTTTGATTTCAATGATGGATTTGAGCTGCCGAGTTTCCCATCATAGGTTAATGACACTCCATGAGTTCCCCTCTATTTTGTGTGAAGATTAAAAATGTGCTATCTATTTTTAAGGAGTCTTACTCCATCCATCTTCATGATGGAAGCCTCATTTTAAAGGAATCATTTCCATCCAGACATGCAGAGAGGACTTCACGTTTGTGAGACAACAGACAATATATTCATCGACCTTCCGTAGGCGGAATGTTGATATCACATAGCTTCTCGCCTTTCAGCAGAGATCACTGGCTCCATTTCACACTAATTATAATTAATCAAATGGTGGGTAGTTAAATAAGAGCAACTAAATATACTCATGGTGGAATCTTCATGCTTCATGTTGCCTCTATTGATAATAAGTACAAGGGGTGGCACGGTGGCACAGTGGTTAGCACCCGGGTTTGATCCCGGCCCCAGGTCACTGTTCGTGTGGAGTTTGTACATTCTCCGCGCATCCACGTGGGTCTCTCCTCCACAACCCAAAGACGTGCAGAGTAGGTGCATTAACCAGGCTAAATTGCCCCTTAATTGGAAAAGTTTGAAACAAAAGATAATGAATTCAACGTGCATATCAGTAGTGCAGTATAGGACATTCCCATGCTATGAATGACTCCTGCTGTGTAGGATTATAAAGAATAGGTTGTCAAGAGCATGGCTGGAATTCCCTGTTTGGCGATGAATCTCCTCTGAATTGCGCTGAATGCAAATCAAAGATGGTTCACTGTCCCATGCCATGCAAATCACCTCGCAAATCATGCTAATGGACCGCCATTGTGAGCGGGCAGCTCGATAGCGAGGTATGGCAGCTGCCCCCGCCCCCACGCAATTCCGTCCCCCCACAGCACAGGATTATCTTGGTCACCTCCTCGCACTCACAGTACGAGGGTGACCCAATTTCTCCAGTGATTTCCCCCCCATCAGAGAACCCCTCCAGCAGAGAACCCTCCCACCATAAGAGAGACCCACACTAGAAACCACCCCCATAATGGAGACTCCTGTCTAGAAGACCACCATTACAGAGACACATGCCTGGAACTAGAGAGCAGTCCAGATGGAGAAAGTGAAAAAATCACTACTTTAAAACTCAGCTGTGCAATACACCTGCTGGCTCAGGCAGAGGAAGCAGCACCTGTAAATTCCTAGAAAGGGAAAACCATGTCAGCTGGGTTTAAACAACCTCTGTGGCGAAATTCTCCGGAAACGGCGCGATGTCCGCCAACTGCCGCCCAAAACGGCGCAAATCAGATGGGCATCGCGCCGCCCCAAAGGTGCGGAATGCTCCGCATCTTTGGGGGCCGAGCCCCAACCTTAAGGGGCTAGGTCGGCGCCGGATGAATTTCCGCCCCGCCAGCTGGCGGAAAAGGCCTTTGGTGCCCCGCCACTGGCGCGGAAATGACATCTCCGGGCGGCGCATGCGTGGGAGCGTCAGCGGCCGCTGACAGCTTCCCACACATGCGCAGTGGAGGGAGTCTCTTCTGCCTCCGCCATGGTGGAGACCGTGGCGGAGGCGACAGGGAAAGAGTGCCCCCATGGCACAGGCCGCGATCGGTGGGCCCCGATCGCGGGCCAGGCCACCGTGGGGGCACCCCCCGGGCCAGATCGCCCCGCACCCCCCCAGGACCCCGGAGCCCGCCCGCGCCGCCTTGTCCCGCCGGTAAGGTAGGTGGTTTAATTTACGCCTGCGGGACAGGCATTTTAGCGGCAGGACTTCGGTCCATCCGGGCCGGAGAATCGTGCGGGGGGGGCCCGCCAACTGGCGCGGCGCGATTCCCGCTCCCGCCGAATATCCGGTGCCGGAGACGTCGGCAACCGGCGGGGTTCACGCCAGCCCCCGGCGATTCTCCGACCCGGCGGGGGGTCGGAGAATTTTGCCCCAGATCTTTGATCTGCAAGGCTTTCATTCATATCAATGTGAATTTGCTTTTACTAGGCTGTGACTGACAGCTTGCACACAAAGCCAGCTGTCTGGGTAGTTTAATTTCATTTTCCTTCATGCTTGAATGGATTTCAAGTAGCTTACTGTGAATCTAACCGCAATGTGCATGAACATCTATCTGTGACTGATAGCTCTTGGACTACATCATAAGCAGTTAAGATCTCTCAAAGGCTTCCAGGTAGGGGTCTTTATATTGCGGCGGGGGAGAAAGTGGGAGAGTTTATGGTGGGAGTCTCTGTAATGGGAGGGGGGGGTGCAGTTGGTGGAGGCCTGTCTAGTGGAGGGGGTTTCTGTTGGGGGTCTATGTATTGGAGAGTGGATTTTCTGGTGGGATCTCTGTAATGGGGGTTTCTGGTGGGGTTCTCTCTTTTGGAGATTTCTGGTGGGGAATCTCTCTTATGGGTGGTCTCTAGTGGAGTGGGCAGGATTCGCATTATGGAGGGAGGGTGGCCCTCCAATGGACTTGAGGGATGGACTTTGGAGGCAAATCCCTAAATGAGTTACCCCTTTGGCCGACCGCGAGGTCCACTATACTAGGGCTACACTGGGAAATATCTGCACTAATTCTTGTCCACAAGGATCGAGGTCCAGAGGAGCAGAGATTCACACAGGTTTGGAGAATTTGTACCCAGCATTATAATAGGATACAAAAGAGTCAGTTTGCATGTTCCCACTTGTGCAGGGTGCGAACCTCGATGCCCCCGCCAGTGGGGGACCGGAGCATCGGGACGGGAGCGACCCGTTTTTTTGGCCGATGCTGAATTCTGCACTGCATCGGGAACTCTGCTACTGGTGGAGAATCCAGCCTCATATATATATTTTGGTCTGAAAGCATTGCCTATATCACAGACTGTTATAACAGTCACTGCATGTTGTTAGAAATGCAAGTAACCTACCGTGATTCTACCAGAATGTTTCATAAAGTGAAGGAATGCTTAAAGTCCGTGCAATTTTCACCAAAATTGACAAATATTGCAGATGTGCAGAGGAAGGACCAATTGTTGGCCCAATGTCCAAATTCCAAATAAATGGTGAACATTGGCTGCATACAGCAAATAAAACTCATGGTTAAACAGAAGATGGTCACAATCTCTCATTTTCAAGTGCTGAATCTGTTTGAAGATTGGTAGGCCAACAAATTGTATTTCAATGTGCTTCAAAGCAGGTAAGGCAGATTTCAGCTCGACACTTGCGTTACAGTCAAGGATCTATTTCAGAGAAAAGGCTGTAAAATATGTGATGATCCAAGTGGTAAACAGCTTCAAAATTCGAATATTTTCACTGCTTATGTTCAACAAAACAGAAATGAAACAACTGGGATAAAACCATATGTTTATTTAAATCCCCAAGAGAAACAAGACATTCAACACTTGTACCAAGTGACATAAAACTTTATCTGCAGCTTATCTAGAAGTGTTATCTTCAGCTAGTGAATCACAGACAATTCATCAAAACTTATAAAACAAGATGTATGGCCAGGTATCTGGATGTCCTCAAGGAAAATCACTCTGTGTCTTCATTTCAATTCTAAGGTTCTGTTTACATAGTTTCTGGCAGGAAAATTAATTTTGGTTTCAAAAAAACTTGCCAAGGAGTGTATCAATGAGCTTGCTGATGTAAAGCCCTTGCACTGGTCAGTGTCCCAATAACCGGGATCAGTTGGCTGGGGATCCCTCTCGGACGTTTTGAGATAAGAATTTGCACTGCAATTGTCCAGAAGCACTTCACCTTGGGACGGCGCGGTGCACAGTAGTTCGCACTGCTGCCTCAGTGAAATACTAGATGGTTGGCCAGTTCCAATATTATTGGTTACACAGACAGAGGCCATAAGGCCCATTGTGTGCCAACCTTCTGCACCCTTTGGAATTATGCCCTTTATTATATATCCCCTCTCCTAATTCTTCCCAGCAAAATGTATCATAACACACCCTCTGCATTTAATTTAATCAGTTGCATGTCCTTTTGCCCATTTCTTTAACCAACTGTGTTTTCTTAAAGTCTATCAATACCCTCCTCATGGTACACAGTACTTCTAAGTTCTGAGCCATCTGCAAATTTTGAAATTGTGTTCCATGTGGGCAGCACAGTAGCAAAGTGGTTAGCACAATTGCTTCACAGCTCCAGGGTCCTAGGTTCGATTCCTGGCTTGGGTCACTGTCTGTGCTGAGTCTGCACCTTCTCCCCGTGTGTGTGTGGTTTCCTCCGGGTGCTCCGGTTTCCTCCCACAGTCCAAAGATGTGCAGGTTAGGTGGATTGGCCATGCTAAATTGCCCTTAGTGTCCAAAATTGCCCTTCGTGTTGGGTGGGGTTACTGGGTTATGGGGATAGGGTGGCGGTATGGTCTTGGGTAGGGTGCTCTTTCCAAGAGCCGGTGCAGACTCGATGGGCCAAATGGCCTCCTTCTGCACTGTAAATTCTATGAAACTCTATGAAATATGCCCCGGTCTAGCTAATAAATGTGTATTAAGAAAAGCAATGGCCATCGTATCGTACCCAGGGAATACCAATATATCCCTTCCTCCAAGTCCAGAAAGAACAATTCATCAGCACTCTCTGTTTCCTGTCACTCAGCTAACTTTGTAATCAGAAAAGATGCTCAACAAAAACAAGCCTAGCTCCATGATACAGAGCCAAATAACCTGATAAGCTAGGGAAAGTTGTCAGAATGAAGACAAAAAGAAAAAGGAAATTGATACCACACAAGCGCAACACCAAATAGATATCAGAATCTACACTGAGGAGGAACTCAAGCCAAACAGCAGAATGAATCATGTTTGGAGCTATTGGGTACTCATCTCGCAAAGATACTACAGTGCTGAGGTAATCCACATTTAAGCAATCACAGTCACAACAGAGCACCGTGGAAGATGATTGTGATTAATACTCAACAAAACAGTGAGCAAGAACTGAAAGCATCACAGCAAAAGAAACTTCAGATGGAAAAGCTGGTGTCAATACCACAAAGAACCAGCTCACTCCTCCAACACCAGGATGCTCTAGTGTTGAATGAAGACCATTTACTTATATAGAGGAGAATTTATGATTGTTTGAACAGTTCATTATGGAATTTTTGTACTGCTGAGACTTTGTAACTTGGTGTTGATTGTGCAAATGTTTAGCTTTTTCAGGGGAGGAAGGTGTACTCATGTGGATTGAAATATTTTGAATAGTTTTAACTTCCAGCGGCTTAGACAATGTTAGCATAAGTGAGAGTTGAACTATAGAATTAAGAACATATGGACTGAAATTGAATGTTGGTGACAGGGAATTTGCTCATCAGCTGGAGAATCAACAGGAGTCCTGCTTCGCCTTCGTTGGAGAAGGCTCATGGGAACCAAGTGTTCAACAGGCAGATATCCCCCTCCTCCAAGGCTGCTCACTATCAGAAGCTGGCGGCTCCTCATTGCCCATCAGCATTACTCGGAGCACTGACTGTTGTTGGTAAATACATGCTCTGGGGACTTAGGATCTATAAGGGATCCTGGCTACAGTTGAGTGAGGATGGGCAGGGGTTGTGGAGAGGGTGTTGCTGGCTAGTGGGGGTCGGGGGTCAGAAGAAAGAGCAAGGTTGGTAACTCTCAGTGGGTCTCTCCCTCCAATTTCCTGGTGCTAGGTAACTCAATCAGCACTGAGTAGCTTTGAACGTGGGACCCTACTGGAAGCTGCTTTGGGCTCCACACATGACAACTCTTCTACCCACCACTGGTTCAATATTAGGGGGACAGGATGATGCCCTTCAGCTACCTTAATTGCCCCAATTTCCTCAATTAATGTCCAGTAGGGAAATCCATCCACAGGCCTTCCCGTCCAGACTTAATTGAGTGGAGATTTGAAGGCGGCGTATCCCGACCTGCACCTTCCCACCCAAACAAATGGCCCCGCCTCCAAATTTACCACCGGGGTGGGGAGAAGGGGAAACGGTAAATTCTGCCCTTGCTAATGAGTATCTTTGCTTATCTCTGTCTCAAACATAGATAACATAGAACATACAGTGCAGAAGGAGGCCATTCGGCCCATCGAGTCTGCACCGGCCCACTTAAGCCCTCACTTCCACCCTATCCCCGTAACCCCTCCTAACCTTTTTGGACACTAAGGGCAATTTAGCATGGCCAATCCACCTAACCTGCACGTCTTTGGACTGTGGGAGGAAACCGGAGCACCCGGAGGAAACCCACGCACACACGGGGAGAACGTGCAGACTCCGCACAGACAGTGACCCAGCGGGGAATTGAACCTGGGACCCTGGCGCTGTGAAGCAACAGTGCTACCCACTGTGCTACCGTGCTGCCCATGACACATCTA
Organism: Scyliorhinus torazame; assembly: GCF_047496885.1. NCBI lineage: Eukaryota > Metazoa > Chordata > Chondrichthyes > Carcharhiniformes > Scyliorhinidae > Scyliorhinus > Scyliorhinus torazame. Next base: position 89,148,597 of record NC_092714.1, on the reverse strand, counting down.
ACAGTGTATGTTAAGACCAGATGAGGAACAATAAGCTGGCTCCCCCTTTCCCAAATTTCCTTAGTTGGTTGCAACAAAGGTTTATTTAAGAAGTTTTCCATATGGATACCTTTCCCCAATCCAAATGTATTTACTTTGTATTGGGAACCAATTTAACCAGGCTTTCTTGAGTCAAAGGAAGAGGAAATGTAATAGTTACCAAACCCAAGGAAACCGAATAAAGACATGGCACACACAAACCCAGGTCAGTATAGAGAAGTTAAGAGTCCAAATAAACGTTTAAAGAGCCCTTGGCCTGTCCATGAGGAATAGATGGTGGTACATTGCAGCCGTTAAGTTGGGTGAATTCAGTAGAGCTGACATTGACAGATGCTCAGTCTGTTGGAGACACTTGTTGGCTTGTCCTGGAGGGAGAGATGACCTGGTTGCTTCTGCAGGGTTAACTGGAGAAACTATCCTGTTTCTCTATGCATGTGCCTGCTAGACAGCTTGCCTCCACAAAGACAAGAGAGAATGGTCTCTCCTGCTTCTTAGTTCTTCTGCTCTCACTGGTCGTCATCCAGATTTTAATCCATTTTCCCTGTGTATTCACCTCAGAACTTTTCAGGGATATAAATAAACAGAAGGTGGGTGTTTTTGGATGTCTGTGAGATGCATGAAACAGTGTCCATTGTCCTCACAAATCCAGGAGATTAATCCAGCCTTTTGTATTTTCCATACATGTCTTTCAGTTGTCTCTGTTTGAAGTGACCCTTGACACCTCTTCAGGTGTGAAATTCCATGTCCTCCCAGGAGGTCTGTCAATATAATCCACAAGGAATATTCCAGGAAGTGGCCACTTTGCAGTATCAGACACATTTAAAACGGTGGGCGTCATTCTCCTACCCCCCGCCGGGTCGGAGAATGGCCGTTGGCCGCCGTGAATCCCGCCGAAGTCTCCGGTACCGGAGATTGGGCGGGGGCGGGAATCGGGCCACGCCGGTTGGCGGGACACCCCGCTCAATTCTCCGGCCCGGGTGGGCCGAAGTCCCGCCCAGAAATTGCCTGTCCCGCCGGCGTAAATCAAGGCTGGTATTTACCGGCGGGACCAGGCGGCGTGGGCGGGCTCCGGGGTCCTGGTGGGGGCGCGGGGCGGTCTGACCCCGGGGGGTGCCCCCACGGTGGCCTGGCCCGCGATCGGGGCCCACCGATCCGCGGGCGGGCCTGTGCCGTGGGGGCACTCTTTCCCTTCCGCCTCCGCCACGGCCTCCACCATGGAGGAGGCGGAAGAGACTCTCCCCACTGCGCATGCGCGGGAAACTGTCGGCGGCCGCTGATGCTCCCGCGCATGCGCCGCATTTCCGCGCCAGCTGGCGGGGCACCAAACGCCATTTCCGCCAGCTGGCGGGGCAACAAACGCCATTTCCGCCAGCTGGCGGGGCGGAAATCCCTCCGGCGCCGGCCTAGCCTCAACATTGAGGGGAGCATTCTGGTGGGAGCATTCCGCATCTTTGGGCCGGCGCAATGCCCGTCTGATTGGCGCCGCTTTTGGCGCCAGTCGGCGGACATCGCGCCGTTGGGGGAGAATTTCACCCGGTGTCTTTATGTATTTCTTTAATAAATGTTCAATGGGCCCAGAGGTAGTTGAGGAAACTAACACTTTCATCACATGTATCATAATAAATGTTACAATGGGGCAGCACGGTGGCGCAGTGGGTTAGCACTGCGGCCTCACGACGCCGAGGTCCCAGGTTCGATCCTGGCTCTGGGTCACTGTCCGTGTGGAGTTTGCACATTTTCTCCGTGTTTGTGTGGGCTTCGCCCCCACAACCCAAAAGATGTGCCAGTTAGGTGGATTGGCAATGCTAAATTGCCCTTAATTGGAAAAAAAATGAATTGTGTATTCTAAATTCAAAATAAATAAATAAATAAATATTACAATTACATTGTTCATGAATTATGTAGTCAATTCCATTCATGGTTATGAAATGGTATCAAGTAGACTCACTGGCAGTGCATTCCTGAAATTCAGGTGAGGGTGCTCAGGATTATTCAGCTCTAATTGTGCAGTTACAGCAAGAGTTATGGATCTTTACTCTACCTGAATGAAGTTCCGCAGTGAGCGCTCAAAGTTGGGGAAATTAGCTCATGGTGCCATTCCATTGTATAGGTTATATCTTCTTGAGAATATTTTGTTTATTAAACGGTCATCAGCAGCAAAGATTTGAAATTCAACGACGTAACATTCCACAAATCACACTAGCCATTGAACAACAAGAAAACATCACCATTCCATATTAGTACCAATACAAAGCTTTATCAGCTCATTTTCACAAAACAAACAAACACACGGAGTTGGATTCTCTGAAATTGGGGCTATGTCTCTGTGCGCACGGCGTAAAAACGCTGGCGTTTCATGACGACTTTTCTTTAAAAAATTAAGACCTATTCACCTACCTGCAAGGGGCTGGCAGGCCCCCGGAGTGCATCTCGCAACTTTCGCTGCGCGAACGGGCCCCCCGCACTTATGGTTCCGAGTCCGCGCATGCACATGGCAGCGGCCTCCAGCGGTCGAGCCGAATGCGATGGCGGACTCAGCTGGCGGATCTGGACCAACAAAGAAAGTCCCAACAATCTGCCCCGTGCCGCTCAATCTAACCCGCCCGATCGCCGCCCCGGCCGCCCATAAGGCCCCCACCCCCGGTACTTGATCCCCCCGCCCCCCACCAGGACATTTTCACTTTGGATTCAAAGTGCCCTGAATGGCCAGATGTGGTTAGAACCATGCCGTTGGGAATTCGGCCGGTCAGGACCGGAGCATCGCTGGGAGGGCCTCTGGCAATGGCCCCCAGTCACGGCGTGAATGGTGCGCCGCGGGATCCGCGCATGCGCAGTTGCGCCGGCGCCAACTAGGACATGCGTGTGGTGCCGGTGCCAACGCATGCATGCGCAGTGGCCTCCTCCCCGGCGCAATATGGCGCAGGTCTACAGGGGCCGGCGCGTAGGAAAGGAGCCCCCAGCCACAGAGGACGGCCCGCTGATTGGCGGGCCCCGATTGCGGGCCAGGCCACATCGGAGGCCCTCCCCCGGGGTCAGACCCCCCTCCCCGCCCCCCACCCCCCCCCCACCCCCAGAGGCCGCCACCCGACCCTTCAACGCCGAGGTCTCGCCAGCTCAGAGCAGGTTAGAATGGCGGCGGCGGGACTCGGCTCTTTTCTTACGGCCGCTCGGCCCATCAGGGACGGAGAATCGGCGGGCCAGCCACGGAGAGCGGCCTGCGACCGGCGCCCGCCAAACATGCTGACGCCAATAGTGCCGATACTCCGCTATGCAGAGAATCACGTGCCGGTGTCGGGGCGGCGTGGCCCGTTCGCGGGGATTCTCCGGCCCGGCCCAGGGCTGGGAGAATCCCGCCCAGGGAATCTATGTTCTGACGTGTTGGGCGGGATTCTCCCACAATCGGCGGGATGGCCCAACGCTGGCGCCAAGAACTGCGCGAACCACTCCGGCGTCGGGCCACCTGGAATTTGCCGAATCCTCTGCTCTTCCGGGGGCTAGGCCGGTGCCGAAGGCGCATGCGCAGAACTGCCGGCATGTTATGGTGCATGCGCGGGGGGGTGTCTTCTCCACGCCAGCCATTGCAGAGCCCTACAAAGGCCGGCGCAGAAGGAAGGAGTGCCCCCATGGCACAGGCCCCCCCGCAGATCGGTGGGCCCCGATCGCGGGCCAAGCCACTCTGGTGCCCCCCCCCCCGGGGCCGGATCCCTCCATGAGGACCACACCAGCCGGCCTCCCAGCCAAGTATGGGACCATGTCCAATTCACGCCGGCGGGACTGGCCAGAAACCGATGGCCGCTTGGCCCATCGGGGCCCAAAGAATTGCCGGGGGGGCTGCTGCCAACGGCCCCCGACCGACGCGGCGTGATCCCCGCCCGAAAACTGGCTCAGGAGAATACGGCATCGCAGCGGCGGGGCGGGATTCACGCCGTCCCCCAACCGGGAGAGGGGGGGGGTCGGAGAATCCTGCCAGTTATTTCTGAACCACGATGATCCTGTTTGAATTATACAGACATATGGCAGCTTGGGTGTTTGGGCTGTGTATTTATATTAAAAGAGACAAGTGTGGTTCCCCAAAGAGGCTGATACTGGTAGACACATCCTAGGCCAGAACGCCAAATGCAGTTGCGTGATCATAAATCTGAAGTGGCATCACTGCTTATTAAAATATGGTAAGAGAAATGCAAATCAAAATGTACCATTTGAGTCCTTCCTGCATGGAATCCTATTTGGAAAAAAGTGTGTTTTGTGCAACTTGCCAAACAACGTAATCCTGACTAATACCACTAACACCGCACTGCCTGCATCACAATGTATTCATTAAGTTTCCTTGCTTTTCTCATATTGTTTTCTCTAGCTGAGTTCTTCATTCAATAAGTATCTGTCACTTGCTGCTCAGTTGTGAAACCATCTGAGCGAGATATCTATAAAGAAACGACAGCAGTTTGATCTGCTAGAAACAGCACCTACTGGTGCTTTTGATCATTGCCTGAAAGGTGGCAGCCAGTATGATTTGATTTGCTTCCTACACACTAGGCGTGCATTCTCCTTTTTAATGTGTCACTTCCCTCTATTTTATTTTCTCTTCTTTTGCCTTGTGCTCTCTGCACACAGACTGTACTGCTGGCCCACAGCAGGCTGCTTCCTTGAACCAGCCGTTGCCAAGAGAGAGAAAGCAAAATCATGATGGATGCCGAGACAATTCCCTTAACCTTCCAGGCATTTCCAGACAGAGCTGCTCGCAGACTAGGAGCTCAGTAGTGAAGAGGTTCAAGGTCACAAGACCGTTCTTGTCTCACAATTTCATGACACGATGTGCTGAATCACTGGCCAACATCCTTACACGGAATTTAGAACACTATTTCGATTTTATGTTGCCCTTGGGATGGCTTTTGTCGCACTAGTTATTTCTTAGCTGAAATTGGGCAAGAGATGCGCATCTGGGTCTTTTCCAAGTCATCTGTAAGACTGACCACTTGGAGGTACCTAAACCTCTATCAGATGATTCCCCTGAGTTCTCCTGTGTTCCAGTGGGGATGTAGTCATCCTTCACTCATGTCATGCCATAATTATGTTCACATGAGGGAGGGAACGAACAACATTTTACCCCTCCCAAGTTCTAATTGAATGGTATTGTTGATAATACACTGAGCTAATTTACACCAACATTCTGATCTGAGCTTTGACAACTCGAAACGTTACCTCTTTTCTCTCCCGACAGATGCTGCCAGACCTGCTGAGATTTTCCAGCATTTTCACTTTGGATTCTGATCTACTTCCAACTTAAATCATTGCAACCTTTCACAAGGACTTGCTTATCACTGTTCTCCACTTATCTCTAAACTTTGCACACAGTATTGATGTTGTTAGATTCACCTCAAAAATGAGATCAGTGGTTTGAATTCCTGAGCTGCTTTGTAATGTAACCAATGGCTGGCTATGTTGAAGGCAAAAATATGCATCCAGTTACCTTGGCTACCCTGTTAATGAAAGTTCCGCTCACCAAATCATCAACAACTTCCTCATTCCATTTCAATTATTTATCAAACTCCCTATGCTGCGCTGCTCCTCCACTGGAAGAATGATCTGCTGACTGGATCACCAGCTTTCACCGTTGGAATTACAGAAACGGGTGGGGGGGGCGGTTTTCGGGTGTGACTAAATGTGATCTAGTTTTTTTTTCCTTCTCCAACATTTCCAAATCTCGCTCAGGCAATAAGTCTTTCCGATTTCTCCTTTGCCTTATTTCACTCCGTCTCACTTGGTTTTACTGATTGTTTCTCTTTAGTAAGTGACAGCCCTGTAGGGATTGCAGTGAATTGTTCAGCTCAGGAGATAGAGGTGACAGATGGAGAAGCCAAATCCAGGGAATACCAAAACTTGGGCGTCCATTTGGAGAGGGAAAGAGCTCAAGACGTTTCAAAGGTACCATCTGTATTAACAGATGGGGGCGTGGGAAAGGAAGAGGGCACATAAAACAGTGGTTTTCTTTTTAAAAGGCAATAATTAGCCAAAACAAGAGTAATGAAAGTGAGAAATTAAGCAATAGAGACGATGAGAACATGCAATGGAGGCAGGGGTACGAAGCGGAGCAACTTAAATGGGAAAGCAAATGATGGGGAATGGTGTATTAAAGAAAGGAAACAAAATAGTGAAATAAACAACCAGAAACCCATTGACAGCAAGTGGGAAGAGTAATCGCAATAGTAAAAGGAAGATCAGAGTCGTGATGGAGGGGGTCAGCCCTATTTCCTTTTACTGCATGTTTATTTTGATCGTCTTACTCGAAAACGTCCTTCTTGTGTGACTTTCTAATAGCAGTAATATAACTTCAAACAGTTAGAGATTTGGATGATCCAATATTTTTATATGAAAACGGTACATAACAAGGGGACTATGCCTGAATTATGTATTGCAACTTGAACTTTGTATTCTGTTGGGTAGCATCATCCATTGCCCAGCAGATGGCAATATTTCCCTATCACTGGCTGACAAGAGGATTGTTCCAGCACAAGCTGTGAATTTATTCTGAAAGCAATTTTTTCCATATAAATGTAATCTTTATGTTTCTTTCTCTAGAGCAAATAGAAACCACTGTGCATTCAAAAAAAAGAGGTCAGTATCTGGGCACTTTTCTCTGCCAAACAAGATATCCTTTTGGGAATGTTTAGAATCAAGTGTCCTTCATGCTATTTTAATGAGAGTACTGGCTGTACAGATTGCACTTGGTGTCATGTTATTTACGTAAATGATAAGCGGCGTAGATGAACTTGCTACTTGAAATGGAAAATGCTGCTTTAAGTCTCGCCCATTGAAATGTTTGAATCACTTCACCTCAGACCCGAGTGAAGAAAGGAATCGATTGAAAATCCCAGGAAGCAGTGCTGTGACCATGGAAACCATAATGCTTCAAATTTGGTGAAACTGGCTGGAAAGATTAGTAGCAGAGCTGTATCAAAAGGCTTGTGCCTTTTGAAGAATAAATACATTGCCTTAAAGTTGGGATTGTTGTTCATTGACGTGTGGAGAAAAAAAGTGAATGTGCAGCGGTGCTCTAGGCAGTTGTATAGACTGCAGCTCCATTTAGGAGCATTTGAGGTTTTATTTTAACTAGTTTAACTGGTTTTGAATTGTTCTGTGCAGAAGGTGGCCAGTATCTGATTCCTGTGGTATTACGGCCAATGTGGCTGAACTCCCATTGACTGTTACTCAAACCGCACGCACCACTGGGCCAGCAGCAAATAACATTTCCGTCTTTTCAATGTTTGTGCATCATCTGAAAACGTTCCTTTCACCGAAATAAAACGTCAGGAAGGCCGAATGAAAAACGCAACCGACCGAAAAAACGCTTGCACATTGGAAAAGTCTAAAAGTTTCCTGGAAGGGGAGGGATGTGGCAGTTGGGTCACCTTCTTGTGGGTCTGCCCCCTAAGATCTGATCAGGTGCCAGTTCACAAGTTTAGGATGGGAAGGCGGATTGGGGAGTGAGAGGGATCGCTCTGGCCGCCTGCCTGCCTGTCTCTATTCCACAGTCATGTCGTTGCCCGAGTGACGCTGGAGAAGGAGGCTTGTGTTCCCTTGTTTTGCTTGAGGTCTCTCCTGTGAGCAGTGGGCACAGAAGGGGAGATTGTCTTTTCCACACACAAAATGTCGTCAAAGCTTTGTTTCATAAGATGCTTCATTTTTGGTTCTGCTGAAGTCAGACTTCATGTTTTGATTTCTTCATTGGTTGTTCTTCAAAACAAAGAAGAATGTGCAAACCAGTGTGATCTCTATGTGACAGTTTTTTAAAAATGCAGCAGATTGGCCAAAGGCCAGACCACTAGGCCAACTAATTGGATTCAGGAACTTGTATGCTGTCCAGTTTGTTTCATTTATTTTTGTGCTGCAGGTTTCTGCATTTAATTTGCCTTTAAAGTCTAATCGTATGTGAATGATGTGATTGAGTGTTCATGTACATCATATGAAACAATATTTTGGGATTGGGCAAAACAAGGTGCATCATCTCCAACTCTGTGAGCATGCTTTATTTTTGTTTTACAAACACCAGCTGGCTTAATCCGTAATTTCTCTTTTTATTCATATTAAGGGGTTTCATTTACCCCGGGAGTGCACTGGCTAACATCTAGAGGTAAAATATGTCAGTGCACCATGTGGTCATTGAACCAATGTTTGAAACAACTGAGCTCACCACAATGCATTATCGCAGAAAAATGACAACCTTGCAGTGCAAAGGCTCAAAATGCTCCATGCATTTACAGGCACTTCAGTCAATGGGAATACTCCCATTTATGATATAGATCCACCACTATGCAATCATCTATCTGCTTGCGCCTCACTCTGTATTACGGGCAACTTCCATGTCACCAGCAGTTTCCAGATTTTTGCAGTTGTTTAGAAGCTGAGAATTCCGTCTTTAATTTCTGAATGTTGCACCTTGCCTGACAGCTTGACGTTTTTTTTTTCTTGATTCGTTCATGGGATGTGGGCGTCGCTGGCTGGGCCAGCATTTGTTGCCCATCCCTGATGACATTGCTCTGGGCCTGGAGTCACATGTAGGCCAGACCAGGTAAGGATGCCCGGTTTCTTTCCCTAAATGGCATTAGTGAACCAGATAGGTTTTTACAACAATCGACAATGGTTTTCATTCCAGATTTTTATTGAAATCAAATTCAACCATCTGCCCTGGTGGGATTCGAACCCGTGTGCCCAGAGCATTGCGCTGTGTCTCTCGATTACTAGTCCAGTGACAATACCACTATGCCACTGCCTCCCCATATGTATGAATGAATTGAATGCTGAAGCCATCTTATGGCCAAGTTGGGAGCAATTTACATTGCTTCTTCAGCTCAACGGAAACAGGAACCAGCTCTCTAGGTGAGCTCTAGTCATCGAATGTATCTTGCAATGTCGGTGCCAATGTCGGACACTGTCAGCTTGCAACACTATATGGTTAACGCAGCACTAAACACTCTGCATTCATATACTTAGATTATCATAGAATTTACAGTGCAGAAGGAGGCCATTCAGCCCATCGAGTCTGCACCGGCTCTTGGAAAGAGCACCCTACCCAAGGTCAACACCGCCACCCTATCCCCATAACCCAGTAACCCCACCCAACACTAAGGGCAATTTATCATGGCCAATCCACCTAACCTGCACATCTTTGGACTGTGGGAGGAAACCGGAGCACCCGGAGGAAACCCACACACACAGGGGGAGTATGTGCAGACTCCGCACAGACAGTGACCCAAGCCAGAATCGAACCTGGGACCCTGGAGCTGTGAAGCAATTGTGCTATCCACAAGGCTACCGTGCTGTCCCCCTCTTTAAATTTAAACTTTTGCTATCACTGGCTTGAACATCTTTTGCTAGGCATAACCAACTGAGTTACTATGGTACAGTGTAAAACATGCTTGTCCACCCTGCAGCCCATCTGCCATATCCTGCCCCCGAAGGCCCTCTTTGTGACCCCCCGGAGCCAATTTTTAAAATGCCATCCGAAAAGCTAAGTTGAAGTGGTACATTCTGCAAGGAAACACAGACTGCTCTTCTCCCACAGTGCTGGGTTCCCAAACACTGACATCAAGGACTTGTAACAAAAAATACTTTATTCACTAGCTGAGCAGCTACTCTATGATTGTTCTCTGCCTGTGTTCTTGTCACTTGATCCTTTTTGTAACTGTGTCATCATGCAACACTCGGACTGCATCTTCCACATTTAAGTTGGGACAACTGGTGGCATTGAGATACTACAGTACGAACTTTTACATAACATACAGATTGAACAGGCTAACAATACTGTCATGAGGCCCTGCACTGGTGCACAGGCAATTCCAGCTCCCCTTGATCCGAGATGCTATTAGATGAAATTAGATGTTATTTAAAATATCCGAGGTCCTTTGTTGAGCCCAATAAATTACAGTCACCAAGTTTGTAACTTTGACACACATGTAACCTTTTATTATACACTATTATAATTAAACGGACAAAAAATTTAACTATTTACTACCCCTTTCCCAACCCACCCTTCCTAACTACTCCAAATCTCTCTCTCTCTCTGTAGATATATATATATAATATACACACACAAACAATGCAAAGGGAAAAGGGAGGTGGAAAAGATAAGGATCTTTGATGTGCATCAATGTATTTCTGAAGTTCAGGCTTTCATTTTGGTACTTCTTCCTTCTCAGCTTGAGATAGTTTTCTCTGGCAAGGTTGTTTACTTTCTCTGGAGACTCTGCACCATTTTAGATTTACAACAAAGAATGTGCAAGGCATTCACTGCTTTCAGAACAATAGAGCAGTTCTCTCACTTCAGTAAACAAGAGGGAGAGAAGTGTTCCTTTCACTTCCAAGGTCGAAACACGTCTGCTAAGTTGTCTCAAAGCATCACACAGGAACCGATCATTGACTTTTGTCAGGCAGAGTACTGACCGTGACCGATCCACAGGTTGCCAGTTAACTGAATGAACCAATTCCTTCCAAAGCCGGTTCCTAAAATCCACTCGGTGCCAAAGAGTCTGGCTCCTTCCTTCCAAAATACAAAATTTGGGAACGCAGTATTCTGGTAAGCAGGCTGCTTAAATTTTGAATCTTCTGCTCAAAGGCACATTGAGATTATGAATCCTCAGACCAAAATAATTAAAATAAAATAAATGGGAACAAAGGAAATAAACAGGAAGTACTCTTGTAATGCATAACTATTTACATACTGTGAGACACAGATTAGGCTGCTGCAGCTGGTACATAGCATACCCCTCTGCTTTCCCCAGCCCCCTTTTTTTCTGTTTGCAAAAATGAGATTCGAAGGCGGGTTACAGATTAGGTTTTGACATAGTCCTGGAAACTTGTGTTCGGTTTGATCATGCACCTGGAGTGCATGGATATGCCAATTGATTGTGCTATAGATTTTCTCGGAATAATGTCCTTGGTGTGGATGACCTGGGATGTTCCATCAGTGTGCTCACTGAATGCAGGGCTTGCTGTGTTGGCCTCTGGAGGAGTCTGCACGTCCAATGGTGTAAGGGACCTCTGTTGTAAGTTGGATGACTAGAGTGGCATCTGTTGGTGCTGGTCATGCCTGTAGGAGATGATAGTGGTTGCCTGCATAGTAAGAACCATTTGGAACTCCAGTCTGATGTCCCAAAGACCTAGCAGTAGTCTGGCCGACTATCTGAGACTTGAATCTGCCCTGTATGCAATGGAGAGTGGCCACACCTTCAGTGTAGATGGTTTGTCTGCATAAGCCATGAGGTCCACCTGGGTATTAGGATCTGGTGCTGCATACGGGTATAGTTCCCATAGCATTCGGCTGGGCAATATGTTAGAGTTTTCTCCAGTGTCAATCTTTACCTTGCGTTGCTGCAAATCAAGGGTGGTGAGGTTCTCCTCCTTTTCTGTGACTGTGTTGACACTCTCACAGTTGAGTGTTATTGGAGGCTAAGTGGCTTGACTGCTTTGGCTGACCTATAGTTTATTCACCTTGCTAACATTCCTGCCACTGACGCACTGACCGGCCATGCAATGTTGCTGGTGGCAGAGTAAGGCTGCTGTGGTTTCGATCTGCAGCATTTTGTGAAATTATTTGCCACATTTATTACAAATTTTAGCAAATGTCAACCATGCTGTTCTGTTCTGAGGTTGATGGCCACTGAAGTTGTGGCAGAGCATGCCCTGTCCCGTGAAAACATGTTTCCTGTCTAAGATGTCTGTTTTTTCTGACTGTTTGTTTAACCAGATGCTATCGCCTGTTTGTAGTGTTAAACCTTTTACTCACAGCAGCTGCTTACAGATAAGATCGCTGTGAACTCTGCAGACTATCCAATCCCTGACCAACTCATCAGTGAGAGTGCCCAATTCACATTTCTTCACTAAGATTTTCAAGTTTGCCAACTGAGGTTAAATTGATTCACCTGCTCTTTGGTTTGTTGAGTTACACACATGACTGTCGAGTGTTATAATTTTTACTGGATGACAAATGTTCTCAAAAGTTTATTGATTTATTTTGGAGTCCTCTTTCGCCTTCTCGTTTTGGAAAACAAACTCCAATTTCTCAATGGTCCCTGGGCCAGCTATGTTTAGTAAGGTGTACGTTTGCACCTCTTTTGATTTGTCAGATAATGCAGCATCGCAGTAAATACTTTTCCCAACTGTCTGCAATGTTTTTATTAATGACGAGTGGTACGATGCGGCAAAGTCCTTGTCCCATACTGCCATCACCTGACACCATGTAAAAGTTGTGGGTTCCCAAATACTGACAAGCACACGTAGCAAAGAGTACTTTATTGACCAGCTGAGCAGCTACTCCATACTTGTGCTCTACCCACGCTCCGGGGAGAACTCTTACGTTCCCATCATATGACCCTTTTGTAGCATTTTCATCACGACATCAAATGACCGCTCAGTTTACACCCGCGTTTGCTGTCGACAGGCTTGAGCCAGTCTGTGATTGGAGGGTCAGTGTCCGTGAGAACTAGAATTTCTTTCAGATGAGGTGGGAAGGGATATGAGAGAGAGAGGGCGGTATTCTCCGCTCCCGCGACTAAGGGCCCGCGCCATCGTGAACGCCGTCGAGTTTCACGACGGCGCGAAACGGCCCCGGTCGCGATGGATTCAGGGCCCGAAAATGGACTAGGAACAGGGCCGCGAGGAACTCTGGCGGCGTGGCATGAAAGCAGCGCTGTAAGCGCGCGACGCCCGAATGACACGGCGCAGTGCCATAAATGGCGTGATCCCCGCACGGAAGGACCCAGGAGGAGGAGAAGGAGGAGAGATGGCTGAGCCCCGACGAGCCGCACCGAGGTTCCGGGACACGGACCTGGACACCCTCCTCAATGAGGTTGAAAGCCGAAGGGCCACTCTCTGCCCAAGACATGGGCATCGCCAGCCATCCAGCACGGCTGGTGTGACGTTGGCCCCTCGGTCTGGGGAGCAGCGTAGGAAGAAGCTGCATGACCTCACTAAGGCTGCCAGGGTAAGTGCCATGAGGGTGCCCCCGGGTCACAACCAACCCCCCTCCCCCTGGGCACGAGGGTGGGAAGTGGGGGAGGGGGGGAGGGTTCAGGGTGCACAACATTGTACTCGACCCACATGAGCACCGCGACCCCCTGCAGAGATGCCATGGCGTGGCTCCAACTGTCTCCTCACCCCATTAAGATAGCCTATATCTGCATGCCCTGATGATGCCCGCCTAATTGTGATGCTTTATCCAACCCCCCTACCCCCTCCACAGGACAAGACAGCTCACAACCAACGTGAGTGTATGAGAACCGGAGGGGGTTCGCCTGTGCTGCACCCCCGAAACGTTCACGAGCAGAGGGCCCGGACCCCGCTGGGGGATCCGCCACCCGGGAGGTCGCAACATGCCAGGCCGGAGGCGCAGAAGCAAGTGAGAAGACAACCCTGCATGTCCTCACCCCCCCCCCCCCAAGCCCGTCATCGTCCCCCTCACACTCTGGCCACTGCACCCCCGATCCCCTCCCCACTCACACTCTGGCCACTGCACCCCCGATCCCCTCCCCACCTCACACTCTGGCTACTGCACCCTCGATCCCCTCCCACCTCACACTCTGGCCACTGCACCCTCGATCCCCTCCCCCTCACACTCTGGCCACTGCACCCTCGATCCCCTCTCCCCTCACACACTGCCCCCACCACCACCATACACCCGGCCCAGCGTGTCTAACGAACCCCGTATCGTTGTGTTCCCCAGGGCCAGCCACCGAACGTCCATGGTCGTCTCAGCCAAGTCACAGCCTACCATCTGCAACCTCAACCACACCCAGGGACGCACGCCAGAGGATGGCAGTTGGCCGGACAGGAGGGCCATCCTCTCAGTCTGGGACTCTGGAGGGGGACGCACAGAGGACGAACAGAGACAATACTGAGGGGCACAGGACGGACAGTGACGAGAGTGATGGCCGTGCATTGCCCGAAGGTAGGGCCATGAACCACGACAGTGACGGGGACAGGACGGGGACAGTGGACGATGACGCACAGAGAACGGCCACACAGTTCACGGAATCACCTGGAGTGGAACATGACATGGGCCGCATGCACCCTGCGCCGAGCCATGAGGGGGACCAGTACACACCAGACTTCTTTACTGACGATGACCTAGAGCGAGCGGCATTGCTGTCTCCCACACCATCCACCATCGCAGAGACACTCACCTCGGTTGGGCAAATAAGTGATGAGGCTCCCGGGTCACGGTCTGGTATGCACCACACAGCCAAGCCGGTACAGCAGGTGGAGTTTGGAGCAGCCAAGGGACCAGACGGTCGGAGGGCAGCCCAGGCCCAGCAACCAGCTGCCAGACGGTTCCCGGGTTCCTGGATGTACTTGACCCACCCGGACACTCGATGCATGTGGACACCCAGGGACTGAATAATGGGATGAGAGCCATCTTCCAGGACCTGCACACGCGTCCATTCACATCCAGGAGCAGGGAGTGGTGCCGCTCAACGCAGCCACCCAGGCCGACACGCACGGGTGGCGTCCGCGGTGGAGGCAATGGGTGAAACGATTTCGGCCATTGGTCAGGTTCTGCAAGGCGTTGGGCTTCACGTGCATGCATCATCCATGGCCCAGGAGAGGGCTGCCCTCTCACAGGTAGCCATGCGCCAGAGCCAACACGACATTGCCGCCGCTCTCCGGGCCCTGGCCGAGTCTCACCATGCCATGGCCCGGTCCCAGCAGGAGATGGCAGTCCCACCAGTCAGTCGCGGAGAGCATAGATGGCCTAGCGCATGTGATGGATGGCGTAGTGCACTCACAGGTTGAGGTAGCACAGTCCCTGGCAGGAATGTCGCACCCTGGGCTCCGTCTCTGCGAACATTCGGACCATGGTCGATATCACTGCAGGCCTCCAGGACTGGCAGCATCAGGTGTCGGTGGTGCGACACCTGACGCTGTCTCTGATCGCACCTCCATCCCACATTGAGGCCCGGGGGCCACCTGGCTCCCAGAGGGAGGAGGAGGTTCTGGGGCCCGTCCCGGTATCTCCAGCAAGGGGCGTCCCTGAATACTCGGCCTCCCCCCGTTCTGTCCCTGGCGCATCTGGTGGGCAGCGGGCAGGACAGAGTGGCACAACACCATCCAGCACATCCGCCAAGCAGCCTGACCCATCGAAGCCGGGCCGCCACAGGAAACGCGTGCCGACGGGGAGCCATGTCGCAGGATGTGATTCTCAGCAGTCCGCCTCCACTCCTGCAGTACCATCTGGGGAGACACCTAGAGGTAGTGGTAGTGCCTGTAAGGCAAAGAAGTTAGAAAGATAGTAAGTTGGCACGAATGCAGGGCACAGTTTAGTTGCAGGGAGTAGGGCATCTGTATGTGAATGTCACAATTAAACTCACTGTCGCACTTAACTTGTAAGACTCTGTGCTATGTCCGGTGCCAGGGGGCTTGTGAGGGTGACCGAGTGGCGCTGTGGTTAACGAGCGGTTCAACGTCGGTGCCGGATGTGCTGTCCCTTTCCCCCCTGCCTCCCAAAATCGGACACCGTAGTCCTCGGCACTCCGATGCCAGCTACCCCACATGGGCACGTGATGAAATGTCCGTGCCGAACGCTGTGACCACCGGAGTGCATAGTTCAGCTATAGCCATGAGTCAGACCTTGGCTGGCGAATCTGAGCTCACAGCTCATCGCAGAGCGGGCTGTCATCATTCAACATGATCACACCGGCTTACACAATCATCAATGTTGTGCAATCCAGTAGTGCCGCAGTGGTAAGGTGATGTGGAATTGGTGCCGTGTACGCGGTGCGAAGGTACAGGGGTGCGGGGGTAGGGGTGGGGGGGGGGGGGGTGCTGTTTGGTGCCCGTGTGTAGGGCTGGCGGTGCAACTGGCAGTGTTCAGCGAATCCCTCCCCCACAGTGCGTGAACCGTGCGGCCACCAACGCGTCGCATGCCCGCTGTCCTCGACGGTGCCGTCGTGCAGCCTCCTGGACGTAACCAGCATCCGGGCAGTGTCTGTGTCCTGCGACCCTCCCCCACCCTGATGCACGCCATCCTCCTGCTCCTCCTCCTCCTCTTCCTCCTCCCCTTCGTTTGCGTCAGCTCCGGTGCCATCAGGTCCTCCCTCCAACTCCTCCACTTTTTTTGTATATAAAGAATGTCTGTTTTTAATTCTGCTTGGGGGGGGGGGAGGGGGGGTACTACCACTGTACAGTTCTGATATTTAGTTGTTACTTTGCTTAGCAGCCAGTCTCTTGTCTCTCTCTTCAGCAATGGTGAGGCGAATACCTTTTCCACGAGGCAGAGAAACCCATGGCTTATTACCTTTCCCAATAACAAATATGTTGGAAAGCCTGGTCACAAAGCTGTTACCATTAGCATCCTTTACATGAACGACATCAAAAGAGCCAGGGTGCCTCTCACGATTAGTGATCACTCTAATACGACCCAAGTTAGCACCTCCTATCACCATGCACAAGTTACCCGTGTCAAATTTGATGCAGTCTGTGATCTTGCCAGTATCCAGATCGATCTGTACGGTATCGTTGACCTTAATCAGTGGGTCCGGGTAGTGAATGGTTCGGGCATCATGTGTAACCAGATGAGGGATTCCCTTGGTACCCACTCAGATCTTTCTTACTTTACGCAGCTTATACATGGCCTCCTCAGCTGTAATTCGATGTACAGCAAAACAACCCTTGGTGTCATAGATCAGACGGAAGTGCTCACTCGTCTTATCAATGCTGATCACATCCATGAATCCAGTTGGGTAGGTGATATCTGTATGGGCTTTGCCATCAATTTTGATGACTCTCTGCATACAGATCTTCTTTACCTCATCACCAGTCAGCGCATACTTCAGGCGATTTCGGAGGAAAATGATGAGCAGGAGGCACTCTCGGAGCTTGTGGGGACCAGTAGATGGACGGGGAGCAAATACCCCGGTCAGTTTATCCAGCATCCAATGGCGGGGAGCCGCCAGGAGCTTCAGGTTGCTTCTTTGAACCTCGGGCCATTTCTGTAGCCTCAGGAAAAAGACCTGCATGGCAATCTTGTGCAGCACACAGCAGACCACAACTATGCAACCGACCCTGTCGGGCCGGTACTGCAGGGCCCCTCCGGATCGGTCCAGGCATCTGAATCGCATCTTCAGCAGGCCGAAGCACCTCTCCACCACACCCCTGGTTGCTGCATGGGCCTCGTTGTATAGGCTCTCCGCGTTGGTCTGAGGCCTCCGTATTGGCGTCATCAGCCATGACCTCAACGGATAGCCCCTGTCGCCCAGCAACCAGCCCCTCAGCCGGGGGGAGGGGCATCCATCGAACATTGCGGGGATGAACGACTGTGCCAGAATGTAGGCGTCATGCACACTCCCGGAGTACCTTGTGCACACGTGCATGATCTTCATGTGGGGGTCGCAGACCACCTGAATGTTCATGGAGTATGTGCCCTCTCTGTTCATGAACACTTCCCTGCTGTCTGCAGGCGAGCGCATGGGAACGTGCACACCATTGATGACACCCTGGACCATCGGTATCCCGGCCACCTTGGCGAATGCACGTGCCCGTGCTTCCTGCTGTGCTCAGTCCTCGGGGAATTTAATGTACCTGTCCGCGATGGTGTACAAGGTGTCGGCCACGGCCCGGATGCACCTGTGGACAGATGCCTGTGAGTTCCCGGATAGGTCCCCGCTCGGCGCCTGGAAGGAACCGGTAGCGTAAAGGTTTAGAGCCACCGTCACCTTGACGGAGACTGGTATAGCGTGTCCTCCTCTCGTTCCACGTGGTGCGAGGTGCGCCACGAGGTGGCATATATTTTCACAGTAACTTCATTGAAGCCTACTTGTGACAATAAGCGATTTTCATTTCATATGTGCGACCGTCTCCCTGTTGAACCTTAGTCTCCTCCTGCATGTAATGTCCGGTAGGGCCTCGAACGACATTCTGTCACGGTACACCCTAGGCCTTGCTGGACGCCTATGGTGCCCTGGCACCACCATCAGTGGCTCCTCCTCCTCCTCCTCCCCCCCTGCACTTCGATATCAGTGCCCGCTTCCTGTGCATTCCTCAACGTCTGGGGGTCAATGTTCCCCTCGGCATCCCCCTGGACATTCCGGGCCTGAGCGCCTGCGGCCTGCGCGGCGACGACGGGCCACTCAGCGGCCAGCCCCTGTGCGGCAGCAGCAGCAGCCGCTGCATCTGCAGCCACTCTGGGCCGTCGCAGTCTACGCTGCCGGATGGCCACCTGCAGTGCTGCGGCTCCAACAACGGCAGTGAACATCGCCGTCTGGTTGGCATACATGGTAACCCGCAGGAGGGTGGTGGGGGGCAGAGAAACAACATGTTACACGGAGGTTCTTCCACACCTCGACAGCCGGGTTGCATGGAATACCTGTGTGCCCCGGTGGCCTGATCGCGCTGCAGATATGCAGCCAACCTAACACCTGGTCACTGTCTGCGTCCAATGGTCAGTTCACACCGTCCTCCTCACCAGTGTGCCAGTCGCCTGTGTCCATCAGCCACACGACAACCTGTGGCCGTGTCCTCGTCACCATCCTGACATGTTGCATCCGCGGATGGACGACACCCTCCACACTATCCCTCACCCCCCTCCTACCTCCACTCCCTGCCTCACCCCCCTCCCACCTCCACTCCATCCCTCACCCCCCCCCCACCTCCACTCCATCACTCACCCCCCCACCTCCACTCCCTCCCTCACCCCCTCCCACATCCACTCCCTCCCTCACCCCCTCACACCCCCACTCCCTCCCTCCCACCTTCCCACCTCCATTCCCTCCCTCCACCCCTCCCACCTCCACTCCATCCCTCACCCCCCTCACCTCCACTCCCTCCCTCAATCCCCTCCCACCTCCACTCCATCCCGTCAGCACGACTGGCTGACGGCTTTATTTACCAGGTGTGAACAGCGACGGCGTGAACTGGGGTCACGCCATCGGGACTTCGGCCCATTCGGGCCGGAGAATAGCGGGGGTAGCGGAGAATCGCCATTTTTGGTGTCTCAGCCGATTCTCCGGCCTGCGCCGCGCAGAACCCGACTGGGCCGATCTTGCCGCTTGGGTGAATCGCGGGAGGGCGTTGGACCGGCGTCGCGTGGAAAACTGGCGCAGCAGGCGATTCTCCCAACCGGCGCGGCATTGGAGAATCGCGCCCAGAGTGTTGTGGGTGGTGAGAGTGATGCGATCTTGGGATGAAAAGACTTACTGGCGGGGTCCCAAGGAAGAGTGTTTTTCAGACGGGATCCCGTTAAAGTGACCTTCACTGTTGGGGTTCTGGTAAAGAGATGTTAACTGCTGGGGTCCTGGGAGTGGCTGTGTGTGTGTGTATGCGCACATGTGTATGTGTGTGTGTGGGGATGTGTGCGTGAGACCATGGGTGGGATTTACCGTGTTTTACGCATGTTTTCCGGCGGCGGAGGTGGGCGCCAGTGGGAACTACCGACTCTGCCGTTGTCAACGGGATTTCCCAAGAAACCTGTGCGCCAGCATGGTACCCGAATTTCCCGCCGGCATGAACAGCTGGTAAATCACGCCGAGTGTGTGTGGGGCGGTGTGTGCATGCATGTGTTTGCATGTGGCAGTGCGAGAGTGATGGAGTGAGGGTCGGATGAGAGAGAGTGTGTGCATGTTTGGGAGTGAGAGTGTGTGTGTGCGTGTATGCGCATTTAGGCGTGAGTGTGTGTGGGAATGCAAGAGTGAGTGTATGTGCTGTGTGAGTGAGAGGGTGAATGTGTGCATGGGGGAATGAGAGCATGAGTGTTTGTATATATGAAGGGTCGACCAGAAGCTTCATCTACAGAGTGGAGTGCCATTGAGGAGGTCCATCTTCCAGCCTCAGAATATCAGCAGTTCCATCTTCTTTCTCTAATAGTGGGTCAGCAATGTTGGGCACACTTTCAATATGGTGTCTGGATACTACCATAAGACCATAAGACATAGGAGTGGAAGTAAGGCCATTCGTCCCATCGAGTCCATTCCACCATTCAATCATGGCTGATTTCAACTCCATTTACCCGCTCTCTCTCCATAGCCCTTAATTCTTTGAGAAATCAAGAATTTATCAACTTCTGTCTGAAAGACACTCAACGTCCCGGCCTCCACCGCCTTCTGTGGCAATGAATTCCACAGACCCACCACTCTCTGGCTGAAGAAATTTCTCCTCATCTCTGTTCTAAAGTGACTCCCTTTTATTCTAAGGCTGTGCCCCCGGGTCCTAGTCTCCCCTGCTAATGGAAACAACTTCCCTACATCCACCCTATCTAAGCCATTCATTATCTTGTAAGTTTCTATTAGATCTCCCCTCAACCTCCTAAACTCCAATGAATATAATCCCAGGATCCTCAGACGTTCATCGTATGTTAGGCCTACCATTCCTGGGATCATCCGTGTGAATCTCCGCTGGACCCGCTCCAGTGCCAGTATGTCCTTCCTGAGGTGTGGGGCCCAAAATTGCTCACAGTATTCTAAATGGGGCCTAACGAATGCGTTATAAAGCTTCAGAAGTACATCCCTGCTTTTATATTCCAAGCCTCTTGAGATGAATGACAACATTGCATTTACTTTCTTAATTACGGACTCAACCTGCAAGTTTACCTTTAGAGAATCCTGGACTAGGACTCCCAAGTCCCTTTGCACTTCAGCATTATGAATTTTGTCACCGTTTAGAAAATAGTCCACGCCTCTATTCTTTTTTCCAAAGTGCAAGACCTCGCACTTGCACACGTTGAATTTCATCAGCCATTTCTTGGACCACTCTCCTAAACTGTCTAAATCTTCCTGCAGCCTCCCCACCTCCTCCATACTACCTGCCCCATCACCTATCTTCGTATCATCGGCAAACTTAGCCAGAATGCCCTAAGTCCCGTCATCTAGATCGTGAAGATATAAAGAGAACAGCTGTGGCCCCAACACTGAACCCTGCGGGACACCACTCGTCACCGGTTGCCATTCAGAAAAAGAACCCTTTATCCCAACTCTCTGCCTTCTGCCTGACAGCCAATCGTCAATCCATGTTAGTACCTTGCCTCAAATACCATGGGCCCTTATTTTACTCAACAGTCTCCTGTGAGGCACCTTATCAAAGGCCTTTTGGAAGTCAAGATAGATAACATCCATTGGTTCTCCTTGGTCTAACCTATTTGTTATCTCTTCAAAGAACTCTAACAGGTTTGACAAGCACGACCTCCCCTTACTAAATCCATGCTGACTTGTCCTAATCCGACCCTGCACTTCCAAGAATTTAGAAATCTCGGGCGAAATTCTCCCCCAACGGCGGGATGTCCGCCGACTGGCGCCAAAGCCGGCGCCAATCAGACGGGCATC
Source organism: Scyliorhinus torazame (assembly GCF_047496885.1). NCBI lineage: Eukaryota > Metazoa > Chordata > Chondrichthyes > Carcharhiniformes > Scyliorhinidae > Scyliorhinus > Scyliorhinus torazame. Next base: position 89,127,259 of record NC_092714.1, on the reverse strand, counting down.
GCGCCGGCCCAAAGGTGCGGAAGGCTCCGCATCTTTGGCGGCCTAGCCCCAACATTGAGGGGCTAGGCCGACGCCGGAGGGATTTCCGCCCCGCCAGCTGGCGGAAATGACGTTTGTTTCCCCGCCAGCTGGCGCAGAAATGCGGCGCATGCGCGGGAGCGTCAGCGGCCGCTGTCAGTTTCCCAGCGCATGCGCGGGAGCGTCAGCGGCCGCTGTCAGTTTCCTGCGCATGTGCAGTGGGGAGAGTCTCTTCCGCCTCCGCCATGGTGGAGGCCGTAGCGGAGGCGGAAAGGAAAGAGTGCCCCCACGGCACAGGCCCGCCCGCGGATCGGTGGGCCCCGATCGCGGGCCAGGCCACTGTGGGGGCACCCCCCGGGGTCAGATCGCCCCGCGCCCCCCCCCAGGACCCCGGAGCCCGCCCACGCCGCCTGGTCCCGCCGGTAAATACCAGGTTTGATTTACGTCGGCGGGACAGGCAATTCCTGGGCGGGACTTCGGCCCATCCGGGCCGGAGAATCCAGCGGGGGGTCCCGCCAACCGGCGCGGCCGGATTCCCGCCCCCGCCCAATCTCCGGGAGCGGAGACTTCGGCGGGGGCGGGGGCGGGATTCACGGCGGCCAACGGCCATTCTCCGACCCGGCGGGGGGTCGGAGAATGACGCCCCTCATCCTTAACAATGGATTCTAGAATCTTGCCAACAACCGAGGTTAGGCTAATTGGCCTATAATTTTCCATCTTTTTCCTTGTTCCCTTCTTGAACAGGGGGGTTACAACAGCGATTTTCCAATCCTCTGGGACTTTCCCTGACTCCAGTGACTTTTGAAAGATCATAACTAACGCCTCCACTATTTCTTCAGCTATCTCCTTTAGAACTCTAGGATGTAGCCCATCTGGGCCCGGGGATTTATCAATTTTTAGACCTTTTAGTTTCTCTAGCACTTTCTCCTTTGTGATGGCTACTAAACTCAACTCTGCCCCCTGACTCTCCGGAATTGTTGGGATATTACTCATGTCTTCTACTGTGAAGACTAACGCAAAGTACTTATTCAGTTCCTCAGCTATTTCCTTGGCTCCCATCACAAAATTACCAGCGTCATTTTGGAACGGCCCAATGTCAACTTTTGCCTCCCGTTTGTTTTTAATGTATTTAAAGAAACTTTTACTATCATTCCTAATGTTACTGGCTAGCCTGCCTTCAAATTTGATCCTCTCTTTCCTTATTTCTCTCTTTGTTATCCTCTGTTTGTTTATGTAGTCTTCCCAATCTTCTGACTTCCCACTACTCTTTGCCACATTATAGGCTTTCTCTTTTGCTTTGATGCATTCCCTAGCTTCCTTTGTCAGCCATGGCTGCCTACGGCAGACTACATGCCATCAAGCCTGCCCGGCACAGAATACGGCGCAAAACAGCCAGTTGCAGAATTAATGAGGTTACGGCAGGAGGATATGTTGTGGTTTCCTGCAGGCCCCACACAGTGGAAAACATTCCACATTCCAGCTCTCAGCACAGGACTTCGTCCCAGGTGGGAAAATTACGCTCCTAGCCCCAGGCATGGTGCTACAGTACCTTTTCTGGCCACTGCAGCACTGTGCCTGAAAGGACTGAAGAGCTGATGGCCAATCTGATAGATACGCAGCTTTCCAAGGTGGGATTTGTTTTCAAATGAGGACGGAAATCCCAGCTGCTGCCAATCAGCATTAGAGCGTAAATGGCAGGGGGCCAGTCAGAGTCAGCAGAGATGCCTGACCCGGCCTCGATAAATTTTTTTAAAGCTTTGTTTCAGCGGCATAGTGTTAGTGAACTGGTGGTGGAATGATCCCAGGCCTGAGCCCCTCCAACCCAGCCCAGCACTGCCCGCCCCCACCCCACCATCCCGCCCTACGGAGTGCAAGCCGCCAGTCCCCGTTTCTCAGGATTTGCCCCAATTCATGTCAGTGGGACTCCTAGCTGAGGGGTGCAGGATCATCCCAGATGGCAGGTGAATTAGGCCTCCTGCCCAAAGTACCATTGAAATTAGTTTTAATGAGGTACTTGCATGTTCCTGCCGGGTTTGGGCAATGACCTCATTGGGTCCTGCAGAGTGGGCCGGGACACTCGCAATGGGTTTGATGCCTGGCACGAAACCGGCTTTTTGCCTCCTGCCCGATTTCTCCAGGCCATCGCAATTCCATCGCAGGCTAGTATATCCGGAAACTCCTGAAACCCCCACCACCACCACCATGGTTTCCGACCATTAAGCCCATTCCTAACCTTTTAATGTTGAAATGAGTTGAAAGGTGGGACAGGATGGGACCCAGCTGGAAGTTAGTACAGGATTGAGCTGTGAAAGGATTAAAGGCTGAAGGAAGAGAAAGACTGGGAGATGTTGAATCAAGAATGGAGGTTCGGGAAAGGAAGAATGTTGAACAGGGCTAGAGACTGGGGCGAGGAGAATGATAAAGTAGGGTAATTGGGATGAGGAAAGGTATAGGCAGGTTACCAGCTGAGGGAGGGGGGACGGTAATGTAGTGGAGAAGGAGACGAGGTGAGAGTTGGAGGCCAAGGAGAAAAAATAAAATTGTGGGTTGCCATAGATCACCAGTCTCTGAGCAGCAGTCACAGTGATATCAGTGAAAGGATTAGTAAGCCTAGCCAGAAGAGTCGGGGAAAGGGCTAGAACCGAACAAGAGGAAGAATCGGAGAGGCAACACCATAAGACCATAAGACATAGGAGTAGAATTAGTCCACTCGGCCCATCATGTCTGCTCTGCCATTAAACCATGACTGATATTTTACTCATCCCCATTCTCCTGCCTTCTCCCCATAACCCCTGATCCCCTTATTAATCAAGAACTTATGTATCTCTGTCTTAAAGACATTCAGTTATTTAGCCTAAAAGTGGAAACATCCTCTCCACGTCCACTCCAGCCAGGCCTCGCAGGAGGCCTTTAAGTTTCAATAAGATTCCCTCTCATCCTTCTAAATTCCAACTCCATCAGAAGTACATCCTTGGTATTGTATTCTAGCCCTCTCGACATGAATGTTAACATTGCATTTCCCTTCCTAACTGCCGACTGAACCTGCACATTAACAAAGAACAATACAGCACAGGAACAGGCCCTTCGACCCTCCAAGCCTGCGCCGATCACGTGTCCTACATAGACCATCCGCCTGTTTCCTTCTATATAACATCTGTTCATGTGCCTATCCAGATAAGTCTTAAAGGTCGCTAACATATCTGCCTCAACCACCTCACTTAGAAGTACATTCCAGGCCACCATCACCCTCTGTTTAAAAACCTTCGCTCGCACATCTCCACTGAACCTTCCCCCCCCCCTCACCTTGAATGTGTGCCCCCTTGTAATTGTCATTTCTGCCCTAGGAAAAAGCCTCCAACTGTTCACCCTATCTATACCCTTAATAATTTTATAAACTTCTATCAGGTCGCCCCTCAGCCTCTGACTCTCTAGGGTGAACAATCCCAATTTATTCAATCTCTCCTCATAACTAATACCCTCCATACCAAGCAACATCCTGGTAAACCTTTTCTGTACTCTATCCAAAGCCTCCACGTCCTTCTGGTAGTGTGGTGACCAGAATTGGACACAGTATTCCAAATGTGGCCTAACCAACGTTCCATATAATTGCAACATAATTTTCAAGCATTTATACTCGATACCACATCCTATGAAGGAAAGCATGCCATATCCTTTCTTTACCACCATTTCCATCTGTGCTGCCACTTTTAAGGATCTGTGGACCTGCACGCCCAGATCTCTCTGTGTCACTATGCTCCTGATGGTTCTGCAATTTATTTTATAGCTCCCACCTGAATTAGATCTACTAAAATGCATCACCTCGCATTTGTCTGGGTTAAATTCCATCTCTGCCCAATTTTGCAGCCTATCAATATCCTGTTGTATTCTCTGACAACCTTCATCACTATCCGCAGCAATCTTAGCAGCATCCGCAAATTTGCCAATCAGACCCGCTATGTTTCCTTCCAAGTCATTTTGTATATGTTACAAAGAGTCAAGGTCCCAGAACTGATCCCTGCGGAACACCACTAGTTACAGGCCTCCATTCAGATAAACACCCTTTCACTGCTACCCTCTGTCTTCTATGGCCAAGCCTGTTCTAGTTCACCCCTGACCGCATGTGATCGAACCATTTGCACCAGTCTGCCATGAGGGACCTTATCAAATGCTTTACTAAAGTCCATGTAGACAACATCCACAGCCCTTACCTCGTCAATCCCCCCCCCCCCCCCCCGCTTCCTCAAACTTCAGATCTTTGTATCATCTGCAAACTTAGCAACAGTGCCTTCAGTTCCTTCTTCCAGAACTCTAAAACGAGGGTTAGATAGTTTGGCAGAGAGCAGAATGCTCGGGTGGAGGAAAGAAATATGTCAAATTAAGAAGGTAAGAGGGTATAGGAAGGAGATGAAAGAGAGATTTTATAAATAGGTGTACATCAAGATACACAAGAATGGCACTGAATGCCAATCTTAACATTATTTCCTTCCTTCCTGTAAGACAGGGGATTCATTGAATGGAAATTCACAGATACAGACATCTTCTAATGGCGTGACAATGCTTTATAGACACAACAAGCTATGTCAGTATGAATTCACTGCTTTACTGCTGATGTACAAACATTGGCAAAAATATTCCATTCTTGTGTTTAAATTGAAACATTGCTAGTTAAGGCTGATAAAGCTACAACAATTTCTAAAACATCAACATAGCATAAATAATCTGATTCACTGTCGGAGTAACTGCTTCCATTCAAGAAGTTGTCACTTTGATATAATGCATCACCATTCCATCGCTCATTCTCCAGCCAGACACATTGTGGCCCTGAAACCTGCCCCCAACCCTTGCAGCCCAGGTAAGTTTGAATTTTCACCTTGCTGGTACAGGACTCACAGTCTGGAAGTGGAATCCCATCAAACCTCATTACTCGCTCTGCAGCTTATTGACCACATACCACTGCAACTGACAGGAGCTAGCCTTTGCAGTGCAAGAGCTCAGAAGGCTTTCTTTTTGAATGTTGCTCACGGAGCTTCATCATGTGAGAGAAGTGGCGACTATGCGTATATTTAAAATCACTGGTACTGTTGATTCATGATCGTCACTTTAACTTTTCAATCTGTAAGGCATCAACGACTTGGCTGTATAACCATTAATTTATTTTAATGATTTATGTTACATACAATTATGATTTATTTTCTTGCGGGCAACAGGGTGGCACAGTGGTTAGCACTGCTGCCTCATGGCGCCGAGGTCCCAGGTTCGATCCCGGCCCTGGGTCACTGTCTACGTGGAGTTTGCACAGTCTCCCCGTGTTTGTCTGGGTTTCACCCCCACAACCCGAAGTTGTGCAAGATAGGTGGATTGGCCACGCTAAATTGCCCCTTAATTGGAAAAAATGAATTGGGTAATCTAAATGTATTTTTAAAAAGATTTATTTTCTTGCTGTTTGTATCTTATAGCCGTAATTTCTATCATCTGGTTGTCATGGTGCACTCAGGATGTTGTTATTCCAGAGTAATAAGGTGAGAACTCTGATCACACAACGCATTCCCTCTAAAACACACCCAACTTAACAACATGGGCGGAACGGGATTTAGGTTTGGCGGGATGAAACATTTTAAAATCTCAAACCCAAACCTAACTCACACTGAACACTCCCATATCCTGTTTTAATGAAGGCAAGATAGTGTACAGGTAACCAACCTACAATGTCTCACATTTTATCTCCATGGTAAATTTCACCATGGTCATGTTTCTCCTGGCTTTGGGGAAAGCTAGCAGCGAAAGGGAGGCAAGGACTCTTGATTAATGGATTCGAAAAGATAGTTGATTTGACTGACCGGTTTTGTTGTGCTTGTTTGTTGTTGGTTGGTAACTTGTCCTTTTTGCCCAGCGTGGTCTCATCGTTTGCATTCAATCAACATGATGGGTGGGGTTTTCTATGCAACCCGCTGTAAAAGATCTTCTGGTGCCGCCGTTGTCAACGGGGCTTCTCATTGAATGCAGCCCTTGGAAACCCACGGCAGACGTGCGCCGTCAGCGGGACCGGACGATCCCGCCGGTGTGACCGGCTGGAAAATTCCAGCTGACATTTCTGCATTATTAGTTTAGAAATCAGAATAGTTTACTCTTTGAAAGTTTTACGAAGTTGCTACCCTGATAGCCTACCAGGGTTGCCATTCTGAGTGAGGGCAGATCTGGCACTGCATCTTCTTATTCCATCTATAATTTACCCTTGTTTTCCCTGAAACTGGGATCAGCTGCATTGCAGTGGGACTCCAGCAATTCTTTACAATGACATTTAACATTAAAAGATAATGTCCTCCCGATATTAGATGACGGTACAGTGTGTGTTTTCATTAAAATCCACACACAAAGCTGTCTAATTATTGAAAGTTCTGTTTTAAGAAAGAGTGTTTCCAGAAGCTTTATGTAGAATTAATCTTTTTTTGAAAACGAACTGAGAAGAAACCAAGTATAAATATATGAGCTTATTTCAAGCATGGATTCTGCTTCTCCTAAATGCAGGCTTGTGCTGTTGAAAGCTGTTGCAAGGTGAAAACATTTCCCGATTTACCAACTAAATGGCAAGATACCGTGGACCCCCATTACAGAATACATGATTAATTCAATCCCCTGAGTAAACGATCAGAGTGGTGACTAGTTCTGTGTTTTATTGATTAGATTGTAGTGATTAATGATCCCAGAGGGAGATGGTGTCTGGGCTCGAAGAGACAGTTCTTTGTGATTGGAATTTCAATACACTAAAGAGATGAGAATCCTTTCTTTTGTTAGTTTATTTGGGCTGTATGTCAAGGCTATCAAAATGGCTCTGCATTGCCACTGGAATGGACGCTTGATGATAGATTGAGGCTGTACATGTTTTAGGGGCATTTAAATGATTTCACAGGTTCTCAGTTATTAATCTAATCAGGTGAATAACAAGCTTTTTGAGAGTAAGTGAGGAAATGAAATGCCAGTCCTCAAAACTGTTAAATATTCTAGCATAACGCTTTCTGAAAATAACTCTCTTTGTAAAAGATCAAATACCACATTGAGAAAAGCAGATAGAAGCTGAAATTATCTTGGATTTGGCCAAATCTCCATTTACTACGACAAATAAGCTAAATGACAGACTTGGCTCTGAATTGGTGATGCTTAATGTTTGCCCAGTTCAAAGTTAAGTTACAAGCTAGGGGCAACGAAAAGCTGGTGTCAGATTCCTAACTTATTATCTGCCAAATGACAAGTTCTAGCCCAAACTTTCTCCTCCCAGTTTTCCAATGGATTTGGGGCATATAATGGGAGACAGAGCTTGGGGATAAGTTCCAGTGCATCTCTGTCAACTCCCTCTTTTCTGGAGGTTTAGCCTATGGGGTAAAAATGGCCATTTGTTTGTAGAGAGTGTCACATGCAAAACATGTGGAAATTAATGAACAATGGGACTGAATTATATGCTGAAGGCAGGCTCCTCACAACCCAGAGTCAATGTCAGGGGTGGGCCGCCCAAATGGAGGGGGGTCTTTAATTAGTATGAGGCAAAACTTTTGCCCCTCTTCAGATGCAAGTCTTGCCTCATAGAGCTCCAGCCAATCGGAGGCCAGCAGCTCTGCAGAACTGGCAATATCACTCAGAGCGGTGGCTCCAGATAGTGCTGCAGCTAGGCCAAGGGGTTGCTGAGAAATGGTTCAGGTCCTCCCGGAATCTCAGGCAGGATGTGTTGAGGGGGTTGGACAGGGAAGAAAGGAACGGTGGACTCGAGGAGCATGTTCAATAGGCATCTCGACAAATACATGGATAGGATGGGTATAGACAGATACGGCACAAGGAAGTGCTGAGGGCTTTGGCCAAGGGTGGTATCATGACCGGTACAGGCTTGGAGGGCTGAAGGGCCTGCTCCTGTGCTGTATTGTTCTTTGTTCTTTGAGGGAAACCGTTGGGTTCCCAATTGGCACCAGAGTCCCAGAGAGGAGGCAACCTGGTTGGCTAGCCACCTGCAAGAGTCAAACCTGCCAGCCGCCGTGTTGGGCTCAAACTTCTCCTGCCACACCTTAAATCTGAGTGGTAATGGGATATGAACCTAGTGGGCATTAATTACACACTTTACGGCCTTATTTGGTCCATGAGTGGGCAGTCCGCCTGATCTTTCTCCCACCGCTAGTTAAATCAGCAGGGCGTGCAGGCCCTAGGTCCTCTGGGCATCACAAAGGAATAGGTGCAGAAGATAGGCAAAGCCTCCTCAGCGGATGCCACTCATGTAGAGGAAACACAGTCACATGGCTGAAGCACACCCTACACAAGCTCAGATACATATACCTAGGTGGGGATTTCAGGGCAGGTAGTTGCGTTGTCACATGGTGAACTGAGCATCACAATGAGTAGTTTTGGAGGCATGGTCAGCAGTGGAGAGATCTATCAAAGAATGCAGGGCACTACAAGCTCAGCTGGATGTGCTTCGGAGCATCATTGACAAAGAGGACAACTCTGGAGCAGCAGTAGAAAATGAGATTCTGCAACGCTGTCCAAAGACACTCCATATGGTTGGAGAGAGATATTAGAGGAGTTTGTCTTTACGATGAGTGCCGTGACATGCCAGGCAATGGTCTACCTACAAAGCTCTGTCTTCTTCAGGATATCTTTCGTAACTGCGATCAGTTAGTTGCTGGTTTTTTTTTTCCGAGTCTGAACCAGCTGATTTTATGGTTTAATTCTGCAGGATATCCCTAATTGTCTGGTTAATTTAGGTTTTTCTCTTCTCATTTTTGTGGAACTGTTTTAATAGGAGTGATGCCTTCGGGGGTAGTCCGCCCAGGAAAAGAAATATCAGTTTGAACTATTTTTACTGTGATACATGAAATGTCATTCGTGTAAACTGCCCATTGTTGAGGGAACTGAATTCTGGCACTGGAGGTAAATGGATTAATCAATCTCCAGAATAGGTGGATTTGATCTAACTGATTCACTGAGTTGAGCAATGAGAAAATGTTGATCTCTTGATAGTTACGAGCAGCAGACTGAAGACCACATGAGTACACAAAATCATAAAATGCTAAGCTGAACTAATGGTGACTGGAGACAGGAATATTGACCTGGTCCTGTGCTGCCTTAATTTGATTAGCCCTGGGTGCTGTTTGAACATGCCCTCTAGGAATTGCTGTATTACTTAGCACACTCTGTCCGAGTTCCACATTGTAATTATGGCCACATAAAATCACTATCAACCCTCTTAGAATATTGAACATGACAAACTCAGTCTCTGAGAAATCATGTGCTGTTATTGGCAGAATTGCTTGTCACTGGCTACTGCAATTGATATTTAAAAAAAATAATCAATCATATACTGAGGGCTGAATTTTCATTGGGCTGAGGGGATGGGACTGGAAGGAGATGTGTCGATAATTTCTCGCTGCTGGCCAACTTGCCAGTCTGCCAGTATATTGTGTGTTTTCATGGCAGCTTCTACAGTGGTGGCGAGGGGGGATGGGGTGGTGCGGCTGGCGGCTGTGATAGCTGTTGCTGCTGGTGATAGTGAGGATCTCCTGCCCAACCGAGGCAAGTGGTCATTGTGACCAATTAAGAGTTCGTGTTGAGGGCAGTCTTTAGGCTCCAAGCCATCCTATGACAGGGTTCCTTCTTCACAATGATGACTTGGTAGTGTGGCCACTTTTTTTTACTTTGAGATGCCTACCTGATTGGTTGCATCTCCCAAAATTCCCACGGGATCGCACCACTGGTGCTTCCTGGTTGCCGATGCATATTTCAACTCAGTGGCAGGGTTAGGCCCCAGGAGCAAATTCCAGCCCCAACTTACAAGAATTCCCATGGGGATGCTCCCAAGCTCCCACCATAACATCAATCAAACCACTTACACCAATACAAAAGCAAAATACTGCAGATGCTGGAAATATGAAATAGGTTTTTATTTACATCCATTTCTCGAAGGTTTCTGCATATTGGTGACTTCCTGTTATGGCAAGAGATGAGGAGAGCTTCCACAGGTGTTTAACGACATGTGAAGTGTGGGATAGAGTTTGCTGTGTTTCTCTTTCGGGAAAAATAGGATTATAGGTGAATGCTTGAAGAGTGTGAGCAATTTCAAGTACCCTGGGGTCAGTGGTGGTAGAAGGTGGAAGTACTGAAAGGGAAATTAAGTGTCAGATTAGCTCTGGCTGGAAAATTGGAAGAAGCGCAGTGGAGTGTTATGCAATAGAAAAGCACCTCCTGAAACTGAAAGAAAAAACTACAAGACAGTTGTGGGACTGCCTTAATATATATTGCAGACACTTGGGCAACATCAAGGAGAGAGGAACAATGACTGGATATTGCTGAGGTGCAGTAATGAGAAGAATGTGCGGTGACGTGGAAAGACAACATCAAGAACAAGTGCATCAGTAGAGCAGAGAATATTGTGGGTGAGGTGTTGGGTGCTCTGAGGTACAGACGAACCAACACGGTTGTGATTGGTACAACGCAGTTTTATTCCATCTAACTATTTATACATCAGACTTGGTACTCAGCACGTTGTGACTGTGTGAGTGTATTGCTATTAGGTCCTGGCCCTGTGCTGTCTCCAGATGCACTGCCCAGGAAGTGTCGTGTTTCTTGTCTTATACTGTGTCTGCTCTTGTCTGTGATTGGCTGTCATGTTATGTGTGCTAATTGGTCCGTTGGTCTGTCTATCATTATGTATGTGTTATGATGTATGTTTGAATATCATGACATCCTCCCTTTTTTACAAGATTATGTGCCTACGTGGTTATAAATATTAAATGTGTCCTGAGTGCAGCTAAAGGTGTGTGTGTGTGTAATATTTACATCATGTACATGGGGCTTGACTATATACAAGGGGCGATGTCAGGTGTGACATGCTAACGAGGTTGTACCATAACAAAAGAAGAACAACGTGGAAATTTGGAACGATCAAATGAGGCCTGTAACGATAAAACAGTGACATGTTATAAAACAGTGGTTGCAAAAGTTTGATGTGTGAACAGTCTCATAAGTCCAGTCTAGTAGGTGGGCGACAAATTCGGGTTGACCGCTAGGGTGGCACTCCATTCATTACCCGGATTGATGGCGTTGACCCGGTTCGCATCAATGACCGCAACCCGGAAGGCGTCTTGGACATCTGTGTCGTCGGTTTGGATGTCGTGATGTGGAGGCTGAATGGTCCGCACGTTCCTGCGAGGTTGTCGGAGATGTGGAGGATCAACAGGTTGAGCCGCTCGACAGTAGGCTGCGTAGTGGCCCATCTTGCCACAGCGTAGGCATTGTCGGGTTTTTGCAGGACATTGCCCGTTTAAATGCGCAGCTCCACAGTTGCCGCACATCATGACGTCATGGCGTTCGTTACGCCACTGCGCATGCACAGTTCGGTCTTGCGTCGGGCGCACCTGCGCAGCACATCCCTCAGTGTTGCCGTAGGTTTTGCCGCGCACAAATGCGGGAGGCCTTAAAAAGCGCGCGAAACGGTCGCCCTTGTCCGGGCCGCAGGCCGGGAGAAACTCGATTGCCTGGACGCTTTCGGCCTCGTGGGCAGCCTGGCTTGCCGATTCAATCGCGTGGGACCCTCTCCGTGCCGATTCGGTCGCCTGAAATTGGGCATATTGGCTAGTTGCATTCTCATGCAGGACACAGGCTTCAACTGCAGATGCTAAGGTCAGGCCTTTAATTTTTAGAAGCTGCAGGCGTAGGCCACAGGAGGCAACGCCAAAAACGATCTGGTCCCGGATCATGGACTCTGAGGTGGTGTCGTAACCGCAGGACTGCGCGAGTATGCGGAGGTGCGTCAGGAAGGACTGAAAGAGCTCATCCTTACCTTGCAGGCGCTGCTGAAAGACATACCTCTCAAAGCTTTTGTTGACCTCAACGTTGAAGTGCTTGTCGAGCTTGAGGAGGACCGTGTCATACTTAGCTTTGTTCTCGCCTTCCGCGAACACCAAGGAGTTGTATACATCGATGGCGTGCTAACCTGCGTCAGTGAGGAGCATGGCAATCTTTGTTTCGTCCGAGGCGCCCTGTTTTTCATTGGCTTGCATGCAGAGTTCGAACCTCTGCTTGAAGAGCTTCCAATTTGTGCCCAGGTTCCCAGCGACTTGCAACGGCTGTGGTTTGTTGCCGGTGTCCATGGCTCAGGGTGGCAGATTTGCCGGTAGGTATCGATTCACTCCTGGTATCATGAGGTGTTGGGTGCTCTGAGGTACAGACGAACCAACACGGTTGCGATTGGTATAATGCAGTTTTATTCCTCTCTAACTATTTATACATCAGACTTGGTACTCAGCACATTGTGACTGTGTGAGTGTCTTGCTATGAGGCCCTGGCCCTGTGCTGTCTCCAGATGCACTGCCCAGGAAGTGTCGTGTTTCTTGTCTTATACTGTGTCTGCTCTTGTCTGTGATTGGCTGTCGTGTTATGTGTGCTAATTGGTCCGTTGGTCTGTCTATCATTATGTATGTGTTATGATGTATGTTTGAATATCATGACAGTGGGAACATCAAAGAAAGTAGCTGAGAAGAGATTGAAATGATCCCAGTTTTCTGCTGCTGAGAGAGAGAGGAAATGTGGTGGGGCAACAATGGAACTACCAGGAAGAAGGAGAAGAAGGCCTAAGACCAGATGGAAAGATGCTGTGGTGAGAGGATTAAAGATGGTGGAATTGGAAGAGGATTGAGTGACTGACGGGAGGAGATGGGCTGAAAGAAGAAGAGGACAGTTGTTTCCCTCATGCAACAAAAAATATTTTTGTTCAGGAATTTTATACAAAACATCCCATTGGAAACCAATAATACTGTAATGTTATTCCATCACTGCTTCTAAGTTCTAGTTGTAGAACTAGCATAGTGATTATGCATGCTTGAAATATCACATTTTGAAATTGAGACCCGTTATTTTGTATAAATGCCTGGCCCAGATCTTCCAATCTCCAGATGTACGAGTCAAGATGCGTTCAGGAACCCCGCAGAATTCCTGGGCGCTGACCTACCAAGAAATTACCTGGGAAGTTTGAACTTCCAATGGGAAGTTTGAACTTCCAATGGGAAGTTCTTCTGCTCGCCAAGCCCCTCTGAAAAAGTCTCTGACTCTGAGTTAATGTCAGAGAATTCAGGCCGACTTATTTACTTGGAAAGGTAGCCAGGAAATGTTGGACAGAAAACGCCCAGTCTAACTCCTGGGTAACTACAGAAATGACACCCTCCCTCCCCCTCCCCCACTCCATCCTCAACTACCAACTCAACCTCTCGACCAACGCCTGATCCAACCCTCTCAACCATACTAACCTTCAACCACATTATTACCCTCCCAGCTAGTCTCAGCTAGATATAAATTACCCCCACCACCCCACTTAAGCCCTGCAGAGGTGACCTGAGTAGACTCCAACCTGACTATCCCTCCTGATCTGACTTGATTACCACTGACCCACCTCACCCACCTACCACCTGACACCCTAACCTTCTTACCCACATACCTCACCACCCCTACTACTTACTCACTTTGTTTACCCACTTACCAACTTCCCACTCTACCCATTCACACATTCATCCATTCACCCATTTACCCATTCACTAACGTTCAGACTAAGGGCACGATTCTGCGGGCCCATTTAACATACACGCAAATCCCATTATGGCTTTTAACTCTTGCGAGAGGGCCATAACGAGATCTGTGCCAGCGAGATCTCGGAAAAAGGTGCACCCTTCCCCCACCACACTGGTGACCTGATCAGGTTCACGCCAGAAACGATGTGAACCTGATATTCATCAATTTAAATATTTTAAAATATCATTGAATGGCTTTATGCCATACCTTCCAGCCCTGTGTGATGTTCCCTCCCGGTAGCGTGACGTCATGCTGGCCTATTGACTACCGGTTTTCAAAATCGAAAATCAGTCATGATGACTGCCGGAGATGCAGAGGTACCTGAAGCCCCCAGGTTTGAGGGCCAAGGCTGGGCCGTGCCCCCTGGCACTGTCCCCAGGGGCAAATGCTAGGGACACTAGGAGCTGGCAAACCATTCTCCATTTGGGGGGGTGTCGTGTTGGGTGTTCCGATACACAAACAAACCAACACGGTTGTAGATGGTACAACTCTGTTTTATTATTCTACATAATAACAACTGTTAACTTCTGGCTGTGGTTCGTACTTCACCAGTTAACCTGTGGACCCAGCCCTAGCACTATCTTAGAGAGGCACTCAGCACATGGTGTATGTCTGAGTGGCGCGCTGTGGGCTCTGTGCCCTGAGCTGTCTCCTGGTAGAATCAGGGGGAACTGTGGTGTTCCCTGTTTTATAGTGCGTGTGCTCTCACTGGTGATTGGCTGTGATGTTGTGTGTGTGTTGATTGGTCCGTCTACCTGTCCATCAGTGGGTGGGTGTGATTGCACCATGATATGTTAATACGGATATCATGACAGGGGGTCTCCCTTTATTTGTGGTGGGAGGAGAATGGTACACACTGAGAATGCACGGGGCTGGCGGAGAGGGGAGAGAGTGGCCCGCCGTGAAGCTTGTGGGCAGGGTCCTCCATGGCTGTTTGGGGATGGAGGGGGGAAGTACATTTTTAGTGCAGGTGAGGGCACCCTTTGAAGATGGTGTCTAATCTCTGAGTAGCTGGGTTTGCCAGCTATGTCCCCACCCCACCAGAGAAAAACGCGTCCCTGAATGTTTTTCTGACAAAGTGTTAGAAGATCTGGACAGCAAACCTGACTGTGTTTCTGGGGAGAAACACACCATTTTCAGTCAGAACTTGACACTTAAACATTTTTTCAGAATATTCCGCCCTGGATATTAAATGTACCTGCTGGCAGCTTGGAGGTCTTGTGGCACAATGGGTAGCATCCCTGCCTCTGAGCCAGAAGCTCAGGGTTGAAGTCCCACACAGGACCTGATGGCCAAGGAAGGTGTGCTCATAACATGGCCAAACAGGTTGAATTTCAACCTGCAAATCCTTCCAAACTTGCCAATAGCTGGTGGTAAGAACGGGAGAGACTCCTGGTCAGCCACACTTGTTATGGAGTGGCACCATCAAGCTATAAGTCTCTGGTGACGGACTAGCGACCTGTTCCAGGAATAACTAGCTGTGGGAACAGATAAAAGTCTGCCTGAGTGTACCACTAGGTGCAAGAAGAGAATTGGAATTGGAATGGCAGCTGGTGTCATAAAAAATCTGCCTCTCTTGTCTTCTTTCAACATCACTCCACCATGATGGAGTTCAATGACTGCACGCTCCAAATTTCTGGAGAAGCCAGGGTCGGAAGTCTAGGCCAGAAATGCAAAGCTACATCAGTGTGAGGAGAAATATACAATTGGTGTGGTGAGTGCCAATTTGTGGGTTTATTTCTGAGACCGGTGAGTGACGACTCTCATTTGTTGCCTTGTTTCATCATTTCCACCGATTTTGTTGGAAAGTGTGGCACAAATATCAAAAAGAATTTTACTGGAAAATAATGAAAATGTTTGAACAGATATCAGCTTGCATTGACAATGAGTATCCATAAATGGCACATTGTAATATTGTGTGCAGTATGGGATCTGATTTTGGTGCTTCAGGTGCAATCAGTTTGGCTCCAGCAACAAAGTTAGATACCAGGCATGATTTAATGGCCATGCTGCGCCCGGGAAGCAGCTCGTCATGGTGCAGCGCGACCGATAAAAGCTGGGAGACCCCGCTTCTGGGTTCTAAATGGCTCGCAAAGCCTCACAAGATCTAACAAGATCATTTTTCAGAAAATCTGCATGTTATAGCAAGATAATTAGTCTCATTTTAATGTGCAGATTCCCGAGTTACCCAAGGCATGGGATCAATCTCCCTTGCCCCGGAGACCTATGGCAAGCGCCATTCAGTACTGGTCTTCCCAAATGGACCAGATGGAATGGCACTCGTGGGGGTCTCCAGGGATTGGAAGCACCCAGGTGCATGCCCTTTGGGCAGGGTGGCACCCTGGTACTACTGGGGCCACCTGGGCATGCTGGCACTGCCAGCCTGGGTGACAGCCTGGCACTGCCAAGGTGCCCATGTGTACTGCCACCTGACAGAGTCGTTTCCAGGGCATTTTGTGCACTGGTGTGATCAGGCCGGGGTTGCCCTGCGTGAGTTTTTAAAAACTCATTTACGGGATGTGGGCGTCGCTGCTAAGGCCAGCATTTATTGCCCATCCCTAGTTGTTCTTCAGAAGGTGGTAATGAGTTGCCTTCTTTAGCTGCTGCAGTCCTTGAGGTGTAAGTACACCCACTGTACTGTGAGGGAGGGAATTCCAGGATTTTGCCCCAGTGACAGAGAAGGAACGGCGATATATTTCCAAATCAGGGTGGTGAGTGACTTGGAGGAGAACCTCCAGGTGGTGGGGTTCCCAGTTATCTGCTACTCTTATCCTTCGAGATGGTAGTGGCCATGTGTTTGAAAGGTGCTGTCTAAGGAATCTTGGTGAGTTATTGCAGTGCATCTTGTAGATGGTACACATGGCTGCCACTGCTCATTGGTGGTGGAGCGTTTGAATGATTGTGGAAAGAGGAGCAATCAAGCGGGCTGCTTTTTCCGGAATGGTACTGACCTTCTTGAGTGTTGTTGGAGCTGCACTCATCCAGGCAAGTGGGGAGTATTCCACTACACTCCTGATTTGTGCCTTGTAGCTAGTGGACAGGCTTTGGGGGGTCAGGAAGTGAGTTACCTGTCGTAGGATTCCTAGCCTTTGGCCTGCCCTGGTAGCTACAATATTTATATGGCTACTCCAGTTCAGTTATAGATCAATGGTAATACCTAGGATGTTGATTGTGGGGGATTCAGCGATGGTAATGCTGTTGAACATCAAGATGTGATGGTTAGATCCTCTCTGGTAGGAGATGGTCGTTGCCTGGCACTTGTGTTGCGCGAATGTAACTTGCCACTTTGTCAGCCCAAGCCTGAATATTGTCCAGGTCTTGCTGCATTTGGACATAGACTGCTTCATCATCTAAGGAGTCATGAATGGTGCTGAACATTGTGCAGTCATCCGCAAACATCCCCACTTCTGACCTTATGATCAAAGGGAGATCATTGATGAAGCAGCTGAAGACGGTTGGGCCGAGTACAATACCCTGAGGAATTCTTACAGTGATGTCCTGGAGCTGAGATGATTGATCTCCAACCACCACAACCATCTTCCTTTATGCCAGCTATGACTTCAACCAGCAGAGAGTTTTCCCCCCCTGATTCCCATTGTCTCCAGTTTAGCTGGGGCTCCTTGATGCCACACTTGGTCAAATGCTGCCTTGATGTTAAGGGCAGTCACTCTCACCTCACCTCTGGCATTCAGCTCTTTTGTCCATGTTTAAACCAAGGTCAAGAGCCGAGTGACCCTGGCTCAAACTGAGCGTTCGTGAGCAGGTTATTGCTGAGTAAGTTCTGCTTGATAGCACTGTTGATGACTCCTTCCATCACTTTATGATGGAGAGTAGACTGAAAAGGCAGTCTTTGGCTGGGTTGCGTTTGTCCTGTTTCTTAGGTACAGGACACCTGGGCAATTTTCCACATTGCCGGGTAGGTGACAGTCTTGTAGCTGTACTGGAACAACTTGGCTAGGGGTGCGGCAAGTTCTGGAGTACAAGTCCTCAGTACTATTACCGGAATATTGTCAGGACCCATAGCCTTTGCAGTATCCAGTGCCTTCAGCCGTTTCTTGATATCATGTGAGTAAATCGTATTGGCTGAAGACTGTCATCTGTGATGCTGGGGACATCCGGAGGAGGCCGAGATAGATCATTCTCGCAGCACTTCTGGCTGAAGATTGTTGTGAATGCCTCATGTGCTGGGCTGCTCCATCATTGAGGATGGGAATATTTGTTGAGCCTACTTCTCCTGTGAGTTGTTTAATTATCCACCACCATTCACGGCTGGATGTGGCAGGACTGCAGATTTTGGATCTTGTGCTTTCATTGTGGAATTGCTTAGTTCTGTCTATTACTTGCTGTTTGGCACACATGTAGTCCTGTATTGTATCTTCACCAGGTTGACACCTCATTTTTTGGTATGCCTGATGTTGCTGCTGGCATGCTCTCCTGCACTCTTCATTGAACCAGGGTTAATCCCCTGGCTTGGCGGTAATGGTACAGTGGGGTTATGCTGGGCCATAAGTTTGCAGATTGTGGTTGAATACAATTCTGCGGCTGCTAATGGCCCACAGCGCCTCATGGATGCCCAGTCTTGAGTTGCAAGATCTGTTTGAAGTCTATCCCATTTAGCCACACAGCACGATAGAGGGCATCCTCAATGTGAAGACAGGACTTTGTCTCCACAAGGACTGTGCGGTCATCACTTCTACTGATACTATTATGGGCAGATGCATCTGCAGCAGGTAGATTGGTGAGGCTGAGGTCAAGTATGTTTTTCCGGGCAGCATAGTGGCACAGTGGGTTAGCTCTGCTGCCTCACGGCGCCGAGGTCCCAGGTTCGATCCCGGCTCTGGGTCACTGTCCGTGTGGAGTTTGCACATTCTCCCCGTGTTTGCGTGGGTTTCATCCCCACAGCCCAAAAATGGGCAGGTTAGGTGGATTGGACACACTAAATTGCCCCTTAATTAGAAAAAATGAATTGGGTACTCTAAAGGTATATTTTTCCCACTTGGTTCCCTCACCACTTGCTGCAGTCCCAGTCTAGCCCTTTAGGGTCTAGCCAGCTCGGTCTGTGGTGTTCCTACCGAGACACCCTTGGTGATAGACATTTTGAAGTCCCCTCCCCACAGCATATTCTGTGCCCTTGCCACTCTCAGTGCTTCCTCTAAGTGGCATTCAACGTGGAAGAGTACTGATTCATCAGCTGACAGTGGCTGGTATGAGGTAATCAGCAGGAGGTTTAGTTACCCTCCCATAGTGCGTTGGGGCTTGTAGGAGGCTAGGGGTTGCTTAGGGGGCCTCAGAGATCGGGATCCATCCCGATCTCTCACTACACTGAGGGAGGTCCGGTGAACGGAGCACCTCAGTGCACAAAACGGGGCTATGTCCAGCCTCGGCATTGCGAGCGCCGAGAAACATGCGGCCAAATGCGTTTGCTATGGGACTTGTTCCTATTTAGTTAAATCATGCCCTCTTTGTAAAAATGAAAGAGCCAAGGTACAGTCCAAGCAATGTGAAGCAACAATTCAAAATTACTCACTTACATTATAATTCATATAAGCTTAATGGGTGTGTTGCATTTTCATTCTGCAGCAATTTTGTGTCATGTCAAACTTTTCATAGCTTAAAACATTTAGAGGAATCATGAACTTAATGGTGCCTAAGTAATGTTCTGATCTGCTCATTTTTCTGTAAGAGTAGTTAAGTTTTCCTTAACCTTTCTTGACCATGCTTATCTCAATGAACAGTGTCAACATTGTATTTTAATTCAGTGTCAAACACAGCTGAATATGTTATTGGTTAGATATAGAGTAGAGATCTGTCACTTATGAACCACAACCTGACCTCAGAAGAGCATTGACTCCTTACCAGTTCTTAGTGTATTCACAAATGTGGCACTCCCATTACTCAAGCCAACGATCACGGTGGCTTGTGTAAAAAAGACTTGTCAGGTTTATAATATTGGCTGAGGATTTTCTGTGAAATTTGTTTGGTGAACTTGTGCTCAATAGGAATTGAATTAAGACTGCCAAAATTAATTCACTTCAAACTCTTATAAATATTGGAATGTGTACACTTATCAGTCCAGGCTGGAATCAGTTCTGGAGGTGAAAAGTCACTCATTCCTCTACACAGCTGTGTTTTTTTAAAATAAAGCATATTGAAGAGCAAAGGGCCAAACTGATTTTCCCAATTGAGCCTCTTTTAGTGAAGAGGGTGGGCCTGTAAGGCACAGATGTTTCTGAAACATTGACACCAATGTGTGCTGAGCTGAAACAAGATATGCTGGCTGCAGGCTGACAGAGCAATGTCAATTTTTATCCAGCTCTCAGCCATTCTCAGAAGAAATTATACACAGCTGACCCAAAGATGATTTTTTAAA
The DNA here is from genome assembly GCF_047496885.1 of Scyliorhinus torazame. Classification (NCBI taxonomy): domain Eukaryota; kingdom Metazoa; phylum Chordata; class Chondrichthyes; order Carcharhiniformes; family Scyliorhinidae; genus Scyliorhinus; species Scyliorhinus torazame. The sequence continues at coordinate 89,107,275 of NC_092714.1, read as the reverse complement.
TTGTTGTGCAGCTGAGAAAATGAGGACCGTTATTAAAATATTAGGTATAAATATTATAAGTTAGAGGGAACTTGCCATTGCAGATTTATTTCAAACTTGATATTTGAAACATCAGAATGTGGCATGTTGATATCTCCGGTTGTTTCTCAGTCACTTTGATGACTTTGATCATGAAGAAAGAGCAAGATGAAGGAAACAGAAAGAGGAAAAAAAACATAAGATGACCAGAGAGTTGCTGTTTTATTACTTCCTTTGTGTGGTCTGGAAGAGTAGGTATTGAGGATTCCCCTGCCTCATTCTCCCCTCATTCCAAAATATGAATCGCTCCTAAAATTTCCCTAAGTGCCAGAGACACTTCCTTTGGTACTGACAGGGTCTCCTGCCACTCATCATTCGGTTAACCAATTCATACTGCAGACGTCTAACAATAAAGTGTTCAGTTTGCAGATGCGATTGCACCATTCATGCTGTGGCTAGTTCAACTGGTGTGTTGGTTGCCCTCCAATATTTTGCCCAAATCTGCTACAATTTTACTAGCGGCAGTCCACACAGCCACTTTCTGCTGCCACTGCAATTTTACCAACAAGGGGAAGCCGGCATCAACTGTCCAGCCAGCCAAATGAAATTTGGCAGACTGGTGGCCAGGCAAGGGCGGGGGGGGGGGGGGGGGGGGGGTGCCTCCATTTTGGTCCCACATATTCATTGTAGGAACCAGCAGACCCCCCCCCCCACACACACACACACCCCCGCCTCCACCCCAACCCAAGGTAATCACTCTCTCCACGTTTCCCCTCTCCCTTGTGCCTGTAAGCCCAGCCCCACCAAGACCCCAGACTTACCTTCAAGCCTGACACCAGCGCGGCACGCTTGCCTCTGGGGCTTGCTACCTTGTCAGTAGTTACTACCACACTCAGCAGCATTGCTGGAACCAGAGAGCTGTTAGACCTCTGATTGGCCAACAGCTCTTGGAGACAGCTTCTACCTGGATGGGGCAGAAGTCTTGCTTCAAGCAAATTTACAACCTGAAACCTGTCAAATGGCTATGGATGAGCCAACCAATTGAGTGAGGTATTGCCACCAACGTCTATGCCAAGAGCCCACCCACCATTTAAAAATCAGCCGATTTTTAAAGAGGCTTCAATTTTGAGCAGTGCAGTTTAAATTTGTATCCTGCAGTTGAATCTGAGAAACATATAGAAACTTGCATAGAAGCCAGAGTATGTCATTCAGCCCTTTGAGCCTGCTCCACCGTTCATTATGATCATGGCTGATCATCAAATTCAATACCCTGATCCCACCTTCCTCCCCCCCCACCATATCCTTGATCCCTTTAGCCCCAAAAGCTGTATCTAATTCCTTCTTGAAATGACACAATTACCTAAACTACTTTCTGTGGTAGTGAATTCCACAGATTCACCACTCTGGATGAAAGAAATTCGCCTCACCTCGGTACTAAAAGATTTTCCCCTTATTCTCAAATTATGACCCCTGGTCCTGGACTCCACCGCTTTCGGGAAAATTCTTTCGGTATCTACCCTGTCTAATTCTGTTAGAATTTTGTAAGTTTTTATGAGATCCCCTCTCTGCACACCATTGAGTATAATCCTAACCGACTTAATCTCTCCTCATATGACAGTCCCACTATCCCAGGATTCAGCCTGGTAAACCTCCACTACACACCCTCCAAAGCAAGAACATCCTTCCTCAGATAAGGACTCCAAAACAGCACACAATACTCCAGGTGTGGCCTCACCAATGCCCGAAATAATTGCAGTAAAACATCCCTATTCCTATACTCCAATCCTCTCGCTATCAAGGCCAACATACCATTTGCCTTCTTTACTGCCTGCAGTACCTGCACGCCTACTTTCAGCGACTGATGCACAAGGACACCAAGGTGTCACTGAGTATCCTCTCTCAATTTATACCCATTCAAATAATAATCTGCCTTCCTCTTTTTGCTAATAATGTCAGGATCTACCCAAATTTCATCTAGATTCCGTGGGTATGATTTGCCCGCTGCAAATTATAGGCTCTGAATGTCTTAAAATTCAAAGTATATTGCTGGAGTATCAAGCTTAAAATTATTTCACCTTTAAGCTTCAAGAATTAGAGCATCCATTTTACAACCAATGCTTATCTGTGGATCACCACTGTTACACAATAAGGTTTCTTCAAATGGAGCACTCAAATTATGCAAAAAGAGATTGCATTATTCAATTTTTAAAGATCACCTTCTATTTTTCTGAAAACTGTGCCTTTTCTTTCATTTTTAGGTGTTAAATATAGTATATTATTTTGGCAGAAAGGGAACACCTATTATCTGTATCAAGAATTATTAGAATTCATGAAGTGAAACCACATTGATTATTTGATATACTAAGCTGTTGCTAAAAAGTAAAATAACCTTTCAGAGTTTTATGTGCAATGATGTAGTTTACACCATTAAATAAATGACTAATTTTAGTTACTCTGTTACAAAACGTACAGTTCATTTAAATAGAAAATACCATCGCTGGAGAGTTTTCCATGTTGACTCATTTCCTGCAACAAAAGCAGCAGCCTTTCCTGAGAATGTGACCGCCATGTTCACTAATAACATTCATGTTATAACAAAGGCATAATGAAGGTGAAAATGATCAAACACAAAGGGGTAATTCCATTACTGCCTTTTAGGTTCTCTATGTATAAACATGTTAGCATTTCTTGAAAACATTTTGCCATTCTGATAATCTCCTCATGTTTTGCTGGATTCATTGTGGCATTTGGGTAAATTATTTTGAATAAAATGAGAATCGCACAGTTTTGATAATGAGAAGGTGATCTGCGTTGTCAGAGGACTGCCTGTGAAGATGTACACGTTAGGTATATTGACCATGCTAAATTGCCGCTTAATGTTCAAAAGTTTAGGTGAGGTTACTGGGTTATGGGTTCTCAGGCATTGGCCCATAAGCAATTCAGCAGGCATGACTCCCCGGTTAGCATGAGGGATCATGTTGTAGGGCAACAGGAAGTGGGCCAACTGATGGTGCAATGGCCGGTCTGATTGCTTCCTCATGGCATTCTTAAAAATCTGTCTGGCCCGTTCCGCCAAACTGTTGGAAGCAGGGTGAAACGGGTCCATCCTTGTATGCTGGATACCGTGAGTCTGAACAAATCATTGGTATTCGTCTCCCTCCAACACCAACGCATAGTAGCAGCAGTGTGTACCATCTGCAGGGTGTACTGCAGGAACTCCCCAAGGCTCACCTTGTGATGCGCTAAGCGTCAAGAACCACAAAGACATGTGAGACTTTAACTCAGGCTTTAATATACTACATGGGAGGCTTACCCGACACAGATGACCCCAGACAGAATGGGGCCTGTCCCAGAAGAGGTTCTTATACTGACTCCCGGGGGAGTGGCTAAGGCGGAGCTCTCCGTGGCCAGGTCGGGTTACCTACCAGTGACCGAACCTCTGCAGAGTTACAGTACAATACACAGTATTACAGGGCCACGTTACGCACAACTATTATATACTATGTACAATGGTAGGGAGGTACAGTGGTGTATCACCACACCTTGCAAACCCACGACCACTACCATCTAAAAGAACAAGGAAAGCAGAAACATCATCTCTTCCATATACCGAAAACAATTCATGAGCCAATCTTTACCCGGTTATCTGACTTCGATCTGGTCCTGAGGACCGTGTCTAGGTCTCTGCTGTGCCTGTTTATCTCGCCGCACACTTCACAGCCATACTGCCCACAACTGATTCACTTCCCCTTTTGGCATGCTTTGGCGCTCAGTGTGCCTTTTTCAGCACACTCCATCGCCTGAGCTACCTTGATCACTTTATCTAATTTGATTTTAGTTTCAACCAGGTTTTTTTTCTGGCTGCTGGGGTCGCTGAGCACTTCACCGAACACTCACAGCTCGACCATTTGGCTATGAAGGCGGAGATGGCCTTTTCAGCAGAGTTGAATTTGCACTGCTGCAGGACGGTCGAGCGCTTGGGTTTAAAATGTCCCTTGACCAATGTAACTAACTGTTCAAAGGTTTTTTAGTTGGGAGCCTCTGGGGACATAAGGGCCGGGATTCTCTGAGCCTCCGCACCCCAATCCCGCTCGGCACGGGAGCGGAGAATGGGGGGTCGGAGAATCGCCGCCAGTCACGCGCGCGGTCGACGCAGTGTTAGTTGGGGGCCACTGAAAAAGGCCCCCGCGATGATTCTCCGCGGACAACTGGCCGAGTTCACATATGGTTCCACCCGGCGGGAGCTCAGAGACGCGGCTGCGGTGGCTGTCCTGGTGGGGGGCGGGGTACCCGTCACCGAGGGGGCCTCCACGACGGCCAGGCCTGCGATCGGGGACCACCGATCGGCAGGCGCCCACGATCTGGGTGGGGGGCTACTTCTTCGGCGCCGGCCCGCTGTGTGGGTCCTCCATGTCGCAATGGGCCGGCGCCGCAGGAGCTGCAGGGCCCCGTTTCAGCAGCCGGAGCTATGTGGAGTGCTCCAGGGCCCTGCTAGTCCCCTTAAAAATGGAGAATCGGGGCAGCACGGTGGCCTAGTGGTTAGCACAGCTGCTTCACGGCGCTGAGGTCCCAGGTTCGATCCTGGCCGTCCTGGGTCACTGTCCGTGTGGAGTTTGCACATTCTCCCCGTGTCTGCGTAGGTTTTGCCCCCACAACCCAAAAATGTGCAGAGTAGGTGGATTTGCCACGCTAAATTGTCCCTTAATTGGTAAAAAATAATTGGGTAATCTAAATTATTTTTTTTTAAATGGAGACTCACTCCAGATTTTCTAGGAAAAAGTCTGGAGTCATTTGCACCCATTTTCTCACGGGCGTGGGGTCATAGCCCCATTATTGGAGAATCTCGCCCAAGATTTCTTATCAGGTTTCAGCTTTGAGGCCCACAAACCATCAAAAGTAACACCTTCTGCTTGTCTTCCACTGCTATCTCATTCACTGTGAAGAAATAGGGGAGCTGTTCGATGTACTGGCTCCAGTCTTTCTCCTTGGTCGAAAGGTTATAACTTTCCAATCATTGACATCTTACTCACGTTTTGGGTGATGTTGTCAAATGTTTCCGATTCTCATCTGTCTTTGGAGGTTTCTCTCTTTCCCCTTCAAATCACAAACTGCTGAAAGCTAACTACCGAACCGTTTACCTCGTTGCCAATGTGGTGGCATGAGACAATACATGGGAGACTTCCAGCAACAACTAAAAGGGGTTTATTAAAAGTAGACAGGCACAGAAGAATGCTGGATAGGTCTTGACGTTCCAGCTCCGGGGTCCACACTAGCCAGGCCCCTGCCCCCAGGACCCTGTGAATTTTCTTTATTGGTCGAGGTTGGCGCACTCCCGCATGTTTAGTCTTGAACTGGCTACATGGACTACAAAGCCCTCAAAGGGGCCATGCTGTATCAGGAATGTTTGCTGCGTCAACTGTAGATATTGAGAGCTTGGGCGGCACGGTGGCACAGTGGTTAGCATTACAGCCTCACAGCGCCAGCGACCCGGGTTCAATTCCAGCCTTGGGTGACTGCCTGCATTCTCCCCATGTCTGAGTGCGTTTCCTCCGGGTGCTTCAGTTTCCTCCCACTGTCCAAAAATGTGCAGGTTTAGGTGGATTGGCCATGATCAAGTTCCCTGTTATGTCCAAAGGTTAGATGGGTTCATGGGGATAGGGTGGGGTAGTGGTCGTAGATAGGGTGCTCTTTCAGAGGGTTAGTGCAGAGAGAGCCGGGGCAGTGAAAACAGCGCCGGAGGAGAGAGCCGGGAGATTTAAAAAGCGCGGGAGGAGAGAGCCGGGACAGCGAAAACAGCGTGGGAGCAGAGAGAGCCGGGACAGCGAAAACAGCGCCGGAGGAGAGAGCCGGGAGATTTAAAAAGCGCGGGAGGAGAGAGCCGGGAGATTTAAAAAGCGCGGGAGGAGAGAGCCGGGACAGCGAAAACAGCGCGGGAGCAGAGAGAGCCGGGACAGTGAAAACAGCGCCGGAGGAGAGAGCCGGGAGATTTAAAAAGCGTGGGAGGAGAGAGCCAGGACAGCGAAAACAGCGCGGGAGCAGAGAGAGCCGGGACAGCGAAAACAGCGCGGGAGCAGAGAGAGCCGGGACAGCGAAAACAGCGCGAGAGGAGAGAGAGCTGGGACAGTGCTGGGAGAGGTGAGTGCACAAAAGGTGTGGCAGGAGTGCCTTTAGTCACAGAGTGCTGATTGGAACAGAGTGCATCTGAGTTTAGGTGAGTGACTGAGTTCGGGTGAGTGGCGAGAGAGGGCCGTGTTTTTGTTGGTGTTCGGGTTTATCCTTGAGGTTATATAAAGATTTTTTTTTTTTTAAATATTTAAATTAATTAACTAGTTGAATATGGCTGGACAGGTGATGTGCTGTTGCTGTATGATGATGGAACTGGTGGATCCCATTGAGACCGTCAGTGACCACATCTGCAGCAAGTGTTGGCTGCTCGAGGAATTTCGGCTCAGAATTGATGAGCTGGAGACCGAGCTGCACACACTGCGGCACATCAGGGAGGGGGAACATTACCTGGATGCTTTGTTTCAGGAGGCAGTCACACCCGGTAGAATAAGTTCTGTTAATTCGGACAGTGGTCAAGGACAGAGTGGTGTGACTGCAAGGGAGGCAGGTAGGGGGATCCTGAGTTTAGGAGTTGAGGAGCCTCAGCACTTGACCTTGTCCAACAGGTATGAGGTACTTGCTCCCTGTGTGGATGAGGAAGAGGGCTGTAGGGAGGATGCGTTGACTGACCACTGCACCGTGGTACAGGAAGCCATTCAAGAGGGGGGAGCAAAAAGACAAGTGGTAGTTGTAGGGGATTCTATAATTAGGGGGATTGATGGCATCCTTTGTAAACCAAATTGAGAGTCCCGCATGGTATGTTGCCTGCCCGGTGCCAGGGTGAGGGACATCTCTGATCGGCTTGAAAGGATTTTGGAGAGGGAGGGGGAGGATCCAGTTGTTGTGGTCCATGTTGGGACTAACAACACAGGTAAGACTAGGAAAGAGGACCTGTTTGGGGATTATCAAACACTAGGGACTAAATTAAAGAGCAGGTCCTCCAGGGTTATAATCTCTGGATTACTACCCGAGCCACGTGCCAATTGGCATAGGGTTGAGAAAATTAGGGAAGTTAACACATGGCTAAAGGAGTGGTGCGGGAAAGAGGGATTCCATTTCATGGGGCATTGGCATCAGTACTGGGGCAGGAGGGATCTGTACCGTTGGGACGGTCTTCACCTGAACCATTCTGGGACCAGTGTTCTAGCGAATAGGATAAATAGGTTGGTCACAAGGACTTTAAACTAGCAAGTTGGGGGGAAGGGAAGTGTAAAGCTATGGACAGTATAATGGTTAATGGAGATCAAGGCAGCAGGTTACGTGACAGGTTATTATGTAGAGATATGGGTTCAAAGACAAGGAAAATTAGGAGAAAGGGGAAGAGGAAAAATAAATTGCGAAAAGTTACTGATCAAGGTGTTAGGATTCATAACAAAGACATAAAAAACAGCATAAGTGTACTTTACCTGAATGCTCGTAGTATACGAAATAAGGTAAATGAGTTGATAGCGCAAATCATCGTGAATGGCTATGATTTAGTGGCCATTACTGAATCATGGTTAATAGATGGTCACGACTGGGAGTTAAATATCCAAGGGTATCAGACTATACGAAAGGATAGAATGGACGGTAAGGGCGGTGGTGTAGCTTTGTTGTTTAAGGATGGCATCCGGGCAATAGTAAGGGATGATATTGGTGCTATGGAGGACAAGGTTGAATCAATTTGGGTGGAAATCTTGAATAGTAAGGCGAAAAGGTCACTGATAGGAGTAGTCTATAGGCCACCAAATAGTAACAGGATGGTAGGGCAGGCAATAAGCAAAGAAATAACGGATGCATGTAGAAATGGTACAGCGGTTATCATGGGAGATTTTAATCTGCATATCGATTGGTTTAACCAGGTTGGTAAAGGCAGCCTTGAGGAGGAGTTTATGGAATGTGCCCGGAACAGTATGTAATGGAACTTACAAGGGAACAAGCGGTCCTAGATCTGGTCCTGTGTAATGAGGCAGGATTGATTAATGATCTCATAGTTCGGGATCCTCTTGGAAGGAGCGACCACAATATGGTGGAATTTAAAATACAGTTGGAGGATGACAAGGTAAAATCAAACACTAGTGTTTTGTGCTTAAACAAAGGCGATTACAATGGGATGAGAGGAGAACTAGCTAAGGTAGACTGGGAGAAAAGACTTCATGGTGAAGCAATTGAGGAACAGTGGAGAACCTTCCGAGCGATCTTTCACAGTGTTCAGAAAAGGTTCATACCGACAAAAAAGAAAGACGGTAGAAAGGGGAAAGATCAACTGTGGATATCTAAGGAGGTGAGGGAGAGTATCAAATTGAATGAAAAAACATACAAAGTGGCAAAAATAAGTGGGAGACTAGAGGACTGGGAAGTCTTTAGGGGACAACAGAAAGCTACTAAAAAAGCCATAAAGAAGAGTAAGATAGACTATGAAAGTAAACTGGCTCAGAACATAAAAGCAGATAGTAAAAGCTTCTACAAATATATAAGACAAAAAAGAGTGGCTAAGGTGAATATTGGTCCTTTGGAAGATGAGAAGGGAGATTTAATAATAGGAGACGGGGAAATGGCTGAGGAGCTGAACAGGTTTTTTGGGTCAGTCTTCACAGTGGAGGACACAAATAACATGCCAGTGACTGATGGAAATAAGGATATGATAGGTGAGGACCTTGAGATGATTGTAATCACTAAGGAGGCAGTATTGGGCAAGCTAATGGGGCTAAAGGTAGACAAGTCTCCTGGTCCTGATGGGATGCATCCCAGAGTGTTAAAAGAGATGGCTAGGGAAATTGTAAACGCACTAGTAATAATTTATCAAAATTCACTAGACTCTGGGGTGGTCCCAGAGGTTTGGAAAGTAGCAAACGTGACACCACTGTTTAAAAAAGGAGGTCGGCAGAAAGCGGGTAATTATAGGCCGGTAAGCTTAACTTCGGTTGTAGGGAAAATGCTGGAATCTATCATTAAGGAGGAAATAGCGGGGCACCTGGAGGGAAATTGTCCCATTGGGCAGACGCAGCATGGGTTCACAAAGGGTAGGTCGTGTCTGACTAATTTGGTAGAATTTTTTGAGGACGTTACCAGTGCAGTAGATAACGGGGAGCCAATGGATGTGGTATATCTGGATTTCCAGAAAGCTTTTGACAAGGTGCCACACAAAAGGTTGCTGCATAAACTAAAGATGCATGGCATTGAGGGTAAAGTGATAGCATGGGTAGAGGATTGGTTAACAAACAGAAAGCAGAGAGTGGGGATAAATGGGTGTTTCTCTGGTTGTCAACCTGTAACTAGTGGGGTCCCTCAAGGATCAGTGTTGAGCCCGCAGTTGTTCACAGTTTACATAGACGATTTGGAGTTGGGGACCAAGTGCAATGTGTCAAAGTTTGCAGACGACACTAAGATGAGTGGTAAAGCAAAAAGGGCAGAGGATACCGGAAGTCTGCAGAAGGATTTGGATAGGTTAGGTGAATGGGATAGGGTCTGGCAGATGGAATTCAATGTTGCCAAGTGTGAGGCTATCCATTTTGGGAGGAATAACAGCAGAATGGATTATTATTTAAACGGTAAGATGTTAAAACATGCTGCTGTGCAGAGGGACCTGGGTGTGCTGGTGCACGAGTCGCAAAAAGTTGGTGTGCAGGTGCAACAGGTGATTAAGAAGGCTAATCGAGTTTTGTCTTTCATTGCTAGAGGGATGGAGTTCAAGACTAGTGAGGTTATGCTGCAATTGTATAGGGTGTTGGTGAGGCCGCATCTGGAGTATTGTGTTCAGTTTTGGTCTCCTTACCTGAGAAAGGACATATTGGCACTGGAGGGAGTGCAGAGGAGATTCACTAGGTTGATCCCAGAGTTGAGGGGATTAGATTATGACGCGAGGTTGAGTAGACTGGGACTGTACTCATTGGAGTTTAGAAGGATGCGGGGGGGATCTTATTGAGACATATAAAATTATGAAGGGAATAGATAGGATAGATGCGGGCAGGTTGTTTCCACTCGTCGGGGAAAGCAGAACTAGGGGGCATAGCCTCAAAATAAGGGGAGTTAGATTTAGGACGGAGTGTAGGAGGACCTTCTTCACCCAAAGGGTTGTGAATCTCTGGAATTCCTTGCCCAGTGAAGCAGTTGAAGCTCCTTCTTTAAACTTTTTAAGAAAAAGATAGATGCCTTTCTAAAGAATAAAGGGATTCGGGGATATGGTGTACGGGCCGGAGAGTGGAGCTGAGTCCACAAAGATCAGCCATGATCTCATTAAATGGCAGAGCAGGCTTGAGGGGCCAGATGGCCTACTCCTGTTCCTAGTTCTTATGTTCTTATGTTCTTAAATGAGCTGACTTGCCCCCATCAGCACTGTAGCAATTCTATGATCCTTTGTGAATACAGAACCTTTTTCTGGTCACACTCAGTTCTTTATCTTATGATAATAGCAGCATTCCTGGCCATTGGTATTGGTCAGTCTCTCAGAAAGTCTGAGTTCCATCATACACAAGAGCTGGATTTTTGCCATCAAGGTAGGAAGTCTGAGTCAGGAAGTCTGCTGACTTGGCTGTCCTGTTTCCATGCAAATAACCCCTCCATGCATGATTTTTGCAATGGGGTTAAGGGTGTCATCGAGCTTGGCCAGTCGCTTCCAGAGTCAGTTTCAAGGTGACCACAGAGGTGGGCGAGTGCCGAGGTTGGTTAAAAGGCAGACCTATGTTTTATGATACCTTGCACAGTTTTATAAAAGACTTTTAGGTCATCTAGCCCTCAAATGTTTATAAGATAGAGGAGCAGAATTAGGATTCAGCCCATCGAGTCTGCTCTGCCATTCTGTCATGGCTGATTTGTTCCGCACCTGCTACAGACAATGTTACAGGCCAAGAGCTTGATTGCAAAATCAGCCAGGGCATCTCCTCCCTAGAACACATGACCTAGGAGCGACAGTAGGCAATTTAGCTTCCCGAGCCTAACACTCTCAATGTGATCATGACTGATCTCATCCTGGCCTCAACTCCGCTGTCCTGCCCGTTCTCCATAACCCTTCAACCCATTGCCAATTAAAAATCTACCTCCTCCTTATTTTACTCACTGTCCCTGCATCCACCACACTTTGGGGGAGCTCCTGTCTACACTTCCATGCCCCCTGACACCCCATTCCACCTTCATAATCATTCACCCAGTATCCACTATGGCAGGCCACAGGAGCAATGAGGAGATGGAAAAAAAACTTATAACCATCTAAGCGCGCTCTTACTCATGTACGTACTTTATAGTGAAAAAAATCATGAATCCCATTCAAAGATTTCAAATCAAGTGGTCAATCTGTTAAAACAAACAAGCATCTATTCACTAGCTACATCAAAACACGATAATCCTTTAAAGGTTTAAAGGCCTGTTAAAACTATCAATCAAATTGCGAGGTTCGACTGTGGTAAATTGTTCCTGAGCTTTTGAAACTCAGCCAAGCATACACAATTGGCTCAGCTGTTTAACAATCCACTGTAAAAAAAAAAACTACAAGAATAAATGGCTAACAGCTTTATGTAAGCCACACTAGATAGCCTGTTTAACAACGTACTCCAGTTGTGGGTCTCTATTTACTCCAAAGGAAAGCTGCAGTCTTTTTTTAATTTCACTTTAAAAGGGCTGTGAATTTAAATGACTTCTGACCATGCTGCTTAAACAGACCTTATCTGTCTTTCAAGAGGGTTTACATTTCCTCCATAAATTCATGACATCCACATTGCATATTAAGGCCCTATGAACAGCTTTTGAAAATGGGTTTGCGTGAACTCAGTACTAATTTCAAAGGGCCCTGTTGCATTCAGGTTTTCCCCACTGTGTGATTAACATTCTGGGCCCTTCTCCCTGTTGGAAAAAATGGGATGTGTTAGAAATGGAAGTGGGACTTCTGCACCCTGGCCCTGTCCATCACGTTTAAAGGCCACTGGAGTCGGCCCAACTCTATAAAAATTTGGCTCTAGTTCTTAAATTATTTCCTTTGAGTAATTACCATCTAATGGGGGCATCCAGATTTCAGATATATCTCATCAAGAGAAGTGTCATCGTTGTGGTTGCTATGACAGCTGATCAAATTTCTTATGGTTTTCAAATATTTTCCACCATTTGGTTGCTACAGGGATTTTTAGAGAAATTTACTTTGTGTTGTTTGAGTCAAAACAAATTACACAGCCATTGCTGTTTCTAGAGCAGTCCAGCAGAAACACACGGATCAGGCAGTGTAAGATATCAGCACCTCCTGACTCAAACTGATTGGTCTCATCGAAGGGACCTAGAAATGTACAAGTGACAGTCACGATCTATACAGTAATGTATCAAGAACAATGAGTGAAGTTTATTGATAAATTGATTACCTGGATAAATCCAACAGGATTCAATCTTCATTGGAACTATGATCCAAATCAATAAGACATGAATAATAATGTTATTGCAGCTGTTAGTTGTGGTTATTCCACATGCAGATTTGCAAAATGTCTCTGTCAAATTAAATGCTGAGTGTTGTGGACCAAAATGAAAGACATATTTAATACATAATTTTTTTGTTTATGGGTATACTCTGATGTGTTTTCACGCCTGTGACTGAAATATCTCATAGTTCAAAGAATTGATTTATAATTGATTTACATTTATATTGAAAAGCTGAACAAAAAAACAGTTTCAACTTTAATGTTAGCTGGTAGTGAGACCTCCTACAGCTTCAAAACATTCTTCTAACCTGACTATTACTATTGATTTTAAACACCCTTGATTTCTCTGGTCGATTATGCTACTTCATCCTACTTTTACTGAATGTGCGGTGAAATAAAATATAGAATCACTGTAGTTCAAGTAATATGCTGTAATAACACATAAATTCACGTCACATGAGTTTGTCATTGCAGAGGGTAATATCTTCTACCAGCAGGTGTTTCAAAGTCAGAAAGTATCCTGGCCTTCACATCGGAGTGATGAGTCCTGATTTTTGCTTCGCACTTCCTGTTAAAAGGGCAGAAAGTATCTTGTGGTTCAGATAGTGAGTTTATGTTTGCTCCCTGAACTATAGGCTAGTTGTTTCATGTGTTGTCTGAATGCCACGGGCGGGATTCTCCCGCTGGGCCGGAGAATCCCCGTAACTGCGCCACGCCGCCCCGATGTTGGCACGTGATTCTCCGCACAGTGGAGAATCGGCGCCATTTCACCGGCAAGTTTGGCGTGGCGCCGGTCGCGGGCCGCTCCATGCGGCCGGGCTGCCGATTCTCAGGCCCGGATGAGCCGAGCGGCTGCTGTAAAAAGGCAGAGTCCCACCGGCGCCGTCCACACCTGGTGCGCGCAGGGTCAGGGGCGGCCTGTGGGGGGGGGGGGGAGGGGGTCTCTGACCCCGGGTGGGGGGGGGCCTCCGATGGGGCATGGCCCGCAATCGGGGACCACCGATCGGCGGGCCGGCCTCTCGCTCCCCGGGCCTATTTTCTTACACGCCGGCCCCGAACTCCCGCGCCATGTTGCGTCGGGGCCGGCTCGTTGGGGGAGGGGCCAGAATTGGTACTCCCAGCGGCCCGTTTACGCCGCCGTGAAACGTGACGGCGTTTCCGATGGCGTGGATTCCTGAGCGTATGTACATAAAGAAAATGCTGTGGTGAATTCACATGTGTATTGTAGTTGTACTTAACTGCATACAGCACAGTGCACACTGGGCTGGATTCTCCACACCCTGACCCCAAAATCACGGCCGGTGCTGGGGCGGAGAATCCAGTTGATAAAGAAATCAGGACCGATGGTGGTTCACCTATTCTCCGGGCACCGAAAAGCATCACCAGGGAGTACGCCACGCCACCTGGGGCTATTGCCAGAGGCCCGCTCCGACATCCTCCGCTCCCGACGCTGTGGATCTAACCTGGTCCAACCAGTCGGGATACTCGCGTGGCGGCTGCAGACTCAGTCCGCGGCCTCCCTGGTCGGGGCGGGTGGATCGGAGGTCAGTGGGGGCCTTATAGGCAGCCGGGGAATGTTCGTGTGGGGGTTGAGGGTCGGATGTGCAGCCGATCGGGGGGATCTCCTTTGTCCGCAGTCCGCAGTCCGAGTCCGCCATGGACAAGGCACAGCCGTTGGTGGCTGCCACCATGCACATGCATGGCCTCTGACCTGAATGTGCAGGGCCCGTATGTGCAGCAAAAGCTGCGAGATTTGCTCCCGGTCCCTGATAGCTAGCCCCCTGGAGTGCTGGGAATTTGTGTCCCTTTAGTCCAGGACTTTCAGGATTAAGCTCCACAGTTTTGACGCCGGCTTGGGGACGTAGTCCCAATAATAGAGAATCCAGCCCCTTATTATTTCATTGCACATGGTAACTATGAAAATAATGTACTGATTAGAAGAAAATATCTCTTCCAGATGTTCGCGACAGTATGAACAATGCCGGGATATTCATACTATTTTTTGCATTGACCAGAATCGGTCAATCAGGTTTTAGTGGAATTAACAATCAGAGGAAATCCACCCCACATGGATAATGTCTTCTGTTTGCTTCCAACAAAAAAGCGTGCATTTAATTTACACCATTATAACTATACATTTTGATGTTGTTTTATGTTAAGTTATTTGTACACTGTTCTAGTATTTTATCTGTCAAGTTTTCCTTTGACAATTATTGCCAAAAGAGCATTTAACTCATGATAAGCTGACCATTAGTTACTGTGGGTGCTATTCATGAGTTATTATTTTTATATTCAAGTTTGATTGTTGCTATCTGAAAAACAATCCATAATTTAACTTGTATTATCTTGATGTATTATTTAAATCAAATGAGAACCCTTCTTTTCAGTAACTTGAATCTCCTAGAAGTGCGTATACTTCATGATATTGACTCACTTAACTCAAGGTAAAACTGCCTGTGATGGTAAAGGATGCCACATTCATTTTGTTTTGCCCTGTAGGCATCTTTCATACCATTATAACCTTACAGTAAGGTATGTCCTAAATGGAGACACTTCAGAGGCAAAAGAGAATTATTCTTGCAGCTCCACTTGTTGAAAATCGGTTCTGTTCCATTAACTATAATAAAATACTCTCAGAAAGTAACCTGAGCTATTTATAAATAAAAAAAACAAAAACGTGATAGTGACAGCCCTACCTGTTTATGTTCAACTTAAATTGTTGATTAAATATTAATAATGTTTCTCTTTCTCATTCATACAGGGCCAGGTTCCATGCGAGACTCAGGCACTGGATTAGCAGGTGTCACCATATCACTGTGGCTGCTAGCGGCAACTCTATTCTGTCTAATTTACAAATGTTAATAATACGAAAACTGACCGCAAGGAAAGAGGAGACTATTTGTATTTCAACACAGTGCGTGACACTGCACAAAAAAAAGTATTGCTAGAAAAGCTTTTAGAATAGAAACAAAACAAAAGGTCGAGGGTGTATTAGATACAAAATGATCAACGTTTGCTCATGAATTTCAAATGTTGTGTAAAAAGAAATTCTTTCTCCTGTCATATTTGCTAATGTTTACATTGACACAGATCTAAACCTTTGTTTTGGGTCTGAATAATGACATTTAATCAATGCAAAACACAACCCTGTATTTGTTGGTGCCAAGTGACCCATTCACCTTATAATAATTATACATCACTGATATGATATTGAGGGCGATGAGTGAGGCTGGAGCTTATTGTTAAATAGATTTATTATGACTTAATAGATCACCCACAATATTTAGGCACAGGGACTGATGCGCAGCAGCCTGGATCAAAGGGTAAATTCTTGACGAATTTAATCAATTTGCCTACAAAAGTAACATGAATGAGGTGATGCCCCCTTCTTTAATAAACTGGTTCAGAAAAAATTGAAAAGCCCACCAAACACTTCCTTTAAACTATTAGTCGAACTAAAGGTGCCATTATCAGTGTATCTATCCTGTAGCAAATGCTAATATATTCTGACTAGACCACAAAAAAATTTCAACATTACTCTATCTAAATTAATTAGAATCCAGCTTAATTAATGAAATGGATAAACTGTTGGGAATAAAGGTGTAATTCTTTAAACCTCCTCATTTCCATTTATTACTGGGAGAACATCCAACTTGTCATGTTTTTCTTTCCCACCAGGGATCTCAAAGGGGAATAACTTCAGTTTATTGAAACTTAAGCTAAACTGGCCTGTTAAACTGTTCTAGTGAATATAAGAGGAACATCATTAGCAAAATACAAGATATATAACAACCTGCAGTGGTTTTTGAAAGTGGCTCATCCAACAGATTACAAAACTGATGATATTATATGGCCTGTGTCATTTATGGGGTGCTTTGTTACACAATGATTATGTGTTCTATTGATAAAGAACATTTCTTGTTTATTTATTAAATGTGTAATATTCTTGAACAGCTAAAAACATTCCCTTACAAAGCACCATTTTTGTGATAATCTGCTTGTTACAAAGGGAAAATCCACCTGATCATTCCCTTCAAATGCATGGGAAGAAGGGTCATCTTCAAGAATTATAGGTTTCACAAGGTAAGGTAGATGCATTAAATCAAATCGGAATGGTTATTATAGGAGCATTGGGCCTGAAGCTTGTGGTCTGAGGGAGTGATATGTCATTGGTCATAAACCACTGCTGGTTAAGATATGGGTGTGACATACCAATTTTCAATAAAACACATGAGATGCTATAGATCAGAACTGACACTCAAGAGTTTCTACTAACTATTGCAAACCCTCGCGCATTCAGTGAGTTATGTCACTCCAAGTTCATTCACTTGTGAAAAGTTATTAGAATGAGTCTCCACGGCACCAGTTCAATGGGTCATAATAATTGCTTATCTTATAAGAGTTATTAGCCAGATTGCAGTTCAGACACTAAACAGGTTATTCATTTTTGTCAGTGTATATATGAGACCAGTGCCCATAAATGGATTTACATATGTCACTAGCTTTACACCATGCTAGATTTCCTTGTGACAGTTAAGTGCTGTGTACATACAGAAGGGAAGGCATGAAAACAGTGGTAGGAGTTTGCTCTACTTCATCAAGCTCTAATTGACATCTCAGTTAATACTGGTCCTATAACATGTTGTGATGCACTGTAATTTTTGTTTTTGCATTTATTTTTATCAAAAATGTTCAGCATTGCAGTTCTATAGATGGATGTTTCTAAGATAAAAGGTGAACAAAAATACACTTCATTGTTAGAAAGTCTTTGCTTTCAACAAAAGCAGATTTTACTGAATAATTAAGCGGTTTGGAAAAGAATACATTAACTTGCTTGAAATAAGACGAATATTATGTACAATGGTGATCACATAAAATCTGTATTAACAAAGTTTGGATCAATAAACCACTGCTGTAATACCATCATAAATCTATGAATGGAGGAGCACTCCAAATAGGAGTCACCGCCTCCAACATCAACAAATTTTCATTCCTCAAATAGTTCAATTTATTATTGTGAAACTGATTTCTATCACAATGAAACATGGAAAAAAACACTTTAATACATTTTTTCTTCAATGATTGCCCAAAACTGGATGCAAATAACTTATATGGCATAACTGTACAAAAAAGCTTTAAAAAAAATTAAAATGGTGTGTGGTTCTAATTTGAGTTCTACAGTTTGATTTAATTCCAAAGTGGTTCCTGTTTTTAATGCTGTGGTAGTCGGTTAAGTCTAATATTTTGCAAGTTTCTTGATTAAGCGATGGGTACTCAATATGATTTCTGTACAGCTTTCATTAAAGATGGGATTAGCAAAGAAACTCCACAGAAGCAACTTTACCACGGCATTTTTAAAACCCTGCTTTTCTTTTTCCCTTTCCTCATTCTCCTTGGATGCCATTTTCTGGGCATCCTCCTCCAGTTGGAAAGATTTTACAACCAGGGCTATAACTTTCCTCATGGTCAGAACTGGCATTGCTGATGCGTGGTATGAATCAGAATCTGCCAAATCTTTCTCCCAAAATCATCCAAAAATGTAAGGTCTCACACCTCAAAGCCTGTCTGACAAATGTTATCCCAAGGAAAGCAAGTTGACATAATGGGAGCTCTTGGACATGTACTTGTGGTGACTCCATGGTTGGGAGTCAGTTGCACAACTGCTTGAAGCTGCCACATGGTTTCCAACATTACCACAATTTCAGATTTAATAACTCCATCCATTATGCACATAATTTCACACCACTGTACTCGGCCACAATGGTGCAATTTAGAATACGGAAAACAATCATTTGCTAAGGGCATTGGGGTAAAATTGGGCTATGACAACAGTCTGACTTTGTTTGGGCATGATGTAAAATGAGTAGCCAATTCGGTATGTATTATTCGCATAGACCAATTTCACCTTCAATCATACTTTGTCCAGATAGATGGAAGACTAAATGGTAAAATGTTATATGGTTTCATACTTGACCATTTCTTGGCCAACAATGGCCTTTTATCATCTATAAAATAGCTTGATATCTTTCTGTCTAAAAGGTTATACCAAACAATATATTATAAAATGAGGCCAAAATAACTATAGATATCAGTGCTTGTTGATAGTCTAACAGGTTATGAGGCTTGTATTAAAGTAGACAACTAACTATGATAATTACTGGCACTACTGACCACTTTGTACTCGTGATCATTTGTTCAATGAAAAGTGTTTCTTTTAAACTTTGCATGAAATGAGATTTATAGCAATATATCAAAAAATTTAATTATAATTAATTTTTAAAACTAATATTAATTGCATTTTAGAGCTAAAATGTTCACCATTGCAGGCATGATTAAGAGTATTCCGATGTGCAAAGCCCAAGGGTTGAGGATTTTATTTTATTTGCTTTATTACTACTTTGATCTAAGGGGGAAATAGTCTGCCACCTAAAGTTAGGGCACTAAATGTTTTTTTGTTTTTATGTATCATTTCAATAAATACTGGAAGAGACTTTTACCAAGTGTGATGAACGCCCAAGCAGAGAGTGCTGTGAGACACTGGCGGACAACAAGTATGTCCCATTGTCTATTAACATTATGATTGGAATATATTTAATTCAAAACATTTTCATGATTACCTATTATTGTTAAGTACCATGTTTTCAATTTTTTTCTCCCTGGTCTGGACAAGACAACAACAAAATGTTACTGAATTAATATGATTTATTCCCATCGGTAAAGCGAATCCAATTGAATCGATTGGTTCTTTGCACAAACTGAATTGTGGCAATGTTGTTTCTGGTGGTCAGCAATCCCATGATGCTCTGCTTGAACTGTGGAGTCTCTGTAAAGTATTGTGATTGAAGGATTGTATTGTAAATATTTCTGTGCATCAAGGATTAAGCAGGCCTGTAAAATGCAGAAAGCTGTTTGAAGCATGCCATGGCTGATTGAATCCTGCTAATGTCACATGTTGAGGAATTTCAGTAAGGCTGGCAGGGATGGGTTGTTTCTCAAAACTTTTAAGCAATTACCTACATGACTACTTCAGTAAAACCCTGTGACCATCCAGCTGCTTGAAAGATTTGAGAATAATAATATGCTAAACAATTTCTGACACAAATTAATTTTAATTGAACTCTGGTGCCAGTCAAATTCTGTGATATATAATGGTTTGATTATATGACAAAGTCATGATACAGATGGCATATGAAAAAGATTAGATTTTCACATTGCCTGATTATTGAAACAAATGTTCACTTTCTGACAGTAGCAAATCAAAAATAGGGCCGTACCTGCTTAACACTGAATTCAAGGCCATGATTTACTGAACTAATTCATTGGTATAATTATTTAGTTCTGACAAGGGACCTTTTCCTGACCAATGAGAGATGTAAAGATAGAAATACTGTTTCCTGCCAGCAAGACAACATCAATTTAAGGATTATGGTTTTCTTTGTATGAGGTTGCTCATAATGTAAAGATTGACAGTGAAAATTTCTCTTGCATCTGATGACGGTATTAGAAACTCCTAAGAAAGGTGTTGAATACTCCAGTACAAATGATCACCAACAAGAACCAGGCAGCAATGTCCCATTCAGCCAATTATGTCAATGCCCAATTTGGTGAAATTTGAGATTGCTAAAGCTTAAGAATCTCCAATTAATTGAGCAGCATTTTGAAAAGGACAAGAGATACAGAGCATGGTGAATTCTTATTGATTACCAGATATTGATTGACCTGAAGAATCTGATTTGATATGATAGATCCGCAAACTCTAATTTACAAACAAATCCAGTCGTGGGTTATGAATTATTTGAGTATTTGATCAATAGAGGTTGAATAAGTGGTCTGCTACTGGTAACTGTATCTCAATGTGTAGCTTTATTATATAGGTATGCTTAGTATAATCCATCATTTTGGGTACATAGATTGTTTTTCTTTATCTAGTTACAAAATATTTTGTTAACTGACAGTGATTTTATTTTTAGTATTGAAGATGACGAATGTGATATAAAATAGTTACTTTAGAGTTACTAGTTAATGTAATGTAGAAATAAGCCACTTTGATTCTTGCAGTTAGGGACAAAGGAATTTGAGACCGCATGGAAAAAGCAGGAAGAGGTGTGTCTATGAGAGTGATGCTTCATTGATAGGGGCCAGAGAAAGGGATTGGAAGTGAGCCAATCAGAATAGATCGAACAGGTCAGGAGGGACATAGGCTGACCTATGTCCGTCGAGTATGTGAAACTTGATACCATTTGAATTGATTTTGCAGAGATCCCTTTGTCTTTTAGTTCAGTCGTTTTCTGGAATGTAAGAAGCTGGATGTCTCTTACATTTCTGTAAGATGATTCAAGCTTGCAAGCTAAATAAATAACTTCTGTTTACGTGCGAATCCGTCTCAACTTTTATTGAGGCCAGACTGACAGAGAAAGAAATTTGGAGATCAACAAAGACATCAAGGGATAAGGAGATAGTTTGGGAAAATGACATTGAGGTAGAAGATCAGCCATGATCAGATTAAATGAAGGGAAATTTTACAGGACCAAATAGTCTATTTCTGTTCATAGTTCCCCTATGCCCTACACGCTTCTCCTGTCGATACATAAGCATACTCAATGAAGATGTTTGCCCCTGCCATTCTGAAGAGCCAGATCAGAATTCAGTTAGGAATTGAGGGCCGCAGAGACTAAAAGTTATTTTCTAGGTGTGTACAAATGGAGAAACACCAAGGCCACAGATCTAAAGAAATGAATGTTGAATACTACAGTTGCTCTCTGCATTAAGTGTTACTCATCCCAAGTAGATTTTTGTATTATAGTAATGATAGTTTCTAAAGTCCACTGATTGAATTACCAATTTGCTCCCTTTGCACATCTCACTGTCTGTGCATATCATTTATGCTCAGAATCATGTCAATCATTAGGCGCAATTGCTTAGAAATTTAAAACTTCAGGTTATTTGTCTGTTAAGGCATTAACAACAACTGCAACCTTGTTCCAGTTTGTCAACTTTAATCTCAATATGCCAGAAAAGTTTCATGTTATAAATTCTTACTCTTTTTAAAGTCATATTTTTGTTCTTTACACCAATTTATCCTCTTTTATTATCTAGCTGCTTTTCAGTTTTTATCTGCTTTGCTCAGGAGCATTTAAAAATTCATTTTTCTGATTTGAAGATAAGATACATTTGAAATGTAGAGTCTTAACTGGTGTGCATTGTGCAACCGTAAGTCCGATCTCCAAAGTTGATACTGAGGTAATTTGAGAGCCTTAATTTCCTGACTGGAATAGGTATACCTTAAAGTTTTGAGTACTTGTCACCAGATGCAAGGAGAAGTTACCCCACCCTTTATTACTCTCAGTCAATTATATTGTCAAGACAGGTAAAGATACTTGGGAACTCATTGGTCTATTAGACCTTTGGACCACAAGTAGTGTCTGTCACCACGCTAGAACTGATCTCTTACAATATTGTGGGAACTTAACAAGCTGGTGTTTTACATAAAGGTATTGTAAGCACATAAATTAATATTTATAGTGTATGAGTATTTGGCACCTGAAGAAAGAACCTGTAGATTTCAAAAGTTTAGCATACTATATACTATCGCCATATTATTTTTCATTTGATAAGTAACCAGACAACACATTTTATAATGCAGTGATAAATATGCTGCCGCTTTGGGAATATACTGAAAATGCAGATATTACAATATAAAATAATTGAGATTCTGGTCTTCTCCAAATATTTTTGTGATTGAGAACAAATAGATGATTGCAATGTTACCCAGTTAGGATCCATGTAACAAAAAACATTTTCAGGTATATAACAAAATATACATTTAAATATGTTCTTCAACTGTGCTAACATTTAAATAACCCTGCCTTTTATTGTCTTTATATTGATGTTAATCCATAAATATTAGGAATGGCATAATTATGGTGAAGCACATATGAATGTATTCCATTCATTTTTGGTGATGATATTTCACGTTCTTACACTTCCAGATAACCTTCAAAGTGAATTGTATGTGATATGAGTCACAGCACTTCAAAAAATAATTCATTATGAAGAGTGCTTTGACGTGTTTCAGCATGAGAGTGGCTTTTTTCTATATTGGCTTTATTTCCTCACTGACATAAAATGGAGACAGGGAGCTAGCTACCCCCGAAACATTTTGGTACTGATATCAGCAAGTATAAACAATCTTAACAAAATTTCTACACCATCTTTTCTGATGCTCACAATAATGACCAAGAACTGTGATTATATAAGTAAGTGTCCATTTGAGATCTAGAATTTGTCATTGGACTGATGTTAAACTCCAATGATATCTCTATTCTGTTAAAAATCAGCTGGGTGCAAAATATTTACATTTGGATAAATAATACATGCCATATTACATTTTCTATCAATTGGTTCTACTTCATTGATCCTTGACAAAAATATAATATTTATTATCAACTCTGTGAAAATATTTTGTGTTATGTATCTCCAAGTTAAAACCTTTGCGGAAGGTAACTGCGCATATAGGGTTGACATTGAGCATTAATCAAAATAATTCCCGTGGAAGCCATCTCACATTTGCCAGTTTTATACATTGCATTTCGATCACATTATGTATTTCCTGCCAATTGATTTAAAAAGCAGAAGGGGGCGGTGGGAACAGAGCAAATTGCATCTCAAACAATTTACTTCAAGTTCCATTCCAAATCCCTGTCAGATTGGTGTAACACATGTAAAGAACTTACTTTAGTCACACCAAGAAGGAGAACCACTAACAATGGGATTGTAAATCCAGAACACTCAAAATTTACAGCCATCCTTACCCTTTTTCTTAAACTAGAAATGCCTGGGATGTTTGTAATATTCATGGGCAATTTAGTTTGACCGTTTCCCCCTATTCCAGAATAATCCTTCAAGGTTCACAGGCCCCTGAACCAAAACCTAGTAGCTTCCTCAAATCTGTTCACAATTCCAAGCTTTCTGTCTGACAGCCAGCAACTAGGGCAAAGTTAGACCGTCACACTCCAATGCACAACAGGATAGTCACTCATAATGCAATACACAGCGCCTGATCCATACCAAAGCAAGACACTGCCCCAAATGTAGGCCGTGCAACACAATGTAGAGTGACGGTGAGAACAAATCCACAAAGCGTGTCTGTTTTTTAATACTTTCACTATGATTTATGGATTATTGCTGTTTTTACTATGATTAATCCAGAATTGCCCTCCGATTTGCCACAATTACAATCAAGTGTGACTATTCGTAATTTTATTTTTATTCCCATGAGACAAGACAAAAATAAAGAATGTGGTGAAGGTGTTGGAGAATTTGGTGTAGTAAAGCATCTCTTCACCAACCCATTGTAATTAGTTTACTACGCAAAAAAAAATTACTCGAATGTTACAATCCCTGTTGCTGTTATAACTGGATAGAACAAAGAACACGAACAAAGAAAATCACAGCACAGGAACAGGCCCTTCGGCCCTCCCAGCCTGTGCCGATCCAGATTCTTTATCCAAACCTGTCGCCTATTTTCCAAGGATCTACATTCCTCTGTTCCCCGCCCATTCATATATCTGCCTAGATTCATCTTAAATGATGCTATCGTGCCCGCCTCTAGCACCTCCGCTGACAAAACGTTCCAGGCACCCACCACCCTCTGCGTAAAAAACTTTCCATGCACATCTCCCTTAAACTTTCTCCCTCTCACCTTGAAATCGTGACCCCTTGTAATTGACACCTCCACTCTTGGAAAAAGCTTGTTGTTATCCACCCTGTCCATACCTCTCATAATTTTGTAGACCTCAATCAGGTCCCCCCTCAACCTCCGTCTTTCCAATGAAAACAATCCTAATCTACTCAACCTTTCTTCATAGCTCGCACCCTCCATACCAGGCAACATCCTGGTGAACCTCCTCTGCACCTTCTCTAAAGCATCCACATCCTTCTGGTAATGTGGCGACCAGAACTGCACGCAGTATTCCAAATGTGGCCCAACCAAAGTCCTATACAAATGTAATATGACCTGCCGACTCTTGTACTCAATACCACGTCCGATGAAGGCAAGCATGCTATATGCCTTCTTGACCACTCTATTGACCTGCGTTGCCACCTTCAGGGTACAATGGACCTGAACTCCCAGATCGCTCTGTACATCAATTTTCTCCAGGACTCTTCCATTGACCGTATAGTCCTTAGATCTATAGAATTAGATCTTCCAAAATGCATCACCTCGCATTTGCCAGGATTGAACTCCATCTGCCATTTCTCTGCCCAACTCTCCAATCTATCTATATTTTGCTGTATTCTCTGACAGACCTCCTCGCTTTCTGCAGCTCCACCAATCTTAGTATCATCTGCAAACTTGCTAATCAGACCACCTATAACTTCGTCCAGATCATTTATGTATATTACGAACAACAGTGGTCCGAGCACAGATCCCTGTGGAACACCACCAGTCACCTTTCTCCATTTTGAGACACTTCCTTCCACCACTACTCTGTATCTCCTGTTGCCCAGCCAGTTCTTTATCCATCTAGCTATTACACCCTGAACCCCATACGACTTCACTTTTTCCATCAACCTGCCATGGGAAACTTTATCAAACGCCTTACTGAAGTCCATGTATATGACATCTACAGCCCTTCCCCCATCAATTAACTTTGTCACTTCCTCAAAGAATTCTATTAGGTTTGTAAGACATGACCTTCCCTGCACAAAACCATGCTGCCTATCACTGATAAGTCTATTTTCTTCCAAATGTGAATAGATCCTATCCCTCAGTATATTCTCCAACAGTTTGCCTACCACTGACATCAAACTCACAGGTCTATAATTTCCTGGATTATCCCTGCTACCCTTCTTAAACAAAGGGACAACATCAGCAATTCTCCAGTCCTCCGGGACCTCACCCGTGCTCAAGGATGCTGCAAAGATATCTGTTAAGGCCCCAGCCATTTTGTCCCTCGCTTCCCTCAATAACCTGGGATAGGTCCCATCTGGACCTGGGGACTTTCCACCTAAATGCCTTTTAGAATACCCAAAACTTCCCCCTTCCTTATGCCGACTTGACCTAGAGTATTTAAACATCCATCCCTAGCCTCAACATCCGTCATGTATCTCTCCTTGGTGAATACCGATGCAAAGTACTCATTAAGAATCTCACCCATTTCCTCTAACTCCACGCATAAATTCCCTCTTTTGTCTTTGAGTGGGCCAATCCTTTCTCTCGTTACCCTCTTGCTCCTTATATACAACTGAAAGGCTTTGGGATTTTCCTTAACCCTGTTAGCCAAAGATATTTAATGACCCCTTTTAGCCCTCTTTATTGCGCGTTTGAGATTTGTCCTACTTTCCCGATATTCCTCCAAAGCTTCATCAGTTTTAAGTCGCCTAGATCTTATGTATGCTTCTTTTTTCATCTTAGCTAGTCTCACAATTCCACCCGTCATCCATGGTTCCCTAATCTTGCCATTTCTATCCCTCATTTTCACAGGGACATGTCCCTGCACTCTAATCAACCTTTCCTTAAAAGACTCCCACATTTCAAATGTGGATTTACCCTTAAACAGCTGCTCCCAATCCACATTCCCTAGCTCCTGCCGAATTTTCTTATACTTGGCCTTTCCTCAATTTAGCACTCTTCCTTTAGGACCACTCTCGTCTTTGTCCATGAGTATTCTAAAACTTATGGAATTGTGATCGCTATTCCAAAAGTAATCACCGACTGAAACTTCAACCACCTGGCCGGGATCATTCCCCAATACCAGGTCCAGTATGGCCCCTTCCCGAGTTGGACTATTTACATACTGCTCTAAAGAACTCTCCTGGATGCTCCTTACAAATTCTGCTCCATCTACGCCTCCAACACTACATGAGTCCCATTCAATGTTGGGGAAGTTAAAATCTCCCATCACGACCACCCTATTGCTCCTACATTTTTCTAAAATCTGTCTACATATTTGTACCCCTACTTCACACTCGCTTTTGGGAGGCCTGTAGTAAAGTCCCAACAATGTTACTGCACCCTTCCTATTTCTTAGCTCTACCCATATTGCCTCAGTGCTCGAATCCTCCATCGTACCCTCCTTAATCACAGCTGTGATATCATCTCTGACCAGTAATGCAACTCCTCCACCCCTTTTGCATCACTCTCTATCCCTCCTGAATCATCTTTACCCTGGGATATTTAGTTGCCAGTCTTGCCCTTCCCTCAACCAAGTCTCAGTAATACCAATAACATCATATTCCCAGGTACTAATCCAAGCCCTAAATTCATCTGCCTTACCTGCTACACTTCTCGCATTAAAACAAATGCACCTCAGACCACCTGTCCCTTTGCGTTCATCATCTCTTCCCTGTCTACTCTTACCCTTAGTCACATTGAGTTTATTATCTAGTACCTTACAGGCTTTAGTTGCTGCCTCTTTACTGACCTCTAACTTCTTAATCTGGTTCCCATCCCCCTGCCACATTAGTTTAAAACCTCCCCAACAGTCTTAGCAAAAGCACCCCCTAGGACATTGGTTCCAGTCCTGCCCAGGTGTAGACCATCCAATTTGTAATGGTCCCACTGCCCCCAGAACCGGTTCCAATGTCCCAAAAATCTGAACTCCTGCACCATCTCTCAAGCCACGTATTCATTCTGACTATTCTTGAATTTCTACTCTGACTGTCTTGTGGCACTGGTAGAAATCCTGAGATTACTCCCTTTGAGGTCCTACTTTTTAAACATCTCCTAACTCCCTAAATTCTGATTGTAGTACCTCATCCCATTTTCTACCTATATCGTTGGTGCCTATATGCACCACAACAACTGGCTGTTCACCCTCCCCCTTCAGTATGTCCTGCAGCCGATCTGAGACATCCCTGACCCGTGCACCCGGGAGGCAACATACCATTCGGGAGTCTCATTTTCGACCACAGAAACGCCTGTCTACTCCCCTTATGATTGAATCCCCTATGACTATAGCCCTGCCAGTCTTTTTCCCGCCCTTCTGTGCAGCAGAGCCAGCCACGGTGCCATGAGCCTGGCTACTACTGCCTTTCCCTGGTGAATCATCTCCCCCAACAGTATCCAAAACGGTACACCTGTTTTGGAGGGAGATGACAGCAGGGGACATCTGCACTGTCTTCCTGCTCTTTCTCTGCCTTTTGGTCTCCCATTCACTGTCTCCCTCACCAATCCTAATTTGCGGTGTGACCAACTCACTGAACGTGCTATCCACGACCTCCTCAGCATCGCGGACGCTTCAAAATGAGTCCATCCGCAGTTGCAGAGCCATCATGCGGTCTATCAGGAGCTGCAGCTGGACACACTTCCCACACATGAAGGAGTCAGGGGCATTGGCCATGTCCCTGAACTCCCACATTGAGCGCGAGGAACATAACACGGGTCTGGGATCTCCTGCCATTTTTACACTTTACCTTAACGGATTACAAATATAATATCAAATAATGAATAAGCGAAAGGAATAAAGATTTTACTTACCAATCACAATACTTACCAACACACGAAGAGTTAAATTTCTCCCAGCTACTGCTAATTGGAGCACTTTCCTTACGAGCCAATCAGGTCACTGCTTTGCTGTGATGTCACTCTTCAAGGTAAGTTTTTAAAGCTTTAAAGAGGTAAACTTAGCTTCCCGACAGACCCGTGGCCACTGCCCACGCCGGAAATCTGAAGGCCGCTTCTCCGGCAGCTGTGTCCCCGCTGCTCTCCTCACGCTCTTTTATCCTGTGTTATCGCCGCTCTCCTCGCGCTCTTTCACTGTGCCCCCGCCGCTCTCCTCGTGCTCTTTCACTGTGTCCCCGCCGCTCTCCTCTCGCTCTCTCACTGTGTCCCCGCCATTCTCCTCGCGCTCTTTCATTGTGTCCTCGCCGCTATCCTCGCTCTCTTTAACTGTGCCCCCGCTGCTCTCCTCGCTCTCTTTTATCCTGCGTCCCCGCCGCACTCCTCGCGCTCTTTCACTGTGTCCCCACCGCTCTTCTCAGGCTCTTTCACTGTGTCCCCGCCACTCTCCTCGCGCTCTTTCACTGTGTCCCCGCTGCTCTACTCGCTCTCTTTCACTGTGTCCCCACCGCTCTCCTCGCTCTCTTTCACTGTGTCCCCACTGCTCTCCTCACGCTCTTTCACTGTGTCCCCGCCACTCTCCTTGCGCTCTTTCACTGTGTCCCCACCGCTCTCCTCGCTCTCTTTTATCCTGTGTCCCCGCCACTCTCATCGCGCTCTTTCACTGTGTCCCCGCCGCTCTCCTCGCTCTCTTTCACTGTGTCCCCGCCGCTCTCCTCGCTCTCTTTTATCCTGTGTCCCCGCCGCTCTCCTCGCGCTCTTTCACTGCGTCCCCGCCACTCTCCTTGCGCTCTTTCACTGTGTCCCCGCCGCTCTCCTCGCTCTGTTTTATCCTGTGTTCCCGCCGCTCTCCTCGCGCTCTTTCACTGTGTCCCCGCCGCTCTCCTCGTGCTCTTTCACTGTGTCCCCGCCGCTCTCCTCGCGCTCTTTCACTGGGAAACTAGGAAAACCCTAGTTAGAAACCCTGGCTCAAAAGAATGTAACATTTACCTTTTTTATAAAACATGGAGGAATAGAGTCACAAGACCACTAATTAGATTTAACAACAAGAAAAAAACCTTTAAACATGAAAAGAATTGCATTATAATGCAATACTCCTTTATTCCCCCTTTAGCTGAACAATTACACACAGGTTTTAGCATTGACATGGATTACAAAATACATCTTAAACTACAATGGTCTTATTAACACAGAGTCCCTTTTAAGCACATTAAATTATTGTGGTAAGACACACACCTCTCTGAACCCAAGTGAATGTTTTGGATTTCTCCTCAAATCCCCCCAGATGATTTTTATACCATGAGCCACCTTGTCTCACTGAACTCCAGCTTCCACCCAAGTGACTTCAAATTCTGCTTTCAAAAGTCACACTTTCAAACCTCCTTTTAAATTATACCTTCCCTCCACTGCTTCCATAATGATTTTGCTCTTGGGTTTTACAGTTCACCGTTCAGATTTCCTTTGTCTTAAAGGCTTTAAACAAACTACAGGATCCAACCACCAATTTCAACAATTATTCCAAATAATGTCTCCCAACCTGTAGTAGTTTCTCACAAATATTTGCACTACTGCAAATGTCATTCTGGCCTCTCACAGTCTAATGCCTTTTTAACTCTGTGACTTTACTGAACAATTTTGTTCTGGTTCCCAGTTTTCTCCGTTCCATTAACTCCAGACTTCTTGGAAACGTGAGTTTCCTTAACTCGCTGCAATACAGATTTACAGCTACTGCTAACCACTACTCCATCGGCTTTTCCTCTAGCGAGGCAGAGAGAATTGTTCCCTCTTGAACCTTCCAAAAGCAGCAGCTATGAGCAGAGCTGTGTGACCTACCTTCTCTCTCATTACCTATCACCAACTGAAATCAAATTAGCTAAACTAAAACTTAGAAGCTTTTCTACCTTACAAGGTCCCAGTTGCTAAGCAACCACTGCTGGTTTATTTACTCTTCATGCCATAAACACAACAGAACCACAGTTGGAATAGAAATCAACCCCCACACATTCAAACATTTTTGTCCAGCATGAATCGAACTATAGGTTTTACACTTCTCAGTGCAGAAACATTACATTAAACCCACTTAAAACTATACCTTATTTCCAATGTTTACCAATGCAAATAAATCCTGTAAAACTTCCTTTTATCCTACACCTCCCCCTCTGAAAGAAATAAATCTTCATATTCATGAAGATTTCTTTATATTTGTGTTACATCCACGCTACACAAACTTAACATGATAAATATCCAACCACATAATTTCTTAGTTCACAATTGCACATATTATATAATTACAATGATTTAATCCAAACAAAAACAATAGCATCATCAGAATCTATGCAAGTTAACAATGTCATAACTCCAGTCTTGTGTTTTTCCTCTTCTGATTTCCAGTTTTCAACTCCGAAATTTTTAAAACGTCTACGGTGCAATTGTACTTTTCATCATTGCAGGCATAGTTCCATTCTCAAGCCCACTTTCCAAATTCACATGTGCTAAATTTGCATTTTGATTTAACAGACAAAATGTCTTTTTTTTGTATTAACATTTCTTTTCTTTTGTGAGAATATCATTTAGCTGTTTGAAGAATGTTGTTCCGATGCTTCCTGTGTTCACTCAATCACGTTCTTGCTTTGTTTGTTCTTTGAACTTTTGTGATCTTTTTGTTGATTCTCCCAGTCCCATTTGAAACACGTTATTTTCTACTTTCAGCCACGTCAATCACTTCCTCTCTCTGAAGTTTCACAGTTCATTCTAATGCTTCAACATTTTTGCACATGTTCTGAACTATCTCAGTCCAGTTATCAGTAGAGTTTGAATGGTCTTTGGCAAACTATGACCTTGTGTAGTATCATGGACAAGCGTTTTTAAATCAAAGCCTCTGGTCATTGTCTCAGAAAGATCACTTTGCTATTTCAGTACATCTGGTTGATGATTCATAATTTCCAATTTTGCAAGTACTTTGTTGTTTTCTTATTGTTTATTCCTGACTTTGATACATCAGTAATGTTACTTGGACAAGTTATTTTCTTTGCTCAACTGTATCAGTATTCAACAATGAGTTTCTATCCACAGGGACAACTTTTGAATTGTGACACTCGAGGCCATCCATCTTTTTCTCATTTTCCTCCACTTTGCTTTCAAGTTCAAAAATCGCATTGTTCTCACAACGAAGTTCGAACAGTTTGTTAGTTTTGCCTTTTAATTCTGCAATCAGCCAATTATTCTGAGTTACCAGAACTTCCTTTTATTTTCAAAGCACTTTCCACGATACTTCATAGATACTTCTGATGCTTGAAGTTCACCAGAAGATCAACCTTTGCCAAGTTCTCATTCTCAAATTTATACTTAGACAGTTTAAATCCTGAGTCAAATGTTCCAGTTTCCTGACTGATTCTAAGTTGTTCTCATCAGTTCTCTTTTCTCATTCCTTTTATACGTGCAAGTTGATTTCCTGTGTTAATCAGGTCTTCCTTCAATTGCTTATTATCTGTTCTCATTTCCCCCCACAGTACTTTCCAAACGTTTGTTAAGATCGTCATGATTAATTGCCTGCGCAATGCAACTGTTGTCACCTTGTTGTCACGACAAGCCAAATCATTATCTAAGATAAAATCTATTCCTCCAATAGGTAATTTAAGAATAATTTCCACCTCAACAATTCTATTTGCAAAATTACTTCTTAAATTAATTTTACACCAATAACAGGTTCATCCCCTCCATTAATACCTCTCACTAATACTTTTTCCATCATGCTTTTGCCTGGAATATAAATTATATCATCAGCTGCCAGCAATGATTGATCAGCTCCTGTGTCTCGTCACATTTTAAATTGATTACTTATTTTGTTAGAGGAGTAAGGAAAAACTTCTCCCTCTGAACCAAAATATCCAGAACCTCCAACAACCTGACTTCCTTCAGTTGCTAAGCAACCACTGCTGGTTTCTTTACTCTTCATGCCATAACTCTCTCGAAGCACAATAGAATCACAGTTGGGATTGAAACCAACCCCCAAACATGCAAACACTTTTGTCCAGCATGTATCTAACTATAGATTTTATACTTCCAGACACAGAAATATTAAATTAAACCCACTTAAAGCAATACCTTATTTGCAATGTTTACCAATGCAAATATAAATCTACCTTTGTTTTCTTAACTCAACACATTAGAGTTTATAAACATTAATAGCAGACAAACCCTTAACATGTGGAATCAGTAGAACCTTAATGGAGCTCTATGTTTTCAGATCTCTTTTTAGATAATGTCTCAAACTCCGTAATTACCCCTCTTCTGGGTACTTTTATAAAGCAAGGTGGTTTAAAAAAAACTTGCAGAAGGAAAAAAAGGTATTCCAAGTGATAGCGCAAACCCTCCATTTGCCTTCCCCTGTTCAGGTTCTCCATGCATAGTATTCTATACTTATAACTTTCTCATAACAAATTGTAATTATCGAGCAACATGACGTTTATTTACAAAAGTGGAATTTTGAACATTTCATTTGACAACAATGTGCATTGATATAGCATCTTTAACAGAGTAATATGTCCCAAGATGCTTCATAGGAGTGTTATCAAACTAATTTTGATACTAAGCCACATATTGGGCAGATGACCAAAAGCTTGGTCAAAGGTGGAAGTTTTTAAGGTGTGTGGTAAAGGAGGACAAAGAGGTAGAGAGGCCGTGAGATTTAGGAAGGGAATGTCAGAGCTTAGGGCCTTGGTAGTTGATGGCACAGTTGACAATGGTGAAGCAATTCAAATTAAAGATGTTCAGAATTGGAGGAATACATGTATCTAGGAGGGTTGTAGAATTGGAGAAGGTTACAGAGATAGGAAGGTCAAAGCCAGGTAGGAATTTGGAAACAATGATAATTTTGAAATGGAGGTGTTGCTTAACTAGGAGCCAATGTGGAACAGTAAGCACAGAGTTGTTCGGAAAGCTAAGACACAGGCAGCAGAGTTTTGTATGACCTCAAGTTTAAAGAGGATAGCAAATGGAAAGCCAGCCAGGAAGTGTGTCAGAATAGTTAGGGTGGACATTGGGCTGAGTTCTGAAACATCATATATAAATCTGATTTGAGGCCTGAAGTCAAGGTATGTAATATATTCAACACAATCATTTATATTGAAATTACTGTGATCTCTAAACTGTTATGAACACTCAGTTATCTAATACTAACCATCATTTGAATCTGTAACTCAATCTGCTAAAACATTCATGTTTTAAAGAAGTTACAGTTGAAGAATCATGAATGAAAATCACATTGTTTGCTAGATTGCAAGTTATTGGATGTACAATAACTGTCCCATTATGTTCAAGAAGAATCAAACAGATGAAGCAAACCTGGTACCTGAAAGCTTTCAACATTGCCTATCCTTATCACTGCAGAGAGCCCAATATATCAGTGATTGCTGTGGATGAAATACATTGAAATATGTTGAATTGTGCCATCCCTAATTGATTGTGTCTTTACCCTTTGATAAGTTAGTCAACAAGTTCCAGCAGCAGTCACGGTGAAAGCAAACACACACACATGCAAACACACACACACTACATACTCACACGCAAACACACACACACTACATACTCACACGCAAACACACACACACACTAGCTAAAGTAAACTCTGGCTATGTGTTCAGGTTCATGATGTGCTTAATTTTTATTCTGAGCGATGGAAAAAAAAGCTCATTGCTGTTTTACCCAATTCCTGCCAAACTTACTCCTAGCTCTATGTTGCTGTGGCCCACTCTGTACTGCTGCACCACTTGTAAAATTGTGTTGATGAATCCTATGTATATTTTGTGTGTGATTATAAACATATTCCAGTGAGTGACTTTTTCTACTTTTACTGCTTTCCACTAGTTTATGTTGCTTTGGGTTTGCTAACATGAATAAAACCTGTTTTAAGTGAAAATGTCTGCCTCATATTTTATTCCTACAACTGAGTCATTGTAACTGAATCAAATGCACAATATTGTCAGGCCCTTAATTTAATGTAATCTGTGCCCAAAGCAAATGCAAAATACGGTATTTGCTCTTTCAAAAAGGATGTTGCACGTACGAATGGTGTACAATTATTCTGGTCATAATTGCAAATAAATGATCCATGAAATATGGAATCAATTCTAATAAAATGTATGATGCTTTTAAAAGAATGTTGAGCAAATTTCTAAGATTATAATCAGGATGAAGTGCATTAATTTGGATATATGATAGTTTCATTTCTAGTTACTTGGATCTGGAAAGCAACTTCAGTATCTGTTATGACTTCTCATGGATCAGCTCCTTTTCACTTTACCAATATTTCAGCAGCATCACTAGTATATTAATTGGGTAATATTTACAATACAAAATGGTCAGAACAAAGAATTATTGAAAATATCAACTTCCTTTAGTCATGCTTGGCTGTCTCTGCTGGATCATTTTAGTTGGTTTGTGAAGCTACCCTACCTTGAATTAAAGGGAATGATTCTTTTTCAAAGAAAGGAGATGTCTGTTGTTACGATCCCTGTGGAGCCCACCAACTTTCAGACAAATTACCCCACGACCAATGGAAATTGCTGAAGGAGAAAATTTCACGTTTAAGTCTTCCTGTAACAAAAAAATGAAAATCAGCATAGACAAAATATTAATCAACAAGCAGTTGATATACAAAGAACAAAGAAAAGTACAGCACAGGAACAGGCCCTTCGGCCCTCCAAGCCCGTGCCGACCATGCTGCCCGACTAAACTACAATCTTCGACACTTCCTGGGTCCGTATCCCTCTATTCCCATCCTATTCATGTATTTGTCAAGATGCCCCTTAAATGTCACTATCGTCCCACCACCTCCTCCGGCAGCGAGTTCCAGGCACCCACTACCCTCTGTGTAAAAAACTTGCCTCGTACATCTACTCTAAACCTTGTCCCTCTCACCTTAAACCTATGCCCCCTAGTAATTGACCCCTCTACCCTGGGACAAAGCCTCTGACTATCCACTCTGTCTATGCCCCTCTTAATTTTGAAGACCTCTATCAGGTCGCCCCTCAACCTCCGTCGTTCCAGTGAGAACAAACCAAGTTTATTCAACCGCTCCTCATAGCTAATGCCCACCATACCAGGCAACATTCTGGTAAATCTCTTCTGCACCCTCTCTAAAGCCTCCACATCCTTCTGGTAGTGTGGCGACCAGAATAGAACACTATACTCCAAGTGTGGCCTAACTAAGGTTCTATACACCTATACCTTATCAGAAGTACCAGCTTCAAAATTCAATAGGAACCAGGTTGACTACAATAACTACAGGGAGAGCTGAAACATGAGATGGGAGGGGCAAAGCGAGAATATGATAATAGATTAGTGAGTAACATTAGGAAGAACCCGAAAATATATTGTAAACATCTAAACAGTAAAAAGGTGGCAAAACAAAGAGTGAGCTGACCATGGACCAGAAAGGAAATCTTCCTGTGGAGGCAGAGGAAATACTAAGTAGAAGAAATACTAAATTAAGACTTTACATTGCCACCAAAGAAGAGGATTCTAATGATGTCACAGTAAAGAATTAGGTAGTGAAGGAATTGGATAGGAGAACAATAAAGGGGAGGTAATAAAAATGTTGTCAATACTAGAAGTAGAACAGTCCTCGTATGTGATATATCTTGGATTGCTAAGGGATTTTTAAAAATTGTTTCGTGGGACATGGGTATCATTGGCTAGGTCAGCAATGTCAATGCCCATCCCTAATTTCCCTGTCAGCTGATGGTTTGAACTGTTGTAGTCAATGCAATGTTGCATTGGGAAGGAGTTTCAAGATGTGACCCAGAAACAGTGAAGGAGTGGTAATAGAGTTTCAAGTTGGAATGTTGTGTGGTTTGGAGGAGAACTTAGAGGTGGTGGTGTTTCCATATATTTCCTGCCCTTGTTCTTCTACATGGTAATGGTCACAGATTTCAAAGGTACTATCTAAGAAGCCTTGATTAGTGGCTGCAGTGCATCTTTTAGATGGTACCATTTCTGCCACTGCACACAATTGGTGGAGGGATTGGATGTTGGGCAAAGTGGATAGAATGCCAATCAAGTGGCTGCTTTGTCCTGGATGATGTCAAGCTTGAGTGTTGATGGAGCTTCACTCAAACAGACAGGTGCAGAGTATTCCATCACACTCCTGACCTGTGCTTTTAGAATGTGGTCAGGCTTTGGAGAGTCAGGAAGGGGGTTATTTACCACAGGATTCCTAGCCTCTGACCTGCTCTTATAGCTCCGGTGTTTATGTAGCTAGTCAATTTAAGTTTCTGCTCAAAGGTAACCCCATGAGGTTGATAGTTCAGCGATGGTAATGGCATTGAATGTCAAGGGCGATGGTTAGATTCTCGCTTGTTGGAAAAGGTGGCACTTGTGTGGCCTATGACACTAAAAATAAGAAATAAGGGAGGACATTTCTGAGATTCATGCCACAATCTTCCTTGATATGTGAGTGGTGCTAAAGGACTGGAGGACTGCAAATATTATGCTCCTGTGTGAGAAAGGGATTGGATAAGCCTAGTAAATGCAGATTAGTCATCCTGATGTTAAATTTGTGGAACATTTTAGAAATAATAAGCCAAGAGGAAATAAATTGGCACTTTGAAAAACATGTAATAATAAGTAAAAGCCAGCATTGACCTATTAAAGACAAATGGTGCTTGGCAAATGTGATTGAATTTTTTGATGAAGTAATGCAGTGTTGATGAGGGTAGTGAAGTTGAGGTTATGTATATGGAATTTCAAAAGGTGTTTGGTAAAATGGTACACAATAGACTTGAAATGAAAATCGCTTATTGTCACAAGTAGGCTTCAAATGAAGTTACTGTGAAAGCACCTAGTCGCCACATTCCAGCGCCTGTTCAGGGAGGCTGGTACAGGAATTGAACTGTGCTGCTGGCCTGCCTTGGTTTGCTTTCAAAGCCAGCAATTTAGCCCTGTGCTAAACCAGCCCCAACTTGTAAGCAAAATTGAAGCCTATGGGATTAAAGTGACAGTGTCTGTGCAGATGCAATATTGGCCAAGGGACAGATAGCAGAAAGTATGGTTAATGATTGTTTTCCGATTAGGAGAAAATAGCAGTGTTCTAAAATGGTTGGTTTTGGGACCTCTGCATTTTTTGACTTATATTAATGGTCTTAATAATGGTACTCAAGTTTACAGATGACACAAAATTCTGAAATTATATAAAGTGTGGACGATAATAACAGATTTCAGGTGGACTAAGGTTGGTAAAATTGGCAGATGTATGGTAGATGAGATTTAATGCAGCAAAGCATTACATGATCCTTTGTGGGAAGAATAAGAAAACATAATATAAGCAAATGGTACCACTTTAAAGGGGGCACGGGAACAGATCGTTTGGTTGACAGATTGGTTGCAAGGTGACCGAGGTTGTGAACTGAATATTCAAGGAATTAGACATTTTGGAATTGCAGGAAAAAAGGTAAAGGAGTTGCAATTGCTCGGTTAATAAAAGATGAGATCAATGTAATTGTGGGAAATGATCTAGGTTCAGATGATCAAGAGGGAGAATTGGTTTCAGTGAAAATAAGGAATAGCAAAGGAAAGAAGACACTGGTGAAAATACTTTATTTGTCCCCAAACAGCAGCTACACATGGATAGAATGTGCATCAGAAAGTAAATATGGGCTTGCAAGAAAGGTACAGAAATAATCATGGGTGATTTTAATCTTCACATTGATTGGACAAATCAAATTGGCAAAGGTAACTTGAAGTTGAATTTATAGAGTGGATTCAGTATAGTTCCTTTGAACAATATGTTCAGGAACTCACTAGGTAACAGGTTATTTTGGATATGGTAATGTATAATGAGAAGGTTAAGTAACAATTTCATAATGAATCCCGGTGCAGTGGCATGATGGAATTGTACATTCCGTTCAACAGTGATGAATGTGAGTCCATAACTTGAGTCATAAACTTAAATCAAGGTAATTACAAAAGGTATGGGATTGGAATTTCCGTGACATTGCGCTGAAATCGGGAAACACGATCGGCTGGAGAATTGGCTGCAATGCCGAAATCGGGCTTGACGCCGATTTCGCGCCGACTTGGAATTCTCTGGAACCCCAACTCAACGAAATCGCGGCACCCGCCTCGCGGCCCGGAAGTACAGTGTGCATCTCATTATCTGCCCTGACGACCGATTCTCCGGGGCCACAGCGATTCTGCACCCCGAATGGGCCAATTTCCTAATGGCGTGTTTCTAACCACCTTTTAAATATCGTGATACTGGCATGCTGGCTAAGGAGGCTGCGAGAGGAGGTAGGAGGTGGCGTGGGGAGACTGCAGGCTCCTGTATCGCAGATCGGCCGTGCTTTGTGTAGGGGAGGGGGGGGGGGGGCAGCCCTCAAGGTCTGGGGGAGAGGAGGGCAAGGGAAGGGGGAGACAGGCCAAGCAGCCGGGGAACCCCCAACATGACAGGGCTGTGCACACGCACCGAGCCCCATTATGGGGCCAACTTGTTGGCCACCCACCCCTGCCTCTGGGTGGATGCTGAGAAAATGGCCTTGTGGGTGAGTCCCCTCCCCCCCCTGGCCCCGGCCACCCCCCCGTCCCCGGCCACCCCCAACCTCCCTGGCCACCTCACTCAACCGGTGACACCCATCCAAGACTTGCATACTGTGACCGATGTCCAACACCGTCGCCCCCATTGCCTCCACCGCAGACACCACCTGTGCGATTTTGGCCTGGGTGGCCTGCACGACCGACATCACGTCCTGCTCCTGCACACGGAGGGACTCTTCCACCTGCGTCTGCAGGTGATGGAAGACGGCCGTCATCTCCTCCTCTAGTCCTTGGGTCTCTGCCTGAACCTGCACTATGGGTGGGAATGGATGTTCCAGGAGCCCGGGACACATCTGGGCGGCAGCTGGTTGTTGGTGCCGGCCTGCCCTCCGACCATACAGCCGCTCGGCTGCTCCTACCTCCACCTGTTGTACTGGAATGACTGTCTGGTGCGCACCAGTGAGTGTCCCAGAAGCCTCTTCACTAATTTGTCCAACCAAGGTGATAGTCTCTGAGATGGTGGAGGGTGTTGGAGATAGCCGTGACGGAAAGTCAGTGTCCTCATCTGACCCGAACTCCGGGATCTCCTGGGTCATTTCGGGCAGAGGGCTCGTGTTCCGGCTGCTCTCCCTGTTGGTGCCCGGATTTTGGGGGGGCCCCGGATGGGCCGGGACCATCCCCAGCTGATCCTGTAAGGAACAAGACCGCATGTATGGTTAGACAGCCGGACGGGGGTGAGGTAGTGAGGGCTGGGGTGAGTGGGGTTGGGGTGTGTGGGGTGTGGGTGGTTGGGGTGTGGGGTGAGGGAGTTTGGGGTGTGGGATGAGGGGCATTTGGGGTTTGGGCGAGGGGGTGTGGGGGATTGGGGTGGGCGCACATTTGTTGTGAGGACCCGCAACCAGGCAGGGGATCTCACTTTGTGGCAGCCGCCAAACTCTGCGTTCACCGTCTCCTCCGGCCCACCGACTATGTCTAGTGCCCTCTGCTCGGGCACAATGAGGGGACACAGGTCTGGTGGTTCCCCCTCTTGTCTTCTCCCGCTCCCGGCGGTTGTGTGCAGCTTTGTTATGGGGGGGGCAAACACAATCAGCAACAGTGTTAGACAGTCCGGCACATGCAGCCCAGGAATTGGGTCTCTGATGGTATCAGTGGCCAGGGCACTCAGCCATTGCGACTGGCATGGGTGAGTGTAGCAATGTTGGTTAGGGTGGGGGTCCAACCGTCCCCCTGGTGGGGGCGGGGGGGGGGGGTAACATGTATGTGGGGAGTGGGAGGGTTGGTGCCAGGGACACAGCGCTGGATACTCACCTTGGCTGCCCTGAGGAGGTCGTGCAGTTTCTTCCTGCACTGGTCTGCAGTCTGGGCCACCAGTCCGACGGCGCTGACGGCGGCTGCCACCTCTGCCCAGGCATGGCAAACGATGGCGCCTGCTGACCTCTGTCCCGGCACAGGGTGCAGCACCAGCCTCCTCTCTTCCATGGAGTCCAGGAGTGTCTCAGGTTCGGCGTCCCGGAATCGTGGCGCTGCCCTCCTTGCAGCCATCTTGGCTGCGACGCTTGTTTGTGTGTGTGTGGTGGGGGTGGGGTGGGGGGGGGGGGGTGGGGGGGGGTGGGGGTGGGGGGGCGGAGAGAATGAATTATGTGCAGCCACAGCAGGGCGTCAATCACGGAACCGCCGAATCGGCCACCGGTCCGTCAACATTGTGATGAGTTTCACGATCTGCCCGTGCTAGCCCCTTGGGACAGTTAAATTGCTGCAGCTGGGGACCAGATTACGCCCGCGTGAAATGCCACCGTTTTCACGATGGCATCAGCCCATGATGTAACAGTTCGTTAAAGTGGTCTGAGTAAACTATGCACCATGGCTGTTGAAGGCGAGAGTAGAGGTAAGCCAAGTTTCCAAAGGTGCAACCATGGGCTGCCTGTTGTGCTGCTGGCTCGGGTCGGGGGTGACCGAGAGAGGGGTCATGGGTGCAGGGTGTAAGGGTACAGGCCGCCATTGCCGTGACCTTCAAGGCAGCCATCTGGCTGCACACTCCACTGACTGCCCACTGTGATCCATACATGTTCAGAATGCCAGCAGCAAAATGGGTACTCTACCCCCCAGGCCACCCCCAGGAACACCCAGACCCCAGCCGACCCATCTGTAGTGATATTCAAATATCAATATACATGATCTATGTATGTAGATGTAGTACAGTCATTTGAAAATGGAAATCGCTTATTGTCACAAGTAGGCTTCAAATGAAGTTACTGTGAAAAGCCCCTAGTCGCCACATTCCGGCGCCTGTTCGGAGAGGCTGGTACAGGAATTGAACCGTGCTGCTGGCCTGCCTTGGTCTGCTTTCAAAGCCAGCGAATTAGCCCTGTGCTAAACAGCCCCTCAACACTAGATGTCTCACAGTCAGATACTATAAGAACCGGATTCCCGCTCTTTAGTTAGTTAGAGAGTGAGATCCAGAACAGTGAACAAGCATGACATAGAATAGCT
The DNA here is from genome assembly GCF_047496885.1 of Scyliorhinus torazame. Classification (NCBI taxonomy): domain Eukaryota; kingdom Metazoa; phylum Chordata; class Chondrichthyes; order Carcharhiniformes; family Scyliorhinidae; genus Scyliorhinus; species Scyliorhinus torazame. Next base: position 89,066,196 of record NC_092714.1, on the reverse strand, counting down.
AGAGTGAGAGAAGTTAGAACTAGTTTGATATAATAGTGTATAGTTATATAGTTATCTTTATTCTACTTTATTTCTTTATAGGTGGTTTAGTATTGAGTAAAAAGACTCAGTTTTTTATTTTATTACTCATTAAATAGTTAATCTCTCAACAAGAAGACTATTGGTCATGTTATCATCCTGGTGGATTCAAGAGTAATATATATATTTTAGATAGGTCATTATTTAAAATATAACACCATCAACGGGATTTGCATGATCCACGACAGCAAGTAGCCCACCAGGTACTGGCACCCCTCAGTGCACCAATCCGAGGCACTTCCACCGGGGTAGCGAGGGAAGTGCAAAACGCACCCCAAACAGTGGACACATGCACCGTGGCCATATGCCACCCTCCCTGGCATACTGTGCCCCCCCCCCCCCAGAGTGGATGGTCCACCAGTGGCACTGTCAGCTAGCCCACCCCGCAGGAACTTCGGCTGGCACAAAACACACCTGCCCACTGCACCGCTGCTCCCATCCATCCTGCACCCAGACAGGAGGGCACAACCCATGTGTTGCACAAAGGACCCATGGCACACTACAGTTCATCCAGCCCCATCCGTGGCCCCTGCCCACACACATGCCATGAGGCATGGCGCCAGTCAGTGGCATGCGGTTCTCCCCCTTAACCAGGTGGAACCATGCTGACAGAGTATCATGTGGCCCATCCAAGGAGGGAAACTATGATAGACCCCACAGTAGGGCATGGGACATGGGCTGCAGAGCGTAATGCTGGCAGAGATGGCTGGTGGAGCAGGAGACCACCCGGTGACAGGCATTGGCGGGGCCAGGGGCGCAGTGCGAAAACCAGAGGAGCAGGTGCTAGCCGGTGATGATGGAGAGCTGGCATGCCAGCAGCCCAATGAGATGGGAAGGAGACATACACCTCCTGCATACCAGCAGAGCCTGTTGTACAAGGACATGCCAGACCGGACATAACGCGGCGACTACAGCTGAACAGGGAGACCGTAACAGATGTATAAATAAAAAATAACGAGGAAGGAATTGAAGTTGATAGAAAGCCAGCAATAAACGTAAAAAGATTTTTAAAAAGCTTTTGCATGTATATATGCGAAAAAGCGTAAAGTGAAGATTAGTCCAATTGACGGTGAAATGAAGGAATTAATAATGGGAAATAAGAAAATGGCAGTCTTTGAACAAATATTTTGTATCCATCTTTACAGTGGAAGACACCAAAAGCATCCCAAGAATAGTAGAAAATCAAGAGGCAAAAGAGAGGGGAACTCAAAACAATCACTGTAGCTAGTGAAAAAGTAATTGGAAAACTAATGGAACTCAAGACAAATAAATTCCCCAGATGGCCTATATTCTGCTTCCTTGGGCCTTAAAAGAAGGGGCTGCAGAGATAATGGGTGCATTGATTGTAATGACCTAGAATCTGGAAATGTCCCAATAGTTTGGAAAACCACATGAACACTTCTGTTCAAGAAAGGAGGGAGATAGTAAGCAGAAAATGATAGGCCAGTTTGCCTAATATTTTTAATTGGTCAAAAGCCATTGGGCAAAACCTTACCATATTTTGTCAAAGTGTCAGGCTCAGATTGAAACTGACATATTGGTTCCCAATTGCACAGATCAGTTTTTACGCCAGATCTTGAACTTCTTTAAAGAACAAAAATTTGTGGGTGTGATTTATGCCATCAATCTGGGGGGGGGGGGGGGGCCTGATAGAGCAAGTACCCGTCACGGCAAAGATCGGCGCACCATATTTAATGGGTGCCCTGATCAGAACTGAATTATAACACTGCCCCTCCCCAACACAGAGGTATCGGGGACTCCCTCCCCCCCACATGCTCTCGCTGGACAATCTCAGGGGGCTCTGCATCCCCCCCTCCCCCACAAAATCAGCAGGGGCTCCCCCCGCCCCAATCGCTCGGAAGTATCGCTGGCATTCCCCCCTCCCAGTGCCCGCTCTCCATGCTTGAATGTTCTCCCTCCCAGCACCCAATCGCTCCCATCCCCACCACACATAGCAGGATCAAGGGATTGATTACGAATGGGAAAATAGAGAATGAGAGTAAGCTTGCAGTAAAAAACTGACGGTAAAAGTTTGTATAGGTATGTGAAGAGAAAAAGATTGGTGAAGACAAATGTAGGTCCCTACAGGGAATGTATAATAGGGGACAAAGAAATAGCCGACCAACTCAATACATACTTTGGTTCTGTCTTCACAAAGAAGGACACAAATAATATATCAGAATTGTTGGAGAACACACGGTTTAGTGAGAGAGAGGAACTGAAGGAGACAAGTATTAGTCGAGAAATTGTATTAGGTAAATTGATGGGATTTAAGGCCAGATGATTCCCAGGGCCTGATAACCTGCATCCCAGAGTACTTACGGAAGTGACTTTAAAAATAATGGATTCATTGGTGGTCACCTTACAAGATTTTATAGACTTTGGAACAGTTCATACAGATTGGAGGGTCGCCAATGTAACCCCACTATTTAAAAAGGGAGGTGTAGAATAAACAGGGAATTATTGACCAGTAAGCCTGACTTCAGTCATGGGGAAAATTCAAGAATCCATTATCAAGGAGTTTATATCAGAACACTTGGAAAACAGTGGCAGGATTGGACAGAGTGTAATGACTTAGACCAGGCCTTTGAGATTGGCCAATTGGAATACGAGTTCCCTGATTAGTGGCCCAACCAGGGAACCTCTTCTTTGTATACAACAGGGAGCATCAGATCCTCTACACTCCTTGTATTTTTTAAAATATAAATTTAGAGTACCCAATTATTTTTTTTGTTCCAATTAAGGGGCAATTTAGCATGGCCAATCCACCTAACCTGCACATCTTTGGGTTGTGGGGGTGAAACCCACGCAGACATGGGGAGAATGTGCAAACTCCACACGGACAGTGACCCAGGGCTGGGATTCGAACCCGGGTCCTCAGCACTGCAGTCCACCCCAGCTGCACTCCTAGTATAGACAGCAAGCTGAATGCACATGGCTGTACTGCTGTTGGTTTTGTTAATAAAAGGAATTCTGGTGAAGGGACGTCTGCCTCCGTGGACTTATTACACAGAATCAGCATGGATTTACAAAAGGGAATTTGCAAATCTACTGGAATTCTGCAAGGATATAACTAATACAGTTGATGAGAGGAAGCCAGTGGATAAGCTTTATTTGGACTTTCAGAAGGCATTTGACAAAGTCCCACACAAGAGGTTCACATGTAAAATTAAAGTGCATGGGATTAGGGGTAGTATATTGAGATGGATAGAAAACTGGTTGGCAGACAGGGAACAAGGAGTAGGAATAAATGGGTCTTTTTCCAAATGGCAGGCAGTAACTAGTGGGATACCGCAGGAATCGTGGCTGGGACCCCAGCTATTCACAATATATATGAACGATTTAGATGAGGGAACTAAATATCTCCAGATTTGCAGATGACACAAGCTGGGTGGGAGGATGAGCTGTGAGAAGGATACAGAGCTCCTTTCGTGTGATTTGGGCAAGCTGAGTGAGTGGGCAAATGAATGGCACATGCAATATAATTTGGATAATTTGGATAAAACGAGAAGGCAGACAATTACCTGAATTGCCATAAATTAGCTGAGGCGAATGTACAATGAGACCTAAATGTCCTCGTACACCAGTCATTGAAGAGAAGCATGCAGGTGCAGTAGGTGGTACAAAGGCAAATGGCATGTTGGCCTTCATAGCAAGAGGATTCGAGTGCCGGAGCAGGGATGTCTCGCTGCAATTACACGGGGCCTTGCTGAGGCCACGCCAGGGATATTGTGTGCAATTTTGGTCTCCTTATCTGAAGAAGGATGTTCTTGCTTTAGATGGAGCGCTGAGAAGGTTCACTAGATTGATCCCAGGAATTCCTGGGCTCTTGATATCACCTGCCTTTGCTCGATGATCCTGGACTGAGAAATAAAACTGCAATTAAAAAGGTGTAAAAACTTACCTAACATTGGGGCAAGTTGACCAAGTTAGCGCTGATCCAAGATTTTTCATTCAGCAGGTCCAGTGTAGCACAGGAGTCCCAGCTGTCAAAAAAAGCCAGCCGGGAGTTTGAACACCACGCGCTTCCAGCGCACATATCCGCGTGTCTGCACTTCCGGGTCATGGCGCCATGCATGGTGGTCAAGCAACTTTAGTCGGTAACTCGAAATGAAGTTACAGGCCATTGAGTCGATTAGGACTATATTCGCTGGAGTTCAGAAGAATGAGGGGGGATCTCATAGAAACATATAAAATTCTAGCAGGACTAGACAGGGTCGGTGCAAGAAGGATATTCCCTATGGTGGGGGTGTCCAGAACCAGGTGTTATAGACTGAGGATACGGGGTAGACCAGTGTTCTTCAAAGTTGGGGGCGCGACCCACGGGTGGGTGTCGGGAGGGTCGCAGAGCCGTTGTCCGCGGCACTCCCGATCGCGCAAATCCCCGCGCAGCAGCCGGCTTTTCATTTAAAAAAAATTTGGCCGCATTGCGCATGCGCGCACGATGATCGGCACGCATGCGCAGTGCGGCCGCTATTTTTTTTTAAACGGTTGCAGCTTTTTGTTTTACAAGTTCTGTAGTGGTTTTTATTCATTTAATTTTTATTTTTTTCATTTATTTTATTCTTTTTTTTTACAAGTTCGGGGGGGGGGTTTATTCATTTTTTTCATTTATTTTACTTTTTTTTTAACACAAGTTTGGGGGGGGGGAGGGTTTATTTGATAAAATTTTACAGGAAACAAATTCAGAACTTTGGACAGATGGAGACACCATACTTTCCGACACCAGAAGGCTTCACCTTCATCCAACAGGTTCCATTGGAGGAGCGTGTACGAGGGCCAAAGGGACACAAAACTATTTCCTCCATTTTTGCCAGCAGCAAACAAGGTAAGAGAAAATGGTGGGTCACGCAGGTCGGCCGGCGAGGGTTGCGAAGGTCGGCCGGCATGGGTTCCGAAGGTCGGCTGGGTTGGGTCTCGAAGGTTGGCCGGTTGGTAAAAATGGGTCCCCGGAAAAAAAGTTTGAACAACACTGGGGTAGACCATATAGGTCAGAAATGTGGAGATATTTCTTAACTCAGAGTGGCCAACCTATGGAATTCGCTACCACAGAAAGTAGTTGTGGCCAAAGAAGCAGTTAGATATAGCACTTAGGACGAAGGGGATCAAAGGATATGGAGGCAAAGGCGGGATTAGGCTGTTGAGTTTGATGATCAGCCGTAATCATAATGAATGGTGGAGCAGACCCGAAGGACCAAATGACCTCCTCGTACTTCTATTTCCGCTGTTTCTATGAAGCCCTCTCTCCCAGCCATGGGCCCCCATGAGCACCCATCCGGGCACCATCCCCTGGCACAGGTTGGCACTTCCATGTTGGGGAGGTGCTGGGGGACAGTGATGGGGCCAGTGATGGGGGGCAGGGTCTGGGCGTGTCCCACTCCCCTGGTGGCTACATGTACGTATGATCACCTGGAAGGATTCCCTTCAGTGAATCCCGTTTTTAAAAAATTGTTGTAAACCTCGCCAGCATGTATGAATTAGATAGTATTCGATTCAAGGAAGAGGCATACAAATTGGCAGGAAAAATAACAGACCTGAGGATTGGTAGCAATTTAGAATTCATCAAAGGAGGATGAAGAGATTGATTAAGAAGGGGAAAATCTTGCGGGGAACATTAAAACTGACTGTAAAAGTTTCACTAGGTATGTGAAGAGAAAAAGATTGGTGAAGACAATCAGAAACATGGCAATTTATAATGGGCAAGAAAGAAATGGCTGGCCAACTAAGTACATAATTTAGTTCTGATTTCACAAAGGCAGACACAAATAAAATACCAGAAATGTTGGGGGACTCAGAGATTAGTGAGAGGGAGAAACTGAAAGAGATCAGTATTAGTAGGGAAATAGTGTTGGGGAAATGGATAGGGTTGAAGGCTGGAAAATCCCCAGGGCCTGATAATGTGTATCACAGAGTACATGAGGAAGTGGCCCTAGAAATAGTGGATGCATTGATGGTAATCTTCCCAAGATTCTATAGACTTTTTTTAAAAGGGAGAGAACTATAGACCAATAAGCCCGACATCAGTATTGGGGAAGATGTTAGAGACATTATGAAAATCGCTTATTGTCACAAGTAGGCTTCAAATGAAGTTACTGTGAAAAGCCCCTAGTCACCACATTCCGGCGCCTGTTCGGGGAGGCTGTTACGGGAATTGAACCGTGCTGCTGGCCTGCCTTGGTCTGCTTTCAAAGCCAGTGATTTAGCCCTGTGCTAAACAGCCCCCATTATCAGAGGTTTTATAGCAGAGCACTTGGAAAACACTGGTAGAATTTGACAGTCAGCATGGATTTACAAAAGGAAAATTATGCTTGACAAGTAGAATAGAATCCCTAAAGTGCATAAGGAGGCTATTCGGCCCATCGGGCCTGCACCCCCATTGGAAGGAGCACCCTACTTAAGCCCGTGCCTCCACCCTAACTCCTTAACCCAGTAACCCCACCTAACCTTTTGGGAACTAAGGAGCAATTTAGCATGGCCAATCCACCTAACCTGCACATCTTTGGACTGTGGGAGGAAACCGGAGCACCCGGAGGAACCCATGCGTCGCGGGGAGAAAGTGCAATCTCCACACCAACAGTCATCTAAGGCCAAAATTGAACCCGGGACCCTGGAGCTGTGAGGCAGCAGTGCTAACCACTGTGTCACCATGCCGCCCCTGGAATTCCTCAAGAGTGTAACTAGTAGAGTTGGTGAGGGGTGGGGGAGGGGTCAGTAGGTGTGATTTATTTGGACGTTTGGAAGGCTTTTGACGAGGTCCCACACAGGTAGTTAGCGTGTAAAATTAAAGTGCATGGGATTGGGATAGTGTATTGAGATGGATAGAAAACTGTTTGGCAGTTTGGGACATTGCCCCAGTTAAAATAAAAACACAAAGGCCCTTCCATCCTCAACCCTCACATAATGAGGCTTGGCTGAGTGCAGGCATCAACTACTCTTGTTGAAACATCTGCACCCCATTGACTGTCAGCTCAGTCTCTCTGATCCCTGGAGCCAATTTGATAATATTTGTTTTCTTAAGGTTAAGTGGCATCAAATGAAATGAAATGAAAATCGCTTATTGTCACAAGTAGGCTTCAAATGAAGTTACTGTGAAAAGTCCCTAGTCGCCACATAAGGGCTTGGGTTTTGTTATTGATATTTTAACAGGTCTGAATAGTTGGCATTTTTATTGCCTTCTAGTGAAATTACCATCTGGGGCTGGATTTGCACTTCTACCCAATAGAAGAATATTTTAAAACTTAGTAAGATTTTGCCCAATGAGTTGAATGCCTTCCGTCTATGTCATAAAGTTCAATGGTTCTTGCCGCAGTAAAACTGTTGGTATTCGACCCTTAAGCTGAACCTGTTACTACAAAACAAATTTTTCTGCATCAGGCATTTAGCTGTATGATTTGAGCACTAATGTGATTCAATCTTCAGTAGAACCTCATTCTATCAACATAAAAAACGACTTTTAAAATACATTTTAATATCCTGTGGTGACTGCAGTATGATGGAAATTATTGAACAAACTCCAAGATAATATTTTTCGATTAACACATCCTTACTAAAGAAACCAAAGCAATTCTATTAATTCTGTCTTCTTCTCCCCTATATCCGCAAAGAGGCTCCCTAATTTTGGGGTATAGTTTTGGCAGTAACTTGAGGGATGTTGGAGACTTATGCCATCAGATTTAGACTGCACACCTTCATACACAGTAACAATCATATTGGATGAGTAGTGCTCCCAATGAGTATTCCTTCTTCTGTTTCAAATGTTGACCTAATACTAGAAGTAAACTAACACTACAGTATTGTTGGTTAACACTAATATCATGTACCAGGTCCACTCCCAGTGAATCTTTTAATATTGGCATATTAAATTTTTAGATTTTTGTTTTCATTTCTGTTTTCAACTAATATCAGCTGTGTTCGGTAAATCTGCAAGTAAAAGTGATTAGAAGAGACATATCCATAAGGTGAGTGCATTTACAGCACGGCTAATGGGCCAGGAGGTGCAGGAGTTTTTCCTTCAGTTCAACAAGCAAACTACTTCACAGACTTTGTGATCAGTCACTGCCCCCTTGCATATTGCCGTGATTTACCCAGACATTATGATTTACCCATGTTATTCATGATCTACCCTTCCCCCAAGAATGTTCTGCCCACAGAAATAAATTTCAAACTATGCTGCTGTTAATTTCAGTTGACCCACGTTAACAGTTATTCTGGGGATTTCCATCTACAACAAATACCCCCCTCAACACAAGCCCCCACCCCCATCCCCCAGATCGCCTCACAGCCTTGCGAAAATATTAGGCCTTGTGTGTGTGCGCATAGTCCAGTATTCCACCTAAATTACGATTTTCCATGTGAGGACATAAACATTTATGAGTGTCAGAAGTGCATTTTACAGTTTAGCCCACTCATGTCCTCAGTCATTGACCACACATTAACACATCCAGCAGCTGTTGTAGGATTGTGGCTATCAGCCATAACCCTCTTGAATTCCTTCTCTGTAGCTCGAGTGCTGAGACCAATTGTAATGTCCCTGTCCACTTTGCACAAAACAAAGATGATTCTGGTCAATGTGTCTCACTAAACTGACATGTAGGAACTTAAAAGGTTATTTGATTGCATTTCTTTTAGCGGCTATCTGCCTGGTAAAATGCGTTTGATTGCATTTTAACTTTCAATTGAATTATTTGAGGTGCCTACTTGATACTTATAAGTTAATCGTGCAATCATTCTGATGGGTAAATTGGTGTCAGAGTAATCTGCCTGTAATTACACTGGCAATAAGGTAGGACATTCTTGTGAGACGTGTATTGCGTATGCTATCAAAAGCAGCAAGTGGAAGAGCTTTCAATTTACATTGCTGCCTCATAGATAACTTCAAGTGTCTCATATCATTTAATAAATTAAACCATAACAAATAATCAATATTAACTTTTCTTTTTACTTTTCTCTGTGCATTTCTGTTAATAATTGGATTTTTTAATAAACCATCATTGCTAATGATATTATTGGAGCTTTGGCTTAGTTACTGAGAACAACCATATGATGGAATTGAATTGATTTCAGATATCATTAACGGAATTGTGCTGTGTCATCAATTGTATGTGGCATTTGATTCAGGCTTAAAAATTCTTCCACATTTCAAAAGCTAATGTATTCTCAGCAAATGTATTGTTACAATTATGAGGTTTATAAGTTTGTAATATATTGGGATTAAAGCTTGAAACCTACTGGAAATCATGTCATGTGACCAGTTTTTACATTTGTCCAACAGTAAGCCTGGATGGTTTGATAGATTGAACAAGAACAAAGAACAGTATAACAGTACAGCACAGGAACAGGCCCTTCGGGCATCCAAGCCTGCACCGATCACTTGTCCTACATCCTTCTATATCCCGTCTGTTCATGTATCTATCCATATAAAGGTCACTAACGTATCTGCCTCAATCACCTCACTTGGCCGTGCATTTCAGGCCATCACCACACTGTGTAAAAAACTTGCCCCCGCACATATCCACCGAACCTATCCTCCCTCACCTTGAACTTGTGCCTCTTGCAATTGCCATTTCTATACCGGGAAAAGCCTCCAAATTTTCACCCTATCTATACCCTCATAATTTCAGTAACTTCTATCAGGTCGCCCTTCAGCCTCCATCTTTCTAGGGAGAACAATTCCAGTTTATTCAATATCTCCTCATAGCTAATACCCTGCATCCCAGACAACATCCTGATAAACCTTTTCTGTACTCTCTCCAAAGCCTCCATGTCCTTCTGGTAGTGTGGTGACACAGAATTGGACACAGTATTCAAAACGTGGCCTATCCAACATTCCATATAACTATAACATAATTTGTGAACTTTTATACTCAATGCCCCGTCCGATGAAGGCAAGCATGCCATATGCTTTCTATGCCACCGTTTCCAGCTGTGCTGTCACTTTTAAGGATCTATGGACCTTATCTCTCTGTGTGTCTATGCTCCTGATGGTTCTGCCATTTATTTTATAGTTCCCACCTGAATTGGATCTGCCTCACATTTGTCCGGGTTAAATTCCATTTTCCATTTCTTCGCCCAATTTTGCTGCCTACCTATTCTCTGACAATCTTCATCAATGTCAAAAGAAGCTTAGATGACTTTACAGAGAAGAAGGTGCAAAGTATATTTGCTTGGAGACAATGGCAGCAGTCTCTAGGTTTTCAATGAGCAGAGTCTGAATCCACTAAAATCCCCAGGAGGTATTAGAGACATTAGGTTGTAAATAATTATGGTGTATATTATCCATTTACTTCTGAGGTGAAAGGGAGTTCAGGTCAAGTATAGTTGATGAACATTTCTACCCAGATACATGACTAATGTGTTTTACATTGCCATGTGGAAGGGGGCAGATGAAGCAATTTTTAAGATCAGGTTACAGACTTCCCTACAAATCTGTGTATAGGCAACATAAATAGGCTGTTTGACTTTGAGCTATCACAGTGGGATGCAGGGGAGAGATCATCTCTGGTCAAAGCGATACATCTCATTTCTTTCTTTGTATTGCAAATGATTTGTTCTGGTATGGCAAGGATGAAGAAGAATCAATGGAACAGGCTTTACTGCTGGTAGTGTTGTGGTAAAAAAACTCTAAAAACTGAGGAATGCACATAGAGATGTTCACGAGAAGTTATTAGTCAGAGTTGGAGATATGGGAATCTATTGGAAGTTGGGAGCAAATATGGACTGTTTGCTATTGGAGCTGCAATTTCATGGACAGTGTGATATATAGTTGGCATAAAAGGAAATGTTCCTCTCTGTAGTTTAAAGTATAAGTTGCCTACAAAAAGTAAAAGTTTTGTCAAAAATGCTGATATTCATTAGTTACAGTCAATGTGTTTACATGTGAAACCTTGATGTGTCATTCTTTCAGCTGTTGCAGGAAGTTCAAATATTTTATAAATGTATGGATCTCCTCAGAGATCATAACCGTATGGGTCCCCATCATATGTCAATGGGTAAATATGCAATCGAGTTAGTTTGCTGACCACAATAAGGATGTTCAGTACAGGCACTATTGGATTCAAGCACCTGCAGTGGTTCAAGAAGGCGGCTCACATCCCCTCTTCAGGGGTATCCAGGGAGGATTTGCTGGTCTTGGGATCCTGGTCTTGCTGGTCTTGGGATGCGGTAACATCCCCCAAAATTTATTTTTAAAAACTTATTGGCCCGCAACTTCCTGTAGGATTCGCGACTTTAAGTTGCTGGTGCGCCACACATGCGTAGCGCGATGACCTGCCTGAATGGCAGGTAAGCGCACGGCGTTTAAACTTCTGGACTTTTTTTCCCCCTGCTTGAAGCTCTGTGCTGCTGCATGAAAAATGCAGCCGCAGCGCTAACTTGGGCCACTTTAAAAAAAAAAATTTAGAGTATCCAATTCATTTTTTTTTCAATTAAGGAGCAATTTAGCGTGGCCAATCCACCTACCCTGCTCATCTTTGGGTTGTGGGGGCAAAACCCACGCCAACACGGGGAGAATGTGCAAACTCCACACAGACAGTGATCCAGAGCCAGGATCGAACCTGGGACCTCGGCGCTGTGAGGCAGCAGTGCTAACCACTGGGCCACCATGCTGCCATAACTTGGGACACTTAATGGATATTTGGTGAGACTTATTTACCATCTAGGAGATCCAGGAGACATTTTTAGAGCAGGTTAAATGTTTTATATTATTAGTGCTTAGAATTTATGAATATGTTTAAAATGCAAATAAAATGAAAGGAAGATATATTTTTATTTTTTGAGCTTTGGTTTGTCATGAGGCTGTTAATTCCATTAAAAGGATACTTTATTGTGTCAAATGAGTTTGAAATCACAGAGATGAATGAATGATTTTTAAAAAAAACTTTGGTTTGTCATGAGGACGTTAATTTCATTAAAGGTACTGTAATGGATAAAATACAGTGATCACTTGCTATCGGGAACGATTGTCCACCTATGATACTCTGTGCTACTAGTCACGGGTTCTGTGGGTCCTTGCAAGATTGATGAGCCCGATCCTAGAACCACATCTTTAGTCACTCACTTAGCAAGAGTTTTGAAAAGGTGGGATCGGGGGCAGCATGGTGGTACAGTGGTTAGCACTGGTGCCTCACGGCACCGAGGACTCGGGTTCGATCCCGGCCCCAGGTCACTGTCCTTGTGGAGTTTGCACATTCTCCCCCTGTTTGCCTGGGTCTCACCCCACAACCCAAAAAGTTGTGCAGGGTAGGTGGATTGCCCATGCTAAATTGCCCCTAAATTGGACAAAAAGAATTGGGTACTCTAAATTTATAAAACAAAAAGGTGGGATTGATCTATGGATGCTAAGTCCTGGGTATTCCTTTCTCAGGCTCCTTTTCTGGCCCTCCTCTTGCCGTCGGGTTTTCTCAAATAATTGTGACCCTTCAATCAGGAGGTTCCTCCAAGTAGGTCTCTTCTGAACAAAGGTCTCGCAGGCATTGACGTCTATATTCCATTTCTTGAGGCAAGCCTACAAGGTGTCTTTGAAGAGCTTACTTTGTCTTCATCTGGTTGGTGATCCTTCCTTGAGTTAGGATGTCAGGACTCTGATATCCTAAGCATATGGGCGGCCCAGCGGAGTTGGTTTTGGATGATCATGCCCTTGATACTGGTGCTATTGATTCCTTCAAGGACACTAATATTAATATACCTGTCCTCCCAGCTGATTCAGAACTAAAGTGCATTTGTATTTTGCAAATTATTTTAAACTGAGTTATGAGTCTCCCTGATGTAATGTTCATCCTTAGAAGCCTCACTGATTACTTCAAATGATTTAACAAAGTTTAATACCTTAGTTGATATATGCAAGACTCCTGTAAGCTAATGAGAACTATCTCTCTGACAGGTATTGCAGCGACTCAATCAGCCACCCCTAAGAGTGTACTGCCAAAGGACATCTCGAAATGATGTCAGAGGAGATGTGTGCCAGGACACTGCGCTTCAGCAGCTGCTGCTTTCAGACATTGAGCTTGTCAATTAACAATTGTCAAAACTCTCCCTTGTCCCTTGTCACCCCCTCATCCCTCCTCCCCTTTCCCTCCTCTTCCACCCCCCCTCCTTCCAGTCCCTCCTCTTCCCTCTCTTTTTTTAACAAATAGATGGGACCTTTGTTTTTAAGTGAGAAAGTATACTTTATTGCAAGAAATTTGTAACAGTTGAGGCAATTTTATGTCATTGTTCAGCTGACAAAACTAAACATTAAGTTTAATGTTAAAGTGGTTTCAAAGTTTTGTATTTATAAAATAATTTTTGTTCATAAATGTTTTACATTAATCTTTACCAGCTTCTACAAATGTCTTACTGAAACATCAAAACCCAACATTTAATTGAAATATTTATAAATGAATAAGATAATTGAAGTAAACAAGGAAACAAGGCAGAAACATATTTAACATGGTGGCACACAAGATAGCATTGCAGCCTCACAACATCATGCCTTGGGTGACTGAGTGGTGTTTGTACATCCTCCCCATGTGTGTATGGGTTTCCTAGAACCATGGAATAGAACCACAGAATTCCTACTGCGCAGAAGAAGGCCATTCATCCCATTAAGTCTGCACCGACCCTCTGAAAGAGGACCCTACTTGGGTCCATTCTCCTGCCCATTACCCAAAACCTAAGCAGTACATCCCTGGACGCTAATGGGTAACTTAAACCACTTAACCTGCACATCTTTGGACTCTGGAAGGAAACCGGAGGAAACCCACGCAGACAAAGGGAGAATGTGCAAAGTCCACACAGACAATCACCCAAGGCCAGAATTGAACCCGGGTCCCTGGCGCTGTGAGGCAGCGGTGCTAACCACTGTGCGGTTGTGCCGTCGCCAGGTGCTTCGGTTTCCTCCCACAGTCCAAAGATGTGCAGTTTAGGTGGATTAGCCTTGCTAAATTGCCCCTTAATGTCCAAAGGTTGGGTGGGGTTATGGAGAAAGGGCAGGGACGTGGGCCTGGATAGGGTACTATTTTGGAGTGTCAGTGCAGACTCAATGGGCCAAATGGCCTACTTCTGCACTGTAGTGATTCTATAAAAAACTAATTTTTAAATATCTGTTCCAAGGACAGTGACTGCAGAAAGCTTTTATAATTTAATGACCACAATCTAAATTAAACACAAACATTTTTAAGCATGCCACACCTAAAATTATATAATAATACAATGCAGATTTAAATAGTTTCACAGATTTAAAACAAATAAGCAAACCTATGTTCACTTATAAATAGTCACCTTTAATCATCAAAAAATAAAAATTACTTTAAAAGAATCAACAACAATAATAATGCCTGTTTAAAAGAAAGAACTAAAAAATGTTTTTAAAAATACTTCATACCTTTAAAACAAATGTTAAAATAGTTGCCTGTTGTTTTCTCTTTAAATCTATTGTTTAAATGCCTACCCTCAATGGGCATTCCCAAGCTGGCCGCATCATAAGAGGGCGGGGCTGTACTTGTTCTGCACCGTGCTGGTGCCTGTGCAGATCGGGGCGCTGGAGGCCCCAGGCTGCTGAAGAGGAAGGTTTCTCATAACATCGAAGCGCAGATAAGTAATTTCTATTTCAAAATCTGCGGCCCGTGGTTTCCTGCTGCAAGCAGAAACTATGGGGTATTTTCCCTGGACGAGGAAGGGGAAAAGCAATTGGCATTCCAACCCGTATTCATGAACCAGTGATCCCTTCTGGAAAGTGTACATGTGAATATCAGATCAGCATAGAAGACTTGGCTGTGATGCTACCTACGTTTCCATACCTTACCGATTCTTGGATCAGAGTTTTGTTGGAAAGGTGGGGACCCTCAAGGAGGACAGCAAAACTGGAGAAACCGGCCTTTGCTGTTTGGGAGACTCCTAGATTGCATTTTTCCACCATCCATCAACTGATTGACATCAGGACTCCCACCTTTTGAAAAGATGAGAGCCCACCTCCAAACTCTTCTGGTCAGTTAGAGGACTGGCAGTCCAGCAGTGCCACAGGGACTGCATCTAGAAGTGAGGACACCATGGGAGCAGGCTGCTCTTGCAACCATTGTAGGGTCTTGGGTCACTGGGGCCAGTCGGGCAGGCCACAGCAAGGGGGTTAGGATTGATGAGTCAAGGGGGAGGTTTGTCCACTGGGGTGACCTGCGTCTCTGAGGTCCCACTTTGTGAGTCACAGGATGGCAGCTTTGGGTTTACAGATTGGTGTCCCCGCATGGCACAGAGCCCACTCCCACACAGGTAAAATGCCAGTGGCAGTGGCGAGAGAACTGAAGTGGCCCAATTGGCTTATGGGTGGCAAGGGGCCTCCTTCACCTTTACTGCAACTTGAAAAATGCCATGGCAACAGGAAGGCTGTGCACACTCCCCACCTACCCTTCACAATTTGAGAGGTCCACCTTTTTCCCAGCCTGTCAATCCAATCCTTAGCCTTGAATTTTCCTACTTAGATCCTGGCAAAATGATTTGTCGGTTGGGAATTAATTGACAGCTGGAGCAGATTGCCAAGTCTCTTTCAACGAACCATGACATTTGCATCCCACCTCCTTATCCAATCAGAAAGGACAGACGGGATGAAACCCTGAAGATTTTCCAATGACAAGAATAACAGCATGGGTTAGAATGGCTCCACAGGACATGGATTTTTGAGGCTGAAGCTACCACAGGAATGGAGTGGAAACATGGGAAGGCTGCTCCCCATGTCTCTCACTCTTACCAATGGGATATAAGGGACCGCAGTGATGTGATCGTTCCCAAGGATAGGAGGAAGTTGTAAAGCTCTCCAACCAAGTTGTTATGCATAGAGCATAGGAACCTTGACACATAGACCATTCAGCGTGTTGAGCCTGCTCCACTATTCAGTACAATCATGACTGATCATCCACTTCAATGCCTTTTCCCCACATTATCCCCGGAACCCTTTATCTAGTTGGTATTTAGAAATCTGTGAATCTCTGCTTCAAACATACTGAACAATTGAGCCCCCACACACCTCTGGGGTAGAGAATTCCAAAGATTCACAACCTTCCGAGCAAAAATATTTCTCCCCATATCAGTTCTAAGTGGCTTCCCCATTATTTTGAATTTGTGTCCCCAGGTACTAGACTTCCAAACATGGAAAAACATCCTACCTCCATCTCCCTCATCGATCCCATTAATTATTTTGTAGGTATCAAGGAGGTCACCTCACATTCTTCTAAATTCTAGAGAATATAGACCCAGTTTGCTCATCTCTATTCAAAGGACAATTCCACCATCCTGGGAACAGGTCTGGTGAACCTATTTGCACTCCCTCTATGGCAATAATATCCTTCCAAAGGTAGGGGGTCCAAAACTGCACACAGTACTCCAGGCATGTCTAGCCAAGGTTGTATATAATCGAAGCAAGACTTCAGCTACTCCTGTTCACAAATCCTCTTGCCATAAAGGCTGAAATGCAGTTTGTCTTCCTAATTACTTGCTGCACCTGCCTGCTAGCTTTCAGTGACTTGTTGACAAGGGCAATCAGGCCCCGTTCTAATCTCTTACCATTTAAGAAAGACTCTGCACATCTGTTCCTCCTACCAAAGTGGATAGCCTCACATATTTCCACCTTGTACTCCCACAGTCCAAAGATATACAGGTTAGGTGGATTGGTCATGCTAAGTTGCCTTTGGTGTCCAAAAAGGTGGGGTGGAGGTGTGGGCTTGGGTAGGGTGCTCTTTCCAAGGGGCGGTGCAGACTCGTTGGGCTGAATGGCCTCCTTCTGCACTGTAAATTCTATGATTCTATGATTCCATCTGCCATGTTTATTCTCACTCACTAAGTCTGACCAAATTCTCTTGAAGCTGCTTTGCATGTTCCTCACAACACACCTTCCGACCTAACTTTGTGTCATCCACAAACTTGGAAATATTACATTTGGTCCCCACTATATTAGTGATATATATTCTGAACAGTTGGCGCCTAATTACTGACCCTTGCAGCACTTCACTCGTCAGAGACTGTGAATGCGTGCATGGCCCATTTATTCCTATATTCTGTTATCTGCCTGTTAGTCAATCCTTAATCCATGCCAACATTTACCGCCTATCCTATGTGCTATAATTTTGGTAGCCAACCTCCTGTGGGAGACTTCATCAAAGCCTTCTGAAAATCCAAGTATACTACATCCACGGACTCCCCTTTATCAGTTCTGTTGATAACATCCTCAAAAATTCCAACATGTTAGTCAAACATGATTCCCCATTCACAAATCCATGTTGACTATGCCCAACCAGATCCTAATTACCACGGGCGGGATTCTCCGAGCCTCCGCGCCAAAATCGTGATTGGCGCGGGGGCGGAGAATGGACATTGACGCCGAAATCCAGCGCGACGCCACTCCCGCGATTCTCTGGTCCCCGGAGCATCGCCACGAATCGCGCGTGCGCAGTCTACGCAGTGCGGGTAGCGGGCCATTGACTGGCCCCCGCGGCGATTCTGCGAGGTGAACTGGCCATGGTTCTAACCGCGTTTTTCCTGTAGGGAACGGCCGGCGGCGGTTGCAGGCTCAGTCCGCGGCCGCCCTGGTAGGGGAGCGGGATATGCTTCACCAGGGGGGGGCCTCACAGAGGAGCAGGCAAGTGCGATCTCGGGAAAACCTACATTCCTGGTGCCGCTCTGCAGGCTGATTCCAAGTCGCACAGGGCGACCGCTGCCGTGCGCATGCGTGGACTCCCGACCGGAAGTGCAGGGCACCATATACGCAGCCAGAAAATCCGGAGTGAAATGCCAGCGTTTGAAGCTGGCATGGGGACATAGCCCCATTATTGGAGAATACCACCCCACATCCTTTATAATAGATTGTGACACTCTCCCCATTTCTGATGGAATGCTAATAGAATCATAGAATTTACAGTGCAGAAGAAGGCCATTCGGCCCATAGAGTCTGCACCGGCCCTTGGAAAGAGCACCCTACCCAAGCCCACACCTCCACCATATCCCCATAACCTAGTAACCCCACCCAACACTAATAGGTCTGTGAGTCCCTGCTTTCCCTCTCCCTCCCTTCTTAAACAGTGGGGTGACAATTGCTACCTTCCAATCTGCAGGAACCATTCCAGAATTGATAGAATTTTGGAAGATGAGGAGCACGGTGGCGCAATGGCTAGCACTGCTGCCTGATGGTGCCGAGGACCCGGTTTCAATCCCGGCCCCAGGTCACTATCCAGGTGGAGTTTGCACATTCTCCCTATGTCTGCATGGGTCTCACCCTCACAACCCAAAGATATGCAGGGTAGGTGGATTGGCCACGCAATTTAGCCCCTTAATTGGGAATTTTTTTTTTTAATGAATTTTGCAAGATGATACCCAATGCATCCATATTTTCATAGATACCATTTTCAATGTTCTGGAATGTAAAATATCTAGCCCTGAGGACTTATTAACTTTCGGTCCCATTAATTTCTCCAGTACAACCATTTTACTTATACTAGTGTCCTTCAAGTCTTCATTCTCCCTAGTCCCTTGGCTCTTTAGGGCTGGAATACTTCTTGCATCTTCTTCATTTAGCTTCTGTACCATTTCTCCATTCCCCATTATAAATTTTCCTGGCTCTGCCTGTAATTGACCTCATTAGTCCGAGCAAGTGGCGGAGATAGTCAGCAGCAGAAGTGTGATCCCTCCAGCCTGAAGACAGTGCACTAAGGGGATCAAGCAAGTTGGGAGAGGTGAGTGGCCTAATAATTCAAATGCCAGGCCCCACACTCCGACTGTCCCAGCATTCTACTGCACAGCACTCCTCAGAAAACCACGCCTTGCAGTTCCACTCTCGGCACATCCCCATCTGAGCAACCAATACTTACACTCATCCTATACCTGTTGCCATCTCGCATCAATGCCTCACAGTTGTCCTCCATAAATCTTGTCCTTCCCTCCTCTCCACCAAACCGTTACGATCAATCAACCACCTGTCTGATTTCTCTCCTTTCAGAAGAAGGGAACACATTATTTGTTGACAGTTGGGAGGGCCCTGCAATGATAGGCATCTTCTGGTCCTCGAGCAGCACCACCCCACCTGGCCCACTAGGAAGGTGGTCTTGTTCCAGGAAGCTGCATTTGTCAGCAGTGACCTGCTGTTGGAATCTAAGCCTCTTGAGGCAAAGGTGCTCAGACACGCCAAGAGAGCTGAGCAGAGCCTGTAGACGCTATGGTGGAAACTCGCCTCTTCCAGCTGAATCTCATTGTCCATCTCCTCTGCCCTATGGAGGAACATGCGGGTGAATTGATGGCAGTTGTTGCTCTTGCTGGTGTTGCTCTCACAGCTGCTGGTTCTGCTGGCAGTGGTGCTGCTTTTCTTCTTGACCCTCATCTTAGGTGCAAGGTGGAGCTTCTCCCTTGCCATAATGAAGCCTTACAGGTGAATGTGAATAAAGTGCTGCAGAGGTGTCTTTCATGTAGTTAACAATCATTTCCAAGCAGTGATCGCACTCTCTGAGAAAAGAAAAGCCATGAACAACAGTCTCTCATCTGGTCATGGCTCGAGATGTGCAGTTTCACTTCACAAAGCCTTCCCAATCTGTCAGTTTCACTGAAGAGGCTGTTTCAGCTGTGCACCCACTGATGTGTTAAGTAAGTTGGTTCAATGTTGACTGCAACTGGTGAAATTAGAAACTAGTGAAACTAGAAACAGGCTTCTGACACAGGAGATGGTCCAGCACTGTTTTATTGAACTTCCTGATTGCTGTATAGAGTCTGCTGTGAGTTGACACTCTATCAATTTAACTGATAACCTCCTACTGGCTTGAGCAGACTAACTCTCTACCTCATGGTGATAGTGCTCACTGGCTTGTGCACTCTTACTATCTCAGTAGCTGTGTCCTGTAGAGAGAGGGAGAGTCTTAATGCCCTGTGTTCTTTATAGTGGTGATGTCCTGTCTGGTGATTGGTTGTTATGTGAGGTGTGTGTTCATTGGTTATACTGTGTGTCAATCACTGCCTGTCTGTATCTCATGATATACATGAGTGGATATTATGACACCCACCTCTGTGACTTTGGCAAGTGTCTCACAGCCTGGGAAACAGATGGTTTGGCTGTGTTAAATCCACAATTGAAGTTAGAACATCACTTAATGACTTACTTAAACATTTTAATTACTTACCCAGCAGCTGATGGGGATTCCTTGCTTGCTTTCAAACTATCCGCATTGAAACTTGGAAGAGGGTGCATGATGTCATTCTCCCATCCTTTTAGAGGATTTTATTCTATGTAGGCACCCAATTCGCGTTCCTTTGCTGAGAAAATTCAACCCTCACTTGTCATGTTCGAGAATCAGAATAGTCATTTGGGCTGGTGACCAACATGCATTATTCTTCTTTAACATGAATCAAGTGAGGTGTGATAATTGTAAGGGTAAGGATAAACAGGAAGAAAGCAATCATTATTTCAGCATATATAGAGACTTACTGACAAGGAGATGGTGAGTAGGGTCAGGAGCTGTACATCTATTTGGCTGGATTCTCCGTTCCTGAGACTAATGGTTGGTGCCAGGGCAGGAATCGTGAACATCCATGACAGCAAAACTGGCGCCATACCTGGACTAATTCAACGACTGTTAAGGGGCTAGTACCTGCACCAGGTGGAACACAATTGTTTCCAATGAGAAACAATGCCGGATACACGATTGACACTCAGGAGGCTGACAAGCTGCAGCCTCATATACACACTTCACTCTCACATATGCCATCCCAGACAACAAGATGGCAGCAGGATGCGCTTTCATCAATGTTCACAGACGACAAGCTCGAGACCCACCTGGATGCGGTGGAGGAGCGGAAAGCCAAACCATACTCCGGCACAGGAAGGAGTCTGCCAGCCACTGCCATTCACCGTGCCTGGGTGCAGGTGGCAGATGCGGTCAGCGCCATGGGCGACACCGTACAGGCTGGCCCGCAGTGCCGTAAAAAGCAGCACAATCTCCCCAGGGCGGCCCCTGGCATCAACCCCCGTCCCACACACCAGTGTCTCCCCCCCACCAGGGGAGCGGTCTCCACCCTGCACCACATGCCAGCACTCATACCGGCCGCCATGGCCAGTTGCCCTGGCCAGTGAGGCTACCAGCTACTCACCCCCTGGGCTGCATGCACGGACTGTCTAACACTGTTGTTTTCAGTTTCTCCCCCTCAGCACTCCACCCCCACCAAGGAGAAGGCCGCCCATAACCACCAGGGGCGGAAGAAAACTGGAGGGGAACTGCCTTGTGATACTAACGCGAAGCGTGAAGGATCACATAAATTTTGTCCTCTTCGTTTCCCGACTGGGGGGGCACCTCCCACATGGCCACTACTCTGACCCTAGCTATGCACAAAAATTTACCTAAACAATTCTTGAGGGCGCTATGTCAGGCAGGGGCATGTGTCTGGAAAAAAATAAACTGGGAACCTCTAATTTTACCGAAACAATTCTTCAAACTTAGTCTTATCTCTCTATACAATGACAATTACAACATGTAATATATTCTTTCCTGGCTTGGCAGTCAAGCTCAGGATCATACATTTCCACACATTCTCTTTTTATTTACAGGAAAAAAACAAACCTCCAGTGCATGTTTTATTATTCATATGTCGCGGGGGTCTGGGGGTCTGGTTGTAGCCGAATATCGGGGATTGGATCCGATAGACCGGGGTTCGAGCGCGGTACGCTCTCCTTTTCCACTTGCGGAGGCGCATGGTCTGTACTGCACAGCAGAGTATGGCCAATGCTAACAGTGCCTCAATGACGTGCGATAGGGAGTACCAAGTTATGAACTTGGCACACCAGGATAATGCAGCGTGGTTGGTGACTGGGCCCTCGGTACTACGGGGCAGTGAAGCGTTAACGGCAGGGGGGTTTGGAGTAATGGGGTCCGCATTCCCGCGCAACCAAAGGTCCATAACAAGCATGTTGAGCACGAAGAAAGGAGTCCTCATGGCTGTCTTCTTTCTTTCCTTTTCCTGTTGTTGCTGGTTTTCTCCGGAATTGGAGCTTCTGGAGTTCTGTAAGACAAGCGTAGTGTGTGTAAATACTTTGGTTTAATATCTGGTGTGTTAGTGTGTCTGTCCTTCTTGTGGCCAATTAAACCGTTATAATTGGTCACAGTATGTGACTCTCCCCCCATTTTTTTTTCAAAACAAATGTTTGGAAACGGCACACTTCCCAATGGTGGACCAGTGCTAACTTTATCATCCAAATGCTCTAGGATGTAAATAGCATGTGGCAGCAACCCAAAGGTTGCCTAAATAAAATAAAACTGTTTTTGAAAGAAAAGGTCGAATGAGGTGCGTGTGGGCCGCGACGGGTACGACTTGGGTGGAGTCCCCGGGTAGGACGGCTACCAATCCCGTATCTCCTCTACCCGAGCGTTTTTGACCAAGGGGGGGGTGTCCCCAGGCAGGGCGGGTCTCACGCCGTTTCTCCACTGCCTGAGCGACCAAAAAATGGACAAAAATGTAGTCATCATGGTGGGGTTACTGTTCTGATTCTACCATCAAATCAGAAGAGTAGCTATGATCGGGTGTCTGAGGCAAGTCCTCAGAGGTATCGGCAGAATGGGCGTGTGGCGGTGGTGGGTGTCTGAGGCAAGTCCTCAGAGGTATCGGCCGAATGGGCGTGTGGCCACGGTGGGGGTCAGTGGGAAAGTTAAAAAGTTCAGGTGAATGGGTGTGGGGCGGTGAGAAAATTCTCCTGTAGGACGAACAACATTTAACAAACAGACAGACAACGTAAAACATTCTGCAGGTTCCATCAGAAAGGACAACAATTTTCACCAAGTGTCTCCTTTAAATCATCATGTGGACACCTCAGTTCTTGGTTGCGAACAGGGTCGCAAAAGGGTTGGCGGAATCAGGCCCGAGGTCGTCACCGTCTCCCGGGTGCCAAACTCTGGAGTGGATCAGGGCAGAAAGGGCTGCGTGGTGTGAGTTGGGATCGTCCTCGTCGTTGCGGATGAGTCTGCAGGAGTTGTCGCGGTGCCAATGAGTGGTGTCGAGTTGGGTGGTGACAAAGTCGGGGTCGTCCGTGTAGTTTGGTGGTCGGTGGTGGGGTTTATTTAAGTAGGTGATGAGGAAGGGGTCACTGGAGTCGAGGTCGGAGTTGCTGGGTGTGGGACCAGGATGGTAGGGAGGCGTGCTGTGGCTGTCGTCAGAGTCACAGTCGCTGTCTGTGCTGCTGCAGTCTGTGGGCGTTCCGGGGCGGAGCGTAAGGTTCGTGGGTGGAGTCGGTGGCGAGTCCGTGTCTGGGCTGGACGGGGAAGGGGTGGGTGTGGTGACGTTGGATGTGGGCAGGGTTTGGTCGGCTGCGTCAAGCATGACGTGGTGGGAGTGGTTTGACTGTGGTCCATAAACCTTGAGCTGGTTTATGTGAAACCATGCAGTCTTACCATTTTGGTATTTAATTTTATATACCAACGGGCTTATTTTGTCCGTAATTGAATAGGGACCCGAGTATTTTGGAGACAGAAACGTGCTGGGGTTGTACACGGACAACATTACTTGCTGTCCTATGTTGTACTCCGTGGCATGTACTGCCTTAGCAAAACAGGCCTTGCTCTGTTTTCTTTTAGTGCCCAGTTTAACAGCGGCTGCTAGCTGAGCCGTTTTTATATTTGCAAGTAGTTGTTCCACGGCCTTCTCGTGGGTGAGGGCCGTGACTTCGGGGCTGGTTAGGTCTAAACCTAGCAAGTATTCTGTCCCTTTCATGGGGCGTCCGGTCATGAGGGTGTGTGGGGTGTAACCTGTGGAGGTGGAAACAGTGTTACGCAAAAACATCAGCGCGAAGGGGAGGATAGAATCCCAAGTGGTGTTGTTTTGCTGGACCATTTTTCTAAGGGTGGTTTGTAGGGTCCGATTCATGCGCTCCACTATACCACTCGACTGAGGGTCGTACGCAATGTGAAATCTTTGGGTTATGCCAAATATCGTGAGGACGTTCTGCATGACCCATCCCGTAAAGTGAGAACCTTGGTCCGATTCAATACTGTGGGGGAGTCCCCATCTTGTGAAGATGTGGCGGATTAGGATTTTGGCGGTGGTTTTCGTGGTGTTGGTGCGGGCTGGAAATGCTTCCACCCATTTTGTAAAAGTGTCAATGGCCACCAGAACATATTTATAGCCATTCCTACAAGGGGGCAATGGACCTATAAAATCGATCTGGAGGTTAGTCCAGGGGCCGTTAACGGGTCGGGTGTGGCTGAAATGTGCCTTTTTGGCATACCTATCTGGGTTGTTTTGCGCGCAGATGAGGCAATTTTCGATGTAATGGGATACATCCTCTTTAAGATTTGGCCACCAACAAAGCTGCTTGAGGTGGGCTGCGTTGGGTCGATTCCCTGGTGTCCATGGCCGTCATGGAATAGACAGATCATCTGATTCCTATCTTGTACAGGAACCACGTAAAGGCTGTCTTTTAGCACCACACCATCATGTGTGGTTATGGTATTCCGGAACCTCTCGTATGAGGCTGGAAACTTCCCTTTCACGATTTCAGTGAGAGTGCTATCCTGCTTCTGGGCCGCTACTAGATCCTCGATCCTAGTCTGCACGACCTGAACTGCACTCACTGGCGCACTCTATGGGGCGCTCCCGGGGGGCTTCCAAAAGTACCCATGCCTGGATCCTGCCTTAGCCAGCGCGTCGGCTTTTACATTTCCAGGGGGGAAGAACGATGGTGGCTGCGGACTTTTATAATGCCAAAAGTCCTGTTCTTCGCCTTTTCCAGAATATGGCGGAGTAATGGGGCTGAGGGGAGGGGTTTTCCATCCGCGGAAACAAATCCTCTTGTTTCCCAGAGGGGCAGAAATTCTGTGAGGCTGTTGCAGACGTACAGACTGTCTGAATATATGTCTGCTGGGCTGGGGAAGGAATCTGGGTGGTCTACTATGTACGTGATGGCCGCAAGCTCTGCTGCCTGCGTGCCTAAGTGTCCGGGCAATTTTAATGCGATTTCTTCGAGGGCGTGTCCCTGCGCGTTGTCCATATAAATCCCAAAACCTGTTATGCGTTGCCCATCCAGGATTGTGGAAGATCCATCCACATAAATCCTGATGGGGTCACACGTGTCCGGGTGAGGGGGGTTCTGAGATGGTGTGGCTAGTTTTCTGGGGGGTATTCTGGCTATAAAGGGGCCTGTATTATGGTGGGGCGAGATGATTTCACACTCATGGGGGGTTCCGGGGTATTGCAGATTGTCCGCTAAGTATGTGTGAGTCTTTGTCCGTTTTACTGTGATGTCACGTCCTTGTAAGAGAAGGGTCCACCTAGCAGCGCGGATTTGGCTGACGGTACCATCTTTAAGTCGTCCGTCCAGTAAAGGTTGTGTGGGGGGGTGTTCGGTCAAGATGGTGATGGGGTTCAGTCTGGTAATGTAGGAAAAGTACTGGACTGCTCAGAAAACTGCGAGCAGGTGCCTCTCACAGGCTGAAAATCCCTGCTCCACAGCATCTAAAATTCGGGAGGCATAAGCTACGGGCTCTGCCTTTTTCTTATCGAGAGTGCCTGTCGGTTGGGCACTCTGTGGTTTCTTAGGGCCATTGCATTCTCTAGCAAAATGTCCCAATTTTCCGCAATTGTAGCACTCTTGCAGTTTGCCTGGGGGGCTGTTCTTTCCCTCGTTTACCCAGGCGGGGTTGTGAAGAGTGGTTCTTATTGCCTGCACATCTGCGGCGGCTTGGTTTTCCTCAGGGGTTCTAGCTGATGATTTACCGTGAGCCGCTTGTTCCCAAACGCGGGACAAACTCTTGACCACCCACTTCTCATTATGAGCCTCCTCCGAGGGGTCATAATTGCTACAGGCATTCTGTCCTGCTTCCGTGGCATGGGAGATAAGGGTGCGGGTCCACTTGGCCATATTGTCTGGGGACAAATGGGCATGATCTACGTTGCCGAAAACAGCTTCAAAATGAATCCACAAGCGTCCTGCGAACGCTGTGGGGTGTTCAGACTTTTTCTGTCTGCATGTATTCAGACCATCTCCGGGGTCACCCCGGTTGTACCCGATTGCATCCAGGATCGCGGTATGCATTTCTGCAAGGGTGCCTCCTCCTACATTCTGTGGGTTGGGAAGGGCTGCTGCGACCGATGGGTCTAAGCTGAGGACCGTGAGCTTTACCTGCTCTTTCTCATCCAGGCTGTACATGGTCGCCTGGTGTTTGACGGTGGCAAAGAAATAGTGTGGGTCTGAAGCGGGGAGGAACGGTGTGATTTTGGCACACGCGTCCTGTAATTGGGTCACTGTGAGGGGGGTGGAATATTCGACTTCCGCCGCGTCTGCTGTGGCGGTGCGGTGGGTTGTTACAGGGTTCATGGGAGCCTGTATTATCTGTTGTGTGGGGGGTGGGGGTGCTTTCCTCCTTTGGGGTTTTCCCTGCGCACATGCTCCCTGAACATATCACTGCGCTGTCTCTTGCAATTCTTCCCAATCAGGGCCGTCTTCCTGGTCTGAACTTACCCCAAAGGTTTCTTGAAATCCCTTTTGGACAGAAAGCAGTGCTTTCAAGTCTGCAATCTGCTTTCGGCACTTTGCATGGTCTAAAGTACTCTGCCTTTGTTCCGTTGTTGTGGCGTGGAGCGCTCTCAAGGCTGCCTTGAGATCACTGCATTGTTTCTGGAGCTTCTCTAACTGGTTTTCTGTTTCTTTCTTTACCAGGACTGCACGCTGCAGGTCCTGATAAGCCTTCTCATATTGTGACTGAAAACTACTCAAGTGCGCCAGACAAGATTGGTGACCCCGTTTGGCGTCAGCCACCTCTTGGTCCTTTGCTGCTAATTTCCCTTTCAATTCCTGGTTCTCTTTCTCAATTTCGCATATATCGGTTTTACTTATCCGATGTATGACTTCTATTTCCTTGCGGAGCGTCCTGACGACCTCCTCTGTGCCTCACAATTGTGCCAGACAGGACACAATTGCCATCGGCTTGCGCGCTTTTGCTAAACTCTTTCTGTGAATCTCACTCAGGTTCTGCCACCAAGTATGCCCTATACTTCCAGGACCTGAGTCGTCGTTATCGCAGAAATCCTTCCACACGGGCCATCCTTTGCCCTGCAGAAATTTGCGGATTTCCACCTCCCAAACGGGACACTGTCCAGCTCCTACGCTGCTGACTGGTGCGACAGCAAAATCTTCGGGGTTCATGAGGCGCTGCATCGCTTGCATTGCCTGCATGGCTCTCTCTTATCTGCTCGTTACGTTCGAATTTGGAACAGGGGGCTAAGGTGGTGTGGTAGATGCGGGTACGGCTTGCGCTAATTTCCGAAATACCGACTGCCGATAGTTTTGACGTAACAAAAAATCTATCAGTTTTGCCTTATAACCCTGTTAGTTACGCATGCATATACACACTTCCGAATTGTGAATTATTAACCAGAACCGCTTGAACACTTGTGGGGTTTTTTTTTCCCGATTGGATTCTAATTCAAAATGTTGGGGTTCTCCCGGAGTGGTTTTCCACTTCTAAGTCGGGTCCCAGCGGAGTCGCCAATTATGTAGCTCTTTTTAGCTTTAGTCTATTTGCTCTGTTTAGGTCACCTTTGCTCATGAGTCGCCAGGTATCTTTATGATACCGCCATGTGGTTCAAGTTCAGGTTATGATTAATAACACAGCACACCGCTTAGTAAGGATTAAAACAACGGACATTTATTATATACAACAAGCAATATTAATACCCTAATACTACTTTCTATATAACAAACCTATCACTACTGGCCAATACTTAACTTAGGAAGAGCCCACCAGGTCAGGGAAATGAATGGCTTGTCCAATCAAATCTGGCCCGCGGGATTCAAAAGGCTGCTACGGTCGGTGGCTAGGTGTCTCTACCGGATAACGATCGTTGGATTCAAACTTACTATACACGGTGGCTGGTCTTGTGAAGGTCTCGAGCAGGCAAAGGTGAGAGAGAGAGAGATCCGAACTTGGACCTTCACTTTTATAGGGCCCAGGGGCTTCCCGCCTCCCGGGGCGGCCCTTGACCCTGAGTCCCAAGTGATTGGATTCTGTCCCCAATCTCTGGGGTCGATGTGTCCAATGGTGAGGCGATTCCTCGATCGGGGGGTGGTCGCTCACCTGTCTTTGTTTCGGCCACTGCAGGCGCCGACAGGTCTGGCCCGGTATTCAATTGCTAATATGTTGCAATTGTTCCCGGGGATAGCCGATTTAACTGTGGATGTCTGAATAGATTAGGTGTAAACAGTCCTGAATGCAACTGCGGATACCTGGGTTGATGGGCTGTTGATAGCCCTGAGTATCGATCTGGGCTACGTTCCCAGAGCTGAATATGCAAACCTGTCTGCAGCTGCCTGCTTGTGTCTTCTTGGCTGCTTTTCCCAGCAGTCTTTCGGGTTAGCCGTTTTAGACTGGGCTTTGGCCAGATTAATCGGAATGCAGCCATTTTACATGGCTACACCTGCCCATTCCTGTCATCTCTCACATACGCCTTGTTGGAGGAGGCCTGGCATTCATCGTCCCCCCTGCAGCACATCACCACTCTGCTGTGCAATGTTGTGAAGGATGCAGCAGGCTGCCACGATGCGGGTGACCCTCTCAGTGCCAAACTGGAGGACCCCGCCAGAGTGGTCCAGGCACCTGAACCACATCATCAGGATGCGGACTCACCACTCCATCACGCCCCTGGTTGCTGCATGAGTGTCATTGTAGCGGGACTCGGCGTCTGACTGTGGTCTCCGGTTATACGTCATCAGCCACAATTGAAAGTGGATAACCCCTGTTACCCAGGAACGAACCCACCCCATCGGGGGAGGCATTTCGAAGAGATCAGGAATCGTCAGGTGTGCCAGGATGAAGGCGCCGTGCACACTGCCCAGGTATCAGGCACAGACATGCATGATGCACATTTGATGGCCACATATGAGCTGCACATTCATCGAGTGGAACCCCTTTCGGTTTGTGTAGATTGGCCTGTCATCTGCAGGTACTCGTAGGGTGACCTGCATCCTGTCGATCAACCCCTGTACCCGGCGCATGCTGCCGATGGTGGCGAACCCCGCTGCCCAGGCATCCTGATGGGCTCGATCCACATTGAAATGTGCATTGGTCCGGATGGCGTTGCGGGTGGCGCTCACCACCTCTGCCACCTGCACCCACGTCTGGTGAACAGCAGTGTCTGGCTGCCTCCTTCCCCGGCTGGGGTACAGGGTGGCCTGTCTCTTCTCCACGGCGTTCAGGAGGGTCTCAAGCACGGCGTCAGTGATCGTGGGGCTGCTCTCCTTGCTGCCATTTTGTTGGCTGGGATGGCGTGTGTGGGAAGTGAAGTGTGTATTTGTGGCTTGTCAGCCTCCTGAGTGTCAATCGCGAATCCGGTGAATCCGACATCATTTTTCATTGGAATCAATTGTGTTCCACATGGCGCCACTAGCCCCTCAACGGACGCTGCATCAGTCCAGGTGCAGCTCCAGATTTGCAGTCATGGAAGTCCACGAATCCTGCCCCGGCGTCAACACTTAGTCTCAGGAACGGAGAATTTTTCTGATGGTCTTTTGAGTCAAGGTTCTACTCTGGGATCTATACATGCACAGAATTATTAAGGTAAGGTAAAGTCACCAGATGACAGGGTGGCGCTGTGGTTAGTCCTGCTGCCTACGGCGCTGAGGACCCGGGTTCAATCACAGCCCCGGGTCACTGTCTGAGTGGAGTTTGCACATTCTTCCCGTGTCTGCATGTGTTTGATCCCCACAACCCAAAGGTATGCAGGTTAGGTGGATTGGCCATGCTAAATTGCCCCTTCATTGGAAAAAATACTTGGCTACTCTAAATTCTTTTTTAAATAGTCCCAGATGACCATAGGCTGCTTTCACTTTTGAGGGGGCGAGCTGACTGGGGGTGATTTAACTTGAGGATCACCATCAGGCACAGTTAAGAAGGCGTGCCTTCATGAATAGTCGCAGGCGACGGGGTGGAGAATCCGTTTTCCCGCACAAAATCAGAACCGGCATCACTTCTGCTACTCTTCGCCCCCGCGAAAAGTTGCGTACACGGGGAGTATTGCACGCCGAGTATCCATAGCCTGAGGCCTGCCTGAGGCCGTGCCATTGTCTGAGGCCTGCCCCGCTATTCTCTGACCCCGACCGGCCGAATTCCCTATGGTGTGGTTCTAATCTGGTCCTGCCATTCAGGAACCTCGCGTGGCGGCTGCGGACTCAGTCCGGGGCCGCCACAGTCAGGGGAGGGCCGATCGGCGGGCAGGGGTGGCTTCATTCGGGACTGGGGGCTATGTATGCGGGCGGTCCAGGGCAGGCGAGCGGCCGATGCGGGGCACTATTTTGGGGTCCAGATCCGCGGGCTGAGACCGCCAAGGAGCACTGCGCGGCCGCTGGAGGCTGCCGCCGTGCGCATGCACGGACTCTAACCCGGAGGTGCAGGGGCCTTATCGGCAGCTAGAGCTGCAACAGCTGCCTGCTAGCCCCCTGCAAGATGGTGAATCTGTGGCCTTTTGACAGCAGTTTTCCTGGTGTAAAAGACCCCAGTTATCACAACGGCGTAGGGACACAGTGCCAAAAGCGGAGAATCTAGCCCCTGGACTCCAAGATTAAGTTATGAAGAGAGATTATAGAAATTCTTCCTGGGATTTAGAAGGTGAAGGGTGGATTTTGTCAAAGTCATCAAGCCATTAAAGGAAAGTGATAATTTGCTAATCTAATACTACTAGCATAGTCTAAAAATTAGAGTTGGACCTTTGAGATGTGAAGTTAGAACATAGAACATACAGTGCAGAAGGAGGCCATTCGGCCGATCGAGTCTGCACCGACCCACTTAAGCCCTCACTTCCACCCTATTCCCGTAACCCAATAACCCCTCCTAAACTTTTTTGGACACTAAGGGCAATTTAGCATGGCCAATCCACCTAACGTGCACGTTTTTGGACTGTGGGAGGAAAGTGGAGCACCCGGAGGAAACCCACGCAGACACGGGGAGAACGTGCAAACTCCACACAGACAGTGACCCAGCGGGGAATCGAACCTGGGACCTGGCGCTGTGAAGCCACAGTGTTAGCCACTTGAGCTGCCGTGCTGCCCAGTTAGAAAATCTGTGACAGATGTTTTGGAGCTCTTTCTGCATTTGATGTAAATCAATGGTTAATTTTAAATCTGAGAGTGATAGATTTGCATTAACAAAGGTGTTCAGGGATACTGGGCAAAGGCTGGTTCATGGAGCTAGGTTGAAGATTGGCCAGGAAGGCACTAAATGGCAGAAGATGCTTGAATGGCTAAACAACCAACTTCCATTTCTATGGGTGAAATTCTCCCAAAAAATGACTAAGGTGGGATTCTCGATTTGATAGACTGAGGGCGCGATCATCCCAAAAGGGACAAAGTTCCCAAGCGAGCACAGTTAGCCAGTGCCGAGAAACGCATGGCTATTCAACATGACTGCTTTGAATAAGGGAACGCGTGGTCAAGGCCGCACATAGGCCGTTTTTTACAATGGGTAGTTCTGCTCACTGGAACTCCCCGTTGTAGCGAGAGATCGGGACGCCATTTTTAAACGGCTTCCCGATCTCCGAGGCCCAAATAAAAAATCCCCCACCTCCCCCCAACCTGAATGCAACATGGGAGTGTCCCCGGGCCCCACACCCACAATGGGTAACCCCAGCTCGATCATGCGTGCGCAAAAAATGCCAGATTGGCAGTCCCAACCAGCCACACTGGCAGTGCTCCTGCCAGATGGCTGTGCCTGGATGACACTCAGGTGGCACTGCCAGGGTTTCAAGTGGAACCATCAGTGCCAGGGCACCACCCTATCCAAAGCGCATGCAGCTGGGGGCATCCAATTCCCTTGGAGACTCCCCCCCCCCCCCAAGTGCTGTTCCATCTGCTCCCCGTGTGTGGAGACTAGTACCAAAAAGCCTCCGCCCGAGGTCCTTAAGGCGAAGTGACTGAGTCCCAAAGCCTCAGTTACCTTGTGAATCTGCACATTCGGGTAAGGCTTATTGCCTCGCTCGAAACTGCAGATTTTCCAAAAACTGATGCCGCCCATTGTGGGCAGAATTTCCCTGGCAACGTCTCGTGAGATTGCATTGAATCTCGCATGACATTGCGAGCCTGGTAGATCCCGGGAGCGGAATCCTGGCTTTCACTGTAAGCCTACTTGTGACAATATATATATTATATATTGTGCTGCCCGGGCATGCGGGAAGTCCATTACGGTGCGGATGCATCTATACAAAGAGATCTTGAAGATTTTGGACAGGTTCCTGCTCGGCGCGTGGGAAGACCCCATGGCACAGAAGTTCAGGGCGACCATCACCATGACGGCCACCTGGAGGGTGTCCCCTCCCATACCCCTGCAGTTCCCGATGCATTATGATCCGGCACAGATGTCGTATGGTCTCTCTGCTCAGGCGTAGTTGTCGGTCTAACAGATCCTCATATGTAAGGAGCTGCCGGCATACACGAGGACTGATGCGGGGCCTGCTTCCCACCTCCTCCTCCGCCTGATGGGTAGCCAGCTCTCCATCGTCACCAACTGGCTTCTGCTCCTCTGGGGCAGGCTCCTGTTTTGCGGGCTCCACCCCGAACTGCTCCTGCTAATACTGCCGCATTATATCCGCATCCGTCAGGAATGCGACAGGCAGGCTGATGCCAACCACATCTGGCTGTACACTTAAATCCATTTTCTGCAAGGGATAAAGGACAGACATGTTAGCACGGTGCTTGTTCCTATGCCTAATCAGGTCCAACAGGCTATATGGTGGCCCTGACCTGTCCTGCAACCCCTGCCCCCTCATATCGCCCTCCCGACCCTAGCCCCACCCCCTGGCAGTTCCCACGACACTCTTCCCACAGCACCGCACCCCTGGCCCCACTGGTGCCTGTCACCCGGGGAGCCTCCTACGTTGCCACCCGTTCCAACCAGTGTTACACTCTGCGGCCTCTGTCCTGTGTCCTCATGAGGGGTCTACCATGGGTGCCCTCCTTGGGTAGGCTGCGTTCTACCCTGCCAACAGGGTGCCTCCTGCCTGCAGGGAGCATTGTGTGCCACCGACTGGCGCCATGCTTGGTGGTATACATGCAGGCAGGAACCGTGGGTGGCACTGGGCAAGGGCATGGGCACCTGTTGGGATCGTAGCTGTAGTGTGCCGTGGGCCTTGAGTGTGACACACGGGTTGTGCCTACCTGTCCAGGGACTGGGCGGATGGCAGCAGGGGCTTGGTGCCGGCCAGTGTTCCTGTAAGGTGGGCTGGTTGATGGTGCCACTGGTGGGGCATCCGACCTGGGAGGGCACTATGCCAGGGTGGGTGGCATGGGCCACGGTGCATGCGTCTGCTGTTCGGGGCTGCGCTCTGCACCCCAGTCCCCCCGCTCTCCCTGCATTGAGTCAGCGTCTCGGATGGGTGCACTGAGGGGTGTCAACACCTGGTGAGCTATAGGCTGCACTGGACCAGGCCCATTACATTGATGGGTCGTCTGGGGTCTGGAGGCTTCTGCAGGGTAGCCTGAGGAGTTGGGGGACCCCCATACGGCTGATGGCACTCTGCACACTTAAGGGCTACGGTGGGCAGTCAGTGGAGAGCACAGCCAGATGGCTGCCTTGCAGTCCGTGGCAATGGTGGTCCATGCTTGGGTATGGAACTGGCAGCCACCTCTCGGGATCACGCAACAAATAGTGACTGGAGATCTAATTGATACTATAACCATTCCTGAGAGTCTTCAAACTTAGAGTCTATTAATGAAAATTTAATAATCATCTGATTAAATGCCATTTAAAATTGTCTTCCAGTAGTTATTAGTGCCAGGTTTCTGAAACTGAACAGCTTCTGAAATGAATCAAGAAAGAAAAAGTACACCTAACTACCATTTTAGTCAGGTAAAAATAATTTAAGTGTACAGTTAGTTCCCATTTCTTTTTCACAGTCAGTGTACATAATTATTCCTATCGTTTATGTTGCATCCTTGAATTCCTCCATTCAGTATTTCAAACCCGTCAGCAAGATAATAACACACTGCCTCCATGTATCAGACGTGCGACCATGAACTAAGAAGTATGGGTAATGAAAGTAATGCATTTATTCATTGTGAATAACAGAGGATTCAGTCAATGAATAAGTTTGTGTGGCAATACAGTGCTTGAAAAGACAGTTGGCATTTGGAACACCCACGCTCCTCTTTACAAGCAAGGAAAATGTTTATAGAAATGTTCTCTTCAAAAACTGCTAATTATATAAGCAGTGCATGTAAGAGAGGGCTTGAATTTTGATTCTTTTTAACCCTCTCTATTTTGACATTTTTGGTTTTGTTACGACAAATTTAATTTAACTTAGGAAATGTTAATGAATTGTTAATCTGTATACACAATAAAATGTATACTCTTATTATTCCTTTGATGGGAATCATCTTGAAATCAGCAGTTGGATAAATTATGCAGTTATATTTTGCAACAGTTAAATTCGGTGTAACATATGGAGGTGTGTCATTGGAAGTCTAGACATTGGGCTGCATTCTCCGGTTCCCTAGCTGCGTGTTTCTCGGTGGCGCACCATTTGCTGGCAGTGGGAATCTCTGCTTCTGCTGCTTGTCAATGGGATTTCCAAATTAAGCCACCCCACGCCACCAAACAACCCATGGGCAGGGGTGCTCTGCCGGCGGAAAAAAAGAATCCCAACAGCCGGAGAATTCTGGCCATTCTATAATTATTTTCTTTCATACTCCAGTCAGATTTTGTTGAAGATTGAAACCCTGATCATAAATGAAGCACTATCTAGTTATGCTAACTAAAAAATTGAAACGCGTTAAATTGAGATGATTGGCATCGAGATCACCGTACACATTCACAGAATTATAGCATGGAGGCCATTTGGCCCTTTGTGCCCATGCAGCTCTTGATTTCCAGAATTGAGGGGAGCATGACTGCCCTTGACATCAAGGCAATATTTGACTGAGTATGGCATCAAGAAGCCTTATCAAAACTGGAGTCAATGGAAATCAGGGAGAAAACCACCCACTTGTTGGAGTCATACTTGGCACAAAGGAAAATGGTTCTTGTTGTTGAGGTCAATCATCTCAGCTCCAGGGCATCACTGCAAGAGTTCCTTAGGGTAGAGTCCCAGGCCCAACCATCTTCAGCTGCTTCATCAATGGCCTTTCCTCCAACAGAAGGCCAGTAGTGCGGATATTCGCTGATGTCTGCACAATGTTCAGCACCATTCATGATTTCTCAGACACTGAAGCACTCCATGTCCAAATGCAGCAAGAGCTGGATAATATGAAGGCTTAGGCCGACAAGAGGTCAGTAACATTTATGCCCCACAAGTGCCAGGCAAAGACCATCTCCAACAAGAGAGAATCTAAACATTGAACCTTGACATTCAATAGCATTATCATCGCTGAATCCCCACCTATCAAAATCCTGGGGGTTACCATTGACCAGGAAGTGAACTAGACTAGCCACATAAATACTGTGGCTGTAAGAGCAGATCAGAGGCTAGGAATCCTACTGGAGTAACTCACCTCCTGACACCCCCCCCCCCCCCCAAAGTCTGTCCACATTCTACAAGGTGTAAGTCAGGAGTGTGACAGAATATTCTCAACTTGCCTTGATGAGTACATTTTGTGAGGGCCATGGAGAATCCAGCACGAGTTTGTAGAATCAAAAGAAATAACTTTATTGACAATTACATGTATACAACAGCAGCAGTACTCCACCACTGCTCTCTCCTCTCGAGCTGGTTCCACACTGGCCAGATCTATTTATGCAGGTGACTCTAATAATAATAGTAATAATAATCGCTTATTGGCACAAGTAGGCTTCAATTAAGTTACTGTGAAACGCCCCTAGTCGCCACATTCCGGCATCTGTTTGGGGAGGCCGGTACGGGAATTGAACCCGTGCTGCTGGCATTGTTCTGCATTACAAACCAGCTGTTTAGCCCACTGTGCTAAACCAGCCCCTGACTCTGCTATTGATTTCTCAATCCCCCTCGTTGGCAGGGCTCATACACACTAAGGAATGTGGGATTTCCATTAGTCCCCAGCCAGTAGTAATCAGGCAGGTTATAACAACCCTCCCCCACCAAGGTCCGAGGAATCCACCAAAGACCCTGGCGAAGGAGGGCGTCAGACTCGTTTTGCTGCAGTCCGGACACCATTTGCACGAGGCGCTGGATTGGGCGGCGTGTAACGAGAAGGTGAACGGCGCTTCCGCAATGAATGGCATAATGGTTGTACATCCACGGGCCGTGGGACTGAGGACTCCCCCTCGGAGGTGTCCTGTGTCTCCATCTCGGAATCGGAGTCCAAAGCCTCCATCATCTTGGCATCCCTATCTCCATGCGGTTCTGCAATGACCTGCGCAGGCTTAGAGTGCAGCGACAGAGGAAGATCGTGAGGATGATCCTCCACTGTGTCTCATCTCTGCAGCTGTAGAAATGAGCTCTGGGGGCGGGGAATCTTTGGAAGAGGCGGCCTTCTGGACCGAATGTGGTCTAAATGCTTGCGCTGGAGATGACCCTGGGCTTGCACCTGGTAAGAGATCGGGCCCGTTCGTCGCAAGATAACGCCAGGGATCCACTGGGCACCAGCAGCAAAATTTGGAATGAACACCGGGTCACCAGGCACAAACTGTCGAATCGAGCAATGACGAGAAAGTCCATGCCCCCGCCTTTCATGAGTACGGCCAACCTTTGCGCCAAATGTCCGGGAAAACCATGTTGAGGCAGGTACGAAGTCCCGGCGCATTAGGAGTTCCATGGGAACTACTCCAGTCACCGCATGTGGAGTGGTCCTATACGAAAATTAAAAATGAGCCAGTCGAGTGTCCAGAGACCCAGAAGACTGTTTCTTTAGACGTTGTTTGAACGTCTGCACTGCGCGCTCCGCCAACCCATTGGAAGCCGGGTGGTATGGAACGGTGTGGATATGGCGTATGCCGTTCATCTTCATAAACCTCGCAAACTCCTCACTTGTGAAAGGAGTGCCGTTGTCCGTGACAAGCAACTTGGGGAGGCCGTGCGTCCTGAAAGACAAACGCATCTTCTTGATTGATTCACAGGACGTTGCGCCTACTATCTCATGCACCTCTAACCACTTAGATTGGGCATCGATTAATAAAAGGGAACATGGATCCTTGAAAAGGGCTGATGGAATCCGCATGCAAGCGCGCCCAAGGCTGCCCTGGCCATTCCCAGTAATGTAGGGGCGCGGCCGGCGGAAGCTTCCGATGCTCCTGACAAATGGAGCAGTTTTGGGCCACCTTCTCAATGTTGGCACCGAAGCCTGGCCACCAGACATAACTCCAGGAAGTCCTTTAGTATCTGCTCCTTTCCTTTTTCCGGGATGATCACACGCATCCCCCACAAGAGGATACCATCTTCCAAGCTAAATTCTGACACCTTGGAGGAAAATGCCCGCATCTCGCCTGGGTCGACATGGTGCCGGTTGACAAAGGCAATCGGCTCAGCACATCGACATTCGCTATCTGGGTCCCTGGTTTGTTCTCTAGAGAATACTCGTAGGCAGCACGCAACAAGGCCCAGCGCTGGATCCGTACGGAAGTAATGAGCGGAATTGGCTTATCCTCTCGGAAAAGTCCAAGCAGAGGCTTATGATCAGTCACGATAGTGAAGTGGTGGCCAGAAACATACTGGTGGAAGCGTTTCACTGCAAAGACCACCGCCAGGCCCTCCTTCTCAATCTGCACATACTTCTTTTCCGCTGCCGCTGCAGTCAATGTGCAGGAGGCGAAAGCTATCGGCCGCTCGGCTCCGTTCTCCATCTTGTGGGACAGGACAGCCCCAATGCTATATGGAGATGCATCACACATGATGAGCAAAGGCTTTTCAGGATCATAGTGGGTTAGTAGCCCAGATGACGACAATTGCTGTTTCACCCGCCGGAAAGCGGTTTCTTACTGCTGACCCCAAGCCCTGGTGTGATTCTTCTTCAACAAAAGGTGTAATAGGGAAACCGTAGTTGCCAGATTGGGGAGGAACTTCCCATAGTAGTTTACGAGGCCGAGAAAAGGACAAAGATGCAAAGTGTCAGTCGGGGCGGGGTCCTGTTGAATTGCGCGCATGCAACGGGATGCAAACCTTCGCGGTCCACCTCGATAACCCAGGTAGACCACTTTCTTTGCCTGAAAGACATACTTTGTATGACGTAAACGGACACCAGGCTCTAAGAAGCATCTAAGGACAGCCTCCAAATTTTCCAAATGTTCCTGCTCTGAAGTCCCCTTAATCAAAACGTTGTCTAAGTAAACAGCGACACGTGGCAAACCACTCAAGATGCCTTCCATGATCTGTTGAAAGGTAGCGAGTTACATATGGCCTGGAGCCAGGGCCCAGTTCCAACTGTCGGTAGGCGTGACTCATATCTAATTTTTTCCAGCACAGCATCAAAGACATCCAAACGTCCATAAAGAGGCATGGTACAACAGAAAAAACCTTCAAACCTGTATCCAACAAAATTCCAGGGAGGTGGCTTCAGCAGCAGAGACAGTTAACCACTTTAACCGTCATCGCCAGTTTTGTGAGGGCCACAAAGAATCCAGCACGAGTTTCTCCTCTCCTCTCTAGCTGGTTCCACACTGGTCAGCTCTATTTAGGCAGGTGACTCTGCTATTAATTTCTCCCACCCCCCCACCCCCTCATTGGGGGAGCTCATACACACCAAGGTTTGTGGGATTGCCATTAGTCCCCAGTCAGTCGACATCAGGCAGGTTATAACAGTGCAACTTCAACAACATCAAAGAAGCTTTTCAACATCCAAGACAAAACAGGTCACTTGATTGGTATCTCTTCCACAAACATTCACTCTCTCCACCACTGACACACAGTGGCACCAGTGTGTACAATCTAGAAGATGCACTGCAAGAGCTCACCAAGATTTCTTAGGTCATAAGACCACAAGACTGCAGGAAATATGAACAGGAGTCGGCCATTTAGCCCTTCGAGCATTCTCTGCCATTTAACAAGATCATGGCTGATCTAACACTCACCAAGTTCACTTTCCTGTCTTCTCTCCGTAACCCTTAATTTCCCTCTTGATTAAAAACTTATTGATCTCAGCCTTGAAATGTTAAAAGACTTGCCATCCACAGCTCCCTGGGGTAAAGAATTCCAAAGATTCACACTCATTGAGAGAAGAAATTGTTCCTCAAATCCATCTTCACTGAGCAACCCCTTATTTGCGACTATGCCCTCTGCCCCTACACTCCTCCATGAGTGCAAATGTCCTCCCAGCTTTTACCCTGCCCAGCCCTTAATAATCTTCTATGTTTCAATCATATCACCTCTCATCCTTCTGACCTCCAAGGCGTACAGACCCAAACTGTTTAATCTTTCCTCATATAGCAGTCCCTCCATACCCGGGATCATCCCAGTAAACCCCCTCTCTAATAATATAATAATA
Source organism: Scyliorhinus torazame (assembly GCF_047496885.1). Classification (NCBI taxonomy): domain Eukaryota; kingdom Metazoa; phylum Chordata; class Chondrichthyes; order Carcharhiniformes; family Scyliorhinidae; genus Scyliorhinus; species Scyliorhinus torazame. The sequence continues at coordinate 89,026,766 of NC_092714.1, read as the reverse complement.
ATCTTTATGTCACAAATAGGCTTACATTAACACTGCAATGAAGTTACTGTGAAAATCTGTACTGCCTCCAATGATAATATATCTTTCTTTAAATAAGGGTACCAAGCTTGTCGTGTTGGGTGTTCCGGTGCACAAATGATCCAACACGGTTGTAGATGGTACAACTCTGTTTTATTGTCTAAACAATGATAACAAATAACTGCTGGCTTGGGTACGTGCTTCTCCAGCTAACCTGTGGACCCAGCCCTATCACTATCTTAGTGAGGCACTCAGCACATGGTCTATGTCTGAGTGGCGCGCTGTGAGCTCTGTGCTCTGAGCTATCTCCTGGTAGAATGAGCGGGAACTGTGGTGTTCCCTGTTTTATAGTGCGTGTGCTCTCACTGGTGATTGGCTGCGATGTTATGTGTGTGCTGGTTGGTCCAACTGCCTGTCCATCAGTGTGTGTGTGATTGCACCATGATATGCTGATGTGGATATCATGACAAAGCTGTAGTGATATTCTAAATATGGCCTCACCAGTACCTTGTGCAGTTGCAGCAACACCTCATTACTTATATATTCCAGCCCCCTTGAAATCAAAGTTAGCATTCCATTTGGCTTCCCTATTACCTTCTGCACCTGTATGCTAGCTTTCTGGATTTCATGAACAAGGACCCCCTAGTCCCTCTGTGCTACAGCTTTCTACAGGGTATCTCCAATCAAATAATAATCCACCTTCTTATTCTTTCTTCCAAAATGAACAATCTCACATTTTCCCACATTGAATTCCATTTGCCAATTTTCTGCCCACTCTTTTAACCTGACACTATCTCTCTGTAAACTATTTATATCCTCCTTACATCCTGTCTTCCCTCCCATCTTTCTATCATCCATAAATCTGGCCACAGTGTACTCAGTTCCTTCTTCCAAATCATTAACATGCATTGTGAAGATCTGCGGTCCCAGTATTGATCCGTGTGAACTCCACTGGTTACTGCCCTCCAACCTAGAAAGACCCCCTTACTGCTACTCACTGCTTCCTGTTAGTCAGCCAATCCTCTATCCATAGCAGAATACTGCCTACAACACCATGAGCTCCGATCATGCATAGTAGAGCATAGTAGACTTTTATAATAATATAATAATACAAAGAACAACAAAGAACAAAGAAATGTACAGCACAGGAACAGGCCCTTCGGCCCTCCAAGCCCGTGCCGACCATACTGCCCGACTAAACTACAATCTTCTACACTTCCTGGGTCCGTATCCTTCTATTCCCATCCTATTCATATATTTGTCAAGATGCCCCTTAAATGTCCCTATCGTCCCTGCCTCCACTACCTCCTCCGGTAGTGAGTTCCAGGCACCCACTACCCTCTGCGTAAAAAACTTGCCTCGTACATCTACTCTAAACTTTGCCCCTCTCACCTTAAACCTATGCCCCCTAGTAATTGACCCCTCTACCCTGGGGAAAAGCCTCTGACTATCCACTCTGTCTATGCCCCTCATAATTTTGTATACCTCTATCAGGTCGCCCCTCAACCTCCTTCGTTCCAGTGAGAACAAACCGAGTTTATTCAATCGCTCCTCATAGCTTATGCCCTCCATACCAGGCAACATTCTGGTAAATCTCTTCTGCACCCTCTCTAAAGCCTCCACATCCTTCTGGTAGTGTGGCGACCAGAATTGAACACTATACTCCAAGTGTGGCCTAACTAAGGTTCTATACAGCTGCAACATGACTTGCCAATTCTTATACTCAATGCCCCGGCCAATGAAGGCAAGCATGCCGTATGCCTTCTTGACTACCTTCTCCACCTGTGTAGCCCCTTTCAGTGATCTGTGGACCTGTACTCCTAGATCTCTTTGACTTTCAATACTCTTGAGGGTTCTACCATTCACATATAATAATCTTTATTGTCACAAGTAGTCTTACATTAACGCTGCAATGAAGTTACTGTGAAAAGCCCCTAGTCGCCACATTCCAGCACCTGTTCGGGTACACAGAGGGAGAATTCAGAATGTCCAAATTACCTAACAGAATGTCTTTCAGGATTTGTGGGAGGAAACCGGAGCACCCGGAGGAAACCCACATAGACACAGGGAGAACATGCAGACTCCATACAGACAGTGACCCAAGCCAGGAATCGAACCTGGAACTCTGGTGCTGTGAAGCAATAGTGCTAACCATTGTGCTACATTGTCAAATGTCTTTTGAAAATCCAAATTACAACATCAACTGGTTCTTCTCCATCTACCCTGGCTGGCACCTACCTCCTTAATGAAGTCAGTTTGTCAGACATGATTTCTCCTTCATGAAATGATGCTGACTCTGATCAGTTTCTGACTTTCCAAATGCACTGCTATTCTCTCCTTAATAATCGATTCTAGTATGTTTCCAATAACTGAAGTTAGACAAACTTCCAAACCCATTTCCATTTAGAAGGACAAGATTAGCAGACATATGAGAAGTTCCCCTCGAAGACACTTGGAAAAATATATATATATATTTATTTATTTATATGATGTGTGCATTGCTGGCTGGGCTAGCATTTATTGCCTATCTCTAATTTTGTTGAACTGATTAGCTTGTCAACCACATTGCTGCGGATTTGGCGTCACATCTGGGCCTGACCAGGATGCCATATGTCCTTCTCTAAAGGACATTAGTGAACCTGATGGTTTTTACGACAATCGGCAATGGTTTCTTGCTCATCATTAGACTTTTAATTCCAGATTTTTATTGAATTCCAATTTCACCATCTACTCCCCTAAGCAGTACCCTGGGTCTCTGGATTACTAGGTCTGTACCAGCACACCATCACCTCCATCATTCCTTCACTTTTACTGGCTCAAAATCCCAGAAGCTCCCTCCAGGGACAGCAACGGTTCAAGCAGGCAGCTCACCACCAAGGCAGCTCATCACTTATCAAGGACAAATAGTGCTGGGTAATAAATTCTGGCCTAGCCTGCAATGCACACATCTGGTAAAGAAAAACCGAGGAAAAAATGCCATCTTGGAAACTAATAAAGATAATAAATCCATGCCTGCCCATTGTGTTGCAAATATTGGGCGCGATTCAACTAAATGGGAACAAAGTCCTGTAGCGTCCCGGCACTCGCATTGCCGAGAAACACAACGCTATCTAACGTCACTCGGGTTATATACAGGCATTCAGCGGGCAATGTGCGGCCGAGGCCACGCATAGCCCCATTTTCTGCATTGAGGAGATCTGTTTTTAAATGGCATCCCCATCTCTGGAGCCCCAACAAGACCCCCGAATACCCCCAAGCCCCAACTCTCTATGAAGGGGCCCCCCAGGCCCCCCGCACCAATATGTCCATTGACAAATGGCCATTGTAATACCAACAGGGTTAATCAGAGGCATGAGTACTGCAGTGGACTACTGCGTTCCGAGCTTAGACTGCTGCCTTCAAGGCTCTGGATCCCTTTCAAAGAGTCTTCCAAGGCATGGCAGCAGTCCATCAATCAGTTCATCATAGAATTTACAGTGCAGAAGGAGGCCATTCAGCCCATCGAGTCTGCACTGGCTCTTGGAACGAGCACCCTACCCAAGGTCAACACCGCCACCCTATCCCCATAACCCAGTAACCCCACCCAACACTAAGGGCAATTTTGGACACTAAGGGCAATTTATCATGGCCAATCCACCTAACCTGCACATCTTTGGACTGTGGGAGGAAACCGGAGCACCCGGAGGAAACCCACGCACACACGGGGAGGACGTGCAGACTCCGCACAGACAGTGACCCAAGCTGGAATCGAACCTGGGACCCTGGAGCTGTGAAGCAATTGTGCTATCCACAAGGCTACCGTGCTGCCCGTCTGTTCTCCAACAGATCAGTAGGATCAGAGCACCATACTGTGTACCTTTCTCCTCATCTTCTATCCTTCTCTGTATGACCACTCTTCATTCTCCCAGACATGCTGAAATCCCAAATGAAGCCCTACCAAACCACCTGTCTGTCCATCTGGAAGAAACTTCTTTCAATTCAATGCTTTTACACAATGAGAAACTAATTACGCAAACAGTCAAGTGTGGAGTCCTCAAACTTAAGTCAAATGCAGGAAACCTCCAAAGATGTATACAGTTATACCAGGAATCAGAAGAAATAATCCAGCTTTAAGACCAGAATCATTTATAATCCCTCTAAATAGCATTAATGCGAGTTTAACGTGGGTTCAGCTGTCGGAGATTCAGATACATCATTGTCTGCAGTGTGCAATTCAAAATTTCCACACTACTTGACACCATCACCTTGCTACCTGTGGTGTTAGCTGTGCTTATGTAATCCCCCTCTCCAAGAGAGTGGGCGGGATTCTCCAGTCCCCCAGCCGCATGTTTCTCGGCAGAATGCCGTTCACTGCCGGTTGGATTCTATCCTCCCGCCACTTATTGGAACTATCCCACGCTGCCGGAAAACCTGCTGGCAAGTGTGCGTTGCCAGTGGAAAAATGAATCCTGATGACCGGAAACCTCCATCCAGTGTCTCCTTTAGAAGTGGATGCATAGATCTCGGACACTATTTTCAAGTCTTTTTTGGCTACGTAGCATTAAAAAAGGGAGTTATTTCGGTCAATTTAGTTCTCAAAGTCTATATTTGTATAAATATTTGAAAAAAGATGCCTCTGAGTATATTTGATACTGATCTTTCATTGCATGTTCGTGAATTGCATTACATTCTAATGAATAAAGCACTACCATTGTGATGCCTTTAATAACTAAATAGTAATGTGGATGTATGTTAATTACACAGTCTAAAATTATGCTTAAATGTTAAACTTTGTGAATTACATATTCTGTGCATTTATGGCTGCTATGTTACACTATCTGCATTCCTAAAGAATTGTGGTATAATATTATGTTATACCAGTAGATGTCACTGGTGCACTTCTTAAAGTATACATGACTTGCTAATAGATTATTATTTCATGTTAAAAGAATGAAAAGACCATGAAAACCTAGAATTTAGATTATGCAGTGTACATTTTTTAGTCGCTGAATGACATCCAAATGTCTGACATGGCCGATTGGAAGCAAGAGCTGGAAATCCAGTGTCCATCATATTGGGTTGGGCTTCTCTGGTGGCATCAAAAATGAACAGCAGCAGAATTTAAAATGATGAACAGTTCACTTAAATTAGGGTCCTCTGCTTCTTTTGATTTTGGTACATTTGACCAGCTGACTGACCATGTGCTGAGACCACACGGCAGGAAATCAATCAAAACAAAGCTTTCACCAGTGGCAGTCACGCTGCAAAGTTCAGAGTGTTTTGTCTGGTTCAGAGTGAGACTTTGCTGGTGTTTTGCTGCTATTGTCTGCCTCAGAAATAATTTGACTGTAGCCTTGGGTCGTGTGGTAGGGCTGCCTTTGGGGCTGAAGGATGTGGGAGAGCAGCACAGGAGGAGGAGCAGCTAACATAAGAGAGGATGAGGAGATAGTCAAGCAGGTATTCAGGGAGCATGTCTCCTACATTAACATTAATGAGGAGCAATGTTTATGGTGCCTTCACTTCACAAAGGAGGCTATCACTCAAATATGTCACCTGCTGATTTCCACAGCTTACATGATCTTTATCAGCCTTTTGGAATTGGTGCAATCATGAGGGATTCCACTCTCTCCATGTGCCCTCTCCCAGTGTCCAGACAGCAGCCATGATTCGCCCTGTGATGATCTGCTGGCAAGCCTTTATTCTAATCCAGTTAACAGGTTACACAGGCTGGCTGCAGGATGCAAGTGATATCCCATAGGGGGATATCCCATACACAGGGGGCAGCACGCTAGCACAAGTGGATAGCACTGTGGCTTCACAGCGCCAGAGTCCCAGGTTTGATTTCCCCGCTGGGTCACTGTCTGTGCGGAGTCTGCACGTTCTCCCTGTGTCTGCGTGGGTTTCCTCCGGGTGCTCCGGTTTCCTCTCACAGTCCAAAGACATGCAGGTCAGGTGGATTGGTAATGCTAAATTGCCCTTAGTGTCCAAAAAAAGGTTAGATGGGGTTATTGGGTTACGGGGATAGGGTGGAAGTGAGGGTTTAAGTGGGTCAGTGCAGACTTGATGGTCGAATGGTCTCCTTCTGCACTGTATGTTCTATGTTCCTATCTTCTATGTTCCCATCTGGATGTGGCTCATGACTCCTGTCTGGAAGCCATGAACTGACTCAAAACTAGCTCATAAATAAGAGCCCTGCTGTCCCAAGAAATTCAATTGGGATGAGCCTCTAAGCAGACATTTGGATTTGTGGACATCTGCACAATGCTCTCCAGTTTTGGTATCAGGATGGACCAGGCCTTACCATCACCTGGATAGCCTTAAATGCAAGAGCTGGTCCAGCAAGAGGAGTAGTAGCATGAAGACAAAGAGGAGATATAACCACCAGTGATCCGAAAGATCAGAGTCTCTAAGGCAAGCTCATTGTGGAGCATTTCTCTTAAATCAGCCCTTCAAGGCCTAATACATCAATAGTCCCCCACTATCTACTGACTACAATGGATTGATTGTCTTCCGTCAGTGCAGCCTCATGGGTCTTGCCCTCGGAGAACAGGGAACAGAATCAACACAAAATCTAAGACAAGAATCAAATTTGCTAAGCAAGTAATTATACCTGTCATTTGTGCCTTTCTCATGTGCTTTTCTACTGTAGGAGGGTAAATGGAGAATCTGAGGTACACATGGGACAGCAGGGAAGGGAATGCCTGGAAAGGGTTAACCTGACAATCCCAAAATGTGGAAAAATACAAATTAGCATACTAAACGCAGGCGTATACACAGAACATACAGTGCAGAAGGAGGCCATTCGGCCCATCGAGTCTGCATCGACCCACATTAAGCCCTCACTTCCACCCCATCCCTGCATCCCAATAACCCCTCCCAACCCTTATGGACACTACGGGCAATTCAGCATGGCCAATCCATCTAACCTGCACGTCTTTGGACTGTGGGGGGAAATCGGAGCACCTGGAGGAAACCCACGATATCTCCGGTATCACATTTCATAGCCAACAAATCAAAAACGCTCAGCCTGGTTCCTGAATGTCTGAAAGGGGCATTGTGGACCCACCCATAAACATGTATCAGAGAAAGAGAACACTCACCACCTCATTACGGGCTGATTGTCTAAAGGACATTCCTTTATATTGCAAAGCAGATGGACCACCAAAGACTTGTCCACCGAATGATTAAAAGTAGAGTATGTCAGACAATGTTTCCACTTCATCTAATCAGAGAAGTGACTGGAACATAATCAAACTGCCGATATCGATAATCGATTGTGTTGTAGGACTTTGAATCACTTTTGTATTCCTTTGAATTAGTCTGTTAAAACTGTCATTAAACTGGAGCTGGATTAGCACAGTGGGCTAAATAGCTGACCTGTAATGCAGAACAAGGCAGCAGCGCAGGTTCAATTCCCATACTAGGCTCGCCGGAATGTGGCGACTAGGGGCTTTTCGCAGTAACTTCATTGAAACCTACTTGTGACAATAAGCGATTATTATTATTATTGTACTATCCAAATCTGTATAAGATGTGTAAGACAGCTTTATGGGCCAGAGCGACTTAAACCAAGCTGCAGTTAAAGCGGCCGAGTTTCGTTCTCCCGCATGCATGTGGCATTAAAAGATGTTTTGTTAAAGTTTCATACGGTCTGAAGAACTCGACTCATTTAATTCCGCTAACATCTATTTACCCTGATGCTACTTCTAAGTATTTCCTATTCAACTTCTTATAACATTGCTGCCATGACCTGGACATAATTCTCCTGACATTCACATATTCTGTGTCCTTTTCCAACGGTAATCTGAACAGATGCCGAAGGGGGTCCTGCTCCTGATGGTTGGAGAATGTTCCATGGGGAAGTGGAAGACTCCTTGACCAGAGCTTCTAGTCAAGTGCAGCATCATAGAAACGTGGTGTTCTTTCATGGTGTGCAGCAGTCATGTGATGTCTTCCTTCTTCAACCTTCAGTCAAGAGAGGGAGGGCGAGACTTCAGTAAAGAGCGTGGAGAGAGAGGGCGAGACTTCAATAAAGAGCACAGAGAGAGAGACGGCGAGACTTCAATAAAGAGTGCGGAGAGAGAGAGGGCGAGACTTCAATAAAGAGCGCTGAGAGAGAGAGGGCGAGACTTCAATAAAGAACGCGGAGAGAGGGCGAGATTTTACTAAAGAACGCGGAGAGGTAGGACATCTACAGGTAGGACAGCTGTTTGATTGTTTCAAAATTGAAAAAAACCCGGTGAAGTGACGTCACATGAGACTGTGACCTGATTGGCTGAAAGGCAGACTGGGCTAAATTTAAATATCTGGAGTTACACTGATTTATATACTAGTTTTGATTTGACTTAGATCATTATTTTTAAGTTGATTTGAATTACTATTTTTACATTTTTAAAATTTGACTTAAATAACTATTTTGCGTTGATTTAAATTAATATATTTAATTTGATTTAAATAACTTTTTAAATTTCAATTAAATAACTATTTTTAATTTGTTGTCAGGTCAAGAGGGATAAATACTCAGCTTTTTTTTCTAATTAAATAGAATATGGGGATTGGATTTAATCTGACACAAAAACATTGTTCTAAAGTTTAATTTCAAAGGTTTAATTTAAAGGAATAAATCATGGCAGGACAGCTCCAAGGCGTGGTCTGCTCCTCTTGCTCCATGTGGCAGGCTGGGGACAATTCCAGTCCCCAGGGTCAGCATGTGTGCAGGAAGAATCTCCAGTTAAGCTCCTGGAAGCTCAAGTTTCAGAGCTGGAGCGGCGGCTGGAGACACTGTGGAGCATCTGCGAGTCGAAGAGTATTGTGGATAGCACGTATAGAGAGGTGGTCACACTGCAGGCTCAGACTCCGCAGGCATGGGTGACAGAGCAAGAGAGCGAGGCAGGTAATGCAGGGATCTTCTGTGGCCATTCCCCTGCAGAACAGATATACCGCTTTGGATACTGTTGAGGGGAATGGCACCAAAGTTGGTTCTGCTGCAGAGGGGAGGAGTGATAAGTGTGACAGTGCAATAGTTATAGGGGATTCAATTGTAAGGGGAATAGATAGGCGTCTCTGTGGCCGCAAACGAGACTCCAGGATGGTATGTTGCCTCCCTGGTGCTCGGGTCAGGGATGTCTCGGAGCGGGTATAGGACATTCTGGAGGGGGAGGGTGAACAGCCAGTTGTCGTGGCACACATCGGTACAAACGACATAGGTAAAAAAAAAGGGATGAGGTCCTAAAGGTAGAATACAGGGAGCTTGGAAGGAAGTTAAGAAATCGGACCTCAAAGGTAGTGATCTCAGGATTACTTCGGGTGCCACGTGCTAGTCAGAGTAGAATTGACAGGATATATAGGATGAATACGTGGCTGAAGGGATGGTGTCAGGGGGAGGGTTTCAGATTCCTGGGGCATTGAGACCGGTTCTGGGGGAGGTGGGACCTGTACAAACGGGACGGTTTACTCCTGGGCAGGACTTGAACTGATGTCCGAGAGGGGCTATTTGCTAGAGCGGTTGGGGAGGGTTTAAACTAAAATGGCAGGGGGATGGGAACCTATTCAAGGAGTCGGAGAAAGAGGGAGCAAGGACAAAAGCAAAAGGTAGGAAAGTGAATAAGAAAAGTGAAAGGTGGAGAAACCAAAGACAAAATTCAAACAGGGCAGTAGAGAAAAATATTGGGAGCAAGACAAGCATTGTGAAAAAGACAAACTTAAAGGCTCTGTGCCTTAATGCAAGGAGCATTTGCAATAAACTGGATGAACTAATTGCGCAGATAGATATAAATCGTTATGATATAATTGGGATTACGGAGACATGGCTGCAGGGTGAACAAGGATGGGAACTGAATGTCCCAGGGTTCTCAGTATTTAGGAAGGACAGGCACAAAAGAAAAGGTGGTGGCGTGGCACTGCTGGTTAAAGACGGAATTAACACCATAGTGAGATAGGATATTAGCTCTGACAATGTGGAATATGTATGGGTCGAGTTGAGAAATACCAAGGGACAAAAAATATTAGTGGGTGTCATATATAGACCCCCAAACTGCACTGGTGAGGTTGGGGATGGCATTAAACAAGAAATTAGTGTTGCATGTAATAAGGGAATATCGGTGATCATGGGTGATTTTAATCTTCACATAGATTGGGCAAATCAAATTAGCCACAACGCCGTAGAGGAGAAATTCCTGGAGTGTATACGGGATGGTTTTTGTGACCAATATGTGCAGGAACCATCTAGAGAGCAGGCCATCTTAGACTGGGTACTGTGTAATGAGAAGGGAATTATTGCCAATCTGACTGTACGAGACCCCTTGGGGATGAGCGACCATGACATGATAGAATTTTTTATCAAGCTGGAGAGTGAAGTAGTTGATTCGGAGACTAGGGAGCTGACTCTTAATAAAGGGAAGGAACTATGAGGATATGAGGTGGCCTTGAGAGATTGGGGAGAGTTACTTAAAGGGATGACAGTGGATAGACAATGGCAAACATTCCAGGAACGCATGGAGGAACTACAGCAACTGTTCATTCCTGTCTGGCACAAAAGCAAAGGGGTAAGAGGGCCAATCCATGGTTTACAAAGGAAATTAAAATAGTATCCGATCCAAGGAAGAAGCATACAGATTGGCCAAGAAAAATAATAGGTCTGAGGATTGGGAGCAGTTTGGAATTCAGCAAAGCAGGACGAAGGGATTGATTAAGAAGGGGAAAGTGACTTCCGGGTGCGGCGATGACCAGCTGAGTCACACGTTTCGGCACCTCCCGTTGGAACGGACTTTTGGGCTCTTATTAGGAGCCCCAACGGCAATTTTTGACGGCTAAAACCATTGTGCGGTGAAATAGAAGGGAATCCCCCTGGATTTATATGGAGAAAGAAGAGAGTAGTGGCTGGATTGCAGAGGATCCTCAGGAGCAGCGGCAAGGAAGGGAAACACGAAGCAAGATGGCGGCGGAAGGAGGCCGTTCAGTGTGGGGCCCGGAACAGCAAGAGTTCCTGCGGCGCTGTGTGGAGGAGCTGAAGAAGGAGGTGTTGGCCCCGATGCTACAGGCGATTGAAGGGCTAAAGGAGGCACAGAAGACCTAGGAGTTGGAGCTTCGTGATGTGAAGGCAAAGGCTGCTGAGAATGAGGATGAAATACAGGGCCTGGTGGTGAAGACAGAGATGCACGAGGCACTGCATAAAAGGTGTGTAGAGAGGCTGGAAGCCCTGGAGAATAATTCGAGGAGAAAGAACTTAAGAGTTTTGGGTCTTCCCGAAGGTGCAGAGGGGGCGGACGTCGGGGCATATGTGAGCACATTGCTTCACTCGTTAATGGGACCGGAGGCCCCGACGGGCCCCTTGGAAGTGGAGGGAGCATATCGAGTCCTTGCGTGAAGACCAAAGGCAGGAGAAATACCTCAAGCCATAGTGGTGAGGTTTCACCGCAATAAGGACAGGGAGATGGTCCTGAGATGGGCGAAAAAGACACGGAGCTGCAGGTGGGAGAATGCGGTGATCCGCGTGTACCAGGATTGGAGTGCGGAGGTGGCGAGAAGGAGGGCGAGTTTCAATCGGGCCAAGGCGGTGCTACACAGAAAGAAAGTTAAATTTGGAATGCTGCAGCCAGCGAGACTGTGGGTTACACACCAAGGGAAACATCACTACTTCGAGACGGCAGAAGAGGTGTGGACATTTATTGTAGAGGAGAAGTTGGACTAGACTGGAGAGAGAAAGAGTTTCTGTAATAAAGTAGTGGGGGATTGTATGGGGCGGGGAAGGGGGAAGGGGGGGGAAATTTACTCTATTCCCCTCGTTGGGGGGGGGGGGTATGGTGAACTGTGGGCGCCGGTGGGGAAGGAGAGGGGGAAGGAGAGAGGGAGCTGCGCCATTAGGGGCGGGGCCGAGAGGGAAATGTGGGCTTTGTTCCCGCGCTTTGGTAATTGCGGCGGGAAAGGGAGCGTAAGAAGGAGGGGGCCTTACACAATGGGGGGCCAAGGATAAACGGGGGAAGCCGAGGTCAGCCAGAGTTTGCTGACTTCTGGGAGTAACATGGGGGGAGCAATTACGCTAGAAAGGGATCTAGCGGGGGGGGGGGGGGTTAATTGGGTTGCTGCTGCTAAGGGAAAGGGGGAGCTGTTACCGGGCGGGGTGGTCGGGACGGGAGGACACCGTCGGGGGGACAAACGGGAGCGTGGGAACCGGGTGAGGAGCTGGTCTAAAAAGGGGGATGGCTAGTCGACATGGGGGGGGGGGGTAAAGAGCCCCCTGACCCGGTTGATCACGTGGAAAAGTGAGAGGGCTGAATGGGCCGATTAAGAGGGCAAGGGTACTCGCGCACCTAAAGAAATTAAAGGCAGATGTGGTCATGCTACAGGAGACGCATCTGAAACTGGCGGATCAGGTCAGATTACGTAAAGGATGGGTGGGACAGGTATTTCATTCGGGCTTGGATGCGAAAAATAGAGGGGTGGCTATATTAGTGGGGAAACGGGTAATGTTTGAGGCGAGGACCATAGTAGCGGACAGTGGGGGTAGATACGTGATGGTGAGTGGCAGATTACAAGGGGAAGCGGTGGTTCTGGTGAACGTATATGCCCCGAACTGGGATGATGCAAACTTCATGAAGCGTATGCTGGGGCGTATCCCGGACCTGGAGGCGGGAAAGTTGGTAATGGGGGGAGATTTCAACACGGTGCAGGATCCAGGGCTGGACCGGTCCAGGTCTAGGACCGGGAGGAGGCCGGCAGCGGCCAAGGTGCTTAAGGACTTCATGGAGCGGATGGGAGGAGTAGACCCCTGGAGATTCACTAGGCCCAGGAGTAGGGAGTTTTCCTTCTTCTCCCATGTCCACAAGGTGTATTCTCGGATAGACTTCTTTGTCCTGGGAAGGGCACTGATCCCGAAGGTGACAGGGACGGAGTATTCGGCCATAGCCATCTCGGACCATGCCCCACATTGGGTAGATCTGGTAGTAGGAGAGGAAAAGGAACGGCACCCACTCTGGAGATTAGATATGGGACTGTTGGCAGATGAGGGTGTGTGTGTAAGGGTGAGGGGATGTATCGAAAGGTACCTGGAGATTAACGATGATGGAGAGGTTCAGGTGGGCATGGTCTGGGAGGCACTGAAGGCGGTGGTCAGAGGGGAACTGATTTCCATAAAGGCCCATAAGGGGAAACAAGAGAGTAAAGAGAGGGAGCGATTGTTGAGAGAAATTTTGAGGGTGGATAGGCAATATGCAGAGGCTCCAGATGAGGGACTGTACAGGGAAAGACGAAGGTTGCATACGGAATTTGACTTGCTGACCACGTGCAGGGCAGAGGCCCAATGGAGGAAGGCACAGGGAGTACAGTATGAGTATGGAGAGAAGGCAAGCCGGTTACTGGCCCAACAATTGAGGAAGAGAGGGGCGGCGAGGGAGATAGGTGGGGTGAGGGACGAGGAGGGTGAGATGGAACGGGGAGCAGAGAGGGTGAACGGGGTGTTTAAGGCATTTTATGAGAGGCTGTATAAGGCTCAACCCCGGAAGGGAAGGAGGGAATGATGCACTTCCTGGATCAGCTGGAATTCCCCAAGGTGGAGGAGCAGGAGAGGACAGGATTGGGAGCACAGATTGAGGTGGAGGAGGTGGTAAAAGGGATTGGGAGCATGCAGGCAGGGAAGGCCCCGGGACCAGATGGGTTCCCGGTGGAATTTTATAGGAAATACATGGACCTACTAGCCCCGCTTCTGACGAGAACCTTTAACGAGGCCAGGGAAGGGGGGAAGTTGCCCCCGACGATGTCGGAGGCGACGATATCGTTGCTCCTGAAGAGGGACAAAGACCCGCTGCAGTGCGGGTCTTACAGGCCTATCTCCCTTCTGAATGTAGATGCCAAGCTCTTGGCTAAGGTGATGGCGACGAGGATCGAGGATTATGTTCAAGGGGTGGTTCATGAGGATCAAACTGGGTTTGTTAAGGGGAGACAGTTGAACACTAATATACGGAGGCTGCTAGGTGTGATGATGATGTCCCCGCCGGAGGGAGAGGCGGAGATAGTGGTGGCGATGGACGCTGAGAAAGCATTTGATAGAGTGGAGTGGGATTACCTGTGGGAAGTGTTGAGGAGATTTGGATTCGGAGAGGGGTTTATTGGGTGGGTTCAGCTTTTATATAGGGTCCCGGTGGCAAGTGTGATCACAAACAGGCAGAGATCTGACTACTTCCGTCTATATAGAGGGACAAGACAGGGGTGTCCCCTGTCCCCGATACTGTTTGCGTTGACAATTGAGCCACTGGCCATAGCGCTGAGGGGCTCTAGGAAGTGGAGGGGAGTACTTAGGGGAGGAGAAGAGCACTGGGTGTCATTATACGCGGATGATTTGTTGTTGTATGTCGCGGACCCAGTGGAGGGGATGCCCGAGATAATGCAGACACTCAGGGAGTTTGGGGAATTTTTGGGATATAAACTGAATATGGGGAAGAGTGAGCTGTTTGTGATGCACCCTGGGGAACAGAGCAGGGGAATAGATGATTTGCCGCTGAGGAGAGTAACAAGGGATTTACGGTACCAAGGGATCCAGATAGCCAGGAACTGGGGAACCTTGCATAAGCTTAATTTAGGAAGATTGGTGGAGCAGATGGAAGAGGATTTTAGAAGATGGGACATGGTGCCCTTGTCACTGGCGGGCAGGGTGCAGGCGGTCAAAATGGTGGTCCTTCCGCGATTTCTTTTTGTGTTCAAGTCCTCCCCGTGATGATTACCGAGGCTTTTTTCACAAAAGTGGATAAGAGCGTTATGAGCTTTGTGTGGGCTGGGAAGACCCCAAGAGTGAAGAGGGGGTTTCTGCAGCGTAGCAGGGATAGGGGGGGACTGGCACTGCCGAGCTTAATTGGCTATTATTGGGCCGCCAATATATCAATGGTATGCAAGTGGATGGGGGAAGAGGAGGGAGCGGCGTGGAAAAGATTAGAGATGGCGTCCTGTAGGGGAACCTGCCTGCAAGCATTAGCGACGGCGCCTTTACCGTTCTCCCCAAAAAAGTACACCACAAGTCCAGTGGTGGTGACAACACTGAAAATTTGGGGGCAGTGGAGACGACATAAGGGAGTGACGGGTGCCTCAGTGTGGTCCCCGATAAGGAACAACCATAGGTTCGTCCTGGGAAGGATAGATGGGGGATTTAAATCTTGGCAGCGAGCAGGAATTGTGAAATTGAAGGACTTGTTCTTAGACGGGACGTTCGCGAGTCTGGGAGCACTGACAGAAAAATATGGGTTGCCACCTGGGAATGCATTTCATTATATGCAAGTGAGGGCATTTTTGAGGCAACAGGTGAGGGAATTGCCGCAGCTCCCGGCGCAAGAGATCCAGGACAGAGTGATCTCGGGGGCATGGGTGGGTGATGGTAGGGTGTCAGATATATATAGGGAAATGAGAGATGGCGGGGAGACGATGGTAGAGGAGCTGAAGGGAAAATGGGAGGAGGAGCTGGGGGAAGAGATTGAGGAGGGGCTGTGGGCAGATGCCCTAAGTAGGGTAAACTCCTCGTCCTCGTGTGCCAGGCTCAGCCTGATACAATTCAAGGTTCTACACAGGGCGCATATGACGGGAGCAAGGCTGAGTAGATTTTCTGGAGTGGAAGATAGGTGCGGGAGATGCGCGGGAAGCCCGGCGAACCACACCCACATGTTTTGGTCATGTCCGGTATTGCATGGGTTCTGGGTGGGTGTGGCAAAAGTGATTTCAAAGGTGGTGGGGGTCCGGGTCAAACCAGGCTGGGGGTTGGCTATATTTGGGGTTGCAGATGAGCCGGGAGTGCAGGAGGCGAGAGAGACCGATGTTTTGGCCTTTGCGTCCCTAGTAGCCCGGCGAAGGATTCTACCTATGTGGAAAGAAGCTAAACCCCCGAGCGTGGAGGCCTGGATAAACAACATAGCAGGGTTTATAAAATTGGAGCGGATAAAGTACGCACTAAGAGGTTCGGCTCAAGGGTTCACCAGGCTGTGGCAACCGTTCCTTGACTACCTCGCAGAACGATAAGGGAAATGGAGAAGGTAGCAGCAGCAACCCGGGGGGGAGGGGGGGAGGGGGGAGGGGAGGGCGCATGCGGGCCCTCAGGGGTTTCCTATAGTTGTTTGTATATTAGTTATTTATACTGGCGTGTGGGACTTTATTGTCTTGGAGAGTTATTATTTTGTTGTTGGCAGTTGCCGTTTAGTTAATATATTATTTATTTGTCAACAAAAAACGGTCATTATTATTTATATTGTTTTAAAGTTGTAAAAAGGGGAAAATCCTGTACTGTTCTTGTTTGACCGAAAAAAATTTGAATAAAATATATTTTTTTTAAAAAGAAGGGGAAAGTACAATACGTAAGGAAGCTTGCAGGGAACATAAAGACTGACACTAAGAGTTTCTACAGATATGTGAAGAGAAAGAGATTGGT
This sequence comes from Scyliorhinus torazame, assembly GCF_047496885.1. Classification (NCBI taxonomy): domain Eukaryota; kingdom Metazoa; phylum Chordata; class Chondrichthyes; order Carcharhiniformes; family Scyliorhinidae; genus Scyliorhinus; species Scyliorhinus torazame. Next base: position 89,010,370 of record NC_092714.1, on the reverse strand, counting down.
AAAGAGAAATGTAGGCCCACTGCAGACAGAAACAGGGGAATGCATAATAAGGGACAAAGAAATGGCTGAGCAATTAAATACATACTTTGGTTTTGTCTTCACAAATGAGGACATAAATCAGATACCAGAAATGTTGGAGAATGAAAGGTTTAGTGAAAGAGAAGAACTGAGGGAGATCAATGTTAGTAGAGAGATAGTGCTGGGAAAACTGATGGGATTGAAGGCGGATAAATCCCCAGGGCCTGAGAATCTGCATCCCAGAGTGTTTAAGGAGATGGCTCTGGAAATAGTGGTTGCATTGGTGGTCATCTTCCGTGATTCTATAGACTCTGGAACTGTCCCTGCAGATTGGAGGGTAGCTCACATCACTCCGATGTTCAAAAATGGAGGTAGAGAGAAAACATGGATGAAATTATAGATCAGTAAGCCTAACATCGGTAGTGGGGAAATTGCTTGAATCCATTATCAAGGACTTTATAGCGGAACATTTAGAAAGCAGTGGCAGGATCAGTCAGAGTCAGCATGGATTTATGAAGGGAAAATCATGCTTGACAAATCTGTTGGAATTCTTTGAAGAGGTAACCAGTACAGTCGACAAGGGAGAGCCAGTCGATGTGGTATATTTGGACTTTCAGAAGCGTTTGACAAAGTCCCGCATAAGAGATTATTGTGCAAAATTAAAGAGCATGGGATTGGGGAAAATGTATTGAGGTGGATCTAAAACTGGTTGGCAGAGAGGAAACAAAGAGTAGGGATTAATGGGTCCTTTTCAAATTGGCAGGCAGTAACCAGTGGAGTACCACAGGGATCGGTGATGGGACCCCAGCTATTCACAATATATATTAATGATTTGGATGAGGAAACAAAATGTAACATCTCAAAGTTTGCAGATGATACCAAATTAGGTGGGAGGGTGAATTGTGACGAGGATGCAGGGATCCTACAGCAAGATCTGGACAGGTTGGGCGAGTGGGCAAACCAATGGCAGATGCAGTATAATTTGGATAAGTGTGAGGTTATTCATTTTGGAAGCAAAAACAGTAAGGCAGATTACTACCTGAATGGTTGTAAATTGGGAGAGGTGAGTGTGCAGCGGGATCTGGGTGTCCTTGTGCACCATTCGCTGAAGGTAAGCATGCAAGTGCAGCAGGCGGTAAAGAAGGCTAATGATATGTTGGCCTTCATTGCAAGAGGTTTCGAGTATAGAAGCAGGGATGTGTTGCTGCAATTTTACAGTGCCTTGGTGAGGCCACACTTGGAGTATTGTGTGCAGTTTTGGTCTCCTTCTCTGAGGAAGGATGTTCTTGCTCTCGAGGGAGTGCAGCGAAGGTTTACCAGATTGATTCCAGGGATGGCGGGACTGTCATATGAGGAGAGATTGACTAGGTTGGGATTGTTCTCGCTGGAGTTCAGAAGAATGACGGGGGATCTCATAGAGACTTATAAAATTTTAACAGGACCAGACAGGGAAGATGTTGCCAGTGATAGGTGTGCCCAGAACCACGGGTCACAGCATGAGGATTCAGGGTAAACCATTTCGGACAGACATAAGGAGACACTTCTTCACACAAAGAGTGGTGAGCCTGTGGAATTCATTGTCACAGGACGGAGTTGATGCTAAAACATTGAATATATTCAAGAGGCAGCTGGATATAGCATTTGGGGAGAATGGGATCAAAGGCTATAGGGAGAAAGCAGGATTAGGCTATTGAGTTTGATGATCAGCCATGATCGTGATGAATGACGGAGCAGGCTTGAAGGGCCAAAAAGCCTCCTCCTTCTCCTATCTTCTATGTATCTATGTAACCAGAATGCTAATTTGCCTTTAAGTGATTTCAGTGACGTCCGATATCTGACTGCCTTGATGGGCATGCAGCCACTGTGTAATAAGGGCAGTGCCCATTGAATGGTCATGTAATTATAATCTGTCTTTCAGAGGAGCTTTTAATAGACCCCATACATTGTTTAAATAAGCCATTTTCTGGTCATTAGCACATTGCTATTTCTCAGACCTTTCTGTGCACATATTGGCTGCTGTATTCCTTAAATTACGACAGAGACAACACTTCAAATTGGCTGGAAAACACTTTGTGATATCCAGAGGTTGTGAAGAGAGCGATTTAAATGAAAGTTACTTTGTGCCTCATTAATCCAGGTAGCATAACTAATGCATGCTGTTTAAGTTAACATTAACAAACATGTGCAGTGTATGCCCTGCTGTCTACCGGTTGAAGATGAACGCTTTGCTCAAACACCTTACCCACGTTCACCAAAGATTATCATAGAATTTACAGTGCAGAAGGAGGCCATTCGGCCCATCGAGTCTGCACCGTATCTTGGAAAGAGAACCCTGCCCAAGGTCCATACCTTCACCCTATCCCCATATCCCAGTAACCCCACCCAACACTAAGGGCAATTTTGGCCACTTAAGGGCAATTTATCATGGCCAATCCACCTTACCTGCACATCTTTGGACTGTGGGAGGAAAACGGAGCACCAGGAGGAAACCCATGCACACACGGGGAGGAATGGCAGACACCGCACAGACAGTGACCCAAGCCGGGAATAGAACCTGGGACCCTGGAGCTGTGAAGCAATTGTGCTATCCACAATGCTACCATGCTGCCCTGAAGAGTTGGCTTGCGGGTCATACCAACAAAATTGGGATATTGGGCGTGATCCAACGGCCACGCTGCACCGGAAAAGCAGCATGCCACGGCGCAGCATGGCCGATGAAAGCCGGGAGACCCCGCTCCCAGGATCTACGCGACTCACAATGCCTTGCGACATCCGCGAGACTTTGCAATGTGAATCCCGCCCACAATGGGCTGGATCACTTTTTGGCAAATCTGTATATTAGAGCAAGGGAGTAAGGCTCACTCTAATGTGCAGATTCCCGAGGTACCTGGGGCTCCGAGACCTCAGGCAAGCGCCATTTAGCACTGGTCCCCACAAACGAGTCCCTCCCCATGCCCCTCCCATAGTGCGTTCGGGCTGCGGAGAAGGTAGGGGATTGTTTCGGGTGCTTCGGAGTCGCAATCTCTCACCACAATGGCGAATTTCGGCGAGCGGAGCTTTCCACTTGTCAAATCGGTTCTATGTGGTGCCTCGGCCATGAGTTCCCCATGCCATGCCTTTATTCAACGTGAGTTGCATTGAATAGCCATGTATTTCTCAGTACTGTAAGTGCCGGGAAACACGCAGCTAATGTGCTCGCTTGGGGGCTTTATTCCCTTTTGGGAGAATCGTGCCCATTGACCCCCCAGCGGGTCGGAGAATGGCCGTTGGCCGCCGTGAGTCCCGCCCCCGCCGGTTGCCAAAGTCTCCGGTACTGGATATTCGGCGGGGACGGGAATCGGGCCGCGCCGGTTGGCGGGCCCCCCCGCTCGATTCTCCGGCCCGGATGGGCCGAAGTCCCACCGAGAAATTGCCTGTCCTGCCGGCGTAAATTAAAGTACCTACTTACCGGCGGGACAAGGCGGCGTGGGCGGGCTCCGGGGTCCTGGGGGGGGCGCGGGGCGATCTGACCCCGGGGGGTGCCCCCACGGTGCTCTGGCCCACGATCGGGGCCCACCGATCCGCGGGCGGGCCTGTGCCGTGGGGGCATTCTTTCCCTTCCGCCTCCGCAACGGCTCCACCATGGCGGAGGCGGAAGAGACTCTCCCCACTGCGCATGCGCGGGAAACTGTCAGCGTCCGCTGACGCTCCCGCGCATGCGCCGCCCCTAATGTCATTTCCGCGCCAGCTGGCGGGGCAACAAAGGCCGTTTCCGCCAGCTGGCGGGGCGGAAATCCCTCCAGCGCCGGCCTAGCCCCTCAACGTTGGGGCTTGGCCACCAAAGATGCGGAGCATTCCGCACCTTTGGGGCAGCGCGATGCCCGTCTAATTGGCGCCGTTTTGAGCGCCAGTCGGCGGACATCGCGCCGTTTGGGGAGAATTTTGCCCCAGATTCCATATAATAGATTTGTCAGTGGTTCAGCATCAAATGTTCAGATATCAATGGGCCATTGTTTTTCAAGTCAAACAATTAATAACATCTGAAAGGAGGTAAATATTGTTCGCATTCCCTCTTTAGCAATGCAGTCGAGCAGGTTGTTATTTTAGCAGCTGATCCAGATTCATCCTTCAGGACTGAGATGAGACAAGATGTGCTGGCAGCCTAATCAACCATGGGAGGACATCCAAGCAAAGGCAAATCTTGTCCTCAACTGAAATCCACCTATAGGGCCAACATAAATGAAGGCCACCTGGCCTTTCATGCCTGTACCGGCTCTATGAAATAGCTGTCCAACTTAGTCCCAGTTTTTTCCACTTAATCCTTCATTATCTTTGGCAAGTGTCGTGTAAAGGGTTATGTGAATATGTAAATAGATAGTTCACATTATCTTGGGGAAGTGATGTAAGATTTCATGATTATCATGATTGGTTCTCACTTGCAGCCTCGTGACAAAGATGAAGTTTCTTTCCAGGTGTAGTTATTCTTTGTTGTGTTTTGAATAAAGTTGCTGTTAAAGTCTGCCTCAGGAGAGTCCACCAATAGTCATTAACAGCACCTTGAACATGAAGACATTGGATAATAGCAGCAGGAAAACAGGCAGCAGAAAGAATTAATAGCCAGTGACTGAATAGCACGTGAGCATGCAGCAAATTTGAAAAAGAAACGGAATGGAGATGTACATTGTCATTATCAAGTGGCTTTGAGTAAGCTGTAGATCCAAACCAAGCTGAAGCATGACTGAACTGACACTGAAAGTTTGCAAGGTACTGCATTTCATTGGGACTTGCTCCAAAGCCAAGCAAGGAGCAGATCAGTACACTTCTGTACACAATAAGTGGTTATGCAGACACTAGCCTATTCAGACAAAGTATCAAGGAAACCATCGCATATGATGAAGTAATGAAAGCAATCAATGCCTGTTTCGGTCTCAGAGAAAAGAGCATTGTTGAATGGGCAAAATTTAATAAGCACACCCAGTCACTGGGTGAAAAAGGTAATTTATTTATTAATGATCTGTACCATCTGACAGAAAATGACATGTACAGCAGTTTGATGGAAGAATTCATTAGAGATAAAATCGTTGTTGGATTCTTAGATGAAAACTTGTCGACCTTGTCAGGATGACTTAGCATTAACCAAGATCATTCAGTTGACTAGGTAAGCTGAGGGTAGGGGACAAAATTGTTCATTATTTTGGGGTGACAGGGATTTTCATTTGCCAAGAAGCACTGCCTCGATCGAGTTGGTTACGTTTCAGAGTAAAAGCGTGCTGGTATAGAAACAGGCCAAGTGCAAAGACGGCGTGGCAACCACCATAACCATGTGTTATCCGTGTGATGATATGCATAAGCAATCTTGTATATAATAATGTACATGACCTCCGACCAGCAGGTGGCAGTGTAAACCTACCATGTGACTCTGTGTCTGGGGGAGTTGGGAGAAAGTTGGATAAACGTTTTTTGCAGTAGCTCTAGATTAATTAGTTAGTGTTAGTAGATTGTAATATATTTATTCCAGTTATCTTTACCACGCATTTGTTTTATAATAAATGATTCTAACTAGTCAAGGACTAGATGTTCTGTAGTGCATCATTCATACCGGCCAGTGTACAGAACATGACATGGTACCAGGCCTACAGACTGACTAAGAACAAGAAGATTCTGCAACGATCCTAACAATTAAAGATAACTCCAAATAAGATGAAGGTGTAATAAGAAAACAAATGTTTTCTGCTAACCTCGTAAGCTACTGACAACTAGTATCAACGCACTGTAAGAATTCAAAGCCCACGATGTTAGGTCTTAAGGCACCTCAACAGCTTTGGGTTACTGGCAGCATAAACGAGAATTGGCGGGTGTTCAAAGTCGAGAGATTTTAAATGAATTTGATGCTACAACCGAGTATGTGCAAGAGAAGCAACAGAGAGGGGCGGCATGTGGCACAATGGATAGCACTGGGACTGCGGCGCTGAGGACCCAGGTTCGAATCCCGGCCCTGGGTCACTGTCCGTGTGGAGTTTGCACATCTCCCCTTGTCTGTATGGGTTTCACCCCCACAACCCAAAGATGTGCAGGTTAGGTGGATTTGCCATGCTAAATTGCCCCTTAATTGGAAAAAAAATAATTGAGTACTATTTATATTTTTAAAAAAGAGAAGGAACAGAGCACTGTAACATGTGCTGTTGACAATTCCTATAGCAAGGCTGGAACAAGGGTGTAATATATTGTTTTATTAGTTTACTCCAGACCTTGTTTTGCCTGTTTCCACAAATAACTTAAACGTAATGATACCATGCATAGTGGCACAGATGGGTGGCACCGTAGCACAATGGTTAGCACTGTTGCTTCACAGTGCCAGGCACCCAGGTTCGATTTCCGGCTTGGGTCACTGTGTGGAGTCTGCATGTTCTCCCTGTGTCTGCGTGGGTTTCCTCCAGGCACTCTGGTTTCCTCCCACAAGTCCCAAAAGACGTGGTGTTCGGTAATTTGGACATTCTGAGATGAGTGAATTGTCTGAAATATGGCTGGATGAATGTCCTTCAGAATACAATGTGACTTACGTGAATGACACCATTCTACCTCCTGCTTCATTCAATCCTGAGAACGGCTGGTGATGTTAAACATGAATACTAATGCATAATGCAAGAACACGCAACTAATACATTAATAAATAAAGGTCACACAGTGACTAACACTTATGGAATTAATTAAAATATTGAATTAAAATTAAATGTGCTTTTAATGTATTTTATGATAATTTTGGCCATAAAATTGTGAAATGATTTGATTTCTTTACTCCACCTTGAGGAAGGCATCTACCACAGTACAATAATGAACAGCAATGTGTATTGCTGCAGCTCTAGATGGCCAGACAGGGCAACAATGAACGAGGGAGCACAAGCTATAATAGATGTTTCTTGGTGCGGTGAAACAAAAAGGCGTGCTGATAAATTGTTACATTTTTTTGTATAATAAGATGAATTTTAATGCTTCAGCACATGCTTTTTATTGGGCCTGCCAGAGTTATGCTTTGACCATTTGTCTATCCATTGATTCATTTTTATTTGCGTTATTGCATTTAGCATAATCCCATTTCTAAATTAATTCATGTGCACGGAGATAGCAGGGCTTAAATTGAAATTGTGACGTATGTTGTTGGAAATGTGTCAGCGCTGTTTTAAGCTATCACTGTATTGTGATTATGTAACCTAGCAACTAGTGAAACCTGTTGCAAATATCCATTTTGCCATTCATTCACTCCATCCAATTTTTGCAGTTTTATAGAATCTAGCAGACTAGACTAAACCAGACAGGATTGGACATGTTAATTGCTTGTATGAACCAATCCATATTAACTTTTGTTGGATTTTTCTCTTTCCAGTCTAAGCAAGGTAAATTGCCATATAATTAAAATAGGAAAGCGATCGTGCTGCCAGCTGGCCATTTTTGGCATTCATTAAGCTTGAGCTCAGTGGGTTGGCACCATGTGTTGCTTCTATTGTAAGACTCATGACTTTCAGGGTGAGGGCACCAGTATGTTTATGATGTCAGAAATAAATAGACAATCTATTTTCCATGAATATTTCATCTTTTTTTAAATTTGAGACAATTCACAGCTTTTCTATCACATATCACAATTGGGATATAAGATTTAATGTACTTTGCATGAATTTAACTGAAGAACATTGAGTCATACTTAGGATATACATTTTAGCTCTTATCTGTGGAGAACAAAAAAGTAATTTTATTTAGAATATTTGGAAGGGATAAGATCGAACAAAATTAAGAAAGTTATACCGATTCTGAAATAGTGGCATGTTGGCACAGTAGTTAACACTGCTGCCTCACAGCTCCATGGTCCCAGGTTCAATTCTGGCCTAGGGTGACTGTCTGTGTGGTGTTTACACTTTCTTCCCGTGTCTGTGTGGGGTTCTTCCTGGTGCGTTTCCTCCCGCAGCCCAAAGATGTGCAAGTTAGGTGGATTCGCCATGCTAAATTGCCCCTTAGTTTCCAAAAATTTGGTGGTGTTACTGGGTGATGGGGATAGGGTGGAGGCATGGGTTTAACTAGGGTGCTCTTTCCAAGGGCCAGTGCAGACCCGATGGGCCAAATGGCCTTCTTCTGCACCGTAAATCCAATGATTCTATGATCCTGGGTGGCTGCTACACAGGCTCCGGCACTTTGGGCTTATCTGTCCGATTGGAGGAATTTTTTAAAAATTGGACTTTCCTGGCAGTGAAACTGACCGCAAAGAATGTGATGTCGAAATTGACATCAAAAAGGGGTGGAGGGGTAAAATTGCAGACGTTGAACACGGGCAACGAGGCATCACAGATGGTGGAGGAAGCAACCGTACCTATCACCCTCGGCATGTTGGCAGGGGTGATAGCCAGTGAATTAAAGAAATTTGGTGAAGAAATGGATGAGTGCTTCAAGAAACATGGTCAGGAATTGAAGGCTTCATTTAAAGCCAGGGTGGAGGAAGCTTTGGCCCAGTAAAGGAGCAGCTGAGCAAAACAATTAAAGGGGTAAGCGTGCAGGCGGAGAAATGGAAAAATGTGGAGGAGGCCTTATCCTAGCACGAAGATAGACTTGCGTCCTTGGAGGCTGAAATGGCAAACATCAGAGATTGGAAAAGGTCTTCGAGGCGAAGCTGGATGATTTAGAAAATAGGTCCAGGCACATGAACCTGAAGTTGATGGGTCTACCCGATGGTGTTGAGGGTGCACGGCCCACCGAATACTTTGCCGCAAATTTTACCCAATTGATAAGCGGTGATGAGGTATTTGCTGCGCTGGAGCTCGACAGGGCACACAGGGCCTTGAGGCAGAAATCATTGATGAGCCACCTCGAGCAGTGATCATTAGGTTTCATAATTTTCAGAGAAAGGAGCGGGTCGTGGAATGGGCCAAGAAAGCCCGGAACATCAACTGGGATGGCAAATAGTAAAGATATACCAGAACATTGGCATGGATCTGGCGAAATGGCGGGCATCCTTTAATAAGGTGAAGACGGTCCTGGTTAATCGAAGAGTGCAAGTTGGGTTGTGTACCCAGTGATATTAAGGGTCATGTTTGACTCAAAATATCTCTATTTCAAAACTCCCCAGCAGGCGGGAGACTTTTTCACAGATCGTGGCCTAGACACAGTTTGAGTGATGCAAGCGGGCGGTTGGTCAGTTGGGATGTTAATATTTTACTGTTTTTACTGTTCATGTTGTTGAGGTGTTGAGTTGGGTTAATGATGCCGGTGTTTGGATGGGGTCATTTCCTCTATTCACGATTTTTTTAAAAAAAGGATTTTCCTTTTTTATGGGCTTAGTAGTTGCTGGAACCCCGAGGGAATGGGGTCATCTTTCCTTAGTTTAAGGCCATTATTTATTATGGTTGGCAAAGAGGATCAGGGGGAGAAATGTGCTTGGGGAAGATATGAAGGCGATGGTTAAGGAATAGGTGGGAACAGAGGTGTGCTGGTTATTAGCACGAGAAAGTTAGCTTGTTTACAGAAGTCAAGTGGGGGATGGGGCTGTGAATGATTGGCTAATTTTGTTAGCTAGACGGGTATGGAAGGGAGAGGGAAGGGGAGGGATTGGAAGATAGGCTATTTGTTGACTTACGGAGATGGGGGGGGGGGGGCGGAGACTGCCAGTGACCAAGTTATCTTTTTCTACTCCACCATTTAGGTCGGGTGGGTCATCATCTCAGGTGGGTGTGCGGCCTGGGAATCATCGGAGAAGGTATGACATTTTGTGGTGGTAACGACTGACTCGAGGCTGGTAGGGGTAGGCGACCCCGTATAAGGGTGGTCACCTGAAATGTGTGAGGCCTGGCAGGCCCAGTCAAAAGAGAGCAGATTTTTGCTCAATTAAAGAAATTGGAAGCCGATGTGGCAATCCTCCAGGAGACCCACAGGTGCGAGCGAGATCAGGAGCGGCTTTGGAATGCTTGGTTGAACCAGTTTTTACATTCGGGATTAGACAGCAGCGCCCAGAGGGTGGCGATCCTTATTAATATAAGGGTCTGGTTTTGTTTGCAGAAGGTATTAGCAGATGCTGAGGGAGGTATGTTATGGTAATGGGGGTGTTAGATGGGATACCGGTGGTGTTAGTGAATGTTTACGCCCCGAATTGGGATGATACAATATTCATGAGACGGCGGTTGGAAAGGATACCGGAACAAGACACCCATCAGCTTATTATAGGAGAAGACATGAATTGTGTGCTAGACACAAGGGTAGATCATTCTAGGCCAAGGTCTCTGGGCCCAAGGGATACGGAAAAGGCATTAATTGCTTTTATGGAAGAAACGGGAGAGACAGGCCCTTGTCAATTCGTTCACCCGGGAGAAAAATAGTTCTTGTTCTTCTCCTCAGTACACAATGTATTTTCCAGGATTGACTATTCTGTCATAAGGTGGATTAGCCATGATAAATTGACCTTAGTGTCCAAAATTGCCCTTAGTGTTGGGTGGGGTTACTGGGTTATGTGGATAGGGTAGAGGTGTGGACTTGGGTAGGGTGCTCTATCCAAGAGCCGGTGCAGACTCGATGGGCCGAATGGCCTCCTTCTGCACTGTAAATTCTATGATAAGCCGAGTGTTAGTGTTTATTCTATGAACTCAAGTTAACCTGTTTTAAAACATACAGTGAATATCTTAGCACCCATTAATTCAAATACAACCCCCCAAAGAATATAACACTATGTAATCCTTTAAGCTTTCCTTTCAACATCCATAAGACTTAAAACACCTTTTACCAGAAGCACATCAGGTTAAAGTCACTACTGTTATTAGTTTTAAATCACCAGGATCAATTTACAGTCTTTAGGTTACAGAGAGAGACTCTAATACACCTTCTGGCTGTGAATGCAGCTATCCAGCTCTGAAAAAAAACCTAAAACACACCCTGCAGCAAAAGGCCTAAAACTAAAGTTAAAAGCTGACAGACAGTCCAGCTCCACCCCCTCTCTGACATCATTGCAGTAATAAACACCCATTTCTTAAAGGTACTCTCACTACAGATATTTATATACACACCCATTTCTTAAAGGTACTCTCACATGACAGTAAGGATCTCAGGGGCTATCAAAGATTACATTGCGAACATGACAATGGAGAGGTCTCTCTATCGACAATATGGGAAGCACTGAAGGTTGTAATTATGGGAGAAATGTAAGGCCCATGTAGAGTTGGAGGCAAGGAAAGAGTGGAAAAAGCTAGTCGACAATGTTTTTTTGAAAAATATTTTTATTTTCCTACTTTTTCACATTTTCATTCAAAATTAAACCCACAAACAAACAATCAATAATAACAAATACAATGTCAACCCCCTGGCCATCAATCCACTTCTTCCACCAACCCCCAAACAACCCCCAACATTTTAAATACAAACATCAAAGAAAAGGAATCAGAAATACATCATCCACCAATACAAGGTCATCAACAACATACACACAATAACAAACCCCTCCCCACCCCATCCCCCCTCCCCCTAATGTTCAATGTCATCCAATTCTTGAAAGTGAACAAAGCCCACGAATTGTAAAACCCTTCCATCCTTCCCCTCAACTCAAACGTCATTAAACAATGTTACAGAGGTAGATCGTAAATATGCGGATACCCTTTCCCAAGAACTAGTAGAAGAGAAGAGAAAACTGCAGACACAGTTTGATCTGATCACTACAGGTAGGGCCGTACGACAGCTGAGGTGAGCTAAAGGGGCTATTTACTAACTTGGGGAGAAGGCAAGTCTGTTCCTGGCATATCAACTGAGGAAACAGGAGGCTGAGTGGATGATTGTCCAGATTAGAACACGGGATGGGGAGCTGTTCTCAGATGAGGAGAAGGTAAATTAGGTATTTAAGACCTTTTAGCAAAGTTTATACAGGTCGGACTGTCCATGACATGGGAAAGATATGGAGGAATTCATGGGTGAGTTTGAGTTCCTCAAGGGATAGGAGGAGTTACGGGAGGTCCTTGAAGCTCTGATCAAGTTGGATGAGATCAAGCAGGCGATGAAACTGATGAAGTCAGGGAAGGTACCGAGATCTGACATTTCCCGGTAGAAATTTATTAAATAATCATAGACCTATTCGCCCCTCTTTTGTTAGGGATGTTTTGGGACTCCTTGGAGAAAGGCGCTTTGCCACAGATGCTGAGGCAGGCTTCGACTTCCCTGCTCTTGAAAAAACACAAGGGCTCCTTAGACTGTGGGTCATATCATCCAATCGCCCTATTAAATGTAGACGCAAAGCTGTCAGCTAAGGTGTTGGCTTTAAAACTGGGTCTCTGTCTGCCAGAGGTGGTGGGGCAAGACTAAATGGGTTTTGTTAAGGGGCGGAGGTGGACAGTGAACGTGAGACCACTGTTAAATGTGGTTCTTGCATCAGGCAAGGGTGGGGAACCCGGAGATCATGTTCTCGCTCGACGCGCAGAAGGCGTTCGACTGGGTATAGTGGGATTATCTGTTTGCGGTTTTGGATTTGGGTCAGGCTTTGTTGCATGGGTGCGCCTGTTATATATGGCCCCATTTGCCAGTGTTTGCACTAACAAAGTGACCTCCGACCCCTTTCATCTTTACCGGTGTACCTTTGCCGTTTGCACTAGCAATAGCGCCAGTAGCCATGGCTCTGAGGTCCTCGAATACTTGGGGAGAAATAGTTAGAGGTGGGGTGGAACAAAGGGTCTCGCTGTACGGCAACTACTTACTATTATAGTGATCCGGAGTGATCAAGAGTGATCCAGAGACGTCAAGGGATTACATTATGGGAATCTTGCAGCATTTTGGGGCCTTTTCTGGTTACAAATCCTTTTTTGGTTACAAGACCCTGTGCGGCGGGGGTGAGGTTTAGGGGAGTACCATTCCGGCTAGCTGGAAGTCATTTTTGGTATTTGGGAGTGATGCGACCATCAATTCACTCGAGACAAGAGTAAAAGTAAACCGTGGCTTTAATCGACTTGGAACAGTGCCTGCCTGCGACTGTAACAATATTGTGCGCCGCCTACAGGTCGACTGCTCTTTATACCACCCCCTCAAGGGGAGGAGCCATGGGCGTAGCCCATACGTGTCCCAACATTTCCCCTATGGATGATGCCATACAATGGCCCATAGGTGGAGCCCACAAGGGCAACAGCATAGCATAGATGCAACTACAAAGGCAAAGTATGGTACTGATACAATGGTGGATTATTAGAATAATACATTCACCACATTCACCCCCTGTTAAAAAAAAATGATGTCCGGCGGGGGTGACGGGTTCATAAGTTCAGCCGGTCCAGCGCACGGATTGTACGCTGTGATTGCCGAAGCTGTGGTGTTGGTGCTGGCCCAGGTGTTGAGCTCATCCGTGCTTGCATCGGTATTGGGGGCGCCGGTGCGGGTTCAGACGTGGACACCGGGAGCGTCTCTTCTGGAGCTTCATTCCTGTGGACCGGTGAAGGGGGAATGGTGGGCGGGAGGCATAAAGGGGCGGGGGCGCTGTTCATGGTAGGTTGGGCGGGATATAGTGGAGGGGCGGTGGTGGTGGTAGTGGTGGTGGTGGTGGAACCGGCAGGCGCCAGCTCCCGGAGGGATACAGTATCTTGTCGGCCATCGGGGTGTTCATAAGCGTACTGCGAGTTTGAGTGTAGGAGCTGGACCCTCTCTACCAAAGGATCGGCCTTATGGCTCCTGACATGTTTTCTGAGTAGGACTGGCCCCGGTGTCTTCAGCCAGGACGGAAGCGAGGCCCCTGAGGTGGATCGCCTAGGGAAAACAAACAGGCAGTCATGATGGGTCTCGTTTGTGGCCGTGCAAAGTAGGGACCTAATAGAGTGGAGCGCATCGGGGACGACCTCCTGCCAGTGAGAAACTGGGAGATTCCTGGACCGCAGGGTCAGTAGGACGGTCTTCCAGACCGCCGTGTTCTCCCTCTCCACATGCCCGTTTCCCCTGGTGTTATAACTGGTAGTCCTGCTCGAGGCAATGCTCTTACTGAGCAGGTACTGACGCAGTTCGTCGCTCATGAACGACGAGCCCCTGTCACTGTGGACATAATTGGGGAAACCAAACAGGGTGAAGATACTATGTAGGGCTTTAATGACGGTGGACGTGGTCATATCGGGGCAAGGAATTGCAAAGGGGAAGTGGGAGAACTCATCAATAATATTGAGGAAATATGTATTGCGGTTATTGGAGAGGAGGAGCCTTTTGAAATCGATACTGAGGCGTTCAAAGGGCCGGGATGCTTTTACCAGGTGGGCCTTATCTGGTCGATAGAAGCGCGGTTTACACTCCGCACAGATCTGGCAATCCCTGGTCATGGCTCTGACCTCCTCGGTGGAGTAGAGCAGGTTGTGGACCTTGATATAATGGATAAGCCGGGTGATCCCCCGGGTGGCAGAGGTCATTGTGGATAGCCCGTAGTCGGTCATCTTGCACGCTGGTGCATGGACAGGGCATCTGGGGGCTCATTGAGCTTCCCAGGATGATATACTATATCGTAGTTATAGGTGGAGAGTTCGATCCTCCACCTCAAGATCTTATCGTTCTTGATTTTGCCCCGCTGCGTATTGTCGAACATGAAGGCTACCGATCGTTGGTCGGTGACGAGGGTAAACCTCCTACCAGCGAGGTAGTACCTCCAGTGCCGTACGGCTTCCACGATGGCTTGGGCTTCTTTTTCGACTGAGGAGTGTTGAATTTCAGAGGTGGTGAGGGTGTGTGAAAAGAAACGCCACCGGTCTGCCTGCTTGATTGAGGGTAGCGGCGAGAGCAACCTCTGATGCGTCGCTCTCCACCTGGAAGGGGACGGACTCGTCCACCGCGCGCATCGCGGCTTTGATGATGTCCACCTTGATGCAGCTGAAGGCCTGCCGGGCCTCACTTGCCAATGGAAAGATGGTGGCCTTGAGTAGTGGGCAGGCTTTGTCCGCATAGTTGGGGACCCACTGGGCATAATACGAAAAGAACACGAGGCAACTCTTCAGGGCCTTGGGGCAGTGAAGGAGAGGGAGTTGCAGGAGGCGCATATAGTCAGGGCCGGGCCCTAGGAACCCGTTTTCCACGACGTCGTAGCCGAGGATGGCTAGCCTGGTCGTGCGGAAAACGCATTTCTCCTTGTTGTAGGTGAGATTGAGGGCTTGGGCGGTTTGGAGAAATCAGTGGAGGTTGGCATCGTGGTCCTGCTGATCATGGCCGCAGATGGTGACATTATCCAAGTACGGAAAT
Organism: Scyliorhinus torazame; assembly: GCF_047496885.1. Classification (NCBI taxonomy): domain Eukaryota; kingdom Metazoa; phylum Chordata; class Chondrichthyes; order Carcharhiniformes; family Scyliorhinidae; genus Scyliorhinus; species Scyliorhinus torazame. Next base: position 88,995,169 of record NC_092714.1, on the reverse strand, counting down.
GTGGTCCGCAGCCTGTACTAGTCCACCATTCGGCCCATTGTTCCGAAACCCCGTTCGTGATGCCAAAGGGGACCCAGAGGAAGTGGAAAAGGCGGCCGTCTGCCTCAAAAGCCGTGTAGTGGCGGTCCTCCGGCCGGATTGGGAGCTGGTGGTATGCAGACTTCAGATCCACCGTGGAGAACACCCGGTAGTGTGCGATCTGCAATCCGGGGATGGGGGTACGCATCGAGTTGCGTGTACCCATTTATGGTTTGGCTGTACTCAACAACCATCCGGAACTTTTCCTCGGTCTTGACGACCACCACCTGAGCTCTCCAGTGGCTATTGCTGGCTTTGATGACTCCCTCCCGCAAGAGACGCTGGACCTCGGACCTAATAAAAGTCCTGTCCTGTATGCAATACTGCCTGCTTCTGGTTTGCAGTCGGCGGTGAGGTTTGCGAAGAGTGAGGGAGGGTCGACTTTTAGGGTTGCGAGGCTGCATATGGTGAGTGGGGGCAGAGCCCCCCCGATCTTCAGGGTTAGGCTCCTGAGGTTGCATTGGAAATCGAGTCACAATAGGAGAGGAGCGCAGAGGTCTGGGAGCATATATAATTTAAAGTTTGCGTATTTGGCGCCCTGTATTGCTCGGGTTGCGGTAGTGCACCCTTGGATTTGCACCGAATGCGACCCAGAGGTGAGGGAGATGGTTTGGTGCACCAGGAAAATTGGGAGTGAACAACATCTTACCATGTCCGGGTGAATGAAGCTCTCTGTGCTCCCGGAGTCTAAGAGGCAAGGCGTCTCGTGTCCGTTTACCCGGACGGTCATCATGGAGCTCCGGAGGTGCTTGGGTCGCGACTGGTCCAGGGTGACCACGCTGAGTTGCGGGTAGCCGGCGTGGTCGGATGTGCTGGGTTGGCTCCGTGATGGCTGCCCATGTTGATCGTACGCGTCAAGCGGCGTAGCAGATGGCGGCCAAGATGACGGCCCCCGTTGGTCGAGCGTGGCGGGCGGCGAGGAAGATGGCGTCCACGATGGCGGCCCCCATGGATCGCACGTGGCCGGCCACGTGGGGGAGGATGGCCAAGCTGGCGGCCCCCATGAATCGCACGTACTGTGAGGACTGGAAGATGGCTTCTCCCACTGATAGCATGAGGCTGATGAGGGGGGTGGAGATGACAGACACGCTGCCACGCTGCGGGGTCTGCGGGCCTGTGAGTCTGAGGATCGGGCCTGTGAGTTAGATTTCTTAGACCTGGCCAGGCAGACTTTGGCGAAATGTCCTTTTCTCCCGCAGCTGCTGCAGTTCGTGTTGCGGGCCGGGCAGTGCTGCCGGGGGTGTTGGGACTGGCCGCAGAAATAGCAGGGTAGCCCCCCATGATGGGCGGGCAGCCGCACGGCACAGGCCTAGTGTAGTCTGTGGTCAGGGGTCCACGAGGGGGTCGCGTGGTCAGCCGGGAACACGGTAAGGCTCTGGAACGCTACTTCCAGAGAGGAGGCTAACTTTACCATCTCATCCAGGTCCAGGGCCCCCTTTTCGAGCAGGCCCTATCTCTCGTAATTAGACCGGACTCCCGCCACGTAGACGTCTCGGATGGCGAGTTCCATATGCTGAGTGGCCGTAACGGCCTGGTAATTGCAGTTGCGTGCGAGGGCTTTGAGGTCGTGTAGGTAGTCATCTAGCGACTCCCTGGGATGCTGGCGGCGAGTGGCGAGGATGTGTCACGCATAGACCTCGTTCACGGGCCGTACATAGAAGCGTTCGAGCATCGCGAGGGCATCTGCATGTGTGGAGGCCTCGTCGAGTTGAACAGAGATTCGATGGCTCACCCGTGCGTGGAGGAGGCTCAGCTTCTGTTCGTCAGTAACGGAAGGCGTGGAGGGCGGCTGCGAGATACGCCTTGAAGCATCGAAACCAGTGCGAAAAAACTTCTTTTCGCCTCCGCGGCCTGCAGATCGAGTTCCAGTCGGTCAGGTTTGAGGGCCGATTCCACAGTTGCGTTTAAGTTGATTAAATTGATGCGACCATCAATTCACTCGAGACAAGAGTAAAAGTAAATTGTGGCTTTAATCAACTTAGAACAGTGCCTGCCTGCGACTGAGACAATAATGTGCGCCACCTACAGGTCGACTGCTCTTTATACCCCCTCAAGGGGAGGAGCCATGGGCGGAGCCCATAAGGGTCCCAACATGTTCCCCTGTGGATGATGCCATACAATGGCCCATAGGTGGAGCCCACAAGGGCAACAGCATAGCATAGATGCAAATAAAAAGGCAAAGCATGGTACTGATAAAATGGTGGGTTATTAGTATAATACATTCACCACAGGGAGTCCAGATAGCAAGGGATTTGGGGAAACTCCGGAGGCTGAATTATACGAATCTGGTGGCAAAAGTCAAATTGGGCTTGCAAAGATGAAAAGGTCTTCCATTATCCCTCGCGGACCGAGTGCAATCAGTTAAAATGAAAATCTTGCCAACAATTTTATTCTGATTCCATTGTCTTCCAATATTCTTACCCAACGTTTTTTTCAGAGAGATTGCCCGTCTTGTGACTGGGTTTATTTGGGCTTGTAAGAGCCGGTGGAAGATGCCTTGCCAAACCTTAATACTATTATTGGGCAGCTAATGCTGAAAAGGTGCTGGAGTGGTTTGGAGATTCGGATTGAGATTCGGGTTCGGTGGAAGCAGAGCCTGTGAGGGAAGCAAGCCTAGTGGCGCTTGTACCAGTTCCATTACCGGTGGTATCAAAACAATGCTCATCTAACTTGGTAGTCGTAGCCGCGTTAAAAATTTGGAGGGAACTCTGCCATCATTTTAACTTGAGAGCTGCTTCTAGGCTGACCCCAAATCAGTCATTCGAAGCTGCTGGGTCGGATATGAAATTTAGGGAATGGAAGGATAAAAGTTTAGAGAAAGTGGGAGACTTATTTTTCTAAGGTCGGTTCGCTAGTTTAGGGGAACGGAAAGAAAAATATGTGCTCACACATGCTGATAGGTTCAGGTATCACCAGGTGCACAGCTGGGTCAAAAAGTACTTTTCAGCCTTTCCAATGAAGCAGCCTTCTACCTTGCCTGAGAGGATCTTATTCTGCTCTGGTTCAGAGGTAGCCAGCACCTCGGTTATATACCAATGGATGATGGGGAGGAGATGTTGAGCGTGTGAAGGCAAATTTAACAGAGAAGCTGGGTCCGCTCTTGGAGTAGGATTTTGGAGTGCGGCGTTGAGGACGGTAAACTCAAACTCATCCTGTGGGAGGCTGAGTCTCATGAAGCTGAAATTGGTGTTCCAAGCACACCTTACAAAGGCTAGAATGAGTCAATTTTTTGAAGGGGGTGAATGATAGATGCGATCGGTGTCTGGGGGGGTCGGGTATATCATGCACACATGTTCTGGTGTGCTCAAAGCTGGCGGACTTCTCAAGGTCCTTTTTTGAGACTATATCGGTAATCCTGAACATTGGCTTGGAGCCTTGCGCATTGGTGGCGATTTTGGGGTTTTCAGTTGTGCCGGAACTCCGGACGGGGGCGAGGGCAGACGTCCTGGCCTTTGCCTCACTGGTGACAATGAGGCGGATCCTCATGGGCTGGAGATCGATTACACCACCAAGTGCCTCTGCGTGGTTGGATGACTTGATGCAGTTTTTACATCTCGTGAAGGTTAAGTTTACTGTGAGAGGGTCAGTGGAAGGATTTTACCGTAGATGGCAGCCATTTCTATTGTATTTTAAAAAGCTGTTAGCTGTTGGGGTGGGGGTGGGGGGGGGTTGCGTAGAGGGGACAGGGTGGGTGGGGATTCTTAGTAACTAAGTTTTACTGTTGTAAGGGAAGAGGGGGTGGGGAGGGGATTCTTATTGTTCAATTATTATTCTGTGTTTTTGTAGGTTTTGTACGAAAATTGTTAAAAAGTTTTAATAAAACTATATCCCCCAAAAAGTTACATCGCTTCTTCGGAAGAAAATATTTTGATAACTGGTTTCATCTGTAGCAGCAATACAGGGACAGGAATAGTTAGTTCAGCCTCTTGAGCCTTTTCCACCATTTAATGCAGTCATGGCTCTTCTATCTTATTGTAGAATTACATTTTCAAAAATTAACCTGGATTTGGTTAGAATTTGTGAGTCAGCTCGACGTAAACAAAATCTGCACTATCAGAAATCCAAAATGCCACAATTCAACTTCACATTTCCCAGATTTTTATTTTAAAATAATGCTCGCATAAAGTACCTTGTGATATTTTATTCTATTAAAGGCTCTCTATGAATGAATGTAGTTGTTGTTATTGATATGTGTCAGTGTAGAATAAGCATCCTTGTACTTTACACAAAAAAGGACACTTTTCGGAAAGTTATTATTCATTTCACAGTCTGGCAATGCTGTAGGTTTTGTAATATGCCTTTAAGGGCTAGCAGCATGTCATCACCAGAAGAAAGTGTGTCATGTAATCCAGTCTCAGTTTCACTTTGGCCAGCACACACAGGTATTCCCAACTGCTGATTTTCCTACCGCTACAATATCTTCACCAACACAGAATACCCCCATGAGCCATGAAGTGGAATGATTGTGAATTTTCTCAACTATCATGTGTGTTTGAAGTCACATTTCTTGTTCTTTGAAACATAGACATAAAAAATAGGAGCAGAAGGAGGCCATTTGGTCTTTCAAGCCTGCTCCTTCATTCAGTTTGATCATGGCTGATCATCCAACTCAATAGCCTGATTCCACCTTTCCCCCATATCCTTTTATTCCCTTCGCCCAAGTGCAATATCTAACTGCTTCTTGAAACCATACAATATTTTGAACTCAACTACCGTCTGTGGTAGCGAAATCAACAGGCTGACTGCTCTCTAGGTGAAAGCATTACTCCTTCTCTCTGCCTAAATGGTCTACCCCATATCCACAGACTGTGTCCCCTGATTGGGGTGACACGGTGGTGCAGTGGTTAGCACCACAGCTTCACAGCACCAGGCACCCAGACTTAATTCCGGCCTTGGGTGACTGTGGAATTTGTACTTTTTCCCTGTATCAGTGTGGGTTTCGTCCGGGTGCTCCGGTTTACTCCCACAGTCCAAAGATGTGCAGAGTTGGTTGATTGGCAATGCTAAAATTGCCCCTTAGTGTCCAAAGATGTGCAGGTTAGGTAGGGTTATGGGGTTATGGGGATAGGGCAGGGGAGTGGGCCTAGGTAGGGTGTTTTTTCATAGGGTCGGTGTAGACTAGATTTGTCGAATGGCCTCTTTCTGCATTGTGGGGATTCTATGGTTCTTCTGTGGTTCTCTGGTTCTGGAGAGCCCTACCATCAGGAACATCCTTCTTGCATCTACCCTGTCTAGTCCTGTATTCAACAGTACCTCCCTCATTCAATTTTGCCTTTGGCACCATAAGAAACTAATATTTCTCTTGATGACAGATTTCCTTACAATTCAACAATACTTTTGTCCTTAAAATTTCACTCAGGCTCTTTGAAGAATACTTTGAGTTATTCCACACTTGGGATATAATTCCACTTTCAATGCCACTTTATTGGAATATGGACGGGATTCTCCGGCAGCATTCGGCTGGAGACCAGAGAGATTCTTCTACTGTCGGCTTCTCGCCCGTGGGTGTTCTTGCGGCGGGCGGGGCGGAAGAATCCAGTCAATGATTTTCTTCATGGGGAGGAATGTATTGATACTCATTTTTCATAAATGGGAGAAATTTTACCAATGTGGAACAGGTTCGCATAAGACAACTGCCCCGTCACCTCTGCAGTAGATTATGGACTGATCTGATCTCTTCACACATCTTCTCTACCGAGTAGTACTACACCCGATGCCTGTGTCTATGTATTTACATTGTATATTGTATGTTTGCCCTATCATGTATTTTCTTTTCATGTACGGAATGGGTTGTCTGAGCTGCACGGGGGACAATACTTTTCACTGTACCTCGGTACACGTGACAATAAACCAATCCAATCCAATCCAGTAATTAGACTGAATTTCTGGAGACATTTTTCTTTGGGGAATGGATCCTATATGGTCATTACGACTTTCAGATGTTCTGACTGTGGTCTAGACATAGTCATCTGAAAGATAATGCCCTCTAAAGGTGTCACTTGTTGTGGACACACTTTTCGATATTTAAGTACTCGAGATCTAGAAATTCCGATACTCTTCATACTATTTATATACCTTAGTCAATTACATGGCATGAAGCTGATTCTTAGCGTCACCAATTATTCAGTCGAGGATAAATTGGATTAAATAATATTTTGCAGGTTCAGAATTGACTTCAGGGCTGGATTCTCTGCCCTGCCGGTGGAGAATCCAGCCCCAGATTTTCAGTCAATTTATTAGAGAGGCAATATCAGTATTAGTTTCTGTTACTAAATTTGCAATTGAAAAGAGCACTGATACTGTCTCAGAAGTATTTGGAAATATTTTGGTCTTCTCATAGATCATTCCAGTACTCACTGTGATTGGGATCATGATCTTCATTTTGATTATTAAGCAGTAACTTCTCTTTAAGTTAATTGAGTGTCTTTTGCAGCATTTTTCTTTTTCATAATATAGATTTCTTAAAATTTGAGCAAGGCATCTGATCACAGCATTGAACAGTGGTGTCGTTAGCCTACCAATAGGCATTCAAGACTCATCTGAATTCTCCACTGCATCGCCTGTATTCAACTATTGCTTATTAACCTTTGTAGATGTAACTCAGAATGTCAAGCTTCAGCTAGTTTATCAGCCATTGAGACTTCACCTTGTTTCACCTGACTGCCTCAGACTGACAATATTTCATCCTACTGATCATTGATGAAAGACTGGTTTCATTTGTATTGCATCTAAAGATTGGCCTTCAGATGGTTTAGAGGAGCAGCGCTGTAGTGCGTGTTTAGATTATTTTACATCTGGCTGTATTGGAATTGGAATTGTTTATTGTACCCTTGGGACCTCATTTGATAGGTGTTGGTATTCTGTTGAATGTCTTGCTTGGTGATATTGCTTACTTGAGACCGCCTATCCATGCTGCTTGTTCTCATGCTGGTCAAGATGTGTGTGTGTGAAAGTATGCAGCAATCAGGATAGAGTTATAATAGAATCCAGCTATAAACAAGGCGATATAAGATTAGAAAGAATGATTCTCCTATGAGGTAGATATTAAAAATTATATTATACATATTGCTAGTCTCTGTAACCTTCGCCTTAGGGATTCATGGTAAACATCACTTTAAATATAGATAGATATCTTAAATATATTTCGGCAACATTAATAAGACCTGTATTCTATATTGGAAATAAGATTTTACTACATTTTCTCGAACTGTCAATGTTGCAATTGAATTATCATCAAACGAGAATTGCATGTTTAGTTCTTTAATAAACTATTATATAACTTATAAAGTATATTGTCTCATATAGTCTTCTGCATTGAAACTTGAAAACTCATCTCCCTACACTCTTCAGTGAAGAGGCACGTCATTGAAGAGGGGCGCCCAAGTCCTGATAATATCTGGGTTATTATAATCCAGCTAAAACATGTTCAAAAAGCAGTCTGGAGGAGAGTAATATTCTCTGCTAGTTCCTGTCCTTCAGTGAGAGTTAGCTGAGTTATTCAGACCCATTAAAGTGTCTGTAAGTGTTGCTAACTTTTGGTTGGTTCAATTTGCTCTGCAAATTTTATAACCTTTGCTCTAGAGTTGCCAGGTATCTTCATGATACCGCCACGAGGTTCAAGTTCAAGTACTGATCAATAACTCAACACACCAATTAGTAAGGTTCAAATCAAAACACATTTATTATACACAGTACATCCCTACTCATGCATAAACTCTACTTTCTAGACTATTCTCTATCACTAAAAGGCCTATACTTAGCTTCGGAATTGGCCCACCAGGTCAGGGGAACAAATGGCCTTTCGTTCGATCTGAGTCTGCAGAATTCAAAAGCTGGTATGGACTGGTAGCTAGGAGCGCCTATCTCGTAGTGTGCATTGACTGGAGACTTACTTGGTTGATGCGGCAACTTCGACAGTTCACTCTCAAGGGTTGATTTGAGTTGCTGAATGACCCTGCCAAGAACAATGAATTGAACTTGGGGACTCTATTTTCTAGTCCCCAGGGGTATCCCGCCCCTTTGGGCGGACCCCGTACCTGGTTCCAAGTGATTCGACTGTGTTCCGATCACTTGGATCAATTTCTCCAGTACTGGAGTTGTTCCCTGATTTCTGGGCGGTCCCTGAGTGTCCGTTGGCCTTCCTTTGTCTTGGTTCCTGTCGGCGCCGAGGAGTCTGGCTTGGCCTTATTCACCTTAAATGTTTCCATTGTACCCGGGCATCGCTCATTAGTATGCAGATGGCTGTGAGTTTCAGTGCTGTCTGGGCTGTTGCAAGTTCTAATCCACAGGATTTTTGCACTTGCTAGTTTTTGACTGTGTTGGCTGAATTTCCCTTTAGTCTTTGCGGATCTCCATTTTAAGTCGGGAAGTGGCCAACCCAGGTGGCTACACACCCTCCTTGTGATCCCTAACGCGAAGTGTGAAGGACTACATAACTGCATTGTCTTCACTTCCTGACCCAGCGAGCACTCTTGCATGGCCTCTACACTGACCATAACTATGTATGAAAAATTTTAACTAACAATTCTAAGTGGCGCTATGTCACAACAGGGACATGCATTACAACATTAAAAAACGGTACCTTAAACTATCCTCAATAAACTATCCTCATTCAAACAATCAAAAATAATCTACAACACTTTAAATTTACAAATAGCAGCAACACAAGTTTGTCTGGCTTGGCAGTCAAGTACAGAGGTATACATTCTTTATTGAACAAAATGACGCTGAACGAATGTCCTTTATTGTAGACCGAAAATAGGGGATCTCATCCTGTATACCAGGGTGCTAGAGCGGTAGGCTCTCCTTCGCCATTTTCTCATGCGGATGGTCTGCACGATGCTGCAGAATATTGCCAATACTAGGAGGGATTCAATTACGTACGATAGTGAATACCAGGTTAGAAACCTGTCACACCAGGTCGGGATGTCGGTAACTATCTTGAGGTTAACTATGTCAGGGTGTAGTGCATGGTAGGGGTGGGAATCATTCACGGCCTGTGTGGTAGGTGTCAGGGGGGTAGCATCCGTGCGCAACTGAAAGGATCCTGCTAAGATCCAGGTGAACATGAAGGTTGTCTTCATCTTTCCGTCTTTCTGTCTTCTTTTTCTTCCTCTGGAGTTCCTGAGGTTCCGGAGTTCTATGGACACAAGCATAATATCTGTTACTATCTTGTGTAATATCTTGAATGTTAGCATGTCTGTCTTTTAGTGCCAATTTCCCTTTATAATTTGTCACCATGTGTGACTCCCTCATTTTTTTCTAATCCGAAAATTTGGACTAGACATCTAAGAAAATACTGCCATACTGCGAGCCGTCTCGCAGCCTGTGTGACTGACCCTCCTAGTGTTTGAGGATATAAATAGCAGAGGGAAGCAACCATAGGTTGCCAAAACCAAACAAAAGAATTTTGAACATAATGAGCCAAAAATGGGGTGCTTATGGGCCGCGACGGGTAATAATGTGGTCGTTGTGGGGGCTGCCTCTCGTGATTACCTTCGAATCAGGAGAGTAGTTATGATTGTTGTCTGCCGTCAGACTAGTTCCTCTGAACTATTGTCTGGGACAAACTTGTACCTTTAACAATTTTCTGTCGACAGACTAGTTCCTCTGAACTATTGTCTGGGACAAACTTGTACCTTTAACAGCCGGGGGCGTTAAAGGAGTGGTGATGTGGGGTCATGAAAACTTTCGAGTTTACACACAACACTTAACGATAAAATTAACGAACAAACATTGAACAAACATGCTGCAGGTTTCATCAGAAAGGACATCGTAAATCACATTTGGACTGGGGTGTAACTAGCATATGGAGGCAGTATAGTGTGGCCGAAGAAGAAAGGAAGGAGGAGTGAAACAAAAATGAGGTGGCCTTGCTGAGGTGTCCCTGCCAGGAGAAGTGGTGGGTAAGGGCTCACAGTATGCATGGGGCAGCTGGGACCTTGTAGCTGCTGTGAGTGGTGTTCTCTTTCATATCTGGGGGCTAGTCTAGCTGGTGGGGGTCTCCTGCAATCTCGGGCGAAGTGTCCTGACTGCCCACAGTTGTAACATGACCCCTGGGGCACATAAGGTGGAGCAGGCTCTCTGGTGCATTGTTCTCTTGGGTATGGTTTCCTGGGTGGGTGGTCGGGGCTGTTGGTGTCTTTGCTGGTTCGGGGGGCATTTGTGGGCTGATTCTTTTGCTGTTTCAGGGGGGCTTGACATTCTCGTGCGAAATGTCCTAATTGTCTGCAATTGTAACATTCTTGAACTTTGGGCTGGGGATGGCTGTTCCTGCCCTCATTTACCCATGCGGTGTTCTGGTGTGCTTTAACTGGGTTAATTTCTACCTGCTCTTCATCGGGTGCTATAAATGCGGTTTTGCCCCAAGTTTTGCTCCCAAGTTCGGGACAATCTCTTCAAAACCCATTTTTCGTTGTGCGCTTCTTCCGAGGGGTCATAATTGGTACAATCTTTTTGTCCTGCCTCTGTGGCATGGGAGATAAGGGTGCGGGTCCATTTGGCCATGTTGTCTTGGGACAAATGGGCACGGTCTAAGTTGCCGAAAACGGCTGTAAAATGAATCCACAGGCATCCAGCAAACGCTGTGGGGTGTTCTGTCTTTTTCTGCCTGCAATTATTCAGGCCTTCTACTGGGTCACCTCTGTTGTAACCAATCGCAGCTAGGATCGCTGTGTGCATCTCTGCAAGGTTGCCTCCTCCTACATTCTGTGGGTCGGGAAGGGCTGCTACAACTGAACGGTCTAAACTCAAAACTGTGAGCTTCACTTGCTCATGCTCATCCAGGCCGTACATGGTCGCCTGCTGCTTCACTCTAGCAAAGAAGTGGTGGGGGTCTGAGGTGGGGAGGAACGGTGTGATCTTTTCGCACGCGTCCCGTAATTGGCTCACGGTTAAGGGGGTGGTGTAAAGCAATTCTGCGTCTCCTTCCGATGTGACTGTGCGGTGGGTAGTGACTGGATTAATGGGTGCCTGATCTATCTGTTCTGTGGGGGGTTGGGGTGCTTTTCTCTTCTGGGGCTTTCCTTGCGCACATGTTCCCTGAACATATCTATGCGTGGTCTCATTTAATTCTTCTCAATCCGGGCCGTCTTCTGCATCTAACTGGGATCCAAAGGTGCTCTGGAATCCATTCTGAACTGAAAGCAAAGACTGCAGTTCTGCAATCTGCTTCCGGCACTTTGCGTGATCTAATGAGCTTTATTTCTGCTTCCTGGTGGCAGCATGGAGTGCTCGTAATGCTGCTTTCAGGTCGCTACACTGCCTTTGCAATGCCTCTACCTGTTTCTCTATTTCCTCTCTTACCAGGACTGCACGTTGTGTGTCCTGATAGGCCTTTTCGTACTGCATCTGGAAGCTGCTAAGGTGCACCAGACAAGACTGGTGTGCCCACTTGGCATCATCCACCTCTCCATCCTTTGCTGCTAACTTCCTTCTCAACTCTATGTTCTCTTTCTCAACCACACTTACATCGACCTTGCTCATTCGATGTATTCCTTCTATCTCTTTACGGAGCGTCTGAACGACCTCCTCTGTGCCTCGCAATTGTGCCAGACAGGACACGATTGCCATCGGCTTGCGAGCTTTCCCTAAGCGTTTCTTATGGATTTCTGACATGTTCTTCCACCAAGTATGTCCTATACTCCCGGGTCCTGTTTCCTCATTGTCACAGAATTCACTCCAAAGGGGCCATCCCTTCCCTTTGAGATATTTTCTGATCTCTTCTTCCCAAATGGGACACTGTCCTACTCTGCTGCTGGTCGCTGCCACCACAAATTTTTTAGGGTTCATGAGGTGGTGCATTACCTGCATTGCCATCTTTCCTATCTGAATGCTCTCTTAAATTTGGAACGAGGGGTACTAAGGCGGTGCTGTAATTACGGGTACAACTTTCGCTATTTTCCGGAATACAAACTCCCGACAGTTTTTTACAACCAAAAATTTATCAGTTTTACCTTATAGCCCTGTTAGTTATGCATGCATTAACACACTTCCGAATTATGAGGATTGATCAGAACTGCTTGAACACTTGTGGTTTTTCTGTTCCTAATTGGATTCTAATTGAAATTTTGGGTTCTCCCGGAGTGGTTAAGCCACTTCTAAGTCGGGTCCCGTCAGGATGTCGCCAGTAATATGTTGCTAACTTTTGGTTGGTTCAATTTGCTCTGTTTTATAACTTTTGCTCTAGAGTCGCCTGGTATCTTTATGATACCGCCACAAGGTTCAAATCAAAACACATTTATTATACACTGTAAATCCCAACTCATGCATAAATTCTACTTTCTAGACTATTCTCTATCACTAAAAGGCCTATACTTAGCTTTGGAATTGGCCCACCAGGTCAGGGGAACAAATGGCCTTTTGTTCGATCTGAGTCTGCAGGATTCAAAAGCTGGTATGGACTGGTAGCTAGGAGCGCCTATCTCGTAACGTGCGTTGACTGGAGACTTACTTGGTTGATGCGGCAGCTTAGACAGTTCACTCTCAAGGGTTGATTCGAGTTGCTGAGTGACCCTGCCAAGAAGAACAAATTGAACTTGGGGACTCTATTTGAGAGTCCCCAGGGGTTTCCCGCCCTTTTGAGCGGAGCCTGTACCTGGTTCCAAGTGATTGGACTGTGTTCCGATCACTTGGATCGATTTCTCCAATACTGGAGTTGTTCCCTGATCGCTGGGCAGTCCCTGAGTGTCCGTTGGCCTTCCTTTGTCTTGGTTGCTGCTGGCGCCGAGGAGTCTGGCTTGGCTTTATTCACCTTAAATGTTTCCATTGTACCTGGGGATCGCTCATTAGTATTCAGATGGCTGTGAGTTTCAGTGCTGTCTGGGCTGTTGCAAGTTCTAATACACAGGATTTTTGCACTTGCTAGTTTTTGCCTGTGTTGGCTGAATTTCCCTTTAGTCTTTGCGGATCTCCATTTTAAGTCGGGAAGTGGCCAACCCAAGTAGCTACATAAGGCCCATATTTCTCAGCTTTAAGTGAGAAAGATCATCCAAAGAGTATGCCTATGCAGAATAGTCCAAAAAAGAGCTAGGATCATAATCCATTTCAGGATGGTTTTGGCCGCTACTGAACAATAAATTGATTAAAACAAGGAAGAAGATCATTGGGATATTGTCAGAATATCCACAAAATGTCCCAGTTTGAATGAGGATGAAGCTGACCTACTCTCCGAATTCAAAATGTTTAAACAGTGTGCAGAGCTGATTCAAGTGTGCCTGAACGAGGCACGTGAGCCATAAAAATTCACCTAGCAACTGGGAATGAAGGCCTACAGAGGTTGAATGCATCATGATTAACAGAAGAAGAGCTGAAGGGTTGCCAAAAGATAAGAGTCTGGATTCTCTGATTCTGGGGCTATGTCCCCCTCGCCGGCGTGGCACAAATGGAGAAATGGCATAAAACGGCCACCGATTCTCCGTTTTGGTGTGGACTAACATGTCGGCAGCGTGGAGCACCCGGCTCTAGCTGCCGATACGGCCCAAAGAATTACTGGGTCCATGGCCTCACATGCGCATAGTGGCGGCCTGCAGCATGCTATATGGCGCCAGCCGCTCGCGGACCCGGCCCGCAAAATAGTACTCCCCTTCGGCCGGCTCGCGCGCCCCGGACCAGCCTCCCGCAGTGCCCCATCCCCTGATGAAGTCCCCCTCCTGCCCACGGATCGGCCCTCCCCCCGACTGCGGTGGCGCTGGACTGAGTCCGCAGCCGCCATGCCGTGTTCCCTGCGGATGAGGCCACACGCGACCGACACCGTTGGGAACTCGGTCGGTCGGGGGTGGAGCATAGGGGGCAGACCTCAGGCAATGTCCTGACGCCGTTGATACGTGATGCGCTGCTTTGGAGGGGGCCGAGCATCGAAACAGCCTTGCAGCCTGCAGAATCCATAGACCATTTTGTCAGCAGATACAGAGAGCCTTACATTGAGACGGCAGCATGGTAGTATTGTGGCTAGCACAATTGCTTCACAGCTCCAGGGTCCCAGGTTTGATTCCGGCTTGGGTCACTGTCTGTGCGGAGTCTGCACATCCTCCCCGTGTGTGCATGGGTTTCCTCCGGGTGCTCCGGTTTCCTCCCACAGTCCAAAGATGTGCAGGTTAGGTGGATTGGCCATGATAAATTGCCCTTAGTGTCCAAAATTGCCCTTAGTGTTGGGTTGGGGTTACTGGGTTATGGGGATAGGGGGGAGGTGTTGCCCTTGGGTAGGGTGCTCTTTCCAAGAGCCGGTGCAGACTCGATGGGCCGAATGGCCTCCTTCTGCACTGTAAATTCTATGAAAACAATACAGACTGTAATTTTGCAATTCCAGAAATATGAGACAGTATTATTGAGTTGGTGGTTGCATCCACTACAATGGAAATGTTCTAGAACTCTCTGCTAATAATCCCATAATGTACATCATTGAAGGGCTACTCAAAGATAGATGTAGGTAGAAAGTATCCCTCACCAGGTTGTCAAAGCTTACAGCCCTAAACACAACCCCAATTTTCAATGCACTCTTTGGAACACCTGTGGTGTTTTTTGTGATTCTAATCCTCGGATGGTCGGCGTACTGTTCATAAAGACCACAATTAGCTTTTATATTGAACAAAGCTAAAGATTTATTTACACTACTTAATTGGATTTCACATTTACTCCTATATAATAAAGTTGATAATAAACATACAATCTACACTCATCTACTACTAATCTCGACACTAAGACAATAACTATGATCTGCTCTCACCCACACCAGTCTGTTTTCTAGCTTTCTCCTCAACCTCTCACCCACAAGGCTTAGCATCGATGCCATATATAGTTCTGCATCTAATAATAATAATAATCTTTATTGTCACAAGTAGCCTTACATTAAAACTGCAATGAAATTACTGTGAAAACCCCTAGTCGGCACATTCCGCACCTGTTCGAGTACACGGAGGGAGAATTCAGAATGTCCAAATTACCTAACAGCACATCATTCAGGACTTGTGGCAGGAAACCGGAGCACCCAAATGAAACCCAGGCAGACGCGGGAAGAACGTGCAGACAGTGACCCAATCCGGGAATCGAACCTGGGACTCTGCCGCTGTGAAGCAACAGTGCTAACCACTGTGCTATTGTGCTGCCCAGCACTCCCTAGTGGTTGATTTGGACATAATATTAACCCTTCCAGTTCTGTACATTTATCATAAGGGCACAACACCTAAATACAGCAAGACATGTGGAAGGTGTGGCCTTCTTCATGCAGTAAAGAAATGCCCAAATGTCCAGCAATTCAGCATGTCTTGTGGCAGAAGGGCCATTGACAGTAGCAATGTACTAGAACAAAGGCTAATGAAGCTACAAAGAGCTTTGGACTGATGAACATCCAGTCACCTATTAGAAACATATACATGAAGTCATGGACAAACTAGAAAATGATGGTAATGTGCACAATGATATGAAGAGTGGTGAACACAGATTTCTCACCGGTCAATCTCATGTAAACATAGATAACATCACATGGTCAACATGTTTGCCATGATTATCTGTCCGAAGAAAGTTCATAATGGTCAAGATTGACACAGGGGCAAGTGTCAACATCGTACCTCTACGTATTCTAAAAGACATGTATCCGCCTGTGTTGAGGATAATGGCGAAACTGTGCACCTTTTAGTGTCCATCACTTTGTTAATTCCATGCGCAGGACCCATAATCCTGGAGTGCAAGTACAATCAGTGATCCTGGGTATCAAAGGTGTTCGTGAAGGCTTAAGTCAAGCAATTGTAAGTCTACTGGCATGCCGTGACCTCGCACTGGTCAAAATCATGACATAATATTGAAACATCCAGAATGTTTTGGTAACATTTTCAGTTTCAAGGGTGCTGAAACAATACACTTGCAGGAGAATGCAAGTCTGTCAACTGATCTGGCAGATTTTAACACAAATGCCAGCAGCAACACAAAGAAATGGCATAATATTCTACACTACAGAAACTGTAGAAAACTATCACTGAAGGATGGTGTGATTCAATTCAATGTGTCCACGAACACAAGAGACCATATTGGCCTTATCGGAATGAGCTATGCATCTCCTGGGGAGTCACTTTTAAAGGCAGGTAGGTAATTTTACCAGAATCTTTATGACCTTGTACTCTTCAACAAATTTATTATCAATATGGACATAGATCAGACAAGAATTCTCACAAGAAAAACAGTCTTTTGGCCGTGTATGAACAATGGCATTGAAGTCATCATCAAGGAGTATGAGGCATATCAAGAGCATGCTTGGTCCAAAATTGCATCCAACCCCTTTCATGTCCATGGCACTGACTTCATCATCATCATCAATTACTTTACCATGTACCTGTAAGCCAACATAATATTTCATCTTTTAATGCACAATTATTAATTTTTTAACAGTGTTACTGTTTCCTTACTTCTTTTATGTTAATCCATGTAGACCAGTTGTGGTGTGAATCTTGTGTGTGTGTAATCTGTTTCATGGTGGTCACATGGAACATCGAGATAAAAAAATATGAGTACCAAAGATATGTAACGAACTGTACTGAACTGCACTATGGACTCAAAGCACTATGTCAATTTAGTCAAGTCAAAGCTTTGAGAGCATCATCAAAGTTCTGCAAAATTATTTAAACTGTAGGAAGACTCATACCAGGGAAAATAAGCTGACAGAGCCTCATTAAGGGCAGTAAACGTGCCACTTTCTCCCAGCTTTGAGATTGATAACAGTGTTGGCGATAACAAAACAGAGTCAAGCTGACTTCATGTGCAACCATCGAATAGGGTCAACTGTTATGGGTCAGGGTTTAGAGAACCCCAAAGTGGATCATGGAGTTCACCAGAGCCACAACTTTTAATAGATTGTGGTATGGGGAGCACACGGCCCACTCTACAGGTGTGGTACAGCAGAAATGGACCAGTATTTTTTAAAGCAAAACAATGTTTATTCTATGTACTCAAGTTAACCTTTTTAAAACATACAGTGAATATCTTAGCAACCATTAATTCAAATCCAGCCCCCAAAGAATTCGACACTAAGTAATGCTTAATAACTTCCCAAACAATATCCAGAGGACAAAAGAAACACCTTTTAACAGAAGCACATTAGGTTTACATTCACTACTGAGAACATTTATAATTCTGAATTCACAAAATGATCAAGAGATAGTCTTTTGATGGCAGAGAGAACAGCAGTACACCTGCTTGGTCTGGTTTCAGCTCCAACACTGAAAACAAAATTAAACACACCCTGCAGCAAACAGCCTAAATCAAAAGTAAAAAGCTGACAGGCAGCCGAGCTCCACCCACACTCTAACATCACTGATAAACACCCATTTCTTAAAGGTACATTTCTTAAGCACCCATTTCTTAAAGGTACGCTCACATGACACTACTGAGGACATCCACTGAGGACACTGAGGACCAGCTGGGGCTGGTTTAGCACACTGGGCTAAATCGCTGGCTTTGAAAGCAGACTAAAGCAGGCCAGCAGCACAAAGGGTTAAATCGCTGGCTTTGAATGCAGACCAAGGCAGGCCAGCAGCATGGTTCAATTCCCATACCAGCCTCCCCGAACAGGCGCCGGAATGTGGCGACTAGGGGCTTTTCACAGTAACTTCATTTGAAGTCTACTTGTGACAATAAGTGGTTTTCATTTTCATTTTCATTTCATTTCATTTCATTTCATTCATTCATTCATTCATTCATTCATGAAGGCATGCAAATGAGCACTGATGTAATTGAAAAACAGTTTATTGGACCAAAGAAAAACAGGCTTTATTTTTTCGCAATAAAAAAGATTTTTTAAAAGATCCCAGTGAACCATCAACACTGTAATGGTTGGAGCAATTGTTCAAGTTGCTCAAATGACAAGCACAGCGGATTTCATCATCAGATTGACCAATGAGATAGACTTCGGCTTTCAGGTCAATACACAGGGTGTGTTGTAAGTATGCACTATCGCTTAGTGGTTTAATAAACGTGCATCACCTGGTGACACTTCATCCAAGTTGTTGTATAAGTTTTGTCTAGAGTAGCTACAAAGGAATCTTTAGACCCGGGAGAAGGTTGTGCGTACTCCATTATTTGACGTTTGCACAATACGTCAAGCACAAATGTTGCACACACTCTCAGAGCTATTTTCAGTTTATTTGCCGAGAGAGATCATTGCATATTAACAATCTGAAATCTATTGGGAACTATTTCAGGATTTGTGTGATAAGTGGAATATCGATCACCTATCTGAATGAATGATTTGCATGGTGAAATCTCAAACTTTTAAATGTAGGCAGACCAAGCAAGATTTACACATTGCCATGTTACATCTGATAGCGACACCCACCGTTAGATCTCATGTCTGGCAGACCAGTGTGTAGAAATATACCCACTCTTAGCCACTCTACTTTCTCAGAAACTAGAAAGCAACTTTTAAAACTACAAGAGAAGATGACCAACATGTATGATAAAAATGCAGCTGCAGAATTGCCAAGTTTAACGTGGCAATCAGCTGAAGTGGCAACCACTGCTAGGTGAACCACCCAAAAATATATTTATTTTTGCATCGACATGCCTGTGGGCCCAAGTTCTAAAATAAATGTAAGTGCTGAGGTACCAGTGAATTTGGAATTCAAACACAAGACCTGGGGCAGGATTAATTGACCACCCCGCCATGTGTTTTTCAGTGGGGGAGGTCTTTTAAAAAAATAAATTTAGAGTACCAATTCATTTTTTCCAATTGGGCAATTTAGCATGGCCAATCCACCTAGCTTGCACATCTTTGTGTTGTGGGGGTGAGACCCATGCAAACACGGGGAGAATGTGCAAACTCCACATGGACAGTGAGCCAGGGCCGGGATCGAACTGGGACCTTGGCGCCATGAGGCAGCAATGCTGACCACTGCACCACCATGCTACCCTTAGTCCCGCCATTGTCAACGGGATTTCCTGTTGACAGCATTCCTTGCCGCCAGGAAAATCGCTGGCATGGGACCAGAATTTCCCGCCAGCATGAACAGCTGGTAAATCCCGCCCCAGAAACAAAACCTGGATCTTCTGAGGAGTGGAAATCAGCATCAGATTGCCGCTCCACTTTAACTTCCTCTGCCTTGCTGTTGTTCCACATTCATGCCGGTTCTTCTGAGCCCAGCTGCAGCAGAAATGCAGTGCACAGTGTCCCTCCCAGAGCTCTGTAACAGAACTAGAGTGCCACAAGGAAGACAAGACACCCCACCTTTTAAGGCATTAGCTGCCGAATGATAAGTTTAAAGGTCCAGTATGGATGTTAGTAAATGGTTGAATGGATGAATGAGTGAACGGGTAGGGTGGCAGGGCAGGGTAGATGGATGAAGTTAATGGGTAATTATGTAGGTCAGCCGGATGGATGAGATGGTAGAGGAGTGAAGTCACAGACAGGTGAGGTGGAAGGTGGTAGGTGGGTGAAGTGGCAGGTGGGTGATATGGCAGCTGGTGAGGTGGCAGGTGGGTAGGGTGGTAAGTGGGTGAGATGTTGGTGGGTAGGGTGGCAGGTGGGTGGGGTGATAAATGTTAGGGTGTTAGGTGGATGAAGTGGGAGGTGGGAAGGGTGAAAGGTGGGTGAGCTGGTAGGTGCACTCAGGGTAGTTGGGTCATGTTTGGAGGGGTCGTCAGATTGGAAGCTATTCAGGTCCGGTATATGAGATAATCAGGGCTGGTCAGAGGGGTATACAGATGGTCGTGGACTGATATGGTCAGGGATCTAGTTGGGTCAGGTTAGGTTGGGTTAAGAGGATGTTGTGTCAGGGAATAGATGGGAGGAGTGGTCGGGATAGGGGGTCAGAGGGGCAATTGGGGGTCTAAGCGGACTGGTCGGCAAGGCATTGAGGGTGGAGTTCAGAACAGTTGGGAAGTGGAGAGTCAGTGTAAGTGATTGGAGGATCAGTTCTGGAGTTACCCAGGAGTTCCACTCTGAATTGGAGACATTTGCAGAGGTCCCTGGGGAGAAGGGGAATTGTCCATCAGAATTTGAAACTTCCTGGGTAATGCTCGTGGAGCCAATGCGCCATGACTTCCGAGGGTTGCCGATACATCTTGCGTACACTCGATCTCTGGTTGTCCACAAACCAGCAGGCATGGGCCTCTGTTCTTTTGCAATTGCATTCTTCACCTTGGAAATAATAAAATATAAAAAACAGGTGAAAAGAAAGCACTTTTACTTATATAGTGCCTTTTCTGATCCAGGTGTCCCAAAGTGCTTTACAGCTAATTTTCAAGTGTTTCAATGAAGGCTTTGATTTTTTTTTTCTTCCTTGCTTCCAATGGCCTACTTAAAATTCCTCCTAATATCCCTCCCATGTATTACCGGTATTTTAGTTTCCTGATTATCTTCTGACAGTGCGCAGTGCTCTGGACACTTCCAAAACATTTTCCTCTTAATAATCACCCTTCTCCTGATCTCCACTACTATTTTTATAAATACTGAAGACTTGATTTACTGCTGTTTACATCTGCGATATGGAAAATAAACCAACATGAGATGGGAAAGACAAAAAATACTTTAATGACAGCAAACAATTCACTAATAATTTGGTCCAAAAATGATGCCTTATGCTCGATACAAACACAGAAATTGATCTGAACAATCTTTCCAATCATTGAATGGAAAGTGTTCTGTAGGTTTAAAAATGTTCCAAACTGAGAGGTGAATTCCATAAAACTCAAAAAACAAATTAGTAACCTCTGCCTTTCAATCAAGAGATTAACTCCAAATTGTCAGGAATGCAACCAAGCAGAAGCCATGATTACTATTGACCTGACAGTGGCATTTTACCACAGTTGAAGATCAATGATATTGGTCTAACGTAAGTGAAAATAATTACACTTCAATAACACATAAAAATGTATAAGCAACAAATATAGTAAGTAGGATTTATCAAGGGCCAATAATGAAACTGTGATGAATGGCCCAGCAGGGGTTTTGATTGGATTGTGGATTGATAAACTGACTAAAGCACAAGGTGACATTACAGCTGTGAAGTCACAAGGTCACTTCCTTTAGAGTTGAATCTATTCCAGAAATGTCAGACCGCAATGCAGATTAACCTTTGTTTCAAAAACCAAATGTATTTTAAAAAAATAATCCATTGACCAACCCTGAACAATTAAAGCATTGTATATTCAGTATATAATTTCACTAATATGCTTAAACAGTTTAAAACCTATTACATTAACTTGAAACTTACTTTTTGAATGCCATGGATTTACATATAACATAAAAACTATCATCAAACGTCAGTGAAAAATCATTACAATGAATGGCATTCCCCGATGTTGTCCATTGTTCCACACCACACTACGAGTGCTGTGTAACATCACTTAGTACACTAGACACTTGCAGTTCATGAGTTTAGGACAAAAGTCTGTTGGCAGTGCACCAAGTGGTCAGAGAAAGCATTTATTATCTGGGCCAGCATATGCTGCATGAGACAGGTTTCTTCTTAAATGACTCCAGGGACCAATACAGCAGGATGCTTTCAAAACCCTGAGTAGAAATGACACAATGTAAAACATTCATTAATGACCCTCCCATTAGTGAAGCATGATGTGTAAAGTGAAATGAAGCGAGGCCCTCATCGTCTGCAATCCATCTTGACAATTTCCCCCTCCCCCCCATCTAATCTGTGTCAGTCCATTAAGCCATATTATTCAGCCATATCTAATAGACGCTATTTTGCGAGGATGACAGGAGTCCAACACAAGAGTCGCAAAAAGTGTAATCCCTTTTTTCACTATATTTTTTAAAATTCATTTCTGGGAAGTAGGTGTTGCTGGCTAGGCCAGCATTTATTGTCCATCCATAGTTACCCTTGAGTAGGTGGTGATGAGCTGCCTTCTTAAACCACTGCAGTCTGTGTGATGTAGGTACATCCACAGTGCTGCTCGGGAAGGTGTTCCAGGATTTTGACCCAGTGACAGTGAAGGAACGGCGATATATTTCCAAGTCAGGATGGTGAGTGACTTGGACAGGAACCGCCAGGTGGTGGCTTTCCCAGATACATGTTGCTTCTATGTTCTCACATTTCTTGGAATCTACTTCTGCATATAAATTATTTTCAATACATCTCACACGTTGGACAGAATCTAATAGTGCTTCCAGGAATGGGAAACAAGGCAGACGATCTTAATGGTGTGGGTGGTGAAAAAACAGCTTCCCAATGATTGGATTAAAGGTGATTATTTAGTCGGTGGCTGATTGGGGTTCCCGGTGGCATGCAACGAGAACGTTTTGGTAATGAATTAGCATGTCATGCATACTATTAAAACACATTCATCAGATTAAATTGTACCTTTGCTATTAAGCTGGTAACAAACGTGAAATACATGCCTTGGCATCCATGACTGGCTGAAGGTGGGATGCGGCAAATGCGGTAGTCCTCATGGTGAATTTTGATTGAGTGAGAGCTGCTCTACTAGTATGGGGAACGTCGTTGGATCAGGAGAAAAGAGGCTGAGTTGTTCTGGTGAATTCTGGTGTCAGCAGTCCAGGGAGGTCAGAGTATTGCTGTGCATGGAAGCGGGGAAAATGACTGTCCAGGGAGGTCAAAGCATAACTATCTGAGGCTGTAAGAGGGAGGGGGGTTGGTATCCAGGGAGGTCAGGGCATGGCTGTATGAGGAAGGGAGGGTGGGTTGTGGTGGCCCTCCGGACAGTTGTGGTGGCAAAGTTGCACAGTAGCTAGCACTGATACCTCAGTGCCTATGACTGGGGTTCGATCCCCTCCCCGGGTCACTGTCAGTGTGGAGTTTGCACATTCTCCCCGTGAGGGGCAGGAGCTTTAGGGGGGATTTGAGGAAAATGTGGGGGGCATCGTGGCACAGTGGTTAGCACTGCAGCTTCACAGCGGCAGGAACCCGGGTTCCATTCCAACATCGGGTGACTGTCTGTGTGGTGTTTGCACATTCTCCATGTTTCTGCGTGGATTTCCTTCGGTGCTCCGGTTTCCTCCCACAGTCCAGTAAGTTAGGTGGATTGGCCATGATGAATTAGTACATAATAACATTAGAACTAGGAGGAGTAGGCCATCTGGCCCTTTGAGCCTGTTCCGCCAATCAATGAGATCATGGCTGATCTTTTGTCGCCTCAGCTCCACTTTCTCTCCCGAACACCATAACCCTTTCTTCCTCTATTCTTCAAAAAACTATTTATCTTTATCTTGAAAACATTGAATGAAGGAGCCTCAACTGCTTCATTGGGCAGGAAATTCCATAGATTCACAACCCTTTGGGTGAAGAAGTTCCTCCTAAGGTCAGTCCTAAATCTACTTCCACTTCCCTTATTTTGAGGCTATGCTTCCTAGTTCTGCTTTCACCGACCAGTGGAAACAACCTCCCCACATCTATGTTATCTATTCCCTTCATAATTTTATATATTTCTATAACATCCCCACCCCCCCCGCATTCTTCTAAATTCCAATGAGTACAGTCCCAGTCTACTCAACCTCTCCTCGTAATCCAACCCCTTCAACTCTGGGATTAACCTAGTGAATCTCCTCTGCACACCCTCCAGCGCCAGTACGTTCTTTCTCAGGTAAGGAGACCAAAACTGAACACAATACTCCAGGTGTGGCCTCACTAACACCTTATACAGTTGCAGCATAACCTCCCTAGTCTTAAATTCCATCCCTCTAACAATGAAGGACAAAACTCCATTCGCCTTTTGATTCACCTGTTGCACTTGTAAATCAAATTTTTGCGAATCATGCACTAGGACTCCCAGGTGCCTCTGCACAGCAGCATGTTTTAATATTTTATCATTGCCCCTTATTGTCCAAAGGTTGGGTGTCGACAGAGTAAGAGAGCTGGGCAACAATTAGAAGGCCAATCTTTACCGATGGCAGATCATGCATTATGCAAGAGTGATTGGGGGCAGGTCTGTGGTCAAGTTGAAACATTCAAGGGTAACTGAGGACTGGTCAAGAGTAGAGGAGGGTTGAGGATGATGCCTGACAGGTTGATGGTGATGGTAGGCAGGTCGAGGGTAATGGGGGTGCAGGTCGAGGATGCAGGGGAGACTGGTTGAGGGTGATGGGGTGCAAGTCGAGGATCGTAGAATTTACAGTGCAGAAGGAGGTCACTCTGCCCATCGAGTCTGCACCGGACCTTGGAAAGACCACCCTACTAAAACCCAGGTCTCCACCTATCCCCGTAACCCAGTAACCCACTTAACCTTTTTGGACACTAAGGGAAATTTAGCATAGCCAATCCACCTAACCCGCACATCTTTGGACTGTGGGAGGAAACCGAAGCACCCGGAGGAAACCCACGCAGACACGTTGAGAACGTGCAGACTCCGCACAGACAGTGACCAAGCTGTGAATCGAACCTGGGACTCTGGAGTTGTGAAGCAACTGTGCTAACCACTGTGCTACTGTGCTGCCCACGGATGCAAGGAGGCTAGTCAAATGTGGCATGTGGTTTTGATCAAGGGTGATGGTGGGTGGCTCAAGAGTCACTGAAGGCAGAGCAAGGTTGATGGAGGGAGCATTGAAGATGATGGATGGAAGGACAAAAATAACTGAGGGAGGATCCAGTGTCAGAGTGGGATTGTCCAGGGACATGGCTGCAAAAACTGGAAGAGACCAGCTCGAAGAGGAAGCTGGCCATGGCCGGGTGGCTGGAGACCAGGATATGGTTGATGTGCAGCCTTCGGATCCCCATTGGCGCTTTGTCTCCAAGTCAGGAAGCTGGACAAAATACATGGTGCTGAGCAGATCTTTGCCAGTCTTCAGTCCACAGTTCACTTCAGGCAGACAGGATTGGTCTCATGCACCCAGTATTTTTTGATATTGTGGCAGAGGGGGAAAGAAACTTGTAGAGGATGCTTTACGGAACAGTAATGGCCAGAAGGACCACAAGGAGCGACAGCTCAGGATGCTGGCAATCAGGTGCTAGTGCGATGTAGAACAATGGCATGTAATTGAATATAATGCACGGCGGTAACTACTGACAAATATCAGTCGGACAATGTTAAATATGGCTAAGTGTATCATAGCAGTCAGTCACTGATTTAGACAGGAAGATCCAAGGCCCTGTGGAAAATGAGGCAATCTTATACCAGTAGCCGTAAAAGTCACCACCACTTAAAATTTCTCTGCTGCCAGGTCACTCGGGGCTCCCTCTCAGCCAAACACATATGTATGGGAGTTCACCAATGCCATGTTCAAAAGAGTCAATAACTTTGCAAGATTCAGCACTGACCCTAAGAGCCAAGCAGCTAGAGGTGTTGGATGCGACACCAAAGGTGGATTTTTCGAAGTACGAGGGGAAATTAATTGTTCACATGTGGCACTGAGAGCTCTAGTACAGCCAGCATTATACAGAAAGAAAAAGGGGTTTAATTCCGTCAATGTGCAGCTGGCATTTGACTGTCAAAAACAAATCTTGCAGGCCCGTGCTCGCTTCCCAGGAAGCTCTCAAGACGCTTGCATGTTCTTACTAATTTTTAGTTGTCACAACTGTTTCCCCCCCCCCCTCAGCAACTGCAGGGATGGTTCCTGGGTGACAGAGGATACCCAAAGATGTGGCTGATAACACCTGTGTGAACCCACAAATCCTCAACATGAGCAACGATAAAACTGACCATTGGACTGCTGAAGATGAGGTTTCACTGCCTGACCCACTCAGGTGGAGCACTGCTGTTTGGCTATAGATAACGTATGGGATCATTATAGTCTGTTGCATCAGGCACATCCTCACACAGTAAAGAGGTGAGGAATTGCTAGCCGGCATGATGGAGGAGGATTCATCCTCAGACAGGGATGACGAGGAAGAATCAGAAGACCCTGAGGTGGTGGATGTCGTGGCTCAACTGAAGATGCCAGGACAATGGGACAAAGTACGAGAGTGGCCCTCGACATAACAATTGAGTCCTGATTTCAGCCAGAGTGAAACCCCTGCAAAATCTCTTGTTCTCCGGAGCAAGGAAAGTCTTGGTTGAAATGCCACAAGATTGGGCACACTCCCTCCAGACCAGCCTACAGGCCCACGGCATCTGGCATCGAGATGGGAAATATCTGCAGGCCCTTGGCATGAACAAGCCTATATGCATGGTCCTGTCGAAGCCACACACACTTTTCACTTGGATACTTCATTTACACAAACTCCAAATTTCAAAAGTCTACACAACGAAGTCCATGAGTGCGCATGCAAATGACAAAATTCCTCACGTGCACCCACTATGCGAACAACAACTTCTAAGGAGGTGAGCACCGTTTGCTCGCTTGTCACCGAGTTGCCAATCCCGAGACCTAACAAATGTTTGACAAATAGAAACCCCCCATCTCTCAATAAATAAAGACATTCCACTATTACAACACACCAGGGAAAATGGTATCATGACCCCCCCTCAACTATCACTGATTGTCAATGAAGCAGAAAATCCTAACACGTCAGTGTCTGCCTGGAAACATTCCAACAACATGAAAATTTAACACATAAAGTGATCAAAACCATATATATACACATCTCAGTACAATGTTATCAATTTATTGGCAAGCATGCTAACTTTGTGCGATGAGTAAAGTTTATGCTTTGTTTTCTATCACTCTGCCTCAGTTCAACCACAACATTCACAGCTGAGTTGAAGGCAGCCTGCTGTGTACCAGGCCCCATTATCTAAGATGATATTGGCAAACATTCTCTGGTGGTCTGAGGCCTGGAGGGCTCTGGCCTTCTGAGGGTCTTCTGTACAGGTGCAAGTGTACTCTCATTGGCCTCAACTGAAATGAAATGAAATGAAAATCGCTTATTGTCACAAGTAGGCTTCAAATGAAGTTACTGTGAAAAGCCCCGAGTCACCACATTCCGGCGCCTGTTCGGGGAGGCTGATACTGCTGGAGACGATAGAATTACTGGCAGAGGGAAGAGGAGCAGCACTGCCCCTTGCAGTGCCCTGAGATGATGTCCCCGAGGTGGATTGCTGGTGCTACTTCTCCCTGTTGGTGCATGATGGCACCGCCCTGACCTCAGGAGCAGAAGGGAGCCTTGTACCCCTCGCACGTAGCCAATGGTATATAGAGACCATGGCCAGAGAGACAGAGAGCACAATTTAATGGCCTCATCGCAACTGGTGAGAATCCGTGTGAGCCGGCTGTATTGCAGGAGTGGCCTAAATCGGGAACCTTGCCAGGCATGAACGGTTTGCGATCTAACCGGCTTGCTCTGTTGGTGGATTTCGGAACTTGCCTAGGCGCAGCGAGAAATCAATACTCACCAATAAAGGCCAATCCACATTTCATTAAAGTGATGGTTGCCCAATCTAATGGCCATCTTGGATCTAACCAGCTGAGCTCACCATCAAGAGGTCCCACGAGCGATGATTAGTACTGGTTCACACAAATGTGGACCAGGCAGAACAGCTCCCGGGGGAGGCCCCTGCGTGGTCAGTGTCATGGAAGAGTGGCACCCTGGCTCTCCTCCTGGCACCAGAGCACCTTGATGCTGCCCAGATCGCACTTTGGCATTGCCACCCTGGCCCATGGGTGAGCAGTGTGGGGGACCCCCAAGCTCACTTAGAGATCGGGGCACCCTTTCAAAATAGCGGCCCGATCTCTCAGGAGCCGGTCTGGCTGGCAACCTCAGCTCCCAGTGTGAGCTCGCCCGGAGAGGAACTCACAAAGGCTCAAAAACATGACTCAGTTAGATAGGGGCCAGGTGTTCGCCCATGTGGCTGTCGAGCAACTCCCAGGAAACTTTGCTTGCGACGACACTCAGAACGTAGCCCAGAATGCATGTCCAAACACATATCCACCAAGTGTTCTGCTAGACCTGGCTCTCCATGGCAATCGCCAACCTTTTCATGGATGAAGCCGTGTGCTCACATACTGGAGATTTGGCAGGACTCATGGTTTTGATTGACTTTGCTGCTGCTCACTCGATACTGTGCATAGCTTCTGGCACTTCCATCAGATGTTCCCAATGCCTGTCTCCACAACTCCAGTAGATTTAATGCAGCAGCTGCCAGTGGCTCGTCATCAGCAACGAGTGTAGTGGTCTTGAGCACTCCCCTGATGACAGGGACCTCGGCTGTCACATCCTCCATCAGCTGCTACAATGAGTTTGTGTTGCGTTCACTAGATTGCGATCTCAAGCCTAATCACAAATGCAATCCCATCCAGGGAAATAATACAACGGTGCGAGAGCAGTGTCACCATCCATAGTGGTAGAAATCTGGCTTACTGCAGATTGTGGATAATGTGTTTCCTGATTGTGAGGACCTGAAGTTGAGAACACGATGAATAGCTTGAAGTTCTCCCTTTTCCCATCACTGTGTCACACATTTCTCCTGTATGCCTAATTCTCAACACCAGCTTGAAGACAACTTCACTCTAATATCTTGACACTTCAGCCTCATCATCCACAATTAAGTATCTGCCTTCCTCCCTGCAATTTCCACAGTTTCCTCCTCTACATGGTTAAATAAGCAAATGCTCGGTCACCAGTTTTTTGAGGGATCCCTGATATTGTGCATTCTTTTGTCTTGCAGTCAGATAGAAAGCTTGAGTATCATCTCAATGGACTCCTCAGCCTTTTAAGTGCATGCAAGTTTCTGACAGAAAATGTCACCTCTCTAGTAAGTGTTTCACACATGGAGTCTCCTGCAGCTGATGAAACTTTTACCACAGAAACCGGCTTCCACATATTTCAGCCCACATGTTCCATCTGATGCTGTGGCTTCGAACCCAAACTCCTGCCTGGCATACCTCTTCACTCGCACACTTACATTGCGTGATGCCATCATGAGCGCCACTTTGCAGTTCTACGCAGTGCCACTCACTCATGTGGAGCGCAAGAGGTAGTTGACCCTTGAGTGGCATTGAATCCAGATTTGTTTGTGGACTCCCCCTGCTGCTAACCTCTGCTGCCTTGGTCAGGCAAAAGTGTCTCCTGTTGCCATTACTGGGAAACAGAACCTCAAAGCAAGCCTTGCAGAACTCTCCTCCTGTGTCAGTAATTGTTAAACTGTGGGACCACTTTTTAACGGGGCTGAAAGATTACTCAAAAGCAGCAGATGGTTGCTGATGTGTTATGTACTCTTGGATAACACAGGCTGCAACTCGATGCAGCTTTGACCAAAAGATACTCCAGACTTTGAAGTAAGTTCAGTGTGATTTATTGAACCATTAGCACAGTTCTCTATGAGTTCGACTCTCCTGCTAATCTTGCTATAGTAACTCAGTCTAACTAACCAGTCTGCTCTAAGCCACGTGGTGAGTGTAATGCTTCTGATCTGCCCCTGTCCTTCTCTCTAAGTGTCGCCTGTGGAAAGAGAAAGAGCATGTGTGCCCTGTCCTTTTATATGGGTTGCCCCCTTGTGGTAGTGTCACCTCTGGGTGTCTTGACTGCCCATTGGTCGTGTTCTATTCTAAGAGTTCATTAGATGTATGTCTGTATGTCACGACATCTCCGGTGCTCCCTCCAGTGTTTACTTAGTTGTAGTGCATTTACATTAACCCCTTGTGTATTTACAGTGATGCATATCACCACATCCCCCCTTTTTCATGTTACATATTTTCTGTACTTAGCTAAAGAAAATTGAACAAAATAGGTAGATAAGTGATGACATGTACAAGTCATGATGACAGTGATGATTATACAATACCAAATAATATTTATGAGCCCAAAGTTCATGAATTTATATGGTCGAGTGGCTTTCTTGTGTTGTTGTAGAAGTTTTGATGTTGATGTTGTCATTCCCTTGTGCTCAAAGAACCAAGAAGTCATCAGGAGGTGTTCAAATGGTAAAATCACGTCGTTGTCTGATCTGGACTCTTTTTTTCTATGCTGGCGGTAGCGATGCAGTATGGCATCTGTATTGTCCGACCGGGACTGTTTCCTGTGATTGCGATATTGATGCAGTATGTCGTCTGCCTTAAAAGCTGGTTTGCTTGTTCGTAGTGGAGCAAACTTGAATCAGTGAGATTCTTTGTCATGCCATAGTATGTTTGTACTCTTGCCAGTGCTAGGAGCTGTGCTGTTACATTGTCCTGCATTTGCAGAGTTGTACCATGTCGTACCAGTCGTTGTTCCAGTGTTATTGTTTTTGTTATGGTTGTTGTTGACGTTGGTGCCTTTGGCACGCTTCTTGTTGTTGTCGGTGTTGTTGTTTTTGTAGGTTTTGTTGTTGTGCTTGTTGCGCTCAATTACCACACTGAGTGGAGAATTCAAGTCCTTCACAAAGTTACTTGTGTCAGTGTCCTTTGTGGCAGCTGCTGTTTCATTGAGCGTGCCATCTCTGATTCCTCACCGCTCCCCGTCTGGAGTCATGTCCGGTTCACTGGAATCATCTTTGGCTTGTTGATGCTTCCCATCTGGAGCCCTTTCTGGTTCACCTGAATCACCTTTGGTTTCTTGATGCTCCCCGTCTGGAGTCAGTTCAGGTTCGTGTGGAGAGGCTCGAGTAGATGAGGTTTGAATTAACATAGTGTCACTGGAGTCACTAGTAGCCTCACTTTGATTGTCGAGTGCCTCTGTACATACTAGCTGAGATCTGTCAGTCTTGCTGTGATGTTGCGCATCTTGTATGGGAATTGTGATGCCTTTGTCACTTGTCTCACGTACAGTGTGTAGACCTTCAGTGTCTTCTTGTCTGTTAGATGAGCTGGGTAGACTGTCAGAGTCTTCTCTGGTGGTTCAAATAATCTGGGTAGACTGTCATAGTCTTTTTGTTGTTCACTTGAACATGGTAGACTGTCATAGTCGTCTTGCTGTGCACTTGTGCGTGGCAGACTTGCATCGTCTGCTGTTGGTTGCTCAGATAATGTTGCTAGACCTTCATGGTCTTGTTCATGCAAGGATTGCGCTCTGGAGCCTTGCGTTGCTTCCATCGTCGAGTCTGTCAACGAGGTCACTGTGGAGGCTTGTATCGCTCTCACTGTGGAGTCTGGCGTCATTCCCTGTGTGGAGTCATGCAGTGGTCTCACTGTTGAGTCGATCTGTGCGCTCTCAACGGAGTCGTGAAGTGGTCTCACTGTGGAGGATTGTATCGCTCTCACTGTGGAGTCTGGCATCATTCCCTGTGTGGGGTCGTGCAGTGGTCTCGCTGTGGAGTCTTTCTGTGTTCTCTGTGTGGAGACGTGCAGTGGTTTCGCTGTGGAGTCTGTCATCACTTTCTGTGCGGAATCGGGGTCTCTTCGTGGTGCATGGACCAATCTCTGTGTGGAGTCGGGGACTCTTCGTGGTGCACGGACCACTCTTCATGGTGCGTGGACAACTGGTTTGGCGTCAGGCCACTCTCTGTGGGCTTGTACTGCTCTCTGTCTCTTGGCATCAGGCTGCTCTCTGTGGGCTTGTACCGCTCTCTGTCCCTTGGCATCAGGCCACAGCAGAATCCTGTACTCATGGGTCGGGATTTCGTCTATGCTGGGCTGTGGATCCTCAAATCCGTAGAACTCATCCATGACTGTGCCGGATGCTTCAATAGACAACACATCTCGTTGCGGTTTGGATTTGTTACTGAGGTCGCCACGTCCAATGATGAAATTATCATCTGAGTCGTAGTCTTCAAGGACTAAATCATCTCTTTATGTCATGACATCTCCGGTGCTCCCTCTAGTGTTTACTTAGTTGTAGTGTATTTACATTAACACCTTGTGTATTTACAGTGATGCATATCACCCCAGTTGCAGCAGCAGTTGTAGCTTTCTGGCCGGTGTGTGGGGGGGTTGTGGGGGGGGGGGGGGGGGGGAGTCAGATCAGCAGTTTGTACCAGCTGTTATACATTCAAAACATCATGCAGCCATATTGTGCTAGTGGATTGCAGGGTGTGTGTGCCCATCTAGGTGTCTTTTAAATATGACACCTAGACCTCTGACCCCCATGGGTGAATGACTTCCTACCCACCCCTATCAAATGATTGGTTAGACCCCTCGATTCGGTACATCTAATTGGCTAGCCGCTGCATGATTGTGTGTTCACAGCTTTCCTTCCTCCAAGCATGAATCCCCCAGATTTCCAGGTCAGCCCATGGACACGCAACACAACTACAAGATTGCACCTATAGTTTGTTTGGTACAATTTTGAGATATTTAGAAACTAAAATCTATATTTATATCTGAAGTTATCTCATTTGTTCGCTTGCTTCATGTTCAAATGCAAGTGCATAGTTCTGTTTTATTGACACCATCTTTTCATCACTGTAGAAACCTTAACAGTTGAATCTGTTGGTCGTTGCAATCAATGTATTTTGTGTGAGCTAATGGAGAAAATTAAGCACACTCAGCATCATAATGGGCATTGTTCCATATCTTGTTGTGAAACCATATTTTATGGAGAAAGTGTCTTTCTGAATTTACTGGTTAAACAAAAGACACTAATTGAGCTCAATGAAACATGCAAGCCATGTTTCAGTGGCTTGAAGCCACCAGTCAAAGGTGAAGGTCTTGTGGTCAAACGTGATTTTGGAAAAAAACAAGGGGGAACCAGCCTCTTCCTCCTCACCTGCTCACAATAATCTGCTTTGAGTCCTCAAACAAAACATAATTTTTCAATAGTCCCTGTAAAAGTATCAACCCTTACACTTCCAGTAAGCCCAAAGAAATTATGGTCCTCCTGAACTAACCATTAATTTAACTTTTAGCTGCCACACAATGATATTAAAACATTACATTTGCTCAAATGTTAGAGGTAGCTTTGTGACTCAAAATCACAAAATATCATAAACACTTAAGAATTTGTAAGAATTAAGAGAAACACTAAGCCTGTCTGCTCAAACCTACCCTTCCATTTAATAAGATCATGTTTGTTTCATGATCTCAACTCCACAGTTCTATCCAGTCCCCGTATCTCTCGATTCACTTAGAGTTAAAACAAATGTATCGATTTCTGTCTACTTAATGACTGAGTGTCGACAGCTTTCTGGGTTAGAGAATTCCAAAGATTCACAACCCTCCAAGATGGCAGGTAATTTGAGCCACCTTAATTAATGTTGCATTTACAGTATCAATTTGCTTTTGAAAAGATCCAATGGTTTTTTCTGCTGCTACTCCATTAAAGTTCATTTAGGGTGTGACCACTGTTTATGTGAAGACCAACTGCCTGATGTCAGATCCATATTTCTATTTCGTTAGCTTGAACCTATGCACACAATCTCGTTCAAAGTAATTTTCTACATTTATTTTTTCCATGCTTCAACTATATTTTTTATTATATGATCACCTCTATGATGTCTCTTTTGAAGGTGGAGAAACCCAAAGGTTTTTTCAATGTTTCCTTATAACTCAGACCATTGACACTAGAGTGCAGCCTTATGGCTCTTTGCACGTCCTTCAGTTCAGCAATGATGAAAGTGATTGATTGTTTTGGTGAATCATTCTGACATGGACAGGCACCCAGCACGTGTTTGCAACTAACTTACTGAGAAACTTACACAGGTGCATTTTCTGTTTGTTTGGAGTAAAATGTACCCCATTTTCCTGTGGTATTCAGTCCAGAAACCACAATCCAGAAAACTTGGTGACAATTTTACTAAGACACGTCCCCAGAAGGTTAGCATTAAGTGTGTTCAGGAGATGGAGAGGCGGATCATTTGTTCAAAATTTATTTTGCAAAGACTTAAAATAAGTTGCAACAAAACCATTTGGCTGCTGACATTATTTTGGCACTGGAGTTTAAGCAGCTAAAATCACACTACTTTCCATCAGTTTCTTGCTGCTACCCAAACAGGAAATCCCTACCTCTTAGATCATTGGCTTGCAAAGTTGCCTGGCGCCAAGTGGAGAAAGTCTCTTCTCTCAGTGACAGATCTACCCATCCAGGTCTCACCATTAAGATAGGCTGGCTGATCAGTCAACAACAGCGCCCTGGAGTGCTGCAACTTCCATGGATGTTTAATTCTGTAAGAGGCTGGGAGCTCCAACTAGCTCTAATATTCCACTGTTGAACATGTTATTTTTGGACCCACACCCCCAATATAAATAGAGTAGTTACTAGCTGGTTATTAGAAAGCTGACAAATGCATGTTTTGAGTCTGGCTTGTATACTTTGTGGTAGTATCAGGTATTGCAGTACCCGAGAGGCTGTAGACCATTGGGTAAGCCTAGCAGCTTACCATTGGCTGGTTGGTATGTGGCTCCGCCCTGACAGGCGGGGTATAAGAACAGGTGCCGTCCCAGAAGCCCTCATTCTGTACCGAACCTGCTGGGGAATAGATCTAGTCTATTAAAGCCTTCAGTTATGATACAACCTTGTCTTTGAGTTTAATTGATTGTGCATCATACTTAAAATCAATTATGTCTCTAATCTTTTCCAGTTCTGATCTGAAATGTTGGGCTGGATTCTGCGACTTCCAGACTAAGTGCTGACGCCGGCATAGGAATAGTGGCGTTTTACGCCAGAAAAATACGGCGCAACAGCTGCATCGATTCCGGGACCATTGGGGAGCGAGCAGCCGCGGCAGGTAAAGCTCCTGGCTTCCACGCCAAAAACATCTGGAGACTGGCCGGGTCCATGGCCGTGCAACATGGAGCTGGCCGCGTGCGGACCCAGACTGCCAAATAAAGACTCCCAGTAACCCACCTCGCCACCCCCCACCAGTCCCCCCAGCCCTTGCCAAAGCCCTCTCTGCCAGCGGCACAGCTCCCCTGCCCGACTGTGGCAGCACTGGACACAGTCTGCAGCCACCACGCAGGGTCGACAAAATAATAAGTGTTCCGTGCCTTTGGGAATTCGGCCATTCAGGGCGGCATACGGCCGTGCAGCGCGCAACACGATGATGCCATTTTGGAGGGGCTGGAGACTCGAAAACCGGCACCGCCCCCGATTTGGGCATCGGAAGGAATTCTCCGCCCAATCGCCGATTATGATATTGGCATCGGGCAACGGAGAATCCTGCCCTTTAACTCTGTTCCTCTCTTGATTGATGCAGCATTTTCTGTTTTAAATTTGAGATTTCCATCACCTGTAGTGTTTTGCTGTACTGGTAATCATTGTTCACATGAGAATTCCCCCTTGGATGAGATACTGAAGCCTGACAGTTGCCTATGGAATGAAAGCCAACAAGTGGGTCAATTCAGCACATATCTGGAATTGTAGGCAGCGGTGAGGTTCCTATTTGCAAGAACAAACTGAGAAGATTAGCCCCAAGGGGCTTCAGGAGAGGAATGTTTGTGCAAAACTACTTTTTCACAAACTATTAATAAAATAGCGACCACAAAACTATTTTGGAACTGACATTTTAAAAATATTGAAGGTTTGCTGAAGCTAAAAGTGTTTATTGGATGCATTATCTGGATTGAAGTCAATATTCGTCAGAATGTTGTACTTTAAAGGAACTCTTGCAGATCCTTGATATTGGACCTCGTTAAATCTGTCTACAAGCTCTATTCATTCGGTACAGATTATATACCTCACTGCAACTGTCTAAGGTTAAACAGACAGTTTGCAACTCTGAGATGACCTTCTGATTACATATCTGCACCATCACTAACATCACCTATTTCCACATCTACAACATGGCGAACTACACCTGTCTCAGCTCATCTGCTACTAAGCCCCTCATCAGTGCCTTTGTTTCCTTCTAGACCTAACCATTCCAATACAATCCTGGCCAGTCTTCCACATTATACCCTTTGTAAACATAATGTCATCCCAAACTCTGTTACCCTGCAGCCTCACTCACACCAGGTCCCATTCACCCATCATCCCTGTGCTCACTGATTCAAAGCACATCGATTTTACAATTCTAAGCCTGGTTTTCAAATCCTTCCTCGGTCTAAATTTTGGAACTCCCTTCCTAAATTTTTTTCAGATCAGCCTGGGGTACTATTTATGCTATTTCACTTTGAACTTCAGGTGAGGATCAGGATGACCAGTTGCAGCAGGAGAAGGAGCAATTGGACCAGGAACAAAACTGGTTAAGTAAACATCACTTCAGTCCCCAGTGCAACTGTGAAATGTGGCCCACTGGAACACTTATGCATTACACATTAGTTCACAGCTAAATAGTTCTGAGCTATTTTATAATACAAGGAAATGTAACAAGGCCATAACCACAACAAATGGTGCACAGTTAGAGGGTGACCTTCCTCAATATGCCAGAACACCAATAGTTCAGGAGGATAGCGGTTACTTCAAGTCATGGTGGATATTTGCAGTCTGCTGGAACAAGACCTGATGCCAAGTGGACCTGCTGGACATACTTTACCGGTGACTGTCATATTCACCACTGTCCTCAATTACTTTTGCTCATGGCTCTGACAGAGACATTAGCAGGATTTCAGCCAATGATCTGCAAATACATAAGAAATATGGCTGATGGATTGTTTGCCAGGGCAGGAAATTATATCAACATTTTCACTGACGATGCCCATCAGACTGAGTGGCCGCTTGGTTTGCTGCTCCAATTGGCTTGCACCTGGTGCAGGGCGTGATCGACATGTGGCTCTCCGGACACCAATTGATCACACTGCAGTGTCATCAACCACAAGGACTCCATCACGTCACAAACCATGTTGATGTTATCTGCGAGGGTATCCCGCCTTGAAACAGCATTCGTGGGGGTGTATAGTTTTGTTTTTGGAAGTGTGAGGAGTCACGTGAAACACCAGTGTGAAGAACCAGCCCTGTCGTCGGGTAACAATTATTAAAGCCTATTTATTAAATGAAAGAAAAGACAAATACACATCACAGGACTACAGTACTCAAAGATAATTAAGTGTATGAATCACTAAACACTCGCAGTTTATTCAGGACATACCCCTTGTTCCCGTAACCCTTCCCCCCACCCCTCCTAGAGGGTGACTGAAGCCCACCCACCGGCAGTCCACTCTCACCCCACCCTGCACCACATGTCAATACCAAACCGCCCGCCATGGCCATTTGCCTGCACACACACACAGGCCACTAGCTGTGCACCCCCTGTACTGCCCGCAGAGTGGCTCACACTGTGTATTATCCCCAGGAGAAGGCAGCTCACAAATGCTGGGAGTGGGAGAAGACCAAAGGGGCGGCTGCTGAACCTGCAGCCCCTCACCGCCGCGGAGCAGAGGGCGATGGACCAGGTCGGCTATGTGGGAGAGGGGACAGTCACAGAGGGGACAGTCACAGAGGGGACAGTCGCAGAGGCAGTGGTCGGCATGGGAAACCAAGTGAGTCCCAAATGTGTTGCAATGGCCCGATAGCATGTTAGTCAGCTGTAATATCCTCAATAACGACACAAGAGTGTGGAATGGTAAATGAAGGCTTTAAGAAGCAGAGAACTAGCCAGCTACAGAGATGAGTGCTCACTGAGTGCCGCCTACAGGGTGTCACCTTATATACGGCTCGCTGGTGGGTGGAGCTGGAGGCGGAGTCCCACAGGGTTCCAAACCCGGTCTTAAAGGGGCATCACCTACATGGTGTTAAGGGTACAGTAACCATTCATCACATTCACCCCCTGTTTAAAAAAAACGCACAGTCCGTCGGGGGTGAAGTGGAATTACATGTCTATTCTTTTTGGCGGCCTGATCATCCTCGTCGACCTTCTCAGCTCGGGCGGTGGTGCGGCGGATACGGACGTCTTTGATGAGGGTACATCCGGGAGCACGGTGGTTGGAGCCTTCGTCCGGGTCGGGGTAGGGGGGTCAGGGGGCAGGGGGAATAGCTGGGGAATAGCAGGGGCTAGCAGTGCCGGCGCCGGCGGGGAGTGTGATGGGGGGGCGCGGTCGGTGTCTACCGGCAGTGTGGGGGCCCAGGGGGGAGCATCAGTGGGGGAACCAGCGGGTGCCAGATCCCGTAGGGAAACCGTGTCTTGCCTTCCGTCAGGGTGCGCAACGTAGGCGTCTCTGGGGTTCGCATGTAGCAGTTGGACCCTCTCGACTCCGGAGAAAAACAGGTCCCGGAGTCGTCAACCAAGGTGGAAGCGAGACCCCAGAGGTGGACTTCCTGGGGAAGAGAAACAAGCGATTGTGTGGGGTCTCATTCGTGGCCGTGCAGAGGAGCGACCTAATGGAGTGGAGGGCATCGGGTAGGGCCTCCTGCCAGCGGGTGGTTGGGAGACTTCATGACCGTAGCCCAGAAGGACAGCCTTCCAAACTGTCGCATTCTCCCTCTCCACCTGCCCGTTTCCCCGCGGGTAATAACTGGTCATTCGGCTCGAGGCGATGCCCTTGCTGAGCAGATACTGACGCAGCTCATCGCTCATGAACGATGTACCCCGGTCGCTGTGGATATAAGCGGGGAAACCAAACAGGATGAAGATGCTGTGCAGTGCCTTTATCACGGTGGCCGAGAACAGGGAACGGCGAATGGGAAGCAGGAGAATTTGTCGATGACGGTTAGGAAGTAGATATTGCGGTCGGCGGACAGGAGGGGGCCTTTGAAGTCCACGCTTAGTCGCTCAAAGGGCCCTGATGCCTTTACAGCATGCCTTGTCTGGCTGGTAGAAGTGTGGTTTGCACTCCGCGCAGATCTTGCAAGCCCCGGTCATGGCCTTGACCTCCTTGGTGGAGTAAGGTAGGTTGCGGGACTTGATAAAGTGGGCGAGCCGGGTAACCCCCGGGTGACAGAGATCATCGTGGATAGCCCGCAGGCGATCCTCCTGCACGTTGGCACATGTGCCGCGGGACAGGGCATCTGGGGGCTCGTTGAGCTCCCCTGGACGATACTTAATATCGTACGCGTAGGTGGAGAGTTCGATCCTCCACCTCAAGATTTTATCATTTTGAATTTTGCCCCGTTGTGCGTTATCAAACATGAAGGCTACCGACCGTTGGTCGGTAATGAGGGTGAACCTCCTACCGGCTACCTAGTGCCTCCAGTGCCGCACAGCCTCCACAATGGCTTGTGCCTCCTTTTCGACTGCAGAGTGCCGAATCTCGGAGACGGTAAGGGTCCGGGAGAAGAATGCTACTGGCCTGCTTGCCTGGTTGAGAGTAGCAGACAGGGCGATGTCTGATGCATCGCTCTCTCCCTGGAAAGGGATTGTTTCGTCCACCGCGTGCATAGCGGCTTTGATGATGTCGGACATGATGCGACTGAAGGCTGACCGGGCCTCAGACGTCAGGGGAAATGTCGTGGTCTTTATGAGTGGGTGGGCTTTGTCCGCATATCTGGGGACCCACTGGGCATAATAGAAGAAAAGCCCCAAGCATCGTTTGAGAGCCTTGAGGCTACGGGGTGGGGGGAGTTCCTTAAGGGACGCATGCGGTTGGGGTCGGGACCAAGGACCCCGTTTTCCACGACGTAGCCGAGGATGGCTAGTCGGGTTGTGTGGAAAACGCATTTTACCTTGCTGTAGGTCAGGTTGAGGGCCCGGGCGGCCTGGAGGAACTTTTCAAGGTTCGAGTCATGGTCCTGATGATCATGGCCGCAGATGGTGACATTCTCCAAGTACGGGTAAGTAGCCCGCAGCCCGTGTGTGCCTAGCTGTCCCAGGGCAGGATAGATGGGAGCAGCAGTACAGTGGGCAGATGGTGCTTGGTGATGGCAGGTGGTCCTGTGGGGTGAGCTTGGTGATAGTACCAATGATGAGACATCTGACCTGAGAGGGGCGGTGTGCCAGGGTGGGTGCCAAAGGCCAGGGTGGATGCATCCCCTGTATGGGGTGCGCTCTGCTCTCCCCTGCAGTGGGGCAACACCGCGGTTGGGTGCACTGGGGAGTGCCAGAACCAGGTGGGCTACTGACTGCGCTGGACCATGCCCATCCTGTTGTAAGGTCGGCTGAGATCTGAGGGTTCCTGCGGGGGGGTGGGGGTGACCTGGGGGAGGAGGGACCAAGAGCAGAATTCTCCATCGGAGCAGGAGTGGAGAATCCTGTTGCTGGAAAAAGCGGTGAGCGGTGGGCAGGAAAACGCAGTTGGCAGATCGGAAAATCCTGCCCACATGTCCAGTGGCGCTCTGCACATTAACAGGTCACAGTGGGCAGTTGGTGGAGTGTGCAGCCACTTGGCTGCCATGCAGGCTGCGGCAATGGCGGTCCATGCCCAGACACCCCGGTCACGGGGGATACCCAAACCCATGGCCTGTCTCCTGGTCACCAGCCGCTACTCCGTTCAAACCTGGCAGATACCCCCCAGCAAGCGGCACAACTGTTCGCCCACTGTTGCGCATTTGGAGACTTTTCCTACCTCCTCTCTCTCCCTCAGCAGCCACGCTGCCCAGTCCCCATTTTTAAATACCATAAGTAAACTGCGCTGGCTCACTTCCACCTGGTGGAAACGGAGCATTGAGGGAGGCCGGAGACTACCGGGTCGGACCCATTAATGATATGTTAACGAATGCTACTGTATGGTTTTCTTGCTCACGATGGTGCAGGGCGTGGAACGCATTCACGCCATCATCAAGGCGCAGGAGCCTGGCGCCGACCTCGGTTTCAGGCTGACTTCTGATTCTCCGTCCGATTGCGATTGAAGCTGACCATTCGCCACAAGTCACTCTTCTGAACATGAAGGGAATTGAACCGATGCTGCCTAGAATTCAATTCTTCTGACTGAGAATTATGAGGTATGATTCAGTGACAGCAGATGCACTATTCAGAATATCAGTTTAAGAGACCAAAACAGACGATTTGGATTTCATCGATTTCATCATCAAACATCTACTGGCTACTGCAAAGAAGCTGCAAGAAATAAATCAAGTATAACAGCAAGATGACAAATGTGTCCAGACAAAGGAATACTGTCTGGGTGTGCAGACTATACTCCTAACAATCCAGTATTATGGCAGTACTTAAACAGAGAAATCACCTGACAAACATTGATGATCTCCCAGTTTTTAATCTTAGAATAGTCGTTAGGAAAGCAATTTGGCTTGTTATTTTCCAAAAGAATTCATCGAGGTCACTTTGGGATAGAAAAATGATGAGCAAGAGCCCAGCTGTCAGTTTTGTGGCCATGCATTTCTTATTCTATTGAAGAAATAATATGGACTTATATGTGCAGTGAACAGCTCACCCACCACTTTTCTATCATGGCCACAGGAGCACCTGGGAATGGATCTTAAAGGAAACTATTTATTGTGGTAATATAAGCAAAATACTGTGGATGCTGGAAATCTGAAATAAAAACAGAAAACGCTGGATAAACTCAGCAGTTGTGACATTGGTGGAGAGAGAAACACAGTTAACATTTTAACTCCAAATGACTCTTCTCCGAACAGTAGAGGATAGAAATGTAATGAATTATATGGTTGGAGAGAGGGGTTGGGCAGAATATAAGGTCAGAGATAGGTCAGAGTTAAGGAGAGATTGACAAAAATGCCATGGACAGAAGACAAAGTAGGTGTTAATGGCGTCATTAAAGACTGAAGAAGTGCTAATAGTGGCAAGAAGATGAGATAAAAGAATGTGTGAAGAGGAGAACAAAGATCAGTGCTCAGTGGAAGCCAAGCTGGAAAACAAGGGACAGGTGGCCCTGCGCGGGAGGGGTGGTGCAGTATTAAAGCAAACCAAGGAAAACAAAAACGGGCTCAAGATGGAGGGGAAAACTCACAGTCGAAAGTTGTTGAACACAATGTTGAGCCCTGAAGGCTGTCATGTGCCTGATTGGTGCATAAGGTGTTTTTCTTCCAGTTTGCATTGGGTATCACTGGAACATTGCAGTAGGCATAGGACAGACATGCAGGATGCAACCTGTCTGCTGTTCATGCCGGCGGGATATTCCAGACCCACACAGGCCATTGGGTTTCCCGGCGAGGAGGGGTGCAGTCACTGGGAAATCTCGTAAATCCCGCTGGCGGGCCACCTCCACCAGCGAAAAACATGCGCCAGGTTGGTCGGGAAATCCCTCTCATAGGCATGAGAACAAGATGCTGAGTTGAAATGACAAGTGAATGGTAGGTTGGGGTCATACTTGCAGGCGGAGCGATGGTGTTCCACAAAGTGGCGACCCAGTCTGCGTTTACTCTTCACAGTGCAGAGGAGATCACATTGGGAGCAGAGATTGTAGCAGACCAAATTGAAGAAGGTGCACGTGAAATGTTGCCTCACCTGAAAGGAGTATTTGAGCCATTGGGCAGTGAGGGTGCAGAAGGTGAAGGGACAGGTGTTGCATGGGAAGGGAATGAATGGTTGGAGGCGATGGAAGCATGTACCATGGTTTCACGGAAAGCGTGGTCCCTTCAGAATGCTGATGGGGAGTTAAGGACAGGGGGTGTTTAGTAGTGGCATCATGCTGGAGTTGGCAGGAATGGGGGAGGATGATCCTTTGAATACCGAGACAAATGGGGTGAACAATGAGGATAAGTGGGACATGGTTCTTAGAGGGAGTGGACGGGATGGAGGGAGAGGTGCATGAGATGGATCAAACTTCTGTTTGTATAGCTACACCACATGAACCCTCTTCTAGGATCTACCCGTTTCACTTCGCCTCACGAGATGTAACGCGATCTCGTGAAATGTCGCAATGTAAATCCCACCCATTGTGGGCGGGGTCACTTTCTGACAAATCAGCAAGTTAGAGTGATACAGCTAGTCTCAGACAAACAGAGCTCCTGCAGAAAACGTGCCCTCAGTGTGGCCTCAGCTGCGTGTTCCCTGCTGAGGCCCCCAATCTACCTGAATGGCGCTCCGAGAGCCAGGAAACAACCAGCTAATTGCACACTATGGGACTCTGTTCCATTCGGTAGATTGTACCTTTAATATCTGAGTTACCAGGTGAAAACCCAAATATCTTCCTCACCAGTCTCACTGGGTTCTGTATATCTGAGCTGGTACAAAGGGCAGGATTCTCCACTTTGCGAAACTGGAAGCGCGAGTCACGGTCAGGCAGATTGTGCTAGGGGCCCAAGCAAAACCGTCATTTATATGGATTTAAATCTCATTAGCGGGTTGGACACTTCATGCTCCACCCTTCCGCAATGCCCCAGCACTCCTACAAACGAGGCCTGGGAGCCATGGCTTCTGAAGGGGACGTAGAAGATAAGAAAACTTCTAAAAATTCTCCAGGGGCTGGTTTAGCACAGTGGGCTAAACAGCTGGCTTGTAATGTAGAACAAGGCAGCAGCGCGGGTTCAATTCCCCTACCGGCCTCCCCAAACTGTCATAATATGCACTCATGCACATAATGAGGTAAAGACAGGCAATGACAGACACCCAGGTGAGCCAATCAATACAC
This sequence comes from Scyliorhinus torazame, assembly GCF_047496885.1. Taxonomy (NCBI): domain Eukaryota; kingdom Metazoa; phylum Chordata; class Chondrichthyes; order Carcharhiniformes; family Scyliorhinidae; genus Scyliorhinus; species Scyliorhinus torazame. The sequence continues at coordinate 88,952,055 of NC_092714.1, read as the reverse complement.
AGGACAGACCACGACCAATCACCAGACAGAACACTAGAGGGGGGCTTCCTACTATAAAACACACGAGGCATCAGCACTCTGCCTCTTTCCACTGGTGACAACTGTAGTGACAATCAGGGTGTATATATCATTTAGCACCTTCTACACATGGCTCAGAGCTAGTCTGGTCTAGTTAATTAGAGTTAGCACAGTTAGAGTACTAGAGTGTCAACCCACAGCAAGCTGTGTGCATTGTTACACAAGTTCAATAAATCGTATTGAACCAACGTCTAAGTTTGGTGTCTGTTTCCAGTACAACTGCATCCAGTTGCAGTCCGTGTTACCCCAGGGTGACTAACACGACACGAACAGGCGCCGGAATGTGGCGACTAGGGGTTTCTCGCAGTAACTTCATTGAAGCCTACTTGTGACAATAAGCAATTATTATTATAATAACGGCCGGGCTTGCTAGGGGGTGACAGCCTGGGCAGGGGAGAGTAGTAGGAAGTGACTTGGTGACAAGTCCGTGGACTCGGGGCATTCCCCTCGGGACCGGGTGGCCTGGCTCAGACTGCCAATATGTGTTTTAAAGGCATCCCTCTGGTGCTACTTACAGGGCCCTGGCTGCTCACCCTGCTAACTGCTCAGAGAACCCTGTCAGTGCTCAGAGTGCCTCTGGTCATTTGGGCCCACATAGGCTGCCCTTTTGGAAACCCTCGATCTCCAGCACGGCCAAGCTCAATCGGTGGCCCACCAGGTGTTGTCACTCCTCAGTGCACCCATCAGACGCATACCCCCACTGCAGGGGAATAGCAGAGTTCACCCTAACGTTTACCTGCACCCTGGCCTTTGGCACCTTCCCTGGCACACTGCCCCTCTCAGGGCAGAGGCTTCACCAGTGGGGAAGGCAGTGGTATAGTGGTATTGTCGCTGGACTAGTAATCCAGAGACCCAGGGAAATGCTCTGGGGACCTGGGTTTGAATCCCATCAGGGCAGATGATGGAATTTGAATTCAATAGAAATCTGGAATTAATAGCCTAACGATGACCATGAAACCATTGTTGATTGTTGTAAAAATGCATCTGGTTCACTAATGTCCTTCAGGGAAGGAAATCTGTCATCCTTACCTCCTCTGGCCTACATGTGACTCCAGAGCCCACAGCAATGTGGTTGACTCTTACATGCCCTCAGAGATGGGCAATAAATGCTGACCCAGCCAGCGACGCCCACATCCAATGAATAAAGAAATAAAATGAGGTACTATCATCTTAAGACCACCAGCAGCCTCCAAGCCCTGTCTGTCCACCGCACCCCTGCTCCCATCCATCCTGCCCTCAGTCAGGTTGTCACAACTTGTGTGTCACTCTCACATCACACAACAGCTAAGTTCCCAGCAGATGCATACTTCCCTCGCTCAGCCCCATCTGTAGGACGAGCCCACACGTAAGCCTGTTGGCATGGAGGTGATTGGTGGCACAAGGCCACCTTCTCCACCACACAACCGGGTGCCACCCTGCTGGTGGGATAACACATGGCCCACCCAGTAAATAAATCCACAAAACACCCCACTGTTGGAAACAGGACAGGGGCTACAGAGCCTATCGCTGACACGAGTTGTGTCAGCCATCAGTACCCCTGGTGACAGGGATGGGTGGTGAATTGGATTGGATTTGTTTATTGTCACGTGTACCGAGGTACTGTGAAAAGTATTTTTCTGCGAGCAGCTCAACAGATCATTCAGTACATGGGAAGAAAAGGGAATAAAAGAAAATACATAATAGGGCAACACAAGGTACACAATGTAACTACATAACAACCGGCATCGGATGAAGCATACAGGGTGTAGTGTTAATGAGGCCAGTCCATAAGGGGGTCATTTCGGAGTCTGGTAACAGTGGGGAAGAAGCGGTTTTAGAGTCTGTTCTTGCGTGTTCTCAGACTTCTGTATCTCCTGCCCGATGGAAGAAGTTGCAAGAGTGCGATAAGCCGGGTGGGAGGGTTTCCCCAGGCAGCTTTCCCGAGTCTGTGGGAGGTGTAGATGGAGTCAATGGATGGGAGGCAGGTTTGTGTGATGGACTGGGCAGTGTTCATGACTCTCTGAAGTTTCTTGCGGTCCTGGGCCGAGCAGTTGCCATACCAGGCTGTAATGTAGCCAGATAGGATGCTTTCTATGGTGCATCTGTAAAAGTTGGTAAGGGTTAATGTGGACATGCCGAATTTCCTTAGTTTCCTGAGGAAGTATAGGCGCTGTTGTGCTTTCTTGGTGGTAGCATCGACATGGGTGGACCAGGACAGATTTTTGGAGATGTGCACCCCTCGGAATTTGAAACTGCTAACCATCTCCACCTCGGCCCCGTTGACGCTGACAGGGGTGTGTACAGTACTTTGCTTCCTGAAGCCAATGACCAGCTCTTTAGTTTTGCTGGCATTGAGGGAGAGATTGTTGTCACTGCCCCACTCCACTAGGTTCTCTATCTCCCTCCTGTATTCTGACTCGTCGTTATTCGAGATCCGGCCCACTATGGTGGTATCGTCAGCAAACTTGCAGATGGAGTTGAAACCAAATTTTGCCACGCAGTCGTGTGTGTACAGGGAGTAGAGTAGGGGGCTAAGTGCGCAGCCTTGCGGGGCCCCGGCATTGAGGACTATTGTGGAGGAGGTGCTTTGTTCATTCTTACTGATGGTGGTCTGTTGGTCAGAAAATTGTGGATCCAGTTGCAGAGTGGGGAGCCAAGTCCTAGATACAGGCGCTTTGATATGAGCTTGACTGGGATTATGGTGTTGAAGGCAGAGCTGTAGTCAATAAATAGGAGTCTGATGTAGGAGTCCTTGTTGTTTGTCGTGTTAATTACCCTGGGGTAACACGGACTCAATTGGATGCAGTTGTACTTGAAAGTAGACTCCAAAGTTTGATGTTAGTTCAATACACTTTATTGAACTTGGTAAGCAGTGCGCACAGTTTGCTGTGGGTTTGACACTCTACTAATCTAAGCGTGCCTACTACAGCTAACTGGACAAGATTAACTCTGAGCCACGTGTAGAAGGTGCTCACTGATATATACACCCTGACTGTCACTATAGTTGTCACCACTGGAAAGAGGCAAAGTGTTGATGCCTCGTGTGTTTCATAGTGCCAGACTTTCTAGTGTTCTGCCTGGTGATTGGTTGTGTTCTGTCCTGTGTGTTGATTGGCTGTACTGGGTGTCTGTCACTGCCTGTCTGTATCTCATTATGTGCATGAGTGCATATCTTGACATCCCCCCTTTTTAAAAAGAAAATGTTGGTTGCTTGGAGCATATGTGACTGTATTTACATGTATGACTATTTACATTAAATGGTGAGTGAATGAAAGCGAGTGGATGAATATATACATAAGAGGTGTCTAGCGTGCAGATACAGAACAAAATTTACAAGATAAATGTCTACAAGTCCAATCTTTGGGGATTGCGTCTGATCCTTGTCGACCGCCTGAGAGGTGGAGGTGGGGGCGACGGCGCCTTGACAGGCGGGATTGCTGCCAGATTGGTGGCCTCATGGTGCGAGGTGTCCGGAGGAGGCATAACAACATATGGAAAAGTAAAATTTGGTGGTGGACAAGCAAGTTTGCGCAGTGCCCTTCTGTTGCGCCTGACAATGGAGCCATCAGCCATACGAACTACAAATGATCTGGGAGCAGTGTGTCGAACAACAACAGCTGGAGCTGACCAGCCTCCATCAGGTAGCTTGATCCGAACAGCATCTTCCGGAAATAACACAGGCAAATCGGTAACATGAGCATCGTACGTCAGCTTTTGCCGGTTCCTGAGTTGCTGCACCTTTTGCAGCACTGGGAGGTGATCCAGGTCTGGTAAGTGAATGGCTGGAACAGTCGTCCGCAGGTCTCTATTCATGAGGAGTTGAGCCGGAGACATACCGGTGGACAGAGGGGTTGTCCTGTACGCCAGCAGCGCAAGGCTGAGGTCGAAAGCAGAGTCCGCAGCCTTGCAGAGCAGTTGCTTCACTATATGGACCCCTTTCTCAGCCTTCCTGTTGGACTGCGGGTAGTGTGGGCTTGAGGTAATGTGGTTGAATTGGTACGACTTAGCGAAATTGGACCACTCTTGGCTGTGGAAGCAGGGACCATTGTCTCTCATGACAGTGAGTGGAATACCATGCCTGGCAAATGTCTCCTTGCAGGCCTTGATGACTGTCCTTGATGTGAGGTCGGACAGCTTCACAACTTCCGGGTAATTTGAGAAGTAATCTATGATCAGCACATAGTCACGCCCATTGGCGTGAAAAAGGTCGATTCCCACCTTGGACCACGGAGAGGTCACAATCTCGTGTTGCTGGAGTGTTTCCTTTGTTTGAGCAGGCTGGCAACGCTGGCAGGTCGCACAAATGAGGACCATGTTGGATATGTCCTGGCTGATTCCATGTCAATAGAAAGCCTGCCGGACCCTGCGCCTACACTTTTTGACACCGAGGTGTCCCTCGTGGATTTGTTTGAACACTAAGCTCTGCAGACTGTGAGGAATAACGATACAATATAGCTTGAGGAAGATCCCCTCAATGACTGTCAGGTCATCCTTCACATTAAAGAACTGAGGGCATTTCCCTTTGTGATGAATGATAACTGTATAACTGTACCTTTAATGTGATGATCCCTTTAAGACCGGGTTTGGAACCCTGGGGGACTCTGCCTCCAGCTCCGCCCCCCAGAGAACTGTATATAAGGTAATGTTCAGTGGGCAGCGTGCAGTGAGCACACTTCTCGGCAGCTGTCGGTTTCTCTGCTAATTAAAGCCTTTGAATTATCAATCTTCTCTCTCGAGTCGTAATTGAGGGTATCTCACCCTTTTTGCCAGCCATTTGCAAGGCGGTGCATTACACGCTGCAGAAGAGGGTCTTTGGCAGTCTCTTCACGAATGCTGATCATTCTTTCATCTGAGGCTGGGAGGTTGCTGACACACAGCTGCACCTGTGCCTCAATCTGGCGGATGAAGCCAACCTGTTCACAGGGCGAGGTGATGGAGCGGGACAGGGCATCCGCAATTATCAGCTCCTTGTCTGGTGTGTATACTAACTCAAAATCATACCTTTGGAGTCGAAGGAGAATGTGCTGAAGCCAGGGCGTCATGTCATTCAAGTCCTTATGAATGATATGGACCAAGGGTCTGTGGTCAGTCTTCACTGTAAATGTCATGGAACTTTACAATGCCGGTTAGGAGGCCCAGGCACTCTTTTTTCATTTGGGCGTACCTCTGTTCAGTAGGTGTCATGGCCCTTGACGCATCATTCTTCCAGCGGAGCGGGCAGAGAGGGGAGTGAGTTTTGGAGGGGAGAGCTGGAAGGTAAGCTGAGTTTTTGATTTTTAATTTACTTTTGCAGAGTAAGAAACCGGAAGTTGGCCGTGGAGAGACCTGGGAAGGTTGTATTACCCAATAAATCTGACCGGTGAGGAAACCCGAGACACTGCACGTGTAGTGTCTCCCACCCTCCCTCCTCCTCTAAAAAGACTCAGTGCTGTGAGCAGGTAAGCTATTTACTTTTTATTTTTTATTTTTTACTGGGAGACTAAGTAGAGGTGATGGAAGCTAAGGCAATGGAATGTCCCTCCTGCAGAATGTTCGAGGTAAGGGAGACCACCAGTGTCCTTGCTGACTTCACCTGCGGGAAGTGCAGCCATCTCCAGCTCCTCACAGACCGTGTTAGGGAACTGGAGCTGGAGCTGGATGAACTGAGGATCATTTGGGAAGCTGAGGGGGTGATAGATAGAAGCTACAGGGACACAGTTACACCTGAGAACAAAGGTAGCTGGGTAACAGTAAGAGGTGGGAAGAGGAGGACACAGTCAGTGCAGGGGTCCCCAGTGGTTGTTCCTCTCAACAATAAGATACCGCTTTGGATACTGTTCGGGGGGATTACCTAGCAGGGGAGGCTGCAGTGACCGGGTCTCTGGCACGAGGTCCGGCTCTGGGGCTCAAAAGGGAAGGGAGGAGATTAGGAGAGCACTAGTTATAGGGGACTCAATAGTTAGAGGTACAGACAGGCAGTTCTGTGGGCACGGGCGAGACTCTCGGATGGTTTGTTGCCTCCCAGGTGCCAGGGTCCATGACGTCTCGGGTCGTGACTTCAGGATCCTTAAGGGGGAGGAGGAGCAGCCAGAAGTCGTGGTGCACATTGGTACCAACGACGTAGGTAGGAAAAGGGGTGTGGATGTAATAGATGAGTTTAGGGAGTTAGGCTTGAAGTTAAAAGCTAGGACAGACAGAGTTGTCATCTCTGGTTTGTTGCCAGTGCCACGTGATAGCGAGACTAGGAATAGGGAGAGAGTGCAGCTGAACACGTGGCTGCAGGAATGGTGTAGGAGGGAGGGCTTCAGGTATTTGGAGAATTGGAACGCATTCTGGGGAAGGTGGGACCTGTACAAGCAGGACGGGTTGCATCTGAACCAGAGGGGCACCAATATCCTGGGATGGAGGTTTTCTAGTACTCTTCGGGAGGGTTTAAACTAATTTGGCAGGGTAATGGGAACTGGATTTGTAGTCCAGCAACGAAGGTAGCCGATGTTCAGGACGTCAAAGCGTGTAGTGAGGCAGTGGGGAAGGTAACACTGACAAAGGAGAGTACTTGCAGGCACGGAGATGGGTTGAAGTGTGTATACTTCAACGCAAGAAGCATCAGGAATAAGGTGGGTGAACTTAAGGCATGGATCGGTACTTGGGACTACGATGTGGTGGCCATCACGGAAACCTGGATAGAAGAGGGGCAGAAATGGTTGTTGGAGGTTCCTGGTTATAGATGTTTCAATAGGATTAGGGAGGGTGGTAAAAGAGGTGGGGGGGGGGCATTGTTAATTGGAGATAGTATAACAGCTGCAGAAAGGCAGTTCGAGGAGGATCTGCCTACTGGGGTAGTATGGGTTGAAGTCAGAAGTAGGAAAGGAGCAGTCACCTTGTTGGGAGTTTTCTATGGGGCCCCCAATAGCATCAGAGATGTGGAGGAACAGATTGGGAAACAGATTTTGGAAAGGTGCAGAAGTCACAGGGTAGTAGTCATGGGTGACTTCAACTTCCCAAATATTGAGTGGAAACTCTTTAGATCAAATAGTTTGGATGGGGTGGTGTTTGTGCAGTGTGTCCAGGAAGCTTTTCTAACACAGGATATAGATTGTCCGACCAGAGGGGAGGCCACATTGGATTTGATACCTGGTAATGAACCAGGGCAAGTGATAGATTTGTTAGTGAGGGAGCATTTTGGAGATAGTGACCACAATTCTGTGACTTTCACTGTAGTAATGGAGAGGGATAGGTGCGTGCAACAGGGCAAGGTTTACAATTGGGGAAGGGTAAATACGATGCTGCCAGACAAGAACTGAAGTGCATAAGTTGGGAACATAGGCTGTCAGGGAAGGACACAATTGAAATGTGGAACTTGTTCAAGGAACAGATACTACGTGTCCTTGATGAAATGAAATGAAAATCGCTTATTGTCACGAGTAGGCTTCAATTAAGTTACTGTGAAAAGCCCCTAGTCGCCACATTCCGGCGCCTGTTTGGGGAGGCTGTTACGGGAATCAAACCATGCTACTGGCCTGCCTTGGTCTGCTTTCAAAGCCAGCGATTTAGCCCTGTGCTAAAAAACAGCCTCCTGATGTCCCTGTCAGGCAGGGAAGAGATGGTTGAGTGAGGGAACCATGGTTGACAAGGGAGGTTGAATGTCTTGTTAAGAGGAAAAAGGTTACTTATGTAAGGCTGAGGAAACAAAGTTCAGACAGGGCGCTGGAGGGATACAAGATAGCCAGGAGAGAACTGAAGAAAGGGGTTAGGAGGGCTAAGAGAGGGTATGAAAAATCTTTGGCGGGTAGGATCAAGGAAAACCCCAATGCCTTTTACACATATATGAGAAATATGAGAATGACTAGAGCGAGGGTAGGTAAGATCAAGGAAGGTAGCGGGAGATTGTGTATCGAGTCCGAAGAGATAAGAGAGGTCTTGAGCGAGTACTTTTCTTCAGTATTTACGAATGAGAGGGGCCATATTGTTAGAGAGGCCAGTGTGAAACGGACTGGTAAGCTCGAGGAGATACTTGTTAGGAAGGAAGGTATGTTGGGCATTTTGCAAAACTTGAGGATAGACGTGTTCCCTGGACCTGATGGGATATATCCAAGGATTCTATGGGAAGCAAGAGATGAAATTGCAGAGCCGTTGGCAATGATCTTTTTGTCCTCACTGTCAACAGGGGTGGTACCAGGGGATTGGAGAGAGGCGAACGTCATGCCTCTGTTTAAAAAAGGGAATAGGGATAACACTGGAATTACAGGCCAGTTAGTCTTACTTCAGTGGTAGGCAAAGTAATGGAAAAGGCACTGACGGATAGGATTTCTGAGCATCTGGAAAGACACTGCTTGATTAGGGATAGTCAGCACGGATTTGTGAGGGGTAGGTCTTGCCTCACAAGTCTTATTGAATTCTTTGAGGAGGTGACCAAGCACGTGGATGAAGGTAAAGCAGTGGATGTAGTGTCCATGGATTTTAGTAAGGCCTTTGATAAGTTTCCCCATGGTAGGCTTATGCAGAAGTTAAGGAGGCATGGGATAGTGGGGATTTTGGCCAGTTGGATAATGAACTGGCTAACCGATAGATGTCAGAGAGTGGTGGTGGATGGCAAATATTCAGCCTGAGCCCAGTTACCATTGGTGTACCACAGGGATCAGTTCTGGGTCCTCTGCTGTTTGTGATTTTCATTAATGACTTGGCTGAGGGAGTTGAAGGGTGGGTCAGTAAATTCGAAGATGATACGAAGATTGGTGGAGTTGTGGATGGTGAGGAGAGCTGTTGTCGGCTGCAAAGAGACATAGATAGGATGCCGAGCTGGGCTGAGAAGTGGCAGATGGAGTTTAACCCTGAAAAGTGTGAGGTTGAATATTTTGGAAGGACAAATATGAATGCGGAATACAGGGTTAACGGTAGGGTTCTTGCCAATGTAGAGGAGCAGAGAGATCTTGGGGTCTATGTTCATAGATCTTTGAAAGTTGACACTCAAGTGGATAGAGCTGTGCAGAAGGCCTATGGTGTGCTAGCATTCATTAGCAGAGGGATTGAATTTAAGAGCCGTGAGGTAATGACGTAGCTGTACAGAACCTTGGTAAGGCCACATTTGGAGTACTGTGTACAGTTCTGGTCGCCTCATTTTAGGAAGGATGTGGAAGCTTTGGAAAAGGTGCAAAGGAGATTTACCAGGATGTTGCCTGGAATAGAGAGTAGGTCTTATGAGGAAAGGTTGAGGGTGCTAGGCCTTTTCTCATTAGAATGGAGAAAGATGAGGGGCGACTTGATAGAGGTTTATAAGATGATCAGGGGAATAGATAGAGTAGACAGTCAGAGACTTTTTCCTCGTGTGGAACAAACCATTACAAGGGGACATAAATTTAAGATGAATGGTGAAAGATATAGGAGGGATATCAGAGGTAGGTTCTTTACGCAGAAAGTAGTGGGGGTATGGAATGCACTGCTAGTGGAAGTAGTTGAGTCGGAAACATTAGGAACCCTCAAGCGGCTATTGGATAGGTACATGGATTACGGTAGAATGCTGGGGTGTAGATTGAGTTGTTCTTAATCGAGGACAAAAGTTCGGCACAACATCGTGGGCCAAAGGGTCTGTTCTGTGCTGTATTTTCTATGTACTATGTTCTATAAGCAACTGGAGCCCAGGACGAGGAGTCAACCAATGGCGGAGCACCACACCAATGCCATCCTGGCTTGCGTCCGTGGATATTTCTGTTTCCCTGTCCAGGTCAAAAATTGCTAGTACCGGAGCAGTGGTGAGATTTGCTTTGAGCTCGAGCCACTCTGCTTGATGTGTGGGTAGCCACTGGAATGCAGTGGACTTCTTCACCAGATGCCTGAGAGCCGTGGTGTGTGAGGCCAAGTTGGGAATGAATTTTCCCAAGAGGTTCACCATTACGAGGAAGCGTAGTACTGCCTTCTTGTCTTGCGGGGTCTTCATGGTGTTAATGGCCTTGACCTTGTCCGAATATGGTTGCACACCCTGCTGGGATATCTGGTCGCCCAAGAACTTGATGGTTGACATGCCAAGGGAGCACTTGGCCTTGTTCAGCTTGAGGCCGTTTGCATGGACACGTTGAAAGACTTGTTTGAGACAAAATATGTGTTCCTCGGGGGTCGTGGACCATATGAGATCATCATCTACGTAGACTCGCACACCCTCAATGCCCTCCATCATCTGCTCCATGATCCTGTGGAAGATTTCAGAGGCTGAGACAATGCCGAACGGTTATAACAGTACCTGCTAAATGGTATGTTGAACGTGCAGAGCTTCCTGCTGGACTCATTCAGTTGTATATGCCAGAAACCACGCAATGCATCTAGCTTCGTGAAGAATTTGGCGTGTGCCATCTCACTGGTCAGTTCCTCCCGCTTCGGGATCGGGTAATGTTCCCGCATTATGTTCTGGTTAGGATCTTTGGGATCTATGCATATCCGCAACTCTCCTGAAGGCTTCTTCACACAGACCATCGAGCTGACCCAGTCAGTCAGTTCCGTCACTTTCGAGATGATGCCCTGGTCTTGGAGCTCCTGTAGCTGTGCCTTTAAACATTCCTTCAGAGGAGCCGGCACCCGGCGTGGTGCATGGATTACAGGCGTGGCATCAAGCCTGAGTAGGATCTTGTAGCAATATGGCAAAGTGCCCATTCCCTCAAACACATCCGGATATTGAGCAAGGATGCCATCAATGTCAGCCTGAAGATCCACATTGGAAGAAGACATGACATGGACTCGCTGTATGAGGTTGAGTAGCTGGCATGCATGGGCATCAATCATCAGGCTTGATGATTTTGAATCGCAGTGTGACATTGATGGTCTTGTTGGAGACGAATAGATGACAAGATCCTAGTGCAGTTATGGCATTGCCATTATAATTGAGGAGCTGGCAGGCTGGCGGAAGAATTTTGGGTTGCTTTTTAATGCGGTCAAAATCAGCTTGAGAGATGAGATTGGCAGAAGCACCAGTGTCCAGCTTGAACTGGATTCTGCATTGATTTACTTGTGTGACAGCACGCCATTCGTCTGCGATTGCGTTGGAATTGGGATCGCTGGCCCTTGACTGGTGGTGAAGACCTGCACAAGGCTGCATAATGTCCAGGCTTCCCGCAATTTAAACACCGCCTGCCTTTTGCAGGTCATTGCTGCTTTAAGTGGATGGTGCCACAGTTCGGGCACGTAATGACGTTGACGTCGTTACGCTCCGTGCGTCGTCGCACATGCGTAGTGCGGTCAGCCGACGTTCGCACCTGCGCAGTTTGGTTTTCGCCCGCTTCGTTCTCCCGTTCGCGTTGCGCATGCGTGGTGCCCCGGGAAAAGCACGCAAAATGGCTGCTTTCATCGATACTGAGGCGCTGCATCCAGGCGATGGCCTATATACACTCTGCCTTGTGGGAGGCAAGTTTTTCGTATTCTGCCGATTTGAAACAGGAGTACCAATTTCTCGCATGCTCATGCACTATACACGTCTCGATTGCGACTGGCAGGGTCATGGGCTTAATTTTGAGGAGTTGCTCCTGCAAGGAATCGGAGTGGACCCCAAACACGATCTGATCCCTGATCATGGAATCAGTGGTTGCATCATAATTGCGCTAATATACGGAGATGAGTTAGAAAGGATTGGAAAGGTTCATCCTTACCCTGCAGGCGTTGCTGGAAGATATAGTGCTCAAAGGTCTTGTTTGGTTCGACTTCACAGTGACTGTCAAACTTCTCCAACATGGTCCTGAATTTGGTCTTGTCCTGGGGAGGTGAAAATCTGGATGGCTTGGCCCCCCACAGTGGATAGGAGCAGCACGATTTTTCTGGCATCAGACGCATCCTTGAGGTCTGAGGCCTCATTGTAGAGAAGGAACCTTTGCTTGACGACCAGCCAGTTGGCGCCGGGATTGCCGAACATCCGTAGCTGTGGAGGGGCCTGGATCTTCTCCATGCCGCTGGAAGGCACTTGCTGGTCGTCACGGAATCACTCAAGGTAAACCACTTAGAGATAGTAGACTACTGGTACCATGTCGTGTTTATCACCGTGGGGTAACACAGACTGCAACTGGATGCAGTTGTACTTGAAAGTATACTCCAAACTTTGATGTTAGTTCAATACGCTTTATTGAACATGTTAAGCAGTGCACACAATTCGCTGTGGGTTTGACACTCTACTAATCTAAGCGTGCCTACTATAGCTGACTAGACCAGACTAGCTCGAGCCATGTGTAGAAGGTGCTAACTGACATATACACCCAGACTGTCGCTCCAGTTGTCACCAGTGGAAAGAGGCAAAATATTGATGCCTCGTGTGTTTTATAGTGCCAGACCACCTTCTAGTGTTCTGCCTGGTGATTGGTTGTGTTCTGTCCTGTGTGTTGATTGGCTGTACTGAGTGTCTGTCACTGCCTGTCTGTGTCTCATTATGTGCATGAGTGCATATCGTGATATTGTTGAGATGCTCTGGGTGACGAATGTGATATAAAATAGTTAGTTTAAATATATTAGTTACAGTAATGTAGATGTAGGCCGGTCTAATTCTAGTGAGTTCACAGACAAAGGATTTCAGAAAGCATGGCACGGAAGGGGGAGGGGTGTCTAGTGGAGGAGGAGAAAAGGATGCTGGGTAACAAGACGCCAGGGGAAAGGAATAAGAAGTGAGCCAATTAGGATGTATGGCCAGGTCAGGCGGGGTATAGGATGACCAATGGGAATCGTTTATGTGAAACTTGATGCCATTTGAATGTATTTGTAGAGATTCCTTTGTCTCCAATAGCACTCGATTCTGAAGACCCAGGAGGCTGCTTGTGTTCTGGGTTTTTGTGAAGCGAGTCAGACTTGCAAGTCGGGTAAAAATAAATAATACTATGCCTATAAATCCATCTTGAGTTTTATTGAGGCCAGACTGACGGGCAAAGAATTCAACATTTGTCATTTGGTGCCGGAAACCTGGGATTTCTCAAGATGGTTCTGACCAACTGCAAAATCAGAATTAGACTGATTTTGGACAAGGAAAGTGGAAAAGGGCCCACAATGTATAGCTGGAAAATGACCGCGCATTGATTTTTCCCCTCTTCCTATGGTCTGATTAGTCTGGTCACTCGCGGTTGGTACAGAAAGATCGTCTCGACGAAATCAAAGGTCAATCTGGGGATTATAAAATTTAACTGATAGGATTTCGTAATTGATGATTCGGTTTTGGGTTAGTTTTGGAATTAATGGGACATCAAAATGATGGTTTAATTCCATGTGTGAGTGTTTTTGGTGTACTGATGGGACCTCGGATATAGAGGGTTTAGTTCAATGAGTGTTTTTAAATCTATAGTTGATTAAGCTAAAATTGTATCCTTGGACTGTAGTGGTGAAAAAGCGCAGTCTTGAGGACTAGTTTGAGATTATGGGAAATTGCTTGGATAACACGAATGATCCAGGCATGCCATTGCAAATATTATGTGATATTTATCCAGATAAAGCGAGAGATTTTAGAAAAATGTCAGCAACCTTAAGGAACAAATTGGGTGATGAATGGCCACTAGGGGGCACTAAAGACCTGGACATCATTAAGAAAATTCAGGGAAAAATCTGGAAAAAGAGCCAAAGTATGAAAGCAAAAGAATTAATTGGATTATGGAGACAATATTGTCAAGAGGAAAGATATAAGATCATGTTATCAAGTTGGCAAGAAAATGCCCTTAAAATGGGAATTCCAATTAGTGAAGGGGGGAACCAGAAAACTCTGGAGATCTTGAAAAAGGAGTGTGCATTCAAAAAACGTGCAAGTAAAGAGAGGGTGGACTCAAAAATAAATAAATAAAATGGGCTACATAGTTCAATGGCTGTCCTTGCATTGACAGAAGATGAAGAATTAGAAAATTGGGCCATGTCGGCCAGAGTCCCGACTGCACCAGTAGCATTGTCTGCATTAATTCCGGAACCACCAGAGTATCATAACTTATATCCAGTCACTGCTCCCCAGATTCAAATCATGCCAGCCTCTCCAGCCCCTTCGGTTGATAGCTTGGGTCCTATTTTAGCATCTTCACTGTCTGTTAGAGAAGGGGAGCTCTGTTCAACAAGCCCAGTTAGCTCTCGGACCCGATCTTGGACAATGAGAGAGGGGCCTGATCCTGTCCAGAAACAATCACACATACCACCTAGATCCCTTAAGACCAATATGGTACGACAGAAAAGTATGAGAACAAAGAAAGAGGATGGGGATGGTTCTGAGGAGCTGGAGCTCCCCCGAGTGACAGGGAAGGACGTTGAAGTCTTTGAAGAGCCAGAGGAATCAGCTAGAGCGCCCCCTAGTGAGACTCTGAGACAGTTGCCGATTAGGAAAATACCAAACCCTGACGCTGTGACGGTGGCTGCCCAGCCCATGATAGACGTATATTTCCCATGGAGACCCAGTGAGATGATGGCTATTCTGGCTGCAATCCCAGACAGGAAGAAATCTCCTGCTGCTTTCGTGGATTATCTGAGAACTACCATCTCAGTTTATCAAGCTGATTCTAGGCACCTCTGGGCCCTAGTGCAGTAGGTTTTAACCCCAGCAGAGTACCGCAATCATCTCAATCACTTGAATTATGCTAGCCACGTCGCACTCCGCATGCTTTGGACGATGATAGACGGGCACAAATTCTGAATGCGTTGAATGTCACATTTCAAAACCCCATAAACATTTCTGCTATCTTAGACCTCAAACCTAAAAAGACTGAAGAGCCAGAGGAATTTCTGGAACGTTTTAATGAAATCTACCGTGGGCAATCAGGCGACTTGCCATATCAAAATGGTCAGAATTCCCCTTAATATTGTGCTATGTTAATGCATTGCCTACCACCTTCCGTGGCTACTGCCGTAAAATGTAATAACATGAATTGGACAGAGATCGACCCTTCTCAGATGGCCAGGGCAGTCAGATTTTATTGGAAGGAGGGTGTAGGCCAGGAAGGAGGCTCAGTTACAAAGAGTAAGACTGAGTATGTAATGAAAAAGGATGATCTGAGACCCCAACCAGCGGCAGAAACGGTGGCTTACCAGCTGGAACCCCAATATTGTGATACTTGGGTGGGTGGATCAACATGGGGTAGGATATCAAACCCACCCAAATGGACCCTCAGCTCCTCTTTATGGCCGACCATATGTACCAACAGCTTTACAACTGCCGCCCCCTCTGAGGGGCCATTGGTCTACTGGGAAAAGAGGACGGGGCAGATATAGAGGGAACAATGCATGTTTTAATTGCGGCCATGCAGATCACGGGCAACAGGAATGCCCCTTTAAGAGACGGACAGCAGAAGGAGACAACCCGACCCAAAGGAGGGGATACCCACCAAGGGGAGGACAGACAAGATACACTGACTTCTCCCTGGCAAACCCTTTCCCAACACAGGATTGACTAGCTAATTTAGTCATAAGGACTCTCCAATCGGACAGGGAACCTAGTATTTCTCTGCAGATAGGAGATCAACACTGCCCATTTGTAATCGACACTGGAGCAGCCACGTCTTCGGTGCAATCAGAACTTCGACTACCACTATCCGACCACACCCAGCATTTGTCGGGGTTCCAAGGACAGGTGTGTGAGTATCCTATTTCTGAACCTGTGACATTCACTTACGAGAATAAGTCTGCGGATCATCAGTTTGTGGTGACTACTGGATTGGACTGTAACTTGCTGGCCCGAGATTTACTGTGTATTTTCCAGCTACAGCTAGAGTGCGGAGACAAAGGAGTAATGGTTCAATCATGGAAGATGAGACAACAGTGCTATATTTCTATCACTCCCCAGTGGTAGACGTTAGACATTGAACATTCACTGCATCACGTTACCCTGGCCTATGACAGACCGGACAAAACAGGGAGTTGGAGCATAAATACCGGCCGTTAAGTGGGACTGAATGGCCAGTCAAGGTTGCAGCCACAGTCACGGGAAAAGAAGGTACAGCCGATTTTGTTACAATACCACCACATTTATGGCCACAGTCAGCTTCTGTAGGCCCTCACATTACACGTCAGGTCCACGACCAGTACCATGCCAAGGATCTGGGGCCTATGGTAAGGAGGGCAGTGGATCATTCAAATCCAACAGCGTACGCACTTCAAGTCACGCCAGACGGCACTTCCATAAAATATTTTGAGGTCCCTGAAACGATTAACACTCAACTTCAGCATCACCGGGGACGTGATGTTTTGGAATATGTCAATTCACAGGTCTGGGCGGAATACCCATCACAAGTGGGAAAGACAAATGTTACACCTATTAAGGTAACGATTAAGGACCATGTAAAGCTGTCTTCCATTCGGCAATACCCCCTGAAACCCCAAGCTGCCCCGTCTATAGACAAATTAATCCGAGAGCTGTTGCAACAGGGTATTTTGGTCCCTTGCCAATCAGAATGTAACACCCCCATACTTGCTGTGCCTAACCAGCCAAACCAGACCAGTACTGATTAGTACAGGATTTACGTTCAATCAATGCCATTGCACAGCCGTTACATGCTCTCATCCCTAATCCTGCCCACATACTGGCTCAAATTCCAGCTCAAGCCCAGGTCTTCGCCATAATTGACCTTCAGCATGCCTTCTTTGCCCTTCCACTCGCATCTGAAAGCCAATATTTGTTAGCCTTCACTTACAATGGACAGCAGTATACCTGGACCCGACTGCCACATGGGTTCGTCAACTCACCTACGCTCTTCTCTAGATGTCTGCAGACCCAACTCCAGGCCTTGACATTGGAGCATGGTTCCACTCTAGTGCAGTATGTAGATGACATATTGGTAGCGAGTCCTGACGAGCCCAGTAACAGGGATGATGTTATCCAGTTATTAAACCACCTATCCTCGTTGGGTTATGTTGTTTCACAATCAAAGGTCTTGGTGGCTCAGACAAAGGTCAAGTTCTGAGGAGTTTTACTTACAGCCACCGAAAGAAGTCTCGAACCCAGTAGGATTGAACTAATATGCCAATTCCCCACCCCTACCACAGCCAAGGAGGTCCGTCATTGGCTGGGTATGGTGAATTATTGCAGGCAGTGGATACCAAACATCGCTGTCTATACAAAGCTGCTGACGCCTTACACTTGTTGCTCTTTTTAGCCTTCGTTTTATTACCTCTGATTATGTCACCTTTGCTCACGAGTCGCCAGGTATCTTTCTGATACCGCCACGTAGTTCACGCTCGAGTTATGATTAATAAGTCAGCACACCGCTTAGTAAGATTGAAATCAACGGTCATTTATTATATACAACAATTAATGTACACAATAATCCTACTATCTATATAGAAACCTACCACTACTGGCCAATACTTAACTTTAGGAAGGGCCCACCAGGTCAGGGAAACGAATGGCTTATCGAATCGGTTCTGGCCCACGGGATTCAAAAAGGCCGATATGGGTCGATGGCTAGGAGTCTTTATCGGGTAGTGATCGCTGGAGTCAAACTTACAGTTTCTGGTCGATGTTCTTGCGAAGGTCTCGAGCAGGAGAAGAAGGGAGAGAGAGAGAGATCTGAACTTGGCCCCTCACTTTATAGGGCTCAGGGGCTTCCCGCCTCTCGGGGCGGCCCTTGACCCTGAGTCCCAAGTGATTGGACTGGTTCCCAATCACTGGGTTCGATACGTCCAATAACGGGACAATTCCTCGATCGGGGGATGGTCGTTCACCTGTCTTTGTTTCGGCCACTGCAGGAGCCGACAGGTCTGGCCCGGCATTCAATTGCTAATATGTTTCAATTGTTCCCGGGGATAGCCGATTAAACTGCAGATGTCTGGGTTGATGTGCTGCTAATAGTCTTGAGTATCGATCTGGGCAGACTTCCCCAGAGCCGAATACGCTATTCTGTCTGCAGCTGTCCGTTTGTGTCCTGTTGGCTGCTTTTCCCATCAGCCTTTTCGGTTAGCCATTTTAAATCGGGTTTTGGCCAAATTAATAGGGAATCAGCCATTTTAGGTGGCTACAGGTCCTCCTTGTGATCCTAACGCAAAGCGTGAAGGATCACATAAATTTTGTCCTTTCCGTTCCCTGACCGGGGGGGGGGGGGGGGGCACCTCCTACATGGCCACTACTCTGACCTTAGCTATGCACAAAATTTTACCTAAACAATTCTTGAGGGCGCTATGTCAGGCAGGGGCATGTATCTACAAAATAAAAACTTGGAACCTCTTATTTTACCTAAATACACTCATCAAGCATTGCATAATCCTATCTCTCTAAAACATACAACAACAATCATAACATTCCATATACTCTTTCCTGGCTTGGCAGTCAAGCTCAGGATCATACTTTTTTTTTCATGAAAGTTTTGTACATCTTTTTATTTACAGGAAAAACGCAAGTGCATGTTTTATTATTGTGGTTTCATAGGTCAAGGGGGTCTCGGGTCTGGTCATAACCGAATATAGGGGATCGGATCCGATATACCGGGGTTCGAGCGCGGTACGCTCTCCTTCTCCACTTGCGGAGGCGCATAGTCTGTACTGCACAGCAGAGTATGGCCAATGCTAATAGTGCCCCAATAACGTACGACAGGGAGTACCAAGTTATGAACTTGGCACACCAGGATAATGCAGCGTGGCTGGTGACTGGGCCCTCGGTACTGCGGGGCAGTGAAACATTAACGGCAGGGGGGTTTGGAGTAATGGGGTCCGCGTTCCCGCGCAACCAAATGTCCAAATAAAAGATGTTGAGCACGATGAAAGAAGTCCTCATGGCTGTCCTCTTTCTTTTCTTTCTTTGTGTTCTCTGTTTTCTCCGGTCCTGGAGCTTCTGGAGTTCTGTAAAACAAGCATAGTATCTGTAACTACCTTGGTATAATATCTGGTATGTTAGTGTGTCTGTCCTGTGGGACCAATTATTCCCTTATAATTGGTCACTATATGTGACTCCCTCATTTTTTTTTCCAAAACAAATGTTAGGACACGGCACATTTCACAATGGCGGACCAGTGCTGATTTATCATCCAAATGTTCTAGGATGTAAATAGCATTTGGCAGCAACCCAAAGATTGCCTAAATAAATAAAACTGTTTTTGAAAGGAAAAGGTGGAATGAGGTGCGGAGGGCCGCGACGGGTAAGATTTGGATGGAGTCCCCGTGTAGGACGGCTCCCAATACCGTATCTCCCCTACCCAAGCGTTTTTGACCAACGGCGGGGGCTCCCCAGGCAGGGCGGGTCTCACGCTGTTTCTCCGCTGCCTGAGCAACCGACAAGAACGGGCAAAAATGTAGTCATCATGGTGGGGTTGCTACAGTGATTCTAACCTCGAATCGCAAGAGCAGCTACGATCGGGCGTCTGATACCCGAACCACTATTAGCTGAAAAGCTAGTTCCTCTGAACAAGCATCTGGTCTGTTGACCAGGTATCTGCAGATAAGTTGGTACCACTGAACAAGCGTCTGGCCGCGGTGGGTGTCGGTGGGAAAAGCTCAAAAGTTCAGGTGATTGGGTGTGTGGCGGTGAGAAAATTCTCCTGTTGGACGAACAACATTTAAACAAACATACGAACAACGTAAAACATCCTGCAGGTTCCATCAGGAAGGACAACACTTTTCACCAAGTGTCTCCTTTAAATCATCATGTGGACACCTCAGTTCTCTGTTGCGAACAGGGTCGCAAAGGGGTTGGCGGATTGGGGGTCTGAGTCGGGGTCGTCCCCTTCTCCCGGGTGCCAAATTCTGGAGTGAATTAATGTTGAGAGGGCTGCATGGTATGAGTTGGGGTTGCTCTCGTCGTTGCGGACGCGTCTGTAGGAGTTGTCGCGGTGCCAATGGCGTTCGTCAAGTTGTGTGGGGATAAAGTCGGGGTCGTCCGTGTGGTTCGGTGGTCGGTGGTGTGGTTTGTTTATGAAAGTGATGAGGAAGGGGTCACTGGAGTCAAACTCGGAGTCGCGGTGTGTGGGACCAGGATAGTAGGGAGGCGTGCTGTGGCTGTCGTCAGAGTCACAGTCGCTGTCTCTGCTGCTGCCGCCTGTGGGCGTTCCGGGGCGGAGTGTAACTTCTGTGGGTGGAGTCGGGAGCGAGTCCGTGTCTGGGCTGGACGTGGAAGGGGTTGGTGTGGTGACGTTGGCTGTGGGCGGGGTTTGGTCTGCTGCGTCAAGCATGATGTGGTGGGCGTGGTTTGACTGTGCTCCATAAGCCTTTAGCTGGTTTATGTGAAACCACGCAGTCTTACCATTTTGGTATTTGATTTTGTATACCGATGGGCTTACTTTATCCGTAATGGAGTACGGACCCGAGTATTTCGGAGACAGAAATGTGCTGGGGTTATACACAGACAACATCACTTGTTGTCCTATATTATACTCCGTTGCATGTACTGCCTTATCAAAACAGGCCTTGCTCTGTTTTCTTTTAGTACCCAGTTTAACAGCGGCCTAACTGAGCCGTTTTTACATTTGCAAGTAATTGTTCAATGGCTTTCTCATGGGTGAGGGCTGTAACGTCAGGGCTGGTCAGGTCTAAACCCAACAAGTACTCTGTCCCTTTCATGGGGCGTCCGGTCATGAGGGTGTGTGGGGTGTAACCTGTGGAGGTGGAAATAGTGTTACGCAAAAACATCAGCGCAAAGGGGAGGACCGAATCCCAAGTGGTGTTATTCTGCTGGACCATTTTTCTCAGGGTGGTTTTTAGGGTCCGATTCATGCGCTCCACTACACCACAGTGCTGTCTGGGTTCCTGCAAGTTCTGATATACAGGAAACTTTGCACCTGCTTGTTTTTCCTGCGTTTGACTGAATTTCCCTGCATTCTTAGCGGATCTCCGTTTTAAAGTCGGGAAGTGGCCAACCTAGGTGGCTACACATCAAGGCAACATGGGTGAATGTTGCATATCAAGTGGCTATCCGATGGGAAGCTCCCATTTCCAACACCCAAGCATACTGAAAGCCTGCTTATCTCCAGTACCTCCAACTCCTTAGCTGTCAGGATGGAAATTGCTGGAGGGTCACCTCTGGTTCTGTGCCTGACCCTTGCTCTGTACTACCTTCTATGAAGAGGGATAGAAAAGACCTCTGAGTGAGAACAATATGTGTTGAACAGATGGACGGCAGCATTTGTTGATAGTTACTGGGTGAGAGAGGCACGCCATTGCATGGAGATGAGGGAGAGTATGCGTGGACAGTGAGGGATGTGAGGAAGTATGTAGACAGAGAAGGATGAATACACCTGTCAACTAAATTACTGTGAATAATGATGTGCTGGAGTAGGCATGAGAAGATGTGGTACTCATAGCAGGATGTAGGGGAATTCCTATAATACTCATGCTAGATCATTAAACCATTTTTTACATTGAATCCACACTTCTGCTGCTGATCTCTGCTACCTCCAGCCACTGTTCTTGGTTTCACCCCCATGTCCGTGCGGGATTTTCCGGTCACACCCGCTGCTGGGATCATCCAGTCCCGCCAAAGGCCGAAGGACTTTTGACTGGACTACCCCCCCCACCCCCCCCCCCCCACCCCTGCCTCCGGCAGATCCTGCCACAACGGGAACGGACAATCCGTCCCCCTCCCTCCTGGGCCCTCCCAGCCCCCAGCATCACATCCAGAGAGGATATCATTGAACTGCGGTGCGGCTTTGAGCGTCTGCACTCCATTCTGTAACCACTTTGTGTTCTGCTCCTAACCGCAGAATCCATCAAATTTCATGTTTGCACTGGCCCTTTAAATGTTGCAGTTCAAATCGACCCATATGCGTCATCATCATGCCCGCTCAACCAAATTGATCAGGAAACATGGAAATAAGATGGTGATACAGTGGCTGGATTAAAAAGGCATGAACACTTACTTCCAGGTTTTCCACATACTACCAAGCCCCCAACTTCTGTCCCACTCCTGCTCCCAGCATGTCGGAAATTTGAAATCCGACCCAAAGTATAGGATTTTAAATCTCCGCTGTAGGTGATTTTTCCTCACAGTTTCCTCAGCTCAATCACATCACTGGAAGTTTCCTCAAATCAGAGGGAGACCATGGGCAATCAGTCACTCGAGGCTAATCTAAGACAATAAAAAAAGTTCACCCAAAGGCAACAAATTGTTTTCAGCTGCAGCTGTTCGTAATATAAAGACTCCAAGCAGGAGAAGGAAAGAAAAGAAGATTAGTGTGAGCAGTTTGAACAGAAACTTTCGAAAGGGGACTGGCTCCACTTAAAAAAAAAACAAATGTTTGAAAGGATATGGGGAAAGAACAGGAGAGTGTTATTAATGGGATAGCTCTGACTCAGCTCAGACACGATAAGGCAACTGGATTCCTTCTTTGCTGTATGGTTGTTTGATACCAAACTATTATGTTTTTTGCATTACATTATAAGATTATCAATAGCATCTACTTTACAATATCTCAAAGAGATATATCTCACTAATGTTCAGGCGGGCTTAATATCGGATAAAGGATGGCAAATTCTTACATAAATAGTAAAAGAGTAATTTGACATTTGAAATAAGCAAAGAGCTTGAAATGTTTTGAAGGCACGTATAATTTAATATGTTGAACTCGAAGCATCAGTAATTTACGATGCAGCAATATAACATTTCTCATCTTCAAGCAAATATTTCATAAATACTTTGTGGAATTAAGGGTACAATAACTTCAGCTGACAGAAATTAAACAGATTAGTGGAGATGTGCCATAGTTACAATCTGGCAATGGCAGCAGTTTCACGAAACAAATATGTCAACAGGGATCTGTCATGATATGCAGACACAATCATAATTATATACAGACAAGCAGCTGATGCACACAGAGAATAGGACATGACCAATAAGCAGGCAGGACACTCAGGGGTGGGATCTGACTATAAAAGAAATGAGGCACTCACACTCCGCCTCTTTCCACTGATGAACATCTAGAGAGTCAGTCAAGGGTGTTGTTACAATCTCACACCTCCACCACGTGGCTAAGAGCTAGTCTGGTTCAGTCAAACAGAGTCACCACACTTAAGTTAGCAGAGAGTCGATCTCACTGAGAACTGTGTTAATTGTGCTATTAGTTCAATAAACCTGATTGAACTAACTTCAAGGTCTGGAGTATCTTTCTGATCTAAACTGCATCCAGTTGCAACCAGTGTTAGACCAGTGTACCTAACACGACATGATACCAGGAGACTACTTATTTAAGGTGGTTTACCTCAGTCCGTTCCGTGATGACCAGCAAATGTATCCCGGCACCATGGAGTAGATTCAGGCTCCTCTCCAGCTCAGGACCTCCGGAAATCTCAGTGCCAACTGGCGAACATTCAAGCAAACGTTTCTGCTGTACATCGCAGCCTCAGACCTCGAGGGTGCATCTGATGCAAGAATGATCGCGCTTCTCCTCTCAACAGCGGGTGATCAAGCCATCGAACTCTTCAACTCATTTAACTTCACCAAAGACCAGGACAAGACAAAGTTTCAGACCATCCTGGACAAGTTCGATAGTCATTGTGAAGTGGACACCAATGAAATCTTTGAGTGCTACATATTCAAACAACGTCTTCAAGGTAAAGATAAATCTTTCAATGCCTTCTTAACTAGCCTCCGCCTGCTAACACTGTCCTGCAACTTTGGTGATATTGCTGACTCCATGATCAGAGACCAAATCTTGTTTGGAGTTCACTCTGATCCTCTGAGAGAGCAGCTCTTAAAAATCAAGCAAATGACCCTGACAGTCGCGATTGAAACATGTACAGTGCATGAACATGCAAAAAATCGGTATTCCCAATACAAATCGGCTTAAAATGAGAAACTTGCCTCCCACGAGGCAGTGAGTGTGCAGGCCATCTCCCGGATGCAGCACCTCAGCATTGAAGACAGCGACCATCTCGTGCACTTTTCCTGGAGCCTCACGCACGCGTGATGCGAACGGGATAACAAAGCGGCCGACACCCACACTGCGCAGGTGCAGAAGTCTGCCGACCGCGCTGCGCATGTGCGACGACGTACACCGCGTCACAACGCCTACGTCATGACATGCCCGAACTGTGGCAATGCCCACTTAAAGGGACACTGCCCTGCAAGAGGCAGGCGATGTTTAAACTGCAGGAAGCCTGAACACTATGCAGCCTTGTGCAGGTCTGCACCACCAGTCAAGGACCAGCGCTCCCAATTCCGACGACGGCGTGTCCAGAATGTGCAACGACGATAACAGGATTCTGATCCTGGCAGTACCACAGATCGCGAGGACGAGTGCCTGGATTCCGCCTACCAAGTGGGCATCATTACCACACGTGAACATGCCACACCAAACTCATCTCGCATTGAGTCCATCCTCGCTGTGGATTCGGAGGACGAATGGCGTGCGGTGATGCAGGTCAACCGCTGCTCCATCCAGTTCAAGCTGGTCACAGGTGCTTCTGCCAATCTCTTCTCACAGGCAGACTTCAACGCATCAAGAAGCCACACAAGGTCCTTCCAGCAGCCTGCCAGTTCCTGGACTATAACGAGTAATGCCATCACGGCACTGAGGTCCTGCCATCTACTCGTCTCCAACCGGAGTACGCATGCACGGCTAAGGTTTTAAATTGTCAAGCCGGACAGGGCATCCCTACTGGGCGCGCATGCCTGCAAAAAGCTAAACCTGGTGCAGCGGGTTTATTCAACGACATCCTCCAACGTGGATCTTCAAGCTGGCATTGACGACATCCTCGCTCAGTATCCAGATGTGTTTGACGGGATGGGCACTTTGCCATATCGGTAAAGATCCTACTGCGACCTGATGCCAAGCCAGTGGTCCATGCACCACGCCGGGTCCCGGCTCCGCTGAAGGAGCGCCTGAAGGAACAGCTCAAGGAGCTGCAGCAGCAGGGGATCATTTCCAGGGTAACCGAACCGACTGACTGGGTCAGCTCAATGGTGGTGGTTATTGATCCCAAGGATCTCAACCAGAATATAATGCGTGAACACTACGCCATCCCGAAGCGGGAGGAACTCAACAGTGAGATGACACATGCACTGTTTTCCACGAATTTAGATGCATCACATGGATTCTGGCAAATCCAGCTGAATGAGTCCAGCAGACGGCTCTGCACCTTCAACACACCGTTTGGCAGGTACTGCTATAACCGTATGCCGTTCGGCATTGTCTCGGCATCGGAGATATTTCATCGCATTATGGAGCAGATGATGGAGGGCATCGAAGGGGTTCGAGTGTACCTGGACGACGTCATCACATGGTTCTCGACCCCTGTGGAGCATGTTTCCCGTCTCCAGCAGGTATTCCGCCATGTCCACGCCAATGGCCTGAAGCTGAACAGGTCCAAATGTTGCTTTGGCATGTTGACACTCAAGCTCCTGGAGACCAGATCTCTCAGCAGGGCGTGCGCCCGGACACAGACAAGGTCAAGGCCATCGCAGCCGTGAAGGTCCCGGAAGACAAGAAGGCGGTATTGCGCTTCCTGGGCATGGTCAATTTTCTGGGCAAGTTCATCCCAAACATGAACTGCCTTCGAGTGGAAGGCGGCCCATCAGGTAGAGTGGTTGGAGCTGAAAGCAAAGCTCACCACTGCACCCGTATTGGCATTTTCCGACCCAGGCAGGGAAACAAAAATCTCGACAGATGCGAGCCAGGATGGCATCGGTGCGGTCCTGCTGCAACACGATGACACTTCATCCTGGGCACCGGTTGCCTACGCATCAAGGGCAATGATGCCCACTGAATAAAGGTATGCAAAAATTGAGAAGAAATGCCTGGGCCTTCTCACTGGCATTCTCAAGTTTCACAACTATGTCTACGGCCTGCCGACATTCACTGTGGAGACGGATCACAGCCCCTGGTCCACATTATCCACAAGGATCTTAATGACATGACGCCTTGGTTGCAGCGCATCCTCCTCAAACTCAGAAGGTACAACTTTGACCTGGTCTACAGGCCTGGCAAGGAGCTCATCATTGCCGATACACTGTCCCGCTCCATCACCGTGCCTAGTGAACCACTGAATGTTAGCCGGCAAATTGAGTCACAGTTCAGTCAAAGGTGCAGATGTGTGCTAGCACCCTCCCGGCATCTGATGAGAAGGTGATTCGTATCCGTGAGGAGTGAGCCAAAGACCCCCTCATGCAGCGTGTTATGCAACACCTAGCCAATGGATGGCAAAAAGGGCAGTGCCCTCAATTTTTCAATGTAAAGGACGACCTGACAGTGGTTGATGGTATCCTCCTCAAGCTGGACCGGACTGTAATTCCACACAGTCTCCAGAGCTTGGTGCTCTGTCAAATCCATGAGGGCCATCTGGGTGTGGAAAAGTGCAGACACAGAGCCAGACAGGCTGTCTACTGGTCCGGGATCAGCCAGGACATCGCAAACATGGTCGTTAACTGTGCGACCTGTCAATGCTTCCAGCCAGTGCAGAGTAAGGAGACACTTCAGCAGCATGAAATCGAAACCTCCCCATGGTCCAAGGTTGGCATCAACCTCTTTCATGCAAATGGTCCTGATTACGTGTTAATTATTGATTACTTTTCCAATTACCCTGAAGTCGTGAAGCTCTCAGACCTCACATCTCGGACCGTCATCAAGGCCTGTAAGGAGACGTTCTCCAGGCATGGTATCCCACCCACTGTCATGAGTGACAATGGCCCGTGATTCAGCAGCCATGAATGGTCTCTGTTTGCCCAGTCGTATCAGTTCAAACACGTCACTTCCAGCCCACACTATCCGCAGTCAAACGGAAACGTTGAGAAAGGGGTGCACATAGTGAAGCAGCTCATCTGCAAGGCCGCGGATTCTGTGTCTGCCATTGACCTTGCGCTGCTTGCGTACAGGGTGACCCCACTGTCCACTGGCATGTCGCCGGCTCAACTCCTGATGAACAGGGACCTGCGAACGACTCTTCCAGCCATACACGTGCCCTAACCTGGATCACTTCCTGGTGCTGCAGATGGTGCAGCAACTCCGAGACCGGCAAAAACAGGGCTAAGAAGCTCATGCCATCGATTTGCCCGTGTTATCCCTGTCAGACACTGTTCAGGTCAAGATCCCTGATGGAGGCTGGTCAGCTCCAGCTGTCGTTGTCCGACAGGCTGCCCCCCACTCGTATGTTGTGCGTTTGGCTGATGGTTCTGTTGTGCGACGAAACAGACGGGCACTGCGCAAAGCTGCCTGCCCGCAACCACATTCTTCTCCGTTTCCTTCTGTTGTTTTGCCACCTCCTGATACCTCGAATCACGAGGCCACCAGTCAGGCTTCAATCCCGCCCATCAAGGCACTGTCGTCCCCACCACCACCTCTCCGGTGGTCGACCAGGATCAGACGCAAGCCACAAAGACTGGACTGATGAACATTTGTTCTGTTTGCTATGTTCTGTGTTCTGGCATTAAACAGCTGATTTCACATGTACATATGTTCACATCCACTGCTTGTATATATGTTAATATTGGCCTATTCTTGTAAATGCGTTCACATATGTCATCCAAACATTAAAAAAAGGGGAGATGTCATGATATGCAGACACAATCATAATTATATACAGGCAAGCAGCTGATGCACACAGAGAATAGGACATGACCAATAAGCAGGCAGGACACTCAGGGGTGGGATCTGACTATAAAAGACATGAGGCACTCACAATCCGCCTCTTTCCACTGATGAACATCTAGAGAGTCAGTCAAGGGTGTTGTTACAATCTCACACCTCCACCACGTGGCTAAGGGCTAGTCTGGTTCAGTCAGATAGAGCAACCACACTTAAGTTAGCAGAGAGTCAAACTCACAGAGAACTGTGGTAACTGTGCTATTAGTTCAATAAACCTGATTGAGCTAACTTCAAGGTCTGGAGTATCTTTCTGTGTGGATGAGGAAGAGGGCTGTAGGGAGGATGCATTGACTGACCACTGCACCGTGGTACAGGAAGCCATTCAAGAGGGGGGAGCAAAAAGACAAGTGGTAGTTGTAGGGGATTCTATAATTAGGGGGATTGATGGCATCCTTTGTAAGCCAGATCGTGAATCCCGCATGGTATGTTGCCTGCCCGGTGCCAGGGTGAAGGACATCTCTGATCGGCTTGAAAGGATTTGGGAGAGGGAGGGGGAGGATCCAGTTATTGTGGTCCACGTTGGGACTAACACCATAGGTAAGACTAGGAAAGAGGACCTGTTTGCAGATTATAAAACACTCGGGACTAAATTAAAGAACAGGTCCTCCAGGGTTATAATCTCTGGATTACTACCCGAGCCACGTGCCAATTGGCATATGGTTGAGAAAATTAGGGAAGTTAACACGTGGCTAAAAGAGTGGTGCGGGAAAGAGGGATTCCATTTCATGGGGCATTGGCATAGTACTGGGGCAGGAGGGACCTGTACCGTTGGGACGGTCTTCACCTGAACCATTCTGGGACCAGTGTTCTAGCGAATAGGATAAATAGGTTGGTCACAAGGACTTTAAACTAGCAAGTTGGGGGGAAGGGAAGTGTAAAGCTATGAACAGTACAATGGTTAATGGAGATCAAGGCAGCAGGTTACGTGACAGGTTATTATGTAGAGATATGGGTTCAAAGACAAGGAAAATTAGGAGAAAGGGTAAGAGGAAAAATAAATTGCGAAAAGTTACTGATCAAGGTGTTAGGATTCATAACAAAGACATAAAAAACAGCATAAGTGTACTTTAACTGAATGCTCGTAGTATTCGAAACAAGGTAAATGAGTTGATGGCGCAAATCATCGTGAATGACTATGATTTAGTGGCCATTACTGAAACATGGTTAAAGGATGGTCACGACTGGGAGTTAAATATCCAAGGGTATCAGACAATACGAAAGGATAGAATGGACGGTAAGGGCGGTGATGTAGCTTTGTTGTTTAAGGATGGCATCCGGGCAATAGTACGGGATGGTATTGGTGCTATGGAGGACAAGGTTGAATCAATTTGGGTGGAAATCAGGAATAGTAAGGCGAAAAGGTCACTGATAGGAGTAGTCGATAGGCCACCAAATAGTAACAGGGTGGTAGGGCAGGCAATAAGCAAAGAAATAACGGATGCATGTAGAAATGGTACAGCGGTTATCATGGGAGATTTTAATCTGCATATCGATTGGTTTCACCAGGTTGGTAAAGGCAGCCTTGAGGAGGAGTTTATAGAATGTGCCCGGGATAATTTCCTGGAACAGTATGTAATGGAACCTACAAGGGAACAAGCGGTCCTAGATCTGGTACTGTGAAATGAGGTAGGATTGATTAATGATCTCATAGTTCGGATCCTCTTGGAAGGAGCGACCACAATATGGTGGAATTTAAAATACAGTTGGAGGATGACAAGGTAAAATCAAACACTAGTGTTTTGTGCTTAAACAAAGGCGATTACAATGGGATGAGAGAAGAACTAGCTAAGGTAGACTGGGAGCAAAGACTTTATGGTAAAGCAGTTGAGGAACAGTGGAGAACCTTCCGAGAGATCTTTCACAGTGTTCAGAAAAGGTTCATACCGACAAAAAAGAAAGACGGTAGAAAGGGGAAAAATCGACCATGGATATCTCAGGAGGTGAGGGAGAGTATCAAATTGAAGGAAAAAACATACAAAGTGGCAAAAATTAGTGGGAGACTAGAGGACTGGGAAGTCTTTAGGGGACAACAGAAATCTACTAAAAAAGCTATAAAGATGAGTAAGGTAGACTATGAAAGTAAACTGACTCAGAACATAAAAGCAGATAGGAAAATCTATATATATAAGACAAAAAAGAGTGGCTAAGGTAAATATTGGTCCTTTGGAAGATGAGAAGGGAGATTTAATAATAGGAGACAGGGAAATGGCTGAGGAGCTGAACAGGTTTTTTGGGTCAGTCTTCACAGTGGAGGACACAAATAACATGCCAGTGACTGATGGAAATAAAAATATGATAGGTGAGGACCTTGAGATGATTGTAATCACTAAGGAGGCAGTATTGGGCAAGCTAATGGGGCTAAAGGTAGACAAGTCTCCTGGCCCTGATGGGATGCATCCCAGAGTGTTAAAAGAGATGGCTAGGGAAATTGTAAACGCACGAGTGATAATTTATCAAAATTCACTAGATTCTGGGGTGGTCCCAGAGGATTGGAAAGTAGCAAACGTGACACCACTGTTTAAAAAAGGAGGTGGGCAGAAAGTGGGTAATTATATGCCGGTAAGCTTAACTTCAGTTGTCTGAAAAATGCTGGAATCTATCATTAAGGAGGAAATAGTGGGCCACCTGGAGGGAAATTGTCCCATTGGGCAGAGTCAGCATGGGTTCACAAAGGGTTGGTCGTGTCTGACTAATTTGGTAGAATTTTTTGAGGACGTTACCAGTGCAGTAGATAACAGGGAGCCAATAGATGTAGTATATCTGGATTTCCAGAAAGCTTTTGACAAGGTGCCACACAAAAGGTTGCTGCATAAACTAAGGATGCATGGCATTGAGGGTAGAGAGGTAGCATGGGTAGAGGATTGGTTAACTAACAGAAAGCAGAGAGTGGGGATAAATGGGTGTTTCTCTGGTTGGCAACCTGTAACTAGTGGGGTCCCTCAAGGATCAGTGTTGGGCCCGCAGTTGTTCACAATTTACATAGACGATTTGGAGTTGGGGACCAAGTGCAATGTGTCAAAGTTTGCAGACAACACTAAGATGAGTGGTAAAGCAAAAAGTGCAGAGGATACCGGAAGTATGCAGAAGGATTTGGATAGGTTAGGTGAATGGGCTAGGTTCTGGCAGATGGAATTCAATGTTGCCAATTGTGAGGCTATCCATTTTGGGAGGAATAACAGCAGAATGGATTATTATTTAAACGGTAAGATGTTAAAACATGCTGCTGTGCAGAGGGACCTGGGTGTGCTGGTGCACGAGTCACAAAAAGTTGGTGTGCAGGTGCAACAGGTGATTAAGAAGGCTTTCATTGCTAGAGGGATGGAGTTCAAGACTAGGGAGGTTATGCTGCAATTGTATAGGGTGTTGGTGAGGCCGCATCTGGAGTATTGTGTTCAGTTTTGGTCTCCTTACCTGAGAAAGGACATATTGGCACTGGAGGGAGTGCAGAGGAGATTCACTAGGTTGGTCCCAGAGTTGAGGGGAT
The DNA here is from genome assembly GCF_047496885.1 of Scyliorhinus torazame. NCBI lineage: Eukaryota > Metazoa > Chordata > Chondrichthyes > Carcharhiniformes > Scyliorhinidae > Scyliorhinus > Scyliorhinus torazame. The sequence continues at coordinate 88,921,059 of NC_092714.1, read as the reverse complement.
TAGATTATGACGAGAGGTTGAGTAGACTGGGACTGTACTCACTAGAGTTTAGAAGGATGCGGGGGGATCTTATTGAAACATATGAAATTATGAAGGGAATAGATAGGATAGATGCGGGCAAGTTTTTTTAATACTGGTCGGGGAAAGCAGAACTAGGGGGCATAGCCTCAAAATAAGGGGAAGTAGATTTAGGACGGAGTGTAGGAGGAACTTCTTCACCCAAAGGGTTGTGAATCTCTGGAATTCCTTGCCCAGTGAAGCAGTTGAGGCTCCTTCTTTAAACGTTTTTAAGAAAAAGATAGATACCTTTCTAGAGAATAAAGGGATTCGGGGATATGGTGTACGGGCCGGAGAGTGGAGCTGAGTCCACAAAGATCAGCCATGATCTCATTAAATGGCGGAGCAGGCTCGAGGGGCCAGATGGCCTACTCCTGTTCCTAGTTCTTATGTTCTTATCTAAACTGCATCCAGTTGCAGCCAGTGTTAGACCAGTGTACCTAACATGACTATCATAGAATTTACAGAATTTACAGAGCAGAAGGAGGCCATTCAGCCCATCGAGTCTGCACCGGCTCTTGGAAAGAGCACCCTACCCAAGGTCAACACTGCCACCCTATCCCCATAACCCAGTAACCCCACCCAACACTAAGGGCAATTTTGGACACTAAGGGCAATTTATCATGGCCAATCCACCTAACCCGCACATCTTTGGACTGTGGGAGGAAACCGGAGCACCCGGAGGAAACCCACGCACACACGGGGAGGATGTGCAGACTCCGCACAGACAGTGACCCAAGCCAGAATCGAACCTGGGACCCTGGAGCTGTGAAGCAATTGTGCTATCCACAAGGCTACCGTGCTGCCCCAGGTAGATCCATTTCATCAAAGGCAAACTGTAGCAGCAATCTGCAACATACAAATTCAAATGTGAGAGCAGCAGGTTCGCAGAAAAGCAGACAAGCAACTATTGATATTTATTTAATTGCATACCGGCTAGCAACAAACTTTCAAAGAGACAATCCATTTATAATAATAATAATCGCTTATTGTCACAAGTAGGCTTCAATGAAGTTTCTGTGAAAAGGCCCTAGTCACCACATTCCGGCGCCTGTTCGCGGAGGCTGGTACGGGAATTGAATTCTTTCTCGGAGAATTCCATTTTCGCTGACACCAAAGCACTCTGGAAGTTATAGTCCACTGCTAGGTAACCAACTCCTGCAAGCGTGCATTACTTATGGCTTGGCGTATTTGTGGCTCACGATTTGCTAATATCAAACTAGCTTGGGACGAGGCATTTGGATTGAGCTTATCTTGGGCCCTCAGTTTTATTAGTGCTCAATGACTCCCCTGCCATCAATGTTTCCAACCGTCTGACTCATTTCTCTGTGCTGCTATTTGGCAGATTAGTTGCTAGATTGGAATTGTTGAAAAAGTGGCTATTTTCGTCGAAGTGCCTCGGTGATCATTGGAATGCTCAGCTTCATACTCCAAATTGTTCCTATAATATGAAAGACAGGAGACTTTGTTTAGCGGTGCATATGGTTATATTTAGCATTTTACAACAGTGTCTAAAAACAGTACTTAAAGAAAGCACAATAACTTCATGTGATGAGTTTTTGGTTTCCTAGTTCCTCTCTATATTTTTCCTCCCTGATAGGTTCTCCTATCCATCTTCCTCCTATATCTAGAAGGCGTGGTCTGAGTGTCTGGAGAGATTTCCCACAACAGAAATGAGCTTACCTTCTATCTAAGTGCTGATAAAGAATGTTGAGTGAAGCTGCCTGAATGGCAGAATGTGATATACACCCTGAGTAGAGTTAAATTATTTTAACAACTGTTGTGAGGCCATTAAACCTCTACCTCCATTGTGTGGTATGTCTTGATGTGAAGGCAAGTGCATTCTCTGCATCCCTGTTCAGACAACCCCAAACACTCTCATGCGCTAGAAGCATCAGCGAGAAACAGAAGGACTTGCCTGATGGGCATTGATGCACTGGAAAATCTATGCGCCTTCCAGCTTTCTTGCCTTTCTATTGAGAAGTGACGCCACCCTTTAAAAAACTGCAGTTTTTTAATGCTGCGCCAAAAAATTATTTCCCTATGGTCCAGTGGTAGCAGGTGAAAGGAGTGGGTTTTTCTGGTACACCACCTCTGGAAAGAGTTAATGTTTTGGACCCACTATGAGTCTTCTTTGAAGAAGACTCATTTTGAACTTGAAACATTGACTTTGTTTTTCTATCCGCAGATGCTCCATACCTGCTGAGTTTTTCCTCAGCCAGTATGGGGGTTGAACACGCGCTGTTCGTCTCACTTTGCATCACAAACCAGCACTTCCTGTTTTTATTTCAGATCTCCAGAATCCACTATATTTTACCTTTAGTCATGGATAGTGAGGGTTGTGGAGTAACAATTTGCAGGTCTAAGGATCACTTCTCCTCAAAATAATTCTGATTTTGATTTCTAATTAAATAATAGCTACCCTGTAGCTAAGAAAACATTTCAGGCTGGTGCGAATACACAGATACGCACTGCAGCGCCATTTTGAGTTTCCACCTAGCATTATTTGCTTTTGCACAGATGCTAAGGCAAGTAAACAAGAGCATTAGCTTTAAATTCCCAGCTTGCATTCAAGTGGACAATAAAGACAGCAAATGCTACAATATGGTTTGACAGAATGGAAGTAAAAATAAAGTTACAATAGTCCCAGATGACAATAGGCTCCTCCCCTTTGTAGGGGAGAGCTGACTGATGCTGATTTAACCTAAGGATCACCACACCTCAGGCAAGGGACAATGTTGAGACGGCGACGCCTTCACAAATAACCTCAACTCGTATGGGGATTGAACCCACGCTGCTGGCCTTACTTTGCATCATAATCCAGCTGCCCAGCCAACTGAGCTAAACCAGCTCCCATCCGGGTGTAATTGTTAAAGGTACACTGTCATTTCAATTAAACATCTGTTTGTACAACAGGATTTCACAAAAGATGCCAAAGACCACAGGGAGATAGGTGGCACTAGAGCGAGAATTGTTTGAACCTGCCAATATGGAACTAACTATATCAGCAGAGTCAGGCACAATAACTGAGAGGAACTACCATGCAGGCTCCTGATCAGCAAAGATCCAGTTATAGAACTACGTTCTTAAGGTCACGTGGGGCTGGCACTGCCAGCAACATCCATAACCCCAAAAATATTTGATTATAAATGAGCTGTGTTACACCTAGCCACAGTTAATGTTTGTGTGTGTTGTGTATCCAGAATACGATGAGGTCATCCGACCCATCTATGCTCATCCACCCACACCAAATGTTATCCAATTTAATCCCTGTATACCAACCCTCCTCCAACGTGTTCCTGGGAAATATAACAAAACAATGACCATTAACTAGTTCACACCTTTGAGGAAAAACGCCACTCAATAAACACGGACAATCAGTCAAGGCCCTAAAGCCATTAATTACTATTCAGGAAGATATTAGACATATCTTTCAATTAATGTGTTACCCTTTCATTCCAGAAGCCCAACCATCATCTTTTTGAAAACCAGTTTACTGTAGATGCTGGAAATCTGAAATAAAAACAGAAAATGCTGGAAATTATGTCATCTTTTTGAATTAGTCTTCAGAACCTCTTTTAGATTTCTGTCTCGCAGGTCAATCAACTGTGAATAATGACCATCAAACAATTAAATTTGATGTACAGTTTGTTGGGTGCAGTGGGAGACATAAATCAAGGTTTTAAGTTTAATAAAGCAAACTTTAAGGTGATGAGAAATTAATTGGCCATCGACTGTAATGAGCTGTATTGAACCATGGATAGATAAATCTACAAAAAATGGGAAGTATTCAGACAGGTTTTGGCATAACACGAAAACAATACAAATCCAGAAAAGGCAACACTCCACTTGTCTAGTTAAATTACATGATTAACAAATAAAATAAGACACAATATCAAGCTAAAAGAAAATATGTGAATTGGAAATCCACGCTAATGGGAGATTAACGCAATAAAGGGATATTTTTTAAAAAGCAACACTAGGCACAAGAGAGTGAAAAAACTCTCAACCAACATTAAAAATAACAGTTATAATATTGAATATAAATTTTGTTAGAGAAAGAGTGGTAAGGGGAACTTGACTCTTTGAAAGCAGGTGTAGATTTCACCAGAATGGCTAATAAAGAATGACAGTCTTGTTAAATGAATAACTTTGTATCCATTTTCACAGTGGATGAAGACAAAATCCCAGTACATTAAGTCAACGAGAAGATCTTAGTCGAGTTAAAATAAGTAAAGCAAATGATAATGGAGAAAATAATTGAAGTGAAGATAAACAAATCAACAGGACTTGAAGGATTTCACTCTTAGGGAAATAGGATATATGTTGGTCGTAATTCATTTTAAAGCCATCAAGGTTTGGAAAATTGATTAGAAAATTGCAAATGCCACTCTATTGGGTCAGATGGAGGAGGGTGGGTGAGAGGGTGTGGGTGATGGTGGTGGTGGTGGTGATGGTAGGTGGTGAGGGAGCATGACAACAATAAGAACAACAATGTAACAAAACGTCCTGAGGAACTTCACATGAACATTATAAAATAACATAGCCAAACACATAAGGAGATACTAGATGACTAATTCAGATGACTAAAAGCTTGGCGAAAAGAGTTAAGGTTTAATGTGTGTCTTAAAATGAAGAAAGTGAGTGAGGGAGGCAGAGAGGTATAGAGAGGGAATTCCAGACAACAGAGCCGAAGGAGCTGAAGATACAGCCACCAGTGAAGATGAAATTAAAATCAGGATGCTCAACAGGACAGAACAAGATGAGTGCTGATATCTCAGAGGGTTGTGCAGATGGATGAGATTGCAGATAGGGAGAGCTTAGACCATGGAATGGAAAGAGGTGAGCGGGTCTTGGTGTGTGGTGAGAATGTGGAGACCAGCCAGGAGTTGATGTGTTGGGTGCTCGGGATCCGTGGAACACATACAGGCCACCAACACTTAAAATAGTGCAACACTATTTTATTAAGTCAGAAACTGTTGAACATACTTTCACTGTGTGTTAACACAATATTAGATTGAACTAAAGACCTTTGCCTTGTCCTAACCAGTCTATACACTTGCACATGGTGAAGATCTGTGCTGCAAGCTGTAAGATCTGTCCTACTAGGAGGCTGCATCTTGAATGAGCGGGAATTCTGATGCCCCCTGTCTTTATAGTGCGTGTGCTCTAACTGGTGATTGGCTGCGGTGTGTGTGTTGATTGGTCCCGCTGTGTGTCCATCAGTGTGTGTGTATCTGCACCATGATATACTGGTGTATATTATGACATCCCCCTTTTATAAAAGAATGTATGTGTGTGGCAATAAATACTGTATGGTGAGAATGTTCCTAACTATGTGTGGGGTGCGAAGACATATTTACAGGACTACGGACATGAGAACTAAGCTATTTACATGGGAAGGTACCTGGTGCAGAGAAGCAGTATGGAACAAGAATAACGAGATCAACACTATATACAAACCAGGGAAACAATCAAACAAAGCAACAAAACAATTCAGAAAGTCTATAAGTCCGCAAAGTTCATAAATTAAGTCTCTGAGGTGGGCGACGAATTTTGGTTGACCGTTAGGGTGGCACACCACTCATCGTCTGGATCGATGCTGTATACCGATAGAGGATGGATTCTTTGCTTCGGGGACACCCTGTTTTTTGCAACGATACCGACTCGAAAAGGCGCCTTCGGGTCCTCGGTGTCAATGTTGGGTATGAGGTCTGTATCGGACTCGGTGACCGTGGGTTGAATGGCCCAGACATTTCTGCGAGGTTGGCTGAAGTGATACGAGTTGGCAGGCTGAGCTGCTCTGTATAAAGCAGCATAGTGGCCAGGTTTGCCTCATCTCAGGCATTGTCGGGATTTGGCAGGGCATTGCCGCTTTAAGTGGGCGGAGCCACATTTGCCGCACGTCGTAGCGTCAGTAAGTTTGCTGCGCCACCGCGCATGCGCGGTGCGGTCGTACGTGGTGCGCGCCTGCGCATTACGTTAGTCGACGTCGCCGTCCCCTCATTTGGTGCGCACAAGTGCGGGAGTCCGCGAAAAGCGCGCGAAATGGCCGCCCTCATCCAGGCTGAGGCCCTGGAGTTGCTTGATTACTTGGACCCGTTCTGCCTCGTGGGGACCTTGCCGCACCATTTCAGCTGCTTGGGTGTGGGAATACCGACTAGTGGCGTTTTCGTATAGCATGCAGGTCTCGATGGCGGTCGCTAGGGTGAGCTGCTTTACCTTGAGGAGCTGCTGGCGTAGAGGGTCCGACTGAACACCAAAAACGATCTGGTCGCGTATCATGGAGTCGGAGGTGGGCCCGTAGCTACAGGACTGCGCAACGATGCGGAGGTGGGTGAGAAAGGTTCATTCTTACCCTGCAAACGCTGTTGGAATACATAGCGCTCGAAACTTTCATTCACCTCTATGCTGCAGTGAGTGTCAAACTTGAGGAGGACCGTCTTGAACTTTGTATTATCTTCATCATCCGCAAAGGTGAGAGAATTGAAAATGTGGATGGCATGGTCCCCGGCCGTGGCTAGGAAGAGAGCGATCTTCCTGGTGTCCGAGGCATCCTCCCGGTCTGTGGCTTCAAGGTAGAGCTGGAAGCGTTGTTTGAATATCTTCCAGTTGGCCCCTAGGTTACCGGTGATGCGGAGCGGCGGCGGCGGGCGGCGCTGTCCATTTTGCAGGATGATTGTATGCTGGTGGAAGGCAGATCACTTGCAGGTAGGTCTAAGAAGTTCTAATATCCCTCAACACCTGGCATCATGATGTGTTGGGTGCTCGGGATCCATGGAACACATACAAGCCACCAACACTTAAAATAGTGCAACACTATTTTATTAAGTCAGAAACTGTTGACCATACTTTCACTGTGGGATAACACGGTATTAGATTGAACTAAAGACCTATGCCTTGTCCTAACCAGTCTATGCACTCAGTACATGGTGAAGATCTGTGCTGCAAGCTGTAAGCTCTGTCCTACGAGGAGGCTGCATCTCGAATGAGCGGGAACTCTGATGCCCCCTGTCTTTATAGTGCGTGTGCTCTAACTGGTGATTGGCTGCGGTGTTGCGTGTGTTGATTGGTCCCCCTGTGTGTCCATCATTGTGTGTATCTGCACCATGATATACTGGTGTATATTATGACAGGAGTGTGTTTGAATAGTCCAGTCTCGATGATGAAGGAGGGATCAGCAGCAGATGACCTGAGACAGGAGTGAAGTTAGACAATGTTGCAGAGGAGGAAATAAGCTGTCTTAATGATGTTAAGGATATGTGGTCAGAAGTGCATCTTAGGGTCAAATAAGACAGATAAATTGCAAACAGATTGGTTTAATCTCAGTCTGTTGCCAGTGGATTGGGTAGCTAGGGAAGGATGTTTGGAGGGAGTCTGAAAACTATTACTCCAATCTAAAGAAAATTCTGCCCAGCCAGTACTGGATGAAGGATGAGCAGTCAGATAATTTAGCAATGATGGAAGATTCGATAGTGAGGTAGTAGTGATGTCACCATGGGGCAATGTGTGGGAGCTGGAGGAGAAATCATTGCAAGTGGTACTCTGGCTATGATTAGTTGGATATTGATGAAACCAGTTGAGAGCAATCCCAGCCATTGGATGACAGTGGGGAGGCATTGGAGATGGATGGTGTGGTTTATCATCATAAGGGCTACAAACAGGTTGAGAAGGATGGGAAGGGAAAATTTACTTTTGTTGCGGTCACAAAGGCCGGGATTTTCCGTTCCTGTTCACGACAGATGGTTTCAGCGACGGAGCGGAAAATATCACGAGAACCGCAAAATTGCGTTTAACGTTGGCGTGAAAACATGACACAATTGTCCCCTCACCACATCAATAACGGGGCACATTTCCCAATGTACGGGAACCTCATTTGAGTACATTTCAATGTAATTTCCAGGCACATACGTTGGAATGACCCCCCCCCCCACATCAAAAAATCCATCCACCGTGGCATGATGGCAGAACGGCGTGAAGCATGACTGATCCCTGAAGGCAGATCTCTGACAAGCAGATCTCCCACGGGAGTTCAGGTAAGTACAGTGCTCAGGGGAGAGACTTGTGCCAGGTGAACATGTTTGCTCTCTGTGCCCAGGGGCAGCCTTTAAAAATGGCACCTGTTATTGAAAATATGGAAAGATGTCTCATTTGAAACATGGAAGTCTGGCAATATCTGGTCTGAGAGAAACATGAGAGGATACAGGGAAAGATCCCACAAAGGGTTGACAGCAGCCAGGGAAGGATTGTAAAATGCAGATAGCCTTGGTCAAGCAGGCTCAGCAAACAAGACAAACAGGATTTTGAATGAAGCCAAAGACAATGGCTCACACCTTCATTGAACGTAACTATCTTAGTAAGGATCTGGAAAAGAATGGATGAGGTTCAGTTGAATCTGGTGAGAATTCTAAGTGTGAAAATTTGATAATACCAGGTAAATTAAAGAAAACTGGAGACTATTAGTCTACGAGAAACATAATTCAAAGCCAAAATCAAAGTCAAAATTCAGCTGAGGACACAATTGGAGAATAAAACTATAGAAATGACAGGAATTAAAAGTAAACCAAAGCATTTTGAACATCACCAGGGAAACAATGTAATCAGATCTATGAGATGAAGTCATGTCAAAATGAATACTTAGTTGGATTAAAAGGTTTAGATCAAAGATACTTTTTACAATCAAAGAAAATAAGAGTTACTTTACAATAACATCATAAAAACGTAATTGTTAGAAAGAGAATATAAACCAAGACACCAGGGCAGGAAGAACCAGAACGAGAACCAGAACTCAGAGAGAGAGAGAGGAGAAACAGAGACAGATTACATTCAGCTCGGCCATGGGAAAGAGACAGGGCAAAGCAGCTGAGCAAAAATAGCTAATACATCTAAGGAAAACTAGAATTTAAAAAGTAGGCAGAGTCAGCTCAGAGATAGCTCTCACAGCTCTGTACATGGGAAAGATAGGACACAGCAACTGAGCTCATCAGCAAATACATCTAAAGAAGACCAGACTTTAAAGAAGATTGATTGTCAAGTTGTGCCTGAAGGTCCCTTCAACCAACCAGAAGGATCCAGAAGCAAGATCTTTTTACTTTTCTGTAAAGACAGTGATTGCATCTTTTAAAAAGAGAAAAACATATATAATAATAAAATAACTTAAAAGTTTTAACCTGAAACAGTGGTTATTAGTCTACTTTACTTACTTAGCAATGCGGGACCCAGGATCAATGCTACTAAGTGGTAAGTAGATGAAATCTTCGGTGAAGGTATGGGTTATACCGGGGGATAACTTGAAAATATAGTTTGACCTGACTAGCACCCACTGAAGCTTGCATCGGAGTCGGGGAGTGAGAATCCCTGATCACCATTTAGAATGTCAGCCCTTTTTGGTATAGGGGGAATTCTAAGAACAGTGGTGAGTTTTCAAAAACATGCCGCCCAACGTTTTATTAAAATTGTGTTAATTACGCCTAGCAGGTTGCTTTATTTTCTACATGGCATCCAGCGTGGAGGCCTAGAATATTAGAAGTTTCTAGTTGAGCAGAATGGGGGCTAGAGTGGGGGCTAGAATATTAGAAGTTTCTAGGTAAAGCGAGGCTAGAATATTAGAAGTTTCTAGTTGAGCAGAATGGGGGCTAGAGTGGGGGCTAGAATATTAGAAGTTTCTAGGTCCCAAGAAACGGTTGGAATATGAGAAGTTTCTAACCGGCACAAAGGCTAGAATATTAGAAGTTTCTGGTCTATGTGTGAGTCAGACTTTACCTGCCGAGTTTAGTCTGGAAAGTTATGTGTGATTGACTTTTGTAAGGATATTTTGTGGATCGAGTGGACTGAAGCTCAGGTTGGGTGTGTAAAATCAGCAGACTAGAAGATGCTGACCCTAAGAAAAAGTCTGCAAGACATCTTGGTGACAGGACTAAAAATCTTGCATCCATTACTGGTAAAAGGAGGCCAAAAAATAAATCATCCTTAGAGTAAGGCAGATTGTGAGGTTAAAGCCTAGAGAAATGGGGACGCCTAGCATCTTTAGAGACCAATAACCAATCAACCCTGAACTAAAACAGGAAGATAGTGCCTTAGTCAGCCTTGGATAGGGCCCAGAAAGGGTACTTATCCTTAATTTCTGATTGCAACTGAAAGGGACAACCAGGAACAGAACTTAGAATTCCGAAACATGGCAATTAGAATAATCCTCTTGCTCTGAAACACGGTCAAGAGAGTTGAAGCAATGAAACAAGAGTGGAAGAAATTAACAGAGGCAAAAAACTCATGCATAAGTGAAACTTTATCAGCACGGAGGGGTCTCAATTTTTGTGAAAAGTAACTAAAACCCCATTGAATAGAGGTCCAAGATCTCAGTGGATAAATGTTTAATAAGGATTTGTGAAATCCTACAAAGTAGAGATCCAAGATCTGAGTGGATGAATGAGTGTGTGTATGTCAAATAAGGAATTGTGAATTTCCTTTGGTGTTTGTATTTTTAAAAAATGTTGTATTTTGTAAAACCGAGTTTCACATCAATTAGAAGTTGTAAATGGCAGGTAGAAATGTGATCAGTATTATGAGGTAAATCAGTATGTTACAATACTAAATTAGTCTTAGAATAAACGGATAAAGAGTTTGTACTGGGCAGCAGTCAGCTGCTTGCAGGCTTTGAAACTGAGCATTGAAATTGACACTGCATAGGTCTGCAGGGTCCTAGTGCCTGATGCGCACAAGAAAGTCACCAGCAAAAATAATGATGTTTAGAACGAATACATTGAAGAAGAAGCTTTAGAGAATAAAGATTTTGGATCACAAGTTAGATTATGAGAATTACTAGCAGTATAAGGAAATGAGAATCTGATGGCAGGAAAAGATTTGATAAAAATTGATGCAGGTAAAATTCAGATATTAAAACAATTGATAACACAGAGGAAGTGTGGGTGAAGCTACCAACTAAAACTGCAGGAAAAATAATCAGTGAAGCTGTAAAATGTAAAGATAAGGTTGTTCAGAATATGGGAAACATACAGTTGACTTAGAGAAGCATGGTGTCTGGAGCAAAAGAAATTAAGACACGCAACCAATTGGTGGGAAGACAGTGAATTAAAACCCGTTAGCAGCATTGAGTGGACAGATGATGAAGTTAAAATGTCATATTTGGAACTTACCTTTCATAAAGATCCAGTCGTAATCAAAATAAAATAATTAAAGTAAACACAGTAGCAATATCAGGAATGTATCAGGGTAAGGTTTTGACAGATTGGATCAGAGTGAGCAAAAGAGGAGGAATTTGAGATTCTTCGAATCTCACTCAGGGGTGCAATGACAGAAGGAGGAGGCTTAACAGGCTTTAATTGTATGAAGGACATAAAGGATAAGGAAAATAAACCAGTTTTTTAAAAAAAGGAAAGAAATGGTAGCAAAAGAAATCCGGAAGTCCTGGAGAGGGCACTTCTGGGGAATTCAAACGAAGATAGAAAGTACAAATTAAAGAATAGGGCCCTCTCCACCCTTGACCTATTCATTTGATTTTTCAGATGGAAAAAATAAATAACAGACAAACCAGTTCAGAAGAAGGAAGAGCACTACACTCCAGAGAAGAATGTTTTAGACAGTATTGGGGGGAAACTAATGATACAATTGGCTACATATTTGAGGGAATTAAATGACAAGAGCCCGTAGGAAAACTTTACGGGTTAGAAACAAATCAAAATATCAAATTATTACTGAACAGTGAAACCTCCGGTCAGACATCTCTAATTGAACATCAGCTGCTGGATGATCTGTGGTCTCCATGGGGTAGGTACTATGTGGTGGAATTATTAAGGGTCTCGGCAGACAGCAGCTACTGACGAGGAACCCCAATATGATAAACGATAAAAGTTTAAGAATTTTTGTAGCTTGATGCCACGGCAGGAAAATTATTACCAATGCAGCAAACAATATTACATTGAAGAGCTGTAATCGTTATTAAAGAAGAAATGTCATGTAAATTGTAGGGACTGTTATGTATGATAATGGGAGTATGTGTGCCGTTCGAGAACTTGATCAGCATTTCTAAACTGTGAATGTTTTAATAGAGGGGGAATAGTGGTAGTTTAGTGTGTTTTCTTGATTTAACTACATAGAACATCACAAATAATATTGATGTTGTTAACACGCCATATTTAGTATGTAATGACTATGGATCCCAAAGCCCAGAAGGGATGTGTCGATATTGTACTTTATTTTTAGTATTGAAATTGTGATAACAGTTGCAAATATGTAACGTTGTAACACACGGTCTATTTGTGTGGTTGGATGATGAGTAATGTGTTAAGATAAGACTTAATTTTTTTAACTGTGTATTTATCAATAGGGAGAATTTATTTGGAAATAGTGATAGTTCGATGTGGTTTTGTGAATACTGTCGGCATATTGTATTGCAAATGTTGTAAGGGAAATTATAACAAACAAAAGGGAGTTGAAGGAAATTCATCAGAAAGATATTCTCTCACGTACACCAGGGGTTGGCAGACATACATGGTTCAGGACAATATTAGACATTAATGTGGGGGAAGTCAGGGATAGAAGCAGGATCAATTGGAACCTTTTCAATTAATGAAGCAAGGGGTGGTACATGGTATCAGAATTTACCATTCCGATGAGAAACGGAAAGCAATTTGGATGACGGAAAAATTAGACACTTAACAGCCAGTGATGGACAAAAGACCTTTTTGGTTACTGATGGACTGAGTTGTATGCTGTTTCTAAGGGACATGAGGAAGCTTCTACGGTGCTGCTACCCCAAGGAAGTAAAATGCTTTGGAGGTAGTGGAACATGGATATAGCTATTGTGTTACCTTCCTGAGCGGCTGAGGCTATGGTTCACGGTAATTGGACTTGAGGAAAGAACGAAAAAAGACACTGGTCTGCGATATGGATACATTTACAAATTGATTTTGGTGCACAATTTAAAATCACAAAACATACACACAAATGAGAAAGATCGGGGATAAATGTTAGTCAGTACAATTAGATGGGGGGGGGGGGGTAATTGACGAAATGATATAGTTATGTTTCAAATGTCAAGACGGGGTGTTATTGAAAATATGGAAAAATGTGTCATTTGAAACATGGAAGTCAGGCAATATCTGGTCTGAGAGAAGCATGAGAGGATACAGGGAAAGATCCCACAAAGAATTAACAGCAGCTGCAACGGAAGGATTGTAAAATGCAGATAGCCTTGGTCAAACACGCTTAGCAAACAAGACAAACAGGATTTTGAATGAAGCCAAAGACAATGGATCACACCTTCATTGAAAGTAACTAACTTAGTAAGGATCTGGAAAAGAATGGATGAGGTTCAGTTGAATTTGGTGAGAATTCTAAGTGTAAAAATTTGCTAATACCAGGTAAATTAAAGAAAACTGGAGATTATCAGTCTATGAGAAACATAATTCAAAGCCAAAATCAAAGTCAAAATTGAGCTGAGGACACAATTGGAAAATAAAACTATAGAAATGACAGGAATTAAAAGTAACACCTCTTGAAACTAAAGCATTTTGAACATCACAAAGGAAACAATGTAATCAGATCTATGAGATGAAGTCATGTCAAAATGAATACTTAGTTGGATTAAAAGGTTTAGATCAAAGATACTTTTTACAATCAAAGAAAATAAGAGTTACTTTACAATAACATCATAAAAACTTAATTGTTAGAAAGAGAATATAAACCAAGAGACCAGGGCAGGAAGAACCAGAATGAGAACCAGAACTCAGAGAGAGAGAGAGAGAGAGAGGAGAAGCAGAGACAGATTACAGTCAGCTCGGCCATGGGAAAGAGACAGGGCAAAGCAGCCGAGCTAAAATAGCTAATACATCTAAGGAAGACTAGAATTTAAAAAGTAGGCAGAGTCAGCTCAGAGATAGCTCTCACAGCTCTGTACATGGGAAAGATAGGACACAGCAACTGAGCTCATCAGCAAATACATCTAAAGAAGACCAGACTTTAAAGAAGATTGATTGTCAAATTGTGCCTGAAGGTCCCTTCAACTAACCAGAAGGATCCAGAAGCAAGATCGTTTTACTTTTCTGTAAAGAAAGTGATTGCATCTTTTAAAAAGAGAAAAAATATATAATAATAAAATAACTTAAAAGTTTTAACCTGAAACAGTGGTTATTAGTCTACTTTACTGACTTAGCAATGCGGAACCCAGGATCGATGCTACTAAGTGGTAAGTAGATGAAATCTTCGGTGAAGGTATGAGTTATACTGGAGGATAACTTGAAAATATAGTTTGACCTGAATAGCACCCACTGAAGCTTGCATCGGAGTCGGGGAGTGAGAATCCCTGATCACCATTTAGAATGTCGGCCCTATTTGGTATAGGGGGACTTCTAAGAATAGTGGTGAGTTTTCAAAAACACCCCCCGGATCTTTGAGTGTACAAGTTGCCTGCATGGCAGGTGAATTAGAGGCTGTCCCTCCAGTGATACATCGTGGGTCCCGTCACTTGAAGTTTTATTTACAAAGCTCCACACTATATGGCAGTGAAAGCCGCCAACGCTTTTTCCGCCCGACATAGGCCTTTGTCGATATCTGGGAAAATCCTGGCTACAGGATGCATTTGATGAATGGTGAAGTTAGTTTTTTTTACTCTGCTTACACTGGAAGTCTAAGCAACCGTCATTTACTTTGACTATCTTCCCTTAGTGAGCTTCAAAACTCACACACCAGTTGCAAGCTGCAACACTTGAGTTTGGATTCTGTATCCCTTTACATAGTTTCAATCATTTCAGTTTGCCCAGCAGTTTTAGTTTCCAAATCTCCGGTTCAATTTCTTGAATCGTGAAAAACATATAATTCAGCAGGTAGTGAGGGAACCAACAAGAACCTATTTGACCTCTTCCTCACCAATCTATCTGTCGCAGATGCATCCATCCTTGACAGTGTTCTTGGGAGTTACCATGCACAGTCCTTATGGAGAAGAAGTGTCATCTTCACATTGAGGATACCCTGCATCGTGTTGTGTGGCATTACCACCATGCTAAATAGGTTAGATTTCAAACAGATCTAGCAACTCAAAAGGGTTTTTTAAAAAAAAATGTTTTCTTAGGGTATTTGTAGTTTTTATAATAATAACAATAACAGCAACATAAACATGGTACACAAAACATTTCCATCCCTATCACGTTCTTCGCACCCCCAAACAATGGAACAATAGCCGAACCCCCCCCCCCCCCCCCTCCTCCACTCTAGGTTTCTGCCTCTGCTGACATTTTAATTTTCTCCGAGAAAGTCAACGAACGGCTGCCACCTCCAGACGAACCCTAACATTGACCCTCTTAGAGCAAACTGTATTTTCTCATGACTGAGAAACCCAGCCATGTCACCAACCCAGGTCTCTAATTTTGGGGGCTTCGAGTCCCTCCACATTAACAGTATCCATCTCCGGGCTACCAGGAAGGCAAAGACCATAATAACAGCCTCTTTCACTCCCTGGACTCCCGGCTCTTCTGACAAAGATCGCCACCTCTGGACTCGGCACCACCCTTGCTTTAAGTACCCTGGGCATGACATCAGCGAAACCTTGTCAAAATCTTCTAAGCTTCGGGCATGTCCAAAACATATGGACATGGTTTGCTGGACCTCCCGCGCACCTCGCACACCTGTCCTCTACCCCAAAGAACTTGCTCATCCGGGCCCCCGGTGAACTACCTTAAACTGTATCAGGCTAAGCCTGGCACATGATGAGGATGTGTTAACCCTGCTAAAGTGTTCCGCCCACAGACCTGCCTCGATCTTTCCCCCTAGCTCATCTTCCCACTTGCCCTTTAGTTCCTCTATCTGAGTTTCCTCCGACTCCAAAAGTTCTTTTTATATATCTGATACCTTCCCCTCTCCCACCCATGTTCTGGAAACTACCCTGTCCTGTATTCCCGCAGGAGCGGGAAGGTTGGAACCTGCCTTCTCAGAAAATCCCGTACCTGCAGATATCTAAACCCAATCCCTGCTGGCAGTTCAAATTTCTCCTACAAATCCTTCAAGTTAGGGAAGCTCCCATCTATAAATAGATCTCCCATCCACTCAATTCCGACTCTCTGCCGTCTCCGAAACCCACCATCCAATCTTCCCGGCACAAACCGATGGGTTGTTGTAAATCGGGGCCCAGACCGATGCTCCCTCCTCTCTCCTATATTTCCTCCACTGCCCCCAGACTCTCAGAGCCACCACTACCACCGGGCTTGTGGAGTACCGGGCCAGCGAGAACGGCAGAGGTGCCGTTATCAGTGTCCTCAAACTTATGTTCTTACACAATGCCGCCTCTACTTGCTCCCACACCGACCACCCCCCCCCACTACCCACTTCCTAATCATTACTATATTAGCCGCCCAGTAGTAGTTACAAAAGTTCGGCAGTGCCAACCACCGCCCCCCCCCCTCCCAACTATACTCCAACAACACTTTCTTCACTCGCGGGGTTTTACCCGCACGCAAAAAGCCCCAAATCATCTTATTCACCCATTTTAAAAAGGCCCTTGAGATAAAGAATGGGAGACACTGAAAGACAAATAGAAATCTGTCGCATGTCGCATCTTCTAAAGTCCTCCTTCATTTGGTCTACAAGCCGGGACAAGCTTAACTTGTGCAATGTCTCCCATTCCCGTGCCACCTGGATTCCCAGATAGCGAAAGGTCCTTCCTACCATTCTAAACAGCAGCTCCCCTAGTCTCCACTCCTGACCCCTCGCCTGGATTGCGAACATTTCGCTTTTCCCCATATTCAATTTTTTATCTCCCGAGAACCTGCCAAATTCCCCTAAGATCCGCATAATCTCCCCCATCCCTGCTAACAGGTCCGAAATGTACAGGAGCAGGCTATTCGCATAAAGTGAAACCCGATGCTCCACCCCCCCCCCCCCCCCCCCCACCACCACCGGACCAGCCCTTTCCAGTTCCTAGAAGCTCTTAACTCCATAGCCAATGGCTCTATGGCCAGAGCAAACAACAGCGGTTAGAGGGGACACCCTTGCCTTGTCCCTCGGTGCAGTTTAAAATAGCCGACAACCGCTGATTCGTACGCACCCAATCAATGAAGCCCTGACTGTAGCCATCTGGGATGGCCATGACCCGATTACAAAATGGACACTTGCAAAGAATGCAGGGAAAATTGGACAATACTGAAAAACAAGCAGGTGCAAGGTCTGTCTGTTAGTTAGAAACTTAAACTCTCAGACAGGACAGAAACTGCCAAGCAATCTACATACTAATGAGCCATCTCCGGGGACAAAAGAGAAACATTTAGATAAACAATGTTAAGGCAGACACCCCGGCGCCAGAGGAGACTCAAACAAAGCAAACCAACGGCCACCAAGGACATGCCCAGCAACCAGGGAACCCACCCCTCTATTGGAGGAAGATCGATAAGAATGATTGGGAAAGGCCCAATTAATTGAGGCCAAGTTCAAGGCCTGCCCAAAAGCACGCGAAGCCCTTTCGGGTATAAAAAGTGTTCCCCAAGAGAGAATCTTTCTTCTTTGGCCTTGGCTCTCAGCGAAGAGAGACCAGCCTAGCAGCTAGACCAAGTAAGTTCCAAGTCAACGCACGTTATGAGATAAACACTCCTAGTTGCTATCCTGTAAACAGCTCAACCCAGCAGCCTCAGAACCGAGCAGCGGCCATTGTTCCTCTGACTGAGTGGGCACCCGAAGCTAAGTATAGGCTTTAGTAATCGTGATAGTTTAGGTAGTAGAGTTTTATGCATGAGTAGATTTGACTGTGTGTAAATAAATGAGCATTGCTTTTGAACTTACTAACTGGTGTATCAGTATTCGGTTCTGAACCTTGTGGCGGTGTCGAAAGACACCTGGCGACTCTTAAGCAAACGTAATTAAACAGAGCCAAATTAAGAGACAACACCAAAGAGAGCAACATTTACTGGTGACTTAGAAATGGCCTAACCACTCTGAGAGAACCCAAATTTGAATTGAAAATCCAATTGGAAACAGAAAATCCACAAGCGTAAGAACAGTACTGATCAAGCCTCTGAGATTCGGAAGTGTGTTAATGCATGCGTACTAACAGGGATATAAGGTAAACCTGAGAGATTTTGTTGCGTAAAACTGTCGGGAGTTTTGTAGGCCGGAAATTAGAGTAAGCCGTACCCGTGTTTACATCACCACTTTATCACCCCCTGTTCCAAATTCAGTAGAGACCACAGAGATAGAGAAAAATGGCAATGAAGGCAATGGAACTCCTTATGAACCCCCAGGAATTCGAGGTCGCAGCGACCAGTCGAGTAGCACAGTGTCCCGTTTGGGAAGATGAGATCAGGAAATATCTCAAAGGGAAAGGATGGAACCTTTGGAGTGAATTCTGCGCCAATGATGAAACAGGTCCCGGGAGTATAGGGTATACTTGGTGGGAGAACCTGACAGAGTTCCACAAGAAGAGCTTAGGGAAAGCTCGCAAGCCGATGGCAATCGTGTCCTGTTTGGCTCAATTGCGAGGCACAGAGGAGGTCGTTAGGACGCTCCGTAGAGAGATAGAGGAGAGAGACAGAAGTAGTGAGGTAGACGTGAGTGAGGTAGAGAAAGAGAATCGAGATCTGAAAGAGCAGTTAGCAGCAAGGGACAGAGAGGTGGATGATGCCAAGTGGGCACATCAGTCTTGTCTCGCGCATTTGAACAGTTTTCTGACACAATACGATAAGGCCTACCAGGACACGCAACGTGTGGTCTTGGTAAGACAAGAAACAGAACAGCAAGTTGAGAAATTGCAGAAACAGTGCAACGATTTAAAAGCAGCCCTACGAGCACTCCATACTTCCACGACGGAACAAAGTCAGAGCTCCGTAGACCACGCAAAGTGCCGGAAGTAAATTGCAGAATTGCAATCTCTGCTCTCCGCTCAAAATGGGTTTCAAAGCACATTTAGACCAAAATTAGATCAAGAAAACAGCCCCGACTGGCAGGAATTAAACAAGACTGCCCATAGATACGTACATGGGACATGGACGCAGGAAAAACCCCAAAAAAGGAAAGCGCCCCAACCCCCAATCGAACAGGTAGAACACCCCCCCATGGACGCTGTAACCACACACGGCAGGGCCACAGCAGGAGAAGCAGATTTCCTTTACGCAACCCCGTTAACCGTGACCAAATTACGGAACGCGTACGGAAAAATTTCACCTGTCCTTTCCACATCAGACCCCCACAAATTTTTCGCGAAAGTCAAACAGCAGGCTACCATGTACGGCCTGGTCGAAAAGGAGCAAGTGAAGCTCACAGTTTGGAGCCTCGGCCTTTCAGTCGTGGCAGCCCTTCCCGACCCACAGAATGTAGGAGGAGGCACACTCCAAAAGATGCACACAGCGATCCTTGATGCGATCGGCTTTAACAGAGGAGACCCCGTAGAAGGCCTAAATAAGTGTAGGCAAAAGAAGACAGAGCACCCCACAGCGTTTGCTGGACGCTTGTGGATACACTTCACTGCAGTTTTTGGAGAGTTAGCCCGCGCCCATTTGTCCCCAGATAATATGGCCAAATGGACCCGAATTCTAGTCTCCCATGCCACAGACGCAGGACGAAAAGCTTGCGCAAATTATGACCCCTCAGATGAGGTCCACAATGAAAAATGGGTTTTGAAGAGATTGTCCCACGCTTGGGAGCAATCAATTGCAGACAAAACCACATTTATAACACCCGATGAAGAGCAGGCAGAGATGAACCCAGTTAAAACGCACCAGGACCCCGCATGGGTAAATGAGGGCAGGAACAGCCCACCCCAGGCCAAAGCTCAGGAATGTTACAACTGTGAACAGATAGGACACTTTGCACGAGAGTGCAACGCGCCCCAAAAGCAGCAGAGAAGCCAACAGACAGGCACCCTAAACAGGAATAAGGCAAAGCCGATCCATAGCATTAACACCCGTTCAGAGAATGCAGACATGAACGGCACCGACTGACGGTGTTCGGGCTCCCCAACTTGGGTCTGTGAGGGCAGCACGGTGGCGCAGTGAGTAGCACTGCTGCCTCACGGCGCCGAGGTCCCAGGTTCGATCCCAGCTCTGGGTCACTGTCTGTGTGAAGTTTGCACATTCTCCCCGTGTTTGCGTGGGTTTCGCCCCCACAACCCAAAAAGATGTGCAGGGTAGGAGGATTGGCCACGCTAAATTGCCCCATAATTGAAAAAAATGAATTAGGTACTCTAAATTTTAAAAAAACTTGGGTCTGCGACACCCTTTGGGACAAGTCCTGTAGACCGGTAGTGGCAGGCAAAGTTCGGGGACACCCCATAGAATTTATTTGGGACACAGGAGGATCCCGCACCACACTCAATTCCTCCACGATGTTTCAGCGAGACACGTGGCCCACAACAGGCACCATCATACTCAGCGGTTTTACAGGCCATTTACAACAGGGACACATCACAGCCCCTGGAGCAATACAAATAGGGAACATCACAGTTTTGGTTGATCTGCCCCAGACAGCAGAACATATCCTTGGGATCGATTTCATGAGCTCCCATACCCCCACCACGCTCACAGTAGGAGAGTATGTAAACAGGATTAGCTCAGTAGGAGACTTCTGGTACGAACCTCGAGCCATTAGTGCAGACGAACAGGTTAGGGCAGTCCTGCAGGAACATAAAGCAGCATTTGCACAGCAAAAGCACGACTGTGGCAATTTGGCTGGCTTTGTGAACATTACAGGTCCCGACCCTAAACCCCAGAAGCAGTACGGATTTCCCCAGGAAGCAGAGGGAGAAATCTCCAAAGTCATAGAGTGTTTGTTGGATCAAGGCGTACTCCGATCAGTAGTCTCCACAAACAATGCACCAATTTGGCCCACCAGGAAACCGGATGGATCATGGCGTCTGACCATTGATTACTGGGAACTGAACAAATTAACCCTAGCAGCAGCCCCCACTGTAGTCACGAGTCCCAAGACTATGCTCAAACAGGGACTCCAGTCAAAATGTTTTTCAATTTTGGACATTAGTAACGGCTTTTGGTCCATTCCATTGGCTAAAGCGTGCCAGTACAAATTCGCCTTTACATTCCAAGGGCAACTGTATACGTGGACGTGCCTTCCACAACTCCCCCTCCATTTTCCACCGACAGCTGGCAAATGGTTTAGCAAAATTTTCCCGCCCCGATTGTCTGGTCCAGTATGTAGACGAATTGTTACTACAGACAGACACAAAGGGAGAGCACATTTCGCTTCTCGCCGAACTCCTAGCACTCCTAAAAGAAATTGGTTGTAAAGTCAACCCCAAGAAGGCCCAGATTTTGAAAGAGAAAGTGATTTACTTGGGAACAGTGATCACTCATGGTAAACGCGAGATCGAGCAAAAGAGAATTGACTCGATCGTCAAATTGCCCCTTCCCCACAATGTCTCAGCCCTCCGGTCATTTTTAGGACTGGTTGGCTACTGCCAAAACCATATTGACGGTTTCGCCACGAAAGCAGTGCCCCTATCCGAACTTCTCAAGAAGCAGGCACCTTGGGAATGGCTTCCACAGCATACAGATGCCGTGGATGCTTTAAAAAGAGCACTCAGCACAGCCCTCGCACTACAGGTCCCAGATCCACTTTCCCCATACGCAATCAAAGTTGCAAGCACCGACCGAACCCTTTCAGCCGTACTCCTCCAGGAACGCCATGACCAATTACGCCCAGTAGCATACGCCTCACGCATGTTAGACCCTGTGGAGCAAGGATTTTCTGCCTGTGAAAGGCACCTGCTCGCAGTTGTTTGGGCAGTACAATACTTTGCCTACATTACAGGACTCAACCCCATCACCATCCTCACAGAACACACCCCGACACAGCTATTGTTAGACGGCCGACTTGAAGGTGAGACAGTCAGCCAAATCCGTGCAGCCCGTTGGACCCTTCTTTTACAGGGACGGGACATCACAGTAAAACGAACCAAGACCCACACCTTCCTTGCCAATAATTTGCAGTATGCAGGCACCCCTCATGAATGTGAGATCATCACCATGAAACAGAACATAGGCCCATTTATTCCCAAAACACCTCCCAGGAAAACAGGTAGTACACCCCAGAGACCCCAGCCCACAGACACGTGCGCACACCTGAAGATTTATGTGGATGGCTCTTCCACAGTGTTAAATGGAAAGAGAATTACCGGTTGCGGTATTTACCTAGAGGACGCGCAGCGACGCGCCCTAAATGAGATCTCATTAAAGTTGCCAGGACATTTAGGCTCGCAGGCAGCAGAGCTGGCAGCAATCGCTTATATTGTAGACCACCCCAACTCGTTCCCGATCCCAGCAGACATCTATTCGGACAGCTTGTATGTATGTAATAGTTTGACGGAATTCCTACCCCTGTGGGAAATGAGAGGATTTGTTTCCACGAACGGTAAACCCCTACCCTCAGCCCCATTGCGCCGCCATATCTTAGAGACAGCGAAGGATAGGAAATACGGAATAATTAAGGTTCGCAGTCATCACCGTTCTTTCCCCCCCTGGTAACGTTAAAGCATAAACCCTAGCGAAGGCAGGCTCCAGGCATGGTTATTTTTGGAACCCCCCCGAAAGCACCCCAGTACATGCAGTTCAGGTCTCCCAGACCAACATTCAGGAGTTAGCAAACGCTCAGGAAGAGGACGAGAAACTCAGGGAAGTTTTAAAGGGAGCCTTCCCAGCCCCATATGATAAATACAAAAACGCAATCACCACATACAACGTTGTGATTTAAAGGATAGCATTTATATAGTTCCCAGCCAGGACAGGAACCAGATCATTTGTCAGTTCCATGACAATCATGGACACCAAGGAATTGAACCCACCCCAGCCCACCTCAGACTGCTCTGCTGGTGGCCTGATTTAATAACCGATGTAACGCACTACATAGGGAATTGCTAAATCTGTGCCCAGAACAATCCGGACAGATATGCGAAAAAGGCACAACTTAGTCATACCCGCCCCATTAATGGACCCTGGACAAATCTCCAGATAGATTATATAGGACACCTAGCCCCTTGCAGAAATGGTTATAAGTATGTGTTGGTGGTCATAGACACCTTTACAAAATGGGTGGAAGCTTTTCCATCAAGAACTAATACGGCCAAGACAATGTCTAAAATATTAACACATCGCATCTTTACAAGATGGGGCCGCCCCCGCAGTATAGAATCCGATCAAGGTTCCCATTTCACAGGGCGTGTAATCAAAAACGTCCTCACGATTTTCAGCATTCGACAAAAGTTTCACATTGTATACCACCCCCAGTCAAGTGGTATTGTAGAGCGGATGAATAGGACATTAAAAGCCACCCTCAGAAGATGGTACAGCAGAATAACAGCACCTGGGATTCAGTTCTCCCATTTGCTTTAATGTTTTTAAGAAACATGGTATCCATGTCCACAGGATACACCCCCCACACCCTCATGACCGGACACCCCATGAAAGGGACAGAGTATTTATTAGGACTGGATTTGGCCAGCCTCGCAGTTACAGCCCTCATGCATGAAAATGTAGTTCAACAATTGATAGAGAACATAAAGGCAGCCCAACTCGCAGCAGCTGTGAGACTTGGAACCAGGAAGAAACAGAGCAAGGCTTGTTTTGACAAAACAGTACATGCCACTGAGTTTACAGTAGGGCAACAAGTTATGCTTTCCCTATACAACCCCAGTTCATTCCTTTCCCCTAAATTTTCCGGACCGTACTCCATTTCAGACAAAGTCAGCCCCTCCGTATACAAGATTACATATCCCAATGGTAAGTCTGCATGGTTTCATATAAACCAGTTCAAGGCTTATGGCTCACAGAATAACCACACACACCACATCCTGCTCGCAGCAGCAGATGAGCACTCTCCGCGCACAGATGACGTATTCCTACCCTCCCCCAACCAGTCCAGTCCACCCTCAGACATGACTTCAACTCCGCCCCCAGAGGCTCAACTCCGCCTCTCCCTTCCTTCAACCAGCAGCGACAGCAATAGTGATAGCGATCACGATGACGATAGCTACAGCACGCCACATTACGACTATACCCCTGTACCAGGCCCCACTCCCAGCGAATCCGAGCATGATTCCACTGACCCATTCGAGATTACATATATCAAAGCCCCTGACCCAGACCCACCGCCCAATGATTACGGATTGAAACTAGTAGCTCCAACCTCGACACACGATTCTGGCTCCGAGGCAATTCGTTCAGGCTCATCCGGAACGATGAGATGGACCCCAATTCGCCCCAAGCAACTTTAGCACGATTACTACTGTCAAGAGTTTGGCAGCCCGGAGAAGATGATGACATAGAGTCTGGCTCCCACCAAACAAATCCCTTTGCGACCCTGTTCGCTATTGAGCGGTGAGGTGTCCAGATGATGGGGGAAAAAAAGGAACCGATGGAGAGATACGGTGTCCTTTCTAATGGAACCTGCACCATTTTGTTGTATGTTTGTTCATTAGTGTTAACGTTAAGTGTTGTTCGTAATCCCGAAAGTTTTCACGGCCCCACGTCACCACTCCTTTGACGCCCAATGCCTGTTAATGGAACAAGTTTGTCCCCAGACAATAGTTCAGAGGAACTAGTTTGTCAACAGAAACCAGTTTAAAGGTACAAGTTTGTCGCCAGACAACCGTTCAGAGGAACTAGTTTGTCGACAGAACACGACTCATAGCTACTCTCCTGATTCGAGAGGAAGCCCTCACGACGACCACATTCTTACCCGTTCTTGCCGGTTGCTCAGGCAGTGGAGAAACGGCACTGGTCCCCGCCCTGCCTGAGGAACCCCCTCTGGTCAGCTACGCTCGGGTAGAGCACATACGGCATTGATCACCGTCCTACCTGGGGATTCCACCCATTTCTTACCCGCCGCGGCCCATACGCACCCCATTTTGGATCATTATGTTCAAAATTCTTTTGTTTGGTTTTGGCAACCCTTAGGTTGCTTCCGTATGCTATTTACATCTTAGAACACTGGGATGGTAGATCGCACAGGCTGCGAGACAGCTCGCACTATGTCAGTATTTTTCTCGGATGTCTTGCCCAAATATTTGGTTTAAAAAAAACATGTGGGAGTCACAGATGGTGACCAATTATAAAGGGAAATTGGCAATAAAGGACAGACAGACATACATACGAAATCTTAAACAAGATAATAACAGAAATTATGCTTGTGTTCACAGAACTCCGGAACCTCAGGAACCCCAGAGGAAGACAAAGAAGAAGTCCGACAAAGATGAAGACAGCCTTCGTGTTCACATGGTTCTTAGCGGGATCACTTCAGTTGCGCGCGGACGCTACCCTCCTGACCCCTACCACACAAACCGTAAATGTTTCTCACCCCTGCAATACATGGAACCCTGAGATAATGAGCCCCGCGACAGCTAGTAATACCCCGACCTAGTGTGATATGTTTATCACCTGGTACTCACTCTCATATGTAGTCGAAGCACTCTTAGTGCTGGCGATACTTTACAGTGTCATGCAAATGTTTAGAGTTAGGAAATGGCGAAAGAGAGCATATCGCTCTCGCATCCCAGTATACAGATTTAGGTCCCCCATTTTCGGATTTCACCAGACCCCCGAACCCATTGGGATGGATTAAAGTGCATCCATTTTTCTTTATGTATTCTATGGAATAAAGAGATGTAAACCTCTGTGTCTGACTGCCAGGCCAGAGAAATTTGTGTTCTGCTATTTTGTACAGGTTAAGATGTATAGATTATTTTTGGATTGTTTCAATAAGGATAGTTTATTGAGAAGAGTTAGAAGTTCCTGTTTTTTTACTTTTCTGTAATGCATGTATGAATGTCATAGTGCCCCGTAGAGTTTTATGATAATGAATGTATTTAAAATGGTTTAGGTAAAATTGTGTTGCACAAGATAGGACAGTGTCGAGCCTAAGTATGGGTGCCCCATTTGGTCAGAGGATGAAGACGACGCAGTAGTGTGATCCTTCACGCTTTGCATTGAGGATCACAAGGAGGAAGTGTAGCCATCTGGGGTGGCCATGTCCCGATTACAAAATGGACACTTGCAAAGAATGCAGGGAAAATTGGACAATACTGAAAAACAAGCAGGTGCAAGGTCTGTCTGTTGATGAGAGCCTTGGCTCTCAGACAGGACAGAAACTGCGAAGCCATCTACATACTAATGAGTCATCTCCGGGGACAAAAGAGAAACATTTAGATAAACAATGTTAAGGCAGACACCCCGGCGCCAGAGGAGACTCAAACAAAGCAAACCAACGGCCACCTAAGACACGCCCAGCAACCAGGGAACCCACCCCTCTATTGGAGGAAAATCGATAAGAATGATTGGGAAAGGCCCAATTAATTGAGGCCAAGATCAAGGCCCGCCCAAAAGCGCGCGAAGGCCTTTCAGGTATAAAAAGTATTCCCCAAGAGAGAATCTTTCTTCTTTGGCCTTGGCTCTCAGCGAAGAGAGACCAGCCTAGCAGCTACGCCAGACCAAATAAGTTCCAAGTCAATGCACGCTACGAGATAGACGCTCCTAGTTGCTATCCTGTAAACAGCTCAACCCAGCAACCTCAGAACCGAACAACGGCCATTGTTCCTCTGACTGAGTGGGCACCCGAAGCTAAGTATAGGCTTTAGTAATAGTGACAGTTTAGGTTGCAGAGTTTTATGCATGAGTAGATTTGACTGTGTGTAAATAAATGAGCATTGCTTTTGAACTTACTAACTGGTGTATCGGGTCTTTGATCAGTATTCGGTTCTGTACCTTGTGGCGGTGTCGAAAGATACCTGGCAATTCTTGAGCAAACATAATTAAACAGAGCCAAATTAAGAGACAACACCAAAGAGAGCAACATGACCAAACCCAAAACTTCTTTACACCTCCCACAAATAATTCCACTCCACTCGATCAAAGGCCTTCTCCGCTTCCATCACAACCACCACCTCCATCTCCACCCCTCTGAGAGCATCATGATAACGTTTAAGAGCCTTCTAACATTGGCCGTGAGTTGCCTGCCCTTTACAAACCCCATCTGGTCTTCCCCTATCATCCCCAGGGACACAATCCTCTATCCTTGTGGTCAGTACATTAGCTAGCAGTTTGGCGTCCACATTCAATAGGGAGATCAACCTGTATGACCCGCATAGCTCAGGGTTCTTCTCTCATTTCAGAATCAATAAGATCGAGGCCTGCGACATTGTTGGTGGAAGGACTCCCCTCTCCCTTGCTTCATTAAATGTCCTCACCAGCAGCGGGCCCAATGTCTCCGAGAACTTCTTGTCGAATTCCACCAGGTGGTCGTCCGGCCCCAGGGCCTTGCCGGACTGCATGACCTCCAGCCCCTCCATTATTTCCTCAATTTCAATTGGGGCTCCCACCCCTTCCACCAGTTCTTCCTCCATTCTCGGGAACCTCAGCTGACCCAGGAACTGTCACATCCCCTCCACCCCAGCCGGGGTTTCCGACTCATATAACTTGCTATCAAAGTCCTTAAACACCTCCTTCACCCCCACTGGGTCCAGAACCGCGTTCACACCTCTGTCCTTTACTCTCCCTATCTCCCTGGCCGCCTCACTTTTCCTCAGCTGGTGTGCTAGCATTCTATTGGCCTTTTCCCTATACTCATACACCGCTCACCTTGCCTTCCTCAGTTGTTCCACCGCTTTCCCTGTGGATAACAACCCAAACTCTACCTGTAACCTCCACCGCTCCTTCAGTAGCCCCGCGTCCGGGGCTTCCGAATACTACCCATCTCCCCAACCAACCTATTCCTCTCTCCTCGTTCCACCTTTTCTCTATGGGCCCGTATCGAAATTAACTCCCCTCTAACCACTGCCTACAAAGTTTCCCACACCATTGCTGCTGAGACTTCCCCCATTTCATTTATTTCCAAATAGTTCTGGGTGGACTGGCTAACTCACCCACACACACCCTCATCTGCTAATAGTCCCACATCCAGCCTCCATGACGGGCACTGCCCTCTCTCCATACTAACCCGTAGATCCACCAAATGTGGGGCATGATCCGCGATTGCCGAGTACTCGGTATCCACCACCCCTAGCAGCAGAGCCCTGTTCAGGATAAAAAAGTTGATCCGAGAATATATTTTGTGGACATGGGAGAAAAAAGAAAACTCCTTCACTCTTGGTCGTCTGAACCTCCATGGGTCTACTCCCCCCAACTGCTCCATAAACCCCTTTAATTCCTTTGCTCCAGCTGGCGTGTCCTAGATTTTGAACGGTCCAATCCTGGATCAATGATTGTATTGAAATCTCCCCCCATGATCAGATTATGTGACTCTAGGTCCGGGATCTTACCTAACACCCACTTGGTACATATACATTCACGAGTGCTACCCACATCCCTTCAAGCTTCCCACTCACCATAATGTACCTGCCCCCCGCGGCTGACACGGTTCTCCCTGCCTCAAATGCCACCCGTTCGTTAATCAGGATCGCGACCCCACTGGTCTTACAGTTCAGCCCTGAATGGAATACCTGGCTGACCCACCCCTTCCTCAATCTGGTTTGGTCTATAACCTTTAGATGTGTCTCCTGTAACATTGCCACATGCGCCTTCAATCCCCTCAGATACGTGAACACGCGAGCCCTCTTAACCGGCCCATTTAGCCCTCTGACATTCCAAGTAATCAGCCTAGTCAGGGGGGGCTTCCCACCCCCACCTCCCTGCCGATTAGCCATCACCCTTCTTAGGCCAGCCGCCAGCTCGCATCTCTCCCCCACTGTGCTTCCGTGAGCCAGCTAACCCAGCCAGCCTGGTAGCTCCCGCCCATGGCACCAGACATCCTATCTCCCCATTGTTCTTCCCCCCACTTGGACATACATATTCAAAGCATCACAGTTCCCAGCAAACAAATTGTAGAAAAAAAACCTCCACCCAACTTCAAATGGAACAGAGTTAACTTACATTTCTGAGCAGCTGCTCAAACATTTTATCCCAACGAAAAAAGGAAGGGGCAAACAAAAATAACTCCTTGTTACAGAGAGCACTGCATATTCAAAACAACACAGAAGTGATTTTGACCAAATCGCCACCACAATGCCCTCCCCCAGGGTTCAGTGACCTTAATCCCCTGCTAGCGTTTTGTCCTTGATAAAGTTCATAACTTCGTCCGGTTGTTCAAAATAAAGTTCCTAGCCCTCAACCTGGATACAACATCCCAAACTTCACCCCCTTCTTGAAGAGGGCCGATTTTGCCCTGTTAAATCCGACTCGCCTTCTGGCCAGTTCCGGGCACAGGTCCTGGCAGATGCGCAACTCACAGTTCTCCCCCACACAGCTCTGCATCTGCTTTGCCCACTGCAAAATCTGTTCCTTGTCCAGGAACCGGTGCATTTGCACCACCATCGCCCTCGACGGTTCATTCGCTCGTGGCTTCTTGCAAGAGCTCTATGCGCTCTGTCCACTTCCAAGGGCAATGTAAACGCCCCATCTCCCATCAACTTTTCCAACATACTTGTCACATATGCCCTCACGTCCGAACCCTCACTGCCCTCAGGGAGGTCAACGATCCTCAGGTTCTGTCTTCTGGACCAGTTCTCCAAGTCCTCCAACTTCTCCTGCAACCGTTTCTGGTAGTCCTTCATCAGCCCCACCTTGACCTCCAAAAGCAGTAAATGGTCCTCTTGCTCGGACACCTTTTCCTCCACCTTCTGAATTGCCCGTCCGTGGGTTTCTAGACCCTGTTTCACCCGATCGATCGATACTTTAATCGGGTCCAGCGTATCTTTCTTCAGCTTGGCAAAGCTCTCCTCAAAGAACTTCACCAGCTGTAGCGTCGACCACTGTGCCACCGCACCAGGATCCTGCAACTCCACCATGCTTTCCTGCGCTGCCGGCTCTGAATGAGTGTTCCTTGCAATGTCTATGTCTCCTTACACGGCCACTTCTAGTCCACTGTTCCATACACTGGTGGGGGATTTCTCCTCACTGTCTCACTCGCCACCGATTTATCAAGTGAAATTCCGAAAAAAAAGGGAGAATAGGTCCAAAAGTTTCATCACAAGTGGGAGCTACCAAATGTGCAACCTCCTACTCCATGGCCACCACCGTAAGCCTGGCAATTCAAAACTGGATATCCATGAGGCGCTGTGGATCATCAGCAGCAGCAACAGACAACTGCAATCTGTAGTGCCATGACCCAGCATATCTCCCACTCTCCCATTTCCATCAGGCTGGGGGATTAACCCTGCTTCAATGAATTGTGCAGGAGGACATGCCAGAAGCAGCACCAGGCAGACCTAAACATCCAGTCGTCAGTCTGGTGAAGCTACAACACAGGACTACTTTCATGCCAATCAGCAGATGCAGCAGACAGATCAAAGCAATCTCACAATCAATAGATTAGACCTAAACTGTGCAATGCAATCCTGCCACATCCAGGCTGGTGAACAATTAAAAATGTATTGTAGAAGGAGGCTCCAAAAATACCCCCATCCTCAATAATGGGGAGCGCAGGACGTCAGTACAAAAGACAAGGCTATAGCATTTGCAACCATCTTCAGCCAAAAGTGCTGAGTGGATGATCCATCTCGGCCTCCTCCTAAGGTCCCCAGCATCACAGATGCCAGTCATCAGCCAATTTGATTCACTCCACGGGATATCAAGATATGGCTGAAGCTGGGTACTGAAAAGTCTATGGGCCCTGACACATTCTGGCAATAAAATCACAGAATCATAGACTCACATTATTGTTACAGTGCAAAAGGAGCCCATTCTGCCCATCATGTCAGCACCAACACTCCATAATAAGCAATTAACCTAGTGCCATGTCTCGCTTTCTAAAGACTTGTGCTGCAGAACTAGCTGGCCCCTAGCCAAACTGTTCCAATACAACAACACTGGCATCTAGCCAGAAATGTGGAAAGCTGCCCAGGAATGCCCTGTCCACAAAAAGCAGAACAAATCCAAACCGGCCAATTAGTAACCCGTCAATCTACTCTTGGTCATCAGTAAAGTGTTGGAAGGGGTTTTCGACACTGGTATCAAGGGTCTCTTACTCACTAATGACCCAGCCACTGATACTCAATTTGGTTTCTACCAGGGCTGTTCAGCTCCTGACCTCAATACAGCCTTGATCTAAACATGGACAAAACAGTGAACTCAAGAGGTGAGGTGAGAGTGACTGCCCTTGATATCAAGTCAGCATTTGACCAGATGTGGTATCCCAGAGCCTGAGCAAAACTAAAGTCAAGAGAATTCAGGAGGAAGACTCTCCATGAGTTGGAATCATGCCTGGCACAAGGGAAGATGGTTGTGGTTATTGGACGTCAATCGCCTCAGCTCGAGGACGTCACTGCAAGAGTTACTCAGGGTAATGTCCGAGGCCCAACCATCTTCATCTGCTTCATCAATGACCTCCCTCCATCATAAGGGGATTGTTCGCTGATGATTCCATAATGTTCAGCACCATCAGTAACTCATCAGATACTGAAGCAGTCCATGATCAAATGCAGCAAGACCTGGACAAAATACAGGCTTCAGCTGACAAGTGGCAAGTAACATTTGCACCACACAAGTGACAGCCAATGATAATCTCCAACAAGAGAGAGTTTAACCATCGCCCCTTAACATTCAATGGCATTACCATCCTTGAATCACCCATGATCAACATCCTGGGGGTTATAATTAACGAGAAAATGAACTGGACAAGTCATATGAATAATGTGGCTCCCTGAGCTGGTCAAAAGTCGGAAACTCTGTGGTGAGTAACTCACCTCCTGACTCCCCAAAACCTGTCCACCATCTACAAGGCACAAATCAGGAGTGTGATGGAATACTCTCCACTTGCCTGGATGAGTGCAGCCCCCAAAACACTCAAGTAGCTTGACAGTATCCACGACAAAGCAGCCTGCTTGATTGGCACCTCATCCATCACTTTAAACAGTAAATCACACCACTACCAATGGACAGTGGCAGCATCTACAAGGTGCAATGTAGCAACTCACAGATTTTACCTTTCCCCCGTTTTATCAACTTTTTGGTTATTCTTCACAATCATAGAATTTACAGTGCAGAAGGAGGCCATTCGGCCCATCAAGTCTGCAACGACCCTTACAAAGAGCACCCTACTGAAGCCCACGTAACTATCCTAACCCCGTAACCCCCACTGAATATTTTTTGGACACTAAGGACACTAGCATGGCCAATCCACCTAGCCCGCACATCTTTGGACTGTGGGAGGAAACGGGAGCACCCGGAGGAATCCCATGCAGACTCTGGGAGAACGTGCAGACTCCGCACAGACAGTGACCCTGCCGGGAATCGAACCTGGGACCCTGGAGCTGTGAAGCAACTGTGCTAACCACTACGCTACCGCGCTGCCCTAATCACTCCCAATCCTCATACTTTCTATTATTTGCAACAATAAAAGCTTTATCCCTCCACCAATGACACATAACAGCAGCAATGTGGACCACATATGAGAAGCACGTCAGCCACTCACCAAGAATTTTCGCCAGCACCTTCCAAACATATGGGGCGAAATTCTCCGTTATCGGCGGAAACTCCGCCGATCGGCGCAAAAAACGGCGCAAATCCCACTTGCGTCACGTCATAAAAATGGGCCGATAGTCTGCGGCCCGAAATGGGCTAGCAGCGACGTAACGGGATCCGCGCTTGCGCAGTGGTTCACGCCGTGCAGCGTCATACGCGCTGCATGGCGTGACGGCTCATAAGGCCGCGCAGCTCCCCCCCACCCGACCGGAACAGCCGACCGCAACACCCGACTTGATGGCTGGCCGTCGCTCAGCCCCGAGGTTCGAGTCACGCGATGTGGAGGCGCTCCTGGATGCGGTGGAGCAGAGGAGGGACGCCCTGTATCCCGGGCACGGCCGCAGAGTTGCCCCACGCCACAGCCGGCGTCTGTGGAGGGAGGTGGCAGAGGCCGTCACCGCTGTGGCCCTGACACCACGGACAGGCACCCAGTGCCACAAGAAGGTGAATGACCTCGTCAGAGCAGGCAGGGTGAGCGTCCCCCATATCCCCATATCCCCTCTCCCCCAAATCCCCCCCTCCCCCATATCCCCCCCTCCCCCATATCCCCCCCTCCCCCATATCCCCCATATACCCCCTCCCCATATCCCCCCTCCCCATATCCCCCCTCCCACATATCCCCCATATTCCCCCCTCCCCCATATCCCTCATATCCCCCCTCCCCATATCCCCCATATCCCCCCTCCCCCATATCCCCCATATCCCCCCTCCCCCATATCCCCCCTCCCACATATCCCCCCTCCCCCATATCCCCCCTCCCCCATATCCCCCCTCCCGCATATCCCCCATATCCCCCCTCCCCATATCCCCCATATCCCCCCTCCCCCATATCCCCCCCTCCCCCATATCCCCCATATCCCCCCTCCCCATATCCCCCATATCCCCCCTCCCCCATATCCCCCCCTCCCCCATATCCCCCATATACCCCCTCCCCATATCCCCCCTCCCCATATCCCCCCTCCCACATATCCCCCATATTCCCCCCTCCCCCATATCCCCCATATCCCCCCTCCCCATATCCCCCATATCCCCCCTCCCCCATATCCCCCATATCCCCCCTCCCCCATATCCCCCCTCCCCCATATCCCCAAGTGAATCCAGCCCTAACCTTAACCTCTGCAATGCACGCGCAACCGATGGCGTGCATTCATATACCTGCCTAACACTGTTGCCTTTTACCCCTGCC
This sequence comes from Scyliorhinus torazame, assembly GCF_047496885.1. NCBI lineage: Eukaryota > Metazoa > Chordata > Chondrichthyes > Carcharhiniformes > Scyliorhinidae > Scyliorhinus > Scyliorhinus torazame. The sequence continues at coordinate 88,887,363 of NC_092714.1, read as the reverse complement.
ACCACCCCCCCCCCCAGGAGAAGCGCGCACACAACAATAGGGAGCATGTGAGGACTGGAGGAGGGCCCGCTGATGAGAGGCCACTGACCGTACACGAGGAAAGGGCCCTGGAACTGGCTGGCGGACCTGACGACCGGGAGGTTGCTGATGCAGAGGTCGGGGCCCCACGAGCAAGTGAGCCACCAACAGCCCGTCCCCATATCCCCCCTCCCCTATATCCCCCTCTCCCGTATCACCTGATCACTGCCTGATGTCTAACCATGCATGCTTCATTGTGTATCGCAGGACCAAACGTCCAGGCACCCATCCCCGCAGATGCAGACCGCCCGCAGGATGCCCCTCCGAGACCACGGGAGACGGAGAGACCCGCACCCTCCAGCATGCGACACCCGCAGGATGCCCCTCGGAGACCACGGGAGACGGAGAGACCCGAACCCTCCAGCATGCGACGCCCGCAGGATGCCCCTCGGAGACCACGGGAGACGGAGAGACCCGAACCCTCCAGCATGCGACGCCCGCAGGATGCCCCTCGGAGACCACGGGAGACGGAGAGACCTGGAGCAACAGGGAGACGACACCCCCGTCACGTGCGGGAGCGACCACCCAGCGATGAGGGGGGCAGCCACAGGCCCCCGTCACATCCGAGCCAGGACACCACTACCCAGGACACCACTATCCAGGACACCCCTACCCGGGACACCCCTACCCGGGACACCACTACCCGGGACAGCACTACCCGGGACAGCACTACCCAGGACACCCCTACCCGGGAAGACGAAATACCGGACAGTGACTCAGAGTGGATGGGTGGAGACGAACCCCCACCCCAAAGTGCCATGGACTCAGAGTGGGACGAAGAGCACGACACAACGCCACTGCTGTCACCAACACCCTCCACCATCGCAGAAACACTCACCACGGTTGGGCACTTTAGTGATGAGGCGTCTGGTACACTCACTGGTGCGCACAACACAGCCGTCCCGGTACAGCAGGTGGAGGTAGGAGCAGCAGAGGGACCGGGCGGTCGGAGGGCAGCCCAGGCCAAGCGAACATCTGCCGCCCAGATGGATCCCGGGTTCCTGCAGTTACCACACCCACACATAGATCCGATGCAACCACCGACACGGAGACGAGCGAAGAGGGTGACGGGTGGCTTGCGGCGGCTGCGGTCGCAGGTGGAGGAGTCCACCCGCGTCCAGGAGCTGGGAGTGGTCCCGGTCATGCGTGCCACCCAGGCTGACACCGCACGGGTGGCGTCCGCGGTGGAGGCAATGGGTGCGACGGTGTCAGACATGGGGAACGGTTTGCGAGGCCTGGGGCCTTCCGTGCAGGCGGCGTCTGTGGCCCAGGAAATGGCTGCCCTCTCACAGGAGGCCATGAGCCAGTGCCAGCGCCAGATGGCAGAGGCGCTCAACGCCATAGCCCAGTCTCAGCAGGCCATGGCCCAGTCTCAGCAGGCCATAGCCCAGTCTCTGCAGGCCATGGCCCAGTCTCTGCAGGCCATGGTCCAGTCTCAGCAGGCCATCGCTGAGGGCATCGGCGCCAGTGGCCATGTGCGAGCTGGCGTCGCACTGTCGCAGACAGGGTTCGACAACCCCCTGGGCTCCATGGCTGCAAACCTGCAGACCCCTGTCGATACCAGCACGGGCCTCCAGGACTGGCAGCGCCAGATGTCGGGGGCGCGTCGGATGGCCAGTCCATTCGCATCCCCCACCCATGTAGAGGCCTGGGGGCCATCGGGCACCCCGAGGGAGGAGGAGGTGGTGTGGTCCGTCCCGGCTCCCTCTGTAGGGGAGGTCCCGGTACACCGCGACACCTCGGACTCCCCCCCTTCCGTCCCAGGTGCATCGGGTGGGCAACGGGCAGGACAGGCTGGCAGCTCGCCATCCCAGTCGCCCGGGCCGCAGCCTGGCCCATCTAGGCCAGGACGCCCCAGGAAACGGCCGCCAAAGGGATCCAGTGTCAGAGGGCAGGAATCACAGGAGTCCACCTCCAGTTCTGCTGTACCGTCTGGGGAACCACGTAGACGTAGTCAAAGGGCCCGTAAGGCCAAACAATTAGACACTGAGTAAGTTGGCACGGGTGCAGGGCACAGATGAGTTTTAGGCGCTAGGGCACGTGCATGAACTCCTTTGGTTATTAAAGTCAATGTTACACCTACCGAAGCTGCCTTTGTGCTCTGTCCAAAGTGTGCGGGGGTGTCATGTACGTTGAGCGCAAGTGTGTGTGTGAGGGGTGGTCTTACCTCAGCCCCAGGTGAGTCTGCCCCCTTCCCCCTGGGCCGCCATCAACATCCCCCGGGCAGAGGACGGGACCGTGCGCTGCAGTGTCACAGCCGCATGCAGGGATGGTCCGGGTGGATGGTGGTACTGTGGCCATGGGTCAGACATAGTCCAACGATGTAGAGCCAGGAGCTCATCGGAGGCGGGCTGTCATCATTCTCCATGGCCTGCGATAGACACGCGTCCACCCGCAACTGGGTGAGCCCGGCCCGTTGTGCCGCCGGTGGATCGGCAATTGGGAGTGGGGGGGTGGTGTGCATGCGGGTGGGGTGTGTGGGGTTGGGGAGGGGGGTGATGGTGCTGGGTGGATGGATGGGTGGGGGGTGTGGGTGGTCGGCTGTTGTCATGGTGTGCGGTCTACCCGATTCCCACGCCCATCTAGTCAGTGAAGCGGGCGTCTATCAGTCTGTCCCGTGCCCGCTGGGCCAGCCGGTAACGGTGGACAGCCACCCGTCTGTGTCTACCCCGTCTGCCCTGACCATTGCCCCCATCCCCCTCATCTGGGGAGGACTGGGCCTCTTCCTGCTGCTCCTCCACTCCGCCCTCCTCTGCCTGCGGCACATCGCCCCTCTGCTGGGCTATGTTGTGCAGGACGCAGCACACCACAATGATGCGGCCGACCCTATCTGACCGATACTGGAGGGCGCCCCCAGAGAGGTCCAGGCACCTGAAACGCATCTTCAGCACGCCAAAGCACCTCTCGATCACTCCCCTTGTCGCTACATGGGCATCATTGTAGCGGTTCTCCGCCTCATTGCGTGGCCTCCGTATAGGCGTCATCAGCCACGATCGCAATGGGTAGCCCCTGTCGCCCAGCAACCAGCCCCTCAGCCGGGGATGGCGTCCCTCGTACATGCCGGGGATGGATGACCGCGACAACACGAATGAGTCGTGTACACTGCCTGGGTAACGGGCGCAGACGTGCAGGATCATCTGTACGTTCATCGAATAGGTCCCCTTCCTATTAGTGAACACGGCCCTGTTATCTGCAGGTGGCCGCACGGCGACGTGCATCCCATCGATCGCGCCCTGGACCATGGGGAACCCGGCAATGGCAGAGAAGCCCACGGCCCGGGCATCTTGGCTGGCCCGGTCCACGGGGAAGCGGATGTAGCGGTGCGCCATGGCATAAAGGGCATCTGTCACTGCCCGGATGCACCGATGCACCGATGTCTGCGATATGCCGGACAGGTCCCCACTCGGTGCCTGGAATGACCCCGTTGCATAAAAGTTCAGGGCCACCGTAACCTTGACGGACACGGGGAGAGGGTGTCCCCCGCCAGTGCCACGCGGTGACAGGTGTGCCAGCAGGTGGCAGATGTGTGCCACGGTTTCCCGGCTCATCCGGAGTCTCCTCCTGCATTCCCGGTCCGTGAGGTCCTGGTATGACTGCCGGGGCCGGTACACACGGGGCGCCCTCGGGTGCCTCCGTTGCCGTGGGGCCGCGACGTCCTCCTCCCCCTCCTCGTCCTGTCGGTCAGGTGTCCCTCCAGCCTGGGCGGCTGCCGCCTGCCCCTCTGCGGCAGCCTGCGCCGCCTCTCTGGCACGCTCCTCCTCCTCCTCCTCCTCCTCCTCCTCCTCATCCAGGGCAACATAGACATGAGCGGCTGCCACCACGGCGGCCAACATCGCTGGATGATCTGAAAACATGACGACCTGGTGGGGGGGAGGGGAACATGTCATCATTGCCCATATCCCCTCCTCCCCCCAGCCAGGTGGCATGGACCGCATGGGTCCAACTGTTGAAGGCTGGCACCTGGCCAGGTGGACCAACTCATTTGCCCTCCCATCACCCACTCCGGCACGGACCCCCCCCCAACCTCCACCCCGGCACGGACCCCCTCCCCAACCCCCAACCTCCACCCCAGCACGGACCCCCCCCCCCAACCTCCACCCCGGCACGGACCCCCTCCACAACCCCCAACCTCCACCCCAGCACGGACCCCCCCCCCAACCTCCACCCCGGCACGGACCCCCTCCACAACCCCCAACCTCCACCCCGGCACGGACCCCCTCCCCAACCTCCACCCCGGCACGGACCCCCTCCCCAACCTCCACCCCGGCACGGACCCCCTCCCCAACCTCCACCCCGGCACGGACCCCCTCCCCAACCTCCACCCCGGCACGGACCCCCTCCCCAACCTCCACCCCGGCACGGACCCCTCGCCAACCTCCACCCCGGCACGGACCCCCTCCCCAACCTCCACCCCGGCACGGACCCCCTCCCCAACCTCCACCCCAGCACGGACCCCCCCCCAACCCCCAACCTCCACCCCAGCACGGACCCCCCCCAACCCCCAACCTCCACCCCGGCACGGACCACCCCCCCCCCCCTACCTCCACCCCGGCTCCTCTCCTCACGCAATCAGTCTGCGGCCACGCCATTTCCTGCCCAGAGCCAACCCCCCAGGCCGTCACTCACCTCCACGCTAGTCGGCGTGAGCCTGGAGCACCGGGTCACGCCGATGAAAAGGAGGTTTGATTGACGTCGACGTGAACGGTCATCACGTCGACGGGACTTCGGCCCATCCGGAAGGGAGAATATCGGCAGGCCGAAAATCGGCTGCCTTGCGCAGACCCGTGACATTCTCCGCGGCAGCGGCGCCATTAACGCCCCGCCGACTTTTCTCCCTTCGGAGACTTCGGCGGGGGCGGGGGCGGGATTCACGGCGGCCAACGGCCATTCTCCGACCCGGCGGGGGGTCGGAGAATGACGCCCCTGATCTTCACCAGCTAGAAGGGCAAGAGCAGTGCTCTTATTTAGAAATTAGAGTTTGTATGTCCCAGGATGTGGTTACTCACATCTACTAGCTTCTCCAGTATGAGCTGTAGCTGCTTGGACCACGGAGGATTAACACAGAGCTCTAAGCCTGCAGTGATACAATGGCTGGATTCTCCCAAAATGGGACTATGCCCCACGCCGGCGTAAAAACGCTGGAGTTTTACTCCAGAGATTCCTGTAAAAAAGATAATTCAATGCCCTGCAGGGGGCTAGCAGGGACCTGGAGTAAATTTTGCAGCTTTAGCTGCGGATACGGGCCCCCGCACCTCCGGTTTGGAGTCCAGCGGCCGCGCGTGCTCCATGGCGGACTCAGACCGCGGAGCCAGATGCAAAAATGAGATTCCCCCGATCGGCCGTGCACCCGAGCATCTAACTGTGTGGATCTAACCTCCGGCCGCCTAGAAGGTCCCACCCAGGTGTCCAATTCCCCCGCCCCCCCACCAGGGCGGCCATGGGCTGAGTCCGCAGCCGCCACACGAGCATCCCGACCAGCAATAAGTGGTTAATTCCACGCCACCTGGAACTCGCAGGTCGGGAGCGGAGGATCGCTGGGCGGGCCTCTGTCAATGGAACCCCAGCCACACAGCATACCCCGCGATCACGCCGATTCTCAGGTCCAGGAGAATCGCTGGGCCGGAGCCAGGCCCGATTTCGGAGTGAAAGTTAATTCTCCGCCCCCGTGCCAGCCACAATTTCAGCGTGGGGCTGCGGGGAATCCAGCCCAATGGCTGTCCAGATGTTATTTAAATAGAGTGGCAAGACTTTGGACCCCATGAGATGATGGCAGGGTGGGTGACTTCCTGACCCCCCCCCCCCCCCCCCAGCCACAATATTCATTATGATCCTCGGGGATGCATAATTAAGGAGCTAAACAGCAGAAGATCACACATAATCAGCCATAACCGCCACCTAGCAGGAATCACACTGATTTCCCCACTTGGCATCGATCATAGAGTCCAGAATGGAAGATTCTGCCAATAGCGACACTGATGCTGGCAGTGGACAGCGTGTAAAGACCCAGAGAAACTCCATGAGAAGACTGCAGACCCGAAGAACCTATAAAGAAAAAGAGAAGAAGGGAAAAGATTGTGGATTCAGTTGGAATTGAAGCTTTGAGGGGGCAGCAGCAGCAAACTACTGAACGAGCAACAGAACCAGAGCCTAGGGTAAGCATGGAGTCTATATTGCCATTCCCAGAAATGGCCCGAAGCATGGAAGCTCGAGACAGACTCAAACCTGTAACAATCGGTGGAAGAGGTTCTCCAGATACAGAACAGCCTCAGGTTTGCAGAAGAAGGAACAGAAGATCAGGTCAGTCCTTTATTCTCCGTGGTACAGACCATTGCAATTGATGGGAATGATTTTCAGGCCCTTCCCACAGGCAGGATCTTCCAGCCCCACCAAAGGCGACCTCCCATGGCAGATTCCCCACCAGCAGGGCAATTGAACAACACAAAACACCTTAGAGATTGACAGGATGAGAAGATCCCGCCGGCAGATAATGGCGAGTCACCTCTGCCACCAGAAAACACGCTGTAGGGGGTTTGGAAAAAGCCCAGCCGAGGTTAGTGCACTATAGGGGGTCAATGAGACTTCGAGCTCAGATCAGGAAGTGTTCCAGGCATTCAACTTGTGCCTCAGTGTTTAAAAAATTTCAACCATTGAGCGAGCAAAATTTAATAAGAGGCAAAGACTGAATAAATTCATGGATTGGTTTATGAATGACATGTACAAACGCGCAGAGAATTGTAATCATGGGATCCTCAGAGATAAATTGTTACATGATTGTATGGTGATTGGGGTTGAAACCCTGTCAGATCTCTTTGAAAATGAGGGCAAATTTAACTCCATCAACGTTTGTACAAATAGTGCAAAAGGCCAAAGTTAGGAAGCAAAAACGTCAGTTGTTCTTTGGGAAAAAACAAATGAAGCCATTCAATATGCTGGCGAGAAAGAGAAAGAGCAGTGAAACAAAAGCCCGCAAAATTGGGAAAGTGCTCGCCAACCACCATCATGGGATGCTCTCAGTGTGACAGGAAAACTCTGCACAAGTGGGATGAATGCCCTGCAGGGGGAGCTGAGTGCGAATAACTGTGAGAAGTTAGGACGGAAAGGATGTTTCCTGTGGCTGGGAATGATAGAATCAGGGGACATAGTCTCAAAATAAGGGACAGGCCATTTATGACTGAGATTAGGAGGAATTTCTTCCCTCAGTTGATGGTGAATCATTGAGATTCTCTACCCCTGAGGGCTGTGGAAGCTCAGTCTTTGGGGAAGTTCAAGGCAGAGATATATAGATTTCCAGATTACAATGACATCAAGGGGTTATGGGAGTAGTGCAAAAAAAATGGCATTGAAGTAGATGACCAGCCATGATCTCATAGAATGGTGGAGCAGGCTCGAGGGGCTGAATGACCTACTCCAACATTCCTAAACTGCACATAGACTAGTTGGGCCTGAGCAAATACCTAGAGTGGGATAGAATTGGGCGTGAGGATGTGCAGTTTGTGGGAGTGCATAAAGCAATGGCTTTAGTCTTACTAATATGTAACCAGTAGAAATTAAAGCTCATCCAGGGCTGAATGTTAAGTAAGAGATCTGACAGCACAGAAACAGCGGACGGTAGGGCGGCATGATGACGTAGTCATTAACACTGCTGCCTATGGCGCTGAGGACCCGGGTCGAATCCCGGCCCCGGGTCACTGCCTGTGTGGAGTTTGCACATTCTCCCCGTGTCTGCGTGGGTTTCACCCCCACAACCGAAAGATGTGCTGGATAGGTCACACTAAATTTCCCCTTAATTGGAAAAAATAATTGGCTAGTCTAAATTTATTTTAAATAAACAGAAACAGCGGACGGGCTAAGAGCAGTGGTGGAGAGAAGATATTGGATGTTGTCAGCGTGCTATTGGAAGTTGACTACATGCCCCCTTCAGATGATAGCGCCGAGCGGAAGCAAGTTGATGAAGAATCACAGAAAAATACAGTGCAGAAAAGGCCCTTCAGCCCATCAAGTCTGCACCGCCGCATGAAAGGTATCTGATCATTTGCCAGCACTTGGCCCATAACCTTGAATGTTAAGATGTACCAAGGATGCGTGGCAACCCATCTCTCAGAAAGTTTGTTCCTCTGGGAAAAAATGTTTTCCCTCAAATCCCCCCTGAACCTCCCGCCCCTCACCTTGAATTTGTGTCTCCTCGTAACCGACCCGTCAACTAAGCTGTTCCCTATCCATCCTGCCCATACCCCTCATAATCTTGTACACTTCTATCAGGTCACCCCTCAGTCTTCTCTGCTCCAGCGAAAACAACCCAAGCCCAAGCCTATCCAACCTCTCTTCATAACTTAAGTGTTCCATCCCAGGCAACATCCTGGTGAAACGCCTCTGCACTCGCTCCAGCGCAATCACATCCTTCCTATAACGTGGCGACCAGAATTGTACACTGCACTCCAGCTGTGGCCTCACCAATGTTCTATATAACTCCAACATGATTTCCTTGCTTTTGTAATCTATCTCACAATTGATAAAGGCAAGTGTTCCATATGCATTTTTCATCATCCTATTATTCTGTCTTCAGAGATCTATTTACAAACACGCCAAGGTCTCTTTGTTCCTCAGGACTTCCGAGTGTCAGGCCATTCATTAAATATTTCCTTGTCAAATTGCTCCTTTCAAAGTGTAACACCTCACACTTTTCAGGATTAAATTCCATCTGCCACTTTCCTGCCATTTGACCACCTTCCTGCAACCCAAGACTTTTAGCCATAACTGTTAACCACCCAATCTATTCCTACCCCCCACATAGTCATCTAAGTAATTTATATAAATGATGAATAACAAGGGACCCAGCACGAACCCTGTGTACGCAACTGGACTCGGGTTTCCAGTCGCTAAAGCAGCTGTCTGTCATCATCCTCTGTTTCCTACAGCTCATCCAGCTTTGAATCCACCTTATCAAGTTCCCCTGAGAGAAGGGGGGGACAATGATAAACCTTTGGAGGACTTCAATACAATGGCAGAGAAAGCATTGCCGAAGATGCTTTGGCTACAATTCGATAGAATGGAAACAAGAAAAGTCCCACTGAGATGCATGGCAAAGATTTGCAGGGTTACAGAGAAAATGTGGGGAAGTTAGACAAGCTGAGTTCATCTAGCAGAGACCTGGCAGAGACATGTTGGGCGATATGGCCTCCTTCAGTGCTGTTAAAATTCCGTAGCTCAGAGGAAGAAAGAGAACCGAAGGAAAATCCAAGGAATAGAAGATTCACAGAAAGAACAAATAATCTTCTCAAGAAAAGTTAATGAAACAGAAAATAATTATTGAAGCATTAAATTAGAGGTTGATGGTTACCCCAAAGAATTCAAGGAGGTTTGTATCAAAATTGGCAGAAATCAATGAGCCAATATGACAGCTAATGAGATAAAGTCAACAATGGTGCTGGAATATAGACCAGCAAGATATTTTTGACCCAATCAAAATTTCCTAATTACACCAAAAATGCTAGCGCACTATGTTCCAGAGTTTCCAACAATACAGCAGCAGATGCATTACCTACAGGCTTGGGTGTGGTGCTGTTTCAAAATCAAAAATATGGACAAAGACCAGTTTCTTATGACTCAAGATCATTCACAGGTACAGAGAAAAGGTATGCAACCATTGCGAAAGAGGAATTAGCAGCTACATGGCATTTGATTTTCTTTTTTCACCTGAGAGTCGCTGGGTAAGCCACCATTATTTATTGCCCATTCCTATTTTACCTTCAGAAGTTGGTGATGAGTTGCCTTCATGAACTGCTGCAGTCCCTGAGGTGTAGGTATACCTGCAGTAAAGTTAGGGAGGGAGTTCCAGGATTTTGACCCGAGGACAGTGGGGGGGGGGGGGGGGGGCAATATATTTCCAAGTCAGGATGGTAGTTGACTTGGAGAGGAACTTCCAGGTGATACTCTTCCCGGGTATCTGCTGCCCTTATCAGTCTAGAAGGTGGCAGTTGTGGGTTTGGAATGTGCTGCCTCAGGAACCTTTGTGAGTTCCTGCAGTGCATCTTGTAGATGGTACACACTGCTGCCACTGTTCGTTAATGGTGGAGGGAGTGAATGCTTATGGAAGGGGTACCTGGATGTTGTTGAGCTTCTTGCGTGTTGTTGGAGCTGCACTCATCCAGGCAAGTGGAGAGTATTCCATCACACTCCTCCTGACTTGTGCCTTGTTGATGGTGCACAAGCTTTGAGGAGTCTGGAGGTGAGTTACTTGCCGCAGGATTCCTAGCCTCTGACCTGCTCTTGTAGTCACAGAATTTATATGGTTCTTTCAATTCAGTTTCAGGTCAATGGTAACCCCCAGGATGTTAATAGTGGGAGATTTAGCAATAGTGATGCCATTGAATGTCAAGAGGTGATTGTTAGATTCTCTCTTGTTGGAAACGGTCATTGCCTGACACTTGAGTGGTACATATGTTACTTGTTAGCCCAAGACTGGATATTGTCCACGTCTCGCTGCATTTGGGCATGGATTGCTTCAGTATATGAGGAGTAGCGAATAATGCTGAACATTTTGCAGTCATCAGCAATCATCTCCAATTCTAACATTATGATGGAAAGAAGGTCATTCATGAAGCAGTTGAAGATGGTTAGGCCTTGGACACCACCCTGAGTAACACCTGCAGTGATGTCCCGTGACTGAGATGATTGATCTCCTACACCCATGTGGTAAACCACTGTTGCACCTGTATTAGGTGATGTACGGTAGGACCTGTACTACAGGTTCGCCGGTCGTCCCTGCCTGTATAAATATGCATGTCCTCCAGCCAGCAGCCATTTCGCCAGCTGCTGTGGGAGGCCACACATCTGATAGCAATAAAGCCTCAGTTGGATTCAACTATCGTCTTTGTCCAATTGATCGTGCCTCAGCTCACAGCCATCTTCCTTTATGCCAGGTATGAATCCAACCAGCAGATGGTTTTCCTGCTGATTCCCATTGACTGCAGTTTTATTCAGGGTCCTTGATGCCTTCCTCGGTCAAATGTTGCCTAGATATCAAGTTCAGTCATTCTAACCTCATCTCCGGAATTCAGCTCTTTGCTCATGTTTGAACCAAGGCTGTAATGAGGTCAGGGGTTGAGTGAACCTATCGGAACCCAAACTGAGCATCAGTGAGCTGGTTATTGCGAAGCAAGTGCTGCTTGAGTTGATGACTCCTTCCATCACTTGATAATCTAGAGTAGACTGATGGGGTGATAATTGGCTGGGTTGGATTTGTCCTGTTTCTTGTGTACAGGTCAATCCTGGGCAATTCTCCACATTGCTGGGTAAACACCAGCGTTCTCTCTGTACTGGAATAACTTGGCTAGGGGCGCAGATAGTTCTGGAGCACAAGTACTATTGCTGGAATATTGTCAGGGTCCATAACCTTTGCAGGATCCATTGACTTCAGCCATTTCCTGATATCACATGGACTTCCACCTGTGATGCTGGGGACCTCCGGAAGAGGCTGGGATAAATCATCCACTCAGCGTTTCTGGCCAAAGATTGTGGCAAATGTTTTGCAATGATGTCCTGGGCTCCCCCATCATTGAGGATAGGGATATTTTGGAGCCTCCTCCTCCAATGATTTATATATGATCTGCTGATTGTGGAATCATTTAGCCCTGTCTCTCACTTGCTGCTTTTGCTGTTTGGTATGCAAGCAGTCCTTTGGTGTAGTTTCACCATGTTGACACACCATTTTTAGGTAAGCCTCGTGTTGCTGCTGACAAGCCGTCCTGCGCTCTTCATTGAACCAGGACTAATCCCTGGATTGGTGGTAATGATAGAGTCAGGGAAATGCCTGGCCATGAAGTTACAAATTGTTGTTGAATATAATTCTGTTTCTGCTGATGGCGCCCGGTGCTTCATGGATGCCCAGATCTGTTTTAAGTCCATCCCATTTAGCACAGTGATAGTGCCACACAACATGATGGAGGGTATCCTCAAAGTGAAGATTGGGCCTTCTCCATAGGGACTGTGCGATGGTCACTCGTACTGATACTGTCATGGACAGATGCATTTGCCGCAGGCAGGTTGGTGAGGACGAGATCAAGTATGTTTTTCCCTCTTATTCGTTCCCTCACCACCTGCTGCAGTCTCAGTCTATGCCATTTAGGATCTGGCCTTCTCTGTCTGTGGTGGTGCGACCAAGTCACTCTTGGTGATCGATATTGAAGTCCCTCACCAGTGTACAGTTTGTGCCCTTGCCACCCTTGTCTGTGGTGGTGCTTCCTCCAAGTGGTGTTCAACATGAGGAGTACTGATTCATCAGCTGAGGGAACGGTATGTGGTAATCGGCAGGAAGTTTTCTTGCCCATGAGACTTTATGAGTTTCAGAGTCGATGTAGAGGACTTCCAGGGCAGCTCCCTCCCAACTGCATACCACTGTGCCGCGATCTCTGGGGAATGGTGATGGTGGTGTCTGGTATCTGTAAGGTATGACTTTGTCAGTATGACTATGTCAGACTATTGCTTGACTAGTCTGTAAGACAGCTCTCCCAATTCTGGCACATGGCCCCAGATTTTAGTAAGGAGGACTTTTCACGATGGACAGGACAGGGCTGGGTTAGCCGTTATCATTTCCGGTGCCTAGGTTGATGTTGGATGATCCTTCGGTTTCATACCTCTTTGTTTTCCTTATGACAGTTAGATACAACTGAGTGGCTTTCTGGGCCATTTAAGAGTAATTGCCATGGGTCTGGAGTCACAGAGCAGTTTTAGGTGGCAGATTTCCTTCCCTCAAGGGCATTTGTGTGTTTACAATAATTGACATGGTTTCATGGTCATCATTAGACTTATAATTCCAGAAGTTTTATTGAATTTAAATTCCACCATCAACCTCGGTGGGATTTGAACCTGGGTCCCTCGAGCATTACTTTACATCTCTGGATTACTCATCCAGCAGGGACAATACCATTAGGCACCGCCTCCCTGATTATGTCCTGGGACTAAGGTTTAAAACTGAAACTACCCAAAAACATTTGGTTGCTCTTCTTGACAGAAACAAATTGCAAAAATACCACTCAGAATTCAACAATTTAGACTGAGACATATGAGATACAATTAAGCACATTCAAGGGAAGTGCAGGATACAGCGTATACATTATCAAGACTACCAATGGAAGGTGTCAAGCTGAAAGATTTAGTCCAGTATTGCCACAAGGCCCCAGGTTCGATTCCTGGCTTGGGTCATTGTCTGTGCGGAGTCTGCATGTTCTCCCTGTGTCTGCGTGGGTTTCCTCCGGGTGCTCCGGTTTCCTCCCATAGTCCAACGATGTGCAGGTTAGGTGGATTGGCCATGATAAATAGCCCTTAGTGTCCAAAACGTTTAGGTGGGATTACTGGGTTACAGGGGATGGGGTGGAGTTGTAAGTGGGGTGCTCTTTCCAAGGGCCAGTGCAGACTCGATGGGCCAAATGGCCTCCTTCTGCACTGTAAATTCTATGATTCTATGATGAGAGTCCAGCTGTCAGTCTGGTGGCCAGGTGTCAGTCACTCCATTGAAGAGTTAATCCCAATTGCCTTATGTGGGCAGAAAATAGCCAACAGCTGCCTGATCTATCGGCACCCTCCACTTTTCCTTTGAGGCCATGGCAGCATCTGGGAATGGATTCATTTGAGTTCAAAGGCGAAGCTTTCATCATCATCGTCATTGACTACTACTCCAGATGATTTGAAGTGAGTGCTGCACAGCACCATTGTAGAGGCAGTCATTACATCACTAAGAAGAATCTTTCTGATGCATGGTATCCCAGATGATGTGGCATCAGGCAATGGGCTTCCATTTCTGACGAGCTATTCTCTAACTTTATGCAGGAATTTGGATTCATCCATGTGACTTGTTTGTAAAGGAACAAATGCTACAATATATGGGATAAATACAAGAAATTCATTTAAACATTAATTATTGGGAAAACCTACAGCAAGCTACCTTCTTCTAAGAGCAAAATTGATCAAGCACAAACATGATTAACTTTCTTTGCATCAATGTGACATTGCTGACAAAGAATACACTCATTGGAAGATACTATCCCCAGGGTCCTTACAATGATAACCAGCACTAAAGTACAATGCTAGTTTGGATAAGTAAAATCACAATCAGATAAAGGACTACTAGGTTCCAAGTCTTATATTTTAATGGACGCAATACAGTGATTAAGCAGCTTGCCCAACATGACCATTATCTAACTGTAGTTTTGCAAGAATAAACTCAGAAAAATATTTCTTGGATATTAGATGGGTAATCTAATTACAATAGTAGGGCCTTCTCACCTAATGCGGTATAATGACTAGGTGGTCTATTATTGAGTGAATGACCATCTTCCACACCACCTTTTAATTATTTGGTATCAAAACTAGGAAGACAAATTATTATTTGAGTGAGTGTAAATTGAGAGAGGTGGATACACAGCGGGCCTTGGTGTCCTCATGCATCAGTCGCTGAAAGCAAATGCACAGGTACAGCAGGCAATAAAGAAGGCAAATAGTATGTTGGCCTTCATAGCAGGAGGATTTGAGTATAGGAATGGGAAGTTTTACTACAATTGTATAGGGCATTGGCGAGGCCACACCAGTTTTGATGTCCTTGCCAAGGAAGGATGTTCTAGATATGGAGGGAGTGCTGATTCCTGGGCTGGCGGGACTGTCTATGAGGAGAGACTAAGTCGGTTAGAATTATATTCATTGGAGTTTAGAAAAGTGCAGGGGAATCTCATAGAAACTTATAAAATTCTAACAGGATTAGACCAGGTAGATTCAGAAAGAATGTTCCCGATGGTGGGGGAGTCCAGAATTAGGAGTGATAATTTGAGGGTAAGACGTAAACCTTTTAGGACTGAGGTGAGGAAAGATGTCTTCCCTCAGAGAGTAGTGAATCTGTGGAGTTCACTGCCGCAAAATGTAGTTGAGGCGAAAACATTGTGTAATTTCAAGGAGGAATTAGATATCGCTCTTGGGGCTACAGGGATCAAGGGATATGAGGGGAAGGCGGGATCATGGTATTAAACTTAATGATCAGCCATGATTATAATGAATGACAGAGCAGGCTTGGAGGACCAAATGGCCACCTCCTGCTTCTATTTTCTATGTATGTTTCTATGTATGCATTCAACACCAAAAATTCATTATAAATATCGTGATGTAATTTGAAATGTCAGATTTGTTAGGGGAGAGTGTTGGTCGGGAACACGTCCATGTGCAATCCATTTTGAACCTAACAGTGTCATACTCTGAGAGATCAAGGTAATAATACTTTGATGCTTGATGGATGTCCAAGTTCTCAATTAAAGTCTAGTCTTTGTATTAAGTAAAAGTTGATTTTTTAATTCTCTTATAGAAATAAGAATTTGTTAACTTTTCTTTTTGGGATATTATATAAGTGCTGTGATTTACACTCTTTGCATAACCACCAAGTTGCATGCTTTTTCATATTATTAAATTTATGTGTTTACTTATATTTGTTTATCTAATCTCCTGTACCAAACACTCTGTGAACTCGACTCCTTTCCATTTGTTTGGGGAATAATTTCTGAGGAATTTCCATCCAGGCCCTTATAAAATCAAAGAAATTAAAGTATAGCTAAAGAAAAATTGAATTTTAGACTATCAGAGGAAGGTAACACCCTTAAGTAACTTTCTTCCTTATGGTAAAAGGCTAGTGGTGGACCCAGATTACACATCCTGGAGTCCAGCACAATCTAACTGAAGTTGAGGGGAGTTAGGTTAGACATCCACCAGATCAAATTAGCTTCAAGTGAACGGTTATGATTGTAAAAGCACTGGGGAGAAGGCGAACCGCATGCTAGCGCACCAGCTGCGGAGGCAGGCTGCATCCAGGGAAATATTGAAGATCCGGACTGGAGCTGGGGATATGGTGTCAGAGCCAGGGAAGATAAATGAGGCATTTAGAGAGTATTACCAGGAGCTTTATGAGGCAGACCCAGGAGGAGAGGAGGGGGACGTGGGGTTCTGGACGAGCTGGAATTTCCCCAGGTGGAGGCAGCAAAGAGGCAGCGTTGGAGGAGCCCCTGGGGCTGAGGGAGGTGCTGGATAATATCAGGGGTATAAAGTCGTGGAAGGCCCCTGGGCCAGATGGGTACCTGGCAGAATTTTATAAGGAATCTGCGGTGGACCTGGCACCACATCTGTTGGGGGTGTTTAATGAAGCACTGGAGAAGGGGGAGTTGCCGGAGACGATGACGCAGGCAGTAATCACGCTAATCCCAATAAAAGGGAAGGATCCGGTGGAATGTGGGTCATATAGACCGATATCACTGTTGAACATGGATGTGAAAGTATTGGCTAAGTTGTTGACGGGGCGAATGGAGGACTGTGTTCCGGGGGTGGTTGCAGAAGATCAAACAGGCTTTGTGAAGCGGAGGCAGCTCACGAGTAATATAAGACGGCTGTTGAATGTGGTGATGAATCTGTCGAGGGCTCTGGTACCGGGGGTGGTGGTGTCCATGGACGTGGAGAAAGCATTTGATCGGGTAGAGTGGCGGTACTTGTTTGAAGTTTTGGGAAGGTTTGGGTTTGGGCCGAGATTTGTGGCATGGGTGCGGTTGCTGCATGTGGCACCAAGGGCGAGGATGAGGACGAATGATATGAGCTCACGAAGCTTTGACTTACACAGGGGTACGAGGCAGGGGTGCCCGCTGTCACCGTTGCTGTTTGCGCTGGCCATAGAGCCATTGGCAATGTCTCTCAGGGGGTCGGGAGAGTGGCAGGGGATAATGAAGGGACAGTGGGAGTATCGGGTGTCGCTCTATGCCGATGACCTCTTGCTGTATGTTTCGGATCTGTTGGAGAGTATGGGAAGGATTATGGGCCTGTTGGGGAGGTTTGGAGGGTTCTCGGGGTACAAGCTCAATGGAGGGAAAAGCGAGGTATTCCTGGTGAATGAGCTGGCACAGCGGGCTAATTTAGGGGGGATGCCATTTACGGTAGCGAGGGACAGGTTTTCGTATTTGGGGATTCAGGTAGAGAGGGAATGGACGGGGCTCCATAAGTGGAACTTAACGAAGTTGGTGGAGGAGGCCAGGGAGGATCTTAAGAGGTGGGATACACTGCACTTAACGTTGGCGGGGAGGGTCCAAGTGGTGAAAATGATTATTCTGCCAAGGTTCTTGTTTATCTTTCAGGCTCTCCTGATCTTTATACCAAAGGTCTTTTTTCGGAAAGTGGACACAATCATCTCTGATTTTGTATGGGCGGGGAAGGTGCCGAGGGTGGGGAGGACCCTGCTACAGAGACAGAGGCAACAGGAGGGGTTGGCGTTGCCGAATTTGCTTCATTATTATTGGGCAGCGAATATGGACAAGGTGCGGTGGTGGTGGGAAGGAGAAGGGGTAGAGTGGGTTAGGGTGGAGGAGGAATCTTGTAAGGTGTCTAGTTTGAGGGTTATGGTAACCGCCGCAATGCCAATGGCTCCGAGTAGGTATACAGGTAGCCCAGTGGTGCAGTCCACAGTGAAGATATGGAATCAGCTGAGGAAGCATTTTAGGGTGGAATGGATATCGGTGCTAACACCGCTGTGCGAGAATCATGGATTTGAGCCAGGGGGGATGGATAGTGTATTCAGGAGGTGGAGGGAAGTGGGGCTGGTCAAGGTGAGGGATTTGTATTTGGAGGAAGGGTTCGCCAGTCTGGAGGAGCTCAGGGAGAGGGTAGAGCTGCCAAGGGGAAGTGAGTTCAGGTATCTATAGGTTCGGGACTTTGCACAAAAGGTCTGGAAGAGGTTCCCTAGATTGCCGGGATACACCCTGCTGGAGCGACTGCTGCTTCCAGATGTGGAAGGGGAGGGAAGAATTGGGGATATATATAAGTGGCTGGGGGAGCAGGGAGGCGGGCGGGTGGTAAAGATCAAGGAGAAATGGGAAGCAGAGTTGGGAATGGAGATCAATTGGGGGAAATGGAGATCAATTGGGGAGTATGGAGTGAGGACTGCGAAGGGTAAACGGACCTTGTCTTGTGCAAGGATGAGCCTGATACAGTTTAAGGTGGTGCATATGACTCGGGCGAATATGAGTGGATTCTTTCAGGGGGCAGCAGATGAGTGTGAGAGGTGTGGGCGGGGGCCAGCGAATCACGGGCACATGTTTTAGGGTTGTGAAAAATTGGGAAGATTCTGGGTGGGAGTGCTTACGGTCTTAGCCAGGATAGTGGAGGAGGAGGTGGACCCGGGCACTTTGGTGGCGATATTTGGGGTTTCGGAGAAGCCGGAGCTCATGGAGAGGAGGAAGGCCGATGTCGTGGCCTTCGCCTCTCTGATTGCACGGCGACAAATTTTGCTGGAGTGGCGGTCAGCATCGCCACCAGGGGTAGCAGCATGGTTGGGTGACCTGTATGACTTTTTGCAGCTAGAGAAGTTAAAGTATGAGTTAAGGGGCTCAGCAGGAGAGTTTGAGAAAAGGTGGGGCATGTTTGTGACTGTGTTTGAGGAGCTGTTCGTCGCAGGGGGGTAGGGGGGTGGGTGATGGGGACGGGGTGGTGAAAAAGGAGAAAAATCTGTACAAACTGTACAGTATGTTTCCCGGGTGTTTATTTGCTGAAACCTACTTTGATACAAGTTTGTAATAAAAAGCGTTTTTTTTAAATGATTGTAAAAGCACAACATGTTCGCCTAGATATCCTTAGTTGAATGGCGAAACATAAAGAGAAATTCAAACAATCAAGAAATTGATGAATAAGAAAAAAGGCAATTTAGCTCTTCTTAACTACATAACCTGACTGCTCAAAAATGCATTCTCGCCACCAGAACTATTGATGGGAAGATGACTGTGAGCAGAGCTACCAGTTCAACAACAAATACTACAAACTAGCATTGCCTCAGATGATCATGAGAAAGTTAGAAAGTGTGAGGAATAACAAAGAGACAGTCAAGCTCATAATTTCAGCTTCAGGCACAGAGCATGAGACTTCAAGTGCTACAACCCGGGGGGGAGAGTGTGAAATGAAGGCACAATGATAGAAAGAACCCCACAACCGAGATCCTAAAGAATTAAGATGGGCAAGAGCAATATAAGAAGTACGTGAAGAGCCTTGATATCATTGGGCAGGAAACCAATGGAACATTGGGCACAGTATTCAGATCCAGATGGAGACACAGAACCAGAAACAGGTAGAACGTCTACAACCAGGTGGAAGGCACTGCTATTAAATGACAAGAGAGTGCAGTTTGCCCTCAACCTCAAACTGGAATCAGGACCAGATCAGGGGGATTGGTCAAGGCACCACAGGGACGCACCATGTGAAGTCGGAGACTTTTTGGGGAGACATAGGAGAATGTATATTTTTCGGATAAAGACTTGGGCAAGATGTAGATTAAAGGGTTAACATCAGGAGTATTTGGTACTGATGTAACTACTGATATAACTATGATGCAATGCCACATTACTAAGCGACTGAGATCTGGTGGGAGCAGAAGTACAACCTCATGTTGGATATTTGAGATACATATATAGATATATAGGCTATGTATGTTGCACTCACATCAAAGTCACAAGTGAACTGTGAACTCTACTCGTTTGCAAACAGAATTGAGGCCACTGTAATTTTCCACTGGTTGGAAAGGATTGGAAGGCGTGAGGAGATTTTGGTGTGCATCTGTTTTTATGAGCATTCAAGAGATGCAAATGGCATTCATGTCACCATGCAACAGGAAAACTGAGCTGCCATTAACCCATCATTGGAAGAATGTTTATACACCAGTGGGTTCCCAACTTTTTGACTCCCGCTCGATTCACTGCATCCGCCCACCACCAAACCTTTGTGGGCAGAATGGAAGAATTCCACACATTGCTGCTGTAGTCTTCTTTCACCTTCTCAGGCAGTGAGAGTCACATTCTTCCTTGCGTGTTGTGCTGCTGAGTACATTTTGGACAACACTTTGACTGGCAGGCCTCACCCCCCCCCCCCCCCCCCCCCCCCCCCAATCTGGCTCTACAAAGGAGCTCCCTCAAGGGATCACCAAGACCACACCAGCCCCTTCACCGTATCAAGGTGGCAATCCATAGTCAAAGATTTCTACTCCATACAAGCTGAGACAAGTATTGGGTTTCAGGACTTTAGGGGTAACTCTTTTCTCAACTCTTCTTAGGTCGACAGCGAACCTTTTTAGGCATGACTAAAGATATAACCAGGCTACCCTGAAAATTCCCACCAGTATGCCCTCCATTGTGCATAAGAGCAGGTGTACATCCCATTATGAATCTAATAAACAACCTGTACTTAAAGTAAATCAGTCACCAGATCCTGATACAACGCATCCTCGGTTGCTGAGGAAAATAAGGATGGCATTGCAGAAGCAGTGACCATAATCTTCCTATATTCCTTAGATGTGGAAGTGGAGCCAGGCAACTGGAGAATTCATAGGGTGGTTACAGCACAGTGGGAGACCTGTCAACCTGTTATAACTGTGCCAGCTCTCTGCAAAAGCGGCTCAGTTAGTCTCACTCCCCCTGCCTCTTCCTCACAATCCTGCAAGCTTTTCTCTTCAGGCATTCATCTAATTTTCTTTGAAAGCTTTGATTGCATCCACCTCCATCATACTCCCTGTCTGGCTTTGCAGGTCTGAATCACTTGATATGTAAAAATGTCCTGGTATCCACGTGTTGTCTCTCAAATGTGTTTGTTCAGATCTCGAACTGTTTGGTTCAGTGAGGACTTCAGTTTATTAAACCGGCATGTTCTCCTCCTAAAAGACGCTGCATTTACTGAGAAACATTTTAGAATGCTGTGCTGCTAGCTCGTGAGCCTGACAAACCTTAACTGTTTGTTCTATGGGCAGCACGGTAGAATGTGGTTAGCACAGTTGCTTCACAGCTCCAGGGTCCTAGGTTCAATTCCCCACTGGGTCACTGTCTGTGCGGAGTCGGCACGTTCTCCCCGTGTCTGCGTGGATTTCCTCTAGGTGCTCCGGTTGCCTCCCACAGTCCAAACAAGTGCGGGTTAGGTGGATTGGACATGCTAAATTGCCCTTCGTGTCCAAAAAATGTGAAGTGGGGGTTACTGGGTTATGGGGATATAGTAGATACGTGGGCTTCAGTAGGGTGCTCTTTGTAAGGGCTGGTGCAGACTCGATGGGCCAAATGGCCTCCTTCTGCACTGTAAATTCTATGATATGATATGATTCTAAAGACAGCTCCAATTCCCTCAGCAACCGTTCCCTCAGCTTATTTTCATTCACGCCAAACACAATCTGGTCCTGAATCATGGGAGATTCCACCGCAGAAAAATTACAGGTTTTAGTTTTTAACTTTAGATCAGTGATAAAATGACATATGAACTCCCCTGTCTTCTGTAAACATGACCTAAACACATAGTGTTCATAAATGTCATTTTTTCTGGGAGTGCAATGTGCATCAAATCTTCGTTAAAATTTTTACTATCTTCATCGTTTACAAATTTAAAAGTATTAAACACAGCAATTGCTTTGGGCCCTGCCGTTTTTAGAAGCATCACTACCTTACATAAATCTGATTGATCTCTTAAATTTATGGCAATAAAAAACAGATTAAATTGTTGTATAAAGACAGGGCAGTTGCTGTCCACATTACCATGACATCTGACACTCATTGGTGGCTTCAAGGACTCCATTCTTGCAGTCTGCAAAATCTTCAAATCTCTGTGGACCTCGTGGTAGGCTTGTTTTTTTTCTCAATATTTAATACCATCCATACCTGGTACCATGTAATGTTCTCATCAGATGGCCTGATTTATATTAGAAGAACACTTGTAGCTAAAGCACTAAACAATTGATTAACATTAACTGTAGGTAAACTATATACAAAACAATAGATGAATAGCAGTAAGATTAACCACAAGCAACCACTCTCCAGCTTCCTCCGGTCAATCTGAGGGGGTCATCTGACTCTAACATTAACTTATATACTAGTGATACTCCTAGTGGTCAGTCGGTGAATTACAATAGAACCATGATATCACTACTCTCTTGCCACTTACCTTAAATTGATGCTCACTGCATTTTGGACCCTCTGTTATGGGGAAAAGCTTCTTCCTACCCACCCTACCTATGCCCCTCTTAGGTCCTCCCTTAGTCTTCTCCGCTCCAAGGAAAACAAAACCAGCCAATCCAGTCTCTCTCCAAAGCTGCAGTCCAAGTAGCAGCCTGGTGAATCTCCTCTGCAACCTCTCTAGTGCAATCACTTTGTTCTTGGTGTGGCGACCAGAACTGCACACAGTACGGCAGCTATGGCCTAACCAATGTTTTTTACAGCTCCATCATAACCTTCCTGCTCTTATATTGTATGCTTCGGCTAACAAAGGCAAGTATTCCGTCTGTCTTCGTAACCACCTTATCTGCTTGTCCTGCTGTCTTCAGCGATCTACAGATGTGCACACCTAGGTCCCTCAGATTGTCTGTACTTCCTTGGATACTAGCATTCATTGTATATTCCCTTGCCTTGTTAGCCCTCCAAAATGCATTAACTCACACTTTTCATTGTTAAATTCTGTTGCTGCCCTCTGCTGACGGTAACTGACGAAACAGACAAATCAGTCCTCACATCAAACGTTGAATTAAAAAAGCCTTTATTTTCTCACTAAGTTTATTTAAGCAGTTACATCAGTTTCAATACTCACAACCTGAGCTAGAAAATACTACCTGGTAGAGAGAGCTTGGCCAGGCTCACTCTGGAGTGTGTGCACTATGATCTCCAAACTCAGGCCTTGTCTTGCGAATGTTGATCCTGGGGTTATCGCTGTTGAATCTCGGATGTCACTGTGATTTATAAGGTTTAGTATTTAGTTTATAGTTCATTCATATAAACAATCCTGTAGCACTCATTGGCCTTATTTGTCCTTGAGAGAGCCTTGCCCTCGCTGTTCCAAAACAAAGTGTTATCAGCAAAGTGTCCAGTTGCAAATAGTCATTCTGTCTGTTCCCATAGAATTCATTTTTCAGAAAGTAGCGGTTTTCTCTGTTTCCCTCTTTAATGTTAGCCATTGGTCTCTTTTACCATCATGCCTCATGGCAAAATGTTAGCCATCTTTCTTACTCATCTCAGCAACTCCATTTGCCACTGTTCTGTCCTTCTAACCATCCCATCTGTATAGTCTTGTAATGTAAGATTTTCTTCCTCACTATTTACCACACCACCAATTTTTGTGTCATTTGCGAACTTACTGATCATACCTCCTACATTCACATGCAGATCATTAATGTACACTACAAACAGCAAGGGACCTAGTACTAATCCCAGGACACAGGCTTCCAATCACAAAAACAACCTTCGACCATCACCTTCTGCCTCCTGCCACTAAGTCAATTTTGGATTCAAATTGCTTTGGATCCTGTGGGTTCCTATTTTATTGACCAGTCTCCCATGCGAGACCTTGTCAAAAGCCTTACTGATGTCCATGTAGACAACATATACTTTTCTACCCTCAGCAACATGTGTAGTCACCTCCTCAAAAAATGTAATCAAATTTGTGAGGCACGAATGACTGCCCTTTGATGTCTTACAACAGCCTGTGAAGCCATAGCTGAAGCAATTGTTAAACAGCTGCTGGTGGGATCGCTAAGAGCTTGTGTGAGAAACCTGAAATCAGGTGGTTATTCAAGCCAAAGGAATTATTGAAAGGAGAGTTGGAAATCTTGGAAGTGAACCCTTGCTGGAAACATTTGAGGGAAATCATTATTTGTAAGAAGATTCCAAAGCATGTCTTTTGAGAGTGTCGTTTGGAAACCTTTTTGGGTCAATTGAGGAGAAGTCTATAGAAATGTGATTGTGTGACACGTACCACTTGGTTTCAAATTTAGCCTTTTGGCTTACAGGGACTGCGTTTACTGAGAACATTATAGCATAAGATATATTTTGTAACCTGTATTACTCTTAAAATCTGTGTACATTTGTGAAGATAAGTGGGAGTGAAGTACCATGGCTGGGATTCTCCAAAATCCCGGCTATGTGTTGACGCAGGCATAAACACCAGAGTGTTTCACGCCGGCATCAACAGTCCTCTTGGCCCAGCGATTCAGTGGCCCACAGGGGGCCAGCATGGCGCCAAAGTGCTCCACTCAGCTCCGGCGCCGATATGTGGCCTTACACTGCCGGCGCGGGTCCACGCATGCAAGCGCCGGCCGTTTACGCACCGGCTCATGCGCGTGGTGGCCGTTTCCGCTCCGACGCTGCGCAACATGGCGTAGCGACACAGCAGGCCCACGCGGAAGGAGGTAGGTCCCCCCCAGATCGCACACGCCCACCGATCAGTAGACCCCGATCACAGGCCTGGCCATCGTGGAGGCCCCCCCCGAAGTCTGATCCCCCCACCCACCCACCAGGACGGCCACCGCGGCCGCAGGTCCGTGCTCCCGCCGGGTGCTACCATATGTGAACCACGCCAACGGAAATCTGCGGGAACTCAGCCGGTCGACTGTGAGGAATCGGCGGGTGGGCCTCTTTCAACGGCCCCCGACTGGCACCGCGTCGACCGCGCATGCGCGACTGCCGCCGATTCTCCGGTTGCCGGAGAATCGCGTCCCGGCGTCGGAGCGGCGTAGCGGGAATTTTCTGAGTCAACGCCGATTCCCCGACCCGGGCCGGGCTCAGAGAATCCCGGCCCATGTATTGTAATCAATCTTTTCATGTATAATAAATGTTTTGTTTTCTATTGTTAAAAGCTACTTGGCAGTCCTGTGAATCTATTCATCCACATTTTCTTAAAAAGTAAAAGTTACGGAGGTGGGATTCTCTGTTGGTCAACACAGGGATCACGAAACGCAATTTGGCGGAGAATCGGTTCCGATGCTGAAACCGCGACGGGCGCCGATTTCATGCTAAATCGCAATTCCCCGTCACCTTGACAGCAGCGTCAATGCATTCCAGAACGCACGTACAGTAAGCACTGTTTGTATACCATTAGTGGGCCCGATCCAGTATTCTCCAGGGCTTCCACGATTCTCTGCCTCTGATGGGCCAAATTCCTGATGGCGAGGTTCACTTGTGCTTTTTAAAATCATGAAATCGGTATCGTGGCTGATGAGGGAGAGGGAGTAGGGAAAGCGTCCAACAGCGCCATAATTTTCTGAGAGCTGTTCTGCTGGCGAGGTGTTTCTGCCAGAGTAGCGGGGGGGGGGTCAGGAGGTGGGCTGTGGGGTCGGGGTGGATGGGCACGGAGCACCATTGCCTTGGCCTGCAAGGCAGCCATGCTGACTGCCCACTGTGAATCATAGGGCCATAGGTTGTATGGATGTCCCCCCACGGCACTCCCCTCGGTGCCCTCTGGCCTCAGCTGACCCATCAATGGGATGGGCATGCTCCAATGCATCCAATGCCATCTTGTTGGCTGGGATGAGTGTGTGTGGGGGTTGTAATGTGTATATGCGGCTGCAGCTTGTCAACATCCTGAGTATCAATTACGGACCCAGCGAGCCCCGCAGGGCTTTTCATTGGAATCGATTGTGTTCCATGTGGCGCCTGTGCTAGCCCCTCCACGGTTGCTGAATCAGTCCAAGTTCGGCATCGGTTTTGCTGTCGTGAAAGTCCACGAATCCTGCTCCAGCGTCAACATTTATTCTCAGGAAGGGAGAATCCAGCCCATGGTTTTAAGCCAGGGTTCCATTCTGGGACTTTTCCATCCAATAGTAACATCAACTGGATGGTTCAAACTGTGTAACTCAGAGTTGTGTACTGAGGCCCCATCTGCCTGACTTGAACATGATGCATTGCTAGCCTGAAGGTCTCGCGAGTGCCTCATCACATTTGCCCTCTGCCAGCTCTATGATGGTCAATTGACAGGGTAACGTGCAACTTATCATCGCATCAGTGTGCCTGGTTCCATGTGCATATGCTTGAATTCTAGAATGAAAGTGTGCAGGCCTCAAAAGGGATCCGAGCTTTTTATATCAACAATTTGTGTCCTTAAGGCTTAGGTGGAGTATCAGCATTTCGAGGCCCACAAATGCCACGGCTGAACAGCATGGGGAATTGGGAGACTCCAAACTGAAGCATGATCATGAGTGCTTGACTGATGACTATGCTGCTCCTGAAGGTCTCACGGTCCACTGAAATGTGAGCTGAAGTGCAGCATAACATCCATTACTGAGAGTTATAGGTGACTGCTTTCTGAAGATATATCTAATGCTGGAAACGGAGTATGATAATCAGGCCTGAACACTTGTCTTGCATCAATAATTGCCAGTGCAGACAAACTGCAGTACAGATTCAATCAACCTCAGACATGAAGGCGAGAACCACAGAATGATGATTGTCCTACAAGAGGCACCTTGCTAGACTGCAGACATGCTGCCACGAGAGCACTGTAGATTGCAGTGCTGCTCCTGCCTCTTAAAGGCTGCCATAAGCCATGGAATATTGCCGAGATGCTTGAAGAGGCTACACCATTTCAACTCTGCTCACAAAATGCCCTGTTGCTGTTATTATTCCATAACAAAATGGACACATTCCCGTACCAGCTTCCCCGAACAGGCGCTGGAATGTGGCGACTAGGGGCTTTTCACAGTAACTTCATTTGAAGCCTACTTGTGACAATAAGTGGTTTTCATTTCATTTCATTTTCACATTGTTCCCAAGGCTGCTGTACCTTTCAAGAATGAGGACATTGTGATGCAAGATTGTAACTCCTCATTCAGCAATGCATGTGCTGCACAGAGATGATTAGGATCGTAACCAAGGTGGCCAGGTGGACCCAGAATGGAGGTGCTAGTATGAGCCATTCATCGTCATCCTCCTGGAACCTGGTGGCTATAAGCATGTCACGTGCATGCCTGCCTCACATGGACCCTGACAAGGGCCCTTCTTCTAATTCTTCTCAGTTGGCTGATTGCCAGGATTAATGCAGCATTGCCAGCTCCACCTATGACCCACTCGTGGTCATGTCCGTGGAAACATTGAATGGAAACATGTCTGAACATGTGCCTGCAATGGCCACCTTTCACTCACTAATTAGGCAGTCATTGTGGAGCTCATGGATCACATTTATCCCAGCCATTATTTAACCGCTGAGTCCTTTGGAGCTTTGCTACAGCTTTCTGGACCATCAGTTGGGCATACACCCTTCCCAACCCCAATCCAAATGACACAGACATGACAGAGCTTTAACACAGGGGCTTGAATGTGACTGAGGTTTGGTATATGTTGCCTAAGGACCATTGATGAGTTCCTAGGGCTTTAACAAAGGGTCATCGGACTCGAAACGTTAGCATTTTTCTCTCCCTACAGATGCTGCCAGATTTGCTGAGATTTTCCCGCATTTTCTCTTTGTTTCAGATTCCAGCATCCGCAGTAATTTGCTTTTATTGATGAGTTCCTGTAGTGCATCTTGTAGATGGTACACATGGCTGCCACTGTTCGTTGGTTGTGGAGAGAGTGAATATTTGTGGAAGGGATTGCAATCTATTGGGCTGCTTCGTTCTGGACCGTGTCGATTTTCTTGAGTGTTGTTGGAGCTGCACTCATCCAGGTAAGTGGAAACTATTCCATTACAATTCTGATTTGTGCCATGTAGATGATGGACATGCTTTCAGGAGTCAAGAGTTGAGTTACTTGCCGCAGGATTCCTAGCCTTTGACCTGCACTGATAACCACAGTAGTTATATGGCTGGTCCAGTTCAGTTTCAGGTCAATGGTAACCCCCAGGATGTCAATAGTGAGGATTCAGCAATGATAACGCCATTGAATGTCAAAGGGCAATGGTTAGATCCTCTCTTGTCATTGCCTGGCACTTGTGTGGCATGAATATTACTTGCCATTTGTCAGCCCAAGCCTGGATATTGCCCAGGTCTTGTTGCATTTGGACATGGGCTGCTACAGTGTGTGCGGAGTTATGAATGGTATTGAACATTGTGCAGTCATCTGTGAACATCCTCATTTCTGACCTTATGATGGAAGGAAGGTTATTGATGAAGTAGCTGGAGATGGTTGGACCAAGAACACTATCCTGAAGAACCCCTGCATGTTAGGACAGAGTTAAAGTTCCCCAGTGCTTAAGTTAAAATTGGAGTTTTAATTATTTAACCACACATTGTTTGATAGGCTGAACGTATATGCAAAGGGAATACAAGTGGCACTGTGGTGTCTTGATGGAGAAGTGATTGTTGAACACATAAACTTGAAGTTGAAGAAGTCAAAACTTGCTTTCTAGTTCTTGCCGCAGTGTTACCTTTGGAGTATAATAATGGTAACAGAGATGGTTCCTGCTAGTAAGTAAAAAGGATTTCTTTGGATGAAAGATTGTATTCTGAAATCTAACCGAGAAGAGCGATTCAGATAAACATGGAAAACAAATGGCTGAATCCAAGTGTGTGGAGTGTCAGGGAATGACTACCCACCATTGTTTTCTGAGTGTCAATCCTATGACAATGGAAGAATGAAGTTACCATGTGGATATGGGTTATGCCCTTTCCCCCCAAAAAAAGGAATGACCCTGACATTATAGCTACCATACTAAAGCAAAATAAAATGCAAGGTTTTCTCTGAATTGAATTCAGATCAGTTGGACTCAGATGAAGTTTTGAATACATTATTAGCTTTCATGGACAAGATTTATTAAAAAGATGACTTATTAAGTGCTTATGAGGCCTGGTCAGATTTTCTCAGACTTAGAAAGTCAGAGCATACCTCCATAGAAGAGTACATAATGGAATTCAGCAGACCGCATACAAGGCTGCAAACGTTCCATCTAAAAATCCCTCAATCAGTACTGGTGTTTAAATTATTGGACTGCGCTAAAGTTACAATACAAATATGGATAGACTTATGGTTTTGACAGTGGTTAAATTGGAAGAAAGGATTGTCCTGCTGGAACAAATGTCAGAGGCTCTTAAAAAAATTCCTGGGTAAACATTCCTTCTCGGCAACATTCATGACACAAATGGGCCGAAAGGCGATAAGACAGACTATGGTAGACACAGTGTTAATGGGATGGCGAGGTTGTCTAGAAACAGGCTGCAAGCATCAATACAAAAGAAGATTTATAAATATAATTATATAAATCTAGATATAAAGAGGACAGAAACACCTTCAACAATTATGGCAGTAGGAATGAATTGTGAATTTTTAGCTGGGAAATGAATGCCAGAAATGCCCAGGGTCTGGTCAATCAGTGTTTTAGATGCAATACACTGTCCTAAGAGATAGAATAGGGCATTTAAAACCAAATACGAGGCCGAAGACTCTGAAGATAATGAGGAAGATATTAACCAAAGAGAAGGCTTTGTCTTAGTGAAGAGAAGTTTCAGTCCAGTGATGAAGTTGCTGGTCGCAGAGCCCTTCAATTGTGCCGCTTTAGACAGCAGATGTACAGTTACAGTATTTGGAATAGACTGGTTGAGATGTTATCTGGACTCTTGACAAAGGTTGGAACAAGGTTAAGGATTTGGAAGTTCCACCAGTTTCAGCTTTGGGAATGATAATACTTTTCAACCACTGAAAAGAGTAGTGATTATTTGTAAAATCACAGGAAGGCACCATATTTTATTAGCATGAATGTCGTATCCACCAGACTGTTCAGGTGCACTCGTCAAGATTAGTGGGCACAGATTACAAGTTTGCAGATTCAAAAGGCATTATTGAACATGCAGAGAAACCATTTACTTCTCATACACATGTTACAGAATTATGAATACCAGATCGTGGAAATTGACAGGGTATCTGAAGAGGGAAATAGTAATTCTGACGAACCAGGTGAGGTTATTTTTCCCAAAGGACAATTGCCGAAGGTTGCCGCTAAAGTGACATACTTGCCAGAAGAGGGCAGTCAGTGGAAGAATGCAATTATCATTGGTAGCGCAGGTAATATTCATAGGAAGAGATCAAGAACTGTTGAAAGGTTGTCTCATAATAGGAGGGGAAGGTCAACCAGTAGCAATCCGGATAAAATATAAGGCAGGATAGAGATTTCAGCTTAACAAGGTCAAGAAATATGATACAGATTACGAATGCTAGAAGGAGCAGAAGCAAAGGATCAAGAGGTCTTGGTGGCATCCGGATAAGATATAAGGCAGGATAGAGATTTCAGCTTAACAAGGTCAAGAAATATGATACAGACTATGAATGCTAGAAGGAGCAGAAGCAAAGGGATCAAGAGGTCTTGGTGGCTTCCAATAAATTAGATGATAAATTAATAAAAGATGCAAAACAGCAAGACCTGTGAATTTAGGGTGTACAGAGGTCCCAGACAGGGGACAACGCAGAGGCGGACTTGCACTTTTATGGATCCTGCACACTCACTCTTTGTGGGGGCACCACTTCACCCTGCCCCAATGATGTTTAGCCCTGCCCACAATGATGTCAAGCCCCAACCCAAATTCTATCACTGCCCTCCTGTACCTGCCCACCGTCAGCTCACACAACGCAAGGCACAGAATCCCCAAATCATTGCTTGACAAATGGATGCAATGCTCTTTAACTTATGACATCAACAAGCCCGTACTAATTGATAACTTGAAATCCAAACCTACTTGTTGTCAGCATGATGATAGAGGTAGTTGTTATTGCGATCTCTGTCTTGAGGCAAGCAAACATGAACTGGCTGATAAGCAATGGGATAGAGAAATCAGCCGATGATATGACTGCAGCACAGCACAGGCCAGTGCAGGACAGAATGAGCCAGAAAAAGTCCAGTGAGGATCAAAGACTCCAATAAGGTGGAATGTCCTATCCAAGTCTAATATCAGGGGCTTGCTGGAACTGTCTGGTAGGATTCCATTCTTTAATCGTCCAGAGGAGTAAGAAAAGACTTTGTGAAGGCCAGTAAAGAGCAATGATGGATGATGGCTACTCTCTGGTTATATGTCTGCATGTGACTGAGGTATAGTCATTTTGAACTTCTATGACAAAACTTCTAACAGAGGCAAACAATTGTGTAGCATTCAATAAGGTTGTAACAGCAATTTTCAGCTTTTTGCTGACACCATTCATGCTTTAAAGTAAACGATTCCAAAACGCAGTATAAAAAACAATTCTGTACTTTCAAACTTCTCTGCGAAGGATTTTGCTTCACCTTTCGCACGTGGTTTCTCTGAATTTAATGTGGCTATGTCTGATAAGCATTCGTTTTATATCGACAAAGTTTATTCTGAAAGCCAGAACAGCATCTGCACAAGCGGACCACGTGTTGTCCCAAAATCTTTTGACCGTCAAATGTTTTCCATGTGCCTGCTCCGAGAGTGATTGGTGCATATTTCATCGATGTGTGGAAACCGAAAAGAAGGTACTGCTGGGGCAGCACGGTGGTGCAGTGGTTAGCACTGGGACTACGGCGCTGAGGACCCGGGTTTGAATCCTAGCCCTGGGTCCGTGTGGAGTTTGCACATTCTCCCCGTGTCTGCGTGGGTTTCACCCCCACAACCCAAAGATGTGCTGGTAAGGTGGATTGGCCACGCTAAATTGCCCCTTAATTGGAAAAAAATATAATAATTGGGTACTCTAAATTTATAAAAGAAGAAAAAGAAAAGTGCACTGCTGCCTCATATGATTCAGTTGCTGCATTGCAGATTAAATTCAAGAAGTGACTGGAACACAGCGTGAATAAGCACAGCGGCTTGCAATTGTTCGGTTTTGCTTATAGACCTGAATATTTTCCTGCCATATTTGCAGCATCATGAAAGTTCTGCCTACGACAATTGTTGACGTCCAAACCTACATTTGAAATGCTATCCAAAATCGTTCTCTCCTGGCACTTAGAAGTCTGGGATTGTAGCTGGACAAAACAGAAATTGCTCTACAACTTCACCATTGCTGGTCACATATCTTAAAATTAGTGTTAATTGGTCCACATGACTCACATCTGGTGTTGAGTCAACTATTATGGAACAGAATTTGTAATCTTTGACTTTTAGTGAATTGGTTTCTGAGCCACTCTGCCATTATAGTGATGAAGTCATTGTGGGTTCTGTGTGTTAAAATGTTGGTTTTCTCTGAGCCACAATGTTGATAACTTTTAAATGCCCTTTGAGAAGCTCGTTAAATTCACTGAGATATTCAAGGCAGGCTAAAAAATTTTATCTCTTCAACTTGGCACTGATGATTCATCATGTCCTCTTAGAGATAGCCCCAAGGAAGACAGCATTTTGACTGTGGCAACAATACGTCTCAGCTCTTTCCTCCAATGAGAACAATCCTTTTCCAGCTGAGCTGATAAGGCAAAATCAATTCTTCCAGACAATTTATTTCTTTGAACGAATGCACACATCCCTTTAATATGACTTTTGGAATTTCATGGTCAGGCAAGATCTCTTCCAACATTTCTCCAGTTAGAGTACTGATCAACAAATAACTGTGTCCCTTTACTTGGGTCAGGAATAATTAGCAAACACAATGGAGTACCTTGGAGATTTTTGAAAAAAAAAATCAAACAATTTCTCTTTCCCGTCATGCTATTGCTCATCACCCTCAGAAAATGGGACTCTTGAAGACGTTTAACCTGCTTTCGGCCTCGAACCTCAAACTCTTTTCTCAAATTTTCCATATTCCCTATATTTTTCTAATTTGTTCATGGGATGTGGGCATCCGCTGGCTGGACCAGCATTTATTGTTCATCGTTGAGGGCATTTCAGAGTCAACCACAATGCTGTGGATCTGGAGTCACATGTAGGCCAGACCAGGTAAGGCATGAGTGAGCCAGTTGTTTATTTGTCACAATTAACAATGGTTTCATGGTCATCAATCGACTTTTAATTCCACATTTTTATTGAATTCAAATTTCACCATCTGCAATGATGGGATTTGAACCCAGGTCCCCAAAGCATTACCCTGGATCTCTGGATTACTCATAAAGTGACAATACCACTTTGCCTCTACCTCCCCTATGTTCTCTGGCCTATTTATTACAAAAATTCAGACATCATGCAATGTCTTCAGCATAGATTTTGTCCCTCACTTCAAAAGTAGAAGAACAATCATCTTCAGCAGTATCTCAAGAGTGTACTGCCAAAATTCCACCAACATATCTCCTGTCCCACTAGGGACAAAAACACTCTCGACCACTACTACACAAAAGTCAAGGGCGCCTACCATTCCATCCCCCAACCGCACTTTGGAAAATCAGACCATAACTCGGTGTTTCTTCGCCCGGCATACAAACAGAAGCTTAAGCAGGAGAATCCGGTTAAGAAGGTTGTGCAGTGCTGGTCTGAAGAATCAGAAGAGCTCCTACATGACTGTTTGGAGTCAGTGGACTAGTCCATATTTAAGAACTCAGCGACCAAATTAAACGGGTATGCCACCACCGTCACAAACATTATCAGCAAAAGTGCACCCAACTGGGGCTTCTCACAGACCGCATGGTTCGGTTGGAGCAGCAGTTGGATGCACTTAGGAGCATGCAAGTGATGGAAAACGTCATAGATAAGTTATATAGATGTGGTCACACCCAAGGTGCAGGCAGAGAAATGGGTGACCACCAGAAGGGACAGGAAGTCAGTGCAGGAATCCCCTGTGGTTGTCCCCCTCTTGAACAGGTATACCGCTTTGGATACTGTTGGGGGGAATAGCCTATCAGCGGAAAATAGCAGCAACCAGGGCAGTGGCACCACGGCTGGCTCTGATGTTCAGCAGGGAGGGTCAAAGCATAGAACAGCAATAGTCATAGGGGACTTTATAGTCAGGGGCACAGGTAGGCTCTTCTGTGGACGTGAAAGAGACTCCAAGATGGTATGTTGCCTCCCTGGTGCCAAGGTCCAGGATGTCTCAGAACGGGTAGCAGGCATCCTGAAGGGGGAGGGCAAACAGGCAGAGGTCGTGGTACATATTGGTACTAATGACATAGGCAGGAAAGGGGATCAGGTCCTGCAGCAGGAGATCCGGGAGCTAGGCAGAAAGTTAAAAGACAGGACCTCTAGGGTTGTAATCTCGGGATTACTCCCTGTGTCATGTGCCAGTGAGGCTAGAAATAGGAAGATAGAGCAGTTAAACACGTGGCTAAGCAGCTGGTGTAGGAGCGAGGTTTTCTGTTATCTGGACCACTGTCAGCTCTTCCGAGGCAGGTGTGACCTGGATAAGAAGGATGGGTTGCATATAAACTGGAGAGGCATAAATATCCTGGCCGCAAGGTTTGCTAGTGTCACATGGGAGGGTTTAAACTAGTATGGCAGGGGGGTGGGTACCGGAGCAATAGGTCAGAAGGGGAAAAAATTGAGGGAGAACTAGGGAATAGTGCCATACCCTCAGTATGGCTCTCAGGAAGAGCAGACAGGGGGATGTTGCTGAAAATAGCGGGACTGGTGGCCTGAAGTGCATGTGTTTTAATGCAAGAAGTATAACAGGTAAGGCAGATGAACTTAGAGCTTGGATTAGTACTTGGAACTATGATGTTGTTGCCATTACAGAGGCCTGGTTGAAGGAAGGACAGGGTTGGCAATTAAACGTTCCAGGATTTAGATGTTTCAGGCAGGATAGAGTGGGAGGTAAAAGGGGTGGAGGAGTTGCGCTACTGGTTAGGGAGAGCATCACAGCTGTACTGCGGGAGGACACCTCAGAGGGCAGCGAGGCTATATGGGTAAAGATCAGGAATAAGAAGGGTGCAGTCACAATGTTGGGGGTTTACTACAGGCCTCCCAACAGCCAGCGGGAGATTGAGGAGCAGATAGGTAGACATATTTTGGAAAGGAGTAAAAGCAACAGGATTATTGTGATGGGTGACTTTAACTTCCCCAATATTGACTGGGACTCACTTAGTGCTAGGGGCTTAGATGGGGCAGAGTTTGTAAGGAGCATCCAGGAGGGCTTCTTAAAACAATATGTAGATTTTCTAACTAGGGAAGGGGCGATACTGGACCTGGTATTGGGGAATGAGCCCGGCCAGGTGGTAGAAGTGTCAGTAGGGGAGCATTTCAGGAACAGTGGCCACAATTCAGTAAGTTTTAAAGTGCTGGTGGACAAGGATAAGAGTGGACCTAAGGTGAATGCGCTAAATTGGGGGAATGCTAATTATAACAATATTAAGCAGGAACTGAAGAACCTATATTGAGGGCGGATGTTTGAGGGTAAATCAACATCTGACATTTCGGAGGCTTTCAAATGTCAGTTGAAAGGAATTCAGGACCGGCATGTTCCCGTGAGGAAGAAAGATAAATATGGCAAATTTCGGGAACCTTGGGTAATGAGAGATATTGTAGGTCTCGTCAAAATGAAAAATGAGGCATCTGTCAGGGCTAGAAGGCTGGGAATGGATGAAGCCTGTGTGGAATATAAGGAAAGTCGGAAGGAACTTAAGCAAGGAGTCAGGAGGGCTAAAAGGGGTCACGAAACGTCATTGGCAAATAGGGTTAAGGAAAGTCCCAAGGCTTTTTACACGTACATAAAAAGCAAGATGGTAGCCAGCAAAAGGGTTGGCCCACTGAAAGACAGGGGCGGGAGTCTATGTGTGGAGCCAGAGGAAATGGGTGAGGTACTAAATGAATACTTTGCATCAGTATTCACCAAAGAGAAGGAATTGGTGGATGTTCAGTCTGGAGAAGGGTGTGTATATAGCCTGGGTCACATTGAGATCCAAAAGACAAGGTGTTGGGCGTCTTTAAAAATATTAAGGTGGATCGGTTCCCAGGGCCTGATGGGATCTTACCCAGAATACTGAAGGAGGCAAGGGGGAAATTGATGAGGCCTTGACAGAAATCTTTGGATCCTCACTGTCTTCAGGTGAGGTCCCAGAGGACTGGAGAATAGCCAATGTTGTTCCTCTGTTTAAGAAGGGTAGCAAGGATAATCCAAGGAACTACAGGCTGGTGAGCTTTACGTCAGTGGTAGGGAAATTACTGGAGAGAATTCTTCGAGACAGGATCTACTCCCATTTGGAAGCAAGTGGACTTATTAGCAAGAGGCAGCATGATTTTGTGAAGGGGTGGTCGTGTCTCACTAACTTGATAGAGTTTTTCGAGGAGGTCACAAAGATGATTGATGCACGTAGGGCAGTGGATGTTGTCTCTATGGACTTCAGTAAAGCATTTGACAAGGTCCCTCATGGCAGACTGGTACATAAGGTGAAATTTCACGGGATCAGAGGTGAGCTGGCAAGATGGATACAGAACTGGCTAGATCATAGAAGGCAGAGAGTAGTAATGGAAGGGTGCTTTTCTGATTGGAGGGCTGTGACACGTGGTGTTCCGCAAGGATCAGTGCTGGACCTTTGCTGTTCGTCGTATATGTAAATGAATTGGAGGAAAATGTAACCGGTCTGATTCGTAAATTTGGGGACGACACAAAGGTTGGTGGAATTGGGGACAGCGATGAGGACTGTCAGAGGATACAGCAGGATTTAAATAATTTGGAGACTTGGGTGGAGAGATGGCAGATGGAGTTTAACCCAGACAAATGTGAGGTAATGCATTTTGGGAGGTCTAATACAGGTAGGAAATATACAGTGAATGGTAGAACCCTCAAGAGTTTTGACAGTCTGGTATGGCAACTGCTCGGCTCAAGTTCGCAAGAAACTTCAGAGAGTCATGAACACACAAACCCGCCTCCTATCCATTGACTCTATCAACACCTTACACTGCCTTGGGAAAGCGGGCAGCATAATAAAAGACCCTTCCCACCCATCTTACTCACTCTTCCAACTTCTTCCATCGGGCAGGAGATACAGAAGTCTAAGAACACACACTAACAGATTCAAAAACAGCTTCTTCTCTGCTGTTACCAGACTCCTAAACGACCCTCTTATGGACTGATCTGATTAATACTACACTCCTGTATGCTTCACCCGATGCCGGTGTCTATGTATTTACATTGTGTACCTTGTGTTGCCTTATTATGTATTTTCTTTTCATGTACTAAATGATCTGTTTAAGCTGCGCACAGAAAATACTTTTCACTGTACCTTGATGCACGTGACAATAAACAACTCCAAATCCAAATCCACTTCAGAGTCCACATCCTGTTCACGTTTTTCAGGAGAGGAGTTATCACCAGAAATCACCAGGTTGAAGTCATCAGTCAAGTCACCAAATCTTTTTGTGGATGTTGTTGTTGAGGATGAATGTACAATTTTGGCACTGCTCAATACTTACAACCTTTTAAAGTAAAATGTCAAACTGTCTTTTTGTCTAGCTTCGTTCTCTTGCCTCGCATTCAACTTCCCGCAATTTGACTTCCAGGTTCATAGTGTCTCTTCAGACTGACTTGGGTGATCAGTCTTAGAATCATAGAGTCATAGATGTTTACAGCATGGAAACAGGCCCATCGGCCCAGCTGGTCCATGCCACCCAGTTTCTCTCATTAAGCTAGTCCCACTTGCCTGCATTTGGCCCATATCCCTCTATACCCACCCTGCCCATGTAACTGTCTAACTGCTTTTTAAAGGACAAAATTATACCAGCCTCTACCACTGCCTCTGGCAGCCCGTTCCAGATGCTCACCACCCACTGTGTGAAGAAATTTCCCTTCTGGTCTCTTTTGTATCCCTCTCCTCTCACCTTAAACCTATGCCCTCTAGTTATAGACTGCTCTACCTTTGGGAAAAGACGTTGACCTTATCGATGCTCCTCACTTATTTATAGACCGCTAAACGATCCCAGCCTAGTCCCAGCCTATCCAGCCTCTCCTTAAAACTCAGACCATCAAGTCCTGGTAGCATCCTCGTAAATCTCTTCTGCACTCTTTCTAGTTTAATAATATCCTTCCTATAATAGGGTGACCAGAACTGAACACAGTATTCCATGTGTGGTCTCACCAATTTTTTGTACAAGTTCAACAAGTCATCCCAACTCCTGTATTCAATATTCTGACCAATAAAACCTAGCATGCTGAATGCCTTCTTCACCGCCCTGTCCACCTGTGACTCCACCTTCAAGGAGCTATGAACCTGTATTCTTAGATCTCTTTGTCCTGTAACTCTCCCCAACCCCCTACCATTAACTGAATAGGTCCTGCCCTGATTTGATCTACCAAAATGCATCACCTCACATTTATCCAAATTAAACTCCATCTGCCATTCATCGGCCCACTGGCTCATTTGGTCAAGATCTTGCTGCAATCTTATATAACCTTCTTGACTATCCACTATGCCACCAATCTTGGTGTCATCTGCAAACTTACTGCCCATGCCTCCTGCATTCTCATCCAAATCATTTATATATATCACAAATAACAGTGGACCCAGCACTGATCCCTGAGGCACACTGCTGGTCACAGGCCTCCAGTTTGAAAAACACCTCTCCACAACCACCTGTCATGATATGCAAACATGCAACCAATGAACACTCAGAATAGGACACAACCAATGGGCAGTCAGGACACTCAGAGGCGGCATCTCCACAAGGGGGCATGACATAAACACTATAAAAGGGATGAGGCACTCACACCCTGCCTCTTTCCACAGACAGACATCTGGAGAGTTAGACAGGGTTGATCAGCAGCATCACACCCCAGCACATGGCTTAGAGCAAGCTGGTACAGTTAGACTGAGTTACTACAGTTAGATTAGCAGAGAGTCAAACTCATTTGAGAACTGTGTTAATAGTTTAATAAACACGTTGAACTCATTTCAGAGTCTGGAGCATCCTTTAGTTAAGGCTGCATCAAGTAGCAGCCTGTGTTATCTGAAGCAGCATAACACAACACCACCCTTTTGGTATCGGTTGCCAAGCCAATTTTGTATCCCATCTTGATTTCAACAATTCGCGAATACGTCTTCAGAATCTTCTGTCGAATGAAGCCCCTTAAGCAAAAATAACCAATTGTCTGAACTGCTCAAAAAGTAGTGATGATCGAAACAAAGCTTATGAGTTGGTAGGGGGCAGTCTTTGGAAATTATGAATAAAAGTGGTGTGAGGATGAGCCGGAGTTCACTGTCAAAATTCTACCACAGTAACTGGCTGCTGGCAATCATTTTTGGGAAAACCTGGCTGCAGCTGCTGGCTATCTGGCCTGACTCTGCTCTCGCTGGACCTCGCTGCCCAGTCAATTCACTCTCAGTCCTGCTTGCCTGCCACTGGCTCTGGTTGAGTTGCCATGTTCCCGCTGGTCGCTGCTCTCCAATTCCCTAAGATGTGACACCGGTGCTCACCTGGCCTTCTTTGCACCTCCCAACTGCTGCTCTGCTCAACTCTCGCTCGGGTGGCCGGGCTCGAGCCTTGACTCTCAATGATCGTGTGTGCTCCTGGCTGGCTGCTTGGTTGCTGCTGGCGATCTGGCCTGGCCTGCTCTCTGCTCTCGCTCACCCGCGCTGCCCAGTCCAGATGCTGCCCAGCCCGCTCACTCTCAGCCCTGCCTGACTGGCCTCTGGCTCTGGTTGAGTCGCCCTGGTCCTGCTGGCGTTGGTACCCAATTTAGTGAGATACAATGTTGGGCTTGCCTGGCCTCCTTCGCACCTCCTGACTGCTACTCTGCTCACCACTTGGCTCT
Organism: Scyliorhinus torazame; assembly: GCF_047496885.1. NCBI lineage: Eukaryota > Metazoa > Chordata > Chondrichthyes > Carcharhiniformes > Scyliorhinidae > Scyliorhinus > Scyliorhinus torazame. The sequence goes on along the minus strand of NC_092714.1, from coordinate 88,847,959 downwards.
TGCTCGGGTGGCCGGGCCTCGAGCCTCAACGAACGTGTGTTCTCCTGGCCGGCTGCCTGGCTGCTACTGCTGGCTATCTGGCCTGGGGGCCTCTGTTCATTTCGGTTTTCGGTCCATCCCCCTCAGCCCCCACCTAAAGGTCGAGAGTCATCCCGCTGTCCTCTTCAACGGCCATTGGCCAATGCCTCCTCTACGTGTCGCTGGAGGCTTCTCAGGCTCGCAATCCAATGTTCGGTTAGTGACCTCACTGCTGCTTTGTTCCTTTACTCAATAAAAGTTCAAAACTGCACACCAATTCAGGAGATGTGTGTCTGAATTGCTCTAAATCTTTATCACCTCGCAACGTCTGGTAAACTGTTTTCCAGCTCTAAAGGGGAGTCCACCTATCAGAGCCTGATGTTGGTTTACATTGCCTTGAGCCTATCAGCACATTTAGAGCTACCAAGGCTCTGTTGTGGTGGAAACACCAATCAGTCACCTGTTCATATGGGGCCTCCTATTTGCCAGGGCCACGCGCTGCACGCTGTGTGTTTCATTGAAAATCGGGCAGAGTGTTTTGCATGTCACTATACATCAGCAGACTTACTTGGAGAATATTGACCCCATCGTAATTACTAGTGGTAGGGCCTCACAAAAGGATATGGCTGCTTCTGAAATGGAAAAAGAGGAACTCCAAATCTTAATTGGTTGGCTAGACAAATAAGACCAGTGGCGAGATTCTCCGACCCCCCCGCCGGGTCGGAGAATCGCCGGGGGCTGGCGTGAATCCCGCCCCCGCCGGTTGGCAAATTCTCCGGCACCGGATATTCGGCGGGGGCGGGAATTGCGCCGCGCCGGTTGGCGGGCCCCACCCCGCGATTCTCCGGCCCGAATGGGCCGAAGTCCCACCGCTAAAATGCCTGTCCCGCCGGCGTAGATTAAACCACCTACCTTACCGGCGGACAAGGCGGCGCGGGCAGGCGGCGATCTGTCCCCGGGGGGCGCCCCCACGGTGGCCTGGCCCACGATCGGGGCCCACCGATCCGCAGGCGGGCCTGTGCCGTGGGGGCACTCTTTCCCTTCCGCCTTCGCCACGGTCTCCACCATGGCGGAGGCGGAAGAGACTCCCTCCACTGCGCATGCGCGGGAATGCCGTCAGCGGCCGCTAACGCTCCTGCGCATGCGCCGCCCGGAGATGTCATTTCCGCGCCAGCTGGCAGGGCACCAAAGGCCTTTTCCGCCAGCTGGCGGGTCAGAAATTCGTCCGGCGCGGGCCTAGCCCCTTAAGGTTGGGGCTCGGCCCCCCAAGATGCGGAGCATTCCGCACCTTTGGGGCGGCGCGATGCCCGACTGATTTGCGCCATTTTGGGCGCCAGTCGGCGGACATCGCGCCGATACCGGAGAATTTCGTCCCAGATGTCAGTTTTGATGTTTTAGAACTAAGCCCTAAAATGAACAATCCCAAATTTTCTTTTTAAATTTAGAGTACCCAATTCATTTTTTCTAATTAAGGGACAATTTAGAGTGACCAATCCACCTAGCCTGCACATCTTTGGATTGTGGGGGCGAAAACCACGCAGACACGGGGAAAATGTGTGAAAAATCCCAAAGTTGAAGAAATTGTTCGAACAAACAAAACATTGGAAAAATTGTAACTGGAGAATTCCCTTCTTTAGGTGGTATTGGAAAACGGAAACTGATTGTTTATAGTGACACATCTTGTGCTAACCTCTGTGATGGCTTTTCCAGTGTTGGAGGATTTAAAATTTTTCTCATGCGGAGAAAGTTAGATGTTGACCTTTGCATGGGAAACTATAAAGATGCAAAGGGTGGTAAAAATTACATTGGCAGCGGAGACACTTGCCCTAGTGGAGGCATGTTTTTATATCCAGGCTTCTGACTGAAAATTTGAATGGAACAGGGTATTTGGGAATAGTATCTGGAAGAGTTTAATAGAGAAAATAAGTCTCTTTGGGAGAATGCCAACTCTATGAAAAGAGTAAATGAAAGGCGACTGCGGATTGACATAGCGAAGCTAAAAGCAGATGCTAGAGAACAGGAAGATTGACAAGATCAAGTGGGTTAAGAGCAGTTACCAATTATCTGACGAAAAAAGTGGCTAGTTTGAAGAAGTCCTGAAAGACGTCCTGTTAGGTAATTTGGGCATTCTGAATTCTCCCTACGTGTACCAAACAGGTGTGGAAATGTGGCGGCTAGGGGCTATTCACAGTAACTTCATTGCAGTGTTAATGTAAGCCTACTCTGACAATAAAGATTATTATTCTAAGTTATTGGAAATTTTGAAAGAGGGATGTCGTTTCCTATAAGGAAGAGAATGTGAGGGTGGATATTAAAATTTTAAAAAGGGGGGGAATAGCGTTCATTTATTGTAGAAAAGAAAATATATTTTTCGGTAAATTATGTCAAAGTTATTTTTCAAGAGGGAGATTCTGTTAGGAAAGCATTAATGTTTCCCAGTTCTGAAGTTGGAATTGGAGTCTTAATTGTTCAAAACACCACACTTTGTTAGGCTGCACATATATATATATTTATATAAAGGGAATACAGGTGGCACCGCGGTGTCTTGATGGAGAGAAATCAAGACGTGCTGTGATACCACTGGCTCCAGTTTTGCTAGGGCTCCTTGATGTCCTACTCAGTGAAATATTGCCTTGATGTCACGGTCAGTCACTCTCACCTCAACTCATTCCTTTTTTGCCACCTTTGTAGCAGTTGAATACAACTGAGTGGCTTGTGAGAGCATTTCAGATGGCGTTCAAGAGTCAACAATTTCTGTGGGTCTGGAGTCACATGGAGGCCAGATTAGGTTAGAGTGGCAGGTTTCCTTCCTTAAAAGGACATTAATGAATCAGTTGTTTTTTTTTTTTACGACAATCGATACTGGCTTCAAGGTCGTAATTAGTTTAATTCCAGATGCTTTATTGAATTTAAATTCCATCATCTGCCTTGGTGGAATTTGGAACCAGATCCGCGGAGCATTGACCTGGGTCTCTGGATTATTAGCCCAGTGACAATACCACTGCACCACTGCCTGCTACACCCTTGCGAGTATGCGCTTTAAGAGTTATGGTGCTACATTCACTAAATTGGCATTTTACTGTTTCTAATATGTCTCAGCTGTGCCTTTCTCTCCATTTGGTAAAGCAGAAATAGTAGGGTATCCATTTAATTGGCCTAAAAGTGCAGTGGTAGACTCCTCCCACACACCCTGACAGCACTCCCCAGTTTGATTCCTCGCATCACTTTTAGCTGCATCATTGGATCAGCTTGAAAAATGGTGGTGCTGAGGTTTTACTACGAGACCAGCATCGAGCACCCTCCCAGTGACTGTCGAATTCCCACCCATCATGTGCAGGTTTCCCCTCCACCACCCTCCAATCACTTCCTCCCCTTCTAATCCTTGATCCCATCATTATAGTCCTTGAAATCCCTCTCCTCCTCTTGGAACCATTTGATGTCCTAAAGCCCCATGTAGACCTGGCTCCTCCCCATCTTGAGGCTCATTGCACTGCAATTTATTAAGGCCCCAATGAGATCATCGAGTGTTCCCTCCCCGCCCCTACACATCTGCTCCTTATCTACATGCTGCAGATACCCCCCGACTGTGATTATGGGATCTGCAGTCCAGTATCAAGCCACCAAACCCCAGTAACAATGTGTCTGAGGAACTGGCCACGTCCTGCACACCATGCTGGGCACAGCTGGCACAGGGCTAAATTGCCCTCCCCCTCCCTGGACAGGGACCAGGAAAGCACAGCCCAAAAATTATGGTGCAGATCGACAGGACTAACTATACTTTCTAGCCCCGACTATTCAGTGCTATATTTCCCAGGAATATCTATGCTTTCTGGACTCCGACTAATTTCACCACCTGCCTCACTTGCCCTGTGCCCCCCGCCCACAACCAAGTCATTTGTGTCTGTGCTCTCTTCCAGCTTTTTCCCCCCAACCCCAATCAAGACTTTAACCTCCAGTCCTTCTCTTTCCTCTGTCTTGACTCAACACCCCCATCAGTAAGTTTTTTCCTCCAGTCCCTTCATGTGCCTCTGTCTAGATTGAGCACCCCCTCATCAAGCCTTTATTCTCCGAAGGGAGCGGAAATCTTTGTTCTATTGTTATGCCAGCAGGAAACTGACTTTGGCCATTCTCCATATTTTCCTCTCCCACCCGTGACGATGTCTGCCGCTAATGGAACCAGAAAACTAGCACTCCTCAATCCTCAGGTTTTCTACTATTTGCAACATTAAAGGCCTTTTGCTTCACCACTGACGCAAAGTAGGAGAAGTATATACCATCTATAAAATTTGCTGCAAGAACTCACCAAGGCATCTTCCCCGCTGTTACCAGACTCCTAAATGACACTCTTATGGACTTAGGGACTGATCTGGTCGCTTCACACATCTTCTTGTCTGAGTACTACTACAGTCCTGTATGCTTCACCCGATGCCTGTGTTTATATCTTTACATTGTGCATTTTATGTTTGTCCTATGTATTTTCTTTTCATGTACAGAATTATGTGTCAGAGCTGCATGCAGAACAATACTTTTCCCTGTACCTCGGTACACGTGACAATAACCAATCCGAGGCTCCCTCCACAGCACCTCCCACAGTTTTCATCACCTAAAAGGAGAAGAGCAGAATGTGCATGGGAACATTACCACCATCTGCAAGTTCCTCTCCAAGCCACACAACATGGCCTCTTGGAACTTAACAATATGGCTGCAGTGATTCAAGAAGGCAGCTCACCACTACTTTCTTAAGATCAGTTAAAGATGGGCTATAAAGGTTGGCCTAGCCAGTGACACCCACATCCAATGAACAAATGAAGAAAAATGCGATTCTATCTTAACCTTGCTTGATAAGCCAGGAATATATTCATTTTTATTGAAAATATTGAAGTGTTTATTTCAATGTTTCCTACTTTTTATTTACCACCATACATTTTAGTCACTTTACCAAAGCAAACGTAGCCAGCTCTCGCCTTATGTTTATATAATTGGCTTTACTTTAAGTACTTCACTCTCAAACTTCATATGGAATTCAATTGTGTTATGATCGTTTTTTCCCAGAGGATCATTCACTATGAGATTATTAACCAACCCTAACACATTACACAATACATGGGGCGGGATTCTCCGACCCCCCGCCGGGGGGGGGGGGGGGGGGGGGGGGGGGGCGGAGTGAATCCTGCCTCCGCCGAATTCTCTGGCGCCGGAGATTTGGCGGGGGCGGGAATCGCGCCACGCCGGGCGGCGGGCACCCCCCCCCGGCGATTCTCCGGCCCGCGATTGGCCGAAGTCCCGCCCGTTCTATGCAGGTCCCGCTGGCGTAAATTGGAGTTGGTCCCTTACCAGCGGGACCTGGCGGCGCGGACAGGCTCCGGGGGATGCGGGGCGATCTGTCCCCTGGAGGGGATGCCCCTGCGGTGGCCAGGCCCACGATCGGGGCCCACCGATCCGGAGGCGGGCCTGTGCCGTGGGGGCACTCTATTCCTACACGCTGGCCGTGTAAGCCTCCGCGATGGCCGGCGTGAAGGTGAACCCCCTGCGCATGTGCGGGGATTACATCAGCAGCCGCTGACGCTCATGCACATGCACGGATCCGTGGCGGCCAGCAGAGTCCCTTCGGCACCGGCTGGCGCGGCGCCAAAGGCCTTCCACGTCAGCCGGCGGGGCGCCAACCACTCCGGTGCTGGCCTAGCCCCTTAAGGTGCGGAGGATTCCGCACTTTTGGGGCGGCCCGACGCCGGAGTGGTTCCTGCCACTCCACAGCGCCGTTTCTGTCCCTGCCCCGCCTATTCCCGGAGAATAGTTGGTGGTGGTGTGGCCTCTGCTCTTGACCCTCAGATGAGGTGGAAGGGGGAGCTGGATTAGCAGTTTCCATGCTGTGGTGAAGGCTGGAGGCAGGGAAATACAGCAGAGGATGAGGGCAGTGTGAGACAAGTGCTTTCCAAGCAGTTTGTAATTACCTATCGAGCCAAAACAGCACTGAGAGGTGAGCTTTGCACATCATGGTTGGAGCACTTCAGTGTAATTGCTAAATGCCTTACCAGTTTATAATTTCAACAAAGCTTCTTCCACTGTGCACTCACTACAGTGACCCTGGCAAATTGCTGACAGATGGACCAATAGGTTGCATGGCTGGTAAATTCAGGATTCAGGGCTGAACAACCTCATTATTGGCTGAACTACCTCACCTAGCTCTTAATTATTTAACCATGCTTGCCTTCAATGCTGCCCCAGGGAATGTCGGATGAGGATGGAATTATATCTGATTGTCTCAATGTCACTTTCCAGAGTATAGATGGACACACGTGATCAAATTGAATGGCCGGACAAACAGACAACTGTGCTCCTGTTTCTCAGTTTGTGTTCTTATTAATGGCAGTTCTCTAGAATTTTCATGGATCATCCAATCAATTTACGATTGATAATCCCCACAGAAAATCAATCCCTTCTTCTTCATGTGTCTAATATTCAAATTATAATGTGATTCCAAATATGGATTATTTCTGTAATGTAGGCTACAGGAAGCATGACATGATGCTTATTGATCACATTGATAACTTCCAGTTGCTTATGTATGCCACAGTGAGGTATACATAATCAAGGGAGAATTAATTCAAGCAATGAGCCTTTATTTTGAATGATAATCAAAGTATAATACTTAAATATTAGCTTTTTTTCAGCAGCTTGTTTTATATATTTCTGAGGGGTTGGTGTGGCGGTACAAATGTTGAATAAAAATGAAGTTTCTGGAAGTCTCAAAAACCACCAACTCATCTTTAATTTTTTTCCCTAAAATTGATGCGTAAGCAATCAATAGCATTTGACTGATTTGTTCTAACCGCCTTCAGTCCAATGCTCCAACGGATTTAATTGTGCCATATTGCTAACCTTTGATTTTCTTTTGAAATGTTGAGAAACTGACACACGATCAGTTGAATTGGTATCTGAAACTCTGCCAATTGACATGAGTAATGTTACTTTAGTTGTAAGGGCAAAGACATTTTGTACAGTGACTAAACATTGCTAGAGTCTTATAGTTCTGTTTATGTTTATTTTCCATTATACACCGTTTAGCTTTGTGCATCTGCTATTGCTGATACGGTCATAATCAACTCCCTAGTTTTTCTGTTCAGTTCATCATCATATGACAGATATAAACAAAAGCCACAATGGGACTTACTGACACAAAAAGACAATTTTACTGATAAATATATACTCTAATAGCAATCCAGCACTCTTAAGTGCTTTCTAATATACTAAGGAGCCACATATGAAAAGGAAACACCAAAGACTTTGAATTTTGTGAAGACTGGTGACTTTTATTTTTTTTTCATTCTCCCCACTGTCTCTCTGACATTTTGTGAAAAAAGGCAGGCCACATTCTGCATCAGCCATCTTAGATGCCACACCAATTACACACACTCACAAATTCAGAATATCATTACTGCTGAGTAAAAATAATTTACCAGTACAAAAATACCAGCAATCAAGCACTACAGAACATCACAAGGACTCAACAGCACCAAGCAAGTAGATCAGGATTGCGTAAGGCAGTGGCCAATCAAGTAGGCAGGAAGGCAATCAAAAAATGCATTGTAAGGCTGAAAGAAATGTATGCTTCCAACTACAATCTTTGTGCTCAGAGGATGGTCAACATTTAAAACACAGAGTTGTACTTTATCTGAGATTTAATGCTTATGCAAGATTAGGATTGGTATTCATGATGCTCAATTGCATTTACCAAAACCAGGACACTCAGACTTTCATTTTATTATATTCATTAATTACCACTGTACTTTGATTTGCATATCCTTGAAGCCTAATTGGCACCATATTGCAGTGGATTCAAAATACCAATGAGGGGAAGGGTTCCAGTGCAATATAATGACATTCTATAAAAACACAATTACAGAGACAAAAGGTAAAATTGACTATTTGACATATAAGGTGGCTAATGATGGCTTCCACCTGTCATTTAATTATTTTATACCGGTCATATCTATAAGGAGGGCAACATATTGAAAAATGAACCAATGCAATTGCACTGCCAACAGGTTTGATCTGCTGGAGTCTTATTTTCTGGCAAGATAGTTGGAAATATACATGCAGCCTTTTAAAAGATTTTTTAGCCTAAGCATCAATTAGCTCCAAGTCAAAAGTACAGCTCCAGCAAATACAACATTAGTACAATTTGAAACCTATGACCAGCATGCATAAAGAATCTGGACACTCCCTTCGCACAGTTATAAAAGATAATGACCGAGAGTTCTAAACTCAGTTAAAACAGGCCCGCATGTGTCCCCTTTTTAAAACTTCCCTCTCCCAACAAGCAGATTTTTCTGTTAAGCAGTTACCTGCATTCAATGGCCTGTTTCACCAATCCCACTACTTTTTCCACATGTATAGCGAGTGAAGCCTTTATTAAGCAATCACATACTAATATGGTTAATGGCTGCACTATTATAACTGCAGTGGTCCCCTTTGCTCTGTTTTGATGAGTAAAACCTGAAAATTGCTACTTAGACTAATAGAAATATATGTGCTACAAAATACACCCACTTCTAGTCATCTAACCATGGAAAATATTCAGTCTTGGTGAGGATTAAGAGACCATCCGATTAAAATTGGAAGGTAGTCACTTAATAATACAGGTTTCTTTTGTATTTAGTTCTTGCTAACTCTGTAACTATATCATTCTAAGAAGACATCAAATGCAATAGTTTTTGGTATGGCAAAAGCTGGCGGTCTGTCTAATGTCAAGGCGTAACATGCTCACATTGATAATTAGGAGTATATTGATACAGCATTATAAAAATTCACTTCAAGAACAATATTAAATGTTTCCTGTCATTTGTGTTCACCTTAAAAACAGTCGGTTAAAAACATCCTTTTTAAATAGCCATGTTGTTGCTTGATGTGACATATGAAATCACACTATACCAGTGTACACATTAAATGCTTTTACCTTCGGGCAAGAATCATTATTAAAACAAGCTGAAGTTCTTGCTAATTCAATCTCCTATTAACGCTCATTAGTGAACAACTGTCTTCCGCAAGAGACCTTACAGAACAATCAAGCAAAAGGCTCTATTTTCACTTTTGATATTATGAACAACCATCCTCTCTGAGGCAAGACTGAATAACAGTGAGCATTGAAAATATTCAAGTAGATGATATTATTTTGCCCAAGGACAAAATAAAACAAATGTCATCTTACTGAAGGTCTGACATGTATTGGTGGTATGTATGAAACAGATCTGGTGATTTAGTGCTGTCTGCCTACATGCCGAAGTACAATAAGCTTGCCATTATATCAAAAAACCTACCTGTGCTAAGATTAACAAAGTTTTCAATACTTACCTATGTTACCAAGATAAGAAAAGCAGACTATTTTGTGCCTTCAAGACTTTTCACATTAATTTCTACATTTCTTATAGAAGGTTAAATTGACAGTAACCCTTTGCTGGCATACATAGGGTTTTTTTTCCAGAGGGTTCATTACATTTTAATACACATGGTTCAAAATGGTGACAAGTACTACATGAAACAATCATCATGTTTAGTTATAGGTGCAATAGAAAAGTGGAACTGTTTCAAAAAGCTTGACAATATGTTCAAAGTGACAGGCTAGTTATGCCAGTTTTGCAACTGGACAATATGGCAATAGCTTTGGTTGTATCCATGGCACACAATTACAGTCAACAGAGAGGACATTAACTAATTAAGCATTATCTATGATCAATCTTGCTTAAAGAATGGACCAGTAACAAAAATGTATTTCACAAATTTTTGTTGTCAATACACACTAGAAACATGCAACTAACAAGAAATCCAACCTCTATGTCAGATTGTAACTACTGGTTGCCAATGTGCATCATAGACAATGCATGATTTCAGAGTATGATGCTAAAAATGTTAAAAGTCACTAAATTTAATAATTTTGTGTCAAATGGTTTTTATAGGAGAAATTAGATGAAGACATTTTTCAGCTTTTCAATGTTCTAATTAAATATCAAGATTTTTTTTATCACTAATCAGGATAAGAATTTATCTTTTGTTTTTATAATACACTTTTAAATGTGATGTTTTCTTGCTTCATTATCTCACAGCCCCGATACAAATGTGAAGGTTGAAGATCACAATGCACAGTTATCAGAACATTTAACCTATGGTGTCTGAAAAATAATTCCAATCATCAATACTTCCAATGTTGCTGTGAGTTACATTTATCTGTATGATCAACCTTGGCATACAAATAATCTTTGTTTTCAATTTAATGTAATATTTTGTGAAGCCCTTTATAGATGTTATCTACTTCCCATAGTTTACAAAGTCAAAAATTGATCGACTTTTTTGTGCTTAATACAAGAACTTAACATCTGCTCATTACTGAAAAAATCCATCCTGTGCAGTGAGATTCCTTTTCTGCTTTGTTGTTCTGAACGGAGTGTGAATTAATATGGTCATGTGTACATCTGAAATAAATAAATTAAATTCCTTGGCTGTCATTTGCCGGTTGAAAACTTAGGCAATAAGATAACTTACACAGCTTTGCAGGAACTGCATTACAATTCTTTAGTGTTTGCCAAAGAAGGAACACTTCTCAGATGAAAGATTTTAGCCATTAAGAATTTGCTTTAGAACTTCATACTTCACAAGACAGTGAGCATTTATGACTCGTATTTAGTTTGTCACTTTCTGAATAAATGGACTTAGCATTATTGATCAACAAATTAAAATACCAACAGGCAATAATTTAGCATGCAGTTGAAGTGGGGGCATGTTTTAACAAGTGTCTTTTTACATTGATGTCAGCAATCAATAAAAAGTTATTTCTCAATTTCCTTCATACAAGTTGTGCTTTGATTTTCCTTTTATTCATTAACAGTTAAGATCACTGTATCCAAATAAGTCTCAATTAGCGTTATTTTTTAATCAAAAGTAAAGTTCACACTTTCAGGAAAATATTCAATTTGGGCTGAGCAATATTTTTGCTTCTGTTAAGTGGTGGCAAATAGAGCAGAATTTAAAATGGGCTGCTAGTTCCTGCCTATTTTAATGCATTGAGAATTTGAATTTCTCTCTCTATGATGCTATATAGTGCATCGACCGTTGGATCTGTAATAACGTTTTTAAGATGAATGGTCAGCAAAATACAGATCTACACAATGTACATATTGGTCACTGAATAACAAACTATCTAAGACAGCAAACTCTTTGTTTAATGTTTCTGCATTTTGAAATATGGATAAGAAAATCGAATTTTTGAATTTGTGTAAAGAGTGTAAATTACGAAGGTGACATGGTAGCTTTTTCTGATGCACTTTGCTACAATTTGAGACTTCAATGGCAGCAGCTGTCAGGAAATGGCACACAAGAGATCGAGCTTACTTCAGAAAAGTGTAAAGGCACATTATACAAAGATGGTCATTTAGATTAAAAGTTTATTATTTGAGGTAATATAAGGATCTCTAATTAGTTTTGCACATAAGTTACAACCAAGAGTGACCATTATTTCAGAAGCTGCACACATTAGCGAACTGATGTTATCCCACTGCACTTCCTTTTTTTAAACTTACATTGTACTTTGCGGTCTTTACATTTTAAAGTGAAATTGCAGCCAATTAGTGTTACAATTGCATTCACAATTGCATAGTAAGAACCCATGTGAAAGTATCGCTATTAAACTCTCTCTTTTGGTAAAATAATTTAATTTGAAGTTAACTTTTCATCGCAAAAACATTTTTTTATTGAATATAATCAATGCGTATTAATTTGAAAAGTTTTCTCATGTAATATAACTGATGAACTCCTGAGGAATTAAAATTGTTTAGCTTTACTGACTTCTGTAAGTTAATTTGTTTGATCAGTTTAATGTGGGGCTTATAACTCTCATGCCACTGCACAGTTAAATACCAAGATTTTTGTGAAAGGAACGACTTCAGGACATCTTTTAGTTGGTAGGAAGATCCACATGTGCTAATAATGATGTTCAATCAAGTGATGTGTGTAACTGCTCTAGTAGCTTCCCAATGTGCTACAAACCACAAAATAATCTTTAAAGAGCACTTACATAGATAAAGAATGTTGTTCTATCAAGCCTAACTAACATTTTGTTTCAAGTCATTGTCAGCAATTCTCAGTTGAACAAAATTGCCAAAAGATTTGCAGATGACAGTGTAGACAAATTTGAAGAAAAAGTGCAAAAATTCAATATGAGAGCTGTGAATGAAGATTGTAACTACAACATTTCTATAATGTAGTGAATACTATTGCAAGTGTTACAACAAATATTATAGAGTAAATGTGCACTGGTTCATTCATCACTAACAGCTCTGCCAGGCAGTTCCAAAATTACATGGCAGTAAGTGCAGGTGGTTTGAGAGATAATGAAGGATAATGGCTGGTGAAACAAAATGGATTGATTGGTGACTCGCTTTCTCTTTAGGCTCAGACATAATTTTAGATTTTAGGCCTCACATTGACTTCTGGCAGTTTCATATGGGTGGGCAACTTAACTCAGCAAGTAGTTGTATTGTCTGTGAAAGGAAGAACAGCTTCTATCCTCTGCCCATTGTCCAGATTAGTGCTCCTGCTATTCATTCATACATGCTGCATGCAATGATGGATGTGTCTTTGGAATGGTGTGAGGACCTGAAGTTAAGGCAGCAATGTGAATCAGCTTCCTAGCAATATATTACAACAGACAGTTTCCAAGCAAGCTAAGCACTCTTATAAGTAAAATGCACATTTTCTCCTCCGGAATGTGTTGCAAATGGAAGTGTTGGAATATCTGGAATTGGAAACCTATTTAGGATCACATGAGATCTAATGGCAGAGAACAATATTTTTATGCTTAAAATCAAGCATCACACATAAAATGCAATCCTTTTCAAGTGTGAAACCCAGTTAATAAATGAAATGCACTACTCTTGAATCGCATGCAGTTTGACTGGTATTTGATGCACAGAGGCAATAAGTATATGTAAAATGAGGTACAACCCATGCATAAATTCCAAAACACATCAGTCACAACAATGGAAAATATTCGAATTATCCAATGTATTTGAATTCTGTCCTGTTAGCTGCCATTTTTCCTATTATTTTTACCTGTTCCCGTAAATTCACAGGAACTTTCCTTTAGTAACATTTTCTCTTATTATACGTAAGTGGGGGGAATGTCAGCCTTTGCCATTAACATTAGGGAAGATTGTTTTTCTAATTCACAGCTAAATAATGAAGGTCAACTGTGAAGAGTTTCTGATGGACCGACAAAAACATTGCGGCAGAACATAGGGCAGCACAGAAAACACCACAGAAAGAGGAATATATAAGTCAGCGGGTCATAAGATTTTGTAGCTGCAGACTATTATTGGTAAGAAATTAAATGATCAATGTATTCCTCTCCCGAATGCATAATGTAATTTTGCCAAAGGTCATGCAACAAACATATGTCATCAGTACAAGAGGTTATGAGGCAGTGACATAATCATCAAATATACATGAATCATTAGATAAAGTAAAATAAGGTTTAATTAGATTGCAATTAAATATTAGTTATTTGAATCAATTAAATGAAGATAGTGTTTAAGATAAAGAACAACCCCAAGGTTGGGGTCACAATGAGGCCTTACCCACCAATAATTGGCACGTTGCTTTATTCTCAAAACAAATGTATAGTCATTCCCATCACATTTAAAGGATACCATTTTCACTTACATTTTTACTTCTTAAAATAACATTGCATACAGTGAAACAGAGAGCCAGAGAAATTTTGTACAGTGCAAGAATTCCAAATGATGGTCATTGAACTGCCAGAACAACACCAAGAACATTTAAATTAAGCCACACGGTTTGACTGGAAAACTTTCCCGCCTTTAGCCATATGGGGAATGGTCCACACATCAAAGGGGAGAGAGTAGCTGGGGCTGGGGACCTTACATCTTCAGGCATTTTCCTCGGTGGCCTTCTTATCATCTTTAACCTCTTCATTTTGGGCACTTTCGGAAGGTTTACTTTCATCTGCAGAATCTGAAAAGGACAAATTTATTATAACAAATATATATAATTGAGAACTGAGATTTTCAAAAGGATACAATTTTATTATTTACAAGTAGAAAAACACCGTTGTCTATTTTCATGAATGTCCAAATCATTGATTAATTATGGCACACTTGTTTCACAAATATCAATTAATGCTAACTGATAAGGCGGGGGGGGCGGGGGGGAGGAAATGGAGGCAGAGTGATAATTTCATTGGACAATGTCACTGGCAATCTGTTGTCTTTACCTGGTCTGGCCTACATATGACTCCAGACCCACAACCATTTGGTTGACTCTTGACTGCTTGCCAAGCAAGCCATTCAGTTCAAGCGCAACTAGGGATGGGCAGCAAATGCTTGCCAGCAATTCCCACGTCCCATGAAGAATAAAAAAAATTAAATGTTGAATCGATTGTTGAATCAAATTGTATGATGCATCTGTCTGGTAGTTAATTTTTTTTTTTTTATTCATTCATGGGATGTGGAAGTCGCTGGCTGGGCCAGCATTTGTTGCCCATCCTTGAGGGCATTTAAGAGTCAACCACATTGCTGTGTATCTGGTGTCACATGTAGGCCAAGAGGTAAGGATGACAGATATCCTTCCCTAAAGGACATTAGTGAACCAGATGGTTTTTTTTCAACAATCGACAATGGTTTCATGGTCGTCATTAAGACTTTTTAAATTCCAGATTTTTTTAAAATTGAATTCGAATTCCACCATCTGTGGGATACAAACCCATGTTCCCAGAGCATTACTATGGGTCTCTGGATTACTAGTCAAGTGACAATACCACAACACTACTGCCTCCCCATGAATTAGGGAGTCATTAAAACTAAATCAAATATTACCATAGACAAAGGAATGCTCTACAAACATTTTTAACCTTGTCCTCCAACATTGGAGACATTAATTTCTCGACTATAATGTTTCTCCAGTTAAACATCAAGACTAAAGCCATAATTTTCCATTTCCATCATACATTTTCTTGTCACCAACTCTGCCACTCGCTATCTACTATGTTAAAACTGTTCTCAATCCTAAGTCCATGAACCCAAACTGAGTTTCCAGCCCTGACATTCTCTCCATCATATTGATCCTGTTTTGCTTATGTAACATTATTCACTGTTAAGCTACTGAAATCTTCATTCATGCCTGAATCACCTTCAAACTCAAATGATTCAAAATCTCTCACCTGGCGTCTCATCTTAACCCTCTATAAAACTCTGATGCTAGTATACTATGCAGCACTAATCACCAAACAACTCAAAAGTTCCCAGCTCTTCATTGTCTCAACTCTGACAGTTTGTCTATAAATCCACCTCCAGTTCCAGCTTTCCTTATCTCTGTAACCTCCTTCAGTCCTACATTTTTCTCTAAAATCACCAATCCCCTGACAATGGGCACTTGTTCATCATTCTGTTTTTTCACCTTCCACCCTCTATACATCTCCACTCATCTGAAAAGCTGCTGCCCATATCTTAACCCATCCTGGTATTTGTTAATCGACATTGACTTTAGATTCCCAAGTGCCTCAATTTTATAATTTTCAGCTATTCTTCACCCTCCTTATCTCTATAATCTCCTCCAACCCTATAACGCGCTCCCCCCCCCCCCCAACATTTACACTTCTTTCACCCCACCATTGGCAACCAAGGCTTCATTGGCCTACGCCTTAAGCTCTGGAATTTCTTTCCTGAATGTTTTCACTCCTCTCTCCCTTTTTTAATATGCTTCTTCAAACTTATCCAAATGAACAAGCTTTTGATTACTTATTTTATAATCTCCATATTTAGCTAAGTATCAATATGTTAAAATTGTCTGAGTTCAGACTGTTGGTGCCGTGAACATACATAATTTAGTATAAATCTGGAACAAAATCCCCATATCCAGTATAACTTATAAATCAACAAATACCCTGGTTTATTGACCATCGCTTCAGTTATTTTAAAATTGTATAAAATTAAGGCAATCTCTCTATTTTGTAATGATAGTTTAAATCTTACATTATCCACCAGCAGAACTCAATAACGTGTTAATAATTCATTTAATTGAGAAATGTTGTAGAAATAAAAAAATAAAACTTTCTAGCCTGAACTCCCTTTGAGTTGTGTTTTGGAACATGAGTTTTTTCACATGAAAAAAGATTAACAAATATTAATCCACTCTTAACTTGAAGTTCCTTAATTTAAATAGTCTTAACTCAAATTAAAATCATGCAAAATCTCCCTCTGTGCCATATTATTTAAATTACTTAATTTAAACGATTGGATAATCCAGATTTTCTGGAGCAAAAGGTGATTTCAATTCTAGAGATGTAGATTATAATTACATTCTCAAAGTTGACCTTTGAATTTGAGGCCTCTGAATCTGGATTATCCTTTGTGTAACATAGGACAGGATTTTCCAGCCCCTTCCGCCAGCGGGATATTCCAGTCCCGCTGATATCAACCACTTGCAGCGGGTTCCCTGGTGGTGGGGCAGATGAGCAACGCAAAATCCCAGAGACTTTGGTGTGATTGGAAGATCCCACTGGCGGCCAATGCTCACCGCTTCTGCTGAGTTAAAACCCACCATGGAGTGAGGGGAGCAGAAAATATGACCATAGAGTTTTTGATTCTTTCCATTAGATTTGTGCACAGATTCCAGCACAATCGATTGAACCAGTACGAAAGATTAAAGAATTTTCAATATAATGTGTTATACCTCAAACCACTTGTTTTATATTTTCTTCTATCTTTTACACTGGTTCAGTATTCAAATTTCCTAATCAGCTGTATCAACAAACCCTGCTGAGCTGAATCCATTAGTAAGGTTGGAACTCAGCCAAGCATACATAATTGGAATCCAAAGCACAGCTGTGTCATGAAGCTGAATACATTAAAACCAGAGCTAAATACATTAAAACTTTTTAAGCAGTCGAGCAGAATGTCTTCTACTCCATTGCTTCAAAAGGCTTAACAAATGACTGAACAGTCAATCAAATAAAAGGTTACATCACGGAGATTTGATTCATTAAAATCTTAATCTTAATACTTTTGAATGCAGAAGAGAATTTTATCAGCCAAACAAAATACTCTAAAGCATCAAAATACTTTCATAATACTAGTCAATTTAAACACAGCTATATAATTTAATCATAAATTAGACGCAATTTTAACTCCCTATACACCATTACATTGTGACATCTGGGGTGGGATTCTCTCCTACCCGGCGGGGCGGGCCGTACCGGCGCCGAGGAGTGGCATGAACCACTCTAGCGTCGGGCCGCCCGGAAGGTGCGGAATCCTCTGCACCTTCAGGGGTTAGGCTGGCGCCGAAGGGCATGGCGCCGCGCCGAAGGGCCACCGCCGGCCGGCGCGAGTTGGCGCATCCGCAGGAGCAACAGCGTGTTCTGGCGTGATCCCAGCGCATGCGCAGGGGGGGTTTTTTCCGTGCCGGCCATGGCGGACCGTTACAGTGGCCGGCGCGGAGGAAAAGAGTGCCCCCCGGCACAGGCCTGCCCGCGGATCGGTGGGCCCCGATCGCAAGCCAGGCCACCATGGGGGCCCCCCTCCCCGGGTCCAGATACCACCGCGCCCACCCCCCCCTCCCCGAGGACTCAGCAGGCCACCCGCAGAGCCAGGTCCCGCCGGTACGGACCTGGTGTATTTTATGCCGGCAGGACCCGCCACAAACGGGTGACCACTCGGCCTATCACGGGCTGGAGAATCGCCGGGGGCGGCAGCCGATTCCTGCTCCCGCCGAAAAACCGGCGCCGGAGAATCCGGCAGCCGGGCGGGATTCACGCCGCCCCCCAGTGATTCTCCGGCCCGGTGGGGGGTTCGGAGAATCCCGCCCATGAAGTTAACAACTTTTCAACTTACCTGTCAAGTGGTTCCATACGCCAGACTAGAGTTGTCCCATTGTTTACAACTCCTCTGAGGTGTCGCAAATCATGTCGCCTAGCAAATGTGCTTGGCTGCATGGAAATGAGGTGGGTTGGGGCATCTAAAATGCCCAGGCCCGCAATGGAATATGCAATAGTTGGATTAATTTATGCACTGTTATCCCAGCGTTATATAAATCCCACATGAAAATTGGGACAGGGACCCCGTCTACCATTTGAAATCTTACCTGTCTCCATTCTGATGCAAAAGGAGGCATGGAAATCCTGGCGTTTGTGTGGATGAGGCTGGAGCACCCCACTCTTCACATGGAAAGACATTGCAATACCTTGATACAGCGATTAACTGCCCATTGTGCTGGGTTTTCTTTTTCTTTTGTGCAATTTCAAATTTGGCCAGTTCTGGATTGAATAATCCAGCCCTGTTGTTGTTAGTGATATTACATGTCATGAAATATCAGGGATCACTTACAGCCAGCATGCAGTCAATGCTGATGCAAAATTTGGCATCTGACGTAATGCTTTTAATTATAGGATATCATAATAAGCCTGCCCATTTGTGCACCTGCATGCACTTACCCCCAAACAATGTGGATATTCTTGTGTGTGGAAAGAACTAGATTTTATGGCTCTTCATGCGCATGTTTGAAGGGAGGGGCTCAAAAAATGCATCGCCCAGTTTGTCCACCTCCTTCCCTCCTGCTCTGACCAGTCTCCTACTTCACAGGCTGAAGTGAAGGTGTCAGGTTGCCTGTTGACCATTGGGGCCCATTGAGGTCTTTAAGTGGTCAATTAACGGGCACTTAAGTGTCTCATCCTGTATCCCATCTCTACTTTACTTGTGGTAGGAGAGGCACAGGCCAAGCAGGTAGCCTGGCAGGTTTTGTTGGGTGAGCTGGTGTTGGGCAACAAGGGTGGATCCTCCTTTAGGAAGGCCCTGTGACCAAAATTATCCCACCACCCCCAACAAGCGTACATTGGCAGCAGGGCAGCCAGCTTTATTGTGGGTGACCCCTGACTGAAGTCAGACGGGGGGGGGGGGGAGCGGTTGGGAGAGTGGGAAACATGGAACACCATAAAATTCAGCTCAAGGAGCATGTGACCACGTGTTTCGGGTCACTGTTCATTCTGTGCCCCCGCCCATCCAGATTGTTGCATCTATAATTAAATTCAGCAACTCCGCCCGATTCTTACAAGAAACAAGCATTTTGGGCGGGATTCGCCAACCTCCCCGCCGGGTCAGAAAATCGCCGGGGGGGGGGGGGGCGGCGTGAATCCCACCCCGCCACTCCGACGGCGGCTGCCGAATTCTCCGGCACCGGTTTTCAGTATTTGGCAGCAGTCCTGCCGGCAATTCTCCGGGCCCCGATGCGCCTAGCGGCCGCCCGTTTTTGGCCAGTCCCGCCGGCGTGAAATGGACATGGTTCATCCTGGCGGGACCTGGCTTGGAGGGCGACTAGCGGAGTCCTTGGGGTGGCGCGGGGTGATTCGGCCCCGGGGGGGGGCTCCCACGCTGGTCTGGCCCGCGATCAGGGCCCACCGATCTGCGGGCGGGCCTGTGCCGTGGGGGCACTCTTTCCCTCCATGCCGGCATCTGTAAGGCTCCGCCATGGCCAGCGCGGAGAAGAAACCCCCTGCGCATGCGCAGGAAAAACGCCGGCGGTTCTGCACATGTGCCAGAACATGCCGACGTCCCCATGCCGTCGTGAAAAATGTGGGGCGGAGTTCTCCGCCCCCCCCGGCCTGGTCGGAGAATCGGTGACGCGCCACGCGAATCGGGCCATGCCGCCCCGGCGCCGGGATGCAAATTGAATTGGCGCCATTGGCGCCGGCGCGGTGACGGTCGGGGTATGCCCCGGGCCAGTGCATCAATTCTCCAGCCCGAATGGGCCAAGCGGCCGTCATCAAAAAGCCGGGTCCCGCCGGCACCGTTCTAACATCCTCTGAGCCGGCGGGACCTCGGCCTTGAAAAGTTCAGGGGCGGCCTGTGGGGGGGGGGGGGGGGGGGGGGGGGGGGTGTCCGACCCGGGGGGGGGGGGCGGCTCCGTGGTGGCCTGGCCCACGATCGGGGCCCACCAATCGACGGGTCGGCCTCTGTGCCCCCCGGCAGCCTTTCCTCCGCGCCGGCTCCTGTAGCCCTGTGCCATTTGGCATCGGGGCCATCGCAGGGAAGAAGTCCACATGCGCTAGTTGGCGCCGTCCCAGTTGCGCATGTGCGGACCCCTGTGGGCACCGAGTAAAATACTCCCGTTTCTACTCTGGCGTCGGCACTTAGCCGGCCATTGGGAGAATCCCGCCCATGTCCTTTTACGCAGAAAAACTGGTATCTAGAGGCCACACATTCACAGCCCTGCAGCGGGCTCGCAGCGACCCTTCGTGAAACTCGCAGCTCCTGCTGCAGATACCGACCCCCGCACTTCCGGGACTTCGGCCAGTCGGAGGCGGAGAATTGTGGGTCGGGCCTCTGGCAATAGCTGCAGGTGGGTGATACGCGGCGCGGCCTACTTCCCGGGTACGCTGTTTTTCGGGGGCCGGAGAATCGAGGAACTGGCGCCGGTCCCGATTTCATGCGTGGAAATCTATTCTTCCCCCTGGCGCCGGACGAGATTTCGGCGTGGGGGTGCTGAGAATCCAGCCCATTATATTTTCTTTTGGTGCAATTCTCCAGATACTGGTGTAACCATCACAATAGATAATGGAATTTAAAGCATAATTTGGACCCAGTGCAACTTGGTTTTACGTGAGCTTGTGCACTAGTTCTTCAAACATTGCGCACAAAGTAGCCCATGAAAAAACTAGGTACTGGCAAATTATGCACCATTGGGATTTCCCGCAAATCGTTTTAGCTACACGCCTTCCAGGAAGCTCCAAAAAATTAAGCTGGTTCTTTTCGGTACAAAGATACTGAGGAGGATCTTTTGCTCCTGTTTACGGCAGGCGGGATCAGCAATGGGAGCGTAAAATTCTGTGGGAGGCTCAAAAATGGTGAAAGCCAATGGGATTTCCCGTCGCAATTGTCCCCACCAATGACGTAACGGGAACCCAGCTTTCAACGGCATGATCCCCTTAGAATAAATTTAAATGTAATGATCTATGCCTGATAATCTCTCCTGTTAAGTCACCCAACAGGGGCTGGATTCTCCGCACCCTGACGGCGAAATTGCATTCGGCGATGGAATGGAGAATCCGTTTTCCCGCACAAAATAGGGCGGCGCCGGTTCCACTATTCTGCGCACCCCCCCCCCTACTCAGGAAGTACGGCACGCAGCGTATCCACCGGCTCAGGCCATTACCTGAGGCCTGCCCCACAATTCTCCGTCCCCAACCGGCCGAATTCCCGACGGCGTGGTTCTAATCTGGTCCTGCCATTTGAGAACCTCACGTGGCGGCTGCGGACTCAGTCTGGGGCCGCCACAGTCAGGGAGGGCCGATCGGAGGAAAGGGGTGGCCTCATTTGGGACTGGGGTCTATGTGTGCGGGCAGTCCAGGGCAGGCGAGCGGCCGATCGGGGGCACTATTTTGGCGGTCCAGGTCTGCAGGCTGAATCCGCCATGGAGCACGGCATGGCCACAGGAGGCCTCCGCCGCTCACATGCGTGGCCTATGACCCGGAGGTGCGGGGGGCCATATCGGCAGCTGGAGCTGCGAGTCCATGACAGCTGCCTGCTAGCCCCCTGCAAGACATTGAATCTGTGGCCTTTTGATGCCAGTTTTCCAGGTGTAAAAGGCCACAGTTTTCATGACGGAGAATCTATCCCCAGCTCTCGCATGGCAGGTGGAGCAGAACCAACCAGTGGAGTGTTGGTTCTGCCCTCGGCACCGTGGGTGTTGTTCAATGAAGTGGGGAGGAGGGGGAAAGAGTTCTATTTTAATAATTTGTACCGGGGCTCCCTTTAAAATGTTGCCTTGATCTTTATAAATCTATGTTGCTGGTGGGGTGGGCTGACATTCTGGATCCCACGCCTTCATTTTGTTTCAGCTATGAGCTGAGTGATAAGGTGGAGAGAGCTGTCTTTGGGGTCAAGGCTTCCAAGTCTTTTTTCCCACCCGCATAGCCACTCTGCCAAAAAATGGGGAAAATCTGCCCATATTTTGTATGATTTGAATGATTTTTAAAATGAAAAATTACAACGGGTGGGATTTTCTATTCCCCGCTGCCTGCAGGATTTTCTGGTCTCAACAAAGCCAATGGATTTTTGGCTGGCTCCCCGCAATTTGTAGTCCCGCCCATGTAGCAGGGCTGGAAAGTTCGAGCCTGTGTCTGAATATTGTGCCACAATCTCATTAGAATATGGTGAGATTTTTTTTTACAATCAGTATTCAGTGATTTAAAATATATTCGTGTGAGGTGGTGAATTTGGAGCAATTCAAAGTGCTTATTGTGTGATTAAACCCACTTTCAGCTGTATTAATTAAATCTTTGCAAGTCACCACTCACCACTCTTCAATACATCAAGGAATATTTGTAAAAATTATGTTCTGACTGTGCTGGTTCACAGGTGGTTTTCTGTCAGATGATATGCAAATTTCTAGCATTAAATTGAAGAAAAGAAAATCTCAAAACTGATGCGTTTTTCAGCCAAAACATAGATTATGCCAGCAGCAGAAACTCTGGATGCGATCAAACGGCCACATTGCCCCTGAAAGGCAGCGTGTCACAGCGCAAAGTGGCCAATAGAAGCTGGGAGACCCTGCTCCTGGAATCTACCCGGCTCGCAAAGCCTTGTGAGATCTAACGCAATCTTGCGAGACGTTGCGATGTGAATCCTACCCATTGCTCACAATCACTTTGTGGCAAATCTGCATATCACGGCGAGACTGCTAGTATTATTTTAATATGCAATTTCCCAAGGCTCCTGAGGCGTTGGGATCTAACCGCTTCCCCTCGGAAGACCTTGGTCGATCGTCGTTCAGTACTGGTCTCCACAAATGGGGACTAGACGGAATGGGTCTCCCAGGGCATCGGAGACCTCTGGGCATGGTGGCACCCTGGCACAGCAGGTGCCAGGCTGGCACCCTGGCTGTGCCACCTGGGTACCAGCCTGGCACTTCCTAGCTGCACAGGTGGTACTGCCAGTTGGCAGGGGCACTGTCAGGATACCAGGTTGGCATGGCCAAGCTGGCATTTTTCACACCGCAGCTCCGCTCGCCTGAACCCCTCTGGAATCCCTGACCACCCCCGGGTGGGGGGGTTACCCTCTCAGTGAGTTGGGGCTTGGGGGTGGGGGTGGTCAGGGATTCCAGAGGGGTTCAGGCGAGTGGAGCTCCTCAGGGCAGAAAATAGAGCTATGCGCACCCTCAGCCGCAGATTCACCGTTGAGGCCCCGTATTTAACTGGGGCACGTTAAATAGGGGAGTGTTTCTCGCCACTGCAAGTACCGGGAAACATGTGGCTAAACATGCTCGCTGTGGGACTTTGCTC
Source organism: Scyliorhinus torazame (assembly GCF_047496885.1). Taxonomy (NCBI): domain Eukaryota; kingdom Metazoa; phylum Chordata; class Chondrichthyes; order Carcharhiniformes; family Scyliorhinidae; genus Scyliorhinus; species Scyliorhinus torazame. Next base: position 88,824,603 of record NC_092714.1, on the reverse strand, counting down.
CCTATTAGTTAAACTGTACCCTCAAACATGTAATTTTGTACTGTTATAAAGTCGTGAGTATTCTCAGGACACATGCTACATTGTTTTGACAAAGGGTCATCCAGACTCGAAAAGTTGGCTCTTTTCTCTCCCTACAGATGCCTCCAGACCTGCTGAGATTTTCCAGCATTTTCTCTTTTGGTTTCAGATTCCAGCATCCGCAGTAATTTCCTTTTATCCAGTGCTGATGAGGTTTTCAGCTTAAAGGTACCTGCGTCTTGCTGTCGGCACTCATGTTTGCAAAGGTAAAACCGTGATCAGCACAAGACTGAGCGGTCAACACTATCTCTGATGTGCTCAGTGAATTTACCTTGTCAAAAGCAGAGCCATACAAAGCCAGGAGGTTTCCAGGTGTGATCCACCCAGCGTGTGCTAAATTGGTATCTTGGCCAGAATTCTCTGGTCCTGCTGGCAGCGCACCCGTGCCCACGGTTTCCCAGCGGTGTGGAGGGGTGGCTTCAATGGGAACACTCATCGCCAGCGGCAGGATCAGAGAATCTTGCTGCGAACGAAAGGCACCTCGCTGGGAAAAACATGGCTGGGAGGCCGAAGAATACCATCCGCTATCTTTGACATCGGGGCCGTTGGGTTAAGGAGGGGGAAGCTCAGCCAGAATTGCGAATCCTCATCACTACACAGTGGATTCTGATAATTGGGTGGGCAGAGGTAATGTTTTCATCCTTTTGCCTGTCTGGAAACAGTGGAACTTTCCCTTTTTGCACCAAGCGACGGGTGAGGCGAGAAAACCGATGTGCAGCTCACCGGTTGCACAGCCAGCTTTTCTCAGCTCTCTACAAAAGAAATCTGCACGAGTGGCCAGCAAGCTGGCAGGGCAGGGCTGGAAAAAGCAGGCAACGGAGGGAATCCAGAGTTCAGGGAGCCCTTTTTTATAAACAAAGAACACTCATTCACATACACAAAGAATTCCTCCCCCCACACACCATGGATCTCCCCACAGGGGCCCCCCCTTGGCATTGCGCCCAGTCACTATCACAAAAACAAATGGACGGATTTCAATTAAACATGGTACATAGATACGGTATGCCCAAAATTGATTAATTTTTGGCAGAGATGCAAATCCGGATCCTGGAATTTAAAAATAAAAATGATCCACTCACATTTGGAGATAGGGAAAATTGTTTTTGAATATTTTGGATTGCCTTAACTCGTCTGGTGGAAGTTTTTACAGCTGTCAAAATGTGAGTGGAGTTTGAGAGCAGGTTGTTGGATGTTGATTGCGCGAAGCCTCCTCACAAAGATTGAAACTCCATTTCCTCAGCTTTGTAGTTACGGTGCATCAAGCATGCAGGAAAAAGCCACAAAGAAGATCCGTGGCTAGCACAGTTGCTTCGCAGCTCCAGGATCCCAGGTTCGATTCCCGGCTTGGGTCACTGTCTGTGCGGAGTCTGCACGTTCTCCCCGTGTCTGCGTGGGTTTCCGTTGGGTGCCCCGGTTTCCTCCCACAGTCCAAAGGCTTGCAGGTTAGGTGGATTGGCCACGATAAATTGCCCTTCGTGTTCAAAAAGATTAGGTGGGGTGACTGGGTTACAGGGATAGGGCGGAGACGTGGGCTTGAGTCGGGTGCTCTTTCCAAGGGCCATTGCAGACTCGATGGGCCGAATGGCCTCATTCTGCACTGTAAATTCTATGATCTATGTTGTGATAGCTGTGTAATTGTAATATTGTTGAGTTAACACAATGCAACACAAGACTGCTCTATGGGTGCCCTCTTCACAGATTGGATTTGGTTTTGAGGCCTCTCTATTCCCCTTTGGTGAACAGCCTGCCCACTTCCCTTGTCAATGGTCACACATAAATAATAGTGATTGGAATGAAGGACATGATGGATGTTTATTGGTTATGTGTGAGCAAAGATTCAGGGGAGGAGAGCGAGGGAAGGGAGAAAATGTGCATTTTATTTTTAAAAAGCTACATTTCGCAAATCCCGCAAGCAGCCTCATGAAACATTGCATTACTCACATGGTTACTTTCACACTATTGATGAGATTAGCTGATGTACTGGATGGTATTCTTGTGTGGTTGAAAAAAAGGTTCTTTGTCAGAAGAGTGGCAGGTGCCTCTGCAATCCAAATGTTTTGAGGCAGTGTGCTAATTATTGCAAAGAAAGTCTTCTTGACATCAAACGATAGAATTAAGCGTTCCTTGGCCATAAACAGCATTTTAATCATCCTTTGAGGCTTAATTGTCTCTAGTTAAAAAGGTGTATAGGTATGTACTCGCTAATAACTCCCTGTTTGCTAATGTATCAAGAACTAGATCACTGAAATTCGACTGCGTACATATTTTGTGCACAATCTAATCTAAAGGGAATTTATTCAACAGCAAAGCATGTGAGGAGTAATTATTTTTCAGCAAACCTCAGCACAAGAGGTGGTAGAAAGATAGATTACATAAATGGTATTTCACAGGAACTGCAACACTAGGCAACCAATCACAGCAGAAATGTTTAGAAAAAACTATTTAAGGTTTGAGAAAGCTTGGAAGTAAGACCTGGGGGAAAACGACAGGCAATACATTTTTGAGATCCTGTACTCTGTCACTATAAAATTTTATTATGTTTCATATATCGGTACTTCAATTAGTTTGGCCAATTAATTTGATTAATAATATAAACAATACTAGTAGAATTAGTCCAACAAGCAGCTAGCCATTGGGATACTATACAGCAGAGATTATGCAGGACCTGGAGAATGACAACCATATAGAATGTCAAAAATTACAGCAACATCCTTATAAAAATAGTGGGCGGGATTCTCTGATCCTGAGGCTAAGTGTTGACGCCGTCGGAAAAGCTGTCGCGTTTCTTGATGGTGTAAACACGGTCCCAGGATCAGCAATTCTGGCCCCTCCAGGGGGCCAGCAGGGTGCTGGAGCGGTCCACGCCGCTCCAGCTGCTGATGCGGCCGTGGAATGGGCGCTGGGGGATGCGTGCATGAGCAGTGGGTCCAGTGCGAACCCGCACATGCGCAGTCTCACCGGCACGATTTCCGCGTGTGCGCGGTGTCTCCCTTGTCCGCGCCGGCCCCGACCCAACATGGCGCAGGAATATAGGTGCCGGCGCGGAAGAAAGGAGGGCGGGAGACAGAGAGGCCCGCCCGATGATCAGTGGGGCCCGATCGCGGGCCAGGCCACATCGGAAACCAGCCCCCCACCATCCGGGCCGGAGAATCACGGGGGAGGGGTGGGCTCGTAGAGCGGCCCCCGACCGGCAGCACACCGGCCCTAATGGTGTTGATTCTCCGCTCTGCGGCATGCCGCGATTCGTGCGGCCCCTGCCGTTTCTCTGACCTGGCGCGGGGTGGGAGAATCCTGCCCCTAGTCTCGTCAAAGCCATTTTATTAGAATACTATAGTATACTTGGGACAAAGAAGGTAATTAATATTGCGCCTGAATTTCCTTGGAATGGCAATCAGCGTCAGATTGCCACTCCATTTCTAGTTATTTTAACCCAAATTATTTTTACATCCTGACTCATCCAACCTTCCCATTTGGGCCAAGATCCAGGGAGTGCAGAGTATCCCCAGGGTCTAGCATCCAAGTGTAGCTCTGTTGAAGGCAAGGAGGCCATGACCCCCTTTTCTAGATCACTAGCTGCCATAAAGCAGTTGGTTTAAAGGTTTCTAACAGGCCAGGAATAAGGTAAGATTGGGTTTGAGGTGGGGGGGGAGTGGAGAGATAGTCAAGTCGTGTTGTGTCTGGGATGGGTGAAGTGGTGTTGGGAGTCGGGTTGAGCCTTGGGAGGGGAGGAATCGTGTGGGGTGGGGTGTTGGTTTCGGCTTCTGGTAGTTAGGTTGGGCCTTGGGGGTGGGGGAGGGGAAGAGAGAAGAGTAAGAGAGTGTGGTAATCCACTGTTAGTGTATTATATGTATTGTGGTAAACTGTTTGTATTACATGTATTGTGGTAAACCACTGCCTGTTGGCTCCGCCTCCCCTCGGGCTCAGTATAGAGGTGGCTGGCCTCCGGCCCTGCCCCAGTTCAAGATCAGTGGCCAGGAGGCTTTCTGTTTAGCTTATTAAAGCCTCAGTTTTGTTCACTACTCGTCTTGTGTTAATTGATGGCGCCTCAGAGAGAAGAGTCCCTGGAGGGTTGCAGAGAATCCCGTGGATTGCCAAGCTCTTGTCGGGTGTTGTAGTCCTTTGAGGGTAGGGGAACCCTGTGGGGCTGCGCGGCGGGGTGGTATAGTGTGGGTCTGTGCAATAGTTGCCTACAAGTTAGAATTGGTTTTACCCTTTCCATCTTTGCGATTTAAATTGCATTTTCGGATGGTTTCCACGAGGATGTCAGCAATTCTGGTCAATTGCCAGGCAAACGTTACCTGTGAACATCCAAGAGGGGTTCTATCTTTAGGGTTCCCCTATATATGATGCCCTGGAACCCGGATGTTACGGTCCATGGTTTCTTATATAGGAGACAGGTGCAATGTGCCTCATTTGCATGGAGTGTGCATACGATCCCAGAATATCAGCATATCTCAAAGATTTATTTCTGGAATGTGTGATATGTCAGTACATTGTGAACCTCGTTAATTTTATCAAAGTTCACAGACACATCTTATTCCTAAAAAAAATGAAACAATCCAATCCCTCAAGCAATAATATTTAAAGCCTTGAAATGATCACTTTAATTCCTTATCCATCCCTAACAAAAACACTTAGCAACATTCTCATCTTATCTTGTTCATAAACAAATAATTCTTTGTTCCAGGCAAACAAGTTTAATACTCCTTACTTGAAGGTTTCATTCATACTAGTTAAACATTCCTGAAACACTTTTTCTCAAAGATAACATGAGTACATTTTCCACTGACTGAGGCTTCAAGGCAAATGCAGTGTGAGCTTTTGCACTTCCATATTATGGGAACGGGAGACTTGCCATGTCCTCATATAATATTCAAGGCGAGTTCCTGGATTAGGCCTCACATTTAGGGCTTGCAGAAGTTGGAGTCCAAAGGCCCTTAGAGGGCTGCTGCTGGAACTTAAAGGGCTGCAGTCACTTAATATTTGTGTGTTACAGGTTATGCAATTATTGGTCACAGGAACATATCATTTGGTTCATAAGATCATAATTTGGGAGTATATCTTGAAATGCCATGTGATGTTTATAAAAATGTATCCATTCAAGTGATGTGGATGTCACTGGCTAGGCCAGCATTTTTTGCCAATCCTTAATTGCCCTTGAAAGGTGATGGTGAGTTGCCTTCTGGACCACTGCAGTCCATGTGGTCGAGGTAAACCCACAATGCTGTCAGGAATGTAGTTCCAGAATTTTGACCCAGTGACAGTGAAGGAATGGCAATATTGTTCCAAGGCAGGATGATGTGTGACTTGGAGGGGAACATTGGCTATCCATGTCCTTTTAGGTGGTAGAGGTCATGGGTTTGGAAAGTGCTATCGAAGGAGTGGCTGCAGTGAATCTTATAGACGGTAGACACTGATGCTCCTCTGCATATGTGGTGGAGGGAATGGTTATTGAAGGTTACAGATGCAATGTCAATCAAATATGCTACTTTTCCTGGATGATGTCAATTTTCTTTGTTGTTGGAGTGGCACTCATGCAGGCAAATGGAAATTATTCCATCACACTCACTTGTGCCTTGTAGATGGTGAACAGGCTTTGCGGAGTCAGGAGGTGAGTTACTTGTCACAGAATTCCAAGCTTCTGACCTGCTCTTGCAGCCACAGTATTTAGATGGCTAGCCCAGTTCATTTTCTGGTCAATGGTATTCCCCATGATGTTGATAGTGGGAGATTCAGAAATGATAATGCCATGAACTGTCAAGAGATGATGGTTAGATTCTCTCTTGTTGAAGATGGTCATTGCTTGGCACTTGTGTGGCACAAATGTTACTTGCCACTTGTCAGCCCAAGTCTGGATATTGTCCAGGTCTTGTTGCATTTGGATATGGACTGCTTGATTATCTGAGAAGACACAAATACTGTGAAAATTGTGCAACCATCGGCAAACGTCCCCACTTCTGACCTTATGATGGAGGAAATGTCATAGATGAAGCAGCTGAAGATGGTTGGGCCGAGGACACTACCTTGAGGAACTCCTGCAGTGATGTCCTGGAGTTGAGATGATTGTCGTCCAATTACCACAAGCATCTTCCTTTGTGCGAGGTATAACTCCAACCAGCAGCAATTTTTTCCCCCTCATTCCCATTGACTCCATTTGCGAGGGCTGTTTTTTTGCCACACTTGGTTAACTACTGCCTTGATGTCAAGGGCAGTCACTTTCTTCTTGAGTTCAGAATTTTTGTCTATATGTGGAGCAAGGCTGTAATGGGGTCAGGAGCTGAGTGACACTGGCGGGAACGCAGTCTGAGCATCAGCGAGCATGTTATTGTTGAACAAGTGTCACTTGATAACACTATTGATGATTCCTTCCATCACTTTGTTGATGATTGAGAGTAGACTTATGGGCCAGTAATTGGGTAGTTTGGATATCTCCTGCTTTTTGTGGACAGGGGATACCTGGGCAATTTTTCACATTGCCGATGCCAGTGTTGTTGCTTTATTGGAACAACATAGCTAGAGATATGGTCAGTTCTGGACCACAGATCTTCAGTACGTCTGTAGGAATATTGTCAGGGCTCATAAGATTTGCAGTATCCAGTGCCTCCAGCTATTTTTTGGCATGTGGGGTGATTCAAATTGACTGAAGACGGCATCTGTGATGTTGGGGACCTTTGGTACGCAATAGTCCTTTGTTGTAGTTTCATCAGATTGACACTTCATTTTAGATATGCCTGGTGTTGTGCCTGGCATGCCCTACAGCAATCTTCATGTACAGAAGGTAATGCAGCTATTCAAGAAGGCAGTTCCCTACCACCCACCAAGGGCAATTAGTGATGGGCAATAAATGCTTGCCTAGCCAGCGACACCCACATCCTGAAAATTACTAAAATACATTTTTCACAGCAAGAAGTCTTACAACACCAGATTAAAGGCCAACAGGTTTGTTTCAAATCACGAGCTTTCAGAACACAGCTCCTTCCTCACCTGATGAAGGAGCTGGGCTCTGAAAGCTAGTGATTTGAAACAAACCTGTTGGACTTTAACCTTGTGTTGTAAGACTTCTTACTGTGCTCACCCCAGTCCAAGGCCGGCATCTCCACATTATGACTTTCTTTTTCAGTTCCTGATGCTCACTGGTCCCTTGGATCTCCAGTATATTTTGGTATGACTTCTGTATCTTTCTCCGTGAAGACAGACACAAAGTATTCGCTTAGTTCATCTCCTTCTTTGATTGTTCAAACTGGAATAGATGTTTTGATTAAGAAAATAAAAGCTTGCATTTATTTCGTGCTTTTCACAACCTAATGTCACAAAGCACTTTACAATCTATGAAGTACTTTTTTGAAGTGTAGTTTCTGTCGAATCGTAGGGTCCGCAGCAAATTCCGACAAACCAGAATGTGATAAAGGTCAGCTTTGTAAGATGTTGGTTAAGGGATAAATATTCGCCGGGACATTAGGGATAGCTCCCCTGCTCTTCCTCCAAATTATACCATGGGATCTTTTACACTTGAGTTAGCAGATGGGGCCTCAGTTCATAGATTTATAGATGTTTACAGCACAGAAAGAGGCCATTCAGCCAATCATGTCCACGCTGGTCAACAAAGATCTTACTACACTAATCCCCTTTCCTAGCACTTTGCCCATCGCCCTGGGGGTTACGTCAGCGCACGCGAATATCAAAATACTTCTTAAACATTACGAGAGTTTCTTGCTCAATCACTTTTTCGAGGCAGAGAGTTCCAGACTCCCACCTCCATCAAAATGTTTCTCCTCAACTCCTCTCTTAGCTCGCTACCTCTTACCTTAAATCTATGCCCCCTGTGTCATAATATACACCAGTATATCATGGTGCAGACACACACACACACACACACACTGATGGACATGCAGTGGGACCAATCAGCATACACAACACCGCAGCCAATCACCAGTGAGAGCACACGCACTATAAAGACAGGGGACGGGAGAGTTCCTGCTCTTTCTAGTATCAGCCAGCTCGGAGCACAGAGCTCACAGCCTGCAACACAGACATTCGCCATGTGCTGAGTGCATCACCTGGTTAGGACTAGGCAAGGGTCAACAGTTAAAGCTGGTATTGCATTTACCCACAGTTCAAGTATGTTAATATAGTTAACCTTATAATAAAATAGAGTTGCACCATTTCCAATGTTGGTGACCTGTTTGTGATCCAGAACACCCAACACATCACCCTGGTTATTGACTCCTCTACTAATGGGAACAGTACCTTCCTATCCATCTTATCTTTTACACCTCTATCAGGTCCCCTCTGAACCTTCACTGCTCCAGGAAAACAGTCCCAGCCTATTCAATCTTTTCTCATAGCTCAGACCCTCCAGCCCAAACAGCTTTCTGGTAAATCTCCTCTGCACCATCTACCAGGGGCCGGTTTAGCACAGGGCTAAAGAGCTGGCTTTTAAAGCAGACCAAGGCAGGCCAGCAGCGCAGGTTCAATTCCCGTACCAGCCTCCCCGAACAAGCGCCGGAATGTGGCGACTAGGGGCTTTTCACAGTAACTTCACTTGAAGCCTACTTGTGACAATAAGCGATTTTCTTTTCATTTCATTTCATTTCACCAGCATTTTACACATTTCCAGTATGATCTTCCTGCACTTGCATTCTATGCCTTGGCTAATAAAGGAAACTATCCCAGTTTAATGTCTCATTCCAAAGACACCGACCGGAATTTTCCGTCTATTGCATTTCACAGTCCGCTGGCAGCGCACCTAACCAAAAGGTTTCTCTGCGTAGTGCCGTTGCTTCAATGGGAAATCCTATTGACAAGCGAGGGGTGTAATGAATCCCGCTGCCAAGGAGTAAAACACCGCAACGAAACATGGGGCTGGGGAACCGGAGAATACAGTTCACCATCTCAGATAGTACAGCACTCCCTCAACACTGTACTGAATTGTTTGCCTTGATTTTGTGCTCAAGCGATGGAGGGGGATTTGAGCTCACAATGAGGTAAGAGTACGATCAACTAAGCAACCTAAAATGAGATCCAGTTCATTCTACCTAAATAATAAAATATTTAATTTAATTAAATACTGTGACACACATCTATATGATTTTTAATTAGATTAGCGCCACTTCAGATGAACCAACAGCAGTAAAACACCGGAATGGAAAGGAGAATGAAGCAAATCTCTTGGTATCTTTGAAGTATGGCAGTCTCAGCAGAATTGAGTTTAAAGAGATCATAGATCTTTGAATTTACAGTGCAGAAGGAGGCCATTCGGCCCATCAAGTCTGCACCAGCCCTTGGAAAGGGCACCCTACCCAAGCCCACACATCCTCCCTATCCCCATAACTCAATAACGCCACCCAATCTTTTTGGACTAAGGGTAATTTAACAAGTCCAATCCACCTAGCCTGCACATCTTTGGACTGTGGTAGGAAACTGGAGCACCCGGAGGAAACCCACGCACACACGGAGAGAACGTGTAGACTCCGCACAGACAGTGACCCAAGCCGGGATTCAAACCCAGGACCCTGGAGCTGCGAAGCAACTGTGCTATCCACTATTCTACCGTGCTGCACGTCAATCATGAAATCATTCTTGACAAATCTATTGGAATTCTTTAAAGATGTAACTAGTAGAGATGACCAGGAAGACTTGGTGGATGTTGTTTATTTAGAATTTCAGAAGGCTTTCGACATTGTCTCACAGAGAAGATTATTATGCAAAGTTAAAGTGCATGGGATTGTGGGTAGTGTCTTGAGATGGATAGAAAGCATGTCAGCAGACAGGAAGGAAAAAGGTGGAATAAATGGGTCTTTTTCCGATTGGCAAACCGTTACTAGTACTGCAGGGATCTGTGCTGGGACTGTAGCCATCTGGGATGGCCACGTCCCGATTACAAAATGGACACTTGCAAAGAATGCAGGGAAAATTGGACAATGCTAAGAAACAAGCAGGTGCAAGCTCTGCCTGCTGATTAGAATCTTAAACTCTCAGACAGGACAGAAACTACCAACTGAACTACATACTAATGAACCATCTCCGGGGACAAAAGGGAAACATTTAGATACACAATGTTAAGACAGACTCCCCGGCGCCAGAAGAAGCTAAGACAAAGCTGACTAACAAACACCAGGACACGCCCACCGAACAGGGAACCACCCCTGTACTGGAGAAAAATCGATGCAGATGATTGGGAAAGACCCAATTAGTTGAGGCCAAGTTCAAGGCCCTCCCAAAAATGCGCGAAGCCCTTTTTAGTATAAAAGTTATCCCCAAGGGAGAACCACCCTCCTTTGGCTTTGGCTTTCACCGAAGAGAGAGACCAGCCTAGCAGCTGCACCAGACCAAGTAAGTCCCAAGTCAACGCTCGCTACAAGATAGACACTCCTATTTGCTACCCTGTAAACAGCTCAACCCAGCAGCCTCAGAACCTAGCAACGGCCATTGTTCCTCTGACTGAGTGGGCACCCGAAGCTAAGTATTGGCTTGAGTAATAGTGGTAATTTAGTTTGTAGAGTTTATGCATGAGTAGATTTGACTGTGTGTAAATAAATGAGCATTGCTTTTGAACTTACTAACTGGTGTATCGAGTCATTGATCAGTATTCGGTTCTGAACCTTGTGGTGGTGTCGAAAGATACCTGGCGACTCTTGAGCAAACGTAATTAAACAGAGCCAAATTAAGAGCCAACCAAAGAGAGCAACAGGACCCCAACTGTTCACTTTATATATTAATGATTTATACTTCCAAATTTATAGATGGTACAAAGTTGGGTGGAAGGCTGAACTGTGAGGAGGATTCAGAGATTCTTCAGCGGGATTTGGACAAACTGAGTGATTGGGCATATGAATGGCAGATGCAGTATAACATGGATAAATGTGAGGTTATCCACTTTGATAGCAAAAATAGGAAGGCAGATTATTATTTGAATGAGTATAAATTGAGAGAGGTGGATACTCAGCGAGACTGTGGTCTTCTCGTGCATCAGTCGCTGAAAGTAAGCGCACAGGTACTGCAGACAATAAAGAAGGCAAATGGTATGGTGAGGCCACACCTGGAGTATTGTCTGCAGTTTTGGTGTGCTCTGAGGAAATATGTTCTTGCTATAGAGGGAATGCAGCAAAGGTTTGCCAGGCTCATTCCTGGGATGGCAGGACTGTCATGAGAAGAGACTAAATCCGTTCGGATTACATTCATTGGAGTTCAGAAGAGTGATGGGGATCTCATAGAAACTTATACAATTCTGACAGGATTAGACAAGGTAGATTCAGAAAGAATGTTTCCAATGGTGGGGGAGTCCAGAAATAGGAGTCATAGTTTGAGGACAAGGGATTAACCTTTTAGGACTTTGTGTCATGTTCCGTAGGCTGGCCGATGTGAATGATGCACTATAGGACATCTGGTTTTAATAATTTATTCTGAAACAACTGCGTGGTAAAGATAACTAGAATAAATAAAATAACAAACTACTAACACTAACTATTATAGAACTACTGCAAAATACATCTATCCACCAACACAACTTACTCCCAACTTCCCAGGCACAGGGTCATGTGGTGGGTTTACACTGTCACCTAGTGGTCGGAGGTTGTGTATAATATTATGTACAGAATTGCTTTATGCATATCATCACAAGGTGAAGTTACATTTCTTCACCCAGGGAGTGGTGAATCTGTGGAATTCACTATACCAAAATGTAGTTGAGCAGAAAACGTGTAATTCAAGAAAGAATTAGATATAGATCTTGGGGCTAAAGTGATCAAGGGATATTGGGGGGTGGGGGAATGCGTGATCAGGTTATTTTTTTTTTAATAAATATTTTATTGAAAATTTTTGGTCAACCAACACAGTACATTGTGCATCCTTTACACAACATTATAACAATACAGATAATAATGACCTTTTTTATATAAACAAAAAACAACAAATAAATAAATATTAAATAACAAAAATGAAAACTAGCCCTAATTGGCAACTGCCTTGTCACAGGCTATACCCCCCCCACCCACCCACCCCCATCCCTCCCCCCCCCCCCCCCCCCCAAGTCCTGGGCTGCTGCTGCTGCCTTCTTTTTTCCCCCATCTATCTTTCCGCAAGATATTCGACGAACGGTTGCCACCGCCTGGTGAACCCTTGAGCCGACCCCCTTAGGACGAACTTAATCCGCTCTAGCTTTATGAACCCCGCCATATCATTTATCCAGGTCTCCACCCCCGGGGGCTTGGCTTCTTTCCACATTAGCAATATCCTGCGCCGGGCTACTAGGGACGCAAAGGCCAAAACATCGGCCTCTCTCGCCTCCTGCACTCCCGGCTCTTGTGCAACCCCAAATATAGCCAACCCCCAGCTTGGTTCGACCCGGACTCCTACTACTTTTGAAAGCGCCTTTGTCACCCCCACCCAAAACCCCTGTAGTGCCGGGCATGACCAAAACATATGGGTATGATTCGCTGGGCTTCTCGAGCACCTCGCACACCTATCCTCCGCCCCAAAAAATTTACTGAGCCGTGTTCCAGTCATATGTGCCCTGTGTAATACCTTAAACTGAATCAGGCTTAGCCTGGCGCACGAGGACGACGAGTTTACCCTGTTTAGGGCATCTGCCCACAGCCCCTCCTCGATCTCCTCCCCTAGCTCTTCTTCCCATTTCCCTTTTAGTTCGTCCACCATAGTCTCCCCTTCGTCCCTCATTTCCCTATATATATCCGACACCTTACCATCCCCCACCCATTTCTTTGAGATGACTCTGTCCTGCACCTCTTGTGTCGGGAGCTGCGGGAATTCCCTCACCTGTTGCCTCGCAAAAGCCCTCAATTGCATGTACCTGAATGCATTCCCTTGGGGCAACCCATATTTCTCGGTCAGCGCTCCCAGACTTGCGAACTTCCCGTCCACAAATAGATCTTTCAGTTGCGTTATTCCTGCTCTTTGCCACATTCCATATCCCCCATCCATTCCCCCCGGGGCAAACCTATGGTTATTTCTTATCGGGGACCCCCCCAATGCTCCAGTCTTTCCCCTATGTCGTCTCCACTGTCCCCAAATCTTCAGTGTAGCTACCACCACCGGGCTCGTGGTGTAGTTCCTCGGTGAGAACGGCAATGGGGCTGTCACCATAGCCTGCAGGCTGGTCCCCCTACAGGACGCCCTCTCTAATCTCTTCCACGCCGCCCCCTCCTCCTCTCCCATCCACTTACTCACCATTGAAATATTAGCGGCCCAATAATACTCACTTAGGCTCGGTAATGCCAGCCCCCCCCTATCCCTACTACGCTGTAAGAATCCCTTCCTCACTCTCGGAGTCTTCCCGGCCCAAACAAAACCCATGATGCTCTTTTCTATCCTTTTAAAAAAAGCCTTCGTGATCACCACCAGGAGGCACTGAAACACAAAGAGGAATCTCGGGAGGACCACCATCTTAACCGCCTGCACCCTCCCTGCCATTGACAGGGATACCATATCCCATCTCTTGAAATCTTCCTCCATCTGTTCCACCAACCGCGTTAAATTTAGCCTGTGCAATGTGCCCCAATTCTTAGCTATCTGGATCCCCAGGTAACGAAAGTCTCTTGTTACCTTCCTCAACGGTAGGTCTTCTATTTCTCTACTCTGCTCCCCTGGATGCACCACAAACAGCTCACTCTTCCCCATGTTCAATTTATACCCTGAAAAATCCCCAAACTCCCCAAGTATCCGCATTATTTCTGGCATCCCCTCCGCCGGATCCGCCACATATAGTAGCAGATCATCCGCATATAAAGATACCCGGTGTTCTTCTCCTCCCCTAAGTATTCCCCTCCATCTCCTGGAACCTCTCAGCGCTATCGCCAGGGGCTCAATCGCCAGTGCAAACAGTAATGGGGACAGAGGACATCCCTGCCTTGTCCCTCTATGGAGCCGAAAATATGCCGATCCCCGTCCATTCGTGACCACACTCGCCACTGGGGCCCTATACAACAGCTGCACCCATCTAACATACCCCTCTCCAAAACCAAATCTCCTCAACACCTCCCACAGATAATCCCATTCCACTCTATCAAATGCTTTCTCGGCATCCATCGCCACTACTATCTCCATTTCACCCTCTGGTGGGGCCATCATCATTACGCCTAACAGCCTCCGTATATTCGTGTTCAGCTGTCTCCCCTTCACAAACCCAGTTTGGTCCTCGTGAACCACCCCCGGGACACATTCCTCTATTCTCATTGCCATTACCTTGGCCAGGACCTTGGCATCCACATTTAGGAGGGAAATTGGTCTGTAGGACCCGCATTGTAGCGGATCCTTTTCCTTCTTTAAGAGAAGCGATATCGTTGCTTCAGACATAGTCGGGGGCAGTTGTCCCCTTTCCTTTGCCTCGTTAAAGGTCCTCGTCAGTACCGGGGCGAGCAAGTCCAAATACTTTCTGTAAAATTCAACTGGGAATCCGTCCGGTCCCGGGGCCTTTCCCGTCTGCATGTTCCTAATTCCTTTCACCACTTCTTCTACCGTGATCTGTGCTCCCAGTCCCACCCTTTCCTGCTCTTCCACCTTGGGAATTTCCAGCCGATCCAAAAAATCCATCATTCTCTCCCTCCCATCCGGGGGTTGAGCTTCATACAATTTTTTATAAAATGTCTTGAACACTTCATTCACTCTCTCCGCCCCCCGCTCCATCTCTCCTTCCTCATCCCTCACTCCCCCTATTTCCCTCGCTGCTCCCCTTTTCCTCAATTGGTGTGCCAGCAATCTGCTCGCCTTCTCCCCATATTCATACTGTACACCCTGCGCCTTCCTCCATTGTGCCTCTGCAGTGCCTGTAGTCAGCAAGTCAAATTCCACATGCAGCCTTTGCCTTTCCCTGTACAGTCCCTCCTCCGGTGCTTCCGCATATTGTCTGTCCACCCTCAAAAGTTCTTGCAGCAACCGCTCCCGTTCCTTACTCTCCTGCTTCCCTTTATGTGCCCTTATTGATATCAGCTCCCCCCTAACCACCGCCTTCAACGCCTCCCAGACCACTCCCACCTGAACCTCCCCATTGTCATTGAGTTCCAAGTATTTTTCAATACATCCCCTCACCCTTAGGCACACCACCTCATCCGCCATTAGTCCCATGTCCATTCTCCAGGGTGGGCGCCCTCCTGTTTCCTCCCCTATCTCCAAGTCTACCCAGTGTGGGGCATGATCCGAAATGGCTATAGCCGTATATTCCGTTCCCCTCACCTTCGGGATCAATGCCCTACCCAACACAAAAAAGTCTATGCGCGAATAGACTTTATGGACATAGGAGAAAAACGAGAACTCCTTACTCCTAGGTCTACTGAATCTCCACGGGTCCACACCTCCCATCTGCTCCATAAAATCCTTAAGCACCTTGGCTGCTGCCGGCCTCCTACCAGTCCTGGACTTCGACCTATCCAGCCTTGGTTCCAACACCGTGTTAAAGTCTCCCCCCATTATCAGCTTTCCCGTCTCTAGGTCTGGGATGCGTCCTAGCATTCGCCTCATAAAGTTGGCATCATCCCAGTTCGGGGCATACACGTTTACCAAAACCACCACCTCTCCCTGTAATTTGCCACTCACCATCACGTATCTGCCCCCGTTATCCACCACTATAGTCTTTGCCTCGAACATTACCCGCTTCCCCACTAATATAGCCACCCCCCTGTTTTTCGCATCCAGCCCCGAATGGAACACCTGCCCCACCCATCCTTTACGCAGCCTAACCTGGTCTATCAGTTTCAGGTGCGTTTCCTGTAACATAACCACATCTGCTTTAAGTTTCTTAAGGTGTGCGAGTACTCGTGCCCTCTTTATCGGCCCGTTGAGCCCTCTCACGTTCCACGTGATCAGCCGAGTTGGGGGGCTTCCCACCACCCCCCCTTGCCGGTTAGCCATCATCTTTTTCCAGCTTCTCACCCAGTTCCCACGCAGCTGTATCTCCCCCAGGCGGTGCCCCCCCGCCCATCCTCTCCCGTACCCACTCCCCCCTTTCCCCAGCAGCAGCAACCCAGTAATTCCCCCCTCCCACCCCCCCCCCGCTAGACCCCCCGCTAGCGTAATTACTCCCCCCATGTTGCTCCCAGAAGTCAGCAAACTCTGGCTGACCTCGGCTTCCCCCCGTGACCACGGCTCGCACCGTGCGACGCCCCCTCCTTCCTGCTTCTCTATTCCCGCCATAATTATCATAGCGCGGGAACCAAGCCCGCGCCTCTCCCTCGGCCCCGCCTCCCATGGCCAACGCCCCATCTCCTCTCCCTCCCCACCTCCCCCCATCACCACCTGTGGGAGAAAGAAAAGTTACCATACCGCAGGATTAGAACATAAAACCCCTCTTCGCCCCCCCCCCATTCGCCCCACCACTTTGTCCAAACGTTCTTTTTCATAATCCACTCATTCCAGTTTTTCTTCTACAATAAAAGTCCACGCTTCATCCGCCGTCTCAAAGTAGTGGTGCCTCCCTTGATATGTAATTGGGGACTCTATAGTCAGGGGCACAGATAGGAGATTTTGTGGGAGCGTGAGAGACTCACGTTTGGTATGTTGCCTCCCAGGTGCAAGGGTACGTGATGTCTCGGATCGTGTTTTCCGGGTCCTTAAGGGGGAGGGGGAGCAGCCCCAAGTCGTGGTCCACATTGGCACTAACGACATAGGTAGGAAAGGGGATAAGGATGTCAGGCAGGCTTTCAGGGAGCTAGGATGGAAGCTCAGAACTAGAACAAACAGAGTTGTTATCTCTGGGTTGTTGCCCGTGCCACGTGATAGTGAGATGAGGAATAGGGAGAGAGAGCAATTAAACACGTGGCTACAGGGATGGTGCAGGCGGGAGGGATTCAGATTTCTGGATAACTGGGGCGCTTTCTGGGGAAGGTGGGACCTCTACAGACAGGATGGTCTACATCTGAACCTGCGGGGCACAAATATCCTGGGGGGGAGATTTGTTAGTGCTCTTTGGGGGGGTTTAAACTAATGCAGCAGGGGCATGGGAACCTGGATTGTAGTTTTAGGGTAAGGGAGAATGAGAGTATAGAGGTCAGGAGCTCAGATTTGACGTCGGAGGAGGGGGCCAGTGTTCAGGTAGGTGGTTTGAAGTGTGTCTACTTCAATGCCAGGAGTATACGAAATAAGGTAGGGGAACTGGCAGCATGGGTTGGTACCTGGGACTTCGATGTTGTGGCCATTTCGGAGACGTGGATAGAGCAGGGACAGGAATGGATGTTGCAGGTTCCGGGGTTTAGGTGTTTTAGTAAGCTCAGGGAAGGAGGCAAAAGAGGGGGAGGTGTGGCGCTGCTAGTCAAGAGCAGTATTACGGTGGCGGAGAGGATGCTAGATGGGGACTCATCTTCCGAGGTAGTATGGGCTGAGGTTAGAAACAGGAAAGGAGAGGTCACCCTGTTGGGAGTTTTCTATAGGCCTCCAAATAGTTCTAGGGATGTAGAGGAAAGGATGGCGAAGATGATCCTGGATATGAGCGAAAGTAACAGGGTAGTTATTATGGGAGACTTTAACTTTCCAAATATTGACTGGAAAAGATATAGTTCGAGTACATTAGATGGGTCGTTTTTTGTTCAGTGTGTGCAGGAGGGTTTCCTGACACAGTTTGTTGACAGGCCAACAAGAGGTGAGGCCACATTGGATTTGGTTTTGGGTAATGAACCAGGCCAGGTGTTGGATTTGGAGGTAGGTGAGCACTTTGGGGACAGTGACCACAATTCGGTGACGTTTACGTTAAGGATGGAAAGGGATAAGTATACACCGCAGGGCAAGAGTTATAGCTGGGGGAAGGGAAATTATGATGCCATTAGACGTGACTTGGGGGGGATAAGGTGGAGAAGTAGGCTGCAAGTTTTGGACACACTGGATAAGTGGAGCTTGTTCAAGGATCAGCTATTGCGTGTTCTTGATAAGTATGTACCGGTCAGGCAGGGAGGAAGGTGCCGAGCGAGGGAACCGTGGTTTACCAAAGAAGTGGAATCTCTTGTTAAGAGGAAGAAGGAGGCCTATGTGAAGATGAGGTGTGAAGTTTCAGTTGGGGCGATGGATAGTTACAAGGTAGCGAGGAAGGATCTAAAGAGAGAGCTAAGACGAGCAAGGAGGGGACATGAGAAGTATTTGGCAGGAAGGATCAAGGAAAACCCAAAAGCTTTCTATAGGTATGTCAGGAATAAGCGAATGACTAGGGACAGAGTAGGACCAGTCAAGGACAGGGATGGGAAGTTGTGTGTAGAGTCTGAAGAGATAGGCGAGATACTAAATGAATATTTTTCGTCAGTATTCACTCAGGAAAAAGATAATGTTGTGGAGGAGAATGCTGAGCTCCAGGTAAATAGATTAGATGGCATTGAGGTAAGTAGGGAAGAGGTGTTGGCAATTCTGGACAGGCTGAAAATAGATAAGTCCCCGGGGCCTGATGGGATTTATCCTAGGATTCTCTGGGAGGCCAGGGAAGAGATTGCTGGACCATTGGCTTTGATTTTTATGTCATCATTGGATACAGGAATAGTGCCAGAGGACTGGAGGATAGCAAATGTGGTCCCTTTGTTCAAAAAGGGGAGCAGAGACAACCCCGGCAACTATAGACCGGTGAGCCTCACGTCTGTAGTGGGTAAAGTCTTGGAGGGCATTATAAGAGACAAGATTTATAATCATCTAGATAGGAATAATATGATCAGGGATAGTCAGCATGGCTTTGTGAAGGGTAGGTCATGCCTCACAAACCTTATCGAGTTCTTTGAGAAGGTGACTGAACAGGTAGACGAGGGTAGAGCAGTTGATGTGGTGTATATGGATTTCAGCAAAGCGTTTGATAAGGTTCCCCACGGTAGGCTATTGCAGAAAATACGGAGGCTGGGGATTGAGGGTGATTTAGAGATGTGGATCAGAAATTGGCTAGCTGAAAGAAGACAGAGGGTGGTGGTTGATGGGAAATGTTCAGAATGGAGTACAGTCACAAGTGGAGTACCACAAGGATCTGTTCTGGGGCCGTTGCTGTTTGTCATTTTTATCAATGACCTAGAGGAAGGCGCAGAAGGGTGGGTGAGTAAATTTGCAGACGATACTAAAGTCGGTGGTGTTGTCGATAGTGAGGAAGGAAGTAGCAGGTTACAGAGGGATATAGATAAGCTGCAGTGCTGGGCTGAGAGGTGGCAAATGGAGTTTAATGTAGAGAAGTGTGAGGTGATTCACTTTGGAAGGAAAAACAGGAATGTGGAATATGTGGCTAATGGAAAAGTTCTTGAAAGTGTGGATGAGCAGAGGGATCTAGGTGTCCATGTACATAGATCCCTGAAAGTTGCCACCCAGGTTGATAGGGTGGTGAAGAAGGCCTATGGAGTGTTGGCCTTTATTGGTAGAGGGATTGAGTTCCGGAGTCAGGAGGTCATGTTGCAGCTGTACAGAATTCTGGTACGGCCGCATTTGGAGTATTGCGTACAGTTCTGGTCACCGCATTATAGGAAGGACGTGGAGGCTTTGGAACGGGTGCAGAGGAGATTTACCAGGATGTTGCCTGGTATGGAGGGAAAATCTTATGAGGAAAGGCTGATGGACTTGAGGTTGTTTTCGTTAGAGAGAAGAAGGTTAAGAGGAGACTTAATAGAGGCATACAAAATGATCAGAGGGTTAGATAGGGTGGACAGTGAGAGCCTTCTCCCGCGGATGGAAATGGCTAGCACGAGGGGACATAGCCTTAAACTGAGGGGTAATAGATATAGGACAGAGGTCAGGGGTAGGTTCTTTACGCAAAGAGTAGTGAGGCCGTGGAATGCCCTACCTGCTACAGTAGTGAACTCGCCAACATTAAGGGCATTTAAAAGTTTATTGGATAAACATATGGATGATAATGGTATAGTGTAGGTTAGATGGCTTTTGTTTCGGTGCAACATCGTGGGCCGAAGGGCCTGTACTGCGCTGTATTGTTCTATGTTCTATGTTCTATGTGACCCACAGTCTTGCCGGTTGCAGCATTCCAAATTTTATCTTCCTTTTGTGAAGTACCGCCTTGGCCCGATTAAAGCTCGCCCTCCTTCTCGCCACCTCCGCACTCCAGTCTTGATAAACGCGGATCACCGCGTTCTCCCATTTACTGCACCGAGTTTTCTTCGCCCATCTAAGGACCATTTCTCTATCCTTAAAACGGAGGAATCTCACCACTATGGCTCTGGGAGTTTCTCCTGCTCTCGATCCTCGCACCATAACTCGGTACGCTCCCTCCCCCTCCAACGGACCCGTCGGGGCCTCCGCTCCCATTAACGAATGCAGCATCGTGCTCACATATGCCCCGACGTCCGCCCCCTCCACACCTTCAGGAAGGCCAAGAATCCTCAGGTTGTTCCTCCTTGCGTTGTTTTCCAGTGCCTCCAACCTCTCCACACATCGTTTCTGGTGTGCCTCCTGTATCTCCGACTTCACCACCAGGCCCTGTATATCGTTCTCATTCTCGGCTGCTTTCGCCTTCACGACCCGAAGCTCCTGCTCCTGGGTCTTTTGTTCCTCCTTTAGCCCTTCGATCGCCTGTAGTATCGGGGCCAACAACTCTTTCTTCATTTCCTTTTTTATCTCCTCCATGCAGCATTTCAAGAACTCTTGTTGTTCAGGGCCCCATATGAAACTGCCACCTTCCGACGCCATCTTGGTTTTTGCTTGCCTTCCTTGCCGTTGTTCCAAAGGATCCGCTGCAATCCGGCCACTTTCCTCTCCTTTTTCCATCCGTGTCCAGGGGGAACACCCTCCTGGTTTACCGCACGGTGTTTTTAGCCGTTAAAATTGCCGTTGGGGCTCCTATCAAGAGCCCAAAAGTCTGTTTCACAGGGAGCTGCCGAAACGTGCGACTCAGCTGGTCATCGCCGCACCCGGAAGTCCGTGATCAGGTTATTGAACTTGATGATCAGCCATGATCATAATGAATGGCGGAGCAGACTCGAAGAGCCGGATGGCCTCCTCCTGCTTCTATTTTCTGTGTATGTTTAGAACATAAAACATAGAACATTAAAGCGCAGTACAGGCCCTTCGGCCCTCGATGTTGTGCCGACCTGTGAAACCACTCTAAAGCCCATCTACACTATTCCCTTATCGTCCATATGTCTATCCAATGACCATTTGAATGCCCTTAGTGTTGGCGAGTCCACTACTGTTGCAGGCTGGGTATTCCACGCCCTTACTACTCTCTGAGTAAAGAACCTACCTCTGACATCTGGGGCGAAATTCTCCGTTATCGGCGCAAAGTCTGCCGGTCAGCGCAAAAAACGGCGCAAATCCGACTTGCGTCACGTCGGAAAAATGGTTCGAAAGTCTCCGGCCCGAAATGGGCTAGCAGCGACGTGACGGGATCCGCGCTTGCGCACGTGGTTCATGCCGTGTAGCGTCATACACGCTGCACGGTGTGACGGCTCATAAGGCCGCGCTGCTCACCCCCACCCGACCGGAACACCCGACCGGAACACCCGACTGGATGGCTGGCCGCCGCTCAGCCCCAAGGTTCCAGTCACGGGATGTGGAGGCGCTCCTGGATTTTAGTATTTTATATCCCTCGATCAAATCCCCTCCTATCCTTCTAAACTCCAGCGAGTATAAGCCCAAACTGTTTAATCTCTCTTCATACGTCAATCCTTTCATATCCGGAATCAATTTGGTGAACCTCCTTTGGAATGCATCCAATTCTACCACATCCTTCATGAAATAAGGGAACACAACTGGACACAATAAGCGGGATTCTCCCGAATCCCCGCGATGTCCCGACGCCGGCGTAAAAAGCGGCGCGAACCACTCCGGCGCCGGGCCGACCGGAAGTTACGGAATCCTCCGCACTTCCAGATGCTAGGCCGGTGACAGAGGGGTTGGCGCCATGCCAACCAGCGCTGAAGGACCGGTGCGAGTTTGTGCATGTGTAGAACCTCCAGCGTGGTTCCGCGCATGCGCAGACCGGCCGAAGTATTCGATGGCATGTGCAGGGGGGTGTCATCTCTACGCCAGCCATGGCGGAGCTCTACAGTGGCCAGTACGGAAGGAAGAAGTGCCCCCACGGCACAGGCCCGCCCGCAGATCGGTGGGCCCTGTTCACGGGCCAGGACATCGTGGTGGCCCCCCCCGGGGCAGGATCCCCCCGCGCCCCCTCGAGGACCGCACCAGCCGGCCTCTCAGCCTTGTCTTTTTTTTAAAAAAAATTGAGAGTACCCAATTCATTTTTTCTAATTAAGGGGCAATTTAGCGTGGCCAATCCACCTACCCTGCACATTTTTTGGGTTGTTGGGGCAAAACCCACGCAAACACAGGAAGAATGTGCAAACTCCACACGGACAGTGACCCAGAGCTGGGATCGAACCTGGGACCTCGGCGCCATGAGGCAGCAGGGCTAACCCACTGCGCCACTGTGCTGCCCTTTACCAACCTTGTCTAACCCACGCCGGCGGGACTGGCCAAAAATCGACGACCACTCGGCCCATCGGGGCCCGGATTGTTTGCTGGGGGGGCCGCTGCCAACGGCTCCCGTCCGGCGCGCCGTGGTCCCCGCCACCGCCCGCAAACCGGTGCCGGAGAATACGGCAGCCGGCGTTGGACCGGCGGGGCGGGATTCATGATTCATGCCGCCCCCCCCCCCCCCCGGGATTTTCCGACCCGGCCGGGGGGGTCGGAGAATCCCGCCCAATACACCAGGAGAAACGCCGGGGTGGCATGAATCCCGCCCAGCCGCTCAGTTTTTTCGGTGGGGACGGGAATCGCGTCAGGCCGGTGGGGGGCCGTTGGCAGTGGCCCCCCCGGCGATCGTCCACTCCGCGATGGGCCTAGTGGCTGCCTGTTTTCGGCCAGTACCGCCGGCGTAAATCAAACAAGGTCCTTACCGGCGGAACCTGGCTCTGCGGGCGGCATGCGGAGTCCTTGGGGGTGCACGAGGGGATCTGGCCCCGGGGGGTGCCCCCACGGTGGCCTGGCCCGCGATCAGGGCCCTCTGATCCGCGGCTGGGCCTCTCCCATGGGGGTACCCTTTCCCTCAGAGCCGGCCGCTGTAAACGTCCGCCATGGCCGGCGCGGAAAAGAACACCCCTGCGCATGCGCTGGGATCACGCTGGATCCTCCTGGCACACCCGCACATGCGACAACTCGCGACGGCCGGTGGCGGGCCTTCGCCACCGGTTGGCCTGGCGCCAAGACCTTCGGTGCTGGTTGGCGCAGCGCCAACCCCGCCAGTGCCGGCCTAGCCCCTGAAAGTGCAGAGGATTCCGCACATTCTGGCCGATCCAATGCCGGAGTGGTTCACGCCGCTCCTCGGCGCCGGTACGGCCCGCTCCGCCGGACAGCGGAGATCTCGGCCCAGATGTGGTCTCACCAACACTCCTACAATTGCAACAACACTTCTCTACTTTTATATTCCAGTCCTTTTGCAATAAATGCTAACATTCCATTTGCCTTTTTAATTACATTTTGTACCTGCATACCGACTTTCTGCGATTCATAAACAAAGACTCCCAGATCCCTCTGCCCAGATGCATTTTGAATCTGCTTTCCATTTAGATAATAATTTGTTTTTCTATTTTTTTGGCCAAAATGGATAATCTCACAGTTATATACATTAAACTCCATCTGCCAAATTATGGCCCAACCTCCTAGCCTAGGGCAGCACGGTAGCCTTGTGGATAGCACAAATGCTTCACAGCTCCAGGGTCCCAGGTTCGATTCCGGCTTGGGTCACTGTCTGTGCGGAGTCTGCACATCCTCCCCGTGTGTGCGTGGGTTTCCTCCGGGTGCTCCGGTTTCCTCCCACAGTCCAAAGATGTGCGGGTTAGGTGGATTGGCCATGATAAATTACCCTTAGTGTCCAAAATTGCCCTTAGTGTAAGGTGGGGTTACTGGGTTATGGGGATAGGGTGGAGGTGTGGACCTTGGGTAGGGTACTCTTTCCAAGAGCCGGTGCAGACTCGATGGGCCGAATGGCCTCCTTCTGCACTGTAAATTCTATGATTCTATGATTCTATCTATATCCATCTATAAAATCTTTATCTCCTCTTTACTGCCTGCTTTCCCACTTATTATCGTATTGTCTGCAGATTTTGCTGTGTTGCACTCTGTAGCTTCATGCAGATCATTTATATAGATTGTAAACGATTGAGGTCCGTGGACTCACCCCTGCAGCACCCCGCTAGTTACAATTCTCCCGCCAGAAAAGGACCCATTTATCCATACCCTCTGATTTCGGTCACTCAGCCAATCCTCAATCCAAACTAGTACTCTACCCCCAACCTCTGCGATCTCATCTTCTGGATGTTTTATGCGGCACCTTGTCAAACGCCTTCTGGAAGTCTAGATATACCACATCCACAGGTTCCCCATTATCCATC
This sequence comes from Scyliorhinus torazame, assembly GCF_047496885.1. NCBI lineage: Eukaryota > Metazoa > Chordata > Chondrichthyes > Carcharhiniformes > Scyliorhinidae > Scyliorhinus > Scyliorhinus torazame. Next base: position 88,800,232 of record NC_092714.1, on the reverse strand, counting down.
TTGCTGGATAAATCCTCAAAGAACTCAAGCAAATTTGTCAAACATGACTTCCCCTTCACAAAACCATGCTGACAATGGTGGATTGAGCTTTGTCTTTCCAAATGTTTTTATCTTCTTTTGCTTCTCCTGATTCCAGCAACTTCCCCACCACAGAGATCAACCTAACCGGTCTATAGTTACTACTTTTTGCCTCTCCCTTTTTGAATAGGGGCATGACATTAGCATGTTTCCAATCTACTGGGACCATTCCAGAATCCAGGGAATTCGGAAATATCATAACCAATGCATCCACTATCTCTGCTGCCACCTCCCTTAATACCCTAGGGTGCAGCCCATCAGGTCCCGGAGACATATCTGCCTTTAATCCCATTAGTTTATTCAATACCGTCTCCCTAATGCCGGTTATTGCACCAAGTTCCTCTGCATTAACGATAGTTTTTGGAAAATTGTTATTATCTTCTACCGTGAAGACCGAGGCAAATATTGGTAAAAGATTTTATCAAGTCTGCCCTCTCGGATAGACATAAACGATCGCATGGTATTATTTTGAAAAAGATCAAAGGAATTATCCCAGCTGTCCTGGCGAATATTTAGTCATCAGCCAACATCACAAAAAATGGACTAACTGGTAACCATCACATTGTTATTTGTGGGAGCTTACTGTGCACAAATTGGCTGCCAGGCTTCTTGCATTACAACAGCAGCAACACTTCAAAAGTCCTTTCTTGGCTCGAAATCACATTGAGACATCCTGAGGTCTGAAAAATTTGAAAGATGTTGGGTGGGATTCTCCGGTAGCCGGCCGGTGGGCCGTGCCGGCGCCAAAGAGTGGCGTAAACCACTCCGGCGTCGGGCTGCCCGGAAGATGCGGAATCCTACATATCCACGCTGCAGTGATTAGTGCTGTGCCAGCCGGCGCCGAAGGACCTCAGCCGGCCGTCGAGACTTGGCACATGCGCAGGAGCGCCAGCGTGTTCCCAGAATCTCTGGCGTATTTCCTGCGCATGCGCAGGGGGTTTCTTCCCCGCACCGGCCATGGCGGAGCTTTACACAGGCCGGCGCGGAAGGTAAGAGTGCCCCCACAGCACAGGCCCACCTGCAGATCTGTAGGCCCCGATCGCGGGACAGGCCACCGTAGGGGCACCCCCCCAGGGCCAGATCTCCCCACGCCCCGCCCCCCCCCCCCGAGGACTCCACAGACCCGTTCACGACGGCGCAAACAGGGCCCAGGCACAACCTATTCTGGCTCCCACAGGGGGCCAGCACGGCGCTGGAGCGGTTCACGCCGCTCCAGCGTCCTTACGCGGCACCAAATGGGCGCCGCGCCAACCCGCGCATGCGCAGTTAGGGCAGCCCAATCCTGCGCATGCGCAGTTGGGGGAAGCCCAATCCTGCGCATGCGCAGTTGGGCCACGCCATCCTATGCATGCGCGGGGAACGTCTTACGCACACCGGCCCCTCACCAACATGGCGCCGGTGTTATGGGGCCGCGCGCAGAAGGCGGTAGGCCCGGGGGGGTGGGGCAGGGGGTAGAGAGGCCGGCCCGCCGATCGGTGGGCCCTGATCGCTGGCCAGCCCCCATCGGAGGCCACCCCAGATAAGGAGCCCCCCTCCCTCCCCCACAGGCCGCACCCCCAGCGTTCCCGCAGAGTGGACGGCCAGGTGTGGACGGCCAGGTGTGGCCGGCGCCGGCGGGAACCTGTCGTGTCGTAGCGGCCGCTCGGCCCATCCGGGCTGGAGAATCGCCGCTCGCCGGTTCTCCGAGCGGCCCGGTGTGAATCGCGCGCCGCTGGTTTCCGGGGGGTCGGGGCGGTGTGGCGCGATTCTCGCGGCGCCCCGGCGATTCTCCCACCTGGCGTGGGGGGGGGGGGGGGGAGAATAGCGCCCAGGATCTGTTATTTCCACCTGAATAGGCAAACGGAGTTTGACATAGGACCTGGTTAGAGACAGCACTTTTGATGATGCAGTACTCCTTTGGTACTGAATTTGAGTTGTCAGCTTAGCATACATGCTGGGAATCTAGGACGAATGGTTGAATTCACCATTTTTTGACTTATAGTTGGAAGACATTGATCGGGTCAATTTCAAATATGGCCTCTCCAACTCTATTGTCAGAATGAGTAATTTTTTGGCCTGAAGGTTATTTTGCATCTGGAATACTAGAAGGATGCAGGAAATTAAAAGGATATTGTGTATCTGAATGCAGCCCCCACTCGTATGCACTGCCTTTTTTTAACAGCAGCAGACATTTGGGTGCTCATGTCTCAACAAGGAGAGGTGGGTCACTTCATTAATGTATTTAAATCAGGCTTCCACATTGTTTGTGGGGGGCCTTTGACTGTTAGGTTTTCCTGACCCCTAGCAAATCCACATGAGTGAAAGGGAGGTGGGAGCTGCCGGCTCCACAAAGTAAGTGCCTTTTCCAGCACTTCCAGTGAGTCAGAATTGGCAGGAGTGCTCTCTTGTCCTTTAAGAAAGCCTTCAACCTGCCAGTTTCTGATCTGATCGCCCCCTACACCATCCCACACCTTCACTCGCCTACATCATGATCGCTGAAGGTTATGGCCTTCAGGCTCTGGCCCCCTCTCATGAAAAGTGACCAGGCCATCAATTTATCTGGCAGCCAGTCAGAAATAGAACAAAATAAACTAATATTGATGTCCTGGCATTAGCTTTGGCAGGGCCTCTGTGTCCCAGCCTTATCAGGTTCTTTGGCTGTTTATACCGTTTCCCACACTCTCCCTGGAAATGGTAAGCCAATGTATCAATCTTGTATTTTGTGTGATTGCACTGTTCAGGTTTGTGTGTCTGTTACCTGGCAGCACAGTGAGTTGTAAATGTTCAACTCCTGTGGTTTAGAAATGATTATGCACCTGCTCCTTGGTTGAATAGAGTGGGGGTGGGGCGGGGGGTGTGTGTGTGTGCGTGGAGTGTTGTGGCTGGTGAGGGGGGAGGGGGGTGGTCATATTTATTTGTGACAAGTATGTGCATCAAGTGGCTTATAAGCAAGAATTAATCTAATTTCTTGGTACCTAATGATGAATATAGGTAGCAGCGGAACAATTATGTCTGTGTTTTGTACTAGTGTAGTGATTGAAGCCTGATGATTCAGAAATCAATCTAATCCTTGCGGTTTTGGTGGTCTAGTGGAGAGACAGGAAGCTGTATCGGTCTTTTACCATAGAATTTACAGTGCAGAAGGAGGCCATTCGGCCCATCGAGTCTGCACCAGCTCTTGGAAAGAGCACCCTACCCAAGGTCAACACCTCCACCCTATCCCCATAACCCAGTAACTCCACCCAACACTACGGGCAATTTTGGACACTAAAGGCAATTTATCATGGCCAATCCACCTAACCTGCACATCTTTGGACTGTGGGAGGAAACCCACGCACACACGGGGAGGATGTGCAGACTCCGCACAGACAGTGACCCAAGCCGGAATCGAACCTGGGACCCTGGAGCTGTGAAGCAATTGTGCTATCCACAATGCTACCGTGCTACCGTCTTCTTTTAGCCATGTATCAATGTATACCATTTGACTCCTTTCATCAAAGAGAGTTGTTTTCTGTTACAAGGCAGCAATACATGTCATCCAAAAATAAAATCAAAAAAGCGATCTGGTACTTCTTGATTCTGATAGGAGGACTGAAAACTGCAAGTTAGTGCATTCCAATGGACAATGATAGGAAGGTAATGAATATTTAGGAGGTTAGAAAGCTCAGGTACTTGTGGATCATGACTTGAATGTTAAAATCTTGGATTTGAATCCCAGGAAAATTCAGTGAACCTTTCATTCACCCAGGATGGATTAAATCAGCACCATTTCCTGGGAGAATGTATAATGCTATAGGAACGGAACAATGCTCATCACATTATTGTAGTAGTCGCTGTCTGTACAGCGAATGTGTGTTGTACAAAAATTGACATTCATTTCATGTCTCATGAAGATCAAACCCCATCACTGTCTCACATACACCTTGAAGTAACTACAATGGAATTAAAACCAAGGCTATGAGAATGTATTCTGTATTCTCAAAAATCTGAAAGTTAGTTACATGTCAGTCCGCTAAATAACTAAATCATGTTTCTGCAGCAGCTTTGCTTTTTTGTTCCAAGAGAGGCATATTTATACATCGGGTCGGATTTTCCAGCCGTAACCGTCAGCGGGACCTTCCGATCATGCCAAAGGCGATCCTCTATGGCGGTGCGGCTGGCAAGCCACACATAAAACGCGATAGACATCGGTGGGTCCAGAAGACCTTCCCGGCAAGTCACCTCCGTCGCTGGAAAACATGCCACGAATGGGACAGAAAATCCTGTCCATTATGTTGGAATTCCACAGACCAAAGCAGGATTAGCAGTTTGGGATTTGCCATAGTAACTATTGGCATTTGGCACCAATTTTCCAGGAATGGGACATTTTTTCGATATGATTCCTCAGAGGTGTTGCGGCAAATCCCTTGCAGTCCCTTTTGAGGCAAACTCTTGGAACTCCCTCCCTAACAGCATGGTGGGTATACCTACACCACATGGACTGCAGCGATAAAGAAGGCAGCTCACCACCACCTTCTCAAGGACAATTAGAGATGGACAATAAGAGCTCGCCTAGCCAGCAAAGTCCACGTCCCTTGAGTGAATAAATAAAAAAAGTACTGCATAAAACGCAATCATGATCAAAATCATAAAATCTGGAAATGTAAAATTAAAATGAGTACTGATTCTTTGACAGTTGAGCTTTGGTTTTGAATTTCACTGTCAGAGTTTGGTGACTCAGATAAATATTGGCCATCTCTGGCAAGACAGAGTACCAAATATGGAAGTACACCAGCAGGCAAGTACACAAGACATGCTCTATGGAAAGGCACTATTGGCATGCAACCAACAGATTTGCCATGTCTGCAATACCAGGCTGTTTGCAAGTGAAGCATCAAACTGACTGGATTGGGAATCTAACATGGGAAATGCTCACTGCTTACTGGAGTGCCTGGATACATGCAGTCAGGAACAGCATGGAAAAAGCAGAGGACAAAAGAATTGACCAAATGGCGGAAAAGAGAGTCCACCAGATGGAAAAAACATCAGTCAGCCTAGGAGCGATGCCATTGAGCTGTGCCAGCAATGGAAAGGACTGCCACTCATGAATTGGACTCCAGAGCCACAACAGACGGTGTTTAATACAGTAGAAGCATTCATCCTGGGCATAATCCATTGTTTCCTGAGACAGATGGATGCCAAAGTCAAGTCAAATAAATGGTTGTTTTAAACTGATGATTTAAATCCAAGATAGGATGGAGTTGGGGTGTCCAGAGTATAGTTAATTAGCATTTTTACCTTGACACAAGGCCCATATGATTCATGTTACCATGGAGATGGGCTTTCAGATGGGAAGAGCCCACAAACAGACATTGGATTACATGGTTATTCCTGAAATGCAGAGACAAGGGGTTATGCGAGAATCTGAGGGAAGTGGGGGGTTGGTGGGATGGGAGAGAATGAGCGAGTCCTGCACCACCTGAAATGGTGTCTTTATTATTATTTATTTATTATTCACACATGGAAAACAGGTGGGAACTCAGGGACAAGGCTGGAAGATACACCTAACGTTGGCTGAAAGGAGAAATGTCCAGGGTAGCTCATGCTGTGAAAGTCAGTCCTGGGATTAGAAGTTATCCGGCTGGAAAAGATAAAATGGAGTCGGCCATCAGGAACTCAGAATAGCTTTGGACTGGTTCCGATAGAACAAAGTGTCATTTATACCAGAGGAGAGGAATTGTCCATCATGTTAAAAGTCATGTCAGGTCTATTCTCTAGTTTGAAGTATAAGTTGTCTACAAAAATAGTGAGCTTGCTTATTGAAGTCTCACAACTTGAAATGTTATTGTGTGATCCTTCCAATCAGTCACTAGACGTTCAAATATATTTTTACAAGTTGTGAGTCAAAACGCCTGGAGAGAAATAAAGCTAGTAATATTGCTCTCATCCCTTTATGTTCCAAACAAACTGGAGATAAAAGGTTATAAATTTGTTTCATTCTCTGGAACGTGATATCACATTTACACCAGGAAAATACCATTAGTCGCATTCCTGCTATTTACAGTAAATTCCTAATTTATATGCAGCAGTGCTACTGCTGGCTTTGCTTCCAATTCATACATGCCGTCGTACGAATTTGAGAGGCTAAAGTGTTTATTCACCTCTGAGCAGGTTTTGAGCAACGAACATCAGTATCGGGACAACTGTGCATATTTGTGAGCCATCTCTTTCACCTTGGATATTATAAAGTCTACGTGAAATATAAATAAGTGGTTCCTACAGCAGCAGGCAGGGAGCCAGCACAGGAGAACAGCCTCAGAGAGCAATTCTGTAATATATATTGATCTGGAGATACCGGTGTTGGACTAGGGTGAGCACTGTAAGAAGTCTTACAACACCAGGTTAAAGTCCAACAGGTTTGTTTCGAATCACTAGTTTTCGGAGCGCAGCTCCTTCCTCAGGTGGGATCTCAGGTGGGATCACCTGAGGAAGGAGCTGTGCTCCGAATGCTAGTGATTCAAAACAAAACTGTAGGACTTTAACCTGGTGTTGTAAGACTTCTTACTGTAATACACATTGGCTAAAAATACAACATAAATGCACTGTTAGTCTGGCTCTGCACAATGTGGTTCTTGAAAACCAAGTCATTTTGTTTATTACATTGCTTCAGAGTTGTAATACACATACTATTTGATTAAATTGAATATAAAATAATGTAACATCATATAGATGACACAATAGTTAAGAGTGAGCTGTTCTGTGCAAGTATATTTTCCAAATGTCCCTGTCTCGGCTAATCTAGTGAAATGTTTTCAGACAGTTTGTTAACGTCAATGCCTTGAAATCCCAGCATGACACATTACTTTATAAATGTTTAATAGTCTCCAGTTAATATTTTCACTGCTATATTAGCAAAAATATTAACACATTTGAAATAGATGGGTTTGAGCCTCTTGCTTCAGCAGTGAAGAGCGGAATTTCTGTAATATCACATGGTAGAGGGCGTGATTTAACCAAATGGGACCAAAGTCCCATTTCGAGCGTGTTTAGCCATATGTTTCCCGGCACTAGCAATCCCAAGAATCACCCCGCTATCAAACACTCCCCTGGTTAGATGGGGGCCCTCAGCAAGGAATGCACGGCCAAGGCCGCACAGAACCCCGTTTTCAGCATGGAGGAGCTCCAGCGAGTGTAGCAAGAGATCGGGATGCCACTTAAAAATGGTGTCCCAATCTCTCAAGCCCCTGACCATCCCTCCTCCCCCCCCCAAGCCCCAACCCACGATGTGGGGGACCCCAGGCCCTCTGCACAACCCCAACACCCGCGCAGGGCACACTCGGCCCAATTGCCGCAGCGCAAGAAATACCACCTTGGCAGTGCCAGCCTGGCACCTTGGAAGTGCCCCTGCCAGCAGGCAGTCCCACCTTGGTACTGCCAGGCTGGCACCCAGGTGGCACTGTCATGGTGCCCGCCTGGCACTGTTAGGATACCACCCTGGCCAATGAGCATGCACCTGGTGTCTCCAATCCCCTGGGAGACACCCACGAGTGCAGTTCCATCTGGTCCCTCTTTGCGGGGACCAGTAATGAACAGCGTTCGCCCAAGATCTCTGAGGCGAAGGGGGTAGATCCCAACCCCTTGGGTGCCCGGGAAACTGCATATTAAAGTGAGATTAGCCCATCTGGCTCTGATATGCAGATTTGTGAAAAAGTTATCCCGCCTACGTTTCAACATCTCCCAAGATCATGTTAGATCTCACGAGGCGCTGCAAGCCGGGTAGATTCTGGGAGCGAGGTCTCCTGGCTTCTATCGGCTGCATTGTGCCCCATGCGCTGCCTTTCGGGCGCAACATGGCCATTCGACCGCGCCCATAATTTCTGGACCCAAGAAATAATATTAGAAAATATTCTATAAATTAAACAGGAACATTTTGTTCGATAATTCAGGAATGTAAACTAGATACAAAAAATGCAATTTTGGGGATCTGTTCCAAGTGATTGTAGACTAGAGAATCAATCATGAACATCAGCACATCCAATGCTCGTTACTCCTGAATTCTCAGATGATTAATTTTAGTGACTGCAAAATCTAGAGTATCTCCAATCTGAAATATTGCTCTTGATGCTCGATTCTCTTCATTCCTGTCAAATGGAACTTTAAAATTGACCCTCATGATTCTACGCTAGCCATTCGCAATGATTGAAAATATTACTGGTATTCTACGCCAACAATATAATTTCGCAATAAGACATTATGCCAATTGAATATTGCTTTTTAACAATCAAAAGGCTATTTTTACATTCACTGATCTTCCAGAAACAATGAAATCTTGTTAAAATAGTATAACGTTGTCCGTCATTTAAGACCTCCATTTGCAATTCATGATTGGCCTGGAAGTTACCAACAATGTTAATGCTGCAGTTTAGTTGTGGCAGAAGCAGAATCTAAAATTTGCATAAAATAACTTTGGAATGTGATATCACATTTACACAAGGTATTTGGTACTAATACGAGTGCAATCCTAACATGAAATTCTGGGATTCCTATTATTCTGAGGTGCAAGGTCAAAAATTAAACTTTTCTATGCTGTAAAAATATAAAAAAGCAGCATATGTACATTTTGCTCAACATTTAAAAGACCATAAAGAACCTTCCCCACAGATGTCTTATTTATTGTATGTTTGTTTATCTGTGTGAATTTTCCTCTGCCTTTTATGTCACTGCAAATACAATCTGAATGGACCACACCTAGTTCTGAGGAATCTCCCACAAGCTAAAGAAAAGTGAAAACAAAGTAAAGCTGCCCATACAGCAACATCTTCCTACATCTGTTGATGTTTAAATCAATCCAAGTTATTGTATTGACATTTCACGGCAAAAGAGCAGTCATTTACAATTCCTTTAAAAAGCAACTATAAAAATATGGATTATTTGGTCAACATAATAACATCATGAGTCACCTCTCTTTGGAAATCCATGGCCCATGCACATCCCTCTTTTTCACAGGAACAAGAAGATTTTTGTGTAATAAATGTTTGTACGGATACAGCTGGTAACTCAGCAAATTTCAGTTTTGTCAATTTGGGAATTTTAATTCTGTTGCCTTCGAGATGAGGTCCATTCATATCATTAGAAATCACTGATTGCGAAATTCTTGAGCATGTCTTTTATGAACCAAGGCATCATGTTGGGTCCTAGCAGCCAGTCAAGGGCTACTGGCTGCCTAATGAGCCTTGTGTATAACTGGTGTGCAGATTTTCAGATGTCTGAGTTTACTGCTTTCATTGGAGCATGATAAATGCTTCTAGCATTGCTAAAAATGTTAGGCTTCTATGCTCAATTTCTCACAAAGCTTATTCCTCACTATCCGATATGCGCTGTGCAGCCATGATCCTATTACCAGCCTTGTGGAACCACTTGCATACATTTTTCATCAAGCAGACTGATCTTTAATAAAAGTATCCTGACCTGGTAGTTACAGCGAGTTATACATTTGGTTTGCAGCTATGTTGGACTACTGGGGCGGGATTCTCCAACCCCCCGCCGGGTCGGAGAATCGCTGGGGGCTGGCGTGAATCACGCCCCCGCCGGTTGCCGGCACCGGAGATTCGGCGGGGGCGGGAATCGCGCCGCGCCGTTTGGCGGGCCACCCCCCCCCGGCGATTCTCCGGCCTGGATGGGCCGAAGTCCCGCTGCTGGAATGCCTGTCCCACCGGCGTGGATTAAACCACCTCTCTTACCGGCAGGACAAGGTGGCGCGGGCGGGCTCCGGGGTCCTGGGGGGGGCGCGGGGCGATCTGGCCCCGGGGGGTGCCCCCACGGTGGCCTGGCCCACGATCGGGGCCCACCGATCTGCAGGCGGGCCTGTGCCGTGGGGGCACTCTTTTCCTTCCGCCTTCACCATGGCTGAGGCGGAAGAGACCCCCTCCACTGCGCATGCACGGGGATGCCGTGAGCGGCCGCTAATGCTCCCGCGCATGCGCCGCCCGGCAATGTCATTTCCACACCAGCTGGCGGGGCTCCAAAGGCCTTTCCCGCCAACTGGCGGGGCGGAAATCAGTCCAGTGCGGGCCTAGCCCCTCAAGGTTAGGGCTCGGCTGCTCAAGATGCGGAGGATTCCGCACCTTTGGGGCGGTGCGATGCCGGACTGATTTGCGCCGTTTTTGGCGCCGGTCGGTGGACATCGTGCCGATTACAGAGAATTTCGCCCCTGCTTCGGGATTCTAACAGTACTAGCACACATCTCACAAACATGCCTTGTTTATGTAGTTAATGTAAAAAAATAGTGAACAAAAGCATTGATAGTGGTAATGGGATTGAGTGGTACTGCTGATCATTGCACCTGATCAATTCTGAGACCACAGTGTGAACCTAGCCAAGCCTGGTTGAATGAAATTATTTTCTCTCATCAGTAATAACTGTTAAGGAAAATGAGTTTGGGTCATTTGAACACACCTCCTCTTGGGCATACACAATAGAAAACCACCAATAATTTAGCACTTATTGGTAATTTCCCTCAGGTAGGCAACCTGGTTAGTGTGGGACATGTAGTCATCTTACTAGTGGTGCAGGAGTGTTTTTCTGAAATTTCCTGGTGTTCGAGTGTAGTTTTATATCGCTTTTGACTCACGATGCTGCGTCTGGAAGTGTTTGTTGACTACACACAGGGCTTTAAAGAGAAGCTGATTCCACAATGTCCTTCATTTAAATAAACACAAGCTTTATAAAAACAAAAATATGACAACACAATGGTCTTTAAGTATTAAGGAAACATCCCCTTTTGGATTAAAATTAGAATAAATACATTCATGTGTATTTTGCAGCCTCTAAAATCCATGCTCGCTGTCATGTCAGGTGGGAATGAAGCAGAACTTAGGATGAGTGCAAAATTATTCACATTCTGCACATGTATTAGTCAGCAAGAGATTCAAAACTATTTTAAGTTATCATGGCATCGGATCCCAATTTCATACTTTTAGCTCAAATGCACAAAATAGTACCCTATCACATCACTTTAAAGGTGTAACTTGAGTTCTGTCAATCAGGTGTATTCAATGTGAGAAATTAATTATTTTACTTAGAGTGCTTGTGTTTTTATTTAAATATGTAATGACAATTCTGAATGGTTTCCCAATTATTCTTCCATTTACATAATGCCTTTAACATGGAAAAAGGTCCCATTACATTTCACAGAAAAGCAGAAGGGTGGGGTTTAGTGAAATGACCAAATGCTAAATTGAAGTCCTGTCTTCAAAGACTATTAAAGTTGGGGAGGAAACCAAAGGGCAGTGATTCTCAGACCTTGCGCCGGGTCAGAGAATCCCCAGGAGGAAGATCCCGCCCCGCCGCTCCGACGCCGGTTTCCCTATTCTCCAGCGCCATTTTTCGGGCGCCAGTGGAATTCCTGCCGTGCCGGTCGGGGGCTGTTGACAGCGACACCCCCCGGCGATTCTCCGGGCCCCGATGGGCCGAGTGGCCGACGAGTTTGGCCCAGTCCCGCCGGCGTGCATTACTCACCTCACACACGGCGGGACCTGGAAAGTAAGTGTGTGGGGGCTGTCCTGGGGGCAGGGGGGGGGGGGGGGGGGGGGGGGGGGGGGGGGGAGGGGGCATCTGACCACGGGGGGGCCCTCACGGTGGCCTGGCCCACGATCGGGGCCTACCGATCGGCGTGCGGGCTGGTTCTCCCGCCACTCAGCCCCGAGGTTCCAGTCTCGTGACATTGAGGCGCTCCTGGACGCAGTGGAGCAGAGGAGGAGGTAGGAGCAGCAGAGGGCCCGGGCGGTCGGAGGGCAGCCCAGCCCAAGAAAACATCTGCCGCCCAGATGGATCCCGGGTTCCTGGAGTTACCACACCCACCCATAGGTCCGATGCAACCACCGAACCAGAGACGAGCGAAGAGGGTGACGGCCGGCTTGCGGCGGCTGCAGTCGCAGGTGGAGGAGTCCCCCTGTAGGGGAGGTCCCGGAACACCGCGACACCTCGGACTCACCCCCTTCCGTCCCAGGTGCATCGGGTGGGCAACGGGCAGGACAGGCTGGCAGCTCGCCATCCCAGTCGCCCGGGCCGCAGCCTGGCCCATCTAGGCCAGGACGCCCCAGGAAACGGCCGCCAAAGGGATCCCGTGTCAGAGGGCAGGAATCACAGGAGTCCACCTCCAGTTCTGCTGTACCGTCTGGGGAACCACGTAGACATAGTCATAGGGTCCGTAAGGCCAAACAATTAGACACTGAGTATGTTGGCACGGGTGCAGGGCACAGATGAGTTTTAGGGGCTAGGGCACGTGCATGAACTCCTTTCGTTATTAAAGTCAATGTTACACCTACAGAAGCTGCCTTTGTGCTCTGTCCAAAGCGTGCGGGGGTGTCATGTACGTTGAGCACAAGTGTGTGTGTGAGGGGTGGTCTTACATCAGCCCCAGGTGAGTCTGCCCCCTTCCCCCTGGGCCGCCATCAACATCCCCCCGGGCAGAGGACGGAACCGTGCGCTGCAGTGTCACAGCCGCATGCAGGGATGGTCCGGGTGGATGGTGGTACTGTGGCCATGGGTCAGACATAGTCCAACGATGTGGGGCCAGGAGCTCATCGCAGGGCGGGTTGTCATCATCTCCATGGCCTACAATAGACACGCGTCCACCGGCAACTGTGTGAGCCCGGCCGTTGTGCCGCAGGTGGATCGGCAATGGGGGGGGGGTGGTGTGCATGCGGGTGGGGTGGGTGGGTGAGGGGGGTGAGGTGCTGGGTGGGTGGATGGGTGGGGGTGGTCGGCTGTTGCCATGGTGTGCGGTCTGTGGCCATACTACCCGATTCCCACGCCCATCTAGTTGTGGAGTTGGGTGCTCTGGTGCACAGATGAGCCAACACAGTTGTATGTGGTACAACTCTATCTTATTTTAACTCTTATAATACAGTTTGTTCTGGATACTCTGCATGTGCTGTCTCCCTGAGTGTTTCGTGTAGCAGGTCTGTCCTGGTCCTCCTCTCCAGCTAATACTGACCACCGGGTGTCGGTTTGTGCTTTTATATCTTTCTGTGATTGGTTGTGGTGTTGTGTGTTCTGATTTGTCTGTTGGTGTGTCTATCATGATGTGTGTGTTTGAATATCATGACACTAGTCAGTGAAGCGGGCGGCTATCAGCCTGTCCCGTGCCCGCTGGCCCAGCCGGTAACGGTGGACAGCCACCCGCCCGTGTCTAGCACGTCTGCCCTGACCATTGCCCCCATCCCCCTCATCTGGGGAGGACTGCGCCTCTTCCTGCTGCTCCTCCACTCCGCCCTCCTCTGCCTGCGGCACATCGCCCCTCTGCTGGGCTATATTGTGTAGGACGCAGCACACCACAATGATGCGGCCGACCCTATCTGACCGATACTGGAGGGCGCCCCCAGAGGGGTCCAGGCACCTGAAACGCATCTTCAGCACGCCAAAGCACCTCTCTATCACTCCCCTTGTCGCTACATGGGCATCATTGTAGCGGTTCCCCGCCTCATTGCGTGGCCTCCGTATAGTCGTCATCAGCCACGATCGCAATGGGTAGCCCCTGTCGCCCAGCAACCAGCCCCTCAGCCGGGGATGGCGTCCCACGTACATGCCGGTGATGTATGACCGCGGCAACATGTATGAGCCGTGTACACTGCCCGGGTAACGGGCGCAGACGTGCAGGATCATCATGCGGTGGTCGCAGACCACCTGTATGTTCATCGAATAGGTCCCCTTCCTATTGGTGAACACGGCCCTGTTATCTGCAGGTGGCCGCACGGCGACGTGCATCCCATCAATCGCGCCCTGGACCATGGGGAACCCGGCCACGGCAGAGAAGCCCACGGCCCGGGCATCTTGGCTGGCCCGGTCCACAGGGAAGCGGATGTAGCGGTGCACCATGGCATATAGGGCGTCTGTCACTGCCCGGATGCACCGGTGCACCGATGTCTGCGATATGCCGGTCAGGTCCCCACTCGGTGCCTGGAATGACCCCGTTGCATAAAAGTTCAGGGCCACCGTTACCTTGACGGACACGGGGAGAGGGTGTCCCCCGCCAGTGCCACGCGGTGACAGGTGCGCCAGCAGGTGGCAGATGTGTGCCACGGTTTCCCAGCTCATCCGGAGTCTCCTCCTGCATTCCCGGTCCGTGAGGTCCTGGTATGACTGCCGGGGCCGGTATACACGGGGCGCCCTCGGGTGCCTCCATTGCCGTGGGGCCGCGACGTCCTCCTCCCCTTCCTCGTCCTGTCGGTCAGGTGTCCCTCCAGCCTGGTCGACTGCCGCCTGCCCCTCTGCGGCAGCCTGCGCAGCCTCTCTGGCACGCTCCTCCTCATCATCCAGGGCAACATGGACATTAGCGGCTGCCGCCACGGCGGCCAACATCGCTGGCTGATCGGAAAACATGACGGCCTGGGGTGCGGGGGGGGGAAACGACGGCATGTCATCATTGCCCATACCCCCTCCTCCCCCCAGCCAGGTGGCATGGATCGCATGGGTCCGACTGTTGGAGGCTGGCACCTGGCCAGGTGGACCAACTCACTTGCCCCCCACGTCCCTCCCCGGCACGGACCCCATCCTCCTCCCCGGCACGGACCCCATCCCCCTCCCCGGCACGGACCCCATCCTCCTCCCCGGCAGGGACCCCATCCCCTCCCTGGCACGGACCCCATCCTCCTCCCCGGCACGGACCCCATCCCCCTCCCCGGCACGGACCCCATCCCCCTCCCCGGCACGGACCCGATCCTCCTCCCCGGCAGGGACCCCATCCCCTCCCCGGCACGGACCCCATCCTCCTCCCCGGCACGGACCCCATCCTCCTCCCCGGCACTCACCCCCCCTCCCGGCACTCCCCCGGAGCCCAGCCCACTCTAACCACCCCCCCACCGCACACACACACAAAACCCTACACACACCTCTTCCCCCACACATTCAGACTGCGGCCATGCCATCGCCTCTCCAGCGGCCAACCCGCTGGAGTCTCCTCCTGCATTCTCGGTCCGTGAGGTCCTGGTATGACTGCCGGGGCCGGTACACACGTGACCCGTCATCACGTCGGCGGGACTTCGGCCTATCCGGACGGGAAAATATCGGCAGCCCCAAAATCCATTGCCTTGCGCCCACCCGTGCCATTTTCCGAGGTGTGCGGCGCCATTGACGCCCAGCCAACTTTTCTCCCTTCGGAGACTTCGGCGGACGGCGGGGGCGTAATTCACGCTGGCCAACGGCCATTCTCCGACCCGCTGGGGGGTCGGAGGATCTCGCCCAAGAAGTGGCCCAATCAGTGGAGTGGGGTAACAGTCTGATATTGACTCTTGGAATTTTTGTTGCGACCGCTCCCATAAACGATGGGCAGATTGGCTTCCAAGATTCGTCAGGCGATTGCGATTGCTGGTGGATTGTAACAGCTTTGTGGTAGTGAGGCAGAGATTTTAAAATTAAAGCAATAATTAGATGCGCTGTATATAGAGAAACTGCAAAGCGAGTTAGGAATGAGAGACGAGAGGAACCAAGCCAGCCTCCTGCATATGAGCCAGTTTTCAGTCAGTGCACAAAGTCATACCATAAAGAGCAGTGTGTGATCCGGGATTGGGATGTGGCGCATCAAAAAGTAGAGGAATTCAAAAAGAAATCAGCAACCTGCAGGCTGCAGTAAAAGTCCTTCACCAGGTAGGAAAAGAGAAGAGCCTGCGCAACTTACCATTCAAAGTGCCTGCGCGAGATCGAAAAATTCAATGCTCAAAAGGGGGGATAATATGAATATCTACAACAGAATCCAGGGATAGTGACATAGGGGCAGAATGGGAAGAGATAGAGGAGGAAGCCTGCAAGTGCGTTGACCCAGATAATGGGTGTTAACCCCACCCCTGTTCCAAAAGATAAAACCAACGATACCCCCAGAAAATTTCCCCGTCCCTATGAATCTGCTTGCGACCAGCCAGCGAGACGGACAGAACACCAACGTTACTAGAGGTTAGGGGGGGAAGGGAAAGTCAGGGAACCAAGAGGTGAAGTAATCAGTGGGAAGCACGAAAAGACAGAACTCAGGAGAAGTTACGATAGTCCCCATCCCACAAAATATGACACAGTGTATGGAAAGGCTCAGTAAACCAAGGTCCACCACACTAAGAAAACAAAAAGGGATGGTCAATAGAGAATTAAAGGTGCTATATTTAAATGCACGCAGTGTACGGAACAAGGTAGATGAGCTTGTGGCCCAGATTGTGACTGGCAGGTATGATGTGGTAGGTATCACAGAGACGTGGTTGCAGGGGGTTCAGGACTGGCATTTAAACATCCAGGGATTCACAACCTATTGAAAAGACAGAGAGGTGGGCAGAGGGGGCGGGGTTGCCTTGTTAATTAGGAATGAAATTAAATCAATAGCACTAAACGACATAGGGTCCGATGATGTGGGGTCTGTGTGGGTAGAGTTGAGGAACCACAAAGGCAAAAAATCCATAATGGGAGTTATATACAGGCCTCATAACAGTGGTCAGGACCAGGGGCACAAAATGCACCACGAAATAGAAAGTGCATGTCAGAAAGGCAAGGTCACAGTGATCAAGGGGGAATTCAATATGCAGGTGGACTGGGTAAATAATGCTGCCAGTGGACCCAAGGAAAGGGAATTCATTGAATGTTTACAGGAGGGCTTTTTGGAACAGTTTGTGATAGAGCCCACGAGGGAACAGGCCATTCTGGACTTAGTGTTATGTAATGAGCCAGACTTGATTAAAGATCTTAAAGTAAGGGAACACTTAGGAGGCAGTAATCATAATATGGTAGAATTCAATCTCCAATTTGAAAGTAAGAAGGTAGAATCAGATGTAAAGGTGTTACAGTTAAATAAAGGTAACTACAGGTGCATGAGGGAGGAACTGATGAAAATCGACTGGGAGCAGAGCCGAGTGGGAAAGACAGTAGAACAGCAATGGCAGGAGTTTCTGGGAGTAATTGAGGACACAGTACAGAGGTTCATCCCAAAGAAAAGAAAGGTTATCAGAGGGGGGATTAGGCAGCCATGGCTGACAAAGGAAGTTAGGGAATGCATCAAAGCAAAAGAGAAAGCCTATAATGTGGCAAAGAGTAGTGGGAAGTCAGAAGATTGGGAAGGCTACAAAAACAAACAGAGGATAACAAAGAGAGAAATAAGGAAAGAGAGGATCAATTATGAAGGTAGGCTAGCCAGTAACATTAGGAATGATAGTAAAAGTTTATTTAAATACATTAAAAACAAACGGGAGGCAAAAGTAGACATTGGGCCGCTCCAAAATGATGCTGGTAATCTAGCGATGGGAGACAAGGAACTAGCTGAGGAACTAAATAAGTACTTTGCGTCAGTCTTCACAGTAGAAGACATGAGTAATATCCCAACAATTCAGGAGAGCCAGGGGGCAGAGTTGAATATGGTAGCCATCACAAAGGAGAAAGTGCTAGAGAAACTAAGAGGTCTAAAAATTGATAAATCTCCGGGCCCAGGTGGGCTACATCCTAGAGTTCTAAAGGAGATAGCTGAAGAAATAGTGGAGGCGTTAGTTATGATCTTTCAAAGGTCACTGGAGTCAGGGAAAGTCCCAGAGGATTGGAAAATCGCTGTTGTAACCCCCCTGTTCAAGAAGGGAACAAGGAAAAAGATGGAAAATTATAGGCCAATTAGCCTAACCTCGGTTGTTGGCAAGATTCTAGAATCCATTGTTAAGGATGAGATTTCTAAACTCTTGGAAGTGCAGGGTCGGATTAGGACAAGTCAGCATGGATTTAGTAAGGGGAGCTCGTGCCTGACAAACCTGTTAGAGTTCTTTGAAGAGATAACAAATAGGTTAGACCAAGGAGAGCCAATGGATGTTATCCATCTTGACTTCCAAAAGTCCTTTGATAAGGTGCCTCACGGGAGACTGCTGAGTAAAATAAGGGCCCATGGTATTCGAGGCAAGGTCCTAACATGGATTGACGATTGGCTGTCAGGCAGAAGGCAGCGAGTTGGGATAAAAGGTTCTTTTTTGGAATGGCAACTGGTGACGAGTGGTGTCCCACAGGGTTCAGTGTTGGGGCCACAGCTGTTCTCTTTATATATTAACGATCTAGATGACGGGACTGGGGGCATTCTGGCTAAGTTTGCCAATGATACAAAGATAGGTGGAGGGGCAGGTAATATGGAGGAGGTGGAGAGGCTGCAGAAAGATTTAGACAGTTTAGAAGAGTGGTCCAAGAAATGGCTGATGAAATTCAACGTGGGCAAGTGCGAGGTCTTGCACTTTGGAAAAAAGAATAGAGGCATGGACTATTTTCTAAACGGTGACAAAATTCATAATGCTGAAGTGCAAAGGGATTTGGGAGTCCTAGTCCAGGATTCTCTCAAGGTAAACTTGCAGGTTGAGTCCGTAATTAAGAAAGCAAATGCAATGTTGTCATTTATCTCAAGAGGCTTGGAATATAAAAGCAGGGATGTACTTCTGAAGCTTTTAAAGCATTCGTTAGGCCCCATTTAGAATACTGTGAGGAATTTTGGGCCCCACACCTCAGGAAGGACATACTGGCACTGGAGCGGGTCCAGCGGAGATTTACACGGATGATCCCAGGAATGGTAGGCCTAACATACGATGAACGTCTGAGGATCCTGGGATTATATTCATTGGAGTTTAGGAGGTTGCGGGGAGATCTAATAGAAACTTACAAGATAATGAATGGCTTAGATAGGGTGGACGTAGGGAAGTTGTTTCCATTAGCAGGGGAGACTAGGACCCGGGGGCACAGCCTTAGAATAAAAGGGAGTCACTTTAGAACAGAGATGAGGAGAAATTTCTTCAGCCAAAGAGTGGTGGGTCTGTGGAATTCATTGCCACAGAGGGCGGTGGAGGCCGGGACGTTGAGTGTCTTTAAGACAGAAGTTGATAAATTCTTGATTTCTCGAGGAATTAAGGGCTATGGAGAGAGAGCGGGTAAATGGAGTTGAAATCAGCCATGATTGAATGGTGGAGTGGACTCGATGGGCCGAATGGCCTTACTTCCGCTCCTATGTCTTATGGTCTTATGGTTACGTATGCATCTCAGTACATAATAATAATAATCTTTACTTTCACAAGTAGGCTTACATCAACACTGCAATGAAGTTACTGTGAAAGGCCCCTGTGGTGATGTGCATCACTGTAAATACACAAGGGGTTAATGTAAATACATGTAGGCTAGCTAGACACTAGAGGGAGCACCAGAGACATCACACACCCACACACTCAACCTTTTAGATTAGTTAGATAGGACACGACCAATGGACATTCACAATACACACAGAGGTGACACGACCACAGGAGGGCATTACACCAACCCATATGTAAAGGACACCACACACATGATCTGCCTCTTTCCAAGGGAGACAGTCAGTGAGTAGAGACATAGGATTGATTCAATATTGCACCCACCACGTGGATTGTAGCAGACTGGTTAGTCAGTCTGGGTAGCTATAGTAGGATTAGCAGTAGTGTCGAACCCGAGCAATAGAAGTGTAAATAGTTTAATAAACGTGTTGAAGTTATCTCCACGTCTGAGCCTTCCTTTGTCAAGTGCACCACAAGGAAGCCGCTTATGCTACGCCTAGAGCATAACGAGACAGCTCCTAGTCGCCACATCCCGGCGCCTGTTCGGGTACACGAGGGAGAATTCAGAATGTCCAAATTACCTAACATGTACGTCTTTTGGGAGTTGTGGGAGGAAATTGGAGCACTCGGAGAATACACACGCACACAGGGAGAACGTGCAGGCTCCACACAGACAGTGACCCAAGTCGGGAATCTAACCTGGGACCCTGGTGCTTTGAAGCAACAGTGCTAACCACTGTGCTACCATGCCGGCACAATCATGCGCAGCTTGCCGACATCGTTAAAACAATTGAGGTGTTTGAACCAACAGGGGATCCAAACGCCTTCATTGAAACCACAAGCTAACTGAGTGTCTTAACTGGGTTAGAAGATGAGGAGAAGGTCAAACCTATTTTAATGTGTTTCTGTCCAGGAAAACGCTCCACCTTGCCCAATCCCTAGAATGTAGCCGGGGAGGGTGGGTGCTGGAAGAAATGAAAGCAGCAGCTTGAACCACCATGGGGATTTGATGGAGGGGATCCTGTGAACGACCTAAGTAAGTGCAGGCAGATAAAAGAGTAACACCAGATGACATATGCCAGTTGGTTATGGACGCAGTTTTGGGGCGGTTAGGCTGAGCAAGCATCACCGATCCATGTGAATCGGGGCGCTCGTCTTGCATGCCACTGAAGGGAGTCTGATTATGTGAGAATTTTCACCCAGTCGATGACACGCACAAAGAGACATGGGTGATCAGCAGAATGATCTGTGTCTGGGAGAGAGAGGTACAGGTGGTAGACAATCCCAAACCCATGAGTGTGGGGAAAATGAATTTCATCCATACAAACTCAAAACCTGGCCTGGTATGGTGGAACGAGAGGGGAAGACAGGAATGGGGACACAATCACAGAGGATACCCAGCCCCATACACTCCTTCCAAGATGAAAAGCAGAGATCAGCCCAGACCAGATCCCAGCTATTCACCCACACAGGAGCAGTGTTACAACTGTGGATAGAGAGGCTACCTTGTTAGAGAATGCAGGGCACCCCACCAACAGCTACAAACACACCAATGGGTTCCAGGCCAAAGGCCCCGACCCATACCACTGGAGTAGAGTCAGAGCAGAAATAGCAGGATATATTCTATAAATACGTGGCTGAAGAGATGGTGTGAAGGACAACAAAAAAAAATATTGGGAGCAGGACAAGAAATGGTAAAAAGCTTTAAGGCTTTGTGCCTTAACACGCGGAGCAGTCCTGAAAATTACGATGATGAGATGTGAGTTAGCTATGATCAATCGAGGAATGTTACGTAAAGGGATGACAGTAGATAGGCAGTGGCTAAAATTCAAGAAGCACATGGGGAACTTCAACAATTGTTTATTCCTGCCAGTAAAACTGGAAAGGTGGCCAATCTATGCCTTACAAGGGAAATTGGAAATAGTACGTGAACCAAGAAAAAAGCATACAAATTGGCCAAGAAGAACAACGGGCGAGATTCTCCGACCCCCCGCCGAGTCGGAGAATCGCCGGGGGCTGGCGTGAATCCCGCCCCTGCCGGTTGCCGAATTCTCCGGCACCGGATATTCGGCGGGGGCGGGAATAGCGCCGCGCCGGTTGGCGGGCCACCCCCCGCGATTCTCCGGCCCGGGTGGGCCGCAGTCCCGCCGCTAAAATGCCTGTCCCACCGGCGTAGATTAAACCACCTACCTTACCGGCGGGACAAGGCGGCGCGGGCAGGCTCCGGGGTCCTGGGGGGGGCGCGGGCAGATCTGGCCCCAGGGGGTGCCCCCACGGTGGCCTGGCCCACGATTGGGGCCCACCGATCCGCGGGCGGGCCTGTGCCGTGGGGGCACTCTTTCCCTTCCACCTTCGCCACGGTCTCCACCATGGCGGAGGCGGAAGAGACTCCCTCCACTGCGCATGCGCGAGAATGCCGTCAGCAGCCGCTAACGCTCCCGCGCATGCGCCGCCCGGAGATGTCATTTCCGCGCCAGCTGGCGGGGCACCAAAGGCCTTTTCCGCCAGCTGGCGGGGCGGAAATTCGTCCGGCGCGGGACTAGCCCCTTAAGGTTGGGGCTCAGCCCCCCAAGATGCGGAGCATTCTGCAACCTTGGGGCGGCGCGATGCCTGACTGATTTGCGCCGTTTTGGGCACCAGTCGGCAGACATCGCGCCGATACCGGAGAAGTTCGCCCCAGGTCTGAGGATTGGAATGAGGTTAGAATTCAGCAAAGAAGAACCAAAGGATGATTAAGAAGGGGACAATAGAGTAAGAGAGTAAGCTTGCAGGGAACATAAAAACTGACTGTAAATGTTTCAATCGGTACATGAAGAGAAAAGGTTTTGTAAAGACAACTGTATGTCTCTTGCAGTCACAAACAGGGGAAAATATAATAGGGGACAAAGAAATGGCTGAGGAACTAAATACACATTTTGGTTCAGTCATCACAAATGAGGACACAAATAAGATACCAGAAATGTTGGGGGACACACGTTTAATGATAGGGGGGAACTGAAGGAGATCAATATTAGTAGAGCAATGGTATTGGAAAAATTGATGGGATTGGAAGCTGACAACTCCCCAGGGCCTGGTAATCTACATCCCAGAGTACTTAAAGAAGTAGCTCTAGAAATAGTGGATGGATTGGTGATCATCTTCCAGGTCTATACAGATTTTGGAACAGCTCCTGCAGATTGGAGGGTAGTTAATGTAGTTCCACTATTTAAAAAGTGAGGTAGAGAAAAAAAACACAGGAAATTATAGACCAGTAAGCCTGATGTCCATATTGGGGAAAATTTTAGAATCCATTTTCAAAGATTTTATCAAAACAGAGCACTTAGAAAACAGCTGCAGAATCGGACAGAGTCAGCATGGATTTATGAAGGGAAAATCATGCTTGACAAATCTGGAATTCTTTGAGGATGTAACTAGCAGAGTTGATGAGGGGAAATAAGTGGATGTGGTTTATTTGGACTTTCAGAAGGCTTTTGAAAGGCCCGCATAAAGAGCTTAGTGCATAGGACTAGGAGTAGTGCATTGAGATGCATAGAAGACCTCTTGCAGATTAGAACAAAGAGTAGGAATTAACGGGTCTTTTTCAAATTGGCAGGCAGTGACTTATGGGGGTGCATCAGGCATCATTGCTAGGACTCCAACTATTCACAATATATATTAATGATTTAGATGAGGGAACAAATATATCTCCAAATTTGCGGGTGACACTAAGTTGGGTGGGAGGGTGAGCTTTGAGGACAATGTAGAGATCCTTCAGTGTGATTTGGACTAGTTGAGCGAGTGGGCAAATGAATTGCAGATGCAGTATAATTTGGATAAATGAGACGTTATCCACTTTTGGTCGCAAATATCAGACTATTATCTGAATGGCCACAGATTAGGAGAGGAGAATGTGCAATGAGACCTGGATGTCCTCATACACCAGTCACTGAAGGTAAGCATGCAGATACAGCAGGCGGTAAAGGAGGCAAATAGCATGCTGACCTTCATTGTGAGAGGATTGGAGTACAGGAGCAGGGATGCCTTTCTGTAATTATATAGGGCCTTGGTGAGGCGATACCTGGAATACGGTGTGCAGTTTTGGTCTCCTTATCGAGGAAGGATGTTTTTGCTATAGAGGGAGTGCAGTGAAGGTTTACCAGACTGATTTCTGGGATGGTGTGACTGATGTATGAGGAGAGATTGAGTCGGTTAGGATTGCATTCGCTGGAGTTCAGAAGAATGAGGTGGGCATCTCATAGATACCTATAAAATTCTAACAGGATTGGACATGGTGGATGTAGGAAGGATGTTCTCGATGGTGGGTGTGTCCAGAACTAGGGGTCACAGTCTGAGGATACGATGTAGACCATTCAGGACAGAAATGTCTTCACCTGGAGAGTGGTGAGCCAGAGCCTGTGGAATTTGTTACCACAGGAAGTTGTTGAGGCCAAAATACTGAATGTTTTCAATGAACAGTTAGATATGGCACTTGGGGCGAAGAGAATCAAATATATAGCACTTGGGGCGAATGAAATCAAAGGATATTGGGGGTGGGAGGGAAAGAGGGATAAGGCTATTGAGTTGGATGATCAGTCATGATCATAATGAATGGCGAGCAAGCTCGAAAGGCCGGTACGCATCCTCCTGCTCCAATTTTCTGTGTTTCTATGACCCACCCGACAGGCCATAGTAACCCCGTAGAGGAACCAGAGAACCCCTACAGCCTATATCCCCAACTAGACACAGAAACAAGGGTGTGATGGTGCCAGGCCTCACCAACATGTGTATGTGACACGAGATGGGCTAGTGTAGGGAGACCCCTGGTACAAAGCATGGTAGGAGGCTGCCTCGTCGAGCTCTTATGGGGTACAGGAGGATCCCACACTACCCTCAATACATCCCGCAACCTGGGTAATACATGGACCACTCATAAAAATATAATGTTGAGTGGCTTCACAGGCCACTTACAGGAAGGGTCAGACTTATGCACCCCCATAAGTCACCGGATCAATCGGAATTCAAGATAGGGGACTTGGTGTGCTACTACCTAGCCATCTTATTCAACATCCATCCCAAAGCAGAACATATCTGAGGCTCCGATTTTATGCGCAAGTGTAATCTCTCTTTTGACACGACACATTGCTGCATATGGTAATGGCCCAGACAAATGAAGCATAAACTGAGGTAGCCACAGGGAACTGTACATATGATTTAAACCAGTGGGGAGTTGTGGATTAAACCCATCGATGTGACAGATGACCTGGGGGCACAGGGAATACTATCAAAGCAGACACATGCATTGGCAAACCACAAACATGACTGTGGGTGGATGATAGAGGGGAGTCATTATGGAAGGCCCCTCTCTGACACCCCAAAGAAAGTACGGTTTCTTCAAGCAAGCCGAGGGGGAAGTGGCACCTTAAACAAAATGAACTGCTGAACCTCCTCACTATGCTAGGCCTAAAAGTCAACCCCAAGAAAGCCAAGATTATGAGATCAGAGGTCTCATACTTGGGGACAGTCATGACCAAGGGGAAGCACGATATAGAAAGGAAGCAAATTGAGTCAGTAACACACCTTCCCCTACCAAAGAACGTGAACTCATAGTGCTGCTTTCTAGGGTTGGTGGGATACTGCCAAAACCACATCAACGATTTTGCCACCAAAGCCGCCTATCTTTCAGACCTTATATTAAAAAAAAGAGTCCCCCCATGGGAATGGACCGAGCACCACACACAGACTGTCTTGAAGATAAAACAGGCCCTAGCGCAGGCCCCAGAACTGCAAGTACCCCATCCAGGCCTCCCTTTTGCACTGGAAGTAGCAGCCACGGGCAGCACACTTGCTGCCGTACACCTTTTAGAGGTTTTCTGAGCAGTGCAACGTTTTAGCTATATTTTCAACCTAAACCTATTAACCATTCTCAAGACGCACGCCCCCAAACAGCTATTGTTGGACTGCAGGATGAGGGACGGGATGGTTAATCAAAACCGTATAGCGCGCTGGACCCTCATGCTCCAGGGCCGAGACATCATGATAAAGCATACCCGAGCCCCCACCTTCATAGCAGACATCTTGAGCTATGGAGGGGAATCTATGAGTGCCAATCATGGCAATCAATGACCCATGGGCCATTTGTGCCAAAACAAAAGGGGGGAGGAATATTAGGTGTCAAAAATGTGAATTATTCACTTTCGTCGGAAAACCAGAAATACACAGTGGGTGGGATTCTGTTATCCTGAGGCTTAGTGTTGATGCCATCGTAAACGCCGTCGCGTTTCTCGACGGCATCAACATGCCTTCAGGCGCAGAAATTCTGACCCCTACAGGGGACCAGCACAGCACTGGAGCGACCCACGCCGCTCCAGCTGCTGATCCTCAGCATTAAATGGGCGCCGCGGGTCTGCACATGCGCAGTGGCACCGGCGCCAACGCGCGCATGCGCAGTGGGACCGGTGCGATTGCCGCCCATACGCAGTGGCTCCCTTCCCCGCGCCGGCTCCGAGGCAACATGGCGTAGGACTACAGGGGCCGGCGCGGAACAAAAGGAGGCCACCAGCCCAAGAGGCCCGCCCGCCAATCGGTAGGCCCCGATCGTGGGCCAGGCCACAGCGGACACCCCCCCTCCCCCCACCCACCAGGCCGCCCCCAGATGCATCCACGCCGAAAGTCCCGCTGGCTAAGTGAAGGTGTGAACGCTTTTTTAGCGTCGCCGCTCACCCCATCCCGGACCGCGAATCGCCGGGGGGGGGGCCCTGTAGAACTGCCTCCGAACGGCGCTAACCGCGCCGGCGTGAAAGCGGAGAGCGGAGAACCGGCGGACCGGCGTCAGGGAAGCTTGGCGCAATTCGTGCCGGTCCCGCCGATTCTCCGGCCCGGCCCCGGGGTGAGAGAATCCCGCCCAGTATTTCTTACATTTTGGAAATTGGGGAAGTGTTAATGTCCAAAAGGACCTCGGTGTTATTGTTCACGGGTTGCTGAAACCTTACTGCAGGTGCAGAAATATTGCAAGAAAATTTGAGTACAGGAGTAAATTTATATTGCTGCAGTTGTGTAGAGCTTTGGTGAGATCGCAGCAGGAGGATTGTGTACAGTTTTAGTCCCCTTCGGAAGGATATACTTACCATGTCGGAAATGCAGCAGGCTGATTCCTCAAATGGTGGGATTGTCCTATGATGAGAGATGGGGAAACTGGGGCTGGATTCAGTAAGGTTCAGACGAGTGAAAGATGATTTGATTGAAACAAAACATTCTTACAGGACTTGACAGAGTAGATGTAGAAAAGGTCGTAAAAGTGAGGTAATCATTGATTTTGCGGGTGAAGTATTCTGCCAATGGAATGTTATTTGTTTAAAGGACAACCGGTCCTATTTGGTCCTGGCTAAACAGTTCATGGGCCATCTTGTGGGAGGAGAGAGAAAATACCTTCTACTTTGGGTACAGATGATGTAATTAGAGGGAGGTGCCAGGTCTGTCTGAAAAGTTAGTTCCTCCGAGGATTTTAATTTGAACAGAGGTATTCAAGTTTTGGTCCTGAACGGTTTTCTGTTCAAAGATTCTGCACAGAGAAAATCAAGTAGAAACCTGGTTGTTAAGTTTATTCATGAGTGTTATCTGGACTATAGTGGTTTGCATAATTGGAACACAGAAGCAGGTTTCGGAAGTTAAAGTTTCTCCTTTTACTTAAGAACTGTTGTAACTGTGCTGTAAAGCTATATTTCTGTTGTTAATGTGGTTAATTCAGTGTATAAATTAAAGTTTGTTTTAACATTAAAGATACATTAAAGATTAAGGTTAGCATGGTAGCATTGCTTCACAGCTCCAGGGTCCCAGGTTCGATTCCCGGCTTGGTTCACTGTCTGTGCGGAGTCTGTACGTTCGCCCCGTGTCTGCGTGGGTTTCCTCCGGGTGCTCCGGTTTCCTCCCACAGTCCAAAGATGTGCAGGTTAGGTGGATTGGTCATGCTAAAATTGCCCTTGGTGTCCAAAATTGCCCTTAGTGTTGGGTCGGGTTACTGGGTTATGGGGATAGGGTGGAGGTGTGAGATCGGGTAGGGTGCTCTTTCAAAAGAGCCGGTACAGACTCGATGGGCCGAATGGCCTCCTTCTGCACTGTAAATTCTATGATTCAATACCTATGGGCCAGCGTTATCATTTCTGTGGTGCTGTAATATTTCCTCACAACTTGACAAATTGTAAATAATTGGTTCTCATCTTGGATCCGAACAAAAACTGGGGGCTTGTCCAGGATCTTAAGAGTGTAATTCCTTGTTTGGCTTGTGATTATTAAATTTAAAGACAGTGAGTATGACAAAGTGTTGTATTCAGGTGGTGGTACCTACAGGGGTGAGGACTGTATGGATAATTAATACAATAGCTCAGCATTTGAATTTGGGAGATGCACACCTGAGTTATGGCAAGAATCATTGCTATTAGGAATGATCCAATTGCAACTTAAACAATTAAAACATACTAAATACATGAGACAACTTGAATTAGAAGCAAACGACAGAGACAATGGCAGAAATAAAGTGAAAAGAGGGAGAGGCAATGGCAAGAGTAAAGAGAGAATTTGAACTTTAGCAAATAGATCTGAAGGAGAGGGAGTTGGAAAGGCACAGAGAATATCAACTTAAAACGTTGGAGATAAAAGCAGAAGAGGTGGAATGTCTAGCGGGGAGTACGCTTTCCTAATCCAAATCCTAATTATGATGTATTTAAATATATTCAAGCTCTGCCAAGGAAGACAAAGAAGTATTTTGTTTCCCTTTTGAAAAAATAGCTAAACAATTGAATTGGCCAAAAAACGGGTGGGATTCTGTGATCATGAGGCTAAGTGTTGACGCCGTTGGAAACACCGTCGCGTTTCTTGACGGCGTCAACATAGCCTCAGGATCAGCAATTCTGGCCCCTCCAATTTCTGATCCTGTCGTGAACTGGGCACTGCGGGATCCGCGCATGCGCAGTGGCACTGACGCCAACGCGCGCATGCGCAGTGGTTCCCTTCAACGCGCCGGCCCCGACGCAACATGGCGCAGGGCTACAGGGGCCGGAGTGGAAGAAAGGAGGCCCACAGCCAGAGAGGCCGGCCCGCCGATTGGTGGGCCCCGATCGCGGGCCAGGCCACATCGGAGGCCTCCCCCGGGGTCGGACCCCCCTTCCCCCCCACAGGCCATCCCCGACCCTTCCACGCCGAGTTCCTGCCGGCAGAGCAGGTATGGAATGCGCCGGCGGGACTCGTGTTTTTTTACGAAGGCTGCTCGGCCCATCACGGGCCGAGAATCGACAGGGCGGCCCCGTAGAGCGGCTCTGCAGAGAGTCGCATGCCGGCATCAGGGCGGCATGGTGTGATTCGGGCTGGCCGCGGGGATTCTCTGTCGCTGCCCTGGGCTGAGAGAATCCCGCCCAACATGTGGGTATTGTTGGTTCAATCATAATTCAAAGGTTGAGCGAGTGAAGTGTTTGCATCATTGTCAGAGGAGGTATTTAGGGATTATGATGATATGCGAAAAGCCATTTTAAGTGCATATGAACAAGTGCCAGAAGTCTACAGACAGGACTTTAGAAATTTAGGAACCAGGTCAGACCTATATACAATTTGAAAGAATCAAACAAAATAATTTTGATAGAGTATTAAAAATAGGCCGAACTTATGAAGCTCTTAGAGAAATGATTATTCTGGGTGCATTTAAAGGTCAGCTTCCTGCTGTAGGGAGAACTCAAGAGGAAGAGCAAAGGTTTGAAACTGCTAGACAGGCAGCAGAAATGGCAGATTAAATGAAAAATTCACAGGTGGTCAAGGGAATTAGGTATATTTGGAGATATTATAGAGGTTTTGCCTCAGGTTAAAAAGGAACCTTGAGAGTGGAGAGTGGAAGAGAGATAGGAAAACTTGCATGGTTTCATTACAATGGGCACATTTTTGTTTACTTAAGAAAAGTACTGATAAAACAGGATAAGCCAGTGGGGGTTGTTAAAGTGGAAAAAGGAACTGTGGTTGTAGCTGAAGAGATGGAAAAGTGTGCATCTTCAGAGGTTGATTGAGAAGCAGGTGTCAGATCTTTTTGAAAATTTTATTTGTGAGGGTAAGGTTTACTCATGTATACAAGATGGAGCAGATAAGGATGTTAAACACAGGAACAAGTCAATCTCAGTGGTGAATGATAAGGATATATGTAATTAAGAAGGAGTATTGCCAGAAAATGTGGTAAAATGTGGGATTCATGGTGAAGTAAGCAATGTTTTGTTATGTAAGTTAAGGTTAGCAAGTCTGATGAAACAAAACAAGAAAAATTCATTAGGTTTGACCACAGAGATAAGGGGGCATCAAGTATACAGCATAGAATCTAGCCATTCATTTCAACTAGGCTATCCTGGCACTTAGACTCCATGCAAGCCCCCCCTCATCCATTTTGATCCAGCCCTATTTCTATTGTTTTCTCTCTCATGTACTCTACTAATTTCCCCTCTAATGCATCCATTTGCTGTTTTCCTCACATGCTCTTTGTGGCAAAGAGTACTACATTTTTACCATTCTTGAGGTAATGTTTCTCCTAAACTTCTGCTTTGATTCATTAATGTCTATCCTATTATCTTTCTTTAGATGTGCGTGGAAAGTTTTTTACGCAGAGGGTGGTGGGTGCCTGGAACGTTTTGCCAGCGGAGGTGGTAGAGGCGGGCACGATAGCATCATTTAAGATGCATCTAGACAGATATATGAACGGGCGGGGAACAGAGGGAAGTAGATCCTTGGAAAATAGAAGACAGGTTTAGATAAAGGATCTGGATCGGCGCAGGCTGGGAGGGCCGAAGGGCCTGTTCCTGTGCTGTAATTTTCTTTGTTCTTTCTATTAAACTCTTCCATTACCTTAAAGATCTTGGTTAGGACAACATTCGTAGGCTATCTTAAAAATATATTTCCGAATTCTGGTATCACCCCTGTAAATCATTTTTGCACCAAATGCCTCTGAATATTTCATATAATAAACAAAACCTTTCCAGCACTGATGGCCAGGTAACTGGTCTATAGTTCCCGGGACTTATTCCATCTTCCTTTAGGATTAACATTAGCTGCCTGTCAGTCCTCTGGCACTATTCCTGTTTATAATGAATTGTTTTATGTGCATGTAACAATGCATTTGCTAGCTTTTACTGCTTTCATGTTACTAGGTACAGCAGTAACTTAATCGATCCCTTCCTATCCTTTGTCTCATTCCATGTGGTTTCTACGTTAATGCCAATTACATCCCTGTCTTTAAGTGTCATTAATTATCTTGAACTAATACATCAACCGTATCCCCTCCTTATCCCCTCTATTTATCCCTTCCCAACATGAGTTGGAGAATGAAGTTTGCTTGATCAATCATGTTAAATACTGAAGATAAGCCGAGGAGGAATAAAGTGCTTTGGCCACACCCACAGAGGATATTATTGGTGATTCTGATCAAGATTGTCTTGTTGTTGTCGGTAAGATGGATATGGGAGCTATAAGCACGCAGCTGGAGACTGACATATTTGAGGATTTAAACAAGAGGGTTTAGAGATGAGTAAAGAGTTAGAGTTTATGGGCGAGTCAAGATGCATACTTGAAGAGGATAACTAACCCACCCAAGTGTCGTTATGAAATCCATTAATCTTTAATAATCATTGATCTAAATGTGTCAATTTATTGGCCTTCCTTCCAGTTAATCAGAATCTTCTTGACAGTATTTTGAGATTAAATTTACTTTCGTATTAAATACCATTTCTTTGGATTGAACTTTTGTGATTCTAAAGACCAAAAAATCCATTGTGATCACATTGGAAATTACAGCCAGTTAAAATAGGAAGGTGAAGGTGATGATATGGCAGTATGAAATTCAAATCTCAAAGATCATGCCATTAATCAGACTACAAGCTAATTACTTCAGGAAATGGAAGTTTTGTCATGTCCCCTGATAAATGCTGTCATCATCCTACGACACCGAGTACAAAATATATGTCCGACTGGAAAACATTATTTTAAGTCAACTGCATTTAACCTTGAACGGGATTCTCCGATGGCGAGTCAGAGTGTCCGCGGCGTCGTGAACGCCGTCGCGTTTCACGATGGTGCGAATGGACCGCCGGGGGCTGCCCACGGCAAAAAACGGGCAGCCACTCGGCCCATCGCGGGCTGGAGAATCGCCGGGGGGGCCGCTGCTAGCGGCCGCCGACCGGCGCGGCACGATTCCCGCCCCCGCCAAATCCCCAGCGTCGGAGAATTCGGCAGCCGGCGGGCGAGGGATTCAGGCCAACCCCCGGCGATTCTCCGACCCGGCGGGGGGGTCGGAGAATCCCGCCCCAGATCCGCAAGAAGCCCCACGACCTCACGAGAGCTGCCAGGGTAAGTACCCCGAGAGTTCCCCCGGGCCACACCCCAGTCCTCCCTCCACCACCACCACTTGCTGCGTGCCCCCCGCACACGCAGGAGTTGCACCCGACCCACATGGGCACCATGCCCCACTTGCGAGCTGTCATGGCGTGGTGCCCAGTGCCCCCCCCCCCCCGTGCCCCCCCAGTCATAATGTTGCCAACATCTGCGCATCTTGCTGCTGACCGCCTTACCCTAATGCTTTCCCCCCCGCAGGACAAGACAGCCCACAACCATCGTGAGCGTGCAAGAACCGGAGGGGGATCACCTGTGCTGCACCCCTTCACCATCGATGAGCAGAGGGCTCTGGACCTCGCTGGGGAGCCGCCACCCGGCAGGTAGCGCCACGCCAGATCGGAGGCGCAGTACCAAGTGAGACTCCCCTGCCTGGCTACACTCCCTCAGCCCCTCACCTCCCCCACAACCCCCCTCACACTGCACCCTCCATCCCCTAACCCCCCCTCATTCGCCACCCCCTCACACTGCCCCCACCACCCCCTAAACCCCCCCTCACTCTCCACCCCCTCACACTGTCCCCTCCACCCCCTCGCACCCGACTCCACGTGTCTAACGATACGTGCTTTATTGTGTTTCCAGGGCCAGCAGCCAATCGTCCTGGAACGTCTCGGAGAAGCCCCTGCTGTCCAGGTCCCAAGTTCATCCGCCCACAGGGACGCACGCCAGGGAGCGGAAGGAAGACGGACAGGAGGGCCCGCTTCCGAGGCCGGGGCACAGGAAGCGGTCGCACAGAGGACCGACAGAAACGACACTGACGAACACAGGACGGACAGTCAGGACACTGATGGCCATGAGACGGACGAAGAGAGGATGGAGAGCCATGACAGTGACGGACAGAGGACGGGGACTCTGGACAGTGACGCACAGAGGACGGCCAGACAGATGATGGACAGACTGGACATGGCACCTCACATGGGCTGGGGACAATGTCCATCAGTCCAAGGCTCGACCTAGGAGACCCCAGACCTGGGGTCCGATGAGGACATGGACCTCCATCCCATAGTGAGGCCCGGGGGCCACCGGGCTCCCTGAGCGAGGAGGAGGTTCTGGGACCCATCCCGGCGACTCCAGCAAGGGAGGTCCCGAAACACTCGAGATCCCCCCGTTCCGTCCCTGGTGCGTCTGGTGGGCAGCGGGCAGAACAGGGTGGCAGCCATCCAGCACGCCCACCAAGCAGCTGGGCCGCCCCAGGAAACGCGCGCCGACGGGGAGCCACGTCGCAGGGCAGGAGTCTCAGCAGTCCGCCTCCACTCCTGCTGTACCGTCTGGGGAAACACCAAGGCGTAGTGGTAGGGCCCGTAAGGCAAAGAAGTTAGGCATGTAGTAAATTGGCACGGTGCAGGCCCAGCTTAATTATCGGGGCTAGGGCACTTGTATGTGAATGCCACATTAAAGTCACTGTTACACCAAATCTAGATGCCTCTGTGCTATGTCCAGTGCCTGAGGGGTTGTGAAGGGGATCGAGTGGCGCTGGGGTCGAAGTTCGGTACAACGGTGAGGCCGGGTGTGTGTTCCCCCCCGCCCCCCGCCAACATCTCGTCGGCCTCGGCACACCGACGCCAGCTACCCCACATGGCCATGTGATGGAGTGTCCTTGATGCATACAGGGACCACCGAGGTGGAGGGTGTAGCTGTGGCCATGAGTCAGACATTGTCTTACGATCTGGAGCTCACAGCTCATCGCAGAGCGGGTTGTCATCACTCAACATGACACTGATCACACCCGCTTACACAAGCAACTGTGTGAGACCATCCTGTAGTGCCGCAGGTGTCAGGTGCTGTGAAAGTGGTGGTGTGGGAGCTAGGGTTGTCGGATGGTGCGGGAGGTGGGGGACGCTGGGTGGTGCGTTTGGGCGGAACGGTGGTGCAAGTGCCTTGCTCAGCAATGCCCTCCCCAGTTCGTGAAACGTGCGGCGATCAACGCATCGCCGGTGGCGTTGTGCAGCCTCCCAGTCATATCCAGCCCCCATGTCGTGTCTGTGCCCCACCCCCCCGCCCGCCATCCTCCTTCTCATGTGCAGATGCGTCACCCTCATCGGGCTCCCCCTGTGCTTCCTCCTCCAGGATATCGCCCCTCTGCTAGGCTGGAAACACGCAGCAGACAACAACTATGTGGCCGACCCTCTCGGAATGGTACTGGAGGGCCCCTCCACAGCAGTCCAGGCACCTGAAGCGCATCTTCAAGAGGCCAAAGCACCTCTCCACAACACCTTGGGTTGCTGCATGGGGCTCATTGTAGCGGGTCTCCGTGTTGGTCTGTGGCCTCTGTATGTGGTAGTCGGTATTAGGGGTATTACGGTACCCAGGTTGACGCTGTAAGACCATTGGTGTGGGAGGTACCTGAGACATGAAGATCATTGGTGAAGCCTGCCTGCTGGTTCCGCCCAGTAAGGCGGAGTATAAGAGTCTGTGTCTCTCTAGCAGCTGCATTCTGTACCTGCGCTGCTGGGGGAAACATCTAGTCCAATAAAGCCTTCAATTGTCTTCCAATCTCGCTTCTGGAGTTATTGATCGAGCATCACCGTATAGGCGTCATCAGCCACGACCGCAACGGGTAACCCCTGTCGCCCAGCAACCTGCCCCTCAGCCGGGGGGGGATGTCCCTCGAACATTGCGGGGATGTAAGATTGCGCCAGTATAAAGGCATCATGCACACTGCCGGGGTACTGGGCGCACACGTGCTTGATCTGCATGCGGTGGTCGCAGACCACCTGAATGTTCATGGAGTAGGTCCCCTTTCTGTTCATAAACACGTCCCTGTTCTCCGATGGTGGGCGCATGGCGATGTGCACTCCATCAATCACCCCCTGGACCATCGGTATCCTGGCCACGGAGGCGAATCCCGCTGCTCGGGCATCCTGGTGTGCGCGGTCCTCTGGAAACTGGATGTACCGGTTGGCAATGGCATACGGTTACTGCTCAGATGCACTGGTGCACCGATGCCTGTGACAAACCGGACAGGTCCCCGCTCACACCTGGGACGACCCCATTGCGTAGATGTTGAGGGCTACCGTCACCTTGACAGTCACCGGGATAGCATGTCCTCCCCCCGTTCCACGTGGTGCCAGGTATGCCATGAGGTGGCATATATGTGCGACGGTCTCCCGACTCATTTGGAGTCTCCTCCTGCATGCCCTGTCCGGCAGGTCCTCGAATGACATGCGGTGACGGTATACTTGAGGCCTCATGGGGCACCTCCGGCGCCTTGGCATCACCACCTGCTCCTCCTCCTACCCCTGTGCCCCATCAAGATCAGAATCCTAGTCCTGTGCATCCCTGACGATGTGGTGGTCATCATCCCCCTCTGCCTCCTCCTGCACCTGTCAGGCGGGCGGGCCTGCAGCCTGAGCGGGTGGCACAGGGCCCTCTGCAGCCAGTCCCTCTGCAGCAGCCGCCGCTGCCGCAGCGGCTCTGAGCCGCCTGCTTTGACGCTGCCAAAGGGCCACCTGCAGGGCAGCAGCTCCCGCCACGGCGGCAAACATCGCTGGCTGGTGCGCAAACATGACGGTCTGCAGGAGGGGTGGGGGGAGGAGATACAACATGTTTAACGATGGCGCTTTGACACCTCGACAGCCAGGTGCCATGGGATACATGTGTTCCCTGGTTGCCTGGTCTCGCTACAGACACGCAGGCACTCTGACCACTGCCCACAGTCACCATCCACCACCCAGTTTACCCCGTCCCTCCTCATTGCGCCACCATGAGCTGGCCATGCCCTCACTGGTCACCAGTGTGGAGGGGGGGTGGGCTGGGCACACCCAAGGTCAAGGCGTGTGGCCGCGCGGGATGGCGGTGCCTGTGGCCTTTGCCCATCAGCATGACCTCAACTTGCATGGGGGTCCCCTGCCCCTCCCCCCTCCCCCCCGGACATGACTGCACCCTTCCCCCCACTCCTCCCCCCCCCCCTCCTCTCCCTCTCCTCCTCCTCCCCCCACCCCTTCCTCCTTCCCCCCATCCTCCCCCCCCCGAGCATGACGGCATCCTACGCCCCACCCCCTCCTCCTTCCCTCACCCCCTCCTCCTTCCCTCACCCCCTCCTCCCTCCCTCACCCCCTCCTCCTTCCCCCACCCCCTCCTCCTTCCCCCACCCCCTCCTCCTTCCCCCCCCACCGAGCATGGTGGCATCCTCCCCCTCCCCCCCCCCCGAGCATGGCGGCATCCTACCCCCCATCCCCTCCTCCTTCCCTCACCCCCTCCTCCTTCCCACACCCCCTCCTCCTCCCCCCCCCCCCCCACCGAGCATGGCGGCATCCTTCCCCCACCCCCTCCTCCTTCCCCCACCCCCTCCTCCTTCCCCCACCCCCTCCCCCTTCCCCCACCCCCTCCCCCTTCCCCCACCCCCTCCCCCTTCCCCCACCCCCTCCCCCTTCCCCCACCCCCTCCTCCTTCCCCCCCCCCAACCGAGCATGGCGGCATCCTTCCCCCACCCCCTCCTCCTTCCCTCACCCCCTCCTCCTTCCCCCACCCCCTCCTCCTTCCCCCACCCCCTCCTCCTTCCCCCCCCACCGAGAATGGCGGCATCCTCCCCCCCCCCCGAGCATGGTGGCATCCTACCCCCACCCCCTCCTCCTTCCCTCACCCCCTCCTCCTTCCCCCCCTCCTCCTTCCCCCCCCCTCCTTCCCCTCCCCCCCCCCCAACCGAGCATGGCGGCATCCTTCCCCCCCCCCCCGAGCATGGCGGCATCCTTACCCCCCCACCCCCTCCTCCTTCCCCCACCCCCTCCTCCTTCCCCCACCCCCTCCCCCTTCCCCCACCCCCTCCTCCTTTCCCCCCCCCCCCCACCGTGCATGGCGCATCCTTCCCCCACCCCCTCCTCCTCCCTCCCTCCCAAGCATGGCGGCATCCTGTCCCCACCCCCACCTCCTTCCCCCCCCCACCCCATCCCGAACATGGCGGCACCCTTCCCCAAATTTCTGAGTTTATTTCCAGAAACTAGTTTGATTTTGGGGAAACCCTGAGGTGCAATTTGTGAATTGAAATGTAGTGCTCGATAATCCTTGTCTGGAAACAACATTATACTGCACATCTTAGCAATAAATCAGAAAGCAGGGCCGCAAGGGAATGAAACTGTAGATTAATTGCAGTCTATGTCTCATACTGGCTAGACAGTGCAGTTGCCATAGTGACATAACACCATTGGTTGGCAACTAAGGAGGCTCTAGAGACTGGGTGCTTCATTTAGTTTTCAAATTTAATCTTAAAGATACAGTAGAAGCATCTGCCATAAGGTGTCGATGACATATTCATAGGCTCTGTTACCAAGGTGACACTAAATACCAGCCATTTGGCTGTCAAGTTATTTATATTGATGTTGTCGCGTTGTATCATCCAGCCTGGATCTGTATTTTAATGCATAAACCCTTTAAATTTACTTTATTTATGGTTAGTTGATGTTTATTTTTGATCGTGATCATTTCCTGAAAGGGAATGCTTTCACAAAAGCCCATGCATCGTGTCTATTAGTCTTAATTGTGAATTAGGATGGCTTTGGATTTCTAGAGTATCATCAACCCAAATCAAAAATAATTTAACAACTGTCCTCTTCTCAAATGGGAAACAATAAACACTCAATTTATAATTATAACTTTCAAAACGAAAAATCAAATTCGTAGTCCTACCGGCCCCATCAGTTGCTGGAGATCTCAAGTGTACTGAAGGACATGGTGTGCTCCTTCTCTGGGACCAACTGGACACAGACATGCGCCATGGAAAAGGCAGATATCCAGAGCATGTCCAACCAGATAGATATATGTGGATGATATAGGCCCAGGGGACACCCAAACTGCCCTGGCATCCCATCCCCAAATTGAGGCTAAACACCATAATATTGGACTGAAGTGTCACTTAAAATTGAGGAGCAGCCCCTTCAATGGTGAAACATTGGTCACAGTTTTTCCAAGAAGCAGGGAAGAGTTCTGGTTATGCTGTTGAATTTTAATTCCATAATGTGCATGGTTTTTCTTCACCAATATTTCCATTTGGAAGCCAGCCTGATTGCTTGGGTTGGCTTCCTGCTGGATTGGAATGCTGCAACAGAAGCAGCATCCCAGGAACAAGTAGATTTCCTGCTCGTTGGGAAAAGAATTTACAGTTGGTTTGGCCTGGTTTTCAGGAGTTTAAAGACAGTTTGGCGGGGGTCGAAATCAGGGGTGAGACAGTGATCGCAGGTGCAGGATCCGAAGCTTAAGATATTTTAAGATTTATTTTCCGATAATTCACACCTGTTTAAGGGTGTGAAAATTCTTCTCACCGGGTCGAATGTTTCAATTAGAATAAGGTGTTATGGAAGCAAAGTAAAGAGAATTAGGACACAAGAAGGTCATGAGACTAAGCTATCTTAAACCAAGAGGCTTTCTTGATTTTAGAAATAAACAGTTTTTCCACAGTTGCCATGTTAAGAGCTATTTGAAAAATAATGTGTCCCTGGGCAATGTCGTTCCCCTAGTGCACAGAAACATAGGCAACTCAAGGAAGTGGAAGGCATGATTAAACATCAATCACCCAGTGTTCTGTCATGAACGTATAATATGCTCCAGTCAATGTCAGTTGGGTTACTGGATGGGAGTTCAGCCTTTGAGCTCTGTTAAGAAAGTTATTAATGCATAGTAGCACTGCAGGCTACATTCTTGGGTTCTGGCAATGCACAGAAACACACCCTGTAGTTCAGTCAATGGGCAGTGTTAACACTACTTACAGGTCAGACAATGTACAGTGCTAAAATACCCAATGCAAATATCAGTGGTGGTAAGGTGAAATTCTAACTGTGGCACTAATGCTAACTCATTGATGGTCACAGGAAATATGTGTCTCAGCCACTGACCAAAAGAGAGAGCTGAGGGAGCTTGCATTGAATTGGGTCGGATTTGCCGGTGTCAGTACTTTATTGGTGTGCTATTTTTTTTTTTTACACCAGCTACACTTGTACTGTATATATCAGCATTCATTGACAATGGCTACAATTCCGTTGAGGATACCATAGATATTTATAGGATAGAAGGCGGCTATTGGTCCATTATATCTTAAAACCCTTCTCTTCTCCAATGTTCAAATATTTGTCCATATTTCCCTCAAAAGTTGGAATTGTTTCCTCTTCAACAGTTCATTTTACATTCCCAACAGTTCACCGGGCAAACTAATTTATCCTTACCTCACTCTCACATTGACTATTTTAAATGAATAACCTCTAAAACACTGACTTACAACTAGAGGAAATGTTCTTCCCTATTTACTGGCAAATTAATTCATATTGTTCAAACTTACTTTAACCATGTCTGCTTTTGAACAACAATACAAAAGCAAAATACAGCAGATGCTGGTATTCTCAAATAAGAACTGTTGGAACTATGTAGTACATTGGAAATAGGCCCCGGAGAAGACCACATGACCGTCTGTTACTACTCCATCATTCAATGTGACCATGGTTGATCTTGGGTTTCAACACCACTTTCTTGCCCGCTCCCCATATCCCTTGATACACTGAGACACCAAAGGTCTGACCACCCCAGGCTTTAATATATTCAATGATGGCACACCCGCAATCCTCCTGGGTAGAGAATTCCAAAGATTCACAACCTTTGACTGAAAAAATGTTTCCTTATCTCAGTCCTAAATGATTGGCCTCTTATATCCTAAGACTATGCCCCTGTATTCTAGATTCCACATCCATCCAGGGGGACAACATTTCAGTACATACCCTGTCAAGCCTTTTCATAATCTTGAATGTTTCAATCAGATCACCTCTAAATATTCTAAACACCAGAGAATATAGACCCAATTTGCTCAGCCTCTCATCTTCTTAATTCTTTCTTGGGATGTGGACATTGTTGGCGAGGCTAGCATTCATTGTCCATACCTAATTGCCCTTGAGTAGTGGTGATGAGTTGCCTTCTTCAACCGCTGCAGTCCATGTGATATAGGTACACAAACATGGGCTGAATTTTCCCAATAAATCAGTGCCATTTTTAACGGGAAAACTGATGCAAATTGCGCTGGGTGTTCCAGTACGATTCCCATTGCAATTCTCCCACATTAAGTAGTTTTTTTTGAGATTGGAGAGATCCTCACTGAAATCTCCCGCAATTAGAATTTTATTGAGAGCGGGGATCTAAAGTCACCGGCAAGTCCGGCTCCTCAGAGATCGGGGTGTCCTTTAAAGGGTGCCCTGACCTCCAGACAACCCTACAGCACCCAGATGGTACCATGTGGCAGATTCAACTTGGTACCTCCAATCTAGCAGAGCCAAAAAGTTTGGCACTTTGGAGGCTGTGCCAAGGCATTGCCCTGCCTTGTCCCCAACCATCCAGGGGCTCCAATGGCCTCTGATCCCCCTGGCATTGTCATCACAGAGACCTGCAGGATTCCTGCCGACCTCAGGGTGTGGAGCAGGGATGGAGAATCCCGGGAGCCAGGAGACTCCGGCTTGAACGGACTGAGCATATTTGAATGAGTTTAAAGACTAAGTTAAATATGCTCATCTGGTACATACCCAGCGAGGCCGTAAACCAAATTACGTTGCGTGCCATGGGCCGGGAGCATCATGCTCGATTCGCCGCCCAGTGTGAGCCCCATTTAGGGACTCTCCCACTATTCTCCTGGAACAGAGGGAGGTACCCCGGCCGCAACATGGCCAGAAAATCACCCCCAATGCTGTTCGGCAGGGAGTTCCAGGACTTTGATCCAGTGACAGTGAAGGAACAGTGATATATTTCCAAGTCAGGATGGTGAGAGGGAAACTTACAGGCATTAGCGTTTGCATGTGTTTGTTGCCCTTGTCCTTTGAGATGGGGGTGGTCATGGGTTTGGAAGGTGCTGTCTAAGGAGACTTGGTGAGTTCCTGCAGTGTGTCTTGTAGATGGCGCACCCTGCTACAACAGTGCATTGGTGGTGGAGCGAGTGCATGTTTGTGGATGTGGTGCTGATCAAGTGGTCTGCTTTTGTCCTGATGGTGTTGAGCTCCCGAGATTGTTCTTGGAGCTGCACTCATCCAAGCAAGTGGAGAATATTCCATCATGCTCCTCTCGTTTCCCTTGTAGATGGTGGGTAGGCTTTGGGGAGTCAGGAGATAATATACTTGCCACAGGGTTCTTAGCTTCTGACCTGCTCTTGTAGCCATGGTATTTATATGGCTTGTCCAGTTCAGTTTCATTTTCAGTCCTAATTGTTGTTTGCCAAATGTTGGTTCAAAACCAAAGTATTGCATCTTTAACAAATGCAGAAATGATGTTCCTAATTCTCAACTCTACATCATTTTTTGCATTCTGCAAGATACAGAAAGAGCATTTTGATTAACATGAAGGGCACGATTCAGTGACCCCATTGTGGCCAGTCACCCGACTTGCTCCGCCCTGTGCAACTTGGATCTCACCCTTGTTGGGTGAGATCCAGATCTGAATATTTAAATGAGCTTATGGCTCATTTAAATAAATGGATGCTGGATTCACCCTAGCGCCCAGGACTCGCCCGACATGCCTGGGAGACCTCGCCAGGACGCCGTTTGGTACTGGTCCACACAAACGTGGACCAGTCATTACAGCACCTGAGCATGGGTCTCCCAGCCCATTGGAGACTCTGGGTGGTCGGTGACAGGATGGCACCGTGGCACTGGCACCTTGGCATTGCCAGAGTGCCTGGGTGGTTCTGCCAGGTCGCCTTGCCAGGTAGAGCGGGGATTCCCAGGGGCCTCCCCAATGTTTGGGGGTGGGAAGGGGGAAGATGATCGGGGCAGCCTTCCGAAATGGTGCCCTGAAGCTTGTCAACAGGAAATCCCTCTAAGTGTGACCTCCGCGGAGAGAATCTCCCCGAGGCCAATAAAAAGGGCAAAGTGCCATTGGATAGCAGGGTGTTTCTTAGCTCAGCAGTCTTTAACTTGAGTCCGCTGAATCTCACTAGAAGTCCATGTTGGAGACTGATTGAGTATTCTAACTTGTTCAGAGATTCAAAGGATTTTGATGCTTTGATGAAATTTAATGACAATATTTGTTCAGATATAAAACCTAGAAATGTAAATTTGCTGACTGCTGCTTCATATCAGATGGAAATGGATTTATACTGCAGGTCAAATTGCAGGACTGAGGAAATGAACTGATGTGATCCTGCATTACAAATATTCTGAATACTTACAACAGAGCTTGTACTGGGGCTGTTATTTAATGAGAGATGGCAGAATCTACTTAAACACATAAGTAATCCAAATTTAAGATAGAGTACCCATTTATTTCTCATAACATGCAAGCTCTAAAGCAATCATAATACTAATCATAAAATGTCTTTGCAAATTATTTATCGATTCATTGTCTATATATTCATCTTTTATCAGGTTCAGCGGTCATTAGGGCATAAATCATGGTCTGGATTTTATGGAGAGGTCTATTACCCCCACCCCCGGACCTAAACGTTTGTCGGCACCTCACAGAAGTGAAATCCAGCTGCCCAACAGTGATATTATACTGGGGCGGCCTAAATTAGTGTAGAGTGGGACTGCTGCTCCTCAGGGAGGGGCAACCTATCCCTTGATTTCTCCTGACAAATCTGCTGGGACTAGTTTTATTTTTCAATTTAAAGTGCTCAATTCTCTTTTTCAAATTAAAGGGC
Organism: Scyliorhinus torazame; assembly: GCF_047496885.1. Lineage (NCBI taxonomy): Eukaryota > Metazoa > Chordata > Chondrichthyes > Carcharhiniformes > Scyliorhinidae > Scyliorhinus > Scyliorhinus torazame. The sequence goes on along the minus strand of NC_092714.1, from coordinate 88,758,148 downwards.
AATTTAGCGTGGCCAATCCACCTATCTTGCACATCTTTGGGTTGTGAGGGTGCGACCCACGCGGACATGGGGAGAATGTGCAAAGTCCACATGGACAGTGACCTGGAACCGGGATCGAACACGGGTCCTCGGCAACGTGGAGTAGCAGTGCTAACCACTGCACCACCGTGCCGCTCAAATCTGCTGGGACTAGAATCAGTCTCTACGAAGAAGTGAGGACGTCTGCTGGTCTTCAGTAAGTCTGGGAATTTTGGGCAGGCACTGCTGGGAGAACCCAGCGAGGGGGAACCTGACTGGGTGATGGCCAGGTTAAAGAAGCCTGGTGGCGGGTGGGATAATGGAAAGGGGGTGGAGGTGGAGGGAGGTACCATCTCAGGGACGGCTGTCCCTGATGGGCATATGGGACTGTGGACTGTGCAAAGGAAGTACTCCCCTGACAGCAGACCAAACTGTCATGGCTGTCAGGCTGCCTGCCTTACTTCCTGTAGGTCGAAAAATGATGATCAAGGTGGAAAGAAGACATCAAATCAGTTAAAGGCTTCAATAGGCCAATGAGCAGCAGGGCGACCTGACCCTTATCCACCCATTCTAATATGTGCAACTGCAGTATTTCATGTAATCAATTACCCCAGCTACTTACTTAATGTATTAATCTTCTTTTACACCACAGCACTGACCCAATCCCAACAACAACAGCAATGTAAATACGGCACTGTCACCTCCGGCAATAGGAACTGCCACTTGAAAAATATTATTTCCCTGGTATCATTGGAAGCACAGCATCATTAACAACCAACATAAACAGCTGCCAGTGCCATCACTGGATACAGGTGATTACCTTGTTTTTCTGTTGCAATCAGCTGGTCACCTTGCTCCAACTGGGTGAGGAGAAGCACCATTAACAGCCCCTGTGTCTCATGCCCGTAACATCTTGGTCGATTTATCCTCAACTCCGACCTATCACTGACTTTTCCTTCTATCCACTGCCCTCTCCAAATATATAATTAATCACATTTGTATCCCTTTACCGTTCTGTAGAAGGGTCATATGGACTTGAAACGGTAATTGTGTTTCTCTCTCCACAGGTGCTACCTGACCTGCTGAGTTGATCCAGAATTCGTTTTTTTATTTAAGGAGGAGTGAACTGGCTCCTCTTCTATGCAGCCCCCTCAGTAGGACACACACGCTTACAGTTGCAGCTGTTTGAAGTTACTTGGTTTCCTGTACAATTCGGGGGTTAACTTGATTGAGCTCCGCATTTTGTTGAAGACACTCTTTTAGCTTCAGAGAGAAAAAGTTTCTGCTCTCTTCCAGCAGTATTTTCAGTTGTCTGTTCAGTTTCTTTTTCCTCTTCCTTTTGATTCAGCCTGCCAGAACCAACTTTTAAAACAGTTGGCTCTATGTTCCCAGAAAGGAATTTGATTAGCTTGTCTTCGAGTCATTGTTGCGAGCCAAGTTATCCCACTTTTGATGGTGTAATTTACTGAAACCTTCTGACACTTTTCAAGATAGAAATCAACTGGAGCTGTGGTTATATCATCCTCCACAAAGAGTTTTGAATGCCTAATGAGTACCTGGCTGATTAGCAGTTCCCGTTGTCTTGCTAGAACCACAGTTAATCAAAGTCCAGCACCTCCCACACCTGCTCGCAGCCGGCAGGAGCTCTGCGTGCAAGGGTCGGGTGGCAACATGTGGGGGTGGTGGGGAGGGGGAGGGCCTCTGACCCGGGGGGGGGGGGGGGCACCGACGCGGACTGGCCCGCAATCGGGGCCCACCAATCGGCGGGCCAGGCTTTCTGTCCCCCGGCCTGTTTTCCTACGCGCCGGCCTCTGTAGCCCTGTGCCATGTTGCGTCAGGGCCGGCGCGTTGAAGGAGGCCACCGTGCATTCGCGCATTGGCGTGGCGCCACTGCGCGTTGGCGCCAGTGCCACTGTGCATGCGCAGATCCCGCGGCGCCCAGTTCGCGCCGGGATCAGCAGTTGGAGCAGCGCGAACCGCTCCAGCACCTGTAGGGGGCAGAATTTCTCCTGGCAGCGGCCCGTTCACGCCATCGTAAAACGCGACGGCATTTACACTCTGCCGTGGGATGGGAGAATCCCACCCATAATTCGAGCAATTGTCCAAGCAGGTACCATGGACACAATGTATATGTTTTCTTACTGCCAATGATTAATTTGCTTTATATGAGAGGTGTGTAATTTTTAACCCTCAGGCGATATTGTCCCCATTTAAATAAGTCCAGTAGCAAGGTTTATGACTTTGAAAATAAAGATGGTTACTTAAATCCCAAACTTGTCCCAGAGGTTTAAAAATGCAACATCCCACTCACGCACACTTACAATCACACAAAGATTCGATACAGATAAAGGAAAAAATAATTCAATTCCAGTGTATAATTGTCTCAGTCTCTCTTTTGTGGCACACCTGATGGTTTTGGTTGGAGTGGAGGTCGTGTAAGCAGAGGTTTCTCATAAGATGTGAGGCTTCCTGGAGTTGAATTTTCAGGAGGTTGGTTAACAGGTGCACTTGAAGGTGAAACAGGTTAGGGATTGTCCTCCCACTTCACATAATAAAAGGTTACTTGTGATTTAAAGTTGTAAACCTGATTGGGCTCAACCAAGGACTTCGGGTATTTTAAATGAAATCTAATTTCACCTGTGTTACAACTCCAGACCATTGACTGCGGACCTGCCCAAGCTGTGTGACAGTGTGACTCTGATAATGTGTAAAACAAGGGGGGGGGGGTGCTAGGAATGCAAAGACAACTCTTAAAGAACAAAGAACATAGAAAAGTACTGCTCAGGAACAGGCCCTTCGGCCCTCCAAGCCTGTGCCGACCATGCTGCCCGTCAAAGCTAAAATCTTCTACACTTCCAGGGTCTGTATCCCTCTATTCCCATCCTATTCATGTATTTGTCAAGATGCCCCTTAAACGTCACTATTGTCCCTGCTTCCAGCACCTCCTCTGGCAGCGAGTTCCAGGCACCCATACCCTTTGTGTAAAAAACTTGCCTCGTACATCTCCTCTAAACCTTGCCCCTCGCACCTTAAACCTATGCCCCCTAGTAATTTACCCCTCTACCCTGGGAAACAGTCTCTGATTATCCACCCCGTCTATGCCCCGCATAATTTTGTAGACCTCTATCAGGTCGCCCCTCAACCTCCGACGTTCCAGTGAGAACAAACCAAGTTTATTTAACCTCTCCGCATAGCGAATGCCCTCCATATCAGGCAACATCCTGGCAAATCTCTTCTGCACTCTCTCTAAAGCCTCCACATCCTTCTGGTAGTGTGGCGACCAGAATTGAACACTATACCCCAAGTGTGGCCTAACTAAGGTTCAATACAGCTGCAACATGACTTGCCAATTTTTATACTCGATGCCCTGGCCAATGAAGGTAAGCATGCCGTATGCCTTCTTGACTATCTTCTCCACCTGTGTTGCCTCTTTCAGTGACCTGTGGACCTGTACACCTAGATCTCTCTGACTGTCAATACTCTTGAGGGTTCTACCATTCACTGTATATTCCCTACCTGCATTAGACCTTCCAAAATGCATTACCTCACATTTGTCCGGATTAAACTCCATCTGCCATCTCTCCGCCCAAGTCTCAGAAAGAATTGGGAACAGATAGCCAGTAAAGATCACTTCCTAGTGTATAGACCAATGCAAGCCTCTAATTTGCTATCAGAGTTGTTGCAAATCTCTAGTCCATAAATAATGGGCTGGATTCTCTGAAGCCCAACGCCAAAATCGCGGCCGGCGCCAGGGTGGAGAATCCAGTTTGATGCCGTAATCGGGTCCGGTGCCAGCTTGGTGATTCTCCGGGCACCGAAAATCGGCGTCACCACTCCTGACCAGCCGAGTTCCCCACGGCGTGGAACTAACTAAATGCCGGTCGGGATGCTCGTGTGGCGCCTGCGGACTCGGTCCGCGGCCGTCCTGGTCGGGGGCGGGCTGATCCGAGACCAAGGAGGGGGAGCCTATTAAGTGGCTGGGGCATTAATATGCGGGGGTTGAGGCTCGGGCGCATGGCCGATCGGGGGTCTCTTTCTTCGGTCTGGCTCCGCGGTCCGAGCCCGCCATGGAGCACGGCGCGGCCGCTGCCGTGCGCGGCCTCTGACCCGGAAGTTTGGGGACCCGTACCTACAGCAAAAACTGCGAGATTCCGTTTTCCTGAATCAGCCCCCTGCAGGGCTGTGAATTAGTTTATCTTTATTGCAGGAATTTCAGGAGTAAAAGTCCATCTTTTTTACGCCGGCGTGGGGTCATGGTCTCAATAATGGAGAATTCAGCCCAATATGTTTTAGAATACAACTTTCAGGTTTCAGAATTAAAGGGTAAAGTGCAAGAGAAATGGAAAACTAACGTACTTATATCAAGATCAGAGATGGATGTGTGAAAACACTGAACAATGGATAACGCATCTCTGAACCTCTTGGTAGAACTAGAGAGTGTGGAGAGAGGGCAATTACGTCCTGTAAAACATAATTGGTTTGCATTTCTGTTTTGGAACATCCAAAGCATACCACAGTGCGATAGAGATCGACTGCTGGGGTTAGGCGGTTACTTGTTTAATCTATGAGTATATTTTCTGATTGAAGCAAGCTGTTCAGCTTGAGAACGGACAGAGGCAATTGCAGATTTACAAACATATGGACAAGGAGCAGGCTCCACCATTCAGCCCCGGAGCCTGCTCCACCATTTAATAAAATCATGACTGGTCTGATGGTAACCTCAAATTGCACTCCACCCACTCCTGTTAGCCCACCCGTTACCAAGAATGTATCGACCTCCGCCTGAAAAATGTTCAAAAACTCTGCTTCCACACCCCTTTCAGGAAGAGTTCCAAAGACTCAACCCCGAATTTTGCTTAATCTCCATTTTAAATCACTTTAAATTTTTAAACACTGAGCCCTAGTTCCAATTTTCCCACAAGAGGAAACATCTTCTTTACACCCACTCTCTCAAGACCCCTCAATCAAGTCACATCTTACTCTCCAGAATTCTAGAGGTCAGCACCCTAGCCTGTCCACGCCTTCCTCATAAGACAATTCGCCCATTCCAGGTACTATCCTGGTAAACCTGCTCTGAACTACTTTCAATGCATTTACATTATTCCTTAAATAAGGTGACTAATAATGTACACAGTACTCCAAATGTGGTCTCACTAGTGCCATGCACAACTGACACAAATTTCCCTACTTTCGTTGCAAGGGGAATTGAATACAAATGATAACATTCTATTTGCTTTCCTAATTACTTGATATACCTGCATAGTAGCCTTTTATTATTAACGCACTGGGGCATGGAGGCCTTGTGGCACAGTGGTAACACCCCTCTCTCTGGACCAGATGCTCAGTTTTCAAGTCCAATGACAGGGCTTCTTGGCCATGAAACGAGTGTTTGTAACTAGGTCATTCAGATCCTTTTGTACCTTGGAGGTCTGCAACCTATCACCATTTAGATAATATGCTTTTTAAAAATTTGTCTTGTGTAGTTTGCAACTTGAGTTGGGAGAAGCAGCAGAAATGAATATTAATCAGGCCTGCACTTTCGTATATTCGTATATTTCGTATATTATTCAGGACCCGCGACAACGCAGAATCGCCGAGCAGAAACTTATAGCCAAATTCCGCACACGAGTGCGGCCTCAACCGGGACCTGGGATTCATGTCACATTACATTCATCCCCCACCATCTGGCCTGCGAAATCCTACCAACTGTCCTGGCTTGAGACAATTCACACCTCTTTAACCTGGGGCTACCCCATCTCTGGATCTGTAAAGATTTAATCACCTGCTAATGCTCGCATTCCTAGCATTGTTTGGCATCTTTGAATTTGTCTATATATGTGTTTCTGGAACAGACCTCTTCATTCACCTGAGGAAGGAGCAGCGCTCCGAAAGCTAGTGACATCGAAACAAACCTGTTGGACTTTAACCTGGTGTTGTAAGACTTCGTACTGTGCTCACCCCAGTCCAACGCCGGCATCTCCACATCACTTCGTATATTAAGTTTATAATTTACCACATGGTTTGCAGGTGGGGGGACCAAGCTCAGTTTGAAATTTGTGAAGGAGGGAGAATTTGGAAGATTTGCCTAGTTTGAAGCGCGAATAAGAAATCTCCAGTGGTCCTCACAGAGCCTTTGGGCAGAACAAGAAGTTGAGACATCGGCCAAAGTCATGAGGTCTTAAGGAAAAGTTGAGGGTTGCTTAGTCAAAAAGATAATCTGAGGAACCCGATAAAACCTTGCCTCCGAGGAAAGCTTGAAAACTGAAGTTATTTAAAATAAATAATGGAAGGCGCCGGATTAGTTCCAGAACAAATTAATGAATGTTCAAGATTCTTGTAACATACAAGGGAATACTTGGGGTGAGGGTGGTGAGGGGGGGTGGGGGGGGGAAGAGAGAGAGAAAGATTAATGCTGATAACTGAGTTTATAACATAAGCTTTTGTAAACTGAAGTTAGCATTGCTGTTTTGTTTAATTTTTACTGACTCAATAAAGTTTGTTCTGTTGAAATAGAAAGTTAATTACTTGGGGCGAGACTCTCCCCTACCCGGCGGGGCGGGGGGTCCCGGCGGAATGGAGTGGCGTGAACCACTCCGGCGTCAGGCCGCCCCAAAGGTGCGGATTCCTCTGCACCTTTAGGGGCCAAGCCTGCACCTTTAGGGGGTAGGCCCGCCCCGGAGTGGTTGGCGCCCCGCGCCAAAGGCCTTCCACGCCAGCCGGGGCCGAAGGGACTCCACCGACCGGCGGGAGTCCGCGCATGCGCGGGAGCGTCAGCGGCTGCTGACGTCATCTCCGCGCATGCATTGGAGGGGGGGGGTCACCTACGCGCCTGCCATCGCAGAGACCTACACGGCCGACGTGTAGTAAAAGAGTGCCCCTGCAGCACAGGCACGCCCGCGGATCGGTGGGCCCCGATCGCGGGCCAGGCCACCGTGGGGGCACCCCCCGGGGCCAGATCACCCCTCGCCCCCACAGGACCCTGGAGCGCGCTCCCACCGCCAGGTCCCGCCGGTAAGGGACCTGGTTCAATTCACGCCGGCGGGACCAGCACAGCAGCAGCGGGACTTCAGCCCATTGCGGGCCGGAGAATCGCTGGGGGGGGGGGGGGGGGGGCTGCTGACCGGCGCGATTCCCACCCCCGCCGAATCTCCAGTGCCGGAGAAATCGGCGGCCGGCGGGGGCGAGATTCACGCCGCTCCCCGGCGATTCTCCGACCCGGCAGGGGGGTCGGAGAATCCCGCCCATGATATTCAGATTTCTCGTTAAACATTCATGATCTCTAACAGGATCGTAATCGAGAGCTCAGGGAATCAGTTTAAGCATCCATTCTATTTGAATTTGATGTGCCATCAGGCATATGTGGTACAACTTGAAAGAATCAATGTTTGCACAGCCCACGTGGGAACTTTTGGTTTGTCATATGGGCACACAGCTTAGATGCAATGGCCTAGATCAGTGTTTTTCAAACAATTTTTTTCTTTTAAACTCTTCAGTTGTAGGTGCAGGTGCTGACTAACCTGATTGATCAGCTGCTGCAGAAACGGGAGTGGCTGCTGGAGGCTGTGTTGGTGGCAGTGACTGTAAGAGTGACCCAGGGATCAGAAGGTCCATGGTACTGGCCTCTACATCAACCTCATTTGACCACACACTGCACTGTAGCTGGAATTCACCCAGAGAGAAAATGGGAAAAAAGGTCAGGTAATCCTTGGGGATCATTTTTGGACCTTTTTGACAATGCAATCAATTTACATCATCCCGTGACTCAGGGAGGCAGAAAGTCCATGGCACCGGCCTCTACATCAACCTAATGTGGCCACACACTTGACTGTAGCCAGAATTCACCCAGGGAGAAAATGAGAAAAAAGATCAGGCAATCCTTGGGGATCATTTTTGGAGACCTGTTGACGACCTATTTTACATCATTCCACGGCCCACCTGCATGTCGCAACCTCCACTTTGAAAAACACTGGCCTAGATTCTAGGATCTGGCAGCACAGGTCTAGTGACCTTGCATGAATAGTCAATCTGTGAATGCATCTTCATATGACATCCTCAACCCTCCACACCACCAGCCTCTCATTCTAGTCAGTGTACCACACTGCCATCTCTCACTCAATAGCACGCTCTTGTATCCAAATATTCCACCTCACCTTCACACACATTCCAAATTATGGCTGCTTACACCTTGCTCCCATTGCATCCACATAGCTCCAGCTATTCAGCTTTAACAGGCTCATCACTCAAACATGGTGCAACATGATCACTGACTTTCTGCCCTTTTTCCTGCAATGTTTGTGGGGGTTTTCTTGAGGCACTTGTGTTGTATTTCTGTCTAGAACACGCATGGATTTTGATGTTCTGATGATTTGAAAAATAATGTGAGGAATTACGTACAGTCATAGTTTGTAGCTGTTCAGCAGTAATCTGGCTCAGTTCAACATTCAAGGAACGTACTGAATTTCCCTAAAATAGGGTTAACTGTTTCACTATTTTCAATGGAAGAAGCAACATTTGGAATTAACAATAATTTGCACCATCAGACTTTGACAGGAATTTGGTTTCTTTTAAGATTATTTTGACCTGTTAACTGAGTCACTTACAGAGGAGGCTCCTCATTTTTAGACTTTACACAGGTGAATGTCCTTGGCATGTTACCCCAGCATTTACACTGGGATTGCAACATTAGTGCTAAGCTAACAACATTTCAGAGTCAGTGGGAGGACATTGATTAATATGAGATAAATGAATGTTCCTCAGCCCCATGTGGCCAGAAACTGCCTGTATTTCATTGGAACTGTCTAACTTCCCCTCAGACCCCTGAGTAAGTGGGTTGATCTTGAAATTTAAAACTAGCGAAGCATTTTTGGGTGCCCAGGGTCATTTTCCCGAGCTGAAACCCACAGATGGGGTCCACATCCACCATGTTGAGGTATGACTAGAGATGTCAGATCTTGATTATGTAGGAACAGGAACACCTGGGTGTGCACACTCCTACTCTGGCTCTGACCGTTCAACATCATCAGTGGCAGGCAGAGGTGACACCCTTATAAGGCAAATAGGAAACTCTTGGAAAAGGCCAAGAGCCTTGTCGCCAATACGTCTTCTGTGTGGGTTGCAGTCGGAGACTGGTTGAACCCCTTACAGAGTTGAGTCCAGAGAAACAGGACTAGCACCAACTAATATGCAATTTGGTAGAGCTGAGTGAATGCACAACTGTTACCCGAGAGCAAGCAGCAAGGCCATTGAGAAAGCGGAGACATATTTCATGGCTGATTTAATTTTAACCTCAACCCCACAGTCCTGCTTATACCGATAACCTTTCACACCCTTGCTTGTCAAAATCTATCGACCTCTGCCTTAAATAAATTATCTTCTCAACCATCTTTTGGAGGAACTGAATTCCAAAGTCTCACGACCCTCAGAACTTTTTCTTCCCTCCAATTTCCATTATTAATTCCCCAGACTCACTTTCTACAGGACCAACTTTGTTAACTTTTCTTTTTTAAATATCTACAGAAACGTACTAACAGTCTTTATATTTCTAGCTAGTTTTATCTCTTAGATAATTTCAACCCCCTTATTAATATTTTGGTCATTCTTTGCTTTCTTTAAAAATCTTCTGTCCAATCTTCTGACCTGCCACTCACCTTTGTGCAGTTATATGCTTTTTTTCTAAAAGTTTGATATAATCTTTAACTTTTTATCCACTCCTTGCAATTTTTTCTCTTGTTGGAATGGACCTATTCTATGAATTCTGAAATATACCCTTATATGGCTGCCACCGTATCTTTACTGACCTCTCAATCTAAATTGTCAGTTCACTTCTGCTTTCATGCCCTCGTAATTGCTCTTACTTAAAATTAAAATACTAGTCTTAGACCCACTCCTCTTTCCCTCAAACTGAATATAAAAGTTAACTATATTATGATCATTGTATCCAGAGGCAACCTCACTCTGAGGTCATTAGTTAATTAATCCGATCTCATTGCACAATACCAAGTCTCATATGCCCCGCTCCCTGGTTAGCTCCAGAATGTCATCTAAGAAACTATCCCCAAAACATTCCATGAATTAGTCATCTACGCTACCTTTGCCAATCTGGTTTTTACGTTCTATCTAGATTAAAATCCCACATGATAATCATCATACCTTTCTAGAAAGCTCCCACTATTTCTCTTTGACACATAATCTTTTTTGAAAAAATATTTTATTCAGGAGCTTTCATAAAAATAAACCAAAGCAGAAGAAAAAGCGTACATTTTAAACAACCAACCCCAATCCACCCCCCCCCCCCCCCCGCCGCAGCTCCCCTTCTCCCATCCTGTCATTCCAATTTTAACCCCCTTTCCTCCCTTTTGCTGACTCCTCAATCCTCCTTAAAGAAGGAAATGAATGCCTTCCACCTCTGAGCGAACCCATCAACCGACCCGTTCATGACAAACTTGATCTTCTCCAGCCTCAGGAATTCCAGCAGGTCAATGACCCACACCCCAGCTTTCAGTTGCTCTGAGTCCCTCTGTCCAAGTGTGATCCATCTCCAGACTATCAGGGAGGCAAAGACAAGACATCAGCCTCTCTCGCCCCCTGAATACTGCCACCTCTGGGTTCGGGGCAACCTTCATCCCCAACACCTTGGACATTACGTCCATGATGCACGATCAATGACCACTAAAGCGAGGTTGTAGTCCAACTGAAGGCTTTAATAAGCTAGATATTTTCCCCAGCAGCTCAGGTACAGAATGAAGGCTGCTGGGGCAGCACGGGCTCTTATACACCGCCTTGCAGGATGGAGCTACCATACAGCTTGTAAATAGGAAATGTACAAGATCTACCAATGGTATTCCGGCATTACCGTAATACCTCTACACAGACTACCACATTCACCCCCTGTTAAAAAATGAGTCCGGCAGGACTGGTGGCCTGATATTACAACATGGTAACGTGGTAGAAATTATAGTTATGGAGGTACTGTAATACCTCCGTACAGAGTTTTGTAAACTATTTACAATTCTATTTACTATTTACAATTTATGATTCATAATTAACTATACACTTTAAAATGAAGCATTGGCACGTCGACGCTTCGGTGGTGACTCCGGTGGAGGCTCGGGTGTCTGTGACTCCGGGAGCATGACCCCGATATCTGTGGCAGCTTCGGCACCCCTAGACATCGCTGGTGGGGAAAATGGTTGACCTGGGAAGGGAGCGTCTGCGGGGTGCGTTGGTGGGTGGGGGGGCCTAGACGGGGCCGGCGGAAGGACCGATCCTCCTGTAAGGTGCACTGGTGGGACGGAGGGTGGGACTGGTGGCTGGGGTGTGCGTGGGGCTCCGGGCGGCGCCAGGTCTCGTAGGGAGACAGTATCATGTAGGCCGTCGGGGTACGCCATGCAGGCATACTGGAGGTTAGCGTGGAGAAGATTGACCCTCTCGACCAACGGGTCTGACTTGTGCGCCCGCACATGTTTTCGGAGCAGGATGAGTCCGGGAGCTGCCAGCCAGGTCGGGAGCTCAGACCATGGAGATGCAATGGAGGGCCTTGATGACGGTGGTTGTGGTCATGTCGGGGCAGGGGATGGTGAATGGGAACCAGGAGTACTTGTCAATCACGTTCAGGAATTACTTGTTGCAGTCGGTGGAGGGGAGGGGGCCTTTGAAGTCCATGCTGAGGTGTTCAAAGGGACGGGAAGCCTTTATCAGGTGCGCTTTCTCTGGCCTGTAGAAGTGCGGTTTGCACTCCGCGCAGATTTGGCAGTCCCTGGTGGCTGTCCTGACCTCCTCGATGGAGTAGGGCAGGTTGCGGGTCTTGATAAAGTGGAAAAAGCGAGTGACCCCTGGGTGGCAGAGGTCTTCGTAGAGGGCTTGGAGGCGGTCCACTTGTGCATTGGCACATGTACCGTGGGACAGGGCATCAGGAGGCTCGGTTAGCTTCCTGGGACGATACAAGATCTCGTTGTTGTAGGTGGAGAATTCGATCCTCCACCGCAAGATCTTATCGTTTATTATCTTGCCCCGCTGTGCATTGGGTCATGGGTCTGGCCGCTTGGTTGAGCATGGCCGCCAGAGCTACGTCAGACGTGTCGCTCTCGACCTGGAAGGGGAGGGACTCGTCGATGTCGTGCATCGTGGCCTTTGCAATGTCTGCTTTGATGCGGCTGAAGGCCTGGCGGGCCTCTATCGACAGGGGAAAAACTGGATTGGATCAGGGGACGGGCCTTGTCCGCATAGTTGGTGGCCCACTGGGCATAGTAAGAGAAAGACCCTAGGCAGCGCTTCAGGACCTTGGAGCAGTGAGGGAGGGGGAACTCCATAAGGGGGCGCATGCGTTCAAGGTCGGGGCCAATAACTCCATTTTGCACTATGTAGCCGAGTGTGGCTATGCAGTCGGTGCTAAACACGCATTTATCCTTGTTGTATGAAGGGTGAGGATCTTTGCGGTTTGGAGGAATTTTCGGAGTTGGTGTTGTGGTCCTGCTGGTCGTGGCCGCAGATGGTGACATTACCGAGATACGGGAATGTTGCCCATAAACCGTACCAGTCAACCATTTGGTCCATCTTGCGCTGGAAGGCCGAGACCCCATTGATGACACCGAAGGGAACCCTTAAGAAGTGATAGAGCTGTCCGTCTGCCTCGAAGGCAGTGTATTTGCGGTCACTAGTGCGGATGGGGAGCTGGTGGTAGGCGGACTTAAGATCCACCATGGAGAAGACTTTGTAATGCACGATTTTGTTTACCAGGTCGGATATGCGGGGGAGAGGGTACGTGTCCAGCTGCGTAAACCTGTTGATGGTCTGACTGTAGTCGATGACCATCCTATGCTTCTCCCCGGTCTTTACCACCACTACTTGAGGTCTCCAGGGACTGTTGCTTGCTTCAATGACTCCTTCCCTCAGTAGCCTTTGGACCTCTGACCTAATAAAGATCCGATCCTGGGCACTGTACTGTCTTTTCCTGCTGGCGACGGGTTTGCAATCCGGGGTGAGGTTCGCAAATAGGGAAGGCGGATCGACCTTGAGGGTCGCGAGGCCACAGACAGTGACGGGGGGGGGGGGGGGGTATAGGGCCGCCGAATTTGAAAGTTAGACTTTGGAGATTACACTGGAAGTCTAAACCTAGGAGTGTGGCCGCGCAGAGGTGGGGAAGGACGTAGAGCCGGTAATTTTTAAACTCCCTTCCCTGGACTGTGAGGTTTGCTACACAAAACCCCTTTATCTCTACTGAGTGGGAACTGGAGGCCAGGGAGATCTTTTGATTAACGGGGTGGACGAGGAGAGAACAGCGCCTTACCGTGTCGGGGTGTATGAAGCTCTCCGTGCTCCCAGAGTCGATTAAGCAGGACGTCACGTGCCCGTTGATTAGTACTGTTGTTGTAGCAGTTGAGCGTGTTCGAGGCCGGGACTGATCCAGGGTCACCGAGGCTAATCTCAGCAGTTGAGTGTTCTCTTCGGGCGGTGTGCAGTCAGCCGAGCTGGGGTCCTGGGAGTCCATCCAAGATGGCAGCTCCCATTGGTTGCACATGGCTGGGGGTGCACAAATGGCGGCACCTGTCCATCGAACGTGGCGTCCGCGGGACAAGATGGCGGCACCCGGGATCCGCACGTGCCCCTGGAGTAGGAAGATGGCGGTGCCCGCTGGCCACACGGTGACCGTGGAGAGGTTTCTGGTGGCGGTCCGCATTCGCCGCCGGAGACCGCGGCGACCGCACGGGCTTAGCATACCACCACAAAGTGGCCCTTCTTACCGCATCCCTTGCAGGTGGATGCGCGGGCTGGGCAGCGCTGCCCGGGGTGCTTGGCCTGCCCGCAAAAGCAGCAGCGGGGCCCCCTGGGGTTGCCAGGCCGCTTTGCAGCACAAGCTTGTGGGGGGATGGGGGATGTCTCGGGGTCGGCTCCGAAGTGGTTCCACACTGCCCAGGGGGCTGCCGCGCGGTCGGGAACGTAAGCGCCGGTGTTTCTGGAGGCCACGTCCAGGGAACCTGCAATGGCCCGTGCCTCCTTGAGGCCGAGGGTGTATTTTTCCAGCAATTACTGCCGGATTTGGGAGGACAGCATACCTGCCACGAAAGCGTCCCGGATCAAGAGTTGTGTGTGGTCGCTCTGTAGCCACCTGGGTTGGCCACTTCCCGACTTAAAATGGAGAACCGCAAAGGCTGAAGGAAAATTCAGCCAACACAGGCAAAGACCAGCAAGTATAGAAATCATGTGTATTGAAACCTGTAAAAAAACAGACAGCACTGAAACCAGCAGCCATCTGCATAGTAATGAGCAATTCCAAGGCACAATTGCAACAGTTAAGGTGAATAAAGCCAAGCCATACTCCTCGGCGCCAGCAGGTGCCAAGACAAAGGAAGGCCAACGGACATTTAGGGACCGCCCAGCGATCAGGGAACAACTTCAGTATTGGAGAAATCGTTCCAAGTGATCGGAACGCAGTCCAATCACTTGGAACCAGGTACGGGGTCTGCCCCGAAGGGCTGGGAAGCCCCTGGGGACTATAAAGTAAAGCCCCCAAGTTCAAATCGTCCTTCTTGGCAGGGTCACTCAGCAACTTGAATCAACCCGTGAGAGTGAACTGTCCAGCGGCCACGCCAACCAAGTCAGTCTCAAGTCAACGCTTGCTACGAGATAGGCGCTCCTAGCTACCAGTCCATACCAGCTTTTGAACCCTGCAGACTCAGGACCTGAACGAAAGGCCATTTGTTCCCCTGACCTGGTGGGCCAGTCCGAAGCTAAGTATAGGCCTTTTAGTGATAGGAATAGTCTAGAAAGTAGAGTTTATGCATGAGTAGTGATTTACTGTGTATAATAAATGTGTTTTGATTTAGATCTTACTAATTGGTGTGTTGAGTTATTGATCATTACTTGAACTTGAACCTTGTGGCGGTATCATAAACATACCTGGCGACTCTAGAGCAAAGACTACAGAAACAGAGCAAGTTACGAATTAAGAGCCAACCAAAGTTAGCAACATATTACTGGCGACATCCTGGCGGGACCCGACTTAGAAGTGGCTTAACCACTCCAGGAGAACCCAAAAATTTGAATTAGAAATCCAATTGGGAACAGAAGTGTGTTAATGCATGCGTAATTAACAGGGTTACAAGGTAAAACTGATAGATTTTTGTTGCGAAAAACTGTCGGGAGTTTGTATTCCGGAAAATAGCGAAAGCCGTACCCGTAATTACAGCACCGCCTTAGTACCCCTCGTTCCAAATTTTAAGAGAGTATTTAGAGAGGAAAGATGGCAATGCAACGCCTCATGAACCCCGAAGAATTCGTGGTCGCAGCGACCAGCAGTAGAGTAGGTCAGTGTCCCGTTTGGGAAGAGGAAATCAGGAAATATATCAAAGGGAAAGGATGGCCCCTTTGGAGTGAGTTCTGTGACAATGAGGAAACAGGACCCAGGAGTATAGGACATACTTGGTGGGAGAATCTGTCAGAGATTCATAAGAAAAGCTTGGGAAAAGCTCGCAAGCCGAAGGAAATCGTGTCCTGTTTGGCACAATTGCGAGGCACAGAGGAGGTCGTTCGGACGCTCCGTAAAGAGATAGAAGGAGTGCATCGAATGAGCAAGGTCGATGTAAATGAGGTTGAGAAAGAGAACATAGAGTTGAGATGGAAGTTAGCAGCAAAGGATGGAGAAGTGGATGATGCCAAAAGGGCACACCAGTCTTGTCTGGCGCACCTACGCAGCGTCCAGACACAGTACGAAAAGGCCCATCAGGACACGCAACGTGCAGTCCTGGTAAGAGAAGAGACAGAGAAACAGGTAGAGTCATTGCAAAGGCAGTGCAGCGATTTAAAAGCAGCGTTAAGAGCACTCCATGCTGCCACCACAGAGCACAGACAAAGCTCATTAGATCATGCGAAATGCAGGAAGCAGATTGTGGAACTGCAGTCTTTGCTTTCAGTGCAAAATGGGTTTCAGAGCACCTTTGGATCCCAATTAGATGCAGGCCCTGATTGGCAAGAATTAAATGAAACCGCGCATAGGTATGTTCAGGGAATCATGTGCGCAAGGAAAGCCCCCAAAAGAGAAAAGCACTGCAACCCCCCACAGAGCAGACAGATCAGGCACCCATGAATCCAGTCACTACCCACCGTACAGTCACAACGGAAGGAGACGCGGAATTCCTTTACACCACCCCCTTAACTGCGACCCAATTACGGGACGCGTGCATGAAAATCACACCGTTCCTCCCCACCTCAGACCCCCACCACTTCTTTGCTAGAGTAAAGCAGCAGGCGACCATGTACGGCCTGGACAAGCGTGAGCAAGTGAAGCTCACAGTTTTGAGCTTAGACCCTTTGGTCGTAGCAGCCCTTCCCGACCCACAGAATGTAGGAGGAGGCACCCTTGCAGAAATGCACACAGCGATCCTAGATGCGATCGGCTACAACAGAGGTGACCCCGTAGAAGGCCTGAATAAGTGCAGGCAGAAAAAGACAGAACACCCCACAGCGTTTGCTGGACGCCTGTGGATCCATTTTACAGCCGTTTTTGGAAACTCAGACCGCGCCCATTTGTCCAAGACAACATGGCCAAATGGACCCGCACCCTTATCTCCCATGCCACAGAGGCAGGACAAAAAGCCTGTACCAATTATGACCCCTCAAAAGAAGCGCACAACGAAAAGTGGGTTTTAAAAAGATTGTCCCGCACTTGGGAGCAATCAATTGCAGCCAAAACCACATTTATAGCACCTGATGAAGAGCAGGTAGAAATGAACCCAGTTAAAGCAGACCAGAACCCCGCATGGGTAAATGAGGGCAGGAACAGCCAACCCCAGCCCAAAGCTCAAGAATGTTACAATTGCGGATAATGAGGACATTACGCACGAGAATGTCAAGCCCCCCTGAAACAGCAACGGAATCAGCCCACAAATGCCCCCCGAACCAGCAAAGACACCAACAGCCCCGACCACCCACCCAGGGAACCATTCCCAAGGGAACAATGCACCAGAGAGCCTGCTCCACCTTATGTGCCCCAGGGGTCACGTTACAACTGTGGGCAGCCAGGACACTTCGCCCGAGATTGCAGGAGACCCCCACCAGCTAGACTAGCCCCCAGATATGAAAGAGAACACCATCCACAGCAGCTACAAGGTCCCAGCTGCCCCATGCAAACTGTGAGCGCTTACCCACCACTTCTCCTGGCAGGGACACCTCAGCAAGGCCACTTCATTTTTGTTTCACTCCTCCTTCCTCTCCTCTTCGGCCACACTATACTGCCTCCATATGCTAGTTACACCCCAGTCCAAATGTGATTTACGATGTCCTTTCTGATGAAACCTGCAGCATGTTTGTTCAATGTTTGTTCGTTAATGTCATCGTTAAGTGTTGTGTATAAACTCGAAAGTTTTCCTGACCCCATGTCACCACTCCTTTAACGCCCCCCGGCTGTTAAAGGTACAAGTTTGTCCCAGACAATAGTTCCGAGGAACTAGTCTGTCGGCAGACAACAATCATAACTACTCTCCTGATTCGAAGGTAATCACGAGAGGCAGCCCCCACAACGACCACATTCTTACCCGCTGCGGCCCATACGCACCCCATTTTGGCTCGATTACGTTTAAAATTCTTTTGTTTGGTTTAGCAACCCTTAGGATTGCTTCCCTATGCTATTTACATCCTCAAACACTAGGATGGTAAATGACACAGGCTGCGAGACGGCTCGCAGTACGGCAGTATTTTCTTAGATGTCTTGTCTAAATATTCGGTTTTTTTAAAAAAGATGGGGTCACACATGGTGACAAATTATAAAGGGAAATTGGCACTAAAAGACAGACATGCTAACATTCAAGATATTACACAAGATAGTAACAGATATTATGCTTGTGTCCATAGACCTCCGGAACCTCAGGAACTTCAGAGGAAGAAAAAGAGGAAGAGAAGAAAGGAAAAGAAGCCAACAATTAAAACGGCATACGCGTTTTTCGTCATAATGTGTATTCGGTTGCGCGCGAACGCGAACCCCCTGACCCCAACCCCCCCCCCCCCCCCCCCCCCGGCCGTTAATGATTCACTTCCCCATAGCACCCAGAGCCCAGTAACAGGCAACTCCACACCATCATGGTGTGATAAGCTCATAACATCCGCATGAGGAAATGGTGAAGGAGAGCCTACCGCGCTCACACCCCGGTAGAATGAGATGCCCTATTTTCGGTTTTCACCAGGCCCCCGAACCCCTTGATCGACAATAAAGACCATTTGTGTTACATCTTTTGTAAATAAAGAAATGGAAATATTGTACACCCCTGTGCTTGACTGCCAAGCCAGGAAAAATGTAAATGCTGCTATTATTTTGTATTGTTCAGGAAGTTGATATGTCTGAATGTTGAGTGAGTGTAGTTTATTGAGGACAGTTAGAGGTCCCGTTTTTAAATTTTATAATGCATGTCCCTGTTTATGACATAGCGCCACTTAGAATGTTAGTTAAAAACATTTGAATTGCATAGTTATGGTCAGTGTAGAGGCCATGGAAGAGTGCTCGCCGGGTCAGGGAATGAAGACAACGCAGTTATGTGACCCTTCACGCTTCGCGTCAGGGATCACAAGGATCATGTGTAGCCACCTGGGTTGGCCACTTCCCGACTTAAAATGGAGATCCACAAAGGCTGAAGGGAAACTCAGCCAACACAGGCAAAGACTAGCAAGTACAGAAATCACGTGTATTGAAACCTGTAAAAAACCAGACAGCACTGAAATGAGCAGCCATCTGCATAGTAATGAGTAATTCCAAGGCACAATTCCAACAGTTAAGGTGAATAAAGCCAAGCCAGACTCCTCGGCGCCAGCAGGAGCCAAGACAAAGGAAGGTCAACGGACATTTAGGGACCACCCAGCGATCAGGGAACAACTCCAGTATTGGGGAAATCGATCCACGTGATCGGAACGCAGTCCAATCACTTGGAACCAGGTACGGGGTCCGCCCCGAAGGGCGGGAAGCCCCTAGGGACTATAAAGTAAAGCCCCCAAGTTCAAATTGTCCTTCTTGGCAGGGTCACTCAGCAACTTGAATCAACCCGTGAGAGTGAACTGTCCAGCGGCCACGCCAACCAAGTCAGTCTCAAGTCAATGCTCGCTACGAGATAGGCGCTCCTAGCTACCAGTCCATACCAGCTTTTGAAATCCTGCAGACTCAGGACCTGAATGAAAGGCCATTTGTTCCCCTGACCTGGTGGGCCAGTCCGAAGCTAAGTATAGGCCTTTTAGTGATAGGAATAGGAATAGTCTAGAAAGTAGAGTTTATGCATGAGTCTTGATTTACTGTGTATAATAAATGTGTTTTAATTTGAATCTTACTAATTGATGTGTTAAGTTATTGATCATTACTTGAACTTGAACCTCGTGGCGGTATCATAAAGATATCTGGCGACTCTAGACCAAAGATTATAGAAACAGAGCAAATTACAAATTAAGAGCCAACCAAAGTTAGCAACAGCTCGCCGAAACTTGCGGGCAGCTGCAGTTTCTCCCCAACACCAGGAGCGCATGGTAGAATTCTTCCAGCGATTCCCCAGGGATTTGTCACCTCGTTGCTAGCAGATGTCGGGCGTAGACCTGGTTTACCGGGCGAATATAATGTCCTTTTAGCAGCTCCATTGCTGCATCGAAGTCTTCCGCGTCCTCAATGAGGGTGTAAATTTCCGGGCTCACCCTCGAGTGCAGGACTTGCAATTTCTGTTCTCCCGTGGGTGTGTTTTTGGCCGTTCTGAGATATCCTTTAAAACACGCCAGCCAGTGCTTGAAGATTGCCGCTGAGTTCGCCGCATGGGGGCTGAATTGCAGACACTCTGGCTTGATTCGGATCTCCATCCTTTTAAATCTAGCTTATTAAATTGATGCACGATCAATGACCACTGAAGCGAGGTTGTAGTCCAACTGAAGGCTTTAATAAGCTAGATGTTTCCCCCAGCAGCTCAGGTACAGAATAAAGGCTGCTGGGGTGGCACGGGCTCTTATCCCCGCCTTGCAGGGCGGAGCTACCATACAGATTGACCAATAGGAAACATACAATATCTACCAATGGTGTTCCAGCATTACCAGGTACCGTAACACCTCTACACAGACTACCACAGTTCACAAACCCCTTCCAGAACTCCTTTAGTTGCGGACATGCCCAGAACATGTAGATGTGGTTCGCGTTCCTCCCCGTGCACCGCCCACACCTATCCTCTACCCCTCAAAAAATCTGCTTATCCCTTTGACGATCATATGTGCTCTATTAATTACCTTAAACTGAATGAGGCTGAGCCTCACACACAACGAGGCAGCATTGACCCTCCGCCGAGCCTCAGCCCATATCCCAGCATCCACCATCCCTCCCAGCTCCTCCACCCACTTACATTTTATATCCACCACCGGGGCCCCCCTCCCAATCCATCAGCTCCTTGCAAACTTCGGACAACTTCCCCTCCTCTATCTCTTCCTTTGTCAGCATCTTATCCTGCAACTCCAAGGGCGGTAACACAGGAAAAGACTCTTGACAAAATCCCGAACCTGCAAGTACCTGAAACCGTTCCCCCTGGGCAGCTCATACTCTTCCTCCAGGTCCTCCATTCTCACAAGAGCGTCCCCTATAAACAGATCTCCAAACCTCTCGAACCCCACCTGCCGCCACCCCCGAAACCTCGCATCCAGCACCCCCCGTGCAAACCTAGGATTATCACAAATCTGTACCTACTCCAAGGCACCCTCCAGTCTCAAATGCTGCCTCCCCTTTCCCCAAATCATCAAGGCCGACACCACCATTGGGCTCACGTTGTGTCTGGCCGGCAAGAACGGCAGAGGCGCTGTTAATAATGCCTTAAACTTGTTCCCCTACAAGAAGCCACCTCCATCTGCCCCCATGTTGACCCCTCCCCCACTACCCATATCCTAACCATGGCGAAGTTCGCCGCCCAGTGGTAGTTCATTATATTCGGCAATGCCAGCGCCCCATCCTTACCCCCGGTCCAAAAAAGCCCTCTTGACTTTCCCGGCCAAACAAACCCCGAGATCAACACATTGACCTTTTTAAAGGTGATTTCGGACCAAAGATCAGGAGGTTCTGAAATACGAACAGGAACCTTGGCAGCAGCATCATCTTTACTGTCTGCACCCGTCCCGCCAGCGACAATGGCAGCACATCCCACCTCTTAAGAGTCCCCCTTCATCTGCTCCACCAACCAAGTCAAATTCAACTTGTGCAACTGCACCCAATCTAGCGTCACTCAAATGCCTAGGTATCTGAAACTCGACCCTAATACTTTAAACTGCAGCTCTCCTAACCTCCTCTCCCGCCCTCTGGCCTCAATTAGGAACACCTCGCTCTTTCCCATGTTCAACATGGACCTGGAGAACTGGCCAAAATGCCCCCAATGGTCCGAAATGTATCGCAGCAGGTCGTCCATGTAAAGTGAAACCCTGTGTTCATCGTCCACCTCCGCACAATCCCTCTGCATTCCCTCGACGCTCTAAGCGGCATTGCCAGCGGCTCTCTTGCCAAGGCAAAGAGCAGTGGGAAGAGCGGCACCCCTGCCTCGTCATTCGATGCAGCCCAAATTCATCCGGTTTGTCCGCATACTTTCAACCGGTGCCTTGTACAGCAACCAGACACAATCCACAAGCCACTGTCCGAACCGTCCCAGCACCTCCCACAGATATTCCCACTTCACCCAGTCGAACGCTTTCTCCACGACCAGTGCCATGACAACCTCCACCCCCTACCTTTCCGGAGGCATCATAATTACATTGAGTAGCCGACAGCTGCCTCCCTTTCATGAACCCCGTTTGGTCTTCGCCTATCACCCCAGGGATGCAGTCCTCAATTCGCGAAACAAGCACCTTCGCCTGCAACTTGAAGTCTACATTCAAAAGCGATATCGGGCGGTACGACCCACACTGCTCTGGATCTTTGTCCTTTTTCAATATCAGAGGGATGGATGCCTGTGATAGTGTATGGGGGGAGGTTCCCCCTTAGCCCTAGCCTCGTTATATGCCCTCACCAGCAGCGGCTTCAGGTTCCCCCAAAACGTTTTATAGAACTCCACTGGGAACCCATCCGGTCCCCCATATTCTCCATCTCCTCCCTCAACCCGATTGTGACCCCCATTTCTTGCATCAGCAATTCCTCCACCCTAGGAAACTCCAACCCATCCAAGAATCGCCGCATTCCCTCACCCCCGATGGGGGCTCAGACCCTTTTAATCTCCTATAGAACACCTCAAACACATCATTCACCCCCTCCCACCTCGTCCTTTACTCTGCCCATCTCCCTCGCCGTCTCTTACTTCCTCAACTGCTGGGCCAGAATCCTGCTCGCTTTGTCACCGTATTCATATTCTGCCTCTCTGGCCCTCCGTAGCTGCCCCACCATCTTCCCCGTGGTCCGAACTCCATCTGGAGTCTCTGCCTCTCCTTCAACAGCCCTGCCTTCGGGACCTCCGAATACATTCTGTCCACCCTCAGGATATCATCTATCAGCCTTGCCATCTCCTCCCATTCCACCTTATCCCTATGCATCTGAATTGAGGTAAAGTTCCCCATACCACCGCCTTGAGTGCCTCCCACAGCGTGGCGGCCATGAACTCCCTTGTGTCATTGAGCTCAACATACCCCCGGATGGCGGCCCTCACCTGCTCGCATACCACCTCATCCGACAACAACCCCACATCCAGCCGTCAATGCGAGTGCTGGGCTCCCCCCCGGTCCACCCGCAAATCCACCCTGTGCCGTGCGTGGTCAGAGACCACGATCGCTGAATCCTCTAAATCGACCACCTCCGCCAGCATTGCCTTGCCCACCATGAAAAATTCAATCAGGGAGTACACCCAGTGCACATGGGAGAAATGTGATAATTCTTTCGGCCTCCCAAATCTCCACGGGTCCCTCCCGCTCCTCCCCCATGAACCCCTTCAGCTCCTTCACCACTGCCAATACCTTTCTCGACCTCGGGCTCGACCAGTCAAAACCCCGCTCCATAATCGTATTAAAATCCTCCCCCATGATCAACCGGTGCGAGTCCAGGTCAGGAATCTTCCCCAGCACCTGCCTCATGAAGTCTACATCATCCCAGTTTAGCAGGACCACCGGCATCCCCTCCAGCTTCTCACTCACCATCATGAACCTCCCCCAAGGATCAGCCACAATGTTCCCCACCTCTAATGCCACCCACTTACTCACCAGCACTGCCACCCCTTTGTCTTCATATCTAGTCCCAAGTGGAACACCTGACCCACCCATCCTTTCTTCAATCTTGTCTAGTGGCCTACCTTTAAATGCGTCTCCTGCAAAAAGGCCACGTCTGCCTTAAGACTCCTCAGATGAGGGAACACACGTGACTGTTTGACCGGCCTGTTCAGCCCCCTCACATTCCACATGACCAGCCTGGTCTGGGGCTCCCCACCCCCCCTCCCCTGCTGATCAACTATATCCCTTTTTGGCCCGGCCCCTGGCCCATGTCATGCGGCCCTCCAGGCCCGTTCTCGGATGCCCACTATCATCGCTTCTTTTCCAGCTGCGCCACTTCAACCACACCCTTGTCAACAACCCTCCACCCCTTCCCCATCCCAAACAAAACAACAACCCCATCCCCCCTCCCCTACATCTATCTCCTGACAATCCCCCACTGCACTCCCATTAACTAGCCTGCCCAACTAGCATGATGACCCCCACCCAAGGCCTCCAAACCCCTTAACCGCCCCAAATTTCCCTCCCCCACCCCCATCCACACTCTCCCAAAAAGCAGCAAAAGGCCCTGCCCTCCAAACACCCCACCATCAAACAAAAGAAACATTTAAAGGGGAAAAGTTTCCAGAGAACAAAGAAACATTCACACAAACTTCTCCAAAGTTCAGTGTCCTCCTTCTCCTGTCAGTCCATTGTTCCTCATATACTCCTTCGCCTCCCCTGGCATGCCAGAATAATACCCACGCTTCTGGAAAGTCACCCAGAGGTGGGTCGGATACAGCACCCCAAACTTCACCCCCTTCTTAAAGAGGGCAGCCTTGACCCGATTAAACCCGGCCCTCCTCTTCGTCATTCTGCACCCAGGTCTTGATACACCCATAAGACCATAAGACATAGGAGCAGAATTAGGCCACTCGGCCCATCGAGTCTGCTCCGTCATTCAATCATGGCTAATATTTTTCGCATCCCCATTCTCCTGCCTTCTCTCCATAACCCCAGATCCCCTTATTGATCAAAAACCCATCTATCTCTGTCTTAAAGACACTCAGTGATTTGGCCTCCACAGCCTTATGTGGCAAAGAGTTCCACCTGCAGCTCGATCCCTTCCCTGGTGCACTTCCTCTTCTGCCTTGCACACCGAAGAATCTTCTCTTCATCCAGAAACCAGAGCAACCACACTACCATCACCCTTGGCGGCTTGCCTGCTTGCCACCCTATGCTCACAGTCGACCTCCAGGGGCCGATCAAAGGCCCCCTCCCACATCAACTGTCCCAGCTTTTTGGCCACATACATGCCGGCCTCCCAATCTTCAATGCCTTCAGGCATCCCCACGAACCTCAGATTTTGCCTTTTGGAGCAGTTCTTCAGATTCTCCACCTTCTCCTTCACTCTCTTCTGGATCTTCTGAATCACCCCCACCTCGGCCACCAACAAGGCCAACTATTCCTCGTGCTTCCCCACCGCCTCCTCCACTTTCGCCAGCCTCTGCTCCAAACTTTTGATCCCTGCTTTAATTGGCTCCACCACTTTGGCTAGGTCTTCCAGGGCCTCCTTCCTCTGCTGGCTGAACTTAGTGTTCAGAAACTCCATAAGCTGCTCCACTGACCAGTGGGCGGGCAGAACAACCCTCTTGCCCTCCGCCATCTGAACCTGTGACGCACCACAAAGACTCTCTTGTTCCAGCAGGTCTTTTCTTCTCTCCCCACTCCTAGTTTGTGGATCCATCCACCAACCACACCAAAAGAGTTACACCACCAGGTACTCCTACACCTCTTTCCATCAAAAAACCTCACCCTTCAGATGGGGAAAAGACTAAAAAATACTGCCTTGAGCGGGAGCCACCAAATGTGCGACCACTCACTCCATGGCTGCCACCGGAAGTCCTCATTTGACACCCAATCTTACCATGTGATAACTATTCGAGGGCCTGTACACCACTCACACAAGTGATTTCTTACCTTTACGTTTATCACCTCTACCCAAACTGCTTCTATATCCTGGTTTCTGGCCATCCCTCTCTAAATGTGCTAATATCATCTTTAATTAACAGAGTCACTCTTCCATATTTCCCTAACTTCCTATTCTTCCAAAAAGTCACATCCCCTTCCATATTCAGGTCCCAGTCTATACACCCTGCAGCCCTGTCTCTGTAATGGCTATTAGATCATACTTATCTTTATTTGCACCATCAGTTTATCTGATTGGTTTTGAATGCTACGCGCATTCAGGTACAGTGCCTTAAATCTTGTCGTTATTTTTGTAACCTCTAGCCATAATCTCTTGATTTACTCTTAGGATTTGTACTCTGTCCCTTCCATATTAATACCTTCATTTCCCATATTAATACCTTCTTCTCATGCCTTGTCTCTACTCTTTGATATACCACATCTGATCCCCTGTCCCCACTATTTTATTCAAACAAACTACAGGAAAATAATTGTTTTGTAAAACGTTTAAATGAATAGTTGAAATAATTGTTCAACAAATGGAGAATTTTTCTGTTAGCTTGGCAGA
Organism: Scyliorhinus torazame; assembly: GCF_047496885.1. Lineage (NCBI taxonomy): Eukaryota > Metazoa > Chordata > Chondrichthyes > Carcharhiniformes > Scyliorhinidae > Scyliorhinus > Scyliorhinus torazame. Next base: position 88,732,446 of record NC_092714.1, on the reverse strand, counting down.
ACTGTGCAACATTGGGCTTGATTGGAAAAAAGTAATAAAAAATGCACAGATTGAAGACTGATTGTCAAGCTGAAATATTATTTCATTCTCAGCACATCAGTATATATCGTGTCACACAACAATGCACAGGTAATGAATGATATTTTATATTGCCCAAGGAACAATTCAAATATTTTCAGATGGCATGTCTTCAGAAACATCAGGATTTGGGTAAAAATGTCAATGTAGCAGTTCTGATACTTCATCTCATATGCCAGATTTAGCACTTAGAATTCTTGCCCTGCAGCTATTCTAATATTCAGTTTACTAATAAGGCTCATATTGTTTTCGACTTTAATCTGACTATATTGTATATTTATTGTGACAACCATCTGGTGACTTTAGCCCTTCTCAGCTCATATATGAATATGTATGTGTGCCTCCACTGTGATTCATATGCATCTCCAGAATAATACTGAAGAGGTTACTAACCTCCACAATGCTGAATAACCTAGAAAGCATTTGCTGTAATTAGAGCCTTTTGAGTTTAAAACATCAGAGAACACAAGACCAACCAAGAGCTTCAGAAAACAAATCACTGCCTCCACAATAAAAAAAACCTCTTGCCTTCTCTGCACTGCTATGTTCTTCCTAAATGATTTCATACACTGGACATGTTCTGAATTTGTGGCTCAATTTGTAAACTTGAGAAAGGAACACTGGGGAATACCTCATGAAGCAGTTAGAGGCAAGAAGGCTTTTTGAAATGTGAGCAAGAGAACATCAAATGCACCTGAGACCTTGCTGTTATCCTGTAGCTCTGAGTTAGTTTAATCATAGTCATTGACATTGTGGTGAACGGTTACTGCCTTATCATCATGTAAGGTGATGTCTCCTTTAAGACCGGGCTTGGAACTCTGGGGACTCCGCCTCTGGCTCCGCCCATCTGGGAGCCATACATAAAGGCCTGCCTCATGGTCTGTGTAACAGTCAGCTCAAGTCTCTAGCTGTAGTACAGTTATTAGTCTAATAAAGCCTTCTTTACAGTTTAATCTCTAAGCGTCATTATTGAGGGTACCTCAATTTATTAGACTAAACTAGATTCAGGATGGACGCAGGCCTAAAACCAGAGAAGCTCAATCTGGAAGCACGAACGCCGGAGGCAAAGTAAAATTTTAAATACTGGATGAGGTGCTTCGAGGCCTACCTGGACTCCGCAGAGATTCCCATCCTAGGGCCACGCAAGCTGCGTCTACTCCACGCCCGGGTGAGTCACAGAATCTCCGCCACGCTCGAAAAGGCGACGACTTATGAGGAAGCGATTGAGTTGCTCCGCAAGCGGTTTGTCAAACCCGTCAATGAGGTGCACGACCGGCATCTGCTCTCTACCTGCCGGCAGCGCTCGGGGGAAATCGCTCGACGAGTTTGTTGAAAAACTCACCGCGCTTGCCAGGGACTGTGACCATCAGGATGTGACAGGGGAAGTCCAGATGAACCTGTATATCAGAGATGCTTTCGTGTCCGGCATCCGCACGAGCTACATCCGGCAGCGGCTGCTCGAAAACGGGGCAAAAGACCTCCAGGAGACGCTAACGCTCGCCTCCTCGCTGGAGGTGGCCCGACATAACTTGGGTACATACCCTGCGGACTCTGCCAGCCCCCCCAGACTTCCTCAGACTCAACCGCATTACAGGCCTGCGCCACGCGGCGACCCGCTCACCATGGGGGCACACCATGCTACTTCTGCGGGAAGGGCCAGCACCCACGCCCACGCTGCCCAGCCCGCTCCGCGATCTGCAGCGACTGCGGGAAGAAAGGGCACTTTGCGAGGGTCTGCCTGGCCAGACCCAGGGGCCAGAAAAACAAAGAACAGCCGGCCCGAAAATCAGGCTCTCAGGCCCGCAGGCCTCGCAATGCTGCTGCGCACCGACCCGACACGCCCTCTTCTGACGCGTCATCAGCCTCGTGCGAATCATGGGAGGCGCCATCTGGTCGGCGGCCATTTTCTCGATCCGACACGTGCGACCGACGGCAGCGGCCATTTTACGAGTCCGACTCGGCTGACGACTCCGACTACCCGCGACTGGGTGCGATCACCCTCGATCAAACTTGGCCAAAACACCTGCAGAACTCCATGATGCAGGTCCAGGTCAACGGGCACGACACTGCATGCCTCCTCGACTCCGGGAGCACGGAGAGCTTTATCCACCCTGAAACGGTAAGGCGCTGCTCCCTACGCACCCATCCCGCATCCCAAACCATAGCCCTCGCATCTGGGTCCCACTCGGTACAAATCAAGGGGTACTGTATTGCGGATCTCTCGATCCAGGGTGCCAAATACACCCGTTTCAAATTTTATATCCTCCCTCACCTCTGTGCCCCCCTGCTGCTCGGACTGGATTTCCAGTGCAGCCACCGAAGTCTGACACTGAAGTTCGGCGGACCCTTGCCCCCCCTCACGGTGTGCTGCCTTGCGACACTGAAAGTCGCACCCCCCTCGCTATTCGCTAACCTCACTCCTGACTGTAAGCCCGTCGCCACCAGGAGGTGGCGCTACAGTGCCCAAGATATGGCTTTTATCAAGTCAGAGGTCCAGCGTTTACTGGGAGAGGGGGTCATGATATGGCTTTTATCAAGTCAGAGGTCCAGCGTTTACTGGGAGAGGGGGTCATCGAGGCTAGCAACAGTCCTTGGAGAGCGCAAGTGGTGGTAGTCCGGTCCGGGGCGAAGAAACGGATGGTCGTGGATTATAGCCAGACCATAAACCGATTCACGCAGCTTGATGCGTACCCCCTTCCTCGCATCGCGGAAATGGTAAATCGGATCGCCCAATACCGAGTCTTTTCCACGGTCGACCTCAAATCTGCCTACCACCAGCTCCCCATCCGACCAAAAGACTGCCCCTATACTGCCTTCGAAGCAGCCGGCCGGCTCTTCCACTTCCTCAGGGTCCCCTTTGGTGTCACAAATGGGGTCTCCGTCATTCAAAGGGCGATGGACCAAATGGTGGACCAGTACGGTTTGCGGGCTACATACCCGTACTTGGACAATGTCACCATCTGCGGCCATGATCAGCAGGACCATGACGCTAACCTCAAAAAGGTCCTCCAGACCGCCCGAGCCCTTAAACTGACCTATAACGAGGGCAAATGCGTTTTCCACACCACCCGGCTGGCCATCATCGGCTATGTGGTGGAAGACGGGGTCCTAGGTCCCGACCCCGACCGCATGCGCCCCCTTAAGGAACTCCCTCTCCCCCACAGCCTCAAGGCCCTCAAACGGTGCTTGGGGCTTTTCTCCTATTACGCCCAGTGGGTCCCCAAGTATGCGGACAAAGCCCGCCCACTCCTAAAGACCACCACTTTTCCCCTCTCTGGTGAGGCTCAATTGGTCTTCAACCGCATCAAGGCTGACATCATCAAGGCCGCCATGCACTCGGTGGACGAAACCATCCCTTTCCAGGTAGAGAGCGATGCATCAGACATCACCCTGGCTGCTACCCTCAATCAAGGAGGCAGACCAGTAGCGTTCTTCTCCCGAACCCTCACTGCCTCCGAGGTTCGACATTCTGCAGTCGAAAAGGAGGCACAAGCCATTGTGGAGGCTGTGCGGTGCTGGAGACACTACCTCGCCGGTAGGAGGTTTACCCTCGTCACCGACCAACGGTCGGTCGCCTATATGTTCGATAACACGCAACGGGGCAAAATAAAAAACGATAAAACTTTGAGGTGGAGGATCGAACTCTCCACCTACTCGTACGATATCAAGTATCGTCCAGGGGAGCTCAACGAGCCCCCAGATGCCCTGTCCCGCGGCACATGCGCCAACGCGCAGGAGGACCGCCTGCAAGCCATCCACAATGACCTCTGCCACCCGGGGGCTACCCGGCTCGTCCATTTCATCAAGTCCCGCAACATACCTTACTCAACCAAGGAGGTCAAGGCCATGGTCAGGACCTGCCAAGTCTGTGCGGAGTGCAAACCGCACTTCTATCGGCCAGACAAGGTTCGGCTCGTGAAGGCCTCGGGCCCCTTTGAGCGACTGAGCGTGGACTTCAAGGGCCCCTCCCATCCACCAACCGTTATGCCTATTTCCTCACTGTGATCGATGAGTTCTCCCGTTTCCCATTCGCCATTCCCTGCACCGACATGACCTCAGCCACGGTGATTAAGGCACTGCACAGCATCTTCACCCTGTTCGGTTTCCCTGCTTATATCCACAGCGACCGGGGTACATCGTTCATGAGCGATGAACTGCGTCAGTATCTGCTCAGCAAAGGCATCGCCTCGAGCAGAACGACCAGTTATAACCCACGGGGAAATGGGCAGGTGGAGAGGGAGAACGCGACCGCGTGGAAGGCTGTCCTTCTGGCCCTGCGGTCGCGAAATCTCCCAACCACCCGCTGGCAGGAGGTCCTACCCGATGCCCTACACTCCATTAGGTCACTCCTCTGCACGGCCACGAATGAGACCCCTCACGACCGATTGTTTCTCTTCCCCAGGAAGTCTAACTCCGGGGGTCTCGCCTCCACCTTGGCTGATGGCTCCGGGACCTGTTCTTCTCCGGAGGCACGCGAGGAGCCATAAAACGGACCCCCTAGTTGAAAAGGTCCGACTGCTCCACGCCAACCCCAGTTACGCCTACGTGGAGTACTCCGACGGCAGGCAAGATACGGTTTCCCTCCGGGATCTGGCACCCGCGGGATCCTCCACCACAGACGCCCCTTCCCGCGCCGCGCCCCTGCAGGACCCGTCGCCCCCTACAACACACCCCCTTCCGGCCCTACCACCCATTGGTGAGCTCCTACCGTGCGCCCCCCCCTTTACACACCCCGCCGGCACCGGCTCCGCTACCCCCGGCCCTGCCTAGTTCCTCTGCCCCGACCCGGACCGAAGCTCCGACCGCTGTGCTCCCGGATGTGCCCTCAACCGGGACGTCCGTGCCCGCCGCACCACCGCCCGAATTGAGGAGGTCGAGGAGGACGATCCGGCCACCGAGATGGATGGACCTATGATGGCACTTCACCCCCGCCGGACTCCTTTTTAAACAGGGGGTGAATGTGATGAACGGTTACTGCCTTATCATCGTGTAAGGTGATGTCCCCTTTAAGACCGGGCTTGGAACCCTGGGGACTCCGCCTCTGGCTCTGCCCATCTGGGAGCCATACATCAAGGCCTGCCTCATGGTCTGTGTAACAGTCAGCTCTCGTCTCTATCTGTAATATAGTTATTAGTCTAATAAAGCCTTCTTTACAGTTTAATCTCTAAGTGATTATTGAGGGTACCTCAGACATAAAGAGTACAAACAGGTTTGTGCAATGTCTTGAGGATTGCATTAACCTTAAACCTATGATGATATTTTCTACAAGGAGAATATTGATAAGGGAGGCACACATTATTGAGTTTTATTCCAAAATCAATCTCATCCTAATCTTGGGAATCATTCTATTTCATTATGAACTGAGCTACAACAGTTCTCAGACCACTGAATTGAGCATGCCACTGTTCCACATCAGGGGGGCGTCATTCTCCGACCCCCGCCGGGTCAGAGAATCGTCGGGGGCTGGTGTGAATCCCGCCCCCGCCGGTTGCCGAAGTCTCCGGCACCGGATATTCGGCGGGGACGGGAATCGCGGCGCGCCAGTTGGCGGGCCACCCCCCGCGATTCTCCGGCCCGGATGGGCCGAAGTCCCGCCGATAAATTACCTGTCCCGCCGGCGTGGATGAAATCACCTTTTGAATGGCGTGACAAGGCGGCGTGGGCGGGCTCCGGGGTCCTGGGGGGGCGCTGGGCGATCTGGCCCCGGGGGGTGCCCCCACGGTGGCCTGGCCCGCGATCGGGGCCCACCGATCCGCGGGCAGGCCTGTGCCGTGGGGGCACTCTTTCCCTTCCGCCTCCGCCACGGTCTCCACCATGGCGGAGGCGGAAGAGACTCCCTCCACTGCGCATGCATGGGAAACTGTCAGCGACCGCTGACGCGCCCGCACATGCGCTGCCCCGAGATGTCATTTCCGCGCCAGCTGGCGGGGCACCAAAGGCCGTTTCCGCCAGCTGGCGGGGCGCAAATTCCTCCGGCGTTGGCCTAGCCCCTCAATGTTGGGGATCGGCCCCCAAAGATGCGGAGCATTCCGCACCTTTGGGGCGGCGCGATGCCCGTCTGATTGGCGCCATTTTGGGCGCCAGTCGGCGGACATCGCGCCGTTTCGGGAGAATTTTGCCCCAGACCCTTGTTGGAAGAGAGAGATGCAGAAAAAACTAAACAAAGATATGCAATTTATAGAAGCTGACAATACATTTTGTGATTAACATAGAAATTGTTATATATCATATTTTATATTCTGTTCCAGTAATATTATTAAAAACCCTGGTTTTAAATACATACAGACAATGTGTCTACTAAAGATGTAAATTAGTAGTAAAAGGTGAGGTAATTATTAAATGTAACCACTTACAAAACCCCTGGTTCACAATTCATACAAGTAAAGTGGCTACTAAAGATGTAAATAAGACATAGTAAAAGGTGAGGTAATTATTGAACTTAACCACTTACTTGGTTACAGATAAAGTGCTAATGGATCATTGTTTATATTTTGGATGGTTCCCTGAGTATAGATAATTATGAGGGATTGTATTTAGTCTGAGCTAAGCAGATCATGGAACTTAGTGGGATACAGTTGATGTATTTAATGGGAGGAGCATGTCTGTTGGTAGTTTTGCAGTTTGTTATAGGATTTTAAGTGGAATAACAGTTTTGCCAAATGCTGTTAGGTTGAGCGGAAGTGCACTGCCTCTGCTCTTGAAAAGATCTCTCTCCAAAGGTCTGCAAAGATAAGCAAGTAACCTGTTTGGTTAACTTTATTTATAAATGGCATTTAATCTGGATTGGGTTGCTTAATTTGAATTAGTGGCAGGTGTATCCAAGTACAAATGTTTCCTTTTATTTAAGAACTGTTTGATCGTTCTTAATTGTAAAGCTATTTCTTTGATGTTACTGTGTGTTTAATCTGTGTTTAAATTAAAGCTTGTTTTAACATACTCTTGGTCAGAGTCATCACTCTTGGGTTGAAGTATCCTTTCCTCACAGTTTTGCAAATAGAAAAATTATTTGGGGTTCCCATCCAGTATCCAAACAAAAGTGATCTCTGCTGGTGATGAAATAGTTGCACTTTGAAGTATCACTCTGATGTGACATTGCAACGTGTAGATCTTGCTTAGTCTGTCTACCTTTGAGGATTGGGGATTCCACATGTGATTCATTCATTCAGCTAGGAAGTTAAATCTGGGGTAATGAGGAGAGGTAGTGTGCTCAATATTCCACTTCTCTCACATATCCAGAAGTGGCTTATGAATAAATTGCTGACCAATATACACAAAGATAATAATAATAATAATTGCTTATTGTCACAAGTAGGCTTCGGTGAAGTTACTGTGAAAAGCCCCTAGTCGCCACATTCCGGCGCCTGTTCAGCGAGGCCAGTACGGGAATTGAACCCGCGCTGCTGGCCTTGCTCTGCATTACAAGCCAGCTGTTTAGCTCACTGTGCTAAACCAACCCCTATATACACAAAGATCTCTACAAGCACTACAAATAAATTAAAAAGAGCCCTTCTGTGCGCGTGACAACTGTGTGTGACATATTGTGCAATTGTCGAATGACGAAGTACTCAATAAATTAGTCAATGATGATGAAGTCAGTCCTATGGACATGGAAAGAGGTTGGATGTGATTTCAAGATTGGGTAGGAACTTCATGTGGAATCAGTGACGCATTGCGCTGATTGGGCATATGTTCTTGACATGCCTCTTGCTTTAAAGACTACTTTGTAATTGTTTATACTCAGCCAATAGATTATCTGTTTTGAAAGTCTTCTCAGCAATCTAAACCCATGTATGAGTGAAGGAATTGTTGAAGAATCTTAGGCTGCAAAGATGATGACCTGTCTGCCTTTAAAAAGGACTCCCCAGGAGATGTCCAGCTTGTCCTGATAAGGCTAAAATAGTCTTGTGTGTCCGTGGACATGTTGGATCAGACCATCCTTTGATGAGGTTTTCCAGTTTCAGTAGTGGAGAATATTTTGCCATTTTTACTTGTAACTGCTGGCGTTTCCATTGCACAAAAATGTGCCAGATCAGTTTGGAGAACATTTTCAAGCTCAATACCAAAGAAGTTAACTTGAAAATCTCACGATATATTTTGGGCAGGGTTCTCTGTCCCGCTGCATCAGATTTCTGGTGTGGTGGGCCCTCGTGATTCTCCATCTTGCCAGCTGGCCAATGGGGTTTCCCATTGTGGGCAGCCCCACGCGGTCGAGAAATCCCCGAGCTGCCGGCGAAATGGAGAATCCCGACAGTGGAGAATCCAGCCTCTTGTGTTTTCACTGAGTTAGGCAATCTGCTAAGTATATCCAATATGTTGAATAAATTACCTTGTTTGTACCGAATCTCACAGTAAAAACTTAACCTTCATCAGGAGACTTGGCAATCTTGGTGGTGCATTGGTTTTTGTCAAATGATCTCCAGTGGTTTGTGGTTGGTCTATACTGCAGTTCTTTCACCAAATAGAAAGGTATCAAAAGGCATGATCCTGGCCACTAAAGAAAATATTTCCTGCTTGATGTTGGAGTAGTTAAGAGGCAAATGCAATCAGTTTGCCATTTTTATTATGCATGTTCCCAGACCTTTCTGCGGTGCATCTACCTCCATAGAATCATAGAATTTACAGTGCAGAAGGAGGCCATTTGGCCCATCGAGTCTGCACTGGCTCTTGGAAAGAGCAGCCTACCTAAGCCAAACCTCCACCCTATCCCCACACCTCTACCCTATCCCCACAACCCCACCTAAACTTTTATGACACTAAGGGCAATTTAGCATGGCCAATCAACCGAACCTGCACATCTTTGGACTGTGGGAGGAAACCCATGCAGACACAGGGAGAGCGTGCAGACTCCGCACAGCCAGTGACCCAAGCTGGGAATCGAACCTGGGACCCAGGAGCTGTGAAGCAACTGTGCTAACCACTGTGCTACTGTGCTGCCCTAATGCACCAAGTTGTCACCAGAGGTTCATCAATCCACTCCCCATCCTTGGGCCTGATCAGGATTTCGGAAAAAACATATTTTAAATGTTTTTTTCAAAAGTCTGCCAGGTGACGTGAAGTATGACTTCATTTCCCACTGTTCTAAATAGAACAGGGAGAAAAAGAGAATTGTTGGTACCATATAGTAAGTTGCTATTAGCCCACTTGCTTCAACGCTCCTCCTTCTCCAGCTACCAAATCATTTTAAAAGGATCATTATATAACTCTTTTCTTAATACTGTTAGAATAGCTAAAAAGCATATTTTTTTAAATCACAAATGCATTCACAGTTAGTTAGTACAGATTTTAATTAAAATTTAACAAATAAACTTTAACTAAACTCTTAAGTGGATCCGATGAAGTGCTGTGGAATGAGCTCCAACGTTATTTCATTGTGGTATAGAAGTGAAAGATTGTATTTGGCAGGAGGCAACACGGTTGGTGGAATCCACCTCTCACCTCTGCAGGTGAAAACAGTCCAGCTCTTCCCCCAGGAGTGCATATCTGCAGATTTGCTTTCCAGAGGGCCTCTGCATTAAAAACAGATATTAGGAACATTTCCCAGATTGTGGCTGGAGAAATGCAAACTCAAATCTTGCTAATTACTTTGGATGCTCTTATTGTTTATACTAACGCATTTGTGTCAGCATCATGCCTGCACTCTCAGCAGCGTTTATACTGCAAGTGGGTCATTGCAAATAGTTTGTAATTAAAGAAATAAGGCTTGGTTAATTCTCAATTATTTTCTATCGAATTAATCAGTGTCATAGTGCGAGTCAAAAACCCATTCCCTTTAAACAAGAATAGCTACTTATGTGAAACGTCTGCACAAATTCGGCATACATTCAGCGACTCAGAGAAAAGAACAAAGGTCAAGTCTATCAATATGGTAGCTTGTCATCAATTTAGCAAATTGGTGCCCATAGAGTTTGCCACTGTTACTCAACTTTTGAAAAGATCCAGATTGGCATTTCTTCCAATACAGTGGATCAAACTTAACACATTTGCAATCCTGGTTTGGGCCTTTACTGCTGGGAGTATATACAAAGAAAGAACTTGAAATGTGTGTAGTAACAAAAATATACCATTTAACACCTCGATCCTATTTCAGCAATGAACTCAACCTAATTCCATATATCTGTCTTTCCCCCATATTCTTTAATGTCTTTGGTGAACAAAAATCTTTGAATCTCAGATTTAAATTTACAAGCGATCGAACAATAATTTTCATTTAGCAACAATCATTTACAGCAAAGAGATCCAAACGTCTATCACCTTTTGTGTGCAGGAATGTTTTCTATTTTCACTCCTGAAAGGTCTGACACTAATTTTTAACTATGACACCACATCCTGCATTTCCGAGCAAGTAGGAACAGTTTTTTTTCCAAGTCTCACTGAATGAGAAAGGTTTCATCAAATGTCTGGATAGGGAAATATTAGGAACGTGGGTCCAGAAATGGGGTACAAGATGGACCAGGCAATTTAGGGGTTAAACAGATTGAGGGAAAAGACTGCTAGTAGCAGAGTCACAAGGATACATCAACAGCCTGATTTACCTTGTCTCATTCAGATTTAAACTCGTCAGTGGGAATACACAGGATGCTTCAGCCAGGATGATCCACTCAAGATCCATTGTCATTTGGGACAACCTTGTTTGACCAGCCATTATCCCATCACAGAGTCCGATGACCTATTTGTCCATAAATCGAAGGTCAGTCATATATGAATGGCATAGATCTGTTCTTTTGTAGAAACAGGAGTGGGAAATCAGATAGGCAAGGTAACAATAATAGATTCAAGTCTGGCCACCTCAGGGGAGAACCTTTGTTTAAGGGGGTGGATGGAGCTTGGAGAGAAAGAATGCTGTTCTGAACAGTTACAGAGAGAAGGCTGTGGAAATTGCCCAGAGAGGTCACAAAAGTTGCTACCGAAGCAGGCTTTGGAAAATGTTCCAAACAAAGTCCTTAACAGAAGAAAAATTGCTTCATAAATGTAAGCATTGCCTTGGCCTGTCTATGCAAGCAACCTGGCTTTTTAAAAATGATTGGGTGAGAACTCGTGTGTTGAGGTTAAGAAACTGCATGTAATCTGTTAGTGTTAGAGCTGAAGTAAAATTTAAATATGGTTTTCTTTTCTGTTGTTTTAATAAAGTTTGTTTATAAAATAACCAAGCCCTATTTCTTATATTATCACTCCTGGAACAAATTGATCTTTCCGTAGCGCATTGAAACTTTATGGCATCTGGTCCAGTCTCTTAGACACTAAATTCCAGGGATTTGGGTAACCTTTCCTGTAACTTTACCCTTGGAGACCAGGCATAATTCTGGTAAATCTACGTTGCATTCTATCCAAGGCTAGGATACCCTTCCTTAAGACATAATTTATTGTTCTTGTTATGTAGACTGGTTAATTAATTTGGCAAACTGGGACCCGATAAAAGTATGCCAATCCTTTCAAAACGACTTTAATTCTCATCAGTTTGAGCTATTCTCAGAGGCAAAACCTCCATATCTCTTGACTGTGGATGCCTCAGTTCCTTGTTCTGGTTGTCTTCTCATACTTCCAAGTTAATCTGCAGGTTGTTTTCTTTTGTCACAAGACTCTCAAGACTGCTGTAGATTTTTCCGCCAGCTTCAAACTTGGAAATCTTTTATCTTCTTTTCCCTCATGAAATCCAAAGTGAGATTATACCCTACCTGCATTCCTGCACCAAATGATGAAGTTAACTTTTTCTCTATTTACAGTGCAGGCCCACTAATTGTCAACTTTGGCTCTCTTCTCTCAATGATCTCTGGGCACCAGGGCTAAGCTGCAACTAACTCTCAGCAGACATCCAGATAAATTGAAACCAGAGAGCCTCGCTAAGTTCCACATCTACACAGGGATTTAGCATGATATGAAATGTCCTGGAACTGACCTTGTTGGTTAAATATCCATCATTTAAAATGCCTTATTTGATCTGATGAAACAAATGGATTTTACAACCTTTCAGACTAACTCCCAAACAAAAACATCTCACTGGACTGCCCTTACTGCAAGGAGATCACGTCTCCAGTTCTTTAGTTCAGTAAGCCCACCTCCTGTTTTATTATATTATCTTTCTAGCTGTTTACCTCTTACCTCAACATGGTCCCAACATTTTAAATAAGTTATAAACTGGCTTTATTTGCACTTACTTCAGGGCTGCTTTCATCAGTTTATCAACCAGACTGCCTTTTTCCACAATTTAAACTTTAATTCCTAAAACTAAAAGTTATCGTCTAAAACACATGACCAAGATATCCTTGCAAGTTTATTTTTATACTCTTTTTTGTAGTGCTTATTATCTATTTTTTCACCCTTCGTTGTTATTAGTTTTATGTTGTCCAACTCTCGAGATGTCCATAGCTTTTTTCCTCAACAAGTAGTGCTCTTTCTTCTTCGGGCTATCAGCTGGTCCTTTCACAACCTCGGGGCATCCTGAATTGATTTACATTTGAAGTGTAGTCACTATTGTATTGTGGAAACAGTGGCAGTCAATTTGGGCATAACAATGTGATAATGATCTGATGATCCTTTTTTTAGTGGCACTTGTTGAAGGTTAAATATTGGACACAACACCAGGTAGAACTCCTCTGCTCGTCTTCAAAATAATGTGATGGGCTGTTTTACACCACACCGGAGAGCAGGCATCACATTCTCATGTCACCTTCTGTGGAATCATGGATTATCGGCTTTAGATTTGTTAGGACATCCAGCTGACCATTCCCCTTCTTAAAAAAAATGTCATACTCAAGACAATACAGGCTAAAAGTTTTATATTCTCCTGAAATCTGCTGAATTATTTTTCTGCCATTGTGCAATTTTGACTTTTAATAAAAAGCGTGGAAAGTGTTTCTCGTACCTGAATACGAGAGAACTATAAATGGACTTATAAACTGAATGAACTAAATACATAGTTCATACATAGAGTCATAACAGAAACTTCACAATTCTGCAAAATCAGATACTGTGCAGATCGAGATACATTAATCTCCTGTGATATAGAGCCTGAGAGAAATAACTGGAATAGCCTTGAACAAAAACACAATTAACTCTACATGGGACAGTAAACTGTGTGTTTCAATAAGCACCAGCAAAGATACTTCCCAGATGAACTATATTTCCTGATATGATCAAGGATGCAATGTTTCTTTTTCAAATCGAGACACCAGAAGTAATCATTGAGGCTTTATAAAAGATTATTTTGCTTAAACAAAGTCATTTTCAAATGCAGAATAAATCCATATAGTGTAAACATCAGAATTAACCCCCCCTCACCCCCACCTGAAGCATTCCAGGTCAGGGGTCGCTCCTGGGCCAGAGGTGGTGGGGGGGCTTATAGTTCGTGAGGCCTTCAAGCCATCTATAAATATTGTCGATACCGACAGGGGCAACTACACCTGTTGCCTGTCTGTCCTACCAAACACTTCCAGGACAGAGTCCTGCTCTTGGTTATATGTTGAAGGTCACTTTAACTCCATTTGACTGTGAGCAACCTCTGGTTTCACAGCTGAAGGCTATTGCTAATAAAGAATTGGCCTTGTTGGTTGTGAGAACTCTGCACAGCTGCAGGTTGTGTTTCCTGCTTGCTCCTGCTGGTGGCTGCAAATGCCTGGAGGCTGCAGTTGCTGTCCTTTTCTGTTGCCTGAAAGAAGGACTATTTTTTCTAAGATACCTGGGTCCAGGAACATTGGGCTCAGGGGCACATATGAGTCCAGAAGGCAATCTAGTTTGACGCAAGAAGATGCTGCGGGACCTGGTGCGTGACATTGATCCAAATGGGCCACTTGATGACATCACAGAAGAAATGCTTTCACAGATTGCTGATGCTTTTGCTGCTGGTGTGGTGAGTGCTGCATGTAACTGGTATGTCACCACAGGTTAAACACGCTGGAAGTCAAGTACCACACTGCACCTTGAGCTCCAGGGGAATATGTGGATGCCAGGATTTGGTTCCGGTGAGATTGATCTGTGGGAGGGTCTGCACAGCTGCGGCTCTTGGATGGAGAATGGCACAAATAACATATTGATGGATAGATCATTTTACGACAAAGTTCTGGACATGATAACACATTTTCATGCTGATCCTCAGTTTCTGTTGAGGAACGTGTGAGGGGTGATACCTTGTATTTGTTTTTTTTGTGAAAATGAGCTAATAGAGCTTTGTATTGTGCCAATATGAATGCTGACGTTCCCTTGTTGTTTAATGTTTAGTGTGATATGTGGAATGTTAGTTGATTTTCAAATCTTTGTTACTGTTGTCTGTTTAATAAACAAAATATTCTCACACGGCTTCTTGTGGGTACACGTGCCATGTCTCAGACGATAATTATTGCATCGCATTTTAATTAAACTTTGAAGCCTGAACAGTGTGCCTGACTCTAGAAGTGTCAGCAGCCAGCAATCAAACACTCATCAGCACTGCGGATATCCTCGTGACCAAAAGGTGAGTGTGCAGATCAGGGGAGGGCACCTGAGCAAGATCTCCCTAATTATCCCGACAGGGGTCTGGGGTCTAGGGGTGCCTTCAGTAACAGGAAGGGGTTCCACTCCCTGAATGTTCAACTTGTGTGCCATCACCACCTCAAGATCTGCACTTCCAGATCTTGCTCGCGTGTGCACGCTTCCCACGGAGCATGCATGACAGCTACCTGCTGGGACATTTGGAAAATCCTCGGATGACCACCCCAGTATGACGGGTTGGCTCTTGGGTGATAAGGGTCACCAGCTGAGATCCTGGCTATGAAGCCAGTGCAGAGGCCAGAGATAGAGACGGAGACCTAATATAACAAGGCCCGTGTTGCCACCTGTGTTATCATTGAGTGGTGCATCGGACTGCTCAAAATGCGTTTCTGATGCATGGACTGCTCCGGTGGTGCACTGCAGTTCACCTCCCACTTTGTGATGGTCTACTGTGCCCTCCACAATCTGGCACAGCAGCGGAGCCACATGCTGGAGGAGGAGTAGGAACATGCTGCCTTGTCTGAGGAGGCGGTGGACCAGGAGGGGAAAGAGGACAAGTCCAGGGAGGACCCACAGGAGGAGCTGGAGGATGGAGGACAGGCAGCGGCGAGGGTTCGGGCTGTCTGAAAAACCAGGGAGGCCCTCACCCTCACCCGATTCTCATAGGACTAGGCTTTGTCCATCTGCTCACCCCCCACCCCATTCCCCCCCTTATTCCACACACTGCCCCCGACCATTTCCCAAACCCCCTCCAGGGTGATTGGCCTCTGTCAGCACTGTCTATATATAAGGCGGAGGAGAGTGATGATCACTCGCTGTGAGGTAAGCTCTGATGCTTCACAGTTTATGCCAAAGTCTGACTGCTGTCTTTCAGCTGACAGCACGCTCACACCCATCCTCTGAACAGGATCTGCATTGGGGGCATTTACTCTTGGACCACTGTGCCCGGGGGCAAGGATGCAGGCAAGCCCGGTGAAGATTAGCTGACAGAGGCTTTACATATATTAAGTATAACATGGCCCAATGGTGATTGTTGGACATTTCCCCTGGTGACACGTAGGGATTCCCCCAGTGCCAACTGGGTGCTCCTCAATCTTCTTGATCCTATATGGTCTAGTTCTAAGTCTAGGTGTGTCTACAGGATGCACAGAAGAGGTGGAGGGAGCCTGCTGGTTTTTGTGTGCTGTGGACTTTGGTGCCCGAGGCAGATGTCCTCTGGAGGTCCTGGGGCTGGAGGGCCCTGGCCAATTCACAGGTGTCACTGATTTCGCCTTACCACCCTGTTCTGCCCGCTGCCCTTTAGATGGGCTGGTATTGGGCTGGGGGGGGGGGGAATTCAAATCAACTGGAGATCGCCGTCGTCTCCTTGGTGGCAGGCCCCAGGTTGGTCTCCATCACTTCTCCTTTCCAGATGGTGTTCGCAGGACCCTGGGGAATCCATGGGACACAGGAGCAGCTGGATTGAGCTCCAGAGGCCTCTGCGTCATCTGGTTCTGTTAGTCCAGGTGCTGCCTCCCCTTGTCTGCACCATGCCTCAGCAATGTTCCTCAATGAGTGGACCACACTCTGGAGCACCTCCTCAATGTCCACCTGCGTATGCGACATGTCCCTCAGCGACTGGGACATGTCGTTGAGGCCCTCAGCCATGGTGGATTGACACAAGCCTCGGATGCCACCACTGAAAATGCTGACCTCGTGCTCTAGGCTTTCCACTGCAGTCGCCACCCTAGCAGTGTTGGCCGTGGTGCTACACATTGTCGGTATCATCTCCTGTACATGTAGCCTTTGGGATTCCTCCAATCAGCTACACACTCACTGGAATGTCGCTGACTTCCCCCCCTGAATTCACGGCGGTGTCCTATCATCTGCATCAGCTCTGGGATACCTTGCCCAGAGGTTCGGCATCTGATTGGGACTCAGCAGACCACCAACTGCTGACTCCCTTGAATGTTCCTGCCTCCACCTGATGTGCTTCAGCAACTATGTGGTGCTCACCAGATTGTGTCCCAGAAGCCTGTCCATTAATGTTGCCCACCAAGGTGCAAACTATTCCAGATGGCCCAGCCCCATCAGAAGGAGATCCTGCGAGAGAATGGACATATGATCAGTGGGGGGCAGGATCATTTTGACTGACGTAAACAACTCACTTGAGACAGGTCATCTGGGTGAAGGGGCAGTGGATCATCACCTCTGCGGCGCAGGCTCACCTCACTGTCTGTCACTCCTCTGTCCTTTGACAACCCCGCGATTTCCAGGGCCCATTCCTCATAGGGGGCGAGAACATGGATCTCTGGATACTTCGCCCCTCTGGTCTTGGCCCTTTCCCACTTATTATGGGCTATCCCCTCCTCTGGGGACAAAGGGAGGACATTGTGAACAGCACACTAGATGGATCAGAGGGGCCTGTAGCAAGTGGCATGTGTGGGCACTGCAACTGGACATGAAGGCATTGTGCTGGTGGGTGCCAGAGGGTTCGGAGGAACAAACACGAAGTTGAGATGTGGGGAGGGTGCAAAGTGTCAGACAGTGATTTGTGGGCCAGCGGGGGGGGGCAGGTTGGGAATTTGCGAGATAGCTGGCGGAACTGATGCCAAAATTAAAGGTGATAACCTACCCTACAGCTCGGTGGTCTTCTTCAGATGTTGGACACTGACAGCCTCTGCCACTGCCTCCCAGGCGTTATTGGTGATTCTGTTGTTGGTCCTCCGACCCCCTCACGAGAACAGTCCTGTCTTATATTAATGGTGCCCACAAACCTGTTCGGGTTGACATCCTCAAAGCGGGGAGCAGGTCTGCGTGCCGCCATGCTTTTGTGTTGACTGGGAGTGAGCGGTAAGGAACGTTTAAAAGCAGCTGCCCCCTTGTTACTGGCGAGACGCTGAGGTGAAAGTCTGGCAAATCAGAT
Source organism: Scyliorhinus torazame (assembly GCF_047496885.1). Lineage (NCBI taxonomy): Eukaryota > Metazoa > Chordata > Chondrichthyes > Carcharhiniformes > Scyliorhinidae > Scyliorhinus > Scyliorhinus torazame. The sequence continues at coordinate 88,715,003 of NC_092714.1, read as the reverse complement.
GGGGAGACAGACAATAATGGTGAGATGCTTGAGGGGGCTCGTTTTCGACATAAGTGCCGTTAAATATGGGCCGTGATCTGGCCAACACGCCGATTGAGAAATACCCCCGCTAATTGCGCCCAAAATGAAATTTAGAAATGTTTCTATTTGTCCAAGAACACAAATGCACCCTGGTTGCTATCAACTGCCTCCTGAGTTTTATGAATCCGTTATTGATTGAATAAAGTGCAAAGCCAGAGAGCATGCTTATTGAGTGCCTGCTTTCATTCTTTTTCTTAACGTTTGTGTTAATCTTATTTGCACTAATTCTTTGAAGACTGCTGCAACTCTCTGGCCATGAAATTCTTATTGTTGAATGCCTCTGGTAAAATAGCAAGCAAAATAATTTTATTTGAATGAATCAAATGGTCACATTCTATTATTCACACCACATAATTTCAAGGCCATACTAAAATTTCAGAGTGGAATTTTTAGATTCCTTATGAATGATGACACATTGCACCACTTGAAAAGTGTCTGACTGAATATCTTGGCTTGTGCATTGTCTAACGGAAATTTCACCAATTTCATACAAGATAACAGTTCTCAAAATTCATAAAGAAACATCCGATTTTGGGACAAACTTTGAGGTTATTTTCATTGTTCCATTTTGATGTGGAGATAATGTGCAAATGAAAGATTATCTTTTTGTAACTAATAAAATTGAGCTTTCACAACAAGAAAATTGTCTTCCTGCTGTGAATATCTATCTCATGTATTTGGAATCAAAAATAAAAGCTTAACATCACAAGAATATTGATGCTCCTTTTTCATAAGACTTAATACCATGACATTCCACTTCCATAGTTAAGTCAAGCAATTGTAATAAATTCAAAAAGCCGATGATAAAGCAACATGTCTACAGACAAATATGTTGATGCCAGCACTTTGGTAACAGACAACCATTACTGCTTTGTGCACTGGATATTTGACGTTCTCATGTAAAATCTGATACTCTTATCTCAATTACTAATGTGAGCTGTTTTTAAAAAAAAACTTTCAGTGAATATTCCAAGGCATCCTAAATGCTTGATTGCATCAGGCAACCCTTTGGAAACATTTTTATAATCATACAGTGAGACACTCTGATCTGAAATTCTGACTCCACCTTTTGGTGGTGGAGGTAACTCATTTATTTCAATTGGGTTAGTAATCTTCACACAAAAAGCACTGAGAGAAATATCAGATGAAAACTAATATCCGCAATGTGATTACATAGCTATCATTAAAAATGATTTTTCAGTAATAGGAAAGAGAGAGAGCGTGGTCTTCCGAAACGTAGATACTGATCCGGATTCGGCAAATTGGTCGTCATACATTAATACTCTGAAAATGACAGCAACTTCTGCCGTCCTCATGTCCGCTGCCTTCAAATATGCCAATGAGGAGGGTATAAAATCCAACCCAGCCCAGGACTTCCTCCTTTCTTGAACAAGAATGTTACATTTGGATCGAGAAGATTGTGCGAGACAATACAAATTCTAAACAATATAAATATTCATTAAAGAACCGCACATGTAATTCACAATTTGATGAAAACAGTGAATGGCAACATTAAAACATTTTAGGGATATAGAGAAAATATCTTATTTTGAGTGGAGAATCTAGTTTTTAAATTCAATTATTGTTACAGTAAAATATTTTAAGTAGCATATTATTAAAGTAGCATTTATCTTGACCCCCCTCCCCCCCCCCCAGTAAAGACCACAGAGTTATCAAGGTGACTCTGTCCAAGTTAGAGAGAATTAAAATGTCCAAGTCACCATAGTTGTATACTTTTAGCATGTGAAATTCTGAACTGAATTCAGTGAATCTAAAATTACCATGTATGCTCGCAGTATTTACAGGAATCCTCTGTTCCCGGTGCAGCACCCGCCAACCATGGGATTCCTGGTGGTGTGGGGTGGCATCATTATCAAATCATATATATATATATATATACTCAGAGTAGTAAGGGCGTGGAATGCCCTGCCTGCAACAGTAGTGGACTCGCCAACACTAAGGGCATTCAAATGGTCATTGGATAGACATATGGACGATAAGGGAATAGTGCAGATGGGCTTTAGAGTGGTTTCACAGGTCGGCGCAACATCGAGGACCGAAGGGCCTGGACTGCGCTGTAATGTTCTATGTTTTGTGTTCTAATAGATTTCATAGAATTTACAGTGCAGAAGGAGGCCATTCGACCCATCGAGTCTGCACCGGCTCTTGGAAAGAGCACCCCACCCAAGGTCAACACCTCCACCCTATCCCCATAACCCAGTAACCCCACACAACACTAAGGGCAATTTTGGACACTAAGGGCAATTTATCATGGCCAATCCACCTAACCTGCACATCTTTGGACTGTGGGAGGAAACCGGAGCACCCGGAGGAAACCCACGCACACACGGGGAGGATGTGCAGACTCCGCACAGACAGTGACCCAAGCCGGAATCGAACCTGGGACCCTGGAGCTGTGAAGCAATTGTGCTATCCACAATGCTACCGTGCTGCCCTAAGTGTCACGTTGAGAGAACAAGTGAGGAAATGAGGACTGGGCGGACTACAGAAAGATCGGAGAGGAAGTGGAAAAGTTAATATGTGAGGCAAAGAGGAAGTATGAGAATGGGACTGGCAGCTAACATACAGGGGATTCAAAAGCCTTCAAGAAGCAAATAAATAGTAAAAGGGTAGGAGTGGGTAAATTAGGGAGCAAAAAGCGAATGACACATGGAACGCAGAGGACATGACTGCGTAACTAAATGAATACCTTCCATTCGTCTTTAATAGGAAAATATATGTCATAATTTGTGAAAGAGAATGTTGAGATACGGGATGTGCAAAATATTTATAAATAGAAGGTGTTAGAATAGCTGTCTGGATTAATATTAATAAGTCACTGACTGGATAAGATGCACCTGAGAATGCGGAGGGCGTGCACCAATGCTCCTTGGGTGCACCTGAGGATGCGGAGGAGATGCACCAATGCTCCAAGGGCGAAGTTATCAGTGAAATTCCCAAGCTTGGCTGTGAAGACGATACTGACTAGGATGCTTTTGGAGGAGACGGTTTATGACAGCTCCATTCCTCTTCGAGGATAAACAACAATTTCTTTGGACAGGCAGTTCTTTTTGTGCAACAATCCAACTTTTAGTGACATGCATTGATCTATTTTATTTTTTTAATTTCCTTCCTTTCCGATCTCTCTTTTATACAAGAGTTCAATCTTCAAACTCTTTTTGTCATACGGACATTGTCCCAGAGTGAACAGTTATCAACATAGCATTTTGTAGACATGTTTTTTCCCGGTTACCCCTTCTACAACAATTCCTTTAAAATACTCAATAAATACAGATCCATATCTGTCGCTTTTATCAGTGCAAGTTTCACACCCAGATAAAGTGCTTTAACTACTTTTTATTTTCTCATGCCTAATTGACGACATTTATCTGGCGCAATTTAATGGAAATGAAAGAATCCTGTTTCGAGCACATTTAGCCAGGTTTTTCCCGGCATTGGCAGCACCAGGAATGCCCCAGCTATTAAAAGGGACTCTGCACGTCCCGCCGAGGCCGTATTTAGTTCCGTGTCCTGCACTAGCGAGCTCCGCTCGTCAGTGCAGAGAGAGATCAAGGTGCATTTTAAAAATGGTGACCCAATCTCTAGATCCTCCCACCCCGGCCTCCGGAGCCCCCCCCCAAAATCCAACTCATCAATAAGAGGGTCATTGAGCACCCCGTACCCCACCTAATAAGGGCAGGGAACCCCCAGTCCTGATCCCCGCATGGGTATGATTTCATGGTGCGCAGATGGAACTGCCAAGGTGCCCAGATACCTCCCTGTCCAGAGCTCGACCACCCAGGGGCCCCCGATCACCTTGGAGACCCCGCCGATCGCCGTGGAGACGAATCCAGCCAGCACGTCGGGTCCACGTTTGTGGAAACCAGTGCAAGAAATTTAACATGCGAGGCATATTAAAAATGACTACATTCATACCTCTGGGTCACCCAGTTATGGAGACCTGAGCATACATTGTTCAATCTTAATTTCTTCAATGTCTCCTTCACTTTTAACACTTCCCCAACAGTAGCATATTTCAGCATGGTGCTCAATTCTAATACATCGCAAAATGCGTCCGGTATAGTTTGGGTGCTTAACCAGTAGAATTGCTCAGTTAAACAGTTAGTTGATCTACATCTTCCTTGATTATAGAGAATTTTGTCAGAGTGTGGTTCCTCTCATATCCCATTTCTAAGAAGAGCTTTCTGCTGTGTTCATTGCTACAATATTTACATTTTCGCACATACTCCTGACCATCACTGGAAAATTCCCCTCCATTGTCCATTAATAATTTAGCTGCTGCTCCCATCCCCGTGCCTAACCATTTTTCCATTACCTTACCAATAATTTTTTTGCCTTTACTAAAAATTACCCTTGACAAACATAAATCTAGTCACTACACGACAAAATGTTGAATAAAAATAAATGTTTCTTTGTTCCATACTTCAAGGCATCACCATTGTTTTGTTAAAGTCTCTCACCAATGGAAGATTAACTACTGGTCTCAATGGTGTCCTCTATACTTTTCACAAATATCACATTTTGCACTAAAATCCTCAATAAGTCTAGTGTATTTCTCATCCAGTACCCCTGCATACTTTAATAGAATCTTCAATCTATGGCCAGAGATGTGAATATTATCATTGTAGTTTGGTAATAATTTGTTCTCCTCCAAATCCCTATCCCTAGCTGTTGTTAGTAACTCTGATGTTCTGTCTAGAGGTGATGGGCCTTAAAGAATAGAATAATGTCTTGACCATGAAAACTGCACATCTACAGATCTACCCAAAACAATCTCCTTATCATGGTTAATTATCCAACTTCATTTGGGCCTTTTTCATTGAAGTTTTGCTGAGCAGAAATGGTAGTTCACTCGGTACTCTATCATTACTGATGGTGATTTACGCCTGCTATTTTACACAGAATTATTCTTTTTAGTGATTCAACATGTTATCATCAGTGAACTCGAAACAAGTAGAAAAGAATTAAGCACATGCCAACAGCCTATTAAGTTCACCAAAAGCAAGGTCCTAAAATCTCATGATAGGAATTTCAGGGGTACCCATTGCTCAAAATTTCACCTATAATTGTAATGTGTTATTTTGTGGTGCCAATCAATGTCGGATTAGGCTGGATGGTTTGCTTTTAGAACATAGAACATAGAAGATACAGTGCAGAAGGACGCCATTCGGCTCATTGAGTCTACACTGACCCACTTAAGCCCCCACTCCCACCCTATCCCCGTAACCCAATAACCCCTCCTAACCTTTTTGGTCACCGAGGGCAATTTATCATGGCCAATCCACCTAACCTGCAAGTCTTTGGACTGTGGGAGGAAACCGGAGCACCCGGAGGAAACCCACGCAGACACGGGGAGACCGTGCAGACTCCGCACAGACAGTGACCCAGAGGGGAATCGAACCTGGGACCCTGGTGCTGTGAAGCCACAGTGTTATCCACTTGTGCTACCATGTTGCCCATACCATTTCGGCCAGGACGGACACAATGGGCTTGGTGGCCTCTTTTGGTGCCATAAACATTTGGTCCTGTCCACTCCACATACTGCGCAATTGAACAAATCTGAAACTAGAATACTCATTACCAGACTGAAACTTCTACTGACCCATACAATTCCTTCAGTCTTGACTAGTCAGTATGGTCGTCCTCCTTCTGTACCCTTTGTGTCATGTGTTGTCTAAAAAAGCCCTTTTTTATTTTTGGTCAATTTCACACAGACTGCTACTTAAGAGTCACATTTGAAGCACTTGTTCACCACTTAAAATTAAGAGCCCATCCATCTTTTATATCCTAACACAGTCCAACAATTTAAAGGAAAGTATAGATTTAAGAATTTGTAAGTGTAATCATGCAATCTCATACATAATCAATAACTCCATGTGTTCTTCTATTTTTAATTTATCAAAGTCCAACCATACCTCACAGACATTCATTAAGTCATCTTTCATATGAATTTCAAGAACATATCCAAACTCTCTTCATTGTCCAGTTCCTAAGTGTCTAGTTCCAAGAACACTGTGCAATTGATCTTGTTCCTGGCCAGAATCGTTCCTTATTTTCTTTTCAGTGGAGGCATAACTCATGTCCACACAACTGCTTTATTTTTCCATTGATCATAAGGTTCCATTTCACAAAAACAGTGGTGGATAAACCATATCCTGCCATCCCATACATGGTTTCAAATCTTTTTCAAAGAGTCTCCAATTACAGGCTTCTCTTTTTAAAAAAAAGTAACTCCAATACTATCCTCTATCTGGAAGCAAATTTTAGTTTCCAATCTTCACTTTCAGGCAACCACTCTCAAGCTACCAAATGTCAGTGGAATTTTCGAAGCCTGGTTGCGAAGACAGACAAGGGTGCTTTGGTGGTGACTATGTATTACTTATCACAGGACTTACATTTCTACTCTAACCCAACCCCAATGCTGGCTGACTTTATATACATATCGGAGTATAATTAGTTAATCAATACCCAATATCTGTTTACTTTATCATCTTGCACTCAGATCCTGTGCGGACCAACTGGCAGGTGTGTTTGTGGACATCTTCAACCTCTGCCTACTCCGTTCCAAGGTTCCCATCTGCATTAAGAAGACCACCATCATACCGGTGCCAAAGAAGAACCAGGCAATGTACCTCAATGACTACCGTCTGGTGGTCTTTACATCCGTCATTATGAAGTGCTTCGAGAGGCTGGTCATGAGACACATCAACTCCATACTCTCAGAATGCCTTGATCCACTGCAATTCGCATACCACCACAACCGGTCCACAGCAGATGCTATCTCCTTGGCCCTAACTCATCCCTGGAGCATCTTGACAACAAGGGCTCCTAGGTCAGACTCCTATTCATTGACCACAGCTCTGCCTTCAACACCATAATCCCAGCCAAGCTCATATCAAAACTACAAAACCTAGGACTCCTCCCTCTGGATCCTCGACTTCCTTACCCCTAGACCACAATCTGTAAGGATAAACAACACCTCCTCCACAATACCGGGGTCCCGCAAGGCTGCGTACTTAGCCCCTACTATACTCCTTACACACACACGACTGTGCGGCAACATTAAACTCCACCTGCATCTACAGAATTGCTGACGACATGACCATAGTGGGTCGGATCTCAAACAAAGATGAGTCAGAGTACAGGAGGGAGATAGAGAACCTAGCGGCATGGTGTAATGACAACAATCTCTCTCTCAATGTCAGCAAAACTAAGGAGCTGATCATTGACTTCAGGAAGCGAAGTATTGTTCATATACCTGTCTGCATCAATAGTGCTGCAGTTGAGATGGCTGACAGCTTCAAATTCTGATGTGTGCACATCAACAATCTGTCCTGGTCCACCCACGTTGATACTCCAACCAAGAAAGCACAACAGCGCCTATACTTCCTCAGGAAACTAAGTAAATTTGGCATGTCCACATTGAGTCTTACCAAACAATCTTTACAGATACACCATAGAAAGCATCCTATCTGGTTGCAACACAGCCTGGTATGGCAACTGCTAGGCCCAAGACCTTGAGAAACTACAGAGTCATGAACACAGCCCAGTCCATCACGTGAACCCGCCTCCCATCCATTGACTCTATCTGAAATGAAATTAAATTAAATTAAAATTGCTTATTGTCACAAGTAGGCTTCAAAGGAAGTTACTGTGAAAAGCCCCGATTCACCACATTCCGGTGCCTGTTCTACACCTCCCGCTGCCTTGGGAAATCAGGCAACGTAATCAAAGGCCCCTCCTACCTGGGTTATTCTCTCTTCCAACCTCTTCCATTGGGCAAGAGATATAAAAGTCTGAGAACACGCACTAACAGATTCAAAAACAGCATTTCCCCTGCTGTTACTAGACTCCTAAATGACCCTCTTCTGGACTGAACTGATCTCTCCACAGCACTATACTTGGTATGCTTCACCCAATGTCTATGCCTATATATTTACAGTGTATTTATCGTATGTCCAATGGTTCTCATGTATGGAATGTGGAACGATCTGTCTGGTCTGTATGCAGAACAATACTTTTCACTGTACCTTGGTACACGTGACGATAAATCTAAATCTTAAATTACTAGATATTTAACTTCCATCAACAGAGGCTATTTGAAACTAACAACAGGAGTGGAGCTGGAGGACTGGAGAATTGCAATTGTTAAACCCTTGTTCAAATAATAGTGCAAAAATTAACCTATCAACTAAACTTGTGGTAGGAAAGCTTTCAGGAACAATTCTCCAGACCAACATTAACAGTCATCTGGACAAATGTGGATTAATTACAGAAGGCCAGCAGGGGTATGTTGAATGCAAATGTATTTAACTAACTGGGTTGAGTTTTTTGATGAAATAACAGAAAGGTTTAATGAGAATAATGTGGTTGATGTGGTGTACATGGACTACTAAAAGGGTATTTGAATAATTGTCATGTAATAGGCTTACAGGAAAGTTGAAGTCCAAGTGGCAACATGGATAATAAGTTGGCTGAGTCACAGGAAACAGATATGAATGACACAAAAAATGAAAATTTATTGTCACGAGTAGGCTGCAATGAAGTTACTGTGAAAAGCCCCTAGTCGCCGCATTCCGGCACCTGTTCGGGGAGGCTGGTACGGGAATTGAACCGTGCTGCTGGCCTGCCATATCTGGGATAAACAAGATCAAGGATGGAGTGGGGGACTGTATACAGTGAGGCTGGTTCTAAGATCATTGCGTCTCTATTAGGAATTTAGATTTGGGTATCTAGAGCATAATTTTGACATTTTCAGATGACACAAAACTTGGCAGTATTGTGAATTGTGTGAAGGACGGGATTCTCCGGTAAAACTTTGAAGTGTGGTAGCAAGCAGGAATTGACGGGAGCTTTCTGCGCTTGGCCCAGCAAGGCCAGCAATGCTATTCAACGTTAATTTGTCCATTTAATGAGGCCTCACAAGCATATTGCCGCAAATGAAAGCTTGTCAGCCAATTCGCAGGCACCGTGCTCACCAGCACCCCGCTAACGAGGCTGAGCAGCACTTAAGTTGCACTTGCTCAGCCAACCCCAGCTTGCAACAATGGCGCCGAGGAGACCAGCCCCAAGATTCGGGGATACTGAGCTCGGGAGTCTCCTAGGTGCAGTGGAAGCCAGGAGGGATGTCCTGTTCCCCCGAGGGTGAGCCATAGGGCAGCCAGTGTTGCCTGCAATGTGGTGGCGGCAGCTGTGAACTCAGGGTGTGTGACCAAGAGGACTGGCCGCCAGTGCCGAAAAATTGCCAACGGCCTACTCTGGGCAGCACGAGTGAGTAGACACCAATGCACCCGCCCCCCCCCCCCAAGGAACCACCCACCCCCAAACTCCCCATGCGACCCCCAACCCTCCCTCCATGCCCATCGCACTTCAAACCCCCCAATCCTCCCTTCACACCCACCCTTCCCACCACTGTGAACCACGCATGCAATTAACGATACCCTCTCTGTGTCTCCTCAGGAAAAGCTCTCCCATAATAGTCGAGAGAGCGCCCAGTCAGGCGGAGAGGTGCCGGACTTCAGAATCCTCACCTCCTTCGACGAGCATGCCTGGGGGTTACTGGGGTGGCCGAGGCTGGCGGATGCCGTAGAGGTGAGGAAGCACCAGGCTCCACCCAGGGACCTGTCAAACGTGAGTAGTGATTGCCTTACTGACTGACCCAACTCCCACTGACAACATGTCCATTCTCCCGCAGGTCCTCCAGCTGACAGAGCCGGCCCATCCCAGGTGGCACCCTCTCCTGCCTCCCAGGAGACCACCTCAGAGGAGACCTCCGAGGATGCTACTGTTATTGTCGCATCACAGCTGTCATCCCAACCCTCCACCAGCACAGATACACACACCTCGGGGGGAAATGTTAGTGGTCAGGCTTCGGCGGCACAATCTGGTGAGCACCACACTGCTGCTGATGCACATCAGGTGGAGGCAGGGACCCCCAGGCGAGACAGCATTTGGGAGGTCTGCTGGATCCCAGGACCCAGCTGGGTCCCAGCCTGATGCTGACCCTGTGGAACAGAGATACCCGGAGTTGTTGGAGATGATAGGGAGCAGCCGGGATGTTCAGAGGAGGATGTCCGCATCAATCCAGCAGATCCATAGCCGATTGGAGGAGTCCCAGAGGCTACGAGCGCAGTAGATGTCACCGGCAATGTGTGGAACCGATGGCAAACTGCTAGGGTGGTGACCGCAGTGGAGAGTTTGGTGCACGATGTCAGCAACATTAGTGAAGGTGTCCAAGGATTCACGCAGATGGTGACGGCCATGGGTGAGGGTCTCGACAGAAAGTCTGCCTCGCTGGGGGATGTGACCCAGTAACAGGCTGACCTTGATGAGGTTCTGCGGGACATGCGCCACTCTCAGATGGGAATGACCGCAGCTTGTCCCAGTCACAGGTGGGCACTGCCGAGGCGCTGCAGAGCATATCCCAGTTACTGAGGGGCAACGCTGAGGGTGTTATCATGATGGTGCAGACCCTGGGGAACCACCAGCTCTGACAGAGCTAGATGATGCAGTGGTAGCTGGGGCTCGAACAAGCTGCCCCTCCGTCCCAAGGTGAACCCTAGGGCCCTGTGGACACCGAGCGAGAGGAGGGGACGTTGAGTGCCAACACGGACCCGTCCCGTGGAGTGGCAACGTGGCCACCAGCCCCCCTGAGTTCCACCTCTCTGATGAGGCCGTGTCTCAAAGTCAGGACACGGCGACACTGTTGTGCATATGCCGCCAAGTGAGCCGGGGCCCTCAGGCCTCAAGAGCCCCCACAGAATATCCACCAGGGGCGTCCAACGCCATGGGATGAGGTAAGCAGCTGGTGCCTCCACCTCAGACGTGCATTCTGGGGAGATGCCTAGATGTTGCGTTAGAGCTAGGAGGGCTAAGCACGTTGAGGGCACAGGGGTGGGGGGGGGTAAGTAGGGGTAGAGGGGGGTAAGTAGGGGAGTGGGGGGGTGGCACCATCGGGAAAGTGGGGACTTGTATTCCACATTAAATAGCCTTGTGCACAACCAGTACAATGTCTCTGTCCCTTTCCTCTGCAATGCGGGCTCACCTCCAAACCCTTGGCCCATCTCTCCAGGCATCGCCCCCCTCCCCATGACTGTGGACATGTCCCCGGAACTGTGTCCCACCGTCTAGGTTCGGATGTTGGCTGTTGTGTGTGGTGTTGCCTCCCGCAGTGTTCAAGCACAGTGTACAGGCATCAGGGTGTGATTGGGATGCTAGGCAGTGACTCCCACATGCTATATGGCCTACCCACCCACCGGAATCCACTTGGGATGTGTGAAATGCTCACTTAACCACGATTGCCAATTCACTATTGGCGATAGCTTTCAACCGCACGGCCAGAGGCTTTGGCAGTCAGTGGGCATAATGGGTGGTCATTGGGGCAAACGGGTAGGGACAAGAATTGCCCCCAGATCGGGTAAACAAGATCCAGGGGTTGGCATGTTGGTGCCCTGTTGCCACCCCATTGCCTCCCCCCCCATTCTCCTATGGCGGCCCACCCCTGCGGAGGGTCCACACACCCAGCCAAGGGTCCCCCACCCACTGACGAGCACAGGGACGGCAATCCCAGCACCCCTGGGCTCTTGCCTGAGAGGAAGGATGGCTACTCACATCCTCGGCTCCCCACAGGAGCCCTTCCGCCATGTTCAATTTTTTTCAAAAGGGTTACTTATCGGCACCAGCACGACCACTTGCTGGGGAGGCCACTGAATGACAGGAGGCCATTGGATATGGTGTGCCTCTCGTTAATTGTATGGAAATTGGACTTAAGTGGTGATAATTGGCTTCTCGCCACGCAACAGCGAGATTACGATTTCGTCTACGGGAGAGGGCCGGTTGCATCACAAACTGTTTGGAATAATGAGACTAGGCAATAGAAAATAAAGGAAGGGTATTCTAAAGGTGTGCAGGAGAAGGGAGACCGTGCAAAAATCATTGGGATTTTGTTTATTGTCACCTGTATCGAGGTACAGTGAAAAGTATTTTTCTGTGAGCAAGAATGGTACCGGGATCAGAGATTTCAGTTGGATATATTGGAGAAGCCAGGGTTGCCCTTGATTGAGAGGAGATTTTATAGAGATGTTCAAATTGTAGAAGTCAGAACAGAGTACATAAGGGATAAACTCTTCACGTTGGAGCAAGGATCTCGGGAGTCAGAGGAGACAGATTTAAGGTGTTTGGCAAAAAGCAGCACACTGTCAGAATTAAGGCACTGCCTGACAATGTGGTAGAGGTAGTTTCAATTGTGGCTTTCAAAAAGTAATTGGATAAGTACCTGAAGGGAAGAAAAATTGCAGGCCTATGCGGGGAGGCCAGGGCGTGGGACAAACTGCAGAGAGCTGGCACAGACTGTACTTTAAGCATTCTGTTCTATGCAAGCAAGCTGACATCAGGTACTTGGCAACAAAGAGAGTTTGAATAGGCATCCCACTGCTTTGTGCCACCGAGTGTGAGCTCTGCTATGATGTGCCATCGTACTGTGTTAATTTTCTAACAGCTTCACTGAGGTCTCTGTTAGCTGGTTAATCAGCTGATTATTGTGATGGGAAATTATCTGTAATGAATTGGGGAAAGCCGTAAGCACTGCCAGTTAATGATAGACTATTGTTCCATATCTCATCTCTGGAGTCACTCCAGATCTTGTAGGTTACAGATAAAAGTGCAACCTCCCCATGGACATGATGGTTGGCAGTTAGTCAGCAGCACACGGTCCCCAGTCTGTAAGGATACTCCTAAAATGTTACATTCATCACCATATTGATCCAGCAGGTTCATTTTTCTCTCTTGAAAAACATGGGAAAACATTAACCTCTACCGTTTTCTAAATTTAGATTTTGCTGGTTTGCACAAATCAGTTTTGCCATATTTGTGCTGTATTTTGATGATAGATCTAACAAGTAAAATAATACATTCTGTTTTTTGGACAGTAAGACTGGTGAAGTGTTTAAAGGACTTGAAAAACAACAGTCGTTGCTTCCTCTAATCATTACTCAGTGCATTACTCAGCTGTGTCTCTTCAATGCAGAAACATTGGCACACAAGGAGCCTATTTATCCCATTGTGCAATATTTGTCAACTGAAAAAGAGCTATTCAGGCGAATCCTACGTTTTTCAGCACTTGGTCTGTAGTATGAAGGTTATAGCACTTCAAGTGCACATCACACATTTCTTAAATGTGATGAAGGTTTCGGCCTCTACCATCCTTTCGGGGATTAATTTCCAAACCCCCCCACTACCATCCGCATGATAAAAAATTCTCCTCAACTGCCCCTTAATCTGCTGCTAAAACCTTAAACCATGCTTTAAGTGTTGATTTCTCCAACACTCTCCCCTTCATATCTGTCCATATTCATAGGGAATATAGGTTATAGAATCATAGAATTAAACATGTTTGCCCATTTTATGGGTGTGAAATGAGTGTGACCAATGTAGCAGGGCAGAGCATCACTTCCTCACTCTTGAATTTGAGATATAGGCTAACATTCCAGTAGTCTGTTTGATTACGTGTTTGTGCCTGTGAACTAGCTTTTAGAGGCTTGCTTCTTCACAGCTTGCATTTCACCATAAAGAAAATATTCTGATTTAACATTCTCAGAACCACAGTAAATGGCACCTGATTTTCCTATATTGAACTCCATCTTCTATAATCTTGTCCACTTAATTGGTTAATTGGTCTGTTAGCCGTGTACATCTTTATACCACTGAAGCCCCACTCCAGAGGTTTGAGCAAAAAATCTAGACTAACAATCAGTGCAGGGAAGCTCCATTTGCCCTTTCAGCTGCGCATAATAAATCCCATGATACTATTTCAGAGAACAGCTGGGACATTCTCCCCACTGTACTGACCAATATTTATCTCTCAAACAACATCTCATTTAAAAAATATGTATCTGGTCATTATCACATTGCTTGTCAGATCTTGTTTTACACAGACTGGCTGCCGCATTTACTACATTACAGGAGAGAATAGAACAGAGCCCGGCTCAAGTCTCCGATTTCATAGATTCAGGCGATTTGGATATTTGGAGGCCTTCTACATCTTGGTTCTCATGACTGTTGAAGGCTCTGTCGCTGCAGATAAAACCTTGCTGAGTTGCCTGTTGGTCTGGCATCTGGGTGTCTTTTCATCTTCTTTTTTCATTCCTTGGAATTGAATCACACTTTGATGCTTCGCATTTTATTGTTATGGATAGTTGAGAGTTTATCCCATTCTTTACAGACGAAATTCACAGCTCTCACACAATGGTTAGCACTGCTGCTTCTGTCATGTGAGTGTCCCTTTAATAAAGGTTTTGTCTCAAATCATGTCTCAAATCTGCTACAGTGATGTCATTTTCTTTTTTTTTTAAATTTAGAGGACTCAATTCATTTTTTCCAATTAAGGGGCAATTTTAGTGTGGCCAATCCACCTAGCCTGCACATCTTTGGGTTGTGGGGGGACGAAACCCACGCAAACACGGGGAGAATGTGCAAACTCCACACAGACAGTGACCCAGAGCCGGATCGAACCTGGGACCTCGGCGCCGTGAGGCTGCAGGGCTAACCCACTGCGCCACCGTGCTGCCCTAGAGTGATGTCATTTTGTGGGTGGGTCTGGCTGTGGCTGTCTGGTGGGAGGGTTTTTTTGTTTCAGTTTTTCATTTGGTTGCTTTGGACTGCAGAAGGAGAAAGAAATGTTTTCTCTGTTTTTCTTTGTTTTCATTTTAAAAGCTGTTCCAGTGAAAAGCACATTGGGTAAGGCAAACTGCCTTGGTAACTTTAAAGATAGAGTTGTTTTCCAGAAAGAGTTTGAAACTGCTGGTTTAAACTGGATCAGAGGCTCAGGGAAATGACCAGTCCCATTTAAGTGAGAATACAGTTTGCTGGGCCACGCCCTTGAAAGGGGTTTTGGTTTATTGGATTTTGTTATTGAATTGGAACAGCTAAGGGTGAATTCACTAAGCATTATATACATAGATTACTGTTGCTGTTGTGTTGTCTGTATGTTTATAATTGATGAAAAGTTCTTGCTGTGTTTATATATATATGTATATATATGTTAACTACATTCTGAGCAAAGACCTTGTTTTGATTAAAGTGCCTAAGAAGTCTGATGAATCACATCTGAAGCTAAGGATTTTGTGCTCATCCTAGCCAAATTCAACATAAATGTTACAGGTCAGGTGAACTTCATAATACACTTTGGCGTTCCTAAGCCCTGGCCCATAACACTTCACTGCGCCAGGGTTCGATTCCTGGCTTGTGTCACTGGCTGTGAGGAGTCTGCACGTTCTCCCCGTGTCTGCATGGGCTTCCTCCAGGCACTTCGGTTTCCTCCCACAAGTCCCAAAAAGACGTGCTTGTTAGGTGAATTGGACATTCTGAATTCTCCCTCTGTGTACCCAAACATGCACCCAGAGTGTGGCGACTAGGGGATTTTCACAGTAACTTCATTGCAGTGTTAATGTAAGCCTACTTGTGACACTAATAAAGATTATTATTTTCTTTTTCTTCCTTTGTGTGTCTCGCTGCGATGCACGGTGAGATTGACATTTCAAAAATGGAACCTTTATTCCCACTTGTTTCATGATTGTGCCCAAATCTTTGATTACTCCCTTATATTCCAGTCATTTTTTAACTTAAGAGTCTTTTCATTCAGCCCAGCTCTTTGTAAATTTACTCTTGGTAAATTCAGTTGTCTTTGTTTAAGTTATCTGTGGAATTCAGTTGTCTTTAAAAACTTTGCTTGGGCATTCAGTTCTTTTGGGAATCTTCTATGACCACTGACTGCTCCTAAGAATCTTTCAATTCATTCATTCGGTCTTCAGTCTGCTACTTAGAATTTTCCTTACTTACTTTTAAAGTCTGGATTTGTTCTTCCATACTGTGCATCTAATCCTGCATCTGTTCTGATTGGACTGAAGTTCAAGAATTTCATAAATTTTGGTAGATAATTCTGCTTTCAAGCATCTGTTCTGATGCATCAGCAATTCTTCCTCAACTTTCAAAGTTGCTGTTTTGTTCGAAATTGCCTCGTGGCTTTGTAACACCCCAGCAATTTGTTCATATCTCGAACAGTTTGGTTCACTGAAGAACTTAGTTTATTGGGTGACTGCAAAGCTACATAGACAGTTTGAATCTTGTGTTCCAAAACTTCAGTGTTTCAGGTACGATCGACGTTCACAATTTTACTTATGATTTTTCTTTCTCCACCTGCCACAGAACTTTATTCTCGTCATTCACTTTGGTTTCAGTGTTAGGCCACTGCTAAGTGTTAACATGTTCCACTTCCGCAATGGTGCTGCATGTGAATACATTATCTGCTCATGGCGTGGAACAGTCCACAATTTTCCCCTTGACCATCGTCAGCTGGCTCAGCACTGCCACCTGCTGTTTCAGTTCAGGAAAATGTGACAGCATTTTCAAAGATTTATTTTCAAACGTTTGCCTGTCTCTGGCATTATTGTGCGCTTTGCTTGGGCAGTATATTTTACCCTTCATAGGTTTAAAGGGGATTTTCTAACCTTTTTATAAGCTCTGGATGCGCCACTCGCTGAAGGTTGAAGTATTTTCAAAGGCTTTTAATATTTCATCAAAACTGGCTGAGGCTTCATTAATGCATTGCATTAGGATTACTTTTGTCAGCAAATTCACCAAATGATTATAAAAATATATTAAGCTGGATCCTCTACTGACTCCTACTTCTATCTGTTGTCTGGTAATAAAAAAAATCTTCTCCAGGAGACCATAAGGCTGTAAGATATAGGAGCAGAAGTAGGCAATTTGGCCTATCAAGTCTGCTTCACCATTCAATGAGATCATAACTGATCTGTGTGGTAGTATGTATTGGGGGTCATGTGGGACTGTGAAGCCGTGATGCTATTGGCTGACAGATCCCGGGTCCTGGTTGGCTGTTGACTCCTGGCTCCGCCCTGAAGGCGGAGTATAAGAACCCGAGCTTCTCCCCGCCGCTCCATTCTGTTGCTGAACTGCTGGGGACAAGTCTCACTCAATAAAGCCTCATCGACTTCATCTCTACTCGTCTCTCTCGTAAGTCATTGTGGCTACAATTTATTGAGCAAGCTTAAAGGACTATGGAGCTCCGGATCGCCCCGGAATGCCTGCGGATCAGCCCCCACGCAGCGAACTCGGCAGCAGTTTTTAAACACTGGCAAGCTTGTTTCGAAGGCTACCTCCGAACGGCCCCCGGCCGGATCACAGAAGACCAGAAAATGCAGGTCCTGCATTCGAGGGTAAGCCCGGAAATTTACCCTCTCATAGAAGACGCAGAGGATTTCCCGACGGCGCTCGCAGCACTGAAGAGCATTTACGTTCGCCCCGTGAACCAGGTCTACGCACGCTACCAACTCGCAACGAGACGGCAAAGTCCCGGAGAATCGTTAGAGGAATTCTACGCCGCGCTGCTAATTTTGGGATGGGGCTGCAGCTGCCTGCCGGTGAACGCGATTGAACACACGGACATGCTAATTCGCGATGCGTTTGTGGCAGGTATGAACTCTCCCCAAATCCGCCAAAGACTTTTAGAAAAAGAGTCGCTAGGACTCTCAGAGGCACGGGCCATTGCAGCTTCCCTAGACGTGGCCTCGCAAAACGCCCGCGCCTACAGCCCCGACCGCGCGGCAGCCCCTTGGGCTCCGTGGACCCCCGTCGCGACAAACCCCCCCCCCCTCACAGGCTTGCGCGGTTAAAGCGCCAGATCATCCCGGGGGGGCCCGCTGCTATTTCTGCGGCCAAGCGAAACACCCCCGGCAGCGCTGCCCGGCCCGCGCAGCTATTTGCAAAAGCTGCGGCAAGAAGGGCCATTACGCGGCTGTGTGCCGGTCCCGGGGGGTCGCCGCAATCCCCGGAGAAGAACGGGCCCAGCGCATACCAAACGCTCCCCAACGCCCCATGTGCGGCCCGCGGGCGCCGCCATTTTGGGTCCCGGCCACCACGAGGGGGGGGATGGGCGCCGCCATATTGTGACTCCCCAGCCACATGCGATTCATGGGGGCGGCCATTTTGTCCACCCCGACCACGTGCGATCCATGGGGGCGGCCATTTTGTCCACCCCCAGCCGCATGCGATTCATGGACGCCGCCATCTTGGATGACAACAAAGGACCCCAGCATCGACGGCTCCACGGGGTCCGAAGAAGACGCCGAGACACTACGACCACGACTGGCTTCGGTGACGCTGGATCAATCACGGCCCGGACGCTCCAGACGACGACAACAACGGTGCTGATCAACGGACACGAGACATCATGCCTGATCGACTCCGGGAGCACCGAAAGTTTCATTCACCCCGACACGGTAAGACGCTGTTTTCTGACCATCCATCCAAGTACGCAAAAGATTTCCCTAGCTGCAGGATCCCACTACGTAGAGATCAAAGGGTTCTGCATCGCGAACCTAACGGTGCAAGGAAGGGAGTTTAAAAACTACAGGCTCTACGTCCTTCCCCAACTCTGCGCGCCCACATTACTGGGATTAGATTTCCAGTGTAACCTGCAGAGCCTAACATTTCAATTCGGCGGCCCAATACCCCCACTCACTAACTGCGGCCTCGCAACCCTCAAGGTTGAACCGCCGTCCTTGTTTGCAAACCTCACCCCAGATTGCAAACCCGTCGCCACTAGGAGCAGACGGTACAGCGCCCAGGACCGGATATTTATTCGTTCTGAAGTCCAGCGGTTGCTGAAGGAAGGCATAATCCAGGCCAACAATAGTCCCTGGAGAGCCCAGGTGGTAGTAGTAAAGACCGGGGAGAAGCAAAGGATGGTCATAGACTATAGCCAGACCATCAGCAGGTACACACAGCTAGATGCGTACCCTCTCCCCCGCATATCCGACATGGTAAATCGTATTGCCCACCGTGGACCTCAAGTCCGCCTACCACCAGCTCCCCATCCGCCCAGGTGACCGCAAGTACACAGCCTTCGAGGCAGACGGGCGTCTATCCCACTTCCTAAGGGTCCCATTTGGTGTCACGAACGGGGTCTCGGTCTTCCAACGGGAGATGGACCGAATGGTTGACCAGCACGGGTTGCAGGCCACGTTCCCGTATCTCGATAACGTAACCATCTGCGGCCACGATCAGCAGGACCACGACGCCAACTTTCAAAAATTCCTCCAGACCGCTAAAGCCTTGAACCTCACATACAACGAGGAAAAGTGCGTCATTAGCACAAACCGGTTGGCCATCCTGGGATACGTAGTGCGCAATGGGATAATAGGCCCCGACCCCGAACGCATGCGCCCCCCTCATGGAATTTCCCCTCCCCCACTGCTCCAAAGCCCTGAAACGTTGCCTGGGGTTCTTTTCATATTACGCCCAGTGGCTCCCCCAGTATGCAGACAAGGCCCGCCCGCTAATACAGACCACTACCTTCCCCCTGTCGACAGAGGCTCGCCAGGCCTTCAGCCGCATCAAAGTGGATATCGCAAAGGCCACGATGCGCGCCATCGACGGGTCCCTCCCCTTCCAGGTCGAGTGCGACGCATCCGACGTAGCTCTGGCGGTCACCCTTAATCAAGCGGGCAGACCCGTGGCCTTTTTCTCCCGAACCCTCCACGCCTCAGAAATCCGCCACTCCTCAGTGGAAAAGGAAGCCCAAGCCATAGTGGAAGCTGTGCGACATTGGAGGCATTACCTGGCCGGCAGGAGATTCACTCTCCTCACCGACCAACGGTCGGTAGCCTTCATGTTCGATAATGCACAGCGGGGCAAAATTAAAAATGACAAGATCTTAAGGTGGAGGATCGAGCTCTCCACCTTCAACTACGAGATCTTGTACCGTCCCGGAAAGCTGAACGAGTCGTCCGATGCCCTATCCCGCGGCACATGTGCCAACGCACAAATAGACCGTCTCCAAACCCTCCACGAGGACCTCTGCCACCCGGGGGTCACTCGGTTCTACCATTTTATAAAGTCCCGCAACCACCCCTACTCTGTGGAGGAGGTCCATACAGTCACCAGGAACTGCCACATCTGTGCAGAGTGCAAACCGCACTTTTTCAGGCCGGATAGAGCGCACCTGATCAAGGCTTCCCGCCCCTTTGAACGCCTTAGTCTGGATTTCAAAGGGCCCCTCCCCTCCACCTACCGCAACACATACTTCCTGAACGTGGTGGACGAGTACTCCCGTTTCCCCTTCGCCATCCCCTGCCCCGACATGACAGCGGCCACAGTCATTAAAGCCCTTGGCACCATATTCACACTGTTCGGTTGCCCCGCATATATCCATAGCGACAGGGGGTCCTCCTTCATGAGTGACGAGCTGCGCCAGTTCCTGCTCAGCAAGGGCATAGCCTCGAGCAGGACGACCAGCTACAACCCCCGGGGGAACGGGCAAGTAGAGAGGGAGAACGGCACGGTCTGGAAGACTGTACTACTGGCCCTACGGTCCAGGGATCTCCCAGTTTCCCGGTGGCAGGAGGTCCTCCCGGACGCTCTCCCCTCCATCCGGTCGCTGCTGTGTACCACCACTAACCAAACACCCCATGAGCGTTTTCCCCAGGAAGTCCTCCTCCGGAACGTCGCTGCCGACCTGGCTGGCGGCCCCAGGACCCATCTTGCTCCGGAAACATGTGCGGGCACACAAGTCGGTCCCGTTGGTCGAGAGGGTTCACCTCCTCCGCGCGAACCCGCAGTATGCCAACGTGGCGTACCCCGACGGCCGACAGGATACGGTCTCCCTGCGAGACCTGGCGCCCGCCGGCAACACAAACACCCCCCCCCCCGACACCGATCATCCCCTCCCTGCCACCGGCGCACCCCGCAACCACCCCCTTCCCGGGAGGATCGGTCCTCCTCCCGTGCCCGCCCAGGAGTGAAACAGGAACAAACACCAAAACGCTCCCGGAGACGACAACACCGGAACAAGCACCTGCACCACCACCGGGGCTGAGGCGATCGACAAGGAAGACCAGACCGCCCGCTCGACTCGTGGCATCGGCGTGACACCAAGAATGTTGTTGGACTGTAACAAAAATTTTTTTCTCTTACTAACATTGTAAATAGTTTCACAAACCTTGTACATAGCCCAGTGTAGGGCGAAAATTGTAATGACATGCTCAAACTTTTCCTCCCAGGACCAGCCTTGTAAACCCCTACCACCATGCGAACCACCACCCCGCCGGGTTCATTTTTAACAAGGGGTGAATGTGGTAGTATGTATTAGGGGTCATGTGGGACTGTGAAGCCGTGATGCTATTGGCTGACAGATCCCGGGTCCTGGTTGGCTGTTGACTCCTGGCTCCGCCCTGAAGGCGGAGTATAAGAACCCGAGCTTCTCCCCGCCGCTCCATTCTGTTGCTGAACTGCTGGGGACAAGTCTCGCTCAATAAAGCCTCATCGACTTCATCTCTACTCGTCTCTCTCGTAAGTCATTGTGCGCTACAATCTGATAACCCTCAACTCCATTTTCCTGTCTTATTCCATAGCCCTTGATTCACTCATTGACTAAAAATCTGTCTCACCCTTGAACATACTTAACACAGCTTCAACAGCCCTCTGTGGTAAAGAATTCCACAGATACACTAGACTCAGAGAAGAAACTTCTCTTCACCTCGGTCTTAAATGGGTGATCCCTTACTCTGAGATTATGCCCCTGGTCCCAAACTCTCCCACAAGGGGAAACAACCTCTCAGCATCTACCCTATTAAGTCCCCTGGCAATCCTATATTTTCAAATAGGTCACCTCTTATTCCTCAAAACTCCAATGAGGGCGACATGGCAACACAGTGGGTGGCACTGCTATCTCAGTATCAGGGACCCATGTTTGGCCTTGTCTGTGCGGAGTTTGCATATTCTCACTGTGTCTGCATGGGTTTCCTCCGGGTGCTCCGTTTTCCTCCCATTGGCCAAAGATGTGCAGGTTAGGTAGATTGACCATGCTAAATTGTACCTTTGTGTCCAGGGATGTGCAGGTTAGGTTACGGGATAGGGAGGTGGGCGGGGGAGTGGACCTAGGTAGAGTGCTCTTTCAGAGTGTTGGTGCAGACCCGATGAGCTGAATTGTTCTGCTGTTTCTGCACTGTAGGGGATTCCGTGATTCTCGTAAAAGCGCAACCCACTCAACCTCTGATAAGGAAGTCCTTCCATACACAGGGTCAACCTAGTGGACCTTCTCTGGACTGCCTCCAATGTCAATATATCTTTCCTTCGATAAGGGGACCAAAACTGTTACAATATTCCAGGTGTAGCCTAACTCGTGCTTTGTATATTTTAGCAAAACTTTTCTATTTTGTGTCAGGCTTGGTTCTTGCACAAGTCCAAACTTATCTCAAAGAATGGATTTCTGATCTGTGGTGAAAATGTTTAAATTCCACATTCAGTTTTAAGAGGTTTCTGAAAATCCATGATGGCACCGTGTTACACTTCTGCATTTCTTGTTGGTTTTGGCAGACTCCCACAGATGACATTCATGATCTTAGCATTCAAATTGTTTCAACAATGGTTGCATGAATCAACTGGTTAGAGTCTTCCCCACTTTAGTGCAATGTTCTAGTGTCTTAGAAATGGCGAATCCTGGCTTTTTCATGATTTTTAAAGCTGCTTATTCAGTTGCGATCAACTCATAATTATTTTCTTTTCTCTTATCCTGGGCAGAATCACACCATATTTGTTCAAAGTGTCAGGGCTCTGACTGAAAACTGGTGTGTAGCTCTCCAGCTGGTTACAGCAGATTTCACTCCAGATCTTGAGCCTCTCTGAGGCGAGTGAGCGGGGTTTTCACCTTCAGTCTGGTGGGGCCTGATAAGAGCCGGCAAGATCAGTTCCACAAAGATTGGGGCGCCATCTTTAAAGGGTGCCCTGATCAGAACTGAAGACCACCTCCCACCCCAATCAACGGGCTTTCCTCTCTTCCCCCCACCACCAATGATTGGGCTTTCTCTTCCCCTTCCCACCTAATTAACTTTTTTTGCCCTCCACCCCAAAAATCATCGGGCTCTCTTCCCCCCACCACATGGAAGCATCAGGGTGTTTCCATCCGCCTCCCCCTCCCCACCAACCACCACCACTCCCCACTACCCCCCACCATTTCCCTGCAAGCTCCCCTCTCAATGGCCTTGGTGCTGTCCCCCAACCCCACCACACACAACGGGTAACAGGTGGCCTGCCCTGGCATTATCCCTGGGGCAGGTTGGTGCAGTTCCAGGTGTCCCTCTCACCTTTAGGGCTGTACCTACCTTTGTGCCCACCTGGAGGGATCCCCTAGACTGATTCACGTTTTGAAATAGCTGTTGTAAAACCCGATAGCAAGACGTCATGTTGGCAAGGTTTGAACTTTCAGTAACGGGGGGGGTTAGTGTGGTGGGGGACTGAATAATTTCATTAAAATATATTTAAAAACATTAAAATGATCTCTCTGTACCTTGTGATGTCACTGGCGAGAGGCATGGAAAATCGGGAAACACAATCTCGCCAAGCACGGTAGCATTGTGGATAGCACAATTGCTTCACAGCTCCAGGGTCCCAGGTTCGATTCCGGCTTGGGTCACTGTCTGTGCGGAGTCTGCACATCCTCCCAGTGTGTGCGTGGGTTTCCTCCGGGTGCTCCGGTTTCCTCCCACAGACCAAAGGTGTGCAGGTTAGGTGGATTTGCCATGATAAATTACCCTTAGTGTCCAAAATTGCCCTTAGTGTTGGGTGGGGTTACTGGGTTATGGGGATAGGGTGGAGGTGTTGACCTTGGGTGGGGTGCTCTTCCCAAGAGCCGGTGCAGACTCGATGGGCTGAATGGCCTCTTCCTGCACTGTAAATTCTATGATAATCTATGAACAAGAATCCCGTTTCCTGACTCTCGTTGTATTTTCCGCCCGTGCCACCATTCTCTATGGCAGCAAACGTGGGCTGAAAATTGTCTTTCATATTAACTTAGCTACCCTGTGTTCCGGCAATGATTCGGGAATCAAGTTTCCCAGACTGCGATTTAAACGGCAATTGCCAACCACTGCAGTATTTAATGTATTTTTCAGAAATTATGTTGTCCTAGAATTTGAAATTTTTAGCTCAGACTTGCTAGGTCTGCTGACTCCACATAGACTGGATATTTAAGATGGACTTCCGCAGGATTCAATGGAGTCTTCTGTTGGAGTGAGGAATTTAATTTCTGCCTTCAGTATCCAAGCCTTTCTTTGGAGCTTTTCCCTGGTGATTTCTCTTTGCTTCTTGAGCTTTTCTTCAGGTCAATGTGCATCTTGATTTTTCATTCCATTTTCCACGCTTTTAATTTTCTTCTGCAGTCTCTGCAAGGATTTGAGTTATTTCATTTGTTGCCACTGTGTTGTAAGGTGTTTTACATAGTTTTGTAGGTCTTCTTTAGGTATTGTAGTCTTACATATTTCAATATTAAGTATATATTAAGTACTAAAAACTATATACAGAGGTACACAAAAGGTCCAATCCAAGAGCTGTTCCCATACTTGCTTGTTCACATAGTTCGGTCCAATACCTCATTGACTCCAAGGTCTGGTTTATGTGTTCTCTTACATCACTGCAAGGGTGATGGAGTGATATTATGGTTGTGTTGTAATTCAACAACTGACCACTAGGAGTCTCATTAGTATATCAGTGAATGTCAGAGTCAGTTGATCTCAGACTGACTAGGGAACTGGGAGAGAGGTTGCTTGTGCATGTTCACACTGTTATTCATCCGTTGTTTTGTATATATTTGACCCACAGTTAATATTAAGAAATCGTTTACAGCTTTAGCTACAAATGTTTGTGTAATATAATTCAGGCCATCCGACAAGAACATTACAGGTGGTACTCTAGTCAGACCCACATTAATCCTTTATGTACCTGACGGTCATACTACATACTACATAATATTGAACCTTTTTCAAACAATTCATCCAGATTGGTCAGACACCATCACCCTTCAGAAATCCATGCTAACTTCCTCTGATCAACTGATCCTTGACTGTCTGCAATTTTTCAATTAAAAGCATAATTCATGAATCTCAAAGCTTTGGCAAGTTATGACGAATGCATCTTCACAATTTACTTTAATAACTTGTGTTGGAAACCCTCAAGCTCTGAGATTTGTTTATCGCGAGTCTTATTTATATTCCCATGATTTTCTCCAATTACCATTTTTACTTTTGCTTGTTGTATTAAATCCACCAAGTTTCATCCCTTGACTGATTTGTATCACTAGCATTTTGTTCAATTGCTCCATTGTAAAAACTGGCAATTATTTAACAAGTCTCTCATTTTTTATTATCCACTGCAGTCTTGAGTGCACCAGTTCTGAATGGGCACACAATCCCTTTATCACTCTCTGCTAATATACTTAAAATCTTTTGGTGTTTGTTTTGATATTCCTTGTAAGTATTTTTATTTTCCCTTAAAATAATTTTCATACTTATTTTCTTTGCATTCCTTTGTTCTCTCTCTCTGCTTCCCTGTTCCCTACCTGCAGCATTTCCTTTCATTTGTTTTTTGCTAATTTGCTGACTGCGGTTGCTTAACTGTAATAGTGGAGCCTTTACCTTTTACGATAATGTGCTCATTTTATATTGACCACTTCACCCACCACTCAAGGAAAGGATCTACACAATGACTTTCACCCTAATGTACTTCAGTCTGTGCTGATTAAAACAGAATACATACTCTCATGGTTTTAAAATGAATCTTTATCTATCGGACATTGTGGCTTCCATGTCCTATTGATATATTTCACTTTTTCCTGTTCCAGTTGGTTACATCTCATCTTTAAAATTGATCATCACAGGATATGTTAAAGCTAGCTATTATTTGCTTAGGGTCTAAATGCAACATCATTGTGACCATTTTATAATCTACATCAAGCACAAAAATGATCAATTTAGGAGAACAGAGGTTACATCTAATCTGCAAGAGTGTTCAGGCCTGATGTGAGGCATTGTTTCAATATTAAATTGAGGCTCCTGTCCCACTTAAGACCCAGACTGCTAATTTCATTGAGACGTTCAGGCAAACAGAGCAGACAATTTTTGGACAACACAATTACACAGAGATCTTTTTCTCGAACATAGTGGTGGATATAGTGGACAATGTAAAATTAGTACATTATCCGAAAAGATAAGTTTGCACTGAGTGCTGAATTTGGTGCATTTGAGTGCTATAGTGAGAGTTTGGTGACTGAGGGAGTATAAGGATTAATTTTTATCTAAAGTCTAGTCTTTCTTTTATTTAGTTAATTAACTTAAAAGTTGCTGTTTGGTTTAGGAGAAGGTGAATTTTCAATCAGCTTTAAACAGTTTTCAGAGGCTAGATTCACTGTATCAAAGTGATCCACTACAGTGCAGACCTTGTTTGCACTGAGTGCTGAATTTGGTGCATTTGAATGCTATAGTGAGAGTTTGGTGACTGAGGGAGTGCTGAATTTGGTGCATTTGAGTGCTATAGTGAGAGTTTGGTGACTGAGGAAGTGCTGAATTTGGTGCATTTGAGTGCTACAGTGAGAGTTTGGCGACTGAGGGAGTTAGGTGAGGAGGGAGTAAGGTGCTCCTTTCATTTTCTTTCCTACATTTCCGCAAAGAGCGAGAAGGGAGCCAGGAGTTTACAGAGAGTGCAGCTGACTGGGAGCAGAGTCGGAGGGTGGAGGTCCAGTTGGTCCACAGGGCAGTTATACTCAGTAAGGTAAGAGGGGATGGAGGCTAGGCCAGTTGCATGCTCCTCCTGTAGTATGTGGGTGGTGAGGGATACCACCGGTGTCCCCGCTGACTATACCTGTGGGAAGTGCACCCAACTCCAGCTCCTCAGAGACCGTGTTAGGGAACTGGAGCTGGAGCAACATCGGATCATCCGGGAGGCAGAGGGGGTGATAGAGAGGAGTTACAGGGAGGTGACCACACCCAAGGTACAGGACAAGAGTAGCTCGGTTACAGTCAGGTGAAAGAAAACAAACAGGCCGACAGTGCAGTGATCCTTCGTTCCCCTTCAAAACAAGTGTACCATTTTGGATGCTGTTGGGGGGATGACCTACCGGGGGAAGGCCCTAGCGGCCAGGTCTCTGGCACCCAGAAGGGAAGGGGGGAGAATAGAAAAGCAATAGTAGTAGGAGATTCAATGGTTAGGAGAATAGAGGGGCAAAAATGGTTGTTGGAGGTCCCTGGTTATAGATGTTTCAATAAGATTAGGGAGGGTGGTAAAAGAGGTGGGGGGGGTGCCATTGTTAATTAGAGATAGTATAACAGCTGCAGAAAGGCAGTTCGAGGAGTATCTGCCTACTGAGGTAGTATGGGTTGAAGTCAGAAATAGGAAAGGAGCAGTCACCTTGTTAGGAGTTTTCTATAGGCCCCCCAATAGTAGCAGAGATGTGGAGGAACAGATTGGGAAACAGATTTTGGAAAGGTGCAGAAGTCACAGGGTAGTAGTCATGGGTGGCTTCAACTTCCCTAACATTGAGTGGAAACTCTTTACATCAAATAGTTTGGATGGGGTGGTGTTTGTGCAGTGTGTCCAGGAAGCTTTTCTAACACAGTATGTAGATTGTCCGACCAGAGGGGAGGCCATATTGGATTTGGTACTTGGTAATGAACCAGGGCAAGTGCTAGATTTGTTAGTGGGGGAGAATTTTGGAGATAGTGACCACAATTCGGTGACTTTCATTTTAGTAATGGAGAGGGATAGGTGCGTGCAACAGGGCAAGGTTTACAATTGGGGGAAGGGTAAATACGATGTTGTCAGACAAGAATTGAAGTGCATAAGTTGGGAACATAGGCTGTCAGGGAAGGACACAAGTGAAATGTGGAACTTGTTCAAGGAACAGGTACTACGTGTCCTTGATATGTATCTCCCTGTCAGGCAGGGAAGAGGTGGTCGAGTGAGGGAACCATGGTTGACAAGAGAGGTTGAATGTCTTGTTAAGAGGAAGAAGGAGACTTATGTAAGGCTGAGGAAACAACGTTCAGACAGGGCGCTGGAGGGATACAAGATAGCCAGGAGGGAACTGAAGAAAAGGGATTAGGAGAGCTAAGAGAGGGCATGAACAATCTTTGGTGGGTAGGATCAAGGCAAACCCCAAGGCCTTTTACACATGTGAGAAATATGAGAATGACTAGAGCGAGGGTAGGTCCGATGTGTATTGAGTCTGAAGAGATAGGAGAGGTCTTGAACGAGTACTTTTACAAATGAGAGGGGCCATATTGTTGGAGAGGACAGTGTGAAACAGACTGGTAAGCTCGAGGTAATACTTGTTAGGAAGGAAGATGTGTTGGACATTTTCAAAAACTTGAGGATAGACAAGTCCCCCAGGCCTGACGGGATATAAGGATACTATGGGAAGCAAGAGATGAAATTGCAGAGCTGTTGGCAATGATCTTTTCGTCCTCACTGTCAACAGGGGTGGTACCAGGGGATTGGAGAGTGGCGAATGTCGTGCCCCTGTTCAAAAAAGGGATTAGGGATAACCCTGGGAATTACAGGCCAGTTAGTCTTACTTCGGTGGTAGGCAAAGTAATGGAAAGGGTACTGAAGGATAGGATATCTGAGCATCTGGAAAGACACTGCTTGATTAGGGATAGTCAGCATTTGTGAGGGGTAGGTCTTGCCTTACAAGCCTTATTGAATTCTTTGAGGAGGTGACCAAGCATGTGGATGAAGGTAAAGCAGTGGATGTAGTGTACATGGATTTTAGCAAGGCATTTGATAACGTTCCCCATGGTAGGCTTATGCAGAAAGTAAGGAGGCATGGGATAGTGGGAAATTTGGCCAGTTGGATAACGAACTGGCTAACCGATAGAAGTCAGTGGTGGTGGATGGCAAATATTCAGCCTGGAGCCCAGTTACCAGTGGCGTACCGCAGGAATCAGTTCTGGGTCCTCTGCTGTTTGTGATTTTCATGAATGACTTGGATGAGGGAGTGGAAGGGTGGGTCAGTAAATTTGCAGATGATACGAAGATTGGTGGAGTTGTGAATAGTGAGGAGGGCTGTTGCCGGCTGCAAAGTGACATAAATAGGATGCAGAGCTGGGCTGAGAAGTGGCAGATGGAGTTTAACCCTGAAAAGTGTGAGGTTGTCCATTTTGGAAGGACAAATATGAATGCGGAATACAGGGTTAACGGTAGAGTTCTTGGCAATGTGAAGGAGCAGAGAGATCTTGGGGTCTATGTTCATACATCTTTAAAAGTTGCCACTCAAGTGGATAGGGCTGTGAAGAAGGCCTATGGTGTGCTCGCGTTCATTAACAGAGGGATTGAATTTAAGAGCCGAGAGGTGATGATGCAGCTGTGCAAAATTTGGTAAGGCCACATTTGGAGTACTGTGTACAGTTCTGGTCGCCTCATTTTAGGACGGATGTGGAAGCTTTGGAAAAGGTGCAAAGGAGATTTACCAGGATGTTGCCTGGAATGGAGAGTCGGTCTTACGAGGAAAGGTTGAGGGTGCTAGGCCTTTTCTCATTAGAATGGAGACGGATGAGGGGCGACTTGATAGAGGTTTATAAGATGATCAGGGGAATAGATATAGTAGACAGTCAGATATTTTTTCCCCGGGTGGAACAAACCATTACAAGGGGACATCAATTTAAGGTGAATGGTGGAAGATATAGGGGGGATGTCAGAGGTAGGTTCTTTACCCAGAGAGTAGTGGGGGCATGGAATGCACTGCCTGTGGAAGTAGTTGAGTTGGAAACATTAGGGACCTTCAAGCAGCTATTGGATAGGTACGTGGATTACTGTAGAATGATTAATTTGTTCTTAAGGACAGCACAATTGTGGATAGCACAATTGCTTCACAGCTCCAGGGTCCCAGGTTCGATTCCGGCTTGGGTCACTGTCTGTGCGGAGTCTGCACGTCCTCCCCGGGTTTCCTCCGTGTGCTCCGTTTTCCTCCCACAATCAATAGATGTGCAGGTTAGGTGGATTGGCCGTGATAAATTGCCCTTAGTGTCCAAAATTGCCCTTAGTGTTGGGTGGGGTTGCTGGGTTGTGGGGATGGGGTGGAGGTGTTGACCTTGGGTAGGGTGCTCTTTCCGGGAGCCGGTGCGGACTCGATGGGCCGGGTGGCCTCCTTCTGCGCTGTAAATTCTATGATAATCTATGATTAATCGAGGACAAATGTTCGGCACAACATCGTGGGCCGAAGGGCCTGTTCTGTGCTGTATTTTTCGATGTTCTATAAAGGTTTCACTAATATGGGCGGGATTCTCCCCTACCCGGCGGGGCGTGGGGTCCCGGCGGGATGGAGTGGCGTGAACCACTCCGGCGTCAGGCCTCCCCAAAGGTGTGGATTCGTCCGCACCTTTAGGGGCCAAGCCTGAACCTTTAGGTTGGCCCCCCGCCGGCTGGCGTTGAAGGCCTTTGGCGCCACGCCAGCCGGGGCCGAAGGGGCTCCGCCGGCCAGCAGTAGTCCGCGCATGCACGGGAGCGTCAGCGGCTGCTGATGTCATCCCCGCGCATGCGCAGGTCACCTAAACGTCGGCCATCGCAGAGACCTACACGGCCGACGCATAGTAAAAGAGTGCCCCCACGGCACAGGCCCGCCCGTGGATCGGTGGGCCCCGATCGTGGGCCAGGCCACCGTGGGAGCACCCCCCGGGGCCAGATCGCCCCACGCCACCCCCCCCCCCCACCCCGCCCCGGACCCCGGAGTCCGCTCGCGCCACCAGGTCCCGCCGGTAAGGGACCTGGTTCAATTCACGCCGGCGGGACCGGCATGGCAGCAGCGGGACT
This sequence comes from Scyliorhinus torazame, assembly GCF_047496885.1. NCBI lineage: Eukaryota > Metazoa > Chordata > Chondrichthyes > Carcharhiniformes > Scyliorhinidae > Scyliorhinus > Scyliorhinus torazame. The sequence continues at coordinate 88,684,253 of NC_092714.1, read as the reverse complement.
TCAGGGGGGTGCTCCCTGGCGATTCTCCGACCCAGCGGAGGGGCGGAGAATCCCGCCCATAGTTTCGAAACCACAGTCAACAAGTGAGACAAAAACATTACTTTGGGAATGTTTCTTGAGGGATGAAAACTTCCTGGGACACCTAGATAACTCTCAAACAATGACAGAAGTTATTTTGCATCCACCCAAATGGACAGATTGATCCTTGGGTTCTAAATCTCATTGAAAAGGCAGAGACGGTGCCTTTAACAACTTAGGGCTCCCTTAGTACTGCGCTGACAAATAGTCTCGGTTATCTGCTCAAGCTCTGCAGTAGGGTTTAAACCTTTAAACCTAGAGGCACGAATGCCAAGGTCATGTTCAATTGACAACCAGCTTGAAAGAAGCATGGAAGAGAAATCGGGCTGCAATACTGTAGTGCCAATTCTCTGACCAACATTGCCTGTGAGCATGGCTCCCAACTGGGACCGCAAAATTGATGAGGTGACTCCAACATATCAAAATGTCTCCCTTGCACTTGTGTATAATTTTAATGCAAAGTAAATTTTTTTTAAATGAGCCAAAGCTAGATGGTTAGAAAATGTAATACTGGTAGAAAACTGTGGTTTTAAATTTTTTTCATTGCTTTAGTTTGATAGATTTCACATCAATATGTGCTTCAAATTTGTAATGGAGCCGTCTAATTAATTACCTCAAAAATACACACTTGCATTTCACTGATGGCTGCACATAAATTCACGGATTTCACAGTGAGATTCAAAGTGCATGAATGCAATTAACAGTTCATTTAAATACTGCAGGATGAAACGTGGCAGTTCCTTTGCTACTGGGACCGTCATATTAACATCTGCTGAAAGCAACTAGCTGGGGTTGAACAGTAGCTGTTTTTTTGTACAATTCTGTTTTGCAATCCTGAAGGATGGAGGGGAGAAATGTTGCAGACCTTTTCCTTAGCTGATTAAGCCAGTAGCCTAGAATTGTATGTGGAGTACATATCTGGATAGATTTTGAATGATTTGCTGAGAGAGGGATTGATAGTCCAGAAGTCTGTTCTCTTTCCTCGTGTTCTCATAGGGCGATTGGCTGAAAGCATTCAACGGTTGAAACTGTACTGCCTGCAGTCGACTCAGCACAGCATCTGTCTTGGCAACTTACCAGCTTTTGAACCTTTTTTCACATTGAAAAACATCTTCAACTCCATTCACTTCCTCCAAATAAAAGGTGTTGCTACGGGTACCCACATGGATCCCAGCTATACTTGTTATTTTGAGAGATATGTGAAACATTCTTTATTCTAGTCCTACTCAGACCTCCTTCTTTCACATTTTTTTCCAGGATATTTTTGACTGCCATTGGTGTTGTTTCCCGCACTCACCTTGAACTGGAAAATTGAATCAACTTTGCTTCCAAATTTCCACCCTTCTTCCACCTTCACATGGTCCATCTCAAACCCTTCCCTTCCTCAATTTCTCTCTCTCCATTTCTAAGGATGGATCACTGACAAATATTCATTATAAGCCCACTGACTTTCAGCTACCTTGACTGCACTTCCTCACATCCAGCTTCCTGTAAGGAATCCATGCCATTCTCCTGTCCCTATTTTGTTTATTCAGATAATACAACTTTCTAAACTCAATCTTCCAACATGTCTTCATTTCTCCTGAATCGAGGATTCCCCCCCCCCCCCCCCCCCCCCCCCCCGCGCCCCCTACTTAGGCTCACTCCCGTACCCTATCCCCGTACGTGCACATCTCTGGACTGTGGGAGGAAACTTCTCCCCTGCCTCAGCTCATCTACTGCTGAAGCCCCCCCTCATGCCTTTGTTGCTTCGAGATGTAACTATTCTAATGCAAATTTGGCTGGCCTCACATTCCACCCTTCCTAAACTGGAGGTCATCCAATGTTCTGCTGCCTCTATGCTAACTCACAGCAAATCGTATTCACCATTTACACCTATGTTCACACTTATATTCATTCCCAACTAAGCAATATCTCAATTATAAAATTCTCATCCTTATTTTCAAGTACTATCGAACCATATAATTGCTACAGTACAGAAGGAGGCCACTTGGCCCATAGTGTCTGCACCAACACTCTGAAAGAGCACCCTCCCTAGGCCCTATCCCCATAGCCTAACCTGTACATCCCTGGACACTAAGGAGCAATTTAGCAAGGCCAGTCCACCTAACCTGCACATTGTTGGATTGTGGGCGTAAATGAGAGCACACAGAGGAAACCCATGCAGATACAGGGAGAACATGAAAACTCCACGCAGTCATCCAAGGTTGGTATTGAACTCGGTCCCTGGCACTGTGAAACTCCAGTGCTAACTGTGCCATCTCACTCCTTCGATCTCTGTTATCTCCTCCAGTCCCATAATCTCTGCACTTCACTAATCCTGGCTTCTTGAACATCCTCAAGTTTAATCGCTCCACTATTGGTGGTTACACCTTCAGCTCCAAGGCCCTAAGCTCTCGAACATATTTGTTAAACTTTTCTACCTCTATTTCCCCCTTTAAGATGTTTCTTAAAACCTACCTTTATGTTAAAACCTTTAGTCATTTGCCCTAATTGCTCCTTGAATGGTTCAGTGTCAATTTGCTTTATAACACTCCTGTGACCAGCCTTGGGGTATTTTATAATGATTTTAAAGAGGCTATATGAATACAAGTTGCTAATGTTTTCAAAAATAACAGTGACTTCAGTGTTCCTGTTCCAGGACCATGGGAGGGATTCTGTGATCCTGAGTCTAAGTGTTGACGCGTCAACATGGCCTCAGGGTCAGCAATTCTGACCCCTCCAGGGCGCCAGCACGGCACTGGAGCGGTTCATGCCTCTCCAGCTGCTGATCCTGGCGTCAACTGGGCACCGTGGGATCTGCGCATGTGCAGTGGCACCGGCGCCAATGCGCGCATGCGCAGTGGTTTCCTTCAACGCGCCGGCCCTGACGCAACATGGCGCAGGGCTACAGGGGCCGGCGCGGAAGAAAGGAGGCCCCTAGCCAGAGAGGCGAGCCCGCCGATCGGTGGGCCCCGATCGCGGGCTAGGCCACATCAGAGGCCCCCCCCAACCCCCCACCCCCCACGGGGTCTCCCTCCCCTCCCCCTCCCCTCCCCTGCCCTCCCCCTCCCCCCCTGCCCTCCCCCCGGGGTCCCCATCCCTCCGTCCCCCCCACAGGCTGCCCCCTGACCCTTCCACGCTGAGCTCCCGCCGGCTGAGAGCAGGTGTGGACTGTGCCGGCAGGACTCGGCTATTTTACCACGGCAGTTCAGTGTTGGGGGTTTCGGATGGTTGGGGAGAGGGGGTGTCAAAAGAGTGGGTTTGGAGGGTCAAGAGGGAGTCTGGGTTGGTGGTTCAGCTGTAAAGTTATTCAGGAACTCGACATGTTTTTTGTCCTGTTTAATATTCCCAACTCTCCAAGTTCTCTGACTCAAACTCCCAAATTCAAGACTTTATCAGAGGATCACAGGGAGCAGCATTATCAATCAGAAGTTTAATCTTCCCAGGCAATTCACATGGGACCCTTGCATTAGAACTTCAAAGAGGTCCTCTAGGACATTCTCCAGGGTTCATCTGGTCTCTGACCATATGGAGACCAGAATACCTGGGCCGGTGAAATTTCTTGTGACAAGCTACTGCATTCAGACATTTATTTGTCTTTCTCAATGGTCTTTTCTGCCCTCCTGACTATGCCTGTCTTCCTGGATTGAGGTCCTTCCACCATATATACCAAACGGTTAATCTACATGTTTAAGCCTATGTGTGAAGGCACCTCATCCGAGCCCAGTCCTATTCTTACTTTATGGCCAATTATGGGTACTTTCCAGCAGCAGTCATCAGAAAACAATCTAGACCAGAAACCTTCCTCAGCCTGAGGAAGAAGAGGCCAATTCTAAGTTCTGCATAGCTCCCTCAGAATTTGAAGATATCTCAGGATCATAGAAGTGTGAGAAGCATGAGAACAGTGTGCTGCTTGGATAGAGTGAGATGCTGGGAGGCTGGTGTGTGTGAGGGAACCTTAAGGGTTCATCTCTTTCCAAAAACCTCGATTTATTTGAATTTAACTAAAAATGACTGTTTAAATTTAAATGTCTAAATCCGGTCTTAAGCAGGGATAAACAAGCTCTCTAGTAGAGAGCAGCTGTATTTAGCTAATTAGGTGGTTAGCTTAATCTGGTTTCTAGCAGAGCTGAATCGTCAAAGTCCAGTTGGTATAATTACACGGCTCTCAGTGTGACTTACACTTGAGTGCGACTTTACAGAGTGACCAGAAGGAGTTTGGGGAGTTTGGCAAAGAGGAGAAGGGAAGTGCTACTTTCTTTTTCTACCTTTTCCAGCCTCCAGTATTTCGGGCGGGATTCTCTCAGCCTCAGGCCGGGCCGGAGAATCCCCGCGACCGGCGCGAATCGCGCCACGCTGCCCTGCCGCGATTCTCTGCTCTTGGCAATGGCTCTGGCATGGTTGGCGCAGCGCTGACTACGGCCCCCCCACCCCCCCCCCACCCCGCCGATTCCCGGCCCGAGATGGGCCACGCGGCCATCGTAAAAACCCGAGTTCCGCCAGCGTCGTTCACACCTGCTCTCAGCCGGCGATAACTCGGCGTTGAAGGGCCCAGGGGCGGCCTGTGGGGGGGGGGGGCTTCAATGTGGCCTGGCCCATGATCAGGGCCCACCTATCGGCGGGCCGGCCTCTCTGGCTGGGGGCCTCCTTTCTTCCACGCAGGCCCCTGTAGCCCTGCGCCATGTTGCGTCGGGGCCGGCGCATTGAAGGGAGCCACTGCGCATGCGGGCGTTGGCGCCGTGCCAGTGCACATGCGCGGATCCCGCGGCGCTCAGTTTACGCCAGGATCAGCAGCTGGAGCGGTGTGGTCTGCTCCAGTGCTGTGCTAGCCCCCTGTAGGGGATTCCGATAGTGTCAACACTTAGCCTCAGGATCACAGAATCCCGCCCTTGGTTCTTGCTTTGGCACAGAAGAAGTAGACGATTGGTGAATAACTGGTAATTTACTCTACTTATAATAAGTAGTTTGTGACAGAATGGCAGGGCAGCTTGGTTGACTGGATTATGCAACCGGTGGCATGTGGGAGTTATGGACAAGCATGCATCCTAGACAAACACATCTGTAGGATGTGTCATGGCTGCAGAAGTTGAGCACCGCATTCTGGAACTCAATCAGCAGCTGGATTTACTCAGTACCCATGAAGCTCAGTACCCATGAAGCTGAGGACTACGTGGGGAGCATGTTTAGGGAGCTGATCACACGTGGATAGCATGTTTAGGGAGCAGGTTAGGAGTTTGCAGGTAGAGAGGGAATGGGTGCTGCCAGATAGACTGAGAGAACCAGACAGGTAGTACAGGAGTCCCCCAAGTTACTAACTGACTTGTGAGGAGGATCAATTGAAGTAGTTGAGAAGCTTTCCAGATAAAGTGGTAAACCCGAGGATTGGGAGATCAGGGAAGGTGAATCAATTTTGACTAACAAAATAAGTTAAAGATTGCAAGAGATCAATTGAAGTAGTTGAGAAGCTTTCTAAATAAGTGGTAAACCTGAGGATTGGGAGAAAGTTAGAAGCCAACAAAGGAGGACCAATAAATTGATAAAGAAAGGAGAAAATGAATATGAACGCAAACTAGTGAGGAACATAAAGGTGGATTGTAAAAGATTCTTCAGGTATGCGAAAAAGCAATGATTAACAAGGATAAGTGTGGATTCATTACAGGAAGAAGACTTCATAAATGGAGAATGGGAAAATAGCAGAGAAACTACACAATTATTTTGTGCCTGTTTTTATGGAGGATGGATGCAGAAAATCTGCCAGATATACAAGGGAACCAAGGGGCTTGTGAAAATAAGGAACTAAGAAAAATTAGTATGAATAAATTGTCAAAAAATTAATTAGGTTAAAGGTTGATAAATCCCCTGGAACTGACATGCTACATCTCAGTGTTGAAGGAGGTAGCTATAGAGAAGTGGATGCATTGGGTAGTTATATTTAAAATTCGACAAACTCTAGAAATTTTCCTGCAGATCGGAAAGTAGCAAATGTAAACCAACTATCGAAGGGAGTGAGTGAGAAAATGGGGAACTAGGACATGTTTGTTTAACGTTAGTAATAGCGAAACTAGACACTTGGGAAAATAATGATATGATTGGACAGAATCATCAGGGAATTGTGAAAGGGAAATCATTTTTCTTTTGTTTATAAATTTAGCAGGTGCCGAAATGTGACGACTAGGGGCTTTTCACAGTAACTTCATTTGAAGCCTACTTGTGACAATAAGCGATTTTCAATTAATATTTTTCATTTCATTTTTCCAATTAAGGGGCAATTTAACGCGGCCAATCCACCTACCCTGCACATCCTTTCGGGTTGTGGGGGCGAAACCCACGCAAACATGGGGAGAATGTGCAAACTCCACATGGACAGTGACCCAGAGCCGGGATCGAACCTGGGACCTCAGCACTGTGAGACTGTAGTGCTACTTACTGCGCCACCATGCTGTCCTATGAAAGGGAAATCATGTTTGGAAAACCTGTTGGAATATTTTGAAGATGCTATTTGTAGCATAGATAAAGGAGAACCAGTGGAAGTGGTGCATTTGGATTTTCAGAAGGTTTTTGATAAGATCACAAACTGGAGGTTACTAGAAACAATTAGAACATGGGATTGGGAACAATATACTGGTGTGGATTGAGAATTTGTTAAAAAACAGGTCATTCTCAGGATGACAGGCTGCTACTAATGGGGTCCTACAGGTATCAGTGCTGGGCCAGAGCTGTTCACAATCTATTGGCAAAATTTTCCTAAAAAAAGGTAGTCAAGGTCTAACTGAAAACTGGTGTGTTTATCTCCAAAAATTCAGCCAGGTTTTCTGACCAGAGCTTCTGACCTAAAAGAAAAAAGATGGGGGGGGGGGGGGGGGTTATGGTTTGCTCTGCTGGGCAGGGAGTGATAGAGCTGGCAGGACTGGCTACATAGAGATTGGAACACCATCTTCTGTGAGAAAAATGTATTCCTCACACCATGGGACACTCCGGCACACACCCCTCATTCTCTCTCTCCCCCCCCCCCCCCCCACCCCCCACCCCCCCCCACCACCACCCACCCCCACATAAGCGGAAGCCCTCTTCCCTCAATGGAGAAGGGTTAGATGCCACACCACGACCACCTCCACCGCCCCGACACTGCCAGAGTGGCAGGAAGCAATGTCCAGCCTTGGCCCTCAACCACGAGGCTTCCATACATGTCTGCACCCCCAGCCTGGTCATCATGACTATTTTCAGTTTTCAAAATCCAGTAGTGAATTGCACCAGCGTAATGTAATGACATCGGGGGGGGGAGATTTCACTGGGCCAGATGCTATGCCATAAAGCCATTTAATAATATTTAAATTAATTCAAATTCACGGTGATCAGGTTCGCGCTCCTGATCATGTCACTGGAAAGGATTGGGGGGTGGGGTTGTGAGGGGGAAACGAGGAAGAGAGATTTCAAACCAAGATCTCCCCGGCACAAAGCCAATTATGGCCCTCTCGCGAGATTTAGCAGCCAAAATGGGATTTGTGCCCTCAGTAAATGTACCCGAAAAATCACGCCCAGATAAATGATTTTGATGTGGAAACCAAAATGACTCCAAATTTGCTGATGACACAAAAGTAGGTGGGAATGTAAGTTGTAAAAGAGATGCAAGGAAGCCTGACCAGGCTGGGCATAAGCATGGCAGATGAAATATGTGAATAAGTATGAAATTATCCACTTTCTTAGAAAAAACAGAAAGACAGGGTATTTCCTAAATGAAGAGTTATTTGAGTGCAGCATTAAAGATGGCTTGCTGCAATTGTGTAGACCCTTCGGAAGACTGCTCCTGTGTACAGTTTTGGTCTCCAAGGGCTGGATTCTCTGATCCCCGACACTGAAATCGCATTCGACGACAGGGCGGAAAATCCCCAATGACGACAGAATCGGGAGCGGCGCCACTTTTGCGATGCTCCGCCCCCTGAAAAGTGGCATATGCAGCCCGCTGTAGTGGCCGGAGGCCGCCCCGCGATGCTCCGTCCCCGACCGGCCGAGTTCCCAACGGTATGGGATATGTGTGGTCTCACCCGTCGGGAACTCAGCGGGGCGGCTGCGGACTCAGTCCAGCGCTGTCACAGTTGGGGGAGGGCCGGTCCGTGGGCATGGGGGACATTGTTCTGGCTGGGGGCAATGTGGGGGACGGCGTCCGCCATGAAGCACGGCATGGCTGCTGCAGTCCGCCGCCGTGCGCATGCGCGGTCACAGACCCTGCAATGCTCTGGGCCGTATTAGCAGCTGGAGCTGGGAGCTCTATGCTGCCTGGCTGCTAGTACCCCCCTCCCCCGGAGCAGGGAATTGGTGGCCATTTTACACCAGTTTTCCTGGCATAAAACAGCACCGTTTTCACGCCAGCGTGGGGACTTAGTCTCCCAAACGGAGAATCTAGCCCCCTGTTGAAGAATGGATATACTTGTCAGAGAGGGAATGCAAAGAAGGTTAACCAGACTAACCCTGGGATGGCATGATTGTCTTGTCAGGAGATATTGGTGAGTCTGTATTATCTTGAGTTTCGAAGAATGCGAGTTAATCTGTTTGAAACTTATACATTTCTTACTGTGCGTAACAGGGTAGGTGTAAATAAGATGTTTCCCCTGGCTAGTATGTCTAGAACCAGTGGACACAGTTTCAGAATAAGGGGTAGGCCATTTAGGACTGAGATGGGGAGGAATTTCTTCACTCAGGATGTTTGGAATTTTCTACTCAGTGGACTGTAAAGTTCAATCATTGAGCATGTTCAAGACAGAAATGTATAGATTTTTGTACACCAATTTCATCAAGGGATAGCACTGGAAAATGGTGTTGAGGTAGATGATCAGCTATGATCTAATTAAATGGTGGAGCAGCCTAGATGGGCTGAATGGCCTACTCCTGGTCTTGCGTTACTAAATGATGAGCACAGTTCCATTTATTTTGACAATTAAAAAAAAAATCAATGTAAAGTATTGATGTAATTGAAAATGGATGGGAAGTTCAGTTATCATGGCAGTTTGGAATTGGGGCAGCACGGTGGCGCAGTAGCTAGCACTGCTGCCTCACGGCACCGAGGTCCCGGCCCTGGGTCACTGTCCATGTGGAGTTTGCACACTCTCGCCGTGTTTGCGTGGGTTTCACCCCACAACCCAAAGATATGCAGGGTAGGTGAATAGGCCATGGTGAATTGCCCTCAACTGGAAAAAATGAATTGGGTACTATAAATTTCTTGAATTAAAAAAAAAAAATGGCAGTCTGGAATTAATATTTTTAAAATTATAGCCATGCTATTCATTATTTCTGATATAGCTTACTGCTTACACTTATCCAAGTCTATGATATAAAATGCACATATTTTAATCAACAACATATTTTTTAAATGTGTAAATGAAAGAGGACAAAAGACGTGTAAACTAAGAGGAAGACAGACAATGTGCAGCACTATGAAATAACCTACCAGAAGCTTTATGGGAAATAAATTACTTAAAATCTGTGTACCATTTCAAAAATATCAGAAGAACATAAAATAGAAATATTGCTGATTTATACTTGCAAAAAATATTGTGATTATAAACTGCTCTGTAATACCAAGCTTTACCACAAACGTAATAACAATATAAACTATCGAGATTTCCAATTCATACTACTGTGTCATGGCATGTTTAGATGCCGGAGGAGGTGGTGGATGCAGCGACGATAGTGACATGTAAGGGGCATCTTGACAAATACATGGATGGGATGGGAATAGAGGGATACGGACCCAGGAAGTGTAGAAGATTTTAGTTTAGATGGGCAGCATGGTCGGCTCAGGCTTGGAGGGCCGAAGGGCCTGTTCCTGTGCTGTACTTTTCTTTGTTCTTTTTGTTCTTAAGCAATGAGATTTATGAAACTAAATAGGCTATTACAGTTATCGTATTCATGTTCTGACAATCTGCAGTCCATGAGCTGCTAAATATGAGTGCTAAATATAATCTCCATAGACTAAAGCAAACCAGTTGACCTAGTTTTAGGTAAATATTTCAGATTGCAAAGTTAAAAATACAAATTTTACACTAAAAAGTTATTAAGAGCATGTTGTATGGCTTGCAAGGTGCATGTGTGCAGTACATTTGAAATTACCCAAGTATTTTAGACAAACCTCAAGTGTTATTTTGTGATGAATGTAGAAATTATTATATTTTATATTCTGTTACAGCAATGTATTTAGAAACTCTGGTTTAAAATATATACACCGTCTACTGAAGCTGTAATTAAAGTCATAAAAGGTGAGGTAATCATTCATTCCAACCATTGACTTGGTTACCGATAAAGGGTAATGGGATGTTGTTATGATTGCTGCAGATTCCCTGAAGTGTAGATAATTTAAGAGGGATTTTATTTAGTCCTAGCTAAGCAGGTCATAGAACCTACTGGGATACTGTAATTAATGGGAAGAGCCAGGTCTGTCTGTAGTTTTTCTGTCTGTTACAGGGTTTTAAGTTGAACAGCAGTTTTGCCAAATGCTGTTAGGTTAAGCAGTTTGCCTTCGGATTTGAGTCTGACAAGACAGAAGGATTTTCAGGTTGTTCCTGAAGGAGTCTCTCTCTCCAAAGATCTGCACAGATAAGCAAGTGACCAGTTTTGTTAGCTTTATTTATAACTGGCATTTGAACTGTATTGGGATACTTAATTGTAATTAGAAGCAGGTGGAGATAATTCCAAGTTTTTTATTTTTATTTAAGAACTGTTTGATAATTGTAAATCTATTTATTTGATGTTAATGTGGTTAACTGAAAGTTTGTTTTAACATAAAGATACTTATTTGTCAGTAATCACGCCTGGGATGAAGTATCCTTCCCTCAGTTGTACAAATTTTTAAAAAACAATTTTGTTCTTGTCTGGGTCTGAACAAAGGTTAGGGGGCTGGATTCCCCGCAGCCAGACGCTGTAATCGCGGCTGGCGCCGCGGAGAATCCAGTTTTGACACCACAATCGGGCCCGGCGCCGGTCCGACGATACTCCAGGCACCGAAAATTGCCGACACCGTGGAGTCTGCCACGCCATTGCTAGAGGTCCGCTCATCAATCCTCTGTTCCCGACCGGCTAAGTTCCCAATGGCGTGGAACTAACCACCTATTGCCGGTCTGGATGCTTGCATGGTGGCTGCGGACTCAGTCCGCGGCTCTGGTCGGGGGCGGGCGGATCGGAGACCAGGGGGGCCTTATAGGCAGCCGGGGGTTAAATGTTCAGGGGTTGAGGCTTGGGGGGGGGGGTCTCTTTCTTCGGTCTGGCTCCGCGGTCCGAGTTCGCCCTGGAGCACACGCGCCCGCTGGACCTCGCCACCGTGCGCATGCCCGGCCTCTGCCCTGGAAGGGCGGGGCCCATATCTGCAGCAAAACTGCAAGATTCACTCCGGGTCCCTGCTCGCCCCCTGCAGGGCTAAAAATTTGTTGTTTTTTCCAGGAGTTTCAGGAGTAAAACCCCACTGTTTGTACGCCGGCATGAGGACATAGTCTCATTTTTGGTGATCCAGCCCAGGGTCTGGTCCGATATCTTAACTATTTCCCTTGAACAAAAAAAGTAGTAGGGAGGTTAAAACAAACTAATATCTCACAGTGACTGTTTAGATTCTTTTTATTTCATTTATATAACCCACTTTAGTTTTGTGCTCCAAAACATGCACGATTTTCAACCATGGGGTTAGATATATAAAATCGGCAATATATCTTGTGGTAGTCACCACTAGTTTTGTATTACATGTATTATGGCACTGCCCGTATAGTAGAGGTACATGGGTAATTCCCTGCCTGCTGGCTCCACCCAGTAGGCGGCGTTTCAATGTGTGTGCTAGCCGGTGCTGCCGCCATTCTGGTTCTAGCTACAGGAGGCACAACATCTTTGCTCAATAAAGCTTCGATTATTCCACTACTCTCGTCTTTGTGGAAATTGATAGTGCATCATATCTGAACACTTCTGCCAATGCCAGTTATAAAATGATACAGGGTTGACTAATTCTCTGAAATGCCTTACTTTTGACATCCCTTCAATCTCGTTCAAATATACACTGAAATACCAGGCTAGCCCACTGCATCTAACATTTGCTAATCCTGAAGCATGCAACAATACGAAACTCATATATACAACAGCCATGCAAACAAACTTAATGGATTATCATGCAGCTCCAATGGTCACCCAAGAAATATTCATTTTTAAATTAGAATTTGATATCCTGCAAACAAACCATTTTACATAGAAAACTCATATATACATTAAAACTTTCTAATTTTACATACTTGAAATTTGACAACGCCATAATTATTTAATATAAAACAGACGCATAGTGTCCAATAAAGTGGGCCGTGTACACAGGTGCATCCTGAGCTGGAGGTGTGCTGCCAAAAGGGACATTGATTTCTGGCTCAGTCCTGAAATAGTTGTTTTTATCTCGTATCAGGCAGGCTGCATTCAGAGAGAATCGGGACTGCATTCAGCCGAACCACAGGTCCTTAAATGGATTGCAGCAGCCTTCCAAATGGTTTTTAACTATCAAACTAGAATGTGGAGCGGGAAGTATGCACATTTTCCGCTGTGATTCACATAAAAATCACACTCCACTACCAATCATCGCTCAAACAATTTACCAAATGCTATCCCACCCCCCTCTCGATCATCCCTCTCTTGCAAGATTTACAAATATCGGACTTTACAAGACAGTGATGCTTTAAGAAAGCACACGGACAGGGCATCGAGTATAAAAACTGGCAAGCCATGCGACAGTTGTACAGAACCTTGATAAGGCCTCCCTTGGAATATTGCACACTATTCTGGTCGCCACATTGTCGGAAGGATAAGGAGGCTTTGGAGAGGGTGCAGAGGAGGTTTACCAGGATATTGCCTGGTCTGGAGAGTGTTAGCTATGTGGAGAGGCTGAATAGACTCGGACGATTTTCATTAGAAACATGGATGTTGAGGGTTGACCTCATAGCGGTCTACAAGATTATGAGGTGCATGTATAGAGTGGATGTGCAGGCACTCTTTCCCAGGGTGGAGGGGCCAGTCACCAGGGGGCATAGGTTTAAGGTCCATGGGGCAAAGTGTAGAGGAGACGTGAGAGGCAGATATTATACGCAGAGGATGGTGAGTGCCTGGAACGCGTTTCCAGGGGAGGTTGTGGAAGCAGATACATTAACGGTGTTCAAAAGACATCTTGACAAGCACATGGATAGGATGGGTATGGAGGGATATGGCACAAGGGAGTGCTGAGGGTTTTGGCAATGGTTGGTATCATGACCGCAACAGGCTTGGCGGGCCGAAGGGCCAGTTCCTGTGCTGTAATGTTCTTTGTTGTTTTGTAATTATCTCTTTTGGTAAAATGTCCTGAATAGAGGACATGATAATACTAACTCTGCCTGGAAAAAGGCCTATGTGATCTAAAACTGAAAACCATTGGAAGTGACAGGTTGCACACTGTTTTGAAACACACAGCAACATGGCGTGAGACAGGAGCAGCCACAGCTATAAACAGCAAAACAAATACCATTTTTTGTGTTAGCCACCAAGCCAGATGCTGATGAAAATTGGTTCTCTCTTTGAGGGATGGGACTTCTGACAATTGAAGGATCAAAGTGGGCCTTACTATAAAATTAAGTTAGGGACAGTCAGAAAACTGAACGGAATGACTTTCAAAGGACACTGGATGATTGATCTAGTGTGGCAGGGAGAATGCAGCCGGCTGAAAAGCTGGAGGGAGCTTATCTTTAAAGCCAAATTGCTGGAAGTATGAGGTAAAGTTTTTTTTTAAACTGTCAAATGATATTTTGGTTGTTGATTTAGTTATTGGGGAATGATCTTTTCTATAGTTTAGTGTACTAGGTGCCTGTCAATTAATGTTTAGTCTGTGTGATTTTAGTTTGCTTGTGACAGTTAAAGTCTTAAAAATGTGAAATCTTGTCCTTCCGTCATTTCTCCTTGCTCCTTGGAAATGAAATTAAATGAAATGAAAATCGCTTATTGTCACAAGTAGGCTTCAAATGAAGTTACGGTGAAAAGCCCCTAGTCGCCACATTCTGGTGCCTGTTCGGGGAGGCTGATATGGGAATTGAACCGTGCTGCTGGCCTGCCTTGGTCTGCTTTCAAAGCCAGCGGTTTAGCCCTGCGCTAAACAGCCCCTTGTGTTCACCTTGTGTTAAAATTTATCGGTCTCTTTGGGGATCGTCACACAAGAGCAGTCTGCACCACCTGCAGTGTCTCAGTACGCAAATAACATTTCGTGATGAGCCATCTGAAGATATCCAGAAGATCGCTGCATATGGTCTTGTATAAATAAGGCCTGAGGCCCAATATAACATGGGCTACAAACCTACCCATTATGTGATATAGATCAATCCTTACACCCATGCGGTGTGTTCGTCACTATGGTTCGTGTCTTTCATGTCCTGACAAGTTGTTTTAACAGTAGCTCCATAAAAGCAAGACGGTAAAATTAGTACAAATAGCTTTCTTGAAGTCTCAAGGCCAAATAGTTTAAGGCTCTAAACATTGCGGGAGGGTGGAGAATTGTGCATCGGCGAAAATCGAGGCAAGCGCCTGGGGTGGGTTTCTCCCAGCCCTGGGCCGGGCCGGAGAATCCCCGCGACTGTGCCATGCTACCCCGACGCCGGCACGCAATTCTCCGCTGGCGGCATTAGCGCCGGCGTGGTTGGCGCGGTGCTGGTCGCGGGCCGCTCTACGCGGCCGGTCCGCCGAATCTCCGGCCCGGGTGGGCCGAGCGGCCGTGAAAAGAAAGCTGAGTCCCACCGCCGCCGTTCTAACCTGCTCTCAGCCAGCGGGAACTTGGCGGGCCGGCGTCTCTGGCTGGGGGCCTCCTTTCCTACGCGCCAACCCCTGTAGCCCTGCGCCATGTTGCATCGGGGCTGGAGTGTTGAAGGAGGGCACTGCGCGTTGGCGCCGGCACCACTGCGCATACGCGGATCCCGCGGCGCACAATTCGCGCTGGGATCGGCAGCTGGAGCGGCACAAACCACTCCAGCGCCGTGCTGGCCCTTAGTCCTGGCAGTGGCCCATTCACGCCGTCATAAAACGCGACGGTGTTTACGACGGCGTGGACACTCTGCCACGGGATTGGGGAATCCCGCCCCTGGTGCCCAACGGAATGCCAGGCTCCAGTGTCTCGACAGAGGTGTGAATGCGTTCCATGCAACACGCTGGCGTGGGCATGCAAATTGTACAGTAAAGGACATTGACAAATCAGTAACTGGCCTGATCCGGCATTCTCCAGGCCACCCTTGATGTTCCGCCTGTCGGAATTACAATGGGGAGGTTCACTTGTGGTATTGAAAACAGGAACCGGGCAGTGTGGTTGCTGATGGAGAGACAGGGGATATGAAAATTGTCCAACATCGTTATAGCGTCCTGACAGTTGCGCCATTGGCCTGGGGGGCGTCTGCCAGGGCTAGGAAAAGTAGCAGGGGCGGCCAGGAGGTGGTCTGTAGGGTCTGAGTGACCAGGCATGGACCACCATTGTTGCAGCCTGCAAGGCAGCCATGCGGCTGCACATGCTATTCACTGTCTACTGTAAATGTAGCACCATAGGTCGTATGGGTGCCTTGCCAGGCCAACCCCCAAGGTACTCTCTGGCACCAGCCGATCCATCAACGGAATGGGTGTGCTCCGGCACAACCGGTGCCATCTTCTTGACTGGGATGAGGCTGTGTGGGAAGTAGCGTGCTTCTATTCAGCTCCTGCTTGTCAGGCTGTCTAGCGCTGATCCCGACCCCATCATATCACTAACCAGCATGCAATGGAGTTACACTAGTTTCATGTGACATTGATGCTAGCTCATTAATGTGTCTGGAGTTGCTTTGGGACTTGCACAACCTTTGGGGGCATAGAACACTCATGATTCAGTCCTGGCTTTATCATTTTAATCTCTCAAATGAAGGATTCCGTTCTGCATTTCCCCCCACAACAGTTTTAGACCTGAGTTACTAATTGCATAAAATGAAAATAAAATAATATAAATTATTTATTCATTTAAAATAAACTAAAAATATAAATGAAATAATAGTCATGCTGCATAAAATTATTCAATGCCGTTACTGGAACATCCTGAATTTCCTGGTACTTTTGCAGCAATGTGGTGCAAAAATCCTCTTTCTGTGCAAATGAGCATAAAAGGTGCTTTGTTTGTTGCAAGTAGCAGTATTTTTCAACTGATAGTTAGTGCATATGATTACTTTTACCTGCCAAAGTGACTGATAAGATTAAGGCTCTCCCTGAAACTTCTTGAACAAATACCAATATTATAACAGTCATTCATATTTTTTGGACCAGTGTAAGGTAAATATTTTCCAATACTTTGAAGATAAAGATAAATGACAACGCTTAATTTTCAAAATGTCCAGGTTGAAAATTCTCCGGTCATTGTGATTTACATTTCCTGCTGGCAGCGCAACCCCAGCCTTGGGGTTCCTGGCAGCGTGGGTGGCGACAATGGGAAGTCCCATTGACAATCGGCGGGAAGACAGAATCCCGCCACTAGCGAACGGCATATGGCCGTGAAACATGCAGCCAGCGAACCGGAGAATCCCGCCCAATGTCTGCCCAAGTGAAATAGCAAGGGGTAGACTGTGCCCAATGCAAATCTGCTGCTTCCTAATTGCACACAAGATCCAAACATTCATCTGAAACTTATACAGGTGGTTGACCCATAAATATGAAGCACATCATAAAACTAATTGCAATTACATAACAGTAATAAAATTTATGAACCAGATTTTGCTGAAGCGCGTTAAGACAGGTTTTGCCCAAAATGTTGATGGAAGTGTGAGCTGATAATGGAGTGATCAGGACAAGGCGACACCTGGGACCTTAATGGGACTAGCAGTGCATGTCCTAAACCAATGAGAATGAAGGATTGAGAAATAAAGCAGAAGGACTGAGACGGAAAGTGAATTACAGCAGGTGAATTCAAAGTCAAATTAGACACACAAAAGAAATAAAGACAAAGATTGGATTAAGGAAGAGAGAGGAAAAGAATAATTTTAAAAATTTCCATTTTGAACATTTTTCTGAACCAATGCCCAGTCTAAAGGAATGAGACTCCATACTTCATTCTTCTCTTTCCAAGCAAAAGCAGTTGATTGCAGAGTGGCACTAATCAGCCATCAATTTGTGATGATTTTCAATTCACGGGAGGCCAGGGGAGCGGGGTTGCAGGGCTGGAGGGGGTTATGGAGATTAGGGACCTTGGAAACCATTAATTGATTTTGACAACTGAATGGGTATTTTAAATTGAAGGCACTAGGAACTGGGGGTTAATGTAAGTGAACAAAAACAGAGGTGATATTGAGCAGGATGTAGTGTGGGACAGGCATCAGAAAATGGGGTGAGTTGATGTTTGTGGACAGTGGGCGATACAAAGGCAGTCATTTGAATCACTGAGTCTGGAGATGAAAGGCAAAGATGAAAGTTATAGCAGCATCTGGGCTGCTTCAAGACCAAATGGCTAATGCTTTACAGGTAGAAGTAGGTGGTCTTTGTGATCAAGAGGTAGAAGTTTCTGGAGTTCTGCGTCAGTTCAGAGCAAGATTTTGAACAGTCTGAGGAGACACTTGGAGGAGGGGGAGGGGAATGAAAGTGATTGTTGAAGGACAGGGTTTGTGGTGGAGTTAGAAGACAAAGCAGATTCATCCAAGACTGGATACAAGGCAAACAACCTGACAGCTAAAAGGAGATGGAAAGTTTGAGAGCAGTGATAGAGAGGCAGAGTTGTGATTCATTAATCTACATTTGTAAGCTGATCTCATATCTGGAGATGATGTCACTAAGAGGCACCATATAGTGAAGAGCAGGAGGCTAAGAATAAATCCTGCGGGACTCCACAGGTAACAGTACAGTGCTGGAAAAGGAAAGCATTATTCTGACTATAGTTGAATGAAGAGTGAAATCAAATCCAATCAGTTTTGCAAAGCTCATCCTATGTAATAGTGTGGGTCTTAATGCCCAGTAGGTTTGTTCATTCCAATGCACCCCTAGCTAGCCTCTCCCATTCTACCCTCCGTAAATTGAAGTCATTCAAAACTCTGTTGCCTGTGTCCAAACTTACACCAATCACGTTCATCAGCAGTTCTATGCTCGCTAACCTACATGAACTCATAGTTAAGCAATGCCTTGATTGTTTTCAGCTCCATTGCCTTGTTCTTCACTAAGTATGCAATCTCCTCCATTCTTCGATATTTTTCATCAAATTCTGGTCTCTTGACCATCACCAATTTCAGTTCCTCCAGAGTTGGTAGCTGCAGCTTCAGTTGTCAAGTCCCTGAACTCTGGAAACACCCCCCACCCTCCCCAAAGCTGTCCTCTTCTCTTGCTCACTTTCCTCTTTTTGTGATGCTTCTTTAAACCAACATTGTGTTAAATTTTTGGTCATCTTCCGCCACATCATCTTATGTGATTCAGTGTCAAATCCTGTTTAAGAGTGTTCCTGTGAAGTACTCTAAGACATTTTACCGCATTAAAGGCCCTTTATAATGCTTCTCAAGTCCATTGAAACCCTGTAAAATAGGAATTGTTGTAGCTGACACTTTTGCCGTAATTATACCAAAGTAATGTGGTTAATTAGTGTGGTATAAGTTGCATCGGAAAAACGATGCTATAAATTCTGCTAGATGCACTTGTTAATGCCTTTCCACTTTTAACAATAGACATGGGTTGTAAATGATCCATTTAGTCTTGCTCTTGAAAGATGCAATTTCTTCACAAATATTACTTGACTGGCAGCTGAACTATTGTATTCAACTGTTAGAAATTTCATCTTGTCAAAAAGTGCACACATTTATAGTATTTCCATTTTGCTAACATGACATTATAACAGTCAATAATTTGACATGCTTCATTCATATGAACAACTGAAAAACATTCATGCAAACATGTTTTTGCATCTGGCTTGAGTTACTAAATTCAAGGGTTAAGAATGTCAGTTTTCACAGACAATATTGCCTAAGCAGAACCGTGTTGTGAGACATCCATATGTTTTGTCTTTAGGCAATGCGATAATCTTAGGAGGAGATAGGGTTGACTGCAGGAAATGAAGCTCCAAAGAGCTTTAGTGCTTTTTCCCAGGCTCAAAATTAGCAAACTTGATATAAACTCCACCCTCCCCACCGCTCTGGACATCGGAGAGGGTTAAGTGAGGGAGGGGAGGGGATAAACATTTTAAAACCTGGGAACACATTTCAAATCCAAAAGACTATTTTATGGTGATGGGGAGCATACCAGGAAAGTGTTCTGCCTGTGAAAGACTTCATTAACATATTCAAATCCTGCTTTCCCAGTATAATTGGCAACCATATTTAAACGTAACCATTTTTAACAGGGTTCCAATGGACTTTGGAAGCATAGCAGTAAAATTAAGATCGGAACTGCAAGCTCTAACAGGCAAGTGTTGTGTTGCATTGTTTCTTGTGGACTGGAAAGAACAGGAGAGTACCACCCAGCAGGCAACATGATTGGAACCAGAAAATAAATGAGGTTCTGCCATCAGATTGGCAGGCCATTGCATCCTTTGTTTTGCCAGGTTTTTCCAGTGCTTTCACTCCTCTACTCCCTTCCTGGAAACATCAATCAGAATCAAATGAAATTTTGGCTAGCAGCAATATATAAATATTATGGGCGCAATTCAACTAAAAGGGAACAAAGACCCATAGCGTTTAGCCACGTGCTTTTGGATGCCCCCAGAGCCAAGAAACAAAGGGGCCTAAGCGGAAAACAGGCAGCCGAGGCCACACATAGCCCCTGTTTTGTGCATTAAAGAGCTCTGCTCGCCGGAACTCTTCAGTGCAGAGAGAGAGTGGGACACCATCGATCTCCAAGGCCCCCATGCGACCCCTGACCCCCCACAAGCCCTAACACACGATAGGAGGGTCTCCAGCCCTCATAGAATTATAGAATTTACAGTGTAGAAGGAGGCCTTTTGCCCCATCGAGTCTGCACCAGCTCTTGGAAAGAGCACCTTACCCAAGCCCACACCTCCACCTCATCCCATAACCCAGTAAAGCCCACACCTTCACCCCATCCCATAACCCAGTAAACCGACCCAACACTAAGGGCAATTTTGGACACTAAGGGCAATTTAGCATGGCCAATTCACCTAACCTGCACATCTTTGGACTGTGGGATTAACCGGAGCACCCGGTGGAAACCCACGCAGATACGGGGAGAACGTGCAGACTCTGCACAGACAGTGACCCAAGCCGGGAATCGAACCCGGGACCCTGGAGCTGTGATTCAATTGTGCTAACCACTATGCTACCCTCCTCCCGCACCCGCTCAACAGCCATGCAGGGCATCTCCGGCCCAATTGCCAGCGCACAAAGTTCCAATTTAGCACATTGGCAGTGCCAAACTTGCACCCTGGCAGTGCTCCTGCCAGCTGGCAATTCCCAGGTGCCAGGGTGCCCGGGTGGCAGTGCCAGGGTGCCCATGTGGCAGTGCCAGGCTACTATTCTGCCCAAAGGGCATGTACCTGGGGGTCTCAGATCGTCTGGGAGTGCATTTCTGTTTTGTCCCCGTTTGTGGAGACCAGTGCTGAACGGCGCTCGTCCAATGTCTCCGACGCGAAGGCGTAGCCACTTAAAATGGCCAACTCCCGATTCAAAATGGCGAACGGCAAAGGCTGATGGGAAAGTCAGCCAACAAGACAAAAACCAGCAGCTGCAGGTTGGCTGTGTATTTACCTCTGGAAAGGCCAGACAATATCGATACCAGTAAGGTATCAAAACAGCAGCCATCTGCATACTAATGAACAATCCCCGGGAACAATAAGCAACATTTAGACACACAAAGCAAAACCAGACTCTTTGGTGCCAGCAGGAGCCTACACAAAAGGAGGTGAATGAGCACCTCAAGACCGCCCATCAGGGAACCGCTCCAACATTGGAGAAAATCGAACCAAGCGATTGGGACAAAGTCCAATCACTTGGGACCAGGTACAGGGTCCGCCCCGAAAGGCGGGAAGCCCCTGGGGACTATATGAATTGAGCCCAAAATTCAAATCGCTCTCTTCTTCTCCACCTCTTCGCTCTCTTCACGCTCTTCTTCCTACCCGGGTCACCCAGCAACAACGAATCAACATTGACCGTGACCGGAGCAGTGAAGATCGAAATTGTAAGTCTTAATTCAACGCTCGCTACGAGATAGGCGCTCCTAGCTACCAATCTGTACCAACTTCGAATCCCGCAGGCTCAGAACCCGAACGAAAGGCCATTTGTTTCCCTGACCTGGTGGGCCAGTTCAAAGTTAAGTACAGGCCTGTTAGTTGTAGAAGTAGCTTCGACGTAAAATTTGTGCATGAGTAGCGATTACTGTGCATAATAAATGTGCTTTGATTTAAACCTTACTAATCGGTGTATTGGATTATTGATCATTACTCGGACTTGAACCTCGTGGCGGCATCATAAAGATACCTGGCGACTCGAGAGCAAAGGTAATAAAACAGAGCAATTGAACCAAGGCAAAGTTAGCAACATTATTTGACGACATCCTGACGGGACCCGATCTAGAAGTGGAAAACCACTCCGGGAGAACCCAGAATTTGAATTAGAGATCCAATTGGAAACAGAAAACCACAAGCGTTCAAGTAGTTCTGATCAATACTCATAATTCGGAAGTGTGTGTATGCATGTGTAACTAACAGGGCGATAAGGTAAAACTGATAGATTTTTGTTGCGACAAAACTGTCGGACGTTTGTATTTCGGAAAGTAGCGAAAGCCGTACCCGTATTTACAGCACTGCCTTAATACCCCAAATTTGAAGAGCAGCATTTGGATTAAAACCCCTTCCCAAATTTGAAGAGCAGCATTCGGATTAATACCCCTATCCCAAATTTGAAGAGCAGCATTCGGATAGGAAAGATGACAATGCAGCGCCTAATGAACCCAGAGAAATTTGCGGTCGCAGCGACCAGCAGCAGTAGAGTGGGACAATGTCCCATTTGGGAGGAAGAGATCAGGAAATAGCTCAAAGGGAAAGGATGGCCCCTTTGGAATGAATTCTGTGACAACGAGGAATCAGGTCCCGGGGGTATAGGACATACTTGGTGGGAGAACCTGAGCGAGATCCACAAAAAGAGCTTAGGGAAAGCTCGCAAGCCGATGGCAATCGTGTCCTGCTTGGCACAATTGCGAGGCACAGAGGAGGTCGTTAGGACGCTCCAGAAAGAAGTTGAGGGCATACCTCGAATGAGTAAGGTCGATGTAAGCGAGGTAGAAAAGGGGAATTTGGAATTGAGAAGTAAGTTGGCACTGTTGCTTCACAGCACCAGGGACCCGGGTTCGATTCCCGACTTGGTCACTGTCTGCGAGTGCTCCGGTTTCCTCCCACACTCCAAAGATGTACGGGCTTGGTGGGTTGGTCACGCTAAATTGCCCTGTAGTGTCCAAAAGGTAGGTGGAGTTGCTGGGTTATGGGGATAGGGTGCTCTTTCAAGGGCCAATGTGGACTCAATGGGCTGAATGGCCTCCTTCTGCAACATTGATTCTATGTTTCTATGAATTATGAGGTTTATGTTTGGAAACAAACAGCTCACAAAATAGATTTTCATAGAATCATAGAATCCCAACAGTGCAGAAGGAGGCCATTGGGCCCATCTCGTCTGCACCGACCCTTGGAAAAAGCACCCTATCTAGGCCCACGCCCCACCCTATCTCTGTAACCCCACCTAACCCTTTGGATACTAAGGGGCAATTTAGCATGGCCAATCCATCTAACTTGCACATCTTTGGACTGTGGGAGAAAACCGGAGGTAACCCACGCAGACACAGGGAGAAAGTGCAAACTCCACACAATCACCCAAGGCCAGAAATGAACCCGAGTCCCCAGTGCTGTGAGGCAGTAGTGCTAACCGCTGTGCCATGAAATGTTTTGAAAAATACAGTTTTTAAAAAGGAGGAAATGACTTGCAAGCTGTTCACTTAAAACAATCATCAGAAGACAAATTTGCAATGGAACAACACACTGCTTAGAGAGAGAGAGAGAGGGAGAGAAAGAGTGAATGTATGTACCAACATAAATCATGCATATGTAGGGAAGGGGAAAGGCACTGAGGAGACTTTTGAGGATTGTGATTGTGATAGTCAGAGTAGAAAGTTGATCTCCGCACATTTGCCATTGCTCTAACTAACCTGTTGGTGCTTGGTATTGATGATCAGTGCAAATCATCGAAAGATTTTCCACCATTCAGTAGTAGCACCTTCAACTTGATGAATATTAAATGTTTTCTCTGGAAAAGGGAAGGAATTTCCACTGAACATACTGGGATTTAAGTGATAATTTATCAATGTCAGTTCAATTGACAAGATTAGGATAGTAATCTGTACAATGTATCATTTTCTGGGACAAATATCTGCCCTGCATCTTGGTCTCAATCAACACAGAGTTAGATTAAAATAGAGTCAGTGAAGTTAACAAATTAACAAGGCCTCAGATATCATGACAACTTTTTTTGCATAGTTCTAATCAACGTTAAATTTAAAATGGCATGAGAAGCTGACACATTCTAGCTATTTACAATGAAACTCAAATCTTTCTTTAAGAAATTCATGATTTTAAGAGCTGGTTTTCCAAGTAGATGTAAAAGTCAAGAGATCATAACAGAACATGTTTACTCTGTTCATTTCCCCGGGACACAGCACAGCCAGGGTTTTGTTGGACTGATGGGGGGGGGGGTTGCCCATGTGTCAAACAATCAGTGCGGAACCCATCCGTTCTGTGGAGGAGGCCCAATGGAATCAAATGCTCTTCAGGTATTAAGTGCCCATCATTGTGCTTCCCCATGATTGAGGTCCCCGGTGGCGAACGTCCTGCCTGCCAAGAGATGCGGGCCACTAATAGAATCATACCATAGTTACAATACGGAGGAGGCATTCGACCCACCCTACCTGCACCTACTCTCCAAATGAGCAATGCATCTAGTGCAAGTTCTTTAAACTGCACATTCTTACTTTTCAGATAATAATCCAATTCCCTCTTGAATGCCTCTTCTCAACCCTCCACTACACTCTCGGGAAGCAAATTCCAAATCTCAAACAAAAACTGCGTGAAAAAGTTTCTCCTCATGTCTATTGCCAATTACCTTAAATTTGTGCCCTCATGATCTTAATCCTTCACGTGAGAACAGGTTTTCCCTGTCTACTCTGTCCAGACCCCTCATGATTCCGAATGCCTCTTTCAAATCTCCTTTCAACCTTCTCTTCTCCAAGGAAAACTTCTCCAAGGAAAACTTCTCCAATCTATCAACCTAACTAAAGTTCCTCATCCCTGGAACCATTCTCATTTTTTGCACTCTTTCTAATGCCTCCATGTCTTTCCTAACTATGCGTCCCAGAACTGGGCACTATACTCCTGTTGAGGCCAAACCGAGTTTTATGAAAGTAAACATTATCTCCTTGCTCTTGTGCTTTACACCCCCATGAATGAAGTTTAGGATATTGTACGTTTTTAAAAAAATGTATTTTTATTGAAGTTTTTAAGTTTTAACAATTATCGCTCGCATCAAGAAATAAAAAGCCATAGGTGTCAATGCAAACAGGTACACCACATAACAGAATTCATTGTAAGCATAGGAACAAATAAAACCAGGTGAGCTGGGGACAACATTCCATGTGTACAAGATCCGTCTGTTTCGAAGCAGGATACGGTCAACAGCACAGAGTTGCATCATACCAGAAAAATAACAGATGAATAAAAAGCCCGAGAACCCCAGGGCAAAGGGGGAATTACACTGACACCCATAACACAAAAGACCTGAGGTTAAGAAGGATATCATCTGATCCCAAGGTCAGATTAAATTTTTTTTTAATCCTAACTGTGGGGACTTTCCTCAACCACAATGAAGACAAACTAGCCCTACCAATTCCAACCCGCCACCCTTCACTCCGCTCCTGCTCCGCTCATCTTCCTTCTAAGCGAGTCTGGGGAGAATCAACAAAAATCACCCCCCTCCCTCCACCACAATGATTGTCAGACAATACAAGGCAAACATACATTTACAATAAAGACTGTGCACAAATCCCGTATTCAACATTCGGCTTAACATGATATAAATTGTTAATTCAGGATACTCAACAGTACAGACCATCACACCCACATTATTTACTTCCCTGTAAACGGAAACGATTGTCAACATCAAGCAGACAACAACATGGTCAATAGAGAGCAAAGTCCAGGATAATAATAAGCGAGATGCAGAAATGCAAGGCAGTCCTCATGCTAAAGACATTTTCACAGGCGCAGAAAGAAAACCAAAATCAAGGATGAGGCAGTATCAGGATTGATGAGCACTCTTCAGGATCTCTCAAAGATCCAGCTCAACCACCCCCAACCCCTCATGACCGACAACCAGAACAGTGCAACACAGGACAGATAGTCGGAAGGCCACATTAACCACAGGCTTTGAAGACAGGATTATAAGACCATAAGACATAGGAGCAGAATTAGGCCACTCGGCCCATCGGGTCTGCTCCACCATACAATCATGGCTGATAATTTTCTCAACTCCATTCTCCCCATAACCCCGGATCCCCTTATTAATCAAGAACCTATCTATCTCTTTCTTAAAGACACTCAGTGATTTGGCCTCCACAGCCTTCCGCGGCAAAGAGTTCCACAGATTCACCACCCTCTGGCTGAAGAAATGCCTCCTCATCTCTGTTTTAAAGGATTATCCCTTTAGTCTGAGATGGTGTCCTCTGGTTCTAGTTTTAGATTAGATGTGCTTCGGCGAATTTCACTAGTGCACGAACCTCCTCATGTGGCTCCATAAAAATACCCCACAATCGTGAAATTGGGCCTCGATGGCCTGTACCTCAGAGCCAACATCGTCAGCCGAGATAGCAACTTTGTTGGCAGCCATCATCCATTGATGCATACCACACTGTCAACTGCACCACTAAAGGCAGGGCCTCAACCCAACTCCTTCGAGCCACCACAACAGGCGAGGGTTTAAACATTCTAACTCTGCACCATCATGCAGAAACATCAACAACAATTCTCGGGAGAGAGTATAAACCATGTAAACCGAGAAAAGACAAAAAGGAAATGGGCACAGGGATAGAAAGACAGATTCAAAGATGAGCAGGGCCGGAGGTCATGAACGCAGCCACTCCTGCACTTTATTAAGCTCTCTCTCTCAACCTGTCTTGCCACCTTCAATGACTTATGTACATTTACTGTATCCCCGGGTCTCACTGCTCCCACACCCGCTTTAGAATTGGACTGTCTATTTGTTGTGTTGCCAAGCCGTGTATTTTTTTCATCAAAATGAATCACTTCACACTTCTCTGCATTTAATTTCATCTGCCACTTGTCTGCCCATTCCAACAACCTGCCTACATCCTTTTCCAGTTCTACAATATCCTCCTCACAGTTCACAATGCTTCCAAGTTCCATATCATCCTGAAATTTTGAAATTGTGCCATGCACACCAGGGGCGCGATTCTCCCATGCCGTGCCGTATGGTAGAATCGCCGTTCGTGGCATTTTATCCCGCGGCGTGGTCCGACGCCGGCAGGCGATTCTCCGAGAAGCGGGTTTGGCAGGTTGCTGTCCGGGGCCGGGCCACCGATTCTCCGGCCTTGATGGGCCGAGTGGCTACGTGGAAATGGCAGAGTCCCGCCGGCACCGTTCACCCTTGCTTGCAGCCGGCGGGGGCTCTGCGCTTAGGGTCGGGGGTGGCCTGTGGGTGGGGAAAAGCGCTCCTTCACCGGGGGGGGGGGGCCTCCGATGGGGTCTGGCCTGCAAACGGGGCCCACCGATCGGCGGGCCGGCCTCTCCAGCCCCAGCCCTATTTTATTACGCAACCAGGCCCTGAACCCCCATGCCATGTTGCTTCAGGACCGGCGCGCTGAGGACGTCCCCCACGCAGCCCAACTGCGCATGCGCGGGTTGGCGCGGCGCCCATTTGGCGCCGGGAAGGGAGGCTGGAGTGGCGTGAGCCACTCCAGCGCCGTGGGGGCCAGAATCGCTACTGTCCGCGCCCGTTTCACACCATCGTTCACGACAACTCGAACACTCTGTCTCCATTTCGGAGAATCGCGCCCCAGGTCTTGCTCATTAATACATATCAGCAAGAGCAAGGGTCGCAACACCAATAACTAGGGTATTCCACTCCAGGCAGCCCTCGACTTTACAACTTTCGAGTTATAACAAACGGCACTTACAACGTTTACAAATAGACACCTTGTTTGACTTTTCAATGCCAGTTTTAACTTTACAACGCTTGCTCCTACACATCACACCAGCGAACAAGTTCAAATGTGGGTTTCAATGTTCTGCACCACCCATTTCTCTAGCTCAGTACAGTACTATATTTCTATATGTATTTTTACCTTATTTTATTTTGTATGCTATTTACAACATAAATAAATTACTTATCTAGAATTGATTGAGTCCAAAATTCTGCATTAATTTGGTGAAAATAGGGGAACCAATTCCCTCAATTTATAACATTGTTCTTATGAGGAAATCGATCGGTTCCAAGTTGCAACACTTTGATTTCAGGCGTGGTTTTCAGGAAACAATTGTGTTGCAAGTCCGATGACTGCATGTGCAAAGCTTCCCTGCCTGTATAAATATTCCTTTAGTCCAGAAAAACTAATCACAATGTGGCAAGGTGGCACAGTGGTTAGCACTGCTGCCTCACAGCACCTAGGACCCAAGATCAATTCTGGCCTTGGGTGATTGTCCATGCAGAGTTTGCACGTACTCCCAGTGTCTGCGTGGGTTTCCTCCTGGTGTTCCCGTTTCCTCCCACAGTCCAAAGATGTGCAGGTTAGGTGGATTGACCATGCTAAATTGGCCCTTGGTGTCCAAAGGGTAGGTGGGGTTACGGACATAGGACCTAGGTAGGGTGCTCTTTCAGAGTGATGGTGCAGACTCGATGGACCAAATGGCCTCCTTCTGCATTGTAGGGATTCTATGATTCTATTTCCCATCACTTGACTAAATTTGTATTCATATTGCTATTGTCCCTTTTATTGAAGGAACTATAATTTTGCTCAAAGGCCTGTGATGCAGCACTGTATCTTTTGAAAGTCGATGTACACCACATCAACAGCATTACCCTCATCAATCTTCTCTGTTCCATCTTCAAAAAATCCATCACGTTAGTTAAACATGATTTGCTCTTAACCAATCCATGCTGGCTTTCCTTAATTAACCTGCAAATGTCCAAGTGACTATTAATTTTGTCCTAAATTATCATTTCCAAAAGCATCCCCAACCCAAAATTAAACTGACTGGCCTGTAGTCGCTGGGCTTATTTTTACACCTTTTTTGAATAAGAGAGTATGACTTGCAATTCTCCAGTCCTCTGGTAACACCCCCTCCTCTAAGGAAGACTGGAAAATTATGGCCTCCACAATTTACACTCTCACTTCCCTCTGTACACTTCAAAGCATCTCAGCCAGTCCTGATGGCTTTATCAATGTTAAGTAGAGGCAGCCTATCCAAAACGCCTCATCAATTTTAAACGCTTGAATTGTCTGAATTTCCTCATCTTTCACCATGATCCTACCCAGTACCCTCTTCATTGGGAAAAACAGATGCAATGTATTCATTTAACACAGCATTGGATAGATAGAGGACTCAGAACAGCAGAAGCCCTCGAGACATATAGAATGTGCAAAAGGGAACTTAAAAAGGAAGTTAGGAGAGCAAAAAGGTTACATGAAAGGATACTGACAGGTAAAAATAAAGGAAAATCCTGAGGTTGTTTTACAAGTACATTAAGGGCAAAAGGATAACTAGGGAAAGAGTAGGGCCCATTAAGGACCATAGTGGTAATTTGTGTGTGGAGCCGGAGGACGTAGGTGGGGTTCTAACTGAATATTTTGTGTCGGTGTTCACTCGTGAGAAGAACGGTGTGGGTATAGAAATCAGGGAGAAGGACTGTGATAAAATTGAAGAGATTAACATAGGCAGAGAGGAGGTTCTGAGTATCTGACACCTTCAATGTAGACCAATCTCCAGGGTCGGGGGAAATGTATCCCAGGCTGTTGATTAAGGCAAGGGAGGAAATAGCCGGGGGGGGGCGGGGGGGCTGACAATAATATTCTGTTCCTCTCTGGCCACAGGAGAGATGCCTGGGGACTGTAGGATAGCCAATGTGGTTCCATTATCCAAGAAGGGAGGAAGGGATAAACTACAAGTCAGTTACTCTAACCTCAGTGGTGGGAAACTATTGGAAGCAATTCTCAGAGACAGAATTAAATTGCATTTGGAGAGATAGGGATTAATCAAGAACTGTCAGCATGGTTTTGTTAAGGACAGGTCATGTCTGAGCAACTTGATTGAATTTTACGAAGGTGTGACTAGGTGTGTAGATGAGGGAAATGCATTTGACGGAGTCTACTTGGACTTCGGCAAAGCTTTTGATAAGGTCCCACATGGGAGACTGATAGCGAAGGTAAGAGCCCATGGGATCCAAGGAAATTTAGCAAATTGGATCCAGAATTGGCTGAACGGCAAGAAGCCGAGGGTGAAGGTTGAGGGGTGTTTTTCTGACTGGAAGCCTGTATACAGTGGTGTCCCGCAGGGATCAGCATTTGGGCCCTTGTTGTTTGTGGTTTATATAAATGATTTAGATATGAATGTAGGAGGGTTGATCAGTAAGTTTGTGCATGATATAAAAATTCTGGTGTGGTAAATAGTGAGGAGGATAGCCAATCCGGATAAATGTGAGGTGATGTACTTGGTCAGGACAAACAAGGCAAGGATAAACAGCAGAACCCATGAAGGTAAGAGTTTAAGAGCAGGGAGCTCATGCTGGAACTGCAGAAAAAACTTTGGTTCGGCTACAACAAGAGTATTGGGCGGGATTCTCTGACCCCACGCCGGATCGGAGAATCGCCGGGGGCTGGCGTGAATCCCGCCCCCGCCGTGCTCCGAAGTCTCCGCCACCAGAGATTCGGCGGGGCGGGAATCGCGCCGCGCCAGTCGGCGGGGGTGGGAATCGCGCCGCACCGGTCGGCAGGCCCACCCCCGCCGATTCTCCGGCCCGCGATGGGCCTTTCAGATACTAAGGGGCGATTTAGTATGGCCAATCCACCTAACCTGCACATCTTTGAACTGTGAGAGGAAACCGGAGCAGCCGGAGGAAACCCACGTAGACACGGGGGAGAAAGTGCAAACACCGCATGGACAGTCACCCGAGGCCGGAATTGAACCCGGGTCCCTGGAGCTGTGAGGCACCAGTGCTAACCACTGTGTCACTGTGCCACCCACTCAAAGGTCTCAATTGACCTCCTGGTGGGATGGTAGCCCTCAAAACTTTCCTACTCTGGATTTAACTGGAGGGAGTCGGGGAGCCAATGAGACCTCCATCCCATGTCTCCCTAAAACATTACATGAGCCTCCCACCTCCTGGAGGAGCAGTTAATTCTGTCCAAAGAGTTTGAGCCATTAAGTGGCATTACTTAATGACAGTAATAACTTGTATTTAGATCGCACCTTTACTGTAATAAAACATCCTAAGGCACGTCACAGGAATATTGCGTCTAAGGAAATGTTGGGACAGATCACGCCTTCTCTTCAGAAGGGCAACTGAGGCTATCCTGCCTCCACTGATATTCAACTAGGGGCTAGCGGAGACCACGGCACGGCTGAATTCTCCCATCTGGGACTAAGTCCTGTGGTGCGGATGAGCAGTATTTCCCACTGTTGGGGCCAACAGGAAACCATGTTGTATCTTCCATCTCCACTATAACTAGTAACACATTGTCGAGGTGGGGGGTGGGGGGGGGGGGGGTTGCGCCATCTAGCATGGTGGAGCTGGCTTGATATAATGCCTCCTACTGTCATCTCTGGGTGCCATATTAAAAACACGCCCAACATCGCTAACCTACGACTGACGAAGTATAAAGTAGGATTGGGAGTGGGAAAGGGGATGTGAGTGGATGTGAGTGGAGGGCAATACAACAAAGTGGTCACAGATTACCCCACATGAGATGGTAACCAAGAATATGGGTTGGGGAGTTTATATGGAGGGAGCGTTACGGGAGGATAGACTCATAGGAGAGAGAGCATGATGAATTGAGATGAAGATGAGTGAGGGAAGTGGTGGCGATACCTGTTGAGAAAATGTTTATGGCACTTGGGTGGCTGGTAGAGAAAGATTATTTCAAATGCGAGGTGAGAGGACTGGAATCAGGTGAGATGATTAAAGGAGGAGAAAATGCTCTAATCCCAAGGTGTGATTTGTTGAAGAGCCACACTGTCACCACAATGGTCTTGGTGGGAAAGAAGTGCACTGTATAGCCAGGTTGAGAAGGTTTGTTTAGGGGAAATATCAGGGGTGGGATTCTCCGACCCCCCGCCAGGTCGGAGAATCGCCGGGGGCTGGCCTGAATCCCGCCCCCGCCGGTTGCTGAATTCTCCGGCACCGGATATTCGGCGGGGGCGGGAATCGCGCCACGCCGGTCGGCGAACCCCCCCCCCCCGGCGATTCTCCAGCCCGCAATGGGCCGAAGTCCCGCTGCTGGAATGCCAGTCCCGCCGGCGAGCATCAAACCACCTACCTTACCGGCGGGACTGGCAGCGCGGGCGGGCTCCGGGGTCCTGGGGGGGGGGGGGGGGGGGGGCACGGGGCGATCTGACCCCGGGGGGTGCCCCCATGGTGGCCTGTCCCGCGATCGGGACCCATTGATCCGCAGGCGGGCCTGTGCCATGGGGGCACTCTTTTCCCTCCGCCTCGGCCACAGCCTTCACCATGGCCGACGCGGAAGAGACACCCCCCCCTGCGCATGCGTGGGGATGACATCAGCTGACGCTCCCATGCATGCGCAAACTTCCGCCAGCCGGCGGAATACTTTCGGCCCCGGATGGCATGGCGCCAAAGGCCTTTCCCGCCGGCCGCTGGCGCGCCAACCACTCCGGCACAGGCCTAGCCCCTCAAGGTGAGGGCTTGGCCCCTCCGCACCTTTGGGGCGGCCCGACGCCGGAGTGGTTCCCGCCAGTCTATCCCAACGGAACACCCCGCCCCGCCAGGTAGGGGAGCATTCCGGCCCAGGTTTCAGCTGGGAAATTAGATCAACACTATTGCTAATTCAAAACAAAGACTTGGAATCAATAAGAGGTATTACTTACATAGTATATATGAACAAACAGTACACATTGGGATATATACATTTAGATCCTGATGCCTGCAGATGTGACAGAAAGCACGGAAGGCTAGTTTCTCCAGGCAGTAGCTCATCCTGAAGTTAGTCCATTTTATGATTCAACTGCCAAAAGATCTTTTGACCCCTTGAGCCTCCTGCACCATTCAATAAAATCAGAACTGATCTTATTGTCGCCTTTCCTGCCCATAAGCCTCGATTCCCTTGTAGTTCAACAATCTGTATCACTCAACCTTTAATATATTCAATGACCTAGCCACCATTGCTCTCTGGAGAAGAGAATTCCAAAGATTAACAACCCTCTAAGAGTAGAAAATCCATCTCACTCTACTTTTAATGAGAGATCTCTTGGACTGGATTCTCCGGTCCCCTTGCCACGTGTTTCTCGGCAGCGTGACGTCTGCTGGCAGTGGGATTCTTTGCTCCTGCCACTGTCAATGAGATTTTCCACACCACTGGGAAATCCACGGACGGGGATGTACTGACAGCGGAACCAGAAAATCCCAACGCTGGAGAATTCTGGCTCGTATTTTTAAACAGCGGTCCCTAGTTCTCCCACAAGGGGAAATATCCTCACCAGTTATCCTGTCTACCCCTCTACAATGGATCTCTCAAGAGTGATCTCAGTTCCAACAATGTTACATGTGCACACAACTGTCAGCCAATCTCACAAACCCTGAAACTGAACTAGAACTTAGAAGCACAAGGCAAGAATTAAGAGCATATTCATCACACATTGTCAAGTACTGTGGAAGCAAACACTCGTCATTCACACACATCATTTGACATTGAAAATCTTATTGTACTATAGGTGTGAGTGCAGAATGTTCTTGTAGAGGTTTGTCAGTATATTTCATGAGGTGGCAAGAATGTGATATTTGTGGATTTCTTATGATTTAAGTCATTATAGGTGAAGGCCAATTTCTGAGGGACTAGGAATAGTGCAGTTAATAAAGTGCCTTCATTTTCAAGTTAAGGAGCAGTGATCTATATCAGAACTTCCCAAATTCTTATAATCAGAATCAAGTTCTAGTATGCAGCCATTTCCAACTCCTGCTGGTATTCCTGCTTGGTATTTCTGATCTAATGCGATATAACTTTGAAGAATGAAGCAGCAATATGAGGCACTCAGCAATCATTGAAACCTGAGGAAGTCTATGTTGCCATAACACCTTCTCCCACCCAAATAATTTCAGGTGCCTGTAGTGTATTTTGATATTTCAATTAAGATTACACTGGTGGATTCATAGACCTCATGATACCTGGATTTCGTTGGTGTCCTGGGAGATCACAGAAGCGTGGGCATAGAGTTTGTAGTTGTGGAATCTGTGAGACTGTCAGTTTGTCATTATTCCTCTGGAATGGGGCAGCACGGTGGCGCAGTGGTTAGCACTGCTGCCTCACGGCGCCGAGGTCCCAGGTTCGATCCTGGCTCTGGGTCACTGTCCGTGTGGAGTTTGTACATTCTCCCAGTGTTTGCATGGGTTTCGCCCCCACAACCCAAAAGATGTGCAGGGTAGGTGGATTGTCCATGCTAAATTGCCCCTTAATTGGAAAAAATTAATTGGGCACTCTAAATTTTTTATTTTTTAAATTATTATTCCTCTGAAATGGAAGCAACCTCCAGAGTCAACACGGTTAAACACAAAAAGTTCATAAGTTTCTGTCAATGATTCCTTGCTTCTCCACAGGGAGTATTGTTAAAGTCCTCACAAACTGCAATCAATTAGAAATCACTGAACTGATAAGCACTTGGACCTTTATGCTATTGGGCTCGTTGTCAAATAAAACCTTTAAAAATAAAAGTAACATTTTCCCCCAAAATTTATCACCTTGAATTTATGGGCAATCAATTCCATTGCCTGATCAACACCCCCTTGCAATTTCCTCTAGTCCTCAGAAATGTACAGTTTAAGCTGTGGGCTTCACAGCAACCTATCCTGTGCAGGCCATGCACATCAGTCACTATTAAGTTAACCACACGTGTGGGACTGTGCATAAAATATTTAAAGGGCCTGCATACTTAACTGAACCAGCGATGCACTACATGAAGAAAAACAGAGGATATATTGGTCCTCATAATCATTTACTGCGAGGTGAATTTTCACCTCTACAGCAATCTGGTGAAGTGGATCGTCCATTTGTTGAACTCAATGAGCTAAAAATAATGTTGGTTCTCTGATGAGCTGATAAATCATTCCACCAGCTCACTGCCCAGGCAATGAAGGTGAAAATTAATTCCATGCCTCCAAATTTGTACATCACTCTTCTACCTCTTAAAGGGAATTCCTTCAACCCCAACAAAGGCAACCATGAGTTCTCCGAGCTTCTCCCGGACTATATTATTGTTTTGAATTCGTCACTTGACCTTTCTGGGAATCATTTCCTCCATGTCCAAAATAGGCCTGAGCCGCTGGAGTTTCACTTCCACCCACTGACCTAGATGTCACTTGCACCACCTTTCAGTTTAAGTCACTGTGATGAACGGTTACTGTATTACCGTACCTTTATCATCATGTACGGTGATGTCCCCTTTAAGACCGGGCTTGGAACCCTGGGGGACTCCGCTTCCAGCTCCGCCCACCTGGGAGTCGTATATAAGGGGCCGCCTTGTGGGCGGCACCAGGCTAGTTCTTAGCTTATTAAAGCCTTCTTTACCGTTTTAC
This sequence comes from Scyliorhinus torazame, assembly GCF_047496885.1. Classification (NCBI taxonomy): domain Eukaryota; kingdom Metazoa; phylum Chordata; class Chondrichthyes; order Carcharhiniformes; family Scyliorhinidae; genus Scyliorhinus; species Scyliorhinus torazame. The sequence goes on along the minus strand of NC_092714.1, from coordinate 88,649,391 downwards.
TCTCCAAGCGTTGTTATTGAGGGTACAATAATTTAATAAGCTAAACTACATCAGGATGGACGCAGGCCTAAAACCAAAGACGCTCAACCTGGAAGCATGGACACCGGAGGCAAAAGAAATCTTTAAATACTGGTTCCGATGTTTCGAGGCCTACCTGGACTCCTCAGAGACCCCCATCCTGGGGCCACGCAGCTGCGCCTACTCCACGCCCGGGTGAGTCACAGAATCTCCGCCACACTCGAAAAGGCGACTACTTATGAAGATGCGGTCGAGTTACTCCGCAAGCGGTTCGTCAAACCCATCAATGAGGTACACGCCACGCACCTGCTCTCTGCCTGCCGGCAGCGCTCGGGGGAATCGCTAGACGAATTCATTCAAAAACTCACCGCGCTTGCCAGGGACTGTGACCATCAGGATGTGACAGGGGAAACCCATGTGAACCTGCACATCAGAGACGCGTTCGTGTCCGGCATCCGCTCAATCTACATCCGGCAGCGACTACTCGAAAACGGGGCAAAAGACCTCCAGGACACGCTAATGCTCGCCTCCTCGCTGGAGGTGGCCCAACATAATTTGGGCACGTACCCCGCGGACTCTGTGAGCCTCCCTCGGACTTCCTCAGACTCAGTCACGTTACGGGCCTGCACCGCGCAGTGACCTGCTCATTCTGGGGGCACACCATGCTACTTCTGCGGGCAGGGCCAGCATTCACGCCCACACTGCCCAGCCCGCTCCTCTATCTGCAGCAACTGCGGGAAGAAGGGGCATTTTGCGAGGGTCTGCCTGGCCAGTGGCCAGAAAAACAAAGAACAGCCAACATGAAAATCAGGCTCTCAGGCCCGCAGGCCTCACAATGCAGCTGCGCACTGACCCGACACGCCCCGTTCTGACTCGTCATCCAACCCGTGCGAATCATGGGAGTGGCCATCTTGGTGGTGGCCACCTTCTCGACCCGACACGTGCGACCGATGGCGGCGGCCATTTTACGAGTCCGACTCGGCTGAGGACTCAGACTACCCGCGAGTGGGAGTGATCACCCTCGACCAAACTCGGCCAAAACATCTGCAGAACTCAATGATGAAGGTCCAAGTCAACGGGCACGACACTTCATGCCTCTTCGACTCTGGGAGCACGGAGAGCTTTATTCATCCAGAAACGGAAGTCTATCTGGGGTCTCGCTTCCACCTTGGCTGACGGCTCCGGGACCTGTTCTTCTCCGGAGGCACACGAGGAGCCATAAAACGGACCCCCTGGTCGGGAAGGTCCGATTACTACACGCAAACCCCAGTTACGCCTACGTCGAGTACCCCGACGGCAGGCAAGATACGGTTTCCCTCCGGGATCAGGCACCCGCTGGTTCCCCCACTACAGATGCCCCCTCCCTCGCAGCTCCCCTGCAGGACCCGGCACCCACTACAACACCCCCCCTCTCAGCCCCACTCCCCATTGGTGGGCACCTACCATGCGCGCCCCCCCTCTACACACCCCGCTGGCACCAGAACCTCTACCCCCAGCCCCAACTATTCCCCCTGCGCCCCGATCTCCTACCCTGACCCGGACCAAGGCTCCGACCACCGTGCTCCCGGACGTACCCTCAACTAAGACGTCCGCGTCCGCCGCACCACCGCCCGAGCTGAGGAGGTCGATAAGGACGATCAGGCCACCGAGATGAATGGACTTATGATGGCACTTCACCCCCACCGGACTTTTTTTTTTTTAAAACAGGGGGTGAATGCGATGAACGGTCACTGTATCCTTAGCATCATGTAAGGTGATGGCCCCTTTAAGACTGGGCTTGGAACCCTGGGGGACTCCGCCTCCGGCTCCACCCACCTGGGAGTCGTCTATAAGGGGCCGCCTTGTGAGCGGCACCCAGTTAGCACCCGGCTCGGCACCAGGCTAGTTTTTAGCTTATTAAAGCCTTCTTTACCGTTTTACTCTCTAAGCATCGTTATTGAGGGTACAACAGTCACTGTTGGAAATTTACATTAGATTTGAGAGTTAAAATCTTCTACGCCACATGATTAGCCACCCACATTGCCACCATGTACTACCCTAATACTCCGAGTCTTCTGATTACTGGATGGAACCTTCCTGTTGACTCCCTTATTTCCTATATCTTTTATTTTGTCGTTATTGTTTTTGGTCCATGAATCTTTAATGGACATACACCTTTAAGTCAAGGAGAGAAAGTGAAGAATTCACAGGTTTTAAAATAGCACACTGTGCTAAGAAGTTTTAGTTTTTGAACAGAAAATCCCAGCCTTTTTGGCACCTGAAAGATTGAAGGGATTCTGTTTGATTGGTTTGCTGGTGGCCAATGCATTTGCCAAGGACCATATTCTGTCTGGCAACAGACAGTGACCGGATTCTGCTGGGGGTTTTTCAGTGGAACCAGCAAAGAAAGCTCCTGGACTCTGAGAGGAGAGGTTGTGTGTTGCTCTCTCTCTCTCTCTCTTTCTCCTAAATGTTTCCTGTCTGCTGGTCCTAAGTCTGCAGAGAAATCTCAAGACCCTGACCAATCTACAGTGAAAACCATTACAGACTGAAAGAAAAGATATTCAACTAGAGACCCAGACTAAAGACAAATCCTAACCAGAAGACATCCATCTGAAGCAGAGACTTTTATCCTTTGACATTTAGTATTATTATACACCTCTCTTTCCCTGTAGTTATTGGGCAGCCAAAGACCAAAGACTTCGGGTATTTTTAATGTTAATAGCAAATTTCAATTGTGTTGCGGCTCCAGGTCACATGGGGCTGGAATTGACTGCGCACTGGCCCAGGGTGTTGTAACACTACACGCACGCACACACAGACATGCATCCTCTTTCTCCTCAGGGATGGCAACCTAACGTCATGTAAACTACATCGCAATAGATGTACCCAAATTCCACTTGAGGGCTGAGCTGATGGAATCATTTTTGCAGTGGACCTGTGTGAAGTGAGGGAATGATTAATCTTGTTTTATGCTATGGGAAATACAGTGAACAGTCCACAGGGGTTATCTATTCCAGATATGTTCCATGAAAAAAAAATGGAAAAACAAGACTGCTCTATTCCAACATATGTCCCAGATTCAACAGAATACATTAATGAAAATAACTGCCAATGAAGTGCCTCAAAGTCATTTGCTCCATGAAAGGTACAAAATGTAGAACATCTCCCCAGTTTTTCATCTCAAAGATTGCAAGATAATTGTGACATTGTTCCTGTTTTTCTTTATGCATTCTAGCAATGGCTACCATTCTCAGAATGATTACTGTTAAGAATAGTACAGCAAATAGCAGCTATGTGATTACAAGAAGTGAACACAATGAGACCTGTGGTCAGCTGTTCATAATATTTGTGCACATAACTTCTTATATAAAGTGACATAACCACAGGGCACACAGTAGAAACAACACAAACACATGAACAAAATTTGTTATTGATCGTTGCTGGGAGGAAATACAGAGAGCAATTTCACTTAGTACCGAAAAGCATGTCCCGCATCTCCCATTGCCCGATACACATTTCTGACAATGATGACCTGATTTTCGTCGATTAATGTAAATCACCTATGAATGTTTAAGAGCAGTTGCTAATTCCGTCGCAGTAATAATAAGGTCATAGCACTCAGTTTACAGAACAGTGCACAATCATTATCAGCTCCAGCGGCAGTCTTGGGCAGGTACAGGGAGAACGCAAGTTGCGCGAGTGAAAGGCTGGATCCAGTATAAGTGAAGTTGGCTGGGGTCAGAATAATTAGAGGAAAGTATTGCAGTAAAGTGATGAGATATTTTTGACCCTCAAAATGCTTTCAGAATTTTCAAACACTACCTTTTCTGCTAGATTTTTCAGTGTAACTTTCCGGCGATCAATCAAACCGGTGCAATCAAGTAATTTCAAGCATGAATTACATGCAGCACAACTTGAGTTTCTATGATCTTTTGCACTGATTAAATATAACTATTTGCTGAAAGCTGGCCCTGCCCTCAAAACAGACCATGATCTCAGAGTGAATGAAATGGCACTGTGACTTTCCACTAAATTCTTAGTGTATTTTAGGCACAAGGACACATTTAAAAGCATTTGTAACTGTTTAAAAATTAAGGAACTAACCATTGTAAGCAAATTAAACTGGTTAAAAAAAGTTTGGATGATTCGGACTCTATTAGACCTGGGTAACTATAGTTCCGACCAACCGCAAACCCCCACGGGACGCCACCGGACTCCCCTCATTGACCACTCTTTCACTGACCCTACTAAACAACCAACCAACTCCCACCACTCTTCCCCCCCCCACACCAAACTGACCCCCCGACTTCCCCTGGGCACCCACTTGAGCCCCCCACACTGACCACCCAAGCCCCCGACCACCCGACACACGTTAGATTCTCCAGCTCGACCAGCCCCTTCCATTAACAACCCATCCCCACCTCCATCTGATCACCTAACCCACACTCCCGCAGACCAACTGCACGCCCACCAGACTGTCCCTCTCCACTGACCATCCGACCCCACACCCCCAACTGATCAATCAACTCCCAGCACCAAACGACTCCTCAAACTGACACCTGCCGCACACCACCCAAGCCCTTATCCCAATTCTCCAGCAACCCCCCCCCCCCCCCCCCCTCAAACCACATACCCTAGAAACCTACCTTCTCCCTGGCTTCTGAAAGTGGCTGGACCTTTAAACCTACCTGCTTTACAATAGCTAGTGTCACAAAAAAGGGGGCATTACTTCTTTGTCACCAACTCTGCTCCAGCCCTTGACAGAAGGCCTCAGGATCGCACTGCACTACAATTTTCACCTGGCCTGAGCAGTTGGATAGATTTCTAGGTAAGAATTTAGGATCAGAATGGCCATCCATTTGGATTGCTACTCCACAGAATTTCACGCCCTTTATGTTCAGCAATATGCAACAGAGTAATAGAAAAAACACTTCTTAATACTAATGCAATTTTGAGTGAAATTTGCACCAGATTACAAATTGCATCCAAAACTGAAACTTATGACCAGCGCATTTGATGTAGGTAAACATCCCAAGCAACAGAGGCAGAATCAGACAAAAAGAATACCAAACCAAATCAAAGTGAGAACAGAAAGTTGAAAGAAATAAAATGCATTTACATAGCACCTTTTATGATCACCAGACATCCCAATGCATGTCACAGTCTATCAAGTACTTTTGAAGTGTTGCCAATATTGTAATATAGGAAGCAGGAGAACTAATTTGCATATAGCAAGCTCCCACAAAAACAATGTTACAATGACCACATTATCTAATTTTGATTCAGGGATAAATATTGACCAAGCTACTCTGCGGCTTTTTTTCAAAATTGTCATTGCATGAAAGGACAGATGAGGCCTTTGTTTAACATTTCATTCAAAAGGTGGCACCTCTTGACAGTGCAGCACCCCCTCCATACTTCACTGGAGTGTTAGCCTAGACTGTCATACCCAAGTCATGGAGTGGGATTTGAATTCACCAACTTCAAATTCAGACTCCAGATTGAAACCAACTGAACAATTACTGATCAAAAGGTTGTGCAACTAATGCAGATGATAGGAGTTTGAAGCCAACCTCCGTTTTAACCTGACTGTAGTAAATTAGAGTTAGAAGCAGTGCCGACAATATGGCATTTCTGACAGGGGCCAAAATAAGTTTTTTTCAGTGACCTCAGTAACATAACTGAAGGTATCTGCAACCCATTCAAGACTGGATGAGTCATGGCTGTTATATACATGCAAGTTGTTGTTGTTTAATGTTGGATCCAGCAGTCCAACAACATAGACATTGAGTGCCAATCATTTAGCTGCATTTCTAAGGATGAAAGAGCAGGTGATTAATTAAGAATAATAATTTTTATTGTCACAAGTAGGTTTACATTAACACTGCAATGAAGTTACTGTGAAAAGCCCCGGGTCGCCACACACCGGCGCCTGTTTGGGTACACTGAGGGAGAATTAAGAATGTCCAAATTACCTAACAGCACGTCTTTTGGGACTTGTGGGAGGAAACCGGAGCACCCGGAGGAAATCCACGCAGACATGGGGAGAACGTGCAGACGAAGTAATAATGAACAGAAATGGAGGTAAAATGAAGCCCTGTTCAGGTTTGAGGCTGTAGGAAACCAGACCAGTACCGAATGTCAATCATCCTACAGTTGTTGGAACCAATGTGTGAGGAGTGTGTGCGTGGGTTTCCTCCCCGTGTGTGCGTGGGTTTCCTCCGGGTGCTCCGGTTTCCTCCCACAGTCCAAAGATGTGCAGGTTAGGTGGATTGGCCATTCTAAATTGCCCTTAGTGTCCAAAATTGCCTGGGTTATGGGGATAGGGTGGAGGTGTGCATCTTGGGTAGGGTGCTCTTTCCAAGAGCCGGTGCAGACTCGATGGGCTGAATGGCCTCCTTCTGCTCTATGAATTCTATGAGTGCTAATTATCCTCTATGCTATCCCACTAAATTTGGCTGAAAGGAAGTGAAGGCAGGCTTGGGCCATAGCTGTTCAGTCCAGGTATTGAAGTTAATGGAACAATGGAACAAACAGGAATGTGTGTTTTAAAACAGACTACTGATTTTATGCTTATCCACCAGCTGGTCTAAGTCAAAGGCAGGGCGTCAATACAATAAAGTCATGGGGATGGCAAAACCTTTGTTCTGCCAGTATATTTCAAGGGGTTAGTGATTAATTGGGCAATTGCAATTGTGGAGCTGACAGGGTTAGTCCTAACAGGCATTTGGAAAGGGACCAACAGCAAGGGAGGAGGTTGGAGTAGTTGATTTGCTGGTTTAAGGAGACAGCATTGACTGCCTTGAGGAAATCTTCAGAGAATTCCAGGAAAGATGCTGAAAGTGATCAAGCTCACTCGAGGGGAAGTGCAGGCTGCGACAGTAGTAAGAAAGCAGAGGAGCATTGGTAGGCTGGTGTAGGGCTGGTTATAGAAAAAAATACCATGATGTGGAGATGCCGGCATTGGACTGGGGTGGGCACAGCAAGAAGTCTTACAACACTAGGTTAAAGTCCAACAGGTTTGTTTCAAATCACTAATTTTGGAGGGCAGCTGCTTCCTCAGGTGAATGAAGAGGTGGGTTCCAGAAACACATATATAGACAAAGTCAATGATGCAAGACAATACTTTGAATATGAGTATTTGCAGGTAATTAAGTCTTTACAGGTCCAGATGGAACGACTGGAGAGAGGTATAATCACAAAAATACCAGAGAGAGGAGAAGTGAAAGGCTACATGGCAGAGTGTCAGGGAAACAGGTTTCAGTTGATTGTGGTATCTCACAGCAAACTGTAAATGATTTTGGCCTTTCATGGTTATTTTAAGAACTAAAATTGAATTACAGGTTTACAAGATTTCTGTGTCTTTCTGAATGAACCAAAAGAACCAAAGTCACCAATTTTTGAAAACTAAATATAATTTCTTCAGGTAATAATTTAATGAGAAGTACAGCCATTTTTAATTATTGGGCCTTTTTTACCAAATCAAACATTTTACAAACATCAATCCAGATGATAGTTTTAATTCATTCATTCCTGCTGGAGGAAGATCTGTACATACGCTAGACTGAGTTTGAATTTTGAAACCAAATCAGATGTAGGATAATTTATTCACCTCTGCGACTGTCTGAGGAAGTTGAAAATGTTATTTTGGATATTGGCACATTAAGAACAAAATATGACTGCATTTGCTCTGATCTTAGGCTACATTCTTCAAAAGGAGAACATAGCAGCATATTGCATATGTTGGGGAAGTCTTTGATAGCTTGCTCAAAAATGTCTTTTGTGAATTCCCCATCAATTTAGGCTAAGTATGTCTGAATCACTGAGACATGTCATCTATCATGATTAAGCCAATCCACTTTTATGTCCTTTAGTTAATGGGGAGTTTGTAGGCATACTGGTAATGTTACTGGACTAGTAATCCAGAGACCAATGCTAATGCTCTGGGGACATGGATTTAAATCTCACCATGACAGCTGGTGAAATTTAAATTCATTTAATAACTCTGGAATTGAAAGCTTGTCTCAATAATGGTGACCATTAAATAATATTTGATTGTTGCAAAAATAAATCTGGTTCACTAATGCCCTTTAGAGAAGGAAATCTGCCACCCTCGCCTCATCTGTTTTACATGTTAATCCAGACCCACAGGAATGTGGTTTACTCTTAAGTGTCCTCCGAAATGGCCCAACAAGTCATTCAATTTAAGGGATTTTAGTGATGGGAAATAAATGCTGGTTTTTCCAGCAAGGCCCACTATCCCATAAACTATCCCATGAAAGAATAAAGAAAAAAAATTATTGTGCCTTCATTAAAATCTTTACTGTAAGGTCGATAGTACTACAAGATTGATATTTTTGCCCTGAATGTGACTGAGCCGAATTGGAATTCTACAAACTGAGCATGTGCAATTTACCTAATTACCCAGAAATCCTCAGGACTGTTCAGAAGGAACTTGGAGCGCTGCCCGGTAGCTTTTCCTAAAATAATTTTAAAGAACAAGTCCTTGGAATGACAGATGGCATGGTAGCACAGTGGTTAACACTGTTGCTTCACGCAGGGGCCCGGGTTTGATTCTCGGCTTGGGTCACTATGCAGAGTCTGCACGTTCTCCCCGTGTCTGTGTGGGTTTCCTCCGAGTGCTCCGGTTTCCTCCAACAAAAGTCCCGAAAGACGTGCTTGTTAGGTGAATTGGACATTCTGATTTCTCCCTCAGTGTACCCACACAGGCGCCGGAGTATGGTGACTAGGGGGTTTTCACAGTGATTTCATTGCCGTGTTAATGTAAGCCTACTTTATTCTGTGGGTATTGAATTGATTAGCAATCAACATTGAAATCTAAGTCCACAATCTGACAAGAAAAAGCTCTGTCACATACAGAGTAGAGAGCAAAGTTCTCTTACACGCATCACAAGCAGACTGCTCCTCATGAACAACAAAAATATTTTCAGTCTCCTTAGCGATGTTTAGGTACTGGCAACTAGGCTATTGAGCATGTCACTGAAGTGATCAGTGACATAAAGGAACCAACTTCAAACAGCTACCCCACCATATCAATGTGCATTTGGTGAAGCTCTATGTTTTTGCACATTACATTTCCTAATGTTACTTGTTTTCTGAGACCAGCATTCATTCTTCCCATTTTGGAGTTTCTTCTGAATTCTCCAGTAAGCAATATACTGATGATGGAAGTTCCTCTGGCAGTGTTGAGTGTACACTGATGTTCGATACAAGCAATAACCTTAGTGCTTCGTTTAACTCCTGGCAGCTGATTTCCAATCAGTAGGAAGCATTGGAAAACCACAGAGCTCTGAAGCTTCTCACTGTCAACGGATAAGTTGTGGAATTAGCTGTTGGATTGTCATATGGGAGCCCTGTGGAGTTGGAGAGGGAGAGATGGCTGGTAAGACTGCAAGAGACATGCACTTTCCTTGTAGGGAATGGAGGAGCAGTCCTGGTCCTGCAAATAAAAGCAAACATTTCAAACCTTTTTTTGGCCCCATTTCTTTTTGTTGCTGAGCTGTTCTGGCAAGAAACTCACTGCCTCTTCCCACTCTGCTCGGTGACCAACCCTTATGAAATAAAATAGGGAACACTCTGACTGTGGGACTAGGAACGTGGGAGGTTGCTGGTGACCATAAGTGCGAGGGCCATGAGAGTTTAGTTTTGTAGGAAAGGGGCTGGTAAGCATCAGACCAGGGGATATGAATTCCGCAATTGTGTTTTCCCCGCTAGGGCAATTAACATTTGATGAAAGACAATACATAATACTGAATCAAGGCCTTCCTTACTTTTTACGGAGTCGTGGTGACTCCTTGCCTTATCCCAAGTGGCAGCAGGACCCCAGATCCAGAAGTCGTGCTCCCATTTCCTATCAATCCTGTTTTCGCCGGTAGGGAAAGGTGGAGGGATGTAATTCACACACGGGGAAAGTCTGAACTCAGCACCAACATTTGAACTCAGTGCTGAGTTCAAACAGACCCAATTTTTGCCAGATGGAGGTCTGTTCCTCGCAGTGTATATCTCATGACGTTTAGAAGTAAACATGAATGATCATAAAAGGTAAATAAGCTGTGTGGAACTGGCAAGTTATTTAAATTTTCTGCTGTTTAAGCTTTGAAAAAATAAACAGCCTGTTGTGCTTTTGAGTTGAAAAAAGTGTGCTTACATTTTCAATAGCTATTTGTTCACATAACCCGAAGGGTTATCATTATAGTATTATTACTGCTTGAATGCTTCCACAACCTGTATTATTACAATAGGGACTGCAAGTTCACAGTTTGATTGACAGCTCCAAGGGATTATTAAGGGTTTAGCTGTCTTTGATGTGGAAGTACATGAGGGGATTTAAATGTATTGAATGGGCTTTATCAAGGAAACTGAGTTTTATATATATATATATATATATATATATATCAGTACGAAGTCTTACAACACCAGGTTAAAGTCCAACAGGTTTGTTTCGATGTCACTAGCTTTCGGAGCGCTGCTCCTTCCTCAGGTGAATGAAGAGGTATGTTCCAGAAACACATATATAGACAAATTCAAAGATGCCAAACAATGCTTGGAATGCGACCATTAGCAGGTGATTAAATCTTGACAGATCCAGAGATGGGGTAACCCTAGGTTAAAGAGGTGTGAATTACATCAAGCCAGGACAGTTGGTAGGATTTCGCAGGCCAGATGGTGGGGGATGAATGTAATGTGACATGAATCCCAGGTCCTGGTTGAGGCCGCACTCATGTGTGCGGAACTTGGCTATAAGTTTCTGCTCGGCGATTCTGCGTTGTTGCGCGTCCTGAAGGCCGCCTTGGAGAACGCTTACCCGGAGATCAGAGGCTGAATGCCCTTGACTGCTGAAGTGTTCTCCGACTGGAAGGGAACATTCCTGCCTGGTGATTGTTGCGCGATGTGTTTCTGGAACATACCTCTTCATTCACCTGAGGAAGGAGCAGCGCTCCGAAAGCTAGTGACATCGAAACAAACCTGTTGGACTTTAACCTGGTGTTGTAAGACTTCGTACTGTGCTCACCCCAGTCCAACGCCGGCATCTCCACATCATATATATATATATATATACACACAAACAATGAAGTCTAACAGGTAGTTAGAACTTTATTTTATTTCGTCTCAGCAGACGCCAGAGGTCTGCTCATGCTGGATACCGGGTGAGTTGGCATCGGAAAAAAAGGGAGGTTTTGTAGGGTAGCATGTGCTGATGTGAGTTGGCACTGAGTTAGTACACAGACCATGTGGGATAAGTAGGGGCATGGGTTCACATGGATGGTATGAGAGGCAATGGGGGGTGGGTGAGGTATATGGTTTGGTTCAGATGGGATATGGGGTGGGAGTGGGGGGTGAGGGCTAGAGGGCCTAATTTTTAACCACACAACTGGGCAAGGTCCCAACACACCAAGGTGAACCTTTTCCACTTAACCTGCCTTGGTCCTTCTGGCAATGCCCCTTTCCTCAAAACAAAGATCCTATTATTTGAGACAGGTGGGTGTGACAAATTTGGAAATTTCCCAACGCACCTGTCTCAAAAGTGAAAATCTCAACCATCATCTTCTTCATGTTGTTATTGTTCAGTTTGATGTTGCTCCCAATCTGAAATCTCTCTCTCTAGTTCTACCTGTGAAAAGACAGTCGATGAGCTGCTTTGGCACAGCTGGTGTTTTCGGTCTAATTCTTGTTGGCTGAAAGTTTGATCACTGGGTACATATTCTTGCAGCAGAATTGCGAAACAGCAAAGGATTTCATCATGGTTATTTGTGGCCTTTGGTTATTAATATCCAAGTGAATAAAAATCTGATAGAGCAGGTTTGTTGAACAGATTTTCCATCCATAATTTCAGTGCTTGCAAACTCATATTCATAGCATTTTTCTGTTCATGACACAGACCATGTATGATACAGAAAGCACTGTGGGCGTACCTACACCACATGGACTGCAGTAGTTCAGGAAAGCGGTTCAGCACCATCTTCTCAAGGGCAATTAAGGATGGGCAATAATTTCCATGTCCGGTGACCAAATAAAAATAAATCACTCAGTATATCTTTCAGAAAAATGGGGGGCGGGATTCTCCGATCCTGGGGCTAAGTGTTGACGCCGGCGTAAATGCCAGAGCGTTATACGACTGCGTCATCTGACCCCTAGGATCAGCGATCCTGCACCACACAAGGGGCCAACACGGCACTGGAGCGCCTCATACAGCTCCAGCTGCCGATACGGGCGCCACCGTGGAGACTCCAACGCCCCCCCCCCCCCCAGTCGGATCCCCCCCTCCCCCACACCAGGGCAGCCCCCGCAGCATGAACGCCGAGGTCCCGCCGGGTAGGACCACACGCGAACGGCGCCGGCGGATTCGGCCGAACCCGGCAGGCATTCGGCCTGTCGAGCTCGGAGAATCGCCGGGGGGGCCGCGGAGAATCGGCGGATCGGCGTCGGAGCTACGTCGCGTGATTTCCCCCCCCCCCCGCCAATTCTCCGACCTGGTGCAGGGTGGGAGGATTCCTCCAATTGTAGAATGGTGTGGCTGGAAATGCATCTCAAACTGTTGGGTGCAGGATTAAAGATTAGATTGCTGCAATGCCAGCAGGCACAGTCGGGTAAGTAATGACCTGGGAGCAGAAGGGTGGTTATCGAGTCTTGAAGGAAGTGATGGGCACAGATGGTAGATAGCAGCAATAACTGAGGGATGCTGATTACAGGGGAGGGGGACGTAATTAATTATGCATCAACTAGCACTGACAACCAGATAGCGGAGGGGAGGAGGTTCATGAACTTCAGCAATACCCCATGATCTTTGAATGTGGGTTGGAAGAAACACTCCTGCTCCATCAGTACACTGCAGGTAAGTATATATTTAAAGTATATCTCTTGTTGGTTGAAAACTAAAGGGAAATGTCTATTAGGCCCATATATAGACCTAGTTTTCCTGTGTGCAGAACGCTCCAGTGTTGGTTGCACCAGCACAAGTCAGTTTTGCAGTGGGGACTGGACATTTGCATATGCAAATAAGGGGGCTAACACCAGTTTCTGCCATTGGCCTTTAAAAATTGGGCAGCACACTTCCAGCTCATAATAAGTATGAACTTCCTGCCCACCATATTGGAGGCTTAGAAGACCACTAAGCACTCAAACTAGCACTATGGTGCTGAATTTTCAGGCCAGTTATTGCGTATCTTCAATTTTCAGAATTTCTGAATGCATGGGAAAGCTTAAAACCAGAAGATGCGGAATAAAGTAAGCCATTCGGCACATCGATCTTTTCTACCATTCAATGAAATCACAACTGTACTGATATGATAATCCTCAACTCCACTTTTCCATCTAATTCCCATAACCTTTGATTCCTTCACTGATTAAAAATCTGTGTCTCTCAGCCTTGAACATACTTAATGACCAAACCTCTACAGATTTCTGCAGTAAAGAATTCCACAGATTCACTACCCTCAAGACAAGACATTCCTCTTTATTTCTGTTTGCAGAATTAAACCTCCAATTGTATTGTTTTCCTTGCCAATGGTTCTCTCAAGGCACATGTGGAAGCTGGTGTGCAATGGTTTCTCCATGCCAAAAGATGTCACGTGCAGGCATCTTTCTTTCTGAGTACACCTCCCAAGTTCTTCAGTGGCCAGAAAATGGCAACAGGAACAGGACTGTGTTGCCTGGAAGCTTTTAGTCATATCTGCCACGGGGTGGCAGCTACAAGATGGTCGTCTAATACACGGACAATCCAGGAGCGCCTTTCAGCAGCTGTAACTGTGACTGAGCAGCCCCCTTTAGGATCTGTTCACCCGTTACTGGTAAGGGGGCTAGCAAAAGGTGCACTAAACATAGTCTGCCTCACTCTCCGGATTGGATAGCCATGTGCAGAGGGAAAGTAGAGTCCTTGGTGGGCTTTCTTAACTATAGTGTCGGCATGAGGGGACCAGGACAGGTTGTTGGTAATCTGGACACCTAAATACTTGAAGCTCTCGACCCTTTCTACTTTGTTCCCTTTGATGTAGATAGGGGCATGTTCTCCTCGACGCTTCCTGAAGTTGATGACAATCTCCTTCGTTTTGTTGACACTGAGCGAGAGATTATTGTCGTCGCATCAGTTCACCAGATTCTCTATCTCATTCCTGTGCTCTGTCTCGTCATTGTTTGAAATATGATCCACTACGGTGGTGTCATCAGCAAATTTGAAAATCGAGTTGGAGGGGAATTTAGCCACACAGTCATAGGTGTATAAGGAGTATAGTAGAGGGCTGAGGACACAGTCTTGTGGTGCACTGGTGTTGAAGATGATCGTGGAGGAGGTGTTGTTGCCTATCCTTACTGATTGTGGTCTGTGGGTTAGGAAGTTCAGGATCCAGTCACAGAGGGAGGAACCGAGGCCCAGGCCACGGAATTTGGAGATGAGTTTCAGAGGAATAATAGTGTTGAAGGCTGAGCTGTAGTCAATAAATAGGAGTCTGATATAGGTGTCTTTGTTATCTAGGTGTTCCAGTGTTGAGTGCAGGGCCAGGGAGATGGCGTCTGCTGTGGACCTGTTGCAGCGGTATGCAAACTGTAGTGGATCAAGGAAATCCGGGAGGTTGGAGTTGATTCGTGCCATGACAGTAATTCCAAATAGACCTGTTGGACTTTAACCTGGTGTTATAAGACTTCTTACTATGCCCACCCAGTCCAAATGCCGGCATCTCCACATCATGACCCAGGGCATTGATAGTGGTAAATTCAGCGATAGTAATGCCATGTCATAGCTTGGCACATGTGCGGTATGAATGATACTTGCCACTTGTCAATCCAAGCCTGGATATTGTCCAGCTCTTGCTTCATTTGGACATGGACTGCTTCAGTATCTGAGGAGTCCTAGATGGGGCTAAGCATTGTGCAGTCATCAGCACACATCCCCTCTGCTAACCTCATGATAGAAGAAAGATCATTGATGAAGTAACTGAAGATGGTTGGGCCGAGGACACTGCCCTAAGGAACTCCTGCAGTGATGTAATGGGGCTGAGATGATTGACTTCCAACAACCACAACTATCTCCCTTTGTGGTAGGCTTGTATCCAACCATTGGAGAGGTTTCCCCTGTTCCCATTAACTTCAGTTTCACAAGAGCTCCTTGATGCCATAGTCAGTCAAATGCTGCCTTGATGTCAAGTCACTCTCCATAAGACCATAAGACATAGGAGCGGAAGTAAGGCCATTCGGCCCATCGAGTCCGCTCCGCCATTCAATCATGGCTGATTTCAACTCCATTTACCCGCTCTCTCGCCATAGCCCTTAATTTCTCGAGAAATCAAGAATTTATCAACTTCTGTCTTAAAGACACTCAACGTCCCGGCCTCCACCGCCCTCTGTGGCAATGAATTCCACAGACCCACCACTCTCTGGCTGAAGAAATTTCTCCTCATCTCTGTTCTAAAGTGACTCGCTTTTATTCTAAGGCTGTGCCCCCGGGTCCTAGTCTCTCCTGCTAATGGAAACAACTTCCCTCCATCCACCCTATCTAAGCCATTCATTATCTTGTAAGTTTCTATTAGATCGCCCCTCAACCTCCTAAACTCCAATGAATATAATCCCAGGATCCTCAGACGTTCATCGTATGTTCGGCCTACCATTCCTGGGATCATCCGTGTGAATCTCCGCTGGACCCGCTCCAGTGCCAGTATGTCCTTCCTGAGGTGTGGGGCCCAAAATTGCTCACAGTATTCTAAATGGGGCCTAACTAATGCTTTATAAAGCTTCAGAAGTACATCCCTGCTTTTATATTCCAAGCCTCTTGAGATGAATGACAACATTGCATTTGCTTTCTTAATTACGGACTCAACCTGCAAGTTTACCTTTAGAGAATCCTGGACTAGGACTCCCAAGTCCCTTTGCACTTCAGCATTATGAATTTTGTCACCGTTTAGAAAATAGTCCATGCCTCTATTCTTTTTTCCAAAGTGCAAGACCTCGCACTTGCCCACGTTGAATTTCATCAGCCATTTCTTGGACCACTCTCCTAAACTGTCTAAATCTTTCTGCAGCCTCCCCACCTCCTCCATACTACCTGCCCCTCCACCTATCTTTGTATCATCGGCAAACTTAGCCAGAATGCCCCCAGTCCCGTCATCTAGATCGTTAATATATAAAGAGAACAGCTGTGGCCCCAACACTGAACCCTGCGGGACACCACTCGTCACCGGTTGCCATTCCGAAAAAGTACCTTTTATCCCAACTCTCTGCCTTCTGCCTGACAGCCAGTCATCAATCCATGTTAGTACCTTGCCTCGAATACCATGGGCCCTTATTTTACTCAGCTCTCACCTCACCTCTTGGGTTCTGCTCTTTTATTCATGTTTGGACTAAGGCATTAATGAGGTCAGAAGCAGAGTGGCTCTGGCAGATCCAAACTCAGCATCAATGAGCAGGTTATTGCTGAATACATGCATGTGATAGCACTGTCGAATACACTTTCCATCACCTCGCTGGTGATCGAGAGTGGACTAAGAGGTGTGTTAATTGTCTGGGTTGGATTTGTGCTACTTTTTGTGTATAGGACATAACTGGGCTGCACCAGAACAGCTTGGCTAAGGGTGCAGCTTGTATTGGAACACAGGTCTTCAGTACTTTTACTGGAATGTAGTCAGGGCCCATAGCCTTTGCAGTATCCAATGCCTCCAGTTGTTCTTGATATCAAATGGAGTGAATCAAATTCGCTGAAGACTGGCAGCCATGATGCTGGGGACCTCAGGAGGAGACTGAGCTGAATCATCTAATCTTCATTTCTGGCTGAAGATCATTGCAAATGTTTCAGCCTTGTCTTCTGGACTCATGTGTTGGGCTACCCCATCACTGAGGATGAGGATACTTGTGGAGCCTCATGTTAGTTGCTTAATTGTTCCCCACCATTCACGACTGGATGTGGCAGGACTGCAGAGCTTAGATCTGATCCGTCAGTTGTGGGATTACTTGGCTCTATCTACTGCATGCTGCTTTCAATCTCTGGCTCACAAGTAGTCTTATGTTATAGCTTGACCAGGTTGACATCTCATTTTTAGGTCTACCTGGTGCTGCCCCTGGCATGTCCTTCTGCACTCTTCATTGAACCAGGGTCGATCCCCTGTCTTGGTGGTAATGGTAGAATGGGGGATATGGCAGGCCCTGAAGCTACAGATTGTAGTTGCATACAAGGCTGCTGTTGCTGATGGCCCATAGTGCCACATGGATGCCCAGTTTGAGTTGCTGGATCTGTTCAAAATCCATCCCATTTACCATGGTGGTAGTGCCACACAATACAATGGAGCATATCCTCAATGTGAAGATGGGACTTTGTCTCCACAAGGTCTGTACAGTGGTCACTCCTACCAATAGTGCCATGGACTGATGCACCCGTGATGGGAAGATTGGTGAGGACGACGTCAAGTAGATGTTTCCCTCTTGTTGGTTACCTTACCACCTGCTTCAGAACTAAACTCACAGCAATGTCCTTTAGGACTCAGCCAGCTCGGTCGGTAGTAGTGATGCTACCAAGCCACTTTTGGTGATGGACATTGAAGACCCCCACCCAGTGTAGATTTTATGCCCTTCCCACCCTCAGTGCTTCTCCAATGTTGTTCAGGATGGAGGAGTACTGATTCATCAGCTAATGGGGGCTGGGGTATATGGGGAAGTAGGTTGTAATCTGAAGAAGGGTTCCTTGTCCATGTTAAACCCGGTGCCATGAGACTTCATGGGGTACAGAATCAATATTGAGAACTCTCAGGACAACACCCTCCTGACTGCATACTACTGTCCTGCCACCTCTTGTAGGTCTGTGCTCTCTGTAGAACAGTACATACCCAGGACTCGTGATGGTGGAGTCTCTCAGCATCTCTCCAACAGCCTCTCACCTCCCTGCATTATTCCAGTATATTTTACCTACCTCCCAGCTTCCTATCTGTTCTTGATTGTAAAAAAGACAATCAGTATTTATCAAGTATGTCGGTGTGTTGAGTGCATTAGTAATGCGTGTAAGAGTCATGAGATTGATGCAAAAAAAGAAGGGACAAAGGGAAGAAACAGACATAAACATAAAAACTGGAACAAGACTGGAAAAATGAGAAAAGGAATCACACTCAGTGTTACATTTACCACAGTAAGAAAAGTTTATGCCAGCAATTAAGAGCAAGAAATAGATTGGAAAAAAAGGATAGTAAGACAAAGAATGAGTGATACAAAAAGAATGCGAATAGGAAAGAAGCAGAGACAGTGATAGGAAAGGACAGATATATTTTTGGTCCATTAACAATGTTATGTGAAATCAACTATATTTTGATATGTTTGATAGCTGGGAGAATGCTTCTGTCATTATACAAAGTCTATCACCATGGGCAATGTCATAAGAGATTCAGTTGCTATTCAATACGGCAATTGATCCCTCCTAATCTTTTCTTCATTGAGGCTTGTTTAATTTTATATTTATGTCAACTCCTTCTATGTTGATAGTGATAAACAAATAACTTTTTTTATTGCTATTTCAGTGAGGAGATTGCTACTTCCTATGCTGTAAGCATTAATACTACGTTAACTGGTGCATGCACCCATTTTGACTTCAGGGAAAATGTATCAATGTGCCTTTTAAGGAGCTATATGCAAAACTGCAGTTGAGATTTTGCTGCTAACATTCTTCCCTCATATAAAAGCTTGGATCAGAAAACTGATTGTGCTCCTCGTGGGAGATGCGCTTGCTGGGATTGCAAATTTGAAAAATTGAGACCGCTCTCCTTCCAATATCTTTTCATCCAATGAATATAAGACACTTATCTCGACCTAGAGCATACAACGCCAAAATAATCAATGTGTCAATGTCCTTTATATATTTTCACCTTTCCATGCGAGGGCATGAGTTACTGAGCACTTGCAGTCCTTCGACACCATGTCCATGTAGATGCCGTTCATGGGTATGCCTCAACGATTGGTCCGAACAGGTTACTCAGCAGAAGATATCACTTTCAACCTAAATCCATCATAACAAACATCCATTTGTTTCAGAAGGAAGAACTGCACAATGCTAATGAGTGTAAATCCTATTGTTTCTTCACTTCCCTCACTCAAAGTTGTCAAAAGGTCTAAGCCTTGTGCCTTCCAACCATAACCCCACAACATCCTCCTCCCAACCCCAACCCTCACAGCCCAATTCTGATCAGACTAGGATCAGCTAAATTGAAGAAGAACGTGGGACTTTCTACTCTGTAAGCATTAATATTATGCTAAGTGAGATCATTATGCCTTTTGGCTGGTGTGCTGAAAATTGCTTATGGCATTGTGAGTATCAAGGACAATGTACGTGCCTCAGCAATGGCTTCTGATTACTTTTGTCCTGTCTTAACTAATATAAATTCCTCAGCACGACACAAATCAGGTTAATCAATTATTTATCTCGTTGTTTGTGAATAATTGCTGCAAATGGCTATTGCACTTGTTTACTTAACAATAGCCGATGTGAGACTCAGAAAAACATACAATTCTGAAGGTGTTGAAGAACAAAGACAATTACAGCACAGGAACAGGTCCTTCGGCCCTCCAAGGCTGCATCGACCATGCCGCCCATCTGAACGAAAAGCCCCTACTCTTCCGGGGACCATATCCCTTTATTCCCATCCTATTCATGTATTTGTCAAGATGCCCCTTAAAAGTCACTCGTATTTGCTTCCACTACCTCCCCGGCAGCGCGTTCCAGGCTCCCACCACCCTCTGTGTAAAAAAACTTGGCTCGTACATCTCCTTTAATCTATGCCCCCTGTAATTGACTCTGCCACCCTGGGAAAAAAACTCCTGACTATCCACTCGGTCCACGCGCTCATAATCTTGTGGACTTTTATCAGGTCACCCCTCAACCTCCATCGTTCCAGTGAAAACAAACCAAGTTTCTCCAACTTCTCCTCATAGCTAATGCCCTCCAATCCAGGCAACATCCTGCTAAATCTTTTCTGTACCCTTTCCAAAGCCTCCACATCCTTATGGTAGTGTGGCGACACTATTTTCCAAGTGTGGCATAACTAAGGTTCTATAAAGCTGCAACATGACTTGCCAATTCTGAAACTCAATGGCCCGGTCAATGAAGGAAAGCATGCCATTATTTGAATAAAAGTCATTCACTTACAGCCAAAAGCCCTACAACTATAACAGTCCATGGTTAATGTTGGTAATAACAGTTTGCATTAACTGGATATGTTTGATGAATTATACCCCAAACCAATGCCTTTCCTCCCTCTTTCAATAAACATCCATTCTGTGTTTACACATTTAACATCAGTATTCAACATTAAATGATTTTCACCTTCGCCCATCCAGCTGATCTGGACACCATCAAACACTATTAGTCTCAAACAAGTATTTATACAGTGCTTTAATGTTCCCCAGGTACGTCACAGAAAAGTGACTTGGGTAGGGGAGGAGGAAAAGCCCCATCAAAGGAGAGATTGGGAGAGATATGTTTCTTTGAAGATGCTGGTTTTATGGATGATATTAAAAGAAGAATGGGAAGTTGAGAGGATTATGGAAGAGATTCCACAGATTGAGAACTCAGTGACCAAAGTAGGCTTAAACGCATTTGAGGACAGAAACAGAATTTGCTATGATGCTTCTACAGTTTAATGACCACTGCTGCTTACAATCAAAATCCACACAAGATTCATGACAATTTTGTAAGGATATCAAAGGACAAATGTTGCGTGTGGAATTATACTCCAGGAGGGATCAGAATGCTTTTAGAAGAGTGGAGGGAAAATAGTTCAACAAAATAAAGCAAGCATGTTATTTCAGGATGGACGAGGTGCAATTACAATATAATGACAAAATCGTGTTGTGAGGAAGTGTTTCAAAAAGGTGAGGTTGTCTTCATTAATTACAGCTTGACAATCTCATGAACATTATTAGAAAATTAGTTATGACTTAAGCATGTTTGCTTATCATATTTTTAACATTTTAAATATTTCCTTTTTAAAGATCTTATTAGAAAACAACAAGTTAAAAATTGAGAAATATTCCCAGGGTTAAAAAGAAGGCATTGGCCTGTAAAGTTTGTTCAGAATTTTCCCAAGAAATTTATCCTATCTCAGAAAAACCTCCTACCATATTGACAACATCCCTGCAAATATTGAGTAAACTAACTTTTAAACATTTGAAACACTGGTTTAATTTTACTTTCCACTTAGGAAGTAAGAAGATATTTGGGAACTGTGCATTGTTATTAGTTTAACTAGCTTTTCCCTTTAAAGACCGGGCAACTTATCTTCTGGGAGGCATTGGATTAACATGGTCAAAAGCTGAAACATGCAACCAGACATGTGGCTCACATTTGCCATTGAGTAATTGCCATGATCTATTAACAGTTAGCATATATTCATAGCCACATTTACAGTTAAACAAACCACCTGACCATCTCTGGCATTGTATCATATTAGCACATAATCCAGAATTAATTCTGAAGTTTACATTTCAAAAAGATGTAAATCACTCATTCCAAGGGTACGATATTTTGTTTTATGCTGCAAAAGACCTATCCTGAAACATGGGTCAACACTCATCTCAATTTAGAAGAAGCATCCAGTACTGGCTGGGGAATATATCTGCCATTTCAAATGGAATTTGCAATATTGAAATGATAATGAAGTGGAAATCACACCACAACGAGATGTTGTGGGTGGAATGTGTTGATCTGACATTTAAGTGACAACATTGGGGATTGGATGAAAAGAACACTTCCTGACCACTTTTGGAACTTGGGTTTGAATTCAACACACGCCAAGGTGATGAAAATATTTGCAATCTGACAGATGCAAATACTAAATCAGATGAAGCTCCAACTCAGCAATAGAATGGGCATTCCAAAAAGTCAGAAAAACGACTCCCATGAAAGGAGAAAAAAAATCACATTGGCACACTGGGAGTATTGCTTGTGGTTGAATTTAAGGCATATTTATTGTAACAGTGAGAGAGAGAGGGTTTGCTTTGTACTTAACTTGTACCTGACCAGACAGTGTTTGATGTAAGCTTTAGGTGAACAATATAAGAAGTCTAATTATCTCACATTGATTTGAAATCAGGAAAAATATTCCCTATTTTACAGAAAATGCTTAACTTGCCTCAACCTTAAACCCCACCCGATTAATATTCCCATACCCTCTACTACTAAACTCAGCACCATGTACTCATTACTACAAATACTCCCCAATCCATCATTCCTACTACATGGAATACCTGCACTGTACTGAGCTGCCAGATGTTCCATGCCATTTTCTAAATCCTGCAAGTTAAAATTCAAAACAAAATTTTAAATAGTCAAGGCCATGGATTTATGGTCAGCACACAATTCTGCACATTATCATGCCGTTTGAACCTGAAAATGTGACAAAATGTATCCTTCCCGCAATATGTTGTGATGGCATGTTATTGGACTTATTCCATCACCATGGAAAAATGGCCCTGATTATGTATTACGTATACCATAAAACAATCCTTATGGGGCAGCACGGTGGCACAGTGTTTAGCACTGCTGCCTCATGGCACCAAGGTCCCAGGTTCAATCCCGGCTCTGGGTCATTGTCCATGACGTTTGCACATTCTCTCCGTGTTTGTATGGGTTTCACCCCACAGATGTGCAGGGTAGGTGGATTGGCCACGCTAAATTGCCCCTTAATTGGAAAAATGAATTGGGTACTCTAAATTTTAAAAAAAACAATCCTTATGGATTGCATGCATTCTAAATTCCTATGTTATTTGTTTCAAAATCAAAAATTGAATTGCTTATCTGCTGGACTCTTTTATCCTAAAAAGTCATACATCGCTTTGACGTCCTGCAATAATGTTTTGAATCGGAATCTCCTTTGTGACTGGCTTAATATTTACACCAATAAATATCAGTTAGTACAAGAACAGTAAGAACCTCAGTGAATTGGGAGATCATCTGGAGGCATCTGAAATATTATTCATTTTAATTTATACAGAAAGTCAGATAAACAATGCAGAATTTTCTCCACTGGTTACTGTTGTGAAAATATAGTTCTCAACTCATATGTTTTAGAGTTAACTTTTTGTTTTGGGAATATAACTGATAGGTTAGAGGTTAAAATATTAAATGTGCATTCAATTGAGACGTCTGATAAGCAACCCTGAAGTAAATGCAATTCAAAGTGTTTACTTATTGAGGTCAGACTTAGAAGGGAGAGGACTTGAACCATGGATGACCCAATCTAGACTTCAGGTAGAGCCAGGAAAAAGGAAAACGCGCAGGCTTGGTGGTATTGTCACTGAACTAGTAATCTAGGGTACTGCTCTGGGGATCTGGGTTTAAAATCCCACCACGACAAATGGTGAAATTTGAATTCAATAAAAACATGGAATTACAAGTCTAATGATGACCATGGAACCATTGTCGATCGTTTCGGGTCCTCGGAGATTGAGACGCCATCTCTCGCTACACTGGGGAATTCTGGCAAGCAGAGCTCCCCACTGTACAAAACGGGGCTGTGTGTGGCCTTGGTCTCACATTCCCCGTTCAGACCCCTTATGCAACGCGAGTCGCATTGAATAGCCCTGTGTTTCTCGGCACTGTGAGCACCAGGAAACACGCGGCTAAATGCGCTCGCTAGGGGACTTTGTTCCCTTTTGAGAGAATCGCACCCAGGGGCATTACCATTGGCAACAACCAGAATAACAAAACAGAAAAAAAAAGGACAAACACTTTTATGAAAGGTTTGTTTGTTACATTGCAGTGTGCACTTATATAATTTGTGATTGAAGCAGAGGTCGTCAATATTAGTATTAAGATCAAATGGCATGGGAACTGGATGGACACATGGGATTAACAGAATGCTCAAGTGGAGAATGAACATCAAAACAGACCGACTGTGATGAATGACCTGTTTGCACTATCATTTCTATATGCTTCTATGCCTGAATGGTGTGAGGAGGGAAGCAAATGCTGTCAGAGGAATTTTGGGCAAAAATGTAGAAATGCAGAAATAGCACAAGCTTATAAAATTTAGAAATGTTAGCTTGGTGCAGTTAGTAGGACTCACACGTTTGAGCCAGAGGTGATCTTGGCCAACACTTCATTGCACAATTAAGAGAGTGCTGCAATGTTGGAGCCAGTAGCTTTTGAATGAAACAGAGGTTCTGCCTGCCTGTTCGCCTGGACACAAAATATTCCATGTTCACATTCATCCCTCAACCAAGATCATGAAAACAGATTACTTAGGAATGCATCTCTGGGGTGAAGGTAGCAAAGGGATTCCTAGTCACTGCACTTTTATTATAAAGGCAGTTCTAGATTTCTGTAACGACTAAAAGCTTTGGGAAAGCTAGTGTTAATTCTTACTTCAGACAATTTGGTATTATGTTAATACCCTCCATGCAATGTAAGCACTTAAATATATGTTTCAGGAGGTATTTAAACAGAGTCCTTCAATTATCTCAGCCCAGGTGCTATTCCTGGGAGAGTGCTACTTCTGGTAATAATCATGATGATGGGTCTTTCAAAAACTAGCACTTGAAAAGAATTGATATGTGCATTACTAATTTGATGGTGTTTGATAAGCTAATGTGGTGAATAGTGGCCCTTTTTACCATTCAATGGAATTTTAGCCAGTTTCCGTTGAATAAGATCCAAAATAGGGGAGGCACATGGCACAGCAGCTAGCATTGCTGCCTATGGCGCTGAGGACCCAGGTTCGAATCCTGGCCCTGGCTCACTGTTCAGTGTGGAATTTGCACATTCTCCCTGTGTCTGCATGGGTTTCACCCCCACAACCCAAAGATGTGCAGGGTAGGGGGATTGGCCAAGCTAAATTGCCCCTTAATTGGAAAAAAATAATTGGGTACTCTAAATTTAAAAAAAAAGAATAAGATCCAGTACAAGCAACTTTCACAGAGACAAATGTCAAAAACCTGTTTATGCGTTCCTGTATATCTTACGAGTCTTTCATATTATTTATCATACCCCTAACCCTGAATCCAAATCATTTTTACAAATGGTAACCAGCAATGACTCCAGCTTGGATGGTTCTATAGGTCACCACTTCCCATTAGTCAGAGGAACGTCCCTTAACTTCTGCCGCCTGTTTTTGGTTTTGTAGCCTTCTTTCAATCCATTCTGTGCCCTAACCTCTGACATGTGTCATGAATCTATCACATGGTGACATTTTGAAGGTTTTCTTCATCAAATATATATATCGAATATCTGAATGTTGTTGTCTATAGTTTCTATTATTTCTTGAAATTATAAAATAAGGTTTGAGAAATGTGCTGATTGTTCTCTATTATATTTTCTATTTCTAGATTTTTTGTTAATCTCAATCTTTTAGCAAAGATTCTTGTATCTTTCCTCACATTGATGACAGGCTATGTGGCCTCTAGCTCCTCGGATGACTTCAGTCTTCCTTTTTGAAGATTTGCTGTCTGCCAATCCTCTTTGGTACAGGATTGATTGGGAATTCACCAGGTAAAGAATAACTGAAACAAAGTCAAGTCAGACCACCACAGTACCAGCAAAAACCATGACTCAAGGGACCACAGGTTTGCCTCCTTTTTTATCTGCTCCCCACTTGTGCTTAATTCTGTTCCTCAAAGCCTCATATTTTACTTTCATCGTTCTCAACATTTTACTTTCAACATTAGCTCTTTGCAACAGTTTCCAATATTCATAGAGCAACAAATGTTTCTTCAAACAATATCAATGTTCAAACGTCTCAACATGAAAGTTAGTCAACATGAAGTGATTAAACTCATTGCTGTGAATTAAAGAGATAAAATATTAATTATTTATTAGGTTATTAAAGGCCAGACTCCTATTCAGAAATATCCTTGTCAAACATTCTAAAAAGGAACTGTTGTTCACATTTAATTGTTTACTATCTACCACCTTTAAAATACATTATTTTCAAATAGGTGTTTCAGACTTTTTGTTTTATTTCCTTCTGACTTGTTTCCATTTACAAGCAAATGTGATTACATTGTCCAGAATCTTAGTTATGGAATTGGTCACCAAAGACAGAGCAATTTCAAATAAAAATGCAATATTACTAAAATTGTATTGCTTTGCATAAAATTCACAACTCTGAGCAAAACAGCCATCCTCCAGTACCTTTTTCTTGCTATGTGTATCAGAAGAAAACCGTGAATAGATTCTACTGAGAGATTGCTATTTTTCACAACAATGAATGGATTTTCCCTTTTTCATTCTTTAGCATCTATTAAATAATTCTAATGGGCTGATAGACAAAAGTAAATTCCAATTCCAATCGAACAGAGGATGTTAACTAAAATGTTAATGGTGAAATGCAGATGTATGACTTCTGTAACATGTTGGTTAAGACATTCTCCAAAGATTCCCATGCTTGCTATTCTAACATGATTATTAAATTGTTAACCTTAATATTAGAAATTTCACAGAAACACATGAAACAACATGTCAAACATCAGAATTTCAGTACCTCACTTGCATATTTCAACATTATGTTAATGATAAAGTATCAAACCGTAATTTTGTGAGCAAATTTTCCTTTGTTAAGTTATCTTTTACAATATATTACTGATATAAAGTGAAAAGCAAAAGGTTCGCAGAATGTTGTCAGATTTATCAGATTGATAAGTAAGTTAAAAATCAAATACAGGATACAAACACTGCCAAACTGTGTTACTGAGCTGTTATCAACAATAAGATTTGTTATATTGGGCCATGGAATGTCTCAAAATATACAAATCTGCACATACCTTTCAAAACAATATCCATTTTTAGTATTTTTTTCAACAAATATACATTTTCAAAATAGTGTGATAACGTTTGCAACCAGCTGTCACAAATACTTTTTCTGGGCTAAGATGTTACTTTCTGGTAGGTTAAGCCTCTTGGTTCCTAGTTTAGAAGACTGCCCAATTTTAATGTAATGGCATGAACATGTTAATGCCATCCCACACATTTCGACGGAATCTCCTGTTCTGGAGTATAACTTGAGGGGGGAGTGGAAGTGAGTTATTTCTGCTTGGGGACAGGACAGCTGGCCATGCATGATCCCACACTGATCATTTAATTAGATATACATGTGTGAGGAGCTCCACAAATCTTGTGCTGAGGTGGGCAGGTGGTCATCGCACCCCCTTTACCTCAGTGGCTTGAAAGTCCAGGTGCCACATTCAAAGGACACCCGGACAGGCATTCACACAGTGTAAGTTCGGAGCTTCAGTCTGGCTGTCGTTCTAGAGGGGAGGCCTATTCCAGACATCAGAATGTTGCAGATCAGAAAAGAGGCCCCACGTTAGCGATGTGTTGCTGCAGGTGCTTCTCCAGGCTGTTCGGGAAAGGTCCCGTTTCCCAGGGATGGCAAAAGGAGGCCCTCCTGTCTAAAAAAGATGTCCTGGTGAAGGTAGCAGCACAGGTCAATGCTTGTTGGGCCTACAAACAAACCCAAGTGCAGTGCCGAAAAAGGACACAAGATCTGCTACGCCACTCAAGAGTAAATAGCACTGTCTAGTCGCTGCCAAGTGAAAATAATAGGGACATTTGGCATGTTGAGTGTGCGAGTCGAGAGGGATGTCAGGTAGGAGGGATAGTCACATGCAGGACCCAGCAGCAGATGGCATATATGCATTAAATGTGTGGCAGCCACTTCATGCTGCCAATGTTGTACCTGTTTCAGGACAGTTGGCTTGTTAATCACTTTCTTGGGAGGGCTCAGGAGCTGGCTTAGGCATTCATACTCCTAAACTGTTCATGCACCCATTGGGATGACACTCAATCCTCTGTCCATCTGCAGGAGAAAGAACACTCGAGGGAGAGGACCAGGACTGTGGCTACATCATTGGTAATATAGGACTCTCATGGTAAGCCAGTGAGGATGCCTCCAGTCTGCAGTTGTCTGATGATCCAACAGTGTGAGACATTGTTTAGATAAAGGAATGTGCACAACCATCATCTAATTCCATCTCTTCTTCACTCCTGATACCCACAAGCAGGACAAGCAGAAGAGGAGACATCTGACCTCCCAGCTCCATCCACCATGACTCAATCCTCAAGAGGATGTACTTTCACGTTCACATACAACCTCCATGAGCACAGACCTCCAAGATCGGGTCACCATTTTGAAAAGTTGCCCCGATCTCTAAGTAAGCTTGTGGGTCCCCTCACCTTCCATCCATGGGCAATGCTAGACTATGCTCAGAGTCACAATCTGGTCGGCACATTCCGGATACAGATTTTGTTCTGTCTGCTGTCATGGCTCCTGCATATGAGCTTTTTACTGCCTCAATGGAAAGCATAGCAACTGCCTTGGAGGCCCAAGTCCAACAGAACACAAAGTGGCTGCCATGTTTGTACTCGGACCGACACATCCTATTTCTAATCATGAGTGCAGTGCATTAATGGCAGGGAGAGAGCAGGATTAAGGGCACGATTCTTGAGAGTACATCGCGGCTGGAAAACCAGGGAGAGCCCTCCAGCAGACCTCCCGATAGCCTCCACGCCTCGTGAGATTTTCCCAAGTCCCGCGAGATGTTGAAATTCCGCCCTAAAGGTGCAGGACCAAATGACGCTCGAGTAATAGGTCTTAAACCTACTTAGGGCCTACCTGCTCGGGATCCACTGGCCTTTGTCGATTCTCTGGCCTCCGCATGTGGACCAGGTGGAACAGCCACCAGGCCATCGGAGACCCCTGGGTGGTCAGGGTAAGTGCAGGGTAGGTCCCTGGCCCTCCCCCTGGAACATGTGCCCCTTGGCAGTACCAGGGTGGTAGTGTCAAGATGCTCAGATGGCATTGTCAAGCCAGCAGGAGCAGTGCCTGGGTGCCAGTGCAAGGGTACCCGAGTGCCAGGTTGGCAATGCCAAGGATCGGGGCCTGAGGTTGGGACCATGCCCATGAAAGGAGGGTGGTTTGAAGAGTCTGGGAGTGCAGGTAGATAGGGGCCATAGGTGGGGTTCCTGGAAGGAAGGGGACTTGAGGTGGCCTGAAGAGGGGGGTTCCCCTAGGGACCCCACAGCAAGGTGTCTTCACTTGGGGTGTGTGGGAGAGTGCCCATGTATGTGTGCGACGGGGGGGGGGGTAGGTTTGCCCATGGGTGGAAGGTGTGGGGACCCACGAGCTTACTTAGAGATCGGGGCAACCTTTCAAAATGGTGACCCGATCTTGGAGTTCAGTTCCCAAGTGCTTAAAAAAACAGGACAGGATTCTCTGGACATGCCCGCCTGGTGACCGGAGATCACCGCCCGAGGGCAATTGACTTTCCTATT
Source organism: Scyliorhinus torazame (assembly GCF_047496885.1). Taxonomy (NCBI): domain Eukaryota; kingdom Metazoa; phylum Chordata; class Chondrichthyes; order Carcharhiniformes; family Scyliorhinidae; genus Scyliorhinus; species Scyliorhinus torazame. Next base: position 88,620,146 of record NC_092714.1, on the reverse strand, counting down.
GGCCGCATCTCACCTGTGGGACTTTCGTAGCAGGCGTGTGGGCTATACCGGTAAGAAACTCCCCAGGGACTTCCGGTGGCGATCGCGAACAGAGCGGCCGCAGCAAAGACGCTCCCGCACAGCCACAAAATCACAGCTTTTTTGGGGGTGTTTTCCCGGGGAATTTTCAACAAAAAATGTTTTTAAAATTCCTTAGGCCCCATGAATTCGGCCCTGCCCGGCCGCCAAAGCTCCGATCCACGGAGCTGGAGAGGGAGAGGAAAAAAAGAGACTGGTCCCAGTGAGCTGCACGTGGAGGAGGAGTGGGGATTGCTCAGGCCTGAAAGTCGGAGCACGGAGAGGATCACAAGGACAAAATAAGAATTTTAAAATTCAACCTTCCTTGTTCCTCTCCTGCAAATTTTTTTTTTTTTTTTTTAAAAGAAAAACTTTTTTAAAGGGGAAAAAAAAAAAACTTGTGAAAAAAATAAATCCCTTTTTATTTTAAAAAATTGTTTTTAAAAGGAAGGCACAGACAGAAATATGCCTCCAAATAATAAATTGAGGGGACGGCAAGATGTAAGAAGGAACAGCAGTGAAGGCGAAGGAAAAAAGCAGGAGCTGCGGCCACGCAGGCAGACGACCCCATGGGGCGAGGCGGAGGTTCAGGCGAATCAGGAAGCGGAAAAGCTGGCGAGCCGAGCAGGAACAGGATGCGGCGACCATTCCCCCCCTCCCCCCCCCCCCCACCCCCGGGACAGGGGGAGGAATGGAGAAGCGTGCTGAAAACGGAAATAAACGCCATAAAGGAGAAGATAAAAATGGAGATAAACGCCATGAGGGAGGCACTCAGGACGGAACTCCACACAATGATGAAGGAGATGCTGGTGGAGGCAACAGAAAAAATGCAGCAAACCATCAACAGCCTGGAAAGGAAGGTGGAGGTGCAGGAGAAAGCTATTCATGAGTTGGAGAGGGCCGCCTCGGACCAGAGCGACAGGATGGTAACTCAGGAAACCGAGGTGAAAAGGCTGGTAACGACCCAGGGGAGCCTAAGACGGAAAGTGGAGGACCAGGTAAAATAGGTCCAGACGGCAGAATGTTAAAATAGTGGGTCTGCCAGAGGGGATGGAGGGCAGAGATCCAACAGGCTACGTCACCCAAATGCTGGGCAAGCGAGTGGGAAGGGAGAAGTTTCCAAACCCCCCAGAAATCGACAGGGCACACAGGTCGCTGCGACCCAGGCCCAAAGCCAGGGAGCAGCCCAGAGCGATTATCGTGAAGCTGCACAGGTTCCAAGACGGGAAAAATCCTAAAGTGGGCCCGGCAGACGAAAGCGAGCACGTGGGAAGAGAAGACCATAAGGGTGTACCAGGACATTGGGGCGGACCTGGCCAAAAGAAGGGCTGAATTCAACAGGGCCAAATCAGCACTCTACAAAAGTAATGTGAAATTTGGGATGTTATTCCCGGCCAAACTCTGGGTAACATTTGAGGGGAAGGAGCTGTTCTTTAACACCCCTGCAGCAGCGGAGGAGTTTGTTAGAGCAAACAAACTGGGGGAGGGACAGCCGCAACGGCCATCATGAAAGCGACGGGGATGGAAAAGAAAGGAAGAATCGGAACAAAGAGCGGAGGGCAGACCGCAAACAGAGACATTAAGATCACGAACTGTACACACGTGTTTGGTGCACTGCGCGGGACTGTGCTGACTCGTTCTCGGGTTCGTTCCACCTCTCAATGCAATGGGGGGGAGCGAAGCAAGGTGAATGAGGGTGAAAAAGGTAGACAGGAGGGCGAGACAAGGGCTATCAAAAGGAAGGTAAAGCAGGACCAGAACAGGGCAAGTGCTGGGAGGGGGGCCACCGTGCTAGCGAGGAGGGCTAACACGGGAGGGCAGGAAGAAAGGAGGGCCATAGCACGCTTCTCAGGGGAGAGGGAGCGCCTGGCACAAAGAGAAGGGGGGGGAAGGGCAGAAGGGGGGGAAGAACACAGGGGGGTGACAGAGGAACAGGGACTAAGGGGGGGGGGGAGGAGTCGGGGGGAGAGCGCAGAACAAAAGAGAAGCAAATGGAAGGGCGAGGTAGATAAGCAGCATGAACACAGGCCTCGGCAGGCATGGAGCAGGGCGAGGAACCAAGATGGTGCCACATACAGCAACTCAGGAGGGCTTTAGGACGAAGGGAGACCCTGGAGTGCAGGGGCGCAGCCACGTGGCATACACACAGCTGGCGGCCATGGTGGGTGCCCCCTGGACAAAAGGAAACCCCGGAGCCCTGGGGCCTGACCTCATGGTGAGAGCGGTGACCGCGGCCATTTTGTACGGCCCCCTTACGAAGGGAAACCCCGGAGGGCAGGGGCGCATCCACCAGGTAAGTATGGGTGACCCCATAGGACCGGGGGGTCAAAAGAAAACCACCAGGATTGTTACCTGTAACGTAAGGGGACTCAATGGCCCGGTCAAAAGATCCAGAGTCTTCACCAAGAAGCCTGAAAGCAGACATAATCTACCGACAAGAGACGCACCTGAGGGAGAAGAACCGACGGCTGGTAAGGAAGAGCTGGGTGGGACAGACATACCACTCATGCTACGGGACGAGGGCTAGGGGAGTAGCAATATTAATTAGTAAGAGGACGAGGTTTACGGAAACCAAGACAGTTACGGACCCAGGTGGACGGTAAGTCATGGTCAGCGGTGTCCTGGAAGGGGCACCGGTCATACTGGCAAATGTGTACGCTCCCAATTGGGACGACACAGAATCCATAAAGAAGACCATGGCAGAAATCCCCGACCTTGACACACACCGACTGATCATGGGGGGCGACTTCAACTGTGTACAGGACCCACTGACCGACCGATCAAACCCCAGAGCAGGGAAAAAGATTGGCATGGCTAGGGAACTAGAAGCATTTATGGAGCAGATGGGGGCGGTGGACCCATGGAGGTTCCTGCACCCGGGGAGAAGGAATTTTCATACTTCTCACAAGTACACAAGGTATGCACCCATATCGACTTCTTTGCAGTGGGGAAATCGGTGCTTCCAGGGATCACGGGAACAGAGTACTCCGCGATCGTTATCTCTGACCACCCTCCACACTATATGGATGCGAGGTTGGAGACAGCGCCCCACATGGAGGCTGGACACGAACCTCCTGGCCGACAAGGCCTTCTGTCAGAAAACATTGCGGGCCATAGGCGACTACGTGAGTAACAACCAAAACGGGGAGGTCTCACCCTCCATGTTCTGGGAGGCACTGAAGGCCGTGATTAGAGGAGAGATCATAGCCTACAAGGCAAGCAGAGATAGGGAAGAGAGGGTGGCCAGGCAACAACTGGTGGACTCCATCCTGGAAGTCGACAGAAAATACTCCGAGGCCCCGACCGTAGGGCTGCTGGTGGAGAGGAAAAAGCTGCAGATGGACTTTAACCTGCTATCCACTAGGAAAGCAGTGTACCAACTCCATCAGACACGGGGGACCTTCTGCCAACACGGAGACAAGGCTGGCCACCTATTGGCTCACGTGCTGAGAAAGCAGGCTGCCACAAGGGAAATAGCACATGTAAAGGATAGCAGAGGCAGACTGGTAACAGAACCAAAGGAGGTCAATCGGGCATTTGAGACCTTCTCACAGGGACTGTACGCCTCCGAGCCCCCCAATGGGGACGCGGGGATGAAACTGTTCCTAGACGGACTGGAACTACCAGTTGTGGGGGAAGACAGATGGGCGGAGCTAGAAGCACCAATAGACCTGGGAGAAATCATGGAGAGCATCAGCTCCATGCAGGCGGGGAAGGCACCGGGACCCGATGGGTTCCCGGCGGACTTCTACAAAGAATTTGCACCAGTCCTGGCCCCACACCTAAGGGACATGTTCGTGGACTTACAGGCAAGGGGCACCCTGCCCCCAACGCTAGCGCAGGCCACAATTTCACTGATACCCCAAAAAGATAAAGACCTGACGGAATGTGGATCATACAGACCCATTTCACTGCTGAACGTGGATGCGAAAATACTCGCAAAGGTCCTGGCCAAAAGGTTGGAGGACTGCATACCAGAGGTGGTCGCAGAGGACCAAACCGGCTTTGTCAAGGGTAGGTAGCACACAGCGAACATCAGGCGGCTGCTGAACGTAATAATGACCCCCTCTGGGGAGAGAACACCAGAGGTGACCGTCTCCCTGGATGCAGAAAAGGCCTTCGACAGAGTCGAATGGAAATTCCTCCTCGAGGTACTGGAACGGTTTGGGCTAGGAGCGGGGTTCACCGCCTGGGTGAGGCTCCTGTACAACGCTCCCATAGCGAGTGTCCGAACTGACACCACCAGCTCTAAATACTTCCAGCTGCAGAGAGGAACAAGATAGGGCTGCCCCCTGTCCCCATTCTTGTTCGCGTTAGCCATCGAACCCCTGGCAATAACCTTGCGGGACGCAAAAAGCTGGAAGGGAATCCGGAGAGGAGACAGAGAGCAGAGTCTCACTCTATGCAGATGACCTGCTCCTCTATGTCTCGAAGCCACAGGAGGGACTGAAGGCAATATTGCAAATGCTGAAAGAGTTTGGAACCTTCTCGAGCTATAAACCTAACCTGGGCAAAAGCGAGGCATTCCCAGTGAACCCAAACGGGGGAGGGAGAGAGCTCCCGTTCAAAACAGCCCAGAACAGATTCTGTTACCTGGGGCTCCAGATAGCCAGAGACTGGACACAGATCCACAAGTGGAACCTGACCAGCCTGGTGGAGGAAGTAATAAGAGACCTTCAAAGGTGGGGCTCACTCCCACTCTCCCTGGCGGGGAGAGTGCAGACGAACCCGAGAATCCCAAAACAGACACTGCAAAGAAGGAAAATCAAAGGGGGCTTGGCCTTACCAAATCTACAATACTACCACTGGGTAGCAACGGCAGAAAGAGTGAGGGGTGGGTACAAGAACCTGACACAGATTGGGTACAAATGGAGGAGGCATCCTTAAAGGATCGACCCTCCGGGCCCTGGCTACAGCAGCACTCCCACCCCCCTCAATAAGATACACAACGAGCCCAGTGGTAGCGGCCACGCTGAGAACATGGACCCAGCTCAGACAACACTTCGGGATAACTCAAATGTCCCCCATGGTCCCCATCTGCGGCAATCACAGATTCCCCTCAGCCATGCTAGATACCACCTTCAGAAGATGGAGGCAGGACGGGGGCACATTGACGGTTGGGGACTTCTACGTAGGGCACAGACTGGTGACACTGGACGAACTGACGAGGAAGTGGAGGCTAGCAAAAGGACAGGAAATGAGACACCTCCAAATAAAACACTTCCTCTGCAAAGGGACAGTGGGATACCCTGGGTCCCCAGAAAGCACACTACTAGAGGTCCTGATAGGCAGAAGCAACGAGAAGGCGGGGCTATGTGGAAAAATATACGGACAGCTACTGGACAGAGCCCGGACTCCACTGGACGAGATCAGACAAAAATGGGAGGACGAACTGGGGACAGAGGTAGGATGGGGACTCTGGAGCGAAGCACTGAGCAGGGTGAACTCCACATCCTCCTGCGCAAGGCTAAGCCTAATGCAGCTCAAAGTGGTGCACAGAGCGCACCTGACCAGAACCTGAATGAGCAGGTTCTTCCCGGAGGTGGAGGACAAATGTGAGCGGTGCCAGAGGGGCCCGGCCAACCACACCCACATGTTTTGGGCTTGGCCCAAGCTTGCTGCCTTCTCCGAGGCAATGTCCAAGGTTGTGGGGGTGAGAGTGAAGCCATGCCCAATTATGGCAATCTTCAGGGTATCGGAGCAGCCAGAGTTACACATGGGGAAGGGGGCCAACGCCCTTGCTTTCGCTTCCCTAATCGCACGCTGGCGAATCCTGCTCGGCTGGCGATCGCCAGCACCACCCACAGCTGCAGACTGGCTCGCTGACCTTTCGGAATTTCTCCACCTGGAGAAGATTAAGTACGCCACCTGAGAGTCAGAGGAAGGCTTCCTGGATACTTGTCGGTCTGTTCCAAAACCTGCTCGAGGGCAACAACGAGGAGTAACCTAATAAGAATTTTTATTATTTTTTAAATTATTAAAACACCAAGAGGGGGGGGGGGTGAGAGAAATAAAAGAAAGGCACAGCCAAAGCTGGGGAGGGGGTGCAGAAGGAAGGCAGGGAAACCACGAGAGATGATTCCACTCTGCCTGGAAAATAAAAGAAAAGCACAGCCGAAGCTGGGGGGGGGGGGACCATAGACCGATCCAGAGGGCAATGAAAGGCACGTAGGGTCAGTTAAACGAAGGACAAACTAACCCTCTGTATAATAAAGGAAATTAGCGCAGGCAAGAAAAATGTAATGTGTATCTATACAACTGTTTATAAATATGAGAAATGCCAATAAAAAGATTTTTTTTAAAAAGAAACTCCCCAGGGCCCAAAAAGGTGACTAAGTGCCATTGAATAGCGGTGGGGAACTCGCCGGCAGAGCCAGCGGGAAACTCCCTGAGAAACCCGCCACAAATTAACTCAGAAATTATTTGGGAGAATTGCGCCCAAAGTATCTCAACCTCCCTCCAGGTGCCCCTTCTCCTGAAGGAGTCGTGGACGTGCCATCAGGCACCCATAGGGAGGAGCAGCACCAGCCAGGCACCCTGGGGCTATCATCCCAGGAAGCCCAAGGGTGTCTTACTGCTCCACATCCCCACTCCAAGTGACCCCATTGGCTCCTGCAGGTCAGCGCAAGGAGGTTACCGCTGCACCTGTGCATGTGACCCTGAGCAGGCTGGAGCCCTCTAGGTCTCAGACCACCAGAGGATGCCTGCCAAGGTTATCAAAATCAAAAGGCCAGCAGTCAGCAGGATGCCTCCACCTCAGCTCTGGATGATGGGCTGAAATTACGTTAACAATAGAAAAAGAATGAAGAAAATTAATGAGGAGATGCCGGCGTTGGACTAAGAAGTCTTACAACACCAGATTAAAGTCCAACAGGTTTGTTTTGAATCACTAGCTTTCGGAGCGCAGCTCCTTCCTCAGGTGGGATCACCTGAGGAAGGAGCTGTGCTCCGAAAGCTAGTGATTCGAAACAAACCTGTTGGACGTTAACCTGGTGTTGTAAGACTTCTTACCGAGGAAATTTAAGACACATAGGTAGCACAAATGTTCAATCACCAGATATATGATTAACACTTCTAAAAGTATGTGGATTTGCATGGTGTTTAAAGTTAGTTGCATTCTCATTGTGCTGCCAGTTGCTGCATAGTCATGAGAATTTAAGGGCATTGCACTTCGTTCCCCATCAGATTCCAAAGACAGAACAATTGCAATTTCAATGTGGTTCTACCAATACTTTGCTTTCCATTGAGGCAGTCAAAAGCATTCATTGTCTCATCAGTAGTGTCAGCATTGAGTATCCCAGAAGGAATATGTTTAACTATTGTCCATCATTCGTGAATTTGTTAGTCTAGGGATGCACCAGGCAACCCAGCAGGTACTGCTCACTCAGTTTTGAACCTTCTTAGAATGCTGTCCGTTCAACATTTCTAATCATGTCATTGCATGTCCTGCTGGTGTCCTGATGTGAGATATGTGGAGGATGCAAATAAGCCTCAAGGAGAGTGAGACAGGCTAAGTGAGTGGCCAGAAACAGGACAGAATGGTGTATGAGGATCAAAAACGTGAGGCTGTCACTGTGGTCTGAGGAATAGAAAATAAGCATCTTCACTAGATGTTGAGGTAATAAGTGTGAAAGCCAAATGGACCTGGCTGTCCATGTTCAAATGTATTTGTAAGCTAACATGTAGGTACAGCCAACAAGTGAGAAGGCAATGACAGGTTTCTTTTGATTGTAAGAGGAATTAAATGTAGGATTAAAGAGGTCTGGCTGCGGTTGACCTTTGTGAGACCTCACCTGCAAGTGTCCGGTTAGTTCTCTTACCTGAGGAAGGATAGCACTCTTATTGAAGGGTTGTAACCAAGGCTCACCAGACTGATTTCAAGGACTGTGGGATTTTCTTATGAGATGAGAGTGAGGTAAATGGGCCTGTATTCGAGAGAGAGAGAGAGAGAGAGAGAGAGAGAGAGCAGAGGGCTGACATACTGGGCGGGATTCTCCATCCCGCCACACCCGTTGACTGGCGCGATGCGCCTCCGCCAGCAGCGGGATCCTCCGTCCCGTCAGCCGGCCAATGGGGTTTCCCATTGTGGGCACCCCCGCGCCATTGGGAAATTTGCGGGCTTGAGTGCGCTGCTGGGAAAGCGGAGGATCACTACGACGGAGAATCTAGCCCACTATCTTTATGAAGCAAAAATATCTTTACAGGTTCTGCATGAAGGATGTTCCCTTGGCTGGGATATCCAGAACAAAGGGACACAGTCTCAGAGTTAGAGGTAGGCCATCTAGGACTGAGATGTGAAAGAATTTCTACACTCGAGGGGAGTCAGTGTTTGGAAGTCTCCAGCCATAGGGCAGTGGAGGCTCAAACTTTGAATATACTCAACTAGGAAATCAGTAGATTTGTTGCCTCCCTCACTTCCTGTCCCAGACAGTCTGGCTTCCTGCTCTGCTGACCTTTGCACCTTTCCCCAGTTCCAGCTCCATCCTTCTCTGCTGACACTGTTCCCGTGTTCAGCCTCTTTCACCCTTTCCCAATAGACTCCATTCTCCCTGCCTTGGTCACCCTCTGTACACCTTGGACAACTGGCAACCAAATCCATTCATAATCTGCCATAGAAGAGGGAAAAGTAGCGGCTATTTATTCCAAAGTCCAGGACAATGATTACTTCAGCTGGTGCAAGCCATCTATATGTAGCTGTGCATTTGATGTATTGTATTTCTTACCTGTGGAGAACTTAATCCAATGGGGTGGAGAGCTGGCCTGTAAATGAGCATGCATGGTATGCAAAAGGATATGTGGCATTGAGAAGCTCGACCCACCTTTAAAATTCCAAGAATTTAATTCCAAAAGTTTATCCCATGTTGTGAAGCTGAATTCTGCCCTCCCAACTTTCTTCCCACTCCAGGAAAATTCTGCTCAGTATCTCAGATGGGACTTTGAAAACTAGAGAAAAAAATTAACAACCCTTGCAAGCAACATTCAAGTATCAAGCCGCAAGCTTTACAGCTCAAGTGCCATATTTGCATGTGATTAATTGGCCTCTATATATTTTATGGTATCTTTATTCGAACTTCATAGTTAGTATAGATACATTCCAGACACCAGTATATCATGTTGCAGATACACACACACTGATGGACACACAGCGGGACCAATCAACACACACAACACCGCAGCCAATCACCAGTTAGAGCACACGCACTATAAAGACAGGGGGCATCAGAGTTCCCGCTCATTCGAGCTGCAGCCTCCTAGTAGGACAGAGCTCACAGCCTGCAGCACAGATCTTCACCATGTGCTGAGTGCATAGACTGGTTAGGACAAGGCATTGGTCTTTAGTTCAATCTAATATCGTGTTAACCCACAGTGAAAGTATGTTCAACAGTTTCTGATTTATAAAAGAGTGTTGCACTATTTTAAATGTTGGTGACCTGTATGTGTTCCATGGATCCAGAGCACCCAACACATCAGAGGTTAATCAGGAATTTGAGACATAGGGCTGGATTCTCCGGTCCGGTCCCCTGTTCCATGTTTCTCTGCGGGATGTCATTCCCTGGCAGCGGGATTCACTACTCCTGCCACATGTCAATGGGATTACCCACTGAAGCCATTTCATGCTGTCGGGAAACCGACGGACGGGATGCGCTGCCAGTGGGAACAGTGAATCATTGCAACGAATAGAGAATTTTGGCCATATTTTTTGTACTGTGGAGTTTGCAATAAGCTATCTTTTGTGGTAGCTTATGGCCTTCTAAAAGAGTTAATGATAGTTCCAGCTGCAGCCTATGTGGAACAGCTGCATTCCTTTTTGCTGTTTGCTCCGATAGTGCATTCCCATTCATTTTAAAACCATCATTTGAAAGAGTAATACTGAGACCTTTCTGATCCCTCAAAGCGGCGATGAAAAAAATGTACAGCTTTAGTCATAAATAAAAACCTCAACAATGCTTGTGAAATATTACATAAAATATTAAAACAAAAGTACCTATTTATAAGTGACAACTGGTAACAGCCTTTTTAAATAAAAGGTGGTCAATTATTCTGAACTCAGAAAGCCAGCTCCACAGAATCAGTTTTAAAAACAGAATCAACCCCACTGTTTGCCCATGTAACAAAATGTCCCTTTACCAAGTGTGCCAATGCTAAAATACTTCAAATTAAGCATAATTTTAAAAGTATATATACTGCACCATTGCCCTCCTTCCCTGCTCACTGGTGGAACTTTTCTTAAATATGAGTGAGTGCATATCTGGGTGTAACAGCTGGCAGAATATGTTTTGCCTAGGCAGGGATTTATAGCAGCAACCTGAAACTAGATGGTTACTGGCCTCCGATCAGAATGTACTCCCACCTCTTGCCAGAGATGTCCCTTTTGGAATTGTCTAGTCTCTTTACCGGATGTAGGCAGCCTGAACAAGGTTCCGTTGTATGGAATTTCTTACAAACAATTTGGAGTAAGGAAGATTGCTCAAGCCCAAGATTTTTTCAGAAATAAAATACATGCTAAAAATGGTATGATTCCACAAATGGTGTCTGATTTCAAAAGTAAATACGTTACACACCTCAATCATTTGCCAGTTTGAGTATCATAAAATATGATGGGTGAATGCCAAATAACCAGGGTGAATTGCAAATGTCTATTTTCCTCATTGGATTTACTCTATTTTATTTACACATTACATGCAGAAGACCCAATCCAGTTTGATGCACTGATTCCTTGTTACTCCTGGAATACTGTACACACAAATTTTGTTTTCCATGCTTCAGCTAGTGGGAGTGTAGCTGATATTGTGTGGGGTTAATAGTGAGGAAACCAGAAAGTAGTTCATACTGAATAGTGCACCCACATGATATAGGAACATCATAATGGGTAATGTCAGAGATCTCTACTTACAAGAAATTTTCGGATTCTCACAAGACCATATTTAGACCAGCTTCTGAAGTATCGTTAGTGATTCATGGACAAATGTTAAGACATAATTCTGTGCTCAAACAATCTGGTGGTCTTGATAATAACATAGCGATGTTTGCCGCTTACCTGTTTTTTCAGTATCTTGGAGATTCTGTGAAAACATTTTGAAGTAAACAACAGCTGTTGGATTTCAATACCGATCTGCTTTATATTGTAGACGAAACGCAAGAGGCATAGAACTGGGAATCTTTAATTAAAGCCAGTAGTGTTGCTTCAATATGGGAATTTATATACATACACATGCATACCTCCCTCAACACACTTGACAGTTGAAGCTGATTCAAAAATTCAATCAGGCTGTTGAGTGGATATATTTACCAGATTGAAGTATTGGCTACTCATTCTGTATGCAATTTTAATTTGAACAGAAAATTTATAACCATTATTCAATGTTGAACGGTCAGCAGTTTTTGTATAATTTTAGTTTGTTGATTCTGATTATTGGCTTCTTGGGAAACAAAAATGTCTCATTACACCAGTGAAATAAACAAAAAGTATACTTCAGAGTACGTTTCTACATTGAAAATCTCAAGAGTAATTTAAAATTGCCGTGTCACTTATCATTTCAATGGTAACCAATAGAAGTAATAAAAATTGAGAGAAGGCCTATATTTCATCACTTTTGTTGTAGAAACAACTTGCAAATTAAGGTCTTTGCCACTTAAAAAAAACTGTTTTCATTTTTTACCTGTTTTCTCTGGTGCTGTGCTACTAGCAACTGTCTCAGTTTGGGCCTTTGTTGCTGCTTCACTGGCCTCAGCGGAAGCTGCTTCTACTGGTTTCTTCTCCTTTTCCTGGCTAGAGGTGACATTTGAAGATGGGGTACTCTCAGTGGCAGTACTTGCGGCCCTTCCTGTTTCCTTGACATCCTTTTCACCATTTGTGATCTTTTCATCTTTCGCTACTGGCGTTGCTTTTTCCACGTTTTCCGTGGGGGCCTCCTTTGCCTCTGATGCCTTCTCAGCATCAGAGGGGTTTGCTTCAGGCTTGCTTACTGGCTTTTCTACCTCTTCCGTTTTCCCCTCAGAACCAGATGCAGCTGGTTCTGTTGCCATTGCTTCCTCCTCCTCCTTGATAGCCTCAGTTTTTTTAGCGTCGTCTTTTTTTCCTGCACCCTCCACCTTCGTTGCCACAGCTGACTCTCCTTTCTTCTCCCCCTTGAGCTTTTTCCTTGTTATATGGCCACGGAAGCTAGCCTGGATTTTGGTGGCCGCCTTGTGAGCCTTGTCTTCAGGTTTGGTAGTCTCTTGTTCAGCTTTCGCATTAGCCTCGTCATTCTTCTCAGCCTAGAATCAAAGTCACAGGAAACATAGCTGTGAAGTCATAATAATAATAACCTTTTACTGTCACAAGTATGAAGTTACTGTGAAAAGCCCCTAGTCGCCACATTCCTGCACCTGTTCGCGTAAGCTGGTACGGGAATTGAACCCGTGCTGCTGGCCTTGTTCTGCATCATAAACTAGTTGTCTAGCCCACTGAGCTAAACCAACCCTGCAGAAATATTCTATGGTTCACTGATATTATCTACCCCTACTATTGTTCCCAGCACACATTTTATGCTTCAGGTATTGTCTATTTGTGTTTTCAAGCCATTGTTTATCCTACGTACAATCCCATCAAGATGATTTAACTTGCTATCTATCAATTTTTTTTAATAGATTAGCTAGAATGCCATAAAATAAACAGATTGCAGACATACTTCCATTTTCACAATGTAATGTAGCTTTTGGTGAGCATTACTAGAAATGTGGCGGTAAAACTATAACTCAAGAGCAGTGGTGGGCAACCTGTGGCCTGGGAGCCACATGCAGCACATCAGGGTTCTGAGTGCAGCCCATGAGACATTTTGTTGAGTGTTGCCACATTTTACTGGTTTCCATCTTCTGGCTTTTTTAAAGCAAGGACACATGAAGTGAGGTTTTTACCACTTGAAGTTGACAGTTCTATGAATGTATGCATGATTAAGCATTTTCTATAACTTATTTATGAAACATTTGGCATGTTTTAAATGTATTCAATCTTATTCAGGGTCACAGTTAATGGGCTTATCAAATGTCAATCTTGCGACCCATTGAGATGATGAAGAATCATTCATGCGGCCCACTCATTAGTCTAGGTTGCCCATCATTGCTCAAGAGACTGATGCACTAAATCTACGAGATGCCAAGACTTGTTGTAAAAGATATGCTTATACATTGGACCAAATTCAGTATAACTCCATTCAGAAAGTTTTAAATGGACTCCTTTGCATCTTATTTAGGATGAATTGAGAAACGGCATTTCTGATGTAATGTACATTGAACCCCAGTTTTTCCATTGTTTAGATGCTTCCATTTTCTAAATCCCTTGCTTAGCAAGCAAGTGGAGACATGAACGAGTGGAACAAAATTGTTATATTTGATGACAGAGGCCCAAAGATTGAGGCAAATTGGTCCTCCAGCCTTAAGTAGAGACGGCTTGAAATGCTGCATCTTTCAATTTCTGGCCTGTCTCACCATCAGTTACCATCAGTCAAGTCCCAGGGGAGGAGGTGGGAGAAGACAGGAGGAGGTGGTCTGGTTGTGGCTGGCAGCAGTCATTATGAACATTGTGAAGCCAGGAGAAGCACCTCTGCATCTTTTGCCTCCACATTATTTTTTTAAAATTCGAAAGTATTTACCCCTGAGGTTGTGGCCATTGAATAGGCCACGTCCATGGCCAGTAAACTTTACAGGAATAAACTTGAAGCCTTTCCAGTTCATGGCAACCCAATTTGAAAGAAGAGTTCTAAAACAGACAGTGAGCCCCCAATTAGTATACACAAGGGCTGTCGATGACTGCTCCTGATTGGCAGAGGGGTGGGATCCTCAGCAGCAGGGAAGCAAATGAAGGGCTGAAAGGAGAAGGTGCAGTACTCAACAAAGGCAAGCTGAATAGACATGATAGACAGGCACATGGCAGAGAGCGGGGGAACCTGTTAAATTAAACTGCATCAATTTCGATGCAAGATGTAAGGCTGATGAACTCAGGGCATGGATTGGTATTAGGGACTGGGATATTATAGCCATAACTGAAACATGGCTAAGGGAGGGGAAGGACTGGCAGCTTAATGTTCCAGGGTACAGGTGCTTTAAGCATAACCAAGTGGAGGAAAGGAAGGGAAATTGCATTTTAGATTAAGGGGAGTATCACGTCAGTAATCAGAGTTGAAATAACCAAGGGATCATCCAGCGAGGCTTTGTGGGTAGAACTAAGAAATAAGATGGGGGTGGCTCCCAAATAGCCAACAGGAATTAGAAGTATAAATATGCAGGGAGATTGGGGAGACTTGCAGTAGTAATAGAGTTGTCATAGTCGGGGATTTTAATTTTACTAAAATAGTCTGGGACTGCCATAGTGTTAAGGGCTTAGATGGGGTGGGATTTGTTAAGTGTGTTCAGGAAAGTTTCCTCAGGCAGTATGTGGAGAGTCCTACTCGGGAAAGGGCAAATATTGGCCTACTCTTGGGAAATAAGGCAGAGTAAGTGACTGAGGTGATTGTGGGGGACCACTTTGGGACCAGTGACCATAGTTCTATTAATTTTAAAATAGTTTTGGAAAGGCACAAAACTGGTCCACAGGTGCAAATTCTAAATTGGGGCAAGGCAAATGTTGATGGAATTAGACAGGAGCTTGCAAAGGTTGATTGGAGTAGCTTGTTTGAGGGCAAAGGAACCTCTGGCATGTGGGAGGTCTTTAAAAGTGAAATAGCTAAAGTTCAGGGTCTATATGTTCCTGTTAGGGTGAAGGGCAAGGCTGGCAGGAGGGAACCCTGAATGACAAAACATATTGAGGTTTTGGCCGGGAAAAAGGAGGCATGGCTCAGGTACAAGCAGCTGGAGTATACTCAAGAAGGAAATTAGGAGGGCAAAAAGGGGGCATGTGGTAGCTTTGGCTGAGAGGATTAAGGTGAATTCAAATGGATTCTTTAAGTATATTAAAGGGTAAAGAATAACCAGAGAGAGAATCGGACCCCTCAGTACCAAAGTGAACATGTGTGTGGAACCACAAGAGATGGGCAAGGTTCTCAATGAATATTTTTCCTCTGTTTACTGTGATGAAAGACATGAAGCTGGAAAGGTTAGTAGCGATATATTGGAGACAGTTTGCATTACAGTAGAGAAGGTAATGGATGTATTAAAATGTATGAAGGTGGATAAATCTCCTGGCCCTGACCAGGTACATCCAGGTACATCCAAGAACGCTATGCGAGGATAGAGAAGAAATGTTAAAGAAGTCATAAACCCAAAAGGGGCATACACATTTCATTACCATGCAAAACTTCTCATCCTCATTAGGAGACAGTTATTTCCTTCTGTATTACCCATTTTGCCTTTATTTTCCATTCCAATTATTCCTAGTGTCATTTTCTCATTTCATTTCAATTTTGTACCTCTATTCCATCTCAATACAAGAGGCACTAGTATTTACATCATTAATTATTTTATGTTCATCAGGAATCACATTATTGCTTTAGTCTCAAGCTTAATATATCTTGCGTCAGCAAACTTTAATGCATCAGCACTTGTCTAAATGCACCACATGTAGAAAAATTAATAAGTGGCAAAGTAGTTCATTTTGAAATCTCATTAAATCAATCAGGAAACATTTCTATTTAAACTTCCTCTCCTCTGAACAGAGGTATTCTGTGGGCAAAACAGGTTTGACTGTACACCTTGGTTGTTGTTGTGAATTGTGACCAATTTTTCTGAAATGGGAGGGTATCTATAGGAATTGACATTCATTAGACCTACCCTGCAAGTCAGCCTGACCTACAGCTCAACCAATTTTGTTCAAAGTTGCCAAAGTGCAAGCTGAAATAGTACAATGAGGCTCATAGAGCATCTGGGCCTGAGTGAACAAGGCGACCAATAAGATTTAAGGATTAGGAAACAAACAGAGAAGGACTGAGTAGGAGGGTAAATTAAAGGGGGAAAATTCAATGTCAAATCAAATATGGAAATATCAATAGAGAGGTCGGAAGAAAGGTTAGATTGAGAGAGAGAGAGAGAGCGCATGAGAAAGAGGAGACAGAAAACAATTAATTCATTTTAAATTTCCTTGACAAATTCAAGGGCTGACAGAATGAGACTCCACACTTTTTTGGTTATTTTGCAGTATCGGTAAGGTTGCATGGTAGTAGTCAATAATTATCAGATTGTTAATAGTACATTTACACTACTACTTGTCATCCCTAAATATCTATGTGATTTCAAACCACACAAATACTGCAATTGCACAACTTTCAAATGAAGGTCAATGGTGAGGCACATATATGTCATTTTTACAAAGCTAACAATATAACAGTGTAGCTCAGACAGCAAGTTTGAAACTTCACATTTAACTGTACATCTGCAACCCATCTGAAGTTGCAGCACCATTTCTACTTACATTATGATGAATGCCATTCGTTTAATTTATTTAGTCAACAAAAATCTGGCCATTATGTTTCTGTTTTAACTTATCTGTACTATCGTGACTTTTGTTATAATTATTAGATATATATAATCCTTTAACTAGAATAATACTCTGGCAAGGCTTGTTCTTTTATATATCTTATGAACAAGAGTAGCTTCCAGTAACCTTAACTGTATTTTTTTAAGCAGGACAAAATAGCTTAAGATAGAATGATTAAACATTTTACTTTCAAAAAAAAGTCACGGTGTCAGCATACCACATACACTGGTTGCTAGAGTTAGGAAATATGCAGTTTAGATTACAAGGCAGTAGTTGTATAGCCCCAAACATATAATAGCACAAGAAGAGACAACTCCTATAATATAGTATATATGAGCAACAGGTGCAAAGAAAGTATTGCACATCAAGATCTTAAATCATGATACACATAAATGAACTTCTACAGATAAGTTCCTGACTGCTAATGATTTTTTCATAACTAGAAAGAATCAAGAGAATGATCAGCAAGGTTTCACCATCAGAAATGGGTAGAGGTTTTTTTTAATTTTTATACATTTTCAATGCCCAATTCATTTTTTCCAATTAAGGGGCAATTTAGCATGGCCAATCCACCTACCCTGCACATCTTTGGGTTGAGGAGGCAGAACCCACGCAGACACAGGGAGAATGTGAAAACTCCACATGGATAGTGACCCAGAGCCGGGATTGAACCTGGGACCTCGGCACTGTGAGGCAGCAGGGCTAACCCACTGCGCCGCCATGCTGCCCAAATGGGTAGAGGTTAGACACAACAAAAATCCACTCTGTATTGGCTGCAGTTTAGTTTTTCCAAAATACTTTACAAATCATACTGAATGCTGAACTAATCCTAGATCAGTAAGATAAACCTACAACTTTCAAGTCAGAATGGTGACATCTTATATGGGTGTCATGGTGGCACAGTGGTTCGTACTGTTGCCTCACAGCGTCAGGGACCCGGGTTTGATTCCAACCTCATGTTGCAGTTTGTGTGGAGTTTACACATTCTCCTGGTGTCTCTGTGGGTTTCCTCTGGGTGCTCTGGTTTCCTCCCACAGTCCAAAGATGTACAAGTTAGGTGGAATGGCCATGCTAAATTGCCCTGAAGTGTCCAAAGGTTAGGTGGGGTTATGGGGACCGGGCTGGTGATTGGGCCTCGGTAAGGTGCTCTTTTGGAGGGTCGGTGCAGGCCTGATGGGCCGAATGGTCTCATTATGTACTGTAGGGATTCTATAATTCTATTCATATTATTTGGGCATTCTTCACATAGTCTAGCAACAAGAGCATATAAGGGAGCTATCATACTTATAAAATCATGTTTAATATTCTTTGTAACAACACAGCATAAAGAGTTTAGCAGTGCTGATGTACATTCCTGTGCATTCGGGAGCTTTATTGGCCTGCAGTGAGCTCTAATAGAAAGCCAATTTCAGCACCTATGGTTTGCCATCATTCTGTATTACAATAATGTCACAGCAACATTTATTAATGTGTTCCTTTAACAAAAACAACTAGAAACATAAAGGAATGGAGTAGGTCATTCAGCTCCTTGAGTCTGTTCCACCCTTCGATTAGATCACAGCTGATTTTTAACATCAGCAACTTGCATTTATAAAGCCTCTTTAATGTAATAAAATGGCCCATGGCACTCACTCCATTTGTCCACATTAATTTATCTTAGTCTTAAAGGCCCCGGGCGAGGTTCTCCGGCCTCCCAGCTGAATGTTTCTCAGTGGTGGGAGACGGTGCGCCATTCTCATATTAATATTACTGAGCAGAATTTTATGATTCCACCCCCCCCCCCCCAAAGTGTTGGCTGGAATGGGAAACGCAGAGGGCAGCCCACCAGCTGCCTTTTCGCACCAAACTTTCAAGTACTTTGGAAAAAGAAATGGAAGTGTTGGGGTAGATGTGGGGGGCTAATACAATGGGGAAGCTTACCAATATTATTTTAATGTATGGCAATGGCATTCCTGACCTTGCATGCCCAAAGGAAGCCATCTTGGAAGTAACATGTGATTAGTTGACGGTAATCAATTTATGATTATACCAAAAATGAATTAATCAAACCGGCAACAGATGATTTTAAGATAGTGAACCACAACTAATTTTGAAGGGATTTGAAGGCACTGTAATTTGCCGTGAAACTGGCGGCCGCCACAATTTCGGCGTCAAAACCGATCTCCGCCCAATCGCATTTCCTGATTCCGGTGTCGACCGACGGAGATAATTCCCGCCCATGATAATGCAATATAGAAAACCTTCGGTTAAATTCAACATAATTACTGCATGTACCTTACAGTGATACAATATATTGAAACGTGTACCATTAATATCAAAACTCCAAGCAGCGTGTCTTTTAATAACAATCAAGAGATTTAACAATAGATCATTAACAGAACTGGCATTATTAGTACACCTTACATAGGTATATAACTTCAGCCGTGTTATGTTACCTTTATCAGTCTTTACATTTAAAGTAAAATTAACTCGCTAGAATCACTTTTGTAGCTCAGAACAAACAAAACAAATCTGCACTATTAGAATGTACATTACATGCAACGCCGATGTCCCAGGTTCGATCCCGGCTCTGGGTCACGTGTGGAGTTTGCACATTCTCCCCATATCTGCGTGGGTTTCACCCCCACAACCCAAAGATGTGCAGGGTAGGTGAATTGGCCACACTAAATTGCCCCTTAATTGGAAAAAATGAATTGGGGTACTCAAAATTTATTTTTAAAAAAAGAATGTACATGGCAGTGGAAACAACAGGGATCTTGATCCATCAACTTATATTGAACAATGGACCCCAGCCCAAAAGCTAAGATTGAGCCTCAGTTATAATGAAATAATAATTCATTAGTAGTTTTATCACAAGATTGGTCTGTAAACTTACACAGGTATGTTCCGAAAGAGATATTTGATATAAAATCACCTTACAAACCTCAAGTTAAAATGCAAACACAAAATGGATACAGAAGAATGTATTTAAATCAGGTTAGAAGTTCAGAAACCAAACGTTATACAAAACATAAAGTTGCAGGTCTGAAGTAAGATTAAAAGAAAAATTGGACAAGTTCATTGTTCTATTATCAAGTTTAATTACGCATAAAGGCTAAGACCAATTAAGCTAAATTTGAAGAATATGTCAGCCATTAACACATAGAGAGGGAGGGTCGTGAACCTTCTCTAAGGGTTAAAAATCCCGTCTCCACAGACACCGTTAGCCATATTATGACTGAAGATACTTACCCAAAAGAAGGAAGAAGATGCACGCTTTCATGGAAGTAATTATTCACTGAAAATCATAGAGGTCTTTTGGATAAGATGGGTATGTTTTTGTCATTTTGGGTGCTGTACTTAATCAGTTTCGTGCAGAAAGAAAACAGAGATTGATACTCATGATACTCATCAACACTGCCCCATTGTGTAAAACAATTGCTTCCCGATTTAGTTCCTGAATCTCCCTGCTCTAATTTTAACATGAAGGGAATTATAGGCACGATTCTCCCCCAAAACTTTGAAGTTAATTTGTGGCGGGTTTTTCAGGGAGTTTCCCACTGGCTCTGTCAGCGAGTTCCCCATCGCTATTCAATGACGCAGTCACCTTTTTGGGCCATGGGGAGTTTCTCACTGGTTTAGCCCCACTAAGAATTTTGTTTCAGCACTGGAGAGCTGAACTCGGGGATTAGTTCGCCATTTTTAAAGGGTGCCCCAACCTCTAAGTGAGCTGGTGGGTCCCTCACACCTCACACCCATGAGCAATGTCGCTCCCAACACACATGGAAACTACCCCATACATGCCAAGTGAGGACACATCGCTATGGGGTCCCTGGGGTTCCCCCCTCTTCAGGCCTCTCCAAGCCCCTTTACAGCACCCCTTCCCTTCTAGGACACCCACACATCAGCCCCCAAACTCCCAGAGTCCCCTACTTACCTGCCCTGTATACTGTTCAAACCCCCCTTATTTCATGGGCATGGCCCCCCTTGCCCCTGACCCTTGGCATTGCCACCTTAGCACCTTGGCAGTGTCAGGGTTAGTGCCAAGGTGCCAGCTAGGCAATGCCAAGGTGCCCAAATTCCATGGGGAGAGCCAGGGGGCCACCTTGCACTTACCCTGACCACGCAGCGGTCTCCGATGGCCTGGGAGACCTCACCCTCCCGGGTGCTGTTCTGTTTGGACCAGCACTGATTGGTGCCCGGCTGCAGCCTCCCGGGGGAGGCCGGAGAATTGACGGAGGCTGGTGGATCCCGGGCAGGTCGGTCGTAAGGAGGTTTGCAACCAACTTCTTTGAGCGTCATTCGGTCCCACCCATTTGGGGCGGAGTTCTGACTCCGACGTCTCATGGGACTCCGCTGAATCTCGGGAGGTGCTGTCGGGAGGCTCGCTGCAGACCTCACCCGGGATTCTCTGGCTGCGTTGTGCTCTTGCTTGAGCGGAATGCAGCCAGAGAATCGTACCCTCTGTTTTATTCTCTTGCTTGGAAGAGACGTAAATGGAAAATATATCAGCATGCCAAAACAATCTACGTTTCAAACTTTATTTAAAACTAAAAAAGGGGTGGGATTCTCTGGGAATCGGCGGGGCGGGCGGAAACGGCGCTGTGGAGTGGCGGGAACCACTCCGGCGTCGGGCCGCCCCAAAGGTGTGGAATACTCCGCATCTTAAGGGGCTAGGCCGGCGCCGGAGTGGTTTGCGCCCCGCCGGCTGGCGTGGAAGCCCTTTGGCGCCACGCCAGCCGGGGCCGAAGGGACTCCGTCGGCCGGCGCGGGTCCGCACATGCGCGGGAACGTCAGTGGCTGCTGATGTCTTCCCCGCGCATGCGCAGGGCGCGTTCACCTTCGCGCCAGCCATCACGGAGGCTTATACGGCCGGCACTTAGGAATAGAGTGCCCCCACGGCACAGGCCTGCCCGCGGATCAGTGGGCCACGATTGCGGGCCAGGCCACCATGGGGGCACCCCCCCAGGGCCAGATCGTCCCACGCCCTCCCCCGAATTCCAGCCCGCCCGCGCCGCCAGGTCCCGCCGGTAAGAGACCAACTCCAATGTACGCCGGCGGGAGCTGCATAGAACGGGCGGGACTTCGGCCCATCGCGGGCTGGAGAATAGCCGGGGGGGGGGGGGGGGGGGGGGGGGGGGAGACCCGCCAACCGGCGTGTCGCGATTCCCGCCCCCGCCAAATATCCGGCACCGGAGAATTCGGCAGCCAACGGGGGCGGGATTCACGCCGCCCCCCGGCGATTCTCCTACCCGGCGGGGGATCAGAGAATCCTGCCCAAGATGTTGGGGGCAATCTTCCGGAAAAAATTCCAAGTGCCGTAGTGAGCGGGAATTGCCGCAGGCTTCTCGGCGCGAGGCCCAGCGAGGCCGGCAATGTAATACCATGTTAATTGGTCCACTTAATGAGGCCTCACGGGCTTCTCGCCACAAATGAAGGCTCGCCAGCTTATTCGTCGGGACCGCGCCCGCCAGCCCCCTGCTAGCAAAGTCGAGCTGACTCATGCTACACTTGCTCAGCCAACCTCAGCCAGCTCGCAACAATGGCACCGAGGAGATCGGACCCAAGATTCAGGGATGCTGACCTAGGGATGCACCTAGACACAGTGGAGGCAAGGTGAGATGTCCTGGTTCTCGGAGGGTTCCGGAGGGTCAGACACAGGGTAGCCGGTGCTGCCTGGGACAAGGTGGTGGCAGCTGTGAAATTGGGGAATGTGATCAGGAGGACTGGCCTCCAATACCGAAAAAAGGTCAATGACCTACATCGGGCAGCACGAGTGAGTAGACACTATGCGCTGTCCGCCATCTGTGCAAACGATCAGCGATGCCTGTACACCTTGGGCCATCACGGAACTCCCTTTCTGAATCCCTCCCTGGCCTGATGGGCAGCTGGGTCATCAGGGTAACAGGTGGGGTCTAGCACATGGGCCACCGGCTGGAGCATCTGCAGATGCTGCTGCTGCTGCCCTCTCCGGCATCTGGCCACATCACCTAGCAGGAGCACCACTAGGGCAACTTCTGCGTCCAATATCCCTGCCATAGTGTTCAATATTTGTAAGGAATTGGGAGAGGGTGTTAGACTGACAGACGGCGGTGGCTCCCATTCCCCCATTGATTCCCCCCTACCTCCCCGACCCAGAACACCCTGCCCACGCATTCGGGCTGCAGTGGGTCCCCCACACCGGACCGGAGACCCTGTATCCCGGCCACCCACACAGAGTGCTGGTCCACTCCCAGTGGCAGTCATCCACCCTCCAGCCATGGACGTGTCCCCAGAGCTGTGTTCCTTCCCCTAGTGTTTGGATTTTGGCTGTTGCGTGTGTGCTGTTGCCTCCCGCAGTGCTCAAGCACAATGTCGAGGTATCGCAAGCTCATTGGGATGCAAGGCAATGACCCCACACTCTACATGGCCCGATCACCCACGGGAATCCAATTGGGTTGTGTGATGTGCTCACTTAACCATGATTGCCAATTCCCTATCAGCAATAGCCTTCAGCCACATGGCCAGGGGCCTCAGCAGTCAGTGGGGGTTATGAGTGGTCATTGGGGGAGACAGGCTGGGACAAGGTTTGCCCCCGGAATGGGTACACACGGTACAGGGGTTGGCATGGTGATGACGCGAGTGGTTGCACCCCCAGTGCCTCTCCCCCACCCTCCCATGGCAGCCCGCCCCTGTGGAGGGTCCCCCACCTGAGGGTCCCCCACCCCCCGCCAAGCACAGGGGCAGCAAGCCTGGCACCCCTGGGCTCTTTGCCAGTGAGCAAAGATGGCTACTCACCTCATCGGCTCCCCACGGAAGCCCTTCCGCCAGGTTAACCCTTTTAAAAAGGAGTAAAAATCAGCGCCATCGTGAGCACCTGCTGGGAAGCCAATAAATGACGGGAGGTCATTGGCTAAGAGGTGGCGCTCATTAATTGTATGGAAATAGGGCTTAAGTGGTGAGAATTAGTTTCTCGTCTCGTTGCAGCGAGATCCCGATTTCACCTACGGGAGTAGGCTGGTTGCATCGCAAACTGTTTGGCACCTGGCACAGTTCTCGTTTTTGGCCTCTCCCACTGTTCACCAGCCTCGTTTCGCTTGAGCGAGAGCATGATGAGGCTGGAGAATCACGCCCAAAATAGTTAATTGACCAGCTCTGCCTACTTGCACTGTCAGAAATAAGTTTAGATTAGAAGAAAACTATTTGGTAATCGTAGATATATTTGTGGATAATTATTTCAGATAGAATAGAAAACTATACAATAAGCTTCATATTCTTTATGGCATTTTAAATAAGTAACAGAAGTGTAGGAGAAATATTGTTCAAAATTCACAAATTGTTGTTTCAAAGAAAAAAATTAGTAAGGTGAGTTTAAGTAGTATAATAGCTGCTGATGGTGGCTAATTGGCCCATTTCACCTGGGCTCGATCTCTCAGAGTTGTCCGGTCAGACAATTATTTTATATTTTTGATTGTTTGAAATGTAGTGATTTCTTTAAAAATTTGAATATATTGCTAAAATTATTTCACTGATCAAGTCAATCTGTGGAAAACCAATGGATAACTGCAACCCCAAAATATAAGAGGCAGCTGGATAATTATATCAATCCCTTGAAGTGAGGTGTGTTTGCAGCCTGTGGTGGATGAGGGGAGGGGGGGAAACAGAACAGGCATGGTTCAGCTTTGAGAAGTACCAAACAGAATGAAGAGTTCTGAATTGTAGATCAATGCAACTCATGAGCAAAGTTGTAAATAGGTAATCCATTCATTTATATGTGAACAAGCAGCACTGCCAACAATTCAGCATTGCTAACGATTCAGGTTGTTCTTAATACAGCAGTACAGCTAAATAGATCACAGAATTTACAGTGCAGAAGGGGGCCATTCAGCCCATCGATTCTGCATTGGCCTTTGGAAAGAACACCCTATTTAAGCCCACGCTTCCACACTATCCCCATAACCCAGTAACCCCACCTAACCTTTTGGACACTAAAGGGCAATTTAGCATGGCCAATCCACCTAACCTGCATTTATCATCCAATCACAGATGGAAGCTACTTGCCCACTGCCAACCATTACGCATAAAAAGGAACACAGACATTTCTGTGGCTAAGCTTACACGGACAAAATGCTTAGAAGTGAGAATAGAGTGTACATTGTCCTTCTATAAATGCATATCATCATTTATTTTGGGTGTGATCCAGCAAAAATATTTCAAAAAATTCTGCTTGATCCATGCTGCCCCTGAAAAGCAACTCACCATGGCAGCGTGGCTGATAAAAGAGGGGAGAACCTGCTCCCAGGATCTACCGGCTCGCAACACCTCACGGGATCCAACACGATCTCGCGAGACGTTGCAATGTAAATCTTGCTCACTGTGGACAGGATCGCTTTTTATCAAATCTGCACATTAGAGCGAGACAGCTACTCTCACTCTAATGTGCAGATTCCCAAGGTACCTGAGGCTTCAGGATATATCCCCTTTGTCCCAGAGACCTCAGGTGAGCGCCATTCAGCACTGGACCCACAAACGGGGACCTGACAAAATGGCACTCGTGGGGGTCTCCCAAGGGAAGTGAGGCCCCCAGCTGCATGTCCTTTCGGCAGGGTGGTGCCCTGGCACTGCTGGTGCTAGCCTGGCAGTGCCAGCTGGCATGGCCACTGCCAGGGCACTAAGCTGGCATTTTTTGCATGGACACAATCGGGCCAGGGGTGCCCTTCGCGGGTGTTTGGGTGGGGGGGCAGGGAGGTGCTTCGGGGGCCTCTGAGATCGGGACACAGCTCGCAGTGTACAAAACGCAGCTATATGCTGTCGCGGCTGTGCTTTCCCCGCCGAGGCCCCTTATACAGTGTGAATTGAGTTGCATTGCCATGTGTTTCTCAGCGCTACGAGCCCCAGGAGCACACGGCTAAACGCATTCGCTATGGAACTTTGTTCCTAATTAATTGAATCAGGCTCGGACTATCATTTTGGGTGAGTTTGGCAGGATGTTTCCCACCGCATTTTTGGATGAGATCCATACCAGTATTCACCCACACATAGAAACTAGGGCATGATTTAATGGAAAGGTTTCTAAGTGTGGTAGCGAGCAGGAACTGCTGTAAGATTACTGGCGAGGCTGTCACCGGTATCAAAAGTTAAATGGTCTACTTAATAAAGTCCCATCCGCTTCATGCCGCAGACGATGGTCTCGCAGGCTGATTCGCCGGGACCATGCCTGTCAACTCCCAGCCAACAATGTGGAGCAGCATTTAAACTGATCCCACAGCACAAATCCCACACAGCTCGCAGCCATGCCACCGAGGATACCAGCCCCATGATTTTGGGATGCCAACCTGGTCAGATTGTTGGACGCAGTAGAGTTTAAACAGGATGCCCTGTTTCCCCCCCCCCCCCCCCCCCCCCATCGAGGGGCTCAGAGGGACAGCCACAGGGCAGCCAGTATCAGGTGGGAGGAGGCGGCAGCGGCCCTCATCTTGGGGAGCATCACCAGGAGGATTGGCACCCAGTGCCGTTAGAAGATCAACCGGGCCGCATGGGTGGGTTGGCACCAGCCCCCTGCTGCCGGCCCCACCCGCTACCTGCCAACGCCCCCACCCAACGACTATACGCCTGGCCCCAGCCAGCACCATAGCTTGACCTGACCCACCCATGTCCAGCAGTACTACCTACACCTGCCCCCCCCACCCCACTCAGTGATGAACAAAGCATGGGGCTTATGATGTCCTCTGTGTCCCCGCAGGAGACGATTAGGGCCCAGGCGGGTGGTGGGGTGCCGGACATCAGAGTTCTCACCCTCTACAAAGAATGGGCCCTGGAGTTCATGGGGGTGGCCAAGGACAGATTGGTTACAAATATAGAGGTTAGCGTACAGCGCAGTGGTGAGGATCCACCAGCCGCCACCCAGATGACCTGTCACACGTGAGTTGTCACACACGTGAGTTGTCAATGTCATATAGAATGATCCATCCCTCGCACTAACCACATCTCCATTTTGTCACAGGATCGCCATCCGTCAGTGCCGTCCCATCCAGTATGGTCCCCCTTGTCTCCCAAGAGAACACCTCGGAAAGGAGATCTGAGGAGACCACCATATTCGCGGTACAGCTGTCATCAGCAGCACAGTAGCACAGTGGTCAGCACTGTGGCTTCACAGCACCAGAGTCCAAGGTTCGATTACCGGCTGGGTCACTGTCTGTGTAGAGTCTGCACGTTCTCCCTGTGTCTGCGTGGGTTTCCTCCAGGTGCTCCGGTTTCCTGCCACTAGACCCGAAAGACAAGCTGTTAGGTAATTTGGACATTCTGAATTCTCCCTCTGTGCACCCGAACAGGTACTGGAATGTGGCGACTAGGGAATTTTCACAGTAACTTCATTGCAGTGTTAATGTAAGCCTACTTGTGACAATAAATATTATTATTATCCCCACCCTCCACCAGCATAGAGACACACACCTCAGTAGGTGACAGTAGTGGTAAGGCATCTGAGCCTCATTCTGGTGAACAGCACACAGTTGCTGATGTACAAAATGTGGAGGCAGTATTGCCCAGGTAAGACAGCAGTTTATGGTCTGCTGGATTCCAGGACCCAGTTGGATCCCAGTCCAGTGCTGAGCCTTTGGATCAGGTTTACCCGGAGCTGATGAAGTCGATAGAGTGCAGCCGTGGTACTCAAAGTGGGATATCAGCGATACTCCAGCAGGTTCATAGCCAATTGGAGGAGTCCCAGAGGCTCTGGATGCAGGAGATAGTGCCGCAAATGCGTGACACTGAGGCCAACACTGCTTGGGTGGCAACCACAGTGGAGAGCCTGGTGCACGACATCAGCTGCTAGCGTCCAAGGCGTGGCGCAATTAGTGACAGCCATGGCTCAGCGTCTTGACAGCATGTCCGACTCGATGAAGTGGTGTGTTCAAGTCCCATGTGGACCTTGATGACGCACTTCGGAGCATGTCCCAGTCACAGGTGGGCATTGTCGAGGCACTCCATAGCATGTCCCAGGCACAGGTTGGCTTTGCTGGAGGGCTCCAGAGCATGTTCCAGTCACTGTGGAGCATCGCTGAGGGCATCGTCACCATACTGCAGACATTGAGGAGCCGCCAGGGCTGGCAGAGCCAGATGACACGGGGCAGTCAGGGCTCAATCCAGCTGCCTCTCAGTCCCAAGATGACCCTCTGGACCTATGGGCATCAACTGGGAGGAGGGGCCACTGTGTGCCAACCCAGAGCCATGTTACAGAGTGGCAACCAGCTCCCCAAGTTCCCCGCCCCTGACAACGGCGCATCTCCGAGTTAACCCCCTGAACAGGGTGACACGGCAACACATGTGCAGCCGACTACTAGGCTGGGGCCCTCTGGACCCAGTGGACGCCCGCTAGCGCATTGAAGGCCATGGAACACAGTAAGCAGCAGGCTGCCTCCACCTCGGTGTATATCCTGGGAACACACATAGATGCAGCGGTAGAGCACAGAAAGTCGAGGATCACTGAATTGGGGTGAGATGATATTGACGCCATGTCCTATGTGAAGTGGGCAAGGATGATGGCCTCCATGGCCCACTGGGCCATCGACGCTGCCCCCGTCATCTGGCTCGTCCTGCGGCTCCTCTCCTGGACTCATCCTCCAGCCCTTCTTGGTCCGGCACCTCCTCGTCCTCCTCCTCCGAGATGGACGCATGTTCCATCCCCTCCAACACGTCGCTCCCTGATTGTGGAGGGCACAACAGATCACCACGAAGCGGACAACTCTCTGGTGGTGTACTGCAGTGCACCACCAGAGCAGTCAAGGCATCAGTACCGCATTTTGAGGAGTCCGATGCACTGCTCAATGACAGCCCGGGTGGCCATAGGGGCCTTGTATCGGGCCTCCGCATTGGTACCCAGCCTCCGTCCTGGCATAATTAGCCAAGGTGCTCAGTGGGTTCCCCTTATCCCCCAAGAGCCACGCGGCCATCCTGGGGTGGTCCTCGAAGAATTCGGGGCTATCCATTTGCCTCAGGATGGACCTGTCATGCGCACTCCCTGGAAACCATGCACACATGTGCATGATTGTCATGTAGTGGGCGCACACAAGTTGGACGTTCAGGGAGTGCAACCACTTCCTGTGGATGTAGGACATTCTCTAACAGTCCGGAGCACGCAAGGTGACATGCGTGCCATCTATTACCCCCTGGTCCTGGGGCATCCCGTCGATGGTGGAGAATGCTGCTGCCAGGCATCTTGTTGGGCCTGGTCCATGTCGCAGTTTATATAATTTGCTGCCGAGGAAAATAGGGCATCCATGAATTCACACGTGCACTTGTGGGCTGTAGCTTGTGAGATGCCATAAAAGTCCCCGCTTGAGCAGGTGAATGATCCTGAAGCTTAAAATTTCAGAGCAGCGGTGACCATGACAACCACCGGGAGAGGGTACCCTCCTCCTCCGCATGGCACCAAGTCCATAAGGACATGGCACAGGCGGCCGCTGCAACTCCTTGTTGAGTCGGAACCACCTGCAGCAGCACACGCTGTCGATCATCTGTTTGAAAGACCAGCAACGCCTATACATCTTGTGCCATCGCTGGAGTCCCCCTCTGGGTCCCTCCCTGGCTTGAAGGTGTCCGGGTCCTCAGGGTTGTGAGATGGGGCCCTGCACGTGGGCAGCTGCCTCGAACCTCTGTCAATGCTGCCACGCCGCCTTCTCTGGCGCCTGACTACCTGGCCTGCCAGCAGCACTGATGGCAGCCACCTTGGGGTCCAAGATGTCATCGATCCCTTATAATATCTGTAAGGAATTGGAGTGTAAAAGACTGACAACCAGCAGTGTCTTCCACCCCTGGACTGTCCATTCCCCCAGTGCTCCCCCTCCCCAGTTACATAATTCAAATTCAATTGAACAACATATGTTTTCTGAGGTCTCTTCAGAATTCGTAATCATCAATAAAATCATTTTTAGTGTTGTTTTTCTCAGAATGAGGCCTTCAGGAAAAGGGAGAAGAACCAAAATTAATGAAGTCTTCAAACTTCTAACAAACCACCTGTAAAATGTCACCTTACATAAGCAAATAACAGCAGAGAATCGGAGTGCTAGGAAACCCTTGAGTACTAAATTATATTCACAGCTTTCAAAATGCAGATAATTATATATATGTTCTTGGGAGAAAATGTGAAAAAGGAGAATAACATTTTTTTTAAAGAAATAATATATATGCTCATCAATTCTTATGATTTTCATGACTTTGCCTTGATTTCACTCTGCTTTGGTGCGTTTCAGAACAAGCATCTCCTCAGGTTGCTAATGCTATCGACAGTCATTCTTTGCTGCCTTTGCTATCAATGGTTCACCACTACTAGTACTGGCAACATCACCAGAATGCTGATGTTACTGGATTAGTAACCAAGATGCCTGGGCTAATCATCTGGAGATATGAGTTCAAATCTAACTATGGCAGCTGGAGAATTTCAATTGAGTTAATTAAATAAATCTGGAATAAAAAGCTATACATGTAACTACCATATTGTCATAAAAATCCATCTGGTTCGCTAATGCACTTCTGGTCTATATATGACTGCAGATCCACAGTAATGTAGCTGCTTCTTGACCTAATGACCTAGAAAACCACTCAGTGGTAGCAAACAGCTGTGACAAGGTATAATTATAATAAATAGAATAAATAATGTTTCAACCTCGGCGTCAGATTTAGATGACAAAACCCCATCGACCCTGCAAAGCAACATGTGGAACTTGTGACTCTGTTTGGAGTGCTGGCCCCTGGAGAGCTGGCCCCCAAAACAAAACCTGACATAGATACACAAAACCATTCCTTACAGCCAACATCACAGAGTATTTCCTGTCCCACCAGCAGAGCGGGTATACAGTTAGTCAGTGACATTGAGCATCCTCCAGACTTCATGACGTTGCATGGCATCAGGTCAAACCTGGACAAGAAAACCACCTGCTGATTACCACCTTCTTCCCTCAGTTGATGAATCAGTACTCCATGCTGAACATCATTTGAAGCACTTAAGGGTAACAAGAGCACGGATTGTACTATGGGCAGGGAACATCAATGTCCATCACTAATAATGGCTTGGTAGCACCACTGCTGACAAAGCTAGTTGAGTCCTAAATGACATAGTTGCTAGACTGAGCCTATTCCTTGACCTTGCCCTCGTCAATATTTCACAGCATATCTTACTACAAGAATATTGGTAAGAGTGCCGACAACACGGCCTTTGTGGAGATGAAGACTATCTCCACACTGAGGACACCCTGCAACATTTTGTATAGCACTGCAGCCATGCTAAACAGGAAAGTTTGAATAGCTCCAACTGGGCATTTGAGAGTCGCGACGGGCCATCAACACCAACAGAAATGTATTCAACCGCAATTTATAACTTGGCATATCCCTCACTCTACTAATACCATCTTCCGGCCTCTGAACCAGGCATTTTGAGTTTTTAGTCCCACCCCAGGACTTGACGGCCAAGGAAGATACATTTGTATTGTGGCCAAGCAAGTTGATTATCAATCTGTAAATCCTTTCAACACATCCCAATGGTAGACAGTGAGAGTGGGAAGGATTTCTGGTCGAAATGTGATGGAAAGGAGGGTGAAGCCTCTATAATAATTATGTATGCTTGGCTGAGAGACCAGACAGCAATTACTCTTTGTGAAAACACGTATGCCCCAAAGAAAACAACTCAGACTTAGTGATCTCTGGTGTCAATTTCAAAATATTTGTTTACGCAATACTAAGTGGTTTCATGGGTTTATGATTTTTGTTATTGATGCTTTAAAGGGTCTGGAAGGTTGATTAGCTTGTAGCAAAGTGACTTTTTTCAACATGAGAAAGTTATGAATGAGTTACTTTTTTGAAAGATTTTTTTTTTTTTTTTTTACACATTCCACTGTCACTACAGGATTCATTGGTTCTAGACAGTGTATAGTGAGTCAAAGGCATAGAAATGCTTTGACTAATATGGGGGAATGAGGAGACATATGGGGCGAGATTCTCCACTCCCACCCCGGTTGGGAGAATCGCCTGGGCCGTCAAAATTTCCCGGGACGCCGGTCTGACGCCCTCCCGCGATTCTCCCAAGCAGCGGGAATGGCCCGGTTGAGTTCCGTGGGCCGCAGGCCGGAGAATTGCCGGAGACACCCAAAATGGTGATTCTCCGGCACCCCCGCTATTCTCAGGCCCGGATGGGCCGAGCGGCCAGGCCAAAACAGCGGTTTTCCCTGGCGCCGTCCACACCTGGTCGCTGCCGTCGTGAACGGTGCGTGAATGCTGGGGGGGGGGGGGGGGGGGGGGCCTGCGGGGGGGGGGGGGGGCATCCTGCACCGGGGGGTACCTCAAATGTGGGATGGCCTACGATTGGTGCCCACCGATCATCGGGCCGTCCTCTCTGAAGGAGAACTTCCTTCCTTCCTTGGCCCCGCAAGATCCGTCCGCCATCTTCTTGCGGGGCGGACTTGGGGAGGACAGCAACAACGCATGCGCGGGTTGGCGCCGGTCAACCCACGCATGTGCGGATGACGCCCGTTATGCGGCGCCGGCCACGTCATCTGTGGCGCCGCCTTTACGCGGGCGCGTGTAGATGACGTGGCCCCGATCGTGGCCCATTGTCAGGGCCTGAATCAGTCGGGATCGGGGCCGTTTCGCGCCGTCGTGAACCTCGATGGCGTTCACGCGGCGTGGCCACTTCGGCGCGGGAGTGGAGAATCCCGCCCAGTGTGTGGGTGGAAGGGCAGAGCTTGGCATGGACAGCAGGAGGAGGACCTTTTGAAACTCCCATTTAAAAGGCTCCCTCGTGCAGATTAGGTTTCACAATTCCTCTGAGGCGAATGAACGATGACTCTTTAAAACCTGGCCTGACTCCATGAAAATTGCAGGGGAGTATGCGATGCCTCTCCCCACATTGGAGCCAGCCAGGTTGGGAGTGCTGAATGGAGGCTTTTGACAGAAAGTACCTTTAAAAGGCACTGCCGAAAATCAGACAGATGGGATGGGGTCATGAATCCCTGAATCGTGACTCGCCTACCATTTTTAAAGGGCTCATGAGTCAACCTAACTCAGTGAAAATCCAGGCCTGTAACACTATGACAACCAGTACCATGCTGTTGAACTTGCATTTAAACGTCAGGACAAGATACCTGTGCTTATCTGATATTAAAAAATATATTAAAAAGGTATTTTTTTCTGTTTTTTCCTTCATATTTTTACAACAAAGTTCCTTGTATTTGTTCATTCTAAGATGTGAATGTTCCATAATAAAAAAAGTTCACCAAAGCTATCGTAATACTTGCATTTTCTACAATGATCACGAGAGAGAGAAGACTGGGGCATATACAGTTATACAAGTCTGCCAACAATTATAGTTAATGGTGGGTATGTAAACAGCAGCTGCTGTATTTGTTCTCAAGCTTTTAACAAAGTTGGAGGTCCTTAATAGCAAAAGAAACTGGGCCGGATTCTCAGTTTCAGAAACTAAGGGCTGACACGAGGACTGAATCGCAGGAGTTCTGCGGCCCCGAAAGCGGTGCCACTCCCGGAGCGATTCAGGATATCCTAATGGGCTAGCACAGGCGCCATGTGGAACGAGTGCAATTCAAACGAACACTGGAATGTGAATCGCCTGGGATGGGGTTGGCAGTCAAGAACTTGACGAGCAGTAGCTGCATATAACTCCCCAAATAAACTCATCCCAACCAAGAAGATGGAACTGGCTGCGCTTGAGCATGCCCATCCCATTGATGGTTGGCTGGGGCCAGAGTGTACCTAGGGAGGGTGGTCTGGCGAGGCACCCATACAACCCGTGGTGCAAAGTTCACAGTGGGCAGTCAGCGGCATGTGCAACCACATGGCTGTCTTGCAGGCTGCGGCAATGGTGGCCCCCGGCCAGCAGCACAACTGTCAGCACACTAGAGTGATGTTGGACATTTTTATTGCCCCCCCCCCTTCTCTCCCCCTAGCAGCCAACTGTGTCTGTTTCACAATTATAAATACCACAAGTGAACCTCGCAGTCGGTAATTCCTCCTGGCGGAGACGGAGCATTGTGGCGGGCCCGGAAATTGCCGGGGTCGGGCCCATTAACGATATGCCAACGGCATTCACGTACAATTTGCATGCCCACACTGATGTGCAGTGTGGAACGTCGCTGACGAGGCACCGGAGCATGGCATTCCATCGGGTGCCCGGTGCCGGCCTCATTTTACGGCTGACACGCGATTCTCCGCCCAATCGTGTTCCCGATTCCAGCATCGTCGGATGGAGAATCCAGCCCAGTACTGTTGAATTCAGTTGTATCGTGTGTTGTAACAGAAGCAGTGTTTGATAGAATAGTTGGCTTCAGGATTATCGCGGAGTCTGCAAGACAGCATAGTGGTTAGCAAAGTTGCTTCACAGCTCCAGGGTCCCAGGTTCAATTCCCAGCTTGTCTGTGCGGAGTCTGCACATTGTCCCTGTGTTTGCGTGGGTTTCCTCCGGGTGCTCCAATATCCTCCCACTGACCAAAGATGAGCAGGTTAGGTGGATTGGCCTTAGTATCCCAAAAGGTCAGGTGGGTTAACTGGTTACAGGGACAGGTTGGAAGTATGGGCTTAAATGGGGTGTTCTTTCCAGGGACTTGCGCAGACTCGGTGGGCCGAACGGCCTCTTTCTGCACTGTAAATTCGATGATTCTATGGTGTACAGGTTAGGTAGATTGCCCATGCTAAATTGCCGCTTAGTGTCAAAAGGCTAGGTGGGGGTTGCAGGGATTGGACGGCAGAGTGGGCCAAGGTGGGATGCTCTTTTGGACAAATGGCCTCCTCCTGCACTGTATGGAGTCTATGATTCTACAATAGCGTGTTCATCTCCCAACACCGTGGAGTGCAACACATGAGAAAGTGGGCATAGCATTTGCAGTTTCCACCATTTTGCGTACATGGCACATCTCACACGGCAGCTCCACGTTCTGGAACCAAATCCTTCCTGACCAGTCTCCTGAAGTGGAGCTCACAAAATACTGTGCTTAGTGCCGTGAAACAGTCAACATAAGGTGCAACAGGATGCGGTTGCCAAGTTCAGACTAAGTCCAAAGCTGGGCAAGTGATCAGGTGGATACCAAAATATGTTGAGCCACAAATGGGGAGTTTAAATTCATTTGTATAATTGAATTGACATCAAACTAAAGCCTGCAGTTTCTTGAAAATTCCCAGTATTATAATGCCATGTCTACCACAGACAATTATTCTAGTGCTGACGCTACAGGAAATTATAGTATAAATGACATTACATTTTGCTCCACACAAACATTTCCTGAGCTATTTCTGCTGCACTGCTATTACCCTTGGACAAACCATGAAAGTCAGTTATCATATCTTCTCCACTCCCTGCCATTAAAATCAATGATAATTGGAAATTTCCATAGCGCTTGTTTTCTCCCCACTCAAACTTTGAGACAAAAGTAAAAGGTAATGATGCGCTCCAATTGATGAAGTAAAGTTGAATCTTGCATTGCAGGATAAAAAAATAATTGTCTCCAAATATTTGGCAGAATGGGGAGAGTGACCATTTCAACTTTGCCTCCCTGACATGTCCTGATATGTAATCAATACTTGGTAAATGTAATATATACATGAAAGATGCAGAGATCACAGTGTATTGATAGCCTCTCACATCAGCATATGAAACACTTTGATATAAGTCGAGGCTTTCAGGATGGCAAGCACTGAGTGTCAGCGCATAACACACCCTTGTCGACTCTGACAGATCCACGCTTAGTTTGAATATTGACTGGCAGGAGGTGGGGCCTCTGTCCACCCTCGGAAGGAAGTAGCGCCTTCGAGTAGCCCATCTAGGCACAGCGCTGCAGTGGCCAGAAGAGGTACTCATAATCCCTACAGTAGAGAAGGAGGCCTGTTGGCCCATCAAGTCTGCACCAGCCTTCTTAAAGAACACCCCACCTAGGCTGCCAACCCATAGTCCCACCTAACCTGCACATCCCTGGACATCAAGGGGCAATTTTGCATGGCCAATCCTAACCTGCACATCTTTGGTCTGTGGAAGGAAACCAGAGCACCCGAAAGAAACCCACACAGACATGGGGAGAACATGCAAACTCTACACAGTCACCCAAGGCCAGATTTGAAACCGGGTCCCAGGTGCTGTGAGTCAGCTGTACTGTTCCACTGTGCCGCCCAACCACTGCGCTGCACTCTAACTCAGCCTAAGTCTCAGGACCACACTTGAGGAAGTCCCTTGGGTTCCAGGGGTGGGAGGA
This sequence comes from Scyliorhinus torazame, assembly GCF_047496885.1. Classification (NCBI taxonomy): domain Eukaryota; kingdom Metazoa; phylum Chordata; class Chondrichthyes; order Carcharhiniformes; family Scyliorhinidae; genus Scyliorhinus; species Scyliorhinus torazame. The sequence goes on along the minus strand of NC_092714.1, from coordinate 88,584,443 downwards.
TAGGGAGCCCCTCCAGGGTCGGAAGGGGGCAATAAAATCCCTCAAGCATGCCCTACTATTGAATAAGATCATGACTAATCTGTAGCCTTAACTCCCATTTCCTGCCTGCCCTCCATAACCCTCGATTCCCTTGTCAATCCAAAAACTTTGTCTAACTCAACAACTCAATCTCCAATGCTCAGCGAGGGAGAGAATTCCAAGGATTAACCACCCTTTGAGAGAAGAAATTCTTCCTCATCTCAGTCTTAAATAAGAGACTCCCTTATTTTGAAACGGCTCCCCCTAGTTCTAGATTGCTCCATGAAAGGAAACATCCTCTTAAAATGAGGATTGGTAGTGTAAATGTTAAGGGTCCTTCTTGTTTGTTCCTATTTATTCCCTTATTTCCCCTTTCTTTTATTTTGCTTTTAGGTTTTTGATCCATGGCTGTTTACTGCACCTGTGACTTTCAGGCAAAGCAGCCTGTGTCTTTAATTCAAACAGAAGGATCCAGAATGCTGTGCTGATTTAAATTGGTGATTGCAAACGGACCAAAACCAATGACTGAGACTGGCTGCCATCAGTGATGACTCGGTTTGATTGATTGGCTGGTGGCCAATGAATTGGCCCAAAAGGCTGTGCTCTGGCCGTTAACAGATGGTGATTGGATCTGATCCCACTGGTATGTCTCAGAGCTTCAAGGGTTGAGTTCTGGGTTTCAGTTTGACTGCAGGCAGGACTGAGGAAGGACTGCTGTCCTCTCCCCTCTCAGTTTTCTCCACAAAGGCTGTGTTTCTGAACTGCCAAGGAGCCCGGAAGAATTTATGTGCAGGAAAACCATTACAGGCTGTGCAAGCAGGGGAGAACTGACCAATTCTCTCTGTAGAAAAGGCGGATGCAAACCAACCAACTCTCTCTCCAGAAAAGGCAGAGGACTGGAAATAAACCACACACTGAAAGCAAAGTTTGATTTGAGGCAAGGGGCCTCTCCGAGAAAAGCTATGAGTGATATATTTTTAAACTATGGAAAAGATCATGACAACGGCAAACCAATGATTTTAATATACAAACTGGCTGTGAGGTGTGCTAAAGAAGCATCATTGGAAGCGTTTGACCTTCATACTTCTTATTTTACCCTTCCCCATCTGTGCTTGCCTAACCTGTGTGTGTGGGCATAGAGGGTGGGACAGTAAAAGGGAGTAGTAGGTTAACTCATTATCAAGTTGGATTTACTGCATATTTCATCATTAGTCTTGTTATAATTAAAGAGAAATGGTGTTTCAACTTACAAACCTGCTGACTGTAATTATTGGGCATCCATGGGCCAAAGACCTTGGATATTTTTAGAAGAATTATTGGTTAATTCACTTATGTTGTGACTCCGAAATGGGTGGGGCTGGAATTGCACTTGCCCAGGGTGTCGTAACACCATCAAAATCTTTCTCCTTCAGTAAAATCAATCTGCTCAATTTTTCCTCATGAGACAAACCCCTCATCCGAAGGACCATCCAAGAGAACCTTCTCTGAACTCCTTTCAATGCAAGTATGTCCCTTCTTTAGGGAGGCGATGAAAGCTGTAAACAGTACTCGAGGTGTACTCCATTCCCTTGCAATTTTACAAAGAAAAAGTCTGCTGTTTATAACAAGAATTCAAATTGGCAGTACAAGAATGGAGTCAGAAACAAACTTGAACTTGGTAACAATGTGCTTGTAGCAGATGTGTGCAAAATTGAACTGGAATTTGGTTGTGTGTACTTTGTTTCAGCTTAATTGCAATTATCGGTATCTAATTTAAGGGTATCTACAAATGCTGCACAATCATTGTGAATTCAGAATGTTCAAAGTGACTAACAAAATGGTTTTCTCATTTACAGCAAATCCAGCTACGTATTACAGATCCTACAGTATTTATAAAACACTAATTGTTTGTATGACATTCTTCTATCAGCTACTTTAAAATAACCAGCAACAGATTTCATACAAATACATTCTTTACTAGTACTTCACAGCACCATTACAATGACAAGAATTTTGCAGCTTACCTTTCATTTACCAATTAAAAATAATAGAACTATCAAAGTTAGAAATCAAAAACTGCATTTTGCATTTACTAAAATCAAGGTAGGTTTTCAAGACCTTTCCTGGCTTTATAATTGTTCCAAGACTATGGCACTTTATTTTTGAGAAAATGCAGTGGAATTTTCCATCGGCCTGATCCTCCGGACGCCGGCAGTGCACCCACGCCCGCGGGTTTCTCAACGGCGTGGGGCGGAAACCCATTTGGTCGGTTGCGTGAATGGAGAATCCCGCCCACGATTTTTCAACTTCAAATGGCTATAAATTTTGCAATTTGAACTGAGACAGAGCAAACTGTTTAAAAATGCAAGGCCACATTCCAAGTTTAAGGTGAGGAACAAAGAAATCACCCTCATGGGGAGCGTGGAGGAATAATTCTTATAATCCAGACATCCATCGAAACTCGCAACTGTCCATGGAAGATGTCATAATATACACCAGTATATCATGGTGCAGATACACACACACCGATGGACACACAGTGGGACCAATCAACACACACAACACTGCAGCCAATCACCAGTTAAAGCACACGCACTATAAAGACAGGGGGCATCAGAGTTCCCGCTCATTCGAGCTGCAGCCTCCCACAACGACAGAGCTTACAGCTTGTAGCACAGATCTTCACTATGTGCTGAGTGCATTGACTGGTTAGGACAAGGCATAGGTCTTTAATTCAATATAATATCGTGTTAACCCACAGTGAAAGTATGTTCAACAGTTTCTGACTTAATAAAATAGTGTTGCACTATTTTAAGTGTTGGTGGTCTGTATGTGTTCCATGGATCCAGAGCACCCAACACATCATGATACCAGGAGTTGAGGGATATTAGAACTTCTTAGACCTACCTGCAAGTGATCTGCCTTCCACCAGCATACCATCATCCTGCAAAATGGACAGCGTCTGCCCGCCGCCGCCGCTCTGCATCACCGGGAACCTAGGGGCCAACTGGAAGATTTTCAAACAACGCTTCCAGCTCCACCTTGAAGCCACAGACCGGGAGGATGCCTCGGACACCAGGAAGATCGCTCTCAACCTGTCCACAGCCGGGGACCATGCCATCCACATTTTCAATTCTCTCACCTTTGCGGATGATGAAGATGAAACAAAGATCAAGATGGTCCTTCAAGTTTGACACGCACTGCAGCATAGAGCTGAATGAAAGTTTTGAGTGCAATGTATTCCAACAGCGTTTGCAGGGTAAGGATGAACCTTTCCAGTCCTTTCTCACCCACCTCCGCATCCTTGCGCAGTCCTGTAGCTACGGGCCCACCTCCGACTCCATGATATGCAACCAGATCGTTTTCGGTGTTCAGTCGGACCCCCTACGCCAGCAGCTCCTCAAGGTAAAGCAGCTCACCCTAGCGACCGCCATCGAGACCTGCGTGCTACACGAAAACGTCACTAGTCGGTATTCCCACATCCAAGCGGCTGAAACGGCGCGGCAAGGTCGCCACGAGGCGGAACAGGTCCCAACAATCGAGCAACTCCAGGGCCTCAGCCTGGATGAGGGCAGCCATTTTGCGTGCTTCCCGCGGACTACCGCGCTTGTGCGCACCAAACGAGGGGACGGCGACGTCGATGAACGTAATGCGCAGGCGCGCACCACGTCAGACCGCACCACGCATGTGCAGTGGCGCAGCGAACGTACTGACGCTACGATGTGCGGCAACTGTGGCTCCGCCCATTTAAAGCGGCAATGCCCTGCCAAATCCCGACAATGCCTGAGATGTGGCAAACTTGGCCACTATGCTGCTTTATGCAGAGCAGCTCAGCCTGCCAACTCATATCGCATCCGCTAACCTCGCAGGAATGTCTGGGCCATTCAACCCACGGTCACCGAGTCCGATGCGGACCTACTACCCAACATTGACACCGAGGACCCGAAGGCGCCTTTTTGAGTCGGTATCGTTACAAAAAACAGGGTGTCCCCGAAGCAAAGAATCCAGCCTCTATCGATATACAGCATCAATCCAGACGATGAGTGGTGTGCCACCCTGACGGTCAACCGGTCCCACATATGATTCCGCCTGGACACTGGTGCCTCCATCAATCTCATCTGACCTCCAAAGCCTTTGAGTCAAACCAGCCATCCTTCCTTCAGCCTGCCAGCTATTAGATTACAATGGCAATGCCATTGCTGCCAGCGGCTCGTGCCAACTTGAAGTGACGCACAGGTCACGCAAAGCCATCCTTCCCTTTGAAATCGTGGGCTTCTCGAAAACCTCCCTGCTTGGCGTGCAGGCATGCAAGCTGTTGAACCGAGTTCAGAGAGTTCACTCTCTCTCTCCTGCTGACACATCTGCCTTTCAGGACACCAACTTCAGGGCGCGACTCGACGCCATTATCAACCAGCACCATGACGTCTTCGAGGGCATGGGTATGCTTCCATACACCTACAAGATCTTATTAAAACCGAATGCCATGCCTGTGGTGCACGCACCTCGCAGGGTCCCAGCACCCCTTAAGGACCACCTCAGGCAGCAGCTGCAGGACCTCCAGAACCAAGGAGTGATTTCCAAAGTCACGGAACCAACCGACTGGGCCAGTTCCATGTTATATGTAAAAAAGCCTTCCGGCGAATTGAGAATTTGCATTGATCCCAAGGATCTAAATCGCAATATCAGGAGGGAGCATTATCCAATTCCCAAGCGAGAAGAGCTCACATGTGAGATGGCTCGCGCCAAGCTCTTCACCAAACTCGACGCTTCAAAAGGATTCTGGCAAATCCAGCTCGACAAATCCAGCAGGAAACTTTGCACATTTAATACCCCCTTTGGCAGATATTGTTACAACAGGATGCCGTTTGGGATCATATCTGCTTCAGGAGTGTTCCATAGGATTATGGGACAAATGATGGAAGGCATTGAAGGTGTTCGCGTCTATGTCGACGACATAATCATTTGGTCCACCACCCCGCAGGAGCATGTTAGTCGCCTCCAGCGCGTATTCAAACGTATACGTGAGCATGGCCTCCGCCTCAACAGGGCCAAATGCTCTTTTGGTCAGACGGAACTCCCTTCCTTGGGGACCACATCTCCCAATTGGGTGTGCAGCCGGATGCGGACAAGGTAGCTGCTATCACAGCTGTGAAAACACCGGAGGACAAGAAGGCGGTCCTCCGATTTCTGGGCATGGTCAATTTTTTAGGGAAATTTAACCCTAAACTCACCTCTCATACCACGGCTCTCAGGAACCTGGTCAGGATGACGACAGTCTTCCAATGGCTCCCTGCCCACGAGCGCGAATGGAGAGAACTCAAAACAAAACTGACCATGGCCCCGGTCTTAGCTTTCTTTGATCCAGCAAAGGAGACCAAAATTTCGACCGATGCCAGCCAATCCGGCATTGGGGCAGTGCTCCTTCAACGTGATGAGGCCTCATCATGGGCCCCCGTTGCATATGCGTCACGTGCCATGACCCCCACGGAGCCGCGCTACGTGCAGATAGAAAAGGAGTCCCTGGGCCTTCTGACCGGTGTGGTTAAGTTTCACGATTATGTTTACGGACTTCCTCAATTCACCGTCGAGACCGACCATCGCCCGCTGGTCAATATAATACAGAAAGACTTGAACGATATGACGCCTCGCCTCCAGCGTATTCTTCTCAAGCTCCGGCGATATGACTTCCAGCTGGTATACACTCCAGGCAAAGACCTCATCATTGCTGACTCTCTCTCCAGGGCAGTCAACACTCCATGTGACCCAGCGGGATTTGTCTGCCAGGTTGACGCTCATGTGGCCTTCGTGGTCTCCAATCTACCTGCCACGGATGAACGCCTCGTCCAAATTCGCCGCGAGACGGCGGCTGACCCTTTGCTACAGCGTGTCATGCACCACATAACAGACGGGTGGCTCAAGGGCCAATGCCCTCAGTTCTATAATGTCAGAGATGATCTGGCGGTAGTAGACGGGGTTCTTCTAAATCTGGACCACATTGACATCCCGTATAGCATGCGCCAACTTGTCCTGGAACAAGTACACGAGGGCCACCTTGGCGTGGAAAAGTGCCGCCGACGGGCCCGAGAGGCAGTGTACTGGCCCGGCATTAATGAGGACATAGCCAACACAGTGCTCAACTGCCCCACTTGTCAGCGCTTCCAGCCGGCCCAACCACGTGAGACCCTGCAGCCCCATGAGTTGGTCACATCACCATGGACCAAGGTGGGCATCGACCTGTTCCACGCGCTGGGTAGAGACTATGTCCTGATCGTGGACTACTTTTTGAATTACCCGGAGGTGATACGGTTGCACGACATCACCTCGTCTGCAGTCATTCGTGCCTGTAAAGAAACCTTTGCTCGACACGGCATCCCGCTCACTGTTATGTCGGACAATGGCCCCTGCTTCACCTGCCAGGAGTGGTCTAACTTTGCCAGGTGGTACAATTTTGCCCATGTGACATCCAGTCCCCTGTACCCCCAATCCAACAGCAAAGCGGAGAAGGGGGTACATATAGTCAAACGGCTCCTCTGCAAGGCTGCCGATGCTGGATCCGATTTCTACCTCGCCCTGCTGGCCTATCGCTCCGCCCCACTGTCCACTGGCCTGTCGCCAGCCCAGTTGCTCATGGGTCGTACCCAGAGGACGACGGTGCCTTCCATTCATGTCCCAGACCTCGACCACGTTCCGGTCCTTCGCCGGATGCAGCTGTCTCGTGCACAGCACAAGACGGCTCATGACTCCAGTGTAGCTGATCTCCCTGCTCTGGCTCCAGATGACAACGTCAGCATCCATCTTCCGGATGGTGGCTGGTCTGCAACCGCTGTTGTCCTTCGGCAGGTGGCCCCCGCTCGTTCCTGGTTCGTCTACCGCATGGCTCCATTCTGCGCCGCAATCAACGCGCCCTTCGTCTCGTTCCACGCTCGCCACGTGATCCTCCACTGTCGCCTCGCCCTCCTGCTGACCCTGCCACGGACTATGCAGAAATCCCTGTCACTCTGCATCCCCCTGACTCTGGCGCAGTCCAGCCCGCTCCTGAACTGGCGGCTCTCGACCCTCCCTTGAGGCGGTCAACCAGAATTCGTCGCCCACCTCAGAGACTTAATTTATGAACTTTGCGGATTTATAGACTCTCTGAATTGTTTGGTTGCTTTGTTTGATCATTTCCCTGGTTTGTATATAGTGTTGATCTCGTTATTCTTGTTCCATACTGCTTCTCTGCATCAGGCACCTCCCATGTAAATAGCTTAGTCCTCCTATACGTAGTCCTGTAAATATGTCTTCGCATCCCTCACGTAGTTAGGAACATTCTCACCATACATTATTTATTGCCACACATAAACATTCTTTTATAATGTCATAATATACACCAGTATATCATGGTGCAGATGCACACACACTGATGGACACACAGCGGGACCAATCAACACACACAACACCACAGCCAATCACCAGTTAGAGCACACAAACTACAAAGACAGGGGGCATCAGAATTCCCGCTCATTCGAACTGCAGCCTCCTAGTAGGACAGAGCTTACAGCTTGCAGCACAGATCTTCACCATGTGCTGAATGCATAGACTGGTTAGGATGAAGTATAGGTCTTTAGTTCAATCTAATATCGTGTTAATCCACAGTGAAAGTATGTTCAACAGTTTCTGACTTAATAAAATAATGTTGCACTATGTTAAGTGCTGGTGGCCTGTATGTGTTCCACGGATCCAGAGCACCCAACACATCAGAAGAGACAAATGCAAAGTATTGGTTATTAAAACAATTTCTGCCACAGACAGATCCACCCAGAACCTCTTGGAAATGTACAAGGGGTGAAGTAGGCAAGGTTGTCAGCTAATAGAGAGAGATTGCAAGACAACTGGTTCCAGAAACCTTTCAGCAGAGGAAATAAGCTGAGTGCTGCTATTTCTCTCCCTCTCTCACTTTTGGAATAAGCGTATCGCCCAGTTCAAGAAGCCAACTCTACCAGTGAAATAAGATCTCATAATAATTGCGACATCTTCTACATCTGACCACATCCAAGAAATTAGCTAGCCTAAATCAACCGCAACTTTGAAAATCTATGCCTTACGGACAATCAATGGACACTTAACTTTTACACTTTTTACTGGACTCTAACTCCGCTCATTTCTGATATGTGTGCGTGTTTGTGTGTTTACCATTCATATGTGTCCTAATGACACAGGGATAAGGCAGGAGAATGGGGATGAGAAACCTATCAGCCATGATCAAATGGCGGAGCAGACCCGATGGGCGAATGGGCTAATTCTCCTCCTATATCTTATGGAATCAACGTCACATTTTTAAATTTTTTGTTCTGTTTAATAGGTAATAAATTTGCTCTTTCTTTGACTCAAGAAAACCATGTTCGATTGGTTCCCTACTGCTCACAGCTTAACTAGTTAAATATGTTCTGAGTTGGAAGAGGTATATCCTTGTGAGAGAGAAACTTAAACCTTTGTTGTGATCAACCAAGGAAGTTGAATGAGGGGAGCCAGTTCACCCCTACTCACTTGCTCATAATAATATGCATGTTATTTGAGCTGTCAGTAACAATTACAGATATGTGCAGACAGCTGTAGTGTGATAATGGGCACAAAAATGCAAATCCATAGCAGCACGAGAGACACTACAGATGTTGGAAGCTCTCCAATCGGGGCATGCAGCTGCGTCAGTTGTGGTCCATGTAGTACCACATGCTGGGAAGCGTGCTCTAGTGAACATCCTTCACATGTGCTTGCAGCCACCCGACTGATGCTGTCATGTATCAAACAGCAATATTTACTGCTGTGAAGCTAGATTTAAAAACGTTGGGCTAGGCAGGTCGATTCAACAAATTTGTTTTTCAAACTTTAAACAAACTAGCGATGAAAGAGGGACCTACCATCCATTATTGAAAATAACATAGATGCCCAACAATCAGGTAAGTTAATATAGAAAAACTAGTGTTGCTGGAAGTGCTGTAGGGTGTTTTGGAGGTTTACTGATGAGTTCCTGAATTTGACAGGAAGCGTTGCTGCATCCTTAAAGAGAGAGCAGAGGATTTGGTTCTCCTGTATGCAGCCCAATCAAAGTCCTTTCTGAGTCACATGTAGCAGAACTCATTTGCAACCATTGAGCTGGCACACATCGGGCGCGATTCTCCACTCCCGCGCCGGTTGGGAGAATCGCCTGGGTCGCCAAATTTTTCTGCGACGCTGGTCCAACGCCCTCCTGCAATTCACGGAAGCGGCCAGATTGGCACAATCGCGTTTTGCCCGGCGCGGTACAGTGAATCGCCCGAGACAGCCAAAATGGCGATTCACCGGGACCCCTGCGATTCTCCGGGCCAAACGGCCTGCCCAAAACGGCCGGTTCTCCCCGGCGCCGTCCACACCTGGTCGCTGCCGGCGGGAACAGCGCGGGAACGCTGGGGGGGGCTGCCTGCGGGGGGGGGGGGGGGGGCGAGGGGGGATCCTGCACCGGGGGGGGGGCCTCAAATGGGGTCTGGCCCGCGATCGGTGCCCACCGATCGTCGGGCCGGCCTCACTGAAGGAGGAACTCCTTTCTTCCGCAGCCCCGCAAGATCCGTCAGACATCTTCTTGCGGGGCGGACTCAGAGAGGACGGCAGCCACGCATGTGCGGGTGACGCCAGTTATGCAGCACCGGCCACGTCATGTATGCGGCGCCGCCTTTACGTGGCGCCAAGGCCTGGCACGCGTAAATGACGTGGCACCACTCCTAGCCCATTATTGGGCCCTGAATCGGTCGGGATAGGGGCCCTTTCGCACTGTCGTGAACCTCGACGGCGTTCACGACGGCGCGAACACTCTGCCTCCATTTCGGACAATCCTGCCCATCGTTCCTCATGGACTGGCTACAGTCCACTTGTGCCCAGTGACTCACCATGTACTGATCTCAACTCTATATTAGACTCTTCAGATATGTGCCAAGTTAATATCTGAGCTGATAGCTGTGAGGGTTTGATCCAGGACCTCTTCACCAGTGCCATGGTGTTGCTCTCTCTCTCTCCCTCCTGGATGTGCTGTTGCTGGGCAAGTAGCAGCTCTCAAGTGTCTGGAAGCAGAAAATCAACAAGGGTATAGTTGGTGTGACGGAAGGAGAACCAACTAAGCACGGGGTCCATGGTCACACCATCAGCAATTTGTTCATTTTGTCAAGCAGCAGGAGGAGAGTCATTTTGGAAGTTGGGAGTCAAGAAAAGCAATAATGCAGGAACGTAGCATAATTCTCAGTGACACTGGATGCCATGGTCTTCATCACAACCAAGCGCAAGATGTAGAGAACCAAAGTGCTCCGGAGAATTAGGCATTCTTGCTTGTCCCCCATTGGTTTTGCTGTACTACCTTCGACTGTTTACCACATTGTCCTGCAAGGAGAGGACAGAATATCAGTGGTTGCGTAGCACTGTTTTTTGGATAATATGCCTGCCAAAGCTGAAAAGCTATGTGGGGAAGCAAGAGGTGGGTGTGAGGCTGGCAACATTGATAGGTGTGTGAGGGTGAGGTAAAGTATCTGGATGTTAGGCATGAGTGCCAAGTACGAGGAAGTGTTACTGAGTGAGAGCGATGGGGGTATGCAAAAGCGAGTCTGGGATGTGGGTAAGAAATGTTGCACCAAGATGTATTCTTGACCACCTACACGAGTCCGTTGAACGTCTTGTGGCACTGCTATCAGATCCTGAGGGACAGATTCCTTGCATTGACCCTGACCCTGTCCACCAGCTTCCATTTCCTTCGGTCACCGAGGGCCTTCCGGATGAAGTCGAAGCATGGCATCGCACATCCTGTTCAGCTCCACCAATAAGGCCAGCAGTACTGCATCCATGAATCTAAAAACCCTCTCTCTTTCCTGGTACGCCATTTGTTCAGCTCATACATTTGGCAAGTGCCAGTACAGACAGCCAGTAGCAGTTCCCAAGGCAATGACTGGTTGTGATTCATAAAACTCACGTCCAACAAAGGGTGTAATCCAATCATAGCCCAAACAGATCATACAGGCTTTAATTAATGACTCCAAAATCAGAATATTTTAATGTTTGACTTTACTGAAGTAAGCAGAACCTTAATATTGATTGTGCATTCATTACCCTTTAAATTCAGATGAAATGAGAGCAGGCGTAGTGCTAAAGACTTTCAATAAACAGAACTGTACACTGTGGATTTCATTGGAAATGACTGTGCTTTTTGGAAACTAAGCTACATGACATATAATTTGCAGTTATGTGGTATTGATTTACTGTGGCCTTGATTTTGCAGTTGTAATGACAGTGTGATTCGCCATCAGATAGCAATCTCTGGTGACTGCACATGCGAAGTTAAACACGGATAGCCAGACCCTGCTGCTTTCCAGGACACATTGTTGAAGACCCTACCAATGGAAACCTTAGAAATCACTTGAATTGATGTAAACTTCCACTTTTACACGATCAGCTTTGCTGTAAAAACCATTCAAACAGTTTTGCCTTGTTGAATTAGATGCAACTAGGTTACAGCATAGTTGGTTATAATTACTGTTGAACAGCCTCACTGTTCCTGGAAATTTGTTTTTTTAAATTTAGAGTACCCAATTAATTTTTCCAATTAAGGGGTAATTTAGCATGGCCAATCCACCTAGCCTGCACATCTTTGGGTTGTGGGGCGAAACCTACGCAAACACGGGGAGAATGTGTAAACTCCACACGGACAGTGACCCAGAGCCGGGATCGAACCTGGGACCTCAGCGCCGTGAGGCTGCAGTGCTACCACTGCGCCATCGTGCTGCCCGCTGTTCCTGGAAAATTAATTTGATGTTTGTGGAATGTCAAATTTCTCACATCAGGATTTTAACAAATCCGAAGTTTTAAAAAAAATTTAGCGTACCCAATTCAATTTTTCCAATTAAAGGGGCAATTTAGCATGGCCAATCCACCTAGCCTGCACATCTTTGGATTGTGGGGCCAAAACCCACGTAAACATGGGGAGACTGTGCAAATTCCACGTGGACTGTGACCCAGAGCCAGGATCGAACCTATGATCTTGGCATCATGAGGCAGTAGTGCTAACCACTGCACCACCGTGCTGCCCTAAAAATCCAAAAGTTTGTAAAAAGAATTTTATAATATGATATTTCTGTTTCTATCTTAATCCCATGAGTATATCCCAATCGATTTCGATCTCTGCCAAATAACTGAAAATAAAGGATACATTTCCGTCTTTGCTGTCAGTGAGAATTCCAAATGATTGGCTGCTTAAATCACATCACTATTGTTGGACACCAAAGATCCCCTACAGCTGGATGGCAGAATTAAATTAACACGGCCAATGTGAAATTCACAACACGAAGATTGTTAGATTTCTTCAAGTTCAATTGCAGGTGCCACCACCTTGGCACGGATCACAAAATCCAGGCCATTAAAATGTTACAACACATTTAAATTGGCTATTCCAAATGATATTTGACAGTAAGGATAAGTCAAAAGATCATTTTTATCCCCCAAGGTAAAGGCAGTTTAATAAACAAGTTATGCAGCTGTGACTAAGTTAGTTTCACGACTGTCTTATCACATCCGGAACCCAAATTCAAATACATCCAGACAAGTCGGATTAAAGTCTGCCTCACTGTCAGCTTGTTAGTGCTTTACACAAAATAGGTTTTGGCAATGTAAAGTCAGATCCTGGAGGGCACAAATCCACAACATAACCAATCATTTGATACTGAATTGGCAACTTTATTCAATTAAATCAATAGAATGACTGATATGGGGAAAGGAAGTGTAATTAAACCATGTTAGTGCTCCGATATCCAATGTCTACCTTATTTAGTCCTCTGCAAGCTTATTACTATAATTTGCCCCATCAGTAAATTTCCATGCCACAGTGTTGGAGAGGGTTTTCTCCATAAAAGGAGGCATTTACAGTAGAAGATAACATTTACAAATAACTGCAAGCACATGGAACTCAAACTGGACATGCTGACTGAAGGACCAACATGGCCAGGATGGCAAATCGCCACTAAAATCTCTGTTTTAAATGAACTACCTCTCTATAACAGGAGTTATGATGTCATGTGAAACACAATTTTTATTTTTACATCTCAGATTTGAGGAAGGGAACATTTTGATGAAATCGCTCTGATGGCACCTGTAGCCACTCCCACTTTGGCACCCCAAACCAGGACAGACAAAAGACCATGCTACTTCAAACTGCCAACTAAAATAAAATTCTAGTAAACACCTTGTTGCACTTTACTACTTTAAAAGGCACTATGGTATATAAAGGCAATTCATTGTTTCATGATCAAACTGAGGCAAACCAGAATATTTCACCTATCTACGTTCAAAATCTTAATGAGATCCAGACATGCAACCCCTTGCTGCTTCATTGACGGTTTGATTAGTGGGTTGGGGCATGTGGGGTAATATAACAGGTGGTGAGTTTTGAACTTATTAAAACAGGGAAGATCAGTGATGAAAAATGTAAGTTTAAAAATAAGTCACTGCCAATATTAAGCAAGACCTGGGCAGAAATAAAACAGGTTAGAGGCAGATTAAATCTCCTTCATGCTTTGACCTTGGCTTCAGTCATGCGAATGAATTGTGAAAATGGTGAATATTCTGCTAGTTTCTGCCCAAATTGTTGTTTTATTTAAAATATGTAAAATTAAGAGATTTTCCTTTGCTTGCGGTATGCTAGATGCCAGTTGGTATTGGTGTTCTATCTATATCATGATTCAGCGATTTTGTGTCAACCCTACAGCAAATGATGTGTAAAACAACAATGACTTACGTTTATACAGCATCTATATCCCAAGGCACTTTACCAAAAGCTTGGTCAAAGAGGTACATGTGTTTTAAAGGATGAGGCGGAGAGGTTCAGGAAGGAAATTCCAAAGTTTAGGGCTGAGGCAGCTAAAGGCTGCCAATGATGGAATGCTCAAAATCAGGGTTGTTCAAGAGGCCGGAATTGGAGGAGCACAGAGATCTCGGAGGGTTATAAGGTTGGAGAAGGTTACAGAGATCGACGGGGTGAGACCATGGACAGTTTTGAAAAGAAGGATGAGAATTTTAAATTCCAGGCAAATGTACCCAGCAGGTGGTATACAATAAAGGAAATATGCTGGGTAACATAATGACTCGTACACTGGCAACTTTCTCAGGATATCTCCTGCCAGGCTGTTGTAACTTTGCCAGAAGCTATCTGAGTAAACACGATTTCCATCATTGTTATTACCTGAGGCCAAAAGAAACTCTGGAAAAAAAGTCATTTTTTGCAGTTAAAAAATGTGCAAATTTCAAGGGCGGCACGGTAGCACAACGGTAGCACTGTTGCTTCACAGCGCCAGGGACCCGGGTTCGATTCCCGGCTTGGGTCACTGTCTGTAAGGAGTCTGTACGTTCTCCCCGTGTGTGTGTGGGTTTCCTCCGGGTGTTCCACAAGTCCCAAACGATGTGCTTGTTAGGTGAATTGAACATTCGGAATTTTCCCTCAGTGTACCCGAACAGGCGCCGGAGTGTGGCGACTAGGAGATTTTCACAGTAGCTTCATTGCAATGTTAATATAAGCCTACTTGTGACACTAATAAAGATTACTGTTATTAAAGACATTCAGTATTCAAAAAAGTTAATCATATCTTTTCATTTCAGTCATGTTTGCCAGAACAAAACATCTGCTTTGTCTGTTTTTTCCTTCATGTAGTTCCCTGCTGTTCCAATTTTTTGATTGGTGTCAGATTAAACTGCTAAAAAGAGGACTGGAAAATGTAACGGACAGTGTCATGGTGCATTTTTTCAGATCAATATCTTTGAATTTGACTGAATAAAATGCTGACAGAATGAGACTTTAGTAAGAAAAAGCTAAAGATGGAATTTGGCCTGACGAGGAGAGCTTGAATCTGTAAGATCAAATAGATTGAGGTGTGTTTGCTAACCATACTATTTGAAAAATTTGAGCAGGTTTTACCAAATGAGGTAAGCAAGTTGTGAGAAAGCAGCTGAGTTTGGTCTGAATTAGTTCAAACTATTTTTGGTTATATGAGTTCCTCAGTGTGTGCATTTATTATGGCTTGATAAGTTATGTGGCATGAGCATGGTGTGCAAATTATGGATGTCCATGGACAAACAAGATTTAGGGATTTGATCCAGGCATCCTAACTTAAACTGAAAAAGTTATTGTGCTTTAAAACCAAAATAGAGAAACTTTGCACTGAATGGTAGTTGGAAGTATTAAGAGTGCAAATTCTGGGAGTAATCTCACAATAGCTCGTGGGGAAGAATGAAATAGAAGATGGGCAGTGGGTGGTCATGCTGCTGGGAGAAAAGAGTGCTGAGGTAGAGGCAGTGCTGGAAACACCTGGGGTGAAATTCTCCGGAAACGGCGCGATGTCCGCCGACTGGCTCCCAAAACGGCGCCAATCAGACGGGCATCGCGCCACCCCAAAGGTGCGGAATGTTGGAGGCCGAGCCCCAACATTGAGGGGCTAGGCCGACGCCGGAGGAATTTCCGCCCCGCCAGCTGGCGGAAACGGCCTTTGTTGCCCCGCCAGCTGGCGCGGAATTGACATCCCCGGGCGGCGCATGCGCGGGCGCGTCAGCGGCCGCTGACAGTTTCCCACGCATGCGCAGTGGAGGGAGTCTCTTCCGCCTCTGCCATGGTGGAGACAGTGGCGGAGGCGGAAGGGAAAGAGTGCCCCAACGGCACAGGCCCGCCCGCGGATCGGTGGGCCCCGATCGCGGGCCAGGCCACCGTGGGGGCACCCCCCGGGGCCAGATCGCCCCGCGCACCACCCCCCCCCCCAAGACCCCGCCCACGCCGCCTTGTCCCGCCGTTCAAAAGGTGGTTTAATCCACGCCGGCGGGACAGGCAATTTATCGGCGGGACTTCGGCCCATCCGGGCCGGAGAATCCAGCGGGGGGGCCCGCCAACCGGCGCGGCCCGATTCCCGCCCCCGCCGAATATCCGGTGCCGGAGACTTCGGCAACCGGCGGGGGCGGGATTCATGGCAGCCCCCGGCGATTCTCCAACCCGGCGGGGGGTCGGAGGTCTGAAGGAGAGTGCATATTGCTGGATATATATATGATAGAGATGATGAGCGCATGATTTGAAAAGGAAATCTTGAGCAACGCAGTGTGAAGCAAGGTGTACCCAAGGTAAGAGAATTACGGACAGGAAAACTGTGATAGGAGAACTACTGTTTGAAGTAAGCATTCTCTCCTCGAATGTGAGTCTCAAATGGGTTAAGGGATATAATGGAATGGCTGCAAACGCTCTGCAGAAAGGAGGAATAACATCCATAGTTCATGGTTTGTGTCGGGCTGAATTCTCCACCGCCTATTGCTGGTAACGGAGTTCCCGATTTGACAGAGAATCCAGCGTCAGCCCAAAAATGGGATGGGCACCCAAATGTGCCAGTCCCCCCACTGGCAGCGACTTCGAAGTTTGCACGCCGTGCCAGCAGGAGGATGCAATGGGTCAAACCCAACCGGCCGTAGAGTCAAATGGTATTCAGGACCCAAGATTTCAGGTCTTAGGAAATAGGTTAAAAGGTGTAGCGCACAAAGACTCACAAGAGACGAGTAGAGATGAAGTCGATGAGGCTTTATTAAGCGTGACTTGTTCCCCGCAGTTCAGTAACAGACTGGCCTGCGGGGGAGAATTCCTGGTTCTTATACTCCGCCTTCAGGGCGGAGCTAGAGGTCAACAGCCAACCAGGACCCGGGATCTGTCAGCCAATGACATCACGGCTTCACAGTCCCACATGATCCCTAATGCATACTACCACATTCACCCCTTGTTAAAAATGAACCCGGCGGGGTGGTGCTTCGCATGGTGGTAGAGGTTTACAAGGCTGGTCCTGGGAGGAAAAACTTTTGCATGTCATCACAGTATGTACAGGGTATTTTTTGTTTTGAACTATTTACAGTATTCGTAAGAGGGAAAAAGGGAAAAAGAATTCTCGATAAAGTCCACAACATTCTAGTGTTACACCGAAGCCACAAGTCGGTCGGGCGGTCTGGTCGTCCTTGTCGATCGCCTCAGCCCTGGTGGTGGTGGTGCTTGTTCCAGTGTTGTCGCCTCCGGGAGCTTTACGGTTTCTGCTTCAGCTTCACTTCTGGTCGGACCTGGGAGGAGGACCGATCCTCCCGGGAAGGGGGCTGTCGCGGGGTGCGCCGGTGACAGGGAGGGGGTGATTGGTGTCGGGGGGGTGTGTGTGTTGCCGGCGGGCGCCAGATCTCGCAGGGAGACCGTGTCCTGTCGGCCGTCGGGGTACGCCACGTAGGCGTACTGCGGGTTCGCGTGAAGGAGGTGAACCCTCTCGACCAACGGGTCCGACTTGTGCGCCCACACATGTTTCCGGAGCAAGATGGGTCCTGGGGCCGCCAGCCAGGTCGGCAGCGACGTTCCAGAGGAGGAATTCCTGGGGAAGACAAGGAGGCGCTCAGGGGGCATTTGATTAGTGGTAGTACACAGCAGCGACCGGATGGAGTGGAGAGCGTCCGGGAGGACCTCCTGCCACCGTGAAACTGGGAGATCCCTGGACCGTAGGGCAAGTAGGACGGTCTTCCAGACCGTGCCGTTCTCCCTCTCTACTTGCCCGTTCCCCCGGGGGTTGTAGCTGGTCGTCCTGCTCGAGGCTATGCCCTTGCTGAGCAGGAACTGGCGCAGCTCGTCACTCATGAAGGAGGACCCCCTGTCGCTATGGATATATGCGGGGCAACCAAACAGTGTGAATATGGTGTTAAGGGCTTTAATAACTGTGGCCGCTGTCAAGTCGGGGCAGGGGATGGCGAAGGGGAAACGGGAGTACTCGTCCACCACGTTCAGGAAGTATGTGTTGCGGTCGGTGGAGGGGAGGGGCCCTTTGAAATCCAGACTGAGGCGTTCAAAGGGACGGGAAGCCTTGATCAGATGCGCTCTATCTGGCCTGAAAAAGTGCGGTTTGCACTCTGCGCAGATGTGGCAGTTCCTGGTGACTGTACGGACCTCCTCCACAGAGGAGGGGAGGTTGCGGGACTTTATAAAATGGTAGAACCGAGTGACCCCCGGGTGGCAGAGGTCCTCGTGGAGGGCTTGGAGACAGTCTATTTGTGTGTTGGCACATATGCCGTGGGATAGGGCATCGGACGGCTCGTTCAGCTTTCCGGGACGGTACAAGATCTCGTAGTTGAAGGTGGAGAGCTCGATCCTCCACCTTAAGATCTTGTCATTTTTAATTTTGCCCCGCTGTGCATTATCGAACATGAAAGCTACCGACCGTTGGTCAGTGAGGAGAGTGAATCTCCTGCCGGCCAGGTAATGCCTCCAATGTCGCACAGCTTCCACTATGGCTTGGGCTTCCTTTTCCACTGATGCGTGGCGGATTTCTGAGGCGTGGAGGGTTCGGGAGAAGAAGGCCACGGGTCTGCCCGCTTGGTTAAGGGTGGCCGCTAGAGCTACATCGGAGGCGTCGCTCTCGACCTGGAAGGGGAGGGACTCGTCGATGGCGTGCATCGTGGCCTTTGCGATATCCGCTTTGATGCGGCTGAAGGCCTGGCAAGCCTCTGTCGACAGAGGGAAGGTCGTGGTCTGTATTAGGCGGCGGGCCTTGTCTGCGTACTGGGGGACCCACTGGGCGTAATATGAAAAGAACCCCAGGCTGCGTTTTAGGGCTTTTGAGCAGTGAGGGAGGGGAAATTCCATGAGGGGGCGCATACGTTCGGGGTCGGGGCCTATTATCCCATTGCGCACTACATATCCCAAAATGGCTAGCCGGTTTGTGCTAAAAACGCATTTGTCCTCGTTGTATGTGAGGTTCAAGGCTTTAGCGGTCTGGAGGAATTTTTGGAGGTTGGCGTCGTGGTCCTGCTGATCGTGGCCGCAGATGGTTACATTGTCAAGATACGGGAACGTGGCCTGCAACCCGTGTTGATCAACCATTCGGTCCATCTCTCGTTGGAAGACCGAGACCCCGTTTGTGACGCCAAATGGGACCCTTCGGAAGTGGTATACTCGCCCGTCTGCCTCGAAGGCTGTGTACTTGCGGTCACTTGGGCGGATGGGGAGCTGATGGTAGGCGGACTTGAGGTCCACGGTGGAGAAGACCTAATATTGGGCAATCCGATTGACCATGTCGGATATGCAGGGGAGAGGGTACGCATCTAGCTGTGTGTACCTGTTGATGGTCTGGCTATAGTCTATGACCATCCTTTGCTTCTCCCCTGTCTTTACTACTACCACCTGTGCTCTCCAGGGACTATTGCTAGCCTGGATTATGCCTTCCTTCAGTAGCCGCTGGACTTTGGACCGAATGAATGTCTGGTCCTGGGCGCTGTACCGTCAGCTCCTAGTGGCGACGGGTTTGCAATCCGGGGTGAGGTTTGCAAACAATGATGGGGGCTCAACCTTGAGGGTTGCGAGGCCGCAGATAGTGAGTGGGGGTATTGGGCCGCCGAATTTGAAAGTTAGGCTCTGCAGGTTGCACTGGAAGTCTAATCCCAGTAATGTGGGCGTGCAGAGTTGGGGAAGGACGTAGAGCCTGTAGTTTTTAAACTCCCTCCCTTGCACCGTTAGGGTCACTATGCAGTAGCCTTTGATCTGTACGGAGTGGGATCCTGCAGCTAGGGAAATCTTTTGCGCGCTGGGACGGATGGTCAAAAAACAGCGTCTTACCGTGTCGGGGTGGATGAAGCTTTCTGTGCTCCCGGAATCGACCAGGCATGGTGTCTCGTGTCCGTTGATCAGCACCGTTGTTGTCGTCGTCTGGAGTGTCCGGGGCCGTGCTTGGACCAGCATCATTGAGGCCAGACGTGGTCGTAGTGCTTCAGCGTCTTCCTCGAACCCCCCATGGCTGGGGGGTCACAAGATGGTGGCGGGGGTGGACAAAATGGCCGCCCCATGCGTCGCACAGGGCTGGGGGGTCCCAAGATGGCAGAGCCCCTCCTCCCCTCGTGGTGGCCGGGACCCAAAATGGCGGCGCCTGCGGGTCGCACATGGGGCGCTGGGGGGGGTTGGGGAGCGTTTGAAACGCGCAGGACTCCTTGTTCTCCGGGGACAGCGGTGGCCGGGACCCAAAATGGCTGCGCCTGCGGGTCGTACATAGGGCGCTGGGGGGGCTGGGGAGCGTTAGAAACGCGCAAGACTCCTTCTTCTCCTGGGACAGCGGCGACCTCCCGGGACCGGCACACAGCCGCGAAATGGCCCTTTTTCCCGCAGCTCTTGCAAATCGCTGCGCGGGCCGGGCAGCGCTGCCGGGGGTGTTTCGCTTGGCCGCAGAAATAGCAGCGGGCCCCCCCGGGACGACTTGGAGTCTGAACCGCGCAAGCCTGTGGGGTGGGGTTTGTCGCGACGGGGGTCCACGGAGCCCAAGGGGCTGCCGCGCGGTCGGGGCCGTACGCGCGGGCGTTTCGCGCGGCCACATTCTGGGAGGCTGCAAGGGCCCGTGCCTCTGAGAGTCCCAGCGACTCTTTTTCCAAAAGTCTTTGGCGGATTTGGGGAGAGTTCATACCTGCCACAAAAGCATCGCGAATCAACATGTCCGTGTGTTCAATCGCGTTTACCGGCGGGCAGCTGCAGGCCCGTCCCAAAATTAGCAGCGCGGCGTAGAATTCGTCCAGTGATTCTCCGGGACTTTGCCGTCTCATTGCGAGTTGGTAGCGTGCGTAGATCTGGTTCACTGGGCGAACATAGATGCTCTTTGGTGCTGCGAACGCCGTCTGGAAATCCTCTGCATCTTCGATGAGAGGGAAAATTTCCGGGCTTACCCTCGAGTGCAGGACCTGTAGTTTCTGGTCTTCTGTGACCCGGCCGGGGGCCGTTCGGAGGTATGCTTCGAAACAAGTCTGCCAGTGTTTAAAAACTGCTGCTGAGTTCACTGCGTGGGGGCTGATCCTCAGGCATTCCGGGATGATCCTGAGCTCCATAGTCCTTTAAGCACGCTTAATAAATTGTAGCGCACAAAGACTCACGAGAGACGAGTAGAGATGAAGTCGATGAGGCTTTATTAAGCGTGACTTGTTCCCCGCAGTTCAGCAACAGACTGGCCTGCGGGGGAGAACTCCTGGTTCTTATACTCCGCCTTCAGGGCGGAGCTAGAGGTCAACAGCCAACCAGGACCCGGGATCTGTCAGCCAATGGCATCACGGCTTCACAGTCCCACATGACCCCTAATGCATACTACCACAAAAGGCAAAACCTAAAATGTGGCTATCTCATGATTAGCACCAGTGCCATGTTTAGTCAACACAGAAAAGTCAAATTATGGAGGGCAGAGTTCAAATTCCTGAGGGATTAGAATGTCTCTAAATTAGAAGGGAGTTGTACAATTGGAACAGCCTCTACCTGAACAGAATTTAGGCCAATAACCTGGCAGGGAGGGTAACTGGAGCAATGATGGGTTCGAACCTATGTGGTGGTTGGCGGTAGGGAAAAACTGGATGGTAAAATAAAGAAAAATAATCAATTAAACTGTTATGAAGAGGTTTGATGTGAATAGTTAGTATGGAGGTTAAATAGTGGACAGGTTAAATGGGGAAAACAAATCAATGAAGAACTGAAAATCTGAAAGAATAAGAAAAAAGAAAAAAAGTGGAAAATTTAAACAGAAGATGGCTTGAACATGAAATTCTCTGACACCAATTTCAGCAAGGCACGTTGCTGGATATAGGCAGAAAAAACAGGAGGATAAATTCTACATGTTAGCTCAAGTGGAGAAAATTGTCACAGACACATTGAGGCAATTGGCTATTTCTGTGCTGTAACTTTCCATAAGCATAATTCTTGAGAATTAAATCTGAACTATCATGGAGTCAGAAACCAGGTTGCAAATGATTATGAGACAGGAAGAAGAATATCTGCCACAACCTACTTTCGATCATCAGTAAAGTGATGGAAAGGGTCATTAACAGTGCAATCAAGCATCACTTGCTCAGTAATAACCTGCTCACTGATGCCCAGTTTGGGTTCCACCAGAGCCACTCAGCTCCTGACTTCATTACAGCCTTTGTTCAAACATGTACAAAAGACCTGAACACCAGAGGTGTGGTGAGAGTGACTGCCCTTGACATCAAGGCAGCATTTGACTGGGTGTGTCATCAAGGAGCCCTCGCACAACTGGAACCAATGAGATTGAGGGGTAAAATCCTCTGCTGGTTGGAGTCATACCTCGCACAAAGGAAGATGGCTATGGATTTTGGAGGTCAATCATTTTAGTTTCAGGGCATCGTGGAAGGATAGTGTCCCAGACCTAACCATCTTCAGCTGCTTCATCAATGACCTTACCTCCATCATAAGGTCAGAAGTGGGGATGTTCACTGATGATTGCAGAATTTTCAACCCCAGTTGGGACTCCTCAGTTGTGGAAGCAATCCATATCCAAATGCAGCAAGACCTGGACAATATTCAGGCTTGGGATGACTGGGGTCGCGTAACACACTTGCCATACAAGTGCCAATGACATTAATATTGCTGAGTCCCCAACTCTCAACATGCTGGGGGTTACCACTGACCAGAAACTGAACTGGACTAACCATATAAATACTGTGGTTACAAGAGCAGGTCAGAGGCCAATTTTGCAGCAAGTAACTCACCTCCTGACTTCCAAAAGCCTGTCCACCATCTACAAGGCACAAATCAGGAGTGTGATGGAATACTCTTCACTTGGCTGAATGAATGCAGTTCCAACAGCATTCTAAAAGCTTGATACCATCCAGGACAAAACAGCCTGCTAGATTGGCACCCCTTCCACAACTATTCACTCTCTCCATCACTGACGCACAATGGCAGATTGTGTATCATCTACAAGGTGTACTGCAGGAGCTTATCAAAGCTCCTTCAAGGGGTTGGTTTAGCACACTGGGCTAAATAGCTGGCTTGTAATGCAGAACAAGGCAGCAGCGTGGGTTCAATTCCCATAACAGCCTCCCCGAACAGGCGCCGGAATGTGGCGACTGGGACTTTTCACAGAACTTCATTGAAGCCTACTTGTGACAATAAGCGATTATTATTACTATTATTATTATTATAAACAGCACCCCCCAAACTCATAACCACTGCCATCTAAAAGTTAAAGAGCAGCAGAGCAACATGAAATGCTTTGAGTGGTTAGTCATGAGACGGATCAATGCCAGCCTCCCAGATAGTCTTGATCCATTGCAGTTCACCTATTGCCTCAACTGATCCACAGCAGATGCTATCTCTGTGGCCCTACAATCAACACTCAAAAACCTCAACAACAAGGACACCTCCGTCAAACTGCTGTTGATAAACTACAGCACCGCCTTCAACACCATTATCCCGACAAGACTAATAACCAAATGCTGCAATCTGCTCCCTGTACAGCTGGATCCTTGACTTCCTCACTAACAGACCGCAATCTTTCAGGATAGGTAACACCTCCTCCACAATTGTCCTCAACACCAGGGCCCCGCAAGGATTTGTGTTCAGTCATCTACCGTATTCCCTATACACACACAATTGTGTGGCAAGATTTAACTCCAATTCGATCTATATGTTTGCGGATGATACGACTGTGGTGGGTCGTATCTCAAACAACGACAAATCGGTCTACAAAAGGGAGATAGATCACTTGGTTGCATGGTGTACTGAAAACAACCTCTTTCTAAATGTTGGAAACACCAAGGAACTGATCATCAACTTCAGGAAGCGTAGCACGACACACATCAATGGCTCTGAAGTGGAGATCGTCGATAGCTTTAAGATCCTGGGGGTCACCATCACCAAAAGTCTGCCCTGGTCCACTCACGTTGATGCAACAGTCCAGAAAGCCCAAAAATGTCTCTACTTCCTATGGAAGCTAAAGAAATTTGGCATGTCTGCATCGACTCTCACAAACTTCCACAACCTCTGCCACAGAGAGCATTCTATCCGGCTGCATCACAGCTTGGTATGGCAACTGCTCCGCCCAAGATCGCAAGAAACTGCAGAGTGTGGTAAAATCAGCCCACGCATCACACAAGGTTGCGCACCCTGCTATTGATCCAGTCTACACCTCCCGCTGCCTCAGGAAGGCAGACAACATTGCCAGAGACCCCTTACACCCTGGCTTTGCCTTCTTCCAGACCCTTCCATCAGGCAGAAGATACAGAAGTCTGAAGACTCGCACATCCAAACATAGGAACAGCTTCTTCCCCACAGCTACTGAACTCCTCAGCGACTCTCCCTCTGACTGATCTGTTCTCTGTAAGAACACTATTCACGATGCCCTATGCTGCACTTGCTCAAGTACTGCATTGTTTGGCCCTTGTTCGGCACTGTAACCAATCACTATTTGTTGGTATACCATTTGTCAATGTACTCTGTCGATTATTCTTTTTCTACTGTGCATGTTCCCTTGGCCGCAGAAAAATACGTTTCACTGTACTTTGGTACATGTGTCAATAAATATCAATCAATCAATCAGACACATGGAAATGCCACCATCTGGAGTTCTCCTCCAAGCCACACACCATCCTGACGTTGAAGAATATTGCTGTTCCTTCACTGTCACTGGGTCAAAATCCTGGAACTCCCTCCCTAACAGCACTGTGGATATATCTACACCACATGGGCTGCAGCAGTTCAAGAAAGCAGCTTACCACCACCTTCTTAAGAGCTATTAGGGATGGCCAATAAACGATAACCTAGCCAGCAATACCCAAACCCTATGAATGAACAACAACAAAAACATTCTCTACAGCAACGGTCTGAAAGCGATGCAGAGTATTCTACAGGTGGAGAAGAATCTTAATCTAGGCTTGCTGGATCTGCAAAGACTCTCCACTGAGAGAACAGAGCCTAATTTGACTGACCTTTTGGAGACCCACTAGTTGGATAAACATAATAAATAAGAAGCTTGTAGATCAAATCACCAATTTGAAGAGACTTGGAGTGCACAAGTGGCATGGGAAAATACCATTTAATAAACTCTCTCTGGCATTGTGTGACTAAACTAACTGCAAATTGTCTATTCCAATAATATTTTGTAAGGCAAACAGTTATGTACATCTTCAAAATGTTTCTCGTAGTTGCAATGTCAGAAATGTCCTCCGCAAGATTTGTGTTTCAGCAGTCTAAAAGGACAGAATTTTTGAATGGTGGGGTTTCTGCCTCACCAAGGAAAATGTAAGCAGGGAATGTCCCTCTGCTCTTGACAGCTGCTCCAGAGCTATTTAATGCTCTGCGGAGCATTAATTAGTGGAGCCTTAATTAGCTGGAGGTAAGCCTTCTTCCCCCAACTTGGGAGTCAGACCAATTGTCTAATTGGCCAGCAGCTCTCTAGTGCCAGCACACAAAGTGTCAGGAGCCCAGGATGGAGAAACATTGGAACCATAACACTCTGGCCAAAATTTCAGGAAGAGTAAACTTTGGACAAATCAAATACATTGAAACAATCTAATCTCTAACATTGGGAACCTAGTCAATATATTCATTTGTGACATAGCTTTATTTATTCCATCCTAGTCATTCAAAAATCAGAATGAAGCAATAGAGACTGAAGTAGACCATTTAGCCCTTTTGAGTCTGCTCCACCATTCAACAAGATCATAGCTGATCTTCTGTCTCAAAGTTGATATCCCACACTATCCCTATATTCAAGATCACAGCAATATGCTTTTTTATTCTTTCATGGGATGTGGACTTCACTGGCTGGGCACATCCATAATTGCCCTTGAACGGAGTGGATTAGCGAACTAAATGGGTTTTTATAACAATAAATGGTCCTGGTCACCATCACTGAGACCAGTTTTCTATCCCAGATTTATTCCTGCTGTTGTGGGATTTGCACCCGTGACCCCAAAGCATTGGGCTTGGTCTCTGGATTACTAGTTTAGTGACATTACCATTACACTGCTGTCTCACCCCAAAATGTGAAGTATCCATTTTGATTCGTCCTCGTTTTCTCATCTTTTTGTCTTTCTGGTCTATATTGTTTAAAATGCTATGCAGCTTGAATAACACATTGCATTTCTAATTAGCCAAATACACATAGGAATTGTCTCACGTGCCACACAGCTACATTAACTATAGTCTTGGACAATCTATTAATGAGTAGCTCACTCTGTAACTAAACTGATAAAGAAATTCAGCAGCATTCAGTCCTCTTAACCTGCTGTGAATCTGCCAGGAAATATTAGTGGTAGGGATGTCACAAGTGGTTAGAATGGTTTTCCATTTCCAAATTGCTACCTTTTCCACTTTGATATATGTATATGGTAGTGTACATGAACCTCAGCTATTTTATTAACATGAGTTTTGGATCGATGGTTATCTGAGACAACAAACCGCGGTAGCCCAAAGTGGAATTTACTGCCTGGCAAAAATTGCCAATGTGAAGAGATTGAGTTATGGATATGCTACAGAACAGCCATGGGAATAATGTAAAGCTGTTTCTATTCTCACACGTGCTTTTGTTCCAATTTCATCTGAGTGGTGTGTCCAGACGAACATAATGGTTACCTGACTATCAGTTGATCAGGTAAAAGCTACATTCGCACACAGTATTGCTACAACTCAGAGATCACATTATCATTTGATTTGATATTGAGCAGCAATGGTGCACCGCTGACCATATTAGACATGGGAGAGGAAAATGCCTCTGAGCTAGAGAGAAAACCTGGAGTCCAATTGAAATTATTATTTCCTGCACGATTTGAAAGCACAGAGGTGGTGATAAAGTTACACTGCAAACCTTTAAGCATCATGGTCATTCCCATTCATGTTAACTCGATATATAGAGAGTTAAACTATCATTATTTTGACAATCAGCAACCAGACATATATGCCGCAAACCCTCTGAAAATTAAAGGAATTACTTCATGGACGTTCTTTCAATTGCCCTTTAGCTTCTTCAGTATTTCTTGGAGCTGGGGACTGATTAAAGGTAGACTTATAT
Source organism: Scyliorhinus torazame (assembly GCF_047496885.1). Taxonomy (NCBI): domain Eukaryota; kingdom Metazoa; phylum Chordata; class Chondrichthyes; order Carcharhiniformes; family Scyliorhinidae; genus Scyliorhinus; species Scyliorhinus torazame. The sequence continues at coordinate 88,557,588 of NC_092714.1, read as the reverse complement.
TGGATATACTGCCAGAGCAGAATGCTGAGTGTAAATGCTCTTGTCAATTGCTTGATTCATACTGAGAATTATGATTACTTTTCCTAGTGAGCATAGTGGGGCCAAGATCTGTCTGGCAACATGCAGTAATAACCATTCACAGGACCTAAGGATCAATGAATGTGGCAGGCAATAATGGATAAGGGCATAGATTATGCTAACGAGAAAATTCATCCATCTATAAAGAAGCAGGGTGCTGAAAACTGGACTATGAAAACTGGACTAATTTCCACATATATTTGATTTATTTGTTCATGTAGTTTTAATATTTTATTACCTTCAGCAGAATTTGTGAAGCATCCCAACAAAGATATTCAACCCTGTGTAATTTTAGAGTGATAGTATTTGGGGGAAGACTAAACTAATTTATGCCAAGAATGTGCGTGTGGATTGGGATGTGTGATAACTTGCACCTCTTCAATGTGATGCTGCAGCCAGCTCAACAACTCTGCTTGCTCATTTGAATGATTGTAATGTGTAGCCAGCACTATTTGCATGTTTTATTAATTGTATACATCAGTGGAGAGTTGGGGGAAGATAGTGTCAATACTGCAACTTGCCAGCTCCAATTAAAACCAGTCATCCATGTCATACCCTCTGCTTAGATTAAATTAAAAGTATTTTGCTAACTTGAAGAACAGCATAATGAACGGCCACTCTCAAGATAAACAGCAAGTCATGCATCTCTGCTTTGAGAACCTGATGGAAATGATGTCTAGCTATTGATAGAGAACAGCGACAGAGACAATGGGCGGGATTCTCCGACCCCCCCCGCCGGGTCGGAGAATCCCTCCCCCGCCGGTCGCCGAATTCTCCGGCACCGGAGATTCACCAGGGGTGGGAATCGCGCCGCGCCGGTCGGTGGCCCACCCACACCCGGCGATTCTCCGGCGCGCGATGGGCCGAAGTCCCGCTGCTGTAATGCCGGTCCCGCCAGCGTGAATTAAACCACCTCCCTTACCAGCCGGACCAGGCGGCGTGGCCTGGTTCGCGAACGGGGCCCACCGATCCGCGGGCGGGCCTGTGCCGTGGGGGCATTCTTTTATTACGCGTCGGCCGTCTAGGTCTCCGCGATGGCCGACGCGTATGTGACCTCCCCCTGCGCATGCGCGGGGGATGACGTCAGCAGCCGCTGACGCTCCCGCGCATGCGCGGACTTCCGTCGGCCGGCAGAGTCCCTTCGGCCCCGGCTGGTGTGGTGCCAAAGGCCTTCCATGCCAGCCGGCAGGACGGCAAACACTCCGGCACGGGCCTACCCCATAAAGGTGAGGGCTTGGCCCCTAAAGGTGCAGAGAAATCCGCACATTTGGGGCGGCCCGATGCCGGAGTGGTTCACCCAATGGGTGGGATTCTCTCAGCCCACGGCTGGCCGGAGAATTGCCGCGACCGGCGCAAATCGCGCCACGCCGCCCTGACGCTTCTTCCTACGTTTGTGCAACTGTCACCATGTATTCCGACAGTTCCAGCTTCACCTGTAATGATACCCTGTAATGCTCGATCAATAACTCCAGAAGCGAGATTGGAGACAATTGAAGGCTTTATTACTCTAGATGTTTCCCCCAGCAGCGCAGGTACAGAAGGCAGCTGCTGGGGAGACACGGGCTCTTATACTCCGCCTTACTGGGCGGAACCAGCAGGCAGGCTTAACCAATGAAAACAGTACCTCCTACACCAATGGTCTTACAGCATTACAGGGTACCGTAATACCTCAAATATCGACTACCACATTCATGCCCTGTTAAAAAAAAAAAAAGAGTCCGGCAGGGTTGGTGGCCTCGCATTATACAGTAGTAGAGGTGAAGGTTATGGAGTTATTGTTAAGGTTATGATTACATCAGTACAGTGGTTTTGCCTCGTTACATCGCAACTATTTATAAAATTTATTTACAGTTCAGAATGAAGCAATTAGTTGATCTGGGGCACTGGTCGTCCTCTGCGATCGTCGTAGCTTCGGTGGTGATGCAGGCGCCGGCTCGGGCATCTTTGGCTCAGCGTGGCTTTGGCTTCTTCGGCAGCTTCATCACCTCTAGACGAGACCGGTGGGACGACTGATCCACCTGGGAAGGGGGCAGCTGTGGGGTGCCCGGTGGGAGGGAGGGTGGGATTGGTGGTGGGGGTATATGTGGGGATCCAGCAGACGCCAGGTCCCGTAGGGAGACTGTATCCTGTCAGCCGTCGGGGTACGCCAAGCGTACTGAGGTTTAGCGTGGAGGAGATGGACCCTCTCGACCAATGGGTCCAACTTGTGCACCCGCACGTGTTTGCGGAGCAGGATGGGTCCAGGAGCTGCAAGCCAGGTTTGGAGCGAGGTCCTGGAGGAGGACTTCCTAGGGAAGACAAGGAGACGTTCGTGAGGTGTTTGGTTGGTCGTGGTACACAGCAGTGACCGGATGGAGTGGAGGGCATCCGGGAGTATCTCGTGCCAGCGGGAGTTTCCTGGACTGTAGGGCCAGTAGGACGGTCTTCCAGACCGTTCCATTCTCCCTCTCTACCTGTCCATTTCCCCGGCGGTTGTAACTGGTCGTCCTGCTCGAGGCAATGCCCTTGCTGAGCAGGAATTGACGCAGTTTGTCGCTCATAAAGGAGGACCCCCTATCGCTGTGTATGTAGGCGGGGAAACTGAACAGTGTAAAGATTACTGTGGAGGACTTTTATGATGGTGGCTGCGGTCATGTCGGGGCAGGAATGGCGAATGGGAACCGGGAGTACTCGTCAATCACGTTCAGGAAGTACGTGTTGCGGTCGGTGGAGGGGAGTGGCCCTTTGAAGTCCATACTGAGGCATTCACAGGGACGGGAAGCCTTTATCAGGTGCGCTTTCTCTGGCCTTTGGAAGTGTGGCTTACACTCCGTGCAGATTTGACAGTTCCTGGTGGCTGTCCTGACCTCTTCGATGGAGTAGGGCAGGTTGCGGGTTTTAATGAAATGGAAGAATCAAGTGACCCCGGGTGGCAGAGGTCCTCGTGGAGGGCTCGGAGGGGTTCCATTTGTGCATTGGCACATGTGCCGCGGGATAAGGCACCAGGAGGCTCGTTTTGCTTCCCGGGACGATATAAAATCTCATAGTTGCAGGTGGAAAGTTCGATCCTCCACCGTAAGATCTTGTCGTTCTTTACCTTGCCCCGCTGTGCATTATCGAACATGAAGGCCGAATTTAAAGGTTAAGCTTTGGCGTTTGAATTGAAAATCTAACCCTAGGAGTGTATCAGCGCAGAGGTGGGGTTGGACGTAGAGCCGGTAATTTTTAAACTCCCTTCCCTGGACCTTGAGGTTCGCTATGCAGAACCCCTTGATCTCCACTGAATGAGACCCGGAGGCCAGGGAGATTTTTTGGTTAACTGGGTGAACGGGGAGAGAACAGCGCCTTACCATGTTGGGGTGTATGAAGCTCTCCGTGCTCCCAGAGTCGATCTGACAGGATGTTTCATGCCCATTGATGAGCACGGTCGTCGTTGCAGTCGAGAGTGTTCGGGGCCGAGACTGGTCCAGAGCAACAGAGGCTAGTCGTGGCAGAAGTTGAATGTTCTCCTCGGGCGATGTGTGGTCATCCGAGTCGGGGTCCTGAGAGTCCAGTGTTGCTCTTTTTAGCCTTAGTTTTATTACCTCTGATTATGTCACCTTTGCTCACAAGTCGCCAGCTATCTTTCTGATACCGCCACGTGGTTCAAGCTCGAGTTATGATTAATACGTCAGCACACCACTTAGTAAGATTGAAATCAACGGTCATTTATTATATACAACAATTAATGCTTACACAATAATCCTACTATCTATATAGAAACCTATCACTACTGGCCAATACTTAACTTTAGGAAGGGCCCACCTGGTCAGGGAAACAAATGGCTTATCGAATCGGATCTGGCCCGTGAGATTCAAAAGGCTGATACGGGTCGATGGTTAGGAATCTCTATCGGGTAGCGATTGCTGGAGTCAAACTTACGGTTCTTTGCTGAAGGTTCTTGCGAAGGCTGCGAGCAGGAGAAGAAGGGAGAGAGAGAGAGAGATCTGAACTTGGCCCCTCATTTTATAGGGCCCAGGGGCTTCCCGCCTCTCGGGGCGGCCCTTGACCCAGAGTCCCAAGTGATTGGACTTGTTCCCGATCACTGGGTTCGATATGTCCAATAACGGGGCGATTACTCGATCGGGGGGTGGTCGTTCACCTGTCTTTGTTTCGGCCACTGCAGGCGCCGACAGGTCTGGTCCGGCATTCAATTGCTAATATGTTGCAATTGTTCCTGGGGATAGCCGATTAAACTGCAGATGTCTGGGTTGATGTGCTGCTAATAGTCTTGAGTATCGATCTGAGCCGACTTCCCCAGAGCCGAATACGCTATTCTGTCTGCAGCTGTCCGTTTGTGTCCTGTTGGCTGCTTTTCCCATCAGCCTTTTCGGTTAGCCATTTTAAAATCGGGTTTTGGCCAAATTAATACGGAATCAGCAATTTTAGGTGGCTACACCAGCCAAGGTGGCGGCGCCCACTGGTTGCACATGGCTGGGGGTGCACAAGATGGCGGCGCCCATCCATCACACATGGTGTACGAGAGACAAGATGGTGGAGCCCGGAGGCAACACATGGCCCTGAAGGAGGAAGATGGCGGCGCTCGCTAGCAACACGTGGTCCGTGGAGAGGGGTGTGGTGGCGGTCCCGATTCGCCTCCGGAGACCTGAGCGACCGCCCGGGCCTGGCATACCGCCACGAAGTGGCCCTTTTTGCCACATCTTTTGCAGAGGGATGAGCGGGCTGGACAGCGCTGTCGGGGGTGCTTGGCCTGCCTGCAAAAATAGCAGCGGGCCCCCCCGGGGTTGCCTGGCAGTCTCATAGCACAAGCTTGTTTGGGGATGGGAGATGCATCGGAGTCGGTCACGGGGGGATTCCACGCTGCCCAAGGGGCTGCCGCATGGTCGGGGACGTAAGCGCGGGCGTTTCGGGAGGCCACATCCAGGGAGCTAGCAAGGGCCCATGCCTCCTTGAGGCCTAGTGTCTCTTTCTCCAGATTTGGGAGGACAGCATACCTGCAACAAATGCATCCCGGATCAAAAGTTCTGTGTGGTCGCTTGCCGAAACTTGCGGGCAGTCACAGTTCCTGCCCAACACCAGGAGCGCACGGTAGAATTCCTCCAGCGATTCCCCAGGGATTTGTCGCCTCGTCGCTAAGTAGATGTCGGGCGTAGACCTGGTTTACAGGGCGAATATAGTGTCCTTTCAGCAGATTCATTGCGGCCTCGAAATCATCCGCGTCCTCGATGAGAGTGCAGATCTCTGGGCTCACCCTCGAGTACAGAACTTGCATTTTCTGGTCCTCCGTGGGTGTAATTGTGGCTGTCCTGAGATATCCATTGAAACACACCAGCCAGTGCTTGAAGGTTGTCGCTGAGATTGCCGCGTGGGGGCTGAGTTGCAGACACTCCGGCTTGATTCGGAGCTCCATTCTTTAAAATCTAGTCTAATAAATTGATGCTCGAACAATAACTCCAGAAGCGAGATTGGAGACAATTGAAGGCTTTATTACACTAGATGTTTTCCCCAGCAGCGCAGGTACATAAAGCAGCTGCTGGGGAGACACGGGCTCTTATACTCCGCCTTACTGGGCAGAACCAGCAGGCAGGCTTAACCAATGAAAATAGTACCTCCTACACCAATGGTCTTACAGCATTACAGGGTACCATAATACCTCCAATACCGACTACCATAACCTCCTGCTCCTGCACACCCTCCAGCCCCCACCATATAGCTGGTGGCAATATGGCTGTTTCCTCATGATGGCGAGAATGTGCAGCATCCTGCAGACCATAACAAAAGCGGTGGATCTTCAAGCTTCTTCCTACATTTGTGCAACTGTTACGATGTATTCAGACAGTTCCAGCTTCACCTGTGTGTACCCAACAAGGTTTAATTTTGACTTTACAAGATCATTTTCTGCAAAAGCAAGGAACAATACTCACTTTCATAGTATCCAGGGACTTTGTTTTTTGCTGTAAAATAGTAGATAAAGTACTAAGATAATAATAATAATCACCTATTGTCACAAGTAGGCTTCAATGAAGTTACTGTGAAAAGCCCTTAGTCGCCACATTCCGACACCTGTTCGGGGAGGCCGGTACGGGAATTGAACTCGCGCTGCTGGTCTTGTTCTGCATTACAAGCCAGCTGTTTAGCCCACTGTGCTAAACCAGCCCCCATGCTAAACCATGCACGGTCAACATCTGTAATGGCATGGTCAACGATGGTAAAACCACGCACAGCATGGAAGAGAAAAGTAAGGGCATCTTTTGGGAGCGAAACGTAAGGGCATCTTTTGGGAGCGTTTCCTTCTATCAGTACTGCCGTGCTGCACATTTGCTTATGAGAAAACATCAAACCACACAATAGAAATTATTGAGTGAATCTTGGTTCATGGCCTGTTCCATGTGCAAAAAGCATCCTGGCCTTAAATGTATTATTAGATGTGTGTTAAATCTAAAACTATTTCACTTTTAATAGAAAACACAGCTGAGCGTATTGAGAGCAGAACTCAAAATGCCTTGAAAAGCCTTTCATTGATTTTCGTAAAAGATGAATTTGAAGAAGCCAAACAAGACAAAGCAGCATCTTCAAAGGAAAAAAAAGACATTTTAAAGCTCCTCTTAAGTGCGTAGAAAGAACATTTTGTACATAATAGTACCTGAAACATTATAAACATGGATGTTAAAATGCCCAGGCATTTGTTGTGACCAAAACAACCTTTAAAAGACACATAGTATGAACTGTGATATTTTTAAATGTCATGCCCTCGTAGATTTAAAGAAAATCAATGAATATGACGTGAATAAAATCTGACCTATAAGAGGAAAGCTTGACTATCCCCCTGCGGCATTTTTAAACAAAGATTGAGGACAGGCGCTTGAATTGTAATGCTGTTGATTGATCGTCTTTGGTCAAGGATCCAAAACTGTCAGAAGAGAATTAACTTAGAGAAAAATGGTCAATTGCAAGAGAAAGATATCCGCACATCTTCAGCTTCACAGACTGAAACCTTTGCAAAAGGCAAGGATCTGTTGGGAGTTCTATTCATTTGCAGGTTGTCAAGGGTTCTCAGCAACTTATTGAAGACACAGTGGGGGCAGTGGGGGAGGGGGGTGCACTTACAGGGAAAACCTCAGCTGCTATTGCAGTGATTATATTTACGGTAATTTGATTTTCAGCATGAAAACATATACTGTACTCAACAAAATTGGACACAAAAGCAGAGATGGACTACCTTTATTTAAAAAAAGAAAATGGGTTGAAGGCATTTTGAAAAGTATGGGCTTTGCGTGAGAACGTTTCTGTCACTAGAAACAAAGAGCAAATCATAATTTGTAATCCATTTGTCCCTGAAATGAGCACAAATTAATATATGAATTCACACAATTCAAGCAGTTTTGAATTGAGGTTCCTTTCCCCTGACCCCCATACAAGTAAAACGATCGCATGCATGTGTAGCGGCACAAGATGGCCGGAACCTCCGGCCGTACAGGCTGCCGGGATCTTCTATCATGCCGACGGTGCACCCCTGCAGATTTCCCGTCGGAGAGGGTATAGTCAATGGGAAACCCCAGCGAGCTCCATGGGAAATCCCGCCCAATTTGTTTTGTGTGTATGGGTTGATACATGTTGGGCGCGATTCAGCGGACTCTAGTTAATGTCTGCTAAACGGCATGTTTAGTGGGGTGTTTCTCAGCATCTACAGCACCAAGTAAGACCCTGCCATTCAACGGTAATTTGCCCTTATTTTGGCCTCAGCGAGGAACTCCCCATCGAGGCCACTCTGTAATTTCCTACTCAACTTGCCAGTGCAAGAAGACGACCCATGGATCGGGGAGCCATTTTTAAAGGCAGCCCTGATCTTTCGAACCCCCCCCCCCCCACTCCCCTCCTGCAGTCCCAATGCAGCTTAAGAACTCCCCCACCACCCATGAGCCCTCCTTCAACCCCCCTCACTCCACCACTTATAGGCAAGACCCCCCCGGGCCTGACCCCTGGAACGGGCAATCTGGCATCTGGGCACCATCAGCCTGGTATCCTGGCAGCACCCCTACCAGCACCAAAGTTCCTGAGTGCCGGGGAAATGTCAGGGTACTACCCTGCCCTGACCAACTGGGGGTCTCAACTCTTCAGCAAGTTCCCCCGAGGTACCATCACGGCTGGTTCAGAATTTTGTGTACCAAATAGTGGCCAGTTGTAGCCTCGCTGGGATGGTTGGTTAATCACGGGCCCCGGGCGAATTGGGCAAACACATAATGTGCCAAATGGCACATTTAAATATGCATACCGCTACGCTTCGTGCGATTCCTCTCGCGACATTCAACGGCCTCGTCCCAACACCAAGTTGGCTGCGACAAGGCCACTGAATCACTCCAGTCATATCGGCCAACAGATTTTTTAGTCAGCTTTCACCAGATGGACTGCTGTAGTTCAAGAAGGTGGCTCACCATCACCTTCTCAAGGGGCAGTTAGGTTGTGGAACAATTGTTAGCCTTGCCAGCAATGCTAACATTCCTTGAAATAATTTTAAAAGCACAATAATCATAGTGCCTGTTGAGGTATTCCCGGTGAATGACCTGGGACAGCGAGCTAATTTTGGGGGATGCCATTTAGAGTAGCGAGGGATAAGTTTAGGTATTTGGGGATTCAGGTAGCGAGGGAATGGCTCCATAAGTGGAACTTAACGAAGCTGGCGGAGGAGGCCAGGAAGGATCTTAAGAGGTGGGATACACTGCACTTAACATTGGCGGGGAGGGTCTAAGTGGTGAAAATGAATATTCTGCTGAGGTTCTTGTTTATCTTTCAGGCTCTCCCGATCTTTATACCAAAGGCCGTTTTTTTTTGGTAAGTGGACACGATCATCTCGGACTTTGTATGGGCGGGGAAGGTGCCGAGGGTGGGGAGGACCCTGCTGCAGAGGCAGAGGCAGCAGGGGGGTTTGGCGTTGCCGAACTTGCTTCATTATTATTGCGCGGCGAATGTTGGCAAGGTGCGGTGGTGGTGGGAAGGAGAAATCTTGTAAGGGGTCTAGTTTGAGGGCTATGGTGACGGCAGCATTGCCAATGGCTCAGAGTAGGTATTCAGGGAGTCCACGGTGAAGATATGGAATCAGTTGAGGAGGCATTTTAGGATGGAAGGGTTGTGGGTGCTAATGCCGCTGCGGGAGAATCATGGGTTTGAGCCGGGGGGGAGGGGGGGGTGGATAGTGTATAAAGGAGGTGGAGGGAAGTGGGGCTAGTCAAGGTGAGGGATTTATATTTGGAGGGAGGGTTCGCCAGTCTGGAGGAGCTAAAGGAGAGGGTAGAGCTGCCGAGGGGGAAGTGAGTTCAGGTATCTGCAAGTTAGGGACTTTGTGCGTAAGGTCTGGAGGGGGTTCCCTGGGTTGCCGGGATATACCATGCTGGAGCGACTGCTGCTTCCGGATGAGGAAGGCGAGGGAAGAATTTGGGATATATATAAGTGGCTGGGAGAGCAGAGAGGTAAGCGGGTGGTGAAGATCAAGGAGAAATGGGAAGTGGAGTTGGGAGGGGAGATCAATTGGGGAGTATGGAGTGAAGCACTGCGAAGGGTAAACGGGACCTCTTATGCAAGGATGAGCCTGATACAGCTTCAGGTGGTGCACAGGGTGCATATAACTCAGGCAAAAATGAGTGGGTTCTTTCAGGGGGTAGCAGATGAATGTGAGAGGTATGGGTGGGGGCCAGTGAATCACACGCACATGTTTTGGAGTTGCAAAAAATTGGGAAGATTTTGGGAGTGTTCGCGGTCTTAGCCAGGATAGTGGAGGAGGAGGTGGACCCAGACCCTCTGGTGGTGATATTTGGGGCTTCAGAGAAGCCGGAGCTCATGGAGAGGAGGAAGGTCGATGTCGTGGCCTTCGCCTCTCAGATTGCATGGTGGCGAATTTTGCTGGAGTGGCAGTAGGCATCGCCACCGGGGGTAGCAGCATGATTGGGTGACCTGTATGACTTCCTGCTGTTGGAGAAGATAAAGTATGAGTAAAGGGGCTCAGCAGGGCGGTTTGAGAAAAGGTGGGGATGTTTGTGAGCGTGTTTGAGGAGCTGTTTGGGGGGGAGGTGGGGTGAAAAGGGGGAAAAGTCTTTCCAGGCTGTATAGTTGATTGTTAGGAAGTATTCTTCCTGGGGTGTTTATTTGCTGTAACCTGCTTTGATACATGTTTGTAATAAAATGCTTTAAAAAAAAAAATCACAGTGGCTGTCGGAGCAGGAGCTGAACAACTTAGTTAATATTCATTTTTCCAGTCGAGGGAGGGATCCGATCTCAACTCCTAGCTGCTTGAAAGCAGAGCATATGTATGAGTTTCCTGTGAGTATTCAGTTGGAGGAGAGAATGAGCTGTATTTAATTCTTGGCAAAAATACCAATCACTAGATAAGCATGCTGCCCTGTGGACAAGGAAAGGTCACACGCTGGTGTGTGAGATTGGAATCAGATGATTGAGCTGCTCTTATCAGATACTTTGGATTCTCACCATTGCTGCTTTGTCTTTGAACTTCCCCAACTGGATGTCAGAGCGCGATCAACATCACAGTGTGAGAGTATGTATTAACAGAACTTTCTCACTGCCAGTCAGGATCTCCTGGTGATTCATCCCTTTTAAACTGGCAACCCGACTTAACTAATTGGTCCCTTCACTCATGACAGTACAGCTACAGGTAGTGGAAGGAACACATCTTCATTTTTCTCAGCATTGATTAATTTTCGCTGGCTGAATCCTCAAGGTTACAGGGAAGCGATCCTTTCCAGCACTTCATTGAAACCAATGAAGATAACTCAATGTTGACTCAATGAAAAGGATATCCAAGTGAATCACTTCAAAAGATGTCCAGAGGTGCAGATTGTAAACTTTTAGTTTAGTTTACTTTTGCTGTAATTAATTCAGCCGCTATCTCTAATAAAATACATTGGAAGGGTATTTATGCATTTCAAAGAATACTCTGCTGAGGTTGCCATCCTTATATCAGAGCTTCCAGATTAATATTTATCTCGTAATAGCAAAAGGATCCTTCGATCCGAACTGGTAACAATACGAATATCCATTGAAAATCTTATTTTTCAGAGGTCTTTCCTTGGAAAAATAAATAATAAAAGAATCCTATTAGTTTCTGGCATCTGCCTGAAATAAAACCAAGAGGAAATCAGCTGATAAAACATATTTTTTAAATGTTTTATTTAAGACAGCATTCAGTATCTATTTGAACACCAATCCACCTTTCAACTGGGAGATTAAATTGAGTAATCCCCTGCCAGCACAGGTAGCTGTTAAATAATTAAACTACTCGAAGCAGAGGAAGGAATTCTCCCAATACCCTGGACTAATATATATCCCTCAACCAGCATCATTATAGGAAGATTCACTGGTCATGGACAGTATTTGTCATGACTATCTGGTGTGATTGCCTTCATTTACGCCATTGACTGTACTTAGGCCAGGATTTTATGCTGCTGCCAGTGTGTCACATCTGGAGGACGCGGTGAGCCGTTTGAATTGCCCTTTATTTCAGCGGGACCATATTATCCCGCTGGTGGGAGGGGTCGTAAAATCCTGGCTTGAAGAGCTATTTTGGCACATTAGGGGGGCACATTTGGTCTATCAAATCCATGCCTTCAAAAATATTTAATTGGCTATGAAATACTTTGGCCTGAGGCTGTGACAAAGCAGCATATGGATGAAAGTTATTTTACTTTCTTTCACATACTTAAGTTTGCTTTCTCTCGCCTCTCATTTACACTGCTGCCATCTATTTTTACTTGTTAAGCTATCATTTGCTTACAGTTTGAATGTGCCCACAATGGGACAAAGCTGGAATTAATGGAGAAACTTTCAGCTCCTTGCTTTTTCAAAGTTTTTTTTTCGTAATGCAGTGACTCTGATTCCAAGAGGTCGTTAGCTGCTCCACATATAATCCCAAGTGACAGGAGATTGAAGGATCCACAATTCTAGCCGTGAAGCAAAAGGTTTTTCTTCCAATGCAATTAAATAAAAGGACAAATGAAATAGGATGAGCAACAGATCAAATTGCAGACCAGATGTGGGTGAAGTTGAAACATTAGAATTTTATTCTACGTGACCCAAAGATGGTTAATTTGGGTCGGTGTGAATTTGAAATTAACTGACAAAATCAAAGCAGTGCTGACATGCAGAGAGAAAAAATATCTATGTCTGCATCTGTGGCCCTATTTCCCTTGCCCTGCCATTGCAACGTATGTGTTTAATGCCAATGTCATCCAGTTTTGCATCTTGTTAAATTGTGCCCATCCCATGATTTGTATTATGACAGGTGTCAAATGAATAAACTGCTCTTTGCAGCTCGAGGACTTTAATAATGTTCAGCAGTTTATTTCATCTCCTGGAGATATTAAATCCTGCTGTGGGACAATTCTACAGCGCCAAACACACCCTCTGCTATCGTGTTTAAGTATCGCATTCTTCAGATGGTAGCTTAAGAGTGCGAATATCAGCAGTTTATTCAACTGTGAAGGGCAGTATAATCAAAGCCAATCATATCTTCATTTCAAATCCAGGTGCATGTTTATTCTAGTAGGGGGTCAGTGAATAATTATTAAAAGGTGAGAACTAACTGATTTTTTTTCCTTCCATGAATCAAAAAGCCATGAGACCATGCATAGCGTGTAAATCAAACCTGGAACCTTTGCTCAGTGTGGTTCAGTCACACACTGGGCAGGCAGGAAAGTCTGCATGATTCCCAGTGGGCGGCAGAATAGCTGACCATGCGCGATCTCTTTTCAGTTTATTAATTATGCATCCGTGTGGAGCTCAGCAAATCTTGTTGCAGGGTAGGCAGGCATTCTCTGCTCCACCGTTACCTCATGGGATGAAAGGTTGTGGTGCCACATTGAAATGGAGTCTGTGCAGACATTCACTCACTGCAGACCAGGTATTGCGTTGCACAGGAAAGCAATGGCCCCAAGGAGACTCAAATCTTCTGCATCACGGTTCAGTGCAGCCTCCCTGGGGCTTCTACCCCAGGCTATCCAGGAAAGGCAATAGGTTCTCCCACCTGACCATGTTCAGTGTGGTGGTCACCTGTGAAGTAACTGGCATTCGATCTCATGTGGCGCGTGTTCTTCGTGAAGAATGTGGTAAATGTGAGCTACCACATACCTAGACAAGTGAAAGCATCTGCCACACTGTCCTTTGCTCATCTTCCTGTAGCATCCTCTATGTGCCCTTGGTCATGTCAAATGTCAGTATAGATTATCCCCCTCCTCAACAGCATCTGGGACTTTCTGGGGCCTTGCTGGCTCTTGTTTCTCAGGGTGATGGCCTTCCCAGAGCTCTGTCAATCAGTGATGGGCCCTTCTTCTCCTCACACTCAAAGTTATCAAAGTGTTGCCTGTAGCCTACATTCTCCACCCATCCTTGTGTCTGTAAATTAAGCAATCATTGGCCATTCCCCTTAAATGGTCTCCTTCCATCTCCATCTCCAAGCCAGGAATCCAGTCTTTCCTGACTGGATGAGTAACTCAGGCATAACTGCACATTACAATGTGGGTCTTCATTAGGCTAAACAGACTCATGAACAAAACCTCAGTCAGGCTAGCTACTGTCAGTTCGCCTACAATAGTCTAGGCAATAACTATCAATACCCAATCCTTGTACTTCTGTCATGACTATAAGCATGGTGTTTTGCAAGCAACTGGGAACACTGAGGCTTGTAGTTTCCATTTAGCTTCTGTGCTGCAGCTGTTACCTTCCCTTTTTACATCATCCTGTATGAGGATCAGATGGTCATTAAGACCAATTGCACTGCAGCACCAAAACGTAATGGATTCTCACCTGAGTGCACACCATTAGTAAAAGAGCAAAGCTGGTTCACTGTGCAGGACTCTCGAATACAGCACTCAGCTGAGCCACGTTCTTCATGGTTTGAGCAGGAAATTAATACTGTGCCGCTTCAAGCAGTCCAAATTTGTTGCAATAAACTCCTTCCACATGCCCCAAGAGCCCCCTAAATTCTCAAGCTTGGCTTTACAAATGTATTTTTCATCATTGATCACTGAATGTGAATATGGTGCTCATCACATTTGTAAGTACAACCATCTTACAAACTCCCCCTATCGCCCATTATATTCCTCCCCATTGTCCTCCAGTCACCACCTCCCAATTCCCATCTCTCCTGTAACTATCCAGCCTCCCCCATTACCCTTGAATCCCAACATTGCACATGTCGCCGTTCCTGTTCTCCTCCTGAACCCTTTGATGCTGATGTCGCCAAGGCCTTTGTTGACCTAAACCCTCCCATTATCCAGACCACATGAACACTTACTTTTCAGCACTGAGCTCCCCCCCCCCCCCACCCCCCCGCCAACCACCAAACCATGAGTCAATACCTCGAATACAGGTGCCTCGCCTGAACATCATTGTGTACTCTGCTTCCCAAAACGGTCTAGGGGAGTTAGTGACATAATGCAATTGTCACTAGCCTAGTGATCCAGAGACCTAGTTCTGGGGACAGGGTTTCGAATCACACCATGGTAGATCTGGAATTAAAGGTCCAATGATGCTCATGAAACCATTGTTGGTTGTCGTAAAAACCCATCTGATTCACTAATGCCCTTTAGGGAAAGAAATCTGCTTTCCTCACCTGGTTGGCCTACATGTGATTCCAGAACCATAGCTTTCAACTGCCCTCTGAAATGGCCAGTGAGTTCAAATCAAGGACAATTAGGGATGGGCAACAGATACCCAGCCAGCAATGCCTGCATCCGATGAACAAACAAAAAAAACCCAGGACCAAATGCCTTCGTTGACTAACCACTCCTTGCACACCATGTTGCTCATAGTACTCTCATATAGCCCATACAGCCATACAGCCCCAGGACATTCTCTGAAATATGCCCCAGTAGCTTGGTTTCAGCCCCAGGACAGTCTTTTAACCTTCCAGTCTTTCACTCTTCCACTCTATTGACCACCCCCCACTCCCCCCCCCCCCCCCCCAACAACTAATCTCCGTCACATTCTCCCCCAAATCCTATCTCCGTCTCAGCCCTCCTCTCTCATCTTTCTCCATCCCCTCTAGTCACGACTCTGTCTTACCCCTCAACTGTGGTCGTGACGCCCATGCCCAGCTTTGGTGCAACTTGTGCAACAGGCACATGATATTTAGCAGTTACAGCATTAAAGGAAGGCAAAAGCAGTGCCTCCTGATCTCCAAATCATGGAGGAAGTAAAGCTCGGCAAATGCATGCCACAAATGCACAATCGCAAAACAGATCATTCTAATTATTTGTTGGTAGGGCACTTAATTTGGTGGGGGAACATGATTCTGGCGAGCTCATGGCTCTCATTACTCTGGTCAAAGAGAAATGTCTCCATAGACATTCATATACGAATGGGGCAATTACACATTTTTGGTCCCCCAGGATGTCCTTCACCTGGGATGGTTGAGGTTCACCTCTGATGCGCCGCTGTCGGAATTGGGAGCGCTGGCTCCTGACTGGTAGTGCAGATCTGCACAGGGCTGCATTGTGGTTTCGTTTCCCACAGTTTAACAGCGTTTGCCTCTTGCAGGGCAGTTTTTCAAAAAATGGGCGGTGCCGCCGTTCGCACACTTCATGACGTCGATGTCATGATGCTCAGTGCCTCGTTGCGCATGCGTGATGCGGTTCTCGGATGTCTGCACCTGCGCAGTGCGGTTTCCGGCCGCTTCGTGTTCCCGATCGCATTGTACATGCGTCGGGCCCCGGGAAGAGCGCGCGAAATGGCGGCTTTCGTCAATGTGGAGGCGCTGCATCCGGGAGATGGCCTGAATAGTCTCCACCTCGTGGGAGGCTTGTTTTTCACTTTCTACCTTTTTGTACTGTGAATAGCGTTTTTTTTAGAGTGCTCATGCACAGTACACGTTTCAATCGCGACTGGCAGAGTCATGTGCTTGATTTTCAACAATTGCACTCGTAGAGGATCAGAGTGGACTCCAAAAACGATTTGGTTTCTGATCATGGAGTCAGTGATATCACCGAAGTTGCAGGATTGCGCTAGCAGTCTCAGGTTAGTTAGATAGGAGTTGAAGAATTCGTCTTTACCTTGCATCCTCTGCTTGAAGATGTTGCGCGTGAAGATTTCGTTGGTGTCCACCTCGCAATGGCTGTCGAATTTGTCCAGGATGGTTTGGTACTTCGTTTTGTCCTGCCCTTCGGAAAAGTGAAAGGAGTTGAAGAAAGGAGTATCGCATGGTCACCCGCAGTGGTGAGTAGAAGAGCTATCTTCCGAGCATAGGTCGCGCCATTGAGGTCGGATGCTTCCACGTATAGTTGAAATTTCTGAGTTGCCAATTTTACCCATTTATATTGAAAAATGTTCTGTAAGTCTTCAACATCTGAATCTTCAAAAGATGATTCATTTGGTTTGTGATACAATTGGGCAGATGTTTCAAACAATCACGACTCATGTGACAACTCAGACTTTATTTTGGTATGACAATTAAAAAATGCACTTAACAATGCAGGTAAATGAACCAGGCAGGTGGGTAGTTAAAATCATCAAAGTTACATACCAGCTGCTGTGAGCAACTAGGCCAGTTCACCTGCTCAAAATGTGTTTCGGAGCAGGATTTTGCATTTTGGGTTGGGGATCTGATGTCAGGATTAAATGAGGGACCCAACTCCTCACTGTGTCAGGAGCAGTAACCCAGCAGTGATTTAGCCTTCATTGACCAATTAGTGGCCAAAGGGTTCACTTGCCAGTCAAGTAAGGATGGCAGGCTGGAGGATCAATAGGAGGCCCTGCAGCATGGATGGAGCTGCAGTCTGCTGCTGTAGGTAGAGAAACGGCTCCTCCATTTTGAGGTGTCCACTCAGCAACTTTGAAAAAAAACAAATGGAAAATGGCTACAGCTGCTGGGCGATCATTGTGAAGGGGTACTCTTCTATCAGGCAGCATGACACTGGAGCTGTGACCAGGTAGGCGGGGTGGGGGAGGAGTCTGCCTGGAATGATAGTCTCCTAGTCAGCCATTGGAAAGCTGCCTCTAGGGAGCTACCGTGCTGCTCACACCAGTCAACCTCTGGTAACAAGTCTTTAATTGGCTTTTGGCTTCCCTCAATTAGCTGCTTGTGGGAAGGTTAACCCTTCTGCCCAACAGCTCCCCCCACCCCCACCAAAAAAAAACCCCTGCGGGGAAATGGTTTGGGGAAGGATAGCATGCAGTGCAAAATTACACATCCGCTCACCTCCATTCTCAGAGGAGTGAAAATTCTGCCCTCTAACTCACTTCTGGTTATCTGCCAAAAACTGGCTCATAGTTAAAACCAGGGCAATTGACTTAAAGGCAGCAAACTTAAACTGTATTCAGGAAGAAGAACTACAATTACTTTTGATAATTCCTTATATGTTTGTTCAAGTAAAGAGTGATGGGCTTTCATTGTCTATTGAGGAAGTATATATACACTGTATGCCAATTGCCTCATCACATTCCAGAGTGTTTAGTGAAAGGAAATCAAGCATGATATTGATCAGTGCTAAGTCATCTGAATCTTGATTATTGTAATTAATAAAAAGGCCTGACCCGTTCCAGTCTCATGTGCTAGCCCTATAACTGCACCAAAGCCATCTATCTCCTGGCCTCTTGAAAGATCTTAAACCATCTCCCTCTCTTACCTCAAGACGTTCCCAAAACCCACCTCTTTGACCAAAGCTCCCTCTAATCTTTCCTTCTCTTCCTACGAGATCGGTATTTTCCTCAAGCTTCTGGTAAAGCCCTTGATATTTTTAGCTAAGTTTAGAGGGCTAAATAAATTCAGGTTGCAGTTGGACAATAATATTTGAGCAATAGTGCAATACTGAGACCCAGAAGTGTAAACGTCTGTGGATTTTGTCACATTGCATCATCACAACCTGTTGCCATTGCAACTGCAGGCCACTTGGATTTATGAAGACTTTGAGGAAGATGACCAAATCAAGGATATACAAAGCTAGAAGCTTTTTAATGCCATTAAAAAGACGTCTACCTCAATATGATAAAAGTCAAATGAAAAAAAGCATCTGTTACAATTTAGATTGTAAATTTATTTTGAAGTAATAGGCATGAAAATTGGAACCCATTGGTTCCATCTAAGAAAGGAAATAATTTCTCGAGGACAGAATTAAATTATTTTACCATATGATCTGGAGCTTTTAGTATATCAAATAAAGATCCTATAATGCAGTTCTCAAAGTCACTTAATGATATCATGAGCAACAGTAATAATCCAACGCATTGAGCCGGATTCTCGGTTTCAGATACTAAGTGGTGACACCGGGACTGAATCAGTAGTATTCAACGATCATGGAAACGGCATCGGTCCTGGAGCAATTCAGGATTCGTTAATGGGCTAGCACCAGAGCCATGTGGAAGTAGAGTAATTCCAATGAAAAACAGTGTCCGATTCGCCAGGTTCAGGATTGGCGCTCGAGAGGCTGACAAGCTGCAGCCGCATATTAGCATTCTACTCCTCACACATTCCAGCCAACAAGATGGCAACCCAAAGAGTGGCACCCCGGTTCACAGATGCAGAGCTCGAGACCCTGCTGGATGCCGTGGAGGAGAGGCGAGGCAACCTGTACCCCAGGATGGGAAGAAGGCTGCCGCCTTCCACCGTACACCGGGCCTGGACAAAGATGCAGAGGCTGGGAGCGCCATGGGCCCACTGCCAGCACCGGCTAGCAATGCTGGAAAAAGCTGCACAACCTCGTCAGGGCGGCCAGGGTGAGTAGCCAGCACCATGCCCCTGGCACCAACTCTTGTCCCACACACCTGTAAGCACCCCCCCCCCTACTGCCCCACCAGTGGGCAACTGAACCTATGGCAGTCTGCTCGCACCCCACCCTGCACTACATGCCAGCACCCATACCATTCCTCATGGCCAGGTGTTCTGTTCACAAAGACCACCAGCTGCCCACCCCCTGTGCTTCCCCCATCCAACTGCCTAACACTGCATTTTTTGTCTCTCACCGGTGGTTGTCTTGGGGGCGATGGTATGGGTCAGGATGTCCAAGGCCTGGGGCACGCTGTGCGGGCGATGACTGAGGCACAGGATAGGGTTGCCCTGTCACAGGCAGCTATGTACCAGGGCCACCTGGACATTGCAACGGCACTCCAGAGCTTGGTCCAGTCACAACGGGTCATGGCTTTCGACAACAATGCCTGGGCACTGGCGGATCGGAGCCAGTCAGAGGGAGGTGGCCCAATCCCTGTGCTCCAAGGCTGCAAGCATTGAGGCCTTGGTCAAGACGAGATCAGGCCTCCAGGACTGGCAGCGCCAAGTGATGGAGGTGCCCCCGGAGATTGCTCCGGCCAAGGAGTCATGCGGGGGCCATCGGGCACCGAGGTGATAGGTCCCCTGCCAGTGACGCCCATAGGGGAGGTGCTGGAACACCACAGTGCCTTGGACTCCCATGCCCTCCTGTCCCTGGCACATTAGATGGTCAGCGGGCAGAATAGAATGGCACCACACCACCTGGGACATCCAAGAGGCTGCCAGGCCAGTCCAAGCCCAGTAGCTCCAGAGTACAGCTGCAAAAGGGGACCCAGGTCACTTGGCGGGAATCGCAGCAGTCTGCCTCCACCTCTGATAATACTACCTGTGGATCCACCTTGACGTACAAGCCCAGACTGTTAGATACCAATTAAATTGACACAGACGCAGCACACTGTTTTGTTATGCTCTTGACGTAGCATAAGCTGCTTCCTTGATGTGCACTCTGACGAAGGAAGGTTCAGACTTGGAGATAGCTTTCACACATTTATTACTGTTAACGATTCTCCTACTTGGATTCAACGCTACTGTTAATCCTGCTATAGCTACTCAGACTGACAAACCAGTCTGCTACAATCCAGGTGGTGGGTGTGATGTTCAATCAACCCTGTGTCTGTACTCACTGAGTGTCTCCACTGGAAAGAGGAAGATCATGTGTGCCGTGTCCTTTTATATGGGTTGGTGTAATGCCCTCCTGTGGTATTGTCACCTGTGTGTGTGTCGTGACTGCCCATTGGTCATGTCCTATCTTAATGACCTATTGGTTGACTGTCTGTGTGTCATGTCTCTGGTGCTCCCTCTAGTGTCTAGCTAGGTGTAGTGTATGTACATTAACCCTTTGTGTACTTAGTGGTGTATATCACCACACACACAAGATAGTGTTAGGGGCTAGGGCTCAAGCCTGTAGAAACATGTTCACAATAAACATCTGTTCACAAACGTTTGAACCTGCCTCGGTGCTCTGTCAGAAGGGTGTGAGGGATGGGCTGGCTGCAGAGGGGGTGCTGGGGGAGGGGGAGGGGTTGTGGATGTACAGCCATTAGAGGTGGGCATGGGCTAGGGCAAAAGCCCCCAGATCAGCCACCGTTCAACATCCTTACCCAGCCCCCCCACCTGCACCTGTCCCCCACCTCCGAAACCCCGGGGCTCGAGGGTTCGGTGGAACCAGCTTGTATGCAGGGATCACCCAGGAGGACAGTAGAAGTGCTACCGTAGGCAGGAGTCAGAGGTTTTCAAATAATGCGGAACACTAGAGCCCATTTCACAGGGGGACGGCACCATTCTCCATCCCCTGGACCAGACGTTACTGTCAACCCAGAGCTCGCACTCCAGAGTGAGGCAGGTAGGAATCACAGATTGGGTTGCAGGTGTGGTTGGTGCCGGGAGGGTGGGGAGCGGTAGTCGGCTAAGGGTAGGGGGTTCGTGGGGCTGGGATGGAATGTTTAAGTCGCCATCGGCCCCACCCACGTCGGCTAACCTGGAGACAATTAGAGCGTCCCATGTACGCTGGTCCTGGCACATACATTGCACTGCCTCCTGTGCCTGCTCGGGCCCATGCCCTTCCCATCCTGGCTCTCCCCCACAATGTTGTGGAGGATATAGCAGGCCACCATGATACCTTGATGTGGGAGACTCTCCTAGCGTTATACTGGAGGAACCCACCAGAGCGATCCAGGCACCTGAACCGAATCTTGACCATGACAATGCCCTGCATTTTCACGCCCTGGTCACAGCATGGGTTGTCGTTATAGCAGGTCTCCGCGTTAGTCTGTGGCCTCCGGATAGGCGTCATCAGCCATGGCCGCAATGGATAGCCCCTGTCATCCAGGAACCAACCCCCCACCTGGGGAACCCCTCGAAAGTGCCACGAGAACCGTGGAATGTGCCACGACGAAGGTGTTGTGCACACTGCCGGGGTATCTGGCACAGACATGAATGATGTGAAAACAACTGCCTCATGTGCCGGTGTTCGTAGGGAGGGGGGAACATGAATCTCTTGCCCACCCTCTGAACCTCAGGCATTCCTGTGATGGCGGCGAACACGTGCATCCTGGTGGACTCTATCCACATTGAAGACGATTTATTGTGCCAACCGGGTATATGGGGCCTGCATGACGGCACGGATGCACCTGTGCACCAAGCTGAGTGGAGGGACACCAGCTCCCTCCACTCAGCGCCTGGAAGGACCCCATGGCGAAAAGTTTCAGGGCGACCATCACCTTGACGGCCACCGGGAGCGGGTGTCCTCCTCCATACCTCCACAGTTCCAGGTGCGCCATGATCCGGCAGGTACGCCATATAGTCCATCAGGTCCTCGAATGGACAGGCACGGCCGGCACACAGGATGCCTCCTTCCCCCCTCTTACTTGGCCTGTTGGGTGGCCGGCTCTCCATCCGCTCCGGTTGGCTCCTGTTCCTCTGGGGCAGGTTCCGCTGCTGCAGGGTCCACCCCAAGCAGCTCCTGTTCGTACAGCCACAGTGTGTCTGCCAGGGTTGCAGCGGCTAGGATGATAGACACCCTTCCTAGTTGGATTCCAAAATGCATTGTCTGCAGGGGGTGAAAGGCAGAAATTGTGAGCATAGTGCGTACCCCCGTGCCCAACCAGGTCCAACGGGCTACACCATGGCCCAGCCTGCACTGCAGTCCTTGCCCACACATGTGCCCCTCGCTCCCTCCTCCCCCATCCCCACCCTCCCCCGGCCATTCCCCCTGGCACTCTGCCCTCTGCACCGCACCCCTGGCCCCATCAGTGGAAGGCACCTCGGGGACCTCTGGCCCCGGCACCTCTCCCTGACGGCAGGGGTACCGATGGCTGATGCTACGCATGCCAGCGGTACATTCTGCGGCCCCCATCTGGTCCTCTTGTAAGGGCTACCATGGTGGTTGCCCTTGAGTGAGCTGCATGATGCCCGCTGGTGGATGGCGCCTGGTTGCGCCGGGTGGCGTTGTGGTGGGGGGGGGGGGGGGGGGAGTGGAGTGGGTGCACCCATACGGCCGGTGTCACTGTACGCAACCACGGGCTATGGTCAGCGGTGGGCACAGCAAGGGAGCTACCTTGCCGGCCGTGACAATGGCGTTCCGTGCCGGAACACCATGGTTGCAGAAGTCGTCCCAACGTCACACCCCGGCGCCTGGTCACCACCCACAACTCCCCCTGGCAGATGTCCCCACCCCCTCCACCAGCCAGCCATGCCAGCGACAGGACTGGCAGCCCATTACATACATCTGTGGACATGACCTCCGTCTGCTCTCTCCCTCAGCAACCACTGTGCCTGTTTCCCGATTTTTAAAACCACAAGTGAATCTCACCATCAGTAATTCCTCCTGGCGGAGGCGGAGCATTGCATGAGCCATGGAGAATACTGGGTCGAGCCCATTAATGATGTGCCAACAGCGTTTACTGTACGTGGGGAGAATGCATTCATGCTGCTGTCAAGGCACCGGAGCGTGGCATTCCATCGGGCGCCCGGCGCTGGCCTCAATTCTTGGGTGATGTGCGATTCTCCGCCCAATCGTGTTTCCTAATTCCGTCATCAGGAGAATCCTGCCCACTGTATTCGAGCCAGCTCATAGATCTTGAATAACAGACGATACGGTGTTAACAACTATAGTTGGAGTGAGCGGTTGTAAACCTGAATAGAATGCAGCACAACACGAGCTGAATATTGAGCAAATATAAATTTTAATCTTTTGGTCAGTGAGTAGACTGAGACACATATTTATAATCTTGTGGCTTTTTTGAGTATATCGAATGCCCACGGAATATGATTATTCGCAGTGTTCCGTGCAAGAGAAGTGGAAGTGTTTCAAAGTTCTTTTAATTCTACCCACATTATTTCAAGATATTTTGAAAATCTTCAGAAAGATGAATGAAAAAACATTCTTTGTCAGGAGGTATCTTTAATGTCATGGAACTACCATGAAATCTTACAGTTAATGTTTATGCTCGTTATTGCTTGGTGAACATATTTGTTGTCAAATATAAGTCGAGGAAAAATGATTTGGGTTTTTTTTCAGCATTCATTTGCTTTCATTTTGAGAACTTGAAAAATATTTATTTTCAGTGCATCCCAAATGGACTTGGGGCAAAAAGACTTGCATTTAGAAAGCACATTTCATGACCTCAGGACAGCCCAAGGCACTTAACAGCCAGTGTAAGACCATAAGACATAGGAGCAGAATGAAGCCATCGCGTCAGCTCCACCATTCAATAAGTTTGTGACTGATCTGATGTGATAATCCTCAACTCCAGTTTCCCACCTTATCCCCATAACCTTTGAATCTCTTAACGATTAAAAATCTTTCTATTTCACCTTTGAACACACTGAAATGTAATTGCTGTTCTAGTGCAGGAAGAACAACAGCTTATTTTGCACAACAAGCCCCCCCACAACCAGCAATGTGATAATGACCAGATAACTCCCATGCTGTTCTTCAAAATGGTATCATGGTATATTTTACGTCCACCTGAGAACACAAAGAAAGCGTCAGTTGTATTTCAAATGAAATGGGACTTCTGACAGTGAAGCGCTCCTCGACGCTGCACTAGAGTGTCAGCCTAGATCTTTGTGCTCAAGTCTCTTCATTTGAAACCACAACCTTCTGATTCAAAAGCTAAAATGCTACCAGGTAAGTGAAATAATCAGTAGTCGTACATAGAAACATACATAGAAAATAGAAGCAGGACGAGACTATTCGGCACTTCGAGCCTGCTCTGCCATTCATTATGATCATGGCTGATCATCAAGTTCAATATCTTGATCCCGCCTTCCCCCATATCCTTTGATCCATTTAGCTCCAAGAGCGATATCTAATTCCTTCTTAAAATTACACAATGTTTTCATCTGAACTACTTTCTGTGGTAGTGAATTCCACAGATTCACCACTCTCTGGGTGAAGAAATTTCTCCTCACCTCAATCCTAAATGGTTTTTACCCCTTATCCTCAAACTATGACCCCTAGTTCTGGGCTCCCCCACCATTGGGATCATTCTTTCTGATTCTACCCAGTTAGAATTTTATAAGTTTCTTTGAGATTCCCCTCACCTCTTCTGAACTCCAATGACTATAATCCTAAATGACTTAGTCTCTCCTGCTCCATCCCAGGAATTAGCCTGTAAACGTTCACTGCACTCCCTCCATAGCAAGAGCATCCTTCCTCAGATAAGGACACCAAAAATGCACATAATATTCCAGGTATGACCTCACAAATGCCCTATATAATTGTAGTAAAACATCTCTATTGCTATACTCAAATTCTCTTGCTATGAAGACCAACATACCACTTTCCTTCTTTACTACCTGCTGTACATGCGCGCTTACTTTCAGCAACTGATGCACAAGGACATTAAGGTCCCACTGTGTGTCCACCACTCTCAATTTACACCCATTCAAATAGTCATCTGTCTTCCTATTTTTGCTACCAAATAGATAACCTCACATTTATCCACATTATACGGATTCTGTAATGCATATGCCAACTCACTCAGCCTGTCCAATTCTTGCTGAAGCATCTCTGTATCCTCCTCACAGTTCACCCTCCCACCCAACTTTGTATCATCTACAAATTTTGAAATACTGCATTTAGTTCCATCGTCCAAATCATTCATATATAATGTGAACAGTTGGGGTTCTAGCACAGATCATTGTGGTACCCCACTAGTCACCGCCTGTCAATCAGACAAAGACCCGTTTATTCCAACTTTCTGCTTCCTTTCTGCTAACCAGCTATCTATTCATCTCAAGAAACTATCTGCAATCCCTTGTGCTTTAACTTTACATAGTCATCTGCTATGTGAGACCTTGTCGAAAGCCTTCTGAAAGTCTAAATAAACCATATCCACCGGGTTTCCCTGGTCAACTCTATTGGTTACATCTTCAAAATATTCCAGTAGATTTGTCAAGCATGATTTCCCTTTCATAAATCCATGCTGACTTTGTCTGATTATACCACTGCTTTCCAAATGCTGTGCTATGAAATCCTTGATAATGGACTCTAGCAACTTCCCTACTATGACATTAGGCTCACATAATTTCTCTCTCCTCCCTTTTTGAATAGCGGGGTTATATTAGCTACCTTCTAATCTGTAGGAACCATTCCAGATTCCAAAGAATTTTGAAAAATGACTGCCAATGGATCTATTAGTTCTAGGGTTACTTCCTTAAGTACTCTGGGATAAATATCATCAAGCCTGGAGATTTAGCCACCTTCAATCCCATTAATTTCCCTAAAACTATTTCTCTACTCATACTAATTTCCTTCAGTTCCTCACTAAAACTTGTGTTTCTCAGAACTTCCGGTATATTGCTCCTGTCTTCACAAAGGAAGACATGAATAAAGTTTAAATTTATCACCTTCATCATTTCTTTGTTCCCTGATAGGAATTCACCCGTTTCTGACTATAAGGGGCCCACATTCATTTTTATCAATCTTTTTGTCTTTACATACCTATGGAAACTCAACGAGAAATGCATAAGTAGCCATCATTCTCAGCCACATTCGCTGCTTGCAAAATCTGACTGTCACTTGAACAATCAGTAACTGTACAGCAGTGAAATAATAGGAAATTATGGAGAGTTCAGGTGGGAAATTTGTCTCTGACATTAGCGCATCAGCAACCTATCTTACATTTCACCCAAAGATAATCTGACAAAGCTTATAATAGGCTACAGATGCGCTACTACCTAGCTACACCACACCCCACTATCCATCAGCCCCTTCTCCCTACATCACCTTGCAATCAAAATTAAATTGGCTAACGAATTCTATGAAATAGGATTTCTCAAGGCGAGGGAGAAGAATCAATTTAAACCACATGGTTTTAAATTAGGTATATTTCATGGGAGTATCACCAGAACAATTAACTTTGGCAGGGGAGTAAAACTGGCAACATCATTCCAGTCGGCCCGTTTACATCTCGGCCATGTTCATCTTTCCACTGATGTCATGGAAAGTGGTTTTCCCATTATTATGAGGTGTGTACATTTTTATTTTATTATTTTAATAGCTGTAAAGCAAGTTTTCAATCGCTCAATTGGCAAGTGCACTGTGACATGTGCCAAAGCTGGATAGACAAGAAGCCATAGGTTTTGTCTGCATTGAGTTAGCTGACTTCTGCCGCTGAACTATCCCCAGGTTAGATATAGAAGATGAAGATAATTGGTTTATTAAAAAATTATGGTGGCATGTGATGATGAAAAAAAGTAATCATAATTCATAAGTTATAAACTATTAAAATAATTGCACGATTATGAACATTATGGTATACTGTACAAATAATTAAAATAATTAGGTCTTCCTAATTTATAGAATAAAAACGAAAGGTCTGCAACAAAATCAGCAAAGGCTTCTGTCCCTGCTGCCCACCATTCTGGGAAATAGTACATTGCATTAGTAAGGTGATTAAGTTTCGCTGTGACCAACCCCAGTGCCAAATATTTTTCCAGCACTTACCGTCCGATTAATAAATGTAGAAAGTCATTTCGATGAAATAATAGAATGTGACAATTGTTATGTGCATGAAGATTTTGAAGCAACTGGTCCTCTTGTTTAGCAAAATGAATGAAAAATCTCAGCGTTGAAGTTTTCAGTTCTCTCTACTATTGGTATCAAACACTATCAGGTGAAGCAGATCGGATGCAGTATGAACCAACTTGTACAATGCTCCAAGGCTTCAATACAAAACTTAGTTCAACTGGATTGGCAAGCATTTTTCTACTTTATAAGCCTCCCTTGTAACCAGGCTGACATTCTATGCCAAGTTGAGGCTGACATTCTGTGCCAAGTTGAGTTTTGTGCTTTGGACGTAAAGCCACTGATGGTTTAAGAGTGTTTGGACTATTCCACATGTGTCTTCTACATCTCACAAAGAAAGTTTAATCAGAATCATATTCATCTGGTCTGAATTGAAACCCAAGATCCAAACAGGTTGACAATGGGGAATTCATATATGTAAATTCACATATATTTTTAAATTATTGATTATCAAAAGATCAGGCAGCCCACATATTCTAGGAAGCAGCCCAGAGACTAATGCTTCATTTGAGAAGGTTTTGTTAGGCGGCTGTTGAAATCCAATCACTGATTTCGGTTTCATTTTCTGACAGCATTCCTTACTTTCTGTAATGTCACATGGGCATGAGAACAACTGCAAGGTGGGTTTGGGAAAGGTATTAGATGTAGTGGCTGGGAAACTTGGAAAATTCGATGGAACTTCTGCAAGATGGATATTATCGATAAAAACGTTTTAAGCTTTTTGTGTGGGTTTTCCAGCTGCAGTTGGCCAGGTCAAGAGGCTGGGTAACTATCAGGTTGGAAGGCAGCTGGGCACCAGTGTGGAGGTAAGATAGGAATGGGTGGAGATTGGCCATCATGTTTGGTGAGCAGAGCAGGGGTGACTGTTTGGCCACAAGTTGTTTTTGGGAGTGATCTAGCAGGGAGTTACAAATCAAAGAGGCAGTTTGGACTTCCAACAGTTCAATCAAAGAGCGATCCAATTACAAAGGGTGTCCTGTATGGCATTATACAACTGCCATCCCCTCTCCACTGAAATAATTGGAACAAGGCCGCTTTAAGAGTCCAATCACGTGTCGTATTGATGATGGCATCGGCAAACGTAAATGGCAAGGTAACGGGGCAATCTATCCTAACAGCCTGTAGAGTAAACACCTTCCAATAAAGCTCTTGTTTGTTTGTACCTTTGTGGTCTGCAAGCCTATCCTGTAAGAATACCGCAAAGAAAACTGGCAATGAGGAAGTTGGAACTACCCTGGCAGACTCCCAGAGAAATAAAAAAATTAAATAAAATGTCGATCCATGCGCAGACATCCGAAAAGGATTGAGAAGCTAAAAACTTTGCTGTAGCAAAGCTGGTGATGGAGGGGTGACAAATAACGGTCACAACAATCGAAGGAATCACAATTCAAAATAGATTTTGGATGAAGGAACATCAAAAAGAAGTATACCACGTGTTCTAACCAGAAATATCAGAACAATACAGGGAACACAGTGAGTAGCAAGTACCCTGCAACTGTAGAGCTGGAGATGTTCCAAAGCTTGGAAGGAAACAGGCTGAGCTCAAGTGCCTTGTTTAAAAAAAGAAGCGAGGTAGTGCTAACATCGGTCGTTGCACATTGTGCTTACACAACCCCATCCATCACCCCACCCAGTGTAAAAATGGCAGGAAATTTTGGCAGTGTATGGTAAGAATACCAAGCGGTGGAGCTCATGCACTGAAAGACTTGATTATTTTGTCCAAGCGAATAAAATTGTGGCAGATATTGTAGTCCCTACTTTCCGGAGTAAAATGGGGGGAAGCCACATTCGACCTGCTGTGAAGTCTTGGGCAGCCAGAAAAAACAGGCTCAACCTCTGATGAGATTATGGAGATACTGCAGGGCCATTTCTAACCTAAACCTTTGGTCATCACCAAGTGATTCACGTTCCATAAACATATCCAACAAGAAGGGGAATCAATCACCTAATTCTTAGCTACTTCAAAGAAATGAGCTGAATAATGTTAATTTGGAGATGTCTTCAATGACTCCATTAGAAACAGACTAGTGAGTGGGTTAAGAAGCGCAATAATTAAGTTTGAACACTAGAATCCATAAAACATCGGCTGAGAAACGAACAAAGACACAGGTTCAAAATTGCCACTGATGTGTAAAAACTGGGTATGCAGCAGCAGACTGCTGGTGCAACAATGCAAAATGCAGGAATTGTGGTTTTAAAAATTGGACACATTGAACGTGCATGTTGGGGAAAGAACAATAACTTCCAAACAAGAACTACAAAAAGCAAGAGACAAGTGTATCAAATGGAAAACCGAATAGCAGAAAAGGATCCATGGGATACAAACACGGCACGCAAAAGGACCAGAGTCACAGTAATATGACAAACTGTTGTTGAATGTATTGACCATTGCAGGCACAACAAACCATTACTGTGTCACCCCTTGACTGAACGCACAACCGGTAAAAATGGAGATGGTCACTGGAACCACAGTTTTGTTGGTACCAGAAACTGTTTACCAAGAGAAACTGCGCCATATTGCCTGAAAACCCTCAAAGATAATACTAAAAGCTTATATTGGAGAAATGGGTCCATTGAGGGGCCATTTCGATACAAATGTGTTGCTAAACAGACAGACCACAGACTTGTCCCTATACATCGTCGGAAGTAACTATCAAGCCCTAATGGAGTGCATCTGGCTGGAGAGAATCAAGCTAACCCCGGCAGAGGTGAATTTCATGTTGGAGTCCCAAGCAGATTTACCAAAGATCTTAAAGAAACATGCTATTGTCTTTAGTGGAGAGCTAGAAAGTATGAACAAGATCTGTCAAGCTAAGGATTAAGGACAAAAACCAAGCAAGATGCTTAAAGGCTAGGTCAGTGCCATATACCATCAGGCCTAAGGTCGAGGCAGAATTCGAGAGACTCGTCAAGACAGGGGTCCCTGAACCCGTTAATGTAAGTGGTTGGGCCACGCTGCTAATACCCTTGATGAAGAAAAATGTTTCAGTACACACTATGTGGCGATTTTAAAATTACTATCCATCCGGTACTGTGTGCAGAACAGTACCTTCTGCCTTTAATTGATGATTTATTTGCTGGATTGACGGGAGGCCAGCATTTCAATAAAGTTGACCTGAGTCAAGTTCATCTCCAGGTAAGTGTGGATCCAGATTCACAATAATATTTCACAATCAGGACACACAAAGGGCTATTCAGATTAAAAATCTTCCATTTGGCATCAGATGCGTACCTGCCTTGTTCCAAAGTGCCATGGATCAAATTCTAAGTGGGCTGGAAAAAAATCGCTACCTAACAATATCTTTGTTACTGGAATGAAGAGGCAAGAAAATTACAGACTAAGAGTACGGAAGAACAAATGTCAATTCTTCAAATCTTCTGCTGAATACCTGGGGCACTTCATAGATGCAAAGGGACTGCACAAATCACCGTCAAAAGTAAAAGTCATAATTGAGGCACTTGCACCAATGTAAATCAACTTCAATCTATTTCGGGTTTATTAAATTATGGGAAGTTTGTCCCTAATCTAGCAACTATTCTAAAGTCTTTTCGCAGCTTATTGTGTCAAGACAGGAAATGGATGGATCAGCGCGAGAAGGCCTTCATACAAGCAAAAGAGGCACGACTAAAGTCAGAAGTCCTGACACACTTTGATCCAAAGTTACCCTTGTAACTGACTTGCAGTTATGGGGTGGGAACAGTGGATTCTCACATAATTCCCCGTGGTGAAAAAAAGCCAATAGTGTTTGCATCGAGATCCTTGAACAAAGCAGAAATGAACTATTCACAGATAGAGAAGGAAGCTCTAGGTATCATTTTCAGAATCAAACAATCTTACCTATAGGAAAGGAAATTTACTTTACTAACAGATCATTGACCACTGACAATACCTGTGCTGCACACCGGTATTCCATCTCTAGTAGCAGAGATGGGCATTGCTATTGTCAGCACAGACATACACGATAAAATATTGCCAATCAAATCTCCATGGGAACAATGATGGACTCTGTAGATTACCCTCACCTAACGTTGTCAATGAATAGTTTGAGTGGTAATATTCTATATTTCAAAGAAGTCGATAACACTCCTGAAATCACAGGGCAAATTGAGAAGTATACCAGAAATAATCCACTACTTTCAAAGTTATGGACATGGTGCATCGTGGCAAGGCAGCGAGAACAAATGGAGAGTTGAAGCCATATATCACCCGAAGACTCAAACTACTCGTACAGCTTGCTTTTCTCCTCTGAGAAACGAGCATCATCATTCCGTCACTGTTAAGGAAATTTGTCCTAAACCAACTTCATGAACATCAAAGAGGGAGAGGGAGGATGAAAAAGATATCCAAAAGCTGTTTTTGGTGGTCAGGGCTCTATAACGAAATGAAGGGGAAGGTGGACATGTATTTGGCTTGTGCAAAGGTTCGAAACCTGCTGCCACTAGCGCTATTACACCGATGAGAATGGCCAGAAGGGCCATGGCAAAGAGTTCATATGGATTATGCCAGAAAATTCGAAGGATGAATGTCTTTCATTGTGGTAGATGCAAACTCGAAATGGTCTGCAGTCGCCATTATGAAGATTACGTCCTTGGAGTGAACAATAGAAAGAGTGGTTGAGATTTTTGCAAGATTCAGTTACCCAGAACAACTTGTTAGTAACAATGGGCCATGGTTAATTTTGCGAGAATTCAATAATTATCAAAAGGAAAATGAAATTCAACGCATCCAATTCACTCGTTATCATTCTGCCACAATGGGCTGGCTGAAAGGTTTGTTCAGACAATAAAGCATTCATTGAAGTTAACTCATGAGCAAGGGTTATTGTCCAAAATGACTAAGCTAATGAATTCCTGCTGACACACAAAGATCTTAAAGATACAAAACATTTGACAACCCAATGTTCTCCGGCATTACTCAATGGTAAAACATCGGTTAAGCTAAGACAAGGGAAATTGTTGAGAGTAAACAACAAAGTCAGGTTTTGCGATGTGAGAACAGGGCTAAATGCGGTGTTTTTCAGAAATATCAACAAGTATTGGCAAGGAACTATACCACATGTGAGATGTGGGTACCTGCCATCATCTTAACACAGGGAGGACCAGTCTCCTACACCGGTCAAATTTGGGACGATGTAGTGTGGAGAAGACATACTGATCAAATTGTAGCAACTAGAACTAGTTTGTCAGAGACACAGTTAACCGAGAGTCCATATCAAACTGTGCCAAGTGAAGGCCTGTACGTACCCGAGAACCTGACAATATCAGAAACAACTGTGGAAGACGATCCCCTGGTTGAAGACACTTCAACACTGAGTCAACTTCCGAACACAAATACAGACATCAAAACAAAAAACACGAGGTTGTAGTCAACAGGAAAAAGCAGACGCTCGAGGTTCTTCGACAACCACACTGAAATTGACGTCCTCCGAAACGTCTAACTTATTGGCTGTTGTGTTCATATTGTAAAGTTTGATTGTTAAGTTGTATTGTATTTCATTGCAGTAACCTCTAAATGTAAGGGGGAGGAAAGTGTTGTGTATTCATGCTTGTTCCTAATTGGAACAAGGTCACTTTAAGAGTCTGATCAGATAACGTATTAATGACATCATCGGCTGTTTGCCCAGGCGAAATGGGCAGTCTATCATAACAGTCTGTAGAATAAACACCTTTCCAATAAAGCACTTGTATGCTTGTACCTTTGTGGTCTGCAAGCGTATCCTTTAAATATATCACAAAGAGATTGCATTGAATGGTGTTAATATGTAGATTAATTTATAATAAGAGTATTGCTCTGGATTGAGGTGAGGTGGGTGGGCGGGGCGGGTGAATCAGTTAGATAGGGAGGCAGCCAGTTTGTGCAATGAAATTTCATGAATATTTATAATTTCTTGAGCAGGCAAGCTTCTGCTGAGGTCTTTGGAATTTCCCTTCAATGGGTTTCACAGGGTCCCTACTGTACTTCAATTTTCCTGCCATGAAATATTTAACAAATGGCTTCAGCTATTAAAACCCATTGCAAAGCCCAAAGTACATCTGATCAGTTAACTATACTCTCCCTGAACAAAAATATTGAGTACACCATTTCAACCTTCATGGCATGATTTTCTTGTCAATCCTTACCCTGCCCCACCCCAACTAATAGCCCCCAGTCAGAGTAGTAATAGACCAATAGTCCTCATGAAAAGTGAAATGAAAATCGCTTATTGTCACAAGTAGGCTTCAAATGAAGTTACTGTGAAAAGCCCCTAGTCGCCACATTCCGGCGCCTGTTCGGGGAGGCTGTTATGGGAATTTCATGGGAATTACATGGATTTCACAGAGAGATTTTTCAACACTCGCCTCACACTCACCCATTTATATTGAAGATATACACCCGACATACATACAAAACAATATCAGACACATGTTCAGATACACACACATCCTAACCATCGACATACAAAACAAATACTCAACACCTGCATGAAAACATCAACACACACTTTGCAAAAAACATTAAAATACATAGCACCACCTCCCCACTCTCCCTCCGCCACCCAGATATGCATATGCTCACACGATACGTAGAATGAAAAGTAAAGTAGCCATAGTTCCAGGTGACCATAAGCTGCTTCCCCCTTTGAAGGGGAAGAGCTGACTGGTGGTGATTTAACCTGAGAATCACCGCACCTCAGGCGAGGTGTAAGGTTGAGAAGGAGGGGCCTTCATGAATAACCTCACCCTGTACAGGAATCGAACCCATGCTGCTGACCACGCTCTGCATCACACACCAGCTGGCTAGCCAACCGAGCTAAGCCGGCCCCCAATTCTATACAGAGAATGCATGTCATGCATGTCCCAGAATACTTGTCTCAAAAATATCTTGACAAAAATACAAAAACACTACAGACATTTAAACGGACACAAAAACCATGGATCTTCCAAGCTCGCCAGTTTCAGATTTGGGGGTACCCCCACTGGGGAACGCCTCTCGGAGCTTCAAAGGTAATGATTTGCATAGCAATTACCTAGAAGTGTAAACTTCCCTTGAGCAATTACCCTGAACTCGGAACTATCCGAAAATGCAAGTTAAATCACAAACTTCAGATGGTTCCGACTTTGATACAGAGATTGTTACCCAGAAAAAGTGAGAATTAAAAAGACCTCTAACTTCTGGGGCACGCCTACCATCAGTTCCCCAATGGGGGTTCTCAATACTCAACTATCCCCTCACCACAGGATTCTGATATCTCCCACCCCCACGGTATTCTCCATCCCCTCCCATGGGATTCCGCTGACCTGACCCAACCCTTCACACACCAGGCCCAGCTCAACCTTGCCCATCACTCCCTCTCCTCACAGAACCAGCCCGAATGCCCCATCCCTGCAGGCCTTTTTCAATCTAAGTGTGGTGGTATGTATTAGGGGTAATACAGTACACCATGAATGCCGAGGAGCAATTGGAGGACAGATGCTGGGTCCCGATTGGATCTGCCGCCTACTGGGCTCCACCCAGATAGGCGGGGTATAAGAACCTGGGTTAATCCCCGCAGCTGCATTCTGTGACTGAGCTGCTGGGGAACAAGTCTGAACAAGTCTGCTCAATAAAGCCTCGATTGAAGTTCTTTACGTCTCGCCTCGTGTGTGATCGATGGTGCTACACTAAGCCCCCCCCCCCACTGACCTCCCCAGATCCCACCAATGTCCGACCTCCCCCGACCCTACTGATGTCCGACCTTCCTCCCACCCCCGATCCCACTGATGTCCGACTTCCCCACCCCACCGATGTCCACTTCCATCCATCCCTGCGATGTCTGCCTCACCCTCCGCAATGCGCAAAAAACCCACCCCAACCCACCGATATCTGGCTCACTCCCCCCCCCCCCCCCAATGTCCAACATCCACACCCCAACCCGAAGTCCAACTCTCCACCCCCCCCCCACGATGTCCGGCCCCCACGCCCACTGACGTCTGGCCACCCCCTCCCTCCCCAATGTCTGACCACTCTCAATTTCCGAACCCCGATTTCAGACCTCCCCATCCCTCCGATGTTCGACTCCCCTCCCCAATGTCCGACAACACTGCACCCAACCCACAGATACCGGACATTCCCCCCCCCCCCAAATGATGTCTGACCCCCACTGATGTCTGACCTCACAATGTTCCGACCCCCCATGTCCAACTCTGTCCCCCTCACGGCTGTTCAACACCTCTCCCATCCACCCCACCAATGTCTGACCCCCTCCAATTTCTGACACCCGATGTCCGCCACCTCCCCAGTGTCCGGCACACACCTGATGTCCGAGCCCACCTTACACAGCCACCTCCCCCACCCCGCAAATCCTATCCACTTATATTCAATACTTATCTTCACCTTGGCCAAACCTGGTTCATGGCAGCGAGTGCTTTAAAAAAGAGGCATGGCCTCCTTCAATCAGACTTTGTGGAATGCGATGCTGGGCCGTGAGGGCAGCTACACTGCCTGGATCTCCCCTGGCCTGTGTCAGAAGGTCGGGTGAGACAGGCACGGAAGAAACTTCACAAAGTAACGGGGCACAGAATGGCAATCCAACGCTGATTACCACTCCGAAGAAGTTATGGCCCCATGTGTACACACATTAAAAATAGACACCCACAAACACACATTTGGCAAAACACAGACATATAAACAAAGTTCACAAAAACAATTCAAAGATTCACACATCCACTCACACGCCCACTCTTTTTGCCTCGAGACAAAACTTTTGAAAATATTGAATAGAAAGAAACTGAAAGTCACCTTTCCAATCTGTGAATTTGTTTAATTCATGCAACAGCCATCATGATTCACTCTCAAGGGAATCTATTTTTAAGAGGGTTTACCTCTTAAAATCAAATTTAAGAGAGCAGGTCTTGAGCATGGCATGTTAGCAACACACAAATGAAACGTTCACCACAAAATGTGAAATATCTAAATTAATATATTTAGCTCCATAGTCTGACAGCCTAGTAAATAAATATGCAACATCCGGGTCAATTTCTGTATCATTAAGTAGACCAAAATAATGATGATTTTATTGACTCCCAGTGTTAATGCCAATTCTGTGCCTTATTGTGCATGAAACACGGATACTGTGGAAGAAATCATTAAAAAATTCAAAGAGTTCATTTACATATTTACTCGAGAACTTACTCTAGAATTACAATGTTACGGTGATGTTTAAGATAGTGTGTCGAACCTGTTTCACTTTTTCTAGCTGGGGAACACTTAAGAGACATCTTGAGGACTTGAAATGTGCTATATTGATGCATTTCTTTGAATGAAAAAAATGACTTCAAATTGCATTACATGTGAGACATTAAAATCTAGTGCCCAGAATCTTTTTCTTTAATTAATTAACTCATCAAAGTAACATTCGTGCCACACAAATGACAGGCAATTACAATCTCCAAAAATTTTGAATCTAACCATCTCCCCTTGACATTCAATGGCATTACCAAATTTTCCACTATCAAAATCCTCGGGGTTACTATTGACCACAAAGTGAACTGGACTAGCCATATAAATAATGTGCTTACAAGAGGAGGTCAGAGGACTCGGAATTTTGCAAGAGTAACTTATCTCCAGACTCTCAAAATCCTGTCCACAATCTACAAAGTACAGGTCAGGAGTATGATAGAATACTCTTAACTTGCTTGGATGAGTGCAGTTCCAACAACACTCAAGAAGCTTGACAATCTCCAGGACAAAACAGTCTGCTTGATTGGCACCCCATTTACAGACATCCACTCCCTCCACCACCGATGCACTGTATGTACCATCTTCAAAGTGCACTGCAGGAACTCAAAAAGGCTCCAGACCCATGACCACTAACTACCATTCAGAAGGACAAGAACGGCAGACACGTGGGATCACCACCACATGGAAATTCCTCTCCAAGCCACACACAACAATTACCTGGAAATATGTCGCTGTTCATTAACTTCTCACTTGGTCAAAAGTTCTTTCCCGAATTGTGGGTTTACCTATATCAATTGAACTGCAGCAATCGGAACAATTATCAAGAACAATTTGGGATGGGCAGCACGGTGGCGCACTGGGTTAGCCCTGTTGCATCACGGCACCGAGGTCCCAGGTTCGATCCCGGTTCTGGATCACTGTCCGTGTGGAGTTTGCACATTCTCCCTGTGTTTACGTTGGTTTCGTTCCCACAGCCCAAAGATGTGGAGGCCAGGTGGATTTGCCATGTTACATTGCCCCTTAATTGGAAAAAATGAATTGGGTACTCTGAAATTTATTTTTTAAAAAGAACAATTTGGGATGATAAATTAATAATCGCCTAGCTCCATTCCCTGAATGAATTTTTAGAAATGAGATTGTTGCTGGCAACGCCAGCATTTATTGCTCATTCTTAGTTACCATTGACAAGGTGGTGGGCAGATGCCTTCTTAAACAGCTGTAGTCCTTTTTGTAAAAGTATTCACACAGTGATGCAAGGTAGAATTCCAGGACTTTGATCCTCCATCATTGATAATCAATGAATATAGGCGCTATTGAACTGAAATTCAGTTTTGGGCACATTTAGCAGTGTGTTTCTCGGCACTGCGACCCCGCTTTCAAACGGGACTTTTTGGCCTCGGCGAGGAATGCCCCACCGAGGATGCACTTGCCTCGCCTCCTGCACCGCCCCAATCTCTCGAACTCAAATGCCCTCGGGACTCCCCATCGCAGCCTCTGGGCCACCCCCACTAGTTATGAGGTGGGGGGGGGGAGGAGCCCTAAGATCTCCTAAGAGTAGAGTACCCCAGGGCCTGATCCCTCGCATGGGCAACCTGGCACCCAGGCACCTTGGCACTGGCAGTGCCCCTCCCAGCCTGGCAGTGCCATCTGGGCATCCTGGCAGTGTCAGGGTGTCACTGCCAGGGTGCCAGCAAGAGAGCCAGGGTACCACCCTGCCCAGAGCCCGACCACCCGACGGCCTCTGATGACCCCCAAGGGGCCCTTAAGCCTGGTCCAAGTTTGTGTGGACCAGTGCTAAACGGAGCCATGGCGAGGTCTCCTAGGCACGGGCGTTCATTCTCGGGCCTCGGGATCACCGGCCATCGAGATATTTAAGTGAGCCTAATTGCTCATTTAAATATGTAAATCTGCTTCTTGCCCAGCGAGGACAAGATCCAGATCACAACGTCTCGCAAGGTGTTCAGAGAGTCGCAAATCTCGCGAGCAGGCATTTCGTGAGATTTAACGACCTTGTTGCATTACCGAGTCGGGGGCGACAAGGCCGTTTAATTGCGCTCCATATGTCCAAGTCAGGATGGTCTGTATCTTGGGAGGGAAACGTGCAGGTGGTGGCGTTCCATGCAGTTGCTATCTCTGTCCTTCTAGGTGACAGAGGTTGCGGATTTAGGAAAATGCTGTCAAAAAGGAGTTGTAGATGATGCACACTGCAGACACAGTGTGCACAATGGTGGAGGGAGGGAATAGTAATGGTGGTGGGTGGAGTGTGAATCAAGTTGGTTACTTTGGCCTGAATGATGCTGAGCTTTTTGGGTGTTGAGATTTCTTGACAGCTTTAGAGCTACAGTCGTCTAGGCAAGTGGAGAATATTCTACCACAAGCTTGACTTGTCCTCTGTTGATGGTGAGAAGACTTTTGGCAAGTCAGGAGAGTTATTTGCCACAGAATTGCTGTTTGACTTGCTGTTATAGCTGCAGTATTTATATGGTTGGTCCAGTAACGTTTCTGGTCCATGGTGATTTCAGAATGTTAATTGTGGTATTTTTGAAACATTATTTATTTGTTCATGGAATATGGGCATCGCTGGCAAGGGCACCATTTAATGCCCAACCCTAATTGGGCTCGAGAAGGCATTGGTGAGCAGCCTTCTTGAACTGGTGCAGTCAGACTTTGTTTGTAGTGATTTGAGACAACTAAATGGCATGCTGGATAATTCAGACTTCAGTTAAAGGTGAACTGCAATTCTGTGGGTCTGGAGTCACATATAGCCCAGACAGCAGATTTCTCGCCTGAAAGAACATTAGTGAACCCGATGAGGTTTTACAGCGATTGATAATGGCCACCATTATTGGGACTAGCTTTTAATTCCAGATTTTTATTAATTCAATTCAAATTCCACCGGCTGCCATGATGACATTTGTACCGATGTCCACAGTGCTTTAGCCTGGATCTCTGGATATTACTATTACACGACTGCCTTTGAATGTCATGGGGAAATGGTTAGATTCACTCTTGTTGATGATCATCATT
The DNA here is from genome assembly GCF_047496885.1 of Scyliorhinus torazame. Lineage (NCBI taxonomy): Eukaryota > Metazoa > Chordata > Chondrichthyes > Carcharhiniformes > Scyliorhinidae > Scyliorhinus > Scyliorhinus torazame. The sequence continues at coordinate 88,518,510 of NC_092714.1, read as the reverse complement.
GCCTGGCATTTGTATGGTGTCAACATTATTCACCACTTATAAGCCCAAGCCTGAATGTTACCCGCTTCCTGATGCATGCAGACACAAACTGCTTCATTAAACAAGGAATTGCAATTGCAGCTGAGCACTACATAATCATCAGTGAATATCAGTGAACACTTCTGACCTTATGGTGGAGGGAGGTCATTGATGAAGTAGCTGAAGATGGTTGCACACGATCCTGAGGAACGTCTGCAGCAATGTCCTGAGTTTGAGATAATTGGCTTCCAACAGCCACAACCATCTTCCCTGATGCCAAGTATGACTCTAGAGAGTGGAGAGTTTCCTCCAGATTCCCATTGGCTTTACTTTAACTGGGTCTCCTGGACATCATACTTGGTCAAATCCCTTGATGTTAAGGGCAGTCACTCTCACCTCACCATTGGAATTCAGCTATGTTAGCCGTGCTTGAGCCAAGGCTACAATGAGTCTGGAGCGAATTGTTGCTGATGGATTCCAAACTGAACATCAATGAGTGGTTATTAGTAAGCAAGTGCTACTTGATAGCATGTTGACAACACCTATTACTTTGCTGATGATCCATGGTACATTGATATGGTATTAGTTGTTCAAATTGGAATGGTCACACTTTTTCTGGACAATTTTCTGCTTTGTTGGGTAGGTGCCAGCATTGCAGTACTTGTAGAACAGCCTGGCTAGTGGGGAACTCATTCTGGAGCATATGCCTTCTGCTCCATTATAAAGGCTAAACGCCTTTGTGGTATCCAGCACACATACTTGTTTCTTGATACCATGTGGAGTGTATAGAATTGGCATCTCTGATGGGACAGGGGTGGGTAGTGTGGAGAAACCTCAGGGGTAGGCTACGATGTGTCATACACGTGGCACATTTGCTGTACATCTAGTATATTTCACTCAATTTGTTCGGCTTCACCATCATTGAGGATGGCCAAATTCATGCAACCGCCTCCTTGTGTCAGTTGTTTAAGAAACATATACAAATGAAATATATAGGAGCAGCCCCTCAAACTTGTTCCACCGTTAACATGATTATGGCTGATCTTCTGCCTCAATTCCATATTGTCACACATTCTCATCCACTTTCCATATTTCTTGGTTCCCTGGGGGAGCAAAAATCTATCTCAGCTTTCAATATCCTCAGCAAAGGAGCATCCACAACCCACTGGGGTAGAAAATCCAAAGATTCCAAAGATTCACAACCCTCAGTGAAGAAACTGTTCCTCAGTTCAATTCTAAATTGAGCTCTCAACTTGACTGACACTCGTGTTCTAGATTACCCAGTTAGGGGAAGCAACCTCTCAGTGTCCGTGTTGTCAAACCCCTTCAGAATCTTATATATTTCATCGAGACCAACTCTCATCTTTCTAAACTCCTGGGATATTAAGTTTTTCATCCCAAGCACCAATCTAGGGAATCTTCGCTGTGCCGCCTCTAAGACAATTGTGTCTTTCCTTAGAGATGGAGACTAAAGGGGTGTGCAGTACTCCAGCTTCGTTCTCATCAAAGCCCTGTAGAATTTTCAACAAGTTTTTCTTATACTTCCATCCCCTTGCATTAAAGGGCTAACATCCCCATTTGCCTTCCCAGTTGTGTACCTGAAAGCAAATATTGTGTTCCCATTGCGAGTATTTCCAAGTTCCTCTGACCATAAATATTTAGAAGTTTCACGCTTTTTCACTCCAGCAGGTACATAGCCACTTGGAGGAGTCCCAGAGGCTACGGGCGGAGGAGAAGTCGCCGGCAATCCGAGGCACCGAGACCAACGCTGCTAGGGTGTCGACCGTAATAGAGAGCCTGGTCCGCACCATTAGTGGAGGTATCTAAAGCATTGCGCTGTTGGGTCTCGGCAGAATGCCCGCCTCGCTGAGGGATGTCACCCAGTACCAACTGACTTTGATGAGATTCTGCAGGACATGACCTGCTCTCAGATGGGAATGGCCAAGGCGCTGCGGAGCTTGTCCCAGTTGCAGATGGGCTTTGCCGAGGCACTGCAGGGCATGGCTCAGTCACTGAGGAGCATCGTTGAGGGCGTCAACACAATGGTGCGGACCATGATGAACCACCAGGGCTGGCAGAGCCAGGTGATGCCAGGGCAGCCGGGGCACGAACCAGCTGCCCCTCTGCCCAGGGCCCTAAGGGCACCAAGCGAGAGGAGGGATGCCGGGTGCCAACCTGGACGTCCCATGGAGTGTCGACGGTAGCCACCAGCTCTCCCGGGTTTCACCCCTCTGATGAGGCCACGACTCACAGCCAGCACACGGGACAGGGTGGCACGGCTGTACATGTGCCGCCGATAAGTGAGCCGGGGCCCTCCGGCCCCAGAACCCTTAGAGGATGCCCGCCATGGGCATCGAGGGCCACGGGATGGGGTACGCAGCTGGCTTCCTCCACCTCTGATATGCATTTTGGGGAAACACCTAGACGTAGCGGTAGAGCTAGGAAGACAAGGCACATCGACGATCACGGAGGGCACCGGGGAAGGGGTGTAGGGTGGGGGCGGTACCATTGGAGAGCGAGGAATTGTAAAACACAATAAACACCCTTTACCACAACCAGTATGACACCTGTCACTTTCTCCCGCAATGCGGACTGACCCCCGAACCCTTGGCCCATCTATCCAGGCATGTCCCCTGCCCGGGCACACCACTGCAGGCGATGGGTGTGAGCGAACACTCAGCAGGCAGGCAGGGGACAGACTGGCATAGATTGAGGAGCACTGGCGCTCAGCTGTGTGGGGCTATCATCACCCTCTTGCCCTCGACAGTGACCCGCTGACAGTGCCGACACAGTCCCAGAATCCTGGAGTGATGCGACACGGACCCTGGAAGGGTGAGAAATGGGAGTGGCGGGGTAACACCCAGATCATATTCTAGATGAATCGGGCGTGTATGAGGGCCTCTTTGACCCTTCAGATTTGCCAGAACCTCGCCGCTGCCGCCGGTCCTCTGGTGTCTCCCTGGCCTGGTCCTTCAGCCTCTGTTGGTCCGGCGCCACCTCATCATCCTTGTCCTCCTCCGAGATGGCCACACGTTCCCTATCACCAAACTCCAGCTCGTACCCCACTGCTATGCAAGGTTGTAGAGGGCACAGCAGATCACCGCAAAGCAGGCGACCCTCCGGGCGGTGTTTGGAGTGCACGGGCGGTGTTTGGAGTGCACCACCGGAACGGTCGAGGCATCGATACCACATCTTGAGGAGTCCAATGACAGCCCAGGTGGCCACATGGGCCTCATTGCACCTGGTGTCCGCTTCGGCTCTCCGGCCTCCATCCTGGCTAGATTAGCCAAGTCCTCAGCGAGTACCCCTTATTCCACCAAGAGCCAGCCGTCCATCCTGGGGTTCTCCTTGAAAAGACCGGGGAAGATCGACTGCCCCAGGAAGTAGCTATCATGCACACTCGCTGGGAAGCGTGCACACACGTGCATGATCTTCATCTGGTGGTCGCACACGAGCTGTATATTGAGGGAATGCAACCCCTTTCTGTTAACATAGGGCACTCCAGATGGCCCAGTGAACGCAGGGCAACATGCGTGGCATCTATTACCCTCATGACCTGGGGCATCTTGGCGATGACAAAGAATCCTGCAGCCCGGCCATCTTGCTGGCTTGGATCATGTCAAAGATGATGTAGCTTTCCGCCGGGACATACAGGGTATCCGTGACCTGTCGGATGCACCTGTGGGCTGTGGCCTGTGGGACACCACAGGGCCCCGCTCGAGCCCTGGAATGATCTAAAGGCTTAAAAGGTTCAGGGCTGCAGTGACCTTGATGGCCACTGGGAGCAAGTGTCCTCCTCCTCCTCCTCCTCCTCCATGTGGAGCCATGTCCGTGAGGTGTCGCACAATCTCCTTGTTGGGACGGAGTCTCCTGCGGCCCGTGCTGACCGTCATTTGTTTAAATGACCAGTGGTGCCTGTACATGCTGGGCCATCATGGGAATCCCACTCTAGGTCCCTCCCTGACCTGATGGGCGGCCAGGTCTTCAGGGTGTGAGGCAGAGTCTGGCACATGGGCCGCTGCCTCAAGCATCTGCCAACGCTGCTGCTGCCATCTGGCCACCCAGGCTACCAGCTGCACTAGGGCATCTGGGTCCAAAATCTCTGCCCATAATATTCAATATCTGTAAGGCATTGGGAGAGGGTATAGGACTGACAAACTGCGATGACTTCCACACCGGGACCCTCCATTCCCCCACTGATCAAGTCCCTCCTTCCCCCCCCCCACTTAGCATGCCCTGTCAACGCCCTGTCAACGCACACCTGGCCGCAACAGGCTCCCCCCATCACCAGACCCCAGACCTTGTACCCCAGACAGCTGCTCAGAATGTCACCTGGATCGGGTGCCAGTCCCCTCCCCGTGGCACTTACCCTCCAGCCATGGACATGTCCCCGGAGCTGTGTCCCATCCCCTGGGAGTTTGGATGTTGGCTGCTGGGTGTGTAGTGTTGCCTCCCGCAGAGTTCAAGTACAGTGTCCAGGCATTGCGGTTTGATTGGGATTTTAAGCAATGACTCTCACATGCTACATGACCCGCCTACCCACAGGAATCCACTTCACCACGATTGCCAATTCCACATTAGCAATAACATCAACTGCACGGCCAGAGGCCTCGGCAGTCGGTGGGGCTATGGATAGTCAGTTGGGCTGGCAGGAAGGGACAAGGATTGCCCCTGGAACGGGTACACACAATCCAGGTGTTGGCATGGTGGTACCACGAGCATTTGATCCTCTGGTTGCCCCCCCAGTGCATCCACCCCAGCCTCCCATGGTGGCCCAGCCCAGCCGAGGGTCCCCCTAGCCCCAGCCGAGGGTCTCCCACCCAATGAGTACATGATATGCACTCATGTACATAATGAGATACAGACAGGCAGTGATAGACACCCAGGACAGCCAATCGACACACAGGACAGAACACAACCAATCACCAGGCAGACCACTAGAGGGTGGTCTCCCACTATAAAACACATGAGGCATCAACACTCTGCCTCTTTCCACTGGTGACAACTGTAGTGACAGTCAGTGACAGTATATATCAGTTAGCACCTTCTACACGTGGCTCAGAGCTAGTCTGGTCTAGTTAGTTATAACAAACACGCTTAGATTAGTAGTGTGTCAAACCCACAGCGAACTGTGTGCACTGCTCAACAAGTTCAATAAAGCGTATTGAACCAACATCACAGCTTGGAGACTACTTTCAAGTACAACTGCATCCAGTTGCAGTCCGTATTACGCCAGGCCGAAATGCACGACATGGTACCAGTAGTCTACTTTCTCGAAGTGGCTTACCTCGAGTGACTCCGTGACGACCAGCAAGTGCCTTCCAGTGGCATGGAGAAGTTCCAGGCCCCACCACAGTTATGGATCTCCACAATCTCGGCGCCAACTGGCGGGTCTTCAAGCAAAGGTTCCTTCTCTACATTGAGGCCGCAGGCTTCGAGGATGCGTCCGATGCCAGAAAAATCGCGCTGCTCCTATCAACTGCGGGGGACCAAGCCATTCAGATTTTCAACTCGCTTAATTTTACCGACGGCCAGGACAAGACCATTTTAGAGGAGTTCGAGTCACTGTGAAATCGAAACAAACGAGCTTTGAGCGCTATATTTTCCAGCAATGCCTTCAGAGTAAGGATGAACCTTTCCAATTCTTTCGAACTCATCTCCGTATATTAGCGCAGTCCTGCAACTATGGTGACACTGCTGATTCCATCATCAGGGATCAGATCGTGTTTGGGGTGCACTCTGATTCCTTGCGGGAGCAACTCCTCAAAATTAAGCACATGACCCTGCCAGTCGCAATCGAGACGTGTATAGTGCATGAGCATGCGAGAAATCGGTACTCCCGTCTCAAATCGGCAGAATACGAAAAACTTGCCACCCACGAGGCAGAGAGTGTACAGGCCATCGCCCGGATGCAGCGCCTCAGTATCGATGGTAGCGGCCATTTTGCACGCTTTTCCCGGGGCACCACACATGCGCAACACGAACGGGATAACAAAGCGGCCGAAAACCAAACTGCGCAGGTGCGAACGTCGGCTGACCGCACTGCACATGTGCGACGATGCACGGAGTGTAACGCCGTCAACGTCATGATGTGCCCAAACTGCGGCACCGCCCACTTAATGCGGCAATGCCCTGCAAAACGCAGGCGATCTTTAAACTGCAGGAAGCATGGACATTATGCAGCCATGTGCAGGTCTGCACCACCAGTCAAGGGCCAGCGATCCCAATTTCAACGCAAGCGCATTCGAAGTGTACAGCAAGGTTTACTGGATTCTGATCCTGGTAGCACTACGATCCAGAGGATAACTGCCTGGAGTCCCCATATCGTGTGGGCATCATCGCGACATGCGAGTATGCCTCCTCAAATTCAGCAAGACGCCTATCTATCCTCAATGTGGATTCCGCAGACGAATGGCGTGCTGTCATACACTTTTTAAAAATAAATTTAGAGTACCCAATTCATTTTTCCAATTAAGGGGCAATTTAGCGTGGCCAATCCACCTACCCTGCACATCTTTGGGTTGTGGGGGCAAAACAGACGCAAACACGGGGAGAATGTGCAAACTCCACACGGACAGTGACCCAGAGCTGGGATCGAACCTGGGACCTCGGTGCCGTGAGACTGCAGTGCCACCAATGCGCCACCGTGCTGCCCCGCGTGCTGTCATACACGTAAATCAATGCAGCATACAGTTCAAGCTGGACACTGGTGCTTCTGCCAATCTCATCTCAAGCTGATTTTGACCGCATTAAAAAGCAACCCAAAATTCTTCCGCCAGCCTGCCAGCTCCTCGATTATAATGGCAATGCCATAACTGCCCTAGGATTTTGTCATCTATTCGTCCCCAACAAGACCATCAATGCCATACCGCGATTCAAAATCGTCATGCCTGATAAGGCATCCCTGCTTGGTGCCCATGCATGCAAGCTGCTCAACCTTGTACAGCGAGTCCATGCCATGTCTTCTTCCAATGTGGATCTTCAGGCTGACATTGATGACATCATTGCTCAATATCCGGATGTGTTTGAGGGAATGGGCACTCCGCCATACTGCTACAAGATCCTACTCAGGCCTGATGCCACGCATGTAATCCATGCACCACGCTGGGTGCCGGCTCCTCTGAAGGAACGTTTAAAAAGGCACAGCTACAGGAGCTCCAAGACCAGGGCATCATCTCCAAAGTGATGGAACCGACTGACTGGGTCAGCTCGATGGTCTGTGTGAAGAAGCCCTCAGGAGAGTTGCGGATATGCATAGATCCCAAAGATCTTAACCAGAACATAATGCGGGAACACTACCCAACCCCGAAGCGGGAGGAACTGACCAGTGAGATGGCACACGCCAAATTCTTCACGAAGCTAGATGCATCGCGTGGTTTCTGGCATATGCAACTGGATGAGTCCAGCAGGAAGCTCTGCATGTTCAACACACTATTTGGCAGTTACTGTTATAACCGTATGCCGTTCGGCATTGCCTCAGCCTCTGAAATCTTCCACAGGATCATGGAGCAGATGATGGAGGGTATTGAGAGTGTGCGTGTCGACATAGATGATGTAATCATCTGGTCCACGACCCCAGAGGAACACATATCTCGTCTCAAACAAGTCATTTGACATGTCCATGCAAACGTCCTCAAGCTGAACAAGGCCACTCCTTTGGCATGTCATCCATCAAGTTCTTGGGCGACCAGATATCCCAGGAGGGTGTGTGACCAGATTCGGGCAAGGTCAAGACCATCAAGGCCATGAAGACCCCAGAAGACAAAAAGGCGGTACTACGCTTCCTCGGAATGGTGAACTTCTTGGGAAAATTCATTCCCAACATGGCCTCACACACCACGGCTCTCAGGCATCTGGTGAAGAATTCCACTACATTCCAGTGGCTACCCACACATCAAGCAGAGTGGCTCGAGCTAAAGGCAAAGCTCACCACTGCTCCGGTACTAGCATTTTTTGACCCAGACAGGGAAACAAAAATCTCCACGGACGCAAGCCAGAACGGCATTGGTGCGGTGCTCCTCCAGAGGGATGACTCCTCGTCCTGGGTTCCAGTTGCTTATGCGTCAAGGGCCATGACTCATACTGAACAGAGGTACACCCAGATAGAAAAAGAGAGCCTGGGCTTCCTAACCGGCATTGTAAAGTTCCATGACTACGTCTACGGTCTACCAAACTTCACAGTGGAGACTGACCACAGACCCTTGGTCCATATCATTCATAAGGACTTGAATGACATGACGCCCTGGCTTCAGCACATTCTCCTTCGACTTCGAAGGTACAATTTTGAGTTAGTATACACATCAGGCAAGGAGCTGATAATTGCGGATGCCCTGTCCCACTCCATCACCTCGACCTGTGAACAGGTTGACTTCATCCCCCACATTGAGGCACAGGTACAGCTGTGTGTCAGCAACCTCCCGGCCTCAGATGAAAGAGTGATCAGCATTCGTGAAGAGACTGCCAAAGACCCTCTTCTGCAGCGTGTAATGCACCACCTCGCAAATGGCTGGCAAAAAGGGCAATGCCCTCAGATCTTTAATGTGAAGGACGACCTGACAGTCGTCGAGGGGATCCTCCTCAAGCTAGATCGTATCGCTATTCCTCGCAGCCTGCAGAGCTTTGTGCTCAAACAAATCCACGAGGGACACCTAGGTGTCGAAATTTGTAGGCGCAGGGCCTGGCAGGCTGTCTATTGGCCTGGAATCAGCCAGGACATATCCAACATGGTCCTCAATTGTGCGATCTGCCAGCGTTTCCAGCCTGCTCAGGCGAAAGAAACACTCCAGCAACATGAGATCGTGACCTCTCCGTGGTCCAAGGTGGGAATCAACCTTTTTCACGCCAATGGGCGTGACTATGTGCTCATCGTAGATTACTTCTCAAATTACCCGAAAGTTGTGAAGCCGTCAGCCCTCACATCAAGGACAGTCATCAAGGCCTGCAAGGAGACATTTGCCAGGCATGGTATTCCACTCACTGTCATGAGTGACAATGGTCCCTGCTTCCACAGCCAAGAGTGGTCCAATTTCGCCAAGTCTTACCAATTCAAACACATTACCTCAAGCCCAAACTACCCGGAGTCTAACAGGAAGGTCAAGAAAGCGGTCCATATAGTGAAGCAACTGCTCTGCAAGGCTGCGGACTCTGCTTCTGACTTCAACCTTGCGCTGTTGACGTACAGGGCAACCCCTCTGTCCACCGGTATGTCTCCGGCTCAACTCCTCATGAATAGAGACCTGCGAACGAGTGTTCCAGCCATACACTTACCAGACCTGGATCACCTCCCAGTGCTGCAAAAGGTGCAGCAACTCAGGAACTGGCAAAAGCTGATGTACGATGCTCATACTACCAATTTGCCTGTGCTATCTCCGGAAGATGCTGTTCGGATCAAACTACCTGATGGAGGCTGGTCAGCTCCAGCTGTTGTTGTTCGACAGGCTGCTCCCAGATCGTTTGTGGTTCGTATGGCTGATGGCTCCATTGTCAGGCGCAACAGAAGGGCACTGCGCAAAGTTGCCTGCCCACCACCAGATCCTACTTTTCCATATGTTGTCGTGCCTCCTCCGGACACCTCGCATCATGAGACCACCAATCTGGCAGCAATCCCGCCTGTCAAGGCGCCGTCGTCCCCACCTCCACCTCTCACGCGGTCGACAAGGATCCGACGCAAGCCCCAAAGATTGGACTTATAGACATTTATCTTGTAAATTTTGTTCTGTATCTGCACGCTAGACACCTCTCGTGTATATATTCATCAACTCATCATTTAATGTACATAGTTCTACATGTAAATACAGTCGCATATGCTCCAAGCAACCAACATTTTTTTTTTTATTTTTTTTATAAAAGGGGGATGTCGTGATCTGCACTCTTGTACATAATGAGATACAGACAGGCAGTGACATACACCCAGTACAGCCAATCAACACACAGGACAGAACACAACCAATCACCAGACAGAACACTAGAGGGGGGTTCCCCACTATAAAACACACGAGGCATCAGCACTCTGCCTCTTTCCACTGGTGACAACTGTAGTGACAGTCAGGTTGTATATATCAGTTAGCACCTTCTACACGTGGCTCAGAGCTAGTCTGGTCTAATTAGTTTTAACAAGCACACTTAGATTAATAGAGCGTCAAACCCACAGCGAACTGTGTGCACTGCTTAACAAGTTCAATAAAGCGTATTGAACCAACATCACAGTTTGCAGTATACTTTCAAGTACAACTGCATCCAGTTGCAGTCCATGTTACCCCAGGGTGAATAACACGACACTGCCCACCACTAGGGTGGCAAGCCCACCGATCCTGGGCTCTTTGCCTGTGAGCACAGATGGCTACTCGTCTCCTCGGCTCCCCGCAGAAGCCTTTCCGCCAGGTTCAAATTTTTTTAAAAGGAGTACTAATTGTCGCCAGCGTGAACACTTGCTGGGGAGGCCGATGAATGACGGGAGGCCATTGGCAAAGGTGTGGCTCCCATTAATTGTATGGAAATAGGGTTTAAGTGAGGTAATTGGTTTCTCGCCACATTACGGCGAGATGCCAATTTTGCCTACCAGAGGCTGCATCACATTGTTTGGAGCCTGGCGCGGTACTCATTTGCTGCCTCTCCCGCTATTCACCGACCTCTTTTTGCTCAAGCGAGAGTGCACCAAGGCCAGAGAATCGCGCCCGATATAGCTTTGCCACCACTGTGACCTTCTCACGCTCTGTACCATCAGCAAACTTAGATATATTACTCTTAAGGATGTGATCGAATAGCCATGATGCATCCAGCACTTATCCGGGCACGTCGGTTAAATAGCGGGAGGCGCCAAAATTGGGATCCATGCCAGGCACGAATCAGTTCTCGATTGAACCAGCTTGCTCCCAGAGGCGGGTTCCAGATTCTGCCGTAAAGTCGCGAGACTCAATTGACACCATTTAAGACAAATCTCAACCTCAATTGCGAGATGCAAGTCCAATTTAATGGCCTCCCGGAAACTAACCGGCTCCCCAGCAAGAGATAACTTGGCCGCCATTTAGCACTGGTCCACACAAACATGGACCAGGTGTAACGGCACCTGGGAGGGTCTCCCAGCTCATTGGAGACCCCTGGTATCAGGGCACTGTGGCACCCTGGTTCTCCCACCACTTTGGCACTTCCAAGGTGCTCAGGTGACACTGCCAGGGTGGCAGTGCAGCACTGCAAAGGGCAGGGCCTGAGGGGGGGCCATACTCATGACAGAGGGTTGTGGGGGAGGGGGGCGTGATATTATGGGTGGGGGTCCTGAAAGGGGGAGCCCTCAGCGACCACATAGCTGGGTGTCCTCACTTGGAGGGGTAATGCCCATGTGTGCGAAGCATGACATTGATCATGGATGGGAGATGTGGGGACCCTCAAGTTCACTTAGAGCGGGGCATCCTCAAAATGGTGGCGCGATCTCAGAGGAGCCGGTCAAGTGTGGGCTAGACTGGCAAGAAACTCCCCAAGGTCCAAAAAAAATGACTAAGTGTGGGTAAATACTGGTGAGGATATCACCAAAAATACCAGCGGGAAACACCCTGCCAAAGTCGTCCAAAATAACACTTAGAAATGTTTCCGTTTAATCATGACCTTCGTGTTTTCACCTGAGTCATTAATGTAGATTGTAAATAGCTGTGGTCCCAGCACTGAACCCTCCAATAGTTACAACCCACCGGTTTGAAAATATTCTATTTATTCCTCCTCTTCGTTTCCTGTCCATTAATCAATCGTCTGTCCAAGCTAGCATATTACTTCCAAGTCTACAAGCTCTTATGATGAGCATTATCTTTTTGTATGGCACCTTATAAATGCCTTTTGGAAAGCCAAGTTCATCTACTGGATGCCTTTTAATTACCATACCGGTTACAGCCTCAAAAAATTCTAAAACAAAATGTCAAAAACAATTTAACTTTTGTCAGATTATGTTGACTCTGTCTGCTGATTCTATGGTTTTCCAAGTCCATTGTCAAAACGTCCTTATTAATAGAGTCCAGCATTTCCTGATGACTGACGTCAGGCTATTTTCTCTCTCTCTTTTCTTGAATGTAGTATTGCAATTCCTAACTCGCAAACTGCTAGGGCCATTCTGGAACCGAGGCATTTAGAGAAATCATTACCAGTGCATTAACTACCTTTGCAACTATCTCTTTCAGAACCCTAGCATGCAGGGCATTACAGTATTAAGAAAGGATCTTGACTCAGAAGATCCTGAGGCAGAATCAGCATGGGTTGAGATTAGGAATAAAACTGATGAGAATTACTCTTTAGTTCCTTCGGTTTCTCGCATACTTTCCTTGATTACATTAATTACTTTGAGTTCTTTAATCTTATTACCCTCTATTTCTAGTGTATAATTTCTGTCTTCTACTGTGAAGGCAGACACTAAATATTTGTTCAATGTCTCTGCCATTTCTTCATTCCCTTTGATAATTTCCCCTATCTCTCCCTCATGGGGACCAACATTTACTTAGGTTTTTAACATACTGCACTTGTAAAAATACTAATTTTTTAAAATTGAGAGTACTCAATTAATTTTTTTTCCCAATTAAGGGACAATTTTGCGTGGCCAAACTACCTACCGTGCACATCTTTGGGTTGTGGGGTTGAGACCCGCCAGAGACGGGGAGAATGTGCAAACTCCACACGGACAGTGACCCGGGCCGGGATTGAACCCAGATCCTCAGCGCCATGAGGCAGCAGTGCCAACCATTGCGCTACCATGCTGCCCGACACTTGTAAAAATTCTGACAATTTGTTTTTATATCCTTGGCTACTACACTGATATTCTACTTTCTTCCCTTTTTCTCAACTTTTTGCATGCCTTTTGCTGAAATTTTCCTAATGCTCAGGCTTACTATTATTCTTCCCAACATTATAAGCCTTTCATTCCCCAGTAAGTCACAGCTGGATTATCACTGAACTTTTGCTTTTTAATGAGAAAAATATTTATTGAAAAACGTGAAATTTTATCCAAATGTTTCTTACAGTTTATTTCCCAGCATAACCTTTAGTCGATTTACCTAATCAACCTTGGCTAGTTCAACTTTGTTTCAGTTTCAGGTTCCTGTTTTAGACTTGAATATGTTACTCTTATATATGGGATTAAATTGTATACTGATCACTTTTTTCTTGAAGGGTCTTTTGCATTCAGATTAATTAACCTTGTCTCAGTACACAATACTAGATCTAAAATAGCTTTATCCCACAATGATTCTTGGAAGGTATGAAAGCATTCTGCTAATTCAAACGACCACTGATTTGTTCAGTGTATACAAAAATGAAAGACCCCCATGACTTACAAGTTCCAATTATTTCCCACTTATTGCTCTGTCCAATGGTAGGAAAAAAACTGTTTGAGGACCTATTGACCATACCTATCAGAATTTTCTGACCCTTGTTGTTCCTAATCTCCACCCAGAGTGATTCCATTTCTTGATCTGCTGAGCCAAGGTACTTTCTTACTATTGTCCTTCTGCTTATCTTTATCAGGGATACTTTTCCTCCTTTTCTAGTCTGTTTATGTTGTGTACGCTTGAATATTTATTTCCCAATTCTGGTCACCTTGCATCTACGACCCTGTAATAAGAATTATATCAAACCCATTTTTCTGTATTTGTGCAATTAGGTCAGTTTCTTGTTTCAAATGCGTTGTGCATTCAGATAAATGCGTTGTGTATTCAGATTCCTGGAATGAAGAGCTTGCCGTATGAGAAACAGTTGAGGACTCTGGGTCTGTACTCGTTGGAGTTTAGAAGAATGAGGGGGGGGATCTTATTGAAACTTACAGGATACTGCGAGGCCTGGATAGAGTGGACCTGGAGCGGATGTTTCCACTTGTAGGAAAAACTAGAAGCTGGGAAAAACTAGAAGCAGTGGACACAATCTCAGACTAAAGGGACGATCCTTTAAAACAGAAATGAGGAGGAATTTCTTCAGCCAGAGGGTGGTGAATCTGTGGAACTCTTTGCCGCAGAAGGCTGTGGAGGCCAAATCACTGAGTGTCTTTAAAACAGAGACAGGTAGGTTTTTGATCAATAAGGGGATCAGGGGTTATGGGGAGAAGGCAGGAGAATGGGGATGAGAAAAATATCAGCCATGATTGAATGGCGGAGCAGACCCGATGGGCCGAGTGGCATAATTCTACTCTGTCTTATAGATTCATAGAATTTACAGTGCAGAAGGAGGCCATGCGGCCCATCGAGTCTGCACCGGCTCTTGGAAAGAGCACCCTACCCAAGGTCCACACCTCCACCCTATCCCCATAACCCAGTAACCCCACCCAACACGAAGGGCAATTTTGGACACTAAGGGCAATTTATCATGGCCAATCCACCTAACCCGCACATCTTTGGACTGTGGGAGGAAACCGGAGCACCCGGAGGAAACCCACGCACACACGGGGAAGATATGCAGACTCCGCACAGACAGTGACCCAAGTCAGGAATCGAACCTGGGACCCTGGAGCTGTGAAGCAATTGTGCTATCCACAATGCTACAGTGCTGCCCACAAAGCAGAAGGAGGCCATTTGGCCCATAGAGTCTGCAACGACCCACTTAAGCCCTCACTTATGGTCTAAAAAGTCTTTAATTTTATTTTTTTCAAACCACTATCCTTTGCATGAACCTTACTACTGTGCTACTTAATCTAAGGGATGTGATTGCTTCCTGTCACCACCATGGTCATCACTGTTTACAACTGAATGCAACAAGTGCAGGCTTTGAGCGATTGCTTTGTGGGGTCACTAATCTCTGAACATAGGAATATATGCATGCTTAAAAAAAAGAGCAGTATGCTATGTTATTTGTTATTGATATCCAGCTCTGCCTCACCACCATCCCTCTTGATTCACTGTTGATAAACTATCAGACTCTCTGACAATCAGTATTGGATAAAGAGAAATTTCCTCCCATTAAATATTGGACAGACTGAAGCCATTGATTCGGTCCGTGCTACAAATTCTATTCTCTCGATATTGATTCTAGTCCACTCAGTGGCAACTAATTGAGGCTGAACCAATCTTTTTACAACCTTGGTGTTATATTTGACATTGAGATGAACTTCCGACTACATATCTGCTCCGTCAGTAAGACCTATTTCTACCTTCAACTTTGCGTCCCTTCCACATGTTATTTGTTGCTTAAACCCTAATTCATGCCTTCTGCAACTTGATTATTCCAATGCACTTGATTATTCCAATGCACATCTGGCTCACTTCCCAAACTCTACCCTCCGTAAACTTGAAGTCATCCAAAACTCTGCCGCTCATGTTCATACTCACAGCAAGACCCATTCCTCTATCACCCAATTGACCCACTTTAGCCCCCAGTTAAGCAACACCTCCATTTTGAAACTCTCATCTTTGTTTCAAGTTCCTCCATGGCCTTTACCCTTCGCTATCTCTGTAATCTTCTCCAGCCCCACAACCTGCCAAGATAGCTGCACTCAACTAATTCTGGCCTCACTATCATCACCGATATTTATTGCTCCATCATTGGCGGCTGTACCATCAATTCTAGGCCCTAATCTCTTGAATTGCCCCCCCCCCCCCCCCCACCCAACCTCTCAGCTTCTATACCTTGGAAATGACTGGTACTGGCAGAACTCTTCTTGAAAGCCTGAACATGAACTCCAGCAGTAATGGTGCCAACGATACCAATCTTTGAACATTTTTAACTGGGATTTCCTTCTGGGTTCTGGCACTGCTGTGGAAGCACATTGGGACATTACATTAAAAGACACTATATAAATGCAAGTTGTGTTGTTGTTGTAGTTCAGGTTATACAAACACAAATGTATTCCAAGCATCTTGATGTCACCATGGCAAAATCCTGACTGACTCAATGGCATGTTTACTTGTGACCAGACAGATGAACTGCAGTGCTCTTTCCGACCCATTAAAAGCCTATTTTACATGCAACCAGATCACAAATATGCCCTTGTCTCATTGCAAATGAACTTTACTTTTCAAAAAAAGGACATTTTGTTTTCTATGAAACTTGTGTGCATTTTATCTGTTTGTGAGCTGATCGTATGCCTATTGTCTGATTGCACCCTCTCCCTGCACTGCTGGAGTTGCTATGACAACACAACTCTGGCACTGCTGCCGAGCAGAAACAAGCCCTGCCACAACGTGGCCCACTCTAAATCAGCAGCAATATTATGCCAACTTAGAAGGTGGCTGGGAAGTTGAAAGTAGGGCTCCAGAAGCTGGTTTCAGGAGGGCAGTACAAAAGTTCTACTGACGTCACCCGTTTTGGGTGGAAGTCAAAAACTGCCTTCCTGAACTCTAAACGATACCACAAAATTAAACAAAGCCTTCAACCCTTCTGAATTATCCAGGAGAATCCAGATATTCTCCTCCCTCCTATTTCACTGAATCTTTTCTCTTGGGACATCCCTATTTGGTCTTCTTATTTCGATAATTGTTTGATTTTGTACATCTAGAGATTTTAAAAGCCCATTGAAAATCTGCACAGTGGCTAGCTGCCATATTCTGATGCATAATTTTAACGCTCCACTGTTTGCGGTCACATCTTCAATATCCTCACCAAATCTTACCATATGTTTACAAATTGGTAAGAATCCCCTGGTGGTCTGACAAATCTCCCTGAAACCAAAGCTTAACTCCCATTCTAACATTTGGAATGCTGATGGTTTTCACTTGTTTCATTTACATTTCTAATATTCTACAAAGTGGCAGCTCTGCAAATTAACGTGAAAATTCTTCCCTGGAAATGCTGGAGCTGTTCACGCACACCAGGAAGAGCTTTGTCACCGTATTAAGAAAGGAAGATTTATTAATCGCTTTTCCCATCCTCAGGACATGAATAGTCAGGCTATCGGTACTTTAAATTATATTTCTGGAGGGCTGAATGTTGGCCAGGATTCCAGGGAAAAAAAACCTACTCTTCATGAAGCATATAGGATCTTATTTTAAGATTTCACCTGTAAAATGCCACCTCAGCACTGAAACTGAAGTGTGAACCTAGACTATGTGCTCATTTTCAGGATTGGCATTCTGATTCAGAGGTCAGAATGTTACCAAACTAGCACTTAAGAAAAATTAGAGTCAAAAAGGCACAATCAATTATTTGTACAAAATGATCCAGATTGGCCAATACCATATCTGTTCAGTTAGCATTCAGTCCAACATGCATTATTGCCGAGCATATCACAGCTGCCCGCATGGGATCAAGCACGACCTACGAACCATCTAAGTTATACAAGTGTGGTATACATGGCTGCCTATCGGCAAAGACTTGTCTCCAGGCAAAGATTAAATTTCGATGAAATGGTTTCTTCTATCATACTGTGATGGCAATATGACTATTAATTTGGATCCAAATACAAGTTCCATGGAAAAAGAAAAGCACAAAAAAGTTAGCTCTGCATCAATTTACAGCAACGGCGATGAAAATCTGAATGTACTCTGCTTCACTTTCTCCTCATTCACTGATTGCAGCAACCTTCAGTGATGCCTGCAGTTGCTGCCACTTCTGAAGCCTGCCACATAACTATCTATACAAATTCTTCTGCCCTCACACACAAATGTTCAGAACTCTCCAGTATCACTAACAGACTCTTCCTTTTGCTCGACAAACCAGATCACAATGCCAGCTAAGACCTGTATTTGAGGATGGACTTCATACGATAGCTGCCAAGGCTTCTGTGGCGATCTTGAACACAGAATTAGTAATTTTGACTTTGGCAATAGTGTAAAATGGATGATTCATGTATCATTTTACACGATCACTCAATGGTAAGATTGCCCCAGAGATTTTAAAAAACTGTTTCAGAGGATGTGGCAAGGGGATGTATGTCACTGGGTACTTTGTCCTACAACTATTTCGCTTAATACTCAATACTGTCTCTCACTAAATTACTATACAGCCTGGTTCTTCATTGGACAAATGCTCTTTTGCAATATATGCAGTTTTCTCTAATTCTAACCATTTTCACTTCCCCACTCTGTATGAAGCCCCAGTGTGATTGGTAGGTGAGATGGCTAAGTGCACTGTACCTGAAGATGCATTGCCATGCAATCAATGCATGTAGCTCAGAAATTAAAACCTCATGAACTTTCAATAGTGATTTATTAGAGAGGTCAGCATTGGGTAATGCATTAATGGAGGCATGGCAATGATAATTCCCCATCTATCTCTACACATGGGTTGGATTTCAGAGACGGTTCAGTTGCCAAGTCTGGAGAGGATAACCTTTATTCCGAAACAGCCACCTTCTCACCCTATGCGCAGGGTCAAATAGAATAGGAATTGAAGACAGGTGTATGTTGAAACCTGTATGTTGCACAGTTACATCAGCACAACAGCTGGTCATTCAGTGACTGAAGACCCTCCATATTCATACAAATTCCAGTCACTTCCACTGAAGTACATAATTTGTAGTCAATATGCCCTGCATCTGCATGAGGCCATACATTCTGGCAAAGCGCAGGTCTGTCGAAGGTCTACCTTCATGCCTTGCATGGCCTATGGGGAAGAATGTGAAGTGATTAGCTTTCACAAAGAGTGCATCTTAATTATGCTTTTATTTTGATGATTGGATAGTTTAAATGCTTTCTATAGTTATCTGTCTGATGCTAGAACAAGCTGATATCTTATCCATCATGCTGAATTGATGGTGGCCTGGGTTAGCTCATATCAAATTTTTCCAAAAACGAATAGGAAATGTTTCTGTCCTCATGTTATCTAACATGAAAAACACTTCATTCAGGAAGTTATTTGAAACATACTTTCTGCCTCAGTGCTGGAAAATCTTATACAGACCATAAGACAAATGAAAAGCTGTTTGAAAACAAAAAGAACTTGAAAAGTGACATCCAGAAAAGAAAATGTAAGTATTTGGGCCATTTGATCAAAGCTGAAACATTAAGGGCGGCATGTGGCACAGTGGATAGCACTGGGATTGCGGTGCTGAGGACCCGAGTTCGAATCCCGGCCCGGGTCACTGTCTGTGTGGAGTTTGCACATTCTCCCCATGTCTGCGTGGGTTTCACCCCCACAACCCAAAGATGTGTAGGTTAGGTGGATTGGCCACGCTAAAATTGCCACTTAATTGGAAAAAGAAAATAATTGGGTACTCTAAATTTATTTAAAAAACAGCTGAAAAGCTAGAGAGATCTTTCCTAAAGGGAAAAATGGAGGCAGCAGAAAGCAGGGTCAGCCTCAATGTAGTTGGATGATGGACATCACAGAGTGGTTGCAGACAAGTTACCAAGGATGGCACAAGACATACCATAACCGTGGGTCTCCTAGTAGGAGCACCTGGAAGGTGGAGAAGGCTGGCAATGAAAGTAATGCTTAACTTTATTATTTCAGAATACCAAGTATACAATTAATTTGTTCTGCACCATGGGTTAAAGATACAATGAGTGACTTAAACCTACCCACCTGGCAGAAACCATCCACGCTAAATGATTCAGCATTACTTACCCAACATGAGGCCACCAGGAGTTGCTGGATTCAGATTCTCACCTAGTCTCCTGAACATGCAGCAAGAATACCCATCCAACTTGGCAGATGCAGTTTCCATGTTGAGTGTAATCGGGACTTGACAGTAATGTTTAATAGTTAGCCTACATGGGAAGTGATAGTGTGCTTCCTGCTAAGTCAACCCAGCAGTAAATTGGCTTGGATTAGAAGAGGAAAGGTTTAAATTATTTTATAAACTATTCTTTTGAGGCGAGGTACAGTTGGAGTATTCAACCTGGCCCCTGCTGTGATCCCACCCACCTCGATCATGGGCTCACCTGCAGGGTGACCCACAATCCAGCCAATTTCTTGCTGCTGACAGGTAGCTAATGGGTTATATGGTTTTCCACTGTTTCCCAACTGAAGTAGGATGCAAGTTAAGAAAGCCTTGGGATTTAGTTCTGGAGCTGTACATCTGCTCACTTACTAAAAAATTGTTCCCAGTTAATAATGGAGCCAAATTATTTTTGTTCTATAGTTTCGCTTCATAGCATGTATTTAAGAAACTTTATATTCCCACCATTTTCATAAATTTGATTCCCACATTGCATCAATACAACCACATTGCATCAATACAACTCTGTGTTGCAAATCTACTTTTAAATAGCACAGTGTGAATGGGTCATGAGTTTTTACATAATAGTGAGTGATAATGGTGTTGAAAATTGAGCTGTATGATGGTGGTTTTGCTGCATAATAAGACCCAAGTGTCAAATGTTACAAGGCCTTCATTGCTTGATGCTCAAGGTATTTTTTTTTTTTAATTCTTCTTCTTCATCACCAGCTAAGACTATGGAATGAAGCAACAAGTGCAATGTATTCAAGTTTGTTTTTCAGTTTGTGAGCAAAACTATTTACGAAAACAGGCCCATAATCATAATACAAAAGGCAATAGTTTCAATAATGGAAATCTGTTGCAAAATAAAAAAGACATTTTCACCAGAAAAACAGAATTGGAACAGACAAAATGACAGTAAGGAGTTTTTGCACTTGTACAAATACATGAAAGAAATTTGATTACTTCTGGAATACTAATATGCCTCCTTATTAGAAATAGCTGTTCTGTTATTACCTTATGCTGTCTACCTGTCCAAAATTTCTTCACTGTTGTAGCTTCCTTCTAACTTTATGCTGAATAGACGTAAAACAGCTTTGAAGCCCCTTGCAGCTAAAAGAAAGGGACAAATCCATGCTTTAACTGTCAGGAAGCTCATCACAAGTAAATGGGGAAAAAAAGAGCAGTGGCTCTCCTCAGCAAAGTTGAGTTGGAGTCAGTTGTGATAGACTAGAGGTAGATTTTACATTGCACCATTCTGGATTGTGAAGCTGAAAGTCACAAGATGCCAAGTGTTCATGACGTATGTCTGTGACATCATGACAGTGTTTTGGTGTTTTGAAAGTATTATTGAAAACAGAAGTCATAGCCGCACATAGTAGTCAAAAAACAGTGACAATAACGACAGTGGGGTCTGTAGGATCCATCATGAGCAACATAGAATCAGCTTGCCTTAAATATTGCAGAAAATGAGCATCATTGACAGAATCAGAGGACATAAAATAGTTTTGAAGCTTCAATGAAATGCAGAGGAACAGTTTAAGCTTTATTCTGGCACAAGCTTGAATTATTTAGTAAATCCTAATGTTAACCCTGCTAAGCATTGCTTAGTCTCATTAAACAGATTCAAATGTCAGCTTTATGCTTTCTTCCAAATTCATTGTGCAGTAATTTAGTCTCTTGCAATCACCGAGGTGCATCTTGTTCGACAAATGTTTAAATATCAGTTCAAGGAACTTCCCTTGACAAGGAATTTTGAATTAAATAAATAAAAAAGGATTTATGAAATAAGAAAGAGGCAGCTTTGAAGGGGAGGATGAATTTCATTAGTTTATAATATTACATAACGTTTCAAATAGTCCCTTTATTGAACAGTACCAAAATGCATAATTTCTTTTATTTTTTTAATTCTAAAATGTAATAGCATTTATACCTGAAAAATATGATAATAAATATGTAATCATTTTTGAAATACACATCTTTTTCCCCATTAAGAGTATACACCATTTTATACGGCGTTATTACTCTCTTTGTCCTCCTAATATTTTCCCTTTACTAGCACTGCCTGGGGGACACACCTTACAAAAGCAGTATGTTTCTAGATCTCCATAATGTACGTCTTGGCTGTCTGCCAGAAGGCACACAACCAACTTTTCTTGCCCTCCCACAGGGAGGCGTCTGCCCTCAACTGGGATATGCCTTCCAATATAATTAGAAATCAGAAACAGAGTTTATTGCAGTAGTAGCTTTTCCTTTTTATGACTTCCTTTTCAGTGAAAAGTCGACTCAAGAATGGCCAACCAATGGTGCATGATTTGTATTATTTGTATATTTTCTGTAAGGCTTATAAGCCTCAATATAGGTTTAATTTTGCAAAATTGCAGATGAAATGCTTTACAAAACTAAACACTTATTAGTTAACAATGTGCAAGTAAAATAACCAAGAGGAAATAATTTGAAATCATTATTTTAAGATTGTTGAAAAGTCTGAAACAATCCAGATGCTGAAAGATATCAGAATGCCTCTCCCATTCAGCTAAATGTCAAAAAAGATAATGAGACACAGTTACGTCTGCCTGCCAGTGGACCAAGGCTAGAAAACTGCTAAGGAGCAGCATTGGGTTTAATGATTCCAATCCTGATGGACTTCAAGCAATTGAATGCCTTTAGGTAAAGGTCCGAATGATAAATATTGTATCCATTTCATCTAAATTTGAAATATCATACAGACTAACACATTACAAAATATACTGGAAACTAGATGATTTTCATTTTTCATTGGCATGGAATACAGCTTATAAAAAACAAAATAAATATTTTTTTCTTACAACCAGCACTTACATTTTAGTTTCTAAGAAGATTATCTACAACCAAGTTAGATCTCTTGTGTAACAAAAGCTCATCACACAGCACAAAGGTTTACATCATCAGCATGATTCAGAAATGATGATGTAAATTCTCCAGGGGACTGACAACCCACTTTCTTCAGATACAGAGAACACTCCCAACAGCCTTACAGGAATAACAATTACCCTGTAGTACAATTAAGATTGCCCAGAAGTCAGCCTTTTATTGTCTAGTTGGGCTGTCCTTTTGCAACCATGTAATAAATGATTGTTAAACCTTTTTTTTTGCTTAATCAAGCCTTCTCACCTAGCTGCTAACAGAGGAGGACTGCAGATATTAGGAACGATTAAACATTCACTAGTCATCACTTTATTTGCATACTTCAAACTAATACTGCGCCCCATCCTAACATTTTCTTTCTCTTTTTGGAGACAGCAATCAAAAGTAATTTTCCAATTCAGAATAAAGCTTTCTTGTAAAGATGGATTTGCAATGCTTAGGGCAGTTAAATGCTGGTTGGGCATTTCAGCCACCTGAACTGAGTCCAGGCCAAACCATAGAGGATGAATCGAATTAGAAACTAATGAACGCACTGTTGTGCATTATTGATGATTAATAAATACTGAGATTAATTCAGACATGAAGCAAAGACCAGTCACTCAGCACACATTTCTCTTTTATTGCAGTCAAAGCCGTTTTATGAGAATACTCTATGACTAGCAAAATACACCTTTTTCAAATAATTTCTATTAACCATCCTGTGTAGGATGCAAAGTCAATAAAATGTTTATATTCCTTATATTCCTATTTAGCGGAAGATATATTATGTATTTTTTGAAATGTATATTATCCAGTTGTAAAGTTCTTTTTTTTAAAAAAAAAGGCTCCTCCAGCAATTTACAATTCAGGTTTTAAAGGAAAGATTTATGAGATTAGATATCTATACAATAATGCATCTTGCAAATCTGATTTCAAAGATAATTTCAAATTTTGGGGTGAGGTAATGGATGTACCTTGAACTACATTGACAGCATTAGAGTCTAAATTTAATTTTATCTTTTCCCCAGTTTTAAATAAATTGTACTATAACTAAATTATACCATCATAATTGAATTGATTAATGAAACTTCTATTGTTCTTTCTAATAAATACACATATACTGACCAGAAAACAACTATCCTAATCTGTAACCTAGGTGAATCAGAATATTCATGCCATTTAAATTGCAAGTTGAGCTTTTCAGGAATATCTCCCTTCACTTTCAGCACAACTACTGTAAACAAGAGACAATAATTGGTTGTCATATGTGGCCATTATATCCACCAATCCAATAACTAGACTGAGACATAGAAGGCTGTTGCTCATGCTGTGATCAGCCATTCAAATCCTCATTATAAAGTTGGCGTTGGTCACTTACCCACCAGATGCATTTTCCCCAAATCTTATTATCCATAAGATTTATTGCAAAAAACATTACTTAATATAACAGAATTATGGTAGTTTTTACCCTGTGTCAAAAACATATTAAGGTTTGAGCATCTTTATAAAATAATTGTTCACATTGTCCCCTGCGTGTTCAATTTATCTCTATCCTCTTTAAGATTTTTAGTCTTCAAATTTAAAGCATTTTTCTTTTATACATTAATAATTGGAGACCACCCTATCTTAAAAATATATTCAGCACACAAAGGAGAGTTCGGAATGACTCCACCATATGGATCAGTGTAGCTAGCCTTATATCGTAGGTGCCACTCCCAAAGCTCTACCTCTGCAGCCAAATCATACGATTATCACAAGCTGAAATTCCAGTGGGTAAGACCCGATTAATTAACTGACAAACGGGCCATATTTTTTTTTTAATGGCTATTCATCCCTATCATCACACTAGCTCACTGTTGTAATAACTGTTACTCTATTTTTTGTAAATCCAGCAGCCCTGACCTTTGTGCACCATCATAATGCGAATGTTTTAGGTAAATTTGCACTAATGCATAGTTGTTTCAACTAAAATGTAATTTAAACTGTGCACTGGCTAAAATCCCATAGATGTAGCATTATGCTTGTTGAATATCAAATGAAAAGGTATTTTCAATAGGCTGAATCCAAATGCTGTACTGAACCTGATGCATTCAGGTATTTTAACTCTTTTAGCTGTGGAAAAAAAATCTTAAAATTCATCAGTCATGAATTGAGAGCCAACATGAATTATAACAATCTTCCAATTCATTGTAGTCATTAAAATATTAAATCATTTGTCTAAAGTAGGTTTTATTATCAAAAGCTTAAAAAAATATAACATAAAAACATGTACATCTTCCATTTCACATTTTATTCTTCAGTCACTACATTTTCATGCAAATATCTCATATATTGTAGTCCCAATTTTTTAAGTCAATATTTTTTTTAAATCCTGGATTTCAAACATCTATATTCCTCGAAGTATTTCTATTTCAACTTGCAAAAAGACAGATCACTGCAGAAATACTGTTTCAAGAACTGGAAAGAAAACCAAAAAAAAATGTACCTGTTTAGTTCTTCTAATGCAGCACAACATGATTTCTGTTCCCCTTTCCTTTTCTCTTCCTTCCTATTCTTTCTTGCTCCTCTCTCACTCCTTCACTCCCTTTCTTGCTCACACAGGCACTGCCGACAGCTGCAGTCAACTGCTGCTGATCAGCATACTCTCCCACCAGTTCCCCCTCCTTCCCCACCCACCAACCCGCCCGTGCCACCACTCCCAGACAGCTCATTAAATATTAAGCGTCTCTTCCGTACCCTCAATGGCCACTGTCTAAGTGTGCACGTTTCTGGAGTATTAACAATTTAAGTACTGAATTTTTTTCAACATCTTATAGGATACATTTAAATTTCTTATCCAGCATTTATAACAAGGATATCTTGCGCAGACAGAATACCATGTTAAAGGGATGTGATAGATTCATTAAGAACGTTTCTTTATTACACGTATTCTCATAAAAATAAGCAAAACATTTAATTTGCAATGTATTTCGAAATGGTGCCCAAATGCTTGAGACCATCTCATAATTAATGAAGTGATCTGCCACGCCCAAGCCATGGTGCTGTACAGGGCTAGTGTGATGAGCGAAATTGATTTTACCCCTCTCATGAATAATGTAAATTGCAGGGATTGGGGCATTTTTTTGCACTCTGCTTCATGAATGCATTTTTTTTATCACAGCTGCTAAACAACAGAATGTGATTGGATCCAGTAACGTCACCATACATTAACCCTTGTGATGCTGCAGGGTTTCAGCTTCCAGCAAAGCAACCGATGCCTGTGACATACAACAAAGAATAAAATGGAATGCAACAGATAACCCTGAATATCATTCCTCAAAAAGGGCCCTCCACTGGTTTTGTACATATTGACTACAGATCAAAGCATGGCTGCAGTGACATTTTACATTGCACGTTTCAAAAAATCATAGTATTCACAAAACAGAATCTCCTGCATCATTTAGTCAGTCCAACTGCCATGTTACAGTAAGTACAGACAAATCTAACTGTAGGTGTATACCTTTGGTTAAGGAGAAAGTTATTTTCTATTAACAACAGCATGAACTGCACAAATTATTTGAAAATAAATTTAACTGGAAGCTATTTCATTACTTTCTGACATAAAATAACATGAATAGATTTGTAAAAATGGAAGGTTTGAAGTTCTGTGAAAGAGCAACAGAAGTGTCCTCAATAATTTAGCAATATGATAAATATTATTGTTTGGGAGTTAAATGTCTCAAATGTTATTAGGTCCTGCATAGAAATTCCAAATGATAAATGTTATACAAGTAGAACATTTTGTGAATGAAGTGGCAATCATATTATATTTATAATATATTTACACTAATTAGCATGAGTTGTACAAAATGGAAATTCGAGGTCCATGAAGATTTTGACAACCACAATAAAGAAAGGGGAGGGAGGGAAATGGTAACCTATAACATGAGGTGGCATTGGCCTGAACTAATCAGACTATACACTAAATCTGGGATCGGGTGATCAGATTAACCACTAGAACTGAAATAGAATGGTTTCAATTAAACAGCAAACCTGTGGTCAAGTAAGTACACCACTTTCCAAGCATAAAGTGGCAAGGTGTGCTGAGAGTGGTAGTACATGAAGGTTATAAAAGCCATAATAAAGTAGTGAGGATGGTGGCATATGGCATAAAATAGCACTGACCCGAAGTGTAATCTCATATGTTAAATTTGGGGAAAGTGCTGTCATTAAAGGGGACTGTGCACCACTATTCCTGGCATGCCTACAGCTATCAGACACAAGGCGGATAAGGCAAAACATTCATCGTCCTTCCTCCTTTCCAAGATTTTAGAGTGGCCATGAGTTGCTCCTGCACAGCCCTGGTCTTCATTTCAGGGCAGGCTTCCCCTCAGCATTCCCAGGAAGCTGAATAGCTTTGGTAAGTAATCATGTGTCCCAGAAAGCCTTCCGATTTTAAAGGCGCAGTCCCTATAAAAGGGAATTTGCAGCAATGCACTGAACGCTGCTGGATAATTGTTATTTGCCACTGAGAGAGAAACAATGACAAATCAAGAAGAGATCCCAGAATTTATGGACACGCTTTGTTGAGAGGTTCATACCAGGAAGGAGGCTCTGTTTCTGGCATGAGACAGGAAGCCCTCTATATTAACCTCTGTGAAAGGTGTAGGATCAGCTGCAAGAATGCCAGAGTAACGCACCACAAACCTGGCAGCAACGACACAGGTAGTTTAGTGACCTTACTCTGGTGGTCAAGATGGGTGAATACATCTGAACCACGCAATTCTCACCCACCACATCACATGCCTCTAACATTGCTCAGTGCACCACAATCCCATCACTCACCCAGAAGCATATGGTGATACTCAGGACTGACCTCTGACATCCATATATTGCACCTCACCCAGACACACCTGCCAATCATGCCAGCCATGTGCACACCCTTCACTGTGTCCACAAAGCTCTATTCAGCTATGGTATGCATATCGCTTAAACATTTCTACAGTCAGTGACGTTGGACGCGATTCTAACCCTCCCCCCGCTACTCCCAGCACATGTCCCACTACTCCCGGAGAATAATGGCAGAGCCCCTAAAAGAGATTCGCGCTAGGTGCTGAACGAAGTGCAATGTTCCTGGCCCGCGGCACCCGACGCAATCTGGTTCACACACCCTGGGCGTGAACCAGACTCATATTTAAATGAGTATTTAAACTCTGCACAAGAAGAGCCGGCCCCAGAAGCACAGGGGCTAACTGGTGAGGCTCAAGTGCTGGCTATCCAACAGGCCGAGGAGGAGGTGTGAAGGTAGTGCCGCATCAGGCCTTGTGTATACCATCAGCGCCTGTCTTTCAATGAACTGCCGGACCGTGTGTGCCGATGACGACTGAGGCTCATCAGGGAGACCGTGTGCAACCTGTGGCAGATGGTGGTGCACCTGGCACAGCGGGGTTATGGAGGAGGACACCCACTTCCGGTTGCAGTCAACGTGACAGTCACCCTGAATGTTTATGCCTTTGGCTCATTCCAGGGCTCAAGTGGGGACCAGTGCGGAATCTCACAAATGTCCGCACTCAGGTGCATCTGCACTGTCACGGATGCCCTATGCACCCAGGCATCAGACAACATCATCTTCAACTTGGACTAGGCCCAACAGGATGCCGTTGAGCAGGATTTGCCACTATTGCTGGCATGCCCCAGATCCAGGGGGTGATCGATGGCATGCATGTCACCCTCCGAGCACTTGTTCAACAAAGGGTGGCTTTCATCAATTGGAATGGCTTCCATTCCATGAATGTGCAGTTGGTGTATAACTAACAACTGCACATCATGCACGTCTGCGCCCTACATCAAGGAAGCGAACATGATGCATGCATCCTGGCACACTCATGGTTCCCGGCACCTTTGAGACGCTGCCTCGGGTGAGGGGTTGGCTAC
The DNA here is from genome assembly GCF_047496885.1 of Scyliorhinus torazame. Lineage (NCBI taxonomy): Eukaryota > Metazoa > Chordata > Chondrichthyes > Carcharhiniformes > Scyliorhinidae > Scyliorhinus > Scyliorhinus torazame. The sequence goes on along the minus strand of NC_092714.1, from coordinate 88,490,138 downwards.
TGGGTGAGAAGGCCTACCTGCTGAGGTCATGAGTGGAGGCCCCAGCCTGAGGTGGAGAACCGTTATAATGATGCTCACTCAGCAACCAGGAGCATTAACGAGTGGTGTACAAGTTGACTCAAGATGTCTTCCAATGCCTGGACTACTCTGATGGGACTCTCCAATATAGCCTCCACAGCATCTCAAGCAACATTGTAGTTTGATGCATCCTGCACAACATCGTGCAACACAGCGCGGCATGCTGGAGGAGGAGGAAGAATGGCAGGCCACATCTAACGAGGAAAACAAGGATGGTGTCCTGGAGGATCCGGGCATGGAGCCTGAGGTGGAACGGCAGGCCGCCCAATGTTTGATTGAGGATGACAGCATGGGGGCAATCACATCACCTCCCGATTTGCCAACTAGGAGGCCGGGCCACCGGCAGCTCCTCCATCCTGTCTCACCTCCCTTCCCTATCCTTTAGTCCTTCCACCCCTTCGCTCTCCCTCAGTCTCTCCACTCTTTCCTTCTTCCTCAATCCTTCCACCCCTTCCTTTTCCCTCAATCCTTCCACACCTTCTCTTTCCCTCAATCCTTCCATCTCTTCCCTCTCCCTTACTCCTTCACTCCATCTTCCCCCAAGCCGTCCACTCCTTCCCACTACCACTGCTCGTCCTCTCCCCTCAAAGGGTCATACCATTATTACCACAGAGTGTTGCCCCTGGGCTGGCAGTATCAGCATGGGATGGTGTAGGACGCTGACAACTCGCTGTGAGATGAGTTCTGCTGCTCCTCATGGTCTGACAAAGTCTGGCTCCTACCTTTAAGATAACATACCACTGTCCGTCTGGATGATCCTTGCATGTGTGCTGATGAATCCTCATCATGGCTCATGGGTCTTAAATTATGGTGGGGGGGGGTAACCATGTGGGATGTTCATGTGTCATAGGCATCTTGCCCCTCCCCAAACTCCATCCCCCACCCACCCTATCGCACAACAACCATCCCCAGCCCAGCCTTCACACCTGTGAGACAGAGGTTAGGGGCAGATCGGACTGGTGGTGCAAAGAAGTGTTTAATGGTGAGTACGCTCAATAAGTGTGCCGTTCTTCTTTACTATCTTCTATCTAGTTCACTCATGCCAATGAAGTGTCATGTATCTTTCTACTCTTTTGTGGCCTACTGTTTCTTCTACATGCTGTTCTACAATTGCTTCACAGCTCCAGGGTCCCAGGTTCGATTCCCGGCTGGGTCACTGTCTGTGTGGAGTCTGCACGTTCTCCCCGTGTGTGCGTGGGTTTCCTCCGGGTGCTCCGGTTTCCTCCCACAGTCCAAAGATGTGCAGGTTAGGTGGATTTGCCATGCTAAATTGCCCTTAGTGTCCAAAATTGCCCTTAGTGTTGGGTGGGGTTACTGGGTTATGGGGATAGGGTGGGAGTGTGGGCTTGGGTAGGGTGCTCTTTCCAAGGGCCGGTGCAGACTCGGTGGGCTGAATGGCCTCCTTCTGCACTGTAAATTCTATATATTTCCCCAGACAGCACATGAGAAGTGAAGGCAACCTGTTGCTTGTCTCACCCTCTGCCCAGTAATGCCCTTGGCGGTCGTCCTCTGGAGGACCTGGGCCTGGATGGACCTGGCCACCTTTTGGGTATCACAAGTGACTGCGTGTCAGTCTGTTCTGCCTGCTCCCCATGAGATGCGCCAGTATCAGGTGGGGGGAATTCTCAGGAACTGAGGTCTTCCAGCACCTCCCTTGCAGGAGGAAGCAGCACGGGTCCATCACTTCCTCCTCCCTCGGGGTGCTCGCTGCCCCCCAGGCTACTCCATGGGATGGAGGGGAGACCAGAGTGAGCTCTGCAGGTGCTACCATTACCTGGCGCTGCCAGTCCTGGAGGTCCACCTTCATTTGAACCATGGTATCAATGCCCTCAGCCATGGTACACTGAGACTGGGACATGCCCCTCAGCGAGTGAGCCACAGCCCTCACTGCCTTGGTCATGTCTCTCTGTGCCTGTGACATGTCTCTCTGTGATTGGCCGAGGTCATTCAGTACCCAGCAAGTGCTCCCAGTGCCCTTTGTGAATGGGCCATGCTCTGGACTGCTCCCACAATGTCCATCTGCACCCAGGACATGTACGGCCTGTGACAGGGCTCTCCAACCCTGCACCTCAGCTATAGGCAGCATAGTGTACCCAAGCTTTGGATGTCCTGCCATATGGCCCTGGCACCTTCCAGAACAGATGCCACCCTCTGTGTTGGCCTGGATGTACATGCATTTTCGGCAGCATCGCCTGCGCCTGAAGATGGACGTACAGACGCTGGAAAGTTACCGACCACCGTCCTGTAGATTCTAACTGTGCTCCTGCATTGCCACCAGTGATGGGATCATCTTTTCCAGCAGCGCTACACCTGTCTGGGTGACAACTGGTACCTGGGATCTGACAACCCTGCTACCCTGCTACCAGCCTCGCTCTCGGGAGTGCCTGCCTCCACCTGATATGCTGCAGCCTGTGTGTGGTGCTTACCAGAGTGTGACCCAAGAGGCTGATCACTAACGTTACCCACCGAGTTGATCGTCTCTGCAATGGTGGATGGTGCGGATCAAAGCAGAGGTGTGACGTCTTCCCTGGAGTGGTAATTCAGGGTGTGCTGAGTATCTGGCTGGGGGGGCAGCGACCCTGGATGGACCAGCCTCATGTGATGGTGATCCTGCAAGACAAAAGATGTGGGGTGAGATCGTAGGAAGGTTGGAAAGGACTGGCCTGGGGGAGAGGCGTGACTCACTTGTTAGTGGGACATCTGCATTCTGCTCTCATTGTTTGGCGCATACTGACCTCCATCGCAGCCACTGCCCGCTCCTCAGCCTCCCATACAGGTTGCAGGGCCCTCTACTCTAAGGGAGTGTGGACCCGAATATCTGGAATGCCCCCTTCAGTCTTCTGTCATTTCTGGCGATTATGGGCTACCTTGGGGACACAGAAAGGACATACGTGAGACACTGCGAGGCATGTCCTATGGGTGGGGGTGTGTGTGGGGGGGGGGTGGGGGGTGGGGGGGGGAGTCTGTAGCTGGTGGCACGTGAGTGCAAGGCTTGTTACCAAGGAGGACAATACATGTATTGGGGTGTCATGGAGGATGGGTTGTAAGGGAGATGCAGGGTGTTGTTGGCCTCTGGAGGATGGGGAGCTGATATGAGGAATGAGGGATGGTGGTGACGCCATTTGTCTTTTGTTACCCTGTGTCCCTTGTGGCTCTCTTCTCTTCTAACTGCTCTGCATTTCCCTTTGGTGCTTTTATTTCCTCCCCCTCCCCCTTTTTCCTCCTTACGTCATGTCCTGCCCTGGGTCTCCCCCTTCCTCCCTCCCTCCATACTTTACTGGATGCTGGTTGCAAACAGGTCCTGGAACAAGTTGGTGAACGTTTTCTAGAAGTCTTCCTCTGATCCTCTAGTGGCATATTTTATTTTCTCTATCTTGAGAAATTCGGCCAGGTCAGACAGCCAGGACATTCCTGCCTTATGCCCCGTGCAGCCGGAAGTATCCAGAGCTGGTGGTATTTGTCCGCATGCTTACCACCATGGGAGCGTTGTACAGTAGTTTCACCCATGACGTGTTCCCTGGCCCTAACCCAAACCATTCCAGTACCTCAGTGAGGTACCACCATTCGACCTTGTCGAAGGCATTTTCTGCATCCAGGGAGATGATCACCTCCGATGTTCAGCCCCCTGGATGGAGTCATGATCACATTCAGCATGCGCCTGATGTTCGCTATTAATTGTCTGCTTTTGACAAAGCCAGTCTGATCTTCTGCGACTCCCTCTGGCATGTAGCTCTTCAGCCGTTTCACCAGGACCTTCGCCAGGACCTTGGCGTCAGTATGAAGGAGTGAAATGGCCCTGTATGACCTGGACTCTGCCGAGTCTTTCTGTCCTTTCTGACAGTGCTTACGCAAATTGTTTGTAGAGGTCCATCGGGAATGCATCCGGCCCCGGCACCTTCCCCGCATGCATGAAGTTAATGCTCTCCATGACTTCCCTCAGTTCTAATGGTGCTTCCAGGGCCCATCTCCCATATACCCCCATGACGAGCAAGTTCAGTGCGTCGAGGAACTGCTTCATCTTTGAGTCCCCCTCCAGGGGGATGTAAAGGATGTACAGCTCTCGGTAGAAGGTCACAAAGGCCTCGTTAATCTCATCTGGTGTCGTGACTAGTTTGCTATTTCCCTCGTTGCTGCCTGCTTTCTCAGATGGTGAGCCAGCAGGCGGCTGGCCCTGTCTCCATGTTCGTTTCCTGTGTCTGGTGGTGCTGCTGCACTGCTTCCCCAGTGGAGAGCAGGTCAAAGTCTATTTGTAGCTTTTTCCTCTCCGCCAGTAGTTCTTCGGTCAGGGCCGCGGAGTACTGTTGGACCACCTCCAGTATGGAGTCAATTAACTGTTGCCTAGCCGCCCTCTCTTTCCAATCTTTGAGCGCCCTGTACGCAATAATCTCCCTCCTTATCACTGCCTTCAGTGCCTCCAAGAATGTGGAGGGTGAGACCTCCCCATTCTGGTTTCAGGTTACGTACCCGTCGATGGCTTGTGATATCTGCTCAAAGAACACCTTGTCTTCATGGAGGGCCGTGTCCAGCCTCCACGGGGGGTGCTGGGCCCGGCCCGTCTCCAACCTCACATCCACATTGTATGGAGTGTGGTTGGAGATTACTATTGCAGAGTATTCTGCTCCGACTATCCCTGGGAGAACCTAATTTCCCACTAGTGTAGACCCTGTGGACCTGGGAAAAGGTGGAGAATTCCTCCCTTGGGTGTACGAACCTCCATGTTTCCACTGCACCCATCTGTTCCATAAAGTTGTTTAGTTCTCTCGCCATGCTTGACTGTTTCCCAGATTTGGGGCTGGATTCCTCTGGACGTGGGTCCTGTATGCAGTTGAAGTCTCCCCCCTATAATGAGTCGGTGGGAGTCTGTCATGGATATCTGCCATGGTTTTCTTCATAAAGTCTGTGTTGTCTCAGTTGGAGTGTACAAATTTACGAGCACCATTGGTACCCCTTCCAGGACACCGCTGACCATGACGTACTGCCTCCCCAGGCCCGTTACGTCTTTGTTGCCATGAGTGCAGTCCTCTTATTGAATAATATGGCCACCCACCATCCCCCAGCCATCGTCCCTTAATACTATTGTTATGTCTGTCTCACCCAGCTCTTTCTTCCCCTCAGTCGGTCCTTCTCCCTTAGGTGTTCCTCTTGGACGAACATTACTTTGTTACTCAGGCTTTTCAGATGGGCAAAGACTCTGGATCTTTTCACTGGGCCATTAAGTCCCCTGACGTTCCAGGTGGTTATCCTGATTGGGGGGGGGGGTTCTGTTCCCCCCCACCCCCACTCTTGTGGGGTCAGCCATACTTACCTCATGGAAGAGCCCCTGCTCTCCGGGGTTTCCCTGTGTTTGTGGGTCATCCAAGATTGCCGTCGTCATATTCTCCATGTGGATGTGCCCCTGCACTCCAGGGTTTCCCTTTGTTTGGGGGCAATCCAAGATGGTCATTCTTGATGCCCTTGTTCCTGCTTTTGCCATGTGCAACCTCTCGTAGCAAGCGTTCTGCCCATCACCCCCCTTCAACCTTTAGATTCTCCCCTCTAGACCTTAATACCTTTCTCACCCCCTCACCCTTTCCATGCCCCTGTGGGCCTTCCCCTTCCCATTCCCCCCTCTTCCCGCTGCCTGAAGTTCTACCCTCCCCACCACCTTCTGCCAAACACTCCCTCCCCATCGTGAGCTGTGCTGCGGCGTCCCCTCTCTTTATACTTCCCTGTCCTAGCCTATTCGCAATTTTAATATGTGCTTCAGGAGGAGCCCCATCCACTGACTTATTAGTGGGTTGTCCAGCGTGGGTATCGGCAACCCAGCTCGGACAGCTACGTCCAGCTCTACCTCACTCCACCTGCGAGCCGCCCTGATGTTTCTTTCCTGGTTTCTGCTAATTCTGCCGTCCCTTCGACCCTTTGGATGGTTTAAGGATTCTCTGTGTGTCTATGATGACCTTGGAGGAGGGTGGGGGGGTTTGCGCTAAATGTGCCGTATTCCAAATTTCCAGCGACCGCTCAGCACATCATCACCACCAGAAGTCCGCAATGTGGAATATTAATTGTTAGTTTCACCGGCTGGTGTAATCTCTTGAATTTTTTTTGAAAAAAGGAAAAGAAACAGCTAGAACTGCAAAGGCACGGGCCAGAATTTTATGTGTTAGTTTCAGACATGTGGCTGACCCAGAAGAACTTGAAATTGTGCGAGAAGACATCGAATGAGGGTCCCGATTGCATGGCGCAATATTTCAATCTGGCTCTGGAGAATGGCTCATAGAACTATAGAAGAATTACAGCGCAGAAGAATGCCATTCAGCCCATCTTATCCATGCCAGCCCGAGGACACCCAGGTACCCTTTCTAAACCTACCTTCTTGCACCCGGTCTATCGCACTGTGCTTAAAGTACTTAAGGTGCAGATCCAGGTACTTTTTCAAAAGAGTTCAGGGTCTCTGCCTCTATCACTAACTCGGCCAGCAAATTCAAGACACCCACTACCTTCTGCGTAAAAAAGATTTTCCTCAGGTCCCCTCTACACCATCTGCCACTCATCTTGAATCTATGACCCCTGGTTCTAGAATTCTCCACCGAGGAAAACTATTTTATTCTGTCCACTCTATCTATTCCCCTCAACACCTCAATTAAGTCACCCCAAAGCCTTCTTTGTTCCCAAGGAAAATAACCCCAACCCATCCAATCTCTCCTCGTAGCCACACTTGTCTAGCCCTGGCAACATTCTTGTGAGCCTCTTCTGGACTCTGTCCAGACATCCACGTCCTCCACCCTGTAGCTTGAAATGGTGTGTGTGTGCAGGCATATGTCATGGCATTAGAGATGTGTTTTTACCTTTTTAATACGTCTTATATTTTTACCTGAGTGATAATAATTAATAATTTATTTTTTAATAATTAAACTAACTTCTTACTTGTCAACTCAAGAGATCTGGCTGGCTTATTTTATTATATAGCTTTACATATGGTCAAGTACATATTGGATTGAAAAAAAAATCACAATTTAAACTCCATCAACCTCAGAAGCAGAGGAAGTTATTCATTCCTCTGGTCACAAGTGTAGCAGAAAGTTTATATTGTTGGTCGTTATTGAGTGATGTAGCACGAGAGGATTTTATGATGGAGTGTGAAATGAATGTACTATAATGGAATAATGGGGTTGTAATGGGGATGTGAGGAGGTTTCTTTTAGCTGAAGTGAAATCTCACAATATGATTCCTCTTACTCTGTTAAGTTGCGTAGTGTGCATGTCATCTCCTTCGTTCCTCCTCCTCTCCCCCTGGGATAGTATTGGGATCCCAGCACGTAGTGGCTGGACTCTCATAATTCTGAGATTGTGAAGAAAGTAACACACCAACATAAACAGGGAGGTCTTCTCAAGCATTAATTGGAGAGTTTCTCCAATTGAAGTAGTGTAATTCCTGCTTTAGGAGTCTTATGGCTTGCTAAGTGGTGTTGCATATGGCTCCATGGCTCGTATTGTAGGTCCTCTGACCTTATGTGATAGAATGGTGGAAACCTGCCTCTGAGCGACCATCTGATTTTTTGTCTTGGATGCCCGAAGATGGTGAGAATTGCTGACCATCGCAGGATGAAAGCACAGTTGGTGCTGCCTTGGTAGTGGGCGTTCACCAAGATGAATTTGTTGATATGGTCACACACCAACTTTACACTGGCACAGTGGTAACCCTTGTAGTTATGGTATCATTGCCTGTAGTTATGGGGGCAAGGAGAGTGATGTGTGCAGTTGTTGGCACTGCTCACCATCAGGAAGCTAGCGAGCCTGGTGAACAAATGCCCCATTTCATCCAGGTCTTCCTTCCTCAGGCAGAAGAGAATGAATCCACTCTCCTGCTGTAAAGTGCTTCTTCACTCTCCTGGAACCTTCAGTGGACAGCAAATTGCAACACATTCAAAATGTTATCACCTCCAACTTGGAGGGAACTGGTTGTAAAGAACAAAAAGGCAATGAAAATCTTCACAGTCACTCAAGAGGCCATCCTCACTGTGGTTTGAGGTTTGAGGGTTTTCTGAAGGAGGTGACATAATTCTACCACTAACTCATAACTGAAGTGAAGCTTCCTGAGCCACTGGCCCTGCCTCATCCCAATGTACAACTAGTGTTCCAAGAAGACCAATCCCTGGATGGGGTCTTCTATGCAGATCCTTCCTTCTATCCTTCCTTTCAGAGGTTCCCCTCTCTGCTCCTCTTCTGCAAGTCCTGCACATGTCGCAGAGCACAAGGCACAGTGGTTACTGCCTCCATACCTATGCAAGGCAATCCTCTGTCTTTTTGCAATCAGCAGAAACTATTCCAGCAGTTCACTAGTATTTCTACCAACTTTGCCTGAGCACAAGTCAAAAGCAACTTAGTTGCAACTTCTTGAGTGATCCTTTAAATAGACCCAGTTCAAATCCCCTCTTACTTCTTGATGCACGTGGTTTTAAGAATGAATAAGGAAGGTGTTTCCTGCACATGTGTTCATCAATTTCAGTGTTCCTGCAATACATCAGCCTGGTGACATCTGACCTCACGCCATCAATCTCTTTTGGCCAAATATTGGAGTGAATAAATATAACACCAACTAAGTGTGGGAAATTATTTCTACTATTTGAGCTTAAAGCTGTGTAGATTCAGGCGAAAACATCGAACAAGTACGAAATCATAGAATTTACAGTGCAGAAGGAGGCCATTTGGCCCATCGAGTCTGCAACGGCTCTTTGAAAGAGCACCCTACCCAAGCCCACACCTCCACCCTATCCCCACAACCCAGCAACCCCACCCAACACTGAGGGCAATTTAGCATGGCCAATCCACCTAACCTGCACATCTTTGGACTGTGGGAGGAAACCGGTGCACCCGGAGGAAACCCGTGCACATACGGGGAGAACGTGAAGACTCCGCACAGTCCGTGACCCAAGCCGAACCTGAGACCCTGGAGCTGTAAAGCAATTGTGCTAACCACTATGCTACCGTGCTGCCCATTGAAATTGTCTGAAGTGAGTAAGAAGCGGTAGATGGTTTCTAAAGGAGTTACGTTGGAATAGATGGAATTCTTCAGGCATTAGCCATTAATGCTGGCGAGATCTTATGGTCCACTGACGTTGCACATTGCACACCCGCCATGGGTATTTCAGAGCTGAGGGGTGCGTTCAACAGCAAACCCCATTGACAACAGCGGGACCAGAAGATTCCATCGCCGGCCAGTGGCGCGCCACCCTCGATTGCTGCAGAACATGCTGCAGAGGGGCAAGAAAATCCCACCCAACAACTCTGCGTCTCTCACCCGAGGTGCTGCCAGACCGGCTGAATTTATCCAGCATTTTCTATTTTTATGTTTACATTGATGGGAAACGGTTTAGTCCACTCAATTTAGTGAATGGTTAAATTCACCGATAACACTTGCTCTAGCAGTGTGTAAAAGTGAGGAGGATGTTTGATCTGAGCCTGCAGCAGGAGCTTCTGTGTAGATTCTTAAACATGGGGAGACTGTTGTGCTGAAGCTACAGCATAGTTCTGGCTGACTTGGAAACTCTCCCTTCTTACCACCCATCATGGGTATGGTGGAAGGATTTGCAGGTAGATAATCAACCTGTTTGGTCATCTTATGAAAGTACCTTCCATGGCTATTAAGTTCTGGGATGGGACTAGAATCCAGAGCCCCTGGCTCAGAGGTACGATGCAACCCATGGCACCACAAGACCTCCTTCCTGATTATACTTCCTTCAGAGGTTTAACTGATCCTGTGGAGATAACTTAGGAGAAACTGTGTCCAGTTGTGATTCGATCAAGAATGAAAGGGCACAGGCTTAAAGTAACTGGCAAAAGAAGCAAAAGGGGGATGAGCAAAAACATTTTTGCAGTCAGTGGTTAGTGCCTGAAACGCACTGCCTGATAGTGTGGTGGAGGCAGGTTCAATCGAGGCTTCCAAAGTGAATTAGACCTTTATTTGAAAAGGAACAATGTGCAGGGTTATGTGGAGAAGGCGGGAGAATGGCATGAGGTGATTTGCTCAGAGAGCTGGTGCAGACATGATGGGCCAAATGGGCTCATTCTACAAATCTGTAAGGAATTCTCCGTTCCTGAGACTACATACTGACACCAGAGCAAGATTCACGGAGTTCCATGGCAGCAAAGCTAGAGCCACATCTGGACTGATTCAACAACCGTTGAGGGGCTAGCACCGATGCAACGTGGAAAACAATAGGCGGGATTCTCCGACCCCCCGCCGGGTCGGAGAATCGGCGGGGGGGGGGGGGCGGAGTGAATCACGCCCCGCCGATCTGAAGCCGGCTGCCAAATTCTCTGCCGCCGGTTTATTGGTGGGGGCGGGGATCACGTTGCGCCGGTCGGGGGGCCATTGGCAGTGGACCCCCCGGCGATTCTCCGGGCCGCAATGGGCCAAGCGGCTGCCCGTATTCGGCCGGTCCCGCCGGTGTGAAATACACAAGGTCCATACCGGCGGGACCTGGCTCTGAGGGAGGCCTACGGAGTCCTCAGGGACACAGAGTCTGCAGGGGGATCCGGCCCCGGAGGGGGCCCCCACGGTGACCTGGCCCGCGATCAGCGGGCGGGCCTATGCCATGGGGGTACTCTTTCCCTCTGCTCTGGCCTCTGTAAAGCTCCGCCATGGCCGGCGTGGAGAAGAAACCCCCTGTGCATGCGCAGGGATCACGCCAGCGATTCTGCGCATGCGCCAAAACACGCTGGCACTCCTGCGCATGCGCCAACTTGCGCCAGCCGGCGGAGGCCCTTCGGCGCCGGTTGGCACAGCGTCAACCACTCCAGCGCCGGCGTTGGGAGGATTCCGCAACTTCCGGGAGGCCCGCCGCCGGAGTGGTTCACACCGCTCTTTGGCGCCGGCACGGCCCGCCCGCCGGTTAGGGGAGAATCCCGGCCAGTTAATTCCAATGAGAAACGGTGTGGGATTCACTGGTGTTGTGATTGGCACTCGTTGGCCGACAAGCTGCAGCCGCATATACACATACTGCACTTCCAAACACACCATCCCAGCCAACATTGGCAGCAAGGACAGCGGGACCCTGTTTTGCGGATGACAAACGTGAGACACTGCTAAATGCGTGGAGGAAAGGAGGGCAACCCTACACCCCGGCCAGACAAGGAGGATGCCAGCTACCGCCGTTTTCCATGACAAGGCACAGGTGGCAGAGACCGCCTGCGCTGTGAGCAACACCGGCCGGACCTGCCAGCAGTGCAGGAAAAACTGCATGACCGCCTCAGGGGGGCCAGAGTGAGTAGGCACTGTGTCCCTGGCACCAATCCCTATCCCACGCACCCGTAATACCAACTGCCGCCAATCGGAGGGCTGCCGAACCCCCACTCTGCATCACATGCCAGCACCTATACCGCAGCACTGTAGCACAGTGGTTAGCACAGTTGCTTCACATCGCCAAGGTCCCTGATTCGATTCCCAGCTTGGATCACTGTCTGTGTGGAGTCTGCATGTTCTCCCCCTGTGTGCGTGGGTTTCCTCCAGGTGCTTCGGTTTCCTCCCACAGTCCAAAGATGTGCAGGTTAGGTGGATTTGCCATGCTAAATTGCCCTTCGTGTCCAAAAAGGTTAAGAGTGGTTACTGGGTTACGGGGATAGGGAGCAGGCGTGGGCTTGAGTAGGGTTCTCTGGACCGGTGGAGACTCGATGGGCCAAATGGCCTCCTTCTGAACTGCAAATTCTATGATTCTATGATACCAGCCGCCATGGCCGGATGCCCTGGCCACTGAAGCCACCAGTTACCCACCCACTGGGCTGCATGTGTCGGACTGTGTAACACTGTGCATTTTCTGTTCCCCGCCCTCAGGAAAAGGACGACCCTAACCACCATGAGCGGGAGACGACTGGAGGGGGACTGGCAGACCTACGGCCCCTTAACTCAGCAGGGCAGAAAGGGCCCTAAATGTGGTCGGTAGGCGTGAGGAAAGGGCATCGCAGGGGTGGAGGTCAGATTTGGGCAAGGAAGTGAGACCCCACAGAGTTGCAGTTCCCTGTGACACGTATGTCACCTACCCGCCCCAACATAACCCCCACACGACACTCACACCCATCATCTGCCCAGGGGCAGCACGGTAGCATTGTGGATAGCACAATTGCTTCATAGCTCCAGTGGTCCCAGGTTCGATTCTGCCTTGGGTCACTGTCTGTGTGGAGTTTGCACATCCTCCCTGTGTGTGCGTGGGTTTCCTCCGGGTGCTCTGGTTTCCTCCCACAGTCCAAAGATGTGCAGGTTAGGTGGATTGGCCGTGATAAATTGCCCTTAGTGTCCAAAATTGCTCTTAATGTTGGGTGGGGCTACTGGGATATGGGGATAGGGTGGAGGTGTTGACCTTGGGTAGGGTGCTCTTTCCAAGAGCTGGTGCAGACTCGATGGGCCGAATGGCCTCTTTCTGCACTGTAAATTTGATCTCCCATACCCACACAACTCTCATACTCACCCCACCCCACCCTCACACCACCCTCACCCCCTTACCACACTCACACCACCCTCACACCCGCCTGGCCTGTGGTCTAAGCATGCACCTTGACTTGTGTCTTGCAGGAGCTGCTGGTGATGAGGCAAACACGTCTGGTGATCTCCCGCCCCTGACACCAGCTACAGCCAGAACCCCAGGTGCCGAACAGCGGCGATGACGCCGACACGGTCGCAAGCCAACAACCCGAGACCCAGGACAGAGCTTGATTCCGAGGATGACACAGGTTCCCCGTCACAGTTGTCTCCAACACCCCCCACCATCCCAGAGCCACTCACTTCGGCTGGGCACTTTGTGAAAAGGCTCCTGGAGCACTTTCTGGTGTATACTGCACACATGCTCCGGTACAGCTGGCGGAGGTAGGAACTCCCGAGGGGACAGACGGTCAGGGGCGAGCCGACCCCAGGGACTATCTGCCATCCAGACGAGTTTCAGGCGTCTGGAATGGACATTCCCATCGACTCTGGAGATGCAGTCACAAAGCCAGGGACGACGTGAGGTGTTGTCGGTGAGCATCCAGCAGCTTCAGGCGCAGGTGGAGAAGTCCAACCGTGTGCAATAGCAGAAGGTTGTGCCGGCCATGGGTACCACCCAGGCCAACACCGCACGTGTGGCGTCCATGGTGGAGGCCTTGTCCACGAGGGTTTCGGCCATGGACCAGCATGTCCAAGGCCTCGGGCAATCTGTGTAATCAGTGGCCGAGGCTCAGGACAGGGCTGCCCTCTCCGAGGCAGCCCCAGCATGCACTGCTCCATTGTCCCACCCCATCCACCCCCAGCAATGTGGGCGACCCTCATAGCGCTATACTGGAGGGCTCTTCCAGAGCCGTCCAGGCACCTGAATCACATCTTTAGGATGGTCTGTGAACTCTGGATAGGCACCAACAGCCACGACTGCAGTGGGGGGTGCGCCACAAAGAGGCCAGGAACAGTCTGTTGAGTGTGCCAGAATGAAGGTGTCATGCACACTACCCAGTAACAGGCGCAGATGTGCATGATGTACATCTGATGGTCACACAACAGTTGTATGTTTATTGAGTGGAACTCCTTTGTGAAGAGTGCCTTGCCATCTGCAGGTGCGAGATGCATCTCGTCAATCAATCCTGGATTCGGGCATCTTGGTGATGGCAGCGAACCCTGCTGCCTGGGCAACCTGGTGGGTTCGGTTCACATTGAAATTGATGTATTGTGCCGACTTGGCATGTAGGGCCTCCATGACGGCGCGGATGCACCTGTACACCGAGCTCTTTGAGATCCCAGACAGGCCCCCACTCAGCGCCTGGAAGTTGCCTAGAAGTTCAGCGTGGCCGTCACCTTGACGGCTGGCGGGTGGTGGCCGGTAGGGGGTGGTATGGAAGAGGGTTTGGTTGGGGGGGGGGGGGGGGCGTTGCTGGGAGTGTGGTGGTGAGGTGGGAGCATCCATACAGCCGGTGTCATTCTGCAGGGGCCGAGGCGGGTGGTCAGTGGGGTGCGTAACAAGATGGCTGCCTTGCAGGCCACGGCAATGGTGGCCCGTGTCTGGGCACAACCCCAGTCCCTGGAGGGTCACGCATTGGCGAGCCACCGGAGAATTGCAATTTGCCGTGAAACCAGCGCCCGCCACAACTTCGGCGACAAAAACGATTATTTGCCCAATTGCGTTCCCTGATTCCGGCTTCGGCCAACAGAGAATTCCGCTCAAGGTGTCTGAGGATGAATGTTAAATCTATCGAAGTTAGTATTATTTCTGCTCAATGGGTCTAAACAATGCAAAGCAACACATTAGCAAAACAAATGGAATGTGGAACAGCATGGTTAAAATGAAAACAACAAGTGCATGCATAAATAACTTTTAACTTCGTTAAGGATCTCAAGGGTGCTTCACAGGAGCATAATCAGACAAAAACTGACACCAATCGAGTCAAAGCAGGAAAGATTAGTGCAGATGTTCAAAAGCTTAGTCAAAGAGATGGATTTTCAACACTGTTTAAAAGGAGGAGAGAGAGAGGTTAGAGGCACAAGGAGGTTTGTGAAAACAATTCCAGCAGTTAAGTCCGGGGTGGTTGAAGGCACAGCCAGCAGTGACGGAATAAAGGAAATTAAGTGTGCATAAAGTATCAGGGCTAAAGTGGAGCACGGAGTTTGTGGAGGGATAATGGACGAAAGGCGGTTGCATAAAGAACAAACTCGAGACCACAGAAGGATCTGAACAAAAGGATGAGAATTTTTAATTTGAGGCCTTGGAGGACTGAGAGCGTGCACAAGGGGTGATGGGTGAGTGGGATTTGTGTGAGTTAGAATATGAGCAGCAGAGTTTTGATTGTGCTCATACTGTGAAGGGTTTATGTACCCATCAGAGAAAAACACACTCACAACTGGAGAGTTCTCAATTAAGATCCTTCCAGTGTAATGGCTTTGGCTCCGTTCGCCAAAATAGATGAATGGTGCATTCTGTGCTAAATCCCATGGAGGGGGTGGGAATCTGGATTTTGTTTTTCCCCACTGCTGAGGCTGGTTGAAGTTCATGCCGCATTGCATGATGTTGACCTAATTAATTATGCAATTGGGGTTTCCCAACATTTTGCATAGCGGGGTGGGCTGGATGGCTCATGCCTGCCGTCATTTCTGGATGCCATATAGGTGGGATTACTGGGTTATGGGGATAGTGCGGAGGCGAGGGCTTAAGTAGAGTGCTCTTTCCAAGGGCCGGTGCAGACTCGATGGGCCGAATGGCCTCCTTCAGAGGACAGTGAGAGCCTTTTTCCTCGGATGGTGGTGTCTAGCACGAGGGGACATAGCTTTAAATTGAGGGGAGATACATATAAGACAGATGCCAGAGGTAGGTTCTTTACTCAGAGAGTAGTAAGGGCGTGGAATGCCCTGCCTGCAACAGTAGTGGACTCGCCAACACTAAGGGCATTCAAATGGTCATTGGATAGACATATGGACAATAAGGGAATAGTGTAGATGGGCTTTAGAGTGGTTTCACAGGTCGGCGCAACATCGAGGGCCGAAGGGCCTGTACTGCGCTGTAATGTTCTATGTTCTATCTTCTGCACTGTAAATTCTATGATAATTCTATGTTTTAAAAGGTGCCCAGATGTCAACTTCCCCACAACTTCCATGGCCGCACACACATGCACATTCCACCATGCCTGCTCACACATGCACAAACCCCCCCATGCACATTCACACCTGCACATCACCACCATGCCTATTCACACCCGCACAACCCCCATGCTCACTCACATGCACAATCCCTCGTGACCATTCACACCTGCAGATCGCCTCCATGCCTGTTCAGACCACACATCCCCTGTGCCCACTCACACCTGCACATCACCTCCGTGCCTGTTCACAACTGCACACCACCCATGCCCACTCATACCTGCACACCACCCCCCTCTCCACCCATGCTCCAACAAGGCCCTTCCCATCCTCCTGCTCCTCTCAGCTCATGCCCACAGCATCTTCGTTTCCCCTACCAACCCCAACCTCCCCTGCCGCTATTGGAAACGGCGTCTGACACCGCCAAACACGCTGGCCCAATGTGGCCATGAGATCGTGATTCTGAATTGATCTCGGGTGGGACGGGAATTGATGCTGCCTCAGGTTGCGCCTGCCGAGCGCGCACATCATGTGAAATTCTGCCCATTGATCATGGATATTAAAAATACATGTAAATTTGCCTGTGATACTTTTGATACGCAAAGTGAAAATGGTGCCAGAATGCAGCTCATACTCCCCTCCTCCCCAGGATCACACCCCATCAAGCTACCTTCTTTCCCCACAACCCTACCCGTCTGCCTTTCTATTTTCAGATACCCAAAAAATGTCACCTGCCCGTACACAGTGCTACATGTGCATGAAGTCCAACAGAACTACGACACTAGATCATGAAAAAATTGCCCAATCTGACATTTGCAACCACCAGCTCGGAAACCCACACTGTGCACACTTTAGAGGATAACAGAGAGATGGGAACTGCATGCGGTGAGACATCAGGCCATAGCGACCTGCAAACAGGGCAAGGGGAAAGGATAAAATGATGCCAGTTCTCTGGAGGCAATGCGCAAATTGTACTGCAGATGAGAATTATGAATATGTAACGTCATGGTTCATATGTTTTGGGAATATATATTTCAGTTTGGGGATGAATGTTTTTACCGTGAGATTAACAAAAATTCCCGGGTTGAGAAACTGATTAACAAAGCTAAGAGTGATTTCAATTCAAAGGGTGGCCTATGTTTATTTCATAAGGTCAACATTGAAAGCGGGAAAACACCAAAAAAGTGGATGATCCCTTTCTGAGTCTTGGTGGAGATGGGATGCCCCAAGCTGTCTCCATCAGGTTTAAATTATTCATGTGGGTCCCAGAACCAAAGGGATGTTTTGAAGGTAAAGTAAATTTGAAAGAGTTTGGCGACATCATGCTGATCAGTTACTTGCTGCACAAAGTGAGTTTGCAGAGAGGTTCTATCTTTAGAAGATCTGGAGAGCTACATTTGGAACAGAGACCAGAGACAGTGACGAATTCTGATTCTGTTTCTGAGGACATTTCAATGCCTTTAAGTACCATCTTAAGAAAGAAATGGGGACACTTCCGAAGTCGCAAGTAGCCGAGTTCAAGAATGCGGAATTCTACCAAAAAGGAATAGACGTCCACCACAGAGACGGTCTGATTGAATTGTATATATGTATAGAAATAACATATCAGTGGATCGGTTGTATAATTGTTAATTGTTGTTGTTGCTCTAATGACCTGAAGAGGGAGTGGTGTTATGTATATGGGAATGTATCACGATTGCTCAGTAAATAAATTATGCTGTGGGTACCTTTGTTTTGGGTTTATCTGTACAAGTTCTCACAGAAACAATTAGTCAGTTTCAAAGCAGCTTCAAAACAAGCAGAAAGTGAATCTATCTCCTGTAAAGAAGCAAATGAGTAAAGGGCTATCAGAAACCAAGGGTGTTTTCTAATCTGGGGTCACTGATCAAGAATCCAGTCAGGCTCATGCTTAAGCTCAGAAGCCCACAGATGTGAGGTGAAGGAAATTTGCAGGGATGTTTAGCTGGATGCAAGTGGAAGGGCCCAATAAATCTCAAACCTTGAGATAAAGCAGCAACAGTGAGACGAATCAAAGTGAATTTCAGAAAGCTGTGCCACCCTCCTAAGGGAAGGGAAAGACCATCATTTTTTTATTTTTAAACTAAATTTAGTGTACCCAATTCATTTTTTCCAATTAAGGGGCAATTTAGTTTGGCCAATCCACCTAGTCTGCACATCTTTGGGTTGTGGGGGCGATACCCACGCAAACACGGGGAGAATGTGCAAACTCCACACAGACAGTGACCCAGAGCCGGGATCGAACCTGGGACCTCGGCGCCATGAGGCTGCGGGGCTAACCCACTGCGCCACCGTGCTGCCCGGAAAGAACCCTCATGACCATGTATAGCAGTGTTTCTCAACCAGGATTCCCCAGAACCCAAAGGTTCCCCTTGCATCACTGAAGAGCTCCACGCAATTTTCAGGTCATTTGAAAATTGTACCAAATGTTTAAAAATGTCATGATATTAAAAAAATTCAATCGTATTTCCTTTGTTTACAAGAGAGGGGAGGAGGGAGAGAGGGTTGCTTCCCACAGAATTTTACAATATATCACAGGGTTCCTTGATCAAGAAAATCACTGTTGTGGTGGCACGATAGCTCAGTGGTTAACACTGCTGCTTCATGGCGCCGAGGACCCGGGTTCGATCACGAACTTGGATCACTGTCCGTGTGGAGTTCACGCATTCTCCCCGTGTCTGCGTGGGTCTCACTCTCATAACCCAAAATGTGCAGGAGAGGTGGATTGGTCACCCTAAATTGCCCCTTAATTGGAGAAATTTTTAAAAAAGAAAATCACTGCTGTAAAGCATAAGGAACTCTCGGGTGGAAATAAAAGCAGAATGGGGAGTGTCCACTTGAGGCTTCCAGTCTTAAAGAACAAAGGTGGAATTTCACAATAGTTTTTCAAAGTATCAGTGACGGCGAGAAAACCACGGAAAATCCCATCGGCGGGAAAATTCGGCGTATATTCAGACACTTTAACAATTTTGTTTCCACTTGTTTCCCGCTTGCCTCTGATTCGCTCACTCCGGAAAAACTTAATCTCTTTAGTCGGTAGGGCACTCCTTTTAAATGCCTCCCCACCATTTGTTCCAAGTCCAGTTGGGGAGACAGCTCCCAGCACCACGTTTCACTGAGGGAGCCCTCACCAAACCGCCAGATGGTGTTGAGCAGAAGCATGGCATCCTCCACCCGCAATCAGGTAGACATCCAGCAAACGAGGTCACCAATCACACCTGGGAGGCTATGGCTGTGGTAGGGAGTGCCAGCTTTCTCCATTGGAAGATGGGGCTACAATGCTGAAAGATGAAGAATACCCTTCTGTTAAAAGAGAAAAGATAAGGAGAATCCCACATTCTAAATTCCTGTAAACAATGAGAGGTTTATTAAGAGGTGTTGCATATACACTCAGTGATCTGCTCAAAGCCCACACAAACATCCTGCCGACATCACAACACATCACGTGACGCAATACCAGCAGCACGGTATTCCCAGATACTTAACACCACTCCCTCTTCAGGTCATTAGTGCAACAACAACAATTAACAATTATACAACAGATCCACTGATATGTTATTTCTATACATATATACAATTCAATCAGACCGTCTCTGTGGTGGACGTCTATTCCTTTTTGGTAGAATGCCGCATTCTTGAACTCGGCTACTTGCAACTTCGGAAGTGTCCCCATTTCTTTCTTAAGATGGTACTTAATGGCATTGAAATGTCCTCAGAAACAGAATCAGAATTTGTCACTGTCTCTGGTCTCTGTTCCAAAGTGTAGCTCTCCAGATCTTCTAAAGATAGAACCTCTCTGCAAACTCACTTTGTGCAGCAAGTAACTGATCAGCATGATGTCGCCAAACTCTTTCATCATCTGTCTGTACAGTGTATGACATTGGATCTGCCTTCGCTAGGATCATAGCTAGTACCCGTTTCTCATTGGTGGTGTAATTCCTAGCTAACATCCTCTCTCCCTATTTAAATATTAGCCTTTTAGAGTATTTCTCCCTCCTATGCTTGTTGTCTTTTGACAATATCTGAATTATCAGGTGGAATTAACAAATCAAACTGTTCTCTTGAACAACGGCGCTGCTAGTAAACTTTGTGTGGTAGCGTGTACAGTGGTCTGATAAGATATTAGACATATTTTTACTCTTCTTTATCATGTTCCCTGGTTCGATGCTTTGACAGAATGCTTTACTGATTGCACAAAACATTTGTCCAATGCACATGTTGCTGGATACGGAGCTGACTTGTTATGGGGTATACCATTCCCTTGCAAGCTGTCTTCAAACTCCTTTGAAGTCAACTGCGTACCATTATCATTGACAACTTGCCCTGGTGTTCCAAATCTTGCCAATATTTCATCTAGTTTCTCAATGGTCTGCTCAATCGTCGTTAATTTTATCTTTGCGATTTCTGGCCATTTTGAGAGCGCACCCACAATCACCAAGAACATGTGACCCTTCAGTGGATCCACATAATCAATGTGTATTTGCTGCCATGGCTGTGTCAACCATTTCCACTAATGTAACGGTTGTAATGGTGGAGATTTTTTTAAGCTTTGCATAAGATTGGCATTGCCCAACTCTCAATTTGAGCACCGAATCCACCAAAAATAACTGCGTGCTATTCCTTCACCCTCACAACACCAGGATGTCCCGCAGGCAGATGGCCAAAGACTCAACTATGTAAACAAAGAGGAATAATCACATGGATTCCCCATAATTCCATTCTGTACTGTCAACTCAAGTCTTCGTGTGATGTAAGGGTTGAGGTCTGGATTTTTCATATGAACATTTAACAGCGTTCCTTTCTGAACCAAGTCCTTCACCTTCCCCATCACTGGATCAGTTATTGTATATCGTTGAACTTGAGATGAAGTCATAGGTGTGGTGATGTGCATCAATGTAAATGCCTGTAGGCTAGCTAGACACTAGAGGGAGCACCAGTGACGTCACACACACACACTCAACCAATAGATCAGATAGATAGGACACGACCAATGGACATTCATGATACACACGGAGGTGACACGACCACAGGGGGGCATTACACCAACCCATATATAAAGGACACCACACACATGATCTGCCTCTTTCCAGTGGAGACAGTCAGTGAATACAGACACAGGGTTGATTCAATATTACACCCACCACGTGGATTGCAGCAACTGGTTAGTCAATCTGGGTAGCTATAGTAGGATTAGCAGTAGTGGCGAACCCGAGTAATAGAAGTGTAAATAGTTTAATAAACGTGTTGAAGTTATCTCCACATCTGAACCTTCCTTTGTCAAGTGCACCACAAGGAAGCCTTTTATGTTACACCTACAACATAACAAATCAATAGGAACACTATACACAAACAGGAAAATAAAATATTCACAAAATATTCTTCAGGGTTATGATTGACTTGTAATGGTAATCGTGACAAACATCAAGGTTTGCATTTTGCTCGGACTTGGAATAGTGGATAGCATAAGTGTGTGCCAACAATATTAATGGCCATCTTTGAAATCTACTAGCTACAAAAGAAGGTATACCTTTATATAGCCCAAAGATTGTAGTCAAGTGTCGATGATTCATCAAAAAGGTAAAATGACTCCCATAAAAGGTAATGGGGGAATCTTCTTACACCGAAAATGATACTCAAAGCTTCTTTTCCTAGCTGAACATAATTAATTTAAGAGCCATTCAGAGTATGAGAAGCAAATGCAATGCATCTTCACATTCTTCTGACCAGTTCCATACCTGTTAGAGACATTGCAATATGTAAAGGCTTCAATTATATTGCTAAACTCAGAACAAATTTACCATAATAATTGATCAATCCTAAAAATGACCTCAATTGGGTCACATATTGAGGACGTAGTGCTAAGATTTCTGACATTTTCTTTGGTTCTTTGTATAAACCATCTTTGCATATAATATGACCTATAATTTATAGGTGACATGAAAAAGTGACACATTTCCTTCGTAACTCTCACGTTGTGAGGGGCAGCAAGGTGGTGCAGTGGTTAGCACTGCTGCCTCACGGTGCCAAGGACTCGGGTTCAATCCCGATCCAGAATCACTGTCCTTGTGGAGTTTGCACATTCACCCGCGTGTACATGAGTCTCACCCCTACAACCCAAAGATGTGCAGGGTAAGTGGATTGGTAATGCTAAATTACCGCTTAATTGGAAAAGAAACTCAGGTTGTAGTTCTGGAACCGCTTCAGGGTAGCCTCCAAATTCATCATGTGTTTATGTTTACTCAAACTGATGAGTATGTCATCTAAATAACATTGTACTCCATTTAGCAATCCATTTAATTCACTTAGATATTGATCCATGGATTGTGGTGAACCACTGTAATAGGAGATGTAAGGTAGGACCTGCACTACAGGTTCTCCAGTAGCTCCTGCCGGCTGGCTCCGCCCACGGAGAACTGTATAAATATGCATGACCTCCAGTGCCCTGCCATTTCGCCAGCTGCAGCAAAAGGCCACGCATCTGACTGTAATAAAGCCACAGTTGTACCCAACTTTAGTCTTTGTGCAATTGATCGTGCATTAATTTATTACAGTCAGATTTTCCACAGAATGGATATACAAATTAGGCCCAATCGCCTGCAGCTGGATCCGCACTCGCCCAACGCCAGGAAAGACTTTGCTCACTGGCTAGCATGTTTTGAGGCCTACATCAACGCGGCGGACCCCGCGCCAACGGAGGCTCAGAAGATAAACGTCCTGTACTCCAGACTGAGCTCCAGCGCGTTCCCGTTGATCCAAGACGCCACGAACTACACAAAAGCAATGGAACTCCTTAAGGAAAACGCGCGGTGAAGGCGAACACGCTCTTCGCCAGGCATGTACTTGCCACCCGCTCGCAACTACCTGGTGAGTCCATCGAAGACTTCTGGTGGGCCCTAATTCCACTCGTCCGGGAATGTGACTGTCAGGCCGTTATGGCTGCCGAACACGCGAATCTCCTCATGCGCGATGCCTTCATGACGGGGATTGCGTCGGACCGCATCCGAGAACGATTACTGGAAGGGGCCACGCCCGAACTGGCAGGGACGTAAACCTTTGCACTCTCCATGACGGTCGCATCCCGGAACGTACAATTGTACCCCGCCCGCCATGCTGCCCACCCTTCTACTCCTTCCTACACTCCTGGACCCCGTCGACGACCTCCTCAGCCGGGGCCCTGCCTTCCCAATACGCCTGCACCGCACGCCAATCCACGTACCCTGGCGGTCCCCGTTGCTACTTCTGCAGTCAGAAGAAGCACCCCCGCCAACACTGCCCGGCCCACACTGCAGTTTGTAAAGCCTGCAGTAAAAAGGGCCATTTCGCGGCTGTGTGCCAGGCCCGCGCAGTCGCTGCAATCGCGCCCGCTATCGCCCCCTTCCCCACGCCAGATGCACAATGGGAGCTGCCATCTTCTCCTCCTGGGTCCATGTGCGACCAATGGGCACCGCCATCTTGTCCCCCTTCGGCCACATGCGCCCCATGGGTGCCGTCATCTTGTCCTGACCCCGCAATGTGCGCACCATGGGTGCCGCCATCTTGTTCCCACAGGGTCTCCGGACATCCCGACATCGGAACCGCACACGCTCGCCACCCGAAGCATCCGATGGCTACCCGCAGCTCGCTTCGATGATGCTGGACCAATCTTCCCCACACAAACTGGCCACCGCGTCGACGACGGTTAAAATCAACGGCCACACGATCTCCTGCCTGTTGGACTCCGGGAGCACCAAAAGCTTCGTTCACCCAGATATGGTAAGGCGCTGCTCCCTCGCGGTCCACCCTGCCAATCAAACGATCTCCTTAGCCTCCGGATCCCACTCCGTCCTGATCCGAGGCTTTTGTACAGTCACCCTCATGGTCCAGGGCGTAGAATTTAGTAACTTCCGCCTCTATGTCTTTCCTAATCTCTGCGCTACACTGCTGTTGGGCCTGGACTTCCAGTGCAACCTCCAGAGCCTCACCCTCAAATTCGGCGGGCCCTTACCCCGCCTTACCGTTTGCAGCCTCACGACCCTCAATGTCGATCCCCCTTCCCTTTTTGCCAATCTAACTGCGGATTGCAAGCCTGTTGCCACTAGGAGCAGACGGTACAGCACCCAGGACAAGGCCTTCATCAGGTCCGAAGTCCAGCGGCTGCTTAAGGAGGGTATTATCGAGGCCAGCAACAGCCCCTGGAGAGCCCAAATGGTAGTGGTTAAAACTGGGAAGAAACACAGGATGGTCGTGGACTACAGACAGACCATCAATCGGTACACGCAGCTCGACGCGTACCCCCTCCCATGCATATCTGATATGGTCAATCAGATTGCGCAGTACCGGGTCTTCTGAACAATTGACCTGAAATCCGCCTACCACCAGCTCCCCATCCGGAAGTCGGACCGGCCATACACTGCCTTCGAGGCGGACGGTCGCCTCTACCACTTCCTCTGGGTCCCTTTCGGTGTCACAAATGGGGTCTCGGTCTTCCAAAGAGAGATGGCCCGAATGGTCGACCAGTACGGTTTGCGGGCTACCTTTCCGTACTTAGATAATGTCACCATCTGCGGCCATGACCAGCAGGACCACGATGCCAACCTCGATAAATTCCTCCGCACTGCCACTCTTCTCAACCTGACCTATAACAAAGAGAAGTGTGTGTTCAGCACGACCCGGTTAGCCATTCTCGGCTATATAGTCCAAAACGGAATTCTTGGGCCTGACCCCGACCGCATGCGCCCCCTCATGGAACTTCCCCTCCCCCACTGACCCAAGGCCCTCAAACGCTGCCTGGGGTTCTTTTCCTATTACGCTCAGTGGGTCCCAAACTATGCGGACAAGGCTCGCCCACTCATTCAGTCCACCCAATTCCCCCTCGCGGCCGAGGCACAAGACGCCCGCAGCAGAACAGACATCGCCAAGGCCAGGATGCGCGCAGTGGGTGAGTCACTGCCTTTCCAAGTCAAAAGCGATGCTTCAGACGTCGCCCTTGCCGCCACTCTAAACCAGGCAGGCAGACCCGTGGCATTCTTTTCCCGCACCCTTCATGCCTCTGAAATTCGACACTCATCCGTCGAAAAGGAGGCCCAAGCTATCGTTGAAGCTGTGCGGCATTGGAGGCATTACCTGACGGTAAGTGATTCACTCTCCTTACAGACAAACGGTCGGTTGCCTTCATGTTTAATAACACACAGCGGGGCAAGATCAAAAATGATAAAATCTTGCGGAGGAGAATCGAGCTCTCCACCTATAATTATGAGATCTTGTATCGCCCCGGTAAACTCAACGAGCCCCCAGATGCCCTCTCACGAGGTACATGTGCCAGCGCACAAGTGGACCAACTCCAGGCCCTACACGACAGCCTTTGTCACCTGGGGGTCACTCGATTGTACCATCTGGTCAAAGCTCGCAATCTGCCCTACTCTGTCGAGGAAGTAAGGACAGTCACCAGGGACTGCCAGGTCTGTGCGTAGTGCAAGCCGCACTTCTACCGGCCAGGCCGTGCACGCCTGGTGAAGGCTTCCCGCCCCTTTGAACACCTCAGCGTGGATTTCATAGGGCCCCTCCCCTCCATCGAGCGAAACACATACATTCTCAGTGTGGTCGATGAGTACTCCAGATTCCCCTTCGCCATCCCATGCCCCGATATGACGTATGCCACCGTCATCAAGGCCCTCAGCACCATCTTCGCTCTGTTCGGTTTCCCTGCCTACATCCACAGTGACAGGGGATCCTCATTCATGAGCGATGAGCTGCGTCAGTTCCTGCTCAGCAAGGGTATAGCCTCCAGCAGGATGACCAGCTACAACCCCCGGGGAAACGGGCAAGTAGAACGGGAGAATGGGACGGTTTGGAGGGCCGTCCAGCTGGCCCTAGGGTCCAGGAACCTCCCAGCCTCTCGCTGGCAGGAGGTCTTCCCTGTCGCTCTACACTCCATCTGGTCACTATTGTGCACCGCCACTAATAACACATCCCATGAACGTGTTTTTACCTTCCCCAGGAAGTCCACATCCGGGGTGTCGCTCCCGACTTGGCTCACTGCTCCAGGACCGGTCCTTCTCCGTAGGCACGTCCGACTCCACAAGGCGGATCCCTTGGTGGACAGGGTTCACCTGCTCCACGCCAACCCTCAATATGCCTACATTGAGTTCCCCAACGGCCGCCAAGATACTGTCTCACTCAGGGACCTGGCACAGTCAGTTTCCACCCCAACAACCCCCCCACCAATGCGCCACCCCCCCCACCTTCGACCGCGCCGCCAATATTGACCCCACCAGACCACGCCCCCCTCCCCTTTTCCACACAAGAGGATGAAGAGGACTTTGGCATGCTCCCAGAGTTCCCTGATGACTGGCCAGCATCACCACCGCCATTGGTGCCACCTCCACCACCGCCAGCACCGACTTTGTCGCCACCGTTACGCCGCTCCCAACGAAGCACCAAAGCACCGGACCGGCTGAGCCTTTGACGGTCTTCGGACCGTCAACATGGACTTTTCTTTCCCTACTACTGTACATAATTGCACTAATTGTATATAGTTTCACGTCACCCCCACCGGACTCATTTTTAACAGGGGGTGAATGTGGTGAACCACTGTAATAGGAGATGTAAGGTAGGACCTGCACTACAGGTTCGCTGGTAGCTCCTGCCGGCTGGCTCCGCCTACAGAGAACTGTATAAATATGCATGACCTCCAGTGCCCTGCCATTTCGCCAGCTGCAGCAAGAGACCACGCATCTGCCTGTAATAAAGCCACAGTTGTACCCAACTTTAGTCTTTGTGCAATTGATCGTGCATCGTGGATCTTTGAAGAAGACCAAGCACAGATGTTATTCCAAACGAAGTCTTCTGCAACGAAACAGACTTTTTTGCGTTACGATGATGAGCAGCGGCTGTGATTCAGTAGCCACATTCATCTGCAGATATGCCTGAGAAAGATCAGTTTTACTCAATTTCTGTCCTCCAGAAAAGCAAACAAGTCTTCGATACTGCTGCCCCAGCATCCAATCCCATTTTAATTTCATGGTCTTCAAGTTTTTTAATGTGCCCAAAAGTGTTGTTGATCTCCCTGCATTGACAAAACACCTAGGCTTTAGCTTTTGTTGCAGCTCAGTTTCACTGTCTTTTGAGTGATCTTGAGCTTCATCCACTGAGACATGCCTTGATTGTTTACTTGTATTGTTCTCATTGCACTTCCTTGGTGTAGAAGATGTTTTCTGAGCCCAAAACGCTTTGGCAATGTTGTCCTTCTTTCCATAGTTCTTGCATTTATTTGATTTACTCCAGCATTCCTCTGTTAAATGTCCAACCTGTGGGGCTTTTCACACTAACTTAATTGAAGCCTACTTGTGACAACAAGCGATTATTACATGGTTGCATATTTTGTGGCTCTGCACTCTAGCCCCTTTCTGTGAAGCTTCTCTCATAGCAAGCTCCATAGATGTGGCAACTTCTACAGTAGCTTTCAGAGTTAAATCACCTTACAGTAAGCAACTTTCTCTGAATTGCTTCGCTGTCTAATTCACAAACCAGCCTGTCTCAAATAGTATTGTCGGGTGGTGTATCAATTTCACAATATTGAGCAATCTGCTCAAATAAACAATAAAATGGTTTCACCTTCTTCCTGACTGTGGCAGTGAAACATTTATGCCATCATCAACGGTTTAGCAGAGAAATGTCCATCTAAGATTTTCATCAATTCACTGAAGGACTGGTCTCCTGGCTTTTCTGGGTAAACAAGATTCTGTAGCAGCATAAACATTTTACGGCCAACTGAGCAGAGAAATGTTCTGATCATTAAGTCTTCTGGTGTCTGATTAGGTGTTAAAAACAATTGGAATATTTCTTCATATGAATTCCATGTTTCATAATCCTCAAATGCGTCCATACATCAATTTTGCCTACAGTTTTTGGATCCCAGCTCCGAGGGTCTACAGATCTTCCCTTCCAACTGTGATGGAAAGTATGACACAAACAATACCTTGAACAAACAACAAGGAAACATTTCCCCTTTTGGCCTGAGTATTTTGACTTTTCTACTAAGTAGTTTGCCATGCAGAATCGGCAAACTTCAACTCCCCATTTTGCACAGCCCGTGTAGCTTTGCCACATGCGCAGTCCCTGCAGCCCAGACCCCACTCACTTTCAATGCAAGCAAGTCTTCACAGACTGTTGGTCTTCTTACTCAGTTGCTGTAGAAACATTTTGTTAAACCTTCACATCGACAGCAGTGTTTCACCAGACATCTGTGTGAGCTAGTCTAGTTCCAAGAATTTACTGTTGCTCCCGATGCCATCACACAATTAGTAGATGAAAATCTTCTTTCCAGTGATTTTGCTGCCTCAATCCTCATCTCCAGTTCTCTTTCCTGTTACTTTTTTTGTTGCTACAAAGCAAAAAGGTATGGAGGTGACACACTCTGGATTCTTGTAAAACATGGGAGACTTAGTAAGGGTGTTGCTCATACAATCAAGATGGTGATCTGATGAAAGCCTGCCCAAATGTCCTACTGATGTCACTGCACATTATGTAGATACATTACCAGCAAGAATGTATTCCCAGGTACAAAACACCTTTTTGCAGCCAGGGTAAGTCTACCACATGTCTACCACTGCACCCAGTCACACACCAATCACACCTTCATGGCGATCTCTCCCCCACATCCCTCCTCCCCCCACCACTCCCATGGTCCCCACCAGTAGCTAATCTGCTCCTCACTTCCCCATTCCCTCTCACCTCCCAGACATGACAGAGCTCATTAGCATCTGATCTGGCAGGACTCCCACCTACACTTTCCCCATCTGTCTCACAGTAGGACAAATTCAAGCACAATTGAACAAATTGACCGAGAACAGCCTATTGGAGTCATGCCTGAGCTGAGAACCCTAATGCCCTTTGAGAAAAGAGCCCTTGAGTTGACCAGAGATGAGCAGGACCTCACCTATGCAGATGGAAAGCTGGGGCCAAGAGACTAAAGTAAAAACCCTCAACACATGCAGCCATTGCAAGCCTCACATGAGTTGACTTCCATTAGCCTGCTCCTGTGATGCACTCATGGCCAACTTGCTTCGCTTACAGGTCAATCACTCAACCAGCCTGGATCACGCTTGCACCCTCTTGAGACCACAAACCAGAGCAGCTCTGAAGGAGACATCTCGGGGATCAGCATCAAAGCAAGCCACAACTGTCACCCGCTCCCTCTATCAACGTAGATACTCAGACCTCAGGCTTCTGGGTCACCCACTGGTGAACACCTAACTGCTGAGGATCCACATCCGCCCGAAGCAGGGACATCCCTGCGATGCGGCAGTCGGAGAGGTGCCGGCACCCAGGACTCTGCTGAACCCTAGGTTGATAACGTGCCTCAGGTACGGACCTCCAAGAGCTGCTGGAACTACAAAGGCAGAGTGGTGAGCAACAGAAAGGAATGACAGTATCCCTTCTTGGGCTGCAAGGCCGGCTGAAGGAGTCCCAACGGCATCTGGCCAAGGAGGTGGTGCCGTCACTCCTACGCAACGAGGGTGGCATTCACAGTGGAGACCTTGGTGCAGGATGTGCACTACATGGCAGGGATGTCCATTCCATGGTTCAGCTCATTACCTCCATCACTGAGGGCATGAGTTCCATGGTGCAGGCACTAGTTAGAATCCACGAGTGTCAGTGGAGTGCAGAGATAAGTCACCATTGTAATAAAGTGCAACAAACCTACATCACTTTGTTTACCCATGAAGAATCTCTACACTGTCATGTCATGGCGCCACGCTCCACAAACACCCGCGCAAACTCAGTGCTTTATTCATCTCTGTGCAGTACGAGAATGGCATCGCCACGCCTCTCCCATTCCCACACTGATGACACAGTAATGCAGCATTACACCTGGAATGGTCCTCCCACTGCCACCTCGCCCCCACCCCACCCCCAACCCCCTAGCTATGGAAGGTTCACCCCCCCCTCCCCTGCACATCAATACACAGACCTCTCTTATCTGCCAATATTCTCTAGTTATGAGGATGCCAAGGGCTGAAAACATGAAGAGAGTCTGTCCACCTTATTAGTAGATTGAGAAACACACCAGGACCCCTGACCTCGGAAGAAGCAATAGCAGCTGAGATGTGTCTTTCTGACTCTCTGGACCCCGAGATCACCCTATTCATTTGCAGGTTATACTCAGCTCGGTCAGGCCGGAGTCAAATATTCCATAGAGGATACAAAGAACATCACTCTGTCCTCACTGCAAGTCAACATCATTCCTCTGCAGAGTCCGGCCAATCGCTTTAGTGACCTGCCCATGAGTGTTCGGATCATCAGGATGATCATCTGTAGGCAGCACAGAGGTGAAAGGGTGTCAGATCCCATGGTGGCAGAATCTTCACACCCTAGTTCTCATTGTCCCCGAATCAAGAGGCCATGACGGCGTCCCTAGTCCTGCGCCCCATGTGGGCCCTGGTCATCGCCCAAGGCCCTTTCTCCACCTCCTCGGTGGATTGCCCCTCACACTCATCCATTTCTTCCTCGTTCAGCTACTCACCCCACTGCAGTGCCAGGTTATGCGAAGTGAAGCAGACCCCAAAGATGTGGAACACTCTCTGGCGGCTGTATTGGAAGGCTCCCCCATACCTGCTGAACCGAAGCACGTATTGACGCATGAGCCTCAGTGTAGTGAGTCTCAGTTGGTGTTTATGACCTCTGCACTGGCATCATCAGCCATCTCCTGAGGGGTATCGTTTGTCTCCGAGGAGCCATCCCACCAGCTGCTACTCTTCCTAAACAATCATTGGAATTTGCGAGCATCCTTAGATGTAACTGCCTATAACCACCTTCTGGAAAACGGGCACACAGATCTGACACACCGTGTGGTCACAGACCATCTGGACATTGAGGGAGTGGTATTCTTTTTGGTTCGCAACTGGTGCCCCATGCAGCCATAGGGAATGCAGGTCCATGTGGGCGCAGTTGATGGCACCCATCATTTAGGGCATGCCTGCTATGTGGCCAAAGCCCATGGCCCTGGTGCTCTGGCTCACCTGTCCCGGTCCATGTTGATGTACATGTGGGCAAATAACGCACTTGTGACCTCCCTTATGCGTTGCTGACTGGGATATGCCACACAGGTCAACCATGCTGCTCTGAAATGAGCTGCTGGCATAGAGGTTCAGTGATTTCCTGTACCACATGCAATATGTGACCTCCCAGTCCATGTGGTGCCAACTCTTGCATCACCTGGCATAGGTGGTCCACCATCCCAGGACAGACCGGTTCTGGACCTAATACATCTGGTGGTAGGAGGCTCTAGTGGTATACCTGTCGCCTCTGAGGCTCCTGTAACCCTGCTGCCTGAGGATCAACAGCCCTGCCTCCCTTTCATCTGCAAAGCGGTAACCTTGTTATGCCACCAGCAGAAAATGTGATATTAGCGGTGTTGCTGTTCTTGCTGACAGCTAACGCGAGCTGAAAATCACCTCCCTAGTCTTTATTAAATAGTGTTAAGTTAGTAGTGCTTGTTTTTGTTCCGGCTCTCCTGCAGTAAAGTTTTTTTGTTTAATATGTGAAATCTTGTTGTGTGTTTTTTTCAGTTAATAATTGAAAGTTTAGATTTATTTTTGAAAGTTACTGACCACCACCAATAACAGGGGGAATAGAGAAAAAGACTGAAAGGTACGCTCACTGAGATGCTTGGTCCTTTGGCAGGTCCATCAGAAAGCCTGTGTCACTGGCAAGGGGCAGAGAGGAGTCCAGCACAACCTGTCACAGGGCACATTCCTTTCATGTGTGCAAGTGGTGGCCAATCTTGTGAAGAATACTCACAGACCCCAACATAATGCAGCACCTGAGAGTTGTCATCTCAGCTTCAACGGCAGCATAAGCAGAAGCCACTCTGGAAACTCAAACTGTGTTAAGCAATATCAGCTTCTTGCCATGCATAATCAAATTCCTGCCACCATGGTGACAGACATCAATGCTCAAAGGGGTTTACAGGGACTCACAGTAGTCCAGTAATCTGTCCTCCATTAGGATTGCTGCTGACTCACCCCGCTGTACTGTTAGTGGTTCATTGGACTATAAACCTGTGCTCCTCTCTCAGGATGCCAACAATCGTGCTCCTACAACTGCCACTCCGCCACTGTCCTTGCTATTACCTGCCAGCTGGACAATCCTGACTGTTGCTGCCCATCCTGACGGGGTGCAGTTTAAAACAGAGGTGTCAAGGCCCAGAGCAGCTCAAGACCGTCTTGCAGGACTATCTGTGGCCTCCCCAACTGAAAGTGTAGCTTTAGCCATGCTAAAACCGCTGGAGCAACACTGCGTAAGAGCACTAGAACAGGCTAAGGCACCCAGAAGACAAGTATCAAGGGCATGAACAAAGATTGAACTTTGTATATACTATTGCAATCGTTGCTTTTTAAAGTTAATTTGAATGGTGGCTTTACGGTGGTTTGTATTTTCCCATTGTGGCCAAAAAATAACAGAGGGAACTCAAGGTGTGGGACTGCTTTAAATGGGAATTCAGATGATATTCAAGGGAACTGGAGTCATTTGAGGCAATCTTGGACAGCCCGATGGAACTTGGACATGCCAACTGCCTCCTCGTTTCCTCCTCCTACTTCTCCTCCTCTTCCTCCTACTCGGCTTCTACATCTCATTCCTTCACCTCCTTCTGGTTTGTTTACCTTATCCCCGTTACATAAGGACAAAGGGATATAGGTTCAGCAGCAATTTTGTGCCTGCTGTCACATACAAAGTAAATGATGGATGGACTTTTGGGTGGGCATGGAGGTGAACACTTTGGAATAAATTTTAAAACATGTGGACCCTGTCCTTGGATGGCTACAGAACTTTTGTGGATGAATGTCTGTGGATGGATGTGTTATGGTATGTTCAATGGACAACCTTATCTGTATCTGCTGCAGACAGAGAATTCAACCCTGCACTACCATCTCCAGGATAACCACCAAACCAGCTGTCTACACCTAAATCGGAAAAGTAGGATCACTGACAGAAGATCAAAAGACCACCAAGTTCAGCCTGAATCCAGCCGACTCTCCAAACTACAGACCGTAAACTCTTTTTTACTTCTCTGGACTACAGTTTAATTAATCTGTGCCGCTTACTATATAATCTATATTTGTGAGAATATATGTATGTGTGTGTGAAAGTCAGAACGTATTTTATTATTTTAATTGGACTGGTTCAAGCATAATAAAATTTACCTCTTTCTTTGCTAAACTCAAGAAAACCTGTCTAATTGGTTCTTTATGGTCACAGCGCATGAACAGTAAAACAGGAGCAGAATATCCTTTTCAAAAAGTCCCCATTACATAGGAGCAAACAAATTAGGAGCAGGTGTTGGCCATTCGACCCTTCGAGCCTGATCCCGCCATTCAATATGATTGTGATTGATCCTCTACCTCAGTGCAATATTCCCAAATTATCCCCATACCCCTGAACATTGAAAAAAAATCTAGATCTTTCTTGAATACATTCAGTGACTTGGCATCCTCAGCCTTCTGTGGCAGAGAATTCCATAGGTTCACGAACCTGAGTGAAGACATTTTTCCTCATCTCAGTTCTAAATTGTCTACCCCGTATCCTGCGACTGTGTCTCCTGGTTCTAGATTCCCCAACCACTTTCTACTCTTATTGACTGATGTACAAGGATACCTTCGTACAATCCTTTGTACATCCACACTTCCCAATGCTTCACCATTAAATGATACTCTTCCTTTCTTTTTTCACACCAAAGTATATAACTTCACATTTAGCTGTGTTGCACTGCATCTATCATGTGATTGCCACCTAGTCTACTTGTCTAAATCACCTTGAAGACTCCTCACAATTCCACTCAGTTTTATGCCATCAGTAAATTTGGAAATGTTATATTTGGTTCCTTCAGCCAGGTCATTTCTATATATTGTGAACGCCTGGGCCCAAGCACTGATCCCTGCATACCACACTAGTCACTACCAGCCACTTAGATAAAGACCCATTTATTCCCATTCTTTTCCAATCTGTCAATCAATTCTTGATCCATGCCAATACATTACCCCCTACCCCATGTGCTTTAATTTAGGGACTGGTTTAGCACAGTGGGCTAAACAGCTGGCTTGCAATGAAGAACAAGGCCAGCAGTGTGGGTTCAATTCCTGTACCAGCTTCCCCGAACAGGCACCGGAATGTGGTGGCTAGGGGCTTTTCACAGTAACTTCATTGAAACCTATTTGTGACAAAAAGCAATTATTATTATTAATTTTTCCCACTAACCACTTATCAAACCTTATCAAAAGTCCAAATACAACACATCCCCTGGTTCTCCCTTATATCCCCTGGGCAGCACAGTAGCATAGTGGTTAGCACAGTTGCTTCATAGTCCCAGGTTCCATTCACAGCTTGGGTCACTGTCTGTGAGAAGTCTGCACCTTCTCCCCGTGTGTGCGTGGGTTTCCCCCGGATGCTCCAGTTTCGTCACACAGTCCAAAGATGTACAGGTTAGGTGGATTGGCCATTCGAAATTGCCCTTAGTGTCCAAAAAGGTTAAGTGGGGTTACGGGGATAGGGTGGAGGCATGGGGCTTAAATAGGGTGCTCTTTCCAAGAGCCGGTGCAGGCTGAATGGTCTCCTTCTGCACTGTAAATTCTATGAATTTTTTCCACTAGTAATATCCTTAAAAATCTCCAGTAGATTTGGTAGGCATTATTTGCTTGTCATAAACCCATGTTGGCTTTTTCCAATCTCGTTAATGCCTTGTAAATGTCCTGATATCACGTCTTTTATTTTTAAAAAATAAATTTAGAGTACCCAATTCATTTTTTCCAATTAAGGGACAATTTGGCCTGGCCAATCCACCTGGCCTGCACATCTTTGGGCTGTGGGGGCGAAACCCACGCAAACACGGGAGAACGTGCAAACACCACATGGACAGTGACCCAGAGCCGGAATCAAACCTGGGACCTCAGTGCTGTGAGGCAGCAATGCTAACGACTGCACCACCCGTGCTGCCCTATCACATCTTTTAGAACAGACTCCAGCTACTTCCCCACTATTAATGTCAGACTAACTGGTCTGTAATTCTCCCTTTTTTCACTCCCTTCCTTTTTAAATAGTGGGGTTACATTTGCCACTCTCCAGTCTATCGAAAATGAACCAGAGTCTATAGGATTTTGGAAGGTGACCGCCAATGCATCCAATATCTCCAGGGCTACTACCTTTAATACTCTGGGATGTAGATTATCAGGCCCTGGTGGTTTGTTAGTCATTAACCCCATTATTTTCCCCAGCACCATTTTTCTACTAATACTGATTTCCTTCAATTTCACTCCCTCACCAGACCCTTGGTTCCCTAACATTTCTGTTGTCCTCAAGAGAGAAGAAAAAGAGGGAAGCCAATCACTTCTTCCTCAAGACAGAAGGTTATTGGGGGCCGGTTTAGCTCACTTGGCTAGACAGCTGGTTCATGATGCAGAGTAAGTCCAACAGCATGGGTTCAATTCCTATACCAGCTGAGGCCTTCTCAATCTTGTCCCTTGCCTGAGGCGTGGTGATCCTCAGGTTAAATCACCACCAGTCAGCTCTCCTTCTCAAAGGGGAAAACCTGTGGTCATCTGGTACTATGGCGACTTTACCTTTACCTCATAACAGTTTGCAATATTTAATTGAAACCTAAGCAACCACTACTAAAGAGCCAGAGGTAAGGTTATTAAAGCAAATATTGGTTAGGCCTGGTCCAAGTACCAATGTCGTTTTCTATCGCAATAAATTGGAAGGCTGCATGTGGTACTGGTGGGAACAAATTCATTGCGTAAACTTCCCATAATTTAACGTAAATATCTACAAACTTTGTGAAAGAAATCATAAGAATTCTGGCATTCATTACCTTCTGGTCCATTTCATGTTTGAGTTGTGATTCAACAATAATATCATCTGCAGTCACTCTTGAAGTCAGTGTTGAGCATGGACTGCTGTTGAGCAATGAAATAAAGTTCACAAATGTTTGTTCTGAACCCAGCTGGGCATCTATTAAGGTTTGGCACTGCTTTCAACCCGATATCAGAAGAAGGTTGTATTTCAATCATAACCTTTATACAATGGCAAAAAATTTAAACAAATGTTTCAGTATCAATTCATTAGAGTTCTAAAATTGCAGGAATTTAGCCACTTGAAGAAAATTTCCTGAAGCCCGAATCTAACCATTAAATTTAAATAAAGGTGATTCAATTTTTATCAAGGTACAATGATTAATTTTAATTTCTTGTAATTTTTGTCTCACCTAATTGCAGTACCCTTCTGAAGCAATTCTGATGAGTAATTTGTGGAGTCCTCAGGAGTAGCGATGCTGTGTTGTGAGCTCATTAGTGCAAGCTGGATATCTGACTGAGATTGAGTGTGGAACAAATAATCTAGATTTTACTTTTTCTTGAAAGCGTTCAATCAATCAAATACTCAGCTGGAAAAGGGGAAAGCCCCCAAGTCGTGTCCCCAAGGCTACATATACGTTTGGAAAGATAATTATCTTGCAGGTATCACTCTGTCGTTTTGCCATGAAATTGCTACCAATAGATACTAGTTATAGGCATTCTCTAAAATGTGACAGTGAGTGTTATTACTGAATACGCAACTTATTTGTGAATTTAATTTAAACAGATGGATAAAGATGTCCAATCTGCTTTGGCTGATAGTCCTAGATAGAATGACTTTGGTTAGTTCAATTTAGTATGGAATATTAGATGATTTATTGGATATATTTTGAATGACTTTGAATTAGAATAGAATGGCTTTGGTTAGTTTCAAACTAGTTATAGAATGATACAGCACAAAGAAGGCTATCCAAACAATGTGCCAGCTAACTTCTGGTTAGTGTCTGCTGCCAGCCTATTGCATTGCACAGGGCTTTTAAAATTGTCATGCAGCTGTGTACATAAATATCTTGCAGGGAGCATTGCCAATTGTTGCCCGGCTGCACACACACAGAGCTCAGAGAGAACATTGCATTCAGGCCGTTGTGCTGATGCCAGCCCTTTGGTAGAGCCCATCCAAACAGATCTGTAAAGACTTAATTACCTGCAAATGCTCGCATTCTAAGCATTGTCTTGCATTTTTGAATTTGTCTATAGATATGTTTCTGGAACATACCTCTTCATTCACCTGAGGAAGGAGAAGTGCTCCGAAAGCTAGTGTTTAAAACAAACCTGTTGGACTTTAACCTGGTGTTGTAAGTCTTCTTACAGTGCTCACCCCAGTCCAATGCCGGCATCTCCACATCATGGCCTTTTGAAATTACAATTTAATCTGTTTCCACTACCCCTTCAACTAGTACATTCCTGAACAAAAGCAACTAAATAAATCCACAGGACAAAACAATATGGCCAATCTAATTTAAACATTGGGCAGGAGATTTTCCAGCTGCGGCGGTTTCCTGGCAGTGGTAGGAGCGCACTGTTTACTGTGGCGGGATTCTCTGCTCCCACTGCTGTCAATGGGAATTCCCGTTGAAGCCACCCAACCTTGCTGGGAAACCCATGGGCGGGGGTGCGATGCTGGTGGGACCAGAGATTCCCTCATTAGCCGGCCATTGGGCAGATTCAACGTCCTCCCTGCCACCTGTTTCTTGGCGGCAGGAGGCGCCACACAGTTCGCTGGCGGTGGGATTATCTGCTCCCACTGCTATCATTCAGAATTCCCATTGAAGCCACCCCTCGCCACCCGGAAACCCGCAGGCTGGGATGCACTGCCGGCGGGACCAGAGAATCCCACTGCTAGCGAATGGCGAGTATCTTATTCTTGGAAGTGGAGGAGGGGGGGAGGGGGAGGGGGGAGAGGGGGGAGGGGAGGGGGAGGGGGAGGGGGGAATGGGGGAGGGAAGGGGGAGGGGGAAGGAGGGGAGAAGGGGGTAGGGGAGGGGAGGGGGGAAGGAGGTGGGAGGGAGGAAGGGGAGGGGGAGAGGGAGGGAGGGGAGGGGGAGGAGGGGAGGGGGAGGGGGAGGAGGGGGAGAAGGGGGGAGGGGAGGGGAGGGAGGGGAGGGGAGGGGAGGGGGAGGGGAAGAGGGGGAGGGGAGGGGGGTGGGGGGAGGGGGGATGGGGGAGGAGGGGGAGAAGGGGGAGGGGAGGGGAGGGAGGGGGAGGGGAGGGGGTGGGGAGGGGAGGGGAGGGGGAGGGGAAGAGGGGGAGGGGAGGGGGATAGGGAGGGGAGGGGGGATGGGGGAGGAGGGGGAGGGGGAGGGTGGGGGATCTGAAAATTGACATCACAGGAAGGCTGTGATTTGATTGACAAATAAAGAATCTGTGCAAATTTGAAAAATTATTTAAAATTTACATTTAGCATTTATATTAGAAATCTAGTGCTGGGAAGCATATATTTAACTGTAACTTATTTTAATTTAGTAAGTATTTATTTTTCTATTAATTTATTAATTAGTTCTAGAAATGTCAGTTAGAGGGGTAAAATGCTTCACTTGTGAGATGTGGGAGGTCCGTGAAGCTTCCAGTTTTCCGGACAACACCTGCAGGAAGTGCACCCAATTTCAGCTCCTCACAGACTGCGTGGATCAGTTGGAGCAGCAGTTGGATGCACTTAGGAGCATGCAGGTGGCGGAACGCGCCATAGATTTCACAGATTTAAAACAAATAACCAAATCACGTTCACTTGTAAATAATCACCATTAATCATAAAATTTTTTAAAATTACTTAAGAACCATTAACAACAGCAATGCCTGTAGAAAAGAAAGAGCAAAGAAAACAATTTCTACATTCCTTTAAAACACTTGTTGAATATGTGGCCTGTTGTCTTCAATATACATCTGCTGTAGTTTAAATGCCTGCTCTCAATTGGTGTCCCAACCTGGCCTCAACGTAAGTGGACAAGGCTGCACTCCTCTTGTGCCACACTGGAGTCTGCGCAGACTGTTGCACTGGAGGCCTGAGGCTGCCGAGGCGAAGGTACGGCGCGATATCCGAGTGCAGGTCAGTGCGCAATTTTCCATTTCAGAATCAGCGGTCTGTGGCTTTCCACTGCTAGCCGGAAGTTACGAGTCTATATATTTTTTCCCAAATATGGAGACCAAAACTGGACACAGTCCTGCAGACATAGTTTCACGAAGGCCCTGTATGGCATCAGTAAAACTTCCCTACTTTTATATTCTTTTCGTCTTGCCAATATTTCATTCGGCGCCACTGAGTTGTTGCATTTTTCTCTATTTAAATAGAATGCTGCTGTTGTGTTGGGTGCTTTGGATCCGTGGAACACATACAGGTCAACAACACTTGAAATAGTGCAACACTATTTTATTGAATCATTAACTGTTGTAACATACTCTGACTGTGGGTTAACATGATACTAGCTTTAACTAAAGACCTTTGCCTTGTCCTAACCAGTCGATGCACGCAGCACATGGTGAATGCCTGTGCTGCAGGCTGTGAGCTCTGTCCTCCTAGCTAGCTGCAGCTCGAATGAGCGGTAACTCTGATGCCCCCTGTTTTTATAGTGCGTGTGCTCTAACTGGTGATTGGCTGCGGTGTTGTGTGTGTTGATTGGTCCCACTGTGTGTCCATCAGTGTGTGTCTGCACCATGATATACTGGTGTATATTATGACAGCTGCTTTCCTATTCTTCCTGTCAAAGTGGAGAAGTTCACATTTCCCCAAATTTTTGCCCAGTCACTTAATCTATCTCAATCCCTTTGCAGTCTCCCTACCTGCTCTTGACAACTTGTTTTCGTATCTAACTTAGTATCATCGGCACAATTTAGCTTCCATACATTTGGTTGCTTCATCGAAATCATTGATATAGAGGACGTAATCTAGCGGGAAAGTTTCTAAGTGTGGTAGCGAGCAAGAATTTCTGGGTGCTTCCCGACGGCTGATCCGGCGAGACCCGCAACGGTAGCTACTGCCAATTAGGGCCGGTAATGATGCCCCATGGGCTTCATGTTGGAAATTACTCTCCCGCCAAACAATTTGCCTGGACAGCAGCCGTCAGCTCCCCGCTAACGAGGGGTGCAGCTCTTAAACTGCTCTTGTGGAGCAAACCTCCAGACTTCATGCAGCCATGCCACCACCCAGACCCGCTCCACGATTCGGGGATGCCGGCCTGGCCAGACTGTTGGATGTGGTGGAGTCCAGACCGGACACCTTGTTCCCCCAAGGTATTCGGAGGGTCAGCCAGTGCCACCTGGGAGGCTTGGCAGCGGCAGTCAGCTTGGGAAGCGTTACGAGGAGGACTGACACCAGTGCATAAGAAGCTCAAAGACCTCCACCGGCTGGACAGGTGAGTTGGCAGTGACCCTCTGGCACCAGTTCCTGTCCCTGCCTTCCCCCCGCCCTCAGGACACTACCTTTCCTGTGCCCCAGCACACTCTGGCAACCACCAACACACTCCACCCAAACCCAGAAGCAGTGCCCATGCCTGTCCCTCGCCATAGTTCCCGCCACCCCCTGGGATGCATGAAGCATGTGGCTCACAATGCCCTCTCTCTTTCCTGTTTCGGATGCCTTGTCAGCCCTCAACTATGGCTTAGATACTGAACCAGGCAAGTAACATTGTTTTTACGCTATAAGACTGTGCAGAAAGATTGATTCGTTCCAGGAGTGATAATATAAGAAATAGGGTTTTGATATTTTATAAACAAAACTTTATTGAAAGAAAACAATACTTAAACTTTTACTTCACAGTTCTAACACTAACAGATTACATGCAGTTTTTCAACCTTAACACTAGTTCATTCCCATTAATCACTCTAAATACGACACAGCTCTCTTTCCACTTACATAGACAGGCAAAGATGATTCTTGAATTTATGAAACAATTCTCTGCTGTCAGTCAAGTTCCTTTGGAACCTTTTTGAAAGTCTGTAATCTGGAACAGTTTCCTTCATGACCTCTTGGTGGCCAGAGCTTGCATGGGTGTTGTTTAATGGGAATATAATTTCCAATAGCTACATCTTGCTTAATTACTTTTGTACCAAGTTATCCTCCCACTCTAAGTGACTATAATGACTCTTTCAGGTCATTTTGATTTTCCTCTGGAAGTTAACTCAATAATTTCTCACAATATTTGAATGCTTCCTCATTGTCCAATTTAATTTGAGGAATGTCCAATTCAGAATTGTCTGGATTTCTTGCTTCTTCCTGAGTTATAATGCCGAACACATCATCCTTCTTTCATTCTTGATCAAAATGACTTATTGGCATTGTAACCGGACACACTCAGTCCTCCTTCAGTAGATGTTCTTATCAAATGATTCAGCTCACTCAGTGTCCTTTCAATCTGATAAGGCCCACTAAATCTTGCTTTTAGTGGTTCCACAAATGCAAGAATGGGAATTAAAGATTCTGGTTTGATTACTGCCTGAGGGTTCCCTGTTACCTGACATGTGTGACATATACAGCAAAATTCAACTACATCCTTATGCAATCCAGGCTAATAAAAATGTCTTTGTTTTTTTGCTTAGGTCTTCCTTATCCCGAACTGACCCCCTACTGGAACCTCATACGCAACCCGCAAAACCTCCTTTCTATAACCCACCGGTAAAAGCACTTGATGAACTTCTGCCCATTTCTCATCTGCTTAACTTCTACGGTAATAACATTCAGCTATACACTCAGATTCCATTTCAGTATATGCTTTCTGGTATAACTTCTTTAGCTTTGAATCTTTTTATTGTAATTCAACCAACTTGCTTGAACGACAGACATTCACTACATTCACCATCTGCTCTTGTTCTCTACTTAACCATTTGACCAAATATGGTGCCTGACAATTCATCCACTACCTGCTCTTTGACTTGGCTAACAATCTGAGCCAACAGGGTTCCTGATAACTCAGCGTCCCCATCAGCAATCCTCAAGTTCTCTTCCTCCTGTCTCAGCCTGTTTGTGGCTTTGTGATCGGGTTACCACACAATCAGGAAACACTCCCAAATATACTTCTTCCAGCATCTCTGTGTTTGACTTTCCACTGGCTACACAGTAGGCTGCACTCCCACGTGTGGTCCAACTACATCATTCCCCAGGATAAATTGTTCCCCTAAAAATTGTAGTTTTTCTATTATGTCTACCACCGCTGCAGCACTTCTCATTGGACTCTTTAACCTCACCTTACATAGTGGCATACTAAAATGCTCACCAGTAATGGGACACAGTACCACTGTTTCTGGCAATACTCCTTCCAAACTATATATCTCTTTATCGCTCACCATT
Source organism: Scyliorhinus torazame (assembly GCF_047496885.1). Taxonomy (NCBI): domain Eukaryota; kingdom Metazoa; phylum Chordata; class Chondrichthyes; order Carcharhiniformes; family Scyliorhinidae; genus Scyliorhinus; species Scyliorhinus torazame. Next base: position 88,448,318 of record NC_092714.1, on the reverse strand, counting down.
AAAGATTGACTTGCACCTGTATCCCTTAAGATCTTAATCGCCAGAGGGGCTTGGTGGATTGCCTTTCCGGCTAGCAGCAAGTCATTTTCAGTATTTGGGGGTTCAGGTAGCAAGGGACTGGGGGAAACTCCGGAGGTTGAACTGCATGAGTCTGCTGTGGAAGGTTAAAGCAGACCTACTCTAATCTGTGCAAATCAGTTATTTAAGCCTGCAAGGTCGGATGTGAAGTTCAGGGAGTGGAAGGAAAAGGAGTTGGAGTTTGTGGGAGATTTGTTTAGAGAGTCGGTTCGCTAGCCTGGGGGAACTGAAGGAGAAACATGGGCTTACAGATGCTGATGGGTTCAGGTATCTCCAGGGGCGTAGCTGGGTCAAAAGGCATTTTCCAGCTTTCCCGGCGAAGCAGCCGTCTATCTTGCTCGAGCGGATTTTATCCTGCTCAGGGTCGGAAGTGGCCAGTTCATCGGGCATATACCTGAGGATACTGGGGAAGGAGACAAGTTCTGTTGAGGGTGAGAAGACAAAGTTGGCAGAGGAGTTGGGGCCAATCATGTAAGAGGAGGTTTGGAGTGAGGCACTCAGGAGGACGAATGCGACCTTGTCTTGTGTGAGTCTCATCCAGTGAAAGATCGTGTTTTGAATACACCTCACGAAGGCTGGAATGAGTCAGTTTATCGATGGGGTAGAATTATAGAATCCCTCAGTGCAGAAGGCACTTGGAAAGAGCACTCTACTTAAGCGCACACTTCCACCCTAAACCCATAACACAGAAACCCCACCTCTCCTTTTGACACTCAGGGACAATTTAGCATGACCAGTCCACCTAACCTGCACAATCCACCTAGCCTCCTCCTAACCCAGCGGCACAGCTGCACAGTGGTTATCACTATTGCTTCACAACACCAGGGTCCCAGGTTCGATTCCCAGTTTGGGTCACTGTCTGCACGTTCTCCCCATGTCTGCGTGGGTTTCCTTTGGGTGCTCTGGTTTCCAGCCACAAGTCCCGAAAGACGTGCTTCTGAATTCTCCCTCACTGTACCTGAACAGGCGCTGGAGTGTGGCAAATAGGGGATTTTCACAGTTCATTGCAGTGTTACAGTAAGCCTACTTGTGACAAAATAAAGGTGGTTATTATTATTATCTTTGGACAGTGGGAGGAAACCGGAGCACCTGGAGGAACCCACGCAGACATGGGGAGAAAGTGCAAACTCCACATAGACAGTCACTCCAGGCTGGAATTGAACCCTGGAGCTGTGAGGCAGCAGTGCTAATCACTGTGCCACCGTGCCGCCCAGATGTGATCAGTGTTCAAAGGTGCTGGCGCACCACGTGCACGTCGTGTTCAAAGCTGTTAGGCTTCTGGATGTCCTGTTTTGAGACTATGTCTGCAATCCTGCAGGTTGAAACCTGGCCCACTGGTGCCGATGTTTGGTGCTTCAGATGTGCCTGAGCTCCAGGCGAGGGCAGACATCCTGGCCTTTGCCTCATTTGTTGCAAGGAGGCGGATCCTCTTGGTATGGAGGTCGTCTACACTGCCAAGTGCCTTGGCATGGCTGGGTGACTTGATGGAATTTTTGCACCTCGAGAAGGTCAAGTTTACCGTGAGAGGGTCAGTGGAAGGGTTTTACTGTTGTTGGGAGCTGTTTATAATGTATTTTAAAGAATTGGTCACTGTTATCTGTTAGGAGGTGAGGATTTAGTGGTGAGGTTATAGTGTAAGGGGAAGGGATTTCTTACTGTTTGGTTGTTATTCTGTGATATTGTATGTTTGTATAAAAATTCTAAGAACTTTTCCAAAAAAATCTTAATTGACCGACTCCATTTTATGCACAAGATTAAACTTTCCCCTCACAAACAGAATCCTTCAAAAGATCTCGCATCTGCGTATCCACCAACCTCTGAACTGGTTGTGCACTATGTGGCACCTCTTCCACTGGGAAAAGGATTTGTTCTGCCACTTTAATAAACTTTACTGGCTTATCCTGTTTTGCCGAGTCTGTCTTTCCAACCCTGTTTGTAAGCCACCAACACTGATCTAACACAAACAAATTACGTGCAGTTTCTTAACCTTAACATGAGTTTGTTCCCATTAAACATCATTCTAAATAACACACAGCTCTCTTTCCACTTACATAGCCAGGCAAAGATGATTCTTGTATCTCCGAAGCAATTCTCTGCTGTAAGTCAAGTTCCTTTAGAACCTGTCATCTGGAACAGCTTCCTTCATGACCTCTCTGGGTAATCTCTGAGCCTTCTTTTTGGAGCAGATTTGATTACCTGTCTCATGGCTGCTCACACCCTTCTCTGTCTCAAATTGATTTTTTCTCTCTCCCTAAGCTCCGCCCAGCCCAGCTCTTCAAACAAAAGGTCCTGCTCTGGAATGTCCAGACCAGAACAGACTGTAATTGGGTTGCTTGTTTGCCCACTCCTGTATACACAAAAGACCAGGGCTGGGATTCTCCAAAATCCCGGCTAAGTGTTCATGCCGGGGTAAACACCAGAGTGTTTCACGCTGGCGTCAACGGGCCTCTTGGAACAGTGATTCAGTGGCCCACAGGGGACCAGCATGGCGCTGGAGTGCTCCATGCAGCTCCGGCGCCGATACGCGGCCCTGCACTGCCGGCGCGGGTCCAAGCTCCCATCGGGTGGTACCATATGTGAACCACGGCGGCGGAACTCGGCCGGTCGAATGCGGAGAATTGCCGCGGCGGCCTCTTTCAACGGCCCCTAACCGGCGCCGCGCGTGACTGCTGCTGATTCTCCGGTCGCCAGAGAATCACATCCCGGCATCGCAGTGGCGTGGCGGGAATTTTCGGCGTCAATGGCAATTCTCCGACCCGGCGCAGGCTTGGAGAATCCCGGCCCCAAGCTATGCCATTCATATGTACCTAGCGTTCTGTTCATGGACAAATGGGTCATCAGACTCTCATGGGATAATGGTTTTATGCATTTCCTAATAAGCTTAATTCTGGATGGGACCAGTTGACTCAACCAGGTGTGGGTGCATTCCTTTTGCTAGCAGTCTTTTTTTTCCAGTCTGTTACATCTTGGACCCATTTCTCGACCCAATTTTATAATATCTCCCAGTCATGACAGTCCCCACAGAAGTTGGCCCATAACAAATGGGAAAGGGCCCAGACTGGTGGTGGTGTACCAGACAGAGTCCTCACCCCTTATGCAAAATGGGACCTGGAGGTCGCGGGGGTAGCTAAAGACAGTGTGGTCACTGATGTCGAGCTTGGCCTGCATCGCAAAATTGAGTATCCACCTGCCCGCACCCAGATGACCTGTCACACATTGATGTTTTTCGTGCCAGACATAATTATCCTTTCCACTCACTGACCACATATTCATTCTCCCACAGGATCTCTATCTGATGGTGCCAACCCATCCAGGATGGACCTCCCCAACCTTCCAAGGTAACATTTCAGAGTGCTCAAAGGATGCCACCTTTGAGGCATCACAGCTGTCATCTCCACCCTCCACCAGCGCAGAGCTACCCACGTTGGTGGGCAAAGGGAGTGGACAGGCTCTGAGGCACAATCTGGTGAGCACTACAGTTGCTGATGCACATCAGATGAGGGCGGGAACATCCAAGGGGACAGCAATCTAAGGTCTGCTGGACCCAGTCCGATGCTGAGCCTTTGGACAATGTTTTCCTGGAGCTAATGCAGATGCTAGGATGCGGCTATGAGATTCAGAGAGGGATGTCAATGACACTCAGTGAGTCCATTGCTGATTGAAGGAGTCCCAAAGGCTCCAGTTACAGCAGATGGCACCGGCAATGCCTGGCACTGAGGCCAACACTGCTTGTGTGGCTCCTGGACCACGAGGTCAGCACCATGAGTGGTGGTGTCCAAAGCATTGCTCAGTCAGTGACAATCTTGGCTGAGTGCCTCGACAGCAAGTCCCAGTCCCTGAGGTGGGCATTACCGAGGCGTTCTGGTGCATGTCCCAGTCACTGAGGAACGTGTTTCAGGTGCAGGTGGACATTGGCGAGGCACTGCAGAGCATGCCCGGTCACAGAGGGGCATATGGTGCAGACAATTGGGACTGGCTTCACTCCCCCTCTGCCAGCTCCAGTACCAGACTCTCAAGGCAGGAACAATCACTTGAAGCCACAACAACACAGAGCATAGCAGAAGGGGTGAGAAGAACATCCCTCCTCCGCCTTCAGTCCGGTAGGCCAGTCAAATCCTCCCCTTGCCTCACTCCAGGTCAAAGAAGCAGAAGGGCAGCAGCAGCAACCAGGAACTAGGCCTGCAGTCAAACACAGGAGCACATAGAAAACACCACCTGCAGCCACTTGGGAGCTGTGAAGTGTTTATGTAACTAACAATGTCTGTCCTCTAATAGCAATAGCCTTCAGGTGTGCAGCCAGAGGCTACCACTGTCAGTGGGAGTGCAAGTGAGCTACTAAAGTTGCCCTGGTCTGGATATACACTATCCAAGGAGGTGGCATTTTGGACCCACAGGTGCTGAGCCCATCACCCCCCACCCCCCCAGCCCAGGGGCAGCATCCCCACCAATGGCAGCTGACCCCCACCCCCCAACCAGGCCCAACCTCTCCAGGAACTCTTCCCCCCCACCCTGATTCCCCGATTTCGAGGATGGCTAGTCACCTCCAATCCCCACAGCAGCCTTTGTGCTACCTTCACATTTTTGAATAGCTGTGCTAAAGAGTGCCTGTGTGGCCGCTCGCTGAGGAGCCGGTTAGATCACAGGAGGCCATTAAACAGGGCATCCACCTTGTTAACAATATGGACATTGGCTTTAAATGGTGATTATTGGTTTCTCTCTACGTCTGGACTGGATCCGAATCTCATCAGTGGGAGCAGACCAGTTAGATCAGAAACCGATCGGCGTCCGGCGCGGATCCTGATTTTGGCCACTCCCAAAATCTATCCGGCTTGATCGGATTCACACTGGGTGCAATCTAATAACCATTAGATTATGCCCAGAATCTCCAACAGAATAGAATCCCTACAGTGCAGAAAGAGGCCATTCAGCCCATCGAGCAGCATAGCCCAGAGATTGTAAAATGTTGAGGCCCGTGTGTCACTCCACTAGTTACAGCTCGCCAATCCAAAAGACACCCATTTATCCCTACTCTTTGCTTCCTGTAAGCTCAACAAGCTTTAATCCATGCATATATGTTACTCCCGACACCAAGTGCTTTTATCTTGTGTAGTATCCATTGATGTGGCTCTTTATGAAATGGAACCCCAAGTGCACCATGTCTACTAGTTTCCCCTTATCCACTTTGAATGTTACTTTGTCAAAAATTTGAATAGATTAGTTACATATGATTTCTTGTTCATAAAGCCACGTTACTGATTTGTGAAGTATCCTGCTATAGCCTGTTTAACATTGGATTCTCGCAGTTCTTGAATACAGGCTATTTTCCAATCCACTGGGAACATTCCAAAATCTAAGGAATTTTGGAAAATTAGAACATGCAATCATCACTTCTTGTATCATCCCTTCTTTTAAGACCCTAGGATGCAGGCTATCGGTCCTTGGACTAATTAGGTACAATAGTGTTCCTAACACCTTTTCCCTGGTGTTCATGACTGTTTTAAGTTCATCCCTCCCTTTCACCTCCTGATTATCAAGTATCTTTAGAAGATAAGCCATCTACTGTGAAGACAGACACAAAATACTCCAATGTCTCCGCCATTTCTTTCTCTCGAGGACCAACACGAGCTTCAGGTATTTTTTCCGAATCAAATATTTTCGGAGAAACTCTGGAGTTTTAATATTACTCGCTATATTTCTCTCATACACTTCTTTCTGCCTTTTTATCATCTTTTTAGAGGGCAGTGTGAGCCCCATACCTGTTTTTGGACCTTATTCAAAATTTTGTCCAGGGTTCTTTCACTCTTTAGCACTGTTATTTATTGACTTTGCACAAACAGTGACAAAAAATGTCATATACAGTCATTGGTAATGTTGTTGCACCATTTTGCTCTGTACTGTGCTCAGTGACTTATTATTTTCATATTTCACAATTTATGATACAGATTAATATGTTAATGAAAAGAGAAGTGATCTTCAAACTTAAAAAATAAATTGTGGGATATGGGTATCATTGCCAAGGCCAGCATTTTTTGCCCATCCCGAATTGCCCTTAAAAAGAGACTCCTTTTGAACCACTGCTGCCCATGTTGCGTTAGGTACACCTACAGGTTAGAAGGGAGGTCCCTGATCCAGTGATATTGGAGGAATGGCAAGTTGGGATGGTGTGTGACCTACAGGTGAGCTTCCAAGTGGCGATGTGTGTATGCGCCTTCAACCCTTGGTCTTCTGGATGGTAGAGTTTTGGAAGTTGCTGTCGAAGAAGCATTGGTGAGTTGCTGCAGTGCATCTTGTAAACACTGCGACCACTGTGCATCTGTGGTGGAGAGAATGCAAGTTTAGGTAAGTAAATTGGGTACCAATCAAGGGGCTGCTTTGTCCTGGATGATATTGAGCTTCTGGAGTGTTGGTGGAGCTGCACTCATCCAGGAAATTGGGGTGTTTCATCACATTCATGACTTTGTGCCTTGTAGATGGTGATCAGGCTTTGTGAAGTCACTCACCTCAGATTTTCCAGCCGATGACTTGCTCTTCTGACCACAGTATTTAACTTCAGTTTCTGGCCAATGATAACCCCCAGGATGTTGATAGTGATGGTAATGCCATTGAATGTTAAGGGGAGATGGTTAGATTCTCTTCTCATTCACCTGAGGAAGGAGCAGTGTTCTGAAAGCTAGTGATTTGAAACAAACCTGTTGGACTTTAACCTAGTGTTGTAAGACTTTTTACCGTGCTCACCCCAGTCCAACGCCGGCATCACCACATCAGATTCTCTTCTGTGAGAGATAAACGTTGCCTGGTACTTGTGTGGTGCAAATGTTACTTTCCACTTGCCATCCCAACCTGGATATTGTGCAGGATTTGCTGCATTCTGACGTGGACTGCTTCTGTATGTGAGGAATCACGAATGGTGCTGAACATTGCGCAGTCATCCGGAAACAACCCCACTTCTGACCTTATGATGGAGTAAAGGCTTTTGATGAAGCAGCTGAAGATGATTGGGCCTAGGGCACTCCTCTGAAGAATTCCTGCAGTAATGTCCTGGAGCCGAGATGACTGACCTCCAACAACACCTATGATCCCAACAAGCAACGGGTTTTCCCCTTGATTCCCATTGACTCCAGTTTAGCTAGGATTCCTTAATGCCATCAAGCTGTGTACAGAGAAATATCGCCATGTAATGTTGCAAACAGGAGGCAGTCCTGGTATCAGAGAAACATCATTGAAAATATTGGAAATTAAATAGCAGTTACCTAAACTGAAGGCTTTTTGGATGGAAATTCAAAATGTCAACTGAGCTATTTTCATTTCAAATTCTTCACAATCTGTTGTTAAGCATTGAGATGTCCATCAAATAATGCTTACCTGTCCATTAAAATTCATTAATCCACGATCATTATTATAGCATCATCAATGAATTTCACAGTGGCAATCAATTTGGAAACACCCTTCTAAAATACTATCCATCCCCCATTCATACCCAAACGATTGACAAATTCAATGGAATAATGGATTTAATAAAAATGTGATTTGGGGAAAAATGAAGTGCAGTTGGAAGATGGATGGGCTACTTACTTCAATAAATAACTTGATTCAGGAAATATAAAATATGAATACATTTAAAAATACAATGGTTTAGGTCCTTGTAACCTGATGGAAAGTAAATCACTATTTCACAAACCACCTGAGTAAAACGTGTCTTGTCATAATCTTTAAAGTCACAGTCACATCATTTGCTGTGCTAACCATATTAAAACCCTGCTTAATCATCAGCTTCAGGGTTAATATAAATTATCCTAATGGGGATGATATGTTAATTAAATTAGCAAACATTCACTTAAATTAAATTGGTTGTATCGTGCCAGCCTTAATGGATAGTAAATACCGAAAAATTTATTGCCAATTAATATGGCTGGATGGCCTGATTTACAAAGACGCTACACTGATTTAATCATCTCAAGGTCCTCCTTCCAGAACAGAGAAGCCTTGCATTTAGACATCAGGGGCGTCATTCTCCGACCCACCGCCGGGTCGGAGAATGGCCGTTGGCCGCCGTGAATCCCGCCCCCGCCCCCGCCGAAGTCTCCGAAGGGAGAAAAGTCGGCGGGGCGTTAATGGCGCCGCTGCCGCGGAGAATGTCACGGGTCTGCGCAAGGCAGCCGATTTTCGGCCTGCCGATATTCTCCCTTCCGGATGGGCCGAAGTCCCGTCGACGTGATGACCGTTCACGTCGACGTGAATCAAACCTCCTTTTCATCGGCATGACCCGGTGCTTCAGGCTCACGCCGACCAGCGAGGAGGTGAGTGACGGCCTGGGGGGTTGGCTCTGGGCAGGAAATGGTGTGGCCGCAGACTGATTGCGTGAGGAGAGGTGTGTCTCGGCTTGTGTGTGTGTGCATGCGGCGGGGGGGGGGGGGGCGGGGGGGTGGTTAGAGTAGGCCGGGCTCCGGGGGAGTGCCGGGAGGGGGTCCGTGCCGGGGTGGAGGTTGGGGGTTGGGGGGGGTCCGTGCCGGGGTGGAGGTTGGGCGTTGGGGGGGGTCCGTGCTGGGGTGGAGGTTGGGGAGGGGGTCCGTGCTGGGGTGGAGGTTGGGGGGGGTCCGTGCCGGGGTGGAGGTTGGGGGTTGGGGGGGGGTTCGTGCTGGGGTGGAGGTTGGTGGGGGTCCGTGCTGGGGTGGAGGTTTGGGAGGGGGTCCGTGCCGGGGTGGAGGTTGGGGGGGGGGGTCCGTGCTGGGGTGGAGGTTGGGGGTTGGGGGGGGTCCGTGCCGGGGTGGAGGTTGGGCGTTGGGGGGGGTCCGTGCTGGGGTGGAGGTTGGGGAGGGGGTCCGTGCTGGGGTGGAGGTTGGGGGGGGGTCCGTGCCGGGGTGGAGGTTGGGGGTTGGGGGGGGGTTCGTGCTGGGGTGGAGGTTGGTGGGGGTCCGTGCTGGGGTGGAGGTTTGGGAGGGGGTCCGTGCCGGGGTGGAGGTTGGGGGGGGGGGGGTCCGTGCTGGGGTGGAGGTTGGGGGGGGGTCCGTGCTGGGGTGGAGGTTGGGGGTTGGGGGGGGTCCGTGCTGGGGTGGAGGTTGGGGAGGGGGTCCGTGCTGGGGTGGAGGTTGGGGGGGGTCCATGCCGGGGTGGAGGTTGGGGGTTGGGGAGGGGGTCCGTGCCGGGGTGGAGGTTGGGGGGGGGGTCCGTGCTGGGGTGGAGGTTGGGGGTTGGGGGGGGTCCGTGCCGGGGTGGAGGTTGGGGAGGGGGTCCGTGCCGAAGAGGGTGATGGGAGGGCAAATGAGTTGGTCCACTTGGCCAGGTGCCAGCCTCCAACAGTTGGACCCATGCGGTCCATGCCACCTGGCTGGGGGGAGGAGGGGATATGGGCAATGATGACATGTCGTCGTTCCCCTCCCCCCCACCAGGCCGTCATGTTTTCAGATCATCCAGCGATGTTGGCCGCCGTGGTGGCAGCCGCTCATGTCTATGTTGCCCTGGATGAGGAGGAGGAGGAGCGTGCCAGAGAGGCGGCGCAGGCTGCCGCAGAGGGGCAGGCGGCAGCCGCCCAGGCTGGAGGGACACCTGACCGACAGGACGAGGAGGGGGAGGAGGACATCGCGGCCCCACGGCAACGGAGGCACCCGAGGGCGCCCCGTGTGTACCGGCCCCGGCAGTCATACCAGGACCTCACGGACCGGGAATGCAGGAGGAGACTCCGGATGAGCCGGGAAACCGTGGCACACATCTGCCACCTGCTGGCACACCTGTCACCGCGTGGCACTGGCGGGGGACACCCTCTCCCCGTGTCCGTCAAGGTTACGGTGGCCCTCAACTTTTATGCAACGGGGTCATTCCAGGCACCGAGTGGGGACCTGTCCGGCATATCGCAGACATCGGTGCACCGGTGCATCCGGGCAGTGACAGATGCCCTTTATGCCATGGCGCACCGCTACATCCGCTTCCCTGTGGACCGGGCCAGCCAAGATGCCCGGGCCGTGGGCTTCTCTGCCGTTGCCGGGTTCCCCATGGTCCAGGGCGCGATCGATGGGATGCACGTCGCTGTGCGGCCACCTGCAGATAACAGGGCCATGTTCACTAATAGGAAGGGGACCTATTCGATGAACGTACAGGTGGTCTGCGACCACCGCATGATGATCCTGCACGTCTGCGCCCGTCACCCAGGCAGTGTACACGACTCATTCGTGTTGTCGCGGTCATCCATCCCCGGCATGTACGAGGGACGCCATCCCCAGCTGAGGGGCTGGTTGCTGGGCGACAGGGGCTACCCATTGCGATCGTGGCTGATGACGCCTATACGGAGGCCACGCAATGAGGCGGAGAACCGCTACAATGATGCCCAGTTAGCGACAAGGGGAGTGATCGAGAGGTGCTTTGGCGTGCTGAAGATGCGTTTCAGGTGCTTGGACCTCTCTGGGGGCGCCCTCCAGTATCGGTCAGATAGGGTCGGCCGCATCATTGTAGTGTGCTGCGTCCTGCACAACATAGCCCAGCAGAGGGGCGATGTGCCGCAGGCAGAGGAGGGCGGAGTGGAGGAGCAGCAGGAAGAGGCCCAGTCCTCCCCAGATGAGGGGGATGGGGGCAATGGTCAGGGCAGACGGGGTAGACACAGGCGGGTGGTTGTCCACCGTTACCGGCTGGCCCAGCGGGCACGGGACAGACTGATAGCCGCCCGCTTCACTGACTAGATGGGCGTGGGAATCGGGTAGTATGGCCACAGACCGCACACCATGGCAACAGCCGACCACCCACACCCCCCACCCATCCACCCACCCAGCACCCTCACCCCCCTCCCCAACCCCACACACCCCACCCGCATGCACACCACCCCCCCCCCCCAATTGCCGATCCACCGGCGGCACAACGGGCCGGGCTCACCCAGTTGCGGGTGGACGCGTGTCTATCGCAGGCCATGGAGGATGATGACAACCCACCCTGCGATGAGCTCCTGGCTCTACATCGTTGGACTATGTCTGACCCATGGCCACAGTACCACCATCCACCCGGACCATCCCTGCATGCGGCTGTGACACTGCAGCGCACGGTCCCGTCCTCTGCCCGGGGGATGTTGATGGCGGCCCAGGGGGAAGGGGGCAGACTCACCTGGGGCTGAGGTAAGACCACCCGTCACACACACACTTGCGCTCAACGTACATGACACGCCCGCACACTTTGGACAGAGCACAAAGGCAGCTTCGGTAAGTGTAACATTGACTTTAATAACCAAAGGAGTTCATGCACGTGCCCTAGCCCCTAAAACTCATCTGTGCCCTGCACCCGTGCCAACTTACTCAGTGTCTAATTGTTTGGCCTTACGGGCCCTTTGACTACGTCTACGTGGTTCCCCAGACGGTACAGCAGAACTGGAGGTGGACTCCTGTGATTCTTGCCCTCTGACACTGGATCCCTTTGGCGGCCGTTTCCTGGGGTGTCCTGGCCTAGATGGGCCAGGCTGCGGCCCGGGCGACTGGGATGGCGAGCTGCCAGCCTGTCCTGCCCGTTGCCCACCCGATGCACCTGGGATGGAAGGGGGGGAGTCCGAGGTGTCACGGTGTACCGGGACCTCCCCTACAGAGGGAGCCGGGACGGACCACACCACCTCCTCCTCCCTCGGGGTGCCCGATGACCCCCAGGCCTCTACATGGGTGGGGGATGCGAACGGACTGGCCATCCGACGCGCCCCCAACATCTGGCGCTGCCAGTCCTGGAGGCCCGTGCTGGTATCGACAGGGGTCTGCAGGTTTGCAGCCATGGAGCCCAGGGGGTTGTCAAACCCTGTCTGTGACAGTGCGACGCCGGCTCGCACATGGCCACTGGCGCCGATGCCCTCAGCGATGGCCTGCTGAGACTGGGCCATGGCCTGCTGAGACTGGGCCATGGCCTGCTGAGACTGGGCCATGGCCTGCAGAGACTGGGCCATGGCCTGCAGAGACTGGGCTATGGCCTGCTGAGACTGGGCCATGGCCTGCTGAGACTGGGCTATGGCGTTGAGCGCCTCTGCCATCTGGCGCTGGCACTGGCTCATGGCCTCCTGTGAGAGGGCAGCCATTTCCTGGGCCACAGACGCCGCCTGCACGGAAGGCCCCAGGCCTCGCAAACCGTTCCCCATGTCTGACACCGTCGCACCCATTGCCTCCACCGCGGACGCCACCCGTGCGGTGTCAGCCTGGGTGGCACGCATGACCGGGACCACTCCCAGCTCCTGGACGCGGGTGGACTCCTCCACCTGCGACCGCAGCCGCCGCAAGCCACCCGTCACCCTATTCGCTCGTCTCCGTGTCGGTGGTTGCATCGGATCTATGTGTGGGTGTGGTAACTGCAGGAACCCGGGATCCATCTGGGCGGCAGATGTTCGCTTGGCCTGGGCTGCCCTCCGACCGCCCGGTCCCTCTGCTGCTCCTACCTCCACCTGCTGTACCGGGACGGCTGTGTTGTGCGCACCAGTGAGTGTACCAGATGCCTCATCACTAAAGTGCCCAACCGTGGTGAGTGATTCTGCGATGGTGGAGGGTGTTGGTGACAGCAGTGGCGTTGTGTCGTGCTCTTCGTCCCACTCTGACTCCATGGCACTTTGGGGTGGGGGTTCGTCTCCACCCATCCACTCTGAGTCACTGTCCGGTATTTCGTCTTCCCGGGTAGGGGTGTCCTGGGTAGTGCTGTCCCGGGTAGTGCTGTCCCGGGTAGGGGTGTCCTGGGTAGTCCTGTCCCGGGTAGTGGTGTCCCGGGTAGGGGTGTCCTGGATAGTGGTGTCCTGGGTAGTGGTGTCCTGGCTCGGATGTGACGGGGGCCTGTGGCTGCCCCCATCATCGCTGGGTGGTCGCTCCCGCACGTGACGGGGGTGTCGTCTCCCTGTTGCTCCAGGTCTCTCCGTCTCCCGTGGTGTGCGAGGGGCATCCTGCGGGCGTCGCATGCTGGAGGGTCCGGGTCTCTCCGTCTCCCGTGGTCTCCGAGAGGCATCCTGCGGGCGTCGCATGCTGGAGGGTCCGGCTCCGTCTCCCGTGGTCTCCAAGGGTCATCCTGCGGGCGTCGCATGCTGGAGGGTGCGGGTCTCTCCGTCTCCTGTGGTCTCCGAGGGGCATCCTGCGGGCGGTGTGCATCTGCGGGGATGGGTGCCTGGACGTTTGGTCCTGCGATACACAATGAAGCATGCATGGTTAGACATCAGGCAGTGATCAGGTGATACGGGGGAGGGGGATATAGGGGAGGGGGGATATGGGGACGGGCTGTTGGTGGCTCACTTGCTCGTGGGTCCCCGACCTCTGCATCAGCAACCTCCCGGTCCTCAGGTCCGCCAGCCAGTTCCAGGGCCCTTTCCTCGTGTACGGTCAGTGGCCTCTCATCAGCGGGCCCTCCTCCAGTCCTCACATGCTCCCTATTGTTGTGTGCGCGCTTCTACTGTGGGGTGGGGGGGGCTGGTGGCAGGGGTAAAAGGCAACAGTGTTAGGCAGGTATATGAATGCACGCCATCGGTTGCGCGTCCATTGCAGAGGTTAAGGTTAGGGCTGGATTCACTTGGGGATATGGGGGAGGGGGGATATGGGGGAGGGGGGATATGGGGGAGGGGGGATATGGGGGAGGGGGGATATGGGGGATATGGGGGAGGGGGGATATGGGGGAGGGGGGATATGGGGGAGGGGGGATATGGGGGAGGGGGGGCTATGGGGGAGGGGGGATATGGGGGAGGGGGGATATGGGGGAGGGTGGATATGGGGGATATGGGGAGGGGGGATATGGGGAATGGGGATATGGGAGATATGGGGGAGGGGGGATATGGGGGAGGGGGGATATGGGGGAGGCTCACCCTGCCTGCTCTGATGAGGTCGTTCACCTTCTTGTGGCACTGGGTGCCTGTCCGTGGTGTCAGGGCCACAGCGGTGACGGCCTCTGCCACTTCCCTCCACAGACGCCGGCTGTGGCGTGGGGCAACTCTGCGGCCGTGCCCGGGATGCAGGGCGTCCCTCCTCTGCTCCACCTCGTCCAGGAGCGCCTCCACATCGCGTGACTCGAACCTCGGGGCTGAGCGACGGCCAGCCATCCAGTCGGGTGTTGCGGTCGGGTGTTCTGGTCGGGTGGGGGGGAGCTGCGTGGCCTTATGAGCCGTCACGCCGTGCAGCGCGTATGACGCTGCACAGCGTGAACCACTGCGCAAGCGCGGATCCCGTTACGTCGCTGCTAGCTCATTTCGGGCCGGAGACTATCGTCCCATTTTTATGACGTGACGCAAGTGGGATTTGTGCCGTTTTTTGCGCCGATCGGCGGACTTTCCGCCGATAACGGAGAATTTCGCCCCAGAGTTGATTTTTGTGCTAGACAGTGGAACTGGTCTGAGTTTGAAATATGGTCACTCCAGAACTTAAAGGTACTTAGTGAATATGACTTTGCTACTAACTAATGGCAAATGACCAAATCATTGCTTGATATTAACAAGTCAGTTACTAGCTAATAAAGGAAAATGTGAGTAGTTTTGAAACCATTTTCTGAACTCTATGCAAAAAATGTAATACTCAATAATTAATAACTCAGCATTGTACCAAATGAGAACAATTGCTACAAACTGTAATTTTAAGAAAAAAGTATTTCATTTTAACGCAAACATTTCTGTGAAAATAGTTGGGTTTCGAATTATGATTAAAACAATGATGTCACGTCAGGGTATGCACTGTAAATGGTCACATGCTTTCTCTGTCTGATGGATAATTTCTGTAAACGAACACTGGCTATGATTCATTTATCAAATGGTTTCCACAATGAATTGATCGGTTCTGACTCATGATTGTAAAGGAACACAAATGTAAAACTGAATTGTTGAGTAAAGTGAGGAATAACAGGGGCGATTTGCCGAGCCCCGCGCCAGACCGGAGAATCGCCGCAACCACGCCATGACGCCCCGACACCGCGCGCGATTCTCCAAGGTACGGAGAATCGGCGCCATTTGCGCCGGCGTGTTTCGCACGGCGCCGGCCGCGGGACGCTGGAATCAGCGGGGTCGCCGATTCTCCGGCCCAGATGGGCCGAGTGGCCACGTCGATACGACAGAGTCCCGCCAGCGCCGTTCACCCCTGGTCGCTGCCGGCGGGAATGGTCGGGGGGCGGCCTGTGGGTGGGGGGGTAGGGGGTGGCTCCTTCACCGGGGGGGGGCCTCCGATGGGGTCTGGCCCGCGATCGAGGCACACCGATCGGCGGGCTGGCCTCTCCCCCCACCCCAGGCCTACTTTCTGGCGCACCGGCCCCTGAACACCGACTCCATGTTGAGTCGGGGTCAGCGCGCTAAAGAAGTCGCCCGCGCATGCGCAGGTTGGCGCGGCGCCCATTTGATGCCACGAAAGGAGGCTGGAGCGGCATGAACTGCTCCAGCGCCATGCTGATGCAGAATCAGTCGTACCAGGCCCCGGTTCGCGCCGTTGTGAAACGCGACGGCGTTCACGACGGCGCGAACACTTGGGCTCCATATCGAAGAATCGCCCCAACTTTTTGTTTTACAAAGGAAGTGCGGGGCATATACAGGAAGTCAATTAGCATCTGTATGCTTTTGGTATGATCCTTCAGCAGGAATACCAAAGTTGGAGATTTTTATTTGTGGTACTTTAAGGTTTTTTTTCACATTTTTAGTTGTTAACTGGCATACTGTAAAGATTAAAGCAAATTCCTGCAGATGCTGAAATCTGAAACAAAGGCAGAAAATACTGGACAATCGCAGTAGGTCTGACAGCATCTGTGAAGAGAGAAGGGAGCTAACGTTTCAAGTCTCAATGACTCTGTCATCGTTTCGAGTCTGGATGACTCTGAGTTCCAGGATATTGCCCAGCGACAGTGAAGGAACGCTGATATGTTTCCAAGTCAGGGTGATGAGTGACTTGGAGGGGAACCTCTAGGTGGTGGGGTTCCCAAATATCTGTTGCTCTTGTCGTTCTAGATGGTAGTGGTCATGGGTTTTAAAGATGCTGTCTAAGGAACCTTGGTGGGTTACTGCAGTGCATCTTGTAAATGGTACACAAGGCTGCCACAGTTTGTCGGTGGTGGAGGGTTTGAATGTTTGTGGAAGGAGGAGCAATCATCAGGATGCGTTGTCCTGAATGGTGTCAAGCTTCTTGAGTGTTGTTGGAGCTGTACTCATCCAGGTAAGTGGAGAGTATTCCATTACACTCCTGACTTGTGCCTTATAGATGGTGGAAGGCTTTGGGGGGGTCAGGAGGTGAGTTACTCGCTGTAGGATTCCTAGTCTTTGACCTGCCCTGGTAGCCACAGTATTAATATGGATAGTCTAGTTCAGTTTCTGATCAATGATAACACCCCCCAGGCTGTTGATTGTGGCGGATTCAGCGATGATAATGCCATTGAATGTCAAGGGGCGATGGTTAGATCCTCTCTTGTAGAGATGGTCATTGCCTGGCACTTGTGTGGTGCGAATGTTACTTGCCATTTGTCAGCCTAAGCCTGGATATTGTCCAGGTCTTACTGCATTTGGACATGGGCTGCTTCATCATCTGAGCAGTCGCAAATGGTTCTGAACATTGTGCTGTCATCCGCAAACATCCCCACCTCTGACCTTATCATAGAAGGGAGGTTATTGATGAAGCAGCAGAAGGTGGTTGGGCCTAGGACACTACCCTGACGAACTCCTGCAGTGATGTCCTGGAGCTGAGATGATTGACCTACAACCACAAAAACCATCTTCCTTTGTGCCAGATATGAGCCCAACCAGCGGAGAGTATTCCCCCTGAGTATTCCCCCTGAGTATTCCCCCACGGACTCCAGTTTAGCTCCTTGATGCCATACTCGATCAAATGCTGCCTTGATGTCAAGGGCAGTCACTCTCACCTCACCTCTGGCATTCAGTAACTCTTGTTCACTAACTCTTTGCTATTCGCTTTTCATGTCCCAATTCGCTATCGAGATATTTTGACAGTGCTGAAAGGGCATTCCCACTTATGTGACATTGTCTGATTTCTTTTAAAGATTCTGTTGTGAAGTAGCGAATTATTTGAATTATCCAATCAGACCACATGGAGTGTCAAGGAATATGATGAAGAGGTATCCATGTATTTCTTGTGACAGAAGATGATGTCAAGGAACATCAACATCTTTCTCTCCATATCCCCCTCTCATGAATGTATTGAGTCATAGCAGGATCCATTCCACAGACATGGGTGTCCGACTGCACTCCATTCAAGGAGCCACGTTGTATGAAAATAGACTATTGTTGGATTATTTGAGCACAGATAACCAAATCCAGTCCTGCCCTCACTTGATATTTACAAATTTATACTTCCCACTTTAAGGTCTATGTTTGGAGTTTCCAGGGAGTTGTGATGACTTTTCCAGCAAAACTTGAGAAACTTCAAGTGCAAATTATGTCCAGCACAAATTGAGATTTAAAAAAAGTTATTTGACAGGATGTGGGCATCACAGGCTCGGCCAGCATTTTTACTACTCATCCCTAATTGTCTTTGAGCAAGTAGTGATGCGCCGCTTTCCTGAACTGCTGCAGCCCATGTGGTATAAGTACAACAACAGTGATGTTTGGGAGCGAGTTACAGGATTTTGATGCAGTGACAGTGAAAGAACAGCAATATAGTTCCAACTCAGGGCCTGACTTGGAGTGAACTTGCAAGTGGTGCTGTTCCCATGTATCTGCTGCCATTGTCCTTCTAGGTGGTAGAGATTGTGGGTTTGGAAGGTACTGCCGAAGGAGTCTTGGTGAGTTGCTGCAATGCATCTTGCAGGTAATACACACTGTTGCCACTGTGCATTAGTGTTGGAGATACTGGATGTTGTAAATGGTGGATGGGGTGCCAATCAGGTGGATGGAATGCCAAACAGTTGGGCTGCTTTCTCTTGGATGGTGACAAGGCTCTTGAATGTTGATGGACCTGCAGTCATCCAGGCAAGTGGAGAGTATTCCATTACCTTGTGCCTTGCAGATAGTGGACCGGCTTTGGGGAGTTAGTAGGTGTGTTACTCGCCGTAGAATTCCCAGCCTCTGACCTCCTTTTGCAACCACAGTAATTATATGTCTGGCCCAGGTTCATTTCTGGTCAATGGTGACCCCCCCCCCCCCCTCCCCCCTCCCCCTCCCCCATGACGTTGGGAATTCAGCGAAAGTAATGCCATTGAATTTCAAGAGGAGATGGGTGAATTCTCTCCGCTGTTGGAGATGGTTATTTCTAAATGTTATTTATCTGCCAATTATCAGCCCAAGCTTAATGGGCATGGACTGCTTCAGTATCTGAAGAATTGCAAATGTTGCTGAACATTGGGGAATCATCAGCGAATATCCCCACTTTTGACCTTATGATAAAGAAAAGGTCATTCATGAAGCAGGTTAAGATGGTTGGGCCTAAAACACTACCCTGAGGAACTCCCAGCAGTACCTGGGATTGAAATAATTGATCCCTAACAACCACAACCATCTTCCTTTGCACTAGATAAAACCCAGTGGAGGGTTTCCCCCCTGATTCCCACTGACTCCAGTTTTGCAAGGACTCCTTAACACTCGGTCAAATGCAGTCTTGATTTCAAGGACAGTCACTCTCGCCTCATCTTGTACCTTCTGCTCTTTTGTCCATGTTTGATCTCAGGGATATTGAGATCAGGAGCTGAGTGGCCCTGGCAGAACCTATGCTGAGCTTTAGTGGGCAGGTTGTTCCTGAAGAAGTGCTACTTGATAGTACTGTCGATGACCCCTTTCATCACTTTGCTGATGATCAAGAGTAGACCAAGAATGGAAACTGGCTGGGTTGGGTTTGTCTGACTTTTTGTGGACTTTCTGCAAGCTTTTGCACCAGTATAAAAACCATCATGCTGTGAACTGACTTATCCTAAAGAACAGGCGCTGTCCCTGATTGAATTAATCACCATAGTATCCACTAATTACAGGCCTTCAAAGAGGCTCTTAAAATTAAGCTGGCACTGGTAACTAGTAAATGATTATGGATAGTTTTTCAAAGTAACATACACTTATTTAAAAGTGGATTACTTGTAACTGGTAGATCTTCTGATTAAAATGTTCAATTTTTGTGATTAACTGTATTAATATTGTGATAAACTGGACAGCAACATTTGTATTAATGAAACTGCACAACTATTAAATATATATGGAAGTATATTTTAATGAAAAACAATTTTTAAAATGATATCCTAAAAAGCTACTAGATTGTGCTGATTCAGGGCAGATTTGGGGAGGGTTTCGTCATCCGTTCACAGCAGTGGGATTCTCCGATCCCGCTGCAGTGAGTGGGAGACTTGACTGGGCTGGATTCTCCGATTCTGAGGCTATGTTCCCACGCCGGTGTAATTCAGCATAAAACAGCCACCGATCCTCCGTTTGGCTGGGGGCTAGCAGCCGTGAAGCGTAGAGCACCTGGCTCTAGCTGCTGATATGGCCCGGAGAATTGCCGGGTCTCTGGCCACGCATGTGCACAGCAGCGGCCTGCAGCAGCCGCACCGTGCAACATGGCGCCGGCCACTCATGGACCCGGCCTGCAAAATAGTGCCCCCCTTTGGCCACCTCGGGTGCCCGGACCACCATTCAGCAATGCCCCCAGTCCTGACAAAGTCCCCCCTACCCCGCGGATCAGCCCTCCCCCGAATGTGGAGGTGCTGGACTGAGTCCCCAGCCGTCATGGCGAGTTACCGACGCCGTCAGGAACTCGGTTAGTCGGGGGCAGAGTATCGAGGGTGAGCCTGACGCTGGTCGGGGGCGGAGCATAGCGAAAGTTCCACCGCCCCCGATTTGGTCGGAAACGGGTATTCTCCAACCGATCTCCGAATGCGATTTCAGCGTCGGAGACCGGAGAATCCTGCCTAGTGCGAAATTCTTCATTCTCGCTAGCAGCGGAAGCGGGGCAGACTCGCCACACAGAATCCTGACCTTTAGATCTGCCAATATGCAAATGAGCTTGAGCAGCTAATTAAGCAAAATAAACACTTCTGAAAATTAGCGTAACTTTGAGTGCAATTTGCTCCCAGGTCGTGGTTGTGTCCAAAACGGTAACTCTTGACCCTTGATCTTTTTTACCTGGTTAGCCAGATCTGTTACCTAAACACAGACCCAAGTATCAAGTCTGCAACACTGGACATTACTGGAAATCATTGATTTTCATCAAGTTATTTAACATGCCTGGAGAAAATGCATGCCTATCCTAATTCTGAAAATTGACATTGTACTTATAATTCCCAATATAATGTAAACAGATTAAATTTAAACTGTAGCAGTGATCTCCCTCAGGGCAGCTCCTCCGCTCATTTCTCCACCTCCCACGGTCTTGTACTTTCTTCTTCGTTTGCTCGCAAGAGCCTCCCAATTTTAATTTCAGTGAACAATGAGCAATATGACTGGGGAAAAGAATATATGAGATGGTTTCCCATTGCCTTCAAGGGAACACGAGTCCTTTTCCCAAAGGATCCTCCATCTCTAAGTAGGCATTATCCCTCAAGTCACGAACTCAGGATTTGCTGGTTCCACGTTTCACCATGAGCATGGGGCCCTTTTCAGGGCCTGCGATTACGAGCAAAAGGGCAGGCACAACTTTTGTCTGATGACTCAAATACCCTCAATATAAATACAAAATATAATTCCCATCATATATTTGAAATTAAATTATTTACATTTGTCCATGAAGGGATAAAATATACAAACATTCTCTAGTGGTTACCCAGGTTGTAAATTTGAAGGCACTTGGGGACATGCAAAAAAGAGGTAAGACAGTGTCTCAGGGGATATGATGGAAAATTAGACAGTATACACCACACTCAAGTGCCTCCAGACAGCTCCTTTAATTGCACCACTGGAATAGATCACCCATCCATACTATTGCCTTAGGAATGGTATGTAGTGCATATAGCGCTTAAATAAAAGAGACGGCAGTGTAATAAATAATGTTGAAAATGGAGTTAAACAAATTTTCAGCTACACACACTTTATTTAAATCTAGCTGGTGAGAATGGCACTTAAGAGAATGGTGTCCGTTTGATAACTATTTGCATGATTTCTGAAAAAAATCAAACAATTGTAATTTTAAGTATCAATTACATATTCTCCTTTTGCAAAGCTCCTATATTTTGCATTAAGACAATTGTAATTATCTTAATGCGGAACATTTTGACAGATCCATGTGTCTTTTTTAGGGAAAGGATGTTGGCTGAAAATTGAAGTTCTATTGTCAGCTACATGTCTGATAACAAAATATCTGCTTGGAAGGATGCAGGAATACGGAATTTCTGCGAACAGTGAGATAATTGTATTGGTTCCTTTTCCTGCTCATTTTAGAAATTATTTCTTTATTAATGGAACACAGCCAATATTTTTTTAGACTCATTCTTAGTGCGAAAATGTTGCTTCAGCGTTCAGTATGTTGACTTTGCATGGCTGCACTGTACATCATACTGGTATTGCCATGGCAACTAGAAAAGAGAGCAGCTGCTGCTATGACAGCCAAGAGTCAGAAGACGAAGGAAGCAAGACTATGAACATAAGACAAGTAACAGCTCTTCAACCCTTTTGAGGACTGTCATTTTTGCACCTCACACATCAAGGAAACAAAATTAGTTCAATAGCATATTAGAATCACAAGTTAGGCTGAATAAAGGGATGGTATTCTAAATATAGTGAAAATATACAGCAAATAGAAGAAAAGCAACAATCTGCAAAGGATCAAATTATGGGAGAGCCTTCACATCTCCCACTGGAGCAGTTGCCAAATGCAGACACTGTGAATTGTGGGTAATGGAGCTGGTGGAGCTCCTGGAATGAAGCCAAATGCAGTCTGATACTAGGCATTTACATTTTTATCATGTACTCACTGTTGTTTTTCAAGGAAAGCCTTTACTTACTTCGGTTTAACAATGGGAAGATGATAAAAGTTTGCAAGGAAATAGGACATAATACATCTATAAAAAAGCATGACGTGGTACAACAGCAACAGGATACAGCTCCACATCTAATACATTGGTTCTTGCTTCAAGCTGATTAACCCTCTAAATCCGAGACAGCACTTAACTCCCCCTCCCCCACAATTTTAGAACAAGAAACACATTAGTGGGAATTAGAGACAATTAGCATTTCATGAATTTCATATATTGGTAATTGGAATTATTCCAACTGATTTGTGTGAAGCACTTAAATCATAATCTCAGCACCAGATAGATTGACTAATACATTTTTACAATTACAATTGCTTCAGCATTTGAAAGGATACATTCCCAATTGGAGTCTGAAGGATCATCTACCCCTGAGCTAATTAATGTTGCTGAGGCGAGAGTAAAAGTATTAATAAGGAGCTGCAATTTCAGCCCCATCTATACTGATTGTGTGTGAGAATAATAGTCAGTCCCAAGTTACCAACATCACCATCTCAGAGGCAGAGTACCAAAGCTTTTTCATTTGTTTTAACAAAAAAAAGATACAATCAAAATGGAAGCCTTGAAGTATCAGCCATGACTCAGACATAGCATTCTCATCTGAGTCAGGAGGTCACCGTTCAGACTTCCTGTAGTTGATCACACTGCCCATGCTGACACCTCAGTGCAGTACTGAGGGAAAGGTTCAGAGGTTGAATATTTCTGTCAGAGGGTGGATATTTCACTTGAGACATTAAACCAATGTCTGGAATAGATCACCCAACGATAGCGCTTAAATAAAAGAGACGGCAGTGTAATAAATAATGTTGAAAATGGAGTTAAACAAATTTTCAGCTACACACACTTTATTTAAATCTAGCTGGTGAGAATGGCACGTAAGAGAATGGTGTTACCTCAGGAGGAAGTAAGAAATCACATGCCATTATTCAAAGGATATGTTGGGGTGGGGGGGGGGGGTGATGTTAACATGGGCGAGCAGGTTGGATTGGGTGTCTGGGGCTTAAAAGGCTAATAAAAAGGAAGCATGTTGGGAAGCCAGCTTCAATGCACTGCTTCTGTTTTGTGCTCAGGCGGGGCAAGAGGTGGGTGGCTTACTGCAATAACACCAAAGGAAACTGTCATAAACATAACTGGGTTTATTTACATATATATGTTATACTTGTACCTCACTCCCAGTATAAATCTTACTGGGAGAATATATCTGACCAGGCTTTTACTGAGGCCTGCTTTTATCCTCTTGTCTGACAAGCCTCAGGTGGTGGATGTCCGCCCCCACCTCCCCATTCCCCTCCCCCAACCTGGGGAACTTGTATTCAATAAGCTCCCTTGGAAGAACAGTAACTGGTGTCTCATGATCCTCATGGGGGTTATAGCACTGACGCAATCCCAGGACAAGGTTTGGTATGTCAATGAAAATTAGATTTAAGCTGTTATGCAAGGTTAACTGAGGTCTACCCAGCCACTTGCCTTAGAAACTCTGTAGGTGGAGGTAGGAGGAGCAGGAGTGCTTTCTTCCAGACCTCCATCACCATCAGATCCCCCTCCATATAAACAGCCCCCAGAATCTGACCACTCCAAACCTGAGGGTCAGGAAACAGATCCCCCCATCCCAGATGATGCAAGAGACAGTCCCAGCAGCAAGATCAACCCACTCACCAGCACCCTTCCGCTCCCCACCCCTTCCAGAGCCTGTTGATTCAACCTCCCCTTAACAGTTGGTCACCCTGAGTTGGGGATCAGGCCCAGCTGGCCTCATGGCCTCTGCTCCAGCATTCCTCACTGACTTGAAGCCAAGCCTGCGAGCCAGGCTGACTTCTGTGCAGGGAATCTGTCAGTGACGTATAACACTCAATGTGTAACTAGAACTCTACAACAGTGATTCAGACTTCCAGATTTCCTGGGTGCTGCCTGTGATAAAGCTTTTATTTATTTGATTTACTTCAGAGCAATGCAGGAATGACATTAGTTTCTAAATGGTCAGGAACATTATTTACAAAGTTCTATACAGTGGTTTAAAATGCCGATACTGTGCTTTGCAAAGTTTTGGACATATCCTGTGTTGCCTGGTGGAAAGTTGCTGGGGGGTTGATGTTGAACAGGGCAATGCCCCTGCAGGTCCTGGTTCTGGCGCACCTACCTGCCGATTTCTGGGAAGACCATGCTAAGGCGGGTCCGAAGTCTCCGTCCCATCAGCATCTCAGTCGGGGCCACCCCAGTCATGGTGTGTGGGGTGGTCCAGTAGCAAAAAAAGAATCAGGCCAGCCTATTGTCCATTGATCCCGAAGACTGCTTCCACAACACGCTTTTGAATGTCTGTAGCGCAATTTCCGCGAGCCCATTTGAAGCTTCATAGTACGGAGCGGTTCAAATGTATCATACTCCATTAGCCTTCAGAGACCCAGAGAACTCCTCACCCGTAACAGGTGTGTCATTGTCTGTGACAAACGCCTCGGGTACACCATAGATAGAAAAAGATAAATGCAGCTTTTCAATCGTTGTCCTGGAGGTGGTTCCCCCAACTTGTGGATCCCCAGCCATTTGGAATGCGTGTCAATCAGGCGGAGGAACATCAAACCCTGAAATGGGCTGGCAAAAATCGGCATGCATGTGTGCCCAGGCCATTCCCAAGAGTGAAGGATGCGGCCGGTGGGAGCTTCTGGTGCTCCTGACAGACAGCACCTTGCTGGGCCAATCATTCATTGTAAGTATCCAGGCCTGGCCACCAAACATAGCTGTGCACTAACATCTTTATTTTCGACACAACGGGTATCCGTTGCAGAGGTCTTGTATGATCAAACCCTGGCCTTTTTCGGGGATGATGACATGTGTACCGCAAAGCAGGACACTGTCCTCCACACTAAATTTGGTCGCAATTCATCTGGAGGCAAGATGCTGGCCACCATACAACAGGAGTTATTGAACTTTGGAAAGAACCAGGTCCGTTTGGGTCTCGCCAAGGATTCGAGATGCAGTAACCGGCAACGAGTCCATAAAGTTAAGGATGGCGAAAACTTAATCTGCCCTGGGAGGAGATGGAGGGCTAGTCAGCAAGGGTAGTCAACTCAATGCAAAGGAGTGCGCAATCTGCATGCCCGGTCGATGTTCGAACATGTAGTCGGCCAACAACGGGCAGCACAGTAGGACAGTGGGTAGTTATGTCGCTTCACAGCTCCAGGGTCCCAGGTTCGATTCCCGGCTTGGTCAATGTCTGTGCAGAGTCTGCATGTTCTCCTCGTGTCTGCGTGGGTTTCCTCTGGGTGCTCCGGTTTCCTCCCACAGTCCAAAGAACATGCATGTTAGGTGGATTGGCCATGCTAAATTGCCCTTAAGTGTCCAAAGGGGTTGGGTGGGGTTGCTGGGTTACGGGTATGGGGTGGAGGTTGTCATGTTATTCACCCTGGGGTAACACAGACTGCAACACGATGCAGTTAAATGATCAAGCATACACCAAACGTAGGTGTTGGTTCAATAAGATTTATTGAACTTCAGTAACGAAGCACACAGCTGCCTGTGGGTTGACTGTCTACTACCCTAAGTAAACGAACATTAACTATCGAGACCAGGCTAGCTCTGATCCACGTGTAGAAGGTGTTGAATGATTTGTACACCCTGACTGTCACTACAGTTGTCACCAGTGGAAAGAGGCAGAGTGCTGATGCCTCGTGTGTTTTATAGTTGGAAGCCGCCCTCTGGTGTTCTGTCTGGTGATTGGTCGTGTTCTGTCCTGTATGTTGATTGGCTCACCTGGGTGTCTGTCACTGCCTGCTTTTACCTCATGATGTGCATGGGTGCATATTATGACATCCCCCCTTTTTTAAAAAATTAGTCGGTTGCTTAGAGCATATACGACATATTTACAAAAGTAACTATATACAGCAATTGGTGAGTGAATGGATATGTACATGTAAGGTGTCTAGCGTGCAGAAACATAACAGTATATATACAAAGGAACTATTTATAAGTCCAATCGTTGGGGCTGTCGTCGGATTCTTGTGGACCTGGGAGAGGTGGAGGCGGGGATAATGGTGTCTTGACAAGTTGGCATGCAGCCAGATTGGTGGCCTTGTGGAGCGAGGTGTCTGGATAAGGCAGAATGACATCTGAGAACGTGAGATCCGGTGGTGGGCAGGCAAGCTTGCGTAGTGCCCTTCTGTTGCGCCTGACAATGGATCCATCAGCCATACGAACCACAAACGATCTGGGAGCAGCCTGTCGAACAACAACAGCTGGAGCTGACCCCTCCACCAAGCAACTTGACGTGAAAAGCGTCCTTCGGAAAGAGCACGGGCAGATCCGTAGCATCATATGTCAGCTTTTGCCGGGTTCTGATCTGCTGCATCTTTTGCAGCACTGGAAGGTGATCCAGGTCAGGTATATGAATGGCCGGAACAGTCGTCCGCAGGTTATGATTCGTAAGGAACTGTGCCAGAGACATACCGTTGGACAGAGGGGTTGCCCTGTACGCCAGAACAGCAAGATTAAAGTCTGAAGCTGAGTCCGCAGCCTTACAGAGCATCTGATTCACGATATGGACCCCTTTTTCGACCTTCCCATTAGATTGCAGGTAATGTGGGCTCGAGGTGATGTGCTGGAAGTGGCATTGCTTTGCGAAGTTGGACCATTCTTGACTCTAGAAACAGGGACCATTGTCGCTCATAACCGTGAGCGGGATTCCATGCCTGGCAAATGTCTCCTTGCAGGCCTTTATGACGGTCCGGGATGTTAGGTCAGACAGTTTCACTACCTCGGGGTAACTGGAGAAGTAATCAATTATCAGGACGTAGTCACGCCCATTGGCGTGAAAAAGGTCAACTCCGATCTTAGACCATGAAGAGGTCACGATCTCGTGCTGCTGGAGCGTTTTGTTGGGCTGAGCAGGCTGGAAGCGCTGGCAGGTCGCGTAATTAAGGACCATGTTTGATATATCCTCATTGATGCCAGGTCAATAGACAGCCTGCTGGGCCCTGCGCTGCTCTTCTCAATGCCAAGGTGTCCCTCATGTATCTGCGTGAGCACCAAGCTCTGAAGGCTGCGCGGAATGACGATGTGATCAAATTTCAGGAGGATCTCCTCGACAACAGTTAGGTCATCCTTTACATTATAGTATTGGGGGCATTGCCCTTTCTGCCAGCCATTCGTGAGGTGATGTATGACCCGCTGCAGAAGAGGGTTCTTGGCGGTCTCTTCTCGAATGACGACGAGTCGTTCGTCGGATGTTGGGAGGATGCTGGCACACAGTTGCACATGTGCCTCAATGTTGTGTATGAAGTCTACTTGCTCACATGGCGAGGTGATGGCACGCGACAGGGCATCCGCGATTAGCTCCTTTCTAGGTGTGTAAACCAGTTCAAAATCATACCTGCGGAGTCGAAGGAGAATGCGCTGGAGCCTGGGTGTCATGTCATTTAAGTCCTTGTGCATAATGTGCACTAGGGGTCTGTGGTCCGTCTCCACTGTAAAGGTCGGCAGACCATGAATATAATCGTGGAATTTCACGATGCCAGTGAGAAGGCCCAGGCATTCTTTCTCTCTTTGAGCATATCGTTGCTCAGTGGGGGTCATGGCCCTTGACGCATACGCCACTGGGGCCCAGGACGAGGTGTCGTCCTTCTGGAGGAGCACATCCCCAATGCCGTCCTGGCTGGCATCTGTGGAGATTTTAGTCTACCTCGCTGGGTCAAAAAAATCTGGAACAGGAGCGGTGGTTAGCTTCGCTTTCAACTCAAGCCACTCTGCTTGATGTGCGGGTAGCCACTGGAAAGTGGTAGACTTCTTCACCAGGTGCCTGAGGGCCGTGGTGTGTGACACGAGGTTGGGAATAAACTTCCCCCCAAAATTTACCATCCCCAGGAAGCGGAGGACCGCCTTCTTGTCCTCTGGGGTCTTCATTGTGTTGATGGCCTTGACTTTGTCCGAGTCTGGTTGCACACTCTGCTGGGAGATCTGATCACCCAGAAACTTAGTTGACGACATGCCAAAGGAGCATTTGGTCTTATTTAATTTCAGGCCGTTGGCCTGTCTGCGCCTGAAGACTTGTTGCAGACGAGAAATATGTTCCTCCGGGGTCGTGGACCATATGATGACGTGGTCAACATAAACCCGCACATTGTCAATGCCCTCTAGCATTTGCTCCATCATTCGATGAAAGATTTCGGAGGCCGAAACAATACCAAATGGCATGCCAAAGGGTGTATTAAATGTGCAGAGCTTCCTGCTGGACTCGTCCAGTTGTATCTGCCAGAAGCCACGCGATGCATCCAGATTTGTAAAGAATTTGGCATGTGCCATCGCACTCGTTCGCTCCTCCCGCTTCGGGATTGGGTAGTGTTCCATCATAGTTTTGCTGTTGAGATCCTTGGGATCGATACAAATGCGCAATTCTCCAAAGGGCTTCTTGACACAGACCATCGAGCTGACCCAGTCAGTTGGTTCCGTCACCTTGAATATTATTCCCTGTTCTTGGAGCTCCTGCAGCTGCACCTTAGATGGTCTTTTAGGGGCGCCGGTACCCGGCGTGGCACATGGATGACAGGCGTGGCATCAGGCCTGAGCAGAATTTAATGGCGGTAGGGCAGCGTACCCATGCCACTGAACACATCCGGGTATTGCAATAGTAGCTCCTCAATGGCGGCCTGAAGAGTGCTGTTGGCAGAGGACATGGCATGTACACGCTGGACCAGATCACTTGATAATTTTAAAAGTGAACTGTTCTCTGCAGAGAATTCAAACCTGCTGTCTTTGTTAAAAAGTGTTTTGGCTTATGGATGTTGTTAGGAAAGTTACTAAGGGTTACCTATAGAGTACTGTATCTTTTTTGGGGGTGATCAGTGTTGGTAGTTGATAAGATGTTTACTGTGGGTTTATAAAATATTAACTGGATTCATAGAATAAACATTGTTTTGTTTTAAAAATACTTTTGATCTCTGTTGCATCACACCTGTAAAGTGGGTCCTTGTGCTCCCCATAACCAAAATCTATTAAAAGTTGTGGGTCAAGTGAACTCCATGATATTCTTTGGTGTTCTCTAAACCTTGGCCTGTAACAATATTTGCAACTCAAATAGGACTCGACCTACCGCCATTGCGTCATGATCGACACGCACCGCGTGTATGAATACACTCGGTTGTGCTTCGGTGTGTCATCAGCCTGCGCCATATTCTATCGGGTGATGGGAAACATTCTGTATGGGCTACCACATGTGGCGGTATATTTAGATGATGTGCTGGTCACCGTAGCAACTGAGCAGGTGCATTTGGACAAGCTGGCGGACATTCTTTACTGTTTTTAGGAGTCTGGCATCTACCTGCGGCGAGCCAAGTGTATTTGGGCTATTGGGTGGACCGTGAAGGTTTGCAGCCAGTTGCAGAGAAGGTGCAATTCATTCAGCAGGCCCCTTCCCCCACGAGCGCCATGGATCTTTGATCGTTTTTAGGGTTAGTGTACTATTATGGCAAGTTCATCCCAAATCTCGCAATGATGCTGGCCCCTTGGGTCTACTTTGAAGAAAAACCAAGAGTGGGCATGGAGCAGGCATCAGGAAATGGCTTTCAGACAAATTAAGAAACAGCTTTCGTCTTCTGGGTTGTTGACTCACTATGATCCTGCCAAGCCTCTCATCTTACAATAAAAGCAATTTACTGCGGATGCTGGAATCCAAAACCAAAGAGAAAATGCTGGAAAATCTCAGAATGTCTGGGAGCATTTGTAAGGAGAGAAAAGAGCAAATGTTTTGAGTCCAGATGACACTTTGTCAAAGCCTCTCATCATCACATGTGACACATCACTGGATGACATTGGGGCCTATTGGTGGTTTTCGCAGTAAAGAAATTTCACCAAAAAATATATGGCAGCCATTTCACCATCATCATCAACCATAGACTGTTGGTCGGTCTGTTCAAGGAAGAAAGGACCATTCCTCCGATCACTTCCGCAAGGATCCAGCGGTGGGCCCTTTTACATTGAATTCACATAGAATTTACAGTGCAGAAGGAGGCCATTTGGCCCATTGAGTCTGCACCGGCCCCTGGGAAGAACACCTCACTTAAGCCCACACCTCTGTCATAATATGCACCCATGCACATTATGAGGTAAAAGAAGGCAGTGACAGACACCCAGGTGAGCCAATCAACATACAGAACAGAACACGACCAATCACCAGACAGAACACCAGAGGGGGCTTCTAACTACGAGGCATCAGCACTCTGCCTCTTTCCACTGGTGACAACTGTAGTGACAGTCAGGGTGTACAAATCATTCATCACCTTCTACAAGTAGATCAGAGCTAGCCTGGTCTAGATAGTTAATGTTAGTTTATTTAGAGTAGTAGAGAGTCAACCCCAGAGTGAATAACACGACATAATACCAGGAGTGGCTACTGCTTCTAAGTAATTTACCTTCGAAAATTCACTGACGACCAGCAACTGCCTTCCAGCGGCATAGAAAAGATCCAGGCACCTCCACAGCTCCGGATCTCTGGGAACCTTGGCACCAACTGGCAGGTCTTCAAGCAGAAATTCAGTCTATACCTTGAGGCCTCGGGCTCAGAAATGCGACCGATGCCCGGAAAATCGCGCTGCTAATGTCGACTGATGGGACCAGGCCATCCAAATCTTCAATTTCCTCACTTTTGCCGACGATGAGGACAAGACCAAGTTCTAGACCATCTTAGCCTAATTTGACAGTCACTGTGAGGTCGAGACGAACGAAAGCTTCTAGCGCTGTGTCTTCCAACAGCGCCTTCAGGGTAAGGATGAGCCTTTCCAGTCTTTTCTC
The DNA here is from genome assembly GCF_047496885.1 of Scyliorhinus torazame. Taxonomy (NCBI): domain Eukaryota; kingdom Metazoa; phylum Chordata; class Chondrichthyes; order Carcharhiniformes; family Scyliorhinidae; genus Scyliorhinus; species Scyliorhinus torazame. The sequence continues at coordinate 88,417,631 of NC_092714.1, read as the reverse complement.
ACTCATCTTCGCATTCTAGCGCAATCTTGCAACTACGGAGACACCGCTGACTCCCTCATCAGGGATCAGATCGTGTTTGGCGTCCACTCCGACGCTCTGCGGGAGCAGCTCCTAAAAATAAAAAAATATGACCGTGCCAGTGGCCATCGAGACGTGCAAAGTCCACGAACAGGCGAAAAGCCGCTATTCCCACCTTAAGTCAGCAGAGCAGGACCAACTTGCCTCCCATGAGGCTGAGAGTGTACAGGCCATCGCCCGAGTGCGGCGCCTGAGCATCGATGAAGGCGGCCATTTCGCGTGCCTATCCAGGGGTCCCACGCATGCGCACCACGGTCGGGAAACCGAAGCAGCCGAAAACTACACCGCGCAGGTGCGAGCGGCGGCTGACCGCACTGCGCATGTGCGACAACACACCAAGCGTCACGACGTCGATGTGATGACGTGCCCCAACTGCGGCACTGCCCATTTAAAGTGACAATGCCCTGCAAGAGGTGGGCGATGTCTCAACTGCAAGAAGCTTGACCCTTCTGCGGCTTTGTGCAGGTCTGCACCTCCGATAGGGGGCCAGCGATCCCAGTTCCAACGCAGACGCGTTCGAAGTGTGCAGCAAGGGCTGCTGGATTTGGAACCAGATCCCGTCATGGATCCAGAGGACGACTGCCCGGAGTCCCCATATCGAGTGATCATCATCACCATGCATGACAAGGCCTCCTCGCATTCAGCAACCCACACACCTATCCTCAATGTGGATTATGCGGACGAGCGGCGTGCCACAGTACAAGTCAACGATTGTAGCATCCGGTTCAAGCTGGACACCGGTGCTTCGGCCAATCTAATATCCCAAGCAGATCTTACTCGTATCCAAAGGCAGCCAACAATTCTTCTGCCAGCCTGCCAGTTGCTCGACTACAATGGAAATGCCATCACTGCGTTAGGGTCCTGTCACCTGCATATATCCAACAAGGCCATCAAGGCTACTTTGCGGGTTGAGATCGTCAAGCCCGGCAAGGCTTCTCTGCTTGGTGCCCATGCATGCAAGCTACTCCATCTCATAGCCGGCGCCCCTAAAAGACCATCTAAGATGCAGCTGCAGGAGCTCCAAGATCAGGGAATAATCCAGATATGGCAACAGATGCAACAACAACAACAGTAAGTAACAATGGAACAAACAATAACAGTGAATATATATATACCGTTGTGAGTAACAGTGGCACGTGGTTCACCACACACGCCATCCAGGACACCCGAGAAGCAACCTGGCCCATCCAAGCTGGGCCGCCTCAGGAAACGAGCTCCGATTGGGAGACTGCATGCAGCTCAACTGTGTTATTGCGCCTCAGGTTGAACCCATGAAAAACATAGTGCAGGCGAATGGGCATTTATCAGATATGGGTCTTGATACTGGCACTGCAGTTTCCATTGTAGGAAGGCAAACTGTTGACTACATTAATAAAGGGATAAAACACTTGGACTTGAGGGGCACTCAGGCTCGATTGGCCACTTATACCAGCGAACCGCTGGACATTGCGGGAACAACCATGGTGGTTTATGCACGATAGTCAGTGCACCTCTTGCTAATTGTAGCAAAGAGACATGACCCCAACTTGTTAGGCCATCATTGGTTGAGCCGCTTTGAAGGATTTGGGATCATCCGGCCAATGCGCTTCGCAGATTGGGCAGTGCCGGTGGTTCCAGTATTGAAGCTGGCGAACGCTATCTGGTTATGCTGGGATTATAAACTGATGGTGAATACGGCTTCACATTTGGACCGCTACCCGATGCCCTGCATTAAAGACTTTTATGCAAATTACCAGGTGGACTCTCATTTACTAAACTTGATATGAGTTATGCATATTGTCTTGTGAGAGTCCCTTTAAGAAAAGTGTGTTTTATCAAATGGCTGCAGTGATGTCATTGTGTGGGTGGAGCTGGAATGTGATTCTGCTTTTTACTTTCGTTTTGAGCTGGAAGCTCTTTGTGGCTCTGTGTTTTAGTTTCGCTTTCAGTTGGAGAGCTGCATTCAAACAAGAAGGTGTACATCTCTCTCTCTTTCAAGAATGGCTCCAGACCACTTGATGATTTAAAAGTAATACCTGTCTCTGTAGAGAATTCAAACCTACTGAAAAATGAAATGAACCCCCTAGTCACCACATTCCGGCGCCTGTTCGGGGAGGCTGGTACGGGAATTGAACCGTGCTGCTGGCCTGCCTTGGTCTGCTTTCAAGCCAGCGATTTAGCCCTGTGCTAACCAGCTACCCTCAACCAGGTGGGCAGGCCCGTGGCTTGCTTCTCCCGTACCCTCCATGCCTCCATAATTCGGCACTCCTCTGTCAAAAAGGAAGCACAAGCCATTGTGGAAGCTGTGCGACATTGGAGGCATTACCTGGCCAGCAGGCGATTCACTCTCCTCGCTAACCAATGGGGTCGGTTGCCTTCATGTTCAATAACACACAGCGGGGCAAGATCAAGAACGACAAGATCTTGAGGCGGAGGATCGAACTCTCCACCTATAACTACGACATCTTGTATCAGCCTGGGAAACCAAATTGGCCTCCAGATGCCCTATCCCGCGGTACATGTGCCAGTGCACAAGTAGACCGACTTCGGGCCCTCCACAATGACCTCTGTCATACGGGGGGTCACCCGGCTCCTCCATTTCATCAAGGCCCGCAACCTGCCTTACTCCACCGACGTCAGGACCATGACCAGGCACTGCCAAGTCTGCGCGGATTGCAAACCGCACTTCTATCAGCCAGAAAGAGCTCACCTGGTGAAGGCCTCCCGCCCCTTTGAATGCCTCAGTATCGTTTCAAAGGGCACCTCCCCTCCACTGACCGTAACGTGTACTTCCTCAATATCGTTGACGAGTACTCCCGTTTTCCCTTTGCCATCCCATGCCCTGACATGACCTCTGCCACCGTCATCAAGGCTCTGCACAGTCTCTTCATCTTGTTTGATTTTCCCACCTATGTCCATCGTGATCGGGGCTCCCCTTTTATGAGTGATGAGCTGCGTCAGTTCCTGCTTAGCAAGGGCATCGCCTCAAGCAGGACGACCAGCTACAACCCCTGGGAAAACGGACAGGGGAGAGGGAGAACGCGACGGTCTGCCGCTGGCAGGAGGTCCTTCCCGATGCACTCCACTCCATCCGGTCGCTTCTGTGTACTGCCACCAACGAGACCCCTCACGAATGTTTGTTTGTCTTCCCTAGGAAGTCCACCTCAGGGGTCTCGCTCCCATCCTGGCTGACAGACCCAGGGCCCGTCCTCCTCCGGAAGCATGCAAGGAACCAGAAGTCAGATCCCCTGGTCGAGGGGGTTCTGCTCCTCCATGCAAACCCACAGTGTGCCTACATGGCACACTATGGTGGGCAGCAGGACACAGTCTCCCTCAGGGATTTGGCACCCGCAGATTCCCCAGCGACAATCACCAACACGCCCACCCCTACACCATCTACCACCACTCGGCTGCCTCAGGACTTGGCACCGGCAGCCTCCCCAGTGACCATTACCACCACCCGCGCCCCTACACCGTCTCCCTCTCCGTCGGCGCATCAGGATGAAGAAGAAGACGACACGCTCCCGGAGTCGAAGGTCTCGACACCCGTGCCCACACCACAGCCGGGACTGAGGCGATCACGGTGGAAGGTAAAAGCTCCTGTCAAACTCAACCTATGAGTCCACTTCACCCCCGCTGGACTTTTTTTTTAACAGGGGGTGAATGTGATGAACCACGTTCCACTGTTAGTCACTGCTGTATATATATATATTCACTGTTATTGTTTGTTCCATTGTTACTTACTGTTGTTATTTCTGTTGGCTTTGCCTGTGGCCCCGGCCCTTGGGCTTTGTATATAGTTGGCTGATCTGTGGCCCTGCCCCCAGTGAGGGATCAGCCGCAGGCAGGCACACATCTCAGTGTATTAAAGCCACAATTTAGTTCTTTAACTCGCTTCATCTATTATTGAAGGTCCATCAGCGTGGTGCCACCCTGTTCTGCCCGCTGCCCACCAGAGCCGGAACGGGGGGAGTCCGAGGTGCTGCGGTGTTCCGGGACTGCCTCTGCAGGATTCACCGGCACAGGCCCCAGCCCCTCCTCCTCCTTCGGGGTGCCCAGTGGCCCCTGGGCCTCTCTATGTCGCGGGGGTGTGAGCGGAGACACGCCCCAAGGCACCACCAACACCTGGTGCTGCCAGTCCTGGAGGCCTGCTGTGGTATCGACCAGGGTCTGAACGTCAGCAGCGATGGAGCACAGGGAGTGGGCCATCCCTGTCTGGGACTGTGCCACCTCCCTCTGGGCTTTTGAGATACCACCCAGCATCTGGGCAATGCCACAGTTGCTCTCAGCGATGTTCTGCTGAGACTCGGACAGACTGTGTAGGACAGTTGAGATGCCCAGCTGGCTCTGGCATATGCCTGCCTGTGAGAGGGCAGCCCTGTCCTGGGCCACGGATGACGTATGCACATGAAGACTCATGCCTTGCATAACCTGACCCATGGCCGACACCGTTGCCCCCATTGCCTCCACCGCGGATGCCACCCGTGCGGTGTCGGCCTGGGTGGCAGCCATGACTGGCACCACTCCCTGTTCCTGGACATTGATGGACTCCTCCACCTGCGTCTTCGGCTGCTGGATGCCGGCTGTCATCCTGTTGTCTAGTCCCTGGGTGTCCAACTGCATCGGGTCTATGGGTGGGTCTATGGGTGGGTCTGGTCCAACTGTATCGGGTCTATGGCAGGGGGGTGGGCACGGGAGCAATAGGTCAGAAGGTGAGAGCATTGAGGGAGAACTAGGGAATAGGGACAGTGTGGCTCTGAGGCAGAGCAGACGGGGAGAAGTTGCTGAACACAGCGGGTCTGGTGGCCTGAAGTGCATATGTTTTAATGCAAGGAGCATTACGGGTAAGGCAGATGAACTTAGAGCTTGGATTACTACTTGGAACTATGATGTTGTTGCCATTACAGAGACCTGGTTGAGGGAAGGGCAGGATTGGCAGCTAAACGTTCCAGGATTTAGATGTTTCAGGCGGGATAGAGGGGGATGTAAAAGGGGAGGCGGAGTTGCGCTACTTGTTTGGGAGAGTATCACAGCTATACAGCGAGAGGACACCTCAGAGGGCAGTGAGGCTATATGGGTAGAGATCAGGAATAAGAAGGGTGCAGTCACAATGTTGGGGGTATACTACAGGCCTCCCAACAGCCAGCGGGAGATAGAGGAGCAGATAGGTAGACAGATTTTGGAAAAGAGTAAAAACAACAGGGTTGTGGTGATGGGAGACTTCAACTTCCCCAATATTGACTGGGACTCACTTAGTGCCAGGGGCTTAGACGGGGCAGAGTTTGTAAGGAGCATCCAGGAGGGCTTCTTAAAACAATATGTAAACAGTCCAACTAGGGAAGGGGCGGTACTGGACCTGGTATTGGGGAATGAGCCCGGCCAGGTGGTAGATGTTTCAGTAGGGGAGCATTTCGGTAACAGTGACCACAATTCAGTAAGTTTTAAAGTACTGGTGGACAAGGATAAGAGTGGTCCGAGGATGAATGTGCTAAATTGGGGGAAGGCTAATTATAACAATATTAGGCGGGAACTGAAGAACATAGATTGGGGGCGGATGTTTGAGGGCAAATCAACATCTGACATGTGGGAGGCTTTCAAGTGTCAGTTGAAAGGAATACAGGACAGGCATGTTCCTGTGAGGAAGAAAGATAAATACGGCAATTTTCGGGAACCTTGGATGACGAGTGATATTGTAGGCCTCGTCAAAAAGAAAAAGGAGGCATTTGTCAGGGCTAAAAGGCTGGGAACAGACGAAGCCTGTGTGGCATATAAGGAAAGTAGGAAGGAACTTAAGCAAGGAGTCAGGAGGGCTAGAAGGGGTCATGAAAAGTCATTGGCAAATAGGGTTAAGGAAAATCCCAAGGCTTTTTACACATACATAAAAAGCAAGAGGGTAGCCAGGGAAAGGATTGGCCCACTGAAGGATAGGCAAGGGAATCTATGTGTGGAGCCAGAGGAAATGGGCGAGGTACTAAATGAATACTTTGCATCAGTATTCACCAAAGAGAAGGAATTGGTAGATGTTGAGTCTGGAGAAGGGGGTGTAGATAGCCTGGGTCACATTGTGATCCAGAAACACGAGGTGTTGGGTGTCTTAAAAAATATTAAGGTAGATAAGTCCCCAGGGCCGGATGGGATCTACCCCAGAATACTGAAGGAGGCTGGAGAGGAAATTGCTGAGGCCTTGACAGAAATCTTTGGATCCTCGCTGTCTTCAGGGGATGTCCCGGAGGACTGGAGAATAGCCAATGTTGTTCCTCTGTTTAAGAAGGGTGGCAGGGATAATCCCGGGAACTACAGGCCAGTGAGCCTTACTTCAGTGGTAGGGAAATTACTGGAGAGAATTCTTCGAGACAGGATCTACTCCCATTTGGAAGCAAATGGACGTATTAGTGAGAGGCAGCACGGTTTTGTGAAGGGGAGGTCATGTCTCACTAACTTGATAGAGTTTTTCGAGGAGGTCACTAAGATGATTGATGCAGGTAGGGCAGTCGATGTTGTCTATATGGACTTCAGTAAGGCCTTTGACAAGGTCCCTCATGGTAGACTAGTACAAAAGGTGAAGTCACACGGGATCAGGGGTGAACTGGCAAGGTGGGTACAGAACTGGTTAGGCCATAGAAGGCAGAGGGTAGCAATGGAGGGATGCTTTTCTAATTGGAGGGCTGTGACCAGTGGTGATCCACAGGGATCAGTGCTGGGACCTTTGCTCTTTGTAGTATATATAAATGATTTGGAGGAAAATGTAACTGGTCTGATTAGTAAGTTTGCAGACGTCACAAAGGTTGGTGGAATTGCGGATAGCGATGAGGACTGTCTGAGGATACAGCAGGATTTAGATTGTCTGGAGACTTGGGCGGAGAGATGGCAGATGGAGTTTAACCTGGACAAATGTGAGGTAATGCATTTTGGAAGGGCTAATGCAGGTAGGGAATATACAGTGAATGGTAGAACCCTCAAGAGTATTGAAAGTCAAAGAGATCTAGGAGTACAGGTCCACAGATCACTGAAAGGGGCTACACAGGTGGAGAAGGTAGTCAAGAAGGCATACGGCATGCTTGCCTTCATTGGCCGGGGCATTGAGTATAAGAATTGGCAAGTCATGTTGCAGCTGTATAGAACCTTAGTTAGGCCACACTTGGAGTATAGTGTTCAATTCTGGTCGCCACACTACCAGAAGGATGTGGAGGCTTTAGAGAGGGTGCAGAAGAGATTTACCAGAATGTTGCCTGGTATGGAGGGCATAAGCTATGAGGAGCGATTGAATAAACTCGGTTTGTTCTCACTGGAACGAAGGAGGTTGAGGGGCGACCTGATAGAGGTATACAAAATTATGAGGGGCATAGACAGAGTGGATAGTCAGAGGCTTTTCCCCAGGGTAGAGGGGTCAATTACTAGGGGGCATAGGTTTAAGGTGAGAGGGGCAAAGTTTAGAGTAGATGTACGAGGCAAGTTTTTTACGCAGAGGGTAGTGGGTGCCTGGAACTCACTACCGGAGGAGGTAGTGGAAGCAGGGACGATAGGGACATTTAAGGGGCATCTTGACAAATATATGAATAGGATGGGAATAGAAGGATACGGACCCAGGAAGTGTAGAAGATTGTAGTTTAGTCGGGCAGTATGGTCGGCACGGGCTTGGAGGGCCGAAGGGCCTGTTCCTGTGCTGTACATTTCTTTGTTCTTTGTTCTTTGTTCTTTGGTATGTCCAGGAACCCGGGAACCGTCTGGGCGGCAGCTGGTTGCTGGGGCTGGGTTGCCCTCCGACCGTCCGGCCCCTCGGCTGCTCCTACCTCCACTTGCTGTACTGGTACAGCTGTGTGGTGCGCACCAGTCAGGGTCCCAGAAGCCTCATCACTAAAGTGCCCAACCGAGGTGACAGTCTCTGTGATGGTGGAGAGGGTGGGTGACAGCAGTGCCGAGAAGTCAAGGTCGTCGTCGGAGTCAAAGTCCAGGTCTCCTGCATCGACCCCTGGCCCGATGGGCCCTGATTCGCCTCCATTTGCGCTTCACTGTCCGGTCTGTCGGTTCTCTGGGTTGCCGTCCTCTGTGTGTCAGTCCTCTGGGTTGGCGTGCTCTGTGTGTCAGTCCTCTGTGAGTCAGTATCCTGGGTTTGAGTCCTCTGTGTGTCCATTTCCTGGGTTTCAGTTCTCTGTGTGTCAGTGTCCTCGGTGTCGTGTGCATCTGGGTCCTGGGTGTCCGTCTCCTGGCTTGCGATGTCCTGGGTGTCCATCCTCTGTGTCTCAGTGTCCTAGGTCTCCGTGTTAGTAGAAGGGTTTCCATGGCATCTGGCCTCCCTGCCGTAGCCTGCGTCCCTGGGGGCCACTGGGCCTGGCACTGGCCGTGGGCCTGCAACGCCAGATGGGCCGGGACCACCGGTGGCTGGTCCTGCAAGACATAAGACAGCACGTATCATTAGACAGGTGGACGGTGGTGAGGGGGGTGCAGTGGGGCAGGGAGTGTGGGGTGTGCAGTGGGGCATGGGGTGAGGGGGGTGCAGTGGGCCATGGGGTGAGGGGGGGTGCAGTGGGCCTTGGGGTGAGGGGGGTGCAGTGGGGCAGGGGGGTTCGGGGGGCGGGGAATCAGATGGGGGAGTCTCACTTGCTGGTTCGCCTCCGACCTGACAGCCGGCACCGCCCGGTCCTCGGCTCCGCCTGCGAGGTCCAATGCCCTCTGCTCATGGACTGTGAGTGGGTGCCGTACGGGTGGACCCCCTCCGGTTCTTTCCCGCTCCCTGTGGTTTTGGGCGGGGGGGGGGGGGGGGAAACAAACATCAGTGTTAGGCGGTCCGATGCAGGCAGCGCAGATGTTGGGTATATGACGGCATGGCAGCACGGGGCACCCGGCCAAAGCGCCTGGCTTGTGTGGGTGCAGGCCATGTGGGTCAGGTCAGGGGTTGCGCCATCCCCCTGGAGGGTGGGGGGGGCACCTTTCACTGTGTACTCACCCTGCCTGCCCTCGTAAAGTCGTGCATCTTCTTTCGGCACTGCTCGCCGGTACGTGGGGTGTGCCCCTCGGCGCTGACGGCATTGCCCGCCTCCCTCCACAAACGTTGGACTGTGTTGAGCGGGTGGTGGTGTCCACGTCTGGGGCACAGGACTGCCCGCCTCTTCTCCACCATGTCCAGCAGCATGGCCAGGTCGTGGTCCCTGAACCTCGGGGCGGCACGGCGGGCGGTGGCCATCTTGCGGGTCTCAGGGCTGAGCGCCGCTCAGGCAACACAGGCCAACGTCATTGACGCGTCCCGCCTATCCGACGCCAGTCTGGGCCGCTCCCCCCACTGTTTTTTGCAGCGCCCGTCCTAGCCCCTTTTGCGGGCCAAAATCGCTACTGACAGCGGCCCGTTCACGCCGTCGTAAAACGCTCTGGGTTTTACGACGGCGTCGACACTTAGCCGCTGCATCAGAGAATCCCGCCCCTAAACTCCTTTAAAAAGTACCTTGATATGCATCTTAAGTGCTGTAAGATACAGGGCAATGGACCGGGTACAGGAAAGTGGGTTGAAAGGGCATCTCAGTGTCCTCTGGCTGGCATTGACAAGATGGGTTGAAAGGCCCCCTTCAGTGCTGTAACTTTTCTATGATTTTATAATTACAAAAGATCACCGAATTCTGAAAATATGGCACGTCCCTGTCAGAAATGTTGCCCGACCGTTTGGTATGCAATATCAATAATCCCACCTGCCAGCACTTGGCCCATAGCCTTGAATGTTATGGCATGTGATATACTCATCCAGGTACTTTTTAAAGGATGTGAGGCATCCTGCCTGTATCATGCTCCCAGTCAGTGTATTCAAGACTGTCACCACTCTCTCTGGTCTTTCCTCAAATAACCCCTAAACCTCCCACCCCTCACTTTGAACTTGTGTCCCCTCGTAACTGACCTCTGCTCTCTATCGACCCTGTCCTTGCCCTTCATAATCTTGTCCACCTCAATCAGATCACCCCTGAGTCTTTTCTGCTCCAGAGAAAACAACCCAAGCCTATCCAACCTCTCTTTATAACTTAAATATTCCATCTCAGGCAACATTCTGGTGAACCTTCTCTGCATCCCCTCCAGTGCAAATACATCCTTTCTATAATGCGGCGACCAGAATTTCACACAGTACCCCAGCTGTGGTCTCACCTAAATTCTATACAGCTCCATCATGATCTCTCTGCTTTGGTAATCTATGCCCCGATTGATAAAAGTGAGCGTTCCATATGCCTTTTTCACCACCCTATCAACCTGCCCTTCTGCCTTCAGAGATCTATGGACAACACGCCAAAGTCCCTTTGTTCCTTGGAACTTCCCAGTGTCAAACCTTTCATAGTCCATTCCTTATTAATTACTCCTTCCAAAATGTATAACCTCACACTTTTCACGGTTATAATCCATCTGTCATTTATCCGCCCATTTGTATTGTATTTGTATTTGTTTTATTGTCACGTGTGCCGAGGTACATAGAAAAGTATAGTTCTGCATAAAGTCCAGACAGATCATTCCATACATGAAAAAAACACCATAGAGCATACATAAATACACAATGTAAATGTATAGACACAAGCATTGGGTGAAGCATACAGGAGTGTAGTAGAGAAGATGTGTGAAAAGATCAGATCAGTTCATAAAGTGAACATTCAGGAGTCTGGTAACAGAGGGAAAGAAGATGTTTTTGAATCTGTTAGTGCGTGTTCTCAGACTTTTGTATCTTCTGACCAATGGAAGAAGTTGGAAGAGAGAATAACCTGGCTGTGAGGGGTCTTTGATTATGCTGCCCGCTTTCCCAAGGCAGCGGGAGGTGTAGACAGAGTCAATGGATGTGAGACGGGTTTGTGTGGTGGAATGGGCTGTGTTCATGACTCTCTAGTTTCTTGCGGTCTTGTGTTGAGCAGTTGCCATAACAGGCTGTGATGCAGCCAGATTGGATGCTTTCTATGGTGTATTTGCAAAAATTGATGAGTCAATGTGGACATTCTGAATTTTCTTAGTTTCCTTAGAAAGTATAGGTGCTGTTGAGCTTTCTTGTTCGTAGCATCGACATGGGTGGACCAGGACAGATTGTTGGTGATGTGCACACCAAGCAATTTGAAGCTGTCAACCATCTCTATCTCGACACCATTGATGCAGACAGGGGTATGTATGATACTTTGCTTCCTGAAGCCAATGACCAGCTCTTTAGTTTTGCTGACATTGAGGGAGAGATTGTTGTTATTACACCACACCACTAGGTTCTCTATCTCCCTCCTGTATTCTGACTCATGGTTTTTCAAGATCCAACCCACTATGATCGTCTCATCAGCAAATTTGTAGATGGAGTTGGCGTCAAATTTTGCCATTCGGTCGTGTGTGTATAGGGAGTATAGTAGGGAGCTAAGTATGCAGCCCTGCGGGGCCCCGATATTAAGGACTATTATGGAGGAGGTATTGTTGTTTATCCTTACTGATTGTGGTCTATGGGCCAGGAAGTCGAGGATCCAGTTGCAGAGGGAGGAGACAAGTCCTAGTTTTTGGAGCTTTGATATCAGCTTGGCTAGGATCATGGTGTTGAAGGCAGAGTGTAATCAATGTGACGTAGTCGTCCATGTTGTCGGGATGCTCCAGGGATGAGTGTCTGTGTGGAGTTTGAACTATCTCCCCATATCTGCTTGGGTTTTGTTTGAGTGCTCCGATGTGCAGGTTAGCTGGATTGGCCATTCTAAATTGCCCCTTAGTGTCCAAAAAGGTTATGTGGGGTTATTGGGTTATGGAGATAGGGTGGAGGTGTGGGCTTAAGTAGGGTGCTCTTTCCAAGGGCCGGTGCTGAATCATTGGCCGAATGGCCTCCTTCTGCATTGTAAAGTCTATGATTCTATGAGAGTGTTTTGGGTCAGGGAAATGGAGTCTGCTGTGGACCGCTTGTGGTCGTATGCGAATTGCAGTGGATCAAGGCATTCTGGGAGTATGGAGTTGATGTGTCTCATGACCATCCCGTCGATATCTTCCTCTAACCCGAGTCACTCAACCTCACTGTTAACCACCCAGCCAATTTTTGTGTCATCCGCAAACTTCCTGATCTTACCCCCACATAGTCATCTATGTCATATAAATGACTCACAATAGGGGTCCCAGCATGATCCCTATGGTATGCCACTGGTCACTGGCTTCTAGGCACTAAAGCAGCTGTCTATCGGAATAATTTAATCATAATCTTTATTAGTGTCACAAGTAGGCTTACATTAACACTACAATTAAGTTACTGTGAAAATCCCCTATTTACCACACTACGGCGCCTCTTAATGTACACTAAAGGAGGAAACCCACGCAGACACAGGGAGAATGGGCAGACTCCGCATAGTGACCCAAGCCAGGAATCAGTGGTTAGCACTGCTGCCTCATAGCTCCAGGGCTCTGGGTTCAATTCTGGCCTCGGGTGACTGTCTGTGAGGAGTTTGCACTTTCTCCCCGTGTCTGCGTGGGTTTCCTCCTGGTGCTCCAGTTTCCTCCCATAGTCCAAAGATGTGCAGGTTAGGTGATTGGCTATGCTAAATTGCCCCTTAATGTCCAAAAGGTTAGGTGGGGTTACTGGGTGAACGGGGATGGTGTGGTGGTGTGGGCTGAAGTAGGGTGCTCTTTCCAAGGGCCGGTGCAGACTCGATGAGCTGAATGGCCTCTTTCTACACTGTAAATTCTAAGATTCTATGAATCCACCTTATCAAATTACCCTGTATCCCATGTGCATTTGCCTTCTTAATAAGTCTCCCATAGCTGTTCTCCAGTCCTCTGGCACCTCCCCCATGGCCAGACAGGAATTAAAAATTTGGGCCAGAGCCCTGGCAGTCTCCTCCCTTGCCTCCCACAACAGCCTGGGAGACAATTCATACGGACCTGGAGATTAGTTCGCTTTTAAGCCCACCAATACCTTGTCACTCACTATGACAATTTGCTCAAGAACATCACAATCGCTCTCCCTGAGTTCCATAATTACCTCCTCATTCTCTTGGGTGAAATATGCATCCAACACCCTGCCAATATCCCCTGGCTCCATCCACAGCTTTCCTCCTTGGTCCTTAATGGTCCCTGGTTATCCTCTTCCCATTGATATACTTACAGAATATCTTAATATTTTTCCTACTTTTACCAGCCAGAGCTTTCTCTTATCCCCTCTTTGCTTTCCTAATTGATTTCTTAAGCTCGATCCTGCACGTTCTATACTCCACTAATGCCTCTGTAGAGTTGCTCCCCTTGTACTTGTTAAAAGCCTCTCTTTTCCTTCTCATCGTATGCTGAATGTCTCTGGTTATCCATGGTTCTCTGAGTTTGTTACACCTTCCCATTACCCTAGAGGGAACATTTTGGGCCTGTACCCTCCCATTTCTTCTTTGAAAGCCCCTCACTGCTCTTCTATAGGTTTCCCCACAAGTAACTCTTTCTAGTCTACCTAGTCTTGCCTTATTTTGTTAAAATCCATTCTCCCCCTCCAAAACATTTTTTTGCAACTTGTCGACTTCTTTGTCCATAACAAATTTAAATTTAAATTGAACCATGTTGTGGTCACTATCACTAAAATGCTCCCCCCACGAACACATTAACCACCTATCTGGCTCATTCCCCTGAATTAGGTCCAGCACTGCACCATCCCTTGTTGGATCTTCTACATATTCAGCTAAAAAGTGCTCTTGTATACATTTTAAGACCTCCACTCCATCTGAGCCCTTAATATGATGGCTATCCCAATTAATTTTCAGGAAGTTGAAATCACCTAATATAATTACCTTCTTATGATTTTTACACTCCTCCACGAATTGCGCACATATTTGCTCCTCAATTTCTCACTGACTATCTGGGGGTCTATAATAAACACCTAGCAATGTGGTTGTCCCTTCTTTATTCCTAAGCTCTACCCATAAAGCTTCAAGATATCATCTCTCCTTATTGCAGTAACTGCCTCCTTAACTGATAATGAAATGCTCCCTCTTCTTTTACCCCCTCCTCTGTCTTGCCTGAAGATACTGTATCCTGGGATGTTGAGCTGCCAATCCTGCCCTCACTCAACCATGTCTCTGTGATAGCTATAATATCATAATTACACATGTCAATCATTGCTCTTAACTTATCCGTTTTACCTTTAATATTCCTGGCATTAAAGTAGATGCCATCCAGCCTTGTCTTACCCCCTTGAAACTTACTATCGCTGTATTCCCTCTGACCTGATTGCTTTTCTATGTTATACTGTGGCCCTGTTCTGCTATCAGTCGGCATCCCCTCCCTTGCTAAACTACTTTAAACTCTTCCCAACTGCACTAAAAAACCCACTAGCAAGGATGTTAGTCCTGCTCTGGTTCAGATGTAGACCATCCCGCAGATGTAGACCATTCCGCTTGTACAGGTCCCACCTTCCCCAAAAACAGTCCCAATGTCCAGGAATTTAAAACCCTCCCTCCTGCACCAACTCTTAAACCACGTGTTTGTCTGTGCTATTCTCCTACTTCCTGTACTCACTAGCATGTGGCACTGGGAGTAATCCACAGATTACAACCTGAGAGGTCCTGCTCTTTAGTCTATTGTCTAACTCTTTGAATTCTTGATGCAAGACGTCATCACTCTTTCTACGTATGGCATTGGTACAAACATGTACCATGACCTCTCTGCCTTATCACCCTCCTCCTTCGGGATGTCTGCAGCCATTCATTGACATCCAGGACCCTGGCACCAGGGAGGCAACACACCATCCTGAAATTTCTTTCAAGACCATAGAAGTGCCTATCTGTGCCCCTGACAATGGATCCCCTATAACTATTGCTCTTCTGTGCTTTGACCCTCCCTGCTGAGCAACATTGCCACCCGTGGTGCCACTGCTCTGGCCACTGCTGTTGTTTTCCCCCGATAGGCCATCCCCTCAACAGTATCCAAAACGGTACACTTGTTGGAGAGGGGGACAGCCATGGGGGATTCCTGCACTGACTGCCTGCCCTTTCTAGCTGTCACCCATCAGTATGCCGGCACCTCGGGTGTGACCACGTCTCTAGAACTCCTGACTCTGACGCTTTCCGCCATCTTCATGCTCTTAAGGAGCTGCCCTGAATACCTGAGTGGCAGTTGTAAAGACTTACCAACCTTGTCCACTGCCTACCAATCAGCTCTCTCCCTTGTATCCTCAGTTGCAGCAGGGCAAGAGCAACCTTTGAATATTTAAAAGTGACAAAGCATGGAGAAAAGGCAAAGAGCACCTCTTCCACTTTGCAGCGAATCCTATCTTTTAGCCTTCCTGCCCAGTCTGTACGGGTCAAATCTGACCGCAAGCCTATGTAATTTCCTTTGTTTAATTCCAGAATACTATTGTGGGACTCCACTTTCTCGCCCCCAGACTGAATCTTGAATTCTACCATATTATGGTCACTACTCCCTAGTGGATCCTTAGCTATGAGGTCATTAATTAATCCCTTCTCATCGCAAAATACCAAAGCGAGAGTAGCCTCCTCCCTGGGTGGTTCCCCAACATACTGTTTAAGGAAACAGTCTCCAATGGTGTCTGCGGTGGAGGCCTTGAGGGGGACGAGAGTTTCAGCTATGGATCAGCGTGTCCTCGGCCTGGGGCAATCTGTGCATGTGATGGCTGAGGCCTAGGACTGGGCTGCCCTCTCACAGGCAGCCATGTGCCAGAGCCACCTGGACATTGCAGCGGCGCTTCTGAGCATGGCCCAGTCACAGCGGGCCATGGCTGAGCGCCTAGGTGGCATTGCCCAGGTGCTGGCCGACATGGCACAGACACAGAGGATGATCCCAGAGAGGTATGGCACAGTCACTGGCTGCTGACTCGTCCCAGAGAGTTATGGCGCAGTCACTGGTTGATGCAGCACAGACAAAGAAGATGGTGACACAGTCACAGCATGATGTGGCGCAATCCCAGACGGAGGTGGTCCACTCCCTGTGCTACATGACCGTGAGATCGCAGACCCTGACCGAGACAGCAGTGGGCCTCTTGAAGGGCATCGTGACGTGGTGGGGAGCTTCAGGAATTCACTCCACTCGCACCCCTGTCCCATTGAGAATCACGGGGGCCATCGGGCACGCTGAGGGAGGAGGAGGTGATGGGGCCCATGCTCGTGACTAATGCAAGGGAGGTGCCGGAACACGGCTATACCTCAGATTCCACCTACTCCCCCATCGGCGCATTTCGTGGGCAGCGGGCAGAACAGGATTGCACTATGCCACCTGGGATACCCGAGCAGCAGCCCGGTCGCACCAGAAGACGGCCGCCAAAGGGCACCCAGGTCGCAGGTCGTAAGGCGGGAAACACAGCAGCCCGCTCCCGCTCCTGATGTACCATCTGGGGATCCATCTAGACATAGCATTAGGGCCCGTAAGGCCAGAAAAGTTGACATCAGTTACGTTGGCACGGGTGCAGGGTACAGTTTAATGATAGGGGCTAGGGCACGTATCTGTATAGAGGTTTACACATTAAACACCTGTGCACAGTATTAAAACCTGCCTCAGTGCTCTGTCAGATGGGTGTGAGGGGTGGACTGGTAGAGGGGAGGAGGAGAATGGGCAGACGTTAGGTGTGTGCTTGGCTCGGGGTTCAGCCACCGCTCACCACCCTGGTGTACCATTCCCATTCCCCCACCCCCACCCCCTAACAGTCCCCACCTTCACCACCCCAGGGAATCGATGGGACTGTGTGATGGAATGGCCAACTCACATGCAGGGATCACCCAGATGCCGGGTGGAAAGTGCTACCCTGGGCAGGTGTCAGACATTGTCAAATAATGTGGAGCACCAGAGCTCATGGCAAAGTGGATTGTCATCAGCTCCATCCCATGGACCATACCCTCTGTTACTGCCAATCCAGGGCCCGCGCATCTGATGGTCATACACCCACTGCACATTCATTGAGTGGAACCCCTTTCAGTTTGTGAAGAGCGGCCTGTCACCTGCAGGTGCTTGTAGGGTGTCATGGATCCCATCAATCACCCCCTGAACCTGGGCAGCTCGGCGATGGTGGCGAACCTGGCTACCCGGGCATACTGGTGGGCTCGGTCCACATTGAAATGGATTGCACTGACTAGGCATATAGGGCCTCTGTGACAGTGCTGATGTACCTGTGCACTGAGATCTGTGCGATCCTGGACAGGTCCCCACTCGACACTTGGTAGGACCCTGTTGCGTAAAGGTTGAGGGCAACCGTCACCTTGATGGCCACCGGGATCAGGTGTCCTCCCCCAATCTTCAATCAGCAGGGCAAGGGATGTGGCTAACTGACAGACTAGCAGCATCGGCAGCAAGCCTGTTGAACCCTGGTTATGAGTTTTGTAGACCACGAAGGAGCCCACACCTAATTGTTAAAAGGAAATAAAGGTTTATTACAATAACAATTATTTACACAGCATGAAAGATCCCAGCAGGGTCTCTCCTGTGTGCATCCAAACTGGCCGACTTTATACAGAAAATAACTATACATGCTTTAGAGTTCCCTGCCCCCTTTAACGGGGGAGCTTGTATTCGGCGAGGCTCACGGGGAGTTTTATCATTGCCACCTCGTAGGTCCCGTACGGGTTATGAAACCTGGTGTTGCTCCTGCGATGCCCTCCTGCACTCTTCATTGAGCCAGGGTTGACCCTCTAGCTTGGTGTTATTGGTAGACTGGGGGATATGCCAGGCCATGAGGTTACAGGTCGTGGTTTGTAGAATTCTGCTGCTGCCGATGGGCCACAGCGCCTCATGGATGCCCAGTCTTGAGTTGCTAGATCTGTTCAATCCATTTAGCACAGTAGTCATGCCACACAACATGGTTGAGGGTCAATGCAAGAAGGATGTCAGCACGCCTTTATCTCCCCAAACCTACTAAATAAGGAGAGATTCTAACAGGTATAATCTGCATCACCAATCAGATTAATGTGTCCTTCAGTGCAGTCTCCAACTTTGAAGCCAAATCTATTGAAATGGTTCACGCCATAAGACAACTCCCTATCCTCCCGGAGGACCGCCCCTACACGGCCTTCAAAGCAGCCGGTCGGCTTTTTCACTTCCTCAGGATCCCTTTTGGCGTCACAAACGGAGTCTCCGTTTTTCAAAGGGCGATGGATCAAATGGTTTTACTGCTTACGGGCTACATACCCGTACTTGGACAACGTCACCATCTGCGGCCATGACCAGCAGGACCACGACGCAAACCTGAGGAAGTTCCTCCAGACCGCCCGGGCCCTCAATCTGACATACAGCGTTCAAGAAGTCTCCAAACCGCCCGCTGGCAGGAGGTCCTACCCGATGCCCTACACCCCATTAGGTCGCTCCTTTGTACGGCCGCGAACGATACCCCTCACAACCGTTTGTTTGTCTTCTCCAGGAAGTCCACCTCTGGGGTCTCGCTTACACGTTGGCTGACGACTCCGGGACCAGTTCTACTCCGGAGGCACATGAGAAGCCATAAGACTGACCCACTAGTTGAGAGGGTCGAACTGCTACACGCAAACCCTCGATATGCCTACGTCAAGCACCTCGACGGCAGGCAAAACACCGTTACCCTGCGAGAACTGGCACCCGCTGGTTCTCCCACCGACTCCCCCCCCTTCTACCGACGCTCCCCTCACCGCACCGGCTGCCGACTCCAACAGCACCCCCCCCATTAGCGCCCCCTTCCCCCCAGCTGGCGCCGGCACCAATCACCCGAGTCACCCCGGATACTCCCCCTGCTCCAACACGGGCAAAGGCTCAGACTACCGTGCTCCCGGATTGACCCCCACCGAGGACGACCGTATCCGCCGCACCACCGCCGGAGCTGAGAAGGTCAACACGAACAATCAGACCACCCAAAAGACTGAACATGTAATTCCACTTCACCCCCGACAGTGAAACAGGGGGTGAGTGTGATGAATGATAACTGTATAACTGTACCTTTAATGTGATGATCCCTTTAAGACCGGGTTTGGAACCCTGGGGGACTCCGCCTCCGGCTCCGCCCCCCCCCCAGGGAACTGTATATAAGGTAATGTTCAGTGGGCAGCGTGCAGTGAGCACACTTCTCAGCAGCTGTCTGGTTCTCTGCTAATTAAAGCCTTTGAATTATCAATCTTCTCTCTCGAGTCGTAATTGAGGGTATCTCAGGGACAAAGAAGGAGAAATTCAGCGGGGAGACCCATCTGTAATGTTCAACAGAAAGATGGCGGGCGGAATGTTCTGATATTTTTTCAGCATGCTGGTTTCAGTGAGAAACTCACCAGCAGAAGTGTTGAGTTTTCGCTCCAGATTCTCTGACACTCCAGTGCACAGAAAACTTGGGGGGTGTAGTTTCCGCCATCATACTGGCGGTGCAGTGCCTGATAGAGTCGGCAACGTCGGCTCCACCAGGATCGGGGTGCCATCTTTGAAACATGCCCCGATCTGCGTTATGGACACAGGGAAACATGGAAACATAGAAAATATAAGCATAAGGAGGACATTCAGCCCTTCGAGCTTGCACCGCCATTTATTATGATCATGGCTGATCATCCAACTCAATAGCCCATACCCTTTGATCTCCTTCGCCCACGTTCTGTATCTAACTGCTTCTTGAAAGCATGCTATGTTTTGGCTTCAACTACTTCCTGTGGTAACAAATTCCACAGGCCAATCACTCTCTGGGTGATGGCATTTCTCCTCATCTCTGTCCTAAATGGCCTACCCAATATCCTCAGAATATGACCCCTAGTTCTGGACAACCCCACCATCGGGGGTATCCTTATTGCATCTATCTTGTCCAGTCCTGTTACAATTTTGTAGGTTTCTGTGAGATCCCCCCTCATTCGTCTCAACTTCAGTGAATGAAATCCTAAACGATTCAAACTCTCCTCATACATCAGCCCTGCCATCCCAGGAATCAGTCTGGTAAGCATTCACTGCGCGACCTCTAGAGCAAGAACATCATTCCCCAGATAAGGAGACCAAAACTGCACACAGTATTCCAGGTGTGGCCTCACCAATGCCCTGTATAATTGCAGAAAGGCATCCCTGCTTCTGCACTCAAATCCTCTTGCCATTTGCATTTTTTACTGCTTGCTGCAAATGTTTACCTTCAGCGACTGGTGTGTGAGTTCAACCCGTTCTCATTTCACATTCCCCTCTTTTAATTTATAGCCATTCAGATAATAATCTGCCTCCCTGTTTTTGCTCCCAAAGTGGATAAGCCTCACATTTATCCAAATTATGCTGCACCTGCCATTCATTTTCCTACTCACTCAACTTGTCCAAATCACACTGAATCCTCCTCGCTTCTCACCCTCCCACCCAACTTGGTGTCATCTACAAATTTGGAGGTAATACATTTTTGTTCCCCATCAAATCATTAATATGTATTATGAATAGCTGGGTTCCCAGCACCAATCGCTGCAGTACTCCATTAGTCACTGCCTGCCATTTGGAAAAAGACTCTTAGTTTCCTGTCTGCCAACTAGTTTTGTATTCATCACAATACACTGCCCCTAATCCCATGTGTTTTAATTTTGCAAACCTATTTCTTGGGGGAAATTCTCCGGAAACGGCACGATGTCTGCCGACTGGCGCCCAAAACGGCGCAAATCAGTCGGGCATCGCGCCGCCCCAAAGGTGCGGAATGCTCCGCATCTTTGGGGGCCGAGCCCCAACCTTAAGGGGCTAGGTCCGCGGCGAATGAATTTCCGCCCCGCCAGCTGGCGGGAAAGGCCTTTGGTGCCCCGCCAGCTGGGGCGGAAATGACATCGCCGGGTGGTGCATGCGCGGGAGCGTCAGCGGCCGCTGACGGCATTCCCGCGCATGCGCAGTGGAGAGAGTCTCTTCCGCCTCCGCCATGGTGGAGACCGTGGCGAAGGCGGAAGGGAAAGAGTGCCCCCACGACACAGGCCCGCCCGTGGATCGGTGGGCCCCGATCGCAGGCCAGGCCACCGTGGGGGCACCCCCCGGGGCCAGATCGCCCCGCGCCCCCCCCAGGACACCGGGGCCTGCCCGCGCCGCCTTGTCCCACCGGTAAGGTAGGTGGTTTAATCTACGCCGGCGGGACAGGCATTTTAGCGGCGGGACTTCGGCCCATCCGGGCCGGAGAATCGCGGGGGGTGGCCCGCCAACCAGCGCACCGCGATTCCCGCCCCCGCCGAATATCCGGTGGTGGAGAATTCGGCAACCGGCGGGGGCGGGATTCACGCCAGCCCCCGGCGATTCTCCGACCAGGCGGGGGGTCGGAGAATCTCGCCCCTTATGTGGGACTTTGTCAAAAGTCTTTTTTTTAATTTAGAGTACCCAATTCTTTTTTTTCCAATTAAGGGCAATTTAGTGTGCCCCATTCACCTACACTGCACATCTTTTTGGGTTATGGGAGTGAAACCCACGTGGGTATGGGGAGAATGTGCCAACTCCACACGGACAGTGACCTGAGGCCAGGATTGAACCTGGGTCCTCGGCGCCGTGATGTACCAGTGCTATCCACTGCACCACTGTGCTGCACTAGTCAAAAGCCTTCTGAAAGTCCAAATAAACCATCCACTTGCTATCCTTCATCACCTCTACTAGCTACATCTTTGAAGAATTCCAGTAGATCTGTCGAGCATGAATTCCCCTTCATAAATACATGCTGACTCTGTCCAATCCTGCCATTGTTTTTTTAAGTGGTCTGGCATAAAATCTTTGATAATGGATTCTCGAATTGTCCCCAATACTGCACCAGGCTTACTGGTCTAGAATTCTCTACCTCCCTTTTTACATAGTGGAGTTACATTAGCTACCCTCCAATCTGAAGGATTCAGAGTCTATAGAAATTTGGAAGATGACCATCAATGCATCCACTATCTCTGGAGCCACATTCTTAAGTGCTCTGGGATACACATTAACAGGCCCTGGGGATTTATCAGCTTTCAATCCCATCAATTTCTGCTACACTATTCACCATTTCTCTCTCCCAAGCAACGGGGAAACCGCACCCCATCCCCCAACAACCCATACAACTATGAGGGCAAATCTCCCCCCCCCCAGAAAAGCATCTGGGTAAACTCCCCACAAACAAAAGCACAACCCCTCCTACCAGACAAGCGGAAGGGAAAGCCCTCTCCTTCCTCTCCACACAAACATCAGGACAGCCACATCCCCGTTCCACACAAGCACAACCCCCCCAACACACAAGCAACATGATAACCCCCCCCCCCCCCCCCCCACACACACACTCACACAAACACTGGGGCAACCCCTCCCTCCCACATACACACACATAAGGGGAACCACCCAATTGGGCTCCCCAGAGGGCCAGCCCTTGGCACAGCTCACTGGCATAGCGCCTGGCAATATGGCCATCATAATGCCACCTGCAGTGCCAAGTTGGTATTGCCAGGTCCTGCCAAGGCAGCAGTGCCAATGAGGAAGTGGCAGGGAACCGCCTGGCCATGTCTCCCCTGGGAGCTATACTTACTGTGGGTGGCCCTCCGCAGCTTCCCGTTTCACAAAAGCTGTTGTGAACCTCTCAGATGTGACATCATGATGAGTTGGGAGAATTCCCTTCCGGGGTGGGGGGGGGGGGGGGGGGTGAAGATCTGTTATGGAATGCCTTTCAGTACATTTAAGTTTATTTAAATAAGGTTCCTGATTGAATAACCGGGGAAAGTCTGAGAACGATACTTCGCCACTGAGATTCCAGTTCAATTTTCCACCCGCCTCGCCATTGTTCCCCGAAACGAACTCTAGCTGAATATCCCCCCATAGTTCACTGTACTTGAATGTTTCAGCCTGGAGATGGAGTTAGGAAAAGGTAAATAAACAACAGAGAACTGTCTGGAAACCAAGAGTTGAAGCATGGTTCAGACATTTTAAAGCATTGTATAAAACTCGAAATACATTTCCCCCGCAGAAAATAGCATTGCTCTGACCTAAATCAAATATATAAAATACCCAGAAAACTTGATCTTGCAGATGGATATCATTTGATAGCTCTTAACGAAATCTTCCTCGTCTTAAGTAGGTTAACTACAAGGACTATGTACATATAAACAGCTAAAAACTGTTTCCATGCTTGCTTGAGTACATGGCTCTTTTTAACATCATACCATCCCTTAGGTGTCGGTCTCAGTCCCATGTTAACTCTATATGTGCCAGTCCCTTTACTACACCTCTCCCCGATATTCACCTCTTCAAATTTTTTACTTGCCAATATAAGGGGTGGAATTCTCTGAAAATGGGGCTATGTCCCTACGCCCGCGAGAAAACGGGCGTGAATCACTCTGCATTTTCCTGGAGAAAGTCCAGAGTGATTTTTCATTTTGAAGGGGGCTTGCAGGGCCCCGTAGTAGTCCACGCAGCTCCAGCTGCTGATGCGGGACCCTGCACTTACGGCCATGGGTCCACGCAACATGGCGGACCACACAAAGCTGGCCCCGACAATATAGGCTCCCCATAGATTGTGTGTGCCCGCCGATTGGTGGTCCCCGATCACGAGCCTGGCTGTCCTGGAGCCCCCCCCCCCCTGCCCCCCATCCCCAGTAACAGATTCTCACACCCCCCACCAGAGCAGCCACTCCAGGTGCCCGCTGGGTGGAACCATGAGTGAACCATGCCAGAAGGAATTCGGCCGGCTGAGAATCACTGCGGGGGCCTCTTTCAATGGCCTCTGAACGGCGCTGCCTCGACCGCGCGCGACTGTCAGCGATTCTCCAGTCCGCGGAGAATCGTGGGAAGGCGTCGGACTGGGGCAAAATTTTCCGGTATCGGCGCGATGCCGGCCAACTGGTGCCCAAAACGGCGCAAATCAGTCGGGCATCGCGCCGCCCCAAAGGTGCGGAATGCTCCGCATCTTTGGGGGCCGAGCCCCAACCTTAAGGAGCTAGGTCGGCGCCGGACGAATTTCCGCCCTGCCAGCTGGCGGAAAAGGCCTTTGGTGCCCATCAGCTGGCGCGAAAATGACATCTCCGGGCAGCGCATGCGCGGGAGCGTTAACGGCCGCTGACGGCATTCCCACGCATGCGCAGTGGAGGGAGTCTCTTCTGCCTCCGCCATGGTGGAGACCGTGGCGAAGGCGGAAGGGAAAGAGTGCGCCCACGGCACAGGCCCGCCCGCGGATCGGTGGGCCCCGATTGCGGGCCCGCCAACCGGCGCGGCGCGATTCCCGCTCCCGCCGGATATCCGGTGCTGGAGAATTCGGCAACCGGCGGGGGCGGGATTCACGCCAGCGCCCGGCGATTCTCCGACCCGGCGGGGGGGGGGGGTCGGAGAATCTCGCCCCTGATCGCGGGCCTGACGCCCCATTCTCCGCCCCGGCGGCGAGCGTGATTTCAGAGCGGAGGCTCGGAGAATCCTGCCCAAGGCCCGAGTTTTCTCCCAAACTATTTTTTTCAGCTCTGTAGTCTTTTTTTTGTAAATCTTAAAAATGTGTTTGTTCAGATCCATAACAATTTAGTTAATTGATGACCGAAGTGTCTCATAGAACATATAGTGCAGAAGGAGGCCATTCGGCCCATCGAATCTGCACCGACCCACTTAAGCCCTCACTTTTTCCCTATCCCCTTAACCCAAGAACCTCTCCTAAGTTTTTTGGACACTAAGGGCAATTTAGCATGGCCAATCCACCTAACCTGCACATCTTTGGACTGTGGGAGGAAACCAGAGCACCTGGAGGAAACCCACGCAGACACGAGGAGAACGTGCGGATTCTACACAGACAGTGACCCAGTGGGGAATCGAACCTGGGACCCTGGTACTGTGAAGCCACAGTGCTACCGTGATGCCCTTCCAGGTAGCATATGGATATCATATGTTAGTTAGCTTTAATATCATGCATTTCTAGGGGCATATGGTTAGCTTGAATCAAAAACAGAAAATACTGGACAATCTCCGCAGGTCTGACAGCATCTGTAGAGAGGGAAGAGAAGACTCTTTGTCAAACCCAGGGCACTGCCTGGCCATGTCTCTCCCCGCATAAGCTATGTTTATTGTGGGCTAAACTGTGAGCTATACTTATTGTGCTTTGACAAAGAATCGTTAAGACTTGAAACATTAGCTCCCTTTTCTCTCCACAGGTGCTTTCAGACCTGCTGAGATTGTCCAGTATTTTCTGTTTTTGTTTCAGATTCCAGCGTCTGCAGTAATTTGCTTTTATTATTTTACTTAACTTGAATCGAGTTTTAAATCTTCCAATTCAGCTTTGATATGGATATTTTCCAACCTTATTTCATTTTCCTTTTTCAGGGTTTGTTTATTCTGGATTTCATGAGATAGCTTTCCTTCAATCATAGCCAGCTGCTCGCCCCATTGTAGTTCAGGGGCTGGTTTAGCACACTGGGCTAAATCGCTGGCTTTTAAAGCAGACCAAGGCAGGCCAGCAGCACGGTTCAATTCCTGTACCAGCCTCCCTGAACAGGTGCTGGAATGTGGTGACTAGGGGCTTTTCACAGTAACTTCATTGAAGCCTACTTGTGACAATAAGTGATTTTCATTTCAGGTAAATGTGACAGGATTTCCAAAAAGATATATGTTTGAGATTTCTGGAAAGTTCCCTGCTCCTCTCGCACCCTTGCATGGATTACTTTTTTTTCCTTACAGCCTTTTATTCGAGGTTTTCTTTTTCTCTTTTTAAGTTCTGTGCACCCCACAACTTGAAAATTTAAATATTCATAGAAGACTTGTAATATTTCATCAAAGCTGGTCGAAGATGCCTTGCATTAGGATTACTTCAACAGCAAGTTGAACAAACCAGTATCAATAGGTATTAATCTTGGCTTTCTACTTAGACCTGATGTACTGTGGTAGTTAAAAAATTATTTTCTCCAGTATGCCCAATTTTTGGTTTGACCTTTGGATGAGTCCGAACTGATTCAAACTGATCGGGAAGAGTGGATTTCTGATTATTGGTTAAAACATCTAAAAGTATAGGTTCAGCTTTAAGAAGTTGCTGAAATTCAAGATGGTTCCGTCATTCATTTGAAGACAAAGGGTTTGTCATAATATACACCAGTTTATCATGGTGCAGACACACACTGATGGACACACAGTGGGACCAATCAACACACACAACACCACAGCCAATCACCAGTGAGAGCACACGCACTATAAAGACAGGGGGCATCAGAGTTCCCGCTCATTCGAGCTGCAGCTAGCTAGGAGGACAGAGCTCACAGTCTGCAACACATACATTCACCATGTGCTGAGTACATCGACTGGTTAGGATAAGGCAAAGGTCTTTAGTTAAAGCTAGTATCCTATTAACCCACAGTCTAAGTAAGTTTAAACAGTTAATGATTCAATAAAATAGTGTTGCACTATTTCAAGTGTTGGTGACCTGTATATGATCCAGAACACCCAACACATCAGGGTTTTCCTGCGGTTTCTGGTTTTGCTGGGCTCCTGTAACTTTATTGTACTGTTCGCTATCATCCTTGAAAATCTTTTAAACAATGCCTGCTTG
This sequence comes from Scyliorhinus torazame, assembly GCF_047496885.1. Taxonomy (NCBI): domain Eukaryota; kingdom Metazoa; phylum Chordata; class Chondrichthyes; order Carcharhiniformes; family Scyliorhinidae; genus Scyliorhinus; species Scyliorhinus torazame. The sequence continues at coordinate 88,391,233 of NC_092714.1, read as the reverse complement.
GATTGACTAACTACAGACTTTACTGTTTCAGCACAAAGCTTTATGGGCATAAGAGCATTGAATCCTGGCCTTTAAAGCTGATTTTTTTTGGCCACAATTTTTCTGAATTAATTTTGTTTTGTCCCTTTTCAGTGCAAGATCAGACACCAAGTGGTCAGGTGTTGACTCAGGAATCTGTTTGTCCCAACTGAGCTTTTGAATGGCTATTTTTGACTGTTTAAATGTTTAAAAAATTCTCAGGGCTTGCTTTATCCTGGAATTTAAAAGCTTTAGCTCACCCATGCTAGGTCTGTTGGTTCTCCCCTCTGGGAATTGTGGTTAGACTTTCAAGAGAAACATCAGCTTCCAAGCCTTTCTTTGGAATTTCCCCCACAGATTTCCTCTTCGAGTCTGCTTCTTGAGCTTTCTTCAGTTCAGAATGCTTCTTTGAATTCTCCTTTAGATTTGCAGTTTATCTCGGCCTTTTTAAGAGTTTTTGCATTTTCTGTCACCATGTTCTCAGGTTTTGGATACTGGTCTATAGACCTTAATGAAATTTTTATAGTCTTAAGTAGGTGAATTGTATGTATTTATAACTACAAGAACTATGAAAATATATACAGTAAAGTGTTCAAGCTAAGAGCTGTCTCCATAATTGCCTGTGCACATGGCTCTGTGTAACACAAGACTGGCCCCAAGGTGTGTGTCATGTGTTCTCTTACATCACTGTGTGGGCAGTGCTTTAATCAATCCCACATTAACCTTATATGTGCCATATCCTTATGTTATAATTGGCAACAAAGATATTTGAGAAACAAAATAGCTTTACCAGCTCCAAAACCATTTATTTCCTCATCAGATGATCCACCCATGCTGTGGGATCAATGGACTTCAGGCATTCAAGATCTACTTGCTTGCGACACAGATGGATAGTCCAAATGTAGCAGTGGTCCACAAGAACGTGATACTTGTACTTTAGCTCAGAACAGAAGGCCAGTGAATATTCAAACAGATCGTGGAAGATAAGACTACATGCGACACAGCAGTAACTGCTGTCAAAAATACTCCAGGCCAAAGAATAGTGTGATGATCAAGCATAGAATCATTGAAACTAGGAGCAAGAGTACGCCTTTTGGCCCTTCGAGCCTGCTCCACCATTCATGACTGATCCTCTTTTCAATGCCATATTCCTGCTTTCTCCCCATACCCCTTGATGCCATTAAAATCTAAAAGAAACTTCTCTTTCTTGAAGACATTCAATGACATGACCTCAACAACCTTCTGTAGTAGAGAATTCCACAAATTCACCATCCTTTGAGTGAAGACATTTTTCCTCATCTCAGTCTTGGTCTACCCTGTACACTGAAAATGTGTCCCTAGTTCTAGATTCCCCAAACATGGAAAACATCTTCCCTTTATATAGCCTGTCCAGCCCTGTAAGAATTGTATACGTTTCTACCAGGTCTCCACTCATCCTTCCAAACTCTAGTGAATACAGGCCCAGTCGACACAATCTCTCCTCAAATGACAGTCCCAGACACCAACCCCGTATCAGCCTAATGAACATCCGCTGCACTCCCCCTATGGCAAGTATATACCTTCTTAGGGAGGGAGACCAAAACTGCATGCAATACTCCACGTGTGGTGTCACCAAGGCCCTGAATAACTGCAGTTAAACATTTCTGTTCTGAACACAAATCCTCTTACAATGAGGGCCAACATATTACTTGCCTACCTCATTGCTCGCTTCGCCTGTCTCCATTTTTACTGACCAGTATACAATGACACCCAGATCCCTTTGTACATTCACGCTTTCCAACATATCACCATTTAAATTATACTCTTCCTTTGCACACCAAAGTGTATAACTTCACATTTAGCCGCATTGCACTGCATCTGCCATGTGTTTGCTCACTCACTCAACTTATCTAAATCGCCTTGAAGCCTTCTTGCATCCTCCTCACAATTCACAATTCCACCTATTTTTGTGTTTCCAGCCAGTTTTATGTCGGCAATATACATTTTACCAGCAATGCCTGCAAAACGTTGAATCCATGAAACAAAACGTGGCAACTTTACAGCACTTGGCTTCTACATTTAATTTGGCACAATAACCAACAGACTAATTTGTGGTCAATTAATTGAAAAGCTGTTAATTCCACAAATTAGGGAAGGTCTCCTCATGGAGGATGATGATTTAACCTTGGAAAATGCCACAACCTTGGCAATTCAAATCTAGTCTGTCATGTTTGATTCAAAGAGGTGACATGTAAGAATGCACCCTCAGACTGAGGATTGCAGACACACTTGCTCAACTGCAAAGGTTACAGACAAAGAGACCTTGGTAATATTCTCAACATATTCCCCATCATGGTCAGCCTGCCTCCAAAACGGTGTTCAAATTATGAAACAGCTCATTAATACACAATGCCATATCCAGCTCAAGGAAAAAAATATAACTCATGTTTAAAGTGGAACAATTTTGTGAAGGTGTACAAATTGAAGAAAAGATTCATTGGCTTGACATGTGGAGGGGTCTCTTTTCCTGAGAATGAGGCATGACCTGGGTTCGATTCCCAGCTTGGGTCACTATCTGTGCGGAATCTGCACGTTCTCCCCGTGTCTGCATGGGTTTCCTCCGGGTGTACCGGTTTCCTCCCACACGTTCCGAAAGATGTATTTGTTAGGTCAATTGGACGTTCTGAATTCTCCCTCAGTGTACCCGATCAGGTGCTGGTGTGTGGCGACTAGGGAATTTTCACAGTAACTTGATTGCAGTGTTAATGTAAGCCTACTTATGACACTAATAAAGATTATTATTATGAACTTAGCTAGGCTGATGTTTATGTCACACACTGGAACTGTGATTGTTTCCAAACCGGGATTATTGAGTGATTGTGGGCTTGAACAGTGGCTGTCACTGGAGTAAGAGAGAGTTGCAAAAAATACCAATGCTAATGTTTGTTGCTTAAAATAGATAATTTTGCATCAACTTTAATGAGAAGTGACATTGATGCACCTGCAATGCATACTGAGCAATCCTTGAAGTGAAGCATTGCTTTACCAATAATAATAATCTTTAGACTCTTAATTGTGGACAAATTAGCTGTTAAGTTTCCTTAAGTTGCAGCAGTGAACGTCAAAATAATTCCTTGACAGTGAAGAGTTTTGAGGAAGTCCTCAGCTAACAAAAGATGCCACAAAAATGCACTTTCATTTTTTTTCTTTCCCATGGCATCTGCACTTGTTTTCAGCTTTACCCCCTTCTCTTCAGTTCTCCATTGATGAAAGTTGCCATTTATCCTGAGTAATGATTTCAAAAGCATCCCTCTAATAGAAAGTGGCCATTCTTAATGAAATAAAAACAAAAAATGCTGGAAATACTCAGCAGGTCAGGCAGCATCAATGGGGAGAGAAACAAAGGTAACATTTCAGGTCAATGATCTTTCATTACAGCTTGTAAAGTTTCGAGATAAAATATTAAATCATAGACTACTAAGCGTGGTTTCAGCACAGGAGGATGTCATTCAGTCCATTATGCCTGTGCCAGCTCTCTGCAAAAGGAATTCATCAAGAGTCACTCTGCCACTTTTACGCTGTAGGCCTGCAAAGGTTTCCTCCTCAAATAATGATCCAATTATCTTATGAAAGCCACAATTGAATCTGCCTCCACCACATTGTCAAGCACTGCATTTCAGATCTTAACCACGTGCTGCATAAAAAGTTTTTTCTTCATGTTGCCATTGCTTCTTTTGCTAATCACCTTAAATCATGGACCTCTGTGGTTCTTTATCCTGCCAAGAACGCGAACAGTTTTACCTAATCTAATCTATCCAGGTCCCTCATTATTTGAATACGTCTATGAAACTCCTCTCAACCTTCTTTTCTCCAAGGAGTACAGCTCCAGCTTTTCCAATCTACACACATAACTGAAATTCCACGTCTCTGGAACCATTCTCATGAATCTTTTCTGCAGCCTGTGTAATGCCTTCACATTCTTCTTAAAGTGTGGTTCCCAGAACTGAACACAATACTCCGGTTGAGGCCAAACCAGTGTTTTATATAGGTTTATAATAGCTTCCTTGCTTTTGTACTCTCTGCCCCTATTTATAAAGTCCAGGATCCTGTAAGCCTTCGTAACCAACCTATCAACCTGTCCTTCAATGATGTGTGCACATATACCTACAGGTCCCAGGTGAAATAGACCGATTTACCTTGTTGGTCACAAATGTTGCCATTGCAGGAAATTTTGGGCCATAGTTTGTGAACTCCTCTTGGGCTGAATGTTCGTTGGGCTGAGGAGGCAGGACTAGAGGAGCATGTTTTTGCAATTTCAACCTATTTGCTGATGTGCTTTTTTCTCTTTTTTAAAAATAAATTTAGAGTACCCAACTATTTTTTTCCAATTAAGGGGCAATTTAGCATGGCCAATCCACCTACCCTGCACATCTTTGGATTGTAGGGGTGAAACACATGCAGGCACGGGGAGAATGTGTAAACTCCACACGGACAGTGACCCGGGGCCAGGATTGAACCCGGGTCCTCGGTGCCATGAGGCAGCAATGCCAACCAGTGCGCCACCATGCCGCCTCTCTGGTTTTATGTGCTTGTCTGTTGGTGTTCCTGTCTCTGACGTAGGCCAAATAACATTCTTGTTGAGGACAATCGTCAAAAGCCACCAGGAATATTCCAACTGGCATGTGGGCACATCACTGAGGCCAAATTCCAAATGATGGATGGGGGCAGTCTCGATGTGAAAGGGGGGGGAGGCTGGTGGGGTCTCAATCAATTTACCAAAACCCCACCACAACCACAATTGATAGAGGATTACGATTGCAGCTACAGGTCATCCTGTGGAGGGCTTCCTGGAAGCTGTGGCCAATTTGTATTCTTAAACTTTCTAAGGTCTTCAGAGCCAATCACATGTTCTCCCATCAAATATCGGCAGCACCCACCAGTCATCCAGAGTTTTGGGTGCTACGATTGACTCTCCCAGTTGTGGAATCCACCAACCATCCTGAATTAAACAGGGCTCCTGAAGGTGGCTTCTAAAATGTCTCAAATCTCCGTGGGGTGCCACGTTTGGCATTTCTGGGTTCCTAACCCATATTTCATCTTGCTACTCGGATCAGGAGCTGAGAATAAAAATCCACCACCTCGTTTCGCAAAAAAACTTTGTCAAACTGTTTTTCATGATGTCAGTTTCTCTTTCATTTTACTTGCCTTTCATCTGACTATTTTGAGTGAAGTAATCTATGTTAGGTTGCTGAATAAATGATTAAATTAGAATCTCAAACATTCCTCAGCTTTGAAGATATTTCCGATTTTCTTTTCTGTTAACTTCAGTGGAAATAAAAGTCGAGAAGTCATAACTGATGGATAATCTGATACTGCCTGTTGTCAACTTTTGCGAAACGTCAAAATTATTCTCTTTCCTATTTTAAATGGCACAGGTTGCATGGATAGTATTCCCACTGTTCCACTGGATATGACATTTGATCTATTATTATTTTTAAATTATTACAGTTATAAATCTTTCCCCTGTTACTTGCACATATGAAGGGTTATTGGGTGCAAATTACTATCGGCAGTGAATCAAGGGCACCAATCATGCATTAGATTTGTATTTGGCCATAGACTTTCCAACAATAATTAAAAACTGAGAAATTGCACACCAAACTTTAAAAAGTTAATGTGCAGTATAAGAGAGGTTTTTTTGGTATTAATTAAGGTTTATCATGCCATTACAAAATACTTAGACTTGAATGATTTCACTTAATGTAAATTTAAAGTCACCATAGTCCCAGATAACCATTGTTCTGTTATGCTGCTTCGGATAACACAGGCTGCTACTTGATGCAGTCTTAACTAAAGGATGCTCCAGACATTGAAATGAGTTCAACGTGTTTATTGAACTATTAACACAGTTCTCAAACTAGTTTGACTCTCTGCTAATCTAACTGCAGTAACTCAGTCTAACTGTACCTAAACACTCCTTCTCAATCTGCGCATGTCTGGTCTCAGTGGGTGTCATTGCCCGTGACGCATATGCTACTGATACCCAGGATGACGTGTCATCTCTTTGAAGCAACACCGCCCCAATGCCATCCTGACTCACATCTGTGGATATCTTGGTCTCTCGGCCTGGGTCAAAGAATGCAAGGACGGGTGCAGTGGTGAGCTTGGTTTTCAACTCTGGCCACTGTGTTCGATGCTCCGCCTTCCACTCAAAGGTTTTTTCTTTTCACCAGGTTGCGTTGGGCCGTGGTGTGTGTGGCCAAATTCGGGATGAACTTGCCAAGGAAATTGACCATTCCCAGGAAGCGCAGTACTGCCTTCTTGTCCTCGGGGACTTTCATTGCCTCGATGGCTTTAATTTTGTCTGTGTCCGGGCGCTCACCGTGTTGCAAAATCTGATCGCCCAGGAACTTCAGCGTGGATGTCCCAAAACAGCATTTGGACTTGTTTAGCTTGAGGCCATGTTCATGTATGTGTCGGAATACTTTCTTGAGTTGCGACACATGTTCCTCTGGGGTTGTGGACCAGATTATGATATCATCAATGTAGACACAAACCCCTTCTATTCCCTCCATCATCTGTTCCATGATGCGATGGAAAATCTCTGATGCCGAGATGATGCCAAATGGCATTCGGCTGTAGCAGAATCTGCCAAAAGGCGTGTTGAAGGTGCAGAGCCTTCTGCTGGATTCTTCAAGTTGGATTTGCCAAAATCCTTGGGATGCGTCCAATTTTGTGAAGAAGCGTGCGTGTGCCATCACACTCGTGATTTCTTCCCTCTTCGGGATGGGGTAATGTTCCCGCATAATGTTTTTGTTTAGATCCTTGGGGTCAATGCAGATGCATAGGTACCCCAAAAGCTTCTTTACGCACACCATCAAGCTGACCCAGTCGGTTGGTTCAGTGACCTTGGAGATGATGCTTTTTAGTTGTCGACTCCTGAGCTCTGCCTTCAGGCGGTCTCTCAGTGGAGCAGGGACTCGTCTTGATGCATGGACCACTGGCTTGGCATCAGCTTGCTCTAAGCCACATGCTGGGGTATGATGCTGCTGATCAACCCTGTCTAACTCTCTAGATGTCTCTGTGGAAAGAGGCAGGGTGTGAGTGTCTCATCCGTTTTAGTGTTTATATCACCCCTTGCGGTGATGCCACCTCCGAGTGTCCTGACTGCCCATTGGTTGTGTCCTATTCTGAGTGTTCATTAGTTGCATGTTTGCATATCATGACAACCATAGGCTACTTTCCCCTTTGTGGGGGAGAGCTGACTCGTGGTGGTTTAACCTGAGGGTCACCACACCTCAGGCGAGGGGCAAGGTTGAGAAGGCAGGGCCTTCATGAATAACCTCAGCCGGTACGGGAATTGAACCCATGCTGGCGGCATCAAAAACCAGCTGTCTAGCCACTGAGCTAAATCTCCCCATCAACGTCTAGTATGTTTCATCTGTACCTATGAGATCAGCACAGAAACCTTGTTCCATTGAATGCATTTGAATGGAGTACCAGACAGCAAGGTGCAGCTTTCATGCAGCTTCTAGACAATCAGCAGATCTTGGACAGCAATTTCTGGATTTTCACATGTAATTGCATTTGTGAGTTCAACAGAAGTTGCTGTCGGATTTGCCCGTAAGTAACCATGAATGCTGTTAGCCTCACTGATGTATTCACCATCAGATCTGGCCTCACATATTTTAATGTCAGCTGTCATTGTACACCAAAAAAAGTGATATCAATCTTCACACATAGAAGAGCAAAATTCTCAATCCACGCTGCAGGATTCCAAAAAGAATTAAGAAGATAAAAACTTTGCTGCACCAAAGCTGGCAACAGAGGGTGCCGAATGATAGCAGCAGCCATCGAAGGAACTGTGGTCTTATATTAAGGGCTGTACGGTAGAACCTGCACTACAGGTTCACCTGGGCCCCTGCATGCTAGCTCCGCCCAGGAGCTGGGTTATAAATATGTGTGGCCTTCAGCTCGCAGCCATTTTGTCAGCTGCTGTAGGAGGCCACACATCAGATACTAATAAAGCCTCAGTTTGAATTCAACTTCGTCTCCAGCCAAATTGATCGTGCCTCAGGAACCAAAATGTTAAACACAGATTTTGGAGAAAACAGCATCAAAAGAAGGTTGCCACGTGTTATTCCAAGAAAGCTCTGCAACAGTGCTCCCTCCACTGTGAGTAGCAAGTAAAGTAACAAATACCCTGCAACAATAGTTCAGAGCTGGGGGTGTTCCAAACTCGGAAGGAAACAGGCTGAACTCAGGGGTATCTTATTTGTAACAAAGCGAGATAGTGCTAAAACTTTTGTTGTAGATTTGTCCTTACAGCTATTAAAACAAAGGTGAGGTACCCTCAATAATGATGCTTAGAGATTAAACTGTAAAGAAGGCTTTATTAGGCTAATAACTGTGCTACAGATATGGACGAGAGCTGACTGCTATACAGACCATGAGGCAGGCCTTTATGTATGGCTCCCAGATGGGCGGAGCCAGAGGCGTAGTCCCCAGGGTTCCAAGCCTGGTCTTAAAGGGGACATCACCTTACATGATGATAAGGCAGTAACCGTTCATCACAAAAGGTAAATCCTCAATTGTTTTACAATTAATTACATTAAGCGTAAAGGATAACGAGGGAAAAAGTAGGGCCCGCTAAGGACCACAGTGGTAATTTGTGTGTGGGGCCAGAAGACATAGGTAGGGTTCTAAATGAATACTTTGTGTCGATGTTCACTGGTGAGAGAAACATGTGGGTCTAAAAATCAGGGAGAAGGGCTGTGGTAACATGAAAGACATCAACATAGAATGAAAGGAGGTTCTGAGTGGTCTGGCAGGCTTAAAAGTAAAGTAAAAATCTCTGGGATGGATGAAATTTATCTGAGGTAAGGGAGGAAGTAGCAGTGGCACTGGCAATAAATTTCAATTCCTCTCTGGCCTCAGGAGAGGTGCTGGAGGACTGTAGGATAACCAATGTGATACATTATTCAAGAAGGGAGGAAAGGGTACACCAGGAAACTACAGGCCAGTCACTCTAACCTCAGTGGTAGGGAAACTATTGCAAGTAATTCTAAAAGACAGAGTTAATAATGTCATTTGGAGAGGCAGGGATTAATCAAGAGCGGTCAGCATGGTTTTGTGAAGGGGAGGTCATATTTGACCAACTTGGGCAGCACGGTGGCGCAGTGGTTAGCATTACTGCCTCACGGCGCCGAGGTCCCAGGTTCGATCCCGGCTCTGGGTCACTGTCCGTGTGGAGTTTGCACATTCTCTCCGTGTTGCGTGGATTTCGCCCCCCACAACCCAAAGATGTGCAGGCTAGGTGGATCGGGCACGCTAAATTGCCCCTTACTTGGAAAAAATGAATTGGGTACTCTAAATTTATATTTTTAACAAAATGTTTGACCAACTTGATTGAATTTTTCGAAGAGATGACCAGATGCGTAGATGAGGTAATGCATTTGACACAGTCTACTTCGACTTCAGCAAAGCTTTTGACAAGGTCCCACATGTGAAGGTATGAGCCCAAGGAATACAAGGAAATTTGGCAAATTGGATCCAGATATGGCTGAGTGGCAGGCAGTAGAGGGTGATGGTCAAGGGGCATTTTCTGATTGGAAGCCTGTGTCCAGTGGGGTCCAGCAGGGATCAGTGTTGGGCCCTTGCTGTTTGTGGTTTAGAAAATTATTTAGATTTGAATGTAGGAGGGTTGATCAGTAAGTTTGCGGATGATATGAAAATTGGTGGAGTGGTAAATAGTGAGGAGGATAGCCTTAGGTTCCAGGATGATATAGATGGGCTGATCAGATGGGCTAACTAGTTGCAAATGTAATTCAATCCAGATAAATGTGAGGTGATGCACTTGGGCAGGACAAACAAAGCAGGGAATACATGATGAATGGCAAGATCCTGGGAAGCACCGAGGATCAAAGGGACCTTGTTGTGCATGTACACCAGTCCCTTAAGCTAGCAGGGCAGGTGGATAAAGTGGTTAAGGTGGTATACTTTCCTTTTTTAGCAGAGACATAGAGTTTAAGAGCAGCGAGGTTATGCATAAAATGTTGGTCAGTCCACAGCTAGATTCCAGTTCTGGAATCTACATTATAGGAGGGATGTGATAGTTCTGCAAAGGGTGCAGAGGGGAGTTACCAGGATGTTGCCTGGGCTGGAGAGTGTTAGTTATAAAAAGAGATTGCAAAGACTGGCGTTGTTTTCCTTGGAGAAGAGGTGTCTGAGGGGGGATATGATTGAGATGTATAAAGTTATGAGGGGCAGAGATAGAGTGGACAGGAATACACTTTTCCCCTTCGTGGAGGGATAAATGACCAGGGGCATAGATTTAAGATAAGGGCAGGAGGTTTAGAGGGGCTGTGAGGAAAAACGTTTTTTACTCAGAAGGTGATGGGAGTCTTAAACTCACTGCCTGAAAGGGTGGTGGAGGCAGAGATCCTATAATATGGAAGAAGTATTTAGAGGTGCACTTGCAATGCCAAGCACACAAGGCTATGGGCCAAATGCTGGAAACTGGGATTAGAATAGTTTGGTTGTTATTATTGCTAGGTCGGGGCAGCATGGTGGCGCAGCGGGTTAGCCCTGCAGCCTCACGGCGCCGGGGTCCCAGGTTCGATCCCGGCTCTGGGTCACTGTCCATGTGGAGTTTGCACATTCTCCTCGTGTTTGCGTGAGTTTCGCCCCCCCCCACAACCCAAAGATGTGCAGGGTAGGTGGATTGGCCACGCTAGATTGCCCCTTAATTGGAAAAAATGAATTGGGTACTCGAAATTTATGGAAAAAAAATTATTGCTGGGTCGAAGGGTCTTTTCTGCGCTGTAGACCTCTACCACTCTATAGTAGTCCCAACTTTCCGGAGCACAATGGAGGGGAAAACATTCAACCTCCTGCGAAGTCTGGTACAAACAGGCTCGAAAACCTATGGTGAGATTGTGGCGATATTGCCGGGCCATTTCTCACTGAAGCCTTTGGTCATCGTCTAGAGGTTCATGTTCCATAAATGTAACTAACAAGATAATGAATCAATCACATAATTCATCGCTACTTTGAAGAAATTAACTGAACATTGTCAATTTGGAGATATTTTGAACGACACATTGGAGACAGACTTGTGTTCGGGTTACAAAGTGAAGCTACTCAGAAAATGTTGTTCACGGAAAGCAACTTAGACCAAAGAAGGTTTTAGAAGTCGTGGTACGGGATTCTCCGGCCCCCCGCCGGGTAAGAGAATCCCCGGGGGGCGGCATGAATCCCGCCCCGCTGCTCCGATGCCAGCTGCCATATTCTCTGGCACCGATTTTCGGACTGGGGCGGGGATCATGCTGCGCCGGTCGGGGGGGGGGGGGGGGGTGGCAGGGGGGAATCCGGCCCTGGGTGGGGGGGGCCCTCACGGTGGCCTGACCCGCGATTGGGACCCACTGATCTGTGGGCGGGCCTGTGCCGTGGGGCGCTCTTTCCCTCCGCGCCGGCCTGTGTAAGGCTCCGCGATGGCCGGCGCGGAGAAGAAACCCCCTGCGCATGCGCAGGAATCACGCCAGTGGTTCTGTGCCTGCTCCAGAACACGCTGGCACTCCCGCGCATGCGGCAACTCGCGCTGACCGGGGCGGAGGCTCTTTGGCGGCGGTTGGCGCGGCGCCAACCACTCCAGCGCCAGCCTAGGCCCCGGAGGATTCCGCACCTTCCGGGCGGCCCGACGCCGGAGTGGTTCACGCCACTCTTTGGCACTGGTACGGCCCGTCCCGCCGATCGCGGGAGAATCCTGCCCCCTGTCTCCATGTAATTAGCAGCTAAGGAAGCGCAACAATTAAACTCAACCACTAAAATCCATGAAATGTCAGCTAAGACCCGAACACAGACAGAGGTTTGAAATTGCCAGCGATGTGCAAAAACTGGGCACACAGCAACCGATAACTGGAGAAAAGATGCAAAATGCAATAGTTGTGCTAAAAAGGAGCACATTGAACGTGCATGTTGGGGAAAGAACCAACAAGTTTCAAACAAGAATTATAAAAAGCAAGAACCAAATACATTTAGTGAAAAACTGAATAGAGGGAAGACTATCCACCTGGTACAAAAAGGGTGCTAAAAGAGACCAGAGTCAGAAGATGAACTGTCATTTAATGTACTGGGCATTGTGGGCAGAACAAACTGTGACTGGGTCACTCCTTTCCTGGATGGACAACCAGTGAGAATGGAGGTGGACATTGGCACAGCCGTTTTGTTGGTTCCTGAAACCATTTACCAAGAGAAACTATAACCCTCAATGACAATACTCAAAATCTATACTGGAGAAGTGATTTCGTCGAGGGGTTGTATCGATGTAAATGTCAGCTAAGTGGACAGACCACAGACGTGCCCCTGCATAGCGTTAAAGGTAACTATCCAGCCCTGACAGGGAGAACTTGGCTGCAGAAAATCAAGCTAAACTGGGCCAAGTTAAATCCCTTGTCAGAGTCCGAAGCAGGCCCAACCAAAAGCTAAAAGGAAAATAAAGATGCAGTTGCTGAAAAGGTCTAAAAGTAGCTATGACGAAGGCCCAGGTTCAGGCTAGTAGTGCTGGGACCAAGATGACAAAGGCTCAGCACGATCTGACAAACGTGGTTCAGGATCGAGAAATCAGAGGTCAAAAGCATATGGAAGATGTATATGAATGCTTTGACAAGAATGAAAGTCAAAAGTACACTAAAAAATTCAGTGAGGATGTCCAGAATGCATTTACGGACTCCCTTTGTAAATTCCAAACCACAGAGAAACAAGAAATTGAGGCGCATCTTGAAACGCCTGATAATAAAGAAACTCTCACGTGCATTGGAAAGAACATTCAGTTTGGGAAAAGAGCCTTCATGCATCAATGGTCAACAAGACTAAACATTTTGCTGATTGTAAACAATAGCAACAGGAGCAAACGGAACCAGCACGGAAACTCATGCAGGATGTTTGGATGGGTGTTGTTCCAGATGACCAAATGAACAGAGTTGTAGCTGCAGTCTGCAGTGCCAACATGCCTTTGCTATTTTACTCTGTACAACAGCATCTGAAGGCCAATGAACATACCAACAGCAAAATGGATTACCCCTGACTTAGTTTAACAACCCAACCCTAAAGGTTACATTTGATGTGTTCTTAAATGACGAGAAACCTTTTGTAAATAGTCAGGAGCAACAGCTTCAGTTAGATAATTTAGAAGTTGCAGACCAGAAACAAGACTAAAAAATGAGGGTGAATGCAGCGAGAATGAAGCCTTGAGGGGAGAGATGTAGGGTCTGACGGAAGCACACCACAATCTGGAGAAGGCACCACAGAGGCTGTGCCACAAGATTCAGGTAAAGGAGACTCTGCTTTGCAGCCTGGAGGGGCAGTGGTTGGAAACTAAAAAAACAGATTGATAGCCTGGGTCAAAAACTAAAGAACTATCCTCTGAAGTGAAATCTCTGAAAAAGCAGCCGGATCGGGTTTTGCAATTTGGGAACAGGGCTAAACACCATGGGCTGAGTTCTCCATTGGCAAGATCCTCTGTTTTGCTGGCAGCGAACTCACACCCGCGGATTTTCCGATGGCGTGGGAGTACCCACAGTGGAAAACTCCATTGGCCAGCTGCCGAGATGGAGAATCCCGTTGCCAGAGGGATGCGCCGCACCAGAAAACGGGTGCGGTGGGACGGAGAATCCCACCTCATGTTTTTCATAAAGGTAAGAACTATTGGCAAGGACCATACCACCAGAGAGAAGTAGATACCTGCCATCGTATTGGCAAAGACAGGACCGATCGCCTACACCATTCAAACTCAGGGTGCTGTTGCGTGGAGAAATGAAATGAAAAAAATGAAAGAAGACATGCTGACCAACTTTTAACAGCTAGAACAAGGTTTCCAGAGAGACGGTCAACAAAGAGTCCGAAACAAATTGTGCCAAATGAAGATCTGGACAGATCCAAGATACTGACAATACCAGAAACAACTGTGGAAGACATTGGGGGAGATTCTCCGAAACCCGCCGGGTCGGAGAATCGCCAGGGGCTGGCGTGAATCCCGCCCCCGCCGGTTGCCGAATTCTCCGGCACAGGAGATTCGGCGGGGGCGGGAATCGCGCCGCGCCGAATGGCGGGCCTCCCCTCCCCGTATTCTCCGGCCCGGATGGACCAAAGTCCTGCAGCTAAAATGCCTGTCCCGCCGGCGTAGATTAAACCACCTACCTTACCGGCGGGACAAGGCGGCGCGGGCGGGCTCCGGTGTCCTGGGAGGGGCACGGGGCGATCTGGCCCCGTGGGGGCACCCCACGCTAACGCTCCCGCGCATGCGCTGCCCGGAGATGTCATTTCCGCACCAGCTGGCGGGGCACCAAAGGCCTTTTCCGCCAGCTGGCAGGGCGGAAATCCGTCCGGCGCTGGCCTAGCCCCTTATGGTTGGGGCTCGGCCCCCAAAGATGCGGAGCATTACGTACCTTTGGGGCGGCGCGATGCCCGACTGATTTGCGCATTTTGGGCGCCAGTCGACGGACATCGCGCCGATACCGGAGAATTTCGTCCATTATCTCAGTTGAAGATATTTCAACACCGATTCAACTTCCAGATCTTACGTCGACTCCAGTTGAAGTAACATTGGATGATGTTCAAACTACACCAAAAACACTCGAGGTTACAGGCAACAGAAAGAAGCAGATGCCCGAGGTGCGCCAACAACCACACAGGAATCAACATTCTCCAAAACCCAACGCCCAAGGTCACTTTAAGAGATCCATCACGTGATATACTCATTATGTCATCGGCAGTTTGGCCGGGCTAACACTTAGACTGTTCTAGCAGCCTGTGTGAAAATAAAGATCATCGGGGTGGGACTCTCCGCAATTGGCGCGATGTCCGCCGACCGGCGGCAAAAAGGGCGCGTATCATTCCGGCATCGCGCCGCCCCAAAGGTGCGGAATTCTCCGCATCTTGAGGGGCCGAGCCCTCACCTTGAGGGGCTAGGCCCGCGCCGGACTGATTTCCACCCCACCAGCTGGCGGGAAAGGCCTTTGGTGCCCCGCCAGCTGGTGCGGAAATTACTTTGCCGTGCGGCGCATGCACAGGAGTGTCAGCGGCCGCTCACATCATTCCCACGCACGCGCAGTGGAGGGAGTCTCTTCCGCCTCCGCCATAGTGGAGACCATGGCGAAGGCGGAAGGAAAAGAGTGCCCCCACGGCACAGGCCCGCCTGCGGATCGGTGGGCCCCGATCGTGGGCCAGGCCACCGTGGGGGCACCCCTCGGGGCCAGATTGCCCCGCGCCCAGGACCCCGGAGCCCCCGCGCCGCCTTGTCCCGCCGGCGTAAGAGAGGTGGTTTGGGTTCTCCGGGTCGGAGAATCGCCGGCGGCTGGCGTGAATCCCGCCCCCGCCAGTTGTCGAATTCTCCAGCACCGGAGATTTGGCTCCAACGCCGGCTGCCGTATTCTCCGGTGCCGGTTTTAAGGCGGCGGTGGCATCACGATACACGTGTCGAGGGCCGTTAGCAGCGGCGTCCCCACCAATTCTCCGGGCCCCGATGGGCCGAGCGGCCGTCGGTTTATGGCCAGTCCCGCCGGCGTGAATTGGACATGGTCCTACATGGCGGGACCGGGCTGGTAGGCTGGCTGGTGCTGTCCTCGGGGGACGCGGCGGGATCCGGCCCCGAGGGGGACTCCATGGTGGCCTGGCCTGCGATCGGGACCCACCGAACTGTGGGCGGGCCTGTGATGTGGGGGCACTCCTTCAGCAGGGGTGTATCTTCTCTGCGCCGGCCCCTGTAGGACTCCGCCATGGCTGGTGCGGAGGAGACATTTCTCTGCGCATGTGCTAGAATACGTCAGCTGGTCTGCACATGCGCGGAACCACAGCGGTTGTTCTGTGCACGCGCTAACTCGTGCTGACCCTTTGGCGCCGGCTAGCGCGGTGCCAACCCCTCTAGCGCCAGCCTAACCCCCAGAAGTGCTTAGGATTCCTCAACTTCCGGTCGGCCCGACGCCGGAGTGGTTCGCGCCGTTTATTATGCCGGTGTCGGGCCATCGCGGGGATTCGGGAGAATCCCGCCCTATATTTCCACGTCAGGACAGTGTATGCAGAGTCAGAAAGCGAGTCACACGCTGCAGAATTCCCAGCCTTTGACTTGCTCTTGTGGACACAATATTTATGAAGCTGGTCCAGTGAAGTTTCTAGGGTATGGTGGGGAATTCGATAATAATGCTGTTGAATGTCACGTGTTGGTGGTTAGTTACTTTTATGTTTCAGATGGCCACTGCCTGGTTAGCACAAATTGTGTAGTGATAATTCTACTTGTCATTTATCAGCTCATGCAGGGTTGGCCTCAGGAAAACTGGTGCCCGAGGCAGACTTGTATTTTAATATCCTTTCTTGGAGTTTATTAAGTCAGTAGTTGTGTCACCAAACATCTCAGAAATAAGGCTGCAATCTCAAAAGATACAGAAGAGGAAATTATCAAGATTTAATTCAATTTCATTCGAACAGTAGATGGGCTACATCATAAAAACTAAATTTTATCTAAGTGGCAAGCAAAGTAGATGGCCAAAACGTCGGACAACAGTGCGGGCTTGAATCCTGTTCCAGCTGAGGCAGATTTGGAATCTGCTTCCTTGTCCTGCCCCTGACTATGTAAGAGAGTGGTAAACCACCACTGGAACAAAAAGCAATGGGTGAAGATGAAGCATCAGCAGCGAATAAGCCGAGGCACGTGAATGAATGAATGTTAAAAGTAACAATAATACATTTAAAATGTTGTTCACCAAGATTCCAAGAAGCTAGAAGATGATTCCCTAGACCTTTCCTGCTGCAAATTCTGATATTGCTTCAGGCAGCGAAATAATTTTGATCCACAGCATACTCAGCGGGCAGGATTGTCAGTGGAGAAAGCCTGTCATCTTTCATAGTTGATCGCAAAGCTATTTTTATATACTTCATCTCAAGAATCTCATTTCACGTAATTAACGGATTTCAAGTATTTTTCCATCACATCTGCATTTTTCTTTATTACAGTTGTTAACTGAACTGTTTAACTCCTGTTCTGCATCCCTGACATTTTCTTCCTTCTTGACCAGGGCATCACACAGTAACTACTGCAACCTCGGTGGTCATCCTTGTTTGTACCCATACAATTGATAATGTCTCTGTTATAACCTGCCTGCTTACCACTGGCTGGGGACTAATGGCAATCCCACAATCCTTAGGGAGTATGAGCTTCTCCAATGAGGGGGGTGGAGAAATCATTATCAGAGTCCCTGCATAAATAGAGCTGGCCAGTATGGAACCAGCTAGAGAGGAGTGTGCAGCAAGAGAGTGCTGCTGTTGTGTATATATATATATATATATATATATATATAAATATAAATATATATAAATAAATAAAACTTACACAAAACTGGTGATGAGGGTTAAAGTGGATAGCTGTCTACGCTGCTGAAGCCACCTCCCTGGATTTTTGTTGGATACAGGTTGGAAGTTTTTTTCTGTTACACCATGCCTCTTTATGGACGTTTGGATGTCTTTGATGCTGCGCTGGAAAGTTGGAACCAGTACGCACAACGGATGCATTACTATTTCCGGGCAAACAACATCACCGAAAACGAGCACCAGGTGGTCATTTTGCTCATCCCCTGCAGCCTGCATACGTTTAGGGTGATTAGGAGACTTCTGTATCCAGCTGCGCCGGACACCAAGACGTTTGATGAACTTGTGACCTTGGTGGGGCAACATTTTAACCCAACCCTGTCAACGATAGTCCAGCGTTACCGGTTTAATACCGCTGAGAGGACCCCAGGAGAATCCCTTCCAGAGTTTCTATCCAGGCTCCGCAGGATTGCGGAGTACTGTGACTATGGTGAGACCCTGTCAGAAATGATACGCGACCATTTGATTTGCGATATTAACAACGCGGCCACCAATAAAAAGTTGTTAGTCGAGCCTACATTGACTTTTCAACAGGCCATTCAAATAGTATTGTCCCGAGAGAACGCAGAACGGGGAGTGCAGGAGCTGCAGGGAATGGAGGTGCACACCTTGGGGTGCAACCTCTTCCATCCAAAAACGTCGCCCCGCGCTCCTTGGGCGAGGGGATGTCCGGATCGACGCCAGTGGCCGCCGGACGTTCCTCCCCGAAGGGAACCTTCTCCAGAACTGATGGATCAGGAGCCATGTAAGTGTTGGATTTGTGGGCGCTGACCCCGTCGCGGAAGCCGGTCCTGGGGTCGCCAGAGGCACCGTCAATCCGACAGAAACTGGGCCAGCCCAGGGGCTGTACCTTCCATTTGGATGAACCTGTGGCGACTACTTCCTTAAGAGGAAAAAGGAGACTTATGTAAGGCTGAGGAAACAAGGTTCAGACAGGGCATTGGAGGGATACAAGATAGCCAGGAGGGAACTGAAGAAAGGGATTAGGAGAGCTAAGAGAGGGCATGAACAATCTTTGGCGGGTAGGATCAAGGAAAACCCCAATGCCTTTTACACATGTGAGAAATATGAGAATGACTAGAGCGAGGGTAGGTCCGATCAAGGACAGTAGCGGGAGATTGTGTATTGAGTCTGAAGAGATAGGACAGGTCTTGAACAAGTATTTTTCTTCTGTATTTACAAATGAGAGGGGCCATATTGTTGGAGAGGACAGTGTGAAACAGACTGGTAAGCTCGAGGAAATACTTGTTAGGAAGAAAGATGTGTTGGGCATTTTGAAAAACTTGAGGATAGACAAGTCCCCCGGGCCTGACGGGATATATCCAAGGATTCTATGGGAAGCAAGAGATGAAATTGCAGAGCCGTTGGCAATGATCTTTTCGTCCTCACTGTCAACAGGGGTGGTACCAGGGGATTGGAGAGTGGCGAATGTCATGTCCCTGTTCAAAAAAGGGAATAGGGATAACCCTGGGAATTACAGGCCAGTTAGTCTTACTTCGGTGGTAGGCAAAGTCATGGAAAGGGGACTGAAGGATAGGATTTCTGAGCATCTGGAAAGACACTGCTTGATTAGGGATAGTCAGCACGGATTTGTGAGGGGGAGGTCTTGCCCTACAAGTCTTATTGAATTCTTTGAGGAGGTGACCAAGCATGTGGATGAAGGTAAAGCAGTGGATGTAGTGTACATGGATTTTAGTAAGGTATTTGATAAGGTTTCCCATGGTAGACGTCTGCAGAAAGTAAGGAGGCATGAGATAGTGGGAAATTTGGCCAGTTGGATAACGAACTGGCTAACCGATAGAAGTCAGAGAGTGGCGGTAGATGGCAAATATTCAGCCTGGATCCCAGTTACCAGTGGCGTACCACAGGGATCAGTTCTGGGTCCTCTGCTGTTTGTGATTTTCATTAATGACTTGGATGAGGGAGTTGAAGGGTGGGTCAGTAAATTTGCAAATGATACGAAGATTGGTGGAGTTGTGGATAGTGAGGAGGGCTGTTGTCGGCTGCAAAGAGACATAGATAGGATGCAGAGCTGGGCTGAGAAGTGGCAGATGGAATTTAACCCTGAAAAGTGTGAGGTTGTCCATTTTGGAAGGACAAATATGAATGCGGAATACAGGGTTAACGGTAGAGTTCTTGGCAATGTGGAGGAGCAGAGAGATCTTGAGGTCTACGTTCATATATCTTTGAAAGTTGCCACTCAAGTGGATAGAGCTGTAAAGAAGGCCTATGGTGTGCTAGCGTTCATTAACAGAGGGATTGAATTTAAGAGCCGTGAGGTGATGATGCAGCTGTACAAAACTTTGGTCAGGCCACATTTGGAGTACTGTGTACAGTTCTGGCTGCCTCATTTTAGGAAGGATGTGGAAGCTTTGGAAAAGGTGCAAAGGAGATTTACCAGGATGTTGCCTGGAATGGAGAGTAGGTCTTACGAGGAAAGGTTGAGGGTGCTAGGCCTTTTCTCATTAGAATGGAGACGGATGAGGGGCGACTTGATAGAGGTTTATAAGATGATCAGGGGAATAGATAGAGTAGACAGTCAGATATTTTTTCCCCGGGTGGAACAAACCATTACAAGGGGACATTAATTTAAGGTGAATGGTGGAAGATATAGGGGGGATGTCAGAGGTAGGTTCTTTACCCAGAGAGTAGTGGGGGCATGGAATGCACTGCCTGTGGAAGTAGTTGAGTCGGAAACATTAGGGACCTTCAAGCAGCTATTGGATAGGTACATGGATTACGGTAAAATGATATAGTGTAGATTTATTTGTTCTTAAGGACAGCACGGTAGCATTGTGGATAGCACAATTGCTTCACAGCTCCAGGGTCCCAGGTTCGATTCCGGCTTAGGTCACTGTCTGTGTGGAGTCTGCACATCCTCCCCGTGTCTCTGTGGGTTTCCTCAGGGTGCTCCGGTTTCCTCCCACAGTCCAAAGATGTGCAGGTTAGGTGGATTGGCCATGATAAATTGCCCTTAGTGTCTAAAACTGCCCTTAGTGTTGGGTGGAGGTGTTGACTATGGGTAGGGTGCTCTTTCCAAGAGCCGGTGCAGATTCAATGGGCCGAATGGCCTCCTTCTGCACTGTAAATTCAATGATAATCTATGATTAATCTAGGACAAAGGTTCGGCACAACATCGTGGGCCGAAGGGCCTGTTCTGTGCTGTATTTTTCTATGTTCTATGTACTCCCAAGGACGTGGAGACGGAGGATGACTGCCTGCAGCTGCATTGTGTGGCAGCTCCCCGTGTGGCCCCCATTAAGGTGACACTACGGGTCAATGGTCACCCGCTTGAGATGGAGTTGGACACTGGCGCAGCGGTCTCCAAGATCGCCCAGAGGACATTCGAGCAGGGTATACAGACCCTTACATTAATCGATACAAAGGCCAGGTTATCCACCTACACGGGGAAACCATTTGACATTGCAGGAACTACGATGCCTCCTGTTGTTTATGGATGCCAGGAGGGATGTTTCCCACTTATCGTGGTGCGCGGCCACGGGCCCAGCCTGTTGGGTCGGGACTGGTTGCGCCATTTGCAGCTGAACTGGCAGCACATCCTCCAAACAGGTTCTGGAGGGTTGATGCAGGTACATGGATGGCACCCAGATGTATTCCAGCCCGGTTTGGGGAAATAAAAGGGGCCATAGCCCATATCCAAGTCGAACCAGGAGCCATGCCGCATTATTTCCAGGCACGCCCGGTGCCCTACGGCTTGCTCGAGAAGCTAGAAGGGGAGCTCACTCGTTTGGAGTCCTTGGGTATTATCAGGCCCGTCCGTTTTGCTGACTGGGCAGCGCCAATTGTACCTGTAATGAAGCCAGGTGCCACAGTTCGCTTGTGCGGTGACTATAAACTTACAGTGAATTCGGCTTCCCGGCTCGGCAGATATCCAATGCCCCGCATAGAAGATCTCTACGCGAAGCTTGCAGGTGGACTCTCGTTCACAAAATTAGATATGAGTCACGCCTACCTACAGTTGGAGCTGGACCCTGCGACCCGGCCATATGTAACTATTAATACACACCGGGGCCTGTATGAATATACATGGTTGCCCTTTAGGGAATCCTCTGCCTGCATTATCTTTCAACGCGTTATGGAGGGCATCTTCAGAAGTTTACCGCATGTCGCTGTCTACTTAGACGACATTTTGATCACAGGGATGTCGGAGCAGGAACATTTGGAAAATTTGGGGGCTATCCTTAGAGTCTTTTCAGAGGCTGGAGTCCATTTACGTCATACAAAGTGCGTCTTTCAGGCAAAGGAAGTAGTCTACCTGGGTTATTGGGTGGACTGCGAAGGTAAGGTGCGCGCAATTCAACAGGCCCCCGCCCCGACTGACACTTCGCATCTTTGTTTTTTTCTCGGCCTCGTAAACGAACAGGAAGTTCTTCCCCAATCTGGCAACTACGCTAGCCCCGTTGCACCTTCTGCTAAAGAAGAATCACACCTGGGTTTGGGGTAGGCTGCAAGAAACCGCTTTCCGGCGGGTAAAACAACAATTGTCATTGCCTGGGTTACTAACCCACTATGATCCTGGAAAGCCTTTGCTCATCACGTGTGGTGCATCCCCATATGGTATTGGGGCCATCCTGTCCCACAAGATGGAGAACGGGGCCGAGCAGCCGATAGCTTTCGCATCCCGCACATTGATTGCAGCGGAAAAGTAGTACGCACAGATCGAGAAGGAGGGCCTGGCGGTGGTCTTTGCGGTGAAACGCTTCCACCAGTATGTGTATGGCTGCCACTTCACTATCGTGACTGATCAACTCTCTGCTGGGACTTTTCCGAGAGGATAAGCCAATACCGCCCATTGCTTCCGCACGGATCCAGCGCTGGGCTTGTTGCTCGCTGCCTACGAGTATTCTCTGGAACATAAACCAGGGACCCAGAGAGTGAATGCAGATGCACTGAGTCGATTGCCTTTGTCAACCGGCCCCATGTCGACCCCCACGACCGGTGAGGTGGTTGCAACCCTAAATTCTATGGACTCCTTGCCTGTCACGGCATCACAGATCCATGAATGGACCTAGACGGAGCCAGTCCTGTCAAAGGTTCGGCACGTAGCCCTGTATGGTGGGCAACATAGACAGCTCCCAGGTGAGTTGCGGGCATTTTCCTCCAAGCTGTCAGAATTTAGCGTGGAAGACGGTATCCTCTTGTGGGGGACGCGTGTGATTGTCCTGGAAAAAAGGACCGGAGCTAATACTGAAGGACTTGCACAATGGGCATCCGGGTGTGACCAAAATGAAAATGTTGGCCTGTAGTTATGGCTAGTGGCCAGGCCTCGACACCGACATTGAGAAGGTGGCCCAAAACTGCTCCATTTGCCAAGAACATCAGACGCTTCTGCCGGTCACGCCCCTACATCACTGGGAATGGCCAGGGCGGCCTTGGGCACGCTTGCATGCCGATTTCGCCGGCCCTTTTCAAGGATCCATGTTCCTTCTATTAATCGATGCACAGTCTAAATAGTTAGAGGTGCATAAGATGGTAGGCACAATGTTCTGCGCAACAATCGAGAAGATGCATTTGTCTTTCAGTACACATGACCTCCCCAAGGTCCTGGTCACAGACAACAGCACTCTGTTTACAAGTGAGGAGTTTGTGAGGTACAGAAAGATGAACAGCATGCGCCATATCCGCACCGCTCCATAGCACCTGTCTCCCAATGGATTGGCGGAGCGCGCAGTGCAGACATTCAAATGGGGCCTAAAGAAGCAGTCTTCTGGGTGTATGGGCACGAGACTGGCTCGTTTTTTGTTTTCATACAGGACCATACCACATGCGGTGGCTGGGGTAGCTCCTACGGAACTCCTAATGGGCCGGAGACTTTGCACTCGCCTTAGCATGGTTTTCCCGGATATTGGCGCAAACGTACGCCGCACTCAAGAACGGCAGGGACATGGCCTTTCTCAGCATCGGCCGATTCAGCAGTTTGCGCCCGGTGATCCAGTGTTCGTTCGAAATTTTGCTGGTGGTGCCCAGTGGGTCCCTGGCATTATCTTTCACTGACCGGGCCCTATCTATTACCAGGTGCAAGCCCAGGGTTGTCACCAGCGCAAGCATGTAGACCACGTTCGGTCCAGAAGACCGTTTCTTCCAAAGATTCCCTGCCCCGGGAGCTCACGTCTACAGCCGCAGAGACCAGACACGGTGGAGAGTATTCCTCACGATCTTCCTCTGGCGCCGCACTCAAAAGCCTGCGCAGGTCCTTGCAGAACCGCGTGGAGATAGGGACGCCGAGATGATGGAGGCAGTGGACTCCGACTCCGAGATGGAGACACAGGATGCCTCAGAGGGGGAGTCCTTGGTCCCACGGGCCGTGGATGTACAACCGTTAGGCCATTCATCACGGAAGCGCCGTTCTCCATCTTGTTACACGCCTCCTGATGCAGTGCCTCATGCAAATGGTGGCAAAACAAGTCCGACGCCCTCCTTCGCCAGGGTCTTCAGTGGATTCCTTGACCTTTGGTGGGGAGGGATGTTATAACCTGCCTGCTTACCACTGGCTGGGGACTAATGGCAATCCCACAATCCTTGGGGAGTATGAGCTTCCCCAATGAGGGGGGCGGAGAAATCATTAGCAGAGTCCCTGCAGAAATAGAGCTGGCCAACAACACCTTCCATTACTTTACTGATGATTGAGGTTAGACTGATGGGGTGGTAAATGGCCATTTTGGACTAGTCCAGCTTTTTGTGGACAAGATGCACCTGGGCAATTTTTCACATTATCGTGTAGATGCACGAGCGGTAGCTAGAGTGGAACAGTCTGGCTATGGACATGGCTAGTTGCAGAACACAAGACCGTAGCACTAGTTATCATCAGGGCCCATGGCTTTTTGTGCATTCAGCCATTTCTCAATTTCATATAGTATGATTCCAAATGGCTGAAGACTGGCTTCTGCAATAGCGGAGACCTCGGGAGGAAATGAATAATCTCTCTGGTGTTGTTGATTGAAGTTTTAAAATTCTCATCATTGCTTTCCAATGCCCTCATCTCTCTTTATCTTGCAACCTTCTCCAGCTCTGAGATATTTGCTCTTGTCTAATTCGGGCCTTTTGGGTATCCTGATGTAAATCACTCCAACATTAATGCCTGAGCTCTGGAATTTCCTCCGTAAACCTCTACAACTCGGTTTTCTTTTAAGACACTCCTAAAATCTATCGGACCAAGCTTTTGGCCATTTGCCCTAATATTGCCTTCGGTGATTTGGAGTCAAATTTTGCTTTATAATATCATCTGTGAGATTTCTTGGAATCTTATATTAAATTGAAGCTATAAAAAAAGCTGTGTGTACAAGTTGTTGTTCTCCTGGGAAGCTGTCTCCAATCGCCCAATTTTAGAAACATGAATATGTGCAGGCCATTTGGCCCATTAAGCCTGCTCCGCTATTCATTTTGATCATGTCTGATCATCTACACAGCGCTACTTTCCAGCAAGGGCCCTTCCTATCAATTCCCTTATTTCCCCTTTCTTTATTTTTGCTGTTATCATCTTGATCCATTGATGCTTAATGGACATTTTTTTTTAAAGTCAAGCAGGGGAAATGAGGAACCTGAAAATTACAACATAATACACCGTGCTAGCCCTTGGACAGCAGAACTCAAACTTTTCGGCACCCGAGAGTTCGGTGGGACTCGGTACGATTTGTTGGCTGGTGGCCAATAAATTGGTCAAAAGGCCGTAATCTGCCTTTGTAATTGAGTCCTGCCTGAATGGAATGATTTTCAGAGAGCCAGGAGAACACAGTAAGAGACCTGGACACTCAGAGGAAAGGAGCGGCTCTCGCTTTCTCGCTTGTTTTTCTTCAGCAAAGCTGTATTGCTGCTGTATTTCTGAAATTGCAGCGATGTTAATGAATCGACAGTGAACATCATGACAGACTGGAAACAGAAATCTGAAACTGAAAGCCTGGGTTGAAGGAAGATGTGCTATAAGACAGCCATCTGAAACAAAGACTTTTATCCCTTTTACTTCTCGTTTTACCCCCTCTTCTTAATTTCTGTGTTTGTATGTCTTGTGCATGTGTATACTTAGGGGGTGGGATGTGTTTAAGTGAGGGGGAGTTAGGAATTGGATAAAAGTTAACCAGTTATATTTGCTGCATATTTCAGCATAGTTCTTGTTATAAATAAATAGTAATTGTGTTAAAATTTACAAAACTGTGACTGAAATTATTGGGCAGCCAAAGACTCGAGTGATTTTTGTTAATTCAATTGTGTTGCAATTCCGGGTCAATGGGGGCTGGAATTGACCATGCCCGAGCCCAGGGTGACATAATTTGGGGGCTCAGGTCCATGAACTTTGGAACTGTAGATAGTGATGTTTGCGTTACAGCATGAGCTAAAAAGAGACACCAGGCGAAATTCTTCGGTATCAGCGCGATGTCCGCTGACCGGCGCCAAAAACGGCGCAAATCAGTCGGGCATCGCGCCGCCCCAAAGGTGCGAAATCCTCCGCATCTTGGGGGGCTGAGCCCTAACCTTGAGGGGCTAGGCCCGCGCCGGACTGATTTCCGCCCCGCCAGCTGGCACGGAAATGACATTGCCGGGCGGCGCATGAACGGGAGCATTAGCGGCACGCTCACGGCATCCCTGCGCATGCGCTGTGGAGGGTGTCTCTTCCGCCTCCGCCATGGTGGAGACCGTGGTGAAGGTGGAAGGAAAAGAGTGCCCCCATGACACAGGCCCGCCCGCGGATCGGTGGGCCCCGATCGCGGGCCAGGCCACCGTGGGGGCACCCTGGGGCCAGACCGCCCCGCGCCCCCCCCAGGACCCCGGAGCCCGCCCGCGCCGCTTTGTCCCGCCGGTAAGGTAGGTGGTTTAATCTACGCCGGCGGGATAGGCATTCTTGCAGTGGGACTTCGGCCCATCCGGGCCGGAGAATCGCGGGGGGGGGGGGCCGCCAACCAGCGCGGCGTGATTCCCACCCCCGCCGAATCTCCGGTGCCGGAGAATTCGGCAACCAGCGGGGGCGGGATTCACGCCATCCCCCGGCGATTCTCCGAGGAGGTTGGAATTTGAGAGAGAGGAAAAAGCATAAGGGAGAGAGTTCCAGCTTAAGGCACTGGAAAATAAAAGGGTGCTGCTAGGGGCTAGAGGGGAGCTTAATCCAAGAACGGAACTCAGTGATGATATGTTTAAATTTATATAGGCCTTACTGAAATTCGAAGACAAGGTGGTAGAAACCTTTTTTAGGGCTTTTGAGAAAATAGCAACCCAAATGGAGTGGCCAAAATAAAAGTGGACATTAACCATGCAAAGGAATTGCATGGTTTATGCTTCCCTGTCAGGGGGTGTCTAAGAATTATGAAGAGGTAAAAAACGGCAATTCTAGGTTCTTATGAATTAGTTCTCGAAGCATATCGGCAAAAGTTTTGAAATTTAAGGAAGCAGCCGGGACAGATGTAAGCCAAATTTGAAAGGTTTAAGCAGAACAATTTTGATAGATGGTTACGAGCATTGGGAGTTGAAAATGCCTATGAGGCCCTGAGAAAGGTCATGCTCTTATAGGAATTTAAGAATTACCAACCTTCTATGATAAGAACCCATGTTGAAGACTGACTGTGTGGAGTTTGCACTTTCTCCCCGTGTCTATGTGGTTCCCTCCAGGTGCTCAAGTTTTCTCCCACAGTCCAAAGATATGCAGGTTAGGTAGATTGGCCATGCTAAAATTGCTCCTTAGTGTCCTCGGAGGGATGCTCTTTCAGAGGGCCAGTGCAGACTCGATGGGCCGAATGGATCCCTTCTGCACTGTAGACATTCTATGATTCTATATTGGAACTTGCAAGGATTGGCCAAGGGTCTTGTTGGAGTTCATAAGGAGGATTCTGAAAAGGGAACAAAAGTGGAGACTACTACAGGGCAGACTCTAGCTCTAACTGAACTCAGGAGACCTGAGGTAAACACTGCTGTGGGAGCAGATATGATGACCAGGTAGATGAGAGATATGCAGGGTTTTTATCTCCGGGGATGTTCACCCCATTCTCCTCAACTGAGGTAGCCAGGCCATAACTATTTAAAGGACTCAGGTGCTACTCAAACTCTCGCTGAGTAAGAATTTGATTTTCTCCCCAGAGAGTACAATGAAAGCTAAGGTATTAGTGAATGGGTTAAGTGGAGATTATATCCCAGTTCCATTGTATAAAGTAAATTGGAGTGTGATTTAGTGTTAGATCCAATAGTTGTCGGAGTAGTTAAGGAGTTACCAATGAGGTCACCCTCATTCTTCAAAACTGTAGAGAATACAAACCCTGTCTACTCAATCCGTCCTCATAAAACAATCTCACCATCCCAGGGATTCATCTGCTGAGCCTCCGTTGCACTCCTTCTATTCCTTAGATAAGGGACCAAAGCTCTGCATAATACTCCAGGTGAGGTCTCACCAAGGCTCTGTATCACTGCAACAAGGCATCCTTACTCCTGTACTCAAAACCCTCATGATGAAGGTCTTCCTAATTGCTTGCTGCATCTGTATGCCAGCTTTTAATGACTCATGAGCAAGGCCACCCAGGTCCCTTTGGACACACATACTTCCCAACCTCTCATGATTTAAGAAATACTCTGTTGAAGTACTTTCAATGTTGATTTTCTAACAAAGTGAATGCCTTCACACGTATTCACATTATATTCTTTCTTCCATGTTCTAGCCCATTCACTTCACCTGCCCAGGTCCTCTTGAAGCCTTCTTGCAACTTATATTCCCATCCAATTTGGTGCCATTAGCAAATTTTGAATTATAATTGATCCCCGTATCCAAATCATTTATATAGATTGTGAACAGCTGTGGACCTAGCACTAATCCTTATTGTATCCCACGAGTAACAGCCTGCTATCCTGAGAATGATCCGTTTATTCCTGCTCTGTCTGATAACCAATTCCAAATCCATTCTGGTATATTTTCCCACAATTCTATAGGCTCTAATTTTATTACTCACTGCCTGGGTGGGACTTGAACAAAAACCTTCTGAAAATCTAAATACATCACATCCATTGATTCTCCTTTATCTGTGATACAAATAACATCCTCAAAAAATTCCAAATTTGTCAAACATGATTTCCCTTTCATAAATCTATGTTGACACTGCCCAATTTTGCCATTCCTTTCTAAATGTCCAGTTGTCACATCCTTAATAATAGATTCACACTTTTTCCTACTACTGATATCAAACTAACAGGTCTGTCTTTCTCCATTCTCCCTCTTCCTCCCCTCGTCAATAATGGGGTTAGATTTGCTACTTTCCAGTCCACATGAATCTTTACAGAATCTAAAGAATTTTGAAAGGTAACCACCAATGCATCCAACATATTTCTCGCCACTTCCTTCAACACGGTTCAGGGGATTTATCAACCTTCAGTCCAGTTAACTTTCCATGTGCCATCTCTTTACCTCATATTAATCCCCGGTTTTACAAGTCCCTTGGTTGCCTAACACTTCTGGGAGATTTTCTGTATCTTCTTCCATGAAGACAGACGCAAAGTAACTGTTTTGTTTCTCCGCTGTAAATTTTCCTGTTCTCCACTGTAAATTCTCCCATGTTCACCTGTAATGGACCCACAGCTAATCCTTTCCACAAGGAGGTTTTTAAAAAAAATTGAGAGTACCAAATTCATTTTTCCGATTAAGGGGCAATTTAGTGTGGCCAATCCACCTAGCCTGCACATCTTTGGGTTGTGGGGGTGAAACCCATGCGAACACGGGGAGAATGTGCAAACTCCACATCGACAGTAACCCAGAGCCGGGATCAAATCTGGGACCTCGGCGCCATGGGGCAGCAGTGCTAACCACTGCACCACCATGCTGCCCTTAAAGGGGATTTTTATAGTCTGCCTTCATGTTCCTTGCTGGTTTGCATTCATGTTCTCTTTTCCCTTTGATAATCTGTTTCTTAGTCCTCCATTCCTAGATTCTAAATGGTTCCCAATCTTCAGTCGTCTAACTTTATCTGGCATTGATAAAAGCCTTTTCCTTTAATCTAATGCAATCAACTTCTTTAATTAACTACAGTTGATTTATCTTTCCCTTCCAGTATTTGTGTCTTAGAGGAATGTATTTATACCTGTTGTAGGCTGTGTGGTATTTCTTGAAATTCTTGCTATTACTTGTCTACTGTCAAATCTTTGTGTATTTTCCTAACTTGCCATAGCCAACTTACAGCGGCTCAAGAAGGCGACTAACCATTACCTTCTCTAGGGCACCTTCTATGCATCTCTAATTTCCTGAGTTATACCGTGCCCAACATTACTACTGCAGTTTGATGGCCTTTTAACAACTCCCACTAATATTTGCTGCCACTTTCTGTTTCTTAGCTCCGCCCAAACTAATTCTACATCGAGATCCTGTAATCTAAGGTTCTCTCTTAACAATATACTGATTTTTGTCCCTTGTTAAGTGTGCTATCCCACCTCTTTTGCATTTTTGTCTTTCTCTCCTAAATGCCAAACATCCCTGGATATTTAGTGTCCAATCTTGGTCACCTGTAGCCATGTCTCTGTGATAGCAACTAAGTCATATTCTTTACCTAAATTTATGCATTCAAATCATCAATCTTTTTGCGAATGCCAAGTGCATTCAGAGAGAGGGCGTTTATTTCTGTTTTTTAAAACTTTATTCCGATCCTATTTAATGCCTGCCTATGCTTTGTCTGTCTTCTCGTTTTGCTTTCGACTTTTTACCAGTTTTCTTCCCTCCAATCTGAGCTCCTTCTCAATTTCTCATCCCCCTGCCAATCCAGTTTAAACCATCCCCAACACCACTGCCTGCAAGAATGTTAGCCCTAAACCTGCTAAGGTGCAGCCTATCAATCTTGTACAGGTCTCATCTGCCCCGAAATTACCTTGATGTGTCAGAATCCGGGTGCTCCGGTTTCCTCCGACAAGTTCTAAAAGACATGCTTGTCAGGTGAATTGGTCATTTTAAATTCTCCCAAAGTATACCTGCCTATGCTATGCGAACAGGCGCTGGAGTGTGGTGACGAGGGGATTTTCACAGTACTTCATTGCAGTGTTCATGTAAGCCGACTGGTGACACTAATAAAGATTATTATTAAATCTGATGCCATCCCTCCCACACCAGGGGCATCATTCTCCGACCCCCCGCCTTTCAGTCGGCGTCAACCAGTGCTCAAGGTTTACGCCGACCAGCATGGAGGTGGGTGACGGCCTGGGAGGTTGGCCGCTGGACAGACAATGGCGTGGCCGCTGGACAGACG
Organism: Scyliorhinus torazame; assembly: GCF_047496885.1. Classification (NCBI taxonomy): domain Eukaryota; kingdom Metazoa; phylum Chordata; class Chondrichthyes; order Carcharhiniformes; family Scyliorhinidae; genus Scyliorhinus; species Scyliorhinus torazame. Next base: position 88,360,607 of record NC_092714.1, on the reverse strand, counting down.
ATGGCGTGGCCGCAGTCTGAATGTGTGGGGGAGAGGTGTATGTAGGGTTTTGTGTGTGTGTGTGTGTGCGGCGGGGGGGGGGGGGGGTGGTTAGAGTCGGCTGGGCTCCAGGGGAGTGCCCGAGGGCGCCCCGTGTGTACCGGCCCCGGCAGTCATACCAGGACCTCACGGACCGGGAATGCAGGAGGAGACTCCGGATGAGGCGGGAAACCGTGGCACACATCTGCCACCTGCTGGCACACCTGTCACTACGTGGCACTGGCGGGGGGACACCCTCTCCCCGTGTCCGTCAATGTTATGGTGGCCCTGAACTTTTATGCAACGGGGTCATTCCAGGCACTGAGTGGGGACCTGTCCGGCATATCGCAGACATCGGTGCACCAGTGCATCCGGGCAGTGACAGACGCCCTATATGCCATGGCGCACCGCTACATCCGCTTCCCTGTGGACCAGGCCAGCCAAGAGGCCCGGGCCGTGGGCTTCTCTGCCGTGGCCGGGTTCCCCGTGGTCCAGGGCGCGATCGATGGGATGCACGTCGCCGTGCGGCCACCTGCAGATAACAGGGCCGTGTTCACCAATAGGAAGGGGACCAATTCGATGAACATACAGGTGCTCTGCGACCACCGCATGATGATCCTGCACGTCTGCGCCCGTTACCCGGGCAGTGTACACGACTCATACGTGTTGTTGCGGTCATACATCACCGGCATGTACGAGGGACGCCATCCCCGGCTGAGGGGCTGGTTGCTGGGCGACAGGGGCTACCCATTGCGATCGTGGCTGATGACGCCTGTACGGAGGCCACGCAATGAGGCGGAGAACCGCTACAATGATGCCCATGTAGCGACAACGGGAGTGATAGAGAGGTGCTTTGGCATGCTGAAGATGCGTTTCAGGTGCCTAGACCTCTCTGGGGGCGCCCTCCAGTATCGGTCAAATAGGGTCGGCCGCATCATTGTGGTGTGCTGCGTCCTGCACAATATAGCCCAGCAGAGGGGCGATGTGCCGCAGGCAGAGGACGGTGGAGTGGAGGAGCAGCAGGAAGAGGCGCAGTCCTCCCCAGATGAGGGGGATGTGGGCAATGGTCAGGGCAGAGGGGCTAGACAAGGGCGGGTGGCTGTCCACCGTTACCGGCTGGGCCAGCGGGCACGGGACAGGCTGATAGCCGCCCGCTTCACTGACTAGATGGGCGTGGGAATCGGGTAGTATGGCCACAGACCGCACACCATGGCAACAGCCGACCACCCACACCCCCCACCCATCCACCCACCCAGCACCCTTACCCCCCTCCCCAACCCCACCCACCCCACCCGCATGCACACCACCCCCCCATTGCCGATCCACCTGCGGCACAACGGCCGGGCTCACACAGTTGCCGGTGGACACGTGTCTATTGCAGGCCATGGAGGATGATGACAACCCGCCCTGCGGTGAGCTCCTGGCTCCACATCGTTGGACTATGTCTGACCCATGGCCACAGTACCACCATCCACCCGGACCATCCCTGCATGCGGCTGTGACACTGCAGCGCACGGCCCCATCCTCTGCCTGGGGGGATGTTGATGGCGGCCCAGGGGGAAGGGGGCAGACTCACCTAGGGCTGAGGTAAGACCACCCCTCACACACACACACTTGCGCTCAACGTACATGACACCCCCGCACGCTTTGGACAGAGCACAAAGGCAGCTTCTGTAGGTGTAACATTGACTTTAATAACCAAAGGAGTTCATGCACGTGCCCTAGCCCCTAAAACTCATCTGTGCCCTGCACCCGTGCCAACTTACTCAGTGTCTAATTGTTTGGCCTTTCGGGCCCTTTGACTACGTCTACGTGGTTCCCCAGATGGCACAGCAGAACTGGAGGTGGACTCCTGTGATTCCTGCCCTCTGACACGGGATCCCTTTCGCAGCCGTTTCCTGGGGAGTCCTGACCTAGATGGGCCAGGCTGCGGCCCGGGCGACTGGGATGGCGAGCTGCCAGCCTGTCCTGCCCGTTGCCCACCCGATGCACCTGGGACGGAAGGGGGGGGGTCCGAGGTGTCGCGGTGTTCCGGGACCTCCCCTACAGGGGGACCCGGGACGGACCACAGCACCTCCTCCTCCCTCGGGGTGCCCGATGGCCCCCAGGCCTCTACATGGGTGAGGGATGCGAACGGACTGGCCATGCGACGCGCCCCCGACATCTGGCGCTGCCAGTCCTGGAGGCCCGTGCTGGTATCGACAGGGCTCTGCAGGTTTGCAGCCATGGAGCTCAGGGGATTGGCAAACCCTGTCTGTGACTGTGCGACGCCGGCTCGCACATGGCCAATGGCGCCGATGCCCTCAGCGATGCCCTGCTGAGACTGGGCCATGGCCTGCAGAGACTGGGCCATGGCCTGCAGAGACTGGGCTATGGACTGCTGAGACTGGGCCATGGCATTGAGCGCCTCTGCCATCTGGCGCTGGCACTGGCTCATGGCCTCCTGTGAGAGGGCAGCCATGTCCTGGGCCACAGACGCCGCCTGCACGGAAAGCCCCAGGCCTCGCAAACCGTTCCCCTTGTCTGACACCGTCGCACCCATTGCCTCCACCGCGGACGCCACCCGTGCGGTGTCGGCCTGGATGGCACCCATCACCGGCACCACTGCCAGCTCCTGGACGCGGGTGGACTCCTCCACGTGCGACTGCAGCCGGCTGTCACCCTCTTCGCTCGTCTCCGGTTCGGTGGTTGCATCGGATCTATGGGTGGGTGTGGTAACTCCAGGAACCCGGGATCCATCTGGGCGGCAGATGTTCGCTTGGGCTGGGCTGCCCTCCGACCGCCCGGCCCCTCTGCTGCTCCTACCTCGACCTGCTGTACCGGGACGGCTGTGTTGTGCACACCTGTGAGTGTACCAGACCCCTCATCATTAAAGTGCCCAACCGCGGTGAGTGTTTCTGCGATGGTGGAGGGTGTTGGTGACAGCAGTAGCGTTGTGTCGTGCTCATCGTCCCACTCTGAGTCCATAGCACTTTGGGGTGGGGGTTCGTCTCCACCCATCCACTCTGTGTCACTGTCCGGTATTTCGTTTTCCTGGGTAGTGGTGTCCTGGGTAGTGGTGTCCTGGGGAGTGGTGTCCTGGGGAGTGGTGTCCTGGCTCGGCTGTGACGGGGGCCTGTGGCTGCCCCTCTCGTCGCTGGGTGGCACACGCCTGCGTCGTCGCACCCGCACGAGACGGAGGCGTCGTCTCCCTTTTGCTCCAGGTCTCTCCATCTCCAGTGGTCTCCAAGGGACATCCTGCGGGTGTCGCATGCCGGAGGGTCCGGGTCTCTCCGTCTCCCGTTGTGTGCGAGGGGCATCCTGCGGGCGGTCTGCATCTGCGGGGATGGGTGCCTCGACGTTTGCTCCTGCGATACACAATGAAGCATGCAATGAAGTTAGACATCAGGCAGTGATCAGGTGATATGGGGGAGGGGGATATAGGGGAGGGGGGATATGGGGACGGGCTGTCGGTGGCTCACTTGCTAGTACGCCGCCGACCTCTGCATCAGCAACCTCCCGGTCCTCAAGTCCGCCAGCCAGTTCCAGGGCCCTTTCCTCATGTTCGGTCAGTGGCCTCTCATCAGCGGGGCCTCCTCCAGTCCTCACATGCTCCCTGGTGTTGTGTGCGCGTTTCTCCTGTGGGGGGTGGTGGCAGGGGTAAAAGGCAACAGTGTTAGACAGGTATATGAATGCACGCCATCGGTTGCGCGTGTATTGCAGAGGTTAAGGTTCGGGCTTGATTCACTTGGGGAAATAGGGGAAGGCGGATATGGGGGAGGGGGGATATGGGGGAGGGGGGATATGGGGAGGGGGATATGGGGGAAATGGGGGATATGGATATCGGGCAGGGGGGTGGGGGGAGGCTCACCCTGGCTGCTCTGACGAGGTTGTTCACCTTCTTGTGGCACTGGGTGCCTGTCCGTGGTGTCAGGGCCACAGCGGTGATGGCCTCTGCCACCTCCCTCCACAGACGCCGGCTGTGGAGTGGGGCAACTCTGCGGCCGTGTCCGGGATACAGGGCCTCCCTCCTCTGCTCCACTGCGTCCAGGAGCATCTCCACATCCCGTGACTGGAACCTCGGGGCTGAGCGGCGGGCGGCCATCCGGTCGGGTGTTCCGATTGGGTGGGGGGGAGCAGCACGTCCTGATGAGCCGTCACGCCGTGCGCCGTGTATCACGTGAGCAAGCGCGGATCCCATCACGTCACTGCTAGCCCATTCCGGGCCGGAGACTTTGCGACGTTCGGGGCGGCGTGATGAAGGTCGGATTTGCGCCGTTTTTGGCGCCGATCGGCGGACTTTGCGCCGATAACGGAGAATTTCGCCTCAGGGGCGTCATTCTGAATTGTCGGGGGCTGGCGTGAATCCCGCCCCCGCCGGTTGCCAAAGTCTCCAGCACCGGATATTCGGCGGGGGCTGGAATCGCGGCGCGCCGGGTGGCGGGCCATCCCCCGCGATTCTCCGGCCCGGATGGGCCGAAGTCCCGCCGATAAATTGCCTGTCCTGCCGGCATGGATTAAACCACCTTTTGAACGGCGGTGTGGGCGGGCTCTGGGGGCCTGGGGGGGGGGGGGGGTGGGGGGGGGGGGGCGTGGGGCGATCTGGCCCCGGGGGGTGCCCCCACGGTGGCCTGGCCCGCGATCGGGGCCCACCGATCCGCGGGCGGGCCTGTGCCATGGGGGCACTCTTTCCCTTCCGCCTCCGCCACGGTCTCCACCATGGCGGAGGCGTAAGAGACTCCCTCCACTGCGCATGCGTGGGAAACTGTCAGCGGCCGCTGACGCTCCCGCGCATGCGCCGCCCGGAGATGTCATTTCCGCGCCAGCTGGCGTGGAAACAAAGGCTGTTTCCGCCAGCTGGCGGGGCGGAAATTCCTCCGGCGTCGGCCTCGCCCCTCAATGTTGGGGCTCGGCCCCCAAAGATGTGGAGCATTCCGCACCTTTGGGGCGGCGCGATGCCCGTCTGATTGGCACCGTTTTGGGCGCCAGTCGGCGGACATCGCGCCGTTTCGGGAGAATTTCGCCCCTGAAGCGTAAGTTTCAACAGCTAGTGAAACTTCCTGCACATGTGGTCAGCTAGGTCATCGTAACTTCCATAATTTCCTACATACTAAAGGACACATGCATTCCACATGCCCGAACTACCCTGCCATGTCTTAACTTTACTTCACTTACATTAATTTTTATTTTTCTTGGTCATAACTCAATAAATTATACAATTATTTATAAACCTTACCAATGGTGACAAATCTGTCTAATATTGAATACACTTTACGATTTGCAATTAATCTTACTTGAAATTAATCTTACTTGAAGCACATCTTTCCCCCTTGCAACTATTCCCACAGTAACCTAATTTGCCACTCACTTGATCTCCATCTCACTCAGGTCTTGTGTCATGACTGTACTGCCTTACTGAACATGTAGCTTGAAAATCCTAACTCTTATATAGGCCGCCTGATGAGCCACTAGCTAGTTTAGGTTTCTATTACTGCAATTAACACCAATTGAACCAACTACGTTCATATGACTCACAGGTAACTGCCACTGCCATACAGTTCCCTGTTTAACAAGTGAGTCTAACATATTTGAAATTTATTAGTCCTATGTCAGAGCTTGACCCATAATTTGTATTGAAAACTGAAAAATACTTACCAGAACTTACTACGTGAACCTAATTCACTACTCATTCGGTCACCAATTCACTCAGCTATAGTCTCCTGACCATACTCACTTTACTCACCACCTTAATGGATGCTTCCTGAAGAAGTTCCACTTGTTTTGGGTGGGAAGTCCGTAATAGATACAAAAATTGAAAAAATATATAGGGCGAAATTCTCCGGTATCGGCACGATGTCCGCCGACTGGCGCCCAAAACGGCATCTTTGGGGGCCGAGCCCCAACCTTAAGGGGCTAGGCCGGCGGCGGACAAATTTCCGCCTCGCCAGCTGGCGGAAAAGGTCTTTGGTGCCCCGCCAGCTGGCGCGGAAATGACATCTCCGGGCTGCGCATGCGCGGGAGCGTTAGTGGCCGCTGACGGCATTCCCGTGCATGCGCAGTGGAGGTGTGCGCATGCACGGTGGTGGAGACCGTGACGAAGGCAGAAGGGAAAGAGTGCCCCCACGGCACAAGCCCGCCTGCGGATCGGTGGGCCCCGATCGCGGGCCAGGCCACCATGGGGGCACCCCCCGGGGCCAGATCACCCCCCCCCCCCCCAGGACCCTGGAGCCCGCCCGCGCTGCCTTGTCCCGCCAGTAAGAGAGGTGGTTTAATCTACGCTGGCGGGACAGGCATTTTAGCGGCGGGACTTCGGCCCATCCGGGCCGGAGAATCGCGGGGGGTGGCCCGCCAACCGGCGCGGCCCGATTCCCGCTCCCGCCGAATATCGGGTGCCGGAGAATTCGGCAACCGGCGGGGGCGGGATACACGCCAGTCCCCGGCGATTCTTCAACCCGGCGGGGGGTCGGAGAATCTCGCCCACTGAGTAGGCAATTTAATCAATGTTGTCTGTTATACACTGTCATAAAGTCAAAATTAAATCCTGTGGGTTTGGATTACTACCTGCCTTAAAGTTCATCTAAGGATATTTTGATGTCTGATTTGCTCTCTAATTTATTTTTTCACAGGATGTGGGTATCGCTGACTAAGTCTGCATTTATTGTCCATCCCTTAATGCCTTTGAGAATCTTCTTGGACCGCTACAGTCCATGTGCTGTAGGAGTGCTGTTAGGAAGGGAGTTCCGGTGATGGGGATGTGTGGCCACATGAAAGGTGGCTCTCCTCCTGGAAACTTGAAATTTGCAATATTAGCCAAAAAATAGACCGCTAACCCGGGTAAAAAAATCCCCACCCTCCTCCACATCACCAGAACGAACGAGGCATGCCAGGTAATAAGACAAGGAGCCGAAAAGACGGCAGAACCAGTAAATGGCTGGAGAGGAAGTTTGAGGCAATGGCGTGCACGCGGGGCGACGTGAATCTGGCCACACCCAAATGGGAGGGCCACCAGAACATATGCCGTGCTGCCCCTCGATAAATGAATAAAGGGACCACCTAACACAGGAGCTCCAAGTGCTCAAAGGTGCCATTAAACTCAAAATGATGGTGACGATGAAAGTGGCGGTTGCTGAGCCACCAATCCCTCTACAAGCAGCACTGGAAAAGGTGGAGCGGCATTTGGAGACATAGGAGGCGATGTCCAGAGAGCTGGAAAAGGCCGCCACCGACCAGAGCAACCGGATAGCCTCACAGGAGATAGAAATGGCAAGATTGGTGGTGACGCAAAGGACACTAAAGGGGAAGTTCAAGGATCAAGAGAATCGGTCGTGTCACCAAAACCTTGGCATTGTTGGCCTACCAGAGGGTACCAAGGGCAGTAAATGGAAAAGATGCTGGGTAAACATGTTAGAGGGCAAAGCTTCGCCAAGCTCCCAGAAGTAGACACAGGTCACATCCAGCCAAACTTAAGGCTGGCGAGCAGCCTCAAGCCATCATCGCAAAACTGCACTGGTACCAAGACTGGGAAAAGATCCTGAACTGCGTAAGACATGGTCCTAGAAATGGGAGGGATACTGTGGACAAGGACACTGGGGAAGACCTGGCCAAGTGCCGGGCAGAATTTAACACAACCAGGGCGGCCATTTACAAGACCAATTTGTGATTTGGAATGCTGTACCCTGCCAAATTCTTGATGACTTTCTAGGGTAGGGAGTACTACTTCACCGCACCGGCAAAAGCAGACAAATTCATGCAATGACACCAGCGGTGAACCAGACATCTAGTCTCATCGGTCAAAGAAAAAGGGGAGACTAATTGCGCGGGACTGATGTGCCTCATCTTCGATCTGACAATGAGTCTCAGGAAGGAGGAGGTGAGAGCAGTAAGACGCAGAAGACGGTGAGGAGGGGGAGAGGGGAGAAGAGAAACGCGACGGTTGGGGAAGGTGTGGATCAATTCCGGGTGGGGGGGGGGCCACCGCACTAGTGGGTGAGCTAGCGCAGGGACGTACAAGCGAGGGGAGGGTCGCGGCACAACTCCTGATGGGGAGAGAGTGCCTGAGAGTGGGGATTGGGGAGAAAATTCTAGATGGAGGAACAGAGGTGGAACAACTGAGGGGGGGGGGGGGAAGTCCGTAGTGGCATGGCGGGGGGGGGAGGTGAGAGGGACAGACCCAGCGGGATAGTCGAGGGGTGGGGGGAAGGGTAGAAGGCTGACTATGACAGATCACACACGTCGACCATGGGAACAATGGCACCTAAACAGCCATTTTGGCGGGTCCCCAAACAAAGGGAAACTCCAGAGTGCAGGGGCGCATCCACATAGTGTACACATGATGGTGGCCATCCTGGTTGGCCCTTACACAAAGGGAAATCCCAGCGCACAGTGGGGCACAGCCACATGGTGAGTACGTTAACCACGGCCATCTTGGATGGCCCCCAAACAAGGGGAAACCCCGGAGTGCAGGGGGCATCCACAAGGTAAATATGGTTGACCCTGCAGGAGGGGAGGGGGGGGGAATAGAAATCCCCATCGGAATAGTCACCTGGAACGTTCGGTGACTTAACAGCCCAGTGAAAAGATACAGAGTCTTCATCCATCTGAAAAGTCTGAGAGCCGACATAGTTGTCATCCAGGAGAGGGAGAAGGGTCAACTTACCATTTGCGCTATGTGGCGAGGGCCAGGGAGGTGGCCACACTGCTCAATAAGAGGACAGTATTTACAGCGATGAGGACAGTTACGGACTGAGGGGGATGGTATGTCATAGTTAGTGGTGTCCTGGAAGGGGCACCAGTGGTCCGTGTAAATGTGTACGCTCCCAACTGGAGCAACCTGGCATTCATGAAGAAAACCATAGCGGAAATCCCCAACATAGACACACACCGACTCATCATGGGGGAAGAGTTTAACTGCGTACAGGACCCACCGACAAACAGATCATACCCCAAGTCATGGAAAAAAATCAAACATGGCAAAGGAATTGAATGTTTTCATGGAACAGATGGGGACAGTGGACCCATGGAGACTGAATATAGCCCCCCTGACCGATAAGACATTCTACAAATAGATATCACAGGCCATAGACGGGTAGGTGATGAACAACCAGACTGGGGGAGGTCTCATCCTCCACGTTCTGGGAGGCACTGAAGACAGTGATTAGAGAGGAGATTATTGTGTACAAGGAACGCAAAGATCGAAAGGAGAGGGCAGCGAGACAACAGCAGGTCAATTCCATACAGGAGGTGGATTGGCAGTACTCCTCGACCCTGACAAAAGTTACAGATGGACTTCGACCTGCTATTCACTGGGAAAGCAGTGCACCCGCTCTGTCAGACATGGGGAACCTGTTACAAACATGGAGACAAAGCCATCTGCCTGTTGGATCACCAGCTGAGAAAGCAGGCAGCCACGAGGGAAATAATCCAACTTGGGGTCATATATCATAGAATTTACAGTACAGAAAGAGGCCATTCGGCCCATCGAGTCTGCATCGGCCCTTGGAATGAGCACCCCACTTAAACGCACGCCTCCACCCTATTCCCGCAAACCAGTAACTTCACCTACCCTTTGTTTTGGACACTAAAGACAATTTATCATGGCCAATCCACCTAACATGCACAACTTTGGACTGTGGGAGGAAACCGGAGCACCTGGAAGAAACCCACGCACACACGGGGAGAAAGTGCAGACTCCGCACAGACAGTGACCCAAGCCGGGAATTGAACCTGGACCCTGGAGCTGTGAAGCAACTGTGCTAACCACTGTGCTACTGTGCTGCCCACGTGGATGGTAGCGGTAGTCTAGATGCCATGCCAGAAAAGGTCAACAAAGCCTTTGCAACCTTCAACCGGGGGTTGTACTCCTCCAAATCCCCGGATTCGGGGATGAAGCAGTTCCTTGACGGATGGGACATGCTGGTTGTGGCGGAAGAAAAGAGACAGGGCCTGGAAGCACCATTAGAACTGGGAGAAGTCATGGAGAGTGTCAACTCCATGAAGGCGTCGGGGCCAGATGGATTCCCGGCTGACTTCTACAAAAAATGCATGCCAGCATTGGCCCCGTTTGCACAATTGCTAGTAAGGGGCAGTGTTCCACCAGCACTGGTACAAGCCTTAATATCGCTTATCCCTAAAAGGACAAAGACCCGACTGACTGTGGGTCCTACAGGCTCATCTCGCTACTCAATGTACATGCAAAGATCTTGGCAAAGGCCCTGGTGAAGCGCCTGGAGAGGTGCGTGCCAGAGGTCGTCGCAGAGGAACAGCGTATGGGTACTGGAATGGTTAGGTTCGAACTAGGGTTCAGCTCCTGGGTGAAAATACGGTTCAGTGTTCCCTTGGCAAGTGTACAGACAAAAACCCGCAGCACTAAATACTTCCGGCTGCACAGGGCAGTACTCAGGGATGCCCGTTAATCCTGCTGCTATTTGCTCTGGCGATAGCCCTCAGAACGGCGAAGGGATGGGAAGATATCCAAAAGGAGGGACAGAGAGCATAAAGTCTCAATCTACATGGATGACCTGCTCCTCTACATCTCAAATCCCCAGACAAGCATGGAAGAGATAATGAAACTCCTAAAGGAATTCAGAGCTTTCTTGGGTTACAAGCTTAACCTGAGCGAGAGCTTCCCTGTGAACCCGCAAGGGATAGCGACAGAGCTGATGGGACTGCCATTCAAGCAAGCCCAGACCAGATTCCACTACCTGAGGATCCAAATAGCCCACGACTGGACACAGATCCACAAATGGAGCCTGACGAGTCTGGTGGAGAAAGTCAAAAGGGAGCTGCAGAGGTCGGTCCCACTCCCACCTCCCTAGCAGGGAGAATACAGATGATCAAAATGAATGTACTGCCCAGATTCCTCTACCTGTTTAGATGCCTCCCGATCTACAATCCCAAGGCCTTTTTCAATACAGTCAACCAACTATTGGACACGGGCGACCTACGGAAGGGAAACTGAGCGGACCTGTACCAGCGGCTGTTGGTGGAGGACCTACTGGAGGGTTCAGAGCTTTATTTTTGTCAAAATATATTCTGCAGTGTCCAGAAGTTACTTTCTCCGGGGGACTGGCTGGGGTTAAATTCTGAACAAAGTGAGGAAAAAGTCATATTATATTCATTAAAAATTTGAAAACAGTGTTAAGTTCTTCTATTGTGAAGCTCCATGGATATTTTCCAATGCTCAAGGCACTACATATCTACAAGGTGTAATTATTAGCAACAAAGGTCCTGAGATGATTGTTAACTTTTACTGAACTACATGTTCATTAAAATACCACCGGTATGAACCAGCATTTAAACACATTCCTAGACTGATTACATGTGGTAGAAATGAGATATATGTCGTGCATCCCAAGTCATCAGTTGAGGGTGGAAGTTTGAATAGATGTCGGAGATTTGAGTGTGTGAGAGTTCTTGTTGAGGTCAGGTAATTTATTACGATGTTTAGAGCAGGATCTACCACTCAATCTCACATATACCATTAATGAAATTAAAGTGATTGTCACTGAGGGTCTAACTGGAAAAATAATTAATTCCCAGCATTGCCATTTCAGATTTTGATGAGTAAACTGCAAAGTAGGGAACAGCAAATTATGTTACGGTGTTCTGGCAGCATGATCTAATTCCAGCTAGAATGAGTCACTGCTGGCAAAGTGCCAGGACACTATGTCTTGTGTTCCCTGAATGGAAATAGGTATCAGGATTTCCAATAAGTAGATAGATAACAAAAACAAGAATTGATGCTTATTCAGTTAGGACGTTCAGCACTTAAAAGGTTTCATTTTTATATTAGTGGTTCATTGTGTTTACACCAGAAAATGAAAATAGATCACCCTTTTTGATTGAGATTTATTTACTTTGAAAATATTAGATGTTGGATGTTGATTATGGACATAGATTTTAACATAATTGAGCTGTTCTGATGTATAGTTTCCTTATTAGTAGCTTCGGTTATGCTGGATATCAATTGGTCGTGAATAGCCTATGTTCCTTTGATTATGGTTGCCTGATATTTCTTTTGCCCACAATGATGTTCGAAATAGGAACATGCTTTTATTTTGTAAAACCAACATTGCTGGCATCTTGGTCCTGCATTATAAGTGGTCTGAAGTATAATTATAGAATCATCTGCTAATTGAGCTTTCCCCTTAAGACTGTTGCTCAAGTGGACAAAAGGTCCAAATAAACACATCCTGAGGTGAATTAAAGGCTAATTATGACTATTGTTAGAATTGTATGGAGGTTAACAGCTGATCAGCCCCTCTCCTTGTTATCCAACAATCTCTGTGGGTTATCACAAGGTCACTAAAAGAAAAGCAGCAAAAATAATTTAGTCCAAGGTTGTTCAGTTGGGATTTGTTGATGTTTACGGAGGCTCCAAAATAGCAGATCTTCCATGATGCTGCTCATCACAAGTTAGCCGATGGCTGGTTTTCGAATGCAACATGTAATGTCGAGCAGTGTTCTGTTAAGGGTTTAAAGTGCTCTGGCTATGAAGTAAAGGCAAAGTGAGATCACGTTGCGTCAATCCGTTACAATAACAGTTTTCAGATCAACCAAGATTTTATTTGGATATTATTTTGCATCTGTAATAAAGTCTGGTGACTGGTGTGCAACAGGTTACCATCAGATATAAAACTAATTAAACGCATGTCTGTGACGTTTGCTTCTACCCATTTCCTAATAGTGTCCCACTTACTTCCAATCATGTTTTTTTTGTCATGTTTATAATTTCTATCATGTATCGGTTCTCTTATTTATTATAGCAATTGAGTTTACCTTATTGTGCAGTCACATTTGACGGCATTGAGTAATTGTTTTCTTATCTGTGATTGGCTGAGTTACTCATGCGCCGGAATGTATCGACTAGGGGCTTTTCACAGTAACTTCATACTTGTGACAATTAAAGATTAGTATTATGAACAACCTCAGTTAATGTGTTTCCTGTGCAGTTCCACATTGCCCTGCTCAGTCATAGCAATTGCTTGTTCTCCCTTGCTGTTACATTCCGTGTCCTATTTACTACTTCCATTTTCCCGCTGATATTTTCTTTCCATTTGTTCTTTAACCACCACTCTCTTGCCCTCTTCCTCACAAATGCATTGGACCTGTCACTCTTCAAATCTTCATGCAGATTTTGTTTTTCTGCATTGAGCTGGGAATTAACATTAAAGTTAGAGCTTTTGCTCCTGGGTCATTAGTCTTGCAACTAATCCAATAATGAGAGCCCTGAGGCTGATATCAACATACAGAGTGAAATAACAAGCAATTATTTATTTTTTTTAATTCAAAGGGAGGGAATTTTAAATGTCTTCACAATTTTGATGTTCCTGTTGAAAGTTGCTTTTGAGACTTTTGAGATGTTTGATTGTTCCTCCTGACATTTTTGGCAGTTCTTCTTGACAACACTCTTTACACATTTCCAAAGTGTTTATGCACATTTTAAGCATGTTCATGTCCACTTTTAACAATCCCAAAGGGCACCTTACCTCTCCCAGAGGTATTTTGTGACCATATCCAAAGGGGTATCCTACCTCTTTAAAATCTCCAAAGGATTCCACAAAGTTTATACTGTTTTTACCAGGTCTAATCTGCACACATAGGGTGGGATTCTCCAATGCTCCGCGCCAAAATCACGCTCGGCGCGGGGGGCAGAGAATTACCCAAAATAGGCCCCCACGCCGGCACGCGTTCTTCTGGCGACCGGAAAAGCGCTGCCATTCGCGCGCACGCGATCGACACGGCGCCAGTCGGGGGCCGTTGGAAAAGGCCCCCCCAGCGATTCTCGGCGCTCGATGGGCCGAGTGCCCGCGAGTCCTGCCGGCGTGGTTCTAATGTGGTTCCAGCCGGCGGGTACTCGGAGTCGCGGCTGATGTGGGCATTATGGTGGGGGCGGGGGGGGGGGGGGATCGGACACCATGGGGGCCTCGACGAGGGGCAGGCCCGCGATCGGGGGCCACCGATTGGTGGGCCATCGAGATCCGGGAGCGACCTATCTTCCTCCGCGCTGGCCCGCTGTGTGGCTCCGCCATGTCGGCGGCGCCCGCGCCAAGGTGGGGCGCCGCGTCCATGCACGGACCCGCTTGTGGCCGCCGTGCGCATGCACGGCCGCGTGGTCTGTCCTGCAGGGCCCCGCCGGCAGCCAGAGCTGCAGGACGCACGCCGGAGGCCTGCTAGCCCCCTGGAGAATGGGGAATCACCCCCGACTTTCCAGGAAAAAGTCCGGAGTGATTCTCGCCCGTTTTCCGGCGGGCGTGGGGACTTAATCCCCCAAAGGGAGAATCCCGCCCATGATGTTTGCCACTCCTGGTTAACAAAATCAGACATGAATGGAGGCAGCCGTTGTCTAATATGCATGTGGAAATCCTGCCCTGGGCCAATTCCCACCTCTATGGAAATGGTAGGTTCCATGTTCGAGTGCGGTGCTTTTGATTTCCGTCCACTTGCACCTTTTTGGCAACGACAGAGAAATCCTCTGGTTTTGCAAAAATCAAGGCGTAAGTTTTTCTTTCAAGCATGTTTTCTATTTATTTTTTATCCAGTCATGGGATTCACTGCCAAGGTCAACATTTATTGCCATCCATGATTGCTCTTGCAAAAGGAGTGGTAAGTTGCCTTCTTGAAACATTGCAGTCCAGGTGTTGTAGGTACATCCACAATGCTGCTGGGTAGACAGTTCCAGGGTTCGAGTGACGATGAAGGGACGGCAGCACATTTCCAAGTCAGGATGGTGTGTGACTGGAAGGGGAGCATACAGTTGATGGTGTTCTTAAGCACCCACTGCTCTTGTTCTTTTAGTCATTAGAGGTTGTGAGTTTATAAAGGGCTTTTGAAGGAGTATTGGAAGGTTGCTGCATTACATTTTGTCGATGTTGCACACTGCTGCCAGGTTGAGTCATTGGTGGAGGGAAACATAGAAAATAGAAGCAGAAAGAGGCCATTCGGCCCTTCGAGCCTGCTCCGTCATTCATTATGATCGTGGCTGATCATCAAGTTCAATACCCTGATCCCGCATTCCCCCCAGATCCCTTTAGCCCCAAGAGCTACATCTAATTCCTTCTTGAAATTACACAACGTTTTGGCCTCAACTGCTTTCTGTGGTAGCGAATTCCACAGATTCATCACTCTCTAGGGGAGAAAATTTCTCCTCACCTCAGTCCTAAAAGCTTTACCCCTTATCCTCAAACTGTGATCCCTAGTTCTGGACTCACCCACCATCAGGAACATTCTTTCTGAATGTACCGTCTAATCCTGTTAGAATTTTGTAAGTTTCTATGAGATCTCCTCTCACTCTTATAAACTCCAATAAATATAATCCTACCCGATTTAGTCTCTCCTCTTATGACAGTCCTGCCATCCCAGGAATCAGCCTGGTAAACCTTCACTGCACTCGTCCCATAGCAAGAACATCCTTCCTCAGTTAAGGACACCAAAACTGCACACAATACTCCAAGTGTGGCCTCACCAATGTCCTCTCCAATTGCAGTCATACATAGAATTCTTATACTCATAGAATTTTTAGTGCAGAAGGAGATCATTTGGCCCATCGAATCTGCACCAGCCCTTGAAAAGAGCACCTTACTTAAGCCCACACCTCCACCCTATCCCCGTAACCCAGTTACCCCACCTAACATTTTTGGACACTAAGTGCAATTTAGCATAGTCAATCCACTTAACCTGTATATCTTTGGACTGTGGGAGGAAACCAGAGCACCCGGAGGAAACCCACGCAGTCACTGGGAGAATGTGCAGACTCCGCACAGACAGTGACCCAAGCCGGGAATCGAACCTGGACCCTGGAGCTGTGAAGCAACTGTGCTAACCACTGTGCTACTGTGCTGCCCACATGGATGGTAGCGGTAGTCTAGATGCCATGCCAGAAAAGGTCAACAAAGGTCAACAAAGCCTTTGCAACCTTCAACCGGGAGACTTTGCAGACTTCTCATCGACAGTGACCCAAGCTGGGAATCGATCCTGGGACCTTGGCGCTGTGAAACAACAGTGCTAATCACTCAAATCCTCTTGCTATGAAGGTCAACATACTATTTTCCTTCTTTACTGCCTCCTGTACCTGCCTACTTACTTTCAGCGACTGATGCACGAGGACACCAAGTATCCACCTCTCTCAATTTACAGCTGTTCAAATAATAATCTGCCTTCCTATTTTTGCTTCTGAAGCGGGTAACCCCAAAGTTATCCACATTATACTGCATCTGCCATGCATGTGCCCACTCACTCATCCTGTCCAAGTCCCACTGAAGCATCTCTGCATCCTCCTCACAACTCACCCTTCCACCCAACTTGTATCATCTACAAATCGGAGATAATACATTTAGTTCCTTTGTCCAAATCATTAACATATAATCTGAACAGTTGGGGTCCTAGCACAGATCTCTGCGGTACCCTTCTAGTCACTGCCTGCCAATCAGAAAAAGACCCATTTATTCCAACATTTTGCTTCCTGTCTGCTAACCAGCTTTTTATCCATCTCAAGACATTACCCTTAATCCCATACGCTTTAACTTTATATATTAATCTGTTGTGTGAGACTTTGTCGAAAGCCTTCTGAAAGTCTAAATCAACCACATCCAGCGGTTCCCCCTGGTCATCTCTACTAGTTACAACTTCAAAGAATTCTAGTAGATTTGTCAAGCATGATTGTCTTTTCGTAAATCCATGCTGACTTTGTCTGATTTCACCACTGCTTTCCAAATGCTGTGCTGTGAAATCCCGGACTCCAGCAACTTTCCTACTACCAGTGTTAGGTTCACTAATCTATAGTTCCCCCTTTTTTCTCTCTATCTCCCTTTTTGAATAGCGGGGTTACATTTGCTACCCTCTAATCTGAAGGAACCACTCCAGCATCCAAAGAACTTTGGAAAATGACCACCAATGGATCTACTATTTCTAGGGCTATTTCCTTAAATACTCTGGGATGCAGATTATCAGGCCCTGGAGGTTTGTCCGCCTCCTATCCCATTAATTTCCCCAAACCATTTTGTTCCGAATATTAATTTCCTTCAGCTCCTCTCTAAAACCTGTGCTTCTCAGAACTTCCGGTACATTATTCATGTCTTTCTTTAAACAATAAGAAAAGTATGAATTTAGTTCCTCACCCATTTCTTTGTTTTCTGTTATGAATTCCCCTGTTTCTGACTGTAAAGGGCCTACATTAGTTTTTATTCATCTTTTTCTTTTTACACACCTATGGAAACTTTTACAGCCAGTTTTTATGTTCCCTGCTAGTTTACTTTCAAATTGTATTTTCCCCTTCTTAATCAATCCCTTGGGCTGACTATGCTGAATTTTAAACTGTTCCCAATCCTCAAATCTATTGCTTTTTCTTGCTAATTTGTGTGCCTCTTCTTTGAATCGAATACCATCTCTAATTTCCCTTGCAAGTCATGGTTTGTCTAGAGTTCCCTTTCTACTCTTGTGCCAAATCGGAATAAACAAATTTTGGAGTTCACATATTCGTTCTTTGAATGCCTGCCATTGCCTGTCCGCTGTCCTTCCTTTTAGTAATGCTTCCCAGTCCGTCATTGCCAGCTCCTGCCTCATACCATCATAGTTACCTTTATTGAGGTTCAGGACCTTGGTCTCAGAATCAACTACCTCCCTATTCACCTTGATAAAGAATTCTGTCGTATTATGGTCAGTCATCCCCAGGGTTCTCACACAACTAGATTGCCAACTAATCCTTGCTTATTTCACAACACCCATTCCAAGATGGCCTATTCCCTTGTTGGTTCCTTAACAAGCTGGTCCAGAAAACCATCCTGTATACACTCCAAAGATTCCTCCTCTATTGTACTGTGAGTAATTTGAGTCACCCAATCGATATGCAGATTAAAGTCACCAATAATCACACATGTTCCTTTATCACATGCATCTCTCATTTCATGTCCAATGCTATTCCCAACATTACCACTGCAGTTTGGTGGTCTGTATACCACCCCTACAAATGTCTTTTGTCCCTTGATGTTTCTTAACTCTACCCAGACAGATTACACATCACCTATACTAATATATTTCCTCAATAATGAATCAATATCTTCTTTAATCCACAATGCAACTCCACCACCTTTTCCTTTCTGCCTGTCTTTCCAAAAACCTGAATACCTCAATGTTTAGTTCCCATCCTTGGTCACCTTGGAGCCATGCCTCCGCAATCCCAACTGTATCATATCCCTTTACACCTACCTGAGCAAATAATTCATCCATTTTATTTTGAATGCTTCGCGCATTCAGGTACAAAACATTTTGGCTAGTTCTTTTAACGTACCCTGTCCCTTCCCTACCATTTTTTACAGTGTCATTATCTGATGCAGGCCCTTGATTTCGCTGCCTATCACTTTTCTGATTCTCCTTTTTGTCTTTCTCTTGTTCTTGATTCCCCCTGCTCTGTATCCTGACATAGGTTCCCACGCCCGTGCCATATTAGTTTAAACCCTCCCCATCAGCTCGAGCAAGCACACCCTCCCCCGCCAAGGACACCAGTCCTGGTCCAGTCCAATTGCAACCCATCCAGTTTGTACAGGTCCCACCTCCCCCAAAACCGGTCCCAATGCTCTTACCTCTTGCTCTTTCTTTGAAGCAAGGCTGTATATGAAGTCTGGAGCCAAATGGCGCACATAAACCAAATGAGCATCAATGAGCAGATTTTTGGTAAGTGTTGCTTGGCAACACTGTCATGTTCCATCATTTATCTGATGATCGAGTGTAGACTGATGAGGCAGTAATTGACCTGATTAGATGCTGCTTTTTGTAGACAGGACGTTTGTGGGCAAATTTCCACCTTCTTGGGAGGATGCCAGTGTTTTAGCTGTACAAAACTGCATGGAAACCCTTGTCCAATTCTATCGGCTCATACAGGCGATCTTGCACTTCAAAAGTACGAGTTATTAAAAATGGAGTACTCGACCATATCCAAAAAACCTCAATAAAATGTGATTTGAGATAACTACTGGGAATCTGAAACAAGACAGAAAATAGTAAAACGCACTATTGATCCATCAGCTCTTGAGGTAAAACAGACAAGTTAACATTTTGGGTATAAACTTTCACTCAAAACTGTGCCACTAATGTGATGAACGGTTACTGTAACACTGTACCCTTGTCATCACGTAAGGTGATGTCCCCTTTAAGACCGGGCTTGGAACCCTGGGGAACTCCACCTCCGGCTCCGCCCATCTGGGAGCCGTACATAATTCCCCTCTCGGCTGAGGCTCGATTGGCCTTCAACCGCACCAAGGCCGATATCGTTAAGGCCGCTATGCGCGCGGTGGACAAATATATCCCCTTCCAGGTAGAGAGCGATGCATCAGACGTTGCCCTGGCTGATACCCTCAATCAGGCAGGCAGACCAGTAGCGTTCTCCTCCTGGACCCTCACCCGCCTCCGAGGTTCGACACTCTGCAGTCGAGAAGGAGGCACAAGCCATTGTGGAGGCTATGTGGCACTGGAGGCACTACGTATCCGGTAGGAGGTACACCCTCGTCACCAACCAACGGTCGGTCGCCGAGATGTTTGATAACACGCAACGGGGCAGAATAAAAAACGATAAAATTTTGAGGTGGAGGATCGAACTCTCCACCCACACGATATCAAGTGTCGTCCAGGGGAGCTCAACGAGCCCCCAGATGCCCTGACCCGCAGCACATACGCCAACGCGCAGGACGACCGCCTGCAAGCCATCCACAATGACCTCTGCCACCCGGGGGTTACCCGGCTCGTCCATTTTATCAAGTCCCGCAACCTACCTTACTCAACCAAGGAGGTCAAGGCCATCATAGAAATTACAGTGCAGAAGGAGGCCATTCGGCCCATCGAGTCTGCACCGGCTCTTGGAAAGAGCACCCTACCCAATGTCAACACCGCCACCCTATCCCCATAACCTAGTAACCCCACCCACCACTAAGGGCAATTTTGGACACTAAGGGCAATTTATCATGGCCAATCCACCTAACCTGCACATCTTTGGACTGTGGGAGGAAACCGGAGCACCCGGAGGAAACCCACGCGGGGAGGATGTGCAGACTCCGCACAGACAGTGACCCAAGCCAGAATCGAACCTGGGACCCTGGCGCTGTGAAGCAATTGTGCTATCCACAAGGCCATGATCAGGGCCTGCCAGATCTGTGCGGAGTGCAAACCGCACTTCTACCGGCCGGACAAGGTTCGGCTCGTGAAGGCCTCAGGGCCCTTTGAGCGACTGAGTGTGGACTTCAAAGGGCCCCTCCCGTCCACCAATCGTAATGCCTATTTCCTCACCATTATCGATGAGTTCTCCCGCTTCCCATTCACCAATCCCTGCCCCAACATGACCTCAGCCACCGTGATTAAGGCACTGCACAGCATCTTCACTCTGTTCGGTTTCCCCGCTTATGTCCACAGCGACCGGGGTACATCGTTCATGAGCGATGAACTGCGTCAGTATCTGCTCAGCAAAGGCATTGCTTCGAGCAGAACGACCAGTTATAACCCGCGGGGAAACGAGCAAGTGGAGAGGGAGAGCGCGACAGTGTGGAAGGCTGTCCTCCTGGCCCTACGGTCGAGAAGTCTCCCACAGGAGGTCCTGCCCGATGCCTTACACTCCATTAGGTTGCTCCCCTGCACGGCCACGAATGAGACCCCTCACAACCGATTGTTTGTCTTCCCCAGGAAGCCTACCTCCGGGGTCTCGCTTCCACCTTGGCTGATGGCTCCGTACCTGTTCTTCTCCGGAGGCACACGAGGAGCCATAAAACGGACCCCCTGGTCGAAAAGGTCCGAGTACCCCGACAGCAGGCAAGATACAATTTCCCTCCAGTATCTGGCACCCGCTGGATCCCCCACTACAGATGCCCCTTCCCGCGCCGCTCCCCTGCAGGACCCGGCACCCCCTACAACACACCCCCTCCCGGCCCCACTCCCCGTTGGTGAGCACCTACCGCACGCCCCCCTAGCACCCCCCCTTTACACACCCCGCCAGCGCCGGCACCGCTACCCCCGGCCCTGCCTATTCTCCATGCGCCCCGTTCCCCTGCCCCGACCTGGACCGAAGCTCCGACCACCGTGCTCCCGGACGTACCCTCAACCAAGACGTCCGTGTCCGCCGCACCACCGCCCGAACTGAGGAGGTCAATGAGGACGATCCGGCCACCGAGACGGATGGACTTATGATGGCACTTCACCCCCGCCAGACTCTTTTTTAAACAGGGGGTGAATGTGATGAACGGTTACTGTAACATCCCCTTGTCATCATGTAAGCTGATGTCCCCTTTAAGACCGGACTTGGAACCCTGGGGAACTCCGCCACCTGCTCCACCCATCTGGGAGCCGTATATAAGGGGCGGCCTTGTGGGCGGCGTAGTTGTTAGCACATGTCTCATCACCATTCTAGTTCTTAGTTTATTAAAGCCTTCTTTACAGTTTACACTCTAAGCGTCGTTATTGAGAGTACCACAACTATCCAAAACTGTTTTGACCTTTTAGCTGTCTTGGACCCAGTGGAGGAAATTACTTCCTAGTACCACCCTTCTCAACCTTTATCCAACAGGAACTTTCCTGACATCCAGATTAGAAGAGTTTGGTAATTTGCCGTGGGCCAATTCCTTAAGAAGGAAATTGAAACCCCACCTACATTTTTATGTCAACAGCCAAACTCAGTAGCACCAGGGGAAGCTGACATTTTTCCTGATTGATTACTCTTCTAAAATGTGGGCATAATTATATAATAGATATATATTGCAGAATTTTTTCCCCCGATGAATGTGAATTAATATACTGCCTTGCAACCTCCAGGATATTATTTTGAATAAAATCCATCCAGTCTGATGGAGTGAAAGACATGCTGGTTTAAAAAAGATAACAAATATATTTGCATCGTGCTTTCTCTCTCTCTCTCTCATCATTTGAGCAAGCAGAAGAGGCAGGCCCAAGAACTACCTCAGATGAAACAGGAACTGAACCCATGGTGTCAGCACCATTTTTAACCATCTGTGCTAAATAACTCTACCCACATAATGCTTTATCGTGTCAAAACATTTGGTTTTGAAACACAGTAGTAGTTGTCATATAGACAAATGCAACACTTATTTTATGTCAGTGACATTTCATCTAGAGCAATGACATGCATGCTGCTTTAGTCTATTTTATGTAGCAATATTATTACAGCCTGGGAACATGAAGGGAATAGAAGATAGATACGATCTCTGTTTATATTTCATTCGAAGGATGGCACCTCCGTCAGTGCAACACTCCACAGGTATTACATTGGGAAGTGAGCTTCGATTATGGGCTCGATCCCGGAAAAAAAACTGTTGTACCTTTAGACTAACAGTACAAAAATAAATTGCAGATGCACATGTGTTGAAAGCAACATTAACAGAAGTTTATTAAATAGGTCTTTACTATACAAAGGCTGGTACTAGACAAGGGCAAAAGCCCACAAAGTAGTCAATGACATCACATATGTCATGTGACTCAGTTCTGAAAGAGACATTGTACACAACCACAGTAACCCTCATATATACTCCTTTACTCCTAAGGCCCAACACAAATAATGCTGAGTATTTCAACACAGTCATTTACATATATACACAAGTGCAGTCATAAAATTATTACATTGTTGATGTGTTGGGTGTTCTGGATCACAAACAGGTCACCAACACTGGAAGTGGTACAACTCTATTTTATTATAAGGTTAACTATATTAACATACTTGAACTGTGGGCAAATGCAATACCAGCTTTAACTGTTGACCCTTGCCTAGTCCTAACCTGGTGATGCACTCAGCACATGGTGAATGTCTGTGTTGCAGGCTGCGAGCTCTGTGCTCCGAGCTGGCTGCTACTAGAAAGAACGGGAACTCTCCCGTCCCCTGTCTTTATAGTGCGTGTGCTCTCACTGGTGATTGGCTGCGGTGTTGTGTATGCTGATTGGTCCCACTGCATGTCCATCAGTGTGTGTGTGTGTGTGTGCACCATAATATACTGGTGTATATTATGACACCCCCCTTTTATATAAAGAATATGTGCCTGCGTGACAATAAATATCATGTAGTGAATGAACCTGACTATGTGTGTGCGTGTTATTTACAAGACTATGTACATGAGGCTAATCTATTTACACGGGAAGGTGCCTGGTGCCGAGAAATAGGGAATCACACCAACAACGAAATGAACATTATATACAAACTACTGGAACGATGAAACAGGATAACAGAACAGATCAAAGAGTCCAACATCATAAAACTCATAAGTCAAGTCTCTGAGGTGGGCAACGAATTCTGGTTGACCACCTCAAGGGTGGGTCAGGAGCTACCAGCTGAGGAACGGGCTGGGCCACGGCAGAGTGAGGAGGATGCAGCGTATTCCGAATCTCCACATAGTCCAGGTTGGGGGCAACAGGAGGGTGTGGCACCAGTGGAGGATCACATAGCGAGCGTGGAACGAGACGAAGGGCACGCCGATTGCGGGGGCGAATGGAACCATCTGGCAGACAAACCAGGAACGAGCGGGGAGACACCTGCCGAAGAACCACAGCAGTTGCAGACCAGCCACCCTCTGGAAGATGGATGCGGACGTTGTCATCTGGCGCCAGAGCAGGGAGATCAGTCGCCCGAGCGTCATGCGCAGCCTTGTGTTGTGCACGAGACTGTTGCATCCGCTGAAGGACCGGAACGTCGTTGAGGTCTGGGACGTGAATGGACGGCACCGTGGTCCTGAGGGTACGACCCCTGAGCAGCTGGGCTGGTGACAGGCCCGTTGAGATTGGGGCCGAACGATAGGCCAGCAAGGCGTGGTAGAAGTCGGATCCTGCATCGGCAGCCTTGCAGAGGAGCCGTTTGACGATGTGGACGCCCTTTCCCGCTTTGCCATTGGATTGGGGGTGCAGGGGACTGGATGTCACATGCACAAAGTTGTACCTGTTGGCAAAGTTGGACCATTCCTGGCTCGCGAAGCAGGGGCCATTGTCCGACATCACAGTGAGTGGGGTGCCGTGACGAGCAAAGATCTCCTTGCAGGCACGGATGACCGCCGATGATGTGATGTCGTGCAGGCGTACGACCTCCAGGTAGTTTGAAAAATAGTCTACAATCAGAACATAGTCCCTGCTGAGCGCTGAGTGCATGGAACAGGTCAACGCCTACCTTAGACCAAGAGGATGTGACCAACTCATGGGGCTGTAGGGTCTCAAGTGGTTGGGCCGGCTGGAACCGCTGACAGGTGGGCCAGTTGAGCACTGTGTTGGCGATGTCCTCATTGATGCCGGGCCAGTACACAGCCTCTCGGGCCCTCCGTCGGCACTTCTCCACGCCAAGGTGGCCCTCGTGCAGCTGTTCCAAAATGAGCTGGCGCATGCTGTGCGGGATCACGATGCGTTCCAGCTTCAGGAGGACACCATCGACTACTGCCAGATCGTCTCTGATATTGTAGAACTGCGGGCATTGGCCCTTGAGCCACCTGTCCGTCATGCAGCGCATGACACGCAGTAGTAGGGGGTCAGCTGCAGTCTCGCGGCGAATGTGGATAAGACATTCATCCGTGGCCGGCAGATTGGAGGCCGTGAAGGCCACATGGGCGTTAACCTGGCAGACGAACCCCTCTGGGTCACACGGGGTGTTGACTGCCCTTGACAGAGCGTCGGCTATGATCAGGTCTTTGCCCGGGGTGAATAGGAGCTGTAAAACGTACCCCCGGAGTTTAAGCAGAATGCGCTGGAGGCGAGGGGTCATATCATTCAGGTCTTTTTGTATAATGTTGACCAGCGGGCGATGGTCGGTCTCGACAGTGAATTGGGGGAGGCCGTACACGTAATCATTTGTTGAACCCAGTCAACAGGCCCAGGCACTCCTTTTCGATTTGCACGTAGCGCTGTTCCGTGGGTGTCATGTGGCACGTGGCGCATATGCAATGGGGGCCCATGATGAGGCCTCATCGCGTTGCAGGAGCACCGCCCCAATGCCGGATTGGCTGGCATCCGTTGAAATTTTTGTTCTCTTCGTGGGATCTAAAAACGCCAATACCGGGGACGTGGTAAGCTTTGTCTTAAGCTCCTCCCATTCACGCTCGTGGGCGGGAAGCCATTGGAAGTCTGTCGTCTCCCTGACCAGGTTCCGGAGAGCGGTGGTATGGGAGGCGAGGTTGGGGATGAACTTCCCCAGGAAGTTGACCCTGCCCAAAAATCGGAGGACCGCCTTCTTATCCGCTGGCTTCTGCATGGCCGTGATGGCTGCCACCTTGTCCGCATCCGGCCGCACACCCAACCGGGAGATGTGGTCCCCTAGGAACCTGAGTTCCGTCTGGCCGAAGGACAATTATGACAATTGTAATAACAGTCAATAAGATAGACGATCGGGTGGGTATCTATTTCTCGCTGGTTGCCTGCGCACCTCCCCAACTTTGTTATTCTCGACCTTAGATGTATTTTCAGGTTCACCAGTAGATGTTTCTACCCTGAAAGCCATTCCAGTCTCTCTTTTTGAGGGAAGACTAGTTGTGGCAGGAACTTCTGGTACATTCTCTGCTTCTATCAATGAACTAGAAGTTATACAGTCAGATGGAATGGAGATTGTTACTTCAGGAGTTAGTTCAGGCACTGGCAAACTAACGTGTGTTGCAAATTATTGATCTGCATGGCATCTCCGCACAAATTTGTCTGTTCTTTGGACCGTGTAGGAGACTGGACCAGTCTGGGTCAATACGTTGCAGGGGCCCACCTCTCACTAGTGATGTAGCTGCGTGTTAAAGAATAAAGGGATTAAGGGTTATGGTGTTCGGGCCGGAAAGTGGAGCTGAATCCACAAAGGATCAGCCATGACCTCATTGAATGGCGGAGCAGGCTCTAGGGGCCAGATGGCCTATTCCTGCTCCTAGTTCTTCTGTTCTTATGTTCTTAACACTTGTTCTCCTTGTTGAAACAAATGTTTCCTTTGTCCTGTTAGGTACACTGGTATAACGCTAGCTACAACTGGATGCAGCTTAGATCAAAAAGATACTCCAGACCTTGAAGTTAGTTCAATCAGGTTTATTGAACTAATAGCACAGTTCTCTGTGACTCTGCTAACTTAAGTGTGGTTACTCTGTCTGACTGAACCAGACTAGCTCTTAGCCACGTGGTGGAGGCGTGAGATTGTAACAACGCCCTTGACTGACTCTCTGGATGTTCATCAGTGGAAAGAGGCAGAGTGTGAGTGCCTCGTGTCTTTTATAGTCAGATCCCACCCCTGAGTGTCCTGCCTGCTTATTGGTCATGTCCTGTTCTCTGTGTCCATTAGCTGCTTGTCTGTGCCTGACTGTCTCTCATTATGTGTGTGTCTGCATATCATGACATCTCCCCTTTGTTTTAATGTTTGGATGAAATATGTGAATGTATTTACAAGAATAGGCCAATATTAACATATATACATGCAGTGGATGTGAACATATGTACATGTGAAAACAGCTGTCTAATGCGAGAACACAGAACAAAGCAAACCGAACAAATGTTCATAAGTCCAGTCTCTGTGGTTTGCGTCTGATCCTGGTTGACTGCCAGAGAGGCGGTGGTGGGGACGACAGCGCCTTGATAGGCGGGATTGAAGCCGGACTGGTGGCCTCGTGAGTCGAGGTATCAGGAGGTGGCAAAACAACAGAAGGAAACGGAGAGGAATGTGGTTGCAGGCAGGCAACGTTGCGCAGTGCCCGTCTGTTTCGTCGCACAACAGAACCATCAGCCAGGCGCACAACGTACGAGCTGGGGGCAGCCAGCCGAACAACAACAGCTGGAGCTAACCAGCCTCAATCAGGGATCTTGACCCGAACAGGGTCTGACGGGGATAACACGGGCAAATCGGTGGCATGAGCATCATAACCCTGTTTTTGTCGGCCTCGGAGTTGCTGCACCTTCTGCAGCACCAGGAGGTGATCCGGGTTGGGCAAGTGTACGGCTGGAAGTGTCGTTCGCAGGTCCCTGTTGATCAGGAGTTGAGCCGGCGACATGCCAGTGGACAGTCGGGTCACCCTGTACGCAAGCAACGCAAGGTGAATGTCAGACACAGAATCCGCGGCCTTGCAGATGAGCTGCTTCACTATGTGCACCCCTTTCTCAACTTTACCGTTTGACTGCGGATAGTGTGGGTTGGAAGTGACGTGTTTGAACTTATACGACTGGGTAAACAGAGACCATTCATGGCTGCTGAAGCACGGGCCATTGTAACTCATGACAGTGAGTGGGATACCATGCCCGGAGAATGTCTCCTTACAGGCCTTGATGATGGTCCGGGATGTGAGGTCTGAGAGATTCACGACTTCAGGGTAATTGGTAAAATAATCAATGATTAACACGTAATCAGGACCATTTGCATGAAAGAGGTTGATGCCAACCTTGGACCATGGGGAGGTTTCGATTTCATGCTGCTGAAGTGTCTCCTTACTCTGCGCTGGCTGGAAGCGTTGACAGGGCGCACAGTTAAGGACCATGTTTGCGATGTCCTGGCTAATCCAGGACCAGTAGACAGCCTGCCTGGCTCTGCATCTGCACTTTTCCACACTCAGGTGGCCTCATGGATTTGACAGAGCACCAAGCTCTGGAGACTGTGTGGAATTACAATCCGGTCCAGCTTGAGGAGGATACCATCAACCACTGTCAGGTCGTCCTTTACATTGAAAAATTGGGGGCACTGCCCTTTTTGCCAGCCATTGGCTAGGCATTGCATATCACGCTGCAAGAGGGGATCTTTGGTTGCCTCCTCACGGATACAAATCACCTTCTCATCAGATGCTGTGAGGGTGCTAGCACACAGCTGCACCTGTGACTCAACCTGTGACTCAATGTGCCGGATGATGTTCTGTGGTTCACTGGGCATGATGATGGAGCAGGACAGTGTATCGGCAAAGATGAGCTCCTTACCAGGTGTGGACCAGGTCAAAGTCGTACCTCCTGAGTTTGGGGAGGATGCGCTGCAACCGAGGCGTCATGTCATTAAGGTCTTTGTGGATAATGTGGACCAGGAGCCTGTGATCCGTCTCAACTGTGAATGTCGGCAGGCCGTAGACATAGTCATGAAACTTGAGAATGCCAGTGAGAAGGCCCAGGCATTCCTTCTCTATTTGTGCATACCTTTGTTTGGTGGGCATCATTACCCTTGACGCGTAGGCAACTGGTGTCCAGGACGAAGTGTCATCGCGTCGCAGCAGGATCGCACCGATGCCATCCTGGCTCGCATCTGTCGAGATTTTTGTTTCCCTGTCTGCGTCGAAAAATGCCAAAACGGGTGCAGTGGTGAGTTTGGCTTTCAGCTCCAACCACTCTGCCTGATGTGCTGCCTTCCACTCAAAGTCAGTGGACTTCTTCACTAGGTTTCATAGGGCCGTGGTGTGTGAGGCCATGTTTGGGATGAACTTGCCCAGAAAATTGACCATGCCCAGGAAGCACAATACCGCCTTCTTGTCTTCCGGGACCTTCATGGCTGCGATGGCCTTGACCTTGTCTGTGTCGGGGCACAAGCCCTGCTGAGAGATCTGGTCTCCTAGGAACTTGAGTGTCGACATGCCAAAGCAACATTTGGCCCTGTTCAGTTTCAGGCCATTGGCGTGGATATGGCGGAATATCTGCTCTGGAGACGGGAAACATGCTCCTCAAGGGTCGTGGACATTATGATGACGCCGTCCACGTACACACGAACCCCTTCGATGCCCTCCATCATCTGCTCCATGGTGTGATGAAATATCTCCGATGCCGAACAGCATACGGTTATAGCAGTACCTGTCAAACGGTGTGTTGAAGGTGCAGAGCCTTCTGCTGGGCTCATCCAGCTGGATTTACCAGAATCCATGTGACGCATCTAACTTTGTGAAAAACCTTGAATGTGCCATCTCACTGGTGAGTTCCTCCCGCTTCGGGATGGCGTAGTGTTCACGCATTATATTCTGGTTGAGGTCCTTGGGATCAATGCAGATGCGCAGTTCTCCAGAGGGTTTTTTAACACACACCATCGAGCTGACCCAGTCAGTCGGTTCGGTTACCCTGGAAATGATCCCCTGCTGCTGCAGCTCCTTGAGCTGTTCCTTCAGGCACTCCTTCAGCGGAGCCGGGACCCGGCGTGGTGCATGGACCACTGGCTTGGCATCAGGTCGTAGTAGGATCTTGTACCGATATGGCAAAGTGCCCATCCCGTCAAACACATCTGGATACTGAGCGAGGATGTCGTCAATGCCAGCTTGAAGATCCACGTTGGAGGATGTCGTTGAATAAACCCGCTGCACCAGGTTTAGCTTTTTGCAGGCATGTGCGCCCAGTAGGGATGCCCTGTCCAGCTTGACAATTTCAAACCTTAGCCGTACATGGGTGCTCCGGTTAGAGACGAGTAGATGGCAGGACCCCAGTGCCGTGATGGCATTGCCGTTATAGTCCAGGAACTGTCAGGCTGCTGGAAGGACCTTGGGGGGCTTCTTGATGCGTTTGAAGTCTGCCGGTGAGAGGAGGTTGGCAGAAGCACCTGTGTCCAGCTTGAACTGGATGGAGCAGCGGTTGACCTGCATCACTGCACGCCATTCGTCCTCCGAATCCACAGCGAGGATGGACTGAATGCGAGATGAGTTAGGTGTGGCATGTTCACGTGTGGTAATGATGCCCACTCGGTAGGCGGACTCCAGGCACTCGTCCTCTGGATCCATTATACTGCCAGGATCAGAATCCTGTAATTGTCGTTGCACATTCTGGACACGCCGTCGTCGGAATTGTGAGCGCTGGCCTCTGACTGGTGGTGCAGACATGCACAAGGCTGCATAGTGTCCAGGCTTCCTGCATAGAACATAGAACATTACAGTGCAGTACAGGCCCTTCGGCCCTCGATGTTGCGCCGACCTATGAAACCACTCTAAAGCCCATCTACACTATTCCCTTAGGTCCATATGTCTATCCAATGACCATTTGAATGCCCTTAGTGTTGACGAGTCCACTACTGTTGCAGGCTGGGCATTCCACACCATTACTACTCTCTGAGTAAAGAACCTGCCTCTGACACCTGTCCTATGTCTATCTCCCCTCAATTTAAAGCTATGTCCCCTCATGCTAGACATCACCATCTGAGGAAAAAGGCTCTCACTGTCCACCCTATCTAATCCTCTGATCATCTTGTATGCCTCAATTAAGTCACCTCTTAACCTTCTTCTCTCTAATGAAACAGCCTCAAGTCCCTCAGCCTTCCCTCATAAGATCTTCCCTCCATACCAGGCAACATTCTGGAAAATCTCCTCTGCACCCTTTCCAATGCTTCCACATCCTTCGTATAATGCGGCGACCTGAATTGCACGCAATACTCCAAATGCGACCGCACCAGAGTTTTGTACAGCTGCAACATGACCTCATGGCTCCGAAACTCAATCCCTCCACCAATAAAAGCTAACACACCGTACGCCTTCTTAACAACCCTTTCAACCTGGGTGGCAACTTTCAGGGATCTATGTACATGGACACCGAGATCTCTCTGCTCATCCACACTACCAAGAATCTTACCATTAGCCCAGTACTCTGTCTTCCTGTTATTCCTTCCAAAATGAATCACCTCACACTTTTCTGCATTAAACTCCATTTGCCACCTCTCAGCCCAGCGCTGCAGCTTATCTATGTCCCTCTGTAACTTGTAACATCCTTCTGCACTGTCCACAACTACAGTTTAAACATCACCTGCCTCTTGCAGGGCAGTGTCCCTTTAAGTGGGCGTTGCCGCAGTTCAGGCACACCATGACATCGGCGTCGTGACGCGATGTACGCGTCGCACATGCGCACTGCGATCGGCAGACATCTGCACCTGCGCAGTGTTGGTGTCGGCCTCTTTGTTATCCCATTCGCATCGCGCGTGCGTGGGGCTGCGGGAAAAGTGCACGAGATGGCCGCTGTCTTCAATGCTGAGACGCTGCATCCGGGAGATGGCCTGCACACTCTCTGCCTTGTGGGAGGCATGTTTCTCATTTTCAGCTGATTTGTATTGGGAATACCGATTTTTTGCATGTTCATGCACTGTACATGTTTCAATCATGACTGGCAGGGTCATATGCTTGATTTTTAAGAGCTGCTCTCTCAGCTCTCAGAGGATCAGAGTGAACTCCAAATACGATTTGGTCTCTGATCGTGGAGTTTGCAATATCACCAAAGTTGCAGGACAGCGCTAGCAGGCGGAGGTTAGTTAAGAAGGCATTGAAAGATTCACCTTTGCCTTGAAGACGCTGTTTGAATATGTAGCGCTCGAAGATTTAATTGGTGTCCACTTACAGTGACTATCAAACTTGTCCAGGATGGTCTGAAACTTTGTCTTGTCCGGCCTTCGGTGAAGTTAAACGAGTTGAAGAGTTCGATGGCTTGATCACCAGCTGTTGAGAGGAGAAGCACGATCTTTCTTGCATCAGACGCACCCTCGAGATTTGAGGCTGCGATGCACAGCAGAAACTTGAATGTCCGCCAGTTGGCACTGAGATTGCCGGAGGTCCTGACCTGGTGAGGAGCCTGAATCTTCTCCATGGTGTTAGGATACAGTTGCTGGTCGTCACGGAACGGACTGAGGTAAGCCACCTTAAATTAGTAGTCTCCTGGTATCATGTTGTGTTAGGTACACTGGTATAACACTGGCTGCAACTGGATGCAGCTCAGATCATAAAGATATTCCAGACCTTGAAGTTAGTTCAATTATGTTTATTGAACTAATAGCACAGTTAGCACAGTTCTCTGTGAGATCGACTCTCTGCTAACTTAAGTGTGGTTACTCTGTCTGACTGAATCAGACTAGCTCTTAGCCATGTGGTGGAGGTGTGAGATTGTAACAACATCCTTGACTGACTCTCTAGATGTTCATCAGTGGAAAGAGGCGGAGTGTGAGTGCCTCGTGTCTTTTATAGTCAGATCCCACCCCTGCCTGCTTATTGGTCATGTCCTGTTCTCTGTGTCCATTAGCTGCTTGTCTGTGCCTGCCTGTATATCATTATGCGTGTGTCTGCATATCTTGACATCTTTGAGTTACTTTCTCATTACAAGATCTGTGCCTGTTGGTTTTGCCTTACTATGTCGGATGTCTCCTCTGGCAAGAGTAAGTCAAAGGTGGTCTTCAGTTTTCTTTTCATCAATTGCAAATCCGAGGAGCTTTGTGTAGCCAATGTGTTGTATTTGGTACATTGCTAAAACCTTGTTCACACGGCAATGAAGTCAACCTTGGTTCTTGGAACCTTTCAGTGCATGCTTCAAGGACTGGACAAACCTTTCAGCTAAACTATTTGTGGATGGATGATGATAAGATGCTGACTTTATATGTTGAACTTTAGACATCTTTAAGTATTCTTCGAAATCTTGGGCTGTGAACTGTGGCCCATCATCGCTCACGATCTGCTCTGGTTTTCTGAATTCTGCAAAAATCTCATGGAGTTTCTCAATGGTTTGTTCTGCAGTGGTTGACTTCATTAGGACCACTTCAGGACACTGTGAGTGTGCATCTGCAATGACCATGAACATGTTCCCCTCAAATGGTTCAGAAAAGTCAACATGCAGATGTTGCAAGGTATTTTAGGCAACTCCCATGGATGCAATGGGGTCAACAATGATGCATTCCTTACCCGCGTACATGACTGGCATAGTCCTGCTTTTTCTTCCACCTGGGCATCAATTCCTGGTCACCAAAAATAAGTGTGCTAGTGCCTTCATTCGAATCATACCTGGGCGTCCTTCATGGAACTGATCCAATACTCTTTGTCTCTAATTTGGAAAAATAATTACTTGCATCTCCCACTACAAACATCCGCCCTGTGCTGTTAATTCGAATCTCATGGGAATGTACGGTTTTAATTCAGGCTGTTTCCCAGCTATTCTTCCCTTTTAATACAATTTCCAGTACCTTCCCCATTCACAGGATCATTTCTGGTACGTATTTGGACTTGAGCTGCAGTCACTGGAACATTCCCGATCTGTGCATAATAAAAAATATTATCCTGCCAAGGTAGTATCTGACCAGCTGGTAAAGGCAAACATGATAATGCATCGGCATTGGCAGAATTTCAGACTGATTTGATCTTGTCGGAATGTGCAGATATTATTAAAGACCATTGTTGAAGTTTACTTGCAACCAATGAAGGGACACCTTTGGTGTGGCCCAAAAACAACTGTTAAGGACCTGTTGTCCATGAGCAATGTGAAGTGACAGCCATACAGGTATTGGCGAAATTTCCCTGCACCAAATATTATACTCAGTGCCACCTTCTCAAATGGAGCTTAGTTAGATTTTGCATTTGTTGACCGTCGCGATGCTAAAGCTATTCTTCCACTGACACCAGCACTCCAAAAACTGTACAGTAAAGCATCATAGGCAAGTTGTTATGGTAACTTTGGGTTGAAATGCACCAACATTTTTGACATTTCTTTAATGCTTCCTTTGTTGACTCATGTTTTTCCCATTCAGATGTCCATTGCCATGCCTATTTTGCACACAAGGGGTGAAATTCTCTGGTATCGGCGCGATGTCCGCCGACTGGCACCCAAAATGGCACCAATCAGTCGGGCATCGCGCCGCCCCAAAGGTGCGGAATCCTCCCATCTTGGGGGGCCGAGCCCCAACCTTAAGGGGCTAGGCCCGCGCCGGACTAATTTCCACCCCGCCAGCTGGCGGAAAAGGCCTTTGGTGCCCCGCCAGCTGGCGCGGAAATGACATCTCCGGGCGGCGCATGCGCGGGAGCATTAGCGGCCGCTCACAGCATCCCCACGCATGCGCTATGGAGGGAGTCTCTTCTGCCTCCACCATGGCGGAGACCGTGGCGAAGGCGGAAGGAAAAGAGTGCCCCCCCCGGCACAGGCCCGCCCACGGATCGGTGGGCCCCGATCGCGGGCCAGGCCACCGTGGGGGCACCCCCCGGGGCCAGATTGCCCCGTGCCCCCCCCCAGGACCCCGGAGCCCGCCCGCATCGCCTTGTCCCGCCGGTAAGGTAGGTGGTTTAATCTACGCCGGCGGGACAGGCATTTTAGCAGCGGGACTTCGGCCCATCCGGGCCGGAGAATCGCGGGGGGGGGGGGGCCCGGCAACCGGCGCGGCGCGATTCCCGCCCCCGCCGAATATCCGGTGCCGGAGAATTCGGCAGCCGGCGGGGCGGGATTCACGCCAGCCCCCAGCGATTCTCCGACCTGGCGGGGGGGTCGGAGAATCTCGCCCAAAGTATGTAATGGTTTCAGTAGGATTGCCAGATTCTGGACTTTCCACAGTCGTTGATTAACCTGAGGAATGATTTAAGTTGAGTAACATTCATTGGTCGTGGAGCCTCCATAATAGCTTCCATCTTTTTAAGTGCATGCGTAGACCGTTACTCTCAATTACATGTCCTAGATAGAATATGAACTTCCAAAAGAAATCACATTTACCTTTCCTGCCACGAAGCCCATGCATCTGAAGGTGTTCCAGTGTGCCTTTAAGTGTTGTGAGTGTTCTTGTTCATTGGTGCCAATTATCAATATATCATCTAGGTAACACTTACGTAAGTCGCTAACGATCTGGTCCATTGACTGTTGAAATAAAGCTGGTGCTGACGTAATTCCAAAAGGCAATCTCTTGTAATGGAACAGGCCTATGAGTGATGATGGCGAGCAGGTGTTGAAATTCAGCTGCCACATTCATTTACAGGTCGACCTGTGATAGGTCAATCTTGCTGAACATCTGTCCTTCTGCTACGCCTGAGAACTGACTTGCTTCCCGAATAGCGCCCCAACAGGAATGCAAAGTGTATGCAATTCAGTCCCAGCGGCCAAACGGAGAACCGTGTCCAGAATGTACTGTGATATTTTACTAAGCAGTTAGAAAATATAATTTCAGGTATCCATTTTAGATTCTAAAGCAGCCATTGTGGAATAAATTGAAAATGCAGCCCATTCTTTTCCAACTGCAATGGTGTACTTTTTCTGTTTGGCTTAACCAGGTTTTCCTATTAACATAACTGAAGATAGAGAAACGTCAGGCGATATACTAAAATAGGCTAACATATATTATTTTTGTTATTTTGTGTTGATATTCAACGTCATTCATGTGCAGAGTATTTAAGTGAGTAAATTTAGCAATGACATTCAGTTCCTTTGTTGCTTTGCCCGTGAGGAATCCCTAACTGTTGCACCAGAAAATACCAGTACTCGTCCAACACAAGCCAATTTCTCTCATTGTCCTCTCTTTCACTTCAGCAAAGCAAAATAATTCAGCCTACTCTGTTTATGAGTGAGAGTTCTTTCGTGGTCTGATAAATAGTGGATAAAACATTTGACAATAAAACAAGGCATCTATTTAAACACCACTCACATCTCTGGTCAACTGACGGCTTTTTAAAATCTGTATTACCATGGTGACCCACGTAGGCATGAATGTGGGAGCTAAACATTTCCAATCCAAGAACTGGTGTCAATCGTAGAATACACTGAAGGAGATCAATCTCTGAGTTGTTATGAAAATCTGTGACGAAAGGTTTATTATATAGTTTTTCAATTTTATTCTCACTATCAATTTCCCTTTCTTGCATTGTCAGTGCAACCTTTGCATTACCATTGCATTGAAGATTGTGCAAAATCTTCATGAGATCTCCGCATAGCTGCTGAAACTATGGCAGCATGACCTGCATCCTAATCTCTTTATACTTTTAAAAAGTAAAATTGCATTGCTTTAAAAAGCAGATCGGCAGTGTAAGAAAAACACTTGGCAAACTACAACTTTTATTTCTGGAACCAGAAAGTTGTTTTGTATGTATCCAGTGACAGGTGTTGCAGTATCAGGAGAAATGATGGGCACGATTTAATGCCCAAACAAACAGAGTCCTGTTTTGGACATGCATAACAGGTTGTTTCTAGGCCCCTGTAGCACTGCAAACGACCCGCTAACAAACGAGACTCTTTTTTTGGCCTCGGTGACGAATGCCCCGCTGAGACTGCACTTAACTCGCTACCATTTTTAAATGCCGGCGCGATCTCTCGACCCCCCCCTCAGGCTCCCCATCACAGTCACCAGAAGCCCTCCCCCCCCAAAGCCTCAACTTATCTGTTACGGGGTCATTGAGCCTCCTTCACCCCACCTCACAAGGGCAGGGCACTGATCCAGCCAGATCCTTGGCATGGGCAACCTAGCACCCAGGCACATTGGCACTGCCAGTCTGGAACTTGTGCCCTGCAAGCCAGACAGTGCCACCTGGGCATGTGGCAGTGCCAGGATGCCCATGTGGCAGTGCCACGGTGCCAGGCTGGCAGTACCAAGGTCCAAGGTTCCAGATTGGCAGTACCAAGGTACCCAGGTAGCAGTAGGAGTGCGAGGGTATCGCTATACCCAGAGCATGACCACCCAGCAGCCACATGGGAGACCCCACCAAGTGCCATTATGCCTGGTCCACGGTTGTGTGAACCAGTGCTAAACGGCGCCATGGCGAGATCTCCCAGTTGTGGGTGTTTTACCCGGCGCCGTTGCTAGCCCCTCAACAGCCCTGGAATCGGTGAGGGTTCAGCGCTGATTTTGCGGTCGTTAACCATCCAGGAATTCTCCGATTCAGCCAGCATTTAGCCATTGAAATGACGAATCCCACCCGTTTTCTTCTCTGGGAGGCTTTACATGTCTCTCTCCCTTCCCGCCATATTTGGTCAAATTTCCCATTGAAGCCACCCCAGGTTGCTGGAAATCCATGGGCGGAGGTGCACTGCTGGTGCGTAAAGATAATCCCAACGGCCAGAGAATTCCTGCCATTATCATGGAGAAAAGCGCCAGAAAAGGGCAACGGAGGCACCCGAGGGCGCCCCGTGTGTACCGGCCCTGGCAGTCATACCAGGACCTCACGGACCGGGAATGCAGGAGGAGACTCCGGATGAGCCGGGAAACCGTGGCACACATCTGCCACCTGCTGGCACACCTGTCACCGCGTGGCACTGGCGGGGGACACCCTCTCCCCGTGTCCGTCAAGGTTACGGTGGCCCTGAACTTTTATGCAACGGGGTCATTCCAGGCACCGAGTGGGGACCTGTCCGGCATATCGCAGACATCGGTGCATCGGTGCATCCGGGCAGTGACAGATGCCCTTTATGCCATGGCGCACCGCTACATCCGCTTCCCCGTGGACCGGGCCAGCCAAGATGCCCGGGCCGTGGGCTTCTCTGCCGTTGCCGGGTTCCCCATGGTCCAGGGCGCGATCGATGGGATGCACGTCGCCGTGCGGCCACCTGCAGAGAACAGGGCCGTGTTCACTAATAGGAAGGGGACCTATTCAATGAACGTACAGGTGGTCTGCGACCACCGCATGATGATCCTGCACGTCTGCGCCCGTCACCCAGGCAGTGTACACGACTCATTCGTGTTGTCGCGGTCATCCATCCCCGGCATGTACGAGGGACGCCATCCCCGGCTGAGGGGCTGGTTGCTGGGCGACAGGGGCTACCCATTGCGATCGTGGCTGATGACGCCTATACGGAGGCCACGCAATGAGGCGGAGAACCGCTACAATGATGCCCATGTAGCGACAAGGGGAGTGATCGAGAGGTGCTTTGGCGTGCTGAAGATGCGTTTCAGGGCCTGGACCTCTTTGGGGGCGCCCTCCAGTATCGGTCAGATAGGGTCGGCCGCATCATTGTGGTGTGCTGCGTCCTGCACAACATAGCCCAGCAGAGGGGCGATGTGCCGCAGGCAGAGGAGGGCGGAGTGGAGGAGCAGCAGGAAGAGGCCCAGTCCTCCCCAGATGAGGGGGATGGGGGCAATGGTCAGGGCAGACGGGGTAGACACAGGCGGGTTGCTGTCCACCGTTACCGGCTGGCCCAGCGGGCACGGGACAGACTGATAGACGCCCGCTTCACTGACTAGATGGGCGTGGGAATCGGGTAGTATGGCCACAGACCGCACACCATGACAACAGCCGACCACCCACACCCCCCACCCATCCACCCACCCAGCACCCTCACCCCCCTCCCCAACCCCACACACCCCACCCGCATGCACACCACCCCCCCACCCCCAATTGCCGATCCACCGGCGGCACAACGGGCCGGGCTCACCCAGTTGCGGGTGGACGCGTGTCTATCGCAGGCCATGGAGGATGATGACAACCCGCCTCCGATGAGCTCCTGGCTCTACATCGTTGGACTATGTCTGACCCATGGCCACAGTACCACCATCCACCCGGACCATCCCTGCATGCGGCTGTGACACTGCAGCGCACGGTCCCATCCTCTGCCCGGGGGATGTTGATGGCGGCCCAGGGGGAAGGGGGCAGACTCACCTGGGGCTGAGGTAAGACCACCCGTCACACACACACTTGCGCTCAACGTACATGACACGCCCGCACACTTTGGACAGAGCACAAAGGCAGCTTCGGTAGGTGTAACATTGACTTTAATAACCAAAGGAGTTCATGCACGTGCCCTAGCCCCTAAAACTCATCTGTGCCCTGCACCCGTGCCAACTTACTCAGTGTCTAATTGTTTGGCCTTACGGGCCCTTTGACTACGTCTACGTGGTTCCCCAGACGGTACAGCAGAACTGGAGGTGGACTCCTGTGATTCCTGCCCTCTGACACCGGATCCCTTTGGCGGCCGTTTCCTGAGGCGTCCTGGCCTTGATGGGCCAGGCTGCGGCCCGGGCGACTGGGATGGCGAGCTGCCAGCCTGTCCTGCCCGTTGCCCACCCGATGCACCTGGGACGGAAGGGGGGGAGTCCGAGGTGTCGCGGTGTACCGGGACCTCCCCTACAGAGGGAGCCGGGACGGACCACACCACCTCCTCCTCCCTCGGGGTGCCCGATGGCCCCCAGGCCTCTACATGGGTGGGGGATGCGAACGGACTGGCCATCCGACGCGCCCCCGACATCTGGCGCTGCCAGTCCTGGAGGCCCGTGCTGGTATCGACAGGGGTCTGCAGGTTTGCAGCCATGGAGCCCAGGGGGTTGTCGAACCCTGTCTGCGACAGTGCGACGCCAGCTCGCACATGGCCACTGGCGCCGATGCCCTCAGCGATGGCCTGCTGAGACTGGGCCATGGCCTGCAGAGACTGGGCCATGGCCTGCAGAGACTGGGCTATGGCCTGCTGAGACTGGGCCATGGCCTGCTGAGACTGGGCCATGGCCTGCTGAGACTGGGCTATGGCGTTGAGCGCCTCTGCCATCTGGCGCTGGCACTGGCTCATGGCCTCCTGTGAGAGGGCAGCCATTTCCTGGGCCACAGATGCCGCCTGCACGGAAGGCCCCAGGCCTCGCAAACCGTTCCCCATGTCTGACACCGTCGCACCCATTGCCTCCACCGCGGACGCCACCCGTGCGGTGTCAGCCTGGGTGGCACGCATGACCGGGACCACTCCCAGCTCCTGGACGCGGGTGGACTCCTCCACCTGCGACCGCAGCCGCCGCAAGCCACCCGTCACCCTATTCGCTCGTCTCCGTGTCGGTGGTTGCACCGGATCTATGTGTGGGTGTGGTAACTGCAGGAACCCGGGATCCATCTGGGCGGCAGATGTTCGCTTGGCCTGGGCTGCCCTCCGACCGCCCGGTCCCTCTGCTGCTCCTACCTCCACCTGCTGTACCGGGACGGCTGTGTTGTGCGCACCAGTGAGTGTACCAGACGCCTCATCACTAAAGTGCCCAACCGTGGTGAGTGTTTCTGCGATGGTGGAGGGTGTTGGTGACAGCAGTGGCGTTGTGTCGTGCTCTTCGTCCCACTCTGACTCCATGGCACTTTGGGGTGGGGGCTCGTCTCCACCCATCCACTCTGAGTCACTGTCCGGTATTTCGTCTTCCCGGGTAGGGGTGTCCTGGGTAGTGCTGTCCCGGGTAGTGCTGTCCCGGGTAGTGCTGTCCCGGGTAGGGGTGTCCTGGGTAGTGGTGTCCCGGGTAGGGGTGTCCTGGATAGTGGTGTCCTGGGTAGTGGTGTCCTGGCTCGGATGTGACGGGGGCCTGT
This sequence comes from Scyliorhinus torazame, assembly GCF_047496885.1. Lineage (NCBI taxonomy): Eukaryota > Metazoa > Chordata > Chondrichthyes > Carcharhiniformes > Scyliorhinidae > Scyliorhinus > Scyliorhinus torazame. The sequence goes on along the minus strand of NC_092714.1, from coordinate 88,320,726 downwards.
GGCTGCCCCCCTCATCGCTGGGTGGTCGCTCCCGCACGTGACGGGGGTGTCGTCTCCCTGTTGCTCCAGGTCTCTCCGTCTCCCGTGGTGTGCGAGGGGCATCCTGCGGGCGTCGCATGCTGGAGGGTGCGGGTCTCTCCGTCTCCCGTGGTCTCCGAGGGGCATCCTGCGGGCGTCGCATGCTGGAGGGTGCGGGTCTCTCCGTCTCCTGTGGTCTCCGAGGGGCATCCTGCGGGCGTCGCATGCTGGAGGGTGCGGGTCTCTCCGTCTCCCGTGGTCTCCGAGGGGCATCCTGCGGGCATCGCATGCTGGAGGGTGCGGGTCTCTCCGTCTCCTGTGGTCTCCGAGGGGCATCCTGCGGGCGGTCTGCATCTGCGGGGATGGGTGCCTGGACGTTTGGTCCTGCGATACACAATGAAGCATGCATGGAGAGACATCAGGCAGTGATACGGGGGAGGGGGATATAGGGGAGGGGGATATGGGGACGGGCTGTTGGTGGCTCACTTGCTCGTGGGGCCCCGACCTCTGCATCAGCAACCTCCCGGTCCTCAGGTCCGCCAGCCAGTTCCAGGGCCCTTTCCTCGTGTACGGTCAGTGGCCTCTCATCAGCGGGCCCTCCTCCAGTCCTCACATGCTCCCTATTGTTGTGTGCGCGCTTCTCCTGTGGGGGGGGGGGGGGGTGGTGGCAGGGGTAAAAGGCAACAGTGTTAGGCAGGTATATGAATGCACGCCATCGGTTGCGCGTGCATTGCAGAGGTTAAGGTTAGGGCTGGATTCACTTGGGGATATGGGGGATATGGGGGAGGGGGATATGGGGAGGGGGGGATATGGGGGAGGGGGGGATATGGGGAGAGGGGATATGGGGGAGGGGGGATATGGGGGATATGGGGGAGGGGGGGATATGGGGGAGGGGGATATGGGGGATATGGGGGAGGGGGATATGGGGGAGGGGGGATATGGGGGAGGGGGGATATGGGGGAGGGGGGATATGGGGGATATGGGGGAGGGGGGTATGGGGGAGGGGGGATATGGGGGATATGGGGAGGGGGATATGGGGGATATGGGGGAGGGGGGATATGGGGAGGGGGATATGGGGGAGGGGGGATATGGGGGAGGGGGGATATGGGGGAGGGGGGATATGGGGGAGGGGGGATATGGGTGATATGGGGGAGGGGGGATATGGGGGATATGGGGGAGGGGGGATATGGGGGAGGGGGGTATGGGGGATATGGGGGAGGGGGGATATGGGGGATATGGGGGAGGGGGGATATGGGGAGGGGGGATATGGGGGAGGGGGGATATGGGGAGGGGGGATATGGGGGAGGGGGGATATGGGGGAGGGGGGATATGGGGGATATGGGGGAGGGGGGATATGGGGTTGGGGGATATGGGGGATATGGGGGAGGGGGGATATGGGGGAGGGGGGATATGGGGGATATGGGGGAGGGGGGATATGGGGGAGGGGGGATATGGGGGATATGGGGGAGGGGGGATATGGGGAGGGGGGAATATGGGGGATATGGGGGAGGGGGGATATGGGGGAGGGGGGATATGGGGGATATGGGGGAGGGGGATATGGGGCAGGGGGGATATGGGGGATATGGGGGAGGGGGGTTATGGGGGAGGGGGGATATGGGGGAGGGGGGATATGGGGGATATGGGGGAGGGGGGATATGGGGGATATGGGGAGGGGGGGATATGGGGGATATGGGGGATGCTCACCCTGCCTGCTCTGACGAGGTCGTTCACCTTCTTGTGGCACTGGGTGCCTGTCCGTGGTGTTAGGGCCACAGCGGTGACGGCCTCTGCCACCTCCCTCCACAGACGCCGGCTGTGGCGTGGGGCAACTCTGCGGCCGTGCCCGGGATACAGGGCGTCCCTCCTCTGCTCCACCGCGTCCAGGAGCGCCTCCACATCGCGTGACTCGAACCTCGGGGCTGAGCGACGGCCAGCCATCAAGTCGGGTGTTGCGGTCGGGTGTTGCGGTCGGGTGGGGGGGAGCAGCGCGGCCTTATGAGCCGTCACGCCGTGCAGCGCGTATGACGCTGCACGGCATGAACCACTGCGCAAGCGCGGATCCCGTTACGTCGCTGCTAGCCCATTTCGGGCCGCAGACTATCGGCCCATTTTTATGACGTGACGCAAGTGGGATTTGCGCCGTTTTTTGCGCCGATCGGCGGAGTTTCCGCCGATAACGGAGAATTTCGCCCATGATGTCCGATGGCATTTCCTATAATTAGACAGAGAATACACACTTTGCTGGCATATCATTTATTGGGATAATTATATATAGAACATAGAACTGTAGAGCACATTACAGGCCCTTCGGCCCACGATGTTGTGCCGAACTCATCTGAAACTAAGATCAAATCAACCTACTCCCAATCATTCTAGTGCACTCCATGGGCGGGATTCTCCGACCCCTCGCCGGGTCGGAGAATCGCCGGGGGCGGCGTGAATCCCAGCCCGCCGGCCGCCGAATTCTCCAGCACCAGGGATTCGGCGGGGACGGGAATCGCGCCACACCGGTGGGCCCCCCCGGCGATGGGCCAAAGTCCCGTTGCTGTAATGCCTGTCCCGCCGGTGTGAATCAAACCACCTCCCTTACCGGCGGGACCAGGCAGCACGATCGAGCTCTGGGGTCCTGGGGGGGGCGCGGGGTGATCTGGCCCCGTGGGGTGCCCCCACAGTGGCCTTGCCCGCGATCGGGACCCACCGATCCGCGGGCGGGCCTGTGCCGTGGGGGCACTCTTTTCCCTCTGCGTCAGCCATAACCTCCGCGATGGCCGACGCGGAGGTGACACCCCCTCGCATACGCAGGATGATGTCAGCAGCCCCTGACGCTCCCGCACATGCGTGGACTTCCGCCGGCCAGCGGAGTCCCTTCAGCCCCGGCTGGTGTGGCGCCAAAGGCCTTACACGCCAGCCGGAGAAATCTGCACCTTTGGGGAAGCCCGGCGCCGGAGTGGTTCACGCCACTCCATCCCGCCAGGGCCCCCCGCCCCGCCGGGTAGGGGAGAATCCCGCACCAGATGCCTATCCAATAACCGCTTGAAAGTTCCTAAAGTGTCCGACTCCACTGCCATAGCTGGGAGTGCGTTCCACGCCCCAACCACTCTCTGAGTAAAGAACCTACCTCTGACATCCCTCCTATATATTCCACCATGAACCTTATCGTCATGCCCCCTTGTAACAGTTACATCCACCCGAGGAAAAAGTCGCTGAATGTCCACTCTATCTATCTCTCTCACCATCTTATGGACCTCAATTAAGTCACCTCTCATCCTCCTTCGCTCCAATGAGAGAAGCCCGAGCACCCTCAACCTTTCCTCATAATACATACCCACCAATCCAGGCAGCATCCTGGTAAATCTCCTTTGCACCCTTTCCAATGCTTCCACATCCTTCCTATAATGAGGTGACCAGAACTGCACACAATACTCCAAATGTAGTCTAACCAAGGTCTTCTACAGCAGCATAACCTCACGGCCCTTAAACTCAATCCCCCTGTTAATAAATGATAACACACTACAGGCTTTCTTCACGGTTCTATCCACTTGGGTGGCAACTTTCAGCGATCCATGGGCATGAACTCCGAGATCTCTCTGCTCCTCCACATTCTTCAGAACCCTACCGTTAACCATGTAATCCGCAATCAAATTTGTCCTACCAAAATGAATCACCTCACACTTATCAGGGTTAAACTCCATCTGCCACTTTTCAGCCCAGCTCTGAATTCTATCAATGTCTCTTTGCAGCCTACAATAGCCTTCCACATTATCCACTACTCCACCAATCTTGGTATCATCAGCAAATTTACTAACCCAATCTTCAACTCCATCATCCAAGTCATTGATAAAAATCACAAATAGCAGAGGACTCGGCACTGATCCCTGTGGTACACCGCTGGTGACTGGGCTCCAGGATGAAAATTTACCATCTACCACCACCCTCTGCCTTCTTTGTGATAGCCAGTTACTGATCCAATCGGCCAAATTTCCCTCTATGCCATGCCTCCTTATTTTCTGCATGAGCCGACCATGGGGCACCTTATCAAACGCCTTACTAAAATCCATGGATACATCAACTGCTCTACCTTCATCTATGTACTTAGTTACCTCCACAAAGAATACAATCAAACTTGTGAGGCAAGACTTACCCCTCACAAATTCATGCTGACTACCCTGGATTAAGCTGTATCTTTCCAAATGATCATAAATCCTATCCCTCAGGACCCTTTCCAATAATTTTCCGATGCCCGAAGTGAGACTAATCGGCCTATAATTCCCAGGGTTATACCTATTTCCTTTCTTGAACAAGGGGACAACATTCACCTCTCTCCATTCTTCTGGCACTATTCCTGTAGACAGTGAGGACATAAAGATCAAAGCCAAAGGCTCTGCAATCTCATCCCTCACCTCCCAAAAAATCCTCGGATATATCCCATCAGGCCCAGGGGACTTATCTATCCTCAGGCTTCTCAAAATTTCTAACACATCTTCCTTCCGAATAACTACCTCCTCCAGCCTACCAGCCTGTATCGCACTATCTTCTTCAACAACATGGCCCCGCTCCTTTGTGAACGCTGAAGAAAAGTATTCACTTTGTGCCTCTCCTAAATCTTCAGACTCCATGCACACCTTTCCACTACTGTCCTTGACCGGCCCTAACTTCACCTTGGTCATTCTTGTATTCCTCACATAAGTGTAAAAAGCCTTGGGGTTTTCCTTGATCCTACCCGCCAAGGACTTCTCATGCCCCCTCCTAGCTCTCCTAAGCCCTTTCTTGAGCTCCTTCCTAGCTATCTTGTATCCCGAATTGATTCATAGTAATAGATTTATTCAATTTTTTTTAAGAGTGAGGGTGACACTTTGGGCTCTATTTCTTTGATTTATTTGCATGGAAACCGTAAGATTAATTTTAATCCTTGGAAATATTATGAACTGTGAAGAGGACATAAGAACATCAGAACATAAGAACTAGGAGCAGAGGTAGGCCATCTGGCCCCTCGAGCCTGCTCCACCATTCAATGAGATCATGGCTGATCTTTTGTGGACTCAGCTCCACTTTCCGGCCCGAACACCATAACCCTTAATCCCTTTATTCTTCAAAAAACTATCTATCTTTATCTTAAAAACATTTAATGAAGGACCCTCTACTGCTTCACTGGGCAAGGAATTCCATAGATTCACAACCCTTTGGGTGAAGAAGTTCCTCCTAAACTCAGTCCTAAATCTAGTTCCACTTATTTTGAGGCTATGCCTCCTAGTTCTGCTTTCACCCGCCAGTGAAAACAACCTGCCCGCATCTATCCTATCTATTCCCTTCATAATTTTATATGTTTCTATAAGATCCCCCTCATCCTTCTAAATTCCAACGAGTACAGTCCCAGTCTACTCAACCTCTCCTCGTAATCCAACCCCTTCAGCTCTGGGATTAACCGAGTGAATCTCCTCTGCACACCCTCCAGTGCCAGTACATCCTTTCTCAAGTAAGGAGACCAAAACTGAACACAATACTCCAGGTGTGGCCTCACTAACACCTTATACAATTGCAGCAGAACCTCCCTAGTCTTAAACTCCATCCCTCTAGCAATGAAGGACAAAATTCCATTTGCCTTCTTAATCACCTGTTGCACCTGTAAACCAACTTTTTGCGACTCATGCACTAGCACACCCAGGTCTCTATGCACAGCAGCATGTTTTAATATTTTATCGTTTAAATAATAATCCCTTTCGCTGTTATTCCTACCAAAATGGATAACCTCACATTTGTCAACATTGTATTCCATCTGCCAGACCCATTCCTTAGCCTATCCAAATCCCTCTGTAGACTTCCAGTATCCTCTGCACTTTTTGCTTTACCACTCATCTTAGTGTCGTCTGCAAACTTGGACACATTGCCCTTGGTCCCCAACTCCAAATCATCTATGTAAATTGTGAACAATTGTGGGCCCAACACTGATCCCTGAGGGACAGCACTAGCTACTGATTGCCAACCAGAGAAACACCCATTAATCCCCACCCTTTGCTTTCTATTAATTAACCAATCCTCTATCCATGCTACTACTTTCCCCTTAATGCTGTGCATTTTTATCTTCTGCAGCAACCTTTAGTGTGGCACCTTGTCAAAGGCTTTCTGGAAATCGAGATATACCACATCCATTGGCTCCCTGTTATCTACCACACTGGTAATGTCCTCAAAAAATTCCACTAAATTAGTTAGCCACGACCTGCCCTTTATGAACCCATGCTGCGTCTGCCCAATGGGACAATTTCCATCCAGATGCCTCGCCATTTCTTCCTTGATGATAGATTCCAGCATCTTACCTACTACTGAAGTTAAGCTCACTGGCCTATAATTACCCGCTTTCTGCCTACCTCCTTTTTTAAACAGTGGTGTCACGTTTGCTAATTTCCAATCTGCCGGGACCACCCCAGAGTCTAGTGAATTTTGGTAAATTATCACTAGTGCATTTGCAATTTCCCTAGCCATCTCTTTTGGGCACTCTGGGATGTATTCCATCAGGGCCAGGAGACTTGTCTACCTTTAGCCCCATTAGCTTGCCCATCACTACCTCCTTAGTGATAACAATCCTCTCAAGGTCCTCACCTGTCATCACCTCATTTCCATCAGTCACTGGCATGTTATTTGTGTCTTCCACTGTGAAGACCGACCCAAAAAACCTGTTCAGTTCCTCAGCCATTTCCTCATTCCCCATTATTAAATCTCCCTTCTCATCCTCTAAAGGACCAATATTTACCTTAGCCACTCTTTTTTGTTTTATATATTTGTAGAAACATTTACTATCTGTTTTTAAATTCTGAGCAAGTTTACTCGCATAATCTATCTTACTCTTCTTTATAGCTTTTTTAGTAGCTTTCTGTTGCCCCCTAAAGATTTCCCAGTCCTCTAGTCTCCCACTAATCTTTGCTACTTTGTATGCGTTTTCCTTCAATTTGATACTCTCCCTTATTTCCTTAGATATCCACGGTCGATTTTCCCTCTTTCTACCGTCCTTCCTTTTTGTTGGTATAAACCTTTGCTCAGCACTGTGAAAAATCGCTTGGAAGGTTCTCCACTGTTCCTCAACTGTTTCACCATAAAGTCTTTGCTCCCAGTCTCCCTTAGCTAGTTCTTCTCTCATCCCATTGTAATCTCCTTTGTTTAAGCACAAAACACTAGTGTTTGATTTTACCTTCTCACCCTTCATCTGTATTTTAAATTCCACCATATTGTGATCGCTCCTTCTGAGAGGATCCCTAACTATGAGATCCTGAATCAATCCTGTCTCATTACACAGGACCAGATCTAGGACCGCTTGTTCCCTCGTAGGTTCCATTGCATACTGTTCTAGGAAACTATCGCGAATACATTCTATAAACTCCTCCTCAAGGCTGCCTTGACCAACCTGGTTAAACCAATCGACATGTAGATTAAAATCCCCCATGTTAACTGCTGTATCATTTCTACATGCATGTTATTTCTTTGTTTATTGCCTGCCCCACCATAATGTTACTATTTGGTGGCCGAGAGACTACTCCTATCAGTGACTTTTTCGCCTTACTATTCCTGATTTCCACCAAATGGATTCAACCTTATCCTCCATAGCACCGATGTCATCCCTTACTATTGCCCGGAAGTCATCCTTAATTAACAGAGCTACACCACCTCCCTTACCATCCACTCTGTCCTTCCGAATAGTTTGATACCCTCGGATATTTAACTCCCAGTCGTGACCATCATTTAACCATGTTTCAGTAATGGCCACTAAATCATAGTCATTCACGATGATTTGCGCCATCAACTCATTTACCTTATTCCGAATACTATGGGCATTCAGGTAAAGTACACTTATGCTGTTTTTTTTAAACCTCTGTTCTGAATCTTAACACCTCAGTAACCTCTCCTAAATTATATTTCCTCTAAACTTTTCTCCTAATTTTCCTTGTCGTTGAACCCATATCTTCTTTTTAAAAAAATAATTTTTATTAAAGGTTTTCATAAAATATCAATAACAAAATGAGAAAGAAAAAAGAACCCAACAGGGTTAAATAAAAAACACAATCTAAAAAAGCAACCCCCCAAACCCCTCCCCCCCCGTGCCTATAATAATAAATTAACATTAACACCCCGACTTAAGACAACAGGTGTATACACCCCCTCAGACCCTTGCAGTGTAAATAACATAAACAAAAATAAAATAAACCCCCCCACCCCCCGAGCTGCTGCTGCCATTGACCAATGTCTATCGTTCTGCCAGGAAGTCTAAGAACGGTTGCCACCGCCTAAAGAACCCTTGTACCGACCCTCTCAAGGCGAATTTCACCCTCTCCAATTTAATGAACCCTGCCATATCGCTGATCCAGGATTCCACGCTTGGGGGCCTCGTATCTTTCCACTGAAGGAGAATCCTTCGCCGGGCTACCAGGGACGCAAAGGCCAGAATTCCAGCCTCTTTTGCCTCCTGCACTCCCGGCTCCTCTGCCACCCCAAATATTGCGAGCCCCCAGCCCGGTTTGACCCTGGATCCTCCCACCCTCGACACCGTCCTCGCTACGCCCTTCCAAAATTCCTCCAGTGCTGGGCATGCCCAGAACATATCGGTGTGATTTGCTGGGCTCCCTGAGCACCTAACACACCTGTCCTCACCCCCAAAGAACCTGCTCATCCTTGTCCCGGTCATGTGTGCCCTGTGCAGCACCTTAAACTGCATGAGGCTGAGCCTCGCGCACGAAGAGGAAGAGTTCACCCTCCCTAGGGCATCTGCCCACGTCCCCTCTTCGATCTCCTCTCCCAACTCCTCCTCCCACTTACCTTTCAACTCCACCACCGAGGCCTCCTCCTCCTCCTGCATCACCTGGTAAATTTCCGAGATTTTACCCACTCCCACCCACCCCCCCGAGAGCACCCTGTCCTGTACTGTGTGTGGCAGTAGCCGTGGGAATTCCACCACCTGCCGTCTGGCAAACGCCCTTACCTGTAAGCACCTGAAGGTGTTCCCCGGGGGAGCCCATACTTCTCCTCCAGCTCACCCAAGCTCGCGAACTTCCCGTCCACGAACAGGTCCCCCAACTTTTGTATCCCTGCCCTGTGCCCCGAAGACCCTTCACCTGTTCTTCCTGGGGCGAACTGGTGGTTCCCCCATAATGGGGTCCACGCCGAGGCCCTAACTTCCCTGCTATGCCACCTCCACTGCCACCAAATTTTGAGGGCCGCCACCACCACCGGGCTCGTGGTATACCTCCTTGGAGGGAGCGGCAGCGGCGCCGTTGCCAGCGCCCCCAGACTCGTACCCACACAGGACGCCGTCTCCAGCCTCTTCCATGTGAACCCATATCTTCATGTAACAACCTGCCGCATCGCTTGCCATTAATGTTTTTACTTCCAGTTTTATTCCTTTTAGTATTCCTGGTCCTATTCACTGAGCTCCCCTCAGTCACTGTACCTTGTACTGTCCCCCTTTTTGATTATTGACTATGGCTTCTCTGCCTTACACTTTCCCCCTTACTGCCTTTTGTTTCTGTCCCTGTTTTACTACCTTCCAATTTCCTGCATCGGTTCCCATCCCCCTGCCACATTAGTTTAAACTCTCCCCAACAGCTCTAGCAAACACCCCCACCCTCGGACATCGGTTCCAGTCCTACCCAGTGCAGAGCTTCAAACTTCACAAGTTGGTAGGATCGGCAGACAGGAGGCAGATTGTTATGGGTGAGGCTTTTTGAAACCCCAAAATGGATCATGGAGTTCAACCAACCTCACCCTTTAATGGATTTGTTGCTTTTCCGAGCACACGGCTTTTTCACGAGGTATGGGATTACAATTATGGACACATGGGTTTGTAAACACGAAACACTGTTTATTCCATGAACTCAACTTAACATCTTAAATAAACATTGGATCTCTTAAAACCCCTTACTTCAAAGATAACTCAGAAAATATTGCAACAGTAAATACTCCCTTAAAATGTTCCTTCAAACTTCCAAGACACTTAACACCTTTAAACAGTATCACATCAGGTTAAAGGATATATATATATTTTGTAGAATGGCAGAGACTGTCGCAAACCGGCTTTCTACTTTTAAACTGCTCTCAGCAAAACCAGCCAGGCACATTTTAGCTGCCCTCAGCAAAACCAAACTGCAAAACTTGCAGCTCTCTGGAAACACACAGACACTGCTTTTAAACTGAAACTAAAAACCTGCAAAACACAGACTGCAAAATGGCTGAACTGAGCTGAGCTCCACCCACTCTATGACATGACTGTTTTCTTAAAGGTACATTGCTTAAACATCCAGTTATTAAAGGCACTCTCTCATGACAAGATGAACGTCAATGCAGAGCAATATGACGTGATTCATTTGAGTGGGAAGAATGTGGAGAGACATTATGAAGGACAAAATTCTAAAGGGTGTGCAGGAACAGCTGGACCTGGGTGCATGTGTACATAAACCATTGAAGACGGTAGGATAGGTTGAGAGAGCAGTTAATAAAGCACACAATGTCTTGAGTTTTATTAATAGGGGCATAGAGTACAAAAGCAAGGAGGTTATGTTGAATGTGTATCAGTCACTAGTTTGGCCTCAGCTGGAGTGTTGCATTCAGTTCTGGGAGCCACTCTTCAGGAAGGATGTGAAGATATGAGAGAGTGCAAAAAACATTCACGAGAATGGCTCCAGGGATGAAGAACCTCACTGCTGAAGGTAGATTGGAGATAGAACATATAACATACAGTGCAGAAGGAGGCCATTCGACACATCGAGTCTGCACCGTCCCACTTAAGCCCTCACTTCCATCCTATCCCCATAACCCCAAAACCCCTCCTAACCTTTTGGTCACTAAGGGCAATTTATCATGGCCAATCCACATAACCTGCCCGTATTTCGACTGTGGGAGGAAACCAGAGCACCCGGAGGAATCCCATGCAGACACGGGGAGAACGTGCAGACTCCACACAGACAGTGACCCAATGGGGAATTGAACCTGGTGATGCGACCATCAATTCACTCGAAGACACGTGGAGAAGTAAACCGTGGTTTTAATCAGCTTAGAACTGTGCCTGCCTGCGACCAGTACAATATCGAAGGCGTCCCCGCAGGTCAGCTGCTCTTATACTTCCTCTAAAGGGGTGGAGCCATGGGCAGAGACCGTTCATGCCCCAACATATGCCCCTCTAGGTGAAGCCACACAATTGCCCATAGGTGGAGCCCACAGGGTTAATAACAAAACATAACATTATACAGTGCACTTGTGAATTATCAGTAATTATACATTTACCACATTCACGCCCTGTTTAAAAAATGAAGTCCGGCGGGAGTAACGGTCTCATAGATTCAGTTGGTCTGGTGCCCGGATCGTACGTTGTGACCACCGAAGCACTGGTGTTGCAGCCGCTTCAGGTGGCTGTGGAAGTGGGTCTGGTGCGGGCACAGGCGTGGACTCCAGGAGCGGCTCTTCCGGAGCTTCATTCCTGTGGACCGGTGCGGCAGGTGGGAGGGAGGGCGGGGGGGTGGGGGCGCTGAACATGGGAGGTTGGACGGGACATAGTGTGGGGGATGCAGTAGTGGTAGTGGTGGTGGAGCCTGCGGGTGGCAGGTCCCGGAGGGAGACGGTATCTTGCTGGCCATTGGGGTGTTCGACGTATGCATAGTGTGGGTTGGAGTGCAGGAGCTGGACCCTCTCTACCAGGGGGTCGGTCTTATGGCTCCGAATGTGTTTTTAGAGGAGAACTGGACCCGGTGTCATCAGCCAGGGCGGAAGCGAGGCCCCTGAGATAGCTCCCCTGGGGTAAACAAACAAGCGGTCATGAGGAGACTGGTTTGTGGCCGTGCAAAGGAGGGACCTAATAGCGTGGAGCGCATCGGGGAGGATCTCCTGCCTATGAGAAACAGGAAGATTCCTGGACCGTAGGGTCAGTAGGACGGTCTTCCAGACCGTCGCGTTCTCCCTCTCCACATGCCCGTTTCCCCATGCGTTATAACTGGTAGTCCTGCTCGAGGCGATGCCCTTACTGAGCAGGTACTGACGCAGTTCGTCGCTCATGAACGACGAGCCCCTGTCGCTGTGGACATAACTGGGGAAACCAAACAGGGTGAAGACACTATGCAGAGCTTTAATGACAGTGGGGGTGCTCATATCGGGGCAGGGGTTGGCAAACGGGAAGTGGGAGAACTCATCTATGATGTTAAGGAAGTACGTGTTGCAGTTATTGGAGGGGAGGGACCCTTTGAAATCGATACTGAGGCGTTCAAAGGGCCGGGATGCCTTTACCAGGTGGGCCTTACCCGGTCGATAGAAGTGCAGTTTACACTCCGCACAGATTTGGCTGTCTCCGGTTGTAGCTCTGACCTCCTCGGTGGAGTAGGGCAGGTTGCGGACCTTGATGTAATGGGCGAGCCGGGTGACCCCCGGGTGGCAGAGGTCATCGTGGATAGCCCGTAGTCGGTCATCTTTCGCGCTGGTGCATGTGCCGCGGGACAGGGCACCTGGGGGCTCGTTGAGCTTCCCAGGGCGATATACTATATCGTTGTTATAGGTGGAGAGTTCGATCCTCCACCTCAAGATCTTATCATTCTTGATCTTGCCCCGCTGCATATTGTCAAACATAAAGGCAACCGATCGTTGGTCGGTGACGAGGGTAAACCTCCCACCAGCGAGGTAGTGCCTCCAGTGCCGCACGGCTTCCACAATGGCTTTGGCTTCTTTTTCGACCGAGGAGTGTCGAATTTCAGAGGTGGTGAGAGTGTGTGAAAAGAGCGCTACCGGTCTGCCTGCTTGGTTGAGGGTGGCGGCGAGAGCAACCTCTGAGGCGTCACTTTCCACCTGGAAGGGGACGGACTTGTCCACCGCGCGCATCGCGGCTTTGGCGATGTCCGCCTTGATGCAGTTGAAGGCCTGGCGGGCCTCGGTTTCCAGTGGAAAAAGGGTGGCCTTAAATAGAGGGCGGGCTTTGTCCGCATTCTGGGGGACCCACTGGGCGTAATATGAGAAAAATCCAAGGCACCTCTTCAGGGCCTTGGGACAGTGAGGGAGAGGGAGTTGTAGGAGGGGGCGCATACGGTCAGGGTCGGGTCCTAGGACCCCGTTTTCCACGATGTAGCCGAGGATGGTGGCCTGGTTGTGTGGAAAACGCATTTCTCCTTGCTGTAGGTGAGGTTGAGTTTTTGGGCGGTTTGGAGAAATCGGTGGAAGTTGGCGTCGTGATCCTGCTGATCATGGCCGCAGATGGTGACATTGTCCAAGTACGGAAACGTTGCCCGCAGCCCGTACTGGTCCACCAATCGGTCCATCACTCGTTGGAACACCAAAACCCCGTTTGTGACGCCAAAGGGGACCCGGAGGAAATGGAACGCCATGTAGTGGCGGTCCTCCGGGTGGATTGGGAGCTGGTGGTATGCAGACTTCAGATTCAGCGTGGAGAACACGCGGTAGTGCGCAATTTGATTTACCATGTCTGCAATCCGGGGAAGGGGGTACGCATCGAGTTGCATAAACCGGTTAATGGTCTGGCTGTAATCAACCACCATCCGGAACTTTTCCCCAGTCTTGACGACCACCACCTGCGCTCTCCAGGGGCTATTGCTGGCCTCTATGACACCCTCCCGCAAGAGACGCTGGACCTCTGACCTAATGAACGTCCTGCCCTGCATGCTATACCGCCTGCTTCTGGTGGCTACTGGCTTGCAATCGTCGGTGAGGTTTGCGAAGAGGGAGGGGGGTCGATTTTTGGGGTCGCGAGGCTGCATATGGTGAGCGGGTTCAGGGTCTCCCCAAACTTAAGAGTTAGGCTCCTGAGGTTGCACTGGAAGTCGAGTCCCAAAAGGAGAGGAGCGCAGAGGTCTGGGAACACTTCTAGTTGAAAATTAGCATACTCAGCGCCCTGTATCGCTAGGGTGGCAGTAGTGCACCCTTGGATTTGCACCGAGTGTGACCCAGAGGTGAGGGAGATGGTTTGTTGCATCAGGAATATTGGGAGCGAGCAGCGTCTTACCATGTCCGGGTGAATGTGACAAAACACAAATTTCTTTAACCGTCAGTCTGGCCTCAATAAAAGTCGAGATGGATTTGCAGGTACAGTATTAGTTATTTTATTTGACTTGCAAGCCTGTTTCATTTCACACAGGCACAGGACACAGCTAGTCTCCTACACCCCGGGAAACGAATGAAGAAGGAGACAAAGGGATTTCTGCAAATACATTCAAATGGCATCAAGTTTCACATACACGATTCCCATGGGTCATCCTATACCCCTCCTGACCTGGCCATACATCCTAATTGGCTCACTTCCAATCCCTTCCTCTGGCCCCCTATTACCCAGCATCCTTTTCCCCTCCGTAGCTAGACACACCTCCTCCTTGCTTTGCCATCCGTTCTGAAATCCTTTGTCTGTGAACTAACAGAATCAGACCGGCCTATGTTTACATTACAGTAACTAATATCTCTAAAGTAACTATTTTATATCACATTTGTCAAATGAAGCTCTCTGTGCTCCCGGAGTCGAAAAGGCAAGGTGTCTCGTACCCGTTAACCCGGACGGCCAGCATGGAGCTCCGGAGGTGCTTAGGTCGCGACTGGTCCAGGGTGTCCGCGCTGAGTTGTGGGTAGCCGGCGGCGTGATCGGAGGTGCTGGGGTGGCCCCGCGATGGCTGTCTGTGTAGGTCGTACGCATCGAGAGGTGTAGCAGATGGCGACCGAGATGGCGACCCCCATGGATCGCACGTGGCCGGCTGCATGGGGGAGGATGGCCAAGATGGCGGCCCCGATGAGTCGCACATGTTGTGCGGAGTCGGAGTCGGCAGATACGCTGCCACCTTGCGGGGTCTGCGGGCCTGTGAATCTGTGGATCGGGTCTGTGAGTTTGAGTTCTTAGACCTGGCCAGGCAAACCTTGGCGAAGTGTCCTTTTCGCCCGCAACTGCTGCAGTTCGCGTTGCGGGCTGAGCAATGCTGTCGGGGGTGTTGGGACTGGCCGCAAAAATAGCAAGGTAGCCCCTGTCATAATATACACCAGTATATTATGGTGCAGACACACACACACACACTGATGGACATGCAGTGGGACCAATCAGCATCCACAACACCGCAGCCAATCACCAGTGAGAGCACAAGCACGATAAAGACAGGGGACAGGAGAGTTCCCGCTCATTCTAGTAGCAGCCAGCTCGGAGCACAGAGCTCACAGCCTGCAACACAGACATTCACCATGTGCTGAGTGCATCACCTGGTTAGGACTAGGCAAGGGTCAACAGTTAAAGCTGGTATTGCATTTACCCACAGTTCAAGTGTGTTAATATAGTTAACCTTATAATAAAATAGAGTTGCACCACTTCCAGTGTTGGTGACCTGTTTGTGATCCAGAACACCCAACACATCAGCCCCCCATGATGGGCGGGAGGCCGCCCGGCACTGGCCTGGGGTAATCTCTGGTCGGGGGCCCACGAGGGGGTCGCGTGGTCGGCCGGTAACGCAGTAAGGCTCTGAAAAGCGACCTCCAGAGAGGTAGCCAGTTTTACCGTGTCGTCCAGGTCCTGGGTCCCTTTTTCGAGCAGGCGCTGTCTCACATAGTTTGATCGGACCCCCGACATGTATACGTCATGGACGGCGAGCTCCATGTGCTGAGTGGCCATAACGGCCTGGTAGTTACAGTTGCGCGCGAGGGCTTTGAGGTCGCGTAGGTAATCATCCAGCAACTCCCTGGGGCGCTGGCGGCGAGTGTTGAAGACGTGTCGCACGTAGACCTCGTTCACAGGCTGCACATAGAGGCGTTCGAGTAGTGCGAGGGACTCTGTATAGGAAGCGGCTTCGTCAAGCTGGACAGAAATGCGATGGTTCACCATGCGTGGAGGAGGCTCAGCTTCTGTTCATCAGTGACGGATGGCGTAGATGACACGGCGAGATAGGCCTTGAAGCATAGATGCCAATGTGAAAACATTTATTTCGCCTCTGCGGCCTGTGGATCGAGTTCCAGTCTGTCAGGTTTGAGGGCTGATTCCATAGTTTGTATTTTAAGCTGACCATCAATTCACTCGAAGACACGTGGAGAAGTGAACCGTGGTTTTAATCAGCTTAGAACTGTGCCTGTCTGTGACCGGTACAACACTGAAGGCGGCCCCGCAGGTCAGCTGCTCTTATACTTCCTCTAAAGTGGTGGAGCCATGGGGGGAGCCCGTACATGCCCTAACATATCCCCCTGTGGGTAAAGCCACACAATGGCCCATAGGTGGAGCCCACAGGGTTACTAACATAACATAACATAATACAGTACACTGGTGAATTATCAGTAATTATACATTCACCACACCTGGGACCCTGGCGCTGTGAAGCCACAGTGCTATCCATTTGTGCTACCGATGCTCGGACTGTTTTCCTCCGAGAAAAGAAGGCTGAGAGGAGATTTGATAGAGGTATTCAAAATCATGAGGGGCCTGGACAGAGTGGATAGGGAGAAAATGTCCTCAAAGGTGAAAGGATCAAAACTGAGAGGGCATTCTAGAGATTTGGGGTTTGCAGTGGGGAGGGGAATGGAGGTCAATTGTGGAGCAGCCAAGATTGGAAGTTACAGTGGAGTGGCGAGGGGTGTTCACCGAGGAGCAAATGAATATTAAGGATTGCAGTGGGGCAACGGAGAGGTCAATGTGGGTTAGATGGAGATCAAGCGCTGAGGAAGGAGAACTGATTTGCGGCAAGGGAAAGAGAGAGTGGTGGTGACCAGCGGAAGAGCGGCCAATTATTTGTTTGGAGGGTTGCGGAGCGTTCCTGCTATTTGCGATAACAATGTGGGAGAATTATAACTGCTATTGATGGGTGGGTAAGTTTGGGTGGGAGGTAAAACCAATTTAAATCTCAAACTCAACTACAACCACCCACTTCCGGTTTTAACAGCGGTGGCTCCAGGCAGGCAGCCAATCTGATCTCTAGAGGTGAGTCAGCCACTACAATATTTTAAAGAGGTTTTGTGTCTTCACATTAACAGAATTTCTTTTTAACCCTTGGAGATCTGATATTCTGGGGTTCGGGATGCTTTTTAAAAATTCATTTATGAGATGTGGGTATCGCTGGCTCGGCCAGCATTGTTTGCTCATTCTAACTGCACTACATTTCAGAGCATGTTTGAGAGTCAACCACATTGCTGTGTGCAGTGGATGTGAAGTTACATGTAGGCCAGACTGGGTAAGGACAGCATATTTTGTTCCCCTAAAGGACATTATTGAACCAGACAGTGAAAAGGATTTTGGAAAGTCTGGATCTGTAAGGTAAGTCAACTTGGCAATGCCCATGCCAGCTGGCAGTGTCACTGGGAAGTACCAGGCTGGCACTGCCAGGGTGCCCAGGTGGCACCAGAAGTGCCAAGCCACCATCCTGCCCAAAGGGCATGCAGCTGGGGGCCTCCAATCCCCTGGGAGACCCTCACAAGTGCTGTTCTGTCTGATCCCCGTTAGTGGAGAACCGTACCAAAAAGTGCTCACCTGGGTTCTCCAAAGCCTCAGGTACCTCAGGAATCTACACATTAAAGTGAGGACTAGCTGTCTCGCTCTAATATGCAGATTTGCCAAAAAGTGATCCCACCGACAATGGGCAGGATTTACATTGCAACGTCTCGCAAAATTGCATTAGATCTCTCAAGGCATTGTGGGCCCTGTGGATCCCGGGAGCGGGGTCTCCGGGCTTTTATTGGTCATGCTGCGCTGTGGAGAGCTGACTTTCAGGTGCAATGTGGCAATTGAATCACACCCTAAATCTCTCCACCCCACCCACTCTCTCCAAGGGCTTAACCGCTGTGAATTTTGAGTGCTCACCACCCCTATGACCATGCCCTTTGATCTCTGACCCACTCTGTGAATGACTTTTATATCACCTTTAACCCATGGGGGGATATTCTCCGACCCCCCGCCGGGTCGGAGAATCGCCGGGGGCTGGCGTGAATCCCGCCCCCGCCGGTTGCCGAATTCTCCGGCACCGGATATTCGGCAGGGGCGGGATTCGCGCAGCGCCGGTTGTCGGGCCCCCCCCCCCGCGATTCTCCGGCCCGGATGGGCCGAAGTCCCGCTGCTAGAATGCCTGTCCCGCCGGCGTAGATTAAACCACCTACCTTACTGGCAGGACAAGGCGGCGCGGGCGTTCTTCGGGGTCCTGGGGGGGGGGGCGCGGGGCGATCCGGCCCCGGGGGCCGCCCCCACGGTGGCCTGGCCCGCAATCGGGGCCCACCGATCAGCGGGCGGGCCTGTGCCGTGGGGGCATGCTTTTCCTTCCGCCTTCGCCAGGGTCTCCACCATGGCGGAGGCGGAAGAGACTCCCTCCACAGCGCATGCGCGGGGATGCCGTGAGCAGCCGCTAACGCCCCCGCGCATGCGCCGTCCGGAGATGTCATTTCCGCGCCAGCTGGCGGGACACCACAGGCCTTTTCCGCCAGCTGACGGGGCGGAAATTAGTCCGGCGCGGGCCTAGCCCCTTAAGGTTGGGGCTCGGCCCCCCCAAGATGCGGAGGATTCCGCACCTTTGGGGCGGCGCGATGCCCGACTGATCCGCGCCGTTTTGGGCGCTGGTCGGCAGACATCGCGCTGGTACCGGAAAATTTCACACATGATCTTTGGATCGACCCATGATTACCAGAGATCACCTTCAAGTGTTCCCGGTTGTGCCATCGATCATTAGTTGTCCCACCTTGGCTGTCAGTCAAGCAAGAAATGAAAAAGAAATGTTGTAATGATGTTGTGCTGACAAGGCCTTCACTTATATAGCCTCGTCAAAATGTCAACCCTCTCCTATTACTGTACTTGTAAAAGATGCGGTTGAAGAACTCGCACTAATCTTCAGCCAGAGGTGCCGAGTGGATGATCCATCTCAATCACCTCCAGAGGTCCACATCATCACAGATGCAAATCTTCAGCCAATTCGATTCAAAAAATGGTTGAAGGACACTGCAAGTGCTATGGGCCAGAGCAAAATTTCGCCAATAGTACTAATGACTTGTGCTCCAGATCTGGCCATGCTGCTCCAATACAGCTACAACACTGGCAGCTACCCGGCAATTTGGAAAATTCCCAAGTATGTCCTGCACACAAAAAGCAGGACTAATCCAGCCTGGCTAATTACCGTCTACTCTCAATCATCTGTAAAGTGACAGAAGGAGTCATCGACAGTGCTATCAAGCGGCACTTACTTCACAATAACCTGTTCGCTAATGCTCAGTATGGGTGCCACCAGGGTCATTCAGCTCCTGACCTCATTACAGCCTTCGTTCAAACATGGGCAAAGGAGCTGAGGTGAGGTGAGAGTGAGGCCCTTGACACCAAGGCAGCATTTGATCGAGTATGGCATCAAAGGAGCCATAGCAAAACTGGAGTCAGTGGGAATCAGGGGGAAAAATCTCCAATGATTTGAGTCATACCAATCACAAAGGAAGATGATTGTCGTTGTTGGAGGTCAGTCATCTCAGGGCTGGGACGTTATTGCAGAAGTTCCTCAGGGCAGTATTTTGGGCCCAGCCATCTTCAATTGCTTCATCAATGGCCTCCCAACCAACATAAGATCATATGTGGGGATGTTTGCTGATGATTACACAATGTTCAGCACCATTCACGATTCCTCTGACATTGAAACAGTCCATGTACAAATGCAGCAAGACCTAGACAATATCCTTGCTTGCACTGGCAAGTAGAAAGTAACATTTGCACCACACAACTGTCAAGCAATGTCCATCTCCAGTCAGAGAGAATCAAACTATCGCTCCTTGACATGCAATGTCATTGCCATGTTGAATCCCCCACAATAAACATTCTGGGGGTTACCATTAACCAGAAACTGAACTAGCTATATAAATATTGTGGCTGCAAGAACATAAGAACACAAAACTAGGAGCAGGAGTAGGCCATCTGGCCCCTCGAGCCTGCTCCACCATTCAATGAGATCATGGCTGATCTTTTGTGGACTCAGCTCCACTTCCCGGCCCGAACACCATAACCCTTAATCCCTTTATTCTTCAAAAAACTATCTATCTTTATCTTAAAAACATTTAATGAATGAGCCTCTACTGCTTCACTGGGCAAGGAATTCCATAGATTCACAACCCTTTGGGTGAAGAAGTTCCTCCTAAACTCAGTCCTAAATCTACTTCCCCTTATTTTGAGGCTATGCCCCCTAGTTCTGCTTTCACCCGCCAGTGGAAAAAACCTGCCCGCACCTATCCTATCTATTCCCTTCATAATTTTATATGTTTCTATAAGATCCCCCTCATCCTTCTAAATTCCAACGAATACAGTCCCAGTCTACTCAACCTCTCCTCGTAATCCAACCCTTTCAGCTCTGGGATTAACCTAGTGAATTTCCTCTGCACACCCTCCAGTGCCAGTACGTCCTTTCTCAAGTAAGGAGACCAAAACTGAACACAATACTCCAGGTGTGGCCTCACTAACACCTTATACAATTGCAGCAGAACCTCCCTAGTTTTAAACTCCATCCCTCTAGCAATGAAGGACAAAATTCCATTTGCCTTCTTAATCACCTGTTGCACCTGAAAACCAACTTTTTGCGACTCATGCACTAGCACACCCAGGTCTCTCTGCACAGCAGCATGTTTTAATATTTTATCGTTTAAATAATAATCCCTTTTGCATGTTATTCCTACCAAAATGGATAACCTCACATTTGTCAACATTGTATTCCATCTGCCAGACCCTAGCCCATTCACTTAGACTATCCAAATCCCTCTGCAGACTTCCAGTATCCTCTGCACTTTTTGCTTTACCACTTACCTTAGTGTCGTCTGCAAACTTGGACACATTGCCCTTGGTCCCCAACTCCAAATCATCTATGTAAATTGTGAACAGTTGTGGGCCCAACACTGATCCCTGAGGGACACCACTAGCTACTGATTGCCAACCAGAGAAACACCCATTAATCCCCACTCTTTGCTTTCTATTAATTAACCAATCCTCTATCCATGCTACTACTTTCCCCTTAATTCCATGCGTCTTATGCAGCAACCTTTGGTGTGGCACCTTGTCAAAGGCTTTCTGGAAATCCAGATATACCACATCCATTGGCTCCCCGTTATCTACCGCACTGTTAATGTCCTCAAAATATTCCACTAAATTAGTTAGGCACGACCTGCCCTTTATGAACCCATGCTGCGTCTGCCCAATGGGACAATTTCCATCCAGATGCCTCGCTATTTCTTCCTTGATGATAGATTCCAGCATCTTCCCTACTACCGAAGTTAAGCTCACTGGCCTATCATTACCCACTTTCTGCCTCCTTTTTTAAACAGTGGTGCCACGTTTGCTAATTTCCAATCCGCCGGGACCACCCCAGAGTCTGGTGAATTTTGGTAAATTATCACTAGTGCATTTGCAATTTCCCTAGCCATCTCTTTTAGCACTCTGGGATGCATTCCATCAGGTCCAGGAGACTTGTCTACCTTTAGCCCCATTAGCTTGCCCATCACTACCTCCTTGGTGATAACAATCCACTCAAGGTCCTCACCTGTCATAGCCTCATTTCCATCAGTCACTGGCATGTTATTTGTGTCTTCCACTGTGAAGACCGACCCAAAAAACCTGTTCAGTTCCTCAGCCATTTCCTCATCTCCCATTACTAAATCTCCCTTCTCATCCTCTAAAGGACCAATATTTACCTTAGCCACTCTTTTTTGTTTTATGTGTTTGGAGAAACTTTTACGATCTGTTTTTATATTCTGAGCAATTTTACTCTCATAATCTATCTTACTCTTCTTTATAGCTTTTTTAGTAGCTTTTTTAGTAGCTTTCTGTTGCCCCCTAAAGATTTCCCAGTCCTCTAGTCTCCCACTGATCTTTGCTACTTTGTATGTTTTTTCCTTCAATTTGATACTCTCCCTTATTTCCTTAGATATCCACGGTCGATTTTCCCTCTTTTTACCGCCCTTCCTTTTTGTTGGTGTAAACCTTTGAAAAGAGCAGACCAGAGGCTAGGAACTTACCTCCTGACTCCCCAAAGCCTGTCCACCATCTACAAGGCACAAGTTAGGAGTGTAATGGAATTATTCTCACTTGCCTGGATGAGTGCAGAACCAACAACACTCAAGAAGCTTGACACCATCCAGGACAAAGTGGCCCACTTCCACAAATATTCACTCCCTCCACCACCGATGCACAGTATCAACTGTGTGTACCATTTACAAAACGCACTGCAGGAACTCATCAAGGCTCCTTAGGAAACCTTCCAAACCCACAACAACCACCATCTAGAAGGGCAAGGGCAGATGATACCTGGGAATACCACCACCTGTCCTCCAAGTCACTCACCATCCTGACTTGGAAACATATCGCCGCTCCTTCATTGTTGCTGTGTCAAAATCCTAGAACTCCCTCCCTAGTAGCACAATGGGTGTATCTACGCAGCATGAACTGCAGTACTTCAAGAAGACAACTCACCACCATCTTCTCAAGGGCAATTATGGATGGGCAGCAAATGCAGCGAAGCCCCATCCCGTGAAAATAATTGAGAAACAAAACTCCCCACACCATTTCAAGCCTCCCTATGAACTTTGGAGCTAAAACTTAAAGCTTTGAGCTGGGTGAGTGGGGGAGGGGAGGGCGGCTTGGGCAATTTTTGGAAAGATTTGTGGCAGCACTCCAACACATTCCCGGTGCTGGGTATCATTGCTTAGGTAGGCTGGAAGTAGATTCATTAATGTTGCTGAATTTGCTCCTTAGACAGCATTTCTGCTGCCAGAGCAGACCCCCACTGTATGTGGAGATCACCAACTTGATGGAAGCAAACTCCTTGGGGAAGGCCACTGATGACAGAGGCTCTCTATCCCAAATTAGAGACCGCAGGCATGGAAGGATGCTCCACCACTCCCAGGAGCCTAACAGTTCTGCTGCTCATAATTTTAAATTTAGATGCCTCCCTTCTCTCTGTTGAGGCACCTTTCTGGGGCGGCACGGTGGCACAGTGGTTAGCACTGCTGTCTCACAGTGCCAGAGACCCGGGTTCAATTCCGGCCTTGGGTGATTGTCTGTGTGGAGTTTGCATGTTCCCCCTGTGTGTGCGTGGGGTTCCTCCAGTGTTGTGTTCTGTGATATGGCCATTGCAATGATGTACATAGAGCATCTAGTTGTTTAACTTGAAAGAGTATTTATTAACAAACACGTGGAAAGATGGCTAACAGACAAAGGCTACTAAATGAATTCTGTGAATTATCCTGGAACTACTCCAAGTGCGATTATCCTGTCATACGTCCTACTACCAACTGCCCCATATCTCAAGTCATGTGATGTTTGCCTGACGCTACCAGCTGGTAGGAGGTTGCATTACTAACTATGTACACCGGCATATCACTACATCAGGGTGTTCTGGTTTCCTCCCACAGTTCAAAGATGTGCAGGTTAGGTGGGGTTAGGGGGATAGGGCGAGGGAGTGGGCCTAGGTAGGGTGCTCTTTCAGAGGGTCAGTGCACAGTCGATGAGCCAAATGGGCTTCTTCTGCACTGTAGGAATTCTATGGTTCTAGACCAGTCATTTTCAAATTCAGGGTACATGCATCGCGGCATTCCTGATCATGGAAAAAGTGCCCAACGGTGCAACTGGCTTTTAAAAATGTTGGCCGTGATCGGCTTTCAGAATGCCGGCCGTTCTGCTCATGCCTGCCCCCTCAGCAATTCGCGGGCCCGGAGCCCAGTGATGCAGAACACCTCCTACTGACCCAGGAGCAGCATAGTTTTATAAGTTGCTGGAGTCTTCCTGCTTGGAGAGGTGGCAGAGAGCAGGTCACTTGCCCCATACACTGACGTCACATGTTCTAGTCGCAAGAGAATTCCTCCATTTTGCAGCTGCCAGCAGTGCTGGTGAGAACTGCAGGGCCTCTGGTGAACAACCCATGGAGAAGCAGCTGAAAACTGGAACAAAGCAGCATAAAGATGATTACTTGAGGTGTGGGTTATTCCTTGTGCTAATGCAAAGTTCATGTGTGTGAGATCCAGGGAAGCACTGGCAAATGAATGTTTCAAAGCTTCAACCTTCAAAGACATTTGAAGACTAAACATGGTGAGTTCGAGGGCAAACCTCTCTATTTTTCTCAATGGATATAGTTAAACGCTCAGTTAAAATCATCAGCAGAAATGTAATATTGAATAACAAAGCAAGTGAGATCATGAGGACCAAGCTGGCTCATCTGTCACATTGAAGGTAAGTGAAAATGGTGGGTTGAGAAGTTCAGGCTGTGTGGGTCAGGAAGGTCAGCCAGCATGGGTCGCGAAGGTCGGCTGTCATGGGTCGCAAAGGTAGGCTGCCATGGGTCCCGAAGGATGGCCGGTTGGTAAAAATGGGTCCCTGGCAAAAAAGTTTGGAAAACACTGACCGGGATTCTCCGATATTGAGGCAGAGTGTCCGCGCCGTCGTGAACGGCCGCGGGCACGATCGATTCAGGCCCCGAAAAGGGGCCAGCAGCGGTGCCGTGAGAAACGCGGTGGGCGTGGCGCCAGAGTAGCGGTGTCATCGCGCGACGCCCGGCTGATAGTGCACCGTGTTAAAGTGCGTGATCCGTGCACAGGACCCGAAGGATAGAGATGGCTGAGCCCTGCCGTGCCGCTCCCAGGTGCTGGGACAGTGATCTAGAGACTCTAATAGACGCAGAAGAAGAGCGCAGGGCCATCCTGTGCCCAAGACGTGGGCACCGGCACCCGTCCAGCACTGTGAAGCGCGGCTGACGTGAAGTGGGCACCGCGGTTAGTGCTGTGGGGCACACCCTCCACTCTGGAGACCAGTGCCGGAAGAAGCTCCACGACCTCACGACGGCTGCCAGGGTAAGTACCCCGAGGGTTCTCCCGGGCCACACCGCACCCTTTCCTCGCCCCCCCCCCATCACGTTTCATGGGAACCTCCCCACCCTGCCCACGTAGGAGGGAGGGGCACCACGTTGCACCAGACCCACATGGGCAACCCCCCCCCCTTGAGAGCTGCCATGGCGTGGTGCCCAGTGTCCCCCACCCAGTTGTAATGTTGCCAACATCTGCGTGTCTTGATGCTGACTGTGATGATTCCCCCCCCCCCCCCCCCCCCCCCGCAGGACAAGACAGCTCACAACCACTGTGAGCGTACAAGAACCGGAGGGGGATCACCTGAGCTCCACCCCCTCACCGTCCATGAGCAGAGGGCTCTGGACCTCGCTGGGGGAGTCACCACCTGGGAGATAGCGCCATGCCTGATCGGAGGTGCAGACCAAGTGAGACTCCCCTGCCTGGCTACACGCCCGCAGCCCGTCACCTCCCCCCGCCCCCCCCTCACACTGCACCCCCTGCCAGTGCCCCCAAACCCTCCCCTCTCAAACCACCCCCTGACACATACCCCTCCACCCCCTAACCCCTCCTCACACTCCATCCCCTCACACTGCCCCCTCCACCCCCTCACACCCAACTCCGCGTGTCTAACAATACATGCCTTATTGTGTTCTCCAGGACCAGGAGTCGATAGTTCAGGGACGTCTCGGACAAGCCCCCGCCATCCAGCTCCAAGCTCATCTGCCCACAGAGATGGACGGCAGAGAGGGGAAGGAAGACGGACAGGAGGGCCCTCTTCTGAGGCCGGGGTATTGGAGGGGGACGCACAGAGGACATACAGAGATGACACTGATGAACACAGGATGGACAGTCAGGGCACTGATGGCCGTGAGACAATGACGGAGAGAGGACGGGGACTCTGGACAGTGACGCACAGAGGACAACAGACAGACGATGGGCAGACCGGACACGGCACCTAACCTGGGCCGCGGACTACTTGCATTGGTCCAAGGACTGACCCAGGAGACCCCAGACCTTGAGTTTGCGTCACTGCTGTCACCCACAACATCCATCATCGCATATATACTCACCTCGGTTGGCCATTTTAGTGATGAGGCTTCTGAGCACTGACTGGTGCGTACCACACAGCCGAACTGGTACAGCAGGTGGAGGTAGGAGCAGCCGAGGGGCTGGACGGTCGGTGGGCAGGCCAGGCCCGGCACCCAGCTGCTGCCCAGATGGTTCCCGGGTTCCTGGACTTACCAAACCAACCCACAGACCCAGGGAGTGGACAACGGGATGACGGCCGTCTTCCAGCATCTGCAGACGCAGTTGGAGGAGTCTATCCATGTCCAGGAGCTGGGAGTGGTGCCGGTCATGGCTGCCACCCAGGCCGACACCGCACGGGTGGCGTCCGTGGTGGAGGCAATGTGGGCAACGGTTTCGGCCATGGGTCAAGTTCTGCACGGCGTGGGGCTTCATATGCAGGCGTCATCCGTGGCCCAGGAGGGGCTGCCCTCTCACAGGCAGCCATGTGCCAGAGCCAACTGGACATTGCCGCCGTGCTCCGGGGTCTGGCCCAGTCTCAGCAGGCCATCGCTGATAGCATCGGCTGCCTTGCGCACATGCTGGATGGCGTCGTACAATCACAACGGGAGGTTGCGCAGTCCCTGACAGGGATGACGCACTCCCTGAGCTCCGTCGCTGTGAACGTTCAGACCCTGGTCGATGCAGCAGCCGGCCTCCAGGTCTGGCAGCGCCAGGTGTCGGTGGTGCAACGGCGCTTGTCTCCGCTCGCACTACCATCCCATAGTGAAGCCCGGGGGCCACTGGACTCCACGAGGGAGGAGGAGGTTCTGGGGCCTGTCCCGGTAACTCCAGCAAGGGAGGTCCCGGAACACTCGGACTCCCCCTGTACCATCAGTGGTGCATATGGTGGGCAGCGGGCAGGACAGGGTGGCACCACGCCACCCAGCACGCCCGTCGAGCAGCCTGGCCCATCGAAGCCGGGCCGCCCCAGGAAACGCGTGCCGAAGGGGAGCCACGTCGCAGGGCAGGAGTCTCAGCAGTCCGCCTCCACTCCTGCTGTATCGTCTGGGGAACCACCAAGGCGTAGTGGTAGGGCCCGTAAGGCAAAGAAGTTAGACATGTAGTAAGTCGGCACGGATGCAGGGCACAGCTTAGTTCTCGGGGCCAGGGCACTTGTCTGTGAATGTCACGAATAAAGTCACTGTTACACAAAACCGAGAAGACTCTGTGCTCTGTCCGGTGCCTGAGTGTTTGTGAGGGGACCGAGTGGCGCTGGGGTCGAAGTTTGGTACAACAGTGATGCCAAGTGCGTGTTCCCTTCTCGGCCCCCCCCCCAAAACCCTATTGTCCTCGGCACACCGACGCCAGCTACCCCACATGGCCATGTGATGGAGTGTCCTTGATGCATACAGGGACCACCGAGGTGGAGGGTGTAGCTGTGGCCATGAGTCAGACATTGTCTTACGATCTGGAGCTCACAGCTCATCGCAGAGCGGGTTGTCATCACTCAACATGACACTGATCACACCCGCTTACACAAGCAACTGTGTGAGACCATCCTGTAGTGCCGCAGGTGTCAGGTGCTGTGAAAGTGGTGGTGTGGGATCCAGGGTTGTCGGATGGTACAGGAGGTGGGGGGCAGCTGGGTGGCGCGTTTGTGCGGAATGGTGGTGCAAGTGCCTTGCTCAGCGATGCCCTCCCCCTAGTTCGTGAAACGTGCGGCCATCATGCCTCACGTGCTCGCTCGTGCAGCCTCCCGGCCATATGCAGCCCCCAGGTCATGTCTGTGCCCCCCCCCTCCTCACCATCCTCTCCTCCTCATATGCAGACATGTCACCGTCATCGGGCTCCCCCTGTGCCTCCTCCTCCAGGACATCATCCCTCTGCTGGGCAATGTTGTGCAGCACACAGCAGACAACAAACATGCGGCCGACCCACTCGGAATGGCACTGCAGGTCACCTCCAGAGCGGTCCAGGCACCTGAATCGCATCTTTAAGAGGCCGAAGCACCTCTCCATGACACCCCTGGTTGCTGCATGGGCCTCATTGTAGCAGGCCTCCACATTGGTCTGTGGCCCCTGTATAGGCGTCATCAGCCACGACCGCAATTGGTAACCCCTGTCGCCCAGCAACCAGCCCCTCAGCCGGGAGGGTGTCCCTCGAACATTGCGGGGATGTAAGATTGCGCCAATATAATGGCATCATGCGCACTGCCGGGGTACTGGCCGTACACGTGCATGATCGTCATGCGGTGGTCGCAGACCACCTGAATGTTCATGGAGTAGGTCCCCTTTCTGTTCCTGAAAACTTCTCTGCTCTCCGAGGGTGGGCGCATGGCGACGTGCACCCCATCAAACGCACCTTGGACGATCGGTATCCCGGCCACGGTAGTGAATCCTGCTGCCCAGGCATCCTGGTGTGTGCGGTCCTCAGGAAACTGTATGTGCCTGTCGGCGATGGCATACAGGGCGTCGGTCACAGCTCCGATGCACGAGGGCACCGATGCCTGTGAGATCCGGGATAGGTACTCGCTCAGCGCCTGGAACAAACCCGACGCAAAGAAATTGAGGGCTACCGTCATTTGACGGTCACCGGGGTAGCATGTCCTCCCCCTGTTCCACGTGGTGCCAGGTGCTCCATGAGGTGGCATATATGTGCCACGGACTCCCTACTCAATCGGAGTCTCCTCCTGCATGCCCTGACCGGCAGGTCCTCGAACGACATGGCACCACCACCTGCTCCTCCTCCCCCTGCGCCCCATCAAGATCAGAATCCTCATCCTGTGCATCCCCGACGATGTGGTGGTCGTTGTCCCCCTCCGCCTCCTCCTGCACATGTCGGGCGTGCGGGCCTGCAGCCTCAATGGCTAGCACAGGGCCCTCTGCAGCCACTCCCCCTGCTGCAGCCGCCACTGCCACAGTTGCTCTGAGCCGCCTGCGTCGACGTTGCCGGATGGCCACCTGCAGGGCAGCGGCCCCCGCCATGGCGGCAAACATCGCTGGCTGGTGCGCAAACATGACGATCTGCAAGAGGGGGGGTGGGGAGGAGAAACAACATGGTTAACGATGGCACTTGGACACCTCGACAGCCAGGTGCCATGGGATACATGTGTGCCCCGGTTGCCTGGTCTCGCTGCAGACACGCAGGCCCCGTGACCCCTGCCCACAGTCTCCATCCACCGGCCAGTTCACCCCGTCCCTCCTCATTGCTGCGGCAGTGGCCTTTGCCCATCAGCATAACCTCAACTTGCGAGTGCGCCTTCGCCATGGCAGGCCGGCCGCATGTCATGTCGCTCCCACGGATAACCCTCCCCAACCCCCACCGCGGGCATGACTGCATCCTCCCTCCCCCCCCCCCCCCCCCCCCCCCATGGCATGACTTCATCCTTCCCCTCTCCCCCTCCCCTCACGTGCATGACTGCATCCTTCCCCTTCCCCTCCTCCCTCTCCCCCCCCCCCTCCACGGGCATGACTGCATCCTTCCCCTCCCCCTCCTCCCTCTCCCCCCCACTGCATCCTTCCCCTCCCCCCACCCCACCCCACCCCCCCACGAGCCTGACTGCATCCTTCCCCCCCCCCCCAGGAGCATGGCGGCACCCTTCCCCAAACACCCTTCCCCCGCCAGCACCGGCCTTGGACGCCAAAACTCCAGGAACGCGGCCGCTCACCACCTCACTCCTCATCGTCAGCCAGCACGACTGGCTGACAAATTTATTTAGCAGGGGTGAACAGCGACGGGGTCACGCCGTCGAGACTTCGGGCCATCAGGGCCCCTGAATAGCGGGGGGCCCGGAGAATCGCCGTACTTAGTGCCTCGGGCGATTCTCCGGCAGGCGTGGCGCCGACCTCGACAACGCCGTTCTCACTGGTTGGGAGAATGGTGGAACAGCGCTGGACCGGCGCCACGCGAAAAATCAACGCGAACGGCGATTCTCCCAGCCGGCGCGGCATGGGAGAATCCCGGTCACTGTTCTAGACCGTGGCCTGCCTTAGTCATGTTCACCTCCCCTGGTAAGGCTGCTGAGACTCCAGAGCTGACTGGGCCAGTAGCATTGAGAGCCCACCCACCATCCAGAAATAATAGGATGGCCAACATTCATGCTGTCAATTTGAAGGCTACCACTGGGAAACTGGCTGCTGCAAATAAGGGTGAAGAAGCCTTATTTGTGGTGGCGCAGTGGTTAGCATTGCTACCTCACAGCACCAAGGTCCCAGGTTCAATTCTGGCTCTGGGTCACTGTCCGTGTGGAGTTTGCACATTCTCCCCGTGTTTGCGTGGGTTTCGCCTCCACAACCCAAAGATGTGCAGGCTAGGTGGATTGGCCACATTAAATTGCCCCTTAATTGGAAAAAATTAATTGGGTAATCTAAATTTTTAAAAAAAGAAGCATTATTTTGTCCGGCCGATGGAGTACCGAAGCTCATTGGGAAAGATTTTCCACTCTCGCTTTTGGGGACAGGAATGGCAAAAGAGGCGGAGAATCCTCTGGTTGTCTCAAAATGGTTTTCCACTGGTGGGATTTCCCTGATCGATTGTCCACTGCAATTTACATACATTTGAATGTCATTATCAAGCCTTTACGCCAGATAGTCTCTCCACATTAAATTATCCATTAACCTCGACATGAGGGCATGGTGACTTGAAACACGGTAGATACATCACCATGCACTGTAAATTCTATGTCTATGTAAAATGCTACGTCTATGTCTATGTGCACCTGCCAAGCAGAAGCTGCTCGAGGTGCATAGGTGAATACAGACCGCAGGGGGGAGAGAGTCATGCCTGAACCGTGTCCTGGCACTTCACCCTGGCAGTGCCCCCACAGTGCCTGGGGCAGTGTCGGGAATGTGCCCAGACAGTGCCAGGGCAATGCCAAGGTAATGTTCCATGGATAGTGCCCGGGCAGTGCCAGGTGTTTCTATTTTTTTACATTGGGGCACCCTTTAAAAAGGGTATGTCAACATGTGATTTGGGAGAAAAGTTGGGAGCAGACCCCTGCAGGTTTTGCAGGAACTCTGTCTCTCTGATTGCTGAGGTATGCCAAAGCCACAGCTGAAATGGAAATAGGGCAGCATCTCAGCCAAAGTGCAGAACGCTGAAATCTCAAAATTGACTGTTCACCTTTTAAAAATGTAATTTACAGGATGTGGACATCGCTGGTGAGTCATCATATATTGGGCGGGAATCTCTGGTCCCCCAGCGGTGTGTATCTCAGTGGCACACCGCTCACAGCGGGATTCACTATTCCCGCTGCTCGACAATGGGATTTCCCATTGAAGCCATCCCACGCTGCCAGGAAACCCTGTGGGTGGTGTTGCACTGCTAGTGGGAATAGAGAACCCCAACGGCTAGAGAAATCTGGCCATTGTCCATCCCTAACTGCCCTTGAAATTAGTAGTTTGCTCGGCCATTTCAGAGGGCATTTAAGAGTCAGCCACACTGCTACGGATCTGGAGTCACACGTAAGCCCGACCAGATGAGGATGGCAGATTTTGTTTCCTAAAGGGCATTAGTGAACCAGATGATTTGAGATGACAATCGACAATGGTTTCATGGTCATCATATAATTCCAGAATTATTTTTATTTAACTCAAATTCCACCATCTACCATGATGGGATTCAACCCCAGGTTCCTAGAGCATTACCCTGTGTCTCTGGGTTACCAGTCCAGTGACAGTACCACTAGTCCATCACCTGCTGAAATCAACGCTACTAGAATCACAAATAAATTTTAACACTGCAATGTTCCAACATCTACTCTTCAGGCACAAGTCAAAGACTGATTTGGAAATTTGTTTCACTTATCTTTGGACTCAATTGTTATTTCTATCCTGTGTGAATGTGTATGCATATGTTTTATTATTTTTCTTGCATTTAGTAGCTCATAAACTTACTCTTTAACTCAAGTAAACCTGGTTAAATTGGCTCTTTTTAAAACATAAATTATGGGTTTGGTAAAGGTATCCACAAGGGAAGAGATCCTGTTTAAATTCATCTTGTTGCGACCAACCAAGGAGGTTGAATAAAGAAAGGAAGCCAGTTCACCCCTCCTCACCCAGGAAAACACAAATGTGATAACATTGACTGGGGGACAGGAATTTTCAGCCTCCCAGCCGTGTGTTTCAGTGGCATGCCGTTCACTGGCGGCGGGATTCTCTGCTCCCGCTGCTTTAAATGGGATCTTCCATTGAAGCCACCCCATGCTGCCAGGAAACCCACGGGTGGGGGTGCATTGCCAATGGAACCAGAGAATCCGACCGCCAGCGAACGACCGGAAAGTCCCGGCCTAGGAATTTTTGTACCACTCTTGTAGTTCCCGGTATATTGAGAGGAAAGGGAAGGTAACGTAACCCCATAAGTTCATTTTGCTTTCAGGTAAAGTGTCCATTATCTATTTAATTTTAATGTGAGTGTCCATTTTGAATGTGTAATTCATAAGTGCATGGCTGATGTGACTTGAGCATGACGTGAAAGTGGTTTGCTTCTATGTTACATAGAATTGCACACTTTGTCCACCTGCCATTAAGGTGAACCTATAAATTTGGGTGGGCTTGTTGATTAACTTCTCTGGCATGTGAAAACGTTGCCCCATCAGAGTCACTGCAGTGTAAACAGTCCAATGGATTTTCAGCCGAATACTTTATGTTTGGTTGCTTCAATGTTTGTACGGTTACTAATCCCATTTTTGAATTTGTATTCTATGAATTAATGTATATTCCTAACATCCAATAGTATTCAGTATTTAGGAAGGATAAGCAAAAAAGAAAGGGTGGAGACATTGCATTGCTGGTTAAAGAGGAAATTAACACAATAGTGAGGAAGGATTTTAGCCTCAACAATGTGGAATCTGTGTGGGTGGAGCTGAGAAACACCAAGGGCAAAAAACATTAGTAGGAGTTGTATCTAGGCCCCCAAACTGTAGGTGAAGATGTTGGGAATGACATGAAACAAGAAATTAGAGACATGCGATAAAGGAACACCTGTAATTATGGGATGGTTTTCTGGACTAATGTTGAGAAATCAACTAGAGAACAGGCCATCCTAGATTGGGTATTGTGCAATGAGAAAGGAATCATTGGCAGTCAAGTTGTGTGAGACCCCATGGGGATGAGAGACCATAACATGATAGAACTTTTCAGAAAGATGGAAGTGACATAGCTGATTCTGTGTCTAGAGTCCTGAATCTTAATAAAGGAAACTACAACGATACGAGGCACGAGTTGGCTATGATAGATTAGGAAGCGTTACTGAAAGGGATGACAGTGGATAGGCAATGGCAAACATTCAAGGAGTGCATGGGTGAATTGCAACAACTGGCCGGCGGAAAAGTAAAATGGGAAAAGTGGCCAAACCATTCCTTACAAGGGAAATTAGAGATAGTATTAGATCCAAGGAAGAGGCATACAAATTAGCCAAGAAAATCAACAGATCTGAGGATTGAGAGCAGTTTAGAATACAGTAAAAGAGGTCCAAGGGATTGATTAAGAAGGGGAAAATAGAGTGTAAGAGTAAGTTTGCGGGAACATAAAAACTGACTGTAAAATTTTCTACAGCTATGTGAAGAGAAAAAGGTTGGTGAAAACAAATATAGGTCCATTACAGTCAGAAACAGGAGAATTTATAAATGGGAACAAATAAATGGCTGACTAAATAAATACTTTGGTTCTGTCTTCACAAAGGAGGATACAAATACCAGATACCAGAGGATACCAGAAATGTTGGGGACACTGGATTTAGTGAGTACGAGGAACTGAAGGAAATCAGTACTAGTAGAGAAATGGTGTTGGGGAGATTGATGGGAATGAAAGCCAATAAATCCCCAGAGCCTGATACTCAACATCCCAGAGTACATAAGGAAGTAGTCCGAGAAATAGTGGATGCATTGCTGGTCATCTGCCAAGATTCTATAGACTCTGGAACAGTTCCTACGCATTGGAGGATAGCTAATGTAACCCCACTATTTAAAAAAGGAGATGGAGAGAAAACAGGGAATTATAGACCAGTGAGCCTGACTTCGGTTGTGGAGAAAGTTCCAGAATCCATTATTAATGATTTTATAGCAAAGCACTTGGAAAACTATAATCGGATATAATCAGCATGGATTTATGAAAGGAAA
Organism: Scyliorhinus torazame; assembly: GCF_047496885.1. Classification (NCBI taxonomy): domain Eukaryota; kingdom Metazoa; phylum Chordata; class Chondrichthyes; order Carcharhiniformes; family Scyliorhinidae; genus Scyliorhinus; species Scyliorhinus torazame. The sequence continues at coordinate 88,286,828 of NC_092714.1, read as the reverse complement.
CCATGCTTGACAATTCTACTGGAATTTTTTGAGGATGTAACTGGTAGAGTTGATGAGGGGGTGCCAATTGATGTGGTTTATTTGGACTTTCAAAAGGTTTTTGCCAATGTCCCACATAAGAGATTAGCATGTAAAATTAAAATGCATAGGATTAGGGCTAGAAAACTGGTTGTCAGATAGGAAACAAAGAGTAGCAATAAATGAGTATTTTTCCAAATGGCAGGCAGTGATTAGTGGGTTACAGCAGGGATTGGTGCCGGGACCCCAGCTATTCACGATATATATTAATGATTTAGCTGAGGGTACTAAACGTAATATCTCCAAATTTGCAAATGACATAAAGCTGTTTGGGAGGGTAAGCTGTGAGGAGAATGCAGAGATCTTTTAGTGTGATTTGGACAAGTTGAGTGAGTGGGTAAGTGAATGGCAGATAGGTATAATTTGGATAAATGTGAGGTTGTCCACTTTTCTAGCAAAAACAGGAAGGCAGATAATTATTTGAATGGCTATAAATTAAGAGAGGGGAATGTGAAATAAGACCTAGTTGTCCTTGTACACCAGTCGCTGAAGGTAAACATGCAGGTGCAGTAGGTGGTAAAGAAGGCAAATGTTATGATGACCTTCATAGCAAGATGATTCGAGTGCAGAAGCAGGGATGTCTTGCTGCAATTAAACAGGGCCTTAGTGAGGCCACATCTGGAATATTGTGTGCAGTTGTGTGGTCGCCTAATCTGAGGAAGGATATTCTTGCTCTAGAGGGAGTGCAAAGAAGGTTTACCAGGCTGACTCCTGGGATGGCAGGATGTATGAGGAGGGATTGACTTGGTTAGGATTGTATCGCTGGAATCGGTGCCATTGTGAAGAATGAGGGGGATCTCATATGAACCTATAAAATTCGAATTGGACTAGCCAGGGTAGATGTAAGAAAGACGTGCCTGATGGTGAGGGATCCAGAACTCAGGGATACAGTCTGAGAATATGGTGCAGATAGTTTATGTTTGAGATGAGGAGAAATTTCTTCACCCAGAGAGTGATCTGCCTATGGAATTCGCTGTGATGTTCTTTGCTTTGTGGATGAGGACGTCTTTGAAATGTAGTGTCTCACAAAGAACATCAAGCTATGTTTTGAACAAAGCTGATTTATTAACACTACAACTCAATAGATTCGAATTACTCATTAAGATATAAAGATACACTAAGACTATGATTCTATCTACAGAGCTTCTGATAACACAACTACTCTCTATCCCGTCTAATCACCTACTTCCCGAATCAAGGGTATCACGTGATCCTTGTGTGTACTCTTGATCACCATCTAATGGTTGGATGCATTCACATTAAATTGTTAACACTTCATTTACCATACAAAGAACAAAGAAAAATACAGTAAGAAGTCTTACAACACCAGGTTAAAGTCCAACAGGTTTGTTTCGATGTCACTAGCTTTCGGAGCGCTGCTCCTTCCTCAGGTGAATGAAGAGGTCTGTTCCAGAAACACATATATAGACAAATTCAAAGATGCCAAACAATGCTTGGAATGCGAGCATTAGCAGGTGATTAAATCTTTACACATCCAGAGATGGGGTAACCCCAGGTTAAAGAGGTGTGAATTGTACCAAGCCAGGACAGTTGGTAGGATTTCGCAGGCCAGGTGGTGGGGGATGAATGTAATGCGACATGAATCACAGGTCCCGGTTGAGGCCGCACGCATGTGTGCGGAACTTGGCTATAAGTTTCTGCTTGGCGATTCTGCGTTGTCGCGGGTCCTGAAGGCCACCTTGGAGAACGCTTACCCGGAGATCAGAGGCTGAATGCCCTTGACTGCTGAAGTGTTCCCCGACTGGAAGGGAACATTCCTGCCTGATGATTGTTGCGCGATGTCCGTTCATTCGTTGTCGCAGCGTCTGCATGGTCTCGCCAATGTACCACGCTTCGGGACATCCTTTCCTGCAGCGTATGAGGTAGATAACGTTGGCCGAGTCGCACGAGTATGTACCGCGTACCTGGTGGGTGGTGTTCTCAAGTGTAATAGTGGTATCCATGTCGATGATCTGGCACGTCTTGCAGAGATTGCCATGACAGGGTTGTGTGGTGTCGTGGTCACTGTTCTGAAGACTGGGTAGCTTGCTGCAAACAATGGTTCGTTTGAGGTTGCGCGGTTGTTTGAAGGCAAGTAGTGGGGGTGTGGGGATGACCTTGGCAAGATGTTCATCGTCATCAATGACGTGTTGAAGGCTGTGAAGAAGATGACGTAGTTTCTCCGCTCCGGGGAAGTACTGGACGACGAAGGGTATTCTGTCGGTTGTGTCCCATGTTTGTCTTCTGAGGAGGTCGGTCCGGTTTTTCGCTGTGGCGCGTTGGAACTGTCGAACGATGAGTCGAGTGCCATATCCCGTTCGTACGAGGGCATCTTTCAACGTCTGTAGATGTCTGTTACGCTCCTCCTCGTCTGAGCATATCCTGTGTATACGGAGCGCTTGTCCATAGGGGATGGCTTCTTTAATGTGCTTAGGGTGGAAGCTGGAGAAGTGGAGCATCATGAGGTTATCCGTGGGTTTGCGGTAAAGCGAAGTGCTGAGGTGACCGTCCTTGATGGAGACGAGTGTGTCCAAGATGCAACTGATTTTGGAGAGTAGTCCATGGTGAGTCTGATGGTTGGATGGAACTTATTAATGTCATTGTGTAGTCGTTTCAGTGATTCTTCGCCGTGGGTCCAAAGGAAAAAAATGTCATCGATGTATCTGGTGTATAACATCGGTTGAAGTTCCTGTGCGGTGAGTAGGTCCTGTTCAAACTTGTGCATGAAGATGTTGGCGTATTGGGGTGCGAATTTGGTCCTAATGGCTGTTCCGTGCGTCTGGATGAAGAACTTGTTGTCGAAGGTGAAGACGTTGTGATCCAGAATGAAGCGGATGAGTTGCAGAATTGCGTCTGGAGATTGGCAGTTGTCGGTGTTGAGTACTGAGAAAAATACAGCACAGGAACAGGCCCTTCGGCCCTCTAAGACTGCGCCGACCATGCTGCCCATCTAAACTAAAATCTTCTACACTTCCGGGGTCCGTATCCCTCTATTCCCATCCTCTTCATGTATTTGTCAAGCTGCCCCTTAAACGTCACTATCGTCCCTGCTTCTACCACCTCCTCCGGCAGCGAGTTCCAGGCACCCACTACCCTTTGTGTAAAGAAACTTGCCTTGTACACCTCCTCTAAACCTCGCCCTTTGCACCTTAAACCTGTGCCCCCTAGTAATTGAGCCCTCTACCCTGGGAAAAAGTCTCTGACTATCCACTCTGTCTCTGCCACTCATAATTTTGTAGACCTGTCAGGTCGCCCCTCAACCTCCTTCGTTCCAGTGAGAACAAATCAAGTTTATTCAACCTCTCCTCATCGCTAATGCCCTCCATACCAGGCAACATCCTGGCAAATCTCTTCTGCACCCTCTCTAAGGCCTCCACATCCGTCTGGTAGGATGGCGACCAGAATTGAACACTATATTCCAAGTGTGGCCGAACTAAGGTTCTGTACAGCTGCAACTTGACTTGCCAATTTTTATGCAATAAACATATTGTCATATTCACTAGCACAGAAATTATTTGAGACCAATACATTGTGGGCGAAATTCTCTATCCCACCAGCCGGCCAATGGATTTTCCCATTGAGGGAAGCCCCACGCCATCGGGAAATCCCCGGTCCTGGGTGCGCTGCCGGCATAACGGAGAATTCCAACAGTGGAGAATCCAGCCCTGTGTGTTTTCAAGATGCAGTTAGATATACACTGGGGGTAACGGGGATCAAAGGATATTGGGGGAAAGGTGGGATCAGGCTATTGAATAGGATAATCAGCTATAGTCATAATGAATGGCAGAACAGGCTCGAAGGGCCGAATGGCCTCTTCCTATTCTAATGTCCTATGTTTCTGTGTCTGTGTTTCTATTTGCTTTTGCAATTCTTGTCTTACATTGCCAATATTTGCTGAATGATTCCCTAAGGTTTTCTCTGTCTGAACAATTTGCCAGATGCCTCAAATGCAAAATGTATAGCATGACTGGGTAGTCAGACTTCCTTTTAAAAAACTTAGCATTAAAAAAATTCAAAACTAATATAAAGTCAGCTGGCTCATGCGTTCTTCTACCATTAGCATTACCTGACACCTGAAAACTGCTGAGCGGAACCCTGCACTTGTTTATGGTTGGCATTGTAATCAGGATACACCAGCTCCACAGCGCACTCTACAGTTTTGCGTCTGAGATCAGTACCTGTAATCAAATTTAGTGACACATCATTATTTTTATTGCTTTTATTAATTATGTCTAATAATTTCCTCTGTTCAACAATAAAGCTTCAATGTTGCATTCCTGGATGAGTTGGATGCACAAATACTGCATAAGATATGGTTGGGCCTACTTTTCCTGTCCCCTCAGAACAATTCTTCTTCTCCCACACCTAGAAACACATTGGATGCTGCCGGTCAAATGGCACTTGAATAGATAGCATTTGTAAGGAACTGAGTTGTATATCAGCTTCACAATGCAAAATGTCAGGCCTAAATAGCAATGAAAAATTACTTCACCAATAAAAAGGTAGATGAGGAATGTGTCATGTCCAGTAAAAGGCATATCATATTTCTAACTTTAGACATGGACTGTGCTCCTATGAAAGTTTGTGCAACTGCCTTTATTCATTTAAAATCAGACACTGATAAACTGTCAAGGTGGCTCCAAGTGGGGGCATGTGACTTTGCAAATTCAACCCTGATGATCAAGTTTCTGGAAAGTTCCAAATTGAATCATATTGAGTGTGGGAATGCCCCTTGAATAGATATGCCTGGACAGTATTCCTTTGTGGAATTCATGCCTGCCACTATTTGAAGCTTACTCAAAAACATAGAGTCAATTTACTCTTCGGGGGCGATTTTGCGCCTGCGCCTGCCAGCAGTGAGAATGGTGACGCGTGTACATAATCTCCTGAGAATTGGGAAATAGTAAACCTGGTAGTGGCAACCTGTCCACATTGGGTTTGGGTTATGTTTGTTGGGGGGGGAGGGGGGTGGAACCTCTGTGCTCATACTTGTAGTGGGGGGGGGGTGAGAGCCCTAAAGCAGATGGTGTTGGGAGATTATGGGGGAGGGGGACCTGGTCCCATCTTTCCCCCCACATCCTTTGATCCCCTTTACCCCATGTGCTATAAAATATACAATATTTTGGCCTCAACTACTTTTTGTGTGAGTGAATTACACAGGCTGACCACTCACTGGGTGAAGAAATTTCTCCTCAACTCAGTCATAAATTGTCTATGGGGTGATACGGTGGTGCATTGGTTGGCACTGCTGCCTCATGGTGCCGAGGACCCAGGTTCGATCCCTGCCCCATACACTGTCCGAATGGAGTTTGCATATTCTCCTCTGTCTGTGTGAGTTTCACCCCCACACCCAATGATGTGCAGGGAAGATGTATTGGCCACGCTAAATTGCCCCTTAATTGGACAAACTAAATAAATAAGTAAATAAATGGTCTACACAAAATCCTCAGACTGTAGCCTCTAGTTCTCCAAGCCCCACCATTGCAACTACCCTGCCTAGTCCTGTTAGAATATTATAAGTTTCAATGAGATCCCCCCACATTCTTCTCAACTCCAGCGATACAATCCTAACCGAGTCAATCTCTCCTCATACATCAGTCCTGCCATCCCATGAGTCAGACTGATAAAGCTTCTTTGCACTGCCTCTGGAGCAAGAACATCCTTTCTCAGATAAGGAAACCACATAACTGCACACAATATTCCAGGTGTGGCCTCACCAAAGCGAGAGCGTGAACCAGATTGCATCAGGCACCGTGGGCCAGGAGCATCGCGATTGTTTTGGAACCCAGCGCGAACCCCGTTCAAAGGGTCTCCCGCTATTCATTGGGAATAGCGGGATCGTGCTAGGCGCAAGGCAGCCAGAGAATCGCATCCTATATTTCCAATGTAAAAAAGGCTGGTGAGGCCAGTTATCCACAATTGTGAAAGGTCATCATTTCCCTTCTATTGTATATCTAAAACCATTAACCATGTGATTGAAACTGGTTCTCTGGTACTGAAATCCTTTAATATCAAAACCCAGAAGAGACATGGGGCAGTCAGCAGAATAACAACAAGACAAGAGCTGCAACGAAAGATATGCCACCTTTGCCTTTTAAGGACCAAGAGGCTGAAATGCCTTTTAGAAAGCCTTCCAGCCTGATTCCAAAGATTCAAGTTCACCTATAACGAAATTGGACCTCCAAATGCAACAACCATGAGTCCCTGAATTCATGACCTGCTGAACACACTTCTCTTCGAAGGAATTAGTGAACCCAATCTCTGCAAATATTGCCTATACTTGGAGAAGTGCATGATCTTCTTTAATTGTATTTTTCTTGGACGTGTACTGTCTGAGTGACATGGCACAGGCCTTTCAGGGCCAGTGTGGGAACAAATACTCCCCTTTGCTTAAATCCACACAAGTCTGCTGCTTGCACTTTAAAATGATCACACCCGAGTTGGGATTTAGAAACATACACATCTACTCTTTCAAAAATAAATCACACTCACTGCAGCCAAAATAGAAGGGAATTGGGAACTTCAATTTATCACTCCTCTCCATCAGTAACAAAGTAATAAACCAAGAAAAATCCCTTTCTAACCAAAAATTACATGTGGCACTCACCCTTTATCAAAACCTCCTCCTACAGGGCAGGCAACTCACTCTATATCCATTTAAGCTGAGGAACTGTCAATAGGTAAGAGAAGCGCAAGATAGAGTTTGGGATATTTTTATAGTATAAACCTTTATTGTCACAAGTAGGCTACGTTAACACGACAATGAAGTTACTGTGAAAATCCCCTAGTCGCCACACTCCGGCACCTGTTCGGGTACACTGAGGGAAAATTCAGAATGTCCAAATTACCTAACAAACACGTCTTTCAGGACTTGTGGGAGGAAACCGGAGCACCCAGAAGAAACCCACGCAGACACGGGGAGAACGTGCAGACTGCTCACAGAAAGTGACCCAAGCTGGGAATAGAATTGGGACCCTGGCGCTGTGAAGCAACAGTGCTAACCACTTTGCTACAGTGCTGCCCTGTACAATAAAACTTGCACTTATTACCAGACGGCCTCAATTATCCAGGTATTTTTATTCACTGCAGCTATGGTGCATTGCGAACCATCAAGGTTAGTCTGTGCATTCAGTTTTGAAATCTGCACATGCCTCTATGAGGACTTTGCTACACTTGTGGAGCATTGGAATTTTTCAACACCAGTACTTTGAAGAGCCTTCTTGCTACTGTTAAACTTGGATATCCTCCTTTCAATATTTTCATCAAGCTGCGCCCGTCTTTGAGAACTGAAGTGACATGTTTCATTTAATGCTCTTAACCGTCCAAAGTTAACTACCAACATTGATCGCCACACTACATTCAATTCACAATTTTCTATTTTATCCCAAGGTATTTCATCATATCCACTAATGAGGCACTGTATGAGCTGGTTTCTAAAAATCAAGGTCAGGTTCCCATCACACCAATGCAATCTTTCCAATAAATTTGTTGAATATGAACTGTCCCTGATTAAATATATGGTTGTGTGGTATTAGTATCTATATCTTGATTAAATGTACCTGCATTGCATTATTTTATTTCAATAGTTTCTAATAAATATGTCAAGCCAACAAACCTATGATTAATTAATCATTCATTTTTATTGCACTAGCTGAAAAAAAGCCAACCTCCCTATGTTGCTGTGTTCAATAAGCTCCAAAGATATCTACCAGAGTTCCCCAACTACTCTCCTTATTTTCTTCAGTACTTCTGGATTAACTCCCTTTAGTTATCATGCTTTATGAATGTTCAAGTAGATATTTAATCGCTAATTCCTCCTTCCTTTCAATTGTCTCTTCTCGCACTCATTTGTAGGGAAGGTGATCTTAATGTTTTCTGTTGTGAAAACTGTATTAACAATTTACCATTCAATATTTGCATTTCAATGTCCCAATATAGCATATAAATCCTGCCTTTTCTAAGCTCCACCCCCCACCCCCTTGAAGGTACTACTGCTAGGATACATTTCCACAGAGCTGAACCCAACAATATCTTGCCAAATTGTCTTGTTGTCAAGCTTGTCCTGCAGCTCATTTGAATGGGCAAAGTACCAATGATTTCACAAAACTAACAGAAGTAGAGCAAACTCAAAATCAAATCTATGTAGGAACCCAGCAATTGTACTATTTTAAAGTGCTCTTAGGCCTTAATTTTTGGGTAGATGGAAGGGATCGCGCCTTGGTCAAAATGACACCGGAGCTCCGATTCTGGGTGCCCATCCCTAAACCCAGCGCCCAGTATTTTATCCAAGGTGGTGGAACAGGTGGTCACATCTCTGTACTCGTTAAACCAGAGGGCTAGACATGCCTTCAAATGCCAGCATATCAGCTGGTAGAATTTAAATTAAATTAATAAAAACTGGAATTGAAAAATAATCACATTAATAGTGACCATGAAACTATCGTTAATTGCTGCAAAACCCACCTGGTTCACTAATGTTCTTTCGGGAAGGAAACCTACCACCCTGACCCAGTCTGACCTACATGTGACTCTAGATCCACAGTAATGTGATTGAGTCTTAACTGCCCCCTGAAATAATCCAGCAATCCACCAAATTCAAGGGAAATTAGGGATGGGCAACAAACGCTGATGACCACGTCTTATGAAAGAATGGATAATTTTAGAAATACCCTTTTGGAGAGGTAAAGAGGTAAGGTATCCTTTGTGAGAGGTCATTATCCTATTGGAGAGGTAAAGCACACTTTTAGGAGAGATTAGGTATCCTTTTGGAGAGGTCAAATTCCTTTCGGGATTGCTCAAATACCTCTTTGAGATTGTTAAGGGTAGACAGTAATATGCATGAAAAGAGGATAAACTCTGTGCAACTGCCAAACTGCCAAGTCATTTAAATCACCATACCCTTTAAAGTATGCTCTTGAAAAATAATTGCTGCTTGCTATTTCACTGTTTTTTGACATAAGGATTAGTATTGCTTGACAGCTTCCAAAACTTATCATTTTCACAACAAGGGACCTGTATGTTCACAGTTTGATTGACAGCTCCCAGTGATTATGTGGTGATTTTATGTGGGGCTATGACTGCAAATGCATGTTTTCAGAAAGGGATTAAATTCTTAAAGGAAACGTTTGTTTTATAATAGATAAGTACTTGCAGGTATTATAGTGAATACTACATTAGACACCTAGAGCCTTATTTTATTTCAGCTCACCATGGCACCTGAGGTCTTCCCATGATAGATACTGAGTGAGTTGGCACCGAGACTGTACAGGCAATGGGTGGCGGGTGTGGGTATTAGGTTGGTACAGCTCCTATGGCTGCCGCTGAACTCTTTCCAGGATTGGTAGGCCTGACCCCTGTTATCGCCCATCACCCCCAGCCCCCAGAAAGAAATCCAAAGAGCTGAGGCACTTTCTCCCAAGTTGGGTTTGCCGAAATGGAATTTTTTCTGACTCTGCGACTGACTCAGAAGCGAAAATTCAAGCCTTATTTTGAAACTGCTACGTGTGGCTTTAAGAGTCCAAATTAATTTGATTGCAAATCTGGCTTGATGCCTGTTGCAATTCCTGGCAAATTTGTTTAAATGACTTAACCACCACTTTATTGACATCAGATTCTGAATGATTGACTTTATCAAAACAGCTGTTAAATAATTGTGCATTGTGTTCATTTAGATTCTTGGCGCAACATTATTTTTGATACTGAGACATATGGAACCAACAGCTGTACTGTATTTAATAAAAAAATGAATGCACAGGCTTCCACTGCCTGCAATAGTTTATCTGGAGACATGCTCTGCATCTTTTATATCAATGAGTCATCCATGTTCAGCATGGTGTTTGCAGGTCCAAACTATAAAAAAAGCTTTTGTCAATTATATAGCAGACAATAAATACTGACTCCAGTGACTTTAAATCTTAATCCTGTTAATTCCCTGATTGTATTGACCAGACTGTCGAGATCTGAACTGACTGAATTGAAGTCAGGTGATCATGTCAGCAAAATAAGGAAGTTATGCTAGTTTAAGATTTTATGTTTGATAATGTAAAAGTGGAACAGTTAGCTGTTTATAAAGCAACGTGAAATCTTTTCTGTGAGCTTACCATCCGATATCAATGATATATTCTTGCTTAATATAAACCCAGGTTGTTGCAATACGCAAGCAACAAAATAATTTTCTGTCCATTTACTCCGTTCAGATTAATGAGAATGTTTTGTTCACGGTTTAGCTCACTTGGCTAGACGGTTGGTACGTGATGCAGAGCAAGGCCAATAGCGAAGGCCCTACCTTCTCAACCTTGCCCCTCACCTGAGGTGTGGTGCTCCTCAGGTTAAATCACCACCAGTCAGCTCTCCCCTCAAAAGGAATGGTCATCTAGGTCGTTGGCGACTTTACCTTTTAACTTTTAACATTTAAAAGGAAAGTAAACCCAAAATAAGTCTGTATTTTTGCACTATTCATGTCCGTCTCCATCCTTTTTTCTGTGATGCTCTCATCTTATACTCATATCATAATGTACATCCAAGTTAGGAGCAGGATTAGGCCACTTGGCCCTTTGAGCCTGCTCTGCCATTCAATAAGATCATAGCTGATCTGACTGTAGCCTCAACCCCTCATTCTTGCCTACCCCTGAGAACCTTTCACCCCCTTGTTAATCAAGAATCTATCTGGCTCTGCCTTAAAGATATTCAAAGACCCTGCTTCAACTTTCATTTGGGTTTGCTTCTCCGGTTGCATGGCAACTCTTTCCTGCGAAGAATATTGGGTACATTTAGATTAGTTGCTGAGAGATTGGTGTGAGTTTATTAAAATATGCAGCATTTGTAGCACCAGTACAAAATGCCAAAACAAATACACAAATTGACATACTTTTTGCGAGGCGGCGGCCACTTGTCTGGAAATAAGGAACATCAGGAATACACAATAGATAATTCAGGCTGTATAAGGCTCTGGTCAGACCAATTTGAAGTATTGTGAGCAGTTTTGCCCCCCCCCCCCCCCCCCCCTATCTAAGGAAGGATGTGCTGGCCTTGGAAAGGTTCACAAGAATGATCCCTGGAATGAAGAGCTTGTCATATGAGGAACGTTTGAGGATTCTGGGGCTGTACTCGTTGGAGTTTAGAAGGATGAGGGGGGATCTTATTGAAACTTACAGGATACTGCAAGGCCTGGGTAGAGTGGACATGGAGAGGATGTTTCCACTTGTAGGATAAACTAGAACCAGATGACACAAACTCAGACTAAAGGGACGATCCTTTAAAATAGAGATGAGGAGGAATTTCTTCAGCCAGAGGGTGGTGAATCTGTGGAACTCTTTGCCGCAGAAGGCTGTGGATGCCAAATCACTGAGTGTCTTTGAGATAGAGATAGATAGGTTCTTGATTAATAAGGGGATCCGGGGTTATGGGGAGAAGGTAGGAGAATGGGGATGAGCAAAATATCAGCCATGATTGAATGGCGGAGCAGATTCAATGGGCCGAGTGGCCTAATTCCGCTCCCATGTTTTATGGTCTTATTGGATTGGATAGGATTTGATTATTGTCACGTGTACCGAGGTACAGTGCGAAGTGGGAAATGGTTCAGAAGGGCACTTGGCACAGAAGATGGCTGCCTGGCACACAAGATGGAGACACAGAGAATAAAACAGACATAACTGATGCCTGGAGCCCAGCAGGGTGCCAGTGGGACAGATAGGAACAGATCCAGGACAAAGAGAGCCAGACAGGAAGATTAAGAAATAGATAAATGCGGGACACCACTTGAATAAAGCTGACTTCAGCCAAGGTGTACACAATGATATGCTAATACGAATGTCTTGGGCCATTTCCTAAAACAAAGGGACAATCGATACTGCTTTCCTGCTGCTACCTGTAACCTGTAAAACCTCTTTAACTATAACCATGTGTAAATGGCAAAACGCTTACAAATAGCAATGTACAATCTATAAAATGTTTAAAGATAACAAGGTGATAATTGTTTTGTATCTGGGCTCATTGTAAACCCAAAGTATAAAATGAATGACTGTCATTCAAACCATGAGAAATGTTGGCTACTGTACCGCGGGGTACATACGCTTTCTCCTGAAGCTTTGTGTAACAATAAACCGCACTGATTGAACACAGCAAATCAGACTCCCGAAATGGTTGATTTTCCTACAAGTGGAAAATATTTTTCTGCGATCAGCTCAACAGATCATTAAGTACATGAAAAGAAAAGGAAATTAAAGAAAATACATAAAAGAAAATACATCATAGGGCAACACAAGGTACACAATGTAACTACGTAAGCACCGGCATTGAATGAAGCATACAGGGATGTAGTGTTAATGTGGTCAGTCCATAAGAGTGCCATTTATGAGTCTGGTGACAGTGGGGAAGAAGCTGTTTTTGAGTCTGTGCGTTCGTGTTCTCAGACTTCTGTGTCTGCTGCCCGATGGAAGAAGTTGGAAGAGTGAGTAAGCCAGGTCGGAGGCGTCTTTGATGACACTGCCCGCTTTCCCCAGGCAGCGGGAGGTGTATATGGAGTCAATGGATGGGAGGCAAGTTTGTGTGATGGACTGGGCTGTGTTCATGACTCTCTGAAGTTTCTTGCGGTCCTGAGCTGAGCAGTTGCCATACCAGGCTGTGTTGCAGCCAGATAGGATGCTTTCTATGGTAAAAGTTGGTAAGAGTTCATGTGGACATGCCGAATTTCCTTAGTTTCCAGAGGAAGTATAGGCGCTGTTGTGCTTTCTTGGTGGTAGCGTCGACGTGGGTGGACCAGGACAGACTGTTGGCGATGTGTACCCCGAGGAATTTGAAACTGCTAACCATCTCCACCTCGGCCCCGTTGATGCTGACAGGGGAGTGTGCAGTACTTTGCTTCCTGTAGTCAATGACCAGCTCTTTAGTTTTGCTGGCATTCAGGGAGAGATTGTTGTCGCTGCACCACTCCACTAGGTTCTCTATCTCCCTCCTGTATTCTGACTTGTCGTTATTTGAGATCCGGCCCACTATGGTCAGCAAACTTGTAGATGGAGTTGGAACAAAATTTTGCCATGCAGTCGTGTGTGTACAGGGAGTAGAGTAGGGGGCTAAGTATGCAGCCTTGTGGGGCCCTGGTATTGAGGACTATTGTGGAGGAGGTGTTGTTGTTTATTCTTACTGATTGTGGTCTGTGGGTCAGAAAGTCGAGGATCCAGTGACAGTGTCATGAGAATGTCGCTTTAAGAAATGTTTGGCTGCTCATGTTACTGCAGTGAGGTCAGAGTGTGGGTGGAGCTGAGTTCTGGTTCTGTTTTTTAGTTTCACTTTGAGAAAAAGCTTGGGCGGGTCTGTCTTTTTGGTTTCATTTCAGTGTCTTGCAGCTGAAGTCAGAAAAAAAAAGCTGTACTGTTGATTTCTCTCTGCCATGAAGGACTATCTCTTAATCATTTGGTGAATTCAGAACTATAAATGTTTTCAGTATTGAATGTAAACCCTGATGTGCTTCTGTTTAAAGGTTTGTTAAGTCTTCTGGGTGGAAAGGACAGCATACAGATTACTTAGTGGTGTATTCTTTGGGGAGTGTATTTGATTTACTGGTTGCTAAAATGTTCACTGTTTGTTTTAGAAAGGTTAACTTGAGTTCATAGAATAAACATTGTTTTGCTTTAAAAAATACTTTCCATTTCTGCGGCACATACCTGTAGAATGGGCCATGTGTTCCCCATACCACAATCTAGTAAAAGTTGTGGGTCAGGTGAACTCCATGATACCCTTTGGGATTCTCTAAACCCTGGCCCAAAACAATTGGGAGCTCGAGGCATTGCCAAGGTTTTATGAGAAGGAGGTAGAAGCCTTTTTCATTTCATTTGAGAAGGTACCTAAACAAATGAAATGGCCACAGGACATGTGGGTATTACTGATTCAAACAAAGCTGGTAGGTAGGGCTAGTGAAGTGCTTGCATCACTACCGGAGGAGGTATCTGGGACGTATGAGGAGGTGAAAAAATCCAGCTCAGGTGCATATGAACTAGTGCCTGAAGCTTACAGACAAAGGTTTAGAAATTTAAGGAAATTTGGTCAAACATACATGGAGCTTGAAAGGCTCAAACTGAGTAATTTTTGATAGCTGGATAAGGGCTTTGAAAATAGATCAAACGTATGAAGCTCTCAGAGAAATTATACTTTTGGAGGAGTTTAAAAATTCAATTCTCGATGTAGTGAGAACTCATGTGGAAGAACAGAGGGTTAAAACTGTGAGATTAGCAGTGGAAATGGCAAATGATTATGAATTCGTTCATAAATCAAAGCTTGGTTTCCGAAATCAGTTTCAGCCTGTGAGGGATAGAAACTGGGAATATGAGAAATACTCAAGTGGTAAAAGTAAAGGTGATCTGATGAGAGATAATAAGGAGAGTGTACCTCGGATTAAAAAAGAAATCCAGGAGAGTGGAAAAGAAATGAAAAGTTTCAAAAGTTTTCACTGTAATAAACTAGGCCATGTAAAGTCACAGTGTTGGTAGTTGAAGAAAAGCACTGGGAAGGCTGATGTGATAAAACAGGATAAGACAGTGGGGTTTGTTAGAGTGGTAAAGGAAAGCCCAAGGGAAACGAAGGAGGTGCAAAAGATTGTACAGCCTGTTCAAGAGGTGATTGATAAGAAGTTGCCAGATGTCTTTAAAGAATTTACTTGTGTGGGTAAAGTTTACTCATTTGTATCAGGAGGAGCAGGTAAAGAAGTCACAATTTTAAGAGATACGGGAGTTAGTCAGTCTTTAATGGTAAGAGATGAGGGGTTATGTAGGTTGGGAAGAATGTTGCCAGAAAAGGTGGTAATATGTGGAATTCAGGGTGAGAGGAGTAGCATTCCATTATATAAGGTAAAGTTGGAAAGTCCAGTGAAGAGTGGTGAAGTGGTAGTAGGAGTAATAGAGAAAATACCTTGTCCAGGAATACAGTTTATCTTGGGTAATGATATAACTGGATCGCAAGTGGGAGTGATGCCTACTGTGGTTGATAAGCCAGTGGAAAATCAGACAACTGAAGTGTTGAAGGACGGATATCCTGTGACTTTTTCCAGATTGTGTAGCAACAAGGTCGCTAAGTCACAGGGTAAGACAAGGGGCAAAATCAAAGAGTGAAGATGAAGTTGAAGTGCAATTATCAGAAACGTATTTTGATCAGTTGGTTGAAAAAGAGCCAGAACAGGTGGAGGATGAGGCGGATATTTTTAGTTCAGGAAAATTGGCGGAGTTACAACAGAAAGAGGTAGAAATAAAACAGATGTATCAGAAAGCATATATGGAAGAGTAATCTGAGTATACCAGAGTGTTATTACCGTAAAAGTGGTGTCTTGATGAGAAAATGGAGACCTTTACATATGCAGGCGGATGAAAAGTGGCCAGAAGTTGATCAAGAAGTGTTGCCGGTAGGGTATAGAAAGGAGGTGTTGCGAGTGGCACATGAGGTACCAGTGGGAGGTCATTTGGGGATAAGGAAAACTCAAGCTAAAATCCAGAAACATTTTTATTGGCCTGGACTACATAAAGATGTCGTTAAATTTTGTCAATCATGTCACACATGTCAAGTGAGAGGGAAACCTCAAGCAGTGATAAAACCAGCGCCCTTAATACCCATTCCAGCATTTGAGGTATGTTTTACAAGGGTCCTAATTGATTGCGTAGGACCACTTCCTAAAACAAAAAGTGGGAATCAATAACTTTTGACTATAATAGATGTGTCTACTAGGTTTCCAGAGGCCATTCCAGGATGTAATATTACAGCTCAAAAGATTATGGAGGAGTTACTTAAATTCTTTACTGGATATGGACTACCCACAGAAATACAATCGGATCAAGGATCAAATTTTACTTCAAAGTTATTCAAAGTTATGGATAGCTCAGGAATAAAACAATTTAAATCAACTGCGTACCATCCAGAATCGCAGGGAGCGTTAGAAAGGTGGCATCAGACATTAAAGACAATGTTGAGGGCTTATTGTCAAGATTATCCAGAGGATTGGGATAAAGGAATTCCATTCGTACTGTTTGCAATTAGGGATGCACCTAATGAGTCAACCAACTTTAGTCCTTTTGAACTAATTTTTGGTGATGAGGTAAGAGGACCACTTAAATTGATTAAGGAAAAGTTGGTGGGTGAGAAATCGGACATTACATTATTGGATTACGTGTCAAATTTTAGGGAATGATTAAATAGAGCAGGTGAATTGGCGAGACAACATTTGAAAGTTGCACAAAATGTGATGAAACGGGTCGTGGACAAAAATCCAAAGTTCGTAGTTTAGCCAGTGGAGATAACGTTTTAGTGTTGTTACCTGTGGTAGGTGAGCCTTTAAAAGCTAGGTTTTGTGGACCTTATCAGATTGAAAGGAAATTAAGTGAGGTGAATTATGTGGTTAAAACACCAGATAGAAGGTAAACTTACCGAGTGTGTCATGTGAATCTGCTTAAACGGTACTTTGAAAGGGAAGGAGAGAAAATGGAGGAGGTTTTAATGATTCTAACTCGAAGTGACGAACCAGATCCAGATGACTGTGAATTTGACATACCTCAAATTAAATTGGAAAATGAGGATGTTCTTAAAAATTGTGATAAATTGTTGCGTTAACTTCCAAAGGAAAAATAAACTGACCTGAAAGAGTTATTGATATCACATGGGCAAGTTTGTGGAGATAAATTGGGAAGCACTAAAATAGCTATACGTGATGTAGATGTGGGAAATGCTGTTCCAAACAAACAACATTCATATAGACTTAATCCTTTAAAATTGGCACAGGTTAACAAAGAGATTGAGAGTATGCTTAAAAATGGCATAATTGGAGTGGGTTGCAGCCAATGGAGTTCACCCATGGTGATGGTACCTAAACCAGAAGGTACCCAACGGTTGTGTGTGGGCTATAGAAACGTTAATGCAGTTACAAGAATGGACTCTTATCCTATCCCACGTTTGGAGGATTGCATTGGGAAAGTGGGACAGTTCGTTTTTATTTCCAAATTGGATTTACTTAAAGGTTACTGGCAGGTACCTTTATCCGAAAGGGCGAAGGAGATTTCAGCTTTTGTGACTCCAGATGGAATATCCCAATTCAAAGTTATGCCATTTGGCATGAAAAACGCCCCAGCCACATTTCAACGGTTAACTAACAAAGTCCTTTCAGGATTACCCAATTATGAGGTATACATCGACGATCTGATAATTTTCAGCCAGACATGGAAAGAACATTTGAAACATCTGATGGAGTTATTGGATCGACTTCAGGAGGCGGGTTTGGTGATAAACCTAGCCAAAAGTGAATTTGGAAAAGCCCAAGTCACTTTCCGATTCCCTCAAGACAAGGGAAATAATGCGATTTCTTGGCATGAGTGGATTTGATCGAACATTTGTGCAAAGGTTTTGTGGCGTGATTGCTCCACTGATGGACATGCTTAAGAAATGTCGAAAATTTCAATGGACAGCGGACTTTCGACAGGCATTTGACTGCCTGAAAGCTGTGATAACCAATGCTCCTGTGTGGGAGAATTACAAGGGACTATGTGATCAAATTGAACTAAAGTATCTGACTTTAAAGAGAAATGCCGAGGCATAGAGAAATGGACGGATTGTGCAGAGACCTTCTTGTTCAAAGAGACTGTCAATCGAGAAGGAGTTTTAGTTGGAGGAAGAAGAACGGGGAAAAAATGGACTATATTATAATACCTGTTTGCGTGTGTTGATTTTTAAAAAATGATAAAGTATATTTATTGTGCGCATTTCTTAAAGGATGGTGAAAAGGTGAAAAATGAAACCATCTTGAAGTTGATGGGTTTTTTTTTTCTTGGGGGGAGGTGTAATGAGAATGTCGCTTTAAGAAATGTTTGGCTGCTCATGTTACTGCAGTGAGGTCAGAGTGTGGGTGGAGCTGAGCTCTGGTTCTGTTTTTTAGTTTCACTTTGAGAGAAAGCTTGGGTGTGTCTGTCTTTTTGGTTTCAGTTCAGTGTCTTGTAGCTGAAGTCAGAAAAAGCAGCTGTACTGGTGATCTCTCGCTGCCATGATGGGCTATCTCTTAATCATTTGGTGAATTCAGAACTATAAATGTTTTCAGTATTGAATGTAAACCCTGATGTGCTTCTGTTTCAAGGTTTGTTAAGTCTTCTGGGTGAAAAGGACAGCATACAGATTACTTACTGGTGTATTCTTTGGGGGTTGTATTTGAATTAATGGTTGCTAAGATGTTCACTGTTTGTTTTAGAAAGGTTAACTTGAGTTCATAGAATAAACATTGTTTTGCTTGAAAAAATACTTTCCATTTCTGCTGTACAATACCTGTAGAGTGAGCCGTGTGCTGCCCATACCACAATCTATTATAAGTTGTGGGTCAGGTGAACTCCATGACACACTTTGGGATTCTCTAAACCCTGGCCCATAACAAGAGTGAGGAGCCAAGTCCTAGGTTTTGGAGCTTTGATATGAGCTTGGCTGGGATTATAGTGTTGAAGGCGGAGCTGTAGTCAATAAATAGGAGTCTGATGTAGGAGTCCTTGTTGTCGAGATGCTCTCGGGATGTGTGTAGGGCCAGGGAAATGGTGGCTGCTGTGGCCCGGTTGCGGTGGTATGCGAATTGCAGTGGATCAAGCGTTCTTTGAGTATGGAGGTGATGCGCTTCATGACCAACCTCTCGAAGCACTTAATTACGACTGAAGTCAGGGCCACCTGAGTGTAGTCATTGAGTCAATTGCCTGGTTCTTCTTTGGCACCGGTATGATGGTGGTCTTCTTGAAGCAGGTGGGGACCTCGGAGTGGAGTAGGGTCAAGTTAAAGATGTCCGCGAACACATCTGCCAGCTGGTCCGCGCAGGCTCTGAGTACACGACCAGGGATCCCGTCCGGGCCCGTCGCCTTCCGAGGGTTCACCATCAGGAAGGCCGATCTGACTTCGAAGCTGTGATGGTGGGTATGGGTGAGCTATGGGTTGCTGGGGCACTCGACAGCGGATTGTTGGTTTCCTGCTCAAACCGAGCAAAGAATGCATTGAGTTCATCAGGGAGGGGTGCGCTGCTGACGGAGATATTGCTCGGCTTCGCTTTGTAGCCCGTTATGTTGTTTAGGCCTTGCCACAATCACCGAGAGTCTGTCTGTGACTCTTGCTTGGTTTGATATTCTCTCTTGGCATCTCGGATGGCTTTGCGGAGGTCGTACCTGGATTTCTTGTGTAGGTAAGGGTCGTCTGACTTGAACGCCTCAGACCTGTCCTTCTGTAGGGAGTCAATCTCGCGATTGAGCCATGGTTTCCAGTTGGGGAACGTATGTACTGCTTTCTTTGGCACGCAGTCGTCCACACATTTGCTGATGAAGTCTGTGACGGTGATGGCATACTCATTTAAGTTGGTCACTGAGTTCTTAAATATGGACCTGTCCACTGTCTCTAAGCAGTCACGTAGGAGCTCTTCTGTTTCCTCGGACCAGCACTGCACGATCTTCGTGGCTGGATTCTCCAGTTTGAGTTTCTGCTTGTATGCCGGGAGAAGGAGCACCGTCTTATGGTCTGATTTCCACAAGTGCATTCGGGGATGGAACGGTAGGCGCCCTTGATTTTTGAGCAGCAATGGTCAAGAGTGTTGTCGCCTGTGGGACAGGTGATGTGCTGGTGGAATTTTAGCAGTACACTCTTGAGGTTGGCCTTGCTGAAGTCTCCAGCCACGATGAACAAGGCCTCCAGGTGTTCTGTTTCATAGTTGTTTATAACTGTCCAGCGCCTTCCTCACTTCTGCCTGAGGTGGGATGTAGACCGCTGTGATAATGGCTGAAGTGAACTCACGTGGAAGATAGTATGGGCGGCACTTCACGGTCAGGTATTCCAGGTCTGGGGAGCAGTAGGTCACCAGGGTTGCCACATCCAAGCACCAGGAGGAGTTGATGAGGAGGCAAACCTCTCCACCCTCTGCTTTGCCTGATGACGTGGTGCGGTCCGTCCAGTGAATTGAGAAACCTTCAGGTTGTATGACATAGTCCGGTGAGATGGGGGTGGACCATGTCTCTGTGAAACAGAGCACACAGCAGTCTCCTACTTCCCTCGGAGAGGTAAGTCTAGCGTTATGTTCATCCGTTTGGACATTTGCCATGAGTATGCTGGTGAGAGGGATCTTGAAACCGCGTTGCTTCAGTCTCACCTGCAGAACGCTGCATGTCCCTCGCTTCCTCGGTCGGTGGCTGTGGCTGGATGGTGCCAGGATCCGATGGGAGACCTCAGCCCTTGTGGAAGGTAGGTGGTTACGTCTGGCGGGGTCCAGGGTGCTGACGGGGACCAGGGCGCTGGTTACATTTCCGGGGTCGCGTCTGACAGGGCCACGGGCGCTGGTTGAGGTAGAGGGGTTGCTGGGGGGGCATGTTTGCGATCCGGATCGGTCCCGGCATTCTGCAGGCACGGGAATACCTTGCAGCGCGTTCGGGTCCTCGTGAACTTATGGATGTGTTTGAATGAGAAGATGAAGGGTGAAGGCATCAAACATAAATCCTCATAACTGAAATTCAGATTTTTCCATCTTTATAAATAAGGTCTGTCACGTGAATGTCCCTTTCAGAAAAGATTTTGTCTTATTACATGGCTTCAGTGATGTCATTGTGTGGGTGGAGCTGGGCTGTGGCAGTGAGGTGATTTGGGGTTTCAGTTTCAGTTTGACTGTTTTGGACAACAGAAGGAGAAAGAAGTATTGTTTCCCCGTCTTTCTATAGTTTCATTTTAAAAGCTGTTCCAGTAAAAAGCACATTGTTGTGGCTAACTGCCTTGGTAATTGTAAAGAAAAGATGTAGTTTGCTTTCCGGAAGGAGTTTGGATCTGCTGTTTGGAACTGGATCAGAATTTCAGGAAAAGGACCAGTCCCATTCAAGTGAGATACAGTGTGCTAAGCCACGCCCTTGAAAAGGGATTTTGGTTTAACTGGATTTTATTATTTAATTAGAACAGCTAAGGGAGAATTCTTTAAGTGTTATTGTTGTAACCTGCCTGATTACTATTGGCTGGCGACTATTGGGTACCCCGAAGCTCTTGAGGAGTATGAATTCCCCCAATGAGGAGGGCGGAGAAATCATTAGCAGCTTCACCTGCATAAATAGAGCTGGCCAGTGTGGTACCAGCTAGAGGAGTGGAGCAGTGGTGACGTACTACTGCTGCTGTTATATATATTATTGTAAATAAAGTTATTTCTTTTAACTCGACAAACTCGTGCTGGATTTTCGTGGCCCTCACAAAACGTATATACACACTGCAGCTGTGTGGATTCTTTATGTTTGTAATTGATAAAAATGCTTGCTGTGTTTATAGATATATATGTGTTAACTACATTTTTAGAATACACCTTGTTTTGATTAAATTGTCTAGGAAGTCTGATGAATCACACCTGCAGCGAAGACTTTTGCGCTCATCCTAGCCAAATTCAACATAAAGGTTGCAGGTCAGGTGAACTTCATAATACAATTAGGAGCTTCTAAACCCTGGCCCATAACAGGTCAAATGGACCATGTAAAACAAGCATATACAAACAAAAGGGCAGCACGGTGGCCCAGCGGTTAGCACTGCTGCCTAACGGCGCCGAGGTCTCAGGTTCGATGCCGGCTCTTGATCACTGTCCGTGTAGAGTTTGCACATTCTCCCCGTGTTTGCGTGGGTTTTGCCCCCACAACCCAAAGATGTGCAGGGTAGGTGAATTGGCCACGCTAAATTGGCCCTTAATTGGAAAAAATGAATTGGGTACTCTAAATTTTTTAAAAAACATATACAAACATATAGAGGCCCAGATTTCACCCTCAGGTCAGGTGCTCTGGCTCTGCGAATGGATCTTTAAAAATTGCTGCAAACAGTTCTCATTTTTGGATTGGTGGACTGGAATTGAACTGCCAGTAGATCTGTCAGTTTTCAAAAAGAGCACAGCATGTCATCTTCGAGTGACAGCTGCAACATACAAGGCACAAAGCACATGTGCAGAGTACTTCTCTCAACCACAGTGTTAAGTGCATTCATAGATGAGATTATGTAAATGGTTAGTGTATAGAAGGACACAAAGATGTATTATAGCAATGTTTTCTGACCCTTCTGACGTTACATTTTAAATAATCAATTAATAGAATGTCATGCAGAGCAGTTGCATCTGAAGGGATGGGACCAGCTGCACTTTGCTTTTTCGGCTGGCACCTGGAGGTCCTGTTGAGACAGAAGTGCAGTGGAGAAGCATTATCATCTGTCCATCTGGCCATTGCAAACCACCTGCTATAGCCAAGAAGGCTTGGGTTCAGATTGAATTAATGATGAAGGCCACCAGACACTATTGGAGATTGTGGATCCAGTGCCATGTTGCATTCTGGAAAGGCAAGTAGCTTGACTCATAGTCACAGAGGTCCAAGAGAAGAGTCAGATCTGCATGTTGCTGATAAAATACGAGATCTGGCACAGACAATCCTTAGTCATGATTTACCGCTCCAGGCCTTCTAGAGCTGGGAAGTCAGAGGGACTCCCTCCGCAGAGTGTAGTGGGGAAAACCGACTGAGTCGGGAGATGCTGCACTGATTAATTATCAAGCCGGGGAATTCCCGAGCAATCGTGTGTCCGCGCGGGCATGATGTTATGCACCCCGCTGTCAAATCCAGGTGCCATATTTAAAAGACACTCAGACAGCTACTGATTCATCACGTGTTAGAGGTTGGAGCTGAATATGACAGGCAAGAGTCAACAAACACCAACCCCGAGGCTCAGTGACGCCTCGCTGACACAATTTTTCAAGCCGTGAAAGACAAGAGGGACGTTCTTTTTCCAAGGGATGGGAGGGGAAGGCCAACCCGTCTCACCACACCTGCATGGGAAGAGGTCACCAGGGTGGTAAGTGCCAATTCAACTCATAGGAGGACAGCCCTGTAGCACAGGAAAACAATGAGCGAACTCATCTGCGCTTCCAGAGTATGTAGATGCTCTACTCCCCATATTTACCTCACACGGGACTCAATGGCAAGGCTACCATCTATGCTGCCCATGCATAAAAACCCTTTGAAAGGTGCTGCGGTGTTGTTTGCAGTTCGTGCGGTATATGCAGCTTGCTGACTCAGCCACACGGAAAGCACAAATCTTAGTGGGGGGGCAAGGCTGGTCCGCGCAGAGGGCAACTGCAGCACTGCTGCTGCTATGTTGCTTTTATCCTTGTCTTCCAGCTGCTGGATTTTGTGGGTCTGGAGGATGCTGCCAAAATGTCCTTGGGAACTATCAACAGTGCATCTTTCATACGGTACACAGTTGCATCGCAAGTGCTCACAAACCATCTTCTACCTTAATACAGGAGAGGACAAATACAAGAGACAAAAGGGGCATGGGGCAACTTGATCTTCCTCCAGGTGCCCCTTCGCCTCCAGGAGTCAGGCAGCAGTCATTAGGCAACCTAGCTGGCATGCTGAGTTGTATCTGAACGTGGCTTCACCAAGATCAATGATGTGGCCTGATTGGTGAGGCATACAAGAGCTACTTCCTTCTCTCTTGTGTCACATAAAACTACAGAGGTCAAAGGTTCAAGCACTAAGATTATCCTTGTGCCTTAACAGTTTCCATCTCAGCATACCCATAAGGGAGGCTTTTTGATGCAACTCCATAACCAGATGTTGTTCAGCAAGTGCATTTTAAGCGTGGATGTGGGTTCTAGACATTTAACCGCACTGCAGTTTTGCACTTTATCCTTGTGGGCAGTGCAGATCAATAGGCCATGTATTATCCAGAAATATGCCATCTGTTTTTGCTACTACAGTGACTGCATTATCATTTCTGGTGTCACAGGATGCGGTTTGCCAAGGTATATGTAAGACTGCACTGCACCCAGTACTTAAATAGGACCAATGACCAGAATGGATGCAGTAAAAATGATTGCAATGAGTTGTGATGGTACAGTTGTCTAATCATCATGAATGAGATGCCGTATCTGGATGTATGATACAACATACATTTGCTTCAGTGTGTATAAGGTTTCACATCTTCTTTCGTGTCATTATTTGCATTGTGATAATAGCTTGATTATGATTTGTGGTATGTGTGCCTCATTCACGGTCAATAGCATTCATGTGAGGGGACGGGTAGAGAGAGGCTTATTACCATGTGTGTTTGAAAGATGCTGATGACCATGTGTATCATGGAGAAGGTAATTGTAGTTTGAATGTGACTGAATGCAGCATATGCCACATTGGCTGCGCAATGCTCTGCAGCAGGCAACATACCATAAGACCTAGGAGCAGAATTAGGTCATTTGGCCCATCAAGTCTGCTCCGCCATTCGATCATGGTTGATATGTTCCACATCCTCATTCGACTGCCTTCTCTCCATAACTCCGATCTCCATATTAATCAAGAAATATCCCTATTAATCAAGAAAACCAGATTTGTGTTTGAGGTGCTGTTGCCTACAGGGCGGCACGGTAGCACAGTGTTTAACACTGTTGCTACACAGCGCCAGGTCCTAGGTTCAATCCCCAGCTTGGGTCACTGTCTGTGCAGAGTCTGCATGTTCTCCCTGTGTCTGATTGGGCTTCCTCCGGGTGCTCCGGTTTCCTCACACAGGTCCTGAAAGACATGCTGCTAAGTAATTTGGACATTCTGAATTCTCCCTCAGTGTATCCGAACAGGTGCCGTAGCATGGCGACTGGAGGATTTTCACAGTAACATAATTGCAGTGTTAATGTAAGCCTCCTTGTGACAATAATTAAGATTATTATTATTATTATTATTATTAAGAGCTGGATGGTGAAATCAGGCAGAATAGTTATTTCTTAGAACATCAGAACCAGACTCTGGAGCAGGCAATTTAGCCTCTTGAGCCTGCTCCACTGTTCAATATGATCATGGCTGATCTTATCATGATCTCAACTCCACTGTCCTGCCCATTGTCCATAACCCTTCAACCCATTACTGATTAAAAATCTGCCTCACTCCTCCTTAAACTTACTCACTGTCGCAGCGTCCACTACACTCTGGGGTAGCGAATTCCACAGATTAACAATCCTTTGGGAGAAGTAGTTTCTCCTCGTGCAACAACTATTCATGAAACACTTGTTGGGCCATAGTGGAGAGCTCCTGCAAAGACTCTCCTGTTAATCCCTGTCTGTCCTGTGTTTTCTCCTTTTAATTTCCGTTACACTGCTATTTAAATTTTTGTGCATGGGAAAACATTTGCCTATGCCTTTAAGATGGACTTCACCTTTAATTTAAAAAAAGAATCCAGTAGGATATGCTGACATTGGTTATGATTCATCTTGATGGACTTGGCTGTCAGCCAATGAGCTGCTTACTTTGCTGGGCTCTTAGCTGATGGTCTATGCTGATTGGCGCTGATAGTTCTGGGATGTTCATTCCGGAATGACAGGAACGTTTCATCTGTTTTTTAGTTTTGTTTTGAACTCAGAGCTGAAGGAGGCTCTATCAAATTTCTCTCTCACCAAAAAGGGTAAATCTCTCTCAAACACTCCAGTGGAGGCTCTGTTTTCTCCTCAGCCAAGCTGGTAGACATTCTAGTGAGAATAAGATCCAAGCTGAGAGCTGGGTTTGAGGGGAGACAAGGAATCTTTTGGATCCGAACCAGCCACTAACTGAAAGCAGGGTCAGTTGTTAAAATACCCTTCTTGCAATCTCATATGGAGAGCTCTGTTCTTTCCTTGGAAAGGTTGTTGGTCATTCTGGTGGAGTTGGAAACAAGTCAGAATTAAACAGATCCAAGGTGAATTCTTTGAGTGAAACCCTAGGTTAATAAGAGTAAAATGACTCCCCAGATGGAATCCCGCAGTCTGGAGATTCGGACTGAATGTCCCAGCTTGAAGATCATCGTTAACCATCCAACTGGTGGTTCTCAATCACTCCGTGCCCTGGAAGGACAGTCAGCTGAGCAAACAACTTCAACGTCCGAAACAAGGACACTCATCTTCCATCTGACATTAATCTTCTTTTATTTTTCCCCTCTCCCTCCCTCTGCATGTGTCTGTCTTGTGTGTGTTTAGGTAGAGGGTGGGCTGGGCCAGTAAAAGCGGGGTAGTAGTACATTAGCTGGCTGTTATTCTTGTATAAGTATTACATATGTTATCTCTATTGTTGTCATAAGTAAACAGTTGTGTTTCACTTAGAAATCTGGTGCCTGTAAGTCATTAGAGCAGTTAAGGGCCAAAGATCTCAGAAGCTTTTTATGAATTATTAGTTATTCACTTGTGTTGGGATTCAGGGCCTGTGGGGCTGGAATTAACTGTACACTATCTCAGGGTGTCGTAACACTCCACCTACGTGATAAAGGCATCAGAATCTCATCTTTAAAATGCCACTGGTCTGCACAATGCTGCTCCTGGTAACACTACGGTTATTATTGTACTTTTTCTCTGCCCCAGATTGTGGGTTCCTAAAGGGGGTCGCTAGCCAAGTCCGTGAGGGATAGGCCTTGTCCTCTAAGATCCATTGCCAGATCTGCATAGGTGACTGAAATAGTTTGGGAGTTAGAAACTCCACAATATGCAGGATTTGTGGCAGCTGCCTGGAAACTTTACTCACAGCCTTATTGTGGTCACAAATCACTTGGACATTGATCAAGTGAAGTGACTTGTGGTTCATGAAGGTGGTCACAGGTTGAGTTAAGGCATTTATTGAAACATGAGTGGAGACAATGTTGCCCTGCACCTGAGGGAAGCCTCCAATTTGGGCAAAGGCCATGGCTTTCTGAGTCCGAGATTCAAATTCCTTGGGGAAATTAATGTGCTCTCCCACATGAGCAAACAGGACATTCCTCACTTCCTTTAATGCATCTGTGTGCTGCTGACTGCAAAATACAAACCAGGTTTCCTGTGTGCCGTGCAAAGAGCCTGAGGCATAGACGTTCAGTGTGACAGTTGCCTTCACACTGGCAGGACATAGGGATGGATGGATTGTGTCTCCAGTTGCTGCTCTGCTAAGTCTTCTCTGGCACTGGTTTTCCATCATGTTGGGCTATGATGCTCTTGTTTTATATACCCTCCCATAAGGTAGAACCGGGTGAACCTCCCTTTCATTCTCATCCTTCCTTCTGCTCATGCGACAGCCTCTTCCTCCTGACATTTGGTCCTCCCTCTAGGCTCTGGTTGCTCATTTGGACTGGCTTCTACTGCCTCTATGTGAGAGGGTGCCATGCTCATCCTCTATCCTCATTCAGACAAAGTGCCATGAGCACTTCTGAAGCACTAATTTCTTCTTTGCAACGAAGTGTAACAGTTGGTGGGAGCAGCAGAAAATTAGCCTGACAGAACAGCAGCCCAAACCCCCCTATTCTCTTGGGTCAGTGAGAGTTAAGTTCTTGACTTTTTTGGGCCACTAAGTACAAACTGAAATATAAATCTACATGGCTAGCTCACCTCTCCAAGGTGGTACCCTGGTTATGCAAAACAAATGCATAAAAAATCAGCCATCCTCTGACCTGGTCTGTTGTCCACATCAGGATCCACACGTGCTATCTTCCGATTTATAACTCCCACAGCAAAGTCGAGATAGGGTTAACTCAAAGGGTTAGTTTATTTGCACACTCTCAATCCATGGGAGGAGGGTAACCACATAGCCTTCTGTGCATTCATACTGTAAAAGAGTGATAAAGAAAAGAAAGATTTACAGGGCAGAGACCACAGAGAAAAATATTTGCTTCTCATGGTTCCAGAGTCTAGAATCAAAGCCCAATAAGTTATTCCTCAGTGGATGTTGACAGGTTGAAAGCCGATGCTGTAGAATTCATTTTTTCCGGTGAAGTTGAGTTTGCATGATTAGAAAGACATGAAGAGGTGAATGAATCTTGCAGATGATGATCCAGAAGTTTCAGCAGAAACAATGTACAGGTATTCAACCTGGTCAGAGTCAATTTTCGGTGCTGCTGTTAGTTTGGTGGAAAAAATGGCAGACTGAATTTTCAGTACAGCAAGGCAATATAACTTGTTCTACTAGCTAGAGGTTCACACACATGACTCCCACTTCTCCATATTGTCTGTGACAAAAGATGTGTATCCCTCAAGGTATTTAAATGCTCCCACCATTAAGAATTCAGAGGAAGGTTGCAGGATCATTTTCCACGGCAGCCAATAGACTGCAGTTGGTCAATCTGGGTTAGGAAATGCAGATTTACTTTGTATGGTTCACTTTAAATGTGTCTATGCAGTCCACAAGGATGTCATTAGTGTCTCTGCAGAGATAACAGGGTGTGAATTTCCCTGACACTGCCAGAAATATCTTTTGTGCTAAGGTCACAGACAGACATAGCTTCAGACATTTGAAATGTCTTTGTCCTGTTTTTAAATTTTACAAATAGCCAAGAGGATAACTATATCTATTTCATAAAAAATATAATGGATAAGGTCTTAGTTTCCTCATATCCCTCAGCCTTTATTTTCAAGAGAAAATAAATCCAGCCTGTCAATCCTTTCCTGATATGAATGCCCAAGCATTTCTAGTGCCTTCCTTGTAAGTCATTTCTGTACTGTCCTGTGCTACAATATTCTTTTTATAACGACCCTCCGGCACAGTAGCACAGTAGTTAGCACTTTTGCTTCACGGCACCAGGGACCCAGGTTCGATTCCCGTATTGGGTCACTGTCTGTGCGGAGTCTTCACGTTCTCCCCATGTCTGCGTGGATTTCCTACGGGTGCTCTGGTTTCCTCCCACACGTCCCAAAAGATGTGCTGTTAGGTGAATTGGGCATTCTGAATTCTCCCTCTGTGTACCCGACCAGGCGTCGTATTGTGGTGACGAGAGGATTTTCTCAGAAACTTCATTGCAGAGTTAATGTAGCCTACTTGTGACACTAATAAACATATTATTATTGTGTTATTATTATATGGTGACCAGAGCTGCATGCAGTACTCAAAGTGTGGTCAAACAAGGTTTGATACAGTTTGAGCACAAGGGGCGAAATTCTCCGGAAAAGGCGCGATGTCCGCCGACTGGCGCCCAAAACGGCGCAAATCAATCGGGCATCGCGCCGCCCCAAAGGTGCGGAATGCCCCGCCAGCTGGCGGAACAGGCCTTTGGTGCCCCGCCAGCTGGCGCGGAAATGACATCTCCGGGCGGCGCATGCGCAGGAGCGTCAGCGTCCGCTGACGGCATTCCCGTGCATGCGCAGTGGAGGGAGTCTCTTCCGCCTCCGCCATGGTGGAGACCGTGGCGGAGGCGGGAGGGAAAGAGTGCCCCCACGGCACAGGCCTGCCCGCGGATCGGTGGGCCCCGATCGCGGGCCAGGCCACCGTGGGGGCACCCCCCGGGGCCAGATCGCCCCGCGCCCCCCCAGGACCCTGGAGCCCGCCCGCGCCGCCTTGTCCCGCTGGTAAGGTAGGTGGTTTAATTTACGCCGGCGGGACAGGCATTTTAGCGGCGGGACTTCGGCCCATCCGGGCCGGAGAATCGAGCGGGGGGGCCGCCAACCGGCGTGACGCGATACCTGCCCCCGCCGAATCTCCAGTGCCGGAGACTTCGGCAACCTGCGGGCGCAGGATTCACGCCAGTCCCCGGCGATTCTCCAACCCGGCGGGGGGTCGGAGAATCTCGCCCCAGGTGCGAAATTCTCTGGAAACGGCGTGATGTCCACCGACTGGCGCCCAAAACGGCACAAATCTGACGGGCATCGCGCCGCTCCAAAGGTGCGGAATTCTCCGCATCTTTGGGGGCCGAGCCTCAACCTTGAGGGGCTAGGTTGGCGCCGGATGAATTTCCGCCCTGCCAGCTGGCGGAAAGGGCCTTTGGTGCCCCGCCAGCTGGCGCGGAAATGACATCTCCGGGCGGCGCATGCGCGGGGGAGTCAGCGGCCGCTGACAGCTTCCCACGCATGCACAGTGGAGGGAGTCTCTTCTGCCTCCGCCTTGGTGGAGACCGTGGCGGAGGCGGAAGGGAAAGAGTGCCCCCACGGCACAGGCCCACCTGCGGATCGGTGGGCCCTGATCGCGGGCCAGGCCACCGTGGGGGCACCCCCCGGGGCCAGATCGCCCCGCGCCCCCCCCCCCCAGGACCCCGGAGACCGCCCGCGCCACCTTGTCCCGCCGGTAAGGTAGGTGGTTTAATTTACGCGGGCGGGACAGACATTTTAGCGGCGGGACTTCGGCCCATCCGGGCCGGAGAATCGAGCGGGGGGGCCCGCCAACCGGCGCGGCGCGATTCCCGCCCCCGCCGAATCTCCGGTGCCGGAGACTTCGGCAACCGGCGGGGGCGGGATTCACGCCAGCCCCCGGCGGTTCTCCGACCCAGCGGGGGGTCGGAGAATCTCGCCCAAGTTCCCTACTTTTCAATTTTACCCTCTAGAAATAAAGCTTATTACATGGCTTGACATTTTTAGAAGGTTTTGCTAAACAATGGTGCAACCTTGAGTGATTGCTGTATTTGCAACCCTAGGTCCTTTTGTTTGTCCACCCCATCTATTAATAAGCAGCCTCCCTTTTCTTCCTACCAAAAGTGTATTTACTATTCGCCCACAGCACCACCCACCCCTCCCAGCCTGAATAAATTATGTTTCTGATCCAAAATCCAAATTGTTAATGTAATTTGTGAAGAGCAGCAGCCACAACTCTGATCCCACCTTTTGTCACTCCTTATAACTACCCTTTACTCCCACTCTCTGTTTTCTGTCTTGAAGCTAGCTAACAATCCATTCTGCCACTATATGCCCTGACTCCATTCTTTGACCTTATTCATTAGTCCATCAGTCCAATAATTTTATGCTCTTTGCAGATTTATCCACATTTCTTGCAGTTGATTCTATGATATTCTACTAATTTTTTTTCCAGTTGATCAGTAATATGAAAAAATATTCATTGGGATTCACTGATATTAATTTGTCAGATGAGCTAATTAATAATAAAGATTTAGTTAAAAAATAATTCTTTTCACATTTTTTTGCTCAATATCTATTGCATGTCTGAAATGAATGTTTCAATCCCAACGAAATTTGAAATAATTATATATTTCACAATAGATTTACCGACAGGGTATTGTTTTTGGAATCTGACTGGTGATGAGGTAGTTCCCTCTCTGCCCAGAGTTCTTTTGTGTGTTTCATTCATGATTTTATATGATGCCTCAGTTTCCTCAAATGTTTGAGCTAGAAATTGACTATCTGAGTGATTTTACAGCCTAAATGTTTGTTATATATACGGCTGGATTGTCCTTTTGGGATGCTATGTTCTCCCAATCATGTGGAGAACCGTGGAGTCAAAATTCAGTTGATGCAGATGGGCCAGCATTCTGACCAAGTAAAGTCCAAGCGATTCCCAGCCCCACTGGCGTCTGACCCGTTGGGGCCAGGATTCACATTAAATAGTCTGACAAGTTAGAGCTGCTCATGAGCGCTCCACTCACCACAGCCAAAGAGATGGATGCACAGAGATCTGCTCCCCGATTCTGGGGGTCTGAGATTGGCTATGTGCTGGATGCCATTGAAGAAAGGATGGGCAACTTCTTCCCCAGGGTGGGGTGGAGACTCAAACCCGCCCTACTGAACAGGGCCTGGGAAGAGGTGGCAGAGGCTATCAGTGATGGCAGCTTCACCAGGTGGACTGGCATGCAATGCCATAAGAAAATGAATGACATCCTTAGGGCAGCACGTGTGAGTCATCACCTCTGTGTCCCTGGCATCACTCCCATCCCTCACTCTTCACATCTGCCCCTCCCAATCCCCTTGAGGCCAACATCACCCTACCTGCTGCATCTCCCTTACAAACCACCGTCCACCAACCCCAACACATGTATTGCCCCCTTTGGCCAGTAGACCTTCAAACACATGTCACTTGCTACAGAGTCCCCATAGAACTCGCCCCCCAGTGTCTCACCTATGTCCTTTCTGTGTCCCCAAGGATAAGGCGTCCCATTATCAACACAAGCGCCAGAAGACGGGAAAGGGAATCGATGACATTTGGGTCCAGACTGTCTCTGTGGAGAAGGCACAGCAACTCAACATGGGAAGCCGAGGTGCCGGCAATGGCTGCAATGAAAGTCGGTATGCGCTAAAGAAGTGAGTCCAATGCAACACAGATGTCCTTATAGCAAATGAGTCACCCCTCTCCCACAGCCCAGTGCTTCCCAGGATCTCACCTCATGTATTTTGTTTTGCAGGTTCACCATCAGGCGAGGCTGGGCAGTCTGGGGGGCTGCCTCCCAGCTCGATCCCCAGCACACACCGAAGCAACAGTCCAGGGAAGACACCGACCCTTCGACACTGCTGTTACCTGAATCATACATTATGACAGAGACTATTACGTCGGTGACTAATGTTAGTGATCCGGCTCCTGGGTCACCCTCTGGTGAGCACCACACACATGCTGCAGTGCATCAGGTGGCAGCCAGGAACTCCCAAGAGCGCAGACGGTCAGAGGGCTGCCCGATCCCAGGGAACAGCGTGTGGCCCAGACAGATGTTGCGCTTCTGGAAAAGATGTTCCCATCACTGTGACAGATAAAGCAGATCCAGAATCTACAGGATGGGGTGTCGGCAGCTTTCTAGCAACTGCAGATACAGCGGGAGGAGTCCAACCACTTTCAGGCACAGGAGATGTTGCCGGCAATGCATGGTACCCAAGCCAACACTGAAAGGGTGGTATCCACAGTAGAAGACCTGAGGCAAGACATCAGAGCCATGCGTCTGGATGCCCAAGGTCTGGGTACACTGTGCCATCGATGGCTGATGTGACAGGGGAGCCCAGTTACAGTCAGAGTTGTCCCTGCCCCACATTGACATTGTTGCGATGCTCCAGAACTTGGCCCATTCACAAAGGGTAATGGCTGAGGGTATCGAGAGTATTTGCCGTGGGCTGATTGACATGCTGAGTCAGAGAACGACATGTCACAGGCACAGAGGATATGACCTAGGCAGTGAGGGACATGACCGAAACAATGAGCGACATGTCTCACTCGCTGAGGGACATGTCCCAGTCTCAGTGCACCATGGCTGAAAGCATCGAGACAATGGTTCAGATGAGGATGGGCCTCCAGGACTGGCAATGTCAGATGATGTTGGTGCATTCGGAGCCGCCTCTGGCCTTATCTCCATCCCATGAAATAGCTTGGGGGCCAGTGAGTCCCCGAGGAAGGATAGAGTGATAGGGCTATGGCAGTGCCTCCCTTAGGGGATGTGCTGGAACAACTCAGCCCTTCTGAATCCCCCAAAACTTGATACTAGCACATCAAATGGGCAGTGGGCAGAACATGGTGACCGGTCATAACCTCTGACACCCGAAAGTCGGCCAGGCCCTTCCAGGTCCACATCCTCCAGAGGATGGCCACCAAGGGCATCACAGAGCAGAGAGCAAGCACACATCATGTCACCTACACTTCTGATGTGCTGTAGAAGGAGCAGTAGGCCATGTAAGATAAGAATGATAGATGACACTTAAGTGGACATGGGTGTCGTAGATAGATGATAGTTGGGGGTAAAGTCACATCATTGTACATAGTCACCATTAAATATTTTTGCACCTGGGCATGCAGACAATAAGTAAAGAAACACCTGATTAGGCCACCTTCATCGAAGAGGTTGTCATCGAACCCAGTTATGAGAGATCAGCAGTGAAGAAAGTCACAATCCACTATCCCACCGACGGGCTATTCTGTAGACTGTTTGATGCCCTCCTCTCTAACATGGGACTGTTTAACAGTCATATAGCCAAGGAACATCAGGTGAAATCAATCAGAACAAATGTTTGCGATGTGGTCAAACAGGCGAGTACCACGCCATCGCCTGCCACTATGCGAAATGCAAAGGGGTAAGACTGCCCGTTTCTACCAGAGCCTTTGGTTGCAGCATCTGCGACAAAAGTTTCACCACCAAAAGTGAGCTCGGGCAGCATGAGAGGCATGAGCATCCTGCACGACAAGTGGTGAACGTAACTGAGGCTTAAATAAACTAAATGGAAAGCCTCCTGGCCTCGGATCCCGAACTGAGGCAGCGGCGGAGACTAGCCACCTTTATACCGAGCCCGAGGGAGGCGAAGCCAGCAGGCAGTAGTTTACCACATTACATAAAATACAGTGGCAGTTTACCACAATACACATATTATCTACTGCAGTGGTTCGGACCCAGCAGGGTCAAGCCCAGGCATGTAACAGTACATCAATACAATACAATACAGTGTTTTACCACAGTTCTGAAAGGGGCTAATACCCCACCCAAAGCAAAAGGGCCTCAAAAAGGTCAGACCAGAAGAAACAAGACTGAGAAGTGCGAAACTAACAACGGTGCACGTAGAAGACTGGCTGCCTAGAAAGCTGTCTTTAGAGCAACTCAGCTGCTCTATAAGAGCAACAGGCACCAGCTGGCTAGGCAAATCATGGGCGCCCCATCTACATCCACATGTCTCTATCAAAAGAGGAACACGAACGCAGATTTTGGGAGAAACTGTCGAAACCAAATGACAAGGCGAACCTGAGAAAGTTCGCCAAATACGAAGGCAGTACTGACGATGGCGAGTTGATGAAACCAATTGAGGGAGAAGAAGTCACAAAGGCTATCAAGGGCATTGATGATAAGAGCGTGCCCGGCCCGGATGGTATGAAACTGGCTAATGTCCAGAACATCCACGATAAGGACGAAACAAGACTACCTCGGCTCTTCTCCCTCTGGTTAAAATCAGCGACAATCCCCGACTCTCTCAAAAAGGGCCGAACCTTTCTGATCCCAAAGTGCGAAGATCAAGAACGTCTAAAAGATATCAACAACTGCCGACCAATAAATATCGGTCCTATGCTGCTACGCCTATTCACCAAAATCATGGTGAAACACCTCAGTCAGGCTGTTTGCATCAACCCGAGACAAAAGGTTTCCTGGCAGCAACCCCTGGATGCAATGAAAACATTGCAATCCTTGAAAACATCATGAAGGGTGCGAAGAAGAACAAAAAGGACCTTGCCGTTGTGTTTATCGATTTGGCCAAGGCGTTCGACTCAATTGGGCACAAACGCATCGTAAAGGCATTACAAAGAAAGCGTCTTCCAAAAGAATTTGTAAAAATAGTCACCGATCTATACACCGACAACACTACCACAATCGAGAGTCACAAAACAAAGACCGGTGAAATAAACATAGCGAGGGGCATCAAACAAGCTCTCGCCTCTACTTTTCAATATGGTTCTGGACCCGTTAATATGTTCCCTGGAGAAGGCCAACTCGGGGATCGCCATGCATATCGGCAACAGAAAAATCAACTGCTCAGCTTTGGCCTTTGCCCTCTTAAGTGACACTCATGCAGGGATGGAGACAGACCTCAAGCTCCTCCAGTCTTTTTGTACCAACACGGGGTTGATTATCAACACCTCCAAGACAAAAGGATTCCACTTTGCCTCCAAGTCGAAGACCTTCATTTACAACCATGACAAAAACTGGAAGCTTGGGAAAGATACAATCGCCTACATCCCCCCAGGAGTCACCGAAAAGTACCTGGGTGCCCGAATCGACCCATGGGCAGGCGTAACGAAAGGCGAGTGGCCAGAAAAAATCAAAGCCTGGATCAAGTCATTGCAGGCAGCGGATCTCCGACCAGCACAGAAGATCGAGGTCCTAAGAATGCATATTATCCCCAGGACATATTTCCACCTAATTTTAACGGAGGTATCACAGAACACGCTCCGCAATCTGTATCAAATCAGCCGAAACTCTATGAAAGAAATTGTACATCTCCCACCGCACGTTACCAGCGGACTCCTATATTCTAACAATAGGAGCGGTGGACTGGGAATGCTAAAGTTGGAAGTGCGGATTCCATCCGCAATTATTCGCAAACGCATGGCACTAGAGATGTCTACCGACAAACGTTATCGGGGCATCCTTCCAGTATCGGGCCGAAAACAACGCCAAAACCATTGAGGTACTGCGTACACTCCAGGTCCTCAAGGAAATTGATGACATCCTTTCCAACACATCGGACAGCAAGGTTGGCGAAGAGCCCGAAAATCTCGTCGTGGAGGCACCACCCATGGAGAGAGACCAAGGCCAGCCCAGGGAAAAACTGACAAATAGATGTGCAACGTGGAGAGATTGGGAATTCGTAAAATGGAGAAAACAGATCAGCCAGGGATCTGGTATTTCATATTACAGAAACGATAAGATTTCCAGCACCTGGATCAAATCCTTCTTTCACAACAAGTCTCATCGACTCATCAATAACTTGTTGCTCTGTACTAACCTCTACCCTACATGGACAACCCTGTCGAGGGGACGTCCAAATATAATAAAAACTTGCAGAAGGTGCGGAGTTTCTAACAAAACGATAGCACATATTTCCGACTGATGTCCATTCGTGAAGTTGGCCAGGATCAAAAGACACAATAAGATCCTTGACAGGCTCCGCATGCATATATCCAAATATGACTGGATGTCTTACCTGGAACCTCGGCTTTTCGCCAAGGGCGGCTCCCTATGGAAGCCGGGTGTTATCTTCAGAAAATATCAGAAGATCGCAGTGGTCGACGTAACAGTCCATTATGAGAAGGGCTGGAAGGAAAAATCCTGAAGTATAAACACCGGGATGTGGCAACGCTAGAGGTAACAACCATGTGGATGAGCAACGCGAAAACTCGGAAAAGGCATTCAAAGCAAGAAAAATTGAATTGAGTGTGATAAAATAGTCACCATTAAACATTTTTGCACCACCTGTCCGATCTGCTTCCAACCTCTGTATAACGGGTGTGAAGGATGGGCTGGGCTGGGTGTTGTGTGTCTGCCGGGTGGCAAGGGAGATGGGATGGATGTTTGAGTGGGGCAGGCATCACATGACACATGAACGTCCCACATGGTGACACTCTCACCGAGAAGTGCCAGGGCAGGGGGGCAGCAGTGTGAGCCTGTCTGACAGCATCTCCAGTGAATCAACCCAAAATATTTACCGCCCTCACCGCCTAGCCCCCGCCTCCCCATCCCAAGATATATGGACCTATGAGATGGATTGGCCAGCATACATGTAGGGATCACCCGGGCGGCCAGTGAAATCTCATCCTGAAGGCAGGAGTCAGACTTTGTCAAACGATGAGGAGCAGCAGAGCTCATCTCATAGCGAGCCGTCATCATCCTCCGTCCCATGGACAAGACCCACTGATACTGCCTGCCCAGAGCCAATGCTCTGTAGTGATGCTGGTATAACCTTTGGAAGGGGGAGGGGGAGCTGTGCTAGTAGGAAGGAGTGGAAAGTTTTGGGGAAGGTGAAGTGAAGGACTGAGGGGAAGGGAATGGGTGGAAAGACTGAGGAAGAGGGAAAGGGTGGAAGGATTGAAGGACAGGAAAGGTGGAGTGAAGAACTGAGAAACAGCAAAGGGGTGAGAGATTCAGGGGAAGGGGGATTCTGTGTCGTGTGGGGAGTGGAATAACGTTAGCTGGAGGTGGGGGAAGAGGGGGGACAGGGTGATGGAGCTGCCAGTGATGAGGCAACCAGGTAAATTGGGAAATGATGAACTGGTCCCATCTGCGACGGCCCGGGATCACATGTTGGGTGGCCTGCTATGCCACCTCAGACTCCACTCCCGGATCTTCCTGGACACCATCCTCATCCTCCTCTTCAGAGGATGGCACCTGGCATAGTGGTTAGCACTGCTGTCGCACAGCATGAGGTACTCGAGTTTGAATCCAACCTTGGGTGGCTGTCTGTGTGGAGTTTGTACGTTCTCCCTTGTCTGCGTGAATTTCCCCCGGGTGCTCCGGTTTCCTCCCACAGTCCAAAGACATGCAGATTCGGTGGTTTGGCCATGCTAAATTGCCCATTAGTTTCCAAATGGTTCAATGGTGTTTTGGGGATAGGGCTGGGGAGTGGGTCTAGGTATGTACTCTTTCGGAGGGTGGGTGCACACTTGGTGAGCTGAATGGACTCTTTCCGCACTGTAGATATTCTATGACTACCTTAATGAAAATGAGGCTTGTCGTTCTTCGTCCTCCTTCCTCTGCGGTGCGATGTAATGAAGGATGCAGCAGACTACCACGATGCTCGAGCCACTCTTGGGGCTATATTAGAGTACCCAACAAGAGCGGCCCAGGCATTGGAAGAGCATTTTGAACAAGCCGATACATCGCTCAATGATGCTCCTGGGTGCTCCATGACCCTTGTTACAATGGTTCTCCACTTCAGTCTGGAGCCTCAGCACAGGCGTCATTAGCCAAGACCTCAGCAGCTAACCCTAGTCACCCAATTGTCAACCCCTCACCTAAGGGAGCACCTCAAAGGTGCCAGGAACCAACAAGTGCGGCAGGACGTATGCATCGTGCATGCTGCCTGGATATCAGATGAAGAGGTGCATGATGTACAACGGGTGGTCACACACCAACTGCACATTCATGGAGTGGAAGCCCTTCCGATTAATGAAGAGAACCCCTATGTTGAATCGGTGCCTGGAGGGCATTATGTATACCATCGATTACCCCTGGACCTGTGGCATGCCAGCGATGGTGGCACATATTTTTGCCTAGACATCTTGTTGGGCCTGGTCTAGATTGGCCTGCCTTGTTGCCAAGTGATCCTGCAAGACACAAGACATGACGCATGGTTGGATAGTGAGTTGGGGTGGTAGTGTGGAGGTGGTGTGGGAGTGATGTGGGAGTGATGTGGAGGGTTGTGCCGCGCATGCCATTGGAAACCGCAATGCAGCTGGGTCTCACTTGGTTGCCCGATGCCGACCTCTGCCTCAGTGACTGGCTTCCCTCCAGGTACACTCACCAGGTCCAGTGTCCAACACGCCGCTGCAGTGAGGGGCTGTAGGTCCTGGGGTCTGTGGTGTTGGGTGCTCTGAGGTACAGATGAACCAACACGGTTGCGATTGGTACAACGCAGTTTTATTCCAACTTGTTATTTACAGATCTGTCTTGGTACTCAGCACGTGGTGACTGAGTGAGTGTCTTGTTAATCAGGTCCTGTCCTTGTCCTGTCTCCAGATGGACTGTCCACCAGGTGTCGTGTTTCTTGTCTTATACTGTGTCTGCCCTTGTCTGTGATTGGCTGTCGTGTTATGTGTGCTAATTGGTCTGTTGGTCTGTCTATCATGATGTGTGTGTTTGAATATCATGACATCCCCCCTTTTTTACAAGATTATGTGCCGACGTGGTTATAAATATGAATGTGTCCTGAGTGCAGCTAAAGGTGTGTGTGCGTGATATTTATAGCATGTACACGTGGCGTAACTATATACATGGGGCGATGTCAGGTGTGGCATGCTAACGAGGTTGCACCATAACAAAAGAAGAAAAACTTTGAAGTGTGGTCCGGTCAAACGAGATCTGGAATGATAAAACAGTGACATGTTGCAATACAATAGTTGCTAAACTTTAACGTGTGAACAGTCTCGTAAGTCCAGTCTAGTAGGTGGGCGACGAATTCGGGTTGACCGCCTCAAGGGTGGGTCGAGAACCACCGGCTGAGGTGCGAGCCTGGCCAAGGGTGGCGACAGAAGTGGCATGGTATATGGCAGCTCCACGAAGTCACTATCAGGAACCATTGGAAGACACGGCGTCTGTGTGTGGTTCCGTTGCGAGCGTGGTAGTAGGCGAAGGGCTCGCCGATTGCACCTACGCACCGATCCACCTGTCATGCGTACCAGGAACGAGGTGGAGTCTTTTTCTTTTTATGTTTGTGGTGGTGCTGTCGGATGGCATCTTGTAGCTGATGGGTCATTGACATTGAAGAGGTACCATCAACAATATCATTCAAGGTCATGGATGTGCCAGATGTTGAAGTCGGATGAGACTGTGCATACTGGTTCTGGCCACATGCTGTGCTGGAAGGGTGATTCTGCTGAGAAGCGTTGAAGCATGTCGCTTTGGAGACAGAATTGCTGCTTGCATCAATGTCTGGTGATGGTGTGAAACTAGAACCTTGCATCTGATAGGAATATGCTATCTGGCCAGGCTGTGGTGCAGCAAATCCTGGGCAGTAACTAAGGCATCCAGTCTGTAGTGCAGATTGCGCTGGCGGTAGTCCTCCTTCGGTCTTGATTCCATTAGTGGGCAATCCGTAGTGCTGGCCTGTTTGAGAATATGCTGCATAGACTGCTGGCTGCTGCAGGCTTGAATACTGGGTTTGTCCAGCATGAGCTGTCATTGGCCGCACTGTCGGTGTGGAACAAATGTGTGGACATAGCTGTGGTGAAAATTGGTGTATTCCTCTTGGACTGTAGCTGCTGCTTGTTATTGCTGACCCAGTGCGATTGTCACGTGATCCATCTCCTGTCGTTGTGGCATCTGCTGTCACCCTGAGAGTGCCATCACTGAGGTTGCGACACTGCCTGTCTGGAGTAAAGTCTGGCTTACGTGAATCAGAGTCGGCGTTTGGTTGCTCCCCATCTGGAGTCTGGTCAGTTTTTGTTGATGCTCCCTGTCTTAGCAGGTTCACTGGAGTCAGCTGAGGTTTCTTGAAGCTGCACGTCTGGAGTCGGAACATGCAGGAATGCATTGACTAGTGGAGAGGTTCGAGCAATTGAGGGTGGAAGTAGTGTGGTGTCACCGTAGTCACCAGTGGTCTCACCGTGATCGTCGAGTGCCTCTGTACGCACTAGCTGAGGTCTGTCACTTTGCACCTTTTGCATGGGAAGTGGGATGCTGTCGTCACTCGTTTCAAATACCGTGGGTAGATCCTCAGTAGCTGCTTGCTGTTCACTAGGGTTGGGTAAATTGTCAGAGTTTTCATCTGGTGGTGCAAACCATATGGGTGGACTGTCATTGTCTTGCCGTTGTCCTTCATTTGGGCTTTTCTTCTTTGGAATTTTAAATCTTCCCCCAGACATTACAGAACCTTGTTCATTTCCCTCAATTTCTCCCGTATGTAGGGCATCAAATGTTGGATCCAATGTTTCTTTCGTCATTGTACTAGTTTCCAAAGAACAGTCCGTTTCAATTTTCTTCTCAGTTACTTCATATGTATCCTTTTCTAATGTACATGCCTTCATAGTCTCTGGGTCTGATTTTGCTGGGACTGGCATAGTCACAGTCTCTCTTTTACTGTTCTCAATTGCCCACATTCTACTCCCCAGACATAAATGCTTAATCTCTGGAGTTAATGTGGTACAATGGATAATCGGGTCGACCTTATCTGCATCTTCACCATCACTGGAAAGCACAATTGGTTCACTTGAAACTGCTGCGGGTTTTAAGTGCTTTATCTGGCTACTCGATGTCGGTGTCCTCAGGATTCTTGCTCCAATGTTCTGCTCATTTATCAGTGGAGTGTGCATAGGTTCAATGCGATTAATATTCCCATCAGGGTTTGAAGAGTGATTACTGACTAACTGCTGGTCTCTGAAGTTGGGACTTTGCGGTTTTGTGTTGAAGGGAGACAGTTGTCCCTGCTGTAGATATGATTCAGGTTGTGTTATTTCCATTAAATGAAGATCAATGTCTTGTCCATTTTTTCGATCCGTACTAAAGCAATGGCAATTTTCAGTCTGCTCCTTCCAAGTTAGACATACAAGTAATTTCTTTAGCAAATCCTCAGCATCCTTCTGTGACTGTGCAGCATGATTAATATCTCTACGGCTATAATGATCCTGAAGGTCAGCGCATAATCCTTTTTTCTTCGGGCTTGGAAGAGGCGATTCCTTTGGCTTGTCTTCATTTGGGCTTGAACAGTCATCAGCGCTGTGCCTTTCATTGTAGCATGATAGACCGTCATGGTCGTCCTGCTGTGCACTGGAGCGTGGTGGACTGTTATAGCCTTCTTGCTGTTTACGTGAGCATGGCAGACTTGCATCATCTGCCGCTAGTTGGTCAGAGGAGGTTGCTAGACCCTCATGGTCTTGTTCCTGTAAGGACTGCGCATTGGAGTCTTGCGTTGCTTCCCTCGTAGGGCCGGGAACCCTGAGCGGGAAGTGGACCACGCTCTGTGTGGCAGCAGGCCGCTCTCTGTGGGCTTGTACCGCTTTCTGTATCTTAATTTCAGGCTGCAGCATCATCCTGCACTGATGAGTTGGAACATCGTATCTTCTGGGTTGAAGATCCTCAGATCCGAAAAGTGAATCCGCATCTGTGTCGGATTCAATGCGGGGGTCGCCAATGTGCAACACGAAAGGTTCGTCCGTGTCGTAGCCGTCTAGGACCATGGAGCTGTCATTGGGCTCGCGAGGTCCGGAAAAAATTAAAGATCGGTATCGAAGTATTTGAGGTCGGAATCATTGGTTTGTGCGTAGGTAACTGCTTGTTGCAGGGTTCTTCGGAGATTAATTTCATTTCCTGGTTCAGTTTGAGGCATTGTGCTGTCATTCCAGGTGAAGGAAGGTTGTTTTACAGCTTTAAAAGATTTTTTCTTTGATTTGGGACGTTTCCCCTTTAAATTGGATTTGGGACGTTTTCCCCTTTAAATTGGTGCGGTCTGGGGCCTCTGACGCATTGACGCGTGTGACGTAGCACGTAGGAAGCGGTTGCGCATGCGCAGATCGCTGTTCCTTTACCGATGGCCGTTTTCTTGATTGCGCATGCACGGCGTCTCGCACATGCGCAAACGAACCTTCCGGTTCTGCGCACTTCTCGCGCAACTGCGCTAGTGTAATCCCTTTAGCAAGATGGCCGCCGACCTCGACCCAACCAATCGCTCTCTGGGCTTTCGGCCTCGAGGTGAGTACTGCCGCTTTTCTTACCTTTCCTTGCCGATTGGAGTGTGTTTTCCTCACAGTATTTGGCGAATTTGTCCAGGACTGCCTGGAAATCGTACCTGTTTTGCCCCTTGGAGAACTTGAATTTTTAAACGATTTCTTCTGCTCTTGCACCGGCGATGGTGAGGAGAAACTCTATTTTTTCATCATCGGCCAGGTCTTTAAGTTCGGCTGCCACCAGGAAGAATTCAAACATTTGCCGGAATCGCTGCCAGTTTTCGCGGAGATCGGCGTGGCACTGGAGCGGCTGCGGAATCGGGAGCCCGTACATCTTGCCTGGATATTGCTGGTTGTCTCTGTACGCTGAGGTATGGCGGCAGGTATCGATCCACTCACTGGTACCATGTGGTGTTGGGTGCTCTGAGGTACAGATGAACCAACACGGTTGCGATTGGTACAACGCTGTTTTATTCCAACTTGTTATTTACAGATCTGTCTTGGTACTCAGCACGTGGTGACTGAGTGAGTGTCTTGTTAATCAGGTCCTGTCCTTGTCCTGTCTCCAGATGGACTGTCCACCAGGTGTCGTGTTTCTTGTCTTATACTGTGTCTGCCCTTGTCTGTGATTGGCTGTCGTGT
The DNA here is from genome assembly GCF_047496885.1 of Scyliorhinus torazame. NCBI lineage: Eukaryota > Metazoa > Chordata > Chondrichthyes > Carcharhiniformes > Scyliorhinidae > Scyliorhinus > Scyliorhinus torazame. The sequence goes on along the minus strand of NC_092714.1, from coordinate 88,243,617 downwards.
TATGTGCGCTAATTGGTCTGTTGGTCTGTCTATCATGATGTGTGTGTTTGAATATCATGACAGGGTCCCCCTCCAGTCTTCTCTCTCTCATGGCGATTGTGTGTTGCCTTTTCCTGGGGGTGGGGGTGCGGGGGGGGGGGGGGGTTGTTAGACAATGCAGCATCTCACTCCTAGTGCAATCCTAACTGGGAAAATTTGTTACACCAGGCCTGGTGTACAATGGCGGGTGGCAGAGGCCATGAACAACCCGGGGAACAGGGTGGCTCACCTCTCCTCCACATCATCCAGCAGGGTTTCCAGCTTGGCATCTGCAAATCGGGGTGCCGCTCTCCATGCTGCCATCTTGTTGGCTGGGATGAGTGTTTGTGGGGAGTGGAGTGCCACTATGCGGCTTGTCAGCCTCTTGAGTGGCAATCCTGACCCCGACGAATCGGACACTGTTTTTCATTGGAATCGATTGTGTTCCATGTGGCGCCGGTGCTAGGCCATTATTGAATCCTGGATTGCTCAGGGACCAGCGTCAATTTAGTTGATGTGGAAGTCCATCGATTCAGTCCCGGTGTCAACACTTCTCTGAAACAGAGACTCCTGCCCAAGAACTCTAGAAACCATTTTTCCTAGGTAATATTTATTACTGAGTTCTGAATTCGATTAAAATTTTACATCAAAGTGAGAGAGAAAGAGTTGTTCAGATGCGAATTATGCTTACAAAGTGAAACAATTGTTTGATGATTGTTTCAGTTTTCTCAGTCGCTCCCTCTCCATTTTAACTTCACCATAATGAAGACCATTGTCATACAACATTATAATAACACAGAAGGAAGCTGTCGTTAACGAAGATAAACATTTACATTAGTCTGCTCAATGCAGCATCTCACTCCCAGTGCAATCCTAGTTGGGAGGATATGTTATACCAGGCCCTCAGTTGGCCCTGCTTTTATAACTAGTTCATAATGCCTATGCCCCTACCTACGGAGCTTGTATTCCACATGTTTCACAGGTGATCAATGATTGTTTCCCCATGGCCCCTATGGGGGTTATGACCCCCTCCCCGCGTCCAAATGTCCCCCATCAGCTGTCACTGGTGGAGGCCTTCTGCTTCGCTTAGCCTGTGATTGTGCATCCACTTGCGGTAGTTCTGGGTAGGGTGCAGTGTAACAGGGCACTGAATGCCACTTCCTAGCAGACGGTCAAAGGGAACCATAGGGGCCTCGGTGCCAGACGCACTATCGTCTGTCGGTGCGAATACCTCCGTGTCCATATCGGAACTCGGGTTATCGCACTCTTGCTGGGCCGGGCGTGACAACCCAGACAGCTGGATTCTCAACCCATTGGTGGCTCATGCTGCAGCGACAGCAGCACTACTGTCGGTGGAATGTCCTGACAGACGGCCTCACACCTGGTTAAATGGTCCACATACTTCTTACAAATCTTTTCCTGGACCCGGACCTTATATGAGACTTGTCTAGTCTGGTTCAGCACCACTCCCGGGAGTCACAATGCGCCATCATCAAAAGTCAGTACGCAAATGGTGTCCCCAGTGCCAAACAAAATTTCCAGCGTCCCTGAGCCACAGTAACTCTTCTGCAACTGCTGATGCCACTCGACCTTGGCCCCAAGGTTAGGCAGAGTAATACTCAACTGAGACATCATAGATTATCATAGAACTTACAGTGCAGAAGGAGGCCATTTGGCCCATCGAGTCTGCACCGGCTCTTGGAAAGAGCACCCTACCCAAGGTCAACACCTCCACCCTATCCCCATAACCCAGTAACCCCACCCAACACTAAGGGCAATTCTGGACACTAAGGGCAATTTATCATGGCCAATCCACCTAACCTGCACATCTTTGGACTGTGGAAGAAACCGGAGCACCCGGAGAAAACCCACGCACACACGGGGAGGATGTGCAGACTCCGCACAGACAGTGACCCAAGCCGGAATCGAACCTGGGACCCTGGAGCTGTGAAGCAATTGTGCTATCCACAATGCTACCGTGCTGCCCCTATTTTATTTTTATTTTTTTATCTTTTAATTAATAAATTAACCTAACCCTCCAATAATTTTGGATCAGTCCAGCAACTTGAAACTATTGATAGAAACATCGAGACATTAAACACTTTCATTAACTATTAAATAAAAGGGAGCCCTAAATGGGTCATCGTCCCTCATGAGTCATCGTCATGAGTCATCATCCCTCATGAGTCATCGTCCCATCAAAAGTTCTGCTGGAGCAATCCCAGTAGTTACATACGGCGTTGATTTCGGCAGGAGAACAGCTGGTTTGTCAATTTCAGCGGGGGCAGTGCGGAAGTGATTGCTGGGAGATAAGTCTGTGCTTTAAAAACACTTGTCTTTGCAGGGGCAGGCCAGTCGATTTCGGCGGGAGAGGAGGAGCTGGTTTGTCAATTTCAACGGGGGCAGTGCGGAAGTGATTGCTGGGAGGTAAGTCTGTGCTTTAAAAACACTTGTCCTTGCAGGGGCAGGCCAGTCGATTTCGGCGGGAGAGGAGGAGCTGGTTTGTCAATTTCAGCGGGGGCAGTGCGGAAGTAATTGCTGGGAGGTAAGTCTGTGCTTTAAAAACACTTGTCTTTGCAGGGGCAGGCCAGTCGATTTTGGCGGGAGAACAGCTGGTTTGTCAATTTCAGCGGGGGCAGTGCGGAAGTGATTGCTGGGAGGTAAGTCTGTGCTTTAAAAACACTTGTCTTTGCAGGGGCAGGCCAGTCGATTTCGGCGGGAGAGGAGGAGCTGGTTTGTCAATTTCAGCGGGGCAGTGCGGAAGTGATTGCTGGGAGGTAAGTCTGTGCTTTAAAAACACTTGTCTTTGCAGGGGCAGGCCAGTCGATTTCGGCGGGAGAACAGCTGGTTTGTCAATTTCAGCGGGGGCAGTGCGGAAGTGATTGCTGGGAGGTAAGTCTGTGCTTTAAAAACACTTGTCTTTGCAGGGGCAGGCCAGTCGATTTCGGCGGGAGAGGAGGAGCTGGTTTGTCAATTTCAGCGGGGCAGTGCGGAAGTGATTGCTGGGAGGTAAGTCTGTGCTTTAAAAACACTTGTCTTTGCAGGGGCAGGCCAGTCGATTTTGGCGGGAGAACAGCTGGTTTGTCAATTTCAGCGGGGGCAGTGCGGAAGTGATTGCTGGGAGGTAAGTCTGTGCTTTAAAAACACTTGTCTTTGCAGGGGCAGGCCAGTCGATTTTGGCGGGAGAACAGCTGGTTTGTCAATTTCAGCGGGGGCAGTGCGGAAGTGATTGCTGGGAGGTAAGTCTGTGCTTTAAAAACACTTGTCTTTGCAGGGGCAGGCCAGTCGATTTTGGCGGGAGAACAGCTGGTTTGTCAATTTCAGCGGGGGCAGTGCGGAAGTGATTGCTGGGAGGTAAGTCTGTGCTTTAAAAACACTTGTCTTTGCAGGGGCAGGCCAGTCGATTTCGGCGGGAGAGGAGGAGCTGGTTTGTCAATTTCAGCGGGGGCAGTGCAGAAGTGATTGCTGGGAGGTAAGTCTGTGCTTTAAAAACACTTGTCTTTGCAGGGGCAGGCCAGTCGATTTCGGCGGGAGAACAGCTGGTTTGTCAATTTCAACGGGGGCAGTGCGGAAGTGATTGTGGGGAGGTAAGTCTGTGCTTTAAAAACACTTACCTGGTCCCGTTTTCGGTCCCTCTTTTCTGTTTTTAAAAAAATATTTTAGTATTTAAGGCGGGAACAGGAAGTTCGACCCGCGGACCTCTGGGAAGACCCTCACCAATAAATTCTGGTGGAGAGGAAACCCGAGACACTACACGTGTAGTGTCTCTCACCCGCCCTCCTCCTCTAACCTAATAATAAGACCCATTGGTGTGAGGTAAGTACCATATTTTATTATTAACACGAAGAAGGTAAGTAAGTGATTTTTACGCATTTTTACTTTTGTACCTTTTTCAAATTGTGTGTGTGTGTCGGGGGGGGGAAACTGAAGTGAAATCACAGAAAAGCTGTGCCCTGAGTGGCTGGTTGGGATTCTCCACCAAATTTTAAAAAATGAGCATTGGTAACTAATTAAACATAATTACTTAATTATAATTTAGAGGGATATCTAAGCCAGAGATCGGAGAGTACTATATTTAGCTTTCGCATTTCTATTAGAAATCTAGTGCTAGGAAACAGATAGTCAACAGTAACTTTGAAATTAAAAAATATATATATTAAAAAAAAAAATTTTTTAATTTTAATTTTAATTTTAATTAATTGACGCAATGTCAGTTAGAGGGGTGCTGTGCTCTGACTGTGAGATGTGGCAGGTCCGGGAGGCTTCCAGCGTCCCGAATGGCTTCATCTGCAGAAAGTGCACCCAACTGGAGCTCCTCACAGACCGCTTGGTTCGGTTGGAGCGGCAATTGGATGCACTTAGGAGCATGCAGGTGGCGGAAAGCGTCATAGATCGCAGTTATGTAGATGTGGTCACACCCAAGGTGCAGGCAGAGAAATGGGTGACCACCAGAAAGGGCAGGCAGTCAGTGCAGGAATCCCCTGTGGTTGTCCCCCTCTCGAACAGATATACCCCTTTGGATACTGTCGGGGGGGATAGCCTATCAGGGGAAAACAGCAGCAGCCAGAGCAGTGGCACCACGGCTGGCTCTGATGTTCAGAAGGGAGGGTCAAAGCGCAGAAGAGTAATAGTAATAGGGGACTCTATAGTCAGGGGCACAGATAGGCGCTTCTGTGGACGTGAAAGAGACTCCAGGATGGTATGTTGCCTCCCTGGTGCCAGGGTCCAGGATGTCTCCGAACGGGTAGAGGGCATCCTGAAGGGGGAGGGCAAACAGGCAGAGGTCGTTGTACATATTGGTACTAACGACATAGGCAGGAAGGGGCATGAGGTCCTGCAGCAGGAGTTCAGGGAGCTAGGCAGAAAGTTAAAAGACAGGACCTCGAGGGTTGTAATCTCGGGATTACTCCCTGTGCCACGTGCCAGTGAGGCTAGAAATAGGAAGATAGAGCAGCTAAACACGTGGCTAAACAGCTGGTGTAGGAGGGAGGGTTTCCATTATCTGGACCACTGGGAGCTCTTCCGGGGCAGGTGTGACCTGTATAAGAAGGACGGGTTGCATCTAAACCGGAGAGGCATAAATATCCTGGCCGCGAAGTTTGCTAGTGTCACACGGGAGGGTTTAAACTAGTATGTCAGGGGGGTGGGCACGGGAGCAATAGGTCAGAAGGTGAGAGCATTGAGGGAGAACTAGGGAATAGGGACAGTGTGGCTCTGAGGCAGAGCAGACAGGGAGAAGTTGCTGAACACAGCGGGTCTGGTGGCCTGAAGTGCATATGTTTTAATGCAAGAAGTATTACGGGTAAGGCAGATGAACTTAGAGCTTGGATTAGTACTTGGAACTATGATATTGTTGCCATTACAGAGACCTGGTTGAGGGAAGGGCAGGATTGGCAGCTAAACGTTCCAGGATTTAGATGTTTCAGGCGGGATAGAGGGGGATGTAAAAGGGGAGGCGGAGTTGCGCTACTGGTTCGGGAGAATATCACAGCTGTACTGCGAGAGGACACCTCAGAGGGCAGTGAGGCTATATGGGTAGAGATCAGGAATAAGAAGGGTGCAGTCACAATGTTGGGGGTTTACTACATGCCTCCCAACAGCCAGCGGGAGATAGAGGAGCAGATAGGTAGACAGATTTTGGAAAAGAGTAAAAACAACAGGGTTGTGGTGATGGGAGACTTCAACTTCCCCAGTATTGACTGGGACTCACTTAGTGCCAGGGGCTGAGACGGGGCGGAGTTTGTAAGGAGCATCCAGGAGGGCTTCTTAAAACAATATGTAGACAGTCCAACTAGGGAAGGGGCGGTACTGGACCTGGTATTGGGGAATGAGCCCGGCCAGGTGGTAGATGTTTCAGTAGGGGAGCATTTCGGTAACAGTGACCACAATTCAGTAAGTTTTAAAGTACTGGTGGACAAGGATAAGAGTGGTCCTAGGATGAATGTGCTAAATTGGGGGAAGGCTAATTATAACAATATTAGGCGGGAACTGAAGAACATAGATTGGGGGCGGATGTTTGAGGGCAAATCAACATCTGACATGTGGGAGGCTTTCAAGTGGCAGTTGAAAGGGATTCAGGACCGGCATGTTCCTGTGAGGAAGAAGGATAAATACGGCAATTTTCGGGAACCTTGGATGACGAGAGATGTTGTAGGCCTCGTCAAAAAGAAAAAGGAGGCATTTATCAGGGCTAAAAGGCTGGGAACAGACGAAGCCTGCGTGGAATATAAGGAAAGTAGGAAGGAACTTAAGCAAGGAGTCAGGAGGGCTAGAAGGGGTCACGAAAAGTCATTGGCAAATAGGGTTAAGGAAAATCCCAAGGCTTTTTACACGTACATAAAAAGCAAAAGGGTAGCCAGGGAAAGGGTTGGCCCACTGCAGGATAGGCAAGGGAATCTATGTGTGGAGCCAGAGGAGATGGGCGAGGTACTAAATGAATACTTTGCATCAGTATTCACCAAAGAGAAGGAATTGGTAGATGTTGAGTCTGGAGAAGGGTGTGTAGATAGCCTGGGTCACATTGAGATCCAAAAAGAAGAGGTGTTGGGTATCTTAAAAAATATTAAGGTAGATAAGTTCCCAGGGCCTGATGGGATCTACCCCAGAATACTGAAGGAGGCTGGAGAGGAAATTGCTGAGGCCTTGACGGAAATCTTTGGATCCTCGCTGTCTTCGGGGGATGTCCCGGAGGACTGGAGAATAGCCAATGTTGCTCCTCTGTTTAAGAAGGGTAGCAAGGATAATCCCGGGAACTACAGGCCGGTGAGCCTTACTTCAGTGGTAGGGAAATTACTGGAGAGAATTCTTCGAGACAGGATCTACTCCCATTTGGAAGCAAATGGACGTATTAGTGAGCGGCAGCACGGTTTTGTGAAGGGGAGGTCGTGTCTCACTAACTTGATAGAGTTTTTCGAGGAGGTCACTAAGATGATTGATGCAGGTAGGGCAGTGGATGTTGTCTATATGGACTTCAGTAAGGCCTTTGACAAGGTCCCTCATGGTAGACTAGTACAAAAGGTGAAGTCACACGGGATCAGGGGTGAGCTGGCAAGGTGGATACAGAACTGGCTAGGCCATAGAAGGCAGAGAGTAGCAATGGAAGGATGCTTTTCTAATTGGAGGGCTGTGACCAGTGGTGTTCCACAGGGATCAGTGCTGGGGCCTTTGCTCTTTGTAGTATATATAAATGATTTGGAGGAAAATGTAACTGGTCTGATTAGTAAGTTTGCAGACGACACAAAGGTTGGTGGAATTGCGGATAGCGATGAGGACTGTCAGAGGATACAGCAGGATTTAGATTGTTTGGAGACTTGGGCGGAGAGATGGCAGATGGAGTTTAATCCGGACAAATGTGAGGGAATGCATTTTGGAAGGTCTAATGCAGGTAGGGAATATACGGTGAATGGTAGAACCCTCAAGAGTATTGAAAGTCAAAGAGATCTAGGAGTACAGGTCCACACGTCACTGAAAGGGGCAACACAGGTGGAGAAGGTAGTAATGAAGGCATACGGCATGCTTGCCTTCAGTGGCCGGGGCATTGAGTATAAGAATTGGTAAGGCATGTTGCAGCTGTATAGAACCTTAGTTAGGCCACATCTGGAGTATAGTGTTCAATTCTGGTCGCCACACTACCAGAAGGATGTGGAGGCTTTAGAGAGGGTGCAGAAGAGATTTACCAGAATGTTGCCTGGTATGGAGGGCATTAGCTATGAGGAGCGGTTGAATAAACTCGGTTTGTTCTCACTGGAACGAAGGAGGGTGAGGGGAGATCTGATAGAGGTATACAAAATTATGAGGGGCATAGACAGAGTGGATAGTCAGAGGCTTTTCCCCAGGGTAGAGGGGTCAATTACTCGGGGGCATAGGTTTAAGGTGAGAGGGGCAAGGTTTAGAGTAGATGTACGAGGCAAGTTTTTTACGCAGAGGGTAGTGGGTGCCTGGAACTCGCTACCGGAGGAGGTGGTGGAAGCATGGACGATAGTGACATTTAAGGGGCATCTTGACAAATACATGAATAGGATGGGAATAGAGGGATACGGACCAGGAAGTGTAGAAGATTGTAGTTTAGTCAGACAGCATGGTTGGCACGGGCTTGGAGGGCCGAAGGGCCTGTTCCTGTGCTGTACATTTCTTTGTTCTTTGTTCTTTGTTCTTTGTCGTACAATAATTGAATAAGAAGTGCGGCTACTGCGTGTCCACAGACCCAGTCAACTGCTTTTGAATCCCCATTTAAACATTTAGACCTCCCGCTCTGCCAGTCCATTAGATGAAGATATGGCATGGTGTGGCTGTGCCGAATGTCGTTATGCCGTGTAAAACAGCAAACTCCTCACTGGTGAAAGTAGTGCCATTATCCATCGGCAGCACTTTTGGAAGTGACCAGGCGGCACGAGCGGGCTCTGGGGGAGGGCGCGGGGCGATCTGGCCCCGGGGGTTAGCCCCACGGTGGCCTGGCCCGTGATCGGGCTTGACCCGTGGGGCACTCTTTTACTACGTGCCAATCATCAGCCTCTGCCATGGCCGACGTGTAGATGACCCCCCCCCCTTGCACATGCGCGGGGATGACGTCAGCAGCCAAAGGCCTTCCACGCCAGCCAGCGGGGCGCCAACCACTCCGGGGTGGGCCTAGCCCTTAAAGGTGCGGAGGAATCCGCAACCTTTGGGGCGGCCCGACGCCGGAGTGGTTCATGCCACTCCGTCCCGCCGGGACCCCCCGCCCGGCCGGGTGGGGAGAATCCCATCCCTAGTGTTCAATTGCCTGTTCTATCATTACATATATTGATCATGTATATTCATATGCAGAGATCACTACAGTGAGAATGGAGTGGGAGATGATTTCAATGTTTTGATAGTGCAATGGAGTGGAACCAGTAAGAAATATTGTCACATTATGTGTGTTTGACAAGTTACTTCACCTTGTCAAAGTCATAGTTGATAAAGTAAAAATCAGGGGCGTCATTCTCCGACCCCCCGCCGGGTCGGAGAATGGCCGTTGGCCGCCGTGAATCCCGCCCCCGCCGAAGTCTCCGAAGGGAGAAAAGTCGGCGGGGCGTTAATGCCGCGGGGAATGTCACGGGTCTGCGCAAGGCAGCCGATTTTCGGCCTGCCGATATTCTCCCTTCCGGATGGGCCGAAGTCCCGTCGACGTGATGACCGTTCACGTCGACGTCAATCAAACCTCCTTTTCATCGGCGTGACCCGGTGCTCCAGGCTCACGCCGACCAGCGAGGAGGTGAGTGACGGCCTGGGGGGTTGGCTCTGGGCAGGAAATGGCGTGGCCGCAGACTGATTGCGTGAGGAGAGGTGTGTCTCGGCTTGTGTGTGTGTGCGGCGGGGGGGAGGGGTGGTTAGAGTAGGCTGGGCTCCGGGGGAGTGCCGGGAGGGGGTCCGTGCCGGGGTGGAGGTTGGGGGTTGGGGGGGTCCGTGCCGGGGTGGAGGTTGGGGGTTGGGGGGGGTCCGTGCCGGGGTGGAGGTTGGGGGGGGGTCCGTGCTGGGGTGGAGGTTGTGGGGGGGGTCCGTGCTGGGGTGGAGGTTGGGGAGGGGGTCCGTGCCGGGGTGGAGGGTGGGGAGGGGGTCCGTGCCGGGGTGGAGGTTGGGGGGGGGTCCGTGCTGGGGTGGAGGTTGGGGGTTGGGGAGGGGGTCCGTGCCGGGGTGGAGGTTGGGGGGGGGTCCGTGCCGGGGTGGAGGTTGGGGGTTGGGGAGGGGGTCTGTGCCGGGGTGGGTGATGGGAGGGCAAATGAGTTGGTCCACCTGGCCAGGTGCCAGCCTCCAACAGTTGGACCCATGCGGTCCATGCCACCTGGCTGGGGGGAGGAGGGGATATGGGCAATGATGACATGTCGTCGTTCCCCTCCCCCCCACCAGGCCGTCATGTTTTCAGACCATCCAGCGATGTTGGCCGCCGTGGTGGCAGCCGCTCATGTCTATGTTGCCCTGGATGAGGAGGAGGAGGAGGAGGAGGAGGAGCGTGCCAGAGAGGCGGCGCAGGCTGCCCAGGCTGGAGGGACACCTGACCGACAGGACGAGGAGGGGGAGGAGGACGTCGTGGCCCCATGGCAACGGAGGCACCCGAGGGCGCCCCGTGTGTACCGGCCCCGGCAGTCATACCAGGACCTCACGGACCGGGAATGCAGGAGGAGACTCCGGATGAGCCGGGAAACCGTGGCACACATCTGCCACCTGCTGGCACACCTGTCACCGCGTGGCACTGGCGGGGGACACCCTCTCCCCGTGTCCGTCAAGGTTACGGTGGCCCTGAACTTTTATGCAACGGGGTCATTCCAGGCACCGAGTGGGGACCTGTCCGGCATATCGCAGACATCGGTGCATCGGTGCATCCGGGCAGTGACAGATGCCCTTTATGCCATGGCGCACCGCTACATCCGCTTCCCCGTGGACCGGGCCAGCCAAGATGCCCGGGCCGTGGGCTTCTCTGCCGTTGCCGGGTTCCCCATGGTCCAGGGCGCGATCGATGGGATGCACGTCGCCGTGCGGCCACCTGCAGAGAACAGGGCCGTGTTCACTGATAGGAAGGGGACCTATTCAATGAATGTACAGGTGGTCTGCGACCACCGCATGATGATCCTGCACGTCTGCGCCCGTCACCCAGGCAGTGTACACGACTCATTCGTGTTGTCGCGGTCATCCATCCCCGGCATGTACGAGGGACGCCATCCCCGGCTGAGGGGCTGGTTGCTGGGCGACATGCGATCGTGGCTGATGACGCCTATACGGAGGCCACGCAATGAGGCGGAGAACCGCTACAATGATGCCCATGTAGCGACAAGGGGAATGATCGAGAGGTGCTTTGGCGTGCTGAAGATGCGTTTCAGGTGCCTGGACCTCTCTGGGGGCGCCCTCCAGTATCGGTCAGATAGGGTCGGCCTATTGTGTGCATCATTGCATCATTGTGGTGTGCTGCGTCCTGCACAACATAGCCCAGCAGAGGGGCGATGTGCCGCAGGCAGAGGAGGGCGGAGTGGAGGAGCAGCAGGAAGAGGCCCAGTCCTCCCCAGATGAGGGGGATGGGGGCAATGGTCAGGGCAGAAGGGGTAGACACAGGCGGGTGGCTGTCCACCGTTACCGGCTGGCCCAGCGGGCACGGGACAGACTGGTAGACGCCCGCTTCACTGACTAGATGGGCGTGGGAATCGGGTAGTATGGCCACAGACCGCACACCATGGCAACAGCCGACCACCCACACCCCCCACCCATCCACCCACCCAGCACCCTCACCCCCCTCCCCAACCCCACACACCCCACCCGCATGCACACCACCCCCCCACCCCCAATTGCCGATCCACCGGCGGCACAACGGGCCGGGCTCACCCAGTTGCGGGTGGACGCGTGTCTATCGCAGGCCATGGAGGATGATGACAACCCGCCTCCGATGAGCTCCTGGCTCTACATCGTTGGACTATGTCTGACCCATGGCCACAGTACCACCATCCACCCGGACCATCCCTGCATGCGGCTGTGACACTGCAGCGCACGGTCCCGTCCTCTGCCTGGGGGATGTTGATGGCGGCCCAGGGGGAAGGGGGCAGACTCACCTGGGGCTGAGGTAAGACCACCCGTCACACACACACTTGCGCTCAACGTACATGACACGCCCGCACACTTTGGACAGAGCACAAAGGCAGCTTCGGTAGGTGTAACATTGACTTTAATAACCAAAGGAGTTCATGCACGTGCCCTAGCCCCCAAAACCCATCTGTGCCCTGCACCCGTGCCAACTTACTCAGTGTCTAATTGTTTGGCCTTACGGGCCCTTTGACTACGTCTACGCGGTTCCCCAGACGGTACAGCAGAACTGGAGGTGGACTCCTGTGATTCCTGCCCTCTGACACCGGATCCCTTTGGCGGCCGTTTCCTGGGGCGTCCTGGCCTAGATGGGCCAGGCTGCGGCCCGGGCGACTGGGATGGCGAGCTGCCAGCCTGTCCTGCCCGATGCACCTGGGACGGAAGGGGGGGAGTCCGAGGTGTTGCGGTGTACCGGGACCTCCCCTACAGAGGGAGCCGGGACGGACCACACCACCTCCTCCTCCCTCGGGGTGCCCGATGGCCCCCAGGCCTCTACATGGGTGGGGGATGCGAACGGACTGGCCATCCGACGCGCCCCCGACATCTGGCGCTGCCAGTCCTGGAGGCCCGTGCTGGTATCGACAGGGGTCTGCAGGTTTGCAGCCATGGAGCCCAGGGGGTTGTCGAACCCTGTCTGCGACAGTGCGACGCCAGCTCGCACATGGCCACTGGCGCCGATGCCCTCAGCGATGGCCTGCTGAGACTGGGCCATGGCCTGCAGAGACTGGGCCATGGCCTGCAGAGACTGGGCTATGGCCTGCTGAGACTGGGCCATGGCCTGCTGAGACTGGGCCATGGCCTGCTGAGACTGGGCTATGGCATTGAGCGCCTCTGCCATCTGGCGCTGGCACTGGCTCATGGCCTCCTGTGAGAGGGCAGCCATTTCCTGGGCCACAGACGCCGCCTGCATGGAAGGCCCCAGGCCTCGCAAACCGTTCCCCATGTCTGACACCGTCGCACCCATTGCCTCCACCGTGGACGCCACCCGTGCGGTGTCAGCCTGGGTGGCACGCATGACCGGGACCACTCCCAGCTCCTGAACGCGGGTGGACTCCTCCACCTGCGACCGCAGCCGCCGCAAGCCACCCGTCACCCTATTCGCTCGTCTCCGTGTCGGTGGTTGCATCGGATCTATGTGTGGGTGTGGTAACTGCAGGAACCCGGGATCCATCTGGGCGGCAGATGTTCGCTTGGCCTGGGCTGCCCTCCGACCGCCCGGTCCCTCTGCTGCTCCTACCTCCACCTGCTGTACCGGGACGGCTGTGTTGTGCGCACCAGTGAGTGTACCAGACGCCTCATCACTAAAGTGCCCAAACGTGGTGAGTGTTTCTGCGATGGTGGAGGGTGTTGGTGACAGCAGTGGCGTTGTGTCGTGCTCTTCGTCCCACTCTGAGTCCATGGCACTTTGGGGTGGGGGTTCGTCTCCACCCATCCACTCTGAGTCACTGTCCGGTATTTTGTCTTCCCGGGTAGGGGTGTCCTGTGTAGTGCTGTCCCGGGTAGTGCTGTCCCGGGTAGTGCTGTCCCGGGTAGAGGTGTCCTGGGTAGTGGTGTCCCGGGTAGGGGTGTCCTGGATAGTGGTGTCCTGGGTAGTGGTGTCCTGGCTCGGATGTGACGGGGGCCTGTGGCTGCCCCCCTCATCGCTGGGTGGTCGTTCCCGCACGTGACGGGGGTGTCGTCTCCCTGTTGCTCCAGGTCTCTCCGTCTCCCGTGGTGTGCGAGGGGCATCCTGCGGGCGTCACATGCTGGAGGGTCCGGGTCTCTCCGTCTCCCGTGGTGTGCGAGGGGCATCCTGCGGGCGTCGCATGCTGGAGGGTGCGGGTCTCTCCGTCTCCCGTGGTCTCCGAGGGGCATCCTGCGGGCGTTGCATGCTGGAGGGTGCGGGTCTCTCCGTCTCCCGTGGTCTCCGAGGGGCATCCTGCGGGCGTCGCATGCTGGAGGGTGCGGGTCTCTCCGTCTCCTGTGGTCTCCGAGGGGCATCCTGCGGGCGGTCTGCATCTGCGGGGATGGGTGCCTGGACGTTTGGTCCTGCGATACACAATGAAGCATGCATGGTTAGACATCAGGCAGTGATCAGGTGATACGGGGGAGGGGGATATAGGGGAGGGGGGATATGGGGACGGGCTGTTGGTGGCTCACTTGCTCGTGGGGCCCCGACCTCTGCATCGGCAACCTCCCGGTCCTCAGGTCCGCCAGCCAGTTCCAGGGCCCTTTCCTCGTGTACGGTCAGTGGCCTCTCATCAGCGGGCCCTCCTCCAGTCCTCACATGCTCCCTATTGTTGTGTGCGCGCTTCTCCTGTGGGGGGGGGTGGTGGCAGGGGTAAAAGGCAACAGTGTTAGGCAGGTATATGAATGCACGCCATCGGTTGCGCGTGCATTGCAGAGGGTAAGGTTAGGGCTGGATTCACTTGGGGATATGGGGGATATGGGGGAGGGGGGATATGGGGGAGGGGGGGATATGGGGGAGGGGGGATATGGGGAGGGGGGATATGGGGGAGGGGGGATATGGGGGATATGGGGGAGGGGGATATGGGGGAGGGGGGATATGGGGGAGGGGGGATATGGGGGAGGGGGGATATGGGGGAGGGGGGATATGGGGAGGGGGGGTTATGGGGGAGGGGATATGGGGGAGGGGGGATATGGGGGATATGGGGAGGGGGGATATGGGGAGGGGGGGATATGGGGAGGGGGGATATGGGGGATATGGAGGAGGGGGGATATGGGGGAGGGGGGATATGGGGGAGGGGGGATATGGCGGATATGGGGAGGGGGGATATGGGGAGGGGGGATATGGGGGAGGGGGATATGGGGGAGGGGGGATATGGGGGAGGGCGGATATGGGGGAGGGGGGATATGGGGAGGGGGGATATGGGGGAGGGGGGATATGGGGGATATGGGGGAGGGGGGATATGGGGGATATGGGGAGGGGGGATATGGGGAGGGGGGATATGGGGGAGGGGGGATATGGGATGAGGGGGGATATGGGGGAGGGGGGATATGGGGGATATGGGGGAGGGGGGGACATGGGGAGGGGGGATATGGGGGAGGGGGGATATGGGGGAGGGGGGATATGGGGGAGGGGGGATATGGGGGATATGGGGGAAGGGGGATATGGGGAGGGGGGATATGGGGGAGGGTGGATATGGGGGAGGGGGGATATGGGGGATATGGGGGAGGGGGGATATGGGGAGGGGGGGATATGGGGGAGGGGGGATATGGGGGAGGGGGGATATGGGGGAGGGGGGATATGGGGATATGGGGGAGGGGGGATATGGGGGAGGGGGGATATGGGGGAGGGGGGATATGGGGGAGGGGGGATATGGGGGATATGGGGGAGGGGGGATATGGGGAGGGGGGGTATGGGGGATATGAGGGAGGCTCACCCTGCCTGCTCTGACGAGGTCGTTCACCTTCTTGTGGCACTGGGTGCCTGTCCGTGGTGTTAGGGCCACAGCGGTGACGGCCTCTGCCACCTCCCTCCACAGACGCCGGCTGTGGCGTGGGGCAACTCTGCGGCCGTGCCCGGGATACAGGGCGTCCCTCCTCTGCTCCACCGCGTCCAGGAGCGCCTCCACATCGCGTGACTCGAACCTCGGGGCTGAGCGACGGCCAGCCATCAAGTCGGGTGTTGCGGTCGGGTGTTCCGGTCGGGTGGGGGGGAGCTGCGCGGCCTTATGAGCCGTCACGCCGTGCAGCGCGTATGACGCTGCACGGCGTGAACCACTGCGCAAGCGTGGATCCCGTTACATCGCTGCTAGCCCATTTCGGGCCGCAGACTATCGGCCCGTTTTTATGACGTGACGCAAGTGGGATTTGCGCCGTTTTTGCGCCGATCGGCGGAGTTTCCGCCGATAACGGAGAATTTCGCCCAAGATTTTACTTTTTTCTGTACTTGTTCAACTTTCTAAAGAAATAGGAATGTATTTAAAACAAAGTTATGTGTGTAAATGTAAGGATTTGCATGTTCAACTAAAATTGCTTTACTTTTCAGTGGTAAAAAGATATAGGCCGGGATTCTCTGACCGGCGCCGGATCGGAGAATTCCTGGGGGGGACGCGAGAATCGCGCCCAAAAGCCGGCTTCCTCATCCTCCGACCCTGATTCTCAGGCACCCACGGGATTCCCGCCGCGCCGATCAGGGGCCGTTGACAGTGCTCCCCCCCGGCGATTCTCCAGGGCCGATGGGCCGAGTGGCATACGGGTTTCGCCGAGTCCCGCAGGCATGGGTTACTCAGGTCCCACACGACGGGACCTGGAAGGTGAACCTGCGGGGGGCGTCCTGGGGGGGGGGGAGGTCGGGGGAACCCATGGTGGCCTAGCCAGCGCTCAGGGCCTACTGCGGGATTCTTCAATAATGGGGCTATGTTCCCACACCAGCGTGAAAAGCGGCGCCAACCACTCCAGCGTCAATGGCCCCAGATAATGGGGAATGCTTCCCTTCCTAGGGGGCTAGGTTGGTACTGGAGTGGTCCCCGCAGCTCCAGCTGGCGCGGAACGGCCTGCTAGAATTCACGCATGCGCGGAACGGCCGGTGTGATTCCGCGCATGCTCGAAACGGCCGGCGTATTACCGCGCAAGCGCGGGGGTTCCCTTCTCCGCCCCGGCACCCGGGCAATATGGTGGAGCCCGACAGGGACCGGGAGCGGAGTAAAATGGGCACCCACGGAACCAGCCCTCCCGTCGATCGGTAGGCCCCGATCGCGGGCCAGGCCACCATGCCCCCCCCCCCCCGAAGTCGGATCCCCCGTCTACCTCCAGAATGGCCCCCGCAGACTCACCTTCCAGGTCCCGCCTTGTGGAATCTGAATAACCCACGCCGGCGGAACTCAGCCAAACTCGTCGGCCACTCGGCCCATTGGGGCCCGAAGAATCGCCGGGGTAGGCGCTGTCAACGGCCCCCCACCGGCACGGCGGGAATCCCGTGGGCGCCCGAGAATCGACGCCGGAAAATGGGGAAGCCCAGTGCGGGGGGGCCAATTCTCGCGTCCTCCCGGGGATTCTCCAACCCGCCGCCGGGTCGGAGAACCCCAGCCCAGGTATTTGAAATAAAATTCAAAGTAAAGAAATGAATGGTGGCCACCACCAGCTTTAAAGTTGAGAATGCCGGCTGCGACAGGACTTTAAATACGAACTGTGGAATCTTTCCTCCAGAAGCGGCGGCAGAGAGAAGGTCACGCACCCAACATGTGTACTGACGTCACGCACCTTACACATCCGTGCTTTGGGCACAATATCACGGAGGAGGGATTCCTCCATTTTGCCGCTGCCAGCAAGGAAGGAACAGGATTGTGTGAAGAACTGAAGATGGTTTATTTTGTGATAAGGGAAGAGAGGGCCAGAGATACAAACAGGCGAGAATCTCACAACCGATTCTGCTCGAGTCAGCTTCCAAGGAGAGTCCATGACAGGACAAAGCAGTGCTCGTGTGAGTTGTATACCGAGCTTCAGAGTGTCTGGTGAACAACCATTCAGAAGAAACTGAAATTAGCAACAAAGCAGTATAAAAATTATTTTCTGAAGTATAGGTTTATTAATTGTGCCATTGCAAATCAAGATTTAAAGCCCATGTACGTTATAGCCAGGGAAATCCGGCAAATGAAAGTTTAAAACCATCAAAACTTTAAAGGCATTTGAAGACTAACATGGTGAGTTCAAGGACAAACCTCTTGATTGTTTTCAAAGGATTCAGCGAGAACTTAAATCCTCAGCTGAAGTCCTTAGCAGAAATGTAACATTGAATGACAAAGCAAGTGAGATTGTGAGGACCAAGCAGGCTCACCTGTCGCATTAAAGATAAGCAATAATGTTGTGTTGCGAAGGTGGGCCGGCGTGGGCCCCGGGAAAAAAAGTTTGAAAAACACTGCTTCATCCAACCCCACTGCACCACGTGCAACCCCCCACCCTGCCACTACAACAGTATTAACGTGATCTGTGGTTATTCATGAAGACCCACCTGCTCAACCTTGCCCCTCGCCTGAAGTGCAGTGATCCTCAGGTTAAATCACCACCAGTCAGTCTCCCCCTCAAAGGGGAAAGCAGCCTATGGTATTCTGGGAGTATGGTGACTTTACTTTACTTTATAAATCTGATCCTATTTCCAGTTCTCTCAAGCTTTGACAAAGGGTCTCGCAGACTCAAACATTAGCTCCCTTCTCTCTCATAGATACTGTCATACCTGTTGAGATTGTTCAGTATTTCCTGATTTTGTGATGAATTTACTTTATCAACTCAATATCAGGAAATTAAATTATTTAATAGAATGGCAAGCTGCCTATACAGTTTGACGGCATTTGTGGAGGCGTCCACTATCTGCATCTTTGTAGTGCCTGACTGAGTAGTTTCCAGCAGGAAGGCTTCACTTTGTGCTCTGGTGACTTTAAGTTTCAGTCTTTTGGAGAATCTTTTGAGGGCTTTCATAGGCCAAATTTGAGGAAGGGATGAGTGTAGCGCACAAAGACTCACGAGAGATGAATAGAGATGAAGTCGATGAGGCTTTATTAAGCGTGACTTGTTCCCCGCAGTTCAGTAACAGACTGGCCTGCGGGGGAGAACTCCTGGTTCTTATACTCCGCCTTCAGGGCGGAGCTAGATGTCAACAGCCAACCAGGACCCGGGATCTGTCAGCCAATGACATCACGGCTTCACAGTCCCACATGACCCCTAATGCATACTACCACAATGAGGTTGCTCATTTCTGTCCACATGGAAAGCTCAGCAGGTGAATGGAAGAGTTGTGAAGGATGATGGAGATGTCTCTCAGAGTGGCACCACATCCATTCATCCAAGTCACTTCATCTAGTGCCTACAGTGGGTTTTCTTTTCTGGTGGAGACAAGCACAGATGCGGGTGCACATTGAAAATTGCATTCTTAGAAGTCATCATTGAATCCTAGCGCATTCAGAACGCAACAATACTTTCAAAGGGAAGGCAGTGAGGTGATATGAGAACTCATGTGTGTCCAACTAAGTGTTTTTTTCTGGTAATTTAGAATTTTTAATCAGGAGGCATGGGGAAAATACACTGCCTCAAACTTAACAGTGCCCAGCTGTTACGAACACAAAGGACAATGTCTACAAAGTCAATATATTTATGAAAGAGGGAACAATGATCAGCTACTCAATCAGTGGTGCAGAGTTCCTGTCGCTGTTGCCGAGAGGCTCATATTTGTGATCAAAGGCTGGCGGGACTGCAGCAGAGGTTGCAGAGGAAGCCCTCATGAATGAATAAACTAAGAAAGTTGAAATGAGGACAGGCTACTCTGACGTTAGATAGAGTAGTGGTTAGAAGCTTAGTCGGAGGTGTCCTCCTGGCCAGGATGAGGCCAGAGGAGCTCAGGGGAGGGGTTGCAAGGGGAAGAAGATGCCACCCAAGACATCGGGGGTAGCCAACAGTCAGAGGCAGCAAATGACAGCGTGCCAGTGACGTATGTGACTGTTCCTATCCAGGTAGATGGTCTCAAACATTTGTGCTCTCGTCCATAATGACCTGAGGCCTCACATCATCCTTCGCAATTCCCTAAATGGAGGTTACCTTGGTACTGAAATTTATGCTTCTCGGTTGTTCCTAAGGATTAACTTCAGACGTGAGTGCAGAGAAGATTCACCAGAATGTTGCCTGGGATGCAACATTTAAGTTATAAAGAGAGGTTGGATAGGCTTGGGTTGTTTTCTCTGGAGCAGAGAAGACTGAGAGGTGGCCTGATTGAGTTATAGAAGATTATGAAGGGCATGGACAGGGTGAATAGGGAGCAACTGTTCCTCTCAGTTGATGGGTCAGTTAAGAGGGAACACAAGTTCAAAGTGAGGGCTGAGGGGTTTATGGGGAGATTTAAGGAAAATCTTTTTTACCCAGTGTTGCTAATTGTGTTTCTCTTAATTTGGCTCTGAAGATGGCGGCCAATATGGTCGCCTTCCTTAATTCTAATTACGTTTTGCTCTAGAGTCGCCAGGTATCTTTCGATACCGCCACTAGATTCAAACCCGAATACTGATCAAAGACTCAATACACCAGTTGGTAAGTTCAAACTCAATGTTCATTTATTTACACACAGTCAAATCTACTCATGCATAAAACTCTGCAAACTAAACTATCACTACTGCTAAAGCCTATACTTAGCTTCGGGCACCCACTCAGTCAGGGGAACAATGGTCGTTGTTCGGTTCTGAGGCTGCTGGTGTCGAACTGGTATGGAAAAACAGCTAAGAGCGTCAGTCTCGTAGCGTACGTTGACCTTGGACTTACTTGTTCTGATGTTGCTGTTGGGCAGGTCTCTCCTTGGTGAGAGCCGGAGCCACAAGAGAGCGATTCTCTCTTGGGGGATCCTTCTTATACCCAAAAGGGGCTTTGCGCACTTTTGGGTGGGCCTTGAACTTGGCCCCAATTAATTGGGCCGTTTCCCAATCGTTCCTATCAATTTCCTCCAATAGAGGGGTGGTTGCCCTAATTGTTGGGCGTGTCCTAGATGGCCGTTGGCCTGCTTTGTTCTGGTCTCCTCTGGCGCCGGGGTGTCTGCCTTGGTATCGTTTACTTAAATCTTAAACTCCTCTTTTGTCCCCGGGGATGGCTCATTACTATGGTAATGGTTTTGCAGTATCGGTCTTGTCTGGGAGCTATGGCTTCAATCAACAGACAAACCCTGCACCTGCTTGCTTTCTCAGTATTGTCCATTTTCCCTGCAATCTTTGCAAAGTGTCAATTTTGTAATCGGGAAGTGGCCATCCCAGATGGCTACACCAGAGAGTGGCGACAGTCTGGGATGCACTCCAGGGTGGGAGGGTGGTAGTGGCTGGATGCCTCACATCCTTTAAAAAGTACCTGGATGAACACTTGGCATGCCAAAACATTCAAGGCTATGGGCCAAGTGCTGGGAAGTGGGATTAGGTAGGCAGGTCAGGGCCTTTCATGCATTGGTGTCGACTCAAAGGGCCTCTTCTGCGCTGTAGTATTCTGTGATTCTGTGGCTGGGCCTTTCACAATTGGCAACTCATCACACCAACCAGCAGGTCATCGATGCCCTATTCTGGAGAGTGGGTAATTACAGCATTTTGAGACAGATAGCCTAGTGCACAGGCATTGAAATGGACTGATGGATTCCTTCAGGTCCAAGGACTAATTGATTGGACCCATGAAGCTATAAGAGCACCAACAAATCAGCCATCAGGAAAAGGCTTCCATCCATTGAACATGCAATTGGTCTGTGATCACATGTGGTGCATTGCAGACCTACACTGAGTTCCTAGTCAGCTGTCATGATTCTTTCATCTTGCAAAAGTCCCAGGTACTGCCCCTCTTCAGGCCAACATTAAGGTTCCAGGGTGACTGTTGGGAGATAAAGGATGCCCTCCAAAGAGGTGGTTCCTGGCACCCACCCTGAACCCAGACAATGATTTAGAATAACACTACAACCAAAGCCATCTAGTCACACAAATATGCATTGAACAAGCCATTGGCATCTTGAAGAGTTTCCTAGAAAGAGCAGGTGCTCTGTCTGTGTGTTTCTCCACATGTTTTTTTATAGGATGCTGTTCATAACAAAGAGTCATCCTCTGTTAAAAAAACTGTACGAAGTCTTACAACACCAGGTTAAAGTCCAACAGGTTTGTTTCGATGTCACTAGCTTTCGGAGCGCTGCTCCTTCCTCAGGTGAATGCAGAGGTCTGTTCCAGAAACACATATATAGACAAATTCAAAGATGCCAAACAATGCTAGGAATGCGAGCATTAGCAGGTGATTAAATCTTTACAGATCCAGAGAAGGGGTAACCCCAGGTTAGAGAGGTGTAAATTGTATCAAGCCAGGACAGTTGGTAGGATTTTGCAGGCCAGATGTGGGGGATGAATGTAATGCGACATGAATCCCAGGTCCCGGTTGAGGCCGCACTCATGTGTGCGGAACTTGGCTATAAGTTTCTGCTCGGCGATTCTGCGTTGTCGCGGGTCCTGAAGGCCGCCTTGGAGAACGCTTGCCCGGAGATCAGAGGCTGAATGCCCTTGACTGCTGAAGTGTTCCCCGACTGGAAGGGAACATTCCTGCCTGGTGATTGTTGCGCGATGTCCGTTCATTCGTTGTCGCAGCGTCTGCATGGTCTCGCCAATGTACCACGCTTCGGGACATCCTTTCCTGCAGCGTATGAGGTAGACAACGTTGGCCGAGTCGCACGAGTATGTACCGTGTACCTGGTGGGTGGTGTTCTCACGTGTAATAGTGGTATCCATGTCGATGATCTGGCACGTCTTGCAGAGATTGCCATGACAGGGTTGTGTGGTGTCGTGGTCACTGTTCTGAAGACTGGGTAGTTTGCTGCAAACAATGGTTCGTTTGAGGTTGCGCGGTTGTTTGAAGGCAACTAGTGGGGTGTGGTGATGACCTTGGCAAGATGTTCATCGTCATCAATGACGTGTTGAAGGCTGTGAAGAAGATGACGTAGTTTCTCCGCTCCGCTCCAGAAATTCCCCGGAGCACTCCTTCCCCCCCCAGCACTCCTTCTCCCCCCAGCACTCCTTCCCCCCCCCAGCACTCCTTCCCCCCCAGCACTCCTTCCCCCCCCAGCACTCCTTCCCCCCCCCCCAGCACTCCTTCCCCCCCCCCCAGCACTCCTTCCCCCCAGCTGGGGGGGAACGGGTGCTGGGGGGGGGGAAGGAGTGCTGGGGGGGGGAAGGAGTGCTGGGGTTTGAAGGAGTGCTGGGGGGGAAGGGGTGCTGGGGGGGGGGGAAGGAGTGCTGGGGGGGAAGGAGTGCTGGGGGGAGAAGGAGTGCTGGGGGGGGAAGGAGTGCTGGGGGGGTGGAAGGGGTGCTGGGGGGGGGGAAGGAGTGCTGGGGGGGGAAGGAGTGCTGGGGGGGGGATGGAGTGCTGGGGGGGAAGGAGTGCTGGGGGGGGGAAGGAGTGCTGGGGTGGGGTGGAAGGGGTGCTGGGGGGGGGAAGGAGTGCTGGGGGGGAAGGAGTGCTGGGGGGGGGAAGGAGTGCTGGGGGGGAAGGAGTGCTGGGGGGGAAGGAGTGCTGGGGGGGGAAGGAGTGCTGGGGGGGAAGGGGTGCTGGGGGGGGAAGGAGTGCTGGGGGGGGAGGAGTGCTGGGGGGGAAGGAGTGCTGGGGGGGGAAGGAGTGCTGGGGGGGGGAAGGAGTGCTGGGGGGGGGAAGGAGTGCTGGGGGGGAAGGAGTGCTGGGGGGGGAAGGAGTGCTGGGGGGGAAGGGGTGCTGGGGGGTGAAGGAGTGCTGGGGGGGGGAAGGAGTGCTGGGGGGGAAGGAGTGCTGGGGGGGAAAGGAGTGCTGGGGGGGAAGGGGTGCTGGGGGGGGGGAAGGAGTGCTGGGGGGGGGAAGGAGTGCTGGGGGGAGAAGGAGTGCTGGGGGGGAAGGGGTGCTGGGGGGGGAAGGAGTGCTGGGGGGGAAGGAGTGCTGGGGGGAGAAGGAGTGCTGGGGGGGGAAGGAGTGCTGGGGGGGTGGAAGGGGTGCTGGGGGGGGGAAGGAGTGCTGGGGGGGGAAGGAGTGCTGGGGGGGAAGGAGTGCTGGGGGGGAAGGAGTGCTGGGGGGGGAAGGAGCGCTGGGGGGGGAAGGAGTGCTGGGGGGGAAGGAGTGCTGGGGGGGGAAGGAGTACTGGGGGGGAAGGAGTGCTGGGGGGGAAGGAGTGCTGGGGGGGAAGGGGTGCTGGGGGGGGAAGGAGTGCTGGGGGGGAAGGAGTGCTGGGGGGAGAAGGAGTGCTGGGGGGAAGGGGTGCTGGGGGGGGGAAGAAGTGCTGGGGGAGAAAGGAGTGCTGGGGGGGAAGGGGTGCTGGGGGGGGAGGAGTGCTGGGGGGGAAGGAGTGCTGGGGGGGGGGAAGGAGTGCTGGGGGGAGAAGGAGTGCTGGGGGGGGAAGGAGTGCTGGGGGGGTGGAAGGGGTGCTGGGGGGGGGGAAGGAGTGCTGGGGGGGGAAGGAGTGCTGGGGGGGGAAGGAATGCTGGGGGGGAAGGAGTGCTGGGGGGGGGAAGGAGTGCTGGGGGGAGAAGGAGTGCTGGGGGGGGAAGGAGTGCTGGGGGGGTGGAAGGGGTGCTGGGGGGGGGGAAGGAGTGCTGGGGGGTGTGGTGTTGGGTGTTCTGACACACAGATGAGCCAACACGGTTGTATGTGGTACAACGCTATTTTATTCAAACTTACTATGTACAGTTTTGTCTTGACACTCTGCACGTGGGGGTTCCCTGCTTGTGATGTTGTAACAGCTCTTCTCTGTTTCTTTGTCCCCAGACCTACTGACCACCAGCTGTCGTGCTCGTGCTTTTTATGTGGTTGGTGTTCTTGTCTGTGATTGGTTGTGGTGTTGTGTGCTCTGATTTGCCTGTTGGTGTGTCCATCATGATGTGTGTGTTTGAATATCATGACATCCCCCCTTTTTACAAAGATATGTGCCTACGTGGTAATAAATATGATCGTGTCGTGAGTGCATCTAAGAGTGTGTGTGTGTCGTGTGCAGCATGTGCATATGACGGAACTATGTACATGGGGCGATGTCGGGTGCGTCACATGAACCAAGTTGTACCATAACATAACATAAATGCGAACGAGAGAAGAAGAAAAAAAACTTGAACATTTGTCCAGTCAGACGACATCTGGAACGATAAACAACAACAGGTTATCATGTAAAATTGTGCAACTTGTTAAACATATGAACGGTATTATAAGTCCAGTCTAATGGGCTTGCGACGAGTTCGGGTTGACCGTCAGGGTGGCACACCACTCATCGGCTGGATTGATGGCATTGACCTTGTTGACATCGATGACGGAAACGCGGAAGGCATCCTGGTCATCTGCATCACTTAACTGGAAGTCTTGATGCGTGGGCTGGACGGTCCTGACTTGTCTGCGAGATTGTCGAAGATGCGCCGGATCCATGGGTTGAGCCGAACGACAGTGGGCTGCGTAGTGGCCCATCTTGCCACATCTGAGGCACTGTCGGTTTTTTGCAGGACATTGCCCTTTTAAATGTAGAGCTCCACAATTGCCGCACGTCATGACGTCACGGCGTTCGTTGCGCCACTGCGCATGCGCAGTGCGATCTTGCGGTGGGCGCGCCTGCGCAGTGCGTCCCTCGTTGTGGCCGTTATTTTTGGCGCGCACCTGCGCGGGAGACCGCGAAAAGCGCGGGAAGCGGCCGCTGTCGTCCGGGCCGTGGGTCGGGAAGTAATCAACGGCCTGGATGCGTTCGACGTCGTGGGCGGCCTGGCTTGCCGATTCGACGGCTGGGGACCCCCTCCGTGCCAACTCGGACGCCTGAAATCGGGCAAAACGGCAGGTAGCATTTTCGTGGACACAGGCTTCCACAGCAGACGCTAAGGTGAGGCTTTTTGTTTTAAGAAGCTGCTGGCGTAGGCCACTAGAGGCAACGCCAAAAATAATCTGGTCCCTGATCATGGACTCTGTGGTGGTGCCGTAACCGCAGGACTGCGCTAGAATCCGGAGGTGCGTCAAGAAGGGTTGAAAAAGCTCCTCCTTACCTTGCAGGCGTTGCTGAAAGAGGTATCTTTCAAAACTTTCATTTACTTCAACTTGAAAGTGCTGGTCCAGTTTGAGGATGACCGTGTCATATTTGGATTGGTTTTCGCCTTCTTCGAACACCAGTGAGTTGAAGACGTCGGTGGCGTGCTGACCTGCGTAGAAGAGGAGCATTGCAATCTTCGTATCATCCGAGGCACTCTGTTTTTCGGTGGCACGGATGTACAGGTCAAATCGCTGCCTGAAGAGCTTCCAATTGGTACCTAGGTTCCCCGCGACTTGCAACGGCTGTGGTTTGTCGGTGCGGTCCATGTCCAGAATGGCAGGTTAGTAGGCAGGTATCGATCCACTCCTGTACCATGTGGTGTTGGGTGTTCTGACACACAGATGAGCCAACACGGTTGTATGTGGTACAACGCTATTTTATTCAAACTTACTATGTACAGTTTTGTCTTGACACTCTGCACGTGGGGGTTCCCTGCTTGTGATGTTGTAACAGCTCTTCTCTGTTTCTTTGTCCCCAGACCTACTGACCACCAGCTGTCGTGCTCGTGCTTTTTATGTGGTTGGTGTTCTTGTCTGTGATTGGTTGTGGTGTTGTGTGCTCTGATTTGCCTGTTGGTGTGTCCATCATGATGTGTGTGTTTGAATATCATGATAGGGGGGGGAAGGAGTGCTGGGGGGGGAAGGAGTGCTGGGGGGGGAGGGAAGGAGGGTTTTTTTAAATATTGACAGGCTGGGAGACAGTTTAAAGGTTTTAATGCTACAGATGGAAAGACTTTCACTTCCTTCTCACAGATTTTTCATTTTGACATGCTGGAGACAGTTCAAAGGTTTTGAAGGCTGCAGGTGGGAAGACCAGTCAAATGACTCCTGACCTGAGTCCCCCCCCCCATCCTAATCCAAGCACCCCCCCCCCCCCCCCGACTTCTACCTTCTACCTCCCCTGAAGAACCCTCCTCGGCACCATGGAGACAACTGTAGGGAGGGTATTCACCCCTTTTCCCTCAGAGTGCAAGCCATCAGGTCCCAGTTTCTCAGGACTTGCAACGACTCCCACCCGAGAGGACTGGAGCATCTGAGGAGGCCAGTTAATTGGGATCCCTACCCGATAATGAGATTTAATTTGCAGGTGTCCCAGATCTTTGAAGGACCTGGGTGCTTACAGGGTTGGCTCCTCATGGACGTGTGGCACCCCCAGAAGACTAAGTGCTGATGCCGTTGTGGGAACAGTGGCATTTTACGCCAGAACAAATGGCCCAAAAGCTGCACCGATACGCGTCTGGTGGGGGGCTAGCAACCACGCAGCGTAAAGCGGCTTTACCTGCGGATATGGCCAGAGAATTGCCGGGTCCATTGCTGGGGGGTGGGGAAGGAGTGCCGGGGGGGGGAAAGGAGTGCCGGGGGGGGAAGGAGTGCCGGGGGGGGGGAAGGAGTGCCGGGTCCATGGCCGCGCACGTGCACGGCGGCGGCCTACAGCGGGCGCGACATGCAACATCCCGCCGCCCGCATGCGGACCCAGCTTGCCACATACTGTCCCCCAGTAACTCCCCTTGCCACCCCTGAAGCACCCCCCACCAGTGCCCTCAGCTCCCGCCAAAGCCATCCTTTCCCGCTGAGCGGCTCCCCCCCCCCCCCCCGACTGTGGCAGCGCTGGACTCAGTCTGCAGCCGTTACGCCAGGTTCACAAAAAAAATAGCACGAATGACCCACACCGTCAGGAACCTGGCCCATCGGGGGCAGAACATCGGAGGAGGGCCTCAGGTGACGTCCTGAGACCGTCCATATGGCGTGCGGCGTAGTTTTGGAGGTTGCGGAGCATTGCAAAAGCGGAAACGGGGATTCTCCGGCCGATTGACAAACGCGATTTCGCCGTTGGTGACCGGGGAATCCCGCCCCAATACTCTCACAATGGTTATAGAACTAGCAGTACTCATCATATACCCTAATGATGGGATCATCGTTCGAAGGATGACATCATGCTTCGATGAGTAGCCCTAGTAACTCCACATAGTATAGTCCTTTCACCCATTGCCTCACCAAGTCAGTGTGAATAGCAGCTTTTGAGCAGCTCCTATTCCAAATTAAACAGGGATGGACTCCTGTCGGTATGACACCATCTCACGAAGGTGACCTGAAATAACATATCACATTTTCATGCATAGTGTATGGGTGGCTCAACAGGCAGCAGCGTCAGGACCCCTTTTGTCCCATCACCAGATGTCATCAATGCAGAATGCTGAGTCATTATCTTGATACTGCCAGCCCCACTGCCATTTGCACATCAAGAAGCAGGAACCATTAACATCTGGATCTTGCTGTAAAGTTGCAAGGAGTGTTTGTATTGTCCTCAAAGAAAGTGCCTCACCAGGAAAATGGTTGGCTGAGGTGGAACCAGTTAGGAGCTGCAATCTTCAGAGGCCTGATAACACTCTGTCCTGGATGACCTTTGTATTAGGGCGAAACCTTGCGCAGTCATTATTCATACAGCAGCCAATGAGAATGTCTTCTCTTCATGGACTCTACTGAGGCCTTAGGACAGTTGCATGTGCACTGCTTTGAGGGCATCACAGTCCTCAAGACAGTCCAGCTCACAAAGGCCATTCCTTTCTGGATACCTTAAGTCAATGAGTCACTGTCACGTAATATGTTCCAGATCGAACTGTGTGCTGTGCTTTTACCTAAGGAGCACATAAAGTCCCACAAAGCCACTGTGCAAGTCCAATGTAAGGTTGTTGTACATAAGGTTATGGCTTCATTAAGATGAGCACACACTTCTTACATCACACACACTAACTCCTCTTGCAGTCAGGTTCCCGATTCGTCATGAATGGAGAAAGTGAGAATTCAGCAAGGAATAATGTTCAGCCTTAAACGCAATTCTCCAATTGCCGATGCCGAAATCGCATTCGGCCATCAGACGGAGAATCCGTTTTTACGTTGAAATCGGGGGCGGTGCCATTTTTCAGATGCTCAGCCACCTCAAAAACGGTGTACTCGAGGAGTCCGCCACACGCCGTTGGGACAGCCTCAGGACGTCACCTGAGGCACTCCCCCGATGCTCCACTCCCGAAGGCGTGGGACACGTGTCCTCTCAACTTTCATGAACCTGGTGTGGCAGCTGCGGACTGTGTCCAGGGCCACCACAGTCGTGGGGTGGGGGGGGGTGGGGGGTAGTCGTTCCGCTGGCGGGGGGGCTTCGGCGGAGGCTGGCGGGGCTGGGGGGACTGGTGGAGGGTGGTCCGGGGTGGCAACGGGGGTTACGGGGGCACACTATCTGGCAGGCCAGGTCCGCGCACGGCCGGCGCCGTGTTGTATTGCGCGGTCACCGCAGCCGTGCGCATGCGCGTACACGGACCCGGCCATTCTGCGTCTGTATCTGCAGGTAAAGCTGCGGGTTTTACATGGGATGGCTGCTAGCCCCCCACCGGGCGGAGCATCGGTGCGGAAGAGGCGACGACCTTCTGGCCGTAAGACCAGACGCTTCCTCCGGACATAGCCGCAAAATAAGAGAATCCAGCCCTATATCTTTCTGCAGAGAAGCATGGAATGATATGGGCTTCGAAGTTTGACAGTACATTTTTGATAAACTGATTCTCAAAAACTGATTCTCATAAAGTAAATGCCATTACAAGCAACACATTGGCGAGACGAATATAAAATGAGTCACGAAGACTGACTGTGCCATCCGCAAACAACTGACATCAATGCTGCAGTCGCAGGAATATCACTAATCTTGATGAGCACTTCACCAGAGCTCAAAGCATGTCTGCCTGAGAATTCAGGTGCACTGGCCAGATATCATTTCACAAATAATATGCATTCCCTGATGCCGTGGATATGGAATTACAGGCTACCCACTGCGATTAAATTCTGAGAATTTATGGAACTGGAGATCCAGATTGGATTTCATTGGGGTGCTACATTTAGGACTCTTAAATGACCATGGGACTCTCCTGCTCAGGTCGACCCTCCCTGGCCTGACCCGATGGAGGTGATGGGGTCACTAGCAGAGGAGAGGTGAAATGGCAAGGCACCCATGGAGTATCCTGGGATGTAGCCTCCGGGGTTCTGGCTGGTACCCCTCCTCCCTTTGGCTGTCAAGATCCCCTCCCCAGCTCCTTCTGAAGAAGGAGCATCTGGAGGGATTTAAAGGCACTCCATACCCTCTCACCCAGCCACTTCTGGAATGTACCAAGGCTAGAACGATGGTGTGCAGATCTGAGCACAAATTGAGAAGAACCTGTTGGGCTTGAATCTCCAAGGCAGCCGCCACATTTCCAATGGAGACGTCGATGGACTAGCATGCTTGTGTCACGATTGCGAGACAGAATGTGGATAGTCTCCTACAACCTTCTGTCCATCCTCTGACAACTCTTCCTGATGTTCCCATGCTTGTCTCTGCATCTCCAACATCTCTCTCAGAACAGATTCCACAGGCTCAGCGATCTCAGCAGTGGTCCGGTCTCCATCAATCTTCCAAGTGTCAGAGATCTCATCGTTGGGCTTCCATCATTGTGGATCCATGACAGTGAGGTGATCACCAGATTGGGACCCTAGACCTACTCGAGAACTAAGTCCCGCTGAGGTGCTTGTATCTGCATGGAAGAGGATGCAGGTAAATGCAGTGATAGTTCTGTCTCTGATACAGAGGTGGTCTGGGGGCATGGGCTGAGTCGTCTGAAGGGCAATATCCTCCCACTTTTCTTTCTGGTACCTGGAATAGAGAGAACAGAGATTTAGAGATTAACTAAGCATGCTCATAGATTAAAGATCACTCACAGTCATTGCTCTCATCTTGTCAGTGTGAACTGAATGCATTCTCACTGCCTTGCTGGGGTAGGCCGATGTCACCTTCCACACAGGAACAATCTCTCTCCTCTCCAGCATGCTCTGTAATCTGTTTTTTGAAACTGGAGAGGGTCTGGTTCACAGGGGTGCCCTCTTCACTCATGGCTTGCTCTCCTTTATTATGGGCAATGCTGGCCTGCATAAAAACAGAAGGAATGACTTTGAACTCAATGGATGGAAGAGTAGTTCAGAAGCATGTATGCCGATAGTCTTTGCTGAGTTTTCCCCAGTAAGGGATTAAGATGATGTTTGTGCAAGAACTTACATGAGCTGGTGAGCTTAGATTGGCTGGCGCACATTTAGTGCTGATGACCCAACCGCTGGTGGACTTTAACTTTTAGATTGCTTAATGCTCTTAAAGAGTGTGAGTTTGCAGGGAATAGAAGATTCACTTACCCTGATGGAGCGCAGCAGATCATTCATGCATTTCCTGCATTGGACGGCCATCCTTTACTGGACCCCACAGGGGCTAACGTTCCCGATGACCTCCTCTCAGACCATTGTGATCAGCTGGGAAGGCAACCTGAACCCACTTCTTGGAAAGAGGACCGACCGTCTTTCCTGGACAGCCTGGAGGAGAACTCCCAGCGAGGCTTTGCTGAACCATGGGACTGCGGAGTTGGGTGCTGAAATGTTTGTCTTGTTCATAGCACCTGGCCTGCAGTGAGTGAATGGCAGTCCGGTTGCTTTTAAACATGGAGGCATGACCTTCAACCCCATGAGGTAATGGTGGGGCACGAGACGTCCTGCTTGGCCTGACACCAGATTTACCGAGCTCCTGACGAATTAATGAACTGAAAAATAGATGTTTGCGTCTGTTCAGCTGTGCCACCATTCAGCGGGAATCACACCAACTTTTCCACCCGCCACTGGAATTAGTCTCCAGAACAGAAAATTCTGCCCCTAGACTTCTGTCAACAGAATAAGAAGCAACTGGAAATCAAGAGCAGATGTTCCAGAGCAAATTATTTCCACTGTCTTTACTAGATATTGGGCGAAATTCTCTACCTCGCAATGCCGCAAACGCAAACCATGATTGAACGGGGATTCGGGTGTCCGGCCAAAATCGAGGTCCATGCCCGGCGCCGATTCAGGCGACATGCTCCACCCGTCGCTGGTGGTGATAACGGGTTTTGCGCTCCCGCCAGCAGTGGCATGCAAAACCGGTATTGATATGCATTTAAATGTGATTCGGGAGTTGGACACATTATGCTCCGCCCTTCCATGGCACTCAACTCCTCTCAGGTGGAAGTCTCGCGGGCGTGAATTACAGCAAGTATTTACAAATGTGGACTGGGCAGCATGGCTTCGGAGGGTGAGTAGAATGCTAAAAGAACACTGTAAAACCGTTGAAAGCTGTCCGCTTGCTAGGGGCTGGCTGCCCAGACCAAGGGCAGTAGCGGCGAGCGACTTGGTGCCGAGTCTGTGGACTCAGGGTGTCCCCCTCGGAATCGGGGTGGCCTGCCTAAGACCGCCATTGCTGCAATCTGCCTTTTAAATGCACCTCTTTGCTGCTACTTACAAATTCCGGACTGCTCACACTGCTGAGTGCTGCCTGTGCCCTCTAAATGCTCAGAAGCCCTCTGGTCATCTGGGACCCACCCAGCCGCCCCCCTGGGCACCCTCATACCCCAGCTGTATCATCAAGGGCTAAGTTCAATCGATATCTCACCATGTGTTTGCACTCTTCAGAGCTGCTGGTCCACTGCAGAGGATCGAGGGGATCAGCAGAGCTCACCCCAACTAATGGACACCTGCACCACACAATTTGGATCCCTCTTTGGTTCTTTGCTGCTCTCAGGGCAAAGGACTCACCAGTGACCCCAACCCTTCGGATTACCAGCGGTCTCTTCCTGGTGAGATTGGCAGTGCTGACTGCCCCATGTAGTGTTCAGGGGGACAGCTTGCGTCTGCGGGCCATGTCAGAGAAGAGGGTGCTCCTCCGTTCCTCACTTGCATGAAGCTGTGGGTCCTCGGACTCTCGACTTCGGGGGGTGGGAGACGGGGGCTGGTCCTCTCTGAGCCATCTTGGTGGCTGCAGTGAGTGTCTGGTAAGTCGTGTGCTTAAAAACAGCTCCAGCTGCCAGGCTCTTTGGCACTAACTCCGTCCCCAGTGGTTAGAATGCCTGCTGGGCCAGGATTGGTCAGAATTCGTGACAGCAGAATGCTGGCCCATAAGTATGCCCTGCCATGCTCCCGGCGTCAGCACATAGTCTCCAAAATGAAGAATTTTACCCATTGTATTTTTGCACTTATTGCAATTAACTTAATAAATGCTGTGAAACTTGAGATAACATACTCGTACACAAAGTGGTCTGTGGCTCATTGGAACTGCTGGTTCCTTTTAGATGAGCTCTCTCACCTCAGTCTAACAATTGTAGTTGACTTAAGTCTTATAATTAAAATTGGAGCGAACTCGGGATCTTGCACAGGCACTGCACTTTTCAAAATATTTAATTGGTTGTAAAGCCCGAAGGAAATGAAAGGCATTGTCTGAATGAAATGTCCTTCTTTCTTTAGTCCCTCTCAGTTGTACAGGAACCTTATGAGCAATGGCTGAATGGAAGTTAAACCAAGATGGAGAAAGGAAGAGAGAAAAGATATTAGAAAGTGAGACACAAGCAGAGAGACAGCTACAAGAATAAGTACAGCCTTTGTTTTATTCATTCTCGGGATGTGGGTATAACTGGCAAAGTTGACGTTTACTGCCCATCCAGATTACCTTCGTGAAGATGTTGCTGGGCTACCACAGTCATAGTATGTTTTGGTACAATTGAGCAACTTACTAGGCCAATTCAGAAGGCGGTTAAGAGTTAATCACATTGATGTGGGATTCGAGGCACATAGACCAGAGCAGGTAAAACAGCAGTTGTTCTTCCCTAAAAAACGTTCGTGAACCAGTTCGTCTTGGAGTCATAGAGCCACAGAGGTTTACATGAAAACAGGTCCTTGGGCCCAACCTGTCTATGCCGTCCAATTTTTACCACAAAGCCATCCCCAATTGCTTGCATTTGGCCTATAACCCTCTATACCCAGCTTTCCCATATAACTGTCTAAATGCTTTTTAAAAGACAAAATTGGACCGCCTCTACTACTGCATCTGGCAGATCGTTCCAGACACTCACCACCCTCTGTGTGAAAAAATTGCCCCTCTGGGCCCTTCTGTATCACATCCCTTTTATCTTAAACCTATGCCCTCTAGTTTTAGACGTCGGCTACGATGACAGCCAAAATTCTTTGTGCTCACTACTTTAATACTATATTTTTATTTCTAGATTTTTTATAAAACTGAATAGAATTTTCAAACACCTATAAAGGGATTTTAATTTGCATTCCATGGATTATTAATCCAGGTTTTTGAATTAGGAGTCTAGCAAGATATTTACCACACTAATGTTTTGGAGATCAACCATAATTCGAACAAGTGATTTGGTACAGCTAAGATCACTGAAAATGATGGGAGAAAAGCTATGCTAAATGGCTAATAGTCCAGACAATTGTGCGAATTACTCTATTGATGTTCCAGTCAGCCTTCTTTCCCTGCTTTAACTTTAATGTTTTAAAAATACTTCTATTCTGCTTTTCAAAGCTCAACAAACGTGAGAGTAGGGTTTCAAAATTGGGACTATTGGTGCCCGTTGTTTGTGCATTACAAGAAAAGAGAGTACATGAGAAGAAAAATGCCATCTGTAATGTTGCATGCACCTTTGGCGTGATTTGCACGAATGTTGTTTGGTGAGGGCAGTAGTGTGAGCATGGAAAACATAAGTGTGCAATCAGCTTGTGTGAAATGCTGATTTTATGCTTACAATGTCATTTTGGAGCTCAAAGTTCCAGCTTACATCCTCTCTTAGTATTACACAGCTGAACATGCATTGAGCAGTCAACAAGAAATTGCTACTAAAACTATATAAAAGGGTTATATACAGCTTACAGGTTAATTGCTTCGTCGATCCTACAAGGCTTTATTGCTCTCTACAGTTGTTTCAAATGTCAAAACTGCAGTCATGTAGTAGGTGCTGCAGGAGTTTTTATTGACTTCAAGGCTATTGCACAAACCAGATGCTCGCAGAAGTGGGTACCTTAGTACTCGTTCCTCTTTGAATGCAGCATAAACTAGAGAATAAACAGAGGTCACACAGAGCAGGATAAGTTTTTGGAAGCGGGCGGAGGATGAAGGGGAGAAGGTTTTCAACTGGAAATCATAAATGCTCTGTTCGGGGAGAAATTCCTCTAGCTGAGTCCCAATAAAGATCAATAGATGCAATGTCTGTGCTTCAGTAAGGATGTCCTCACTTAAATATAACTCATCCTGCATCAACAGCAGCAACCTCAGAGCAGGGCAAGGACTGCTTTCCAGTGGCTTTGAAGATGACCATGACATAGAGCTTTTGTGGGTCTGACTGCTTCCAATGAAGCTGATGCTACCAATGTTTGCAACATCTCATAGTTTGCTGTCCACTGATCCATAAAGGAGGTCACTGTGATTCTCTATTCACTTATGTGTGAGCATGTGACTTTGTAGGTTGCAGGGTGCACCATGGTGCAGGATGACACTGATAGTATGCCCCGGCATTTGAACTCTGATATCTACTGGAAATAAAAGGGTTCCACTCCTTCAATATCCAACAGGTATGTGAAAATTAATAGAGAATCATGCAGGTCAATTCCTAATATTCCGGGAACAGTCAAGAATCAATAATTCTGTGGCAGTCCGTTGTGCCACCTGCATTTAAGACAACATGACAAATCAAAAGATAGCCGCTGAATGACAAGGGCTATCCACTGACTACATGCTCATGACTCCGGTGTACAACCCATACAGATATGCACAACATACACACACTGAAAGCCATGCTGCTGCAAGAAATGTGATAGAGCAGACCACAGGCATGCTGAAGCAATGCTTCCGCTGCATGGACCACTCTGGAGGGGCTCTGCACTTCTCAGTAGATGAGGTATTAAGATTATTCATTGTCTGCTGCATGTTGCCCAGCCTTGCCATCACGGGGAAGCAATCCATGCTACCATGTATATGGTGAGTAGATGAAGAAAAAGAGCAGGAGACGGAGCCTGATTCAATGGAGGAGGAGGAATAGAAAGGAGCGAGGCAATGCCTCCTTGTTAGGCTGTCCCTTAAGAACTCATCTGAGCACTATATCAGTAACCATAACCATTTTTCCCCATTTACCAAGTCGCACACCTAACCCTCCCTCTGTTATTAACCATCACAGCACCTGCTTGACCACAATATAAAAATAAACCACCACAAAATAAATATTCTAAATAAAATTGATAAATGAAATCATTCCATTTCTCACATATAGAACATAGAACGATACAGCGCAGTACAGGCCCTTCGGCCCACGATGTTGCACCGAAACAAAAGCCATCTAACCTACACTATGCCATTATCATCCATATGCTTATCCAATAAACTTTTAAATGCCCTCAATGTTGGCGAGTTCACTACTGTTGCAGGTAGGGCATTCCACGGCCTCACCACTCTTTGCGTAAAGAACCTACCTCTGACCTCTGTCTATTATCTAGTACCCCTCAGTTTAAAGCTATGTCCCCTCGTGCCAGCCATTTCCATCCGCGGGAGAAGGCTCTCACTGTCCACCCTATCTAACCCCCTGATCATTTTGTATGCCTCTATTAAGTCTCCTCTTAACCTTCTTCTCTCCAATGAAAACAACCTCAAGTCCATCAGCCTTTCCTCATAAGATTTTCCCTCCATACCAGGCAACATCCTGGTAAATCTCCTCTGCACCCTCTCCAAAGCCTCCACGTCCTTCCGATAATGCGGTGACCAGAACTGTACGCAATACTCCAAATGAGGCCGTACCAGAGTTTTGTACAGCTGCAACATGACCTCATGACTCCGGAACTCAATCCCTCTACCAATAAAGGCCAACACTCCATAGGCCTTCTTCACAACCCTATCAACCTGGGTGGCAACTTTCAGGGATCTATGTACATGGACACCTAGATCCCTCTGCTCATCCACACTTCCAAGAACTTTACCATTAGCCAAATATTCCGCATTCCTGTTATTCCTTCCAAAGTGAATCACCTCACACTTCTCTACATTAAACTCCATTTGCCACCGCTCAGCCCAGCTCTGCAGCTTATCTATGTCCCTCTGTAACCTGCTACTTCCTTCCACACTGTCGACAACACCACCGACTTTAGTGTTGTCTGCAAATTTACTCACCCACCCTTCTGCGCCCTCCTCTAGGTCATTGATAAAAATGACAAACAGCAACGGCCCCAGAACAGATCCTTATGGTACGCCACTTGTAACTGAACTCCATTCTGAACATTTCCCATCAACCACCACCCTCTGTCTTCTTTCAGCTAGCCAATTTCTGATCCACATCTCTAAATCACCCTCAATCCCCAGCCTCCGTATTTTCTGCAATAGCCTACCGTGGGGAACCTTATCAAACGCTTTACTGAAATCCATATACACCACATCAACTGCTCGACCCTCGTCTACCTGTTCAGTCACCTTCTCAAAGAACTCAATAAGGTTTGTGAGGCATGACCTACCCTTCACAAAGCCATGCTGACTATCCCTGATCATATTATTCCTATCTAGATGATTATAAATCTTGTCTCTTATAATTCCCTCCAAGACTTTACCCACTACAGACGTGAGGCTCACCGGTCTGTAGTTGCTGGGGTTGTCTCTACTCCCCTTTTTTAACAAAGGGACCACATTTGCTATCCTCCAGTCCTCTGGCACTATTCCTGTAGCCAATGATGACATAAAAATCAAAGCCAAAGGCCCAGCAATTTCTTCTCTGGCCTCCCAGAGAATCCGAGGATAAATCCCATCAGGCCCCGGGGACTTATCTATTTTCAGCCTGTCCAGAATTGCCAACACCTGGCCGGGAGGAACTCGATCGACTGGACCCGCTTCGCCTCGTAGGACCCGTGCCGTGCCGTTTCGGCTGCCTGGATTTGGGAGTACCGGCTGGTCGCGTTCTCATTGAGGACGCAGGTCTCGATGGCAGTCGCTCGGGTGAGGCGCTTTATTTTAAGGAGCTGCTGGCGTAGGGTGTCCGAGATGACCCCAAAAACTATCTGATCCCGTATCATGTAGTCGGAGGTGGCCTCATAGCCGCAGGACTGCGCGAGGATACGGAGGTGTGTCAAGTAAGATTGGAAAGGCTCATCCTTACCCTGCTGGTGCTGCTGGAATAGGTACCTCTCGAAGCTCTCATTGACGTCCACGCTGAAGTGTTCGTCGAACTAGAGAAGCACCGTCTTATATTTTGTTTTGTCCTCGCCTTCCACGAATGCCAGGGAGTTATAGATGTGGATGGCATGTTGCCCCGCTGTGGAGAGGAGGAGGGCGATCTTCCTGGTGTCTGATGCATTCTCCCTGTCTGTGGCTTCTAGGAAGAGCTGGAAGCGCTGTTTAAACAGCTTCCAGTTGACACCAAGATTTCCAGCGATTCGGAGCAGCTGCGGCGGGCTGATAGTTTCCATGGAGCAGGATGGCGGATTTCTGAAAGGGTGCAGGTAGGTCTCACAGTCGCTGGTTAGCTTCACTACTGGTATCATGTCGTGTTGGGTGTTCTGCTGCACAAATGATCCAACACGGCTGTAGATGGTACAACTCTGTTTTATTGTCTTAACAACGGTTACAACTAACTGCTGGCTTGGGTATGTGCTTCACCAGCTAACTTGTGGACCCAGCCCTGTCACTATCTTAGTGAGGCACTCAGCACATGGTCTATGTCTGAGTGGCGCGCTGTGAACTCTGTGCTCTGAGCTATCTCCTGGTAGAATGAGCGGGAACTGTGGTGTTCCCCTTTTTTATAGTGCGTGTGCTTTCACTGGTGATTGGCTGCGATGTTATGTGTGTGCTCTTTGGTCCAACTGCCTGTCCATCAGTGTGTGTGTGGTTGCACCATGATATGCTGATGTGAATATCATGACACTTGCCATGTTAAGTATTGATTGGTCGAGATTACCCTTAGTTCCAGGCGCTACAGGAACTGACCAAGCGTACTGCATGAGATGCTGTGTGCCTGTCTGGTGTAAGCAGATGGGGACCCTCCTGAAGACAAGCGGGAAGATAGTCTTCCAACAGTGGAGCTTCCTGGACATGAGGTGAAGGGATGGGCTCAAGACAGCCAAACAAGGAGGTACAATAAGTTTGCCGCCATCAGAGTTTTAACCAGGAGAACATGTCCTGATATCGGTACGGACCTCTGGACCTGGTGACCCGGAAGGGACTGTATAAAATCATTGAAAAGGTGAGTCCAGTCACCTATAATAAAGGTAACCAGGCTGGAAAAGTAGCAGCTCTACCATGTCAATCTTTGGAAGAAATGGCATGACCGGGAGATGCTAGTGGTCTTACTGAACCCAGAGCCTGTCGATGAGGACAGGGCAAAGGAAGCACAGAGGGGGAATCTCATGTCCTTCCAAAGGCAACAGACACTTGAGTTTGTGCTCCAGAAGAATTACATTTTCTCAATACTTCTAGGAAAGAAACTCATATTCTCGAAAAGAATATGGTCACCAAACCAGGACAGAAGGTGCAACTGCAGCCCTAAAGGATCCCCGAGGAACAGCGAGAAACCATCAGACAAGATGATGTTTCGGAAGAAAGACAGGAATGATCACATCACAAGATGATGTTGGATTTTGCTTTGGTTTCAATGTGACACATGGGCACCCAAACAAGGTATTGATTGATATTTATTGTCGCATGTACCAAAGTACAGTGAAAAGTGTTTTTCTGCGCCAAGGGAACGTACACAGTACATACACAGTAGACAAAAGAATAATCGACAGGGTACATTGACAAATAGTACATCAACAAATGGTACATCAACAAATAGTGATTGCAGTTGCACAGTCCCGGGGCAGGTCGAGGTTGCTTCCCAGGAGATGCTTAAACCCAGGCAGGAGGTATGTGTTAACACCAGGGGCGATGTTCCGGAAGGGTATTCCCCTCATACTATCTCCCAGTTTCTGAACATAGCTTCTCCTAACAAGATGGCCACAGAAAGCCACATGACAACTGATGAGGAATCAGTGCCACGAGGATCAGCTGTACAGCCTGATCAGCCTATATAAGCAGAGTACTGAGTCCTGCTAGAGGAAGAAGCCCACCTGATGAATGAGAGGAGACTGTCTTGAAGAGTGAAGGATTTGTTGTGTGCAGAGCTGTTTGTAAAGTTAGGCTCAAGGAAGAGCTAGATGGTCATTTCCTTTTTCTGTTTTGGTGAGTGTCTGAAGACCTGGAAATAAACTTTCAACTTTTTATATTGTATCTGGACCACTGAGTTGTTGAATTGAAAGCACTCCACTCCCAATGTGCCCAGTCCCTAGCCCATGGAAACATCACATTTAATACAAAAACAAAATCCTGTGGATGCTGGAAAT
Organism: Scyliorhinus torazame; assembly: GCF_047496885.1. Classification (NCBI taxonomy): domain Eukaryota; kingdom Metazoa; phylum Chordata; class Chondrichthyes; order Carcharhiniformes; family Scyliorhinidae; genus Scyliorhinus; species Scyliorhinus torazame. The sequence continues at coordinate 88,204,299 of NC_092714.1, read as the reverse complement.
CGGAAATAAAACCAAATTACTGAAAATACTCAGCAGGTCAGGCAGCATCTGTGAAGGGAAACAAGAGTTCTCAACTGATTCCCTCCATACGCTGTCTGACCTGCTGAGCTTGGGCAGCACCATAGCACAGAGGGTAGCACTGTTACTTCACAGCTCCAGGATCCCAGTTCAATTCCTGGCTTGGGTCACTGTCTGTGTGGAGTTTGCACTTTCTCCCCGTGTCTGCGTGGGTCTCCTCCGGTGCACCGGTTTCCTCCCACAAGCCCCGAAAGGCGTGCTGTTAGGTAATTTGGACATTGTGATTTCTCCCTCCGTGTACCGGAACATGCGCCAGAATGTGTGACATGGGGATTTTCACAGTAACCTCATTGCAGAGTTAATGTAAGCGTACTTGTGACAATAAAAATTATTATTATTATTTAACTTTCTATTTAAAAGTATTTATTGATGTATTTAAGAACGGTAACCTGGGGTGAGATTCTCCGATCCCCTGCCGGGTCGGAGAATCGCCGGGGTCTGGCGTGAATCCCGCCCCAGCCGGTTGCCAAATTCTCCGGCACCGGATATTCGGCGGGGGCGGGAGTCACGCTGCGCTGGTTGGCGGGCCCCCACCCCGCGATTCTCCTGCCTGAATGGGCCGAAGTTCCGCCGCTAAAATGCCTGTCCCGCCGGCGTAAATTAAACCACCTACCTTACCGGCGGGACAAGGTGGCGCGGGCGGGCTCCGGGGTCCTGGGTGGGGTGCGGGACGATCTGGCCCCGGGGGGTGCCCCCACGGTGGCCTGGCCCGCGATCGGGGCCCACCGATCCGCGGGCGGGCCTGTGCCATGGGGTCACTCTTTCCCTTCCGCCTTCGCCACGGTCTCCACCATGGCGGAGGCGGAAGAGACTCCCTCCACTGCGCATGCGCGGGGATGCCATCAGCGGCCGCTAACGCTCCCGCGCATGCGCCGCCCGGAGATGTCATTTCCGCGCCAGCTGGCGGGGCACCAAAGGCCTTTTCCGCCAGCTGGCGGGGCGGAAATTCATCCGGCGCGGGCCTAGCCCCTTAAGGTTGGGGCTCGGCCCCCAAAGATGCGGAGGATTCCGCACCTTTGGGGCAGCGCGATGCCCAACTGATTTGCGCCATTTTGGGTGCCAGTCGGCGGACAGCGCGCCGATACCGGAGAATTTTACCCCTGGTGTAGTTCAATAATAAAACTGAAAAAAAATTTACCAGCAAAAGTAAGAATTCTCATTGGCCCGTAACTTCCTGCTTGTGGTGGGAAGCCACGGGCCGTAGATTATGAAATAGAAATGTGCACACTTTCCTGTTCTTCGATGTTGCCAGGAACCTTCCTTTCTCTTTGGCAGCCGGGGACTCCAGCTCCCTGGTCTGCACAGGCTCCAGCATGGCACAGATGAAGTGCAACGCTGCCACCTTATGATGCGGACAGCTTGTGAATGCTTTAATCAATAGGTTTAGGTAGAAAACAACAGGCTTTTAACAAGTTTTTCAAAGGTATATAGATGTTTAAAAGCACCCCAGGGCTTTTGGTTGGCACTGTCCTTGTAACAACTGATTTTTTTTTTGATTAGTGTTTACAGAGTCACTGCAGTGCAGAAGAAAGCCATTGGGCGAGATGCTCCACTCCCGCGCCGGTTGGGAGAATGGCCCGGGTCGCCGAATTTTCCCGCGAGGCCGGTCCAACACCCTCCCGCGATTCTCCCAAGCGGCGAGAACGGCCCCGTCGGGTTCCGCACGGCGCAGGCCGGAGAATCGCCCAAGGCACCCAAAATGGCGATTCTCTGGCACCCCTGCTATTCTCAGGCCCGGATGGGCCGAGCGGCCAGGCCAAAACAGCAGCTTCCCCCCCGGCGCCGTCCACACCTGGTCGCTGCCGGCGGGAACAACGCAGGAACGCAGTGGGGGTGGCCTGCGGGGGGGGGGGGGGGAAGGGGGGATCGCGCACCGGGGGGGGGACTCAAATGGGGTCTGGCCCGCAATCGGTGCCCACCGATCGTCGGGCCGTCCTTTCTGAAGGAGGACCTCCTTTCTTCCGCAGCCCCGCAAGATCCGTCTGACATCTTCTTGCAGGGCGGACTCGGAGAGGACGGCAACCACACATGCGCGGGTTGGCGCCAGTTATGCGGCGCCGGCCGCATCATGTATGCGGCGCCGCCTTAACGTGGCGACAAGGCCTGGCGCATGTAAATGACGCGGCCCCGCTCCTAGCCCATTATCGGGCCCTGAATCGGTCGGGATAGGGGCCGTTTTGCGCCGTCGTGAACCTCAACGGCGTTCACGACGGCGTGGGCACTTCAGCGCGGGAGCGGAGAATCCCGCCCACTGAGTCTGCACTGACACTCCAAAAGAGCACCCTACCCAAGCCCATTGGCGGGATTCTCCGAAATGGAGGCAGCGTGTTCACGCATGCGCGGGTGACGCCAGTTATGCGGCGCCGGCCGCGTCATGTATGCGCCGCCGCCTTTACGCGGCGCCAAGGCCGCGGATGTCAGACGGATCTTGCGGGCTGCGGAAGAAAGGAGGTCCTCCTTCAGAGAGGACGGCCGACGATCGGTGGGCACCGATCGCGGGCCACACCCCATTTGAGCCCCCCCCCCCCCGGTGCAGGATCCCCCCTCCCCCACCCCGCAGGCCGCCCCCCCCCCCCCAGTGTTCCCGCGCTGTTCCCGCCGGCATCGACTAGGTGTGGACGGCGCCGGGGGGAACCCACCGTTTTGGACTGGCCTCTCGGCCCATCCGGGCCTGAGAATAGCAGGGGTGCCGGAGAATCACCATTTTGGGTGTCTCAGGCGATTCTCCGGCCTGCGCCGCGCGGAACTCGACGGGGCCGTTCTCGCCGCTTGGGAGAATCGCGGGAGGGTGTCGGACCGGCGTCGCGGGAAAATCTGGCAACCCAGGCGATTCTCCCAACCGGCGCGGGAGCAGGGAATCACGCCCCATGTCCCCGTCCTTTCTCCATAACCTCATCTAACCTTTGGACACTCAGGGACAATTTAGCATGGTCAATCCACCTAACCTGCACATCTTTGGACTGTGGGAACAAACCAGAGCACCCGGAGGAAATCCACACACATGGGGAGAAAGTGCAAACTCCACAGAGACAGGCACCCAAGGCTGGAATGGAACCTGGGTCCCTGGCACTGTGAGGCAGCAATGCTAACCTTGCCTTCACCTCTTGTCTTGTTCTTTTCTGTTTCATATTTTGCTGTTTCTTATCTCACATCACAATGACTAATTGTAGCTGCTGCATCAAGAACCCTACTGTGAAAAGGGTACTCAAAACAAAGCGGGTCTTTTTAGTCTCTTGACAGGATGGACCAGAATTTTAAAGTCAAGCACTGCATCTCACAGCAGGATTAACCTGACTATGTTTGCTGTGCCAGTTATTAATGAACCAAACAACAGTCTCATCAGTACCTGTTCATTGATATGCTGTTCCACACATAGGCCAGGTAGATCGGATGAAATTGAAGGGATGGGGTTTGCTCTGGACTCCCGCCCGCCCTGAACACACAGAAATTTTACACCAGGGTGGACAAGGCCTCAGAAGTGAAGTCCTCTCTTCCGCCAAATGAGGCCTTTAATTGACCAATTGTTGGCCACTTAAGGGCCATGTTCTGCCCAGCTTCAATTTTTAGGCTGGCCGGAGGATTGAACTTCCATGGTGGGAATTTGGGGGTGGGGTGGGGGAGCTCCATCAGAAGCCCCTTCCTGAGGTCAGGTCCCCATTCCTTAAGGTCTGGTGGCCCCCAGACCCCTCTCCCCCGAGATTCCAATCTCCCCCTTCACACACCATCCCCCTTCTTCCAAGGGCTTCCCTACCTTCCTCACTCTGGGGCCTCTTGAATTTACCTGGGACCCCAATGCCTAGATTTGGCTCCAACGTCTAGCATTTTTTCTTATGCAGTGCTGTCATTGCTGGGACTGGAGAGCCGCCAGCCAATCTAAGCTCCCTCTGTGCTCTTAATAATAATCTTTATTCGTGTCACAAGTAGGTTTACATTAACACTGCAATGAAGTTACTGTGAAAAGCCCCTAGTCGCTACATTCCGGAGCCTGTTCGGGTACGCTGAGGGAGAATTCAGAATGTCCAATTCACCTAACAAGCATGTCTTTTGGGACTTGTGGGAGGAAACCGGAGCACCCGGAGGAAACCCATGTAGACTTGGGGAGAACGTGCAAGCACCACACAGACAGTGACCCAAGCCGGGAATCGTACCGGTCCCTGGCACTGTGAAGCAACAGTGCTAACCTCTGTGCTACACAAACCTGCTTGCCTGCCTGACTGGAAGGCAAGCCTGTCAGTCAATCAGGCTGATTCTTGGCAGGGACCTGTTAAGGACAGAAGTCCCATGATATAGAGTTAAAACCCCAACTTGTTAATACCTGGCCCTCAGCCTCTTTTGCTCTGCTATCCGTGGGGCCTTTCCCGTTGCTGATAGAATGCCCCACCCACCGACCAAGCAATCCACACGTTCCCCAAATGTCAATTGGCTTCCGCTGGCACACCCAATTTTTAACCTCTCGGCAACCGGCCGACCAACTCATCACATCTAGTTTCAGTGGAAAGCTGACTGTTGGGATATTAAAGCAGGCTAGGTTTTCCACAATACTCCTGAGTTACCACTCTGCCAGCTTCCTGCCTGGGAATTAATATAACCCTCAAATACTAAACTTGAAAATGTCCTCGCCTGTTTGGCTAACCAAGAATCCAAATAAGAAAGAGTGATTTGCATTTATATAGCAATCGCAGGATGTCCAAAACTCTTTATGACCAATCAAGCACTTTCAAGGTGTCATCGCTATCGTAAAGTACGAAGAATGATAGCCACTATGCCCAAGAAGTTCCCACAAACAACAAAGAGATAAAAATAACATAATCTTGTTTCGTTTTTATTGATGTAGATTGAGGGGTAGTATTGGCCAGGACACTGGAAAAACCTCCCTGTTCTTATTCAAGCAATGGGCTGGTTTCTTCCCCCCCTCCTCCCCAAGCCGCGTGTTTCTCAGTGAAGCACCATTCACTGGTAGCAGGATTCCATACACCAGCCACTTGTCAATGGGCTTTCCTTTGAAGTCACCCACACCGTTGGGAAACCGGCAGGTGGGGGTATGCTGCTGGCGGGAAAAGAGAATCCCAATGGCTGGAGAATTTCGACCCATTTCATGAGGCGGATTTAATGCTGCTGATGTGGTGCCATTCACCAGTTGGAGAACTGGTAGGACCCTAGATAGCCTTTACACGGATTGCTTGATGCTACTTTGAGCTAACTAGGCACTAATTTGGTAGATGTTGGCCTCCCACTGAATCTAGGCTGCAGTAAGATTGAAATACTGACCAATCAGAGGCTGCCAACTCTGTAATATGGGCAGCAGTACTGGAAGCGGTGGCCACTGCAGATATTGCACTGGGTCTGCCCAGGGGATCATCAATGTTTCCTCCAAAGACAGGTAAATGGTATGCGGTTCCCAGGGCAGGGGTGCCGGCCAGAGGGTGGAGAGGGTTTGACATCAAGGGCAGGGGTTGGCTTCTTCTAGCCCCAGCCCCTTCTCGATGCTGGGTCCCTTGATTGGTTTCAACAAAAGCTGTTCCATAGATGGCTGCAGGCAAATCCACTGGGTTTGCTGGGCAAATTCTCTGGATGGTCAACCCTACCCCCCAGTGGTTGAATACCAATGGCAGTAGGATGAGGCCTTTAAATGGCCCTGAAGTGACCACTCCCGCCCTCAATTGGCCTCCTGATGAGAGGGCCACTCACAAGCCTACCCAACCCAGACCAAATCAGAGAGAGGTGGGTAGGCAGTAGGAGCTCCACTTCTCATCACCCACTTATTATTTGGGATCACACTGTCTTCCCTCAAACTCCTCTTATGGAGAAGACATTTAATTCCATTATGGGATCTTTTATGTTTATTTGAGGAGGAGAGCATGGTGTCTGTTTAACATCCATCTGAAAAACATCCCCTCTAACAGTTCAGCATTTCCTCAGTACTCTTCTGGTTTTTAACCAATGAGACATTAATAGATATAAAGCTTGCACACAACAAGAAATGAAGATACGCTAGCACATTATGATTTCTGTCTATTTTAGCTAACCTCAAAAAGAAAATGAATGAGCTCAGGAAATGATTTTATAAACACCCAATGTTGATGCTTTCATGTCATCAAGTAGCAATCATAAAAATAGAGATGAAATAATTATGATAAGGATTATTCTGTTAATTGAATTGAAATTATTAAAATACGTTACTCTCACAAAATGCATCCCTTATAAATATGGAAACTATAGAATGTCCTCACAATGATGTGCAAATAAATTACCAGTAACCTTGTGGTAAAATTGTTGTAATCACTAATCTTCCTATGTGAACTCTGTTACGCATCAATGATATGAACCGTGCTGACAATCAGCTAATGATTGTTGTCCAAGACTGAATAAACCAGATGTTAAGTTAAAGTGTGCATTATAGAAAATGACAAATACAACTATATTATTCTCAAAGTTTGAATAAAGATTGTAGACTTCCAGTTAACACAAATACTTTATTCAGTAGGTTAGTTCTGTTTCCAGAGCTTAACTAGATGTAATACAGTCAAGAGGTATGACCAGTGAAGCTAAGGTAAGCTGTCTATGCTGAGCTGTCTCTGCTGCTGCTCCCTAGCCTTGTGCTTCTGAAAGAGGCGGATCCTACCTTGGGCTCACCCTTTTATACCCGTCTCTCTGATGCCATCTAGTGATGCTGTTACATCTGTCTGCAGTCTCTGTGTGCAGATGTATGTAGAGATGTACAGATCACTACAACAACCAAGTGTGGAGAGTTTCAACTCACAGCAACCTGTTTCTCAGAAGTTGTGAATCGGGAGTGGGAGAGGAGGGAAGGGCTATCTTTGCCTCACCATTGGCACCCAAGGTCATCCAAGGTAATTTTCACAAACCTGTAAATGGGCAAGAAACCTATCCAGTTGTGTCTGCTTGTATCTGCTAATGGGTGTCAGTTGTTGGTGTGTGCCACTATCACTCTACTCACTCCTACCTATTTTGTAGCAGTTTTGTTGACTATTATACAATCTGGGATGTAGCTAATAATAATAAACTGTTCAAGGTTCCCTCTTACACTCGATAAAATAACCTGAATCCATGAGAGAAGGTACAGGAGGGAGATCTTTAGATACCTATGACATTGGGACTGGTTCTGGGGGAGATAGGATCTGTATAGCCTGATGGGTTGCACGAACAGAGCTGGGACTAATGTCCATATCGGGAGGTTTGATATTGCTCTTTCGGGAGGGCTTAAACTAACTTTTCAGTAGACTGGAACAAGAATGTAGCAATAGGAAGGATACCAAGGTGCACAAAGGATCTGGAGATGCAGATAGCACAAGACTATGAAATGGTAATATTTTAAAGATGGGGTCAAACTCCGATGTAATACAATAAGGTCTAAACTCGGCTTACAGTGCATGTTTGCGGAAGCATTAGAAATGGTAAATGAGATTGGTGAGGCTGTGGCATAAATAATTGGAAATTTACTGCTGTGATGATAATGGAGATCTGGCTCAAAAAAGGTAGGACTGGGTATTAAATATTATTGGCTGCAAGAAGGAAGGAAAGACATATATTGGTGTTTTGGGGGAAATCGGGTGGCAGGGTCAATTAAAGAGCTGGAGGGGGTTGATGTCCTCAAACAGTCAAAGATGGAAGCATTTAGTTACAGTTAAGTAAAATAGAGGTTCCATTACACTACAGGTGTATTCTATAGGCACCAAATGGCAGGAAGGATATAGAGGTATACATTTGCAGGGAAATATCAAACTATCAAAGGTCACGGACGGGATTCTCCGACCCCACGCCGGGTCGGAGAATCGCCGGGAGCTGGCGTGAATCCCGCCCCCGCCGTGTCCCGAAGTCACTGCCACCAGAGATTTGTCGGGAATCGCCAGTCGGTGGGCGGGAATCGCACCGTGCCGGTCAGCAGGCCCACCCCCGCTGATTCTCCGGCCCGCGATAGGCCGAAGTCCCGCTGCTGGAATGCCTGTCCCACCAGCGTGGATCAAACCACCTTTTGAACGGCAGGTCAAGGTGGCGTGGGCGGGGTCCTGGGGGGGGGGGGGGGCAATCTGGCCCGGGGAGGTGCCCCAACGGTGGCCTGGCACGCGATCGGGGCCCACCGATCCGTGGGCGGGCCTGTGCTGTGGGGGCACTCTTTTTCTTCCACCTTCGCCATGGTCCTCACTATGGCAGAGGCGGAAGAGACCCCCTCCCCTGCGCATGCGCAGGGATGACGTCAGCAGCCACTGACGCTCCTGCGCATGCGCCGATCCGCGTTGCCCGGCGAAGACCTTTCGGCCCCGGCTGGCGTGGCGCCAAAGGCCTTTCCCGCCAGCCGGCGGCGCGCAAACCACTCCGGCGCGGGCCTAGCCCCTCAAGGTGAGGGCTTGGCCCCTAAAGGTGCGGAGATGGGGCGGCCCGACGTCGGAGTGGTTCCCGCCACTCCATTATGCTGGAACCCCCCCCCCTGCCGGGTAGGGGAGAATCCCGCCCCAGCTTCTGAACCAGAAGCTTTGGATTTGACTCCCTCCCAGGACTTGATGGCCAAGGAAGGTGTGCTTATAACATGGCCAAACTGGTTGAGTGGCAACCTGCAAATCCTTCCAACGTGCCAATGGCTGGTGGTAAGATTGGGAGAGTCTCCTGGTCAGCCATGCTTGATGTGGAGTGGCACCTCGCAAACTATAAGCCTCTGGCAACAGAGTAGCAACCTGTTCCTGGAATAACTAGCTGTGGAAACAGATGAAAGCCTGCCTTAGTGCACCACTAGGTACGAGAAGAGAATTGGAATTGGAATAAGGCAAAGGGCAGCGAGGAGGAAGAGTTTCTGAGGAGTGTGCACGATAATTTTCTTGATCAGAATGTTGAGAGGAAATATGACAGAAGTGTTCAAAATCATGAGGTCTTGAGATTGAGTGCATGGAGAAAAATGTCTGGAAGGGTTGAGACATTAATTTAAGGCATTTGGCAAAAGAAACAACAGCAACATGAGGAAAATCCTTTTTTAAGAAGTAAGTTGTTCAATTCTGGAATGCACGACCTAAAAGCACGTTGAAAGAAGGTACAGTTGGGGCTTTCAAAAGAAGAATGGATAAGCACTCGAAGAGAGAATTTGAGGCTTATAGGAAAAGGGCAAGGGGGTGAGATTAGCAAAATTGCTCTTGCAGAGATGGACCGAATGGCCTTCTGTGCTTAACCATTCTATGATGTCTGATTTGTACTGCTGAACCTGCAACACACGAACTAGATTTCAAAAATAAAAGTATAATATAATCTTAATTTGTTAAGTTGCATTTTATTTTCAGATTGATGTACAGAGAAAAACTGTTTCCTTTGCCAAGTAGATCAATAACCATCGATTTAAATCAGGTCATTTGCCATAGTTCAGAAGGGACTATAGGTATCACTGACAGAGACAAGGGGTTATATGGTTTGAAGGGATTAAGCATGGGGCAAGGCAAGAATGCAGAACTATCACAACTGGTACAGGGATTGAACATCATTCTCCATCACACTCTCGCCATGACTTGCATAGATATAAAATTACTTACAACAGATTTAGAAGAGAGATGAGGAGGTTTATTTTCACTTAGATTGTCAATATCTGGAACACTACCTGAAAAAGTGGCTGTAAAGGAAAGGTTAAGTCGCCATAGTCCCCGATGACCATAGGCTGCTTTCCTCTTTGAGGGGGAAAGTTGACAGTGGTGGTTTCACCTGAGGATCACCACACTTCAGGCGAGGGGCGAGGTTGAGAAGGCGGGGCCTTCATGAATTACCTCAGCCGATACGGGAATGAACCCGCGCTGCTGGTCTTGCTCTGCATCACAAACCAGCTGTCCAGCCACGAAAAGTGGCTGTGTGGCTGTGTCTGTTCCATAATTAACTTTAACAGAAAGTTGCAAATGTATGTGAGGAAGAGAAAGGTGCAAGTTATAGATTAAAAGGTGGGTATTTGGAACAAAGCACAACTGCTATTTCAAAGAATCAACCCTGGCATGACAGGCCTCATGGCCTCATTCTATGTTGTAAATTTCTATGATTATTTATTCTACAAATATTAATTTATATTATTTATCATAAAAATTATGCAAAAACAAAAAATGTGCAATAATTGAAAAGTTTTATTACACAAAAAATAAGAAGTGTCTGGAGGGTTAATGCTAAGCGTGAATTTGATCTTTTATGAAAATTAAACATTGTTGAAATATTATTCCTGCATTGTTGTAATGACAGCATGGTTTCTTGGTGTTTACTGATCTATGACTCAGAGTGCCTGTGTGGGCAGCAGATTGCATATATAAAGCAAAGTTCATTCTGAGATGCAGCATTATGCCATTCTGAGGTTTTCAGTCTGACTTACACCCCATCTCATAAAATATTCTGCCACTGTACCATTAAGGGCCATAATTCTCTTGTTTGAAGTTGCATTTGCTAGATTGTCCTGCTTATGGTGGAAAGAAATGGTTTGTGATTTCAGAATACACTTGCTTAACATCTGTAAATCCTCCCTCTGTCCATAACATTATCTAAACCACTATCCTGTCTAAAATAAACAGGATAATGGTTCCTTTAAAATAGTTGATAGAGCGAGGTCACAGGAATGTATTGGGTAGTTGACTGAAATATTGTCAAATTCAGTTGACTTTTGCTGGATAAAAAAAATGTAGCATTTTACTGGTTGAATTCTCCAGCTGACGCCGGAATCAGGAAATGTTATTGGGTGGAGAATCGGTTTTAACGCCAAAATCATGACCAAAATCCGGTGCTGAGGGGTTGGCTCCTGGGCGACAGGAGTTAACCGCTGCCGTCGTGGCTGATGCCCCCTATCCGGAGGCCACAGACTGACGCGGAGACCCATTACAACGGCGCCCATGCAGTGACCAGGGGCGTGATCGAGCAGTGTTTCGGCCTCCTGATGATGCGATTCAGGTGCCTGGGCCACTCTGGAGGGGCCCTCTAGTTTGATGCTGGGAGGATTGCCCGCATCGTGACGGGTTGCTGCGACCTCCACAACATCACGCAGCAGACGGGCGATGTGCTTGAGCAGGAGGATGAAGGAGAAGGTAAGAATGGGCAGGACATGGAGCCCAGGCAGGTACGGGAGGCTGTACAACATGTGTGCCAGGACCAACGCGCATGGGATGCTCTGAACACTTTCAGGTTCACTGACTGGGGGGGAACTGGCTGGGGGCACGGACACCCTATCCCACCTCCACATCCGGCCACCTCACCCGGCCTGCAATCCCCTCTGTGATACATTCCTGCCGCACTACGGGATGTGGGCCCTGGGTTGGCAGCAACAGTGGTTACGGTCCATGAGATGGAGGATGATGACAACCCGCTCTGTGATGAGCTCTGGTGCTCCACATCACTTGATAACATCTGACTCCTGTCCACAGTAGCATTTCCCACCATCCACCTGGGTGATTTCTGCATGTGAGTTGGCCATTCCATTAGGGACTATCGAATCCCTGGGGTGGCAGAGGTGTGGATGGTGGAGGGGAGGTGCGGTATGCAGCTGGGACACCAGAGCGGTGAGCGCTGCCTGAGCTGCGGTCCCTGAGCCAAGCCCACCCCCAACATCCATCCATTCCTCGCCCCCTCTGTGGCCAGCCCATCCCTCAGACATTTCTAACAGAGCACCGAGGCAGATTGTAAAATTGTGCTCATGTATTTAATATAGCAACATGTATACAGATTTGTGCCCGAGTCTCTATTGTTAAACTGTGCCCTACATTAGTGACAACCTAACTGGTGTCTACTTTTCTGGTCTTAAGGGCCCGTTGCATCTAGTTGGATCCGCACATGGTACAGCAAGAGTGGAGGTGGCCTGCTGTGATTCTCACCCTTCAACTTGGGTCCCCGTTAGCGAGCGTCTTCTGGGGTGACAGGCCCTGGATGGACCCAGCTGCTGCTCGGGTGTCCCAGGTGGTGTTGTGCCACCCTGTTCTGCTTGCTGCCCATCAGATGCACCAGGGACAGGAGGAGGTGAGTCCGAGATGCTGCACTATTCCGGCACCTCCCCTGCAGGAGTCACCGGCACAGGCCCCATCAACTCCCCCTCCCTCGGGGTGCCCAATGGACCCGGGCTACTCCATGGGACGGGGGTGCAAGTGGAGCTAACCCCTGAGGCTGCCCCACCACCTGGCACTGCCAATCCTGGAGACCTGCTGCCATCTCAGCCAGGGTCTGCATTCCCATGGCCATGGAGCATAGGGAGTGGACCACCTCCATCCTGGACTGCGCCACTTCACGCTGTGACTGTTTTCATCACCTTCTGGGTCAGTGCCACATCAGCTAGTGATTGCACCATCTCTGTCTGGGATTGTGCCACCTCCCTCTGTGACTGTGCTACATTGGCGAGCGCCTGGGCAATGCCGTCGACGCTCTCAGCCATGGGCCGCTGTGACTGGGCCATGCTCAGGAGTGCCACTGCAATGTCCAGGTGACTGTGGTACATGGCTGCCTGTGATAGGGCAGCCCTGGCCTGGGCCACGGCCACCACCTGCACAGAGTGTCCCAGGCCTTGGACATGCTGATCCGTGGCTGAAATCCTCACCCCCAAGGCCTCCACCTCGGACGCCACCCATGCATTGTTGGCCTGGGTGACACGGACAGCTGGCACCAGCTCCTGCTCCTGCATGCGGTTGGACTCCTCACCTGCACCTGCAGGTGCTGGATGCTCGCCGACAACCCCTCATGTTGTCCCTAGCTCTGTGACTGCATCTACACTATCGAAGGAACTGTCCGTTCCAGAGGCCCAAAACCCATCTGGACGGCAGCTAGTCCCTGGGATCGACCTGCCCTCCGACCATCCGCCCCCTCGGGAGTTCCTACTTCCACCTGCTGTAGCTGAGCATGTGTGCCAGATAGTGTCCCAGGAACCTCTTCACTAAAGTGCCCAATCGAGGTGAGTGTCTCTGGGATGGTGGAGGGTGTTGGAGACAGCTGTGATGGGAAATCTGTGTCATCCTCAGACCCGAGCTCCAGGGTCTATGGCTCGCCTCCGTATCAGTGTCCTCATCGCGAGTTGGCACCCAGAACCAGCAAGTCCTGCAAGACACAAGACATGACGTATGACTAGTCCGCGAGCTGGAGGGGACTGAGTGTTTGTGGGGGGAGGGGGGACTTTGGGAGTTTGGTGGAGCAGGGATGCGGGGATGTTGTGGGGGTGGAGTGAGGGTGAGGGTGGTGTGGCGGTGAGGTTGGTGTGGGGGTGAGGGTGGTGTGGAGTGGGGGGTGACACAAGTATCATGGGAAACCACAACTCAGTGGGGTCTCACTTCCTCGCCTGTCCTCCATCCCGGCAAGTGCTCTTTCCTCGGGCCTACCAACCAAGTTCAGGGCCCGTTGCTCTGCCACAGGTCCGGTGGTCCCTCTCCAGTCTTTTCCTGCTCCTGGCGATTATGGGCGGCTTTCTCCTGGGAGGGGGAGGAAACATAAAACACTATGGGCAGCACAATAGCACAGTGGTTAGCACCGTTGCTTCACGGCGCCAGGGTCCCAGGTTTGATTCCCAGCTTGGGTCGCTGTCTGTGCGGAATCTGCACGTTCTCCCCATGTCTGCTCTGGTTTCCTCCCACAAGTCCCGATAGATGTGCTTGTTCGGTGAATTGGACATTCTGAATTCTCCCTCAGTGTACCCAATCAGGTGCCGGAACATGGTGATAGTAACTTCATTGCAGTGTTATTGTAAGTCTACTTGTGACAATAATAAAGATTATTATAAAAACTCCACCAGCTCCCAAGAGAGGTGAGAATTTCTCAGGCAGCAAGGAGAGTCCAAGTGTATCTCAACATGGAGGCACCTGAATGGTGTGCTCAGGAATCCTGATTACTTTACTCAAATGGTGTACATTCATGCTTATGAGTATCAGGTGACAGAATTCGGCTCAGCTCCAATACCCCCACTGTCCAACAATCCAGCAACACAGCAAGATAAATTGATGAATGAAGTATGGCCATTTGGGTACTGTCAGTGGTTGTGGAAGCATCCCTCAATAAGTCAATGCTTTTAGATGAGGAATGGAGATAATGGGCTGGATTCTCCTATTTTCAGGCGATGTCCGGGTGAGGGTGCAGACAATTGTGGGAGAATGCGGGCTTCCGTTGGACTGCAAGTGAGCGTAAAGAATTCAGAAAAAAAAACTATCTTGTGGCTCAACTTGCAGTGATTCCCCTTAGTACACCAATATAACACTTTATAAGCAGGCTCCCACTTGAAAGAGATGTGTACCTAGGCCGCTCATGCAAAAGGCTAAACAATTATGCTGGTAAAGCAAATAAGGAGCAGAAATGGGACGCACTGTGGTTTTTGGCCCATTCAAGAAGAATTTACTTTATTTCAGACTGATTTTAAGTCAATAAAAGGGGAGTAGGAGTCAGTGCTATTATAGGCGTCAAATGCACTCAGCCGTGGCATTTTACAGCAAAAGAATCGGCGCTGTCCCAGTACCGTCCTCCGGCCGTACCACGTAAAAGGCTCGGCCTCCACAAAATAAATGGCTGGATGCGCGGCCACGACCTGCAGCGGTCGCACCATACAACATGGCACCGGCCGTGCGCGGACCCGACCTGCCAGTTCGTGACCCCCGGACACCCCCTAGCCACCCCCCACCAGTCCCACCAGCCCTCGCCGAAGCTCCCTCGGCCAGCAGCACGGCTCCCGCCTGACTGTGGCGGCACTGGACACAGTCCGCAGCCGCCAGGCTGGGTTCCCGACCGCTGAGACCATGAGTCAACCGCACGGTTGGGAACCCGGCCCCTCAGGGGTGGAGCATCGGGGGAGGGCCTTCAGGTGACATCCTGAGGCCGTTCCGACAGCGTGCAGCACTTGTCACGATGACACCGTTTTGAAGGGGCCGGAGCCTGTAAAAACAGGCGTCACCCCCAATTCCATCGTAAAAAGGGTTTCTCTGTCTGATCGCCGATTACGAAATTGGCGTCGGGGAACGGAAAATCCCGCACAATGAGTATGGTGGAGAAATTTTACTCCTGTATTTCTGGCCAGGTATGAGTTTTGCTCTAGCATTAGATGCTTATTCTGCACCATCAAGTTAGAAAATCAGCCCATTTTTTCTTCAAGTACACTTCAAGTCACCATTTCAGTACAATGGGCTGACAGGAGTTACTTGTAAAAGATAATGGGCGTGATTCTCCTGATTCCCTCCAACGGGAAAACTGGAGTGATATCTGCTGATGCTAGGAGTGACCCCAACCTGCCATTCAATGGCACTTAGAAATTCTTTTACGCTCAGTTGGGTTTTCAGTGCCATGACAGGCAGGGGAGAAGGAGAACATCGCTTCAAAGGCGGCTTGAGGAGCAAAACCCTCAAAACCAAGGGCTTGCAGGGCCTGCTCTGGAGATAGAGGATGAGGTTTACTAAACATTGTGAGTAGGCAGCTTGGTCTACAGAACTCACATGTTTTATCTGCAGATGAGCGGAAACCAGTTTCGCTGACAGTATGTCCAGGGATCTGGCGATTCACGTTTGCCAGATCTACAGGAATTGGTACCACAGGGACCGGGGAGGGCACCCATTGCAGTGGCTGCACTCAACATATGCCAGTAATTCCTTCCAGTGAACCAATGGGAACATCTGTAGGATCTCTCAAGCATCCACGCAAAAATGCATTAATGAGGTCACCAATGCCTTTTTTGCAAAGGCCCACAATGATGTCAACTTCGACAATGGTTCGCACTAATGCCTCACAGCGCCAGGGACACTGATTCAATTCGGGTCTTGGGTGACCGTCTGTGTGAAGTTTATGCGTTCTCCCCGTGTTTGCATGGGTTTCCTCCGGGTGCTCCGGATTCCTCGCACAGTCCCAAGATGTGCAGGTTAAGTGGATTGGCCATGCTAAATTGCCCCTTAGTGTATAAAAGGTTAGATGGGTTTACTAGGTTGAGGGGACAGGATGCGGGCATGGGCCGAGGTAGGATGCTCTTTCAGAGGGTGTGTGCAGACCCCGATGGGCCAAATGATTTCCTTCTGCACTGTAGAGATTCTACGATTCTATGATTAAGCAGGACAGGATGCCAGAGCATTGCGCTTTACATGTGCTGTCTCGGGCAACAGACACACCAAAACATAAACAGGATAGCTATCACCTCACCCACCTCACTCAATGTACAACTTGTCTGTGACCATAAGAAACTAATCACACAAGTTTGCACCAGATACCCAGGAAATGTCCACTACCCATACATGTTTAGTAGATCGCAGATCCTAGATATCTTCGAGGGACCACACAGGGTGCAGGGTTGGCTCCTTGGTGACAAGGTGTACCCACACAGGATGTGACTGATGACAAGAGTGTGGCAGCCTCAGATTCCTGCAGTGAGGAGCTGCAATGAGGCTCTTACTGCTAACTGAACTATGGTGGAGCACACCATAGGGATCTCTAAGATGCGATTCCGATATCTAGAAAGATCTGGTGGAGCGCTACAGTAAGGTCGCCGGAAGGTCTGACAGATCATTGTGGCTTGCTGCATGTTGCACAACCTGGCACTGCAAAGGAGGAGGATTTGACAGATGACAAGGTGGAAGATCTGTACATCTCCTCTGATGAGGAGGTCATCGAAGGGGATGAGGACGTTGAGCTGGAAGAAGCTGAGGCTGCAGAGGAAGAGGCATAGCACAGACCAGAGGAGACAGGCATGCGCATGAGGCCCTCATTATCACCAGATTATAGGAGGAGGATGACCAGTTGCAGTGAATACCCTCTTGGACAAGTAACCTCCATCATGGGCCAGCATTAACAACCAGGGTTGCTGTTCCTCTAATTTCAACCAAGCACTTCAATATAAGAATGAACAGTCACACATGAAGCTTACATTTTCCTGATCTTTTGAAGGATGATGAATACTTGGCAACATGTGTCATTGCAGAGATGGCTTTAATTTTAGAGAGCACATGGAGTTGCACAATATATCACTCTTCTCCATGCGTGAACACCTCTCTCCTTGTGCACTATACCTTCACCTTTCAAGAATGCAGATGAGATTGGAGAACACCTCTACCTCAACCATGTGCAGTCAAGAATAAATGAGATTAATGAGGTTCATTCCACAAGCACACTTAACATTAAGGTCACGCATCACTGATGTCAAGAATATCTGGAAAAGGGCTATATACTGTGGTGATGTGAAAGCACGCGACAAAGATGATGGGCCCATGATTGTTCAGTTGGGGGAGGGACCATGGCATCACACTTGATTGACAGCAACAGAATTCACCATTAAAAAGTAGGCATGCACAAGAAGAGATGTGAAATGGGTGTAATTCAATTTACATTTGTGAGTACTGCATACATGTCGTGAACACCCGTGTCACCCGTGTGCTCCTGAATCTTTTTGACTTTCCTAACCCCACACTACACCTTGATGCTTCGCTGACATCCAGGTGCAGAGAGCCTGCTGACTACAACGGCCTGTTGTCTATGATGACTGAGGGCCCAGCCCTGCTTTGGGTGTCCTGCTGTGGGGGAGGAGCACCCATCTCGGCCTGTGGCTCTTGGACTGATGGGTCATAGGAAGAGGGGCTTGGGATTGGCTGGACAGTCCTGACTCATCTGAGTGTATGACCCTGTGATGTCCAGCTGCTGGTCCTTGTCTCTAATGGTTCCTGAGGTCCCCTGGCTGACTCCTTGAGGAGAACAGGCCGCTGGAGTGAGATCTAAGTGCCACTCCCCCTCTCATGTAGCCACTGATTGATGCCACTAATGGCTACAGAGATGGAATGCTGCTCCTGTAGCAGTGCAGAGCCAATGTCCTGGACCAAGGCCTCTATGGCGGCTGCCATCATACCAGTATTCGCTCAATGTGTTGGGATGCCGACACTATCACCTCAGACTGAATGCAGATGGACATCTACATCACAGTTCAATCTAAGGAATGCACCTGACATCCTGTCCTCATATTCTCGTAATTGTTGCTGCAGCTCTGCCAACTGAGAAAAGACCAAGTCCGGAACTTGTCATCTGACTTGGACTCAGCAGAATTTTGGTCTCCAGCAGTCCTCCGAGCCCCGGTGAGCTCAGATGTCCCTGCCTCAAAATTGCTGTGGACCAGATTGTAACCCCAAAGCTGCTCTCAAACTAGGTCCCACTGAGGTTTGTGTCTCTGCATTGCCAGAGGGTCGGGATGAACACTGTGGCAGTGCTCTATGGTGCTTTCCTCTGGTTCCTCATACAAGGTGTTGTTGGGCTGGAGCTGAGGGTCTGGCTTTTGGATGCCTTTGGGCATTTTCCAGCAGTGCCTATGAAGGAAAGGAAAGATACTTAGTGCATGGCAGGTTACTCTAAGCACTCACAGTATGGTTGCCTGAGGGATGAGCTGGTGCAGGAGCCACACTTGGTGTGCACTGCCCACTTCACCGTCAGCACAGGAATGGTCCACATCCCTTCCAGCTATCTCAATGGCTCAATTCTCAGAGGGAGTGCAGACTTGATTTCAGCCACTCCTCCCCTATTCTTGCCCTTTGATTGATTGTCCTGAATAAAAACAGATTCCAGATTCAGATGATAAGGATGCCTGCCATGTTTGAATGTTAATATGTTCGGATACCGATCAGACACCAACGTTTGTTAGGAAACCAGACAAAAACCCCAAACAATTTTCCTATATATAAAACTGTGAGGAAAGGATGCATCAATCCAAGAGTGATGATTCTGACCAATAAATATATTTTATGTTAAAACAAACTTTAATTTAATCACATAATTGACCACATTGACATCAAATAAATCATTTGACAATTATTAATTAAATAGTTCTTAAATAAAAGGAAAAGCTTGAATTTACTATTTACCTGCTGTTAATTCCAATTAAGCAACTCAATACAGTTCAAATGCCAGTTATAAAAACAGGTTACTTGCTTATATGTGTGGATACTTTTAGCGAGAGACCATTTGAAGAGCAGATCCAATACACTTCTGTCTTTTCAAACTGCTCAATCTAATACCATTTGGCAAAACTACTGTTCAGCTTAAAATCGTATAACAGACTGCAAAACTACAGACCGACCTGGCTCCTCCCATTAAATATGTAATCTGTATCCCACGAAGTTCCAGGACCTGCTTGGCTAGGACTAAATACAATCCCTCATAAATTATCTACACTCCAGGGAACCGTCCAAAATATAAACAATGCCCCATTAGCCCGTTGTCTGAATCCAAGTGGTTAGAACGAATGGTTACCTCACCTTTTTACAACTCTTTAATTACAGCTTAGTAGACATACATAGAATCATAGAATTTACAGTGCAGAAGGAGGCCATTCAGCCCATCGAGTCTGCACCGGCCCTTGGAAAGAGCACCCTACTTAAGCCCACACCTCCACCCTATCCCCGAAACCCAGTAACCCCACCTAACCTTTTGGTCACGAAGGGAAATTTATTATGGCTAGTCCACCTAACCTGTTTGGTCTGTGGGAGGAAACTGGAGCACCCGGAGGAAATCCACACAAACACTGGGAGAACGTGCAGACTCTGCACAAGCCGGGAATCGTACCTGGGACCTTGGAGCTGTGAAGCAACAGTGCTAATCACTGTGCTAACGTGCCACCTCAGTACGAGAAAACATGCTGTACAATGAGGGGGTTGGTGCCTCCCATGATTCGTTATTAAAAACTCTGCATTTATATCTGGTAGGTCTACTATACTATGAATATGGAGGGTGCCTATATTGTTATCAGGAGGATTAAGCCATGGTACTCATGCATCTTATGAGGAATTGTATTGCTTATGATTAGCTCTTAGTATTTGCAAGGACCAAAAAAAATCATGTTCAAAGTCAGTTGTCTATTATCTTCCTTGGAGTGAGCAGAAGGGGGTGGGTTTAACATGGCTCCAACTTTGAGGATAATGTTAATTAAAAAATCAACTTTTGTACTGCCTGTATGTATTTTAAACCAGGGTTTTTAATAGCATTATTGGCACAAATATGAAATATAATATATATATCAATTTCTCACATTCATCACAAATGCAGCCATGGACGAGATGAGAATGTGAACTGCAGAGGATATGAAGCCAGATGGATATCTTAAGGGGTGCGTGAGAGAGTGAGTGTTGATGTGCCTTGAGATGGCAATGTGTGATGCCAGTAGATGTGTCGGGTATGGTGAGTGTGTGAGTTGAGAGTGATGAGATGGTTGACATCCTCTGGCTGCACAGATGAGATCATTCATCCTCTTTCTGTACTGGGTGGCTGACCTCTCCTGTGCTATGCTGGCACTGGCCACCACTGCCACCACCTGCCAAGCCAAAGTGGTGAGGTTCGCAGATCTCCTCTAGCTATCATGGCAATCGAGGACATCACGGCGGGCCTCAACTGCATCCAACAGATGTTCCAGGGCGATGTCACTGAATTTGGTCACAGCTGTCTTCTTCCCTTTTGGGGCCATCTCTCTCATCTGTGGCAGTCCTGAGCTGCAGGCATTGACAAAGCAGTGCAGAGGTACCGTTTAAATATGGCTCTTGGAGTGAGGAAGCAATGAGCTCATGCCGGGGTGGGCAAATCATAGGCCACCCACCCGTGATCTGGTGTATTTCCAGTGCATGTATAATTAATGTGGAGGAAGTAGACAATACAGCGCAAAAATCCAACATTGCGGCTGGCAGATGGAACATCATTTTTCATGCCCATTGCCACACTTAGTGCAATAATGGGGAAATCCAGTCCAATGCCTGAAATCCTACAAATACAAAAAGTCTGATTTTTTTTCTGTTTAGCAGTGAAATGGGAGGTAAAGCTGCTTAAAAGCTGTACTATTTCAATCTGACTGTTGCACTGAAAATCTTCATGCGGCATGCTAGCTAGAATAGTAATTGTATTCTCCCCCTTTGGGATTAATTAATCACTGGTGTCTGGATTGCTTTGGGTATTTCAATGTTACTGCACTTACACCACATACTGTGGCATGTTACCATTGATAATGATGAGACACATACAGTAATTACCATTATCCAGAATGTTCCAGACACTGCAAAACAGTTGTAATGGAATACTTCATGTTGACTAAAACACCAATTAGGTTAATTATTAGATCTTGGCAGTATATGATGCTGTCACACTGGTCTACTGGCAAAGATGCCATTGATGCCACCTTGATTGGTTGCAATGGCTCCAAAGTTCTTTTTCGAGCTGGGCCTATGGTGGATCCAAAAGACCGGTGCCCCAAATATCTGTTCATGCTTCAACTCTTTTCAACATATTTACAAGTGATCTGTTTCCAACAATCTCCAGGTCATCTAAGTGAATAGTTGACTCCCGTCTGCCTTTCAGAGACTGAGGGGATAATTTTGACAACATGTGATACTGTAAATCAGGTGATCGATGTTTGAACCCAGCCTGGTGAAAGCAGTTTGCAAATTTGTCTTCGACCACCATCTTCCATGTCTTCATCGCAAACATGGCCAGAACATCTGGATTATACCCCTGCTTCTTACTGATGTCCCTGATAACCTGGGATCAGCTGCTATCGGTAGTGGGTTTCAGGTTCTTAATCACCCCAGATCTATTGGCTGTAGCTTGGCTGTGGTGTTGGGAGACAAGACCATCAGCTTGATGCTCTTGAGGTCAGTGATGTCGGGGTGCATGGGACATTGACTGTAATAATGCCAATCTTACTTTAATTATGATGATGCTTTTGTCCTGATCCACGCCTCAAAAATGCTGGAGGTCACCCAGGCTATTATTTTAGCTTCATACTGAATCGGTAGTGTATTGACATTTTCAAAGCAATGCAGCTTCTCGGATTTTCCTATCACACAAAGTGGCTGCTTTTTGGTGCCATCCATGTTGGCACAGACCACAACGGTAACACATTCCTTGCTCTGCTTTCCACCATTACATGTTTCACCTTTAAATATCAAAGAGTGGTCTAGCAAAAGAAGGTAAAACAGTCTGGTTGTATCTGTGCTAAAAATGACTCGTGGTCCATACCCATTGAAGACATAGGTGTGACCATTCTGGAGCCAATCATCTGTCACTGTTGCCATACCGCCGTACTATCAGCATTTGCCGCATGGAAAATGATGCTGTGCCTTGTCTTGAATCAACCCAGCCAACTGTCAGTGGAAGTGAACCCCAGGTGGCCCAGCTTCTTTACCAGGACAACTCCCCTTCCCTGCAGGATTGGAACAAATATGGGAACGATGTCTGCTCAGGCTTCTAGCACAACGTTTTTCAAACTTTTTTGCCCGAGGCCCATTTTTACCAACCAGACATCCATCAGGACCCTCCAGTCGACTTTTGAGTTCCACGCCACCTGAATGTCACACCCCACCATTTTCACATACCTTTAATGTGACAGGTGAGCCTCCTTGGTCCTCATGATCTCACTTGCTTTGTTATTGAATGTTATATTTCTGGCAATGATTTAAGTTCTCACTGCATCCATTGAAAAAATTAAAGAGGTTTGTCCTTGAAGTCGGCATGCTTAGCCTTCAAATGTCTTTGAGATTTTGAGGGTTTTAAACTTTCATTTGCCAGTGCTTCCCTGCATATATCACACATGAACTTTGAATTCTGATTTGCAGTTGCACAATTAATAAACCCACAGTTCAAGTAATCATCTTTATGCTGTTTTATTCCTGTTTTCAGCTTCTTCTTCTCACCAGCACTGCTGGCAGCTGCAAAATGGAGGAATCTCTCTCGCGCCCAGAACACGTGACCTGCACTCTGCCACCGCCCCAGGCAGGAAGACTCCAATGATTAAAAAAAGAAATCTGCTCCTGGGTCAGCGTGCTGATGTCAGGACGAGGCGTTCAGCCCCACTCGGCTCCGGGCCTGAGCATTGCTGAGGGGGCACGCTTGCGTGGAATGGCCGGCACTCTGAAAGCCAGTCGCGGCCTGCATTTTTAAAAGCCGGTCGTGCCGTTGGGCACTACATCCAGTAATCGGAAATGCCACATCGCATGGCACCGACATTGGCCCGCGACCCACCAGCGGGTCGCGACCCTGGGTTTGAAAATGACTGTCTAGCAGATCGTCTGCGACATCGGAATAGGCAGTCATTATAATCCTCTTCCTTGCTGGAGTGTCTGCCTGCTTGTTGAACTGCTCCAAAATGATCACCTTGTGTTTTATAATGGTGGAATGGCATAATCTCCCACTACCTCACAATGTCCTCTTTTCGTATCATACCATAGTTTTCCACTTGTTGTATCAACTTCACCTTCACTCTGAGCAATAACACTTTCTCACGGGTTTAACCCAAACTCGCAAGCTTTTGCATGTCCTTTCACAGAGAGACCTCGATGTCAAATTGTGACTTGGCCAATGCTCCATAATTTTGCAATCTTGTGTGGTCCAACTTTGTTCTGATTATCAGCACAATCTGTGACAAGCTTCAACAAGTTCTGCTAATCCAGAGTTACCAGTGCACAATTTCAACTGATTGCGGGCATTGTTCTGTGGGATTTGCTATTCTGCCGGCAGGACAGGTTGGCAACTTCGACATAACCAGAATTTCATGTCAGGTCATCTATGTTAAGTTCATCACAATTTCACTGCAGTCTATTACAACTGGATCAAACAAACATAGGAACATCAAAAATAAGAGTAATAGTAGGCCATATGGCACTTCGAACCTGCTTCGCCATTCATGATGATCATGGCTGATCATCCAACTCAGTAACCGGTTCTCAGTAATCAGTAAGAATGAACAACAACACCTCCTCCACAATAGTCCTCAACACCGGCGCCCCGCAAGGATGCGTACTTAGCCCCCTACTCTACTCCCTGTACACACACAACTGCGTCGCAAAACTTGGTTCCAACTCCATCTACAAGTTTGCTGACGATACGACCATAGCGGGCCGGATCTCGAATAACGATGAGTCCGAATACAGGAGGGAGATAGAGAACCTAGTGGAGTGGTGTAGCGACAACAATCGCTCCCTCAATGCCAGCAAAACTAAAGAGCTGGTAATTGACTTCAGGAAGCAAAGTACTGTACACACCCCTGTCAGCATCAACGGGGCTGAGGTGGAGATGGTTAGCAGTTTCAAATTCCTAGGGGTGTACATCTTCAAAAATCTGTCCTGGTCCACCCACGTCGACGCTACCACCAAGAAAGCACAACAGCGCCTATACTTCCTCAGGAAACTAAGGAAATTTGGCATGTCCACATTGACTCTTACCAACTTTTACAGATGCACCATAGAAAGCATCCTATCGGGCTGCATCACAGCCTGGTATGGCAACTGCTCGGCCCAGGAACGCAAGAAACTTCAGAGAGTCGTGAACACCGTCCAGTCCATCACACGAACCTGCCTCCCATCCATTGACTCCATCTACACCTCCCTCTGCCTGGGGAAAGCGGGCAGTATAATCAAAGATCCCTCCCACCCGGCTTACTCACTCTTCCAACTTCTTCCATCGGGCAGGAGATACGGAAGTCTGAGAACACGCACGAACAGACTCAAAAACAGCTTCTTCCCCACTGTCACCAGACTCCTAAATGACCCTCTTATGGACCGACTTCATTAACACTACACCCTGTATGCTTCATCCGATGCCAGAGCTTATGTAGTTACATTGGGCAAAATTCTCCGGAAACGGCACGATGTCCGCCGACTGGCGCCCAAAGTGGCGCCAATCAGACGGGCATCGCGCCGCTCCAAAGATGCGGAATGCTCCGCATCTTTGGGGGCCGAGCCCCAACATTGAGGGACTAGGCCGACGCCGGAGGAATTTCCGCTCCGCCAGCTGGCGGAAACGGCCTTTGTTGCCCCGCCAGCTGGCGCGGAAATGACATCTCCGGGTGGCGCATGCGCGGGAGCGTCAGCGGCCGCTGACAGTTTCCCACGCATGTGCAGTGGAGGGAGTCTCTTCCACCTCCGCCATGGTGGAGACCGTGGTGGAGGCGGAAGGGAAAGAGTGCCCCCACGGCACAGGCCCGCCCGCGGATCGGTGGGCCCCGATTGCGGGCTTGGCCACCGTGGGGGCACCCCCCAGGGTCAGATCGCCCCGTGCCCCCCCCCCAGGACCCCGGAGCCCGCCCAAGCCCCCCGGCGGGGGGTCGGAGAATGTCACCCATTGTATATGTTGTGTTGCCCTATTATGTATTTTCTTTTATTCCCTTTTCTTCTCATGTACTTAATGATCTGTTGAGCTGCTCGCAGAAAAATACTTTTCACTGTACCGCGGTACACGTGACAATAAACAAATCCAAATCCAAATCCATATCCTTTGATCCTTTTGGCCAAAAGACTTATATCTAACTCCTTTTTGAAAACATACGTTTTGGCCTCAACTGCTTTCTGTGGCAGTGAATTCCATGGACTCATCACTGTCTGAGTGAAGAACTTTTTCCTCATCTCTATCCTAAATGGTCTACCCTGTATCCTCAGACTGTGACCCCTGGTGGTGGACTCCCCCACCATCAGGAACATCCTTCCTGTATCAACCCTGTCTAGTCCTGTTAGAACGTTTTATAGGTTTCTATGAGAACCCCCTCATTCTTCTCAGTGATAACAATAATAACGGGGATTGGCAGACCAATAAACACTTGAATGATGACCAGTCGCTTCAAATCTATTTATTTCTAATCTTATGCACAACATTGGAGCAAAAAAACTATTTGAGCTAATCCAGGAATTACCATAACTGTTACTTGTAAGGAGGTCTCCATTGACTCATCAGCAGGAAACCAATATGGATTGTGCTACCAATCATGTCCATTGTCGATACCTTGCTTGCAATATGTAGAAACATATATAGAAAATACAAGCGGGGGAGGCCACTCAGTTCTTCGAGGCAGCATGGTAGCACAGTGGTTAGCACAGTTGCTTCACAACTCCAGGGTCCCTGGTTCAATTCCCAGCTTCGGTCACTGTTTGTGTGGAGTTTGCACATTCTCCCCATGTCTGCGTGGGTTTCCTCTGGTTTCCCTTCACAGTCCAAAGATATGCAGGTTAGGTGGATTGACCATGCTAAATTGCCCTTAGTGTCCAAAAAGATTTGGTGGGGTTACTGGGTTGCGGGGATAGGGTGGAGGCGTGGGCTTGGGTGGGATGCTCTTTCCAAGGGCCAGTGCAGACTCGATGGGCCGAATGGCCTCCTTCTGCACTGTAAATTCTCTGATCCTCCATTCATTATGATCATGTCTGATCATCAAGTTCAGTACCCTGATCCTGCCTTCCACCCCCCATACCCCTTGATTCATAGTCATAGATATTTACAGCATGGAAACCAGCCCTTTGGCCCAGCTTGTACATTCGTCCAGTTTCTCTCACTAAGCTAGTCCCACTTGCCCGCATTTGGCCCATATCCCTCTACACCCACCCTGCCCATGTAACTGCCTAACTGTTTATTAAAGGAAAAAATTGTACCCGCCTCTACCACTGCCTCTGGCAGCTCATTCCAGATGCTCACCACCCTCTGTGTGAAGAAAATTCCCCTCTGGTCTCTTTTGTTTCTCTCCCCTCTCACCTTAAACCTATGCCCTCTAGTTCTAGATTTCTCTACCTTTGGGAAAAGATGTCGGCTACCTACCTTATCTACGCCCCTCATTATTTCATAGACCTCTATGAGATCACCCCTAAGCCTCCTATGCTTCAGGGGAAAAAGTCCCACCTATCCAGCCTCTCCTTATAGCTCAAACCATCAAATCCTGGTAGCATCCTCGTAAATCTCTTCTGCACTCTTTCTAGTTTAACAATATACTTCCTGTAATAGGGTGACCAGAACTGAACACAGTATTCCATGTGTGGTCTTACTAATGTCTTGTACAACTTCAACAAGACATCACAACTCCTGTATTCAATATTCTGACCAATAAAACCTAGCATGCTGAATGACTTCTTCACCACCCTGTCCGCCTGCGACTTCACCTTCAAGGAGTTATGAACTTGTACCCCTAGATCTCTTTGTTCTGTAACTCTCCCCAACTCCCTGCCATTAACTGAGTACGTCCTGCCCTGATTTAATCTACTAAAATGCATCACCTCACAATTATACAAATTAAACTCCATCTGCCATTCATCGGCTCACTGGCCCAATTGGTCAAGATCCTGTTGCAATCTTATATAAACTTCTTCACTATCTACTATGCCACCAATCCTGGTGTCATCTGAAAACTTACTAACCATGCCTTCTACATTCTCATCCAAATCATTAATATATATAACAAATAATAATGGACCCAGCACCGATCCCTGAGACACACAGCTGGTCACAGGCCTCCAGTTTGGAAACCACCCTCCACAACCACCCTTTGGCTTCGGTCGACAAGCCATTTTTGTATCCAATTGGCTACCTCACCCTGGATTCCATGAGATTTAATCTTTTTCAACAATCTACCATGCGGTACCTTGTCAAAGGCCTTGCTAAAGTCTATGTAGACAACGTCAACTGCACTGCCCTCATCTACCTTCTTGGTTACCCCTTCAAAAAACTCATCAAATTCGTGAGACATGATTTTCCCTTTACAAAGCCATGCTGACTTTCCCTAATGAGCCCTTGCCTGTCTAAATGCATGTAGATCCTGTCCCTCAGAATACCTTCTCACAATTTACCCACTACAGAAGTAAGGCTAACCGGTCTGTAGTTTCCAGGCTTATCCCTATAGCCCTTCTTAAACAAGGGCACAATATTTGCTACCATCCAATTTTCAGGCACCTCTCCTGAGGCTGTCGATGATTCAAATATCTCAGCTAGGGTGCCGGCAATTTCCTCCCTGACCTCCCACAATGTCCTGGGGTACATTTCATCAAGTCCCGGGAATTTATCCATCTTGATGTGTTTTAATACCTCCAGCACCTCCTTCTCTGTGATATGTACACTCCTCACACAATCTCTCTTACTCTACCCCACACACACTCTCTCTCACACATTCTCTCACACACACTGTCTCTCTCTCTCTCTCACCCACCCACACTCTCCCTCTCTCATACACATTCACTTTTTATTTCTCCAATTTCCCTAACATTCGTGCCTTTCTCAACAGTAAATACTGACAAGAAATGTTTTTATCGGACCTCTCCCATCCCTTGTGGATCTTGACATAGATGACCTTGTTTATCCTTAAGAGGCCCGACCTTCTCCCAAGTCACCCTTGTACCCTTTATGTATCTGTAAAAGCTTTTTGGATTTTCCTTTGCCTTATCTGCCAAGACAATCTCATGTCCCCTTTTTCCCCTCCTGATTCCTTTAGACACAAGAGCTATATCTAATTATTTCTTGAAATTACACAACGTTTTGCCCTCAACTACTTTCTATGTTCGTGAATTCCATAGGTTCACCACTCTCTGGGTGAAGACATTTCTCCTCACCTCAGTCTAAGTCTTAATACCCAAATCTCAATTAATTGATATGTGCAATTTTAGGCCCACTTTCTGATGCATTTTAGATATTCTCTGTTCCAAATATCTAAATCCATAATAAACTTTTGATCACTTTTGATTTAAGCTTATCTCCAGCACCCTGGAGATAAGTGTAGAGAGAGCACCCACCCTCTTACCACCCCTTTGGAGTCCACAGCGGCTTTTGGCACTGCCAAGGGGCCAGGCCTGAAGGGAGGACTGAGTGGGTGAGGGGGAGGCTGAAGTGTGAAGGACCTGAGGGGGGGGGCCATTTGGCAAACCCATAACAAGGTGTTGCTCATGTGTGGGGGAGGGCTTTGCCAGCAATTGGGGGGTGGCTTGCCAGCGATTGGGAGGTGGCTTGCCAGTCATCAGTGGATTTATGCCCTGTCCCCCTTATGGCCAGTGCAAAACCGACACCGCTCCCAAAAAGTTTCCAAGTGCCGTTGACGAGCATCTGATTAGCACTGCCAGCGGGAAATCTAGTGCGTTTCCCGCTGGAGGCAGCACTTCACCTTTAATGGGTTGAATGGGTTCAATTCTCCAATTATACAGCCACTTGCTGAACAATCTGCAGTGTGTTAAGAATTGCATTTACAACCAATTTAAGATTAACAGTCATGCCCGCACTTATGCTTATCCAGAGCTATGTACATTCATACACAAGGGCCCATCAGCATTGTGCCTTTTTAAAATTAAATAACACCAGGCATACTGAAAAATGTGGGGTGGGATTCTCCGGCGGGATCCTCCGCTTTGTCAACAGCGCACTCATGCCCGCGGATTTCCTGAAGTCATGGGGGTGGCCACAATGGGAAACCCCATTGGCCGGCTGCTGGGATGGAAGATCCTGCTGCTGGTGGGGGCGCGCCACCCCAGTAAACGGGTCTGGCGGGACAGAGAATCGTGCCCATGGTGTCAATCTGGTTAATCTGCAATTAAATGATTCACTGGAGGAGGTGGCTCCAGAAATATCCCTAACCTCAATAATGAAGGAGACCAGCACATCACTGAAAATGATAAGGCTGAAGCATTCGCAACAATCTTCAGCAAGAAGTGCTGAGTGGATGAAGCATCAGTCTCCTCCAGAGGTCCCCAGCACCACAGGTGCCAGTCTTCAGCCAATTTGATTCACCCCACTTGATATCAAGAAGTTGGGGAGGTGGTGACATAGTGTTCTTGTCACTGGACTAGTAAACCAGAAACTCAGGCTAATGCTTTGGGGACAGATTCAAATGCCACCACTGCAGATGGTGAAATTTGAATTCAGTACAAATCTGGAGTTAAAAGTTTAAAGGTGACCATGAAACCATTGTTGATTATTGTAAAAACCCCACCTTGTTCACTCATGTCTTTCAGAGAAGGAAATTTGCCATCCTTACTTGGTCTGGTCTATATGTGACCCCAGACCCACAGCAATGTGGTTGACTCTGAGCTGCCCCCTCAAGGACAATTAGGGATGGGCCATAAATGCTGGCCCATGAACGAATAAAAAAAGAAGCTGGAAACACTGGATATTGCAAAGGCCATGGGCCCTGACAATATTTTGGCAATTGTGCTGATGACTTGTGCTCCAGAACTTGCCCTGCCCCTCGCCAAGCTGTTCCAGTACAGCTACAACACTGACATTTAACGGGTAATTGGAAAAGTGTTCAGATATGACCTGTTAATTGAAATTAGACAAAAGAGCCGACTTCCAGAGATAATGTGAGAGCGATTGCCCTTGACATCAAGGTAGCATTTAACCGAGTACGGCATCAAGGAGCCCTAGCTGAACTGGAGTTAGTGGGAATCAGGGGAAAAATTCTCCGCTGGTTGGAGTCATATCTGGCACAAAGGAAAATGTTTGTATTTGGTGGAGGTCAATCGTTTCAGTCCCAGGATAGCACTTCAGAAGTTCCTCAGGATAATGTCCGTGACCCAACCATCTTCAGCTGCCTCCCATCATAAGGTCAAAAGTGGGGGTGTTTGCAAATGATTGCATGCTGTTCAGCACCATTCGCAACTCCTCAGACACTGAAGCAGTCCTTGTCCAAATGCAGCACGATCTGGACAATATCCAGGCTTCAACTGACAAGTGTCAAGGAACATTCAAATCGCACAAGTGACAGGCAATGATATTTTTAAAATAAATTTAGAGCACTCAATTACTTATTTTTTTCCAATTAAGGGGAAATTTAGCATGGCCAATCCACCTAACCTGCACATCTTTTGGGTTGTGGAGGTGAAACCCACGCAGACACAGGGAGAATGTGCAAACTCCACAAGGATAGTGACCCAGGGCCAGGATTCGAGCCCGTGTTCTCAGCGCCGCAGTCCCAGTGCTAACCACTGCGCCACCGTACTGCCCTAAGTGACAGGCAATGATAATCTACAGCAAGAGAGAATTTAATCAATGAATTATCATCGCTAAGTTCCCCACTATCAATTTCCTGGGGCTTACCAATGACCAGAAGCCGAACTGGACCAGCTGTACAAATAGTATGGCTACAAAAGCAGGTGAAAGGCTAGGAATCCTGTTGTGAGTAACTCACCTCCTGACTCCCAAAGCCTGTCCACATATACAAGGCACAAGTCAGCAGTGTGATTGAATACTCTTCATTTTCCTGGATAAGTGCAGCTCCAACAACAGTTAAGAAGCACAACATCATCAAGGAAAAAGCAGTCCGTTTGATTGATCCCCTTTCACAAACATTCATTCCCTTCACCACCAACAGTGGTAGCAATGTGTGATCGCTTTGCAGAACATCTCTGCTCATCTGTAAGCATGACCCTGACCGAACAGTTGCTTGCCATTCACCACCATGCTCTCACATTCACATTTCTGTCCTTGGCCTGCTGCAATAGAATATAACAATAGAATTCCTACAGAGCAAAAGGAGGCTAATCGACTCTTCGATTATCCACCAACCCTCTGAAAGAGCACCCTACCTAGGCCCAATTCCCGCCCCTTTCCCGTAACCCCACGTAACCGCCACATCTTTGGACACTACGTGGCAATTTAGCATGGCCAATCCACTTAAGCTGATCATCTTTGTTCCAGTGAACGAAGTGGAGGAACAGAAACCCCGTAGAATCATAGAATTGCTATAGTGCAGAAGGAGGCAATTCAGCCCATCGAGTCTGCACCGACCCTCTAAAATACCACCCTACCCAGGCCCACTCCCCTCTCCCAGTAACCCTGTAACCCCATCTAACCTACAAATCTTTGGACTTTGGAAGGAAACCGATGCACCCAGAGGAAACCCACGCAGACACAGCGAGAACGTATAAACTCCACATAGGCAGTGACCCCAGGTTGGAATCGAACTCGGGTCCCTGGCGCTGTAAGGCAGCAGTGTTAACCACATCTTCTGATTAGGCACTTTACAGTCTTCTGGACTCAACATCGAGCTTATCAACTTCAGATCATCCTCTCTGTCCTCCATTTTGATTTTTTTTGCCAACTACCTGTCCAAACCTTGGCCGGGTTTCTCCGAGTGCCCACGCCGCAATCGCACCCGGCGCGGGGGCAGAGAATGGGGCATCGCACCTGCGACGCCTTCGCGAGGCCATTGAAAGAGGCTCCCGTTGCGATTCTCCACGGTCAACTGGCCGAGTTCCCGCTGGCGGTGACCTCGTATGGTCCCACCTGGCGGGAGATCGGAGTCGTGCTGCGGTGGCCGTCCTGGTGGGGGGATCAGTCTCTGGGGAGGGTCTCACGACGGCCAGGCCCACGATCAAGGGCCACCGATCGGCGGGCGCACGCGATCTGGGGGGTGCCTACCTTCTTCTGCGCCAGCCATCTGTGTGGGTCCGCGACATGGCAGACCCACACAGCGGGCTGGCGCAGAAGAAGGTAGCCCCCCCCCCAGATCGCGTGCCCCCGCCGATCGGTGGCCCTTGATCGCGGCCCTTGATTGGCCAGAAGTGCAGGGCCCTGTATCGGCAGCAGGAGCTGCGTTGAGCATGAAGGCCCTGCAAGTCCCCTTAAAGCCTGAGAATCACTCCGGACTTTTTAGAAAAAAGTCCAGAGTGATTGGCGCCCGTTTTCTGGCAGGCGTGGGGACATAGCCCTATTATTGGAGAATCCCGGCCCTTGTTTTCCATGTTTTTGTTTTCAGACAGAGTGTTTATTGTACTGCCATTACTACTTCTTCCGACCAATGTTTTTTTTTAAATTAACTTCATCCATTATCACATTCATTATCCATGTTCCTTGTCCTCTTCCCTATCCAAGACTTGATCTTTTGTTCTTCCTTTCCCAACCCATCCCATTTCTACCTCCCTTCAGTTGTAAAGAAATGTCATATTCGACTCACAATGTTACTTCTATTTCGCTCCTCAGAAACTACCCTGCCGACTGAGTATTTCCAGCATCTTCTGTTTTCATTTCAGATTCCCAGCATCCACAGTATTTCGATTTTGTACAAAGAATCCAAGATTTAGTCCATGTGGAGTTTCCATGGGTTCCGCCCCCACAACCCAGGCAGGTTAGGTGGATTGACCATGCTAAATTGTCCCTTAATTGGAAAAAATGAATTGGGTACTCTAAATTTATTCAGAAAAAAAAAAGAATCCAAGCTTTATAAGGAAAATAAAATATTATTTGAAGGCGTCATGTGATCAGACATGAGATCAGCATAACAAATGTCCAGGAATGCTTCCAACGAGAGTTGGCAACCCTATCCTCAAATGATATGACATTTTTGTAGACCTTTAATTTTGCCCGATGAACTTGTCAACTCTCATAACCACCCAGGGGAGCACGGGGAAACCATCATTTATCTCCCCGGGAGACTCCTGGATTATGAGCTCCCCAGACAGGGAATGGAGGCCACCCATCTGGGGCTCATTATGTACTAATATAAAAGCCGGCCCAAGGCAGGGCGTGGTGTGGTTAGTTCTCCCAGCAAGGACTGTACTGGGAGCGATATGTTGCTTTGAGCAGAATTGTAAATAGTTAATAAATTAATGTACATTTATCACCGGCGTCCTCTAGTTACTAAATCAACCAAAATGTTTTAACAATTTTTATTCTTTATTGTGGAGTTCTGCTTCGCATGTAGGCCGGAATTCTCCATCTGTTGCTAGTGGTGGGATTCTATGATCGCGCCAGCAGCGTGCCGCCACCTGTGGATTTCCCAGTGGTGCAGGGTGGCTTCAATGGGAAATTCCATTGACAGTGGCAGGAACAGAGTATCCCACCACCTTAGAATGGGAGGCCACCTCCTGCCACAGAGAAACATGCAGCAGGGAGGCCAGAGAAATCCATCCGTAACTTTCCAACAGAAACCAAGCCAGGCATGTTAATAAAGTTCAAGTTGTCCTCTACCAATTATAAATGAGGTGAATGTGTAGAATTCATTTAGTTTTTACTGGTGGTATATTACCAAACAAGAATGTGAAAAATGACATTTTCAAGTATTTTCTGACCTTCTTACTCAAGGACTGATGCTTATATCCTTGATCACTCATATGGGAAGTCCTAATTTCCCAAACCTGCAGAAATAATTCTGCGGGATTCTCCGTCGGCGGGATCCTCCGCTTCGCCGGCAGCGCACCCACGCCCACGGGTGTCCCATTGACGTAGTGGTGGCCACAATGGGAAACCCCATTGTCTAGCTGTGGGAACAGAGAATCCCGCTGCTGGCAGAGGCGTGCCCCGCCGGAAAACGGGGTTGGCGGGAGGGAGAATCCCGGTTATTGTCTTTTCCTTGACATCTAGGTAAGATTTTGGTAATCAGACCGTTACTTACAACTATTTTTATGCGTCAAACACTCTAATGCACTTACAAATAACCCGGCACATCAATGCAGACCTAAGTTAATGTTTAAACTATGGAGCAATTTTGTTAATTAATAAACTATTTATTTAAGCGCTAGAAGAATCATGCCTTAAATAGATAATTGATAAAAGTTTGCAATTCAAAGCTTTTGTAGATTATTGAAAACACATTATTTTATGTTCTTTTTCTTTTTTCGGGACATAAGCTTGACATGTCTGGGTTGTTCCAACAACCTCTTGGATTGGCTTGACTTCCAGTTCTTGTACTACGGCTTATGTTTTAAAGAGATAGTAACAAAACAATACATACTTTTTGTTATGGAGGCTACTGATCTGTTCCCGGGGGCTGGTGTAGCTCAGTTCACTAGACAGCTGGTTTGTGATGTAGAGCAAGGCCCATACCGGCTGAAGCTATTCATGAAGACCCGCCTTCTCAACCTTTCCCCTCGCCTGAGGTGTAGTGATCCTCAGCTTAAACCACCACCAGTCATCTCTCCCAGTCAAAGGGGAAAGCAGCCTATGGTCATCTTTACCGTTTGCTGCTCTGCTCCCCTGCACTTACTCTATCAGCCTAATATCAGAAGCACTGCCTCAGAATTCCATTTGTGTGCTCAACAATATGCTTCTGTGTGCATAAATCTGGTTCTGCCTGTGCTTTGGTATTGCATTGTTCAAAGGGTGGCCTCTAAGTGGCCTAACTTCCAGCTCTTGCTGATTAACAGCATACATCACCAGTGCTTGCTTGGAATGACCCTTTTAAACAGAAGGTCAGTGCTATATTGACTTTTACTGTGGTGAGTATGACAACACATACGTTGCATTGTATCTGCAAATTTGTAGGAGACAGACTTCAGTCACTGGGCTGGATTCTCCGGTCCCCCATCCATGTGTTTCTCGGCAACGCCATTCACTGGCGGTGAGATTCTCTACACCCGCCGACTGTCAATGGGATATTTCTTGCTGGGAAACCTATGGATGGGGGTGCACAGCTTGTGGGAACAGGGAGTCCCAACAGCCAGAGAATTCCAGCCACGGTCTCCTTGCTTAGCTGTAGCCTCCTGCGACACCTCCTCTGTCATCCAGTTTGGTCTGCCTGGGATGGTATACTGGCAAATCTGGCAATTCTTGAAAGATAATCATGTGTCCAGTTACTCCGTGACACACAGATTGCTATTTTCCGTTCTTGGTTGCTGGGTTTTGTGAGGGCCACGAAGAATCCAGCACGAGTTTCAAGGATACAAAGAAATAACATTTATTCACAATAACATATAAAAATATATACAACCTCGCTTGCTGCTTACTCCTTCCTGCTGGTTCCAAACTGGCCAGCTTTATTTATACAGGGAGTCTGCTAATGATTTCTCTGCCCCCCTCATTGGGGAAGCTCATACTCTCACAGGATTGTGGGATTGTCATTAGTCCCCAGCCAATGGTACGCAGGCGGGTTATAACATCCCTCCCCCCCAAAGTCCAAGGAATCCACCAAAGACCCTGGCAAAGGAGGGCACCGGACTCGTTTTGCCGCAGGCCGTACACCAGTTGCACGAGGTGCTGGATCGGGCGGTGTATAACGAGACGGAGACCGGCGCTTCCGTGATGAACGGCGTAACGGTTGTACATCCACGGCCCGTGGGCGCGAGGATTCCCCCTCTGATGCGCCCTGTGTCTCCATCTCGGAGTCAGAGTCTGCTGCCTCTGTCATCTCGGCGTCTCTATTTCCACACGGTTCTGTAACGACCTGCGCAGGCTTTGAGTGAGGCACCAGAGGAAGATTGTGAGGACTACTTTCCAGTGTCACTGGTCTCTGCGGCTGTAGAAATTAGCTCCGGGGGCGGGGAATCTTTGGAAGGGATAGTCTTCTGGACCAAACGTGGTCTACATGTTTGCGCTGGAGACGACCCTGGGCTTGCACCTTGTAAGATATAGAGCCCGTTTGGTGAATGATTACGCCAGGGACCCACTGGGCACCACCAGCAAAATTGCGAACGAACACTGGGCCACTGGGTGCAAACTGCCGAATCGGCCAATGCCGAGAAAAACCCTGTACCTGACGTTCTTGTGTGCGGCGTACTTTTGCGCCAATGTCCGGGAAAACCATACTAAGGCGGGTGCAAAGTCTCCGGCCCATTAGGAGTTCTGCAGGAGCTACCCCAGTCACCGCATGGGGGGTGGTCCTATATGAAAACAAAAAGCGAGCTCGTCTCGTATCCATTGACTCGGAAGACTGCTTCTTTAGGCCTCGTTGAATGTCTGCACTGCGCGCTCCGCCAACCCATTTGAAGCCGGGTGGTAAGGGGCAGTGCGGATATGGTGTATGCCATTCATCTTCATGAACCTCGCAAACTCCTCATTGGTGAATGGAGTGCCGTTATCCGTGACCATCACCTCGGGGAGGCCATGCATGCTAAAAGACAAACGCATCTTCTCAATTGTTGCGCAGAACATTGTGCCTTGCATCTTATGCACCTCTGGCCATTTAGACTGGGCGTCGATTAATAAAAGGAACATGGATCCTTGAAAAGGGCCAGCGAAATCAGAATGCAAGCGCGCCCGAGGCCGCCCTGGCCATTCCCAGTGATGTAGGGGCGCGGCCGGCAGAAAATTATGATGCTCCTTACATATGGAGCAGTTTTGGGCCACCTTCCCAATGTCGGCGTCGAGGCCTGGCCACCAAACATAACTCTGGGCCAACATTTTCATTTTGATCACACCTGGATGCCCATTGTGCAAGTCTCTTAGTATCAGCTCCTGTCCTTTTTCCGGGATAATCACACGCGTCCCCCACAAGAGGATGCCGTGTTCCACGCTGAATTCTGACAGCTTGGAGGAAAATGCCCGCAACTTGCCTGGGAGCTGTTTATGCTGCCCACCATACAGGACTCTGTGTCGAACCTTTGACAGGACTGGCTCCGTCTGGGTCCACTCACGGATCTGTGATGCCATGACAGGCAAGGTGTCCACAGAATTTAGGGTTGCAACCACCTCACCGGTCGTGGGGGTTGACATGGGGCCAGTCGATAAATGCAATCGGCTCAGTGCGTCGGCATTCGCTATCTGCGTTCCTGGTTTGTGCTCCAGAGAATACTCGTATGCAGCGAGCAACAAAGCCCAGCACTGGGTCCGTGCGGATGCAATGGGTGGTATTGGCTTATCCTCTCTGAAAAGTCCCAGCAGAGGCTTATGATCAGTTACGATAGTGAAGTGGCGGCCATACACGTACTGGTGGAAATGTTTCACCGTAAAGACCACTGCCAGGCCCTCCTTCTCGATCTGCGCGTACTTTTTTTCCGCTGCAGTCAATGTGCGGGAGGCGAAAGCTATCGGCCGCTCGGCCCCGTTCTCCATCTTGTGGGACAGGACGGCCCCAATACCATACGGGGATGCATCACATGTGACGAGCAAAGGCTTTCCAGGATCATAGTGGGTTAGTAACCCAGACAACGCCAATTGCCGTTTTACCCGCCGGAAAGCGGTTTCTTGCGGCTGACCCCAAACCCAGGTGTGATTTTTCTTTGGCAGAAGATGCAAGAGTTGTCAGATTGGGGAGGAACTTCCCGTAATAGTTTACGAGGCCGAGAAAAGAACAAAGATGCGAAATGTCAGTCGGGGCGGGGGCTTGTTGAATCGTGCTCACCTTCTCTGCGACGGGGTGCAAACCTTCGCGGTCCACCCGATAACCCAGGTAGACTACTTCCTTCACCTGAAAGACGCACTTTGTGCGACGTAAACGGACTCCAGCCTCCGAAAAGCGTCTAAGGACAGCCTCCAGATTTTCCAAATGTTCCTGCTCCGACGTCCCTGTGATCAAAACGTCATCTAAGTAGACAGCGACACGCGGTCAACCTCTCAAAATGCTCTCCATAATGCGTTGAAAAATAGCGCAGGCAGAGGATACTCCGAAGGGCAACCGTGTATATTCATACAGGCCCCGGTGTGTGTTAATTGTTACATATGGTCGGGAGGCAGGGTCCAGCTCCAACTGTAGGTAAGCGTGACTCATATCTAATTTTGTGAACGAGAGTCCACCTGCAAGCTTTGCGTAGAGATCCTCTATGCGAGGCATTGGATATCAGTCGAGTCGGGAAGCCGTATTCACTGTAAGTTTATAGTCGCCGCACAAGCGAACAGTGGTATCTGGCTTCATTACAGGTACAATTGGTGCTGCCCAGTCAGCGAAATGGACGGGCCTGATAATACCCAAAGTTTCCAAACGAGTGAGCCCCCGTTCTACCTTCTCGAACAAGGCGTAAGGCACCGGGCGCGCCCGGAAATAGCGCGGCGTGGCTCCTGGTTCGACTTGAATATGGGCTATAGCCCCTTTTATTTTACCCAAACCGGGCTGGAATACATCTGGGTATCATCCTAGCACCTCAGTCAACCCTCCAGAAACTGTTTGGAGGATGTGCTGCCACTGCAAGCGCAAATGGCGCAACCAGTCCCGACCCAACAGGCTGGGCCCATGGCCGCGCACCACGATAAGTGGGAAACGCCACTCCTGGCATCCACAAACAACAGGGGTCATCATAGTTCCTGCAATGTCCAATGGTTCCCCCATGTAGGTGGCCAACCTGGCCTGTGTGTCGGTTAATGTAAGGGTCTGTATACCCTGCCTGATGCGGTCAAATGTCCTCTGGGCGATCACGGAGACCACTGCGTCAGTGTCCAACTCCATCTCAAGCGGGTGACCATCGACCTGTACTGTCACCTTAATGGGGGCCACAAGGGGAGCTACCACACAATGCAGCTGCAGGCAGTCGCCCTCCATTTCCACATCCTCAGGAGTTGTCGCTGCAGGTTCATCCACATGGAAGATACGGCCCCAGGGCTGGTCCCAGTTTCGGTCGGAATGACGGCAGGACCGGCGTCCGTGACGGGATCGGCGCCTACAAGTCTGACACGGACATGGCTCCTCATCCATTGGTTCTGGAGAAGGCTCCCTTCGGGAAGGAATGTCCGACGGCCACTGGCGTCGATCCGGACGTCGCCTCGCCCAAGGTGCCGCAGGAGTGCGGGGGGACGTTTTCCGAAGGAAGGGGTTGCGCCTCAAGGTATGCACCTCCATTCCCTGTAGTTCCTGCACTCCTCGTTCTGCGCTCTCTCGGGACAATACTATTTGAATGGCCTGTTGAAAAGTCAATGTTGGCTGAGCTAACAACTTTCTCTGGGTGGCCGCATTGTTAATATCGCAAACCAAACGGTCGCGTAACATTTCTGACAAGGTCTCACCATAGTCACAGTACTCCGCAATCCTGCGTAGCCTGGATAGAAAGTCGGCAAGGGATTCTCCTGGGGTCCTCTCAGCAGTATTAAACCGGTAATGTTGGACAATCGTGGACGGGGTTGGGTTAAAATGCTGCCCCACTAAATTCACAAGTTCATCAAACGATTTGGTGTCCGGCGCAGCTGGGTACGTAAGGCTCCTAATCACCCCAAACGTATGCGGGCCACAGGCGGTGAGCAATATGACCACCTGCCGCTCTTTTTCGGTGATATTGTTTGCCCAGAAATAGTAACGCCCCCGTTGTGCGTACTGGTTCCAGCTTTCCAGCGCAGCATCCAAAACCTCCAAACGTCCATACAGAGGCATGGTGTAACAGAAAACAACTTCCAACCTGTATCCAACAAAAATCCAGGGAGGTGGCTTCAGCAGTGTAGACAGCTATTCACTTTAACCCTCATCGCCAGTTTTGTGAGGGCCACAAAGAATCCAGCACGAGTTTCAAGGATACAAAAAAATAACATTTATTAACAATAACATATATATATATTTATATAATACACATACATACATACATACATACATATATATATATATATATATATATATATATATATATATATATATAACAGCAGTAACCTCGCTTGCTGCTTACTATTCATGCTGGTTCAAAACTGGCCAGCTTTATTTATATAGGGAGTCTGCTCATGATTTCTCCGCCCCCCCCCTCATTGGGGAAGCTCATACTCGCACAGGATTGTGGGATTGTCATTAGTCCCCAGCCAATGGTAAGCAGGCAGGTTATAACACTGTGCCAAATTGATTGTTAGCAATTCAATTGAATTCAATTCTTACAAACTGCTTCCTTTAGTTTTAAATTGCTGCTCTGCTTTCATGAAACAAAGGCAATGTGATAACTGCCACAAACAGGTTTATATTATTGTTTTGACCAAACTGCTTATTTAAAGTGAAATATTTTGATTGATGAGAATTGCAGATCCCTCCATGGTCCTGCCTACGTCAACCATCTCCTCCAGCCAAATGTTCTTGCACATACCCTCTGCTCCTCCAAGTCTGGCCTACTTATCTTTGCTCGGGCCATTTTCTATCACCATTAGCATTTGACCCATTAGCTTTTAAACTCATGAGTTCTGCAACTTTCTTCATCTCAAACAGACCATCTTCCTTCATGCCTTTGATTACTATCTTCAAATTCTTTCTTGTGACCATGCTTTAAGCTTCCTGCTCTTGCTGTTCACCGCACTGTAAACTGCTCGAAAGCATCACCCTATAGATAATGATTGCTATTAAAGTCCCCATCGTCCCAGATGACCATAGACTGCTTTCCTCTTTGAGGGGGAGAGCTGACTGGTTGTGATTGAACCTGAGAATCACCTCACTCGGGTGAGGGGCAAGATTGAGAAGGCGGGCCTTCATGAAGAACCATGAATTGCTCTACAGATGTAATGTGTTATTACATTGCTCAAGATAGTTTTAAATCCTGGCAATCTGAAAACCAAAACTATCACAGAATCTGTATTTAATGGTGAATAACTACTTCATGCGGGAGCAATTTTGCAATGAGCAATAAAAACAAAACCGAGAAAATCAATGCAATACTTACACTCATGAATTACTCACTGATGCTGTACAAATAACGCATAGATTAATATTAATTCCAAAATAAATCTGATGGGAGGCTGCTTCTTACCTCCCCAAACCTGAATAAAAGTTCCTTTTATGAATGCATATTATTAGATTGTCAGGGCTAAATGTTTGCATTCATTATACTAGCCAAAGACATAGGAACAGAGGGACAGGAGTTGACCATTTACCCCTCAAACCTGTTCTGCTGTTCAGAAAGATCATTACTGATTTGCAACCTAATTCCATGACCTTTGGCTCAGATCTCTTAAAATCTTAG
Organism: Scyliorhinus torazame; assembly: GCF_047496885.1. Taxonomy (NCBI): domain Eukaryota; kingdom Metazoa; phylum Chordata; class Chondrichthyes; order Carcharhiniformes; family Scyliorhinidae; genus Scyliorhinus; species Scyliorhinus torazame. Next base: position 88,163,017 of record NC_092714.1, on the reverse strand, counting down.
ATAATTGAAAACACAATGGCCCATAACTTTGGTCCTTAACTTCCTGTCCGATCCTGGACTTAAGTCGATTGTCCGCGCACATGCGTCATGTGATGAGCTGGACGCATGGACATATGTGTTGAAGCGCACCCCACTTAAACTCCCTATCCATATTTTCTAACCTGCTTGTCGTGATGCACTGCACTGAACCCTGGGACAGCGCTAACTTGGTCAACTTCCCGCGATGTTAGGTAAGTTTTTAGCATGCCAGTCCTCCCAGCTGATTCAGAGCTCAAGTGGGTGGCACAGTGGTTAGCTGCCTCACGGCGCCAAGGACCCAGGTTTGATCCCGGCCCCGCGTCACTGTCCGTGTGGAGTTTGCACATTCTCCTTGCCTGCGTGGGTCTCACCCCCACAACCCAAAAGATGTGCAGGGTAGGTGGATTGGCCACACTAAATTGCCCCTTAATTGAAAAAAAAACAATTGGGCACTTCGAAACTTGATTAAAAAAAGATTTGGAGCTGAAGTACATTTGGATATTGCAATGTATTTTAAGTTGTGTAGTTTAAGAGTGTCTCTGATGTAATGTTCATCCTTACAAGCCTCAGTGATTACTTCAAATTCTTTAACAAAGTTTAATGCCTTGGTTGATATATGCATGCCTCCTGTAAACTAATGTCAACTATCTCTCTGACAGGTATTGCAGAATCCAATGCAGATTCAAAATCTGTTCTCATGCTTCACCTCCACTGGGTCATCACACTAATAGCTTGGCTTCTCAAAATCCTTGAACTTCTTTGGAGGCTTCGACGTAGGCACAAGGATCTTGAGAGAAGAGTCAGGCTACAACTCCGGCTGGTGAGGAAGCAAATACCCATCCCTGAGAGTGCACTGACAAAGGGCATCCCAAAATGATGTCAGAGGAGATGTGTGCCAGGATACTGTGCTTCAGCAGCTGCTGCTTTTGGACTTTGAGCTCGTAAAATTAACCATTGATATGTATAAACCCTCTCTCCCTCCTCATCTCACTCCCTCCCTGTCTCCCCTTCCTCCCTCTCTCCCCTTCCCCTCTCTTTCCTCCCCTCCTTCCCTTACATCTCCTTTACTTTACAAATAGACAGAACCGTTGTGTTTATGTGGAACAATATATTTTATTGCAAGAAATTTAAAAACGTTGAGGTTATTACACAAAATGTCAATGTTCAGCTGATAACTTGAACTGGTTTCTCAGTTTGGTATTTATAAAAAGTATTTTTGTTCATAAATGTTTTCCATTAACTTTACAAGCTTCTACAAATGCCTTACTCAACATCAAAACACAACATATAATTATAAGATTTAAAAAAAAATGTAGAGTACCAAATTCATTTTTTCCAATTAAGGGGCAATTTAGCATGACCAATCCACCTACCCTGCACATCTTTGGATTGTGGGGGCGTAACCCATGCAAACACGGGGAGAATGTGCAAACTCCACACGGACAGTGACCCAGAGCCGGGATCGAACCTGGGACCTCGGCGCCATGAGGCAACAGGGCTAACCCACTGCGCCACCGTGTTGCCATATAATTACAAGATAATTATAAATGAATAAGATAATTGAAGTAAACAAAGCAGCAAAATTACTGTGTGGCGTTTGCACCATGTATGCATGGGTATCCTCTGGGTGCTTCAGTTTCCTCGCACAGTACAAAGATGAGCAGGTTAGATGGATTGGCCTTGCTAAATTGTCCCATAGTGTCCAAAGCTTGGTGGGGTTACAAGGTAGGGCGGGCACTTGGGCCTGGGTTGGGTGCTCTTTTGGAGCACCGGTGCAGATACAATGGGCCAAATCTGCACTGCAGTGATTTTATGATTTGATAAACACAAATCGAAAAAAATATCAGATGTTACAAGGACATTGACAGTAAAAGGCCTGAGGTGCTTTTTAAAATCTCATGACCATAATCTAAATTAAAACATATGAACACTTTTAAGCAAGCCCCACATAAAGTTAGATAAAAGAGGCATAGAGTCATAAATGTTTACAGCATGGAAACAGGCCCATTGGCCCAGCTGGTCCATGCCGCCCAATAATACAGCGCAGATTTAAGTAGTTTCACAGATTTAAAACAAATAATACTTTGAAATAATAATCACCTTTAATCATAAAAAATAAAATTAAAATTACTTTAAAAGAACCAATAACAACAGGGATGTCAGCATAAAGGAAAGATTTTTTAAAAATCTGTTAAAATAACTTCTAAATACCTTTAAAATATTTGTTAAACATGTTGCCTGTTGACTTCAATTTAAATCTGCCTTGTAATGCCTGCCCTCAACACCCCAGGCATTCTCCAAACCTCCCCGGCCTGGGGCCACCGACACTTACATGGATCTCCGGTTCTTGGGTTCTTGGGACTTAATCTCAGACAACTCCATGCATTTCCTCTTCCAGCCACTGCAACACTCTTGCTGCAGGGGCCAGAGAACTTCCGGCCAATCAAATTTGGTGGCAACTCTCCACGGCGGGATATCCCCCCACCCCCCAAGTAAGTGGTGAAATCCAGCCTAAGGCCAATCACCATTCGTCAAAGCTTGTAGTGGGGCAGCTGGAGTGAGTGCGGTTACAGTAGATATTTGACTGTCAGAGAGAAATCACAGCCAAACGCAGTCATGCTCTTTATTAAATTCTAGGCCTCAATTACATGTTGCATCTCTGAGCCAGCAGGCTACAGTCAGAATGTTGCGAGGAGATGAAGGGTGGTCTGGTATCTGCTGGGGACTCAGAAATAGACTCCTTACAGGGATTTTGTTGATAATTCTAATTTTTAGGGATTGTTGTCGGAAGATCTGTGGATTTTATTCCATAACCACTTTGTAAATGGTTCAGTTTGAATTTCTGTTACTGAGGTAATGGATAGTCAATGCAGCTGAGATACCTGTCTGATATTGTTTGTGAGCAACAGCCATTTTATTGTTCCAGGACTTTTAAGTTCCTGAGAGTCTTGAGTTAGAGAAGTTGTATACTGTCTTAATTGCCAACAAAACAACCTTGGGCGCAATTCTCCCATCGGGAGACCAAGTGCAGACACCGGTGTGAAAACCGGAGTGTTTCACTCCGGCATCGGAGGCTGCTCCCAGCCCCCTATTCTCCTGCCCCTGGGGGGCTAGGAGTGGCGCCGTGTCATTTACACGCGCCGGACCTTGGCGGCGCGTAAAAGCAGAGCCGCGTAAATGACGTCATCCGCACATGCGCAGGTTGGCTGGCGCCAACCCGTGCATGCGTGGTTGCCGTCCTTCCCGCGGCCGCCCCGCAAGGTGTCGGATGGATCTCGGGCCAGACCCCTTTTGAGGCCCCCCTGGTGCAGGAACCCCCATAGGCCGCCCCCCCCAGCATTCCCGCGCTGTTCCCGCCGGCAGCGACCAGGTGTGGATGGCGCCGGCGGGAACCTGTCGTGTTGGGCAGGCCGCTCGGCCCATCCGGGCCAGAGAATCGTCACTCGTCCGTTACAAACGGCAAGCGGCGATTCTCCCAGTGGCCAGTCGTGATTCTCGCCGCGCCGGTTTGGGGGGGGTGTGGGAGAATTGCGTGCGGGTGCCGGGGCGGCGTGGCGGGACTCGCACGGCGCCTGGCCGATTCTCCCAACCAGCGTGGGGGAGGAGAATTCCGGCTCATGTGTTTTTTAAAATCTGTTTGAAGAAATGGCTAAAGGTGGTTTGTTCTTAGAAAGGTACCTTTTATGTTTACGCAAACCATGCATTTCTTTAATTGACCTGAATCAGCTGGAAACCTTCATTTCCTGATAGTATGATAGTATGATGTGGTATGATAATGTGACTGTGTTTGTCACTGTTATGTCCCTGGAGGAAAGGTATCATTTGTTTGCAATGGAGTGGGGGGGGGGGTCAATGGAAGAGGTGAATTTGGACTATTTACAAACAAGGGAGGAAGAATAATGAGAACTGGGAATACAGGTTGGAAAATCTAAGGGCGGGATTCTCCGATTGACGACGCCGAAACTGCATTCGGCGATTGGGCGGAGAATCCTTTTCGATGCCAAAATTGGAGGCGGCGCCTGTTTTCGGATGCTCCAGCCCCTCCAAAACAGAATCATCGGTGAGTACGTCATATGCCATTGGGATGGCCTCAGGACGGCACCTGAAGGCCCTCCCCCGATGCTTCGCCCCTGATGGGTCGACTTCCAAATGGTCATCAATACCATCTGGGTATGATTCTTCTGGGCACAGTTCAACATCACTTCAAAGACAGAGAACAGAAAGACCCAAGAACTCCAAAGATCTTGAGAGGTGAGAACCTTCCATGTTGTCTTCACTGAATTGTGTTCAGCATATGTAAAATGTTACTGAATAAATTGTACTTGATTCATAAAAATAGTTATTCGTACCTTGTGGTTCAAGTACAACTGAGAATGCTAGCACTAGAAATGAAGAATTCAGATCTTAGAGTTATTAATTTAAAGGGTTTTATACTTCAAAACCCTAAAGTCTAACAGGGGGTAGAGTGGGGGTGGCCCTGTTGTTCGGCATGTCCTGCCTCCTGACCCTATCCTGTTGGGGGGGTGTTGGTTACAGATTGGTATGTCTTAAAGAAGTCTCCCTCGTCTTCTCTAGGTTAAAGTCCTTAGCTTTAAAATCATTTATACATATACAGTAAAGTATACAAGCTAGGTCCTATCTCTGTGCTTGCATCGTCTGTCCTTAGGTCTCTGTGCTTAGGTCTGGACATGTCTGTGGTGATGTGCATCAATGTAAATGCATGTCGGCTAGCTAGACACTAGAGGGAGCACAAGAAACATCACACACACACACTCAACCAATGGATCAGTTAGATAGGACACGACCAATGGACAGTCACGATACACACAGAGGTGACACCACCACAGAAGGGCATTACACCTACCCATATATAAAGGACACAACCCACACATGATCTGCCTCTTTCCAGTGGAGACAGTTAGTGAGTAGAGACACAGGGTTGATTCAATATTACACCCACCACGTGGATTGCAGCAGCTGGTTAGTCAGTCTGGGTAGCTATAGTAGGATTAGCAGTAGTGTCGAACCCGAGTAATAGAAGTGTAAATAGTTTAATAAACATGTTGAAGTTATCTCCACGTCTGAACCTTCCTTTGTCAAGTGCACCACAAGAAAGCTGCTTATGTTACACCGAGTACATAACAAATCAATGTCTTTGGAACTGGTTTAGCTCAGTGGGTTAGACAGCTGGTTTGTGATGCAGAACAAGGCCAGCAGTGTGGGTTCAATTCCCAGATGAGGTTATTCATGAAGACCTCCTTTCTCAACTTTGCAGCTTCAGCAGCTGCTGCTTTTGGACTTTTAGCTCGTAAAAATTAACCATTGATTAACCTTGCCCCCCGTCTGAGGTGTGGTGATCCTCAGGTTAAACCACCACCTGTCAGCTCTCCCCCTCAAAGGGGAAAGCAGCCTTTGGTTATCTGGGACAATGGCGACTTTACCTTTACCTTACATGTCTCTGCTCAACACCATGCTAACCCTAGGTCTGTGTCTTCTTACATCACTGCGTGGGTGATACTGTACTCCGTCCAACATTAACTCCCTATGTGCCAGACCTTTTCATACCTGCCCCAACAACTTTTTTGATGAATCCAATTGTAGACATTTGTGGCCAGGATCATTGCTGTCGCACTTTTGTCAGTTTTTGGAGACTGTGAGGACCTTATTCAGATCCTTGGATAAAATGAAATTGGTTTCTGCTCCATCAGATTGAGGGCATTTTTGTATTGGAATTGAATCAAGTAAATATTGGGAGGCATGATATATGATGGAAAAGTAGCCATCTTAATGGCCCACCCCCCTAATCTCTCCACTCACTGTCGAATGATGTGGCGACTAAAATCAGCCGTTTAACAACTGGGAGCAAGGAATCATGGCTAATTTTTTATTTAATCTCCAGAGCCACTAAAGTAAATGTTCATGTTTCATTGTGAGTCTATCAAGGGAGGCCTTTTTACTGATGTTTCCAAAACGACTATCTTCCTAAAACTTTGTCAGTATATGACATACCATATTGAGCTTGAAGCCAATGACTTGAAAATTTTGAATTAAATCAATCAGTTAGCAAACAAAGGCAGCAGATATGTTTCATGGTTCATCAAACTCTCTATGACCTAAAATAATTGAATTCAGTTCCCAGTGGAGTTCATTGTATGTTCGTTCTTTGTGACATTTTTTCTATTACCTCGCTTCTCGCTGATTAGATCTGAGAGTAAAACAATCTTTCAAAGCCGTTGTCAACATTTTTTTGCAAGTTATTTTTATGTAACTATTAACATTGATAAGTGTTATTAAAAATCCAATTGTAAGGACTTCCGGTGGCGGCTATGAGGGAGTAAGCCGCACATTTGGTGGCTCCTGCTCTGGCCGGACTTTTGGACCTTTCCCCCCAACTTTTTTGCGTTTTTGAGCGCTGGCTTTGAAGGCGAAGTCAATCTGGCACTGGTTCCACACATTGGTGTATGGAACGAAGAACCCCAAGGGATCGAAAAGGGAGAAATAAGAATACAAGCAAGGCTGGGTGGAGGTTGCGGCAGAAGACAATATGGCTGATGTTCGGACCCCTGCTGTGACGGCCCAACCATCAATGGAGGAGTTGATGCAGGTCATTCAAGAGGGCTTCGCTAGACAGAAACGGGACTGTCTTGATCCTATAAAGGAATCGATCGATCGGCTGGAGCGCAGGCTGGATGCCCAAGATAGGATGATTCAGAAGCTGGAGAAAGCGCTGGCGGACCAGGAGGAGTACCAAATGGTGGGTGAGCTGGAGTTGGGGATGCTGAAGTATCAGCAAAAAAGGCTGGCTGGAGAAGGTGGAAGACCTGGAGAATAGAGACGCCGGCACAACTTAAGAGTTGTCGGTCTCCTGGAGGGGGCTGAGGGGGCTGATGCTGGCTCGTTTGTGGCGAGTATGTTTCAGAAGCTTCTGGCGGAGGGGGCTTTTCCCCGACCATTGGAGGTGGACAGGACGTACAGAGCGCTGGCGAGGAAGCTGTGGCCGGGGGACCCCCCCCCCCAAGGACGGTGGTGGTCCGGTTCCACAGGTTCCTGGGCAAGGAGTGTGTTCTCCAGTGGGCCAAGCGTACGCGGAGCTGCAAATGGGACAACAGCATTTTGAGTGTTTACCAGGATCTGAGCGTGGAGGTGGCCAGAAGGAGGGCAGGCTTTAACCAAGTTAAGGCGATCCTGTTCAAGAAGCGGGTGAAATTTGGACTGTTATACCCGGCACGTCGTTGGGTTACGCACGAGGACCAGCACCATTATTTTGAGTCGCCCGAAGACGCAATGGACTTTGCCAAGAGGAAAGGGCTGGTGCTGAACTAAGAACTTTTTGTTTTAAGTTGCAACTTTTTGAGTGATGTTTATATGTTTCTATTGTCATTTCTCTTCTGTATATGAGTTTGGTTGAAGAAGGTTTTGCTCTTATTAGCCTTAGTTTTATTAGCTCTGATTATGTCACCTTTGCTCACGAGTCGCCAGGTATCTTTCTTATACCGCCACGTGGTTCAAGCTCGAGTTATGATTAATAAGTCAGCACACCGCTTAGTAAGATTGAAATCAACGGTCATTTATTATGTACAGCAATAAATACTTACACAATAATCCTACTTTCTATATCACTACCTACCACTACTGGCCAATACTTAACTTTTGGGGATGGCCCACCAGGTCAGGGAAACAAATGGTTTAGCGAATTGGGTCTGGCCTGCGGGATTCAAAAGGCTGATACGGGTCGATGGCTAGGAGTCTCTATCAGGTAGCGATCGCTGGAGTCAAACTTACAGTTTCTGGTCGATGTTCTTGCGAAGGTTGCGAGCAGGAGAAGAAGGGAGAGAAGGGCGAGATCTGAACTTGGCCCCTCAGTTTATAGGGCCCAGGGGCTTCCCGCCTCTCGGGGCGGCCCTTGACCCTGAGTCCCAAGTGATTGGACTTGTTCCCAATCACTGGGTTCGATATGATCCAATAATGGGGCGATTCCTCGATCGGGGGGTGTTCGTTCACCTGTCTTTGTTTCGGCCACTGCAGGCGCCGAGAGGTCTGGCCCGGCATTCAATTGCTAATATGTTGCAATTGTTCCCGGGGATAGCCGATTAAACTGCAGATGTCTGTGTTGATGTGCTGCTAATGGTCGCAGGTATCGATCTGGGCCGACTTCCCCAGAGCCGAATACGCTATTCTGTCTGCAGCTGTCCGTTTGTGTCCTGTTGGCTGCTTTTCCCATCAGCCTTTTCGGTTAGCCATTTTATATCGGGTTTTGGCCAAATTAATCGGGAATCAGCCATTTTAGGTGGCTACAAAGGGGAAACTAAAAGTTATTCGGGTTTTTGGTGTTTTGGTGGGGGTGGCTGGTGGGGCTTTTTACTTTGTATTACTTTGATTTACACTATTGGGTGGGTTTTCTGTGGGTTTTTCTTTTTTGGGTTGTCTCTTATGTTAATTGGGCGATTGTTTGGGGTCGGTTTGATGAGGGAAGTGGTTTCGATGGGCGGGGGGGGGGGGAGGGGAGTGAAGGAACAATATGTGGGAGACGTCTTGGTACCGGAAGCGAGGACCACCAGGCTAGCTGGGTGAGCTAGTCTACGGAAGCAAAGTGGGGGGTGTGCATATGATTAATCTATGGCAGGGGTTAGGTTACAAAGTGTTGTTGCGGGGAGGGAGGGGGGAAGTTACTCTGCTGATGAGGGAGGGATTTAGGTCTCGGGACAGAGAGGAGATCGGTGGTGGGGGCTGCCAGGAGACAGGCCGATGGAGGCGCGGCGCATGGGCTGGTGGTGGCCCAGGAAAGGGGATGGTTGATCGGCGGAGGGGGGGGCACGGTGCCCCCCAACTAGGCTGATCACCTGGAATGTTAGAAGGTTGAACAGGCTGGTCAAGAGGGCATGTGTGTTCGCGCATCTGAGGGCTCTGAAGTCGGACGTGGTAATGTTGCAGGAGACACACCTGAAAGTGGCGGATCAAGTCAGGCTAAGGAATGGTTGGGTCAGTCAGGTCTTTCATTCAGGGGTGGACACGAAGACTAGAGGGGTTGCGATTTTGATCAACAAGCGGGTGCAATTTCAGGTGGGCAGCATAGTCTCGGACTGGGGGGCCGTTATGTCATGGTTAGCGGTAAGCTGGAAGGGAGGAAGGTAGTCTTGGTTAATGTATACATGCCAAATTAGGATGATATGGAATTTATAAAGAGGTGCCGGGGAAGATATCTGACCTGGACTAACACAAGCTGGTTATGGGAGGAGATTTTAACACGGTCATAGACCCCGGCCTGGACCGGTCGTGTTCAAAAACGGGGAGGGTGGCAGCAATGGCAAAGGAACTGATAGGGTTCATGGAACAGATGGGGGGGGTCGACCCATAGAGGTTTAGGCAGCCGATGGGGAAGGAGTTTTCTTTTTATTCGCATGTTCACAAGGTTTATTCCCGGATAGACTTTTTAATTTTGAGCAGGGATTTACTGGCGGGGGGATGGACACGGGGTACTCGGCCATCACTATTTTGGATCATGCCCCACACTGGGTGGAACTGCAGGTTAGTGAGGAGAGCTTCCAGCGCCCGCAATGGAGGTTAGAGGTGGGGTTATTGGCGGACGAGGCGGTGTGCGAGAGGCTGAGGAAGTGCATGCAGAATTACCTGCAGGTTAATGACACTGGAGAAGTCTCAGCAGCGGTAGTCTGGGAGGCGCTGAAGGCAGTGGTGATGATTTTGATCCGGGCTCATAGGGACAGGACGGATAGGGCATAAACGGACCTACTGGTTAAGGAGATCTTACAGATAGACAGAAGGTATGTGGTGACCCCGGGGGTGGAGCTCTTAAGGGAACATCGGAGGCTGCAGGCGGAGTTCGGGGTGCTGCCCACAGGTAAGGCAGTGGAGCAGCTTAGAAAGGCGAGAAGTGCGTTTTACGAACACGGGGAGAAGGCCAGCAGAATGCTTGCATAGCAGCTTAGGAAGAGGGAAGCAGCCAGGTAAATAGAGAGTGTGGTTGATGGGGATGAGAACTTGGTAGGGACTCGGCAGGGCTAAACAGGGCGTTCAGGGACTTTTACAGTAGGCTTTATTGCTCGGAACCCCCTATAGGGCTGGAGGTGAGGAGACGCTTTTTGGACGGACTAACCTTCCCAAGGGTGGGTAGGGAGCTGAGGGAGCTGGTAAATGGGCTGGGGGCCCCGATTAGGGCCGAAGAAATAGTCGAGGGCTTGAAGGCAATGCAGTTGGGTAAAGCCCCGGGGCCAGACGGGTGTCCGATGGAATTCTATAAAATGTTCTTGGGCATTTTAGGGCCGTTGCTGGTCAAGGTTTTCAATGAGGCAAGGGACAGAGGGTTGCTGCCCCCGACGATGTCGCAGGCCACTATTTCATTGATATTGAAGCGGGACAAGAACCCGGAGCTATGCAGGTCATATAGGCCAATCTCCCTGTTTAATGTGGATGCCAAGTTTAGGTCAGGAGGGTCGGCTGAGGGAGCTGCCGTTTCGGTTAGTAGGGGACAGTTTCAGGTACTTAACGATACAAGTGGCGCGCGACTGGGGCCGGTTACACAAGTTGAAGTTGTCCTGGTTGGTTGAACAGATGAGGGGCGAGTTCCGGAGATGGGATGCGCTCCCGCTGTCATTGGCTGGGAGAGTGCAGACGGTCAAAATGACGGTCCTACCGAGATTTCGGTTCGTATTTCAATGTCTCCCAATTTTTATCCTGTGGTCCTTTTTTAAGAAGGTTGATAAAATCATCCTGGGCTTTGCGTGGGTGGGTACGTCCCCGCGAGTGAAGAAGGTGATGCTCGAGCGGAATCGGGGGGAGGGGGGCTTGCGCTGCCGAATTTTAGCAATTATTACTGGGTGGCTAACATAGCCATGATAAGGACGTGGGTGGTGGGGGCGGGGTCGGTTTGGGAGTGGATGGAGGCAGCTTCGTGTAGGGGCACCAATCTGGGGGCGTTGATAACGGCACCTCTGCCGTTCCCACAGGCGAGGTACTCTATCAGCCCCGTAGTGGTGGCGGCCCTGAGAATCTGGGGTCAGTGGAGGAGGTATGTTGGAGCAGTGGGAGCATCGGTCTGGTCCCCAATCTGTGACAATCACCGGTTTGCCCCGGGGAGCTTGGATGGGGCGTTCCGAGTATGGCGGAGGGCGGGAATTGAGAAGATGGGGGACTTGTTTTTAGAGGGGAGCTTCCTAGCTTGAGGGCGCTGGAGGAGAAGTTTGGGTTGGCAAGGGGGAACGAATTTAGATATTTACAGGTGCGGGACTTTCTGCGCAGGCAGGTATCATCTTTCCCACTCCTGCCACTAAGAGGGATCCAGGATAGGGTAGTGCCTAGGGGATGGGTGGGAGAGGGAAGCGTCTCAGACATCTACAAAGAACTCATGAAGGTGGAGGAGACGCAGCTCGAGGGGCTGAAGCGTAAGTTCGAGGAGGAGCTTGGTGGTGAGATGGAGGATGGCTTATGGGCGGACGCTTTGAGCAGAGTCAATGCGACCGCAACATGCGCCAGACTAAGCTTGATCCAATTCAAGGTGGTCCACCGGGCTCACATGACAGTGGCCCGGATGAGTAGATTCTGGGGTGGAGGACAGGTGTGTAAAATGTGCGGGAGGACCAGCGAACCATGTTCACATGTTCTAGGCATGTCCAAAGCTTAGGGGATATTGGCAGGCATTTGCGGACGTCATGTCCAGAGTACTGAAAACAAGTGTGGCAATGAGTCCAGGGTGCCGATTTTCGAGGTGTCGGAAGACCCGGGAATCCAGGAGGAGAAAAAGGCAGATGTTCTGGCCTTTGCTTCTCTGGTAGCCCGGAGACGGATACTGCTAGCTTGGAGGGACTCAAAGACCCTGAAGTCGGAGACCTGGCTAACTGACATGGCGAGCTTTCTCGGCCGAGAGAAGATTAAGTTCGCCTTGAGAGGGTCATTGTTAGGGTTCGCCCGAAGGTGGCAACCATTCATCGACTTCTTCGTGGAGAATTAATCGTCAGCGGGGGTGGGGGTTGGGGGGGGTGGGGGAGGGGTTAGGGTAGCATGGAATAGGGGGTCAATTAGGCGGGTCTTGGCGGGATGGGATTCGGTGATTGCACTGTGTCTATTGTTCTTTGTACATTGTTTTTATACCATTGCTGTTTGTAATGTCAAAAATACCTCATTAAAATTGTTTATTAAAAAAAAAATCCAATTGTATTTAAAGTTATGCAAGTAATATACCTTGATATTCGCCGCAGACAAAAAGCAATACATACTCAGGGCTTTTCTGCTTTTGTCCTGTCCAAGGCTATTTTGTCCTGTTTGAAACCAAAACCTCGAGTCAAACCCAACATCCCAATTGTGTGGTTACAAATCTGGGGCGAAATTCTCCGGAAACGGCGCGATGTCCGCCGACTGGCGCCCAAAACGGCGCAAATCAGTCGAGCATCGCGCCGCCCCAAAGGTGCGGAATGCTCCGCATCTTTGGGGGCCGAGCCCCAACCGTAAGGGGCTAGGTCGGCGCCGGACGAATTTCCGCATCGCCAGCTGGCGGAAAAGGCCTTTGGTGCCCCACCAGCTGGCGCCGAACTGACATCTCCGGGCGGCACATGCACAGGAGCGTTAGCGGCCGCTGACGGCATTCCCGCGCATGCGCATTGGAGGGAGTCTCTTCTGCCTCCGCCATGGTGGAGACCGTGGTGAAGGCGGAAGGAAAAGAGTGCCCCCACGACACAGGGCTGCCCGCGGATCGGTGGGCCCCGATCGCGGGCCAGGTCACTGTGGGGGCACCCCCCCGGGGCCAGATCGCCCTGCGACCCCCCTCAGGACCCTGGAGCCCGCCCGCGCCGCCTTGTCCCGCCGGTAAGAGAGGTGGTTTAATCTACGCCGGCGGGACAGGCATTTTAGCGGCGGGACTTCGGCCCATACGGGCCAGAGAATCGCGGGGGGGGCCCGCCAACCGGCACGGCGCGATTCCCGCCCCCGCCGAGTATCCGGTGCCGGAGAATTCGGCAACCGGCGGGGGGCGGGATTCACGCCAGCCCCCCGGCGATTCTCCAACCCGGCGGGGGGTCGGAGAATCTCGCCCCTGATCCTGGTCCTACATTGAGCTGGTAGCCTTTCCCCAGCCTCCCTCTTGCTAACTGGCTGACAGAGGGACTGATTCTCAGAGAAAATATCTAAAAGCATATGTACACTGTAACACCAGGTTTATTCGACCCTGTTGCTCCAGAAACTGATTGAATGTGAAATCAGGAATTCATCATCATGGTGTGCAGCAGTATTCAATCCTTTATAATAGCACTGGTAGATAGGAGTTCCAGAAATGCATTGTGGCTTGATGCAAGCAATGGATTCCCTTGATACACAGTTGAGGAAAACAATTGCGTTATCTGGAGGCATTGGAAGAGAGAAACACACCATCTGGGAAGGATAAGGCCAGCATAGGTGTGAAGGTTACATCGAGTGTCATGTCTTTGACAAACCGTTCTCAAGCTAATTAGAGTATATTGGTGAATGAGACGGGGATGCTTTGGGAGCACATCTTCAAAAGTGGACCAAGACATAATTGTGGAAGTGATGATCTGGTGGTCGTGTTGAAAACTCAAAAGCTGTATGGTGTTTCTATTTTTAGGATTAAAAGTATCTCTCCAAGTGTAAAGTATGAAAATTAATCATTTTTAATATGAATCTAAATACACGTATTGGGAGGGACTGCACAAAGTATCATTCTAGGTCCCATCATAAAGATGTTTGTGGTACCCTTCACCTGGCACTATTTCTTCTTAGGCAGTCCCTTAAGGTTGAGGATGACTTGCTTCCACACTAAAAATGTGTTCTCAGGTGACTGAGGTGCCAATGCACCACCTACAGTCTCTGTCATAGGTGGGGCATTTGGTGGTTGGCGGAGCGGGTGGGTGAAATGCCCAGGTTACCATACACTCCTTTTCCTGTCGACCGGCGACCAGCGGCATGTGGAACACAATCGATTCCAATGAGAAACGGTGCCGGATTTTCCAGTTTCGCGATTGACACAAGTTGCATATACACACTTCACTCCCCACACACACCATCCCTGCCAACAATATGGCAGCAAGACGCAAGGCCCCACGATTTACGGATGCCGAGCTGGAAAACCTGCTGGACATGGTGGAGGAGGGGCAGACCATCCTTTAACCCGGCCCGGGAAGAAGGTTGCCAGCAGCTGCCATTCGCCGTACCTGGACACAGGTGGCAGAGACAGTCAGTGTCACCAGCATCACCATCCAGACCAGCTAGCAGTTCCGTAAAAAACTGCTCAGGGCGGCTAGGGTAAGTAGGCAACACTGCCCCTAGAACTAACCACCACAACTAACCCTCATCCCACACAGGGTAACCCTACCGCCACCCCCCTACCCAGAGAGCGGGCGAACCCCCACCCCGTACCACATGTCGACACCCATACCAGTCGTAATGGCCGGGTGCCCTGGCCACTGAGATCACCAGCTACCCACCCCCTGGGCTGCATGCGTCGGACTGTCTAACACTGTTGTTTTCTGTTTCCCCCACCACCAGGAGAAGGCCGCCCATAACCGCAGGGAGCGGGAGAAAACTGGAGGGGGACCCCCGGACCTACAGCTCCTCAGTGTGGAGGGCCCTGGACGTGGTCGGCGGCCCACAGGAAAGGGAGGTCACCGGGGTGGAGATCAGCCACGGGCGGAAGAGTGAGACCCTGCTGAGTTGCGGTTCCCAGTGACACGTGTGTCAATCGCCCCCCCCCCCAACACCATCCCCATACAATCCTCGCACCCACCCTCACCTCCACACCACCCTCACCATCACGCCCACCACCCCCATTCTCCCCAGCCCACGGTTTCATCACACGTCTTTTCTTGTGTCTTGCAGGACCTGCTGGTGATGGGGCAGGTCTATCTGGTGTGTCGCCTCTCTCCCCAGAAAATGCCATACCCGGAGCCCCCCATGTGTCGAGCAGTAATGAGGAGAGCAGCATGGATGGGGGCCATATTCCTGTGACACAAGACACCCTGGATCTTGAAACCGATGATTACACTGACTTCCCATCACAGCTGTCTCCAATATGCTCCACCATCCCAGAAACACTCAACTCGGTTGAGCACTTTAATGAAGAGGCTCCTGGATCATTATCTGGTGTACACCACACAGCTGATCCGGTTCATCAGGTAGAGGTGAGAACACCCGAGGGGGGTGGATGGTCGGAGACTGGGTTGATCCCAGGAACGAGCTGCCATCCAGATGGGTTTAGGGCTTCTGGAATGGAGAGTCCCATTGATTGTGGAGATGCAGTCACAAAGCAAGGAATTACATGAGGGATTGTCGGCGAGCATCCAGTACCTGCAGGTGCAGTTGGAGGAGCCCAGCCGTGTGCAGGAGCAGGAGGTGCCGCCAGCCATACATGCTACCAAGGCCAACACCGCACAGGTGGCATCCATGGTAGAGGCTTTGGGGGCGAGGACTTTAGCTATGGATCAGCATGACAAGGCCTGGGGCATTCTGTGCAGGCACTGGCCGAGGACCAGGACTGTTTGCCGCTTCACATGTGCGAGAGCCTGCAAAGAGGTGCAGGGTTTGGGGGTCAAACGGGCAGAGGTTATGGGTGGCCTGGGCTCCCCACCCTCCTCCCCAATTGTCCTCACCATCATCACCCCAGGGATCCGATGGGACCGTGTGATGGAATGGCCAGCTCGCATGCAGGGATCACCCAGGTGGACAGTGGAAGTGTTACTGTGGGCAGGAGTCAGAGGTTGTCAAACGATGCGGAGCTCATCACAGAGCGGGTTGTCATCATCCTCCAACCCAGGGCCCATACCCTATAGTGCGGAATGTATGCATCACAGAGGGGGTTGCAGGCCGGAGGGTGGCTGGGCTGGGGGTGGGATGTTGTGTCCTGGGTAGTTTCCCCCTCCCCCGTCGGAGAACCTGGAGGTGATCAGAGAATCCCGTGACCATTGGTGCTCGTGCACAAGTCGTGCGGAGTCCTTTGCCTGCCTGGGCCCCAGATCCTGCCAATCCTTGCCCTGCTCTTGTCGGACGAGGACAGGTGTTCATCCCCCTCCTCCAGCACTTCGCCCTCTGCTGCGCAATGTTGTGGAGGACGCAGCAGGCTGCCACGATGTGGGCGACCCTCTCAGCGCCATACTGGAGGGCTCCTCCAGGGTGATCCAGGCACTTGAACCATATCTTCAACAGGCCAAAGCACTATCACGCTCCTGGTTGCTGCATGGGTGTTGTTGTAGCAGGTCTCAGCATCAGTCTGTGGCCCCCAGAAAGGCTTCATCAGCCACAACCGCAGCGGATAACCCGTCGAGCGTGCCAGGATGAAGGCATTGTGCACACTCCTGGATATCGGGCGCAGACGTGCATGACTTGCATGTGATGGTCAAATATCAGCTGCACGTTCATCTAATGGAACCCCTTTCATTTTGTGTAGAGCGGCCTGACATCTGCAGGCGCTCGTAGGGGATCGTGCATCCTGTTGATCAACCCTTGGACCCATGACATGTCGGGGATGGCGGTGAACCCCGCTGCCCGGCCATCCTGGTGGGCTCAGTCCACATTGAAATGGATTTATTGTGCCGACTGGGCATATAGGGCCTCCGTCATGGCACGGATGCACCTGTGGACCGAGGTAAGAATTCAGGGCGACCGTCACCTTGATGATCACCGAGAGCAGGTGTCCTCGCCCATTTCTCCTGGTCATTGCATGGACATCATTATTTCGGGTCTCCACATCGGTCTGGGGTCTCCGGATAGGTGTCATTAGACATGACCTCAGCGGGTAACCGTAGTCGCCCAAGAGCCAACCCCTCACCCGAGGGAGCATCTCGAAGTTGCGGGGCCCTCAGTGTGTGCCGAAATGTAAGCATTGTGTGTGCTGCCTGGGTATCGGGTGCGGCGTGCATGATATGCACTCGGCAGTGACACAACAACTGCACACTCAGGAAGTGGCGTTGCTTACTATTGATGAAAGACGTCCACCTGTAAATACTTGCACCAATTCACACCTGCATGACTTCCGCCTGAGAGGGGTACAGCATCGCGGGAGGATGAAGCAGACTGTGTCCAACCCGCTAATTATGTTGAAATCTATGCAAATGACGATTTTCATGGACACGATGCAAATCTTCGATATCACTGCAGCGAGGGACTGGAGCATTCGCGACAGAATCAGCAGCGAGTAGAAACTTTGATTTTTGAATTTCACGCCCAATCGCGATCCGCGCTTCCGGCATTGGAGAAGCGTCATGGGCATCCAGCCCATGATCTGCTGTGAACAAAGGCAATAATTCATTATATCTTCACAGAAGCCTTTCGTTCACATTCGTCCTTGGAAGTTCTCTAAGTTTAGCTGTCATGAAGATTTGCTTGTTTTCTGATAATTAATGAACTAAATTATTTAATATCAGTATAAAATATTACACTGCAGCAAGCCCAATCACTTCCTCATTATCTTGCCTACTTATCATTGGCATTGGCATCACGGGCAGCACGGTAGCATTGTGGATAGCACAATTGCTTCACAGCTCCAGGGTCCCAGGTTCGATTCCGGATTGGGTCACTGTCTGTGCGGAGTCTGCACATCCTCCCCGTGTGTGCGTGGGTTTCCTCCGGGTGCTCTGGTTTCCTCCCACAGTCCAAAGATGTGCAGTTAGTTGGATTGGCCATGATAAATTGCCCTTAGTGTCCAAAATTGCCCTTAGTGTTGGGTGGGGTTACTGGGTTATGGGGATAGGGTGGAGATGTTGACCTTGGGTAGGGTGCTCTTTCCAAGAGCCGGTGCAGACTCGATGGGCCGAATGGCCTCCTTCTGCACTGTAAATTCTATGATAATCTATGATTGGAAACAATGTGCAGTTTTTAATGATGTAAATGAAACAGGTTGACTGTTTTAGTACAAAACTACACAATTAATTTGATTACAATCTTTATAATGAAGTCACATGTTTCATATCCGGGCCAATAATTAAATCAGTCATAATGTTTCCTAGCTTGAAACAGAGTAGCCTTGAAATTATTGTTGGTATTAATCTTTGCTATTGGTGTATTAGGTACAAATCATTTTGGGGGTTCAGTGCAATGCATATTTTGCCCAGCATGCTACAAAATAATTACTGGGAAGAAGTGACTTTTCAGTTAATTGTTGCTGAATCTATGTTGTTGCCTTGCTGAGCTGGTCAGTGTTAGCATAATTGCTATGTATATTGAATTTCCGACAATCTGTGGTGCTGTGACTTTCACATGCAGTCTATTGTGAATTCTGATTTATAATCATGGTTGCAACAGCTGCTTTAATCAGAGGAACATAGGAACAGCCCCTTGAGCCCAGTCTCTTCCGCTATTCAGTGACATCACAGCTGATCTCAGACTTAACCCCAGTTAGCCGCCTTTACCCCATATCCATTGGACTAACACATTTCTATATCTCAGATTTAAGATTAACAAATGATCAAGCATCAATTGCTGTTTGCAGAAAAGATTTCTAGACCCGTATCTTCTGGTATGATAGAAGGTACAGGGTAGAGCCCTGAAGACATCCTGATGAATGGACCTATCTGAAAATTGCTTCGGAAGTTTAAACCTTCGAAAGGCATTTCCCCTGATTCCTGGGAACCTGTGGAAATGGCTCCAATTCTGAGCTAGAGTTGAGACAGTTTCACATAACTTACCTTGATAATTACCCAGGAAATATTAGACAGTTTAAAACATGATCTAAGATCTGGGTAACTACAGAACTGACCCCCAAAATTAATCATCCTAACCACCTGACTACAGCCCATACCCAGCCCAACTCTACCACCACATCTTGACCTGAACATCCCCCAAAGACCTGACTACCCCCTCACCACCCAACTACTCCCCCAACCAGGCACCTATCCCCGACCCGACTATCTCCTGACTGGAGCTGACTAGCTCCTCTGACCAGATTACCCTTGAACCTCCCAACCAGATCCAACTACTCCCCCAACCCAATCTGACTACCCAGACCATCCTGACGACCTGCTCACTCACTTATCCACCTTCCCACCTTATCCACCTACACAATCACCCACCTACCTACTGACCTAGCCACTCACCTATCTATCGACCAAGTCCCTCATTGATTCCTTGACCCACATTCAAAGATTGGATTATTAAATGTACCCGAACACTGCACCCAGCAAACAGTGCAGTAAAAAGCAGGGGGTGCTGTCCTTTCTCTCCCTGACTCTACTCCACTCCGATGGAGTTCTCTGGGGCAGGGGGAGTTGGTGCACTGTACTGCGCATTTATTTGTCAACCCGGATCCTAGAAGAAATGAGCAGTAGCATTGGGTCGGGAGAATCTTCACGCACAATGGCAATGCTTGCCGCATATTGCTGCTGCTTGGAAAATTCAGGCCCTAAAACTCTGCAACCCTTTGCTTGTAGAAGTACTTCTTTAACTTCACTCCTGAACAATCTGGCTCTAAGATTGAAGAGTATTGCTGCAGGAGGCTGAGGATAAGTCAAGAAGCTTGAACAGAGTTGCACCAATTGCTGAATCATAGAATTTACAGTGCAGAAGGAGGCCATTCGGCCCATCGAGTCTGCACTGGCTCTTGGAAAGAGCACCCTACCCAAGGTCCACACCTCCACCCTATCCCCATAACCCAGTAACCCCACCCAACTCTAAGGGCAATTTTAGACACTAAGGGCAATTTAGAATGGCCAATCCACCAAACCTGCACATCTTTGGACTGTGGGAGGAAACCGGAGCACCCGGAGGAAACCCACGCACACACGGGGAGGATGTGCAGACTCCGCACAGACAGTGACCCAAGCCGGGAATCGAACCTGGGACCCTGGAGCTGTGAAGCAATTGTGCTAACCACCATGCTACCGTGCTGCCCATACATGAAGACCTGTAGACCCAGAAAGTCATTCAGTCAAGGTAAACCATGAATTCTATACCTCAGGGTCATTGCAGACTGGATTTGGTAAAATAGGGGCTTGGATATTATGCGGAGATGTTATGTACAGATTCATTAAGAACATGTTGGGCCAATAATTGCATTTTTATTTTTATCACTTGGGTGTCCTGCAATTGAGCTGTGGAATGCAAGAGTACCACGTTAGTCTGAAATCTCCTTTCAACACTATTTTAGAAGAGACATTTATTTCATTTTAAATGTGGCGTCCAAGCAATTTTGTGTTTTTTGCAGCAAGAGAACCACTTCCACCACCAATCGATCGAAGCATTTAATTCCACTGCTAAAGTAGCAAAAAGTGCAATTTCAGGTGACTATATTGATTGTACACTAGTGTTTTCAGGGCAAAGGCAAAATTGCTTAGCATACAGGAGGGTTAAGGCTATTATCACAGTATAAGCCTAGATATTATTTCTACAGAATAGCTTACTGGCAAATAATAACGTTCAGGTTGGGTGACCTATTTGACATCAATTCCAAGAGGGAAATTTATGTATTGTCTATCATGATGCACAACATGTTCTTTCAAACAGACACACAATACTCATCAATTAAGATGGCCCATGACAAGGTGGTTTTGTACCTTGCATAAAACCATTTGTACACATGGAAGTGCAAACAGCAAGGGTAATTTTCTGGCTATGTGCTCTCTTGATGCTGGCAACACAGATTGGGCGGTCATAGTTTTGTCTTATTGATGGTCAGCACTTGTAAGCTCTGGAATGTAATACTGTACTACTTTGGCAGAATGGGCACCAAACGCTTTTGAAAGCCTCCCAGTTTGTACTTATTTTGGAATGCTGTTCCATTTTGAGAACCACAGAGCAAACATCAGTCGGCATTACTATAAACTGTTCATTCTGTAGGTTCAGTTCCTGTTCTCCCTCCTCTTCGGTCTGGGCTCACATTACACCCATCAACTCTCCTGTGTAATCACTGTCAATTCAGTTAGAGTGTGTGATCAGTCAGGTGCCAGAGCTGGGGGAATACTTCCTCCAATATCTACTGCAGTAACAGTCTTTGTTTCTGCCATAATTATGCCATAATTAACGCACTTCATTAAAAATGCCCTGCGCTGGCTTGTTTGTTGGTTGACAAAGGCATCCTTCAACAGAAACAACATCCAAGAGAAAAGCAAGACACTGCAAATACTGGGAATCTGATATTAATATAGAGAATGCACAAATCACAAATACTCAGTATTTGTGCATTCAGGCAGCATCTGTAGAGACAAAAACAGAGTTAATATTTCATATTGATGACACGCACATCCTGAAGAAATGGCCTGAAATGTTAATTCTGCTTTTCCATCTCCACAGATAGTGCCTGACCTGCTGACTGATTCGGGCATTTGCTATTTTTATTTCACCATTCAACAGAGCTGCTTGCTCCCCTACATTCAATTTACCATGCTAATCTCATTTCCTCCGTACCCATGGGGATACCATCACCAGCACATCTTCCACAATCCTTCCCATACAGCATTCCAAAGGGACAGTTCCCTCCCTGGCATCCTAGTCCATTTTTCAATTTCCCCAGCACCCCCTCCCCAACACAGGACCCCTTCCTGTGCAAACACAAGAGATGAAAAACCTGTCCTTTTACCTTCTCCCTTCTCACCCTCCAGGGCTCCAAACACGAATTCCAGGTGATTTACTTGTACCTTTTTCAATTTAGTGCAACATGTTCGCTGATTATGTTGCGGTCTCCTCCAAACTGGGGTCACCAAATGTAGCTCACATGACTGTCCAAGAGCCACCTCCTTCCAGTCCGCAAGCATGACCCTTCCAGGTGCCTTTCCAACCCACAACTAGCCTTGACCTCCTACACTGTTCTCATGGAGGTCGATCGAAGCTTGAGGAGCAGCACCTCATCTCTCGGTTAGACACATTATAGCCTTCAGACTCAACATTGGATGAACTTTGCAGTGGTAGCGTTGGCAAAGTTTGGAAACTGGTCAGTTTAGTTGGTTAGCAAGTGATTCAGAATAACACTAACTGCACGGGATTCAATCTCCATGCTAGCTGACATAGACTCGAGCCTGTCTCCTTGTCCTACCCATAATAAAATCACAGCATAGTTGTGGTTTGGCGATAAATAATCAAAGGTGTTACCTGGAGAAGCAGGAGAACGATAGTGAACCTGGTTGCGTTTGCTGTCATTTCTCGATTGAAACTGACAGCAGCTACAGGAGTTTGCACATGCACAGAATGAAGCTGAAACTCTGAATGTGCTGTCACTGCATCTATACTTCTCCAGAAGATGGGCTGTTGAGGTCTCCTTGGACAGCAATTATTATTATTATTTAAAAAAATAAATTATAGAGTATCCAATTATTTTTCTCCAATTAAGGGGCAATTTAGCGTGCCCAAACCACCTACCCTGCACATATTTTTGTGTTGTGGGGGTGAGACCCACACAGACATGGGGAGAATGTGCAAACTCCACATGGTCAGTGACCTGGGGCCAGGATCGAACCGGGTCC
Organism: Scyliorhinus torazame; assembly: GCF_047496885.1. NCBI lineage: Eukaryota > Metazoa > Chordata > Chondrichthyes > Carcharhiniformes > Scyliorhinidae > Scyliorhinus > Scyliorhinus torazame. Next base: position 88,140,599 of record NC_092714.1, on the reverse strand, counting down.
TCAGCGCCATGAGGCAGCAGTGCTAACCACTGTGTCACCATGCAGCTCCTTGGACTGCGCTTATTGGGAAATCTTTGAACTGACCAGAACCTCCACTATTTTTACACTGTGTAAGGGCCCTTCCTGTTGATTCCTTTATTTCACATTTCTTTATTTTTGCTGTTATCATTTTGATCCATGGATGCTTAACGGACTGTGGTAAAACCAGGTATTGCAGTACCTGAGAGGTGGATGCCCATTGGCCAGACCTAGGAGTCTACCATTGGCCAACGTATGTAGCTCCGCCCTGAGAGGCGGGCTATAAGAACCCATGCCGTCCCAGCAGCCCTCACTTTCTGTATCGGAGCTGCTGGGTACAGTTCTAGCTGACTAAAGCCGATTAGTATGACTCTCCTTGCCTCACGAGTAATTGATTGTGCATCACGGACATATATCTTTAAGTCAAGCAGGAGAAGTGAGGAACTCAAAGAAACATAATACACTGTTGCCAGACTTTGGACAGCAAAACTCAAGACTTTTCAGCACCTGAGAACATAGAACATAGAACATAGAAAATACAGCACAGAACAGGCCCTTCGGCCCACGATGTTGTGCCGAACCTTTGTCCTAGATTAATCATAGATTATCATTGAATTTACAGTGCAGAAGGAGGCCATTCGGCCCTTTGAGTCTGCACCGGCTCTTGGAAAGAGCACCCTACCCAAACTCAACACCTTCACCCAACACCAAGGGCAATTTGGACATTAAGGGCAATTTATCATTGGCCAATTCACCTAACCTGCACATCTTTGGATTGTGGGAGGAAACCGGAGCACCCGGAGGAAACCCACGCAGACACGGGGAGGACGTGCAGACTCCGCACAGTCAGTGACCCAAGCCGGAATCGAACCTGGGACCCTGGAGCTGTGAAGCAATTGTGCTATCCACAATGCTACCGTGCTGCCCTTGAGAACAAATAAATCTACACTATATCATTTAACCGTAATCCATGTACCTATCCAATAGCTGCTTGAAGGTCCCTAATGTTTCCGACTCAACTACTTCCACAGGCAGTGCATTCCATGCCCCCACTACTCTCTGGGTAAAGAACCTACCTCTGATATCCCTCCTATATCTTCCACCTTTCACCTTAAATTTATGTCCCCTTGTAATGGTTTGTTCCACCCGGGGAAAAAGTCTCTGACTGTCTACTCTATCTATTCCCCTGATCATCTTATAAACCTCTATCAAGTCACCCCTCATCCTTCTCCGTTCTAATGAGAAAAGGCCTAGCACCCTCAACCTTTCCTCGTAAGACCTACTCTCCATTCCAGGCAACATCCTGGTAAATCTTCTTTGCACCTTTTCCAAAGCTTCCACATCCTTCCTAAAATGAGGCGACCAGAACTGTACACAGTACTCCAAATGTGGCCTTACCAAAGTTTTGTACAGCTGCATCATCACCTCACGGCTCTTAAATTCAATCCCTCTGTTAATGAACGCGAGCACACCATAGGCCTTCTTCACAGCTCTATCCACTTGAGTGGCAACTTTCAAAGATGTATGAACATAGACCCCAAGATCTCTCTGCTCCTCCACATTGCCAAGAACTCTACCGTTAACCCTGTATTCCGCATTCATATTTGTCCTTCCAAAATGGACAACCTCACACTTTTCAGGGTTAAACTCCATCTGCCACTTCTCAGCCCAGCTCTGCATCCTATCTATGTCTCTTTGCAGCCGACAACAGCCCTCCTTACTATCCACAACTCCACCAATCTTTGTATCGTCTGCAAATTTACTGACCCACCCTTCAACTCCCTCATCCAAGTCATTAATGAAAATCACAAACAGCAGAGGACCCAGAACTGATCCCTGCGGTACGCCACTGGTAACTGGGATCCAGGCTGAATATTTGCCATCCACCACCACTCTCTGACTTCTATCGGTTAGCCAGTTCGTTATCCAACTGGCCAAATTTCCCACTATCCCATGCCTCCTTACTTTCTGCATAAGCCTACCATGGGGAACTTTATCAAATGCCTTACTAAAATCCATGTACACTACATCCACTGCTTTACCTTCATCCACATGCTTGGTCACCTCCTCAAAGAATTCAATAAGATTTGTAAGGCAAGACCTACCCCTCACAAATCCGTGCTGACTATCCCTAATCAAGCAGTGTCTTTCCAGATGCTCAGAAATCCTATCCTTCAGTACCCTTTCCATTACTTTGCCTACCACCGAAGTAAGACTAACTGGCCTGTAATTCCCAGGGTTATCCCTAGTCCCTTTTTTGAACAGGGGCACGACATTCGCCACTCTCCAATCCCCTGGTACCACCCCTGTTGACAGTGAGGACGAAAAGATCATTGCCAACGGCTCTGCAACTTCATCTCTTGCTTCCCATAGAATCCTTGGATATATCCCGTCAGGCCCGGGGGACTTGTCTATCCTCAAGTTTTTCAAAATGCCCAACACATCTTCCTTCCTAACAAGTATTTCCTCGAGCTTACCAATCTGTTTCACACTGTCCTCTCCAACAATATCGCCCCTCTCATTTGTAAATACAGAAGAAAAGTACTCGTTCAAGACCTCTCCTGAGAGATTGGTGGTACTCGGTTTGATTGATTGGCTGGTGGCCAATTGGCCAAAATGCCACATTCTGCCCAGCAACAGGTGGTGGGTGATTGGATGCTACCCAAATGGGATGATTTTTTCAGAGAACCAAGGAGGGACAGTTGGTTACTGGATGCCCAGAGGAAAGGACCTGCTTTCCCTCTCTCTTATTTGCTCTAGAAAATCTATAGAGCTGCTATTTTTTTCTGAAATTGAAGAGACCTAAATGAATCGAAAATGGAAACCAATATAGATTAGAAACAGATACCTCGAACTTGAAAGCCTGGACTGAAGAAAGGTGTGCCAGAAAACAACCATCTGAAACTCTTTTCCTTTTTACTTTTATCATTATTTTACACCCCTATTTTCTCTTCTGCGTTTGTCTGTGTAGAGGGTGGGGCGAGTTAAAGTAGCGGGGGGGGTTAGGAATTAGATAATAGTTAGCCTGTTAATCTGCTTATTTAATGAAAGTTCTTGATGGTAATAAAATTAATCTTAATTACACTTGGCTACATGATGCATTGCTGTACTCTTAACAGTGTAGTAAGTTCAGAATTACTGCTAAACACTCTCACTGGCCCATAATCATATAGAACATAGAAAAATACAGCACAGAACAGGCCCTTCGGTCCATGATGTTGTGCTGAACTTTTGTCCAAGATTAAGAACAAATTAATCTACACCCCATCATTCGACTGTAATCCATGTACCTATCGAATAGCCGCTTGAAGGTCCCTAATGTTTCCGACTCAACCACTTCCACAGGCAGTGCATTCCATGCTCCCATTACTCTCTGGGTAAAGAACCTAGCTCTGACATCCCCCTATATCTTCCACCATTCACCTTAAATTTATGTCCCCTTGTAATGGTTTGTTCCACCCAGGGAAAAAGTCTTTGACTGTCGACTCCATCTATTCCCCTGATCATCTTATAAACCTCTATCAAGTCGCTCCTCATCCTTCTCCGTTCTAATGAGAAAAGGCCGAGCACCCTCAACCTTTCCTCGTAAGACCTACTCTCCATTCCAGGCAACATCCTGGTAAATCTCCTTTGCACCTTTTCCAAAGCTTCCACATCCTTCCTAAAATGAGGCGACCGGAACTGCACACAGTACTCCAAATGTGGCCTTACCAAGGTTTTGTACAGCTGCATCATCACCTCATGGCTCTTAAATTCAACCCCTCTGCTAATGAACGCTAGCACACCATAGGCCTTCTTCACAGCTCTATCCACTTGAGTGGCAACTTTCAAAGATGTATGGACATAGACCCCAAGATCTCTCTGCTTTTCCACAGTGCCAAGAACCCTACCGTTAACCCTGTATTCCGCATTCATATTTGTCCTTCCAAAATGGACAACCTCACACTTTTCAGGGTTAAACTCCATCTGCCACTTCTCAGCCCAGCTCTGCATCCTAGCTATGTCTCTTTGCAGCCGACAACAGCCCTCCTCACTATCCACAACTCCACCAATCTTCGTATCGTCTGCAAATTTACTGACCCACCCTTCAACTCCATCATCCAAGTCATTAATAAAAATCACAAACAGCAGAGGACCCAGAACTGATCCCTGTGGTAACTAGGCTCCAGGCTGAATATTTGCCATCCACCACCACTCTCTGACTTCTATCGGTTAGTCAGTTTGTTATCCAACTGGCCAAATTTCCCACTATCCCATGCCTCCTTACTTTCTGCCTATCGTGGGGAAATTTATCAAATGCCTTACTAAAATCCATGTACACATCAACTGCTTTACCTTCATCCACGTGCTTGGTCACCTCCTCAAAGAATTCAATAAGACTTGTGAGGCAAGACCTACCCCTCACAAATCCGTGCTGACTATCCCTAATCAAGCAGTGTCTTTCCAGATGCTCAGAAATCCTATCCCTCAGTACCCTTTCCATTACTTTGCCTACCACCGAAGTAAGACTAACTAGCCTGGAATTCCCAGGGTTATCCCTATTCCCTTTTTTGAACAGGGTCACGACATTCGCCACTCTCCAATCCCCTGGTACCACCCCTGTTGACAGTGAGGACGAAAAGATCATTGCCAACGGCTCTGCAATTTAATCTCTTGCTTCCCATAGAATCCTTGGATATATCCCGTCAGGCCCGGGGGACTTGTCTATACGCAAGTTTTTCAAAATGCCCAACACATTTTCCTTCCTAACAAGTATTTCCTCGAGTTTACCAGTCTGTTTCACACTGTCCTCTCCAAAATATGTCCCCTCTCATTCGTAAATACAATATGTTTGTGGAATGAGTGGGAAAGTGAAGGTGACAGTGCAGGTTGAGAAAGTAGTTAAAAAGGCATATGAGGTCCTGGGATTTATAAACAGAGGCAAAAGCAGGGACTTTAATGATGAACCTTTCTAAAAACCCTGGTTTAGCTTCAATTGGAGTATTGTGCCTAATTTTGAGCACCAAAATTTAGGGAGGATATGAAGGCATGACATTTTTGGGGGGAATGGTTCTGGGGAGGGGGTGGGGGGGGGGGATTGGGGGGGTAGGGGGGTGGGGGGAGGGTGGGGGGATGGGAGGAGATGGGGGGTGGGGGGGTTGGGGGGGGGTCAGGGGTACAGCTGAGGTGGAGTGCGGGGGTGGTGCTGTGGGGGCACCGATATGACCGGTGGCACTCTGCAGAACCAAGGGCCAAAGTGAGTGGCCAGTGGGGTGTGCGGAAATGGTGGTCTGTGCCTAGGCGCAGCCGCAGTACCGTGGGGGTGGGTCAACCCAGCCCCACAGCCCTCTCTCCAGTCCCCCCCGCCGGCCCTGACCGAACACCCCTCTCACCCGAGCCAGCCAGGCCAGTGTCAGGACCAGCAGCCCATGCCACTCCGTGTCCTACTTCCTCTTTCTCCCTCATCAACAAGTGAACCTCGCCACCGGGAATTTACCCCGGTTGAGGCGAAGGATCATGGAGGCCCTGGAGAATACTGGGTCAGGTCCGCCAATGATATGCCAATCGTGTTTAATCTACCTGCGGAGTGGAATGCATCGGCGCCGCTGTCGAGGCACCGGAGAGTTGCGATTGGCGAGAAACCGGCGGCACCACGATATCGGCGTTAAAACCGATTCTCGCCCAATCACATTTCCCGATTTCGGAATCGGCCGACGACAATCCCGCTCACATCTATTAATCTCAATGCATTTAGGCTATGAAGGAAATAGGCAACATGGATTCATTCTGAGAATTAATAGTCAGTGATAAATGGTTTATGTTTGAGATGTAAATAATCTATTTCATCAGTGCTGTAAGATCACATGACAACAGAGCATGGGGAGAGATAATTCTATGTAGAGTGTCGTTTGAGTCTATCTTGTAAATAGTTAGCAAAATGTTCAATGAAAAATAGAGGGCAGGATTTTCCCTTGGCCAACGGCAAAATCGGGAACAGCGATTGAACGGAGAATAGCTTTCAACGCCAAAATAGAACACAGAACATAGAACATAGAACATAGAACATTACAACGCAGTACAGGCCCTTTGGCCCTCGATGTTGCGCCAACCTGTAAAACCACTCTAAAGCCCATCTACACTATTCCCTTATCGTCCATATGTCTATCCAATGACCATTTGAATGCCCTTAGTGTTGGCGAGTCCACTACTGTTGCAGGCAGGGCATTCCACGCCCTTACTACTCTCTGAGTAAAGAACCTACATCTGTCTTATATCTATCTCCCCTCAATTTAAAGCTATGTCCCCTCGTGCTAGACATCTGAGGAAAAAGGCTCTCACTGTCCACCCTATCCAATCCTCTGATCATCTTGTATGCCTCAATTAAGTCACCTCTTAACCTTCTTCTCTCCAACGAAAACAGCCTCAAGTCCCTCAGCCTTTCCTCATAAGATCTTCCCTCCATACCAGGCAACATTCTGGTAAATCTCCTCTGCACTCTTTCCAATGCTTCCACATCCTTCCTATAATGCGGCGACCAGAATTGCACGCAATACTCCAAATGCGGCCGCACCAGAGTTTTGTACAGCTGCAACATGACCTCATGGCTCCGAAACTCAATCCCTCTCCCAATAAAACCAATAAAAGCTAACACACCGTACGCCTTCTTAACAACCCTCTCAACCTGAGTGGCAACTTTCAGGGATCTATGTCCATGGACACCGAGATCTCTCTGCTCATCCACACTGCCAAGAATCTTACCATTAGCCCAGTACTCTGTCTTCCTGTTATTCCTTCCAAAATGAATCGCCTCACACTTTTCTGCATTAAACTCCATTTGCCACCTCTCAGCCCAGCGCTGCAGCTTATCTATGTCCCTCTGTAACTTGTAACATCCTTCCGCACTGTCCACAACTCCACCGACTTTAGTGTCATCTGCAAATTTACTCACCCATCCTTCTACGCCCTCCTCCAGGTCATTTATAAAAATGACAAACAGCAGTGGCCCCAAAACAGATCCTTGTGGTACACCACTAGTAACTGGACTCCAGTCTGAACATTTCCCATCAACCACCACCCTTTGTCTTCTTCCAGCTAGCCAATTTCTGATCCAAGCTGCTAAATCACCCTGAATCCCATGCCTCTGTATTTTCTGCAGTAGCCTACCGTGGGAAACCTTATCAAACGCTTTACTGAAATCCATATACACCACATCAACTGCTTTACCCTCGTCCAGCTGTTTGGTCACCTTCACAAAGAACTCAATAAGGTTTGTGAGGCACGACCTACCCTTCACAAAACGCTGTTGACTATCTCTAATCAAATTATTCCTTTCCAGATGATTATACATCCTATCTCTTCTAAACCTTTCAAAGATTTTTCCCACAACAGAAGTAAGGCTCACTGGTCTATAGTTACCTAGGTTGTCTCTACTCCCCTTCTTGAACAAGGGCAACATTTGCTATCCTCCAGTCTTCTGGCACTATTCCTGTAGACAAAGAGGACGTAAAGATCAAAGCCAAAGGCTCAGCAATCTCCTCCCTAGCTTCCTAGAGAATCCTAGGATAAATCCCATCCAGCCCAGGGGACTTATCTATTTTCACACTTTCCAGAATTGCTAACACCTCCTCCTTATGAACCTCAAGCCATTCTAGTCTAGTAGCCTGAATCTCAGTATTCTCCTCGACAACATTGTCTTTTTCCTGTGTGAATACTGATGAAAAATATTCATTTGGCACCTCTCCTATCTCCTCAGGCTCCACGCACAACGTCCCACTACTGTCCTTGACTGACCCTACTCTTACCCTAGTCATTTGTTTATTCCTGACTTATCTATAGAAAGCTTTATCCTTGGGTTATCCTTGATCCTACCTGCCAAAGACTTCTCATGTCCCCTCCTAGCTCTTCTTAGCTCTCTCTTTAGGTCCTTCCTAGTTAACTTGTAACTCTCGAGCACCCTAACTGAACCTTCATGTCTCATCTTTACATAAGTCTCCTTCTTCCTCTTGACAAGTGTTTAGTAAACCACGGTTCTCTTGCTCGACCACTTCCTCCCTGCCTGACAGGTACATACTTATCAAGGACACGCAGTAGCTGTTCCTTGAACAAGCTCCACATTTCCATTGTGCCCATCCCCTGCAGTTTTCAACTCCATCGGATGCATCCTAAGTCTTGCCTTATCGCATCAAAATTGCCTTTCCCCCAGATATAACTCTTGCTCTGTGATATATACCTATCCCTTTCCATCACTAAAATAAACGTAATCAAATTGTGCTCACCTACCTCCAAATCTAACACCTGTCCTGATTCATTACCAATTTGACACCAAATCGCGATTATCCGTCACCTCAAAAATGGCATCAATGCAATGCATGCCGCACGTAGTTTAAACACCGTTTGCATATTATTAGTGGGCCCACCCGCGATTCCCCACCTCTGATGGGCCGAGTTTCCGATGGTGCGGTCCATGTGTGCTATTAAAAATCGTGAACCTGGTGTGTTGGCTGCTGAGAGAGAGAGAGAGAGGAGGTAGGACATGGAGAGCAGCGACTGTGGGCAGCCGAGCCAGCCACTGGCCATGCTGGCTGGAGTAGAGGGGCCCTGCCAGGGCTGGGAGGGGGGTAACAGGCCGAGTGGCTGGGATGATTGCTCCCCCATGGGACTGGGATGGTGTCCAAGCATGGACCGCCATTACGTCGGCCATCAGCTGCCCACCCACAGGGGAGGTGCTGGAACACTGGCGCTTTTGCGATGCTCCACCCCCTCCAAAGCGGCGTACTCTAGGAGTAGACCGCGCCACGTGTCGACAGCCTCAGGGCATTGCCGGAGGCCCATCCCCCAATGTTCCGCCCCCGACCGGTCGAGTTCCCATCGCCGTGGGTCACTCATGGTCTCACCCGTCGGGAACTCGGCGTGGCAGCTGCAGACTCAGTCCAGCGCCACCACAGTCGGAGGTTGGCCGATCCACGGGCAGTGGGGGGGACTGTATTAGGGGCTGGAGGAATGTGGGGGGGGTGGTCCAGGGTGCGTGAGCTGGCCAAAGGGGGGGCCACTATTTCGCGGGCAGTGTCCACTAGTGGCCTCCGCCATGTAGCACAACGCAGCCGCTGCAGGCTGCTGCCATACGCATGTGCGGCCACAGACCCGGCAATTCTCCGGGGCATATTAGCAGCTAGAGTCGGGTGCTCTATGCTGCCGGCATGCTAGCCCGCAGCAAACCGGGGAATCGGTAGCTGTTTTACTCTATTTTATCTTGCATAAAACGCCATCGTTCCCACTCCGGCGTGGGGATATAGCCCCAGAATTGGAGAATCCAGCCCCTTGCCTTCCACACTGCACCCCTGGCCCCATCGGTGACTGTGGGACCTCTATCCCCACCAACCGTCCCTGTCGGCAGAGGTACTGATGTCTGTGGGTGTCGTCCTTGGGTGAGCCGTGTGAGGCAGTGGGGCAGCGCTTCTGATGGGTGCACTGAGGAGTGTCAACACCTGGACTGCCAGGAGCTGTGCTTGACCATGCCCGTCCCATTGATGGGTCAGCTGGGGTCGGCCTGGGGGGGACATCCAAATGACCGGGGGCGTTCTGTACATTTACTGAACATAGTGGGCAGTCAGCAGAGTGAGTAGCCAGGGGCCTGTAACCTGTACACAATGGCTACTTTGTAGACTCGGGCAATGGTGGCCCATGCCTGGCCACCCTGATCCCAGGAGGACACTCCGAACCATGCCAAAGATGCGGTCTGCAGCCCCTCTCCTGCTCCCGCCAGTGGGGCCAACTGTGGGTGTCCTCCTTGGGTGAGCCATGTGATACCAGCAGGGTGGCATCGGGTTGTGAGGTGGGAGAATCATCCTGTCCACAGACTGTCTCCATGCATAGTGGCATGCATGCAGGCAAGGCCCATGGATAAGGCTGGGCTAGGGGGATTGGGCACCTGTTTGGATCATAGCCGTAGTATGCTGTAGGCCCTGGGTGTGGCACACAGGCTGTGGCAACCAGTCCAGGGGCAGGATTGTTAGGAACAGGTGCACAGTAGGCAGGCAGGGCTTCAAGTCACTTGGTGGTTCTGCGGAGTGGACTAGCTTATCGTGCCACTCCTGGGGTCTCTTCCCTGAGAAAGGCAATGTGCCAGGGATGGTACCAGAGGCCATGGAACAAGCGTACTCTGTTCGGGGTGCACTCTGCACTTCCCCTGCTTCCTCCACAGTGGGGCAGCGCTTCTGATGGGTACACTGAGGAGTGCCAACACCTGGTGTGCCACGAGCTGTGCTTGACCATGCCCATCCGATTGATGGGTCAGCTGGGGTCGGAGGGTTCTCAAGGGGCTGGCCTGGGGGCATCCAAATGACCAGTGGCGTTCTGCGCATTTACAGAACATAGAATTTACAGTGCAGAAGGAGGCCATTCGGCCCATCGAGTCTGCACCGGCTCTTGGAAAGAGCACCCTACCCAAGGTCAACACCTCCACCCTATCCCCATAACCCAGTAACCCAACCAACACTAAGGGCAATTTAGGACACTAAGGGCAATTTATCATGGCCAATCCACCTAACCTGCACATCTTTGGACTGTGGGAGGAAACCGGAGCACCCGGAGGAAACCCACGCACACACGGGGAGGATGTGCAGACTCCGCACAGACAGTGACCCAAGCCGGAATCGAACCTGGGACCCTGGAGCTGTGAAGCAATTGTGCTATCCACAGTGCTACCGTGCTGCCCTACAAACATAGTGGGCAGTCAGTGGAGTGAGCAGCCAGGGGCCTGTAACCTGTACAACAATGGCTGCTTTGTAGACTCGGACAATGGCGGCCCATGCCTGGCCACCCCGATCCCAGGAGGACACTCCGAACCCACAGCCCATCTTCGAGTCGATCCCCGCTAGTCCCCCCAACTCTGGCAGACACGCCCCCAGCCTGCTGCAACCTGACAGTACGCCATTGTGCACTTGGGAACTTTTCTTCCCTCCTCTCTCTTCCTCAGCAGTCAGGGCGCCCGGTCGCCATTTTTAAATACCTGTCGTGAACTGCGCTTGCGTCACTTCTGCCTGGCGGAATAATGTGGGAATAACAGGGAATATTGGGCTGAACACGATAATGATATGTTAACGCATGAAAATGCCGGTTTTGCATGCTGACGCCGGCATGGAGCGTGGAGCATGTTGTCGCCACCAGCGAGGCCCCAGAGCATGGCGGTTGGTTCGGCACCCGGCGCCAACCTGGATTTTCCACCCGATCGTGATCCGCGTTTCTGAAGACGTGGGGCAGAGAATCCACCTGAACGTAAATAGTATTCAGTCGAGTCAGAGGCTTGGGGGAGATGTAATACAAACAGTTGATGATAAATATTTTAATCTCTCAGCTATATCTGCTGGCCTTGGTGGGGTCCAGAGGGGATTCACAAGAATGATCGCAGGAATTAAAGTCTTGGAATATGAGGAGCTAGGAGGGGGCATGAGAAGTCCTTGGCAGGTCGGATCAAGGAAAACCCCAAGGCTTTTTACTCTTATGTGAGAAATAAAAGAATGACCAGGGTGAGGTTAGAGCCGGTCAAGGACAGCAGTGGGAACTTGTGCATGGAGTCAGAAGAGATAGGAGAATGTTGAATGAATACTTTTCTTCAGTGTTCACCGAGGAGAGGGGCTATGTTTTTGAGGATGAGAGTGTGATACAGGCGGGTAGGCTAGAGGAGATAGATGTTCTGAGGGAAGATGTATTAGCAATTTTGAAAAACCTGAGGGTGACAAGTCCCCTGGGCAGATGGGATATATCCTCGGATTCTGTGGGAGGCAAGGGATGAGATTGCCGAGCCTTTGGCTTTGATCTTTGGTTCCTCACTGTCCACGGGGATAGTGCCAGAGGACTGGAGAGTGTTGAATGTTGTTCCTCTGTTCAAGAAAGGGAATAGGAATGACCCTAGTAATTATGGGCCAGTTAGTCTTACTTTGGTGGTCGGTAAGTTAATGGAAAGGGTCCTGAGGGATAGGATTAATGACCATTTGGAAAGATGCAGCTTAACCCGGGATAGTCAACACGGATTCGTGAAGGGCAAGTCTTGCCTCACAAATTTGATTGAATTCTTTGAGGAGGTAACTAAATGTGTAGATGAAGGTAGAGCAGTTGATGTCGTATACATGGATTTCAGTAAGGCGTTTGATAAGGTTCCCCATGGTCGGCTCATGAAGAAAGTAAGGAGGTGCGGGATAGAGGGAAATTTGGCTAATTGGATAAGTAACTGGCTATCACATAGAAGACAGAGGGTGGTGGTGGATCGAAAATTTTCAGACTGGAGACCAGTTACCAGCGGTGTACCACAGGGATCAGTGCTGGGTCCTTTGCTATTTGTGATTTTTGTAAATGACTTGGAGGAGGGGGCTGAAGGGTGGGTCAGTAAATTTGCTGATGACACCAAGATTGGTGGAGTAGTGGATGAAAAAATGAATGAAAATCGCTTATTGTCACAAGTAGGCTTCAATTAAGTTACGTGAAAAGCCCCTAGTCGCCACATTCCGGCGCCTGTTCGGGGAGGCTGTTACGGGAATTGAACCGTGCTGCTGGCCTGCCTTGGTCTGCTTTAAAAACCAGCGATTTAGCCCTGTGCTAAACAGCCCCTAGAGGTGGAGGGCTGTTGTAGACTGCAAAGAGAAATTGATAGGATGCAGAGCTGGGCCAAAAAATGGCAGATGGTGTTTAACCCTGGTAAGTGCGAGGTGATTCATTTTGGTAGGACAAGTTTGAATGCGGATTACAGGGTCAACAACAGGGTTCTGAGGATTGTGGAGGAACAGAGAGATCTTGGGGTTCATGTCCACAGATCTCTGAAGGTTGCCACTCAAGTGGATAGAGCCATGAAGAAGGCCTATAGTGTGTTATTAACAGGGGGCTTGAGTTTAAGAGCCACGGGGCTATGCTGCAATTGTACAGGACACTGGTGAGACCACATTTGGAGTATTGTGTGCAGTTCTGGTCACCTCATTATAGGAAGGATGTGGAAGCATTGGAAAGGGTGCAATGAAGATTGACCAGGATGCTGCCTGGATTGGAGGGTAGGTCTTATGAGGAAAGGTTGAGGGAGCTAGGGCTTTTCTCATTGGAGCGAAGGAGGATGAGAGGTAACTTAATAGAGGTTTAGGGGCTGGTTAGCACAGGGCTAAATCGCTGGCTTTGAAAGCAGACCAAGGCAGGCCAGCAGCATGGTTCAATTCTCGTAACAGCCTCCCCGAACAGGCGCCGGAATGTGGCGACTAGGGGCTTTTCACAGTAACTTCATTGAAGCCTACTTGTGGCAATAAACGATTTTCATTTCACATAAGATGATGAGGGGGATAGATAGAGTGGACGTTCAGAGACTATTTCCTCGGGTGGATGTAGCTGTTACAAGGGGGCATAACTATAAGGTGCGGGGTGGGAGATATAGGAGGGATGTCCGAGGTAGGTTATTTACTCAGAGAGTGGTTAGGGTGTCGAATGGACTGCCTGCTGTGATAGAGGAGTCGGACACTTTAGGAACTTTCAAGTGGTTATTGGATAGGCACATGGAGCACACCAGAATGACAGGGGGTGGGATAGCTTGATCTTGGTTTCGGACAAAGCTCGCCACAACATCGAGGGCTGAAGGGCCTGTTCTGTGCTGTACTGTTCTATGTTCTACGAGGAGCGGTTGAGGACACTGGGTCGGTATCGATGGAATTTAGAAGGATGAGGGGGGGATCTTATTGAAACTTACAGAATACTGAGAGGCCTAGATAGAGTGTATGTGAAGAAGATGTTTCCACTAGCAGGAGAGACTAGAGCCCAGGAGCACAGCCTCAGACCGAAGGAACGATCCTTTAAAACTGAGCCGAGGGGGAATTTTTTCAGCCAGAGGGTGGTGAATCTGTGGAACACATTGCCGCAGAAGGCTGTGGAGGTCAAAGCACTGAGTGTCTTTAAGTCAGAGATAGACAAGTTCTTGATTAATAAGCGGATTAGGGCTTATGGAGAAAAGGCAGGAGAATGGGGTTGAGAAACATAACATCCATGATTGAATGGCGGAGCAGACTCGATGGACCAAATAACCTAATTCTGCTCCTATATTTTCTGGTCTTATATAATCAGTGATGTAAGATCGCATGACAACAGAGCATAGCAAGAGATAGTTCTATGTAGGATTTTATGCAGAGTATACCTTGTAAATAGTTAGCATAATATTCAATGAAAGATAAGAGGGCTGGATTCTCCGATTTTGAGACTAAGTGCTGATGTTGGTGTGGGAACAGTGGTGTTTTATGACAGGAAAAACAGTGCAACAGCTGCACCGATTCAGCAATTCTAAATGGGCTAGCACCATCGCCACTGTGGAATGCAACCGGTTCCGTGCAAAATGGCGCCGGATTCACCGGGTCCGTGATTGGTGCACAGGAGGCTCACATGCCCCAGCCGCACTTAAACGAACCATCTTCCCACACACACCGTCCCAGTCAACAAGATGGCTGGAAGGAGAGCAGCGCCACGGTTCAGGGACACTGAACTAGGCACCCTTATGGATGCCGTAGAGGAGAGAAAGATGACCCTGTACCCCGGCCCAGGAGGAAGGCCGCCGTTCGCCGTGCCTGGGCGCAGGTCGCAGAGGCGGTCAGAGCTGTGCTCCTGGCACTAATCCCGCCCTCCACACAACTGTAAAATGGCCCCTCATCCCCTGGCGACCACCGAAGCCCCACTCTGCCCCACATGCCAGCACCCATGCCAACCGCCATGACTGGGTGCCCTGGCCACTGAGACCATCACATACTCAACCCCTGGGCTGCATGCATCAGACCATCTAACGGTGTTGTTGTTTCTGGAGGGGGACCACCAGAATGTCACATATCCCTCCTCTTGATCCTTAAGGCAAAACGTGGTAGATCACGCACCTGGACCAATTGTTAAGTAATGGGTTAAGAGACATTCCAATTAGTTGTCTCATTTATGTTAAGCATCCAATAATTGACACTGATATGTAAAGGGGCTTCAGGTGGCCTTTGTGTCAGGTGATGTGATGATAGAGTTTTTTGCAGAGTCTGTTGAAGTGAAATAAAGGTGTTGGTGAAAAGGAGCAGAACCGTTGACTCTTTATACAACAGCAGCTAAACTTCTAACACCAATACCTGCCCTACATCCCCAGTTATCTGTCTGTCAGGTAAGACCCTAACTCTACATGCACAAGTCCCTAATACCTAGTACATGGATAACAAAGACAAATATACATTATATTACAGACCTAATACGGTTAGAAAAATGGAAGGGCAGCACGGTAGCATTGTGGTTAGCATAATTGCTTCACAGCTCCAGGGTCCCAGGTTCGATTCCCGGCTTGGGTCACTGTCTGTGCGGAGTCTGCACGTTCTCCCCGTGTGTACGTGGGTTTTCTCCGGGTGCTCCGGTTTCCTCCCACAGTCCAAAGATGTGCAGGTTAAGTGGATTGGCCATGCTAAATTGTCCTTAGTGTCCAAAATTGCCCTTAGTGTTGGGTGGGGTTACTGGGTTATGGGGATAGGGTGGCGGTGTGGGCTTGGGTAGGGTGCTCTTTCCAAGAGCCGGTGCAGACTCGATGGGCCGAATGGCCTCCTTCTACACTGTAAATTTTATGATTCTAATGTAAGATACATTTGGCAATCTAATGCAGAGATGGAAAATATCGTAAACCTAACACAAAGGTGGAGAAATATGGTCCGGTACAAATAGCAGAACATATTGACGGTAGTGGAGATCAATGTAAACAGGCTGGCCTTAGGAATTTACAGTTCTGCAGAGGTCATGTACAAGCCAACCTGGATACTCAGTGCAAAACAAGTATGAGTCCCCGGGGATCGTTGGTTTGGCTGAATTAAAGGAGCCCGTGCAGTAAACATATCCCATGTCCTGAAGCTTCGTGATCTCTGCTGTCCACCAACGGAACTGGACTGTGAGGGTGATGAGGTAGATTAAGATAATCAGGATCAGCATGATAGCCAGGTGGGAGAGGAGTAGAATATGGGGTGTCTCTGAAGGTTAGAGCCCCAATCCCAGGAATCATCCCACCAGGTTCTGGCCTTGCCTTCTGCATCTGTCGGGTGACATCCTGGGTTTGCTGTCTCTGGGCGTCCTGGGTAATCAAGCATAGTTTCTGTTATTATCGGATGCCTAATTTCTGCGTTTGTTCTATCATATTGTCACCGTCCGTGACCAACCCCCCTTCTTCGCATTCCATCTAAACATGTTCGAACTCAACACAGCCTCCTCTTGGCTGAGGCTTGGAGTGGTTGGAACCTGTCTTCGATCACCTCCTTCTTAATGCAACCATATACTTGTTGAGGTCTGGCTTAACCAGCTGAACTTCAGGGTGGCCCGCTGTATACAGTTTTGTCCCAGGAGCACAGAGGTCTGACTGAGGAGGGGGGAGGCCGAATTGTAGGGCAACCCGATTCCTTCATAGAGCAATCACCATAGGGTTGCTAAACGTAAATAGCATGTGGGATCGGTCCAAAGGGACCTCTGTCGAAGAGGGAAGAAGAGGATGAGTTGTGACCTGAGTCACTGAATACATTTTTCGTCCCACAACCCTACGGTGGGGTGTGGGGCAACGGTTTTGGTCTGAGATCGGCCCAAGTGTTTGTTTGGCACTGTAAGTAGCGATTCCAGATAGTGGGAGTCAGAGGGAAAGATGGGTTAGTGGTGAGAGAGGTGTGTATGGTCCACGGCAGGCGAAGAATGTGTGGGGCACCAGGGCAGGGCGGGGGAAATGCCGCTAATCCACTACCTGAGTGTATTGAAGATAGTGTGTATTTCTAGGAAGGGGCTACTTCCTGGGAGTGAACAGACTGGTGGGTTTAAACCAGCAGAAACCCAATGGCGATATGTCGGGTGTCCAAGGACAGATGACAGGATGAGGGTGTATTCCTAGGAAGGGGCTACTTCCCAAGGTCTGAACAGGCCGCTGGCTGGAACCGGCAGAAACACAATAGCGATATGTTGGGTGTGGGTGTCCAACGACAGATAACAGGACGAGGATGTATGGTTGATGAGGGACCCCCTAGTCTGTGAAAGGTGGGGTGACCCCATGCACAGCGACGGTGAAGATCGGACTCTGATCGGGGGTGGGGGGGAGAAGATAGTCAGGGAGTGAATGTAATTGTGGGTCGATCCCAGTGAAAAACACTAGGGGGGAGGGTGCAGGTGGTGAACATACCAATTGCTCTGAGTAGTGGGGGCAATCGTGGAGTTGTGTGGCAGGCACACTATGTATTATGGGTTGGTAGTCTGTTATCCGTGGGGGGAAAGACGGCTCAGTGTGAGTGCTGATGATGCGTCTGATCAGTGAGAGCCTCGGGACAGTTCGAAATGCAAATAACATGCAGGGAGGAGAAGAAGGAATGGATAGACAAGGGTGAAACAGCGCACAAACAAAGAAGGCTGGCGTGCATGGAGCACAGATGATGGAGCAGGTTACATCAGGAAATCGTGTGCCATGCTGATTGGGAGTCGTCCGATTTTCATCATCTGGACACTCAGAATGCTTGTGCTCCACACACCTCAGAACTCTGCGCTCCGCAGTTGTTCTTGTAATACCCCCATGGGAGGTTCATCCATGGAATCATTTACCTCCCCTGGTCGCCAGACCCGCGTCTGCCGGTTGCTTGCGTTCATTGGGTTCAGGGTTACCGTATCCTGGTTCTCGAATCGTTCGGCTACTCTGACCAACCGTCAGGTGTGACCCCATGTCCAATAGGGGGACTGGGGAGTGTGGGTGGTTGTGGGGCGGTTGCGTTGCGGGTGGGAACTGCTTCGTGAAGGTGTCAATGATAACCAGTACATCCTTAAATCCATTTCTGCATGGTGGGGGTGGGCCGATGAAATCCACATGGGGATTCATCCAGGGACCCTCCACAGGACGGGTGTGTCCTATATGTCCCCTCTGGCGTCACCATTGGGAATATTCTGGTCGCAAATGAGACAGTCTTCAATGTACTGAGTGACATTCTCCTTGAGTTCCGGGCACCAACATAGAACATAGAACATAGAACGATACAGCGCAGTGCAGGCCCTTCGGCCCACGATGTTGCACCGAAACAAAAGCCATCTAACCTACACTATGCCATTATCATCCATATGTTTATCCAATAAACTTTTAAATGCCCTCAATGTTGGCGAGTTCACTACTGTAGCAGGTAGGGCATTCCACGGCCTCACTACTTTTTGCGTAAAGAACCTACCTCTGACCTCTGTCCTATATCTATTACCCCTCAGTTTAAAGCTATGTCCCCTCGTGCCAGCCATTTCCATCCGTGGGAGAAGGCTCTCACTGTCCACCCTATCCAACCCCCTGATCATTTTGTATGCCTCTATTAAGTCTCCTCTTAACCTTCTTCTCTCCAACGAAAACAACCTCAAGTCCATCAGCCTTTCCTCATAAGATTTTCCCTCCATACCAGGCAACATCCTGGTAAATCTCCTCTGCACCCGCTCCAAAGCCTCCACGTCCTTCCTATAATGCGGTGACCAGAACTGTACGCAATACTCCAAATGCGGCCGTACCAGAGTTCTGTACAGCTGCAACATGACCTCCTGACTCCGGAACTCAATCCCTCTACCAATAAAGGCCAACACTCCATAGGCCTTCTTCACAACCCTATCAACCTGGGTGGCAACTTTCAGGGATCTATGTACATGGACACCTAGATCCCTCTGCTCATCCACACTTCCAAGAACTTTACCATTAGCCAAATATTCCGCATTCCTGTTATTCCTTCCAAAGTGAATCACCTCACACTTCTCTACATTAAACTCCATTTGCCAACTCTCAGCCCAGCTCTGCAGCTTATCTATATCCCTCTGTAACCTGCTACATCCTTCCACACTATCGACAACACCACCGACTTTAGTATTGTCTGCAAATTTACTCACCCACCCTTCTGCGCCTTCCTCTAGGTCATTGATAAAGATGACAAACAGCAACGGCCCCAGAACAGATCCTTGTGGTACGCCACTTGTAACTGAACTCCATTCTGAACATTTCCCATCAACCACCACCCTCTGTCTTCTTTCAGCTAGCCAATTTCTGATCCACATCTCTAAATCACCCTCAATCCCCAGCCTCCGTATTTTCTGCAATAGCCTACCGTGGGGAACCTTATCAAACGCTTTGCTGAAATCCATATACACATCAACTGCTCTACCCTCGTCTACCTGTTCAGTCACCTTCTCAAAGAACTCGATAAGGTTTGTGAGGCATGACCTACCCTTCACAAAACCATGCTGACTATCCCTGATCATATTATTCCTATCTAGATGATTATAAATCTTGTCTCTTATAATCCCCTCCAAGACTTTACCCACTACAGACGTGAGGCTCACCGGTCTATAGTTGCTGGGGTTGTCTCTGCTCCCCTTTTTGAACAAAGGGACCACATTTGCTATCCTCCAGTCCTCTGGCACTATTCCTGTAGCCAATGATGACATAAAAATCAAAGCCAAAGGTCCAGCAATCTCTTCCCTGGCCTCCCAGAGAATCCTAGGATAAATCCCATCAGGACCCGGGGACTTATCTATTTTCAGCCTGTCCAGAATTGCCAACATCTCTTCCCTATGTACCTCAATGCCATCTATTCTATTAGCCTGGGTCTCAGCATTCTCCTCCACAACATTATCTTTTTCCTGAGTGAATACTGACGAAAAATCTTCATTTAGTATCTCGCCTATCTCTTCAGACTCCACACACAACATCCCATCCCTGTCCTTGACTGGTCCTACTCTTTCTCTAGTCATTGGCTTATTCCTGACATACCTATAGAAAGCTTTTGGGTTTTCCTTGATCCTACCTGCCAAATACTTCTCATGTCCCCTCCTTGCTCGTCTTAGCTCTCTCTTTAGATCCTTCCTCGCTACCTTGTAACAACCCATCGCCCCAACTGAAACTTCACACCTCATCTTCACATAGGCCTCCTTCTTCCTCTTAACAAGAGATTCCACTTCTTTGGTAAACCACGGTTCCCTCGCTCGACGCCTTCCTCCCTGCCTGACCGGTACATACTTATCAAGAACACGCAGTAGCTGATCCTTGAACAACTCCACTTATCCAGTGTGCC
The DNA here is from genome assembly GCF_047496885.1 of Scyliorhinus torazame. Lineage (NCBI taxonomy): Eukaryota > Metazoa > Chordata > Chondrichthyes > Carcharhiniformes > Scyliorhinidae > Scyliorhinus > Scyliorhinus torazame. The sequence continues at coordinate 88,120,530 of NC_092714.1, read as the reverse complement.
CAACACTTGCAGCCTACTTCTCCACCTTATCCCCCCAAGTCACGTCTAATGGCATCATAATTGCCCTTCCCCCAACTATAACTCTTGCCCTGCGGTGTATACCTATCCCTTTCCATCATTAACGTAAATGTCACCGAATTGTGGTCACTGTCCCCAAAGTGCTCTCCTACCTCCAAATCCAACACCTGGCCTGGTTCATTACCCAAAACCAAATCCAACGTGGCCTCGCCTCTTGTTGGCCTGTCAACATATTGTGTCAGGAAACCCTCCTGCACACACTGTACAAAAAACGACCCATCTAATGTACTCGAACTATATCTTTTCCAGTCAATATTTGGAAAGTTAAAGTTTCCCATAATAACTACCCTATTACTTTCGCTCTTATCCAGGATCATCCTCGCCATCCTTTCCTCTACATCCCTAGAACTATTTGGAGGCCTATAGAAGACTCCCAACAGTGTGACCTCTCCTTTCATGTTTCTAACCTCAGCCCATACTACCTCGGAAGATGAGTCCCCATCTAGCATCCTCTCCGCCACCGTAATACTGCTCTTGACTAGCAGCGCCACACCTCCCCCTCTTTTGCCTCCTTCTCTGAGCTTACTAAAACACCTAAACCCCGGAACCTGCAACATCCATTCCTGACCCTGCTCTATCCATGTCTCCGAAATGGCCACAACATCGAAGTCCCAGGTACCAACCCATGCTACCAGTTCCCCTACCTTATTTCGTATACTCCTGGCATTGAAGTAGACACACTTCAAACCACCTACCTGAACACTGGCCCCCTCCTGCGACATCAAATCTGTGCTCCTGACCTCTATACTCTCATTCTCCCTTACCCTAAAACTACAATCCAGGTTCCCATGCCCCTGCTGCATTAGTTAAAACCCCCCAAAGAGCACTAACAAATCTCCCCCCCAAGATATTTGTGCCCCTCAGGTTCAGATGTAGACCATCCTGTCTGTAGAGGTCCCACCTTCCCCAGAAAGAGCCCCAGTTATCCAGAAACATAATGGTGCTCTGTAGTGGTCTCCATGCCCTGGTGTCCGTGTACGTCATGGGATTGGAATATGAGCTGGTTTCGGTCCTGGGTAGGGACCTCATCATTCCCGCCCTTTATACAAATCCGTCCTGTGTGGTCAGCCTGTCCTCCCATATTTCGTAAGGGGCCGGTAATTGCCATTCAGAATTTGTCCCAGGAAATTGTCTGTACGTTGGGACTGAGCTGAGTCGACTATGTTAGTCTGGGAGACGTCAATCGCATTCATCGGCTCACCTCCGGGTGGCTGCCAGAAATGTCCGTTACAGGCACCGGCTCAGGCTAAGGGGTCGGCCTTGCAGTTACCGGGTGGGGAGGTGCGGTGATGGCTCCTCACCCCAATGATGCTTTCTATAGTTCGGCGAATGTTCCCGTGCACTACGCTCACGTCTTTCCCACCAAGTGTGCCCTACCGCCCCGGGGCCTGTCTCGGTGCCTGATGAAAAGTCTGACCATATGTGCCAACCTCTCCCTTTGATATATCTCCGTATTACCCCCTCCCATGTGGGACACCTCTCTGCTCCTTTTTTCTGTGCCTCTACATCTTTACCTGTTGTCTGAGCTGCCATATTTACGTTAGGGAACAAAGGGATAGAGGGTCGATTGGACAGCGGGTACGGCTTGTGACTATGTTCCGGCCCTAATCCCTCAGAAGCTGCATGCAAATCTGCAGAGTTGACTCTATCCTCCCTTGTTAGATACGCATGCAGTTAGTACACACTTCCGAAATTCGGTAATTTGTCCAATACGGAGTTCACACCAGTGGTTTATTTTGGATCTGTGAATAATCCTCAAGAACAGATGCTTTTATATTCTCTTCGATGAACTTGGAATCCTGTACGTTACGTGGTTCAGTAGCCTTCCTAAGTCGGGCTCAGGCGGATTCTCCAAGACTGTCCTGTGGGATCTTTTGGACAATTGAAACTCCCAGCCAAATACCACCAGGGTTGCCAGATTTGTAGTACCTTCTGAACCACAGTGTGTCTCCAACCCGTGTACGATGGACAAATGACCACACAAGCTGCATGCAATGATACTAGTTCAATGCACACACTGAGTTAATATTAGTCAATCACACACACATACAGGTTGGACTCTGAACTAACACACAAGAAACACCAACTTAACTTCCAGGTGACTGGTCTGTGCAGACAGATATGGCCTCATCTGGAATCCGTCGTCAGGCAGTGCTGGATATCTGTTGCTGGTCGTCTGTGTCCTCGGCTCTGGTCCCTCTGTGGGTGGTGTGGACGGTCCCCTCCTTGGCTGGTGAAGGTATCACCGTTGTCATCGTTGGTGGTCGAGTGAGCGGGTGGTGGGCTGCGCAGCACCTTTTTAAAAAAAATTTTTTTCGAGTACCCAATTAATTTTTTCCAATTAAAGAGCAATTTAGTGTGGCCAATTCACCTAGCCTGCACATCTTTGGGTTGTGGGGGTGAAACCCACGCAAACACGGGGAGAATGTGCAAACTCCACACGGACAGTGACCCAGAGCCGGGATCGAACCTGGGACCTCGGCGCCATGAGGCAGCAGGGCTAACCCACTGTGCCACCGTGCTGCCCTCGCAGCACCTTTAATCCGGACAGGTTTTGCGCGCTTTTGGGCGGTCCCAGGTAGATGTCCAATAGATTAATCAGGGCTCGATCACCCTGATCGATCTCGACCAATTGGTGGTGGACACTTCGATGGCTGGGCGGGTTCCAGTCGGCCATGGCCGTTAGTGTCCAAGACATGTAGGCCTTCCCAAATAAGGAAACCGATGCCACCAAGTCTGCCACATATCGTTAGTTTCTACCTGAAGCCCATTGTCCCGGGATGGCCTTTCAACGGTCTTTACCCTGTGTCAGTTTCTGTAAGATCCAGGCTGCAGCCCTTGTATATTTGTAAGCTGCAGCCTGTCTGCGTCTCTGTGTTGACCAATTTTCCATCGATCAGTGAGGGTGGCCATTTTGAATGCTCACACCCCTCACCCTCAGCCCCCTCACCCTTATCCTCCTCACCCCTGGCCTGATATACGCTGGTGCCTGCAGGGCGCCATGCATCCCATCTATTGGCCCCTGGACCTGGGGCATCCCGGCTATGGTAGCGAACCCCGCTGCTCGTGCATCCTGGTGGGCTCAGTCCACATGGCACTCGGTGTCCTGGGGTCCCTGGGCATATAGGGCTTCCGTGATGGTGCGGATGCACTGTGCACAGAGGTCACTGAGATCCCGGACAGGTCCCCACTCGGCGACAGGAAAGACCCCGTGGCATAGACGTTCAGGGCGACCGTCAACTTGACGGTCACTGGGAGCGGGTGTCTTCCCCCAAATCTCTGCGATGCCATGTGTACCATCATCTGGGAGATATTTCACACTGTCTCTCTGCTCAGCCGGAGTGTTCAACAGCATGCCCGGTCCGGCGGGTCTTCGAACAACATGCGGTGCCAGTACACGCGGGGCCTCATGCGGCGCCTCCATGGCAACTCCCTCTCAACCTGTTGTGCGGCCGCCACCTGCCCCTCTGTAGCCCGGTCCTCTGTTGCAGCTTCCCCCTCCTCTCCGAGCGGCCCCCGCTCACATGGCCGCAGGGTATCTCACAGGGCTGCGGCCATCACCACAGCGGCCAGCAACGTGGGTTGCTGTCCGAATGCCACTGTCTGCTGGGGGTGGAAGGCCAACATATTAGCATGGCGCATACTCCCGTGCCCATCCAGGTTGGCACTGCGTGTCCCACCCACACATGTTCCCCCCCCCCCCACCCCGTACCTCAGCTCCATCGGTATCCGGCCCCGTCGGTGCCCCCAGTCCTGGCACTTCAGCCAGGGGCACCATTGGCTGGCACTGCCCTCACTGGGGGTTGCCTTAGGTGTGGCTCCCGTTGGGTGGTTGCCGGTTGAGCGGGTTGTTCGGGGCTTGGGGGGGGCACGCTGTGGCGGGGGGTGCGGGGGTGGGAGCACCCATATGGCCGTGCCATTGTGTAGAACCAGGGGCCAGGGTGGGTGGTCAGTGGGAGTTCAGCAAGATGGCGGTCTGTGCCTGGACACTGCCCCAGGCTGGGGGGGGGGGGGGGGGGGGGGGGCACCCCGGCTGCTCGGCCTGCACTCCCCAAACCCACCCTCTTCCTCCCCTCCACCGGCCCTGGTAGGGTGCCCCCCCCCCCGCCACAGCCAGCACGCCCGGTGTCTGAGCCAGCAACCCGCAGTCACTCCACGCCATTTCCTACCTCCTGCCTCTCGCTCAGCAGCCAGGATGCCCGCTGTCTGAGCCAGCAACCCACAGTTTAGCACACTGGGCTAAATTGCTGGCTTTTAAAGCAGACCAAGCAGGCCAGCAACACGGTTCAATTCCTGTACCAGCCGACCCGAACAGGCGCCGGAATGTGGCAACTAGAGGCATTTCACAGTAACTTCATTGAAGCCTACTTGTGACAATAAGCGATTTTCATCTTTTCATTTTTCAGTCACTCCACGCCATTTCCGACCTCCTCTCTCTCGCTCGGCAGCCAGGTTCATGATTTGTGAGAGCACAAGTGACACGCCGTTGGGAAATTGGCCCATCAGAGGCGGTGAATCTCGGAGGCCCTGGAGCATCGGCTGTCAGGCCCGCTAATGATATGCCTACTGTACTTTTACCCTGAGCGCCGAGGACGCATTTATGGCATTTTCAGGGTGCCAGATCATCCCGATTTGGCATGAAACCATGCCTACCCCGATTTCGGCATCGGAAGCTATTCTCCGCCCAATCGCATTTCACAATTTTGGCGTCGGCAAGCGGAGAATCCCGCCCAGAGTTTGCAAACATAATCGCCTCCAGCAATTATCCAAGCAACAATAACCGATGCATATGGAGTGTGAAGGCAGATGAAGGGTCAATCATAATATCCCTGTCACTCACCACCTCCACCCAACTCCACATTACTGGCATTGACTGCATAGACTCACCCATGAACAACGGCCATTTAGTTCACATATTTGAGTACTGCAATTATCTCTAACATTATGGGCTGGATTCGCCATTCTGGAGACTAACTGCTCCCGCTAGAGTATAATTGCTCCTGGTTTCCACTGCCGCTAGGCACAGTGTCCAAGCGCGATTCCCTCTCCTTTTCCATGTAAATTTATCCATGGAGGAGAGCAGAATTCTGTCAGAATCCCAGTATCGGGCTGCCCACTTAAAATGGTCCCTCACCATGTCAAAAGCAACAAAGTGTTTCCTGCTAAGAAGCACTTAAGAGCTGTCAATCATAGCAAGAGTCTTTATAAACATTGTGGTTAGCATCAAAACAGGGTAATGGGGATGTATTCAAGCATGAAGGGAAATACTCCACCAAGCAGCTGTCTCTGAAGTAATAAATCTGTCCATTACTGACTAGTGCAATGCATTGCTGTGTGAAATTGAATCAAAGATTTGCATTTCAAAGGCTGTCAAGGGATTTCAAGCCATTGACGTGTACTGGGATCGTGAGAAAGCCTTTGACACGAGCAACAGCTGATGTTAGGAATGAGCTAGTGAAAATGCAGTGATGTTTCAACCGATTGTCTGGACTGCTCTTCAGCTTTCAAGTAAGGGGCTCTGATGGGGCGGTCTGATGGGGAGGGGTCTAATGGAGAGGCTGAGGGGGGCTGATGCGAAAGGCTGGGGTTGTCTGATGCAGGGGTCTCTGTTGTGGGGCCGATGGGGGGTCTGATGGGGGGCTTGGGGGTGGTCGGCCAGGGGGCAGGATTTATATTGTGGGGGAGGGGCTTTCTGATCGACTTTTGGGGGGTGCCTCCATTATGTACTTGACCAACCACAGGGTCCATCGCATCAGGGCCATGCTTAAAAATCCAGGCACCAAATCACGCCCATGTGAATCCTGGCTGAGAGGCCTGGAGCATCACGGAGGGCAAGAGAATTAGGCTTCTGTGGTGATATACATCACTGTAAATGCACAAGGGGTTAATGTAGATACACTAGGACACTGTAAATACATAAGGGGTTAATGTAAATACACTTAAACTAAATAAACACTAGAGGGAGCACCAGAGACATCTTGACACACAGACATTCAACCAATAGGTCAGTAAGATAGGACACGACCAATGGGCAGTCAAGACACACACAGAGGTGACACTACCACAAGGGGGCTACCCATATAAAAGGATAGGGCACACATGCTCTTTCTCTTTCCATCGGCGACATTCAGAGAGACAGGAGCAGATCAGGGAAGCATCACACCCACCGTATGGATTGGAGCAGACTCGTTAGTTAGTGAGTCACTATAGTTAGATTAGCAAGAGAGTCGAATGCAAGTAGGAGAACTGTTAACGGTTCAATAAATCTTATATGAACCAACGCCTTCGTTTGGTGTATACTTGATCAGTTAATTGCATCGTGTGCAATCCGTGTTATCCCAGGGTGAACAACATGACATGGTACCAGGAGTGCTTGTTAATCTCTATAGTTCAACTAAACAAATCCGTGACAACCAGCAACTGCACCCAGGCAAGATGTTCGAGATTCCGGTTCCACAGCAGCTCAGGTACCAAGGCAATCTCAGTGAAAACTGGCGTGCGTTCAGGCAGAGATTCGAGATCTACCGGGTAGCATCTGACCTAGATAGCATGGCGGATGCAGAGAAAATAAAGCTTCTGCTCACCATTGCGGGTGAAAAAGCAGCAGAAATCTTCGAGACCTTCACATACTCGAAGGGGCAAAACAAGAGCAGTCCTGGACAAATTTCAATAATGTTGCGAGGAAGATTTTTTTAAAAACAGTGAAAGAGGTGCCAATCCAGACCACGAGGCGAAGGTCGGCCTGCAAATGCAAGAAAAGGCAGTTTTGATTTGCAGCCATCTTGGAAAAGGAGCCGCACATGCGCAGTTGCGCAAAGAGCGCACAGAACAGAAAGGTCAGTTTGCGAAAAAGGCACCAAGTAAAGGAATAGCAATCTGCGCATGCGCAATCGTTTCCTATGCTCTCCGTCACAAGCATCATTACGTCAGAGGCCCAGGACCACGCCCACTTAAAGGGGAAATGGCCCAAAACAGTTTTTAAAAATTTAAGTTGGAAAACACAATTCTTTCACCTGGAACGACAGCACAATGCCTGAACTTCGACCCAGTAGCTGAAAGTAACCTTCGCAGAACCCTGCAACAAGCAGTTAGCACCGCCCTAAGTGATGATTTAGTCCTTGACAACTACGACTCAGACGTTGATTACTTCTTTGGACATCGCGAGCACAATGACTGCTCCGACACAAAAAGTGATGATATGGTCCTTGAAGACTGTGACTCAGATGAAGATTTCATCTTTGGAGATGGCGACCCCAGTACCAAATCCGAACCGCAACGCAATGTGTTGTACAGTGAAGAATCTGACACAAATATGGACGAGTTCTTTGGGTTTGAGGATCTTCAGCCCAGCATATATTACATCCCGACTCGTGAGTGCAGGATTATGCTGCGGCCTGACGCCAAGAGACAGAGAGCGGTACAAGCCCACAGGGAACGGCCTGCTGCTGCACAGAGAGTGGTCCACGCACCACAAAGTGTCCCCGACTCCATACAGAGAATGGTCCACCTACCACGAAGGGTCCCAGCCTCCACACAGAAAGCAATAAGAGTCTCCACAGCGAGACCAATGCACGATTCCACACAGAGAACACTGCAAGACTACACAGAGAGAGTGACACAAGCCTCCACAGCGAGCTCGTGGACAGACTCCATGATGGAAGCAACGCAAGATTCCAGAGCGCAGTCCTTGCATGAACAAGTCCATGAAGGTCTAGCAACCTCTAGTGAACAGCAAGCAGACTATGACAGTCTACCACGCTCAAGTGAACGACAAGAAGACACTGAGGCTCTACCCACTGTATGTGCGACAAGTGACGACGGCATCCCACTTCCCATACCAGATGTGCAAGGTGACAGATCTCAGCTAGTGTGTACAGAGGCACTCGACAATCACAGTGAGACTACTGGTGACTCCGGTGACACCACGTTAATTCAAACCTCAACTTCTCAAGCCTCTCCACAAGCAAATGCATTCCTGAATGTTTTGACTCCGGACGGGGAGCATCAAGAAACCTCAGCTGACTCAAGTGAACCAGAAAGGGCTCCAGACGGGGAGCATCGACAAGCCAAAGCTGATTCAAGTAAGCCGAACATGAATCCAGACGGGGACTCAGTGACGGCACGCTCAAGGAAACAGCAGATGTCACAAAGGACGCTGACATGAGTAACTGTGTGAAGGACTCGTATTATACACAGAGGGTGGCCGTTGAGCGCAGCAAACACAACAACAAAACCTACAAATCCAACAACAAAGACAACAACAAGAAGCATACCAAAGGCAACAACGTCGACAACAAGCACGACAAAAACAACAACAATGGAACTACGACTGGTACGACATGGTACAACTCTGCAAATGTGGGACACTGTTACTGCTCAGCTCAGTACAATGACATACCATGGCAGGACGACACAGATTGCATATATCGCTACCACAAGCATCGAAAGAAAAAAAGAGTCCACGTCAGACAACAAAGTGATTTGACCACTTCTTGGTTCCTTCAGCTCAGGGACACTGACGGCGTTCACAAGGACATGCCACCATCAACGTCACCACTTCACCAACAAAACAAGAAAGCCACTCGACCGTATTGATTCATGAACTTTGGACTCATACATATGATTTGGACTTATTGTGCAATCATCACTCATCATGATTTGTACATGTCATCACTTATCTACCTATTTTGTTCAATTTTCTTTAACACTGTACAGAAAATATGTAACACGAAAAAAGGGGGATGTGGTGATATACGTCACGGTAAATACACAAGGGGTTAATGTAAATACACTTAAACTAAATAAACACTAGAGGGATCACCAGAGACATCGTGACACACAGACATTCAACCAATAGGTCAGTAAGATAGGACACGACCAATGGGCAGTCAAGACACACACAGAGGTGACACTACCACAAGGGGGCTACCCATATAAAAGGACAGGGCACACATGCTCTTTCTCTTTCCATAGGCGACATTCAGAGAGACAGGAGCAGATCAGGGAAGCATCAGAGCCACCGCATGGATTAGAGCAGACTGGTTAGTTAGTTGAGTTACTATAGTAAGATTAGCAAGAGAGTCGAACGCAAGTAGGAGAACTGTTAACGGTTCAATAAATCTTATATTGAACCAACGCCTTCGTTTGGTGTATACATTTTTTGTAAAATATTTTTATTCTCCATTTTCACATTTTCTTCAAAATTTACACCCCACCAACAAGCAGTAAACGGTAACAAATATAAAGTAAATTCCCTTATCAACAACAACGATCCCATCCTCCCACCACCCCAAACAACGACCCACCTGACAATATAAGCACCAAATAAAACAAATCCTCGCATGGTGGGACAAACAAAAGAGAAAAAAAAAGAAAACGGCATCAGGAATCGCCTATGGTCACCGTTGACCTATAGAGTTCCCCCCCCCCTCCCCCTAACATTGAAAGAGTACTGTAAATGACACCCATGCATTGCAAGCCCTCCCCCCCCCCCCTCCCCGACTCCTCCCCTCCACTTCCTCTTACAAAACTCCTCCCCCCAACCTCTGTTCCTTCCCCCCAACTTTTCACCCTGGCTAGACTCATCGGAACCTGCTCTGCCGGGCTCTGATGGCCGAAGCCCCTCCCCCCACCTCATTCCTGTTCACTGGCCGGCTTAAACCAGCCAGCGTGGAGGCCCCCGCCGGGGTCTCTTTCCCCCTTGCCCGGTCCCAGGAAAACCAAGAAATCCCCTTTAGCACACAAACCCCGCATACACACCCAAGCCCCAAAGAACCATAATTGCAAGTGAAATATCTCTTCCCTTGTCCAAGTATATACAACGTTGGCTCATTTAGCACATACACCAGCTGCAGTGAAAAAAATACAGTTACGTGAGGCTACATCGGTGCATGACCACTTTCAATTCAGTCACAGTCCTTCTGTCTTCGCAAACTCCTCCGCTGCTTCCGCTGTCCCAAAATAAAAGTCCTTGGATTTATAGGTCACCCTCAACTTAGCTGGGTATACTATGCCACACTGCACCTTACTGATGTACAGTGCCTTCTTCACCGGCTGAAGGCAGCCCGCCTCCTCGCCAGCTCCACCGTAAAATCCTGATATATGCGTATACCAGCTCCAGCCCACTGCACCACCCGCTTCTGCTTTTGCCCAGCACAGGCCCTTCTCCTTCACACTGTACCTACCAAAACACAAAATTACTACTCTTGGCGGCTCACTCTCCTTTGGTACAGGCCTCCACAACCGATGAGCCCGATCCAGTTCATATCGGGAGGGATCCTCCCCCTCCCCCAATAGCTTTGTCAACATCGTGGCAAAATACTCAGTCGGCCTCGGACCTTCCACTCCTTCGAGAAGACCCACAATCCTCAGATTCTGTCGCCTGGATCTGTTTTCCAAGTCGTCCATTTTGGCTCACAGATCCTTGTTGATCTCTATCACCTTCCGCATCTCCTTCCCTATCGAGGTAAGTTGATCACTGTGCTGCAATAATGTCTCTTCCATTTCCTTCAGCACCTCACCTTGCTCCCGCATCTCCGCCACTGCGCTCAATACCGCCGCCCTCACCGGGGCAATCGCCTCCTCCACCAGCACTTTCAATACTGCCCCCATCTCATTCCTCATTGCCTCCATGTGCTTTGTGAACTGCCTTTCGAGTTCCGCAGCCATCACCTTAGTCATTTCTTCAGCTGTGGGCAATGTGGCCTCCCCTGGTGCCCCAGCCTCCACCTTTCTTGCCGTCCCCGCAGTGACCTTTCCACTCCCCGACGGACTTTCAGCTGCTTTTTTCACGGCGGTTTTTGTACTTGTTTTCGACATTTGCCTTCACTGTGCCTTCTCCCTGCTTTTGCCGCCACTGTTGCCCCTGGGACCAGGCGCTAAACCACGAAAATGCCGTTCCTGAATGGGAGCGCCTCCTGAATGGCTGCCTCCCACCTGTTGTCACCGGAAGTCCCTCCGTTTGGTGTATACTTGATCAGTTAATTGCATCATGTGCAATCCGTGTTACCCCAGGGTGAACAACACGACAGCTTCCAGTTCGTTAATCGGATTTATATAGGTGCAAATAATCTATCTTCCCACCAGCACGTCGGGTGCAGCTCGCTGTCGCCTGTGGCAGGGAGCCGTAACATCAGAACAGGATTCCATTTTTACCCCGATCCTCGATTCTCCATCGGGTGGTAACTCCACTACCAGCAGCGGGTAGCAGAGAATCTCTCCCTATACCTCAGTCTGAGTCAGCGCCTCTGGAAAAGACTTGGAGAAAATTCAAAGAAAAAGAACCTTGATGATTACATACTTCACATCTTGTCTGGTTCACACTGTCCCCTCTCAGGAATGATACAATCACATAAGCCAAGAAAAAACTGTACCAATGTAATAACATGTCAATCTGGGATTTGAAGATAGTTTAGACTAAAGGAAATGACTGACACTGTTTTCCAAAGGTATTTTGAATTAAATAGACTTTTGAGTTAACATGTCTGTGCTCAGTTCTTCTGTTCGCTGGTTGAAAAAATCAGAATGTCAATCCCAGAACTATGAAATGTTACATACAAGCCAAAACAATTACTTCTGGACACTTGAATTTATGAAAACTGATACTGGTTACAAAGATGCTGGTGTTAAAGTGATAATCCTTGTGAATTAGAATGGGATATCTGAAAGATAGTGGTCTCTGAAAGAAGGGGAACTCTCCCTGATTGGCAGGAAAGGAACAATGGAATAGTTAAAATGAGATGACCCTAATTCTTGTTCTCACTGATACCCCAATATCACTGGTTTTAACAGTGAATTAGGCTCTCGTCGGACTCCAGCAGGAACCTTGCTAATGAATGCAAATATCTAGGTTGCATGATGCATATGGGACCTGATCGAATCTTAACCCACTCCTGAACAAGAGTAAGTCAGCCAGCATGGTCTGCAAAGGTAAATTATTAAAACGTTTCCCAATTGGGCCCAGAAAATTAGGAGTACTTGTCTGAATTCCAAAAGGCATTCCAGACTCCTGTTGCCCTTGGTTCCTCCTTTACCAGCATGAACCCCCCGCCTCCCCACCCCCCCCCCCACCCCCCCCCGGCAAAGCTCCATCGCTTGAATTGTTTTGCTGCCGTCAGCCTTTTCAGTGACAGCAGGCATTCTCCTAGTTGCCCAGGCTATGTACTCTCCCTCCCTGCTCGCCAGCAACTGCTAAAACCGCAAGTGCCTGGGATTACTGTCTGTCTCCACATACTGCCAATGGGAGCTAAAATTGGCCATTATGTGTTCATTCATATGAAAAGGCATTATTATATGCATGTATACATCCACGTACATAGCTATGGATGCATGCAAATTATGGTTCGGACTAATAAGTTAAAGACCATGCAGCAGGTTGCATATACTTTTTTAAGTATGTGCTAAAATATTTATGCATGTATGCATGTTTACACACTTGGATCTGGAAATGGGCAGCATGCCCATTTTTCAGGTGCTAAATGACTGCCTAAGCTTCCAAAATAAGAACATAACAAAAATAAGCAGGAGTAGGCCATTTTGTCTCTCAAGCCTGCTCCATCATTCAATAAGATCATGACTGATCTGATTGTGGCCTTACTCCACTTTCCTCAAATTACCATTGACACCTTAGCTTGTAGATCAAAACTCTTGTCCAGCTCAGACTAGAATATATTCAATGACCCAGCCACCACTGCTCCCTGTGGTAGAGAATTCCAAACATTAATGACCTTCTGAGTGTGGTGAACCACTGTATTAGGGGATGTAAGGTAGGACCTGCACTACAGGTTCGCCGGTAGCTCCTGCCAGCTGGCTCCGCCTACTGAGAACTGTATAAATATGCATGACCTCTAGTGCCCTGCCATTTCGCCAGCTGCAGCAGGAGGCCACGCATCTGACTGTAATAGGGCCACAGTTGTACCCAACTTTAGTCTTTGTGCAATTGATCGTGCATCACTGAGGGAAAGAATTCCTCCTCAACTGTCTTAAATGGGAGATCCAAACTCTGTTCCCTAGTTCTCGATTCCGCTAAAAGGGGAAGCATCCTCTCAGCATCTAACTTGTCAATATGGGCAGCATGGCAGCACAGTGGTTAGCACAGTTGCTTCACAGCTCCAGTGCCCCAGGTTCGATTCCAGGCTTGGGTCACTGTCTTGCGGAATCTGCACGTTCTCCTCGTGTCTGCGTGGGTTTCCTCCGGGTGCTCCGGTTTCCTCCCACAGTCCAAAGATGTGCAGGTTAGGTGGACTGGCCATGATAAATTGCCCTTAGTGACCAAAAAGGTTAGGTGGGGTTGCGGGGATAGGGTGGAGGCGTGGGTTTAAGTGGGGTGCTCTTTCCAAGGGTTGGTGCAGACTCGATGGGCCGAATGGCCTCCTTCTGCACTGCAAATTCTATGATTCTATGAAACCCCTCAGAATGTTTATGCTTCAATAAGATCACCTCTCATTCATATAAACTCCAATTATTATAGCCCCAAACTGCTTAACCTTTTTCACAACACCCTAGGCCGTGTGCAGTCAATTCCAGCTCCACTTGAAGCAGACTCGCAACTTTTTTTAAATACCTTAGGTCTTCGGCTGCCCAATAACTACAATCACCAGGTTTGTAAATTTAAACACAATTAACTTTTTATCATTAACAGTAACTATAATTAAATAGGCAACAAATACAACTGGCTAACTACTATCTAACCTCTAATCCCCACCCTTTTAACTCACCCAACATTCCACACACACAGACAAACAAACAGAGGGGAAAGAGTGGTGTGAAATAATGATGCAAGTAAAAGGGTAGGAGACTTTGTTTCAGATGAATGTCTTCCAGTTAGTTTCTTCTTCAGTCTAGGCTTTCTGATGGATGGTGTCTTTTCTTTCAGCTTGTATTCTTTTTCACTGTAGACTCTCAGAGATAGCAGGCGGCTAGCTTTTGAGAGAGAGAAAAAGACAGCTTCTACTTTCAGGGTCTAGAAGCTTCTGCCTTCAGGCAGTAGGCAGCAGAGCAGAGAGAGAGAGCTGCCTCCACCTTGAGGGACAGTCAATTCTCCTGGGTTCTCTCTGAAAAACTCCACCTGACAGGAAACAATCACTGTCAGTTGCTGGGCAGAATACTGTCCCTGGCCAATCCATTGGCCATCAACCAACCAATCAAAACAAATCCCTTTAATCTCTTGGGTGTCATAAAGTCTGGGCTCTTCTGCCCAAAATACAAAACTTTATAACACAGTGTACTATTTTGACACTTTGAGTTTCTTACTTCCTCTGCTCGACTTAAAGGTATGTCTCCATTAAGAATCCATGGAGCAAAAACAATAAAGACAAAATAAAAGAAATAGGAACTAAGGGAATCAACCGGAAGGGCTCTTACACTTTCTTTATAAGACAAAGAGTAGAACGTGTACATTCATAAAGAACTAGAATTGTGCCACCTATCTTATCGGCAAAGGAAAGGTTATAGAGATGAGAACTAAAACAGACAGTAGGCCTGTTGCATTCACATTGTTACCCTGTACACATTTAGGTGGTTCAGGTCTACATGCAGGCTAATCCATGGTTGCTAAAGGAACTGCCTCAGGCTGCCTCCAAAGAGATAATTTTTAAAATATGCTTGCCTGAATGTGGAACCAGGAAGTGTATGAGTGCTCTGCCAGACTCCACATTACAAAATACTGGTTACTCTACCACTAATTGTGAATTTCACCACCCCACCCCCCTCCACAAGGCTCTATAAGGTGTGTGCATTCAACACCATGAACATAATCATGAAGCTGTGACTCTAAACATCCATTCTAGTACCAACTGCAATCTATGCCAGTGAGGCATGGGAGAGAACAGCAAAGGTATCATATAAGTTGGACACCTTTCATCAGTGCTGCCTATATAAGATCCTGGGCATCACCAACGAGGAACTCCTACAGAGGACTTGTCAGAGGTGCCTGCGGGTCATTGTGTTGGACAGATGACCAATACTGGCAGGACACGTCCTGCACCTCCCAGACAGCTGGAGTGGCATTAGAGTGGATACCACCGATGGAAGAAGGAAATGGGGCCAGCCAAAAAAGACCTGATGAAGTACATTTAAGGAAATCTTCCAAGAGCGGGACACCACTTGCGGTGAAGTGAAAGAGATTTTGATAGATATGGGCTAGTGGAGTCTTGCTGCCCATTGTCCTGCATAGGACCAGGGGATGTAAATCTCAATCAGGTTCCCATCCATCTCACGACTTCTGCCACCATGTCCTTTTCATTCTTGACCCTCCTGACTGCCCTCCCTTCTCCTTTAGAGATTTATCTGAGAACAACTGGATCATCAGCAACAGCTTCATATTCCAGTCAGGTTGAGCAGTCTGGGGATCATCAGTAGGACATCTAATGCTCGCCATTTAAATGAGTCCTGAAGCATAATATTAGGTGCACTTTAAGCCTATCTGATTTTCTACGGCGGGTCTTAATTTATGTAAACATATATTTTTTTAATTCCATGAACTGTTTTAGATTTTGCGAAAACAGAAGACAAAAGAATGTTATATTAAAGCATTAAGAAGTAGATCTTTATGATGGGGCAAATTGGGTGATAGCTAATCAGCAGCATCTTTTACATTTTGTCCGATATTATTTCTCTTGATTTCAATGGAAAAAAAAGGCAACAGGGATGTAAAATGGGTACTGATTTACCCATTGTATGCTATCACACAAAGTCAAGAACTGCCTCTAAACATTTGTATTTAATACAGCTTAGTGACATTTCTAGATTTGAATAACGGTAAGAAGATGATTGATTTTTGAAGTATTCAACAGGCAAAGGCAAATTCAATGTAGGTAGCAGAATGAATGTTTTTTCCTCCTCACTTACCATTGTCGTTTTCAGCCGTTCCTCTCTAATACCATTGGAATAACTGATGGATACTAAAAGGGTTAAAAAGACAGAATCACACAAGCTAACTGCTGAATTCTCAGACTGCAGAGAGAATTTTTTAAAAGGCACTAGCTTCCTTAGTTTCAAGTTCAGCCTACAGATAATATTCAAGGACAATTACTGTGTTTAATTATAAAGGAGGCTGTAATTGCACAGTTCACACACAAAAAAATCAATTGAACACTGCAGCTGCAGCTCATGCGTGTTCAATAAAACAAGGGACAAGGGTAAGGAAGTTGATACACCAATGGTCAAATATATTCACATCATACATATGTCTGGAAGTAAGTAGATGAATAGAGAAAAATATGTGCTTGGTGATATTATAATTAAGTAGATGTGCCTAATCATGATTCGACAACTATACTCGTATGTTAGACACTATCTAATCTTAATTATTGGTTGTGAATGGACATAGATAAGTTTTAAACAAATGCACTCTTTAGATTGGTATCTGCAAATTATTTGTCAGATCTGCTAAAGATATAATTGCTGTTGTATTTCTTTGTTTGGGCAACTTGTGGGCCATGTGTTTGCAAACAAGATCTCTTGCTCTAGATGAATAAAGATCTTAAACTATAAATCTGTGTTGTCTGGTCGCTTGAGGGGAGTGAGGCACACTATAGCCAAATGACTGAAAACTCCCACAATTAAGCATTGCGCAGGTCAAGGACACACAACCTGAGTGAGAGAGATACAGACCGAGTGAGAATTTGGTAATTTGGTGCAGTGAGGTAATTCGGTGAAGAGTGGGAGAAGGTGCTTTTTCCCTACTGTTTTGTTCTCTCTCTTTCTTCGGGCCTAATTTCGGGAGCCGTTCGGAGGAGGAGGAGCAGTCTCTGTGAGTATAAAAACCTAACGGAAACTTCCTGTTTTCCAGTTTTTTCCCCAAAAGTGACGTCAGAGGGAAGCTGTGATCTGAGTGGTTGATAGCAAATCTGCCCCAAATTTAAAAAAAAACACAGCTAAACTCATAAACTTAAATTAAACTAATTAATTAATTAGTGATGGCTGGTCAGGTGATGTGCTTGAGCTGCTTGATGTGGGAGCTGGCAGATCCCATTGCGAGCTGCAGCGACCACATCTACAGTAAGTGTTGGCTGCTCGAAGAGCTCCGGCTCAGAGTTGATGAGCTGGAGTCTGAGCTTCAAACACTGAGGCACATCCGGGAGGGGGAGACTTACCTGGACACTGTGTTTCAGGAGGCAGTCACACCTGTCAGAGTAAGTAGTTTAAATCCTGCCAGTCGCCAGGGACAGCAGGGTGTGAATGCAAGTCAGGCAGGTAAAGGGAACCAGCAGTCAGGAACTCAGGAGCCTCAGCCCTTGACTCTGTCCAACAGGTATGAGGCACTTGCTCCCTGTGTGGATGGCGAACAGGGCTGCAGGAAGGATGAGTCAGCTGACCAAGGCACCATGGTTCAGCAGACCATTCAAGGGGAGGGAGTAAATAGGCAAGTTGTAGTTGTAGGGGATTCTATTATCAGGGGGATAGATAGTATCCTTTGTGAGCAGGATAAAGAGTCCCGCATGGTATGTTGCCTGCCCGGTGCTAGGGTGCGGGACATCTCTGACCGGCTTGAAAGGATACTGGAGAGGGAGGGGGAGGATCCAGTTGTTGTGGTCCATGTCGGTACCAACAACATAGGCAAGTCTAGGAAAGAGGACCTGTTTAGAGATTATAAAGAGCTAGGATTCAAATTAAAAAACAGGTCCTCAAGGGTCATAATCTCCGGATTACTGCCCGAGTCACGTGCAAATTGGCATAGGGAGGCAAGAATAAGGGAAGTTAACACGTGGCTGAAAGAGGGGTGTGGGAAAGAGGGGTTCCTTTTCATGGGACACTGGCATCAGTTTTGGGACAGGGGGGACCTATACCGTTGGGATGGTCTCCACCTGAACCGAGCTGGGACCAGTGTTCTGGCGAAAAGAATAAATAGGGTGGTCAATAGGACTTTAAACTAAAGATTGGGGGTAAGGGGAGGTCAGGAAACCAAGAGGTGAAGTAATCAGTGGGAAGCGTAGCTGCTTAGGAATACAAAAAAGCACGAAAAGACAAAACTCAGGAGAGGTTACGATAGTCCCCATCCCACAAAATATGACACAGTGTATGGAAAGGCTCAGTAAACCAAGGTCCACCACACTAAGAAAACAAAAAGGGACGGTCAATAGAGAATTAAAGGTGCTATATTTAAATGCGCGCAGTGTACGGAACAAGGTAGATGAGCTTGTGGCCCAGATTGTGACTGGCAGGTATGATGTGGTAGGCATCACAGAGACATGGTTGTAGGGGGTTCAGGACTGGCATTTAAACATCCAGGGATTCACAACCTATCGAAAAGACAGGGAGGTGGGCAGAGGGGGCGGGGTTGCCTTGTTAATTAGGAATGAAATTAAATCAATAGCACTAAACGACATAGGGTCAGATGATGTGGAGCCTGTGTGGGTAGAGTTGAGGAACCACAAAGGCAAAAAAACCATAATGGGAGTTATGTACAGGCCTCCTAACAGTGGTCAGGACCGGGGGCACAAAATGCACCACGAAATAGAAAGTGCATGTCAGAAAGGCAAGGTCACAGTGATCATGGGGGACTTCAATATGCAGGTGGACTGGGTAAATAATGCTGCCAGTGGACCCAAGGAAATGGAATTCATTGAATGTTTACAGGAGGCCTTTTTGGAACAGCTTGTGATGGAGCCCACGAGGGAACAGGCCATTCTGGACTTAGTGTTATGTAATGAGCCAGAGTTGATTAAAGATCTTAAAGTAAGGGAGCACTTAGGAGGCAGTGATCATAATATGGTAGAATTCAATCTCCAATTTGAAAGAAAGAAGGTAGAATCAGATGTAAAGGTGTTACAGTTAAATAAAGGTAACTACAGGGGCATGAGGGAGGAACTGACGAAAATCGACTGGGAGCAGAGCCTAGGGGGAAAGACAGTAGAACAGCAATGGCAGGAGTTTCTGGGAGTAATTGAGGACACAGTGCAGAGGTTCATCCCAAAGAAAAGAAAGGTTATCAGAGGGGGGATTAGGCAGCCATGGCTGACAAAGGAAGTTAGGGAATGCATCAAAGCAAAAGAGAAAGCCTATAATGTGGCAAAGAGTAGTGGGAAGTCAGAAGATTAGGAAGGCTACAAAAACAAACAGAGGATAACAAAGAGAGAAATAAGGAAAGAGAGGATCAAATATGAAGGTAGGCTAGCCAGTAACATTAGGAATGATAGTAAAAGTTTTTTTAAATACATTAAAAACAAACGGGAGGCAAAAGTTGACATTGGGCCGCTCCAAAATGACGCTGGTAATTTTGTGATGGGAGACAAGGCAATAGCTGAGGAACTAAATAAGTACTTTGCGTCAGTCTTCACAGTAGAAGACATGAGTAATATCCCAACAATTCCGGAGAGTCAGGGGGCAGAGTTGAATATGGTAGCCATCACAAAGGAGAAAGTGCTAGAGAAACTAAAAGGTCTAAAAATTGATAAATCTCCGGGCCCAGATGGACTACATCCTCGAGTTCTAAAGGAGATAGCTGAAGAAATAGTGGAGGCATTAGTTATGATCTTTCAAAAGTCACTGGAGTCCGGGAAAGTCCCAGAGGATTGGAAAATCGCTGTTGTAACCCCCCTGTTCAAGAAGGGAACAAGGAAAAAGATTGAAAATTATAGGCCAATTAGCCTAACCTCGGTTGTTGGCAAGATTCTAGAATCCATTGTTAAGGATGAGATTTCTAAATTCTTGGAAGTGCAGGGTCAGATTAGGACAAGTCAGCATGGATTTAGTAAGGGGAGGTCGTGCCTGACAAACCTGTTAGAGTTCTTTGAAGAGATAACAAATAGGTTAGACCAAGGAGAGCCAATGGATGTTATCTATCTTGACTTCCAAAAGGCCTTTGATAAGGTGCCTCACGGGAGACTGCTGAGTAAAATAAGGGCCCATGGTATTCGAGGCAAGGTACTAACATGGATTGACGATTGGCTGTCAGGCAGAAGGCAGAGAGTTGGGATAAAAGGTTATTTTTCGGAATGGCAACCGGTGACGAGTGGTGTCCCGCAGGGTTCAGTGTTGGGGCCACAGCTGTTCTCTTTATATATTAACGATCTAGATGACGGGACTGGGGGCATTCTGGCTAAGTTTGCCGATGATACAAAGATTGGTGGAGGGGCAGGTAGTATGGAGGAGGTGGGGAGGCTGCAGAAAGATTTAGACAGTTTAGGAGAGTGGTCCAAGAAATGGCTGATGAAATTCAACTTGGGCAAGTGCGAGGTCTTGCACTTTGGAAAAAAGAATAGAGGCATGGACTATTTTCTAAACGGTGACAAAATTCATAATGCTGAAGTGCAAAGGGACTTGGGAGTCCTAGTCCAGGATTCTCTAAAGGTAAACTTGCAGGTTGAGTCCGTAATTAAGAAAGCAAATGCAATGTTGTCATTCATCTCAAGAGGCTTGGAATATAAAAGCAGGGATGTACTTCTGAAGCTTTATAAAGCATTAGTTAGGCCCCATTTAGAATACTGTGAGCAATTTTGGGCCCCACACCTCAGGAAGGACATACTGGCACTGGAGCGGGTCCAACGGAGATTCACACGGATGATCCCAGGAATGGTAGGCCTAACATACGATGAACGTCTGAGAATCCTGGGATTATATTCATTGGAGTTTAGGAGGTTGAGGGGAGATCTAATAGAAACTTACAAGATAATGAATGGCTTAGATAGGGTGGATGTAGGGAAGTTGTTTCCATTAGCAGGGGAGACTAGGACCCGGGGGCACAGCCTTAGAATAAAAGGGAGTCACTTTAGAACAGAGATGAGGAGAAATTTCTTCAGCCAGAGAGTGGTGGGTCTGTGGAATTCATTGCCACAGAGGGCGGTGGAGGCCGGGACGTTGAGTGTCTTTAAGACAGAAGTTGATAAATTCTTGATTTCTCGAGGAATTAAGGGCTATGGAGAGAGAGCGGGTAAATGGAGTTGAAATCAGCCATGATTGAATGGCGGAGTGGACTCGATGGGCCGAATGGCCTTACTTCCGCTCCTATGTCTTATGGTCTTATGGTCTAATTAATGTGTTTTCTGAAGGAACTGGAGCTTGAGGAACTGCACTTCATTCTTCAAATGAGCACCTGACATCCTTTCAAACTTTATATTGAGTTCATCAATTTTAAGTGATAACCTTTTGTTTCTTTTATCTTATTTGGTTTCAGATTTTCTATCATTTCTCTTGTTTTTGTTTTCCTCATTTCTGTTATTTTGCTTTTGGTTCACCAGCTGTTCATGATTGACATTCCCACCGCCTGTAGACACCACTTTTGTTTCTTTACTTGTCCGTTATCACTCCCTTTGCATTGCACCATGAACCTTACTGTCATTTAATTTCTGTTGCCTTCCATCCTATCACAGACCTCTCCTTTTGTACTTTTTCCCACACTCCACACTTCCACGTGCTTAAAATCATTGATATTTCTAACTTTTGCAGTTGTGATGAAAGGTCATCGACCTGAAACATTGGGCTGGATTTTGAGCCTCCAGGCAAGTGGTAAAAATGGCACTGATTTTCCATGTGTTAGCCCTCCAGTTCCATTCTACCCCGGGCCATTTTTGAATGGGGGGCATGTGGCAGGTAAGCTTATTAAGGGATACTTAAGACCAATCACAGGAGGCAAGGCAACAGAGGGCAGTTTGCTTGATTGGTTGATCTGGGAAAATCATATTGTATGACTGTTTCATGGACAGTGCAGTACTGACACCACTCAACACCTTTCACCACCAGCTGGGCCTGCAGGGAAAATCCTGTCCATTAACTGTTCGTTTCTCCAGAGGTCAGAGAATCTCGGCCTGTCAGGGTTCTTCGAGCTGCCCTCATTCAGACAATGGGAGAGTATCCCATCACAATCTTGAATTGTGCCTTGTAGATTGTAGACAGGCTTTGATGAATCAGGAGGTGAGTTCCTCACCACAGGATTCTTAGCCTTTAATATTTATATGGCTAGTCCAGTTAAGCTTCTGGTCAATGCTAACCCCCAGGATGTTGATAATAGGGGATTCAACGATGGTCATGCATTGAATGCCAAGAGGAGATGGTTAGATTCTCTCTTGTTGCCGATGGTCATTGCTTGGCACTTGTGTGGCATAAATGTTACTTGTCACTTGTCAACCCAAGTCTGGATATTGACCCAGGTCATGATGCATTTGGAAGTGGACTGCTTCAGTATCTGAGGAGTTGTAAGTGGTGCATAATATTGTGCAACCATCCCTACTTCTGACCTTATGACAGAAGGAAGGTCATAGATAAAACAGCTGATGATGGTTGGGCCTGAGGACACTACCCTGAGGAACTCCTGCAACAATGTCCTGTATTTGAGATGATTTACCTCCAACAACCATTACCTTTGTGCTGGGTATGATTCCACAGGGCAGCACGGTGGCGCAGTGGTTAGCATTGCTGCCTCACAGCGCCGGGGTCCCATGTTCGATCCCGGCTCTGGGTCACTGTCCGTGTGGAGTTTGCACATTCTCTCCGTGTTTGCGTGGGTTTCGTCCCCATAACCCAAAGATGTGCAGGGTAGGTGGATTGGCCACGCTAAAATTGCCCCTTAATTGGGAAAAATGAATTGGGTACTCTAAATTTATTTATTTTTAATTTCAAAAATAAAGGTATGACTCCAAACATTGGACATTTCCCCCTGATTTTCATTAGCTCCAATTTTGCTATGGCTCCTTGATTCCACAGGTAATCATTCTCACCTCTACTCTGGAGCTGAGCTCTTTTATCCATGTTAGAACCAAAACTGCAATGAGGTCAGGAGCTGAGTGGCCCTGGCAATACCCAAACTGAGAGTAATGAGCAAGATATGGCTGAGCAAGTGCAGCTTGTTAGCACTGTTATTGACCCCTGACATCACTTTACTGATGATCAAGAGTAGATTGATGAGGCGGTAATTGACCGGGTTGGATGTGTCCTGCTTTTTGTGTACAGGATATTCTTTGGCAATTTTGCACTTTGTTGGGTAGATGTCAGTATTGTAGCTGTAGTGGAACAGCAGCACGTTCTGGAGTGCAA
Source organism: Scyliorhinus torazame (assembly GCF_047496885.1). NCBI lineage: Eukaryota > Metazoa > Chordata > Chondrichthyes > Carcharhiniformes > Scyliorhinidae > Scyliorhinus > Scyliorhinus torazame. The sequence goes on along the minus strand of NC_092714.1, from coordinate 88,097,484 downwards.
GTACTATTGCTGGAATATTGTCAGGGTCCCTAGCCTTTACAGTATCCAGTGTCTTCAGTAGTTTCTTGATGTCACGTGGGCTTGTGATGCTGGGGCCCTCAGGAGGAGGCCGAGATGGATCATCCACTTAGCACTTCTGGCTGAAGATTGTAGCAAATCTTTTGCACTGGTGTATTCGGCTCTCCCATCATTGAGGATGGGAGTATTTGTGGAGCTATATCCTCCAGTGAGTTGTTTAATAGTCCACCAACATTTGTGGCTGGATGTGGCAGGACTGCAGAGCTTAGATCTGATCCATTGGTTTTAGAATCACTCAGCTCTGTCTATTACTTGCTGCTTATGCTGTTTGGCACATAAGCGGCACACAAGTAGTCCTGTGTTGCAGTTTTACCAAGTTGACCTTGGATAAGTACATAATTATGGGTTAACAATAAATAGTTTATGTATAACCATACAAGCCTCCAGACCTCGCTGTGAGCTACTAAATGAACTTTACAACGTGATGGCAGTGCATGGTGGTTCCTGGAATCGCAGAGAAGCTGAAGAGGGAACTCCGATTCCCAAAGCATGGAAAACTGAAGCCTGACTTGGGAGAAGTGAGCCCGAATTGAAGACACGGTTGGAGGTTGGCTAAATAAAAGGCTCCATCAGGGCACATGGAGGTCCATTGGCAGACCTGATTGGAGACAGAGTCAACAAACCTGGCCATATTGCAAAAAGAGAGCAAATTTCAAAGAAGAAAAAATGGATCCACTGTAAAGAACACCTTCATAGCACCGTGGCTGGTTCTGTTGTGCAGGAGGGCAGGAAGAAGAATGGCAGGGCTATAGTAATAGGGGACTCAATCATAAGGGGAATAGACAGGCGGTTCTGCGGACGCAATCGAGGCTCCAGGATGGTATGTTGCCTCCCTGGTGCAAGGGTCAAGGATGTCTCGGAGTGGCTGAAGGACATTCTGGGGGGAGGGAGGGTGAACAGCCAGCTGTCATGTTGCATATAGGCACCAACGATATAAGTTAAAAAAATGGGATGAGGTCCTACAAGCTGAATTCTGGGAGTTAGGAGTTAAACTAAAAAGTAGGACATCAAAGATAGTAATCTCAGGATTACTACCAGTGCCACGAGCTAGTCAGAGTAGGAATGGCAGGATAGATAGGATGAATGTGTGGCTCAAGAGTTCGTGCAAGGGGCAGGGATTCAAATTCCTGAGGCATTGGAACCGGTTCTGGGGGAGATGGGACCAGTACAAACTGGACGGTCTGCACCTGGGCAGGACTGGAACCAATGTCCTAGGGGGGGGTGTTTGCTAGTGCTGTTGGGGAGGGTTTAAACTGGGATGGGAACCAATGCAGGAAGTGTGACTGGAGTAAAACGGGGACAGAAACAAAAGGCAGTAAAGGGGGAAAGTGTAAGATAGAGAAGCCACAGTCAAAAATCAAAAATGGGCCACAGTACAGGGTACAGTGACTGAGGAGAGCTCAGTGAATAGGCGCAGTAATACTAAAAGGAAGTAAAAACATAAATGGAAAGCAACGCAGCAGGTTGTTACATGAAGATATGGATTCAACGATAAGGAAAATTAGGACAAAGATTTGAAGGAAAAATGACTTAGGAGAAGTTACTAATAGAGGTGTTAAGATTCAAAACAGGGGTATAAAAGTCAACATAAGGGTACTTTACCTGAATGCTCGCAGTATTCGGAATAATGTAAATGAGTTGATGGTGCAAATCATCGTGAATGAACATGATTTGGTGGCCATTATTGAAACATAGTTAAGGGATAGTCATGGCTGGGAGTTAAATATCCAAGGGAATCAAACTATTCGGAAGGACAGAGTGGATGGCAATGGAGGTGGTGTAGCTCTGTTATTTAAGGATGACATCTGGACAGTAGTGAGGGATGACATTGGTGCTATGGAGGATAAGGTTGAATCCATTTGGGTGGAAATCTGGAATTGTAATGTGAAACAGTCACTGATAGGAGTAGTCTATAGGCTACCAAATAGTAACATTATGGTGGGGCGGGCAATAAACAAAGAAATAACTGATGTATGTAGAAATGGTGCAGCAGTTATCATGGGGGATTTTAATTTACATGTCAATTGGTTTAACGAGGTCGGTCAAGGCAGCCTTGAGGAGGAGTTTATAGAATGTATCCACGATAGTTTCCTAGAACAGTATGTAATGGAACCCACAAGGGAACAAGCGGTCCTAGATCTGGTCCAGTGTATTGAGACAGGATTGATTAATGATCTCATAGCTAGGGATCCTCTTGGACGGAGCGATCACAATATGGAGGGTGGGAAGGTAAAATCAAGCACTGTGTTTTGTGCTTCTACAAAGGAGATTTCAATGGGATGAGAGAAGAGTTGGCTTTGGTAGACTGGGAAAAAAGACTTTATGGTGAATCAGTTGAGGAACATTGGAGAACCTTTCAAGCGATTTTTCACAGTGCTCAGCAAAAGTTTATACCAACAAAAAGGAAGGACGGTAGAAAGAGGGAAAATCGACCATGGATATCTAAGGAAATAAGGGAGAGTATCAAATTGAAAGAAAGAGCATACAAAGTGGCAAAATTAGTGGGAGACTAGAGGATTGGGAAATCTTTAGGGGTCTGCAGAAAGCTACTAAAAATGCTACAAAGAAGAGTAAGATAGATTATGAGAGTAAACTTGCTCAGAATACAAAAACAGATAGTAAACGTTTCTACAAATATATAAAACAAAAAAGAGTGGCTAAGGTAAATATTGATCCGTTAGAGGATGGGAAGGGAGATTTAATAATGGGAGATGAGGAAATGGCTGAGGAACTGAACAGGTTTTTTGGGTCGGTCTTCACAGTGGAAGACACAAATAACATGCCAGTGACTGATGGAAATGAGGCTATGTCAGGTGAGGACCTTGAGATGATTGTTATCACTAAGGAGGTAGTGATGGGAAAGCTAATGGGGCTAAAAGTAGACAAGTCTCCTGGCCCTGATGGAATGCATCCCAGAGTACTAAAACAGATGGTTAGGGAAATTGCAAATGCACTAATGATAATTTCCCAAAATTCACTAGACTCTGGGGTGGTCCCGGCGGATTGGAAATCAGCAAATGTGACACCACTGTTTAAAAAGGAGGTCGGCAGAAAGCGGGTAATTATAGGCAAGTTAGCTTAACTTCGATAGTAGGGAAGATACTGGAATATATCATCAAGGAAGAAATAGCGAGGCATCTGGATGGAAATTGTCCCTTGAACAGGCACAGCATGGGTTCATATAGGGCAGGTCATGCCTAACTAATTTAGTGGAATTTAATGGTCGACAACGGGGAGCCAATGGATGTGGTATGTCTGGATTTCCAGAAAGCTTTTGACAAGGTGCCACACAAAAGGTTGCTGCATAAGATAAAGATGCATGGCGTTAAGGGTAAAGTATGCAGAGGATTGGTTAATTAATAGAACGCAAAGAGTGGGGATTAATGGGTGTTTCTGTGGTTGGCAATCAGTCGCTCATGGTGTCCCTCAGGGATCAGTGTTGGGCCCACAATTGTTCACAGTTTACAGAGATGTTTTGGAGTTGGTGACCAAGTGCAATGTGTCCAGGTTTGCAGATGACACTAAGATGAGTGGTAAAGCAAAAAGTGCAGAGGATACTCGAAGTCTGCAGAGGGATTTGGACAGTTTAAGTGAATGGGCTAGGATGGAATACTAGCAGATGGAATACAATGTTGACAAATGTGCGGTTATCCATTTTGGTAGGAAAAACAGCAAACAGGATTATTATTTCAATGATGAAATATTAAAACATGCTGCTCTGCAGAAGGACCTAGGTGTCCTAGTGCAGGAGTCGCAAAAGGTTGGTTTACAGGTGCAACAGGTGATTAAGAATGCGAATGGAGTTTTGTCTTTCATTACGAGAGGGATGGAGTTTAAGGCTAGGGAGGTTATGCTGCAATTGTATAAGGTGTTAGTGAGGCTACACCTGGAGTATTGTGTTCAGTTTTGGTCTCCTTACCTGAGAAAGGATGTACTGGCGCTGGAGGGTGTGCAGAGGAGATTCACTAGATTAATCCCAGAGTTGAGGGGATTGGATTACGAGGAGAGGTTGAGTATACTGGGACTGTACTCATTGGAATTTAGAAGGATGTGGGGGGATCTTATCGAAACATATAAAATTATGAAGGGAATAGATAGGATAGATGCAGGGAGGTTGTTTCCACTGGCGGGTGAAAGCAGAACTAGGGGGCATAGTCTCAAAATAAGGGGAAGTAGATTTAGGACTGAGTTTAGGAGGAACTCCTTCACCCAAAGGGTGGTGAATCAATGGAATTCCCAGCCCAGTGAAGCAGTTGAGGCTCCTTCATTAAATGTTTTCAAGATAAAGATAGATTGTTTTTTGAAGAATAAAGGAATAAAGGGTTATGGTGTTTGGGCGGGAAAGTGGAGCTGAATCCACAAAAGATCAGCCATGATCTCATTGAATGGCGGAGCAGGCTCGAAGGGCCAGATGGCCTACTCCTGCTCCTAGTTCTTATGTTCTTATGATAGTTTTGTAGCCAGAGCTGCTACGTTCTTCTATTCAACATAAATGTACCAATCATATGACAAGGATTGGTAAACAATATTGTGGTTCTTTATTTGAAAATAACATTATATACATACAGTGACTGGGAGGCATAACTGACTTCCATGTGTGCTAATATATTCTCAGTACATAGTTATGGGAATAGTACATCACATCCTGTATTGCTGGTAGTGATTGATAGCCATTTAAGATACGCTGTCTTAAAGGTACATACACATAAATCATATCATAACAAGAGGTATTGGCAGTTTGAATCTCAAATCATAACTTAAAATGAGTAGCCACAATTATCAGAGCAACTTGATGCATCACTACTCCTACAAAGAAAAAGAGAAACAGCTCCCTGTATCTAGAAAAGGTTCCTTCATATTTACCATTGGCATTACTACTGACTGCTACTTGTCTTCCAATGGAGGGGATGGGTGTAATAACCCTGTTCTAGATTTTAATTTCAAAGGGAAATCTCCCTTTATTCAATTAATCTATGCTGGAAGCAACTGCTGCCTTTTGTCAATCAAAACTGAAGAATGTGGAGTCCTATGATTGTCACTGAATCTCTGGGACATGGGTTTCCTTCCAACAAGATAGATTTATGTTTATGATTTTTTTTTGCCTAATTTTCCATCTCAGTTTTACATTTCTCAAGTTTTTTACATTAATGGGGAGAAATTAAATGTTTATGTTCCATTAAATATTACACTTGAGACCTGAGCTAGGAATAATGGGATCGCATACCAGTCGGAAACGATTATATTATAAACTCAATCCTTTCTGGCATCATTACTTGGGACTTTTTATGGCATTAATTTATTTATGGTTCTTAGCTTAGAATACTTTTATGAACACTTTGGACGGGATTCTCCCATGCCGCGGCGTTTGGGAGAATCGGCGTTCGCGACGGATTTTCACGCGACGCCGGTCCGACGCCGTTCCGCCATTCTCCCAACCGGCGGGAACGGCGTCATCGAGGTTGGCGCCGCGCCTCCCGGAGAATTGCCTGAGGTGCTAAGTCTTGCGATTCTCTGGGCCCCCCCCCCCCCCCCCCCGCTATTCAGCGGCCCGGATGGTCCGAACTCCCGACAGCGTGACTCCGGGTCACGCCACCGTGGTTCACCCCTGCAAAATAAATTTGTCAGCCAGTCGTGCTCGCTGACGATGCGGAGTGAGGAGGTGAGCTGCCGGCGTTTTCAGAGGCAACAAGTTGTGCACACAACCGGTGCTGGCAGGGGGGGGGGGGTTTGGGGGAAGGGTGCCGCCATGCTCTGGAGGGGGGGGAGAAGGAGGAGGGGGGGAGGAGAAGGTATGGGGAAGGAGGGGGGTGGAAGGAGGGAGGGAGGAGGAGGAGGGGGAGGAGGAGGGGGGAAGGAGGAGGGGGGGAAGGAGGCAGAGGGAAGGAGGAGGGAGGGGAAGGAGGAGGGAGGGGAAGGAGGATGGGAGGAAAGAGGAGGGGCAAGGAGGAGGGATGGAAAGAGGAGGGGGAAGGAGGAGGGGGGGCAGAAGACTGAGGAGGGGGAAGAAGGAGAAGGGAGGAAGAAGGAGGGGGAGGGGAAAGGAGGAGGGGGTGAAGAAGGAGGAGGTGATGCGACCATCAATTCACACAAAACCAGGAGTAGAAGTAAACTGTGGCTTTAATCAACAAAAACAGTGCCTGCCTGCGACTGATCTGTTAGTGGGAGCCGCCTACAGGGTGACTGCTCTTTATACCTCCCCTCAAGGGGTTGAGCCAGGGGCAGAGCCCACACAGGCCCCAACATGCTACATCATAGGTAATACCTTACAATGGTCCATAGGTGGAGCCCACATGGGCAACAATGTAATACAGATATACACATGGTGAAATATTACAGCAATACATTCACCACATTCACCCCCTGTTAAAAAAATGAAGTCCGGCGGGGTGAATGGCTCATAAGTTCAGCCTGTCTGGCGCACGGATTGTGCGCTGTGACCGCCGAAGCTCTGGTATCACAGTTGGCCCGGGTGTCGAACTCAGCCGTGCTGGCATCGGTAGTGAAGTTGCCGGTGCGGGCACAGACGTGGACTCCGGGAGCGCATTGTGGTCATCTGTGTTAGGAGGATTATGGTACCTAGTAATGCCGGAATACCATTGGTGGAGAATGTACTTGTTCCCATTGGATAAGCTTGCATGTTAGCTCTGCCTTGCAAGGCGGGGTATAAGAGCCCATGCTGCCCCAGCAGCTTTCTTCTGCACCTGCGCTGCTGGCGGAAACATCTAGCGTATTAAAGCCTTCAATTGTCTCCAATTTCATTTCTGAGGTTATTGATTGTGCATCAGTTTAATACACGAGATTTAAAAGAATGGAGCTCCGAATCAAGCCGGAGTGTCTGCAACTCAGCCCCCATGCAGCAAACTCAGCGGCAACCTTCAAGCACTGGCTGGCGTGTTTCAACGGATATCTCGGAACGGCCGAAAACACACCCACGGGAGAACAGAAACTGCAAGTCCTGCACTCGAGAGTGAGCCCAGAAATCTACACCCTCATTGGATTGGATTGGATTGGATTTGTTTATTGTCACATGTACCGAGGTACAGTGAAAAGTATTTTTCTGCGAGCAGCTCAACAGATCATTAAGTACTTGAGAAGAAAAGGGAATAAAAGAAAATACATAATAGGGCAACACAACATATACAATGTAACTACATAAGCACTGATATCGGATGAAGCATACAGGGTGTAGTGTTAATGAAATCAGTCCACAAGAGGGTCATTTAGGAGTCTGGTGACAGTGGGGAAGAAGCTGTTTTTGAGTCTGATCATGCGTGTTTTCAGACTTCTGTATCTCCTGCCCGATGGAAGAAGTTGGAAGAGTGAGTAAGCCGGGTGGGAGGGATCTTTGATTATACTGCCCGGTTTCCCCAAGCAGCGGGAGGTGTAGATGGAGTCAATGGATGGGAGGCAGGTTCGTGTGATGGACTGGGCGGTGTTCACGACTCTCTGAAGTTTCTTGCGGTCCTGGGCCGAGCAGTTGCCATACCAGGCTGTGATGCAGCCTGATAGGATGCTTTCTATGGTGCATCTGTAAAAGTTGGTAAGAGTCAATGTGGACATGCCGAATTTCCTTAGTTTCCTGAGGAAGTATAGGTGCTGTTGTGCTTTCTTGGTGGTAGCGTCGACGTGGGTGGACCAGGACAGATTTTTGGAGATGTGCACCCCTAGGAATTTGAAACTACTAACCATCTCCACCTCGGCCCCGTTGATGCTGACAGGGGTGTGCACAGTACTTTGCTTCCTGAAGTCAATTACCAGCTCTTTAGTTTTGCTGGCATTGAGGGAGAGATTGTTGTCGCTACACCACTCTACTAGGTTCTCTATCTCCCTCCTGTATTCGGACTCATCGTTGTTCGAGATCCGGCCCACTATGGTCGTATCGTCAGCAAACTTGTAGATGGAGTTGGAACCAAGTTTTGCCACGCAGTCGTGTGTGTACAGGGAGTAGAGTAGGGGGCTAAGTACGCAGCCTTGCGGGGCGCCGGTGTTGAGGACTATTGTGGAGGAGGTGTTGTTGTTCACTCTTACTGATTGTGGTCTGTTGGTCAGAAAATCGAGGATCCAGTTGCAGAGTGGGGAGCCAAGTCCTAGGTTCTGGAGCTTTGATATGAGCTTGGCTAGGATTATGGTGTTGAAGGCGGAGCTGTAGTCAATAAATAGGAGTCTAATGTAGGAGTCCTTGTTTTCGAGATGTTCTAGGGCTGAGTGTAGGGCCAAGGAAATGGTGTCTGATGTGGACCTGTTGCAGCGGTATGCGAATTGCAGTGGATCAAGGCGTTCTGGAAGTATGGAGGTGATGCGCTTCATGATCAACCTCTCGAAGCACTTCATTACGACTGCAGTCAGGGCCACTGGTCGGTAGTCATTGAGGCACGTTGCCTGGTTCTTCTTTGGTACCGGTATGATGGTGGTCTTCTTGAAGCAGGTGGGACCTCGGGGTGGAGTCGGGACAGGTTAAAGATGTCCGTGAATACCTCTGCCAGCTGGTCCGCGCAGGCTCTGAGTGCACGACCAGGGATCCCGTCTGGGCCCGTCGCCTTCCGAGGGTTCACTTTCAGGAAGGCCAATCTGACTTCGGAAGCTGTGATGGTGGGTATGGGTGAATTATGGGCTGCAGGGGCACTCGCCAGCGGATTGTTGGTTACCTGCTCGAACCGAGCATAGAATGCATTGAGTTCATCGGGGAGTGGTGCGCTGCTGCCAGAGATACTGTTCGGCTTTGCTTTGTAGCCCGTTATGTTGTTTAGTCCTTGCCACAGCTGCCGAGAGTCTGTCTGTGACTCTAGCTTGGTTTGATATTCTCTCTTGGCATTCCGGATGGCTTTGCGGAGGTCATACCTGGATTTCTTGTATAGGTCAGGGTCGTCTGCCTTGAACGCCTCAGATCTGTCCTTCAGTCGGGAGTCAATCTCGCGATTGAGCCATGGTTTCCGGTTGGAGAACGCACATACTGCTTTCTTTGGCACGCAGTCGTCCACACATTTGCTGATGAAGTCTGTGACGGTGGTGGCATACTCATTTAAGTTGGTCGCTGAGTTCTTAAATATGGACCAGTCCACTGTCTCTAAGCAGTCACGTAAGAGCTCTTCCGTCTCCTCGGACCAGCACTGCACAACCTTCTTAGCTGGATTCTCCCGCTTGAGTTTCTGCTTGTATGCCGGGAGAAGGAGCACCGTCTTATGGTCTGAGTTCCCAAAGTGCGGTCGGGGGATGGAACGGTAGGTGCCCTTGATTTTTGAGTAGCAGTGGTCAAGAGTGTTGTCGCCCCTGGTGGGACAGGAGATGTGCTGGTGGAATTTTGGCAGTACACTCTTGAGGTTGGCCTTGTTGAAGTCTCCGGCCACGATGAACAAGGCCTCCGGGTGTTCTGTTTCGTAGTTGTTTATTACTGTGTATAGTTCGTCCAGCGCCTTCCTCACTACTGCCTGGGGTGGGATGTAGACCGCTGTAATAATGGCTGAAGTGAACTCACGTGGAAGATAATATGGCCGGACTTCACGGTCAGGTATTCCAGGTCTGGGAGCAGTAGGTCGCCAGAGTCGCCACATCCAAGCACCAGGAGGATTTGATGAGGAGGCAAACCCCTCCACCCTTCGTTTTGCCTGATGATGCCGTGCGGTCCGCCCGGTGAATTGAGAAGCCTTCAGGTTGGATGGCACAGTCCGGTGAGGCAGGGGTGAGCCATGTCTCTGTGAAACAGAGCACACAGCAGTCTCTTACTTCCCTCTGAGAGGTAAGTCTGGCGACGCGAGGACACGGACGATTTTGATGCAGCAATGGAGCTGCTGAAAGGACATTATATTCGCCCGGTAAACCAGGTCTACACCCGGCATCTGCTAGCGACGAGGCGACAAATACCTGGGGAATCGCTGGAAGAATTCTACCGTGCACTCCTGGTGTTGGGGAGAAACTGCAGCTGCCCGCAAGTTTCGGCGAGCGACCACACAGAACTTTTGATCCAGGACGCTTTCGTGGCAGGTATGCTGTCCTCCCAAATTCGCCAGCGATTGCTGGAGAAAGACACACTAGGCCTCAAGGAGGCACGAGCCCTTGCCGGCTCCCTGGATGTGACCTCCCGAAACGCCTGCGCTTACGTCCCCAACTGCGCGGCAGCCCCCTGGGCAGCGTGGAACCCCCCCGCAGCATCGCCCATCCCCCCCACAGGCTTGTGCTGCAAGACGGCCTGGCAACCCCGGGGGGCCCTGCTGCTATTTTTGCAGGCAGGCCAAGCACCCCCGACAGCGCTGTCCGGCTCGCGCATCCACATGCAAGGGATGCGGTAAAAAGGGCCACTTTGTGGCGGTATGCCAGGCCCAGGCGGTCGCTGCGGTCTCCGGTGGCAAAAGCGGACTGCCACCACAATCCTCTCCACGGTCCCCATGCAGCCAACAGGCGCCGCCATCTTCCTCCTCCAGCGCCACGTGCGGCCTCTGGGTGCCGCCATCTTGTCCCGCGGACGCCACGTGCGGTGGAAGGACGCCGCCATTTTGTGCACCCCAGCCATGTGCGACCAATGGGTGCCGCCATCTTGGATGGACTCCCAGGACCCCAGCTCGGCTGACCACACACCGCCCGAAGAGAACATTCAACTGCTGCCACAAGTAGCCTCGGTGACCCTGGACCAGTCTAGACCCCGAACACTATCGACTGCTACGACGACGGTGCTTATCAACGGGCATGAAACGTCCTGCCTAATCTCCCCGTCCACCCTGTTAATCAAAAAATCTCCCTGGCCTCCGGATCTCACTCATTAGAGATCAAGGGGTTTTGTGTAGCTAATCTCACAGTCCAAGGAAGGGAGTTCAAAAATGACCGACTCTACGTCCTTCCCCACCTCTGTGCAGCCACACTCCTAGGATTGAATTTTCAGTGTAACCTGCAAAGTCTAACGTTCAAATTAGGCGGCCCTATACCCCCCCCCCCCCCTCACTGTCTGCAGCCTCGCGACCCTCAAGGTCGATCCGCCCTCCCTGTTCACGAACCTCACCCCGGATTGCAAACCCGTCGCCACCAGGAGCAGATGGTATAGTGCCCAGGATCGGATCTTTATTAGGTCAGAGGTCCAACGGTTACTGAAGGAAGGTGTCATTGAGGCTAGCAACAGCCCCTGGAGAGCTCAAGTAGTGGTGGTAAAGACCGGGGAGAAGCATAGGATGGTCATCGACTACAGTCAGACCATCAACAGGTTTACGCAGCTCGATGCGTACCCTCTCCCCGGCATATCCGACCTGGTCAACAGGATCGCGCAATACAAGGTCTTCTCCACGGTGGATCTTAAGTCCGCCTACCACCAGCTCCCCATCTGCACTAGTGACCGCAAATACACTGCCTTCGAAGCAGATGGACGGCTCTACCACTTCTTAAGGGTTCCCTTCGGTGTCACTAACAGGGTCTCGGTCTTCCGAGAGAGGGATCGAATGGTTTACGGGCCACATTCCCGTAACTCAATAACGTCACCATCTGCGGCCACGACCAGCAGGACCACGACACCAACCTCCGAAACCTCCTCCAAACCGCAAAAATCCTTAACCTAACGTATAACAAGGATAAATGCGTGTTTAGCACCGATCGCCGAGACATCCTCGGCTACGTAGTGCGTAATGGAGTGATAGGCCTCGACCCTGAACGCATGCACCCGCTTATTGTGTTCCCCCTCCCGCACTGCTCCAAGGCCCTGAAGCGCTGCCTAGGCTTTTTTTCTTACTATGCCCAGTGGGTCCCCAACTGTGCAGACAAGGCCCGCCCGCTGATCCAATCCACAGCTTTTCCCCTGTCGATAGAAGCCCGCCAGGCCTTCAGCCGCATCAAAGCAGACATTGAAAAGGTCACGATGCACGCCATTGATGAGTCCCTCCCCTTCCAGGTCGAAAGCGACGCGTCCGACGTAGCTCTGGCGGCCACCCTCAACCAAGCGGGCAGGCCCGTGGCCTTCTTCTCATGCACCCTCCACGCCTCCGCAATCCGCCATTCCTCAGTCGAAAAGGAGGCCCAGGCCATAGTAGAAACTGTGCGACATTGGAGGCATTACCTGGCCGGCAAGAGATTGACTTTCCTCATTGACCAACGGTCGGTTGCTTTCATGTTCGATAATGCACAGCGGGGCAAGATAAAAAAACGACAAGATCTTACGGTGAAGGATCGAACTCTCCACCTACAACTATGACTTCAAGACAGAAGTTGATAAATTCTTGATTTCTCGAGGAATTAAGGGCTATGGAGAGAGAGCGGGTAAATGGAGTTGAAATCAGCCATGATTGAATGGTGGAGTGGACTCGATGGGCCGAATGGCCTTACTTCCACTCCTATGTCTTATGGTCTTATGAGATCTTATATCGTCCCGGGAAGCTAAACGAGCCACCTGATGCCCTATCCCGCGGCATATGTGCCAACGCACAAGTGGACCACCTCCGAGTCCTCCAGGAGGACCTCTGCCACCCGGGGGTCACTCGATTTTTCCACTTCATCAAGACCCGCAACCTGCCCTACTCCATCGAGGAGGTCAGGACAGCCACCAGGAATTGCAAATCTGCGCAGTGCAAGCCGCACTTCTACTGGCGAGAGAACGCGCACCTGATAAAAGCTTCCCGTCCCTTTCAAAGCCTCAGTATGGATTTCAAAGGCCCCCTCCCCTCCTCCAAGCGCAACATGTACTTCCTGAACGTGATTGACGAGTATTCCCGGTTCCCTTTCGCCATACCCTGCCCCGACATGACCGCAGCAACCGCCATTAAAGCCCTCCATGGTATCTTTACGCTGTTCGGTTTGCCGCCTACATGCACAGTGATAGGGGGTCCTCCTTTATGAGCGACGAACTGCATCAATTCCTGCTCAGCAAGGGCATTGCCTCGAGCAGGACGACCAGTTACAACCCCCGGGGAAACGGACAGGTAGAGAGGGAGAACGGAACGGTCTGAAAGACCGTCCTACTGGCCCTGCGGTCCAGGAATCTCCCAGTCACCCGCTGGCAGGAAGTCCTCCCGGATGCCCTCCACTCCATCCGGTCACTGCTGTGTTCCACGACCAACAAAACACCTCACAAACGTCTCCTTGTCTTCCCCAGGAAGTCCTCCTCTGGGTCCTCACTCCCGACCTAGCTGGCAGCTCCCGGACCCGTCCTGCGCCGAAAACACGTGTGGGCGCACAAATCGGACCCATTGGTCGAGAGGGTCCATCTCCTCCACGCTAACCCTCAGTACACTTGCGTGGCGTACCCCAACAGCCGACAGAATTACGGTCTCCCTACGGGACCTGGAGCCCGCTGGATCCCCACACACACCCCCCCCCCCCCCCCCCCGCCACCAGCTTCCCCCTCCCTTCCACCAGCGCACCCCACAGCCACCCCCTTCCCAGGTGGATCGGTTCTTCCACCGGCCCCGTCTAGGCCCTGCCCACCGGCGCACCCCACAGCTGCCCCCTTCCCAGGCCGGCTGGCAATTCCATCAGCCATGTCTCAGGGTGATGAAGCCGCCGCAGAAGCCGAAACCACGCTCCCGGAGTCACAGAAGCCCGAACCTCCACCGACATCACCACCAAAGCTACGACGATCGCAGAGGATGACCAGGGCCCCCGATCGACTAATTGCATCCTTTTGAAATGTACATTACTGTTGTAAATAGTTAAAAGTTTTAATGAGGCAAAACGCTGTACGGAGGCATTACGGTACCTTCATAACTATAACTTCTACCACTTTTACCACGTTGTAATACGAAGCCACCACCCCCGCCAGACTCTTTTTAACAGGGGTGAATGTGGTAGTTTGTGTTAGGAGGATTACGGTACCTAGTAATGCCGGAATACCATTGGTGGAGAATGTACTTGTTCCCATTGGATAAGCTTGCATGTTAGCTCCGCCCTGCAAGGCGGGGTATAAGAGCCCGTGCTGCCCCAGCAGCTTTCTTCTGTACCTGCGCTGCTGGCAGAAACATCTAGCGTATTAAAGCCTTCAATTGGTCCAATCTCATTTCTGAGGTTATTGATTGTGCATCAAGTGTCTTCTGGGGCATCATTCCTGTGGGTCGGTGAAGGGGGAATGGCGGGTGGGAGGGGGTGTGGGTGCCATGTAGGGGTGGGAGAGCTGGTCAGCGTAGGTTGGGCGGGGTAAGATGGGGTGGCAGTGGTAGTGGAACCTGCGGGTGCCAGGTCCTGGAGGGAGACCGTATCCTGTTGGCCGTCGGAGTGTTCGATGTATGCGTACTGGGGGCTGGACCCTCTCGACCAGGGGGTCGGACTTATGGCTCCTGACGTGTTTGCGGAGCAGGACGGGCCCCGGTGTCTTCAGCCAGGGTGGAAGCGAGGCCCCGGAGGTGGATTTCCTGGGGAAAACAAATAGGCGGTCATGAGGGGTCTCGTTTGTGGCCGTGCAAAGTAGGGACCTAATAGAGGAGTGTGTCGGGGAGGACCTCCTGCCAGTGGGGAACTGGGAGATTCCTAGACCGGAGGGCCAGGAGAACAGTCTTCTAGACCGTCGCCTTCTCCCTCTCAACCTGCCCATTTCTCCTGGGTTATAACTGGTAGTCCTGCTTGAGGCGATGCCCTTACTGAGCAGGTACTGACGCAGTTTGTCGTTCATGAACGACGATCCCCGGTCATTGTGAACGTACGTGGGGAAACCAAACAGGGTGAAGACACTATGTAGGGCTTTAATGACAGTGGCCGCGGTCATGTCGGGGCAAGGGATTGCAAAGGGGAAGGGGGAGAACTCGTCGATGATGTTGAGGAAATATGTGTTGTGGTTGTTGGAGGCGATGGGCCCTTTGAAATCGATACTGAGGCGCTCAAAGGGCCGGGATGCCTTTACCAGGTGGGCCTTATCCGGTCGATAGAAGCGCGGCTTACACTCCGTACAGATTTGGCAGTCCCTGGTCATGGCTCTGACCTCCTCAGTGGAGTAGGGCAGGTTGCGGGCCTTGATGTAGTGGAGAAGCCGGGTGACCCCCGGGTGGCAGAGGTCATCGTGGATAGCCCGTAGTCGGTCATCTTGCGCGCTGGCACATGTGCCGCGGGACAGGGCATCTGGGGGTTCGTTGAGCTTCGATTACTATATCATAATTATAGGTGGAGAGTTCGATCCTCCACCTCAATATCTTATCATTCTTGATCTTGCCCCGTTGTGTATTATCGAACATGAAGGCTACGGATCATTGGTCGGTGCCGAGGGTAAACCTCCTACCAGCGAGGTAGTGCCTCCAGTGCTGCACGTGTTCCACGATGGCTTGGGCTTCCTTTTCGACCGAGGAGTGTTGAATTTCGGAGGTGGTGAGGGTTCGTGAAAAAAATGCTACCGGTCTGCCTGCTTGATTGAGGGTAGCGGCAAGGGCGACCTCTGATGCGTCGCTCTCCACCTGGAAGGGGACGGACTCGTCCACCGCGCACATTGAGGCTTTGGCGATATCCGCCTTGATGCAGCTGAAGGCCTGGCGGGCCTCAGCCGCCAGTGGGAAGATGGTGGCCTTGATTAGTGGGCGGGCTTTGTCCCCATAGTTGGGGACCCACTGGGCGTAATATGAAAAGAACCCGAGGCACCTTTTCAGGGCCTTGGGGCAGTGGGGGTGGGGGAGTTGCAGGAGGGGGCGCATTCGGTCGGGGTCGGGTCCTAGAACCCCGTTTGCCACGACGTAGCCGAGGATGGCTAGTCTGGTTGTGCGGAAAACGCATTTCTCCTTGTTGTAAGTGAGGTTAAGCGTTCGGGCGGTTTGGAGAAATCTCTGGAGGATGGCATCATGGTCCTGCTGATCATGGCCGCAGATGGTGACGTTATCCAAGTATGGAAATGTGGCCCGCAGCCCGTACTGGTTCACCATTCGGTCCATCGTTCTTTGGAAGACCGAGACCCCGTTCGTAATGCCAAAGGGGACCCGGAGGAAATGGAAGAGGCGGCCGTCTGCCTCAAAAGCCGTTTAGTGGCGGTCCCCCGGGCGGATTGGGAGCTGGTGGTATGCAGACTTCAGATCCACCATGGAGAACACCCGGTAGTGCGCGATCTGATTAACCAAGTCTGCGATCCGGGGAAGGGGCTACGCATCGAGGTGCGTGTATCGGTTTATGGTTTGGCTGTAATCTACAACCATCCGGTTCTTTTCCCCGGTCCTGACGACCACCACCTGGGCTTTCCAGGGGCTATTGCTGGCCTCGATGATTCCCTCCCGCAAGAGTCGCTGGACCTCGGACCTGATAAAAGTCCTGTCCTGTATGCTATACCGCCTGCTTCTGGTGGCGACTGGTTTGCAGTCGGCGGTGAGGTTTGCGAAGAACGGAGGGTGGACTTTTAGGGTCGCGAGGCTACATACGGTGAGTGGGGGTGGGGGGCCCGCCGAACTTCAGGGTTAGGCTCCTGAGGTTACATTGGCAATCCAGTCCCAATAGAAGAGGAGTGCAGAGGTCGGGGAGTACATATAATTTAAAATTGGCATACACGGCACCCTGTATTGCGAGGGTTGCGGTAGTGCACCCCAGACCTGCACCGAGTGCGACCCGGAGGCAAGGGAGATGGTTTGATGCGCCGATAAGATTGGGAGCGAGCAGTGTCTTACCATGTCTGGATGAATGAAGCTCTCTGTGCTTCCAGAGCCGAAGAGGCAGGGCGTTTTGTGTCCGTTTACCTGGACGGTCATCATAGAACTCCGGAGGTGTTTGAGTCATGACTGGTCAAGGGTGACCGTGCTGAGTTCCGGGTAGCCGGCATGGTCGGAGGTGCTGGGGCGGTTCCAAGATGGCTGCCCCCATTGGGCGGCGTTGCAAATGGCGGCCAAGATGGCAGCCCCCGTCCGTCGCATGTGTCGGGCGGTGAGGAAGATGGTGTCCAAGATGGCGGCCCCCATGAATCACACGTGCCAGGCCGCGTGGGCGAGGATGGCCAAGATGGCAGCCCCCAGGAGACGCAAACGCTGTGCGGGCTGGAAGATGGCTGCCCCCACGGACAACACAAGGCCGATGACACGTCCGGGGGGGGGGGTGCGGCGGAGCCGGCAGACACCCTGCCTCACTGCGGAATCTGTGGACCTGTGAGTCTGAGGGTCGGGCCTGCGATTTAGAGTTTTTGGACCTGGCCAGGCAAACTTTAGCAAAATGTCCTTTTCTCCCGCAATCGCTGCAGTTCGCGTTCCGGGCCGGGCAGCACTGCTGGGGGTGTTGAGGCTGGCCGCAAAAATAACAGGGTATCCCCCCATGGTGGGCGGACAGCCGCGCGGCTCAGACCTGGGCTATTTTTTGGTCGGGGGTCCACGAGGGGGTCGCGTGATCGGACGGGAACAGGTGAAGGCTTTCGAATGCTACTTCCAAAGAGGAGGCTAATTTTACCGTCTCTTCCAGGTCTAGGGCACCTTTTTCGAGTAGGCACTGTCTCACATAGTTGGACCTGGCTCCAGCCACCTAGGTGTCTCGGGTGGCGATGTCCATATGTTGAGTGGCCGTAACAGCCTGGTAATTGCAGCTTCATGCAAGGACTTTGACGTCACGTCGGTACTCTTCCAGCGATTCCCCGGGACGCTGGCGGTGAGTGATGAGGAGATGCTGCTCGTATACCTCGTTCACGGGCCTTACGTAGAGGCGCTCTAGCATCGCGAGGGCATCTACGTAGGTTGAGGCTACCTCGAGTTGAACAGAGTTTCGATGGCTCACCCATGCGTGGAGGAGACTCAGCTTCTTTTCATCGGTGACGGAAGGTGAGGAGTAGGCGGCGAGGTAGGCCTTGAGCCAGTGCGAAAAAATCTCTTTCGCCTCCGCGGCCTGCGGATCGAGTTCCAGTCGGTCAGGTTTGAGGGCCGATTCTATAGTGGCGTTGTTGTTGCTTAAATTGATGCGACCATCAATTCACTCAAAACCAGGAGTAGAAGTAAACAGTGGCTTTAATCAACCTGCCTACGACTGATCTGTTAGTGGGAGCCGCCTACAGGGCGACTGCTTTTTACATCTCCCCTCAAGGGGTGGAGCCAGGGGCGGAGCCCACACAGGCCCCAACATGCTACATCATAGGTAATATCTTACAATGGTCCATAGGTGGAGCCCACATGGGCAACAGCATAATACAAATATGCACATGGTGAATTGTTACAGCAATACATTCACCACAGGAGGGAGGGAAGAAGGAGGAGGGAGGGAGGAGGAGGGGGGAAGAAGGAGGAGGGAGGGAAGAAGGAGGAGGGGGGAAGGAGGAGGAGGGAAGAGGGAGGAGGGGGTGATGCACGATCAATTATACAAAGACGAGAGTTGAATGCAACTGAGGCTTTATTACACTAAGATGTGTGGCCTCCAACAGCAGCTGGCAAAATGGCTGCTGTATGGGGAGCACACATATTTATACTCCGCCTACTGGGCGGAGCCAGCAGGCTGGGAACTACCCCCGTACCTGTAGGCCTTACCACAAATCACCTAATACATACATGAGTGGTGACTACCACATTCACCCCGTTAAAATTGAGTCCAGCAGGGGTGGTGGAGAACTATATACAAGTACATGTTTTCTCTACAGAGAAAAAAGGGAGTCCCGATCAAGTTACAGGTTCAGTCGGTCCGGAGCCTTGATCTGCCATTGGGAGCGCCGCAGTGGTGGCAGAGATTCCAGTGTCCGTCTAGTCCTCGGTGGCTCCGGGAGCGTGCCGAAATCCTCATCATCCTCGGGCGTGGGCAGGGGGAGGACGGATTGTCCTGAGGCGGGGACTGCGGTGGGGTGCGCCAGGGAAGGGGAGGGTGGCGCTGGGTCGGAGGGGTGTGTGTGTGTGTGTGTGTGTGTAACCAGCTGGTGTCAGGTCCCTGTGGGAGACAGTATCTTGGCGGCCGTCGGGATATGCTACGTAGGCGTGCTGCGGGTTGGCGTGGAGTAGCTGTACCCTTTCAACCAATGGGTCTGCCTTGTGGAGTTGTACATGCTTACGGAGGAGTACGGGTCCTGGAGCTGCAAGCCATGTCAGGAGCGACACCCCGGAGGTGGACTTCCTGGGGAAGGCAAAGAGACGTTCATGGGGTGTGTCATTAGTCGCAGTGCATAGGAGCAACCAAATGGAGTGCAGTGCGTCGGGGAGGACCTCCAGCCAGGGGGAGGCCGGGAGATTTCTAGACCATAGGGCCAGCTGGACGACCCTCCAGACTGTCCCATTCTCCCTCTCCACCTGCCTGTTTCCCCGGGGGTTATAGCTGGACGTCCTGCTCGAGGCGATACCCTTGTTGTGCAGGAACTGACGCAGCTCATCGCTCATGAATGAGGACCCTCCTATCGCTGTGGACATAGGCGGGGAAGCCGAACAGAGCGAAGATGCTGTTGAGGGCTTTGATAACGGTGGCAGACGTCATATCAGGGTATGGGATGGCGAAGGGAAATCAGGAGTACTCATCGACCACACTGAGGAAGTACGTGTTACGGTCGGTGGACCCTTTGAAGTCCACGCTGAGGCGTTCAAAGGGGCGGGAGGCCTTCACCAGGCACGCACGGTCTGGCTGGTAGAAACGCGGTTTGCACTCCGCACAGACTTGGCAGTCTCTGGTGATTGCCCTGACTTCCTCGACGGAGTAGGGCAGATTGCGGGCCTCGATGAAGTGGTACAAACGTGTGACTCCGGGGTGACAAAGGTTGTCGTGCAGAGTCTGGAGTCGGTCCACCTGTGCGTTGGCACAAGTACCTCGGGATAGGGCATCGGGCAGCTCGTTGAGCTTACCGGGGCGATACAAAATCTCATAGTTGTAGGTGGAGAGCTCAATCCTCCACTTCAAGATTTTATCGTTCTTGATCTTGCCCCACTGTGTGTTGTTAAACATGAAATCTACCGACCGTTGGTCAGTGAGGAGAGTGAATCACCTGCCGGCCAGGTAATGCCTCCAATGCCGCACAGCTTCAACGATGGCTTGGGCCCCTTTTTCGACAGAGGAGTGCCGAATTTCGGAGGCATGAAGGGTTCATGAAAAGAATGCCACAGGCCTGCCTGCCTGGTTGAGGGTGGCAGCCAGAGTGACGTCCAATGCATCGCTCTCGACTTGGAAAGGGAGCGTCTCGTCGGCCTTCATGCGGTTGAAGGCCTGGTGAGACTCGGTCGTTAGGGGAAAAAGAGTGGATTGGATGAGTGGGCGGGCCTTGTCCGCATAATTTGGGACCCACTGGGCGTAGTAAGAAAAGAACCCCAGGTAACGTTTGAGGGCTTTGGGGCAGTGGGGGAGGGGAAGTTCCATGAAGGGGAGCATGCGGTCGGGATCGGGCCCCAGAACACCGTTCTGGACCACATAGCCGAGGATGGCTAAGCGGTTCGTGCTGAACACACTTGTTGTAAGTGAGGTTGAGGAGAGTGGCGGTGTGGAGAAATTTGGAAAGGTTGGCATCATGGTCCTGCTGATCGTGGCCACAGATGGTGACATTGTCAAGGTACGGGAAAGTGGCCCGCTGCACGTACCGGTCCACCATTCGGTCCATTTCCCGTTGGAAAACCGAGACCCCATTGGTGACGCCGAAAAGAGCCCTGAGAATGTGGTAAAGGCAGCCATCTGCCTCGAAGGCAGTGTCTGGGCGGTCCACCTTATGGATGGGGAGCTGGTGGTACGCGGATTTAAGCTCCACAGTTGAGAAGACCCAGTACTGTGCAATCTGATTGACCATATCAGATATGCGTGGGAGGGGGTACGCATCGAGCTGCGTGTACCTATTGATGGTCTGGCTGTAGTCCTTGACCATTCTGTGTTTCTCCCCAGTTTTCACCAGTACCACTTGGGCTCTCCAGGGGCTGTTGCTGGCCTCGATGATGTCTTCCCGAAGCAGTCGCTGGACTTCGGACCTGATGAAGGTCCTGTCCTGGGCGCTGTACCGTCTGCTCCTGGTGGCGACAGGTTTGCAATCTGGGGTTAAGTTTGCAAATAGGGAAGGTGGGTCGACCTTTAGGGCCACGAGGCCGCACACAGTAAGGGGTGGTAGGGGCCCGCCGAATTTCAATGTTAGGCTCTGGAGGTTGCACTGAAAGTCCAGGCCCAGTAATAAGGCAGCGCAGAGGTTGGGGAGGACGTAGAGGAGGAAGCCGGTAAACCGCACGCCTTGGACAGTGAGAGTGGCTATCCAGTACCCCCGGATCGCCATGGAGCGGGACCCGGAGGCCAGGGAGATTCTCTGATTGGCGGGGTGTACCGCGAGGGAGCAGCACCTTACCGTATCGGGACGAATGAAGCTCTCGGTGCTCCCAGAGTCCAGCAGGCAGGAGATCTTGTGCCCATATATTTTCACATTTGTAGAGGCAGTTGCTAGGTTGTGTGGGCGAGACTGGTCAATTGTGACCGAGGCGAGAAGCGGCTGATCGTCGATGGTGGCAGACGATGGGGTGCCGCACGTGAGGCCACACGAGGGGAAGATGGCGGCGCCCACTGGCCATAAGGTGGGTGGGGTCGGAACAATAGCGGTGACAGAACGGGCCTGGCACACTGCCGCGAAGTGCTCCTTCTTGCCACAGGCCTTGCAAAGGGCGCTCCGGGCCGGACAGCGTTTTTGGGGGTGTTTTGGCTGCCCACAGAAGTAACATTTGGGGCCCCCGGGGTTGGTTGGCTGCCGCGCGGCACAGCGTGGGGTTGGCTGAGTGGGGTCCCCGATGGGGCGGCCATCTGCGGAGTCCACGATGCGTTGGAGGGGTGGGCTGCGCAGCCGGGGTTGTAGGCCTGGATGTTGCGCGAGGCGACTGTCAGCGAGAGCGCAAGCTTTTTGGATGCCGCGAGGTCGAGCGTGGCCCCTTCTAAAAGGAAGTTTGAGTGTTCTGTGCCCTTGACGGCCTGACAGTCACAGTCTCTGACGAGGGGAATTAGAGCACGTCAGAAGTCTTCTACTGACTCACCAGGGAGTTGACTGCGCGTTGAGAGGATGTGTCCGGCGTAAAGCGTGTTAGTCCGCTGAGCGTAGTTTTCTTTCAGTAGCGCCATGGCTTTGTCGTAGTTCGGCGCGTCCTGGATAAGCGTAAAGACGTTGGAGCTCAGCCTCGTGTAGAGGATCTGAATCTTCTGAGCTTCCGGAATTGGGTCTGGTTCAGACCTGATGTGGTCCGCTTTCAAACTATTACTGCACTTTGAGGTACATTTCCTACACGTCTCAAAAGGAATCCTTCAGGTATTTTTCTCAAAATGTTCCTGCAATCCCTTCATCTTACAGCGACTCTCGTGAATCTATTGCTAATTTACTCTGCTAACGTGATAACTGTACATATAGAATTGTGTGATGCTGTTCGAAAACGACTGGCCAAACTTTTTTTTAATGAATTCCAGTCGCACTCTTACGCTACAAAATGTAATGTTATCACACAAAGATTTTGTGAAAAAAAATCCTTTTCTAGTCATTCTGACCAAAGATTATTTACGTACCACCTTTCCTTTTTATCCCAGGATGTGTTCAGACTCGACCATGGCTTGCCAAAAATTGTACATGGTTGCAGCACCTCATTATGATGCTGTGGGACCAGGAGAGAAGCATGTAGAAACTATTGCTCGAGGTGCTCTGACTTCAATAAGATAATAGCAGACCAAGATAGTCCCAGAGGATGGTCCGATCAACTGTGTCAAAGGCTTCAGAAAAATCTAAAAGGACAAAAATGGATAATGCGTCAAGATCAGAGAGGACATTTTTGGCTTTGATTAGAGATTGTCATCTGCTCAGACTAGGTTTACTCAAATAATAACTCCATCATGGAATTTATAAACACTCCCACCTAATTGGATGCTTAAATTAATTCAATGCAATCAAACTTAAACAAAAAGTTATCTATTTACAGTTCAGGAGAAATATCTAACAGTTCTATATAATTTCAATGTTTGGTTAAATCAGTTATGTATTATGAACTGTATTAATTCCAAATAATAATACTTATGAGTCAATAAGGATATTATTTAGCTTGTAAATTACTTAATTAGATTGACCACATAGAGCACTGTTGGGACTCTCTCTCTTTCCTCTTCCAAAACCAATCACTAACTCCTGGATTATCTTGGAGAACAAAGATAATCCCTGGTTTATTTTCTTCACTAGCTCTAACTAGCCTTTTGCCCTCACATCCAAGGACAAATGTGAGAAGATTATACGTTCCTTTGCCACTAAAACTGAGATCATCCATTTAGTTGCCTCTGTTGCATTCCACCCTTCTACTTCCCCACCAATCCACGCTATAACAAGGTACACCCATGCCCTATTCCTGAACCTTCCCTTCCCTAGTTTCTCTCTTATCTCCCCTCATGCTCTATCCCAGCTCATCCTGTTGAAGATGTGAATTTCCTGCTCGATTGATCTCATTTCTATTAAACGGCTGGCCACCCAAATTATTTTTCTGTTTCCTCAGGCTAGCTGATGCTGCATATGGATCCCCCATGTCAGATGCTGTCCCCTTTCTTTCAAAATTGTCAATAGCACCCCAAAAAATCCACCTTTAAACCTTTTGTCATTTTTTAATTCATTTGTGGGATGTGGAAGCCACTGGCTGGGTCATTTGTTGCCCATCCCAAATTGCCTTGGGAAAGAGTTGGTAAGATGCCTTCTTGAACCACTGTACACTGCCTTCTTGAGCCGTTATTGTACACGGCTACATCATCTTCAACCTATTTTTCCACTCGATACCTGTGAATACATTTTTACTTTTCAAATCAGTGCCCTTCTTTCTTGAAATTCCATGTTTGAACCTCTTCAATTAAGTTTTCATCTCTGTAACTGCATTGATATGGCTTTAATCAAAGTTGCAAATAAAATCTGTCATGTTAGGCCATAGTGTGTTATCCCTCCTCTTTCTAGACCTCTCTACAGGCATTAAGACAGTCAAATGTAACATCCTCCTCCAACTCCTGTCCTCCATTGTCCAGCTGATACTGTCCTTGCTCGGTTCCACTCTCATCTATCCAAACTAAGTCAGAACATCTCCAATAATGACTTAACTAGTAACCCTTGCTCCATGACTTCTGAAATCTGCCAAGGTCCCATCCTTGGCCCCTTCTCTTCCTCAGCACATGTTTCTCCTTGGCAACATCATTTGCAGATGTTGAATCATCTTCCATGTGGCACAGTTGACAGGTTGTACTTTTCCACCACCTCCCCCATTTCCACTGTATTGCTTCCTGACTTGTCTGGCATCCAGCCCTGGGTGAAGCACGACTTCCTTGAGCTAAAATTGAAAAGACCAAAGCCACCACCTTACACACCTGTCACAAAATCTGACATGGGGGATCCATATACAGCGTGCGGAAACAGGAAAATAATTTGGTGGTTTGACTTTTTTTTGTGAACCATCCGTTGCACTCATTTCATCATTTGGGCCTCTATGATTAATGTAAGCCATAAAATATTTTATTATTGTGTTGGGGGTGAGACACAAGCACAGAATAATGCAGGTAAATGTTTCTCTCGCGATACATTCTCACAGTTCTTGTTTAAAAGGGAAGGAACAGAAAAGGCAAGGGTCCTGCTGGTGAGGAGGGTGGGAGGGGTTATCTCTGACACCAATCAACCAGCTCAGAAACAGAATGCAGGCACAACAGAGCTTTTACATTTATTTTGTACACTGCACAGTTAATTGGTGTTCATCTTCCTCCAATAAGATGCATTATGGCTGTATAAGAATAGTAATAGTGATTGTCTGGATGTTTATTGATTATTAGATAAAAGTAAAAATGAGACAGGAATATGAAAAATATGGGGCTGAATTCTCCGCCGTCGGGATTCTCCATTGCGCCAGTAGCTGGGGGGGGGGGGGAGTTTCCCGACGTTGTGGAGCTGCCCACAATGGGAAAGCCCATTGGCCAGCTGGTGAAATGGAGAATCCCGACCCATGGTCTGTTTAAAAATATTGGGGTGGGATTTGGTGGCCAAACCTCGCAAGAGGACAAAAACGGAAGTTACGCCTTCGGAATGCGATCTTCCCAGGTCCTCCTCCATGATGTGGAGTGGCTGTCCAAGACACTTATATAAAGAGGAATAACAGCATGAGATCTCGGAGTGATGCAGCCTGAGTAAGAAGGGCACCTATTAGCTTTGCCTATCCCTGAGGCAGAAAGCGATTGTCCCCTTTAACATTCCTGAGACTCATGCTCATCAAACTAATTGGCCATCAAAAGTAACCCAGAACAATGCCAGCTGCCACAGTCTCAAAGTCAAGGATTTGGATGCATATTCAGGGTTCAAGGCTAAATGCTTGGGTACGTTTGGGATTGAAAGGCACTGGGTTTGCTTATGTGCCAGACCCAAATGCTTACAAGTGAGGCTCCATTAGCCCCCAAGGTGAACATTATCATCCAGTAGACCCTGCCCTTTAGGATGTGTGAGCATATAAACCTCCTGTCATAACCCCCAGTGTTAGAGAAAATAATGAAGGCAAGAACCAGGCTGGAGGCCAAAGGTGACTCTGACTGGGCGATGGTATAGGCCAGGGCCAGCCATACAATGGAAATGAGAAGGCACCTTAGCTGTGAGTGAGTGGTAGCTGCAGGTTAAAGTGTTGGACAGGCTGCTGCAGGTCCAGGAGGCCAATGGGTATGGGAGGTAATGATGTTATCCGGTTGCGACATCTACATGACTGTCTCTCTTTCTCATTCCTCACAGGTAACCGGGCGATATCGGTATGGAGCCAGTGGAACTGGATATTCTTCTTATTAAAGCGCTGGAGGAACACAGACTCCAGCAGCAAAGTGAGGCAGCACCCAGGGAAGACCAAGCAGCAGGAGACCAGGAGGCTGCAGGGCAGGCTCAGAGGCCGGTGGCAGCAACGGCTGAACAGAGGGGATGAAGGCTCATAAGGAGACAGCAGGTGTACAGAACATGAGAGTCTGTTATGGAGCTATCGGACAACATGTACTATAGGAGAGCCTGCCTCACCAGGAAGACTGTGGGGTAATTGTGCCACATCCTTGCAGACTTGGTGCCATGTGGTGGCAGAGGACGCCCACTCCCTGTGACCATGAAGGTAATGACAGCCCTCACCTTTAATGCACCAAGGTCATTCCAGGGTTCCATGGGTGACCTGTGTGGCCATAAGACCATAAGACATAGGAGCGGAAGTAAGGCCATTCGGCCAATCGAGTCCACTCCACCATTCAATCATGGCTGATTTCAACTCCATTTACCCGCTCTCTCTCCATAGCCCTTAATTCCTCGAGAAATCAAAAATTTATCAACTTCTGTCTTAAAGACACTCAACGTCCCGGCCTCCACCGCCCTCTGTGGCAATGAATTCCACAGACCCACCACTCTCTGGCTGAAGAAATTTCTCCTCATCTCTGTTCTAATGTGACTCCCTTTTATTCTAAGGCTGTGCCCCCGGGTCCGAGTCTCCCCTGCTAATGGAAACAACTTCCCTACGTCCACCCTATCTAAGCCATTCATTATCTTGTACCTTTCTATTAGATCTCCCCTCAACCTCCTAAACTCCAATGAATATAATCCCAGGATCCTCAGACATTCATCATATGTTAGGTCTACCATTCCTGGGATCATCCGTGTGAATCTCCGCTGGACCCGCTCCAGTGCTAGTATGACCTTCCTGAGGTGTGGAGCCCAAAATTGCTCACAGTATTCTAAATGGGGCCTAACTAGCGCTTTATAAAGCTTCAGAAGTACATCCCTGCTTTTATATTCCAAGCCTCTTGAGATAAATGACAACATTGCATTTGCTTTCTTAATTACGGACTTAACCTGCAAGTTTACCTTTCGAGAATCCTGGACTAGGACTCCCAAGTCCCTTTGCACTTCAGCATTATGAATTTTGTCACCGTTTAGAAAATAGTCCATGCCTCTATTCTTTTTTCCAAAGTGCAAGACCTCGCACTTGCCCACGTTGAATTTCATCAGCCATTTCTTGGACCACTCTCCTAAACTGTCTAAATCTATCTGCAGCCTCCCCACCTCCTCAATATTACCTGCCCCTCCACCTATCTTTGTATCATCAGCAAACTTAGCCAGAATGCCCCCAGTCCCGTCATCTAGATTGTTAATATATAAAGAGAATAGCTGTGGCCCCAACACTAAACCCTGCAGGACACCATTCGTCACCGGTTGCCATTCCGAAAAAGAACCTTTTATCCCAACTCTCTGCCTTCTGCCTGAGAGTCATTCGTCAATCCATGTTAGTACCTTGCCTCGAATACCATGTGCCCTTATTTACTCAGCAGTCTCCCATGAGGCACCTTATCAAAGGCCTTTTGGAAGTCAAGATAGATAACATCCATTGGCTCTCCTTGGTCTAACCTATTTGTTATCTCTTCAAAAAACTCTAACAGGTTTGTCAGGCATGACCTCCCCTTACTAAATCCATGCTGACTTGTCCTAATCCGACCCTGCACTTCCAAGAATTTAGAAATCTCATCCTTAACGATGGATTCTAGAATCTTGCCAACAACCGAGGTTAGGCTAATTGGCCTATAATTTTCCATCTTTTTTCTTGTTCCCTTCTTGAACAGGGGGGTTACAACAGCGATTTTCCAATCCACTGGGACTTTCCCTGACTCCAGTGACTTTTGATTGATCATAACTAATGCCTCCACTATTTCTTCAGCTATCTCCTTTAGAACTCTAGGATGTAGCCCACCTGGACCCGGAGAATTATCAATTTTTAGACCTCTTAGTTTCTCTAGCACTTTCTCCTTTGTGATGGCTACCATATTCAACTCTGCCCCCTGACTCTCCTGAATTGTTGGGATATTACTCATGTCTTCTACTGTGAAGACTGACGCAAAGTACTTATTTAGTTCCTCAGCTCTTGCCTTGTCTCCCATCACAAAATTACCAGCGTCATTTTGGAGCGGCCCAATGTCAACTTTTGCCTCCCGTTTGTTTTTAATGTATTTTAAAAAACTTTTACTATCATTCCTAATGTTACTGGCTAGCCTACCTTCATATTTGATCCTCTCTTTCCTTATTTCTCTCTTTGTTATCCTCTGTTTGTTTTTGTAGCCTTCCCAATCTTCTGACTTCCCACTACTCTTTGCCACATTATTGGCTTTCTCTTTTGCTTTGATGCATTCCTTAACTTCATTTGTCAGCCATGGCTGCCTAATCCCCCCTCTGATAACCTTTCTTTTCTTTGGGATGAACCTCTGCACTGTGTCCTCAATTACTCCCAGAAACTCCTGCCATTGCTGTTCTACTGTCTTTCCCCCTAGGCTCTGCTCCCAGTTGATTTTCGTCAGTTCCTCCCTCATGCCCCTGTAGTTACCTTTATTTAACTGTAACACCTTTACATCTGATTCTACCTTCTTTCTTTCAAATTGGAGATTGAATTCTACCATATTATGATCACAGCCTCCTAAGTGCTCCCTTACTTTAAGATCTTTAATCAAGTCTGGCTCATTACATAACACTAAGTCCAGAATGGCCTGTTCCCTCGTGGGCTCCATCACGAGCTGTTCCAAAAAGCCCTCCTGTAAACATTCAATGAATTCCTTTTCCTTGGGTCCACTGGCAGCATTATTTACCCAGTCCACCTGCATATTGAAGTCCCCCATGATCACTGTGACCTTGCCTTTCTGACATGCACTTTCTATTTCGTGGTGCATTTTGTGCCCCCGGTCCTGGCCACTGTTAGGGGGCCTGTACATAACTCCCATTATGGGTTTTTTTGCCTTTGTGGTTCCTCAACTCTACCCACACAGACTCCACATCATCTGACCCTATGTCATTTAGTGCTATTGATTTAATTTCATTCCTAATTAACAAGGCAACCCCGCCCCCTCTGCCCACCTCCCTGTCTTTTCGATAGGTTGTGAATCCCTGGATGTTTAAATGCCAGTCCTGAACCCCCTGCAACCACATCTCTGTGATGCCTACCACATCATACCTGCCAGTCACAATCTGGGCCACAAGCTCATCTACCTTGTTCCATACACTGCGCGCATTTAAATATAGCACCTTTAATTCTCTATTGACAGTCCCTTTTTGTTTTCTTAGTGTGGTGGACCTTGGTTTACTGAGCCTTTCCGTACACTGTGTCATATTTTGTGAGATAGGGACTATCGTAACCTCTCCTGAGTCCTGATAATAGAATCCCCTACAACTACAACTTGCCTATTTACTCCCTCACCTTGAATGGCCTGCTGAACCATGGTGCCTTGGTCAGCTGACTCATCCTTCCTGCAGCCCTGTTCGCCATCCACACAGGGAGCAAGTGCCTCATACCTGTTGGACAGGGTCAAGGGCTGAGGCTCCTGAGTTCCTGACTGCTGGTTCCCTTCACCTGCCTGACTTGCAGTCACACCCTGCTGTCCCTGGCCACTGGCAGGATTTAAACTACTTACTCTGACAGATGTGACTGCATCCTGAAACAGTGTCCAGGTAAGTCTCCCCCTCCCGGCTGTGCCTCAGTGTTTGAAGCTCAGACTCCAGCTCATCAACTCTGAGCCGGAGCTCTTCGAGCAGCCAACACTTACTGCAGATGTGGTCGCTGCAGCTCGCAATGGGATCTGCCAGCTCCCACATCAAGCAGCTCAAGCACATCACCTGACCAGCCATCTCTAATTAATTAATTAGTTTAATTTAAGTTTACAAGTTTAGCTGTGTTTTTTTTTAAATTTGGGGCAGATTTACTATCAACCAATCAGATCACAGCTTCTCTCTGACGTCACTTTTGAAAAAAAAAGTGGAAAACAGGAAGTTACCGTTAGGTTTTTATACTCACAGAGACTGCTCCTCCTCCTCCGTACGGCTCCCGAAACTAGGCCCGAAGAAAGAGAGAGAACAAAACAGTAGGGAAAAAGCACTTTCTCCCACTCTGCACCGAATTACCTCACTGCACCAAATTACCAAGTTTCAAATTCCCACTCTGGATGTGTCTTACTCACTCAGGCTGTGTCTCTTTGACCTGCGCATTTAAAGGAAGGAGTAGAGTTTAGGCTGTTGTATCCTGCTCGTCTGTGGGTCACGCACCAGAATTTAGAGTCTCATTTTGACACGTCGAAGGACATGGGAGGTGTGTGAGAACATTAAACTTTGGAGATTTTAATGTGGGGAATTTGGGTCTGCATACCATAATGTGGGTAAGTGTGTTTCACTTTTTGGGGAATTAAAGGTGAAGTGCAGTTGGCGGGAAGGGGGTAGACAGTGGTCTCGAGTGGGAGCCACCATGCTAGCTAGTTGGCTAGTTAACGGGAGTGAAGTGGGGTGCCAATCTGTGGAGGGAGTGGGGGGTTGGGGGACACTGGCGTTGATGGAGTTGGTGAGGTGCAATTGGTTAAGGGAGATGGTGGCAGACATCTTTGGGAAGGTCCGAGAGTGAGCAAGGCATGGACTTGAGGGAGCTGGTTAAAGAGGGGCTATGGTTACTCGGTGAGAGGTGGAGAAGGGGGCTGTAGGGCATCCCCAGACCCAGTTGGTTACATGGAATGTTCGGGGTTTAAATGGCCCAGTTTAAAGGTCTCACGTTTTCGCACATTTGAGGGGTTTGAAAGCGGACATTGTGTTTCTTCAGCAGACGCACCTGAAGTTGGGGGGGCAGATGAGGCTGAGGAAGGGATGGATTCCATTCAGGGTTGGATATGAAGACCAGGTGGATGGTGGTGCTGATCAATAAAGGGTGGCTTTTGAGGTGGGATGTATTGTAAATGGCCCTGGGGTTAGGTTTGTGATGGTGAGTGGGAAGTTGGAGGCGATGTTGGTGGTGCTAGTGAAAGCCCCAAATTGGGATAATGTGGATTTTTTTAGGCAAGTTTTAGCAAAGGTTCCGGACCTGGACATGCACCGATTGTATTGGGGATGGATTTTAATACAGTTCTGGATCCTAGGTTGGACCGGTTGTGCCCTAGATCCCTGAAGATTTTGCCTATGGCAAAGGAGCTTCTGGGGTTTATGGAATGTATGGAGGTAGGGGCAGACCCACGGTGGTTTGAGAGGCCGAGGACGAAGGAGTTTTCGTATTTATCGCATGTGCACTGGGTGTACTCCCGGTTTGCTTTCTTTGTTGTAGATAAGGCGCTGTTGGCGGGAATGGTTGGATCAGAGTATTCAGCGGTTGTGGTCTCTGACCACGCGCCGTACTGGGTTGACTTGCAGGTGGTGGAGGGTAAGGTTCAGCGGCCACGGTAGAGGTTGGATGTGGGATTGTTGGCAGTTAAGGAGGTTTGTGTAAGGGTGAGGGTGGCTATCTGGAATTATGTGGAGCAGAATAAGATGGGAGAGGTTTCCGCTGCCACGGTGTGGGAGGCATTGATGGCGTTAGAGGGGAATTTCCATTGATTCAGGCGCACAGGGAGAGGATGGAGTGGGCTGAGAGGTTGAGTTTGGTGGAGGACATTCTGAGGGTGGATTGGAGGTATTTAGTGTCCCCTGAGGAGGGTATTTAAAAAAAAAAAATTTAGAGTGCCCAATTATTATTTTCCAATTAAGGGGCAATTTAGCATAGCCAATCCACCTGCTCTGCACATGTAGGTTGTGGGGGTGAGACCCACCGGGTTTCTTTGTATGCGGATGATCCCTTGTTGTATATTCTGGCTCCAGTCGGGAGGTTTGATAGGATATGGGGATTTTGGGGGAATTTGGCCGCTTTTTGGGGTATAAGCTTAATATGGAGAAAAGCGAGGTACTCCCAATTAATGCACAGGGACAGGAGAGGAGGTCAGGGAAACTGCTGCTTCGGTTGGTGGGGGCAAGCTTTCGCTACCTTGGGACACAGATGGCGCGGAGTTGAATCCAGCATAAATTGAATTTGGCATGGCGGGTGGAGGGAATGAAGGCGGATTTTAGGAGATGGACTGTGTTGCCATTGTCATTGTCGGGTCCAGATGGCAAAGATGATGGTGTTGCCGAAGCTTTTGTTTGTGTTCGAAAATCTCCCAATTTACGTGCCCAAATCCTTTTACAGGAAGGTTAATAGGATGACCTTGAGGTTTGTGTGGGCGGGGAAGGTTCCACAGGTTAGGAGGATGATTTTGGAGAGTGATCGACAGCGGGTGGAGGGGGAGGGGAGGTGAATGGGGTGTGGTTAGTGTTGCCGAGCTTGTTGAACTGCTACTGGGCAGCTAATTTTGCAATGGTAAGGAAATGGCACTGGAGGAACAGTCGGTTTGAGGGCGGATGGATGCGGCCTCGTGTAGGGGGACCAGCCTGAGGGCGTTGTTGTTGGTGCCCCTCCATTCTCGCTGGTCAGGTACTCCATGATCCCGGTGATGGTATCAGCACTGAGGGTTTGGAACCAGTGTCGGTAGCACCTAGGATTGGAGGGCATGTCTTTGTGGCCGCCGATTTGCGATAATCATAGGTTTGCTACGACGGGGTTGATGCGAGGTTCCGGGGGTGGTGGCAGGTGGGGATAGAATATTTTAGCGAACTGTTTGTGGGAGAGAAATTTGCAGGCCTGGAGGAGCTCGAAGGGACATGTCAGTTGCCAAAGGGAAATGGGTTCAGATATCTGCAGGTTAGTGACTCTATGAGGAAGGAGGTGCCATCGTTTCAGATGCTGCCACTCCGGTGTTGCAGTATAGGTTTTTGTCCGAGGATGAGATAGGGGAGGGTAAGGCTTTGGATATATATGGGGAGCTGATGAAGAGGGAAAGTGCTCCCATGGAGGAGATTAGGCATATGTGGGAGGAGGAGTTGGGTGGTGCGTATGGGCCTGAATATGGAGTGAAACTCTGTGGAGTTGGTTCTTTCTAGGGGTGGATGATAGGTGTAGCAGTGTGCGGGGAGGCCAGCGAAGCATGTACATATGTTTAGATATGCTCAAGGTTGAGGGGGGTTTTGAAAGGGATTTTCGGACATAATGTCAAAACTTTTGGAGGTGGAGGTATCTCCGAGTCCAGACATGGCAATATTTGGAGTGTCGGAGGATCCAGGATTGCAGATGCTGAGAGAAGCCGACGAGTTGACCTCTGCCTCCCTGATAGCCCGGGGATGGATTCTGTTGTGCTGGTGGGACTCGGAGCTGCTGAGTGCAGGGGTATGGGTGAGCGATTTGGCAGATTTCCTGCATTTGGAAAAGATCAAGTTCGCCATTCGAGGTTCGGAGGAGGGGTTCACCTCAAGGTGGAAGCTGTTCACCGACTTCTTTATGGAGTATTGAGTCATCAACGGGGACGGGGTGGTTTAGTTTTATTTTTGTTTTGTCTGGATGGGGGGAGAGTGAGTGGGGGGGTGTTTGTTGGGGGAGTGCAGGGAAGGGGGGGCTTGTTTCCCATTTCTACAGTTGATTTTTGTACTTCTTGGTTTGTACATATTGAAAGTGGCTCCAATAAAATGTTTTTCAAAATAAAGGTGGTGATGCGCAATGTTATATAATTCAGTGACATGTGCAAATGGTAGAAGTGATAATGACCCTCAAAGAAAACGGTTGAGGGTCCCTTTGTAAATCTCGGTGCTGGTTTTCGAGCTGCCATCCACCTGGCTTGAATGAGAGCAACTGCTGTGGAGTTTAAATGAAGTGCTCAGATAACCCATGGGGCGGGCGAATCAGATGCTTCGTGCCACAGGTGTGGAGTTTTCCCTGTGGGGGAAAGTTTTTTTTTTCAAAGTCCTGAAAATCACGGTCCTGATCACGCTAACGGGGCCACTGGGAATCGCACCGATTTTCTTCCGAAAATGACACTTTATATAATTTATTTGGAAAATTCTGGCTATCTAGTTTCCTCTTTAATCCCCTCCCCCATCTCTTCAAGTATTAGTCATAGCTTCCTAACGCTCATGCAGGTTAGGGGCAAGAGGCAAATCAATGAGCAAATAAAAAACTCAATTTGTTCATGAAATGAGAATATAAATCAT
This sequence comes from Scyliorhinus torazame, assembly GCF_047496885.1. Taxonomy (NCBI): domain Eukaryota; kingdom Metazoa; phylum Chordata; class Chondrichthyes; order Carcharhiniformes; family Scyliorhinidae; genus Scyliorhinus; species Scyliorhinus torazame. Next base: position 88,063,748 of record NC_092714.1, on the reverse strand, counting down.
TTGGCCATGGCACCTAAATCATGTACTCAGGGGAGAATCAGGGCCAATATGTTTGGTTCCATCATGATTAATAGGATGTGCTGCTAGGTTAACCTGTACAGAAATACTTTCTCAATTTTCTTTGCAACATTCAATTCAGGCGTTCTATTCAAAATAACATATTCTTGTATTATTCCCACTGTTGAATGTTATAAAATAATGCAAGGAACGAACGTAGAGGTAAATAATTCTTTTTTATCTGTTTTGGAATAAGTGTAAATATTATATTAATCCTATTTTAGCATAAAAATTACCTTTCAGCATTCAAGACTGTTGAGGGGTATGTGGTTGAAAGTGAAATTGTGATGGGCATAAGGAATGATAATGAATTAAGTAACAAACAGAATTAAATATCAACTAAAGTTATTTCATCTTCTTTAGGTAATGACAGTAGTGAAGAAATTAAATTAATAATATGATGATTAATGACAAAGACACAATATTAGATTTTTAAAACTCTTTTACAGTAGTGGCTAGCTGCAGAATTTAATTACTCAGCATATTAATCAGCATAGGATGTACCAGTGTGGATATTATCTGTAGTTGTGGCCTTTTCAGATGTTGGAAATAAGAAAGCTACAAATAATCAAAATGTTTCAATTCAACTACAATTGCTGCAATGTAATTTGCATTGCTTTAGCTGCATGTTATAACAATCATTAATGTGCTTGTTCATATACCCCTCTTTCTCACCTGCCCCATCCCCAGTTATTTTTCTGAATAATATAGCAGTTGATGTAATAAAGAGTCTAATATGTAAAGTATAAGAACAGAAATTACCATTAGTTAAAGTGGGCTTCTATGTCCAACAAGGGAAGTTCTTCAGAGTAATTAACTACAGTTTGTAAACTTCAATTTTAATATACCATGGAGAAGAAATATGGATAACGCCTCACCTGAAAATGCCCGCAAGGATTGTGCTGTGCAATTAACTTGTGCCAGTTTATTCTGATCCAGGTTGCCCACAAACATGGTACTGCTTGGCCACTTACATGATTACAGCATGCATTGTTGATTAGTCACGTGCTTGAATAAGGAGAGCAAAATTAAGAGTGGCTGGCATGACTCAAGCTAGACTTTGAGACTTAAAAACATCTTCTAAAGGGCAGGTGCACTTTGTCTTCAGTCACTACTCAAATTCATTGCACAAGTGACCTTAACATGGCAAAGGATCCAGGCGACTTCGATTTAGCACTGGAGGCTGTTTGAGGTATGGAAATGTAACAGTACTGCATGTCCCATCTACCTTGCCGTAGTCATGTGACAATACCATGGAGCAGACTGTCTGGAGGCTGCCATCTTAAGATCAAATCAATAAAGACTTACAATGAGAAAGCACTGCTGTCCTTTAACATGAAACATGGTGTCAGAAAGTGGAACTAAAATAGAAATTTGAAGCCCTGCAATTGCTGCAGAGAAGACATTGAGAACCCAAGCACACAGACATGTGCCAAAAGCTGCAAAAAAGGAAGATCAAATGCAAACAAACCAAAAGCTGTAAATACTAGGTAAGTTAACAGGGTATGAGGCCTTCTAAATGCAGCTCCTGTTGAATTGAAAGGCGATATGTTGCAGAACTGACAGTTTTTCCATTTGCGGTGCCAAACCTCTGAGATTGCAACAGAGTTTAATTAATAATCTGCAACCAATAAGAGTATCCACATTTCTAACACTACTGGGGATGGCCTGCTACAATGTGTATAACACTATAAATCTAACAGAAGAAACAAGAAAACACACGGCAGAGATTTTGAAAGCTTTCAACACACATTTTGAAACCCGACTGAATGTTACATATGAACACTATGTATTCAATGCTAGACCCCAACGTGCAAAGGAAACCATTGATCAGTATATGACTGCTGTAACACAGCTTTCAGAATAATGTGAATTCAGGCAGCTAAGAAATGATCTGATAAAAGATAGATTTGTCTGAGGCAGATGAGACTCTCAGTGAGACCAGGTGTATAAAAGAGGAGAAACTTATTCTCTAGAAAATGATAGATGTATGTAAAAATGTGGAAGATGTAAAACATCAGCAAGAACTTGTCTATGGCAGAGCAGACCAGGAGATAAATTATGCTGAGAGACATTACAGGCCAAACTGGCAGAGCAATTGCAGACAAATGGCAGGACACACATATGGCAAAGGACATTGCACAAAGGAAAGTAAGAATTGACCTGCATAAGGAAAGCAAACTTTTAACGGCAAGAAACTGAATAATCTTGCACACAAGTGTTCGGTTAGAAAGAAGTAAATACAGATGGCCACTGGACAGCTAACAGTATAAGGGTCTGATCAAGAACTATACATGATACCACAGGCTAGTTCCATCAAGCCAATAGGTGACAAACGATTTGTGACTTTTACAATGATGATTGCAGAAGGAGAATATCAAGCGAACAAGACGTGTCAGACAGATGCTGGTGCATCATGCAACATCATGACCTCCACAGGCCTGTGCAAAATAGGTTGAAATTGCGATCCAAAATCAAAACCATTGGAAGTAAGGTTGAGGTTATATGATGGCACAATACTCATACCGAGAGAATAAATTAGTCTGAGAGATCAATGCAAGTGCAAGAAAGAAGATCTAGAGTTCCAGATCATAGATGGGAAGCAACAACCATTCATTTCAGCTGAAAAAAATCTAAAGCTTGGACGAGAAAATCCTGAATGTGCCAACAGAGGTTTAAAACTCACAGCAGACAAAATCATTGACGGCAGAACAAATACCTAGAGGAGTACAAAGGTGTGTTTACAGGATTGAAATGTCTGCTGGGAGAATATCATCCAGAAGTAGATGGCAGTGTAAGACTAATTCAACATCTGCCTGGCGGAGCTTCCGCTTTCCTCAAGTCAGGTCGAAAAGACAAGATAGAAGAGCTGTAAAAAGTAATCAAAGATGTGACAACTTTTACAAACTGAATAAGCAGCATGATAGCAGCAAAACAACCTGGAAAGCTGTGAGTATGCTTAGACCCAAAGGATTTAAATAAAACTCTGAAGAGTTCCCACAACCCCATGCCCAAGATCAAAGGAATTTGTTGCAACTTGCCAAGGCAAAGATATTCACTACCTGAGATGTGAAGAATGGTGAATGGCAAGTGAAGCTGGATGAAAGCAATAGCTTTCTAATGATATTCTGAATGCTGTTTGCGAGATACAAATGGTTACCATGCTGTTTGGCATGTCCAGAAATGGCTTCAGAGGAGTATAAATGTAGGCAAAACAAGATATCAATGATCTTCCTGGAGTGGAAGCCACAGTGGATGCTATGGTCTGTACATGTGGAGATATAATGGAAGAATTTACCATAGAATTTACAGTGCAGAAGGAGGCCATTCGGCCCATCGAGTCTGCACTGGCTCTTGGAAAGAGCACCCTACCCAAGGTTAACACCTCCACCCTTATCCCCATAACCCAGTAACCCCACCCAACACTAAGAGCAATTTTGGACACTAAGGGCAATTTATCATGGCCAATCCACCTAACCTGCATATCTTTCGACTGTGGGAGGAAACCGGAGCACCCGGAGGAAACCCACGCACACACGGGGAGGATGTGCAGACTCCGCACAGACAGTGACCCAAGCCGGAATTGAACCTGGGACCCTGGAGCTATGAAGCAATTGTGCTATCCACAATGCTACCATGCTTCGTGAAGCAATAGCTGATCATGATCCAAATTTAATACAACTGCTGGAGAGAGCTTGGTAAATTAAGCTGATATTGAAAAGAAAAAGAATGCAAAATGCCCGAATTTGAATACATAGGTCAAGTACTGGCAGCAAAAGGTCTTTGCCCTGATCCTGACAAGGTGAGAGCTGTGGCAGTGATGTAGCACACAATAGATGTGAAAGCAATGCATTAATTTGTTGGATTTATTAATTAGTGCAGTGCATGTTACAAATACCAAGCTGAAGAAAGTAGGGGGGCATTGATGATGCATGCCATCCCAGACAGACCATGGACAAAGCTGGAAGTCGACTTTTTCACTTTGGCCGGAACTGATCATCTTGGCATTATTCTGACTACTGGGAGTTAGATCATGTGACTTTACCAATGGCAGGATAAATTGTCGAATTCCTGAAAGCATACTTCAGTCGTTACTGCATTCCAGACATTGTGATGAGTGACAGTGGCCCTCAGTTCATGAGCGAATAATGAAGCTGATTCACAAAGGATTGGGAAATTCAACAGCATACATCATCTTGTCTATCCCTAGTTGAATGGGCAGCACAGTAGAACAGTGGGTAGCACTGTTGCTTCATAGCTCCAGGGTCCCAGGTTTGATTCCCGGCTTGGGTCACCGTCTGTATGGAGTCTACACATTCTCCCCATGTCTGCGTGGGTTTCCTCCGGGTGCTCCGGTTTCCTCCCACAAGTCCCAAAAGACATGCTGTTAGGTGATTTGGACATTCTGAATTCTCTCTGTGTGTACCCGAACAGGTGCCGGAATGTGGTGAGTAGGGGCTTTTCACAGTAACTTTGTTGCAGTGCACAAGTAAGCCTACTTGTGACAATAAAGATTATTAATTAAAAAGAAGCAACATTGAAAATCGCCAAAAGAATCATCAAGGTATCGAGCAAATCTAGTACAGACTATATACAAAGCAATCCTTGAGTGGAGAAGACACCAACTGAAGGAATGGAAAGTATCCCGTCTGACATTAATGTCACGCTTCATGCACTACTGTCCCAATAGCAAAAAAGCTACTGAAACCAGAAGTAGTCATAGGTGTGAGTGAAAGAAATCAAGTTAAAATGGCAGAAAGCCAAATTTTTGTTTGCCAAGATTGACAAACCGTTACCAGAGCTGAGTGCTGGAGAATCAGTCAGTGAAGAAGCCTACAACACACTCAATAGTAGCCAGTCCATGTGGAAACTTGGGACATATTTAGAGCAATTGTCACCTTGATCGAACCTGATGGAAGCGAACAAACAAAAATATCGGCGTAATTGCAGGCATATACACTCAACTAGCAAAACCTGTTCCTTCAGAGCGCAAAGCTGTTCCTTCAAAGCAATCAGCTAGTCAAGAAGAAAGGATCTTATTCGCTGTACTCAGTACAGAACTACAACCAATCCTGGAGGACTATGAGTTCCACCAGGGTCACTCATCTCCTGACCTCATTACAGCCTTGGTTCAAACATGGACAAAAGCGCTGAATACCAGAGGTGAGGTGAGAGTGACTGCCCCATGACATCAAAGCAGCATTTACTAGGGCATCAAAGAGCCCCAGTAAAACTGGAGTTAATGGGAATCGGGGGGGGGGTACTCTCCCCTGGTTGTAGTCATACCTAGCACAAAGTAAAATGGTTTAAATGGTTGGAAGTCAATCATCTCAGATCCAGGACATCTCTGCAAGAGTCCTCAGGGTAGTGTCCTAGGCCCAACCATCTTCAGCTGCTTCATCAATGATCTCCCTTCCATCATAAGGTCAGAAGTGGGGATGTTTGCGGATGACTGCACAACATTCAGCACCATTCACGACTCCTCAGGTAATGAAGCAGTCCATGTCCAAATGCAGCAAGACCTGGACAATATCCAGGCTTGTGCTGACAAGTGGCAAGTTACATTTGTGCCACAAAAGTACCAGGCAATCATCATCCCCTACAAGAGAGGATCTGACCATCACCCTTTGACATTCAATGGCATTACCATTGCTGAATCCCCCACAATCAGCATTCTGAGGTTCAGCATTGATGAGAAACTGAACTGGATTAGCCATATTAATGCCAGAAAAAGAGAGGCCCTCAAGTCACGGGGAGTAGGTGGCAATCGAGAAAAACTCTAAGAATACAATGGGAGCAGATAACTATACAAGTTAACGGCAGCCGTGTAACCCTGAGGATTTGGAGGCAGTGCTGAAAAAACTCAGTTATCTCAGGCGAGGGGTCAAGTTTAGTGAATGTATCTTCAAATGCCACATGCCTTCAACTGCACCATGAGCTTTAGGTACTGCTCAGTTTCTTTGTCTTTCACCAACAATCTGTATTAAGCACAATATATACTTAATAGTCATAGCTTCACCTCAACCTCATATACTTACCATTGCTAAAGCCTCAAACCCACATCTCGCAGCTTGCACATGTCGTCAGATATTCAACCATGACAGCACCATCACCCAATGCATTGCACTGCCTCACTGATGTACTTCCCTCTCTCTTGTAGGACATGTTAGGACACAACTGAAGGTAGCAGTAGCTATGTTACAGTCAAATCAGAATCACATGATGGCTGACGTCATGATTTACCTGCTCTCCATATTTTCCGAGCATGCCCCTAATGCCCAAGCACCGTTTGAAATGGTCCACAGCAAAAATGTGAATGCATAGAAAGGGTATAATTTTAGACAAAGTTGTGTTACTGTTTAAAATGAATGGGTTATAAATTAGCAAGTCCAAACCATGGCAGCTTGTGAAAGAAACAGACTGTGGAGATAAAGAAGTAGTTTTCGGATTCAACTGTTGTTCCCCATTTTTCTTTTCAGTTTCTTGTTGTTGTTATTCCCTTTTGTTCAGCTGAGCATCGCAAGCCAAGAACAAAAATTATATTGATAATCCACTCACTCAATTGCAGTTATAGTACAAGATGCCATTGCTAATTGTGTAGTAAACAGGATGGTTGTTTGTTCATGGTGTATCAAGCCCGGAGAGTGTATAGGGTCGACAATACATTTAATACTCATGCTGTTTCATTTTACTGACTTCTTCATTGCTCTGAATCATAAAGGCCATAAAAAAATAGGAGGAAAGGTTCTAGGATTATGCTGGAGACAAACGATCGTCCAACGAGGGTGGTCCTCGAATGTATTTAGATTACCATTTATTTTAGTGCTCAAGCTGGAGCGATATCATCCAAGTTGTTAGTTAAACAATTTAAAAGTAATTAAATAAACTATATCTCGCAGACCACGATAATCAGACATATATAGACACAGACATGGAAACAATAATTTGCACGTTATTATTTTATGGGATGTTCCCATGTATTGAAATGTCTTCAGTCAAGGCTGTACTCAGATCCAATAATAATTTTTCTGCACTAAAATACTCTGGAAGTAATGAATGTCTAAACTTTGCCTTGTTAAACTTTGCCTAAGTTGAAGATTTAATGTAATAAAAGCGGAAAATGCTGTAAAAATATGCAGGTTTGGCAGCATCTGCGGAGAGAGAATCAGAGTTAACGTTTCTAGTCCAGCATCGCAATTCTCCATCAGCGGGATCTTCCGCTGGTAGCGCACGCATGCCCGCAGGTTTCCCAATGGCATGGGATGGCCACAATGGGAAACCCCACTGGCCGTCTGCCGGAATGGCGTGCCATGCAGGAAAACGCTGCTGGCGGGATGGAGGATCCTGCCCCATATTTCTCTTCTTTAGAGTACTAAGAGGGAAAGATGTGATAGATTATATACTGTATAAGAGGGGGTTTAGCGGGTAGAGCAAAGTAGAAGGTCAGTGATGGGTGCGAATTAGGAGAGGCTGCAACAAAGATGTGTAAGGATCAAGATAGAGGAAGTGTTAACAGCAGTGTGAAAGGCAATGGAAGGTGCTTATAGTGACATTAAAGTAAGAAAGAAAAATGTCTTAACAGGAAAACAAAGGTGAAAGAAAAACTTAAGAACAGTTGACAGATGGCCCAGTAGGGGATGGAGAGGAAGTTGCATTGGGACAAAAATGTTTTGGATAAAAAAGGGGGATCAAGATGGGGAGAACGGTCACAGTCTAAAGTTGTTGAATTCAATGTTGAGTCCTGGGGGTTGTAACGTGCCGAATCAGAAGATGAGGTATTGCTCCTCCAATTTCCGCTGGGCTTCACTGGAACATTGCAGCAGGTCAAGGTCTGACCTGTGGGCATGAAAGCAAGATGCAGAGCAACAGAAAGGTTGGGTTATGCATGCAGGCTGAGTGAAGTGCTCACCAAGTCTGCGTTTAATCTCCTTGATGTAGAGGAGACCGCATTGGGAGAATTGAATGCATTAGACCAAATTGAAGGATGTGCAAGTGAAATGTTGCTTCACCTGGAAACTGTATTTGGGGCCTGAACAATAAAGAGGGAGAAGGTAAAGGGGCAGGTATTGTAGCTTCTGTGGTTGTAAGGGAAGGTGGCTTGGAAGGGGTACTCAACCAGCTCCAACCCATTTCCCACACCTCTGTTGAGAACCACAATAGGGTGCCCCTTGTTCTCAATTTTCACCCTACCAGCCTTCCCATTGAAAGGATCATTCTCTGCCATTTCCGCCAACTCCAACAGGATGGCACCACAAAACAGATCTTCTCCTCAGCCCCCTGTTAATATTCCGCAGGGACCACTGTCTCTGTGACACCCTGGTCCAGTCATTTGTCACCCCCAACTCATCATCCTTTTCCTACGCAAACTTATGAACGGGCCTAAGGCCATCACTTTTGGCCGTGAAAAGGTCCCAGTCTATGCCACATTACCCTGGAAGGGAAAGCTATCTGAAAAATCTGAGCAACAGGTGAAGCTAGCTATTTCACACGACTACAATGCAGCAGCAACACAAATTGTATTCACCATAAACAGGATGTTGCCATCAAGCCAGAAAAGCCATTCTGCCTATCACACAAATGAGTAAAGTGCTATATGAAGTTCAGTGCCAGTGTAATGCTAGGTATGTAGAGTGAACATTCCAAAGACTGGCAGAAGGTATCAAGCAGCATATCCCAGCTACTGCTTGCAATGGATAAGGTACAGATCATACCCACCCTGTCCATACTTGCAAAACTCAAAACATAGAGTTTAACATGAGGTGTGATTCTGCAAATAGGCAACATCTGCTAAATAATCCTCAGTGTACTAATAATTATGCTGACAACCAATTTAAGGTTGTCAGTTGGGTTTGTACATTTGCGTGTATTGGAAGCTGTATCTTTATTAATACACAGGGCCCTGTTCTTTGCAGATAGAACAAACATGTGCACACATTGCTCCTGTTTCAGCTAAACAAAAAAAGTGACGTCCATTTGCTGTTTCATTCTCCAGGGCGATGCCTTCTTCAATCAGGGACAAGATGCCTGGCCTAAATTTCAAACAATACTTGGCAGCTATCTGTTAGTCACCATCAACTGGTGTATTCTTCATGGCAATGCCTATACCACTCAAAGTCCACTTGTCACCCAATCAGGAAGTCCACTATGAGTTCAAGATGAAAAAGGGGAACAATCTGTACAGACTGTCTAGTTGATTGTTGGGAAGTATATTTCCCGGGGTGTTTATTTGCTGTAACCTGTTTTGATACATGTTTGTAATAAAATAAATTTAAAAAAGTAATTGATTTTCCACCCTAGGAAAAAGCTTCTGACTATCCATTCTGTCCATGCCCTTCATAATTTTGTCGAATTACAACCTCTGTCATTCCAGTGAGAACAAACCAAGTTTATCCAACCTCTCCTCATAGCTAATGCTGTCCATACCAGGTAACATCCTGGTAAATCTTTTCTGTACCCTCTCAAAAGCCTTCATATCCTTCTGGTAGTGTGGCAATCAGAATTGAACACTATATTGTGGCCTAACTAAGGTTCAATACAGTTGCAGCATGACTTGGCAATTTTTATACTCAATACCCCGGCCAATGAAGGCAAGCATGCCATATGCCTTCTGTCATAATATACACCAGTATATTATGGTGCAGACACACACACACACACACTGATGGACATGCAGTGGGACCAATCAGCTTACACAACACCGCAGCCAATCACCAGTGAGAGCACACGCACTATAAAGACAGGGGACAGGAGAGTTCCCGCTCATTCTAGTAGCAGCCAGCTCGGAGCACAGAGCTCACAGCCTGCAACACAGACATTCGCCATGTGCTGAGTGCATCACCTGAGGGTCAACAGTTAAAGCTGTTATTGCATTTACCCACAGTTCAAGTATGTTAATATAGTTAACCTTATAAAAAAATAGAGTTGCACCACTTCAAGGGTTGGTGACCTGTTTGTGATCCAGGACACCCAACACATCACCTTCTTGACTACCTTATCCACCTCTGTTGCCACTTTCAGGATCTGTGGACCTTTATACCCAGATCCCTATGCCTGTCAATACTCCTAAGGGTTCTGCCTATTACTGTATACTTCCCACCTGTGTTAGACCTTCCAAAATGCCTAAATTGTGTTAGACCTTCCAAAATTACCTCATATTTTAACTTTGGATTAAACTTCATCTGCCATTTTTTTACCCAAGGCTCCAATAGATCTATATCCTGCTGTATCCTCATCACTTTCCACAACTCCACCAACCTTTGTGTTGCCCACAAATTTACAAATCAGACCAGTTACATTTTCCTCCAAATAATTCATACATACTACAAAAAGCAAAGGTCCCAGCACTGCGGAACATCACTCGTCACAGCCCTCCATTCAGAAAAGCACCCTTCCACTGCTACCCTCTGTCTTCTATGACCGAGCCAATTCTGTATCCATCTGTCCAGCTCACCCATGTGACTTCACCTTTTGTAGCAGTCTGCCATGAGTGACCTTGTCAAAGTTAGTTCTTTAAAAAATGCAGAAAATCAACATTTACCGCGCAAGTTGGTAATCTGTTCCACAGTTTGACTATTCTTTGGGAAGGAAAAATTGCCTTGCATTTAATCTAGTTCTACCTTCACTTAACTACAATTGGTGCGCAGCAAAAGGCCTCAGAAATGAGTCAAGCCAAAATATGGTGGGTCCTCGCCCATACAGAAAAGTTTAAGTGAGCATACTTCCATCTTATTGTCACCACGTCAGTTTACATTAGCTTTCCCTACTTCCTCAAACTCAGTGGAACCACATTGCAAGTAAGATGAAGGGTACCAATCTCCAACTGGACACAAGGGAGCAAAGAAAGTAACCTGAATGCTTAAAGAATTGGTAAATGTAAAATCAATTAAAGCAAAGATTATTGGCTCAGATACAAAGGGATTGAAAAATCACGTCATAAAGAATTGGAGGAAGGGAACATTCCCCCCTCTCCTGGTCGTAAGCAAGCATCAAAATTTCTGGTTGATGTGGGCTGACAGGGCCAATACAAATAAAGTTCTACGTGGTTTTGTACTCAACGTTGCTGTGACTAGAAAGTCATTTCAGCATGACACCCTCTACAGTGGATCTGCGACCTGTGACAACAGGTTAAGCAACTGCCCATCTCTTTAACTAATCAGATAGAAAAATTGTTACAGAGTAGCGCAGAGTCTGAACTATGAAGAAAAAGAAGGGGTTGTTGTGTTATGCTTCTTCGTGCAGCAAAAGCTGCTTCCTTGATGTATGCTTTGACAAAGGAAGGTCCAGACTTTGTAATGAGTTCAATATGTTTATTGAACTATTAACACAGTTCTTCAATGAGTTTGACTCTCCTACGAAGCTAACTGTAGTAACTCAGCCTAACTAAACCAGTCTGCTCTAAGCCACATGCTGGGTGTGATGCTTCTGATCAACCCTGATGTACTCTCTGTTGTGTTGGGCGCTCTGGATCCGTGGAACACATTCAGGCCACCAACACTTAAAATAGTGCAACACTACTTTATTAAGTCAGAAATTGTTTAACATTCTTTCACTGTGGCTTAACACGATATTAGATTGAACTAAAGACCTATGCATTGTCCTAACCAGTCTATGCACTCAGCACATGCTGAAGATCTGTGCTGCAGGCTGTGAGCTCTGACCTACTAGGAAACTGCAGCTCGAATGAGCGGGAACTCTGATGCCCCCTGTCTTTATAGTGCGTGTGTTCTAACTGGTGATTGGCTGCGGTGTTGTGTGTGTTGATTGGTCCCACTGCATGTCCATCAGTGTGTGTGCCTGCACCATGATATATTGGTGTATATTATGACATCCCCCCTTTTATAAAAGAATGTATATGTGCGGCAATAAATAGTGTATGCTGAGAATGTTCCAAACTACCTGTGGGGTGCGAGATACATATTTACAGGACCATGGACATGAAAACTAAACTATTTACATGGGAAGATGCCTGGTGCAGAGAAACAGTATGCAACAAGAATAACGAGATGAACACTATATACAAACCAGGTAAACGATCAAACAAAGCAACAAAACAATTCAGAAAGTCTATAAGTCCGCAAAGTTCATAAATTAAGTCTCTGAGGTGGGCGACGAATTCTGGTTGACCGCCTCAAGGGTGGGTCGGGAGCCGCCGGTTCAGGAGCAGGCTGGACTGCGTCAGAGTCAGGGGGATGCAGAGTGACAGGGATCTCTGCATAGTCCATGGCAGGGTCGGCAGGAGGGCAAGGCGACAGTGGAAGATCACGTAGCGAGCGTGGAACGAGACGAAGGGCCCGTCGATTGCGGCGCAGAATGGAGCCATCCGGTAGACGAACCAGGAATGAGCGGGGGGCCACCTGCCGAAGGACAACAGCGGTTGCAGACCAGCCACCATCCAGAAGATGGATGCGGACATTGTCATCTGGAGCCAAAGCAGGGAGATCAGCTGCACGTGAGTCATGAGCCGCCTTGTGCTGTGCACGAGACAGCTGCATCCGGCGAAGGACCGGAACGTGGTCGAGGTCTGGGACATGAATGGACGGCACCGTCGTCCTCAGGGTACGACCCATGACCAACTGGGCTGGTGACAGGCCAGTGGACAGTGGGGTGGAGCGATAGGCCAGCAAGGCGAGGTAGAAATCGGACCCAGCATTGGCAGCCTTGCAGAGGAGCCGTTTGACTATATGTACCCCCTTCTCCGCTTTGCCGTTGGATTGGGTGTACAGAGGACGGGATGTCACATGGGCAAAATTGTATCGCCTGGCAAAGTTGGACCATTCCTGGCTGGCGAAGCAGGGGCCATTGTCCAACATAACCGTGAGCGGGATGCCATGTCGAGCAAAAGTTTCCTTACAGGCACGAATGACTGCAGACGAGGTGAGGTCGTGCAACCGTATCACCTCCGGGTAATTTGAAAAGTAGTCCACGATTAGGACAACGCGTGGAACAGGTCGATGCCCACTTTGGTCCATGGTGACGTGACCAAATCATGGGGCTGCAGGGTCTCACGTGGTTGGGCCGGCTGGAAGCGCTGACAAGTGGGGCAGTTGAGCACTGTGTTGGCTATGTCCTCATTAATGCCGGGCCAGCACACTGCCTCTCGGGCCCGTCGGCGGCACTTTTCCACGCCAAGGTGGCACTCGTGTCGCTGTTCCAGGACGAGCTGGCGCATGTTATGCGGGATGACAATGCGGTCCAGTTTTAGAAGAACCCCGTCTACTACCGACAGATCATCTCGAACATTATAGAACTGAGAGCATTGGCCCTTGAGCCACCCGTCTATTAGGTGGCGCATGACACGCTGTAGCAAGGGGTCAGCTGCCGTCTCGCAGCGAATTTGGATGATGCGTTCATCCGTGGCAGGTAGATCCGTGGCGAATGCCACATGGGCGTCAACCTGGCAGACAAATCCCGCTGGGTCACATGGAGTGTTGACTGCCCTGGAGAGAGCGCCAGCCATGATGAGGTCTTTGCCTGGGGTGTATACCAGCTGGAAGTCATTTCACCAGAGCTTGAGAAGAATACGCTGGAGGCGAGGCGTCATGTTGTTCAAGTCTTTCTGTATTATATTGACCAGCGGGCGATGGTCGGTCTCGACGGTGAATTGAGGAAGTCCGTATACATAATCATGAAACTTCACCACACCGGTCAGAAGGCCCAGGCACTCCTTTTCTATCTGCGCGTAGCGCTGCTCCGTGGGGGTCATGATGAGGCCTCATCACGTTGAAGGAGCACTGCCCCAATGCCGGATTGGCAGGCAACTGTCGAAGTTTTGGTCTCCTTTGCTGGACCAAAGAAAGCTAAGACCGGGGCCGTGGTGAGTTTTGTTTTTAGTTCTCTCCATTCGCGCTCGTGGGCAGGGAGCCATTGAAAGCCTGTCGTCTTCTTGACCAGGTTCCTGAGAGCCATAGTATGAGAGGCGAGGTTAGGAATGAACTTCCCTAAAAAATTTACCATGCCCAGAAATCGGAGGACCGCCTTCTTGTCCTCTGGCGTTTTCAAAGCTGTGATAGCAGCTACCTTGTCCGCATCCGGCCGCACACCCAACTGGGGGATGTGGTACCCGAGGAACTTGAGTTCCGTCTGACCAAAAGAGCATTTGGCCTTGTTGAGGTGGAGGCCATGCTCACGTATATGTTTGAATACACGCTGGAGGTGACTAACATGCTCCTGCGGGGTGGTGGACCACATGATTATGTCGTCGACATTGATGCGAACACCTTCAATGCCTTCCATCATTTGTTCCATAACTCGATGGAACACTTCTGAAGCAGATATGATCCCAAACGGCATCCTGTTGTAACAATATCTGTCAAAGGGGGTATTAAATGTGCACAGTTTCCTGCTGGATTTGTCGAGCTGGATTTGCCAGAATCCTTTTGAGGCGTCGAGTTTGGTGAAGAGCTTGGTGCGAGCCATCTCACATGTGAGCTCTTCGCGCTTGGGAATTGGATAATGCTCCATCATGATATTGCGATTTAGATCCTTGGGATTAATGCAAATTCTCAATTCGCCAGAAAGATTTTTTACACATACCATGGAACTGACCCAGTCGGTTGGTTCCGTGACTCTGGAAATCACTCCTTGGTCCTGGAGGTCCTGCAGCTGCTGCTTGAGGCGGTCCTTAAGGGGCGCTGGGACCCTGCGAGGTGCGTGCACCACAGGCGTATCTTGTAGGTGTATGGGAACGTGCCCATGCCCTCAAAGACGTCGTGGTGCTGGTTGATGATGGCGGTGTCCTGAAAGGCAGACGTGTCATCAGGAGAGAGAGAGTGAACTCTCTGAACTAGGTTCAACAGCTTGCATGCCTGCGCGCCAAGCAGGGTGGCTTTCGAGGAGCCCACAATTTCAAAAGGAAGGATGGCTGTGCGTGACCTGTACGTCACTTCAAGTTGGCATGAGCCACTGGCATCAATGGCATTGCCGTTGTCATCCAATAGCTGGCAGGCTGATGGAAGGATGGCTGGTTTGACACGAAGGCTTTGGAGATTGGCGGAGGCATCAGTGTCCAGGCGGAATCGTATTTGGGACTGGTTGACCGTCAGGGTGGCACACCACTCATCGTCTGGATCGATGCTGTACACCGACAGCGGCTGGTGTCTTTGCTTCGGGGACACCCTGTTTTTTTGTCACGATACCGACTCGAAAAGGCGCTTCCGGGTCCTCGGTGTCAATGTTGTGTGGTAGGTCCGCATCGGACTCGGTGACCGTGGGGTGAATGGCCTGGACATTCCAGCGAGGCTGGCTGAAGCGATATGAGTTGGCAGGCTGAGCTGCTCGGCATAAGGCAGCATAGTGGCCAAGTTTGCCACCTCTCAGGCATTGTCGGGATTTGGCATGGCATTGCCGTTTTAAATTGGCGGAGCCACAGTTGCTGCACGTCGTAGCGTCAACCCGTTTGCTGCGCCACCGTGTATGCGTGGTGCGGTCGTACGTGGTGCGCGTGTGGTCCGCGAAAAGTGCGCAAAATGGCCGCCCTCATCCAAACTGAGGCCCTGGAGTTGCTCGATTGCTTGGACCCGTTCCGCCTCGTGGGGACCTTGCGGGAATACCGACTAATGGCGTTTTTGTGTTGCACGCAGGTCTCAATGGCGGGCGCTAGGGTGAGCTGCTTTACCTTGAGGAGCTGCTGTCGTAGGGGGTCCGACTGAACACCGAAAACGATCCGGTCGCGTATCATGGAGTCGGAGGTGGGCCCGTAGCTACAGGACTGCGCAAGGATGCAGAGGTGAGTGAGCGGACAGATGTTGTCCATGTTGCAGGATGACGGTATGCTGGTGGAAGGCAGATCACTTGCAGGTAGGTCTAAGAAGTGCTAATATCCCTCAACGCCTGGAATCATGTTGTGTTGGGTGCTCTGGATCCGTGGAACACATACAGGCCACCAACATTTAAAATAGTGCAACACTATTTTATTAAGTCAGAAATTGTTTAACATACTTTCACTGTGGCTTTCTACATGTGGTTGTGAGCGGGAATTACCAAGAGCTTCGGCAGTCGCAAGGCCGGCAACGCTATTCAATGTTAATTGGTTCACTTAACTCGGCCTTAGGGCTTTTCACCCAAATGCCGGCTCGCCAGCTGATTCTCCAGGATCGCAGTCGCCAGCCCCAAGGTCGAGCAGCACTTAAGCTGCACTTGCTCGGGCAACCCCAGCCAGCTCGCAACAATGGCACCCAGGAGACCAGCCCCAAGATTCGGGCATGCGGACTTGGGGAGGCTCTTGAACGTGGAGGCCAGTAGGGATGTCCTGTTCCCCTGGGGGACCCGGAGGGTGAGCAACAAGGCAGCCAGTACTGTCTGTGATGAGGAGGTGGCAGCAGTCAGCTCGGGCAGTGTGACCAGGAGGCCTCCAGTGTCAGCAGAAGGTCAATGACCTACATCGGGCAGCACGAGTGAGCAGACACCAACACCACTCACCAGCCCCCAAGGAAGCATCCACCCCCCCAACCCCCTAGGTTAGCCCCAACCCTCCCTTCAAACACCCTGCCACCCCCCCCCCCCCCCTCAGCTGTGAACCACATGTGTGGCTAACGATGCTCTCCCTGTTTCTCCTCAGGAAAAGCTCTCCCATAATCGGCAGGAGCAGGCTCAGACTGGCGGTGGGATGCTACACTTGAGAATCATCACCTCCTTCGAGGAGTGGGCCCTGGAGATGAGTGAGGTGGCGTAGGACAGATCGGGTAGCCACGCAGAGGCTGGTGGATGTCGTAGAGGTGAGGAACCACCGGGCTCCACATGGATGACATGTCTGACCAGTAACACCAGTAAGGACAGTGATTTAATGACTGACTCATCCCTCCCACTGACCACATGTCCATTCTTCTGCAGGTCCTCCAGCCAATGGTGCAGGCCCATCCCAGGCGGCACCTTCTACTGACTCCAAGGAGAACACCTCTCATACCAATCAATCCAGTCGAAACGGCAGTTAACAAGAACTGTGGTTTTAATCAGCTAGAATCAGCCCACCAATAGCTTCTCCCGCACTGAGAGGCTGTCGCGGATCGATGGGTTATATACCTTCTCAGAGGGGCGGAGCCACAGGCGGAGCCAACAACAACATCAACTCAACAACAATAACAGTGAGTAAATACAATAATATATACAACAGCCATTCGTGGCTCACCACATTCACCCCCTGTTAAAAAAAAGTCCGCTGGGGGTGAAGTGAACTCACAGGTTCAGTCTCACAGGCGGGTGTATTGTCCACTGTGAACGTCGCAGTGTAGGCGCTGGCGTCGAGACCTTTGACTCCGGGAGCACGTCGTCCTCACAACAGGGTTCCGGACAGGGTGACGGCGCAGGGGCGGTGCTAATGGACCCCGGATGAATTGATGGGGTAGATGGGGAGGTAGAAGGAAAGCGGTGAGGTGGTGGTGGGCGCAGGGGTACCAGTTGATGGGGTAGATGGGGAGGTAGAAGGAAAGCGGTGAGGTGATGGTGGGCGCAGGGGTACCCGCGGGGGCCAGGTCCCTGAGGGAGACTGTGTCCTGCCACCTGTCGCGGTGTGTCACGTATGCGTACTGAGGGTTCGCATGGAGGAGGTGAACCCTCTCGACCAAGGGGGTGGCTCCTCACGTGCTTCCGGAGGAGTACCAGCCCAGGAGTCGTGAGCCAGGTAGGAAGCGAGACCCTGGAGATCGACGTCCTAGGAAAGACAAATAGACGGTCGTGAGGGGTCTCGTTAGTGGCAGTACACAACAGTAACCGGATGAAGTGGAGCGCGTCAGGGAGGACCTCCTGCCAGCGGGCGACTGGGAGACTTCTAGACCGTAGGGCCAGAAGGACGACCTTCCAGACCATAGCATTCTCCCTCTCCACCTGCCCGTTTCCCCTGGGGTTGTAGCTGGTAGTCCTGCTCGAGGCGCTGCCCTTACTGAGCAGATACTGACCCAGCTCATTGCTCATTAATGAGGATCCCCGATCGCTGTGAATATAAGTGGAGAAACCGAACAGGGTGAAGGTGCTGCGCTGGGCCTTGCTGACTGTGGCAGAGGTCATGTCAGGGCATGGGAAGGCGAAAGGAAAACGTGAGTACTCATCAACAACGTTGAGAAAGTACACGTTACGATCAGTGGAGGGGAGTGGCCCTTTGAAATCCATACTGAGGCGTTCAAAAGGGCGGGAGGCCTTCACCAGGTGGGCCTTGTCTGGCCGATAGGAGTGCGGCTTGCACTCTGCACAGACTTGGCAGTCCCTGGTCATGCCCTTGATCTCCTCTGTGGAGTAAGGCAGGTTGTGGGCCTTGACAAAGTGGAAAAGCCGGGTGACCCCCGGGTGACAGAGATCGTTGTGGATAGCCCATAACCGGTCAGCCTGCGCGTTGGCGCAGGTACCACGGGACAGGGCATCAGGGGGCTCATTAAGCTTCCCAGGACGATACAAGATGTCGTAGTTATAGGTGGAGAGCTCGATCCTCCACTGCAAAATCTTGTCGTTCTTATTTTTGCTCTGCTGCGTGTTGTTGAACATGAAGGCAACCGACCGTTGGTCTGTGAGGAGAGTAAATCTCCTGCAGGCCAGGTAATGCCTCCATTGCCGCATAGCTTCCACAATGGCTTGCGCCTCCATTTCAATAGAGGAGTGTCGAATTTCGGAGGCATGGAGGGTACGGGGAAAAAAGGGGACAGACCTCCCTGCCTGGTGAAGAGTGGCTGCCAGGGCAAAGTCAGTCGCATTGCTTTCCACCTGGAACGGGATGGACTCTTCCACGGCGTGCATCGTGGCCTTGGCAATTTCGGATCTGATGCGGTTGAAGGCCAGGCGGGCCTCAGCCGTCAGGGGAAAAGTGATGGACTTAATGAGTGGGCGGGCTTTGTCCGCGTAGTTGGGGACCCACTGGGCATAGTAGGAGAACAACCGCAAGCACCTTTTCAGGGCCTTGGGCAGTGGGGGAGGGAGAGTTGCAGGAGGGGGCGCATGCGTTCGGGCCAGGCCCTAGGACTCCGTTTTCCACGACATAGCCGAGGATGGCTAGCCGGGTTGTGCGGAAAACGCATTTCTCCTTATTGTATGTCAAATTAAGGAGTCGGGCGGTGCAGAGGAATTTCTGAAGGTTGACTTCGTGATCCTGCAGGTCATGGCCGCAGATGGTAACATTATCCAAGTACGGGAATGTGGCCCGCAGCCCGTACTGGTCGACCATTCGGTCCACGTTCGTTGGAAGACTGAAACCCCGTTGGTGACGCCGAAGGGGACCCTGAGGAAATGGAAGAGACGGCCATCTGCCTCAAAGGCAGTGTATTGGCAGTCCTCCCGCCGGATAGGGAGCTGGTGGTACGCAGACTTCAAGTCCACCGTAGAGAAGACTTGATACTGCGCAATCTGATTGACCATGTCAGATATGCGTGGGAGGGGATACGCATCGAGCTGCGTGTACCGGTTGATCGTCTGTGTGTAGTCGATGACCATCCGGTGTTTCGCCCCAGTCCTGACGACTACCACTTGTGCTCTCCAGGGGCTATTACTGGCATCAATGGTCCATTCCCTCAGGAGTCGCTGAACCTCTGACCTGACGAAGGCCTTGTCATGAGCACTCTCTGCCCGGGTGGCAAAGGGATTACAGTCTGGGGTGAGGTTCGCAAAGAGCGAGGGAGGGGCGACCTTCAGGGTCGCGAGGCGACAGACGGTTAATGGGGGCAGGGGTCCCCCGAACTTCGGGGTTAGACTACGGAGGTTGCACTGAAAGTCTAAACCCAGTAGGAGAGGGCGCAGAGATGGGGGAGGACATAGAGTTTGAAATTGGCATATTCGACGCCCTGTATTGCCAGGTTGGCGGTGCAGTACCCCCGGATCTGCACGGAATGTGACCCAGAAGCTATGGATATGACTTGTGAGACCGGGAGGACCCGGAGGGAACAGCGCCTTACCATGTCCAGGTGGACAAAGCTATCCGTGCTCCCGGAGTCGAAGAGGCAGGACGTCTCCTGCCCGTTGAGGCTGATGGCCATCATCGAGCTTTGAAGATGGCAAGGCCGGGACTGGTCAAGTTGAATGGAGCTGAGTTGATGAGTGTCGTTCTGGTTGCAAAATGGCGGCGTCAACGAAGTCGGACAAAATGGCTGCCCCCATAGATTGCACACGGCAAGTGACGCGTCAGCAGAGGGCACTCCAGGCAGGCACGATGCCACACTGTGGGGTCTGTGAGTCTCAGACTGGGCTTGACAGGCTTTTGGTTTTTGATTTTGGTTTTTAGGCTTATCTAGGCATACTTTAGCGTAGTGCCCCTTCTTGCCACACTCGTTACACGTGGAGTTGCGAGCCGGGCAACGCTGCCTGGGGTGCTGGCCCTGACCGCAGAAGTTACAGCATGGTCCTCCAGAGCTGGACGGCTGCCGCGCGGCGCAGGAATGAGGCACGCCTGGGTCAGGTGATGGCTGCGCCTCCGACGTCCCCGAAGGTGCCGCGTGGTCGGATGGGAAGGCATCCAGGATCTGGAAGGCCACTTCCAGCGAGGTAGCCAGCTTCACAGTCTCCTCGAGGTCGAGGGTCCCCTTTTCTAGAAGCTGCTGCCGGATGTAGCTGGACCGGACACCTGCCACATAGGTGTCCCGGACCATCAGCTCCGCGTGCTCGACCGCTGTGACAGTCCTGCAGTTACAACTGCGGACAAGTACTCTCCGTTCACGTAGGTATTCAGCCAGTGACTCACCCTGGCACTGACGCCGCGTGGTATGGAGGTGTCGAGTGAGTACCTCGTTCAGCTGTCGTTTGAGCAGCTCCACTGCCTCTGTGTATGCGGCCGTGTCTCTGGTGAGCTGGAAAATCCTGTGGCTCACCCGGGCGATGAGGAGACGCTGTTTAATTTCCAAGGAGACCTCGGCGGCGAAGGTGCTGAGGTAGGCCTCAAAGCAATTGAGCCAATGCGCAAATATTGTCGTAGCCTCCGGCACCTGCGAGTCAAGATCGAGGCATTCAGGTTTTAAAACTGCTTCCATGTTAAAAATATTCTAGCTGATTAAATTGATTCCAATCAATCCAGTCGAAACGGTAGTTGACAAGAACTGTGGTTTTAATCAGCTAGAATGTGCCCACCAATAGCTTCTCGCGCACTGAGAGGCTGTCCCAGATCGATGGGTTATATACCTTCTCAGAGGGGCGAAGCCACAGGTGGAGCCAACAAAACATCAACACAACAACAGTAACCGTGAGTAAATACAATGATATATACAACAGCCTCTGTGGCTCACCACAACCTCGGAGGAGAGCTACATAGGATAAATACGGCAATTTTCGGGAACCTTGGATGACGAGAGATATTGTAGGCCTCGTCAAAAAGAAAAAGGAGGCATTTGTCAGGGCTAAAAGGCTGGGAACAGACGAAGCCTGCGTGGAATATAAGGAAAGTAGGAAGGAACTTAAGCAAGGAGTCAGGAGGGCTAGAAGGGGTCACGAAAAGTCATTGGCGAATAGGGTTAAGGAAAATCCCAAGGCTTTTTACACGTACATAAAAAGCAAGAGGCTAGCCAAGGAAAGGGTTGGCCCACTGAAGGATAAGCAAGGGAATCTATGTGTGGAGCCAGAGGAAATGGGCGAGGTACTAAATGAATACTTTGCATCAGTATTCACCAAAGAGAAGAAATTGGTAGATGTTGAGTCTGGAGAAGGGTGTGTAGATAGCCTGGGTCACATTGAGATCCAAAAAGACGATGTACTGGGTGTCTTAAAAAATATTAAGGTAGATAAGTCCCCAGGGCCTGATGGGATCTACCCCAGAATACTGAAGGAGGCTGGAGAGGAAATTGCTGAGGCCTTGACAGAAATCTTTGGATACTCACTGTCTTCAGGGGATGTCCCGGAGGACTGAAGAATAGCCAATGTTGTTCCTCTGTTTAAGAAGGGTAGCAAGGATAATCCCGGGAACTACAGGCCGGTGAGCCTTACTTCAGTGGTAGGGAAATTACTGGAGAGAATTCTTCGAGACAGGATCTACTCCCATTTGGAAGCAAATGGACGTATTAGTGAGAGGCAGCACGGTTTTGTGAAGGGAAGGTCGTGTCTCACTAACTTGATCGAGTTTTTCGAGGAGGTCACTAAGATGATTGATACAGGTAGGGCAGTGGATGTTGTCTATATGGACTTCAGTAAGGCCTTTGACAAGGTCCCTCATGGTAGGCTAGTACAAAAGGTGAATCACGGGATCAGGGGTGAGTTGGCAAGGTGGATACAGAACTGGCTAGGTCATAGAAGGCAGAGAGTAGCAATGGAAGGATGCTTTTCTAATTGGAGGGCTGTGACCAGTGGTGTTCCACAGGGACCTTTGCTCTTTGTAGTATATATAAATGATTTGGAGGAAAATGTAACTGGTCTGATTAGTAAGTTTGCAGACGACACAAAGTTTGGTGGAATTGCGGATAGCGATGAGGACTGTCGGAGGATACAGCAGGATTTAGATTGTTTGGAGACTTGGGCGGAGAGATGGCAGATGGAGTTTAATCCGGACAAATGTGAGGTAATGCATTTTGGAAGGTCTAATGCAGGTAGGGAATATACAGTGAATGGTAGAACCCTCAAGAGTATTGAAAGTCAAAGAGATCTAGGAGTACAGGTCCACAGGTCATTGAAAGGGGCAACACAGGTGGAGAAGGTAGTCAAGAAGGCATACGGCATGCTTGCCTTCATTGGCCGGGGCATTGAGTATAAGAATTGGCAAGTCATGTTGCAGCTGTATAGAATCTTAGTTAGGCCACACTTGGAGTATCGTGTTCAATTCTGGTCGCCACACTACCAGAAGGATGTGGAGGCTTTAGAGAGGGTGCAGAAGAGATTTACCAGAATGTTGCCTGGTATGGAGGGCATTAGCTATGAGGAGCGGTTGAATAAACTCG
Source organism: Scyliorhinus torazame (assembly GCF_047496885.1). Lineage (NCBI taxonomy): Eukaryota > Metazoa > Chordata > Chondrichthyes > Carcharhiniformes > Scyliorhinidae > Scyliorhinus > Scyliorhinus torazame. Next base: position 88,040,868 of record NC_092714.1, on the reverse strand, counting down.
GTTTGTTCTCACTGGAACGAAGGAGGTTGAGGGGAGACCTGATAGAGGTATACAAAATTATGAGGGGCATAGACAGAGTGGATAGTCAGAGGCTTTTCCCCAGGGTAGAGGGGTCAATTACTAGGGGGCATAGGTTTAAGGTGAGACGGGCAAGGTTTAGAGTAGATGTACGAGGCAATTTTTTACGCAGAGGGTAGTGGGTGCCTGGAACTCGCTACCGGAGGAGGTGGTGGAAGCAGGGACGATAGTGACATTTAAGGGGCATCTTGACAAATACATGAATAGGATGGGAATAGAGGGATATGGACCCAGGAAGTGTAGAAGATTGTAGTTTAGACGGGCAGCATGGTCGGCACGGGCTTGGAGGGCCGAAGGGCCTGTTCCTGTGCTGTGCATTTCTTTGTTCTTTGTTCTTTGTTCTTTGAGGATTCAACCATTATAATTGCATCACAGCTGTCATCCCCATCCTTCACCAGCGCAGATACACACACCTGGGGCGGGATTCTCCAACCCCCCCGCCGGGTCGGATGAATCGCTGTGGGGTGGCCTGAATCCCGTCCCCGCCGGCACCTGAGATTCGGTGGGGGCGGGAATCGCGCCGGTCGGTGGGTCCCCCCGGCGATTCTTCAGCCCGCGATGGGCCGAAGTCCCACTGCTGTAATGCCAGTCCCGCCGGCGTGAATTAAACCACCTCCCTTACTGGCAGGATCAGGCGGCGGGAGCGGGCTCCGGGGTCCTGGTGGGGTGGCGCGGGGCGATCTGGCCCCTGGGGGTGCCCCACGGTGACCACCCGCCAGCGGAGTCCTTTCGGCCCCGGCTGGCGTGGCGCCAAAGGCCTTCCACGCCAGCCGGCGGGAGGGCATCCACTCCGGCGCGGGCCTAGCCCCTAAAGGTGAGGGCTTGGCCCCTAAATGTGCGGATTTGGGGCGGCCCGACGCTGGAGTGGTTCACGCCACTCCATCCTGCCAGGACCCCCGCCCCGCCGGGGAGGGGAGAATCCCCCCCCCGTATCTGGATATGTGAGTGGAGGCTTCTGGGGCTGAATCTGCTGAGCACCACACTGCTGCTCATGTCCATCAGGTGGAGGCAGGAACTCCCAGGCAAGACAGCAGTCGGAGGGCTGCTGGATCCCAGGACCCAGTTGGGTCCCAGCCTGATGCTGAGCCTCTTGAACAGGGTTACGCGGAGCTGAGGGAGATGATAGGGAGCGGCCAGGATATTCAGCGTCACTCCAGCAGATCCATAACCGCTTAGAGGAGTCCCAGAGACTCCAGGTGCAGGAGATGGCGCCGGCAATGCATGGCACCGAGGCCAACACTGCCAGGGTAGCAACTGCAGTGGAGAGCCTGGTGCATAACATTAGTGTTATGTTACTTGTTTGTAATATGTCGTTACTCTTTGCTTTACTTCCAGACTGGTCTGATGGTTAGATTTCAAAGAAACTACCAATTTTCAATTCAAAGCAAAATAGATTTAATGAATAACGAATTAAATACAAATGAGTTTGTTCACTCTTACAGAACCATAACACTGAAAGTAATTCATAATAAGTATTAACTATATTTAACTGTACAAAGAACAAAGAACAAAGAAAATTACAGCACAGGAACAAGCCGTTCTGCCCTCCCAGCCTGCGCCGATCCAGATCCTTTATCTAAACCTGTCACCTATTTTCCAAGGATCTACTTCCCTGCCCATTCATATACCTGTCTAGATGCATCTTAAATGATGCTATCGTCCCTGCCTCTACCACCTCCGCTGGCAAAGCGTTCCAGGCACCCACCACCCTCTGCATAAAAAACTTTCCACGCACATCTCCCTTAAACTTTCCCCCTCTCACCTTGAAATCGTGACCCCTTGTAATTGACACTCCCACTCTTGGAAAAAGCTTGTTGCTATCCACCCTGTCCATACCTCTCATAATTTTGTAGACCTCAATCAGGTCCCCCCTCAACCTCTGTCTTTTCAACGAAAACAATCCTAATCTACTCAACCTTTCTTCATAGCCAGTACCCTCCATACTAGGCAACATCCTGGTGAACCTCCTCTGCACCCTCTCTAAAGCATCCACATCCTTCTGGTAATGTGGCGACCAGAACTGCACGTAGTATTCCAAATGTGGCCTAACCAAAGTCCTACATAACTAACATGACCTGCCGACTCCTGTACTCAATATCCCGTCCGATGAAGGCAAGCATGCTAAGTGCCTTCTTGACCACTCTATCGACCTGCGTTGCCACCTTCAGGGTACAATGGACCTGAACTGCCAGATCTCTCTGTACATCAATTTTCCCCAGGACCCTTCCATTGACCGTATAGTCCGCTCTTGAATTAGATCTTCCAAAATGCATCACCTCGCATTTGCCTGGATTGAACTCCATTGCCATTTCTCTGCCCAACTCTCCAATCTATCTATATTTTTCTGTATTCTCTGACAGTCCTCCTCGCTATCTGCAACTCCACCAATCTTAGTATCATCTGCAAACTTGCTGATCAGGCCACCTATACCTTCGTCCAGATCATTTATGTATATCACAAACAACAGTGGTCCGAGCACGGATCCCTGTGGAACACCACTAGTCACCTTTCTCCATTTTGAGACACTCCCTTCCACCACTACTCTCTGTCTCCTGTTGCCCAGCCAGTTCTTTATCCATCTGGCGAGTACACCCTGAACCCCATACGACTTCACTTTTTCCATCAACCTGCCATGGGAAACTTTATCAAGCGCCTTACTGAAGTCCATGTATATGACATCTACAGCCCTTCCCTCATCAATTAATTTTGTCACTTCCTCAAAGAATTCTATTAGGTTTGTAAGACATGACCTTCCCTGCACAAAACCATGCTGCCTATCACTGATAAGTCTATTTTCTTCCAAATGTGAATAGATCCTATCCCTCAGTATCTTCTCCAACAGTTTGCCTACCACTGACGTCAAGCTCAGAGGTCTATAATTCCCTGGATTATCCCTGCTACCTTTCTTAAACAAAGGGACAACATTAGCAATTCTCCAGTCCTCCGGGACCTCACCCGTGCGCAAGGATGCTGCAAAGATATCTGTTAAGGCCCCAGCTATTTAGTCCCTTGCTTCCCTTAGTAACCTGGGATAGATCCCATCCTGACCTGGTGACTTGTCCACCTTAATGCCTTTTAGAATACCCAAAACTTCCCCCTTCCTTATGCCGACTTGACCTAGAGTATTTAAACATCCATCCCTAGCCTCAACATCCATCATGTATCTCTCCTTGGTGAATACCGATGCAAAGTACTCATTAAGAATCTCACCCATTTCCTCTGACTCCACGCATAAATTCCCTCTTTTGTCTTTGAGTGGGCCAATCCTTTCTCTAGTTACCCTCTTGCTCTTTATATACGAATAAAAGGCTTTGGGATTTTCCTTAACCCTGTTAGCCAAAGATATTTCATGACCCCTTTTAGCCCTCTTTAATGCACGTTTGAGATTTGTCCTACTTTCCTGATATTCCTCCAAAGCTTCATCAGTTTTAAGTTGCCTAGATCTTATGTATGCTTCCTTTTTCATCTTAGCTAGTCTCACAATTCCACCCGTCATCCATGGTTCCCTAATCTTGCCATTTCTATCCCTCATTTTCACAGGGACATGTCTGTCCTGCACTCTAATCAACCTTTCCTTAAAAGACTCCCACAATTCAAATGTCGATTTACCCTTAAACAGCTGCTCCCAATCCACATTCCCTAGCTCCTGCCGAATTTTGTTATACTTGGCCTTTCCCCAATTTAGCACTTTCTACGTATTAACTGTGCTATTATCTCTCTCTAACTGCTGTCCAGTCACACCTGGTTCGAAGAGACCCAAGATCCTTTGAGTTTGCATATTTATACATGAATCTAGTGCTGCCATCTAGTGGTTGTTTTATAATATGATGTACAAAGAACAAAGAAAAGTCCAGCACAGGAACAGGCCCTTTGGCCCTCCAAGCCTGTGCCGAACATGCTGCCCGTCTAAACTAAAATCCTCTGCACTTCCGGGGTCCGTATCCCTCTATTCCCATCCTATTCATGTATTTGATGCCCCTTAAACGGCACTATCGTCCCTGCTTCCACCACCTCCACCGGCAGCGAGTTCCAGGTACCCACTACCCTCTGTGTAAAAAAAACTTGCCTCGTACATCTCCTCTAAACCTTGCCCCTTGCACCTTAAACATATGCCCCTAGTAATTCACCCCTCTACCCTGGAAAAAGTCTCTGACTATCCACCCTGTCTATGCCCCTCATAATTTTGTAGACCTCTATCAGGTCGCCCCTCAACCTCCGTCATTCCAGTGAGAACAAATCAAGTTTATTCAACCCCTCCTTATAGCTAATGCCTTCCATACCAGGCCTGGTAAATCTCTTTTGCATCCTCTCTAAAGCCTCCACCTTCTGGTTGCGTGGCGATCAGAATTGAACACCATACTCCAAGAGTGGCCTAACTAAGGTTCTGTATAGCTGCAACATGACTTGCCAATTTTTATACTCAATGCCCCGGCCAATGAAGGCAAGCATGCCGTATGCCTTCTTGACTACCTTCTCCACCTGTGTTGCCCCTTTTAGTGACCTGCGGACCTATTTTCCAGTCCTCCGGGACATCACCTGAAGACAGTGAGGATCCAAAGATTTCTGTCAAGGCCTGAGCAATTTCCTCTCTTGCCTCCTTCAGTATTCTGGGGTAGATCCCATCAGGCCCTGGGGACTTATCTGCTTTAATACTTTTCAAGACGCCCAACATCTCGTACTTTTGGATCCCAATGTGACCCAGGCTATCTACACACCCTTCTCCAGACTCAACATCCACCGATTCCTTCGCTTTGATGAATACTGATACAAAGTATTCATTTAGTACCTCGCCCATTTCCTCTGGCTCCACACATAGATTCCCTCCCCCGTCCTTCAGTGGGCCAACCCTTTCTTTTTATGTACGTGTAGTCATTAATGTAGTCATTAATTCTTTATATACCAGCATATATACATATCACTACAGTCGGCACCATGAGTAAAGGTGTCCAAGGTGTCGCTCAGTTGGTGACGGCCATCGCCGGGGGTCTCGACAGAATGTCTGCCTCGCTGGGAGATGTCACCCAGTACCAGGCTGACTTTAATGAGGTTCTGCGGAACATGTCCTGCTCTCAGATGGGCATGGCCAAGGCGATGTGGTGCTTGCCCCATTCGCACATGTACATTGCCGAGACACTGCAGTGTGTGGCCCGGTCATTGGGGGATGTGTCCCAGTCACTGAGGAGCATCGCCAAGGGCGTGGACACCATAGTGCAGACCATGGGGTACCTCCAGGGCTGGCACAGCCAGATGATGCAGGGGTAGCCGGGACTTGAACCAGTTGCACCTCCATCCCAAGGTAGACCCCAGAGCCCTATGGCACCTACCAGGGTGAGGGGGAGCTGAGTGCCAACCCGGACCCGTCTCATGGAGCAGTGACGGTGGCCACCAGCGTCCGGGTGTTCCACCACTCAGATGAGGCTGCGTCTCAGGGTCAGCACACAGGAAATAAGAACATAAGAACTAGGAGCAGGAGTAGGCCATCTGGCCCCTCAAGCCTGCTCCACCATTCAATGAGATCATGGCTGATCTTTTGTGGACTCAGCTCCACTTTCCGGCCCAAACATCATAACCCTTAATCCCTTTATTCTTCAAAAAACAATCTATCTTTATCTTAAAAACATTGAATGAAGGAGCCTCAACTGTTTCACTGGGCAAGGAATTCCATAGATTCGCAACCCTTTGGGTGAAGAAGTTCCTCCTAAACTCAGTCCTAAATCTAATTCCCCTTATTTTGAGGCTATGCCCCCTAATTCTGCTTTCACCTGCCAGTGGAAACAACCTGCCCGAATCTATCCTATCTATTCCCTTCATAATTTTATGTGTTTCTATAAGATCCCCCCTCGTCCTTCTAAATTCCAATGAGTACAGTCCCAGTCTACTCAACCTCTCCTTGTAATCCAACCCCTTCAGCTCTGGGATTGACCTAGTGAATCTCCTCTGCACACCCTCCAGTACCAATACGTCCTTTGTCAGGTAAGGAGACCAAAACTGAACACAATACTCCAGGTGTGGCCTCACTAACACCTTATACAATTGCAGCATAACCTCCCTAGTCTTAAACTCCATCCCTCTAGCAATGAAGGACAAAATTCCATTTGCCTTCTTAATCACCTGTTGCACCTGTGAACCAACTTTTTAAACCACTAGCACACCCAGGTCTTCTGCACAGCAGCATGTTTTAATATTTTATCATTTAAATAATAATCCCTTTTGCTGTTATTCCTACCCAAATGGATAACTTCACATTTGTCAACATTGTATTCCATCTGCCAGACCCTAGCCCATTCACTTAGCCTATCCAAATCCCTCTGCAGACTTCCAGTATCCTCTGCACTTTTTGCTTTACCACTCATCTTAGTGTCGTCTGCAAACCTGGACACATTGCCCTTGGTCCACAACTCCAAATCGTCTATGTAAACTGTGAACAGGGCAGCACAGCTGTGCATATGCCACCGACAAGTGAGCCAGTGCCCTCTGGCCCCAGAGGACAGCCGCCAGGGGCATCGAAGGCCACGCGACCAGGTAAGCAGCTGGCTGTCTCCACCTCAGATGTGCATCCTGAGGAAACACCTAGACGTAGTGGTAGAGAAAGGAGGGCCAAGCACATCGAGGATTACTGAGTGCACTGGGGAGGGGGGGTTAGGTACGGGGTGAGGGAGGGTGTGGAGGGTGGGGGTTAGGGGGTGGGGGGGGGCGACACCATTGGGAGCGTGCGGACCTGTCTCAAACAATAACACCCTTTTGCATAACCAGTAGGATGCCTCTGTCACTTTCTTCCGCAATACATCACCACGTACAGGTGATGGGTGTGAGTGAGCACTCAGCAGACAGGCAGGGTCAGACTATGACATAGATTGAGGAGCACCAGCGCTCAGCTCCCCGCGGGTTATCATCAGCCCCCTGCCCTCGACAGTCACCTGCTGACAGCGCCGACAGAGTGACACATACCCTGGCAGGGTTGGAGAGGGGGCTGATAGGTGGGTAAGGTTGCGATGATAGAGCAGGCCATGTCCTAGGTGAAGTGGGTGAGTATGAGGGCCTCCCGGGCTTGCTGGGCCCTCACCACCACCGCCTGTCCTGCAGCCTCCGGCTGGGCCTAAGGTTCTCCCCCGGCCTCATTCTCCAGCCCCTGCTAATCTGGCACCTTCTCATCACCCCTCCTCCTTGGAGGTGACCACATGTTCCTCGTCACCAACCTCCAGCTCGTCGCCCCGCTGCTGTGCCAGGTTGTGGAGGTCACAGCAGGCCACAACAAAGCAGGCGATTCTCTAGGCACTGTACTGGAGGGCTCTATCGGGGCGGTCCAGGCATCGGAACTGCATCTTGAGTCCGATGCACTGCTCAATGACAGCCCGGGGCTGCATGGGTCTCGTTATATTGGGTCTCCGCTTTGATCTCCGCCCTCCGTACTGACATCATTAGTCATGTCCTCAGCGGATCCCCTTTACCCCCAAGAGCCAGCCCCCCCCCCCCCCCCCCCGGGGTGTCCTCGAAGAGGGCAGGGATGACCGACTGCCCCAGGATGTAGCCGTCGTGCACACTCCCCGGGAAGTGTGCACATATGTGCATGATCCTCATCTGGTTGTCGCACGCGAGCTGTTTACTGAGGGAGTGAAACCCCTTTCGGTTAACATAGGGCACTTCCAGATGGCCTGATGAGCACAGGGCAACATGCGTGGCATCTATGACCTCCTGGACCAGGGGCATCCTGGCGATGATGGAGAAGCCTGTTGCCCGGGTATCTTGCTGAGCATGGTCCATGTCAAAGATACAGGGCATTCATAACCTGCCGGATGCACCTGTGGGCTGTGGCCTGTGCGATACCACACAGGTTCCTGCTTGAGCCCTGGAATGATCCAGAGGTATAAAGGTTCAGGGCAGCAGTGATATTGACGGCCACCAGGAGCTGGTGTCCTCCTCCTCTACGTGGTGCCAACTCTGTGAGGACATGGCACAGGTCTCCTTGTTGAGGCGGGGCCTCCTGCGGCACACGCTGTCTGTCATTTGTTCAAAGGAAGCGACGCCTGTACACCCTGGGCTGTCGCGGGACTCCTCCTCTGGGTCCCTCCCTGGCCTGATGGGCGGCCTGGTCCTCAGGGTGTGGGGCGGGTCCAGCACATGGTCTGCCGCCTCGAGCATTTCCAGACGCTGCTGCTGCCGCATTCTCTGGCGTCTGGCTGTTTCGCGCAGCACCAGCACCACTAGGGCAACCTCTGCGTCCAACACCCCTGCCATAACGTTCAATATCTGTAAGGAATTGGGAGAGGATGTTAGCCTGACAAACAGCGATGGCTCCCACCACAGCTCCCGCCATTCCTCCACTGATGACCCCCTCCTGGAATGCCCTGCCCAAGCACATCCGGCTGCAGCAGGCCCCCCTCACCAGACCCCAGACACTGTACCCCAATCACTCGCTCACAATGTCAACCGACCTGGTGCTGGCACCCTCCCCATGGCACTCATCCACCGTCCGGCCATGGACATGTCCTCCGGAGCTGTGTCCCATCCCCTGCATGTTTGGATGTTGGTTGCTGAGTGTGTGGTGTTGCCTCGCACAGTGTCCAGGCACCATGATCTGATTGGAATGCTCGACAATGACCCCCACATGCTACATGGCCCGGCAACCCACGGGAATCCATTTGTGTTGTGTGAAGTGCTCACTTAACCACGCTTGCCAATTCCCTATTATCAATAGCCTTCAGCTGCATTGCCAGAGGGCTCGGCACTCGGTGGGTGTTATGGTTGGTCGTTGGGGCAGATGGGCAGGGACAAGGGTTGCCCCTGGAACGGGTATACCTGATCCAGTGGTTGGCATTTGCCCCTCCCCCCCATGCCCCCCGAACATCCTCTCATGGCGGCCCACTCCTTCGGAGGGTCCCCACCCTTAGCCAAGGGTCCCACACCCTCCGCCAAGCACAGGGCAGCAAGCCCAGCGCCCCCAGGCTCTTTGCCTGTGAGCAAAGATGTGTACTCACCTCCTCAGTTCCCCACAGAAGCCCTTCCACCAGGTTCACGTTTTTAAAAAAGATTACTAATCGGTGCCAGCGTGCTCACTTGTTGGGAATACAACTAAATGACAGGAGGCCATTGGAGGAGGGGTGGCCCTCGTTAATTGTCCGGGAATTGGGCTTAAGTGGTGATAATTGGTTTCTCGCCACGCCATGCAAGATCGCAATTTTGCCTACGGGAGCGGGGCGGTTGCATTGCCAACTGTTTAGTGCCTAGTACGGTTCTCGTTTTTGCCCTCTCCCGCTATTCACCGGCCTCGTTTGCTTGAGCGAGAATGTAATGAGGCCGGAAGATCGCACCCTATGTATTTTACATAACTCTAAATGGCTAAAATTGATTTGTATTTTTGTTTATTCATTCATGGAATGTAGACACCACTGACAAGGTCAGCATTTATTGCTCATCCCTAATTGCTCTTAAGAAGATAATGGTAGCCTTCTTGAACTGCTGCAGTCAGTGTGCTGTATGTACTCCCACAATGTTGCAGTAGGTAATTTGTGGATTTCAAACCAGTGGTGCTGAAGGGATGGTGATATATTTCCAAGTCAGGAGGTAATGTTGCAAATGGTGCTGGTCCCATGTGCCTTCTGCCTTTGTGCTCCTAGGTTGTAGAGATCATGGTTTGAAAGATGCTGTTGAAGAAACGTGTCAAGTTGGTCTCATAGATGACGCACCCTGCAGACACGGTATTCCCATGGAGCAGAGAGTGAATGTATAAGGTGATGAGTGGAGTGCAAATTAATTGTCTCCCTTGTTCTGGATGGTGTTGAGCTTCTTGACTGTCATTAAACAGAACTCATTCAGAGATGTTTTGAGAAAATGACGAGAAATGAAAAGTGAAAACCATCAGACAAATTATAAAACAACATTATCAAGAAATGCAATTTGAAACATGAATGTATTATTCTGTAGGATGTATGGGACCTGCTTGCTAAGAATCTGAGGAGAAATCACCGGAGGTGAGAAACAAACCGACAAACCAATGTAGCTTTACTTTCCGCTATTCATTTATCAGTAACTGTCTGTCTTATTTGCATAAACCTATACCATGATTATCCCTGGGACTGCAATCCCAGATTAATGCTGTAATACTGTCACACTAAACATGCTCAACCTAACCTTCGTGATAGGATAATTGTAATCCTGTTAGGTTTAGGGTTTACTCAGAATTCTTGTTGTTAGTTTAATCGTTACATCCTCTGTGACACGTAGATGATCAGTATGGTAAAGTTAACATTTTTCTTTTATCATTTTTTTAGCAATGTTAATTTAATTTCCTTTTATCCACAAACTATGGGGACTCTCACACTGCAATCTATTGTTGTCCATTTAAAGTATGTATTTCTACATGGTCCCTGGAGTCTCACAAAATATTAAAGACATGAAAATGTAAGATCAAAAAGGACAACAGCTTACATGCATTAAAATACCAGTGTAATTCTGTAATTTTTGACTTAATTTGGCAGGGTGACAAAAGAACAAAGAAAAGTACAGCACAGGAACAGGTCCTTCGGCCCTCCAAGCCTGCGCCGACCATGATGTCCGTCTAAACTAAAAACTTCGAGACAGAAAGTGAAGGCTGCTACGACGGCATTGGTTCTTATACTCCGCCTCTCAGGGCGGAGCTATGTACATCAGCCAATGGTAGACTCTTGGGTCTAACCAATGGTCATCCACCTCTCAGGTACCGCAATACCTGGTGTTACCACACCTTCTCCACCTGTGTTGCCACCTTCAGTGACCTGTGGACCTGTATACCAAGATCTCTCTGACTGTCAATAATCTTGAGGGTTCTACCATTCACTGTATATTCCCTACCTGTGTTAGACCTTTCAAAATGCATTACCTCATATTTGTCCGGATTAAACTGAATCTGCCATCTCGCCGCCCATGTCTACAAACAATCTAAATCCTGCTGTATCCTTTGACAGTCCTCATCGCTATCCGCAATTCCAGCAACCTTTGTGTCGTCCGCAAACTTACTAATCAGACCAGTTACATTTTCCTCCAAATCATTTATATATACTACAAATGGCAAAGGTCTCAACACTGATCTCTGCGGAACACCACTAGTCACAACCCTCCAATCAGAAGAGCACTCTTCCATTGCTACTCTCTGCCTTCTATGACCTAGCCAGTTCTGTACCCATCTTGCCAGCTCACCTCTGATCCCGTGTGACTTCACCTTTTGAACCAGTCTGTCATGACAATCCTTGTCAAAGGCCTTACTGAAGTCCATATAGACAACATCCACAGCCCTACCTGCATCAATCATCTCTGTGAACTCCTCGAAAAACTCTATCAAGTTAGTGAGACACGACTTCCCCCTCACAAAACCATGCTGCGTCTCGCTAATACGAACACTTGCTTCCAAATGGGAGTACATAGAACGGTAAATGTAATTTTATTAGAAGATAGGCCTTGCTGCTGGAATCATTATCTTTGATGCTAATAGGAATAATGGAGTATTGAAATAATTTGTAAAAGTATTATGTTACCAATATCTTCATATCTTTATATATCTTTCATAATTACTTTATAAAATAGAAATGTGAATAAATAGAAGGTGCGTCATTTCCCCCCCCCCCCCCCCCCCCCCCCCCAGAAGTACTCGTGTAAGGTTTAACCAAGTCTCTCTTTAAAGAGTGCATGTTTTGGTAAGTATCTGCCCCTTTTGTAAATATCTGCATAATTAAAAGTCTTACATCATTCCACACATTTTAAGTGTTAACATTTGACCTCAGAGGCATCACACCTCAAAAGTGCCGCAGTTCAGAACATCACAAATCCAAAGAATCTATTTGGAGGCTTAATTATGTTAAGCTCATGTTACTGACAGTGTTAGGAAAACAAAGGTAGTTTTAATATTATTTGAAGACATTAGAAATAATGTATAGTTTTAAATGGGTTTCATTTAATGTTTCTGTGCCTGGAAAGGTACAACCTATTTGACATAGAATTTACAGTGCAGAAGGAGGCCATTCGGCCCATCGAGTCTGCACCGGCTCTTGGAAAGAGCACCCTACCAAAGGTCCAAACCTCCACCCTATCCCCATAACCCAGTAACCCCACCTAATCCCCATAACCCAGTAACCCCACCTTACGCGAAGGGCAATTTTGGACACTATGGGCAATTTAGCATGGCCAATCCACCTAACCCGCACATCTTTGGACTGTGGGAGGAAACCGGAGCACCCGGAGGAAACCCACGCACACACGGGGAGGATGTGCAGACTCCGCACAGACAGTGACCCAAGCCGGGAATCGAACCTGGGATCCTGGAGCTGTGAAGCAATTGTGCTAACCACCATGCTACCGTGCTGCCCGTAAATTCATGGATTCATGTTGGACAAAGATGTTTTTATGAGTGGGGTTTGGTTTTATTTCTAACTGTGATTCTATTGTGCTCAGAGAGGGCTATGGCATGAAGAGTAAATACTCTCGTAGTGGTTGCTTCGCATCTGGGGCCGTGTAAAGTAGAGAAGTTTTTTGTTTTAGTTTAATTAATTTGATTGTAGCTACAGGTAGGTGGCAAGAGAGAAGGCAGCTCTCACAGCTCTGCTATAAGCAATTGGTTTTAGAAGACTGAAGAGGGGACATCTCTCTCAGCCTTGCTGGAAGAAAAGCCATACTATGGAGAAATCGTTAAGAAAATAAATGCCAGAATTCTGAAATCATGCTAGTGAAGGAAACTAGAAAAATGCAGTGAAGTTTCCCAGAAGTCTTGAGTTTACGGAACAGAGGAAACTGAGAAACAGAACACATTACTGTTCAGTAAAGTCACAGAGTTGAAAAAGCATTGAATCGTGAGAGGCCAGAAAGATATCTGCAGTGGTGTTAAGGTTTGTGAGAAATTACGACAATTTGGGAAGCATTATTTGAAATATTTGTGGAAATTGGTGGCTGGACTTCGGAGCTTATATCAAATCTTATAAGACAAAGGAAAACTGAAGAGTTAGGTGCAAAACCTGAAAGTGAAACATTGATGGAAGCAGCAGAGGCAAAGTATAATTTATAAGAAGGTTTGAAACCGTGACTTTCGAAAGCAGAATTTGAAATCACTTGTGTGGAAACCAGAATTCATGAGATAAGGTGGCTCTCGGTATATGAATCATCTGGGGGATTTTCAGGAGAAAGCCACAGATATTTACTTGCGTTCAGAGAGGAGTGTGTCTTACTACAGTCACCTTAAAAAGGACTTTGCTTGTTCATGAAGCGATTGTACCTTAAGATGTATTTTGTAATTTGTGTTAATCCTATAATTTGGGTGTAATTGTTAAGCTAAGGGGGCAGTAAATGAGTATTGCATCATAATCCAATTTTTTCATGTTTAATAAATGTTTTTTTTCTTGTTTCTTGGTCCTGTGGCTGTGTTCCTCCATTTTTTTTTTAAGTAAAAGTTACGTTCTTTTTCACCAGGGCTCCATTCTGGGACTTTCCCGTTCAGTTACAACATCAACGGGGATCATAACAATAGTAATAATGAGCAGAATTCACCCACAAAATGACAACATGTCATTGGGCAAGTGTGGAGAGGTGTTTCACGCTGGCTGTAATGGTGCAATCACGACCTGTATTCATCCGCACTTAGTGCAAAAACACGCCCCCACATGAATTTGCCATGCCTGACTCCCTCGCCATCTGATCCGCCCAACTCCTGCCTCAGCTACTCGTCACTAACAAGAGGGAGTTGTTTTTAAACGCTCCTTTCTCAGCACTCACTCCCAGTCAAGAGACAAGGATGGCAGCGCGGAGACCTGCTCCTCATTTTGGGGGTGCCAACCTGGCCATGATTCTCGACGCCGTGGCTGAGGGGTGGGCACCCTGTTCCCCTTAAGTGGTCAAAGAACCAGCAACAGGGTTAGCAATGCCAATAGGAGGCAGTGGTAGCTGCAGTGAACTGGGCAACGTGACCAGGAGGACCGCCGCCCATGTAGGAGCTGCAAGCGTAAGCTACCACCTCTCTCCTGGTATTAGTCCCGCCTGCCATCATTAACTTTCCCAAACTTCCCCCAATCCGTGGGCTGACACCTCACACACTTCCAACATCCGACCTTTAAACATGTTCCTCAGAAGCCCCTGACACCTACCAGCACAACCCCTTAATGCCTATGGTGCATTTCCCACACATGCCACCTGCTACGGACCCCCCTGAATCATCAAGCATGCGGCTCACAATGCCCTCTCTTTGTCCCCACAGGATAAGATAGCCCATCGATGGGCCGAATGGCCTCCTTCTGCACTGTAAATTCTGTGATAATCTATGATTAATCTAGGACAAAGGTTCGGCACAACATCGTGGGCCGAAGGGCCTGTTCTGTGCTGTATTTTTCTATGTTCTATAATAAGAGGGAAGGGGCAAAGACGTGGGAGGGGGGGGGGGACGATGGCGACAGTATGCCAGAGGTCCACGTCCTCACCCCATATGAGGAAAGGGTGATAGAGATCGCGGGGTTGCCTGAGAAGAGAGCAGTGACTTACAGAGAGGTCGACCTGCACCAAAGAAATGAGGCTCCAATACCCCTTCATACAGATGACCTGTCTCAAGTGCGATGTTGATGTCCCACAAAACTATCCTTCCCTTTCACTGTCCACATGTCCATTGTCTTGCAGAACCACCATCTGATTAGACTGGGCTATCCGGCTATCCAGAGTTGTACCAGCCCACCACCACCCAAGAGAGCATCTCAGAAGAAAGCTCTGAGGAGAACACTGGCAATGCGTCACAGCCATCACCCCCACCTTCCACCAGCACAGAGACACACACCTTGGTGGGCGACATTTGTGGACAGGCTTTGGGGGCACAGCTGCTGATGCACATCAGGTGGAACATCCAAGGGAGACAGAATTTGGAGGTCTGCTGGATTCTAGGACACAGCTGGGTCCGAGCCAAATGCTGAGCCTCTGGAGAAGGTACTCCCAGAGCTGATGCAGGTGATAGCATACAGCCGTGACATTCAGGAAGGGGTGTCTGCGACATTCCAGCGAGTACAAGGCAAATTGTAGGACTCCCAAAGCCTTCCAGCACAGGAGATGATGTTGGCATTGTGTGGCACCCTGGCCAATACTGCAAGGGTGGCAACTACAGTGGAAAATGTGGAGCAGGACAGCCGGGCCTTGAGTGGTGGTGTCCAAGGCGTGCCTAAATCTGTGACAAACATGACTGAGGGCCTCGACATCATGTCCCAATCAAGGAAGGACATGTCCTAGACACAGGTGGACATTGCTGATGCATTCCAGAGCATGGCCCACTTACTGATGACCATCGCTGAGAGTGTCGACATCATGGTGCAGACAATGGGGTGCCTCCAGGGCTGGCAGGGCCAGATGACTCCGAGGCAGGTGGTGCTCACTTCAGCTGCCTCCTCGTCTGGCTCCCTCCACCACCTGATGGGTGGCCAAGTCCTGAGGGTGTCTGGCGGCCCCCTGCACATTTAATTCCCCACGGTAGGCTACTGCAGAAAATACGGAGACATGGGATTAAGGGTGATTTAGCAGTTTGGATCATAAATTGGCTAGCTGTAAGAATACAAAGGGTGGTGGTTGATGGGAAATGTTCAGACTGGAGTCCAGTTACTAGTGGTGTACCACAAGGATCTGTTTTGGGGCCACTGCGTTTGTCATTTTTATAAATGACCTGGAGGAGGGCGTAGAAGGATGGGTGAGTACATTTGCAGATGACACTAAAGTCGGTGGAGATGTGGACAGTGCGGAAGGATATTACAAGTTACAGAGGGACTTAGATAAGCTGCAGCGCTGGGCTGAGAGGTGGCAAATGGAGTTTAATGCAGAAAAGTGTAAGGTGATTCATTTTGGAAGGAATAACAGGAAGACAGAATACTGGGCTAATGGTAAGATTCTTGGTAGTGTGGATGAGCATAGAGATCTCGGTATCCATATGCATAGATCCCTGAAAGTTGCCACCCAGGTTGAGAGGGTTGTTAAGAAGGCGTATGGTGTGTTAGCTTTTATTGGTAGAGGGATTAAGTTTCGCAGCCATAGGGTCATGTTGCAGCTGTACAAAACTCTGGTGCGGCCGCATTTGGAGTATTGCGTGCAATTCTGGTCGCCGCATTATAGGAAGGATGTGGAAGCATTGGAAAGGGTGCAGAGGAGATTTTCCAGAATTTTGCCTGGTATGGAGGGAAGATCTTATGAGGGAAGCCTGAGGGACTTGAGGCTGTTTTCGTTAGAGAGAAGAAGGTTAAGAGGTGACTTAATTGAGGCATACAAGATAATCAGAGGATTAGATAGGGTGGACAGTGAGAGCCTTTTTTCTCGGATGGTGATGTCTACCACGAGTGGACATAGCTTTAAATTGAGGGGAGATAGATATAGGACAGATGTCAGAGGTAGGTTCTTTACTCAGAGAGTAGTAAGGGTGTGGAATGTCCTGCCTGCAACAGTAGTGGACTCGCCAACACTAAGGGCATTCAAATGGTCATTGGATAGACATATGGACGATAAAGGAATAGTGTAGATGGGCTTTAGAGTGGTTTCACAGGTCGGCGCAACATCAAGGGTCGAAGTGCCTGTACTGCGCTGTAATGTTCTATGTTCTACATGTGGTGCCACCTCCAGCCTGCATTGTCCTTGCTGCCTTCTTTAGTGTATACCTGCCTTGGCTGCGATAAGCACAGCGAGGAAAGCCTCTGTGAGATCTGAGGTGTTGGGTGCTCTGAGGTACAGACGAACCAACACGGTTGCGATTGGTACAATGCAGTTTTATTCCATCTAACTATTTATACATCAGACTTGGTACTCAGCACGTTGTGACTGTGACTGTCTTGCTATGAGGTCCTGGCACTGTGCTGTCTCCAGATGGACTGCCCAGGAAGAGTTGTGTTTCTTGTCTTATACTGTGTCTGCTCTTGTCTGTGATTGGCTGTCGTGTTATGTGTGCTAATTGGTCCGTTGGTCTGTCTATCATTATGTATGTGTTATGATATATGTTTGAATATCACGACATCCCCCCTTTTTTACAAGATTATGTGCCTACGTGGTTATAAATATAAATGTGTCCTGAGTGCAGCTAAAGGTGTGTGTGTGTGCGTAATATTTACATCATGTACATGGGGCTTAACTATATACAAGAGGCGATGTCAGGTGTGACATGCTAACGAGGTTGTACCATAACAAAAGAAGAACAACGTGGAAATTTGGAATGATCAAACGAGGCCTGTAACGATAAAACGGTGACATGTTATAAAACAGTGGTTGCAAAAGTTTGACATGTGAACAGTCTCATAAGGCCAGTCTAGTAGGTGGGCGACGAATTCGGGTTGACCGCCTCAAGGGTGGGTCGAGAACCACCGGCTGAGGTGCGAGCCTGGCCACGGGCGACGACAGAAGGGGCATGGTATATGGCAGCTCCATGAAGTCGCTATCAGGAACCAGTGGAGGACACGGCGTCTGTGTAGGGTCCCGTTGCGAGCGTAGAAGTAAGCGAAGGGCTCGGCGATTGCGCCTACGCACGGATCCATCCGGCATGCGTACCAGGAACGAGCGGGGAGCCACGCGTCGGAGAACTTCGGCAGGTGCTGACCAGCCACCGTCTCGTAGGTGGATGCAGACGTTGTCTCCAGGGGCCAGGGAGGGAAGATCAGTTGCCCATATGTCGTACGATCTCTTCTGGCGATCGCGCTGCAGTTGCATCCTATGCGGTACCGGAGCATAGTCTATTGTTGGTGCCAGGATGGAAGGCACAGTGGTTCTGAGGGCGCGACCCATCAGCAGCTGTGCTGGTGAGAGACCAGTGCCTAGTGGGGTCGAGCGATAGGCCAGCAGGGCGAGGTAGAAGTCCGACCCGGCAGCAGCAGCCTTGCAGAGGAGCCACTTGGCAATGTGAACGCCCTTCTCCGCCTTTCCATTGGGCTGGGGATGCAGAGGGCTGGACGTCACGTGTGTGAAGCCATACGAAGCAGCAAAGGACGACCATTCATGGCTGGCAAAACAGGGCCCGTTGTCCGACATGGCAGTCATCGGAATGCCGTGGCGAGCAAAGGTGTCTTTGCAGACCCTGATGACAGCAGACGACGTCAGATCGTGCAGGCGTATGACTTCTGGGTAGTTTGAGAAGTAGTCAACTATGATGACATAGTCCATGCCGAGCGCGTGAAATAGATCGACACCCACCTTCGCCCAGGGGGACGTCACCAGCTCATGGGGCAGAAGCGTCTCAGGAGGTTGCGCCGGCTGAAACCTTTGGCAGGTTGTACAGTTAAGCACCATGTTGGCAATATCGTCACTGCTGCCCGGCCAGTATACCGTCCCTTGAGCCCTCCGTCTGCACTTCTCAACCCCCAAGTGGCCTTCATGTAGTTGGTCGAGAACCAGCTGGTGCATGCTGTGCGGAATCACAATCCGGTCCAGCTTCAGAAGGACACCATCAATGATGGCTAGGTCGTCTCCTACATTGTAGAATTGTGGGCACTGCCCCTTGAGCCACCCTTCCGTCATGTGGCGCATCACACGTTGTAGAAGGGGGTCAGCCGCAGTCTCACGGCGAATGTTGGCCAGACGTGCATCAGTAGCTGGCAGATTGGCCGATGTGAAAGCCACTTGTGCCTCGACCTGACATACGAACCCCTCCGCATCTGGCGGCGTGCTCACTGCTCTGGATAGGGCATCCGCCATGATGAGGTCCTTCCCTGGAGTGTAGACCAGTTGGAAGTCGTACCTCCTGAGTTTAAGTAGGATGCGCTGGAGACGAGGGGTCATCTCGTTCAGGTCCTTGTTTATTATGCTGACCAGGGGGCGGTGGTCAGTTTCGACCGTGAACCGTGGAAGACCATAGACGTAATCGTGGAACTTGTCTAAACCGGTTAGCAAGCCCAGGCATTCTTTTTCGATTTGCGCTGCTCTGTGGGGGTCATGGCCCGCGATGCATAGGCCACTGGGGCCCATGATGCCGTGCCATCCATCTGCAGGAGCACTGCTCCAATGCCGGATTGGCTGGCATCAGTTGAGATTTTGGTGGCACGAGACGTGTCAAAAAACGGCAACACTGGTGCCGTAGTGAGTTTGCGTTTGAGCTCCTCCCATTCCAGCTGGTGCGTGTGTTGCCACTGGAACTCTGTGGATTTTCTGACGAGGTGGCGCAGAGTCGTCGTGTGGGAGGCAAGGTTGGGAATGAACTTCCCCAGGAAGTTGACCTTGCCAAGGAAGCGTAGGACAGCCTTCTTGTTGGCCGGCTGCGGCATGGCTGTGATGGCGCTCACCTTGTCTGCATCCGGATGGACCCCTGACCGGGAGATATGATCCCCCAGGAACTTCAACTCGGTCTGGCCAAAGGAACACTTGGCTCGGTTGAGGCGCAGGCCATTTTCCCGTATGCGGGCAAAAACGCGTTGGAGACGATATATGTGCTCCTGCGGTGTGGTGGACCAGATGATGACATCGTCCACAAAAACGCGCACCCCTTCGATGCCTTCCATCATCTGCTCCATGATTCTATGGAAGACCTCGGATGCCGAGATGATGCCAAATGGCATCCGGTTGTAGCAGAACCTGCCGAAAGGGGTGTTGAAGGTACATAGCTTTCGGCTGGACGGGTCCAGTTGGATCTGCCAAAATCCTTTAGAAGCATCCAGTTTCGTGAATATCTTCGCCTGGGCCATTTCACTGGTGATCTCCTCCCGTTTGGGTATGGGATAATGTTCCCTCATAATATTATTATTGAGGTCTTTGGGGTCAATACAGATGAGGAGCTCGCCAGAGGGCTTCTTGACACACACCGTGGTGCTGACCCATGGCGTGGGCTCCGTGACCCTGGATAGGACCCCTTGGTCCTGGAGATCCTGCAGCTGCTGCTTGAGGCGGTCTTTAAGTGGTGCAGGAACCCTGCGAGGTGCGTGAACGACCGGGATGGCGTCCGGTTTGAGGCAAATTCGGTAGGTGTATGGCAGTGTTCCCATGCCTTCGAATGCCTCCTGGTTGTGGGTGAGGAGCGATTGGAGCTCTGCGTAGAACTCTGCATCTGGGAAGTCAGACGTGCCGTCTGGAGAGAGAGAGAGGATTCGTTGCACAAGGTGGAGAGCCTTGCATGCCTGTGCGCCCAGCAGGGAGTCCTTCGATGAGCCAACTATCTCGAACGAGAGTGTGGCCGTGTGTGTGTTGTGTGTCACCTGGAGCTGGCAGGATCCCATGGCCGGGATAACGTTCCCGTTGTAGTCGACCATCTTGCACCGGGATGGCTGGATTGGTGGTCTGACCTTTATGGCTTAGAAGGCTGACCATGCTATGAGGTTGGCGGAGGCGCCAGTGTCCAGGCGGAAAGTGATCGCCGATCGGTTGACCGTTAGGGTGGCACTCCATTCATCGCCCGGATTGATGGTGTTGACCCGGTTCGCATCAATGACCGCAACCCGGAAGGCGTCTTGGTCATCTGTGTCGTCAGTTTGGATGTCGTGATGTGGAGGCTGAATGGTCCGCACGTTCCTGTGAGGTTGTCGGAGATGTGAAAGATCAACAGGTTGAGCCACTCGACAGTAGGCAGCGTAGTGGCCCATCTTGCCACAGCGTAGGCATTGTCGGGTTTTTGCAGGACATTGCCCTTTTAAATGTGCAGCTCCACAGTTGCCGCACGTCATGACGTCATGGCGTTCGTTACGCCACTGCGCATGCGCAGTTCAGTCTTGCATCGGGCGCGCCTGCGCAGCACGTCCCTCAGTGTTGCCGTAGGTTTTGGCGTGCACAAACGCGGGAGGCCTTAAAAAGCGCGCGAAACGGCCGCCCTCGTCCGGGCCGCGGGCCGGGAGAAACTCGATTGCCTGGACGCGTTCGGCCTCGTGGGCGGCCTGGCTTGCCGATTCGATCGCGTGGGACACCCTCCGTGCCGATTCGGTCGCCTGAAATTGGGCATATCGGCTAGTCGCATTCTCATGCAGGACACAGGCTTCAACTGCAGATGTTGAGGTCAGGCCTTTAATTTTTAGAAGCTGCTGGCGTAGGCCACTGGAGGCAACGCCAAAAACGATCTGGTCCCGGATCATGGACTCTGAGGTGATGTCGTAACCGCAGGACTGCGCGAGTATGCGGAGGAGCGTCAGGAAGGACTGAAAGAGCTCATCCTTACCTTGCAGGCGCTGCTGAAAGACATACCTCTCAAAGCTTTCGTTGACCTCAACGTTGAAGTGCTTGTCGAGCTTGAGGAGGACCGTGTCATACTTAGCTTTGTTCTCACCTTCCGCGAACACCAAGGAGTTGTATACATCGATGGCGTGCTGACCTGCGTTAGTGAGGAGCATGGCAATCTTTGTTTCGTCCGATGCGCCCTGTTTTTCATTGGCTTGCATGAAGAGTTCGAAGCGCTGCTTGAAGAGCTTCCAATTTGTGCCCAGGTTCCCAGCGACTTGCAACGGCTGTGGTTTGTTGCGGGTGCCCATGGCTCAGGATGGCAGATTTGCCGGTAGGTATCGATTCATTCCTGGTACCATGAGGTGTTGGGTGCTCTGAGGTACAGACGAACCAACACGGTTGCGATTGGAACAACGCAGTTTTATTCCATCTAACTATTTATACATCAAACTTGGTACTCAGCACATTGTGACTGTGTGAGTGTCTTGCTATGAGGTTCTGGCCCTGTGCTGCCTCCAGATGGACTGCTCAGGAAGTGTCGTGTTTCTTGTCTTATACTGTGTCTGCTCTTGTCTGTGATTGGCTGTCGTGTTATGTGTGCTAATTGGTCCGTTGGTCTGTCTATCATTATGTATGTGTTATGATGTATGTTTGAATATCATGACAAGATCAACTCCAGGAAACACTTTTGTAAGTGGCAGGAATTGAAATCAATTAGGTCTTCAATCCCGGACCCTCACATCTTCCAAGCTTCTCCCACCCTTACCAAGACTGTCCCGCCTTCTCTCAGAGTGCCATCCAGAGAGCCAGTTGTGCTGGCAAGCCTCACTCTGCACATTCATTCCCGGCCAGATCAGGAACCCCTAGACCCTACACCTCTGCCAGCAACATGAGGGGGGTCATGCTCAGCTGTCTTCCACTCATCCAGACACTTAGCCTTGAGCCGCGAGCGGGTCCTCTGTGGTGAAGCCCTGCTCTTTAGTGTTTGATTGTTGGCTGCTGCCGCTATGGTTCTGAAGCTCCTACAGTACAGGCATACTGTTCAGACATCAAAGGTTGCAGAACATCCAGTCCACTAATCGCCATCTCAGACAGGGAATCTGTTCCTTTGAGGAGGCACTTGAGAGGAGCATGAAGTGCTTTCATAACTAACAATGCCAATCCCTCCTTTGAAATAGCCTTCACCGTGAAGCTAGAGGCTGCTCACAGTCAAAGGGGTGAAATCACTTTCATAAGAGAAACTGCAGCATGGGTTTGTCCTGGGAAAGTTAGTAAGGACAGACAAGCTGCAGATTAGTATTTGAGATGCTGTTACCTACAGGACTACAGACCAATAGCTGGAAGGTAGAATTAGACAGAACAGTTCTTTCTTAGAACATAAGAACTAAGAGCAGGAATAGACAATTTAGCCTCTTGAGCCTGCTCCACCGTTCAATATGATCAAGGCTGATCTCATCATGGCCTTAACTCCACCATCCTGCATGTTCTTCGTAACCCTTCAACACATTACTCATTAAAAATCTGTCTAACTCCTTCTTCAATTTACTCATTGTCCCAACATCCACTGCCTCTGGACTAGTAGTTTCTCCTCATCTGTTTTAAATTTGCTATGTCTTATCCTGAGACTGTGACCTCTCATTCTAGAATTCCCCACAAGAGGAAGCATCTGTTCCACGTCCAATTGACCCATCTCTTTTATCATCTTATATACCTCCATTTGACCTCCCTCATTATTCTAAACTCTAAATAGCATAGGCCTCAACTGCTCAATCTCTCTTCATGAGACAAACCCCCACCTCTGGAATCAATCTAATGAACCTCCTCTGAACTGCCACCAATGCCCCTACATCTTTCCTCAAATAAGGGGCCCAAAACTGTACACAGTACTCCAGGTGTGGTCTTAACAATGACTTGTACAGTTGCAACAACATTTCCTTACCTTTATACTCTATTAATTTAGCTATAAATGCCAACATTCCATTTGCTTTCTTTATTACCTGCTGCCCTGAGGGGCGGCATGGTAGCACAGTGGTCAGCACTGTTGCTTCACAGCGCCAGGGACCCGGGTTCGATTCCCGGCTTGGGTCACTGTCTGTGCGGAGTCTGTATATTCTCCCCGTGTCTGCGTGGGTTTCCTCCGGGTGCTCCAGTTTCCTCCCATAGTCCAAAGATGTGCAGGTTAGGTGAATTGGCCATGCTAAATTGTCCTTAGTGTCCAAAAAAGGAGAGGTGGGGTTACGGGAATAGAGTGGAGGTGTGGCCTTAAGTAGGGGTGTTCTTTCCAAGAGCCGGTGCTGACTCGATGGACCGAATGGCCTCCTTCTGCACTGTAAATTCTATTCTATACCTGCATGCCAATTTTCTGCGACTCATGCACAAGAACACTTAGATCCCTCTGCACTGGTGAATTCTAAAGTCTCTCCTCATTTCGATAATAAGTTGCCTTTCCATTCTTCCGACCAAAATGAATGACCTCACACTTATTCACATTAAACTCCATTTGCCACACTTTGGCCGACTCACCTAACCTATCTATATCCATTTGTAAGGTCCTTATTTCCTCATTGCAACTTACTGTCCCACCTATTTTAGTGTCATCTGGAGTAGGCCATTCAGTCTGTTGAGCCTGCTCCACCATTCAATAAGGTCATGGCTGATCTGGTAGAGGTCTCATCTTCACTCTCCTCTCTGCAAATCCCCATAACCATTATTAGTAATTAAGCATTTAGCGTAACTTGTAGCCTTCCATGTGTAACTTCACCAAATGCTTTTTGGAAAATTAAGATGATGTTGTAGAATTGTAGAATTTACAGTGCAGAAGGAGGCCATTCGGCTCATCGAGTCTGCACCGGCTCTTTTGAAAGAGCACCCTACCCAAGCCCACACCTCCACCCTATCCCCATAACCCAGCAACCCCACCCAACACTAAGGGCAATTTTAGACACTAAGGGCAATTTAACATGGCCAATCCACCTAACCTGCACATCTTTGGACTGTGGGAGGAAACCGGAGCACCCGGAGGAAACCCACGCACACATGGGGAGAACGTGCAGACTCCGCACAGACAGTGACCCAAGCCGGGAATCGAACCTGGGACCCTGGAGCTGTGAAGCAATTGTGCTAACCACTACGCTACCATGCTGCTATGTTATAAGGCTGATCACAGCTGACTTTGATTTGATAGTTCCTCAGCAAATTTAAGACAGTTCGTCAGGTAGGATTCTCTCTATTTAAAACTATAAAAAACTGCTATCATTAAATTTTGATTGTACAGATATTCTTCACATTTACCCTTGATAATCAATTCTATTACTTTAAATGGAACAACAGTGTAATTTATGTGTCCATTGCTGCTTAAGTATGTTTTTCACCATTTTTAAATACGGACACTAAATTAGATTTATCTACTAGTATTTTCATGGTGTCCACTGACTTACTCAAAGTGATTGACAACATCTTATAAGTCTGCTCGTTAGTGACTCTCAATCATCTGGGATAATATTTAGCATCTTTTGAAGGCATGGTGCTCAAAGTTGCACGTACTAAGTCATATGTTTGTTAATTTTACAGCTAAAACAGACACACATAAATAATATTGTAATGTGGGTAGACAGTATTAACAGATCATTCATTTATTTTAACGGTCCCTCAGACGAGTACTTCAATTCAGAAATGAATTCATTCGAATAAGCAGAGTTTTAAAAAAAATCTGTTTGTCAGTGGTCAATTCGTATCAATCCACGAGAGAATAATGCTCGAAGGAAGCAGGTACTCCCAATTGTGCCCCACTTCTCTCGGCAGTAACATCAATAATGTGTCCAGTGCAAGGGCTGAATTTCGGTACTTTTATCATCAATGGGCTTTTCAGCAAATGAGGGCCATTACATAAAAGCTTCAATCAATGTCGAGACACAATTCCCCTTTCAGCAAAGGTAACTGCATAGCAATCATAAGTGGAAACCCTGGTTTGATTTATCTGTTTTCAAGACCAGGGACATTATAGTAAATTGTCACATCCACCACCATCTCTGCTGAGATTGATTCTACCTACCCCTGAAATTACTGATATAAAATACAAACAATAACAAAACACTCAACGTTAAACCTTCAATCCTACAGTGAAGATGAAGAGAATGGTGTTGATAGTTCCTGTGTGATATGACATGAGATTTTGTGTTCCTACTGTTTGCTAATTATTCAAGGAAATCTGCATGGCTGTTGACATTTTACATCTGAATAAACATTTCTGGTTGGATTCTCCATTCAGGAGGCTCAGTGCTGACACTGGGGCTGAATCAGTGATGTTCTGCGACCCCGGAAGCGGCGCCAGTCCCCAGCAATTCAGGATCTGTAAATGGGCTAGCACTGGAACCATGTGGAACTAGAACAATTCCAATAAAAAACGGTTTCCGATTCACTGGGGTCAGGATTGGCACTCAAGGCAGCCGCATATCAGCACTTCACTCCCCACACACACTCATTTCAGCCAACAAAATGGCAGCCCGAAGAGTAGCACCGCAGTTTGCAGATGTGGAGCTCGAGACCCTGATGGACGCCGTGGAGGAGAGGCAGGGCACCCTTTCCCCAGGGTGCGAAGGAGGCTGGCACCCACCGCCATACACCAGGCCTGGATGCAGGTGGCAGAGGGCCCGAACGCCGTCAGCCCCACCGCGAGGACCAGCCAGCAATGTCACAAGAAGCTGCACAACCTCCTCAGGGCAGCCAGGGCCACCGAGCTCAACCCAAGGGCCGTCTGCTCGCACCCCACCCTGCATCACATGCCAGCACCCACACCATCCGTCATGGCCGGGTGCCTGTTATGGGCCAGGGTTTAGAGAACCCCAAAGTGTATCATGGAGTTCACCTGACCCACAACCTTTAATAGATTGTGGTATGGGGAGCATACGGCCCACTCTACAGGTGTGGTACAGCAGAAATGGAAAATTTTTAAAGCAAAACACTGTTTATTCTATGAACTCAAGTTAACCTTTTTGAAACATACAGTGAACATCTTAGTAACCATCAATTCAAATACAACCCCCAAAGAATATAAGACTAAGTAATCCTTTATAAGTTCCCAAACAACATCCAGAAGACAGAAGAAACACCTTTTAACAGAAGCACATCAGGTTTACATACTGCTGAAAACATTTATAATTCTGAATTCACCAAATGATCAAGAGATAGTCTTTTCATGGCAGAGAGATCAACAGTACACCTGCTCTGTCTGGCTTCAGCTCCAACACTGAAAACGAAACTAAAACACACCCTGCAGCAAACAGCCTAAAGTGAAAGTAAAAAGCTGACAGACAGCCCAGCTCCACCCACACTCTGACATCACTGATGAACACCCATTTCTTAAAGGTACATTTCTTAAACACCCATTTCTTAAAGGTACTCTCACATGACAGTGCCCTGTTCACAAAATGCCACCAGCTGCCCATCCCCTGTGCTGCCCGGGTCTGACTGCCTAACTGTGCATTTTCTGTTTCCTCCCCCCAGGAGAAGGTGGCGCACAACCGCAGGGAGAGATTTTGATTTGATTTATTGTCACATGTGCCGAAGTAGAGTGAAAAGTATTTTTCTGTGGCTGAGGGAGCATACACAGTACATACATAGTAGACAAAAAAGAATAATCAACAGAGAACATTGGCAAATGGTACATTGACAACCAAAGATTGGTTACAGTGCAGAACAAGGTCCCAAACAAAGCAAATACATGAGCAAGAGCAGCATAGGGCATCATGAATATTCTTAGAGAACAGATCAGTCCGAGGGGGAGTCGTTGAGGAATCTTGTAGGTGTGGGGAAGAAGCTGTTCCTATGTCTGGATATGCAGGTCTTCAGACTTCTACACCTTCTGCCTGATGGAAGGGTCTGGAAGAAGGCATTGCCTGGGTGGGAGAGGTCTCTGATAATGCCGTATGCCTTCCTGAGGCAGCGGGAGGTGTATACAGAATCAATGTGGAGGTGGAAAGCTTGTGTAATACGTTGGGCTGAGTTCACCACACTCTGCAGTTTCTTGCGAAATTGGACCGAGTATTTGCCATACCAGGCTGTGATGCAGCCAGATAGGATGCTCTCTATTGCACATCTGTAGAAGTTTATGAGAGTCGATGCAGACATGCCAAATTTCTTTCGCTTCCATCGGAAGTAGAGACGTTGTTGGGCATTCTTGACTGTTGCATCATCGTGAGTGGACCAGGACAGACTGTGGTGATGGTGACCCCAAGGAACCCCCATGAACCCCGAGGAGAGAGGAGACAGGAGGAGGCCCACTGAACCTGTGAACCTCACCATCCTGGAATAGCGGGCCAGGATCTGGTCGGTGAGCCTGGGAAGATGGCAATCACTGAGGTGTGGTTGAGCATCTGGGAACAAAGTGAGCCTCCAGGGGCTCCTGGGGCACTATCTGGTGCATACGACACACAGAGGGACCTGGGACAGTCACTGAGTGAAGTGGCTCAGTCCCTGTGCTCCATGGCCGCAAGCATCGAGACCCTTGTCAAGACGAGAGTGGGCCTCCAGGACAGCACCAAGTGGCGGGGAGGCACCGGGGCTCATTCCAGCCGCACCCCTGCCCCAAGGAGTAGCCCGGGGTGCCATCACGCACCTCAAGGGAGAAGAGGTGATGGACCCGTGCTGGTGATCCCTGCAGGGGAGGTGCTGAAACACCACAGCACCTCAGACTCCCCCCATCCTGTCCCTGGTGAATCTAATTGGCAGCGGGCAGAACAGGGTGGCACAACACCACCTGGGACATCCGACAGACTGCCAGGCCCGTCCACATCTGGTCACCATAGGGGACCCAGATCACAGGGAAGGAAGGCAGCAGGCCACCTCCACCCCTGATGTAGTGTCTGGGGATCCACCTAGCCGTAGTGTTCGGGCCCGTAAAGCTAGAAAGTTAAACACCAGTTAGGTTGGCACGGGTACAGGACACAGGTTAGCATTAGAGGCTAGGGCACTAACCTGCAGATACAGGCACATCTGTTCACAATAAACACCTTTTAACAAACGTTTCAACCTGTCTCGGTGCTCTGCCATAAGGGTGTGAGGGATGAGCTGGGCTGGGCTGGCTGTGGAGGGGGCACTGCCGGGTAGGGGTGAGATGTGCGGCCATCAGAGGTGAGCATGGGCCAGGGTCCCCAGGTCAGCCACGACGCACCGCCCTGCCTATCCTGACCCTCCCTCACATCCTCCTCGTCAGATGAGGCCTGCCGTTCATCCCCCCTCCTTCAGCTGGTCGCCCTCTGTTATGTGATGTTGTGAAGGACAAAGCAGGACACCACGATGTGGGAGACTCTCCTAGCGCTATATTAGAGGGCCTGTCCAGAGCGGTCCAGGTACCTCAACTGACAACTTCAGGATGCCGATGCACCGCTTATTCACTCCTCTGGTCGCGGTACGGCCATCGTTGTAGTGGGTTTCCGTCTTGGTCTGTTGCCTCCGAATAGGCCTTATCAGCCATGATCGCAGCAGATAACCCCCGATGCCAAGCGTCAACCCCTCACCCGGGGTTTGCCTCGAAGGTGTCAGGAACCGTTGAGTGCCAGGATGAATGTGTCGTGCACACTGCTTGTGTATCAGACGCAGAAAGCCGTGATGTGCATCTCATGGTCTCAGACCAGCTGCATGTTTATGGAGTGGAACTTCTTTCAGTTTGTGAAGACCGTCCCTTCATGCACCATTGCTCATAAGGGGACATGTGTCCCATCGATCACCCCCTGAACCTGGGGCATCCCACTGGTGGGGGCGAAACCTGCTGCCGAGGCATCCTGGTGGGCTCAGTCCACATTGAACCTGATATATTCTGGCGAACGGGCAGACAGGACCCCGTTACAGTGGAGATGCACTTGTGCACTGAAGTCTGCGAGATCCCTGATAAGTCCCTACTCGGTGCCTGGAAGGAACCTTGGTGAAAGTTTCCAGGCGACCATCAACTTGTTGGCCACCAGGAGGGGTTATGCTCCCCCATACGGTCCCTCTGCACAGCTAGTCTTCGACAACATGCCTGATCCAGCAGGTCTTCGAATGACGGGCAGCTCGGTGGCACCACAGTAGTTAGCATTGCTGCCTCACGGCACCGAGGTCCCAGGTTCGATCTGGCTCTGCATCACTGCCCATGTGGAGTTTGCACATTCTCCCCGTGTTTGCGTGGGTTTCGCCCCCTCAACCCAAAGATGTGCAGGCTAGGTGGATTGACCACGCTAAATTGCCTCTTAATTGGAAAAAATGAATTGGGTACACTAAATTTTTTTTAAAAGCTCCTCTATGATTTGATGAATGCCAGGTGCTGCCAGTACACATGAGGCCTTACCCACCTGTTGGGCAGCCAGCTCTCCATCTTCACCGGCTGGCTCCTGTTCCTCTGGAAAAGGCTCCGCTGCTGCATGGTCCTCCCTGAGCAGCTCCTGCTCGTACAGCCTCAGTGCCTCTCCCAGGGCTCTGGCTGCAATGCAACCATTCCTGGTTGGATTCCAAAATCCATTGTCTGCAAGGGGTAAAATTGATTGATTGATTTATTGTCACATGTGCCGAAGTACAATAAAAAGTATTTTTCTGTGGCCAAGGGAACGTACACAGTATGTACACAGTAGACAAAAAGAATAATCGACAAAGTACATCGACAGATAGTGATTGGTTACAGTGCAGATCAAGGGCCAAACAATGCAAATACATGAGCAAGAGCAGCATAGGGCGCCATGAATAGTGTTCTTACAGGGAACAGATCAGTCCGAGGGAGAGTCGTTGAGGACTCTAGTAGTTGTGGGGAGGAAGCTGTTCCTCTGTCTGGATGTGTGGGTCTTCAGACTTCTGCATCTTCTGCCTGATGGAAGGGTTTGGATGAGAGCAAAGCGTGGGTGTGAGGGGTCTCTGACAATGCTATCTGCCTTCCCGAGGCAGAGAGATGTGTAGACAGAATCAATGGGAGGATGGCAAACATGTGTGATGCATTGGGCTGGGTTTGCCACACTCTGCAGTTTCCTGTGATCTTGGGCCAAGCAGATGACATACAAGGCTGTGATACAGCCGGAAAGGATGCTCTCTATGGCACATCTATAGATGTTTGAGAGAGTCGACGCAGACATGCCAAATTTCTTACGCTTCTGTAGGAAGTAGAGACGGTGTTCGGCTTTCTTGACTGTTGCATCAACGTGAGTGGACCAGGACAGACTGTTTCTGATGGTGACCCCCAGGAATTTAAAGCTATCGACCATTTCCACTTCGGAGCCATTGATGTAGACGGGGGAGGGGGGGGGGGGGGGGGGGTGTGGCGGAGGGTGTGCTACGCTTTATAAAGTCGATGATCAGCTCCTTGGTTTTGCCGACATTTAGAGAGAGGTTGTTTTCAGTATACCGTGCAACCAAGTGATGTAGCTCCCTTCTGTTGTCTGAATCGTCATTGTTTGAGATACGACCCACCACAGTCGTACCATCCGCAAACTTACAGATCGAATTGGAGTTAAATCTTGCCACACAGTCGTGTGTGTATAGAGAGTACAGTAAAGGACTGAGCACATATCCTTGTGGGGCCTCGGTGTTGAGGACTATTGTGGAGGAGGTGCTGTTACCTATCGTGACAGATTGCGGTCTGTTGATGAGGAAGTCAAGGATCCAGCTGTTCGGGGAGCAGATTGTAGAGTTTGGTTATTAGTCTTGTTTGGAAAATGGTGTTGAAGGTGGAGTTGTACTCTCTGAACAGCAGTCTGACGTGGGTGTCCTTATTGTCGAGGTGTTTGAATGTTGATTGAAAGGCAGACTTGTTAGCATGGTGCATACCCCCCATGCCCAACCAGGACCAATGGGCTACACGGTGGCCTGGCCTGCTCTGCAGCCCCTGCCCCTGCATGAGCCCCTCCACCCCTAGCTCCTCCCCCATCCCCACACTAACCCTCGGCTGTCCCCCCGGCATTATGTTTTATCTTTTTCTGATCTTTCCTCTTCAGCGTAAACCTTGTGGAGTGTCCAGTTTTCTTTGGCAGTAGCACGATCTGTATGTTGAGGAGGACATCACTTTGGCTAATGGTGACCCCACCCAGCAACTTGTTGAGCTCCTTGTCATTGCTGATGGCGAACTACAGGTGCTAGTGAATGATGCGGATTTGCCTGTCCTGAGCCACATTGTCCGCCAGCTCTTGGACCTCGGCAATCAGATACTCAAGAACAGCAGCCAAGTATATGGGCATGGCTAAGACTTTGCCAGGATTTGACCCAGCGACATTGAAGAAACAGCGATATAAGTGCAAGTCCATAAGGTGTGTGGCTTGGAGAGGAACTTGCAGATGGCGGTGTACCCATGCATCTTCTGCCTTTGTCCTGCTAGGTATTAGTGATGATGTGGAGATGCCGGCGTTAGATGCCGGTGTTGGACTGGAGTGAGCACAGTACGAAGTCTTACAACACCAGGTTAAAGTCCAACAGGTTTGTTTCGATGTCACTAGCTTTCGGAGTGACTGGTTCACCTGAGGAAGGAGCAGCGCTCCGAAAGCTAGTGACATCGAAACAAACCTGTTGGACTTTAACCTGGTGTTGTAAGACTTCGTACTAGGTATTAGTGGTCACAGGTTTGGAAGATTGCGTCAGGAGCCTTGATGAGTTCCTAGCTTTCTTGCTTCATTATATACTTTAACATCTATTTCCACTGCACTGTTACTACTCAATGGTGCCATATGTACTTTGTTACTTACATTGTTGACTATTTCTTTAGCTCCCCCACTCCCTGCGAAACATTCCTTAGTTTTCCCCAAAGTAAAGCAGAGCCACCAGAGAATTGTCAAAGTGAAGGAGTAACATGTTAACTGAAATAGGACGGGTGCGGGAATTTTTTGGGACAAATTTAGAGAATAAGGGATAAGATTTTTTTATTGTTTCCATCATAACATCCTCCTGTATAGCTTTGATACCTAATAATCGCACTTAATACTTATAATGCCCCATGATCACTTCCGAACACGAATGATCGCTTCCACAGATTTAACAAGCAAGTTACTTCAATGAGTGCTTCAATGATCTGCGATCCATACTTATTCCAAATTACACATTTGGTACCAGATCAGTACTGACCACTGCTGAGTTTTTAGAAATGTTTAATCGATGACAGATCTTTCAGGGAGGGTAATGACAATGTCCCTTCCTCTTTGCAAAGAAGAGGTCATGTAATATCCGTGGGAGATCACAAACTGAAAGATTTTGACTCCTCTGGAGGAAGATGTCTTGGAGATAATAACCAGAATCATTGGCCATGAAGAATCTGGAGAACGGCCCAGGGCGGTGAGATTCCAAAGAACCCATAGTCTTCGCTGGAAAGGTTGTGCTGAAGTAGGACAGGGGGTAACATGGGGAAGAGGGCTGGGAAGGAGCATTCATTTATTTGACTTTAGCAGTTTGCCGCTTTTGGGAAGAAATGCGTGTCCCAACTTTGAAAGTCTGAGGGTTAAATGCTGGTTAGCATTTTCAATGGCGAGAATTTGGGTGTGTTGCAAGCGTGCATCTCTGAAGTTATCTCAAATGATGAGGCCCTTCCTAATTATTGCCTGTTTACCCCACAGGTAAAAGCTCTGCAACTGTAGGCACCAGCATTAAGGGACTCAATTACCTCAAAGGAAGAAGATGGAGTCTCAGAGCATGCAGCATCACATCCTTGCACAGCACCTAACACCAGCGCAGATACATGTTGGCATGCACAAGTCACTGGAAAGGGTTACACATTAGTGTAAATTATAGGAACAGCTGTTGGAGATTGAGGTAGTGCAGGCCTTTTACATTTGAAGGAATGGTGCAGGCAACCTAGATGCTGAGTCCCAGACTGATGATGAGATTTGGAGTCAGTTGTTAGGATGCAGATGATGGGGCAGCACGGTGGCGCAGTGGTTAGCACTGCTGCCTCATGGAGCCGAGGACCCGGGTTCGATCCCAGCCCGGGTCACTGACCACGTGGAGTTTGCACATTCTCCCCGCGACTGCGTGGGTCTCAGCTCATAACCCAAAAGCATGTGCAGAGTTGGTGAATTGGTCATGTTAAATTGCCCATTAATTGGGAAAAAATAATTGGGTACTCTAAATTTATTTTTAAAACGGATGCAGATGATGGATGTACAGCAGAAGGGAGGTGGAGATGTGGCAGAGCTTGCAGAGGGATTGCGTTCACTGGAATAGACATTGCAGGTGTACATCCAAGCCATGAGCGCTGTGATCCCCACACATTAGCAAGGCTTCCTCCACTGAGAGACTGGCAATTGTCGTGGAAGGCCACACCCAGACGTTCAATGAGGGAATACTGGGTATGCAATCTGACCTGCATTCCATCACCTTGTCTCTGAGCTTCGGTGCTCAGAGCAAAGGCAATAGGAGGGGGTGAGATTCCAGGAGTTGCAGCCAGGTCCTGATTCCTCTCAAGAGAGCAGGGAGGGCCAAAAGGGTCCGAGGATGGAGGATGAGCAGTACCTGTCACAATCAGGCGCCTCAGAATGCCGCAGCAATTGAGTAATTTCAGGCAAAATGGGGGTCAGCAATCTGTCCCCAGCAAAAGCTGGTAGCAAGGGGACAGTACCTAGCCGTGGCACCTGCAAGAGAATTAAGAAAACATCTCAGTCACAAATGGGTGCACAAGGGTGACTGTATCGGATTTTTATGAAAGCCGATATGTTGCTTATATTATGTATTAAATAATAGGGTTGTTTATACTTGTTCTGACTTCATTTATGTTTAAAGTGTCCTGGTTTGGATTTTAATTGACAGACTGCTATCAAAGGATGTTTGTGCTCATGTCAGTCTCTCAGAATAGCTTCATATGGTGCCTCACCATTAGCACATGTACAATCAGCTGTTTTTTATGCCTGTGTGATACAAAGTGAACATGGCAAAGCTGTTATCAAATAGCAAACCCTGGAGCACAATTCCAGGTGGGAGCAGCAAATTCCAGGTTCTATGATGAAGTCCGTAAACTTCATCATATCCGTCTGTAGGCACCCTTTAATGAGCAGATGGATGTAAAATCAAGCCCCATCTGCCACATGTTTGTTCACTCACAGTCCATCAATACCATAGAATACCTACAGTGCAAAGGGAGTCCATTTGGCCCATCGAGTATCCACCGACCTTCTGAAAGAGCACCTATCTAGGCCCATTGCCACGCCCTATCCCCATAACCCCACCTAACCTGCACATCTTCAGACACTAAAGGGTAATTTATCAAACCAGAGGCACCCGGAGGAAACCAAGGCAGACATGGGGAGTAAGTGCAAACTCCATACAAACAGTGACCCAAGGCCGGAATTGAACCCGGGTCCCTGACACTGTGAGGCAGCAGTGCTAACCACTGTGTCACCGTGCTGCCCCACTTTTAGGGTAATTTTAAATTTTCTGCTCCCATTCACGCCAGTTACTGCACCTCACTCACTCTTACTTGACAATGCAGAACTCAATTATCACCCTCTTGTCAGTTGGATAAAGAAATTATGTTCAAACAATCATGATAAATAGTGTCATAACTTACAGTTTAGTAAACAACATTGTTTAAGAAAATAATACGGACTCAAACATTTTAAATAAATAAATTATTTTTATTAGTGACACAAGTAGACTTACACGAACACTGCGTGCAATGAAGTTACTGTGAAAATTCCCGAGTCCCACACTCCGGTGTCTGTTTGAGTACACTGAGGGAGAATTCAGAAACCGGAGCGCCTGGAGGAAACCCACGCAGACACGGGGAGAACCCCGCACAGACAGTGAACCAAGCCGGGAATCGAACCTGGGGCCCTGGCGCTGTGAAGCAACAGTGCTAGCCAATAAGTGACAATTTCATGACTGTAAATTACTGTTTAATATTATTAATAGATCTCCTATGGTATTGGCAATCTGCAGCACACTCTCATATTTAACTGCGAAGGCAGAGCTGTGTTTAAAATGGCCTGTTCCATATAGTACAACTGTTCAAGGTTCTTGAACTTTATAAATCACTTGTTACATCTCGGCTGGTGTATTGTGGACATTTTTGGGTTCCACACTTCCTGAAATCTGTAATAGCCTTAGAAAGGGAATCAGGAAACCACAATGGCAAATCCAGCCCAGTGGATCCTGCAAAGCCGTCCTTACAAACATCTGGGGGCTTGTGCCAAAGTTGCGAGAGCTGTCTCACAGACTAGCCAAGCAACAGCCTGACATAGTCATACTCACAGAATCATACCTTACAGAAAATATCCCAGACACCACTATCACCATCCCTGGGTATGTCCTGTCTCCCCGGTAAGACAGACCCAGCAGTGGTGGCGGCATAGTGGTATACAGCCGGGAGGGAGTTTCCCTGGGAGTCCTTAACTTCGACTCTGGACCCAATGAAGTCTCATGGCTTCAGGTTAAACATGGACACGGAAATCTTCTGCTGATTACCATGTACCGTTCGCCATCACGGTGGCATAGTAGTTAGCACTGCTGCCTCACAGTTCCAGGGACTCGGGTTCAATTCCAGCCTCAGGTGGCTGTCTTTGTGGACTTTGCACTTTCTCCCCGTGTGTGCATGGGTTTCCTCCGGGTGCTCTGGTTTCATCCCACAGTCCAAAGATATGCAGGTTAGGTGGATTGGCCATGCTAAATTGCCCCTTAGTGTCGAAATGGTTAGGTGGGGTTACTGGGTTATGGGATAGCTGGTTTAGCACACTGGGCTAAATCGCTGGCTTTTAAAGCAGACCAAGGCAGGCCAGCAGCACGGTTCGATTCCCGTACCAGCCTCCCCGAACAGGTGCCAGAATGTGGCGACTAGAGGCTTTTCACAGTAACTTCATTTGAAACCTACTTGTGACAATAAGCGATTTTCATTTCATTTCATTTCATAGGGTGGAGGTTTGGGCTTAAGTAGGGTCCTCTTCAAAGTGGCTCGGTAGTACCACCACAGACTGAGCTGGTGGGATCCAAAAGGACATAGCTGCTAGTCTGGGACTGCAGCAGGTGGTGAGGGAACCAATAAGAGGGAAAAACATACTTGACCTCATCCTAACCAACCTGCCTGCTGCAGATGTATCTGTCTATGGCAGTATTGGCAGAAGTGACCACCAAACAGTCCTTGTGAAGACAAAGTCCCATCTTCACATTGAGGATACCCTCCATTGTGTCGTGTGGCACTACCACCGTGCTAAATGAGATAGAATTCGAACAAATCTAGAAATTGTGGGCCATCAGCAGCAACAGAATTGTATTCAACCATAATCTGTAACCTCATGGCCCAGAATATAGCCACTCTACTGTTACCACCAAATCACAGGATCAACCCTGGTTCAATGAAGAATGCAGGAGAGCGCAGGAGAACATGCCAGGAGCAGCATCTGACATACCTTAAAAAAATAAGGTATTAACCTGGTGAAGCTGCAGCACAGGACTACTTGCGTGCCAAACAGCATAAGCAGCAAATAATAGACAGAGTTAAGCGATTCCACAACGGATGCATAGAATCATAGAATTTACAGTGGAGAAGGAGCCCACTCGGCCCATCGAGTCTGCACCAGCCCTGGAAAGAGCACCCCACCCAAGCCCAAACCCCTGCTACCCAGCAACCCAACCCAACCTTTTTTGGACACTAAGGGCAATTTATCATGGCCAATCCACCTAACCTGCACATCTTTGGACTGTGGGAGGAAACCGGAGCACCCGGAGGAAACCCACGCAGACACGGGGAGAACTTGCAGACTCCGCACAGATAGTGACCCATGCCGGGAATCGAACCTGGGACCCTGGAGCTGTGAAGCAACTAACCACTGTGTTACCGTGCCGCCCAGTACGCATCAGATCTAAGCTCTGCAGTCTTGTTATATCCAACCGTGAATGGTGGTGGACAATTAAACAACTCACTGGAGGAGGAGGCTCCACAAATGTCCTCATCCTCAATGATGGAGGAGCCCAGCACATCTGTGCAAAAGACAAGGCCAAAGCATTCGCAACAATCTTCAGCCAGAAGTGCTGAGTGGATGGTCCCCAGCATCACAGATATCAGTCTTCAGCCAACATTATTCACTCCACGTGATATCAAGAAAAAGCTGAAGGCACTGGATACTGCAACGACTATGGGCCCTGACAACATTCCGGCAATAGAACTGAAGACTTGTGCTCCAGAACTTTCCGCACCCCTAGCCAAGCTGTTCCAGTATAGCTACAACACTACCCGGCAATGTGGAAAATTGCCCAGGTGTGTCCTGTACGCAAGAAACAGGACAAATCCAACCCAGCCAATTACCACACTATCAGGAGTGCTTATCCTCTGTGAGGCCTTGAAGCTATTTTAAAATATTGTGGAGAGCCATGACGGGGAACTGCCTGTCTGTCCTACAAAAATCTGCCAAGACAGAGCCCTGCTCTTGGTTAAAGGTTGAAGGTCATTTTAACTCCCTTTGAATGTGAGCAGCCTCTAGCTTCACAGTTGAAGGCTATTCCGAATGAGGAATTGGCCTTGTTAGTTGTGAGTGCACTTCACAGCTGCATGTTGTGTTTGCTGTTGGTTCCTGCTGGTGGCTACATCTGCCTGGAGGCTGCTGTTTCTGTTTCCTTCCCTTCCTGTAGTTGGAAAGAAGGAAATGTTTTTCTAAATACTTGGATCCTGGAACACGGGTCTCAGGGGGATGTATGAATCCAGAAAGCAATCCAGTTTGATGCAAGAAGACACTGTGATACCTGATGCATGACATTGATCCAAATGGGCCACCTGGTGATGCCATTGAAGTAAAGCTTTGCAGATTGCTGATGCTTTTGTTGTCGGTGTGGTGAGTGCTGCATGTAACTGGCACGTCACCGTGGGTTAAACACGCTGGAAGGCAAGATGTTCAATTACACCTTGAATGCCAGTGGAACATGTGGATGCTAGGATTTGGTTTCGATGAGATAGGGCTGTGTGGGAGGGGCTGCAAAGCTGCGGTTCCTGGCTGGAGAATGGCACTGATATATGGAACAAGTCACACATTGAGGGACAGATCCTTTCTACGACAAAATTCTGGACATGACAACACATTCTCAGGCTTATTTTCTGTTTCTGTTGAGGAACCTGCAAAGGGGTGATACCATGTTTTTTTTTGTGAAAATGGGCTGATATAGCTTTGTACTGGTACCAATATGAAATGGTGACATTTCCTTGTTATTTAATGGTTAGTGTGATGTGTGGAATGTTGAGCCATTGATTTTCAAATCTTTGTTATTGTTGACAGTTTAGTAAACAAAATATTCTCAAGTGGCCACTCCTGGGTACACATGCCATGTCTCTGAAGATGATTATTGCATTACATTTCAGTCAAACTTTGAAGCCTGAACAGTTTGCCTGAACTCTCGAAGCGTCAACACCATATAGGCAGCAGCCAACAATCAATCAAGATCTGGGTTTCAGCACTGGGTATATCCTCGTGACCAAAGGGTACCTGTGTGGACCAGGGGAGGGTACCTGAGCATGGTCTCCCTAATGCAGCTATTTTCAAACCCAGGATCATGACCCACGGGTGGTTGTTGGGAGGGTTGCGGGGCCATGCGTTGCGGCGTTGCCTATTGTGAGACCATGCGTCGCAACGTTCCCGATCGTGGGAAGTAATGCCCAATGGCATGACCAGCTTTTTAAAATGCCGGCTTTCAATATGCCAGCCAATCCGTGCATGCGTGCCGGCGTGGATTGAACCACCTACATTAACGGCGGGGGCAGACGGTGCGGGCGGGCTCTGGGGTCCTGGGGGGGGGCGCGGGGCGATCTGGCCCCGGGGAGTGCCCCCACAGTGGCCTGGCCCGCGATTGGGGCCCACCGATCGGCCGGCGGGCCTGTGCCGTGGGGGGACTCTTTTTCTTCCGCCTTCGCCATGGTCTCTACTATGGCAGAGGCGGAAGAGACCCCCTCCGCTGCGCATGCGCGGGGATGCCGTGAGCGTCCACTGACACTCCCACGCATGCGTCGCCCGGTGAAGTCCTTTCAGCGCCGGCTGGCGTGGCGCCAAAGGCCTTTCCCGCCAGCTGGCGGGGTGGAAATCACTCCGGTGCGGGCCTCGCCCCTCAAGGTGAGGGCTTGGCCCCTAAAGGTGCGGAGAATTCCGCACCTTTTGGTCGGCGGAGACCCGATTGTTATGGGCCAGGGTTTAGAGAACCGCAAAGTGTATCATGGAGTTCACCTGACCCACAACTTTTAATAGATTGTGGTATGGGGAGCACACGGCCCACTCTACAGGTGTGGTACAGCAGAAATGGAAAAGTATTTTTTAAAGCAAAACAATGTTTATTCTATGAACTCAAGTTAACCTTTTTAAAACATACAGTGAACATCTTAGCAACAATTAATTCAAATACAACCCCAAAAGAATACAACACTAAGTAATCCTTTAAGCTTTCCTTTTAACATCCATAAGACTTAAAACACCTTTTACCAGAAGCACATCAGGTTAAAGTCCCTACTGTTATTAGTTTTAAATCACCAGGATCGATTTACAGTCTTTAGATTACAGAGAGAGACTCGAATACACCTTCTGGCTGTGACTGCAGCTATCCAGCTCTGAAAACAAAACTAAAACACACCCTGCAGCAAACAGCCAAAAACGAAAGTAAAAGGCTGACAACAGCCCAGCTCCACCCACTCTCTGACATCACTGCAGTAATAAACACCCATTTCTTAAAGGTACTCTCACTACCCATATTTATATACATACCCATTTATAAACACATAGTTATTAAAGGTACACTCACATGACACCTCCCCCAAGAAAAAAAATAATCCATCAACTTCAATATGATTTCATTTTTCACCTTTTCACTATTCTTTAAGAAATGTACACAGTAAATATACTTTTTTTGTTTCAAAAAACAACTCACGCAAACAGGTATGATAATATAGTACATTTTGTTTTCGTTTTTCGTCCTCCAACTGAAATCCTTCTTGATTGACAGTCTCTTTGAACAAGAAGGTCCTTGCACGATCCGTCCATTTCTCTACGCCTCGGCATTTCTCTTTAAAGTCAGATACTTTACTTCAATCTGATCACAGAGTCCCTTGTAATTCTCCAACACAGGAGCATTGGTTATCACAGCATTCAGACAGTCAAATGCCTGTTGACACTCCGTTGTCCACTGGAATGTGTTACGTTGCTTCAGCAAGTCCAGCAGTGGAGCAATCATGCTACAAATCTTTTGCACAAATGTTCGATCAAATCCACTCATGCCAAGAATTCGCATTATTTCCCTTCGTCTTGAGGGTATCGAGTACTCCTCATTAACTGTTGGTTTCACATCCCGTGTGACCATTTGACCCTGTCCTATTGTATGGCCAAGGAAAGTGACCTGGGCTTGTCCAAATTCACTTTTGGCTAGGTTTATCACCAAACCCGCCTCCTGAAGTCGATCGAATAACTTCATCAGATGTTTTAAATGTTCTTTCCATGTCTAGCTGAAAATTACCAGATCGTCGATGTATACTGCACAATTGGGTAATCCTGAAACAACTTTGTTAGTTAACTGTTGAAACGTGGCTGGGGCATTTTTCATGCCAAATGGCATAACTTTGAATTTGTATATACCATCTGGGGTCACAAAAGCTGAAATTTCCTTCGCCCTTTCGGATAAAGGTACCTGCCAGTAACCTTTAAGTAAATCCAGTTTGGAAATAAAAGCTGATGGTCCCACTTTCTCAATGCAATCCTCCAAACGTGGGATAGAATAGAAGTCCGTTCTTGTAATTGCATTAACCTTTCTATAGTTCACACACAACCATTGGGTACTGTCTGGTTTAGGTACCATCACTGTGGGTGAGCTCCATTGGCTGCAACCCACTTCAGTTATGCCATTTTTAAGCAGACTCTCAATCTCTTTGTTAACCTGTGCCAATTTTAAAGGGTTAAGTCTGTATGGATGTTGTTTGATCTGAACAGCCTTTCCCACATCTACATCATGTATAGCCATTTTAGTACTTCCCAATTTATCTCTACAAACTTGCCCATGTGATATCAATAATTCTTTCCGGTCAGTTCATTTTTCCTGTGGAAGGTAACTCAACAATTTATCCCAATTTTTAAGAACATCCTCATTTTCCAATTTAATTTGAGGTATGTCAAATTCACAGTCATCTGGATTTGGTTCGTCACTTTGAGTTAGAATCATTAAAACCTCCTCCTTTTTCTCTCCTACCCTTTCAAAATACCTTTTAAGCATATTCACATGACACACTCAGTGAGTCTTCCTTCTATCGGTTGTTTTTACCACATAATTCACCTCACTTAATTTCCTTTCAATCTGATAAGGTCCACAAAACCTAGCTTTTAAAGGTTCACCTACCACTGGTAACAACACTAAAACTTTATCTCCACTGGCACAACTACGAACTTTGGATTTCTTGTCCGCTACCCATTTCATCACATTTTGTGCAACTTTCAAATGTTGTCTAGCCAATTCACCTGCTCTATTTAATCATTCCGTAAAATTTGACACATAATCCAATAATGTAATTTCCGATTTCTCACTCACCAATTTTTCCTTAATCAATTTAAGTGGTTCTCTTACCTCATGACCAAAAATTAGTTCAAAAGGACTGAATTTGGTTGACTCATTAGGTGCATCCCTAATTGCAAACAGTACGAATGGAATTCCTTTGTCCCAATCCTCTGGATAATCTTGACAATAAGCCCTCAACATTGTCTTTAATGTCTGATGCCACGTTTCTAATGCTCCCTGCGATTCTGGATGGTACGCAGTTGATTTAAATTGTTTTATTCCTAAGCTTTCCATAATTTCTTTGAAAAACCTGGAGGTAAAATTTGATCCTTGATCCGATTGTATTTCTGTGGGTAGTCCATACCTAGTAAAGAATTTAAGTAACTCCTCCACAATCTTTTTAGCTGTAATATTACATACTGGAATGGCCTCTGGAAAGCTAGTAGACGCATCCATTATAGTCAAAATATATTGATTCCCACTTTTCGTTTTAGGAAGCGGTCCTACGCAATCAATTAGGACCCTTGTAAAACGTTCCTCAAATGCCGGAATGGACATTAAGTGTGCTGGTTTTATCACTGCTTGAGGTTTCCCTATCACTTGACATGTGTGACATGATTGACAAAATTTAACTACATCTTTATGTAGTCCAGGCCAATAATAAAGTGTTTGGATTTTAGCTTGAGTTTACCTTATTTCCAAATGACCTCCCACTGGTACCTCATGTACAACTCGCAACAACTCCTTTCTATACCCTACCAGCAATACTACTTGATGATGTCCACTTTTCATCTGCCTGCATATGTAAAGATCTCCATTTTCTCATCAAGACATCACTTTTGCTGTAATAACACTCTGGTATACACTCAGATTCCTCTTCCGTGTATGCTTTCTGATACATCCGTTTTATTTCTATATCTTTTTGTTGTAACTCCGCCAATTTTCCTGAACTAAAAATATCCGCCTCATCCTCCACCTGTTCTAGTTCTTTTTCAACCATCTGATCAAAAATCGTTTCTGATAATTGCACTTCAGCATGAGTCATCTTCACTCTTTGATTTCTCCTCTTGTTTTAACCTATGACTTTGCGACCTTGTCACTACACAATCCGGAAAAATCCCAGGATATTCATCCTTCAACACTTCAGTTGTCTGATTTTCCACTGGCTTATCAACCACAGTAGGCATCACTCCCATCTGCGATCCAGCTATACCATTACCCAAGATAAACTGTATTCCTGGACAAGATGGTTTCTCTATTACTCCTACTACCACTTCACCACTCTACACTGGACTTTCCAACCTTACCTTATATAATTGAACACTACTCCTCTCACCCTGAATTCCACATATTACCACCTTTTCTGGTAACATTCTTCCCAAACTACATAACTCCTCATCTCTTACCATTAAAGATTGACTAGCTCCCGTATCTCTTAAAATTGTGACTTCTTTACTTGCTCCTCCTGATACACATGAGTAAACTTTACCCACACAAGTAAATTCTTTAAAGAGATCTGGCACCTTCTTATCAATCACCTCTTGATCAGGCTGTACAATCTTTTGCACCTCCTTCGCTTCACTTGGGCATTCTGTTACCACTTTAACAAACTCTACTGTCTTATCCTGTTTTACCACATCAGCCTTCCCAGTGCTTTTCTTCAACCACCAACACTGTGACTTTACATGGCCTAGTTTATTACAATGAAAACATTTGAAACTTTTCATGTCTCTTCCACCCTCCTGGATTTCTATTTTAATCTGAGGCACACTCTCCTTATTATCTCCCATCAGATCACCTTTACCTTTACCACTTGAGTATTTCTCATGTCCCCAGTTTCTATCACTCACAGGCTGAAACTGATGTCAGAAACTAAGCTTTGATTTATGAACTAATTCATAATTATCTGCCATTTCTGCTGCTAATCTCGCAGTTTTAACCCTCTGCTCTTCCACATGGGTTCTCACTACATCAGGAATTGAATTTTTAAACTCCTCCAAAAGCATAACTTCTCTGAGATCTTCATACGTTTGGTCTATTTTCAAAGCCTTTATCCACCTATCAAAATTACTCTGTTGGAGCCTTTCAAGCTCCATGTATGTTTGACCAAATTCTTTCCTTAAATTTCGAAACCTTTGTCTGTAGGCTTCACTAGTTCATATGCACCTAAGATGGATTTTTTCACCTCCTCATACATCTCAGATACCTCCTCCGGTAGTGATGCAAACACTTCACTAGCTCTACCTACCAGCTTTGTTTGAATCAGTAATACCCACATGTCCTGTGGCCATTTCATTTGTTTACCCACCTTTTCAAATGAAATGAAAAAGGCTTCTACCTCCTGCTCGTCAAACCTTGGCAATGCTTGGACATATTTAATTAGATTTCCACCAAGTCTTCAACTTTGCCTCTCTTTCTCACTAACCTCATCACTATCATCCAACTGTAGGTTTGCCTTAGCGTCTGCCAATTTTAACTGACTGTCATGTTTCGTGGCCATTTTCTAAATTTCAAACTCTCTCTCTTTATCTTTGTCAGTGCAGGCAGCATGACCAGGAGAACAGCCGTTCTCTGGACTGGACTGCTCTGGTGGTGCATTGCAGTTCACTCCCCAGAGGGAGTGGTGTCCCTCCTCCTCCTTTGTGGTGGTCTGCTGTGCCCTCCACAACCTGGTACTGCAGCAGGGCATCATTGTGGAGGAGGAGGAGGGACATGCGGCCTCATCTGAAGAGGAAGAAGAAGCGGACCAGGAGGGTATGGTGGGTGAGCATGGGGAAGAGCCGTGAGAGTAGCCGGAGGATAGAGGGCAGGCAGCGGCGAGGGCCCAGCATGCCCGGAGTATGAGGGAGGCCCTCATCCTCACACACTTCACATAAGACCCTCCAGGGTCTGTGTAACATTACTGTCAGGCTCCTGTCTTTCTGCTGACAGCGCGCTCACACCCATCCTCTGAACGGGGTCTGCATCTAGGGCATTCGATCTTGGATCACTGTGCCTGGGGCAGGGAGTTGGGAGAGCAGAGGGCCACCATGGGTGGGG
This sequence comes from Scyliorhinus torazame, assembly GCF_047496885.1. Lineage (NCBI taxonomy): Eukaryota > Metazoa > Chordata > Chondrichthyes > Carcharhiniformes > Scyliorhinidae > Scyliorhinus > Scyliorhinus torazame. The sequence goes on along the minus strand of NC_092714.1, from coordinate 87,996,231 downwards.
GTGGAGGCAGGCCCACTGTGAAGATAAACGTGACAGGGGCTTCACATGTATCAGGTGTAACATGTTCTAATAGTGAACAGTGGACATCTCCATTTTCCCTAGCTCCACATAATGACCCCGTCCACCCCACGGCCATTCAGTGCTCCTCAATCTTGATCTTCCGTGATCGAGTGCTACATCTAGGTATGTCCCGAGGATGCTCATCGGAGGTGGAGGCAGCCTGCTGCTTTTCATGCTCTGTGCCTTTAATGCCCTTAACGGACACGCTCTGAGCCAGAGAGCCCTCTGTCGACTTACTGGTGTCACTGGCTTCGCCTTGCCACCCTGTTCTGCTTGCTGCCCTGGAGATGTGCCGGTGTCAGGTGGGGGGCTTCGGAAGAACTGGAGACCGCCGTTATCTCCTTGGTGGCAGGCACTGGGTTGGCCTCCAGCATTTCCTCCCCTCTGACATTCCCCGTAGGACCCTGGGGGTCTCCATGGGGTGCAGGGGCAGCTGGAGTGAGCTTCAGAGGCCTCTGCCTCTGTCATCTGGTTCTGCCAGCCCTGGTGCCTCCCCATTGTCTGTCCATTGGTGTTGACGCTCTCAGCAGTGCACCTCAGTGACTGGGCCACGCTCTGCAGTGCCTGGGCAATGTCCACCTGCATATGGGTCAAGATCCTCAGAGACTGGCACATAATGTTGAGGTCCTCAGCTATGGTCATCACTGACTGAGCCATGCCTTGGGCACCACCACTTGACATTGACGCTGTGCTGCAGGCTTTCCACTGCAGTCTCCACCCTAGTAGTGTTGGTCTCGGTGCCACGCATTGTCGGCATCATCTCCTGCACAAAGATCGGATGTGGAGATGGTGCGAGGTGTCAGCCAGTGATTTATGGGGTGGTAGAGGGGTTTGGGAATTTGAGGGGTGGCAGGTGGAACTGATGCCAGGAGAGAAGTGGTAACTTATCCTTGTAACTGAGTGGAGGTCGTTGGTCTTCTTCCTACATTGAACGGCTGTTCTCCTGGTCATGCTGCCTGCACTGACAGCCGCTGCCACTGCCTCCAGGTAGCACTGGTGGCCCTGTTGTTGGCCCTCTGCCCCCTCGGGAGTACAGGGTGCCCTGTCTCTCATTCACAGCGATGAGAAGTTTGTCCAGCTTGGCATCCTCAAAGGGAGGAGCACGTCTGTGCCCTGCCATGCTTGTGTGTTGACTGGGAGTGAGTGGTAAGGGAGCGCTTAAAAGTAGCTCCCCCTTGTTAGCAGCGAGATGCTGAGGTGCGAGTCAGTCGAATCAGATGGCGAGACAACCAGTAATGGTGAGACTCACGTGGAGACTAATTTTTGGCACTAAGTGCTGTCAAATACAGACCGCGATCTCGCCAACTCAGCCATTGAGAAACATCACACCAATCGCGCTCAAAATGACACTCAGAAAATTTTCTGTTAAATTGCATCCTTGGCCTCTTCTGGTATTGCACATGAGGAGTCCAGACTCACGTTGAGTAAAACGTATTATTTTTATAGTGATGATGAATATGATAGTGTTACTCCTTTGGATGGGAAAGGTATTGAAAGCATGAAATAAGCTCTCTCACTAAATTACTAAATTAATTAACTTTGCTAATAAAGTGCACAAACCCAGATTTCTGACAGACCTTGCAACATTAGAGAAGGAATGGTTTCATTGGGAAGCAGAAGAAATTAATTAAATAAATTCAGCACTGAAGTAAAGAAGGGGCAAAAGCAAAAGATTATTTGTATTGTTACCCAGGTCCAAATATTTCCTGACCTCTTACTCTGTTTAATTTGAAAATGACATTTAGTCTTGAATCCCCATTTGCAACACCATGAAAGCTCAGCTGGCTTTTAGTACATTACAACAGACAAATGGTGTAATGTTAATGTTCAAAGGTGGAATATTATCTTACGGTTAAAACAAAGCTTATAAAATGTATAATTTGCTCTGGTAGCTCACAAGATCATCATTATAAGTGCACTAAAGGATCAATTATTCTCTATATAATTTCACTGCACTGAATGATTGTATTGCTGAGCAGTGATGTTGCCATTTACATTAAATAAACAATGGCTGTGCAATTATAGAGTTAAAAATTTATATTCAAAGTTCATAAGGTCATTAGGGCGCATGTTTCTGCTATTTCAGTGATCAGATGGATTTCATTAAAGTAATTATATTATAAACTCCTAATTACATCTACAGAATCAGTGGATATTTTACAATGCAAAAGGACATCTGCTCTATGGAGCTCTAAAATTAAGTTATGACCTACTCTTTATTTTCGGTGCTGCGTAAAGGATACAAATGTGCTTATGCCCTGGCCAATTAACATTGCTGGCTTTACTATGACAATTTCAATATGTAAGTTAAATGCATCATACTTCATTAAAAATAGTAAAGACATCAATAAGGGATGTGATTGAACCACCATTGCGCCCGGCGCAGATCAGGGCGTGCCGGTAAAATAGCGAGACAGGCCAAAATCGAGATCTGCACCGGGCGCGAATCAGTCCACTATCTATCTGGCCCACTCACATTGGGGGTTCCGGATCCTGCTCAAACGTGACGAGAAGATCATTGACCCCCAATTAGAACCAATTTCCATCACATTCGCAAGATGGAAGTCCAATGTAACGGCCTCCCTGAACTAAACGGCTCCCCAGCGAGGGAACACGCGGGCAGCGCATAGTACTCCTTTTTACAACGTGAACCTGGCGCAGTGGAAGCTGAGGGGGACTGAGGAGGTGAGTAGCCATTCCCATTCCTCGCATGCAGACCAGGGGCACTCACTGCTCGGGGAGGTGAGGAAAGAGCCTGTGGACCTGGTCGGGGGGTTGGGCATCATAGGTCGGGGTCTCCCCTCGGCTGGGAGGTGCGGGGGCTTAGCGTCTGCTGAGCCTACAAGCCATCCTCCAATATTGTGTAAACCAATAGCAAGGGCAACTGCAGCTGCTGCCTGTTTATCCTACCAAATACTTCCAGGACAGAACCCTCCACTTGGTTATATGCTGCGGGTCACTTTAACACCCTTTGACTGAGAACCCCCAGCTTCAGAACTGAAGACTATTGCTACTAAGGAATTAGCAGTGTTTGTTATTTGAGCACTTCACAGTTCCGTGCATTCTCGTTGGTACACGTGCTATGTTTTCAGTTGAGAGTTATTGCCTAGCATTCCGATCACACTGTGAGGCCTGGAAATTTGCCTGAACCCTGGAGGAATCAGCACTACAGAGGCAGCAGCCAACAATAAGACACTCAGGATCTGGGCTTCAGTACTAGGGATATCCCCGGGATCAAAGATGAGTGTGTGGATCAGGGGAGAGCACCTGATTATGGTCTCCCTCATGTTCCCGGCGTGGGTACACGGCACAGAGGCTCCTGCTGCCGCCAGGAGTGAGTGTGCAGAATGGGGTTCTCCAGCACACCTAGCTTGGTGGATGGCATTCTGAGAAAATGGGGGGCATGTAAGGGTGGGGGAGACTTGGGGGATTTGAGGGTCCCGGGGTGGAAGCCCTAACTGATTGTCGGTCTCTCTCCTTCTCCAACGCCTTACAGATACCACAATGGATGGTGTTGTCGGTCCAGCAGCGGCTTCCGTCGCGTTCTGGTGGCAGACGCCGGAGAAGGCAGCATCATCGATGCAGGCTAGAGGTGGTGCTCCATGTGCAGGGGGACACCGCACACCTTGCAGATCCAACCCCCATCAGGCTGAGGGGGGACCCAGAGGAGGATGCTGGTGATGGCCCAAGATGTACAAGCGTCGCTGGTCGTTCAAGGAGATGATGTGGAGATGCCGGCGTTGGACTGGAGTGAGCACAGTAAGAAGTCTTACAACACCAGGTTAAAGTCCAATAGGTTTGTTTCCAATCACTAGCTTTCGGAGCACTGCTCATTCTTCAGATGAATGTAGAGGTAGGTTTCAGAAACGTATATATAGACAAAGTCAAAGACGCAAGACGATGTTTTGAATGCGAGCATTTGCAGGTAATTAAGTCTTTACAGGAATAGGATATCCTATCTCACATCCATGGTGTACAGAAGCCTGGCCAGGTCAGAATCACCAAAGCAAGAAGAAGGTCTGCATGGTGCCATATTTGGTGCTGACTGGGAGTGTGTTGTGAGGGAGTGTTTAACAGCAGTCAACCTTGTTAGCGGAGAGATGTTAGGTACAAGTCTGGCGAATCGGATGGCAAGACAGCCAGTACAGGGATGAAGCTCGTAGGGCCTAATTTTCTGCACAGATTGCCGTTAAATGCCGGGCGCCATCCCGCTGGCGCGGCTTTCGGGAAACACCCAGACGATCTGTCCTAAAATGACACTTAGAATGTTTTCTGTTAAATCGCGCCCAAGATTTGTTGTTGTCCAGTGAATTGGGTCAGACACGTCGACTGCTCATAGGGGATGTAAAATCATTTTATATTGATCTAAATATCCTTCTGGTTCCAATGGCATTACTATCAATTTTGTTAAAAGGAAACAGTTAAATTTAATTGAAATAATTATTTTTGTGAGTCTGTTAGAAATCTTGGGCGAAATTCTCCTACCCGCCCCGCCACATTTCTGCCCCGACCCACTGGCGGGAGTCTCCGTAACACCGGCCGGTCAATGGGGTTTCCCATTGTGGGGCAGCCCCACGCCGTCGGGAAACCGCCGGGCGCCGGCAAAACGGAGACTCCCGCCGGCGGAGAATGACGCCCCTTGTTCCTTGAAGTTTATTCAATCTCTGTCGAAAGTGGCATTCTCCACTGAGTATTCACTGAAATGCAATCGTTGGAGATATTAGGTAAATTAGGCTTAGGTCAGTCCCATTAGAACAATATGAAAGGTTAACAGTGCACAAGTCTGTGCACTATTCTGTATTTGTTTTAAGTGGCTTGGATTTTGCAGTCAACAGGGAACGAGCAGCACTCACTGTTTATTACACTTACACATCCCACAGACTCTCTGTGAGCGTTTACACTGTGATTCGCAGTAATTAAAGAGTCAAAACAGCACAGCACCCTCTACAGGGAATCTAGGACCTACGTGAACAGGACTAGCAACTGTGCACAAACAAAACCACTGGAAACCTGACATAAAAGATGGAAATGCTCAGCAGGTCAGACAGCAAATATATATCTCCTTAACCAGTCAAAGTGAAGAATCGCGATGGTTCTGCACACATGAAGCAAGTAATACAAGTTAGAATAGTGATATAACCCCCACAAGTCTACTGGGGACAACCCGGTTAATCTCCCTATGACCCTCGTGGAATATGAGCTCCCCCACGAGGACCCTCAGCGGTATAGTTAACTCAGGACCTTAAACCAGCCGGGCTGGTTTAGCTCACTGGGCTAAATCGCTGGCTTTTAAAGCAGACCAAGGCAGGCCAGCAGCACGGTTCAATTCCCGTACCAGGCTCCCCGAACAGGCTCCGGAATGTGGCGATGAGGGGCTTTTCACAGTAACTTCATTGAAGTCTACTCGTGACAATAAGCGATTTTCATTTTCATAAAAGCAGATCCAGGTAGGAGCCGAGCTGCAGAGTCCCAACTGGGACTGTTAATTATAAAAACTTTACTCTTGGTAATAAACCATTTGCTTGATTCTCCATTTCGGATTCCACTGTGACTACTAAATTGGCAATGAGGATAAAGTGGAACTAGAGTCGGGGCTGTAACCTTTTGAAGTACAGCTACCTCCCTTCAGGAAGGAAAGAAGGAAAAAGGATTGGACCATTTTGAAAATGCCACTTTTTGGCAAACTCGATGCATTCACTGTTGGTGTAGAGGACTGGACTCTACATGGAGCATATGTTCTTATTTTTTAAGGTGAAGAATCTATCTCCACTTGGAGAGGCAAGGTTTGATCAGGGATAGTCAGCATGGCTTTGTCAGAGGGTGGTCATGCCTCACAAATTTGATTGAATTTTTTGAGCATGTAACCAAGTGTGTAGATGAGGGTAGTGCAGTTGATGTAGTTTACATGGATTTCAGCAAAGCATTTGACAAGGTCCCACATGGAAGACTTATTAAGAAGGCAAATACACATGGGATACAGGGTAATTTGATCAGGTGGATTCATAATTGGCTTAGCAGTAGGAGACAGAGGGTGATGATATATGGCCACTTTAGTGACTGGAAGCCAGTGACAAGTGGCGTACTACAGGGATTTGTGCTGAGCCCTCTATTATTTGTAATTTATATAAATGGCATAGATGACTATGTGCGGGGTAGAATCAGTAAGTCTGCAGATGTCACAAAGATTGGCCGGGTGGTTAATAGTGAGCTTGAGTGACTTGGGTTACAGGAAGATATAGATGGAATGGTCAAATGGGCAGATAAGTGGCAGATGGAATTTAACCCTGAAAAGTGTGAGGTGATACATTTTGGAAGGAGTAATTTGACGAGGAAGTATACTATGAAAGATCTGACACTGGGAAGTTCTGAAGAACAAAGGGACTTGGCATGTTTGTCCATAGATCTCTGAAGGCACTTGCTTTTCTCAATCGGGGCATTGATTACAAAAGCAGGGAGGACATGATGGAGCTGGAGAGAACTTAGGTGAGGTCACGGCTGGAGTACTGTGTGCAATTCTGGTCACCATATTATAGGAAGGATGTGATTGCACTGAAGGGGGTGCAGAGAAGATTCACCAGAATGTTGCCTGGGATGGAACATTTAAGTTATAAAGAGAGGTTAGATAGGATTGGGTTGTTTTCTCTGGAGCATAGAAGACTGATCGAGGTGTACAAGTTTATGAGAGGCATGGACAGAGTGGATAGGGAGCAGCTGTTCCCCGTAGTTGAAGGGTCAGTTAAGAGGGGACACAAGGTCAAAGTGAGCAGTGGGAGGTTTAGGGGGGATTTGAGGAAAAACGTTTTTACCCAGAGAGTGGTGACGGTCTGGAATGCTGGGAGGGTGGTGGAGGCGGGTTGCCTCACATCTTTTAAACATACCTGGATGAGTACTTGGCACACCATAACATTCAAGGCAATGGGACAAGTGCTGGCAAGTGGGATTAGATGGGCAGGTCAGGGCCTTTCAAGCGTCAGTGTAGACTCGATGGGCCAAATGGCCGCTTCTGCACTGCAGTGTTCAGTAATTCTGTGAATGATATCATTGGGGATGATTACGAGACTGTAATTCTTCTGACCACCTGTGGAGCCCCCACTTCCAGCGTCATAAAGAGCCTGGTGTACCACGCAACCCCAGATTCCAAGATGTTCGAAGAGCTAATGACACTCGTGGAAAACCACTATGATCCCAAGCCATCAGTTGTCATACAGAGGCACCGATTTAATACGGCCACAAGGATCCCAGGGGAGTCCATCACCGGGTTTTTGGCGCGATTGCCCAAACTGGGAGATTTTTTTTTTTTTTTTATGGGCCATCCCAACCCCAAATGCTATGGGATCGCCATGTATGTGGAGTAAATAATATGGCAGCCCAGCGGAAATTGCCGACTGAGCAATTGCTGGACCTAAAAAAGCTCTCACTCTCACGGGAAAGCGCAGAGAAGGGGATCCAGGAACTCCAGGGGATGTCATGGATTGAGATAAACATTGTAGGATGCCCTGCATTCCGGTGCACAGTGCTTCCTAGGACTGGGACGCCAGAAAATTTGCCTTGGCCCAAACACCACTCGGACCAGGCCCTTTGGTCAAGGACCACTGCAGCCACATGGGACCCATCGCCGGCATCGATGGATCCAAGGCTGTGTGGCTGTTATGGCCGGCGAAACCACAGTGATAAGAAACCTTAGGTCAGCCAGCAAATTCGCTGCCCTACCCAAGGGAGACCCAAGCCCAGAGCCCGGGCTCTCCAATTAGAACAACGCTACGCCAAGGAAGTTATATACTTGAGGTATCGTGTGGATCAGAACAGACTTTGCCCAGTAGGGAAGAAGGGGCGGCCGATTAGGCAGGCCCCCACACTGGAAAATGCAACTGAATTACGATCGCTCTTAAGTCTGATGAACTATGACGAGAAATGTATTCCTAGCCGAGTGATCATCCTTGCCGCACATCACACATTACTGAAAAAGCACCAAGAATGGGCATTGAAGAGCGCATCAGAGGAAGCTTTTGCCAGGGTAAAGCAACTAATGTCCTCCGGATTATTGACATGTTACGAGCCCTCCAAGCCTCTTTTGGTGACGTGTGATGTCTCACATTATGGAATTGGAGCTGTATGTCCCACCGCATGGCTGACAGAAGAGAAAGGCCGATAGCATTTGTGTTAAGAACATTGAACACTGTGGAGCGCAATTACACCCAGATAGAAAAAGAAGAATTGGCCGTTGTATTCACAGTGAAGAAATTTCACCAATACGTGTATGGGTGTCGATTCACCATTGTGACAGACCACAAGCCATTGCTCGGGATTTCCAAAGTGGCCAAGATGATCTCGCCAATGGCATCCGCCCGGATTCAGCACTGGGCCTTTTGCTAGCAACATCCGAGTACACCTTTGAGCCCGAGCACACAAATTACAAGCGCAGACAAATTGATCTGGCTCCCACTGCTGATGCGCCCCTTGCCTCCACCGAGAGCCAACAAAGTCATTTTGACTTTTAACTTTATGGACAGCTTGCTGGTCACCGCCACCCATATACGTGTCTGGACGCAAAAAGACTCTGTGTTGGTGAAAGTACACCACATCATCTTACATGGGGGCCAGCAAGGGAAGCTGCCCAAAAAACGACCGGCCTTCAAAGCCAAAATGCGGGAGCTCAGCACAGGCATCCTTCTGTGGGGAGCTCGGGTCATTATCCCACATCGAGACAGAGACACTATCCTTCAGGATCTGCACAACAGACACCCAGGGGATTCAAAAATAGAGATGCTAGCCTGCAGCTATGTGTGGCCAGACTTGGAAGGCATGATCGAATGACTGGCCCAATAATACACCACATGCCAGGAACAGTAGAAGCTCTTGCCTGCCGCCCGCTGCATCCATGGGAATGGCCAGGCCAGTCTTGGGTGTGCCTACTCTTATTGAAAATATGGAAAGATGTGTCATTTGAAACATGGAAGTCTGGCAATATCTGGTCTGAGAGAAACATGAGAGGATACAGGGAAAAATCCCAAAGGGTTAACAGCAGCTGCAAAGAGCAGGATTGTAAAATGCAGATATCCTTGGTCAAGCAGGCTTAGCCAACAAAACACACAGGATTTTGAATGAAGCCAAAAACAATGGCTCACACCTTCATTGAAAGTAACTATCTTAGTAAGCATCTGGAAAGAAAAGGATGAGGTTCAGTTGAATTTGGTGATAATTCTAAGTGTGAAATTTTGCTAATACCAGGTAAATTAAAGAAAACTGGAGACTATCAGTCTATGAGAAACATAATTCAAAGCCAAAATCAAAGTCAAAATTATGAGCTGACGACACAATTGGAAAATAAAACTATAGAAATGGCAGGAATTAAAAGTAACATCTCTTGAAGTCAAAGCATTTTGAACATCACAAAGGAAACAATGTAATCAGAGACCTGAGAGCTGAGGTCATGTCAAAATGAGTACTTAGTTGGATTAGAAAGTTTAGATCAAAGATACTTTTTACAATCAAAGTTAAATAAGAGTTACTTTACAATAAAGTCATAAAAACTAGATAACTGTTAGAAAAATATATAAACCAGAAGAAAGGGGACACAGGCAGAACCAGAACCAGATCCAGAACTCAGCGAGAGAGGAGAAGCAGAGACAGATTACAGTCAGCTCGGTCATGGGAAAGATAAGACATAGCAGCCAAGCTAAAGCAGCTAATACATCTAAGGAAGACTAGAATTTAAAGAGTAGGCAGAGTCAGCTCAGAGTCAGCTCAGAGACAGCCAGCAGAGCCAGCTCTCACAGCTCGGTACATGGGAAAGATAGGACACAGCAACCGAGCTCATCAGCGAATACATCTAAAGAAGACCAGATTTTAAAAAGAAGATTGATTGTCAAGTTGGGCCTGAAGGCCCCTTCAACAAACCAGAAGGATCCAGAAGCAAGATCTTTTTCCTTTCTGTAAATAAAGTATTTGCAGCTTTTCAAAGAAAAAAATATAATAATAAAATAACTTAATTTAACCTGAAATAGTGGTTATTCCAAAGGCTACTTTACTTACTAAGCAATGCGGGACCCAGGATCGATGCTACTAAGTAGTAAGTAGATGCAATCTTCAGTGAAGCTATGGGTTATACCGGGGGATAACTTGAAAACATAGTTTGACCTGAATAGCACCCACTGAAGCCTGCATCGGAGTCAGGGAGTGAGAATCCCTGATCACCATTTAGAATGTCGGCCCTTTTTGGTATAGGGGGACTTCTAAGAATAGTGGTGAGTTTTCAACAACATGGCACCCAATGTTTAAATTAAAACCCTGTTAATTACGCCTAGCGGGTTGCTTTATTTTCTACATGGCACCCGTCATGTTAACACTGTGTTAATTACGTCCTGACGGTTGTTTTGCTTTCTCCATGGCATCCAGCATGGAGCCTAGAATATTCGAAGTTTCTAGGTAAAGCAAGGCTAGAATATTAGAAGTTTCTAGTAGTGCAGAATGGGGGCTAGAATATTAGAAGTTTCTAGTTCCCAAGAAACGGTTGGAATATTAGAAGTTTCTAACTGGCACAAAGGCTAGAATATTAAACGTTTCTAGTCTATGTGTGAGTCAGACTTTACCTGCCGAGTTTAGTCTGGAAAGTCATGTGTGGTTGACTTTTGTAAGGATATTCTGTGGATCGAAGGGACATAAAACTCAGGTTGGGTGTGAAATCAGCAGACTAGAAGATGCTGACCCTGATGAAAAGTCTGCAAGACATCTTGGTGACAGCACTAAAAATCTTGCATCCATTACTGGTAAAAGGAGGCCAAAAAATAAATCATCCTTAGAGTAAGGCAGATTGTGAGGGGAATTTCCTAGAGGAATAGGGACGCTTAGAATCTTTTGAGACCAATAACCAATCGACCCTTAACTAAAACGGGAAGATAGTGCCTTAGTTGGCCTTGGATAGGGCCCAGAAAGGGTCCTTATCCTTAATTTCAGATTGCAACTGAAAGGGACAACCAGAAACAGAACTTAGAATTCTGAAAAATGGCAATTAAAATAATCCTCTTGCTCTGAAACATGGTCAAGAGAGTTGAAGCAATGAAATAAGAGTGGAAGAAATTAACAGAGGCAAAAAACTCCTGCATAAGTGAAACTTTATCAGCACGGAGGGGTCTAAATTTTTGTTAAGACTAACTAAAACCCGACAGAATAGAGGTCCAAGATCTCAGTGGATAAATGTGTATGTGTGTTTAATAAGAATTTGTGAAATCCTACAAAGTAGAGATCCAAGATCTGAGTGGATGAATGAGTGAGTGTGTGCTTAATAAGGAGTTGTAAATTTCCTTTGCTGTTTGTATTTTTTAAAAATGTTGTATTTTGTAAAACCGAGTTTCACATCAATTGGAAGTTATAAATGGTAGGCAGAAATGTGATCAGTATTATGAGGTGGTAAATCAGTATTTCAGAACTAAATTAGTCTCAGAATAAACAGATAAAGAGTTTGTACTGGGCAGCAGTCAGCTGCTTGCAGGCTTTGAAACTGAGCGTTGAAATTGACACTGCATAGCTCCGCAGGGTCCTAGTGCCCGACGATCACAAGAATGTCACTAGCAAAAATAATGATGGTTAGAATGTTAAATACATTGAAGAAGGAGCTTTGGAGAATAAAGATATTGGATCAAAAGTTAGATTAGGAGAATTAAGCAGTATCAGGAAATGAGAATCTGATGGCAGGAAAAGATTTAGTAAAAATAGATGCAGGTAGTAAAATTAAGATATTGAAACAATTGATAACACAGAGGAAGTTTGGGTGAAGCTACCAACTGAGACTGCAGGGAAAATAATCAGTGAAGCTGTAAAACGTGAAGACAAGATTGTTCAGAATCTGAGTAAACATACGGTTGAATTAGAGAAGCATGGTGTCTGGAGCAAAAGAAATGGTATCACAATTAAAACACATGACCCAATTGGTGGGAAGACGGTGAATTAAAACCCGTTAGCAGCATTGATGTCGCAGGAGGGGGCCAGTGTTCAGGTAGGTGGTTTGAAGTGTGTCTACTTCAATGCCAGGAGTATACGAAATAAGGTAGGGGAACTGGCAGCATGGGTTGGTACCTGGGACTTCGATGTTGTGGCCATTTCGGAGACATGGATAGAGCAGGGATAGGAATGGATGTTGCAGGTTCTGGGGGTTAGGTGTTTTAGTAAGCTCAGAGAAGGAGGCAAAAGAGGGGGAGGTGTGGCGCTGCTAGTCAAGAGCAGTATTACGGTGGCGGAGAGGATGCTAGATGGGGACTCATCTTCCGAGGTAGTGTGGGCTGAGGTTAGAAACAGGAAAGGAGAGGTCACCCTGTTGGGAGTTTTCTATAGGCCTCCAAATAGTTCTAGGGATGTAGAGGAAAGGATGGCGAGGATGATCCTGGATAAGAGCGAAAGTAACAGGGTAGTTATTATGGGAGACTTTAACTTTCCAAATATTGACTGGAAAAGATATAGTTCGAGTACATTAGATGGGTCGTTTTTTGTACAGTGTGTGCAGGAGGGTTTCCTGACACAATATGTTGACAGGCCAACAAGAGGCGAGGCCACGTTGGATTTGGTTTTGGGTAATGAACCTGGCCAGGTGTTGGATTTGGAGGTAGGAGAGCACTTTGGGGACAGTGACCACAATTCGGTGACGTTTACGTTAGTGATGGAAAGGGATAAGTATACACCGCAGGGCAAGAGTTATAGCTGGGGGAAGGGCAATTATGATGCCATTAGACGTGACTTGAGGGGGATAGGTTGGCGAAGTAGGCTGCAAGTGTTGGGCACACTGGATAAGTGGAGCTTGTTCAAGGATCAGCTACTGCGTGTTCTTGATAAGTACGTACCGGTCAGGCAGGGAGGAAGGCGTAGAGCGAAGGAACCGTGGTTTACCAAAGAAGTGGAATCTCTTGTTAAGAGGAAGAAGGAGGCCTATGTGAAGATGAGGTGTGAAGTTTCAGTTGGGGCGATGGATAGTTACAAGGTAGCGAGGAAGGATCTAAAGAGAGAGTTAAGACGAGCAAGGAGGGGACATGAGAAGTATTTGGCAGGTAGGATCAAGGAAAACCCAAAAGCTTTCTATAGGTATGTCAGGAATAAGCGAATGACTAGGGTAAGAGTAGGACCAGTCAAGGACAGGGATGGGAAGTTGTGTGTGGAGTCTGAAGAGATAGGCGAGATACTAAATGAATATTTTTCGTCAGTATTCACTCAGGAAAAAGATAATGTTGTGGAGGAGAATGCTGAGACCCAGGCTATTAGAATAGATGGCATTGAGGTACGTAGGGAAGAGGTGTTGGCAATTCTGGACAGGCTGAAAATAGATAAGTCCCCGGGGCCTGATGGGATTTATCCTCGGATTCTCTGGGAGGCCAGGGAAGAGATTGCTGGACCTTTGGCTTTGATTTTTATGTCACCATTGGCTACAGGAATAGTGCCAGAGGACTGGAGGATAGCAAATGTGGTCCCTTTGTTCAAAAAGGGAGCAGAGACAACCCCGGCAACTATAGATCGGTGAGCCTCACGTCTGTAGTGGGTAAAGTCTTGGAGGGGTTTATAAGAGACAAGATTTATAATCATCTAGATAGGAATAATATGATCAGGGATAGTCAGCATGGCTTTGTAAAGGGTAGGTCATGCCTCACAAATCTTATCGAGTTCTTTGAGAAGGTGACTGAACAGGTAGACGAGGGTAGAGCAGTTGATGTGGCGTATATGGATTTCAGTAAAGCGTTTGATAAGGTTCCCCACGGTAGGCTATTGCAGAAAATACGGAGGCTGGGGATTGAGGGTGATTTAGAGATGTGGATCAGAAATTGGCTAGCTGAAAGAAGACAGAGGGTGGTGGTTGATGGGAAATGTTCAAAATGGAGTTCAGTTACAAGTGGCGTACCACAAGGATCTTTTCTGGGGCCGTTGCTGTTTATCATTTTTATCAATGACCTAGAGGAAGGCGCAGAAGGGTGGGTGAGTAAATTTGCAGACGACACTAAAGTCGGTGGTGTTGTCGACAGTGTGGAAGGATGTAGCAGGTTACAGAGGGACATAGATAAGCTGCAGAGCTGGGCTGAGAGGTGGCAAATGGAGTTTAATGTAGAGAAGTGTGAGGTGATTCACTTTGGAAGGAATAACAGGAATGCGGAATATTTGGCTAATGGTAAAGTTCTTGGAAGTGTGGATGAGCAGAGGGATCTAGGTGTCCATGTACATAGATCCCTGAAAGTTGCCACCCAGGTTGATAGGGTTGTGAAGAAGGCCTATGGAGTGTTGGCCTTTATTGGTAGAGGGATTGAATTCTGGAGTCAGGAGGTCATGTTGCAGCTGTACAAAACTCTGGTACGGCCGCATTTGGAGTATTGCGTACAGTTCTGGTCACCGCATTATAGGAAGGACGTGGAGGCTTTGGAGCGGGTGCAGAGGAGATTTACCAGGATGTTGCCTGGTATGGAGGGAAAATCTTATGAGGAAAGGCTGATGGACTTGAGGTTGTTTTCGTTAGAGAGAAGAAGGTTAAGAGGAGACTTAATAGAGGCATACAAAATGATCAGGGGGTTAGATAGGGTGGACAGTGAGAGCCTTCTCCCGCGGATGGAAATGGCTGGCACGAGGGGACATAGCTTTAAACTGAGGGGTAATAGATATAGGACAGAGGTCAGAGGTAGGTTCTTTACGCAAAGAGTGGTGAGGCCGTGGAATGCCCTACCTGCAACAGTAGTGAACTCGCCAACATTGAGGGCATTTAAAAGTTTATTGGATAGGCATATGGATGATAATGACATAGTGTAGGTTAGATGGCTTTTGTTTCGGTGCAACATCGTGGGCCGAAGGGCCTGTACTGCGCTGTATCGTTCTATGTTCTATGTTCTATGATAGGACAGATGATGGAGTTAAAATGTTATGTTTGGAACTTACCTTCGGAAAAATCCGTCCGTAATCAAAATAAAGTACTTAAAGAAATGCAGTAGCAATATCAGGAATGTATCAGGATAAGGTTTCAACAGATTGGATCACTGAGTGAGCAAAAGAGGAGGAGTTTGAGATTCTTTGTATCTCACTCAGGGGTGCAATGACAGAAGGAGGAGGCTTAACAGGCTTTAATTGTATGAAGGATATAAAGGATAAAGAAAATAAACCAGTTTTTTAAAAAAAGGAAAGAAATGGTAGCAAAAGAAATCCGGAGCTCCTGGAGAGGGCACGTCTGGAGAATCCAAACAAAGATAGGAAGTACAAATTAGAGAATAGGGCCCTCTCCACCCTTGACCTGTTCATTTGATTTTTCAGATGGAAAAAATAAATAACAGACAAACCAGTTCACAAGATAGTTTGACCTGAATAGCACCCACTGAAGCCTGCATCGAAGTCAGGGAGTGAGAATCCCTGATCACCATTTAGAATGTCGGCCCTTTTTGGTATAGGGGGACTTCTAAGAATAGTGGTGAGTTTTCAAAAACACTACACACCAATTTCACCAGGCCTTTCCAAGAGTCAATGTTTCTTCTCATGGTTGACGCTCATTACAAGTGACTGGAAGTTCATCGGATGTTGTCCACCGCCATGGTTGAAAAGCTACAGCTCTCCTTCAACACTCACAGCATTCCAGAGATTCTGGTCAGTATCAATGGAGCTCTCTTCACCGACAATGGGTTTGAGGGGTTTATGAATACAAATGGGGTGCAGCGCAGCATGGCCCCATATAACCCTTCCTCAAAGGGCTGGCCAAGTAAGCGGTGCAGACCTTCAAGAGAGGAACAAAAAACAGACCACAGGATCCATGGAGATGTGGCCAGCAAGAATTTTGTTTACCTATCATACCATGGCGCATGCCGCGAATGGCGCCGGCAGAAATGTTGATGGGCAGGAGACTCAGGACCCGTCTCAGCCTCGCGTACCCCACTACTGGCGGTAAAGTACGACATGGTCAGGGCCTGCAGAGGTGAAGCCAAGGTAGGCGGACGCGGACCAAAAATTCAAAACCAGGGGACGCAGCATGCATCCAAAACTTCCGGGACTGTGCCCGATGGAATCCGGGGATGGTGGTAAAGCAGATCCAGCTAGTTTCATACCAGGTGAAGATATGGGACTAGACAGTGTGGAAGCACCCTGACTAGGTCAGAAGTAGGTGACCAGCATTAGGCCATGCCCCACCAGAGGGACTGTCTTCCAATCACATCTCCCTGACACATGGGGGCCTGGGGGTGATAACTCCTGGGGGCCCCAACATCGAGAGGCGAAATGAGATAGACTCTGATTCGGAAATGGAGACCCAGGCATCTGAGGCATCCGAAGCATCCGACGACGACCTGGCCAGAAATCAGGTTCCAGTGGTGGTACACCGCAGAAGGTCATGGAGGAAATGATGTTCGCTGACAGGCTCTACGTCCCCCGACCCAGTGCGCAACCACTGGAAGTGCAGCTGCGGGCAAAGAGGAGCAGGCATCCTCCTGTGCTAACTTCTCCGGAGGAACTTACCGACTTCTGGAAGTGGGATGTTATAACCCCCATCAGATTAATGGGGTTGACCCGATTAATCTCCCCATGAGCCTCATGGAGTATGTGTTCCCCGCTGAGGGGCGGAGGCCCATCAGCATGATAGTTAACTCAGGACCACTATTAGGTTACCCCTCAGCCTTCTTTTTCAAGACAGAAGAGACTAACCTGTCAATCTTTTCCTGATATGTATACCCACATTTTTCTGGCATCATCCTTGTGTATTTCCCCGACACCCCCTCCATTGCCTCTATATTCTTTTTATAATATGGTGACCAGAACTTCACGCAGTAGTCTAAGTGCGATTTTAGCAGTTTTCATCCTCACTTTTCAATTCTATTCATCTGGAAATAAAGTCTCGTTATTGGTTTTATTTATTTTTGGCCTTTTTAACCTGAGGCGTTATTTTTAGTGACTAATGTATTTGTACTCAGAGATTATCACCACCGGTATTTTTTTATCCTGTTGGGTTCTGCACTCTCAGGACAAAAGAACGTAGCATTGTAGCATGTGGGGTTGAATGCAAATAACACAGCTTTATTGAATAGCTGTTAACTCTACAAAGGATTGATCTCGACTGAGGCAAAGCTATGAAGCAGCCAATGACACCACAAACTGTAAACCTGACTAGACTCTTAAAGTGACCATGCAGCAACACAACAATAACCCCAAATAAATAACAACCCTCTCCCTTTACTTCCAAGGTCCCATAACTACAATGAACCACAGTACTTTTACACAGTCATCAAAACATATATACAAGGGCATGGAATGAATGAATACACAGTGACAATACAGCTCATGGGGAATATGATCTGGTGGGTGTCTATTCTGTGCTGGTTGCCTGCTCACATCAGGGATTTTGTTGTCCTTGGCCTTAGAGGCACTCTGCAGAGCAGTGGTCTTCAAAGTCGGGGGTGCGGCCCACGGGTAGGTCGTGGACGTGTGTCGGGAGGGTCACGGAGCCATCCATCGTGGCACTCCCGATTGCGCAAATTCGTGCGCAACAGCTGCACCAGCCGGCTTTTAACTATGCCGGCGACGAGCGGCCTTTTTAAGCATTAAAAAAAAAGGCGGCCGCACTGCGCGTCCGTGCCCACTCATCGGTGCGCATGCGCAGAGTTTTGCACATGCGTACCGATGAGCGGGCACGCATGCGCAGTGCGGCCGCATTTTTTTAATGGTAAAAAGGCCGCTTGCAGCCGGCGTAGTTAAAAGCCGGCTGCTGCTCGCGCTGCCCGGTTCGGAAGTGCTTGGTTCTCCTGAACGAAGCTAAGGCCGAGTTTCCCCCCGGTGACTAGCACCATCGGACCCACCCGCAGAGATCCAGCGCCATGGCCTCCACCTGAGAACTCGCCTGTATCTACAGCCTGCTCATCCTGCATGACAGCGAGGTCACTGTCACCGAAGATAAACTCAATGCCCTGATTAAAACAGCTGGTGTGACCATTGAGCCTTTCTGGCCTAGTCCGTTTGCCAAGGCAATGGCTAATATTGACATCAATAGTCTGATCTGCAACGTTGGTGCTGGTAGCAGTGCCCCAGTTGCTGCCACAGTTGTTTCCGATGCTGCCCATATTGCTGCTGAAGAGAAAATGGAAGAGAAGAAACAGGAAGAATCTGACGATGACATGGGCTTTGGTCTCTTTGATTAAACGTGCTGTGCAACAACATTGTTACGATTTACAAAAAATAAATAAAAATTAAATATAAAAGCCGGCTGCTGCGGCTGAAGACCGCAAATTTGCACAATCGGAGACGCGGACGATTTTTTAAAAATTCTGTGTAATCTTCCTGTCTGAGTGAGGCAGAGAGCAGGTCACGGCCCCTGAACATCGCCATCACGTGCTTTGGGCCCGATTGCGATTCCTCCATTTTGTCAGCAGCATACAAGCTAAGAGAAAATGGTAGGTCGTGAAGGTCGGCCAGCGTGGGTCATGAAGGTCGGCCGGCGTGGGTCGCGAAGGTCAGCCAGCATGGGTCCCGAAGGTTGGCCAGTTGGTAAAAATGGGTCCCCGTAAAAAAAGTTTGAAAAACACTGCTGCAGAGGATGCCTCTAACCTGGTAGGCAATGCAGTCACTTTTCCAGAAAGAAGACTAGTAGCGACAAGGGGTTCTTCAGAAATCTTGGTTTCTGCTGATTGGCCAGAAGACGCAGTCTCACGATTTGGTAGCATGGATGGCAGTTTATCCTGAGGTAGTTCTAGCATACACAGTACCGGCACATTGATGCATGTAGCTAACAATTGATATGAGTGTCACCTCCACACTAGATCATCTTCAGTTTGTACTGAATAGGAGACAAGGCCAGTTTGAGCCAATACAGTTGAAGGAACTGTTTGCTGGTAGTATTGCTGCGTGCCAAAATCAGCCCTTCTTGTCGAAACAAGCGTTTTGGAATTACCTATTCTTCTTAAGATTTGCAACTGCTGATTGCATTCTTCTATCTCGGATATCTCCTGTGGCAAAAGTAGATCAAATGTATTTCTCAGCTTCCTCTACAGTAGTAGTAAAGCTGTGTGGTGTTGCAATATGTCAGCAAGAAACTGCTTATACGCCAATTTAATGAACCTTGGTCCTTGGAGGCTTTCAGTAGATGCTTCAAGGACTGGACAAACCTTTCGGCTAAGCCATTTGTGGATGGGTGGTAAGGAGCTGATTTTATGTGTTGGATGCCACATATCTTTAGATCATCCTCAAACTCCTGGGCTGTGAATTGTGGACCATTATCACTCACAATTTGTTCTGGTTTCCCAAATCTGGCAAAATCTCATTGCGCTTTTCAATGGATTGTTTCACAGTTGCTGACTTGATTAGGACCACCTCAGGCAATTTGAAGTGTGCATCTATGACAACCATGAACATGTGTCCCTCCTCTGGACCAGCAAAGTTAATGAGAAGACGTTGTCAAGGCATTTTAGTCCCCTCTCATGATGCAATGGGAAGAATGGCAGTGCGTTCCTTCCCCGCGCAGATAACTGTCACAACCCTGCTTTTTCATCAATTTAGGTGTTGATTCCTGGCCACCAGAAGCAACTCCTCACCTGTTCCTTCATTTGAACTATACCTGGTTGTCCTCCATGTATTTGTTAAAATGGTCAGAAGTGTGGAGTAATTATTGCACTCATCCCCCACAAGAGGCATCCGCCCTGGACTGTCAACTTGAGTATTCTGGAAACATATGGCTTGAATAAAGGGATTAAGGGTTATGGTGTTCGGGCCGGAAAGTGGAGCTGAGTCCACAAAAGATCAGCCATGATCTCATTGAATGGTGGAGCAGGCTTGAGGGCCAGATGGCCTACTCCTGCTTCTAGTTCTTATGTTCTAATTTGGATGTGTTCCCGCTATCCTCCCTTTTAACATCGTTCCACTACCTTCCCCATCATAGGATCATTTCTGGTCAGATGCTGGGTCTGAGCTGCTGTCACTGGGGTGTATTCTATCTGCTAAAAATAGAAGATATTTTCACTACTGGGTGGTACCTGTCCAACAGGCAAAAGATCTTCATGAATAACCTGAAGGTAGTGTGTGTGACACCACTGCCTCAACTCTGCACGGCCTCATTCCTCAGTCAACAAACCAGGCAGTCTCTAATCATATCTAATCATATCATCTAGAGAGTCACCAAATTTACAATACTCTGCGAGTCACCTTAGGACCATCACAAACCGCTATATTCTCTCCTTCTGGTTGATTTCTTCTGTGAAACCTAAAATGCACCACAATTATTAATGGTTTGCATGAATAATGGCCGTCCAGTATCTTAGTTAATCATGAATATGTTTTGCTACCAGGTTCTCAGACTAGACCAGACTTCGGAGTAGTTCAAATGTTTTACTGCTAATAGCACTAAGGAAAGCAGGAATTAAAATATCCTTGGAAATCTTATTAGCTAAAATACAGTAATGGAATTTTTCTACACAGGACTTCCATTTTCGGATTCTTCCTCGAATGAGCCAATAACGTCCAGCCATTTACAATGATACCGGGATCTGCTCGCAACTTTTCTTCAGGATCTTCCCTTAATATAAATGGTTGAGTTTATGTTGTAATATAAGCCAATCGTATCAGTCTGTCTTGGAATTGATGCAATGCAAGAAATCTCTCTGAATCACTACCTCCGTGCCTGAACCTAACTGCACACATGGTAAACTCTGAAGCCTGAACTCCTTGGGATGCCAGTTTTAATTTTAGGTATGAGTCTTTTTTTCTCTAATCTGCCCCAGAACATTACCGGTCTGATGCCAGGTGCAATCGGCTGACCTACTGCTGGTTCTGCCCCAATGTCGAAAGCTTTGATTTTATTTTCTTGCTTCCTCATGGCTTGTATTCTTTTCATCTTGTTATGTTCTGCATTCTCAGGACAAAAGAACTTTAATTTGAAGCACATGGGGTTGAATGCAAATGAAATGAAAAATGAAAATCGCTTATTGTCACAAGTAGGCTTCAAATGAAGTTACTGTGAAAAGCCCCTAGTCACCACATTCCGGCGCTTGTTCGGGGAGGCTGGTACGGGAATTGAACCTGAGCTGCTGGCCTGCCTTGGTCTGCTTTAAAAGCCAGCTATTTAGCCCTGTGCTAAAATAACAACTCCACGAAGGTTTGATCTAGACAGAAGCAAAGCCCACAAAGCAGCTGATGACATAACAAACTATACATGTGACGAGACACATAAAGCAATCATGCAACAACACAACAGCAACCCCAAATATATCACAGGAATCTCTTTGTTCCTCTACCACACCCGGACTTGCACCTTTCAAGTAATAGGTGACCTCCCTATTCTTTCTGCTAAAATTTACAACCTCACATTTATCTTTGTTGAACTTGGTTTGCCAATTATTTGACCATTCTTCAAGTTTATTAAGTTTGTCTTCCCAGTCTTGACCATCAACCCCCAACGAGGTGTCATCCTGAAACTTAAAAATTGTAATTTTGATTCAAAAGTTCAAATTATTAATGTAAATTATGAACAGTAGTGGTCCCAGCACTGATCCTTGTGGAACACTACTATCCATCTTCTGCCACTTTCAATAACTAATTATTCCCCATCGAGGCTTTCAGTCTTAAAGCCAGCTATCAAACTATTCTGCCACTTGTCTCCTGACACCACATTTTCTAATCTTGTTCCCTGGTCTATTATGGGGCACCTTATTGAAGGCCTATTGAAAAGCCAGATGAATTGCACCTACTACATTACCATTGTCTCTCCATTTGTTACCACCTCAAAAAGATCAATAAGGCTGTTTCAACAAGATTTTCTCTTTTGAAATCCATACCAACAATTCATTATTATGTTTCTCATTTCTAGATGTTCTATTCACCCTGAGATTCCGGGACCGGTGAGGGGCTAACAGCAGTGCAGCGCCCGCGGCATAAGCAGCCAGAGAATGGCCGTATAACGTGGCTTTGGCTGTGCGCGGACCCGGCCTGACAAATACGGCCCCACAGGCCAGCCCCTGCCCACCCCGCACCAGACCCCCCCAGCCCTCGCAGAAGCCCTGCCGGCCAGCGGCTGCCACGCCGGGTTCCCGACAGCTCAGACCACACATCAACCGAGTCAGGAACTCGGCACATCGGGGAGGGTCTTCCGATGATTGGCCAATGCCATTCCAACGGCATGTGGCACAAGACAACGCCATTTCAGAGGGGGCGGAGACACAAAAACCGCCGTCACACCAGCGCCGCTCCCGATTTGAGCGTCGGAAGGGATTCTCCGCCCGATCGCCGATTACGATATCTCCATCAGGCAACGGAGAATGCCGCCCTGTATCTTTTTTTTAAATGTTTTTTTTGCAAATACATACCTTGCAAAGCAAAACACATAGGATCTAGGAAATATAACCGTACTGGGAGGGGGGTCTTTCCTCCCCTCTCCTCTATTCTCTCCTTTTTTACAG
This sequence comes from Scyliorhinus torazame, assembly GCF_047496885.1. NCBI lineage: Eukaryota > Metazoa > Chordata > Chondrichthyes > Carcharhiniformes > Scyliorhinidae > Scyliorhinus > Scyliorhinus torazame. The sequence continues at coordinate 87,973,801 of NC_092714.1, read as the reverse complement.
ATCATCTAACTAGGGTGGAGGGGGGCACCTGGGTGGTGCCCCCTAATGCTTTTACATTATTTTGTGTAGTTGCCTCGGTAACGGCCATCGCTCGTTTCGCCTTCCCGTTTTTCTTTGTGTTTTCTCGCCGTGCTGTGATTGCTGCACTGTTGTCTTCCCCTGTACTCTCCCCCACATTTTTGTTCTCTTATCTCTTCCCCCTTCAGGCTCCCCTTTTTTGTTCTCCCCCCTCCCTCCCTTTCCACACCCCTTCCCCCCCTTCCTCACTGCTGCCCCCCATTCTTTCTTGCTTGGTTTTGCTGCCTCACCGGGTCCTCCTCACTTTCCTCTTTCTGTCTTGTCCTGGCTGTTTCTCCCTGGCTACTGGTTACTTATTTATTTATGTGTTGGCCAAAAACAGGTCCCGGAACAGTCGGGTGAATGGCTCCCATGTTTTGTGGAAGCCTTCTTCCGACCCACGGGTGGCAAATTTGATTTTCCTCATTTGGAGAAATTCCGATAGGTCGGACAGCCAATCTGCAGTTTTAGGTGGTGCTGCTGACCACCAGTCGAGGATTCTATGGCGGGCGATCAAGGAGGCAAAGGCAAGCACATCCGCCCTCCTCCCCATGAAGAGACCTGGCTGGTCTGATACACCGAAAACCGACACTTTTGGGCATGGCTCCACCTTCATCCCCACCACCTTGGAAATTGCCTCGAAGAAGACTGTCCAGTACCCAGCAAGTCTGGGGCAAGACCAGAACATGTGGGCATGGTTGGCCGGGCCTAGCTCTACTTTTTGTAATGTTTTTTTAAAATGAGTAGTAATACCCCAGATGGATGCAGTCTATCTGGAAACAGGTCTTATCCCCTTTGAGTTTGTTTAGTTTATTTAATGCATCCTTTTTTTATTTTTCATGCACTTATGTCATTACTCATCCTATCATTCAATATCATGTCTACTTGTTCTATCTCCATTTTGAATATTGACATCAGATTTTAATGGTACAAAGGGCTTGGAGATAAGTACAGAGTAAAGCTACTGCTTCTGATTGTTGTTCAGTGTATTTTGTGTGAGTTGGATGAAAACAAAATGAGACTCAGCTGTGATGGTCCTATGGCCAACATTCATTACTCATGTCACAGATAAAGACTGGCCATGTGGGAGGAAGTGTTGTAGAGCCGCTGACACTGTACCATAACCCTACATGAATCAATGCCTCCAAAAGAGTCTTTTCTTTACGCTTGAAGAAGTCTACATTGAAGAATGGTTTAATACAATTGAATTTCCTTCAAAAATTTTACTTCTTTATAAAATGATGCAAGCATTTTAACACAACATACACTGATTAAGCACTTTGAAATGATGAATAAAGAGGGACAAAAGCGACATGTTTGGCTGATGAACAGTTTAACATTTGAAAAGGTGGAAATTGGGGACATTCACAGGCATGTGAAGTGTATTATGTGTTTGGCATACAAAGTTATGCACTCAAATAAAATGCCAATTGTAGATGGGGATGATGCGTATACATAAAGGTTCACGTGTCGGAAGCACGGGGTTCCCCCTGGAGCGTGGGCAGATACACAGCATGTAAGAGCTGCTTAGAGTACTCAATAAACTTATCGTTCTAAGTCCTTGGTTGCAAGTCACTTGAACTCAGCACTTTTACATGATATCAGGATTTGGCAGAGTGGCACAAAGAAATTTCCGCATCAATCCGCTCGCGTTTGACAAAAACATTGCGGACTGGACAAAGTTTGAAAAAGAATGGTGCATCGACTGTGGTGCCAGTCTATTAGACAAATCCAAGAAGTTACAGACATGCCCTTTGCTAAATCCAGCAGGCTCCAAGGCAAGCAAGAAATTGGAATCTTTTGTTTTACAAATGGAGGAGGAGAAAGAGGGAGCCGAGATATTGTTTAAAAAGTTTGAGAACATTTGCAGTAAAGAACATCATACTCAATAGGCATGCATTTAATACTATCTACTAAAAATTTGATGAATCGATTCAGTCTTACATTACGACTCAAAGATCCGAGTAAAGAATTGATGAGCTCATCAGGGATCACAATGTGCGCGGGGTCCATAGAGATCTTGTCTGCCAGCAGATTCTTCACAAGAAAGATCTACCGTTGCAATCAGCAAGGAGTTAAGACAGGCAACAGAAGTTTTTGCGGTACAGTGCATGTCCTGCCCCAACTGGCAGCCTCACCCAGAACATAACTGCACGTGTGGCATTTGTGTAAATGCTGCGACAAATGTGTTAGAACAATTTTGCGAAATGCGGCAGATCTAAACCGCAACAGCCTTCCTATGCCACCAGCCACATTCAGCCGGTCACTCCTCCAGGATTCAGAGCACAAACAGGGAAATTAAATTGGTGGTCAATCAGAGCAACCAAGCCACTGAGCCTCCAACAGCAGAGTGTCAACACCACCCTGGAGAAAGGTGAGATTTTCACGCCTTTTAAACATTTCCGACAGCAAAACAAAATTAAAAGTAAAGACTGACACTGAAGCAAAGTGCAATGTACTGCCCAGGCTAAATGCTGCAGGAAATAGACCCATATACAGCATATACAGCACCAGATCCCAATAGCAAGGGGGACCCTTGGCATATGACGGTCAAACCATCCACAGGGAAGGTGCAACACTCTCCATTGCACACAGGGAAGCTTCAAATTTCATATTGCCTGGGCGGCATGGTGGCGCATTAGTTAGCACTGCTGCCTCACAGCGCCAAGGACCCGGGTTCGATCCTAACCTCGGGTCACTGTCGGTGTGGAGTTTGCACATTCTCCCTGTGTCTGCATGTGTCTCACCTTCACAACCTAGAGATGTGTAGGTTAGGTGGATTTGCCACGCTAAAAACATGAGGCCACTATTGGGTCTTCGGGACAGCATCACACTGAGGCTAATCCACCGTGGTCCAAATGTACACACTCTGCAAAATCAGGCCCCAGAAATGATATGAGTATAAAGACCAATTGAATTGCAACATTGGGAAGTTACCTGTAATATACTATATGAGACTAGATGACTTGGTGCCACCAACAGTCTGTTCTCCGAGAAGAGTACTGTTAGCTATGAAGCAGAAGGTAGTCGATGAGCTGCATCAGATGTCAACATTGGGTATCATAGCTCCCATAGAAGAGACCACAGAATGGATTTCAGCAATGGTGGCTGCAGTAAAAAAAGATGGCACCATCAGGATTTGCATCCACCTAGGCCACTTAAAAAAGGTGCTGGTCAGACCTCATCACCCTGTGAAGATGGCTGAACAAGGGATAGCTGACATGCCCAATGCCAAGGTTTTCAGCATCTTGGATGTGAAATCTGGGTTCTGGCAAATCCTACTGGATAAATAATCCTCAAAACGCATTACATTCATGTCTCTGGTTGGAAAATACAATTTTCTACAGATGCACTATGGGATCTCCACAGGCAGTGAGGTCTTCCAACAGTGCATGGAGAATCTCTTTGCAGGCCAACCCTGCAAAGTCATCATTGGTTACATCCTAGTCTGAGGTCATACATGATGCACATCTATGTTTAGACCGCGACAGAATTAGGACCATACTGTTAATGTTCAAACTTGCTAAATGTTGATTCAGGGTCAGCCAAGTTCCTTATGTGGATCACTTACTCACAACGGGTGGTGCGAAGCCAGATCCGGACAAAATAATGGCTGTACGACAGATGTCCATTCCCATGAACAAGCACACTTTGTAGCTATAGTAAGGTCACTGGGCCTCTTCATCAGCTTCTCCACCAAGATGTGGAATGGCAGGTGCACCACACTGCTGTGTTAAACAGACACCAACAGGTACTCACAGCCCCACCAGTTCTATAGTACTTTGATGTTCAAGTACCTGAACTCTTATCAGCAGATGCCACCCAGCATGTACATGACGCAGTCTGCGTCCAGAATGGCCTTTGCATCAAGGGCCCTCACTGACACTGAGACCCGTTATGTCCAGATCGAAAAGGAACTCCTCCCTAGTTTTGCCTGTCAGAAGCTCCATGACTTAATTCATGGTCATCCTGTAAGTGTTGAAATTGTTCGTCAGCCACTCATAACTATTTGAAAAAAGCCTCTTCACACAGCATCAGCATGGCTATAATGCATGATGCTAAATCTGCAATGCTACAAACTCATTGTCACTTACAAACAAGGCCTAAAGGCAGAATCTTCTAGGCCCTGAAAGAAGAAGCTGTCTCTCTCTCTCTCTCGAATGCTTGTTGTCTGATATTTATGTGAATCGACAGTGAAATCCTTTACAAGCTGAAAGAAAAGATAACATCCACCTGGAAGCCAAGACTGAGGAAGAAACTAATCGGAAGGCATGACGCAGCGAGGCCAGTAAATCTCACGAGCGGCCTCTCACAAGATTTACTGGCCTCGTCACCCCTCACAGATCCAACGTGATCTCACGAGATGTTGTGATCTGGATTCCGTCGATTGTGGTCGGGGTGCAGATTACCATAATCAAGTGAGCAGTTAGTCGCACTTGAATGTATTGACACCGGATCTACCCAACGCTTGGGACATAACGGCCTCGCCTCGGAGATCTTGAACAGGCACTGTTCAGCACTGGTTTTCACCAATATGGACAAGGTGTAATGGCACTTCGGGGAGGGGGCCTCCCAAACAATTGGGCGCACATAGTGTGGCAGTGTGGTATCCTGGCACCCCTGATGCCACCTGGGCACCATGGCACTGCCAGCCTGCCACCCTGGCAGTGCCACTTGAGCACCCTGAAAGTGTCACCTGGGTGCCATTCAGGCAGTGTCAGGGTGCCCTGGTGGCAGTGTCATGGTGCCCAGGTGGCATCATGCCTGTGACTGGGATCGGTCCGGGGGGTGCCTTGCACTTATGAGGTGGGGTGTGGTGAGGGGGGGGGGGGGGGATCATGACAACCTTATTAATGAGTTGGGGCATTGGGGGGGGGGGGGGGCGCTGGGGGAAATGGCACCCTGATCTCTTCCTGCATTGGCGAGCAGAGCTCGTTAGTACAGGAAATTGGACTAAGTGTGGCCTCAGTGGGTTATTCCTTGCCAAGGCCCAGAAATGAAGCATAGTCCTATTTAGTAGCAGGGTCAGGTACCCGGCTAAACGCGCTCAACAAGGGACTCTGTTTAATTTCCGTTAAATCGCTGCATGTGTGTGTAGAGGGGGTTAGAGATTAGATAGAAGTTAAGCAGCTGTATTGTTGCCTATTTAATTATAGTTAGTTAATATTAAATGTTAATTGTGCTTAAATTTAGAAATCTGGGGCGCGATTCTCTAACCCCCCACCGGGTCGGAGAATCACCGAGGGCTGGCGTGAATCCCGCCCCCACCGTGTCCCGAATTCTCCGCCACCAGAGATTCGGCGGGGGCGGGAACCGTGCAGTGGTGGTCAGCGGGAATCGCGCCGGTCGGCGGGCCCACCCCCGGCGATTCTCCAGCCCAAGATGGGCCAAAGTCCCGCCGCTGTCAACCCTCGCCCGCCGGCATGGATTAAACCCCCTACCTTACCGGCGGGACAAGGGTCCGGGGTCCTGGGGGGGGGCGCGGGGCGATCTGGCCCCGGGGGATGCCCCCACGGTGGCCTGGCCCGCGATCGGGGCCCACAGATCCGCGGGCCGGCCTGTGCCGTGGGGGCACTCTTTTTCTTCCGCCTTCGCCATGGTCTTCACTATGGCGGAGGCGGAAGAGAATTCTGCACCTTTGGGGCGGTCCGACGCCGGAGTGGTTCCCGCCACTCCACTACGCCGGAACCCCCCTCCCCGCCGGTAGGGGAGAATCCCGCCCCTGGTGACTGTAGTTATTGGGTGGCCAAAGACCTTGGGTGTTTTAAAATAAAAGTTAATTTCAAACAGGTCGTGACTTCAGCTCAAGTGGGGCTGGAATTTACCAGGGTATCGTAACTGTAAGAAATGGTGAATAACGGTTGACACCACTCCTCCAGTGTTGATTAAGCACGATGCCTCCACCACACCAAATCTCACATCCACCACAGGAGAATCCCTATCACTCTGCATATCACCAAGCATCTTCCTGAATGAATCTTGCCCCCCACCCACCTTTTTCTCTAACCTGCAGGGAGGTCGCCTCCAGGGAGTTGGCAGCCTCTTCATGCAGTGGGAGGGTGGATTGGATGCCAGGAAAATGCCAGCGGGCCCTCTACATCGCCCCTAATTGGGGATTATTTTTTAAATTGGCTTCCCACCACCATGGTGTGAGCAATCGATTCTTCTTCCTCCCTGCCCAGGGAAACCTCCTCAGAAGTGGGATTGCATCCAAGGGCTGTCCCAACATCACCCCCAGCTATTTTCCCAACCCCAACCCAGTGTTGGGAAATATCTGCTTTACTATTTGGGTGAAGTTATTCATAGACATAGGACCAATGTACTGCCAGCACGTACTTGGGCAGCGCAAGTGGATAGTACTGTGGCTTCACAGCACCAGGGTCCTGTGGTGATATGCATCACTGTAAATACACAAGGGGTTAATATAAATACACTAAGTAAACACTAGAGGGAGCACCAGAGACGTCATGACATGCAGTCATACAGCTAATGAACAAATAGAATAGGACGTGACCAATGGGCAGTCAAGCCACCCAGAGGTGACACTATCACAAGGGGGCATTACACAACCCATGTACAAGGATAGAGCACACATGCTCTGTCTCTTTCCACAGGCGACACTTAGAGAGTAGGACGGGGTAGATCAAAAGCATCCATACCCATCACGTGGCTTAGAGCAGACTGGTTAGTTAGACTGAGTTACTATAGCAAGATTAGCAGGAGAGTCGAACTCCTAGAGAACTGTGCTAATGGTTCAATAAACATTGAACTTACTTCAACGCCTGGAGTATCTTTTGGTCAAAGCTGCATCGAGCTGCAGCCTGCGTTATCCCAGAGTACATAACACAACAGGTCCCAGGTTCGATTCCCCGCTGGGTCACTGTCTGCACATTCTCCCCGTGCCTGCGTGGGTTTCCTCCGGGTGCTCCAGTTTCCTCCCACAGTCCAAAGACGTGAAGGTTAGGTGGTTTGGCCATGATAAAATAACCCTTAGTGACCAAAAAGGGTAGGAGGGGTCATTGGGCTACAGGAATAGGGTGGAAGTGAGGGCTTAAGTGGGTCGGTGCAGACTCGATGGGCCGAATGGCCTCCTTCTGCACTGTATGTTCTATTTTCTATGTTCATACTGATATAGCTTTTTTAATACTGTCTCCACCAGCATGCAAGAACTAAATCATTTATAGTGAAGATGGAGATAGGGATAAAGAGAGTTCTGAGGTAGCACTGCTTTTGTAATACAGATTATTGGATTTACAGTGAGTGATAGTCAGCACTGGCTGATACAAAGCACTCAGACCTGACAAATTACAGTAATAAAACAGTGTTTCTCTTGTCTGGCTGGTAATATTGTTTTGTCATGTATTTAAAAAGGTACCCAGAGAATTAGCATTTTTCTTCACTCTTTTTCCTCAGGATTTAATGAAGTGTTGACAAGAAGAATAACATATAGATAAAAAAGTGACTACTAGAATGCTTATGCTTATATAATCATTTCAAATCAAACAATACTTATGGAAAAATAGGTTCATGATAAATTATATAAAGTAAGAATCAATAATACTGCAGTGAATAATTCACAATCATGTCAACCACAATGCTTCATATATATTCCTTAAACATACCCTTGTTATGCAAATCTTTTATTTATTATAGCATAGGAGATTTTGAGGGAAAGGAGAAGGAGAGTTAAGAGAAAAGGCATTGACATGAGAAATGTTCCAAAATGGATGTGTGTGGCGCACAAAGACTCCGTGAGACAAACAGAGTGAAGTCGATGAGTCTTTATTAAGCGTGTCTGTTCCCCAGCAGCCCGATAGTAAACTGGCCTGCGGGGGAAGGCACCGGCTTCTTATACTTCGCCTTCAGGGCGGAGTATGAGGTCAACGGCCAACCAGGACCCGGGATCTGTCAGCCAATGACATTAGGGCTTCCAGTCCCACATGACCCCCAATACATACTACCACATTCACCCCTTGTCAAAAATGAACCCGGCGGGGTGATGCTTCGTATGGTGGTAAGGGTTTACAGTACTGGTCCTGGGAGGAGAGAACAGTTACATGGTAGGACCGTATTGGACAGTATCGTCCTGTTACAACTATTTACAGAGGATATAGGAAAACAAAATGTTCATTGGACAGTCCATCTTTGTTTTACATCGACGCCACGAGTCGGTCGGGCGGTCTGGTCGTCCGTGTCGATCGCCTCGGCCCCGGCGGTGGTGGTAGTGCTTGTACCAGCGTTGTCGCCTCCGGGAACCGCACGGTTTTAGCTGTCGGTGCAAAGGGGAGGGGGACTGATCCTCCTGGGAAGGGGGCGGTCGCGGGGTGCGGCGGTGGCAGGAAGGGGGGCGGTTGGGTTGATGGTGCCGGGGGGGTGTGCGTGGTGCCGGCGGGCGCCAGATCCCGCAGGGAGACCGTGTCCTGTCGGCCGTCGGGGTACTCCACGTAGGCGTACTGAGGGTTTGCGTGGAGGAGGTGAACCCTTTCGACCAACGGGTCCGCCTTATGTGCCCGCACGTGCTTTCGGAGCAGGATGGGTCCTGGGGCCGCCAGCCAGGTCGGCAGCGACGTTCCAGAGGAGGACCTCCTAGGGAAGACAAGGAGACGCTCGTGCAGCGTTTGATTAGTGCTCGTACATAATAACGACCGGATGGAATGGAGAGCGTCCGGGAGGACCTCCTGCCACCGTGAAACTGGGAGGTCCCTGGACCGTAGGACCAGTAGGACGGCCTTCCAGACCGTGCCGTTCTCCCTTTCTACTTGCCCGTTCCCCCGGGGGTTGTAGCTGGTCGTCCTGCTTGAAGCTATACCCTTGCTGAGCAGGAACTGGCGCAGCTCGTCACTCATGAAAGAGGACCCCCTGTCGCTGTGGACGTATGCGGGGTAACCGAACAGTGTGAATATGCTGTTCAGGGCTTTAATGACTGTGGCCGCGGTCATGTCGGAGCAGGGAATGGCAAAAGGGAAGCGGGAGTATTCGTCCACTACATTAAGGAAATACGCGTTGCGGTCGGTGGAGGGGAGGGGCCCTTTGAAATCGAGACTGAGGCGTTCAAAGGGACGGGAAGCCTTAATCAGGTGCGCTCCATCTGGCCTGAAAAAATGCGGTTTGCATTCTGCGCAGATGTGGCAGTCTCTTGTGACTGTACGGACCTCCTCTAAGGAGTAGGGGAGATTGCGGGACTTGATGAAGTGGTAAAACCGAGTGACCCCCGGGTGGCAGAGGTCCTCGTGGAGGGCTTGGAGGCGGTCAATTTGTGCGTTGGCACATGTCCCGCGGGATAGGGCATCAGACGGCTCGTTCAGCTTTCCGGGCCGGTACAAGATCTCATAGTTGAAGGTGGAGAGTTCGATCCTCCACCGCAAGATCTTGTCGTTCTTGATCTTGCCCCGCTGTGCATTATCGAACATGAAGGCAACCGACCGTTGGTCAGTGAGGAGAGTGAATCTCCTGCCGGCCAGGTAATGCCTCCAATGTCGCACAGCCTCCACTATGGCTTGGGCTTCCTTTTCCACTGAGGAGTGGCGGATTTCTGAGGCGTGGAGGGTTCGGGAGAAAAAGGCCACGGGTCTGCCCGCTTGGTTAAGGGTAGCCGCGAGAGCTACGTCAGAGGCGTCGCTCTCGACCTGGAAGGGGAGGGACTCGTCGATGGCGCGCATCGTGGCCTTTGCGATGTCCGCTTTGATGCGGCTGAAAGCCTGGCAAGCCTCTGTCGACAGCGGGAAAGCCGTGGTCTGTATTAGGGGGCGGGCCTTGTCTGCGTACTGGGGGACCCACTGGGCGTAGTATGAAAAGAACCCCAGGCAGCGTTTCAGGGCTTTTGGGCAGTGCGGGGGGGGAAATTCCATGAGTGCGCGCATACGTTCGGGGTCGGGGCCTATTATCCCATTGCGCACTATGTAGCCCAGAATGGCTAGCCGATCGGTGCTAAAAACGCACTTGTCCTCATTGTACGTGAGGTTCAAGGCTTTGGCAGTCTGGAGGAATTTTTGGAGGTTGGCGTCGTGGTCCTGCTGATCGTGGCCGCAGATGGTTACATTGTCGAGGTACGGAAACGTGGCCCGTAACCCATGTTGATCAACCATTCGGTCCATTTCCCGTTGGAAGACCGAGACGCCGTTTGTGGCGCCAAAAGGGACCCTTAGGAAGTGGTATAATCGCCCGTCTGCCTCGAAGGCTGTGTACTTGCGGTCACTTGGGCGGATGGGGAGCTGATGGTAGGCGGACTTGAGGTCCACGGTGGAGAAGACTTTATACTGGGCAATCCGATTGACCATGTCGGATATGCGGGGGAGAGGGTACGCGTCTAGTTGTGTGTACCTGTTGATGGTCTGGCTATAGTCAATGACCATCCTTTGTTTCTCCCCTGTCTTCACTACTACCACCTGCGCTCTCCAGGGACTATTGCTGGCCTGGATTATGCCCTCCTTTAGTAGCCGCTGGACTTCGGAGCGAATGAAGGTCCGGTCCTGGGCGCTGTACCGTCTGCTCCTAGTGGCGACGGGTTTGCAATCCGGGGTGAGGTTCGCAAACAAGGACGGGGGTTGCACCTTGAGGGTGGCGAGGCCGCAGATAGTGAGTGGGGGTATGGGGCCGCCGAATTTAAAGGTAAGGCTCTGTAGGTTACATTGAAAATCTAAGCCCAGCAAGGTGGGGGCACAGAGTTGGGGAAGGACGTTAAGTTTGTAGTTTTTGAATTCCCTCCCCTGTACCGTTAGGGTAACTATGCAGAATCCCTGGATCTGTACGGAGTGGGATCCTGCGGCTAGGCAAATCTTTTGTGCGCTGGGGTAGGTAGTTAAGGAACAGTGTCTTACCGTGTCGGGATTTATAAAACTTTCCGTGCTCCCGGAGTCGACTAGGCATGGCGTCTCGTGGCCGTTAATTAGGACCGTTGTCGTCGTCGTCTGGAGAGTCCGGGGCCGAGCCTGATCGAGCGTAACCGAAGCGAGCCGTGGTTGTAGTAGTGGGGTGGGGTCCGTTGTTGCCGTCCAAAAGGACGTCGGGGATGGATAAAATGGCCGCCCCCATACCTCGCCCGTAGATGAGGGGTCACAAGATGGCGTCGGGGGTGGACAAAATGGCCGCCCCCATGCGTCGTACAGGTCGGGGGCGGTCCAAGATGGCGGGGCCCCTCCTCCCCTCGTGGTGGTCGGGACCCAAAATGGCGGCGTCTGCGGGTCGCACATTGAGTGCTGGGGGGTCTGGGGGGCGCTAGGACTGCGCGGAGTTCCCGGGCCGCGGGCGCTAGGACCGCGCGGAGTTCCTTTGGTGCGAGCGCCAGGGCCGCGGGCGCTAGGACCGCGCGGAGCTCCCTCGCTGGGGACCGGCAGGTCAGTAGTGCGAGCGCTGGGACAGTGAGGAGGTCCCTCGCCGGGGACGGAGGTCGGGGTCCAGGTGAGTTGTATTGCCGGCGGGTCAGGCGTGGGGCGCGGGACGGGGGTGAGGGACCAGGTCGGCGGCTCCGGCGGGTCAGGCGTGGGGCGCGGGGCGGGGGCGAGGGCCCAGGTCGGCGGCTCCGGCGGGTCAGGCGTGGGGCGCGGGACGGGGGCGAGGGCCCAGGTCGGCGGGTCAGGCGTGGGGCGCGGGACGGGGGCGAGGGCCCAGGTCGACGGGTCAGGCGTGGGGCGCGGGACGGGGGCGAGGGCCCAGGTCGGCGGCTCCGGCGGGTCAGGCGTGGGGCGCGGGACGGGGGCGAGGGCCCAGGTCGGCGGGTCAGGCGTGGGGCGCGGGACCCAAAATGGCGGCGCCTGGGGGTCGCACATGGCGTGCTGGGGGGGTTGGGAGGCATAGACTGCCTGTAGGGCTCCCTGTTCTCCCGGGACGGCGGCGACCACGCGGGACCGGCACACCACCGCATAGTGGCCCTTTTTCCCGCAGCTTTTGCAGATGGCTGCGCGGGCCGGACAGCGTTGTCGGGGGTGCTTCGCCTGGCCGCAGAAATAACAGCGGGCGCCCCGGTGCGACTCGGCGTTTGGACTGCGCAAGCCTGTGGGGTGTCCGGGGGGGGGGTAGGGGGTTTGCCGCGGCGGGTACGTACGGGGCCCAATGGCCTGCCGCGCGGTCGGGGCCGTAGGCGCGGGTATTACGCGCGGCTACGTCCAGCGAGGCTGCCAGGGCCCGTGCCTCTGAGAGTCCTAGTGACTCTTTTTCTAGAAGTCTTTGGCGGATTTGGGAGGATTGTATACCTGCAACAAAAGCATCGCGCATTAACATGTCCGTGTGTTCGTTTGCGTTCACCGACGGGCAGCTGCAGGCTCGTCCCAAAATCAGCAGCGCGGCGTAGAACTCGTCCATCGATTCTCCGGGAGCTTGCCGTCTCGTCGCGAGCTGGTAGCGAGCGTAGATTTGGTTAACTGGGCGAACGTAGAGACTTCTCAGTGCTGCGAACGCCGTCTGGAAATCGCGGGTGTCTTCAATGAGGGTGAAAATCTCCGTGCTCACCCTCGAGTGCAGGACCTGCAGTTTTTGTTCACCTGAGACTCGGCCTGTGGTCGATGTGATGTAGGCCTCAAAGCAAGTCTGCCAGTGTTTGAAGGCTGCTGCTGCATTCACTGCGTGGGGGCTGATCCTCAGGCATTCTGGAATGATCCTGAGCTCCATAGTCCTTTTTAGGGACACGCTTAATAAATTGTGGCGCACAAAGACTCCGTGAGACAAACAGAGTGAAGTCGATGAGGCTTTATTAAGCGTGTCTGTTCCCCAGCAGCCCGATAGTAAACTGGCATGCGGGGGAAGGCACCGGCTTCTTATACTTCGCCTTCAGGGCGGAGTATGAGGTCAACGGCCAACCAGGACCCGGGATCTGTCAGCCAATGACATTAGGGCTTCCAGTCCCACATGACCCCCAATACATACTACCACAATGTGTTTTTTCCATTGGTTGTTATTTGAATAAACTCTGTTAAAAGTGCTCTGAAAAAAAGGACTGGACTACCATGTTGAACTCAACACTAAATCGATAGTCTGGAAGGTGAATTTTGTGAGGGCCGTGAAGAATCCAGCACGAGTTTCAAGGATACAAAGAAATAACATTTATTTACAATAACATATATATACACAACAGCAGCAACCTCGCTTGCTGCTTACTCCTTCTTACTGGTTCCAAACTGGCCAGCTTTATTTATACAGGGAGTCTGTTAAAGATTTCTCCGCCCCCCTCATTGGGGAAGCTCATATTCCCACAGGATTGTGGGATTGTCATTAGTCCCCAGCCAATGGTAAGCAGGCAGGTTATAACATCCTTCCCCCCCAAAGTCCAAGGAATCCACCGAAGACCATGGCGAAGGAGGGCGTCGGACTCGTTTTGCCACAGGTCGGACACCATTTGCATGAGGTGCTGGATCGGGCGGTGTGTAACGAGACGGAGACCGTCACTTCCGTGATGAACGGCGTAACGGTCGTACATCCACGGCCCATGGGCCCGAGGATTCCCCCTCTGATGCGTCCTGTGTCTCCATCTCGGAGTAAGAGTCTGCGGCCTCTGTCATCTTGGCGTCTCTATCTCCACGCGGTTCTGTACCGACCTGCGCAGGCTTTGAGTGAGGCACCAGAGGAAGATTGTGAGGACCACTTTCCATTGTCTCTGGTCTCTACGGCTGTAGAAATGAGCTCCGGGGGCGGGGAATCTTTGGAAGGGATAGTCTTCTGGACCAAACGTGGTCTATATGTTTGCGCTGGAGACGACCCTGGGCTTGCACCTGGTAAGATATAGGGCCCGTTTGGTGAAAGATTACGCCAGGGACCCACTGGGCACCACCAGCAAAATTGCGAACGAACACTGGGTCACCGGGCGCAAACTGCCGAATCGGCCGATGCCGAGAAAAACCCTCTCCCAGCCGTTCTTGTGTGCGGCGTACTTTTGCGCCAATGTCCGGGAAAACCATACTAAGGCAGGTGCAAAGTCTCCGGCCCATTAGGAGTTCTGCGGGTGCTACCCCAGTCACCGCATGGGGGGTGGGCCTATACGAAAACAAAAAGCGAGCCAGTCTCATGTCCATTGACCCGGAAGACTGCTTCTTTAGGCCTCGTTTGAATGTCTGCACTGCGCGCTCCGCCAACCCATTTGAAGCCGGGTGGTAAGGGGCAGTGCGGATATGGCATATGCCGTTCATCTTCACGAACCTCGCAAACTCCTCACTGGTGAATGGAGTGCCGTTATCCGTGACCAGCACCTCAGGGAGGCCATGTGTACTAAAAGACAAACGCATCTTCTCAATTGTTGCGCAGGACGTTGTGCCTAGCATCTTATGCACCTCTAGCCATTTAGACTGGGCGTCGATTACTAAAAGGAACATGGATCCTTGAAAAGGGCCGGCAAAATTCGCAGGGAAGCGCGCCCAAGGCCACCCTGGCCATTCCCAGTGATGTAGGGGCGCGGCCGGCGGAAGCTTCTGATGCTCCTGACAAATGGAGTAGTTTTGGGCCACCTTCTCAATGTCGGCGTCGAGGCCTGGGCACCAAACATAACTCCGGGCCAACATTTTCATTTTGGTCACACCTGGATGCCCATTGTGCAAGTCTCTTAGTGTCAGCTCCTGTCCTTTTTCCGGATATCACGCGCGTCCCCCACAAGAGGATTCCGTCTTCCACGCTGAATTCTGACAGCTTGGAGGAAAATGTCCGCAACTCACCTGGAAGCTGTCTGTGCTGCCCACCATACAGGACTATGTGTCGAACCTTTGACAGGACTGGCTCCGTCTGGGTCCACTCACGGATCTGTGATGCCGTGACAGGCAAGGTGTCCATAAAATTTAGGGTGGCAACCACCTCACCGGTAGTGAGGGTCGACATGGGGCCGGTCGATAAAGGCAATCGGCTCAGTGCGTCAGCATTCACTATCTGCGTTCCTGGTTTGTGCTCCAGAGAATACATGTATGCAGCGAGCAACAAAGCCCAGCACTGGATCCGTGCGGAAGCAATGGGCGGTATTGGCTGATCCTCTCTGAAAAGTCCCAGCAGAGGCTTATGATCAGTCACGATCGTGAAGTGGCGGCCATCCACGTACTGGTGGAAACATTTCACGGCAAAGATCACTGCCAGGCCCTCCTTCTCGATCAGCGCGTAATTTTTTTCCGCTGCAGTCAATGTGCGGGAGGCGAAAGCTATCGGCCGCTCGGCCCCGTTCTCCATCTTGTGGGATAGGACGGCCCCAATACCATACCATCACATGTGATGAGCAAAGGCTTTCCAGGATCATAGTGGGTTAGTAATGCAGACGACGACAATTGTTGTTTTACCCGCCGGAAAGCGGTTTCTTGCGGCTGACCCCAAACCCAGGTGTGATTTTTCTTTTGCAGAAGATGCAACTTCCCGTAATAGTTTACGAGGCCGAGAAAAGAACGAAGATGCGAAGTGTCAGTCGGGGCGGGGGCCTGTTGAATCGCGCGCACCTTCTCTGCGACAGGGTGCAAACCTTCGCGGTCCAGCCGATAACTCAGGTAGACTACTTCCTTTGCCTGAAAGACGCACTTTGTGCGACGTAAACGGACTCCAGCCTCCGAAAAGCGTCTAAGGACATCCTCCAGATTTTCCAAATGTCCCTGCTCCGACGTCCCTGTGATCAAAACATCATCTAAGTAGACAGCAACACGCGGTAAACCTCTCAAAATGCCCTCCATAACGCATTGAAAAATAGCGCAGGCAGAGGATACTCCAAAGGGCAAACGTGTATATTCATACAGGCCCCGGTGTGTATTAATCGTAACATATGGTCGGGAGGCAGGGTCCAGCTCCAACTGTAGGTAAGCGTGACTCATATCTAATTTTGTGAACGGGAGTCCACCTGCAAGCTTTGCGTAGAGATCCTCTATACGAGGCATTGGATATCGGTCGAGTCGGGAAGCCATATTCACTGTAAGTTTATAGTCGCCGCACAAGCGAACTGTGGCATCTGGCTTCATTACAGGTACAATTGGTGCTGCCCAGTCAGCGAAACGGACGGGCCTGATAATACCCAAAGTTTCCAAACGAGTGAACTTCCCTTCTACCTTCTCAAGCAAGGCGCAAGGCACCAGGCGCGCCCGGAATTAGCGCGGCATGGCTCCTGGTTCGGCTTGGATATGGGCTACGGCCCCTTTTATTATCCCCAAACCGGGCTGGAATACATCTGGGTATCATCCTAGCACCTCAGTCAACCCTCCAGAAACTGTTTGGAGGATGTGCTGCCACTGCAAGCGCAAATGGCGCAACCAGTCCCGACCCAACAGGCTGGGCCAATGGCCGTGCACCACGATAAGTGGGAAACGCACCTCCTGGCGTCCATAAACAACAGGGGTCATCGTAGTTCCTGCAATGTCCAATGGTTCCCCCATTTAGGTGGCCAACCTGGCCTGTGTGTCGGTTAATGTAAGGGTCTGTACACCCTGCCTGATGCGGTCGAATGTCCTCTGGCCGATAACGGAGACCGCTGCGCCAGTGTCCAACTCCATCTCAAGCGGGTGACCATTGACCCATACTGTCACCTTAATGTGGGCCACACGGGGAGCTGCCACACAATGCAGCTGCAGGCAGTTGTCCTCCGTCTCCACATCCTCAGGAGTAGTCGCCGCAGGTTCATCCACATGGAAGGTACAGCCCCTGGGCTGGTCCCAGTTTCAGTCGGAACGATGGTGCCTCTGGCGCCCCCAGGACCGGCGTCTGCGACCGGGTCGACGACTACAAGTCTGACACGGACATGGCTCCTCATCCATTGGTTCTGGAAAAGGCTCCCTTAGGGCAGGAATGTCCGACGGCCACTGGCGTCGAGCCGGACGTCGTCTCGCCCAAGGTACCGCAGGAGTGCGGGGGGATGTTTTCGGATGGAAGGGGTTGCGCCCCAAGGCATGCACTTCCATTCCCTGTATCTCTTGCACTCCCCGTTCTGCGCTCTCTTGGGACAATACTATTTGAATGGCCTGTTGAAAAGTCAATGTTGGCTGAGCTAACAACATTCTCTGGGTGGCCGCATTGTTAATACCGCAAACCAAACGGTCGCGTAACATTTCTGACAAGGTCTCACCATAGTCACAGTACTCCGCAATCCTGCGTAGCCTGGATAGAAAGTCGGCAAGGGATTCTCCTGGGGTCCTCTCAGCGGTATTAAACCGCTAACATTGGACTATCGTGGACGGGGTTGGATTAAAATGCTGCCCCACTAAATTCACAAGTTCAAAAAACGTTTTGGTGTCCGGCACAGCTGGGTACGTAAGGCTCCTAATCACCCCAAACGTATGCGGGCCGCAGGCGGTGAGCAATATGACCACCTGGCGCTCGTTGTCAGTGATATTGTTTGCCCGGAAATAGTAATGCATCCGTTGTGCATACTGGTTCCAGCTTTCCAGCGCAGCATCAAAAACATCCAAATGTCCGTACAGAGGCATGGTGTAATAGAAAACAACTTCCAACCTGTATCCAACAAAAATCCAGGGAGGTGGCTTCAGCAGTGTAGACAGCTATTCACTTTGACCCTCATCACCAGTTTTGTGAGGGCCACGAAGAATCCAGCACGAGTTTCAAGGATACAAAGAAATAACATTTATTTACAATAACATATATATACACACAACAGCAGCAACCTTGCTTGCTGCTTACTCCTTCCTGCTGGTTCCAAACTGGCCAGCTTTATTTGAACAGGGAGTCTGCTAATGATTTCTCTGCCCCCCTCATTGGGGAAGCTCATACTCCCACAGGATTGTGGGATTGTCATTAGTCCCCAGCCAATGGTAAGCAGGCAGGTTATAACAGTGAAGCTGTGTTTTACCATGTAAAACTGACAGTAACTTCTGGCAGTGGCAAGTATACAGTTGAAAGTGAAAATCCGGAGGTTCCTGTCAGTAAATTTAAATTATTTACACTCTTTTCATAGAATTTACAGTGCAGGAGGAGGCCATTCAGCCCATCGAGTCTGCACCGGCTCTTGGAAAGAGCACCCTACCCAAGGTCAACGCCTCCACCCTATCCCCATAACCCAGTAACCCCACTCAACACTAAGGGCAATTTAGGACACTAAGGGCAATTTAGCATGGCCAATCCACCTAACCTGCACATCTTTGGACTGTGGGAGGAAACCGGAGCACCCGGAGGAAACCCACGCACACACGGGGAGGATGTGCAGACTCCGCACAGACAGTGACCCATGCCGGAATCGAACCTGGGACCCTGGAGCTGTGAAGCAATTGTGCTATCCACAATGCTACCGTGCTGCCTTTTCTTGCTGTAGAGTCGATGAAAATGTTAAGCCCCGTTCATTCAGAAGCAGCTGAGCTTTTAATGGCATACAAAGTTGTGAACAGTTCTGCAAGTTCTCTGTCCCACAAATGGCGGTTTTGAAAGTGTGGAGTCTCTTTTTTTTTTAAATTTAGAGTACCCAATTCATTTTTTCCAATTAAGGGGCAATTTAGCATGGCCAATCCACATAGCCTGCACATTTTTGGGTTGTGGGGGCGAAACCCACGCAAACACAGGGAGAATGTGCAAACTCCACACGGACAGTGACCCAGAATCGAACCTGGGACCTTCGCGCCATGAGGCAGCAGGGCTAATCCACTGCGCCACCGTGCTGCTAAAGTGTAGCGTCTCAATCCCGAATACCAACATTTAAAAATGGCAGATTTTTAATGATTTTTTTGACAGGTTTTGTTCTGAAATTTCCATTTCTCCTTTAATCCTCTGTGTATGAACCAATATTAATTTTGCTTTCTGAACAAATATTTAAATATGGTTGATATTCTCTGTTTTTTACTTCCTGCTTTACTGTCTGTGAAGAATTCTTCAATCTGATTGGCTGATTGACCTGCCGGTTGCCTGCCCTGTTGCTGGACGCAGCAGACTCCTTATAGATGACACCAAATTAAACTGATGTTAGGAATGGCAGGAATCTATGGATCAGGGCCCACTAAATCCTTGTGGGCAGCTTTCTTTCAAGGCCATGCAATCACCATTCTTTTCCCGCTATTACAAAATCTGGGCAAATACGTTTCATTACAATTTGGAAGGGAGGTCAGGCAGTGTAGTCCAAGTTCAAGCCAGACACAATAGACAAATGGCCTCCTGTACTGGTAACTTTGATTTCTCTAGTTCAATATCTCATGCTGTGACTAATGGGCTTATGCATGGGCGTGTCATTTGTGCCATGGTTTTCTCAGCTTTCCAAGCATGTATCTAGTTTGTTTTTATTTTCCATGCATTATCTCCAAAAGTAATTCCACCTACACATTTAAGAATGCATGTTCAAAATAGAGACACATGGGTAAAGATCGAAAAAAAAATTGGCAGTGAAAGGTTTACTGCAATTCTCAAAGCTCAGCTAGTGGTCTTAAGGGGGCTTCACAGCCCATCACTCTCCCCGTCTACTTATTAAATTCAGGTGGAGCACTGGGCACAGTGAGACATAGAAGGCAGGTTGTCAATCAGTACAGCAGGGAGCATGTCAGGTCATGCTGGAATCAAGCTTGACATTATACACAATTAGGCCTATTTCAAGCAGTTTCATTCTGCATACCGTTGACTAAAACAGCTTGACACAAATAAATGCTGTTGTTTGTTTGCAAATAACAGATGTTAAGGTGCTAACAAATCAACTATTCTTGCAACAGAGTCATGAGGATGTCTTATGATCCAGTGAGTCGCATCCCTGCTTCTAAGCCAGAGGCATTGGCCACGATCTAACGGCCGAGTTGCACCCGCCCCTGATCTGTACGAGTCGGTTAGATCACGGGAGAGGCTGAAATCGGTATCCCTGCCGGGCGCCAATCAGTTTCCGAACTGTTGTGCTTTCTTTTACTTTGTCTTTTCTGTGGCTCTGTTCCAATTATGGCAATCAGTGAATTTGCCCTTCTTTCTGGGTTATCTATGTCCTAATGCTTAGAGTCGCCAGGTACCAAATGATACCACCACAAGTTTCAACCGGCTATCGAACAAAGAGCCAAACACCAGTTAATTAGTTCAAGGTCAAGGGTACTTTATTAACACACAATTAGTCATGCAACATAAACACGACTAATTAACTACACCTATCGACTAAGACAACCTGTACTTAACTTCGGGCACCCGGCTTAGGTCAGAAAACAGCAGCCGTTGTTCGATTCTGGATCTATCGGGTTCGAAGGAGTAACTGCTGCTCAGCTGGGCTCATCTGTCTGGTAGCGAGCGTTGAACTTGTACTTGCTTCTGGTGTTGCTGCAATTGGCGATGGCCGTGACCGGGGAACCAGGACCAAGAGAGAGCGAACATATGGCGAACTCTTCTTCTTATACTCGGGGGGTTTTCGCGCTCTTTTGGGCGGTCCTTCGATTTGGGCCTTGCTAATTGGGTGATCCCTGATCACTCTGTTCAATTCCTTAGCCAATAAGTGGGCAGGGATCTGGATGGCTGGGCGTGTCCCAAGCGGTCACTGACCCCGTTGTTTGTGTTTCCCTTGAACAGGGAGTGGCGCCGAAATGTCTGGGACTGTCCCGGTTGCTTGAGTACCAGTCCTTTGTTTTGGTGAAGATGGGCCATCAAATGCTAATCGGCCCCATTAAAATGCTAATTGGACGGAGTTTCGATACCGTCTGGACTTCTTGCTTACGAATATGCATTTCAGGCTCTGAGCCTGCCTGAGTCTTGGCTTGTCCATTTTACCCGCCAGGCTTTGCGAGTTTCTCTGTACCTAGTTGGAAGTGGCCATCCCAGATGGCTACAGAACTAACCGACCGCTTCCGTTGGCGGGATCCAGATCCCTCCTGGATATGGTGCGAAAATAATAATCACCAATTAAGGCCGTATTGTTAACATGTTGGACACCCTATCTAATGACCTCCCATGATCTAATGGGTTCCACAGGGCACCCTTTAGCACACCTATTTAAAAATGTGAAGCTAGCGCAATGGCTGCCGAGGGGATTGGAGAAGGTGAGTAGCCATCTTCGAAACTGGGCAATCAGCCGAGGATGGGTCTGGTCAGGGGGTCGGCAGCCATCGGTGGAGGGTTGCCGCTGGGCTGGGCAGTGAGGGGCTCAGCACCAGCGGGTCCAACAGGCCACCCCCAGGGCAGAGCCTTGTCCATGGTAATATGGTGAAGGTCACTGTAAACACCTCTGACCATGGTGGCCTTTGGCCTGCAAAGTCGCAGGCTATTGCTAATAGGGAATTGGCATTGTTAGTTACATGAGCACTTCACAGCTCCCAAGTGGATTCCCGTGGGTATTGATGTCTCCGGTGTTCAAGAAACATGTCCAGACTTTACAGGCTGATTGGGATGTCAGGCAGTAACACTTGCCTGAAACATGGAAGCCATGTTTCAGGCAAGTGTTACTGCCTGACATCCCAATCAGCCTGTAAAGTCTGGACATTTTTCTTGAACACCGGAGACATCAATATCGCAGAGGCTGCAGCGAACAATGAAACACCCACGAGCTGGGCCTCAGCACTGGGGATATCCCCGCAACCAGAGGATGTGTGTGTCCATCGGGGGGGGAACCTCAACCTTGTCTCAGTAATTCTCCAGGTGGGGTCTAGGATCAGGTGCCCAGGAGTCCTTGCTGTGGCCGGGGGGTTGTGGGTAGGGTGGGATCTCGCAGCATAACTGGCTCGTTAGATGGCACCCTGGGAAAAGGCGGGAAATGAAAGGGTCCTGGGCTGGTCTCTCACCCTCTCCATTCCTGGTGGCAGGACAGGTGGGGAGACAAGGCAGTGGCAGCCGCATTGATGGAGGCTCGAGGCAGCAGCCTATTTGCAGGGTCCCGCCCACACCCTTAGAACCTGGCCGCCTATCAGGCTGGGGAGGGACCCAAAGGGGGAGGCCGGTGATGGCCCAGGTGTCGCAGGTCGTATGAGGAGATGTCAGACAGCATGGGCTGCAGGAGGCTCCGTCTCAACAAGGGGACGGTGCAAGGTCACCGTAGACCTGAATCGTTACACTTTGGCTTCATTCCAGGGCTCGAGTGGGGACTTGGATGGCACGTCCCAACCTGCAGCCCACAAGTGCATTTGTGAAGTCACAAAGCCCTGTTTGTCCAGGCAGCTGATTATGTAAACTGTGACCTGGACCAAGCCCATCAAGATGCCTGGGCCGCAGCTTTCTCCACCATCACAGGGATGCCCCAGGTCCAAGGGGTAATTGATGGCTCGCATATTACCTTGCGCACACCGGGCACTCTGGGAACGCCTTCATTAACAGAAAGGGGTTCCACTCCTTGAACGTTCAACTCGTGTGTGACCATCGCCTCAAGATCCTGCACGTTGGTGCATGCTTCCCAGGAAGTGTGCATGACAGCTACATCCTGGGCAGTCGAAGATACCCAGCATCTTAGAGGGGCACCCCGGTTTGACGAGTTTGTTCTTGGGGATTAAGGAGTACCCGCTAAGGTCCTGGGTAATGACGCCAGCACGGAGATCGGAGACCGATGTGGAGACCTAATATAATACGGCACATGTGGCCATCTGGGCCACATTGAGTGGTGCATCGGACTGCTGAAAATGCGGTTCCGATGCCTCAACCGCTCTGGTGGTGCACTACAGTACACCCCCCAGAGGAACGCCCGCTTTGGGGTGGTCTGCTGTGCTTTCCACATCCTGGCACAGCAGCGGGGCAACGTGCTGGAGGTGGAGGAGGAGGAACATGCGGCCTCATCTTAGGAAGAAGAGACGCCGGACTAGGAGGGGCTGGAGGACAAGCCTGGCAGGACCCGTGGGACAGCCGATGGATGGAGGACAGGCAACGGCGGCTGTGGCGAAGATCCAGCATTCCCGGAGGACCAAGAAAGCCCTCATCCTTGGCCGCTTCTCATAGGATAGGGCTTTGTCCGTCATTTCATCTCCCTCCTCCCTTCCCACCCACCGACTCCCCCAACCTATTCCATCCCCCCCCCCAATCTGTCCCCCCCCAATCTGTCCCACCCTCCCAGGGTCTGTGTAACATCAGGGTGATGAGCCTGTGTCGGCACTGTCAGCGGGTCAATATACAAGGCAGGGGGATGATGATAACCTGCCGTGAGGTGATCTCTGGTTTCCCTCAATCTACGCCATAGTTTTATTGCTGTCTGTCTGCAGACAGGGTGCTCACACCCATCACCTGCATGTGGTGTGCTTTGGGGGGCCGCCAGATCTAGGAGCACTGTGCCCAGGGAGCTGGGGCATGGGGAGGGCCGAGGGCACGGGCGATGATGGGTGCAGCCTAAACCGTAGTGCGGAATAATGTGACAGAGGCTTTACATATCTCGGGTGTAACGTGTTTTAATGGTGAACAATCGTGACCCTAACTATCCCTACCGATAGTGCTGTCCCCACCAGTGCCCTCTCAGCGATCCTCCAACTGCTCAGCCCTCTGCGCTCTGCCACTATGTCGAGGTGTGTCCCCAGGATGCACATCAGAGGTAGAGGCAGCCCGTTGCTTACTGCGTTCTGTGACATTTTATGCCCCTGGCAGGCATCCTCTGCGAGCCCTGGGGTCAGAGGGTCCACCTTGCTGGTGACACATGTCACAGCATGCCACCCTGTTCTGCCTGCTGCCCTCAGGACTCGCCGTTGTCGGGGGGGCTACTCAGGAGTGCTGGTGCCGCGGTCATCTCTCTTTAGGGGAGCTCCAGGTCAACCTCCGGCGCTCCCTCTTAGACTATGTCCATTGAGTGTCCCTTGGGCTGTAGTGACAGCTGGAGTGAGCTCCAGTGGCCTGTGCATCATCTGGCTCTGCCAGCCTTGGACACTCCCCATTGTCCGCACCTAGGTTTTGAGACCCTCAGCAATGCCCCTCTGTGACAGGGACATGCTCCGCTGCGCCTCGGCAAGGTCTGCCTTTGTCTGAAACACATTCCTCAGTGACTGGGACATGCTCAGAAGCATCTCGGCAATGCCCATCTAAGACTGGGACATGTCCCCTGCACCTTGGCAAGGGCCACCTCTGTCAGGGATACGCCCCTCGGCGATCAGCACATGCTGTCGAGGTGCTCAGCCATGGTTGTCACTGACTGCCTTGGACACCAGCACGCATGGTACTGATGTCGTACTCCCCTCATTAGCGGGGAGCTGCCGGGCTCGGTCCACGCCAATCAGCTGGCGAGATATCCATTTCCGACGTGAAACATGTGGAATACAGATGCCACCCTAGCAGTGTTGGCCTTGATGGCAGGCATCGGCGGCACCATCTCCGGCACCCGTAGCCTTTGGGACTCCTCCAATTGACTATGGACCCATTGGGGAATCATTGACATCCCTTTCTGAATCTCACCCTAGCATCTTCATCAGCTCCGGGTTAACCTTATCCAGAGGTTCGGCATCAGGCTCAGACCCAACTGCGTCCTGGGATCCAGCAGACCTCCGACTGCTGCCCCCACTGCACCTGCTTGCTGCCACCTGATGTGCTGATGGCCGCTGCCCCTGTCTCCCAGGCAGCACTGGCTGACCTATGGCTGACCTTCCGACCCTCTCAAGGGAGCAGGGTGTCCCGTCGCCACTCCAATGCATCCAACAACTGGGCCAGATTGGCATCTTCAAATCGTGGGGTTGGTCTGTGTGGTGGCATGGCTGCTTGCTGTTTGGGGTTTGCTCAGACGGAGCGGTTTAAGAGCTGCTCCCTCTCATTAGTCCGGAGCTGCTGGACTCAGTCCAGGTGAACCAGCTGGTGAGACATCCAGTTCCAGCATGAAATGTGTGGGGCATCGTTAAAGGCAGTAATTGGTGTTAGATACTGGTCACGGCCTCGCCGGGCCGGCCGTCATGAAGTACCCTGCAATTCTCACTCGCTACCGCACTTCGTGCTTCTCCCATTAGATCGCGTCCTTTGGGTTTGGGCACCACCTTAGGACTTACTGGCCAAGCAAGTGGCACTCATAACATGGTCGCACAGATTGATTGTCAACCCGCAAATCCTTCCAATATTCCTAGGCAGGTGGAAAGAAAAGAAATGACAGGGCCTCAGTTTAATTTCTCATCTGAAAGACAGCACCTATAATAAATGTGCAAGTCCTGGAGTGATGCATGTACCCACAACCTTCTGCTTTTGGAATTGAGAACTGAGCCAAGCTGACACCAGATCAATAGCAGAGCCATCGCACATGCTTCATTTGTGTGGGTTTTTAAGTCTTTTTGAAACATTGCATTTGTTTCAAGAGCAGCCAACAATAGTAATAACAAGTGAGAACATATGAAAAATGTGTGTCATCCTCTGACATCAGATAGCTCTTGGTTATTCCAAGAATTCTGATATTTAAGTAAACTGCGAATATTCTAATCACACTGGGAACATAGACCTGTTACCATAGCAATATACTTTAATACAAGAGCAGAACCTAACTCTTCAGGGACAATGATAACCTAATTTGTAATGGAACAAAATGTTAAAGATGATGAAATCAGTAACTAAGCTGAGCAATTTCTAAACAATGGTACAGGGAGGAACTAATATTTAGATAACCTGCCTGACATGGGAATGATTACATTTTACATGGAAGCATGAATTTAGCAGTACACTACATCAAAGATATGCATAAATACATGCACTGAACAAGTTTATGCATTTCCCATGCTCTAACTGGTGTAAAGAGAATTCATATAACTACAGTCCCACCGACAGTGGCCGGGGTTCTCTGATCCCACGCCACGCCGCTCTGATGCCGGGCCAGGGTCACCACTGCGCCGGTCTGGGGCCGTTAAAAGAGGCCCCCACGGCGATTCTCTGCACCTCGACGGGCTGAGTGCCCACTGAGTTCCGCCGAGTCCCGCCGGCGTGGGTTACGTATGGTCCTACCCGGAGGGACCTCGGAGCACTAGCTGCGAGGGCAATCCTGGTGGCGGGGCAGGGGGATTTGACTCCGGGGGGGCCTCCACGGTGACCAGGCCCGTGATCGGGGCCTACCGATCGGCGGGCAGGCTCATTCCGGGGGGGGGAGCTTTTATAATAGGGATGGTCACCCGCACCCAGTGGACCAAGTACACCCGCAACACACCACACAGTATTCAGAGCTTGCCCTTCTGCTCCTCCGTGCTCCATAGTAAAAGTAAATAATATTAAAACTTGACTACTTAAGAACCACTTGTTTGGTTTCTGAGGATTCAAAGGACCAGGTTATATATAGTACATGATATAAAACAGGTGCACTATGATCCAAACCATTTTATCATATCAGCTCAGTATACCGTGTAATGCATAATTTATTACATCCTTTATTAAATGTCACAAGCAATTCCTTATTGCATCTGCAACTTCATAATTTGAGTTCAGGTGCGATTAAGGTGTACAGGGCCCCCTCGCCAATGTATTTGAAGGTGGGGAGCTAGTAAATCAAAAGTGGTGGCCAGCCTGCTGTTTTTCTGCCCCCCTCATATTACAGTGGTAAGGTAAGCATTATATAGCAAATCCATGCATAGGCCTGTTGAGGCCCTCAAGTAGACAATTACCTTATACTCAAGGGCCTCATTCCGCCTCTGCTGCAAGTTTTTGGTTTGCAGGAGATGAAGGGTGGCCAGCAGCTTTGACAGAGCGGGCCCTGTGGGACAGGAAAGGTTGGGGGTACCTCCTTTGAGGGGGGGGGGCTGTGCCCAGTGATAGCACCCCACCTTTCTCCCTCCAGCTCACCCACTCTAACCCAATTTCCCATCCCCCCCTATCTGCCTCACTGGGGTTTCCCAGCTGTATCCATCCCCCCAAAATTCCCGCATTTACTGAAGTCCAGGACACATCTTCATGAAGACTTTGTATCCCAGCAGTGAACACTGCTCTCTGCTGGCGTGCTGGAGCTACAGAGTTGCTTGCCAGTCAGATTAGCCAGCAGCTCTCTAGGGAGGGTCTTCCTGTCTCTGAGGGGCCCCAACATAGTATTGCTGTGGGGCAGTTGGATTTCATGTCGATGAGTTGCTAGCTGACACTTAGGTCAGTGGGGTGGTGGCAAATAATTCTGTCCCCCTGTAAAAATACACCCTTTGGTCTCTGGGACTACCTTGTGGCTGCTTACCTGAATTTAGGATACTGTTGAGATTGTGTTGGGTAAGCTCAGCAGGCAATGTTTCTCGGTTGGGTTGGCTGCAATATTGTGTAGCAACCCACTAGGGGACAGTGGGCGCCACTGCTGCTGGCATTAGCAAGAAACAAAATGAGTAGAATTGGCACTCCTCTGTGGCTTGCAATTAACCAAAGTTTCCTGTCCTTTGCTGCATGTTTCCTTGGCATGTTGAACATCATCAGTTGTCAGCTGTGTAGGTGAGGCACATCAATGAGAATCACATAGTGGAAATCAGACATATGAATGAGTACACAGACATAATAAGACTGATAATGCAATGCTAGTTGCAAACCTCCAGGACCATCGTCTGTGAGTCATTGGTTCTGGCTGTGTCAAAATCAGGTTACCTCACAACCAGAATAAATGTTCAACACAATTAATTATTTTAATATGCTCTGAGAACATTTTGCAATACAGGCTGGGAATGTGCTACAGACTTCCCTTAAATTTAGGTCCAAATCTTCCATTCAGGGTCAGAACAGACCCTGAACAGACAAAAGCCTTACCACTTACCTTCTTCCGATTTTTTAAGGCAGTCTTCAGATGGAGGATCCTACAGAACTAATTCAGTGCAGGAATATTCAGAGGGAGCAGCAGAGAAAATCAATTAAGAAACCACACTCCCTTTTTATGGCACTAGCTGTGATTTTGTAAGTAAAGAGTTTGGGCTGGATTCTCCCAAAATGGGACTATGTCCCCACACCAGAGTAGAAACGCTGGAATTTTACTCTGGCGATTCCTGCAAAAAAGATGAGCTGATGCAATGACCTACAGGGGGCTAGCAGGGACCTGGAGTAATTCACGCAGCTTTAGCTGCGGAAACGGGCCCCCACACTTCCGGTTTTGAGTCCGTGCATGTGCACGGCGCTGGCCTCCAGCAGGCGCGCTGAGCGCCATGGCAGACTCGGACCGCAGAGCCACACATAAAAACTAGACCCCCCCCCCCCCGATCAGCCGCGCGCCCGAGCATCTAACCGCACGGATCTGTCCATCGACCACCCGCCGGGCGCCCCCCACCAGGGCGGCAGTGGACTGAGTCCGCAACCGCCACGCGAGCATCTCGACTGGCAGTACCAGGTTAGTTGCACGCCGTCGGGAACTCGGCCGGTTTGGAACAGAGGATCGCTGGGCTGGCCTCTGTCAATGGGCTCCCAGCTGTGCGGAGTACTCCACAATCACACCGATTCGGAGAATCGCCGGATCGGCGCCAGGCCCGATTTCAGCCTGAAATTGGACTCTCCGTCCCTGCGACGAACGCGATTTTGGCGCGGGGCTGCAGAGAATCCAGCACTTTAAATGTCCAAAGCCTCTTTGAAAAGTTAAGAACAGAAGGTAAGTGGTCTCACCTGTTCTGAGACCCCTCACATATCAAAGGCTTGAGAGGTTTTACGAACAGTGCAACACTCTTGAGAGCTTCAGCATGGTATGTATAAAGTTTTCCAACATGTCAAGAACATTGTACCCTCCCCCATTATTTCTCTCTCCTGTAATCCCTCCAGACACACATTCCAGAGAGGCCTTTCTCCAGCCTACATCAGGACCAAGACATTTGTCACATGCTTACACTTCTAAACATGCCCCAGATAGTTTGATGTCCTTAACTGGAAACCCTTCTAAACATGCCCCGACAGTTTGTTTTCCTTCCCAAGACAGCCTCCAAACATGCCCCAGAGAGTCTGTCTTCCTTCCCAGGATGCCTCCCACCCTCCTCCACTGATATGGTGGTTGGGGAAGCAAGGTCATGGGGTGGTAGCAATCAGTGATTGCTCAGGGTAAGGTTACAGGTAAAAGTGTTGGGTGAAGACAGTTCCTCTCAATGAACAAGCAGTATAAAGGGTGCCTTAAGGTGCTTAAGGATTCTAGCCCTCTTCACTTCTTTTCATCAGCTGGGCCACCCAGTTATCATTGATTAACAATCAAAACTTGTTCAAGTGGAGCCTCCCTAGAGGCAGTTACTGAACGCTCTGTCTTCAGAGAGCTGATTGGTTGCTTGTCCTCCACCCCTTCCCCCATGTTCCATCACCTCATCTTGTCTAATTTAAAGCTCAAAATGAGTGGGCCCAAGTCGAATTTGAATCTTTTGAAATTTTCATCAACCCTAATTAATCTTTTTTTGGGGGGTGGGGCTAAAGTTTCACCCTATTATTCATAATTCATCAAGGAGTACCCCCCTCCATTTTCTATCGTAACTCCTGTGAATGACGACTTCAACCTTGGGAAAATAATTACATCTATTATGAGTGACTACCATTTCTGGGAATTTCCTTCCTTCTAAAGGACAAAGAACCTGTTCACCCATTAAAAGAAAAATAAACATAATGGGGCCGTGCCAAGCATAACGACTTTCTAGCACATGAAGACAAGAATTATGCATGGTATTGGGATGCTCAATGGGGAGTTGTGGCTTATATGAATGGAAAGTTGGTCTGCCACTATTCTGTGCTGATTGCAACGGATTGGACAGTAACAACCACAAAACAGGACTAGTAGACTTACTGCCCCTCTAACTATTGGTTAGGCCACTGCCACATTTAAAAATGCCTCCTTTGAGCAGCCAGACCACCCACATAGTTCTGATTATACAAATCTGGGCTCCATGACACAGTTAGGACCACACTGCAATTTGCTTGTGAGGCGGGGGTTTTCGGCCATGCCCGCCCGGCGACTGGAAATTCCTGACCATAGTCAACGGACCTTTACATAGACCCCTTCCTGTCTGTGGCGATCTTGCGGCAGGAGCGGGTGAAAAATCCAGCTCAGGTTCTGTCATTGAATGGCTTAACCAATAGTTCTTAAAGGGATTGCTGTTGGCCACTCCCAAAATGGCAGTCCTCCTGGCTTCACAAAATGACTGTAGATTGCTGCCAGCTTGAGTTTGTCTTCCTCCTCTTCTGGTTCATCCAAGACTGGATGTTGGGCAGGCAGTTTGACAATAGAGTGTGTGGAGGGATTGTAGAGGTAGAATTGGACAGTTGCAGCAAAAAACCCTATTCAATCATAGAAGCCAGGCAAGTGGCAGTTTAAAAGTGCAGACTACTGACCTCACACAAAACCTGACGATGTTTTGTTTTACCTGACATGACCCTATAGAGTTCAGGAAGTGAAAAGGCACCTTATGATGCAGGTCGGGGCCTCATAAATCTGTCTAAATTGGGATTCCAGTAAGTCCATTTATGAATTTCTAACTAGGGCATGAGAGGGGAACACAGCACAATTTTAATATTTTGTTGAAGAAGGTTGGCTGCTGGCGGGAAGTACAAAGAGGCTTTGCAGATAAGTCAGAAATAACTGATGTTGGTGCCAAAAGGAACTGGAATGGTGATGCTTGCTTCAAATTCCACTAACCACCCTATCTCCCCCAATTTCCTTTCTATCAGACTCTCCCAAAGACCACTAACCACACTCACCTGAAAACTTTGTGGATGGGAAGTGGACTGACAATATTTGAATGAGGCCCTGAGTCTGAAACCAAGTAGGTTAGTCAGCGCATTGCATTTATCATTCAGCCTATCACTCCAGGTTGCAATCGCTCATTTTACATGATTTAGTATTTTAGGAGTTCAAAACATTTAGTTGACTATTACTCTGGATAAAAATTGCAAATAATTTTGTAACGTTCTTTCGATCATTTTTTTTTACAGCCAAGGTAATTTTTGCTGACCCTTTCTTAAGCCTCAAAAAAAATTGGCTACCCCTCCCATCTGCTGATGTAAGTCCCCATTCATTAAGCATTGTGGCTAAGCTGAGTGCTATTGCCCACATTAAGAGAACTGTTCCCAAAGGATAAATTTTCTTTATTCTTGTTTTTGAGCAATCTCCTTGTTCAGGGAAATAACATTGACCTTGCTGCAACCTTTTTTCTACCACACTACCTCTACAGTAAGGAGGTAACTTTATTTAGTAATAACTTTATTTCCAACATCACAAAACAAGTAGGTTAATGCCTGACTTTGGTGCAGGAAATCCATCTTTGGTACCTTTTCATCTTTGCAGACTTCTTTTAATAACACACTGGATCTTTCACCAGACTTCGCTGAAGCAATCATCCATTCAAATTTTTCTTATTATTTCAAGCAAATACTGCAGGTATAACAGTGACTTGACACTATGGCGGACAGTGGCACTGTTACTAGCACCATTCCAGACTATTCAGTGATCTTTTTTTAAACTGCAGATGAAAAACCACTGCCTTGTGAAACGGGTGCTTGTGGAATAGACAGATCAAGAAAATGATTAAAGACAGGACTATTGTTTGACTATCAATTTTAAATCTTTGCGTATTAATAAATTCTTCAGTAACACATTATTGAGTTGGTTTATCAAGTCATAAAATAGCAAAACCCAGATGAAATAAGAATGTTCTTTATGCTTTCAGCGTTGAATAATTTGAAGCTGTTTGTTTTGAACTCAACTCTGCTAAAAATACAGTCCAGATAAGATATCGATAAAGATATGAAGGTTTGTTATTGTTAAGTAAATAATACTTTTTTGCCAAAAAGCAAATTAACTTCTCAGGAATTCGGACTCAGAAAGTACGTTCACTGATGTGCAGTCCAATGTACTTATATGTATATCTGATATTAAAACAAAATCCTGGCAAAACCCTGACTTGTAATTCAAACTAGTCATTTTTGTTATATACAAGTCTGGAGTAAGTCTTTTTGGTCTGTCTAAATTTAATGCCTTTGTACCAAAATACCTTCAGTTACAGTGACAAGCTTTACAAAACTTAAGAGACTTTGTTGTGTCAACTTGTTATTTCTTTTTGGAACGAAAATTCTCTGACATTGCTGTAGTGATAAGATTTTTAAAAAGACTAATTTGAACATTAAAAAAACACATGATTTCTTAACTCAGCCAGAATTTAAGCATTAATATGGCAGTACATGGTTTGCACCCAGCCAGCACGAAATGAGCTAATCCCACAGGCGGAATTTTGTAATAATGGGGCCCTGTCCCCACGCCGGCGTGAAAACCGGCGTCAACCACTCCGGCGTCAATGGTTCCCGAAAGTGAGGGATTCTCCCCTTCCTAAGGGGCTAGGTTGGTGCCTGAGTGGTCCCCGCAGCTCCAACTGGCGCGGAACGGCTGGCGCGAGTTCGCACAGAACGGCCGGTGTATTTCTGCACATGCGCGCCATGGACGGCGTATTTCCGCGCATGCGTGGGGGTTCCCTTCTCCGCGCCGGCCCCCGGGCAATATGGCGGAGCTCTACAGGGGCCCGGCGCGGAGTAAAATAGGCCCCCACGGAAC
Organism: Scyliorhinus torazame; assembly: GCF_047496885.1. Classification (NCBI taxonomy): domain Eukaryota; kingdom Metazoa; phylum Chordata; class Chondrichthyes; order Carcharhiniformes; family Scyliorhinidae; genus Scyliorhinus; species Scyliorhinus torazame. The sequence continues at coordinate 87,941,538 of NC_092714.1, read as the reverse complement.
CCCGATCGCGGGCCAGGCCACCGGGGTGGCCCCCCCCAGGGGTCGGATCCTCCCGCCCTCCTCTCCAGGACGGCTCCTGCAGACTCACCTTCCAGGTCCCGCCGTGGGTAACCCACGCCGGTGGGACTCGGCCAATCTCATAGAACATAGAGAATACAGCACAGAACAGGCCCTTCGGCCCCCGATGTTGTGCCGAACTTTTCTCCTGGAGTCTCAGGATTGGATTTAACTTCCCACCACCCACATTGTATCCCACAAAGTCCCAAGACTGGGGCTTTGATTTCCCACCACCCACACTGTGCCCTGCAGAATCACAGGATTGCCTTGATTTTGCACAAAGGATGGCATGGTGCTGTTCTGGTATGTTTTATTCCATTAAAAGTCATAAACATCTATAACTTGGCACCGGTAAAAGCTGTTCCATTGTCCAAATCGGTATTGTATCCTGTGGATTGTGAAACACTGCCGCAGCTTGTCAACTGTGACGTAAGCAGCTGTGGATCTCATGTCAAATGCCTCCATCCACTTAGAATGGGCGTCCACTGACAACAAAATTATTGTGCCCAGAAACAGTCCCACATAGAACAAAGAAAATTGCAGCACTGGAACAGGCCCTTCAGCCCTCCCAGCCTGGGCCGATCCAGATCCTTTATCTAAACCTGTCTTCTATTTTCCAAGGATCTACTTCCCTTTGTTCCCCGCCCATTCATGTATCTGTCTAGAAGCATCTTAAATGAGATCAATATGAGATCTAACCCATCATCTGCCGGCCTTCCAATGGAGGTAATGTAGCTGTGGCAGGTAAGGTTTGGAGTTTGGATATGAACTTGGCTGGGATTATGGTGTTGAAGGCAGAGTTGTAGTCAATGAACAGAAGTCCTTGTTGTGAAGTTGCTCCAGGAATGAATCATAGATTCATAGGATTAACAGTACAGAAGGAGCCATTTGGCCCACCGAGTCCGCACCGGCTCCCGGAAAGAGCACCCTACTCAAGTCCACACCTCCACCCTATCCCCGCAACCCAGTAACCCGACTTAACCTTTTGGACACTGAGGGGCAATTCAGCATGGCCAATCCACCCAACCTGCACAACCCCGGACTGTGGAAGGAAACCGGGGCATCCGGGAGAAACCATGCAGACACGGGGAGAATGTGTAGACTCCACAAAGGCAGTCACCAGAGGCCGGAATTGAACCTGGGACCCTGGAGCTGTGAGGCAGCAGTGCTAACCACTGTGCCACCATGCCGCCCCGGTGTAGGGCCAGAGGGATAGTGTCTGCCGTGGACCGTGTTGTGGCGTTATGCGAATTGCAGTGGATCAAGGTAATCGGGACATTTGGACTGATGTGTCTCATGACTAACCTCTCGAAGTACTTCATAATGATAGATGTCAGGGTGACTGGGTGGTAGTCATTGAGACACGTTGCCTGGATCTTCTTTGGCATTGGTATGGTGGTGGTCTTCTAGAACCGGTGGGAACCTCACAATGGAGTAGGGAGAGTTTGAAGTTGTCTGCAAGCACACCTGTCAGTTGACCGCGCGATCTGAGTGCACGACCAGGGACTCTGTCAGGAGCCATTGCTTTCCATGTGTTCACTTTCAAAAAGGCCAATCTGACTTCCAAGGCTGTGACGGTAGGTGTGGGTGTGTCCGAGGCTGTTGGGGCAGTTGGCAATGGTTTGTTGGCTTCCTTCTCGAAACAGGTATCGAATGCATTGAGTTCATCAGGGAAAGGTGCTCTGTTGCCAGAGATCCTATTCAGCTTTGCTTTGTAGCCCGTTATATTGTTTGAGCCTTTCCATAACTGACAAGAGTCCGTGTCGTTAGTCTGTGACTCTAGCTTAGTCTGTCTGTATGGAGGTTGCACGTTCTTTCCGTGGCTGCCTGGGTTTCCCCGGAGTGCTCCGATCTCCTACAACCTTCCAAAGATGGACAGGCCGGGTGGATTGGCCACGCCGAACTGCCCCCCACTGTCCAAAGGTGTACAAATTAGGTGGGGTTATAGGGATAGGGCGGGGCTGTGACTCTAGGTAGAGTGCTCTGTCAGAACGCCGATGCAGACCCGATAGGCCGAATGGCCTCCCTCCGCACTCCAGGTATTCCATGGATTCTATGAATTATAATTGAAATACATGTAGACCGGGTGGTTATGTGGAGGCTGTGATGACGTGGCTGCTTAAGGGGTCACGTGTCATTAGTGCAGGAAGTCTCCCCGGAGCGTGGGCAGAGATACGGCGTGTAAGAGTTGCTCATACAATAAATTCCCTACTTCTGTATTCAATTGCCCTCACAATACACAATAACATTCTATTAACTTTCCTACTTACTTGCTGCACTGACATGCTAACCCTTTGCGGTTCATGCACTCAGATACCCAAGTCCCTCTGCATCGCAGAGCTCTGTATTTTCTCATCATTTAGAAAGCAAGCTTCTTTTCATTTCTTCTGCCAAAATGGGCAATCTCACATTCTCCCACATTATACTCTATTTCCAGATATTTGCCTACTCACCTGATCTATCTACATCCCTTTGCAGTTTCCTCATGTCCTCTTCACAACTTACTTTCCTACCTATCTTGGCAGCAAATGTAGCAAGCATATCTTCTGTTCCTTCATCCAAGTCATATGCATAAAATGTAAAAGGTTGAGGTCCCAGCAACGATCCCTGTGGCACACTACTCAATTATGCCTTGCCAATAAAAAATAACAGTTTATTCCAACTCTCTGTTTCTTGCTGACAAATCAATTGTAAAGGTCCTTCCTGTTTATTCCTTTATTTCCCCTTTCTTTTATTTTGCTGTTATCATTTTTGACCATTGAGGATTAATGAGGATTAATCTTAAATCAGGCAGGATTAATGGACATGTATCTTTAAGACAAGCAGCAGAATTCAGAGATTACCTGAGAGAATATTAGTTCCTGCTGGTTTCAACAGGAGGCTTCAGACTTGTTGGCACCAAAGAAAGAGAGATGAGGTGGGACTCGGTTTGATTGATTGGGTGGTGACCAATAAATGGGCCGAAAGTGCTGTACCCTGCCCGGTATTAAGTTGTGATTGGATCTTATCCCAGTGGAATGATTTTCAGAGTCCCAAAGGATTTCAGTTTTAGTCCTAGCAACTTAGACAGAAGATTCTACTCTCCCATCCGTGTCACTCTCCAGAAAGCCTGTGAGTGCTGTCATTCTGAACCTGCAAAGTACCTGAATGAATCCATCCACAGTAAAGCCAATAGAGACTGTAAACAAAGAACAGAAGCTACTAGCCTTCTCTGGAAAGGCTGTGACTGCTGTACTTCTGAAGTTGCAGAGAACCTGGATGAATGAATCCACAGAGAAGACCATTACAGGCTCTGGACAGAGACTTTAACTTGCAAGCTTGCTGTGAAGGAAGATGTGCTAAAAACCATCATCTGAAACAAGGGTTCTTTTTGATTTTGCTTATTATTTTTACACCTCTGCACCCATCTGTATTTATCTATCTTTGGTGTGTGTGCATGTGCAGAGGGTGAGGGCAAGTTAAAGTGGATAATTAGGAATTAATTAATAGTTACCCGGTTAAATTTGATGCATAGTTCATTATAGTTCTTGTTATAAATAAACAGTAATTGAGTTTAAACTTACAAACCTGGTGACTGTGATTATTGGACAACTGTTATAACCTGTCGGCCACTCGGCCCATCGGGGCCCGGAGAATCGCCGAGGGGGGCCACTGTCAATGGCCCGCGGGCACCAGAGAATTGGTGCCGGAGAATGGGGAAGCCGGCCGGCGTCAGGGCAGCGAGGCGCAATTCTCACGTCCCCCGGGGATTCTCCGACCCGGCGCCGAGTCGGAGAATCCCGGCCCATTTCCTTTGTTTGAGTCTATTTTAAAGAAAGATGACAAACTTCTGGGGCCGGATTCTCGGTTTCAGAAACCAAGAGCTGGATCTCCTCTTCTGAGACTAGGTGTTGACGCCGGCGCAGGATTATTGGACTTTCACAACAGTAAAACTGGTGCTGCACCTGGACCGGTTCAGCTACTGTTAAGGGGTCGGCACCACATGAAATACAATAGATTCCAATGAGAAATGGTGCAGGATTCATTGATTTTGCGATTGACACTCAGGAGGCTGACAAGCTGCAGCCGCTTGTATACACTTCACTCTCCACACACACCATGCCAGCCAACAAGATGGCAGCGAGGAGAGCAGCACCACAATTTACGAATGCGGAGCCGGAGACCCTCCTGGACTCAGTGGAGGAGCAGCGGGTGACACTGTACCCCGACCCAGGAAGCAGACTGCCACCCGCCGCCATTCGCCATGCCTGGGCGCAAGTGGCAAAGGCATTCAGCGGCATGAGCAACACCATCCAGACCGGCCTGCAGTGCCCTAAAAAACTGGATGACCTCCTCAGGGCAGCCAGGGTGAGGAGGCAGCGTTGAGCCCCTGGCACTAGCCCTGTCTCACACACCCATAACCTTACCCCCGCCCACAACAAAGAAGGCGGCCGAACCCTCGCCTGCGTCACATGCCAGTACCCATACTGGCTGCCATGGCCGGGTGCCTTGGTCACTGAGGCCACCAGCTACCCATTCCCTGGGCGGAGAAGGCGCCGCACAACTGCAGGGAGAGAGTGAAGACCGGAGGGCGACCGCCAGACCTGGAGCCCCTCACCGTCGCGGAGCACCGGGCCTGGTTGGTGAGCCCGGAGAGAGGGTAGTCACTGAGGCAGAGGTCAGCACCGTACAAGCAACTGAGCCCCCGCTGAGTTGCGATTTCTCTATGGCACATGTGGTGCAATCCCCACCACCCCACAGCACCCACACACCACCACCACAAGCCACGATCTAACCACGTATCATGTCATGTTTTGCAGGAACACATGGATACGAGGCAGGCCCTTATGGAGCCCCCCGCCTCCGGCCACAATCCCAAGACAGTACTGATGACGAGACAGGCCCTTCTGGTGTCCCGACCCCTGGACACAACCCCAAGGCATTACCAGCGATGAGGTGACAACGGACAGCGACACGAGCCCGCAGATTCCAGCCCACGACACCACAGAGCACCAGTCGGGGGAAGACACCAACTTTCCATCACAGCTGTCTCCAACACCCTCTACCATCACAGACTCACTCACCTCGGTTGAGCACTTTCGGGAAAAGGGCACTATCAGGTCCACACCGCACACGTGCTGTGGTACTTTAGGTGGAGGTAGGAACCCCCAAGGGGACGGGTGGTCAGAGGGGGCCCAGACCCCAGGGACTAGCTGTCATCCAGATGGGCAGGAGTCAGAAGTTGTCGAACGATGCGGAGCACCAGAGCTCACCGCGGAGCAGGTCGTCATCATCCTCCACCCCATGGACCTGATCCGCTATTACAGTCAACCCAGGGCCCACACCCCATAGTGAGGCTGGTAGGAATCATGGAAGGGGTTGCAGGTGTGGGGGTTGGTGCAGGGAGGATGGATATGGAAGTGAGTGGTCGGCTGGGGGTAGGGCGAGTTGTGGGTGTGGGACAGGATTTTGTGCCACCAGCCAGGCCCCCTAGTAGGCGAACCTGGATTTGATTGGAGCCTCACATGCGCACCGGCCCTGGCACACACATTGTGCCACCTCCTTTGCCTGCCCGAGCCCAACGCCCTTCTCATCCTGGCCCTCGCCTGCATCCTCCTCGTCATACGAGACGTGTCATTTACAATGAATCATCGTTCTCCCTAGCACTCTGACCTCTGTACCGCACCCTGGCCCCGTCGGTGCCCGACACCATGGGGGCTTCTGGCCCCAGCACTCGCCCCTGCCAGCAGGGGTATCAGTGCCCTTCTGGCGGAGCTACCATCGGTGTTCCCGCTGGCAGATGGCATCTGGTTGTGGCTGGAGGTTGATAGGGTGGAGGTGGAGTGGAGGGAGGGATTGGTGGAGTGGAAGGAGCGGTTGGGGATAGGGGGAAGGTGGGTGCATCCATACAGCCAGTGTCACTGCTCAGCCACAGGCCACGGTACGCGGTCAGTGGGGTGCGCAGCAAGATAGTTCCCTTTCAATCCATGGCAATGGTGGTTCATACCCGGACACCAGCTAGGTCCTAGAAGTCACCACGGCCCATCCCCATGTCAACCCCGTCACCCCCGCTGCACTCCACCAGCCCTGGCAGATGCCCCCCCCCACCTGCCATGATAGCGGCAGGACCAACATCCTTGGGTTGCATCTCTGGGAACATTTCCCATGTCCGCTCTTTCCTTCAGCAAGCATGGCGCCTGTTTCCCTATTTTTAAAACCACATGTGTAACTCGCTGTCAGAAATTCCTCCTGGCACGGGCGGAGCACCGTGGAAGCCCCGGAGAATATCAGGCCAGGCCTCTTAATGATATGCCAACAGCCTTTAATGTACATGCGGAGTGGAATACATTGACGTCGCTGTCAAGGCATCTGAGTATGGCATTCCGTCAGGTGGCCAGCATTGGCCACAGTTTTCATTCAGGTGCGATTCTCCGCCCAATCACGCTTCGCGATTCCGGGTTGCTGGGTGGAGAATCCTGCCCATGGTGTTTTGCATTTAAAGGCCCACACCTGCATAAAGGAGAAAAAGCAATAAAAATGGTGTGAAAGAAAAATTTACCTCAAAATTATCAGGTCTAGCTGCTCTCAGAGCATGAGATTCACAGATGAAGGTATCATATCCTCTTATGTAAAACCAGGTCATTTAGAAAATGAGCAGCATTTGTTCACAAAAGAGAGGAAATTAGTGGTAAAAGGTGTCCAGGTCAGTCAATGCCATCTTGACCATTCTATCACCCTATGTCTGAGAATTCAGTGCCAGAGAAGTTTAACAATGGGCAGCAAGGTATGAAAAATCAGCCATGCTTTCTAATGTATTCATCTGTCACTTACAATGAATCATCTTTCACAGTGTTTTAAATGGATACACTCTTTATCATCAATATCCTGGAGGCCTTTTTGACCTCAGCCTTCATTGAGACGTTTCCTTCACTCAGGCTGGTGCAGTCACCACACTACAAACTCTATGTGGTATGTAATTGTTTGCTACATGCATTTACAGCCCCATTATGGTCTGCAGCTGGCATATGGATTCTGTGGTGATATACATCACTGAAAGTAGATGACAGTCTCCACAGCGAGACCAATGCATGATTCCACACAGGGAATGCTGCACGACTCCACAGAGGGAGTGACACAAGCCTCCACAGCGAACTCGTGGATGGACTCCACGATGGAAGGAATGCAAGACTCCAGAGCGCAGTCCTTGCATGAACAAGACCATGAGGGTCTAGCAACCTCCTCTGAGCAACCAGCAGCAGACAATGCAAGTCTGCCATGCTCAAGTGCACAGCAAGAAGACTATGACAGTCTACCATGCTCAAGTGCACAGCAAGAAGACTATGACAGTCTACCACGCTCCAATGAACAACAAAGCGACTATGACAGTCCACCCAGATTGTTTGAGCCACCAGAAGAAGACTCTGACGGTCTACCCAGCTCAAGTGAACGACAAGAAGACACTGAGGCTCTACCCACTGTATGTGAGACAAGTGACGACGGCATCCCACTTCCCATACACGATGTGTAACGTGACAGACCTCAGCTAGAATGTACAGAGGCACTCGACAATCACAATGAGACTACTGGTGACTCCGGTGACACCACGTTACTTCAAACCTCATTGGCTCGAGCCTCTCCACAAGCAAATGCATTCCTGACTGTTTTGACTCCGGACGTGGAGAATCAAAAGACCTCAGAAGATGCAAGTGAACCTGAAATGACTCCAGACGGGGAGCATCAAGAAACCTCAGCTGACTCAAGTGACCCTGAAATGACTCCGGACGAGGAGCATCTAGAAATCTCAGCTGGCTCAAGTGAACCTGCAATGACTCCAGACGGGGAGCATCAAGACACCAAAGCTGATTCAAGTAAGCCGGACATGACTCCAGATGGGGAGCGCCGCGAACTCAGTGACGGCACGCTCAAGGAAACAGCAGATGCCACAAAGGACGCTGACACGAGTAACTGTGTGAAGGACTTGTATTATCCACAGAGTGTGGTCATTGAGCGCAGCAAACACGGCAACAAAACCCACCAACACAACAACAACATCAAAGACAATAGCAAGATGCGTACCAAAGGCAACAGCGTCGACAACAAGCACGACAAACACAACACCACTGGAACAATGACAGGTATGACATGGTACAACTCTGCAAATGAGGGACACTGTTACTGCTCAGCTCAGTACAATGACATACCATGGCAGGACGATGCATCTTACCAATTCACGTTTGCTATGCTACCAACAGGCAACATGGCTTTCAGGACAGATGCCATCAAGAATTGCTACCACAAGCATCGGAAAAAAAAGCAACAGACTCCAAATCAGTCAATGAAGTGATTTGAACACTTGAACACCTCCTGATGACCAAACACCAGGACACTGACAGCGTTCACAAGGGAATGACAACATCACCATTGACACTTCTATACCAGGCCATATAAATTCATGAACTTTGGACTCAGTACTTTTATTTTGTATTGTCTTATCCTCAAAGTCATCGCAACTATTATTTGGTCTTGTATACTATTGTATAGTCATCACAGTCATCATAACTTGTACATAGCATCACTCATCTACCTAGTTTGTTCAATTTTCTTTAACACTGTGCAGAAAATGTGTAACATGAAGAAAAGGGGGATGTGATGATATACATCACTGTAAGTACACAAAGGGTTCATGTACATACACTACACCTAGCTAGACACTAGATAGAGCACCAGAGACATGACACACAGACAGTCAACCAATAGGTCAGTAAGATAGGACACGACCAATGGGCATTCAAGATACACACAGAAGTGACACTACCACAGGAGGGCATTACACCAACCCATATATAAGGACACAGCACACATGCTCAGCCTCTTTCCAATGGAGACACTCAGTGAGTACAGACACAGGGTTGATTGAACATCACACCCACCACGTGGATTGTAGCAGACTGGTTCATCAGTCTGAGTAGCTATAGCAGGATTAACAGTAGAGTCGAATCCAAGTAGGAGAATCATTAACAGTAATAAATGTGTTAAAGCTATCTCCAAGTCTGAACCTTCCTTTGTCAGAGTGCACATCAAGGAAGCAGCTTATGCTACGTCAAGAGCATAACAAAACAGATTCCTTCTTTCTCATTACTTTTCCTGCAGTACTGCATTCATGTTTCCCACCTCTCATTAATTTTCCTGTAGTACTGCAATCTAGGTTCCCACCTAGCTACACTAGGAGTGCGACCTGCAGCAAGTCCATTTTTGGTATACAGTGACTATTAAGACCCAAGAAGCCAAACGGTAGGGTGAAGGGCGGTTTATTAACGGTCACAAAAGGTCTGCCTGCAGCAGCGAATATATACACAGAGCAAAGTCCTGTTGAGACAACATGCCTGTTCTTGTTCAGGCCGGCCTTCGTATTATGCTCTTATGAGCAACAGCTGGGCAGGCCTCCGCCCACTCGCAGGAAAGCTCATATTCCACAACTCCCATGGGGAAATCAATCAGGGTTTCACTGTGGGGCTCATGGGGGTTACTACAGTTACTATGAAACAAGGGCAACACAGAATTTGTGGACTTACACGGCAGAAACACTGGCTCTGAACCTGGACCGATTCCACTACTATTGAGTGGCTAGCACCGGTGCTGCTTGGAACTCAATCGATTCTAATGAAAAACGGTGCGGGATTCATCTGGTCCGTGATTGACATTGGGGACGCTCACAAGCTGCAGTCACACATACACATTACATATACACATTACAATCCCCACACACACTCATCCCAGCCAACAAGGTGGCACTGGTTGTGCTGGAGCGCGCCCATACAGCTGATGGGTCGGCTGGGGCCAGATGGCCCCTGGGGGAACACCTATACGACCCGTGGCACGAAGTTCAAAGTGAGCTGTGAAACTGTGCACAGCCGCATGGCTGCCTTGCCGGCTGCGGCAATGGTGTTCCATGCCTGTCCACCCCAACCCTACAGCCCACCTCCTGGCTACCCCCCACTATTCCCCCCGACCCTGGCAGGAGCCCCCCGACCAGCAGCACAACTGTCAGCAACTATGGTGATGTTGGACCCTTTCCGTAAACCCTCTCTCTCCCTCAGCAGCTGCCACACCGGTTTCACGATTTTTAAAAGCACAAGTGAACCGCGACGTCGGGAACTCGGCCCATTGGAGGTGGAGAATCGCGAAGGCCCTGAAGAACACCGTGACAGGCCCGCTAATGATATGCAAACAATGTCTACTGTTCGTGCGTTCCGGAAAGCATTGACAACGCTCTCGAGGTGCTGGAACGTTGTGATTGGGCATCAAATCGGTGCCTGCCGTGATTTTGGCGTGGGCGCCAATTCTCCGCCCAATTGTTTTTCCTGATTTCACTGTCGGCCAATGGAGAATCCCGCCCCTCATGTATTCCTGCTGCTGAGTCCGAAGGAAAATCAGGTTAAAGAACTAATGCAGCCAGAGACTCAGAGCAAGGAAAAATACAGTAAGAAGTAGGCATATACAAGTATAATATTGTTGCAAATAGAATTGTGATGGTATTGATGCTGTGTGCAAAGATATTTTTCATGGGAAGATTTGCACGTGGCTTTGATGAGATGGCATGAATGGAAGAAACAAAAACAGAAAATACTGGACAATCTCAGCAGGTCTGACAGCACCTGTGGAGAGAGAAGGGAGCAATGTTTCAAGTCTGGATGACTCTTTGTTAAAGCTTGTCAAAGATATGGACAGGGTTCCCATATGCAGTGACTAGGAGTGATAATGAAGAAAATATTTTGGCATACCTGTCCCTTCTATCCACGAACACTTATTCCTTCGGTAGTATTATCTTGGCTGATGCCCCTACTTCTGATGGGGGCATTCATCTTTCATGAGATACCTCTGTCTGGCAAATATATGTAGCATATTACCAGAAAAATCAAGATTGCTTTCTGAGGGCAGCACGGTGGCTCAGTGGTTAGCACTGCTGCCTCAGTGTGCCGAGGTCCCAGGTTCGATCCCGGCTCTGGGTCACTGTCTGTGTGAAGTTTGCACATTCTCCCCGTATTTGCATGGGTTTCATCCCACAACCCAAAGATGTGCAGAGTAGGTGAATTGGCCACACTGCATTGCCCCTTAATTGGAAAAATTGAATTAGGTACTCGAAATTTATTTTAAAAAGGATTGTTTTTTGAAACATTTAATGGGATAGGAGCATTGCTCACAATGCCAGCATTTATTGCACATCCTTTAATGCCCTTGAATCATTGAATCATAATGAAATCTTGATTATTGGCACAAGTAAGCTTACATTAACACCGCAATGAAGTTACTGTGAAAATCCCCTAATCGCCCACTCCGTTCGGGTACACAGAGGGAGAATTCAGAATGTTCAATTTACCGAACAAGTATGTCTTCCGGGCCTTGTGAGAGGAAACCGGAGGAAACCCACGCAGACAGGGGAGAACGTGCAGATAGCGCTCAGACAGTGACCCAAGTGGGAATCGAACCTGAGACCCTGCTGCTGTGAAGCAACAGTGCTAACAACTGTGCTACTGTGCCACCGTCATAGAATTTACAGTGCAGACAGAGGACATTCGGCCTATCGAGTCTGCACTGGGTCTTGGAAAGAGCACTCTACCTACGCCCATGCCTCCACCTTATCCCCATAACCCAGTAACCCTACCTTCTTTTGGGCTAAGGGCAATTAATCATGGTCAATCCATCTAACATGCACATCTTTGGACTGTGTGAGGAAACCGCATCACCCGGGGGAAACCCACACAGACATGGGGAGAAAATGCAAACTCCACAAAGACAGACACCCGAGGTTGGTATTGAATCCGGGTTAACTATATTAACATACTTGAACTGTGGGTAAATGCAAAACTAGCTTTAACTGTTGACCCTTGCCTAGTCCTAACCAGGTGATGCACTCAGCACATGGTGAATGTCTGTGTTGCAGGCTGCGAGCTCTGTGCTCCGAGCTGGCTGATACTAGAAAGAACGGGAACTCTCCCGTCCCCTGTCTTTATAGTGCGTGTGCTCTCACTGGTGATTGGCTGCGGTGTTGTGGATGCTGATTGGTCCCACTGCATGTCCATCAGTGTGTGTGTGTGTGTGTGTCTGCACGATGATATACTGGTGTATATTATGACATAAACCTGACATCAATGGCAAAGTAAGAGAAAAGCAAATCAAAATGAAGAGGAATACATGGATCTTAAGAAGGCTCAATTGTGCTCAGAAGGACATGTTGAAATATCACTGTATTCTTAAGGAAAAATATGTGATTGGGGTGATTGCCAGAGGATAGCTGAATACACATACCTGTGAAGATTGGAAAGAAACTTTGCCAGTGTCATGTAGATCATTTGCTTGCGGAAAGCTGACAAAGAGAGAGCATGAGCAACCTCCTATAATCCAAATTCTTCCACAGTCCACAGTGAAAGTCAGAAAGAAAGTGAGGCCGGAATTCTCCTGTCGTTGCAATTTAATTTTCCCGCCTGCAGCGCAACCCCACCACTGGTTTCAAGGCAGCGTGGGGCGGTTACAATTGGAAATCCCATTGAGAATAGATGGGAAGATAGAATCCCTCCGCCAGCGAATGGTGCAGGGTCAAGAAACATGCAGCAGGTGGACTGGAGAATCCCACCCTGAAAGTCACAAAGAAACTGAAAGGATGTTGCATCTCAGAATATATTGCTCGAGCAATCGAGTCAGAGGGCTGGATTCTCCGATTCTGCGGCTATGTCCGCAGGATTTGTCTGGTCTTATGACCAAAACGGCAGCGCCGCCCCCGCACCGATGCTCTGCCCGGTGGGGGGCAAGCAGCCGCGCCACGTAATGCCCACGGTTTTACCTGCTGATATGGACAGAGAATTGATGGGTCCGTGGCCATGCATGCACACGGCGGTGGCCTGCGGTGGCTGCGCCGTCCAATATGGCACCGGCCGAGCGCACATAAAGCCTGCCAGATAGTGCCCCCCGTAACCCCCTCGCCACCCCAGACCACCCCACCAGCCCCCCCCGGCTCCCACCGAAGCCCCCCCTGCCAGCAGAATGGCTCCCCCCCCCCCAACAGTGGCGGCACTGGACACAGCGAGGTGCCCGAACAGTGAGAGGCCACGCGCCCCATGCCGTCAGGGACTCGGCCCATCGGGGGTGGAGCATCGGGAGAGGGCCTCAGGTAGCTTCCTGAGGGCATCCCGACGGTGTGGGGCGTACTCCTCGGGTTCGCCGTTTTTGAAGGGGCGGAGCATCGGAAAAACACCGCCGCTCCCGATTCCAGCGGAAAAATTGATTCTATCAGCTGATCTATAAACGCGATTTCAGCGATCAGAGAATACCGTCCAGGGTCTTTGACTGAGACTCAATGTCATAGTCCCAACCATTAAGTGGATTTGGTAGTCGAAGTTCAAATTTGACACGGTCAGAGATGTTGAGATGCAAAGTCAAGCAAATGGAAATAAAAAGAAATATCCAAACAGAAAGATAAAGAAGTCAGACAGGTTAATTGGCAGTATGTAAGAAGGAAGAAGGAAATGTTATTTTTATTATTTCTTGTTAAATTATATTTTTGTGAAACACATATTGGTGTCAAGAAAAAGCTTTCTTTTTAGAACAAAGAACAAAGAAAAGTACAGCACAGGAACAGGCCCTTCGGTCCTCCAGGCCTGCGCCGACCATGCTGCCCATCTAAACTAAAATCTTCTACACTTCTGGGGTCCGTATCCTTCTATTCCCATCCTATTCATGTATTTGTCAAGATGCCCCTTAAATGTCACTAACGTCCCTGCATCCACCACCTCCTCCGGCAGTGAGTTCCAGGCACCCACTACCCTCAGTGTATAAAACTTACCTCGTACATCTCCTCTAAACCTTGCCCCTCGCACCTTAAACCTATGCCCCCTAGTAATTGACCCCTCTCACCTGGGAAAAAGTCTCTGACTATGCACACTATCTATGCCCCTCATAATTTTGTAGGCCTCTATCAGGTCGCCCCTCAACCTCCTTCATTCCAGTGAGAACAAACCAAGTTTATTCAACCTCTCATCATAGCTAATGCCCTCCATACCAGGCAACATCCTGGTAAATCTCTTCTGCACCCTCTCTAAAGCCTCCACATCCTTCTGGTAGTGTGGCAACCAGAATTGAACACTATACTCCAAGTGTGGCCTAACTAAGGTTCTATGCAGCTGCAACATGACTTGCCAATTTTTATACTCAATGCCCTGGCCAATGAAGGCAAGCATGCCGTATGCCTTCTTGACTACCTTCTCCACCTGTGTTGCCACTTTCAGTGACCTGTGGACCTGTACACCTAGATCTCTCTGACTGTCAATACTCTTGAGGGTTCAACCATTCACTGTATCATCCTTATCTGTATTAGACCTTCCAAAATGCATTACTTCACATTTGCCCAGATTAAACTCCATCTGCCATCTCGCTGCCCAAGTCTCCAAACAATCTAAATCCTGCTGTATCCTCTGACAGTCCTCATCGCTATCTGCAATTCCACCAACCTTTGTGTCGTCCGCAAACTTACTAATCAGACCAGTTGCATTTTCCTCCAAATCATTTATATACACTACGAACAGCAAAGGTCCCAGCACTGATCCCTGCGGAACACCACTAGTCACAGCCCTCCAATCAGAAAAGCACCCTTCCATTGCTACTCTCTGCCTTCTATGACATAGCCAGTTCTGTATCCATCTTGCCAGATCACCCCTGATCCCGTGTGACTTCACCTTTTGTACCAGACTGCCATGAGGGACCTTGTCAAAGGCCTTACTGAAGTCCATATAGACAACATCCACTGCCCAACTTGCATCAATCATCTTGTGACCTCCTCAAAAAACTCTATCAAGTTAGTGAGACACGACATCCCCTTCACAAAACCATGCTGCCTCTTGCTAATACGACCACTTGCTTCCAAATGGGAGTAGATCCTGTCTCGAAGAATTCTCTTCAGTAATTTCCCTACCGCTGACATAAGGCTCACTGGCCTGCAGTTCCCTGGATTATCCTTGCTATTCTTCTTAAACAAAGGAACAACATTGGCTATTCTCCAGTCCTCCAGGACATCACCTGAAGACAGTGAGGAGCCAAAGATTTCTGTCAAGGCCTGAGCAATTTCCTCTCTTGCCTCCCTCAGTATTCTGGGGTAGATCCCATCAGGCCTTGGGCTCTTATCCACCTTAATGTTTTTCAAGACACCCAACACCTCGTCTTTTTGGATCTCAGTGTGACCCAGGCGATCTACACACCCTTCTCCAGACTCAACATCCACCAATTCCTTCTCTTTGGTGAATACTGATGCAAAGTATTCATTCAGTACCGCACCCATTTCCTCTGGCTCCACACATAGATTCCCTCCCCTGTCCTTCAGTGGACCAACCTTTTCCCTGGCTACCTTTATGCAAGTAGATTGCTCTGTTTTGGCTGTGGTGCAACCCAATGTTAAATTTTGAGGTTTGCTGATGTTGATTTAGTTAGCTAATATTGTATACATGAGTCTTACTCAGTACACAATGCAACAGAAATATGAGGTAAGTTACTTGCTGCAGAATTCCCAACCACTGAACTGTTCTTGCAGCAACGATATTTATATGGATGCTCCAGTTAAATTTCTGGTCAATGGAAACCCGCAGGATATTGATGATGGAAGATTTAGCAATGGTAATGCCGTTGAATGTCAAAGGGAAATGTTTAGTTTCTCTCTTATTGGTCATGGTCATTGTTTGGCTCTTCTGTGATACAACCATTATTTGTCACTTATCAGCCCAGTCGCATATTGTCCAGATCCTGTGGCATATGAGCACAGTGATTTCAGTTTCTGAGGAGTCAGGGATGGTACTGTGCTGTCATCAACCAACATCCCCACTCTGACCTTATGATGGAGGAAGGTCATTGATGAAACAGCCGACGATGGTTTGGCCTCGCAAAATACCCTAAGAAATTCCTACAGTAATGTCTTGGAGCTGAGATGATTGGGCTCCAAAAGTCAAAAACATTTTCCTGTATGTTAGGTATGACACCAACCAGTGGACAGCTCAGCTTCTGATTCCCATTGACAATTTTACTATGATTCCTTAATGCTGCACTCAGTGGCTTTGATGTCAAGCACGATCACTCTCAATTCGCTTTTTGCCCATGTTTGCGCAAAGGTTGTAATGAGGTCAGAAGCCAATTCGCCCTGGCAAAACCCAAACTGAGCAGCAGTGAGTGGGTTATTGCAGTGTAAGAGCTAATTGATAGCACTATTGATGACACCCTCCATCACTTTGCTGATGATCACGAATGGGGCAGAAATTGGCTAGATTGAATTTGTCCTGTTTCTTGTGGACAGGACATACCTGAGCAACTTTCCACATTGCCAGGTATCTCAGTGTTTTAGTTGTACTGGAACAGCATAGCAAGAGATAGGGATAGTTCTGAAGCAGAAATCTTCAATACTACTGCCGTAATGTTACATGTTATCTGTTGACTGTGGGGTCGTTTAGCTCTGTTTATTTCACAGTGCTTCCACTGGTTAGCATACATGTAAACCTGTATTATAGCTTCACCCACATGGTACCTCATTCTTATATGCTTAGTGCTGCTCTTGCCATGTTCTCTTGCACTCTGCATTGAACCAGGGTAGATCCCCTGGCTTGATGGTAATGATAGAGTGAGGAGTATGTCAGGCTATGAGGTTATAGATTGTGGTTAAGTACAATTCTGCTGCTGCTGATGACTCACAGTGTCTCATGGATGCCCATTCTTAAGCTGTGAGATCCATTTTGAATATGTCCTGGGCTGGATTATCCGGTCACCCTGCCTCCTGATTTTTGGCGGTATGCCATTCCCTGGCGGCAGGATTCTCTCTTCTCACCGCTTGTCAATGGGATTTCCGATTGAAGATGCCACAGGCCACCAAAAAACCCAAAGGTATGGGTATGCTGCCAGTAGGAAAAGTGAATCCCAATGGCGGGAGAATTCCAGCGTCTATTTAGAACGGGTGGTCGTACCACACAGCACAATGAAGAGTATCCTTAGCATGATTATGCGATTTTGTCTCCACAAGGACTGTGAGGTGGTCACTTCTACTAATATTGTCATGGATAGATGCATTTGCAACGGCTAGACAGTTAAGGGTGAGGTCAAGATGTATTTTTCCTCTTGTTCTTCCCTCACCATCTGTTTGATGGATATGTCCTTTAGGATTCTGCCAGCTTGGCAATCAGGTGCTAGTGAGCTATTCTTAATGACGGACATTGCAATCACCCACCCTAGCCCAGATTGTTATCCCTGGGTCGGGTTCAGCGAGTAGGGGGATTTCCTGGCTCGGCTATCCTGACCTTTGAAAATGTCTGCCCGCAGGTTGGAACTTCAGTCGGGGAGCATAATAGCGGGTAGCTGCTGAAGCAGGAGTCAGGGCAGGCTAGGTACAAGGCCTGCCTCTGTGTTCTGGCACCATTTTAAATCAATAAAAAATAAAACCTCTTATACTCCCTATGCCCCATCCATGCTATTCTTTGTCAATCCAGGCACCCCAAACCTGTATGCCAGCCCATATCCCACAACATAGAACATAGAGCTTAGAACAGTGCAGGCCCTTCGGCCCACAATTTTGTGCCGACCACTTATCCTAATCTAAGATCAACCTAACCTACACCCCTTCAATTTAATTTTCACCACATCTTCCTTCTTAATATCAACCTGTTCGAGCCTATTAACCTGGTTCACGCTGTTCTCACGAGCAACAAGGTATCTCGAGTGAATACTGAACCAAAATATTCATTTAGGGCCTCCCCTACATCCTCAGGCTCTAGGCACAAGTTGCCTCTACTATCCCTGATCGGTCCTATGCTGACTCTGATCATCCTCTTATTTCTCACATAAATGTAGAACAGCTTGGGGTTTTCCCTAATCCTTCCCGCCAGGGTTTTTTCATGCCCCCTTCTCGCTCTCCTTAGTCCATTTTTGAGTTCCTTCCTGGCTACTTTGTAATCCTCTAGAGCCGTGCCAGATCCTTGCTTCCTCAATCATACATAAGCTTCCTTCTTCCTCTTTTTAAAATAAAAATATTTTTATTCTCCTCCTTTTTCACATTTTCTCCCAAATTTACACCCACCAACACTAAACAATAATCAGTATCAAATATGTCAATCCCCATATCAATGACAACGATCCCAGCCGCCTCCCACCAAACCCTAAACATTAGCCCGCATGTCTACATAAACAAATGACAAAAAGGAATCAGGAATCACCCATAGTCACCATTAACACACACTGCCCCCCTCCCCCCAACACCCCCCGACCACCCCCCCAACTAATGTTCGATGTTATCCAGTTCTTGAAAGTGCATGATGAATAATGCCCATGAATTGTAGAACCCCTCCATCCTTCCCCTCAGTTCAAACTTAACCTTCTCAAGAGTCAAGAAGTCCAACAGGTTCCCCCACCACGCCAGGGCATAGGGTGGAGAGGTTGCTCTCCAACCCATCAGGATCCACCTTCGGGTGATCAACGAGGCTGGCTGGTCGGGCACCCCGAATATGGCGTCCCGAGGGCCCGGGTCCAGTTTCATGTGCACCAGTTTAGAAATTAAACAAAAACCTCCTTCCAGTAATCCTCCAGCTTTGGACAGGACCAAAACATATGAATGTGATTACCCCCCCACCCCCCGCAATATTCACACACATCTTCTACTCCTTCAAAGAATCGGCTCATCCTTGCCCTCATGAGGTGCACTCTGTATACCACCTTCAGCTGTATCAGCCCCAACCTCGCGCACGAGGTGGAGGCGTTCACTCTCCGGAGCACCTCACACAAGAACCCCTCCTCCATATCCTCACCCAACTCTTCCTCCCACTTCACTTTGATCCCTTCCAGTGGTGCTTTCTCCTCTTTCAAAATAGCTCCGTATACCGTCGACACTACCCCCTTCTCCAGTCCCCTGTCGTCAGCGCCTCCTCCAGCAATGTGGAGGCCGGCTCCACTGGGAAGCTCTCTATCTCCTTTCTGGCAAAATCTCAAAGCTGCATGTATCTAAACATTTCCCCCTGCTCCAGCCCATACTTCGCTTCCAGCTCCTTCAATCCTGCAAACCGACCCCTAAGAAACAAATCTTTCAGTGTCTTAATCCCCTTATCCTCCCATTTCCAAATACTGCCAACCCACTTTCCTGGCTCAAATCTGTGGTTCCCCCGAATCGGCAGTTCCCTTGACCCTGCACCAAACCGAAGTGTTGGCCAAACTGCCTCCAAATTCTCAATGAAGCTATTATTACCGGACTCCCTAAGTATTTCCCCGGGGCCATCGGGAGCGGCGCTGTTGCTAGTGCTTTCAATCCCGACCCCCTGCACAAACTCTCCTCCATTCTGACCCACTGGGAATCAACCCCTCTGACCCAGCTCCGCACCTTCTCCACGTTCGCCGCCCAGTAGCAATATATCAGATTTGTAAGACCCAAACACCCTGCCTGCCTTTCCCTCTGTAGCAGCACCTTTATAACTCTGGCCACCTTCCCTCCCCAAATGAATGAAGTAATCCTTCCCTCAATCTCTCTGAATAAAGTCTTTGGCAGGAAAATCAGCAGGCATTGGAAAATAAACAGAAATCGCGGCAACACGTTCATTTTAACCGCCTGCACCCGACCCGCCAGTAACAGAGGGAAACCATCCCACCTTGCCAGATCAGCTGTCACTCTCCCCACCAAACTAGAAATGATGTAGCTGCAAAGCCCCCCCCCCCCCCCCCACACACCCCCGGGCAACCTGCACCCTCAGGTACCTAAAGTGAGTCCCTGCCCTACTGAATGGCAGCCCCCCACCCCTGCCCCTGCCCCCAGCTGAGACACCACAAAATACTCACCCTTGTCTAGATTTAGTTTGTACCCCGAGAAAGACCCAAACACCCGAAGCAGCTCCAATATTCCCGCTATCGACACACTCGGTTCCGACACGTAAAACAGCAAGTCATCGGCATATAAGGACACCCTATGCTCTATTCACCGCCCCCCCCCCGGCCACACTATTCCTTTCCATACCCCCGAACTTCTTAATGCGATGACCGACGGCTCAATCATGAGTGCAAACAGCAGGGGAGGACATAGGACATCCCTGCCTAGTCCCACGGTGGAGAGAAAAGTAACTTGAGCTGATGTTGTTTGTGCGGACACTCGCCCTCGGCTCCTTCTTTAGTAGCTTTACCCAGTTCACAAATATTAGTCCAATCCCAAACCGCTCCAGAATTGCCATCAAGTACCCCCATTCTACCCGGTCAAACGCCTTCTGAGCGTCCAATGCCACAACCACCTTTGTTTCCTTCCCCTCCGCCGGTGCCATAACCACGTTTAATACCCTTCTAACGTTTGAAAATAGCTGCCTCCCTCTCACAAACCCCGTCTGATCTTCACCTATCACCTTCGGGAGGCACTCCTCCAGCCTACCCGCTGAAGTGTTGGGTACTCTGACACATAGACGATCGCCTGAAATTGTGCATAGCGGCTAGTCGCATTTTCGTGCAGGACACAGGCTTCAATTGCGAAGGCTAAGGTGAGACCTTTTATTTTTAAAAGCTGCTGGCGTAAGGTGCCCGAGGCGACCCCAAAAACGATCTGGTCCCGAATCATGGAGTCTGAGGTGGTGTCGTAACCGCAGGACTGCGCGAGGATGCGGAGATGGGTGAGGAATAACTGAAAGAGCTCATCCTTACCTTGCAGGCGCTGCTGGAAGACATATCTCTCGAAGCCTTCGTTGACCTCGGCGTTAAAGTGTTGGTCGAGCTTGAGAAGGACCGTCTCGTATTTGGATTTGTCCTCGCCTTCCGCGAACACCAGGGAGTTGTAGATATGAATGGCGTGCTGCCCTGCGGTGGTGAGGAGGTTGGCGATCTTTCTGGTGTCCGAGGCGCTCCCTCTTTCGTTGGCTTCCAGAAAGAGCTGGAAGCGCTGCTTGAATAGCTTCCAATTTACGCTGAGGTTCCCAGCGACTTGCAGCGGCTGCGGTGTGTTGATGGTATCCATGGCGCAGGATGGCAGGTTTGTGGGTAGGTGTCAATTCACTTCTGGTACCATGAAGTGTTGGGTACTCTGACACACAGACGAACCAACATGGTTGCGTATGGTACAATGCAGTTTTATTTGATTGAACTATAAACATAGTAAACTCTAGTATTCAGCACATAGTGAACCTCTGAGTGGCTGGCAATGAGGTCTGTGCCCTGAGTTCTCTCCTGCTCGAGTGCTCAGGAAGTGTCGTGTCCCCTGCTTTGTACTGTGTATGCTCTTGTCCGTGATTGGCTGTCGTGTTGTGTGTGTTGATTGGTCCGTTGATCTGTCCATCATTATGTGTGTGTGTATGTGCTGTGATGTTCACATGAATATCATGACACCCGCCAGTACCTTTGCCAATACATTTGCGTCCACATTCAAAAGTGATATGGGCCTATACAACCCACACTCCATCGTGTCCTTACCTTTTTTTAGCAACAGGGAAATCGATGCCTGCCCCAAAGTTTGTGGCAACACCCCCTTCCCTATCGCTTCCTCAAACATCCCCACCATCAGGGGTACAAGCTTATCCTTGAACTTTTTATAATATTCCACTGGAAACCCATCCGGCCCTGCTACCTTCCCCGACTGCATCCTCCCAAATCGCATCTTTTATCTCTTGCTCCACTATCTCTCCTTCCAATGTAACCCTGCCCCCTCACCTAACCTCGGGTACTCCAACCCAACTAGAAATTCCTGCATCTCCTGGTCTCCCTCAGGTGGCTCTGACCTGTACAACCTCTCATAAAATTCCTCAAAGACCTTGTTAATCAGATCCAGAGCCACCACCAACTTCCCTGCCCTGTCCCTCACCTGAACAATTTCCCTTACCGCTGCCTCCCTCCGGAGCTGACCTGCTAACCTGACCTGCCTTATCTCCATGCTCGTAAACTGCACCCATTGCTTGCTTCAGATGGCGCATTGCCTTCCTGGTGGATAGTCGGTCAAAGCTCGCCTGTAGTTCCTTCCCCTTTTCCAACTTCGCTGGGTCCCCATCTTCTGCATAACTCCTATCTACTTCCAACATCTGATCTATTACCCTCTGCCATTCCAACTTCTCCTCTTTGTCCACCCTGGCCTTAAACAAGATCACCTCGCCCCTCACCACTGCCTTTAGAGCCTTCCAGACAACTGCCTTCGACACCTCACCCGTACAGTTGAAACCTACATATTCCTCAATTACCTTTTCAATTTTGTCACAGAACCCTTGGTCCCCCAAAAGTCCCACATCTAATTTCCACCCCGGCCTCTGCGCTACCCCCTTCTCCAGCACCATATCCACCCAAAGCGGAGCATGATCTGAGACTGCAATTGCCGAATATTCCAACCCCATAACCCCAGCCAGCAAAGCCTTGCCCACCACAGAAAAGTTGATCCACGAGTATACCTTCAGGACTGCTGAGAAAAACGAGTACTCCCATTCCCTTGGGTGCAGAAACCTCCAAGTGTCCACCCCTCCCATTTCCACCATTAGCCCAGCCAACGCCTTCACGCCCCCTGATGGGACCAGCGAACGCGGCCGTGACCTGACCAATCTTGGCTCCTGCACCAAGTTCCAGTCCCCCCCCCCCCACTATCAGTTCATGTGTGACCAAGTCGGGGATGGCCCCAAACACCTTCGTAGCGAATCCCACATCATCCCAATTGGGACCGTATACTCTTAACAACGCCACTAACCTCCCCTGCAGTGCCCCTGTCACAATCGCATATCTACCCCCCTGATCTGCCACCACATTCTTCATCTGGAAACGTACTCTTTTGCTGACCAGCGCCGCTACCCCTCGGGCCCTTCCGTCAAATCCAGAGTGCAACACCTGACTAACCCAGCCCTTTTTAAGTCTCACCTGGTCCTTCACCCTCAACTGAGTCTCCTGCAACATTGCTACATTGGCTTTCAAGCTTTTAAGAATGCGCAAGCACCCTTGATCTCTTGACCAGACCTCCTAACCCCCTCACGTTCCACGTGACTATCCTAACTGGGGGTCTCTCACCCTCCCCCCCACCCTTTTTATCCACCATCAGCATACCACTGGGCCCTGCCCCATGAGCCTGACCCGATCCTATCCATTATTAACATCAAACCCCTTCCCCCCCTCCCAAAATCCACCCCTACATTTCATCTCAAAAAAACATCTCCCAGCATCGATCCCTTCCCCCCCCTTTCTCGCCTCACAGGCCCATCGAAACCTGCTAACCAGGCTCCAATGTCCACAGCCTTCCTCTCGCCTCACCTCCGTTCACTTGCCGACTTTAGCTAGCGCAGGTGGCTCCCCCCCACAAAGTATACCATCCCCTCCCACCCAGTCCCAGAGAAAAAAAACAAAAACCACAATCCAACCCATACAATTCCCTAAAATAAGATATAACCATCGCAACACAGAATGCCAATCAACCCAACCAATAACTTGAACTCTGTAACAATGTGAAGTGAAGTAAATTACAATACACGTCAGTAAAAAGAAAGTTATAGCATTTATACATTTTCCAGCTCCCCAATCACAGTCCACAGTCTCTCTTCCAGCTCCGCTCCTCACGCCTGTCCCATGCCTTCTGCCCTCACGAACGCCTCAGCCGCCTCCACTGTTTCAAAATAAAAGTCTTTGTCGTTATACGTCACCCTCAGCTTCACCGGGTATACCATACTAAATCGCACCCTGTTGTTGTACAGTGCCGCTTTCACTCGCCTGAACACCGCTCGTCTTTTTGCCAACTCCACCGTCATATCCTGGTAAATCCGAACTCTAGCACCATCCCACTGCACCTCGCGCTTCTGCTTCGCCCAACTTAACACCTTCTCCTTCATGCAGTACTTATGGAAGCAGATAATTACTGCTCTTGACGGCTCATTCACTTTGGGCTTCGGCCTTAATGACCGATGAGCTCGGTCCAGCTTGTACCGGGAGGGGTTCTCACCCTCCCCCATCAACTCCGCCAACCTCTTAGCGAACTATTCTGTTTGCCTTGGGCCCTCTGTCCCTTCGGGCAAGCCCACAATTCTCAGATTGTGCCACCTCAAGCGGTTCTCCAAGTCCTCGAGCTTTGCTCGGAGTCCTCTGTTGACCTTACCACCCTCCGCAGCTCGTCCCCATTGAGGTGAGCTGGCGGCTGTGCTGCGGCACGACCTACCCCACTTTCTTCATCTTCTTGCCCTGCTCCCTCATCTCGGCCAATGTCGTTGCCACAGCTACCCTCACCAGGGCGATTGTCTCTTCCACCAATGACTTCAATGCGACCACCATCTCCTTCCTCAAAACCTCCATGTGCCTCGCACACTGCTTTCCACAGCCATCACCTCGGTCATCTTTTCCAAGGTAAGCAGTGCGGCCCCACCATGCAGTCTGGCATCCGCCATCTTGTCAACGCTTTTGCTGGTCCTCTCATTCAACGGCGAGCACGCACTTCCTCCCTTCTTCGACGCGGCTTTTCGCAATCCTTTAACAACTTACTATTATTTATTTTTTTCCCCTTCTTTCCTTCTTCAATCTTTTTTTTTTTTAAAAACAAAAAAATCTTCCTTCAAGAAAAAGAAGAAAAAAGAAAATTATTTTTTTTCACAAACTTCCTTTAAAACTTCTCATATTTTTTGTATTCCTCAAGAATTCCCCTGGGACCGGACTTCAGTCTTCTTAACACATTCTAGGCGGGAGCCACCCGATGTGGAATATCCCACCTACTTCGCACCCTGCCTTTGGGCCTGCCGCTTCGTCCTCCATTTGGCTCCGCCCCCGCTGCTCCGACTGCTGCGTGCGCTGGGCCCAACGCCTCAGCTCCAGCTGCCCGACACCCGCGCGTTTTTCAAATCGGCCCCGCTTAACGCCCGGGACGGCCCCAAAGGCCTACAACAATCAGGGGGGAGAGCGAAGAATCGGGGAAACCCCCGAAAGCGCCGCAAATAGTGGCCACTGGCGGGAGCTCCACTCGATGTGGCCGACCCGCTTGCAAACGCCATCGGAAGTCCAAGTTTCCTTCTTCCTGTTGACTAGAAGCTCCACTTCCCTTGTCATCCAAGGCTCCTTCACCTTACCATTCCTTCCTTGTCTCAGTGGGACAAAACTATCCAGCACTCGCAGCAAGCACTCCTTAAACAACGCCCACATTACTGTTGTGCATTTCCCTGAGAACACTGTTCCCAATTTATGCTCCTCAGCTCCTGTCTAATAGCAGTATAATTTCCCCTCCCCCAATTAAGTATCTTCCCATACTGTCTGTTCCTATCCCTCTCCATAACTATGGTTAAGGTCAAGGAGTTGGGGTCACTATCACTGAAATGCTCTCCCACCGAGACATCTGACACCTGGCCTGGTTCGTTGCCAAGCACCAAATCCAATATGGCCTCCCCCAAGTTGGCCTATCTACATATTGAGTCAGGAATCCTTCCTGGACACATCTGACAAAATCTGCTCCATCCAAACCATTTGCACCAAGTAGGTTCCAGTCAATATTAGGGAAGTTGAAGTCACCCAGGACAACAACTCTGTTACTTCTGCACCTTTCCATGATCTGCCATCCAAACTGTTCCTCCATCGCTCTGCTGCTATTGGGGGGGAACTGCTTGCTGAATCTTCATACTAACATTTTGCATTTCATGTACTTGAACACCCATATCTCTCTGCATCTCAGAGCTCTGCAATCTCTCACCATTTAGATAATATTCTGCTTTTTTATTCTTCCTGCCAAAATGGACAATTTCACATTTTCCACATTATACTCCATTTGCAAGATCTTTTCCCTCTCACCTAACCTATCCATATTGTTTTATTGCCTCCTTATGTTCCTTTTCGCAACTTACTTTCCAACCTATCATTTTGTTGTCAGTAAATTTAGCAACCACATCTTTGGCCCTTTCATCCAAATCATTTATACAAATTGTAAAGAATGGAGGCCTCAGCGCTGATCCCTATGGCACACCATAACTTATATCTTGCCAACCAGAAAATGACCCATTTATGCTTACTCTCTGTTTCCTGTGAGCTAGCCAATCATCTATCCATGCCAATGTATTACTCCCTACACCATTTTATTTTCCACAGTAACCTTTGATGTGGCACCTGATCAAATGCCTTCTGGAAAGCTAAGTACAATACATCCACTTTATCCACAGCACATGTTACTTCTTCAAAGAACTCCAATAAATTAATTAAATATGACTTTCCTTTCACAAAACCATGTTGACTCTGCCTAATTACTGATCCGTGTGCTCTGTTATAACATCGTTAATATTAGTTTTTAATATTTTCTCTCTGTCTCCCTCCTTTTTTGAATAAAGGAATTCCATGAGCTATTTTCCATTCTAATGGAACCTGCCATGAATTTAATGATTACACATCAATGCAGCAACTGTCTCACCAGCCACTTTGTTAAGATCCTAGGATGAAATCCATGAGGACCTGGGAATTTGTCAACACCCAGTTTCAATGATTTGCTTAGTACTATTTACTTCTTCCCTGGTGATTAAACTTTTCTTGAGTTCCTCCCTCCTTTCCAATTCCTGATTTACATCTATTTCTGCAATGTTACTGTTATCTTCATTTGCAAACTATCAGTTCCAATCATCTGCCATCTCCTTATTTTCCATTATTAATTCTATTGGTCTATAAGACCAATGCTCACTTTGTTAACTCTTCTAAAAAAAATCAATAGAAACTCTTACTAGCTGTTTTATATGTCGAGCTCACTTTCTCTCATACTCTAGATTTTCCCTTCTTATTAATCTTTTAGTCATTCAAAGGCTTCCTCTTCAAAGGTGCCTTGCACTAGAGTATTGGAATGCTGCCGTTGGCCTTGGCCTGCTCCCACTGGTTACGTGCATTTTTGTGCTGCAGACAGACATGATTGAGTCATCCCAATGGATGCATGAACAGTTTAGGAGCACACATGCATACCAATGCGAGCTTCTGACCCATCCGCCATAAGTGATCCTGCTACTGATGGAACATTGACAGCATGCCACACATTCAATGCGCATATCCCATCTGCTGCTAAGTCCTCCAACCCAAAATCCTGCCTGACATTCCTCTGCCCTTGCATACTTACACTGTCTCTTTGAAGTGATCGCTGTTTGGAAACATTGTGTTGAGAGCTCTTCAGAGTTACTAAAACATGAAATAAATTAATAAAGCAAGGCTCACAGCTGTATGTGTGTGGAAGCTTTCAATCACAGCGCACAAAGGGAAACTAATGAATGGCTTGCACATCAAGGAACTGAGGGGTTTAAACACAGGTCACAGTTTACTCTTTCCAGGAATTGACAGGTGGTGCTTCCTCTGCCTGAGCCAGCAGGTGTGTGCCCAGACGAGTGTTACAGCAGTGATTTATTTTCACTGCCTCTGTCTGTACCGCTGTCTAGCTTCCAGACAGGGATCTCATTTCTGGGCGGGGCTTCCAGACAGGAGTCTAATTTCTGAGGGTCTGTGAGGGATTCCTCTATTCAGAGGGTCTCTGTGGGTGTCCCTCTATTTAGGAGTCTCCACCGGGCGGGCCAGGTCACCCCCATTCTTGGGCGAAGGGAGGGATCCCCGAGAATCCGAGGGTGGGGGAATGATGCGCAAAGCGGGGGGGGGGGGGGACTGATTTATGATGCGGCTGATGGGTGGCCAACTGTGGGACATCGCTACCAATCTACCCAGTCAAAATGGTGGCCTAACAGTGGGATTCCCTCGTGAATTGCTCGCAATCCATGTAATTCATCTCCACTGGGAGAACATAGGGCTGCATTCTGAGACTAAGGGCTGGATTCTGTGATTTTGAGACTATGTGCCGACGCCGGTGTGGGAACCATGGCGTTTTACGACAGAGAAAAAGTCACAACAGCTGCATTGATTCAGCAATTAAATGGGCTAGCACCATCGGCAAGTGGAACGCAATCAATTCCATGGAAAATGGTGCCGGATTTGCCGGGTCCATGATTGGCACACATGAGGCTCACATGCCGCAGCCGCACTTAAACGGTCCTTCCCTCCACATCCACCTTCCCAGTCAACAAGATGGCTGGAAGGAGAGCAGCGCTACGGTCCAGCTGAGCTGGACACCCTCCTGTACTCTGTGGAGGAGAGAAGGATGGCCCTGCACCCCGGCCCTGAAGGAAGGCCGCCAGCCGCCGTTCACCATGCCTTGGGCGCAGGTGGCAGAGGCAGTTACGATGAGGGCAACGTCATCTGGACTGGCACAAACCCCGCTTCCCCACACACCCGTAACCCGGTCCCTCCCCCCCCGGGGAAAGGCTGAACCCCCACCATGCCCCACATGCCAACACCCAACACCGGGTGCCCTGGCCACTGAGGCCACCATCGACCCAATCCCTGGGCTACATGTGTCGGGACATCTAACGGTGTCGTTGTGTGTGTTTCACCCCCCCCCACCAGGAGAAAGCTGTACACAACCGCCGGGAGCGGGAGAAGACCAGAGGATGACCGACAGAACTGTGGCACCTCACCATGCCTGAGCAGAGGTGGTCCGGAGGAAAGGGCCTCCAAGGTGGAGGTCCACGGCAGGCGAGGAAATGAGACCCTGCTTAGTTGCAGATACCCATGAGCACCCCCTCCCCACCTCCCCTCACCCCTCGCAACCCACCCCCTTCATCCCTCTCCCCACTCACCTCGCACCCCCCTCAACTGCACCCCTGTCACCCCCCTCAGCCAACCCCCCCCTCACCCTCCCCTTAGACCACATCACCCTCACCTCACTCAACCATACCCCCGTCACCCCCTCAGCCTACACCCCCCTCACGGCCTCAACCCCTCCGGGCATACTGTCTAAACACACATGTCGTCTTGTGTCTTACAGGACCTGCAGGAGATGGGGCCGGTTCATCTGGAGCCCTCCCGTCCCCAGCCAGTACCAGAGCCAGTGCTCCCCAGACAGCCGAGCACTGACGGGGCAAGCAGCCCGAATACCAGTCCTCTGCCCAAGACTCAGGACATCCAGGAGCTCTGGTCGGAGGATGACACTGACCGTCCATCACAGCTGTTTCCTACACCCTTTACCATCCCAGAGACTATCACCTCGATTGGGCCATTAGAGAAGAGTGCGCGCCACACATCGCATCTGATACAGCAGGTGGAGCAGCCGAGGGGCAGACAAACATGCGTCAAACAGGTGCCGCCCCTGATTAAGGCGTCAAAGGGAATTCTCCGCCCAATCGCCGATTACAAAGTTGGTGTCGGGGAACGGAAAATCTTGCCCATAGTCTCCCAAACGGAGAATTTCGCTCCCTGAATTTCCACTGAATCTCACATGCAATTTAACAGAACATCTAGATGAACCTGTGCAATCAGACAGCATTTTTAAAGAAAAATTGAGCATTAAATATATAAGAGTAGAATCTTAAGCCTTTTGATTTTTACATCCGAAAATTGGTTCATGACAAAAAAAAGCCTTTTTCATCACAGTGTAAATGACTGGAAAAGGTTTTTGCAAAAAATGTCAAATTATTTTCTCGTTGTATTAGGGTACAGCTGTTGCTAGTTTAGTCAAGTTTTAAAAAATACATTGAAACCTTTTAAAACATACCTTGCACTTAAAAGAACAAATTTTATTTTTAAAGCCTCTTCAAAGGCCAGGGAATGAATGCAATCAGCAGAAACTCCTAATTGTGATTAATTCGCTGAGGAATATGCCCATTTTATGTGGACACTACCTGCTTTTAACACTCATAAGTTTAAAGCTAGCATAAAATATTGTTGCATCTCTTGCTGCAATGAATGCAAGTTGCACTAAAAATTTATGATATTTTGTTCTGGGCTGAGTTGTGCCAAAAGTACCAACACAATCGAGTAGAAAGAGTAGATACACCTTTGAGCATGGACTGAATGGAAACATGACCTGAAGCTTCAGATCACCTATCATTTTAATTCTTTAACTCATCCACCCTGCCCCCTGTCTCTTCAGCTATCAACACTGTCCTAATGAAGCTCGACTTAAGTGATGCGACCATCAATTCACACGAGACAATTAGTAGAAGTGAACAGTGGTTTTAATAAGCTAGATCTGTGCCTGCCTGCGACTGCTCTGTACTGAGTGCCACCTACAGGCTGCAGGTTTATATACCACCCCTGAGGGGGCGGAGCCTGCGGGTCGCACATGGGGCGCCTTCAGGGCGGAGCTAGAGGTCAACGTCCAACCAGGAGTCCTCCCCCGCAGGCAGTCTACTACTGAACTGCAGGGGAACAGTCACGCTTAATAAAGCCTCATCGACTTCACTCTATTCGTCTCTCGGAGTCTTTGTGCGCTACAATTTATTAAGCGTGACTAAAGGACTATGGAGCTCATCGACTTCACTCTATTCGTCTCTCGGAGTCTTTGTGCGCTACAGAACCCCAGGCATCTATTCAGGGCCTTGAGGCAGTGGAGAAGGTGGAGTTACAGGAGGGGGCCCATGCTTTCGGGGTCAGGCCCTAAGACTCCGTTTTCCACAACATAGCCGAGGATGGCTGGTCGGGTTATGCGGAAAACGCATTTCTCCTTGTAGGTGAGATTGAGGGCTTGGGCAGTTTGGAGGAACTTCTGAAGGTTAGCCCCGTGGTCCTGCTGAGCATGGCCGCAGACGGTGACATTATCCAAGTACGGGAACGTGGCCCGCAGCCCGTACTGGTCAACCATTCGGTCCATCATTCTTTGGAAGACCGAGACCCCATTGGTGACGCCGAAGGGAACCCTGAGGAAGTGGAAGAAGCGGCCGTCTGCCTCAAAGGCAGTTTAGTGGTGGTCTTCCAGGTGGATCGGGAGCTGGTGGTATGTGGACTTCAGATCTACCATGGAGAAAACCTGGCAGTGTGCATGATTAACCATGTCCGCTATGCGGGGAAGGGGGTACGCATTGAGTTGCGTGTACCGATTTATGGTCTGGCTGTAGTCTACAACCATCCAGTTCTTTTCCTCGGTCCTGATGACCACCACTTGGGCTCTCCAGGGGCTATTACTGGCCTCGATGATCCCCTCCCTCAAGAGCCTCTGGACCTCCGACTTGATAAAAGTCCTGTCCTGGGCACTGTACCGCCTGCTCCTGGTGGCGACAGGTTTACATTCGGAGGTGAGGTTCGCGAAGAGCAAGGGAGGGGAAACCTTAAGGGTCGCGAGGCTACATACGGTGAGAAGGGGTAGGGGTCCGCCGAACTTTAGGATCAGGCTTCTGAGGTTGCACTGGAAATCCAGTCCTAACAAGAGAGGAGCACAGAGATGGGGAAGGACATTGAGTTTAAAATTGGCATACTCGGCGCCCTGTATCGCGAGGGTCGCAACACAGCACCCCCGGATCTGCACAGAATGTGATCCGGAAGCAAGGGAGGTTGTTTGGGACACGGGGGAGATCTGGAGGAAACAGCGCCTTACTGTGTCCGGATGGATAAAGCTCTCCGTGCTCCCGGAGTCAAACAGACAGGGCGTTTCGTGCCCATTGACCCGGACGGTCATCATGGAGTTCTTGAGATGCTTGGGCCGTGACTGGTCGAGAGTGACAGCGCCGAGCTGCGGGTAGCCAGCGTGGTCGGTGGTAGCGAGGTGATCCCAAGATGGCGGCCAAGATGGCGGCCCCCACAGATAGCACGAGGATGACGAGTCTAAGAGGGCGGTACCAGCAGGCACGCAGCCACGCTTCAGAGTCTGCAGGCCTGTGAGTCGGGCCTGCGATTTTGGAACTTTGGGTCAGGCCAAGCAGACTTTGGCAAAATGTCCTTTCTTGCCGCAGTCGCTGCAGGTCGCGTTCCGAGCTGGGCAACGCCGCCTGGAGTGCTGGTTCTGGCCGCAGAAATAGCAAGACGGCCCCCCGGTTGGGCAGGCAGCCGCATAGCACAGGCCTGGGACACCCTCGGGTCGGGTGATAGCCGTGCCTCCGGCGCCCACGAGGAAATTGCGTGGTCAGAGGGGAATGTATTTAGGCTCTGGAATGCTACCTCTAATGAGGTGGATAGTTTTACCGTCTCTTCTACGTCGAGGGTGCCCTTTTCGAGCAGGCGCTGTCTGACATGGCGAGTTCCATGTGCTGCAAGGCCGTGACGTCCGTGTAGTTACAGTTTCGAGCGAGTACCCTCAGGTCGCGTAGATATTCCTCCAACGATTCCCCCGGGCGTTGACGACGTGTGGTGAGGAGATCCTACGCGAACACTTCGTTCACCGGCCTCACGTAATGTCTTTTCAGGATCTTTGATGAGTACCGAGATTCTGAGGCTCCCCCCGGGCGTGGAGGAGACTCAGCTTGTGTGCCTCGGTGACGGCGGGCGAGGAGGAGGTAGCGAGGTAGGCCTCAAAGCAGCGAAGCCTGTGTGAAAAGATTACTTTGGCTTCAGCTGCCTGTGGGTCAAGTTCCAGTCGATCAGGTTTGAGGGCGGCTTCCATTGCAATATCTTAGCTTATTAAATTGACGTGACCATCAATTCACACGAGACGATTAGTAGAAGTGAACAGTGGTTTTAATAAGCTAGATCTGTGCCTGCCTGCGACTGCTCTGTACTGAGTGCTGCCTACAGGCTGAAGGTTTATATACCACCCCTGAAGGGGCGGAGCCACAGGCGGAGCCCACAAGGGCATCAACATAATACAATACAATACAGTGGTGAATTGCAGTAGCAATACGTTCACCACATTAAGCTTGAAGAACAGCACATTATCATTCAATTTAGCACTTTGTAGCCTTTCAGTTCAGGTCCTAATCACTGTTTCCATTTTCTCGGATGCAATTTGTTTGTGATTCTCATTTCATTTCAATTGTCACTTTTCAGCTCCTCTTTGATCCATCCTTTGTATTTTTTAATTATCCCATTACCACCCACTTTTTCCTTGCACTATCCTCTCTTTTGTCATCTCATCAATCCTGCCTTCCACCCTACCATAAACCTTTCCTTTTATTTCTATGCCCTTCCCTTTCCCTGCTCTGTACTTGCTCAGACAGGGTTCCATTATCACTGAATCAAGTGTGTAAGTAGCAGGGCACTGGCTAAAAACACTTCCCCATGGGAGAAAATCAAAGAGTGTCACTTTGAATAGGATCATTGGCAGAATGTATGGGGAATAGTGAATGACACTGGAGGATGAAAATAATGCATAAAAATTGAAATGAGGGTAACAGGTTTTCAAAATCACTGCATCCAATATTTACCAGTGAGTGTTGTTTTAATGCCTGTGTTGACCCAGACATTTTATTTTCAAAGAATATCATCAGGAAATCCAGGTTTACATCTTGCAGCATTACTTGATGTATCTTTGCCACTACTAAATAATTACAGTGAATTGCAGGCAGCAGTCCCACAGGATGATACAGTTTACATAGAGAACCATGAGATTACCTCACACCATCACCTGACAGAAAACAGATCCCTTGGGAATACAGAAGAAAATTAAGGAGAGCAGCAAAAAGATGCTAATGTTACCTTTCATTTAACTAAACCACAACAGCGGTCAGAAGCATCAACATTTCTTACAGCATGTTAGAATTATGTTTTGAACTCTTGAATGCAGAGGCAAACATTGCATGCAAAATTAAGTGCTACAAACTACAGTACTCTCCTTTTAAATCCTATAAATCTGAGACCAAAGAATCACGGGCTGGATTCTCCGATGTTCTGACACCGGCGTGGGAACGGTGGCGTTTTATGACTGGAAATTCGGCGCAAAACAGCCACCGATGCTCCGTTTGGTGGGGGACTAGCGGCCAAGCAACATAGAGCACCCAGCTCTAGCTGTTGACATGGGCCGGAGAATTGGCGGGTCCATGGCAACGCATGGCAGCAGCCGCACTGTGCACCATGGCGCCGGCTGCGCACGGACCTGGCCTGGAAAATAGTGCCCCCTTTGGCCAGCCCGCAAACCCCGGACCACCCCCCAGCCCCTGACAAAGTCCCACCTACCCGCGGATTGGCCCTCCCCCGACTATGGCCGCGCAGAACTGAGTCCGCAGTCGCCACGCCAAGTTTCCGATGGATGATAGCACACGCGACCGGCGCCATTGGGAACTCGGCCGGTTGGGCGCGGAGCATCGGGAAATGGGCCTCAGGCAACATCCTGAGGCCGTCGATACTCCTAATGTATGCTGCTTTGGAGGGGCGGAGCATCGTGAAAGTGGCGCTGCCCCTGATTTCGTCGGAAGTGGGTATTCTCCAGCCGATCGCCAAACGCGATTTCGGTGCTGGTAACCGTTGAATCCTGCCCCACATATTTGTAATAACTCAATAGCCACAACTATTTGTTTAATGTAATGCATTTCTGTTGGATGATAAGGAATCAGAAGGAAGGACCTGAACACAAAATAAGATATTTTGTAAGCAATTAGGATTACTAATTATACAAACAAACACTATTTAATATTACATATTAAATTTCAATTTTCAATTATACGGAAATAAATGAGAAGATCATTGGTATGCTTTTATCACTAATTCGATATGTAGCTGTCTTTTAGATTACAGAGTGAAGGAACATGCAACCGAATGTGTAGTTTTTTACAACCTTGGACTTGGAAGAGGAGAAAAGTTTGATTGTCTCGTGTTGTTGCAAATGGAGACATTCAGCATAGAGCATGGAGACATTTTCAAAGACCAGAAGTAATTGTGTGGAAATGGTTATGGAAACTAAAAACTAAGCAGCTCACTGAAAATGGTGAGTATTTCATTCAAAAGAAGCGCTCAGACAGGAAACATAGTTTTGGCTAGGATAATATGCTTGTGATTATGAAGCATAATAGTCAGAAAATGTGGGAAAACATCATTAGGAAAAACATGTAGCACAGAGAACAGGAATTATCATAGAATTATCATAGAATTTACAGTGCAGAAGGAGGCCATTCGGCCCATCGAGTCTGCACCGGCTCTTGGAAAGAGCACCCTACCCAAGGTCAACACCTCCACCCTATCCCCATAACCCAGTAACCCCACCCAATACTAAGGGCAATTTTGGACACTAAGGGCAATTTATCACGGCCAATCCACCTAACCTGCACATCTTTGGACTGTGGGAGGAAACCGGAGCACCCGGAGGAAACCC
Organism: Scyliorhinus torazame; assembly: GCF_047496885.1. Lineage (NCBI taxonomy): Eukaryota > Metazoa > Chordata > Chondrichthyes > Carcharhiniformes > Scyliorhinidae > Scyliorhinus > Scyliorhinus torazame. Next base: position 87,906,518 of record NC_092714.1, on the reverse strand, counting down.
ACGCACACACGGGGAGGATGTGCAGACTCCGCACAGACAGTGACCCAAGCCGGAATCGAACCTGGGACCCTGGAGCTGTGAAGCAATTGTGCTATCCACAATGCTACCGTGTTGCAATAAATGAAGAAGGTATAAACACAGCAAAAATAGAATACAGATCAACGGAGATACAGCCAGAATGCTTAATTAACCATTATTTGAGGATTTCCTATGACATAGCTTATGTTAAATGAAATAGCGCTGCTGGCAACTGAATGTGCAGAAATTAGGGGTACATCACTTGAAGCAATTAATAATAAATCTTCACAGAAGCCTAAGGAAACGGCATTCAATTAAATGCTAACACTATAAATTTGAATTTGGCAAATGTCTTATATTTTATATTTTCTGAATAATATGGATAGTCATCAGTTCAATAATGTAATTACTTCTTAAATATGTTGTTGAGGGTATATGGAAAATGTCACACTGGGAAAATTAAGCAATGCTACAGTTGTCAGTCCTGTTTTGTAGCCCTTTGAACTCCATTCTACACCCCCCGCCCCCCCCCTCCTTCATACCCACGACCTGACTATGCCATTCAAAAATGTTCAAAAATCACAAAGGATAAACCTCAGAGAAATTAAATTCTTCACAGAACTATGGTTCAATATGAGCTTTTTCAAAAAAAAAAATCAAAGTTAGCTCCTTTAGACATATGAACGTTTTTATGTCTGATCCCATGGGCTCAGATTTAGTTGCCATGGTAATGTTACATCTGATTCACATCTTCCAACAATTACCTTGGCATGTAATGCTTCAGTTGCCCTACAGTATACAGAAAAAGGTACCAAGATGTGCTTTAGGTGTTTTGCAAGATCATCACTTTGTTTGTCTCTAATTTTCAATAAGCAAGTATGTGAACAAGATAATAGTATTAATTTATAATCAATGAAATTATATAATTATACAAATCAAATATTAGGCTCTTGATTGAAAAAGATAAAGAGCGGGATTTTCCGTCAGCCAACGCTGGAATCGGGAAATGTGATTGGGCGGAGAATCAGTTTTGACATCGAAATCGTAGCAGACGCCAGTTTCATACCAAATCGAGTGGATGGACATGGGTGACCCCCCGCGAGACTGGGGAAGTGTACAGGCATGGACCGCTATTGCTGCGGACTGCAAGGCAACCATCTTGCTGCGCAACCTACTGATCACCTACCTTGGTCTTTGTTCTGCAGAGTGACACCAGCCGTATGGGTGACCCACCCATGCTGCCTACAATAGGAAACCCCATTGGCCGGCTGGCAAGACAGATTTCTGGTGCGGTGGGATGGAGAATCCCGCCTTCACTCTTTCTTTTACTCAAGAAAATCTGCATACAGTCTAAATAGTTAAAAACATACTGACACAGAAAATGCATATCCTTGTTTAAAAAAAAGAAATGTAAACCTTTGTGGTGATGAGGAGGTTGAATGGAGAGTAGTCAGTTCACTCCTTCACACCTGGTCATAACACCTACTCCAGCCCTGCAATACACCTAGATCTCTGCACTCTTCCAATTATGCTGCAAGCATCCATCATTCAGCTGTGTGAGCCCTAAACTCTGGAGTTTCCTCTGTAACCCCCTCCATTTCTCTTTCTCCTTCCCCTGAAGATGTTCCTTAAAATGTACCTCTTTGACCAAGACCCAGTCCTAATATTTATTTATGTAGTTTGGTGTAGAATTTTGTTTGATAATCCTCTGTAAATAGCCCTGGATGATTTACTAAGGTAATGTTTTTTTTAATGATAAATGCAAATTATTGTTGTTATGCTCCAGACAAGTCTCCTCTCACTCAACTTCACCTAACCCTCTCAGCCTATCCTTCTATGAGAACCCTGAGGAACAATTTCAGCCTTCACAGGTGTTTTGCATATTCCTCACAGTGCATGGCAAGTAACTGCTGCATAGCTAAGTTAAGAACAGGCATGATTGGGCCAAATGGCCTCCTTCTCTGCTGCATCATTCACAGCCAAACTCGAGCAAACACATTAAATTGCTTTGCATGATTGCTGCAGCATCTGTAGCCCAATGTCATGCATCTAACATGATATCATTCTGGAGCAACTTTGTGTGGGTTGGCAATGCCGGACCCGTGTCCCCGATAGATATCAAGAGATGCTGCAGCCTTCACCCATTACCACCGACAAGACGGGCTTTCACTTCCCCACATCTGCACCATCACACTTACGCGTTTTCTTACCCCACAAACAGGTCCAATGACTTTCATTACCCAAGTAGAGTGAAGGAGGTTGCAGACTCACTTGTTACATTGCAGCCAGGTCCTCCAGATGACCCCAAGGCTGCTGAACTCTTCTGCAATCTCCATCAAGGCTTGCTTGATTTGTTAGGGAGGTCTTCTCCTCTTTTCCCAAGGGAGGAGAATACCTGCTTTCACTCAGCAGCCTGGATGAGGATATGCAGGGAGTCATCAATGAAGCATGGGGCCACCTGAGTTCTGTCTTCCACCACACCTATAAAAAGGTTCAACATGCCTCCTCGTTGATCAGAGAAATAGCGACTGCTTGTTTGAGGCTGATGGGTGTTCCTTGCTTTTACGTAGAAGGGCTTTCCTTGGTGTGAGGCTGAGGAGAAGTTGGCTGCAGGCTGAGGAGGGGTTAGTCCCAAACAAATAAGGAGTGGTTTCTGACAGATAATAAGCAGTCTCTAGCAATTGAGGGGTGGTCTTAGGCAAGTGAGGGCTGGTATCAAGAAAAGAATAGGTGGCGTCAAACCTCTGAGAGTTGCTCTCCAACTGTAAGTTTCCTGCTAGACACGGCTGCATTCAGGCCTCGCGTGAGGGTGGCCCTTTAAATATACCATCAGCACCTTCTTCTGCATCAGGTGACAATGCAGCAACCACCTCAAGTCCTGGCCCTGGATGCAATGTCACTGGTAACCAGATGCTAACCGGCAAGCCAGTGCAGGAGTGGAGGCAAGAACATGAAGTGTTTTGCCACCCACCTCTCGCTCTGCAAGTAAAATTCCAGGCACCATTATTATTGTTAACTCACAATCTGGGCCCATATCTTCACCTGGGGTCCACACAAATGCAAGTTTCAGCACAGTAGCACAGTGGTTAGCACTGTTGCTTCACAGCGACAGGGTCCCAGGTTGGGTCACAGTAACTTCATTGCAGTGTTAATGTAAGCCTACTTATGAGACTAATAAAGATTATTATAAAATTGCAAATAGGATATGAACCTTGATTGATTTCCCCTCCAAGCCTCAATTTATATGCGCTAAGATGAACTGTAGCAATCAATTGGTGCCCTGGATGGGTTATATCCTGGGTTATACTGACATTGGAGGCTGTGCAAAGAAGGTTCACGAGGTTAATCCTTTTTTTTACAAATGTTTTCTATTGGGTTTTTAATAAAGTATATTTACCGTTATGTACACAAAATAGAATACATGTATATATACATAGAAGAGAAGGGAACACGCACAAAACACAAAACAAACAACAACAACAAAAAAGTTAGAATAAAATAACTGGTAGGGGATTATGTGCTAGCTCAAATACAGCAGCTCTATACAATTGGCAGTATTGTTTTTAGCACATAAGTAGGCATCTGTTTGTGCGGGGGGGGGGGGAAACTGGGGGGGATACATATACATTTGGGTGCCGGGAAACAAATACACAACAGTTACAGAGGGCAATATGCGAATGGATCTGGTGTTGGTGTTGTCGCTTGCTTGTCCTGGACGGTTTTCGCTGCCGTTGTCGTCTCGCGATCACCTCCGCTTTAGCCGTTCGTCCCGTCTTACGCCCGGATTTTCCTTGTTCTCTGCTCCTGTAGATGCCGAGTTTGTTATTGTTTCCAGTGCCCTCCTTCCAGCTGTCATTCCCTTGCCTCCCCCCACCTCACTGGTTCCCCTCTATTGTGCCCTGTCTCCTCCCTCTTCCACCCCCTCCCCCACCCCCCCTCCCCTTCTCCTGTAATTCGCCTTTCTTTTCTCTTAGGTTTAGCTGCTATCACTCCCCCCGCCCCCCCCCCCTCCCCCCCGCCCTATCCCTCCCTCCCCCGCCTCGGCTACTTTCCCCTGATTCTTGGATACATAGCTATTCTTCTGCTTGTTCTTTGGCCACACACAGGTCCCGGGACAATTGGGTGTACGGCTCCCACATTCTGTGGAAGCCGTCGTCTGACACTCGGATGGCGAATTTGATTTTCTCCATTTGGAGAGATTCTGAGAGGTCGGACAGTCAGTCTGCAGCTTTGGGTGGTGCTGCTGACCGCCAGCCGAACAGGATTCTACGGCGGGTGATCAGGGAGGCAAAGGCAAGTGTGTCCGCCCTCCTCCCCAGGAATAGATCTGGCTGGTCTGATACCCTGAAGAACGCCTCTTTCGGGCATGGCTCCACCCTCATCCCCACCACTATGGACATTGCCTCGAAGAAGGCTGTCCAGTACCCCACAAGTCTGGGGCAAGACCAGAACATGTGGGCGTGGTTGGCCGGGCCTCCTTGGCACCGTTCACATCTATCCTCCACCTCCGGGAAGAACCTACTCATACGAGTTCTTGTTAAGTGGGCTCTATGTACTATTTTTAGTTGCGTCAGGCGCCCGTGGAGGTGGAGTTGACCCTATGCAGTGCTTCGCCCCAGAGGCCCCACCCTATTTCAATCCCCAGGTCCTCCTCCCATTTCTTTCTCGTTGCGTCCAGTACGGTGTCGGCCCTTTCTACCAGTCGGTCATACATGTCGCTGCTGTTCCCTTTATCTAGGATGCTTGCGTCCAGTAACTCTTCCAGTAATGTCTGTCGTGGCGGTTGAGGATACGTCGTTATCTCCTTTCATAGGAAGTTTTTGAGTTGCAAATACCTTAGCTCGTTCCCCCTGGCTAGCTGGAATTTCTCTGTCAGTTCATCCATTGTCACGATCCTGCCGTCCATGTATAGGTTCCTGACTGTCAGTGTCCCTCCATCCTGTCCCCACTTTTTAAAGGTGGCGTCAGTCAGCGCTGGTGTGAACCTATGGTTGTTGCAGATGGGAGCTCTGTCCGACATTTTGGTCAGGCCAAATTGCTGTCGTAGTTGGTTCCAGGATTGGAGGGTGGCTATCACCACCGGGCTGCTGGAGTGTTTTTTGGGTGGGGATGGGAGTGCCGCCGTGGCGAGGGCCCAGAGGGAGGCCCCTTGCAGGAGGCCTCTTCCGCGCGCACCCACTTGGCTTCTTGCTCCTTGATGCATCCCCTTATTCGCTCGGCCGTCGCCGCCCAGCGGTAGAATTGTAGGTTTAGGAGGGCTAGGCCCCCCCTGGATTTTGTTTTTTGTAGGACCTTCTTTGGGATCCTAACATTCCCCCCCCCACCCATACGAACATCATGATTAGTTTTTCTGGTGCTTTTAAAAAGGCCTTGGGGATGTAGATCGGAATGGATCTAAGTAGGAAGAGGTACCTGGGCAGCACGTTCATTTTGATCGTCTGGACTCTCCCCGCGAGGGAGAGTGGGAGTGTGTTCCAGCTTTGCAGGTCCTTTTTTACTTCCTCTGTCTGACTGGTGAGGTTCCATTTGTGGATCTCTTTCCAGTCATGGGTTATTTGGATCCCCAGGTAGCGGAATTTATGTCGGGCTTGTTTAAATGGCAGTCCCTTTAGTGGTGACCCCCCTCCTTGTGGGTGTACCGGGAAGATTTCGCTTTTGCTCATGTTGAGTTTGTAGCCCGAGAAGGCACCAAACTCTTTCAGGAGCGTGATGATTCCGTCCATGCTGCTTTTGTGGGTCCGGAATGTAGTGGAGCAGGTCATCTGCATAGAGTGAGACTCTGTGCTCTCTGCCGCTCCTTTGGATCCCCCTCCAGCTTTTTGCTGCTCTGAGAGCAATTGCGAATGGTTCGATCGCTAGAGCGAACAGTAGCATGGACACTGGGCATCCTTGTCTGGTGCTCCTGTGCAGCTGGAAGTATCGGGAGTTGGTGTTGTTGGTCCGTATGCTCGCCATGAGAGCGTTGTATAGGAGCTTTACCCAGGAGGTGAACCCTGTTCCAAGCCCGAACCGCTCCAGTACCTCTATGAGGTATTTCCATTCGAACACGAGGTTAATCCTGAGTATGGAAGGATTTTCTGGTGAGGAGAGGTAAAGTAGATTGGGCCTGCACTCATTGGAATTTAGAAGAATGAGAGGTGACCTCATTGAGACATCTAGGATTCTCAAGGGGCTTGACAGGGTAGATGCTGAGAGGATGTTATCTCTTGTGGGAGAGCCTTGGACCAGAGGACATAGCTTCAGAGTAAGGGGTCATCCATTTAAGACAGAGATGAGGAGGAATTTCTTCCCTTAGAGGGTAGTGAATCTGTGGAATTCTTTACCGCAAAGAGCTGTAGAGGCTGGATCGTTAAATATGTTCAAGGCTGAGATAGACAGATTTTTAATCAGTAAGAGAATCAAAGGTTATGGGGATAAGGCAGGAAAGTGGAGTTGAGGATTACATAAAATCAACCATGATATCAATGAAAGGCACAGCAGAGTCAACCAGCCGAGTGGCCTCCTTGTGCTCCTACGTCTTATGGTCTTATAAGAAACCAGAAATCGAGACCTCCTTGTGTGTGCAGCTATATTGGAATCTTGGCCATCAGGAAAGCAAATGCAGATACATGACAAGTTCATAATATTAGCGTTTTACAGGTTTTTTTGGGTAGAAACATTTTTTAAAGCACTAGCTGAACTTAAATTTCAATAGATTCAGATCTATTCTGACTTTTCCAAATCTGTTAAGTTCAAAGTTCGATCTATGTTTTCAGAGTAGGTTCAAAATCTTTAATTGAGACCTCTAAATATTTAGTGGACAATCAATAACAGAAGATAACTTAGACGTATATTCTAATAGATAAGGCTTATCTTTTATTAATATTACCAAAGCACGAAAAATGAAATAACGTACAATTAACCTTTCAAAAATCTACCTTCATTATTTAAAACAATTCTCCTGAACAAACTTCTCACAGTGATTTCTTATTCAGTACAATTTAGATGATCACAAATCACTTTTGCTGTATATTGTAAAGGAGAGTTGGGAATCCTAGTTTCACTTACTTCAGGCAAAATGCCATTTTATCTTTATAGTTAGTGATCAATAAAGTTTGTATTTTACAGTGGCCGGAATTCTCCAGCCATTGCGATTCACTTTTCCCGTGGGTTTCCCAGCGGCGTGGGATGGCTTCAATGGGAAATCTCATTGACAAGCGGCGGGAAGACAGAATCCCGCCGCCAGCGAATGGTGCGCTACGGATAAATATGCAGCTGGGGAACCGGACGATCCAGCCCAGTATGAATTTTTTTTTTTCAGCCCAGTATGAACGATAAATATATATATTGCTTAGAGTGAAATTAGGAAAGTACAATTATGAACAATTGTGGAAATAATGGGCAAGTTTTTTTTCATTTATTAGAATTTGCAGTGCAGAAGGAGGCCGTTCGGCCCATCGAGTCTGCACCGGCCCTTGGAAAGAGCCTCCACTCCATCCCCGTAATCCCACCTCACCTTTTTTGGACGCTAAGGGGTAATTTATCATGTCCAATCCACCTAACCTGCACATCTTTGGACTGTGGGACGAAACCAGAGCACCCCGAGGAAACCCACGCAGACATGGGGAGATGGTGCAAACTCCACACAGACAGTTACCCAAGGCCAAAATTGAACCCGGGTTCCTGGTGCTGTGAGGCAGCAGTGCTAACCACTGGGCCACCGTGCCGCCCTTTCAACTGCGCACTAGGGCAGTTTCCAAGGATTAGAAGGAAGCAAATATGGCTCCAATTTTCTTTTAAAAAGGAGACCAACTAACCTATAATTATAGACCCATTAGTTTGATGTCAGTAATATTGTAAGATTTGATCATACTACTTATTTTTAAGGATCTATATTGGTTTGAAGTAATATCTTATGATTTTGCCTTAGCCATTAGATAGTCATGTTTCAATTTCTGTCCACCAAGTAAGTCAATTAAACTGTTAAAAACAGGCTGATATCAGTCCCCTCAGTTGTCTCGGTGATAGTTTGTCTGGCTCAAAGCAGCCAAATTTGTTTTAATTACATTGTGTACAATTCAAGGTCTCTTTGTCAGCTTTAAAGGAATAAGCAAAACTGCTTGAACTCAGTATGACACCTTTAAGAACCATATACTGTAATTAAGTTTGCTAATGCCTTAATCTATTAACCATGGGCGTGATTCAATCGGAAAGAAAACAGTCTGTTTTTGGGTGCATTGAATGGGACGTTCCTCACGCCTACAGCACTCGCCTACAGCAAGGAACGCCCTATCGAGGCCGCACTTTAGTCATTTCCCGCATTAACAAGCTCAGCTCGCTAGTGCAGGAAGACTACTCAAGGATCAAGGCGCCATATTTAAAGGCAGCCCCAATCTTTTGACCCTCATGAGCGACCCCACCGCAGCCTTTTGATCCCCCTACTTCACCCAACTTATCTCTTCTGGTGTCCTCGAGCCCCCCTCACCACACCTCTGAAGAGTAACCCCGGGCCTGACCCTAGTTCGGGCAACCTGGCATCCAGGCACCTTTGCACTGCCAGCTTGGCACATTGGCAGTGCCCCTGCCAGCCTAGCAGTGCCACCGGGAACCCTGGTAGTGCCAGAGTGGCACTGCCAGGGTGCCTTTGTGGCAATGCCAAGGTGCCAGGCTGGCAGTGCAAAGGTGACTGGATGCCATCCTGCCCAATGCCTGGTCAACCGGGGGTCTCCAATGGCCTGGAAGCCCCCCCCAGATGCCGTTACACCTGGTCCACGTTTGTGTGTACAAATATAAAATGGTGACTGGTCAAGACTTCGCTGGGGAGCCCGTTATTTCCCGGGCGCTGGGCGAATCAGGCATAGACATATTTGAATGAACCATTAGGCTCATTTAAATATGCTGATTTAGATTTCTCCCAGCAAGGGAGAGATCCAGAGTGCGACATCTTGCAAGGTTCGGTTAAATCTCATGAGACATTTAAAGCATCGTGAATCTCGTGTGAGACCTCTCCAGATTCAACGGTCTCATCGCATCACCAAGTCAGGTACGACAAGGTCACGAAATCCCATCCACAGCAGAAGAACATCTATATTTCATGAAGATATTTTGCGATAAATCATTGCTGACATTTGTTCTTAATTGTTCTTAGTACAATTTATCTGTGGGAAAAGGTGTCCATTGTTTCCAGCAGTTGGTATTATTAAGAAGATGCTAAATTGTTTTGCTGCAATCTGTATCTAAAATGTGTCATTTGACCACAGTGGAATGTAACTCCTGGAGCCCAGGAGATAAGAGATGGACATTAGTTTTCAACCGACTTGACTCTAGTTGCAGAGGTGAGGTGACAAAAGTTGACTTTTCACCAATGAAAGGGGTTAATTTTGATTATTTTCTAATGAGGGATGAAGAACAGTCAGCATTAGGGATAAAAGATGAAAATTCAGAGCCTCCCTCGGCATAGTTCCATCATTGCTTCTGTAGTGTAATTCTTCTATCACACAGTTCAATGTAATGTCACTTCAGAGAAAAAGAAGAAATAGTAGCTTGGATTTCATCGAATTATAGAATGGCTACAGCAAAAAGTAGGCCATTTATCCTACGATGTCCATGCCAGATCGCTCCAAGAGCAAATCACTAGTCCCACACTTCACTTTTATCCTGTAGCCTTACAATCCTCTGAATCATGCACAGTGTCAGCATCTGAGCTGGTGGCAGCAAATGTCAGATTAAATGAAAACTCTTCCTCAGCATTAGTGTTGCTCTCCCTATTTCTCTTCAGTGCACTGTGGCCGGCAAGATAGCAGTTCTTGGGTGAATGAAACCCATGAGAACACAAAGGGCTGGTTGGGATGAGGGAGATGAGGTGGGGAGGAAAGCAGGAGGCCCATGGTTACACCATCTGCAGCTTTGACTTCATGATACATGACATGATGAGGATGTGAAAGGTGTTGACGGGAGGCATTATGCTGTAACTTACTGTCATCCTCAAAGATCTTGGCTACTTGAGATGCCATGGGCTCTTTTGCAGCACGCCATTTGATTTGCAGGAACATCTCTTCCATTGGGCTCAGTGGATGAAGGTGTGCCTTGTGATGATATGCGTAAGCAATCATGTATATCGTGATGTGAACGACCTCCAGCCAACAGGTGGCAGTGTAAATGGACCACGTGACTCTGTACCTCGAGGACTCTGGAGATAGTCATGTTAGTGGATAGACATACTTACAGTAGCTCTAGGATAATTTATCATAATTTGGCGTTTGTAATATATTTCTCATAGTTATCTGAACCACACATTTATTTTATAATAAAACACTTTAAGTAGTCAAGAACTAGACGTTCTATTGTGCATACCAGCCAAGCACCAGAACGTAACATGCCTGATACAGGCAGATCTCTGCTGTTGTCTTGTGTTACTTTAAAGAGAGAGCGTGGCATGTTAGTAATTGTATGGCATTGTGTTTCAGTGATATCCTTGTCATCGTTGAATAGCTCAAGTTATGTGGAGGCAGTGAAAGGTGGGTATGAAGTCAGCTTTATTGTAAGGTGTGTGAATGTTTCTTCCACTCCCAGGAGTTCAAATGATCTCCACCCTGATATATTCCGTTACTACGTTCCTGTGCTATACTCATTAGAAATGTTATTGTGTCTCCCATACATCTTACCATGAGCTGTTTAACTACTAATTCCTGTTGTTCTCCCTGTAAATCGATAAGGTCTAATTTCTCCACAGCTTGATATGTGTTGAGGTAAAGTAGCGAACCTTATATTTTCAACATCTGATTTGACCTTATCTATCAACTCCTGAGCCAACATATGCTATGCCCTCCCCCCGAGACTGTGAATCAGTCATATTAATGCCAATCCGGGGCGGTGACATGGTAGTTGGTTTCTTAGTCGGTTTCTGATACCTGCAATTCGGCAATTTAAAACACTGTTTGCTACAACCAAGTTGATTATACACTTCTGACAGTATTGCCCCTCTAATCCTGACAAATGGGACAAATTAGTCCATTCCGCCATAATGTTCACTCCTATGTTGGCAAAGGTAACAGTTGGTGTTGTGCACTCCTTTATGTCCATTTGGCCAGTCTTTATTGTAAAAGGTCAAGACAATGTTAGCCAAGTTAGTCTAACCCCTTTTGATGATATAACCTGAGTAACATGATGAGTATTGGAAGTGACTTCTGTCAGAAATTCCAATGTTTGGTTTCTTTATCCATTCTCTGCCCCCTCCTTTTGGTAGTTGCAGGTATTGTTCCGCATATAGACAGGTGGCTTTATTGATGTTCACGGTGTGCACCACCCATGCTGATATTTTTAGTAAGAGGATGATTCCTGCTGCTGTTGTCCTCCAGATTGCCATTGCTCTGATTATTTGTTAGAAACAAAATAGTTAAGCGAGCTGCTGGTTGGTTTCTGCCTGACAGAAACAGATTGTGAGATATAAAGTTTCACATGTGACCAATGCATCCAACATTCACGTTGGCCACTAATCACCATCATCCAGTAAGGTCCTTGCTGTCGCAGGGGGGATCCAAATCATTCTGATGCCCCCTTAACCATTAATTTTTCCTCCACTTCTGACATGTCCTAGGGTAACTACACTGCCTCACCTCTTTCTGGGTCCAATACGTCCTGCTGTTTTCACACCATAGACCTCAATTCCTTAAGCTATCTACACAATTCTACAATGTATCTTCTTACCCTATCTTTCAATGGTCCAATACCTTCACTTCCAGACAATTCCCTCTGAGCGCATAACTGTGCCTGTGATCATGGTATTACTCCTGCATTCCTATTTGTTGTAGCTATTTGAAGAGTACCCTAAACTCTGTGAACTGATCAGATTGAACAATGGCTTAATTTTCCCAACTAACATTCACCCCATGTATCTACCAGCTGATCTGGAGAAGTTTTATTTTAGAGGCTTGAACTGCAAATTTGATGTTTCTCATTCATCAAGTGCAGTCACATGGTCAGTAATACATCCACCTATCTTTTCCCCATTCTTCCTTTACCTGCATCTTGTGTAAATTGTTATCAGGTACTTTTTGCTCTCCTTGGCCTTCAAATTGTTTCAACCAAAAATTATTTTTGCTTTAGTCTCTCTGAACTGATCATCTTGTGATTTTAGTAAGGTTAGTTTCTCTATTCTCTTGCCTTTTCTAAAAAAAAAGATTTTTTCTTCTAATTTAGGCCATATTAAGCATTTCATCATGTAATGGGGTCTCTGACTCTAGATCTTAGCTTATCGTCCCCTTGTACTGTTCCAATGTGTTAGGTGATGGCCAAATTATCAAATTCAGTTCTCTTAAAGGTTTCATAGAATACCTACAGTGCAGACGGAGGCCATTCGACCCATCGAGTCTTCACCGGCCCACGGAAAGAGCACCCTACTTAAGTCCATACCTGCAACCTGTCCCCGTAACCCAACCGAATCTTTTGGACACTAAGGGGCAATTTAGCATGTCCTATCCACTTAACATGCACACTTTGGACTGTGGGAGGAAACCAGAGCACCCAGACGCAACCCACGCAGACACGGGAAGAAAGTGCAAACTCCACACAGTCACCCGAGGCTGGAATTGAACCTGGGACCCTGGAGCTGCGAGGCAGCAGTGCTAACCACTGTGCCACCGTGCCTATTTGTATGTTGTGTCCTTTTCCCCAACTTTAGTTCCTATCTCGTCAACCCATTTTACATCTGCATTTGTTACCATCTTGTCTTATTCAGTGTGTCTGGAGAGGCTTTACAGTCCAATAAAGTGTTCTCAGAATTTCTTTAAAGCAGAAATCAAACATCCCTATTTGATTCTAGGCATTAATACATTTTGATTCTGTGTCTTCTTTCCCTTAAACAATGTTTTATTTCTCCTAAAGGTAACCCCGTAAATTATTGTGCCTGATTTATTTTTCAATTGTTTTTAATAAATATTTTTATTGGAGTTTTATCATTTTTACAGATAATGCAACAATTTTTAAAAACAAATCTGGTACAGCACAAAACAAATATTTCTGCAAAGCAAGAACAGAGAAAGACAGGATAAATTCAGAACAACAATCTTTAAGAACAAGTGCCTCCATTTCTCGACCAATAAATCATAAGATTGAGGGGGGGCGGGTGGAGAGAGGATAAGGCCATATAAATGTGATATGATATAATATCAAGATGCATACGTTTATGGATAGCGAAATCACGATTTGCAATGTGGCTCATGGGAAATCTTGCAGGAGCAGGTCACAAAATGCAGACTAGACATTTGAGAGAAGGGTCCCACACTTTACGAAATGTATCAGACTTAGAACACATCACAAGCGTTGGGAATACAATAGGGATACACTCCATGACTATTTTATGCCTGGTTTGAATTGAAGGGTGTTTGTCACTGATCCTGGAGCAAAGAATATTTTTCTGAGCTGCAAAAGTTAGGATGATATTGAACCTTTTTTCATTAACATCAATAATTCTCTTATTTGGAAGACCCAGAATCAGGAACAAAGGATCAAATTCTTAGGCCCTGCAAATATCCTCTCCGGCTCCTTAGCCTCGCAAGACTAATAAGATGGAATCTAAACACAGATATTTACGCAGTGTATATAATGACCCTCAACTACCAGTCACTTTCGACACATGAGGGATATAGCAAGCTCAAACCTATATCTCAAGTCCTTGTTCAAGATTCTCTTAAGTTTAACGTGCAGGATCAGTTGGCAGTTAGGAAGGCAGATGCATTCATGTCGAGAGGGCTAGAATACAAGAGCAGGGATGGATTTCTGAGGCTGTATAAGGCTCTGGTCAGACCCCATTTGGAATATTGTGAACAGTTTGGGCCCTGTATCTAAAGAAGGATGTGCTGGCCTTGGAAAGGGTCCAGAGGAGGTTCACAAGAATGATCCCTGGAATGAAGAGTTTGTCGTATGACGTATGGTTGAGGACCCTGGGTCTGTACTCATTGAAGATTAGAGGAATGAGGGGGGAATCTTATTGAAAGTTACAGAATACTGCGAGGCCTGGATAGAGTGGACGTGGAAAGGATGTTTCCACTTGCAGGAAAAACTAGAACCAGAGGATGTAATCTCAGACTAAAGGGACAAACCTTCAAAACAGAGATGAGGAGGAATTTCTTCAGCCAGAGGGGGGTGAATCTGTGGAACTCTTTGCCGCAGGAGGCTGTGGAGGCCAAATCACTGAGTGTCTTTAAGACAGAGATAGATAGGTTCTTGATTAATAAGGAGATCAGAGGTTATGGGGGAAAAGGCAGGGGAAGGGAGATGAGAAAAATATCAGCCATGATTGAATGGCAGAGCAGACTTGATAGACTGAGTGGTCTAATTCTGCTCCTTTGACCTATGGTCTTATAGGGATATAGCAGGATAAAACCTATATCTCAAACTTGGTGTGATAAGCAAGCAGTGCAGTATCTTGAACAGAGTCTCCTTCATTCTATTGTGGACTGAACATTTATTGGCATTATCCCACATACTACCCCAAGTCTTCTCATCAACATAAGTTGCCAAGTCTCTTTCTCGAGACAATAAGATACCCAATGTACTTACACAGGGAGCGGGATTCTCCGGTCGGCAACGCTGAAATCGCATTCAGCGATCTGTTGCTCTCTTTGGTTGGCTCTGAATATGGCTGTCAATATGGTCGCCTTCCTTAATTCTAATTATGTTTGCTCGAGAGTCGCCAGGTATCTTTCGATACCGCCACAAGGTTCAAAACCGAAGACTGATCAAAGACTCGGTACACCAGTTAGTTAGTTCAAAGTCAATGCTTATTTATTTACACACACAATTAAATCTACTCATGCACGAAAACTCTACAGACTAAACTATCACTACTGCTAAAGCCTATACTTAGCTTCGGGCACCCACTCAGTCAGAGGAACAATGGCCGTTGTTCGGATCTGAGGCTGTTGGGTTCGAAGTGGTACAGGAGAACAGCTAAGGTCGTCCGTCTGGTAGCGAGCGTTGACCTTGGACTTACTTGCTTCTGGTGCAGCTGGTGGACGGGTCACTCTGCTGTGAGAGCCAAGTCCAAGAGAGTGATTCCCTCTTGGGGACTCCTTCTTATACCCAAAGGGGCTTCGCGCTCTTTTGGGCGGGCCTTGAACGTTGCCCCAATCAATTGGGCCGTTTCTTGATCATTCCTATTGATTTCCAATAAAGGGGTGGGTGCCCTGATGGCTGGGCGTGTCCTAGGTGGCCGTTGGCCTGCTTTGTTTCGGTGTCCTCTGGCGCTAGGGTGTCTGACTTAGTATCGGTTACTCAAATGTTACTCTTTTGTTCCTGGAAATCGGCCATTAATATGCTAATGGGCCTACAGTTTTGGTCTTGTCTGGGAGCTGTGGCTCCAATATACAGACAAGCTCTGAACCTGCTTGTTTTCTCAGCATTGTCCATTTTCCCTGCAATCTTTGCAAAGTGTCCATTTTGTAATCGGGAAGTGGCCATCCCAGATGGCTACAGTGCGGCCGGTGAACATCCGTTTCCAACCAAACCGGGTTGGTGCTGCTTTTGCGATGCTCCGCCCCTCCAAAGCGGCGTACTTGCAGAGTACGCCATGTGTCGTATCGACAGCCTCAGGACGTTGACTGAGGCCCACCCCCAATGTTCCGCCCATGACCGGTTGAGATCCCAATGACGTTGGTCACATGTGCTCTCATCTGTCGGGAACTCGGTGTGGTGGCTATGGACTCATTCCAGCGCCACCACAGTCGAGGAGGGCCGATCCGCGGGCGGGGGGACTTTGTCAGGAGCTGGGGGCGCTGTTGGGTGGTGGTCGGGGACTCGCAAGCCGGACAAAGAGGGGGCACGATTTTACAGGCCGTCTCCGTGCGCAGCCGGCTTGCACATGCCTGGTCATGGACCAGGCAATTTTCCGGCCCGTACCGGCAACTAGAGCCGGATTTGTGGTCGTTTTGCGCCGAATCGTCGATCGTAAAACGCCACCGTTCCCACGCCGGCATGAGGACATAGCCTCAGAATTGGAGAATCCAGCCCATGATCAAGAAAACAATTTATCATAAAATTTGCTAGTTCACTGTTTAGGCTCTACAGGATTGAAAACTTTTTCCACCAGGGAAATAGTAAAGTCAAATCGCAAAGTGGTCTTCTTAAAGATAAAGGGCGGGATTCTTCGTCAGCTGACGCTGGCATCACGAAACGTGATTTAGCGGAGAATCAGTTGTGACGACAAAATTGTGGCGGGTGCTGATCTCATGCCAGCGTGCCATGCTCCGTTGCCCTGACAGTGGCGTCAATGCATGACACACACCAGAAAACAGCGTTGGCATATCATTAGCAGGCCCGGCACAGTAGCCATAGAATCATAGAATCCCTACAGCGCAGAAAGAGGCCATTTGGCCCATCGCATCTGCATCCATTCTCTGAAAAAGCACCCTACCTAGGCCCATTCCCCCATAAACCCGTAACCGCACCTAATCTTTGAGCATGAAGGGACAATTTACCATGGCCAATTCATCTAACCTGCACATTTTTAGACTTGATGTTGAGATGCCGGCGTTGGACTGGGGTGAGCTTGGTAAGAAGTTTTACAACACCAGGTTAAAGTCCACCAGGTTTGTTTTGATGTCACTAGCTTTCGGAGCGCTGCTCCTTCCTCAGGTGAATGAAGAGGTCTGTTCCAGAAACATATATATAGACAGATTCAAAGATGCCAGACAATGCTTGGAATGCGAGCATTAGCAGGTGATTAAATCTTCACAGATCCAGAGATGGGGTAACCCCAGGTTAAAGAGGTGTGAATTGTGTCATCTTTAGACTGTGGGAGGAAACCAGAGTACCCGGAGGAAACCCACGCAGACTCAGGGAGGAAGTGCAAGTGCGAACTCCACACAGTATTCTCCGGGGCCTTTGCGATGCTCTGCCTCCACTGGGAGGAATTATGGACAGCAAGTTTTACTTGCGGTTTTAAAAATTGGTAAACTGGCGCTGTGGCTGATGAGGGGAGAGAGGAGGTAGGACATGCGGAGGTGCGACCGTGGGCTGCTGGCCTGCCACTGGCGGGGCTGGCAAGCGGGGTGTTGGGGAACGTCTGCCGGGCCCGGGGGCAGAGGGAGTGACAGGGGCTGACCAAGGGATAGGCCACGGTGTCGGAGTGACGCTCCATGGGACCAGGGTGGCCAGACACAGACCGCCATTGCTACGGCCTGCAAGGCAGCCATCCTGCTGCACACCCAACTGACAGTCCACTAGCCCGGTGTTGTCCAGAGTGACCCTAGCCCTAGTGCATGGCTGCCTGTGAAAGGACAGCACTGCCCTGGGCCTCGGCCACTGTTCGCACAGCGTGCCCCAGACCTTGGACATCCTGACCAATGGTTGGGTACACCCCCTCACGCAGTCCCTGGCTCTGTGACTGCATCTCCAATATAGATGGGACCACCCTTTCCAGAAGCCTAAAACACATCTGGGTGGCAACTAACCCATGGGATCTGGCCACCCACGACCGTGCACCCCTTCGGGGTTCCTACTGTACCACAGCATGTGGTGCACACCAGATAGTGCTCCAGGAGCATCTTTACTGAAGTTGGGCACAGCTGAGTGTTTCTGGGATGGTGGATGGTGTTGGAGACAACTGTGATGGTATGTCATGGTCGACCCGGACTGGTGCTCCGGGGTGATTCTAGCTGCGGATTGAGGGCTCCCATCAGTGCCCATTTTGTCGTCCTCCTCCTCGATGCTCTCCTCCTGGGGTTGTGGTTGGAGTCAGGGATGGAGGGGGCACCAGAAGAGCCCGCCTCATCGGCAGGAGAATCCTGCAAGACACAAGATAAAACGTATGATCGGGCTGTGGGTTGGAGTGGTGGTGGAGGATGCAGTTGGGGGGGGGGGGAGGGTTATGTGGGGGTGGTGGAGGTTGTGGTGGAGGGTGCAGTGTGGGAGGGATGTGGGGGTGGTGAAGGGGGCAGTGCCATGGGGCGTGGCGGAGGTGGAGGGTGATGGTGGGCATGGGGATGGGGTGGTGACACACATGCTATGGGGACCCGCAAATCAGTGAAGTCTCACTTGCTCGCCCGATGCCGATCACAGCCACGGTGACTGCCCTCTCCCTGGGCCCACCGATCAGGTCCAGTACCCGCTGCTCTACTGTGGTGAGGGGCTGCAGGTCCGGTGTCCCCCTCTGGTTTCCCCCCTCCCCACACCCCAAATTGCCCAACTCCCCCCTACCCCACACCACACAGCAGCCCCCAGATTACCTGGCTGCACCCCAACCCCAAGTATGGAGGTGACCCAACTTGCCCCATCCAGGGTCCCCTGTGATAGGTGGACCTCCCAGAGACTCCAGTATTCGGGGGACCCTCCTCAGCAGCCCCTGTAATAGGAGGAACACCCAGGGGCCCCCTGTCTAAAGGAACTCCCACCGCAGGCCACCCCACACACAGACCCACCCGCTACAGAAAACAGACTCCTGTCTGGAAGCTAGAGAGCAGTCTAGACAGGGGCTGTGGAAAGCATTATAGCTGTAATACTTACATTGAAGCTCCATGTGTCCAATCATCGAAGGATAACAGCTATTCCTGCACCTGGTTTCCACAGATCCACTGTCTGCAATCCATTCATGGGTTTCGGGAGTGGTTTGTGATTGGAAGCTTGTAAAAACCATCTGCAGCTTTGATCCATTCATATCCCTTCGTGTTTCAGTGGCCTAAGTGGTGAAACCCCAATGTAAACATTGACCACATCAAAGAGAGGTAAGTGCAGTGAAATCGCACGCTTAAGAGATTGGGATTGGGGCCAATTTGCGGTGTGGTGTTGGGCGGGGCGTTTAGGCCATTTTCAGTGTGAGGGGGTGGTCAGGGTCTACTTGCGGTGCCATGAGGGTTGAGGGTCAGGGCGGACTTGCAGTGTGGGGGTGGAGTGGCCGGCCACGGGGCTCTGCCGCTCAAGATGGTGGCCCGATTTTGGAATTTCCCCCTTGTATTCCACGCCATACAAATTTATGCAAGGTGATTGTAAATCTAGTGCAATTCAGCATAACCTCCCAAATGGAGAATCCCCCCCAGGATCTTTCTCCTTTTGATAGAATGATGAATTCCCCGTACATTCCAGGAACACCCTTTTAAGTTAGCTACTGCCATTGCACAGACCTCTGGAAGAGAAATCTCGAATTAAGTTACACCAGAGGTACCATAACATCCTTAGAAACATTATTTTCTGCAATAAGAGATCTGTCTGGACCATTGCAGGATTTAGTCAAAACCCAACACAACAATTTTTTTAAAAATCATGAACATAATAGCTCAAAGTGGGCATTCCTCAGCACAAGTGAGGATCTGTAGGGATAACCCTACAGCCATACGATCATTACCATCCAGAGACATACTCCTCGATAAAGAGAAGAATAAAGGAATGGGAGCCAAATGTCCCTCCTGCATTTTGGACCCACCCATGAAGACCTGAACCTTCCATCTACCACCCAGCAATGGCGCTATTCAATTCTATCATGATCAAAGAGAAGATACCAAACAGCCAGTATCACCATCGTAAAGAAATGGATAAGAAGAAAAAACAACGGCTAATTAGTACACAACACAGCTACCACAAATAAACGTTATTGAGCTTCTTAAGGATAAGAATTCAGTATAGTGCTCAAATGTTAACACCTCTCACTAAACAGACAGCAGAATTCTCCGTTCCTGAGGCTAAGTGTTGATGCTGGCGCAGGATTTGCAGACTTACATGACAGCAAAACTGCCACGCACCTTTTTGGCAATTTTTTAAATTATGAAAGTGAATGATTATAGGCCTGTGCCATTGATTGTCCTTTAGCCTCAAGGTGCACCCTTACCTATTGAAACACCCAAGCTTCACATACAGCTTAAGGAAGGCGGTAGCCAGCTCTCAAAATACTTAACAGGAGTCTTTCCTTCCAATTCTTCAGCAGACGGACAACCCGGACATTCTTCTTCAGGCCTCGATTCTCCAGAATATTCCAGGGTTTATGAATTTATGACATAACTGGCTGCCCAAGGATTGATTGCGAACTTCAGCCAAGAAA
The DNA here is from genome assembly GCF_047496885.1 of Scyliorhinus torazame. Classification (NCBI taxonomy): domain Eukaryota; kingdom Metazoa; phylum Chordata; class Chondrichthyes; order Carcharhiniformes; family Scyliorhinidae; genus Scyliorhinus; species Scyliorhinus torazame. The sequence continues at coordinate 87,886,495 of NC_092714.1, read as the reverse complement.
GCAGCATTTTCGACGTTCAAGATTCTTTCCTTTGTCTCGTCAAATCATTTATCCGCATTCTGCAGCTCTGCCTCATGAGTACCTAAATTCTGTGTCAACAAGCCGAGTTTGTCATCAAGATCTCTGATATTGTTGTTCATGTTCATAATATTCGCAGTCATCATTTGCAGTACCTTAAAAAGTGCCGGGTCAAGAGCCCACTCGAGGAGCAGGTTACCATATTGAGACGACGTCTCCGGCCCTGTTGCATCTGACTCTCCCTTTGTTTGCCAGGTTTCTTCGAATTCCTTGGCATTTTTTCTCCATCACTCCTTCAAAAATCTTCTCAGGATATATTATCGAGTATTAACTCCCAGATTAGGCAAGCACATGCCGGGAAAACAGGGTAAAAGAAGGATTACAAAAAGAATAGCACCAGAGCCCGCCGAAACCTGTTATTCCCACATCCGCAGCACGTGATCCATCTTTTTATCAATTTTAAAATTGTCTCACCAGTGTCTTTGAGTTACCTTCTTTAACTCTGTCAGTGTATTTAAATAAAGCATAGGGGTCCATTGTGCTCAAGGTGGAATGGATTAAGCTGCTATCAGAGATAACTCCCTTTTTGCAAAGAAAGAGGTGGCATGGGTAGCACAGTGGTTAGCACCGTTGCTTCATTTCAGCAGGGACCTGGGTTCGATTCCCGTTTTGGGTCACTGTCTGTGCGGAGTCTGCACGTTCTGCCTGTGCCTGCATGGGTTTCCTCCGGGTGCTCTGGTTTCCTCCCACAGTCCAAAGATGTGCAGGTTTGGTGGATTGGCCATGCTAAATTACCCTTAATGTCCAAAAAAGGTGAGGTGGGGTTACTGGGTTACGGGGATAGGGTGAAGGTGTGGGCTTAGGTAGGGTGCTCTTTCCAAGGGCCGGTGCAGACCTGATGGGCCGAATGGCCTTCTTCTACACTGTAAATTCTATGATTCTATCACTGCTTCTTTCTTTTGTACTGTTGTCATTTTTCCTGAGTTAGCCTCCCTACCTCTGATTTCCCTGACTGACACATAACATTTACACAGAATCACTATTCCTTTCTCGTCTTTTCCTTTCATCTATTTATCCCACCATTCCTTATGCTTCTCTGGGATTCAGGATTGGTCGTAGCCTTCATTAGTCATTTTACTTATCATCTTCTTATTTTTATGTGCCCAATAGCCGCAATCGAAATTTCTTTCTGTCACAGCTAATGTCCTGTCGATGAATTGGCGACTATTATTGCTTTCTTATTAGGAAACTGGCCCCTTCACGTCCCATGGTTATTTTTTTGAAAACTTGGAAGCAGTCAGTGCAAATTAAATTAGATATTATTTTAAAATATCTGGGGGCATTGGCTGAGCTCCATAAACTACAGTCATCAGGTCTGTAAATTTAACACACAACTCACCTTTTATTAACCTTTTATTATTTAACAGTAAAGTAACTAAACTGACAAAAATGTAACTGACTCCATAATACCCCTGACCCAAACCCTCCCTTCCAACTCGTCCCACTCTACACACAGACACACACAAACACAAACGCACACAGGCAGCATACAGGGAGAGGGTGGTGGAGAGGAAAGAACAATGGTGATAAAGTAAAAGGGATAAAAGCTCTCTGATGCACTATGATGGTTTTCAGCCAAAATCTTTCAGGAGTTCAAGCTTTCTCTTCTTCCTTCTAAGCTTGGGATGGTTTTCTCTGACAAGGCTGTCTACTTTCATTATGGATTCAAGATCATTTCAACTATGTAGTGAAGATGTGCCAGGCGCTCACTGGTTTTCGAATAATAAAGTAGTCCTTTCCTTTAGTAGAGAGAAAGAGCTCCTTCTTCTTTCAAGGTCTAATCATTTCTGCCCAGCTCTCTCAGAAGCATCCCGCAGGAACAAATCACTGACTGTTGACAGCCGGAACACTGTCCCTGGCCAACACAAAGGTTTCCAGCCAGCAAATCGAGCCAACGTCTTCCAAAACTGGTTCTTAAGATTCCTTCGGCGCCGATGAGTCTGTATTCTCCTCTCCAAAAACAAATCCTGGAACACACTGGCTGGAATTCCCCGGCCATTGAGATTCTCTTTCCCCACTTGCAGCGCATCCCCACCCATGGAAGAGAGAATCCTGCTGCCAGTGAATGGCACGTCGCCGAGAAACATGCGGTTGGGGACCGGAGAATCCAGCCCACTATCTTGACTAGCAGACTGCTTCAGCTTAAGCCCACTGCTTAAATGTGCATTCTGATTATGGTCCACGGACCAAAAATAATAAAATAAAACAAAAACATGGGGAAAAAGGGAGATCAAAAGGAAGGACGCTAACACCAGGTTAAAATTCCCACATGTTAATCAAAAGTATCCTGAAATTATGATTCTGGCCAATAAGCATGATTCCAGGTTCATAGCTTGAAAACAACATTTGATTAATTCCACTCTCCTTCTGTTCGCTAGTTGACTTAAATCACTGAATCTACTATCACAAAAACACAACATCAGGCAGAAAAATATTAAAGCTTGAAACACACAACATTATCCACACATAAGCAGAGAAACATGACACGTGCTTTAAAACAGTGATAGCCAAAATGAATTGAGTCAGCCGTCTCGTGGTGCTTACTTTAAACTTCTGAAACGCCTGAAATTAAAACTCAAGGCAAGGTTAACTTAATAAAAACCTTAACATATATAGCCCAAACCAATGATAAAACAATACGAACATCCATGTAAAACAAAGTAATGCGCAGATTCTCATAGCTCGTAAATTTCAAATAGCTAATTCTCAGCATTCTCTCCCAGCTATATTTTCTTAGAGCTAGAACACTAAAAACTCACAATCCCTTTCTTTCATAATTCCATGCACCCCTAAAAATATGAAATACGTACATTAAACAAGCAAAGAATAAAATCTTCAAACAACCGGCAAGACAAGATTACAGGGGGTATAAAAGCCATTCGTTAGCTGATACCAAAACACCACTTAGAGACACACAAGGAATCACAATCAGGCAGGAAAAGGATTTATTCTTCAGCAAAATACACAGATCCTCTTCGCACAGCATCTGAACTATACTGTGGGTTCTGAACTTAATTTCTTATTCTCTCCTAATTATCTTAACCTTAGTTATGACAGGTGGGATTTGGATAAACAGATTGTTTTATATTTTGTTCAGGCACACAAGCAGCTGGTATGTCATCTTGCTGAAAAGGGAGCTTGCATTCTGGAACTGCCAGTACTAATGGCTCCTGTTTTCCCAATTCCCCTTTTAACTCCATTATCTGAAACTTACACTAGGAGCGACCAGCTGTGGCACCAACTGTGGCACCAACTGTGAAGTCTCTGATATGAGGGTCTCTGATATGAGGGTCTCGGAAGAGGAGGGCTTTGATCGGGGGGTATCTGATCCGGTGGTCCCTGAAGGGGGGGTTTGATGGGGGATCTCTATTGGGGGTCTGATGTGGGTCAGTGGGGAGGGGGTCGGGTCGCTCTCATGCCTGTGTGCTGTGAGGAGAGGGCAGTTACCCATAATTCCCATGTTGATGGGAGGGGAGGAAACCCCCACTTGTCAGTGGCAGGGTTGGCAGGATTTGGTTTGCCGGGGGGGAGGTGGTCAGTCACCACACTCTGGTATCGTGCCGTCCGCTCAAAATGGTGGTCCAAAAGCGGGATTCCAAATCCCACCATGGATAAATTTGCATGGCAAGGGAGAGTGAATGGCTCTTGGGTACCACTCGGAGCGCCAACATGGACCAGGAGCGATACTACTCTGACAGGAAAACTTAGTCTCCCAAATAGAGAATCCTGCCTGTTAGGTCAAATGATTTAAATTGCTCTACTTCACTGAAAATGAAGTTACTGTGAAAAGCCCCTAGTCGCCACATTCCGGCGCCTGTTCGGGGAGGCTGGTACGGGAATTGAACCGTGCTGCTGGCCTGCCTTGGTCTGCTTTCAAAGCCAGCGATTTAGCCCTGTGCTAAACAGCCCCTAAACAGGGTATGACACGTGATATGAAGTTGCATTCACTGACCTTGCCCAACATGTGAGGCCATTAAACCTCTTTTGGCATTGCGGTAAGGTCATTCAGGCCAGAGTCTGGGCATTGACCTCCCTTGGCACCTGCTCCTATTCCCTTCAGAGGATCTGCTTTGAAAGACTTCTGGCCTCTCTTCTTCTGTCCACTGCGGTCACTAATGTCTCCGGTGCTGCATCTGTGAACCTGGGTGTCCTCTACTTGGTCTGGTGTCCTACTTCCTTTCTGTAGATTTGTGACCAAGATCATCCATCAACGGCCTTCTCTGATCCAGTGCAGCTTGCTTTATAAGAGGGCAAGACTGTTTTAAGAGCTAGAACATGTGCTGGCCTCATATGCTCCATATTGTGCAATGCAAGTTGCACTGTGTGGCACACTGAAATTGTTTAACTGAGGAGGCAGCACAAATTGTTGCGATATTATGATCCACAAAATATTACGTTTCTGTGGGAGAGACTGGATGGACCAAAAAATATTTTCCTGTGTCAGAATGGTGAGGGGATTCTGCTGACGAGGGAGGGACTATTGCTGAGGGACAGAGAGGAGGTCGGGGGCGGAGGCTGCCTGGGGGCGGGCCGGTGGAGGCATGGGCGATGGCTGGAGACAGGCCCAAGAAAGGTGATGGCTGATCAGCGAAAGGGGGGGGGGGCAATGAGCCCGCCAACTAGACTGATCACCTGGAATGTACGAGGGCTCAATGGTCCGGTTAAGAGGGCACGCGTCTTCGCGCATCTGAGAGGACTGAAGGCGGACGTGGTAATGCTACAGGAGATGCACCTTAGAGTAGCTGACCAGATCAGATTAATGAAGGGATGGGTCGGACAGGTTTTCCACTCGGGGCTGGACTCGAAGACTAGAGGGGTCGCGATCCTGATTAATAGCTGATTCCGGACTTTTAGCTGATGAAGAGGTGTGCGGGCGATTGAGGAAATGTATTCAGAACTACCTGGAAGTCAACAACACGGGGAAAGTTTCGGCAGCGGTGGTCTAGGAGGCATTGAAGGCGGTGGTTAGAGGGGAGCTGATCTCGATACGGGCCCACAGGGAGAAGATAGACAGGGCAGAGACGGATCGACTGGTAAAGGAGATATTACAGGTCGGCAGGAGATATTCAGAGACCCCAGAATCAGGCCTTTTAAGGGAACGGCGGAGGCTACAGGCGGAGTTTGGCTTGTTAACTACAGGGAGGGCGGTAGAGCAGCTGAGAAAGGCGAGGGGGGGGGGCGATTTATGAGCATGGAGAGAAGGCCAGCAGAATGCTTGCACAGCAGCTTAGAAAGAGGGAGGCTGCCAGGTGATGCGCGATCAATTGCACAAAGGCGCAGATTGGGTACAACTGTGGCTTTATTACAGTTAGATGCGTGGCCTCCTGCTGCAGCTGGCGAAATGGCAGGGCACTGGAGGTCATGCATATTAATACAGTTCTCCGTGGGCGGAGCCAGCCGGCAGGAGCTACCGGCGAACCTGTAGTGCAGGTCCTACCTTACATCTCCTATTAAGGTGGTTCACCACATTCACCCCCTGTTAAAAATGAGTCCGGTGGGGGTGACGTGAAACTATACAATTAGTGCGATTATGTAGAGTGGTAGGGAAAGAAAAGTCCATGTTGACGGTCCGGTGTCCGTCAAAGGTTCAGCCGATACGGTGCTTTGGTGCTTCGTTGGGAGCGGCGTAACGGTGGCGGCGAAGTCAGTGCTGGCAGTGGTGGAGGTGGCACCAATGGCGGTGGTGGCAGTGCTGATGCTGGTCAGTCATCGGGGAACTCCGGGAGCGTGCAGAAGTCCTCTTCGTCCTCTTGTGCGGAAAATAGGAGGGGGGGTGCACTGGTGGGGTCAATATTGGCGGCGTGGTGGGAGTTGGGGGGGGGGAGCGCATTGGTGGGGGTGTGTGTTGGGGTGGAACCTGACGGTGCCAGCTCCCTGAGTGAGACAGTATCTTGGTGAACGTAGGCATATTGGGGTTGGCGTGAAGCAGGTGAACCCTGTCCACCAAGGGGTCCGCCTTGCGGAGTCGGACATGCCTACGGAGAAGGACCGGTCCTGGAGCAGCGAGCCAAGTCGGGAGCGACACCCCGGATGTGGACTTCCTGGGGAAGGTGAAAACACGTTTATGGGGTGTATTATTAGTGGTGGTGCAGAATACGGGCAGTTCTACTTGCCCGTTTCCCCGGGGGTTGTAGCTGGTCGTTCTGCTGGAGGCTATACCCCTGCTGAGCAGGAACTGACGCAGCTCATCGCTCATGAATGAGGATCCCCTGCCACTGCGGATGTAGGCGGGGAAACCAAACAGAGCAAAGATGGTGCTGAGGGCCTTGATGACGGTGGCAGACATCATATTGGGGCATGGGATGGCGAAGGGGAATCTGGAGTACTCATCGACCACACTGAGAATGTACGTGTTATGGTCGATGGAGGGGAGGGTCCCTTTGAAATCCACGCTGAGGATTCACCAGGCGCGCACGGTCTGGCCGGTAGAAGTGCGGCTTGCACTCCGCACAGACCTGGCAGTCCCTGGTGACTGTCCTTACTTCCTCGACGGAGTAGGGCAGATTGTGAGCTTTGACCAGATGGTACAATCGAGTGACCCTCGGGTGACAAAGGCTGTCGTGTAGGGCCCGGAGTTGGTCCACTTGTGTGCTGGCACATGTACCTCGGGAGAGGGTGTCTGGGGGCTCGTTGAGTTTACCGGGGCGATACAAGATCTCATAATTATAGGTGGAGAGCTCGATTCTCCACCGCAAGATTTTCTCATTTTTGATCTTGCCCCGCTGTGTGTTATTGAACATGGAGGTTACCGACCGTTGGTCCGTAAGACGAGTGAATCTCTTGCCGGCCAGGTAATGCCTCCAATGCCGCACAGCTTCAACGATAGCTTGGGCCTCCTTTTTGACGGATGAGCATCGAATTTCAGAGGCATGAAGGGTGCGGGAAAAGAATGCCATGGGTCTGCCTGCCTGGTTTAGAGTGGCGGCAAGGGCGACGTCTGAAGCGTCGCTTTCTACTTGGAAAGGCAGGCCGAAGGAGGTTAAGGGGCGACCTGATAGAGGTATACAAAATTATGAGGGGCATAGACAGAGTGGATAGTCAGAGGCTTTTCCCCAGGGTAGAGGGGTCAATTACTAGGGGGCATAGGTTTAAGGTGAGAGGGGCAAGGTTTAGAGTAGATGTACGAGGCAAGTTTTTTACGCAGAGGGTAGTGGGTGCCTGGAACTCACTACCGGAGGAGGTAGTGGAAGCAGGGACGATAGGGACATTTAAGGGGCATCTTGACAAATATATGAATAGGATGGGAATAGAAGGATACGGACCCAGGAAGTGTAGAAGATTGTAGTTTAGTCGGGCAGTATGGTCGGCACGGGCTTGGAGGGCCGAAGGGCCTGTTCCTGTGCTGTACATTTCTTTGTTCTTTGTTTGTTTATCCACTGCACGCATCCCGGCCTTGGCAATGTCTGCTCTGATGCGGGCGAAAGCGTGTTGTGCCTCGGCCGCGAGGGGGAATTGCGTGGACTGAATGAGTGGGCGGCCCTTGTCCGCATAGTTTGGGACCCACTGAGCATAGTAGGAAAAGAACCCCAGGCAGCGTTTGAGGGCCTTGGGGCAGTGGGGGAAGGGACATTCCATGAGGGAGCGCATGCAGTCGGGGTCGGGTCCGAGAAGTCCGTTTTGGACTATGTAGCCGAGAATGGCTAACCGGGTCGTGCTGAACACACACTTCTCTTTGCTGTAGGTCAGGTTGAGAAGAGTGGCAGTGCGGAGGAATTTATCGAGGTTGGCATCGTGGTCCTGCTGGTCATGGCCGCAGATGGTGACATTATCTAAGTACGGAAAGGTGACCCGCAAACCATACTGGTTGACCATTCGGTCCATCACACTTTGGAAGACAGAGACATCATTTGTGACACCGAAAGGGACCCTAAGGAAGTGGTAGAGGCGACCGTCCGCCTCGAAGGCAGTATATGGCTGGTCCGAATTCCGGATGGGGAGCTGGTGGTAGGCGGATTTCAGGTCAATTGTTGAGAAGACCCGGTACTGCGCAATCTGATTGACCATATCAGATATGCGTGGGAGGGGGTACGCGTCGAGCTGCGTGCACCGATTGATGGTCTGGCTGTAGTCCACGACCATCCTGTGTTTCTCTCCAGTATTAACCACTACCACTTGGGCACTCCAGGGGCTGTTGCTGGTCTCGATAATACCCTCCTTAAGCAGCCGCTTGACATCGGACCTGATGAAGGTCTTGTCCTGGGTGCTGTACCGTCTGCTCCTAGTGGCAACGGGCTTGCAATCCGCAGTTAGATTGGCAAAAAGGGAGGGTGATCGACCTTGAGGGTTGCGAGGCCGCAAACGGTAAGGGGGGGTAAGGGCCTGCCGAATTTGAGGGTGAGGCTCTGGAGGTTGCACTGGAAGTCCAGGCCCAACAGGAGTGCAGCGCAGAGATTAGGAAGGACATAGAGGCGGAGTTACTAAATTTTACGCCCTGGACCGTGAGGGTGACTGTACAAAAGCCTCGGATCGGGGCAGAGTGGGATCCGGATGCTAGGGAGATCCTTTGATTGGCAGGGTGGACCGCGAGGGAGCAGCGCCTTACCTTATCTGGGTGAACTAAGCTTTCGGTGCTCCCGGAGTCCAACAGGCACGAGGTCGCGTGGCCGTTGATTTTAACTGTCGTCGACGCGGTGGCCAGGTTGTGCGGGCGAGATTCGTCCAGCGTCATCGAAGCGAGCTGCAGGTAGCCTTCGGGTGGCGAGCGTGTGCGGTTCATAGAATTTCTCATAGAATTTACAGTGCGGAAGGAGGCCATTCGGCCCATCGAGTCTGCACCAGCTCTCGGAAAGAGCACCCTACCCAAGGTCAACAGCTCCACCCTATCCCCATAACCCAGTAACCCCACCCAACACTAAGGGCAATTTTGGACACTTAAGGGCAATTTATCATGGCCAATCCACCTAACCTGCACATCTTTGGACTGTGGGAAGAAACCGGAGCACCCGGAGGAAACGCACGCACACACGGGGAGGATGTGCAGACTCCGCACAGACAGTGACCCAAGCCGGAATCGAACCTGGGACCCTGGAGCTGTGAAGCAATTGTGCTATCCACAATGCTACCATGCTGCCCCAATGTCAGGATGTCCGGAGACCCTGTGGGGGACAAGATGGCGGCGCCCATGGTGCGCACATTGCGGGGTCGGGACAAGATGGCGACGCCCATGGGGCACACGTGGCCAAAGGGGGACAAGATGGCAGCGCCCATTGGTTGCACATGGACCCGGGAGGAGAAGATGGCGGCTCCCATTGTGCGTCTGGCGTGGGGGAGGGGGCGATAGCGGGCGCGATCGCAGCGACTGCGCGGGCCTGGCACACAGCCGCGAAGTGGCCCTTTTTACTGCAGGCTTTACACTCCTGCAGTGTGGGCCAGGCAGTGTTGGCGGGGGTGCTTCTGCTGACCGCAGAAGTAGCAGCGGGGACTCCCAGGGTGCGCGGATCGGCGTGCGGCACAGGTGTATTGGGAAGGCAGGGCCCTGGCTGAGGAGGTTGTCGACCGGGCCCAGGAAGGGTAGGAAGGAGTTGAAGGGTGGGCAGCGCGGCGGGAGGCGTACAATTGTACGTTACGGGATGCGACCGTCATGGAGAGCGCCAAGGTTTTCGTCTCCGCCAGTTCGAGCGTGGCCCCTTCCAGTAATCGTTCTCAGATGCGGTCCGACGCAATCCCCATCACGAAGGCATCGTGCATGAGGAGATTTGCGTGTTCGGCGGCCGTAACGGCCTGACAGTCACAGACCCGGACGAGTGGAATTAGGGCCCGCCAAAAGTCTTCGATGGATTCACCAGGTAGTTGCGAGCAGGTGGCGAGTTCATGCTTCGCGAAGAGCGTGTTCGCCTTCTGCGCGTAGTGTTCTGTAGCACCATCGATCACACACGAGGCGAGACGCAGAGAACTTCAATCGAGGCTTTATTGAGCAGACTTGTTCCCCAGCAGCTCAGTTCCAGAATGCAGCTGCTGGGAGAAACCGGGTTCTTATACCCCGCCTATCTGGGTGGAGTCCAGGTAGGCGGCAGATCCAATCAGGACCCAGCATCTGTCCTCCAATAGCTCCTCGGCATCATGGTGTACCGTATTACCCCTAATACATACCACCACATGTTCCTTAAGGATTTCCATTGCTTTTGTGTAATTCGTGGAGTCTTGGATCAACGGGAACACGCTGGAGCTCAGTCTGGAGTACAGGGCGTTCGCAGCCTTGATGTAGGCCTCAAAACATGCTAGCCAGTGAGTAAAGTCTTTTCTGGCGTCGGGCGAGTGCGGACCCAGCTGCAGGCGATCGAGCTTAATTCTGATATCCATTCTGTGAAAAATCTGACTCTAATTGATGCACGATCGATTGCACAAAGACGCAGATTGGGTACAAGTGTGGCTTTATTACAGTCAGATGCATGCAGCTGACGTGAGCCTGTAGTGCAGGTCCTACCTTACATCTCCTATTACAGTGGTTCACCACACCAGGGAGATAGGGAAAGTAAAGGACAGGGACGGGAACCTGGTTGGAAACTCAGCAGGGGTGAATAAGGCGTTCAAGGAGTTTTACAGTAGGCTGTATGGGTCGGAACCCCCAGCTGGACCGAAGGGGATGTGGCACTTCCTAGGGGGGCTAAATTTCCCGAAGGTGAACGGGGGGCTGATAGAAGGGCTGGGGGCCTGATCGGGTTGGAAGAGATAGCGGAAGTTCTGAAGGCCAGGCAGTTGGGTAAAGCCCCGGGGCCGGACGGATACCCAGTGGAGTTCTATAAAACGTTCTCTGGGATATTGGGGCCGCTGTTGACGAGGACACTCAATGAGGCAAGGGAGCGTGGGGTGCTTCCTCCGACGATGTCACAGGCCACAGTTTCATTGATCCTGAAGCGGGACAAGGACCCGGAGCTGTGTAGGTCCTACAGGCCGATATCCCTATTGAATGTGGACGCCAAACTGCTGGCCAAAATCTTTTCCTCTAGGATTGAGGATTATGTTCCGGATGTTATTGGGGAGGACCAAACGGGGTTTGTTAAGGGAAGGCAGTTGGTGGCCAATGTAAGAAGGTTGGTAAATGTGATCATGATCCACCCGGAAGGTAGGGAGGTGAAGATAGTGGTCGCAATGGATGCAGAGAAGTTCGAGTAGAATGAGAATATCTGTGGGAGGTACTGGGACGGTTCGTATTTGGGCGGGGCTTTATTGACTGGGTCAGGTTGTTGTATCAGGCTCCTGTGGCGAGCGTACGGACGAATAGGACAACATCGGACTATTTTAGGCTGCACCGGGGGACGAGACAGGGATGCCCCCTCTCCCCACTGTTGTTCGCGTTAGCCATAGAGCCGCTGGCAATTGCGCTGAGAGCCTCAAGGGGCTGGAAGGGGCTGGTCCGGGGGGGAGTGGAACACAGAGTCTCACTTTTACGCAGAAAACCTGCTCCTGTATGTATCAGACCCATTAGAGGAGATGGAAGAAATTATGAGGGTTCTGGGGGAATTTGGCCAGTTTTCGGGGTATAAACTAAATATGGGGAAAAGTGAGATGTTTGCGGTCCAGGCAAGGGGACAGGAGAACAACTGGGGGAACAGCCGTTTAGAGTGGTAGGGGGTAGCTTTCGCTCCTAGGCATCCAGGTGACGGGGCAATGGCAACAGTTGCACAAGCTAAATCTGGCCTGACTAGTAGACCAAATGAAGGACAATTTCCGAAGGTGGGACGCGCTCCCGCTGTCACTAGCTGGGAGGGTGCAGACAGTGAAAATGACGGTCCTCCCGAGATTCCTGTTTGTGTTTCAGTGTCTCCCCATCTTTATTCCGCGGTCCTTTTTTAAACGGGTCAATAAGGTAACCGCTGGCTTTGTATGGGTGGGTAAGACCCCGTGAGTAAAAAAGGGGATGCTTGAGCGGAGCCGGGGGGAGGGCGGGCTGGCGCTGCCGAACTTCAGTAATTACTATTGGGCGGCGAATATCGCCGTGATCAGAAAGTGGGTGGTGGGGGGAGGGTCGGTATGGGAGTGTGTGGAGGCAGCTTCATGCAAGGGCACCAGCTTGGGGGCATTGATAACAGCGCCTCTGCCGTTCCCGCCGGCACAGTACTCTGCCGGCCCCGTGCTGGTGGCGGTCCTGAGGGTCTGGGGACTATAGGGGAGGCATGTGGGAGCGGAGGGAGCATCGGTGTGGTCTCCAATCTGTAATAATCACCGATTTGCCCCGGGAAGAATGAATGGAGGGTTTCGGAGATGGCAGAGAGCAAGGATTGAGAGGATGGGGGATATGTTTATCGAGGGGAGCTTTCCTAGCCTGAGGGAGCTGGAGGAGAAATTTGGATTGGCGAGGGGAAACAAATTTAGGTACCTGCAGGTGCGGGAATTCCTACGTAGGCAGGTTTCAACATTCCCGCTCCTACCACCAAGCGGGAAACAGGACAGGGTAGTTTCCAGATTGTGGGTGGGAGAAAGGAGGGTCTCTGACATTTACAAGGAACTCATGGGGTCAGAGGGGATGCAGACGGAGGAGCTGAAGCGCAAGTGGGAAGAGGAGTTGGGAGGAGAAATGGAGGATAGCCTCTGGGCGGATGCGTTGAGTAGAGTCAACGCGTCCACAACATGTGCCAGGCTCAGCCCGATACAATTCAAGGTCGTTCACCGGGCTCACATGACAGTGGCCCGCATGAGCAGGTTCATGGCGTAGAAGATAGGTGCGCAAGGTGTGTGGGAGGGCCAGTGAACGATGTCCACATGTTCTGGACATGCCCAAAGCTTAGGGGATTCTGGTACGGGTTTGCGGATGTCATGTCCACGGTGTTAAAAACAAGGGTGGCAATGAGTTCCGAAGTGGCGATTTTCGGAGTGTGGTAGTATGCATTAGGGGTCATGTGGGACTGTGAAGCCGTGATGTCATTGGCTGACAGATCCCGGGTCCTGGTTGGCCATTGACCTCTAGCTCCGCCCTGAAGGCGGAGTATAAGAACCAGGAGTCCTCCCCCGCAGGCCAGTCTACTACTGAACTGCAGGGGAACAGTCACGCTTAATAAAGCCTCATCGACTTCACTCTATTCGTCTCTCGGAGTCTTTGTGCGCTACACGGAGTGTCGGAAGATCCGGGAATCCAGGAGGAGAAAGAGGCAGAGGTTCTGGCCTTTGCTTCCCTGGTGGCCCAGAGACGGATATCATTAGCTTGGAGGGACTCAAAGCCCCCGAAGTCAGAGACCTGGCTATCTGACATGGCCGGCTTTCTCTGCTTGGAGAAAATCAAGTTTGCCTTGAGAGGGTCAATGTTAGGGTTCGCCCGGAGGTGGCAGCTGTTCGTCGACTTCTTTGCGGCAAATTAACCGTCAGCAGAAGGGTGGGGGGGCGGGGGGTTAGATTAGTTTAGAGTAAGGGGTTAGTAAAGATGGGACCTGTAAGGGAGGAAGACGGCTTTTGCACTATGTTTATAAAATTCATATACATTGTTCATTTTGTTGTTGTTGTAAAACCATAAATACCTCAATAAAATGTTTATTTAAAAAAAAGAATGGTGAGGGGAAGTATGTCACCATTCCTTTAATGTCACTGGCTCAAAATCCTGGAACTCCCTCCCTAACAGCACTGTGGTTGTACCTACACCACATGGACTGCAGCGGTTCAAGAAGGCAGCTCACCATAACTTTCCCAAGGGTAATTAAGGATGAGCTGTTAATGCTGGCCCAGCCTGCAATGCCCACATCCCATGAATGAATAAGAAAAAACAGAATGTTGTGGCTTGCAGCTAGCAGGCAAAACCTTTCCCTCTGCAGCTCTCTCTCTCTACGTTCCTGTTTAAAGTCTCTGAGACAGAAAGTCTGAAATCACAAGCATCTGTCTCTGCCTTTGTTTTTAGGTGTTAAGCCTGGCATCGGCATTTCAATAGCACACGACCTGGGCCACCGGTTCCCATGGTAATCAAACCACAGAGGCCTGAATTCGTAGCAGATCAGATAACTCTCTCTATTACATTTTATTTAAAATTTAAGTCTGAAACATAATCATCTTATAAAATCTCACATTTGAAACATCCCTGAATCATTTTCAATACCTGATGAGATAGCCCACAACTTTCTAAAGTCAAACAATATGTCCTCATCCTAGGAGGTACGGAGTAAAAGGCTAAACTGGTTTATTTTAAGCTGAAAATAAAGCCGCTACGAGGGCACACAAAACAAACATCCCAGACCAGGACTGTCAGGAACTGTTGGTCCAGGCCTGGGAGCTACATTTAAAGGTTCCGCTGACTTGCCCCAGGTGGGCGAGCCTCTGGCTGCTCACCATAGGATGTCATATTCTACAAACCCCACAGGGAGATGAATCAACAATCCCTCGTGGCCCTTGTGAGAGTTATCATATTTCCCCTTCCCTCAAGTACGAATCAGCGCCCTCTCTCCCGCGGATGAGGTTTCTTTCGCCACTTTGCACAAGGCTTCGACTGGACAGCAGGCAGAGTCGGATCATGGGCATGAAGCGGACTGGAGATCATTGCTTCCTTGTTGAGTAGCGAAGGGCCACAGATGGAGGCCCATCTTGGGTTCTGACCTTTGGCAGAGGATCAATCTCCACAGTCCCCATTTTCATCGTCGGGGAAACAACCCTTGGGAGCCCCATAGGTTGAGTCACGCTTTGCCGGAGGTAGTTGCAATGGGCAATGTGGTAAACCATTGTTACACCTGTATTAGGTGATGTAAGGTAGGACCTGTACTACACGTTCGCCAGTAGCCCCTGCCTGTTGGCTCCGCCCAGTAGGAGGAGTATAAATATGTGTGTCCTCTATTCAGCAGCCATTTCGCCAGCTGCTGTGGGAGGCCACACATCTTACTGCAATAAAGCCACAGTTGTATCCAACCTGAGTCTTTGTGCAACTGATCGTGCATCAATTTATTGCAATAAGATTTTCTAGAAGATAGACCTCCGAATCAAACCAGATCGCCTGCAGCTGGATCCGCAGTCTAGCGACGCCAGAAAGGACTTTAATCACTGGCGAGCCTGCTTCGAGGCCTATATCAACTCAGTGACCACCCCTCTGACGGAGGCTCAGAAGATACAGATCCTGTACTCAAGGTTGAGCTCCAGCGTGTTTCCACTGATCCAGGATGCCCCAAACTACGCGGACACCATGGCTCTCCTCAAAGAAAACTACGCACAGAAAGCGAACACACTCTTCGCCAGCATGTACTTGTCACTCGCTCTCAACTCCCTGGTGAGTCCATAGAAGACCTCTGGCGGGCCATTATCCCACTCGTCCGGGACTGTGACTGTCAGGCCGTTACGGCCACCGAACATTCTAACCTTCTTATGCGCGATGCTTTTGTAACGGGGATTGGGTCGGACCTCATTCGCCAAAGGCTGCTTGAAGGGGCCACGCTCGACCTAGCGGGGACTAAGAAGCTAGCACTCTCCATGACGGTCACCTCATGTAATGCTCAGGCCTACTCCTCCGGCCGTGCGGCCCACCCCTCCTATCCCTCATGGACCCCACAAACGGCCGCCCCAGCCGGGGCTTTACCCAGCCAATACGCCTACGCCACATGCCAATCCGCGCACCCCGGGGGTCCCCGATGTTACTTCTGCAGCCAGAAGAAGCACCTCGCCAACGCTGCCCGGCCCGCGCTGCCATTTGCAAGGCTTGCAGCAAAAAGGGCCACTTCGCCGTAGTGTGCCAGGCCCGCGCAGTCGCCGCTATCGTCCCCACCCCCCTGACCCTCACACAATGGGCACTGCCATCTTCGTCCAGGACCACGCGCGACCAGTGGCCGCCGCCATCTTCACCTCCCGGGGCCACACGTGGCCAGTGGGCGCCGCCATCTTCACCTCCCGGGGCCGCAAACGGCCAGTGGGCACCACCATCTTCCCCCCCGCAGTCCACGTGCGGCCCATGGGCGCCGCCATCTTGTCCAGTCCCCGCAACGTGCGGCCAATGGGCGCCACCATCTTGTCCAGCCGTGCAACGTGCGGCCCATGGGCGCCGCCATTTTGTCCCCCGCAGGATCTTCAGGCGCCGCCATCTTGTCTCCCCCACGGGGCATGGACGGCGACAACATTCCACGACATGGGCCCCCCACGCTCTCCATCTTCGGACACCAGCGACGACCAACCGCAGCTCGCCTCAATGACGCTCGACCAGTCTTGTCCACACAACCTGGCCAACACCTCGACTACGGTGAAAATCAACTGCCACGTGACCTCTTGCCTGCTGGACTCCGGGAGCACCGAAAGTTTCATCCACCCGGATACGGTAAGGCGCTGCTCCCTCGCGGTCCATCCCGCCAATCAAAGAATCTCCCTGGCCTCCGGATCCCATTCCGTCCCAATCCGGGGGTTCTGCACGGTCACTTTCACGGTCCAGGGTGTAGAATTCAGCGGCTTCCGCCTCTACGTCTTTCCTAATCTCTGCGCTGCACTACTACTAGGCCTGGACTTCCAATGCAATCTCCAGAGTCTCACCCTCAAATTCGGCGGGCCGCTACCACCCCTCACTGTGTGCGGCCTCGCGACCCTAAAGGTCGACCCACCCTCCCTCTTTGCCAATCTAACTTCAGATTGCAAACCCATTGCCACCAGGAGCAGACGGTACAGCACTCAGGACAAGACCTTCATCAGGTCTGAGGTCCAGCGGCTGCTTCGGGAGGGCATCATCGAGGCCAGCAACAGCCCCTGGAGAGCTCAAGTGGTAGTTGTTAAAGCTGGGGAGAAGCACAGAATGGTCGTGGACTACAGCCAAACCATCAATCGGTAGATGCAGCTCGACACGTACCCCCTCCCACGCATATCTGATATGGTCAATCAGATTGCGCAGTACCGGGACTTCTCAACGATACACCTAAAATCCGCCTACCACCAGCTCCCCATTCGTAAATCGGACCCTCCATACACTGCTTTCGAGGCGGACGGTCATCTCTATCACTTCCTCAGGGTTCCCTTTGGCGTCACTAACGGGGTCTCAGTCTTCCAAAGGGAGATGGACCGAATGGTCGACCGGTACAGTTTGCGGGCCACCTTTCCGTACCTAGGCTATGTCACCATCTACGGCCATGATCAGCAGGACCACAATGCCAACCTTGCTAAATTCCTCCGCACCGCCACTCTCCTCAACCTCACCTACAACAAGGAGAAGTGCGAGTTCAGCACAACCCGCCTAGCCATCCTCGGCTATGTGGTCCAGAACGGAGTTCTGGGGCCCGATCCCGACCGCATGTGCCCTCTCATGGAGCTTCTCCTCCCCCACTGCCCCAAGGCCCTCAAACGCTGCCTGGGGTTCGTCTCCTACTATGCCCAGTGGGTCCCAAACTACGCGGACAAGGCCCGCCCACTCATTCAATCCACCCACTTTCCCCTTACGGCCGAGGCACAACAGGCCTTCGCCCATATCAGAGCTGGTATAGCCAAGGCCGGGATGCACACAGTAGACGAGACACTGCCCTTCCAACTAGAGAGCGACGCATCAGACGCCGCACTTGCCGCCACCCTCAGCCAGGCAGGCAGACCTGTGGCATTCTTTTCCCGCACCCTCCATGCCTCAGAAATTCAGCACTCGTCCGTCGAACAAGAGGCCCAAGCTATCGTTGAAGCTGTGCGGCATTGGAGGCATTACCTGGCCGGCAGGAGACTTACTCTCCTCACTGACCAATGTTCGGTAGCCTTCATGTTCAACAACACGCAGTGGGGCAAGATCAAAAATGATAAAATCTTGCGGTGGAGAGTCGAGCTCTCCACCAATAATTACGAGATTCTGTATCGTCCTGGCTAACTCAACGAGCCCCCAGACTCCCTACCCCGAGGTACATGTGCCAGCGCACAAGTAGACTGACTCCGGGCCCTACACGACAGCCTTTGTCACCCACGGGGTCACACGGTTGTACCATCTTGTCAAGGCTCGCAATCTGCCCTACTCCGTCGAGGAAGTACGGACAGTCACCAGGGACTGCCAGGTCTGTGCGGAGTGCAAGTCGCACTTCTACCGGCCGGACCGTGCGCACCTGGTGAAAACCTCCCGCCCCTTTGAACGCCTTAGCGTGGATTTCAAAGGGCCCCTCCCCTCTACCGACCGTAACACATGTATTCTCAGTGTGGTCAATGAGTACTCCAGGTTCCCCTTTGCCATCCCCTGCCCCGATATGACGTCTGCCACCGTCATCAAGGCGCTCAACACAATCTTTGCTCTGTTCGGCTTCCCCGCCTACATCCACAGTGACAGGGGATCCTCATTCATGAGTGATGAGCTTGTCAGTTCCTGCTCAGCAGGGGTATCGCCTCCAGCAGGACGACCAGCTATAACCCCCGGGGAAACGGGCAGGTAGAGAGGGAAAACGGGACGGTTTGGAGGGCCGTCCAACTGGCCCTACAGTCCACGAACCTCCCAGACTTTCGCTGGCAGGAGGTCCTCCCTGATGCACTACACTCCATCCGGTCACTACATCTGTGCACCGCTATGAATAACACACCCCATGAACGTCTTTTTGCCTTCCCCAGGAAGTCCACTTCCGGGGTGTCGCTTCCAACTTGGCTCGCAGCTCCAGGACCGGTCGTGCTCCGTAGGCACGTCCGACTCCACAAGGCGGACCAGTTGGTGGATAGGGTGCACTTGCTCCATGCCAACCCCCAGTATGCCTATGTGGCATACCCCAATGGCCGCCAAGATACTGTTTCCCTCAGGGACCTGGCACCAGGAGGTTCCACTCATACACACTTCCCCGGCCCGGCACCACCCTCCCCTCCCCCGGCGCTCCCAACATTAACCCCACCAGGTCCATCCCTCCTTCCCCTGCCCACGCAAGAGGATGAAGAGGATTTTGGCACACTCCCGGGGTCACCCGACATCAGGTCAGCACCGACGTCGCCAGCATCGACATCGCCGCCACCGTTACGTTGCTCCCAGCGGAACGTCAGGGCACCAGACCGGTTGAATCTCTAACTGGCACCGGACTTTCAAAAGACATTTTTTTCCTCTCCTAATAAAACACTGTACATAAATTCACTACTGTATATAGTTCTCCACCTCCCCCGCCAGACTAATTTTTAACAGAGGGTGAATGTGGTAAACCACTGTTACACCTGTATTAGGTGATGTAAGGTAGGACCTGTACTACAGGTTCGCCGTTAGCCCCTGCCTGCTGGCTCCGCCCAGTAGGAGAAGTATAAATATGCGTGTCCTCCATTCAGCAGCCATTTCGCCCGCTGCTGCGGGAGGCCACACATCTTACTGCAATAAAGCCACAGTTGTATCCAACCTGAGTCTTTGTACAACTGATCGTGCATCAGGCATCAAGGGCATTGTCCTGCTGAAATTGTCGCCGATGGAGTGGCTTCCCTGTTTCTCAGGTGATCCATATGATTTTCCATGGCATTCCCTTCGACTTGGTAAGAAATCAAACCATTCTTTTCCAGCATGACTCCTGGGATCCACTGGGAGTCATCTCCAAACATCTGCACTTGGATAATATCTCCTGTTCTGGAGGTGCTTTTGGGTCTTATCATGTCGTAGTTCTTTTTTTGGGCTTCCTGCCTTGACTCCACCTTCCCCCAAAGTTAGGAATCAATAGGCTGAGCCTGGGCCACACAGATGCATTCCTGCAGTTATCCATGTGGAGCACCATCTTGGTGAGATCATCAGTATGTGTGTTAAGAGTGTGCACTGAAAGTATGTGGAGTAAGGAAATCATTACAGCAGTCAGCATGTAATGCTGATTTGCTGCCAACGCTGCTTTTTTTCAGCTTGCCACTCCAGCTAATGCCCTCTCTTAACCTCATATAGCTGAATGTGTGATCCACATATCAGGAAACACACCTTCCCCGCCCCCTCAGTGCTATTTGAAGGGTTGTTTGCAGGTTAATAACTGATTGGTTTGTTCTGACTCTGAGTATGTGGAAGTTCTTGGTGATTTAAGAGTTGTTTAAAGTTTGTCATGTCCACAGGGAGTGGTATTGCATGTAAGAAAGCTTTTGTTGTGACTGCAGTGGTACTGGTCAGGCCACTTGGTCCCAATCATAGGTGCTATAATTACAACGCCCTTGGGCAAAAAAAAGAGGGATTTATGTTGGAATCCTTACCAGGGCGCATTAACTATACCACCTGCGACTTCCAGCTACGCAATGTAGGTGAAGTACGCAAATGCTGCATCTCCCCCCGACATTCCCGCTATTTCTCCTTTTTATAGTGCCACAAGTCGACTGTTGAGACCGTGATAACCGTTGTAAATGAGCAAGCAGCGAACTTCTTCTAGGAATGCCAAAAAAAGTAAACAATTTTAGCCAAAAACACCTCGACTGAAATAGATATCTCTGCCAATTCGGATGCAACCAAGATAGTGGACCCTTCTCCCGTGCGCCGAACATCAGACCCTCTTAGCAAAATTCTGGTTGCCGAGCTGGAGTCCCAACAGAGTTTGACTCTGGAGCTGAAATATTCGCTGGAGGAGGCGCTGGCCTCCATCCGGTTCTCCCTCGACTTGCTTAACTGTTGACTCCCACGCCAGCGCCAGCACCAGCACTGATATAGAGACGGCCCCATCTGACCACAACAACAGGACTAGTGCGCTGGAGTCTGAGCTGGCTGCAGTGAGTAAAGAGAATAAGGTGCTGCGAAGTAGAATCAATGACATGGAGAACCGGTCCAGATGGCAGAACCTAAGCATTGTTGGGTTACCAGAGGGGTCTGAAGGTTGCACCCCTACTTAGTTTATATCCAAACATTTAAAATATATAATGGCGAAAACACATTCCCTGAGCCTCTAGAGTTGGACCGGGCCCACCACAATGTTCAGCCAAAGCTTCACCCAGGTGCTCTGCTATTCCATATATCTGGTGCCAGCTTTCACTACCAAGGCATCAGCATAGCTCATTCGCTCCCCACCCTTCATAGAATGAATTACTCGAGTCTGGCTGCCAAAGTTAAGGTGGATTTGCACCACTGGAATTGTTTACCTCTCTCCTTAACTGGTAGAATTCATTCCATAAAAATGAACATTCAACCCAGGTTCTTTTCTCCCCCAATGTCTCCCCATCTTCCCACCAAAATCATTATTTTCCATGGTTAATATCCTCGTTAATCTGGGCGGGCAGATCCCCTAATTTACAGTGTGATGACTGCAGGAATTTCAGATATATTGTATTCCATGTATTTAGTACAGTAAGGGTTAAAAGCCTGGTTTTGTGTGTGTGACTGCTGCAGTAATGTTTTTTTTAAATCCTGGTTTTCAAGACAGCTCGGCTTTTTGGAGCCAGAGGTGCAATTAAAGCATCGTAAAAGTTTGGACAAATGGACTTTTATTTATCTGAAGAGGGTTCCCTGCGGGCTAGTTACTTAGAGACATTGTGTTCAGCTTAGTGACATGATGTAGTTAATGGACGGAGCCAGGGTTGAAGCAGTCAGATGTTGAGGTTCAGTTTTAGTTTGTGGCTGGACGGTAAGTTGAGTCTGTTTTCGGAAGAAATACAGACAAAGATTCTGCATTACTCTGACAGGGGGTCAGGTCTCCTTTAAAGCAGCCTTAAAAGATCTCTCTTTCTCAAAGTGGAGTATTCAAGGCATCTCTGTACAACAAGTTTTCCTGAATGCTAACTGTATTTAAAAGTTGAGATCTGAGCTGGTTTTGTTGTTTGAGTGGAATTAAGGTAGCAGTTAAGGGTTACTATGTCACTGTACTGACTAGCCGAGTGTCAGGGGTAATTGTAAGTTATTTTCTTATGTGATATTTTAATATCTTTAGTAATATAGTAAGTAATAAAGTTTGTTTTAATATACCATTTCCCTATTTTGCATGAAATCACTCTTGGAGCGAGGTATTCTTTCCTCCCAGTCTTACAAAATTAAAATAAAATATTGGGGTTTCTGTCCAGTATCCGAGCCGCTATTGGGGTCTGGTTTGGAATCGTAATACCTGAGACATGCTGGAATACAAAGATCTGTTCGACTGATATCATTGAGACACTGCCTGTTATATATAACATGAGGCTGGGTGACTCAGTACCCCCCGCTGTCTGTGCTTCAGGAAGAGTATCCCCTGCCATGAAACAGAAGGTAATAGACCAACTGGCCAGAATGGCAAAACTGGGTGTCATAGCCCCCACAGATGAGTCCACAGAATGAATATCTGTGATGGGAGTTGCAATGAAGAAAGATGGTACAATCAGAATATGCATTGACCCAGTTCACCTTAACAAAGCACTTCGAAGACTACACCATCCAAAGAAGATGGTTAAAAAGATCAGAGCTGAGTTGCCCAAAGCCAAGGGGCGGGTTTCTCCATCCCCAGGATGCCCAGAATGCGTTCCCCGATGGGCCGGAGAATTGGGCTTCGGGGTAAAATCAGGATTGGCGATGGGCGGCGACCTGATCGCCATGTTCCGAACCCCCACTGGCAGCGTGAACGAGTTCCACACCGCACGCCAGCGGGAGCACGGAAATAAATAGAAATGGGTCATAATCACCCATTTGCATCTATTTATTAGGCCCAGCACCCTATGCTCTGCCCTCCTGTGATTCTCCATTCCCGCAGCCAGGAATCCCATGGGCGAGGTTCACTTGTGGTCTCAGCAATCATTAACCTGGCATGATGGACCTCGCAGTGGGCCAAGGGGGCATCTTTTGGGGATTCGCCTCATAGGACACTGAAGCGTGAAAGGATATTGAACATAGAACATACAGTGCAGAAGGAGGCCATTCGGCCCATCGAGTCTGCACTGACCCACTTAAGCCCTCACTTTCACCCTATCCCCGTAACACAATAACCTCTCCTAACCTTTTTTTTTGGACACAAAGGGCAATTTATCATAGCCAATCCACCTAACCTGCACGTCTTTGGCTTGTGGGATGAAACCGGAGCACCCAGAGGAAACCCACGCAGACATAGGGAGAACGTGCAGACTCCGACGGTGAAATCAAGAAATGCGATTGTGCGGAAAATAGCTTCAGACGCAAAACCTAGGCAGGCGGCGATTTGACGCCAAATCACAATCCTCTGTCGCCTCAAAAATGGCGTCAATGCGTTTCACTCCGCACGTATAGTAGTCACCGTTTAGCGGGCCCGACCCGGTACTCTCCAGGGCCTATGCAATTCTCCGCCTCCAATGGGCCGAGTTCCCGATGGCATGGTTCAAAGAACAAAGGATAATCCAGCACAGCAATTCGGCCCAACAAACCTACGCCGACCATGGTATTTGCCTAAGCTAAAAACATCTGCACTTACGGAGTCCGTATCCTTCCATTCCCAACCTATTCATATATTTGTTAGATGTCCTTAAATGCCACTTTCGTACCTGCTCCCACCACTTCCCCAGGCAGCGCGTTCCATATATTTACCACCCTCTATGTGAAAAACATGCCTCGCACATCTGTTCTAACCCTTTCCCCATGCATTTTAAACCTATGTCCCCTAGTAGCTGACTTTCCTACCCTGCGAAAGAGCATCTGACTATCCATTCTGTCCACTTGTGCTTTTAAAAGTCGTAACACCAGCATAGCGGCTGCTGAGTGAGAGAGAGGGGGTACGGAAAGGGTCCAACATCGCCATAGTTTGTTGACAGTTGTGTCATAATATACACCTGTATATCATGGTGCAGACACACACACACACACTGATGGACATGCAGTGGGACCAATCAGCATACACAACACCGCAGCCTAGAGTTACTAGGTTATGGGGATAGGGTGTGGAGGTGTTGACCTTGGGTAGGGTGCTCTTTCCAAGAGCCGGTGCAGACTTGATGGGCCGAATGGCCTCCTTCTGCACTGTAAATTCTATGATAATCTATGCGCCAGCTCGTTTTGGAACAGCTACACAAGGGCCATCTTGGCGTGGAGAAGTGCCGACGGAGGGCCTGAAAGGCTGTGTACTGGCCCGGCATCAATGCGGACATCGCCAACACAGTGCTCAACTGCCCCACCTGTCAGCAGTTCCAGCCGGCCCAACCACGTGAGACCCTACAGCCCCATGAGTTGGTCACGTCCCCTTGGCCTAAGGTAGGCGTTGACCTGTTCCATGCGCTCGGCAGGGACTATGTTATGATTGTAGACTATTTTTCAAACTACCCGGAGGTCGTACACCTGCACAACATCACATCATCAGCGGTCATCCGTGCCTGCAAGGAGACCTTTGCTCGTCACGGCATCCCACTCACTGTGATGTCGGACAATGGCCCCTGCTTCGCAAGCCAGGAATGGTCCAACTTTGCCAGCAGGTACAACTTTGTGCATGTGACATCCAGTCCCCTGCACGCCCAATCCAATGGCAAAGCGGAAAAGGGCATCCACATCGTCAAACGGCTCCTCTGCAAGGCTGCCGATGCAGGATCCGACTTCTACCTCGCCTTGCTGGCCTATCATTCAGCCCCACTCTCCACGGGCCTGTCGCCAGCCCAGCTGCTCATGGGTCGCACCCTCAGGACCACGGTGCCGTCCATTCACGTCCCAGACCTCGACCACGTTCCGGTCCTTCAGCGGATGCAACAGTCTCGTGCACAACACAAGGTGGCGCATGACGCTCGGGCGACTGATCTCCCTGCTCTGGCGCCGGATGACAACGTCCGCATCCATCTTCCGGAGGGTGGCTGGTCTGCAACTGCTGTGGTTCTTCAGCAGGTCTCTCCCCGCTCGTTCCTGGTTCGTCTGCCAGATGGTTCCATTCGCCGCCGCAATCGGCGTGCCCTTCGTCGCGTTCCACGCTCGCTACGTGATCCTCCACCGGTGCCACGCCCTCCTGTTGCCCCCAACCTCGACTATGTGGAGATTCCGAATTCTCTGCATTCTCCTCACTCTGCCATGGCCCAGCCCGTTTCTCAGCCGGTGGCTCCTGACCCACCCTTGAGGCAGTCAACCAGAATTCGTCGCCCACCTCAGAGACTTGACTTATGAGTTTTACGATGTTGGACTCTTTGATCTGTTCTGTTATCCTGTTTCATCGTTCCAGTAGTTTGTACATAATGTTCATTTTGTTGTTGGTGTGACACCCTATTTCTCGGCACCAGGCACCTTCCCGTGTAAATAGATTAGCCTCATGTACATAGTCATGTAAATAACACGCACACACATAGTCAGGTACATTCATTACACAATATTTATTGTCACACAGGCACATGTTCTTTATATAAAAGGGGGATGTCATAATATACACCAGTATATCATGGTGCAGACACACACACATACACACTGATGGACACCCAGTGGGACCAATCAGCATACACAACACCGCAGCCAATCACCAGTGAGAGCACTCGCACTATAAAGACAGGGGACAGGAGAGTTCCCGCTCATTCTAGTAGCAGCCAGCTCGGAGCACAGAGCTCACAGCCTGCAACATAGACATTCACCATGTGCTGAGTGCATCACCTGGTTAGGACTAGGCAAGGGTCAACAGTTAAAGCTGGTATTGCATTTACCCAAAGTTCAAGTATGTTAATATAGTTAACCTCAAAATAAATTAGAGTTGCACCACTTCCAGTGTTGGTGACCTGTTTGTGATCCAGAACACCCAACACATCAAGTTGAGCCGCTGGCCGGGGGGCTGGGGGGAGTAGTGGGGGGTGGCCAGCATGTGGGCTATGGGGTCGGGGTGGACGGGAAGGAACACCATTGCCGCAGCCGGCAAGGTAGCCATGCAGTTGCGCACACCGCTAACAGCGCACTTTGAACCTTGTGCCATGGGTCGTATAGGTGTCCCCCCAGGGCATTCCCCTGGATGCCATTTGGCACCCATCAGATGATCCATCAGCACAAACAGTGCCATCTTTTTGGCTGGGATAAGTGTGTGTGGGGAATGTAATGTGTATTTTGTGGCTGCAGCTTGTCAGCCTCCCGAGTGTCAATTATGGACACGGCGAATCCCGCACCATTTTCCATTCAGATCGATTGTGTTCTATGCGGCACCGTGTTAGCCCCGTAATAGTAGCAGAATCGGTGCAGGTGCGGCTCCGATCTTTCTGTCGTGAAAGTCCACGGGTTCTTTGTTGGCATCAACACTTCGGGCGGGATTCTCCGCTTGCCAACGCCGATTTCATAATCGGCAATGGGCAGAGAATCCTTTTTAATGATCAAATCATGGGAGGTGCATGTTTTTGGATGCTCCACCCCTTCCAAAACAGAACCATCGGGGAGTACGCCACAAGCCGTTGGGACTACCTCAAGACGTTACCTGAAGGCCCTCAATGCTCCACTCCTGATGGGCTGAGTTCCCGACCGCACGGTTGACTCATGGTCTCAGCAGTCGGAACCCAGCGTGGTGTCTGCGGACTGTGTCCAGGGGGGCACTATCTGTCAGGTTAGATCTGCACATGGCCGGCGCCATGTTGTACGATGCAACCGTTGCAGATCCTCGCCGTGCGCATGCGCAGCCACGGACCTGCCAATCCTCCGGCCGTTTATTTCGTAAAGGCCGTGTGTTTTACGTGGTGTGGTTGCGAGCCCGTCACTGGTCGGTGCTGGGGCTTGCCGATTTTTTCATCGTAGAACTAGACACATCCTCCGGACATAATCTCAAAATCGGAGAATCCAGTCCTTAGTCTCAGAAAGGGAGAATCCAGCCCATGGTATTGATTCAATTGAGTTTAATGCAGTGTTTCCGAGTACAAAAATGTAAAACTCTATTTAGATTCATGTTAAACACAGCTCAAGCAAGCGAGGATGCCAGAGCACTAGGCTTTGTTGAGGTTGCTGGACTCCAACACGTGACTGTATTCATCTGGCACTAAAAGCTTCCAGGCATCACAATACATATACTGGAAAGGTTATCACTCACTCAAGCTACGGATTAGCGGCAACCACAATCATTTTTTTTAATTCATTCATGGGATGTGGGCATCAGTGGCTGGGCCAGCATTTATTTTCCATCTCTAATTGCTCTTGAATTTAATGGCTTCAATCTTATTCTCACTAACTGACTGGGCCTCCAAGGCAGGAGATGCAAGTGTGAAAATGCTGGAAAACTCTTGCATGAAGGAAGAGTAACGCATGTTGGAGATTATCAGCCGTTTGGATTAGTTAGCTTGTTCAAAACAAATTGTAAAGCTCGCGGCAGTTCCCACTCACTACCACACTTAGAAACCTTTCGATTAATCGAGCCCAGAGTTAATGTTTTGAGTCCAATCTGAATCTTCTTCGGAACTTCAAACTCTTTTGAAGAAGTCATATTAGACTCAAAATGTTAACTATGTTTCTCTCTTTCCACAGATGCTGCAGGACCTGTTGAGTTTTTCCAGCACTTTCTGTTTTTATTTAAGATTTCTATCATCTGCAGTATTTTGCTTTTATAATCAAACTCAATATTGAAATCTTGCTATAATATATAACTAATAGAATTAAATCCAGGTCATATTTCCCAAAGTTCTGAGTTACTGATGTTGAAAGATTTAAGTCAACGTAAGTATTTCTATAATTACTTAGCACTTCAGTGAGTCCTTCATTTTCACTGTAACATGAATTCAATCAGTGTAATTGAAGGGGCAATTAAATTATAATAATTATTGCGGTAGTTGGTACTGTGCAGTAAGTGTTTGAGACTGTGATCATGCTCTGGGATCAAGATTTGTACTTTTAATTATGCAACCCTTCTTCCCACATCACCAGATCACCTGTAGCTGCTGTAACACCACTAACCCTGCTCAGATTGTATGCAAATTGGTATTTATATATGGTAACAGGGCCACTTATGCTCAACACGTTTTAGTTTTCTGTTCTCATATATACTGATACCAATTGTTAACAGAAAAACCCTGAGAACTCACTGAGAAAATCGTACGGATGGGAGCCGAGGTGGATGGCAACCCATCGTACAAGGCCTGTGTGAGGCCTTGGAGATTTTTGACCTCTAGCCCAAATCCATCGGGAAACATTATCTGCCGGGGCTGCCTCCATGGACCCAAAGGAACAGTCCCCAGCAGTCCGGTAAATGGGGCATTGCAATTGATAAGGTGCGGCCAAGGTTTCCTGAAGGACATTCCAAATAGTAGTTAGAATTGGCTCAATAATAATATGGCAAATTAAATGACCAGACTCTTAAGAAGTCAACTGATTGTGTTTGTAATTAACTAATTATTAAAAAAACAAGAAACCTCTTTCATTTAGGGAGCAAACAAAAATATGGGGTTGGATTCTCCATCGACGGGATCCTCCGCTTTGCCGGCAGCGCAATCATGCCTGTGGATTTCCCGACGGCGTAGAGGTGCCCACAATGGGAAACCCCATTGGCCGGCTGCTGGGATGGAGGATCCCGCTGCCTGTGGGGGCACGCCGCACCAGAAAACGGGTGCGGCGGCACGGAGAATCCAGCCCATGATCTAGAAGAATTGAAAAACAGTGTACTATTTAAATGGAAAGAAATTGTGAAGTCAGTGGTACAGAGGGATCTGGGTGTCCTAGTGCATAAATCACAAAAAGTTAGTATGCAGGTACAGCAAGTGAAAAGGAAAGCTAATGGAAGCTAAGGGCCTTGTTGAGCAGATCCAATGGAGTAATGTTCACAATTTTGGTCTCCTTATTTGAAAAACAGTAATGGCATCAAAAGCAGTTTTGAGAAGCTTCTCTCAACTCATTCTTAGGATGGAGAGCTTGTTTGAAGAAAGGATAGACAGGTTGGGCCTATACCTATTGGAGTGCAGAAGAATGAGAGGTGAACTTATTGAAAAATGTACGATTCTGAGGTGACTGGACAGATAGGATACCAGGAGGTTGTTTCCTCATAGGGGAGAGACCGTTTTTTATATTCATTCGTGCCTATCCCTTTTTGTCCTTGAGCTGAGTGGCTTGCTAGGTCATTTCAAAGGGCATTGCAGTGGATCTAAAGTCACATGTAGGCAAGACCAGGTAAGAATGGCAGATTTCCTTTCCTAAAGGACATTAGTGAATCACATGGGCTTTTACGAGCATTAACAATGGTTTCATGGTCAACAGTACACTTTTAATTCCTGATTTTTATTGACTTCAAATTCCATCATCTCCTGTGGTGGGATTCAAATCCTGGGTCTCTGGATTACTAGTTCGGTGACAATACCACTGTGCTACTGCCTTCGCCTAACTAGGAGATACCATTGAAGAATTCGAGTTTTAAGATGGCGTGAGGATAAATGTTTCCTCTGAGGGTCGTTAGTTTGTGAAATGCTTTTACCTGGAAATTAGTGGAGGCTGGATCATTGAATGGCCGGTGGGCTTCTGCCAGAGCAGGGGAGAGTATTGTGGAGGGTGGGGGGCAGGAACTGGGCTGTGGGGACAGGGTGGAAGGGCATGGATCACCATTGCTGCAGCTGGCAAGTCAGCCATGCAGCTGCGCACACTGCTAACAGCCCGTTTGAACTTGGTGCCATGGGTCAATAGGTGCCCCCCTTTGGGCACCCCCCTAGGTGCTCTCTGGCCCCAGCCGACCATCAGCTGTATGGGTGAGCTCCAGCACAACCAGTGCCATCTTTTTGGCTGGGATAAGTGTGTGTGAGGAGTGTTATGTGTGTCTGCGGCTGCCGTTTGTCAGCCTCCCGACTGTCAATCATGGACCCAGCAAATCCCACACCGTTACTCATTGGGTTCACGCGGCACCAGTGCTACCCCCTCAACAGTAGCGGAATCGATCCAGGTACGCCACTGGTTTTTCTGTCATAAAAGTCCACGGATTCTGCATTGGCGTCAACACTTAGTCTCGGAAACGGAGAATCCCCCCCATGAACGTTTACAAGCATGTTGCAGTCCCGAGCTACAAATGTCTATGAAGGACTTACAGGTTGGGCCATGTTATGAACACACCTTCCTTGGTCGTCAAGTTCTGGTTTGGGACTTGAACGCGGAGCTTCCAGCTCAGAGGTCAGGATGATGCCCACTGCGTCACAGGATCTCCTTAATTCCTTTTAGTACCCAAAAATCTATTGACTTTGTCTGAATATTTCTAATGATGGAATATCCACTACTCTTGACTGTGGAGTAGAAAATTCCAAAGATTCACAAACATTTAAGTGACAAATGTTTCCACATCTCAGTTAAATGGCTGACCCTCTATTCTGAGACCATGACCACGCTCTAGATTTCCCAGCCAGGAGAAACATTTTCTCAGCACCTACCAAGCCAAGCTCCTTGGAAATGTAAAAAGGTTCAATTAGATTACCCCTCATTCTTTTAATGGGCTCACTGGGCTAAATCGCTGGCTTTTAAAGCAGACCAAGGCAGGCCAGCAGCACGGTTCAATTCCCGTACCAGCCTCCCTGAACAGGCGCCGGAATGTGGCGACTAGGGGCTTTTCACAGTAACTTCATTGAAGCCTACTCATGACAATAAGCGATTTTCATTTCATAAACGCCAGGAAATATAAGCAGAGTAAAGTCAAATCCCTCCTCACAGGACAGAACATTCATTTTGATTCCAAGGTTGCGATTTATATTTTTGAATGTAGTCTTCCGAAGCTATTTAGTTAAAATTCTGAATATAATTGACGATGAAGAATGACCCTCTAATTAACTCAATATTAATTATAAATCTGTGGTTCTTGCATTACACCTTTAATAAGGAGCCAGCAGATGGTTAAATTGATAGAATTCTGGTCTCAGCATATATGAAAATAAATGCTTTTACTCAGCATAAAATTCATCTGAGTCTCTCTAAAAATATACTGCTGGTAGACTGTACATAAGGTTTTTCATGCCAGCAGGTTATATGTCTCAGGCATTTCTTTTGCTCTCTTTTTCCCCCACTCCTTGAATGGACTGTACTTATGAGAAATGTTTTGTAATTTGGTGGATGTGAATGTTCAGCAAATATTGAAAAGAAATGACAAGAATTGGTATTGAAAAGTGAGAAGCCAACTCTCCTAACTGGTTGGCAATATTGTGGAGAAAATACAGGAAATAGACATCCGGGCTCTATGGAAGAGGATTTCATATACTATTTCATAATTAAATTTTCATCAGATAAATAGATGCTGCAGTTCATCCCAGGCACGATTTCACATTCATTCTAAAAAGGTTGTGCGCATTTTAATTTTGGAGCAGAAACACTTCTACATGAGAGGGCCGAAGGGCCTGTACTGCGCTGTAATGTTCTATGTTCTATGTATACAACCTACTGTATTTATAAATAAGATTCAAATTCATGCATCAATACTAACAATTAGCAACATTCACTATAGTTATGGGCCATACTGCCATCTAGAGCATACAAGGGGCACTTTATTGCTTTCTTATGGTGTCAGTGGCAATTATTTTCACTTCTATAAAACAAAAGCAGATGATAGGAAGTTAACTTTAGCAAAAAAAATCACTTATATTCTTTAAAACTGAATATAAAATGCTTGGCTGTAACTTGGATGCTTATGACATTGTTTGACTTCGCACAGCCAATTTCCATAGCCAATACCATTATTTACTGCAGGTTGGGTTAAATCTGCATATAACTACCCCTGAGTTATATTTTACACCATCATTCAAGAAAGAAGAGAGACACAGACATCAGGAAGCTACAGGCAGGTTAGTCTAACATCTATCATTGGGAAAGTGCAAGAATCCATTATTAAGAAGGACATACAGAAAATCATCATAATCAGGCAGTTTTGTGAATCATGTTTGACACATTTATCAGAATATTTGAGGATATGGTGCATAAAAGGGAAGTTGATGTAGTGCATTTGGATTTCTATGAGGTATTCGATAAAGAGCCTCACAAAAGGTTCCTGTAAAAGATAAAATGGTGTTGAGAGTGACACATCAGCATTGAAAAAGGATTAGTCAAATAACAAGAAACAGAGCTGAGATAAACGGGTCATTTTCATATTG
The DNA here is from genome assembly GCF_047496885.1 of Scyliorhinus torazame. NCBI lineage: Eukaryota > Metazoa > Chordata > Chondrichthyes > Carcharhiniformes > Scyliorhinidae > Scyliorhinus > Scyliorhinus torazame. Next base: position 87,854,713 of record NC_092714.1, on the reverse strand, counting down.
GCAAACTGTAACTAGTAGAGTGCAGCAGAGATCAGTGCTGCAGCCTCAAATATTTACGATTTATATGAACGACTTGAAGGTACTAACTGTAATGTCGCCAAATTTGCTGATGATGCAAATGTGAGAAGGAAAGAAAATTGCGAGGAGGATGCAAAGAGTCTACAAATGGATATAGGTAAATTAAGTGAGTGGGTGAATATTTGGCAAGTGGAGTATAATTTGGGAAGACATCAGGTTGTCCACTTTGATGGGAAGAATAGAAAAGTAGAATATTATTTGAGTGGAAGTACAGAGGGATCTGGGTGTCCTTGTATATAAATCACAAAATGTTAGAATGACACAAAGTTGGGTGGGAAGATGGGCTGCGTGGAGGTTGCAGCAGTCCTTCAGTGTGGTTTGGACAAGTTGAATGAGTGAGCAAATAAATTGCAGATGCAGTATAATTTTGGATAAATGCGAGGTTATCCACTTTGGTAACAAAAACGAGAAGGCAGATTATGGCAATAATCTGGAATAATATGGAAATCGCTGAAGATAAGCATGCAGGTGTAGCAGGTGGTAAAAAAGGCAAATGGTATCTTGGCCTCCATAGTGAGAGGATACGCGTACAGGAGTAGGGGTGTCTTGCTGCAATGACACAGGACCTTGGTGAGGCCATACCTGGAATATTGTGTGCAGTTTTGGTCTCCTTATCTGAGGAAGGGTGTTCTTGCTCTAGAGGGAGTGCAGTGCAGGTTTACCAGACTGATTCCTGGGAGGGCAGGACGGACGTATGAAGTGAGTTTGAGTCGGTTACGATTGTACTTCCAGGAGCTCAGAAAAATGAAGGGGGATCTCGTAGAAATCTATAAAATTCTAGCAGTACTAGACAGGTTAGATGCACGAAGGATGTTCCCGATGGTGATGGGTGTCTGGAACCAGGGGTATACTATTTAAGACAGAGAGGAGAAATGTTTTCACCCAGAGAGTGGTCAGCCTGTGGAATTTGTTACCACAAGAAGTAGTTGAGGCCAAAATATTGTATGTTGTCAAGAGGCAGTTCGATATAGTACTTGGGGCGAAGGCGATCAAAGAATAGGGGGGAAAGTGGTATTATGCTATTGAGTTGGATGAACATTCATGATCATAATCAATGGCGGAACAGGCTCGAAGGGCCGTATGACCTCCTGCTCCTATTTTTATGTTTCAATGTTTCGAAGTAGAGTAAATAATTAGGGAGGCAAATGGAATGTTGACTTTTATTACAAGGGGAATGGAGCATTAAAGTGGGGAAGTCTTGATACAGCTATACAGGACATTGGTGAGACCACAATTGGAGTACTGTGTAAAGTTTTGGTCTCCCATTGTAATGGGCTGTGGTCCGTTCAGCTGGGACTCATTATTGTATCTGTTGCATACCGTTTCAGATCTGGACTGGGAGTTCCTGTTAGCCCCCGGCTCTTGAGTTAAAATAAATTTGGTTTAACCTTTATCTTTGTGTCTCCTGGATTACTACACTGATGACGAGGAGCAAGAACAGGATTCTGGACAGCCCTGGTAAAAGAAAAACGCCTCCGGTAAGAAGTGTACGAAGGGAACCCTGAAATGCCATGAGCTGGGAATCTCAAGCCTGTGACGGTTCTCTGATGCAGATGTCTATCTCAAGTAGGAAAAGTGCATGTTTCAGATGGGTGAGGTGACATAGCTCGGTTACTGCATCAACAAGGACAGCCTGCAACCTGTAGAAGACAAAATGAAGACCACAAAAGGGACGCCGACCCCCCAAAACATGAAGAAATAAAAATCATTCCTACACCCCATCAATTTTTATGAGAAATTTATCTCCAACCTGGCCACCTTACCGGCACCCCTACACGCGTTGCTGAAGAAAAAACAGAAGTGTCGTGGTACCAACATTTCAGTTCTATTAAGCACAAATTCAGGAATGCAATGCACAAAGCGTCAATTGTTCGAGGAACTAGGAGGACCTTGTGTCAAAGCACTATGTGTGGTACAAATGGAAATTAAATTGCAATTCACTTCACCATCTCCCAATCTAAGTGGTGAAGAATCAGCGGAAACTTGCACATCTCCCGTTGAAATGATGGTTGTCATTGGTCTTTTAAATTAGATTATCAAAAAATTGTAACCATAATTATTTAGATTGGAGATTGCCATTGAAAAACACCTGGACCATGCTTTCTAGGTGATGTGGAAGACAATTAAATGGGTATTATGGCTACTAGACTCCTCAATGACTCTCCCTTGGACTGATCTGTTCCCTGTAAGAACACTATTCACGATGCCCTATGCTGCTCTTGTTTGGCCCTTGTTCCGCAATGTAACCCATCACAATTTGTTGATGTACCATTGTCAATATACTCTGTTGAATATTCTATTGTCTACTATGTACGTACTGTGTACGTTCCCTTGGCCGCAGAAAAATACATTTCAGTGTACTTCGGTACATATGACAATAAATATCAATATCGATAAGAACATTATGGATGGTAGTGATAGGCAGCCGCAAGCTGGTCTGAAACTTATCAATGGGATCCCAATTGCCCTGTAGAGGTATGCATCCAAGTCCCTCCTGACAAACTTGCTGCCAACCCACAAGAGAAACACGTTTGCTGTGATAAACATCCCTTCCCTATATTTTCCAGTTTAAAATCATGGTTTTACACATGTCAGCTCGTGATATTTTTATACATTCCCTCACTCCATTCCTGAGTAAATTTGCAGTGAAGACTAAGGGTCGATGCGGCTGCTCCACTTTGCCTAGCGGCTGGGGGAAGGTATTGCGACTCAGACTCTGATGCTGAGCCATCTTCACGAGGAGGCTGTCAAAGGGGTTGGATGCCGGCTAGGCTACAGGTGGCTGCCGAGAGCAGCAGGAGAGTGGTGCGGATCCCGGCAGCTGCTGCCATTTTCCAGCCGCAAGCTGAGCTGAGAGTCGGAGCTGGAGCCTGACATGAGGGAGATGCAGAGAGAGGGACAGAGCAGGGCGATACATTGAAAGTGATGAGTTTGGGCACGCGATCGGCCTTTAGAAGAACTCAGCCAAAATCAATCTCGATGGTCTCTCCTGGAGCTTGGTTAAGTCAGTGGAGTTTGGCACGGCTGGCAAGGTGGACTTAGACTTTTGGCGGCACACCACAGCTACCTCTCAGTATGCCCCCTGCCGCCCAGTTAGCCGTGGCCCTGCGCTGCAGCACTGTGTGTTTCACGGTATGTCCACCTCTGGAAAAGAGAGTTGAAGGATATGGTGGGCATGCAGAAAAGTGGAGTTAAGGCCACAATTAGATCAGCCATAATCCTATTGAATGACAAGACCAGGCCCAGTGAGAAGATTGACCTGCTCCTGCTCCTATTTCTTATGACCCTATGGGTTACAGGAGGTCTAATTGTGTAATCTCATCACTATTTCAGGAGGACCATAATTCACTGCACATATAATGCACGGAATACTGACTTCATATGATTTCCATGAGGCAAAGAATCACCCTCTGAAGGGACAATTCACATTATTATACTCTCCTGCCTTTTCCCCACAGCCTTGCCCATTTTTCTTTTCAGATAATAATCCAATTCCCTTTAGAATGTCTCAGTTGTGCCTGCCTCCGCCTCATTCTCGGGCAGTGCATTCTAGAACCTAACTGCTTGCTGCATGAAAAGTCTTTCCTAATATAATTTCTTGTTTTGCCAATTACCTTAAATCTGTGAACTCTAGTTCTTGACCCTTCAACCAAGAAGATGTTTCTCCCTATCGACTCTATTCGGACCTGTTACGATTTTGAATACTTGGATCAAATTTCTTCTGAACTTTCACCTCCAAGGAAAACAGTACTAGCTTCTCCACATATCTACGTAACTGAAGTTCTTCAACCCTGGGACCATTCTCGAGAATCATTTCTGCATTCTCTTCATAGCTCACGCTAATAATTATCAACAGTCCTTTAAATGCTGGTTTATTGATAAAAAATGCATTAGTGCATGAGAGAATATTTGCAAGTAAGCAGCTCTTAAAGGCAGGCTGCTTATAATTAAAGTATTAATTATAACGAAAGGATTTCCTCAGCGACAGAAAGTAAGAAATTCAAGTGAACGCAGGTCAGGATTTTCTCCTCCTATGGACAGGAGAGTAAAACCTTGATAATTAACAGCTTCATTCATCTCCCTTCTTGAAGACAGTTATTATTGTTGCATGACTGAAATCAGGAGGGAGTTTTTTCTCCCTAATATGTAGGATGAATGTATGGAATCTTGACATGAGCAAAGGTCTGCCAGCTTTGAAGCATCAGCTGGGATACCATCAGGGCTGCAGGCTCTGCTGTTTATCATCTATTTGACTAACTGCTGGCGCTTTCCTTTGGATAGGTTTCACCCATGGATTCTACCACATGGTACTGGGAGATAGCCTGGAGAATATCTCACCCTTTGTCATGCGTTTCGATAGGTTTCTGGATTATATGAAATGTCGCTCTCTTCACATTCCCTGATGGCGCTTTTACTTGCTTCTCATTTCATCTTGGAAGGTAGCCTTGCAATTTTAATCAGTTTGGTCTGTCTCAGTTCAAATTGCAAAATTTCTGACCCAAGTTTCTCACTCTCAAACTGTATGCTAAATTCTACCATGTTATGGTCACTGTTTCTGATGGGTTCTCTTACTCTGAGATTGTTTAGTAAAGCTACCTCATCACCTGTAAACAGATCCAAAATAGCCTGATCCCTGGTTGGATCCATATTCTAGGTAACTGTCCCAAATAAACCGTAATGGATTCTTCCTCATGCTACCTCTAAAAATTTGATTTTCCCAATCCACAAGAAGACTAAAGTTACCTGTGACTAAAATACAATCTTTTTAAAATGCCCTCATTATCTCCTGATTTATTCCCCATCCTCAAGTACAGCTACTGTTAGGGGGTCTATGGACTGCTTTCACCAGTGTCTTCTTGCCCTTGTTATTTCTTACTTCCACCCATATAGATTCTATATCTTCCAATCCAAGACCATTTCTTGCTAACGTATTCATTCCACCATGCACTAACACAGCTACCCCAGCAAACCTTCCTTCCAGCATATCCTTACAAAAAGTCACATATCCCTAAATATTTAGTTCCCAGCTTTGATCCCTTTGTAAGATGTCTCTGTAATGGCTATAAAATCCTACCCATTAAACTCAATTTCTGACATTAGTTCATATATTTTGTTGCAATCACTAAAGGGTGAATTCTCCACCCTTTCCCTGGAGTCAGGGAAAGTCCCAGAGGATTGGAAAATCGCTGTTGTAACCCCCCGTTCAAGAAGGGAACAAGGAAAAAGATGGAAAATTATAGGCCAATTAGCCTAACCTCGGTTGTTGGCAAGATTCTAGAATCCATTGTTAAGGATGAGATTTCTAAATTCTTGGAAGTGCAGGGTCGGATTAGGACAAGTCAGCATGGATTTAGTAAGGGGAGGTCATGCCTGACAAACCTGTTAGAGTTCTTTGAAGAGATAACAAATACGTTAGACCAAGGAGAGCCAATGGATGACATCTATCTTGAATTCCAAAAGGCCTTTGATAAGGTGCCTCACGGGAGACTGCTGAGTAAAATAAGGGCCCATGGTATTCAAGGCAAGGTACTAACATGGATTGACGATTGGCTGTCAGGCAGAAGGCAGAGAGTTGGGATAAAAGGTTATTTTTCGGAATGCCAACCGGTGACGAGTGGTGTCCCGCAGGGTTCAGTGTTGGGGCCACAGCTGTTCTCTTTATATATTAACGATCTAGATGACGGGACTGGGGGCATTCTGGCTAAATTTGCCGATGATACAAAGATAGGTGGAGGGGCAGGTAGTATGGAGGAGGTGGGGAGGCTGCAGAAAGATTTAGACAGTTTAGGAGAGTGGTCCAAGAAATGGCTGATGAAATTCAACGTGGCAAGTGCGAGGTCTTGCACTTTGGAAAAAAGAATAGAGGCATGGACTATTTTCTAAACGGTGACAAAATTCATAATGCTGAAGTGCAAAGGGACTTGGGAGTCCAAGTCCAGGATTCTCTTAAGGTAAACTTGCAGGTTGAGTCCGTAATTAAGAAAGCAAATGCAATGTTGTCATTTATCTCAAGAGGCTTGGAATATAAAAGCAGGGATGTACTTCTGAAGCTTTATAAAGCATTAGTTAGGCCCCATTTAGAATACTGTGAGCAATTTTGGGCCCCACACCTCAGGAAGGACATACTGGCACTGGAGCGGATCCAGCGGAGATTCACACGGATGATCCCAGGAATGGTAGGCCTAACATATGATCAACGTCTGAGGATCCTGGGATTATATTCATTGGAGTTTAGGAGGTTGAGGGGAAATCGAATAGAAACTTACAAGATAATGAATGGCTTAGATAGGGTGGACGTAGGGAAGTTGTTTCCATTAGCAGGGGAGATTAGGACCCGGGGGCACAGCCTTAGAATAAGAGGGAGTCACTTTAGAACAGAGATGAGGAGAAATTTCTTCAGCCAGAGAGTGGTGAGTCTGTGGAATTCATTGCCACAGAGGGCGGTGGAGGCGGGGATGTTGAGTGTCTTGAAGACAGGAGTTGATAAATTCTTGATTTCTCGAGGAATTAAGGGCTATGGAGAGTCAAGGAAAAATCAATAGGAAGAGGTGCAATCTCCCACATGCGGCGTGATTCCTCTGCATCGTGGACAACACTCAGAGCATTGACGGGCCGTATGCAACCCAACGATTGTAGGCTTCTCACCATAGCTTTGGAGAGCTTCATCTCATCCAGAATTTGATCATAAATAAATCCTGCAAAAGCTCTACACTGGGGCTATTCCAAAGTTACCTGAAATTATTAGAAACATTTAATCTCAGCCCTGCCGAGAGTAACATTGAACATCCATGGCTGGATGCAGCAGCAAATCTGCTTTTACATTATAGATGCATGTTATTCCACATCCATTCCAAATCTGTCTGAAGATAGGAGGGCTAAAAAGGCTGAAAGATTAGATATAACAAAATCTAGAGAATTTTAATATTACGAAGAGGTCAAAATTGGAGATCCTGAAAAACAGAGCATTAATTTTTTTTGAAATTGGCAAAAATGAATATTCATTGAATTGTCAAACTGGCACTGAGAGAAAAAACTGAGAGAGCCCCGTTCTCATGAGAACCAAAGCATACAGTCATATTTTGTGGAAGAAACTGACAGAATAGTTCTTATTTGTCTAAGTGATGAACAGAATAATAGCTTGCTTAGCGAAGAAGCTAACTAGCAAGTTATATTCTCTTCAAGAAACAGATGACTCAAGATTGTAAGACCATAAGATATAGGAGCAGAAGTAGACCATTCCGTCCATCAACTGCTCCGCAATTCAATGAGATCATGGGTGGTCTAATATAACCCTCAACTCCACTTTCCCGCATTATTCCCATAAGCCTTGATGCCCTTAACGATTAAAAAATGTCTATCTCAGCCTCGAAAATACTTTTTAAAAAATGTTTTTTATTGGATTTTTGCACAGAGTATATTTTGTCATTATGTACACAGGATCTGATGTATCTATATATATGTACGTAGGCATCCGTTCGTGCCGGTGAGGCACTTCCAGAGGGCAATCCTCAAGTGGGTCTGGTGCCGGTGTTGCCCCTCATTTCTCCCGGTCGGATTTTGCCGCTGTTGTCTTCTCGTGCATGCTGCTGCTTCAGCCGGCCCTCCCGTCGTCTGCCTGTATTCTCCTTTTTCTGTTCCTGTGGATGTCAGGTTGATTAACGTTTCCCTGCCTCTCCCCCCCCCCCCCCCCACCTCCCTGGCTCTCCTCTATTGTTCCCTGTCTCTTCCCTCCTCCGCCCCCCCCCTCCCCCGCGGTTCACCTTTCCTTTCCTCCCCCGCCACCCCCCCCCCCCCCCCCCCACCCTGCAGTTCGCGTTTCCTTTCCTCCTCACCCTCCCCCCCCCCTCCCCGGGGTTGGCCTTTCCTCCCTCTTAGAATGAGTTGTCCGTCCCCCCACCCCCCTCCCGTTCTGTCTCCCCCTCTCATGCTTTCGCTGCTTTCCCCTGGTTCCTCAGCGAGATTGATGCCTGTGCTAGCGTGGGTGGCAGTGTGCCCTTGGCCAGCGAGTCTGTGAAAATCTCCCACAGGTGCGGGGCCAGTGCTGTCGCAAATTTTTTGTAGAAGTCCGCCGGGAATCCGTCTGGTCCCGGTGCCTTCTCTGCCTGCATGGAGCTTATGCTGTCCATGGTCTCTCCCAGTGCTAGTGGTGCTTCCAGGCCCCGTTTTCTGCCCTCCCCCACGAATGGTATGTACAGTCCATCAAGGAACAGTTTCATCCCGGCCTCCCCAGTTGGGGGCTCTGAGGTGTACAGCCCTTGGTAAAAGGCCCTGAATGCTTTGTTGATCGTTTCTGGCTCTTTGTAATGCGCCTCTAGTAGCTCTGATTTGCGCAATTTCTCTGGTGGCTGCCTGCTTTCTCAGCTGGTGTGCCAGCAGGCGGCTGGTTTTGTCTCCGTGTTCGTATAGGGTCCCACGTGCTTGGCGGAGTTGAAGCACTGCTTTCCTGGTGGAGAGCAGATCAAAGTTCCTTTGCAACTCTTTCCTCTCCGGCAGGAGCTCTACGGTCGGGGCCTCGGAGTATTTACGGTCTACCTCCAGTATGGAGTCGACCAGTTGCTGCCTCGCCGCCTTTTCCTTCCGATCTCTTCGTGCTTTGAAAGCGATGATTTCCCCTCTTAGTACGGCCTTTAGCTCTTCCCAGAACGTGGAGGACGAGACCTCCCCATTCTGATTGTTCTCCGTGTATTCTGCTATGACCCGCGATAACTTTTTGTTGAAGGCCTTGTCAGCTAGTAGGGCAACGTCCAACCTCCATGTGGGGCGTTGGGCCCTGCCCGTCTCCAGCCTCACATCCATGTAGTGTAGAGCATGGTCTGATATCACAGTTGCGGAGTATTCCACTTTGTCTATCCCCGGAAGCACCGTTTTCCCCACCACAAAGAAGTCAATTCTGGTGTATACATTGTGTACTGGGGAGAAGAAGGAAAACTCCTTCTCCCCTGGGTGGGTAAACCTCCAGGGGTCCACTGCACCCATCTGTTCCATAAAGTGACCGAGTTCCCTTGCCATGTTTGTGGTTTTCCCCGGCTTGGGGTTTGATCTGTCAGTCGTTGGGTCCTGTACACAGTTGAAGTCCCCACCCCCTCCCCACCATGATTGGTCGAATCGTCGCTATGTCAGGGATTTCTGCCATGGTCTTCTTGCTGAAGCTCGGGTCGTCCCAGTTGGACACGTACACGTTAACAAGTACTACAGGTGCCCCATCCAGAGTCTCGCTCACCATGACGTACCGTCCCCCTGGGTCCGCAACCATCTTTGTCACCCTAAACATCGTCCATTTGCTGATCAGTATTGCCACCCCCCTGGCCCTTGTCCCGTAACAGGAATGGTAGGTTTGTCCCACCCAGCCCTTTCTTACCTGCACTCGGTCCTGCTTTCTCAGGTGCGTCTCTTGAAGGAAGGTTATGTCTGCCTTCATGTTTTTTAGGTGGTTGAGGACTCTGGATCTTTTCACTGGGCCGTTGAGTCCCCTTACGTTCCAGGTGACTATCCTGGTGGGGGGCTTCTGTCCCCTCGCTCCTGTGGGATTAACCATTTTCACCTGGTGGACGCGGCTCTGCCCTCCGGGTTCCCTCTTGTTAGGGGGCCGTCCAGGATGGTCACTGTCACTGCTCTCTCCATGTGGTCGGGCCCCTGCGCTCTGGTGCTTCCCTCCATCCAGGGGCCACGGTCGCCCGCTGTGCGGCCGCCACCCGGGTAGCCCCCTTCACTTTGGGGTTTCCCTTCGCCCAGAGGCCGTACTGGGTGGATGCTTGCAGTGATTCCTTGTTCCAAACCCTTGGTTGCGGCACTCTGTAGTCCTATTGCTGTTCCTTTTCTAGCCTTGTTTGTCCCTCCGTCCCTGTGTTCCGCCCCCCCCGTGCCCCTCCCCCCCAGACCCTCCCTTTCTCCCCCTTTCTCCCCCTCTCCCGTATGTCCCTCCTTTGTCCCTCTTTCCTCTGCTCCTTCCCCATTTGCCCTCCTGCCTCTGTTGAGTGGTCCCACCCGCCCTCTGCCTGGCGCCGTCCCCTCTGTTGGGGGCGCGCTGCGGCCCTGCTTTTTTGCATATCCTTGGTGCTAGCTTTCCTGCTAGTACGGCGACCCCCCCCCCCCCTAGTGAATTACTGTCTCGCTTCATCCCTGTCCAACCTCTGTGTTTTTTCACACACTCTTCCCCCACCCTACCCTGCGCTCCCCCTGTTTGCTCACCCTTCTCCGCTACTCTCAAACCCTTGTGCTGGGGCCTGGTTTCCCGTCTATGTCGGTTCGTTGGGTAGCGGTTTGCTTTTTGTTCAGGGTGTGCTTGCCATGTTGGGGGTAGGGGCAGGGGGGCCTGGCATTGTCTCACCCCTCCCCCTCCCCACCCCGACGGCGCATTGTTGTCCCTGACCAGGGGCCCCGTGTTTCTACCCTCGCTGTTGGTTTTCCAGCCTTTGTTCTTCGATAAATGTGTTTGTGTCGGCGGGGGATGTGAAGAAATACTCTCTTTCTTGATATGTGACCCAGAGTTTCGCTGGGTACAGCATACCAAAGCGCACCTTGTTCCTGTGAAGGGCTGTTTTTGCTCTATTGAATTCAGCCCGCCTCCTGGCGAGGTCTGCCTCAATGTCTTCGTACACTCTAATGAGGTTCCCTTCCCATCTGCAGGTTCTGTTTTGCCTGGCCCAGCGCAGGATTGTTTCCCTATCTTGGTACCGGTGCAGTTTAGCTATAACTGCCCTCGGGTGGTCCCCGGCCCTGGGTTGCGGGCGCAGCGACCGGTGCGCTCGGTCCATTTCTGGTGGGTTGGGGACAGTTTCCCTCCCCACTAAGTTGCCCAGCATCTCGGCCACGTAGGCTATGGGGTTTCTACCCTCTATCCCCTCTGGGAGGCCCACTATCCTGACATTTTGTCTTCTTGAGCGGTTTTCCTGGTCGTCCACCCTGCCTTTCAGGCTCCCCTGCGTTGTGCCCAGTCTCGCCACCTCCTTCTCCAGGGCCGTGATCCGGTCGCTCATGTCAGTCGCAGCCCTCTCCAGCTCCTTAATGGTCGCCTTTTGGGTTTCCAGTTTCTCCTCCTGGGCTTCCAGTTTCTTCTCTGCTCTGCCCAGGGAAAGCTGCACCTCCGCCAGGGGCTTGGCCATTGCTGGCTGTACTGCGGCCTCTGTGTCTGCTTTGGTCCTGCCTTGCTTTCTTGCAGGTGTTCCCTCATCAGTGCCTCGGCAAAGGCTGCCTTCCAGTTCCCCTCTGGCCCAGGGGAGAAAGCTCCTGTCTGCCCAGTTCTTTTAGTTGCAAAGAACAAAGAACAAAGAAATGTACAGCACAGGAACTGGCCCTTCGGCCCTCCAAGCCCGTGCCGACCATGCTGCCCAACTAAACTACAATCTACTACACTTCCTGGGTCCGTATCCCTCTATTCCCATCCTATTCATGTATTTGTCAAGATGCCCCTTAAATGTCACTATCGTCCCTGCTTCCACCACCTCCTCCTGCAGCGAGTTCCAGGCACCCACTACCCTCTGTGTAAAAAACTTGCCTCGTACATCTACTCTAAACCTTGCCCCTCTCACCTTAAACCTATGCCCCCTAGTAATTGACCCCTCTACCCTGGGGAAAAGCCTCTGACTATCCACTCTGTCTATGCCCCTCATAATTTTGTAGACCTCTATCAGGTCGCCCCTCAACCTCCGTCGTTCCAGTGAGAACAAACCGAGTTTATTCAACCGCTCCTCATAGCTAATGCCCTCCATACCAGGCAACATCCTGGTAAATCTCTTCTGCACCCTCTCTAAAGCCTCCACATCCTTCTGGTAGTGTGGCGACCAGAATTGAACACTATACGCCAAGTGTGGCCTAACTAAGGTTCTATACAGCTGCAACATGACTTGCCAATTCTTATACTCAATGCCCCGGACAATGAAGACAAGCATGCCGTATGCCTTCTTGACTACCTTCTCCACCTGTGTTGCCCCTTTCAGTGACCTGTGGACCTGTACTCCTAGATCTCTCTGACTTTCAATACTCTTGAGGGTTCTACCATTCACTGTATATTCCCTACCTGCATTAGACCTTCCAAAATGCATTACCTCACATTTGTCCAGATTAAACTCCATCTGCCATCTCTCTGCCCAAGTCTCCAAACAATCTAAATCCTGCTGTATCCTCTGACATTCCTCATCGCTATCCGCAATTCCACCAACCTTTGTGTCGTCTGCAAACTTACTAATCAGACCAGTTACATTTTCCTCCAAATCACTTATATATACTACAAACAGCAAAGGTCCCAGCACTGAACCCTGTGGAACACCACTGGTCACAGCCCTCCAATTAGAAAAGCACCCTTCCATTGCTACTCTCTGCCTTCTGTGACCTAGCCAGTTCTGTATCCACCTTGCCAGCTCACCCCTGATCCCGTGTGACTTCACCTTTTGTACTAGTCTACCATAAGGGACCTTGTCAAAGGCCTTACTGAAGCCCATATAGACAACATCCACTGCCCTACCTGCATCAATCATCTTTGTGACTTCCTCGAAAAACTCTATCAAGTTAATGAGACACGACCTCCCCTTCACAAAACCATGCTGCGAGGCTTCCATTCCGCCGCTTCGTGTGCCAATTAGCTCATCTGAATGGGCTCGTGTATTGCCCCGTTTGCTCTTGGTGACCTTTCTCCCTCTGCTTTGGCTCCCTTCTGGCATTTTTTTTTTCTTTTTCCCTTATTCCCCCCCCCCCCTTCCCCTCTTTTTCTCTCCCCCTCTCCCTTAAGAGGAGACTCTTTTCAGGTAAGTTTGGTTTTCTTTTTTGAGAAGCATGGAAGGAGAGAGGGAATGTTCTGTCCCTTTAATAGTTTTCTTTTCTAAGTCTTTCTTCTCTTTTGTTTTTTTTTCTTTTTTCCTTTTTTCCCCCCTTTTCTCCCCCCTCAAAAAGAGGGAGTTTTGGGGTTTTTTTTTCCACCTCCTCCTCACTCACCCTTGAACCAGAGAGAGAGAGAGAAAAAAAGGCTTCTCGGGCCGGGAGTCCCCCTTTGTACCGCCGTTGCTTGCCTCGTGGTGGTTGCCGCGGGGTGGGGGGTGGGGGGGGGGCGTCAGGCCTCGCTACTGGCTTGGACGCCGCTTTGGCTCAGGCCGCCGCTCCTTCTGCCCCGCGATTCGCTGCCCCGCGTTGTTGCCCTGTGCGCGCATTCTGCTGTGCGGGGGGGGGCTCGGTCGGTCGGGCTGGCTCGCAGGCCCGCGCTCCGCTGTGCCGTCTCCGTTCGGGGGGCAGGGGGGAGCAGAACTCTCTCTGGTCGCTTCCTGGTCTCTGGCCCCCGGCTCCTCCCGCGTACCTTTCCTCCCTCTGGCTCCTTGCAGCCTCCTCTCCTTCTCCTCAGGGGCGGGGTGGTGTTGGGTGCTCTGAGGTACAGACGAACCAACAGCGTTCGTTACGCCACTGCGCATGCGCAGTTCGGTCTTGCGTTGGGCGCGCCTGCACAGCACGTCCCTCAGTGTTGCCGTAGGTTTTGGCGCGCACAAACACGGGAGGCCACAAAAAGCGTGCGAAACGGCCGCCCTCGTCCGGGCCGCGGGCCGGGAGAAACTCGATTGCCTGGATGCGTGCGGCCTCGTGGGCGGCCTGGCTTGCCGATTCGATCGCTTGTGACCCCCTCCGTGCCGATTCGGTCGCCTGAAATTGGGCATAGCGGCTGGTCGCATTTTCATGCAGGACACAGGCTTCAACTGCAGATGCTAAGGTCAGGCCTTTAATTTTTATAATCTTCTGGCGTAGGCCACTGGAGGCAACGCCAAAAACGATCTGGTCCCAGATCATGGACTCTGAGGTGGTGCCGTAACCGCAGGACTGCGCGAGTATGCGGAGGTGCGTCAGGAAGGACTGAAAGAGCTCATCCTTACCTTGTAGGCGCTGCTGAAAGATATACCTCTCAAAGTTTTCATTGACCTCAACGTTGAAGTGCTGGTTGAGCTTGAGGAGGACCGTGTCATATTTAAGATTTGTTCTCGCCTTCCGCGAACACCAAGGAGTTGTATACATCGATGGCGTGCTGACCTGCGGTAGTGAGGAGCATGGCAATCTTTGTTTCGTCCGAGGCGCCCTGTTTTTCGTTGGCTCACATGAACAGTTCGAATCGCTGCTTGAAGAGCTTCCAATTGGTGCCCAGGTTCCCAGCGACTTGCAACGGCTGCAGTTTGTTATGGGTGTCCATGGCTCAGGATGGCAGATTTGCCGGTAAGTATCGATTCACTCACTGGTACCATGTGGTGTTGGGTGCTCTGAGGTACAGACAAACCAACACGGTTGCGATTGGTACAACGCAGTTTTATTCCAACTAGTTATTTGCACATCTGACTTGGTACTCAGCACGTGGTGACTGTGTGAGTGTCTTGTTAATGAGGTCCTGGCCTTGTCCTGTCTCCAGATGGACTGACCAGGAGGTTTCGTGTTTTTTGTCTTATACTGTGTCTGCTCTTGTCTGTGATTGGCTGTCGTGTTATGTGTGCTAATTGGTCTGTTGGTCTGTCTATCATGATGTGTGTGTTGTGATGTGTGTTTGGATATCATGACAGGGGGCTCTCCCCTCATGCTTCTCCTGCCGCTCGCTCCATTCCCGAGCGCCCGGGTCTCCGGCCCCGCTCCGCCTCGGAGTCCGGTTCGCTCATCTTCCTTCTCCCCCGCCGTGCAGGGGCCCAGTCGGCCTAGCTCGCGCACACGTTCTTCGTGGGGGGAACGGGACGCGACTATGTTCGCCCCCCCTCCAGAGCTCCTCTATGTGCGATTGCTCCCCTCCACCGCCGGAAGTCGAATCCGCCTCGAACATACTTAACAACCCAGCCTCTACAACTCTCTGTGGCAAAGAATTCCCCAGATTCGCGAACCTTTGAGAGAAGATTAAGTGAATTAAATGGAGGATTGGATTCATTCCGAAGATAGAAGATTTGACGGAACAGCTCATCTACTCTAATTTTTAAAAAATGAACTTTTTGAACCAAAGTTAAAAACAGAAATTGGAAAGGTCAAGCCTTCCAGGAAGTATGAAACTGAGACTATGAAGACTGAATCTATGAATACCTTCCAGGAAGTATGAAACTACAGATTTGAAAAATAGTTTATCCAGTAGGTGGAGTGCTAAGTCCCCCATCATAAAAGATTTGGATTCAGTTTCTGTTCGTTACACCCCAATCTCACAACCACCTCTAGATTAATCTGAAAATTTTATGGAGACCTGGTTAGAATCAAAGAATTGTCAGGAAGAATGTATATTTTACATATGGCTCTACTTTTTATGAACTTTTTTGCGTTGTAAAACATAAGGCTAAAAAGAGATTTTTACTCCATTGAAATATTGTTTGAAAATAAAAGATTCAGAGCTCCTAAACAAAACTGGAAACACTTCAGCTGCAGCTGTGCAAGATGTCTGTGAGCCCTCACCAGATCAGTTAGGCACTGTATTCATTCGGACACAAAGCAGTATTTAATATGAATATTTGGTAACTTGCCCTGGCTTTCCACCAGAGTATTTATAACAAAAGTCTAAACCTTGATTAAATGTTTCATATTTGACAGGGGTTGTACTCTTATAGTATGTAGACAGGAACTTACAACTAACCAGGATAAGAGAAATATATATTAAAAAGAGAAGCTAGTTCATAACATTCCTGTCTAGTTTCCCCCGTGGGGGCTCATTCACTCAGAGTTACGTTTAGTTTCTGTAAATTAGACTGGGTAATGTAGGTTAGTTTAAGTGAGCCAACATTTCCTCGGCAAGAAACTCACTAGATAGTTATTTAGAAAAGGAGTGAAGACTTTTGATGTCTTGCAAATGCTGTTCATTTGCCAAGTTTATGCGTTTAGCTATCCAGTTTTCATTCCTCAGAAAAGCTTTCTATCGATGCATACAAAAGCAGAATTACTAGTTCAGGATTGTGAAAGGAACCATTTAACTTAAGTCTATTATTAGCTTGCTGTATTAATTTGGAGGCTGAGTGGTATGATGTTTAACTCTTTACCTTAAAGTCTCATCAATGAATTGTTGAGGAATTTACCACCTATTACCTGGTTTACTTTGCCTATTGAGCCTGTAACACCTTTTCACTCACCAGCGTGGATGGCATGTTCGATACAGAGATTTAATTCTTATTTTGTGAGTTGCCTTATCTGGAGGCAGAAAGGGGAGTAGGAACTATAATAACCAACCCACCCACTGCCCCCTTCCCCTTACAAGCCCCAAAAAGCTGCATCAGTAGAAAGGGGAGAAAAAACAAAACCTCTTCAACATTTTGTGTTTTATCCCCTTATGTGCTTTGGTGTCAAATTTTGTTTCATAATACTCCTGTATTATCGTTTTGATGTTTTACTTCAGTGAAGATCTTGTATAAATACTTGTTACTGTTGTTTAACCACTGCAGTTTATAAACTCTTATGAAGCTGCAGGACAGCTTATTTCAGCATTAATTTTGGAGAATCATCAATGGTGGTGAAGTAGTGCGAAAGTACTGCTATCCTGAAAAAACCTCACCTTCCATAGTCACATCTGTTCCACTCATAGTTGAGGCCTCCATGTCACTGTGACCCCCGATCCACAGTGTATATATTTAATGGCTGCAGTCACATTGCTGAAGACATCCCTACACAGGATTATTCCAGATAGTCACAGGACAGCCAGGATGAAGTATGAGAATGCATTTGTTAGGTGACTGACGTATTTTACAAGAGAATTGGAGAATTCATTACTTTCAACAACACAGCAAGGCATCAGAGAGATACTGCCATCCAGTTTTATAGGTTTTCTGCCTTTGCCATGGTTCTGGGTGAAATGGATGGCACCCATAATACTTTGTGAGCTCCAACAGCTAACCCTCTCAACTTCTTCAAATGAAAGGCTTCCCTCAATGTAACGATTGCATATGATAATATACACAGTATTGTACCCGTTGATGCAAGATATGCAAGAAGTTGTCACAATTAATTTATACTTTCATGGAAGAGAATGAGCTGACTGGATGGCTTGTATGTAACTGAGCATACACCCTATCCCGCAGTGAATAACACACAGCAACAGAGAAGTGCTACAATAAGGCACTTCCATACAAAAGTTGCTATCGAGAGGACAATTGAAATTCTGAAAGGGCACTTTGACTTTCTCAATAGTTCAGGAAAGGTTCTGCAGTTTGGTCAATCTCGTGCATTGATGCACGATCAATTGCACAAAGACTAAAGTTGGGTACAACTGTGGCTTTATTACAGTCAGATGCGTGGCCTCCTGCTGCAGCTGGTGAAATGGCAGGGCACTGGAGGTCATGCATATTTATACAGTTCTCCTTGGGCGGAGCCAGCCGGCAGGAGCTACCGGCGAATCTGTAGTGCAGGTCCTACCTTACATCTCCTATTACAGTGGATCACCACATTCACCCCATGTTAAATATGAGTCCTGCGGGGGTGACGTGAAACTATATACGATTAGTGTAATTATGTAGTGGTAGGGAAAGAAAAGTCCATGTTCACGGTCCGGAGTCCGTCAAAGGTTCAGCCGGTCCAGTGCTTTGGTGCTTCTTTGGGAGCGGCGTAACGGTGGCGGCGAAGTCGGTGCTGGCGGTGGTGGCGGTGCTGATGCTGGCCAGTCATCAGGGAACTCCGGGAGCGTGCAGAAGTCCTCTTCGTCCTCTTGTGCGGAAAAGGGGTGGGGGGTGTGGTCTGGTGGGGTCAATATTGGCGGCGCGGTGGGAGGTGGGGGGGTGCAATGGTGGGGGAGTGGGGTGTGTTGGGGTGGAAACTGACGGTGCCAGGTCCCTGAGTGAGACAGTATCTTGGCGGCCGTCGAGGAACTCAACGTAGGCATTTTGAAGGTTGGCGTGGAGCTGGTGAACCCTGTCCACCAAGGGGTCTGCCTTGTGGAGTCAGACGTGCCTACGGAGAAGGACCGATCCTGGAGCAGCGAGCCAAGTCGGGAGCGACACCCCAGATGTGGACTTCCTGGGGAAGGTGAAAACACGTTTATGGGGTGTATTATTAGTGGTGGTGCAGAATAATGATGGGTTGGAGTGTAGAGCGTCAGGGAGGACCTCCTGCCAGCGAGAGGCTAGTAGGTTCCTGGACCATAGGGCCAGCTGGACGGCCCTCCAAACCGTCCCATTCTCCCGTTCTACTTGCCCGTTTCCCCGGGGGTTGTAGCTGGTCGTCCTGCTGGAGACTATACCCCTGCTGAGCAGGAACTGATGCAGCTCATTGCTCATGAATGAGGATCCCCTGTCACTGTGGATGTAGGCGGGGAAACCGAACAGGGCGAAGATGGTGCTGAGGGCCTTGATGACGGTGGCAGACGTCATATCGGGGCATGAGATGGCGAAGGAGAATCTGGAGTACTCGTCGACCACACTGAGAATGTACATGTTACGGTCGGTGGAGGGGAAGGGCCCTTTGAAATCCATGCTGAGGCATTCAAAGGGGTAGGAAGCCTTCACCAGGCACGCACAGTCCGGCCGGTAGAAGTGCGGCTTGCACTCCGCACAGACCTGGCAGTCCCTGGTCACTGTCCTTACTTCCTCGACGGAGTAGGGCAGATTGCGAGCTTTGACCAGATGGTACAATCGAGTGACCCCTGGGCAACAAAGGCTGTCGTGTAGGGCCCGGAGTTGGTCCACTTGTGTGCTGGCACATGTACCTCGGGAGAGGGCGTCTGGGGGCTCGTTGAGTTTACCGGGGCGATACAAGATCTCGTAATTATAGGTGGAGAGCTCGATTCTCCACCGCAAGTTTTTATCATTTTTGATCTTGCCCCGCTGTGTGTTATTGAACATGAAGGCTACCGACCGTTGGTCCGTAAGGAGAGTGAATCTCTTACCGGCCAGGTAATGCCTCCAATGCCGCACAGCTTCAACGATAGCTTGGGCCTCCTTTTCGACGGATGAGTGTCGAATTTCAGAGGCACGAAGGGTGCGGGAAAAGAATGCCATGGGTCTGCCTGCCTGGTTTAGAGTGGTGGCAGGGGCGACGTCTGAAGCATCGCTTTCTACTTGGAAAGGCAGTGACTCGTCCACTGCGCGCATCCCGGCCTTGGCGATGTCTGCTCTGATGCGGGCGAAAGCGTGTTGTGCCTCGGCCGTGAGGGGGAATTGGGTGGACTGGATGAGTGGGCGGGCCTTGTCCGCATAGTTTGGGACCCACTGAGCGTAGTAGGAAAAGAACCCCAGGCAGTGTTTGAGGGCCTTGGGGCAATGGGGGAGGGGAGGTTCCATGAGGGGGCACATGCGGTCGGGGTCAGGACCGAGAAGTCCGTTTTGGACTATGTAGCCGAGAATGACTAACCGGGTCGTGCTGAACACACACTTCTCTTTGTTATAGGTCAGGTTGAGAAGAGTGGCAGTGCGGAGGAATTTATGGAGATTGGCATCGTGGTCCTGCTGGTCATGGCCGCAGATGGTGACATTATCTAAGTACGGAAAAGTGGCCCGCAAACCATACTGGTCGACCATTCGGTCCATCTCTCTTTGGAAGACCGAGACCCCATTTGTGACACCGAAAGGGACCCTAAGGAAGTGGTAAAGGCGAATGTCCGCCTCGAAGGCAGTGTATGGCTGGTCCGACTTCCGGATGGGGAGCTGGTGGTAGGCGGATTTCAGGTCAATTGTTGAGAAGACCCGGTACTGCGCAATCTGATTGACCATATCAGATATGCGTGGGGGGGGGGGATACGTGTCGAGCTGCGTGTACCGATTGATGGTCTGGCTGTAGTCCACGACCATCCTGTGTTTCTCCCCAGTTTTAACCACTACCACTTGGGCTCTTCAGGGGCTGTTTCTGGCCTCGATAATACCCTCCTTAAGTAGCCGCTGGACTTCGGACCTGATGAAGGTCTTGGCCTGGGTGCTATACCATCTGCTCCCAGTGGCAACGGGCTTGCAATCCGCAGTTAGATTGGCAAAAAGGGAGGGGGGATCGATCTTGAGGGTCGCGAGGTCGCATACGGTAAGGGGGGGTAAGGGCCCGCCGAATTTGAAGGTGAGGCTCTGGAGGTTGCATTGGAAGTCCAGGCCCAACAGGAGTGCAGCGCAGAAGATTAGGAAGGACATAGAGGCGGAAGTTACTAAATTCTACGCCCTGGACCGTGAGGGTGACTGTACAAAAGCCTCGGATGGGGTCGGAGTGGGATCCAGAGGCTAGGGTGATCCTTTGATTGGCAGGGTGGACCGCGAGGGAGCAGCGCCTTACCGTATCTGGGTGAACGAAGCTTTTGGTGCTCCTGGAGTCCAGCAGGCACGAGGTCGCGTGGCCGTTGATTTTAACCATCGTCGACGCGGTGGCCAGGTTGTGCAGGCGAGATTGGTCCAGCATCATCGAAGCGAGCTGCGGGTAGCCATCGGATGCTTCTGGTGGCGAGCGTGTGCGGTTCCAATGTTGGGATGTCCGGGGACCCTGAAGGGAACAAGATGGCGGCGCCCATGATGCGCACATTGCGGGGTCGGGACAAGATGGCAGCACCCATGGTGCGCACATTGCGGGGTCGGGTAAGATGGCGGCACCAAACGGGCGCACGTGGCCGCAGGGGGACAAGATGGCGGCGCCCATGGACCCAGGAGGAGAAGATGGCAGCTCCCATTGTGCATCTGGCGTGGGGGAGGAGACGATAGCGGGCGTGATCGCAGCGACTGCGTAGGCCTGGAACACAGCCGCGAAGTGACCATTTTTACTGCAGGCTTTACAAACTGCAGTGCGGGCCGGGCAGTGTTGATGGGGATGCTTCTGCTGACCGCAGAAGTAGCAGCGGGGACCCCTGGGGTGTGCGGATCGGCGTGTGGTACAGGCGTATTGCGGAGGCAGGGCCCTGGCTGAGGAGGTCATCGGCTGGTCCAGGAGGGGTAGAAGGGTGGGCAGCGCGGCGGGAGAGGTACGATTGTACGTTACGGGATGCGACCATCATGGAGAGCGCCAAGGTTTTCGTCTCCGCTAGTTCAAGCGTGGCCCCTTCCAGCAATCATTCTCGGATGCGGTCCGACGCAATCCCCGTCACGAAGGCATCGCGCATGAGGAGATTTGCGTGTTCGGCGGCCGTAACGGCCTGACAGTCACAGACCCGGACGAGTGGAATTAGGGCCTGCCAGAAGTCTTCAATGGACTCACCAGGTAGTTGCGAGCGGGTGGCAAGTGCCTGACGAAGAGCGTGTTCGCCTTCTGTTCTTTGAGGAATTCCATTGCTTTTGTGTAAGTCGTGGCGTCTTGGATCAACGGGAACATGCTGGAGCTCAGTCTGGAGTACAGGACGTTGATCTTCTGAGCCTCTGTTGGCGAGGGGTCCGCCGCGTTGGTGTAAGCCTCGAAACATGCTAGCCAGTGAGTAAAGTCTTTCCTGGCATCGGGCGAGCGAGGATCCAGCTGCAGGCGATTGGGCTTAATTTGGATATCCATTCTGTGGAAAATCTGACTGTAATAAATTGATGCACGATCAATTGCACAAAGGCGCAGATTGGGTACAACTGTGGCTTTATTACAGTCAGATGCGTGGCCTCCTGCTGCAGCTGGCGAAATGGCAGGGCACTGGAGGTCATGCATAATTATACAGTTCTCCCTGGGCAGAGCCAGCCAGCAGGAGCTACCGGCGAACCTGTAGTGCAGGTCCTACCTTACATCTCCAATTTCAGTGGATCACCACATGCATCATGCATAATTACAGTCTCCTGTACCCTGTGCAACATGGCTATACACAGTAATTTGTTCTTGATCATTCCTGGTGACCTGGCCCTAGCTACCTTGGTTACAGAAGCATATCGAGGAGAACATCGCAATGATATTAACTCAGAAAGCCCCTCAATGCTTTTCACCTATCCTCATACTTCTGCTAAGTGGAACCTGAAGGCCAGAATTGACGGAGTGACCCCTGTTTATACTAAGATGGCCTTCATCTTGTGGTAGCTTGTTCCCAGCAATGTGCCTCTGGTGGCTGAATCTCTGGAGCCTGTTTCACAGATGTGGTGCTCTGAGCAGGAAGGATGGAGACCATTCCAGAGAAAGCAGATCAAATCCCATTGTCAACATTCCACTGAATCCAAATCTGTGTCACCATTGTTGTGTGGTAGCTGTCAGATCATAAAAGATGTAAAAGACAACATTTTGATCTGGAATCTTGCTTGCAGGTTGCAGCCTATTCTCTCCATGATTGCCACTAGAGCTGTAGTCTGTGCTACATGATTATGCCTCTTGCAGACACAATACTTCTGGCTGCGTTACGGCAGCACACTGGGAGAAAATCCAAGGAAATTCAAGGCCAATATTTTCTTATAAACCAGAATTATAAAACCATAAATGAAGTAAAATGAAATAAATGAAGATTTTCAATGTGCCATGATCCAATGTGCATAGAGAATATTATTGTAATTACCAACAGCATTTGCAAATCTCTGGAAGAATCGTCTCCAATATCATTACATTTTAAGCTATAAGGTTCTAAGGGGCTATAACTATTAAATTGCAGATAATGTGAGATCTAGAAGAATATGAGCGAGGCTGAAGAATTAACATTTCCTTTTGTCATTTATAATATATTCATGTATTTTATGACATAATGAATGTTCAATATTTCACTCTAATAACAGCTCTTTGAAGTAAGATACAAATTTTGGGGCACATGGGTTGCTGAGGCCCGAAGTGCCCCAATATAGGAATTTAGTTTTAATTTACATCAAACCAACAAACTGCATGGAGCAAGAGGTAAGTCATTGGCAAAACACAATGGAAGATTGGGAGCTACAGGTGTGACAGCAACCCGCAGGGGAAAAGAGGGTCAGGAAGTAGCTTAGGGAAGGGGAAGGTTACAATTGTAGTGAGGAAGGAACAGATGAACAATGTTGAGGTGAGGCTTTGTGGCGATTGATAAGAGTGGGGTGAAATCAGTACCCTGGTGTAACCTAAATTCTTTGAATATTGCATTGGAAGGAATAATGGTGTGAAGCACCACCCAGCTCCACATTCAGTCAAGTATATTTTAAAACTTATCTTATTGATTGCAGTCTGCAGTGACTCCAATGTAGGGGGATGCAGAGGGTACTGAATTCCTGAACTCCTTGCTGATTTTTTGCCTTTACCAATATGGTGGATCGCATACTTCGGACTCATAAGAACATAGGAAATAGGAGCAGGAGAAGACCATATGGTCCATCAAACCTGATCCGCTGCCATTCAGTCCAATCATGGCTGACCCTGAGCGTCAGTCCACTTTCCCGTCTGCTCCCCATATCCCTTAAATCCCTCAGAGACCAAAAACCTATCTATCTCAGCCCAAAACACATTTAATGATGGGGCATCTGTTGAGTAGAGGATTCCAAAGATTCACAACTGTTTGAGCAAAGACATTTCTCCTCATCTCAGTTCTAGATGGTACCTTATCCTGAGACTGTGCCGCTATGTTCTAGATTTTCCATCCAGGGGACACAACGGGCGATATTCTCTATTTGAGGGTCTAAGAACCAGATCCACTTGCCACGTCGCGCCAGGCAAGAGAGCTGGCGGGCCAGTTAAATAGTGGAAGAGGCCGAAATTGGGACCTATGCCGAGCGTCGTCAGTTTCTGATCTAAGTGGCCCTTTTCCGTTGGCGAGATGAAGATCCTGCTGCAGTATGATGAAAAAACAATAATCACCAATTAAGACCAATCTCCATCCATTAACAGGAAGGGCCCTCTATCGCCTCCCCAGTGAGCGATCATGCGGGCGCCGTTCAGTGCACCTTTTTAAAAAGGTGATGCTGGCCGAGTAGTTGCTGTGGGGATCCGAGGAGGTCAAAGTAGCCATCTTCAGAACCAAGCAGTCAGCCTGGAGGCATTTCACACTTGCTACCACACTTTGAACAAATTTGGTTAGACTGCGCCCTAAGTTTTGATGCAGGGACTGAAGAGGATGGAGTTCCCGTTCCCGTTGAGTGGCGCAATTGCCAGAGCAATTCAGGACAAGTTCTTGGGCCAGAATTCTGCCCACGTGAACCTAGAGCAATTCTCATTCCTGCCGGTGTCGATTTGCTGGGGCCGGTATTCACGCTGGAAAGCTTGATGAGCTGGAGCTGCTTATAAGCACTCCATTCCCCCCACACTCTCATTCCAGTCAAGAAGATAGCCCCACAAAGAGCAGCTCCATTCTTTGAGGATCCCAAGTTGGACCAAATGCTGGCTGCGGTGGAGGAAATGAGGGGCACCCTTTCTCCAGGGTGGGAAGGAAGCTACCACCCACAGATAGAGGTGGCAGAGGCAGCGAGGGCTGTGGGCTTCACCAGGCAGACTGGCATCACTCCCGTCCCTCACTCTTCACATCAATCAAAACCAATCTGCATGCATCTCCCTCACATCCCACCCTTTACCAAACCCCAACATCTGCATTGTACCCTCTGGCCAGGTGCCTTACACACACATGCCGCAGCTACAAGCGGCCCGTGTAACCCGTCCCCATGCGTCTCACTATGTCCTTTCTGTGTCCCCTAGGAAAGGATGGCCCATAATTGCCGGGTGCAGGAGAATAAAGAACAAATAAAAGTACTGCACAGGAACAGTCCCTTCGAGCCTCCAAGCCTGCGCCGACCATGCTGCCCATCTAGAAAAACCTTCTATACTTCAGGGGTCCGTGTCCCTCTATTCCCATCCTATTCATGCATTTGTCAAGATGCTTCTTAAATGTCACTACCGTACCTGCTTCCACCACCTCCTCCGGCAGCAGGTTTCCTCGAACAACTCCTCTGAACTTTGCCCCACACACCTTAAACCTATGTCACCCAGTAATTGACTCTTCCATCCTGGGAAAAAGCTTCTGACTATCCACTCTGTCCGTGCCCTCAGAATTTTGTAGACCTCGATAGGGTCGCCCCTCAACCTCGATTGTTCTAGTGTCTACTCGCAGCTAATGCCCTCCGTACCAGGCAACATCTTGGTAAACCTCTTCTGTACCCTTTAAATAGCTTCCACATCCTTCTGGTAATGTGGCGACCAGAATTGAACACTATATTCCAAGTGTGGCCTAATTAAGGTTTTATACAACTGCAGCATGACTTGCCAATCTTTGTACTCAATGCCCCAGCTGATGAAGGCAAGCATACCGTATGTCTTCTTGACTGCCTTATCCACCTGCGTTACCACTTTCAGTGACCTGTGGCCTGTACACCCAGATTCCTTTGCTTGTCAATACTCTTAAGGATTCTGCCATTTACTGTATATTTCCCTCCAAAAAATGCATTACCTCACATTTGTCCAGATTAACCTCCATCTCTTATCTCTCCGCCCAAGTCTCCAACCAATCTATATCCTGCTGTATCCTCTGACAGTCCTCATCACTATCCGCAATTCCACCAACCTTTGTGTCGCCATAAACTTACTAATCAGACCAGTTACATTTTCCTCCAAATCATTTATATATATATATTACAGACAGCAAAGGTCCCAGCACTGATCCTTGTGGAACATCACTGGTCACAGCCCTCCATTCAGAAAAGCACCCTTACACTGCTACGCTTTGTCTTCTGTGACTGAGCCAGCTCTGTATCCATCTTGCCAGCTCACCTCTGATCCCTTGTGACTCCACCTCTGTTTCAGTCAACCATGAAGGACTTTGTCAAAGGCCTTACTGAAGTCCATGTAGACAACATCCACTGCTCTACCTTTATCAATCATCTTCTTCACTGCCTCGAAAAACTCAATCAAGTTGGTGAGACACGACCTCCCCTTCACGAAACCATGCTGCCTCTCACTAATACATCCACTTGCTTCTAAATGGGAGTAAATTCTGTCTCGAAGAATCCTCGCCAATAATTTCCCTACCATTGATGTAAGGCTCACTGGCCTGTCATTTCCTGGATTGACCCTTCTTGGTACCCTTCTTTAACAAAGGGACAACATTAGCTATTCTCCAGTCTTCTGGGACCTAACCTGTAGCCAGTGAGGATACAAAGTTTTCTGTCAAGGCAATTTCCTCCTTTGCCTCCCTCAGATTTCTGGGGTAGATCCCACCAGGCTCTGGGGATTTACCTACCTTAATGTTTTTCAAGAATTCCCACACCTCCTTTTTGATCTCAATGTGACTCAGACTATCTACACACCCTTCCCCAGGCTCACCATCCACCAACTCCTTCTTTTTGATGAATACTGATGCAAAGCACTCATTGAGTACCTCACCCATTTCCTCTGGACCCACGCATAGATCCCCTCCCCTGTCCTTGAGTGGGCCAACCCTTTCCCTGGCTACCCTCCTGCTCTTTATAGACGTACATAAAGCCTTGGGATTCTCCCTAATCCTGTTTGCCAGTGACTTTTCGTTGACCCCCTTTAATAACAATAATCTTTATTGTCACAAGTAGGCTTACATTAACACTGCAATGAAGTTACTGTGAAAAGCCCCTAGTCGCCACATTCGTGAGCCTGTTCGGGTACACGGAGGGAGAATGCAGAATGTCCAATTCACCGAACAGCACGTCTTTCGGTACTTATGGGAGGAAACCGGAGTACCTGGAGGAAACCCACGCAGACACGGGGCGAACATGCAGATTCCACACAGACAGTGACCAAGTCGGGAATCGAACCTGGGACCTGGCGCTGTGAAGCAATAGTGCTACCCACTGTGCTACTGTGCTGCCCACCGGACTCTTTGGTTAAGTTCCTTCCGACTTTCCATATATTCCTCATGGACTTCGTCTCTTCCCAGCCTAGTAGCCGTTACAATTGCTTCCTTTTTCTTTTGGGCTAGGCTCACAATATCCCTCATTATCCAAGGGTTGGGGGAGTGAATTGGACTTTAGTCTCTGACCCCCACTGAAGAGAAGGGAATGGAGTTAGCCAGGGAAGTGGAAAAGAGGGCTATCTCCCAGGTGGAGGTCAGAATGGGACAATCAAGTGAGCTGCTAATGCAAAGTGATATCCCTATAGCAAGTGAGCCACCCCTCTCCCCCAGACCACTGTTTTCCAAGATCTCACCATGTGTCTTGCCTGTCTTGCAGGATCACCATCCGGCGAAGCCAGCCCATTAGGAGTACCTCTTCCCCGGCCATAACCCCAGCATACCCTGGAGGATGAGACTGGGGATGACACCGGCTTCTCAGCAGTGTATACATCGGTACCCTCCACCATCGGACAGACTGTTACCTCGGTGGGCCATATTAGTGAAGATGCTCCTGGGGCACCATCTCGTGAGCACTTCACACATGCTGCAGCACATCAGGTAAAGGTAGGGACTCCTGAGGGAGCGTACAGTCAGGGGGCTGCCCAATCTCAGAAACCAGCTGCAGTCCAGATAGGTGCATCACTTCTGGAAAGGATGATCCCATCACTGGTAGAGATAAAGACACAGAGCTAGGGTTTACAGGAGGGGGTTTCAGCCACCTTCAAGCGCCTGCAGATGCAGTTGGAGGAGTTAATCTGCTTTCAGGTGCAGGGGACAGTGCCAGCAATGCATTGTTCCCAGGCCAACATTGAACAGGTGGCAACCGCGGTGGAAGACTTAGGTGAAAACGTCACAACCATGGGTCAAGCGGTCCAAGGCTTGGGGAACACTGTGCGGTCGATGGCTGAAGCTCAGACATGGGAGCCCAGTCACAGGCAACCATGTACCAGTCTGACCTGGACATTGCAGCAGTGCCCCAGAGCTTGGTCCAGTCACAAAGGATCATGGCTGAGGGCGTCGAGAGCATTGGCCGTGCGCTGCTGACTTGAGCCAGGCACAGAGGGACCTGGCACAGTGCTAAAGGGGCATGAATGAGGCAGTGAAGAACATGTCTCACTCTCTGAGGGGTGTGTCCCAGTCTCAGTACTCAATCGCTGAGGGCCTCGACACCCTGGTTGAGACAAGAGCGGGCCTCCAGGACTGGCAGTGGCAGATGATGATGGAGCCTCCGGAGCTCACTCCCGCCTCACTTCCATCCCTCAGAGTAGCCCGGGGGCCATCAAGCACCCCAAGGGAGGAGGAAGGGATGGGACCCATGCCGGTGCCTCCCACTGGGGAGGTGGTAGAACACCTCAGTCCTTCTGAATCCCTCCCACCTGACACTGGTGCATCTAATGTGCAGCGGGCAAAATAGGGTGGCACCTCGTCACCTGTGACACCTGAATGTCAGCCCAACCCTCCAGGTGAGACACATAGGTTAGAGGTAGGGGTCAGGGCACAATAGTGTAAATAGTCACAATTAAACACCTTTCCACCAAAACTGTGACCTGCCTCAATCTTGTCTGAAGGGTGTGAGGAATGGGCTGGGCTGTGTGTAGAGGGTGTGCTGTTGTATGGGACGTTGATCCTGTGGGGTGTGGGTTCTGGAGGATGGTATTGGGCAGGGCCCTCAGGACAATTGGATGTGCCACTGGGGTCTAGCTCAGAGGCGACAGGGAACGGGGCCAGAAGTGTGAGGCCACCTTGTAGGACAGCAACCCAGTGAGTGACCCAGCACTGCTCACCATCTCCAAGCCCTGCCTGCCCACCACATCCCTGCTCCCATCCATCCTGCCCCTGTACAGATTGTCATCGCATTCTGCTGAGAGTGATTCACCTGTATGCACGACATGCGGCCGCCGGCCCAGGGGTCCCAACGGTCCAGGTGCCCCAACAAGGGTAGACGTCAGCCTTGGGACTGGATTTGCGCCTGGAGGAGCTGGAAGAAGAAGCTACAATGCAGGTGCACTGTGTGCCGGCGCCCCATGTTTGGCCGTAACTCGGAGCACGTTTGACCGCATAAAATGGGGCATGCAAACTTTTACTTTGGCGGACACAGCGGCTCGTTTGGCCACATACACTGAGGCGCATCTGCACTTTGGGTCGGGTGCTCTTTCCAAGAGCCGGTGCAGACTCAATGGGCCGAATGGCCTCCTTCTGCACTGTAAATTCTATGATGTATGACAACATTGACTTGGGAACTAGGAAGGCGGGATGTGGTGGGGTGTTGGTATCAGGGTATGTTGGGGATCTGTGATTGTTTGTTTAGGTTGATGTGTTGTTCTTCTGATATTTTGTATATATATGTAAAAAGCCTTGAATAAAAATATATATTTTTTAAAATTGTATGATGAAAACCAGTTTAGGACCGGCCTCCTCAGACCCGGTTGGGTACTACCAGGAACAGTGTATCTTAAACCTTGTAAATAAACCTTTGTTTCATTTTGTTACAACTCGGTGTGGACTCCCCGTGTCTCCATAAAAGCCACACCCATCCAGGTGATGGCTCAGCTGGAGTATTAGGGTTTCCAGAGGGATGGCCTGGGTGGGCTCTCAAATGACCTGAGGCTTTGTGGACATTTACAAGGCACAGTGAACAATGAACAGAGTAAGCAGCCAGGCGGCTGTAACTTGTACCAGATGGGTGCATTTACTGCAGGAATGGCAGGCTACCGTGGTCCTGACGGGAACACCCCGAATCCAGGGAGCTGTCAGAAAGATGCTTCCCGCTACCTCCCTGGCCCTGGCAGCCACCCCCCAGCACTGGTGTAATTTGTAATAGGTTTTAAAACTTTGCTTACCATCTCTCTCTCCCTCAGCAGCCATGGCGCCCAATCGGCACTTGTAAATACCTGTAGTAAAGCACACCCGCATGACTTGGTCCTGAGAGGGTCAGAGGATTGCAGAAGCCCAGAACATACCGGGTCCAACTCGCTAATACGTAAACAAACGTAAATGCCGATTTTGCATGCCGCTGCCGGTGGAGGGTGCAAATGTCTTCATCGCCACCAGCAAGGGACTCAGAGCAAGGTGTTTGATTCGGCGCCAGGTGCAAACCTTGATTCTCCGCCCAATCGCGGTTCTCGTTTCTGGCATCGAGGGGCAGAGAATTAAGTCCAAATCTCAATATCTATCGCTTCAAGCCCAAAAAAATTACTTCCCATTCTTCTGGAGGGTATAGATCCAATTTACTTAGCCTCTCATCATAAGACAGCCCTCTCACCCTAGGGACCTATGAAAGCTCAGGAGACCCAAGAAGGTGAATCAAAATGGCAGTTTATTTTCAACTAAAAGAAAAGGCTGCAACGCAGCATACAGCACATAGGCCCCATCCGGTCCATATCTGGGCTGTTTTTTATTAGGTGATTTTCTATGAGGCCCAGCTGATGGGCCTCCGCCCATTAGCAGGAGAGCTCGTATTCCATGAGTCCCATTGGGAAATCAATTGGGTTGCTCCCACAGGTCTCTTGAGGGTTATTATATCCCTCCCCCGCCAAAGTCCGAATCCACTCTGTCGCTGGATGCAAAGGAGGTCACCTTCGCCGCTTTGCCCATGGTTGTGCTTCCGACAGCTGTGGGGCTGGATCAAGGGGTGTGTAACGTGTCGGGGAGGGTCATTTTCGCACCAAAGTCGGAGGTATCTTGTCTGATGTCTGTCTCTGACCACACTGTCCTCAGAATGTTTTGATGATTCTATACTCATATCCATATCTGATTCTGAGTCTTCCATCTAATGCAGATTACATCAAATCGGATATCCCCATGGGTCTCGTGAGGGTTATTACAGGACTTCTAGTGAGCCTTTGCTGTACTGCCTCCAACGCTAGCATACCCTTCCTTGAATGCGGACACGAAAATTGCACACAGTTTTTGGAGCTGTGATCTCACCAAAGTGCAAGTATAGCAGGAGTTCTTTACTCTTTACGAGGGCAGCATGGTAGAACAAGTGGCTAGCACTGTGGCTTCACAGCGCCAGGGTCCCAAGTTTATCCCCGCAGGGTCACTGTCTGTGTGGAGTCTGCACGTTCTCCCCGTGTCTGCATGGGTTTCCTCCTGGTGCTCTGGTTTCATCCCACAGTCCAAAGACGTGCAGGTTAGGTGGATTGGCCATGCTAAATTGCCCTTAGTGTCCAAAAGGTTTAGGAGGGGTTATTGGGTTACAGGGATAGGGTGGAGGTGAGGGCTTAGGTAGGTTGTTGCAGACTCGATGGGCCGAATGGCATCTTTCTGCACTGTATGTTCTATGTTCTATGTTCTTATACTCCAATCCGCTTGTAATAAAGGTCAACATGCCATGTGCTTTCTGAATTGCCTGCTGTACCTGCATGTGCATGTGTTTCCAGCCCGAGTTTGTACGTTTTGTTAATCAAAAAAGGATGCTACATCTGATTTGATGTAATCCATAAACTTTTTACTTGTGAAGTAGATATGTATATACATTTTACATTACTCCAATTATTACATGGTCTCAGAGAGGAATGTGAAAGCAGAGGTATAAATAACTTGCCTTTCTGCTTTATCAAACATGGCTGTTTATCTTTGGCAACCGAGCACACTGCCAATGATTTAAACAGTTTTTCATTTCAACATTCTAAGTTACTTCAATGACCTTCAGTTCCAACGTTTCTTTACCTCAATCACTGCCTAATAAACATGCTTGGCGTTAGTTAGGAACAGACAAAGTAAAGCCAAAGGTAGGCTGTAGATTTCTGAAATCTGATAATCTTGGCAGTTGTGCAAGATTTTGACCAATAAGGCTTGAGTTGTGCTTACTAAATCCCCACAGAGGTGAATCCTCAACAATGTTGTGTGTTAGGTTGTTTTCATGTGTCGTGGAAGTATCATTGGACAAATCCTGTAAACAGGAATAACACGTTGAGCAGGCCTGTACATCAGAGTGCCACCTTTGAAAAGACAATTCTTCCTGAAGATTGCAGGAGCATGCTGGGTGAACACCTTGTCAGTAATGAGATGCTTGGATCACTCAGCCCACAATCAGATAGCTACCCTGAATACTTCATTTGTGTTTTGTGCCACTTTTTAAGAATATCTGCCGTTGCAGGATCTGACACTGACAAGCAAAAGAAACAAAGACATCCGAGAAAGGAAGATAAGGTGTAATGACCTCCAATTGGCATTATTGGTTGGCCAATTGGAGTATGAGCTACCTCAATGATAGCTCATTGAGGGGGCCCATATAAGCATCTGTGTAGGCTTTGTGAGGCAGTCTTAAGTTGACTGGAATGCTCGCAGCACTGTTTGGAGCTGCTCTTGTATATAGTTATTGCAAATAAATACTGGAGTAGTGACGGTACCCCTGCCTCCTGTGGATTATTACATAAGGAGAGTACATTACTTTTGAAATAATGAATTCCAAATTGCAAATAGAGAGAGAGAGAGACACACACAGAAAAATGCATCTTGTATCATATAGTAAACAAAACTATACAAAATATAACCTTTATTCCTGCAGATCCTCCACAACAACCACACGCGCCCTCTTGACTGGCCCGTTTAGCCCTCTAACATTCCAGGTGACCAGCCTGGTCAGGGGGGCATATCGCCCTCCCCCCTTTGCCAATCAGCCATCTCCTTTATTTGCCCAGCCCCCAAGCCATGTGTCGCGCTTCCTGTGGCCCGCCTCCTGGCCGCCTCTACCCCTGACCTCCTCACAGCTACCATGCCCAATTTCCACCATCTTCAGCAGACCTACTCTTCCCCCCCCCCCCTCCCTCCTAGCAACACCACCCTATCACCTAACCCCTGACATAAATTGGCTAAATGAACACCCCTCCCCCCAACCTGGTGTCCGTTGACTAGCCCACCCAGCTAGCCTGGTGGCTCCCAACTCCGGCGCCAGCGAGTCTCTCACCTATTGTTCCCTGGCTCCCATCCCCCCCCCGGCCCATCCACACCACTTCGCCAAATCAGCCCTGCTTGCACAAATACTCTAAACAGGACAGAGACAGCCCCAACAATAGTGCAATTTAAGTCATGCAAAACAAAATAGCAGGCACTGTCAACCATTCCTATCTGAACGCAGAAAGAGATCGCAAAAATTCCCCGAAAAAAACACCGCCCATATCCGACCCATTCTAACTATTCTCTTTTTCTAACAAAACTCAAACACAAAAGCAAAAAAGAGACATGAAGATTCATAAAAGCCAAGTTACAAAAGCATGAAAAAACATGCAGGCATCTCTCAGAAACAAGAGAGAAAGAATTCAAAGTTCCAACACGAGTCCAAGAGTCCTCAGCTCGGGACCAGCCCTTGCCTCTTTGCAAAGTCCATCGCCTCCTCAGGTTCCTCGAAATAATGGTGCTGGCCCTCGTGCGTAACCCACAGTCGCGCCAGATAGAGCAGCCCAAATTTCACTTGCTTCTTATATAAAATCTCTTTAACTTGCCTGTAGATGGCCACCTCTGCGCTCAGGTCTTGGTAAACGCGCAGGGTGCTATTGTCCCAGTTACAGCTTCGTGTGCTCTTGGCCCATTGAAGAACCCGCTTCTTATCCAGGAACCTGTGGAACCGGACCACCATCACACGTGAGGGACCCCCTTGCCGCGGCTGCCTCACTGCGCTCTATGTGCCCTGTCCACCTCCGGCGGGCAAGGGAACTCCTCATTCCCCAGCAGCTTCTGGAACATATCTGCCACATACGCGGCAGCATCCAGCCCCTCGGCCCCCTCCGGGAGGCCAACGATTGTTAAACTCTGCCTGCGAGACCTGCTCTCCAGGTCCTCCAGCTTTTCCAGGAGCATTTTTTGTTGGTCTCTCAATCTTCGAATCTCCATGTCCGCCACCGTTTGAAAGTCCGCCTGCTCCTCTACCGTCTTCTCCAGCTCCTGGATCTTCTCAGCCTGGGCATCCAGCATTTTCTACATTCGGTCAAACGATTTCTGGAGCGGTTCCAAATTATCACTTTTCAGTGCTAGGAAGTTCTCCTGCATAACCTGCAACAGGTGCTCCATTGTCAGCTGAGCTGGCGGTGCCTGGGTCTGGACATTGGCCATATTGGTTTCCCTCACAGCCTCCCCTCTGCCCTTGCTTGTCCACTTCTTCAGCTGTTTGACATCCTTCCTACTTCTTCGTTCCATACACCTCTGTATGGATTCAGTGCCTGAGTGCTATTACTTTCCAATCCAGTGCTTAAAAGCGCAAAAAAGTCGGGGGAAAAGGTCCAAAAGTCCGACCGGAGCGGGAGCCACCTAGTGTGTGACTTATTCTCTCATAGCCGCCACCGGAAGAAAAGTTTTACTTTCATGAGTAATGCCACCATAGATGTGGCCTGAACAGCAGATATGCGGAGTTGTAATGTGGCGCATGCCTCTACACAATGGCTAAGAGGACCATTGGGATCTTCAAGGAATGTTTTTAAGTCCGCACCAGCCTATGTGTCCTACTTAGTTGTAGACTTATATGTCCTGCACTGCTTCACCACAGAAGAACAAACTTAATGGAACATAGCTGCTTCGGAGAATTACATGGAAGAGAATATCATGATCAGTTTGGATTCCTCAGAGATTAATGTAAAGATCAGAGAAAATGTCATTACTTCTATTCAGCACCTGTGCATTAACTCCTTCATTCAGTACTCATCCTGACATGATAACCTATCAGCCCTTTGTACTATTAACCATCACATACTTGAATAAATCAGCACCAAGTAAGAGTACCCTTTCCTGTATGACGTTTCCACTGGGTCCTGGATCTATGCCCCGACTGAGCAGATTTAAGGAGCCTTTACTGACACACAGTAGAGTATCAATCCCATGATCTGTAAACAACTACAGAAGGTGCCATTTACTCCCTTCTTTGTTCTCACCAGACCAGCAGTCTGGGCTTATGTGGAGATAGAGGCACTGTCTATTATCTGGCTGCTTCTGATGCTATAAATGCTAACAAGACTGCCAGACACCATTGATGACCACAAAAAAAAGCTTCTCTATTTTGTTGTAAATTTCTAATGTAGGCTCAAGCATCACTCCTATCATTTACTGTGCTTCCTCAGAAACACACTTCAAATTCTATACTATCTAATTGCCCCAGATGAAAGTATCTGAACTAGTATCTGGGAAAGATGAAGCAAACTGGGCTTAAGATGACTGGACAGAAGAATACGGCAGGAGTTTGTGACTACATGACACATCATGGGGATTCCACAGCACCAGTCAACTAATCTGGCAAGGCACCATGCCTGCTATTTCCCACAGCAAGAGCAACATGTCTCCCCATGGAGGGACTACAATATGAGGAAAGATTAAACAGGTTGGGTCTGTACTCCTTGGAGTTCAGAAGAATGTGAGGTGAGATGATGGAGCATGTAAGATTCTTAGGGGGTTCCACAGGATAAATGCTGGGAGGATGTTTTTACTCATGGGAATGTGTAGGACCAGAGGGCATAGTTGCAGAATAAGGGGGTGCTCATTTAAGACAGACTTGAGGAAGAATTTCTTCTCTCAAAGAGTGGTGAATTCTTTACCTCAGGAAGCTGTGGATGACTGAGACCTGTAGTGATATGCATGTGCACATCAATGTATACAGTTATCTATCAATGTATATTGTTGACGATATGACCTCAGACTAGCAGGTGGCAAGAGAGATCCACCAGGTGACTCGAGAGATTCGACAGTTGGTAGCAAGTCGTACTAGAGGACAGTCGCACTAAAAGTAGTTCCAGGAGAGTTCACTGAATTCAATTATTAGTTACTGTTTGTATTATAGTTCATAGTTATTTTTCCATGTGTTCATCTTGTTCTCTTACTAGTCAAAGAAGTAGATGTTCTGGATATATCTTTACCACGACCATAACACAGAACATAACAAGATCGATCGGTTTTTAATTAGTAGCGGAATTAAGGGTTATGGTGAGAAGGTAGGAAAGTGGATTTAGTGGGTGTTAGATCATGATCTTATTAAATTTTGGAGCAGGCTTGAAGGGTTGAAGGCATGGATGTATATTATGACATCCCCCTTTTGTCGGTTGCTTAGAGCATATACGACATATTTACAGATATAACTATTTACAGCAAATGGTGAGTGAATGCATATGCACATGTAGGGTGTCTAGCGTGCAGATACAGAACAATATGTACAAAGGAAATCCTGTTCCTACAGATATAGAACAGAATCTTAAAGTTGTAGAATTTACAGTGCAGAAGGAGGCCATTTGGCCCAGCAAGTCAACACCGGCCCTTGGAAAGAGCACCCCACTTAAGCCCACACCGTATAATCTTTATCAGTGTCACAAGTAGGCTTACATTAACTCTGAAATTAAATTGCTGTGAAAATTTCCTAGTTGCCACACTCCGGCCCCTGGTTGGGTACACTGATGGAGAATTCAGAATGTCCAATTCACCTAACAAGTCTTTCAGGATTTGTGGGAGGAAACTGGAGAACCCGGAGGAAACCCACGCAGACATGAGGAGAACGTGCAGACTCCGTACAGACAGTGAAGAGTGTGCTGATGCCCAGGGATACCTAAGGAAAAGAGAGTGGGCCATTTCTTACCTTGTCTCCTCTGTTCAGGTTCTGGATTTGAGAGATGTCGTGTTATCCACCCTGGGGTAACATGGACTGCAACAAGATGCAGATGAATGGTAAAGCATACACCAAGCATAGGCTTTGGTTCAATACGATTTATTGAACTTCTGTAACAATGCACACAGTTGGCTGTGGGTTGACACTCTACTACTCTAAGTGTACTAACTCTAACTAACCGAACCAGGCTAGCTCTAATCCATGTGTAGAAGGTGCAGACTAGTATATACACCCTGACTGTCACTACAGTTGTCACCAGTGGAAAGAGGCACAGTGCTGATGACTCGTGTGTTTTATGGTTGGAAGCCCCCCTCTGGTGTTCTGTCTGATGATTGGTTGTGTTCTGTCCTGTATGTTGATTGGCTAACCTGGGTGTCTGTCACTGCCTGTTCTTACCTCATGATGTGCATGTATGTATATTATGACATCCCCCTTTTGTCGGTTGCTTAGAGCATATACGACATATTTACAGATATAACTATTTACAGCAAATGGTGAGTGAAAGCATATGTACATGTAAGGTGTCTAGCGTGCAGATACAGAACAATATGTACAAAGGAAATATTTATAAGTCCAATCTCTGGGGCTGGCATCAGATCCTTGTCGATCGCCTGAGAGGTGGAGGTGGGGTCGACGATGCCTTGACAGGCGGGTTTGCAGCCAGATTGGTGGCCTCGTGGAGCGAGGTGTCCGGAAAAGACATAACGACATCTTGGAACGTGAGATCTGGTGGTGGGCAGGCAAGTTTGCGTAGTGCCCTTCTGTTGCGACTGACAATGGATCCATCAGCCATGCGGACCACGAACGACCTGGGAGCAGCCTGTCAAACAACAACAGCTGGAGCTGACCAGCTTCCACCAGGCAACTTGATGCGAACAGCATCTTCTGGAGAGAGCACAGGCAAATCAGTAGCATGAGCATCATATGTCAGCTTCTGCCAATGTCTGAGTTGCTGCACCTTCTGCAACTTATGCATCTTCTGCAGCATCGGGAGGTGATCGAGGTGATCAGGCAAATGAATGGCTGGATCTGCCGTCTGCAGGTCAAGATTCATAAAGAGTTGTGCCGGAGACATGCCATTGGACAGAGAGGTTGCCCTGTACGCCAGGAGCGCTAGGCTAAAGTCCGAAGCTGAGTCTGCAGCCTTGCAGAGCAGCTGCTTCACGATATGGACCCCTTTTTCGACCTTCCCATTAGATTGTGGGTAATGCGGGCTCGAGGTGATGTGCTTGAACTGGTACAGCTTTGTGAAGTTGGACCACTCTTGGCTGCAGAAGCAGGGACCATTGTCGCTCATGACCGTGAGCAGAATACCATGCCTGGCAAATGTCTCTTTGCAGGCCTTGATGACAGTCCTTGATGTGAGGTCGGACAGTTTTACCACTTCGGGGTAACTCGAGAAGTAGTCAATTATAAGCGCGTAGTCACGCCCATTGGCATGAAAAAGGTCGATTCCCACCTTAGACCACGGAGAGGTCATGATCTTGTGTTGCTGGAGTGTTTCTTTGGGCTGAGCAGGCTGGAAACGCTGGCAGGTCGCACAATTGAGGACCATGTTGGATATGTCCTCGTTGATTCCAGGCCAATAGACAGCCTGCCGAGCCCTGCGCCTGCATTTCTCGATACCGAGGTGTCCCTCGTGGATCTGTTTGACTAGGCTCCGGAGGCTGCGAGGAATAACGATATGATCTAGCTTGAGGAGGATCCCCTCAAAAACTGCTAGACCATCCTTAACATTAAAGGACTGGGGGCATTGCCCTTTCTGCCAACCATTTCCCAGGTGATGAATGATCCGCTGCAGAAGAGGGTCCTTGGCAGTCTCTTCTCGAATGTTGACTATACGTTCGTCTGAGGCCGGGAGGTTACTGGCACACAGTTACACCTGTGCCTCAATGTGGCGGATGAAGTTGACCTTTTCACAGGGCGAGGTGATGGCACGAGACAGGGCATCCGCAATGATATACTCCTTGCCCGGTGTGTAAACAAAATCGAAACCATACCTGCGGAGTCGAAGGAGAATGCGCTGAAGCCTGGGCGTCATGTCATTCAAGTCCTTGTGAATTATGTGGACTAGGGGTCTGTTGTCAGTCTCTACTGTGAAGGTTGGTAGACCATAGACATAGTCATGGAACTTTACAATACCGGTGAGGAGGCCCAGGCACTCTTTCTCTATCTGAGCATACCTCTGCTCAGTAGGAGTCATGGCCCTTGACGCATAAGCCACTGGAGCCCAGGACGAGGAGTCATCCTTCTGTAGGAGCACCGCATCAATGCCATCCTGGCTGGCGTCTGTGGAGATTTTTGTCTCCAGCTCTGGGTCAAAGAAGGCTAGTACCGGAGCAGTGGTGAGCTTTGCCTTTAACTCGAGCCACTCTGCTTGATGTGTGGGTAGCCACTGGAAGGCAGTGGACCTCTTCACCAGATGCCTGAGAGCTATGGTGTGTGATGCAAGGTTGGGAATGAACTTCCCCAAGAAGTTAACCATACCCAGGAAGCGAAGTACCGCCTTTTTGTCTTCCGGGGTCTTCATGGTGTTGATGGCCTTGACTTTGTCCGAGTCTGGTTGCACGCCCTGCTGGGATATTTGGTCACCCAAAAACTTGATTGATGACATGCCAAAGGAGCATTTGGCCTTGTTCAATTTGAGGCTGTTGGCATGTATACATCTGAAGACTTGTTGGAGATGAGATATGTGTTTCTCTGGGGTCGTAGACCATATAATGACGTCATCAACGTAAACTCGCACACCCTTAATGCCCTCCAGCATCTGTTCCATGATCCTGTGAAAGACTTTAGAGGCTGAAACAATACCAAACGGCATGTGGTTGTAACAATATCTTCCGAAAGGTGTATTAAACATGCAGAGCTTCCTGCTGGACTCATCCAGTTGTATCTGCCAGATACCACATGATGCATCTAGCTTGGTAAAGAATTTGGTATGTGCCATCTCACTGGTTAGCTCCTCCCGCTTCGGGATCGGGTAGTGTTCCCACATTAAGTTTTGGTTAAGATCCTTCGGATCTATACATATGCGTGGTTTTCTTGAGGGCTTCTTCACACAGACAATCGAGCTGACCCAGTCAGTCGGTTCCATCACTTTAGAGATTATGCCCTGGTCTTGGAGCTCCTGCAGCTGCGCCTTTAAGCGGTCCTTCAGAGGAGCTGGCAACCGGCGTGGTGCATGGATCACGGGCGTGGCATCAGGCCTGAGCAAGATTTTGTAGTGATACGGCAGCGTACCCATCCCACTGAACACATCCGGGTATTGTGACAGGATTTTGTCAATGTCAGTCTGAAGATTCACAGTGGCATGTATGCGCTGGACAAGATTGAATAGCTTGCATGCATGGTCACCCAGCAGGGAAGCCTTGTCAGGCTTAACGATTTCGAACCACAGTGTGGCATTGATGGTCTTGTTGGAGACATGCAGGTGACAAGACCCTAATGCAGTAATGGTATTGCCATTATAATCAAGCAGCTGGCAGGCCGGCGGAAGAATTTTTACATAAGAACATAAGAACTAGGAACAGGAGTAGGCCATCTGGCCCCTCAAGCCTGCTCTGCCATTCACTGAGATCATGGCTGATCTTTGTGGACTCTGCTCCACTCTCTGGCCCGTACACCATATCCCCGAATCCCTTTATTCTTTAGAAAGGTATCTATCTTTTTCTTAAAAACGTTTAAA
Source organism: Scyliorhinus torazame (assembly GCF_047496885.1). Taxonomy (NCBI): domain Eukaryota; kingdom Metazoa; phylum Chordata; class Chondrichthyes; order Carcharhiniformes; family Scyliorhinidae; genus Scyliorhinus; species Scyliorhinus torazame. The sequence goes on along the minus strand of NC_092714.1, from coordinate 87,814,801 downwards.
GAAGAAGACTCAACTGCTTCACTGGGCAAGGAATTCCAGAGATTCACAACCCTTTGGGTGAAGAAGTTCCTCCTAAACTCGGTCCTAAATCTAATTCCCCTTATATTGAGGCTATGCCCCCTAGTTCTGCTTTCCCCGACCAGTGGAAACAACCTGCCCGCATCTATCCTATCTATTCCCTTCATAATTTTATATGTTTCAATAAGATCCCCCCGCATCCTTCTGAACTCCAATGAGTACAGTCCCAGTCTACTCAACCTCTCGTCATAATCTAATCCCCTCAACTCTGGGATCAACCTAGTGAATCTCCTCTGCACTCCCTCCAGTGCCAATATGTCCTTTCTCAGGTAAGGAGACCAAAACTGAACACAATACTCCAGATGTGGCCTCACCAACACCTTATACAATTGCAGCATAACCTCCCTAGTCTTGAACTCCATCCCTCTAGCAATGAAAGACAAAACTCGATTAGCCTTCTTAATCACCTGTTGCATCTGCACGCCAACGTTTTGCAACTCGTGCACCAGCACACCCAGGTCCATCTGCACAGCAGCATGTTTTAACATCTTACCGTTTAAATAATAATCCATTCTGCAGTTATTCCTCCCAAAATGGATAGCCTCACACTTGGCAACATTGAATTCCATCTGCCAGACCCTAGCCCATTCACCTAACCTATCCAAATCCTTCTGCAGACTTCCGGTATCCTCTGCACTTTTTGCTTTACCACTCATCTTAGTATCGTCTGCAAACTTTGACACATTGCACTTGGTCCACAACTCCAAATCATCTATGTAAATTGTGAACAACTGCGGGCCCAACACTGATCCTTGAGGGACCCCACTAGTTACAGGTTGCCAACCAGAGAAACACCCATTTATCCCCACTCTCTGCTTTCTGTTAGTTAACCAATCCTCTACCCATGCTACCACTTTACCCTCAATGCCATGCATCTTTAGTTTATGCAGCAACCTTTTGTGTGGCACCTTGTCAAAAGCTTTCTGGAAATCCAGATATACCACATCCATTGGCTCCCCGTTATCTACTGCACTGGTAACATCCTCAAAACATTCTACCAAATTAGACAGACACGACCTACCCTTTATGAACCCATGCTGCGTCTGCCCAATGGGACAATTTCCCTCCAGGTGCCCCGCTATTTCCTCCTTAATGATAGATTCCAGCATTTTCCCTACAACCGAAGTTAACCTTACCGGCCTATAATTACCCGCTTTCTGCCGACCTCCTTTTTTAAACAGTGGTTTTGGCTGCCTTTGGATGCGAGCAAGATCTGCTTGAGATATGAGATTGGCTGAAGCACCAGTGTCCAGTTTGAACCGGATGCTGCATTGGTTAACTTGTGCAGAATCCACGTTGAGAATGGGTATGCATGTTGTTGAGTTTGAGGAGGCCTTGTCATACGTGGTAATAATGCCCACACGAAATGGGGACTCTAGCAGTCGTCCTCTGGATCCATGGTGTTACCCGGTTCCGAATCCAGCAGCCCTTGCTGCACACTTCGAACGCGTTTGTGTTAAAACTGGGATCGCTGGCTCACGATCGGAGGTGCAGACCTGCACAAGGCTGCATAATGGCCAGGCTTCGCACAATTTAGACATCGCCTGCCTCATGCAGGGCATTGCCGCTTTCAGTGGGTGGTGCCACAGCTCGGCCACATAATGACATTGACGTTGTAAAGCTCCGTGCGTCGTCGCACATGCGCAGTGCGGTCAGCCGGCGCTCGCACCTGCGCAGTGTGGTTTTTGGCCGCTTCGTTCTCCCATCCGTGGTGCGCATGCGTGGGACCCCGGGAAAAGCACGCAAAATGGCCGCCTTCATCGATGCTAAGGCACCGCATTCGGGCAATGGCCTGTACATTCTTTGCCTCGTAGGAGGCAAGTTGGTCCTGCTCTGCTGATTTAAGGCGGGAGTAGCGACTTTTTGCCTGTTCATGGACTTTACACGTCTCGATGGCCACTGGCAGGGAAATGTTTTTATTTTTAGGAGCTTCTCCCGCAGGGCGTCGGAGTGGACCCCAAACACGATCTGATCCCTGATGAGGGAGTCAGCGGTGTCACCATAGTTGCAGCATTGCGCTAATATGCGGAGATGAGTTAGAAAGGATTGGAAAGGCTCATCCTTACCCTGAAGGCGTTGGTGAAAGACGTTGCGCTCAAAGCTCTCGTTCGTTTTGACTTCACAGTGACTGTCGAAATTGGCTAACACGGTCTGGAACTTGGTCTTGTCCTCGCCGTCGGCAAAAGTTAGCGAATTGAAGATTTGATTGGCCTGGTCCCCCGCAGTCGATAGGAGGAGCGCAATTTTTCTGGCATCGGATGCTTCCTCGAGGCCCTCGGCCTCAAGGTATAGACTGAATTTCTGGTTGAAGACCCGCCAGTTGGTGCAGGATTTCCGGAGATCCAGAGCTGTGGAGGGGTCTGGATCTTCTCCATGCTGCTGGAAGGCACTTGCTGGTCGGTACTGAATTATTCAAGGTAAATTACTTAGATGAAGTAGACTCCTGGTATCATGTCGTGTTATCCACCCTGGGGTAACACGGACTGCAACAAGATGCAGATGAACGGTAAAGCATACACCAAACGTAGGCGTTGGTTCAATACGATTGATTGAACTTCTGTAACAATGCACACAGCTGGCTGTGGGTAGACACTCTACTACTCTAAGTGTACTAACTCTAACTAACCGAACCAGGCTAGCTCTAATTCACGTGTAGAAGGTGAAGACTAGTATATACACCCTGACTATCACTCCAGTTGTCACCAGTGGAAAGAGGCAGCATACTGATGCCTCGTGTGTTTTATAGTTGGAAGCCCCGCTCTGGTGTTCTGTCTGATGATTGGTTGTGTTCTGTCCTGTATGTTGATTGACTAACCTGGGTGTTTGTCATTGCCTGCTCTTACCTCATGATGTGCATGGATGCATATTATGACAAAAAAGTTGCCATTCATTGTAAGTACTGTGTTCCCAAGTATGTACAATGTCTTTTTCGTAGATGTTCTGCTACAAATAACACCAAACACTCCTACTTCAGCAAGGAGGGTTTTCAGATCTGACTCCAAACCTGTGGTATTTTCTTCTGTCGCTTTGTGTTCTGTCCTTGTCCCATCTTTGGCTTCCTCTGCATCGTTGCCTTGTCTTAGATGGTCTTATAAATTGTCATAAAAACAGTTATGAAATAGCCAGACAAGATAAAGTCAACTGTTGGAGGCAAGCAACCTTATTTTTTTTACCTTCTATTTCCTCAGGCATGATGCTGCAATCTTCAGATAGATTTTTTTATTTTACAGGTCACACTCAAAACTCCATTCTCCCCAAAACAATACTTCTGTTTTATGTGAACTTCACAGCATTCACTAACACTACTCTAATAGACATGCAAGTAAGCAGACCCATCAATTCTGACCTGAATATCTTTCCAAAGTTCAATAGGCGCAATACATTTTTTAACAGTGTAATAGTGGTACAACTAACTTTGTGGATTTTTTGGGACAGGGATATTTTCACTGTGTGGTCAATATTATCAGTATTCATTGACAAAAATTTTGTGATTCAATGCTCGTTCAGATTTGCAGATGGAAAATATGTTAACACACATGGAAAGGGGTTGTTACATTTATCATCAAATTTGTTTGCACAGATTTTAGTCATTTGGATTTATCCAATTTGAACTTACACCAGATATCAGGAACGTCCTTGACAAGTTGTTACAAAACATTATATCTAAATATCAGCTGCACAAAGATGGAAGGAAAAGCTGATTCATCCTGTACACCAACCTAGTTCAATGAAACTAATATCACCGATTACATATTTATCTGAAATTGATGTAATTGTGTAAACACATGTTTTCATAAAACATTTGCACATTCAGTTGAGGTGCCTTAACCCACCAAGAGCTAATGGACCAAAGCTGGAAGGTGGGTTTGAACTGGATAGCTCTTTTTCAGCCAGCATAGACAGGATCAGCTTAATAACCTTCTGCGTGCTGTAAATCTTCCTGTTTCTATTTGGGGCACAAATAAACTGAGTTATTTTGTGGTAAGCATATTCCTTTCCAAAATGTAGCTGAATTAATAGTACAGAACCTTGACGCAATTTTGTTTTTGTTTCAAAACCACTTAGGGTCGTTTTTACTGCAGGCAGTTTCCAGGCAGGGTGAATGTGAGATGACCAAACGTAGTGAACAATGGCATTCCCAGCAAATATCCCTGTGGAACACCACTTACCATTTTCTGCCAGCCCACCCTCTGTGTTCTGTTTCATAGATATCTTTCAATCCATTCAGTTGCTGCCCCATTATGAAATGCCCAAATGGTTGATGTGTTGGGTGCTCTGGATCCGTGGAACACATACAGGCCACCAACACTTAAAATAGTGCAACACTATTTTATTAAGTTAGAAACTGTTGAACATACTTTCACTGTGGGTTAACACGAGGTTAGATTAAACTAAAGACCTATGCCTGTCCGAACCAGTCTATGCCCTCAGCACATGGTGAGGATCTGTGCTGTAAGCTGTAAGCTCTGCCCTTGTAGGAGGCTGCATCCTGAATGAGCGGTAACTCTGATGCCCCCTTTATAGTGTATGTGCTCTAACTGGTGATTGGCTGCGGTGTTGTGGGTGTTGATTGGTCCCGCTGTGTGTCCATCAGTGTGTGTATCTGCACCATGATATACTGGTGTATATTATGACATCCCCCTTTTATTAAAAAATGTACGTGTGTGGCAATAAATAATGTCTGGTGAGAATGTTCCTAACTACGTGTGGGATGCGAAGACATATTTACAGGACTACGTACATGAGAACTAAGCTATTTACATGGCAAGGTGCCTGGTGCAGAAAATCAGTATGCAACAAGAATAACGAGATCAACACTACATACAAATCAGGGAAATGATCAAACAAAGCAACCAAACAATTCAGAGAGTCTCTAAGTCCGCAAAGTTCATAAATTACATCTCTGAGGTAGGCGACAAATTCTGGTTGACCGCCTCAAGGGTGGGTTGAGAGCCACCGGTTCAGGAGCAGGCTGGACTACGTCAGAGTCAGGGGGATGCAGAGTGACAGAGAGCTCTGCATAGTCTGTGGCAGGATCAGCAGGAGGGCGAGGCGACAGTGGAGGATCACGTGGCGAGCGTGGAACAAGACGAAGGGCGAGTCGATTGCGGCGCAGAATAGGGCCATCCAGTAGACGAACCAGGAACGAGTGGGGGGTCACCTGCCGAAGGACAACAGCGGTTGCAGACCAGCCCCCATCCAGAAGATGGACGCGGACGTTGTCATCTGGAGCCAGAGGAGGGAGGTCACCTGCACGGGAGTCATCAGCCGCCTTGTGCTGTGCATGAGACAGCTGCATCCGGCAAAGGTCCGGAACGTGATTGAGGTCTGGGACATGGATGGATGGCACCGTCGTCCTCAGGGTACGACCCATGAGTAACTGGGCTGGCGACAGGCCAGTGGACAGCGGGGCAGAGCGATTGGCCAGGAAGGCAAGGTAGAAATCGGACCCAGCATCAGCAGCCTTGCATAGGAGCCGTTTGACTCTATGTACTCCCTTTTCCGCTTTGCCGTTGGATTGAGGGTACAGGGGACTGGATGTCACATGGGCAAAATTGTACCGCCTGGCAAAGTTGGACCATTCCTGGCTGGTGAAGCAGGGGCCATTGTCCAAGATAACCGTGAGCGGGATGCCGTGTCGAGCAAATGTTTCTTTACATGCACGAATGACTGCAGACGAGGGGATGTCATGCAACCGTATCACCTCTGGGTAATTCGAAAAGTAGTCCATGATCAGGACATAGTCTCTACCCAGCGCGTGGAACAGGTCAATGCCCACCTTGGTCCATGGTGACGTGACCAACTCATGGGGCTGCAGGGTCTCAAGTGGTTGGGCCGGCTGGAAGCGCTGACAAGTGGGGCAGTTGAGCACTGTGTTGGCTATGTCCTCATTAATGCCGGGCCAGTACACTGCCTCTCGGGCCCGTCGGCGGCACTTTTCCACGCCACGGTGGCCCTCGTGTAGTTATTCCAGGAGAAGTTGGCGCATGCTATGCGGGATGACAATGCGGTCCAGTTTTAGAAGAACCCCGTCTACTACCGCCAGATCATCTGTGACATTATAGAACTGAGGGTATTGGCCCTTGAGCAACCCGTCCGTTAGGTGGCGCTTGACACACTGTAGCAAGGGGTCAGCCGCCATCTCGCGGCGAATTTGGGCGAGGGGTTCATCCGTGGCAGGTAGATTGGAGGCCGTGAATGCCAAATCGGCGTCAACCTGGCAGACAAATCCCGCTGTGTCACATGGAGTGTTGACTGCCCTGGAGAGAGCATCGGCAATGATTAGGTCTTTGCCTGGGATGTATACCAGCTGGAAATCATATCGCTGGAGCTTGAGAAGAATACGCTGGAGGCGAGGCGTCATGTTGTTCAAGTCTTTCTGTATAATATTGACCAGCGGGCGATGGTCGGTCTCGATGGTGAATTGAGGAAGTCCGCAGCCAAAATCGTGAAACTTAACCACACCGGTCAGAAGGCCCAGGCACTCCTTTTCTATCTGCGTGTAGCGCTGCTCCGTGGGGGTTATCGCACGTGACGCATATGCAACGGGCGCCCATGATGAGGCCTCATCCCGTTGAAGGAGCACTGCCCCAACGCCGGTTTGACTGGCATCGGTCAAAATTTTGGTCTCCTTTGCTGGATCAAAGAAAGCTAAGACCGGGGCCGTGGTGAGGTTTGCTTTGAGTTCCCTCCATTCGCGCTCGTGGGCAGGGAGCCATTGGAAGTCTGTCGTCTTCCTGACCAGGTTCCTGAGAGCCGTGGTATGAGAGGCGAGGTTAGGGATGAATTCCCCGAAAAAATTGACAAAGCCCAGAAATCGGAGGACCGCCTTCTTGTCCTCTGGTGTTTTCATAGCTGTGATGGCAGCTACCTTGTCCGCATCCTGCTGCACACCCAATTGGGAGATGTGGTCCCCGAGGAACTTGAGTTCCGTCTGACCAAAAGAGCATTTGGCCTTGTTGAGGTGGAGGCCATGCTCATGTATACGTCTAAATACGCGCTGGAGGTGACTAACATGCTCCTGCGGGGTGGTGGACCAAATGTTAATGTCATCGACATAGACGTGAATGCCTTCAATGCCTTCCATCATTTGTTCCATAATCCTATGGAACACTTCTGATGCAGATATGATCCCGAACGGGATCCTGTTGTAACAATATCTGCCAAAGGGGTATTAAATGTGCACAGTTTCCTGCTGGATTTATTGAGCTGGATTTGCCAGAATCCTTTTGATGCGTTGTGTTGGTGAAGAGCTTGGTGCGAGCCATCTCACATGTGAGCTCTTCGCGCTTGGGAATTGGATAATGCTCCCTCATGATATTGCAATTTAGATCCTTGGGATCAATGCAAATTCTCAATTCGCCGGAAGGCTTTTTTACACATACCATGGAATTGACCCAGTCGGTCGGTCCGTGACTTTGGAAATCACTCCTTGGTTCTGGAGGTCCTGCAGCTGCTGCTTGAGGCGGTCCTTAAGGGGTGCTGGGACCCTGCGAGGTGCGTGCACCACAGGCGTGGCATTCAGTTTTAATAAAATATTGTAGGTGTACGGGAGCGTGCCCATGCCCTCGAAGATGTTGTGGTACTGGTTGATAATGGCTTTGAGCTACGCCCTGAAGTCGGTGTCCTGAAAGACAGACGCGACAGCAGGAGAGAGAGAGTGAACTCTCTGAACTAGGTTCAACAGCTTGCATGCCTGCACGCCAAGCAGGGAGGCTTTCGAGGAGCCCACAATTTCAAAGGGAAGGATGGCTTTGCGTGACCTGTGCGTCACTTCAAGTTGACACGAGCCGCTGGCAGCAATGGCATTGCCATTATAATCTAATAGCTGGCAGGCTGATGGCAGGATGGCTGGTTTGACACGAAGGCTTTGGAGATCAGACCGCGCAATGAGATTGGCGGAGGCACCAGTGTCCAGGCGGAATCGTATTTGGGACCGGTTGACCGTAAGGGTAGCACACCACTCGTCGTCTGGATCGATGCTGTATACCGATCGAGGCTGGATTGTTTTTTGTAACGATATTGACTCGAAGAGGTGCCTTCGGGTCTTCGGTGTCAATATCGGGCAGTACATTCTTGCTTGCCTGGAATGTATGCTACACCGCTTTTCTTCCTGTAAATGGCACTGGGTCCTATCGAGATTATAGAATTCTGAATTAAATACTTCAGTGACGTTCCTATCTGCTCCAGACAGACAGCTGGGTTGTCCTTGTGAAGGGCACAAGCACCTGTCATAGTCACGTCACCTGCATGTAAAACATATTAGAAAGATGGACACTTTATAAGAGGCAGCCTGAAATATGGACACTAGACCTTCATGAAATAAATCCATCTAGCCAGGTGACTTATTTTGTGGTTTATATATTGACAGGGACTGACATGTCTCTGGAAAATCATTAAAGTGTAAATGGCTATCCCAGGTGTTGATGACCGCCCTTCCCATTTTAATTGAGGAGCCAGGGGATTTCCCGACAGAATGGGGTTTCCCCACAATGGGAAACCCCAATGACCAGCCGGCATTACGGAGCATCCCGCCGGCAGGGTGAAACAGAAATGTGGCACGGTGGGGCGGAGAATCCAGCCCACTGTCTCCACGGAGATGGAATTTCAAATAAGGACATTCAGGACGTTACATGTGGCAACAATATGAATGAGATATCATTAATTCTCCATTGTGAGTCAATTACATCCCATTATGTGGACAATAGTGTGCATTGATATTATTGTCACATGACTAAAACTAGCTGAAGGTAGCCAACGTATGACAAATCCACAAGGACAGTACAGTGATGCAGTCTGGGATATGAATACTTGAGGGATGCCATCTCTCACACAGCACAAGAGGTGGGATTCCCTGGTCTCCGACGGCGAAATCGCGTTCAGTGATCGGCCGGAGCATCCACGCTTGCGCTGAAATCGGGGGCGGCACTGCTTTTGCGATGCTCTGCCTCTCCAAAACGGCATACTGGCAGAGTACACCGCATGCCACAGGATGTTACCTGAGGCCCTTCCCTGATGCTCCGCTCCCGATGCCCGAGTTCCCGATGGCATGGGTCACTCATGTTATTTATTTTTGTGAACCCGGAGTGGCGGCTGTGGACTGAGTCCAGCGCCGCCACAGTCGGGTGGGAGCCATGCCACGGGCAGCGTGGGCTTTGGCGGGGGCTGGGGGCACTGGTGGGGGGTGGTTCAGGATGGCGAGCCTGGCAAAAGGGAGGCACTATTTGGTAGGCCGGGTCCACGCGTGGCCAGCTCCATGTTGCACGGCGCGGCCGCTGCAGGCCGCCACCGTGCACATGTGCGGCCATGGACCCGGCAATTCTCCGGCCGTACCTGCAGGTAACTCTGCGTGCCCGCAGAGAATCGGTGCAGCTTTTGCGCCATTTTATCTGTCGTAAAACGCCACTGTTCGCACGCCAGCGTCAGCACATAGTCTTCAAATCGGAGAATCCAGCCCAAGGACTCTGCCTCAAAAGGATTATAAATTGTTACTGTAGAAAGTTGATCACAATTCTGACTGGAAAACCAGAAGCCTGTTATTGCCTGGGTGAACCAATATCAACTGATCACCAGAAACCACAGAACCTTTATTTTTCTACAGTGCAGCAAGAATCTTTCAAGTCTGCAATGTTTCAAACACCATCTTGAGGACAGGTCAAAAGTGACCTTTTAAGCTATTTAAGATAACTACATGTTTCAACGTCATTTTTCTTGTGTGTGTTTATATCTGGTATGAATGAACATGTTTGTTGCGTTTATGTTTTGGAAGTTATGAGAAATGTTTATCCTTTAGATTTAAACTTACCATTTAAACTTTTGTGCCTGTTCTTTAAGGTCACAGCACTTAAGGGGTTAAAAGACTCCTTACCAAAAATGCATCTTGTTGTGGTCAACTGAGAGGTGAGAAAAAGGAGGAAATTGTCCCACTTCTCTCTCATTGTTCGTAACACATGGGACAGGATCGGGCAGGAATTGTGCAGTAAACACAAATATTTGAGATCCTAAAGGCCTGCTTTCACCAGGCAGAGAGAGTTAAAATCAGCAGTGTTAATTTTTTGTTACATTAAACAAATGTACTTATTATTAATCAGAAGAAAATGTTCTTACGGACTTTGACCTATTTAAAGAACTTCCTGGCAACAGATCTAGATACCATCAGGAATCTTGGGCAGCGCCAAGTAATGCACTTATCCAAGTTATCTTCCAGTTAATGTTTTTTATTTCTTGAAGTTATAAATATCATAAGTGATACAAAGAACAGAAAATGGCAAACTAAACATAATAGAAATTATGATAGGCATATACAATGTGTATTCAGTATTCAAATATAGTATTGATTGATAGCAAGATGGGCATTGCCCTAGTTACGAATAGTTTGATGGCGACCCAGATCTAAGCATTAACTAACACATTATGGGCTTAGTAATTATAACACCATATGGTAGTGAGCATCATTCTGTCAGTATGGCATTAGTTCTGGCTCACACTGCTCACAAATGCTTTCCAAGTTAAAGGCACTATGCCATAAATGTGGCCTAGGGCCTTTAAACTGAAGGAATTATTGAATGCCTACCTTTAATGTTTTCCAGCAATTTGTTTTCAGAAACTATAAGCAATAATAGTTTTTTTTCAAGTCTAGACTTATGAAACCTATGCCAACTGCATGCCTACATATCTACTTCCTTTGAATTACAATCTTGCACTGGAAGGGATCATAGAATCATATGATGGTTACAGTACGGAAGTAGGCTATTCGGCCAAGTACGCCTGCTGGCTCTCTACAAGAGCAACTCATCCAGTCCCAAAACCCTGCCCTTTCCCTGTCGGCCTGATTTATTTTCTCTTCAGGTTCTTATCCAATTCCCTATTGAAAGTCCTGATTGTACCTGTGTACTCAATTCTCCAAAGCAGTGCATTCCAGATTTGAACAAATCGCTGCATAAAATTGTTTTTCTCATGTTGCTGTTCGTTTATTGGCAATTATCTTAAACTGGTGTTCTCTAGCTCTCAGATCTTCAGTTAATGCGAACAGTGTATTTTGTTTTATTCATTCATGGGATTTGAGTATCATTGGCACCATCAGCATTTATTGCTTACCCCAAATAATTCTTGAGAAGGTGGTGGTGCGCTGCCTTCTTGAAACATCATAAATCGTGTGGGGTAGATATGTCAACAATGCTCTTAGGGAGTTCCCGAATTTTGACAAAATGCCAGTGAAAGAGTGGAGGCATTCGACAAAATTCTCTGGATTCACTGTTTTTGAGACTAAGTGTTGACGCCAGCGGAGGAACAGTGGCATTTTATGACAGAAAGATTAGCGTCGAACCCTCACCCATCCTGTGACCGGTGAGAGGCTGGCAGCCACGCAAGTAAAATGCCCGGCTCCCGTGACAAAAACAGCTGGATAATGGCCACGCATGCGCACGGCGACGACCTGCAGCAGTCGTGCCGTAAAACATGGCGCGGACCGACCTGCCAAGTTACCATGCAAATTACTGCACAGTGAGGAATACGAGGGATTAATGGGACCTTGTCAAATTGGCAGGCAGTAACTAGTGGGGTCGGTGCTGGGTCCCCAGCTATTCACAATATATATTAATGATTTGGATGAGGGAACAAAATGTAATATCTCAAAGCATGCAGAAGACACCAAGGTGGGTGAGAGGGTGAACTGTGATGAGGATGCAGGGATCCTACAGCAAGATCTGGACAGGTTGGGCGAGTGGGCAAACCAATGGCAGGTGCAGTATAATTTGGATAAGTGTGAGGTTATTCACTTTGGAAGCAAAAACAGGAAGGCAGATTACGACCTCAATGGTTGTAAATTGGGAGAGGGGAGTGTGCAGCGGGATCTGGGTGCCCTTGTGCACCAATCGCTGAAGGGAAGGATGCAGGTGCAGCAGGCGGTAAAGAAGGCTAATGGTATGTTAGCCTTCATTGCGAGAGTATTCGAGTACGAGAAGCAGGGATGTGTTGCTGCAATTATATAGGGCCTTGGTGAGGCCATACCTAGAATATTGTGTGCAGTTCCTTTTCTGAGGAAGGATGTTTTTGCTCTCGAGGGAGTGCAGCGAAGGTTTACCAGACTGATTCCAGGGATGGCGGGACTGTCATATGAGGAGAGATTGACTAGGTTAGGATTGTTCTCGCTGGAGTTCAGAAGAATGAGGGGGGAATCTCATAGAGACTTAGAAAATTCGAACAGGTCTAGACAGGGTAGATGCAGGGAAGATGCTCCTAATGGTGGGTGTATCCAGAACCAGGGGTCACAGTCTGAGGATCCATTTCAGTCAGAGTTGAGGAGACATTTCTTCACCCAAAGAGTGGTGAACCTGTGGAATTCATTACCACAAGAAGTAGTTGATGCTAAAACATTGAATATATTCAAGAGGCGGCTGGATATAGGGGCAAATGGGATCAAAGGCTATGGGGAGAAAGCAGGAATAGGCTAATGAGTTGGCTGGTCAGCCATGATCATGATAAATGGTGGAGCAAGTTCGAAAGGCCAAAGGCCGCCTCCTGCTCCTACCTTCTATGTATCTATGACCACTCCTCTCCAAGATATTACCATGTGCCTTGTCTTTTGCCTTGCAGGATCACCATCAGATAAGGTTGGCCCTTCTGGGGTACCTCGACCTAGCCACAACCCGAGAATACCCCAGAGCACCAGTTCAGGGAAGACACCGACTACTCGGCACTGTTTTCACCTGCACTCTCCACCATCGCAGAAACTATCACCTTGATGGGACATTTTAGTGAGGAGGCTCCTGGGTCAAGTTCTGGTGTGCATGTCACACATGCTCAGCACATTAGATGGTGGCAGAGACTCCCGAGTGAGTAGACAGCCAGAGGGCTGCCCGACTGAGGCAGTGAGGGACATGACTCACTCACTGAGGGGCATGGCACAGTCTCCGTGCTCCATGGCTGAAGGCATCAAGACCCTAGTTCAGAGGAGGACAGGCCTCCAGGACTGGCAGCGCCAGGTGACGGTGAAGCCTTTGGAGCTCTCTCCGGCCTCAGCTCCATCCCATGGAGTAGCTGAGGGGCGATCGAGCACTCCAAGGGAGGAGGAAGTGATGGGGCCCATTCCGGTGCCTCCACAGGGGAGGTGCTGGAACACCTCAACACATCTGAATCCCCCCCACATGACCCTGGCGCATCTGATGGGCAGCAGGCATAGCAGGGTGGGACCTCCACACCGGAGACACCGAAAGTCAGCCAGGCCCATCTAGGTCCAGGCCCTCCAGAGGACGGCCACCAAAGAAATCTCAGGTCAAAGGGTATGATACGCAGAAGGCCACCTCCACGTCTGATGTTTTGTCTTGGGTCACACATAGAAGGAGCGGTAGGCCACTTAAAATACTGAAGTTAGACACCAGTTAATTTGGCATGGGTGCAGCAAATATATTAGAGGTAAATGTCAGGGCACAATAATGTATATAGTCACCACCTTTATACCAACACTCTGACCTGCCTCAATCCTCTATCTGAAGAGTGTGAGGGATGGACTGGGTGTAGAGGGTATGCGGTTGGGGGGGGGGGGGGTGGGGGGGGGGGAGGTAGGTGGTGTGGGGTATTGGATGATAGCACAGGGCAAGGCCCCCAGGACAATTAAATGTTCCACCTGGGGCCACCCTCAGAGGTGGCAGGGAATGGGGTCAAACATATGAGGCCACCTTGTAGAACAGCTTACCTAGTGAGTGACCCATCACCGCTCACTGTCTCCATAACCTCCCCCTCACCCCCACCACCCCCAAAGGATATATGGGCCTGAGATGGATTGGCCAGAACACTTTTTTTTTACTAATCCTTATTGTCACAAGTAGGCTTACATTAACAATGCAATGAAGTTACTGTCAAAAAAAACCCGAGTCGCCACATTCCGGCACCTGTTGAGGTACACAGAGGAAGAATTCAGAATGTCCAAATTACCCAACAGCACGTCTTTCAGGACTAGTAGGAGGAAACCGGAGCACGCAGAGGAAATCCACGCAGACTCCGCACAGACAGTGTCACAGCCGGGAATCGAACCTGGGACCCTGGCACTGAGAAGCCACAGTGCTAACCACTGTGCTACCATGCTGCAGACTTACAGGGATCACCTGGGTCCTGCTCTTTTGGGGCAGGCTCCTCTTGTACAGGGTCTTCGCCGAGCAGACCCTGCTCCTCCAACCTCCGTGCGTCTGCAACAGCAGGTGCAGCCAGATCGATAGTGAGCATTCCTGGCTGTACTCCAAAATTAATTCTCTGCGGGGGTGGCCATCCAAATCCACCAGGTTACATGGTGACATAATTGTACTTCAGCTCTACCTTCCACATATCCCCTTCAAATCCACCCCCAACGCTCAGCCGTTCCACACGACATGTTTCCTTTCACACTGCGTTCTGTCCATATCAGTGAATGGCACCTGGGAGCCTCTATCCTCACCACCCATCCTTGTCAACAGGGGTAGCAGTGGCTGCCGCAACCGTGTTAGCGATAGGCTTTGCGACCCTCTGTCCTATTTCCCCAGTGGGATCTACTGTGAGTGTCCTCACTGGGTGGGCCATGTGTTATCCCACCAGCAGGGTGGCACCTGGTTGTGTGGTGGAGAGGGTCATGGTGTGTCACCAATCCCCTCTATGCTTAGAGGCATGTGTATGGGTAGGTCCTACAGATGCGGGTGAGGCAGGGAAGTGTGCATTAGTTCAATAGTACCAGCTAAACTCCAAAGACATTTGGAAACAAACCATGCTGAATATAAGACATAAATTTCTTCAGGAGAAAACTTAATTCACTGACAAACAGTTAATCCATGATGATAGGATCTGTCAAGACCTATAACGAGAATGGAACTGGCATCCTACAAAGTAAGTTACCACATTGCACTTGCTGGAGAAGCCCATACAATTGGCGAAAACCTGATAAAGCCAAGCACCAAAGACATTTTCCTAAAATTCATTTTTACGGGATGTGGGCGTCACTGGTTAGGCCAGAATTTATTGCCCATCCCTAGTTGCCCTTCAGAAGGTGATGGTGAATTGGCTTCTTGAACTGCTGCAGTCCTTGAGGTGTAGGTACACCCACTATGCTGTTAGGGAGGCAGTTCCAGGATGTTGCCCCAGCGACAGTGAAGGAACGGGGGTATATTTCCAAGTCAGGGTGGTAAGTGACTTGGAGGGGAACCTCCAGGTGCTGGGGTTCCCAGGCATCTGCTGCTCATGTCCTTCTAGATGCAGTGGTCGTGTGTTTGGTAGTAGGAAACAATTGTTGCTGTCCATCCAAACGCTTTGAGTAACGTTTCCCAATCGATCACAGCCAACTTGTAATTTCCTTTATTAAGATTCAGGACCCTAGTCTCAGAATCAGCTATGTCACTCTCCATCTTGATAAAAGATTCAACACATTATGGTCGCTCATCCCCAAGGGACACAACTTGATTGCCAATTATTTCTCATTACATAATACCCAGTCTTGAATGGCCTGTTCTCTAGTTGGTTCCTCAACGTATTGGTCCAGAAAACCATCCCGTATATATTCCACAAATTTCTCCTCCATGGTATTGTGACGAATTTGATTTTCCCAATCTATATCCAGATTAAATTCACCCATTATTACAAATGTTCCTTTATTGGATGCATCTCTAATTTCCTACTTAATATCATTCCCAACATCAACACTACAGGTTGGGGATCTATACATAGAACCCCAACTGATGTGTTTTGCCCCTTCGTGTTTCTCAGCTCTCCCCATACAGATTCAATATTATCGGAGCTAATATGTTTGCTCACTGTTGTGTTAATTTCATCTTTAACCACCAAACAAGTCCACCACTTTTTCTTTTGGTCTGAATACTGAATGCCCCTGGATGTTCAATTCCCATCCCTGGTTAGCCTGCGGCCATGTCTCTGTAACCCCGACTATATCATACCCATTTATATCTATTTGCGTGATTAATTCATCCACTTTATTGCAAATGTTCTGCACGTTAAGACTTGTTTTTCTAACATTACTTGTCCTGTTCCCATTATTTTTCACTGTGGCCCTGTTTAATTCTGACCCTTGATTTCTCTGCCTATCACTTTTCTTATTCCACTTTCTGTCTTTTATTCTTTTCCTTGTTTATCCCTTCTGTGACTCATTGCATAGGTTCTCATCCCCCTTACATTTTATTGTAAACCCACCCCAATCACTCTCACAAATATTCCCCCAGGACATCAGTCTCCCAGTCCTACCCAGGTGTAACTTGTCCAGTTTGAATTGGTCCCATCTCCTCCAGAACCGGTCTCAGGAATCTGAAACCCTCCCACTCACACCATCCCTTCAACCATGTACTCATTTGATATTTTAATTTGACTAACACTAGTAATCCTGAGATTGTTACCTTTGACGTCCCACTTTTCAATTTACATCTAACGCCCTATATTCTGCTTTTCGGACCCCACTCTTTTTTTAACCGATATATTTTGTACCAATGTGTATCTCGACCACTGGCTGTTCATCCTCTCCCTCCAGAATGTCCTGTCACCACTCCGAGACACCCTTGACCTAGTACCAGGCAGGCAACATACCATTCTGGAGTCTCATTTCTGGCCACAGAAATGCCTATCTGTTCCCTTTACATTTGAATCCCCGATAACTATTTAGTTCCTGCACTTTTTAATCCTCCCCTGTGCAGCAGAGCCAATTGTGGTGCAACATCTTTGGCTGTCGTTGCTTTCCCCTGAGAGACAATTCCCCATAAAAGTATCCAAGCAGTATATCTATGTTGCAGGGGAATGGCTACATGAGATTCTTGCATTGCCTGCCTAGTCCTCTTGCTCTGCCTGGTGGTCACTCATTTCCTTTCAATTTGTGGAGTCTGAGCCTGTGATGTTACCGCACCTCTATGCGTGCTAGCCCCAATATTCTCTGCCTGCCGATGCTCCACATTGTCTCCAGCTATCGCTCCAGCTCTGAAACCCGGGGTCCCAGGAGCTGCAGCTGGAGACACCTCTTGCACAAATGCTGGCCCCGACACCTGAAATGTGCCCGGCTTCCCACATGGAGCACGAGGAGCACATCTTGGCTTGAACTCTCCTTTCCCAGGCCTCATTAATACTGAATAAAATCCATACAACCTATAAGCCATCAAAGACCATATACATTATAAGCGATAAATGTAGCAAATACCCATTACTTACCAATCAGTGCTCTCCCTTCTAGCCTTTACTACTGCAGCAGAACAAGATCACTCTCTGAAGATTTAAAACGTTAGAAAGCAAAGGGCACCACTTTCCCCTCTGCACCGAATTCCCACTGTGCTCCAAATTCCTGATACCCATACTCACTCTGGCTGTGTCTCACTCAAGGCCTGCTCTCTTCCACTGCTTGTGCACAATTCCCACAGCACAGCACCCTTCCAGAAAAGACTGTCCTAGTGAGGAAAACTTATGACAAACATGTACCTTCTCCTATGGTCACTGGTAGAGTGATTTGGGGTGCAGGAAATGATAGCAGTTTCTGCTTGAGGCAAAAGTGCCCCGCTTTTATCCAGTGAGACAGGCAATTCAATTGTTATTCTTAGGGACATAGGAGTGTACAACACTGTCAGTGATGTTGGCCAATGATATGAAATTTTCTCCCAGACGGTTCGATGGATGCGAAGGAATTAGCGTGGGAAACGATGCAAGGTAAAATGTGCCTTAGTCAGCAGAATTGTTGATGTTCTACCTAATTTGCCTTTTGACAGTGTAGAGTCCTCGCTGGAAATGACTTAACTGGGTCTATCGTATTGTTGTATCCCTTAGTTTCTGGAAAGTCTATTGAGACTGTTGAAACTGAAATTGTACAGAAAAGCTAGACGAATTAAAGGACCCAAGTACATTTTGTAAGCCTGCTGCTGAAATAAATGTAAAAATGATATTTCAGCATTCGGCTGAAAAAGAAAAGGTACTGGCAGTTGGAGACCAGCTAACTTGCTCTGAATTACAAAAGCAGAAAAAATATTACCAAGGTGAGGCAAAGCAGGTGGCAGCATCATGTTTTGTTAAATCATGTTTTGAAAGGGGGTGGAAAAGCTGAGTCCAATGCTGCGAGGAAAGATTTGTGTTCTTGAACGTAAAGTAAAACTTCTAAATAAAAAGGCACTCACTTGGTGGAAAGGAATAGACAAAGTTTGAACATAATAGTAGCACAAAAACAAAAAGAAGTCATGAGAATCTGTGAATTAAATAAAAAAGGAGTATCAAGCTTTTTTAGCTGAAGATTGATATAAAGCATTTAAAGTAGATGTTACTTGACAGAAGAATGAATTATTTGCCCAAAAGGGTTAAATCATAGGGAAAAACTTAAAGTTGGAATGATCCGGAATTTAAACAGGATAATGTGACTTCAATTGTTATGGAAGATAACTCAGATGTTTGATTGGATGTAACTTTTTTTTCCAAGGCTTAGGGATTAAAAGTAAACATGCAGACATGGAAGAAAATGGAGATTGGTAGAAAAAATCTGAACAAAGTGGTTTAGCGTCCACTTAAAAAAATTGAAAGCCCTGATGACGATGTAATGGCTGGCTTTCAAGAAGATCAAAAAAGTTGCTGAATCCAGAGGGCAAGAAGCAAGATGATGGGGATTTATCTTTGGATTTCAATTCAAAGCCACCGGTTTCCAGAAGCCAGTTGGTTTGCCAGCAATGAGTAATGTTGTTCTTGACAAAGTTAACGAGATCAAACAAGCGATAAAGCCTTTGGGCCGATCACAAATACTATCTCATGGTTTGGACTGTGCACAATCCAAAACATACTTAAAAGGCGTAATAAAGAGTGCAAAGCAAATGTGCTAGTTCATGCAGACCACAAGCCACAAGCCTGGTGTTCCTAGAAAAGTGAAAAACATAGTACCAAAGGCTGTTTTGGTGGAGTTTGCTGCTGCAATCATTTACACTAAAAATACTGCATATTTCCGGCCATAATAATGTATTTGTGCATAAGAGTCTAAAGAACAATGAATGATAATGTCTCAAATCTAAGTGAACATATTGGACTGAGAAGACTGGAAAATAACACCATGTTTTTAAGTGTTACAGAGTGTAATTATTATGCATCTTCGCATTTCAATCCATTTCTGACATCATCAGGAGGTGCTGTGATGTCATTGGTTGTTGGTGTTACCTGTGTATATTTGTATTTAACTGCCATTCTGATTCTTTTCTGCAACTCTTATTTTGATGTTTTGCTAGCTGTTCCAGCTTTTGAATCTGTTCTGTATTTTAAACTGTGTTTTTTTTATATACTAAAGAAGATTAACTTTCAACACTTTTCGACTACCTTTTTGTAGTCAAGTTTCCACATCATTTTGGCGATGAAAATAAAACAAATTCGAGTTTCAGCACATTCAACATGAAGTTTCATTAAGTTTATCAATGGACAAAAAGTTAGCAGCACCATGGTTATGTTTGGGTCCATCAGTGAACTTGTGGAAGAAAATGAGAAGTGGACTGAATATGTGGAAAGGTTGGAATACGTTTCTTGGCAAATGCGATTGCAGACGAGGCTGAAAGTGTTCAATTTTCCTGAGTGTGTGTGGGGTGAAGGCTTACATGTCAGTGATAAATTTAGCTACACCACGGAAACTGGGAGGAGGGGTTGCATTTCATTTGAGGATTTGGTTACACTCATTCAGAATCACCACAATCTTAAGCCCTCAGTAATTGCACAATGTTTCACATTTCATAGTCATTCTCAGAAGACATGACAGTCTGCAGCTAGCATTACTGAATTGCGGCAGTTCTCTGAAAATTGGGAGTTTGGGGTAGTTTTGGAAGACATGCTTCAGGACAGAAACGTTTGCGGCATTAACGAAGATAGCATTCAGCGGCATTTGCTGGGAGAAGCCACAATTACTGTTACGATGACTCCAGAAATGTCTCAAGGCATGAAAATGGCTGCTAATAATGGAAAAAATATTCAGAAGGACAATGGTGGCATGCAGACAGGTGCATTGCATGAAGTAGAAAAAGAAGCTGCAAGTAAAAAGGTGAAGACAGTGGAGTGTAGGTGGGAGGGTCACGCTTATGCAAATCATTGTAAATTTATGGATGCAGTTTGTTACCAGTGCAACAAGAAGGGACATATAGCGAAAAAATGTCAGGGTGCAAAGGGAAAGTTGAAGGCCGTGCAGGAAACGTCAAATGAAAGAAGCCTCAGTTGATGGCACATCATTTGGAAAGTTTAGAACAGGCAGAGGAGCACTATTACAACATGCTTAATATGAGTGACGGATGTGCAGAGCCTATTTATGCTACAATGGAGGTCAATGGACAGAAAATCAAGATGGAGCTGGACATAGGAGACTGCATCGGTAATTATAGCGGAAACCCTCAGGAAGATTTGGGACTCTAAGCAACCAACAGCACTTACTCAGGCAGGAATCAACCTTTGGATGTACACTGGCAAGACAGTACCCTTTCTTGGAGTGTTAGAGGTAGACATTGTGGGCTGGATTCTCCATTTGGACAACTAGGGAACGATCTTCCCAAAATGGAACAAAGTCCCCGAGCGAGTGTGATTAGCCGCGAGTTTCTCGGCACTGCAATGGCTATTCAACGTGACTCATGTTGAACAAGGTGCCTGAATGGGGAATGGGCGACTGAGGCCGTACATAGATCCGTTTTTTACAATGGGGAGCTCCGCTGGCCGGAACTCCCGTTGTAGTGGGAGATCACAACATCATTTTTAAATGGCGTCCCAATCTCCGAGGCCCAGAAAAGAATCCCCGGCCTCCACCCACCCCCCCCCCCCCCCCCCCGCCCCCCCCCGCCCCCCCCCGCCCCCCCGCCATCAGCCCGAACACAATATCGGAGGGTCCCCCAGCCCCCTTTCCTCCATAGCCCCTCCCTCCGCGCCTCCCAACACTCACAGCTGAAAACCTCAGCCCGATCTCGTGTGTGCAAATAATGCCAGCTTTGCACCTTGGCAATGCCAACCTGGCACATTGGCTGTGCCCCTGCAAGCTGGCAGTGCCACCTGGGCACCTTGGCAGTGCAAGACTCGCATCCAGGTGGCAGTGCCAGGGTGCCAGGCTAGCACTGCCAGGATGCTCAGGCATCCAGCAATGCCAGGGCACCACCCTGCCTAAATGTCATGCAACTGGGGACTCTTGGAGCCGCCACAAGTGCCGTTCCGTCTGGCGCCCATTTGTGGGAACCAGTACCAAATGGCACTTGCCCAAGGTCCCTGAGGCGAAGGGATTGAATCCCAAAGCCTCAGGTACCTCGGAACCTGCACATTAGAGTAAGGCTTACAACCTCGCTGTAATGGGCAGATGTGTCAAAAAATGATCTCGCCCATGTGGGCGGAATTCACCTTGCCACATCTTGCGAGATTGTGTTGAATCTCGCTCGCTGTTGCGAGCCGGGTGGGGTCTCCCGGCTTTCAACGGCCATGCTGCGCCGGGGCGAGCTGCTTTTCCGGCGCAGCAGGACTGGAGGATCGCGCCCTAAGTGTTCCTGTCGGGACTGAATAGCATACAATTAACGTTCACATTAGGGGCTTTGTTTGTTCAGAGATTCACGACATGCAAATGGGCCAGCACTCTGCCAACGTGAATTGGAAGCAATTCCCATCCCTTGCTTCCTCTGCAATGGGTTGAACTTCTGAGGAGTGTTCTGAGAATTGCCGACACCTGCTGGCCCAATGATTGAGCATGGCCACGCCCATCCCCTTAATGATACTGCTGGGGTATGATGGTTTCGAAAGGCATGGCCTGGGTGGGCTCTCACATCACCAAAGGCTCTCCAAACATTTACAGAACACAGCGAGCGGTCAGCAGTGTGATCAGACAGGAATCTGTAAATTGAACCAGAAGGGTGCGTTTAAATCTCATACTGCAGCAATGGCAGTCTGAGCCAGGCCACCCTGATCCAAAGGAGGACACCCTGGGCACGGTTCTCCGAACCCCCGCCGGGTCGGAGAACCGCCGGGGGCTGGCGTGAATCCCGCCATGTCCCAAATTCTCCGCCACCAGAGAATCGGCGGGGGCGGGAATCGCGCCGCGCCGGTCGGCGGGCTCCACCTGGGGATTCTCCGGCCCGCGATGGGCCGAAGTCCCGCCACTGTCAACTCTCGCAGCCGGCGTGGATTGAACCACCTACCGTACCGACGGGAGCAGATGGCGCGGGCAGGCTCCGGGGTCCTGGGGGGGGGCGCGGGGCGATCTGGCCCCGGGGGGGTGCCCCCACGGTGGCCTGGCCCGCGATCGGGGCCCACCGATCGGCGGGCGGGCCTCTGCTGTGGGGGCACTCTTTTTCTTCCGCCTTCACCATGGTCTCCACTATGGCAGAGGCGGAAGAGACCCCCTCCACTGCGCATGCGCGGGGATGCCGTGAGCGGCCGTTGACGCTCCCATGCATGCGTCGCCCGGCGAAGAACTTTCGCCGCCGGCTGGCGTGGCGCCAAAGGCCTTTCCCGCCAGCCGGCGGGGCGGAAATCACTCCGACGCGGGCCTAGCCTCTCAAGGTAAGGGCTTGGCCCCTAAAGGTGCGGAGAATTTCACACCTTTGGGGCGACGCGACGCCGGAGTGGTTCCCACCATTCCATTACGCCGGATTCCCCTGCCCCTCCGGGTAGGGGGGAATCCCGGCCCCTGTGTCCATCGATTCGGCACCAAGTCATTCCCCGGCACAACAGGAAGCCAGCATGCACCACCCCCCACCCGCCCCCCCCCGCCAACCCAGCAAGCCCGATAGTTTTTGAGGGTTTTTTTACCCTCTCCTTCCCCCTCGGCAGCCATGGACGCAGAGATCACCAACTTCATGGTGGTCTGCTGTACCATCCACAATCTGACATTAATGACTTCCGGTTGCGGCTATGCTGAGCTAAGTCGCACATTCGGCAGCTCCCGTCAGAAACGGACTTTTGGGCTCTTTTTAGGGGCCCTAGCGGAATTTATTCAAGGGTTCCCAGTGTGGGAAGGCGACAGTACGATTCCCCCGGCACTGTATGGATTGGACCAGGAGTGGAGCGGTGAAAAAAGTGATTTTTGTGCAGCGAAAAGTGCGAGGGAGGAGAACCAAGATGGAGGCGGGTGGAGACCAGGCAGCATGGGCGCAATGGTCGCAAGAGCAGCAGGAGTTCCTCAAGCACTGTTTTGCGGACCTGAAGGCAGAGCTGCTGGAGCCGATGAAGCTATCGATCGATAAGCTGGTCGAGACCCAGGAGGCCCAAGGGGCGGCGATCCGGGAAGTGCGGCATCAGGCCTCGGAGAACGAGGACGAGATCATCCCTGGCGGTGAAGGTCGAGGCGCACGAGCCGCTGCACAAGGAGTGGCAAGAAAAGTTTGAAGACATGGAGAATCGGTCGAGGAGGAAGAACCTTCGGATTCTGGGTCTTCCGGAGGGAGTGGAGGGGTCGGATGCTGGAGCATACGTGGTCACGATGCTGAACACATTGATGGGCGTGGGAGCTTTCCCGAGGCCCCTGGAGCTGGATGGGGCTCACCGAGTCCTGGCGAGGATGCCCAAGGCCAACGAGCCGCCGCGGGCGGTAATGGTGCAGTTCCACCGCTTTATGGACGGGGAGTGTGTCCTGAGATGGGCTAAAAAGGAGCCGAGCAGCAGGTGGGAGAACGCAGAGGTCCGTATATACCAGGACTGGAGCATGGAGGTGGCCAAGGGCTGGGTACAACCGGGCTAAGGCGGTTCTGCATCGGAAGGGGATGAAATTCGGGATGCTGCAGCCGGCGCAATTGTGGGTCACGTTTAAGGACCGACACCATTACTTTGAAACGCCAGAGGAGGCGTGGATCTTTATCCAGGCCGTAAAGTTGGGCACGGACTGAGGGTTTGTTGGGAGGGGATGTCAAGGAGGGGGTTATTGTGGTTATTGTGTTTTGGGGCATGTTCTGTTCTGTTTTCGTTGGTGCTGGGTGGGTAAATGGTTCGAAGTGGGGGTTGTGTGAGAGTGTGGGCGTCGATGGTTGGAAGGACGGGGCCCCGCCGGGGGGGGGAGGGGGAATGGGAGGCCCGAGGTGGGGGTGCTGAGATAAGGCCGCAAAAGGGAGCTGCGCCAGAGAAGGCGGGCCCGGCTTGGTGGAAAGCGCGTGCTTTTTCCCGCGCAAGGGAAGGAAGGGGGCGGGGCCGGAGGGAAGGGCGGTGTTGGAGAGGAGCGCACGCTGACTGCCAGGAGGGGGAGGAGAGATTCTCACGCTGGGTGGTCGACGGAGTGACGGGAGAGGCCGAGGTCAGCAGGAGTCAGCTGACTTACGGGAGTGCTATGGGGGGAGCAATACAGCTCGGGGGGGGACCTAGCTTGGGGGGGGGGAGGGGGGGGGGGAGGGGGGAGGGGGAGGGGGGAGAGGAGGGAACTGGGTTGCTGCTGCATTGGTCAAAGGGGAGCTGGAGTTCGGAGAGAGAGTCGGGGCGGGGGTCCGCCGCCTGGGGGAATGGAGGGTGCGGGAGGCACGGGCATGTGGCTGGCCGAGAAAGGGGGATGGCTAGTCGGCGGGGGGGGGGGGGGGGGGGGGGGGGGGGGATGCAGGAAGCCCCCTGATCCGGCTGATAACTTGGAATGTGAGAGGCCTGAACGGGCCGGTCAAGATGGTCCTTGTGTTCGCGCACCTGAAGGGACAGAAGGCAGATGTGGTTATGCTCCAGGAGACGCATTTGAAGGTGGCAGATCAGGTTAGGCTGAGAAAGGGGTGGGTAGGGCAGGTTTTCCACTCGGGTTGGATGTGAACAATCGAGGGGTTGCGATCTTTGTGGGGAAGCGGGTGTCGTTTGAGGTGCTGAACATCGTGGCAGATGATGGAGGTAGATATTGATGGTGAGTGGTAAGCTGCAGGGGGTGCGGGTGGTACTAGTGAATGTATACGCCCCAAATTGAGATGATGCCGGATTCATTAGGCGCATGTTGGGTCGGATTCCGGACCTGGAGACAGGGAGTTTGATAATGGGGAGGGACTTCAACACAGTGTTGAACCCAGCATTGGACCGCTCCAGGTCCAGGACAGGTAAGAGGCCGGCGGCGGCCAAGGTGCTTAGAGGGTTTATGGACCAGATGGGGGGGGGGGGTGGACCCATGGAGGTTTGCCAGGCCGGGGGCCAGGGAATTTTCCTTTTTTGTCCCATGTCCATGAAGCCTACTCCCGGATAAATGTCTTCATTATGAATAGGGCACTAATCCCGAGGGTGGAGGGCACGGAATATTCGGCCAAAGCTATCTCAGATCATGCCCCGCATTGGGTGGAGCTGGAGTTGGGGAAGGAGAGGGACCGGCGCCCGCTGTGGCACCTTGATGTGGGACTGTTGGGGATGAGGTGGTGAGCGGGCGGATCCGGGGGTGCATTGAAAGATATTTAGATGCTAATGACAATGGGGGGGTGCAGGTGGGGGTGGTCTGGGAGGCGCTGAACGTGGTGGTCAGGGGAGAGCTGATCTCCACTAGGGCCCATAAGGAGAGGAAGGAGAGGAGAGAGAGGGAGAGATTGGTGGGGGAGATATTAAGGGTGGCTAGGAGATATGCAGAGGTCCCCGTGGAGGGATTACTCAAGGAGCGATGAAGCTTCCAGGCCGAATTCAACCTGTTGACTACCAGGAAGGCAGAGGTGCAGTGGAGGAAAGCGCAAGGGGCGGTGTACGAATCTGGGGAGAAGGCGAGCCGGATGTTGGCACATCAGCTTCGGAGGCGAGAGACAGCGAGGGAGATTGGGAAAGTTAGGGATAGAGGGGGGAACACGGTGCGGAGTGCGGTGGGAATAAATGGGGTATTCAGGGACTTTTATGAGGAGCTATATAGGTCTGAGCCCCCGACGGGGGAGGGGGGATGCACCGATTTTTGGATCGGCTGAGGTTCCCGAGGGTGGAGGAGGAGCAGGTGGTTGGGCTAGGGGCACCAATTGGGCTGGAGGAGCTGGTTAAGGGGTTGGGGAGCATGCAGGCAGGGAAGGCCCCGGGGCTGGATGGATTCTCGGTGGAATTCTACCGGAAGTACATGGACCTGTTGGGCCCACTACGAGTGAGGATTTTCAATGAGGCGAGGGAGGGGGGTGCCCTGCCCCCGACAATGTCCAGGGCGCTGATCTTGCTGATCTTGAAGCGGGACAAGGTCCCCTTACAGTGTGGGTCGTACAGGCCGATCTCGCTCCTCAATGTCAACGCAAAGTTGTTGGCGAAGGTGCTGGCTACCAGAATTGAGGACTGTGTCCCGGGCGTGATTCACGAGGTCCAGACGGGATTTGTGAAGGGTAGGCAGTTGAACACCAATGTGCGGAGGCTACTCAATGTAATTATGATGCCTGCAGTGGAGGGGAAGGGGAGGTAGTGGCGGCTATGGACGCGGAGAAGGCCTTCGATAGGGTGGAGTGGGAGTATCTTTGGGAAGTGCTGAGGTGGTTTGGGTTCGGGGAGGGGTTCATCAGTTGGGTTAGGCTACTTTACGAAGCCCCGGTGGCGAGTGTGGCCATGAACCGGCGGAGGTCAGAATACTTTCGGCTGTACCGGGGGACGAGGCAGGGGTGTCCCCTATCCCCCTTGTTGTTCGCATTGGCAATTGAGCCTTTGGCCATGGCACTGTGGGAGTCCAGGAACTGGAGGGGACTGGTTCGGGGGGGAGAGGAACACCGAGTGTCGCTGTATGCCGATGACCTGTTATTGTATGTGGCGGACCCAGTGGAGGGGATGACGGAGGTTATGCAGATCCTCAGGGAGTTCGGGGACTTTTCCGGATATAAGCTTAACGTAGGGAAGAGTGAGCTCTTTGTGAGCCACCCAGGGGACCAGGGAAGGGAGATAGACGAGCTTCCGCTGAAGAGGGCGGAAAGGAGCTTTCGGTACCTGGGGATCCAGGTGGCTAGGAGTTGGGGCGCTCTGCACAAGCGCAATTTGACGCGGCTGGTGGAGCAGATGGAGGAGGAGTTTAAAAGGTGGGATATGTTGCCACTGACATTGGCGTGTAGGGTGAAGTCAGTGAAAATGACGGTCCTTCCGAGGTTCCTCTTTGTGGTCCAGTGCCTTCCCATCCTGGTCCCCAAGGCCTTTCTTAAACGGGTCAGCAGGAGCATCATGGGATTTGTGTGGGCGAATAAGACCCCGAGGGTAAAAAGGGTGTTTCTGGAGTGTAGCAGGGACAGAGGAGGGCTAGCATTGCCCAATCTATGTGGGTACTACTGGGCTGCCAATGTGGCGATGATCCGTAAGTGGGTAATGGAGGGGGAGGGGGCGGCGTGGAAGAGGCTGGAGATGGCGTCCTGTGTGGGCACGAGTCTGAGAGCGCTGGTGACGGCACAGCTGCCGCTCCCGCCGACAAGGTACACCACGAGTCCGGTGGTGGTGGCGACTCTGAAAATTTGGGGGCAGTGGAGGCGTCACAGGGGTGAGGTAGAGGCCTTGATTTGGTCCCCGATCCGAGAGAACCATCGGTTCGTCCTGGGGAGAATGGATGGGGGGTTTTTGAGCTGGCATCGGGCAGGAATTAAAAGAATGGTGGACCTGTTTATAGATGGGACGTTTGCGAGCCTTGGGGCGCTGTAGGAGAAATGCCCCCCGGAAATGCCTTCAGGTACATGCAGGTGAGGGCGTTCATGAGACGGCAGGTGAGGGAATTTCCGCTGCATCCAGCACGTAAGATTCAAGATAGGGTGCTCTCGGGGGTGTGGGTTGGAGAAAGCAAGGTGTCGGCGGTCTATCAGAAGATGCAGGAAGAGGAGGAGACCTCAGTGGAGGAGCTAAAGGGTAAATTGGAGGAGGAGCTTGGGGAGGAGATAGATGAGGGTCTGT
The DNA here is from genome assembly GCF_047496885.1 of Scyliorhinus torazame. Taxonomy (NCBI): domain Eukaryota; kingdom Metazoa; phylum Chordata; class Chondrichthyes; order Carcharhiniformes; family Scyliorhinidae; genus Scyliorhinus; species Scyliorhinus torazame. Next base: position 87,786,991 of record NC_092714.1, on the reverse strand, counting down.
GGGCTGATGCCCTGGGTAGGGTTAATTGTTCCTCCTCTTGCGCCAGGCTTAATCTGATACAATTTAAGGTTCTTCACAGAGCGCATATGACAGGGGCGAGGTTGAGTAGGTTTTTTGGGGTAGAGGACAGGTGTGTGAGGTGCTTGGGGAACCCAGCAAACCACGCCCATATGTTCTGGGCGTGTCCGGCGCTGGATGGGTTTTGGAGGGGCTTTGCGAGGACTGTGTCTAAGGTGGTTAACACCCAGGTCAAGCCGAGCTGGGGATTGGCATTATTTGGGGTATCGGACGAGACGGGAGTGCAGGAGGCGAAAGTGGCCGGTATTCTGGCCTTTGCGTCCCTGGTCGCCCGGCGGAGGTTTCTGCTACAGTGGAAGGATGCGAAGCCCCCAAGCGTAGAAGCCTGGATCAGCGACATGGCAGAGTTCATTAAATTGGAGAGGGTAAAGTTTGCCTTGCGAGGGTCTGTGCAAGGGTTCTTCAGGCGGTGGCAGCCGTTCCTAGACTTTCTCGCGGAGCGTTAGGAGGAGGTCAGCAGCAGCAGCAACCCAGGGTGGTAGGGGCAGGGGGTGGGGGAGGGGGGGGGGAATTCGGGTATGTGTTTATCATTGTTTCATGGGGGGTGGGGTTTGTACATTGGGGGAATTCGCGATATAAGTGTACGATGTTGATCTGTGTGTTTTATGCTTTTCATTTTTCTGTAAGGGGGGGTTTTGTTGAAAATTTGCTAAAATTGAATAAAAATATATATTTTTTAAAAACTGACATTAACAACTCACATGTGACAGGTCATCTGGGAGGCAGCCAGTGGATCCTCACCTCTGCGCCATACACCAACCTCTACGTCAGTGACCAATCTGTCCTCAGCCTAACCTGCGACCTCCAGGGTCCATTCCTCGTAGAGTGTGAGGACGCTGATGTCCGACACCCCAACACCAGTCTGGGCCATCTCCCGTTTGTTGTGGGTCAACTTCTCCTGCGGGGACACAGAGAGGGTATCGTCAGCACACTTTCTTCATGGTGGGGTGGAGTTTGGGGAAGTGGCAGACATGGACAACACTGCTGGACATGGGTAGGACAGGGCACAGTATGTTGCTGGGCAGGGACAGTGTCAGGTGCATGGTTTGTCAGGGGGGTTGGTGAGCGGGACCAGTGCCAGGAGGCCGTGCCAACCCATGTGGCCTGGTGGAGGTCATTGATCTTCTTGCGGAAATGGGTGCCAGTCCTCCTGGTGACGCTGGCTGCCCTGTGCCAACCCCTCCGAGGGGAACTGCACATCCTGCCTGGAGTTGACCGCGCCCAACAATCTGGCCAGGTTGGCATCCCCAAATCGTGGGGCTGGTCTCTCCAGCGGCATAACTGTGAGCTGTGTAGGGTTTGCTCTGCGGGATTGTTTAAGTGCTGCTCCCCTTGTTGGTGGGGGGGCTGGCGGGCGCGGTCCTGACAAATCAGTTGGCCGGACCTTCATTTGCGGTGTGAAGCCCGTGGGGGCCTTGTTAAGTGGACCAATTAATGTTTGATACCGGTGACGGCCTTGCCGGGTCGAGCGTCAGGAAGCTAGTGACAGTTCCTGCTCGCTACCACACTCAGAAAACATTCTGTTAAATCGCGCCTGTAATTGATATTTTGTGCCAACTGCAATTTGCCTGTTAATTCAGATTTAATTTTTATGGATGCTGATTCGCGGTTGAGTAAATGCTGCATAAAGTGGAATCTTGTTGGTAATCTCCTATTGGCAGTCATTCAGTAAAGTTAGTTATTTTCATTTATGGTTTCCCCACTGGGATTGTAACACAATAACTTCAATTTTGCTGGACCGTCTTAATGCTGCGCTTGGTCAGTGCTACCTTGATATCAAAGACAATCACTCACCTTCTGGCCTCTGCAATTCAGCTCTTGTATCCATGAATGGACTCAGGTCTCATGATATCTGGAGGTAAGTGGCCCCTGTGGAACCCAAATGAACATTAGTGAGCAAAATTCTTGAGGACAACTTTCATTTAATAGTACTGTTGATGACTCCTTCATTTTTATTTGATGTACCTACACAACAGGGACTGCAGTGTTTCAAGAAGGTGGCTCACCACTATCTTCTCAACTAGAGTTGGGAAATTAATGCTGTCCTAGTCAGAGATGCCCACATGCCGGAAACAAATTTTTACAAAATGATTTAAAGCAAGTTGGTAGTGGGATAATTGTTCAAGTTAGAACACCCCTGCTTTTTTTTTAACAAACAATTTTATTGAGGTATTCTAGGCTTATAAAAAAAGTGACATTGTACAGTACAAAAAAAAAAGAAGTTAAGACGCAAATGACAAATTAAACATAGTGCAAACCATGGCTCTGTTCACGCACGGACCTGCCTCAATATCCCCCTATTCTACTCTACTCTACCCTTGCCCCCCCCCACCCCTGCTGACGCTTACTCCTCTGCGAAGAAGTCAATAAATGGCTGCCACATTCGGGCGAACCCTAGTAGCGAACCTCTCAAGGCGAACTTGACTCTCTCTAGGCCAAGAAAGCTCGCCATGTCCGATAGCCATACCTCAGCCCTCGGGGGTTTTGAGTCCCTCCATGCTAATAGTATTTGTCGCCGGGCTACCAGGGAAGCAAAGGCCAGAACGTCGGCCTCTCTCTCTTCCTGGACTCCCGGGTCCTCCGAAACCCCAAAGATTGCCACCTCAGGGCTCATTACCACCGCAGTTGTCAATACCCGGGACATGACATCTGCGAATCCTTGCCAATACCCGCTGAGTTTAGAGCACGACCAGAACATGTGTACATGGTCGGCCGACCCTCCGGCGCATCTAGCACACTTGTCCTCCAGCCCGAAGAATCTGCTCATCCGGGCCACCGTCATGTGGGCCCGGTGCATGACCTTAAACTGGATCAGGCTGAGCCTGGCGCATGTTGCGGTCGTGTTTACTCTGCTCAAGGCCTCTGCCCAAATACCGTCCTCCAGCTCCCCCCCGAGATCCTCCTCCCACTTAAGCTTCAGGTCCTCGGTCTGCCTATCCTCAGCTCCCATTAGTTCCTTGGAGACGTCTGAAACTCTACCCTCTCCCACCTCTCCCCTAGAAACTACCCTGTCCTGTCTCCCCTTCGGCGGGAGACGTGGGAAGGATGGCACCAGTCTGCATAAAAAATCCCTCACCTGCAAGTATCTAAAGTCATTCCTTCTCGCCAGCCCAAACTTCTCCTCCAGCGCCCTCATGCTCGGAAAGCTCCCTTCCAGGAACAGATCTCCATCCTCACAATCCCTGCCCTCCTCCACAGTCGATACCCCCCGTCCATGTTCCCCGGGGCAAATCAGTGGTTGCCGCAGATTGGGGTCCACACCGATGCTCTTACCTCCCCTACATGCCTCCTCCACTGGCCCCAGATCCGAAGAGCCACCACCACTATCGGGCTGGTGGAGTACCTTGCCGGCGGAAGCGGCAGAGGTGCCGTGACCAGGGCTGTTAAGCTAGTGCCCCTGCATGAAGCAGCCTCCATCTGCTCCCAAACCGACCCAGCACCCACCATCCATTTCCTTATCATCGCTATATTGGCCGCCCAGTAATAGTTGCTGAAGTGCGTCAACGCCAGCCCCCATCAAGGGGCTGTTTAGCACAGGGCTAAATCACTGGCTTTGAAAGCAGACCAAGGCAGGCCAGAAGCATGGTTCAATTCCCGTAACAGCCTCCCCGAACAGGCGCCGAAATGTGGCGACTAGGGGCTTTTCACAGTAACTTCATTTGAAGCCGACTTGTGACAATAAGTGATTTTCATTTAATTTCATTTCATCTCCTCTGTTCCTTTCAAGCATCACCCTCTTCACCCGCGGGGACTTCCCTGCCCATACAAATCCCAGAATAATTTTATTCAGCCTCTTAATGAAGGACCGCGGGATAAACATAGGGAGACACTGAAAAACAAACAAAAACCGCGGGAGAATCGTCATCTTAACAGCCTGCACCCTCCCCGCCAATGACAGCGGGAGTGCATCCCACCTCCGGACCTCCTCCCTCACTCGTTCCACCAGTCGGGACAGGTTGAGCTTATGCAACCTGCCCCAGTCCCGTGCCACCTGAATCCCCAAATATCGGAAACTCTCCCCCACCAGCCTGAACTGCAACCCCTTCAGCCTACTCTCCTGCCCCCTCACCTGAATTACAAACAACAACAGTTTGTATCCGGAGAACCGGCCAAATTCCCTCAGGGTTGCCATAATACCGTCTATCCCGACCATTGGGTCCGATACATATAACAGCAGATCATCCGTGTATAACAAGACTCTATGTTCCACTCCCACCCGGACACTTTGTGGACGTGGGAGTAGTCCGAGAACTCCCTCGCCGTCGGCCGGCTAAATCTCCACGGATCTGCTCCCCCCATTTGCTCCATGAACCCTCTCAGTTCCTTTGCCATCGCTGGCAACTTGCCCGTTCTTGAGCATGACCGGTCCAGGCTCGGGTCCAGGACTGTATTAAAGTCCCCGCCCATGATCAACTTACACGAGTTCAAGTCGGGGATCTTCCCTAGCATCCTCCTAATAAAATCCACATCATCCCAATTAGGGGCATACACACTGACCAGGACTACTCTCACCCCTTCGAGCTTACCCCTCACGATAACGAACCAGCCACCCCCATCCACGACTGTGCCCTCCGCCTCAAATTATATCCTTTTATTAATCAGGGTCACAACCTCCCTCATCTTAGCATCCAGCCTCGAATGAAAGACCTGACTGACCTAGCCCTTCCTTAACCTAACCTGGTCTGCCACTTTCAGGTGCATCTCCTGCAACAAGACTATGTCCGCCTTCAGAACCCGCAGATGCGCAAACACACACGCCCTCTTCACTGGCCCGTTTAACCCTCTAACATTCCAGGTGATCAGCCTGGTTGGGGTGCACTTCGCCCCGCACCCCCCCTTTGCCGATCAGCCATCCCCTTTCCTTGGCCAGACCCCCAGCCATGTGTCGCGCTTCCTCTGGCCTGCCCCCTGGCTGGCTCCACCCATGACCTCCTCACTGTTGCCATGCCCAGTTTCCATCCCCGTCAGCAGAACAACTCCCCCCCCCTCCACTCCCTAGCAACACCATCCTATCACCTAACGCCTGCTCTAATCTAACTCTATGGACCCCCCCCCCCCCACCTTGGCTCCCGTTGACTAGCTGCACTCAGCTAGCCTGGGGCTCCCACCGATTGTTCCCAGTCACCCCTCCCCCCCGACCCCTCCACACCACTTCCCCAGATCAGCCCTTCTTAAGCAAACACTCTATACAAGTCATAAACAACCCCCACAATAGCACAATTCAAGTTAAACAAGAAAAAAAAGAGATAAGAAATAACAGGCACTCTTCAGTCCTTCCCATAAACAACACAGAAAAAGATAGCACAAAGTTCCCCTGAAGCATCCATTTTAACCCAACCCTCTTAACTGTTTTCTTTATTAATTTCCCCCAGCCAAACTCCAACTAAGCAAAGAGCCCAAACAGGAAACATTCAGGTAAACTACGCAAAAAGCACGCAAAAGCAATAAAAAAATACATCCCAAAACGGGAGAGACACCACATATACTTAAAAGCTCTAACATGAGTCCAAACGTCCTCAGTTCAGGGCCAACCCTTGCTTCTTAACGAAGTCCATCGCCTCTTCGGGTTCCTCAAAATAATGGTGCTGACCCTCATACGCAACCCACAGTCACGCCGGAAAAAGCAGCCCGAATTTCACCTTGTTTTTATACAGTATCTCCTTCACCTGCTTGTAGCCTCCCCTCCTCCTGGCCACCTCCGCACTCAAATCTTGGTACACACGCAGGGTGGTATTGTCCCAAATACAGCTTTGTGTGCTCTTTGCCCATTGCAGCACCCGTTCCTTGTCCAGGTACCTGTGAAAGCATACCACCATCGCTCGTGGGGGACCCCCTTGTCGCGGCTGCCTCACCTGCACTCTGTGTGCCCTGTCCACCACCAGCGGGCGCGGGAACACCTCGTTCCCCAGCAACTTCTGAAACATACCCTCCACATATGAGGCAGCGTCTAGCACCTCTGTCCCCTCCGGGAGGCCCACTATTCTCACGTTCTGCCGGCGAGATCTGTTGTCCAGGTCCTCCAGCCTTTCCAGAAGCACTTTTTGCTGGGCTCTCAGCCTCCGAATCTCCACATCCGTCACCATTTGAAAGTCAGCCTGCTCCTCCACTGACTTCCCCAACTGCTGGAGCTTCTCAGCCTGATCATCCAGCCTTTTTCCCATCTGATCCATCGACTTCTGCCCGTGTCTGCGTGGGGTTCCTCCGGGTGCTCTGGTTTCCTCCCACAAGTCCCGAAAGACATGTTTGTTAGGCGAATTGGACATTCTGAATTCTCCCTCAGTGTACCCGAACAGGCGTCGGAGTGTGGTGACTGGGGGATTATCACAATAACTTCATTGCAGTGTTAATATAAACCTACTTGTGACAATAATAAAAATCAAGAGAAAGAACACTCTCCACTTGCCTGGATGAGTGCAGCTCCAACAACACTCAAGAAGCGTGGGTTTCCTCCGGGTGCTCCGGTTTCCTCCCACAGTCCAAAGATGTGCGGGTTAGGTGGATTGGCCATGATAAATTGCCCTTAGTGTCCAAAATTGCCCGTGGGGTTACTGGGTTATGGGGATAGGGTGGCGGTGTTGACCTTGGGTAGGGTGCTCTTTCCAAGAGACGGTGCAGACTCGATGGGCCGAATGGCCTCCTTCTGCACTGTAAATTCTATGAAATCTATGAAATCTAAGCTGGACAGGAATGGGCAATTGTGATGAACGGTTACTGCCTTATCATCATGTAAGGTGATGTCCCCTTTAAGACCGGGCTTAGAACCCTGGGGACTCCGCCTCTGGCTCCGCCCATCTGGGAGCCATACATAAAGGCCTGCCTCATGGTCTGTGTAACAGTCAGCTCTCAGCTCTAGCTGTAGTATAGTTATTAGTCTAATAAAGCCTTCTTTACAGTTTAATCTCCAAGCATCATTATTGAGGGTACCTCAATTTATTAGACTAAACTAGATTCAGGATGGACGCAGGCCTAAAACCAGAGAAGCTCAATCTGGAAGCACGAACGCCGGAGGCAAAGGAAATTTTTTAATACTGGCTGCGGTGCTTCGAGGCCTACCTGGACTCCGCAGAGATTCCCATCCTAGGGCCACGCAAGCTGCGTCTACTCCACGCCCGGGTGAGTCACAGAATCTCCGCCACGCTCGAAAAGGCGACGACTTATGAGGAAGCGATTGAGTTGCTCCGCAAGCGGTTTGTCAAACCCGTCAAATAGGTGCACGCCCGGCATCTGCTCTCTACCTGCCGGCAGCGCTCGGGGGAATCGCTCGACGAGTTTGTTGAAAAACTCACCGCGCTTGCCAGGGACTGTGACCATCAGGATGTGACAGGGGAGGTCCATATGAATCTGCATATCAGAGATACTTTTGTGTCCGGCATCCGCTCGACCTACATCCGGCAGCGGCTGCTCGAAAACGGGGCAAAAGACCTCCAGGAGACGCTAACGCTCGCCTCCTCGCTGGAGGTGGCCCGACATAACTTGGGTACGTACTCCGCGGACTCTGCCAGCCCCCCCCGGACTTCCTCAGACTCAACCGTATTACAGGCCTGCGCCACGCGGCGAGCCGTTCACCATAGGGGCACACCATGCTACGTCTGCGGGCAGGGCCAGCACCCACGCCCACGCTGACCCGCCCGCTCCGCATTCTGCAGAGACTGCGGGAAGAAAGGGCACTTTGCGAGGGTCTGCCTGGCCAGACCCAGGGGCCAGAAAAACAAAGAACAGCTGGCCCGAAAATCAGGCTCTCAGGCCCGCAGGCCTCGCAATGCTGCTGCGCACCGACCCGACACGCCCCCTTCTGATGCGTCATCAGCCTCGTGCGAATCATGGGAGCGGCCATCTGGTTGGCGGCCATCTTCTCGACCCGACACGTGCGACCGACGGCAGCGGTCGTTTTACGAGTACGACTCGGCTGACGACTCCGACGACCCGCGACTGGGTGCGATCACCCTCGATCAAACTCGGCCAAAACACCTGCAGAACTCCATGATGCAGGTCCAGGTCAACGGGCACGACACTGCATGCCTCTTCGACTCCGGGAGCACGGAGAGCTTTATCCACCCTGAAACGGTAAGGCGCTGCTCCCTACGCACCCATCCCGCATCCCAAACCATAGCCCTCGCATCTGGGTCCCACTCGGTACAAATCACAGGGTACTGTATTGCGGATCTCTCGATCCAGGGTGCCAAATACACCCGTTTCAAATTTTATATCCTCCCTCACCTCTGTGCCCCCCTGCTGCTCGGACTGGATTTCCAGTGCAGCCACCGAAGCCTGACACTGAAGTTCGGCGGACCCTTGCCCAACCTCACGGTGTGCTGCCTTGCGACACTGAAAGTCGCACCCCCCTCGCTATTCGCTAACCTCACTCCTGACTGTAAGCCCGTCGCCACCAGGAGCCGGCGCTACAGTGCCCAAGATATGGCTTTTATCAAGTCAGAGGTCCAGCGTTTACTGGGAGAGGGGGTCATCGAGGCTAGCAACAGCCCTTGGAGAGCGCAAGTGGTGGTAGTCCAGTCCGGGGAGAAGAAACGGATGGTCGTGGATTATAGCCAGACCATAAACCGATTCACGCAGTTTGATGCGTACCCCCTTCCTCGCATCGCGGAAATGGTAAATCGGATCGCCCAATACCGAGTCTTTTCCACGGTCGACCTCAAATCTGCCGACCACCAGCTCCCCATCCGACCAAAAGACCGCCCCTATACTGCCTTCGAAGCAGCCGGCCGGCTCTTCCACTTCCTCAGGGTCCTCTTTGGTGTCACAAATGGGGTCTCCGTCTTTCAAAGGGCGATGGACCAAATGGTGGACCAGTACGGTTTGCGGGCTACATACCCGTACTTGGACAATGTCACCATCTGCGGCCATGATCAGCAGGACCATGACGCTAACCTCCAAAAGTTCCTCCAGACCGCCCGAGCCCTTAACCTGACCTATAACGAGGGCAAATGCGTTTTCCACACCACCCGGCTGGCCATCCTCGGCTATGTCGTGGAAGACGGGGTCCTAGGTCCCGACCCTGACCGCATGCGCCCTCTTAAGGAACTCCCTCTCCCCCGCAGCCTCAAGGCCCTCAAATGGTGCTTGGGGCTTTTCTCCTATTACGCCCAGTGGGTCCCCAAGTATGCGGACAAAGCCCGCCCACTCCTAAAGACCACCACTTTTGCCCTCTCGGCTGAGGCTCAAATGACCTTCAACCGCATCAAGGCTGACATCATCAAGGCCGCCATGCACGCGGTGGACGAAACCATCCCTTTCCAGGTAGAGAGCAATGCATCAGACATCGCCCTGGCTGCTACCCTCAATCAAGGAGGCAGACCAGTAGCGTTCTTCTCCCGAACCCTCACCGCCTCCGAGGTTCGACACTCTGCAGTCGAAAAGGAGGCACAAGCCATTGTGGAGGCTGTGCGGTGCTGGAGACACTACCTCGCCGGTAGGAGGTTTACCCTCGTCACCGACCAACGGTCGGTCACCTATATGTTCGATAACACGCAACGGGGCAAAATAAAAAACAATAAAACTTTGAGGTGGAGGATCGAACTCTCCACCTACTCATACGATATCAAGTATCGTCCAGGGGAGCTCAACGAGCCCCCAGATGCCCTGGCCCGCAGCACATGCGCCAACGCCTGCAAGCCATCCACAATGACCTCTGCCACCCGGGGGTTACCCGGCTCGTCCATTTCATCAAGTCCCGCAACCTACCTTACTCAACCAAGGAGGTCAAGGCCATGGTCAGGACCTGCCAAGTCTGTGCGGAGTGCAAACCGCACTTCTATCGGCCAGACAAGGTTCGGCTCGTGAAGGCCTCGGGCCCCTTTGAGTGACTGAGCGTGGACTTCAAGGGGCCCCTCCCATCCACCAACCGTTATGCCTATTTCCTCACCGTGATCGATGAGTACTCCCATTTCCCATTCGCCATTCCCTGCACCGACATGACCTCAGCCAGGGTGATTAAGGCAATGCACAGCATCTTCACCCTGTTCGGTTTCCCTGCTTATATCCACAGCGACCGGGGTACATCGTTCATGAGCGATGAACTGCGTCAGTATCTGCTCAGCAAAGGCATCGCCTCGAGCAGAACGACCAGTTATAACCCATGGGGAAACGGGCAGGTGGAGAGTGAGAACGCGACCGTGTGGAAGGCTGTCCTTCTGGCCCTGAGGTCGAGAAGTCTCCCAACTACCCGCTGGCAGGAGGTCCTACCCGATGCCCTACACTCCATTAGGTCACTCCTCTGCATGGCCACGAATGAGAGCCCTCACGACCGATTGTTTCTCTTCCCCAGGAAGTCTACCTCCGGGGTCTCGCTTCCACCTTGGCTGATGGCTCCAGAACCTGTTCTTCTCCGGAGGCACGCGAGGAGCCATAAAACGGACCCCCTAGTTGAAAAGGTCCGACTGCTCCACGCCAACCCCAGTTATGCCTACGTGGAGTACTCCGACGGCAGGCAAGATACGGTTTCCCTCCGGGATCTGGCACCCGATGGATCCTCCACCACAGACGCCCCTTCCCGCGCCGCGCACCTGCAGGACCCGTCGCCCCCTACAACACAACCCCTTCCGGCCCTACCACCCATTGGTGAGCTCCTACTGTGCGCCCCCCCTTTACACACCCCGCCGGCGCCGGCTCCGCTACCCCTGGCCCTGCCTAGTTCCTCTGCCCCGACCCGGACCGAAGCTCCGACCGCTGTGCTCCCGGATGTGCCCTCAACCGGGATGTCCGTGCCCGCCGCACCACTGCCCGAATTGAGGAGGTTGAGGAGGACGATCCAGCCACCGAGACGGATGGACCTATGATGGCACTTCACCCCCGCCGGACTCCTTTTTAAACAGGGGGTGAATGTGATGAACGGTTACTGCCTTATCATCATGTCCGGTAATGTCCCCTTTAAACCGGGCTTGGAACCCTGTGGACTCCGCCTCTGGCTCCGCCCATCTGGGAGCCATACATAAAGGCCTGCCTCATGGTCTGTGTGACAGTCAGCTCTCGGCTCTAGCTGTAGTATAGTTATTAGTCTAATAAAGCCTTCTTTACAGTTTAATCTCTAAGCATCATTATTGAGGGTACCTCAGCAATAAATGCCAGTGATGCTCTCGTCCCGTAATTTGATTTTTTAAAAATGTTTTAAAATAAACTAATAATGCAGAGATTGCACAGGTTAGACCTGTCCTGCTTTTTGTTGATAGGACATACCTGGGCAGAGTTCGACATTGTCAAGTATATGCAAGTGTTATAGCTGTTCAACTTGGCTTGCGGCATGCAATGAAACTCTTGCATGAAATCGATCAGTTTGCTACCCTTCAAACTAGAATCACAACATAGTGGCTGGGACTTTGGGGTGGGACTGGAAATTCCTTCCGAAGTCAACAAACCTTTGGTTGGTTCGTCAAATTTTCTGTCCTGCCTGTGATGATACGTGTAGCGGGAGGATTGGAAAATCCTAGTCTTTGCCTTCGGTGTTTCTGTTTATTCAGCTGGGTAAGGGTTAAGGCATGTTTCAGTACCACAGTTCATGATATTAGAACAGTAGGGATGTGCGAACAGCTTCTCATCTAATCCAAGCAAAGTCCAGGCTGCTAAAATTGCTGTTTCCTTTTTCAGCTCAATGGAAAAATTAAACCCTGGCTGCATTCCAATTCCGACTTAATCCTCGAAACATAACCAACATTTAATTTATCTTAATTTGGGCTTCATTGTATCAAAATAGTCAAGTTTAGGCAAGCTTGTAATCTAGATCCTAATTCGCACAATGCCCAACCATTTGTTTAATTACGGTAACCTAAAGGGAACACACACTGGTACAAGTATTAATATTGAGTACATAACTGATGCTCTTAAAAGCAATAAATTATTTGAATTCATGCCACACATACCGGATAACATTTGCTCGGCTTAAGACCATTTCTAATGTGCCAAGAGTTTAAAACTTCAACATCTTTAGACTGAATGACTAGTGTGCTTTGCCTCAAGGAACTGGCCACAAGGGATTTTGAAAATTTTTAGAAGAAAACAGAACTACATTACTCCATGATTTCTGATGTAAAATTAGTTAAGTGTGACTTTCTGCTGAATTTGAAAACAAATTTAAATTTTGTAACAAGATATTTTAGCATCTGTTTTTCAGAGGAACTGAGAGAAATCTACGAATTAACATAAAATCTAAACACACAAGTTTCTTTATATCTGAGCCACTGTATAAAAGCTCAGGAGGCCCAAAAAGGTAAGTTAAACAGCACTTAATAAACCAACATGAAGTAAAGGCCACAATGCGGCTTCCAGTTCAAAGGTCCCAACTGGGACTACCAAACACACCAGTCCTAGTCCGGGCCGGTTTTTATAAGGCAGATTTACGAGCTCCAGCTGGGAGGGCCTCCGCCCACCAGAGGGGGGGGCTCATATTCCATGAGTCCCACGGGGAGGTCAACTGAGGTGTCTCATGAGGGTTATTACAAATTTATAGATACCTTCAATGGACCATAATTTCTGAGCTCTAGGGAATACTACCCAAAGGTGCACTGGCGATCCCGACACACCGCCCCACACCTCACCCCTCACCCACCCCTGCAGAATTTCCAGGTAAGGACTGCACGGCAGTCTTCAAGAAAGTGCAAATTTCCCATGGGCAATTGCCCTGCACCGGGAACCAATCGAAAATGGTGATTTAAATTACAAATTTTGGATTACATCAATAGTTACACACCGAGTAAATTAAAACAAAATTTTACATTATTTTACAATTACTATTATATACTCTAGTAGTTCCCTACTGGGACTTCTCTAGTTAGTGCCTTACTGGCCAACTCTATTTATACAAAGCCAAGTATTGTTAAGGATCCCCCACTCCCTTATCGGGGAAACTTGTAATATACAAGATTCACAGGATAGTTAATCATCCCTACTCTGTAAGACCATGCAGGTTATAAGAGTAACTATTGTACTGACCCACACCGAACTCCCATGGAACTCCCCGCATACCCCTGAACCCCAACGGGACTCCCCTACCCCCTGATTACCTACTCCCCTACTCAGCCACACCCCCACAGGACTCCCCAGCCCCCCTCATGGCCAACACTTCCCCACCACCCGACTGGCCGATCTCTCACCCCACACCCCTCAACCACTGTCCGGCAGGCTGACCCCCCCACTCCAAATTCTAACAACATAGCTGACAAACCTACCTTCTCCTTGGTTTGAAAGTGGCTAGTCCTTTAAATTCACCTGATTTATGGCAGCTATTGCCATAACAAAAGGGCCTGCCTCCATCCGTTCGGCTCTGCAGTGCTTCTTAATCTAAGGCCTCTGGAGCGCCCTGCCTGAGTTGGAAGGCCACACAAAACAGGATCGAAAAACTTTCAAGGTAAGGAAGTAGGAGCAGACTCCACTCTGCAAAAGGTCATGCCCAAAATTGTTTTATGCGCATTCAACACAGATTCAGCATCAAATTTCACACATTTAACTGCAGTTCGAAATTCAAATAACTTCCTGGTGTTAAACTAGAACCTCGGGCGTCATTCTCCGACCCCCCGCCGGGTCGGAGAATGGCCGTTGGCCGCCGTGAATCCCGCCCCCGCCCCCGCCGAAGTCTCCGAAGGGAGAAAAGTCGGCGGGGCGTTAATGGCGCCGCTGCCGCGGAGAATGTCACGGGTCTGCGCAAGGCAGCCGATTTTCGGCCTGCCGATATTCTCCCTTCCGGATGGGCCGAAGTCCCGTCGACGTGATGACCGTTCACGTCGACGTGAATCAAACCTCCTTTTCATCGGCGTGACCCGGTGCTCCAGGCTCACGCCGACCAGCGAGGAGGTGAGTGACGGCCTGGGGGGTTGGCTCTGGGCAGGAAATGGCGTGGCCGCAGACTGATTGCGTGAGGAGAGGTGTGTCTCGGCTTGTGTGTGTGTGCGGCGGGGTGGGGGGGGGGGAGGGGGGGGGGGTTAGAGTAGGCTGGGCTCCGGGGGAGTGCCGGGAGGGGGTCCGTGCCGGGGTGGAGGTTGGGGGTTGTGGAGGGGGTCCGTGCCGGGGTGGAGGTTGGGGGGGGGTCCGTGCTGGGGTGGAGGTCGGGGGTTGGGGAGGGGGTCCGTGCCGGTGTGGAGGTTGGGGGGGGGTCCGTGCCGGGGTGGAGGTTGGGGAGGGGGTCCGTGCCGGGGTGGAGGTTGGGGGGGTCCGTGCTGGGGTGGAGGTTGGGGGTTGGGGAGGGGACCGTGCCGGGGTGGAGGTTGGGGGGGGTCCGTGCTGGGGTGGTGGTTGGGGGTTGGGGATGGGGTCCGTGCCGGGGTGGAGGTTGGGGAGGGGGTCCGTGCCGGGGTGGAGGTTGGGGAGGGGGTCCGTGTCGGGGTGGAGGTTGGGGGGGGGGGTCCGTGCTGGGGTGGAGGTTGGGGGTTGGGGAGGGGGTCCGTGCCGGGGTGGAGGTTGGGGGGGGTCCGTGCTGGGGTGGAGGTTGGGGGTTGGGGAGGGGGCCGTGCCGGGGTGGAGGTTGGGGGGGGGTCCGTGCTGGGGTGGAGGTTGGGTGTTGGGGAGGGGGTCCGTGCCGGGGTGGAGGTTGGGGGGGGGTCCGTGCTGGGGTGGAGGTTGGGGGGGTCCGTGCTGGGGTGGAGGTTGGGGGTTGGGGAGGGGGCCGTGCCGGGGTGGAGGTTGGGGGGGTCCGTGCTGGGGTGGAGGTTGGGGGTTGGGGAGGGGGTCCGTGCCGGGGTGGAGGTTGGGGAGGGGGTCCGTGCCGGGGTGGAGGTTGGGGAGGGGGTCCGTGTCGGGGTGGAGGTTGGGGGGGGGGGTCCGTGCTGGGGTGGAGGTTGGGGAGGGGGCCGTGCCGGGGTGGGTGATGGGAGGGCAAATGAGTTGGTCCACCTGGCCAGGTGCCAGCCTCCAACAGTTGGACCCATGCGGTCCATGCCACCTGGCTGGGGGGAGGAGGGGATATGGGCAATGATGACATGTCGTCGTTCCCCTCCCCCCCCACCAGGCCGTCATGTTTTCAGACCATCCAGCGATGTTGGCCGCCGTGGTGGCAGCCGCTCATGTCTATGTTGCCCTGGATGAGGAGGAGGAGGAGGAGGAGGAGGAGGAGGAGCGTGCCAGAGAGGCGGCGCAGGCTGCCGCAGAGGGGCAGGCGGCAGCCGCCCAGGCTGGAGGGACACCTGACTGACAGGACGAGGAGGGGGAGGAGGACGTCGCGGCCCCACGGCAACGGAGGCACCCGAGGGCGCCCCGTGTGTACCGGCCCCGGCAGTCATACCAGGACCTCACGGACCGGGAATGCAGGAGGAGACTCCGGATGAGCCGGGAAACCGTGGCACACATCTGCCACCTGCTGGCACACCTGTCACCGCGTGGCACTGGCGGGGGACACCCTCTCCCCGTGTCCGTCAAGGTTACGGGGGCCCTGAACTTTTATGCAACGGGGTCATTCCAGGCACCGAGTGGGGACCTGTCCGGCATATCGCAGACATCGGTGCATCGGTGCATCCGGGCAGTGACAGATGCCCTTTATGCCATGGCGCACCGCTACATCCGCTTCCCCGTGGACCGGGCCAGCCAAGATGCCCGGGCCGTGGGCTTCTCTGCCATTGCCGGGTTCCCCATGGTCCAGGGCGCGATCGATGGGATGCACGTCGCCGTGCGGCCACCTGCAGATAACAGGGCCGTGTTCACTAATAGGAAGGGGACCTATTCGATGAACGTACAGGTGGTCTGCGACCACCGCATGATGATCCTGCACGTCTGCGCCCGTCACCCAGGCAGTGTACACGACTCATTCGTGTTGTCGCGGTCATCCATCCCCGGCATGTACGAGGGACGCCATCCCCGGCTGAGGGGCTGGTTGCTGGGCGACAGGGGCTACCCATTGCGATCGTGGCTGATGACGCCTATACGGAGGCCACGCAATGAGGCGGAGAACCGCTACAATGATGCCCATGTAGCGACAAGGGGAGTGATCGAATGGTGCTTTGGCGTGCTGAAGATGCGTTTCAGGTGCCTGGACCTCTCTGGGGGCGCCCTCCAGTATCGGTCAGATAGGGTCGGCCGCATCATTGTGGTGTGCTGCGTCCTGCACAACATAGCCCAGCAGAGGGGCGATGTGCCGCAGGCAGAGGAGGGCGGAGTGGAGGAGCAGCAGGAAGAGGCCCAGTCCTCCCCTGATGAGGGGGATGGGGGCAATGGTCAGGGCAGACGGGGTAGACACAGACGGGTGGCTGTCCACCGTTACCGGCTGGCCCAGCGGGCACGGGACAGACTGATAGACACCCGCTTCACTGACTAGATGGGCGTGGGAATCGGGTAGTATGGCCACAGACCGCACACCATGACAACAGCCGACCACCCACACCCCCCACCCATCCACCCACCCAGCACCCTCACCCCCCTCCCCAACCCCACACACCCCACCCGCATGCACACCACCCCCCCACCCCCAATTGCCGATCCACCGGCGGCACAACGGGCCGGGCTCACCCAGTTGCGGGTGGACACGTGTCTATCGCAGGCCATGGAGAATGATGACAACCCGCCTCCGATGAGCTCCTGGCTCTACATCGTTGGACTATGTCTGACCCATGGCCACAGTACCACCATCCACCCGGACCATCCCTGCATGCGGCTGTGACACTGCAGCGCACGGTCCCGTCCTCTGCCCGGGGGATGTTGATGGCGGCCCAGGGGGAAGGGGGCAGACTCACCTGGGGCTGAGGTAAGACCACCCCTCACACACACACTTGCGCTCAACGTACATGACACCCCCGCACACTTTGGACAGAGCACAAAGGCAGCTTTGGTAGGTGTAACATTGACTTTAATAACCAAAGGAGTTCATGCACGTGCCCTAGCGCCTAAAACTCATCTGTGCCCTGCACCCGTGCCAACTTACTCAGTGTCTAATTGTTTGGCCTTACGGGCCCTTTGACTACGTCTACGTGGTTCCCCAGACGGTACAGCAGAACTGGAGGTGGACTCCTGTGATTCCTGCCCTCTGACACTGGATCCCTTTGGCGGCCGTTTCCTGGGGCGTCCTGGCCTAGATGGGCCAGGCTGCGGCCCGGGCGACTGGGATGGCGAGCTGCCAGCCTGTCCTGCCCGTTGCCCACCCGATGCACCTGGGACGGAAGGGGGGGAGTCCGAGGTGTCGCGGTGTACCGGGACCTCCCCTACAGAGGGAGCCGGGACGGACCACACCACCTCCTCCTCCCTCGGGGTGCCCGATGGCCCCCAGGCCTCTACATGGGTGGGGGATGCGAACGGACTGGCCATCCGACGCGCCCCCGACATCTGGCGCTGCCAGTCCTGGAGGCCCGTGCTGGTACCGACAGGGGTCTGCAGGTTTGCAGCCATGGAGCCCAGGGGGTTGTCGAACCCTGTCTGCGACAGTGCGACGCCAGCTCGCACATGGCCACTGGCGCCGATGCCCTCAGCGATGGCCTGCTGAGACTGGGCCATGGCCTGCAGAGACTGGGCCATGGCCTGCAGAGACTGGGCTATGGCCTGCTGAGACTGGGCCATGGCCTGCTGAGACTGGGCCATGGCCTGCTGAGACTGGGCTATGGCGTTGAGCGCCACTGCCATCTGGCGCTGGCACTGGCTCATGGCCTCCTGTGAGAGGGCAGCCATTTCCTGGGCCACAGACGCCGCCTGCACGGAAGGCCCCAGGCCTCGCAAACCGTTCCCCATGTCTGACACCGTCGCACCCATTGCCTCCACCGCGGACGCCACCCGTGCGGTGTCAGCCTGGGTGGCACGCATGACCGGGACCACTCCCAGCTCCTGGACGCGGGTGGACTCCTCCACCTGCGACCGCAGCCGCCGCAAGCCACCCGTCACCCTATTCGCTCGTCTCCGTGTCGGTGGTTGCATCGGATCTATGTGTGGGTGTGGTAACTGCAGGAACCCGGGATCCATCTGGGCGGCAGATGTTCGCTTGGCCTGGGCTGCCCTCCGACCGCCCGGTCCCTCTGCTGCTCCTACCTCCACCTGCTGTACCGGGACGGCTGTGTTGTGCGCACCAGTGAGTGTACCAGACGCCTCATCACTAAAGTGCCCAACCGTGGTGAGTGTTTCTGCGATGGTGGAGGGTGTTGGTGACAGCAGTGGCGTTGTGTCGTGCTCTTCGTCCCACTCTGAGTCCATGGCACTTTGGGGTGGGGGTTCGTCTCCACCCATCCACTCTGAGTCACTGTCCGGTATTTCGTCTTCCCGGGTAGGGGTGTCCTGGGTAGTGCTGTCCCGGGTAGTGCTGTCCCGGGTAGTGCTGTCCCGGGTAGTGCTGTCCCGGGTAGTGGTGTCCCGGGTAGTGGTGTCCCGGGTAGGGGTGTCCTGGGTAGTGGTGTCCCGGGTAGGGGTGTCCTGGATAGTGGTGTCCTGGGTAGTTGGGTCCTGGCTCGGATGTGACGGGGGCCTGTGGCTGCCCCCCTCGTCGCTGGGTGGTCGCTCCCGCACGTGACGGGGGTGTCGTCTCCCTGTTGCTCCAGGTCTCTCCGTCTCCCGTGGTGTGCGAGAGGCATCCTGCGGGCGTCGCATGCTGGAGGGTCCGGGTCTCTCCGTCTCCCGTGGTCTCCGAGGGGCATCCTGCGGGCGTCGCATGCTGGAGGGTCCGGGTCTCTCCGTCTCCCGTGGTCTCCGAGGGGCATCCTGCGGGCGTCGCATGCTGGAGGGTGCGGGTCTCTCCGTCTCCCGTGGTCTCCGAGGGGCATCCTGCAGGCGGTCTGCATCTGCGGGGATAGGTGCCTGGACGTTTGGTCCTGCGATACACAATGAAGCATGCATGGTTAGACATCAGGCAGTGATCAGGTGATACGGGAGAGGGGGATATAGGGGAGGGGGGATATGGGGACGGGCTGTTGGTGGCTCACTTGCTCGTGGGGCCCCGACCTCTGCATCAGCAACCTCCCAGTCCTCAGGTCCGCCAGCCAGTTCCAGGGCCCTTTCCTTGTGTACGGTCAGTGGCCTCTCATCAGCGGGCCCTCCTCCAGTCCTCACATGCTCCCTGGTGTTGTGTGCGCGCTTCTCCTGTGGGGGGGGGTGGTGGCAGGGGTAAAAGGCAACAGTGTTAGGCAGGTATATGAATGCACGCCATTGGTTGCGCGTGCATTGCAGAGGTTAAGGTTAGGGCTGGATTCACTTGGGGATATGGGGGATATGGGGGAGGGGGGATATGGGGGAGGGGGGGATATGGGGGATATGGGGGAGGGGGGATATGGGGGATATGGGGGAGGGGGGAATATGGGGGATATGGTGGAGGGGGGATATGGGGGATATGGGGGATATGGGGGAGGGGGGGATATGGGGAGGGGGGATATGGGGGATATGGGGGAGGGGGGATATGTGGGAGGGGGGATATGGGGGGGGGGATATGGGGAATATGGGGGAGGGGGATATGGGGGATATGGGGGAGGGGGGATATGGGGGAGGGGGGATATGGGGGAGGGGGAATATGGGGGATATGGGGGAGGGGGGATATGGGGATATGGGGAGGGGGGATATGGGGGAGGGGGGAATATGGGGGATATGGGGGAGGGGGGATATGGGGGATGGGGGATATGGGGGAGGGGGGATATGGGGGAGGGGGGAATATGGGGGATATGGGGGAGGGGGGATATGGGGGATATGGGGGTGGGGGGATATGGGGGAGGGGGGAGTATGGGGGATATGGGGGAGGGGGGATATGGGGATATGGGGGAGGGGGGATATGGGGGAGGGGGGATATGGGGGAGGGGGGATATGGGGATATGGGGAGGGGGGATATGGGGGAGGGGGGAATATGGGGGATATGGGGGAGGGGGGATATGGGGGAGGGGGGATATGGGGGATATGGGGGAGGGGGGATATGGGGGAGGGGGGAATATGGGGGATATGGGGGAGGGGGGATATGGGGGATATGGGGTGGGGGGATATGGGGGAGGGGGGAGTATAGGGGATATGGGGGAGGGGGGATATGGGGGATATGGGGGAGGGGGGATATGGGGGAGGGGGGATATGGGGGAGGGGGGGATATGGGGGAGGGGGGGATTTGGGGGAGAGGGGATATGGGGGATATGGGGAGGCTCACCCTGCCTGCTCTGACGAGGTCGTTCACCTTCTTGTGGCACTGGGTGCCTGTCCGTGGTGTTAGGGCCACAGCGGTGACGGCCTCTGCCACCTCCCTCCACAGACGCCGGCTGTGGCGTGGGGCAACTCTGCGGCCGTGCCCGGGATACAGGGCGTCCCTCCTCTGCTCCACCGCGTCCAGGAGAGCCTCCACATCGCGTGACTCGAACCTCGGGGCTGAGCGACGGCCAGCCATCAAGTCGGGTGTTGCGGTCGGCTGTTCCGGTCGGGTGGGGGGGAGCTGCGCGGCCTTATGAGCCGTCATGCCGTGCAGCGCATATGACGCTGCACGGCGTGAACCACTGCGCAAGCGCAGATCCCGTTACGTCGCTGCTAGCCCATTTCGGGCCGCAGACTATCGGCCCATTTTTATGACGTGACGCAAGTGGGATTTGCGCCGTTTTTTTGCGCCGATCGGCGGAGTTTCCGCCGATAACGGAGAATTTCGCCCCTCATCTCTACCTTGGGCTGGATTCTCCGATTCTCAGGTTATGTCCTGATGCCGGCGTGGGAATGGTGGCCTTTTACAACCGAAGGTTTGACGCGAAATGCCCACCGGTCCTCCGTTTGGCTGGGGGCTGACAGGAAGGCAGCATTGAGCACCTGGCTCTAGCTGCCGATACGGCCTGCAGAATTGCCGGGTCCATGACAGCGCATGCGCACGGCGGCGACCGGCAGCGGCCGCGCCGTGCAACATGGCGCCTGCCTCACGCGGACATGGTCTGCAAAATAGCGCCCCCCCCTTTGGCCGGCTCCTGAGCCCCGGTCACCCCACCACAGTGCCCCCAGCACCTATCTGTAACTACATAACCAGGAAAGAAACGGAAGCCAAACCAAAGCCTATTAATGAAAATATACACGGTAGACTTGAATATGGAAAAAAGACAAGCTACATTTGATGCAAACGATATACCTCACCACTTTTAGTTTGGGCATTTTGACAGGTGAAATGCTTGTCAAAGCTATATGCAATAGAAAATGCTTCACAGAGACACTTCAATTATCTGACTGCCTTTAGATAATGATTTCCCTATTCAAAACAACGATGATTGTTGTCAATAAATAGAGCCATTGATTCAGAAAGCACAGGAAGAATCTTTTGCAACAGTTATTGATTTTACTCTCATGTATAGGACAGAAAATATAGTGTTACAGTTAATTAGGAAATTATAGCACGAATAGGAGTCCATTCGACCTTGATAATATTATGCCATTCAGTTCAATGATGGTTATTTGTACCTCAATTCCATTCACCTACTTTGTTCCAAATCCCTATTTCCTCTTGAAACAATTAATGAAGAAAAGTGAGAGGGTTCAGGGCAGCACGGTAGCACAAGTGGATAATACTGTGGCTTCACAGCACCAGGGTCCCAGGTTCGATTCCCCACTGGGTCACTGTCTGTGCGGAGTCTGCACTTTCTCCTCATGTCTGCGTGGTTTCTTCCGGGTGCTCCGGTTTCCTCCCACAGTCCAAAGACATGCCAGTTAGGGGGTTTGGCCATGATAAATTACCCTTCGTGACCAAAATGGTTAGGAGGGGTTATTGGGTTATGAAGATAGGGTGGAAGTGAGGGGTTAAGTGGGTCGGTGCAGACTCGATGGGCTGAATGGCCTCCTTCTGCACTGCATGTTCTATGTTCTTTGTTGTTTCCGTTTCAGTTGCACTGCTCCCAGACTTCTTTCTGGGATTAGAGGATATACACTTCTCGATGCAAGAATGAGACACATTTGTGCGAATTGTACCAAAAGAGGTGACTTGTACCTTTGAGAAACGTTTTATTTTTCCTGGTCATAGGTCAAAGACAACCTGTTGCAGTGTAAATTGATTTTCCTAGGCTTTGGGCGTGATTCTCCAGCCTCACGGGGCTCTCGCTCAAGCGAAATGAAGCCGATGAATAGCGGGAGAGGCAGAAAATGAGAACCCCGCCAGGAGCCATACATTTTGCGATGCAACTGGCCAGCTCCCGTAGGCGAAATCGGGATCTAGCCGTA
Source organism: Scyliorhinus torazame (assembly GCF_047496885.1). Taxonomy (NCBI): domain Eukaryota; kingdom Metazoa; phylum Chordata; class Chondrichthyes; order Carcharhiniformes; family Scyliorhinidae; genus Scyliorhinus; species Scyliorhinus torazame. The sequence goes on along the minus strand of NC_092714.1, from coordinate 87,764,863 downwards.
GTGTGGTGAGAAACCAATTATCACCACTTGAAACCTATTTCCATACAATTAACGAGAGCCACCCCATATCCAATGGCCTCCCGTCATTCAGGAGCCCCCAAGCAACTGGTTACACTGGCGTTGATTTGTACTCCGTTTTAAAAATGTGAACCTGGCGGAAGGGCTTCTGTGGGGTGCTGAGGAGGTGACTAGCCATCACAGGCAAAGAGCTGGAGTGCTGGACTTGCCATTCCTGTGCTCAGCAGGCGGGGGGGGGGGGGGGGGGGGGGGGGGATACCGGCTGGTTGTGGGAGACTCGGACCGCAGAGGCAGACATAAAAATTAGGACACCCCACCCCTGATCGACAGCGTGCCAAGCATCTGACCGCGTGGATCTAGCCCTCGGCCACCTATAAGGCCCCCACGGTGTCCGATCCCCCGCCCCACACCAGGTTGGCCGCGGACTGAGTCAGCAGCCGCCATGCCAGCATCCTGACCGGCAACACCAGGTTAGTTCCACGCCGTTGGGAACTCAGCCGGTCGAGGAGCGGAGGATCGATGGGCTGGCCTCTGTCAATGGGCCCCCATGCCGTGTGGCGTATTCCGCGATCACATTTGATTCTCTGGGTCCCGGAGAATCGCTGGACCGGCGCCGGGCCCCGATTTCGAAGTGAAATTGGATTTCTCCACCCCCGTGCCGAACACTACGCCGAATCCAGCCCCCTATGTTCCCTAGTGTTTCCGGAGGTTTATTTGTGTCCTCCTTAATGAAGACAGATCCAAAGTAATGGTTCACCTGGTCTGCCATCTCTTTATTGCTCATTATGAATTCGCCTGAGTCTCACTGTAAGGGACCGTTTCGTCTTCAACCAGTCTTTGTTATCTTCATATATCTATTGAAGATTTTGCAGTCAGTCTTTATGTTATCTGCAAGCTTACTCTCGTATTCTATTTTCCCCTTCTGAATAAACCCTTTGTCCTCCTCTACTGAATTGTTAATTTTCTCCCAGTCCCCCAGGCTTGCTGCTTTTTCTAGCCCAATTTATATGCCTCCTCTTTGGCATAACCACTATCCCTGATTTCCCTTGTTCGCCATGGTTGAGCCACCTTCCCCATCTTACTCTTGCGCCAGACAGGGAAGTACAGTTGTTGAAGGTTCATCCATGCGTTCTTTAAATGTCTGCCATTGGCCTATCCACCATCAACCCCTTATGTATCCTTTGCCAGCTTATCATAGTCCATGCACATCTCATACCGATCAAGGTTAGATTTTTTTAAGTTCAGGATCCTAGTCTCAGACTTAACTGTGTCAGTCTTCATCTTAATGAAGAATTCCACCATATTATGGTCACTCTTCCCCAAAGGATCTCGGTGCAACAATATTGCAAATTAATCCTCTCTCATTGAACAATGCCCAGTCTAGGATGGCCTGTTCTCTAGTTGGTTCCTTGACATAGTGGTCGAGAAAACCATCCCTTATACATTCCAGAAAAATCCTCCTCCATCGCATTGCTACCAGTTTGATTCGTCCAATCAATATGCAGATTGAAGTCATCCATAATAACTGATGTACCCTTATTAGCACGTATATCTAATTTCCTGTTAGATGCCACCTCCTGCCTCACAACTACTGTTTGGTGTGTCTCTACACAGCTTCCACTAAAGTTTTTTGCCCTTTGGTGTTCTGCATGCTCCACCCATACAGATGCCACATTGTCAGGCTAATGTCCTTCCTTACTTTTGCATTAATCTCTTCTTTAACCAGCAACACTACCCCACATCCCTTTCCTTTCCTTCTATCTTTCCTCAATATTGGAATACCCCTGGATGTTGAGTTCCCATCCTTGGTCACCCTCCAGCCAGGTCTCCATGATCCCAACGGGATTATACATAGAGTACATAGAATTTACAGTGCAGAAGGAGGCTTTCGGCCCATCGAGTCTGCACCGGCCCTTGGAAAGAGCACCCTACCCAAGCCCACAGCCTCCCTACCCTATCCCCATTACCCCACCTAACCTTTTTTTGGACACTAAGGCAATTTACTACAGCCAACCCCTAACCTACACATTTTTGGACTGTGGGAGGAAACCAGAGCTCCTGGAGGAAACCCATGCAGACACGGGGAGAAAGTGCAGACTCCACACAGACAGTGACCTAAGCCGGGAATTGAACCTGGGACTCTGGAGCTGTGAAGCAACTGTGCTAACAACTGTGCTAGACGTG